>NC_090442.1:118769040-128769040 GCF_031143425.1 Pleurodeles waltl
CCTGGCCGGAGGAGCCCGCACCCGCGCCCGGTCCTCTCTCCCGGGCGCCCCGGCGGCCGCGGACCGCTCCGCCAGCCAGGGATGCGCCAGGGCGAGGGCCGGGCCCTGTGCCTGGGGGTGTTGCGTTCTGGGAGGCAGCCGAGGGCTTTCGGGCTGGCGCCCTGGGTCGCTCGGGCCGCTCCGCCGTTAATGATCCTTCCGCAGGTTCACCTACGGAAACCTTGTTACGACTTTTACTTCTTCTAGATAGTCAAGTTTGATCGTCTTCTCGGCGCTCCGCCAGGGCTGTTGCCGACCCCGGCGGGGCCGATCCGAGGACCTCACTAAACCATCCAATCGGTAGTAGCGACGGGCGGTGTGTACAAAGGGCAGGGACTTAATCAACGCGAGCTTATGACCCGCACTTACTGGGAATTCCTCGTTCATGGGAAATAATTGCAATCCCCAATCCCTATCACGAACGGGGTTCAGCGGGTTACCCGCACCTGTCGGCGAAGGGTAGACACACGCTGATCCGTTCAGTGTAGCGCGCGTGCAGCCCCGGACATCTAAGGGCATCACAGACCTGTTATTGCTCGATCTCGTGTGGCTGAACGCCACTTGTCCCTCTAAGAAGTTGGACGCCGACCGCTGGGGGTCGCGTAACTAGTTAGCATGGAGGAGTCTCGTTCGTTATCGGAATTAACCAGTCAAATCGCTACACCAACTAAGAACGGCCATGCACCACCACCCACAGAATCGAGAAAGAGCTATCAATCTGTCAATCCTTTCCGTGTCCGGGCCGGGTGAGGTTTCCCGTGTTGAGTCAAATTAACCCCTTCTGTGCCTTGGACGAGATCATCTCGTCCAAGGCTACAGTTCCCCTGTGCCTTGGACGAGATCATCTCGTCCTAGGCACAGGGGAATTTGGGGGCGCGCTAGCGCGCCCCCCATGCACCCCCCTCCCCCCAAGTCGGGGATGGAAGGGGAAGACCTTCCCCTTAGAACCCCGACCCCCCCCACCCCCCCCTGTGACATCAGCGCGCGCGCGCGCGCTGATGTGTCACAGGGGCCTCGGGGCACTGGGAGGCCCGGAGGGGCTTCAAAGGGAAGGAAAAGTATTTCCTTCCCTTTGAAGTCCCTCCGAGGGTTTCAAAAGCCGGATTGCTTGCAATCCGGCTTTTGAAACCCCACTAGACACCAGGGATTTTTTTATTTTTTATTGAAATTGTCAAAAGGGAGCGACCCCTTGGGCAAGGGTCGCTCCCAGGGGGGGCATTTTTTTTAGAAGGCCTTTTCTGCCTGGGGGCAGAAACCTCTAGGCACCAGGGACCATTTTTTTTTTTTTTTCATTTTTTTTTTTTTTGGTGGGGAGCGACCTCTTAGGCAAGGGTCGCTCCTCTTGGGGGAAAATTATATTTTGGCCATTTCTGCCCCCCTTGGGGGCAGATTGGCCTATTTTGATGAGGCCAATCTGCCCCCAAGGGGGGTAGAAACCACTAGACACCAGGGATTTTTTTTTTTTTTATTGTTATTGACAAAAGGGAGCGACCCCTTGGGCAAGGGTCGCTCCCAGGGGGGGCATATTTTCGGGAAGGCCTTTTCTGCCCCCCCCGGGGGCAGAAACCTCTAGGCACCAGGGACCTTTTTTTTTTTTTTTTTTTTTATATTTTTTTTTTGGGTGGGGAGCGACCCCTTAGGCAAGGGTCGCTCCCCTTGGGGGAAAATTATATTTTGGCCATTTCTGCCCCCCTTGGGGGCAGATTGGCCTATTTTGATGAGGCCAATCTGCCCCCAATGGGGGTAGAAACCACTAGACACCAGGGAGTTTTTTCTTTGCATGAATTTCACGCAAAGGGAGCGACCCCTTAGGCAAGGGTCGCTCCCTGGGGGGGAGGGCAATTTATTTTAGGCCATTTCTGCCCCCCCTGGGGGCAGATCGGCCTATTATTAGGCCGATCTGGCCCCAGGGGGGGAAGAAACCTCTAGGTGCCAGGGCAATTTTTTTTTTTTGTGTTTTTTTTTTTTTTGTTGTTTCTTTTTTTAGAGATGGGGAGCGACCCATCAGGCAAGGGTCGCTCCCCTGGGGGGCAAATTGTATTTAGACCATTTCTGCCCCCCTGGGGGCAGATTGGCCAATTTTAGGTCAATCTGCCCCCAAGGGGGCAGAAACCACTAGGCACCGGGGATTTGTTTTTTGGCGCCAATGTCACGCAGGGGGAGCGACCCCGTAGGCAAGGGTCGCTCCCGGGGGGGGGGTGGGGGTTGGGGGGCAAATTTATTTTAGGCTATTTCTGCCCCCCCCCCGGGGGACAGATCGGCCTATTATTAGGCCGAACTGCCCCCAGGGGGGGGCAGAACCCTCTAGGCGCCAGGGCAATTTTTTTTTTTGTGTTTTTTTTTTTGTTGTTTCTTTTTTTAGAGATGGGGAGCAACCCATCAGGCAAGGGTCGCTCCCCTGGGGGGGCAAATTGTATTTAGACCATTTCTGCCCCCCTGGGGGCAGATTGGCCAATTTTAGGTCAATCTGCCCCCAAGGGGGCAGAAACCACTAGGCACCGGGGATTTGTTTTTTGGCGCCAATGTCACGCAGGGGGAGCGACCCCGTAGGCAAGGGTCGCTCCCGGGGGGGGTGGGGTTTGGGGGGGCAAATTTATTTTAGGCCATTTCTGCCCCCCCCGGGGGACAGATCGGCCTATTATTAGGCCGAACTGCCCCCAGGGGGGGGCAGAACCCTCTAGGCGCCAGGGCAATTTTTTTTTTTGTGTATTTTTTTTTTTTTGTTTGTTTTTTTAGAGATGGAGAGCGACCCATCAGGCAAGGGTCGCTCCCCTGGGGGGGCAAATTGTATTTAGACCATTTCTGCCCCCCTGGGGGCAGATTGGCCAATTTTAGGTCAATCTGCCCCCAAGGGGGCAGAAACCACTAGGCACCGGGGATTTGTTTTTTGGCGCCAATGTCACGCAGGGGGAGCGACCCCGTAGGCAAGGGTCGCTCCCGGGGGGGGTGGGGGTTGGGGGGGGCAAATTTATTTTAGGCCATTTCTGCCCCCCCCGGGGGACAGATCGGCCTATTATTAGGCCGAACTGCCCCCAGGGGGGGGCAGAACCCTCTAGGCGCCAGGGCAATTGTTTTTTTTGTGTTTTTTTTTTTTTGTTGTTTCTTTTTTTAGAGATGGAGAGCGACCCATCAGGCAAGGGTCGCTCCCCTGGGGGGGCAAATTGTATTTAGACCATTTCTGCCCCCCTGGGGGCAGATTGGCCAATTTTAGGTCAATCTGCCTCCAAGGGGGCAGAAACCACTAGGCACCGGGGATTTGTTTTTTGGCGCCAATGTCACGCAGGGGGAGCGACCCCGTAGGCAAGGGTCGCTCCCGGGGGGGGGGTGGGGGTTGGGGGGGCAAATTTATTTTAGGCTATTTCTGCCCCCCCCCCGGGGGACAGATCGGCCTATTATTAGGCCGAACTGCCCCCAGGGGGGGGCAGAACCCTCTAGGCGCCAGGGCAATTTTTTTTTTTGTGTTTTTTTTTTTGTTGTTTCTTTTTTTAGAGATGGGGAGCAACCCATCAGGCAAGGGTCGCTCCCCTGGGGGGGCAAATTGTATTTAGACCATTTCTGCCCCCCTGGGGGCAGATTGGCCAATTTTAGGTCAATCTGCCCCCAAGGGGGCAGAAACCACTAGGCACCGGGGATTTGTTTTTTGGCGCCAATGTCACGCAGGGGGAGCGACCCCGTAGGCAAGGGTCGCTCCCGGGGGGGGTGGGGGTTAAATTTATTTTAGGCCATTTCTGCCCCCCCGGGGGACAGATCGGCCTATTATTAGGCCGAACTGCCCCCAGGGGGGGGCAGAACCCTCTAGGCGCCAGGGCAATTTTTTTTTTTGTGTTTTTTTTTTTTTGTTGTTTCTTTTTTTAGAGATGGAGAGCGACCCATCAGGCAAGGGTCGCTCCCCTGGGGGGGCAAATTGTATTTAGACCATTTCTGCCCCCCTGGGGGCAGATTGGCCAATTTTAGGTCAATCTGCCCCCAAGGGGGCAGAAACCACTAGGCACCGGGGATTTGTTTTTTGGCGCCAATGTCACGCAGGGGGAGCGACCCCGTAGGCAAGGGTCGCTCCCGGGGGGGGGGGGTTAGGAGGGCAAATTTATTTTAGGCCATTTCTGCCCCCCCCGGGGGACAGATCGGCCTATTATTAGGCCGAATTGCCCCCAGGGGGGGCAGAACCCTCTAGGCGCCAGGGAATTTTTTTTTTTTTTTTTAATTTTTTTTTTGTTTCTTTTTTTAGAGATGGGGAGCGACCCATCAGGCAAGGGTCGCTCCCCTGGGGGGGCAAATTGTATTTAGACCATTTCTGCCCCCCTGGGGGCAGATTGGCCAATTTTAGGTCAATCTGCCCCCAAGGGGGCAGAAACCACTAGGCACCGGGGATTTGTTTTTTGGCGCCAATGTCACGCAGGGGGAGCGACCCCGTAGGCAAGGGTCGCTCCCGGGGGGGGGGGGGGGTGGTTGTTGGGGGGGCAAATTTATTTTAGGCCATTTCTGCCCCCGGGTGGGGGGGGGGGGCAGAAACCTCTAGGCGCCAGGGGAATTTTTTTTTTTCTTTTTTTTTTTCTTGGTATTTTTCTTAGAGATGGGGAGCGACCCATCAGGCAAAAGTCGCTCCCCTGGGGGACAAATTGTATTTAGGCCATTTCTGCCCCCCTTGGGGGCAGATTGGCTGAGTTTAGGTCAACCTGCCCCCAAGGGGGCAGAAACCACTAGGCACTGGGGTTTGTTTTTTGGCGCCAATGTCACGCAGGGGGAGCGACCCCGTAGGCAAGGGTCGCTCCCGGGGGGGTGTGGGGGTTGGGGGGAGAGAAATTTATTTTAGGCCATTTCTGCCCCCCCTGGGGGCAGATCGGCCTATTATTAGGGCGATCTGCCCCCGGGGGGGGGGCAGAAACCTCTAGGCGCCAGGGCAAATTTTGTTTTGTGTTTTTTTTTTTTTTTTTTTTTGTTTTTTTAGAGATGGGGAGTGACCCATCAGGCAAAGGTCGCTCCCCAGGAGGGCAAATTGTATTTAGACCATTTCTGCCCCCCTGGGGACAGATTGGCAGAGTTTAGGTCAATCTGCCCCCAAGGGGGCAGAAACCACTAGGCACCGGGGATTTGTTTTTTGGTGCCAATGTCACGCAGGGGGAGCGACCCCGTAAGCAAGGGTCGCTCCCGGGGATGGTGGGGGTTGGGGGGGGCAAATTTATTTTAGGGCATTTTTGCCCCCCCCCTGGGGCCGGCTGAGCTACAGGCCAAACACCACAGGTAGGCACCTTGCAAAAAACACCTCTGTTTTCTGTGAAAAAATATGTTGTTTCCACGTTGTGTTTTGGGCCATTTCCTTTTGTGGGCGCTAGGCCTACCCACAGAAGTGAGGTACCATTTTTATTGAGAGACTTAGGGGAACGCTGGGTGGAAGGAAATTTGTGGCTCCTCTCAGATTCCACAACTTTCTGTCACCGAAATGAGAGGAAAAAGTGTTTTTTGGGCCAAATTTTGATGTTTACAAAGGATTCTGGGTAACATAACCTGGTCAGAGCCCCGCAAGTCACCCCATCTTGGATTCCCCTGGGTTTCTAGTTTTCAAAAATGCACTGGTTTGCTAAGTTTCCTCAGGTGTCGGCTGAGCTACAGGCCAAAATCCACAGGTAGGCACTGCTTTTTATAAAAAAATGTGATGTGTCCACGTTGTGTTTTGGGCCCTTTCCTTTCGTGGGCGCTAGTCCTACCCACACAAGTGAGGTATAATTTTTATCGGGAGACTTGGGGGAACGCTGGGTAGAAGGAAATTTGTGGCTCCTCTCAGATTCCAGAACTTTCTGCCACAGAAATGTGAGTAACATGTGTATTTTTAGCCAAATTTTGAGGTTTGCAAAGGATTCTGGGTAACAGAACCTGGTCCGAGCCCCGCAAGTCACCCCTCCTTGGATTCCCCTAGTTTTCAGAAATGCACAGGTTTGGTAGGTTTCCCTAGGTGCCGGCTGAGCTAGAGGCCAAAAGCTACAGGTAGGCACTTCGCAAAAAACACCTCTGTTTTTTTCCAAAATTTAGGATGTGTCCACGTTGCGCTTTGGGGTGTTTCCTGTCGCCGGCGCTAGGCCTACCCACGCAAGTGAGGTATCATTTTTATCGGGAGACTTGGGGGAACGCTGGGTGGAAGGAAATTTGTAGCTCCTCTCAGATTCCAGAACTTTCTGCCACAGAAATGTGAGGGACATGGGTTTTTGTTAGCCAAATTTTGAGGTTTGCAAAGGATTCTGGGTTACAGAACCTGGTCCGAGCCCCGCAAGTCACCCCTCCTTGGATTCCCCTAGGTCTCTAGTTTTCAGAAATGCACAGGTTTGGTAGGTTTCCCTAGGTGCCGGCTGAGCTAGAGGCCAAAATCTACAGGTAGGCACTTCGCAAAAAACACCTCTGTTTTTTTCCAAAATTTAGGATGTGTCCACGTTGCGCTTTGGGGTGTTTCCTGTCGCCGGCGCTAGGCCTACCCACGCAAGTGAGGTATCATTTTTATCGGGAGACTTGGGGGAACGCTGGGTGGAAGAAAATTTGTAGGTCCTCTCAGATTCCAGAACTTTCTGCCACAGAAATGTGAGGGACATGGGTTTTTGTTAGCCAAATTTTGAGGTTTGCAAAGGATTCTGGGTAACAGAACCTGGTCCGAGCCCCGCAAGTCACCCCTCCTTGGATTCCCCTAGGTCTCTAGTTTTCAGAAATGTACAGGTTTGGTATGTTTCCCTAGGTGCCGGCTGAGCTAGAGGCCAAAATCTATAGGTAGGCACTTCGCAAAAAACACCTCTGTTTTTTTCCAAAATTTAGGATGTGTCCACGTTGCGCTTTGGGGTGTTTCCTGTCGCCGGCGCGAGGCCTACCCACGCAAGGGAGGAATCATTTTTATCGGGAGACTTGGGGGAACGCTGGGTGGAAGGAAATTTGTAGCTCCTCTCAGATTCCAGAACTTTCTGCCACAGAAATGTGAGGGACATGTGTTTTTTTAGCCAAATTTTGAGGTTTGCAAAGGATTCTGGGTAACAGAACCTGGTCCGAGCCCCGCAAGTCACCCCTCCTTGGATTCCCCTAGGTCTCTAGTTTTCAGAAATGCACAGGTTTGGTAGGTTTCCCTAGGTGCCGGCTGAGCTAGAGGCCAAAATCTACAGGTAGGCACTTCGCAAAAAACACCTCTGTTTTTTTCCAAAATTTAGGATGTGTCCATGTTGCGCTTTGGGGTGTTTCCTGTCGCCGGCGCTAGGCCTACCCACGCAAGTGAGGTATCATTTTTATCGGGAGACTTGGGGGAACGCTGAGTGGAAGAAAATTTGTAGCTCCTCTCAGATTCCAGAACTTTCTGCCACAGAAATGTGAGGGACATGGGTTTTTGTTAGCCAAATTTTGAGGTTTGCAAAGGATTCTGGGTAACAGAACCGGGTCCGGGCCCCGCAAGTCACCCCTCCTTGGATTCCCCTAGGTCTCTAGTTTTCAGAAATGTACAGGTTTGGTAGGTTTCCCTAGGTGCCGGCTGAGCTAGAGGCCAAAATCTACAGGTAGGCACTTCTCAAAAAACATCTCTGTTTTTTTTCAAAATTTAGGATGTGTCCACGTTGCGCTTTGGGGTGTTTCCTGTCGCCGGCGCTAGGCCTACCCACGCAAGTGAGGTATCATTTTTATCAAATTTTGAGGTTTGCAAAGGATTCTGGGTAACAGAACCTGGTCCGAGCCCCGCAAGTCACCCCTCCTTGGATTCCCCTAGGTCTCTAGTTTTCAGAAATGCACAGGTTAGGTAGGTTTCCCTAGGTGCCGGCTGAGCTAGAGGCCAAAATCTACAGGTAGGCACTTCGCAAAAAACACCTCTGTTTTTTTCCAAAATTTAGGATGTGTCCACGTTGCGCTTTGGGGTGTTTCCTGTCTCCGGCGCTAGGCCTACCCACGCAAGTGAGGTATCATTTTTATCGGGAGACGTGGGGGAACGCTGGGTGGAAGGAAATTTGTAGCTCCTCTCAGATTCCAGAACTTTCTGCCACAGAAATGTGAGGGACATGTGTTTTTTTAGCCAAATTTTGAGGTTTGCAAAGGATTCTGGGTAACAGAACCTGGTCCGAGCCCCGCAAGTCACCCCTCCTTGGATTCCCCTAGGTCTCTTGTTTTCAGAAATGCACAGGTTTGGTAGATTTCCCTAGGTGCCGGCTGAGCTAGAGGCCAAAATCAGGTAGGCACTTCGCAAAAAACACCTCTGTTTTTTTCCAAAATTTAGGATGTGTCCATGTTGCGCTTTGGGGTGTTTCCTGTCGCCGGCGCTAGGCCTACCCACGCAAGTGAGGTATCATTTTTATCGGGAGACTTGGGGGAACGCTGAGTGGAAGAAAATTTGTAGCTCCTCTCAGATTCCAGAACTTTCTGCCACAGAAATGTGAGGGACATGGGTTTTTGTTAGCCAAATTTTGAGGTTTGCAAAGGATTCTGGGTAACAGAACCTGGTCCGAGCCCCGCAAGTCACCCCTCCTTGGATTCCCCTAGGTCTCTAGTTTTCAGAAATGCACAGGTTAGGTAGGTTTCCCTAGGTGCCGGCTGAGCTAGAGGCCAAAATCTACAGGTAGGCACTTCGCAAAAAACACCTCTGTTTTTTTCCAAAATTTAGGATGTGTCCACGTTGCGCTTTGGGGTGTTTCCTGTCTCCGGCGCTAGGCCTACCCACGCAAGTGAGGTATCATTTTTATCGGGAGACGTGGGGGAACGCTGGGTGGAAGGAAATTTGTAGCTCCTCTCAGATTCCAGAACTTTCTGCCACAGAAATGTGAGGGACATGTGTTTTTTTAGCCAAATTTTGAGGTTTGCAAAGGATTCTGGGTAACAGAACCTGGTCCGAGCCCCGCAAGTCACCCCTCCTTGGATTCCCCTAGGTCTCTAGTTTTCAGAAATGTACAGGTTTGGTAGGTTTCCCTAGGTGCCGGCTGAGCTAGAGGCCAAAATCTACAGGTAGGCACTTCGCAAAAAACATCTCTGTTTTTTTTCAAAATTTAGGATGTGTCCACGTTGCGCTTTGGGGTGTTTCCTGTCGGCGGCGCTAGGCCTACCCACGCAAGTGAGGTATCATTTTTATCAAATTTTGAGGTTTGCAAAGGATTCTGGGTAACAGAACCTGGTCCGAGCCCCGCAAGTCACCCCTCCTTGGATTCCCCTAGGTCTCTAGTTTTCAGAAATGCACAGGTTTGGTAGGTTTCCCTAGGTGCCGGCTGAGTTAGAGGCCAAAATCTACAGGTAGGCACTTTGCAAAAAACACCTCTGTTTTTTCCCAAAATTTAGGATGTGTCCGCGTTGCGCTTTGGGGTGTTTCCTGTCGCCGGCGCTAGGCCTACCCACGCAAGTGAGGTATCATTTTTATCGGGAGACTTGGGGGAACGCTGGGTGGAAGGAAATTTGTAGCTCCTCTCAGATTCCAGAACTTTCTGCCACAGAAATGTGAGGGACATGTGTTTTTTTAGCCAAATTTTGAGGTTTGCAAAGGATTCTGGGTAACAGAACCTGGTCCGAGCCCCGCAAGTCACCCCTCCTTGGATTCCCCTAGGTCTCTAGTTTTCAGAAATGCACAGGTTTGGTAGGTTTCCCTAGGTGTCGGCTGAGCTAGAGGCCAAAATCTACAGGTAGGCACTTCGCAAAAAACACCTCTGTTTTTTTCAAAAATTTAGGATGTGTCCACGTTGCGCTTTGGGGTGTTTCCTGTCGCCGGCGCTAGGCCTACCCACGCAAGTGAGGTATCATTTGTATCGGGAGACTTGGGGGAACGCTGGGTGGAAGAAAATTTGTAGCTCCTCTCAGATTCCAGAACTTTCTGCCACAGAAATGTGAGGGACATGGGTTTTTGTTAGCCAAATTTTGAGGTTTGCAAAGGATTCTGGGTAACAGAACCTGGTCCGAGCCCCGCAAGTCACCCCTCCTTGGATTCCCCTAGGTCTCTAGTTTTCAGAAATGTACAGGTTTGGTAGGTTTCCCTAGGTGCCGGCTGAGCTAGAGGCCAAAATCTACAGGTAGGCACTTCTCAAAAAACATCTCTGTTTTTTTTCAAAATTTAGGATGTGTCCACGTTGCGCTTTGGGGTGTTTCCTGTCGCCGGCGCTAGGCCTACCCACGCAAGTGAGGTATCATTTTTATCAAATTTTGAGGTTTGCAAAGGATTCTGGGTAACAGAACCTGGTCCGAGCCCCGCAAGTCACCCCTCCTTGGATTCCCCTAGGTCTCTAGTTTTCAGAAATGCACAGGTTTGGTAGGTTTCCCTAGGTGCCGGCTGAGCTAGAGGCCAAAATCTAGAGGTAGGCACTTTGCAAAAAACACCTCTGTTTTTTCCCAAAATTTAGGATGTGTCCACGTTGCGCTTTGGGGTGTTTCCTGTCGCCGGCGCTAGGCCTACCCACGCAAGTGAGGTATCATTTTTATCGGGAGACTTGGGGGAACGCTGGGTGGAAGGAAATTTGTAGCTCCTCTCAGATTCCAGAACTTTCTGCCACAGAAATGTGAGGGACATGTGTTTTTTTAGCCAAATTTTGAGGTTTGCAAAGGATTCTGGGTAACAGAACCTGGTCCGAGCCCCGCAAGTCACCCCTCCTTGGATTCCCCTAGGTCTCTAGTTTTCAGAAATGCACAGGTTTGGTAGGTTTCCCTAGGTGCCGGCTGAGCTAGAGGCCAAAATCTACAGGTAGGCACTTCGCAAAAAACACCTCTGTTTTTTTCAAAAATTTAGGATGTGTCCACGTTGCGCTTTGGGGTGTTTCCTGTCGCCGGCGCTAGGCCTACCCACGCAAGTGAGGTATCATTTGTATCGGGAGACTTGGGGGAACGCTGGGTGGAAGAAAATTTGTAGCTCCTCTCAGATTCCAGAACTTTCTGCCACAGAAATGTGAGGGACATGGGTTTTTGTTAGCCAAATTTTGAGGTTTGCAAAGGATTCTGGGTAACAGAACCTGGTCCGAGCCCCGCAAGTCACCCCTCCTTGGATTCCCCTAGGTCTCTAGTTTTCAGAAATGCACAGGTTTGGTAAGTTTCCCTAGGTGCCGGCTGAGCTAGAGGCCAAAATCTACAGGTAGGCACTTCGCAAAAAACACCTCTGTTTTTTTCCAAAATTTAGGATGTGTCCACGTTGCGCTTTGGGGTGTTTCCTGTCGCCGGCGCTAGGCCTACCCACGCAAGTAAGGAATCATTTTTATCGGGAGACTTGGGGGAACGCTGGGTTGAAGGAAATTTGTAGCTCCTCTCAGATTCCAGAACTTTCTGCCACAGAAATGTGAGGGACATGTGTTTTTTTAGCCAAATTTTGAGGTTTGCAAAGGATTCTGGGTAACAGAACCTGGTCCGAGCCCCGCAAGTCACCCCTCCTTGGATTCCCCTAGGTCTCTAGTTTTCAGAAATGCACAGGTTAGGTAGGTTTCCCTAGGTGCCGGCTGAGCTAGAGGCCAAAATCTACAGGTAGGCACTTCGCAAAAAACACCTCTGTTTTTTTCCAAAATTTAGGATGTGTCCACGTTGCGCTTTGGGGTGTTTCCTGTCTCCGGCGCTAGGCCTACCCACGCAAGTGAGGTATCATTTTTATCGGGAGACGTGGGGGAACGCTGGGTGGAAGGAAATTTGTAGCTCCTCTCAGATTCCAGAACTTTCTGCCACAGAAATGTGAGGGACATGTGTTTTTTTAGCCAAATTTTGAGGTTTGCAAAGGATTCTGGGTAACAGAACCTGGTCCGAGCCCCGCAAGTCACCCCTCCTTGGATTCCCCTAGGTCTCTAGTTTTCAGAAATGCACAGGTTTGGTAGATTTCCCTAGGTGCCGGCTGAGCTAGAGGCCAAAATCTACAGGTAGGCACTTCGCAAAAAACACCTCTGTTTTTTTCCAAAATTTAGGATGTGTCCATGTTGCGCTTTGGGGTGTTTCCTGTCGCCGGCGCTAGGCCTACCCACGCAAGTGAGGTATCATTTTTATCGGGAGACTTGGGGGAACGCTGAGTGGAACAAAATTTGTAGCTCCTCTCAGATTCCAGAACTTTCTGCCACAGAAATGTGAGGGACATGGGTTTTTGTTAGCCAAATTTTGAGGTTTGCAAAGGATTCTGGGTAACAGAACCTGGTCCGAGCCCCGCAAGTCACCCCTCCTTGGATTCCCCTAGGTCTCTAGTTTTCAGAAATGTACAGGTTTGGTAGGTTTCCCTAGGTGCCGGCTGAGCTAGAGGCCAAAATCTACAGGTAGGCACTTCGCAAAAAACATCTCTGTTTTTTTTCAAAATTTAGGATGTGTCCACGTTGCGCTTTGGGGTGTTTCCTGTCGCCGGCGCTAGGCCTACCCACGCAAGTGAGGTATCATTTTTATCAAATTTTGAGGTTTGCAAAAGATTCTGGGTAACAGAACCTGGTCCGAGCCCCGCAAGTCACCCCTCCTTGGATTCCCCTAGGTCTCTAGTTTTCAGAAATGCACAGGTTTGGTAGGTTTCCCTAGGTGCCGGCTGAGCTAGAGGCCAAAATCTACAGGTAGGCACTTTGCAAAAAACACCTCTGTTTTTTCCCAAAATTTAGGATGTGTCCACGTTGCGCTTTGGGGTGTTTCCTGTCGCCGGCGCTAGGCCTACCCACGCAAGTGAGGTATCATTTTTATCGGGAGACTTGGGGGAACGCTGGGTGGAAGGAAATTTGTAGCTCCTCTCAGATTCCAGAACTTTCTGCCACAGAAATGTGAGGGACATGTGTTTTTTTAGCCAAATTTTGAGGTTTGCAAAGGATTCTGGGTAACAGAACCTGGTCCGAGCCCCGCAAGTCACCCCTCCTTGGATTCCCCTAGGTCTCTAGTTTTCAGAAATGCACAGGTTTGGTAGGTTTCCCTAGGGGCCGGGTGAGCTAGAGGCCAAAATCTACAGGTAGGCACTTCGCAAAAAACACCTCTGTTTTTTTCAAAAATTTAGGATGTGTCCACGTTGCGCTTTGGGGTGTTTCCTGTCGCCGGCGCTAGGCCTACCCACGCAAGTGAGGTATCATTTGTATCGGGAGACTTGGGGGAACGCTGGGTGGAAGAAAATTTGTAGCTCCTCTCAGATTCCAGAACTTTCTGCCACAGAAATGTGAGGGACATGGGTTTTTGTTAGCCAAATTTTGAGGTTTGCAAAGGATTCTGGGTAACAGAACCTGGTCCGAGCCCCGCAAGTTACCCCTCCTTGGATTCCCCTAGGTCTCTAGTTTTCAGAAATGCACAGGTTTGGTAGGTTTCCCTAGGTGCCGGCTGAGCTAGAGGCCAAAATCTACAGGTAGGCACTTCGCAAAAAACACCTCTGTTTTTTTCCAAAATTTAGGATGTGTCCACGTTGCGCTTTGGGGTGTTTCCTGTCGCCGGCGCTAGGCCTACCCACGCAAGTAAGGAATCATTTTTATCGGGAGACTTGGGGGAACGCTGGGTTGAAGGAAATTTGTAGCTCCTCTCAGATTCCAGAACTTTCTGCCACAGAAATGTGAGGGACATGTGTTTTTTTAGCCAAATTTTGAGGTTTGCAAAGGATTCTGGGTAACAGAACCTGGTCCGAGCCCCGCAAGTCACCCCTCCTTGGATTCCCCTAGGTCTCTAGTTTTCAGAAATGCACAGGTTAGGTAGGTTTCCCTAGGTGCCGGCTGAGCTAGAGGCCAAAATCTACAGGTAGGCACTTCGCAAAAAACACCTCTGTTTTTTTCCAAAATTTAGGATGTGTCCACGTTGCGCTTTGGGGTGTTTCCTGTCTCCGGCGCTAGGCCTACCCACGCAAGTGAGGTATCATTTTTATCGGGAGACGTGGGGGAATGCTGGGTGGAAGGAAATTTGTAGCTCCTCTCAGATTCCAGAACTTTCTGCCACAGAAATGTGAGGGACATGTGTTTTTTTAGCCAAATTTTGAGGTTTGCAAAGGATTCTGGGTAACAGAACCTGGTCCGAGCCCCGCAAGTCACCCCTCCTTGGATTCCCCTAGGTCTCTAGTTTTCAGAAATGCACAGGTTTGGTAGATTTCCCTAGGTGCCGGCTGAGCTAGAGGCCAAAATCTACAGGTAGGCACTTCGCAAAAAACACCTCTGTTTTTTTCCAAAATTTAGGATGTGTCCATGTTGCGCTTTGGGGTGTTTCCTGTCGCCGGCGCTAGGCCTACCCACGCAAGTGAGGTATCATTTTTATCGGGAGACTTGGGGGAACGCTGAGTGGAACAAAATTTGTAGCTCCTCTCAGATTCCAGAACTTTCTGCCACAGAAATGTGAGGGACATGGGTTTTTGTTAGCCAAATTTTGAGGTTTGCAAAGGATTCTGGGTAACAGAACCTGGTCCGAGCCCCGCAAGTCACCCCTCCTTGGATTCCCCTAGGTCTCTAGTTTTCAGAAATGTACAGGTTTGGTAGGTTTCCCTAGGTGCCGGCTGAGCTAGAGGCCAAAATCTACAGGTAGGCACTTCGCAAAAAACATCTCTGTTTTTTTTCAAAATTTAGGATGTGTCCACGTTGCGCTTTGGGGTGTTTCCTGTCGCCGGCGCTAGGCCTACCCACGCAAGTGAGGTATCATTTTTATCAAATTTTGAGGTTTGCAAAAGATTCTGGGTAACAGAACCTGGTCCGAGCCCCGCAAGTCACCCCTCCTTGGATTCCCCTAGGTCTCTAGTTTTCAGAAATGCACAGGTTTGGTAGGTTTCCCTAGGTGCCGGCTGAGCTAGAGGCCAAAATCTACAGGTAGGCACTTTGCAAAAAACACCTCTGTTTTTTCCCAAAATTTAGGATGTGTCCACGTTGCGCTTTGGGGTGTTTCCTGTCGCCGGCGCTAGGCCTACCCACGCAAGTGAGGTATCATTTTTATCGGGAGACTTGGGGGAACGCTGGGTGGAAGGAAATTTGTAGCTCCTCTCAGATTCCAGAACTTTCTTCCACAGAAATGTGAGGGACATGTGTTTTTTTAGCCAAATTTTGAGGTTTGCAAAGGATTCTGGGTAACAGAACCTGGTCCGAGCCCCGCAAGTCACCCCTCCTTGGATTCCCCTAGGTCTCTAGTTTTCAGAAATGCACAGGTTTGGTAGGTTTCCCTAGGGGCCGGGTGAGCTAGAGGCCAAAATCTACAGGTAGGCACTTCGCAAAAAACACCTCTGTTTTTTTCAAAAATTTAGGATGTGTCCACGTTGCGCTTTGGGGTGTTTCCTGTCGCCGGCGCTAGGCCTACCCACGCAAGTGAGGTATCATTTGTATCGGGAGACTTGGGGGAACGCTGGGTGGAAGAAAATTTGTAGCTCCTCTCTGATTCCAGAACTTTCTGCCACAGAAATGTGAGGGACATGGGTTTTTGTTTGCCAAATTTTGAGGTTTGCAAAGGATTCTGGGTAACAGAACCTGGTCCGAGCCCCGCAAGTTACCCCTCCTTGGATTCCCCTAGGTCTCTAGTTTTCAGAAATGCACAGGTTTGGTAGGTTTCCCTAGGGGCCGGGTGAGCTAGAGGCCAAAATCTACAGGTAGGCACTTCGCAAAAAACACCTCTGTTTTTTTCAAAAATTTAGGATGTGTCCACGTTGCGCTTTGGGGTGTTTCCTGTCGCCGGCGCTAGGCCTACCCACGCAAGTGAGGTATCATTTTTATCGGGAGACTTGGGGGAACGCTGGGTGGAAGAAAATTTGTAGCTCCTCTCAGATTCCAGAACTTTCTGCCACAGAAATGTGAGGGACATGGGTTTTTGTTAGCCAAATCTTGAGGTTTGCAAAGGATTCTGGGTAACAGAACTTGGTCCGAGCCCCGCAAGTCACCCCTCCTTGGATTCCCCTAGGTCTCTAGTTTTCAGAAATGCACAGGTTTGGTAGGTTTCCCTAGGTGCCGGCTGAGCTAGAGGCCAAAATCTACAGGTAGGCACTTCGCAAAAAACACCTCTGTTTTTTTCCAAAATTTAGGATGTGTCCACGTTGCGCTTTGGGGTGTTTCCTGTCGCCGGCGCTAGGCCTACCCACGCAAGTGAGGTATCATTTTTATCGGGAGACTTGGGGGAATGCTGGGTGGAAGGAAATTTGTAGCTCCTCTCAGATTCCAGAACTTTCTGCCACAGAAATGTGAGGGACATGTGTTTTTTTAGCCAAATTTTGAGGTTTGCAAAGGATTCTGGGTAACAGAACCTGGTCCGAGCCCCGCAAGTCACCCCTCCTTGGATTCCCCTAGGTCTCTAGTTTTCAGAAATGCACAGGTTTGGTAGGTTTCCCTAGGTGCCGGCTGAGCTAGAGGCCAAAATCTACAGGTAGGCACTTCGCAAAAAACACCTCTGTTTTTTTCCAAAATTTAGGATGTGTCCACGTTGCGCTTTGGGGGGTTTCCTGTCGCCGGCGCTAGGCCTACCCACGCAAGTGAGGTATCATTTTTATCGGGAGACTTGGGGGAACGCTGGGTGGAAGAAAATTTGTAACTCCTCTCAGATTCCAGAACTTTCTGCCACAGAAATGTGAGGGGCATGGGTTTTTGTTAGCCAAATTTTGAGGTTTGCAAAGGATTCTGGGTAACAGAACATGGTCCGAGCCCCGCAAGTCACCCCTCCTTGGATTCCCCTAGGTCTCTAGTTTTCAGAAATGCACAGGTTTGGTAGGTTTCCCTAGGTGCCGGCTGAGCTAGAGGCCAAAATCTACAGGTAGGCACTTCGCAAAAAACACCTCTGTTTTTTTCCAAAATTTAGGATGTGTCCACGTTGCGCTTTGGGGTGTTTCCTGTCGCCGGCGCTAGGCCTACCCATGCAAGTGAGGTATCATTTTTATCGGGAGACTTGGGGGAACGCTGGGTGGAAGGAAATTTGTAGCTCCTCTCAGATTCCAGAACTTTCTGCCACAGAAATGTGAGGGACATGGGTTTTTGTTAGCCAAATTTTGAGGTTTGCAAAGGATTCTGGGTAACAGAACTTGGTCCGAGCCCCGCAAGTCACCCCTCCTTGGATTCCTCTAGGTCTCTAGTTTTCAGAAATGCACAGGTTTGGTAGGTTTCCCTAGGTGCCGGCTGAGCTAGAGGCCAAAATCTACAGGTAGGCACTTCGCAAAAAACACCTCTGTTTTTTTCCAAAATTTAGGATGTGTCCACGTTGCGCTTTGGGGTGTTTCCTGTCGCCGGCGCTAGGCCTACCCACGCAAGTGAGGTATCATTTTTATCGGGAGACTTGGGGGAATGCTGGGTGGAAGGAAATTTGTAGCTCCTCTCAGATTCCAGAACTTTCTGCCACAGAAATATGAGGGACATGTGTTTTTTTAGCCAAATTTTGAGGTTTGCAAAGGATTCTGGGTAACAGAACCTGGTCCGAGCCCCGCAAGTCACCCCTCCTTGGATTCCCCTAGGTCTCTAGTTTTCAGAAATGCACAGGTTTGGTAGGTTTCCCTAGGTGCCGGCTGAGCTAGAGGCCAAAATCTACAGGTAGGCACTTCGCAAAAAACACCTCTGTTTTTTTCCAAAATTTAGGATGTGTCCACGTTGCGCTTTGGGGTGTTTCCTGTCGCCGGCGCTAGGCCTACCCATGCAAGTGAGGTATCATTTGTATCGGGAGACTTGGGGGAACGCTGGGTGGAAGAAAATTTGTAGCTCCTCTCAGATTCCAGAACTTTCTGCCACAGAAATGTGAGGGACATGGGTTTTTGTTAGCCAAATTTTGAGGTTTGCAAAGGATTCTGGGTAACAGAACCTGGTCCGAGCCCCGCAAGTCACCCCTCCTTGGATTCCCCTAGGTCTCTAGTTTTCAGAAATGCACAGGTTTGGTAGGTTTCCCTAGGTGCCGGCTGAGCTAGAGGCCAAAATCTACAGGTAGGCACTTCGCAAAAAACACCTCTGTTTTTTTCCAAAATTTAGGATGTGTCCACGTTGCGCTTTGGGGTGTTTCCTGTCGCCGGCGCTAGGCCTACCCACACAAGTGAGGTATCATTTTTATCGGGAGACTTGGGGGAACGCTGGGTGGAAGAAAATTTGTAGCTCCTCTCAGATTCCAGAACTTTCTGCCACAGAAATGTGAGGGACATGGGTTTTTGTTAGCCAAATTTTGAGGTTTGCAAAGGATTCTGGGTAACAGAACTTGGTCCGAGCCCCGCAAGTCACCCCTCCTTGGATTCCCCTAGGTCTCTAGTTTTCAGAAATGCACAGGTTTGGTAGGTTTCCCTAGGTGCCGGCTGAGTTAGAGGCCAAAATCTACAGGTAGGCACTTTGCAAAAAACACCTCTGTTTTTTCCCAAAATTTAGGATGTGTCCACGTTGCGCTTTGGGGTGTTTCCTGTCGCCGGCGCTAGGCCTACCCACGCAAGTGAGGTATCATTTTTATCGGGAGACTTGGGGGAACGCTGGGTGGAAGGAAATTTGTAGCTCCTCTCAGATTCCAGAACTTTCTGCCACAGAAATGTGAGGGACATGTGTTTTTTTAGCCAAATTTTGAGGTTTGCAAAGGATTCTAGGTAACAGAACCTGGTCCGAGCCCCGCAAGTCACCCCTCCTTGGATTCCCCTATGTCTCTAGTTTTCAGAAATGCACAGGATTGGTAGGTTTCCCTAGGTGCCGGCTGAGCTAGAGGCCAAAATCTACAGGTAGGCACTTCGCAAAAAACACCTCTGTTTTTTTCCAAAATTTAGGATGTGTCCACGTTGCGCTTTGGGGTGTTTCCTGTCGCCGGCGCTAGGCCTACCCACGCAAGTGAGGTATCATTTTTATCAGGAGACTTGGGGGAACGCTGGGTGGAAGAAAATTTGTAGCTCCTCTCAGATTCCAGAACTTTCTGCCACAGAAATGTGAGGGACATGGGTTTTTGTTAGCCAAATTTTGAGGTTTGCAAAGGATTCTGGGTAACAGAACCTGGTCCGAGCCCCGCAAGTCACCCCTTCTTGGATTCCCCTAGGTCTCTAGTTTTCAGAAATGCACAGGTTTGGTAGGTTTCCCTAGGTGCCGGCTGAGCTAGAGGCCAAAATCTACAGGTATGCACTTCGCAAAAAACACCTCTGTTTTTTTCCAAAATTTAGGATGTGTCCACGTTGCGCTTTGGGGTGTTTCCTGTCGCCGGCGCTAGGCCTACCCATGCAAGTGAGGTATCATTTGTATCGGGAGACTTGGGGGAACGCTGGGTGGAAGAAAATTTGTAGCTCCTCTCAGATTCCAGAACTTTCTGCCACAGAAATGTGAGGGACATGGGTTTTTGTTAGCCAAATTTTGAGGTTTGCAAAGGATTCTGGGTAACAGAACCTGGTCCGAGCCCCGCAAGTCACCCCTCCTTGGATTCCCCTAGGTCTCTAGTTTTCAGAAATGCACAGGTTTGGTAGGTTTCCCTAGGTGCCGGCTGAGCTAGAGGCCAAAATCTACAGGTAGGCACTTCGCAAAAAACACCTCTGTTTTTTTCCAAAATTTAGGATGTGTCCACGTTGCGCTTTGGGGTGTTTCCTGTCGCCGGCGCTAGGCCTACCCACACAAGTGAGGTATCATTTTTATCGGGAGACTTGGGGGAACGCTGGGTGGAAGAAAATTTGTAGCTCCTCTCAGATTCCAGAACTTTCTGCCACAGAAATGTGAGGGACATGGGTTTTTGTTAGCCAAATTTTGAGGTTTGCAAAGGATTCTGGGTAACAGAACTTGGTCCGAGCCCCGCAAGTCACCCCTCCTTGGATTCCCCTAGGTCTCTAGTTTTCAGAAATGCACAGGTTTGGTAGGTTTCCCTAGGTGCCGGCTGAGTTAGAGGCCAAAATCTACAGGTAGGCACTTTGCAAAAAACACCTCTGTTTTTTCCCAAAATTTAGGATGTGTCCACGTTGCGCTTTGGGGTGTTTCCTGTCGCCGGCGCTAGGCCTACCCACGCAAGTGAGGTATCATTTTTATCGGGAGACTTGGGGGAACGCTGGGTGGAAGGAAATTTGTAGCTCCTCTCAGATTCCAGAACTTTCTGCCACAGAAATGTGAGGGACATGTGTTTTTTTAGCCAAATTTTGAGGTTTGCAAAGGATTCTAGGTAACAGAACCTGGTCCGAGCCCCGCAAGTCACCCCTCCTTGGATTCCCCTATGTCTCTAGTTTTCAGAAATGCACAGGATTGGTAGGTTTCCCTAGGTGCCGGCTGAGCTAGAGGCCAAAATCTACAGGTAGGCACTTCGCAAAAAACACCTCTGTTTTTTTCCAAAATTTAGGATGTGTCCACGTTGCGCTTTGGGGTGTTTCCTGTCGCCGGCGCTAGGCCTACCCACGCAAGTGAGGTATCATTTTTATCAGGAGACTTGGGGGAACGCTGGGTGGAAGAAAATTTGTAGCTCCTCTCAGATTCCAGAACTTTCTGCCACAGAAATGTGAGGGACATGGGTTTTTGTTAGCCAAATTTTGAGGTTTGCAAAGGATTCTGGGTAACAGAACCTGGTCCGAGCCCCGCAAGTCACCCCTTCTTGGATTCCCCTAGGTCTCTAGTTTTCAGAAATGCACAGGTTTGGTAGGTTTCCCTAGGTGCCGGCTGAGCTAGAGGCCAAAATCTACAGGTATGCACTTCGCAAAAAACACCTCTGTTTTTTTCCAAAATTTAGGATGTGTCCACGTTGCGCTTTGGGGTGTTTCCTGTCGCCGGCGCTAGGCCTACCCACGCAAGTAAGGAATCATTTTTATCGGGAGACTTGGGGGAACGCTGGGTTGAAGGAAATTTGTAGCTCCTCTCAGATTCCAGAACTTTCTGCCACAGAAATGTGAGGGACATGTGTTTTTTTAGCCAAATTTTGAGGTTTGCAAAGGATTCTGGGTAACAGAACCTGGTCCGAGCCCCGCAAGTCACCCCTCCTTGGATTCCCCTAGGTCTCTAGTTTTCAGAAATGCACAGGTTAGGTAGGTTTCCCTAGGTGCCGGCTGAGCTAGAGGCCAAAATCTACAGGTAGGCACTTCGCAAAAAACACCTCTGTTTTTTTCCAAAATTTAGGATGTGTCCACGTTGCGCTTTGGGGTGTTTCCTGTCGCCGGCGCTAGGCCTACCCACGCAAGTAAGGAATCATTTTTATCGGGAGACTTGGGGGAACGTTGGTTGAAGGAAATTTGTAGCTCCTCTCAGATTCCAGAACTTTCTGCCACAGAAATGTGAGGGACATGTGTTTTTTTAGCCAAATTTTGAGGTTTGCAAAGGATTCTGGGTAACAGAACCTGGTCCGAGCCCCGCAAGTCACCCCTCCTTGGATTCCCCTAGGTCTCTAGTTTTCAGAAATGCACAGGTTAGGTAGGTTTCCCTAGGTGCCGGCTGAGCTAGAGGCCAAAATCTACAGGTAGGCACTTCGCAAAAAACACCTCTGTTTTTTTCCAAAATTTAGGATGTGTCCACGTTGCGCTTTGGGGTGTTTCCTGTCTCCGGCGCTAGGCCTACCCACGCAAGTGAGGTATCATTTTTATCGGGAGACGTGGGGGAATGCTGGGTGGAAGGAAATTTGTAGCTCCTCTCAGATTCCAGAACTTTCTGCCACAGAAATGTGAGGGACATGTGTTTTTTTAGCCAAATTTTGAGGTTTGCAAAGGATTCTGGGTAACAGAACCTGGTCCGAGCCCCGCAAGTCACCCCTCCTTGGATTCCCCTAGGTCTCTAGTTTTCAGAAATGCACAGGTTTGGTAGATTTCCCTAGGTGCCGGCTGAGCTAGAGGCCAAAATCTACAGGTAGGCACTTCGCAAAAAACACCTCTGTTTTTTTCCAAAATTTAGGATGTGTCCACGTTGCGCTTTGGGGTGTTTCCTGTCGCCGGCGCTAGGCCTACCCACGCAAGTGAGGTATCATTTTTATCAGGAGACTTGGGGGAACGCTGGGTGGAAGAAAATTTGTAGCTCCTCTCAGATTCCAGAACTTTCTGCCACAGAAATGTGAGGGACATGGGTTTTTGTTAGCCAAATTTTGAGGTTTGCAAAGGATTCTGGGTAACAGAACCTGGTCCGAGCCCCGCAAGTCACCCCTTCTTGGATTCCCCTAGGTCTCTAGTTTTCAGAAATGCACAGGTTTGGTAGGTTTCCCTAGGTGCCGGCTGAGCTAGAGGCCAAAATCTACAGGTAGGCACTTCGCAAAAAACACCTCTGTTTTTTTCCAAAATTTAGGATGTGTCCACGTTGCGCTTTGGGGTGTTTCCTGTCGCCGGCGCTAGGCCTACCCACGCAAGTAAGGAATCATTTTTATCGGGAGACTTGGGGGAACGCTGGGTTGAAGGAAATTTGTAGCTCCTCTCAGATTCCAGAACTTTCTGCCACAGAAATGTGAGGGACATGTGTTTTTTTAGCCAAATTTTGAGGTTTGCAAAGGATTCTGGGTAACAGAACCTGGTCCGAGCCCCGCAAGTCACCCCTCCTTGGATTCCCCTAGGTCTCTAGTTTTCAGAAATGCACAGGTTAGGTAGGTTTCCCTAGGTGCCGGCTGAGCTAGAGGCCAAAATCTACAGGTAGGCACTTCGCAAAAAACACCTCTGTTTTTTTCCAAAATTTAGGATGTGTCCACGTTGCGCTTTGGGGTGTTTCCTGTCGCCGGCGCTAGGCCTACCCACGCAAGTGAGGTATCATTTTTATCGGGAGACTTGGGGGAACGCTGAGTGGAAGAAAATTTGTAGCTCCTCTCAGATTCCAGAACTTTCTGCCACAGAAATGTGAGGGACATGGGTTTTTGTTAGCCAAATTTTGAGGTTTGCAAAGGATTCTGGGTAACAGAACCGGGTCCGGGCCCCGCAAGTCACCCCTCCTTGGATTCCCCTAGGTCTCTAGTTTTCAGAAATGTACAGGTTTGGTAGGTTTCCCTAGGTGCCGGCTGAGCTAGAGGCCAAAATCTACAGGTAGGCACTTCTCAAAAAACATCTCTGTTTTTTTTCAAAATTTAGGATGTGTCCACGTTGCGCTTTGGGGTGTTTCCTGTCGCCGGCGCTAGGCCTACCCACGCAAGTGAGGTATCATTTTTATCAAATTTTGAGGTTTGCAAAGGATTCTGGGTAACAGAACCTGGTCCGAGCCCCGCAAGTCACCCCTCCTTGGATTCCCCTAGGTCTCTAGTTTTCAGAAATGCACAGGTTAGGTAGGTTTCCCTAGGTGCCGGCTGAGCTAGAGGCCAAAATCTACAGGTAGGCACTTCGCAAAAAACACCTCTGTTTTTTTCCAAAATTTAGGATGTGTCCACGTTGCGCTTTGGGGTGTTTCCTGTCTCCGGCGCTAGGCCTACCCACGCAAGTGAGGTATCATTTTTATCGGGAGACGTGGGGGAACGCTGGGTGGAAGGAAATTTGTAGCTCCTCTCAGATTCCAGAACTTTCTGCCACAGAAATGTGAGGGACATGTGTTTTTTTAGCCAAATTTTGAGGTTTGCAAAGGATTCTGGGTAACAGAACCTGGTCCGAGCCCCGCAAGTCACCCCTCCTTGGATTCCCCTAGGTCTCTAGTTTTCAGAAATGCACAGGTTTGGTAGATTTCCCTAGGTGCCGGCTGAGCTAGAGGCCAAAATCAGGTAGGCACTTCGCAAAAAACACCTCTGTTTTTTTCCAAAATTTAGGATGTGTCCATGTTGCGCTTTGGGGTGTTTCCTGTCGCCGGCGCTAGGCCTACCCACGCAAGTGAGGTATCATTTTTATCGGGAGACTTGGGGGAACGCTGAGTGGAAGAAAATTTGTAGCTCCTCTCAGATTCCAGAACTTTCTGCCACAGAAATGTGAGGGACATGGGTTTTTGTTAGCCAAATTTTGAGGTTTGCAAAGGATTCTGGGTAACAGAACCTGGTCCGAGCCCCGCAAGTCACCCCTCCTTGGATTCCCCTAGGTCTCTAGTTTTCAGAAATGTACAGGTTTGGTAGGTTTCCCTAGGTGCCGGCTGAGCTAGAGGCCAAAATCTACAGGTAGGCACTTCGCAAAAAACATCTCTGTTTTTTTTCAAAATTTAGGATGTGTCCACGTTGCGCTTTGGGGTGTTTCCTGTCGGCGGCGCTAGGCCTACCCACGCAAGTGAGGTATCATTTTTATCAAATTTTGAGGTTTGCAAAGGATTCTGGGTAACAGAACCTGGTCCGAGCCCCGCAAGTCACCCCTCCTTGGATTCCCCTAGGTCTCTAGTTTTCAGAAATGCACAGGTTTGGTAGGTTTCCCTAGGTGCCGGCTGAGTTAGAGGCCAAAATCTACAGGTAGGCACTTTGCAAAAAACACCTCTGTTTTTTCCCAAAATTTAGGATGTGTCCGCGTTGCGCTTTGGGGTGTTTCCTGTCGCCGGCGCTAGGCCTACCCACGCAAGTGAGGTATCATTTTTATCGGGAGACTTGGGGGAACGCTGGGTGGAAGGAAATTTGTAGCTCCTCTCAGATTCCAGAACTTTCTGCCACAGAAATGTGAGGGACATGTGTTTTTTTAGCCAAATTTTGAGGTTTGCAAAGGATTCTGGGTAACAGAACCTGGTCCGAGCCCCGCAAGTCACCCCTCCTTGGATTCCCCTAGGTCTCTAGTTTTCAGAAATGCACAGGTTTGGTAGGTTTCCCTAGGTGTCGGCTGAGCTAGAGGCCAAAATCTACAGGTAGGCACTTCGCAAAAAACACCTCTGTTTTTTTCAAAAATTTAGGATGTGTCCACGTTGCGCTTTGGGGTGTTTCCTGTCGCCGGCGCTAGGCCTACCCACGCAAGTGAGGTATCATTTGTATCGGGAGACTTGGGGGAACGCTGGGTGGAAGAAAATTTGTAGCTCCTCTCAGATTCCAGAACTTTCTGCCACAGAAATGTGAGGGACATGGGTTTTTGTTAGCCAAATTTTGAGGTTTGCAAAGGATTCTGGGTAACAGAACCTGGTCCGAGCCCCGCAAGTCACCCCTCCTTGGATTCCCCTAGGTCTCTAGTTTTCAGAAATGTACAGGTTTGGTAGGTTTCCCTAGGTGCCGGCTGAGCTAGAGGCCAAAATCTACAGGTAGGCACTTCTCAAAAAACATCTCTGTTTTTTTTCAAAATTTAGGATGTGTCCACGTTGCGCTTTGGGGTGTTTCCTGTCGCCGGCGCTAGGCCTACCCACGCAAGTGAGGTATCATTTTTATCAAATTTTGAGGTTTGCAAAGGATTCTGGGTAACAGAACCTGGTCCGAGCCCCGCAAGTCACCCCTCCTTGGATTCCCCTAGGTCTCTAGTTTTCAGAAATGCACAGGTTTGGTAGGTTTCCCTAGGTGCCGGCTGAGCTAGAGGCCAAAATCTAGAGGTAGGCACTTTGCAAAAAACACCTCTGTTTTTTCCCAAAATTTAGGATGTGTCCACGTTGCGCTTTGGGGTGTTTCCTGTCGCCGGCGCTAGGCCTACCCACGCAAGTGAGGTATCATTTTTATCGGGAGACTTGGGGGAACGCTGGGTGGAAGGAAATTTGTAGCTCCTCTCAGATTCCAGAACTTTCTGCCACAGAAATGTGAGGGACATGTGTTTTTTTAGCCACATTTTGAGGTTTGCAAAGGATTCTGGGTAACAGAACCTGGTCCGAGCCCCGCAAGTCACCCCTCCTTGGATTCCCCTAGGTCTCTAGTTTTCAGAAATGCACAGGTTTGGTAGGTTTCCCTAGGTGCCGGCTGAGCTAGAGGCCAAAATCTACAGGTAGGCACTTCGCAAAAAACACCTCTGTTTTTTTCAAAAATTTAGGATGTGTCCACGTTGCGCTTTGGGGTGTTTCCTGTCGCCGGCGCTAGGCCTACCCACGCAAGTGAGGTATCATTTGTATCGGGAGACTTGGGGGAACGCTGGGTGGAAGAAAATTTGTAGCTCCTCTCAGATTCCAGAACTTTCTGCCACAGAAATGTGAGGGACATGGGTTTTTGTTAGCCAAATTTTGAGGTTTGCAAAGGATTCTGGGTAACAGAACCTGGTCCGAGCCCCGCAAGTCACCCCTCCTTGGATTCCCCTAGGTCTCTAGTTTTCAGAAATGCACAGGTTTGGTAGGTTTCCCTAGGTGCCGGCTGAGCTAGAGGCCAAAATCTACAGGTAGGCACTTCGCAAAAAACACCTCTGTTTTTTTCCAAAATTTAGGATGTGTCCACGTTGCGCTTTGGGGTGTTTCCTGTCGCCGGCGCTAGGCCTACCCACGCAAGTGAGGTATCATTTTTATCGGGAGACTTGGGGGAACGCTGGGTGGAAGAAAATTTGTAGGTCCTCTCAGATTCCAGAACTTTCTGCCACAGAAATGTGAGGGACATGTGTTTTTTTAGCCAAATTTTGAGGTTTGCAAAGGATTCTGGGTAACAGAACCTGGTCCGAGCCCCGCAAGTCACCCCTCCTTGGATTCCCCTAGGTCTCTAGTTTTCAGAAATGCACAGGTTAGGTAGGTTTCCCTAGGTGCCGGCTGAGCTAGAGGCCAAAATCTACAGGTAGGCACTTCGCAAAAAACACCTCTGTTTTTTTCCAAAATTTAGGATGTGTCCACGTTGCGCTTTGGGGTGTTTCCTGTCTCCGGCGCTAGGCCTACCCACGCAAGTGAGGTATCATTTTTATCGGGAGACGTGGGGGAACGCTGGGTGGAAGGAAATTTGTAGCTCCTCTCAGATTCCAGAACTTTCTGCCACAGAAATGTGAGGGACATGTGTTTTTTTAGCCAAATTTTGAGGTTTGCAAAGGATTCTGGGTAACAGAACCTGGTCCGAGCCCCGCAAGTCACCCCTCCTTGGATTCCCCTAGGTCTCTAGTTTTCAGAAATGCACAGGTTTGGTAGATTTCCCTAGGTGCCGGCTGAGCTAGAGGCCAAAATCTACAGGTAGGCACTTCGCAAAAAACACCTCTGTTTTTTTCCAAAATTTAGGATGTGTCCATGTTGCGCTTTGGGGTGTTTCCTGTCGCCGGCGCTAGGCCTACCCACGCAAGTGAGGTATCATTTTTATCGGGAGACTTGGGGGAACGCTGAGTGGAACAAAATTTGTAGCTCCTCTCAGATTCCAGAACTTTCTGCCACAGAAATGTGAGGGACATGGGTTTTTGTTAGCCAAATTTTGAGGTTTGCAAAGGATTCTGGGTAACAGAACCTGGTCCGAGCCCCGCAAGTCACCCCTCCTTGGATTCCCCTAGGTCTCTAGTTTTCAGAAATGTACAGGTTTGGTAGGTTTCCCTAGGTGCCGGCTGAGCTAGAGGCCAAAATCTACAGGTAGGCACTTCGCAAAAAACATCTCTGTTTTTTTTCAAAATTTAGGATGTGTCCACGTTGCGCTTTGGGGTGTTTCCTGTCGCCGGCGCTAGGCCTACCCACGCAAGTGAGGTATCATTTTTATCAAATTTTGAGGTTTGCAAAAGATTCTGGGTAACAGAACCTGGTCCGAGCCCCGCAAGTCACCCCTCCTTGGATTCCCCTAGGTCTCTAGTTTTCAGAAATGCACAGGTTTGGTAGGTTTCCCTAGGTGCCGGCTGAGCTAGAGGCCAAAATCTACAGGTAGGCACTTTGCAAAAAACACCTCTGTTTTTTCCCAAAATTTAGGATGTGTCCACGTTGCGCTTTGGGGTGTTTCCTGTCGCCGGCGCTAGGCCTACCCACGCAAGTGAGGTATCATTTTTATCGGGAGACTTGGGGGAACGCTGGGTGGAAGGAAATTTGTAGCTCCTCTCAGATTCCAGAACTTTCTGCCACAGAAATGTGAGGGACATGTGTTTTTTTAGCCAAATTTTGAGGTTTGCAAAGGATTCTGGGTAACAGAACCTGGTCCGAGCCCCGCAAGTCACCCCTCCTTGGATTCCCCTAGGTCTCTAGTTTTCAGAAATGCACAGGTTTGGTAGGTTTCCCTAGGGGCCGGGTGAGCTAGAGGCCAAAATCTACAGGTAGGCACTTCGCAAAAAACACCTCTGTTTTTTTCAAAAATTTAGGATGTGTCCACGTTGCGCTTTGGGGTGTTTCCTGTCGCCGGCGCTAGGCCTACCCACGCAAGTGAGGTATCATTTGTATCGGGAGACTTGGGGGAACGCTGGGTGGAAGAAAATTTGTAGCTCCTCTCAGATTCCAGAACTTTCTGCCACAGAAATGTGAGGGACATGGGTTTTTGTTAGCCAAATTTTGAGGTTTGCAAAGGATTCTGGGTAACAGAACCTGGTCCGAGCCCCGCAAGTTACCCCTCCTTGGATTCCCCTAGGTCTCTAGTTTTCAGAAATGCACAGGTTTGGTAGGTTTCCCTAGGTGCCGGCTGAGCTAGAGGCCAAAATCTACAGGTAGGCACTTCGCAAAAAACACCTCTGTTTTTTTCCAAAATTTAGGATGTGTCCACGTTGCGCTTTGGGGTGTTTCCTGTCGCCGGCGCTAGGCCTACCCACGCAAGTAAGGAATCATTTTTATCGGGAGACTTGGGGGAACGCTGGGTTGAAGGAAATTTGTAGCTCCTCTCAGATTCCAGAACTTTCTGCCACAGAAATGTGAGGGACATGTGTTTTTTTAGCCAAATTTTGAGGTTTGCAAAGGATTCTGGGTAACAGAACCTGGTCCGAGCCCCGCAAGTCACCCCTCCTTGGATTCCCCTAGGTCTCTAGTTTTCAGAAATGCACAGGTTAGGTAGGTTTCCCTAGGTGGCGGCTGAGCTAGAGGCCAAAATCTACAGGTAGGCACTTCGCAAAAAACACCTCTGTTTTTTTCCAAAATTTAGGATGTGTCCACGTTGCGCTTTGGGGTGTTTCCTGTCTCCGGCGCTAGGCCTACCCACGCAAGTGAGGTATCATTTTTATCGGGAGACGTGGGGGAATGCTGGGTGGAAGGAAATTTGTAGCTCCTCTCAGATTCCAGAACTTTCTGCCACAGAAATGTGAGGGACATGTGTTTTTTTAGCCAAATTTTGAGGTTTGCAAAGGATTCTGGGTAACAGAACCTGGTCCGAGCCCCGCAAGTCACCCCTCCTTGGATTCCCCTAGGTCTCTAGTTTTCAGAAATGCACAGGTTTGGTAGATTTCCCTAGGTGCCGGCTGAGCTAGAGGCCAAAATCTACAGGTAGGCACTTCGCAAAAAACACCTCTGTTTTTTTCCAAAATTTAGGATGTGTCCATGTTGCGCTTTGGGGTGTTTCCTGTCGCCGGCGCTAGGCCTACCCACGCAAGTGAGGTATCATTTTTATCGGGAGACTTGGGGGAACGCTGAGTGGAACAAAATTTGTAGCTCCTCTCAGATTCCAGAACTTTCTGCCACAGAAATGTGAGGGACATGGGTTTTTGTTAGCCAAATTTTGAGGTTTGCAAAGGATTCTGGGTAACAGAACCTGGTCCGAGCCCCGCAAGTCACCCCTCCTTGGATTCCCCTAGGTCTCTAGTTTTCAGAAATGTACAGGTTTGGTAGGTTTCCCTAGGTGCCGGCTGAGCTAGAGGCCAAAATCTACAGGTAGGCACTTCGCAAAAAACATCTCTGTTTTTTTTCAAAATTTAGGATGTGTCCACGTTGCGCTTTGGGGTGTTTCCTGTCGCCGGCGCTAGGCCTACCCACGCAAGTGAGGTATCATTTTTATCAAATTTTGAGGTTTGCAAAAGATTCTGGGTAACAGAACCTGGTCCGAGCCCCGCAAGTCACCCCTCCTTGGATTCCCCTAGGTCTCTAGTTTTCAGAAATGCACAGGTTTGGTAGGTTTCCCTAGGTGCCGGCTGAGCTAGAGGCCAAAATCTACAGGTAGGCACTTTGCAAAAAACACCTCTGTTTTTTCCCAAAATTTAGGATGTGTCCACGTTGCGCTTTGGGGTGTTTCCTGTCGCCGGCGCTAGGCCTACCCACGCAAGTGAGGTATCATTTTTATCGGGAGACTTGGGGGAACGCTGGGTGGAAGGAAATTTGTAGCTCCTCTCAGATTCCAGAACTTTCTGCCACAGAAATGTGAGGGACATGTGTTTTTTTAGCCAAATTTTGAGGTTTGCAAAGGATTCTGGGTAACAGAACCTGGTCCGAGCCCCGCAAGTCACCCCTCCTTGGATTCCCCTAGGTCTCTAGTTTTCAGAAATGCACAGGTTTGGTAGGTTTCCCTAGGGGCCGGGTGAGCTAGAGGCCAAAATCTACAGGTAGGCACTTCGCAAAAAACACCTCTGTTTTTTTCAAAAATTTAGGATGTGTCCACGTTGCGCTTTGGGGTGTTTCCTGTCGCCGGCGCTAGGCCTACCCACGCAAGTGAGGTATCATTTGTATCGGGAGACTTGGGGGAACGCTGGGTGGAAGAAAATTTGTAGCTCCTCTCAGATTCCAGAACTTTCTGCCACAGAAATGTGAGGGACATGGGTTTTTGTTAGCCAAATTTTGAGGTTTGCAAAGGATTCTGGGTAACAGAACCTGGTCCGAGCCCCGCAAGTTACCCCTCCTTGGATTCCCCTAGGTCTCTAGTTTTCAGAAATGCACAGGTTTGGTAGGTTTCCCTAGGTGCCGGCTGAGCTAGAGGCCAAAATCTACAGGTAGGCACTTCGCAAAAAACACCTCTGTTTTTTTCCAAAATTTAGGATGTGTCCACGTTGCGCTTTGGGGTGTTTCCTGTCGCCGGCGCTAGGCCTACCCACGCAAGTGAGGTATCATTTTTATCGGGAGACTTGGGGGAACGCTGGGTGGAAGAAAATTTGTAGCTCCTCTCAGATTCCAGAACTTTCTGCCACAGAAATGTGAGGGACATGGGTTTTTGTTAGCCAAATCTTGAGGTTTGCAAAGGATTCTGGGTAACAGAACTTGGTCCGAGCCCCGCAAGTCACCCCTCCTTGGATTCCCCTAGGTCTCTAGTTTTCAGAAATGCACAGGTTTGGTAGGTTTCCCTAGGTGCCGGCTGAGCTAGAGGCCAAAATCTACAGGTAGGCACTTCGCAAAAAACACCTCTGTTTTTTTCCAAAATTTAGGATGTGTCCACGTTGCGCTTTGGGGTGTTTCCTGTCGCCGGCGCTAGGCCTACCCACGCAAGTGAGGTATCATTTTTATCGGGAGACTTGGGGGAATGCTGGGTGGAAGGAAATTTGTAGCTCCTCTCAGATTCCAGAACTTTCTGCCACAGAAATGTGAGGGACATGTGTTTTTTTAGCCAAATTTTGAGGTTTGCAAAGGATTCTGGGTAACAGAACCTGGTCCGAGCCCCGCAAGTCACCCCTCCTTGGATTCCCCTAGGTCTCTAGTTTTCAGAAATGCACAGGTTTGGTAGGTTTCCCTAGGTGCCGGCTGAGCTAGAGGCCAAAATCTACAGGTAGGCACTTCGCAAAAAACACCTCTGTTTTTTTCCAAAATTTAGGATGTGTCCACGTTGCGCTTTGGGGGGTTTCCTGTCGCCGGCGCTAGGCCTACCCACGCAAGTGAGGTATCATTTTTATCGGGAGACTTGGGGGAACGCTGGGTGGAAGAAAATTTGTAACTCCTCTCAGATTCCAGAACTTTCTGCCACAGAAATGTGAGGGGCATGGGTTTTTGTTAGCCAAATTTTGAGGTTTGCAAAGGATTCTGGGTAACAGAACATGGTCCGAGCCCCGCAAGTCACCCCTCCTTGGATTCCCCTAGGTCTCTAGTTTTCAGAAATGCACAGGTTTGGTAGGTTTCCCTAGGTGCCGGCTGAGCTAGAGGCCAAAATCTACAGGTAGGCACTTCGCAAAAAACACCTCTGTTTTTTTCCAAAATTTAGGATGTGTCCACGTTGCGCTTTGGGGTGTTTCCTGTCGCCGGCGCTAGGCCTACCCATGCAAGTGAGGTATCATTTTTATCGGGAGACTTGGGGGAACGCTGGGTGGAAGGAAATTTGTAGCTCCTCTCAGATTCCAGAACTTTCTGCCACAGAAATGTGAGGGACATGGGTTTTTGTTAGCCAAATTTTGAGGTTTGCAAAGGATTCTGGGTAACAGAACTTGGTCCGAGCCCCGCAAGTCACCCCTCCTTGGATTCCTCTAGGTCTCTAGTTTTCAGAAATGCACAGGTTTGGTAGGTTTCCCTAGGTGCCGGCTGAGCTAGAGGCCAAAATCTACAGGTAGGCACTTCGCAAAAAACACCTCTGTTTTTTTCCAAAATTTAGGATGTGTCCACGTTGCGCTTTGGGGTGTTTCCTGTCGCCGGCGCTAGGCCTACCCACGCAAGTGAGGTATCATTTTTATCGGGAGACTTGGGGGAATGCTGGGTGGAAGGAAATTTGTAGCTCCTCTCAGATTCCAGAACTTTCTGCCACAGAAATGTGAGGGACATGTGTTTTTTTAGCCAAATTTTGAGGTTTGCAAAGGATTCTGGGTAACAGAACCTGGTCCGAGCCCCGCAAGTCACCCCTCCTTGGATTCCCCTAGGTCTCTAGTTTTCAGAAATGCACAGGTTTGGTAGGTTTCCCTAGGTGCCGGCTGAGCTAGAGGCCAAAATCTACAGGTAGGCACTTCGCAAAAAACACCTCTGTTTTTTTCCAAAATTTAGGATGTGTCCACGTTGCGCTTTGGGGTGTTTCCTGTCGCCGGCGCTAGGCCTACCCATGCAAGTGAGGTATCATTTGTATCGGGAGACTTGGGGGAACGCTGGGTGGAAGAAAATTTGTAGCTCCTCTCAGATTCCAGAACTTTCTGCCACAGAAATGTGAGGGACATGGGTTTTTGTTAGCCAAATTTTGAGGTTTGCAAAGGATTCTGGGTAACAGAACCTGGTCCGAGCCCCGCAAGTCACCCCTCCTTGGATTCCCCTAGGTCTCTAGTTTTCAGAAATGCACAGGTTTGGTAGGTTTCCCTAGGTGCCGGCTGAGCTAGAGGCCAAAATCTACAGGTAGGCACTTCGCAAAAAACACCTCTGTTTTTTTCCAAAATTTAGGATGTGTCCACGTTGCGCTTTGGGGTGTTTCCTGTCGCCGGCGCTAGGCCTACCCACACAAGTGAGGTATCATTTTTATCGGGAGACTTGGGGGAACGCTGGGTGGAAGAAAATTTGTAGCTCCTCTCAGATTCCAGAACTTTCTGCCACAGAAATGTGAGGGACATGGGTTTTTGTTAGCCAAATTTTGAGGTTTGCAAAGGATTCTGGGTAACAGAACTTGGTCCGAGCCCCGCAAGTCACCCCTCCTTGGATTCCCCTAGGTCTCTAGTTTTCAGAAATGCACAGGTTTGGTAGGTTTCCCTAGGTGCCGGCTGAGTTAGAGGCCAAAATCTACAGGTAGGCACTTTGCAAAAAACACCTCTGTTTTTTCCCAAAATTTAGGATGTGTCCACGTTGCGCTTTGGGGTGTTTCCTGTCGCCGGCGCTAGGCCTACCCACGCAAGTGAGGTATCATTTTTATCGGGAGACTTGGGGGAACGCTGGGTGGAAGGAAATTTGTAGCTCCTCTCAGATTCCAGAACTTTCTGCCACAGAAATGTGAGGGACATGTGTTTTTTTAGCCAAATTTTGAGGTTTGCAAAGGATTCTAGGTAACAGAACCTGGTCCGAGCCCCGCAAGTCACCCCTCCTTGGATTCCCCTATGTCTCTAGTTTTCAGAAATGCACAGGATTGGTAGGTTTCCCTAGGTGCCGGCTGAGCTAGAGGCCAAAATCTACAGGTAGGCACTTCGCAAAAAACACCTCTGTTTTTTTCCAAAATTTAGGATGTGTCCACGTTGCGCTTTGGGGTGTTTCCTGTCGCCGGCGCTAGGCCTACCCACGCAAGTGAGGTATCATTTTTATCAGGAGACTTGGGGGAACGCTGGGTGGAAGAAAATTTGTAGCTCCTCTCAGATTCCAGAACTTTCTGCCACAGAAATGTGAGGGACATGGGTTTTTGTTAGCCAAATTTTGAGGTTTGCAAAGGATTCTGGGTAACAGAACCTGGTCCGAGCCCCGCAAGTCACCCCTTCTTGGATTCCCCTAGGTCTCTAGTTTTCAGAAATGCACAGGTTTGGTAGGTTTCCCTAGGTGCCGGCTGAGCTAGAGGCCAAAATCTACAGGTATGCACTTCGCAAAAAACACCTCTGTTTTTTTCCAAAATTTAGGATGTGTCCACGTTGCGCTTTGGGGTGTTTCCTGTCGCCGGCGCTAGGCCTACCCACGCAAGTAAGGAATCATTTTTATCGGGAGACTTGGGGGAACGCTGGGTTGAAGGAAATTTGTAGCTCCTCTCAGATTCCAGAACTTTCTGCCACAGAAATGTGAGGGACATGTGTTTTTTTAGCCAAATTTTGAGGTTTGCAAAGGATTCTGGGTAACAGAACCTGGTCCGAGCCCCGCAAGTCACCCCTCCTTGGATTCCCCTAGGTCTCTAGTTTTCAGAAATGCACAGGTTAGGTAGGTTTCCCTAGGTGCCGGCTGAGCTAGAGGCCAAAATCTACAGGTAGGCACTTCGCAAAAAACACCTCTGTTTTTTTCCAAAATTTAGGATGTGTCCACGTTGCGCTTTGGGGTGTTTCCTGTCGCCGGCGCTAGGCCTACCCACGCAAGTAAGGAATCATTTTTATCGGGAGACTTGGGGGAACGCTGGGTTGAAGGAAATTTGTAGCTCCTCTCAGATTCCAGAACTTTCTGCCACAGAAATGTGAGGGACATGTGTTTTTTTAGCCAAATTTTGAGGTTTGCAAAGGATTCTGGGTAACAGAACCTGGTCCGAGCCCCGCAAGTCACCCCTCCTTGGATTCCCCTAGGTCTCTAGTTTTCAGAAATGCACAGGTTAGGTAGGTTTCCCTAGGTGCCGGCTGAGCTAGAGGCCAAAATCTACAGGTAGGCACTTCGCAAAAAACACCTCTGTTTTTTTCCAAAATTTAGGATGTGTCCACGTTGCGCTTTGGGGTGTTTCCTGTCTCCGGCGCTAGGCCTACCCACGCAAGTGAGGTATCATTTTTATCGGGAGACGTGGGGGAATGCTGGGTGGAAGGAAATTTGTAGCTCCTCTCAGATTCCAGAACTTTCTGCCACAGAAATGTGAGGGACATGTGTTTTTTTAGCCAAATTTTGAGGTTTGCAAAGGATTCTGGGTAACAGAACCTGGTCCGAGCCCCGCAAGTCACCCCTCCTTGGATTCCCCTAGGTCTCTAGTTTTCAGAAATGCACAGGTTTGGTAGATTTCCCTAGGTGCCGGCTGAGCTAGAGGCCAAAATCTACAGGTAGGCACTTCGCAAAAAACACCTCTGTTTTTTTCCAAAATTTAGGATGTGTCCACGTTGCGCTTTGGGGTGTTTCCTGTCGCCGGCGCTAGGCCTACCCACGCAAGTGAGGTATCATTTTTATCAGGAGACTTGGGGGAACGCTGGGTGGAAGAAAATTTGTAGCTCCTCTCAGATTCCAGAACTTTCTGCCACAGAAATGTGAGGGACATGGGTTTTTGTTAGCCAAATTTTGAGGTTTGCAAAGGATTCTGGGTAACAGAACCTGGTCCGAGCCCCGCAAGTCACCCCTTCTTGGATTCCCCTAGGTCTCTAGTTTTCAGAAATGCACAGGTTTGGTAGGTTTCCCTAGGTGCCGGCTGAGCTAGAGGCCAAAATCTACAGGTAGGCACTTCGCAAAAAACACCTCTGTTTTTTTCCAAAATTTAGGATGTGTCCACGTTGCGCTTTGGGGTGTTTCCTGTCGCCGGCGCTAGGCCTACCCACGCAAGTAAGGAATCATTTTTATCGGGAGACTTGGGGGAACGCTGGGTTGAAGGAAATTTGTAGCTCCTCTCAGATTCCAGAACTTTCTGCCACAGAAATGTGAGGGACATGTGTTTTTTTAGCCAAATTTTGAGGTTTGCAAAGGATTCTGGGTAACAGAACCTGGTCCGAGCCCCGCAAGTCACCCCTCCTTGGATTCCCCTAGGTCTCTAGTTTTCAGAAATGCACAGGTTAGGTAGGTTTCCCTAGGTGCCGGCTGAGCTAGAGGCCAAAATCTACAGGTAGGCACTTCGCAAAAAACACCTCTGTTTTTTTCCAAAATTTAGGATGTGTCCACGTTGCGCTTTGGGGTGTTTCCTGTCGCCGGCGCTAGGCCTACCCACGCAAGTAAGGAATCATTTTTATCGGGAGACTTGGGGGAACGCTGGGTTGAAGGAAATTTGTAGCTCCTCTCAGATTCCAGAACTTTCTGCCACAGAAATGTGAGGGACATGTGTTTTTTTAGCCAAATTTTGAGGTTTGCAAAGGATTCTGGGTAACAGAACCTGGTCCGAGCCCCGCAAGTCACCCCTCCTTGGATTCCCCTAGGTCTCTAGTTTTCAGAAATGCACAGGTTAGGTAGGTTTCCCTAGGTGCCGGCTGAGCTAGAGGCCAAAATCTACAGGTAGGCACTTCGCAAAAAACACCTCTGTTTTTTTCCAAAATTTAGGATGTGTCCACGTTGCGCTTTGGGGTGTTTCCTGTCTCCGGCGCTAGGCCTACCCACGCAAGTGAGGTATCATTTTTATCGGGAGACGTGGGGGAATGCTGGGTGGAAGGAAATTTGTAGCTCCTCTCAGATTCCAGAACTTTCTGCCACAGAAATGTGAGGGACATGTGTTTTTTTAGCCAAATTTTGAGGTTTGCAAAGGATTCTGGGTAACAGAACCTGGTCCGAGCCCCGCAAGTCACCCCTCCTTGGATTCCCCTAGGTCTCTAGTTTTCAGAAATGCACAGGTTTGGTAGATTTCCCTAGGTGCCGGCTGAGCTAGAGGCCAAAATCTACAGGTAGGCACTTCGCAAAAAACACCTCTGTTTTTTTCCAAAATTTAGGATGTGTCCATGTTGCGCTTTGGGGTGTTTCCTGTCGCCGGCGCTAGGCCTACCCACGCAAGTGAGGTATCATTTTTATCGGGAGACTTGGGGGAACGCTGAGTGGAACAAAATTTGTAGCTCCTCTCAGATTCCAGAACTTTCTGCCACAGAAATGTGAGGGACATGGGTTTTTGTTAGCCAAATTTTGAGGTTTGCAAAGGATTCTGGGTAACAGAACCTGGTCCGAGCCCCGCAAGTCACCCCTCCTTGGATTCCCCTAGGTCTCTAGTTTTCAGAAATGTACAGGTTTGGTAGGTTTCCCTAGGTGCCGGCTGAGCTAGAGGCCAAAATCTACAGGTAGGCACTTCGCAAAAAACATCTCTGTTTTTTTTCAAAATTTAGGATGTGTCCACGTTGCGCTTTGGGGTGTTTCCTGTCGCCGGCGCTAGGCCTACCCACGCAAGTGAGGTATCATTTTTATCAAATTTTGAGGTTTGCAAAAGATTCTGGGTAACAGAACCTGGTCCGAGCCCCGCAAGTCACCCCTCCTTGGATTCCCCTAGGTCTCTAGTTTTCAGAAATGCACAGGTTTGGTAGGTTTCCCTAGGTGCCGGCTGAGCTAGAGGCCAAAATCTACAGGTAGGCACTTTGCAAAAAACACCTCTGTTTTTTCCCAAAATTTAGGATGTGTCCACGTTGCGCTTTGGGGTGTTTCCTGTCGCCGGCGCTAGGCCTACCCACGCAAGTGAGGTATCATTTTTATCGGGAGACTTGGGGGAACGCTGGGTGGAAGGAAATTTGTAGCTCCTCTCAGATTCCAGAACTTTCTGCCACAGAAATGTGAGGGACATGTGTTTTTTTAGCCAAATTTTGAGGTTTGCAAAGGATTCTGGGTAACAGAACCTGGTCCGAGCCCCGCAAGTCACCCCTCCTTGGATTCCCCTAGGTCTCTAGTTTTCAGAAATGCACAGGTTTGGTAGGTTTCCCTAGGGGCCGGGTGAGCTAGAGGCCAAAATCTACAGGTAGGCACTTCGCAAAAAACACCTCTGTTTTTTTCAAAAATTTAGGATGTGTCCACGTTGCGCTTTGGGGTGTTTCCTGTCGCCGGCGCTAGGCCTACCCACGCAAGTGAGGTATCATTTGTATCGGGAGACTTGGGGGAACGCTGGGTGGAAGAAAATTTGTAGCTCCTCTCAGATTCCAGAACTTTCTGCCACAGAAATGTGAGGGACATGGGTTTTTGTTAGCCAAATTTTGAGGTTTGCAAAGGATTCTGGGTAACAGAACCTGGTCCGAGCCCCGCAAGTTACCCCTCCTTGGATTCCCCTAGGTCTCTAGTTTTCAGAAATGCACAGGTTTGGTAGGTTTCCCTAGGTGCCGGCTGAGCTAGAGGCCAAAATCTACAGGTAGGCACTTCGCAAAAAACACCTCTGTTTTTTTCCAAAATTTAGGATGTGTCCACGTTGCGCTTTGGGGTGTTTCCTGTCGCCGGCGCTAGGCCTACCCACGCAAGTGAGGTATCATTTTTATCGGGAGACTTGGGGGAACGCTGGGTGGAAGAAAATTTGTAGCTCCTCTCAGATTCCAGAACTTTCTGCCACAGAAATGTGAGGGACATGGGTTTTTGTTAGCCAAATCTTGAGGTTTGCAAAGGATTCTGGGTAACAGAACTTGGTCCGAGCCCCGCAAGTCACCCCTCCTTGGATTCCCCTAGGTCTCTAGTTTTCAGAAATGCACAGGTTTGGTAGGTTTCCCTAGGTGCCGGCTGAGCTAGAGGCCCAAATCTACAGGTAGGCACTTCGCAAAAAACACCTCTGTTTTTTTCCAAAATTTAGGATGTGTCCACGTTGCGCTTTGGGGTGTTTCCTGTCGCCGGCGCTAGGCCTACCCACGCAAGTGAGGTATCATTTTTATCGGGAGACTTGGGGGAATGCTGGGTGGAAGGAAATTTGTAGCTCCTCTCAGATTCCAGAACTTTCTGCCACAGAAATGTGAGGGACATGTGTTTTTTTAGCCAAATTTTGAGGTTTGCAAAGGATTCTGGGTAACAGAACCTGGTCCGAGCCCCGCAAGTCACCCCTCCTTGGATTCCCCTAGGTCTCTAGTTTTCAGAAATGCACAGGTTTGGTAGGTTTCCCTAGGTGCCGGCTGAGCTAGAGGCCAAAATCTACAGGTAGGCACTTCGCAAAAAACACCTCTGTTTTTTTCCAAAATTTAGGATGTGTCCACGTTGCGCTTTGGGGGGTTTCCTGTCGCCGGCGCTAGGCCTACCCACGCAAGTGAGGTATCATTTTTATCGGGAGACTTGGGGGAACGCTGGGTGGAAGAAAATTTGTAACTCCTCTCAGATTCCAGAACTTTCTGCCACAGAAATGTGAGGGGCATGGGTTTTTGTTAGCCAAATTTTGAGGTTTGCAAAGGATTCTGGGTAACAGAACATGGTCCGAGCCCCGCAAGTCACCCCTCCTTGGATTCCCCTAGGTCTCTAGTTTTCAGAAATGCACAGGTTTGGTAGGTTTCCCTAGGTGCCGGCTGAGCTAGAGGCCAAAATCTACAGGTAGGCACTTCGCAAAAAACACCTCTGTTTTTTTCCAAAATTTAGGATGTGTCCACGTTGCGCTTTGGGGTGTTTCCTGTCGCCGGCGCTAGGCCTACCCATGCAAGTGAGGTATCATTTTTATCGGGAGACTTGGGGGAACGCTGGGTGGAAGGAAATTTGTAGCTCCTCTCAGATTCCAGAACTTTCTGCCACAGAAATGTGAGGGACATGGGTTTTTGTTAGCCAAATTTTGAGGTTTGCAAAGGATTCTGGGTAACAGAACTTGGTCCGAGCCCCGCAAGTCACCCCTCCTTGGATTCCTCTAGGTCTCTAGTTTTCAGAAATGCACAGGTTTGGTAGGTTTCCCTAGGTGCCGGCTGAGCTAGAGGCCAAAATCTACAGGTAGGCACTTCGCAAAAAACACCTCTGTTTTTTTCCAAAATTTAGGATGTGTCCACGTTGCGCTTTGGGGTGTTTCCTGTCGCCGGCGCTAGGCCTACCCACGCAAGTGAGGTATCATTTTTATCGGGAGACTTGGGGGAATGCTGGGTGGAAGGAAATTTGTAGCTCCTCTCAGATTCCAGAACTTTCTGCCACAGAAATGTGAGGGACATGTGTTTTTTTAGCCAAATTTTGAGGTTTGCAAAGGATTCTGGGTAACAGAACCTGGTCCGAGCCCCGCAAGTCACCCCTCCTTGGATTCCCCTAGGTCTCTAGTTTTCAGAAATGCACAGGTTTGGTAGGTTTCCCTAGGTGCCGGCTGAGCTAGAGGCCAAAATCTACAGGTAGGCACTTCGCAAAAAACACCTCTGTTTTTTTCCAAAATTTAGGATGTGTCCACGTTGCGCTTTGGGGTGTTTCCTGTCGCCGGCGCTAGGCCTACCCATGCAAGTGAGGTATCATTTGTATCGGGAGACTTGGGGGAACGCTGGGTGGAAGAAAATTTGTAGCTCCTCTCAGATTCCAGAACTTTCTGCCACAGAAATGTGAGGGACATGGGTTTTTGTTAGCCAAATTTTGAGGTTTGCAAAGGATTCTGGGTAACAGAACCTGGTCCGAGCCCCGCAAGTCACCCCTCCTTGGATTCCCCTAGGTCTCTAGTTTTCAGAAATGCACAGGTTTGGTAGGTTTCCCTAGGTGCCGGCTGAGCTAGAGGCCAAAATCTACAGGTAGGCACTTCGCAAAAAACACCTCTGTTTTTTTCCAAAATTTAGGATGTGTCCACGTTGCGCTTTGGGGTGTTTCCTGTCGCCGGCGCTAGGCCTACCCACACAAGTGAGGTATCATTTTTATCGGGAGACTTGGGGGAACGCTGGGTGGAAGAAAATTTGTAGCTCCTCTCAGATTCCAGAACTTTCTGCCACAGAAATGTGAGGGACATGGGTTTTTGTTAGCCAAATTTTGAGGTTTGCAAAGGATTCTGGGTAACAGAACTTGGTCCGAGCCCCGCAAGTCACCCCTCCTTGGATTCCCCTAGGTCTCTAGTTTTCAGAAATGCACAGGTTTGGTAGGTTTCCCTAGGTGCCGGCTGAGTTAGAGGCCAAAATCTACAGGTAGGCACTTTGCAAAAAACACCTCTGTTTTTTCCCAAAATTTAGGATGTGTCCACGTTGCGCTTTGGGGTGTTTCCTGTCGCCGGCGCTAGGCCTACCCACGCAAGTGAGGTATCATTTTTATCGGGAGACTTGGGGGAACGCTGGGTGGAAGGAAATTTGTAGCTCCTCTCAGATTCCAGAACTTTCTGCCACAGAAATGTGAGGGACATGTGTTTTTTTAGCCAAATTTTGAGGTTTGCAAAGGATTCTAGGTAACAGAACCTGGTCCGAGCCCCGCAAGTCACCCCTCCTTGGATTCCCCTATGTCTCTAGTTTTCAGAAATGCACAGGATTGGTAGGTTTCCGTAGGTGCCGGCTGAGCTAGAGGCCAAAATCTACAGGTAGGCACTTCGCAAAAAACACCTCTGTTTTTTTCCAAAATTTAGGATGTGTCCACGTTGCGCTTTGGGGTGTTTCCTGTCGCCGGCGCTAGGCCTACCCACGCAAGTGAGGTATCATTTTTATCAGGAGACTTGGGGGAACGCTGGGTGGAAGAAAATTTGTAGCTCCTCTCAGATTCCAGAACTTTCTGCCACAGAAATGTGAGGGACATGGGTTTTTGTTAGCCAAATTTTGAGGTTTGCAAAGGATTCTGGGTAACAGAACCTGGTCCGAGCCCCGCAAGTCACCCCTTCTTGGATTCCCCTAGGTCTCTAGTTTTCAGAAATGCACAGGTTTGGTAGGTTTCCCTAGGTGCCGGCTGAGCTAGAGGCCAAAATCTACAGGTAGGCACTTCGCAAAAAACACCTCTGTTTTTTTCCAAAATTTAGGATGTGTCCACGTTGCGCTTTGGGGTGTTTCCTGTCGCCGGCGCTAGGCCTACCCACGCAGGTGAGGTATCATTTTTATCGGGAGACTTGGGGGAACGCTGGGTGGAAGAAAATTTGTAGCTCCTCTCAGATTCCAGAACTTTCTGCCACAGAAATGTGAGGGACATGGGTTTTTGTTAGCCAAATTTTGAGGTTTGCAAAGGATTCTGGGTAACAGAACCTGGTCCGAGCCCCGCAAGTCACCCCTCCTTGGATTCCCCTAGGTCTCTAGTTTTCAGAAATGCACAGGTTTGGTAGGTTTCCCTAGGTGCCGGCTGAGCTAGAGGCCAAAATCTACAGGTAGGCACTTCGCAAAAAACACCTCTGTTTTTTTCCAAAATTTAGGATGTGTCCACGTTGCGCTTTGGGGTGTTTCCTGTCGCCGGCGCTAGGCCTACCCACGTAAGTGAGGTATCATTTTTATCGGGAGACTTGGGGGAACGCTGGGTGGAAGGACATTTGTAGCTCCTCTCAGATTCCAGAACTTTCTGCCACAGAAATGTGAGGGACATGTGTTTTTTTAGCCAAATTTTGAGGTTTGCAAAGGATTCTGGGTGACAGAACCTGGTCCGAGCCCCGCAAGTCACCCCTCCTTGGATTACCCTAGGTCTCTAGTTTTCAGAAATGCACAGGTTTGGTAGGTTTCCCTAGGTGCCGGCTGAGCTAGAGGCCAAAATCTACAGGTAGGCACTTCGCAAAAAACACCTCTGTTTTTTTCCAAAATTTAGGATGTGTCCACGTTGCACTTTGGAGTGTTTCCTGTCGCCGGCGCTAGGCCTACCCACGCAAGTGAGGTATCATTTTTATCGGGAGACTTGGGGGAATGCTGGGTGGAAGAAAATTTGTAGCTCCTCTCAGATTCCAGAACTTTCTGCCACAGAAATGTGAGGGACATGGGTTTTTGTTAGCCAAATTTTGAGGTTTGCAAAGGATTCTGGGTAACAGAACCTGGTCCGAGCCCCGCAAGTCACCTTCCTTGGATTCCCCTAGGTCTCTAGTTTTTAGAAATGCACAGGTTTGGTAGGTTTCCCTAGGTGCCGGCTGAGCTAGAGGCCAAAATCTACAGGTAGGCACTTCGCAAAAAACACCTCTGTTTTTTTCCAAAATTTAGGATGTGTCCACGTTGCGCTTTGGGGTGTTTCCTGTCGCCGGCGCTAGGCCTACCCACGCAAGTGAGGTATCATTTTTATCAGGAGACTTGGGGGAACGCTGGGTGGAAGAAAATGTGTAGCTCCTCTCAGATTCAAGAACTTTCGGCCACAGAAATGTGAGGGACATGGGTTTTTGTTTGCCAAATTTTGAGGTTTGCAAAGGATTCTGGTTAACAGAACCTGGTCCGAGCCCCGCAAGTCACCCCTCCTTGGATTCCCCTAGGTCTCTAGTTTTCAGAAATGCACAGGTTTGGTAGGTTTCCCTAGGTGCCGGCTGAGCTAGAGGCCAAAATCTACAGGTAGGCACTTCGCAAAAAACACCTCTGTTTTTTTCCAAAATTTAGGATGTGTCCACGTTGCGCTTTGGGGTGTTTCCTGTCGCCGGCGCTAGGCCTACCCACGCAAGTGAGGTATCATTTTTATCGGGAGACTTGGGGGAACGCTGGGTGGAAGAAAATTTGTAGCTCCTCTCAGATTCCAGAACTTTCTGCCACAGAAATGTGAGGGACATGGGTTTTTGTTAGCCAAATTTTGAGGTTTGCAAAGGATTCTGGGTAACAGAACCTGGTCCGAGCCCCGCAAGTCACCCCTCCTTGGATTCCCCTAGGTCTCTAGTTTTCAGAAATGCACAGGTTTGGTAGGTTTCCCTAGGTGCCGGCTGAGCTAGAGGCCAAAATCTACAGGTAGGCACTTAGCAAAAAACACCTCTGTTTTTTTCCAAAATTTAGGATGTGTCCACGTTGCGCTTTGGGGTGTTTCCTGTCGCCGGCGCTAGGCCTACCCACGCAAGTGAGGTATCATTTTTATCGGGAGACTTGGGGGAACGCTGGGTGGAAGGAAATTTGTAGCTCCTCTCAGATTCCAGAACTTTCTGCCACAGAAATGTGAGGGACATGTGTTTTTTTAGCCAAATTTTGAGGTTTGCAAAGGATTCTGGGTAACAGAACCTGGTCAGAGCCCCGCAAGTCACCCCTCCTTGCATTCCCCTAGGTCTCTAGTTTTCAGAAATGCACAGGTTTGGTAGGTTTCCCTAGGTGCCGGCTGAGCTACAGGCCAAAATCTACAGGTAGGCACTTCGCAAAAATCATCTCTGTTTTTTTCCAAAATTTAGGATGTGTCCACGTTGCGCTTTGGGGTGTTTCCTGTCGCCGGCGCTAGGCCTACCCACGCAAGTGAGGTATCATTTTTATCAAATTTTGAGGTTTGCAAAGGATTCTGGGTAACAGAACCTGGTCCGAGCCCCGCAAGTCACCCCTCCTTGGATTCCCCTAGGTCTCTCGTTTTCAGAAATGCACAGGTTTGGTAGGTTTCCCTAGGTGCCGGCTGAGCTAGAGGCCAAAATCTACAGGTAGGCACTTTGCAAAAAACACCTCTGTTTTTTCCCAAAATTTAGGATGTGTCCACGTTGCGCTTTGGGGTGTTTCCTGTCGCCGGCGCTAGGCCTACCCACGCAAGTGAGGTATCATTTTTATCGGGAGACTTGGGGGAACGCTGGGTGGAAGGAAATTTGTAGCTCCTCTCAGATTCCAGAACTTTCTGCCACAGAAATGTGAGGGACATGTGTTTTTTTAGCCAAATTTTGAGGTTTGCAAAGGATTCTGGGTAACAGAACCTGGTCCGAGCCCCGCAAGTCACCCCTCCTTGGATTCCCCTAGGTCTCTAGTTTTCAGAAATGCACAGGTTTGGTAGGTTTCCCTAGGTGCCGGCTGAGCTAGAGGCCAAAATCTACAGGTAGGCACTTCGCAAAAAACACCTCTGTTTTTTTCCAAAATTTAGGATGTGTCCACGTTGCGCTTTGGGGTGTTTCCTGTCGCCGGCGCTAGGCCTACCCACGCAAGTGAGGTATCATTTTTATCAGGAGACTTGGGGGAACGCTGGATGGAAGAAAATTTGTAGCTCCTCTCAGATTCCAGAACTTTCTGCCACAGAAATGTGAGGGACATGGGTTTTTGTTAGCCAAATTTTGAGGTTTGCAAAGGATTCTGGGTAACAGAACCTGGTCCGAGCCCCGCAAGTCACCCCTCCTTGGATTCCCCTAGGTCTCTAGTTTTCAGAAATGCACAGGTTTGGTAGGTTTCCCTAGGTGCCGGCTGAGCTAGAGGCCAAAATCTACAGGTAGGCACTTCGCAAAAAACACCTCTGTTTTTTTCCAAAATTTAGGATGTGTCCACGTTGCGCTTTGGGGTGTTTCCTGTCGCCGGCGCTAGGCCTACCCACGCAAGTGAGGTATCATTTTTATCGGGAGACTTGGGGGAACGCTGGGTGGAAGAAAATTTGTAGCTCCTCTCAGATTCCAGAACTTTCTGCCACAGAAATGTGAGGGACATGGGTTTTTGTTAGCCAAATTTTGAGGTTTGCAAAGGATTCTGGGTAACAGAACCTGGTCCGAGCCCCGCAAGTCACCCCTCCTTGGATTCCCCTAGGTCTCTAGTTTTCAGAAATGCACAGGTTTGGTAGGTTTCCCTAGGTGCCGGCTGAGCTAGAGGCCAAAATCTACAGGTAGGCACTTAGCAAAAAACACCTCTGTTTTTTTCCAAAATTTAGGATGTGTCCACGTTGCGCTTTGGGGTGTTTCCTGTCGCCGGCGCTAGGCCTACCCACGCAAGTGAGGTATCATTTTTATCGGGAGACTTGGGGGAACGCTGGGTGGAAGGAAATTTGTAGCTCCTCTCAGATTCCAGAACTTTCTGCCACAGAAATGTGAGGGACATGTGTTTTTTTAGCCAAATTTTGAGGTTTGCAAAGGATTCTGGGTAACAGAACCTGGTCAGAGCCCCGCAAGTCACCCCTCCTTGCATTCCCCTAGGTCTCTAGTTTTCAGAAATGCACAGGTTTGGTAGGTTTCCCTAGGTGCCGGCTGAGCTACAGGCCAAAATCTACAGGTAGGCACTTCGCAAAAATCATCTCTGTTTTTTTCCAAAATTTAGGATGTGTCCACGTTGCGCTTTGGGGTGTTTCCTGTCGCCGGCGCTAGGCCTACCCACGCAAGTGAGGTATCATTTTTATCAAATTTTGAGGTTTGCAAAGGATTCTGGGTAACAGAACCTGGTCCGAGCCCCGCAAGTCACCCCTCCTTGGATTCCCCTAGGTCTCTCGTTTTCAGAAATGCACAGGTTTGGTAGGTTTCCCTAGGTGCCGGCTGAGCTAGAGGCCAAAATCTACAGGTAGGCACTTTGCAAAAAACACCTCTGTTTTTTCCCAAAATTTAGGATGTGTCCACGTTGCGCTTTGGGGTGTTTCCTGTCGCCGGCGCTAGGCCTACCCACGCAAGTGAGGTATCATTTTTATCGGGAGACTTGGGGGAACGCTGGGTGGAAGGAAATTTGTAGCTCCTCTCAGATTCCAGAACTTTCTGCCACAGAAATGTGAGGGAAATGTGTTTTTTTAGCCAAATTTTGAGGTTTGCAAAGGATTCTGGGTAACAGAACCTGGTCCGAGCCCCGCAAGTCACCCCTCCTTGGATTCCCCTAGGTCTCTAGTTTTCAGAAATGCACAGGTTTGGTAGGTTTCCCTAGGTGCCGGCTGAGCTAGAGGCCAAAATCTACAGGTAGGCACTTCGCAAAAAACACCTCTGTTTTTTTCCAAAATTTAGGATGTGTCCACGTTGCGCTTTGGGGTGTTTCCTGTCGCCGGCGCTAGGCCTACCCACGCAAGTGAGGTATCATTTTTATCAGGAGACTTGGGGGAATGCTGGATGGAAGAAAATTTGTAGCTCCTCTCAGATTCCAGAACTTTCTGCCACAGAAATGTGAGGGACATGGGTTTTTGTTAGCCAAATTTTGAGGTTTGCAAAGGATTCTGGGTAACAGAACCTGGTCCGAGCCCCGCAAGTCACCCCTCCTTGGATTCCCCTAGGTCTCTAGTTTTCAGAAATGCACAGGTTTGGTAGGTTTCCCTAGGTGCCGGCTGAGCTAGAGGCCAAAATCTACAGGTAGGCACTTCGCAAAAAACACCTCTGTTTTTTTCCAAAATTTAGGATGTGTCCACGTTGCGCTTTGGGGTGTTTCCTGTCGCCGGCGCTAGGCCTACCCACGTAAGTGAGGTATCATTTTTATCGGGAGACTTGGGGGAACGCTGGGTGGAAGGACATTTGTAGCTCCTCTCAGATTCCAGAACTTTCTGCCACAGAAATGTGAGGGACATGTGTTTTTTTAGCCAAATTTTGAGGTTTGCAAAGGATTCTGGGTGACAGAACCTGGTCCGAGCCCCGCAAGTCACCCCTCCTTGGATTACCCTAGGTCTCTAGTTTTCAGAAATGCACAGGTTTGGTAGGTTTCCCTAGGTGCCGGCTGAGCTAGAGGCCAAAATCTACAGGTAGGCACTTCGCAAAAAACACCTCTGTTTTTTTCCAAAATTTAGGATGTGTCCACGTTGCACTTTGGAGTGTTTCCTGTCGCCGGCGCTAGGCCTACCCACGCAAGTGAGGTATCATTTTTATCGGGAGACTTGGGGGAATGCTGGGTGGAAGAAAATTTGTAGCTCCTCTCAGATTCCAGAACTTTCTGCCACAGAAATGTGAGGGACATGGGTTTTTGTTAGCCAAATTTTGAGGTTTGCAAAGGATTCTGGGTAACAGAACCTGGTCCGAGCCCCGCAAGTCACCCTTCCTTGGATTCCCCTAGGTCTCTAGTTTTTAGAAATGCACAGGTTTGGTAGGTTTCCCTAGGTGCCGGCTGAGCTAGAGGCCAAAATCTACAGGTAGGCACTTCGCAAAAAACACCTCTGTTTTTTTCCAAAATTTAGGATGTGTCCACGTTGCGCTTTGGGGTGATTCCTGTCGCCGGCGCTAGGCCTACCCACGCAAGTGAGGTATCATTTTTATCAGGAGACTTGGGGGAACGCTGGGTGGAAGAAAATTTGTAGCTCCTCTCAGATTCAAGAACTTTCGGCCACAGAAATGTGAGGGACATGGGTTTTTGTTTGCCAAATTTTGAGGTTTGCAAAGGATTCTGGTTAACAGAACCTGGTCCGAGCCCCGCAAGTCACCCCTCCTTGGATTCCCCTAGGTCTCTAGTTTTCAGAAATGCACAGGTTTGGTAGGTTTCCCTAGGTGCCGGCTGAGCTAGAGGCCAAAATCTACAGGTAGGCACTTCGCAAAAAACACCTCTGTTTTTTTCCAAAATTTAGGATGTGTCCACGTTGCGCTTTGGGGTGTTTCCTGTCGCCGGCGCTAGGCCTACCCACGCAAGTGAGGTATCATTTTTATCGGGAGACTTGGGGGAACGCTGGGTGGAAGAAAATTTGTAGCTCCTCTCAGATTCCAGAACTTTCTGCCACAGAAATGTGAGGGACATGGGTTTTTGTTAGCCACATTTTGAGGTTTGCAAAGGATTCTGGGTAACAGAACCTGGTCCGAGCCCCGCAAGTCACCCTTCCTTGGATTCCCCTAGGTCTCTAGTTTTTAGAAATGCACAGGTTTGGTAGGTTTCCCTAGGTGCCGGCTGAGTTAGAGGCAAAAATCTACAGGTAGGCACTTCGCAAAAAACACCTCTGTTTTTTTCCAAAATTTAGGATGTGTCCACGTTGCGCTTTGGGGTGTTTCCTGTCGCCAGCGCTAGGCCTACCCACGCAAGTGAGGTATCATTTTTATCAGGAGACTTGGGGGAACGCTGGGTGGAAGAAAGTTTGTAGCTCCTCTCAGATTCAAGAACTTTCGGCCACAGAAATGTGAGGGACATGGGTTTTTGTTTGCAAAATTTTGAGGTTTGCAAAGGATTCTGGTTAACAGAACCTGGTCCGAGCCCCGCAAGTCACCCCTCCTTGGATTCCCCTAGGTCTCTAGTTTTCAGAAATGCACAGGTTTGGTAGGTTTCCCTAGGTGCCGGCTGAGCTAGAGGCCAAAATCTACAGGTAGGCACTTCGCAAAAAACACCTCTGTTTTTTTCCAAAATTTAGGATGTGTCCACGTTGCGCTTTGGGGTGTTTCCTGTCGCCGGCGCTAGGCCTACCCACGCAAGTGAGGTATCATTTTTATCGGGAGACTTGGGGGAACGCTGGGTGGAAGGAAATTTGTAGCTCCTCTCAGATTCCAGAACTTTCTGCCACAGAAATGTGAGGGACATGTGTTTTTTTAGCCAAATTTTGAGGTTTGCAAAGGATTCTGGGTAACAGAACCTGGTCCGAGCCCCGCAAGTCACCCCTCCTTGGATTCCCCTAGGTCTCTAGTTTTCAGAAATGCACAGGTTTGGTAGGTTTCCCTAGGTGCCGGCTGAGCTAGAGGCCAAAATCTACAGGTAGGCACTTCGCAAAAAACACCTCTGTTTTTTTCCAAAATTTAGGATGTGTCCACGTTGCGCTTTGGGGTGTTTCCTGTCGCCGGCGCTAGGCCTACCCACGCAAGTGAGGTATCATTTTTATCAGGAGACTTGGGGGAACGCTGGGTGGAAGAAAATTTGTAGCTCCTCTCAGATTCCAGAACTTTCTGCCACAGAAATGTGAGGGACATGGGTTTTTGTTAGCCAAATTTTGAGGTTTGCAAAGGATTCTGGGTAACAGAACCTGGTCCGAGCCCCGCAAGTCACCCCTCCTTGGATTCCCCTAGGTCTCTAGTTTTCAGAAATGCACAGGTTTGGTAAGTTTCCCTAGGTGCCGGCTGAGCTAGAGGCCAAAATCTACAGGTAGGCACTTCGCAAAAAACACCTCTGTTTTTTTCCAAAATTTAGGATGTGTCCACGTTGCGCTTTGGGGTGTTTCCTGTCGCCGGCGCTAGGCCTACCCACGCAAGTGAGGTATCATTTTTATCGGGAGACTTGGGGGAACGCTGGGTGGAAGGAAATTTGTAGCTCCTCTCAGATTCCAGAACTTTCTGCCACAGAAATGTGAGGGACATGTGTTTTTTTAGCCAAATTTTGAGGTTTGCAAAGGATTCTAGGTAACAGAACCTGGTCCGAGCCCCGCAAGTCACCCCTCCTTGGATTCCCCTATGACTCTAGTTTTCAGAAATGCACAGGTTTGGTAGGTTTCCCTAGGTGCCGGCTGAGCTAGAGGCCAAAATCTACAGGTAGGCACTTCGCAAAAAACACCTCTGTTTTTTTCCAAAATTTAGGATGTGTCCACGTTGCGCTTTGGGGTGTTTCCTGTCGCCGGCGCTAGGCCTACCCACGCAAGTGAGGTATCATTTTTATCAGGAGACTTGGGGGAACGCTGGGTGGAAGAAAATTTGTAGCTCCTCTCAGATTCCAGAACTTTCTGCCACAGAAATGTGAGGGACATGGGTTTTTGTTAGCCAAATTTTGAGGTTTGCAAAGGATTCTGGGTAACAGAACCTGGTCCGAGCCCCGCAAGTCACCCCTCCTTGGATTCCCCTAGGTCTCTAGTTTTCAGAAATGCACAGGTTTGGTAGGTTTCCCTAGGTGCCGGCTGAGCTAGAGGCCAAAATATACAGGCAGGCACTTCGCAAAAAACACCTCTGTTTTTTTCCAAAATTTAGGATGTGTCCACGTTGCGCTTTGGGGTGTTTCCTGTCGCCGGCGCTAGGCCTACCCACGCAAGTGAGGTATCATTTTTATCGGGAGACTTGGGGGAACGCTGGGTGGAAGAAAATTTGTAGCTCCTCTCAGATTCCAGAACTTTCTGCCACAGAAATGTGAGGGACATGGGTTTTTGTTAGCCAAATTTTGAGGTTTGCAAAGGATTCTGGGTAACAGAACCTGGTCCGAGCCCCGCAAGTCACCCCTCCTTGGATTCCCCTAGGTCTCTAGTTTTCAGAAATGCACAGGTTTGGTAGGTTTCCCTAGGTGCCGGCTGAGCTAGAGGCCAAAATCTACAGGTAGGCACTTCGCAAAAAACACCTCTGTTTTTTTCCAAAATTTAGGATGTGTCCACGTCGCGCTTTGGGGTGTTTCCTGTCGCCGGCGCTAGGCCTTCCCACGTAAGTGAGGTATCATTTTTATCGGGAGACTTGGGGGAACGCTGGGTGGAAGGACATTTGTAGCTCCTCTCAGATTCCAGAACTTTCTGCCACAGAAATGTGAGGGACATGTGTTTTTTTAGCCAAATTTTGAGGTTTGCAAAGGATTCTGGGTGACAGAACCTGGTCCGAGCCCCGCAAGTCACCCCTCCTTGGATTCCCCTAGGTCTCTAGTTTTCAGAAATGCACAGGTTTGGTAGGTTTCCCTAGGTGCCGGCTGAGCTAGAGGCCAAAATCTACAGGTAGGCACTTCGCAAAAAACACCTCTGTTTTTTTCCAAAATTTAGGATGTGTCCACGTTGCACTTTGGAGTGTTTCCTGTCGCCGGCGCTAGGCCTACCCACGCAAGTGAGGTATCATTTTTATCGGGAGACTTGGGGGAATGCTGGGTGGAAGAAAATTTGTAGCTCCTCTCAGATTCCAGAACTTTCTGCCACAGAAATGTGAGGGACATGGGTTTTTGTTAGCCAAATTTTGAGGTTTGCAAAGGATTCTGGGTAACAGAACCTGGTCCGAGCCCCGCAAGTCACCCTTCCTTGGATTCCCCTAGGTCTCTAGTTTTTAGAAATGCACAGGTTTGGTAGGTTTCCCTAGGTGCCGGCTGAGCTAGAGGCCAAAATCTACAGGTAGGCACTTCGCAAAAAACACCTCTGTTTTTTTCCAAAATTTAGGATGTGTCCACGTTGCGCTTTGGGGTGTTTCCTGTCGCCGGCGCTAGGCCTACCCACGCAAGTGAGGTATCATTTTTATCAGGAGACTTGGGGGAACGCTGGGTGGAAGAAAATTTGTAGCTCCTCTCAGATTCAAGAACTTTCGGCCACAGAAATGTGAGGGACATGGGTTTTTGTTTGCCAAATTTTGAGGTTTGCAAAGGATTCTGGTTAACAGAACCTGGTCCGAGCCCCGCAAGTCACCCCTCCTTGGATTCCCCTAGGTCTCTAGTTTTCAGAAATGCACAGGTTTGGTAGGTTTCCCTAGGTGCCGGCTGAGCTAGAGGCCAAAATCTACAGGTAGGCACTTCGCAAAAAACACCTCTGTTTTTTTCCAAAATTTAGGATGTGTCCACGTTGCGCTTTGGGGTGTTTCCTGTCGCCGGCGCTAGGCCTACCCACGCAAGTGAGGTATCATTTTTATCGGGAGACTTGGGGGAACGCTGGGTGGAAGAAAATTTGTAGCTCCTCTCAGATTCCAGAACTTTCTGCCACAGAAATGTGAGGGACATGGGTTTTTGTTAGCCAAATTTTGAGGTTTGCAAAGGATTCTGGGTAACAGAACCTGGTCCGAGCCCCGCAAGTCACCCCTCCTTGGATTCCCCTAGGTCTCTAGTTTTCAGAAATGCACAGGTTTGGTAGGTTTCCCTAGGTGCCGGCTGAGCTAGAGGCCAAAATCTACAGGTAGGCACTTAGCAAAAAACACCTCTGTTTTTTTCCAAAATTTAGGATGTGTCCACGTTGCGCTTTGGGGTGTTTCCTGTCGCCGGCGCTAGGCCTACCCACGCAAGTGAGGTATCATTTTTATCGGGAGACTTGGGGGAACGCTGGGTGGAAGGAAATTTGTAGCTCCTCTCAGATTCCAGAACTTTCTGCCACAGAAATGTGAGGGACATGTGTTTTTTTAGCCAAATTTTGAGGTTTGCAAAGGATTCTGGGTAACAGAACCTGGTCCGAGCCCCGCAAGTCACCCCTCCTTGGATTCCCCTAGGTCTCTAGTTTTCAGAAATGCACAGGTTTGGTAGGTTTCCCTAGGTGCCGGCTGAGCTAGAGGCCAAAATCTACAGGTAGGCACTTCGAAAAAACACCTCTGTTTTTTTCCAAAATTTAGGATGTGTCCACGTTGCGCTTTGGGGTGTTTCCTGTCGCCGGCGCTAGGCCTACCCACGCAAGTGAGGTATCATTTTTATCGGGAGACTTGGGGGAACGCTGGGTGGAAGGAAATTTGTAGCTCCTCTCAGATTCCAGAACTTTCTGCCACAGAAATGTGAGGGACATGTGTTTTTTTAGCCAAATTTTGAGGTTTGCAAAGGATTCTGGGTAACAGAACCTGGTCAGAGCCCCGCAAGTCACCCCTCCTTGCATTCCCCTAGGTCTCTAGTTTTCAGAAATGCACAGGTTTGGTAGGTTTCCCTAGGTGCCGGCTGAGCTACAGGCCAAAATCTACAGGTAGGCACTTCGCAAAAATCATCTCTGTTTTTTTCCAAAATTTAGGATGTGTCCACGTTGCGCTTTGGGGTGTTTCCTGTCGCCGGCGCTAGGCCTACCCACGCAAGTGAGGTATCATTTTTATCAAATTTTGAGGTTTGCAAAGGATTCTGGGTAACAGAACCTGGTCCGAGCCCCGCAAGTCACCCCTCCTTGGATTCCCCTAGGTCTCTCGTTTTCAGAAATGCACAGGTTTGGTAGGTTTCCCTAGGTGCCGGCTGAGCTAGAGGCCAAAATCTACAGGTAGGCACTTTGCAAAAAACACCTCTGTTTTTTCCCAAAATTTAGGATGTGTCCACGTTGCGCTTTGGGGTGTTTCCTGTCGCCGGCGCTAGGCCTACCCACGCAAGTGAGGTATCATTTTTATCGGGAGACTTGGGGGAACGCTGGGTGGAAGGAAATTTGTAGCTCCTCTCAGATTCCAGAACTTTCTGCCACAGAAATGTGAGGGACATGTGTTTTTTTAGCCAAATTTTGAGGTTTGCAAAGGATTCTGGGTAACAGAACCTGGTCCGAGCCCCGCAAGTCACCCCTCCTTGGATTCCCCTAGGTCTCTAGTTTTCAGAAATGCACAGGTTTGGTAGGTTTCCCTAGGTGCCGGCTGAGCTAGAGGCCAAAATCTACAGGTAGGCACTTCGCAAAAAACACCTCTGTTTTTTTCCAAAATTTAGGATGTGTCCACGTTGCGCTTTGGGGTGTTTCCTGTCGCCGGCGCTAGGCCTACCCACGTAAGTGAGGTATCATTTTTATCGGGAGACTTGGGGGAACGCTGGGTGGAAGGAAATTTGTAGCTCCTCTCAGATTCCAGAACTTTCTGCCACAGAAATGTGAGGGACATGTGTTTTTTTAGCCTAATTTTGAGGTTTGCAAAGGATTCTGGGTGACAGAACCTGGTCCGAGCCCCGCAAGTCACCCCTCCTTGGATTCCCCTAGGTCTCTAGTTTTCAGAAATGCACAGGTTTGGTAGGTTTCCCTAGGTGCCGGCTGAGCTAGAGGCCAAAATCTACAGGTAGGCACTTCGCAAAAAACACCTCTGTTTTTTCCCAAAATTTAGGATGTGTCCACGTTGCGCTTTGGGGTGTTTCCTGTCGCCGGCGCTAGGCCTACCCACGCAAGTGAGGTATCATTTTTATCGGGAGACTTGGGGGAACGCTGGGTGGAAGAAAATTTGTAGCTCCTCTCAGATTCCAGAACTTTCTGCCACAGAAATGTGAGGGACATGGGTTTTTGTTAGCCACATTTTGAGGTTTGCAAAGGATTCTGGGTAACAGAAGCTGGTCCGAGCCCCGCAAGTCACCCTTCCTTGGATTCCCCTAGGTCTCTAGTTTTTAGAAATGCACAGGTTTGGTAGGTTTCCCTAGGTGCCGGCTGAGCTAGAGGCCAAAATCTACAGGTAGGCACTTCGCAAAAAACACCTCTGTTTTTTTCCAAAATTTAGGATGTGTCCACGTTGCGCTTTGGGGTGTTTCCTGTCGCCGGCGCTAGGCCTACCCACGCAAGTGAGGTATCATTTTTATCGGGAGACTTGGGGGAACGCTGGGTGGAAGGAAATTTGTAGCTCCTCTCAGATTCCAGAACTTTCTGCCACAGAAATGTGAGGGACATGTGTTTTTTTAGCCAAATTTTGAGGTTTGCAAAGGATTCTAGGTAACAGAACCTGGTCCGAGCCCCGCAAGTCACCCCTCCTTGGATTCCCCTATGTCTCTAGTTTTCAGAAATGCACAGGTTTGGTAGGTTTCCCTAGGTGCCGGCTGAGCTAGAGGCCAAAATCTACAGGTAGGCACTTCGCAAAAAACACCTCTGTTTTTTTCCAAAATTTAGGATGTGTCCACGTTGCGCTTTGGGGTGTTTCCTGTCGCCGGCGCTAGGCCTACCCACGCAAGTGAGGTATCATTTTTATCAGGAGACTTGGGGGAACGCTGGGTGGAAGAAAATTTGTAGCTCCTCTCAGATTCCAGAACTTTCTGCCACAGAAATGTGAGGGACATGGGTTTTTGTTAGCCAAATTTTGAGGTTTGCAAAGGATTCTGGGTAACAGAACCTGGTCCGAGCCCCGCAAGTCACCCCTCCTTGGATTCCCCTAGGTCTCTAGTTTTCAGAAATGCACAGGTTTGGTAGGTTTCCCTAGGTGCCGGCTGAGCTAGAGGCCAAAATATACAGGCAGGCACTTCGCAAAAAACACCTCTGTTTTTTTCCAAAATTTAGGATGTGTCCACGTTGCGCTTTGGGGTGTTTCCTGTCGCCGGCGCTAGGCCTACCCACGCAAGTGAGGTATCATTTTTATCGGGAGACTTGGGGGAACGCTGGGTGGAAGAAAATTTGTAGCTCCTCTCAGATTCCAGAACTTTCTGCCACAGAAATGTGAGGGACATGGGTTTTTGTTAGCCAAATTTTGAGGTTTGCAAAGGATTCTGGGTAACAGAACCTGGTCCGAGCCCCGCAAGTCACCCCTCCTTGGATTCCCCTAGGTCTCTAGTTTTCAGAAATGCACAGGTTTGGTAGGTTTCCCTAGGTGCCGGCTGAGCTAGAGGCCAAAATCTACAGGTAGGCACTTCGCAAAAAACACCTCTGTTTTTTTCCAAAATTTAGGATGTGTCCACGTTGCGCTTTGGGGTGTTTCCTGTCGCCGGCGCTAGGCCTACCCACGTAAGTGAGGTATCATTTTTATCGGGAGACTTGTGGGAACGCTGGGTGGAAGGACATTTGTAGCTCCTCTCAGATTCCAGAACTTTCTGCCACAGAAATGTGAGGGACATGTGTTTTTTTAGCCAAATTTTGAGGTTTGCAAAGGATTCTGGGTGACAGAACCTGGTCCGAGCCCCGCAAGTCACCCCTCCTTGGATTCCCCTAGGTCTCTAGTTTTCAGAAATGCACAGGTTTGGTAGGTTTCCCTAGGTGCCGGCTGAGCTAGAGGCCAAAATCTACAGGTAGGCACTTCGCAAAAAACACCTCTGTTTTTTTCCAAAATTTAGGATGGGTCCACGTTGCACTTTGGAGTGTTTCCTGTCGCCGGCGCTAGGCCTACCCACGCAAGTGAGGTATCATTTTTATCGGGAGACTTGGGGGAATGCTGGGTGGAAGAAAATTTGTAGCTCCTCTCAGATTCCAGAACTTTCTGCCACAGAAATGTGAGGGACATGGGTTTTTGTTAGCCAAATTTTGAGGTTTGCAAAGGATTCTGGGTAACAGAACCTGGTCCGAGCCCCGCAAGTCACCCTTCCTTGGATTCCCCTAGGTCTCTAGTTTTTAGAAATGCACAGGTTTGGTAGGTTTCCCTAGGTGCCGGCTGAGCTAGAGGCCAAAATCTACAGGTAGGCACTTCGCAAAAAACACCTCTGTTTTTTTCCAAAATTTAGGATGTGTCCACGTTGCGCTTTGGGGTGTTTCCTGTCGCCGGCGCTAGGCCTACCCACGCAAGTGAGGTATCATTTTTATCAGGAGACTTGGGGGAACGCTGGGTGGAAGAAAATTTGTAGCTCCTCTCAGATTCAAGAACTTTCGGCCACAGAAATGTGAGGGACATGGGTTTTTGTTTGCCAAATTTTGAGGTTTGCAAAGGATTCTGGTTAACAGAACCTGGTCCGAGCCCCGCAAGTCACCCCTCCTTGGATTCCCCTAGGTCTCTAGTTTTCAGAAATGCACAGGTTTGGTAGGTTTCCCTAGGTGCCGGCTGAGCTAGAGGCCAAAATCTACAGGTAGGCACTTCGCAAAAAACACCTCTGTTTTTTTCCAAAATTTAGGATGTGTCCACGTTGCGCTTTGGGGTGTTTCCTGTCGCCGGCGCTAGGCCTACCCACGCAAGTGAGGTATCATTTTTATCGGGAGACTTGGGGGAACGCTGGGTGGAAGAAAATTTGTAGCTCCTCTCAGATTCCAGAACTTTCTGCCACAGAAATGTGAGGGACATGGGTTTTTGTTAGCCAAATTTTGAGGTTTGCAAAGGATTCTGGGTAACAGAACCTGGTCCGAGCCCCGCAAGTCACCCCTCCTTGGATTCCCCTAGGTCTCTAGTTTTCAGAAATGCACAGGTTTGGTAGGTTTCCCTAGGTGCCGGCTGAGCTAGAGGCCAAAATCTACAGGTAGGCACTTAGCAAAAAACACCTCTGTTTTTTTCCAAAATTTAGGATGTGTCCACGTTGCGCTTTGGGGTGTTTCCTGTCGCCGGCGCTAGGCCTACCCACGCAAGTGAGGTATCATTTTTATCGGGAGACTTGGGGGAACGCTGGGTGGAAGGAAATTTGTAGCTCCTCTCAGATTCCAGAACTTTCTGCCACAGAAATGTGAGGGACATGTGTTTTTTTAGCCAAATTTTGAGGTTTGCAAAGGATTCTGGGTAACAGAACCTGGTCCGAGCCCCGCAAGTCACCCCTCCTTGGATTCCCCTAGGTCTCTAGTTTTCAGAAATGCACAGGTTTGGTAGGTTTCCCTAGGTGCCGGCTGAGCTAGAGGCCAAAATCTACAGGTAGGCACTTCGAAAAAACACCTCTGTTTTTTTCCAAAATTTAGGATGTGTCCACGTTGCGCTTTGGGGTGTTTCCTGTCGCCGGCGCTAGGCCTACCCACGCAAGTGAGGTATCATTTTTATCGGGAGACTTGGGGGAACGCTGGGTGGAAGGAAATTTGTAGCTCCTCTCAGATTCCAGAACTTTCTGCCACAGAAATGTGAGGGACATGTGTTTTTTTAGCCAAATTTTGAGGTTTGCAAAGGATTCTGGGTAACAGAACCTGGTCAGAGCCCCGCAAGTCACCCCTCCTTGCATTCCCCTAGGTCTCTAGTTTTCAGAAATGCACAGGTTTGGTAGGTTTCCCTAGGTGCCGGCTGAGCTACAGGCCAAAATCTACAGGTAGGCACTTCGCAAAAATCATCTCTGTTTTTTTCCAAAATTTAGGATGTGTCCACGTTGCGCTTTGGGGTGTTTCCTGTCGCCGGCGCTAGGCCTACCCACGCAAGTGAGGTATCATTTTTATCAAATTTTGAGGTTTGCAAAGGATTCTGGGTAACAGAACCTGGTCCGAGCCCCGCAAGTCACCCCTCCTTGGATTCCCCTAGGTCTCTCGTTTTCAGAAATGCACAGGTTTGGTAGGTTTCCCTAGGTGCCGGCTGAGCTAGAGGCCAAAATCTACAGGTAGGCACTTTGCAAAAAACACCTCTGTTTTTTCCCAAAATTTAGGATGTGTCCACGTTGCGCTTTGGGGTGTTTCCTGTCGCCGGCGCTAGGCCTACCCACGCAAGTGAGGTATCATTTTTATCGGGAGACTTGGGGGAACGCTGGGTGGAAGGAAACTTGTAGCTCCTCTCAGATTCCAGAACGTTCTGCCACAGAAATGTGAGGGACATGTGTTTTTTTAGCCAAATTTTGAGGTTTGCAAAGGATTCTGGGTAACAGAACCTGGTCCGAGCCCCGCAAGTCACCCCTCCTTGGATTCCCCTAGGTCTCTAGTTTTCAGAAATGCACAGGTTTGGTAGGTTTCCCTAGGTGCCGGCTGAGCTAGAGGCCAAAATCTACAGGTAGGCACTTCGCAAAAAACACCTCTGTTTTTTTCCAAAATTTAGGATGTGTCCACGTTGCGCTTTGGGGTGTTTCCTGTCGCCGGCGCTAGGCCTACCCACGTAAGTGAGGTATCATTTTTATCGGGAGACTTGGGGGAACGCTGGGTGGAAGGACATTTGTAGCTCCTCTCAGATTCCAGAACTTTCTGCCACAGAAATGTGAGGGACATGTGTTTTTTTAGCCTAATTTTGAGGTTTGCAAAGGATTCTGGGTGACAGAACCTGGTCCGAGCCCCGCAAGTCACCCCTCCTTGGATTCCCCTAGGTCTCTAGTTTTCAGAAATGCACAGGTTTGGTAGGTTTCCCTAGGTGCAGGCTGAGCTAGAGGCCAAAATCTACAGGTAGGCACTTCGCAAAAAACACCTCTGTTTTTTTCCAAAATTTAGGATGTGTCCACGTTGCGCTTTGGGGTGTTTCCTGTCGCCGGCGCTAGGCCTACCCACGCAAGTGAGGTATCATTTTTATCGGGAGACTTGGGGGAACGCTGGGTGGAAGAAAATTTGTAGCTCCTCTCAGATTCCAGAACTTTCTGCCACAGAAATGTGAGGGACATGGGTTTTTGTTAGCCACATTTTGAGGTTTGCAAAGGATTCTGGGTAACAGAACCTGGTCCGAGCCCCGCAAGTCACCCTTCCTTGGATTCCCCTAGGTCTCTAGTTTTTAGAAATGCACAGGTTTGGTAGGTTTCCCTAGGTGCCGGCTGAGTTAGAGGCAAAAATCTACAGGTAGGCACTTCGCAAAAAACACCTCTGTTTTTTTCCAAAATTTAGGATGTGTCCACGTTGCGCTTTGGGGTGTTTCCTGTCGCCAGCGCTAGGCCTACCCACGCAAGTGAGGTATCATTTTTATCAGGAGACTTGGGGGAACGCTGGGTGGAAGAAAATTTGTAGCTCCTCTCAGATTCAAGAACTTTCGGCCACAGAAATGTGAGGGACATGGGTTTTTGTTTGCAAAATTTTGAGGTTTGCAAAGGATTCTGGTTAACAGAACCTGGTCCGAGCCCCGCAAGTCACCCCTCCTTGGATTCCCCTAGGTCTCTAGTTTTCAGAAATGCACAGGTTTGGTAGGTTTCCCTAGGTGCCGGCTGAGCTAGAGGCCAAAATCTACAGGTAGGCACTTCGCAAAAAACACCTCTGTTTTTTTCCAAAATTTAGGATGTGTCCACGTTGCGCTTTGGGGTGTTTCCTGTCGCCGGCGCTAGGCCTACCCACGCAAGTGAGGTATCATTTTTATCGGGAGACTTGGGGGAACGCTGGGTGGAAGGAAATTTGTAGCTCCTCTCAGATTCCAGAACTTTCTGCCACAGAAATGTGAGGGACATGTGTTTTTTTAGCCAAATTTTGAGGTTTGCAAAGGATTCTGGGTAACAGAACCTGGTCCGAGCCCCGCAAGTCACCCCTCCTTGGATTCCCCTAGGTCTCTAGTTTTCAGAAATGCACAGGTTTGGTAGGTTTCCCTAGGTGCCGGCTGAGCTAGAGGCCAAAATCTACAGGTAGGCACTTCGCAAAAAACACCTCTGTTTTTTTCCAAAATTTAGGATGTGTCCACGTTGCGCTTTGGGGTGTTTCCTGTCGCCGGCGCTAGGCCTACCCACGTAAGTGAGGTATCATTTTTATCGGGAGACTTGGGGGAACGCTGGGTGGAAGGAAATTTGTAGCTCCTCTCAGATTCCAGAACTTTCTGCCACAGAAATGTGAGGGACATGTGTTTTTTTAGCCTAATTTTGAGGTTTGCAAAGGATTCTGGGTGACAGAACCTGGTCCGAGCCCCGCAAGTCACCCCTCCTTGGATTCCCCTAGGTCTCTAGTTTTCAGAAATGCACAGGTTTGGTAGGTTTCCCTAGGTGCCGGCTGAGCTAGAGGCCAAAATCTACAGGTAGGCACTTCGCAAAAAACACCTCTGTTTTTTTCCAAAATTTAGGATGTGTCCACGTTGCGCTTTGGGGTGTTTCCTGTCGCCGGCGCTAGGCCTACCCACGCAAGTGAGGTATCATTTTTATCGGGAGACTTGGGGGAACGCTGGGTGGAAGAAAATTTGTAGCTCCTCTCAGATTCCAGAACTTTCTGCCACAGAAATGTGAGGGACATGGGTTTTTGTTAGCCACATTTTGAGGTTTGCAAAGGATTCTGGGTAACAGAACCTGGTCCGAGCCCCGCAAGTCACCCTTCCTTGGATTCCCCTAGGTCTCTAGTTTTTAGAAATGCACAGGTTTGGTAGGTTTCCCTAGGTGCCGGCTGAGTTAGAGGCAAAAATCTACAGGTAGGCACTTCGCAAAAAACACCTCTGTTTTTTTCCAAAATTTAGGATGTGTCCACGTTGCGCTTTGGGGTGTTTCCTGTCGCCGGCGCTAGGCCTACCCAAGCAAGTGAGGTATCATTTTTATCGGGAGACTTGGGGGAACGCTGGGTGGAAGGAAATTTGTAGCTCCTCTCAGATTCCAGAACTTTCTGCCACAGAAATGTGAGGGACATGTGTTTTTTTAGCCAAATTTTGAGGTTTGCAAAGGATTCTGGGTAACAGAACCTGGTCAGAGCCCCGTAAGTCACCCCTCCTTGGATTCCCCTCGGTCTCTAGTTTTCAGAAATGCACAGGTTTGGTAGGTTTCCCTAGGTGCCGGCTGAGCTAGAGGCCAAAATCTACAGGTAGGCACTTCGCAAAAAACTCCTCTGTTTTTTTCCAAAATTTAGGATGTGTCCACGTTGCGCTTTGGGGTGTTTCCTGTCGCCGGCGCTAGGCCTACCCACGCAAGTGAGGTATCATTTTTATCGGGAGACTTGGGGGAACGCTGGGTGGAAGGAAATTTGTAGCTCCTCTCAGATTCCAGAACTTTCTGCCACAGAAATGTGAGGGACATGTGTTTTTTTAGCCAAATTTTGAGGTTTGCAAAGGATTCTGGGTAACAGAACCTGGTCAGAGCCCCGCAAGTCACCCCTCCTTGCATTCCCCTAGGTCTCTAGTTTTCAGAAATGCACAGGTTTGGTAGTTTTCCCGAGGTGCCGGCTGAGCTAGAGGCCAAAATCTACAGGTAGGCACTTCGCAAAAAACACCTCTGTTTTTTTCCAAAATTTAGGATGTGTCCACGTTGCGCTTTGGGGTGTTTCCTGTCGCCGGCGCTAGGCCTACCCACACAAGTGAGGTATCATTTTTATCGGGAGACTTGGGGGAACGCTGGGTGGAAGAAAATTTGTAGCTCCTCTCAGATTCCAGAACTTTCTGCCACAGAAATGTGAGGGACATGGGTTTTTGTTAGCCAAATTTTGAGGTTTGCAAAGGATTCTGGGTAACAGAACCTGGTCCGAGCCCCGCAAGTCACCCCTCCTTGGATTCCCCTAGGTCTCTAGTTTTCAGAAATGCACAGGTTTGGTAGGTTTCCCTAGGTGCCGGCTGAGCTAGAGGCCAAAATCTACAGGTAGGCACTTCGCAAAAAACACCTCTGTTTTTTTCCAAAATTTAGGATGTGTCCACGTTGCGCTTTGGGGTGTTTCCTGTCGCCGGCGCTAGGCCTACCCACGCAAGTGAGGTATCATTTTTATCGGGAGACTTGGGGGAACGCTGGGTGGAAGGAAATTTGTAGCTCCTCTCAGATTCCAGAACTTTCTGCCACAGAAATGTGAGGGACATGTGTTTTTTTAGCCAAATTTTGAGGTTTGCAAAGGATTCTGGGTAACAGAACCTGGTCCGAGCCCCGCAAGTCACCCCTCCTTGGATTCCCCTAGGTCTCTAGTTTTCAGAAATGCACAGGTTTGGTAGGTTTCCCTAGGTGCCGGCTGAGCTAGAGGCCAAAATCTACAGGTAGGCACTTCGCAAAAAACACCTCTGTTTTTTTCCAAAATTTAGGATGTGTCCACGTTGCGCTTTGGGGTGTTTCCTGTCGCCGGCGCTAGGCCTACCCACGCAAGTGAGGTATCATTTTTATCGGGAGACTTGGGGGAACGCTGGGTGGAAGGAAATTTGTAGCTCCTCTCAGATTCCAGAACTTTCTGCCACAGAAATGTAAGGGACATGTGTTTTTTTAGCCAAATTTTGAGGTTTGCAAAGGATTCTGGGTGACAGAACCTGGTCCGAGCCCCGCAAGTCACCCCTCCTTGGATTCCCCTAGGTCTCTAGTTTTCAGAAATGCACAGGTTTGGTAGGTTTCCCTAGGTGCCGGCTGAGCTAGAGGCCAAAATCTACAGGTAGGCACTTCGGAAAAAACACCTCTGTTTTTTTCCAAAATTTAGGATGTGTCCACGTTGCGCTTTGGGGTGTTTCCTGTCGCCGGCGCTAGGCCTACCCACGCAAGTGAGGTATCATTTTTATCGGGAGACTTGGGGGAACGCTGGGTGGAAGAAAATTTGTAGCTCCTCTCAGATTCCAGAACTTTCTGCCACAGAAATGTGAGGGACATGGGTTTTTGTTAGCCAAATTTTGAGGTTTGCAAAGGATTCTGGGTAACAGAACCTGGTCCGAGCCCCGGAAGTCACCCTTCCTTGGATTCCCCTAGGTCTCTAGTTTTTAAAAATGCACAGGTTTGGTAGGTTTCCCTAGGTGCCGGCTGAGCTAGAGGCCAAAATCTACAGGTAGGCACTTCGCAAAAAACACCTCTGTTTTTTTCCAACATTTAGGATGTGTCCACGTTGCGCTTTGGGGTGTTTCCTGTCGCCGGCGCTAGGCCTACCCACGCAAGTGAGGTATCATTTTTATCGGGAGACTTGGGGGAACGCTGGGTGGAAGAAAATTTGTAGCTCCTCTCAGATTCAAGAACTTTCGGTCACAGAAATGTGAGGGACATGGGTTTTTGTTTGCCAAATTTTGAGGTTTGCAAAGGATTCTGGGTAACAGAACCTGGTCCGAGCCCCGCAAGTCACCCTTCCTTGGATTCCCCTAGGTCTCTAGTTTTTAGAAATGCACAGGTTTGGTAGGTTTCCCTAGGTGCCGGCTGAGCTAGAGGTCAAAATCTACAGGTAGGCACTTCGCAAAAAACACCTCTGTTTTTTTCCAAAATTTAGGATGTGTCCACGTTGCGCTTTGGGGTGTTTCCTGTCGCCGGCGCTAGGCCTACCCACGCAAGTGAGGTATCATTTTTATCGGGAGACTTGGGGGAACGCTGGGTGGAAGAAAATTTGTAGCTCCTCTCAGATTCAAGAACTTTCGGCCACAGAAATGTGAGGGACATGGGTTTTTGTTTGCCAAATTTTGAGGTTTGCAAAGGATTCTGGTTAACAGAACCTGGTCCGAGCCCCGCAAGTCACCCCTCCTTGGATTCCCCTAGGTCTCTAGTTTTCAGAAATGCACAGGTTTGGTAGGTTTCCCTAGGTGCCGGCTGAGCTAGAGGCCAAAATCTACAGGTAGGCACTTCGCAAAAAACACCTCTGTTTTTTTCCAAAATTTAGGATGTGTCCACGTTGCGCTTTGGGGTGTTTCCTGTCGCCGGCGCTAGGCCTACCCACGCAAGTGAGGTATCATTTTTATCGGGAGACTTGGGGGAACGCTGGGTGGAAGGAAATTTGTAGCTCCTCTCAGATTCCAGAACTTTCTGCCACAGAAATGTGAGGGACATGTGTTTTTTTAGCCAAATTTTGAGGTTTGCGAAGGATTCTGGGTAACAGAACCTGGTCCGAGCCCCGCAAGTCACCCCTCCTTGGATTCCCCTAGGTCTCTAGTTTTCAGAAATGCACAGGTTTGGTAGGTTTCCCTAGGTGCCGGCTGAGCTAGAGGCCAAAATCTACAGGTAGGCACTTCGCAAAAAACACCTCTGTTTTTTTCCAAAATTTAGGATGTGTCCACGTTGCGCTTTGGGGTGTTTCCTGTTGCCGGCGCTAGGCCTACCCACGCAAGTGAGGTATCATTTTTATCGGGAGACTTGGGGGAACGCTGGGTGGAAGGAAATTTGTAGCTCCTCTCAGATTCCAGAACTTTCTGCCACAGAAATGTGAGGGACATGTGTTTTTTTAGCCAAATTTTGAGGTTTGCAAAGGATTCTGGGTAACAGAACCTGGTCAGAGCCCCGCAAGTCACCCCTCCTTGGATTCCCCTCGGTCTCTAGTTTTCAGAAATGCACAGGTTTGGTAGGTTTCCCTAGGGGCCGGCTGAGCTACAGGCCAAAATCTACAGGTAGGCACTTCGCAAAAAACACCTCTGTTTTTTTCCAAAATTTAGGATGTGTCCACGTTGCGCTTTGGGGTGTTTCCTGTCGCCGGCGCTAGGCCTACCCACGCAAGTGAGGTATCATTTTTATCGGGAGACTTGGGGGAACGCTGGGTGGAAGGAAATTTGTAGCTCCTCTCAGATTCCAGAACTTTCTGCCACAGAAATGTGAGGGACATGTGTTTTTTTAGCCAAATTTTGAGGTTTGCAAAGGATTCTGGGTAACAGAACCTGGTCAGAGCCCCGCAAGTCACCCCTCCTTGCATTCCCCTAGGTCTCTAGTTTTCAGAAATGCACAGGTTTGGTAGGTTTCCCCAGGTGCCGGCTGAGCTAGAGGCCAAAATCTACAGGTAGGCACTTCGCAAAAAACACCTCTGTTTTTTTCCAAAATTTAGGATGTGTCCACGTTGCGCTTTGGGGTGTTTCCTGTCGCCGGCGCTAGGCCTACCCACGCAAGTGAGGTATCATTTTTATCGGGAGACTTGGGGGAACGCTGGGTGGAAGAAAATTTGTAGCTCCTCTCAGATTCCAGAACTTTCTGCCACAGAAATGTGAGGGACATGGGTTTTTGTTAGCCAAATTTTGAGGTTTGCAAAGGATTCTGGGTAACAGAACCTGGTCCGAGCCCCGCAAGTCACCCCTCCTTGGATTCCCCTAGGTCTCTAGTTTTCAGAAATGCACAGGTTTGGTAGGTTTCCCTAGGTGCCGGCTGAGCTAGAGGCCAAAATCTACAGGTAGGCACTTCGCAAAAAAACACCTCTGTTTTTTTCCAAAATTTAGGATGTGTCCACGTTGCGCTTTGGGGTGTTTCCTGTCGCCAGCGCTAGGCCTACCCACGCAAGTGAGGTATCATTTTTATCAGGAGACTTGGGGGAACGCTGGGTGGAAGAAAATTTGTAGCTCCTCTCAGATTCAAGAACTTTCGGCCACAGAAATGTGAGGGACATGGGTTTTTGTTTGCAAAATTTTGAGGTTTGCAAAGGATTCTGGTTAACAGAACCTGGTCCGAGCCCCGCAAGTCACCCCTCCTTGGATTCCCATAGGTCTCTAGTTTTCAGAAATGCACAGGTTTGGTAGGTTTCCCTAGGTGCCGGCTGAGCTAGAGGCCAAAATCTACAGGTAGGCACTTCGCAAAAAACACCTCTGTTTTTTTCCAAAATTTAGGATGTGTCCACGTTGCGCTTTGGGGTGTTTCCTGTCGCCGGCGCTAGGCCTACCCACGCAAGTGAGGTATCATTTTTATCGGGAGACTTGGGGGAACGCTGGGTGGAAGGAAATTTGTAGCTCCTCTCAGATTCCAGAACTTTCTGCCACAGAAATGTGAGGGACATGTGTTTTTTTAGCCAAATTTTGAGGTTTGCAAAGGATTCTGGGTAACAGAACCTGGTCCGAGCCCCGCAAGTCACCCCTCCTTGGATTCCCCTAGGTCTCTAGTTTTCAGAAATGCACAGGTTTGGTAGATTTCCCTAGGTGCCGGCTGAGCTAGAGGCCAAAATCTACAGGTAGGCACTTCGCAAAAAACACCTCTGTTTTTTTCCAAAATTTAGGATGTGTCCACGTTGCGCTTTGGGGTGTTTCCTGTCGCCGGCGCTAGGCCTACCCACGCAAGTGAGGCATCATTTTTATCAGGAGACTTGGGGGAACGCTGGGTGGAAGAAAATTTGTAGCTCCTCTCAGATTCCAGAACTTTCTGCCACAGAAATGTGAGGGACATGGGTTTTTGTTAGCCAAATTTTGAGGTTTGCAAAGGATTCTGGGTAACAGAACCTGGTCCGAGCCCCGCAAGTCACCCCTCCTTGGATTCCCCTAGGTCTCTAGTTTTCAGAAATGCACAGGTTTGGTAAGTTTCCCTAGGTGCCGGCTGAGCTAGAGGCCAAAATCTACAGGTAGGCACTTCGCAAAAAACACCTCTGTTTTTTTCCAAAATTTAGGATGTGTCCACGTTGCGCTTTGGGGTGTTTCCTGTCGCCGGCGCTAGGCCTACCCACGCAAGTGAGGTATCATTTTTATCGGGAGACTTGGGGGAACACTGGGTGGAAGAAAATTTGTAGCTCCTCTCAGATTCCAGAACTTTCTGCCACAGAAATGTGAGGGACATGGGTTTTTGTTAGCCAAATTTTGAGGTTTGCAAAGGATTCTGGGTAACAGAACCTGGTCCGAGCCCCGCAAGTCACCCCTCCTTGGATTCCCCTAGGTCTCTAGTTTTCAGAAATGCACAGGTTTGGTAGGTTTCCCTAGGTGCCGGCTGAGCTAGAGGTCAAAATCTACAGGTAGGCACTTCGCAAAAAACACCTCTGTTTTTTTCCAAAATTTAGGATGTGTCCACGTTGCGCTTTGGGGTGTTTCCTGTCGCCGGCGCTAGGCCTACCCACGCAAGTGAGGTATCATTTTTATCGGGAGACTTGGGGGAACGCTGGGTGGAAGAAAATTTGTAGCTCCTCTCAGATTCAAGAACTTTCGGCCACAGAAATGTGAGGAACATGGGTTTTTGTTTGCCAAATTTTGAGGTTTGCAAAGGATTCTGGTTAACAGAACCTGGTCCGAGCCCCGCAAGTCACCCCTCCTTGGATTCCCCTAGGTCTCTAGTTTTCAGAAATGCACAGGTTTGGTAGGTTTCCCTAGGTGCCGGCTGAGCTAGAGGCCAAAATCTACAGGTAGGCACTTCGCAAAAAACACCTCTGTTTTTTTCCAAAATTTAGGATGTGTCCACGTTGCGCTTTGGGGTGTTTCCTGTCGCCGGCGCTAGGCCTACCCACGCAAGTGAGGTATCATTTTTATCGGGAGACTTGGGGGAACGCTGGGTGGAAGGAAATTTGTAGCTCCTCTCAGATTCCAGAACTTTCTGCCACAGAAATGTGAGGGACATGTGTTTTTTTAGCCAAATTTTGAGGTTTGCGAAGGATTCTGGGTAACAGAACCTGGTCCGAGCCCCGCAAGTCACCCCTCCTTGGATTCCCCTAGGTCTCTAGTTTTCAGAAATGCACAGGTTTGGTAGGTTTCCCTAGGTGCCGGCTGAGCTAGAGGCCAAAATCTACAGGTAGGCACTTCGCAAAAAACACCTCTGTTTTTTTCCAAAATTTAGGATGTGTCCACGTTGCGCTTTGGGGTGTTTCCTGTTGCCGGCGCTAGGCCTACCCACGCAAGTGAGGTATCATTTTTATCGGGAGACTTGGGGGAACGCTGGGTGGAAGGAAATTTGTAGCTCCTCTCAGATTCCAGAACTTTCTGCCACAGAAATGTGAGGGACATGTGTTTTTTTAGCCAAATTTTGAGGTTTGCAAAGGATTCTGGGTAACAGAACCTGGTCAGAGCCCCGCAAGTCACCCCTCCTTGGATTCCCCTCGGTCTCTAGTTTTCAGAAATGCACAGGTTTGGTAGGTTTCCCTAGGGGCCGGCTGAGCTACAGGCCAAAATCTACAGGTAGGCACTTCGCAAAAAACACCTCTGTTTTTTTCCAAAATTTAGGATGTGTCCACGTTGCGCTTTGGGGTGTTTCCTGTCGCCGGCGCTAGGCCTACCCACGCAAGTGAGGTATCATTTTTATCGGGAGACTTGGGGGAACGCTGGGTGGAAGGAAATTTGTAGCTCCTCTCAGATTCCAGAACTTTCTGCCACAGAAATGTGAGGGACATGTGTTTTTTTAGCCAAATTTTGAGGTTTGCAAAGGATTCTGGGTAACAGAACCTGGTCAGAGCCCCGCAAGTCACCCCTCCTTGCATTCCCCTAGGTCTCTAGTTTTCAGAAATGCGCAGGTTTGGTAGGTTTCCCCAGGTGCCGGCTGAGCTAGAGGCCAAAATCTACAGGTAGGCACTTCGCAAAAAACACCTCTGTTTTTTTCCAAAATTTAGGATGTGTCCACGTTGCGCTTTGGGGTGTTTCCTGTCGCCGGCGCTAGGCCTACCCACGCAAGTGAGGTATCATTTTTATCGGGAGACTTGGGGGAACGCTGGGTGGAAGAAAATTTGTAGCTCCTCTCAGATTCCAGAACTTTCTGCCACAGAAATGTGAGGGACATGGGTTTTTTTAGCCAAATTTTGAGGTTTGCAAAGGATTCTGGGTAACAGAACCTGGTCCGAGCCCCGCAAGTCACCCCTCCTTGGATTCCCCTAGGTCTCTAGTTTTCAGAAATGCACAGGTTTGGTAGGTTTCCCTAGGTGCCGGCTGAGCTAGAGGCCAAAATCTACAGGTAGGCACTTCGCAAAAAACACCTCTGTTTTTTTCCAAAATTTAGGATGTGTCCACGTTGCGCTTTGGGGTGTTTCCTGTCGCCGGCGCTAGGCCTACCCACGCAAGTGAGGTATCATTTTTATCGGGAGACTTGGGGGAACGCTGGGTGGAAGGAAATTTGTAGCTCCTCTCAGATTCCAGAACTTTCTGCCACAGAAATGTGAGGGACATGTGTTTTTTTAGCCAAATTTTGAGGTTTGCAAAGGATTCTGGGTAACAGAACCTGGTCCGAGCCCCGCAAGTCACCCCTCCTTGGATTCCCCTAGGTCTCTAGTTTTCAGAAATGCACAGGTTTGGTAGATTTCCCTAGGTGCCGGCTGAGCTAGAGGCCAAAATCTACAGGTAGGCACTTCGCAAAAAACACCTCTGTTTTTTTCCAAAATTTAGGATGTGTCCACGTTGCGCTTTGGGGTGTTTCCTGTCGCCGCCGCTAGGCCTACCCACGCAAGTGAGGCATCATTTTTATCAGGAGACTTGGGGGAACGCTGGGTGGAAGAAAATTTGTAGCTCCTCTCAGATTCCAGAACTTTCTGCCACAGAAATGTGAGGGACATGGGTTTTTGTTAGCCAAATTTTGAGGTTTGCAAAGGATTCTGGGTAACAGAACCTGGTCCGAGCCCCGCAAGTCACCCCTCCTTGGATTCCCCTAGGTCTCTAGTTTTCAGAAATGCACAGGTTTGGTAAGTTTCCCTAGGTGCCGGCTGAGCTAGAGGCCAAAATCTACAGGTAGGCACTTCGCAAAAAACACCTCTGTTTTTTTCCAAAATTTAGGATGTGTCCACGTTGCGCTTTGGGGTGTTTCCTGTCGCCGGCGCTAGGCCTACCCACGCAAGTGAGGTATCATTTTTATCGGGAGACTTGGGGGAACACTGGGTGGAAGAAAATTTGTAGCTCCTCTCAGATTCCAGAACTTTCTGCCACAGAAATGTGAGGGACATGGGTTTTTGTTAGCCAAATTTTGAGGTTTGCAAAGGATTCTGGGTAACAGAACCTGGTCCGAGCCCCGCAAGTCACCCCTCCTTGGATTCCCCTAGGTCTCTAGTTTTCAGAAATGCACAGGTTTGGTAGGTTTCCCTAGGTGCCGGCTGAGCTAGAGGTCAAAATCTACAGGTAGGCACTTCGCAAAAAACACCTCTGTTTTTTTCCAAAATTTAGGATGTGTCCACGTTGCGCTTTGGGGTGTTTCCTGTCGCCGGCGCTAGGCCTACCCACGCAAGTGAGGTATCATTTTTATCGGGAGACTTGGGGGAACGCTGGGTGGAAGAAAATTTGTAGCTCCTCTCAGATTCAAGAACTTTCGGCCACAGAAATGTGAGGAACATGGGTTTTTGTTTGCCAAATTTTGAGGTTTGCAAAGGATTCTGGTTAACAGAACCTGGTCCGAGCCCCGCAAGTCACCCCTCCTTGGATTCCCCTAGGTCTCTAGTTTTCAGAAATGCACAGGTTTGGTAGGTTTCCCTAGGTGCCGGCTGAGCTAGAGGCCAAAATCTACAGGTAGGCACTTCGCAAAAAACACCTCTGTTTTTTTCCAAAATTTAGGATGTGTCCACGTTGCGCTTTGGGGTGTTTCCTGTCGCCGGCGCTAGGCCTACCCACGCAAGTGAGGTATCATTTTTATCGGGAGACTTGGGGGAACGCTGGGTGGAAGGAAATTTGTAGCTCCTCTCAGATTCCAGAACTTTCTGCCACAGAAATGTGAGGGACATGTGTTTTTTTAGCCAAATTTTGAGGTTTGCGAAGGATTCTGGGTAACAGAACCTGGTCCGAGCCCCGCAAGTCACCCCTCCTTGGATTCCCCTAGGTCTCTAGTTTTCAGAAATGCACAGGTTTGGTAGGTTTCCCTAGGTGCCGGCTGAGCTAGAGGCCAAAATCTACAGGTAGGCACTTCGCAAAAAACACCTCTGTTTTTTTCCAAAATTTAGGATGTGTCCACGTTGCGCTTTGGGGTGTTTCCTGTTGCCGGCGCTAGGCCTACCCACGCAAGTGAGGTATCATTTTTATCGGGAGACTTGGGGGAACGCTGGGTGGAAGGAAATTTGTAGCTCCTCTCAGATTCCAGAACTTTCTGCCACAGAAATGTGAGGGACATGTGTTTTTTTAGCCAAATTTTGAGGTTTGCAAAGGATTCTGGGTAACAGAACCTGGTCAGAGCCCCGCAAGTCACCCCTCCTTGGATTCCCCTCGGTCTCTAGTTGTCAGAAATGCACAGGTTTGGTAGGTTTCCCTAGGGGCCGGCTGAGCTACAGGCCAAAATCTACAGGTAGGCACTTCGCAAAAAACACCTCTGTTTTTTTCCAAAATTTAGGATGTGTCCACGTTGCGCTTTGGGGTGTTTCCTGTCGCCGGCGCTAGGCCTACCCACGCAAGTGAGGTATCATTTTTATCGGGAGACTTGGGGGAACGCTGGGTGGAAGGAAATTTGTAGCTCCTCTCAGATTCCAGAACTTTCTGCCACAGAAATGTGAGGGACATGTGTTTTTTTAGCCAAATTTTGAGGTTTGCAAAGGATTCTGGGTAACAGAACCTGGTCAGAGCCCCGCAAGTCACCCCTCCTTGGATTCCCCTAGGTCTCTAGTTTTCAGAAATGCACAGGTTTGGTAGGTTTCCCTAGGTGCCGGCTGAGCTAGAGGCCAAAATCTACAGGTAGGCACTTCGCAAAAAACACCTCTGTTTTTTTCCAAAATTTAGGATGTGTCCACGTTGCGCTTTGGGGTGTTTCCTGTCGCCGGCGCTAGGCCTACCCACGCAAGTGAGGTATCATTTTTATCGGGAGACTTGGGGGAACGCTGGGTGGAAGGAAATTTGTAGCTCCTCTCAGATTCCAGAACTTTCTGCCACAGAAATGTGAGGGACATGTGTTTTTTTAGCCAAATTTTGAGGTTTGCAAAGGATTCTGGGTAACAGAACCTGGTCCGAGCCCCGCAAGTCACCCCTCCTTGGATTCCCCTAGGTCTCTAGTTTTCAGAAATGCACAGGTTTGGTAGGTTTCCCTAGGTGCCGGCTGAGCTAGAGGCCAAAATCTACAGGTAGGCACTTCGCAAAAAACACCTCTGTTTTTTTCCAAAATTTAGGATGTGTCCACGTTGCGCTTTGGGGTGTTTCCTGTTGCCGGCGCTAGGCCTACCCACGCAAGTGAGGTATCATTTTTATCGGGAGACTTGGGGGAACGCTGGGTGGAAGGAAATTTGTAGCTCCTCTCAGATTCCAGAACTTTCTGCCACAGAAATGTGAGGGACATGTGTTTTTTTAGCCAAATTTTGAGGTTTGCAAAGGATTCTGGGTAACAGAACCTGGTCAGAGCCCCGCAAGTCACCCCTCCTTGGATTCCCCTCGGTCTCTAGTTGTCAGAAATGCATAGGTTTGGTAGGTTTCCCTAGGGGCCGGCTGAGCTACAGGCCAAAATCTACAGGTAGGCACTTCGCAAAAAACACCTCTGTTTTTTTCCAAAATTTAGGATGTGTCCACGTTGCGCTTTGGGGTGTTTCCTGTCGCCGGCGCTAGGCCTACCCACGCAAGTGAGGTATCATTTTTATCGGGAGACTTGGGGGAACGCTGGGTGGAAGGAAATTTGTAGCTCCTCTCAGATTCCAGAACTTTCTGCCACAGAAATGTGAGGGACATGTGTTTTTTTAGCCAAATTTTGAGGTTTGCAAAGGATTCTGGGTAACAGAACCTGGTCAGAGCCCCGCAAGTCACCCCTCCTTGCATTCCCCTAGGTCTCTAGTTTTCAGAAATGCGCAGGTTTGGTAGGTTTCCCCAGGTGCCGGCTGAGCTAGAGGCCAAAATCTACAGGTAGGCACTTCGCAAAAAACACCTCTGTTTTTTTCCAAAATTTAGGATGTGTCCACGTTGCGCTTTGGGGTGTTTCCTGTCGCCGGCGCTAGGCCTACCCACGCAAGTGAGGTATCATTTTTATCGGGAGACTTGGGGGAACGCTGGGTGGAAGAAAATTTGTAGCTCCTCTCAGATTCCAGAACTTTCTGCCACAGAAATGTGAGGGACATGGGTTTTTTTAGCCAAATTTTGAGGTTTGCAAAGGATTCTGGGTAACAGAACCTGGTCCGAGCCCCGCAAGTCACCCCTCCTTGGATTCCCCTAGGTCTCTAGTTTTCAGAAATGCACAGGTTTGGTAGGTTTCCCTAGGTGCCGGCTGAGCTAGAGGCCAAAATCTACAGGTAGGCACTTCGCAAAAAAACACCTCTGTTTTTTTCCAAAATTTAGGATGTGTCCACGTTGCGCTTTGGGGTGTTTCCTGTCGCCAGCGCTAGGCCTACCCACGCAAGTGAGGTATCATTTTTATCAGGAGACTTGGGGGAACGCTGGGTGGAAGAAAATTTGTAGCTCCTCTCAGATTCAAGAACTTTCGGCCACAGAAATGTGAGGGACATGGGTTTTTGTTTGCAAAATTTTGAGGTTTGCAAAGGATTCTGGTTAACAGAACCTGGTCCGAGCCCCGCAAGTCACCCCTCCTTGGATTCCCCTAGGTCTCTAGTTTTCAGAAATGCACAGGTTTGGTAGGTTTCCCTAGGTGCCGGCTGAGCTAGAGGCCAAAATCTACAGGTAGGCACTTCGCAAAAAACACCTCTGTTTTTTTCCAAAATTTAGGATGTGTCCACGTTGCGCTTTGGGGTGTTTCCTGTCGCCGGCGCTAGGCCTACCCACGCAAGTGAGGTATCATTTTTATCGGGAGACTTGGGGGAACGCTGGGTGGAAGGAAATTTGTAGCTCCTCTCAGATTCCAGAACTTTCTGCCACAGAAATGTGAGGGACATGTGTTTTTTTAGCCAAATTTTGAGGTTTGCAAAGGATTCTGGGTAACAGAACCTGGTCCGAGCCCCGCAAGTCACCCCTCCTTGGATTCCCCTAGGTCTCTAGTTTTCAGAAATGCACAGGTTTGGTAGGTTTCCCTAGGTGCCGGCTGAGCTAGAGGCCAAAATCTACAGGTAGGCACTTCGCAAAAAACACCTCTGTTTTTTTCCAAAATTTAGGATGTGTCCACGTTGCGCTTTGGGGTGTTTCCTGTCGCCGGCGCTAGGCCTACCCACACAAGTGAGGTATCATTTTTATCGGGAGACTTGGGGGAACGCTGGGTGGAAGAAAATTTGTAGCTCCTCTCAGATTCCAGAACTTTCTGCCACAGAAATGTGAGGGACATGGGTTTTTGTTAGCCAAATTTTGAGGTTTGCAAAGGATTCTGGGTAACAGAACCTGGTCCGAGCCCCGCAAGTCACCCCTCCTTGGATTCCCCTAGGTCTCTAGTTTTCAGAAATGCACAGGTTTGGTAGGTTTCCCTAGGTGCCGGCTGAGCTAGAGGCCAAAATCTACAGGTAGGCACTTCGCAAAAAACACCTCTGTTTTTTTCCAAAATTTAGGATGTGTCCACGTTGCGCTTTGGGGTGTTTCCTGTAGCCGGCGCTAGGCCTACCCACGCAAGTGAGGTATCATTTTTATCGGGAGACTTGGGGGAACGCTGGGTGGAAGGAAATTTGTAGCTCCTCTCAGATTCCAGAACTTTCTGCCACAGAAATGTGAGGGACATGTGTTTTTTTAGCCAAATTTTGAGGTTTGCAAAGGATTCTGGGTAACAGAACCTGGTCCGAGCCCCGCAAGTCACCCCTCCTTGGATTCCCCTAGGTCTCTAGTTTTCAGAAATGCACAGGTTTGGTAGGTTTCCCTAGGTGCCGGCTGAGCTAGAGGCCAAAATCTACAGGTAGGCACTTCGCAAAAAACACCTCTGTTTTTTTCCAAAATTTAGGATGTGTCCACGTTGCGCTTTGGGGTGTTTCCTGTCGCCGGCGCTAGGCCTACCCACGCAAGTGAGGTATCATTTTTATCGGGAGACTTGGGGGAACGCTGGGTGGAAGAAAATTTGTAGCTCCTCTCAGATTCCAGAACTTTCTGCCACAGAAATGTGAGGGACATGGGTTTTTGTTAACCAAATTTTGAGGTTTGCAAAGGATTCTGGGTAACAGAACCTGGTCCGAGCCCCGCAAGTCACCCTTCCTTGGATTCCCCTAGGTCTCTAGTTTTTAGAAATGCACAGGTTTGGTAGGTTTCCCTAGGTGCCGGCTGAGCTAGAGGCCAAAATCTACAGGTAGGCACTTCGCAAAAAACACCTCTGTTTTTTTCCAACATTTAGGATGTGTCCACGTTGCGCTTTGGGGTGTTTCCTGTCGCCGGCGCTAGGCCTACCCACGCAAGTGAGGTATCATTTTTATCGGGAGACTTGGGGGAACGCTGGGTGGAAGAAAATTTGTAGCTCCTCTCAGATTCAAGAACTTTCGGCCACAGAAATGTGAGGGACATGGGTTTTTGTTTGCCAAATTTTGAGGTTTGCAAAGGATTCTGGGTAACAGAACCTGGTCCGAGCCCCGCAAGTCACCCTTCCTTGGATTCCCCTAGGTCTCTAGTTTTTAGAAATGCACAGGTTTGGTAGGTTTCCCTAGGTGCCGGCTGAGCTAGAGGCCAAAATCTACAGGTAGGCACTTCGCAAAAAACACCTCTGTTTTTTTCCAAAATTTAGGATGTGTCCATGTTGCGCTTTGGGGTGTTTCCTGTCGCCGGCGCTAGGCCTACCCACGCAAGTGAGGTATCATTTTTATCGGGAGACTTGGGGGAACGCTGGGTGGAAGGAAATTTGTAGCTCCTCTCAGATTCCAGAACTTTCTGCCACAGAAATGTGAGGGACATGTGTTTTTTTAGCCAAATTTTGAGGTTTGCGAAGGATTCTGGGTAACAGAACCTGGTCCGAGCCCCGCAAGTCACCCCTCCTTGGATTCCCCTAGGTCTCTAGTTTTCAGAAATGCACAGGTTTGGTAGGTTTCCCTAGGTGCCGGCTGAGCTAGAGGCCAAAATCTACAGGTAGGCACTTCGCAAAAAACACCTCTGTTTTTTTCCAAAATTTAGGATGTGTCCACGTTGCGCTTTGGGGTGTTTCCTGTAGCCGGCGCTAGGCCTACCCACGCAAGTGAGGTATCATTTTTATCGGGAGACTTGGGGGAACGCTGGGTGGAAGGAAATTTGTAGCTCCTCTCAGATTCCAGAACTTTCTGCCACAGAAATGTGAGGGACATGTGTTTTTTTAGCCAAATTTTGAGGTTTGCAAAGGATTCTGGGTAACAGAACCTGGTCCGAGCCCCGCAAGTCACCCCTCCTTGGATTCCCCTAGGTCTCTAGTTTTCAGAAATGCACAGGTTTGGTAGGTTTCCCTAGGTGCCGGCTGAGCTAGAGGCAAAAATCTACAGGTAGGCACTTCGCAAAAAACACCTCTGTTTTTTTCCAAAATTTAGGATGTGTCCACGTTGCGCTTTGGGGTGTTTCCTGTCGCCGGCGCTAGGCCTACCCACGCAAGTGAGGTATCATTTTTATCGGGAGACTTGGGGGAACGCTGGGTGGAAGGAAATTTGTAGCTCCTCTCAGATTCCAGAACTTTCTGCCACAGAAATGTGAGGGACATGTGTTTTTTTAGCCAAATTTTGAGGTTTGCAAAGGATTCTGGGTGACAGAACCTGGTCCGAGCCCCGCAAGTCACCCCTCCTTGGATTCCCCTAGGTCTCTAGTTTTCAGAAATGCACAGGTTTGGTAGGTTTCCCTAGGTGCCGGCTGAGCTAGAGGCCAAAATCTACAGGTAGGCACTTCGCAAAAAACACCTCTGTTTTTTTCCAAAATTTAGGATGTGTCCACGTTGCGCTTTGGGGTGTTTCCTGTCGCCGGCGCTAGGCCTACCCACGCAAGTGAGGTATCATTTTTATCGGGAGACTTGGGGGAACGCTGGGTGGAAGAAAATTTGTAGCTCCTCTCAGATTCCAGAACTTTCTGCCACAGAAATGTGAGGGACATGGGTTTTTGTTAGCCAAATTTTGAGGTTTGCAAAGGATTCTGGGTAACAGAACCTGGTCCGAGCCCCGCAAGTCACCCTTCCTTGGATTCCCCTAGGTCTCTAGTTTTTAGAAATGCACAGGTTTGGTAGGTTTCCCTAGGTGCCGGCTGAGCTAGAGGCCAAAATCTACAGGTAGGCACTTCGCAAAAAACACCTCTGTTTTTTTCCAACATTTAGGATGTGTCCACGTTGCGCTTTGGGGTGTTTCCTGTCGCCGGCGCTAGGCCTACCCACGCAAGTGAGGTATCATTTTTATCGGGAGACTTGGGGGAACGCTGGGTGGAAGAAAATTTGTAGCTCCTCTCAGATTCAAGAACTTTCGGCCACAGAAATGTGAGGGACATGGGTTTTTGTTTGCCAAATTTTGAGGTTTGCAAAGGATTCTGGGTAACAGAACCTGGTCCGAGCCCCGCAAGTCACCCCTCCTTGGATTCCCCTAGGTCTCTAGTTTTCAGAAATGCACAGGTTTGGTAGGTTTCCCTAGGTGCCGGCTGAGCTAGAGGCCAAAATCTACAGGTAGGCACTTCGCAAAAAACACCTCTGTTTTTTTCCAAAATTTAGGATGTGTCCACGTTGCGCTTTGGGGTGTTTCCTGTCGCCGGCGCTAGGCCTACCCACGCAAGTGAGGTATCATTTTTATCGGGAGACTTGGGGGAACGCTGGGTGGAAGAAAATTTGTAGCTCCTCTCAGATTCCAGAACTTTCTGCCACAGAAATGTGAGGGACATGGGTTTATGTTAGCCACATTTTGAGGTTTGCAAAGGATTCTGGGTAACAGAACCTGGTCCGAGCCCCGCAAGTCACCCCTCCTTGGATTCCCCTAGGTCTCTAGTTTTCAGAAATGCACAGGTTTGGTAGGTTTCCCTAGGTGCCGGCTGAGCTAGAGGCCAAAATCTACAGGTAGGCACTTCGCAAAAAACACCTCTGTTTTTTTCCAAAATTTAGGATGTGTCCACGTTGCGCTTTGGGGTGTTTCCTGTCGCCGGCGCTAGGCCTACCCACGCAAGTGAGGTATCATTTTTATCGGGAGACTTGGGGGAACGCTGGGTGGAAGGAAATTTGTAGCTCCTCTCAGATTCCAGAACTTTCTGCCACAGAAATGTGAGGGACATGTGTTTTTTTAGCCAAATTTTGAGGTTTGCAAAGGATTCTGGGTGACAGAACCTGGTCCGAGCCCCGCAAGTCACCCCTCCTTGGATTCCCCTAGGTCTCTAGTTTTCAGAAATGCACAGGTTTGGTAGGTTTCCCTAGGTGCCGGCTGAGCTAGAGGCCAAAATCTACAGGTAGGCACTTCGCAAAAAACACCTCTGTTTTTTTCCAAAATTTAGGATGTGTCCACGTTGCGCTTTGGGGTGTTTCCTGTCGCCGGCGCTAGGCCTACCCACGCAAGTGAGGTATCATTTTTATCGGGAGACTTGGGGGAACGCTGGGTGGAAGAAAATTTGTAGCTCCTCTCAGATTCCAGAACTTTCTGCCACAGAAATGTGAGGGACATGGGTTTTTGTTAGCCAAATTTTGAGGTTTGCAAAGGATTCTGGGTAACAGAACCTGGTCCGAGCCCCGCAAGTCACCCTTCCTTGGATTCCCCTAGGTCTCTAGTTTTTAGAAATGCACAGGTTTGGTAGGTTTCCCTAGGTGCCGGCTGAGCTAGAGGCCAAAATCTACAGGTAGGCACTTCGCAAAAAACACCTCTGTTTTTTTCCAACATTTAGGATGTGTCCACGTTGCGCTTTGGGGTGTTTCCTGTCGCCGGCGCTAGGCCTACCCACGCAAGTGAGGTATCATTTTTATCGGGAGACTTGGGGGAACGCTGGGTGGAAGAAAATTTGTAGCTCCTCTCAGATTCAAGAACTTTCGGCCACAGAAATGTGAGGGACATGGGTTTTTGTTTGCCAAATTTTGAGGTTTGCAAAGGATTCTGGGTAACAGAACCTGGTCCGAGCCCCGCAAGTCACCCTTCCTTGGATTCCCCTAGGTCTCTAGTTTTTAGAAATGCACAGGTTTGGTAGGTTTCCCTAGGTGCCGGCTGAGCTAGAGGCCAAAATCTACAGGTAGGCACTTCGCAAAAAACACCTCTGTTTTTTTCCAAAATTTAGGATGTGTCCACGTTGCGCTTTGGGGTGTTTCCTGTCGCCGGCGCTAGGCCTACCCACGCAAGTGAGGTATCATTTTTATCGGGAGACTTGGGGGAACGCTGGGTGGAAGGAAATTTGTAGCTCCTCTCAGATTCCAGAACTTTCTGCCACAGAAATGTGAGGGACATGTGTTTTTTTAGCCAAATTTTGAGGTTTGCGAAGGATTCTGGGTAACAGAACCTGGTCCGAGCCCCGCAAGTCACCCCTCCTTGGATTCCCCTAGGTCTCTAGTTTTCAGAAATGCACAGGTTTGGTAGGTTTCCCTAGGTGCCGGCTGAGCTAGAGGCCAAAATCTACAGGTAGGCACTACGCAAAAAACACCTCTGTTTTTTTCCAAAATTTAGGATGTGTCCACGTTGCGCTTTGGGGTGTTTCCTGTTGCCGGCGCTAGGCCTACCCACGCAAGTGAGGTATCATTTTTATCGGGAGACTTGGGGGAACGCTGGGTGGAAGGAAATTTGTAGCTCCTCTCAGATTCCAGAACTTTCTGCCACAGAAATGTGAGGGACATGTGTTTTTTTAGCCAAATTTTGAGGTTTGCAAAGGATTCTGGGTAACAGAACCTGGTCAGAGCCCCGCAAGTCACCCCTCCTTGGATTCCCCTCGGTCTCTAGTTTTCAGAAATGCACAGGTTTGGTAGGTTTCCCTAGGGGCCGGCTGAGCTACAGGCCAAAATCTACAGGTAGGCACTTCGCAAAAAACACCTCTGTTTTTTTCCAAAATTTAGGATGTGTCCACGTTGCGCTTTGGGGTGTTTCCTGTCGCCGGCGCTAGGCCTACCCACGCAAGTGAGGTATCATTTTTATCGGGAGACTTGGGGGAACGCTGGGTGGAAGGAAATTTGTAGCTCCTCTCAGATTCCAGAACTTTCTGCCACAGAAATGTGAGGGACATGTGTTTTTTTAGCCAAATTTTGAGGTTTGCAAAGGATTCTGGGTAACAGAACCTCGTCAGAGCCCCGCAAGTCACCCCTCCTTGCATTCCCCTAGGTCTCTAGTTTTCAGAAATGCACAGGTTTGGTAGGTTTCCCCAGGTGCCGGCTGAGCTAGAGGCCAAAATCTACAGGTAGGCACTTCGCAAAAAACACCTCTGTTTTTTTCCAAAATTTAGGATGTGTCCACGTTGCGCTTTGGGGTGTTTCCTGTCGCCGGCGCTAGGCCTACCCACGCAAGTGAGGTATCATTTTTATCGGGAGACTTGGGGGAACGCTGGGTGGAAGAAAATTTGTAGCTCCTCTCAGATTCCAGAACTTTCTGCCACAGAAATGTGAGGGACATGGGTTTTTGTTAGCCAAATTTTGAGGTTTGCAAAGGATTCTGGGTAACAGAACCTGGTCCGAGCCCCGCAAGTCACCCCTCCTTGGATTCCCCTAGGTCTCTAGTTTTCAGAAATGCACAGGTTTGGTAGGTTTCCCTAGGTGCCGGCTGAGCTAGAGGCCAAAATCTACAGGTAGGCACTTCGCAAAAAAACACCTCTGTTTTTTTCCAAAATTTAGGATGTGTCCACGTTGCGCTTTGGGGTGTTTCCTGTCACCGGCGCTAGGCCTACCCACGCAAGTGAGGTATCATTTTTATCGGGAGACTTGGGGGAACGCTGGGTGGAAGGAAATTTGTAGCTCCTCTCAGATTCCAGAACTTTCTGCCACAGAAATGTGAGGGACATGTGTTTTTTTAGCCAAATTTTGAGGTTTGCAAAGGATTCTGGGTAACAGAACCTGGTCCGAGCCCCGCAAGTCACCCCTCCTTGGATTCCCCTAGGTCTCTAGTTTTCAGAAATGCACAGGTTTGGTAGGTTTCCCTAGGTGCCGGCTGAGCTAGAGGCCAAAATCTACAGGTAGGCACTTCGCAAAAAACACCTCTGTTTTTTTCAAAAATTTAGGATGTGTCCACGTTGCGCTTTGGGGTGTTTCCTGTCGCCGGCGCTAGGCCTACCCACGCAAGTGAGGTATCATTTTTATCGGGAGACTTGGGGGAACGCTGGGTGGAAGAAAATTTGTAGCTCCTCTCAGATTCCAGAACTTTCTGCCACAGAAATGTGAGGGACATGGGTTTTTGTTAGCCAAATTTTGAGGTTTGCAAAGGATTCTGGGTAACAGAACCTGGTCCGAGCCCCGCAAGTCACCCCTCCTTGGATTCCCCTAGGTCTCTAGTTTTTAGAAATGCACAGGTTTGGTAGGTTTCCCTAGGTGCCGGCTGAGCTAGAGGCCAAAATCTACAGGTAGGCACTTCGCAAAAAACACCTCTGTTTTTTTCCAAAATTTAGGATGTGTCCACGTTGCGCTTTGGGGTGTTTCCTGTCGCCGGCGCTAGGCCTACCTACGCAAGTGAGGTATCATTTTTATCGGGAGACTTGGGGGAACGCTGGGTGGAAGAACATTTGTAGCTCCTCTCAGATTCCAGAACTTTCTGCCACAGAAATGTGAGGGACATGGGTTTTTGTTTGCCAAATTTTGAGGTTTGCAAAGGATTCTGGGTAACAGAACCTGGTCCGAGCCCCGCAAGTCACCCCTCCTTGGATTCCCCTAGGTCTCTAGTTTTCAGAAATGCACAGGTTTGGTAGGTTTCCCTAGGTGCCGGCTGAGCTAGAGGCCAAAATCTACAGGTAGGCACTTCGCTAAAAACACCTCTGTTTTTTTCCAAAATTTAGGATGTGTCCACGTTGCGCTTTGGGGTGTTTCCTGTCGCCGGCGCTAGGCCTACCCACGCAAGTGAGGTATCATTTTTATCGGGAGACTTGGGGGAACGCTGGGTGGAAGGAAATTTGTAGCTCCTCTCAGATTCCAGAACTTTCTGCCACAGAAATGTGAGGGACATGTGTTTTTTTAGCCAAATTTTGAGGTTTGCAAAGGATTCTGGGTAACAGAACCTGGTCAGAGCCCCGCAAGTCACCCCTCCTTGGATTCCCCTCGGTCTCTAGTTTTCAGAAATGCACAGGTTTGGTAGGTTTCCCTAGGTGCCGGCTGAGCTACAGGCCAAAATCTACAGGTAGGCACTTCGCAAAAAACACCTCTGTTTTTTTCCAAAATTTAGGATGTGTCCACGTTGCGCTTTGGGGTGTTTCCTGTCGCCGGCGCTAGGCCTACCCACGCAAGTGAGGTATCATTTTTATCGGGAGACTTGGGGGAACGCTGGGTGGAAGGAAATTTGTAGCTCCTCTCAGATTCCAGAACTTTCTGCCACAGAAATGTGAGGGACATGTGTTTTTTTAGCCAAATTTTGAGGTTTGCAAAGGATTCTGGGTAACAGAACCTGGTCAGAGCCCCGCAAGTCACCCCTCCTTGCATTCCCCTAGGTCTCTAGTTTTCAGAAATGCACAGGTTTGGTAGGTTTCCCTAGGTGCCGGCTGAGCTAGAGGCCAAAATCTACAGGTAGGCACTTCGCAAAAAACACCTCTGTTTTTTTCCAAAATTTAGGATGTGTCCACGTTGCGCTTTGGGGTGTTTCCTGTCGCCGGCGCTAGGCCTACCCACGCAAGTGAGGTATCATTTTTATCGGGAGACTTGGGGGAACGCTGGGTGGAAGAAAATTTGTAGCTCCTCTCAGATTCCAGAACTTTCTGCCACAGAAATGTGAGGGACATGGGTTTTTGTTTGCCAAATTTTGAGGTTTGCAAAGGATTCTGGGTAACAGAACCTGGTCCGAGCCCCGCAAGTCACCCCTCCTTGGATTCCCCTAGGTCTCTAGTTTTCAGAAATGCACAGGTTTGGTAGGTTTCCCTAGGTGCCGGCTGAGCTAGAGGCCAAAATCTACAGGTAGGCACTTCGCAAAAAAACACCTCTGTTTTTTTCCAAAATTTAGGATGTGTCCACGTTGCGCTTTGGGGTGTTTCCTGTCACCGGCGCTAGGCCTACCCACGCAAGTGAGGTATCATTTTTATCGGGAGACTTGGGGGAACGCTGGGTGGAAGGAAATTTGTAGCTCCTCTCAGATTCCAGAACTTTCTGCCACAGAAATGTGAGGGACATGTGTTTTTTTAGCCAAATTTTGAGGTTTGCAAAGGATTCTGGGTAACAGAACCTGGTTCAAGCCCCGCAAGTCACCCCTCCTTGGATTCCCCTAGGTCTCTAGTTTTCAGAAATGCACAGGTTTGGTATGTTTCCCTAGGTGCCGGCTGAGCTAGAGGCCAAAATCTACAGGTAGGCACTTCGCAAAAAACACCTCTGTTTTTTTCAAAAATTTAGGATGTGTCCACGTTGCGCTTTGGGGTGTTTCCTGTCGCCGGCGCTAGGCCTACCCACGCAAGTGAGGTATCATTTTTATCGGGAGACTTGGGGGAACGCTGGGTGGAAGAAAATTTGTAGCTCCTCTCAGATTCCAGAACTTTCTGCCACAGAAATGTGAGGGACATGGGTTTTTGTTAGCCAAATTTTGAGGTTTGCAAAGGATTCTGGGTAACAGAACCTGGTCCGAGCCCCGCAAGTCACCCCTCCTTGGATTCCCCTAGGTCTCTAGTTTTTAGAAATGCACAGGTTTGGTAGGTTTCCCTAGGTGCCGGCTGAGCTAGAGGCCAAAATCTACAGGTAGGCACTTCGCAAAAAACACCTCTGTTTTTTTCCAAAATTTAGGATGTGTCCACGTTGCGCTTTGGGGTGTTTCCTGTCGCCGGCGCTAGGCCTACCTACGCAAGTGAGGTATCATTTTTATCGGGAGACTTGGGGGAACGCTGGGTGGAAGAACATTTGTAGCTCCTCTCAGATTCCAGAACTTTCTGCCACAGAAATGTGAGGGACATGGGTTTTTGTTTGCCAAATTTTGAGGTTTGCAAAGGATTCTGGGTAACAGAACCTGGTCCGAGCCCCGCAAGTCACCCCTCCTTGGATTCCCCTAGGTCTCTAGTTTTCAGAAATGCACAGGTTTGGTAGGTTTCCCTAGGTGCCGGCTGAGCTAGAGGCCAAAATCTACAGGTAGGCACTTCGCTAAAAACACCTCTGTTTTTTTCCAAAATTTAGGATGTGTCCACGTTGCGCTTTGGGGTGTTTCCTGTCGCCGGCGCTAGGCCTACCCACGCAAGTGAGGTATCATTTTTATCGGGAGACTTGGGGGAACGCTGGGTGGAAGGAAATTTGTAGCTCCTCTCAGATTCCAGAACTTTCTGCCACAGAAATGTGAGGGACATGTGTTTTTTTAGCCAAATTTTGAGGTTTGCAAAGGATTCTGGGTAACAGAACCTGGTCAGAGCCCCGCAAGTCACCCCTCCTTGGATTCCCCTCGGTCTCTAGTTTTCAGAAATGCACAGGTTTGGTAGGTTTCCCTAGGTGCCGGCTGAGCTACAGGCCAAAATCTACAGGTAGGCACTTCGCAAAAAACACCTCTGTTTTTTTCCAAAATTTAGGATGTGTCCACGTTGCGCTTTGGGGTGTTTCCTGTCGCCGGCGCTAGGCCTACCCACGCAAGTGAGGTATCATTTTTATCGGGAGACTTGGGGGAACGCTGGGTGGAAGGAAATTTGTAGCTCCTCTCAGATTCCAGAACTTTCTGCCACAGAAATGTGAGGGACATGTGTTTTTTTAGCCAAATTTTGAGGTTTGCAAAGGATTCTGGGTAACAGAACCTGGTCAGAGCCCCGCAAGTCACCCCTCCTTGCATTCCCCTAGGTCTCTAGTTTTCAGAAATGCACAGGTTTGGTAGGTTTCCCTAGGTGCCGGCTGAGCTAGAGGCCAAAATCTACAGGTAGGCACTTCGCAAAAAACACCTCTGTTTTTTTCCAAAATTTAGGATGTGTCCACGTTGCGCTTTGGGGTGTTTCCTGTCGCCGGCGCTAGGCCTACCCACGCAAGTGAGGTATCATTTTTATCGGGAGACTTGGGGGAACATAGATTAGCAAAACAAGTGCTTTTGCCCCTTGTCTTTCTCTACATTTTTTCCTTCCAAATATAGGAGAGTGTGTAAAAAAGACATCTATTTGAGAAATTCCTTATAATTCACATGCTTGTATGGTCACCCCGGAATTCAGAGATGTGCAAATAACCACTGCTCCTCAGCACCTTATCTTGTGCCCTTTTTGGAAATGCAAAGCTTTTCTTGATAGCAATTTTTTACTCTTTATATTTCAGCAAATGAATTGCTGTATACCCGGTATAGAATGAAAACGCACTGCAGGGTGCAGCTCATTTATTGGCTCTGTGTTCCTCGGGTTCTTGATGAACCTACACGCCCTATATATCCCCGCAACCAGAGGAGTCCAGCAGACGTAACGGTATATTGCTTTCCATAATCTGACATTGCAGGGAAAAGTTACAGAGTAAAACGTAGAGAAAAATTGATGTTTTTTTCACCTCAATTTCAATATTTTTCTTTTTCAGCTGTTATTTTCTGTAGGAAACCCTTGTAGGATCTACACAAATGACCCCTTGCTGAATTCAGAATTTTGTCTACTTTTCAGAAATGGTTAGGTTTCTGGGATCCAGCATTGGTTTCATGCCCATTCCTGTCACTGACTGGAAGGAGGCTGAAAGCACAAAAAATTGCAAAAATGGGGTATGCCCCAGTAAAATGCCAAAATTGTGTTGAAAAATTGGGTTTTCTGATTCAAGTCTGCCTGTTCCTGAAAGCTAGGAAGCTGCTGAGTTTAGCACTACAAACCCTTTGTTGATGCCATTGTCAGGGGGAAATCCACAAGCCTTCTTCTGCAGCCACTTTTTCCATTTAAAAAAAAAAAAAGAAATTTTCACTGTATTTTGGCCAATTTCTTGGCCTCCTTCAAGGGAACCCACAAAGTCTGGGTACCTCTAGAATCCCTAGGATGTTGGAAAAAAAGGACGCAAATTTGGCTTCGTTAGCTTATGTGGACAAAAAGTTATGAGGGCCTAAGCGCGAACTGCCCCAAATAGGCAAAAAAAGGCCTGGCACAGGAGGGGGAAAAGGCCTGGCAGCGAAGGGGTTAACTTTTTGCCTCTGTTTCCCAGGTTGTTGATGTGTGCTGGACTCTGTTTTTGCTGTTTTTGTTTCTCAGGACACTTTACCACTGCTAACCAGTGCTAAAGTGCAAGTGCTCGAATACAAAATGTGTATGTAATTGGTTCATCCATGATTGGCATATTTGATTTACTAGTAAGTCTCTAGTACAGTGCACTAAAGGTGCCCAGGGCCTGTAAACCAAATGCTACTAGTGGGCCTGCAGCACTGGTTGTGCCACCCATATAAGTAGCACGTGCTCCAATACAACATGTGTATGTAATTGGTTCATCCATGATTGGCATATTTGATTTACTAGTAAGTCACTAAGACAGTGCACTAGAGGTGCCCAGGGCCTGTAAACCAAATGCTACTAGTGGGCTTTCAGCACTGGCTGTGTCACCCACATAAGTAGCTCTGTAATCAGGTCTCAGACCTGCCACTGCAGTCTGTGTGTGCAGTTTTTAACTGTAAATTCGACTTGGCAAGTGTACCCACTTGCCAGGCCTAAACATTCCCTTTTCTTACATGTAAGGCATCCCTAAGGTAGGCCCTAGGTAGCCCCAAGCGAAGGGTGCAGTTTATGGTTAAGGTAGGATATATAGTATTGTGTTTTATATGTCCTCAAAGTGAAATATTGCTAAATTCGCTTTTCACTGTTGCAAGGCCTGTCCCTCTCAGGGGTTAACATGGGGGCTACCTTTAAATATGATTGAAGTGTAGATTCCCTTTGGGAGCGGATGGACATGTGGAGTTTGGGGTCTCTGAGCTCACAATTTAAAAATACATTTTTTAGTAAAGTTGATTTTAAGATTGTGTGTTTGAAAATGCCACTTTTAGAAAGTGAGCATTTTCTTGCTTATACCATTTCTGTATCTCTGCCTGTTTGTGGTCTCCCTGTCTGGGTCAGTTTGACAGTTGGGCTGGTTGCACATCTCACTAGAGAGTGGAGGAGTGGTCACTCACACCTGAAAGGGCTTTACCTGCCCTCACACAATGCAGTCTCCAACCCCCTGGTATGTGTCTGGGGCCTGGCCTGGGCAAGACAGGATTTCACAAACAAGATAGACTTTTCTTTGAAGTAAGCCTACTTCAAAGGGCAAGATGGGTATTAGAAGGGCACCCAAAACCACAGACTTTAGAATACTTCTGTAAACCAAGAGGAACCTCTGCATGGAGAAGAGCTGAAGAGCTGAGGAAGAAGAGCTGCCCTGCCTGTGACTGTGCTTTGTGGAGCTATCCTGCAGTTGCTGCTTCTGCCTGTGTTAGAGGACAAAAACTGGACTGTGTGTTGCCTTCCTTCTTGTGAAGATCTCAAAGGGCTTGATTTAGAGCTTGCCTCCTGTTGTTTGAAGTCTCAGGGACAGCAAAGACTTCTCTCTGCCAGCACCTGGAGCCGTTGGAGAGACTCCTACTCTGCCAAGTGGTGCCCATCCAGTTCTTGGGGCCCTGAGAAGAGAAGTTGGCAGCCCAAGAGTGAGAAATCCACGCACAGACCGCTGCGCGGGGAAAAGATCGACACAACTCCAATCTACGGCAGAAAAATCGACATGCCGCCGGCTTTGCAGCTGAAAATCGACACCTGTGGATGGAGAAACAACACACAGCATTGCTGATGGAGAACGGTGAGATCACAACCCACACTGCGTGGTTGTCGGACCATAGTGCGGCTGAATTGCTGACGCAAACACCGATGGGCATGCAAAAACAAGAGTGCTGATCGAATCGACTCATCGCTCTCCTGCAGAGAGAAGAAATGATGCATGCTGACCCGAATGAAGGAGAAACAACGCAAAGTTTCGCTTGTGAGTGGAATTGACTCATCGCAAGCCATTTTTGATGCACACTCGTCAAAAAGGGATTATTTTCACACACCTAAGGTACATTTTCATGTTGACAGCTATAGCGTTGTGTTTAAAACTACATGAAGACTCTTTTTGGTTTTTAATTGATAACTTGACTTGTGTATTGTGGATTTTTATCGTTTTGGTCTTGTTTTGTTTAGATAAATATTTTCTATTTTTCTAAACCTGTTTTGTGGGATGTTGAACTGTTTTTATTAAGTCACTGTGTGTGTTGGTACAAATACTTTAGACCTACACACTGAAGTTAAGCCTACTGCTCGTGCCAAGCTACCAAGGGGGTAGGAAGGGGTTAGCTGAGGGTGGTTCTCTTTTACCCTGATTAGAGTGATGGTCCTTGCTTGGACAGGGGGTAACCTGACTGCCAACCAAAGACCCCATTTCTAACAACAACGAAAGCGGAACAACGCTTGCCTGAACAGTCAGGTAAGTTGGGCTGGGGCAGGGTTGGGGGTAGTTTTAAGGGGTGGGGGTAGTTTGGTTTTTAGGGACAGGGTGGGAGTCGGGTAGTTCTGGTTTTAAGAGTCAGGGTGGGGGGATGGGGTAGTTCTGGTATTTAGGGGTCGGGGTGGGGGGATGGGGTAGGTTTGTTTTTAGGGGTGGGATTGGGGGTTTGGGGTAGTTTTAGTTTTATGGGCAGGGTGAGGGGTTGGGGTAGTTTTAGCATTAGAGGCAGGGTGGAGGGTCGGGTAGTTTTATGATTAGGGGCAGGGATGGGGGTTTGGGGTAGTTTCATTTTTAGGGGCAAGGTGGGGGTTCGGGCTAGTTTTGTTTTTAGGGTGGAGTTTCGGGGTTGTTTTAGTATTGGGGTGGGGGTCAGGGGTGTTTTAGTTTTTAGGGTTGGGGTCGGGGTCAGGGTAGTTTTAGTTTTTAGGGACGGGGTATGGGGTAGAAGTAGTTTTAGTTTTAGGGGCGAGATGGGGTGTCGGGGTAGTTTTAGTTTTAGGGGCAGGGTGGAGGGTCTGGTAGTTTTAGTTTTTAGGGATGGGGTGGGGGTCGGGGTAGTTTTAGTTTTAGGGGCGGGAGGTCATGGTTGTTTTAGTTTTTAGGGGCCCGGGTGTGGGGGTCAGTGTAGTTTTCATTTTTAGGGAAGGAGTGGAGGGTCGGGTAGTTTTTAGGAGCAGGGGTGGGGGCTCAGGGTAGTTTTGTTTTTAGGGGCAGAGATGGAGGGTAGTTTTGTTTTTAAGGGTGGGTGGGTTGGGGTTGTTTTGGTATTGGGGTCCGGGGTGGGGGGTCGTGGTAGTTTTAGTTTTAGGGGCAGGGTGGGGGTTCAGGATAGTTTTAGTTTTAGGGATGGGGTCAGGGTAGTTTTAATTTTTAGGAACGGGGTGAGGGGTCGGGATTGTTTTAATTTTTAGGGGCAGGGGTGGGGGGGTCATGCAGTTTTAGTATTGGGGCAGGGTTGGGAGGTTGGGCTAGTTTTAGTATTAAGGACGGGGTTGGGCGTCATGGTAGTTTTAGTATTGGGGCAGGACGGGGCGTGTAGTTTTAGTATTAGGGGCGGGGTGGGGGGGTTTTGAGTAGTTTTATTATTAGGGGTGGGGATCCTTCTGGGCATTAGGGCAGGTGGGGGGTCTCATGCTTGAACCACGAATGCCGTCCCACACATGCCTTTACTCAACATGCCTTTACAACGAAAAACCATTGTTAAGGCTTGCGTGGTAAAGGCATTCTTGGTAACAACGCTGTTGTTGTTCCTACCGGGTTGTTCAGGCATGCATGGTTCCAGGATTCGTTGTTCCATCATACAACCATGAACATATGCCATGTTTTGCCACCATCTGCGGTCACAGCTGTTGAGCTCATCTATGCTAACTATGGAAAACTAAATGGGGTAACAAACCAGATTAAAAATAACAATAAGGAAATCCACCAATGTTTTTGGTGATGAGCAAGAAAGATAAACGAAGTTAAATAACATCATGTATAGTGAACTCTATAGAAGCAACACAACATTGTTCTTACATGCTCAATTTTATTAGGAATGTATCAAAATGTCCTGTTTCTTACAGTAATAAGAAGTTTATAATTAAAAGGCCAAGAGTTCCTCAATAAAGAGCTGCACAGAACCAACATTGTGTTGCATGAATGGTAATAAAATCGTAAAAATATGGGCAGCATATGAAAAATGAAATGCAGAAAAATAGCTGTGTCAGGCTAAGTTGATTATATTTAAGGAAGGCATTCCCTCTTAAAATCCCACACAGAAGTGAGGCACACATATTTACACGTTTTTAGCAAAGTGACACATCATTGGCAAATGTCCAAAATGCATCAAGTGCATCAAAATTCCTTCTCCTGCTTAACTCGAGTGTAAAAATGATACAGTGGCTTTTTAATAGTAATCTGACCAGCTGAAGTCAATTTACACACTGGAATATGTCTGTATTTCACTTCTCCTCTACTGGTAGTGGGTCTACAAATGTGTCAATCATGCTGTAGGACCCCTTGACCAAGCTGGGACCATGGCACTTATGATTTCTTCATCAACTGCAGCAAGGCTATGTGACATTGTGTATTGTTTGTAAGGGACATACCAGGATTTTCACTTATCCATGGAGAAAGGGGTCACCACGTCCAGGTCTGCATACTGCGAAAGGACAGCAGGTAAGTATACACATACGGTAGGTAATGTATGTATTTCAACTTCACATTCTAAAATATACTTGTGTTCATTTACATTACACTGTCACTCACTATGTCATATGTACTCAGGTCTCTAGAGACACATAACTACACTATGTCCACTGTAATGTGTCACATAGGCATACTGCATGCATGCCCTCTTACATCTAGGACCAATGTAAAAGTGTAGATGGCGATATTCCACCATTGTACAAGCTTTTACATTGATCCTAAAACATTACGCTACTTGTGTCATCTCAAACTGATGCAGCACCTCTTAATTTTGCATCTCTGAAATTGCTTTAGTTCTGAGGCCAACTTCAGGCATGTGCCACATTTTGGGCAGAATTGTTATGACAAACTTCCCACAGATGCGTCAGAATTTCTGATGCACCTTGGGTCCTTGCGCCATGGTTCCCCATTTTGTAAATATGCTGCATCCATGGCCATGTAACAGATTCCTGTGCTTCGCAAATAATATTCGCGCATCACTGCTGCAGTATAGCGATGTCTCACTTCTTGTAAATATGGCCCTAAATGTATTATATGTAAGAGAATTGTGTCATTTTTCCCGTGGCTTGAGCTTATTTTCAATTGGCGCTGGAGTTTCACACAAAGTCATTGCTTGCTGCATTACACAGGATTATTTGAGCTTCATTTTTCTGGTAGATTTTTCATGCATATGCCACCTGTTACAGCCCTTTTGCATCCATTATTGGCAATTATGTTCTACACTGTGCTAAACGTTTAACACATGCATCATCTGCTGACACAAAATAACTTTTTCACAGAAAATGTGTTTAATGCTGCTTTCGGAGCTGTTTTACATGGACTGAGATTAGCCATTGTAATTCTGAGCCATATTGCCATATTGTCAAAACTGTGGTACCAGCCCTACAGATAACCAAACTAAACATAAACAAAATCTGACTACTTTACTGTATATACTCAATCTAATCCTCAGTCTATCCTTGAGCCTAAACGTAAGCCTAATGATGACACTAATGTTAACTAACCCTTGGAGGGCAGGGGGTAAAACCACGTCCATTAATATCAATACTGGGGTCATCGACAATACTAAGCCTTATATTACCAGGGATCACAAGTTCATCACCTTTTAGGACACTAATCAATGGGCATCACATATGATAGTCCCTGCTTCCTATGTATAACATTCCCTCCTTCTCTACTGTGGGATACACACATATAAGAAATACTAAAGGGACACAATCGGATAAGTTTACTTTCACTTTGCAAAACATAAACAGAACAGGAAGAGGTGAAAGGAGATGAAGCAATATAGAGTGAACATCAAAGGATGGCACCAGAGGGCGCATGAAAGGAAAATTGAAATTAGGTTAAGAAGACACAATGGCCCAGATTCACAAATTTGGTGTGTTGCATTGCATGACAGGTGCAGAGCATAAAAGTGCCACATCTACAGAGATATGTTACCTCTGTTCTACCTAGACCTGGTGCACAATCATGCAACAGAGCGCAGAACACACATCTTTGCATCATTGTTGAAAGGTATCTGCATGAGTCTAGCATAGGATTTGTTCTGGAATGCTTTCCTTCCAAGACAAAGTACAATGCTTGGACTAACTTTAAAATGTTTCCCACTGTGGATGTGCACTTTATAGTGCAGCACATATGCAAAGTAGGAAACGTTAGGAAAAATAAAAAGCATTTCTCCTTTTAAACACCTGCTTTTAAATGGCATTAATCTTTGGAGCGAAACCATGCCCACTATTATTAGCAAAAATGGTTTTGCGTCAAAACCATGGATGATTGTGTGGGCTTTGCAATGTAAGACAGAATGATAAGTTAGTGTGACAGCACTGAAAAAGAGAAACAGCACGTGCTGTATTACAAACCAGGTGCACCTTCCTTGTGTGAATGGTGAGCATCCTTATTGAGTGCACAAGTGCCCATGGCACTGAATGAAAAAATAAAATTCACTCTCTTCAATACAAAAATGACTACCTCAGTGGGCGCTTGTGCTTGGAGTAGACAGGGACTTCAATGCATCTCCCTGCGAAGGGTCACTATTTGTCCAATTGATCCCCCACCGTGCTATCATTGTGAATCACTTTCTATGTAGCATTGAGGGTCCCTCTTTGCCATGCACCTGAGGCAGTGACACTATGCAGCAGCACAAGGAATTTACTTTTTCACCTAGTAGAAACCGTTCCCCTAATCAAAGGAGGGAAAGCCTCTATGACATTGGGTGGGAGTACATTTTGCATACATCCATTGACTATTGCAGGAGAGACTACACCAACATCTCTGTGACACAGAAATGCCACAGAGGAGCACAAAGCAAGCATAAGTACCACACAGAAGTTTGTAAACATTTGCCACCTTCAATCATCTTGTAGATTGTCGTAGCATTGAAATCTAGAGGTCTTCTAATTTCACTGGCAATAATAAAATGTTAGATTTTATCAGCCCCATTAGAATGATTAGATCTGCAGGGACAGTGTAGATTTATTTACTTCCACCCAGAGTCTTTTCCTTTTGACAAGAAGCCAAAATGTCTGTGCAAAATCTGTAGCAAAATGAGGAATTACCAGGGAGGTGGAACTTGGTATTTCCATGTTTCTTAATGGACTCACCTAGCACAACCCTAACTGGAACTGATTTGTCCAAGCCTTGAAGTTTTGGCCCCTTTATTTCATTTTTCTGGGGTTATTATGAGGACCAAGAAGGCCTATTTATGATGTTGAAAGTGTATTACATGCTCTTGGGAAACTGCTAGTATGGCCCTATGGCAGAATCTTAAAAACAAATATATTTTATGACATAATTACTATTGTTGGCTAAATATTGTTTAAAAATATGGCTTGTCGGGATTCCATCCCTGGGGGTTCCAGGGGAATAATAAATAATGGGGTTCAAACTGTCACAAACAGGAGATTTCTCTGTGGTGTTCTGGGGCTCCTGTACTGAGCTCCCCAAACTGGAAACCAAGAGCTCCATTGAATGCTTGACTGTCAGAATAGTGAGGCAGAGCTGGCTAATGTTTACTCATGGTGGTGCAGTGGGCTAGAAACTCAGACATTAGCAATGCAACACACATTAATAGGTCTTGTCAAGTCAGTACTTTTTGTTTTAAAAAAGAAATGAACTGCATTACATACAAATCAAAATATTACACACAAACAACAAACGTACAAATCAGTGGTAGAAGTATCTATTGAAACATCCTATGAAGAGCCTCGAAACCTAAACGTTCTGTGCTATCAAGGAAAAATGACATCAGGGCTAAATTATGCACACTAGACCTGCCTCCTTTCTCTGTTCATGAGCTCCTTATGGTGAAATGAGCCCTAAAATTGACCTCATGTGGGTCTGGTTGATAGGTAATTGTAATTGTACATGGGTAGGTCATCCTTATGTTGCCCATTATGGTGGTTTGCCTCTGACACATTTGGGAGTCTTGGTCCAAAATTGACAGTTTTTCCATCATATCACATCAGAGAACTCATCACGTATCTCCTGCAATCTGACTTTGATATCCTGTGTCTCAATATATCGTTCATTAACAAGTCTTTCATCCCTTAAAGTAGTAACTGGTCTTGGTTTCAAATCTCTAGTCATTGGTCTTGTTGATTGCATTCTGATTTGGAAAATTCATCCTATTACCCAGCCAGCAAGAGGTGATTTTTGTGAAGAAACTTGCAAAAAGTATGCATATAATTAATGAAAATTAATTTACTTATTTAAATAATAAAGTGACATCTATTTTTAAATTGAAAAGAGAAATTAACAATAATCTTTCATGAAAATATTTTCTTACATTTATTAATTAGTTTTATACACATTTTTAAAAATAAGTAAATTAATTTATTTTAACCTTGTTCACTATGCAGTTCAATGTTATGTCCCTTTCTCCATTATTTTCTATGGACTAGTGTTGCAGTGCCAGTGGTTACCCATGTGTGGTTCTAGACTTGATCCAGGTGTGAGCTGGAGTACATGTACTTTTGTTTAGGGTCCTTTTTGATTGTGATAAATTTACACTCATAAAGCTGTCTCCACCTCCTGTGTCAGGGTTGGATATATTACGGGCTACAATTTGTAGTGACTTTACTGCCCAAAATGAATAGCCAAAGTAATAAATGTACTACAAAGTATAACATTACTACAAAGTATTACATGCGTAGATTTACTCATTTGTACATTTATGTTTGTGAATAGGCCTACATATTGTCTTTAAAGCAATAAAAGAAATTCTGATGTAGAGAAAAGAAAGGACCAGTCAAAAGTGTGGTTCACTGCAGGTATATATCATTAGAGGGCATATGGTGCAAGGCTGAGGTACAAGGGGTGTAGAACTCCGTTTGAGAAACATTGGGCTGCTATGTGTTGATAAGGTTGTTGGCATTTTGAGATTATTGGCAGAGCTCTTTGACCAAAGAGCTGTTTGAATATGTCTGTTTTTGTCATCAAGGTGGTTGAGTCAGAGATAGGAGAAAGTGACAGGTAATGAGATGCAAGTGTTTTCAGAGGTGCATCGGAGCAGCTAACTTAGATTTTGTAGTAATTGTACTTGGAGCTAAGCCCAACATTCAGTTTCAAAAATGTTGTTTTGGGTTTTGTGAGAAAATTGTCAGGGGTCTCTGAATGTGGGCTAGACTACATGCTGAAGTACAAGCAAACAATGATTTTTGATAAATGTCTTTGAATAATGAATCTTCCTACGTATCTTTTAGACCTGACAGCCTTAGGGTGGTCTTTCCCAATCTTTTTGCCTGTTTGCATCACATTTTCATTGTATCTTTTTGTTGGCCTTAGGACTCTGAGCACATGAACACTGCTTACAATTGCTAAAATACATGTGCTTCTCCCCAAAACATGGTAACATTGATGTACGTACATTTGGCATAATTCTTTTTCTTGTAAGACCCTTGTAAAGTGGTATACCATATACCCAGGGCCTTCAAATTAAATGCTACTAGTCGGCCTGCAACACTCATTGTACCACCCATTTAAGTAGCCCTTTAAACATGGCTCAGGCCTGCTGTTGCAGGGCCTCTGTTTGCAGTTTCACTGCCACTTTGAGTTGGCATGTAAAAACATCTTACCAGGGCTTTTATTACATATGTCACCCCTATCAATCAATCAGTATTTGTAGCAGGCAGCTTATCAACCCGGGGGATATTCAGGTCCCGGCTGATGACTCTGAGTGCTGGCTACCTCTCATCAAAAAGCCAGATCTTGAGCTTCTTTCTGAAGTCGTAGAGGATGTGTGTGGTTCCCAGGTGGTGGGAGAGGTCATTTCACTTTTACTTCTCTTAGGCCTACTCTTCTCATAGGCCAGCACTGAGAATTCCTTAATATATATTTTTAAGCTGTAATTCCCGATTAGAAAGGAGTTGCTATATCATGTTTCATATCATTGTAATGGTTATGATAAATCCTTTTTATTGGTAAAGTCGGATTTATCATTTGTATTTTAGAAATGCCATTTTTAGAAAGGGGGCATTTCTCTGATCTTACTGCTCTGTGTGCCTTGCTGCCTGCCTCTAATGCACGTCTAGGGTAGGTGACAGCTACACTTTGTGCATTCCCACTAGACAGCCCCAAATACAGGAAGGGTGGGTGTGACTAAGGGCTCATTTGCATTTATCTGCATTTTGATGCTTGCATGTGCCCCTCAGTGCCCGAACTGTGCCCAGCACTAGGACCCTTAGATCTGAAACCCGGCACTGGTACTCCTCCGATGAGATAAAAATCCCCAGGCCAAAGACACAGAACCCAAAATGCGGCATCACCTCGATCCACCAAAGATCCCTTCTACTGCCACAACTCTTGTTTCTCCTGTGATGTTGGAAGCACCGCAATCTTCATGCAGCAGACCCCCAGCCACATACTTCAACTCCACTGCATGCTACTCAACTTCCGATACCTCTGCAAGCATAGCATAATAATCTGGGACACCATCACCACCCACACACCTGACATAATGTTCATCACTGAAACCTGGCTCCCCTCACATCTTCACCAGACATTGCCACTGCTACATCCCCTGGATAAAAGGTGATCCACCATGACCTCCCTAACAGAAACTGTGGAGGCATCACCATCATCCACATGGATTCCCTCTACTGCACGTCCTCGGATGATGACACAACACTAACCATGGAACACCTCAATTTCCAGCTCACACCTGATGCCAAAACCACCATCAGAGGAACCCTCACCTACAGTCCCCTGGCCCCCACCATAGCTTCTGCAACTCCATCCTGGAATTTATTACCCTCCTGGCAATCAATTCTAACCACTACATCTTCCTGGGGGACCTGAACTTCCACCTGGAAGACCCATACAATGGCAATTCCACCTCACTGCTCAAAAACATGAGGATCATCGGCCTCTCTCAGCTGGTCGCTGGTCATTGCCCCCACACACTGTGCAAGACACACACTGGACCTCATTTTCTCTACCAGTGATAGAGCCACATTCACCCACACCACAGAGGTAACATGGACCAACCACAACATCGTCCAGTTCACAATTGAGGGACTTCCTGAAGCACAGACGAGAACCCCTACCCTCCCCCGGAGCAAAGTCACTGAAACACCCTGGGTCACCACCCTCAAATAAGATAGACCCATTCCCGTGGACACCCTTGAACGCCACGCTCAAAACTTCTTCAATTGGATCTCCTCAGCCACCGACATCACGGCCCCCTGAAGAGCACCACCAACCCTCAAATGTCACTGCAGGAAACTAAAGACACACTGGTGCTCCAACAAAACCCCCACCAATCTCACCTCCTTCAGGTCCTCCCTCAACAGATACCACCACCAACTCTGACCAAGAAAGAAGCACTCACCACCCACATTGAGACAAGCACCAACCACACCAGATTACTCTTAAGCATCGTCAGAGAATTCTCATGCCTCTCTGCCACAGAGAATGCAATCCACCACATCCAAGCCCTCCTCAACACACTATTGGACTACTTTCACCACAAGACTGCCAACATCTAGAGCAACTTCGAACCCCAGCCCAATGACCTAGACCATCCTTTCACTGCAATCAGCTGCTCTCCCCCACTGGATCACTGAATGGAAGCAGCTATGTACTGAAGATACCATCTCCATCATGACCTCTATCCACTCTGGATCCCCTGCGGAACTATGCCTGCACCACTTCTACAACCTAGGTAGAGGAGAAATCAGAGCCCCCCTCAGAGAACACCTCCATCTCCACAGCCACCATCCCTGGCACCTGAAAGCAGGCCGAGATCAAGCCCCACTGGAAGAAACCCTCAGCTGACCCCAACAAGCTCCAAAACTACCCTCCCATCTTGCTCCTCCCATTCCCCACCAAAGTGTTGGGAAAGGCCATCAACTTCCTGCTCTGATTACCTCGAAGACAACATGTTTGAACCAACCAAATCTGGCTTCTTGGCCAATCACAGCACAGAGACTGCCTTGATAGCAGCAACCAATGACATCAGATGCCTCCTCGACCTAGGGGGAAGGGCGGCCCTCATCCTCCTTGACTTATCAACAGCCTTCGACATTGTCTCCCACCACACTGTCATCACCTGACTCCACAGCATTGGCATCTAAGACAACACACTCAACTGATCTCTGCCTTCCTCTCTGGCTGAAGACAGAGGATCCTTCTCCCTCCCTTCATCTCCGCCCCAAAGACCAGCGGCTGCCGCCCCATATGTCAAGAGTGGGTGCGGGGAAACTACGGGGGACAATTTTAAACAACATTTAAAAAAATAAAAAAAAACACTTACTCTTCCCCTTCTGCCACCACCTCCAGCTGTCCCCTGCCACCTCGCTCCTCTTGTGGTGTCCCAGCATTCACCATAGCATGTAAGCAGTGTCAGAATTGGTCTGAGTGGCAGTGACTGCCACTAAGACACTGCCCAGGGGTCTGTGCTGTTTCTCCAGCCCCGCTGTGAGAGCCCAGTTGGAGAAACCTAGCTATGCATGTGTGTTTGGTCGGCCTGAGATGGCCAGCGAGACACATATGTGCACATAGTACACTCTCCACTCTCCACTACTCCCACCTCCTGTGGCCCAGCTCCGCCCCTCCCTGTACACTCTGCTGGCTGAGCCAGCAGATGAAAAATGATGAAAACTAAAACAATTGCAAGCTATTGTTTTATTTTTCATCTGCTGGTTCAGCCAGGGGGGCAAACGCCCCTTTCCACTGCAGAGGAGCCAACCCTGCCAAAGACATCATCTGTGGCATCTCCCAGGGCTCCTCTCTTAGTCCCACCCTCTTCAACACCTCCATGACTTCACTGTCAGATATTGCACACACCAATGGACTCAACATCGTCACTTATGTCAGCGACACCCAGCTTGTCCTATCCCTCACAGATGGCACCGCCATCACATGAACCAACTTCCAAAACACCATGACCGACATTGCCACTTGGATGAGGACCAACTGCCTCAAGCTTAATTCAGACAAAACGGAGATCCTCATCTTCATTAACAAGTCCTCCCCCGGCACGATACATGGTGTCCTGCTGCCCTTAATCCCCCTCCTACACCCCTGACCACAGACGCAACCATGGAATTATCCTGGATACCAAACTGACCATGAAGCATAGGATTAACACCATTTTGTATGCCTGCTTCCACATCCTCCGCATGCTCTGCAAGATTTCCTGATTGATCCTCATCTCTACAAGGAAAACAGTCACCCCGGCCCTCATCTCCAACTGATCTGAGCACGGCAACACAATCTATGCCAGAACCATAAAAAAGCTCATGAACCTCCTCTAGACCATCCAGAACTTGGCAGCAAGACTTGACATCAACCTCACCAGAGGAACTAGCATCACTCCCCACCTGAGGGCCCTCTACTGTCTCCCCTTCCAGTAAAGATGCCTCTTCAAGATCATTAGGCATGCATACGAGGCCGTCCACAAAGCCAGACCCACCTACATCAACAACTGCCTCACATTCCACTGACTAGAGAACTCCGCTCAGCCTCCCTCGTCCAGGCCCACATCCCCAGCATCTACCACAAACACTTTGGAGGTCACTTCTTCTCGCATCTCACTGCCAGATCATGGAATGACCTCCCCTCCACCTGTGCACCTCCCCTTCTCTGAAGGACTTCAGAAAGCAGCTCAAGACTTGGCTCTTTGACTGCCATCCCTAGCCGGACAAGGCCCACAGCATCCCTCCAGCACCTTGAGACCCCCCCGTGTGATAAGCTTGTGCTCCAAAAGACCCTGATTGATTGATTGATTGATTGATGGGCCTTCCTGGGCAGGAAGGGTTGAGTGGAGCTGACACTTTCACTTTAATAGGGAAGTGCCGGTCCCCACACAAAGCGTTGATTATCAGTATCTGGTTACTGGTTGTCTGGAGACAGGGCTAGTAGGAATCGATTTCTGTGCACTTTAAAGATCATCAGACACTACTTGACTTGTAATTAATCTCTGCCAGAAGAACTCCTGGGATGGCAAAAGGACTCCATGGACTGCTTTTCTGCTTGTTGCTCTGCTGCTCCCTGATTCTGTTGAAGGAGAGCTGGACTCTGCTGTATGCCAGAAGCGATCTCGAAGGACTTGTTGGCTTGCCCCCAATTCCCGAAGTCTCAGGGCCATCAAGCAGTACGGCAGCTGAACCTTGACAAAGAGCACAGCCAGCCTTGGATTGGGAAACAACAAGTGCCTTGCATCGTCACAGATCAAGTGCTTTAGCTTTGTTTAGAATCAGAACCTTACATTATGCTCACACTGAAGCCTTCGGAGGCCATGTGGGCTGATCACCACCTTTTTTGGATGCCGCTGCGCCTTCCAGTGTGACTCCAATGACCATTGCTAAAAGACCAGGGCATGCCCAAGACATGGATCCATGAGGCTTGTCAGCCTGTCTTTGCCCCTAGGATCAATGCAGCATTTTCAACACCGACCTCACTGCAGCTTGGCAGTGGCACCTCACAAGGCTTGTCAACTTGAGCAAAGCCTTCCTGCAAGGTACTGTGAATTAATGAGGCCTGCGGGAGACACACAATGGGCCAGCAATCCTTCATGGCCGGATCTAACCATTTATGCTGATTCAGGCTAAGAGGCCGTCTCCAGAACACCTGTCTATTTTCTAGTGACTTGGGGATATTATTTGATTGAAATACTGGCTGAAAACCTCTCTGGAGATCCGCATATTGGATTATGTTAGTTACTACTGGTCGCTTCTGAACCCCTATAATTATTGCTGAATGAAGAACATGTTGAGCTGGTGACTATTATATAGGCCTGCAATAATTGTTCAGAGTAGCTTTCTATAGTAGATTGTTAGTATGGGTTCCAAACCTCTCTTTGGAGACCGTGTGGTGATCATGTAATTAATGTACTTGCAGTTCTTATCAGCTCATTCGATGTCTAAGCACCTCTTAAGGGTGAATAGAGTAATCTAGTGGATAAGTGTAGTGAGCTCTAACAGGAGGTGTGTTGATGCCGAGAGGCAAACACTGGTGCAAACCATTATCTGCTTGATTTTATTAGCACTATGCATCATGGCTGTTATAAATCCTGGGAGGACACTCAGGGTTCGATGGTCAGACCACAATACCGCCAAGGCAACATTTGCAAAAAGACTGGCGGATAGACGGTATCATACTTGCCGTATAACAATGTTACAGCTGGTCCAGTGGTGGTCTTCTTAACTATGGTAGGTAAGCATGGGACACGGTATTGCCGTCATTTGTGTCGATGCAGGAGTGTAAATTTTTACCAAAATGTACACATATGGATGACACATGTATAAACATACTTTGTACATGTACTATTCCATTTCTGTGGACTGGGCCATACATGATCAATCCAGTAAGTGGCAGAAAAATGCAAAAGCTTCTTAACTGTATTTTATTGTGTTTTTTCTTTTAGTGTGAAGTTGCTGTTGTGAAAGGGGGCCCTGGATGAAGAGGAAAAGAAGGAAATAGAGGAGCTAGCACTTCATTTCCTTGATTTCAGCATGTCAAAGCAGGGGGACTTCACCACCACAGTCAGCTCCAAGAAAAAGCACATCATATGTAGACATCAGTACCCCTGTCTATATCACCCTCTGTCAGCTGCTTTTCCCTAGTAGCTGTCAAAGCAGGTGAAAAATGGCTGGTGGTGTCCGCGGGACTCCAGCGTTCTCTAGTTCAGCAAACCGCCAACATCGTAAAAAGGCTGGTGGGCCACCTTGTGGTCAGTCGGGGTTTCCTACACCGCTGTAACGATGATGACAGGACCGCAAAACTCATAATCAGGCCCTCAATTTGCCTGTCAAATACTAAATGAGACATGGAACATTTAAGAAGGCCAATGCCTGAGGAGTTGCTGCCTAGATTGTTGGGATCTGAGAGAAGGGCGGCAAAGCCTAGTTTAAGGCTAGCAGAAGAGGGTTCTTATGGCAAGTAGGCATTATTGATTTTGAGTTACATTTAACTGGATTTCATAATATTTATTGATGTAAGATAGCAAAGTTCAATGTGCCCGACAACGTGATTTAATCTACATTTCTCTTCCTCACATTGCGGATTTTGTCAACTGTCTATTCATGACACACCAAAATGTTGTTTTCAAATTTCACCTAGTACAACATACAAATATGGCAAGTACTCAAGCAAACAGGATTTATTTTGTAACTAAAGCAATTATACTTTCCACCTTAGACCACTTCCCAAGACCTCTCTGATTGCTTTGTTTCTCAAAGTATAGATTATTGGGTTGAGCATTGGAGTAGCTGTGGTATATAGTAGTGAAGAGACTTTCCTTACACTGAGGGAGCTTCCTGCCTTTGGTATGGAGTATGTGGTGATCAGTGTGCTAAAGAAGACAAAGACCACTACTAGATGGGAGCTGCAAGTGGAGAAAGCCTTTTCTCTTCCTACAGCTGAAGGGATATTAAGTATGGTAAAAAAGATAAAGATATATGACACAATGATTACAGGAAATGGAATCATAATCGCAAAGATGACAACAATAAAGATATCTATTTCAACTAGTGAGGTGTCTGAGCATGCTGCTTGTAGCAGGGGTGCCAAGTCGCAGAAGTAATGGTCAACCACATTGAGGCTTGCAAACCTTAGCTGACTCAATGGAAATATCACAGACGATGAAAAAATAAAACTAGTCATCCATGCACTTCCAGCTAGTTGCAGTCAAAGCCGTTGGCCCATAAGAATGGCATAGTGTAAAGGATAGCAAATGGCTACATATCTGTCATAAGCCATAACAGTTAGAAGCCAGCACTCTGCAGAGAGCATCATGCCAACAATGAAGGATTGCATCAGACAACTTGTAAAGGAAATAGTCACTTGTTCATGCAGTATGACACCTAAAAGAGTAAGACTTGTTGTAGTTATGTACCATGCTTCTAGAAAAGATAAATTCCCCAGGAAAAAGTACATGGGTGAGTGAAGACGATTGTGAGTGGCAATGGTGACTACTATCATCGAATTTCCCATGATTGAGAAAAGATAGATGCTGAAGAAGAGTAAGAATAGAAGAGGCTTCAGAGCAGAATGTACTAGAAATCCTAGAAGTAGAAAGCTGGTGAAAAAGGTGGTGTTTTCACAACAATGCTTTGGATCCATTCCCTTCATCTGAGAAAAAAATGAAAAGCAGAAATAAGTCAATCAAAGGTAAGCACTCTGCAGCTTAATGAAGGTGTCCAGCACTACACAATGAATACATAATTCCATATTAACATAACATTTATAGTCATCAAGATTTCATGGTCATCATGCTAATAAAGCAAATGTATTGGAAGTTGGAAGAATATGTAAGCTGGAAGGTGTGCCATGCATGGCTAGCGAAATAATAATTTGTTGCTAATTCAGTGATTCTTACAGATACTGTTTTGCACCCCCAACCCTGCAAATATAAATGCACACATCCAGAAAGCTTTCCCTTGCACTAAGGTCAATTTTCCTATGGCTCTCCCCTTGGAGAAAAAGAGAAAAACAGGCATAGTTCACTCTTTTCTATAATGAGTTAGTCTTATTTAGAGCTAAAGCTTTAAGAGTCAGACAACCTTGTCAGAGATGCTTGAATATGCTGGGTTTAATTGTAGTTGCATGGAACCTCACCCGGGCACATACACAGTAGATATTGTCAATAATTACTCATTTTTTTTATAGCCAGCACACCAAACATATGTATCAGAATGATCAATGTAATCTCAGTAGGCAGAATATAAAACAAATTGAATATCAGAAAAACCCATCATGGTATCCCCAGTATCTGCTACTTATACCTAACTTTTATCAATATTATTGTAAGTTTTCAAATTATTAGTAGTGGCTTAATGATTAGTACTGTCGCTCGCACCTTATGCCAAGCCATGAAATAGCACCCCATACCTCTAAGAAGGTCTCAGGCCTGCAGCTGAACATTAGCTCTCTGGCATTCTTCCCAAAGGACAAATTTTAATTGCTGCCACTCCTAAATTCTCCAATCCCTTTATACTGTTCTCCCCAATAATTCTGTATGGAGAAGAGAGGTGAAGTTAGTGTGCAGTTTCATGTGATTGTATTACTATGTTAACTATGCTCAGTTGGACACATATCTGAAAGCCAATGATATTGAAATATTCTTCCTTACACAGTAGTTTTGTGGCCAGGCAAACTGTCCGACAGTATTGCCGTTCCAAAAAGCAGAACCAAAGGTTCCAATTATTTGTGTTTCTGTAATTTTGTTAGCATCACTAATCTCATTCAAAATATTCATTTTATACGCATTAATCCTTTCAAATACATGCTCTAAAGTATTAGTGCAGCCATTTTTATCATACATATATACCTGATTTATATGTTGCATGCACATGTCATTAGGAAAAAAGCCCTACCATGTACTCCAATACCACCTTGTTAGATGTGTCATGGTCTGGTTGGCTAAAGTGTAGGCTCAGCCACGCAGAACATACCACTCCTGTCATTGGACGTCAAGTACACCTGCTAGATAAACTGCGCTCACCCTTGGGTAGCTTGGCTCAGAGCAGGCTTATTTTGTAGAAAATGTGTGAAGCAACAGCACAACACTTTCCCACAACACCCCGGCTGAATGACCCCTAAAAGACACTTCACACAGGTTGTATGTATGGGAAAATTGTATTCAACGTACACGCATGATTAACTCAGTTTGATTACAATATGATCTCAGCGTAAATGCCAATGAGTACACAACACACAATTATATTCATTGTAAACTTGGGCGTGAATTTCATTGACCCCTGGGAACACACAATAAAAGACCCTACAGTGTTACTGACTGATCACTGTATATACATTTGAGGAAACCACTCATTCCCTCCCCACATCCCGATAAGGTGCTGACCCATTGTCAGCACACGGACCACCCTCACTGTACCCACGATCAGTGTAATATGTTGCAATCCAGGGTGCAGTAGCAACACAATATATATCACAGCAAGCCACACTCCTATCTACACCCACAACCTTAGCCACACTAGTAAAATGTGATGTCAACCTTATGAACTCCCTGGAAGAGCCTGAGTACCCAGCAAAACCATAGTGCTGCCCCAGGACTCACTTGTTCTCACTCAGACTCCTTCACATCCACATCATACATAGGCACAGGGCCTGGATATCAGTTGTTGCTGGTATGAACACACACACACTTGCTTCCGGCACCTTAATGCGATGGCTTAATGTTAGAAATGGGGTCTTTGGTTGACAGTCAGGTTACCCCCTGTTCAAGTAAGGACCCTCACTCTAGTCAGGGTAAAAGAGAATCCCCCTCAGCTAACTCCTGCTAACCCACTTGGTAGCTTGGCAGAGCAGTAGGCTTAACCTCAGAGTGCTAGGTGTAAAGTATTTGTACCAACACACATAATAACTTATTGAAAACACTACAAAATGACACACCACAGGTTTAGAAAAATAGGAAATATTTATCTAAACAAAACAAGACCAAAACGAGAAAAATCCACACTACACAAGTCAAGTTATAAATTAAAAATCAAAAAGAGTTTTTAAGTGGCTTCAAATACACACTAACACTGTTAGCGTGAAAAAGTACCTTGGGTGCGTCAAAAATAATCTGGCATGGGGGAGTGTGCATAAAAAAGGGCTTGCAATGTGTTGGTTCCACTCACAAGCGGGACCTTGCGTCATTTCTCTTTTCGCTGGGTCGGGGTGTGTCATTTCTTTTCTCCGCAGGAGCGCGATGTGTCGATCCGGTCAGCACTCTCGGGTCTGGGCAGGCCTTGCATTTTTCACACGCCCAGTGATACTTGAGTCGGAAATCCAGCCGCATGATGATCCAAAAACCATGCAGCATGGGTTGCGATCTCCCAGCCTCCGTCAAAGATGCTTTGCATTGTTTCTCCTGCTCCGTGTGTCGATTCTTCGGTCACGTTTCCAGCGACTGTCGATTTTCAGCTGTGGAGCTGAGCGGCACATCGTTTCTTCAGCTGCAGATCGGAATTGGGTCGATCTTTTCTCTGCACAGCGCTCTGTGCGTGGATTTCCTTTTCTTTAGGCTGCCAGCTTCTCCTTTCAGGGTCCCAGGAAATGGATGGGCACCACAGGGCAGAGTAGGAGTATCTCCAGAGACTCCAGGTGCTGGCCGAGAGAAGTCTTTGCTGTCCCTGAGACTTTAAACAACAGGAGGCAAGCTCTAAATCAGGCCCTTGGATATTTCTTCTCAAGATGGAAGGCACACAAAGTCCAGTCTTACTCTGGCAGAAGCAGCAACTGCAGGATAGCTCCACAAAGCACTGCCACAGACAGGGCAGCTCCTCTTCCTCAGCTCTTCAGCTTTTCTCCAGGAAGAGGTTCCTCTTGTTTCCAGAAGTGTTTCTAAAGTCTGTGGTTTTGGGTGCCCTTCTTATACCCAAGTCTCTTTTGAATGTGAAATCCTGCCTTGCCCAGGCCAGGACCCAGACACTCACTAAGGGGTTGGACACTGCATTGTGTGAGGGCAGGCACAGCCCTTTCAGGTGTGAGTGACCACTCATCCCCTCCCTCCTAGCACAGATGGCTCATCAGGATATGCAGGCTACACCCCAGCTCCCTTTGTGTCACTGTCTAGTGTGAGGTGCAACCAGCCCAACTGTCAAACTGACCCAGACAGGGAATCCACAAACAGGCAGAGTCAGAGAAATGGTATAAGCAAGAGAATACTCATTTTCTAAAAGTGGTATTTTCAAACACACAATCTTAAAATCAACTTTACTAAAAGATGCATTTTTAAATTGTGAGCTCAGAGACCCCGAACTCCACATGTCTATCCGCTCCCAAAGGGAATCTACACTTTAATCAGATTTAAAGGGTGCCCCCATGTTAACCTATGAGAGGGACAGGCCTTGCAACAGTGAAAAATGAATTTAGCAATATTTCACTGTCCGGACATAAAAAACACATTACTATATGTCCTACCTTAACCATACACTGCACCCTGCCCTTGGTGCTACCTAGGGCCTACCTTAGGGGTGTCTGACATGTAAGAAAAGGGAAGGGTTAGGCCTGGCAAGTGGGTACACTTGCCAAGTCGAATTTACAGTTAAAACAGCACACACACACACACTGGAGTTGCAGGTCTGAGACATGTTTACAGAGCTACTTATGTGGGAGGCACAACCAGTGCTGCAGGCCCACTAGTAGCATTTGATTTACAGGCCCTGGCACCTCTAGTGCACTTTACTAGGGACTTACTAGTAAACCAATTATGCCAATCATGGATAAATCAATTACATACACATTTTGCAAAGGAACACTTGCACTTTATCACTGGTTAGCAGATTTCTCTGACAGTGCGCCAACGAGGCCCAGCTGTACTGGTCTAATGTATTCATTGGTGGTACTATAAGTTGCAGACTTTGAGCACTACTACTTAGTAAAACCTTTGGAGGGGTTCAAAGGGCATTCTTCTGAACCACAGATGTCTCCCCTATATTTCCACTATGTCTACCCTGAGGTACTGGAATGAAGATCTTTATCTATATGGGTGCCAGGCTGTGTTTCCAACCCCTCTCCCATCTATCTCACCAGGCCCCAAACGGCAGAGATCTGTTGCTCTGGATGCCCGAGTTTTATAACGGTCATCTGGAGAATGTGCAGATGTGCTCTTCCCCTGGGATTTCTGGAATGAAGCCTAATTTACAGCGCACAAGAACCAGTCTCACAGCCTCAAAATTCCAAAATCCTAGAAGTGGCATTTCCCGGCCAGGCATGACAAAGCCGCCAACGGCTGTGGCTTGTCATCCTGAGTCCAACGATACCAAACAGTATCAGGCTGATCCCTTACAATTCCTTACTGCAACTGGACTTAGTAAGCGTAGGTGTCCCATATCAGTGTGTGGGTGGAGCAACTGTCAGTGGCAGTGTGAACGCGCATGGATGTTCGACCCTTTCTGGGAACTTGTGCCCTTGTGCACGCACGAACCTGCAAAGCAGGTGACACTTTGGTTAGAGTCACCACAATGATGCCCGTGCACCTCGGTCGAACTGAGGTCTCAGGCTCCGTTCCTACCAATAATGCTTGTGGGAAAGTAAACATTACATTGTCACTTTGGCCATGTGCACATCCACATAGGTACCCCCCACCCAGTTGTAAATATGGACACCCTGGTTGGAGAGGCCAACCCCCATCCAGACCTGGCTCGGCCCAAGTACTGAAACTCGCACATGAGTAACGAACCAGTTTCTAATTCATATGTATCGCATGGGCAGTTTCACCCTGCACTGGCGGAGGGAAAGTGCTCAGAGCTCCTAAGCTCTTGAATCTTATGGTGCCTAGCTGTGCTTAGGTACCTTCTAGGCTGCCAATGCACCACATGGGGGTCTCTAGCACATGGATATGCTGGCATTGATTAGTTGTGCTGGTTCCATGCTTTACCCTGCCCTACAGGCCTGATTCACAGTCGGGGTCCAACCGTGGGTGGTCCTACACATGCTGGCCAGCATAGTCTCCCCTCTCAGGGTGCACCTGCACCTCCATCTCCACCCTGTGCACAACAGGAGCTGATGCTCATGGCCCATGGCCACATATCAGGAAACCAGCTTCCCAACTTGGGATCTCGCTGGCTGTCTTTCAATAGGGGTCCCCCCAGGGGGTCCACCCCTACCTGGGTACTTCCTTCAGGCGGTGCCTGTCCAGCTCCATGGGATTCCTATCCTGAGTGCAGGTGCCCGCAGGCCACACAGGCCTGCTCATTCAGGCCTCAGACAAGGCCAGCGGAGTTGCCAATGGGGGCAACACGTGTCAGAATTCCCCTTGGCAACCAGGACTGCAACTCCCCCCCCACCCAGGTATCTAGTTCACCTATCACACAAGGCCAGCAGGGGGTGGCGATCCAACCACATCCTTTCCCCCTTACCCTAACTTAGGTAGGCTGGGGAGCTCGTTTCCTTGCTGCCAGACAACAGAGAAGTGTTCAGAGTCCGAGGGTCTTGAAGGGGAAGACAGCATAGGCTGGGAGGAAAAAGCAAACAAATGCAGGATTTTTCCCTACAGAGCCATGTCTAACACATCTTAATTGTTTACTATAGCCACAGGATCCTGGGGAGTACTGTTTCTGACAATTATGCTTGCATACAGGAAATACCCCCCCTGTTTCAATAAAATGCTCAGAAGGATGTAACAAATAAGGATAGCATAAATTAGCTCCCTATGAGAATACAGAAATGATGTGCTTACAGTGGATATTGTGTCCATTCCAGGGCCATAGAGTGGATGTCAGGCCTATTCCAGTGCCAAGGTCAGAGATAAAAGGGTATGAAGGGAAGTCACACTAATATTGTTGGAATAATGGAAGAGACAACAAAAATTAATGGTTATTCTGTCTGAAACAACTAACAGCAGTCAACACAGACATTAAAAAACTCCAACTCATTTTAGCCTAGTTGATGTACACTTACCTCATTCGGATGTCAAGTCTAAAGTATATATATACATATATATATACTCATAGAAAACCCTAAGGATTCAGCAGTTATAGTTAGAGTTCTTTTACGTAACTGTAACTTTCACCCTGTCCATAATTACAGGAATACCCCAGGAAGGTGGTGGGGGGCTGTTCGATCCCCTGGCATAAATAAAAAAAAAATGCTCAGAGGATGTGGTGGTCCTGGGGCCTGCGAGAGGGCTGCTCAGCACACAATCTGACCAATGCCTCTGGGAGGTGCCGGTCCCCAAGGCTGCGGGGGTACTAGGGAGCCCCTGTGTTATATTGATTTAAAGCCCTGGAGAGGTGATGGTCTCAGGAGCTGCAGGTGGGGTGGGGGTCTCCTGTTACAATCGTATGAAACCCTGAAGAGGTAGTGGTGCCTAGGGCCATGGGGGCAGCCCCCGGCATTTAATTTTTTCAAATCCCCAAGGAGGTGGTGGTCCCTGGGGCTGCCAAGGGATCATAGGACACCGCATCAAAAATGTAAATACTGCCTGGACCTGGTCCACCCTGGGGCCTCAAAAAAACAAGTGTGGGAGCCCATGCTTGTTTTTTTGTGAGAAAGCTTCAGCAAAATTGTGAACTTTAGCCCAAAAATTTAAATTAAAAAGCTTTATAGACCTTGGGGTCCCTCTGGGACCCCACTACCAAAGCTAAGGGGTCAGGGTGTCTCTACCCTGGCCTCTTTTCCTTTTTTCACATTTTTAGTGGGACTCAACTAAAGCCGAGTTCCAAGATAGCTGCAAACACTTCATGGTTGTTGGCAGCCAATCAATCAATCAATCAATCACTTGTTAAGCACGCTACTCACCCATTAGGGTCTCAAGGTGCTGGGGGGCTACTACTGCTCGAATAGCCAGGTCTGGGGTCGTTTCCTGAAGGTCAGGAGGTCCTGGGTCAGACGTAGGTTGACGGGGAGGAAGTTTCAGATTTTGGTCACGAGGTGGGAGAAGGATCTTCTGCCGGTTGTGGTACGATGGATGTGGGGGACAGTGGGGAGGACAAGGTTGGCGGAGTAGAGCTGGCAGATCGGTGCGTGGAAGCTGAGACACTCATTGAGGTAGGCAGGGCCTGTGTCGTGGAGGGCCTTGTGAGCGTGGATAAGGAGTTTGAAGGTGATCCTCTTGTTGACGGGGAGCCAGTGTAGGTCTCTGAGGTGGGCTGAGATGTGTTTGTGGCGTGGGATGTTGAGGATGAGGCCTGCAGAGGCGTTCTGAATACATTGAAGTTTCCTCTGGAGCTTGGCCGTTGTTCCCGCATAGAGTGCGTTGCCGTAGTCCAGTCTGCTGCTGACAAGGGCGTGGGTGACGTTCTTCTGGTTTCGATAGGGATCCATCTAAAGGTTCGTCTGCATCTCTCTCTTCGACTTCTGCCAAGGATCGACCACTGACTGCTCCAGGACGCCTGCAAAACTGCAACAAAGTAGCAAGAAGACTACCAGCGACATTGTAGCGCCTAACCCTGCCGGCTTTCTTGACTCTTTCCTGGTGGTGCATGCTCTGGGGGCTGTCTGCCTTCGCCCTGCACTTTAAGCCAAGAAGCAATCTCACATGGGTCAATGGAATCGTCCCCCTGCTAATGCAGGCACCAAACTTCTGCTTCAACGTTTCTCTGGGTTCCCTCTCATTGTGACAAGTTTGGTCCCTGGAACACAGGAGCTGGATCCAAGTAACACCGACAGTCCAGTGGTCCATCTGTCCAAATTTGGTGGAGGTAAGTCCTTGCCTTCCCACGCCAGACAGTAATCCTGTGTACTGTGTGAACTTCAGCTGCTAGGGCTTCTGTGCACTTTTGAGTCCTTCTTGCACAGCACAGCCCAGGTCCACAGCACTCTGTCCTGCATTGCTCAACTCGCTGAGTTGACCACCGGCTTTGTGGGCCCTCCTTTATAGTGTTGAGATGACCGCCATGCTCAGTTTTCTTGAACCCGTGTTCAAGTGCTTCTGTGGGTGCTACCTGCCTCTGTGTGGGCCCTCTGTCTCCTCCTCCAAGGGGTGATCTCCTGGTCCTCCCTGGACCTGGGCAGCGCCCATTTTCTTCAACTGCAACCTTTGCAGCTAGCAAGGCTTGTTTGTGGTCTTTCTGCAGGGAAACAACTGTGCTTCCTCCAGCATGCCGTGGGACATCTTCTGTACAAAGGAGAAGTTCCTGGCATCTTCAGTAGTTGCAGAATCTTCAGCTTCTTATGCCCAGAGACAGACATTTTACACCTTCATCCGGGGTTTAGTGGGCTCCTGCCCCACCTGGACACTTTTGTGACTCTTGGACTTGGTCCCCTTCCTTTGCAGGTCTTCAGGTCCAGGAATCTGTCTTCAGTGCTTTGCAGTCAGTTGTGGTCTTTGCAGAATCTCCTATCACGACTTTAGTGTGTTTCTGCGGAAGTAGGGTAAGTTTACTCCTACTTTCAGGGGTATCTTGGACACCTTTAGTGTTTTCTTACACTCCCAGCGACCCTCTACACACTACACCAGGCCTGGGGTCCCTAAGTGGTTCGCAATACACTTTCTTAGTATATGGTTTGTGTTGCCCCTAGGCCTATTGCATCCTATTGTACTCTATAGTGTTTGTACTACTTTTCTAACTGTTTACTTACCTGATTTTGGTTTGTGTGTATATTTTGTGTATTTTACTTACCTCCTAAGGGAATATATCCTCTGAGATATTTTTGGCACATTGTCAAAAAGTACCTTTATTTTTAGTAACTCTGAGTATTGTGATTCTTATGATATAGTGCTATATGATATAAGTGGCACAGTAGGAGCTTTGCATGTCTCCTAGTTCAGCCTAAGCTGCTCTGCTATAGCTACCTCTATCAGCCTAAACTGCTAGAACACTACTAATCTACTAATAAGGGATAACTGGACCTGGCACAAGGTGTAAGTACCATCAGGTGCCCACTATAAGCCAGGCCAGCCTCCTACAGGCGTAGACTTCGGCGTGTTTCCAGCTCTCCGGGAAGGTGGCGGTCTTGAAGGAGCTGTTGATGATAGCACGGAGTTGGGGGGCGATGATTTGGCTGAAGACATAGTGAGGGCAGGGGTCGGCGGGTGATCTGGAGTGGATAGTACTCATAGTCTTGGTGGTGTTCTCGTCGTTGGTTTGGGTCCAGGTGCTCAGGAGGTTCGTGTGGCAGGGTGCGTTGGGGTTAGTGGTGGCCGCGGTGGTCATGGGGATCGGGGAGGTGAAGCTGCTGTGGATGTTCGTTATTTTACAGTGAAAAAAGGTGGCGAGGGAGTTGCAAATGTCTTGCGAGGGGGGGTTGATGGAGCAGGACTTCGGGTTGGCGAGTTCTATGATGATGCTGAAGAGCTCTTTGCTGTTGTGCGCGTTGTTGTCGATTCGGTCTTTGTGGAATGATCCTTTGGTAGCCGGTGATGCTTGCAGTTGGCTGTCTTGAGGGCAGCGTGGTTGCTCTCTGTTTGTTCGTGACACCATATCTTCTCAATTTTCCGTTTGGAAGCCTGAAGGTCGGCGGTGAACCAGAGTGCTTTTGTGTTGGTGCAGTTGTTGGGAGGTTTCCTAAGTGGGGCGAGGGTGTTGGCATAGTCGTCCAACCACTGTTTGAGGTTGAGGGAGGCAGTGTTGGGGTCGCTGGTGCTGGGTGGTGGGGCATGAGCGAGGGTGGGAATAAGCTGGTCCTCCGAGATCTTGTTCCAGCTACAGGAAGGGGTCTGTTGCAGGTGGTGGTGAGCGGTGGGTTTCTGGAAGGTGAAGTGGAAGCAGCGGTGGTCGGTCCAGTGGAGTTCGGTGGTATGGGTGAAAGTGATGTGGCTGCTGGTGGAGAAGATGGGGTTGAGCGTGTGGCCAGCTGAGTGGTTGGGCGTCATGACAAGTTGTTTGAGACCGAGGTTGACGAGGTTGGCGATCAAGGCTGAAGAGGTGCTGTCATTGGCGTTCTCTAGGTGAAAATTCAGGTCGCCGAGGAGCATGTAGTCGGTAAAGGTGAGGGTGTAGGCACTGATTGTGTCGGCGATGGCATCGCAGACCTGTGGTCAGGGGACTGGGGGTGTGTAGACAAGGGTTCCTCTGAGAGTGGTGTTGGCATTGATGTGAATCTGAAACTGTAAGTGTTCTGTGGCATTAATGGTGTCATTGGTGTTGGTTGAGATCCTGATGGTGCTCCTGTGGACTATGGCGATTCCTCCTCCCGGTTTGTTTGTGCGGTCTCTGCGGGTAATCTTATAGCCTTCAGGGATGGCTATGGCGATGTTGGGTTCTGAGGAGGGGTTCATCCAGTTTTTGGTGAGGAAGGAGATGTCTGGGGAGGCTGAGGAGAGCAGGTCCCAGAACTCGACATCGACACTTGTGGACGGAGCGGGTGTTGAGGAGGATGCAGCTGAGGTGGTTGTGGGTTAAGCTGCTGTGGTGCTTGGTGGCTTGGGTGCAGGTGAAGCTGCACATCCGGCAGGAGAAGGGTCCATGGGTGTGCCTCGGGTGGCTTGGATGCAGGCGGTGTAGCGGGCAGGTTTGTGGGCGTAGAGTTCCTTGGCATTGTAGTGGCATCTGGCAGTGTGGGGAGCGCATGGATCAGGGGTCTGGCGCTGGGCGTGGTCCAGCTGCGGACCGGCGCAGATGGGCACATGGGGGCGCGAGGGGGGGCGCAGGGGACGCAGCGGCGGGGAAGGAGAGCGGCAGAAGCCAAAAAGCAAGCGAGGAAATGGAAACAAAGGCAAAAGGCAGAAAAAGGCAATAAAAACATGGGCTAAAAGGCTAAAGGGCACAAATCCAAACTATACAGATTACAATAACAGGACAGACGCACAGTACTTACGGCAACCACTAGACACCAAGCCTGCAGGTAGTGGAGGGCCTCGAACTCGCTGCAGCAGTGAGGGTGAGGTAGGGGGCACAGAGGCAGTCAGAGCTTTGCAATTGCCGTGCACAAGCTCCTAATCTTTGTGAAGTCATTTCGGCCACAGATATACACATTTGATTTCCCTTTAATGTCTCAAAAACATATGAATGGATTTGCACCAAATAAGCAAAAGCTCAGTCCATCCACTGGTTAGGACTTTTTTTAAATGCCCTTTAAGGAGTGAAACCTGACCTAAAATCAGGTCAGTCAGAGCTTTGCAATTGCCGTGCACAAGTTCCTAATCTTTGTGAAGTAATTTCGGCCACAGATATACACATTTGTTTCCCTTTAATGTCTCAAAAACTTATGAATGGATTTGCACCAAATAAGCAAAAGCACAGTCCATCCATTGGTTAGGACTTTTTTTAAATGCCCTTCTGTCTCAGTCCCCGCTTAATGGATCACCCCAAAACTTTCAGTGTGCAAAAAGAAACACTGGTGTACTTTTGGGGAAAATGTTGTGAATATTTGTCAAACAGTGCCAAAGATATAGGAAAGTCCTGCGAAAACATGGTCCGAACCTGCGGGTGGTATGTGAATCCGCCAATCCACTTAGGTAGATCCACAGGGGAACTGCATCTCTAGATACAGATAAATCTTTTTTCTTTAATAACTCCAAAAACTACTGCACGTATGTACACCAAATTGCAAAGTTTGATCTTTCTGGACTATGATCTCGCTTTCTGCCAATCCCCCCCCCTTTTTCTTGACCCCCAATTTATGAATCACCCTGAAAATTTCCTCAATAGTGCCAAAATTATTAACAAAACAAAACAGTTTTTCCTTTGGAAACTAGATCCTGCAACTGCCAGTAGGTAATGTATAAATATCTTATCTTTCTTGTGTACCTCAAGTTCAGGCTATTTCTTCTCTTTGCTTTGCCAAACTCAGGTCTGTAAAAAGAATATGGCATTTTGCCTCCAGAGCAATACACACACACACACATATATATATATATTTAACATATATGTGTATATCTATATATACATATATATATATGTATATACATATATATATATATATATATATATATATATATATATATATATATATGTATGTGTATGTATATATATATATATATATATATATATATATAAAACATGCGTTGTAAAAAATGTGCAGTAAAAGCATGCATGGTAATTTGCAGTGCAGTGTTGTTTACAACCAACCCCCAAGCATCTAAACACTCCAACACATTTTTAGTTTCATTTTAATATGTGACATCATTTCTAATATTGCATTCCCAATCACCAAAAAGATGGGGGCTCTTAGTGCAACTGGAAAAATACACTGACTAAGTTTGGTTCTGAATTATTTCATCCAACCTGATGGACTATAAACAAAAATACCAATAGTGTGAGTTAGATACCAAATACACTGTTTATAGCTATGCCAATTGGGTCATATTAAGGGTATATTTCATTTGACCAATGTTTTTCCTACGTATGTTAGTTCAACAATTCCTCAATAAATATGTGATCTATCAGTGTACAAAAGTTTAAGTCCCGTAGTCATAGTATTTCATTGCAAACATGCAACAGAAGACTATAGCCTAACTGATTTTTTGTTTAGAAAAACAAAATATGTACGAGTCCTTGAAAAAGCTTTTAACATAATAAAACAAAAAAACATAAGAATATGACACCACAACCGTTAACTGAGTCATTTTGACATTCAGGGACATGACCTGAAGTGAAATAAAAATAAGTGGAGTCAAGTGTAGGATGGACATTCCCCAGACAAAAATTGTATATAGAAGCAAAATACACTTAGAATTTGTTTACTGGGTTCATGTTTCATAAATCTTAGCAGTTGGTTTGCAAACTGAATATACAGATTTATTCCTCACACCATAATATTAATAATAACGATTTCATTTGTAGAGCACACAACTGCTTCCTAAGAAGTGCCCCGGCACTAGCGGCAAACATGTTGTTCCGTAGTTACAGTATGGAAAAATTCAAATAGCAAGATGAGTTAAAAAAGGTCTTGAAATTATTTGTAATGGATTCTCAGAGGGGCAGGAGTAAGCTAAGTACAAGAGAGTTCCAGAGTTTGGATGTAAGAGACACAAAGCATCTGTCCCCTCTTCTAGTTTATGAACCTTGGGGACTTGCAACAATTTAAAGGTTTTGGACTAAGGGTCTAACTTGTAGGTAAGATTTCAGGGCCTCATTGCGAGTTTGGCAGTTGGACCACCAGACCACCATTTTGGCAGTCTTCATGACCTTCCTATTAGGAATTACACAGGCCAGGAAAGCCGACTACCAACCAAGAAAGGCAGACTGCCAGCCGTATGGCGACCCGAAGAAAGGTGTCTCGAACTCCAGCACTGATAGCCCTGCGACCAACCACTGACCATATTCCATCTGCAAAGTCACAGTGGCAGGCAGCCATGGTGGTCAGACAATGGGTGTCCGAATCACGGCCGCCCACTGTCAGCAAAGTAATACACAACAGCACATTGGATAGATTTGAAAACAACACAACTGACACAGATTGCCACACTCAACACAACTGCAAATAACACTGTAAAAAAAAACTTCACAACCCACAATCCTCTGTATTTTCACAGCAAGACACAGCAGAAGAGAAAAAAATCTTTCCCGTACTGCACAGATACTAGGAACCATTTTCTTCTTTCACCATCCAATACCCATGCACACACTTTTGTCCAGTCACACCCCTTGGCACAATCCCACTTTTGTAATTCACTATAACTGTAATATATATTTTATATTTTTTCACCATGGCATGTATTAAAAATCCATGTTTCACAGATGAAGCGTTAAGAGTCATGGTGGATGAAATCAAAAGAGTAGAGCCACAATTTTTCAGAGCCCAAGACCAGCGTTCTACTCTCAGTAGGAAAATGGAAATGTAGGACAGGTTCATCAACAATGTGCATGCTGGAGGCACCAAACTGTGTACAAGGTAGGACATCAGGAAGAGTTGGAACAACCTCAGGGTCATGGGATGTTTCCTGGTCTTTTCCAGGCACCAGCTGCAGGCCAAGAGGATTGGCGTTGGCCCTCTCACCCCCCATTACAACTCCATCCCTGGAAGTAGAAAGTCTTGGCCCTCCTGAATCCTGTAGGCTTGACAGGAATACCTGGGGGAGTGAAGTCACAATACTAAAAGTGTCACCACAGTGTTATGTCATGCATGCTCACTGCTCACCTCACCTTGTGCTCCAATCAGCCAGTCCAGTATCCTCTTCTCCAAATACCCTTGTTTGTGAACTCCCATTTGAAGTGTACTCACCTGGGAGGATAATATTTGTATAGTCTCCGTAGTACAGGGACTGACATGACTCCAACTCCCAACAAGCAATGTTACTATCACTCCACTCAGCCAGCCCAGTGTCCTCTTCTCCAAATACCCTTGCTTGACAACTCCCAGTTGAGATATACTCACCTGGAAGGATAACATTTCTATACCGTGTGTAGTACAGGGACTGACATGACTGCTAAGGCCAGCTGGCTGTCACTGTAGCTCCACTCAGCCAGCCCAGTGTCCTTTTCTCCAAATACCCTTGTTTGTCAACTCCCAATTGAAGTGGACTCACATGGGAGGATAACATTTGTGTAGTCTGTATAGTACACAAACTGACATGACTACTCCCAGCAAGCCCTGTTTCTGTAACTTCCAATACAATAACAGTGCACACCTGCTCAAATACATCTGTTACTGAACTCTCAAGTGGAGTGTGCTCAGTATGGGGACAACATTGTACAAGAGTGTGTACCAGAGTGACATGACTGCAACTCGCAGCAGGCACTGTTCCTCCAGTTCCAACCACCAGCCCAGTGTACTCTCCACAAAATACCCGTGTGTCTCAACTCTCTATTGAAGTGTACTCGCCTGGGAAGACACCATTTGTACAGTGTGTGTAGTGGAGGGAGTTCCACTACTGCCAATGTCAAGAGGCCTGGTTTCTAGAAAACCAAACATCAACACAGTGTTTTCTTGTCCAAAGACCCCTGTGTCTTAACTCTCAATTGAAATGTACTCACCTGGTAAGATACCAGTTGTACAGTGTATGTAGTACAGGGAGGTATCCGACTGCAACTCACAGGAGGCTCACTTACTGTCACTCCAAACACCAGTCCAGAGTCCTCTTCTCCAAAGACTCTTGTTTGGGAAATCACAAAATAAGTGTACTCACCTGGGGGTATAACATTTCTCAAGTGTATGAAGTAGAGGGAGTGGCTGCTAAGGCCAGGAGCTGCTGTCTCACCAATTCAAAACACAAGCCCAGTGTATACCTGTCCAAATATCTCTGTTCGTTAACTCACAATGGAAGTGTACTCACCTGGGAGGACCACGTTTGTCTAGTGTTGTTGGGAACTAGTTGGGGTGACTCGACTATCAAGGCCAAAGAGCCTTGTTTTGCTAACTCCAGCCCCCAGCCCAGTGTACACTTGCCCCAGTGCATCTGTTAGTGAACTCACAAAGGAAGATTACTCACCTGGGAGAATCACATTTGTCTAGTGTCAGAAGCTAAGGGAGCGACCTGAGTGCAACTCCCAGTAGGCACTATTCAACTGACTCCAAATAGCAGAACTATGGTCATTGTTTCAAAATGCTAGCCTGATTACTCTCAAAGCATGTTAACTCATCTGGGAGGGACAAAGATACAAATCATGTTCAACTCAGTGATGTGGCTGGTCACCCTGCTCTATCTTGAACTGCTAAGCCAAGAGGAGACTATTTAGGACAGGAAGGACAGCTCACACAGTGTGTAACATAAATAATCCAGAAGGCCTCAAGATGCATCACCAGAATGGTTTTAGCTGAAGACACATTCACAATGCACTGCCCACATGATGACTCCAATCTCATATACAACAAACTCCTGGGTCAGTCTGCATAACATTCAGTTGGGCCTCAAAATGGCCAAAGCCACACTCTACCTAACCACTGTTTTGCCTGACCTGCTGGCAAGATGCAGATCTCAGCTCATACTCCCAAGTGCAAATTAAGTGCTGAATTCAGCAGCTGCTGACTTTAATGAAATTGGCATGCTTCACAAATGTCATCTCGACACAGCCAATACCATGGGTACCTGTCAGAATAGGATCACCTGCACATCAACGATGTACACCAGCTTTTCAAAATGTCACTGTAAACTTTTGGAGGTAGATGTCACAATACCAGCAGTCACATTTTGGCCCTCATTATGACCCTGGCGGTCTTCTGACTGCCAGGTCTAATATGTCGGTATTACCGCCAACAGGCTGGCAGTAGATACCGCCACATTCTAAGAATGGCGGGTTGGCTGCAGCCACTCCACCAATTTACCACTCATACCGCCATGTCCATCTCCAGCCCAGTGGCATACAGAGTACTGGCCCTGGCAGTATGAGCAAGCCTACCCTCATGGTTTTCGTGGCGTTAGCAACACCACGAAAACCATGGTGGTAGTCCCCACCGGTGACAGGGAATTCCTTCCCTGTCACCAGTAGGCAGCTCTCCTACCCCCCTAACACTCACCTGATGCCCCCCAGCCCCCCATCCAAACTCACCAATGCCCCATACAGGCACTAACCCCCCACCCTTGATATTCAAATTCACCCCCCCACCCACCCCTGATCCAAACACACACACACCAACCCCTGATGCACAACCCCTGATGCACAAACGAACACCCCCACCCCCGATACACGCACACACCCCGCCCCGATACACAAAAGAACACCCCCACCCCTTCCGATACACGCACACACCCCAGCTCCTCTTACATTCACACCTCCTCACCCCATATATGCCCACACCTGCAGACGTGCACACACCACACAACTGCTCCCATCCCCATAGCCACACACGCACACATCATCGCCTCCCTCCACCCACACTACAGTCACAGCACCCCTCACCCCCCACATACACACACACAGACATCCACACTCACACTGCCATACAAGCATTCAAACATGCATACTTCCAGATATACACACACTCATTCTTTCACACATTCACACTAACATGCAGATACGCACTCACTTCACCATTCATACACACATTCAGTCACATGCATACAACCACGTAAAAAAACACAGCACACAGACACAGTCACACATGCACTCACAGACAGACAAAAACACACAACTCCCCCCACCATCCCACCGTCTCCCATATCAAACGCCCAAATGATCTTTTCTGGCGAGGAGGTCGTCCAGCAGGGAACAGGAAGGGGTGCTGCTATCACTAGCAGCGCTCTGCCAGGAGAACACCACCAGGTCATATTGATGGTTACAATACGGCTGGAGGAGTTCTACTGGTGGGGCGGTGCAGGGGGGTAGCAGCGCCTACTTACCCTTATTGTGGCAGAAGTCATGCAGTGCTCATAATCTGGCAGACGGTGGTAGCCGCCGTGGTTCTATGTTGGCAGCCACAACGGCGGCGGTAGGTGTTTTTACTGCCAAAGTCATAATCAGCAGCTTTATATTTCACATCAACAGGTCGATCTGCCGCTGGCACACAGAAGCCACAGACAAGACTGCCACTTTCCCCCTAGATGAAGTCCTCAGTGATGATGACACTCCTGGACGTGGAGGACAGTTCTAGCCTCGACTGTGAGTCTCACTGTGCCAACATCAAGACCTCCCAGTCCGGTTGCCTCAACCTCACAGGCAGCCATTCACACCTCAACTTGTGTACCTAGGACAACAGCAACCATCTTGTGCCCGTCTGTCACCTCAGACAATTGATGGACTTGGAACCAGTAGTAGGGGGCACCCTGTGTTAAGGGCACAGGTCCCTGGGGGTAGGGTGCATGGGAATAAAGTTATGGGCCACTGGGATGAGGCCACTTGTGATGCTCCTAGCCAGGACTCTATCAGCCAAGTTTTGTGGGTCTATCAGGAGTCCCAAGGCATGATGGGCCATGTAATAACCAAACTCCAAGAGATCAAGCTGCTGCAGAGGACATCCACAGGGATATGCTTCAAACCTGGCCTCCCTAACAGTGGTGTTGAGGAACATTAGCAGTACCCTGACCAGGTATCGTCAGCAACAATCTACCCCTTCCTTTGGCTCAGCAACCACCAGGCCCTTCTTACTCTGTGCCAGCCACTAGAAGGGAGGCCAAGTCAGAGGACGAACCTGCCCCAAACACCCCTGCCTCTGTAGCAGCAGCCCCCTCCCACACTTCCGTGGGGAGGACGTCCAGCTAAGAATTCAGGAGGTAGAGAGGGACAGACACCGACCACTGCCACAAAGTGTCCTCTTAATGAAGGAACCCCTTTGTGTTCCACATATTCACTCTGTTGACTATCTTTTAACCCCCTTCAATTTCCTATGGGAGGAGAACACTGGATGTTTGACCTAGAATGTCAATGCATCTTTTACAATGATTTCATCCACCATGACAGAACCCTTCACTATTCTGTTCTGTCATGTCACTTATTTTTATTCTATATACAAATTCACAATAAATACTACCTATCACCTATAAACCTTCTGTTTTCATTGTTGCTATGTAGAGATGTAAGGTCACGTGAAGTAAATGATGAGGACACAAGATACTCGTGCAAGGAGGGATGTGTTTCGGGTACAGGTACAGTGTCCTGCTAAGGTTTACAACCAACACACAGAAACACATTGCTACAAGTGCCTGGGCACACCAAACATTGTATTTCATTATACAAAACATAGGCTGTTGAAATGTCTGGACTGTCATAGCCAAGAATGGCTGACTCCTATTTTGCCAAGGTTGATATACACAGGTACATTTCCCCCAACCACAGAAGGGCCTTATCAGACATTGTCCTGTAGAATAGGCAAACAGAACAATGAATGGTGTCAACAGCTTGAGCCTTATCACATACCAAATCCAAGTAATCCAATATCACATACACCAAGATATAGACAGAGGGCAGCACAGCAGTCCCTGATCACAGTTCCATCATAATTCAATGACCATGCATCTGGTGGTATGATACAAACATACATCAGCCACTTTGGCCTGCAATAATGAAACATATCTACAGCTACATACAGGTTATACAAGAGGAGTGTTTAGCCTATGTGAAGGGTGCATGCCTGGCTTGCACTTTCTGACAGCAGATGTCATGGCCACATGATCATGTATGAAACAATGGGCCCACCACAGCACACTAAAGAAGTAAAATGTGCACTTTAGTCCTTCCACCCATACACTGTCCAAGCTGGCTTAGCACAGGTTTCATACACCCAAATCTGTGACTCATATTACCTGGAACAAACCATGTCCAAGTACTATGTCAAAACAGCATCAGGTACTTGGCAATGTCACAACCCTGAAATGCCCACATGAGGATGTCAGGGTGAAGGTACTGTACATAGGCAAAAGAAGGAGCAAAGATTTGAAACAATACCTACTGCACAAATCACACAGCAAGCATCTGGAAATGATGTTGCATTGTAATGAGAATGACACAAACAATGCAATTACATCAAGGTGGGGATATGTCAAAGGCTAACTCTTCAAGCTTATTTTGTCCTAATATTGCTGAGCATTACTTCCCTAGTGTTATGTCAAACACTCTACACCATACATTCTGGCAACTATAGTACTTCGTACAGTCATGGTCATTACATCACATGACATACTTACACTCAAGAAAGGTAGTTATAGATGAGGTCTTTCTGCAAGTCAGCTCCTTCCTCTTCAATGCTGTCAGCTTCACTTAGCATTTCAGGAGGCTCACCTGCTGGCACTGCAAGCTGCCCCTCCTCTGGGATGCATGGGATGTTCCTCCTCATGGCAATGATGTGGAGCATGCAGCAGGGCACAATGATCTTAAACACTTTCCCCGGGTGAGTAGAGGAAGACTCCACCAGTCTGGTTCAGACATCTTAATCCGGCCTTCTGGAGCCCAGAATCTCTCTTCACTACCAACCTTGTTCTTACATGGGCCTCATTGAAGAAGACTTACCCTGGTGTAGTGGGATTCCTCTACGGAGTCAACAACCAAGGATGGTTTGGATATACTGAGTCTCCTGTTAATGAATGGGACATATGTACAACAAATGAGTCCCTCATCAGCAAATCCTCAACAGACATTGAACACACACACAGGACAGATGTGACTCACCAGCGATCCCGGCCCTCTCTGGGAGTTGAAGGAATGGAAGTTCTTTTGGTTGCGGTACACTTGTTCACTGGCATGCGGTAGGACCAAGCCAACGTGTGCCATCAATAGCACCATCACATGTGGGATGCGTGCAAAAGCATAAAAGTCAGTGTTCACATCTCCACGTCATTGAAACTGGATTTAGCTGTCCAGGTGTTTCAACATTGCAGAGAGGACATCCCTTGACACCAGACTGCACATAGGTTGGGACATACCACCAGTTTGGACCACTGCATGTTGAAATGACCCTGTGGCTAGGAAGTGCAACACTGACATGTCTTGTATAATGTGTGGATTACTAGTAGCTGGCATCAGATCTGGCTCCATCTAATGATATAGATCCACTATTTTTTGCTGATTCAGATGATACAGGAGGATGACATGTCTTTCTTCCATGTCTTGAAGGTCTGGCAGTTGACAGTAGACTGTGTTTGTTGCATCTTTCCTCTCCCTTGGTACTTATATGTGACAGGAAATGAGTTCTGACATTAGTCATAGTGTCCACAGCAACATAATGATGCATGTCAAGGTAAACATTTGACAAGACAATTTAGGAAGGATGGGCATGGTAAGCAGTACACATCACAGTTGTTAATGACACAAGGGTCGTATGTACCCCCTTGGTTAGCCACACATGTATATACATCATATGTCGGAACCTAAATCCAAAATGTGCATAACAAATGTCACTCTGAAAGTGACTTGATGTCCCAAGCACAAAAATTACTTTTGACGGGGGTAGACTGTGCCCCACTGGAAATTGCCATCTGTGCACTGCAACATATAACAATGGTGTTTGAGTAGTAGGACTTATATGACAAGAAACGATGAGCAGAATGTTGTGCAAAATACAACATTTTATGAGGTGTGATGCAGAGTTAATATCCCAGTCCCGCATTTCATGCTACTAAAATGGTGGCTGCCTGACCTACTCCACTGGACATTAGGAACCGCCTGCAACCGCTGGTTGAAGTCATCATGGAAGTAGGCGGTCACAACCATGGCAGACACAGCCGTAGGCTAACATTGTTGCTAGTGGTGGTCGTGGCCTAATGGCTGTGTCCGATATTGCTGACGACCACATATGTAGTGGATGTGACCACCATGTTCTGGAAAATCCTTCACTTGACTCCTGACACTGCTGCCAGCAAGACCTCCACTACCAAGCTTCTGAGTACTGCCTCTGGGTACAATCATTTCACGTCCAGCAGGTGATAAGTGATACAGCCTCTGCTTTCTCACCAGAAGAGTTGGAGTGGCTGGTGAATGATGTTGCAACCCTGCATGGACAGCTCAATGATGCACCAGATGAGCAGGTAAATGCCTTGTGTCCACAGTTTTCTCTGTTGTTCATCATCTTTTTCCTCCTCACAGGATAAATTGTGCCCATGTGTGGCAGATCGATTACTCATGTGCCTGTCGGTACGGTCTGTGTGGCATCAATGGAAGAGTCAATGTGCATGCACTAGTGGCCAGTGCCACATGTTGAGTTCATTCACAGTGTGGTGTGTGTGTTCACTGTGCTCCCTGATCCACCTTGTGCTGGATGCACATAACTAGGTGAGGTGACCGTGGCGGTTCAGCCACATTCAGAATGTGGCGGCAATGACCACCACCGCCGGCGTGGCAGTCCAGAGCGCCATGTTCTTTATGAGGGCCATAGTGTCATGTAGTTTGTGTCTGCTCAGCCTGCAGAGACCAGGGCCTATCACATGTATCTCCTAGTATGGGTAATAGTCTAGTCTGGGGTGGAGTCACTTTGGCTATGCAACTGCAAATTGTGCTCAGTCCCTGTACACCAGCAGATCCTATCATGTGACCAATATGAGGCTCGGTATTAGTATCTTGCCCAGAATGACTCATTCCTTTTATCAGATTGAGAATGGGTACAGGGGTGTCTTACTGAGCTGTGACAGATATACACGTAACATCATTCTCAGTGTGTGTTGTCGTCTTCATACAGGTCATATTTGTCCTGTGCAGACTCATTGCATAACTGACATTTCCACAGTGCAGACAGTGTGTTGATTCCTGGGAGACCATCCACGCACCTCAAAGCACACACCCCAAAACATCACCCCACACACCCTCACACACACACCACACACATTACACCCATGGCACCACAAAGACACCCCAATTCTCAGAGGAGGAGCTAAGGGTCATGGTGGAGGAAATCATCTGGGTAGAGCCACAGCTATTCAGATCATAGGTGCAGCAAACATCCATTGCTAAGGAGATGGAGCTATGGCAGAGAATCGTGGACAGGGTCAACGCTGTGGGACAGCACCCCAGAACAAGGGAAGACATCAGGAAGAGGTGGAACGACCTACGGGGAAAGTGCGTTCCATGGTAGCAAGACACCAAATATCAGCACAGAGGACTGGCGGTGGGCCCCCACCTCCTCCCCCACAACTAACAACATGGGAGGAGCAAGTCTTGACAATACTGCATCCTGAGGGCTGGCAGGAGCAGCAGGAACACTGGACTCTGCTAAGTCAACTCTTTACTACTATCACCCCCCTACCTGCATGCCATCACATACCCCCACCCTTACCCTCACTTCCATCACTCCACCACCTCCCACACACTCCACCATCACAACCCACCCATCACGATACCAAGCCCTGCATGCAACACCAATGCATAGACACCCATCAAGGACCTGCATGGACAACTATCCCCACTGCATGCACACTAGAGACAATCACGCAGCCCACCAAATACCTACTCACACAAAGGCTAATCTGCCTTGGCAATAACTACCATAAAGGACAACACACCCATGCACAAGATGTCACACACAGAAACTATAACACTGCATTTACATCCCCACAGGTCCCCCACACAATGTCACTGGAGAGGAGGTGCCAGCAACATCCAGTCCCCCGACAGAAGAGGCCCACAGTGATGACAGCAGCACTTCAAGCCTGGATCAGGATGTCCAACCTGGCCCATCAGGGACCTCCAGACAGTCGGTTACCCAGCCACAGTCCCATACCACCACCAACCCTTCCCCTCAGGAAACACCACTCCACGAGGCACTCACCAGCATCCTGGGAGCATACCACCATTCCCAGGAGACGATGGGCCACATACTGGCCAAGTTGCAGGAGACCCAGTTGCTGCAGGAGAGACAGTACCTGGGGATCAGGGAGAACCTGAGGGACATCCACACCACCCTGGTCACCATTGCAGGGGTGCTGGCAGACATGGCCAACACCATGAGGGAGGCAGTGCACACCAATGGGCCCCTGACACTAGCGACACCGATGAACAACCCTCCACCTCCGCTGCCGATAGTGGACAGGAGGCCAGTGTCACTGGAAGTACTGTTAAATGATAGTTGTTCTGTTGTCCACATCCTCATCCACTGCCTCATCTTTATCACTGTCCACAGGCTCCACTGCTGCCACACACCCATCTCCAGCCCCATCCTCCTGCAGAAAAGGCAGCTGGTTTCTCAAGGCAAGGTTGTGCAACATGCAACATGACACGATGATCTGCCACAAGAACAACAGGCCACCAGCACTCCTCCCCGTGCAAAAGGAGAACCTCCCAGCATCGGGTCCCTGCGATCCAGGCAGAAGCAAGATAACATTGCCAAGACCCCGCCAGGAAATAAGACTCTCCTGATTGTCACTCTTGTGTCCCACTTTGTCACCATCTCCACCTTGAACTGCAATTGCTCCCCTTCATATGTCCCCTTGGACAATTCACCTGTGATACAAATAGACTGGACTCTAACGTGGACTGTCCTCCACCACCCCCCAGCCTATAGCCATACCCCATCCACTTATTAGCACATAAATAAACAGTCTTGTAAAAAATACAAGTATTGAGTCTGTCAAGTGACTGAACTATGTATTCGTTTAACAATCTGTAGACATTGCAAATAAACTGTACAGTAATGTATACATAGGTTTGACCCGTAATGTGCTGCAGTCAATACACAAGGAGCCAGAGTAGGGCACACATATCTATGAATAGACATGTCAAAGGGTACAGTAAGTCACCATAGTAGTGGGAACAGCTGCCTGCCAGAGAAAATTTACTACACAAAACTGCAATGGAAGGTGAAGGTACAGTGTCTTGCCTGTGTGTCACTGTAAGTACTGTTGAATGATAGTTGTTCTGTAGTCCACATCCTAATCCTCTGCCTCATCTTTTCACTGTCCACAGGCTCCACTGCTGCCACACGCCCATCTCCAGCCTCATCCTCCTGCAGAAAAGGCACCTGGTGTCTCCAGGCAAGGTTGTGCAACATGCAACATGCCACGATAATCTGGCACACCTTCTTGGGTGAGTAGCACAGGGATCCACCTGTCAGATGGAGGCACCTGAACCTGGCCTTCAGGAGGCCAAAGGTGCGCTCAATAATTCTTCTTGTTCGTCCATGTGCTTCATTGTAACGTTCCTCTGCCCTTCTCCTGGTATTCCTCACTGGGGTCAGTAGCCATGAGAGTTTGGGGTAACTATAGTCACCTGCAAATATCAAGGGATACCTGTTAGCCAGACACTCACCCTTAGGGCCAACCCCACACCCATATACCAACATACACTGGGTGGGGACCATGGGCTCACCTGTTAGCCACACCCTGTGCCTCTGGAGTTGAGCCATCACATATGGGATGCTGCTATTCCTCAGGATATAGGCATCATGCACAGACCCAGGATACTTTGCATTCACATGGGAGATGTACTGGTCCGCCAGGCACACTATCTTCACATTCATCAAGTGAAAGCTCTTTCGATTTCTGAACACCTGTTCATTTCTCCTGGGGGGACAAAGGCAATATGTGTACCATCAATTGCTCCAATGATGTTGAGGATATGTTCCATTGCATAGAAGTCAGCTTTCACTGTGGCCGAATCCTCCATCTGGGGAAAACAATGTAGCTGTGCATGGGTTTCATTAGGGGAGACAACACTCTGGTCAGCATTATTGAGAACATTGGCTGGGATATTCCTGCTGCCATGGCCACTGTCACTTGGAAGGAGCCAGTTGCCAAGAAATGGAGCACAGATAGGACTTGCACAAGAGGGGGGATCCAAGTGGGCTGATGGATAGCTGAGATCAGGTCTAGCTCCAATTGGGCACAGAGCGCTTGTATTGTGGCCCTATCAAGTCTGTAGGTGAGGATAATGTGCCTGTCCTCCATTGTTGCCAGGTCCACCAGGGGCCTGTACAAGGGGTGATGTCTCTATCTCCTAATCATCCACAGCAGTTGTAATCTAGGGAGCAAAATGGTGAGTAGCTGGTCATTTTTAAACATTCCCTCAAAGTAAAATGCAGTGCATGTTGTGACAGAAACAGTATGTTGACGTGCAGTCCCAAAATGTGCTTATGTCTGCTGTGATGCAGTTAGGTGCCATGGTCTGCCCCCCCTGAAATGGCAGATGCCTCTCCTGTGTGGAGGGACAGGTGGAAATGAGGAAATGCCACTGACGTTGTGCGCCATTGTGGGAGGCGGTCCACTCCTCATTGTTTATCATTGGGCCCTATGGGGTATGGTAGCCAATGGTGATGTACCCCGGAAGTGACGGTACGCACCTCCGCGGATGTGACCGCCATTTTCTATCTGTTCACTCACTTGCTTCCTGACCTTCAACAGGAGAGGACCTACACTGCAAGTGCTGCTGTGACCTGTGTCTGGAACCAACCATGGCTCAAGTGTCTGGGGAAAGGGGCCCTGCCTTCACCGCTGCGGAGTTGGAGAGACTGGTAGATGGGGTCCTACCTCAGTACCGATTGCTTTATGTGCCTCCAGACCAACAGGTGAGTACACTGTGAGCACGATGCATGGGGCATGAATGCATGGAGTGCTGTGTGTGAGGGTCTCGTGTAAGGGTGGGTTGAGGGTTCCTGGGCAGAGTGCTAAATGTATGGTGGGCAATGTATGTGCGTAAGGGGATGGGTGGATTTGGTGGGCCATGGGTGTAGCAGGCCGGACGGTATGACTTATCCCTTTTTCTATATTCATTTTTCTGCAGGTTAGCGCCCATCAGAAAAAGGGTATATGGCGTGCCATCGACAAGGCAGTGCAGACCCTGGGGGTCTAGGGCGGGCGGAGCACCCACTGTTGCAAACGGTGGGAGGACCTGAGGCGCTGGGCAAGGAAGACAGCAGAGGCCCAGCTGGGGATGGCCTCCCAATGAGGAAAGGGTGCCCGTCGAACCCTGAGCCAACCTGATGTTCCGCACATTGGTGGTGGCCTATCCAGTTCTGGATGGGCGCTTGATGACATTACAGCAGCCACAAGGGGGTGAGTACAGTTTCCAATTCTGAAAATTGTGCATGGTGGGATGTTTCTGGGTGGGGGATTTGCACCTGTTGGTGCCCCTAGCCCAGACCGGACATTGCACGGTAGGTTTCATGTTGGCCAGGGTCTGATACACCCCACCCCCAAACATGCTAGTGGGCATCTACTACTGGGCAGGGATCTGCAGGTCTCAAGTATGCTGCTATTGGCGTTAGGTATTACTGTCCATGGCCTGGTGACTAGCATTGTGACTGGTAGTGCATCGCCTAGTGCACAGGGCTGTCCCCTGTGTGTTGTGTACGCCAACGGTGGTGTTGTTGACGGCATTGACCAAGTTTATTCTCTATCTCTTCCCCCCCACTTTTTGTTTTGTCACCCTGTCCTTAAGTGCATTAGCATCATCTGGCAGAGGAGCAGAGGCACTGGCAATGGAGGGATCTGCATTCCCACATGGCCCTAGAGGCCGAATCCACCGACGGTGAGGGCACCAGTGGGACGGTGGGAGAGGGGAGCACCACAGCGGAGTCTGGAGGGGACAGTTCTGACAGTGATACCTCATCCGAGCGAAGCTCCCTGGTGGTGGTGGACACCTCTGTGGCCACCCCAACTACAGGTACGGCCGCCACCCCCGTACCAGCACCGCCCTCCCAGCAGCCCCAAAGCGTGTTTCCTGTGCCCGCTCTCCCAGGAGGGTGGGCATCTCCTTCACCCCAGTGACCTCAGGCCCTGCCCCAGTCAGCCCTGCTGCCCTGAGTGAGGAGGCTATTGACCTCCTGCGATCCATCTCTGTTGGGCAGTCAGCCATTGTGAATGCCATCCAGGGGCTGACAGGGCATTTGCAACAAACAAATGCATTCCTGGGGGCATTCACTCTGGCGTGGCGGTCCAACAGAGATCATTCCAGGCTCTGGCCTTCTCCCTGATGGCAGCCATTGTCCCTGTCTCTAGCCTCCCCAATCCAACTTCCTCTACCCAGTCCCATTCCCCTCAACCCCAACCTATCCCAACCACACCATCAGACCAGCATGCACCCAAGAAAACACACATGAGTGGCTCAGGCAAACACAAGCACCACACATCATCACACAGGCACTCACACAAACACCATTCAGAATCAGACATGCCAATGTCCACTGCCTCCACTGTGTCCCCCTCCTCCTCATCGTCCAGCTCCCTCCCAGTAGCATCTACACTCACACCTGCATGCACTACATCCTCACCCTCCATCACCATCACGCCTATCAGCACACGGCCCTTACTGGTAGTCACCACCTCACATCCATGCACATGTCCCCTGTGTCCTCACCCACTGTGTCTGTGCCCCCTCCTCCTAAAGTACACAAACGCAAGCACTCAGACACCCAACAGATATCCACCTCACAACAGCATCCAGCCCATGCACCTGCACCCAAACACAGCAGACAGACACCTCCTACAACCACTCCCTCTTCCTCCACCCCCAAACCTTCACCCTCTTCCCATGCCAGTGTCCCTAAGAAGCATTTCCTCTCCACTCTTGATCTCTTCGCTACCCCTCCCCCACCCCATCCTTCACGTCGGGACAGGTTGGGCAGAACCAGGCCAGCACCTCAACCACCCAGTCCACGGCCACTGTAGTTTCGGCAGCTACTGCAGGTGTGAGAGGCTCCAAGTAGACATCCGTCAGCACTGCCAGTGTTCCTGCACCAGCTGCCAAGGGCAAGGGCAGGGAACAACCACCAGCTGCCAAGGGCAAAAAGGGACCACCAGCTGCCAAGGGGAAGGAGGCACCACCAGCTGCCAAGGGCAAATAGGGCCCACCAGCTGCCAAGGGCAAGGACAAAGGGCCGACCACTGCAGGCAGGAAGGATAGGAGGCCTGGTGTCAGAGCTGAATCTGAGCCCACAACACCAACCATGGCACTTCAGCTGTCCCTGACTGCAGGGTAAGGGCTGGAGCCTCCACCCACCACTGCCAGCACCGCCACTAGCACTGCCACCAGCACCACTGGCAGCAGCCCCAGTGGGCAGCCATCCGAGGCTGCAGGGGAAGGGCTGGAGCCTACCCCCACCACTGCCAGCACATCCACCAGCACTGCCACCATCACTTACAGCAGCAGCAGACCCAGTGGGCAGCCATCCGAGGCTGCAGGGGAAAGGCTGGAGCCTCCCCCCACTACTGGCAGCACCGCCTCCAGCACCACTGCCAGCACCACTGGCAGCAGGTCCAGTGGGCAGCCGTCTGAGGCTGCATGGGAAGGGCTGGAGACTCCCCCCACCACTGGCAGCACCGCCACCAGCACCACTGCCAGCTCCACAGGAAGCAGCAGCAGCCCCAGTGGACAGCCATCTGAGGCTGCAGGGGAAGGGCTGGATCCTACCCCCACCGCCACCAGCACCGGCACTGCCACCACTGTGCAGCCGTCGCCGCTGACGGATGGACTGTAGTCCTGCCTCCATGAAGGGACATGCATCCTGCCCACTGCAAATCTCATGGGTCTGACATCCAGGTGTGAGACTGTGACCTTGCACTCCCCAAGTGCTGCATCACAGGGCACAAGGCCCACTCCAGAACCAGTGGAAGAAGCCATCCACTCACCCCCTCCTTGCCAGGATGAAGCACACTGGGCACTCTGCCCCCTCCAGAACCAGTGGAAGAAGGCATCCACTCAAGCCATCCACTTGAGAGACTGTGGCTTTAAACTCCCTAGGACCAAGCAGTGGGCAGACCACCTACTTGAGAGACTGTGGCTTTGCACTCCCCAGGACTAAGCAGTGGGCAACCCACCCACTAGAGAGACTGCGGCTTTGCACTCCCCAGGACCAAGCAGTGGGCAAACCACCCACTAGAGAGACTGTGGCTTTGCACACCCTAGGGGCAAGCAGTGGGAAACCACCCACTTGAGAGACTGTGGCCTTGCACTCCAAGGATATCGCAAAGGACATGTTGCCCCTTCCAGGAGCAGTGGCGTTGTACCATCTTCTGGATGAGGTGTCCCCCTTTCTCTTCCCCCTGAGGTGCCTTTACATTTTCAACCTGAGGCCCCACCAGTGTTCTCTCTGTATTGAGGCAGGAGTCAAGTGGGGCCTTGGAAAATGTGATATGGCCTGTCGTAGTTTGGACTCTTGCTCTGGGCAACACTGTTGGTTTAAGGATGACAGTACTTATGTTTGTAGGCAACTATGCCTATCCTACAACAAGTCACAACTGTCGTCCCAACCCTTCCAGCTCACTAGCAGCACCTCACCAAAAACAATAGTAAAAGGTGATCTTGACGCCTTAGCGCGGTGGCACTGATAATGCAAAGCATAACAAGTGGCCTAACTGTAAACAAGGCAGCCATCTTAGATGAATTAATTAATTAAATGGGCTAAGACAGAGCAAGCTAAGTAGGTTAAAAGTCACTAGGTAACTGGGGCACGAGTCTGCAAGCCAAAGGCTAAGCTAACTCCTGTTATCCCATTAAAACCAACTAGGATTCACTACACCCTCCCCATTGCCGTAACAGGTATGATGAAGGTACAGGAACCCAAACGTTAAAATTGCTCTAAGCTGAAAAGCTAAAAGCATAAACACTGGCTAAAAAACTCTTTAAAATGTGTTAAAAAAGGAGTAAAAACAGTTCAGCTAAAATACATACAGAGATGTTAATGTCAACCATGACAAGCACAGCGTGCCAAAGCAAAGTAAATTTGAATGCATAATTTTAATCGGGAAATGGCAAGACAATTCATCAAATTATTTGCTGTAATCATGATCTCGAAGAGTGTCATCGAAGTCACCAACGAAGGACCTAAAAATGAGTCCACATCATCTGATGTTAAGTCGAGTGCTGGCTGGACAAACGGATCCACAGAGCAGTAGTGAGCAGTAGTCTCTAGTGTAAAATCATCCGCTGCAGTCGCTTCGTCCATGGTAGACATTAAAATGGAAGGCTCATAGTTGGCCTCGCGGAGCAACCTCAGTCTCAAGGGGCATGACAGTGTATGAACCCTCATCGGGGACATCAGCAGTTTGTGGTCTACAGAAGATGTTGGTGCAACAGCAAAACAGACCATAGGCAGATGTTCAAAGAGGCACCACAAGCAGCGGAAAACTGGCTGTACGCACCAGAGAAGGGGCGGAAATGACAACGACCAATCATGCTCCAATTCCACCAGCAAGGGTGCACCGAAGATCTGAACCATGCGTTCACGGCACAGCGGAGTAGGTGGGAGCGGCTCCATTGCTCTGCGTAGCTGGAAAGAAACAACCACTGTGATCAGAAGAAATAGCAGTAGTAGTCCGCCAATCAAAGCCAAAATAATTGGAAAGCCACCAAACACACTTGAAAAGAGCAAATGGATGGCCAATGCGATGACTCTGAAGACAGTCTGGAAGATGGACACGAAACCAGACCCGACAGCCTTAAAGAAGTGGACAATCTCAGTAGTGCTCAAAGCATTGAATATTCTGGATACCAGTTCTCCAAAGTGCTTGGGGAAGTTGGTATTTAATAGGGATTGTATCTCGGCTGACGATCTCGCAATCTGGAGAGCATACGTCTCTCTGGCGGATGTCAAGGCGACCTGTTTTTTAAACAATATCGCCTTTAGCCTGCTCAGCTTGTCATAATTCACAATAATAGTATCTATTGGGTGCCACATGTCAGATACTTTTATCTCTCGTATCGGGGGAATAAAAGATGTCAGCAACACGTAACGACCTTCGAGACCGAGATTGCGTAGGCAATTCCTGGTCTCATGCCGCAACAACTTTGATCGTTCAGTACCACATAACTGCCATTGGAAAGTACATGCAATACCGGTCGAATAAAAGGGACGGGAGTACCCTTCAGAAAGCAGGCCAAGTTTGCGACCCCTGCATTGCAAAGGCCGTGAAGTGGCACCTGCTTACATATCATTGAATGACTAACAGTAGTCTCACATTTGCTTCCGCTATGAAAGACCTCTGTTTCGCCATTCAGACATTTATAATCAAAGGGCAGCTCCCACTCTTCCTTAATATAGCTATTGCCTAGTTGCTCATACCTCCCCACTGCAAGATGTTTCAGGAAGCTTGAGAAATGAAAGGTCTCAATGGGTAAGACTCTCTGCTACCGTGAAGTGCAACTTATCTAACTTCTCTACGTGAAGCATGGTGAAACTAGCTTCCCTTTATCCATTGTCTGTTGTTCCCTGGAATAGTTAAAAGCAGTGAATAATTCACTCCCGTTAAGATATTTCCATAGAATAAGGCAATTTTTTAGTGTCTGTAATGTTCAACCAAGCTGCATGTTGGAACGTAGCTGTGTCTGTCCATGACATGACCAGGACAAGTCTGTCTGAGTGATATCAATAGCAGACGACACTATATTTGATAGTGAATAAATCCTGTTGGGCAGAGTATTCATGCCATTGTCGACAACTGCTAAAGCCTTCTCTAAGTTATCCTTATCCAATTGCCTTAAACGTGCAGCAGCTTCAATCTGTGAAAGTTTCCAGATTTCATTATACATAGCATATAGGAACCTTTTCGAGCGCTGTTTTCTAGGACCTGGCAGAAAATCCTGCAAGTCTACATCTGCAGAAAGAGTGTTCAGATGTTTCTTAACTGCGGCTAACGTGTTAGTCTGTACCCATTGTTGGCACAGTTTACCCACACTGTATTTCGTAATTATACCTTTATGTTGACGCAATACAAAGCATTGAAAAAATCCCTGAAGAGTTAAAAAAACACACTTGACACTCATTAGTGTCAGTTGGCCATATTAACCACCCGCCGGGACTGGAAAGTGAAGAATTATAGGTACCAGCCCTAACCATTGCATCTAGTCTTTCCCCAGTGATATTAAGGAAATATTGCCAATCTTTAAACCTTGCCAGAGTGGGGATACTGGGCGTATTCATGTCTTTAATTTTTGCTAACTCCAGTCAGGATGTCTGCTGAATAGTGTAATTTAAGAAAATCATTTGCACAGGAATCAGGAATGCTTGAAATAAAGCCTCCCTACCCTGTATCTGCCAATCTTGTGTTCCCCATACACTTTTCAAGTCAATAGTGCTCTTCCAGTATTCGTAACCTTCAACTGCGAGCCGGGAAACAAAGGGATCTGAAAAAATCAGTTTTGTGTCAGTTAGCAAAATTTTCCTAATTTGTGCTGGAGGTAATTTAAAATAATATGACTCTGCATTTTGCGTTTCATGCCCAGAAAAATATGTACATTTATCAGTATAGTATTTTGGGCTCCCCACTAGCGGTGTTGAACAGTGTTCCCATTGTGTGTAGTTTAATATGGGTCTGTGTCTAGTGGCACGGTGTAGGTAGTAATGCCCCCAATTGTTATAACAGAACATTTCCCCATAATTCGTTGTATGTTCATATACATCATCACTTTCAGAAACGGAATAGTCCTTCATTTCAGTTAGCATGGAATCAACTGTTTGGACATCCTAATCATCAGATACAACATCAGGTGTAATTACATCTGTCATAGATATTTTGAACACGTATGGTGTTTGAATGATCTCTGTAGGCCTGTATATATCAAGGGAAATTTGTCCCACACAATCCCATCAGAAATCGGTATTGCTGTAATATTTACAAGGGACAAGTCTCTTCGGACCTTATGTGAGGAATGATATGGAGTTAAGACCTCATCAACAGGCTCAACAGAGGAGCATTCAGGAATATAGTGACCATTTATGAGCAAGAAGAAAACAGTCACAAAACCAACCCAAAAACATAATGCTGAAAATGTCAAACAGAACCATAAATAGTTCCACGGGTATATTAAATAGTTCTTTTTAAGCCATTGATACAGCTTACTTCTTGTTGAAACATTGTCAATCATAGTAGTGAATGAGTCTGAAGAAAAGTCATCAATGTCTACGAAGTAGCCAGAGGCAGTCTCTGCAAACATTGAAGCTGGTCCATTATTTGTACTTCGGTCCACATCGCGTGGAGGCCCTTGGTAGACAGTATCATCATTCTGTGATGTGTTGGTGTAAAAAACAGCCACATTTTGTACAGGAGTTGTCATTGAAGTGGTGACTGGAACTAGCAAAAGTTCATTTTCCGCCCTCCCCATGGTCGAAGAGGTGTTTGGAACAGCATTGGACATTGTTGCATAGTCCGTAGTAATGTTGTTCATCCTACTATGTAGATGTATGTCCTGTTGGGTAGTGAGAGGGGATCAGAACCACCCAAGGGACCTCTTGTTCTACTGTGAAGGATCGGCCACATGGTGTAATTTGATGTCATCAATGGAAATTATTCTGTTTGTTCGAGAACCAGACAGTGGTGGTAAGCTGACAGTCCTGGTACCTTGAATTCCTAAGACAGGTACACGTGCTCTGTATGATGGACCGAATTCCTTCTTCACAGTGATCTTCTCACGAACCAGATCCCCAACTTTAGGAATCCAGCCAGTCGAAGTTTTCGTTAAATCCCTTATTCCTAAGGTGGCAGCAGTGATATATGATTTATCATCACAAAATTGCTGAAGCTCCTGTAAGACAGTGAGACGTTCATTTATGTCAAATGGTGTTTCTGCTGCCACCAAACCAGAGGCATCAAGATCTGGGACATACATAGGTTTCCCAAAGAGAACCTCATAAGGAGTGCGTCCCCCCAAGGACCGTCTTGCCAGATTATTCAGTGATCTCTGGACCCCATGTAGGTGATGTAGCCAACTGCGGCCTGAACCTTACACTCGAGCTGTTAAGGACTGCTTTAGATCACGATTCCACCTCTCCATGACCGAATTTCCCTCAGGATAGTATGGTGAGGAGTAATGGAGTTCAACACCCATCATCCCCATGGTGTCCCTGAATGTATTAGAGGCAAATGCAGGGCCCTTGTCCGAATGGAATGCTGCAACCACATATGTACCGATAAAGATCAGCAAGTCTTTTACCAATGCGCCCCATCCCTGGTGCCTGGTGGTAGGCTTTCCTGCTGCCCTTGCGTGAGTAATTCCTTTTGTGTATGCCTTAATCTGCTTCTGTGCTTTATATTGCCGCTAGTTTTCTGCAGTGTTCTGAGTTTTATATTGTGCTTCTGTGTTTTTATATTGCGCTAGTTTTTTGCAGTGTTCAGTGTTTTACATTGTGCTTCTGTGTTTTTATATTGCAGCTAGTTTTTTGCTGTGTTTAGTGTTTTACCTAGTGTTTCTGTGATTTTATATTGCCGCTAGCTTTTTGCCGTGTTCAGTGTTTTACATTGTGCTTCTGTGTTTTTATATTGCCGCTAGTTTTCTGCCGTGTTCAGTGTTTTATATTGTGCTTCTGTGTTTTTATATTGGCGCTAGTTTTTTGCTGTGCTCAGCGTTTTACATTGTGCTTCTGTGTTTTTATATAGCCGCTAGTTTTTTGCAGTGTTCAGTGTTTTACATTGTGTTTCTGTGTTTTAATATTGCCGTTAGTTTTTTGCCTTAGTTCTTGCCATTAGTTGTTTGCCGTGTTGCTCAGCGCATCTTTGCTCCCCTGCTCCCCCCTGCTTTAGCTCTTGTTTGCTCTCCTGGTCTCTCACCGCCCGTTTTCTCAGCACGGGCTCCAGCCGGTCTCTGTTGCCCTGCCGGCGCCTCCCCTGCGGCCCCACCCCCGCGCACACCCATTGGCTCTCCCTCCTGGGAAGAGTCCTGCACCAGCAGGGAAGAGTGTGAAGAGTCCTGCACCAGCTGTGAAGAAGGGGAATGGGCCTGCACCAGCTGTGAAGAAGGGGAAGGAGCCTGCACCACCAGGCAGAGAGGGGAAGAACCCATCCACCCCTGCCAGGGAGGGTAAGGGATCCACAACCCATGGACATTAGGAGACGAGGCACTCTATGCCAGAGGACGCTGTCAGGCAAACACCTCCACCACCACCAGCTGTCAAAGGGCCCCCACCACCAGCCGTGGAAGTGCAGCCATCAGGGAGTGCAGGGGCTGGCCATTAGGCTCCTCCAAGCACCACCACAGTGCAGATATCAGACAGTGCAGGGGATGGCCAGGAGGCTTGTGAGAGAACAGGGCTGATTGCAGAGGCCCCTAACTTTTTGCCCCCATTTTCCACTTTTTGCTGGTGTCATCACAGGGGGAAGGACCCTACACCTGATTGGAGAACAAGGACCCCCCTGGTGCCCTGGGTACTACTAACCAGTCCCAGGACCTGTGCTCTGTGTGAAATCAGTATGCAGATTAGGCTAATTATAATTGGCTAAGTCAACCTACCTATAAGTCCCTAGTATATGGTAGGGCATGTAGGTTTAGGGACCCCAGCATAGGTAGTGCACCCATAGGTGCTCTGCTGAGGTACCCAGTGTCATTTTAAAGGCAGGCCTGCCTTGCAGGCTGCTTTTAAATTAAAGTTATATGCAAATTCGACTTTGGAATTAAAAGTAGTTCCAAAGTCTTAACCTTATTTTTACATATACGTCACCCCTAAGGTGTGCCCCATGTAACTATAAGCAGGGACCTTATAAAAATAGTTTTATAAGCCCTGGTGAGGTAAAAACAGCCAAATTTGTGTTTCCCTCATTGTAGTGAATGGCCTCCATAGGCTAGAATGGGGAGACTTTATTTTAATTTTAAAAGTTCCCTTAAGTTACAGATACCAGAAGTTTGGTATCAAATTAATTGTTATAATAAATCCCACAACTTCCAGTTGTTGGATTTAATATAACTTGTTCAGGTAAAGAGTTTTAAACTTTACCTGAAAAGTTGCCAACTTCAGCCCTGCAGTGTTTTTGCTGCTATGCTCTGCTTGGCCTGCCTTGATGAGGTGTGAAGTGGCCTGGCTTCACACAAAGAGATGTGCCTGTGGGAGGAGATCTCTCCTCAGCAGATGGTGAGGCAGGAAGGGGGAGGGCTGCCTAACTGCTCTTCAAAGGCAGAGAAGGACATTTTGAGCTACCCAGCAACACCCCCGCACCCTGCAAACCTAGACAATTAGGTGACCCCTTGATTAGATTAGGAGAGGGCAGGAGAGGGGTGTGTTTAGGATTTTTAGCCACACCAGTGGGTGGGCTCAGCCAGATGTAACCTCCAAAAATCAGTTTCAGCCATGATGGATTTGTGAGGAATGTTGCTCCCTGGGATTGATTTTTGCCACACTTCCCAGGAAGTGGTCATCACAGGGGAAGGACCCTACACCTGATTGGAGAACCAGGACCCCCCTGTTTTTCACCCAGGAGCAAGGATAAAACTGGCAGACCTGCACCCACACCTCAGTTCCCTACCAGACCCCTACCAGGAAGAACTACAGAAGAAGAAGGACTGCCCTGCTGGACTTCTGGTCTGCCCCTAGAACCTGCACTCTGAAGGACTGCACCAGCTGCACACTTGGGCTTCACCACAAGAAGGACTTTGCCTGGCTTCAACTGGTTCTAGGAGGGACTCCCTGTTTGCTACAGGTGAAGAATTGCTAACCAGAGTCCCCTGCACCAACTCCTGAAGAAACCAACCAACCGACCACTATCCAGTGGCCAAAAAGGAGTTTGCGCCAGGTGCATTCTGGTAGTTGTAGTCCACATCCCCAAGGAGCATCTCAGAGCTTCTGGAACCTTGGGGTGAGCTGTGGACCCCAAAGGAACCTTAAAGGAACATCTGGAAGAAGATCCAGAAGTTTGGAGAACTTTGGAGAACTTTTGGAAAAAAGCTCCATAGAGGGACCGACCCATCGCGGCAACTCTAGCTGGCTTGCCTAAACCGCGACCCGGCCTGACTTGCAGGTTTGTCCCGGTGAAGAAAATCTCCAAAAAAGAGACTAAGGTCCGAATGTAGGAAGTTGACCAGGACCTCCCAGCCAGCGTATCCGAGGAGGGCTCCAAGGACATCAGATCGCGATCCAGGTTTGCCCCGGTTGAAGGATTTTCACTTCGAAAAATGACTAAGTCCGAAGGTAAAAATCTCCACTGAGGGCTCCCGCGACGTGTACCCGAAGAAGATTCCCAGGAGGTCGGATTGGACTGGCAGGTTCGTCCTGCTGAAGAAAATCTTCAGAAAAACGACTAAGTCCCAAGGTAAACTTTTGACCGAGGCCTCCTGCGGGCTGTAGCCGAGCCAGGCTCCATTGCGGTTGGCCTTAAACTTTGACTTTGCCCCGTCCGAAGTGTGACCAGATTGCCGCTTTTTGTTTCTATGCGCTAGAAATCAATAATTCTTTGAAAATTCATATCTCCGGTTCCCCTTATCCGATTTTATTCGTTTTTGTGTCATTTTAAAGATAAAAATATAATCTACGTTTATAAATTGATTTTGGATTTTTAAACTGTTTCCTGTGTTCTATTTAATTACTGTTTTGTAATATTTGAATGCTTTACACTCTGTCTCCTAAGTTAAGCCTTGTCGCTCGTTGCCAAGCTACCAAGGGTTGAGCTGGGTTTAATTTACTGAGACCTAACTGGACCTAAGTGGAGGGTAGTGGCCTTTTGCTACTCGATGCAACGCCTACCGGATCGACGCAGCTCCTGTGACTTCGTCCTAGCAGTGCCAGAAACCCAAGCATCGTCCCAGGGGTGTCTGAAAACCCCACAACCCGAAGAGGATCCACGACCATTCGCCGGAAATCGACGCACAGCTGTCCCTGCATAAAAGCTAATCAACGCATTTGCAGCAAGAGAAATCGACGCACACCCCTTTGTCTCCACGCATCCCCTCCTCTGCGGTTCTTTGCAGAGATTTTTCACACGAACCACCTACTTTGTGCTTGAAAGAGACTTTGTTTGCTTTAAAAAGACTTAAGACACTTTATAGCACTTTTCAGTGACATCTCAACATATACTTATTGCATTTTGATTGTTTTGACCTGCATTTATCCAGATACATAATATATATTTTTCTAAACACTGTGTGGTGTATTTTTGTGGTGCTATATTGTGTTATTGTAGGATTTATTGCACACATACTTTTCACATTGCCTTCTAAGTTAAGCCTGGTTGCTCAGTCCCAAGCTACCAGAGGGTGGGCACAGGATACATTGGATAGTGTGTGACTTACCCTGAGTAGAGTGAGGCTCCTTGCTTGGACAGGGGGTAACCTGACTGCCAACCAAAGACCCCATTTCTAACAATTTGTATCTGTTAATTCTCAATAAAGGGTAATGTTGCCATGTATAGAGTTGACAGCACGCAGGCAGAGGTTTTGCATGAAAGCACTACTGACTGCTTTGGAAATAATCAATTTGTGGGAAAACTACTTTGGAAAATCTTGAAAAATCAATCATTCTAGTTGAACTTCCATCAGTATTTTGGCCTCATCTACAAGGAAATGGCACAGCCCAACCCATCTTGTCGAGGCAAGCTGCTTTATTTCCCAAACTAGGGATAGGCCCTATTTAAAAGAATATGGTGCATCCCTGTGTTCCCCCCTGCACCGGCACAAAATTAGTTGCCAAGAGCCAACGCAGCCATCCTTGCGCCTTGGTGCAAGGATACCTTCATTGTGGGGGAGATTGGTTTTGTGCAGGAATGGACACCATCCTGCACAAAAACAATCTAATGGTGATTTGCTCCTGCTATCTGTGCTGCAGAAAATGAGGAAAAATAAAAGTATTTTATTTCTCCTCATTGCGTCAACTCTAACACCTCCCCTGGGGAGGCATTAGTTTGTGATGCTGGCTTAGGTTTTCCATTTCTCGTATATCTAAGGGACTGTCAAAAAGCAATGGGTGTTGTGTGGGTACACCCACAGCAACACCCATTGCACACCCCTTAGCCGCAGAAAAATGCGTCGAGCGGCCCATATTTACAGGACCATGTTAAGTCAGGAAAAGTGGCTTAACACCACCTTGTAGATATGGTGCACTTCCCTTTACCACCAGAGCATTGCAAAAAATGGCACTATAGTGGCACTAGGGCCTCGTAAATGAGACCCTATATCTGCACTGAAAACATATCCTCAAAGTATAGGTACACTATTGGCAGTCACGTAGAAGTGTCAATGGAATGCGATGAATATAGGGAGACATCCGGAACCACGACTCTGGAACAACAAAGTTGTGAACAACTGTTAGACTATTTATCCTTGGCGTGGTCTCCCTTAACTTTTTGCCTCTGTTTCCCAGGTTGTTGATGTGTGCTGGACTCTGTTTTTGCTGTTTTTGTTTCTCTGGACACTTTACCAGTGCTAACCAGTGCTAAAGTGCAAGTGCTCGAATATAAAATGTGTATGTAATTGGTTCATCCATGATTGGCATATTTGATTTACTAGTAAGTCCCTAGTACAGTGCACTAAAGGTGCCCAGGGCCTGTAAACCAAATGCTACTAGTGGGCCTGCAGCACTGGTTGTGCCACCCATATAAGTAGCACGTGCTCCAATACAACATCTGTATGTAATTGGTTCATCCATGATTGGCATATTTGATTTACTAGTAAGTCACTAAGACAGTGCACTAGAGGTGCCCAGGGCCTGTAAACCAAATGCTACTAGTGGGCTTTCAGCACTGGCTGTGCCACCCACATAAGTAGCTCTGTAATCAGGTCTCAGACCTGCCACTGCAGTCTGTGTGTGCAGTTTTTAACTGTAAATTCGACTTGGCAAGTGTACCCACTTGCCAGGCCTAAACATTCCCTTTTCTTACATGTAAGGCATCCCTAAGGTAGGCCCTAGGTAGCCCCAAGGGCAGGGTGCAGTTTATGGTTAAGGTAGGATATATAGTATTGTGTTTTATATGTCCTCAAAGTGAAATATTGCTAAATTAGCTTTTCACTGTTGCAAGGCCTGTCCCTCTCAGGGGTTAACATGGGGGCTACCTTTAAATATTATTGAAGTGTAGATTCCCTTTGGGAGCGGATGGACATGTGGAGTTTGGGGTCTGTGAGCTCACAATTTAAAAATACATTTTTTAGTAAAGTTGATTTTAAGATTGTGTGTTTGAAAATGCCACTTTTAGAAAGTGAGCATTTTCTTGCTTATACCATTTCTGTGACTCTGCCTGTTTGTGGTCTCCCTGTCTGGGTCAGTTTGACAGTTGGGCTGGTTGCACATCTCACTAGAGAGTGGAGGAGTGGTCACTCACACCTGAAAGGGCTTTACCTGCCCTCACACAATGCAGTCTCCAACCCCCTGGTATGTGTCTGGGGCCTGGCCTGGGCAAGACAGGATTTCACAAACAAGATAGACTTTTCTTTGAAGTAAGCCTACTTCAAAGGGCAAGATGGGTATTAGAAGGGCACCCAAAACCACAGACTTTAGAATACTTCTGTAAACCAAGAGGAACCTCTGCATGGAGAAGAGCTGAGGAAGAAGAGCTGCCCTGCCTGTGACTGTGCTTTGTGGAGCTATCCTGCAGTTGCTGCTTCTGCCTGTGTTAGAGGACAAAAACTGGACTGTGTGTTGCCTTCCTTCTTGTGAAGATCTCAAAGGGCTTGATTTAGAGCTTGCCTCCTGTTGTTTGAAGTCTCAGGGACAGCAAAGACTTCTCTCTGCCAGCACCTGGAGCCGTTGGAGAGACTCCTACTCTGCCAAGTGGTGCCCATCCAGTTCTTGGGGCCCTGAGAAGAGAAGTTGGCAGCCCAAGAGTAAGAAATCCACGCACAGACCGCTGCGCGGGGAAAAGATTGACGCAACTCCAATCTGCGGCAGAAAAATCGACATGCCGCCGGCTTTGCAGCTGAAAATCGACACCTGTGGATGGAGAAACAACACACAGCATTGCTGATGGAGAACGGTGAGATCACAACCCACACTGCGTGGTTGTCGGACCATAGTGCGGCTGAATTGCTGACGCAAACACCGATGGGCATGCAAAAACAAGAGTGCTGATCGAATCGACTCATCGCTCTCCTGCAGAGAGAAGAAATGATGCATGCTGACCCGAATGAAGGAGAAACAACGCAAAGTCTCGCTTGTGAGTGGAATTGACTCATCGCAAGCCATTTTTGATGCACATTCGTCAAAAAGGGATTATTTTCACACACCTAAGGTACATTTTCATGTTGACAGCTATAGCGTTGTGTTTAAAACTACATGAAGACTCTTTTTTGTTTTTAATTGATAACTTGACTTGTGTATTGTGAATTTTGATCGTTTTGGTCTTGTTTTGTTTAGATAAATATTTTCTATTTTTCTTAACCTGTGTTGTGGCATGTTGAACTGTTTTTATTAAGTCACTGTGTGTGTTGGTACAAATACTTTAGACCTACACACTGAAGTTAAGCCTACTGCTCGTGCCAAGCTACCAAGGGGGTAGGAAGGGGTTAGCTGAGGGTGGTTCTCTTTTACCCTGATTAGAGTGATGGTCCTTGCTTGGACATGGGGTAACCTGACTGCCAACCAAAGACCCCATTTCTAACAACAACGAAAGCGGAACAACGCTTGCCTGAACAGTCAGGTAAGTTGGGCTGGGGCAGGGTTGGGGGTAGTTTTAAGGGGTGGGGGTAGTTTGGTTTTTGGGGACAGGGTGGGAGTCGGGTAGTTCTGGTTTTAAGAGTCAGGGTGGGGGGATGGGGTAGTTCTGGTATTTAGGGGTCGGGGTGGGGGGATGGGGTAGGTTTGTTTTTAGGGGTGGGATTGGGGGTTTGGGGTAGTTTTAGTTTTATGGGCAGGGTGAGGGGTTGGGGTAGTTTTAGCATTAGAGGCAGGGTGGAGGGTCGGGTAGTTTTATGATTAGGGGCAGGGATGGGGGTTTGGGGTAGTTTCATTTTTAGGGGCGAGGTGGGGGTTCGGGCTAGTTTTGTTTTTGGGGTGGAGTTTCGGGGTTGTTTTAGTATTGGGGTGGGGGTCAGGGGTGTTTTAGTTTTTAGGGTTGGGGTTGGGGTCAGGGTAGTTTTAGTTTTTAGGGACGGGGGTATGGGGTAGAAGTAGTTTTAGTTTTAGGGGCGAGATGGGGTGTCGGGTAGTTTTAGTTTTAGGGGCAGGGTGGAGGGTCTGGTAGTTTTAGTTTTTAGGGATGGGGTGGGGGGTCGGGGTAGTTTTAGTTTTAGGGGCGGGAGGTCATGGTTGTTTTAGTTTTCAGGGGCCGGGTGTGGGGGTCAGTGTAGTTTTCATTTTTAGGGAAGGGGTGGAGGGTCAGGTAGTTTTTAGGAGCAGGGGTGGGGGCTCGGGGTAGTTTTGTTTTTAGGGGCAGAGATGGAGGGTAGTTTTGTTTTTAAGGGTGGGTGGGTTGGGGTTGTTTTGGTATTGGGGTCCGGGGTGGGGGGTCTTGGTAGTTTTAGTTTTAGGGGCAGGGTGGGGGTTCAGGATAGTTTTAGTTTTAGGGATGGGGTCAGGGTAGTTTTAATTTTTAGGAACGGGGTGAGGGGTCGGGATTGTTTTAGTTTTTAGGGGCAGGGGTGGGGGGGTCATGTAGTTTTAGTATTGGGGCAGGGTTGGGAGGTTGGGCTAGTTTTAGTATTAAGGACGGGGTTGGGCGTCATGGTAGTTTTAGTATTGGGGCAGGACGGGGGCGGGTAGTTTTAGTATTAGGGGCGGGGTGGGGTGTTTTGAGTAGTTTTATTATTAGGGGTGGGGATCCTTCTGGGCATTAGGGCAGGTGGGGGGGTCTCATGCTTGAACCACGAATGCCGTCCCACACATGCCTTTACTCAACATGCCTTTACAACGAAAAACCATTGTTAAGGCTTGCGTGGTAAAGGCATTCTTGGTAACAACGCTGTCGTTGTTCCTACCGGGTTGTTCAGGCATGCATGGTTCCAGGATTCGTTGTTCCATCATACAACCATGAACATATGCCATGTTTTGCCACCATCTGCGGTCACAGCTGTTGAGCTCATCTATGCTAACTATGGAAAACTAAATGGGGTAACAAACCAGATTAAAAATAACAATAAGGAAATCCACCAAAGTTTTTGGTGATGAGCAAGAAAGATAAACGAAGTTAAATAACATCATGTATAGTGAACTCTATAGAAGCAACACAACATTGTTCTTACATGCTCAATTTCATTAGGAATGTATCAAAATGTCCTGTTTCTTACAGTAATAAGAAGTTTATAATTAAAAGGCCAAGAGTTCCTCAATAAAGAGCTGCACAGAACCAACATTGTGTTGCATGAATGGTAATAAAATCGTAAAAATATTGGCAGCGTATGAAAAATGAAATGCAGGAAAATAGCTGTGTCAGGCTAAGTTCATTATATTTAAGGAAGGCATTCCCTCTTAAAATCCCACACAGAAGTGAGGCACACATATTTACACGTTTTTAGCAAAGTGACACATCATTGGCAAATGTCCAAAATGCATCAAGTGCATCAAAATTCCTTCTCCTGCTTAACTCGAGTGTAAAAATTATACAGTGGCTTTTTAATAGTAATCTGACCAGCTGAAGTCAATTTACACACTGGAATATGTCTGTATTTCACTTCTCCTCTACTGGTAGTGTGTCTTCAAATGTGCCAATCATGCTGTAGGACCCCTTGACCAAGCTGGGACCATGGCACTTATGATTTCTTCATCAACTGCAGCAAGGCTATGTGACATTGTGTATTGTTTGTAAGGGACATACCAGGATTGTCACTTATCCATGGAGAAAGGGGTCACCACGTCCAGGTCTGCATACTGCGAAAGGACAGCAGGTAAGTATACACATATGGTAGGTAATGTATGTATTTCAACTTCACATTCTAAAATATACTTGTGTTCATTTACATTACACTGTCACTCACTATGTCATATGTACTCAGGTCTCTAGAGACACATAACTACACTATGTCCACTGTAATGTGTCACATAGGCATACTGCATGCATGCCCTCTTACATCTAGGACCAATGTAAAAGTGTAGATGGCGATATTCCACCATTGTACAAGCTTTTACATTGATCCTAAAACATTACGCTACTTGTGTCATCTCAAACTGATGCAGCACCTCTTAATTTTGCATCTCTGAAATTGCTTTAGTTCTGAGGCCAACTTCAGGCATGTGCCACATTTTGCGCAGAATTGTTATGACAAACTTCCCACAGATGCGTCAGAATTTCTGATGCACCTTGGGTCCTTGCGCCATGGTTCCCCATTTTGTAAATATGCTGCATCCATGGCCATGTAACAGATTCCTGTGCTTCGCAAATAATATTCGCGCATCACTGCTGCAATATAGCGATGTGTCACTTCTTGTAAATATGGCCCTAAATGTATTATATGTAAGAGAATTGTGTCATTTTTCCCGTGGCTTGAGCTTATTTTCATTTGGCGCTGGAGTTTCACACAAAGTCATTGCTTGCTGCATTACACAGGATTATTTGAGCTTCATTTTTCTGGTAGATTTTTCATGCATATGCCACCTGTTACAGCCCTTTTGCATCCATTATTGGCAATTATGTTCTACACTGTGCTAAACGTTTAACACATGCATCATCTGCTGACACAAAATAACTTTTTCACATAAAATGTGTTTAATGCTGCTTTCGGAGCTGTTTTACATGGACTGAGATTAGCCATTGTAATTCTGAGCCACATTGCCATATTGTCAAAACTGTGGTACCAGCCCTACAGATAACCAAACTAAACATAAACAAAATCGGACTACTTTAATTTATATACTCAATCTAATCCTCAGTCTATCCTTGAGCCTAAACGTAAGCCTAATGATGACACTAATGTTAACTAACCCTTGGAGGGCTGGGGGTAAAACCACGTCCATTAATATCAGTATTGGGGTCATCGACATTACTGAGCCTTATATTACCAGGGATCACAAGTTCATCACCTTTTAGGACCCTAATGAATGGGCATCACATATGATAGTCCCTGCTTCCTATGTATAACATTCCCTCCTTCTCTACTGTGGGATACACACATATAAGAAATACTAAAGGGACACAATCGGATAAGTTTACTTTCACTTTGCAAAACATAAACAGAACAGGAAGAGGTGAAAGGAGATGAAGCAATATAGAGTGAACATCAAAGGATGGCACCAGAGGGCGCATGAAAGGAAAATTGAAATTAGGTTAAGAAGACACAATGGCCCAGATTCACAAATTTGGTGTGTTGCATTGCATGACAGGTGCAGAGCATAAAAGTGCCACATCTACAGAGATATGTTACCTCTGTTCTACCTAGACCTGGTGCACAATCATGCAACAGAGCGCAGAACACACATCTTTGCATCATTGTTGAAAGGTATCTTCATGAGTCTAGCATAGGATTTGTTCTGGAATGCTTTCCTTCCAAGACAAAGTACAATGCTTGGACTAACTTTAAAATGTTTCCCACTGTGGATGTGCACTTTATAGTGCAGCACATATGCAAAGTAGGAAACGTTAGGAAAAATAAAAAGCATTTCTCCTTTTAAACACCTGCTTTTAAATGGCATTAATCTTTGGAGCGAAACCATGCCCACTATTATTAGCAAAAAAGGTTTTGCGTCAAAACCATGGATGATTGTGTGGGCTTTGCAATGTAAGACAGAATGATAAGTTAGTGTGACAGCACTGAAAAAGAGAAACAGCACGTGCTGTATTACAAACCAGTTGCACCTTCCTTGTGTGAATGGTGAGCATCCTTATTGAGTGCACAAGTGCCCATGGCACTAAATGAAAAAATAAAATTCACTCTCTTCAATACAAAAATGACTACCTCAGTGGGCGCTTGTGCTTGGAGTAGACAGGGACTTCAATGCATCTCCCTGCGAAGGGTCACTATTTGTCCAATTGATCCCCCACCGTGCTATCATTGTGAATCACTTTCTATGTAGCATTGAGGGTCCCTCTTTGCCATGCACCTGAGGCAGTGACACTATGCAGCAGCACAAGGAATTTACTTTTTCACCTAGTAGAAACCGTTCCCCTAATCAAAGGAGGGAAAGCCTCTATGACATTGGGTGGGAGTACATTTTGCATACATCCATTGACTATTGCAGGAGAGACTACACCAACATCTCTGTGATACATAAATGCCACAGAGGAGCACAAAGCAAGCATAAGTACCACACAGAAGATTGTAAACATTTGCCACCTTCAATCATCTTGTAGATTGTCGTAGCTTTGAAATCTAGAGGTCTTCTAATTTCACTGGCAATAATAAAATGTTAGATTTTATCAGCCCCATTAGGATGATTAGATCTGCAGGAACAGTGTAGATTTATTTACTTCCACCCAGAGTCTTTTCCTTTTGACAAGAAGCCAAAATGTCTGTGCAAAATCTGTAGCAAAATGAGGAATTACCAGGGAGGTGGAACTTGGTATTTCCATGTTTCTTAATGGATTCACCTAGCACAACCCTATCTGGAACTGATTTGTCCAAGCCTTGAAGTTTTGGCCCCTTTATTTCATTTTTCTGGGGTTATTATGAGGACCAAGATGGCCTATTTATGATGTTGAAAGTGTATTACATGCTCTTGGGAAACTGCTAGTATGGCCCTATGGCAGAATCTTAAAAACAAATATATTTTATGACATAATTACTATTGTTGGCTAAATATTGTTTAAAAATATGGCTTGTCAGGATTCCATCCCTGGGGGCTCCAGGGGAATAATAAATAATGGGGTTCAAACTGTCACAAACAGGAGATTTCTCTGTGGTGTTCTGGGGCTCCTGTACTGAGCTCCCCAAACTGGAAACCAAGAGCTCCATTGAATGCTTGACTGTCAGAATAGTGAGGCAGAGCTGGCTAATGCTTACTCATGGTGGTGCAGTGGGCTAGAAACTCAGACATTAGCAATGCAACACACATTAATAGGTCTTGTCAAGTCAGTACTTTTTGTTTTAAAAAAGAAATGAACTGCATTACATACAAATCAAAATATTACACACAAACAACAAACGTACAAATCAGTGGTAGAAGTATCTATTGAAACATCCTATGAAGAGCCTCGAAACCTAAACGTTCTGTCCTATCAAGGAAAAATGACATCAGGGCTAAATTATGCACACTAGACCTGCCTCCTTTCTCTGTTCATGAGCTCCTTATGGTGAAATGAGCCCTAAAATTGATCCTCATGTGGGTCTGGTTGATAGGTAATTGTAATTGTACATGGGTAGGTCATCCTTATGTTGCCCATTATGGTGGTTAGCCTCTGACACATTTGGGAGTCTTGGTCCAAAATTGACAGTTTTTCCATCATATCACATCAGAGAACTCATCACGTATCTCCTGCAATCTGACTTTGATATCCTGTGTCTCAATATATCGTTCATTAACAAGTCTTTCATCCCTTAAAGTAGTAACTGGTCTTGGTTTCAAATCTCTAGTCATTGGTCTTGTTGATTGCATTCTGATTTGGAAAACTCATCCTATTACCCAGCCAGCAAGAGGTGATTTTTGTGAAGAAACTTGCAAAAAGTATGCATATAATTAATGAAAATTAATTTACTTATTTAAATAATAAAGTGACATCTATTTTTAAATTGAAAAGAGAAATTAACAATAATTTTTCATGAAAATATTTTCTTACATTTATTAATTAGTTTTATACACATTTTTAAAAATAAGTAAATTAATTTATTTTAACCTTGTTCACTATGCAGTTCAATGTTATGTCCCTTTCTCCATTATTTTCTATGGACTAGTGTTGCAGTGCCAGTGGTTACCCATGTGTGGTTCTAGACTTGATCCAGGTGTGAGCTGGAGTACATGTACTTTTGTTTAGGGTCCTTTTTGATTGTGATAAATTTACACTCATAAAGCTGTCTCCACCTCCTGTGTCAGGGTTGGATATATTACGGGCTACAATTTGTAGTGACTTTACTGCCCAAAATGAATAGCCAAAGTAATAAATGTACTACAAAGTATAACATTACTACAAAGTATTACATGCGTAGATTTACTTATTTGTACATTTATGTTTGTGAATAGGCCTACATATTGTCTTTAAAGCAATAAAAGAAATTCTGATGTAGAGAAAAGAAAGGACCAGTCAAAAGTGTGGTTCACTGCAGGTATATGTCATTAGAGGGCATATGGTGCAAGGCTGAGGTACAAGAGGTGCAGAACTCCATTTGAGAAACATTGGGCTGCTATGTGTTGATAAGGTTGTTGGCATTTTGAGATTATTGGCAGAGCTCTTTGACCAAAGAGCTGTTTGAATATGTCTGTTTTTGTCATCAAGGTGGTTGAGTCAGAGATAGGAGAAAGTGACAGGTAATGAGATGCAAGTGTTTTCAGAGGTGCATCGGAGCAGCTAACTTAGATTTTGTAGTAATTGTACTTGGAGCTAAGCCCAACATTCAGTTTCAAAAATGTTGTTTTGGGTTTTGTGAGAAAATTGTCAGGGGTCTCTGAATGTGGGTTAGACTACATGCTGAAGTACAAGCAAACAATGATTTTTGATAAATGTCTTTGAATAATGAATCTTCCTACGTATCTTTTAGACCTGACAGCCTTAGGGTGGTCTTTCCCAATCTTTTTGCCTGTTTGCATCACATTTTCATTGTATCTTTTTGTTGGCCGTAGGACTCTGAGCACATGAACACTGCTTACAATTGCTAAAATACATGTGCTTCTCCCCAAAACATAGTAACATTGATGTACGTACATTTGGCATAATTCTTTTTCTTGTAAGACCCTTGTAAAGTGGTATACCATATACCCAGGGCCTTCAAATTAAATGCTACTAGTCGGCCTGCAACACTCATTGTACCACCCATTTAAGTAGCCCTTTAAACATGGCTCAGGCCTGCTGTTGCAGGGCCTCTGTGTGCAGTTTCACTGCCACTTTGAGTTGGCATGTAAAAACATCTTACCAGGGCTTTTATTACATATGTCACCCCTATCAATCAGTCAGTATTTGTAGCAGGCAGCTTATCAACCCGGGGTATATTCAGGTCCCGGCTGATGACTCTGAGTGCTGGCTACCTCTCATCAAAAAGCCAGATCTTGAGCTTCTTTCTGAAGTCGTAGAGGATGTGTGTGGTTCCCAGGTGGTGGGAGAGGTCATTTCACTTTTACTTCTCTTAGGCCTACTCTTCTCATAGGCCAGCACTGAGAATTCCTTAATATATATTTTTAAGCTGTAATTCCAGATTAGAAAGGAGTTGCTATATCATGTTTCATATCATTGTAATGGTTATGATAAATCCTTTTTATTGGTAAAGTCGGATTTATCATTTGTATTTTAGAAATGCCATTTTTAGAAAGTGGGCATTTCTCTGATCTTACTGCTCTGTGTGCCTTGCTGCCTGCCTCTAATGCACGTCTAGGGTAGGTGACAGCTACACTTTGTGCATTCCCACTAGACAGCCCCAAATACAGGAAGGGTGGGTGTGACTAAGGGCTCATTTGCATTTATCTGCATTTTGATGCTTGCATGTGCCCCTCAGTGCCCGAACTGTGCCCAGCACTAGGACCCTTGGATCTGAAACCCGGCACTGGTACTCCTCCGATGAGATACAAATCCCCAGGCCAAAGACACAGAACCCAAAATGCGGCATCACCTCGATCCACCAAAGATCCCTTCTACTGCCACAACTCTTGTTTCTCCTGTGATGTTGGAAGCACCGCAATCTTCATGCAGCAGACCCCCAGCCACATACTTCAACTCCACTGCATGCTACTCAACTTCCGATACCTCTGCAAGCATAGCATAATAATCTGGGACACCATCACCACCCACACACCTGACATAATGTTCATCACTGAAACCTGGCTCCCCTCACATCTTCACCAGACATTGCCACTGCTACATCCCCTGGATAAAAGGTGATCCACCATGACCTCCCTAACAGAAACTGTGGAGGCATCACCATCATCCACAAGGATTCCCTCTACTGCACTGCCTCGGATGATGACACAACACTAACCATGGAACACCTCAATTTCCAGCTCACACCTGATGCCAAAACCACCATCAGAGGAACCCTCACCTACAATCCCCTGGCCCCCACCATAGCTTCTGCAACTCCATCCTGGAATTTATTACCCTCCTGGCAATCAATTCCAACCACTACATCTTCCTGGGGGACCTGAACTTCCACCTGGAAGACCCATACAATGGCAATTCCACCTCACTGCTCAAAAACATGAGGATCATCGGCCTCTCTCAGCTGGTCGCTGGTCATTGCCCCCACACACTGTTCAAGACACACACTGGACCTCATTTTCTCTACCAGTGATAGAGCCACATTCACCCACACCACTGAGGTAACATGGACCAACCACAACATCGTCCAGTTCACAATTGAGGGACTTCCTGAAGCACAGACGAGAACCCCTACCCTCCCCCGGAGCAAAGTCACTGAAACACCCTGGATCACCACCCTCAAATAAGATAGACCCATTCCCGTGGACACCCTTGAACGCCACGCTCAAAACTTCTTCAACTGGATCTCCTCAGCCGCCGACACCACGGCCCCCTGAAGAGCACCACCAACCCTCAAATGTCACTGCAGGAAACTAAAGACACACTGGTACTCCAACAAAACCCCCACCAATCTCACCTCCTTCAGGTCCTCCCTCAACAGATACCACCACCAACTCTGACCAAGAAAGAAGCACTCACCACCCACATTGAGACAAGCACCAACCACACCAGATTACTCTTAAGCATCGTCAGAGAATTCTCATGCCTATCTGCCACAGAGAATGCAATCCACCACATCCAAGCCCTCCTCAACACACTATTGGACTACTTTCACCACAAGATTGCCAACATCTAGAGCAACTTCGAACCCCAGCCCACTGACCTAGAACATCCTTTCACTGCAATCAACTGCTCTCCCCCACTGGATCACAGAATGGAAGCAGCTATGTACTGAAGATACCATCTCCATCATGACCTCTATCCACTCTGGATCCCCTGCGGAACTATGCCTGCGCCACTTCTACAACCTAGGTAGAGGAGAAATCAGAGCCCCCCTCACAGAACACCTCCATCTCCACAGCCACCATCCCTGGCACCTGGAAGTAGGCCGAGATCAAGCCCCACTGGAAGAAACCCTCAGATGACCCCAACAAGCTCCAAAACTACCCCCCCCATCTTGCTCCTCCCATTCCCCACCAAAGTGTTGGGAAAGGCCATCAACTTCCTGCTCTGATTACCTCGAAGACAACATGTTTGAACCAACCAAATCTGGCTTCTTGGCCAATCACAGCACAGAGACTGCCTTGATAGCAGCAACCAATGACATCAGATGCCTCCTCGACCTAGGGGGAAGGGCTGCCCTCATCCTCCTTGACTTATCAACAGCCTTCAACATTGTCTCCCACCACACTGTCATCACCTGACTCCACAGCATTGGCATCTAAGACAACACACTCAACTGATCTGTGTCTTCCTCTCTGGCTGAAGACAGAAGATCCTTCTCCCTCCCTTCATCTCCGCCCCAAAGACCAGCGTCTGCCGCCCCATATGTCAAGAGTGGGTGCGGGGAAACTACGGGGGACAATTTTAAACAACATTTAAAAAAAAAAAAGAAAACACTTACTCTTCCCCTTGTGCCACCATCTCCAGCTGTCCCCTGCCACCTCGCTCCTCTTGTGGTGTCCCAGCATTCACCATAGCATTTAAGCAGTGTCAGAATTGGTCTGAGTGGCAGTGACTGCCGCTAAGACACTGCCCAGGGGTCTGTGCTGTTTCTCCAGCCCCGCTGTGAGAGCCCAGTTGGAGAAACCTAGCTATGCATGTGTGTTTGGTTGGCCTGAGATGGCCAGCGAGACACATATGTGCACATAGTACACTCTCCACTCTCCACTACTCCCACCTCCTCTGGCCCAGCTCCGCCCCTCCCTGTACACTCTGCTGGCTGAGCCAGCAGATGAAGAATGACGAAAAATAAAACAATTGCAAGCTATTGTTTTATTTTTCCTCTGCTGGTTCAGCCAGGGGGGCAAACGCCCCTTTCCACTGCGGAGGAGCCAACCCTGCCAAAGACATCATCTGTGGCATCTCCCAGGGCTCCTCTCTCAGTCCCACCCTCTTCAACACCTCCATGACTTCACTGTCAGATATTGCACACACCAATGGACTCAACATCGTCACTTATGCCAGCGACACCCAGCTTGTCCTATCCCTCACAGATGGCACCGCCATCACATGAACCAACTTCCAAAACACCATGACCGACATTGCCACTTGGATGAGGACCAACTGTCTCAAGCTTAATTCAGACAAAACGGAGATCCTCATCTTCATTAACAAGTCCTCCCCCGGCACGATACATGGTGTCCTGCTGCCCTTAGTCCCCCTCCTACACCCCTGACCACAGACGCAACCATGGAATTATCCTGGATACCAAACTGACCATGAAGCATAGGATTAACACCATTTTGTATGCCTGCTTCCACATCCTCTGCATGCTCTGCAAGATCTCCTGATTGATCCTCATCTCTACAAGGAAAACAGTCACCCCGGCCCTCATCACCAACTGATCTGAGCACAGCAACACAATCTATGCCAGAACCATAAAAAAGCTCATGAACCTCCTCTAGACCATCCAGAACTTGGCAGCAAGACTTGTCATCAACCTCACCAGAAGAACTAGCATCACTCCCCACCTGAGGGCCCTCTACTGTCTCCCCTTCCAGTAAAGATGCCTCTTCAAGCTCATTAGGCATGCATACGAGGCCGTCCACAAAGCCAGACCCACCTACATCAACAACTGCTTCACATTCCACTGACTAGAGAACTCCGCTCAGCCTCCCTCGTCCAGGCCCACATCCCCAGCATCTACCACAAACACTTTGGAGGTCACTTCTTCTCGCATCTCACTGCCAGATCATGGAATGACCTCCCCTCCACCTGTGCACCTCCCCTTCTCTGAAGGACTTCAGAAAGCAGCTCAAGACTTGGCTCTTTGACTGCCATCACTAGCCGGACAAGGCCCACAGCATCCCTCCAGCACCTTGAGACCCCCCGTGTAACAAGCTTGTGCTCCACAAGACCCTGATTGATTGATTGATTGATTGATTGATTGATGGGCCTTCCTGGGCAGGAAGGGTGGAGTGGAGCTGACACTTTCACTTTAATAGGGAAGTGCCTGTTCCCACACAAAGCGTTGATTATCAGTATCTGGTTACTGGTTGTCTGGAGACAGGGCTAGTAGGAATCGATTTCTGTGCACTTTAAAGTTCATCAGACACTACTCGACTTGTAATTAATCTCTGCCAGAAGAACTCCTGGGATGGCAAAAGGACTCCATGGACTGCTTTTCTGCTTGTTGCTCTGCTGCTCCCTGATTCTGTTGAAGGAGAGCTGGACTCTGCTGAATGCCAGAAGCGATCTCGAAGGACTTGTTGGCTTGCCCCCAATTCCTGAAGTCTCAGGGCCATCAAGCAGTACGGCAGCTGAACCTTGACAAAGAGCAGAGCCAGCCTTGGATTGGGAAACAACAAGTGCCTTGCATCGTCACAGATCAAGTGCTATAGCTTTGTTTAGAATCAGAACCTTACATTATGCTCACACTGAAGCCTTCGGAGGCCATGTGGGCTGATCACCACCTTTTTTGGATGCTGCAGCGCCTTCCAGTGTGACTCCAGTGACCATTGCTAAAAGACCAGGGCATGCCCAAGACATGGATCCATGAGGCTTGTCAGCCTTTCTTTGCCCCTAGGATCAATGCAGCATTTTCAACACCGACCTCACTGCAGCTTGGCAGTGGCACCTCAAAAGGCTTGTCAACTTGAGCAAAGCCTTCCTGCAAGGTACTGTGAATTAATGAGGCCTGCGGGAGACACACAATGGGCCAGCACTCCTTCATGGCCGGATCTAACCATTTTTGCTGATTCAGGCTAAGAGGCCGTCTCCAGAAAACCTGCCTATTTTCTAGTGACTTGGGGATATTATTTGATTGAAATACTGGCTGAAAACCTCTCTGGAGATCCGCGTATTGGATTATGTTAGTTACTACTGGTCGCTTCTGAACCCCTATAATTATTGCTGTATGAAGAACATTTTGAGCTGGTGACTATTATATAGGCCTGTAATAATTGTTCAGAGTAGCTTTCTATAGTAGATTGTTAGTATGGGTTCCAAACCTCTCTTTGGAGACCGTGTGGTGATCTTGTAATTAATGTACTTGCAGTTCTTATCAGCTCATTCGATGTCTAAGCACCTCTTAAGGGTGAATAGAGTAATCTAGTGGATAAGTGTAGTGAGCTCTAACAGGAGGTGTGTTGATGCCGAGAGGCAAACACTGGTGCAAACCATTATCTGCTTGATTTTATTAGCACTATGCTTCATGGCTGTTATAAATCCTGGGAGGACACTCAGGGTTCGATAGTCAGACCACAATACCGCCAAGGCAACATTTGCAAAAAGACTGGCAGATAGACGGTATCCTACTTGCCGTATAACAATGTTACAGCTGGTCCAGCGGTGGTCTTTTTATCTATGGTAGGTAAGCATGGGACACGGTATTGCCGTCATTTGTGTCGATGTAGGTGTGTACATTTTTACCAAAATGTACACATATGGATGACACATGTATAAACATACTTTGTACATGTACTATTCCATTTCTGGGGACTGGGCCATACATGATCAATCCAGTAAGTGGCAGAAAAATGCAAAAGCTTCTTAACTGTATTTTTTTGTGTTTTTTCTTTTAGTGTGAAGTTGATGTTGTGAAAGGGGGCCCTGGATGAAGAGGAAAAGAAGGAAATAGAGGAGCTAGCACTTCATTTCCTTGATTTCAGCATGTCAAAGCAGGGGGACTTCACCACCACAGTCAGCTCCAAGAAAAAGCACATCATATGTAGACATCAGTACCCCTGTCTATATCACCCTCTGTCAGCTGCTTTTCCCTAGTAGCTGTCAAAGCAGGTGAAAAATGGCTGGTGGTGTCCACGGGATTCCAGCTTTCTCTAATTCAGCAAACCGCCAACATCGTAAAAAGGCTGGTGGGCCACCTTGTGGTCAGTCGGGGTTTCCTACACCGCTGTGACGATGGTGACAGGACCGCAAAACTCATAATCAGGCCCTCAATTTGACTGTCAAATACTAAATGAGACATGGAACATTTAAGAAGGCCAATGCCTGAGGAGTTGCTGCCTAGATTGTTGGGATCTGAGAGAAGGGCGGCAAAGCCTAGTTTAAGGCTAGCAGAAGAGGGTTCTTATGGCAAGTAGGCATTATTGATTTTGAGTTACATTTAACTGGATTTCATAATATTTATTGATGTAAGATAGCAAAGTTCAATGTGCCCGACAACGTGATTTAATCTACATTTCTCTTCCTCACATTGCGGATTTTGTCAACTGTCTATTCATGACACACCAAAATGTTGTTTTCAAATTTCACCTAGTACAACATACAAATATGGCAAGTACTCAAGCAAACAGGATTTATTTTGTAACTAAAGCAATTATACTTTCCACCTTAGACCACTTCCCAAGACCTCTCTGATTGCTTTGTTTCTCAAAGTATAGATTATTGGGTTGAGCATTGGAGTAGCTGTGGTATATAGTAGTGAAGAGACTTTCCTTACACTGAGGGAGCTTCCTGCCTTTGGTATGGAGTATGTGGTGATCAGTGTGCTAAAGAAGACAAAGACCACTACTAGATGGGAGCTGCAAGTGGAGAAAGCCTTTTCTCTTCCTACAGCTGAAGGGATATTAAGTATGGTAAAAAAGATAAAGATATATGACACAATGATTACAGGAAATGGAATCATAATCGCAAAGATGACAACAATAAATATATCTATTTCAACTAGTGAGGTGTCTGAGCATGCTGCTTGTAGCAGGGGTGCCAAGTCGCAGAAGTAATGGTCAACCACATTGAGGCTTGCAAACCTTAGCTGACTCAATGGAAATATAACAGACGATAAAAAAATAAAACTAGTCATCCATGCACTTCCAGCTAGTTGCAGGCAAAGCCGTTGGCCCATAAGAATGGCATAGTGTAAAGGATAGCAAATGGCTACATATCTGTCATAAGCCATAACAGTTAGAAGCCAGCACTCTGCTGAGAGCATCATGCCAACAATGAAGGATTGCATCAGACAACTTGTAAAGGAAATAGTCACTTGTTCATGCAGTAGGACACCTAAAAGAGTAAGACTTGTTGTAGTTATGTACCTTGCTTCTAGAAAAGATAAATTCCCCAGGAAAAAGTACATGGGTGAGTGAAGACGATTGTGAGTGGCAATGGTGACTACTATCATCGAATTTCCCATGATTGAGAAAAGATAGATGCTGAAGAAGAGTAAGAATAGAAGAGGCTTCAGAGCAGAATGTACTAGAAATCCTAGAAGTAGAAAGCTGGTGAAAATGGTGGTGTTTTCTGAACAATGCTTTGGATCCATTCCCTTCATCTGAGAAAAAAATGAAAAGCAGAAATAAGTCAATCAAAGGTAAGCACTCTGCAGCTTAATGAAGGTGTCCAGCACTACACAATGAATACCTAATTCCGTATTAAGATAACATTTATAGTCATCAAGATTTCATGGTCATCATGCTAATAAAGCAAATGTATTGGAAGTTGGAAGAATATGTAAGCTGGAAGGTGTGCCATGCATGGCTAGCGAAAGAATAATTTGTTGCTAATTCAGTGATTCTTACAGATACTGTTTTGCACCCCCAACCCTGCAAATATAAATGCACACATCCAGAAAGCTTTCCCTTGCACTAAGGTCAATTTTCCTATGGCTCTCCCCTTGGAGAAAAAGAGAAAAACAGGCATAGTTCACTCTTTTCTATAATGAGTTAGTCTTATTTAGAGCTAAAACTTTAAGAGTCAGACAACCTTGTCAGAGAAGCTTGAATATGCTGGGTTTAATTGTAGTTGCATGGAACCTCACCCGGGCACATACACATTAGATATTGTCAATAATTACTCATTTTTGTTATAGCCAGCACACCAAACATATGTATCAGAATGATGAGAATGATCAATGTAATCTCAGTAGGCAGAATATAAAACAAATTGAATATCAGAAAAACCCATCATGGTATCCCCAGTATCTGCTACTTATACCTAACTTTTATCAATATTATTGTAAGTTTTCTAATTATTAGTAGTGGCTTAATGATTAGTACTGTCGCTCGCACCTTATGCCAAGCCATGAAATAGCACCCCATACCTCTAAGAAGCTCTCAGGCCTGCAGCTGAACATTAGCTCTCTGGCATTCTTCCCAAAGGACAAATTTTAATTGCTGCCACTCCTAAATTCTTCAATCCCTTTATACTGTTCTCCCCAATAATTCTCTATGGAGAAGAGAGGTGAAGTTAGTGTGCAGTTTCATGTGATTGTATTACTATGTTAACTAGGCTCAGTTGGACACATATCTGAAAGCCAATGATATTGAAATATTCTTCCTTACACAGTAGTTTTGTGGCCAGCCAAACGGTCCTACAGTATTGCCGTTCCAAAAAGCAGAACCAAAGGTTCCAATTATTTGTGTTTCTGTTATTTTTGTTAGCATCACTAATCTCATTCAAAATATTCATTTTATACGCATTAATCCTTTCAAATACATGCTCTAAAGTATTAGTGCAGCCATTTTTATCATACATATATACCTGATTTATATGTTGCATGCACATGTCATTAGGAAAAAAGCCCTACCATTTACTCCAATACCACCTTGTTAGATGTGTCATGGTCTGGTTGGCTAAAGTGTAGGCTCAGCCACGCAGAACATACCACTCCTGTCAAGGGACGTCAAGTACACCTGCTAGATAACCTGCGCTCACCCTTGGGTAGCTTGGCTCAGTGCAGGCTTATTTTGTAGAAAATGTGTGAAGCAACAGCACAACACTTTCCCACAACACCCCGGCTGAATGACCCCTAAAAGACACTTCACACAGGTTGTATGTATGGGAAAATTGTATTCAACGTACATGCATGATTAACTCAGTTTGATTACAATATGATCTCAGCGTAAATGCCAATGAGTACACAACACACAATTATATTCATTGTAAACTTGGGCGTGAATTTCATTGACCCCTGGGAACACACAATAAAAGACCCTACAGTGTTACTGACTGATCACTGTATATACATTTGAGGAAACCACTCATTCCCTCACCACATCCCGATAAGGTGCTGACCCATTGTCAGCACACAGACCACCCTAACTGTACCCACGATCAGTGTAATATGTTGTAATCCAGGGTGCGGTAGCAACACAGTATATATCACAGCAAGCCACACTCCTACCTACACCCACAACCTTAGCCACACTAGTAAAATGTGATGTCAACCTTATGAACTCCCTGGAAGAGCCTGAGTACCCAGCAAAACCATAGTGCTGCCCCAGCACTCACTTGTTCTCACTCAGACTCCTTCACATCCACCTCATACATAGGCACAGGGCCTGGATATCAGTTGTTGCTGGTATGAACACACACACACTTGCTTCCGGCACCTTAATGCAATGGCTTAATGTTAGAAATGAGGTCTTTGGTTGACAGTCAGGTTACCCCCTGTTCAAGTAAGGACCCTCACTCTAGTCAGGGTAAAAGAGAATCCCCCTCAGCTAACCCCTGCTTACCCACTTGGTAGCTTGGCAGAGCAGTAGGCTTAACCTCAGAGTGCTAGGTGTAAAGTATTTGTACCAACACACACAGTAACTTATTGAAAACACTACAAAATGACACACCACAGGTTCAGAAAAATAGGAAATATTTATCTAAACAAAACAAGACCAAAACGAGAAAAATCCACACAACACAAGTCAAGTTATAAATTAAAAATCAAAAAGAGTTTTTAAGTGGTTTCAAATACACACTAACACTGTTAGCGTGAAAAAGTACCTTGGGTGCGTCAAAAATAATCTGGCATGGGGGAGTGTGCATAAAAAAGGACTTGCAATGTGTTGGTTCCACTCACAAGCGGGACCTTGCGTCATTTCTCTTTTCGCTGGGTCGGGGTGTGTCATTTCTTTTCTCCGCAGGAGCGCGATGTGTCGATCCGGTCAGCACTCTCGGGTCTGGGCAGGCCTTGCATTTTTCACACGCCCAGTGATACTTGAGTCGGAAATCCAGCCGCATGATGATCCAAAAACCATGCAGCATGGGTTGCGATCTCCCAGCCTCCGTCAAAGATGCTTTGCATTGTTTCTCCTGCTCCGTGTGTCGATTCTTCGGTCACGTTTCCAGCGACTGTCGATTTTCAGCTGTGGAGCTGAGCGGCACATCGTTTCTTCAGCCGCAGATCGGAATTGGGTCGATCTTTTCTCTGCACAGCGCTCTGTGCATGGATTTCCTTTTCTTTAGGCTGCCAGCTTCTCCTTTCAGGGTCTCAGGAAATGGATGGGCACCACAGGGCAGAGTAGGAGTATCTCCAGAGACTCCAGGTGCTGGCCGAGAGAAGTCTTTGCTGTCCCTGAGACTTTAAACAACAGGAGGCAAGCTCTAAATCAGGCCCTTGGAGATTTCTTCTCAAGATGGAAGGCACACAAAGTCCAGTCTTACTCTGGCAGAAGCAGCAACTGCAGGATAGCTCCACAAAGCACTGCCACAGACAGGGCAGCTCCTCTTCCTCAGCTCTTCAGCTTTTCTCCAGGAAGAGGTTCCTCTTGTTTCCAGAAGTGTTTCTAAAGTCTGTGGTTTTGGGTGCCCTTCTTATACCCAAGTCTCTTTTGAATGTGAAATCCTGCCTTGCCCAGGCCAGGACCCAGACACTCACTAAGGGGTTGGAGACTGCATTGTGTGAGGTCAGGCACAGCCCTTTCAGGTGTGAGTGACCACTCATCCCCTCCCTCCTAGCACAGATGGCTCATCAGGATATGCAGGCTACACCCCAGCTCCCTTTGTGTCACTGTCTAGTGTGAGGTGCAACCAGCCCAACTGTCAAACTGACCCAGACAGGGAATCCACAAACAGGCAGAGTCAGAGAAATGGTATAAGCAAGAGAATACTCATTTTCTAAAAGTGGTATTTTCAAACACACAATCTTAAAATCAACTTTACTAAAAGATGCATTTTTAAATTGTGACCCCAGAGACCCCGAACTCCACATGTCTATCCGCTCCCAAAGGGAATCTACACTTTAATCAGATTTAAAGGGTGCCCCCATGTTAACCTATGAGAGGGACAGGCCTTGCAACAGTGAAAAATGAATTTAGCAGTATTTCACTGTCCGGACATAAAAAACACATTACTATGGCCCTCATTCTGACCCTGGCGGTCTTTGACCGCCAGGGCGGAGGACCGCGGGAGCACCGCCGACAAGCCGGCGGTGCTCCAATGGGGATTCCGACCGCGGCGGTAAAGCCGCGGTCGGACCGGCACCACTGGCGGGGTCCCGCCAGTGTACCGCGGCCCCATTGAATCCTCCGCGGCGGCGCAGCTTGCTGCACCGCCGCGGGGATTCTGACCCCCCCTACCGCCATCCAGATCCCGGCGGTCGGACCGCCGAGATCCGGATGGCGGTAGGGGGGGTCGCGGGGCCCCTGGGGGCCCCTGCAGTGCCCATGCCACTGGCATGGGCATTGCAGGGGCCCCCGTAAGAGGGCCCCTACATGTATTTCACTGTCTGCTGCGCAGACAGTGAAATACGCGACGGGTGCAACTGCACCCGTCGCACAGCTTCCACTCCGCCGGCTCGATTCCGAGCCGGCTTCATCGTGGAAGCCTCTTTCCCGCTGGGCTGGCTGGCGGTCTGAAGGAGACCGCCCGCCAGCCCAGCGGGAAAGTCAGAATTACCGCCGCGGTCTTTCGACCGCGGAACGGTAACCTGACGGCGGGACTTTGGCCAAGGTCAGAATGAGGGCCTATATGTCCTACATTAACCATACACTGCACCCTGCCCTTGGAGCTACCTAGGGCCTACCTTAGGGGTGTCTGACATGTAAGAAAAGGGAAGGGTTAGGCCTGGCAAGTGGGTACACTTGCCAAGTCGAATTTACAGTTAAAACTGCACACACACACACACTGGAGTTGCAGGTCTGAGACATGTTTACAGAGCTACTTATGTGGGAGGCACAACCAGTGCTGCAGGCCCACTAGTAGCATTTGATTTACAGGCCCTGGCACCTCTAGTGCACTTTACTAGGGACTTACTAGTAAACCAAATATGCCAATCATGGATAAATCAATTACATACACATTTTGCAAAGGAACACTTGCACTTTATCACTGGTTAGCAGATTTCTCTGACAGTGCGCCAACGAGGCCCAGCTGTACTGGTCTAATGTATTCATTGGTGGTACTATAAGTTGCAGACTTTGAGTACTACTACTTAGTAAACCCTTTGGAGGGGTTCAAAGGGCATTCCTCTGAACCAGAGATGTCTCCCCTATATTTCCTCTGTGTCTACCCTGAGGTACTGGAATGAAGATCTTTATCTATATGGGTGCCAGGCTGTGTTTCCAACCCCTCTCCCATCTATCTCACCAGGCCCCAAACGGCAGAGATCTGTTGCTCTGGATGCCCGAGTTTTATAACGGTCATCTGGAGAATGTGCAGATGTGCTCTTCCCCTGGGATTTCTGGAATGAAGCCTAATTTACAGGGCACAAGAACCAGTCTCACTGCCTCAAAATTCCCAAATCCTAGAAGTGGCATTTCCTGGCCAGGCATGACAAAGCCGCCAACGGCTGTGGCTTGTCATCCTGAGTCCAACGATACCAAACAGTATCAGGCTGATCCCTTACAATCCCTTACTGCAACTGGACTTAGTAAGCGTAGGTGTCCCATATCAGTGTGTGGGTAGAGCAACTGTCAGTGGCAGTGTGAACGTGCATGGATGTTGGACCCCTTCTGGGAACTTGTGCCCTTGTGCACGCAGGAACCTGCAAAGCAGGTGACACTTTGGTTAGAGTCACCATAATGATGCCTGTGCACCGCGGTCGGACTGAGCTCTCAGGCTCTGTTCCTACCATGAATGCTTGTGGGAAAATAAACATTACATTGTCACTTTGGCCATGTGCACATCCACATAGGAACCCCCCCACCCAGTTGTAAATATGGACACCCTGGTTGGAGAGGCCAACCCCCATCCAGACCTGGCTCGGCCCAAGTACTGAAACTCGCACATGAGTAACGAACCAGTTTCTAATTCATATGTATCGCATGGGCAGTTTCACCCTGCACTGGCGGAGGGAAAGTGCTCAGAGCTCCTAAGCTCTTGAATCTTATGGTGCCTAGCTGTGCTTAGGTACCTTCTAGGCTGCCAATGCACCACATGGGGGTCTCTAGCACATGGATATGCTGGCATTGACCAGTTGTGCTGGTTCCATGCTTTACCCTGCCCTACAGGCCTGATTCACAGTCGGGATCCAACCGTGGGTGGTCCTACACATGCTGGCCAGCATAGTCTCCCCTCTCAGGGTGCACCTGCACCTCCATCTCCACCCTGTGCACAACAGGAGCTGATGCTCATGGCCCATGGCCACATATCAGGAAACCAAGCTTCCCAACTTGGGATCTCGCTGGCTGTCTTTCAGTAGGGGTCCCCCCAGGGGGTCCACCCCTACCTGGGTACTTCCTTCAGGCAGTGCCTGTCCAGCTCCATGGGATTCCTATCCTGAGTGCAGGTGCCCGCAGGCCCCACAGGCCTGCTCATTCAGGCCTCAGACAAGGCCAGCGGAGTTGCCAATGGGGACAACACATGTGTCAGAATTCCCCTTGGCAACCAGGACTGCAACTCCCCCCCCCCAGGTATCTAGTTCACCTATCACACAAGGCCAGCAGGGGGTGGCGATCCAGCCACATCCTTTCCCCCTTACCCTAACTTAGGTAGGCTGGGGAGCTCGTTTCCTTGCTGCCAGACAACAGAGAAGTGTTCAGAGTCTGAGGGTCTTAAAGGGGAAGACAGCATAGGCTGGGAGGAAAAAGCAAACAAATGCAGGATTTTTCCCTACAGAGCCATGTCTAACACATCTTAATTGTTTACTATAGCCACAGTATGCTGGGGAGTACTGTTTCTGACAATTATGCTTGCATACAGGAAATACCCCCCCTGTTTCAATAAAATGCTCAGAAGGATGTAACAAATAAGGATAGTATAAATTAGCTCCCTATGAGAATACAGAAATGATGTGCTTACAGTGGATATTGTGTCCATTCCAGGGCCATAGAGTGGATGTCAGGCCTATTCCAGTGCCACGGTCAGAGATAAAAGGGTATGAAGGGAAGTCACACTAATATTGTTGGAATAATGGAAGAGACAACAAAAATTAATGGTTATTCTGTCTGAAACAACTAACAGCAGTCAAAACAGACATTAAAAAACTTCAACTCATTTTAGCCTAGTTGATGTACACTTACCTCATTCAGATGTCAAGTCTAAAGTATATATATACATATATATATACTCATAGAAAACCCTAAGGATTCAGCAGTTATAGTTAGAGTTCTTTTACGTAACTGTAATTTTCACCCTGTCCATAATTACAGGAATACCCCAGGAAGGTGGTGGGGGGCTGTTCGATCCCCTGGCATAAATAAATAAAAAATGCTCAGAGGATGTGGTGGTCCTGGGGCCTGCGAGAGGGCTGCTCAGCACACAATCTGACCAATGCCTCTGGGAGGTGCCGGTCCCCAAGGCTGCGGGGGTACTAGGGAGCCCCTGTGTTATATTGATTTAAAGCCCTGGAGAGGTGATGGTCTCAGGAGCTGCAGGTGGGGTGGGGGTCTCCTGTTACAATTGTATGAAACCCTGAAGAGGTAGTGGTGCCTAGGGCCATGGGGGCAGCCCCCGGCATTTAATTTTTTCAAATCCCCAAGGAGGTGGTGGTCCGTGGGGCTGCCAAGGGATCATAGGACACCCGCATCAAAAATGTAAATACTGCCTGGACCTGGTCCACCCTGGGGCCTCAAAAAAACAAGTGTGGGAGCCCATGCTTGTTTTTTGTGAGAAAGCTTCAGCAAAATTGTGAACTTTAGCCCAAAGATTTTAAAGCTTTATAGACCTCGGGGTCCCTCTGGGACCCCACTACCAAAGCTAAGGAGTCAGGGTGTCTCTACCCTGGCCTCTTTTCCTTTTTTCACATTTTTAGTGGGACTCAACTGAAGCCGAGTTCCAAGATAGCTGCAAACACTTCATGGTTGTTGGCAGCCAATCAATCAATCAATCAATCACTTGTTAAGCACGCTACTCACTCATTAGGGTCTCAAGGTGCTGAGGGGGCTGCTACTGCTCGAATAGCCAGGTCTGGAGTCGTTTCCTGAAGGTCAGGAGGTCCTGGGTCAGACGTAGGTTGACGGGGAGGAAGTTTCAGATTTTGGTCACGAGGTGGGAGAAGGATCTGCTGCCAGTTGTGGTACGATGGATGTGGGGGACAGTGGCGAGGACAAGGTTGGCGGAGTAGAGCTGGCAGATGAGTGCGTGGAAGCTGAGACACTCATTGAGGTAGGCAGGGCCTGTGTCGTGGAGGGCCTTGTGAGCGTGGGTAAGGAGTTTGAAGGTGATCCTCTTGTTGAGGGGGAGCCAGTGTAGGTCTCTGAGGTGGGCTGAGATGTGTTTGTGGCGTGGGATGTTTAGGATGAGGCCTGCAGAGGCGTTCTGAATACATTGAAGTTTCCTCTGGAGCTTGGCCGTTGTTCTCGCATAGAGTGCGTTGCCGTAGTCCAGTCTGCTGCTGACAAGGGCGTGGGTGACGTTCTTCTGGTTTCGATAGGGATCCATCTAAAGGTTCGTCTGCATCTCTCTCTTCGACTTCTGCCAAGGATCGACCACTGACTGCTCCAGGACACCTGCAAAACTGCAACAAAGTAGCAAGAAGACTTCCAGCGACATTGTAGCGCCTAACCCTGCCGGCTTTCTTGACTCTTTCCTGGTGGTGCATGCTCTGGGGGCTGTCTGCCTTCGCCCTGCACTTTAAGCCAAGAAGCAATCTCACATGGGTCAATGGAATCGTCCCCCTGCTAATGCAGGCACCAAACTTCTGCTTCAACGTTTCTCTGGGTTCCCTCTCATTGTGACAAGTTTGGTCCCTGGAACACAGGAGCTGGATCCAAGTAACACCGACAGTCCAGTGGTCCATCGGTCCAAATTTGGTGGAGGTAAGTCCTTGCCTTCCCACGCCAGACAGTAATCCTGTGTACTTTGTGAACTTCAGCTGCTAGGGCTTCTGTGCACTTTTGCAAGGAGTCCTTCTTGCACAGCACAGCCCAGGTCCACAGCACTCTGTCTTGCATTGCTCAACTCGCTGAGTTGACCACCGGCTTTGTGGGCCCTCCTTTATAGTGTTGCGATGACCGCCATGCTCAGTTTTCTTGAACCCGTGTTCAAGTGCTTCTGTGGGTGCTACCTGCCTCTGTGTGGGCCCTCTGTCTCCTCCTCCAAGGGGTGATCTCATGGTCCTTCCTGGACCTGGGCAGCGCCCATTTTCTTCAACTGCAACCTTTGCAGCTAGCAAGGCTTGTTTGTGGTCTTTCTGCAGGGAAACAACTGTGCTTCCTCCAGCATGCCGTGGGACATCTTCTGTACAAAGGAGAAGTTCCTGGCATCTTCAGTAGTTGCGGAATCTTCAGCTTCTTATGCCCAGAGACAGCCATTTTACACCTTCATCCGGGGTTTAGTGGGCTCCTGCCCCACCTGGACACTTTTGTGACTCTTGGACTTGGTCCCCTTCCTTTGCAGGTCTTCAGGTCCAGGAATCTGTCTTCAGTGCTTTGCAGTCAGTTGTGGTCTTTGCAGAATCTCCTATCACGACTTTAGTGTGTTTCTGGGGAAGTAGGGTAACTTTACTCCTACTTTCAGGGGTATCTTGGACACCTTTAGTGTTTTCTTACACTCCCAGCGACCCTCTACACACTACACCAGGCCTCGGGTCCCTAAATGGTTCGCATTACACTTTCTTAGTATATGGTTTGTGTTGCACCTAGGCCTATTGCATCCTATTGTACTCTATAGTGTTTGTACTACTTTTCTAACTGTTTACGTACCTGATTTTGTTTTTTGTGTATATTTTGTGTATTTTACTTACCTCCTAAGGGAATATATCCTCTGAGATATTTTTGGCACATTGTCAAAAAGTACCTTTATTTTTAGTAACTCTGAGTATTGTGATTCTTATGATATAGTGCTATATGATATAAGTGGCACAGTAGGAGCTTTGCATGTCTCCTAGTTCAGCCTAAGCTGCTCTGCTATAGCTACCTCTATCAGCCTAAGCTGCTAGAACACTACTAATCTACTAATAAGGGATAACTGGACCTGGCACAAGGTGTAAGTACCATCAGGTACCCAATATACGCCAGGCCAGCCTCCTACAGGCGTTGACTTCGGCGTGTTTCCAGCTCTCCGGGAAGGTGGCGGTCTTGAAGGAGCTGTTGATGATAGCATGGAGTTGGGGGGCGATGATTTGGCTGAAGACATAGTGAGGGCAGGGGTCGGCGGGTGATCTGAAGTGGATAGTACTCATAGTCTTGGTGGTGTTCTCGTCGTTGGTTTGGGTCCAGGTGCTCAGGAGGTTGGTGTGGCAGGGTGCGTTGGGGTTAGTGGTGGCCGCGGTGGTCATGGGGATCGGGGAGGTGAAGCTGCTGTGGATGTTCATTATTTTACAGTGAAAAAAGGTGGCGAGGGAGTTGCAGATGTCTTGCGAGGGGGGGTTGATGGAGCAGGACTTCGGGTTGGCGAGTTCTTTGATGATGCTGAAGAGCTCTTTGCTGTTGTGCGCGTTGTTGTCGATTCAGTCTTTGTAGAATGATCCTTTGGTAGCCGGTGATGCTTGCAGATGGCTGTCTTGAGGGCAGCATGGTTGCTCTCTGTTTGTTCGTGGCGCCATATCTTCTCAATTTTCAGTTTGGAAGCCTGAAGGTCGGCGGTGAACCAGAGTGCTTTTTTGTTGGTGCGGTTGTTGGGAGGTTTCCTAAGTGGGGCGAGGGTGTTGGCATAGTCGTCCAACCACTGTTTGAGGTTGAGGGAGGCAGTGTTGGGGTCGCTGGTGCTGGGTGGTGGGGCATGGGCGAGGGTGCGAATCAGCTGGTCTTCCGAGATCTTGTTTCAGCTACAGGAAGGGGTCTGTTGCGGGTGGTGGTGAGCGGTGTGTTTCTGGAAGGTGAAGTGGAAGCAGCGGTGGTCGGTCTAGTGGAGTTCGGTGGTATGGGTGAAAGTGATGTGGCTGCTGGTGGAGAAGATGGGGTTGAGCGTGTGGCCAGCTGAGTGGGTGGGCATCATGACAAGTTGATTGAGACCGAGGTTGACGAGGTTGGCGATCAAGGCTGAAGAGGTGCTGTCATTGGCGTTCTCTAGGTGAAAATTCAGGTCGCCGAGGAGCATGTAGTCGGTAAAGGTGAGGGTGTAGGCACTGATTGTGTCGGCGATGGCATCGCAGACCTGTGGTCAGGGGACTGGGGGTGTGTAGACAAGGGTTCCTCTGAGAGTGGTGTTGGCATTGATGTGAATCTGAAACTGTAAGTGTTCTGTGGCATTGATGGTGTCATTGGTGTTGGTTGAGATCCTGATGGTGCTCCTGTGGACTATGGCGATTCCTCCTCCCGGTTTGTTTGTGCGGTCTCTGCGGGTAATCTTATAGCCTTCAGGGATGGCTATGGCGATGTTGGGTTCCGAGGAGGGATTCATCCAGTTTTTGGTGAGGAAGGAGATGTCTGGGGAGGCTGAGGAGAGCAGGTCCCAGAACTCGACATCGACACTTATGGACGGAGCGGGTGTTGAGGAGGATGCAGCTGAGGTGGTTGTGGGTTAAGCTGCTGTGGTGCTTGGTGGCTTGGGTGCAGGTGAAGCTGCACATCCGGCAGGAGAAGGGTCCATGGGTGTGCCTCGGGTGGCTTGGATGCAGGCGGTGTAGCGACCAGGGTTGTGGGCGTGGAGTTCTTTGGCATTGTAGTGGCATCTGGCAGTGTGGGGAGCGCATGGACCAGGGGTCTGGCGCTGGGTGTGGTCCAGGTGTGGACCAGCGCAGATGGGCACATGGGGGCGCGAGAGGGGGGGGGGGGCAGGGGATGCAGCGGCGGGGAAGGAGAGCGGCAAAAAGGCAATAAAAACATGGGCTAAAAGGCTAAATGGCACAAATCCAAACAATACAGATTACAATAACAGGACAGACGCACAGTACTTACGGCAACCACTAGACACCAGGCCTGCAGGTAGTGGAGGGCCTTGAACTCGCTGCAGCAGTGAGGGTGAGGTAGGGGGCACAGAGGCAGTCAGAGCTTTGCAATTGCCGTGCACAAGCTCCTAATCTTTGTGAAGTTATTTCGGCCACATATATACACATTTGATTTCCATTTAATGTCTCAAAAACTTATGAATGGATTTGCACCAAATAAGCAAAAGCTCAGTCCATCCACTGGTTAGGACTTTTTTTAAATGCCCTTTGAGGAGTGAAACCTCACCTAAAATCAGGTCAGTCAGAGCTTTGCAATTGCCGTGCACAAGTTCCTAATCTTTGTGAAGTAATTTCGGCCACAGATATACACATTTGTTTTCCCTTTAATGTCTCAAAAACTTATGAATGGATTTGCACCAAATAAGCAAAAGCACAGTCCATCCATTGGTTAGGACTTTTTTTTAATGCCCTTCTGTCTCAGTCCCCGCTTAATGGATCACCCCAAAACTTTCAGTGTGCAAAAAGAAACACTGGTGTACTTTTGGGGAAAATGTTGTGAATATTTGTCAAACGGTGCCAAAGATATAGGAAAGTCCAAAAATGTTTTTTCTGCGAAAACATGGTCCGAACCTGCGGGTGGTATGCGAATCCGCCAATCCACTTAGGTAGATCCACAGGGGAACTGCATCTCTAGATACAGATACATCTTTTTTCTTTAATAACTCCAAAAACTACTGCACGTATGTACACCAAATTGCAAAGTTTGATCTTTCTGGACTATGATCTCGCTTTCTGCCAATCCCCCCCCCTTTTTCTTGACCCCCCATTTATGAATCACCCTGAAAATGTCCTCAATAGTGCTAAAATTATTAACAAAACAAAACAGTTTTTCCTTTGGAAACTAGATCCTGCAACTGCCAGTAGGTAATGTATAAATATCTTATCTTTCTTGTGTGCCTCAAGTTCAGGCTATTTCTTCTCTTTGCTTTGCCAAACTCAGGTCTGTAAAAAAAATATGGCATTTTGCCTCCAGAGCAAAACACACACACTCACACATATATATATATATATATATATTTAACATATATATCTATATATATATATATGTATATACATATATATATATATATATGTATATGTATGTGTATGTATATATATATATATATATATATATATATATATATATATATATATATATAAAACATGCGTTGTAAAAAATGTGCGGTAAAAGCATGCATGGTAATTTGCAGTGCAGTGTTGTATACAACCAACCCCCGAGCATCTAAACACTCCAACACATTTTTAGTTTCATTTTAATATGTGACATCATTTCTAATATTGCATTCCCAATCACCACAAAGATGGGGGCTCTTAGTGCAACTGGAAAAATACACTGACTAAGTTTGGTTCTGAATTATTTCATCCAACCTGATGGACTATAAACAAAAATACCAATAGTGTGAGTTAGATACCAAATACACTGTTTATAGCTATGCCAATTGGGTCATATTAAGGGTATATTTCATTTGACCAATGTTTTTCCTACGTATGTTAGTTCCACACTTCCTCAATATATATGTGATCTATCAGTGTACAAAAGTTTAAGTCCTGTAGTCATAGTAATTCATTGCAAACATGCAACAGAAGACTATAGCCTAACTGATTTTTTGTTTAGTAAAACAAAATATGTACGAGTCCTTGAAAAAGCTTTTAACATAATAAAACAAAAAAACATAAGAATATGACACCACAACCGTTAACGGAGTAATTTTGACATTCAGGGACATGACCTGAAGTGAAATAAAAAAAAGTGGAGTCAAGTGTAGGATGGACATTCCCCAGACAAAAATTGTATATAGAAGCAAAATACACTTAGAATTTGTTTACGGGGTTCATGTTTCATAAATCTTAGCAGTTGGTTTGCAAACTGAATATACAGATTTATTCCTCACACCATAATATTAATAATAACGATTTCATTTGTAGAGCACACAACTGCTTCCTAAGAAGTGCCCCGGCACTAGCGGCAAACAACAGGCAAACATGTTGTTCCGTAGTTACAGTATGGACAAATTCAAATAGCAAGATGAGTTAAAAAAGGTCTTGAAATTATTTGTAATGGATTCTCAGAGGGGCAGGAGTAAACTAAGTACAAGAGAGTTCCAGAGTTTGGATGTAAGAGAAACAAAGCATCTGTCCCCTCTTCTAGTTTCTGAACCTTGGGGACTTGCAACAATTTAAAGGTTTTGGACTAAGGGTCTAACTTGTAGGTAAGATTTCAGGGCCTCATTGCGAGTTTGGCAGTTGGACCACCAGACCACCATTTTGGCAGTCTTCATGACCTCCCTATTAGGAATTACACAGGACAGGAACGCCGACTACCAACCAAGAAAGGCAGACTGCCAGCCGTATGGCGACCCGAAGAAAGGTGTCTCGAACTCCAGCACTGATAGCCCTGCGACCAACCACTGACCATATTCCATCTGCAAAGTCACAGTGGCAGGCAGCCATGGTGGTCAGACAATGGGGGTCCAAATCACGGCCGCCCACTGTCAGCAAAGTAATACACAACAGCACATTGGATAGATTTGAAAACAACACAACTGACACAGATTGCCACACTCAACACAACTGCAAATAACACTGTAAAAAAAAACTTCACACACCACAATCCTCTGTATTTTCACAGCAAGACACAGCAGAAGAGAACAATTTTTTTCCCGTACTGCACAGATACTAGGAACCATTTTCTTCTTTCACCATCCAATACCCATGCACACACTTTTGTCCAGTCACACCCCTTGGCACAATCCCACTTTTGTAATTCACTATAACTGTAATATATATTTTATATTTTTTTCACCATGGCATGTATTAAAAATCCATGTTTCACAGATGAAGCGTTAAGAGTCATGGTGGATGAAATCAAAAGAGTAGAGCCACAATTTTTCAGAGCCCAAGACCAGCGTTCTACTCTCAGTAGGAAAATGGAAATGTAGGACAGGTTCATCAACAAAGTGCATGCTGTAGGCACCAAACTGTGTACAAGGTAGGACATCAGGAAGAGTTGGAACAACCTCAGGGTCATGGGATGTTTCCTGGTCTTTTCCAGGCACCAGCTGCAGGCCAAGAGGATTGGTGTTGGCCCTCTCACCCCCCATTACAACTCCATCCCTGGAAGTAGAAAGTCTTGGCCCTCCTGAATCCTGTAGGCTTGACAGGAATACCTGGGGGAGTGAAGTCACAATACTAAAAGTGTCACCACAATGTTATGTCATGTATGCTCACTGCTCACCTCACCTTGTGCTCCAATCAGCCAGTCCAGTATCCTCTTCTCCAAATACCCTTGTTTGTGAACTCCCATTTGAAGTGTACTCACCTGGGAGGATAACATTTGTATAGTCTCCGTAGTACAGGGACTGACATGACTCCAACTCCCAACAAGCAATGTTACTGTCACTCCACTCAGCCAGCCCAGTGTCCTCTTCTCCAAATACCCTTGCTTGACAACTCCCAGTTGAGATATACTCACCTGGAAGGATAACATTTCTATACCGTGTGTAGTACAGGGACTGACATGACTGCTAAGGCCAGCTGGCTGTCACTGTTGCTCCACTCAGCCAGCCCAGTGTCCTTTTCTCCAAATACCCTTGTTTGTCAACTCCCAATTGAAGTGGACTCACATGGGAGGATAACATTTGTGTAGTCTGTATAGTACACAAACTGACATGACTACTCCCAGCAAGCCCTGTTTCTGTAACTTCCAATACAATAACAGTGCACACCTGCTCAAATACATCTGTTACTGAACTCTCAAGTGGAGTGTGCTCAGTATGGGGACAACATTGTACAAGAGTGTGTACCAGAGTGACATGACTGCAACTCGCAGCAGGCACTGTTCCTCCAGTTCCAACCACCAGCCCAGTGTACTCTCCACAAAATACCTGTGTGTCTCAACTCTCTATTGAAGTGTACTCGCCTGGGAAGACACCATTTGTACAGTGTGTATAGTGGAGGGAGTTCCACTACTGCCAATGTCAAGAGGCCTGGTTTCTAGAAAACCAAACATCAACACAGTGTTTTCTTGTCTAAAGACTCCTGTGTCTTAATTCTCAATTGAAATGTACTCACCTGGTAAGATACCAGTTGTACAGTGTATGTAGTACAGGGAGGTATCTGACTACAACTCACAGGAGGCTCACTTACTGTCACTCCAAACACCAGTCCAGAGTCCTCTTCTCCAAAGACTCTTGTTTGGGAAATCACAAAATAAGTGTACTCACCTGGGGGTATAACATTTCTCAAGTGTATGAAGTAGAGGGAGTGGCTGCTAAGGCCAGGAGCTGCTGTCTCACCAATTCAAAACACAAGCCCAGTGTATACCTGTCCAAATATCTCTGTTCATTAACTCACAATGGAAGTGTACTCACCTGGGAGGACCACGTTTGTCTAGTGTTGTTGGGAACTAGTTGGGGTGACCCGACTATCAAGGCCAAAGAGCCTTGTTTTGCTAACTTCAGCCCCCATCCCAGTGTACACTTGCCCCAGTGCATCTGTTAGTGAACTCACAAAGGAAGATTACTCACCTGGGAGAATCACATTTGTCTAGTGTCAGAAGCTAAGGGAGCGACCTGAGTGCAACTCCCAGTAGGCACTATTCAACTGACTCCAAATAGCAGAACTATGGTCATTGTTTCAAAATGCTAGCCTGATTACTCTCAAAGCATGTTAACTCATCTGGGAGGGACAAAGATACAAATCATGTTCAACTCAGAGATGTGGCTGGTCACCCTGCTCTATCTTGAACTGCTAAGCCAAGAAGAGACTATATAGGACAGGAAGGACAGCTCACACAGTGTGTAACATAATTAACCCGAAGGCCTCAAGATGCATCACCAGAATGGTTTTAGCTGAAGACACATTCACAATGCACTGCCCACATGATGACTCCAATCTCATATACATCAAACTCCTGGGTCAGTCTGCATAACATTCAGTTGGGCCTCAAAATGGCCAAAGCCACACTCTACCTAACCACTGTTTTGCCTGACCTGCTGGCAAGATGCAGATCTCAGCTCATACTCCCAAGTGCAAATTAACTGCTGAATTCAGCAGCTGCTGACTTTAATGAAATTGGCATGCTTCACAAATGTCATCTCGACACAGCCAATACCATGGGTACCTGTCAGAATAGGATCACCTGCACATCAACGATGTACACCAGCTTTTCAAAATGTCACTGTAAACTTTTGGAGATAGATGTCACAATACCAGCAGTCACATTTTGGCCCTCATTATGACCCTGGCGGTCTTCTGACTGCCAGGTCTAATATGTCGGTATTACCGCCAACAGGCTGGCAGTAGATACCGCCACATTCTAAGAATGGCGGGTTGGCTGCAGCCACTCCACCAATTTACCACCCATACCGCCATGTCCATCTCCAGCCCAGTGGCATACAGAGTACTGGGCCTGGCAGTATGAGCAAGCCTACCCTCATGATTTTCGTGGCGTTAGCAACACCACGAAAACCATGGTGGTAGTCCCCACCGGTGACAGGGAATTCCTTCCCTGTCACCAGTAGGCAGCTCCCCTACCCCCCTAACATTCACCTGATGCCCCCTAGCCCCCCATCCAAACTCACCCATGCCCCATACAGGCACTAACCCCCCACCCCTGATATTCAAATACACCCCCCCACCCACCCCTGATCCAAACACACAGACACCAACCCCTGATGCACAAACGAACACCCCCACCCCCGATACACGCACACACCCCGCCCCGATACACAAAAGAACACCCCCACCCCTTCCGATACACGCACACACCCCACCTCCTCTTACATTCACACCTCCTCATCCCCATATACGCACACACCTGCAGACGTGCACACACCACACAACTGCTCCCATCCCCATAGCCACACACGCACACATCATCGCCTCCCTCCACCCACACTACAGTCACAGCACCCCTCACCCCCACATACACACACACAGACACCCACACTCACACTGCCATACAAGCATTCAAACATGCATACTTCCAGTTATACACACACTCATTCTTTCACACATTCACACTAACATGCAGATACGCACTCACTTCACCATTCATACACATATTCAGTCACATGAATACAACCACGTAAAAAAACACAGCACACAGACACAGTCACACATGCACTCACAGACAGACAAAAACACACAACTCCCCCCACCATCCCACCGTCTCCCATGTCAAACGCCCAAATTATCTTTTCTGGCGAGGAGGTCGTCCAGCAGGGAACAGGAAGGGGTGCTGCTATCACTAGCAGCGCTCTGCCAGGAGAACACCACCAGGTCATATTGATGGTTACAATACGGCTGGAGGAGTTCTACTGGTGGGGCAGTGCAGGGGGGTAGCAGCGCCTACTTACCCTTATTGTGGCAGAAGTCATGCAGTGCTCATAATCTGGCAGACGGTGGTAGCCGCCGTGGTTCTATGTTGGCAGCCACAACGGCGGCGGTAGGTGATTTTTACTGCCAAAGTCATAATCAGCAGCTTTATATTTCACATCAACAGCTGGCACACAGAAGCCACAGACAAGACTACCACTCTCCCCCTAGATGAAGTCCTCAGTGATGACGACACTCCTGGACGTGGAGGACAGTTCTAGCCTCGACTGTGAGTCTCACTGTGCCAACATCAAGACCTCCCAGTCCGGTTGCCTCAACCTCACAGGCAGCCATTCACACCTCAACTTGTGCACCTAGGACAACAGCAACCATCTTGTGCCCGTCTGTCACCTCAGACAATTGATGGTCTTGGAACCAGTAGTAGGGGGCACCCTGTGTTAAGGGCACAGGTCCCTGGGGGTAGGGTGCATGGGAATAATGTTATGGGCCACTGGGATGAGGCCACTTGTGATGCTCCTAGCCAGGACTCTATCAGCCAAATTTTGTGGGTCTATCAGGAGTCCCAAGGCATGATGGGCCATGTAGTAACCAAACTCCAAGAGATCAAGCTGCTGCAGAGGACATCCACAGGGATATGCTTCAAACCTGGCCTCCCTAACAGTGGTGTTGAGGAACATTAGCAGTACCCTGACCAAGTATCGTCAGCAACAATCTACCCCTTCCTTTGGCTCAGCAACCACCAGGCCCTTCTTACTCTGTGCCAGCCACTAGAAGGGAGGCCAAGTCAGAGGACGAACCTGCCCCAGACACCCCTGCCTCTGTAGCAGCAGCCCCCTCCCACACTTCCGTGGGGAGGACGTCCAGCTAAGAATTCAGGAGGTAGAGAGGGACAGACACCGACCACTGCCACAAAGTGTCCTCTTAATGAAGGAACCCCTTTGTGTTCCACATATTCACTCTGTTGACTATCTTTTAACCCCCTTCAATTTCCTATGGGAGGAGAACACTGGATGTTTGACCTAGAATGTCAATGCATCTTTTACAATGATTTCATCCACCATGACAGAACCCTTCACTATTCTGTTCTGTCATGTCACTCATTTTTATTCTATATACAAATTCACAATAAATACTACCTATCACCTATAAACCTTCTGTTTTCATTGTTGCTATGTAGAGATGTAAGGTCACGTGAAGTAAATGATGAGGACACAAGATACTCGTGCAAGGAGGGATGTGTTTCGGGTACAGGTACAGTGTCCTGCTAAGGTTTACAACCAACACACAGAAACACATTGCTACAAGTGCCTGGGCACCCCAAACATTGTATTTCATTATACAAAACATAGGCTGTTGAAATGTCTGGACTGTCGTAGCCAAGAATGGCTGACTCCTATTTTGCCAAGGTTGATATACACAGGTACAGTTCCCCCAACCACAGAAGGGCCTTATCAGACATTGTCCTGTAGAATAGGCAAACAGAACAATGAATGGTGTCAACAGCTTGAGCCTTATCACATACCAAATCCAAGTAATCCAATATCACATACAACAAGATATAGACAGAGGGCAGCACAGCAGTCCCTGATCACAGGTCCATCATAATTCAATGACCATGCATCTGGTGGTATGATACAAACATACATCAGCCACTTTGGCCTGCAATAATGAAACATATCTACAGCTACATACAGGTTATACAAGAGGAGTGTTTAGCCTATGTGAAGGGTGCATGCCTCGCTTGCACTTGCTGACAGCAGATGTCATGGCCACATGATCACGTATGAAACAATGGGCCCACCACAGCACACTAAAGAAGTAAAATGTGCACTTTAGTCCTTCCACCCATACACTGTCCAAGCTGGCTTAGCACAGGTTTCATACACCCAAATCTGTGACTCATATTACCTGGAACAAACCATGTCCAAGTACTATGTCAAAACAGCATCAGGTACTTGGCAATGTCACAACCCTGAAATGCCCATATGAGGATGTCAGGGTGAAGGTACTGTACATAGGCAAAAGAAGGAGCAAAGATTTGAAACAATACCTACTGCACAAATCACATAGCAAGCATCTGGAAATGAAGTTGCATTGTAATGAGAATGACACAAACAATGCAATTACATCAAGGTGGGGATATGTCAAAGGCTAACTCTTCAAGCTTATTTTGTCCTAATATTGCTGAGCATTACTTCCCTAGTGTTATGCCAAACACTCTACACCATACATTCTGGCAACTATAGTACTTTGTATAGTCATGGTCATTACATCACATGACATACTCACATTCAAGAAAGGTAGTTATAGATTAGGTCTTTCTGCAAGTCAGCTCCTTCCTCTTCAATGCTGTCAGCTTCACTTAGCATTTCACGAGGCTCACCTGCTGGCACTGCAAGCTGCCCCTCCTCTGGGATGCATGGGATGTTCCTCCTCATGGCAAGGATGTGGAGCATGCAGCAGGGCACAATGATCTTAAACACTTTCCCCAGGTGAGTAGAGGAAGACTCCACCAGTCTGGTTCAGACATCTTAATCCGGCCTTCTGGAGCCCAGAATCTCTCTTCACTACCAACCTTGTTCTTACATGGGCCTCATTGAAGAAGACTTACCCTGGTGTAGTGGGATTCCTCTACGGAGTCAACAACCAAGGATGGTTTGGATATACTGAGTCTCCTGTTAATGAATGGGACATATGTACAACAAATGAGTCCCTCATCAGCAAATCCTCAACAGACATTGAACACACACACAGGACAGATGTGACTCACCAGCGATCCCGGCCCTCTCTGGGAGTTGAAGGAATGGAAGTTCTTTTGGTTGCGGTACACTTGTTCACTGGCATGCGGTAGGACCAAGCCAACGTGTGCCATCAATAGCACCATCACATGTGGGATGCGTGCAAAAGCATAAAAGTCAGTGTTCACATCTCCACGTCATGGAAACTGGATTTAGCTGTCCAGGTGTTTCAACATTGCAGAGAGGACATCCCTTGACACCAGACTGCACATAGGTTGGGACATACCACCAGTTTAGACCACTGCATGTTGAAATGACCCTGTGGCTAGGAAGTGCAACACTGACATGTCTTGTATAATGTGTGGATTACTAGTAGCTGGCATCAGATCTGGCTCCATCTAATGATATAGATCCACTATTTTTTGCTGATTCAGATGATACAGGAGGATGACATGTCTTTCTTCCATGTCTTGAAGGTCTGGCAGTTGACAGTAGACTGTGTTTGTTGCATCTTTCCTCTCCCTTGGTACTTATATGTGACAGGAAATTAGTTCTGACATTAGTCATAGTGTCCACAGCAACATAATGATGCATGTCAAGGTAAACATTTGACAAGACAATTTAGGAAGGATGGGCATGGTAAGCAGTACACATCAGAGTTGTTAATGACACAAGGGTCGTATGTACCCCCTTGGTTAGCCACACATGTATACACATCATATGTCGGAACCTAAATCCAAAATGTGCATAACAAATGTCACTCTGAAAGTGATTTGATGTCCCAAGCACAAAAATTACTTTTGACGGGGGTAGACTGTGCCCCACTGGAAATTGCCATCTGTGCACTGCAACATATAACAATGGTGTTTGAGTATTAGGACTTATATGACAAGAAACGATGAGCAGAATGTTGTGCAAAATACAACATTTTATGAGGTGTGATGCAGAGTTAATATCCCAGTCCCGCATTTCATGGTACTAAAATGGTGGCTGCCTGACCTACTCCACTGGACATTAGGAACCGCCTGCAACCGCTGGTTGAAGTCATCATGGAAGTAGGTGGTCACAACCATGGCAAACACAGCCGTAGGCTAACATTGTTGCTAGTGGTGTTCGTGGCCTAATGGCTGTGTCCGATATTGCTGACGACCACATATGTAGTGGACGTGACCACCATGTTCTGGAAAATCCTTCACTTGACTCCTGACACTGCTGCCAGCAAGACCTCCACTACCAAGCTTCTGAGTACTGCCTCTGGGTACAATCATTTCACGTCCAGCAGGTGATAAGTGATACGGCCTCTGCTTTCTCACCAGAAGAGTTGGAGTGGCTGGTGAATGATGTTGCAACCCTGCATGGACAGCTCAATGATGCACCAGAGGAGCAGGTAAATGCCTTGTGTCCACAGTTTTCTCTGTTGTTCATCATCTTTTTCCTCCTCACAGGATAAATTGTGCCCATGTGTGGCAGATCGATTACTCATGTGCCTGTCGGTACGGTCTGTGTGGCATTAATGGAAGAGTCAATGTGCATGCACTTGTGGCCAGTGCCACATGTTGAGTTCATTCACAGTGTGGTGTGTGTGTTCATTGTGCTCCCTGATCCACCTTGTGCTGGATGCACATAACTAGGTGAGGTGACCGTGGCGGTTCAGCCACATTCAGAATGTGGCGGTCTGGACCGCCATGCCGTTGGCGGCAATGACCACCACCGCCGGCGTGGCAGTCCAGACCGCCATGTTCTTTATGAGGGCCATAGTGTCATGTAGTTTGTGTCTGCTCAGCCTGCAGAGACCAGGGCCTATCACATGTATCTCCTAGTACGGGTCATAGTCTAGTCTGGGGTGGAGTCACTGTGGCTATGCAACTGCAAATTGTGCTCAGTCCCTGTGCACCAGCAGATCCTATCATGTGACCAATATGAGGCTCGGTATTAGTATCTTGCCCAGAATGACTCATTCCTTTTATCAGATTGAGAATGTGTACAGGGGTGTCTTACTGAGCTGTGACAGATATACAAGTAACATCATTGTCAGTGTGTGTTGTCATCTTCATACAGGTCATATTTGTCCTGTGCAGACTCATTGCATAACTGACATTTCCACAGTGCAGACAGTGTGTTGATTCCTGGGAGACCATGATATGTGACACAATAACTTCATTACATAGCAGAAACTGGTCAATGCATGCCTTTTTTGTTGAATGCATCGCTGTAGGATGGACATACATGTCCAAAACACAGAATCTCGCACCTGAAGTGGTATGACTCTGCATTTGTTATTGCAAATGTCCACACATGGACAGGGTAGACACTCTCTGTACCCACCATGCAAACCCTTTTGTTGTTACTCATGTGTGATGTTTGAGTTTTTACTTATGTGAAGTGTCTCATGGTGGCCTACATCTCAGTCAGGTTGCTAAGGCATGACCCACAAGATGTCAGTAAGCCTGTCTAGTCATTGTATATCCTGAGCAGTATGGTGGATTGGTTTTCAGATTGGGAATTGTATATCTGTTGTCATGTTCCTGCACTTATTGGGGTGTGTGTGTCACACTTGGGGAATATTGACAAAATGGGAAAGTTCTAGCTTGATGTAACTGACATGTATGTGACTGAACCCTTTGTGATAAAAACTTGTTATCATGATCTCTTGATTTGTGTTTTGCATCCATGCAGATCAATGCCAATTAAAAGAAATGGATATGGAGAGCCATTGCCAAGAAAGTACAGACCCTGGGGGTCCACAGCCGGCAGAGTGCTCACTGCAGACAACACTGAGAAGAGCTGAGATGCTGAGCCTGGAAGATTGCGAAGGCCCAGCTGGGGCTGTCCTCCCAACATGGGCAGGCTGCCCATCGGAACATGACCCCCCTACTGCCCCTCATTCTGGTGGTGGCCTATCTGGAGCTTGATGAGTGGTTGAGGGCAGCACAGCAACTGCAAGGGGGTGAGAACATAATATATTCCTGCCTGCCCCATTGTCAAGTGATTGAGGCAGGAGCTGACTGCTCCCTCTGACTATTAGGGATGAGCCAATTGTCACACAGTAGAGGAGTGATTGTGTTGACATGTCATATGTTATATTCTGATGTACTTATTGGACCAGTGACCTAGGACAAAACTGGGTGGAATCCTCACACCAATTGCTCTGAAAGGACCACATATGGCTGTGTACACATATCAATCATGTAATTTTTTTTGTTGTAGTGTGTATATTTTCTATGCAACAGAGCATTGCTCCTCAGTGTTCCAGACCAAAGGTAAGTATGTGATGGATCACTGTCATCAGCTATGTAGCTGGACAAATGTGTGTGTTTGCATCTGCCACCCAGAAGCTTGTTTTTTGAAGGGTATAATGTTTGCAGGTGCCTCAACGCAGTCTGTGAGGTGAAGGCGTCCAACTGGCAGGTGACAGGGCTTACATTGTTCTTTGTGTGCAGCTATAGATCACTACTGATCTATAGCTGCACACTACTGTGGAGAATGTCAATTGGAATGAAATATGTGCCATCACTGTTGCCAACATTCTTTGTGCCTACAGGCCAGAATGTAACCGTTTCTCTTTAGAAAACATTTGTTAGCTGCAGTTTCATGCATGGCCTACCTGAGTTGAAGGGATAATGACTGTATTCCCCCACATATATATATGTGCATGGCAAACTGTGTGAGGAATAGTACACTTACAATGTCATGCTGTACCACATACAGTTGTTTATTGGCTGCCACATTCCCTCATGCATCATAGCATGTCATTTGGCATGTACAACTACAGTAACAATGAAGGACATTCAGGTAGGCCTAGAATTTAGACTCTCAATGTGCATCTATGAGCTTGGGGTGGCGTCAGGTAGACAAATGCACTGCACAAATCTTATTGATTCTTCACCAAACCTTATACTGTTTTTTGCAACCTGTTTCTTTTGAATGCAAGATGTGATGTTGCGTTCCCCCGGGGGCCTACGTCCTGCCACCTCAATCTACAGTGTTACCATACCGAGATTTTTAATGTATAGGCAAAGTGGGGTCTGGCCCAGGGCCCCAGCCTTTCAGAGGGCCCATTGAGAGAGCCAGCTCTGTTCTGCAGAGAGCCCTGGCCTGAAGACCTTGAATAATTCTTCAAAAAGTTGGTTTGAATACTGTTTTCATTTAATTTTTGTCATGGGGCAGTCTTTTACAGACATTTTGCAGAAAAACTTTGTGTTTATGTTTCGTGCAACATCCATAGAACAGTTTTGTTTTGGACTAAAACAGGACCTCACCTAGGAGAAACAGGAGGAGTCACAGAGTTTGTGTGCAATAATATTAGTGAGCTGCTGCTGTCTTACAGTATTGAAATGACAGGTCAGTTTCCCTGAATATTAGATGTAAACACATTTAGGGCCTGGTTCACTGTCATGTACAGCACGTGATTACATTGTTTTATGTGCTGTATTCCAGAATGTGTATGTTTGAAGAGGACAGTTACATCAAGCTTCCGTGGAAGTAGGACATATATCCAGAGTGGTGTATTTTCTAATAAATATTCTACTTATTTCCACTTGTGGACTCTGTCTTTACAAGAGGTGATGAGTGGCACCACTCATCGGACCTTTCAGCGTGCAAACTTCCATTTTTCTCTGTTGGATCGCTTTGCCAGCGTCTCCAGATAAACAATTGCTTTGCTTTTTTTTTTATTTTCTTTTGTTCAGATGATTTCTTGTGAGATGCTAACAAGAGTCCACATTATACATTTGGAACCTTCCACATAATTTCTATGCGTAAGGTATGTGTTTGCTGGGAATTGTACATGCAGCTTTTGGCATGTTTAATTTCAACGTGTACGCCCTACAGTGTGCATGTTATCCTCTGTACATTGGGATTTATACACCAAACTATACACGCTACACATGGCACGTTTAAATTTCAACACACTACTGTGTGCATGTTACCCGCTGCACATTGGGGTTTGTACTGCTGACTATAAGCGCTACTTGCAATACGTTTAAATTTCAATTGGTATGGTGACTTTTGGCATGTGACTTGCAGCACATTTGGTTTTATTTCTAATTAACTATTAAGTGTGCACAAAGTTTTTCTCTTCCTCCCCCACAAGCATGTTGGCCAGCGGGAAGTGTTCCTTGCATGAAATGGCCAGAATGGAAAGCGTGTTTTCTTAATTATATTGAGACTATTGACAGTCAAGGTGAAATGCTTTCGGAACAAAAAAAATGCATTTTCTTATATTGTGTAGGTCCAGAAGGATTAAAGGCCTACAATCAAAAGACTAAAGATGCAGGTGGAGAAGGTGATAGGAATAAATGTGATAACGTTATCAGTGATTTTGATCAGTATTTTTCTCCAATGGTGTGTATAGGTATACTTAGATACAAGTTTTTCCATACAAAACAGGAAATTGATTAAAACATTGATCACTATGTTGCAGCACTTAGAACATTATCTTAAGATTGCACATTTGGACCTTTACGAGAGGATTTAATAAGAGATCAAGTAGTTATGCATGTAAATGACTCATCAATACAGGAAAGACTGTGGGTAAATTGTGATTCCAGTTCACAACAGATTTTATATATTGTTAGAAAAGCTGAAATGTCCAGTAGGAGTGTTAAAGTCATGCAAAAACAGTCCAAACAGGATGGATGCATAAGTAAGGTACACATTAAAAGTCAAGAGAAAAAAGGAGGAAGAAAACAGGAAGTGAATAAAGATAATTTAAAAGAATTCTCTAGAGAGAATGTTAGGTGTTTTAGATGTGACAGTAAAACTCATTATGCTTATAGTAAGTTTTTTCCCGCAGTGAAACAAAACTGTTCACTTTGTGGTGTAGTTGGACATTTTTCAAAAGTGTGCAGGAAGAAGAACATGCAAAATATTAAATTTGAAAGATGAAGGATTTGACAAGGATGATTTCCACTTGCGGGAGAAGAGTGAAGATGACCAGTTTGTACTAAATATTAAGGGTGGTGAAGACAAAATTTTAAATGTGGATAGTGATAAGATAAAAAAAAAACCTGTATGTCTCATGATCATTAGTGGAACTGTCATTCAAATGTATGCTGATTCTGGTTCTTTATACACTATTAGAAACAAGCAGATTTGGCATGACAAATTTTCAGAAAAGTTTGGTAATAAGTTAGACACTCCTGATATTTCTTCAGAAGGTTATTCTGCAGGAAAAATCTATATTTTGTGTTTAAACTTAAAGATAGAACAAGTTTGTGTAAATTGTATGTTGTTAAGAAGAGTCCCTCAGTTTTGGGTTGGCAAGAACAGGGAGTGCTTGGCATTATTTTGGACCCAAATAGTCCTGAACCAGTTATGGCAATAGATGAGAGTGAACAAATAAGCAAATTGATTCATAAGAAGTTTCCAAGAGTTTTCAGTAATAATATTGGTAAATTGGCTGATTTTGAACACGAAATGGTTCCTAAAAAAGATACTTTTCCTAAATTGTTCAAGGTGAGCAACATACCTATAACAGTTAGGAAGGAAGTAGAAAAGGAATGTAATAAATTAGTAAATGAAGATATAATAGAGAAAATAGAATCATCTGAATGGATTTCCCCAGTTGTAATTGCCAGACGGTCTGATGGCAATATTTGTTTATGCATCGACTTACGTTACTTGAACAATAACATCCTACTTGTCCAATTTCCTCTACCTCGAATTTCAGAAATGCTTTATAGCATTAATGGTGCGCATATTTTCACTGTGATAGATTTGTTCTCTGCATATCACCAGATTGTGTTACAGGAAAGTTGTAGAAATTGTACAGCTTTTATTACTAAAGTTTGTTGTTACCAATATAAAAGAATGTTTTTTGGCTTTGCGTCTACTGCTGCAGTCTTTCAGAGACTTAGGCATTCTTTTTTTGGTGATCTAGCAAACATCCAATGCTTTTTTAAGATGATATTGTAGTCTATAGCAGGGATAAAGCTGATCAAACATTGGATGGTGTGTTAAGCATTCTGGATAAAAAGATGGAAAATTACTTATGTTCCTGCAAAGAAAATGTGTTAGCGGATTTTCTATCCAGGATGCCATTACAGATTAAAGTTGACGTCAGTAGTGACTGAAAAGGAAACATGGAAAGAGGGGTATACTAATGACATGATTATTCAGAAAGTAATAAGATACATTATTGGAGGTTGGCCTAAGAAGGGGTCATTAGAACCTAGTTTGAAAACCTTTTGGGAAATTAGAAAATAATTATCCAATGACAATGGCATATTATGGAGAGGAGCTAGAGCTATTCCTCCGGCTAACCTAAGGAAATTGATCACATTGCAATGCCATGAGAGACATGGAGCTTTTGTAAGAACCAAACAATCAGTTAAAAAACATGTTGGCGGACAGGTCGTGACTTTTGTAGAACGTTGTGTTAGACATTATATTAAATAGCTAATGCTGATACATTTCTGAAAACATTAAATCCCAATATGAGTACATCTTGTATCCCAAGAAATCCTTGGGAGTTAATTGCTTTGGATTTCATGGGCCCCATACGTAGTAAAAGCAAATACATTATTGCTGCTATTGATATTTTTTCTAAGCGGCCTGCCATTGAAATAGTGGATAAGTTGGATACTGATATATTCCTTAAGTTTTTAGATAGAGTATTCACCGATGAAACTATTCCTGCACAGGTTATCACTGATAATGGGGTTCAGTTCTTGTTGAACAAAGCCAAGGACTATTTTAGAAGAGTAGGCATAAAGCATCACACTATATCATTATATAATCCCAGTGGTAATGGCATTATTGAACATTTCAATAGGGTGCTCAAGGGTGACATTCAATATGAAGGAATTGCAAATGACAACTGGGACATGCAATACATAAAACTGTGTGGATGTATTGCATTACAATGAATGAAATGACAGGTTGTACTCCTTTTGAGATTATGAGGGGTACAGTTGCAATAACTAAAAGTAATACTCCATGGTTGGATGAGAATCCTTTAGCTACTATGGATTTGGATGCTGTTAGACGCAAACTGGAGAACACTCATAATCTTTATAAATCAAAATTTGATCAGAAGAGAGGAACTGAACATGGTGTCAGTATGAATGTAGGTATGTTAGTCAAGATAAAGAAACTGTGGAAGGTTAAGAAAGGTGAAAGTCAATTTTCGAAACCTTTTGAAGTAATTGAGGTGTTAAAAAATCCAGTAAGATTGAATGATGGTAAAGTCTGGAGTGTAAAACGTATTGCCATTTTAAAAGGTGACAGATGGGAGTATTTCAATGAACATAATAGATCATATGACCCAATGTTGGAGACTAATTTGTTAGATGCAAAGAAAAGGAAAGAACCAGTTGTAACTGCTCAAAGTGAGCAGTGTTTAGAAGTTTAACAAATTAGACAGGATTCTGAGTTCCAAATGGAGTAAAGTAATGAAGATGTTAATAAAACTAACAAGGACTGTGACAGTGCTCAGAATACTGCTACTGAGGGAAATAGGAGAAGAAGAAAGACTAAATGGTTATCTGATTACTTTGTTTGATCCTGAATACAATATATTGGTACTACTTTATATTTCTTAAGTATATCGTACCTTATTTATATTCCTATATAAGCTTCTGTTTATAATTTTTTTTAAATAGTTTATAAAAAGAGAAGGATGTGTCAGCGCGTGGGATGTACATTCTTTTATGTGCTCTATTCCAGAAAGTGTATGTTTGAAGAGGACAGTTACATCTAGCTTCGGTACGTGTATCCAGAGGGGTGTATTTTATAATAAATATTCTACTTATTTCCAATTGTGGACTTTGTCTTTACATAAACCTACACTTTTGTATACATTTACGATTGTTTAGTACTCACAAAGTGATTTACGAGTAGTATCTTTATGAGTCTAGAGTCTCCACACATAAAATGAGGGGACTGTCCTATTTCTTTATGTGCAGAGACTCTGCATTCAGAAAGATACTACTCGTAAATCCCTCTGTGGTTACCGAACAATTGTAAACATACACAAAAATGAAAGTTTACCTTTGTGAATCAGGCCCCAAGAATTTGGACCAATGTGCCTGTGTGCTATCAGTAACCTGGCCAAAGAGGACATGAATGAACTGACACTGGATCATTACTTGAAATCTGTTCTGAACAGGGGTGCTCAAAATACATTTGGCCCAGGACTTCCGAAATCCTTAAGATGTCCCTGCTACCATATGCCAGAAGAAAGAAAAGGTTCACTGTTTTGGCATGAATAGCTGGCTACGTGTAATCCCTTCCTTCTGTGTTGTCAGCCCACCTCCTCAAAATGACTGGCTCTGGTCGTGTCCATTTCCCAGACGAGGAGGCACTTAAAGTTTTCTGTGATGACTCTTTATATGTGGACTCCAGTTTTTTAGGCTTTTAATGGTATCAGGCCACCGCACAGATCTTTCTCAGTGACAGGGCTAAGTTGCTGCTGCCCTCTATCTTGGATTTGCAGCACAAGGGCTGCTGCCATTTCAGATTCCTCAGCCAGGCAAATTGTGCAGGTTTTTGAGCCAGCATTAACTCCCTCCACCATTCACAGAAGAAATATGTGGAAGGATCCTCAGGTTGTGTACTTCCCACCAGTTGTACACTATTTTGACTTTTGTCTCAGTGTATCTTCATGGGATGTCCAGTGGAAAGTGTAGGTCACTCACCCCACACATTTACCTCTGTCCTTCTGAGGTAACTTTCATCTCTCAGACCTCCCAGGCACCCTGTAGAGGGATCCACTGTATTCTTCTCCATATGGGCCCACAGTAAAGTCCCAGTTTCTCTCCCTTTCCTGCACCCTCTCAGGGCTCTCTGATGTATTTGGCAACTTGGATTTCATTAGCTGCTTGCTCTACTGCAGGAGTGGCTCTGTTTTTTCTCCTCATGCTTTTTTACAGCTTCCAGGGAAATCCTAGAGTGTAGGGAGGTTCCATTCTTAATTGTAAGAGTTATGGGAGCATTCACGGCAGTTGGCAGGAGCTAGTTAGAACATGTTACTCAATTGAGCTGTTGTCCACCACGTCACCAAGGCGTACATAGTTGACCACATTCACTAAACATTTAAGTGCGGGCAGTATCACAATATTCACATCTGAGGTATACATTTCACATTTGTTATCAAATCTGTTCTTTTTTATCAAGTGTAGTTCAACTTTCAAAGTCAATACAAGCGTAATTTATTTTAATGTAGTAGCACATTTAACATTAGCTTCTGTTACTGGGAGCAGACATCTTAAGAAATTGCTCTGCAAACTTTGAATTGCCTGTTCACCTTATCATACCGATTCACATGCTGACATAAGAAGTTATTGGTACACATATGCTCCTCCAACACGAGTTAGAGGCAGATTTTCTTTTATTAGTAAAGGAAATAAACGTTAATGGCTAATGTGGATTAAGAAGGGTGGCAGACATGTTACTTTTTAATTCATAACTTCTCAAGAGAAATATCGGTAGGAATTCTGTCTCATGAATCCTGATTAGGACTTGGGGGAACTCTCAGATTTTCTACTCAGCAGCAACTTTCTGACCGCAAATGGTTGCAAGGTTCTGTGACCGCCCCATTGTAGAAATCGTGCCGGGTGCCCTCCTACAACTGAAAATCATGCTAGGCGATGCCAAATCTTGCTCTCTAACTTACTGTTGGAGAGCTGCATGCAAGAGAAAAAACTCCACCGTGCAGCGTGGCAGAATTTGGCCATAAATCTGCTACAAACATAACACAGAGTGGCCAAAACTCTGCCAACTCCACTGGCGGAGTGAAATATATTACCCGCCCCTAATCCTGATAAAGCATACTTTGCATAAATTCTTGCGATCATATTCTATGTGCCTTACTGGACTGATTCTTGCAGCAAGGGACTAAGAATTGGGTAGATTGCATCTCAGATAAAGTGCACTCACACCGTTTGAAACACAACCATATCAATGCTACAATTCTATACTGTGGTACAGCATTCTGGAATGTAAAGCTTTCAACAATGTATGAAAATGTTTAATTAGCTTAAAAATAGGGGACACTGTGCTTTTATTGGTTTACACATTGAAACTATGATCGGGAAAATTGAACAAACTCAGTGTGTGATTCATATTTTTATCATTCAAAGCATATACAATGAATACCTCTCTACAGTGTACTCAGTGGCAGCTGGTGACATCTTAAAGTGGGAGATCCAGTGTAAATCTGGAAGTGAGTTTGACTTACCTGGCACATTTGACAGACATGAGGGAGGGTTAGGGCACTTCTCTCCTTGAGACAATTTTGATAAAAGAGGGATACGTTTTAAAGAAAAATGTGATAGTGGGCTGACCCACTGTCCCATTCTGTAACCTGTAATGAGAGGAAGCAAAATGTTAATGTCACAACAACAAACCATTAGAAAAGAGCCAGACCGACAGCTCCTTTAAGTAAATATATTTTGCATATAAAATGTTTGTCAAATTTAAAAGTCTATGCTAATGTCAGACATAAAAAGTGAAAAGGGATTCTGTTACTTTGAAAAGCGACTTCAAAATTACTGTTCAGCCCCTCATAGTTTCACATGTAAAACTGTAAAAAATTGAAAAACAAGGCCTTTTTCATCCATGTTCCATCCATGTTTCAGTTATCTAAAGCAACATTCCTGTATCCATCAGGACCTCCACAACCCGGCTAAAATTCAGAAAGAGTTGGAGACATGCCTCTTTCAAGGACACTGCCATGATGCAAATAACAGACCAGTTTTGTCTCAAGTTAGATAGAGACTGTAGCCTTTGGCCAAGTTTGTGCCATACAAATTCCACATACATACCTACTGACATACATAGGGGCATATTTATGAAAAAATCATTGAGTGCAACAAGTCACCTTGCTGCACTGTGCTGCATGATAGATAGAAGGTAGAAATGTGATGTAATTATGACAATATGATACAATCCTGCCATTTCACTGTGCTGGCATACAACGTGCTGCCTAGTACTAATGCAGGCACCCTTGCACCATGGTGTAAGGGAGTCTGCAGCACAGATGCCAACATTGTACACACTGGCACAGGTAACACAGTAGTGTGATTAAGCAGTCAGAAAAGCATATCTGTGGGCTTCCTTATGAACTCATCTCAAGGTGTTCCTTCCTGCACAAAAACAATCCTGCCTCCAATGCAGGCACCCTTCTATCATGACGTAAGGGTCCCTGTATTGGCGCTAGGCAACCAAAAGTGTGTCAGCACAAGGAAAGTGTTTATGATGGTGCATTCTTTCCCTTTCCCTTTCATGCAGTTCAACAAAGTGCCTGGATGCATTGCACTGCGTGAAAGTATGATAACTCTGGGCCTAAGTCTATAGCACATTGTGTACAATATGTATAATAGAATTGGAGTACTGGGCATATGTGAAGCACACACTGCACACACTGCTCAAAAGCGCACTTAGAAAACAACTACCCAAGCAGCAGAGAAAATGGTACACCAGGAGCACATAGCACAAAAAATACCGAAACACATGCTGACTATAAACTATAAAAAGTATGCACAGGGAAGACAATGCACATAGACCACCCAGTATTCCAAAGCACTGAAAACACGTAGGGCCTGATTCACAAAGGTAAACTTACACAAAGTTTTAAGCTTATTCTTTTTAGGTATTCACAAAACACGTTTGTGGAAGTTAGCTTTTATAAGTAATTAAAAAACTGCAATTGAATAGTAATTTTACGACTGTGGAGACTCCACAGCTAGGCAGAGAACTCTGCATATGTAAGTTTATTCTTCTTCAGTATTCACAAACTGCATTTTAATAGAAACTTTACAACTACTGAGGCTCTGCCGTTGGGGCAGAGAACACAGTATACTAAAAGATAGACCTGTACTATCTTTTTATATGCCGAGTTCTCTACCCTGACTACAGAGTCTTTGCAGCCCAGTGCTTTATTTGTGCTTGCTGTTTCCGGTGCCGAGCACGGGCACTTATTTTTGAGGGCTGCCACTTAATTTTCTGCCTCAAGCATTTACTGCGAGCAAAAGACACATATGGGAAAGATGGAGGAAGAGAAAAACGAAACAGCACCACAAAGGAAGAAAGCAGAATGCTGCGAGAGTGAGCTGAAGGGGCAGAGAGTGGCTTTAAATGGATTGAAGAGGCACGAGATGGCTTCATGATTACGCTGCCTCAGTATTCCGCGCTCGCACATTTAATTGCAGCAGCTGCTCATTTAAGAGGAAGGCTTTGGACACCGTCCCATTTTAATTTACAAATTAAGCACTGCTGCAGCCGTAAAGTTAATATTAAATTGCGGTTTTGTGAATACCGATAAAAGTTAACCTCTACAAACTTGTAACTTTAACTTTGTGAATCAGGCCCATAGAAATTATATAGCAAGCTAACACAAAGGACACTGAGTACCCAGAGAGCTGAATAAATACACATCTCAGAGTAACACTGAGCATAACAGGGAAACAGAATTGAGAACAGGCGACACAACGAATAGAAAAGAAATTACACGTGCAAAGTACATGTGGGCAAGAGTGACACAGAGCACATGGCGTACTGATTTTGCACACAGTGAGAGTACGTTCGAAGTACAGAGTTTATTCATTTTGTAGAAGGGACTACAGAATAAGTTAGTAAAGCGCAGCTGTGAAATGTAAAGGGCGGGTTATGGCAGAGAAACTGGTCTTCCAAAATATCAGGCTCCCTCCAGGAAGAAACACAGGCAGCCGCCGAGCGGTGTTGGTGTTCTTAGGCCTCGTCAGGGAGGTATAGCTTGGCACAGAGAGCGCTTGGACTCTCGTCTGGCCACAGAAGGCGTTAAATCAAAGGCACACACGGCGATGGGAGAAATACTTGCAAAAAGCCTAAACCACAGGCAATCACTCTTGTAGATAGTTTGTGACAGACTGTTGCCATGAGAGGCAGGTTCACTCTAAAACACAGTGAGTGAAAAATGATGGTTTGAAATGGGGCCCGGAGCGATTGCTATTGTCCCGTTTGGTGTATTAGGACATTTTTACTCCAGGCTAAAGCGTGACTTAATTTCACAGCTGACGAAAGATAAATGCAACCAATATAGCACATACCACCTAAAGACAAATAAAGTTATTTATTCCTAATGCATAAGGTAATGTAACTTCATTTTTTAATACTGTTTTTGTTCTTCCCCTATAGTTCGCCTCCACACAATTTTCTCCTTCTTTAAATTTGCCTGTAAGGCTTAATCTGTAGTCGTTGCTTTGACAAAATTAGGATTAATAACTGTATTTCGCACTGTAACTCTCAATAACATTATTTTTATAAATATAAGTTAAAAAAAAAGTTGAATCGACCTTCTTGGTTGCTATTCAGTGTTGCTATTTTAAAATCTCTTACATCTTCGTTAAAAGAATGACGAATCGCTTTTCTTCTTCCAAGGATCATCATTTCCAAGCAAGGTGATATTCCTGAGATATGATGCTAAAGCTAGGCATCAGGTGATGTTTCATTACGTGTTCTTCTATTTTCTATGAACTGCAATGAAAGATGCTGTATATTTGAAGACATGAATGTCCATAAACTCATGCATTCACTTTCTTCCTCTTATAACCTTCTCAGTAAAAGATAAAACACGCCTCCTGCGCCTGCTCACTGCCCCAGCATAGTCCACAGGGTGTATAATTAGAACGGGCTGATGCAAAATGCACAATTACTCCAATTAATCTTTTGTAAAGGTTACCTTAAATATGAAGTGACAATTTTTATATTCAAAATCAAAAAGTTAAGTTAGTAATTGCCCAACATTACTTTCATCATGACATAATTTAACCTCTTTACTGCTGAAGCATCACAAGTGCTTTGGCTTTTCTTGATGTCTGTGCAGCTTGCGTTTGAACCCTCACAAACTTTTTCCATATAAAATATCCAAGCCAAATTTGTGTCATTTTCCCTACATGTTGGGGTTACTAAAGCATCCTGTTTTATTGTTTAACTTGGAGGGAACCAAGAAAATGAGCAAAATACAGGAGGGCACATTTATCAATGTGTTGGGTCGCTCTTGCACCACTCGCACGGGTGCGAGGGTGACTCAAAACCTAGATACAACTTACAAAGCCACGCAAGGCCACTTTGTGTCACCGTGCCTGACTTGGTAAATCTGGACTATGAAAGGAAGCACAAGTCACCACCTATGGATTCTGAAGCATTCCCAGATTTACCCACACTAATTCACCTGGGAATGGGTCACAATGCTACGACTCCCCAGGAGAGGTTGAACGAGAGGAAATATCTTTATTTCTCCTCCCTTTTTCGTTTTTCTCAGTGTGCTGCATTCTGCAGCATATGTAGACAAAGGAAAATGCCACAGAGAATGTTTTTATGCAAGGAGATTTCCTTTCCTGCTCAAAACAATCCTGCCTCTATCGCAGGCACCCTTGCACCACAGTGCAAGAGTATCTGGTTTTGGAATGCACTGTAATGTTAAATACAGTGCATTCCTGCCCTCTCCATTTCATGTAGCTAAGCACAGCAAGGTGGCTTTCTGAGTTGCATTTCGTGAAAGGTTGATGAATATGGCAGAGGATTTCTTTTTTAACTGAGAAAAAAATGCTGAACAAGAAAGGATGGGGCTTATTTAGGAGCCCCTAGTGCCAATTCCCTGCCACGTTAGCATAATTTTTTGATGCTAATGTGGCATAGAGGGCTAAAAACGCTGCACCATATTTACAAAGTGGCGCAATTCATGCATTGTGGCACTTTGTAACCCTTCGTGCTACATTATGCCTGCGCCAGGGAGAATGTATGCAAAGGGGACATTCCAACATTAGAGGGGCCATAAAAATGGCACAAGGAAATCTACGAGATTTCCTTGCGCCATGTTTTTCATCACTTTGAAGGCCTGCTCAGAGAGGCATTAATAGGAAGCTTCCATTGCTTACTATGGGCCTCTGGGTGCTTTGCAGGATTAGCATCAGAATTCTCGGTGCTAATCCTACGAAGCGATACAAATTCTGACACTAGTCCCATAACTACTGCCATGTTGCACCATAGTATAAATACGCCGTACACATGGTGGTCTTAGGGGGTGCTAAGGGGCACAAGAAAAATGGCTCTGCACTGCGTGCAGCGCCACTTTTCTTAAATATGCCCCAATATATTTTGTAAAACAAAATCACAATTGAAAGATTTTTATGGTGAGGTCACAATTTTCTCATCTTTCAGGAACATGCAGAGTTGTAATTAAATTATTTTCTATCACAGTTTTTGCATTTATTTAAGTGTTAGTCGTCTGTGCGTTCTACCTACTTAGAGTTTATGTTGCAAACAGGTGTAAAGACTAGTATTAAACATGGAAAGCTATGCATTTCTTACAAGTAGACAACATTTGAAATTCAACAGAGTCATCTGTGCAGCTCACTTGTGTTTTTCGAAGCTATTCATGGGAAAAATTATAATGAATAAACGCAGGAAAAAATTGAAATCATTGTCAATGTTTCCATCTGTAATTTTTTGCCCAGCGGGGTGATTTGCAAAAGTACTATGCCTTTAATTATGCTAGACCCTTCTGGTCACTAGGAAATATGGTGTTTGCGATTGTGTGATAGCTTTTGATATTGAGAGACAACAGAGTTGCAATTGTATGATTTTTCATTGTGTATTCGTATGGTAAAATCTAAAGAATGAAAAATGGGTAACAAGGAACCTTATGCATTAATCACAATAAATTGCAGTATTTTTACAACTTTAAATTTGGAATTTGGACTCAGCCCCACCAAGGAAAACCTACTAACCCAGATATTTCTGAAATCTGGACACTCAGAGGAATCAAGGTTTGTGTAACTTAGAGGGATCCCCTGCATTTTCCTATCCAGAATGCCCTGCAAATGTCAGACTTTGGCAAAAATCATGCTGGTTTTTCTAATTTCTTTGAGTGAACATTCTTAGAATCTATAAGATATACAAAATTACTACTACCTAATATTCTCAGACTTCTACTAAAGAGTTAACCTCATGTGTGTGGCTAGGCCCATCGATGGTGACAGTGAAGGTCCCAGAATACAATGTTGAGATGTTAAGGTTTTGCCTCATAAATTAACCTATTTTGGTGATGCAGGTACCTGTGGCATTTGGGCCTGGTGTTGGCTGCCACCCAGTGAAACCCACTAAACCCAGATATTTCTGAAAACAATACCCCATGTTGGTCTAGGTTGGTGTGACAATGGCCCACTCTTAGTTTTCTAATCTACAATGTCCTGTAAAAGTCAAAAATTGAAGAAAATAATAACAATTCCTCAAATATCCATGAGGAAAGTTTCAGAATTCTGCAGCGATCCACAACTATAGTAATACACAACTGCAATCAGCACATCACCATTGTGGCCGGGCCTCTAGCCTGCCAGAAGAACAGGCCAAAACGTATACCATGTAAAGTCAAAGTAGTGTCAGGTAGGTATTTAAAAGGTTACAGTTTTGGTCAAATTCAGTGATGTGCATTAGATCCACCCCACATGGGAGGCAGTGAAAATTGTCTGAAAGCTGAGTGAAAAGAACTTGTCAAGTGACTGGAAATGCCTGCGTTTTCTGGCACATAAATAAGGGACCCATACTTTGATGTTCACAGGGTATTCTCAGTAAGAAAACTTGTTGGGATCTATGGCAGTGGCAACACACTGATTCCACTCAAATTCAGAAATGTCCAGGGTTGATAGAGTTTATTGGTTAACAGCTGATCCAGACCCGGGAGAGAGCAGTACTTCACCATGACAATGTAGATGAAATTGGCATTTACTCTTGCTAATCCGGTCCATATGTTAAAACCATGTCTATAATATTAACATGTTTTACTTGCCATAAGGATGCTTGGGACAGAAAGAGTTTTTTTTGTTTAGGTACAGTGGTGCAGCCTTATACCAGGAACAGACAGACCCAACATCATTTATTTAAAAAAACAAAATCTATCCCTGGCATCCGGTGGGCTTTCTGAAACCAGTCCCTCATTGCATGAAGTGCAGATTTGGATTATGCCCTCAATCTGCATCCCAAGAGGGCAATAAGTCTGTTTAACACAATTTATCCAAATATCAGGATGTAATACAATGGTTTAATAACAGCACAAATTGCACAGTAAACTTGATATTATATTAGTAATTGGTTCATCTATAATACAACATAACAAATGCTTATGTTTCCAAAATTCCAAATTACATTAAAAAAGCAACCTCTATGATGATTGATGGTACCCAATGCATTTCAAGACTGAGTGTCCCTTCTTCAAAGATGATGCTACTCCAGAAAATGAAAACTTGAAAGAAAGGAAAAACAAAAAGAAAGAAAAAAGGGGCCAAAGAGAGAAATAAGTGTAGGAGGCTGGACTGGCTTGTAGTGAGCACCAAGGGGTACTTACACCTTGCACCAGGCCCAGGTATCCCTTATTAGTGTAGAGTGGTGTCTAGCAGCTTAGGCTGATAGAAAAGGTATCTTAGCAGAGCAGCTTAGGCTGAACTAGGAGACGAGTGAAGCTCCTACGGTACCACTAGTGTCACTTGCACAATATCATAAGAATACACAATACACAGATATACTAAAAATAAAGGTACTTTATTTTTATAACAATATGCCAAAGTATCTCAGTGAGTACCCTCAGTATGAGGATAGCAAATATACACAAGATATATGTACACAATACCAAAATATGCAATAATAGCAATAGAAAACAGTGCAAACAATGTATAGTCACAATAGAATGCAATGGGGGCACATAGAGATAGGGGCAACACAAACCATATACTCTAGAAGTGGAATGCGAACCACGAATGGACCCCAAACCTATGTGACCTTGTAGAGTGTCGCTGGGACTGTAAGAAAACAGTGAGGGTTAGAAAAATAGCCCACCCCAAGACCCTGAAAAGTGAGTGCAAAGTGCACTGAAGTTCCCCAACAAGCACAGAAGTCGTGATAGGGGAATTCTGCAGGAAAGACCAACACCAGCAATGCAACAACGATGGATTTCCAGACGAGAGTACCTGTGGAACAAGGGGACCAAGTCCAAAAGTCACGATCAAGTCGGGAGTGGGCAGATGCCCAGGAAATGCCAGCTGTGGGTGCAAAGAAGCTGCCACTGGACAGTAGAAGCTGAGGATTCTGCAAGAACGACAAGGGCTAGAAACTTCCCCTTTGGAGGATGGATGTCCCACGTCGTGAAGAGTCGTGCAGAAGTGTTTTCCCGCAGAAAGATTGCAAACAAGCCTTGCTAGCTGCAAAGCTTGCGGTTAGGGTTTTTGGATGCTGCTGTGGCCCAGGAGGGACCAGGAAATCACCAATTGCGTGAAGGGACAGAGGGGCCGTCCAGCAAGACAAGGAGCCCTCTCAGAAGCAAGCAGCACCCGGAGAAATGCCAGAACAGGCACTACAAAGTGGAGTGAAATGGTGCTCACCCGAAGTTGCACAAGAGAGTCCCACGCCGCCGGAGGACAACTCAGGAGGTTGTGCAATGCAGGTTAGAGTGCCGTGGACCCAGGCTTGGCTGTGCACAAAGGAAATCCCGGAAAAGTGCACAGGAACCGGAGTAGCTGCAAAACACGAGGTTCCCAGCAATGCAGTCTGGCGTGGGGAGGCAAGGACTTACCTCCACCAAACTTGGACTGACGAGTTACTGGACTGTGGGAGTCACTTTGACAGAGTTGCTGAGTTCAAGGGACCTCGCTCGTCGTGCTGAGAGGAGACCCAGAGGACCGGTGATGCAGTTCTTTGGTGCCTGCGGTTGCAGGGGGAAGATTCAGTCGACCCACGGGAGATTTCTTCGGAGCTTCTAGTGCAGAGAGGAGGCAGACTACCCCCACAGCATGCAACACCAGGAAAACAGTCGAGAAGGCGGCAGGATCAGCGTTACAAGGTCGCAGTAGTCGTCTTTGGTAAATCAGTACCTACTATCCCTCCCTCTACAGTGGATTCTACTTCTAAGGAAGAAGAATTCCCACCCTGTGCAGAACCTACACCAGAGGAGCTGGAAGCAGACACTTCTGAGCTTTTGGGTGAAGGGGGCCCTGCCAGGGAGGAGCTGAGTGTGGCACAGCAGACCTGTCCCACACTAGAGGGTCTAAGGCAGCAAGCTGTCAAACAAGCAAATGGGGATGTCAGTGACTCTCACAGAGTTTACTGGGAGGACAACCTCTTGTACACTGAAGCAAGGGATCCAAAACCTGGAGCTGCCAGGAGATTGGTGATTCCTCAGGAGTACAGAAAGTTCCTCCTAACTCTAGCCCACGACATTCCCTTAGCTGGGCATTTGGGCAAATGAAAACTTGGGACAGGCTTGTTCCCTTGTTTCATTGGCCTAGAATGTCAGAGGACACAAAGGAATTTTGTAAGTCCTGTGAAACCTGTCAAGCCAGTGGCAAGACAGGTGGCACTCCAAAGGCATCCCTTATTCCACTGCCTGTGGTTGGGGTTCCCTTTGAAAGAGTAGGGGTTGACATAGTACCCCCCTTGACCCTCCTACTGTTTCAGGCAATAGGTTTATCTTTGTGGTAGTGGACCATGCCACCAGATATCCTGAAGCAATTCCTCTAAGGACCACTACAGCTCCTGCAGTGGCAAAGGCCCTCCTGGGAATCTTTTCCAGGGTGGGCTTCCCAAAAGAGGTGGTATCAGACAGGGGAAGCAATTTCATGTCTGCTTACTTAAAGCCCATGTGGAAGGAGTGTAGTGTTACATACAAGTTCACCACACCCTATCATCCACAAACAAATGGACTGGTGGAGAGATTTAACAAAACTCTCAAAGGTATGATAATGGGACTCCCTGAAAAACTCCGCAGGAGATGGGATATCATGTTACCTTGCCTCCTTTTTGCTTACAGGGAGGTACCCCCAAAAGGAGTGGGCTTCAGCCCCTTTGAACTCCTATTTGGACACCCTGTGAGAGGTCCTCTAACACTTGTCAAGGAGGGTTGGGAACAACCTTTAAAAGCTCCAAAGCAAGACATAGTGGACTATGTACTTGGCCTAAGATCTAGGATGGCTGAGAACATGAAAAAGGCCAGTAAAAACCTTCAGGCCAGCCAAGAGCTCCAAAAGCAATGGCATGACCAGAAGGCTGTTTTGGTTCAGTACCAACCAGGGCAGAAAGTGTGGGTCTTGGAGCCTGTGCCCCCAAGAGCACTCCAAGACAAATGGAGTGGACCCCATATAATTGTTGAAAAGAAGGGTGAAGTCACCTACTTAGTTGACATAGGCCCTGCCAGGAGTCCCCTTAGGGTGCTCCATGTCAATCGCCGGAAAACCCTACTATGACAGGGATGATCTCACCCTGCTCATGGCAACAGATGAGGGACAGGAAGAAGAGAGTGACCCTCTCCCTGATCTCTTCTCTTCCACAGAACAGGATGCCTAGTGGAAGGTGTAGTTTTGGCAGATTGTCTTACTGCTGAGCAGAAAGACCACTGCATAAATCTCCTGGGTCAGTTTTCTGAACTCTTCTCTACTGTGTCAGGCACCACTTCTTGGTGTGAGCACACTATAGATACTGGAGACAGCTTGCCTGTCAAAAGTAAGATCTATAGGCAGCCTGACCATGTCAGAGACTGCATAAAGCAAGAGGTACAGAAAATGCTTGAACTAGGAGTGGTTGAGCACTCTGAAAGTCCATGGGCCTCTCCTGTGGTACTTGTACCAAAACCTCATTCCAAGGATGGAAAGAAGGAAATGCGGTTTTGTGAAGACTATAGAGGTCTCAACCAGGTAACCAAAACTGATGCTCACCCTATACCCAGGTCAGATGAGCTAATAGATACACTGGCATCTGCCAAGTATCTAAGCACTTTTGATTTGACTGCAGGGTATTGGCAGATCAAATTATCAGAAGATGCAAAAGCAAAAACTGCATTTTCAACCATTGGAGGCCATTACCAATTCACAGTAATGCCTTTTGGATTGAAAAATGCACCTGCCACTTTTCAAAGGTTGGTGAATACAGTCCTACAAGGGCTAGAAGCTTTTAGTGCAGCATATCTGGACGATATAGCTGTCTTTAGCTCCAGCTGGGATGATCACCTGGTCCACCTATGGAAAGTTTTGGAGGCCCTGCAAAAGACAGGCCTCAGTATCAAGGCTTCAAAGTGCCAGATAGGGCAGGGGAAAGTGGTTTATCTGGGACACATGGTAGGTGGAGAACAGATTGCACCACTTCAGGGGAAAATCCAAACTATTATAGATTGGGTTCCCCCTACTACTCAGACTCAGGTGAGAGTCTTTTTAGGCCTCACTGGGTACTATAGGAGGTTCATAAAGAACTATGGCTCCATTGCAGCCCCTCTTAATGACCTCACATCTAAGAAAATGCCTAAGAAGGTATTATGGACAGCAAACTGTCAGAAAGCTTTTGAGGAGCTGAAGCAGGCCATGTGCACTGCACCTGTCCTGAAAAGCCCCTGTTACTCCAAAAAATTAATTGTCCAAACTGATGCATCTGAATTAGGGGTAGGGGCAGTCTTATCACAACTTAATTCTGAGGGCCAGGATCAACCTGTTGCTTTTATCAGCAGGAGGTTGACCCCTAGAGAAAAGCGTTGGTCTGCCATAGAGAGGGAGGCCTTTGCTGTGGTCTGAGCACTGAAGAAGTTGAGGCCATACCAGTTTGGCACTCACTTCATTGTTCAGACAGACCACAAACCTCTACTTTGGCTAAAACAAATGAAAGGTGAAAACCCTAAATTGTTGAGGTGGTCCATATCCCTACAGGGAATGGACTATACAGTGGAACATAGACCTGGGAGCACCCACTCCAATGCAGATGGACTTTCCAGATATTTCCACTTAGACAATGAAGACTCATCAGGTCATGGCTAGTCTTATTGTCCTTCGTTTGGGGGGTGGGGGTTGTGTAGGAAAGTACCATCTTGCCTGGCATGTTAGTTGTATGTGTCACTGGGACCCTGCCAGCCAGGGCCCCAGTGCTCATAAGTGTGCCCTGTATGTGTTACCTGTGTTATGACTAACTGTCTCACTGAGGCTCTGCTAACCAGAACATCAGTGGTTATGCTCTCTCATTTCTTTCCAAATTGTCACTAACAGGCTAGTGACCAATTTCACCAATTTACATTGGCATACTGGAACACCCTTATAATCCCCTAGTATATGGTACTAAGGTACCCAGGGTATTGGGGTTCCAGGAGATCCCTATGGGCTGCAGCATTTCTTTTGCCACCCATAGGGAGCTCTGACAATTCTTACACAGACCTGCCACTGCAGCCTGAGTGAAATAACGTCCACGTTATTTCACAGTCATTTACCACTGCACTTAAGTAACTTATAAGTCACCTATATGTCTAACCTTTACCTGGTAAAGGTTGGGTGCTACGTTACTTAGGCGGTCATTCTAACCCTGGCGGTAAAAACCGCCGGGGACCGCGGGAGCACCGCCAACAGGCTGGCGGTGCTCCCTTGGGCATTCTGACCGCGGCGGTACAGCCGCGGTCAGAAACGGAAAACCGCCGGTGTACTGCCGTTTTTTCCGCTGCCCTGGGGAATCCTCCATGGCGACGCAGCTTGCTGCGCCGCCATGGGGATTCCGAACCCCATACCGCCATCCTGTTCCTGGCGGTTTCGGCCGCCAGGAACAGGATGGCGGTATGGGGTGTCGTGGGGCCCCTGGGCATAGCAGACACTGAAATTTGCGACGGGTGCAACTGCACCCGTCGCACCCCTTCACTCAAGCCTGGCTGGACCCCAGGAGGGCAGAAACCTGTCTAAGGGGTTGGCAGCAGCAGCAGCTGCAGTGAAACCCCTGAAAAGGCAGTTTGGCAGTACCCGGGTCTGTGCTAGAGATCCGTGGGATCATGGGATTGTGCCAACAATGCCAGGATGGCATTGAGGGGGCAATTCCATGATCATAGACATGTTACATGGCCATATTCGGAGTTACCATTGTGAAGCTATACATAGGTAGTGACCTATGTATAGTGCACGCGTGTAATGGTGTCCCCGCACTCACAAAGTCCGGGGAATTTGCCCTGAACAATGTGGGAGCACCTTGGCTAGTGCCAGGGTGCCCACACACTAAGTAACTTAGCACCCAACCTTTACCAGGTAAAGGTTAGACATATAGGTGAATTTTAAGTTACTTAAGTGCAGTGGTAAATGGCTGTGAAATAACGTGGACGTTATTTTACTCAGGCTGCAGTGGCAGGCCTGTGTAAGAATTGTCAGAGCTCCCTATGGGTGGCAAAAGAAATGCTGCAGCCCATAGGGATCTCCTGGAACCCCAATACCCTGGGTACCTTAGTACCATATACTAGGGGATTATAAGGGTGTTCCAGTATGCCAATGTAAATTGGTGAAATTGGTCACTAGCCTGTTAGTGTTAGCCATCAACCATTGATATCATGCATGATGATAAGTGCTTGTGAGATGAACTGCTTGTGGAACTACAGAACTAACTAGTGAGGCCAGAGTTCCCAACCCCCTCACATGTAAAACTGCTCACTGACACATTTGCATGCAAAAACCGTCATATACAAAAAAGCTTACTTGCTCACTGTAAATCGTGTAATTCGCACAGGCTCGATAGCCTCCAAACTGTATTATCATCAAACATGCCTCAAAAAAAGATGCACGAAAAGAAACCAGTCACCCCGTGAATAAAGTGCAGCTACTCTCGTCTTAGTGAAAAAGGCGAACACAATACCTGAGGAAAGTTCAGATACGAATCTGCACCACTTTACCCAGATCAATCAGTCAATGGTGCGGTGAGCACTGCATGGGACAAATGCAAACTAAATGAGATCTGCTCATGGTGTAAATCAGAGTTCTGGTGCACATTCCACAAGACCATTCATGTTCACCGACTTACCCAAGGAAACACATGTCCCTCCTCCACATCAAGATAACCAATCGGTGGGGGTGTGGCCTGGACGGCTAAGATGGCGGACACGTAATTCTGCTGCTCCACTGGGGCCCATCATAAATGCTGTTACTTTCAGACCCGCCGGGGGTCGGGAACAGCCATCGATGGTGGATTAGTGGTTGGGACACGGTCGTCAGGCATCAGAGGCGGTTCCGGAACCGCCGAAGTGAACTGTGGGTGGACTGCAGCGCCAGTGATGGTGTCAGCGCCTGCCGCGAAGTGACTCGTGGAGAGAGTGTAACTGGGAGTTGCTGGCACGGCTGAGGGCCCAAAAGAAGGTGAGGAAGCCCTGGGCGCACCCTTTGAGATGTGGAGGAACTGCAGGAGGCCAAGAGGCGTGGGGACGCTGGTGCTCCCCGGACTTGGCGGTACCTTCCCGGGGGAAGCGGTGACCCCCCAAACTGTGACCAGATGACAATGGGGAGGTGGTATAGGCCAGACGTGAGACTGGGCTGCTCTACTCAACACCAGTGGACTGAGTCATGTAATGGATGAAGGCGCCCCTGGGGCATTGTCTGACTGGCGGCAGGGAGACGGAGCCAGCCGAGTCAACGAGCAGCGCAGTGAATACGACAGGACACCGGTTGGGTGCCCCTTGATCAGAACGTGGCCCACCTGGTCCTTGCCTATGGAATCAGAACCGGACGGCCTTGCATTGGTGCCGCGGCTCTCTGGGAGTGAAGGTGGCTATTGACTGGTGGGAAATCAACAGATGCTACTCGCCACGGGTTGCAGTGGACCGGGCCTGCACCTCATTGCATTGGTAAACCACATTGGTCTGGAGAGGATAGCGCAGTGGAGAGGGACCCCAATGGCGGGAGGCTGAGCTGCAGGGTCGGATTCTTGTTATCTCACTCACTCTAGAGGAACAACCGCACAACCCTGGTTGGTATACAGGGGCTGCCAGTGGACCCCCTCTAAAGACATTGTCAAACGTGCTGGATGACCTCCAAAGGTTGGAACCATATTAAGGCGCAGGACCGTAATTGAGCGAGCAACTTGTCTCACGTGCATATGGCGGACTCTGTGCCACGCCCCCTGCAGGCCACACAGGACGAGATCCTGGGGGCCATAGAGGAGTCCAAGACGATGCGCCAATGAGAAATCAGTCAGGTGTTGGTGGAACTGGGCCTACTGAGGGTGGATCACCAGAAACTGGCAGATAGGGTCCTGGAGACCGAGACCGCACTCACAGAACTTGCACCATCGTAGCAGGAACTCAAAGCCACCATTCTCCAGCTGAACGACCGAGTCCAATGACTGGAACGCCGAGCAGAGGATGCAGAAGGCTGCACCCGAAGGAACAATGTGGAAATCATTGGCCTCCCGGAGGGTTCTGAGGGTACAGATATGGTAGCCTTCCTGGAAAAATGGCTGCGATCAGAAGTTGCTCTGGAAAAACTTACCCCCTTCTTTGCACTGGAACGAGCGCACTGGGTGCCATCGAGAGCACTTGCCCCAGACCAACTCCCATGATTGGTTGTGCCTAAAGTATTGCACTACAGGGACAGGGATGTGCTGCTACGGCGAGCTAGAGAGCCTGTTCCCGGATTTCACAGCAGAGGTGCAAAGCAAGCGGGCCTCCTATATGGTGGTGAAGAGAGCACTCCAGGACGAAGGCATTCAGTATTCCCAGCTAGACTAAGGGTGATCACCAAGGGGCACACTACCTTCCTCCAGACTCCTGACGAGGCATGGGAATGGCTGGAGTCGCACAAATCGGGGGGGACCCCTGCGACAATCTGGGATGCTTTTTGGCACCATGGCCACAGGAGACCAAGGAGGAAACAAAGCAAGCTCCTTCCAGGCATTGGACCAACCTGGCTTAGAAGTAATCTGACAGAAAGGTGGCCCTGGAGCTGGTGGCATCAATGCAGAATGAGGTCTCCTCTGCGGAGGTCAGCGAGGGGGACTCTGACCCTGCCACTAAATCATCGGAGGTGGGCTCCTGTCATTCTGATGGAGCTCTCAGGGTGACCCCTCAGACCACTGATGATTTGGGTTGATGTTGACTGGGCTGTTCTGGCCCCGCGGAGAGGGTCTCCGCTTGAATATGGGGCCATGTCAACCACAGACCACCCTGGTTTCTCTGCCGCTGCAGTACGAATGGCGAGAACACTGAATGACTCAATGTTTTGGTTATGCTTGTTTTATATACACTGGGCAACCGACAAATGGAACATTGCCCTGGTGATGGGGAGCTGGGGTTTGCAGTTGCATGTTTTTGTTGTGCGCAGGGGAATGAGATTTTCAAATCCAAAACTGACGCTGGTGCTTGGGGGTTGGGTGATGGAACCAAGCAGCGACTGCTGTTGGTGGGGGGGTGTTCTTCTTTGATACTATATCCAAAGACTGGCGGACTATAAGTTGTTAACTTGGAATATTAGGGGGATGGGGACAATGATCAAACGACATAGGGTCCTGACCTATTTGAAGAGGAGAGGAGTACATGTGGCACTGCTCCAGGAGACCCACCTTACTTCCAGCGAAGTGGACAAACTACAATGTAGATGGAGGGGACAGGTGTTTGCCACCACCTACTCAGCATTTGCATGGGGTACACTTCTATGGGTAAGGGTGGAGGCCCCATTCAAGGCTATATCTACTGACATAGACCAGGACAGTAGGTTTGTGATAGTGGAGGGCAGATTGCACGAAAGACATGTTGTGCTGAGTTGTTTACTTGCTCCTAATCAGGACCAGATCCTATTCTTGCAATGCCTCTCGGGCAGCCTAACCAAACAGGTGGGAGGGCAGTTGGTAGTTGGGGGGGATTTTTATTGTGTACTAAATACAGAGATGGACAGCTCTCTCCCTCCCCTACCTGGAGCGACCTCGCACAAAACAGCTAAGGGACTGGGGGAATGGATGACACATTGGGGCTTAGAGGACATGTGGCAGAACCAGCACCAAGGAGATAGGGACTATTCCTACTACTCAGGCCTATACCAGGTACACACTAGAATGGACAGAGTAGTGTGCACTGGAAACCTAACTCATGAAATAACACACTCTGAGTATCTAGGACGCACCCTCTATGATCATAGCCCATTACTCATTACTTGGCGTTGTGCTGAAACCAGGCCACCCATTCCGATGTGGAGACTCCAGCCGGCAGCACTAGAGGACCAGTCATATAGGGAGGCTCTTAGATCCCACCTCTTGGAGCACATTATTATCAGCTAGGGATCACCACAAACTGACACGTGGAGAGGGAAACCCTAAAAGTTGCGACCGGAGGCCACTGCATGGAGCAAACAGTGGGGATTAGATGAACCCTTGAGCGTGAGCCCAACCGACTGGAAAAGATAATCCATGATGGAGATAATGACGGGAGCACAGACCAGACAGTGCGACAAAGGCTTCTCAAAGCAAAAGAATCTTACAACCTGAATCTGAACATCTGCGCTGTCATTGCTCCCAGAAGCATCTGGCATCCTTACATGCAGAAGAGGGCAGGTCTGGTGGGGGGGGGGGAGTGCATGGACCCACTGAAATAAATGAAGCATTTATGCTCTACTATACATCCCTCTATAGATTACCAGAGGCAGACCTACTGGGGTCATTGGGTGCCCACCTACAATCGCTACCACTACGAACTCTGGCCCCTGAGGGCAGGGACCCCTGGGGGGCCTGGTGACTCTGGAGGAAGTCAAGACTGCCATTTCCCAGCTGGCTGCGGGCAAAACACCAGGCACGGACGGACTCCCTATGGAGTTCTACAAGACATATTCAGCTATTCTTGAACCCACAATGGTTGAACTCTATGCGGAGGCACTTGAGCGGTGTGTACTCCCTGAGACCTTGAGGGAGGCTTGCCCAAGACCAAGTCGCATGAGGCCCCTGTGACTGATTCTTGACTGCTGTAAATGCTGAACTGTGTCTTTAAGATCTTGAGTAAGGTCCTGGCTAACCGGCTGGTTCAGCATGTCCCCCACTTCACAAGTTGACCAAAATGGTTTTATACCAGTGCGCAACACCTCCCTAAACGTTCGCGATTATTCTCCCTCCTGCACTTACCGCGGGCCAAGTGACCACCAGGGGGCAAAACATATCACTCTACGCAGATGACATACTAATCTACCTGCGGGATGGTGTGTCCAGAGTTCCCTGTCCGCTTACATTACTATAGGATTTTAGTGGCTCATATGTCATCCCATGGACGGCGGGTGAGAAGCTACCCTCCTCCTGCTGACATTAAATGGTCCCCCCTCACTTTTAAATACCTGGGAATCCAAGTTGTCCATGAACTGGGAGATCTCCGAGATGGTAATCTAGGCAAAACGCTCCAATCTTTATGGTCATGCGTGGCATTCTGGCGCTCCCTTAAACTATCCATGATGGTGCGAGTATCCATGTCCAAAATGATTATGTTGCCCCGCCTCCTATATTATTTCTCCAATCTACCAGTGACCATTCCGGCGAGCTGGTTCAGAGATTAAAGAATGCTACTTCGAGAGCTCATCTGGGATGGGGGCCGCCGGCAAACTGCTCTCTCTACCTTGCGCCGCCCCCCTAGACTAAGGCGGGCTGGGAGTCCCAGACTTTGAACTATATTACCTGTCATGTCAGCTCCAGTGGATGGCTCAATGGTTCGTGGGTGGGGGGTGGTTGGACCGGGTCATGACCCAGGGAGATGTAGGGGGTGACTTATATTGGCACAAATGCTTAGCCCTCAGATTGTTCTGCCCGCGTGCAATGTCATGTTGACGGTGGCCCTTTCCACCTGGAAGCGGTGTCTGAGAAGTAGGGGAACAAAGGCAGCCTACTCCCCGACGATGCCACTGATGGCGTTACCCCTGGAAAACTCAGACCAAACCTGGTCAGGAACTCAAATGGGGGCCTGGACCCCGGCGGGAGTGGAGACCTTGTGGGACTGCTTCCAAGACGGGATACTGAGATCATTTGCCAACATGGTGGAGGAAAGGGGAGTCCCGGGAGGGCAATTCCTTCTGTATCGAACAGTGACACTGGCTATAAGAGAACTGTGGCCCACGGTTAATGGGGAACCTTAGACGCATAGTATTCTCCACCTCATACTGACCATGGGGGAAGATACCCACCTTATTACCAGATTTTATCGAGCTCATAATGAAGGCACGCTGGAATCCTTACAGAGCCTAAGAGTAAAATGGGAGGGGACACTGGGCGGGGAAATGACAGACACAGAGTGGCAGAAAGTACTGGCATACCCTCATAGGGTATCACGGAACACTCATCTTCAGTATATCCAGTACAATTATCTACATAGAACATATCTGACCCCTCACATGCTTATGGTAATATATGGAGGCGACCCCAGGACATGGCCCAAATGCAGTGCAGTGGACTCTGACTTAGATCATATGTTATGGCATTGCCTTGAGATACAGCAGTGCTGGCAAGATGCCCTAGATGACCTGGGGGCAACCTTGGACACAAGGCTGCATTTAGACCCCTCCTTGTGCCTTCTGGGTCTGTGCTCCAGGCCGCCTCCAAGAAGGTTGGCAGCAGATTTCTTGACCTGGCCCTGGTGCTACTCAAGCGCCGGATTGCCATAACCTGGAAGACCCCTAGGAATCCCGCCATAGTGGACTGGGGACGGGATGTATCGGCCTGGGCACAGGCTGAACTACATGCACTTCAAATTGAAGAGGCCCAGAGAGTCCGTCTGTACCCCATTGCCCCATTGTGGGCCGAGATGCGAGAGGCCTGGGAAGAACAGATACTGAAATCAAACGCTGCCCGTTGACTGGGGGGAAATGGCCCAGATATGAATCATGCCACTTCCAGCACAGGTGGGGAGTAGAGTTGTGATACAGCACACGGGAGGCAGCAGGAAACCGTGCCGACATTTATACCATATGGGGGCACAGTATTGATGCCACTGTATGTGCCCCGACCCTGCTGTACGCTACAGTAGCATACTTGACACTGCTTAGCGTGACCGAGCCCTTGCTGTGGGACTGCAGGGAGGAGTCACCATGGAGTCAAAGCCGTCCCTCGCCCGGTAGATCAGGCAGACTTACTCACCCTAACCCCCTCACCAGTATAGTACAGTTCCGTCAGCGCACTGTTAGATGTTTCAGTTAATAAAGTTTATAGTGTAAGTGATATTAACATTCTAGACAGTGAAATCCTAGGGACCAAAAAGGGGCAGGGGTTACAACACTGTATGTTAGAGAATAGACATGTTGTGTACAGGGCACCTGCCAAAATTATGAACGGTAGAACGCCATTTATGGTTTATTCTGCCATAGGCTGTATTGTTCTATATTTGAAGCTACTGACTAACTTGAGTACACCTGACATTAACAATGGACACGCTTTGCCCGGATAATAACTAGACTGTGTAGCCTGCTTCATTAAACAAAGCCAAATGTACACACAACCTGTAGCAATAAAAACAATGGGAACCTGCAAGGTAATCATATTGTGAAAATTCCCTGAATCAATGTGAAAAAGATAATAACAGAAGAGAAACAGAACAATGCTAAAACAGAATAGAAACAAAAAAACACAGTGACAGTATCATATTTTTGACATGACCCGTGGTAAAACAATAGTGTTTCTCTGTGTATAAAAACTCAATCACCACAAATTCATAAAGAAACCTGATTAAGTGCTAAAAGGCCAGACTGGACAAAAGGAAAGCCATGTAAGTAGGAGTGTTAGATAGATTGACCAAGGAGAACAGGAGAAGTCCCTATTGTTATTTGCTGTGTCAGAGAAAACATGATAATTCAAATTTGTCATTGAGTCCCCTAAGAGTCAAAGGCCTGTCATTACAACATTGGCAGTAAAAGCCGCTTACCGCCGTGCAGAAGACCGCCAACACACCGCCGCGGCCGCGGAATTCTGCCACAGCAATTATGACCCACAGTTATGAATCCGCCAAAATCTAGACACCCACACTAGTCTGCCACACGAAAAGGTCAGTGATAAACTGGCGATAACAAAACCTCCACCGTCACGCCAACAGAAATACGCCCACACTATCACCACCCATGAATCCACGCAGCAGTCTTTCAACAGTATTCCATTGGCAGTACACACCGCTGCGCTCAAAATGCATGCACATTTACAAAACACAGCCACATTGGACAAATCGAAATACACACACCTGATACACATACACACACCACTCCCACAAACTCAATAAATATGAAACACACACCCACATCACCCACAAACCTTTACGACAACAAATCACGACCGAAAGCCAGAGAGAGACAGCACCAGCAAAAACAACAGCATCCACAGGCACACAACACCATCACCCACAGATCTTCCACGCACCTCACACAACACCCCACTACATATCAGCACACTTATCACCCCACACTCCACCCCACTTATCACCTACACCACCCCAGGGCATGGCAAAGACACCTCAGGTTCTCGGAGGAGGAGCTCAGGGTCATGGTGGAGGAAATCGTCCGGGTAGAGCCACAGCTATTCGGATCACAGGTGCAGCACACCTCCATTGCAAGGAAGATGGAGCGATGGCAAAGAATAGTGGACAGGGTCAACGCAGTGGGACAGCACCCAAGAAATCGGGAGGACATCAGGAAGAGGTGTAATGACCTACGGGGGAAGGTGCGTTCCGTGGTCTCAAGACACCGCCTGGCGGTTCAGCGGACTGGCGGCGGACCCCCACCTCCTCCCCCACAACTAACAACATGGGAGGAGCAGGTCTTGTGGATTCTGCATCCTGAGGGCCTCGCAGGAGTAGGTGGAGGAATGGACTCTGGTAAGACATTTCTACACTATTACATCCCCCACTCTACCTGCATGCCAGCACATACCCCCACCCTCACCCCCAGCACTCCAACTCTTCACATATGTCCCAACATCACAAACCACCCATCCCAACACCAGGACCTGCATGCAACAACAAAGCATGGACACCCATCACTAAAGCATGCCCACTGCACATACCCATACACCCCCCTAAACCATTATAACGCAAAGTCCCACACAGGAATGCAAGCACTGGGGTACACGGTCACCCACCCATTGCACACCATGACACACACAGACGTAATAAACATCCTTTTATACCCCTGCAGGACCCCTACTCAACGTCACCGGACAGGAGGGTCCACACATGTCCACACCGCCAACAGAAGAGGCCCACAGTGATGACAGCACCTCTGTCCAACTGGATCTAGATGACCAGTCCGGCCCATCGGGGACCTCGGGACAGTCGGTTCCCCTCACACAGTCACAGGCCTCTACAGAGCTTCCACCCTCTGGAAACACCAGCACAGCACCCACCCAGTGGGCCCATACCTCCGTCCCCAGGACACGTCAATCAGCTGTGTGTCCACCACTACAGGGAACCCAGGCTAACCCACCACCCCAACAACAATAGGGACCTGGGGGCAGTGGCAGTGGGCACAAGGTCCAGGGGACAGAGGCCCAGGAACACAGGGGAACTGGGAGGGCTGCTGTGCGATAGGGGGCGGACAGGCCAAGGGAACCCACTCTCCATAAGGCCCTCTCCTCCATCATGGGAGCCTACCACTACTCCCAGGAAACGATGGCAACAGTACTGGCCAAGTTTCAGGAGACCCAGCGCCTGCAGGAGGAACAGTATATGGGCTTCAGGGAGGAACTCACCTAATAGCCACACACGGTGCCTCTGGAGTTGACCCATCACATAAGGGATGCTGCTATTCCGCAGAATGTAGGCGTCATGCACTGAGCCAGGGAACATGGCATTCACATGGGAGATGTACTGGTGTGCCAAACATACCATCTGTACATTCATTGAATGATAACTCTTCCGGTTTCTGTACACCTGTGGGGGTGTACCAAAGCCACATGGGTCCCATCAATGGCACCTATGATGTTGGGGATATGTCCCAGGGCATAGAAATCACCTTTCACTGTAGGCAAATCCTCCACCGGAGGGAAAAAGATGTAGCTCCGCATGTGTTTCAGAAGGGAAGAGAACACTCTGGACAACACGTTCGAAAACATAGGCTGGGACATCCCTGATGCTATGGCCACTGTTGTTTGAAATGACCCACTTGCAAGGAAATGGAGCACTGACAGCACCTGCACTTGAGGGGGGATTCCTGTGGGATGGCGGATTGCTGACATCAAGTCTGGCTCCAACTGGGTACACAGTTCCTGGATTGTGGCACGGTCAAGCCTGTATGTGATAATCACATCTTTCCTCCATTGTCGACAGGTCCACCAATGGTAGGTACACCGGAGGATGCCGCTATCTCCTCACATGTCCCAGCGGACGTTGCCTATGAAGGACAACAGCGAGCACAGAGTCAAACAACTCAGATGTACGTACCCACAGTCCACAGTTTACACCGAACACCATTCAAACACAAAAAGTGGCCTGTATGTGTGTTGAGTCTTGGCCTAGGTATGTGTGACGCAATTGAAAATGAAGCCATGTGGGCCCCTGAAATGGCGGCTGCCTGACCTCTAAAGTGGGACAATGGGATGTGAGGTAACTGCGCTGGCGCTGTACACCATTGCGGTAGATGGTCGAAGACCGTGGCGCAATGTTGCATTGGTTAACATTGGACCCTATGGGTCCCAAGAGCCAATGACGATGTACGCCGGCGGTGACGGTCCGCACCGCCGTGGACGTGACTGCCATTTTCTATCTGTTGAATCACTCGATACCTGATCTTCGACAGGAGAGGACGTACACTGCAAGTGCTGCTGTGACCTCGGTCTGGAAGAGACAATGGCTCGAGTGTCTGGGGAAAGGGCCCCTGCCTTTACATCGGAGGAGTTGGAGAAACTCGTGGATGGGGTCCTCCCCCAGTACACGCTACTCTACGGTCCTCCAGACAAACAGGTAAGTACACAGGGAGCATGATGTATGGGCTATGCCTGTGTGAAGAGGGCTGGATGTAAGGAGGAAGTGGAGGAGTGCGGCGTGCATGAAACGACGGTGAATGCATGTGCCACATGGCAAGGGTAGGGATGGGGGCCATTCACTTTGACGGTGCAGTTGGTAATAACTTACTGTTCCCCGTGTAGGTCAGCGCCCACCAGAAAAAACATATTTGGTGTGCCATCGCCAAGGACGTCCGGACCCTGGGGGTCTACCACAGACGGAGCACCCACTGCCGGAAAAGATGGGAGGACATTCGCCGCTGGAGCAAGAAGATGGCGGAGGCTCAGCTGGGGATGGCCTCCCAACGTGGGAGGGGTGCCCATCGCACCATGACCCCCCTGATGTTCAGGATCCTGGCGGTGGCCTAGCCGGAGTTGGATGGGCGCTTGAGGGCATCACAGCAGCAACAAGGGAGTGAGTACACTCTCATTCTGCTGACTTTGCACGCAATGGAGGGGTCTGGGTGGGGGAGGTGGGCTGTAGGTTTCCCTAGGCCAGGGCGAGTTCCATAGGCAAGGTCCCTCCATAAGGCAGGCCATGTGGCACCCCACCCACCTCTGTAGAGTGCCAAGTTCACCTAGTCATGCCCCTGTGTCATCTATGTGTGCAGATGTCATCCATAGCCCTGTAGGCCATTTCCCAGGAATTGAACAGTGGAGCCCAAGAGCGCGGCGTAGTGCAGGGGGCTTCTGTGCCTGTTGTGTCCGCCAACGGTAGCGGTAATGCATGCTCTCAACATGTCTTTCTTCTTTTGTCACCCCCTTTTTGTGTTCTCCCTGTTCTTGTGTGCATTAGCATCATCAGGTGGAGGAGCAGTGGCACCGGAGCACCAGGGAGCTGCATCCCACATGGCCATGGAGGGCCACACTACGGACTCTGACTTCACCAGTGGGACGGAGTGCGAGGGGAGCTCCGCAGCGGGGAGACCCATCTACAGGTACAGCCACCACCAACCCTTCCAGCACCGCCCTCCATGCAGCCCCTCAGCCTTCGCCCCGTGCCCGCTCACCCGGGAGGATGGGCATCACCTTCACCCCAGGCACCTCAGGCCCTGCCCCAGTCACCCCTGCTGCCCTCAGTGAGGAGGCCATTGACCTCCTCAGGTCCCTCACTGTTGGGCAGTCTACCATTTTGAATGCCATCCAGGGTGTAGAAAGGCAGTTGCAACAAACAAATGCATTCTTGGAGGGAATTCATTCTGGTCAGACGGCCCTTCAGCGAGCTTTTCAGACTCTGGCCTCAGCACTGATGGCAGCCATTGTCCCTGTGTCTAGCCTCCCCCCTCCAACTTCCTCCACCCCGACCCAATCCCCTGTACTTCAGCCTATCCCAAACACACCTACAGACCAGCATGCACACACGTCAACACACAAGGGAAGCTCAGGCAAACATAAGCACCACACATCCCACAGGCACTCACGCAAGCATCACACACATGCAGACACACCAACATCGACTGCCTCACTGTGTCCCCTCGTCTCCCTCCTCCCTCCCTGTCTCGTCTACACTCACACCTGCATGCACTACCTCTACAGCCACTACGTCCCTCTCCAGCACACCCACCACCACACCCTGCTCACGTGCAGTCACCACCCCCACTACCATTCACACGTCCCCTGTGTCTGTGACGCCACCTCCCAAGATACACAAACGCAGCCACACACCCACCCAACAGCCATCCACCTCACGACAGCCTCCAGCACATACACCTTCACCCAAAGTCAGCAAACACCTCCTACACCCGCCACCTCTTCCTCCACTCCCAAACCCCCTCCAGCTACCCGTCCCAGTGTGTCCAAAAAACATTTCCTGTCCAGCCTTGACCTCTTTCCCACACCTCCCCCACCCCGTCCGTCTCATAGGTCCCGAACTAGCACCTCAGCCACAAAATCTCCGGAATAGGTGGTTCCTGTAGTCACGGGAATCTGGAGTGCACCGGCCACCAGGGCACCCAGTGTAGCACGGAGCCACAGCACAGACAGTCCCCCACCTGTGAAGCATCAGAAGTGGCCCAGTGCCCGGCGGGAGAGGGGGAAGACTCCAGCCACCAATGACGCTCCCAGGGGTCCCGGTGGGAGTGTGGAGTCAGCTGTGACACCTTCCAAGGTGGGGAAGTGCCACAAGAATCCCGGCAAGTCTGGAAAGAGCAGCACGGTGGATAAGACCGCCATCATCCCCGCTGCCCAGGAGACCACCTCCAGCACCAGCCCAGCTGTCCAGGACAGGCCCGCCAGCACCAGCCCACCTGCCCAGGACAAGCCAGCCAGCACCAGCCCAGCTGCCCAGGACAGGACCGCCAGCACACCTGCCCAGGACAGGACCGCCAGCACCAGCCCACCTGCCCAGGAGGCCACCGCCAGCACAAGCCCACCTGCCCAGGAGGCCACCACCAGCAAAAGCCCACCTGCCCAAGAGGCCACCTCCAGCACCAGCCCAGCTGTCCAGGACAGGCCCGCCAGCACCAGCCCACCTGCCCAGGACAGGCCCGCCAGCACCAGCCCACCTGCCTAGGACAGGACCGCCAGCACCAGCCCACCTGCCCAGGACAGGACCGCCAGCACAAGCCCACCTGCCCAGGAGGCCACCGCCAACACAAGCCCACCTGCCCAGGAGGCCACTGCCAGCACAGGCCCAGCTGCCCAGGAGGCTACCGCCAGCACAGGCCTCGCTGGGCCATGAAGGACCGCCAGCAAAAGCCCAGCTGAGCCATGAAGGACCACCAGCAAAAGCCCCGCTGGGCCATGAAGGACCGCCAGCAAAAGCCCCGCTGGGCCATGAAGGACTGCCAGCACAAGCCCCGCTGGGCCATGAAGGACCGCCAGCAAAAGCCCCGCTGGGCCATGAAGGACCACCAGCAAAAGCCCCGCTGGGCCATGAAGGTCCGCCAGCACAAGCCCCGCTGGGCCATGAAGGACCACCAGCAAAAGCCCCGCTGGGCCATGAAGGACCACCAGCAACAGCCCCGCTGGGCCATGAAGGACCACCAGCAGCTGAGTCCCTGCAATGGAGACTGCCGCCTCAAGCACCACTGCACAGGGCACCGCCGTCTCAAGCACCGCTGAACAGGGCACCGCCGCCTCAAGCACCGCTGAACAGGGCACCGCCGTCTCAAGCACCGCTGAACAGGGCACCGCCGCCTCAAGCACCGCTGCACAGGGCACCGCCGTCTCAAGCACCGCTGCACAGGGCACCGCCATCTCAAGCACCGCTGAACAGGGCACCGCCGCCTCAAGCACCGCTGGCCCATGAGCGGCAAGGGCACTGACGCAACTGAGTCTGTCACTGGGTGAATGATGCACTCTGGGCACAAAGCCCCCTCCAGAACCAGTGGAGAAAGGCATCCACTACCTCTGTCCTTAGCAGGATGAAGCACTCTGGGCACAAAGCCCCCTCCAGAACCAGTGGAGAAGGGCATCCACTACCTCTGTCCTTAGCAGGATGAAGCACTCTGGGCACCATGCCCCCTCCAGAACCAGTGGAGACTGTCATCCACTTGAGAGACTGTGGCTTTGCAGTCACCAGGATTGAACAGTGGGCCAACCACCCACTGTAAAGACTTGTGAGACTGTGGCTTTGCACTCCCCAGGATTGAACAGTGGGCAAACCACCCACTGTAGAGACTTGTGAAACTGTGGCTTTGCACTACCCAGGATTGAACAGTGAGCAAACCACCCACTGTAGAGACTTGAGAGACTGTGGCTTTGCACGCCCCAGGATTGAACAGTGGGCAACCGACCCACTGTAGAGACTTGAGAGACTGTGGCTTTGCACTCCCCAGGATGGAACAGTGGGCAAGCCACCCACTGTAGAGACTTGAGAGACTGTGGCTTTGCACTCCCCAGGATGGAACAGTGGGCATGTGGCCCCTCGTGGATTTGGCGTTGTGCACTCAACCGGCTGAGGTGCCCCCCTTTTCCCTCCCCCTGAGGTGCCTGTTTAGTTGCTCTCTGATGCCCCTGCAGTGTTCTCTCCTTCATGGTCTGGGATCATGTGTGGGCCTCGCCCATACCGTGTGGTCCCAGTGTTCCACTAACTTTATTAGAGCACTTCCTGGACTACTATGCTAGGTATATATTTTGTACATGGTGTACATATATATATTTCTGCCTACTTGCTTTTAATATATTTCAATGGTTACACTCATTTTCTATTGTCTTTGCATTCTTCCGGGGGGTTTGGGGGGTGTAACTGTGATGTATTGATATGCATTAGTGTGTGTGTTGTAGTGGGTGAGGGTGGGGGTGTTGCGTGTTGCGTGTCCCTGTTCCCCCGTGTCGTAGGTGCAGTACTCACTGACGTCTTCGCCGCCAGCGTTCGTGCTCCTGGTAGAGGAGCAAGAAGACTATTGCAAGTAGTATTTGGAGTTCCGGATCCATGGCGTCCTTGTTCCTCGTGGGGTATGTAGAGGTAAGCGTTTTTCCTTCGGTATTCCTGTTTCCGCCATGTTTTTATCCGCGGTGAATCTGCCCCGGAAAAGGTGGCGGATTGGCCTGTCATTATAGCGTGGCCGTTACATTGTCCTCCGACTGTCTGTTGGTGGTGAGCGCCAAGCTGTTTGTTTGTACCGCCGTGGCGGTCAGAGTGTTAAAGTGGCTGTCTTTGTTGGCGGTTTCCGCCACGGTCGTAATATAAAAAAAACATTCCGCCGGCCTGTTGCCCGTCTTACTGCCGCTTTATCACCGTCCACCAGGGTTGTAATGGCCATCATAGTGTCAAAGTATCTTACCCAAAATGATTCTTGTTGTAATAACAATTTCATAGTATCTATTATCAATCTCAGATTCACCACTTCGAACACATGAAAACATAACTGAGCGATGTTATGCTATAATTCTAACCAATGAGCTGTTAAGTTGGAAGTAGTATTTTTATTACGTATCATAGTTTTGTGTTCCATGATACAGACTTTGATATTTCTCTCTGTCTTGGAAATGTATGCCAAAATACATGGATACTTGATGCAATAAAATGAGAAAGGAGGAGTTGCAATCTGCCAAATGCTGCAGTTTCCCAGATTTTCCTGATGCCAGGTCAGGCTGTCCTCAAACAATTATTTTAAAAAAATATAATTTCCGGTGTCTAGTTTGCTTTCTTCCCTCCTCCTGGAGGATAGATCGATGATAAACCCCCAGGTCAGACTCCGGGGGGGTAAAAAAACCTGTTGGGCCTGATGCTTGAATGGCCTTTCCCATTTCTAATATTTAGTAGAAAATGATTATGGTCATCACTTAGTCATAATTCCACATGTATGTCCTCTAAGCAAATGGCAATCAAGGACTGGGAAACATCATCTATGCATATAGATTTTATCAGTGTTTCAGTTGCAGATAATAGAAATGTCCCTTATCCCAAAGACAAGAGTAAAAATAGTAGTCTATATGACATTGATTCATAAGGTGTGAATCTCAAACATTCCATTGAGGCTTGTCCCCTCACATTGCATATGTCCGACCAGTACCTCTTTGCACAAATCAGCCACCTGTATCCTTGCAAAACTGATGCCATATTTCTGAGTGGTGGTCACTATATCATTGCTGAGGAACATTACAATTCAATTGTAAAAAGCGCTAGTTTGTATCTGCAAAAAGTCTATGATGGCTTGAGGTGGAGTTTTTCTGACTGTGTGATTTATGAGGGATTTAGGAAAGTATCTTTACATGTTCGCAGCATTCAAGCATGTCTGTTGAGATTCCTTGCATAGAGCACATCCTGGCAGAAGGTTGAGTGCCTTTATCATCCTTGCAATATTTTTTGGGAGACTTGTATTTAGTAGCCATGATTGGCTTCACAGGACAGTAGTTATCGCTGAGATAATCGTGGCCCAGGCACTCCTTGTATACCGTGAGCAGTTTTTGGTCATATGTTGCCATATTCATATAATTTTCATCATAGGTGTAATTCATCGCTTCCAAGTCTACATTTTATTCAAAATGGTGACTTACAGGTCTCCACTTCATGTAAAAGGATTGGTAGCACCTTTTCACATGTAGACAGAGGGCTGTGGCACAGTGTTGAGCAGCTCCCTATGGTAAAGTAGAGGGAACTTTTATATGAATATATGTGTGTGTGTGTGTGAACGTGTGTGTCTGTTTAGGTATATATATATATAAACTCCAAAAAGTCCAAAAAAGGCGCGCTCATTTCGTGTCGGTACCTGCACCAGGGAAGGACCTAATCCCAGCAATATTCTTCATACCAGTTGGACAATAATGTCAGGGATGCAGCACTCACAGGATTACACCAATCTTCTTTTATTACATGAAAAAAAAAACAACTGACACCAACGCGTTTCGACCTTCCCGGTTTTGATCACGGTAATTATACAGTCCATTAAGTGCACTATTTATACTGATCCTCTAAGCCATGCCCTTATGGGGCATTCTGGGATATGGAGTCTTAATAATATGTGCTTGTATTCACACCAATCCCATAACCTCACTACCCCCAGTGTATCCAAATAATACAGAAAACCAGCAAACAACTCCGTAAGCAAAATACTAAAACAAAATAACTTCAAATAAAATGACTTAAAATAAACATAACAACATATATTATACCCATAATTTCTACTTGTTATAATATCACACTGTCGTCATTGTTTTATTCCCACCCTTACAAAATCTCAACTCATTTTTAAACACATTTCTATACATCTAAATTTTTCATGTAATAAAAGAAGATTCCTGTAATCCTGTGCGTGCCGCATCCTTGACATTATTGTCAAACTGGTATGAAGAATATATATATATATATATATATATATATATATATATATATATATATACAAAGACACACATTGATATATATATATATGTGTGTGTGTGTGTGTGTGTTAACTACAAACCTAACAATACGTTCCCTGTATCCGTTGTTTTCTTCAGTGATTTTCTAGAGGTTTTTTTAAATGTAAAGTGATATATAATTACTGTACATTAATACAACCGCCACTGTGCTGCATTCAGGTACTGAGGCCAACCCTCTTGCATTCACCCAACCCCAAGCCACACACAGCCAAAGGCCACACACACCCAACCCCAAGCAGCATGGTGTATAAAAGCCCTAGAGGAAATCGCATGGGGAAAACATGTTTTGGGATCCTCTATTTCTCAGACAGTGCATGAGGAATCTTCTCAAAAGTTTAAGAAAAGAAGCTGATACGAGTAGTAAACTAGTTTGGGAAATTTAGTGAAGATTTGTCAAAGGGCATCAAAGTTATTTTCAAAACAATAAAAGCTTTTTTTTTAATGGAAACTAGACCCTAAATATATTTACCTACTGGCGACCACCATATATTTATAATTATAGTTTCATATAGATAATTAAAATATATTTACAGACATACATTTGGGCCATAATCTAGATATAACATATATGATATATAATATATGTTTATACACACAGAATTGTGCTGTGTTGCATTACTCTAGATTTATCAACCTCAAAGCCATGCAAGAACCTTGATAAATTGCATTTTAAAGGCTGCATCTTGGTTGCACCCTGCTACCCTGTGCAAAAATGATGCAACCCTTTAGAAAATATGTCCCTAATGAGGTTGTAACACTGTAAAACTACTGAGACAATTTAGTTATATTACTAAAGAGGACCCTTTACTAGATGTGGGTGGAACTTGCAGAGTTTCATTCCGTGGAGTTCCATGGAGTTAAAGAAAACTCTGGGAGATTCTGCGGAGTTCCCGGAAAGGTCAGAATTAGGCATGTTACACTGCTTGCACTGATTTTTTGTGCCAGTAGCTTGTCCCACACTGCAAACTGCACCAAATGGCCCTTCAATCTATGGCCGTTGACTTCACTGTATGACACTGAAAGCTACTCCAGTCTACAACATGCTGGTCAACTTTCTGCCATGTCACTCCATTCTACCACAAGGCACTCAACTTGATGACATGCCACTTCACCCTTTGACAATCCACGCCACTCCACTGGACAACACACCACTCAACTTTACGATAAACCACTCTGCTCTACCACATGCCACTCCACTGTACAGCATGCCACTACACTCTAGGCAACCCCACTCTATGACATTCCAGTTCCCTCTACACCACTCCACTATTTGCCCCTCCATTCTAAGACACTGTACCATACTCCACCCTATGGCACACTATTCCACTTAATGTATGACACTCCACTCCACTGTACAACATGCCTCTCCACTCTACGACAGTTCATTCCACTATATGACACTCACACCACTCCAATTTACAACATGCCACTTTAGTCTACTGCACACCACTCCATTCTACCATAGTCCTCTCCAATCTACATCACTCCACTGTACGTGACTCCACTTGATGCCACTCCAGTCTACTCTACCCAACTCCAAGCCACTCCACCCTACAACACTCCACTCTATGCCACTCTATGCCACGTTACTATGCCGCTTATGTCAAGCCACTACACACTGTTCCACTGTATGCCAATCCACTCTATGCCACACCACTCAATGCTATTCCATTCTATGGCACTCCACTCAGTGCCACTCTAGGCCATGCCACTCTATGGCACTCCATTCTGTATGCAACTCCACGCCACTCAACTCTTTGTGATTCCACTCTATGCCACTCCATTCTACTCTATGGTACAATACTCTATTGTACACCACTCCAGTCTTTGTCACTCCAGTCTAAGGCACTCCACTCTACCGTATGGCACAGCACTTCAACCTATGCCACTCCACTCTTGACTATTCCATTGAATGCCGCTCCACTGTAGACCTTTCCAATCCACACCATGCCACTCTGTGCTATTTCACTATATGTGACTCAACCCTGCACCACTCCACTCTAAGCTACTCGACTCTATGCTATTCCACTATATATTACTCTATTCTATGCCACTCTACTCTTTGTCATTCCACTCTACGCTATTCCACTGCACACAACTTCACTCTATGCCACTCTGCTCCATTCCACTCTACTCCATGCCACTCCACTCTATGCCACTCCATTTTACATCACTACCCTCAACTCCACTCCAATCTATACCACTGCATAACACTGTATTCATCTCACTTTAAAGCGCTTTACTAAACTCTACAGTCATTGCCCCTCCACTCTTCCATACTATACTCCACTGTATAGCACTCCATGGTACAAAGGTCTAATCCAGGCTGTCAGTGCATTTCACTGTACTCCACTCTATGCCTCTGTATGGCACTCTATTGCACTCTACAACACTCTACACAACTCTTTGTTATGCTAGTTCACTCCAGTTCACTTCACTCTACTCTATGACACACTATTCTACTGTACTCCATTACTTCACGCTGCGCTACTCTCTGCCACTCAGTTCTACACCACTCTATGCCATTTCACTTTAACACATTCTACTGCACTTGACTCTACCACATGCAACTCCACTCTAATCCACTCTATGGCACTCCACTTTACTCCAATCTACAACACTTCCTTACACTGAATAACATGACACTCCTTTCTGCTCCATTATATTTCACTGTAAATTGTGCTACTCTGCTATGTTGCTCTCATTGTGTGAGTCCAGTCCCACATCGTGTGACAACTATCAGCCTAACCCTTCGAGCAAGTTAGAACTACCTCACCAGCACCCGAAAGTGGTGGTGATTTGTGACAGCCTTGCAATCAGCATTCTGATTTACCAGGGAAATCATGGTGGAACAGATGTAATCCTTTTCTCTCAGCTACATTTGTCTCACACATGCAAAGACAAGCAGAAGCAGGACTTGGTTCAATGTTTTTTTTCTATTAACTGCATCCTAGAAAAAAAGTCATGTACTGCAATGACTCGGTTAAGGAAACATGCTTGTAGCAGTGCGGTGAGGAAAATGGTGAAGAATGGGAACATTCCCACCATAGTGTCACAATGCTAAATATAGGAATTCCTGGTTATTGCACTAAAGTACTATATTAGAGCACACCAGTGTTAGCCCCAATCCACCCTTTAGGACCTTTGGAAAGATACCATCCCCATACCTGAATATGATAGCAGCGAAGAAGGCTGTTGGTCTACCAAACATCCTCTCCAATGTAGGCAGAAGAGATGTCTAATCTCAGCAGACAGCTGCAATAAAGCTAGAGCATGCAGAGGCAGTTTCTGACTGAAACTCCACTCTAACGTATAGTGGGCAGAGAGATGTTTTAAGATAAAACAACTGATATTCTAAGAAAACTGCCCTAACGTAAGAACACATAGGTTTCCATGAGGTGGCAGAGACTGTGGTGTTCCACTTTGTACCAACAACAATATCGTGAATAGCTGTCAGAGTACCTTGATTTTATTCCCTCAGGAGCAGAAGATAAATCCTCAGTCCCAACCCAGACACCTCTCAACTAAATAGAATCTCCGTATTGAGCACCCTGGAAGGGGGAATGGGATTTAGAGAGACTGCCTCCGAGATGATGTTTCCTCGAATACTCAATCTGCCACCTCACGTCTTGTTTGACTGGATATCGGCACCTGAAAAATCACATTCACAGTTACTAGGGACATACTATTATACGTTACTATACATTCCTATTAACTAACAGTTTATTTTCTCTGACATCCAATGTTATACTCACTCACCCTGAGCTCCCTGAGGATTTGCCTCTCTCTGTCTGTGTAAATGTTTATTATTGATATGATAATGAACTTTGTGAAATAGTTCGCAAATTAACATTAAGAGTTGTCTGCTTCTTGACTCTTGTGATGCCATTTTCAATTCTGAATATGTTTCTTTACATGTTCTTAATTATTCAGCAAGGTTGCTTAATATATATATATATATATATATATATATATATATATAGTTAATAGTTATTTTGGTATTTATGTTATTTATGGTTGCATTAGTTGTGGTAAAGATTTCCTCTTGACTGTCTTTTAATTACTTTTTCTATCAAGAATAATTTTTGTGCCTTGTTAAGAAACAATGCGTATTGAACTTCCTGTTGTAGATTTTTTAAGTTTTGTTGTTTGTATATTGTTGACTAGATTAGTTGGTTTGTTGTTACACTATTTTAATATTCTTTGAATGTTCTTAATAGTCCATTTCAGCCGAAAACTCCTTAGAGCACTTTATGTATCCGTAAATGCCTTTACTCCATTAATTATTATTATCTGCATTTAACTCGCTATCTGTGAAAATACATCAAAGCCTAGTTTCACTGACAAACGACGTTTACCTCAAAAGACATGCTCTCTCCAATAATCTGGATTCCTGTCAGATCACAGTTGAAGTGCGAAGCTCTCAAACGGCATGAGCGTATCCTAGCAACAAAACTGAATGCAACACTAGAACTACAACTTAACCTTCTGGCTTCTTGTCGGCAATCTTGGATTCCTTTCTTTGGCCTTTTCTTTGTAACAAAGGCAGCAAGACTCGGCAAACCTTCTTCCAACTAGGACGTCGCTGTCTCCACTGTGGATACTTCTTTGCCTGCATTCTTATTGCTTTTCTTGGACTTTTCACCGTTACTGCATGGCAGGTTTGAAGGGTCTTGACAACAGCCCTGAGGAAAGCACAGAACGAAAATGTCAAACTAAAAGGAATGAAAACAGTTTCTGGACTAAGAGTGTATTAGATAAAAGAAATACAAACATCATAGCAGAATGAAGCTTCTGCTCCAAAAATAAAATGAATTACTACTAAGCAAAAGGGCACACGCTGCAGGCATGTGGCTGAAATAACCACTCCTCTCCGTGACACTCTATTCCACAACAATCCAATCCATTCTATCAACCTTTACTCAACTCTACTTAAAGCGAATACACTAAACACCACTCCATTCTACCACTGTATGACACTTTACCGCACTCTTTGCCACTGTATGGCACTCCACTCTTTGTCACCAAACTCCACAACACTCTACTCTACTCTTTGCTGTTCCACAACACAATACACTACTGCACTCTATGCCACTTTACAACACTGTACTGCAATATACGACACTCTATGCAACTCTTTGTATGCAACTCCACCCCACTTTACTTCACTGTACTCTATGACACAGTTCTCCACTCTACCCAACTGTATTCCACTACTCCACTGTATGTCACTCCACTCTGTGCCTCTCTATGACATTCAACTCTATGACATTCTATGCCTCTCAACTCTGTGACAGTCTACTCTACTGTTTGCTACTCACTTCTACAACACTATTCTGCACTGTATGCCATTCCACTGTACTCGACTGTAAAACACTTTTCAAATCTTTACAACACACCACTCCACTCTGCCATATGATTTGCCAGTATATGCAGCTCTACAGTCCACTCCACTCCTCTCTATGACACTTTATAGCACTCTATGCCATCGTACGGCACTCTTCTACACTGTATGCACACCTTTGCACAAAAATCTTCTACGCTCTATGTCACTCTACTATACTCTACTCCACCCTATATCTCTTCTCTATGCCACTCTAGTACACTGTATGACACTGTATGACGTCATTCCAGTTGTCTCTACAACAACCCAGTCTACTATAGTTCTCTATGACACTCCACTCTATAACCCCCTACCCCACCACACTCCTCCACTCTATGCTATTCCACTGTACAACACTTCACTTCACTTTATACTAGTGTTATGAATGAACCTCTCTGCATGGTCACCCTCAAACGTTTCATCTTTCTTCTCCATTTTTGTTTTGCTGAATTAATTTATGTTGGTCGTAGGACTATGTGCACTTTACCACTGCTAACCAGTGCTAAAGTGCATGTTCTCTCTCCCTAAAGCATGGTTAAATTAGCTTATAACTAATTGGCATATTTAATTGACATGTAAGTCCCTTGTAGAGTGGTATACCATATACTGGGCTGCAGGACATATTGTGCCACCTACTTAAGTATCTCTCTAAAACATGCCCTAGTCCTGCCATTCCAGCCTGAATGCAGTGTCATACTGCCATGTTGAGAGACCCCTCTTGCCGAGCCTTAAACTCCTCTTTTTTCTCATATGTCATCCCTAAGGTAGGCCTTAGAAAGCCTGACGGGCACAGTGCTGTTTAACTGAAAGGCTGGAAATGTACTTTTAGGTTTTACATGTCCTAGTAGTGAAAAACTTCCAAATGTGTTTGTCACTACTGTGAGGCTTGCCCCTCCCATGGGATAACATTAGGGAATCCTTAATTCATTTAATAATGAGCTGTAATTACAAATTGAGAGGTAAATATGTCATTTTTAGTACTTACGGGATTGTCATGATAAATCCTCTTTGTTAGACTTGACAGCCTTAGGGTGGTCACCTGTAACTTTTTGCCTGCCTCCCTCCACTTTTTGAAAACTGTTTTTGATGGTTTTAGAACTCTGCGCACTTTACCACTGCTAACCAGTGCTAAAGTGCATATGCTCTCTCCCTTAAAACATGGTAACATTAGATCATAGCCAATTGGCATATTTATTTACTTATACATCCCTAGTAAAGCGCACTATAAGTACCCAGAGCCTGTAGACTAAATGCTACTTGTGGGTCTGCTGCACTGGTTGTACCACCCACATAAGTAGACTTTCAACCGTGCCTCAGGCCTACCACTACAAGACATGTGTGTGCCGTTTCACTGCTACTTCTTTGACTTGGCACTTAAAAGTACTTGCCAAGCCTTAAACTTCCCTTTTTGTACACATAAGTCACCCCTAAGGTAGGCCCTTGGTAACCCATAGGGCAGGGAGCTATGTAGATAAAAAGCTGGACATGTACCTGTGGTAGTATAAAACACCTAAAGTAGTTTTTACACTACTGTGAGGCCTGTTCCATTCATAGGCTAACATTAGAATTACCCTCATATGCTGTTTGAGTGGAAGATTGTGATCTGAAAGGAGTAACAAGGTCATATTTAGTATGGCCAGAATGGTAATACAAAATCCTGCTGACTGGTGAAGTTGGGTTTAATATTGCTATTTTAGAAATGCCACTTTTAGAAAGTGAGCATTTCTCTGCAATTAAATCCTTCTGTGCCTTACAATCCACATCTGGCTGGGTTAGTTGACAGCTCCCTTGTGCATTCCACTCAGACAAACCTCTCAAACACAGAATGCTCAGTCACACTTGCACACAACTGAATATTGAATGGGTCTTCCTGGGTTCGGAGGGCGCTTGCATGTCAAAGGACAGTAGCCTGCCCTCACACAAAGGACTGCCACTCCCCCTACTGGGACCCTGGCAGACAGGATGGAACTGAAAGGGGACCTTGTGCACTTCTAAGCCATTCTTTGAAGTCTCTCCCACTTCAAAGGCGCATTTGGGTATTTAAGCAGGGTCTCTGACCCTACCAATTCAGACACTTCTGAGGTAGACATTTCTACTTCACAGGCACTTCCTGGAGAAGAAACCCTGAACCAGAGCCTGCAACCTGCCAATAAGAACTGCCTGGCTGCCCAAAGGACTCACCTGGACTGCTTTTCTGGTGCCCTGCTGCCTTGCTGCTCTCTGACTGTGCTGAGAAATGCTCTCCAAGGGCTTGGATAGAGCTTGCCTCCTGTTCCCTGAAGTCTCAGGACCAAAAAGACTTCATTCCTGCAAAAGAAGTCCTTGCGCTGTGAAAATCGACACACAGCCTGCAAGAAACCACGCACAGCCTGCATCACGGTGAGAAAATCACCACACGCCAAACCGAACGATGCAGCCCGACTTTGCAAGGAGAAGATTGATGCAGCGCCAACGTTGCGACCGGAAATTTGGCCCACAGCCCACTGGATCAATGCAAAGCCGAGCCAGAACAACGCAGCCCGACTTCCTGAGAGGAATCGATGCAGCACCGGGCGTGTGGCAGAAATGTCCACGCTTCGCCCACCGGATCGACGCAGCCCCTGTGACTTCGTCCTGCACGCCCAGGATTTAGAAGCATCGTCCCCGGGGCGTCCAATAACCCCGCAACCCAAAGAGAATCCCAGTCTACTCCTCGGAAATCGTCGCAAAGCCTGCCCTGCGTGACAACTCAACGACGCATCATCTGTGTGCACCAGAAAAATCGATGCACACCTCTCTGTTTTCCACGCATCTCCTCCTCTGCGGTCCCTTGTGGAGAATTTAAACGCAAACCAGGTACTTTGTGCTTGCAAGAGACACGTGTTGCTTTTTAAAAGACTAAAGACACTTTATATCATTTTTACAGTGATATCTCAATGTATACTTTTTGAATCTTGATCATTTTGACCTGCATCTTACCAGATAAATATTATATATTTTTCTAAACACTGTGTGGTGTATGTTTGTGGTGTTCTACTGCGTTACTGCATGATTTATTGCACAAATACTTTACACATTGCCTTTTAAGTTAAGCCTGATTGCTCAGTAGCAAGATATCAGAGGGTGGGCACAGGTTAATTTGGATTGTGTGTGACTTACCCTTGCTTGGACAGGGGGTAACCTGACTGCCAACCAAAGACCCCATTTCTAACACACTTTAATGGTAAAGTCAGATTTTTTTGTTAGTTTTGAAAATGGCATCTTTCTACCCTTAGTCCTTTGTGTCTGCACCCTGCCTTGGGCCACATGCCTGGGTATAGCTGACAGACTTTCTGAATTCTCCCTAGACAGTCACACAATAGTGGGATTAGCTGAGCCTCAGTGGGCCATCAACTGGCAGGGTGGGGTGGAGCTGAGCACAGTCACACTTGCCCCTGAATAGTCTATGTCCTGCCTCCTTACAATAGACTTAACAACCCTGTATTGTCACTGCATCCAGTTTGAAGCATTTCCAAGAACTTCAAATACCCTTTCTGTCAACTTCTCCCACTTTCTAGGAGAAGGGTATCAGGGTATAAAAATAGGGATCTGAGACCCACTTTCCAGTTGACTACTGGTCCTGCAGAGGACTGCCTGCTGCTGTGATTTGTTGTGCACTCTGCCAGACTGCAGGTCTACTTGGAAGGACTTGCCTCCCTTGAATCCTCTGAGGGTAGCCCTGCTGTTGAGCCCAGCTTTTACATGTGCATGTAGGACTACCAGAAGTGACTCCAAGAGTTAGTTTGCTGGCCTCCTGTGCCGAGCCAAAGGGGCATAACAGGCTCCCACCATCTTGAACCACATCTGAACCCAGCCCGAGTGAGTCTCCATGCACTCCTGGACCCTTGGTAGTGGTGCTAAAGGTGACCAGAAGTCTGCAGTTGGCACTTGTATGTTTTAGGCACTATTTTGAATCTTAAACTTTAAACATTCGTAACTCCAGTTCTACTGCCCAGATTATTGTTGTTTTGGTGTAAAATAATGTATTAAAATGTAGTCTATTGTTCTAAATTGATTTGGGATTTTTCTTTATTGCTGTTTGTGTTCTGCATCAATACTTTGCACATTGCCCCTACGTTAAGCCTGGATGCTTTTTGTGCAAAGCACAGGTTAAATTAGTGACTTTTTGTGGATGACCCTGCAAGGGAGTGTGGCTCTAGCTTGATCAGAGTACATACCGCAGTCAACAAAAATCCAATTTCTCAGAGTCAATCAATGACATTCTACTCAACTCCACTCCACTCAATGACACTCCTCTGAACAACGAACTACTGTGGTACACTACACTGTAAAAACTCCACTCTAAGATAGTCCACGACACTCCATTACATTGTACTGTACTCTATGACAAGCCACTTCACTCTATGTCTCCCCACTCTAGAAGACCTTACACCACTCTATGCCCCTCGACTCTACAAAAGTCTACTCTAATCTATGCTGATCTGTGACACTCTAGTCAACAACAGTTCACCTTATGACACTTTACTCAAAGATACTCCTCTGAATGACACACCATTGTACAACCATAAGCTGTTTGAAACTCCACTTTATGACAGTTCACTCCACTCCATGACACTGCAATATGGTGTACAACATGCCACTTAACTCTATGCTACTACATGCCACTTAACCCTCTACTACTTCACTCTAGATGAACATATACCACGCTATGCCCCTTCAGTCTACAACACTCTACTCCGCTCTATGCAAGTCTATGAATCTAATCAACAACACTCCACTCAGCGAAACTCCACTTGAAGAACCGCTGAATGACATTACACTGTATGACACTCCGCTCCATCACACTCCACTGTACCCTACAAAACACCACTTTACTCTATACCACTTCATTCTGAAAGAGTCTACTCTACTGTATGCCCCTCTACTCTACGCAATTCCACTCCATTGTACCATACTCCACTCCATGGCACTCCACTGTGTTGTACGGCACACCACTTCGTTCTATGCCACTCCATTCTAAAAGACACTAATAACTGAATATCTCTCTACTCATGCCACTGTACATCACTCTACCACACTCCACTGAACAAAAGGGGTAGACTGTTCCTCCCAACCCCATATAAAGTCACCAATCACCTAGGAGAGTGGTGTCAGTTGAGATAGCAGTCACTTCCTACACCTTACTACACACATTGTGCATCCTGGAGAGGGAACATAGTGGAGAGGCCACTTCCTCCCCACACCCTACTATGCTAGGCAGGCAAGACAGAAGTCTTAATGGAAAGGCCAGCCCCTTTTCACAACTTCCTGTGCATGCTCATCATCCTGGGGAGGAGTCTCAGTGGAGAGGCCAATCCCTAACTACGTCTTGCTCATGTTAGCCAATACAGAGGTCACCAATGATGAGCCAGTTCCTCCACTCAGCCTGTTATGAATGCCAATCACACTGGGTAGATGTTTCAGTTGAGAGGTCAGTCCTTCAGACTGTACTACGTGCATCTGATGTGTATGAGAGAGGTCTTCTCTGAGAGGCCAATCCCGTTGCACACCATACTAAGCATGCCCTTCATCCAAGAGAGAGATCTCAGCAGAGAGGACAGCCCTCTCCTACACTCTGCTATGCAATTATGCCTCCCAAGAAGAAGGTCTCAGAAGAGAGGACAGTCCCATTCCACATTCTTCTATGGATACCTGTTATCCCAGAGTGAAGTCTCAGTGGAGAGATGTGAGAAATTAGCCTCTTTCTAGCATGGTTACACCCATTTGTGGCCTGTTTGTCAGTGTGTTTTGATTGTGTCACTTTGATCCTCCTAGCCAGGACCCCAGTGCTTATGGTTTTTGGCCTGTTTGTCAGTATGCTTGACTGTTTTGTCAGTATGCTTGACTGTGTCACTGGGATCCTGCTAACCAGGACACCAGTGCTCATGCTCTCTCTTTTCCCAAATGTGTGACTACATACTAGTAACCCAGTATTTCATCCCAAATTGACATACTGGACCTCCCTTATAAATCTGTGGTAAATGGTATTGGGGTTCCAGGGGATCTCTATGGGCTGCAGCATTTTTTCTGCCACCCATAGGGAGCCCAGGCAAAGGCTTCGACAGGACTGCCATTGCAGCCTGTGTGAAATTGTGCATGCACCCTTTCACTGACATTTACACTGCACTAGGTCACCCAGAAGTCACCTATATGTTTGGCCTTCCTGCCCTGAAGGCTGGGTGCAGAGTACCTGTGTGTGAAAGCACCCCTGCACTAGCAGAGATGCCCCCAAATCGTCCAGGACCAATTTCTCGAACATCGTGAGTGTGGGGACGCCATTTTATTTGTGTACTAGACATAGGTCACTACCCACTGTCTAGCTACATAATGATAACTCTGAATATGTGAGGTGTCTAACATCTCTGAATTATACCCCAATAGCAATTCTAGCATTGGTTGTATAATTCCATTCACTCTGGGGGCTCCACAGTGGACCCCCAGTATTGCCAAACCAGCCTTCCGAGGTTTTCCAGCAGCCCCAGCTGCTGCCACCTCACAGACACGTTTCTGCCCTCCTGTTGCTGGTACATATCACACTCGGGAAGGCAGAAACAAAGGGTTTCCTTTCGGAGAGAGGTGTTACACCCTCTCCATTTGGAAATAGGTGTTACAGGCATGGGAGGAGTAGCCTCCCAGAGCCTCTGGAAATGCTTTGAAGGGCACAAATGGTGCCCTCCTTGCATAATCCAGTCTACATCAGTTCAGGGACCCCAAGTCCCTGCTCTGGCATGAAACTGGACAAAGGAAAGGGAAGTAACCACTGCCCTGTCCATCACCACCACAGAGGTGGTGCTCAGAGCTCCTCCAGAGGGTCCCTGGGTTCTGCCATCTCATTTTCAGGATGGGCAGAGAACTCTGGGAGCATCTGAGTGGCCAATGCCAGCAGGTGACGTCAGACCCCTCCCCTGATAGGTGCTTACCTGTTTAGATGACCAATCCATCTTTCAGGGCTATTTAGGGTCTCTCCTCTGGGTGGTTCTTGAGATTGCAAGACTCCAGCAGGAATCCTCTGCATCCTTTACTTCACCTTCTCACTGAAGAAACTGCATCTGGACCTCCGGGAACTCTACAAAAATGCAAAGACAACTTCTGCAACACTTTATCTTCAGCTCCTCCCAGCAACTGCAACTGTTTCCACATTGTGCATCCTCAGAGGGCTTCCAGTCCTTAGCCTGCACCAGAAGAGAGAAGGAATCTCCCTAGAAATGAAGGTATCATTTCCCTGCTACAGTAGGTACCCTCTGCAGCAATGACCGGTGGCTTGGGTCCCCTCTTCTGGCGAATTGAGTGGATCCAGTCACACAAGTGGTAGACTGAAGTGGTGCTGATGGTCCTGACATCAAGCTGTCCAACTTTGGTGGAGGCTAGGGCTTGCTTCCCCATGCAAGACAGTACCCCGGTGTACCGCATGATTTGCAGTTGCCAAGGCTTGTGTGTGTCCTTCTATGAAGTTATTCATGCACAGCTCCAGACCCCAGCACTCCCTCCTACGATGCACAGCTTCCTGTGATGTTCTCCAGCGGTGTGGGACCCTTAGTTGGTGTGCTGCATGAGCCTCCATTTGCACCTCCTTTGTCTTCATCTTGTGAGACTCCTAGTCATGCTGCCTGGTCTTCTGAGGGCTCTCTGGACTGCTGAGGGCCCCCCTTCCTGGGTAGAGTCGACCCGGTCCTTCCTGGTCCCAGGCACGGCCATTTCCCTTCAACTGCAAGCTTTGCGTTTGCCAAGGCTTGTTGGCGGTATCCAGCGATGCAAACCAGACTGCAATCATTCATCCGGCGTGGGACATCATATGCACCAACCAGTAACCCGCATCTGTCTTACTGAGTGCAGTACTGACTGTTGTTCTTCACCAGTGGTTCCACTTTTACACCTTCATCCGGGTTAGCAGGGGCTTCTGTTCTTCCTGGACTCTTCTGTGCTTCTTGGACTTGGTCCTCTTCTTCCACAGGTCTTCAGGTCCAGGAATCCTTTGTGGTGTCTTGCAGTCTCTTCTGGTTCTTGTATAATCTTTTCTTTTGTTTTCTTCTGGGTAGTAGGAAATGTCCTGTGATTTACTCCTAGTTTCCTGGGCTTTGGTATTTTCTCACACTCCCCGTGCCCCTCTACACACCACAATTGCCTCTGTGAGAAACCGGCATTCACATTCCACTTTCTTGGTATATGATTATGTACCCCCAGGCCTATATCTAACTATTGTGATTTTCACTATTTGCACTGTTTTCTAACTGTTTACTTACCTGTTTTTGGATACTAGTGTATATATTGTGTATATTAATTACCTCCTAAGGGAGTATAGACTCTAAGGTATATTTGTCAAGTGTGTTACCAAAATAAAGTACCTTTATTTTTGTACCACTCAGTATTTTCTTTCATGTGTATAAGTACTTTATGACTGTAGTGATATTACATGAGCTTTGAATGTCTCATAGATAGCCCTGGCTTCTAGACACTGACTACATACACTAATAAGGGATAACTGCAGGATGTAAGTACCTCTGGTACTCTACTACAAACCAGGCCAACCTCCTCTCAGTGGAGAGATCATCCTGCCTCCACATTCTTCTGTGCAAACCCATTGTCAAAAAGAGACCAGATGTCCGTTACATCATACTATGCATGATCATCATCCAGGAGAGAGGTCTCAGCAGAGCGGGCAGTTCTTCCCCACATTCAGCTATTCATGCCTGCCACTCTTGATGGGGTCGCACCATCTCAACAGAGCAGCCAGCCCCTCCTGACACCCTACTACAAACAGCCGTCACCCAAGAGAGAAATATCGGGCCAGTTCCTTGCCACACCATGATACAGACACTTGTCATCCAAGAGGGAGGTCTCAGCAGAGAGGTCAGTCCTTCCTCACTCCTTACCATGTATGTCACCTTGGGGATGGATTTTAGTGGGGAGCCATGTCCCTCCTCACATAATATTTCACACATACATCACCCATGATAACGGTCTAAGTAGTGAGGCTAGCCTCTTTCTATACAGTAATATGCATGCCTGTTATCCTGGGGAGGAATCATAGCATAGAGGCCAGCCCTTCCTCACATCCTATTATGCACACACATAGACCTACATCCATCATCCAAGAGAGAAGTCTCTGTGGAGAAGTCAGACACTTGCCACATTCTTTCATGCAACACTGTTGTTCAAGAGAGAGGTCTTGGTAGAGATGACAATCCTTTACCACACCCAACTATGCATGCCTGTCACTCTGTGGAGGTGTCTCAGTGGGGGGCAGTCCATCCACACACCCTACTATGCACAGTATGAGAAAGAAGCCTCTTTCCGGCATGGTTACCACCACTTTTGGCCTGTTTGTGAGTGTGTGTCAGTGTGTTTTTACAGTGTCACTGGGATCCTGCTAACCAGGACCCCAGTGCTCATAGTTTGTGGACTAATGTATGTGTTGTCAGTAGTGCTTAACTGTGTCACTGAGGCTCTGCTAATCAGAACTTCAGTGCTTATGCTCTCTCTGCCTTTACATTTTTCACTGTAGGCTAGTGACTTTATTTACCAATTTCAATTGGCACACTGGACCTCCCTTATAGGTCCCTAGTATATGGTACCTAGGTACCCAGGGCGTTGGGGTTCCAGGAGATCCATATGGGCTGCAGCATTTCTTTTGCCACCCATAGGGAGGTCAGACAAACCCTTGCACAGGCCTGCCATTGCAGCCTGAGTGAAATAACGCAAATGTTATTTCACAGCCATTTGCACTGCACTTAAGTAACTAATAAGTTACCTATATGTCTAACCATCAGTTGCTGAAGGTTAGGTGCAAATTTACTAAGTGTGAGGGCACCCTTGCACTAGCAAAGGTGCCCCCACATAGTTCAGGGCCATTTCCATGGACTTTGTGAGTGCGGGGACACCATTACACATGTGCACTACATATAGGTCAATACCTATATGTAGCTTCACAATGGTAACTCCGAATATGGCCACGTAACATGTATAAGATCATGGAATTGTCCCCCCATTCCAAATCTGGTATTGGGGAGCCAATTCCATGCATCCCGGGGGCTCCACCATGGACCCTAAGTACTGCCAAACTAGCTCTCTGAGGCTTGCACTGCAGCTACAGCTGCTGCCACCTCACAGACAGGGTTCTGCCCTCCTGGGGGTGGGCAGCCCAGTCCCAGGAAGGCAGAACAAAGCATTTCCTCTGAGAGCAGGGTATTACACCCTCTCCCTTTGGAAATATGTGTTACAGGCTGGGATGGGGTAGCCTCCCCCAGCCTCTGGAAATGCTTTGAAGGGCACAGATGGTGCCCTTCTTGCATAAACCAGTCTACACTGGTTCAGGGATTCCTTGTCCCTTGCTCTGGCACGAAACTGGACAAAGGAAAAGGGAGTGACAAATCCCGTCCATCATCACCCTAGGGGTGGTGCCCAGAGCTCCTCCAGTGTGTCCCTGTCTTCAGCCATCTTGTTTTGCAAGGTGTGGGGGCACTCTGGAGGCCTCTGAGTGGCCAGTGCCAGCAGGTGACATCAGAGACCGCTCCTGATAGGTCCATACCTGATAAGATAGCCAATCCCCCTCTCAGGGCTATTTAGGGCCTCTCCTCTGGGTTCTCTGCAGACTCTGCTTGTAAGTTTCCTTCAGGAATCCTCTGCAATAACATCAGCATCCTCTGACCTCGGATCAACCACAGTCTGCTCCAAGAAACACTATAACTGCAAAAAAGTATCCTCCAGAGATACTTTTCTTCAGCAAACTCAGCTCCAAGTCAGCAACTTCAACAGTGTCCATGGTGTGCATGCTCTGGGGACTCCCTGTCTTCATCCTGCACCAGAAGGGCCAAAGAAATCTCCCGTGGAGTGGTGGAGTCACTCTTTTGCTCCAAGCAGGCACCTTCCAAGATGAAGACTGGTACCCTGGGACTCCTCTCACGGGGATGAGCATGCTCCTAAGGACACAGAGAGTAGACTGTCCTGAGGTCCTGCTGACACAATTTGGAGGAGGTCAGACCTTGCCTTCTCTGAGAACGACAGTACCCCTGTGTACTGTGTCTCCTTCACCTCCTGAGGCCTCTGTGCATTGTTTGCAAATTTCCTTCATGCACAGCCTGACCCAGGTCCCCAACACTCCATCATGCGATGCTCAACTCAGTGAGTTGTTCGCCAGCGGTTTGAGACCTTCCTTTGTTGTGCTGCATTGACCGCATTTTGCACCTCCTTTGGTCCAAGATTCTGTGACTCCCGGGGTGCTAGCTGGCATCCTGAGGGCTCTCTGAAGTTCTGAGAGACCCCTCTTCTGCCTCACATAGTGTTGAGGCCCCCAGGTCCCCCCTGGGTCCATCCATTGCCATTTTGAGGAAAACTGTACTTTTGTCATAGCCAAGGCTTGTTGGTGACTTCCAACATGAAATCACCTCTGCAACGATCCTGACGTCGTGGTACATTCTTTACATCATGCAGGTATCCACTGGCATCTTCCTAAGCTGCATTTCAGCAGTCTTCGTCCAACCGGGGACTCTTCTTTTGCACCCTCTTCTGGGTTGGCAGGGGCTCCTGTCCTTCCTGGAACTTCCTTCGACTTCTGGACTTGGTCCCCTTCCTTTGCAAGTCTTCAGGTCCAATAATCCAGCAATTGCTCTTTGCAGACTTGGTTGGCTGCTGCAAAAGCCCCAAAACGAGGTGTAGTGTATTCTAAGGAAACTTGCAGTACTTTACTCCTACTTTCCTGGGCTCTGGGGTGGGGTATTTTACTTACCTTTGGTGTATTCTTACTCTCCCAGCGATTCTGCACACACTACACTTGTCTAGGTGTGGATACGTGGTTTACATTCCACTTTCTTAGTATATGGCTTGTGTTGCCCCTAGACCTATTTTCTCCCATTGCATTCTATAGCATTTCCTATTGTTGGCACTATACTATGCTTGTTTACTTATCTTATTTTGGTATCTAGTGTATATATTGAGCATAATACTTACCTCCAGAAGGATTATTGCCTCTAAGATATGTTTGGTACTGTGTCACCCAAATAAATACCTTTATTTTTGGTAACACTGAGTATTGTCCTTACTTGTGTATAAGTACTGTGTAACTATAAGTGGTATTGCAGGAGCTTTGCATGTCTCCTAGTTCAGCCTAAATTGCTCTGCTATAGCTACTGCTATCAGCTTAAGCTGCTAGAACACTACTACTTCACTAATAAGGGATAACTGGACCTGGTATAAGGTGTAAGTACCCAAGGTACCCACTACAAAGCAGGCCAGCCTCCTACACAAAGCCATCATTCAAGAGAGGGGTCCCAGAAGATAGGCCAGTAATTGGACAATGATCATCCAAGAAAGAGATGCCAGTCCCTACCCACATCCTATTAAACACATGTGCTAAAGATAGAGTTCTCAGGAAGTAGGCCACTCCTTCCCCACAGCCTACAATGCAGTCTACTCATTCAAGGTAGTGGTCTCACCAGGGATGCCAGTTCCTCCCCATATCATACTATGCACATCGTTAACTCGGGGAAGAGTTTCAGTGGAAAGGCCAGTCACTCTCCAAACCCTACTAAATATGTCTGTCATCTGAGAGGTCACACCTTACCATGCACAGCCATCATCCTTTCCACTTAGCTTGCATTGCACCACTTTGTATACCCTTGTGCCACATTATACCTGCGCCAGGCATAATATATACAAGGGTGGCGTTCCCCCATTACAGGGTCCGCAAAAATAGTGTAGTGGAATCTAAGAGATTCCACTACACCATTTTTAGTGAAATTTTTAACACCTGCATAGGCATTAAACAGGCATTAAAAGGAGTCACACCATTATTTATAATGGGCCTCTGTGTACTTTGCAGGATTAGCGCCAACATTTTTGTGCTAATCCTGCAAAGTACAACAATAGCGTAAAAAATTATGATGCTATTGTCCCTAATCTGCGCCATGGTGTGCCACATGTTAAATACGGCGCACACATGGTGGTGTTAGGGGGGTGCAATGGGGCGCTAGAAAAGTGGCGCTTCATATAATGTAGAGCAATGTCTTCAGAATGCATTCCCCTTACCATACAAATCTTTACCATGGATATGTGCTGAAAAAAACAAAGGTTAAAGTAACGTAATAGCTAGGTTTTATACAAATATCTGTTTTTGTTTTAAAAAACTACCTTATAACCTCACTGAAAAATCCAAAGGTTAACACAGAACCTTTTAGTTCTGAACATAAAGCTTCCAACAGGAGAAAGATTCTATACAGTAGATATTAACTTTTGTAAGCAGCCTTGAGCTTTTAGAGGGACTTGTCGGCACAATAATTTTTACTTAAGGTAACTATAACTAGCACCGTCACCATAAACTGCTAATTAGCCTATATATTACATCATTCATAACTTCTTCTTTGATATCATTGATAATATCAGTGTGCATGGCGAGGACACGAGTTATAGTTACCTTAGGGAATGAATTATAGTTACTTAAGAAAACTGCAACTGGTAAATTTCAGTGGTTTTTCAAGTTTAAAACTGAACATTTCACCTAAATATAATGTAACCAGGGCATGACTTGGAACCCCAAGCAGCCCTGGCAAACTTTGTCAGACTATTCCCCATAAGGTGGGGGGAAAAAGTATGTTCCCCCAGCAAAACAATCTTAGAGACTGAAACAACATAAACTATTCTGGCTTGCATCCCACAACAGTCTTCACCATTGAGGAGAACATAGCTTCCTTTTGAAAGCACCTGGAACGCAGGTCTAATCAAGGGGACTGGAACTCCCTTCAGATAACATACCAAGTTCACTGAAGACGCGTTACACGCCCATGAAAGGGCAGCTGTTTACAAACAATCGAATGGCTGACAGAAGTCTTGCATGCTCTACTGCTAAGAAAGACATCTTTCATGCCACTAAGACATTTGTATGAGAAGGGTAGCTCCCACACCTCATGGATGTAACTATCGCCCAGCCTTTCATATCTGCCTACCGGAATGTGTTTTAAACAGGACATGAATTGTAGAGTGTAAATGAGCAGATTAATGACCCCTTGTATTAACCACTCAGCAGATGGTATTTCAGCTACAGCCAATGTTTAACATTACATAAGTCGCTTATTTCTTAGCCATTAGTTGTTGTTGTTTGTGTCGCGTCAAGTTACATGTAGAAAATATATCCCTTGTGCTGACGTGTTGCCAGGGAATGTGACCTGCCTTCACTGTTTGAAGTGTCCAACCCAACTGCATAATGACCCTTAGTTGACTCTGTCCATGGTGTAAAAAAGACATATCTGTTTGTATAATGTCTATAGGAGAAGAGACAATGCTATTTAAGGTGTATTTAAGGTATATATCCAGTCGGACAGGGTATTAATCCCATTATCTACAACAGCTAATGCCTTCTGTAAATTTTCTTGCTCTATTTGCCTTAACCAGGCAGCAGCTTTTTGTTGGGAAAGCTTCCAAATTCCATTATGTACTTCATATATGAAGCGATTTCTGTGATATTTTCTGGGGCCTAACAGAAAATCCTGCAAATCAGTGTTATTAGACAGGAGACTGAGGTGTTCTCTAGCAGCATCTAGTGAGGAACTCTTTAACCATTGCCGGCATAGTTTCCCTACACTATGGGGGTCATTCTGACCCTGGCGGCCGGTGGCCGCCAGGGCCACCGACCACGGGAGCACCGCCAACAGGCTGGCGGTGCTCCCACGAGCATTCTGACTGCGGCGGTTCAGCCGCGGTCAGAAGCGGAAAGTCGGCGGTCTCCCGCCGACTTTCCGCTGCTCGGGGGAATCCTCCATGGCGGCGGAGCGCGCTCCACCGCCATGGGGATTCTGACACCCCCTACCGCCATCCTGTTCATGGCGGGAAACCCGGCATGAACAGGATGGCGGTAGGGGGTGCCGCGGGGCCCCTGGGGGCCCCTGCAGTGCCCATGCCTATGGCATGGGCACTGCAGGGGCCCCCGTAAGAGGGCCCCGAAAAGTATTTCAGTGTCTGCTTAGCAGACACTGAAATACGCGACAGGTGCAACTGCACCCGTCGCACCCCTGCAACTACGCCGGCTCAATTCTGAGCCGGCGTCCTCGTTGCAGGGGCATTTCCTCTGGGCCGGCGGGCGCTCTTTTGGAGAGCGCCCGCCGGCCCAGAGGAAATGTCTGAATGGCCGCCGCGGTCTTTTGACCGCGGTGCGGTCATTCAGCGGCGGTACCCTGGCGGACGGCCTCCGCCGTCCGCCAGGGTCAGGATGAGGCCCTATATGTTGTGACTATACCCTCATGTTCGGATGATCTATAGCGAGGGTCCGGCCTACTTGTTCTAAAACCCTTGTGGAGTTTATTAAACAATTATGACACCCATTGGTATCCATTGGCCGCAAACACCACCCACCAGGACATGACAGTGAAGCATTAAACGTACCATTCTGGACTCATTCATCAATCTCATTTTTTGGTTGCATTAATCTACTTTTGCCATTTATGAACTTTTGCAGGGAAAGGAATACTGGGCGCATTCAATTCCTTAATCTTAGCTAAGTCTAAACAACTTGTTTGTTGTACAGTTTCATTTCAAAATATCATTTGAACAGGTATCAGGTATGCTCTAAAAAAAGCGTCCTCCCCCGTATTTGCCATTGTCTAACTCCCCACACACTTTTCAAGTCAATCGACTTCAGCCAATATTCATAGCCTTCTATAGTCAACCGGGAAACAAAGGAATCTGAATAAGTACATTTCATATTTGTCAACAATATGCGTACATTTTCTTTTGGTGGCATTTTAAAATAATATGACTCAGCATTTTTAACATTGTGCCCAGAAAAATATGCAAACTTTTCAGAGTATGTTTTAGAACTCCATCGCAGCGGAGTTGAACAATGTTCCCATTGTGTGTAAATAAAAACAGTCTTGGGTACTAGCTCTGTGGTTGAAATGGTGCCCATATTAATTATAGCAAAACATATCACCATAATTCTCTTTTGATTGGTAAATATCTTTGTTTTCAAATACAGTAAAATACTGCAATTCAGTCATCATAGAATCAACTGTTTTCACTTCCCAATCATCAGAAACAACTCCGGGTATTATTACATTGTTCATTGAAAGTTTAAACACATATGGTATTTGAATGACCTCTGTAGGGCCCTTTTTATCATATGCTACTTTATCCCAAACAATCCCATCAGGAATTGGAATAGCGGAAATGTTCACAAAAGACAAGTCCCTGTGTACCTTGTGGGAAGAAAAATGTGGTTTCAGGACCTCATCCACCTGTTGAACTGTCGATCTTTCAGGAAGGAAATGACAATGTTTTAATAAAAATAATGTTATGACAAACCCAATCCAAAGTACGAAAGCTAGTACAGTCAAGGAAAGCCACAGAAAGTCCATGGAAAAATAAAGTACGTTGTTTTAAGCCAGTATATCAGCTTACGTGTTTTTGACAGTTCAGGTGTGGAAGAGGTGAATGAGTCCGAAAGGTTGTCATTGATGTCAGCAAAGTATCCAGTTTGTGCAAAAGCTGGAGCTGTGTTTGTAGGTGGAGAACCGGTGGGTGTTCCAGCGTGGTTCAGAATATATGACATCATCCGTCTGTGTTGAAGTTGTGTCAAATTGATCAATCATTACTGTATTGTTTGATGTAGTGGAACTAATGGAAGATAATTTTACACCATCCCCAAGCTCGGAGAGGTGTCAGTGTTGCTGCTTACAACTTGTAAAGGAACTTCCTGACTACTAGTGCGAGGGATTCGGGAACTCCTGGCTGTTCCTTTTGGTCTGCTGTGCAGGATCGGCCATATGGTGTAACTTAACATTGTTGATGGATACAAAGCATTTTTTCTTTAGCACCAGCCAACAGTGGTAGAATCACAGCTCTGGTACTGTGTATTCCCAAGACTGGGACTGGTGCATGATATGAAGGACTGAACTCTTTTTTCATAGCATCTTTTTTACGTAGTAGATACCCAATTTTAGGAATCCAGCCTGTAGGCATTACAGGTTTATCCGTGATTCCTGTGGAGGCAGCACTGGCAGAAGCGTTGTTGTCACTGAACTGTTGTAATTCCTGTAAGACAGGGACACGTTCATTTATGTCAAGAGGTGTTTCTGCAGCCTCCACACCAGGGCCATCAAGATCTGGAACAAACATTTGAGTTCCAAACAGGCACTCATATGAAGTTCGACCCCCCCAGGGACCTTCTGGGCAGATTGTTATGTGCTCTCTGGACTCCATACAGGTGATTAAGCCAACTACAACCCTTACCTAAGACTCTGGCTGTTAAGGACTGCTTTAAATCACAGTTTAGTCGCTCCACAACACTATTTCCCTCTGGATGAAATGGAGACGAGTACTGAACTTTGACCCCTAACGAAGCCATGGCGTCCCTGCCCTTGAGGTGAAAAGCAGGGCCCTAGTCCGAGTGGAAAGCCGCAACTGCATATGTACTGATAAAGACTTGCAAATCTTTAATAACAGTTTGGGCGCCAGTCGAACATTGTGGCTACACCCATAGAAATCTGGGTCAGGAGTCAACAGCGACTAAGATGTATTTGTATGCACTGTCCCGTGTTAGGGGACCGCCATGGTCCAAGTACACACATTGTAAAGATTTGTTGGAAATTTAAGAGAGGTGTCTGCAGTGGGTGCTTAGCAGTGGAAACTTTAATTTGTTGGCAGATGTCACAACAAAGGGCATACTGCTTTGCCTCTTCATATAGGCCTGGCCACTAATAAAAGGCTTGTAACAATGATATTGTAGCCGCCACACCAGAATGGGCAGAAGCTACCCCCTCATGCGCTGCTTTAATCAACTCTGGTCTTATATCTTTATTTGGAATATCTCAAACCCCTACGCCTGGTATCTTAACCTCAGCATTTAGTTAGCCTCCCATTCGGTAGGAATATTTAGCAGGAAATGCTTTTGGATAGGGCGTACCATCAGCTGTAGCTTTCACGGCAGCCCATATGCCTTCGTCCGGTTTCACACCTGAGCAGGTTAGTGCAGCAACAATAGCTGTAGCTACTGCTGACTTTGCGGCTTCATCAGCCAGTGTATTCCCAGCAACGTGTATTCCAACGCGCTGGTGTCGAAGTGTATGTACAACATGGACATTTGGTAGCGTTTCCTTCAGATCCGCTACTTTCCCCCACAGGAGTCTGTGTTGAATGGTGTTGCCTTTAGAATCTCTGAACCCATTCTGGCACCAGTAATGCAGGTATTCATTGAAGGACTGGAAACAATAGTACGAGTCGCAAACAATCATGGTTTTGTGCATGATGCATAATCAGGAATGTATGTTCTGCCAAAATTTAGGAAACCCAATTCAGATAGGAGTTTTTTAATGGTATTTGAAGGTTGTAATTGTGCGCATTTTTCCAAGAATTGTGGCGCTAGGCTCTTGCCTTCACTTGATAGCTCATTTCCCAGAAACAGGATGGTAGGGAAGGCTATTTTTGTTTTTTATTTAATTAAATTTGTAGTCGAACTAGGCAAATCCCACAACAATGCAGGCTACCCATCTTAAATGTTGAGATAGATATCATCTACATAGGACAATGCTTCAGGGTCAATGTCATGCAAGATCGAAGTCACACGAGCTGTGAACAGTCCTGGACTGTTCTGGCACCCCTGGGGTAAACAACAGAATTTTTTCAGGGAGCCTAGTACACTGAAACTTGTTAAGTCTCTACTCACAGGCACTATATTTTGGCAGAAGAAACCATTGGAAATGTCCAGTGTTGTTTCGTATTTTTTACACAGTATGTTGTTCATGAGTGCTGTGTGAGTTTTGTATAGCATATGAGATTGGCGTATATTGATATCTGTCAGGCATTTTATAATATCTAGATTCTAGATTCTAGATTCTGAGATTATATCTATTCTGGGGGGTCTCCGTGCGTGGAGATTCTCCCCTCTCTTTTTTAGGAGTCTGCTGTTTTTATCGCAGTGTTTCTTGTTACCCTCAGAAGCTTGCTTGGAAAAATCTTTATTAGATTTACCCTGAAATTCTGATTTTGTTGGTCTGGCTCCCAGACTATCTCGACCAATACTAGAGTAGGTCTCCACGATAACCTTTGGCAGCTCACGTTCTTGATCCTCATGAGGAACGTCCCTGAGCTGCATGCGCACCGCTAATGCGACCGCTTCCCCGTTAAGGTTACTTTAAATAATTGAGGACACTTGTTAGACCTGACAGCCTTAGGGTGGTCACCCCTAACTTTTTGCCTGCCTCCCTCTATTTTTTGGACACTGTTTTTGCTGTTTTTTAGACTCTGTGCACTTTACCACTGCTAACCAGTGCTCAAGTGCATATGCTCTCTCCCTTTAAACATGGTAACATTGGATCACACTCAATTGGACTATTTAATTTACTTATAAGTCCCTAGTACTGTGCACTATATGTGCCCAGGGCCTGTACATTAAATGCTACTAGTGGGCCTGCAGCACTGCTTGTGCCACCCACTTGAGTAGCCCCTTAACCTTGTCTTAGGCCTGCCGTTGCAAGGCCTGTGTGTGCAGTTTCACTGCCAATTCGACTTGGCATTTAAAAGTATTTGCCAAGCCTAAAACTCCCCTTCTTCTACATAAAATACCCCCCTAAGATATGCCCTAGGTAACCCATAGGGCAGGGTGCTGTGTAGGCAAAAGGCAGGACATGTACTTATGTAGTTTACATGTCTTGGTAGTGTAAAACTCCCAAATTCATTTTTACACTGCTGTGAGGCCTGCTCCCTTCATAGGGGCTGTCCTCATATATTGTTTGAGTGGTAGCTACTGATCTGAAAGGAGTAGGAAGGTCATATTTAGTATGGCCAGAATGGTGAAATACAATCTGCTGACTGGCGAAGTTGTATTTAATATTACTATTTTAGAAAAGCCACTTTTAGAAAGTGAGCATTTCTCTGCACTTAAATCTTTCTGTGCCTTACAATCCACGTCTGGCTGGGTTTATTTGACAGCTCCTTGTGCATTCACTCAGACACACCCCAAACACAGGATACTCAGCCTCACTTGCATACATCTACATTTTGAATGGGTCTCCCTGGGCTGGGAGGGTGGAGGGCTTGCTATCACACAAAGGACTGCCACAACCCCTACTGGAACCCTGGCAGACAGGATTAAACTGAAAGGGGACGTGGTGCACTTTTATGCCACTCTGTGACGTCTCCCCCACTTCAAAGGCACATTTGGGTATATAAACAGGGCCTCTGCCCCTTCCAACTCAGACACTTCCTGGAGAAGAAACTTGCAACCAGAACCTGCATCCTACCAAGAAGAACTACCTGGCTGCCCAAAGGACTCACATGACTGCTTTCTGTGAAGGACTGCTGCCTTGCTGTTGCCCTGCTGCCTTGCTGCTCCCTAGCTTTGGTGAAGAAGTGCTCTCCAAGGGCTTGGATAGAGCTTGCCTCCTGTTCCCTGAAGTCTCAGGACCAAAATGGCTTCTTTCTTGCAACTGGATTCCTTGTGCGGTGAAAATTTGACGCACAGCTTGCTAAAAATGACACACAGCCTACCACGCGGTGAGAAATTCACTGCACGCGAACCGGAATGGCATACCCTGACTTCGCAAGGAGAAGATCAATGCAGCGCCTGCGTTGCGACCGGAACATCGACGCACGGCCCACCTGATCAACGCGCAGCCGACCTGGGACGACGCTGGCCGACTTCCAGAGGGGAAATCGACTCAGCGCCTGCTGTGCGGAAGAAATTTTCACGCAACACCCACCGGGACGACTCAGCGCTTGTGACTCCGCTCCACAAGCCCAGGATTCCACGCACAGACCCCGGGGCGTCTGAAAACCCTGCAACCCAAAGAGGATCCATGACTGAGCACCGGAAATCGACGTACAGCCATCCCTGCGTGGAAACTAAATGACACATCACTGTGTGCGGCCTGAGAAATCGACACACACCCCCTTATTTCCACACTTCTCCTCCTCTGCGACCCATTGCGGAGATTTTTCACGAGAACCAGGTACTTAGCTAAAAAGAGACTTTGGGGGTCATTCCAACCCTGGCGGTCGGTGTTAAAGCAGCGGCTAACACGGCAACAGGCTGGCGGTTTAAAAAATGGAATTCTGACCCTGGCGGGAACCGCCAACAGAGACCGCCACTTTAACACTCCGACCGCCACGGCGGGACAAACAAACAGCGCGGCGGTCACCGCCAACAGACAGGCGGGAGTCAATGTACCGCCCACCCTATCACAACCCACCAATCCGCCACCTTTTCCGGGGCGGTAGCCCCGCGGATAAAAATACGGCGGAAACAGCCATTTCGAAAGGAAAACGCTCACCTCCATACACCCCACGAGGAATCTGGACAGCATGGAACCGGAACTACACATCCTCCCAGCTATTGTATTCCTGCTCCTCTACCAGGAGCACGAACGCCGGTGCAGAAGACAACGGTGAGTACTGCACCTACGACACAGGGGAGGGGGGAGGCAAAAATATTACGGGGACACACATACACCACACACCCACCCCCACCCTCACCCACTACAACACACACATCAATGCATAGCAATACATCACAGTTACAACCCCCAAACCCCCCGGAAGAATGCAAAGACAAAAGGAAATGATTATCAAAATCGAATAATATTGCAAGGCTGAGTATAAAATATATCAAACATCTTCAACTATATACACAGAAATTGTCCAGTCCGAAATGTGTATCAGCCATTGTTCCTGGGCCACTGGGCCAAAACACATGGGCAAAGCCCACACAGGATACCTGCCTCCAACGGAGAGAACACTGCAGGGGCATCAGATAGGAAAACTACAGGCACGTCAGGGGGAAGGGAAGGGGGGGCACCTCAGCCAGATGAGTCCACGATGCCAGATCCACGAGGGGCCTCCATGGCCACTGTGCCATCCTGGGGAGTGCAAAGCCATAGTCTCTCAAGTCTCTACAGTGGGTGGGTTGCCCACTGTGCCATCCTGGGGAGTGCAAAGCCACAGTCTCTCAAGTCTCTATGATGAAGTGCCCATCGGAGCGGTGCATGAGACGGCGGTGCCCAGCGGAGCGGTGCATGAGACGGCGGTGCCCAGCGAAGCGGTGCTTGAGATGAAGGGCCCAGCGGAGCGGTGCATGAGACGGCGGTGCCCAGCAGAGCGGTGCATGAGACGGCGGTGGCCAGCGGAGTGGTGCTTGAGATGAAGGGCCCAGCGGAGCGGTGCCTGAGACGGCGGTGCCCAGCGGAGCAGTGCATGAGACGGCGGTGCCCAGCGGAGCGGTGCTTGAGATGAAGGGCCCAGCGGTGCGGTGCTTGAGATGAAGGGCCCAGCGGAGCGGTGCTTGAGATGAAGGGCCCAGCGGTGCGGCGCTTGAGATGAAGGGCCCAGCAGAGCGGCGCTTGAGATGAAGGGCCCAGCGGTGCAGCGCTTGAGATGAAGGGCCCAGCGGAGCGGTGCTTGAGATGAAGGGCCCAGCGGTGCAGTGCTTGAGATGAAGGGCCCAGCGGTGCAGTGCTTGAGATGAAGGGCCCAGCGGAGCGGTGCTTGAGATGAAGGGCCCAGCGGTGCGGTGCTTGAGATGAAGGGCCCAGCAGTGCAGTGCTTGACTTGAAGGGCCCAGTTCAGCGGTGCATGACTTGAAGTGCCCAGTTCAGCGGTGCTTGAGACGGCGGTGCCCTGTTCAGTGGTGCTTGAGACGGCGGAGCCCTGTTCAGCGGTGCTTGACTTGAAGGGCCCTGTTCAGCGGTGCTTGACTTGAAGGGCCCAGTTCAGCGGTGCTTGAGACGGCGGTGCCCTGTTCAGCGGTGCTTGACTTGAAGGGCCCAGTTCAGCGGTGCTTGAGACGGCGGTGCCCTGTTCAGCGGTGCTTGACTTGAAGGGCCCAGTTCAGCGGTGCTTGACTTGAAGGGCCCTGTTCAGCGGTGCTTGACTTGAAGGGCCCAGTTCAGCAGTGCTTGACTTGAAGGGCCCTGTTCAGCGGTGCTTGAGACGGCGGTGCCCTGTTCAGCGGTGTTTGAGACGGCGGTGCCCTGTTCAGCGGTGCTTGACTTGAAGGGCCCAGTTCAGCGGTGCTTGAGACGGCGGTGCCCTGTTCAGCGGTGCTTGAGACGGCGGTGCCCTGTTCAGCGGTGCTTGAGACGCGGTGCCCTGTTCAGCGGTGCTTGAGACGGCGGTGCCCTGTTCAGCGGTGCTTGACTTGAAGGGCCCAGTTCAGCGGTGCTTGACTTGAAGGGCCCAGTTCAGCGGTGCTTGACTTGAGGGGCCCAGTTCAGCGGTGCTTGACTTGAAGGGCCCAGTTCAGCGGTGCTTGACTTGAAGGGCCCAGTTCAGCGGTGCTTGACTTGAAGGGCCTGTTCAGCGGTGCTTGAGATGACTCTCCAGGTCATCAGATCCGGCCATGCCATGGATGTCAGTCGCCACCTGACATGTGGCTGGCGGGGCCTTCCTGCCCATCCGTCTGTTGGCTTGCGGGGCCCTCCTGGGCTGCAGGTCCGGGCCTCTGGGTGTCCTCCTGCACACCTGGAATGGGGCTGGTGGGGCCCTCCTGGGCAGCTGGCCTGCTGCCGGACTGGTCGGGCGTGCTGCCCTTCCCACCCTTCCCTGCTCGTCTGTGTCCCTTTCCAACCTTTGGCGGTGTGCCAGGTGGCACACCACTTCCTGACGGAGCCAGGGTAGGGATTTTGCTCCCTGGTGTCGTTGGCCTCTCGCGCCGGGCACTGGAAAGTTTTGGCTGCTTTTCCGGGGGTGGGCTGGCCGTGCCCCGGCTCCTCGCAGAACTAGCTGCCCTTGAGGGTGGGGGACTCCACAGTCCTTGGACAACAGTCTTGATAGGTCCTGGTTTTGTGGTGGCTGAGGTGCAGATTGGAGTCTTATGAGATGGACGGGGTGGGGGAGTTGTTGGAAAGAGGTCAAGCTTGGAAAAGAAAAGCAATTTAGAAAGAGAGGGACGGGTAGGTGTAGTGGGTATGGGAGTGGAGGAAGAGGATGTGGTTGTAGAAGAGTGAAGTATGGTGTCTTTGGGTGCAGGTGCTTGGGCTGGAGGCTGTCGTGAGGTGGATGGCTGTTGGGTGGGTGGCTGCTTGCGTTTGTGTGGGGTGGAAGAGGGGGTGACAGAAACACTGGGAGAGGACACAGGGGACGTGTAAATGGTAGTGGGGGTGGTGACTGCACGTGTGCGGAGTGTTCTGGTGGGTGTGCTGGTGATGGACGTAGTGGCTGAAGATGTTGTGCATGCAAGTGTGAGTGGAGACATCACAGGGAGGGAGGAGGGAGACGAGGAGGAGGGGGACACAGATTAGGCAGTGGCTGTTGCTATGTCTGCATGTGGATGTTGCTTGTGTGAATGCTTGTGTGATGTGTGGTGCTTATGTCTGGATGAGCTTCCCTTGGGTGTTGAGGTGTGTGCAGGCTGGTCTGATGGTGTGGCTGGGATAGGCAGAGGTACAGGGGATTGGGTCTGGGTGGAGGAAGTTGGAGGGGGAGGCTAGAGACAGGGACAATTGCTGCCGTCAGTGCTGAGGCCAGAGCGTTGAACGATCGCTGATGGGCAGCCTGACCAGAATGAATGCCCTCCAGGTATGCATTACTCCGGTGCACCTCCCTTTCTACACCCTGGATGGCATTCAAAAGGGTAGACTGCCCAACAATGATGGTCCTCAGGAGGTCAATGACCTCCTCACTGAGGCAGCAGGGGTGACAGGGGCAGGGCCTGAGGTGCTTGGGGCGAAGGAGATGCCCACCTTCCTGGGTGAACGGGCACGGGGTGAACGCTGAGGGGCTGCTGGGAGGGCGGCGCTGGTAGGGGGGGTGGCTGTACCTGCTGTTGCGGCGGGCACAGATGTTGCCGCCACCACAAGGGAGCTCCCTTCAGAGGACGAGTCGCTGCCACTGACATCAGCACCTGTCCCCGCTGTGGAGCTCCCCTCGCCCTCCGTCTCACTGGTGAATTCCGATTCGGTGCCATGGCCCGCCATGGCCATGTGAGATGGGGCTCCCTCGTGCTTCGATGCCACTTCTCCTCCGCCTGATGATGCTAATGCACACAAGAACAGGAAGACCACAAAAAAGGGGGGGTGGAGAAAAAAAGACATGTTGAGTGCATGCATAGGCGACACCGTTGGCGGAAAGGACAGACACAGATGACCCCCTGCACTACGCCGCTCACTTGGGGTCCACTACTCAATCCGTGGGAAATGGCACACATAGATGACACAGGGCCATGAATAGCTGTACTTGGCACCCTACAGAGGTGGGGGCGGGGGCACAGGGCCATGCCTTACGGAGGGGCCTAGCCTACAGAAATCACCCTGGCCTAGGGATACCCACAGCCCTCCTCCCCCACCCAGACACCTCCACTGGGCGCAAAGTCAGCAGAATGAGGTTGTACTCATCCCCTTGTGTCTGCTGTGATGTCCTCACGCGCCCATCCAAATCGGGGTAGGCCACCGCCAAGATCCGGGACATCAGGGTGGTCAAAGTGCGACTGGCACCCCTCCTACATTGGGAGGCCATCCCCAGCTGAGCCTCTGCCGTCTTCCTGCTCCAGCGGCGGATGTCCTCCCACCTCTTCCAGCAGTGGGTGCCCCGTCTGTTGTGGACCCCCAGGGTCCGGACGTCCTTGGCGATGGCACGCCAAATATCGACTTTCTGGTGGGCGCTGACCTATGTGACATGTACAGGGAGAGAAAAATTGTCATCACCTTCTGCATGCTCGATGTGAGTGGCCCCCCATCCCCACCCTTGCCATGTGGCACATGCTCTCATCTGTCGTTTGATGCATGCCTCAATCACTCCCCTCCCCCCCAGCTTTCATCCACCCCACTCAACACAGGCATTGCCCACAAAGCATGCTCCAAGTGTACTTACCTGTTGGTCTGGAGGACCGTAGAGTAGCGCATACTGGGGGAGGACCCCATCCACAAGTTTCTCCAACTCCTCTGTGCTGAAGGCAGGGGCCCTTTCCCCAGTTGCATGACCCATTGTCGCTTCCAGACCGAGGTCACAGCAGCACTTGTAGTGTAGGTCCTCTCCTGTGGAAGATCAGGTATCGAGCGATTAAGCAGATAGAAAATGGCGGTCACGCCCACGGTGGTGCGTACCGCGGCGGTGCGTACCGCGACCGCCGGCGCACATCGTCATTGGCTCCTGAAACCCATAGGGATCAATGTTAACCAATGCGGCTTTGCGCCGCGGTCTTCGACCGCCTACCGCCACGGTGTGCCATGCCAGCGCATTGACCTCACATCCCACTGTCGCACTTCACAGGTCAGGCAGCCACCATTTCAAGGGCCCACATGGCTTAATTTCTTCTGCGTCACACATACCTAGGCCTTGCATCGACACTCATACAAGCCATACAATGCATTGGGAATCGTGTTATGTGCAAGCTGTGGGAACGTACCTGTGAGTTGATTGACTCTGTGCTCGCTGTTGTCCTTCATAGGCACCGTCCGCAGGGACATGCGAGGAGATGGAGGAATCTTCCCGTGTACAGACCGCTGGTGGACCTGTCGACAATGGAAGAAAGACATGTCATACTGACATACAGGCTTGACCGAGCTACAATACAGGAACTGTATGCCCAGCTGGAGCCAGACCTGATGTCACCCATCCGCCAACCCACAGGGATCCCCCCTCTAGTGCAGGTTCTGTCAGTACTCCATTTTTTGGCAAGTGGGTTATTTCAAACAACAGTGGCCATTTCATCAGGGATGTCTCAGCCTATGTTTTCAAAGGTGTTGTCCAGAGTGTTGTCTGCCCTGCTGAAATACATGCGGAGATACATCGTTTTCCCTGAGGTGGGCGATTTGGCTACAGTGAAGGGTGATTTCTATGCTCTTGGACATATTCCCAACATCATAGGTATCATGATGGGACCCATGTGGCTTTGGTCCCCCCCCCAGCAGGAGTGAACAGGTGTACAGGAACAGAAAAAGTTATCATTCCATGAATGTCCAGGTGGTCTGTTTGGCTGACCAGTACATCTCCCATGTTAATGCCAAGTTCCCTGGGTCAGTGCATGACGCGTACATCATGCGAAATAGCAGCATCCCTTACGTGATGGAACAACTTCAGAGGCACCGTGTATGGCTAATTGGTGACTCTGGTTACCCCAACCTGTCGTGGCTACTGACCCCAGTGAGGAATCCCAGGACAAGTGCAGAGGAACGGTACAATGAGGCCCATGGGCGGACTGGGAGGGTGATTGAGCGGACCTTCGGCCTCCTGAAGGCGAGGTTTAGGTGCCTCCATATGACAGTTGGATCCCTAATGTACTCACCAAAGAAGGTGTGCCATATCATCGTGGCCTGCTGTATGCTTCACAACCTGGCTTTGCGACGCCAGGTGCCTTTCCTGCAGGAGGATGGTCCAGATGGTGGTGTTGTAGCAGCTGTGGAGCCTGCGGAGAGTGAAGAGGAGGAAGACGAAGAGGACGACATAGACAACAGGAACACAGTAATACAGCAGTATTTTCAATGACACACAGGTAAGAATCAACACCGGCATTTTACATTTACTTAAAGACTACTGCCTCTCTACTGTCTGACCTTTTCCCCGAGTGTATGGTAACTGAGTTGTGACTTTCCCTTCCAATTTCAGAGATGTGGGCCCCACTGCGTGACCTCTGCTTTGTTTCCCCATGGACTACAGCTGTGTGACAGTGGTATGTTGTCATCACAATGTAACTGAACATTTTGCCACGGTTATGTCTAATACATTTGTTCAAAATTACAGCCAGACTCCAGATTGTTTTGTGCAATAAGTGTGTTTATTTAAGTGCTCAAATTTGGTAAGTGATTGCAATTCGGTGAGGGGTGATGGTGGAGGAATGTCCATGGCAGAGTCCAGATTATCAGTCTTACAGGTGCATTGTCCATATGCCTGTGGAAGGTGGAGCAGGGGTTTAAGGTTGGACAGGGTGACAATGTGGGACAGTGGGATGACAATCAGAGGGTAGCCTTTCCTGGCGGGGGTCTTGGCATGTTACTCTGTCTTCTTCCTAGATCTCAGGGCCCGCTTGCGGGGTGGTACTCCTTCTGTAGGGGGTGGGGTTCTGGTGGCCTGTTGGTCTTGTGTCGGGGCCTTCTGTCCACTAGTGCCGGCGGAGGTGGTAGCCTGTTCTTGGTCCATGCTAGTGACAGGGGCCCTTTGTGGTGCCACATGGTCCCGCAATGTGGTGACAATCTGATTGAGAGCCACTACGATGGTGCCCATTGCGGAACTGATGTTTCTGAGTTCTTCCCTGAACCCCATAAACTGTTCCTCCTGCAGAACCTGGATCTCCTGGAACCTGGCCAGGACCTTGGCCATCGTTTCCTGGGAGTGGTGGTAGGCTCCCATGATGGAGGATAGGGCCTCGTGGAGAGTGGGTTCCCTGGGCCAGTCCCCCCCCTGTCACACAGCAGCCCTCCCATTTCCCCTGTTTCCCTGGGCCTCTGTCCCCTGGACCGTGGGCCCACTACCACTGCCCCCAGGTCCCTGTTGTTGTTGGGTTGGTGGGTTACCTTGGGTTCCCTGTAGTGGTGGACACACCGCTGATTGACGTGTCCTGGGGACAGAGGTATGGGCCCGCTGGGTGGGTGCTGTGCTGGTGTTCCCAGAGGGGGATAGGTCTGCTGTGGCCTGTGGCTGTCTGAGGGGAACCGACTGTCCCGAGGTCCCCGATGGGCCGGGCTGGTCATCTGGGTCCAGGGAGACAGAGCTGCTGTCATCACTGGGGGCCTCTTCTGGGGGTGGAATGGACATTTCTGGACCCTCCTGGGCGGTTTCGTGGCGTTCGGGTCCTGCAGGGGTATAAGAGTATGGTTATTGCTTCTGTGTGTGCCATGGCGTTCAATGGGTGGGTGCCCGTGTACCCCAGTGCGGGCATTCCCTTGTGGGGGCTGTTGTGACGGTGGTTTGTGGGGGGGATGGGTATGTGCAGTGGGCATGCTTAGGTGATGGGTGTCCATGGTTTGTGGTCGCATGCAGGGCTTGGTGTTGGGATGGGTGGGTTGTGATGGTGAGACATTAGCAAGGAGGATGTGTGATGGGGTGGGGGTGAGGGTGGGAGTATGAGTTGGCATGCTGGTGGGTGGGGGGGTGAAGTAGTGAAGATTTGGCTTACCAGAGTCCATTCCTCCGCCTACTCCTGCGAGGAGTTATGGCGGTCTTCTGACCGGCGGTAAGCGCCTTTTACCGCCAAGGTTGGAATGACCCCCTTTGTTTGCTTCTAAAAGACTTAAGATACTTTATATCTCTTTTCAGTGATATCCCTACATTTACTTATTGCATCTTTGATCGTTTTGACCTGCAAATATCCGGATAAATATGATATATTTTTCTAAACACTGTGTGGTGTATTTTTGTGGTGCTATATTGTGTTATTGTATGATTTATTGCACAAATACTTTAACATTGCCTTCTAAGTTAAGCCTGACTGCTCAGTGCCAAGCTACTAGAGGGTGGGCACAGGATAATTTGGATTGTGTGTGACTTACCCTGACTAGAGTGAGGGTCCTTGCTTGGACAGGGAGTAACCTGACTGCCAACCAAAGATCCTATTTCTAACAACACTGTGGCAAAATTGCCTATCATTTGCATCCCCAAATCCTGGGCCAGGGCGGCCCGTATTCATCTTGAATTTCTTTCAGCTCTTCTGGTAAATTGACGAGTGTTGGTGTACCTTGTGTGGTGATATGGAGCACAGCAAATACCGTGCCCCATGTATTACAGTTATCTATATTGGGAACCATCCCAAATGGCAAGCAAATTGTTAGTATTTTATGTTTATCGTGAGGTCCCGTATGGGGAAAAACTGCCTCCAGCGCATTTATTTTTTGAGCTAACCAAAACTGAGTTTCCTCTCGTTTGGCGGGTACTTTACCCATGATCGTATGTACAGTCGCAGGGTTAATGCCTGCTGTCACTGCATGTGGTTCTGATGGAGCAACACATGCTGGGTTTGTGTTTAATGTTTGCATTACAAACTGTACTAGACGTCTGTATATTGCTGTCAGATCAGTATACAGGCGATGGACTTCAGCTACCGTTAGGTTCCCTGCAGCAGGGTGAGGTGTATAAGTGGCCAATAAAGGCCAGGTAGGACCTAACCTAACTTGCAAAATTGTGTGGGGTAGGGCGCCATCAAGCCAATTATTATGTTCTTGATAAGATAGAGGTATTTCCAAATATGAATATGCTCTGTATTGTGCAGGTATGTTTGCAGGTGTATAGTGATGAAATATATGTGATCTCTGTGGCAAAAGCAGTATCCCTCTGAGCATTGCACATAATATAATTTTATGTGGTCCGCATAGTACACGTTCTTTGCAGCAGACACATTAACCTTCTGTGCTGCAGACAGTTAGCACCACTAAATTGTATCATCCAGCATCTGGTGGAATTATATTTCTGTTTGTACATGCAAGACTTGTTTTAGCACTTGCAAGATTTGTTTTACTGCGCACTGGTGAGTGAGATGAGATTTGCCGGCCGCTAGCGAGCGCACGTGAGATTTGCAGTCTACTGGTGAGGTGTCTGGTCACCACAAAGTCTTCTGGAACTATTTTGTGACATCAGCGAGCGCGAGTGCCATGGCTGCTTCTCAAGCAGATTTTCTACTCAGAAAGCAGATAATATACCTAAAAAGGTGTTTTGGAGAAAATACTCTAATCCTTTGGGCAGTACAGGTTGTTTTTTTGTGTTAAAAGTACTTTTTTATTTGATTTTTTTTCAGCAGGAAGGAAATGCCCCAGAGAATCCAACTTCCTCTTCCCGTCCAACAGGCTCCTTCCTGTGCTTTGTCCATCTTTTGGTCACTTTTCTTTTGGATTTTGAGGTGGAATGCTCTCTCTTTCTGTTTCCAATTCCTGCTGTATAGAATTTTAAGGAATTTTATTTTGTGATATCACATGTAATTTGGAAAACTTTTGACAAGAAAGTTGTTTGGTTGCTATGCACCGGGATTTATTTGTACTTTAATTCAATTTTTAAGTTTGAGGCCTCCATTTGTTCTTTGTTCTCCAATGCCTCATTGCTTGCTATTGTTATTGTTTTTGACCATGTGACCAACTGCCATTTTGTGCAGTCAACTAATGCTCTTTTGCCATGGACCTTCATGTGTTCTTTATTCTACATTCCTCCTTTCTTGCTGATTTTGTTGCGTGACCATGTGGCCCGCGGCCCTTTTGTGTAGCCAACCAGTGTGCTTTTGCCATAGCCTTGCAAGAGTTCTTCTTTGTTATCCGGGCCGCCTTGCTTGTTGTTTGACCATGTGGCCATATTGTGTAGGCAGGTGGTGTGTTTTTGCTGTAGGTCTACTCGTATTCTTTGTTCTGGCCATGTCTCCTTTCTTTTTGTTGTTGGTTGGCCGTGTGATTGGTGGCCACTTTGTGCAGCCATCCACTGTAATCCTTTTTCTTCCATTTTCACAGTCATTTTTTAGTTTGAAAATGATATGAGAGGGCTGTGCCTTTTTGTTTTTGTTTATTTTATACGTTTACATGACCTCAGTTTAATGTGCTTGAAGATCATTGCAGTACATGTATGAACAGTGTTTAATATTATATGCATTTTTTCAGTTTTTCACCCACACCTCTGTGCCTCCCAAATCCCAATGGTTACACGCACCAGCTAATAATTTTTTGTATATTTTTTATTTATTTATTTAGTTTACCTTTTTAATGTATTATTTTTATTTATTTTTATTGTTATTTTTTTACATTTTTCCTCCATCCATCCCCTACCTGCCATAGGTGCCTACATTACTTTTTTAGATTAATTTTTTAATGATTATTCCATTTTTCCCTGGACCACCCAGTTTGCCATAGACACCCACCCACCCGCATTTATTTTATAAGCATTATTTCATTTTACCCTGGACCCCCTGCCATAGCTGCATACCAGCATTCATTTTTTAAGGATTATTCAATTTTCCACTGTATCCCCCTGTCTTTAGCAGGTGTCTCCCCTTGGATGTACCTAACAATTACATCTCTATGCTGTTATCTTGATTGAAAATGAAATATATATTTGTTCTGATGGTGTGGTTTGACTTTGGAATGGATATACTAACCAAACTAAATTATATTGTCTGTACTATGAATAATTAAAACTGCAAAAACATTTCATTAAAGGTTTTTCTTGCTTTCTTACTTTTAGGTGCACAAGAGACATTACTCACAGTGCTGCCATGAAAGAAGGCTAACACAAAGTGAAATGATCACAAAAATGAATCCTTCAGCCTCTGCTGCTTGTGTGGTTAAGTGCCACTGTAAATTGACAGAGCCTGAAGAAGGCCCCATTGGTGGGTGCTGCCAAGAAAGTGGCCAGTGAGGAGGAGAATTTTTTGGGAAATGTGTCCCTGCCACACCATCCTCCAGCCAGCAAGCTGGGAGCTGCACTCCACGACCCCACCCTAAGCACAAAGTCATGTCTCTCAGTGCGGCAGACATTGCAATCATGGTGACAAGCAGTGATTTTTAGCCAATGTTCTCTCAGCCACAAACAAGTACCCAGTCAATGCAGGAAACTGAGTAAAGTGGACAACAGAAGCCAGGACTAGCAATAGCAGATCTTCTAATAGGAGCAGAACAGGAGGTTCAGCTTCCTGCTGAGTAAGATGTACCTCACCTTGAACCATTGGCTTCCAAATCTTCAGCAAGAAAAAAGGTGTGGCATTCCACCATCTTCTCCAAGCCCCTGTTCTGATGATCTGGACATGGACTGGACCACAGTTGAGTCTGAGACCCACTACGAGAGAGAGGGGAAAAAGACAGTCCCTGAAAGCCTTAGTATTATGAACGAGGTGAAGCATAATATGCCAGTTATCCTATGCAACCTGCTCCGAGGAATGTGGCACAGGTACCACCATCACCACCACCACCAGCCTGGATATTTATCTGTAAGGCCCCCAGTGAGATTTGCATCCACCACTGCATCAGTCAAAATACGCACTGCAGAGAGGAAATCGTCGGCACACTAACCTACCTCTAGTTCTTCTGGCACCAGTGTCCCACTAAAATAGTTCTCCTCCCCAGTTTGGGACATCTATGTGATTTGCAAGCAGGAGGATAACATTGCAATATGTTCCATTTGCCACATGAGTGTTCATTGAGGTAAGCGGGGTTCACAGTATGGTACTGGAGGCCAAACAACCCATATGAAAAAAATCACAAAATCACAAAATCTAAAATTTAAAAATTGCTGCAGGTGGAGGAGTTTATGAGAGGGTAATCTGCTCAAATAATGATGGGAGGCGAAGGTGATGACCAATAAGAGGGTGGCAGCTTTACACAAAGCAGAACTGTCCCCAAACAGTGCAACACTATCACCTTCCTCAGCAACCTCAAAATGGCACAAGATGAAAGAGATAAGATGGAATCAGGATAGCATAAAGTTACAGCTTAAGATACATGTTGAGTCTAACCCCTCCTAGTTCTGGGAATTCAACTGAGACAGTTGCACCTGAAAAGAAAACAAATCCAGGCTACCACTACAGGCATGTTAAGGCAGGAGGGGGTCCTATGAACAGAACCACCCAACAGCTTGTTTGTACAATAGGAAGCTGGCTAGAATATTCACACTGGACCTCCAACCTTTTCCTTTTGTGAGTTGGTGTTCCAGCGCTCCAACACAATTTGCTGCAACTGGTCGGACAAGCTTTTATGATAGACATGTGGACCTCTTGTCAAGCAACTAATTACATGTGTATCACTGCACACTGGATCTTTTTTGCAGGGGGTTAGTCGAAAGCTAAATACAGGTTTCAGCACTGAAGAAACTCTTAAGGGCATTTGGTGGCATACAACAGTAGCCATGTTCGCCATGGGGAAATTCCATACAGCTGAAAGCATCTTGGAAGACATTAACAACAAGGTGTTTGAATGGCTGCAACCTAGAGATCTTACAATTGGATTTGTTGCCAAAGGAAATGGCAGTAATATAGTAACGTCCACGGCAGATGGTGGCTAGTTCAGAGTCCTGTGTTTGGACTTTGTAAAAAAAGACATAGGACCTGATTTAGATCTTGACGGGATTATCAATATCCCACTGTGGCAGAGGACTTATATACTCAAGTAGACGGAGTTCCGACCTCCTTATTTAGATGTATTGTGGCTGAGACACTGACCCACTCAATGGACTGGCTGTCAGGCTCGCAGTTTCCTGCAAACCATATTTAAATTTCAGTTTTGCAGGCATTGTACTGGCAGCGGATTGCTAATGGAGGAGCTCGCCACAGGACCCAATGTACCTTGTACAGTGGCAGTGGCTATGGAAAACATGTACGTAACACATCCCTACACAGTACATATACACTGTGATCCTTTTCCATTCCAACATAACACAACATTTACATACAGAGAACACACACTGTCATATCTGAAACACAACATCCACATACTATTGATTCTACACCCACATACAACAGAGCCACAACTATGAACACAAGGACATACTCAGCTACAAAAACATACACACAAAAAATGACAAATATCACAATAACGACCACAACAAAAAATCAACACTCTCCTGAATGTTGGACACAACACAACACACAACCAAATGTACACCACAAACATCAGACCCACATGCAAGTGATACACATACAGACGTACCCACATAACCAACTCCAGCTCCCTCTTTCTCAACCAGCCAATCCACTCTCATGCCTCTCAAGTAAATCCTTCGAGGTGCCAGACTTGTATCCAATAGTTGTGCATGCATGAGGAGGACACCCCAGGACTATAGGCAGGAGAAATGTGAAGGAAAATTATACCATCTAAACATTTCTCACTGTCACGTATGTGATATATCGCCAAAAGAATACCCAAGAGAGTAAGAATACATGTATGATGCTATGAGTCCAACTTTCACACAGTGTTGCCTCACATTGTGTGGTGCAATACAATTCACTGTGTCATTGGAATGGAATTGTTGCCCTAGTAATGTACACGTTCTAACTCACATTCACAACTTTAAGCACTTACACATCCCATTTCAAATTGTACACATGGACATAGTTTACTATTGTGATCTTATTATCTTGGTGCAAGTATTCATTTGGTGATGTATACTTGCACCAAAATGAAAATTGTGTATGCTTACCTTCAAATTCGTAGACAAAGGGGATTTGTTTCTTTCGTGGTCCAGTGGCAGCAGCAGTAACAACAGGCCTTGTCCAGTCAGGTCCAGTCAAAAACGGAAGTAGAAATGAGACAAAGGTAGGTTTTTACCTCATTTCCCTTCCAATCTGGAAAGAAGTTACACCTCAACAGTTGCCTTGGCAGGAAGGCACATCTCAATTTGCCCAAAGGGAGAAGTGGCTGGAGTCTTGCTGCCAGCCACTATATCCATTTGCACCATTGTTCCGAGTGGAGATTCCTGGCACAGTCAACAGGACTTGGGCGTTTTTTTGTCTATGGGACTGCTAACATATAAATATAACATGGGGAACCACCAAGGGGGTGGATTGGAAAACCAATAGAAAGCGATGGCAGGAGCGATTCCACCATGATCCAAATCAGGCCCATAGTCAGCAGTGTACTAACCATCTGTTTTGCATTTCACTAATGACCGAGCCGAAATACTCATACACTGACAAAAAATCTCTGGAATGCACTTCTTAGTCCAAAGAAGACATTTATTACTTCACTATGCAAGGTTCCTAAAAGCAGATTAGCATGTTGAAAGCACATGTTTAAAAATAGTCACAACAATGAAATGAAAACATACACGATTGATTCTCCACTGCAATATACACAGCAAATATATGTATCTATATTATAATGCAAAGCAAATATAGTAATGAATTAAAAATGCATCACCTTAGGGCCTGTCAGGTGCTTCATCTTTCTTCTGTTAGCAAGCCGATGACCCCTTTTGACTGCGAGAAAGAGAGATCTCTCCCCTCAAGGGAAATCTATATCAGGCATCTGACGTCTGAGTCCTGATTGAGGTCTCTGAATCTTCTACTGTCGATCTGGGTCTCTTTCATATCTTAAAAAACCGAGGAAGAAGCTTTGCTGGCTAGTTTAGGTATGCTTTGAAAATAACACATTGGGATTTGGCCACAAGTCAAAGCAAGGTAGTTCCCTGCCATCTGAGTACATTCTTATCAGGCAAAGCCCTTGGTGGGATTATACTGATCATAATAATCCTCATCTCGGTATGTCTGATTGTGGGCAGCTGGCCTGGTTTGTAGTGGGTACCTTGGGTACTTACACCTTACACCAGGTCCAGTTATCCCTTGTTAGTGAATGTAGCAGTGTTCTAGCAGCTTAGGCTAGTAAATAGACAAGTAACTAGTCATAGAACAAGGCAAACAGTAGGAGATCCTATAGAATGCAATGGGAGAAAATAGGTCTAGGGGCAACAAAAACCATATACTAAAAAAGTGGAATGTGAATCACAAATTCCCCCCTAGACAACTGTAGTGTGTGCAGAATCACTGGGTGAGTAAGAATACTGTAAAGGTAAGTAAATTACCCCACCACAGAGCCCAGAAAAGCAGGAGTAAAGTACTGCAAGTTTCCTTAGGACACACTACACCTTGTTTTGGGGATTTTGCAGCAGCCAACCAAGTCTTCAAAGAACAGCTGCTGGATTATTGGACCTGAAGACCTGCAAAGGAAGGGTCCACAGTTAGTCAAAGACTGCAGACATGCACCCTAGGAAGATGCCAGCAGGTTCTTGCATGATGCAAAAGATGTCCCATGGCGTGAAGATCGTTGCAGATGAAATTTCGTGTTGGAAGGCGCCAACAATCTTTGGGTACAGCAAAAGAGCGTTTTTCATCAAAATGGCACTGGGTGGACCCAGGAGGGACCTGGGGGCCTCAACTCTGTGGGAGGAGGAAGAGAGGGCCCTCAGCACTCTAGAGAGCCCTCAGGATGCCATCCGCCACCCCTAGAAGCCGCAAGATCTGGGTTCAAAGGAGGTGCAAAACACAGTTGATGCAACACAACAAAAGAAGGTCCCACGGCTCCAGACAACAACTCAGGGAGTTGAGCATCACAGGGTGGAATTCTGGGGAATTGGACCAGGCTGTGCACGAAGGAATTTTTTTTTAAAGATTGCACCGAGGCCTCAGGAGGGGAAGAAGACACAATACACAGGGTTACTGTCGTTCTTGGGAAAGGCAAGGTCTTACCTCCTCCAAATTGCATAAGCAGGACCTCAAGACAGTCTGTGTCGATGATGTCCGCCCTCTGTGTCCTTAGGAGCACGCTTGTTGCAGTGAGAGGAGTCCCGGGGTACCGTCGTCACCTTGGAAGGTGCCTGCTTGGAGAAGAGGGAGATTTCATCGGTCCTTCTGGTGCAGGATGAAGACAGGGAGTCGCCAGATCATGCACACCATGGAAACTGTTGCAGTTGCTGACTTGGAGCTGAGATTACTGAAGAAAAGTGTCTCTTGTTGACACTTTGTTGCAGTTACAGCGTTTCTTGGAGCAGACTGCGGTTGATTTGAAGTCAGAAGAGTCTGAAGTTGTTGCAGAGGATTTCTGAAGGAAACTTGCAAGCAGAATCTGAAGAGAACCCACAGGAGAGACCCTAAGTAGCCATGAGAGGGGGATTGTCTACCTTATCCGGTATGGGCCTATCAGGAGGGGTCTCTGCTGTCACCTGCTGGCACTGGCCACTCAGATCCCTCCAGAGTGCCCCCACACCTTGCAAAGTAAGATGGCTGAAGTCTAGGACACACTGGAGGAGCTCTGGGCACCACCCCTAGGGTGGTGATGGACAGGGGAGTGGTCACTCCCCTTTCCTTTGTCCAGTTTCCTGCCAGGGCAGGGTAGAGGGGGACCCTGAACCGGTATAGACTGGTTGATGCAAGGAGGGCACCATCTGTGCCTTTCAAAGCATTTCCAGAGGCTGGGGGCCTCCCCAGCCTGTAACACCTATTTCCAAAGGAGGGAGAGGGTGTAACACCCTGTTCTCAGAGGAAATGCTTTGTTCTGCCTTTCTGGGACTGGGCTGCCCAGACCCCAGGAGGGCAGAACCCTGTCTGTGAGGTGGCAGCAGCTGTAGCTGCAGTGCAAGCCTCGGAGAGCTGGTTTGGTAGTACTGGGGGTCCATGGTGAAGCCCCCAAGATGCACGGAATTGGCTTCCCAATACCAGATTTGGAATGGGGGGACAAATCCATGATCTTAGACAGGTTACATGGCCATATTCGGAGTTACCATTGTGAAACTACATATAGATATTGACCTACATGTAGTGAACATGTGTAATGGTGTCCCCGCACTCAGAAAGTCCGGGAAATGGCCCTGAACTTTGTGGGGCACCTTTGCTATTGCAAGGGTGCCCTCACACTTAGTAACTTTGCACCTAACCTTCAGCAAGTGAAGGTTAGACATATAGGTGACTTATAAATTACTTAAGTGCAGTGAAAATGGCTGTGAAATAGTGTGTGCACTATTTTACGCAGGCTGCAATGGCAGTCCTGTGTAAGGGTTTGTCTGACCTCCGCATGTGTAGCAATAGAAATACTGCAACCAATATGAATCTCCTGGAACCCCAATGCCCTGGGTACCTAGGTACCATATACTAGGGACTTATGGGGGAGGTCCAGTATGCCAATTGAAATAGGTAAATGAAGTCACTACCCTACAGTGTCAAATTAAAAAGCAGAGAGATCTGGTTAGCTGAGCCTCAGTGACACAGTTAGGCACTACACAGGGATACACATTTGGGGCACAAACTATGAGCACTGGGGTCCTGGCTAGCAGGGTCCCAGTGAGACAGGCAAAACACACTGACATATAGATTTTTATCTGTGAGCACTGGGGTCCTGGCTAGCAGGATCTCAGTGACACAGTAAAAACACATTGACACACCATCACAAACAGGCTAAAAGTGGGGGTAACCATGGCAGAAAGAGGCTACTTTCCTACACTGATTGCCCTAATAATTGCAGCTCTTATATGTTATTGTAGATTGCAGACTTTTTAATAAATGTATTGAAAACCATCCTGCATCTTTTTTTTTTGGCCTACAAGTCTGTATGAGACCTTTGCTAAAAAGAGAATAGGGCGAGATCTCCCTAAGAGGTCAGTGAGTGTCATGGAGTAGGCTGTCACAAATCACCTTTGCTTTCATTGTTTGAGGGAAGTGCTGCTAGCTAGCTGAAAGGGCTGGGCAGATAGCTGTCAAGGCAGTGTGGGATTGACTCAGTCACTCATTCTAATGAGAGCCCTACAACAAGTGTGTTTTTGTACACGGTTGTATCAGAAGGTTCCTCATTCTCAGTTTGAGCCTTGAGTGATCAACAGTCTAAGAATTCTATTGGTGACAGTTATCAGAGGAATGTTGAGGAAATGGTTTATCTGCATTTACTTGGCAATAAGGATTACTTTTTTTTCTAGTAGAAACCAATTTCTTGATTTGCAATAAAAGTATTACTCTACTATAGTTCAGTAAGGGTACAACATTTTTTCCCTGGGGAGTAAGTCTGTTGACTTTCCAGAATTTATAATTGCGCGAGCTAGGCATTAAATAGGAGTGAGCATTTAAAGAAAGGGACAGAGTAAAGTGGGATCTGCACCTATGAGGAGGAGAATTCTAAAACTGCACCTTGTCTAAATAGTTGTGATCCTCTGTTCCAAGTCAGCATATTTGCAGATGTAAGTGCAAAATAATTATGAGATGTGTTCCCCTAAGTAGTAAAATGGAGGTAGCAACCTCCCTCAACTAAGGTTCTGGCTTCCAGACACCAGTAACATGGTTGGACAAAGGTAGGCAGCAGTGGCGGCTGGTGACATTTGAAAGGGGCGGGTCATACATTTTCAGGATGGGCGTCCATTGGCGAGCAAGCACAGTGAGTGAGCTGAATTGTCTGAAGGGGAGGTCGGGTTGGTTCTCCACCCAAGATTTTTTTTAAATAAGTGTGGGTAAATCGTAACTTTTCAAGCACATTTGACGAAACATGAAGGTTAATAAATCCCTTGTATAAGTGTAGTTATGACATCATATGATATTAACTTGGGTGGCGGCTTATTCAGTATATTCACAGCACTTCATAACAGACTTTCAGGTAGCAATGCCTCACAGATTTCTTTATCTTTAGGCCATAAAGACACTGCCTGTGAGCGTACTCATGTAAAGAGCTCCAATGGTCTTGGCCGAACATAAAACTGTTAACAAATAAATATAATACCAGGACTTTTTCGGGAACTTGCAAAAGTCATAAACAAAGCCTATACCTAGCTATGTGTATACTGGTTAGCATTATGAAGGGAAGGACTTTATCAACATGGCTCTGAATATTTTCCGTTGTGGGGCTACCAGGGCTACTTGTGAATCTGGCTAGACACCACAGACTGTGAACTGACCTGACTGACAGTTTTGAAAGCTCTCAAGATAAATCAAATCCTAAAATTCAGAGGTATGTCCACTAGATGGCAGAAGCGCCAAAATAATCGAAAATGTGCAAACTTAATCCTCTGGATTTACTTTAAGCAAATGTGGAGATGTGTGCCCTATTGTTTTGTATATATTTATGACCACCATTGCCTTCTTTGTCTGTGAAATGTGAATTTGCAGTAAGATGACAGAACCTATCTTAATTTAAATCGACCTAGATCAGGGCACAGACCAGAGCCTGTCCAGAAGGATCACCCTCGCTCCCCTGCGACAAACCTGCCACCATGAGAGGATTGTGAAGAGTGCGGCTCCTGCCTGTTGGTATTTGAGGTATATTATGCAGTGATGACCACGTTGCGTGCTTCATTCTAGTGCATCACAACGTACCTGCATTTTAACAATCATCATCAGCGACGAGCCTAAATTCACCTCTCTCTTCGTCATGAATAATCCCTCCCAAGTCCCACTTCTCAACCCTCCACCCACAACACTAAACACTCACCTTCGCTTCCCCTTCATTATCTTGCCAAAGTTCCAGTGTGTGACCTTCTTTTTTGCTTATCAGGGAGGGCTAAAAGAGACCAGTTAGATGTCCACTTGACTTCACTGCACTTGGCAACTCAACTCCTGGCCACAACATGAGGACAGGTATGCTGTCCATCTCGTTGGCCGGGCTCGCAAAATGGCCAATCACTGCATAACGTCACTACATCGCGTCTATCAGCCAATTAAGATGCTGCTCCCATGCTGTTACACAGCATGAGAGAATCACCAGGATTGGCCTGAGCAGGCAGGCTTCCCAGTCATTAGGAGACCGCGGTTGGAGCTTTGGTCAACCCCAACTCACTAATGTGCAGCTGGAGAGAAGCCTCTAGTGTGCATTTCAGGCTGGTCAGAGAAAGTCAGGCGTCCAACCCGTCATGCACACTTTGTAGACCTAGGTGTCATGCACTCGCTGCCACTGTATGTATGTGTTAGTGTCCATCAAATGGAAGACCTACCCCATTCAGAGCTGCAAAACTGTAATTCGCAAATTTGGGAAATGCAAACCCCAGGGTGCTGGGGGCCTAAGGACATGTAAGGCACACACATGCCAAAGGGGCATCTGCGTGTTACATGTCAATTTTAAAAATGCATTTATAATGCATTTTCAAAATTTACACATGGTTACCACGAGGTTCAACTTGGTGGTAATAGTGATTCCTTAATGCCCAATTCGCATTAAGTAATTGCTTGTTACATGTGGTTTAGAAATCGCAAATAAGGATTCCTTATTTGCGATTTCTTATTTAGAGAATCGCAATTTGCGATTCTCTAAATTAGGTCACAATTTTAAGGAATCACTATTTTAGCGATTCCTTAAAATTGCACTGCAAATGCCTTTCTTACATTCAGAAAGGTGATTTTGCATTCGCAAACGGACGAATTTTGCAATTCTTTTTGGCTGGTATAACTGGACACATATATCGCATGGGTATTTGGCATCAGTATTAGCCAAGTCTCATTGCTATTTGTGTTCTAACAGGGGGAACCTGCAATAAATATGTTCCCTCTTTCCTGTCCTACTTCTCCCACCTTCATCCCTCACCCCACACCATATTCAGAACACGCAGGACACATTTTACCAACTCCTCAAAAGCAGCTTTAAGACTAGCCTAAGAGGTTCCTTATAGTAAGCAGACATAATACATTTTGAATTACTTTTAATAAGCTTTTGTAACAATTATAGTTAATTATTGATGAAAGACATGTCCAGTGTGCCAGACAATTTGCAAAAACATACACATGTATTGCAGAGTTTAACAGATTTTAATAATACATCAACACTTCACTCTCAAATTGTAGCTAGTACAACAAACAATTGTGGCAAATACATCAACATTTTGGGTGTATTGTAGGTGCAAAGCAATCATGTGTTCCACCTTAGACCACTTCTCAAGACCTCTCTGATAGCTTTGTTTCTCAGAGTGTAGATTATTGGGTTGATCATGGGAGTAGCTGTGGTATACAGTAGTGAAGAGACTTTGCTTAGACTGAAGGAGTTTCTTGCCTTTGGTATGGAGTATGTGGTGATCAATGTGCTAAAGAAGACAAGGACCACTACTAGATGGGAGCTACAAGTGGAGAAAGCTTTTTCTCTTCCTATAGCTGAAGGGATCTTAAGTATGGTGAAAAAGATAAAGGTGTATGACACAATAATTACAGGAAAGGGGATCACCATTGCAAAGATAAAAACAATAAAGATATCTATTTCAACAAGTGTAGTGTCTGAGCATGCTGCTTGTAGCAGTGGTGCCAAGTCACAGAAATAATGGTCAACTTCATTGAAGCTTGCAAACCGTAATTGACTCAGTGGAAGCACAACAGATGATGCAATTATAAAACCGGTCATCCAGGTGCTCCCAGCTAACTGCAGGCAAATTTGTTGGCCCATAAGAATGGAGTAGTGTAAAGGATAGCAAATGGCTACATATCTGTCATACGCCATTACAGTTAAAAGCCAGCACTCCGTGGAAAGCATCAAGCCAATGAAGAAGCATTGCATCATACAACTTGTAAGAGAAATAATCACTTGTTCATGCAGTAGGACATCTAAAAGAGTTAGACATGTTGTAGTTATGTACCATGCTTCCAGAAAAGATAAATTCCCCAGAAAAAAGTACATGGGTGAGTGAAGACGATTGTGGGTGGCAATGGTGACTACTATCATCGTATTTCCCACTATAGAAAACAGATAGATGCTGAAGAAGAGAAAGAATAAAAGAAGCTTCAGAGCAGGAGCCACCAGAAATCCTATTAGTTGAAAGCTGGTGAAAACAGTAGTGTTTTCTGAACAATGCTTTGCATCCATTCCCTTCATCTGAGAAATAAAATAAAGAGCAGCAATAAGTCAATCAAAGATAAGCACTCTGAAGCCTAATGAAGCTGTTTATCACTACACATTGAATACATCAATTCATTTTTATAACACATTTATAGTTAACACCTAACTGTAAACATGCTGATAAAGCAACCTTGTTGGAAGTTGAAAGAAGATGTAGGTTGAAAGCTGTGCCATATATGACTGGCAGATGAATAATATGGCTGCTTATCCACCAATCTCCTCCAGACACTGTTTTGCACCCCAAACCCTCCAAATTATAGGGAACACATCTGGAAAGACTTCCCTTGCACTAATGTGAATTTGCTTATAGCAGTTCCTCAGGGGAAAAAGAAAACACACAGGGACCATTCACTCTTTTTTTATTACAAATTAGGCTGTTGTGGGTAGGGATTTAGATTCACTAGTGTGAAATAATTCTGGGACTTTTTATTTGTTTTACACTCTTGGACACAATGATAGTTGTATTGTGTTACATTTTCCTAAAATTCACAGCTCATATATTATTACATAGAATGTGGTTGCATCAATAAAATATATTGAAACCTGTCCTGCATTTCTCTGTCTGTCTTGCATATATGAGACTGTGTACAAATGAAAGAAAGAAGTAAATTCTGTTGTACCATGACTTTCCTGAGGAGTTAGAGTGTCATGCGTCAGGCTGCCACAAATCACCTTTACTTTCTAGGATTGGGTGAGGTCTTGCTAGCTAGCAGAAAGGGTTAGGTTGACAACTACCAAATGGTGTAGGCTTGACCCAGTCCCCCACACGTGGTGGTGCTGTCGCTTGAAACCAGCAGTCTTACCATTATGGTGAGAGTCCTACGACAAGGCTTATGTAAAGCTAAAATGTTAGGAGTCAGACAACTTTGCCTGAGAAGTTCAAATCTGGTGGGGTTATATGTAGTTGCAGAGACCCTCACCCAGACCCCTGTAAGCAGTAGAAACACACTGTAGTTGGCGTTTATAATAATTGCTCATTTATTTTGTATAGCTAGCACACCAAACATATGTATCAGAATGATGAAAATGATCATTGTAATCTCAGCAGCCATATGAGAAAACAAATTCAATATTTGATAAACCCAAAAATATTTTATAATTCACCTTCCCACTATCTGTAACAATAGACTTACCTCTACCTAACATTTATTTACTAATATTATTACTAGTCTCATGATAGTATTGGCCTACTGATTAATACCTTTCCTCACACCTAATGCCAAGCCATGAAACAGCTCTCCATACCTGTAAGAAGCTTTCAGACCGGCAGCTGAATATTTTTGCTCTCTGGCGTTCTCCCCAAGCAACTAATCTTAATGGCTGCCTCTCCTAAATTATTGGGTTTCTTTTTGCTTTTCTCCCCAGTGGTTCACTATGGAGAAGGGAAGTGGATTATTGTGCAGTTCTTGTGACTGCATTGTTATGTGAACCATGCCCAGTTATGGACATGTTCAAAAGGTAGCCAATTAAAATATGCTTTCTTACATAGTGATTTTGTAGTCATCAAAGAAGCCCTGCAACATTGCTGACTACATGTAGTGTTCGAAAAGCAGAATCGAAGGTGCAAATTAGTTGTGTTTCTGTAATTCCTGTTACTGTCTCTAATGCCATTCAAAATAAATGCTTTCTAGACCTTAATCCTTTTAATTTTCTTGGCGTTAATACCAGAAACCTATCCTGCTGTGTGGCTTCCAGTTTCTGCTATTCCAGACTGATCCAGTGAGACCACAGCTGCCCGGGTTTTCCTGCTGAGGTTTTCCTGATCTGGTTGTCCCCATTCACCATTTTTCCCACCAACAGAAGGGTCATCCACCCCAGGACCTACTTGATGCAGGCCGCAGCGCAACCACATCAGTAGGCACATGAACACCTCGCCTGCCATTTGCCTGTGGCTTCTAGTTCCTGCTTTTCCAGACTGATCCAGTGACACTGCAGCTGCCTGGGTTTTCTCACTGTGTTTTACCAATAAGGTTCTCCCACTAACCGTTCTTCCCCCCAACAAAAGACTGAGCCACCCCAGAACCTACTTAATGCAGACCACAGCATGCCTGCATGCAGCAGGCACGCCACTGGTGCATCAAAGACATGCCGAGCCTGTCTACACCCATCTGTGCCTCAACCATGCCCAGCACCACAACCCATGGCACTCCATCCCCCCAAAGACACCATCGCCGAGCTTTACACCCTTGACCCTGGATGCCACACCTAACACTGCCACAGCACTGACCCACACTCCACACTAGGACACTTTACCTGCACTCACTGCCATTTCACCTGCAATTGCACACACACCAGCCCCACCCCAAACACACCACAGACACCACCTGAACAAAAACACCAACTCACATGCACCTTTCTCAACACACGTCCACTATGCAATCATTCCATCGAATTACGGGATACCATCACCAACCTTGCACCCAACATTGTCTTCCTCCCCGAGACCTGGCTCAACCCCACACCCACCCCAGACATTGCCACAGCGATCCTCAACAGATATAGAATCACTCACCAGGACCGTACCAACAAGCTCAGAGGAGGAACAGCCATCATCCACAAAGAGACCATACAGTGCACCACCACTACCGACAACACCACCACCCCATGGAACATCTCAACTTCAAGCTCAATGACAAAACAACCATCAGATGCACCCTCACATACTTACCCCCAGACTCCTGCTCCAGCTTCTGTAACACCATCACAGAATTTATTGCGCCCCTAGCCTTAGACTCCAAGGACAACATCTTCCTCTGCAACCTTTATTTCCACATCAACGACCCCAACAACAACACTGCACACCTGCACATTATGAGCAGCCTCGGATTGACCCAGATTATCCACGACCCTACACACACTGCAGGTCACACACTTGACACCATTTTCACTTCGAGCAACCATGTGACATCCGGCCATGTGACAAAACTCATTCGGACTGATTACTCCACCATCCACTTCAGCATCTCTAGCCCCTGCTCTTCCACACCCAAGATGACCATCACCTCCCACCAGAGGTAGAGCAATATCTCAGATACCAGCTGGGCGGATGCCCTCAATACCTTCGACCCTGCTACCACCACCAATCTCAAACAAGGAGTGAAAAACTTCGATGCCTGGATCACCAATTGAGGCTACAGCAGTAACCCCATCAAGAACAACATCCAAAGAAAATCCTTCAAAAAGGCCAGCAGGTACACCCAAGAATATCAAAACAAGATATGCCAGCAAGGACACCTCTGACACAGCAGCCTTGAAGAACTCCCTCAACCTGTACCTCCTCCTGCTTAGGGCAACAAAGAAGATAGTCCTGGCCCCATGCATTGAAATCAGTGCCAACAACACCAAGGACCTTTTCAAAATAGTTAGGGAATTCTCCAACCCAGCTACAAGCAAAAACAACGTCACAATCTCACAGGAGCTAAGTGACAACCTCCCCACTTCTTACACACCAATATCACAACCATATAGAAAACTTTCAACCCCCAACTCACACCTTCAGACTTCCTCGACAGATGCGCCACCAATGTAACTGACACAAACCACATACTGACCACCCAGGACATCACTGAAACTATGAAATCCATCCACTCTGGAGCTCCCACAAACACATGCCCATAATAAATCTTCAACCTTGCAAAGGATCGACCAGTAACTCACCACCCTGTTCAACACCTCTATCAACACCACAAAATGTCCCGATGGCTGGAAACACACTGAAGTCAGACCACTACTCAAAAAGCCCTCTACCGACCCCAAGGGAACCCAACTCCTTACTCTCTACTCCCAGTACGGGAAAAGGTCATCAACAAGCAACTCATGACATTCCTGGAGCAGAACCAACTACTCAATGCATCAAAACCTGACTTCTGGAGCAATCACAGTACTGAAACTGCCCTGATCACAACCACCAATGACATCTGAACCCTCCTCAACTGAGAACAAACAGCAGCTTTCATCCTCCTCAATCTCCCGGCAACCTTCAACATCGTATCCCACAACATGCTGATTAAAAGACTCCACCACATTGGCATCCAAAAGGACAAGCTCAGATGTATCACCTCCTTCCTCACTGAAAAAACTCAGATCTACCTTCCACCTTTCATCTCCGAACCTAAGGAGATCACCTGCGGTGTCCCCAGGGCTCATCCCTCAGCCCCACACTCTTTATCATATATGACCCCACTGGCCAACATCGTCAAATACCACAGTCTCAATAATACTTCCTACACTGACAACACCCAACTCATCCTCTCACTCGCTAGTAATCTTTCAAGCACAGAACCACAGATGCATGACAAGCGTCACTGACTGGATGAAGAACAACTACCTGCAGCTGAACACAGACAAGACAGAAGTACTGATCTTTGGCAACAGCAGCAACATGTGGAACGGCTCCTGGTGGCCAGTAGACCTAGGACCCACACCCACTCCCTCCGACCTTGCCAGGAGCCTTGATGTCATCATTGACAAGAAGCTCACCATGAAATCACAGATCAACGCGATCTCCTCTGCCTGCTTCCTCATTTTGCGCATGCTACATAAGATCTTCAAGTGGCTACCTCTACACATGAGATGCACTGTGACATAAGCCCTCATCACCAGCTGACTGAACTATGGCAATGCAGGAATGTAGGAATTGCCACACACCTCCTACAGAGACCTCAGACCACACAGACTACCTTTAGCCAGACTCATCCTCTGCCTTCCCTGATGAACCTATATCGCATCCCACATCAAGCAACTCCACTGGCTCCCTGTATAGAAGAGATGCCAATTCAATCTTCTGACCCACACACACAAGGCTCTACACAACCAAAGTCTTGTGTACATTAACCAACATCTGAACTTCCACCACCCATCAAGAAGAGTGCGCTCTGCTTCCCTTTCACTTTCCCATACTCCCCGCATCTACCAAAGTAGAAGTGGAGGGTGCCCCTGCCATCATGTTGCTGCAAAATCCTGGAATAGTCTCCCCACACACTTCTGGACCATCACCTCACTTCAAGAATTCCTAAATGGCCCTCAAGACCTGGCTGTTCGAATAAGCCTCGGGACATGCAAGCTCCTCTATACCATATCGGGTGATTAGCAGCACTTTATAAATCCTGAATGGTTGATTGAATCCTTATATATATGTGCACTGAAGTATTAGCGTGGCCATTTTATTAATACACTCAAACCTAATTTGCATGTAGCATGCACTTGTCAGTCCTATCATGTACGCTAATACCACCTTAATTCTGTGCTATAGCCAGAGATTAAAATCACTGACAATTCTACTTGCATACAGCATATGCGTCCAGTCTTTCAATAAAATGTTCAGAAAGATGTATCAAATAAGCATTGCATAAATGAGCTCCCTATGGGAATACTGAAATGATATGCTTACAGTGGATATTGTGTCTATACCAGGACTATAGAGTGGATGTCATTCCTATACCAGAGCCACAGTCAGAGTTAAAAGGGTGTTACCTACAGTCATTCTGATATGATTGGAATAATGGAAGTGACAACCAAAAATATTGAATATTCTATCTACAGAAATGGAACAACTAATAGCAGTTCAAAAAGACTTTAGAAAACTCCAAAGAAGTTTTTTAAGAAAATGTCACATTTTGCACGTTCATCCCCATTTGTGCTGCATTTGATTGTTTTTTGGCTCTGCACACTGTGCACTGTTGGCTAGCTCCCGGTGTATGCACACTGACCCCTTAAACATGTTAAAACTGGCTAATCTCCATTTGACATATTTAGGTTTTCAATAAGTCCATAGAATATGGTGTGGAAATGCACTAATCACATGAAAACTCAAATTTTACCTATGGGTGCAGCACTTTTTGTGCCATCCACTAGTGTGACAAAGGAAAACATGGTTTTAGAACTATCATTTTAGGCTGACTGGTGCAGTTTAAATCCTGCCAGGAGACCAAATCAAGTCCCCTTTTTGGTGGGTAATATTCTCCTTTTTATCTATTGGTAAGTCACCACATGTAAACCTTGAAGTATACAAGGTAGGGTACAAAGCTTTTAAAAGTGGGACACATAGAAAATGAATGTTACTGTTAACATTGAAAAAATCAGGGTCGATGTGCACCATGATACGTTCACATATAAGAAACAAATCACATTACTATTGTCAAAGTCATCTGTTATGAACTCTCCGACTACCCCGACTAAAAATATGTTTAAGACTCTGAGATCTAGGTCTGAGGATTCTGACTGACAGGTTGCAGATGGGACAAAACGTACCAAGCAGACAAATGCGCAAACAGGAAACTCATTCTCACAGATAGGAGCAGTGACATCTCAATGGTACCAGAAGATTGGCCCTAAGAAAGCACATGGCTGGAGGAGTGTGCGCATACCTAAACACCATAAAGTCAGATGCCACATGTAATTAGTAACAATCAAAACACAGCTGCTTAAGTTGGTGTCATGCACTGTTGGCCATGGTTGCGATATGGCTGTGAAGACTGAAACGAGTATCAAGGGTGATGCAGAGTGATCTGGCACTTGTGACAATGGTGGGGCAGCATTTAAAGGCGGGAAATTTGGCCATCCATTCTTGTACTGTAATTTTTATTTCCGGGGGTGAGATCAATAGAAATTCTGTTTTAGTTAGGTTGAATTTTAAATGATGGTTGGACACACAATTTTGACTCTTTAAAATTGTATTTGAAAGCAAGGCAACATCATCCAGGGATGAGGTTCTCAATTATATTTGGGTATCATCGGCATAGAGGTGGAAGAGAATCCCAGAGTTTCTAAGAATCAAATGTAGTGGTTGTAGTTAGAGGTTGAAGAGGGTTGGGGAGAGGAGAAAACATTAGGGACACCTTTTTGAACACTGACTGGTCTTGAGAATGATTTATCTATTTTACAATTTGGGAATGGTTGGATAGGTTAGAGGAAAACCAGTTGAGGACAGTCCCTCCACCTCCCATGCGTAGTTCAAGAATACAAAGTAGATCATGATGATTGACAGTGTTGAATGTGGCAGAGAAATCCAGGAGGACCAAGAGGCAGGAGTTGCTGGAGTTGTGGATTCTAAGGGAGTTATTGACTGTTTGGAGGATCGTAGTTTCTGTACAGTGACCCTGGCAGAAACCTGAGTGGAGAGTGTATAAGCGTGGCATAATAAAATGGGAGGGCGTCCACCTGCAAAGAACATAGAGGGAGTCCCCCTCCAGACTCACTCAGGCCAGATGCTGTGCAGAGGGGACCCCCTGGAGCTCAGGGCCCCCCACACCATGGTGGTTGTAGGGGCCTTCATTATGCCGTTGTGTCTAGGAGTTTGCTTGTTTAGATGTGTGAGGCTGGTTGGGACGCTGCACACCTTTCGATGACTTTACCTGAAAATGGGAGTTTGGAGACTGAGTGGTAGTTGTTTAGGTTCTCTGGATCAAGAGGTTGATTTTTTAAGAACAGAGTTTTTCGACCTGTTTTCAGTTGTTTAGGGAAGATGCCCTGTTTTAGAGGAATTGACCACTATGGTTGTCCATATGGGGAGTAGGTATGTGTCAAGAGATTTGCTGATAGAGCCTGGACTTGCATTCTGTTGATGGTTTGAGGATTTTACTTTGGAGGTAGTTCGTTGTAGGCCATGCTCAGATATTGGAGAGAAAGATGACCATGATTGTAGCGCTTTGCATGGTAGAGACTCAACTGTTTCAGGCGAGTCATTGGTGTCATCAAAATATGGATGCCTCTAACTTATTTTAATAAAGAAATACCCAACGTTGTTGCAACAGGCCACAGATGGCTTAGGAACAGAAGTGATAAAAGGGTTGGTAGACTGTGCAATAACCTCAAACAGACGCTTGAGTCTATTCATTGCAGAACTCATGAGGGCTCTGATATTGAAGGACTTGGCTCTGCGGATTTGGCCCTTGTACTGTTTTCTTGCTTTCTAAAGCTTAAACATACTCAGTGCAGGAAACTGGACCCTGTTGCAGCTACACCCCCACGTTTTGCCTGATATTGATGCTGACAAGACTGAGAGTGTGCTGGGATCTTTCTAACCAGGCCCAAGCACCATTGCTCTTTCTCTAAAAACTGTACCATTGTTTCCACAATAGGTACCACTCTGGAACACAGATAAGGCCATTGTGAAAGGTACCAGTGGTACCATGGGCTCTATGGCCAGGGAGGGTCCCTAAGGGCTGCAGCATTTGTTGTGCCACCCTAAGGAACTCCTCACCAAACACATGCACACTGCCATTGCAGTTTGTTGTGTTGTTGGGAGAAAAAGGCAAATTCAACATGGCATCCCTCTCAGGGTTCCATGCCCATAAAACACTACCTATGGCATAGGTAAGTCACCCCTCTAGCAGGCCTTACAGACCTAAAGGAGGGTGCACTATAGCATTGATGAGGGCATAGCTGCATGAACATCATGCCCCTGCAGTGTCTAAGTCCATTCTTAGATATTGTAAGTGCAGAGTCGCCATATTAAGTTTGTCATTACGAATTTCACAGCTCCATGATGGCTTCATTGAAGACTGGGAAGTCTGGTATCAAACTTCTCAGCACAATAAACCCACTCTGATGCCAGTGTTGAATTTATTATAAAAAGCACACAGAGGGCATCTTAGAGAAGCCCCCTGTATTTTATCTAACCGTCTAGTGTAGGGCTGACTGTTGTGTGTTAGCCTGCCGCTAGTAGACAGGTATCTGACCCCACGGGGTGAGAGCCTTCGTGCTCTCCGGGGACAGGAACAAAGCCTGCACATGATGGAACTGTAACACTTGGCAGTGAGCCTCAAAGGCTTAGGCCTCCTGTTACAGTGCCCCATGGCACTCCAGCTAATGGAGATGCCCGCCCCCAGATGAAGCCCCACTTTTGGTGGCAAGTCTGTCAGGAAAATGAGGAACACCATGGATGAGTGACCACTCAGGCTGGGACCACCTCTAATGTGTCCAGAGCTGAAGTGACCCCCCCACCCTGAAGAATCTTCCATCTTGGTTTGTAGGAACCAATGGGGTTAGGAATGTGTCCTCCTCCCCAAAGGGAATGGGCACAGGAAGGGTGTAGCCACCCTCAGGGACAGTCGCCAATGGCTAGTGCCCTCCGACCCCTGTAACACCCATAAATCCATGAACTTAGCTTGTCAGATTCCTGGCAACCTCAAGAAGATGACAAGAAGAAAGAAGAAGGACTGCTAATATGACCCCCAGCAGAGAAGACTAATCACACTAACTAACTTGGCACCAGCTGTACAGGCCTCTCTCAAGCTTTTGACGCCCTGCTACAAAAAGGAGATGCATCGTGCAGGACCAGTGACCTCCTAAAACCCTCAAGAAGACTGCCTGCACCTCAGAGGACTAAGATCTCCTGTGGACAGCAGTCATGTCCGGATAGATCTCCAGCTAAGGACTCCAGAACCGCCCCGGATCCAGGAGCCCGGACCACTCTGCACTCAATGCCCACAGCCCTTGTCCAGGTGGCCCAACCGACTAGGGCTGGTCCCCGGGTGATTACGACTTAGAGTCCACCCAGGATGGATCCCTTCTGTTCAACACGACAACGTTTGCAGCCTAAATCTGGATGGCCCCCCTGACCGTGAGAGAACCAGACAAAGATTCCTGATGCCTAAAGGTACCCTTGCACCCACAGCGAGCACTGGTGCAGCTATGTCCAGCAGATGGTCCTCCTCATTGTCTAGCCTGTGGTTTTCTGGATCTGACTCCCTGAACCTAGCTTGTAGCATCTTTGTGACCCCCCGGTGTCCCCTTATTGAAAAGCATTAGGAGCCTCATGCTGTGTTTGCACCCTGCACCCATCCACCCCTGTGCAGATGATGGTGTGTTTTGGTGCCAACCTGTGGCACCCTCTGTGTTCACTGAAGCCACCCAGGTCTCTCCTCCAATGAACCAGGTACTTGCCTGCAAACAGGCCTGTTTCCAAGTGCCTCCCGTCTCCATAGGACGCCATTTTAAACTTGGCCCTGTGTTGCTGGTGGTGGGTATTTGGGGTTAACTTGAACCCCAACCTGTGGACATCCTATCCCCCTGAGACTGGGAGACTGGAACTGTAAGTCTTGTCCTGTCCTCAAATCTGTAATAACTTTCCTCCTCCTGGAACAGTTTCTGAAATTTGCATTGTGTCAACTTTTAAAACATACATTTGCTGTTTCTTGAAAACCGTATGACTTGCCAAATTTAAACAAAGTGGTGTTGATACATATTATGGATACTTACTTACAAATGTACTTACCTGCAACCTAAATCTTGTGGTTCTAGAAATAAAGTTACACAATATATTTTTATTTAAAAACATTGGACTGGTGTTGGTCATTGAATGTGTGCATCCTTTAGTACCTGTGTGTGGCACAGGAGGCACCACAGACATCAGAGAATGAAGATGCAGAAGGAACAACATTCACCAGAAAAATGACCCAGTAGCTACAGTCTGTGCCACATGGACAGTTTATGTTTAGTTCTGTGCTTAAGATCATGCTAGTGTAGTGACAGCTATCAACTTGCCCTCTTCACTCTACCACTGTTGATTCATCATGCCTGGACTGCTATAAACTCAATTCCTACCAAATGTCAAATGGACACCTCCTCACTGATGCTCTCTTGTCCTGCACATGTCTCATGATATGTCCCTCACCCCTGGACTCTGACTGGACATTCAATAGCTTGGGATTTTTTATAGAGTCAGTGAACTGTACACTGTACATCATCTGACACAAAACCTGCATTACCATAATCACATATGTACTGTATTTTGCTGTGATCTGTCAACAGCTTCAAATGTATGCATTGTGAGAAGCTATGACAATGGCCACAGAACAAAAGGACATGTGTGGCTTTCAGTCTGACACAAAGTCACACACATAGACTCAAAACATGATTGAGGTGACTGATAGCATTGTGGACTATGATCAATTGTCTGTGTCTTTCAAGCATGTGATAAACAGGTACCATGCAAGTTCACGTATGGCATGTGTGGTTCAGAACACACATGTCTGGAAGTATCCCTGATTACTGTACCTGTACAACATGATGTGACCAACAAAATAGGCATATTTAAGACTGTGAGGGGCAGCCGTTTGTGTGCCAGTATCCATTCCACAAATGAGGTGGAGTGCAACGTGCTAAACGTTTAAGAATGAATGTAACAGAACATAGCACAAATAATACATTTTTTATGATTACCTGTCTTGGAATTTTTATCCATACACAATCCGAGTGCCAGAAACTGCACTGAAAAGTATATTGAGTAGCTGCTGTCCCACCTCTGCCAATCAGACAAGTTCTTGGTCATAGGGGATACACATAGTCACACATATAAATCAATACTAAATGCATATCAAAAAGCATTCGTATAACATGGCCAGTACAGACATGATAACCCCCAGACAGTCAATCATCATGGCCACCATATTGTAGAAAACTAACAAGATTTATTACCACTAAAAAACACTACCCATAAAAAGACATAAACTATACACTAACCTACAGTAACCTAACTTATCCCCACAGCTGTCTATCTTAATATAAACTTATAATAAACAATGGCCTTTCACCCCCCTTAAGAGATAACAGAAAAGTAGGACAACAGGAATTAAAACTAAACATAGACTAACTAAACCTACTGCCTAAACAAATATACATATTTTTGTATTTTTTATTTATTTTTGTAAAAACATATATCTCTATACATAACCCCAAAACAATCAAACAAATCCTAAATCCCACCCTCCTAACTATACTATTACCTACACCCAACCTACTCTATGCTACCTGACCTAAGCCTACCCACCTAAATCCCACTAAAATTATTTACAATGGACTCTAGGGGAAGGGAAGGTACTGGGAAGAGGACAGTGTACAGACTTAGAGCTTCTTCAGATTATTCTTGATGTAGTTCAAAGGTTTGTAGTTTCTTGCATTGTCCTGCTCCAATTTGGCCAACCTTGTTTTCTCCTCGGCCATGTCCTTGCGCATATCTGCCTCAAAGGTGGAACCAATGACAGCTGATGGTGGTTGCTGCTTGGAAGCTGGTGTTGAGTGAGCCATGTATGTGGAGGGGACGGGACCTGCTAAGGCACAACTGACCCTCTGAGTTGACATCACACTCTTCTTTGATATTGTTGCAGGCTGTTTTACTGGCCCCCCTATGTTGAAACACCTCCCACAACCCTGATGTCTTATCCCTTCTGTACCTTTTGCCCATCCTGCAGTACCCTCTCTGGACCTTGCAGATGTGACTGAACCACTCTGCCGTCTTCTCAAAGGCACGCTTCTGGGGTGGAGCCATTGTGTCCATGAGGAGAACATGTTATCAAAAACTATGCAGGACAGAGGAAAAACAAGCATGCAATGAAAACAGCATAGACAGATGACACATCTTGTCTACCAGACATCCTGCAACAATGTCAAGGCCCAAGTCTATACCAACCTTCCTCCTAAGCATAAATGATATATTGCGCATGTCGCAGGGATAACGGCTAACCAGTGCTAAACGATATATGTGCACAAGCTTGAAACATGTCCTATGTACCAGGTAAAGACTCACCATGCACATCTCATACACACATGATGTGACCAGATTCTTCTGCATACATCTTGTTTGCTACAATCTGTAGACATGCCACACATCCATCTGGAGAAGAGCTGAAATCTCTTTGTGTACCCTTCTCAAAAAGCTCCTTGCATGGCCAGTGCCTCACTTAATTTCTGAAGAGTAGTGTAGCACCATTGGTGTAAGTATCTCATTGGTAAGCCCCTTGGCGACCTCAACAGATGTTCATAAATTGTACAATGTCCAGAGTAAATATGCGCAACATGTGGCACACTGTGCAGTGCCATGAGCTGTGACTAATATGTTGTCTACATCCATACATTTCTGAAAGCATGTACATTTCACACACACCTTGACTGGCATCATTGTGTTTGTGGGCATCGTTACCTCTTCCAAAGACTCACTAATCCATTGCAGCACACATTGTCACCTGTGCATCATTCAACTCATTCCACACCCTTAACAAACCAACAGACATGATGTTGATACCCAAGGATGATGGTGTCGTAATTGACACACATGCCATTTGAACATGGTATTGCACACATCATACTCTCTCACACACAATGCCTGATCTACACATGTGACATACAAGGTGACACTTACTGGCTGCATCGGGCTCTTCAAAAGGACAAACCTTGCCAATAGTGTAGGGTGGAGGGCCACCTGCAAGACATGACAGGAGGACATAGTTGTATGATTGTTGTACAAATAAAAGCATGGGCAACTGTTACACTGTTAGACCTGACAGCCTTAGGGTGGTGATCCCCCAACTTTTTGACTTCCTCCCTCCACTTTTCTGATACTGTGTTTGCTGGTTTTAAGACTCTGCACACTTTACCACTGCTAACCAGTGCTAAAGTGCATATGCTCCCTCCCTTAGACATGGTAACATTGGTTCATTTCCAGTTGGCATATTTGATTTACTTGAAAGTCCCTAGTAAAGTACACTGCATGTGCCCATGGCTTCTAAATTAAATGCTACTTGTGGGCCTGCATAACTGATTGTGCCACCCACATAAGAAGCCCCATAACCATGTCTCAGGCCTGCCATTGCAATGCCTGTGTGTGCAGTTTCACTGCCAAATTGACTTACATATAAACATATTTGCCAAGGGTTAAATTCCCCTTTGTCTACATATTAGTAATCCCTAAGGGCAGGGTGCTATGTAGGCAAAAGCCAGGACATGTACATGTGTGTTTTAAATGTCCTGGTAGTGGCAATCTCCTACATTTATATCCACTACTGTAAGGCCTGCTCTCTTCTTAGACTAGCATTAGGACTGCCCTCATATACTTTTTGAGTGGTAGATTCTGATCTGAAAGGGGTAACCAGGTCATGTTTAGTATGGCCAGAATGGTAATTGAAAATCCTGCGTATTGGTGAGGTTGGATTTTATATTACTACTTTAGAAATGCCACTTTTAGAAAGTGAGTGTTTCTCTGCACTTAAAACCATCTGTGCCTTACAGCCAGTCTCCAATCAATGTCTTGTCTGTGCTGGCTGGCAGCTCCCTTGTGCATTCCATCCAGACACCACAAACACAGGACACTTAGACACATCTGAATTCATCTGCATACTTAATGGGTCTTCCTGGGCTGGAAGGGTGGAGAGCCTGACACTTACATTTCAAAGGCTAGTGGGCTGCCCCCACACAATGAACTGCCAAACCCCCTACTTGGAACCTGGCAGACAGGGCTGTACTGAAAGGAGAACGTGTGCACTTCAAAAGCACTCTTTGAAGTCTCCCCTACTTCAAAGGCATTTTTGGGTATATAAACTGGGTCTCTGAGTCCACCAAACCAGACACTTCTGGACCTGATCCTGCAACTTGTCAAGAGGGACTGCCTGGCTGCCCAAAGGACTCATCTGGACTGTTGTGCTGAGAAGGACTGCTGCCCTGCAGCCCTGCTGCCTTCTGGCTTTGCTGAGAAGTGCTCTCAAAGGGAGTGAATTGAGGTTGCCTCCTGTCATCTGGAGTCTGAGGACTCAAAAGACTTCATCTCTTCAGGAACCTCCTTGTGTATCGAAAATTGGTGCACAGCCTGCTGGAAAAAATGCACGGCCTGACTTGCAATAAAGAAATTCCCGCACAGCTGGACCTTAATGACGCAGCCTAACTTCCTGATTGAGAATTCGATGCAGCATCTGCCTTGCGACAGAAAATTAGACGCACAGCCATATCGGATTGAAGCACAGCCGAACTGGATAACACACAGCTGATTCACTGAGTGGAAAATTGATGCAGCGTCTGTTGTGCGATGGAAAATTGGATGCATCGCCCTACTGGATTGATGCAATGCCTGTGACTTCTTCCAGTGCACTCAGGATTTTCCTGCATCGTCCCTGGCCATCAAAAAGATCCACGCATCACAGTGAGGAAACAAGACTGCACACTGAAAAACAACGAAAGCCCCTTGCAGTGTGGAAAGAAACAATGCATTGTCTGTGCCGCATTGAAAAATCTGATGCACACCCTATTTTTCCCCAGATCTCCTCCTCTGCGGTCTCCGTCCCTATTATTGTTGACGGAAACCAGGTACTGTGTGACAACTGTTGATTTCTAAGACTGAAGACTCTTTAAAAGCTGACAAAAGTTATATTTCAACTTGTGCTTATTGAATCTTTATTGTATTGACCTTATTTTAACCAGATACATATCATATATTTTTCTAAATCTATCTGGTGTATTTGTGTGGTGTTCACACTGTGTTACTGTATGCTTTATTGCACACATACTTTGCACATTGTCTTCTAAAATAAGCCTGACTGCTCAGTGGCAAACTACCAGAGGGTGGGCACAGGATAATTTGGTTTGTGTGTGACTTACCCTGACAAGGATTGTGGTCCCTACTTGGACAAGGGTGTATACCTCTGCGAACTAGAGACCCCTTTTCTAACATACACATTCCACTTGTTCAGCTGAGTGACCTAGTGAACTTAGTTTTAGGAATGACCAACTGGCATTCATAACATGTCAATCAGACAGACATAGTTAGCCCACACAAACATTTAAAGATATGGGATTTACCCATAAATACATGTCTCAGATAAAAATGTTAGAATTTTCATGGGGCCAGAATACTGTCAATTGACAGACACTTAGTACTTTCTAGTATATATATGGGAAAAGGAAGCAAGCGCGCAGATGCTTCACTATTTTTAAACCCTACTTTCACCACATAACTCCATCATATGTATGCCGTATTTGACATATGGCACACCATGGCATATCTTAGGGCACTAACATTGTAAACTATGACATCATGTTGACATGCTTTGCCCGATACATGAAGGTGCCAAACCTGCTAAGTGAAAATAAGCATATTGAAAACAATGGAATTGTCATTTAACCCTCTTGCTTTAGGCACATATTAAGTTTCACTCGAAAAATGGCGCACTGGAAACTAATAGATTTAAAGCTCATTTTTGTTTGCCTCCTACCTCAGGAATACACACCTTACATTTATCATGCCTGACACAGACATCATATGGCACCAGGGTTTAAAACAGCCACAGTGCTTGCATTGCTCAACTTTTGACATACAGTGTATCAATACTTGCCTCCATCAGCCATGTTACATTAAAAAACTATGACACTGATGTTGCAGTAGGAGCCAGTAAGTCCTTCCTACATTTGTGTCCTTTTGTGTGATTCTGTACATACATGACTCAAGAAACACACACACTCATGACTACCAATACTCATCACTTAAAAATCACTTTACAAATTTCCACAGTTTTGAAGCCCAGGATGGACATGTACATTTGTGCCTGGGAAACATGAATCCTTGCACCATTGCACATGTTTGTTCCATTCTCGACAATTCAATATGTATATGCAGTACACAAGGTACAAATAGAGGAATGTGCAAATTGTCTGCAACTGGTGCATTGCTGAACTGTCAGGAATGCAGGTTGGCTGAGACACAAATCTTGCTGTCCTCGCCTTTGTCATTACATGCCATGCTACTGTCATGCACATGCAAATACGGATGTTGCTATATAGAAGGGGTACTTACCAACAGGTCCGTCGACCCGAATCACCAGGTGATCCGGGAGACCCCTTTCACAGACAATGAGGTATGCCCACCGGTGCTTCAACTGATGGTCTGTGTGCTCGTTGAAGAAGATGCAACGAAGCTGGTAGAGCACCTTGGGCAAGCACAGCTTCCTTGCATTCGGGGGTAGTCCATGATCACACGGTCACCCATAGTCACCATGTTGAGGAGGTGGTGGCACCCCAACCAGTTCATCCCCAGTCATCCTCTATGCTCTTCCCTTCCATGGCATCTTGCACATTTCCTCCACTGTCACCTAATTATCCCCAAAATAAGAAACTATTCCCCAAATAACCCCAACTAGCCCAACAAATGTATGTACCCCAAGACAAATACCCAATAATATTTACCAATAACAGGACAACATTGTACAAAAAAATTACAAAATTCACAAGATGGCCAGGACACAAACATGACATAGCAAAAAAGAATCTCAATACAGCACTCCTCACACCAGCACAACCACCACACAACCTCCCTCAAGCACAGAATACAAGACTATAAAGTAAAAGTGAAAGTAAAAATCACTTTACTTTACCATGTGTGCAGCACGGAAGTGCTAATACATCACTTCTTGGGTGGATGTGCCATGTTTTCTGATATGTGGCTTTTTTTTGACTCATGATGGCCATGCATGAATTTTTCTGTAAAGGCTGACAAGGTCATGAGGACTTAGATTATATGCGCAGATGTGAGGTGTCATTTTATTGACTAGTGAAGTATGGTGAAGTACTGTATGCATCATTTTTTGACAAATGATGGGCATGCATGGATTTTGGAGGGAAGGCTGCCAGGGCACCTTGAATCACATTCCTAGTTACAGGGGCTATGCATCTTTGTTGTTTGTGTGGTAGGGAAACATATGTATGCATGTGTACATTGTACAGGTAACAAAGAAATGTGTCACCGTATGTTTGTAGGTGGGTGAGATGCATGGGAGGCATGATACTGTCTACAAATGTGCATGTGTATGAAGAATATTTTCCACTTACAGGCTTGCACATGTGTATTGTGAGTGTGCATATGTGATGGAATTCATAATTTGTGTCTACCACATTGTCATGTTAGGATGGCTCATGTGCAAAGCATGTAAATGCATATGATACTGTTGACAAATCTTTACCAAAGGATACTGTTAACTAAGGCTGAGTAAAGTTCCTGTAACACACGCAATGTGAGTGCAAGTATGTACACACTTGATGTGTTTTAAGGGCCAGAACTGATGATGCAAAGCAACATATGTAACATGTAATTCCCCATGCATGCACATTGCTGGAGATGGTGTAATGACATGTGTCATTGTTGGCATGTTTGTGACATGTTTGTTTGTGAAAAGGTATGTTTCATATATGATAAGTGATGCATACTACTATGGTTTGTTTAGGGACTTGACACATACCAATTCTCTATTCCAGCATTGGTGTATGTAGGCCATTGTCTCACAGCTGTGTACTCATATCTGTGTTAACTATGTTTCCCTATGTGGGAACATTTGTACTGTTCATATATGTTTGTGAGTAAATATGTGACACATACATATTTTCACATGTGAATTGTTCCCTTTTGGCCAAACACAAATAGATGGCACCAAGACGGGTCCACCTACGTGGGACATGTGTGCTAAGATTTGGGAAGTATATGTTTAGCACATACACTTGAAATGTTCAAGGACTCTAACTTTATTTTTATTGCCATATTTACATAATTGCATACAATCAGAATGGCAGGGGTGCTTTCAGGCAGTGATGGCACCCTAGTCATCAGTGCTCCAGTGGCACTTTACATTCTTACAAAGGGCCTTTGCTGCATGTATTAAAACAGGTTGACTGTGGTCACCTCAGCTCAGGTCACTGTGCAGACAGCAGGCCTCTGACTGTGTCAAGAGTCAATGTAGCTTCTACTGGAGATTGGGGCGGAGTTGGGTGGGGCTCTTCCATTCATGATCGATCATCAGCACAGCAATGCACAGTCACCTGTAGACATACACCTGCACATTTGCGGTCCTATGGCCAAGTATGTTTTGTCACCTCTGGGGTTGTTGATGTTAGGCTTGCACAATCATGTACTGGGGACTGGCAGCTTGTTTGTGTTGGACACGTCTCATCATTAGCGATGGTTCAACTTGACTTGGCATACATAGGTTAGATTATTCCTATGATTCTTGGCTAGGTCATTGATAGATTGTGGAACTGGGTCATTTCTTTAGACCCAGAGTGCAGATACTGTCACTTGTCTCTAGCTTCTGTCACAGTTGTTTGTGCTGGCCAAGCACATTGTAGTAGTCATTGCCCATGTGACTAGAATATGTACTGACCAACACATTCTCTGTGAATATTTGTCTGGTGTTACATGGAAACCTTGTTGTGTGGTACAGTGAGCATTAGTCTATGTGTGGTCCATCGCACACATTGATGTCATGTTTTGTCATGTATGGTTCTACTTCAACATTGCTATCATAATTTCAGCTGATTACCCCTTAATACCAATCTTTGTCATAAATATTGTTCCTTCATTCATGCATAACATAGAAAGTGAGATGTAGATAGACAGAGCTTCTTCTACAGGCTACACAATAGTTTCCCTCCCATTGCCAGGCTTTGCTAGATCATATGACTGCCCCCTCACATTACAGAACACCAGCCACAGCACTTGTGTAGTGTCTGAGTGGCCTCATACTGGATCTCAAAGTGGCGTAAGGGAGTCTCTCAGCTGTCCTTCCACATCATTTATTCAACATGGGCATGTATTCACATCTGCATTCGGCAACCTATGTCACATTCACCCTGAGTGTATTTTGTAAGTGTGATTACTAATGATAGCTATTAGTAGAGGAGATGCGATGTTCAACCTATATGTCTCCTTCATCCCACGTAGAATTTGGCAAGGGTCTGTGACATTGCTTGACTTGCATGCACATACAAAAGTGGATTGAGTGTGAAAGACCTAGATATTTAGAAGTTTTTGTCCCTATATTTCACTCTCTCTTTGTCAAACAGTGAGTGCCACTGAGGAGTATGTTTTCAGTTATCACGTATAACAGTGTCTTTCAAACTTTGCTTGGTTACCTAGCAGACACAAACCTGCCTTTTTGGGTAATTGCTACCCTTTTCCTACCTAGGCCATACATCTGTACAGCAGTCTTCATATGTACTTCCAGGATTGCTGTAGGCATATGCCAAGCGAACACACTTGTGTGATATGTGTGTGACAATGTCAATTGTAATAGCTACAAACTATGCCAACATTCCACCCACACATTCATGTGGTAGTGCATTCTTCTAATTTGTTTTTAGCTCCAGAATATGGGCCAGATTTCATAAAAGTTGTGCTGGACCCTTAGTGCCCCCCTACTGCCACCATGTGTGCACCGTATTCAAAATAAAAGCACACCCTGGGGCAGGGTAGGTGGCGATAGTGCCTAATTATTTGATGCTATTGATGTTCCAGTCTAGCAGACAACATTGTTGCCCTAACCCTGAACAGTACATAGGGGCTCATTGTAACCATTGCTGTGTCCCCTTTTTTAACGTCTGTGCGGAGCAGACATTAGAAATACCCACAAAAAAGATGCAATGATTTTCTTCGATTCTACTGCACCATTTTCCAGTCCCCCTAACATAGTTTAGTGCCACTTTCCTTGTGCCCCTCTGCACCCTAATACCGTCATCATGTGTGCACTGTATTTGAAATATGGTGCACCATGCACAGGGTAAGGTGCAATAGCATCATAATTGTTGATGCTATTGATGTACTGTTCAGGGTTAGCAACAAAATGTTGGTGCTAACCCTGAACAGTACATAGGGGCCCATTGAAAACAATGGTATGCCCCAACTTAACGCCTGTTCTGAACAGGTGTTAAACTACTAAAATAAATCATGCAAAGAAATCTTTTAGATTTCTTTGTGCCATTTTTTCACCTCCCCCCCGCCCCATGGGGGAATGCCCCTTTGAATACGCCTGGCACAGGAATAATGTGGTGGAAGGGGTCACAAAGTGGCCCAATGCACTCATTGCGTCACTTTGTAAATCTGGTGCATCGATTTTGGCTTCGTTGTGCCACAATAGCAGCAAAATAAATCACGCTAATGTTGCACATAGAGGCGCTAGGCCCTCTTAATTCTGGGCCCATGTTCCAAAGTTATTAACAACTGTTGTGTGTAGTCATGCTTTCAGAGAAATGGGCAAGTTAAAAATGGCATGTGATGGTGATAATGAATGCACCATGAGAATCATAGCTAAGGTGCTTTTATTTCAATATTTAATGGTAAATCTTGGAGGACAGTTTTTTTGAGAAAACTCTGTGCACAATTTGTTCTCTTCTGCATGCTCCAGCAGCAGAGTTTGCTTGTTCCACCTCCTCATGTTGTGCATCATTGTCACCATCCTCCTCATTAGGGACATCTACGTGTTCATCCCAGGGGCAATATAGCACACACAAGTATCATTTTGCAGACAAAGGGTGGTGTATATGACAGGCTTCCTCTTGTAACAGCTAAGCACCTGAGCCTGGATTTTAGCAGACCAAATGTCCTCTCTACCACATTCCTGTTCCTCCTGTGACCTTTATTGTATGCCTGCTCTGCACCAGTAGTTGAATTTCCAAAAGGTGACAAGACCCATGGCTGGATGCCATAACCATGGTCCACTGCGAAGGAATATGAGTATATGTGTCAGACATGCATATTTGCTATTTGCTATGTGCCATGGCATATATTAGATTTAAGTAGAGTGATGACTCAGACTTGTATCTGGTATTGTGTGGGTTCCCGTTTGGATGTGTGGTGTATTGATTTGTTATGGAACACTTTCCTATCATGGGTTGTTCCTCAGGGACCTGGTGATTGTTAAATTGGTTCTGGTCTGACACCTCACCCGTGCTGAATATGTGTGGTGTTGTCTATATTTGACCCTGAGGCCCAAATTTAGGAGGACTTAGTGCCTCTTTGCGACACATTAGCAACATTTTGATTGACAGTGGTGCAGTGTCGATCTCCTCATTGCGAAGTTCGGCTGCGTCGTTCCGGTTCGGTGTGCAGTGAATTTTTCACTGCGATGCATGCTGTGCATCGGTTCTGGCAGGCTGTGCGTCAATGTTCGCTGCAGAAGGAGTCTTTCTTGAAGAGATGAAGTCTTTTTGGTCCTGAGACTTCAGGGAACAGGAGGCAAGCTCTATCCAAGCCCTTTAAGAGCACTTCTCACCACAGCCAGAGAACAGCAAGGCAGCAGGGCAACAGCAGGGCAGCAGTCTTTCATAGAAAGCAGTCAGGTGAGTCCTTTGGGCAGCCAGGCAGTTCTTGCTAGGATGAAGGTTCTGGCTCAGGTTCTCTTCTCCAGGTAGTGTCTGTAAGGTAGAGAGTCTACCTCAGAAGTGTCTAAGTTGGTAGGGTCAGAGACCCTGCCTAAATACCCAAATGTGAATTTGAAGTGGGGGAAACGTCAACGAGTGGCATAGAAGTGCACAAGGTCTTCTTTCAGTTCCATCCTGTCTGCCAGGGTCCCTGTAAGGGGTGTGCCAGTCCTTTGTGTCAGGGCAGGCTACTGTCCTTTGACTTGTAAGTGTCAATCCCTCCACCATCCCAGCCCAGGAATACCCATTCAAAATGCAGATGTAAGCAAGTGAGGCTGAGTATCCTGTGTTTGGGGTTTGTATTCACAAGGGAGCTGTCAACTAAACCTAGCCAGATGTGGATTTGAAGGAATAGAATGATTGTAGGATAGAGAAATGCTTACTTTCTAAAAGTAGCATTTCTAAAATAGTAATATAAAATCCAAAGTCACCATTAAGCAGGATTTGGTATCACCATTCTGGCCATACTACATATGACCTGGCTACTCCTTTCATATCAGGTTCTAACACTCAAACAGTATATGAGGGTAGCACCAATGCTAACCTATGAAAGGAGCAGGCCTCACAGCAGTGTAAAACAAAAATGTAGTAGTTTTACACTACCAGGACATATAGAACACACATATTCATGTCCTGCCTTTTACCTACATAGCATCCTGCCCTATGGGCTGCCTAGGGCTTACCTTAGGGGTGACTTATATGTAGAACATAGGGAGTTTAAGGCTTAGCAAGTACTTTTAAATGCCAAGTTAAAGTGGCAGTGAAACTGCACACAGGCACTGCAGAAACAGGCCTGAGACATGGTTAGGGGCTACTTATGTAGGTGGCACAACCAGTGCTGTAGCCCACTAGTAGCATTTAATTTGCAGGCCCTGGGCACATGTAGTGCACTTGACTAGGGACTTACAAGTAAATTAAGTAAGCCAAATGGGTATGAGCCAATGTCACCATGTTGTAAGGAGAGAGCATATGCACTTTAGCACTGATTAGCAGTGGTCCTAAAGCCAGCAAAAATGAGGTCAGAAAAACAGAAGGAGGAAAGCAAAAACTTTGGGGGTGACCCTGCAGAAAGGCCATTTCCAACACCCAACAAGGCCAAAATCATGGCACCATGTTTACAAAGTGGCAACACTTTATAACCCGTTGAGCCAAATTACGCATGTGCCAGGCATCAAGTATGCAAGGAGGGCATTACCCATTAGGGGGACTACATAAATTGTGCAGAGGAATCTAAAAGGGTTCCAAAGCCTTATTTTTAGCTGTTACTTCTAATGCCTGCACAGAGCAGGCGTTAAGAGGGGCACACCATTGCTTTCAATGGGCCCCCAAGTACTATGCAGAATTTGCACAAAAATGTTATCACTAATCCTACACAGTCCATCAATAGAATCAATTATCTTGAAACTATTGTACCTATCCTGGGCCATGGTGTGCCATATACTGAATACTGAGCACACATGGTGGCAGTAGATGTGCACTAAGGGGTGCAAGAAAAGTGGCACTGCTTTAGATGCTGTGCCGCTTTTCTAACATGTGGCCCTTAGTTCCTTATCTTTGGACCTGCAGAAGAGTGATGTTAGGTATATGTGTACCTATTTTGTGTGTTGTGTGCCATGAAACAGTTGCTGCACCCTGTGTGTTGAATACCAACCTTTTGTCCTTGAAATATCTCCCTTGTACAAAGTGTTGTTGTTGCCAATTGCAGGATGGCATGCATATGTGCATGAGGTTCATTTACACAGTGTGGCACAGTTGTAGGTGGTGTATTATGATGTATGCAAGAGTTTGCAGATACCAGTGGGACAGGACAGGGCATCTGCTTTTCTACACTGCCCTCCATCACCAGTTCAGGCCTGATAAATCCCATGTCTCCTAAACCATATGCATTTCTGGTTTCTACCAGTACATTGGCAGTAGTTCAGCTGCCACAGTCCACTGTTGGTACCCTTGTATCATGTTAAGGAGATTTGGAATTTATGGCTTTTGTTGTTGGCGTGCTGTGAGGTGTCCATTCCTTCATATGGACTTTAGTGCGGTGTATGCATTGTTTGTCACATAAGTTTAGTGTGTTGTCTGTGTTATGAATTGTATGCTGGCTTACCTACGAGTAGACCAGTGCCATATTGTCCATCCTTGAATAGTTGGTTGATAGTTGAGTGTCTGAAGATGTAGGCATCATGGACGCTGCTGGGATATTTTGCAAGGATGTTGGAGAATATTCCATGGTGGTCGACAATGGCCTGCAAATTGATAGAGTGTTTATGTTTGAGGTTCCTGCAGAGGGTTTCCATTGCAGCAGGAGGGACAAGTTGGACATGGGTGCAGTCCATTGCACCCAGCACATGCGGGAACCCAGAAATTTAGTAGAATTCTCAATTGGTCTCCTGCTGCAGTTGCTGAGTATTGGGAAATCAGATGTGGTGGGATGTGAGGCGGATGATAGCGTCCAAGACCAGAGGAAGACAGGCAGAAAGGGATGATTGGGAGATATCACCCACTTGTGCAGCAGTGTTCTGGAATGATACCCAGGACAGCAAGTGTAGGACAGCCAGGAATCTGGTCGTGGGTGGTATGTTTGTGTGGCTTGCCACTCTTGTTTTGATGTCAGAAGCAATGTGGTGGAGCAGCCATACAATGTTCTCTCACCTCAGACGGTAGAGTCTGCTCACCTCTTCTTCCCTGAGGGCATGGATGGATGGGCATTGGCAAAATATTCTCTCCCTCCTTCTGCAGTGCCTTTTTGGCTGCAGTGGTGGAGTTTGAGGGTGCTGTGGTGGTGCTAGTGGGACTTGGCATCATCGCTGTCATCTTCTCTGGGTGCCGAGCTGTAGCGGTAACATGTCCATGTTGTCCAGTTGCTTTACAGTGTTCCTTCTATGTGTTTCCTTTATGCAGGTGTGGATAGGCCTCTTTTAAATGCCTGGTCTGACCAGGCTTTAACATTTTGACTCTAATCAGATTTACCATTATATTTTGGACACAGTCCTATGTGTTCATCATTTTACCGTCAGCTTTCAAATATGGAGCTGGCGGGCTACTCTCATTTTTTGGGAGGGAATGGCTACCTTGCATGTCATTGTCATTACACAACCCAAGGTGAGGTGGTGCTCCGAAAAAATGCCTCCTAGTCTGGAATATTGTTGTTACACTGCTGCAGCAATAACATCTTAATAGGGTGGTGGGTTGGCGCTGCCTTTGTGTAAAGAAATGGTGGAAAGGCGGCCCTAACTTTAAAAAAATCTGGGCCCAGGTTGCCAGCACAGGCTAAAAAACATAACAAATTTTGTCACAAATAGCATACACTCAGTAAGGCACACATGTTTCCATGGCCAAAGGAGGGTGCTTTCAAAACTAACATAATCGAACACGTGAGGACACATATACAATCCAAGTATGTATAGCTAAGGATGTCTGGGCATCATTTAAAAGCTCTTCGATGAGGCCCAGAAAAATAAACCTAACCCACAGTCAGCAAGCAAGGCATCTGCACCTTGCCCACCATATGCAGGAAGGGAGGTGCTCTCCCCGATGCCTGCTATACCAGCATTAGATTACACCAATCTGTCGAGGGAGCTGTTAGATTCAGGCATTACCATGTAACAGGCTAGCAGGCCCAGGCAATCCCACAACCACTCCAGTCCAGTGGTAGAGATCCCTGAAGTTCATCCCTCTTCAGTCTCATTCAGCCCATCTAATCTCAGTGGCATGGATAACATGCACTCCCACTGGTTCCGGTGAACACACTTGAGTGACAGGGAGATTCATATCGGTTCTTGATAGTGATACAACTAGCAGTGTTGAGGACAGGGGTCCCAGTCCTCCAGGATCCAATGAGGAGAAGCCAAAGAAATGACAGAAAAAAGGTTTGAGGGCAAATCATGATAAAAAAAGAATACCGTATAGCTCTGAATGAAGGCAACAACCTAGGTGAGATTTCGAGGAAAGGCGCAAACTAAGGAGTGAAAGATAGACAGAGTACCCTGGAAGCACAATGAGAGAGTAGAATGGCACGCCCTCTATCTAAGAAGAGCGAGAGTAGGTGCAGAGCACCGTTAGGGGATTAATCTGTGGTAGAAATAAAGGAAAGGCTTCTGACTGGGATCCAATACCTAATCAGATTGTCAACATGAAAGGGGGCTAACCTGGAAATAAGAGACTGAGGTCAACTTAGAAACAGGAGAATCAAGATGGCACCGTTGTACGCGCATGAGGAAAGCAGTAATGAAGAGCTTCTCTTCCTCCCGAATGAGCAGGATAGATAAACTAACTAAGAGATAGTGGCCCGAGAGGAAGGCAAGATCTTTATGTAACCATCTTGTCACCTGCTAGCCTGTAGGACCGCGGGAAGAGACCAGTGCAATAGACCGTGGCGGGCAAGGAGGGGGAGATCCCAGGTGGAACTTTCCCTGTAAGCAGTGTTGTGTAGCCATTTTACACTCTCTTTTAGCAACTTCAGCATGCAGCTGTGCACTTTAGCCTAGATATATTTTACTCAGCTTTACGTTGTTTTATTAACATTAGCCACATTTCCTGTCTTGTTATATTGTCTCTATCTAGTTGTTCTTTGCCTAGGGCAGTACTAGGTTCTTAACAAGACATTTCTCTCACTCTTTGTGCTTTCCTGAAGGCTACAGTAAAATAGGTTTCCGGCAAGCATGGGTTGCTTTGTCTCCAATATTCACTGAATCATACACACTCTTACGTGGGGAGCCTTTCTTAGAACATCAGCTATTTTATTAGAAAACACTACTTCAGCCCATATACTTTAGAGGGAGATTCCAGCCAGATGACTGTTCGCTGGATGCTGATTGCTTTGTTACCTGCTTCCTGACCTGGATAGGAATGGTATATACCTATTCGACAGGCCTCCTTGCTCAGGTATAAGGGATGATGTCTTCCCAGTGGGAAACCTAAAGGCAGAATTAGAGTTTTAACATGCTGTTCTCTAACAAAGTTTAGTTAGGAACTATATCTATAATCCATGGTGACAGTATGGTAGGGTTATTTTTGTGTTTTACTCTCCTTTTCACAATTTTACTTCTATTGTACTTTATCATCCTAGTTATTACAAAATATGCCTTACTATCTAGGATGCAGTTATTTCAATAAAAACGTATTGAACTATATTCTGTCTCTGATTGTCTTTGCATATGTGAGATGAATGTAACTGATAGAAATTGATGAGATCTGATCAACCACGATACCTCTGAGGGGTCATTTCTGTCAAGTGCCCAGTTGCCATAATCATCCCAGCCCTTGGGTGGAGATGGGGCACTTCTATTTAGCTGGAAAAATCTGGATTAGGCTGTCAGATGTCACAGGTTGTGGGATTAGACTCAGTCCCCCACAGTACAGGTGGTTCTGCTGCCTGAATTCAGTAGTCTCATCAGGATAATGAAAACCTAGTTGACACCAGTACTGTCTAACTAGGTGAAGAACCAAGTTGTCACCATTGTTGCATGAGGAAGGGAAATGGATATCATGTTTTTAGAAGAACACCATGGAAATAAACCTAATCTAGCGATAGGCAATGTCATAAGTCTGCTAAGTAGTCTTATCTGAGAGCATGCTAACACAGTATTCACCAGCGCTCGCATTCCAGGAAAGATGCTAATAAAAACCAAGCATGACAGGGACCAAAATCAGGGGCATATTTACAATTAGTTAGCACCGCTGTTGTGCTATTTTTTCATTTGTGGAATGGTGGCGCTAACTTAGTGTCATATTCACAAAGTGAAGCTAGACCTGTCTGCAGCTTTTCCTAGGTATGTATAATTTTTCAGGAGCACCTCTTCACCTGTGCCTTCTACCAAGAATAATGTGCAGGGTAGGACTTCCCTCCTTAAAAATGCCGTTAGCCGGCTAGTGTCATATTTATATGCCTCCCAAAAAATAACATGCCAAGTAAAAATAAAACAAGCTCTGACAAGTGTCCAAAATGTAGCTCTTAGCCAAACCAGGCATTAAAATGATGCACAGGAACAGGTATATATGAAGAACACACACACAAGGCACTCTGGCAACCTACAGGACAACATGGACCTGCTATTGCTACAGCTAGACACATGGAGATGACAATTATGATGGCACCAAGTACCATCAGTACCCCCGCATCACCTGCCATCACCACAATAGCAAACACAAGGGCAGTGCAGAAGAAGAGAGCAAATCCATTGCGAACGTACATCCATCCTTAACCTCAGAGAAGAAGAGGTCATCAAATGTTACCGTCTGAAGCGGGACTCCATTGTACAGCTGCTCCACCAAATTGCACCCACAATCATGGCAAAAGTTGACAGGGTGACAAATATACTGCCCCTGGCAAAGCTCCTGGCTGTGCTGTACATGCTGGCCTATGTCTCCATTCAGATGACTGCAACAGGAGTGGGTGAAAAATCACAGCCATCCTTCTCTGCCTCCCTGCCATCTGTACTTAACACCGTCATCTTCCTCACTCCCTGCCACATCTTCTTCCTTAATACCCAACAACTACAGCAACAGACAAAACAAGGATTTAATGCAGTTGCTGGGTTTCCACATGTTATGAGTGTCATGGATTACGTGTGAAGGTGAAACTTGTCCATCTGGCTGCAACAGAATATCTTCATTGGAACAGGAAGCACACACTCTATTAATGTGCAGGCCACTTTGGACCATTGGGGGATCTTTCTCAAAGTCCTGCCAAATATCCTGTCATCGTGCATGATGCCTATATCTTTCAGCACTCCATTATCAGCAACACTTTCAGGATGGACAATATGGCAATGGCCTACTCCTAGGTAAGCAAGCAGCACCTACATAACACATACAACAAATAAGACATATGGGCAAACAATTCACACACCACACTCCGTAGACAAGGATAATGACTCACGGTTGCCTGCTGATCAACATATATGCAACATTCATCACTCCACACATTCAACGCACATCAACCTCACATAGGGCCCTTTGTAAAAGCAGCTAGCACCACTGGATTGTCACTTTTACTGATGCTCTGGTGGAGCAATGCTTGCTCTGCATTTATAACGTAGTGTTAAAACATTTTTGTGTATTTATTCCGCCTTGTAGAAGCGGCTCCTTCACACGCATCACTTAGACCCTCATGACAACCCTGGTGGTTGGTGATAAAGCAGCGGTAATATCGCCAACAGTCCGGCTGTAACAAAAATGGAATTATGACCACAGCGGAAACCGCTCAGACAGACAGCCACTGTAACACCCCGACCGCCACAGCTCTAGCAACAAGCACCACAGCGGTAACCACCAACAGCCAGGCAGAAGACAATGTACCGCCCACTGTATTAAGACTGGCCTATCTGCCACCTTTTCCGGGGCGATACCAACGACATCAAAAGCACAGCCGAAACAGAACACATAAGTGAAAGGACTCACCTCTGAAGACTCAGAGAACAACCACGTCGCCATGGAGCCAGAGTTGCACATCTTCCCCATGCTTGTCTACCTTTTACGGCATTACGAACATCAACGCCGGTGAAGACGACCACGGTGGGTACTGCTGCCTAGCACACAAGGGGGGGAGGAAAAAGAGAGTGGCACACACACACAACGTGCAACACTCCCACCCCCAACATCACACACACAACCAATGCAGTAACATTACATATCCACCCCGTATCCCTCAGGAATAATGCAAGACCAAAATAATTTGAAGAAAGTGAGTGTAAAATGATTTAAGAACATGAATAAGTGCATCAATATTCAAACGTATATACAGATTTAGAAATGGAGGGTCACTGCCCAGTCCTCAATGTCCGTGGGCCACAGGGCCACAACACAAAGTCCAAGGCCCTCACCTCACTCCTGCAAAAACATGGAGAGGGGCATCAGGTCTAAAATAGACAGGCACCTCAGGGGGACAGGGAATGGGGGGGCACCTCAGCCAGAAGATGGTACAACACCACTGGTCCTGGAGGGGGCAACATGCCCTGTGCTTGGTCCTGGGGAGTGCAAAGCCACAGTCTCTGTAGTGGGTGGTTGGTTTGCCCACTGCTTGGTCCTTGGGAGCGCAAGGCCACAGTCCCTCAAGTGGGTGGTTTGCCCACTGCTTGGTCCTAGGGAGTGCAAGGCCACAGTCTCTCAAGTGGGTGGTTTGTCCACTGCTTGGTCCTGGGGAGTGCAAGGCCACAGTCTCTATAGTGGATGGCTTCTCCACTGGTTCTGGAGGCGTCATTGTGCCCGGTGTGCTTCATCCTGGGAAGGATGGGGTGAGTGGATGGCTTCTTCCACTGGTTCTGGAGGGGGACTTGTGCCCAGTGTGCTTTATCCTGGGAAGGTTCGGGTGAGTGGATGGCTTTTTCCACTTGTTCGGGAGGGGGCATTGTGCCCAGTGTGCTTTATCCCGGGAAGGTTGGGGTGAGTGGATGGCTTTTTCCACTGGTTCGGGAGGGGGCATTGTGGCCTGTGATGCAGATCTTGGGAAGTGCAAGGTCAAAGTCCTCAGCTGGGTGTAAAACCTACAGAATTTGCAGGGTCCAGGGTGCACTACAGCCCATGGAAGCAGAACTACACACTGCTCACCGGTGGTAACAGCTGCTCAGTGGTGGCAGTGGCGGGACTGGTGTTGGGGCTGGCAGTGGTGGGGGAGGCTCCAGCCCATCCCCTGCAACCTCAGACGGCTGCCCACTGGGGCTGCTGGCAGTGGTGCTGCTGGCAGTGATGGTGGCAGTGCTGGTGGCAGTGCTGGTAGTAGTGGGGGGCTGGCAGTGGAGGCGGGAGGCTCCAGCCCTTCCTCTGCAGCCTCGGACGGCTGCCCACTGGGGCTGCTGCTGCTGGCAGTGCTGCTGCTGGCAGTGGTGATGCTGGCGGGGCTGGTGGCAGTGCTGGTGGCGGTGCTAGCAGTGGTGGGGGGAGGCTCCAGCCTTTCCCCTGCAGCCTCGGATGGCTGAACCACCATGGTTGGTGATGGGGGCTCCGAATGAGTCCCAGCACCAGGATTCCTGTCCTTCCTGATTGCTGGTGCAAGCCCCTGCCCTTCCGTTTTGCAGCTGGTGGTGCCTTCTTGCCCTTCCCTTTCACAGCTGGTGGTACCTCCTTCCCTTCCCTTTCGCAGCTGGGGGTGCCTCCTTGTCCTTCCTTGATGCACCTGGTGCAGGCACACTTTCAGTGCTGCTGGCTGGTTCCCGGGATCCTCTCCCACCTGCAGTAGCTGTCGATGCTACTGTGGCTGTGGACTGGGTGGCTGAGGTGTTTGCCTGGTTCCTGACCACCCTGGCCCGACGTGAAGGATGGGGGGAGGGGTAGGGAAGAGGTCAGCGGTGGAGGGGAGAAGCTTCTTAGGGACATTGGGGCGGGAAGAGGGTGAAGGTTTGGGAGTGGAGGAAGTAGTTGTAGGAGCTGTCTGTCTGCTGTGTTTAAGTGCAGGTGCATGGGCTGGATGCTGTTGTGAGGTGGATAGCTGTTGAGTGTCTGAGTGCTTGCATTTGTGTACTTTGGGAGGAGGGGGCACAGACACAGTGGGAGAGGACACTGGGGACATGTGCATGGATGTGGGGGTGGTGACTGCCAGTGAGGGGTGTGTACTAATAGGCGTGCTGGTGATGGAGGTAGTGGATTAGAATGTAGTGCATGCAGGTGTGAGTGGAGATGCTACTGGGAGGGAGGTGGACGATGATGAGGAGGTGGCCACAGAAGAGGCAGTGGATGCTGATAAGTCTGCATATGGATGGTGTTTGTGTGAGTGCCTGTGGGATGATATGTGTTGCTTGTGTTTGCCTGTGCCACTTGTGTGTGTTGTCTTGTGTGCATGCTGGTCTGATTGTGTCCTTGGGATAGGTTGGGGTTGAGGGGAATGAGACTGGGTAGATGGAGTTGGAGGGGGAGGCTAGTAACAAGGACAATGGCTGCCATCAGAGAGGAAGCCAGAGCCTGGATTGATCTCTGTTGGGCAGCCATGCCCTCCAGGAATGCATTTGTTTGTTGCAAATGGGCTGCCAGCCCCTGGATGGCATTCACAATGGTTGACTGCGCCAACAGAGATGGATCTCAGGAGGTCAATAGCCTCCTCACTCAGGCAGCAGGGCTAACTGGGGCAGGACCTGAGGTGCTGGGGTGAAGGAGATGCCCACCCTCCTGGGTGAGTGGGCACGGGGAACACGCTGAGGGGCTGCTGGGAGGGCGGTGCTGGTATGGGGGTGGCGGCTGTACCTGTAGTTGGGGTGGGTACAGAGGTGTCTGCCAACACCAGAAAGCTTCCATCGGAGGAGGTATCACTGTCTGAACTGTCCCCTCCTGTCTCAGCTGTGGTGCTCCCCTCGCCCTCCGCCCCACTGGTGCCCTCACCGTCAGTGGATTCGGCCCCCAGGGCCATGTGGGATGGAAATCCCTCCGTCACCAGTGCCTCTGCTCCTCCGCCAGATGCTAATGCACATAAGGTCAGGGACACAAAACAAAAAGGGGGGGGAGAGACAAAGAATACACTTGGTCAATGGCTGCTCCAGCACCACCGTTGGCATACATGACACACACACACACACACACACACACACACAGGGAACAGCCCTAAGCACTAGGCAATGCACTACCAGTCACAATGCTAGTCACCAGGCCATGAAGAGAACACCTAACGCCAATAGCAGCATACCTGAGACCCACAGACCCCTGCCCAGTAGATGATGCCTACTGGCTTAGTAGGAGGTGGTTTACATCATACCCTTCCCAACCTGGGACCGACCCTGCAATGTCCGGGCTGGCCTAGGGGCACCCACAGACCCACATCCCCCACCCGGAGACCACCCCACCACACGCAAGTAGTATATTGGGAAACTGTACTCACCCCGTGTGGCTGCTGTGATGGCCTCAAGCACCCACCCAGCTCCGGATAGGCCACCACCAGTATGCGGGCCATCAGGTGGGTCAAGGTTCAACAGGAACCCCTTCCTCGTTGGGAGGCCATCCCAAGCTGGGTATCCGCCGTCTTCCTTGCCCAACGTCTCAGGTCCTCCCACCATTTGCGACAGTGTGTGCTCCGCCAGCCGTAGACAACCAGGGTCCTCATGTCCTTGGCGATGGCACACCATATACCCTTTTTTTGATGGGCGCTGACCTGCAGAAAAGTACACATAGACCTTCCGGCCTCTTACACTCATTCCCACCATAGCCCTGACATCCACTTACTCACAGATATTGCCCACCATACCTGCAGCACGCTGCCCAGGACCCTTCCACCAACACCCCCTTACACGAGGCCCTCACAAACAGCACTCCATGCATTCATGCCCCATGCATCGTGCTCACTGTGTAATCACCTGTTGGTCTGGAGGCCCATACAGCATTCGGTACTGGGGTAGGACCCCATCTACCAGTCTCACCAGCTCCGCAGTGGTGAAGGCAGGGGCTCTTTCCCCAGTGACATAAACCATGGTTGGTTCCAGACACAGGTCACAGCAGCACTTGCAGTGTAGATCCTCTCCTGTTGAAGGTCAGGTAGCAATTGAGTGAACAGATAGAAAATGGCAGTCACGTCCGTGGCGGTACGTACCGTCACCGGCGGCATACATCGTCATTGGCCACTGTAACCCACAGAGCCTGATGACAACCAATGAGGAGTTGCACAGCGGTACTCGACCGCCTCCTGCAACGGCACATAACGTCAGTGGAATTACCTCATTTCGACATGTACATCCACACAGGACAGGTGGACGCCATTTCAAGGGGGGGGGGCAGGCCATGGCACCTACCTGCATCACAGTACATATATGCACCATTTGGGCCTATCCAACAGTATTGTGTTACAGTCACAACATGCAATGCAGTGTAGTGTTTGGAAATGTGGAAGAATGACCAGCTGCTCCCTCTTTTGCCCCCTCTATTACAACCACTGAGGAGCAATAGGAGATGGAGACATCCCCCCGTTTACAGACCCCTTGTGAATTTGGCAACAATGGAGGGCAGGCACATTATCCTCACCTATAGACTGGACAGGCTACCAATTACATTATGGTGTGCCCAACTGGAGCCTGACCTGATGTCTGCTATCTGTCACCCCACCGGGCTCCCACCTCTTGCGCAAGTCCTATCTGTGCTCCATTTCTTGGCAACTGGCTCCTTCAAAGTGACAGTGGGCTTGGCAGCAGGGATGTCACAGCCAATGTTCTCAATACTGCTGACCAGAGAGTTGACTGCCCTGATTAAACAAATTCTCAGCTACATCATCTTTCCACAGGTGGAGGATTTGGCCACAGTGAAAGCTGACTTCTATGCAATGGAACATATTCCTAACATAACTGGGGCTATTGATGGTACATATATTGCATTTGCCCCCCCCCCCGGTGAAATGAACAGATGTTCAGAAATCAAAAGAGCTTTCACTCCATGAATGTGCAGATAGTGTGCCTGGTGGACCACTACATCTCCCATGTCAATGCAAAGTATCCTGGGTCTGTGCATGATGCCTTTATTCTGTGGAATAGCAGCATCCCAAATGTGATGGCTCAACTCCAGAGGAACCGGGTGTGGCTAATAGGTGAGCCATGGTTCCCACCCAGTGGATGTTGGTGTATGGGTATGGTGTTGGCCATAAGGGTTAGTGTGTGTCTAACAGGTGCCCCTCAATATTTGCAGGAGACTCTGGTTAACCTCTCATGCCCACTGCGCATCCTGGGGAGTGCAAAGCCACAGTCTCACAAGTCTCTACAGTGGGTGGTTTGCCCACTGCTGCAACCTGGGGAGTGCAAAGCCACAGTCTCACAAGTCTCTACAGTGGGTGGGTTGCCCACTGCTGCATCCTGGGGAGTGCAAAGCCACAGTCTCACAAGTCTCTACAGTGGGTGGGTTGCCCACTGCTGCATCCTGGGGAGTGCAAAGCCACAGTCTCACAAGTCTCTACAGTGGGTGGTTTGCCCACTGTTCAATCCTGGGGAGTGCAAAGCCACAGTCTCACAAGTCTCTACAGTGTGTGGGTTGCCCACTGTTCAATCCTGGGGAGTGCAAAGCCGCAGTCTCTCAAGTGGATGACAGTCTCCACTGGTTCTGGAGGGGGCTTGGTGCCCAGAGTGCTTTGTGCAGCCCTGCCCGACACAGATGAGGGCCTGCCCCTTCTGTCAATGGGCCAGCGGTGCTTGAGACGGCGGTGCCCAGTTCAGCGGTGCTTTAGACGGCGGTGCCCTGTTCAGTGGTGCTTGAGACGGCAGTGCCCTGTTCAGCGGTGCTTGAGACGGCAGTGCCCTGTTCAGCGGTGCTTGAGATGAAGGGCCCAGTGCAGCAGTGCTTTTCGACGGCGGTGCCCAGTTCACCGGTGCTTGAAACGGCGGTGCCCTGTTCAGCGGTGCTTGAGACGGCGGTGCCCTGTTCAGCGGTGCTTGAAACGGCGGTGCCCTGTTCAGCGGTGCTTGAGATGAAGGGCCCAGTGCAGCGGTGCATGAGACGGCGGTGCCCAGTTCAGCGGTGCTTGAGATGGCGGTGCCCTGTTCAGCGGTGCTTGAGATGAAGGGCCCAGTGCAGCGGTGCTTGAGATGAAGGGCCCAGTGCAGCGGTGCTTGAGACGGCGGTGCCCAGTTCAGCGGTGCTTGAGACGGCGGTGCCCTGCTCAGCGGTGCTTGAGACGGCGGTGCCCTGTTCAGCGGTGCTTGAGATGAAGGGCCCAGTGCAGCGGTGCTTGAGACGGCAGTGCCCTGTTCAGCGGTGCTTGAGACGGCGGTGCCCTGTTCAGCGGTGCTTGAGATGAAGGGCCCAGTGCAGCGGTGCTTGAGACAGCGGTGCCCTGTTCAGCGGTGCTTGAGATGAAGGGCCCAATGCAGCGGTGCTTGAGATGAAGGGCCCAGTGCAGCGGTGCTTGAGACGGCGGTGCCCTGTTCAGCGGTGCTTGAGACGGCGGTGCCCTGTTCAGCTGTGCTTGAGGCGGCGGTGCCCTGTTCAGCGGTGCTTGAGATGAAGGGCCCAGTGCAGCGGTGCTTGAGATGAAGGGCCCAGTGCAGCGGTGCTTGAAACGGCAGTGCCCTGTTCAGCGGTGCTTGAGATGAAGGGCCCAGTGCAGCGGTGCTTGAGACGGCGGTGCCCTGTTCAGCGGTGCTTGAGACGGCAGTGCCTGTTCAGCGGTGCTTGAGACGGCGGTGCCCTGTTCAGCGGTGCTTGAGATGAAGGGCCCAGTGCAGCGGTGCTTGAGATGAGTGTCCAAGTCAGCGGATCCGGCCATGGCATGGATGTCACTCGCCACCTGACATGTGGCTGGCGGGGCCTTCCTGCCCATCTGTCTGTTGGCTTGCGGGGCCCTCCTGGGCTGCAGTACCGGGCCTGTGGGTGTCCTCCTGCACACCTGGGAAGGGGCTGGTTGGGCCCTCCTGGGCAGCTGGCCTGCTGCCGGACTTGTCGGGCGTGCTGCCCTTCCCACCCTTCCCTGGTCGTCTGTGGCCCTTTCCCACCTTTGGCGGTGTGCCAGGTGGCACCCCACTTCCTGACGGAGCCAGGGTAGGGATTTTGGTCCCTGGTGCCTTTGGCCTCTCGCACCGGGCACAGGCAATCTTTGGGTGCTTTTCCGGGGGTGGGCTGGCCGTGCCTTGGCTCCTAGCAGAACTAGCTGCCCTTGAGGGTGGGGGACTCCACAGTCCTTGGCAAATAGTCTTGATAGGTCCTGATTTTGTGGTGGCCGAGGTGCTGATTGGAGTCTTATGAGATGGACGGGGTGGGGGAGTTGTTGGAAAGAGGTCAAGTTTGGAAAGGAAAAGCAATTTAGAAAGAGAGGGACGGGTAGGTGTAGTGGGTATGGGAGTGGAGGAAGATGATGTGGTTGTAGGAGAGTGAAGTCTGGTGTCTTTGGGTGCAGGTGCTTGGGCTGGAGGCTGTCGTGAGGTGGATGGCTGTTGGGTGGGTGGCTGCCTTCGTTTGTGGATATGTCAGTGGGCAACCCACCCACTGTAAAGACTGTCCTGGGGAGTGCAAAGCCACAGTCTCACAAGTCCAGACAGTGGGTGGGCTGCCCACTGTTCCATCCTGGGGAGTGCAATGCCACAGTCTCTCAAGTCCATACAGCGGGTGGGCGGCCCACTGTTCCATCCTGGGGAGTGCAAAGCCACAGTCTCTCAAGTCCATACAGTGGGTGGTTTGCCCACTGGACCATCCTGGGGAGTGCAAAGCCACAGTCTCACAAGTCTCTACAGTGGGTGGTTTGCCCACTGCTGCATCCTGGGGAGTGCAAAGCCACAGTCTCACAAGTCTCTACAGTGGGTGGTTTGCCCACTGCTGCAACCTGGGGAGCGCAAAGCCACAGTCTCACAAGTCTCTACAGTGGGTGGGTTGCCCACTGCTGCATCCTGGGGAGTGCAAAGCCACAGTCTCACAAGTCTCTACAGTGGGTGGGTTGCCCACTGCTGCATCCTGGGGAGTGCAAAGCCACAGTCTCACAAGTCTCTACAGTGGGTGGTTTGCCCACTGTTCAATCCTGGGGAGTGCAAAGCCACAGTCTCACAAGTCTCTACAGTGTGTGGGTTGCCCACTGTTCAATCCTGGGGAGTGCAAAGCCACAGTCTCTCAAGTGGATGACAGTCTCCACTGGTTCTGGAGGGGGCTTGGTGCCCAGAGTGCTTTGTGCAGCCCTGCCCGACACAGATGAGGGCCTGCCCCTTCTGCCAATGGGCCAGCGGTGCTTGAGACGGCGGTGCCCAGTTCAGCGGTGCTTTAGACGGCGGTGCCCTGTTCAGTGGTGTTTGAGACGGCGGTGCCCTGTTCAGCGGTGCTTGAGACGGCGGTGCCCTGTTCAGCGGTGCTTGAGATGAAGGGCCCAGTGCAGCAGTGCTTTTCGACGGCGGTGCCCAGTTCAGCGGTGCTTGAAACGGCGGTGCCCTGTTCAGCGGTGCTTGAGACGGCGGTGCCCTGTTCAGCGGTGCTTGAGACGGCGGTGCCCTGTTCAGCAGTGCTTGAGATGAAGGGCCCAGTGCAGCGGTGCTTGAGACGGCGGTGCCCAGTTCAGCGGTGCTTGAGACGGCGGTGCCCTGTTCAGCGGTGCTTGAGATGAAGGGCCCAGTGCAGCGGTGCTTGAGATGAAGGGCCCAGTGCAGCGGTGCTTGAGACGGCGGTGCCCAGTTAAGCGGTGCTTGAGACGGCGGTGCCCTGTTCAGCGGTGCATGAGATGAAGGGCCCAGTGCAGCGGTGCTTGAGACGGCAGTGCCCTGTTCAGCGGTGCTTGAGATGAAGGGCCCAGTGCAGCGGTGCTTGAGACAGCGGTGCCCTGTTCAGCGGTGCTTGAGATGAAGGGCCCAGTGCAGCGGTGCTTGAGATGAAGGGCCCAGTGCAGCGGTGCTTGAGATGAAGGGCCCAGTGCAGCGGTGCTTGAGACGGCGGTGCCCTGTTCAGCGGTGCTTGAGACGGCGGTGCCCTGTTCAGCTGTGCTTGAGGCGGCGGTGCCCTGTTCAGCGGTGCTTGAGATGAAGGGCCCAGTGCAGCGGTGCTTGAGATGAAGGGCCCAGTGCAGCGGTGCTTGAAACGGCAGTGCCCTGTTCAGCGGTGCTTGAGATGAAGGGCCCAGTGCAGCGGTGCTTGAGACGGCAGTGCCCTGTTCAGCGGTCATTGAGACGGCGGTGCCCTGTTCAGCGGTGCTTGAGACGGCGGTGCCCTGTTCAGCGGTGCTTGAGATGAAGGGCCCAGTGCAGCGGTGCTTGAGATGAGTGTCCAAGTCAGCGGATCCGGCCATGGCATGGATGTCACTCGCCACCTGACATGTGGCTGGCGGGGCCTTCCTGCCCATCTGTCTGTTGGCTTGCGGGGCCCTCCTGGGCTGCAGTACCGGGCCTGTGGGTGTCCTCCTGCACACCTGGGATGGGGCTGGTTGGGCCCTCCTGGGCAGCTGGCCTGCTGCCGGACTTGTCGGGCGTGCTGCCCTTCCCACCCTTTCCTGGTCGTCTGTGGCCCTTTCCCACCTTTGGCGGTGTGCCAGGTGGCACCCCACTTCCTGACGGAGCCAGGGTAGGGATTTTGGTCCCTGGTGTCTTTGGCCTCTCGCGCCGGGCACAGGCAATCTTTGGGTGCTTTTCCGGGGGTGGGCTGGCCGTGCCTTGGCTCCTAGCAGAACTAGCTGCCCTTGAGGGTGGGGGACTCCACAGTCCTTGGCAAATAGTCTTGATAGGTCCTGATTTTGTGGTGGCCGAGGTGCTGATTGGAGTCTTATGAGATGGACGGGGTGGGGGAGTTGTTGGAAAGAGGTCAAGTTTGGAAAGGAAAAGCAATTAAGAAAGAGAGGAACGGGTAGGTGTAGTGGGTATGGGAGTGGAGGAAGAGGATGTGGTTGTAGGAGAGTGAAGTCTGGTGTCTTTGGGTGCAGGTGCTTGGGCTGGAGGCTGTTGTGAGGTGGATGGCTGTTGGGTGGGTGGCTGCCTGCGTTTGTGTGGTTTGGAAGAGGGGGTGACAGACACACTGGGAGAGGACACAGGGGACGTGTAAATGGTAGTGGGGGTGGTGACTGCACGTTTGCGGAGTGTTCTGGTGGGTGTGCTGGTGATGGACGTAGTGGCTGAAGATGTTGTGCATGCAAGTGTGAGTGGAGACGTCACAGGGAGGGAGGAGGGAGACGAGGAGGAGGGGGACACAGAGGAGGCAGTGACTGTTGGTATGTCTGCATGTGGATGTTGCTTGTGTGAATGCTTGTGTGATGTGTGGTGCTTATGTCTGGATGAGCTTCCCTTGGGTGTTGAGGTGTGTGCAGGCTGGTCTGATGGTGTGCCTGGGATAGGCAGAGGTACAGGGGATTGGGTCTGGGTGGAGGAATTTGGAGGGGGGAGGCTAGAGACAGGGACAATGGCTGCCGTCAGTGCTGAGGCCAGAGCGTTGAACGATCGCTGATGGGCAGCCTGACCAGAATGAATGCCCTCCAGGTATGCATTACTCCGGTGCACCTCCCTTTCTATACCCTGGATGGCATTCAAAAGGGTAGACTGCCCAACAATGATGGTCCTCAGGAGGTCAATGACCTCCTCACTGAGGGCAGCAGGGGTGACAGGGGCAGGGCCTGAGGTGCCTGGGGCGAAGGAGATGCCCACCTTCTTGGGTGAGCGGGCACGGGGCAAACGCTGAGGGGCTGCTGGGAGGGCGGTGCTGGTGCGCTGGGTGGCGGCTGTACCTGTTGTTGCGGGGGCACGGTTGTTGCCGCCACCACAAGGGAGCTCCCTTCAGAGGACGAGTCGCTGTCACTGACATCAGCACGAGTCCCCGCTGTGGAGCTCCCCTCGCCCTCCGTCCCACTGGTGTACTCAGAGTCCGTTGCATGGCCCTCCAGGGCCATGTGGGATGCAGCTCCCTCGTGCTCCGATGCCACGTCTCCTCCGCCTGAGGATGCTAATGCACACATGAACAGGAAGACCAAAAAAAAGGGTGGGGGGGAGAAATAAAGACATGTTGAGTGCATGCATAGGCGACACCGTTGGCGGAGAGGACAGACACAGAAGCCCCCTGCACTACGCCGCGCACTTGGGGTCCACTACTCAATCAGTGGGACATGGCCTACAAGCCTATGGACAACAACTGCACACATAGAATGCACAGGGCCATGGATACCTGTACTTGGCACCCTACAGAGGTGGGGGGGCGGGGCACAGGGCCATGCCTTACGGAGGGGCCTAGCCTACAGAAATAGCCCTGGCCTAGGGATACCCAACAGCCCTCCTCCCCCACCCAGACACCTCCACTGCGTGCAAAGTCAGCAGAATGTGCTTGTACTCACCCCCTTGTGTCTGCTGTGATGTCCTCACGCGCCCATCCAAATCGGGGTAGGCCACCGCCAGGATCCGGGACATCAGGGGGGTCAAAGTATGACTGGCACCCCTCCTACGTTGGGAGGCCATCCCCAGCTGAGCCTCCGCCGTCTTCCTGCTCCAGCGTCGGATGTCCTCCCACCTCTTCCGGCAGTGGGTGCCCCGTCTGTTGTGGACCCCCAGGGTCCGGACATCCTTGGCGATGGCACGCCAAATAGCGACCTTCTGATGGGCGCTGACCTATGTGACATGTACAGGGGGAGAAAAAAAATCATCACCTTCTGCATGCTCGATGTGAGTGGCCCCCCATCCCCACCCTTGCCATGTGGCACATGCTCTCATCTGTCCCTTGCCATGTGGCACATGCTCTCATCTGTCGTTTGATGCATGCCTCAATCGCTCCCCTCCCCACCATCTTTCATCCACCCCACTCAACACAGGCATTGGCCACAAAGCATGGTCCAAGTGTACTTACCTGTTGGTCTGGAGGACAGTAGAGTAGCGCATACTGGGGGAGGACCCCATTCACGAGTTTCTCCAATTCTTCAGAAGTGAAGGCAGGGGCCCTTTCCCCAGTTGCATGAGCCATTGTCTCTTCCAGACCGAGGTCACAGCAGCACTTGCAGTGTAGGTCCTCTCCTGTGGAAGATCAGGTATCAAGTGATTAAGCAGATAGAAAATGGCAGTCACGCCCGCGGCGGTGCGTACCGCAGCGGTGCGTACCGCGACCGCCGGCGCACATCGTCATTGGCTCGTGTTAACCAATGCGGCTTTGCGCCGCCTACCGCCACGGTGTGCCACGCCAGCGCATTTACCTCACATCCCACTGTCGCACTTCACAGGTCAGGCAGCCGCCATTTAAAGGGCCCACATGGCTTAATTACTACTGCGTCACACATACCTACAGTGTCTCTGGCCCATTTATAACCTCCAGGCACCTGTTTTTCCACATTATGAGTGTTTCAGCTCCAAGGGGGCAAAGTCACTCCTTCTACCCAGGGCGTATGGAGCTCCAAGCCGTGTAAGATTCCAGGTTTTTCCCTTGGATGGATGTGAACAAAAGAACACTTCACATAGTCCAAAATGTACAAAAAAACTCCTTCACAGTGTCAGTACTGAGCCCTCAGTGTCTATGGCCCATTTCTAGCATCCCAGCACCTCTTTTAGTGATATTTTTGAGATTTTTTGGTTTTCCGGTTCAAGGGGGCAAAGTCACTCCTTCTACACAAGGCTATGGAGCTCCAAGTCGGGTAAGTTTTTCCCTTGGCCGGAGGCGACAAAAAAAACAACATAGTATGTTGCAAAAGGTACATATACCCCTTGAAAGCATGCCATCTGAGCTTTCTAAAAAGTGTATTTAGGTCCTGTGCACTAGGAAAGTGTGTCTGATATCCAGCATGAGCTACTTGAAAAATCAGCAAAGCTTGCTAAAAGTGCTCACTATTAGCAAGTTTTGCTAATTTGTGTTATCAAACCTCATGACTGTTTGTGGACCCCAAGACCCAATATTATGACTCAGATGACATGGCAGATGTGTCTAGGACCCATTTCTTGCCACTTGGTACCTGTTTGACTCTTATTTGGGAAATTCTGAAGTGTTGATTGACTCTGTGCTCGCTGTTGTCCTTCATAGGCACCGTCCGCTGGGACATGCGAGGAGATGGAGGAATCTTCCCGTGTACAGACCGCTGGTGGACCTGTCGACAATGGAGGAACGACATGTCATACTGACATACAGGCTTGACCGAGCCACTATTCAGAAACTGTGTGCCCAGCTGGAGCCAGACCTGATGTCACACATCCGCCAACCCACAGGGATCCCCCTTCTAGTGCAGGTGCTGTCAGTACTCCATTTCTTAGCAAGTGGGTCATTTCAAACAACAGTGGCCATATCATCAGGGATGTCCCAGCCCATGTTTTCCAAGGTGTTGTCCAGAGTGTTGTCTGCCTTGCTCAAACACATGCGGAGCTACATCATTTTCCCTGAGGTGGGGGATTTGGTTACAGTGAAGGGTGATTTCTATGCCCTTGGACATATTCCCAACATCATTGGTGCCATTGATGGGACACATGTTGCTTTGGTCCCCTCCAGCAGGAGTGAACAGGTGTACAGGAACAGGAAGAGTTATCATTCCATGAATGTACAGATGGTGTGTTTGGCAGACCAGTACATCTCCCATGTTAATGCCAAGTTCCCTGGCTCAGTGCATGACGCCTACATCCTGCGGAATAGCAGCATCCCGTATGTGATGGGTCAACTCCAGAGGCACCGTGTGTGGCTATTAGGGGACTCTGGTTACCCCAACCTGTCATGGCTACTGACCCCAGTGAGGAATCCCAGGACCAGGGCAGAGGAACGGTACAATGAGGCACATGGGCGGACTATGAGGGTGATAGAGCGAACCTTTGGCCTCCTGAAGGCCAGGTTCAGGTGCCTCCATATGACAGGTGGATCCCTAATGTACTCACCAAAGAAGGTGTGCCAGATCATCGTGGCCTGCTGTATGCTTCACAACCTGGCTTTGCGACGCCAGGTGCCTTTTCTGCAGGAGGATGGTCCAGATGGTGGTGTTGTAGCAGCTGTGGAGCCTGTGGAGAGTGAAGAGGAGGAAGGCGAAGAGGACGACATAGAGAACAGGAACACAGTAATACAGCAGTATTTTCAATAACACACAGGTAAGAGTACACACCGGCATATTACATTTACTTAAGAACTTCTACCTCTCTACTGTCTGACTTTTTCCCCCAGTGTATGGTAACTGTCTGGTGACTTTCCCTTCCGTTTTCAGAGATGTGGGCCCCACTGCGTGACATCTGCTTTCTTTCCCCATGGACTACAGCTGTGTGACAGCGGTTTGTTGGCATCACAATGTGAATGAACATTTTGGCACGGTCATGTCTAATACATTTGTTAAAATCACAGACAGACTCCAGATTGTTTATGTGCAATAAGTGTGTTTATTCAAGTGCTCTAAATTGGATGGGTGGTTGCAAATCGGTGAGGGGTGATGGTGGAGGATTGTCCATGGCAGAGTCCAGACTATCAGTATCACAGGTGCATTGTCCAAATGCCTGTGGAAAGTGGAGCAGGGGCAGTTTAAAGTTGGACAGGGTGACAATGTGGGACAGTGGGATGACAATCAGGGCGGTATCCTTTGCTGGCGGGGGTCTTGACATCTTACTCTGTCTTCTTCTTGGATCTCAGGGCCCACTTGCGGGGTGGTTCTCCTTCTGCAGGGGGTGAGGTTCTGGTGGCCTGTTGGTCTTGTGTCGGGGCCTCCTGTCCACTAGCGCCGGCGGAGGTGGTAGGCAGTTCTTGGGCCATGCTAGTGACAGGGGCCCTTTGAGGTGCCACAGTGTCCCACAATGTGGTGACTTCCTGATTCAGGGCCACTACAATACAATGATGTTTCTTAGTTCCTTCCTGAACCCCATATACTGTTGCTCCTGCAGAAGCTGGATCTCCTGAAACCTGGCCAGGACTGTCGCCATCGTTTCCTGGGAGTGGTGGTATGCTCCCATGATGGAGGAGAGGGCCTCGTGGAGAGTGGGTTCTCTGGGCCTGTCCCCCCCCTGTCGCACAGCAGCCCTCCCAGTTCCCCTGTTTCCCTGGGCCTCTGTCCCCTGGACCGTGTGCCCACTACCACTGCCCCCAGGTCCCTGTTGTTGTTGGGGTGGTGGGTTAGCCTGGGTTCCCTGTAGTGGTGGACACACCGCTGATTGACGTGTCCTGGGGACAGAGGTATGGGCCCGCTGGGTGGGTGCTGTGCTGGTGTTCCCAGAGGGGGGAAGGTCTGCTGTGGCCTGTGGCTGTCTGAGGGGAACCGACTGTCCCGAGGTCCCCGATGGACCGGGCTGGTCATCTAGATCCAGGGAGACAGAGCTGCTGCCCTCACTGTGGGCCTCTTCTGGGGGTGGAGTGGACATTTGTGGACCCTCCTGCTCGGTGACCTGGCGTTCGGGTCCTGCAGGGGTACAAAAGTATGGTTATTGCTTCTGTGTGTGCCAATGGCATGCAATGGGTGGGTGCCCGTGTACCCCAGTGCTGGCATTCCTTTGTGGGGGCTGTTGTAACGGTGGTTTGGGGAGGATGGGTATGTGCAGTGGGCATGCTTTGGTGATGGGTGTCCATGCTTTGTGGTCGCATGCAGGGCTTGGTGTTGGGATGGGTGGGTTGTGATGGTGAGACATTTGCAAGGAGTAGGTGTGATGGGGGTGGGGGTGAGGGTGGGGGTATGATTTGGCATGCTGGTGGGGTGGGGGGGATGAAGTAGTGAAGATGAGACTTACCAGAGTCCATTCCTCCAGCTACTCCTGCGAGGCCCTCAGGATGCAGGATGTTCAAGACCTGCTCCTCCCATGTTGTAAATTCTGGGGGAGGAGGTGGGGGTCCGCCGCCAGTCCGCTGCACCGCGATGTTGTGCCTGGATACCATGGAACGCACCTTCCTCCGTAGGTCGTTCCACTTCTTCCTGATGTCGTCCCGATTTCTTGGGTGCTGTCCCACAGCGTTGACCCTGTCGACTATTCTGCTCCATAGCTCCATCTTCCTGAAAATGGTGGTGTGCTGCACCTGTGTCCCGAACAGCTGTGGCTCTACTCGTACAATTTCCTCCACCATGACCCTGAGTTCATCATCTGAGAACCTGGGGTATCTTTGAGGTGCCATGGGGTGGTGTGGGTGATTTGTAGGGTGGATTGTGTGGTGCTAAGTGTGGTGATGTGTATTGTTGTGTTGTGTGAAGTGCGTGCTAATATTGCTGGGTGACAGTGAATTGGGCGTCTGGGGGCTCGGATGTCTTTTCTCGGTGCGTGTTCACGAATCTGTAGGAGTGGAAGTTTGTGGGTGATGTGGGTGTGTGTTTTATATTGTATTGGGTGTGTGGGAGTGGTGTATGTATGTGTATCAGGTGTGTGTATTTTGACTTGTCCAATGTGGTAGTGTTTTGTACAAGTATGTGTATTTCGAGCGCAGCGGTGTGTACCGCCAATGAAATACCGCGGTTGAAAGACCGCCGCGTGGATTCGTGTGTCGTGATAGTGTGGGCGTATTTCTGTTGGCCTGACGGTGGAGGTTTGGTCATCGCCAGTTTCTCGCTGCCCTTTGGTGTGGCGGACTTTTGTGGATGTTGGGATTTTGGCGGTTTGCCTGTTGTGGGTCAGAATGACTATGGCGGTTTACTGCGACCGCGCGGTGTTATGGCGGTCTTCTGTCCGCCTTTTACCGCCGAGGTTGGAATGACCCCCTAAGTGTGAAGGTAACATTTTAACCGAGGCCTCCCGCGGCCTGTAGCCGAGCAGGGCTCCATCGCGGTCGGCCTGAAACTTTGACTTTGCCCCTGTCGAGGTGCAACCAGATGACCCGATTGGCGCTTTTTGTTTCAAGGCGCTAAAAAAATAATAATTCTTTAAAAATTCATATCTCCGGTTCCCCTTATCTGATTTTATTCGTTTTTTTTTATTTATTTTTTATTTTTTATTGTTTATTCATTTAAACACAAACCAAAGAAACATACATTAATACAGCAGATCTCTCGACGAGAGGATAAGGATATATGAGAACCATTGCAAACCATACAACTGCTGTGGTATCCCAAGTCGCAAGCGGGTCTCTGCCAGAGTCTCTCTCTATATGCTGATATCAAGGGATCCGTTCCAAAAAGAGCCTCCACACCGGAGGAGCGCAGAAGTCCGCCGCCCCAACGTAGGACAAGGACAGACACACCAATGGTACTAATCTGACATCGTCGAGCAGGAAGAACTACAGAAAGTAACAGTTGCAAAAACCTCTAAAACAGGCAGGTGGAGCACACAGTCACATCGCGCAGGTTTATCATACAACAAGGTAACTCGCATGATCCGAGGGGGAATGAAACGCGCAAATGGGAGTCATCAGTCACGCAGCACCCTCCGTCTGTGTCGCCAGATATTCATTTAGAGGGGCCCAAATATCTTTGAGGCGGGATCCCTCTGGCATAAGTTCCCAGAATACTAACAGCTGATCATGACAAAAAGCAGCATCTCGTAACCAGTCGGACCTACCGGGAGCTCTCCCCCGACCCCAGCACATAGCGACTCTACGCTTAGCTAGCAGCATGAAAAGGCCCACCAAGCGTCTATGCGGGCCCTGAACCTCATCCATATATCCCAACAGCGCTATCTTAGGGGAGAGGGGTACCTCCACCTCTATCATTTCAACAATCGACCGTCTTATCTCCTCCCAAAACTTATACACTTCCGCGCACTCCCATGCCAGGTGAAAGAAGCCCGCATCCTGAGCCCCGCAACGAGCACAGCATGTATCCGCTAGCAACCCCATGGAATGTAGTTTCTTGGGCGTATAATATAGTCAGTGCAGAAACTTAAAATGCAGCAAGCGCAGTCTGTAGTTCGGGGACAGTGCCCTCATATGAGCACAACAGCTACGCCACATTGCCTCCGGGATAGGCTCCCCCACATCTCTCTCCCATGCAGTCCTAGAGGACACCACAAGGCCACTCCCCTGCTCCTGCACAGCATTGTACAGCTTTGTTATCAGCTTGGAGGGGGATCTCGCGCTGCAAAGTGCCTCCAGAGCACGAAACTCCAAGGGAGCACCCCGGCGCTTCAAAAAATCGATCTCGCAGCAAAGCGCGGACTCGGAGAGCACAAAAACGTTGCAACGGGGTGCCATCAAAGTCCGAAAGTGCATCGAGAATATCCAACAGCCGACCGTCCACTATCCAGTCTCCCAGCACCGTCAAGCCAGCGTCCCGTAGAAACCCGCGCAGCCCTCCATCACGGAACATCTGAGCATCAGCCACTGCCATAACAGGCAGCGAAGGAGCAAAGGGTGCAGATATCCCAGACCGCTGCATCAACGCTCTCCATGCTCCCGCCGTGCAGGAGACTGTGTCAACTCCCCTAGAGCGGGGAGGAACCCGCCCACCGAGTACGCATACCAAGCCGTAAGGCCAGACAGAATCACTCTCCGGTGCCAGGTGTGGCATATAACGGGTCGGATTCAGCCAATAGTACGCAAAATGCGCCTGAGCACAGTGATAATATAACTCCAGGTCTGGGGCTGCCAATCCGCCCCGCTCAAATGGCAGCATCATTTTCTCCCAGGCGATGCGAGGCTGTCGCCCCGCCCACGCCAGCCGAACAAGCGCAGATCTCAGGCGCCGGAAATAGCCCCTAGTAAGTGGAAGGGGAAGGTTCACGAATAAATACAAACATTTAGGGAGTACCACCATCTTGGCAATAGCAATGCAACCAGTCAACGAAAGTGGCAAAGCGTTCCAGACCTCCACCTTTTCCTCTAGCCATGTCAGCGCTGTCCCATAATTAGCAAGGCGTAGTGCTTCCGCGTCGCAGCACAGGTGTATGCCCACATAACGCACTGGTCCATCTGCCCAAACCAAAGGGTATCGCAAGTCTAATCTCTCCACGCTGGGAGTTAGTGGCAGGATCATCGATTTCGACCAGTTAATAGTGACCCCAGAAAAATTCCCGAAGCGAACAATTTCATCTAGTAAGATATCTAATTTCTGCCCCGGGTTTCGCACGTATACCGCGATATCATCTGCATATAAAGATATCAAGACAGGGCGTTGCTGGAACTGTAAGCCGCTGTTGCTATATTTCTGTCGCAGTCCCGCCGCCAGAGGCTCCATCGCAGCCGCGAAAAGAAGCGGAGACAGCGGGCAGCCCTGGCGCGTACCCCGCGAAACCGGGAATGGGGCCGATACATCCCCGTTAAGGCGCAACCTGGCAGTAGGCAGGGTATACAGCAGCCTGATCCAGTTCACAAAGCGCGCGCTGAGACCCACTCGGTTCAAATAGCGCAAACATATATTCCCAAGCCAAGGAATCAAAGGCCTTAGCAGCATCAAGAAACACTGCGGCTACATCATCGTCTGTCTCTAATGATCCCAGCACCGCAAAGAAAGTACGCAGATTATGGCTCGTGGATCTCCCAGGGATAAAGCCTGATTGATCCGGAAGCACCAATCTAGAGAGAAGTGGCTGTAGTCGTGTTGCTATCATTTTTGCAAGAATCTTATTATCAATGTTTATCATGGAAAGTGGGCGATACGAATCGCATCGTGTCGGGTCCTTCCCAGGCTTCAAAACAGTTATTATTAAAGCCTCCCGGAGTGAGGCCGGGAGTGACCCAGTCGCCAGAGACTCCTCTTACACCTCCAACAATTAGGGAGAAAGGATGTCCACATATTCTTTATAAAAAGCGGGGGTTAAACTGTCAGTGCCTGGAGACTTATCTCCGGGTAGGCTTCGAATCGCCGCCGCCACCTCCTCTACTGTGAACGGCATATCCAGATACATCCTGTGTGCCTCCTCAAACCATACTAGCGCAATGTTCTCAAAATACTCCTTCATATCTGCCTCCCTAAGACCCACCGGTGGCGCATATAGCTGCGTGAAATATTCTATAAATACCTGCATTACGCCTCCCGATCCGGTCACCCTGCCGCCCTCAGTATCTATCGCCTCAGTAACGTAATTACTGGCCCAGGGGCTACGCAATAATTCCGCTAGTGTCCTCCCGGCTCTCTCACCCTCACCATACCTGCGAGCCTGTGCGTGTCTCCCAAGGAAACATACCTCTCTTAGAGAGGCCTCCTCATATAGGGACACCTCACGCCTAATTTCGGCAAGTACCTCACTTGACCATGTCGCCTCTAAGCGCCGTTCCAAATCGCCGAGCCTCCTTTCGATATCAGCCATCTCCCGCCTTAAAACTTTCACTATCCCATGCTGCTTTGCGAGACACACCCCACGGATAACCACTTTAAATGCCACCCATACAGTGCCGGGGGAGTCCACCGAACCTCGATTCTCCTAAAAAAATAGCCGAACCTCCTCCCGCACTTCCTCTCGGAAGATATCGTCTCGGAGAGCACCGCTGGGCAGCCGCCACATCACCATCGGTTGTAACTCACTAGATAATGCCAGGTCTAATAACACCGGTGAGTGGTCTGACAGCGTACCGGGGAGATGGTCTATTGCTCTAGTCCAAGCCTCCACATCTCTAGTGCCCAGCCATCGATCAATACGAGACCAACTACTATGGAAGTAATTCAAGCAGGTGCCCTCTCGCACTCCTATATGTCTCTGCCTCCACAGATCCACTAGCGCAACACTAACCATCACTGCCGCCAAAGATCTTGCTGAAGAAACATGTTGCATCCTAGCCGCACTCTCTCGGTCCAGCCTAGCATCTAGGACTACATTAAAATCACCGCCCCAGATCACAGTTCCAGCTCCCAGCGACTCCACTAGGCGCCATACCTCCAGGAAAAACTCCGGGTCATCTACATTCGGCCCGTACACAGCCACTAGCCGGCAAGCCCTGTTCAACAACACTCCACTCAGTATCACGTATCTGCCATTGGGATCAGAAATAATTTCGCGCGTACGCCACTGCAACCCCTTACGGATAATGATTGCAACCCCACGAGCGTAGCTAGAGTATGTAGAACAGTCAGCCTCCTCGACCCAGCCAGCTTTCAGCCTGCCAACCGCCGATGCCATCAAATGCGTCTCTTGTATCATACAGATGTCAATACCATGTCGCTTTACATAAGCCGTCACCAGTCGGGCCTTCTGATTATCATTAAGCCCCCGCACATTCCATGTCAAGCATCTCACAGCAGAGGTAACATCATCCCCCATCCAGAACCGCAGTCGTACAACACTGTGCATGACCACAGCTCTCCACCTGCCAGTAACTTAACAAAAAGGAAACCTGAAACATTCCCCAATTAGCCCCGTCCTCCCACCACCCACACAGGCCCCCCAATCGGACCCTCGTAGTGACCCACCCAACCAACCTCAAAGCCCACACTGCAAACATAAAACAGGTAGTAACCGGACTCATCCGTGGGGGCTGAAGCCTGCCAAACGACTCTCCACCTAGATGTTCTAGGGGAGAGGGGCCATGGGCCAAGCAACAGCTACACATCAGGGGCCCGATCACGGAGCGGACCCACACGCACCCACAGCTTCAGACGTAATAGTATCCCACACATGTCACTTAATCATTGTCACTAAGAGAGGCGTCCTCAGCGCCCGCTCCCCCCGAACCCCCCCGCCCCTAACTGTTTGGGTAATCGTCTAGCGAACTTAGTCCCCTGCTTTGGATCCGAGAAGTACAGCACTTTGCCCTCATGTCGCACCCTCAGTTTAGCCGGGTATAACAGGGCAAACCCAACTCCAGCCTGGCTGAGCAGGCGCTTTGTCGACAGAAAAGCCCGCCTCTGGGCCTGTACACCTGGGGTATAGTCGGGAAAGAAGTTAATTTCGGAGTTCTTGTATACTAGAGGTCTTCTCTCCCTAGCTAACCGGAGCACAGTATCTCGGTCCCTATAATTCAATAGTCGTGCAATAATTGGACGTGGAGGCGTGCCAGGAGGAGGGCGAGGACCCAAGGATCGATGTGCCCTCTCAATCACCAACAGCCGAGAGAGCTCGCCAGCAAACAGCTCTTGTAACATATTCTCAACGAAGTCCTCCATGCGGCCCATGTCAGTTGCCTCCGGCAGCCCCACGATACGGATGTTGTTACGTCGGGACCGGGCCTCCAGGTCCTCATTTTTGTTTCGTATCACCTCCAGGAGACGCTCCATCTGCGCAATCTGTTCTCTGTCACCACTGCGCGCATCCTCTACCTCAGATGTGCGAGTCTCCAGAGTCTCAAACCTGGCATCATGGTCATCAACCCGGGCTCTGATGTGGTCAAGCCGCTCCGACACATGGTCCAGCTTAGCGTCTATACCTGCCAAGCTGGTCTTAAGCTCCATGAACATGGATCTCACAGACATCTCTGGAGGCTCCCCTTCGGTGTCTGCGTCCCCAGGCTGGGAGGCGGGAGGGGCACCATGTTTTTCTCCTCCAAAGAAGGAGAGTTTAGCCTGTTGCTTATCTGCCCATCTTTCAATACTTCACGAATAATTCAGCTAGCGCCAGCCCAAGTGAACCTAACCAAGACTGCGGGTCTCCGTCTCCGAAAAATCACCCGGCCGGCAACTTCGTTCTCCTCACCGGGCCACCAGGCGGCCCCCTGGCGCACTGAACAGTCTCTCCGTCTCCCAGGTCAAATCCGTTTCTTGTATAGGGGTTCCACAAACTCCACCAGCAGCAGGGAGATCCACACAGCACAGTAGGGAAGGGGGAGGGGGGCCAGCCGGGCACCAGATTCCAAAACCAGGATGTTTAAGCCCCATACACCAGGGGGGAACTCAGGAGCACACTGCCGCACCAGCCAGGGCCTCCGCCCCCCGCCTCACCTCTCGCGTCGCCTTCCACTTGGTTCTGTGCTGCCAGGGCAGTGCAGGGCTCCTGATGCAATCCGCAGGACCCCAGCAACGTTCGTATGGAGGCAACCAGGGGCCAAATCGAGGCCCTCCCAGGTCGTCTCTCCACCAGGGCCCCGAACTCAGGCCCCCGCCTTCTCCAGTCTCAGTGCGCTCCCAGAGCACCTCTTGTCGGCCGGGCCCAGCGCGCACCAGCCGGAGGCCCGGGAATCGGGAGTCCCGGAAGAGCTGCCCAGTCGAGGGCCGGAAGGGGCCCAGATGGCCGGCGCCCCCAGCCGCCGCGCAGGCCAGAAGCAAATAGAAAAAGAAGGGGGGGGAGCCGCAGCCCGAAGCAGCCGCCGATCAAGCTCCCCGAGGCTCCCCCGCACTCTCGTCTCCTCTCCCCTTCGGCCGGGAGCACCCGCAGCGCCTCTCCTCCCCGACGCGCACTGCCGGAGTCAGCGCGCGCAGGCGGCCGCTGGCGCCAGGCCCTCCAACACGGATCCGGCCCCCGGGCGCTCGCAGCAGCCAAACCCGGCTCGCGTTGCGTCGCCGGGGTCCCCAGGGGGGTGTCTCAGGGGTCCGCTCCCTTCACTGCCGCCTGTAGGATAAGTTATATCGAATGAATTGCCCGGCCCCGGCAGAGCCTCACGATGTGACGGCCATCTTGCCCGGTGGCCAAGCCACGCCCCCCGATTTTATTCGTTTTGGTGTCATTTTAAAGATAAAAATATAATCTATTTTTATAAATTGGTTTGGGATTTTTAAACTGTTTCCTGTGTTTTATTTAAATACGGTTTTGTGATATTTGAATGCTTTACACTCTGTCTCCTAAGTTAAGCCTTGACGCTCGTTGCCAAGCTACCAAGGGTTGAGCTGGGTTTAATTTACTGAGACCTAACTGGACCTTAGTGGAGGTTAGTGGCCTATTGCTAAGTGTAGGTACCTACCTGCCCTTACCAATAACCCATTTTCCAACATTTTTGGTGAGCAGTGGTGGGAACCTGTACTTGCGTTCAGTATCACGTTACAGTTTTAAGTAAAACAAATTCAAAATCCTTTAAATTGTCCTAGTGCAACATTTTTTTTTAATTTTTAATTTGAATTAATTTCAATTATTGAATTTTTGTGATTTTTCTAAATTCTTGTTTCCAATTATTGCAAAAAGTTTTTGTTGACACAAAGCTAGGGAACCATGGAGCTTGATCTGGCTAGCCTACCCACACTGACAGTAGTCCAGCTTAGGGGGTTGTGTACTGAAAGAGGGTTGCCTGCAACCACTGACCTCAGGAAGCATTTCCTGATCAAATCCTTGACAGCATGGGCTGAGGCCCAAGAGGTAGACACAGAGGGAGCTCCAGAGGAGGGAGAAGTAGGGGAGGATGCTAGCTCTAACCACTCAAGGGAGGGAGGGCATCTGAGCCTAAGTGAGGATGAGGAAGACCGGTCCTCATTACATACAGTCAATTAGGGACAGACACAAAGCAAGTTGGGGGAAGGGGGTCCCTTCCGAAGGAGAGAACCTGTCCCTCAGAGAAAGAAAGCTGGAGGCCCAGCTAGCATTTATAGCTTTGGAAGCAAAGAAGCTGGCCCTAGAAAAGAGGAAGTGGGCAAAGAAAGAGAAAAGAGATGGTGGCAGCGACAGAGAAGTTGAGGTGTCCATGGGTGGGGGGGTTTGCCCCAGATTACCCAAGGGGGTGGTTCCTGCTTATGTAGAGGGGGATGATATAGACAAGTGGTTGGAGGCCTTTGAGATGGCACTCCAAATGAGAAGGGTTAGGCCTCAATACTGGGGTTCCCTTTTGTGGGAGTTAGTCCCCAACTCAGGGAGGGATAGGCTTCTGACCTTAAGGGGGAAGGAGGCAGATTCATACCCTAGTATGAAGAGGTGCTTAACCAAGATGTTTGGTCTGACCCCAGAGCAGTATAGAATGAAGTTCAGGGACACCCAGAAGGTCAGTACTCAGTCTTGGGTTGACTTTGTAGACACCTCACATAAGGCACTAGAGGGCTGGATTATTGGTAACAAAGTAAATACTTATGAGGGGTTATACAATCTGATCATGAGAGAGCACATCTTGACTAATTATACCCAAGAAAGGTTACGCCAGCATCTAGTGGACTCTAAGCTGCCAACCCAAGAGAGCTAGGGGAGGCAGCTGATGAGTGGTTGAGAACCAGGGTGGTTGTCAAGTCCCAGGGGGAAGACTCCAAGAAGGGGGGGTCAGGTCCCCAAAAACCTAAGGAGGGAGGTGGTAAGCCCACCACAGAGACTCCCTCTGTACCCCAGAACCCTAAGAAGGAGGAGAGTAAATCCCACTCCCACTCTGACAAGCAGAGACAGGGAGACCCAGGGTTAAAAAAGCTCTTGGACAGTAAGGCTTGCTTTGACTGTCAGCAGACAGGTCACTTCAGAGGAGATGCAGCCTGTCCAAAGAAGGTGGGTAGCACTGCGCTGTCCAGTGTAGCCATGGAGGAGGACTCCTCAGATGATGAAGTCCTCCTAGCATTGAGCTGGGAGACAGGACCAGATGGTAAGCTGGTGATCCCTGAGGATGGAAGTAGGCACTTCCACCCCATTCAGGTGAATGGGATCCCTACCACTGGCCTGAGAGACACCTGTGCCAGTCACACTATAGTGAGTGACCGGTTAGTGACCCCAGACATGTATGTCCCAGGAGAGACCAGGAAAGTCAGGATAGCCACAGGGGAGGTCACCTCCAAACCTGTAGCCATAGTGCCCCTAGAGAGGGAAGGTATCCTTGACTGGTTTAGGGTGGTAGTCAGTGCTGACCTCCCCCTAGATTGTATCCTGGGCAATGACCTCCCAGAGGTGAGTCTGGTCCCAGATGGGGCGGTTGCGCAGGGCGCCCCCCCCAATCCAAAGTCCTGGGGAGCCTGTCCCTACAGTTAGGAGACAGGGGTCCCCAAGAAAAGGAAAGAAGAAAAGGAAGGGTAGGCCACTCTTAAAGAGACTTCTAGGGAGCCAAAGGCCTTCTGCTCCAGTAGGGGGGGAGCCCAGAATTGGCTCAGGTGATGCCTCACCTGACCCCAAGGAAGTCCTGAGTAGTCAAGCAGCTGTCCAGATGCAAGGTGTTGCCCCTGCTCTGACAGAAGGGAGAGTGGAAGGAGGGTGTCTTCCACAGGAGGTGGTAGCCCCCCACTCTAGACAGCAAGAGGGGTGCCAGGACCACACAGTTGCCCCTAAAGCAGCTCAGCCACCTGTCAGTGGAGAGCTTAGGGTGTGGTTCAGAAGGAGAGAACCTGTCCCTCAGAGAAAGAGAGCTGGAGGCCCAGCTTGCATTTATAGCTTTGGAAGCACAGAAGCTGGCCCTAGAAAAGAAGAAGTGGGCAAAGAAAGAGAAAAGAGATGGTGGCAGCGACAGAGAAGTTGAGGTGTCCATGGGTGGGGGGGTTTGTCCCAGATTACCCAAGGGGGTGGTTCCTGCTTATGAAGAGGGGGGTGATATAGACAAGTGGTTGGAGGCCTTTGAGAGGGCACTCCAAATGAGAAGGGTTAGGCCTCAATACTGGGGTTCCCTTTTGTGGGAGTTGGTCCCCAACTCAGGGAGGGATAGGCTTCTGACCTTAAGGGGGAGGAGACAGATTCATACCCTAGTATGAAGAGGTGCTTAACCAAGAATTTTGGACTGACCCCAGAGCAGTATAGAATGAAGTTCAGGGACACCCAGAAGGTCAGTACCCAGTCTTGGGTTGACTTTGTAGACACCTCACATAAGGCACTAGAGGGCTGGATTATTGGTAACAAAGTAAGTACTTATGAGGGGTTATACAATCTGATCATGAGAGAGCACATCTTGACTAATTGTACCCAAGAAAGGTTACGCCAGCATCTAGTGGACTCTAAGCTGGCCAACCCTAGAGAGCTAGGGGAGGCAGCTGATGAGTGTTTGAGAACCAGGGTGGTTGTCAAGTCCCAGGGGGGAGACTCCAAGAAGGGGGGGTCAGGTCCCCAAAAACATAAGGAGGGAGGTGGTAAGCCCACCACAGAGACTCCCTCTGTACCCCAGAACCCTAAGAAGGAGGAGAGTAAATCCCACTCCCACTCTGACAAGCAGAGACAGGGAGACCCAGGGTTAAAAAAGCTCTTGGACAGTAAGGCTTGCTTTGACTGTCAGCAGACAGGTCACTTCAGAGGAGATGCAGCCTGTCCAAAGAAGGTGGTTAGCACTGGGCTGTCCAGTGTAGCCATGGAGGAGGACTCCTCAGATGATGAAGTCCTCCTAGCATTGAGCTGGGAGACAGGACCAGATGGTAAGCTGGTGATCCCTGAGGGTGGAAGTAGGCACTTCCACCCCATTCAGGTGAATGGGATACCTACCACTGGCCTGAGAGACACCTGTGCCAGTCACACTATAGTGAGTGACCGGTTAGTGACCCCAGATATGTATGTCCCAGGAGAGACCAGGAAAGTCAGGATAGCCACAGGGGAGGTCACCTCCAAACCTGTAGCCATAGTGCCCCTAGAGAGGGAAGGTATCCTTGACTGGTTTAGGGTGGTAGTCAGTACTGACCTCCCCCTAGATTGTATCTTGGGCAATGACCTCCCAGAGGTGAGTCTGGTCCCAGATGGGGCGTTCGCCCAGGGCGCCCCCCCCAACCCAAAGTCCTGGGGAGCCAGTCCCTACAGTTAGGAGACAGGGGTCCCCAAGAAAAGGAAAGAAGAAAAGGAAGGGTAGGCCACTCTTAAAGAGAGTTCCAGGGAGCCAAAGGCCTTCTGCCCCAGTAGGGGGGGAGCCCAGAATTGGCACTGGTGAGGCCTCACCTGACCCCAAGGAAGTCCTGAGTAGTCAGGCAGCTGTCCAGATGCAAGGTGTTGCCCCTGCACTGACAGAAGGGAGAGTGGAAGGAGGGTGTCTGCCACAGGAGGTGGTAGCCCCCCACTCTAGACAGCAAGAGGGGTGCCAGGACCCCACAGTTGCCCCTAAAGCAGCTCAGCCACCTGTCAGTGGAGAGCTTAGGGTGTGGTTCTGGGTACTGACAGCTGTCAGTAGCCTCTGCTGGGTGCCAGCCTTCCTGGCAGCACTGTACTTGGCCTGGGAGGCAGACCCCAGGGCCAATAGCAAAGTAGGCCCCCTGACTCTGTTGGTCATGGTGGGGTTGCTCAAGTGTTGGGTGACCTCTTTGGGTAAACTAGGTGTTGCCCTAGCAAAGTTAGGAGTAGGGGAGGTGGGCACCTCCCTACCCTAGTTGGCAGAGGGAAGTTTCAGTTTGAGATGGGTCCTTTCACTGTTGGGGCGGGTTCACTACCCAGAGGGAGTGACCATGGCAGGAGGATGTAAGGCAGAGTAGGCCCTGCAATGGGACAGCCAGTTTTCTTCACTGTCTTCCTCGCCTAACAAGCCAGGAAGACTCTCCCAGGGTTGGGCTGAGTCTCCTGGGCGTGTGGGCTGGGGGGGGCTTGTGTGAGAAAACATGGCTGATTGCAGAGGCCCCCTAACTTTTTGCCCCCATTTTCCACTTTTTGCTGGTGTTTTCCTGACTCTGATAGTGCCCTGGGCACTGCTAACCAGTCCCAGGGCCTGTGCTCTGTGTAAAATGGATATGCAAATTAGGCTAATTATAATTGGCTAAGTTAACCTACCTATAAGTCCCTAGTATATGGTAGGGCATGTAGGTTTAGGGACCACAGCATAGGTGGTGCGCCCATAGGTGCACTGCTGAGGTGCCCAGTGTCATTTTAAAGGCAGGCCTGCCTTGCTGGCTGCTTTTAAATTAAAGTTATATGCAAATTCGACTTTGGAATTAAAAGTAGTTCCAAAGTCTTAAACGACCTTATTTTTACATATAAATCACCCCTAAGATGTGCCCTATGTGCCCCTAGGGCTGGGTGCCATGTAACTATAAGCCCCATACACCAGGGGGGAATTTATAAAAATAGCTTTATAAGCCCTGGTGAGGTAAAAACAGCCAAATTCGTTTTTCCCTCATTGTAGTAAATGGCCTTCATAGGCTAGAATGGGGAGACTTTATTTTAATTTTTAAAGTCTCCTTAAATGATGCATACCAAGAGTTTGGTATCAAATTAGTTGTTGTAATAAATCCCACAACTTCCAGTTGTTGGATTTAATATAACTTGTTCAGGTAAAGAGTTTTAAACTTTACCTAACAAGTTGCCAATTTCAGCCCTGCATTGTTTTTGCAGCTGTGCTCTGATTGGTCAGCCTTTAGCAGCTTGGCCAATCTGCCTTGATGAGGTGTGAAGTGGCCTGGCTTCACACAAAGGAATGTGCCTGTGGGAGGGAATCTCCCCTCAGCAGATGGTGAGGCAGGAAGAGGGAGGGCTGCCAAACTTGTCTTCAAAGACAGAGAAGGACATTTGGAGCAACCAGCAACACCCCCACATCCTGCAACCCCAGACAACTAGGTGCCCCCTTGATTAGATTAGGAGAGGGCAGAAGAGGGGTGTGTCTATGATTTTTAGCCACACCAGTGGGTGGGCTCAGCCAGATGTAACCTCCAAAAATCAGATTCAGCCATGATGGATTTTTGGAGAATGTTGCCTCCTGGGATTGATTTTTGCCAACTTCCCAGGAAGTGGTCATCACAGGGGGAAGGACCCGCACCTGATTGGAGAACCAGGACCCCCCCTGCTTTTCACCCAGGAGCAAGGATAAAACTGGCAGACCTGCACCCACACCTCAGATCCCTACCACATCCAACAAGGAAGAACAACAGAAGAAGAAGGACTGCCCTGCTGGACCCCTGGCCTGCACCTGGAACCTGCACTCAGAAGGACAGCACCAGCTGCACACTTGGGCTTCACCACAAGAAGGATTTTGCCTGGCTTCAACTGGTTCAAGGAGGGACTCCCTGTTTGCTAGAGGTGAAAAATTGCTAACCAGAGTCCCCCGCAACAACTCCTGAAGAAAGCGACCAGCTTACCACTGTCTAGTGGCCAAAAAGGAGTTTGCGCCAGGTGCATTTTGGGAGTTGTAGTCCGCACCCCCCAAGGACCATCTCAGAACTTCTGGACCCTTGGGGTGAGCTGTGGACCCCAAAAGAACATTAAAAGGACATCTGGGAGAAGCCCCAGAAGTTTGGAGAAGTTTGGCCAACTTTTGAAAAAAAGCTCCATAGAGGGACCGACCCGCCGCGGCAACTCTAGCCGGCTTGCTTCAACCGCGACCCGGCCTGATTTGCTGGTTCGTCCCGGTAAAGAAAATCTCCGAAGAAGAGACTAAGTCCGAAGGTAAAAAGTTGACCGGGACCTCCTAGCCAGCGTATCCGAGGAGGGCTCCATGGACTTCGGATCAAGATCCAGGTTTACCCCGGTCGAAGGATTTTCACCTCGAAAAAACGACTAAGTCCGAAGGTAAAAATCTCCACCGAGGATTCCAGCATCACGTATCCGGAGAAGGGCTCCAGGAGGTCGGATTGGACTGGCAGGTTCGTCCCGCTGAAGAAAATCTTCGAAAAAAAGACTAAGGGGGTCATTCTGACCCCGGCGGGTGGCGGTTGACGCCCGCCTGGCGGGGACCGCCATTTGGCCGCTCCACGGTCAAAAGACCGCTGGCGGCATTCCGACCTTCCCGCTGGGCCAGCGAGCGCTAACAATGTTAGCGCCCGCCGGCCCAGCGGGAAGGGGGCCTGCAACACTGAAACCGACTCCGAATGGAGCCGGCGGTGTTGCAGGTGTGCGACGGGTGCAGTTGCACCGGTCGCGCTTTTCACTGTCTGCTAGGCAGACAGTGAAAAGCAGGCTGGGGCCCTGTTAGGGGGCCCCTGCACTGCCCATGCCAGTGACACCCGTTCCCGCCAGCCTCTTCCTGGCGGTGAAAACCGCCAGAAACAGGCTGGCGGGCAGGGGGTCAGAATCCCCAAGGCAGCGCTGCTTGCAGCGCTGCCCTGGCGGATTCGCCCAGCCGGGGGTAAACCGGCGGGAAACCGCCGGCCCCGGTTTTCTGACCGCGGCTTTACCGCCGCGGTCAGAATGGGCATGGAAGCACCGCCAGCCTGTTGGAGGTGCTTCCGTCATTCGCGGCAGGGTCGGAATGACCCCCTAAGTGTGAAGGTAATATTTTAACCGAGGCCTCCCGCGGCCTGTAGCCGAGCAGGGCTCCATCACGGTCGGCCTGAAACTTTGACTTTGCCCCGGTCGAGGTGCAACCAGATGACCCGATTGGCGCTTTTTGTTTCTAGGCGCTAAAAAAATAATAATTCTTTAAAAATTCATATCTCCGGTTCCCCTTATCTGATTTTATTCGTTTTGGTGTCATTTTAAAGATAAAAATATAATCTATTTTTATAAATTGGTTTGGGATTTTTAAACTGTTTCCTGTGTTTTATTTAAATACGGTTTTGTGATATTTGAATGCTTTACACTCTGTCTCCTAAGTTAAGCCTTGACGTTCGTTGCCAAGCTACCAAGGGTTGAGCTGGGTTTAATTTACTGAGACCTAACTGGACCTTAGTGGAGGTTAGTGGCCTATTGCTAAGTGTAGGTACCTACCTGCCCTTACCAATAACCCATTTTCCAACACTATCCCTCTCAGTTGGCAATTTTTTTTTGTCGTAAAGGGTTGTGGGTAATGTGTGTGTGTGTTTTATAGTGGTGCGGGTATGTGGGTGTGGTGTGTGTATGTGTGCCAGGTGTGTGTAGTTTAAATTGTCCAATGTAGTGTTGTTTTGTTTGAGAATGTGTATTTTGAGCGCAGCAGTATGTACCGCCAATGGTTTAGCGCCATTGAATGTCCGCCACAGTGATTCGTGGGTCATAATGCTGTGGGTGTTGTTCTGTTGGCATAACGTTGTGGGTTTTGGTACTGCCAGTTTATCACCGACCTTTGGCCTAGTGGAATTGTGTGTGTGGCTGTATAGTGACAGATTGCTATGTCCGTGTCATAATATGGGTAGCGGTAATCCGCTGCACGGCAGAATACTGGTGGCAGTCAGGCATGGTGGTAAGCAGGACTTACGGCCAATGTCATAATGAGGGCCTTAGTGTGGAAAGGGCATACAATAGGTGTTTCTGTGGGTGTGCAACTGCAACATCCATTGCATTTTGGCACAGCCCCACAGTTATGAGAAACTGTAGAGCTGAGGCAGCACCAAATAATGACACCACCCTAGAGGTGGCATTACCATGGTGCAATGAGGAAAAATACTTCAATCCCACATTGTTTTTGTTTTTCCTATGTGAGCCCCAGAATGCAGAAAGAGTAAATCACCATCATTGATTGGTTCTAAAGTGTTCTAAAAGTTGGGTGTTTTGGGTCCACTACTTACACCCATTTCTATCTTCGAAGTAGACAAACTTCAAAGCAAAGTCTCTGTGGTTGACAAGATCCTTCCTTGCCCAGGCCTGGCCCCCACCAAATGGTTGGAGACTGCATTGTATGAGGACAGGCACATCTTTCAGGTGCAGGTGTCAGCTCCTCCCACTCTTGCCCACAAGACTCATCAGGATATGAAGGACACTCTCCAGCTCCCTTTGTGTTACTGTCTAGAGAAAATTCACAAACAACCCAACTGTCAGTCTGACCCAGGCGTGGATTCCACGAGCAGGCAGAGGCACAGAATGGTTAAGCAAAAAAATGCCCACTTTCTAAAAGTGGCATTTTCAAACTGACAATCTAAAAACTAACCCTACCAAAAGATGTATTTGTAAATTGTGAGTTCAGAGACCCCAAACCACAAATCTCTATCGCTCCCAATGGGAAACTACACTTAAAAGACATCTAAAGGCAATCCCCATGTCACCCTATGGGAGGGATAGGCTTTGCAATAGTGAAAAACTAAATTGGCAATATTTCCCATTAAGGACATTGAAAACACATCAGTACATGCTCTACCTCCTAAATACACTACACCCCACCCAATGAGCTACCTAGGGCCTACATTAGGGGTGACTTACATGTAGTAAAAGGGAAGGTTTGGACCAGGTCGAATTGGCAGGACTGCACACCCAGACACCACAGTGGCAGGTCTGAAACATATTTATAGGCTACTCATGTGGGTGAGACAATCAGTGCTGCAGGCCCACTAGTAACATTTGATTTACAGGCCCTGTTCACATCTGGTGTACTTTACTAGGGACTTACTAGTAAATCAAATACGCCAATCAGTAATAAGCCAATCACCAGTACAATTTAGATGGAGAACACACGCACCTTTGCACTGGTTAGCAGTGGTAAAGTGCCCAGAGTACCAAAAACAGCACAAACGGAGTCCAGCAACATGAGAAGCAGAGGCAAAAAATACCACGCCAAGAATGCCAGGTCTAACAACCCACATATGAGATGGGAGTGCTGAGTGCTGCTGTGCAACATGAAGATCAGAGTTTTGGACACATGTACAGACAATGGGCAGCATAGTGGGACACATCAAGTAACTCTGGGAGTATGCATCAAGTCATGGCACAGCTCACCAGGTACTGACCTTTGTGGATATGAGAACAGTGTCATGTAATGCAAGTGACTGCTCCACTCTCCATTTTCACATATGATACCTGTCATAGCCATTTTCCATCTTGCAATGTGTCAAGACATCTGCCCATGCCATATGAGGCACAAACTGTAGTGTGACCCCATTTAACATGCAGTTTTTCTCAGGTGAGTTTGGTACATGCCAACAGATCTAAGGTCACATGCTCAAGCATGAGGGACATTGATGAGCAATCCAGCATGAAGAGCGTGACCTACCATTGTAACATGTCTGATGTGTATGATAATCTTAGTCAATGATGACACGGACCTTTGACGATTTTCCAAGATGGTTCAATGTTATTGTGCAGCAATAGCTAGTATTGATAACTTGGGCGTAACATGGGTGTTGATATGGGCAATCCCACTCAACACCCATTTCTTTGGTGCTGCCTCAGATTTACAATGAAATGAACCTGAGTCAGTGACCAAAAACTGATGCGATCACAGGATTGGTGTTGGCATGGCACAACAGGGAGAAATACTTTTATTTCTCCTTACTTTTGCTTTTTCTGTGAGCAGCATTGTGTAGCATACATTGAAGGAGCCATTATTGATTGTTTATGTGCAATAAGGGACACCTTTGTGCACATAAACAACCATTCCCTGCAATGCAGGCACCCTTGCAATATGGTGCAAGCGTGCCAGCATTGGCACTAGGCAGCTGATTCATCAGTAGAGCTTGGGAAAACACATGGATGCTCAGTATTCTACTACATATGGCGCAACGCTGCACAGCATTATTGCTTGTGGCACTGCACTGTGCCACTTCATTGTAAGTAGGCCCCTCTGTGTATTGACTTCACACAATGCATATAGTTTCCACAGTTACTGTCTCAGACACATATTCAACACCAATGATGAACTTAGTGGATTTATTTACATTTGCAATAATTAATGTGTAGTACTGTACAGTACACAGGAGAATGACCCCATCAGAGACTCCCAAGCCATTGGATGTCCAGAGAGAGTCCAAGGGGGGAACATGTCATGAGATATGTGTCGGAAAGGAGTGCATCAGGGATGAAGTGATCACTACGCCATTAGGGAAGATTGGCCACAATGACAGTCCACATGTTTGATTGGTCAACAATGGGTGAGTGAAAAGGGGATGTTGATAGTTGTTGCAGCACTGGCATTATCTCAAGCACAGAGCAAACAGAAGCCCTCCATGTGCCACAGACTGAAGCTACCGGGTGGTTTTGTGGGTGAAAGATGGTCCTTCAACATCTTCATCCTCTGATGTGTGCAGTGCCTCCCATGCCAGTGGTGGTGTTGGTGTTGAAGTGAAGAGAGGCACACACACATCAGGGTCTGGAGATGTGAATTCTAAGGTCCTGGCAGCTGTCATCTGTGGAAAGATAAAAGGCATCAGTGCAACAAGGAGGTACTGCTGGTTTCACAACACAGCAGCAATATCAGAGTGGTAGGTAGCCAGGTTGTCACTCTATGGACTCCAGGACAAATTGGATAGACCCCAGCCTGTTGTTATTTGCACTGGTGCCATTTTGGGAGGGCATTTGTTCATGCCTCTGCCTCATAACTCCAGTGATGTTGGCCAGGGACTGCTGGAGTCCATGAAGAGGAAAGTAGGTGCTGCTGATGGCAGCAGAGTGGTCCTTATTCAGACTGAGGCACCTATGGGCTCCCGCTATGCTGCCTGGCATGGTCTCCATCCCCACCTGCACCTGCTGTGTTAGCTCCCGCTGTAGTTTGGCAAATAATGTCTGGGTCCTGGGAGTCCAGAGCTCTGGTTGAGCTGGCAGGTGGTGTGTGTTCTCCAATGGGTGGGTCATGTTGAGTTCCCACAACGCTCTGTGTCCTCCCTACAACCAGAGATCGGGTCTGGACAGCACCCTGGATCTTCTTAAGAGTGTTGGGATTGATACTTTGATACTTTGCAGCTGGTCATCACCATCATCAGAGAAGTCCAGGAAATGCAGTTGGCCATGAGGTATGACATCTTCCTTTGCAGTGAGCTATAGCAATGTCAATGTTGATCTGTATTAGCTGTTCACAGGAGTCAATAGGTTGCTAATCATGGTGCCTTATTTACATGGTGTAGAGCCACACATCAGGTCCCTCATTTTTTGGACCCTAGTGGCACACTGTGCCACCAGATGTAATTTTGTTGATCGCTCTATTGGCAAATTATGCCAGACCACATTTACAAGCCCAGGCAAAGCCATCATGTGTGGCTTTTCATGGGCTTCTGCATATGGACCCCTTTTATGCATTACACTGTGTGGCAGTTGTGTGCCATGGGCGTTGCTTGGGGTGTTCCCACGAAACACCCATGTGGGCGTGCAGAAGCTGTTGGATTGATGATCTACAATTTGGGGTATGTGTCACATTCCTCTGCAAGCCCACATAAGTTGTAAGAGTGATGAAAGGGGAAGAACTGTCCACATTTCTCATCCTTGTCATCTTTTGCTATTTGTGCTCTATCATGCACCTCCCATAGTAAGATGCAACCACCTCTTGTATTTGTGCATGAAGGTGTCCCTTCCTGTACAGCAACATTCATCCCTGCAACACAGGCCTCCTTGCTGCATGGGTGTACGGGTGGCTTATTTACCATTGCAGCACCGCGTGGCTTCTGTTTGGCATTTTTGTGGCCTTTTTTCACATGCTTTTAAGCCCAAAAGTGATGCTAGCACAACTAGCATCAAAATATTTGGAACTAATCAGGCTAGCTCCACTTTTGCAGCACTAGCATCATTTTTTTTTAAATGTACCAAACCTGAGCAACATTGATTTGGGCACTAGCTTTTTCTTACCTTCATGGTGTGCTATTTTGTAAATATAACACACGCATGGTGGGAAGAAATGACAGTGCAGATTAAAACATTTTGACACATCATTTTCTTGTAAATATGCCCCTCAATTCGTACAGGCACCAAATATGGACAGCCCTGATAGAAATGCTCCCTGCCTGCCCAGATGTATGAGGGTAAATGGCAGAAACTTTGAAACATGAGGAGCCTATACCTAATTTTATAGACAGGATGAGGGAATGATGGGGACAAGAGACAGGCCAGCGATGGAATTATAAGGTGCCAGGTCACATTCTTTTACAATATACACAAAAAGGGGATGCAAAGCAGATTGGACAGCCTAATAGGGATAGAAATCAAACCCTGTCAGGAGATACATGCTTACATACTACACTGTCACAAAAATAAACAATAAAATGAGAGGGAAAGACAGGACCAAACCCAGAGAGACACTGCTCAGCAGGTCGAACACAAATTGATAAAGTCAGCCCTTTGGGGGCCATGTTGGCTGCTAGAACGCAGATTGCGCCAGTCCTAAAGGGAGCTTAACCACAAATCCCCAGCGGGTTTCAACCTAGCCTTACCAGCAGAAACTAGAGATATTAACAGCACCCAGACCTTACAGAATGTTACTATCGCCACAGAATGGGTCACATGGCCAACACATGCAGGATAATGGCATATCATGAATAGAGGTGGATGAGCCAGGGCCCACAAAATCTCCACCCACAGTACCAAGCTCAGAAAACCCTGAATGCACCTTACACTGAGCTGCAGGGAAGTCAGTCCACCACAGCACTGCAACAGGTGTTGGGCAGTATGACAAACCTGTGCCAACAGCAGCCACAGATTGGGAACCCAGCCCAATAAGGACAGGGGCCACAACCATGACAGGAAGGAGTAACTGTTTGGGGAATTAATGATATCACACAAACACAGAATTCAAGCGTGCAATAAAGTTAATACACTCAATGCGAAGCATCTATTTCATGCACACCTTAAAATTCACTGTACTAATCTTCAAAAGAAGGACAAACAAGGCCACATTAGAGATTTAGGATTTTACTTGCATTCAGGAAGCTCAGGTCTTCTGCATGTGTTTTGTTGATCAGGTGTCCTCACTAAAATCCACAATTCAGGGTGCCTGAGGAAGCATAGGCCCCACTGTGCTGCTGATCTTCCAGAGCGGGTTTGGCTGGCCACATCTCAGGGGGAGATCAGTCTGATAAGGAGGGCAGGGTAGCTCCCCAACAAGTGCTTAAAAGCATGCACCCCTGGTTCTTGTGCCCACAAGTCAATTGGGGTGGGTTCCAATCACCAAGTCGGAGAGCCGCCATTCTCTAGCACCCAGTCAGGACTGAAATTTCTTTATGTTGTGTAGTCCTAACAACAATAGTGCCCCTGCAAAGTTAAATGGCCTCTAGCCAAATGGAGACCCCTTTTTAGTTCCAAAAGAAAGCTGTCCTCCAGTGTCCGGAGCCAGGTGTCCCATGTGCTTGGGATAGTGAAGATCTCATAAACTACACAGCACATGCACGAAATCCAAAAGATTGCGAAGCAGCACATGGCACCAAGCCAGTAGAGGGGGCAGGGGGCTCACCAGAACAACCAGCCATCACAGTCCATTAAAATAATTTGGGCAAAAGTCAATTAATTCTTGGCCTTGCACCACTGTTCTCTCCATGTAGCCTCCTCCTTTCCCTCTAAGAGAGAGGGGAGGTGCTGTGAAAAATGGACTCTGAAAAGGCCCATCCAAGCACGTAGAACACAGACATATGCTCAGCCGTGTATCAGGCCCAGCAATCTGTCCACACAAGGCCATACACACACTGTCTGAAGAAAGCAATAGCCTCAATGTCGGACAAGGCAATTCAGAAGTACAATGGGACAGCAGAACAACTCTTCAGCCCCGTCTGGTTCACAACAATTGAAGACAACAGAACAAGTGAAGATCTGGGAAATTACCCAAATACCAATAAAAAGAAGCCCAAAACTAGCCCAAAAGAAGCCTCTAGAAATAGGGCATAGTCAAGACACCTGGCGCCACTAGGGAGGGTCACGTAGCACATCACATGCCAGGATTTGAGGGATATACATGTGACCTCAGGGCATGCTGTGAACTCCAAATAACCTTTGGTTGCAACGCTCCTCACCTTTATACATTGCCCTGTGCACATGTTGGTCGAAGGACACCGGCCGCACCAATGATACACACTGGGAAAATGGAGACCTGGTGATGCTCACAGAGGGCTAGTAAATAATTAAAAGCACCCACATGCTCCAAGATCACCCTGTAAAAAGAAATAATGCTTCGCCACTGTACACCTTGTCAGGTATCGAGAGGGGGCAGGCTCAACAACCCACAAAAATGAATACGATATGAACAAAAACCCAATTTTTTTCAAAAGAGAGACCTTGAGTGGGACAACCCTCCGGTGTCTCACTAAAATAGATATGAATGAAGTGTGGAAGAACCACACCCCCAAAGAAAAGCACAGGGACCCATAGGAAATAATTGGCAAAGATACATCCAGAGTTGCAATGCTTTTTTTTCAAATAACAAACCAAACCTAGGTCCTATCCTATATGTCTGTGAAAGAGCCACTAAGTGCACCACCTTTACAGCAGACCATCACTTTTTCAGAGGCCACATTACTACTCCCAACAGGATCAAGAACTAGAAACTGCTTCAAGAACTTTCCACATTAATACTCCCAACAGGATCCAGAACTACAAACTGCTCCAAGAAAATGTCTGAACTATTAAGACTAAAAAGAAAAAAAACCTCTCACCAGAGGACTACAGACATCTCCACTGGACTCATCTGATGACCCATAAGTTATTTGTTGTACAGTTGTATAACTTCGGTTTACTAGGAGTGCTGCTGCATCTATTCATTGCCAAAGAGCAGCCTATTCCATGTGAGTCTATTCAGAAATTGTCACTGTGCTTGCATAGGGACCTCTCCTGCATCACCTAGTAATTACACCAAACCTAAGCATTCGATGCGCGCTATACAACGACCTTTTAGACAATACATGGTATCAGCACATGAGCGACATGGTTTCAAGGACATCAGCAGGACATGTTACGTCTTTTCGGTGAAACATCATGCAGTAGGCAGAGATAGGCCCTGAAAAAGCTAAATGCCTTCTCCAACTGTACCTATGTAGGATTAGGGTAAAAAAACAGAGCGGAACCCCATATAGTAGTAGTGAATTTGACCCGATATAAGACCAGCCCCAAAGCACTGTACCTTCTAACGGAGCCTAGCAATATCCAACTTGAGCTAAATAGGATGAAAAGGAAGGGTACCATAGGGGATTGAAACTGTTTGACCCCAAGACGTTCCAGTAAATAGATGCTTGAAGGCAGCAAAACCACAAAGCCAATGCACAAACACATCCACTCCTGTTTCCATCTTTGTTCCCAGGGTGGCCCTTAACATATCTGTGGCTGTCTTTTTTTAATAACAAATGGACCCCAGACATGGAATTCCAGTGCAGACCCATCCACCTCGATGTTACAAAGGGAAATTAGTCTTGTAAAAGAGTGTTCAATAACAGCATAGATACCCCGTGTCAGGAAATCTGGGGTTCTGAGATAGATAGATATACATGGATGGAAGGGAAGGGGCCACCCCTACCTGTACAGAAACTCACAGTGTATTCCTTGTGTTACAGAGACAAAGGAACAAATCCAGTGGGAACAAATGAAAACTGTGACACAATGCTACACATTCCAGACATGCATTGGGTACCTCCATGCTAATGGACAATTACTGGCAATGCAGCGAGTTTACCTGCACTGCTTATCATCGAATGGAGGTGCCTCTGCTCCCATGTCACCATACACACACCAACCCTGGTCATTCCTGTAGGTAAGTAGCCCTTTTCTAGACTTGTTAACCCCAATTTCCGCCTGTATGTGAGTATGTTTAACTGTTTGTCAATATGTTTTACTGTATCTAATGGGATCCTGCTAACCAGGACCCCAGTGGTTATGCTCTCTCCTTGTAAATGTGATTGTTGGATACTGCTAACACAGTATTTCACTCATAAGTGGCATACTGGTCCCCCCTTATAAGTCCCTAGTATATGGTACCTAGTTACACATGGCATTGGGATGCCAGGGCATCCTTATGGGTTGCAGCATTTCTTTTGTCACCTAGAGGGAGCCCATGCAAAGGCTTCTACAGGACTGCCAATTCAGCTTGTGTGAAATAGTGCTTGCACCCTTGCCCTGCCATTGACACTGCACAGGTCACTTTTAAGTCACCTATACATCAGGCCTTCCAGCCCTGAAGACTAGGTGCAGAGTACCTGTGTGTGAGGTTACCCCTGCACTAGCAGAGGTACCCCAATGTCACCTAGCACCATGAGTGTGGGGACACCATTTTATATGTGTAATAGACATAGGTCAATACCTATGTCTAGCTACATAATAGTAACCACGAATATGGCCATCTGGGGTGTCTAACATCTTGGAATTATACACCAATGCAGATTCCAGCATTGGTTGTATAATTCCATGCACTCTGGGGGCTCCACAGTGGACCCTCAGTACTGCCGTTCCAGCTTTGTGAGGTTTTGAAGACAATCCAGCTGCTGCCACCTCACAGACAGGTTTCTGACCTCCTGCTGCTTGTACAGCCAAAGCTCAGGAAGGCAGAAACAAAGGATTTCCTTTGGGAGAGGGGTGTTACACCCTCTCCCTTTGGAAATAGGTGTCACAGGCATGGGAAAGGTAGCCTTCAAGAGCCTCTGGAAATGCTCTGAATGGCACAAACAGTGCCCTCCTTGCATAATCCAGTCTACACCGGTTCAGTGACCAGCAGTGCATGCTCTGGCGCGAAACTGGATAAAGGAAAGGGGAGGACCACTCCCCTGTCCATCACCACCCTAGAGGTGGTGCTCAGAGCTCCAGAGGGTCCCTGGGTTCTGTCATCTTGTTTTCAATATGGGCAGGGAACTCTGGGAGCATCTGAGTGGCCAGTGTCAGCAGTTGACGTCGGTGCCCTCCCCTGATAGGTGCTTACCTGGTTAGGTGACCAATCCCCCTTTCAGGGCTATTTAGGGTCTCTCCTCTGGGTGGTTCTTCAGATTCTGATTGCAAGACTCAAGCAGGAATGCTCTGCATCCTTTACTTCACCTTCCCATCGAAGAAACTGCATCTGGACCTTCAGGAACTTTACAAAACTGCAACAAAGAAGCCAGGACAACATCTGCAATATTGTATCCTCAGCTCCTGCCAGTAACTGCTGTTTCCCGGTCGTACCATTCCTCAGAGGAGAGTTAGTCTTCAGCCTGCATCAGAAGAGTGAAGGAATCTCCATAGGACTGAAGGTATCACTCCCCTGCTCCAGCAGGCCCCCTCTGTATTGATGACCGGTGGCTTTGGTCCCCTCTCCTGATAAAGTGGTTGGATCCAGCATCACGGCTCATGGACTGCAGTGGTCCTGACGGTCCTGACTTCCAGCTGCCCATCTTTGGTGGAGGAAAGAGCTTCCCCCCCCAACATAAGAGAGTACCCCTTGCACCGCATGATTTGCAGTTGCCAAGGCTTGTGTGCGATCTTCCATGAAGTTCTTCATTCACTGCACAGCTCCAACCCCAGCACTCCCTCCTGCGATGCGCAGCTTCCTGCGTGGTTCTCTGGTGGCGTGGGATCCTTTGTTATAGTCCTGCATGGTTCTCTGGTGGCGTGGGATCCTTTGTTATTGTCCTGCATGGGCCATTTGCACCTTCTTTGTCCCCATCCTGTGGGACTCCTGAGCATGCTGCCTGGTCTTCTGTGGGCTCTCTGGACTGCTGAGTGCCCCTTCTGACTCCCCCTCCTGTGTAGAGTAGACCTGATCTTTCCTGGTTGCGGGCAGCTCCATTTGCATCCAATTGCGAGCTTTGCGTTTGCCAAGCTTGTTGGCAGAATCCAGCGACGCAAACCAGACTGCAATCATCCATCTGGCGTAGGACATCATCTGCATCAAACAGGAACCCACATCCGTCTTCTTGGGTAACAGTACTGACTGTTATTCTTCACTAATGGTTCCACTTTTGCACCTCCATCCGGTTTAGCAGGGGCTCCTGTTCTTCCTGGACTCTTCTGTGCTTCTTGGACTTAGTCCCCTTCTTCCACAGGTCTTCAGGTCCAGGAATCCACTGTTGGTGTTTTGCAGTCTCTTCTGGTTCTGCAATATCTTCTTTCTCGTGTTCTTCTGTGTAGTAGGAAAGTTCCTGTGATTTACTCCTACTTTCCTGGGCTCTCGGGTGGGTTTTATTACTTACCTTAGGTATTTTCTAATGCTCCCAGCGCCACTCTATACACTACACTTGCCTAGGTGGGAAACCAACATTCACATTCCACTTTCTTAGTATATGGTTTGTGTTCCCCCTCGGCCTATTGTGATTTTCACTATTTGTACTGTTTTCTAACTGTTTACTTACCTGTTTTTGAATACTAGTGTATATATTGTGTATTTTACTTACATCCTAAGGGAGTATAGTCTATATGGTATATTTTTCAAGTTTGTAACCAAAATAAAGTACCTCTATTTTTGTACCACTGAGTATTTTCTTTCATGTGTGTAAGTACTGTGTGACTATAATGAAATTGCATGAGCTTTGCATGTCTACTCGTTAGGCCTTGACTGCTTAACTACACTACCACTAGAGAGCCTGGCTTCTAGACACTGACTACATACACTAATAAGGGATAACTGGACCTGGTGTAAGGTGTAGGTACCTTTGGTACCCACTACAAACTAGGCCAGCCTCCTTCCATTCCCGGAGATCTGTCAGAGTTTTACCAACACCTGTTGAAACAAAAGACAACTCTTGACTTGTCATGAAGTATGGGTTAGATGGTGTAGCTGAAAACTCATCTAGAGGGGGGAACATTAATATTGGAAAAATCACCATTATAAATTTGCATATAAGAAAAAAATCACATCACTATTATCCAAGTCACCTGTCATGAACTCTCCGTCATCACTGACTTAAAAGTATGTGGTCAGGCAGGCTCTGGACCTAGGCCTGAGGTTACAGACTGACAGGTCACAGGTAGGGCAGCAGGTAGCCAGCAGAAAAACATGCAAACAGAAAACTCAGGTCAGACTCACAGATAGGTACAGCAACACCACCCTGGTCCCAGGAGATTGGCCCCAATAAAGCACACATGGCCGGAGGGGTGCATGCATCCCCAAACACAATAACGTCAGATGCCACATGTAGTTAGGAACACTCAGTCAATCAGAACACAGCACACACAGTACACACAGCGATCACGCACCCCTCAGGCTGGACATCTGGACACGTTATCCACTGGCCTTCATTGTGTCCAAACAAGTTAGAGGCCCACCTGCTTTTTTATCATAACGTTATTTATGACTCCAAGATGACTGTTCATATTCTTTACCCTAGAAACTAATGTTTAAATTGTTTTGTGATACCCAGAGGAAAGTGTATAAAACACCTCTCGGAACAATTGTACTTTGAGACGGTCCTCAGACCCCGGTTCGGTACCTGTTCTCCTGGCTGTAATGTCGATCTAAACAACTGTTCCTACTTTGCCAAAAGCCTCTTGTCTTTTGGTTTTCCAAGTTAAATTCAAATCCAAGCACCCTACAATGACAAGGCGCTAAAAGCTATTTCCATTGTGGCAGATCTAGCTATTATAGGTAGAAAATCTAAATACAGATTAAAATATTAATACTGTATCTCAGGAAGGGGGCCAGCTATTGAAATAATTAACTACTATTGTTTATAGTTCTTAAAAATGTAATCCAATGATGAAATCTGATTGTATTTATAAAGAGGGCAGAAAAGTAACTTTTAGAAAGTTACCTACTGCCTGCCTGAAGTTCCTGGAAGATAATTTGCATTGACTCCCCAGTTTCTCCCAGCTTGTTTTTAGCCAGGAAGCAGGTATGAAACAGGTATAAAATTCTTCCCTGGAGCAAACCATAGGCTAACCTGAATGTGCAGAGATGACTCCTCTGAACTTCATGCAATATTCAGAGTGGAGGCTGTAGGCATCCTATTGATACCACCATCCTATTGAGAGGGCTGCTGACCAACATGTAACTCTTGAGGAGCACTTGAAAGGGAGAAAACAAACAGGATACCAAGGCAGTACTTGTATATTGCATATCTGGTTGCTGAAGAATCCTGCTATTGTCCTACCAGAGTGTAGTCTCTCTCTTTGTTGTGGGAACAGTGCCTGCTTCAAACTGGATTTTAATGACAGATTTTGGAGGACACACGCGATTTCCCTGTGGCACTCCCACATACACATCCTCAGTCTTCACAGCCCCTAGCTTGTACTTTTAAGTGATATAGACTTTTTAAATAATTGTAATAGTAATTTAGAGCATTATAGCAGTGTGCTAGGTTTGAAGGGGGATAGAGTAGGAAGTTCATTAGGTAATGTATAAGAATAATTTAACACATTTTATTTAATTACATGATTGATATTTGTTATGTAATATATCAAATGCTGATTTACTTTTGTTATGTGTTATTTGTGGCTAGTAGGCCTGTAGGGGTATAGGGTAGGACAGTAATTAAGTAATAATTATTTGACAATTTATTATTAATTGTTAATGCAAACTTTTATTGATTTTCAATTATGTAAAAGATGAAATACTAATTTACTTTACTTTTATGTAATGCATTTGAAGTGACATTTTTCCCTATTCTTGCTTAAACTGCAGTAGAGATAGTAAAATTAGCAGTTTAACACTTTCCATACTGTTGTACTATTTGGAGTGGGAATACCAAATTTCACCCCTGTGAAATCCAACTCTTCCCCTACTGTTGCATAAAGTGGAGTGGCAATAAGAAATTGTACCCATCCAAAGTAAAACACTTCTCCTACTGTTGCACTGATTGGAGTGGAAATAGTAAAGTTCAACCTTCCAAAATCCAACACTTTCCCTAAAGATGCATGGACTGGTACTGGGAGTAGGAAATTATAGGTTTCCAAAGCCCAACACTTTGCTTACTGTTGTCCTGTTTGGAGTGGAAATTATAAATAATACCTCTCTAAAATCCAATGCTTTCCCTACTATTGCATTATTTGAAGTGGGAATAGGAAATGTAACCCTCCAACACTTTCCCTATTGTTCTGTAGACTGGAGTGGAAATAGTAAAATCCAGCTCTCCAAAGTCTAACAATTTCCCTACTATTGCTTAAAGTTAAGTGGGAATAGTAAATGTCACCCCTTTAAAGACCAACACTGTTGTATTGACTGGATTCCGAATAGTAAGTCTAATCCCTCCAACGTTCAACACTTTTCCAACCACTGCATAAACTAGAGTGGGAATAGTATATTTAATATTCTTAGGCTGCAGTACTTTTCATAATATAGGTTAGATATATTTTATAGCATTAATTATTTCATATTTCCATATTTTATGTTATTCATTTTTTTTTTTACATTTAATTTAACCACTTTGTTGCTAGATATTGTCCCCCATTGCTGAGCCCTTTTTTGGCTATTTGGGGTAGTTAGCGGGTATGTCCGTATAACGCTTTGTCCACATAAGGTATCCATGCCAAATTTGTGTCCTTTTCTTCAAACATAATGGGGATTCCAAAATTACCCAGGGTTTGTGGATTGCCCTAGAGGCGACCAAGAAAATAGGCAAAATATAGCTACATGTTATTTTTTTTTAGTAAAAATGGGAATAAAGTTCAGCAGATGAAAGTGTCTGTTTTTTTAACGAAAATGGCATCAACTAAGGGTTTGTAGTGATTAAATAAACATCTTCCCAGCTGTTAGGAACAGGCAGGCTTGAATCAGAAACCACATTTGTCAACACAGTTTTGGCATTTTACTGGGACACAGCCCATTTTTCAAAATTTTTGTACTTTCAACCTCCTTCCAATTAGTGTCATCCATAGGTGGATCCTGGAAAGCTATCCGTTTCTGAAATGTAGATAAAATTCTGTAGTCAGCAAGGGGTCATTTGTGTAGATCCTTCAAGGATTTCCTAAATTGAGTTGAAAACTAGCCAATTATATGTAACTTCTTCTAACTATGACAGATTTTTGAAAACAATATACCAGTATGTCTGCTGGACCCTTCTGATTGCGGGCAGACATGGGACTTGTAGGTTCACAAAGGACCATTGGTACTCAGGGCCAATAACTGAGCTGCGCCTTGCAATGTTTTTTTAATTATTTATGGGCTATACAGATATTTATTTAGTAAAATATAAAGAGTGAAAAATAGGTATCAAGGTAACCAATGTATTTCTGAAATGGGCAAAAGCAATGGAGTTTAGAAGCAATGGTTATTTGCACATCCCTGAATTTGTGGGTACCAATACTAGCATGTGAATTAGAGGGCATTTGTAAACATTTGTTACTCACTAGCTTACATTTGGAAGGTGCAAATACTACTTGTGTGGGTAGGTCTAGTGTCCACAGCAAGAAATGGCCCAAAACGCAACATGGACACATCACATTTTTCCACCCAAAACTAACCCTTTTTTTGCATTGTGCCTAGCTGTGGATTTTGGGCCCTAGCTCAGCTGGCACCTAAGGAAACTTAGCAAACCTGAGCATTTTTTAAAACTAGAAACCCAAGGCAATCCAAGATGGGGTGACTTGTATAGATCCCGCCAGGTTCTGTTACCCAGAATCTCTTGCAAACATAAAAAATTGTCTAAAGAACATTTTCCTCACACTTCTGTGATGGAAAGCTCTGGAAACTGAGGGAGCCACACATTTTCTACCACCCAACATTTCCCCAGGTCCCACGATACAAATACTACTGTATTTGTTGGGGGAACCAATTCCCAATGACAGAGAAGAGCCCAAAACATATTGTGAACACATCAAAATTATCTATCACAAAGCAGCCTGTTTTTGCAAGGGGGCACCTGTGTAAAAATGATACGTGTGCATAGCTAAATGGAAGCACTGTGCCAGCATAAATTTGCCTCTACGCAGTATTCCCCTCAGACTCTTGATAAAAATGATACATCACTTGTGTAAGTGGGCCAAGCGCTTGCGACTGGGAAGGGCAAACAACATATAGAAATTGAGGGGGAACCAAAGCAGGTCCAAAAGGGCAGTTCTTTTATATGTTTTTTGGTTGACTCTGCTTTGAGCACCCACACAAGACGGGCAGAGTTTTTATCAATACTGATGTGGCAATGCTGGTTGGTAGGTGGATTCTTGAGGCTTCCTGAAGTTTCCATCACAGAAATCTAGGGAAAATGTGTGATGTCAGGCAAAGTTGTAGGTTTACAGGGAAGAGAACAAACTATATCTTCCACAATACATCACTTAAGGAACCACAAGATCTGGATATTTGTTAACATAAGCAACATATTGATACCACATCTCAGTTTAAAATTTCTGAATGGGATCTAACGTGCATGTAGATTCCTCCACATGGGGCTCGCAATCCTCGCTGAACATATTGAAATCCAATGTTGGATGGAATATGTTTTAGGAATTTCATACACACTCCTTAACGTTCAAGATTTCACTTTAAAAGTCTTTGCGACTGGTCTAAATTTAGGAGGCGGTGGCTGGACCTTCGGAAACCAGCTGTTCAACTATCTGCTGACTTGATGATCTAGATGTCCTACTTAAAGTCAGATAATTTGATGGTCAAAAAAAGTTGTTACCCTATCTACTGTCTCAGCCAGTTTGCCTTACACAGTGGAATGCTTACCAGAAAAGCAACAATCTATACACTGTATTTAGAGTGAAAGTTCCTTCAACTGACACATTATGGTTCATTCTTTACATCCGTATTTAATGTATACAAAACTAACTGAATTACCTTGCCTCTGCTACCATGAACCCTGTGGCTTTATCCAGTTGTGTTAGAGGAACAACAACACAATGCAAAACAAATGAAATAGTGTGAGAAAGTAGCCTCTTTCTAGCATGGTTACTCCCACTTTTGGCCTGTTTGTGAGTCTGTGTCCATTTGTTTATACTGTGTCACTGGGATCCTGCTGGCCAGGACTCCAGTGCTCATATATAAAAACCTATATGTCAGTGTGTTTTTTTCCTGTCTCACTGGGATCCTGCTAGCCAGGACCCAGTGCTCATAGTTTGTGGCCTAATGTACGTGTTGTCAGTAGTGCTTGACTGTGTCAATGAGGCTCTGCTAACCAGAATCTCAGTGCTTATGCTCTTTCTGCTTTTAAATGTGTCACTATAGGCTAGTGACTTCATTTACCAATTTCAGTTGGCACACTGGACCCCCCTTATAAGTCCATAGTATATGGTACCTAGGTACCCAGGGCATTGGGGTTCCAGGAGCTCCTTATAGGCTGCAGCATTTCTTTTGCCACCCATAAGGAGCTGAGACAAACCCTTGCACAGGCCTGCCATTGCAGCCTGCGTGAAATAGTGCACACACTATTTCACAGCCAATTTTACTGAACTTAAGTAACTTATAAGTCACCTATATGTCTAACCTTCACTTGCTGAAGGTTAGGTGCAAAGTTACTAAGTGTGAGGGCACCCTTGCACTAGCAAAACTGCCCCCACATAGTTCAGGGCCGTTTCCCCGGACTTGCGGGATGCCATTACTCATGTGCACTACGTATAGGTCAATACCTATATGTAGCTTCACAATGGTAACTCCAAATTTGGCCATCTAAGGTATTTAAGATCATGGAATTGTCCCCCATTCCAAATATGGTAGTGGGGAACCAATTCCATGCATCCTGGGGGCTCCACTATGGACGCCAGTTCTGCCAAACCAGCTCTCTGAGGTTTGCACTGCAGCTACAGCTGCTGCCACCTCACAGACAGGGTTCTGCCCTCCTGGGGTCTGAGCAGCTCAGTCCCAGGAAGGCAGAACAAAGCATTTCCTCTGAGAGCATGGTGTTACACCCTTTCCCTTTGGAAATAGGTGTTACAGGCTGGGGGGGGGGTAGCCTCCCCCAGCCTCTGGAAATCCTTTGAAGGGCACAGATGGTGCCCTCCTTGCATAAGCCAGTCTACACCAGTTCAGGGACCCTATGTCCCCTGCTATGGCGTGAAACTGGACAAAGGATAGGGAGTGACGACTCCCCTGTCCATCACCACCCTATGGGTGGTGCCCAGAGCTCCTCCAGTGTGTCCCAGACTTCAGCCATCTTGCTTTGCAAGGTGTGGGGGCACTTTGGAGGGCTCTGAGTGGCCAGTGCCAGCAGGTGACATCAGAGACCCCTCCTGATAGGTCCTTCCCTGAAAAGGTATCCAATCCCCCTCTCAGGGCTATTTAGGGCCTCTCCTGTGGGTTCTCCTCAGATTCTACTTGCAAGTTTCCAGCAGGAATCCTCTGCAACTACTACTTCATCCTCTGACCTTGGATCAACCGCAGCCTGCTCCAGGAACCGCTGTAACAGCAACAGCGTATCCGTTTCCTCTGCAACTTCAGCTCCAGCCAGCAAATGCAACAGTTTCCATGGTGTGCATGCTCTGAGGACTCCGTGTCTTCATCCCGCACCAGAAGGACTGAAGAACTCTACTGAGGGGTGACAGAGTCACTCGCCTGCTCAAGCAGGCACCTTCCAAGACGACGACCGGTACCCTTGGACTCTTCTCACAGCAACAAGCGTGCTCCTAAGGACACAGAGGGTAGATCCCATTGACATAGACTGTCCTGAGGTCCTGCTGACGCAATTTGGAGGAGGTAAGACATTGCCTTCTCTGAGAGCGATGGTACCCCTGTGTACTGTGTCCTCTTCACCTCCTGAGGACCCTGTGCACTATTTAAAAATTTCCTTCATGCACAGCCTGGCCCAGGTCCACAGCACTCCATCCTGTGATGCTCAACTCGCTGAGGTGTTCTCCAGCGGCATGGGACCTTCCTTTGTTGTGCTTCACCAACCGCATTTTGCACCTCCTTTGTCCCCATGTCCTGGGACTCCCGTGGATGGCATCCTGGGGGCTCTCTAAAGTGCTGAGAGACCCTCTTCCTTCTCACACAGAGTTAAGGCCCTCAGGTCCCTCCTGAGTCCAGCCAGCACCATTTGAACGCAAAACACATATTTGTCGTAACCAAGGTTTGTTGGTGACTTCCAACACAAAATCACATCTGCATCCATCTTCTCATCATGGGACATCTTCTGCATCATGCAGGACCCCACTGGCATCTTCCTAGGGTGCATTCCTGTAGTCTTCGTCCAACTGGGGACTCTTCTTATGCAACCACTTCTGGGTTGGCAGGGGCTCCTGCCCTTCCTGGAACTTCTTTTGACTTCTGTACTTGGTCCTCTTCTTTTTCAGGTCTTCAGGTCCAGGAATCCAGCAGTTGTTGTTTGCAGACTTGATTGGTTACTGCAATATCCCAATCATGAGGTGTAGTGTGTCCTAAGGAAACTTGCAGTACTTTACTCCTGCTTTTCTGGGCTCTGGGGTGGGGTAATTTAATTCCCTTTACTGTATTCTTACTCTCCCAGCGATTCTGCACACCCTACACTTGTCTAGGGGGGAATTTATGATTCGCATTCCACTTTCTTAGTATATGGTTTGTGTTGCACCTAGACTTATTTTCTCCTATTGCATTCTATAGCATTTCCTATTGTTTGCACTATCCTATGTCTAACTACTTATCTTATTTTGGTGTCTAGTGTACTTATTGTGTATAATACTTACCTACAGAAGGAGTATTGCCTTTAAGATATTTTTGGTACTGTGTCACCCAAATAAATGCCTTTATTTTTGGTAGCACTGAGTATTGTCTTTACGTGTGTATAAGTACTGTGTAACTATAAGTGGTATTGCATGAGCTTTGCATGTCGCCTAGTTCAGCCTAAGCTGCTCTGCTATAGCTACCTCTATCAGCCTAAGCTGCTAGAACACTAATACTTCACTAATAAGGGATAACTTGACCTGTTATAAGGTGTAAGTAACCAAGGTACCCACTACAAACCAGGCCAGCCTCCTACAAAAGGTTCCTAACTTTTTAAATGCACTATGTTAACTAACAATGCCACTTAACCTAACTTTATGTTCACCAAAGCATATATTACAACAGTGTAATCTGTCTCTCTGCCTGTCTTTATGCCTCAGGCCACGTAGACATATAAAATATGATTTTACTACCCCAACTTCAAATCTGTCAGTAAATGTTTAAATATACTTAGACAGCCAAACTGATAATGCAAATACACTAGAAGCAACCACTTTATATTTTTTACTAAATTATACACAAACTCAAAATGATGTTATAAAAATGAAATAGCTTTTATTTTTTAAATGCACCTAATATAAGACTGCTCTTGGTCCCTGCATACATACTTACCTCACACTGCACATGATATGAAACAACCATTCACCCAAAATTGATATTAGAACATCCACCTCACTACTAGAACATTATGTGGGAAAAAATACATAATAGTTAGGGCAAGATAGACACCCACATTCCAAATATTTATATATGATACCTAGGTTTATGCATACCAGATAAATGGAGTGAGCTCTAGGTGAACACCCTGCAGTTGTTCCGACATTTTGTCACACAAGTAACTATGTAACATACAATCATACAAAAATGCTCTGCATGCCACACATACTATTCCCTCACCTCCCCATTCCAAATCCCATTAACACACATGGGAAGAGAACAAACTATATCTTCCACAATACATCACTTAAGGAACCACAAGATCTGGATATTTGTTAACATAAGCAACATATTGATACCACATCTCAGTTTAAAATTTCTGAATGGGATATAACTTGCATGTAGATTCCTCCACATGGGGCTCGCAATCCTCGCAGAACATATTGAAATCCAATGTTGGATGGAATATGTTTTAGGAATTTGTATGGGAGGGAGAGGGCCTAGATGTTCTCAGGAGGGAGTCTTCAGCCATAGTGACGTTTTGGAGCAGTAGGGATAATAGAGGGAGATTCTGAGATCCTTCTGTAAGAATGGGAGAATTTTCTGAAGGGTTTTAATAGTGTGATTAACATGTAAGTCAAAAGACACAGCATTGTCAAATAAAACCCCCAAGTTTCTAGCTACCAGTATGGGCGCAGGCAATTCTCCGCAAGATTGCGGCCACCACCAAGAGCTCTACAAGGAGCTGTTAGCACCGAAGAAAAAGATTTCGGTTTTCTCTCTGTTCATTTTAAGCCAATTTTGACTCATCCACTCGTTGACCTTCTTCATGCAGTTGTGAAACCTGACAGCTCCCTCCTCCTAGTCCCTATTGACCGGGATGATGAGTTGGGTGTCATCAGCATAAGAGGAAACCTGGAAGCCAAATGAGCAGACCAACTTTGCCAGTGGAGCCACATACAGACTGAACAGAGAGGGTCTCAGGGAAGACCCCCTGGGGACCCCACAAGGAAGTTGGAATGGGCAGATTTAAAATCACCACAGCTCACAATGGTTGATCTTTCGTGCAAAAAGGACACCAGGGTATCCTGGGTACTGTCCTTTACCCAAACTTGAAAAAGGCGCTGCACCAACAGTTGCGGAGAGCCGGTATCAAATACAGCCAAGAGATCTAGTAATACCAGAATGGCTACCTCCCCTTTGCGCACCGTCCGGCGAATCAAGTCAGAAGTGGCGCTAAGAGCAGTTTCCATGCTGTGCGCTTTCTGGAACCTGTGTCGGGAGGGATATAGGCAGCCACTTTCCTGGAGGAAACGGGCAAGCTTGATATTAAGATAGTTTTCAATATTCTTAGCCGAAGAGGGAATTAAGGAAATGGGACAAAGATATTTGAGATTATTAGGGGTGCCTCTTGGTTTCTTTCTAAGCAGGATTATGATTGCCTCTTTCCTAGATGGGGGAAAAACCCTGGTGTTCAACACCTCCAGGTAAGCCAATTCTAATGCTTCGGAAACCAGGTCAGGAGTGAGCCTCAAAATTTTAGGGGGACAAGGATTGTTAGGGGACCCTGTCCTTATCTCCGACAGTAGTGCATTAATCCTGTCTGCTGACAGTGGGTGGGTGGAATTTGGCTAGAATGGGACTGTTATGAGATGCCGTATTTCCCACAGAAACTACGGGGTCCAGATCCACAGGGTGCTGGGCAAAAATTGTGTGGATCTGTAAGATTTTATTTTTTTTAAAAAGTCTGCTACCTTATTATAAAAAGTTTGAGAATTCCCCAGGTCTGGGGACGTGGCCGGACATGTGAGAGAGCGGACCACTCTGAAGAGTTCCCTAGATGTATTGTCTGCTTCCTAAATTTTAAGAGTGAATTAGTCGGAATTGGCTTTTTTCATTGCCAGTTTATAGTCCCTAAGCAGAGTCCTGAGTTTGTCTCTTTCCACTATATTTTGATCCAATTTCCATTTACGCTCCTGCCACACATATCGCCTTTGCAGCTCCTTGAGCTCCTTAATGTGCCAAGGTGAAGATTCTCTCTTACTGGCCAAAGGTCGTGTCTTCCTTAAGGGGGCCAGCAAGTCAGTTTCAGCCCTTATTCCCTGTTTGTACCTTTCCACCGAGGAGCTAGGCAGCCCCCTATTCTGCTCCCAGCCCTCCTTCAGGGCCTGTGCAAGTTTCTTCTCTCCAATTCTGTCCCAATGTCTAACCAGCTTAGTGATCAATGGGGCGTGAGTGGGCATCCCCCTTCCATCTACCCTAAAGGATAGCAGATGATGATCGGACCATTCAAAGGCCACGTTGTTAAGACGTATGGCATAAAAAATGCCATCCAGGGTGTGCCCTGCCCTATGGGTGGCTGAAGTAACTTTGAGTTCCCAGTCAAACCCAGACATCAGGTCAATGAAAACACCGGTCCCATTGTCTTGTTTATCCTCAAGGTGGAAGTCAAAGTCTCCCAGCACGATACACTTAGAGGTTGCAATAAGTGGTTCATTAATAAATGGCCAGTGAAGTAAGAAAGAGTTCTTAGGACCAAGAGTTCGATAAATCAAGAGGCCCTCAAAGAACACCATATTCCCATATTGCCAAGGCAAACCTTAAAGTGGGAGCATTCATAAATTTCTGGTCTAGCATTAATATTAATAGGATCTAAAGCACAATGTAAAATACTCTTAAATAAAACTGCCAGTCCCCCCCCTCTTGCGAGTTCCATCGAGTCTAAAAGACTCATATCCTGGGGGTGAGGCTGCTGTAAAATCAGGACCGGAGTCTTCCCCGGACAATGTTTCCGAGATGAACAAACAATCCAAATCTAAGGATTCAATCATGTCCCAATCTTAACACAGTGTTTAATCAATGAGCAAGTATTAATTAGACCACATTTTAACTGGCTCAGAGAGCCGGACCCCTATTTCTTAAGCATTTCTGCTGGATAGCACACCTCCAGCCCTCAAGCTGATCTGCGCAAGTCTACTCGCTTATGGATTTGCCTAGTAGAAAAATCTAGCAGGCTCAGTCGGGGGGGGATTGATGTCAGAATCTGCATGGTTGAGAATCCAGGACCTACATTTACCAGTGAATCTATAATCACACTTTATGAACAAACATCAAACAAAACATATGTGTTTGAATGGCTGGGCTAGTTTTGTATCAATAGTCTGATCAAACAATTGCCTAGGACCTAGATATCCATAATTAGCATACTCTCAAATATTGGCTAAAGGATCCTGTCCATCTCACAGAATGCTAGTATTTGTATTGTGGCATTAGTACATCATGTTTTATTTAGATCTGAGCATGCACAACTTTTCCGGACCACAGAGGGAATGTAAGCAACTGAACCACATGATGAAGGGTCTAATTTCTAGTTCAGATGACAGGATACTTCATTATTAATAAGACAGATGTCCCATCTGACATGTTATAAGTTGCCTGGCATGATTTATACATGAATCACTCAAATTGAGATGGGATGATGCATGTAGTTTGTTTATAATTAGAAAAAGAAAACATGATGGTTCCTTGCACTTTCTAGACCCATTCTACCCACCTTTGTCAGTGAGGCTCATGAGTGCCACAGTAGTGTGTTACTCAGGACCTGATTCACAAAAGTAAAGTTGAACTAAAAGTCCAATTTTACTACTTTTCGGTATTCACAAAGGTGAAGTTAGACCAAAAGTCCCACTTTACTAGTAGTAAAGTTAGACTTTGGTCTAACATTACCTTTGTAAATTCACAAAAGTAGTAAACTTAGGCTTTTGGTCTAACTTCACCTTTGTGAATCGGCCCTTGTTTGACAAGATAGGTCTATGCCACTGTGGCTCAACGTTTCCATTCCTTGACCTTAGATTTAACATACCTTTAGAATTATTTGTGAGTTAAGTAAAAATGAAAAAAATGGAATGGAGTGGCTTAGTAAATGAAGGTGTTTGACTAAAATGTTGAGTTGGTAGTATTGTCCTACAAGAATATTTTTTACTTTATATTCTGACAACAAAACATCCTTATCAGGAATATTGCAGGAAAGATTATTTGTTTAGTTTTGTTTTTAATATCTTTGTTTAAAATGTCCTTGCATGGAATATAGTTGAGTATATCACTATATTGGTGTGAATGTTTTGTATATTTATCATAGTTTTGTTCTTGTATTATAGTGTAGGGATGTTTTTTTTTGTCATTAGTGATTTAATAGGTGGAATAATTAGCAGTGCATGGCGAGGTATAGTTATTTTAGTGCATAAGTCAAGTAACAGCTACAATGCTGAGGAGAGTTATCAGCACTTTTGGCCTGATTTAGAGATTGGAAGACATGATACACCATATCAAACCTGATGGATATTCCTTCTGCCGTATTACTATTCCCTTAGGATATAATGGGATCGTAATATGGAGGATGTGATATCCTTCACGTTTGGGACAGAGTAACCCCATCAGCCAAACTCTAAAATTAAATAGGTATAGGACACAATAACAAATTGTTATTTGGAACGGGCATTTTTAGTTCGTCCATTCCATATACGGATTCCTTATTCTATGCATTAACAAACTCTGGTTGTAAACCTTTCATATTTTACCACCAACTCAAAGGAGGTGGTAACTCATTCTGAAACATGAAGGGGTTGCTAATGGACCTCTTCCCTTTTATGAATAGTGGCAAAAATGATGTTCAGACATGTAGCACTACCCCTAAAAAATGTTTGGTAATTTGTGTATTTTTTTCATTTTTTTTAAACACATCCTCTTTTCCTTTAAGATTGGCATATTTAAAAGCAAATACAGCCATGCTGATCTACTGATCCCACCAGCTCAACATTCCTCTGATTGTGGTCAATCCTAAAGGGTTGCAGTTAGTGACCTTTCATATTATTTTTGATGAGATATATCAAATTGCAACCCACTACGATTCTTTATGTTATGAACTGAACTAATAGTATAAAGGTCAGCACAATTTGCAATATCTTTTACCAAATTGATTCTTTGTACATTAGGCCCACAAAGTCTCAGAGAAATTTCCTTCTTCTTAGCAACATATTCATAGAATTCCTGAAGTTTTTCATCAGAAGCAGCTTGAATGTAAATATGTTGTTACTAATAATACAGGTATAGATTATTATTGTATGCACAATGTAAGGCAATTACAACTTAGGGTTTTCCCAGATATTAATTTTTCCACACCAAACCTTACATCTGGTTCCTCGGGGCCTAAGTCCTGCCACCTCAATCTACTGTGCTACTATTTGCCAGGAGACAAAAAAGACCCACAGTGCTGTGGCATGAACTGCCAACTCTGTGTAGTCCCTTCTTTCTGTGTTGTCAGGCCACTTCCTCTGAAAGCCTGCCATTGGCTGTACCCATTTCCAGGAGATGGGACACTTAGGCCCATATTTATGCTTTTTTAGCTGCACATTTGCGTAATTGTTTGATGCAAAATCGGCACAAACGTACAAAGTACAATTGTATTTTGGAAGTTTGTGCTGCATTTTGCGTGAAAAAATTATGCACCTGCGGCACTTAAAAAGTATAAATATGGGCCTTAGGCCCTCATTATGATACTGGTGGTAAAAAATGCCTAACACCTTGGTGACAGCCTCCAAAAGACCGTTGCCGCAGCTACCAGCTGTCTGCCTTAATATGACCACAGCCGGATTTCTGCCAGAACGATGGCGGAAATCCAGCTGTGGCCATGCCGGCGGATGGCAGTAAGGTACGCCAGTAGACCGCTGCCAGCTGTATTGTGAGAAATAATATTTCCTGGTGGTGTTCTGCTGGTGGACGCTGCTGCTGGCAGCAGCGCCCCGTCCCGTCTCCTGCCAGAGGATCCCCTGCACACAGGTAAGTGGGTGCTCTGAAAGGTGAGAGGGGTGGTGGGTGTTGTTTGTGTGTGTGGAGGGGGTGCAGTTTGTATGTGCATTTATGCAGGTATGTGTTGCGTGTTGGATGCGAGTGTGCATGTATGAAGGTGTGAGCACGTGAATGTTGTGTTATGTGAATGCGTGTGTGCGTGCATGTTTGAAAGTGTGCGCGTGTGTGTGTGAGTAGATGTATGCATCCATGGATATTTGTGGGAATGTGTGTGCATCTGTGTGTGTGAAGGGGGCGTGCATGTGGGTGGTTTGGGGGGCATTGGAGAGGCAGGGGGTGGGAATTAACTGTAGAGGGAGGGGGAGGTGGTAGACCCCTATCAGTGACAGGGAAGGAATTCCCTATCACTGATAGTGCCTACCGCCATGGTTTTTCCTGGCGGTAAGGAAGCCACGCAAACCTTGGTGGTAGGTGGGGTCATAATCCCACAGGTGGAACAGTGATGCCCGCTGGCCAGCCTGGTGGCTGTCACCGCCATGGCGGTCGGAGTCGTACATTGGCGGTTTGCCTTCAGCCAACCCACCAATGTGTTAATATGGCTGTACGTACCACCATATTTCCACTGACCGTCTGGGTCATAATGATCCCCTTAATGTTTCATGCAATGAACCTTTACCTGTGGACTGCAGTTTTCTATCGCTGTTAAAAAGAGTCTCAGGCCATTGAAGAGATTTACCTAGTGACATGGCTAGGTTGCTGCGGCTTGCCATTTTGGATTTGCAGCAGGAGGACTCCCTGCCTTTTCAGACTCCTTCGTCAGCAAGACACATCTTGTCAGTGTTTAGGCCAGCATTAGCTCCCTCCACTATTCACAGAAGCAACATGTGGAAGAACCCACAAGTTGTACAGCTTCACACCATTTGTATTACATTTGGGCTTTTGTCTCAGTGTATCTTCATGGGATGGCCAGTGTAAAGGGAAAAGCACTCACCCCCCCACCTCCAGCTCTGTCAATCTCGGGTGCCCTCAATCAATCAGGCCTCCTATGCAATCTGCAGAAGGAGCCACTGCAGTTTTCTCCACATGGGCCCAAAGTGACGCCCCAGTTTCTGGCCCCTTTCAACAGCCTCTCAGTGCTTTCTGTCAGTTGTTGTCTATAGTCTGTGATCTGACACGTCTGGCATCTTTTGATTTCATTAGCTCCAGGTTCTATCTCCGGATTGGCTCTAGATTTTTAGGTTGAGGGTTAGCGTACAGCCTGCTGTATACTAAAGTATACAATAGAGTGAGTTTCAGTGTTATGATTTGTTAGTTGCAGTGTCTTTCAAAATTCCTTGCTTGCTAGTGGTCAGTTCTTTCCTTTGTCCTGCCTTTTTTGATTTTGGGAGCAGCACAAAGTACTGTGTAATTGCACTATATTCTGTTTATCTCTTCTGTAAGGGTCTTTTTTTTAACCATTTGCCTGTTTGACTTCAAGACTGTGGATGCTTGTTCAGTCCCTCCTCCTTACCAGCTCCCCTTGCAAACATAATAAAACAGAGGGGTGCTTTTCCAGGGCCAGCTTGCATGTTGTGTAAAGATGATTCCCTTCCTCATGCATAATTTATAAAGGTCACGGTAAAACACAACCTTTGTGGTTTTGTAAATTGCTCTGTACAAGTTTTGTTTTCAAAAACTCAGATTACAATGGTGTCTACCTTTCAGAGTGCTCTAGCAGCAGGGCTCCAAATGAGCAGGACAGGAAAACCTCGGGCGATTCACAGCTACACTTTCTGGTATTTCATTTATTTAGAAAGTGTTCCAATGAACTCTTCTCTGAATCTGTCTTTCTGTCCATCTGCCATGTTTGCCTCTGCTTACATGCATCAGTCATCGAGTGCCACACTTTCTCTGCAACGTCTTTTTCTGTGCATCTGTTTGTTGTGTCATTCTTTCTGTGTGTCTCTATTTGCGGTCATTTGTGTCTGTTTAGTAAGCATTGTGTATCTCTTTTGTGCATCTGTCTCTCAGTGTCACGATCTCTCTGTGTTCATTCTGTCTGTTTCTTTTTCCGTAGCACTCTGCTTTCGTCTCTCTTTCTGTGTGTCTGCCATTTGTGCCTCTCTTTACTTGCCATTTCTTTTTCCGTGGCACTTTTGTGCTCTGAAATTTAAACTCCATCAATGTGCGGCTTTCTTTTTTTAAGCAAGAGCCTTCTCGCACTAATATCTCGAACGCATCGGGAAACAGCTCTGCATTGCATCTGTCTGCTGGCCCCTTTTAAAACTCACAACGTCACAGAGAAATGGTGCTGTGACTTTTTTTCAAAATAGCTATGTGTTTCTTTTTTATTTGTTAGTAATGTGCTTCACGGCATTTAAAAAGGTAGTGTGTGTTTGCCTCCAAATTAATATTTTTAAATTGAAAACATTGTTTATGTAGGCATACTGTTCAAACAATGTGCTTGCAACATATGTAACACTTGCAAATGAAAAGTATAGATAAGAATAGAAAGACACGCTGCCTTTCACATGCCCTAATGTTCGTTATCAAAATTATGGTTTCAGTTTGTTTCCCGCTTTATTATTTTCCAGATTATTTTTTGAGTTTGGCTCCATAATTGGTCACTTTTCTTTTACTCTCAAATGGATTCTCGCTCCGACATTTAGACCGGACTTTGAAACACACCTGCCTTGCATCTGGCTGCCTTTCCCTTTCCAATCACACAAATGCACCGATAAATTGACCTCTGTCTGTTTTCAAAATGGCTGTGTCGCATTTACTTGAACTCCACTACCAGTGCATCAGCTGGCTTGCTGTTTTCTTTCCCTACCATAGCTAATTATCTTTTAAATTAATTTCCTGCTTGTTTTCCGAAGTGTGCTTCATAACTTGGTTGGTTAGTTTGCTGCTCGTGTTCCAATCCTGCCGCCCTTTTTCAGATCGCACAGAGACTCCTATACATAGCTCTGCTTAAGGTTACGGACTCGTCCTCAACCCACTGCTATCTACTTCACCATCTTTTCATTGTTTAAATGCACCACTGCCTCCATGTTTCACACAAATAACATGAACTCCTTTTAACACCTTGCTGTTACCCTACTTTACACTTCTTTGAAGTTAAATGCACATATGTTTCTATCTTCTATAGAAAATGGTGCCTTGGTTCCCTTTGAATTCCTTAGTTGATTTTATCTCTTTTACCTTACTTAAACATCACAAAAGCCAGACACAAACAGTTCTTCCAAACCGATGTGCTGCTGACATTTCAGCAGAAGTCCTTATTTACACACACTAAAAAAATTGGTAAGTTCACTGCAAGTATTCTCCATTTGTTTCTATTTAGCTAATCAGTAATTTACTTGTTCTGCCTAACAATTTTATAATATCTCCATTATTTTCATTTCTACCAAACCTTTTAAACATTTATAAACAAGAGAGTATGTGTATTTATTTTTACAATAACTATCATTAGCTACCATTACAACCGCTTTATTTTTATTTATATATATATATATATATATATATATATATATATATATATATATATATATATATACTGTATATATATATACTGTACACATTGAAGCTTTTGATTTACATGCTTTCTTAACACACAATAATATAATTAAAATGCATGTTCCAAAAAAAAGTTACTAGAGTAAGGCTTATTTTATCCAAATTCACGTGTATGCTGCGTTTTCAATTGCTTTGTTAAAATTATACATTTTTTTAAAGTTTACATTTCACTTCCAAGCTACAGCAAATACTATTAAAATAGCGTTCACTTTCCTTTGTGCTCTAGCAGGAGCACTCCCAATCAGCAGGAAAAGAAAGCTGCAGCCAATTACCAGTATCACCCCCACTTCGCTCCCCATCCCGTATCTATTTCATTTATAAAGTGCTTAAATTAACACACAAACTACAAATCCTATTTTTTCTTATGCTTATACATTTCAAAAGTTTACTTTATTCCATATTTATTGTATTTGTCTCTCAGTGTCACGCTCTCTCTGTTTTCATTCTGTCTGTTTCTTTTTCCGTAGCACTCTGCCTATATCTCTCTTTCTGTGCGCCTGCCATTTGTGCCTCTCTTTACGTGCATTAGTTATCGAGTGCAGCTACACCTCCAATTCACCACCCTTCCGATATTCAATCTATTTGTGAAGTGCTTCAAAAAACTGTTCTCTGCATCCATCTTACTGTGAGTCTGCCATGTCTGGTTCTGTTTTCGTCCATCAGTGATCAAGTGCCACACACTCTATCTGTATTTCTATTTGTGTCTCTATCGTTTAATACACGCTCCCTGTCTCTTTCTTTACGTGCAACTGTCCTTTACTGCAAGTTCAAAATGTCTCTTTCTGTGCATCTGTTTCTAGTGTAACTCTTTCTGTGTGTCTCTATTTTTGTGCATCTGTCTATCTTTAGTAAGCGTTGTGTATCTCTTTTGTGCATCTATCTCTCAGGGCCACGCTTTCTCTGTTTTTCATTCTGTCCGTTTCTCTTTCAGTAGCACTCTCCCTATGTCTCTCTTTCTGTGTCTGACATTTGTGCCTCTCTTTACGTGCATCAGTTATCAAGTGCAGCTTCACCTCCAATTCACAGCCCTTTCGGAATTTAATCTATTTATAAAGTGCTACAATAAAATCCTCTCTGCATCCGTCTTACTGTGCGTGTCTGGTTCTGTTTGCGTCAGTTATCAAGTGCCACACTTTCTCTGCAAGTTCCGAAGGTCTCTTTCTGTACATCTGTTTTTCGTATCACTCTTCCTGTGTGTCTCTATTTGTGTCCATCAGTCTCTTTTTAGTAAGCGTTGTGTATCTCTTTTGTACATCTGTCTTTCAGTGCCACGCTCTTTCTGTTTTTCCTTCTGTCTGTTTCGTTCCCTATGTCTCTATTTCTGTGCGTCTGCCATTTGTGCCTCTCTTTGCGTGCATGAGTCATCAAGTGCCACACTCTATGTCTGTCTTTCTTTTTGTGCCTCTATCATTCATTACAAGCACCCTGTCTCTTTCTTTTGGTGCAACTTTCCTTTATTGCAAGTTTCAAGTTTCTCTTTCTGTGCATCTGTTTGTCGTGTCACTCTTCCTATGTGTCTCTATTTGTGTGCATCTGTCTCTCTGTAGTACGTGCCGTGTATCTCTTTTGTGCATCTGTCTCTCAGTGCCACACTCTCTCTGCTTTTCATTCTGTCTGTTTCTCTTTCAGTAGCACTCTCCCTATGTCTCTCTTTCTGCGCGTCTGCCATTTGTGCCTCTCTTTCCGTGCATCAGTCATCAAGAGCCACACTTTATATATGTCTTTCTTTTTGTGCCTCTATCGTTTATTAAACGCTCCCTGTCTCTTTCTTTAGGTGCAAGTTTGCTTTATTGCAAGTTCCAAACGTCTCTTTCTGCATATCTGTTTATTGTATCACTCTTCCTGTGTGTCTCTATTTCTGTCTATTTTCTCTCTATACTAAGTGCTGTGTATCTCTTTTGTGCATCTGTCTCTGTGTCACGCTCGCTCTGTTTTTCATTCTGTCCGTTTCTCTTTCAGCAGCACTCTCCCTATGTCTCTCTCTGTGCGTCTGCCATTTGTGCCTCTCTTTCCGTGCATCAGTTATCAAGTGCCACACTCTCTATCTGTCTTTCTGTTTGTGCCTCTATTGGTGATTTCACGCTCCCTGTCTCTTTCTTTATGTGCAACTGACCTTTATTGCAAATTCCAAACGTCTCTTTCTATGCATCTGTTTGTCGTGCATCAGTCATCAAGTGCCACACTCTCTGTCTGTCTTTGTTTTTGTGCCTCTATCGTTCATTACAAGCACCCTGTCTCTTTCTTTTGGTGCAACTTTCCTTTATTGCAAGTTTAAAGCTTCTCTTTCTGTGCATCTGTTTGTCGTGTCACTCTTCCTGTGTGTTTCTATTTGTGTGCATCTGTCTCTCTGTAGTAAGTGCTATGTATCTCTTTTGTGCATCTGTTTTTCAGTGCCACATTCTTTGCACTTTTATTTCTATCGGTTTCTCCTTCAGTGTTACTGTTTCTATGTTTGTCTGTAGTAAGCACCCAGTATCTTTTTTGTGCATCTGTCTCTCAGTGCCCCGCTCTCTCTGCTTTTTTTTCTCTCCATTACTCTTTCAGTAGCGCTCCTCCTATGTGTCTCTTTCTGTGCGTCTGCCATTTCTGCCTCTTTTTGCATCCATCAGTCATTAAATGCCATACTTCCTGTGTGGTTCTAACGTTTATTACACGCTCCCTGTTTCTTTTTTTATGTGCAACTGTCCTTTACTGCAAGTTCCAAACGTCTCTTTCTGTGCATCTGTTTTTAGTGTCACTCTTTCTGTGTGTCTCTATTTTTGTGCATCTGTCTATCTTTAGTAAGTGTTGTGTATCTCTTTTGTGCATCTGTCTCTGTGTCACGCTCTCTCTGTTTTTCATTCTGTCCGTTTCTTTTTCCGTAGTACTCTCCCTATGTCTCTCTTTTTGTGCGTCTGCCATTTGTGCCTCCCTTTACGTGCATCAGTTATCGAGTGCAGCTTCACCTCCAATTCACGGTCCTTACAGTATTTAATCTATTTATAAAGTGCTTCATTAAACTCCTCTCTGCATCCGTCTTATTGTGCGGCTGCCACGTCTGGTTCTGGTTGCGTCCATAAGTTATCAAGTGCCACACTCTCTATCTGTATTTCTTTTTGTGTCTCTCTCATTTAATACACGCTCCCTGTCTCTTTCTTTAGGTGCAAGTTTCCTTTATTGCAAGTTCCAAACGTCTCTTTCTGCACATCTGTTTATCGTATCATTTTTCCTCTGTGTCTCTATTTGTGTCCATCTGTCTCTTTTTAGTAAGCGTTGTGTATCTCTTTTGTGCATCTGTCTCTCAGGGCCACGCTCTCTCTGTTTTTCATTCAGTCCTTTTCTCTTTCAGTAGCACTCTCCCTATGTCTCTCTTTCTGTGTGACTGCCATTTGTGCCTCCCTTTACGTGCATCAGTTATCGAGTGCAGCTTCACCTCCAAATCACAGTCCTTCCGGTACCGGATACCAAAACCTACACCGTCACGCCAAAAGGAATAAGCCCACACTATCACTACGCACGAATCAATGCATCGGTCTTTTAACTGCAGTATTCCATTGGCGGTACACACTGCCGCGCTTAAAATACACACACATTTATAAACCACAACCACATTGGACAATTCAAAATACACACACCTGACACACATACACACACCACATCCACACACCCATTCCAATATAAAATACACACCCACATCACCCACAAACCCTTACAACCAAATTTCTGAAAGAAGGCCAGAGAGAAAGACTACCTAACACAACACCAGCATGCACAGACACACAACATCACTCATACAACATCCATGCACCTCAAACAACACACACCAACACATCCCCTCACACATCACAACAGACACCACCTCACACATCACCCACACCATATCATGGCACCTCAAAGACACCCCAGGTTCTCTGAGGAGGAGCTCAGGGTCATGATGGAGGGAATCGTCCGGGTAGAGCCACAGCTATTCGGATCACTGGTGCAGCAGACCTCCATTGCAAGGAAGATGGAGCTATGGCCGAGAATTGTTGACAGGGTCAACGCAGTGGGACAGCATCTAAGAACATGGGATCACATAAGGAAGAGGTGGAACGACCTACAGGGAAGGTACGTTCTGTGGTATCCAGACACCAGATTGCTGTACAGAGGACTGGTGGTGGACCCCCACCTCCTCCCCCACAACTAACAACATGGGAGGAGCAAGTCTTGGTGATCATGCATCCTGAGGGCCTCACAGGAGTAGCAGGAGGACTGGACTCTGGTAAGTCATATCTTTACTACTTTATCCCCCACCCCACCTGCATGCCATCACATACTCCCACCCTCACCCTCACACCCATCACCCCAACAACACACAGATACCCCACTAACACAACCCACACATTCAAAACTCAAGCCCTGCATGTAACACCAATACATGGACACCCATCACCAAAGCATGTCCAGCAGAGAGACTCACTCATGCCCTAAAATCACCAATCACCCAAGGGCCACGGCTATAATGCAAGCACAGGAGTAGAGAGTAACTCACCCATTGCACAAGATGGCACACACAGATACAATAACTATGCATTTACACCCCAACAGGACCCATAGCCAACATCCCCGGACAGGAGGTACCAGACATATCCAGTCCCCCCACAGAAGAGGCCCACAGTGACAACAGCAGCTCTGCATGCCTGGATCAAGATGACCAGCCCGGCCCAACAGGGACCTCGGGACAGTTCGTTCCCCCTACACAGTCACAAACCACCACTGAACCTCCCCCCTCAGAAAACACCCCCACAGCACTCACCCTGCAGGCCCACCCTTCTGTCCCCAGGACACATCAATCAGCAGTGTGTCCACCACTACAGGAGACCCAGGCAGCCCCATTAACACAGGACGATCAGGGACCTGGGGGCAGTGGCAGTGGGCACACGGTTCAGGGGACAGAGGCACAGGATAACAGGGAAGCTGGGAGGACTGCTGTACGACAGGGGGAGGACAGGTACTTGGAACCCACTCTCCACGAGGCACTCTCCAACATCATGGGAGCTTACCACCATTCCTAGGAGACCATGGGCATGGTACTGGCCAAGTTTCAGAAGACCCAGCGGTTGCAGCAGGAACACTACCTGGGGATCAGGGAGGACTTGAAGTCCATCAACATCACCCTGGTCACCATTGCAGGGGTGCTGGCAGACCTTCTCAACAACAGGAGGGACACAGTGGCACACCAACAGTCCCCTGACTCTAGCCTGGAAGAGCCCTCCACCTCCGCCGGCACTAGTGGACAGGAGGCACTGCCACAGGAACAACAGGCCACCAGCACCCCACCCCTTGAAGATGGGGAACCACCCAGCAAACGGTCCCTGCGATCGAGGAACAAAACAGAGAACATTGCCAAGACCCCCACCAGGAAATAAGACCCCCCTGAATGCCACCCTTTTGTCCCACTTTGTCACCCTGTCCACCTTAAAATGCCATTGCTCCACTTCCTTTTCCCCATTGGACAATGCACCTGTGAAACAAATAGACTGGACTCTGCCACAGACATTCCTCCACCATCACCACAGCCATTTTCCAACACACCTCCACTTATTTGCACAGAAATAAACACACTTAAATCACGAGACAATCTGGAGTCTGTCTGTGCTTTCACTAATTTGTAATTTCAAAACCTCTGGAAAATAGCAATGTCAATGTACTTATTCACATACCGATATAACACAGCTGTAGGCTAGCAGTAAACATAGCAGAGGGCACAAAGTGGGAGCCAGATCTGTGAAATGGAAAGGCAAAGTAACAAGTCAGGGTCCATACAGTGAGTGAAAATGACAGACTTATGCTAGCTCCAACAATAGTATGAGATGTGGGAAGCAGTTACATCTTCTTACCTGTGTCTCACTGGAAGTATTGCATTATGATGTTGTTTTGGTTGTCGACATCTTCTTCTTCTGCCTTCTCTTCTTCACTGTCCACATCTCCATAGATGCCACAAGACCACCATCTGGCCCATCCTCCTGGAGAAAAGGCACCTGGTGTCGCAAAGCCAGGTTGTGCAGCATATAGCATACCATGATGATCTGGAACACCATCTTCACTGAGTAGTATAGAGATCCACTTGTCAGATGGAGGCACCGGAATATGGCCTTCAGGAGGCCGAAGGTGCATTCTATAATCCTCCTAGTTTGCCCATGTGCCTCATTGTAGCGTTCCTTTGCCCTTGTCCTGGGATTCCTCACTGGGGTCAGTAGCCATGGCAGGTTGGGGTAACCAGAGTCATCTGCAAATGTTGAGGGACAAATGTTAGACACACACTAACCCTTAGGGACAACCCCATACCCAGACACCTATGTCAACTGTGTTGGGACCTTGGCCTCACCTATTAGCCACACACAGTGCCTCTGGAGTTTCCCCATCACATAAGGGATGCTGCTATTCCTCAAAATGTCGCCTCATACACAGAGCCAGGATACTTGGCATTCACATGGGAGATGTACTGGTCTGCCAAACATACCATGTGCACATTCATCGAATGGTAGCTTTTCCGGTTTCTGTACACCTGTTCATTCCTGCGGGGGGACAAATGCCACATGTGTACCATCAATGGCACCAATGATGTTGGGGATATGTCCCAGGGCATAGAAGTCACCTTTCACTGTTGGCAAATCATCCACTTGAGGGAAAACGATGTAGCTGCGCATGTGTTTCAGCAGGGCAGTCAACACTCTGGACAACACGTTAGAAAACATTGGCTGGGACATCCCTGATGCCATGGCCACTGTTGTTTGAAAAGACCCACTGGCCAGGAAATGGAGTACAGACAGAACCTGCACTAGAGGCGGGATTCCTGTGGGATGGCGGATAGCTGAAATCAGGTCTGGCTCCGACTGGGCACACAGTTCCAGGATTGTTGCACGATGAAGTCTTTATGTGATGATGATGTGTCTCTCTTCCATTGTTGACAGGTCCACCAGGGGTCTGTACACAGGAGGATGCCGCCATCTCATCACCTGCCCCAGCAGACGTGCCCTATGGAGGAGAACAGCGAGCAGAGGATCATCTAACACTTAGGTATCACATTGTGTTATTTGGTTAAAATTTAGAAATTCGCAATGTGCCTTTATCTGTCTGTATTCCAGGCCTAAATAGGTGTGACGCAGTTTTTTCCACGCCATGTGGTCCCCTAAAATGGCGGCCACCTGACCTATAAGGTGGGACAAAAGGAAATAAGGTAACTGCACTGGCGTCGCGGTGGGCGGTCGAAGACCGTGGCACAATTCAGCATTGCTTAACATTGGGCCCTATGGGATCTAGGGGCCAATGATGATCTACGCCAGTGGTGACGGTACGCACCGCCGTGTACGTGACTGCCATTTTCTTACTGTTCACTCACTTGATACCTGACCTTCAACAGGAGAGGACCTACACTGCAAGTGCTGCTGTTACCTGTGTCTGGAAGCGACAATGGCTACAGTGTCTGGGGAAAGGGCCCCTGCCTTCACTTGAGAGAAGTTGGAGAAACTGGTGGATGGGGTCCTCCCCAGTACATGCAACTGTACGGTCCTCCAGACAAACAGGTGAGTACACTGTGAGCATGGTGGATGGCACCTGAGTGTATGGAGTGTCGTGGATGGAAGAGGGTGGGGAGGGGGACGGGCCAGCATGTCAGGTTTGTGTGTGTTTGTATGGCAGGGCCAGTGTGGGAGGTGTTTGGCAATGCGTGGGATGAAATGTACGTGCTAGAAACATCCATTTTTTACTTCACTTTTCCTCTAGGTTAGCGCCCACCAGAAGAAGGGTATTTGGCGTGCCATCGCAAAGGACGTCCAGACCCTGGGGGTCTACCATAGACGGAGCACCCTCTGCCGTAAAAGATGGGAGGACCTGCGCTGTTGGAGCAAGAAGACGGCAGTGGCCCAGCTGGGGATGGCCTCCCAACGTTGAAGGGGTGCCCGCGCACCATGACCCCCCCGATGTACCGGATCCTGGAGGTGGCCTATCCGGAGTTGGATGAGCGCCTGAGGGCATCACAGCAGCCACAAGGGGGTGAGTACACTCTAATTCAGCTGACTCTGTGAGCATTACGAGGTGGCTGGGTGGGGGAGGTGGGCTGTGGATTCCCCTACGCCAGGGTGAACCTGGTAGGCAAGGTCGCTTGTTAGGCAGGCTCTGTGGCACCCCAACCCCACTACTGGTAATAGCAGTTTACACCTAGTCAGGCTCCTGTGGCTTCCAGGTGTGCAGCAATTGGGCTTAGGCCTCGTCCCCCATGGGCAGGTGAATTTTCTAGGAACTGTTAGTGCATGGCTTAGTGCAGAGGGCTGCTCCCTGTGTGTTGTGTTCGCCAACGGTAGTGATGTTGCATGCACTGAACATGTGTCTCTTCTGTCTTCCCCCCCTTTTTGTTTTGTCTCCCTGTTCTTGCGTGCAATAGCATCATCTGGCGGAGGAGCAGTGGCACCAGAGCAGGAGGGAGCTGCAACCCACTTGGCCCTGGAGGGTGAAGCAACGGAGTCTGAAGCCACCAGTGGGACAGAGGGCGAGAGGAGCTCCACGACGGGGACAGGAGCATACACCAGCGACAGCCACTCCTCCTCTGAAGGGAGCTCCCTTGCGGTGGCGGGCACCTCTGTGCCCACCGCATCAATGGGTACAGACACCACTACCCCTACCAGTACCACCCTTCCAGCAGCCCCTCAGCGTGTGTCCCGTGCCCGCTCATCCAGGAGGGTGGGCATCTCCTTCACCCCAGGCACCTCAGCCCCTGCCCCAGTCAGCCCTGCTGCCCTCAGTGAGGAGGCTATTGACCTCCTGAGATCCCTCACTGTTGGGCAATCTACCATTTTGGATGCTATCCAGGGTATTGCGAGGCATTTGCAACAAACAAATGCATACCTGGAGGGCATTCATTCTGGGCAGACGGCCCAACAGAGAGCATTTCAGGCTCTGGCCTCAGCATGGATGGCAGCCATTTGCCCTTTGTCCAGCCTCCCACCTCCAACTTCCTTCCACCCAGACCCAATCCCCTGTACATCTGCCTATCCCAAGCACACCATCAGACCAGATTGCATACTCATCAACACACAAGAGTGGACATGGCAAACATTAGCACCACACATCCCACAAGCACTCACACAAGCACCATCCCCATGCAGACACAGCAACAGCCACTGCCTCCACTGTGTCCCCCTCCCTCTCTGTCTCATCTCCACTCACACCTGCATGCACTACATCCTCAGCCACTACCTCCATCACCAGCACGCCCATCACCACACACCACTCATGTGCATTCACCACCCCATTACCATTCACACATCCCCAGTGTCCTCTCCCAGTGTGTCTGTGAGCCCTTCTCCCAAAGTACACAAACGCAGACACACACCCACACAACAGCCATCCACCTCACAACAGCCTCCGGCCCATGCACCTTCACCCAAATTTAGCAAACGTACCCCTCCTACAACCACTACCTCTTCCTCCACTCCCAAACACCCTCCATCTTCCCATCCCAGTGTGTCTAAAAAACTTTTCCTGGCAAACTTTAACCTCTTCCCTTCACCTACCCCCGCCGGCCTTCCCCTAGGGCCAGGCTTTCCAGGTCCCAGCCCAGCACCTCAGCCACAAAATCCCCAGGGACAGTGGTGCCAGCAACTGCGGGGTCATCGAGTGCGCCACCCGTCAGGGCTGCCAGTGTGCTACCTTGCGAGGCCAAGGACATTCCGCCACCTGCCAAGGTTAAGAAGGTGCCCACATCCCGGAGGGAGAAGCCTCACCTACCAGCCACCAAGGACTCCGCCAAAACTAAAGGGGACAGTGGCAAGACACCTGCTGCACCATCAAAGGTGGGGAAGGGACAAAAGCAGAAGAGCAGGTCAGGATAGGGCACGGTGGTACCGCCTGAGGGACTAGTGTCACCCCTTCTGTGAACGACTACAGCAACCTGTATGGCGGCGAACACCGCAACCTGCACCGCCACCAGCACCGCCACCTGCACCGCCACCAGCACCGCCACCTGCACAGCCACCTGCACGTCTGCAGCCTCAGCAACAGTCCCCAGCATCTACCCCAGTGGGCAGCCATCCGAGGCTGCAGGAGACGTCCCGCTGTGTCCCTCAACAGGTACTGACACATGCACCACCACCAGCACCGCTGCCACAGACACCGCCGCAAGCACCGCCACCAGCCACGCGACGTTCTCGGACAGTGGCACCACCGCTGACATGGCTACCATCCCCAGTGGTAGTCATCCGAGGCTGGAGGAGACTTCCTGGACCCTGCCCAGCTTCCATGAGGCATGGCTTTCATCACTGTTTGCACCTGCAGGTGGAAGGCGAAGCCGCAGCAGGGTGGGGTATGTCTCTGCCTCCATGGCGTATCATGCTACCTGTTCCTAGGCAATCTCGTGGCAAACACACCCATGTGAGGGAATGGGACCGGCCCCACTGAATGTGAAGCACTCTGGGAACAAGACCCCCTCCAGAACCAGTGGAGAAAAGCATCCACTACCTCAGTCCTTGGCAGGATGAAGCACTCTGGGCACAAGGCCCCCTCCAGAACCGGTGGAGAAACACATCCACTACCTCAGTCCTTGGCAGGATGAAGCACTCTGGGCACAAGGCCCCCTCCAAAACTAGTGGAGAAAAGCATCCACTACCTCAGTCCTTGGCAGGATGAAGCACTCTGGGCAAAAGGCCCCCTCCAGAACCAGTGGAGAAACACATCCACTACCTCAGTCCCTGGCAGGATGAAGCACTCTGGGCATAAGGCCCCCTCCAGAACCAGTGGAAAATCACATCCACTGCCTCAGTCCTTGGCAGGATGAAGCACTCTAGGCACAAGGCCCCCTCCAGAACCAGTGGAGAAAAGCATCCACTACCTCAGTCCTTGGCAGGATGAAGCACTCTGGGCACAAGGCCCCCTCCAGAACCAGTGGAGAAACACATCCACTACCTCAGTCCTTGGCATGAAGAAGCACTCTGGACACCAGGCCCACTCCAGAACCAGTGGAGAAAAGCATCCACTTCACCAGTCCTTGGCAGGATGAAGCACTCTGGGCACAAGGCCCCCTCCAGAACCAGTGGAAGAAGGCATCCACTCACCCTATCCTTGGCAGGATGAAGCACTCTGGGCACCAGGCCCCCTCCAGAACCAGTGGAGAAAAGCATCCACTTCCCCAGTCTTTGGCAGGATGAAGCACTCTAGGCACAAGGCCCCCTCCAGAACCAGTGGCAAAAAGCATCCACTACCTCAGTCCTTGGCAGGATGAAACACTCTGGGCACAAGGCCCCCTCCAGAACCAGTGGAGAAACACAACCATTACCTCAGTCCTTGCCAGGATGAAGCACTCTGGGCACAAGGCCCCCTCCAGAACCAGTGGAGAATGTTATACACTTGAGAGACTGTGGCTCTGCACTCCCCAGGATAGAGCAATGGGCAAACCACCCACTGGAAAGACTTGAGAGACTGTGGCTTTGCACTCCCCAGGATAGAGCAGTGGGCAAACCACCCACTGGAAATACTTGAGAGACTGTGGCTTTGCACTCCCCAGGATACAGCAATGGGCACGGAGCCACCTTGTGCAGCAGTGGCGTCGTGCGTTCATCCGGCTGAGGTACCACTCCTCCCCTTCCCCCTGAGGTGCCTGTTTAATTTTGATCTGATGCCCCTGCAGTGTGCTCTCCGTTTCGAGTCAGGTATGTTGTGTGGGCTTCACCCATGCATTTTGGGACCACTGGTCCATGAACAGTGATTGGTACACTATCCGGACTTGTGTAGTTGCGGAACATATTTGTATATACTGATTTTTTTACTTTCACCATCAGATTTTTCATGATTACAATCGTTACAATCATTTAATTTTGTCCTTGCGTTCTTCCAGGGGGTGGTGGGTGTATATGTAATGTTGCTGCATGTATTTGTGTGTATGGTGTTGTGGGTGAGGGTAGGGGTGGGGTTATTGCGTGTTGTGTGTGGTTTCCCTTCTATGTACTGTTTCTGCCGTGCTTTTGATAGCGTTGGTTCCCCCCCCCCGGAAAAGGTGGCAGATAGGCCTGTTGATATACGGTGGACGGTACTTTGTCCTCGCCTGTCTGTTGGCGGTTACCGCCGCGGTGTTTGTTTCTACCGCCGTGGCGGTCGGAGTGTTAAAGTGGCTGTCTATGTTGGCGGTTTCCGCCATGGTCGTGATTTTCATTTTTTTCCGCCGGCCTGTTGGCAGTATTACCGCTGCTTTACCACCGTCCGCCAGGGTTGTAATGAGGGCCTAAGTTTGAGACAGATTTTCTTGTAATAGTAAAGGAGAATAAATGTAGTAGCTAATAATGAAATATAATAGGGTGGATGAAGGAAATGTGGCAGTTCATGTTGCTTTTGCATTCATAGCTTTTCAAGATAAATATGAGTAGAAATTCTGTCTTATGAATCTTGATTAGGCCTGGTTGGAAGTCTCATGAGTCTTGATTAGTCCTGGTCGGAGCTCACAGAGTTTCTATTCTAGCAGCAGCTTTCTGACTCTGAAGTGTTGCAACGTCCCGCGACCACTTGCGTTGCAGAAGTCTTGGTGAGTGTCCTCCTATCGACTGAACATCATACTAGGGGATGCTAAATCTTGCTTACACTTGAGAGAAAACATTCTGTGATGCGGTTGGGGGAATTTGGCTGGAACTCTTCGTTACCAGCGTTACTGGAGTGGCCAAAATTCTGCCAACTCCACCGGTGGAGCCGAATATATTGCCCGCCCCTAATCCTGGTAAAGCATTCTTTCTACAAATCTTTGTGATCATATTCTTTATGCCTTACTGCACTGGGTCTTGTAGCAAGGTCTACCAATTAACTAGAATGCATCTCAAATAAAGTATATTCACAAGATTTGAAATGCAACCATGCCAATAACACAATTTTATATTGTGGTACACCATTCTGGAAAGCAAGGCTTTTAACACTCTATGAAAATGTTTAAGATTCTTAAAAACAGGAGAAGCTTTGCTTTGATAGGTTTACACATTAAAGCTATGATCAGCAAAGCAGAATACACTTAGTTTATGCTTCATATTTTTATCAGTGTAAGCATATACAATGCGCACATGTATGCAGTATACTCAGTGGCAGCTGGTGACTTCTTAAAGCGGAGGATGAGGTGTAAAAGTTGGTAATGAGTTTCACCTACCTGGCAAGGCTGACTGACACAAGGGTGGTTCAGGGCACTTCTCTCTTGAGAACATTCTTGAAAAAGAGGAACAGGTTTTAAAGTTCAATAGTGGAAAAGGAACACGTTTTATAAACAATTCTTCATGAGTAGCCCTAAAATATTTAGAACCTGAAGGAGTACCCCCATATATTGCAGTAATAAATTATTTTATATAGTACTGTAGTATGCATAATGTACAGTGCTACAAGTAATGTTTGTTCTACCTCCATACATGACCTCTGTGCATTGGATCTTAAGCTGCAGCTCCAGTAGGGATGACTGCTGTGGAAGGCAAGATTGCCTCCCCTTGTTCACATGAAAAATAAATACAAATGAATTCTAATTCATATGCACCATTCTTTGGGATTCCTTTGTTATATAAGGAGTCCAATTAGACATATTTTATATTGCATGACACTCCAGTTGGAAATACATAGTCACATATAAATCAAGGTAACATTTTAAGCCTTTGTCAATCACATGCTTCTAATCAAAATATTTTTCCTCCTCTCTAACTCTAGATGCTTGAGAAGTAAAGTGAAGAGTGATAATGAACAAGGAGTATCAAAGCCAATATACCTGGCAATGGCACCAGGCTTTTGGCAATTTGTGTGATGTTTTGCCATAGTTAGTTGTAAAACATTATTGTTTGGGAAGCTGCCAGGCTCTTATCAATACAGAATAAAATACTGTCTGAATAGTGTCACATATTACCAATGTACTCCATGACACTGAAGAGAACTACTTTATGTGTAGCTGTGCTTCTTGTGAAAGGGCAGCACGTTATAACTCAAAGTGGAGTCTCCCAATGGTTGAAATGAGTTGACGCATTACTCTTATTGAGGTATTGGCCTCAACTCCACGCAGGCATACATAGTTGACCACATTTACCAGAAATGTAAGTGTGGTCAGTTTCACAATATTCACACCTGGGTGTACGTTTACCATTTATTAGTAAATCTGTTCTTTTTAATCAAATGTAGTTCTACTTTCAAACTCAATACAAGTATCATATGTTAAATGTATAAGTATATTTAGTATTAGCTTCAGTTATTGGGAACAGACTAGAGACAACAACGGCTCAACTAGAAATGAATGAATATTTGGTAATCACCATTCTTAATGTACTAAATTCTAATTGAAATTTGTGGTTCCTGCTGGTGTGCAAATCAACCTACCACACAGATATTAATGAAGTAGGGGCCATATGTATGAAAGCTTTTTCCCATAGACACAGAATGGGTCAAATCCTTTCATACATCTGGCCCTAGATCTCTGTTTGTGACCTAATAGGAATGATGGCCATCACTAGGATGGTATCCTATTGGTGAGCAGACCACAATGTCTGTAATTGCTTTTAAATATAGCAAATGTTTTCTCTTTGAAAAGCAACGGGTTTTCCTTGAAGAAAATGGGAAGTATTTAAAAAAAGTGAAAGGTTGAGATCGTGCGCCAGAGCAAACAAGATGGCTGCTCTGTAACGTCGCTCCCAAGCTGCAGAGGAGATTTTTTTTACGGAGAAGCAGATCATTGACAGCTGATGTTTTTTAGAAAATGTTTGTGTGAGCCTCCAGGGAGCAGTATGGTGAGTTTTTTAATATTTTTAACTCTGGTTTTTCACTGAGTTTAATTCTTTCAACCTGCTGCTCCCCTCCTCACAGGAATGTGGCTGCCATTTTGAATTGACACACCTTTTTTATCCCTCAATTTTTTCTTTGCTGTGTTCTAAATTTACTTACTATTATTTTAACAAACTGGGGAACTACATGATCATTTGACACTTTAGATGTTGCCTCTGAGATTATTTTCAACAATTTATTCTGGGCACTCTCATCTAACTTTAAATATTGGTCCTTTGAGGTGACCTAATCGGCTGTGCAGGACCATCAACTTCAATATTGTATTAAATATTCACAGCATTGCTAAAATGGAAGCTCTACATACTTCAAAAATCTCTGCATCATCTGTTTTTAATTCTAATGGTCACGAAGACTCTGGGGGCAACAAAAGAGCTAAAAAGGATCCATCCTCCCCTACTAAGTCCCCATTGCCACTCACATAGGAATATATTATGAATTAACTAAAGTTAATAAATCCTTTTGTCATGGAGACACATATTGTGTTACAATGAATTGAAGAGAAATGGTCACATCTGGATTCCATACTTTCTGAGGTAGAACAGAGGATCAGTGATGTACAGGATACTACTGTTAAAGTTGATAATTTGACCAAAGAAGTCACATTACTTAAAAAACAGACAGAAGATTTGGAAAATCGTAATCAGTGAAATAATCTTTGCATTTATGGAATTCCGGAAGGCTCAGAAGGCCAAGATTTGATGAAGTTTTTGCAAACTCATATCCCAAAAATTGTTGGTTTACAGAATACTACGGTCCAAAACATCCAGCGAGCTCACCGTATTGGTCCTTCTTCTACATCTACACCAAGAGGAATTATCGCCCTCTTTCTACAGTACTCAGATTTAATGACAGTTTTAAATGCGCCAAACAACATAAACAAATGTTATGTCAGACCAAAAGATGTTCTTTAGTAAGAATGTGTCCACAGCAACAGCTAAAAGAAGAAAATAATTTCTAGATCTTCAACCAGCTCTAAGATCTATGAATGCTAGATTTGGCCATTTGACCTTATTCACCCTTGTTTCTTTAAGGTTACCTTCAAGGACAGAACAATTGCTTTTAAGAATCCCTCAGATTTGAAGCAATTTATATATACCCATAAAGGGGAGGCAATGGGACTCAGCAAGACTTGATTAGTTAATGTGGGATTCTTAACTTTCCTATTTTGTATTCACAGGTATTGAAATTGCTGAAATGTCAAGTTGAGAAAATCCCCTTTCCAAGTGTGTCTGTATTCTTGTATCTCTCAACATTGTAGTGTTCTTTCCCTTGTAGGTAATGCATATCGTCAGTTGTTCATGTTGTAATGTACCTATATCTGTTTTAATTTCTCTCCTCCTGTTTGCCATATACAGTAATTATTTGAATTCCTCAGGGGTACTGTTGCTGATTGGCCTCTAATTTGTTTTTGCTCCTCCCTTTCTCCCATGCAAAATATATCACTTCTTTTCAAGACAATTATGACTAAAGCTCTTTGACTTTTCGACATCTTTTTTTTCTGGGGGTGCTTTTGCTACCTCCTTTCTTTTCTTTCTCTCTTGTACTTTCTTCTTCTTCTTCTGTCTCTCTTTCTTTTTCATTTTCTTTTTTACCTTATAATGCAATGTTGGCATCAGCAAGCAACCACATATAGATACGTGTTCATAATTTTCCTTTCCACCTCATTATATGTTTCACATGTTGTCTGTATTTTGGGTTTAGTTATGGTTCTGTTGTCTAATTGTTTACCATTATTCCATAAATGACCAGTCTTTGTATTATTTCATGGAAGGTCAAGGGTTTACGTAATCTGGTTAAGAAACAAAGGGTGCTCCAACATCTCTCTAAACTAAATTGTCAGGTTGCTCTTGTACAAGAAACACATCTTAAGGAACATGACATTCAACGTCTGAATAGAAAAGGGGTAGGTCATGTTTTTGGTGTGTCTGCAGTTCACACCACAAATGGGGTAATCATTTTGTTTCATAAATCCTTACAAATACAGGTTATAGAGGAGATTAAAGATGTTACAGGGAGATGGATTTTCCCGACTGCAAAAATTAATGGAGTGCTATTTTCCATCTGCAATGTTTATGGTCTAACTAGAATAAACCCTCAATTCTGGGTTGATTTTTCTTCTATATTACTATCTTGCAATTCAGAAAATCTTGTGGTAAGCGGTGATTGCAATCAACTTTTGGATCCTTTTGTGGATCATCGTTCTCAAACTTGTTATATCCCTAATAAAGTGCAAAGAGCATTTCATCAAGCAACTTCCTTCAGAGATCTACACGATATGTGGAGAACTGCTCATCGAGATGTGTTAGAATGTACATTTTATTCTCCAGTACATCACCCATATTCTAGAATAGATTGTATATTTGCTACACAAAAGGTTCTGCAATCAATTTCACATGTTGATATTGGGTCTATTCTTATCAGATCATGCCCCGGTTATTATAGATTTAAAATTTCCAGGTAATTCTCTCTTTTCTAATCGCTGGAGGTTTAATTACGCTTTACTGCGAGACTAGTTATTTATTGAACAATTTACAATGTTTTCTAAAGAATTTAAAAAAATAATTTACCTTCTAAAACTCAGATGAATTTTATATGGAATGCCTGCAAAGTTACCGCTAGAGGTTTTATTATAGATTATATTGCCACTAAAAAGAAAGCAAATCTTAAATCTTCCTCACATTTGCTTGCACAAACTAATCATCTTGAGCATGATTATTTCTCCTCTAATAAATCAGATATTTTAACCCAGTTGATTGATGCTAAATTACAATACAATAAGCAATCTTTGGAAAGTGCATGTGGTACTCTATTAAAAATTAATTCTAAATGTTATGGGGGGAAATAAAGCAGGTAGAATATTGGCAAATTATTTAAAGATTAAAAAACAAAAGTCTAAAATTAGTGTTATTCCAGTTAAATTTGGAAACAGATACACCAGTGATTAAAAAGTCCTGGAATGCTTTACAGACTACTTTACCACATTATACACCCCTGAAAGTACCCCTCATATAAATGATGTTGATTCTTTCTTCCAATCTATCCAATCTATTCCTCTGACACATAAAGTGGATTTGTCTCAGTTGGACTCTGAAGACAGAAATTAAAAATGCCATTACCAAACTTTCAAAAGATAAAGCCCTCGGTCCTGATGGCTTTTCAATTGAATTTTATTCTAAATTTGCATCTATTCTAGTTCAAAGTTCCAAAGTTATTATCACTTATACAATTTTTCATATCACAAGATCAAGCAAAGGGTACTTTTTCTAAAGCTATGATGTTCTTAATTTCTAAAAAGGATAAAGATTTATCCAAATGTGGCAGTTATAGATCTATATCCCTTAGAAATGTTGATTGTAAATTTTTTGCAAAAGGTCTTGCCTTATGGATTAATCATTTTATCCCAGATTTAATAGACATTCATAAGTCAGGTTTTGTTAAGGGGATATATATATCAGATAATTCTAGAACTGTTCTCAATATTATCCATCTGGCTTCTAAGTCTAGGGACCCTATAGCTGCTATGACTCTCGATTCTGAAAAAGCCTTTGACCAAGTTTGTTGGGATTTCACGTTTGGAGCATTAAAATGGCACAGTTTCAGTCATCATATTATTAAATTTATCACTATTTTAGACCCCTCACCCTCTACATCTATTTTACTCAAAGGCAAACAATCCCATTACTTCCCCCTCCATAGAGGTACTAGACAAGGTTGTATTCTGTCACCTCTTTTATTTGTATTAGCCCTTGAGCCTCTTTTAGAGAAAATATGTGAATCATCTAATTTTTATGGCTCTAAGCGTAAATACATGGATATTAAATTCACAGCATATGCCAATGATATTTTGCTTTTTATCTTTAATCCTCAATAAATTATTCCTAAATTCCTTCATTTACTACAAGAATACTCAAGTGTCTCAGGGTATAAGTTTAATGTAGACAAATCAGAGGTTTTGCCATTAAATGCTTATTGTCTACCCAACATGTTTAAAGATACTGATTTTACTTGGAAGTCTAAGCATATCAAATGCCTGGGCATATCCTACTCCAATTCTATTAAAGACACTATCCAAATTAATCTCAAAGAAGTCGAGTCAAAGATTTTTATGTAACTTGGTGGGGAAAGACTGGCCACAATCAAAACATTTTTACCTATCTATGCTCCAAGTTAAACTTCCCTCTGTTTTTTTAAAACTATAAATACATTATTTATCAAAGTTTTATGGAAAAAGCGTAAATCTCATATATCTTTAATCAAATTACAAGAACCTAGAGATAATGGAGGAGTGAATTTTCGTGCCTTAAAAGATATCATTCTGCTTTCGTTTTGAAACAAATATGGTTGTCCCACCTTTCAGGACAGGACCACCATATGGAGTATATTGACCCACTGTAGGAGGCTGGACTGGCTTGTAGTGAGTATAAAGGGGTACTTGCACCTTGCACCAGGCCCAGTTATCCCTTATTAGTGTATAGGGTGTCAAGCAGCTTAGGCTGATAGATAATGGTAGCTTAGCAGAGCAGCTTAGGCTGAACTAGGAGACGTGTGAAGCTACTACAGTACCACTTAGTGTCATATGCACAATATCATAAGAAAACACAATACACAGTTATACTAAAAATAAAGGTACTTTATTTTTATGACAATATGCCAAAGTATCTTAGAGTGTACCCTCAGTGAGAGGATAGGAAATATACACAAGATATATATACACAATAGCAAAAATATGCAGTATAGTCTTAGAAAACAGTGCAAACAATGTATAGTTACAATAGGATGCAATGGGGAAACATAGGGATAGGGGCAACACAAACCATATACTCCAAAAGTGGAATGCGAACCACGAATGGACCCCAAACCTATGTGACCTTGTAGAGGGTCGCTGGGACTATTAGAAAATAGTGAGAGTTAGAAAAATAACCCTCCCCAAGACCCTGAAAAGTGAGTGCAAAGTGCACTAAAGTTCCCCTAAGGACAAAATAGTCGTGTTAGAGGAATAATGCAGGAAAGACACAAACCAGCAATGCAACAACTGTGGATTTCCAATCTAGGGTACCTGTGGAACAAGGGGACCAAGTCCAAAAGTCACAAGCAAGTCGGAGATGGGCAGATGCCCAGGAAATGCCAGCTGTGGGTGCAAAGAAGCTTCGACTGGACAGAAGAAGCTGAGGTTTCTGCAGAAACGAAAAGGGCTAGAGACTTACCCTTTGGTGGACGGATCCCTCTCGCCTTGGAGAGTCGTGCAGAAGTGTTTTCCCGCCGGAAGGACGCCAACAAGCCTTGCTACACGCAAATTGTGCGTTTGGCGTTTTTGGACGCTGCTGGGGCCCAGGAGGGACCAGGAGGTCGCAAATTGGATCTGAAGAGAGAGGGGACGTCGAGCAAGACAAAGAGCCCTCACTGAAGCAGATAGCACCCGGAGAAGTGCCAGAAACAGGCACTACGAGGATGCGTGAAACGGTGCTCGCCGAAGTTGCACAAAGGAGTCCCACGTCGCCGGAGACCAACTTAGAAAGTCGTGCAATGCAGGTTAGAGTGCCGTGGACCCAGGCTTGGATGTGCACGAAGGATTTCCGCCGGAAGTGCACAGGGGCCGGAGTAGCTTGCAAAGTCGCGGTTCCCAGCAATGCAGCCCAGCGAGGTGAGGCAAGGACTTACCTCCACCAAACTTGGGCTGAAGAGTCACTGGACTGTGGGGGTCACTTGGACAGCATCGCTGGATTCGAGGGACCTCGCTCGTCGTGCTGAGAGGAGACCCAAGGGACCAGTAATGCAGCTTTTTGGTGCCTGCGGTTGCAGGGGGAAGATTCCGTCGACCCACGGGAGATTTCTTCGGAGCTTCTGGTGCAGAGAGGAGGCAGGCTACCCCCACAGCATGCACAAGCAGGAAAACAGTCGAGAAGGCGGCAGGATCAGCGTTACAGAGTTGCAGTAGTCGTCTTTGCTACTATGTTGCAGGTTTGCAGGCTTCCAGCGCGGTCAGCGGTCGATTCCTTATCAGAAGGTGAAGAGAGAGATGCAGAGGAACTCGGCTGAGCTCATGCATTCGTTATCTAAAGTTTCCCCAGAGACAGAGACCCTAAATAGCCAGAAAAGAGGGTTTGGCTACCTAGGAGAGAGGAAAGGCTACTAACACCCGAAGGAGCCTATCAGCAGGAGTCTCTGACGTCACCTGGTGGCACTGGCCACTCAGAGCAGTCCAGTGTGCCAGCAGCACCTCTGTTTCCAAGATGGCAGAGGTCTGGAGCACACTGGAGGAGCTCTGGACACCTCCCAGGGGAGGTGCAGGTCAGGGGAGTGGTCACTCCCCTTTCCTTTGTCCAGTTTCGTGCCAGAGCAGGGGCTAAGGGGTCCCTGAACCGGTGTAGACTGGCTTATGCAGAATTGGGCACATCTGTGCCCAACAAAGCATTTCCAGAGGCTGGGGGAGGCTACTCCTCCCCTGCCTTCACACCATTTTCCAAAGGGAGAGGGTGTCACACCCTCTCTCAGAGGAAGTTCTTTGTTCTGCCATCCTGGGCCAGGCCTGGCTGGACCCCAGGAGGGCAGCTGCCTGTCTGAGGGGTTGGCAGCAGCAGCAGTGAAACCCCAGGAAGGGCAGTTTGGCAGTACCAGGGTCTGTGCTACAGACCACTGGGATCATGGGATTGTGCCAACTATGCCAGGATGGCATAGAGGGGGCAATTCCATGATCATAGACATGTTACATGGCCATATTCGGAGTTACCATGGTGAAGCTACATATAGGTAGTGACCTATATGTAGTGCACGCGTGTAATGGTGTCCCCGCACTCACAAAGTTCAGTGAATTGGCTCTGAACAATGTGGGGGCACCTTGGCTAGTGCCAGGGTGCCCACACACTAAGTAACTTTGCACCTAACCTTTACCAGGTAAAGGTTAGACATATAGGTGACTTATAAGTTACTTAAGTGCAGTGTAAAATGGCTGTGAAATAACGTGGACGTTATTTCACTCAGGCTGCAGTAGCAGGCCTGTGTAAGAATTGTCAGAGCTCCCTATGGGTGGCAAAAGAAATGCTGCAGCCCATAGGGATCTCCTGGAACCCCAATACCCTCGGTACCTCGGTACCATATACAAGGGAATTATAAGGGTGTTCCAGGGTGCCAATGAGAATTGGTAAAATTAGTCACTAGCCTGCAGTGACAATTTTAAAAGCTGAGAGAGCATAAACACTGAGGTTCTGGTTAGCAGAGTCTCAGTGATACAGTTAGGCACCACACAGGGAACACATATATGCCACAAACGTATGAGCACTGGGGTCCTGGTTAGCAGGATCCCAGTGACACAGTCAAACACACTGACATCAGGCAGAAATTGGGGGTACCCTGCCAAAAAGAGAGTACTTTCCTACAGCCTCACAGTAGTGGAAAACAAATTTAGGAGTTTTCCATTACCAGGACATATAAAACACACAGGTATGTCTTGCCTTTTGTCTACATAGCACCCTGGCCTATGGGTTACCTACGGTCTACTTCAGGGGTGACTTATATGTAGTAAAGGAGAGTTTAAGGCTTGGCAAGTACTTTTAAATGCCAAGTCGAAGTAGCAGTGAAACTGTACACACAGGCCTTGCAATGGTAGGCCTGAGACGTGGTTAAGGGGATTCTTATGTGGGTGGCACAATCAGTGCTGCAGGTCCACTAGTAACATTTAATTTACAGGCCATTGGCACATGCAGTGCACTTTACTAGAGACTTACAAGTAAATCAAATATGCTAATTGGGAATGAACCAATGTTACAATGTTTAAGGGAGAGAGCATATGCGCATTAGCACTGGTTCGCAGTGATAAAGTGTGCAGAGTCCTAAAACTAGCAAAACCAGTGTAAGAAAAGTGGAGGGAGGCAGGCAAAAAAGTTGGGGGTTGACCATCTGAAGGCTGTCAGGTCTAACAATGACAAACTGGAATGATTACTGCGGGGTAAAAATGCATTGCTCTCTGCACACCCATTCCACCCTTGGTCACATTGCTACAATCATACATATGAATCAGTGCAATTATATATTTTTGTGCCTTTAAGTGCAGTATATGACATCGATGTCTGCCAGATAATTTAATGTATTCAAAACATTGTATACGCAGCCCTCCACTTTTAATTTAGAAATGCATATCATACAGAATTGTAAGTTGAAGAAAATGAGTACCACAACTACACTACACTGACTTATTAGATGAATGCCATTGATTGAGAGTGAGGCTCCCTGAATCCATGCAGCAAGCTGAGGGGCATATTTGTTAAGGAGTTGTGGCACCATGCAACAGGACGCAAGGGCAACACAACTCTTAAGTTAGACTTATCAAGCAACAGATGGATACCTTGTGTGGCCTTGTGCAGCTTGATAGATCTAGAGGAATGAAGTGTAAATCACTGCATTGTGTTACTCTGCCCCATGGAGGTGTTCTGGGGTAGTCTCATGCATCTACCCCTGCATTTTGGCACATTCCCTTATTTACCATTACTGGTAGACCATTCTGCAGCACAAATAGAAAGAGGATTATTTTTGTGCAGGTATGTGTTGCTTCCTTTGCAACACAATCCTGACTGCATCATGATGTAATGGATCCTGCATTAGAGTTACACAGCACAAAAGTGCCCCAGTACAATAGGACAGAAATTTGCTGTATAAAGTTAAATATGACACATTCCTGCCCTTTCTATATCACACAGAGCAGCAAGGTGGATTGCTGCCTTGTACGGCTTGAAGGTGTAAGAAATCTGGGCCTAATTATGCAGCACAGAGTATACAATATATATAATACAGCTGGGGCACTGGCCATATGTAAAGCACACACTGCACACACAGCTGAAAAGTACATTTAGAATACAAATTACCCATATAATGGTACACAAAGAGCACATAGTGTAAACAAACTAGAACATATGCTGCCTGCAAACTACATATATTATGTGCAAGAAAGACTCCAGTTAGAGCACAGAGTATTCTGAAGCACTGAAAACACATAGGGCCGGATTCGCAAACTTAAACTGGCACCAACATGTACGTTTATATTTTTTCAGTATTCACAAAACTGCAATTTAATAGTAACTTTACAAACGTGGTGACTCCACAGTTAGGCACAGAACTACACGGTGTGAGTTTATTCTTTTACAGTATTTACAAAAATGCATTTAATAGTAACTTTAGGACTGCTGAAACTTCACAAAACAGCAATTTAATAGTAAGTCGGGGCGGAGGACTATACGCCTTTACTATCATTTTATGCGCAGAGTTCTCAAACCTCAAAACAGAATCTCCACAGTCATAAAGTTACAATTCAATTGCAGTTTTGTGAATACTGAAAAAGTAAAGTCCCACAAATGTGTAACTTTACCTTCGTGAATTAGGCCCATAGAATGTATATAGTAAGCAAACACAGAGGGCACTGAGTACGCATAGCTGAATAAATACACATCTCATAGTAGTATAGCGCAGAGTGCATTGAATACAGGGGACATAACGAATAGATCACAAATCACAAGTACAAAGTACATGTAGAAACGAGTGATAGCAGAGCACACAGTGTGCTGATTTTACACACAGCAAGAGTACATTCGAAGCACAGAGTTAATTCAATATGTAGAAGGGACAAGGGAATAAGTGAGTGGAGCACGGCTCTGAGAAGGGAAGGGCAGTTTGGGGCAGAGGGCACAGAAGATGTAAAAACAAAGGCACAAACAGTGATAGGAGAAATACTTACAGAAAATAATCACTCTTGGTGACAGTTTGGGACAAACTGTTCCCATGAGAAGCAGGTTCACTTCAGATTTTTATAAGGCAGCTCTCAAACAAGAACTCAGTGAATTAAAAATTATGGGTTGACATGGGGGCCCGAGGGAATGCCAGTGTCCACTTGCAATGTTTCCCTTTCGTGTGTTAGGTATTTTTTACTTCAGGCTAACACTGGTCTTAATTCCAAAAAAAAAACAAATAAGAGTAAGAAAAAAAACTTTCAAGTAATATGACATATACCAACTAAAGACAATGCAGGTTATTTATTCATAATACATAAGCAAATGTAACTTGATATCTGAAAATAGTTTTTGTTCTTCCTCTACATTTCAGCTCCACACGTTTTTCTCCTTCCTTAAATTTGCATATGGGCTGAAACTTTGCTGTTATTATTGTTACTAACTATATTTTACACTGTAAGTCGCAAGAAAATTATTTATATAAATATATTTAAAAAACGTTGAATCTACCTTATTTGTTGATACACAATGATGACATATCGGTAACATCTTCGTTAAGAGAATGGGAATACGTTTTTCCTTGTTCCAAGGATCATCATTGTCACGCAAGGTGATATGCGGAATGAGATATGATGCCAAAGCTAGACAGCAGGTGTTGTTTTCATTGAGAGTTATTTTATTGACCATGAATTGTAATGAAAGAGGCTGTACGTGTGAAGGGATGAATGCCCCATACCAGTGGACTGATTTCATCGCTCTTATAACTTTATCAGTAAAGGATGAAACACGCCCCTGCCCGTGTTCACTGCCCCAGCATATTCCACAGGGTGTAATTAGAACGGGCTGATGCAAACTGCACAATTACTCCAATTAAACATTTGTAAACTTTACCACCCATATGAAGTGACAATTATTATTTAAAAAAAAGCAAAAGTGATGTTAGTAATTGCCCAACAATACTTCTATCATGATTTAATTCAGCACATTGATGTCTTTGGCTGCTTGTGTTTAAGCTTTCACAACTTTTTTCATATAAGGCATCCAAGCCAAATTTGTGCTCTTTTTCCTACATGTTAGGAATTCTAAAGCATTCTGTTTTTCTGGTTTAACTTGGAGGGAACCAAGAAAATTGCCAAAATATAGGGGGGCATATTTCTCAATGTTTACGTTGCTCATGCACAAGGGAGCGCAAGGGCAAGGCAAATCCTAGATTAGATTTACCAAGCCATGCCAGACCACTACTCAGAACGCCCTGCAAATGTCACATTTTCGTAAAAATGTTACAAGTTCTCCTAATTTATGTTAGAGAATGTGTAGAATCTATAGGATTTACAAAATGAATACTACTTGGTGTTCTCACACTCCTACTAAAAATTGAACCACAACTGTGTGGCTGGGGCCATCGGTGGTGACAGGAAAGGTCCTAAAATGCAATATTGAGACAGTAAGGTTTTGCCTAAAAAATTTATCCATTTTGGTGATGCCAATAGCTGTGGCATTTGGGCCTGGTATTGGCTGCCATTCAGTGAAACCTACTAAACATAGAGATTTCTGAAAACTCTAGTCTAATGTAAGTCCTAGGTGGTGTGTCTTTAGTTTATCTCGCTTAGTTTTCTAACCCAAAATGTTTTTTAAATATCAAACATTGATGAAAATAACAAACCTTCCTTAGAAAATCATTGAGGAAAGTTCCAGAATTCTGCAGAGATTCACAAAATTACTACTACACAACATATGTGCACTTTTCTGGACTAATCAGCACCTCACTTTGTGGTTTGGCCTGTACCCTCTCGGAGACACAGGCCAAAATGTGGGCCATGTGAAGTCAATGAGGTGTGAGTGAGGTCTTCAAAAATGTACAGCTTTGATCTGATTCCAATGATGTGCATTAGGTCCACCTCCACATGGGAGGCAGTGAGGAATGTCTGAAAGCAGAACTTGTCAATTGACTGGAAATGCCTGAGTTTTCTGACACATAAATAAGAGGCACATACTTTAATGTTCACAGGCTACTCTCACCAAGACACCGGTTGGGATCTATGCAAGCCACATCTATAGACTTCAGAAATGCCCAGGGTTGGTAGAGTTCACTGGTTAACAGCTGACACAGATCCTGAAGAATGCACTACTTTACCATAGCAAGTGAGAAAAGATTGCCATTTACTCTCTCTATCCTGGCACATATGTGAAAACCATCTGTAAAACAATTCAAATTGTTCTTGCCATGTGGATGCTTGGGGAAGAAGGAGTTTTGTAGTTTCGATGCAGTGGGACAGCCTCATATCAGGAAGTGCTAGACCCAAACTCATCTTTTAAAAAACACATTGTAAGTGAGTGTATGAGTGGGTGAGTGAGTGGGAATGTGTATGTGGCTGTGTGGGGGTGGTGAGTGGGTGTGTGAGTAGTTTTGTGGTTGTTTAAGTAGCTGTGTGTGTGAGTGGGAGTGAATGCTGTGTGGGTCAGTGAGTGGGTGTGTGAGTGGTGTTTTGAGTCTGTGAGTCGGTGTGTAAGTGGCTGTATGGGTGTGTGGGTTATTGTATGGGTTTGTAAGTGGGTGTGTGAGCGATTGTGTGAGTAGGTGCGTGGGTCTGTAACTGGGTGTATGTTTTATTTTTAATTGGCATCGGGATCTGTGGATCCACTGAATCCATTACGGTCTGGGCGGGATTCGCAAATCCTCATTTGCTAAAAAATAAATGCTTTTGGACAATTTCTTCTCCTTGATGGGTCCCTCACAGACCCCCTCCATCAGTCCCCTGGAGACAGGGTACTTCTACCCCTTCTATCAATGTTAAATGTTGTTTTCTCCACTGGGAACTAAGGGCCAGATGTAGCAAAGGATTTGCACCTCGCAAACGCCGAAAATCGCCGTTTGCGAGGCGCAAATGCCTCTTTGCTATGCAGAAATGCATATTGCGAGTCGGGGTGTTCCCTTCCTATTTGCGATTCTGAGTGGTTTGCAATACCATTTGCGACCGCATATGCAGTGTCGCAGTTACCATCCACTTCAAGTGGATGGTAACCCACTCGCAAATTGGAAGGGGACCCCTTCCACTTTGTGAATGGACCCACAAATATTTTTTCAGGGTGGGTAGTGGTCCAAGGGACCACTACCTGCCCTGAAAAAAACCCAAAACTAAAGGTTTCGTTTTTTTTTTTAAGTGCAGCTCGTTTTCCTTTAAGGAAAACGGGCTACACTTAAAAAAAAAAAAAAAATGCTTTATTGAAAGCAGTCACAAACATGGAGGTCTGCTGACGACAGCAGGCCTCCATGTTTGCGAGTGCCTAGACTCGGTATGGGGCCGCAATTTGCGACCCACCTCATTAATATTAATGAGGTGGGTCTTTGCGACCCCATACCGACTCGCAGAAGGTGTCTGAGACACCTTTCTGCATAACATTTTGCGAGTTGCAAATTGCGAGTCGCTAGTACTCGCAATTTGCAAGTCGCAAAATGTTATTTTGCTACATCTGGCCCTAAGTGCTGATGAACAAAATAGCACCTGCAATTTTTCTTTCAGGTTGTGGCCAGCTAATCTTGCCATTGCTTTTTGCACAAGGATCTGCTCTTTTAGACATACATAAATAATTTTACTTTAATAACTCTAAAACAGATTTACACCAAATTACAATGGGGAATCTTTCTGCAAAAATATTTATGTTTCTGCCAAATTTGGTATAATTCCATTCAGTGGTTCGAGCTGTCCTCGTGTTTGAAATCCCCATGCGAAATTGCATTGGGAAATTTGTTTTGGGTCCCCCTCTTTTTCTAGGCCTCGCTTAACCTCAAAACCTTCCAGATAGCAGCTGCTGTGACTGGCAAGCTAGTTTTGAAAATTCTGTGAAACAGCGGCAAAGTAATTAGCAAAACAAAACATGCTTTTCCTAACAAAACGAGGTCCAAACTATCTACTGGTGCCCACCTGTGGGGTATTGTGTGGTAAGGTATTTTTAAAGTTTAGGCGTGGGTGAAGTTAATGGGCCCTATGGGTGATTATAGGCTTTAGGAGCGTGTAAGGGTTTCTGGTGGCAAGAGTATTGTTAGGGTTAATGGGTGTGTGAGACTATTGTGGCTAAGAATATTTTTAGAGTTTAGGGTGGGTGAGAGTTTTGTGTGATGAGGATGATTGTAGGTGTTAGGGGTGGTAAAGGGTATTCAGTGGTAAGGACATTTTTAAGATTAATGAATGGGTGAGGGTATGAATGATAAGGGTACCTTTTTCGGTATAGAGTGGGTAAGGATGTTTGGATGGTAAGGGTTGTTATGGCTTAGTGTGGGTAAGGGAATTTCTAGGGTCATTTTAAATGCATGCCCGATAAAGTTATATGCGTGTAAAGACTTGTGTGTTAAAGGCAATGTGTTGTAAGGGTTTTGGCGTAGAGACCAGTTTCTCTCTACTGTCTTCTACATAGACCTGCCATTCAAGAGAGAGGTCTCAGCTCAAAGACCAGTCCCCCCCCAAACCCTAGTACTCACAGCCTTCATCCAAGAGTGAGGTCTCAATGAAGAGGCTATTCCCACACAGTCATACTATGCATGCCTGTTTTCCAAGTCAGAGGTCTCAGGCAATTGACCAGTCCTTCCCCATACCCTACTATGCACACCTGTCACCCCAGGGAGGAGTTTCAGCATAGGGGCAGAGCCCTCCGCACACACAAGTATGCACACCTGTAATTCAAAAGTGAGGTCTCACCATGGAAACTATTCTCACTCTACCCTCATCTGGGTACATCCACCATCCAAAAGAGGTCTCTGTGAAAAGTCTGGTACTTCCCCATACACTTCTATACACATCCGTTACCATGGTAGGGAGTTTCAGTAGAGAGGCCAGTCACACCCAAACACCCTATTATGTACACACATCACCCAAGACTGAGATCTCAGCAGGGAGGCCAGTCCTTTCCTGTACCATGCTATGCCTGCCTCTAACCAAAGGGAGAGGTTTCAGGAGATAGGACAGTTCTTCCCCACAGTCCACTGTGCACACCTGTCACCCTTTGGAATGGTCTCGGCAAGGGGGGGCAGTCGTTCCCCCATACTCTTCTTTGCACACATGTCACCCTGGTGAGGGATTTTAGCAGAGAGGTGAGACCTACCCCATACCACACTATCACATCCATCATCCACAACAGAGGCCTCAGAGGTCAAGCCAGTCCCTCTCCATACCTGAATATGCACTCCTGTTATCCTGGGGAGGGGGTCTAAGCAGAGAGGCCAGTCAGTCACTACACCACACTACACATCAATGTCATTTTCTACAGGGTTTCCAATGGAGATGCTAGTCCCTCTGCGCTCTCTACTATGCACACATATCACCCCGGGTAGGAGTGTCAACAGAGTGGCCAGTCACTACCTACTCCCTACTATACATGCATGTCAGTCTGGGGAGCAGGGTCAGAAGAGAAACTAGTCCCTTTCTATACCCTATTATGCATAACTATCACCCTGGGGAGAAGTCTCAACAAAGAGAGAAACTCCACCCTACCACTTGCTATGCACACATGACAGTCTGTAGAGTGGTGCCAGCGGAGGATAGATAAACTGCTGCTTGTATGGTGTACACTCATGGGTTGAGGAGTGTGAGTTTTCTAAGGAAGTGTGCTACTGGATGGAGTTTTTGACCTGGTTCTTAGTTAACAATCTATTATAAATGGGTCTGTACAATTCAGTGAGACTCTTGCAGTAGCCTAACAGAAATTTCCCAGCGTGCACCTTACTTTTAGGTCTTTCAATGATACCCCGAGAGTCTTGCAAGATCAAATGGAGAGGACAAGAAGAAAGTGTGTAGCAGGAGGGTATTTGTGTTTTCAGGATTATAAAAGAAGGAGAAAAGAAAAGAAATGAACCACACCTTCTCTTGGTTAAGTAGTATGTTAAATTAAATGCTTACAAAGCTTAGTGAAGTGGGTTATGGTAAATGTAGTTCATGTAGTAGATAAATTTGCTTTGTCAAAAAAGCTTAACAGTAAATGGCTGGGAGTTGTCAAGTTTTAGATGCATATATCTCTAACATAAACAAAGATAACTGAGATTGCTGATGGTGGTTTGGAGGTGGAGCAGGTGCAATCTCTTTGGCTTGTGATCAGCAGAGGTGATTTTAATTTTGAACAAAGGAAATTGGTGTTCTCAGCTACCTTCATGATACAACTTCTTTTATGGATGCTTTAAACTATATCACAATGAATGTATGGAGCCTGTAAGTTAAGATTTAAATAATATTATATATCATATTTAAATACAAGTTTAAATTGTATGCTTATTGTTGGAAAAGGGTCCTCTCAGAAGGGTCGCCCCATACAGCTTGCATTCCTCCTCCTCTTTTTCTGACCTCATTTTTGCTGACTTTAGGACTATGGACACCTTACCACTACTGACCAGTGCTAAAGTCAATGTGCTCTATCTCTAAACATGGTAACATTGGCTCATACCCAGTTGGCATGTTTAATTTAGTTTTAAGTACCGAGTAATGTGCACTATATGTGCCCAGGGCCTGTAAATTAAATGCTACTAGTGAGTCGACAGCACTGATTGTGCCACCCACATAAGCAGCCCCTTAACCATGTCTCAGGCCTGCCATTCGAACGCCTGTGTGTGTAGTTTCATTGCCACCTCAACTTGGCATTTACAGCTACTTGCCTAGCCTTAAACTCCCCTTTTTCTATATATACGTCTCGCCTAAGGTAGGTCATAGGTAACCCATGGGGCAGGGTGCTATGTAAGTAAACAGCATGGCATATACTTATGTGTTTTACATGTCTTGGTAGTAAAAAACTCACAAATACATTTTCCACTGCTGTGAGGCCTGCTAGTCTTATATACTAGCATCAGAACTGTGGTATATTCTGATCTGGAAGGAGTAGCCTTGTCATGTTTAGCAAGGACAGAATGGTCATAGACAATCCTGCTTACTGGTGAAGTTGGTTTTGATATTACTATTTTAGAAATGTCACTTTTAGATAGTGGGCATTTCTCTGCACTTACTGCCTTCTAAGCCTTATAACCTGCCTCCAATCCATGTCTGGTCTGTGCTGGTTGACGTCATCAATTGTGGATTCCACCCAGACAGCCATAAACACAGGACACTCAGTCACATCTGCATTCATGTGCATACTGAATGGGTCTCCCTGGACAGGACTCTCTCTTACACTTCAAAGACCAGTGGCCTGCCATCACACAATGGATGGATAAACCCGGAGGGGCTTTGGGGGACAGAACTGGGCTAAAAGGGGAACCTGTGCACTTCAAAACCACGCTTTGAAGTTTCCCCCCACTTGAAAGGCATGTTTGGGTATATATACAGGTTCTCTGACTCCACCAAAGCAGACACTTTTGGATTTACACCTGGACTCTGTCAGAGGGACTGCCTGGCTGCCAAAAGGACTCATCTGGACTGCTTTGCTGAGAAGGACTGCTGCCCTGCTTGTTGCCCTGCTGCTTGCAGGCCTCTGACTCTTCTGGAAGGGCTCTGTGCTCTCCAAGAGCTTGGATTGAGCTTGCCTCCTATTCTGAAGTCTCAGGGCTACAAAGACTTCACCCCAGAGAAGAAAATCCCTGTGCGTCAGAAAATCAATGCAACATCTGCAGAAATCAATGCAGCGCCTGCTCCTTCCTACCAGTGTGTCAAGCATTTTCAATGCATTGTCATAAAAATATCCCCGCATCACAATGAAGACCCAAGGCTGTGCTCCCTAAAATCTATGAATCACCTTGCAGTGTGAAAAGAAAGATTGCTTCATCTGTGCCGTGCCAGAAACCAGGGCTCTGAGCCTTATTTTTCAACACATCTCCTCCTCTGTGGTCCTTGTGTGTCACTATTTTTGACGCATCCCTGGTACTGTATATTACAAGGATACAATCATTGAGTCTTAAGGATTGAGACTCTTTTAAACCTTCAAAAAATATCTCAATTTGTGCATATTCAATTTTTGTTGTTTTTATCATCTTTTATTCAGAGAAATATTATTTATTTTTCTTAGACTGTGTGATGTGTTTTTGTGGCGTTTTCACTGTTTTACTGCATGAATTATTGCACAAATACTTTACAAATTGCCTTCTAAGTGAAGCCTAACTGTTCTGTGCCAAGCTACCAGAGGATGAACACAGGATAATTTTGATTATGTTATGACTTATCTTAACTCAGATTGTGTTTCATACTTAGAGAAGGGTGTATACCTCTGCCAACTAGAGACCCAATTTCAAACACTTATTAAGGGAGTTATGATTATTCATCACATTTAAAATGTAGTTGGTTATATCTTTTATGAATAAAATCCTAGTAGCAATGAGTAATGTATGAAAATAAATAATCAGTATTGTAGAGCCCTATTGACGTTCTGGAGAAAATTTAACTTTTCTATGTTTTTATTTGTAATGTGTTTTTATTTCTTCTAGTTTTTTGCTTTTGAAATTTCAAATTTATAACAAAAATTAAGTGCCTTACAATGATGGGCAGTACATGTAATTTAACCTTATCTGAGCTTACATGTGGTATGTTTTTGAATTCATAGATGATGACCTAGTGGATTCAGTATTGCACTGTAGATGTCTTTCAGGAGTTGTTAGTGTATTGTGGAAGCATTCTGAATACTATGTCTGAATTTGAAGGCTGGTCTTAGCAAACCCAATCATATACACCGTTCACTTAGAGAAAATGTATTTGTTTGTTGGTGTGTTCCTCACTAAAGCCTATAACACCCAGGCTACATCCTGTAGGGAGGTCTCAGCAAAAAGAGCATGATGTCATAAAACCCACGCATTTGCCTTGTAAAAGTTATACTGAAAAGGACCAGTCTCTCTTCAAAGTCTACTATAGAGAATATACACTTTGTTAAAATGTGATAACACTTGAGGTCGGCTTCCTGTAAAACTGTGTACAAAGAGACTTAACTATGTACTGAGGTGTCACTAGAGAGTCCGCTCCTACCAAAACAAAACATATACACTTTTTACATAGAGAAAGGGTCTTTGCAGAGGTGTGAGTTCCTCACTAATGCCTTTTACTTCCAGCTTAAAACCTGTACAGAGATGTCAGCAGAGAGCGCATGCTGTCATAAAAGTGAAGCATTCATAATATATAGAGGTGTAAGAAAAGGAGCCAGTGTTTCATAAAACCATGGCATAGACACTCTTTACCTTGTTAAAATGTGATACCACAGGGCATAGGGTTCCTGTATACTGTTATAGGGTTCCTGTAAAACAGTGTGCAGAGCCCTTGTGTTTCTCTAAAACCTTCATCACAGAACCTTTACTTTGGGCTGAGATGCCACTGGAGTGGCTGCGATTAGCAGATCCAATCACACACTCTGTTCACTCAGATAAAAGGTGTTTGTTGAGAGGTTATCTCCACATTAAAGCCTTTTCCACCCAGCCTTCAACCCATAGAGAGGTCTCTGCAGATAGGGCATGTTGTCATAAAATCCAAGCATTCAACAGAGTTGAAAGAAAAGGAGCTAGAGTTTCATCATACTCTAGAATGGAGAATATTCACCTTGTTAAAATATGATACCACAGGGCATAGGGATCCTGTAAAACCTTGTGCAGAGAAAGATTACTCTGAGCTGAGGCGTCACTAGAGAGGCTGTTCTTAGGAAACTCAGTCACACACCTTGTTCACACAGAGAAATGCTCTTTGCAGAGGGGTCAGATCCTCACTAGAGCCTTTCAGACCCAGCATGTACTCCTCATTTTACCATCAAACTGAAACATTCACCCTGTCTTGAGAAAAGGAGCAAGTGTTCCATCACACTTTACCATGAGGAATCTGAACCCTGTTATGATTATATAACAAATATCCTAGTGTTCCTTTAGCATCACCTCTGTAGAGAGGTGTGACGAGAGAGGGAGCTCCTAGCGAAGCCAATAGTACACTCCGTTCACGCACAGAAAAGGCCTTCATAAAAGGGTCAGTTTCTAACTGAATCCTTTCACATGCAACCTTGAGCCTGGAAAGAGTTGCAGTAGGGAGGGCATATTGTCATCAAATGCAAGTGTTCCCCCTATGTAGAGCTGCAAGAAAACGAGACTGCCTTTTATCAAAGTCTACCATAGAGAATTGACACCTTGTTAATATATGATAACACCGGTCATAGGGTTCCTCCAAAACCATCTCCACAGACACATTACTCTGTACTGAGGTGTCACTATAGCGAGTGGTCTTACCAAACAAGATCATACACCTTGATCATCCAGCGAAAATGGGTTTGGAGAAGAGTGAGTTCCTCACTAAAGCCTTTCACACCCGCTGTGCTCCCTGTCTTAGCAGACAGGGCATGTCAATAAAACCTATGCATTTACCCTGTGTAGAGTTCTAAGAAAAGGAGCCAGTATTTCATCAAACTCTACCATAAAGAAGCTGCTTTTAAATATGATAACACAGGACATAGGTGGTCATTCTGACCTCGGCGGTAAAATGCACTTACCGCCGGTCAGAAGACCGCCATAACACCGCCGCGGCCGCGGAAACCCGCCACGGTCATTCTGACCCGCAGAAGGCAAACCTCCGAAAATCCGACAGCCACAACCGACCGCCAGACCAGCTGTCGGCGGAAAGGTGGAGGTGACCAAACCTCCACCGCCACGCCAACAGAAATACGCCCATGCCATTACGACCCACGAATCCACGCGGCGGTCATTCAAACGCGGTATTCCATTGGCGGGACACACCGCCGCGGTCAGAATACACACAAACGAACAAAACTCAGCCACATTGGCCGATTTGAATCCCACACACCTGATACACATACACACACCACTCCCACACACACAATACAATATAAAACACCCACCCACATCACCCACAAACCCCTACGCAAAAAAATTCTGAAAGAAGGCCAGAGCGAGACACCAGCATCCACAAACTAACAGCCACAGCCACTCAACACCATCACCCACACACTATCCACACACAAAACAACACACACCACCACACTCAACACACTTAACTACACATACTCCACCCCACACATCATACACACCACCCCATGGCACCCCAAAGACAACCCCGCTTCACAGACGAAGAACTCAGGGTCATGGTGGAGGAAATCGTTCGGGTAGAGCCCCAGCTGTTCGGCACACAGATACAATACACCAGCATTGCCCGGAGGACGGAGCTATGGCAGAGGATTGTCGACAGGGTCAACGCAGTGGGACAGCACCCCAGAAATCGGGAAGACATCAGGAAGCGATGGAACGACCTACGGGGGAAGGTGCGTTCCATGGTATCCAGGCACAACATCGCCGTGCAGAAGACTGGCGGAGGACCCCCACCTCAACCCCCACAATTCACATCATGGGAGGAGGAAGTCTTGAACATCCTGCATCCTGACGGCCTCGCAGGAGTCGGCGGAGGAATGGATACTGGTAAGTTGAAGCTTCAATACTGCTTCCCCCCCACCTGCATGCCAAATCATACCCCAACCCTCACCCCCATCCTCGAACCCCACCCTCACCCCCATCCCCATCCTCACCCCCACCCTCACCCCCACCACCATCCTCACCCCCACCACCATCCTCACCCCCACCCCCAGCACACCTATTCCCCGCCAATGTCTCACCATCACAACCCACACATCCCAAAACCTAGGCCTGCATGCGTCCACTAAGCATGGACACCCATCACCAAAGCATGCCCAATGCATATACACATCCCCCCCACAAGCCACCCTCACCAAAGCCCCCACACAATAATGCCAGCACTTGGGGACACGAGAACCCATAGATACACCCATATGCCACACATTGAAACTATAACCATACCTCTATACCCCTGCAGGACCCGACCGTCAACACACCGCGGCGGAGGGGCCAGAATTCTCCACACCCCCCACCCAAGAGGCCGTCAGCGATGACAGCAGCTCTGTCGACCTGGACACCGATGACCAGCCCGGACCATCGGGGACCTCTGGACAGTCGGTTCCCCTCACACAGGCCCAGGCCACTACAGACCCAAACCCCTCTGGGAACACCAGCACAGCTCCCACCCAGCGGGCCCATGCCTCTGTCTCCAGGGCGCGTCAATCTGCGGTGTGTCTACCACTACAGGGCACCCAGGATAACCCACCACCCCAACAACAACAGGGACCTGGGGGCAGTGGTAGTGGGCACACCGGCCAGGGGGCAGAGGCCCAGGGAAACCGGGCAACTCGGAGGGCAGCTGTGCGACAGGGGGGGGACGGGCCCAGGGAACCCACTCTCCACGAGGTCCTCACCACCATCATGGGAGCATACAACCGCTCCCAGGAGACGATGGCGACGGTACTGGCCCGGTTCCAGGAGATCCAGGTACTGCAGGAGGAACACTATCGGGGGTACAGGGAGGACATCAGAGCCATCAACACCACCCTGGTTACCATGGTAGGGCTGCTGCAGGACCTCGTCAACAGCAGGGCGGACACTCAACAACACCCAAGGGCCCCTGCCACTAGCCTGGACCAAGAACAGCCAACCACCTCCGCCGGCGCTAGTGGACAGGAGGCCCCCGCACAGCAGCAGCCCACCAGACCCCCACCTCCTGCAGGAGAAGAACCACCCCGCAAGAGGGCCCTGAGATCTCGCAAGAAGACAGAGTAGGATGTCAAGACCCCCGCCAGCAATGGATACCACCTGATGTCATCCCACTGTCCCACATTGTTACCCTGTCCATCCTTGAACTGCCCATGCTCCATCTCTCCACAGGCCTCTGGACAATGCACCTGTGTGACTGTTACTCTGGACTCTGCCATGGACATTCCTTCACCATAGCCCCCACCCACTTGAAACCACCCATCCCATTTTGAGCACTTAAATAAACACCTATTTTGCACAAAACTATCTGGTGTCTGGCTGTGATTTCAAAATATTGTAATTGACATGACAGTGCAAATATGTCCTTGTACATGGTGAAGTCAACAAACAGCTGCCACAAAGCTGTAGTCCATGGGGAAACGAAGCACAGGACTCGTAGTGGGGACCCCAGATCTGAAATAGGGAGGGAAAAGCCAAAACTCAGTCATCATACACTGGGGCAAATAGACAGGCAGCAGAGATGCAGGAGAGTAGTTAACATTTACTAAATTATCTTAGAAATGTTACCTGTGTCCTATTGGAAGTACTGTTCAATGATTCTGTCCCTGTTGTCTGTTTCAGCCCCGTCGTCTTCCTCCTCGTCACTCTCCTCAGGTTCCACCGCTGCCACAACACCACCGTCTCGACCATCCTCCTGCAGGAAAGGCACCTGGCGGCGCAAAGCCAGGTTGTGAAGCATGCAGCAGGCCACGATGATGTGACACACCTTCTTAGGTGAGTACATTAGGGATCCACCTGTCATATGCAGGCACCTAAACCTGGCCTTTAGGAGGCCAAAGGTGCGTTCGATCACCCTCCTAGTACGCCCATGTGCCTCATTGTACCGTTCCTCTGCCCTGGTCCGGGGATTCCTTACTGGGGTCAGTAGCCACGACAGGTTGGGGTACCCAGAGTCCCCCACTAGCCATACACGGTGTCTCTGTAGCTGTTCCATCACGTGAGGGATGCTGCTATTCCTGAGGATGTAGGCGTCATGCACTGACCCTGGGAATTTGGCATTTACATGTGAGATGTACTGGTCAGCCAAACACACCACCTGGATGTTCATTGAATGGTCATTTTTTCTGTTCCTGTACACCTGCTCCCTGTCTCTTGGGGGAACCAAAGCCACATGGGTCCCATCAATGGCACCAATTACGTTGGGAATATGTCCAAGGGCGTAGAAATCACCCTTCACTGTAGCCAATTCGCCCACCTCAGGGAAAATGATGTAGCTCCTCACGGATTTCATCAGGGCAGACAACACTCTGGATAACACCTTCGAAAACATGGGCTGAGACATCCCAGAAGCAATTCCCACTGTTGTCTGAAATGACCCACTTGCCAAGAAATGGAGTACTGACATGACCTGCACCAGAGGGGGAATCCCTGTGGGTTGGCGGATGGGGGACATCAGGTCGGGCTCCAGCTGGGCACACAGTTCATGGATAGTGGCACGGTTAAGACGGTAGGTCAGGATAATGTGGCGTTCTTCCATTGTCGACAGGTCCACCAGCGGTCGGTACACGAGAGGATTCATCCGTCTCCTCGCCCAACCCAGCGGACGGTGCCTAGGAAGGACAACATGGAGCACACAGTCAAGCAACCCACAGGTAGGTACTCACAGCTAGCACGGTAAACGATTCTCTATGCAGTGAATGGCGTGTCTGAGTGGCTATGCAAGGCCTAGGCCTGTGTGACGCAGTTGAAATGGAGCCATGTGGGCCCTGGAAATGGCGGCTGCCTGACCTGTGAAGTGTGACAATGGGATGTGAGGTCAATGCGCTGGCGTGGCACACCGCGGCGGGCGGCGGGCGAAGACCGCGGCGCGAAGCCGCATTGGTTAACATTGAAGCCTATGGGTTTCAGGAGCCAATGGCGAAGGGCGCCGGCGGTGGCGGGACGCACCGCCGCGGTACGCACCGCCGCGGACGTGACCGCCATTTTCTATCTACTTATCCACTTGCGACTTGAACTTTCACAGGAGAGGACCTATACTGCAAGTGTTGCTGTGACCTCGGTCTGGAAGGGACAATGGCTGCTGCGCCTGGGGAAAGGGCCCCTGCCTTCACTGGAGAGGAGTTGGAGAAACTTGTGGATGGGGTCCTCCCCCAGTATGCGCTACTCTACGGTCCTCCAGACCAACAAGTGAGTTTAATTCAATCTGGATTTGGGGCCACTGGCTGGCTTGGGGGCCTGGCGGGGGGCCTGGCGGGGATGGGGGGCATGTTGGGCCTGGCGGGGGGCATGGCGGGGGGCCTGGCGGGGATGGGGGGCATGTTGGGTATGGCGGGGGGCCTGGCGGGGATGGGGGGCATGTTGGGCCTGGCGGGGGGCATGGCGGGGATGGGGGGCATGTTGGGCCTGGCGGGGGGCATGGCGGGGGGCCTGGCGGGGATGGGGGGCATGTTGGGCATGGCGGGGGGCCTGGCGGGGATGGGGGGCATGTTGGGCCTGGCGGGGGGCATGGCGGGGGGCCTGGCGGGGATGGGGGGCATGTTGGGCCTGGCGGGGGCATGGCGGGGGGCCTGGCGGGGATGGGGGGCATGTTGGGCATGGCGGGGGGCCTGGCGGGGATGGGGGGCATGTTGGGCCTGGCGGGGGGCATGGCGGGGGGCCTGGCGGGGATGGGGGGCATGTTGGGCATGGCGGGGGGCATGGCGGGGGGCCTGGCGGGGATGGGGGGCATGTTGGGCCTGGCGGGGGGCATGGCGGGGGGCCTGGCGGGGATGGGGGGCATGTTGGGCATGGCGGGGGGCCTGGCGGGGATGGGGGGCATGTTGGGCCTGGCAGGGGGCATGGCGGGGATGGGGGGCATGTTGGCCTGGCGGGGGGCATGGCAGGGGGCCTGGCGGGGATGGGGGGCATGTTGGGCATGGCGGGGGGCCTGGCGGGGATGGGGGGCATGTTGGGCCTGGCGGGGGGCATGGCGGGGGGCCTGGCGGGGATGGGGGGCATGTTGGGCATGGCGGGGGGCCTGGCGGGGATGGGGGGCATGTTGGGCCTGGCGGGGGGCATGGCGGGGGGCCTGGCGGGGATGGGGGGCATGTTGGGCATGGCGGGGGGCCTGGCGGGGATGGGGGGCGTTGGGCCACTGGCAAGGAAAATGCTGACAAACTTGAACGTGGTATTTCTCCCTCCCTGTACGTGTCACATAGGTCCGCGCCCATGAGAAGATCGGGATTTGGCGTGCCATCGCCAAGGAAGTCCGGACCCTGGGGGTCCACCATCGACGGGGCACCCACTGCCGCAAGAGGTGGGAGGACATCCCCCACGGGACCAAGAAGACCGCCGAGTCTCTGCTGGGGATGGCCTCCCAACGTAGGCGGGGTGCCTGCCGTCAACTGAGCCCCCTGATGTTCCGGATCCTGGCGGTGGCCTACCCTGATTTGGATGGGCGCGTGAGGGCAGCACAGCAGACACAAGGGGGTGAGTACAAGCATTATCTACTCTGTTGTCGCGCAGTGGAGGTGTCTGGGTGGGGGAGGAGGGCTGTGGGTCCCCCTAGGCCAGGGCGATATCTGTAGGCTGGGCACCCCCGTAAGCCCCTGTGTCCCCAGCCACCACCCTCAGTAGTTTGTCAGTACAGCCATCCCTGGGCCGTGTCATCCATGGGTGCAGTTGTCAACTCTAGGCGTGTAGGGCATGTTCCACGGAATGCGTAGCGGACCCCAAGTGCGCAACTTAGTGCAGGGGGCATCTGTGTCTGTCATGTCCGCTAACTGTACCGGAGATCCATGTACTCAATATCCCTTTATTTCTCTCTCCCCCCCCCTTTTTGTTTTTCTTTCTGTGCTTGTGTGCATCAGCATCATCAGGCGGAGGAGAAGTGGCATCGGGGCAGGAGGGAGCTGCATCTCACATGGCCCAGGAGGGCCATGCCACAGAGTCAGACTGGACCAGTGAGACGGAGGGCGAGGGGAGCTCCACGACGGGGACGACTGGACCCTGCAGCGACACTCGGAAGGGGGCTCCCTTGCGGGGGTGGCACCATCCGTGCCCCCCGCCATTACAGGTACAGCCGCCACCCAGCGCACCATCTCCGCCCTCCCAGCAGCCCCTCAGCGTTCGCCCCGTGCCCGCTCTGCCAGGAAGCCGGGCATATCCTTCGCCCCAGGCACCTCAGGCCCTGCCCCTGTTACCCCCGCTGCCCTCAGTGAGGAGGTCATTGACCTCCTCCGAACGCTCATTGTTGGGCAGACTACCCTTTTGAATGCCATCCAGGGGGTGGAGAGGGAGGTTCATCGCAGCAATGCGTACCTGGAGGGCATTCATTCGGGTCAGGCTGCCCATCAGCGATCGTTCCAGGCTCTGGCCTCAGCACTGACGGCAGCCATTGTCCCTGTCTCCTGCCTCCCTCTACTAACTCCCTCCTCCCAGTCTCCTGTTCCTCTGCCTGTCCCACCCACACCATCAGACCAGCCTGCACACACCTCAACACCCAAGAGAAGCTCATCCAAACATAAGCACCACAGATCACGCAGACATTCACACACGCAACATTCCGATGCAGACATGCCAACAGTCACTACCACCTCTGTGACCCCCACCTCCTCGTCTCCCTCCTCCCTCCCTGTGACGTCTACACTCACACCTCCATTCACCTCACCATCAGCCAGTGTTTCCATCACCAGCACACCCTCCACTCCAGTCCGCACACGTGCAGTCACCACCCCCACTGCCATTTACACGTCCCCTGTGTCCTCTCCCACTGTGTCTGTCACCCCCTCTTCCACACCACACAAACGCAGCCACCCACCCACCCAACAGCCATCCACCTCACGACAGCCTATCCCTCCTGCACCTGCACCCAAAGACAGCAAACGTGACTCACCTACAACCACATCCTCTCCCTCCACTCCCATTCCCACTGTACCTCCCACTCTCCATTGTCCCAAGAAACTCTTCCTCGCCACTACTAACTTCTTTCCTGACCCTGAGCCCCCCCTCCTTCTCGTCGGGGTAAGAAGAGCACCTCAGCCACCACCAGCCCTGCAGCCCCCTTGACAAGGGTGCAGGGGTATTGGAGCCCGCCAGCCCGCATGTCTGGATCTTCGCCCAGCAGCAAGGGGACAGCCAGCCCACCCCCTGGGAAGAGGAGCAGAAGGCGGAAGGGGCGCCGCAGGAGCCCGCCTTCTACATCCCCCCCGGACACCACCCAGAGACAGTCACCAGCCACAGCTCCAAAGGGAGGAAAGGGCCACAGGCCCACGACTAAGGAGGGCAAGGGCAGCAAGTCGGAGAGGTCAGGCAGCAGGCCTGCTGCCCAGGAGGAGCCCACAACCCCCATAGCCGCTGCCCCGGGAGGAACCGGCACAGCTGCCCCGGGAGAGCCCACCACCCCCATAGCCGCTGCCCAGGGAGGACCCAGCCCAGCTGGCCAGGAGGGCCCCACCACCCACAGCCCAGGTGGGCATTGAAGGAGCACCATCCCCGCTGCCCATGAGGGCACCACCAGGCATTGAGCAGTTGGCCATAGACCGGCCGCCATCTCCAGAACCGCTGAACTGGGCCCCGCCGTCTCAAGAACCGCTGAACTGGGCCCCGCCGTCTCAAGAACCGCTCCGCTGGGCCCCGCCGTCTCAAGAACCGCTGAACTGGGCCCTTCAAGGCAAGGAGCGCTGAACTGGGCCCCGCCGTCTCAAGAACCGCTGAACTGGGCCCCGCCGTCTCAAGAACCGCTGAACTGGGCCCCGCCGTCTCAAGAACCGCTGAACTGGGCCCCGCCGTCTCAAGAACCGCTCCGCTGGGCCCCGCCGTCTCAAGAACCGCTGAACTGGGCCCTTCAAGGCAAGGAGCGCTGAACTGGGCCCCGCCGTCTCAAGAACCGCTGAACTGGGCCCCGCCGTCTCAAGAACCGCTGAACTGGGCCCCGCCGTCTCAAGAACCGCTGAACTGGGCCCCGCCGTCTCAAGAACCGCTCCGCTGGGCCCCGCCGTCTCAAGAACCGCTGAACTGGGCCCTTCAAGGCAAGGAGCGCTGAACTGGGCCCCGCCGTCTCAAGAACCGCTCCGCTGGGCCCCGCCGTCTCAAGAACTGCTGAACTGGGCCCTTCAAGGCAAGGAGCGCTGAACTGGGCCCCGCCGTCTCAAGAACCGCTGAACTGGGCCCCGCCGTCTCATGAACCGCTAAGCTGGGCCCCGCCGTCTCAAGAACCGCTGAACTGGGCCCTTCAAGGCAAGGAGCGCTGAACTGGGCCCCGCCGTCTCAAGAACCGCTGAACTGGGCCCCGCCGTCTCAAGAACCGCTGAACTGGGCCCCGCCGTCTCAAGAACCGCTGAACTGGGCCCCGCCGTCTCAAGAACCGCTCCGCTGGGCCCCGCCGTCTCAAGAACCGCTGAACTGGGCCCTTCAAGGCAAGGAGCGCTGAACTGGGCCCCGCCGTCTCAAGAACCGCTGAACTGGGCCCCGCCGTCTCAAGAACCGCTGAACTGGGCCCCGCCGTCTCAAGAACCGCTCCGCTGGGCCCCGCCGTCTCAAGAACCGCTGAACTGGGCCCTTCAAGGCAAGGAGCGCTGAACTGGGCCCCGCCGTCTCAAGAACCGCTCCGCTGGGCCCCGCCGTCTCAAGAACCGCTGAACTGGGCCCTTCAAGGCAAGGAGCGCTGAACTGGGCCCCGCCGTCTCAAGAACCGCTGAACTGGGCCCCGCCGTCTCATGAACCGCTACGCTGGGCCCCGCCGTCTCAAGAACCGCTGAACTGGGCCCTTCAAGGCAAGGAGCGCTGAACTGGGCCCCGCCGTCTCAAGAACCGCTGAACTGGGCCCTTCAAGGCAAGGAGCGCTGGCCCTTTGGCAGACGTGGCAGGGCAGGATCTATCTCGGGCAGGGCTGCAGGATGTCCTCTGGCCAACTTGCCTCCTCCAGTGGCAGTGGGGTCTGTTATGGACTGTATGGACCGTGGCTTTGCACTCCCCAGGATGGCCCAGTGGGCAGGCCACCCACTGTATGGACTGTATGGACTGTGGCTTTGCTCTCCCCAGGATGGCCCAGTGGGCAGGCCACCCACTGTATGGACTGTATGGACTGTGGCTTTGCTCTCCCCAGGATGGCCCAGTGGGCAGGCCACCCACTGTATGGACTGTTTGGACTGTGGCTTTGCTCTCCCCAGGATGTCCCAGTGGGCAGGCCACCCACTGTATGGACTGTTTGGACTTTGGCTTTGCTCTCCCTAGGATGGCCCAGTGGGCAGGCCACCCACTGTATGGACTGTTTGGACTGTGGCTTTGCTCTCCCCAGGATGGCCCAGTGGGCAGGCCACCCACTGTATGGACTGTTTGGACTGTGGCTTTGCTCTCCCCAGGATGGCCCAGTGGGCAGGCCACCCACTGTATGGACTGTTTGGACTGTGGCTTTGCTCTCCCCAGGATGGCCCAGTGGGCAGGCCACCCACTGTATGGACTGTATGGCCTGTGGCTTAGCACTCCCCAGGATGGGCCAGTGGTCATGGAGTCCCCTCGTGGATCTGGCGTCGTGTACTCAAGTGGCTGAGGTGCCCCCCCTTCCCTTCCCCCTGAGGTGCCTGTCCTATTTTCTTTCTGATGCCCCTGCAGTGTTCTCTCCGTGGAGTTCTTGTCGTGGGACTGGGCCTTGCCCCTTTGCGCAGGACCCCTGTGATCCACGGACAGTGGTTGGACTACATTTAGTAGCTGTGTATATTTTGTACATAGTTTATTTATTTATTTGGATTACTGGTGTACATATTTCAATATATCTGCCCGTTTATGATCTCTTATTTTGGTCTTTGCATTATTTCGGAGGGGGGTGGTTTGTGGGTTGTGACAGTGATCTGTGGGAATGCATTGATGTGTGTGTTGTAGTGGGTGTGGGTGGGTGGGTGTGTGCCGGTAATCTTTTCCCTCCCCTGTGTCGTAGGTGCAGTACTCACCGATGTCTTCCGCGCCGCCGGGCGTGCTCCTGGTATATGAGCAGGTATAGGAGTGCGGGGATGACCTGCAACTCTGGTTCCATACTGCCGGAATCTCGCGTGGAGTGCGTAGAGGTGAGCGTTTTCCCGTTCGTAGTCTGTTTCCGCCGTGTTCTTATCGGCGGTGCTCCCGCCCCGGAAAAGGTGGCGGATTGGTGGGTCGTGATAGGGTGGGCGGTACATTGTCTGCCGCCTGGCTGTTGGCGGGGACCGCCGCGCTGTTTGTTTGTACCGCCGTGGCGGGCGGAGTGTTAATACGGCGGGCTGTGTTGGCGGTTCCCGCCAGGGTCAGAATTGCATATTTTAGACCGCCGGCCTGTTGGCGGCTTGGCCGCCGCTTTATCACCGACCGCCAGGGTCAGAATGAGGGCCATAGTGTCCTGTAAAACCTTGTACACACAAACATTACTTTGTGCTGAGGTGTCAATAGAGAGAGTGCCCTTACTAAAAATAATCATCCAACCTACTCATCCAGAGAAAAGGTGTTTGCAGAGGAGTGAGTTTCGCACTAAAACCTTTCACACTCAGCTTTCACCCTGTATAAAGGTAAAAGAAAAGGAACAAATATTGCATTGTAGAAAACTATATAAAGAGATGTAGGGTCTTAAAGGAAGGAGTCACTGTATTAGTAAAATCTTCCACATTTATTAGACCTGCCATCCTTGGTGGGGTTTCCCCTTAATTTTTGCCTTCAGACCTTCTGTTTTTGCTAACTTCATTTTTTGTTGGCCTTAGGACTCTGTGCACTTTACCTCTTCTAACCAGTGCTAAAGTACTTGTGCTCTCTCCTTAAACATGTTGTTGTAGCATATACAGAATTGGTAAATTTGATGCATGTGTAAGTCCCTAGTAAAGTGGCACTGCCTGTGTCCAGGATCTGCAAATTAAATGTTATTAGTGGGTCTGTAGCCACCCATATAAGTAGCACTTTCAGCATGTCTCAGGCTGTCATTGCAGCCAATGTGTGTGCCATTTTAAATAGGCCGTGGTGGACTTTGTTAAACGAGGCAATTCCGCCTTCCACGTAAAACGTTACCAATATACTCCGCACTCCACAACGGAGCAGGTTTTGCCCCAGTAGCCGCTTAATGTGATTTTACATGCACAGGAAGCAAGACAACAGACTTCCGGTCACTGGCGAGCAAAAACAAGATTTGGTAGCTGCCCGCAAGATTTAGCGCCACACCAACGACTTCCAGCACATCTTTTGTGAGTGAGTGCAAGTGAGTGCTATCCACCATGGGTGAAGACTGGCAAAGCTCAAGTAGCTAAAATCTCCTTAAAAAGACAACTTCAAGTTAAAAATCTTCTCTAAAGGACCGTTTGTGCTGAGTTTTTTTGTGTGAGGAGTACTTTTTTTATCTTTTTATTTGTTTAAAAAACATGAAGTACCCCAGAGACTCCAACATCACGCTCCTGTCCAGCAGGCTCCTCCCAGTGTTTTGTCCATCTCCTGGTACCTTTTCACTTGGAATTTGACCTGGAAGGATCACAATTTTGTCTCCTGGCTATATCACTGGATTTAAGGACTTTGTTGTATGTTTGATTTCACAAGTAAGTTCAAAAACACTTGCGTGTTATACAACTTGTTTGTTTGCTAGAGGGCATGCACCAGGTTTTATCTGTACTTTAATTCAATTTTTTACATTTATTGTTGTGGGTGGTCTGCATTTGGGGGCTACTTATAGGTTTACTTGTAACCTTTCTTTTATAAAGGAAAGATGTTTTACCAGTTCATTATATTTTCTTTATGGTTTGTTTTGTAAATTTGCAATATTCATTTAATTCACTATGTTAATGTTAAGTGGCCTAGTCTGCTAGTGGAATAGGCCTTCCAGCTGTAGGCCCAATACTAGTCATGGGTGCATGATGAAACAACTGTTTGTGGTGTCTGTTAAACTGAAACACCATTGATGGCATTGGATTAAATATAAAAAATGTTGTCAGGCAATATTTCCCTTTTTTCTGAAAACAAAGTATGGTAGGAAAATACTTGATGCCTTTGTATGATGTTTGTTGTTGTTGTAAAATGTTAGGCCCCTTTAATTTTTGTTTTTTGGAATTACTGACTTAATTCTGTTTTTTTTCTCCTCTACCAATGCCTTCTTTGTCTGGCCAGTGCATGAGAATGTTTGTCATAGGCCACTATCTGACTTTGCTCCACATGCCATGTGGCCAGGGGCCCTATTTGTGTAATCAATTATAGTCCTATACCTATATGTGTTTTCTGCTTTCTATTCATCCTGCTTGTTGTTTGACCATGCGGCGACCATCTTGTGCAGGCAGCCAAGTTCCTGCATGTTTTTTTCTTTTCTGTGGTGATCATGCCTCCTTGCGGGTCGTTGTTTGACCATGTGGCTGGCAGTTATTTTGTGTAGGCAGCCAGTGTGCTTTAGGCCTGCATGTGTTCTTCTTTGTTGTGATGGCCATGCCTCCTTGCTGGTTGTTGCTATTTGACCATGTGGCTGGCTGGCATTTAGTGTAGGTAGCCATTGTGCTTTTAGGCCTGAATGTGTTCTTCTTTGTTGTGGTAGCCATGCCTCCTTACTGGTTGTTGCTGTTTAACCATGTGGCTGGTGGCCATTTTGTGTAGGCAGAGAGTAAGGTTTTAGGCTGCATGTGTTCTTTGTTGTGGCCATGCTTCCTTGCTGGTTGTTGATGTTTGACCATGTGACTAGTGGCCAGTTTATGTAGGCCGCCAGTGTGCTTTTTCTTGACCTTGCATGTGTTCTTTGCATGCCTTGCATGCCTCTTTGCTGGTTGTTGTAGTAAGGTTTTAGGCTGCATGTGTTCTTTGTTGTGGCCATGCTTCCTTGCTGGTTGTTGATGTTTGATCATGTGGCTGGTGGCCATTTTGTCTAGGCAGCCAGTGTGCTTTTAGGCCTCCATGTGTTCTTCTTTGTTGGGGTGGCCATGCCTCCTTGATAGTTGTTGTTTGACGATGTGGCTGATGGCCATTGTGTGAAGTCATCCAGTGTGCTTTTAGGCCTGCATGTGTTCTTCTTTGTTGAGGTAGCCATGCCTCCTTTCTGGTTGTTGTTTGACCATGTGGCAGGCGGGACTTTGTGTAGGCAGCCACTGTGCTTTTAGGCCTGCATGTGTTCTTCTTTGCTGTGTTAGCCATGCCTCCTTGTTATTTGCTATCTATGTGGCTGGTGGCCATTTTGTATAGGCAGTCAGTGTGCTTTTTTTAGGCCTTTCATGTGTTCTTTGTTGTGGCCATGCCTCCTCGCTTTTTATTGCTGTTTGACCATGTGGCAGGCTGCCATTTTGTGTAGGCAGCCTTTGTGCTTTAAGGTCTGCATTGGTTCTTCTTTGCTATGCTGGCCATGCCTCCTTGCTGGTTGTTGTTTGACCCTGTGGCTGGTGGCCATTTTGTGTAGGCTACCAGTGTGCTTTTAGGCCTGCATGTGTTCTTCTTTGGTGTGGTGGGCATGCCTCCTTGCTGGTTGTTATTTGGTCAGGTGGCTGGCGGCCATTTTGTGTGTTATGCTTGAGGCCTTGTTGGTCAATGCTTATTACTAAATGTATTGTATGAACAGTGTTTTATATTTTATTAGATACTTTTTTTGCATTTTTCACGTGCACTACTTCCTGCCTCCAAAATCCCTGTGTTTTTTTTTATGTTAGTCCACTTCCCCTAACATATCAGCAATTGAATTGTATTTTTTAAACTTTAAAAAAAAAAAAAAAATTGTCTCACAAACTTCATTTTATTTAATTTTATAGTATAGCAATAATAATAATAATAATAATAATAATAATAATAATAATATTAAGTATTGTTATTATTATTATTATCATTATATTTTGTAAAATCATTTCTTAATTTTAGATTTTTTAAAAACAAATTACATTTGTACGGCTTGTTTAATTTTTTATTTTTTTTTACCTTTTTACCCATTAGCCCCACGCCTGCCTTAAGAATAGAGCTGCACAACATTACATTATTCAAGGATTATTCCAGTTGTCACCAGCACCTCCCTGAGTGCCACATGCCACCTTGATGCACATAAAAGCTGACAGTTACATTCTATATGTTGTAGTTGTTGCTCTTTCTTATCCTTCCTGAGTGTACATGATAATAAAATGTAATGCTGGTGTCGTTTCACAAATGGATACACTGTGGTATTTCATAGTTATTTGTAATGTAAATATCCACTAAATAATATTGTTTCTACTACTAATGCAACTGCAACAATGCCACTTTTCACTGATATCCTTCTTGTATGTTTGTTTTAGATGCCTGAAGAGAAAGAGACATCACCTGCAGAACTGACAAACAGAAGGCTTGTGCACGACGTGATGCATTACCATACTCACGACCACACAGACATCTCTTCAGCTTGTGAAACTAAGTGCTATTGTCAACTGACAGCTTCAAGATGACCCCAAAAATAGGTGCTACCAAAAAAGTGTTCAGTGATAAGAAGGAGCTTTCCATGACTGGTATGTCACCCCAGACCTTTTTCAGGCAAAAATGTGTGCCTGCTGCACCGGCCTCTGGGGAGCAAGCTAGAAGAAGCAGTCCTGCATCAGCGGCACTACTCCAAATTAGGCCCAAGCCCATGTCTGGTACTGAGGCAGCCTCTCTAATCACAGCAACACCTACCAGCATTGGCATTGAATTGGACTTATCTGTTCTCAAAGTAGTATCCAATTGTTGTCAGAAACTCAGGCAAGTGGACAACAACAGCCTCAGTCAGCAATAGCAGTTACTCCTGAAGTAGAAGCACATCAGGTTGTTGAGCTTCATGCTGAGGAAGCTGAAGAAGTCCCATTTTCACAAGATCCACTGTAGGCACTACAACCTACGACCTACATCCACAGCCACCTCAGTAGAACAACACCCAGCTCCGCCACTTCTTCAGACATTGGCAGTGGCACCAGTGTTAGAAAGTTGACCTCCCCAGTTTGGGAGTTCTTACCATATTCTCATTTGTCAAACAAGTGTTATTCAGGGTAAGCTTGGTACAATCTATCGAACAGGAGGCCAAACAAACCATTTGAGAAAACACCAAGCAATCCGTTGGGAGTCGCACCTTAGTGGCCAAAAGCCTGCAAGTGGTGTTGGTAAAGGTGTTGAAAGCAGGAAGTCTGCTAGAAGGTGAAAGTGAAGAACAGGGTGACATTTTTGTTACACAAATCAGCCCTGTCCCCGGGAGTGCAGTGGTATCGTCGCCCACATCAGCAACATCGCAATGGCACAGGAGGCCTGAGAGTCAGGTCGAAACATCAAGGCAAGAACTTGCAGTGGCTGCCCCCTTGAGACACACATGGAGCCTACCACCACCTTCTGCTTTGAAGTCGCCTGCATCAGTGGCAAACAATAAAGAAAAAAATCCAGGCTACTATTACTCCCATGTTTAGGCAGGAGGATCAGTACGAACGCAACAACCCAACTGCACATTTGTACAATGGGAAGCTGGCTAAAATGGTAACGTTGGACCTCCTTCCTTTTTCTTTTGTGGCAGGAGTGCCTTTTCTAGAATTTGTGGAGGCCATCTGCCCAAAATTGATGGATCCCAGCCGGACCTATTTCACCAGAGTTGCTGTTCTAGTGCTACATTATGATGTGCTGGAATTGGCTGTCCAAACAATCCACCTGACGACAGATATGTGGACCAGTTGCCAAGCCACTGGTTATAAGTGCATCACTGCACATTGTATCTCTTTTGTGGGGGTTAGAGAAATAATGAGGGTCATTCCGACCGGACCGCGGATGCACCGCCAACAGGCTGGCGGTGCCTCCAGGCCAATTCTGACTGCGGCGGTAAAGCTGCAGTCAGAAAAGGGAAACCGGTGGTTTCCCGCCGGTTTTCCCCTGGCCTGAAGAATCCTCCATGGCGGCGCTGCAGGCAGCACCGCCATGGGGATTCCGACCCCCTTCCCGCCAGCCTGGTTCTGGCGGTTTTGACCACCAGAACCTGGCTGGCGGGAACGGGTGTCATGGGGCCCCAGGGGGCCCCTGCAGTGCCCATGCCAATGGCATGGGCACTGCAGGGGCCCCCTAACAGGGCCCCACAAAGATTTTCAGTGTCTGCATAGAAGACACTGAAAATCACGGCGGGTGCAACTGCACCCGTCGCACCCTTTCCACTCCGCCGGCTCCATTCGGAGCCGGCATCCTCGTGGAAGGGGGTTTCCCGCTGGGTGGGCGGGCGGCCTTCTGGCGCTGCGGTATTCTGGCGGGGGAACTTTGGCGGGCGGCCTCCACCGCCCGCCGAAGTCAGAATGACCGCCAATGTCTGCTGGTGTTGACACTGCTGACATTTTTAATGGTGCTTGGAAGCATGGAGAAATTCCACATAGCTGCAATCATCTTGGATGACTTTAACAACAAGGTCTTTGAAGGCCTGCATCCCAGAGGCTTGACATACATAAGCACCTGCATTCATTTTGGCCATTCTTTTAAAGCCTGCAAGCTGTTGAAGATTATCCAGCATGATAATAGAATGCCAGTTAAATCCCTCATACAGGAGGTGCAAACACATTGGAATTCATCCCATTACGTGTGGCAACATCTGTTTGAGCAGTACAGCCGGCTCAATGAATATATCATAAAAAGAGGGGATGCAACTATGAAAGGCACGATCACTGAGATAGACCAATGGGGCGTGGTTAAATGCCTGACAGAGATGCTGCTTCCTTTTGAAATTTTCACATTGGAAATCAGCAAGGAAGACTGTACCATGGGGCAAGCTATCCCATTGGTGCATATGCTGCAGAAACAGCTAAAGGAGATGCACGCAGATTTGGATAGTAAAAACAAATGTGCAGGAGTTGGCAGAGAGCTTAATCAATCGCTTATCTGTTAATGCAAGGCTGCAAAGAGACATTGTATCATCCAAACATTACATCTGCGACACAATTCTTAACACACGGTACAAACAATTACTGGCCACTTTCCTTCCTTTTTCAGAAGGGATGTTTCATCCTATAAGATGTGGATTGCAGAGCAAAGCCAGTGACCTAGAAAAACAAATTCAGGAAATTAAATTAGAGGCCCACTCATGGGTAGAAGTTCTTGGGTGCAGCCTACAACTTACATAGAGCCTGTGGACAGTGTTGCTGGCTCAGAGAAGCCAAAACCAACACCAGCAACAACAGGAAAAGGAGCAACAGCCCTCTGCATTTGATTGATTTCTAAAGGCAGAGCTTAAGTCCACAGCAGACGCTGAGGGAAAAGAGGTTGAGCAAGGTAGAGCACCAATGACTTTTTAGAGGATAGTCCAGGGCTACCTGGGTGACACAGAAGAGGTATATCTGGATCAAAATCCATTGGTGTATTGGTATGGGAAGAGGCGCCAATGGCCAGTGATCAGCAGGCTGGCAATAAAGTATCTGGCTTGCCCTGAGGCCAGTATGCATGTTGAGCGTGTGTTCAGTAAAACTGGTGTGAGTGTCCAGTGAGAAGGACTAGACTCTCACCCCAAAACGCCAAGAGATTGACCATGATCAAAATGAATCAACAATTTAAACCCTCAAATTACAACATACCTGAAGTACAGGTGGATGAGTGTGATTGGTCAGACTCAGTTCATGGTAGTGTGTTAGCTGACCAAACGGTGGGCAAACCACCTCAGTTTGAGGATGAACTCTACTTCCCTGAGTAGACCTGGGTCACAATAGAACTTTCTACTTTTCTCTATTGATGGACTGCTTTGAGAAAAAAGGATATACCCAGCTGGGGGCGCATTATTATTTTATATTGTTTGTTTCTGTCTCAATGACTAATGAACTGCAACTGTTTTATGCACATGTATGTTCGGATTGAATTTGGACCAGTGTGCAGTGAAGAAGTACCCCTCCACCCCCAAGATCACTTCAAGGAGATTTGAGAGACAATGCGTGCCTCTACCCTGTGCCTATCCTTCATTTTTGTCCCCTAGCAGGAGCACCTCCGATATTTGATTTACAAGCACCCAGAGGGGTACAGGCTAATGTGTGTCTCATTTCATGAATCAAAGAGGATAAGCTATGTAACACTATGCTTGATTGGAACAGGTAAGTAATACTACATGTCCCAACGACTGATATGCAGGATTCTTATTTCAATGTTCAGATGGTTCATGTGACTCATGTCTAGTAGCGGCAGTCAGTGAGAATGCGTGCTTACTGTATAATTATTACGCTTGCTTGTGGTTGTGTCATGATTGATTTACAACGTTGGTGGCATAATAAAGGGTGATTTTTTTTTCTTGAAGGTGATTTTTTTCCTTACCCTTTGACTCTTAGCGAGATTTCACACTACTTTGTTTTCTGGTTGTTATTTTTCAAAGATGTCCCGACCAGTCCATTTAGATAAAAAACACAAATCTAGTCTACATGAAAAATGACTCAATGTTTCTCTTCTTGTTAAACACAGTTGTACGCTACAGCTTGCTCTATCTCAATTGGGTCAGGAAACTGTGACTCAAGCAAGCAGTTGGTATGGAGTTAGACATAATCTTTAATCAGAGTCTGGAGGATGATGGAAGGACTCAGAGCGTGCCACAAGAAGGAAGTTATCAACTCCATGGAAATCAACATGAAGGATGATGAGTCTAAGAGGCCTACTCCAATCTGTGGACTGATGCTGAGAGGTGCTTCGATTACTTGATTGGGAAATGCAATGCGGCTGCGTGTGTGCCCTAGCTGGCTCAAAATTTAAACTATGTGGTTGGGTGGGGGGCTGTTGTTGTAGGTAATTGGGGACAACAGAATTGTGATGGAAGATCTCACAATATGCACGTGCTCTAGGCTAACTTCCGGGTTTGCGGCTGCCGGGCAGGTCTCGGCGTGAGGACTACAGAGAGTACCTTGCTACAGTAATCCCTCCGCTTGTATTATCACAAGAGGCCCATTCCCTAATAGATGAGGGTCCAAACCTATTCAGATTCTTGTTTACATTGTCATGTAAGTTTTACATTCACTACCAGTCATTTCATGCAACATATACTCACTTGAGTTCCCCAGTGAAGGTTAGGAGTTTTTTTTGTTTGGATTAGCTTTTGGTCCTGAAGAAACGGCGACTGATCCTTAGGGACAATGTAGGGACAATGTAGGCATGAAACATGTTGACTACCAATTAGGGCTAACGGATGAAGATTCCTTCCCTATTTTTTTTCTCTTTCTTCATAGAGTGGAGGAACATTATTTCCTTGATCACTCCCCTTGTTTTTAATCTTGACCTAGACCCCTCGCTAAGAATAAACACACTGATGGGAGGAACTAGAGGCAATTTTAATATACCCTGTCCAACTTTTCACTTCTCCTCATAGGTCTGAATCTATTCCTACGTTTTGACCATGGCACACATCTAAAAAGATCTCTGGCAAACAGGGGCAAAGAGGGGCCCGTTGGACCTTGCAGCGCCAGCCCGATGAGGAGCAGGCCCTATGATTAAGCATGACACCCAGTTGGTGTGTGAGGGCCCTGACTTCTACTTTTACTTTGAGTAGTGCCTCTTCGACCTGCAGTCATCCCTTTGGAACAGTGTGCCCTATTTATCTGTCTCTAAATATGATGATCACATGCAGCCACTTGTCTGTGATTGTTGTAATAGGTCTCACTTAATTGATCACACATCATAAAATGAATAATTTCAAAAACTTTGCTCTTGCTCTCCACCTCTTAGTATTCTTGGTACACTACTCCTTAGGAAGCTTAACTTCCATTTTAGCCTTCTTGATTCCACAGTATCATGATGATCATTTCTGTTTTACAATCCACAGACCTTCTATCCTCCTGCACCAGAACACCCATACCTACCTTATCGGACCACTTCTAGCAGGCACCCAAGAAGATTGACGGGGCAATCCAAGAAGAATGCAGATTCACCACCCAATTTGGCAATACAGACTAGTATAATTTTTCTTGCAATACATTTCTTTTTAGAACTGTGTGTGTTAGCTTCACCCCAACATTAAATATATTTACTACTTTGCAAACGTAAGTGACCAAACATGTTTTAGATATAACAATTTGAGTCTCACTGGGGCTGATGGAATGTAAAGTTAACTGTCATATATTCTCCTTTTTTCTATTCCACCAATTTGTGTTTTTGTTGTGTTTGTCTTTTTGTCACACCTTTCTCCAAGTCCCTTTCACGTAAATTAATCAAATCCCTAACGCACTGATTATTCACACACTTGATGGGATGGATGTGGAGGAAGCAATGCCAACTCAGTGTGCTGGATCTTCATTTGAGTTCGCCTAGAGGGAGTGAGGCCTCGCTTACAATGCCTTTACTGTTAGTGTGCTCATATGCTACTACTACATCACTGTGGTACCTTCTAGAAACCATGTAGCCCTCACTTCATCTATTTAGGTAAGAGAACTATGGAGCATTATTGTACTTTTAGATCAGGCAAAGTTATTGCCAATGGCAAATCTCTCTGCTCCACGCCTTATGGGTCAAATATGGTTGCAGAATGCACTGCAGAGACTAGGAGAGTAGTAGAAGAAGGGTACCTAATAGCATAATTAATTTTTATACACTAAAGGGAATACACTATCAGCAGGTTAGAAAAACACGCTGTGTTTAAAGGCAGCAGTATGAAGTAAAACACCCCAAAAAGATTTTAGCCATATACAACTATAAATACCTATTTGTTAACCTCTGTCCCTAACAAAAATAATAGAAACTCATCCATTTCACCCACAACTATCCCCAAACTCATCTCCCTTTCCCTAACCAATATCCAAAAACAACTGTTGCGTAAACTGTTACAAGAGTGAAGGGTAGGCAGCGAACTACATTTTCCCTTTCTGGTTGATGCCGTTTTGCCTCAAATACCTGGGGATCCTCATCAACCAGGGAACATATGAGAGAAGACAATTTGGATCCACTAATAGCCCGTATGAATCTGGATTTTGAGGAGTGGTAGTGGTCCCATCTGGAACTCTCTATGTGGGACACGGTAGACGCACTTAGGATGGTTACATTACCACGCTTTGCCTATGTGCTAGGCATGTTACCCATTCAGGTGCCCCTATGGACCCTCAGATTGATTGACGCAGCGATGCAAGCCTTTGTGTGGGATTCCTCTCATACCTGTTTATTGCCTGCTAAGCTCATGGCATGTCATTCTTGACTCCCATCAGTATAACACTATGGCCTCGCAGTCCATCTCTCCCAGTTAGCGTGTATGCTTCCTGGGGCACCGGACACACCACAATGGGTCATCCCTGAACAACAGTTACTCTCTAACCAAGGTGGACTAGATAGAGTCAGTTACCCCCAGTCACTACCCAACAATCCGATGTTGAGTGCTACGCATCCAGCCTTGCGTAGGGTGCACTACCTTCTCGACATACATCCTTATCTTCTTGACATACATCTCAGCCCATGTGTTGGAGGGGATACCTTCCATTATTGGCAATGGAGTGCAGCCGGTATTTAAAGCTTGGACTGGATCATTTGAATGGCACACTTAAACCATTTGTGAACTTGCAAAAGGAATATAGCCTTGCACCACACCAGGCGTGGCAGTACCTGCAAATTAAATACTGTCAGTGACGTAGCATGGGAGCTGGCCCCTGGACCCCTCAGGTCTACCCTGTGCTGTCTTATCTTAAGATGTAGGGCCGCTTCAAGGGCATGATGTCAGGCCTTTATGAAGTCCTTACACATCATCTTTATTCGTAGCACCTCCTTGACAATTCACACTGTAAGTGGAAGATCTATCTCCAGAGTTTGAAGTGGAGGACTGGACAGACATCATGGTGGCCTTGGACAAGGGGACCCAGGAAGCCCATCTGAAGTTTTGTCTCTTTAAAATAATCCTTGACTGGTATTAGACTCCTGTGAAATTGCACAGAAAGGGTCTTCTACCCCATGTGATTTGCTGCCAATGTGCGGAGACCCAGTGTGATCTGACTCACATCCTTTGCAACTGTCCTTTGATCTGACCCCTCTGGGTGCTTCCATGGCCCTTCAGACACCACTCTCTTCCTTGACCATACTCACTTATGATATGGGTGATCTCCCAGATCTGTCCCCCCGACATGGGTGCCCTGCCTTCCCGGTAATTACTGCTCATCCACTACAATTCCAATTTCTGCTGCTAAACCCATGGCTCACAAGGAAATGAAGGTCACCAATCACTCCTCTGCTGCCCCCCTCACCCCCAACCTCTCTGTCAACTCCCTTCATTCTACCTCTCCTTTTTTTTCAATCCCTACCTTCTTCCTTTTTTAATGCCTCCCCCTATCTCCCCTCCTTCCACCTCGTCCTCCCCTCTTGACTTACCACCCTCTCTTGGTAAGTACTCCTATGGCCCTCCTTTGATCTTCCCCTTCCATTCCCCTTCCTCCTCCCTCCTACTCCTCTCTTCCTCCCCCAGACCACACTGGGCGCTAGGTGCCCTACTCTACACTACTCTACTCTACCCTAGTTTACTTTATCTTACATTACTTTTCTTTACTCTACTTTACTTTACTCGCCTCTATTCTATTTTACTCTATTCTAACCTACTCTACTATACAATCCTATCTATCATCTTCTCTCACTCCAGTCCCATTGTCCTCATAAACAAGTTCCTTCTCAAGCCCTTGCTCCCACCCCATCCTCCCTTTCCCTCTGCATGTTCCTCATACCCTTTACCTATTGTGCTACTGCTCAATATGTCTCAAGTGGGTGGTTTGCCCACTGCTTGGTCCTGGGGAGTGCAAAGCCACAGTCTCTCAAGTCTCTCAAGTGGGTGGTTTGCCCACTGCTTGCTCCTGGGGAGTGCAAAGCCACAGTCTCTCAAGTCTCTTAAGTGGATGGGTTGGCCACTGCTTGCTCCTGGGGAGTGCAAAGCAACATTCTCTCAAGTTTATCAAGTGGGGGTTTGCCCACTGCTTGGTCCTGGGAAGTGCAAAGCCACAGTCTCTCAAGTCTCTCAAATGGGTGGTTTGCCGACTGCTTGGTCCTGGGGAGTGCAAAGCCACAGGCTCTCCAGCGGATGCCTTCTTCCACAGGTTCTGGAGGGGGCCTTGTGCCAAGAGTGCTTCATCCTGCCAAGGATTGGGTGAGTGGATGTAGTTCTCCCTTGGTTCTGGAGGGGGCTTATTGCCCAGTCTGCTTCATCCAGCCAAGGATTGGGTGAGTGGGTGCATTTCTCCACTGGTTCTGGAGGGGGCTTTGCGCCCAGGCTGCTTCATCCTGCCAAGGATTGGGTGAGTGGATGCAGTTCTCCACTGGTTCTGGAGGGGGCTTTGTGCCCAGTCTGCTTCATCCTGCCAAGGATTGGGTGAGTGGATGCAGTTCTCCACTGGCTCTGTAGGGGGCTTTGTGCCCAGTCTGCTTCATCCTGCCAAGGATTGGGTGAGTGGATGCATTTCTCCACTGGATCTGGAGGGGGCTTTGTGCCCAGTCTGCCTAATCCTGCCAAGGATAGGGTGAGTGGATGTATTTCTCTACAGGTTCTGGAGGGGGCCTTGTACCCAATGATGCAGGGGCAAATTCCATTCTGCGGCGACTAATGTTGCAAACTGGTGATAGTGCCGGTTGGGGTGCTTCAAGTGGTGGTGGGAGGCTCCTGGCCGTCTCCTGGGGATGCTGCTGCTGACAGTTGTTGCGGCAGCGGCTGGGCATGTGGCGGTGCAGATGGCGGTGCAGGTGGCGGTGCTTGCGGTAGTACCTTTGGCGGGGATGCTGCCGCCGCTGCAGTGGGGCAGGTGCTGGTAGTGGCAGAGGGAGACGGGGCTGTTGGTACTGATGGTGGGCACCAGTCCCTCACCTGGAGCCTCTGAGGCCTGAAGTGCCTTGCCTTGGGTTTTCTTCTCCTTCCCCACCTTGGCAGATGCTGCTCGGACCTTGGCACTGTCCTCCTGATTTTTGGATGAGGCCTTGCTGGGTGGGTCGTGCTCCTTGGCCGTGCTGCATGCTGGCCCCTTCTTCACCTTGGAAGATGGAGGAATGGTTAGGTCCTTGGCAGGTGTTCGTGGCAAACTGGCTGCCCTGACGAGTGCCCCCTTTGATCCTTTGTGACTTGCAGGTACCACATCGTCTGACGACTTGGTGGCTGAGGTGCTGGCCTGGGATCTGGACACCTTGGGCCGAGGGGAAGGACGGGGAGGAGGCGTAGTGAAGAGATCAATGTTTGCCAGGAAAAGCTTTTTAGACACACTGGGACAGGAAGATGGAGAGGGTTTGGGAGTGGAGGAAAAGGGAGTGGTTGTAGGAGGTGTACGCCTGCTGAGTTTGGGTGAAGGTGCATGGGCTGGATGCTGTTGTGAGGTGGATGGCCGTTGGGTGGGTGGGTGCTTGCGTTTGTGTACTTTGGGAGCAGTGGTCACAGACACACTGGGAGAGGACACAGGGGATGTGTGCATGGTTGTGTGGGTGGTGACTGCTTGCGAGGGATGTGTTGTGATTGGCGTGCTGGTGATGGAGGTAGTTGATGAGGATGTAGTGCATGCAGGTGTGAGTGGAGATGCTATTGGGAGGGAGGTGGACAAAGAGGAGGAGGGGCACACAGTGGAGGCAGTAGATGTTGGTGTGTCTGCATGGGGACGGTGCTTGTGTGAGTGCCTGTGAGATGATGTGTGGTGCTTGTGTTTGCCTGAGCCACGTTTGTGTGTTGATTTGGGTGAATGCTGGTCTGAAGGTGTGCTTGGGATAGGCTGAAGTTGAGGGATTGGGTCTGGGTAGTGGAAGTTGGAGGGGGGAGGCTGGACACAGGGACTATGGCTGCCATCAGTGCTGCGGCCAGAGCCTGAAATGCTCTCTGTTTGGCCGCCATGCCGAAGAGGATCCGCGAACAAGCGCCGGAAGTCCACGCACAGAGACATTTATTTATTTTAAAAGACTAAAGACACTTGATATCACTTTTACAGTGATATCTCAACATATACTTATTGCATTTTAATTGTTTTGACATGCATCTTATCCGATAAATAGTATATATTTTTCTAAACACTGTGTGGTGTATTACTGTGGTGCTATACTGTTTTATTGCATGATTTATTGCACAAATACTTTACACATTGCCTTCTCAGTTAAGCCTGAGAGGTCAGTGCCAAGCTATGAGGGGTGGGCACAGGATAATTTGAATTGTGTGTGACTTACCCCGACTAGAGTGAGGGTCCTTGCTTGGACAGGGGATAACCTGACTGCCAACCAAGGACCCCATTTCTAACAGGTCCTTAGTAGAAATATGGTGAAATATGTTGGGAGTTTTAGCTCAATACAAGCAGAAAGTTATGAAAAAGGTTTCTGTACATGGATTTTTTGGTAGGGCTGGGAAAACAAAGGTCAAGGACAATCTTGGTCAAGACCCTTCTTGTGATGTGGTCCAAGGTACATCCAGACAAGGCATTTATTCCATCAGGGATTTTATTACCAGAAACAGAGATTTCCTCACAGATCATCCAGAGTAGATAGGAGACAAAGATAAATGTCAAGAGGCAAAAAAATCACCCTAGTGAAGATCGGTGGCAAATTCAGTACAGAAGATGATGGTTATGCTAAAAGGTCCATAGATCACGTCATAGATAAAAGTTAGGGTAAATATACTTCGATGAATCAGTGAGTAAATCCAAACAAAACAAATCAGTCTCTGAATGTGGTGCTCACATGGTACAAACACCCAACCACCTAGGATGAGATGACCCGTTCTGAGGGAACAGTCCTGAAAACTTATGAAGTTGGTATCAAAGCACACACAGAAATGTTTTGGAAAAGGCTGCCTTTTGAAAATAGTACTATCTTTTAAGTTCTGAAGATTCTGGAAACATAAACAGATAAGAAACAACTCAAAACATTGACTGACATGTTCGCTTATCACAGGCTTTTCCAAAACATTTCTCTGTGTGCTCCGGTACTGAATTCAAAAGGTAGGTGGCAGGTGGGGCCATGTCTGTGGGAACTGGGGGTTATTGACACAGGATCCCTGGGATTTGGAGTCTGTCAAGGGGTACAAACCTGAGTTTATACTTATTCCTGTACAAATGAGGACACCTCAGGAAATACAATTCTTGGTAGGTATATACGATAATAGTTATGCAAGAGATAGAGAATTTACTGGCAAAGAAAGCCATAGACGAGGTCACAGATGGTGCTCTAATGTTCATCAGCAAGACAAAGGTATGCGATTGGTGATAAATTTGGGTGGGCAGTGAACTCAGCTCCGCTCATGGAGTTTGCAGAGTTTTTCCCACTCTGTGCTCTGCTTAGAGCGCGGAGTTGCAAAAAAACTCTGGGGAGCGGAGTTTAGGTTTTCCTTGTTCAAGCTCACCAACATTAAGTTAGTGACCGTGAGTGAGGAAAATCTTACTACAGACCTCCTCCCGGTCAGATTATTCAACACGGGCGGTTGCGGATTGTCGCTACTGCTTGCTTTGAGAAATTTTCCATTCGCATTGAAGAAGCTGCTGCTTGAATCGAAAATCTACTTGAGTGGCAGAAAAGAAGATGCACTCCTTTGCACTGCTCATGGTGCAGTTCACGCTGTAAAATACCTGGTGCTAAAAATCTACACAAACAGCGTGACCTAGCGCACACTTCCGCTTGTGGAACTCCGCAAAGCGTGGCAGAACTCCACTCAGGCCTAATGATAAACTTAAGGGAGTTCATAGAGTGGGGGTATACATATTATGTTAAGAGATGTGTTAAGGAAAGGAGATTGACTAACAAGGTTAGATCTGAAGAGTGCATTTTTGACAATCCAAATTTGGGTGACACATCAGAGATAACTCCAGTTCACATGGATGAGAAAGTTATGACAATTCAGAAGTATCCCATTCGGTCTGTCCTCAGCACCTTAGAGACTTACTAAAGTGCTTAGCCCTATAGCAAAATGGATACAAAAGAAAGGAGTAAAGTACGTTATTTATCTGGATGATACTCTAATAATGAGTCAAGACAAGAGAGTGGTTTTGAACCATACAGAGATGGGACTGCTAGTGTTTTCGGGCTCTGCCATAAGTGAAAATCAGGAAAATCAGGCCCCATTTGTGAGCACCAACCAGGCACCATATTTATGGAATGGTGCAAGCCGGTGCAAAGGGTAGGATAGTGTAAAAAAAAATTACGTTAGCCGGTTGGGGCTGGCGGTATGGAAGAAGAGGGTTTTGCACCAAAAAATGACATTAGCCAGATTAGAGTAAATAAAAAAGACTCTAACCAGCCTACTGTAATTTGTCTGATGCAAAAGCATCCATATCACATGACTCCTGTCTTAGAAAAGACAGGAGTCATGCCCACCACCCCAATGGCCAACACAGGGGACCCAGGTACCCTGGGCATGGTCATTGCACCCAGTGCCATGTAGGAGGGCCCACTTCAGGGCCCCGATGGCACTTTAACAAAATAAATTACTTACCTGTACTTACCTATGCTTACCTGGGATGGGGTCCCCCATCCTCTGCTGTCCCTCTGGTGTGGGTGTGGGTGTCCCTGTGGGCTGGGGAGGGAACCTGTGGGCTTATTCCACGGTGTTTCAGCATGGAAATAGGCTCACAGGTCCCCTAATGCCTGCCCTGACCCAGGCATTAAATAATTGTGTAAAGCAAGCTTTGCACCATTATTTGACCCCTCCTCCTCCCGTGCGTGATTTTAGCACAGGGAGATAAATATGGCGCTAAGGCCATAGAGTCATTTTTTGCATGGAGACACCTACTTTGCATCTCTTTGACACAAAGAAGGTTTCCATGTGAATTTAACGCCATAAATTTGGCACTAGACAGGTCTAGCGCCAAAATATAAATATGGAGTTCGTTTTGCACCGAATTAGCATAAAAAAAATAACGCAAATTCGGTGCAAAACAATTATAAATATGCCTCTCAGTTTCTGCAGTTTGTTGTTGACAAGTTTCAGGCAGAATTGAAACTACTGAGGGAGAAGTAGAAGAGTTTACAGAAGTAGTTGAGGAAGGCATCAGGAATAAAAGTAATATGTTTGAGAGTCTTGGCAAGATTCTAGGTCTGTTATCTCATGGATACAGGCAATATTCCCCATGCCCCTGCAGAGACTGAAAATGAGGAGTTTGCGAATACATTGTTCTTCTTCTCAGATAATTACATTGTAGTACAAGTTGAGGAAAGAAATAGAATAGTGGCTCAGGAATGCAGAGGCATGGAATGGCAGGGCTATTTTTGGGGAGGACCCAGAGGTTGTTATAGAGTAGGACACACGTTTGGAATATGTCAAGAAGTGTAGAGGTTACACATAAATTATTTAGAATTGTTGCCAGGTTCTTTTGAAATATGTTGTTTTACCCAGGAAATGATGAAATGTTGTGTAATGCTTCACATGTATGTAGCAGATTTGGCAAAAGGCTTTTTGAAATATTTTCTGAGCAAGGGAATTTCAGTTGTGGTAGAGCATATTCATGGTCTAAGCAATGGTGTAGCTGATTGGTTTTTGAGAAATTTCAAAGAAGTGGGGACCTTCAGCTTAGAAAGTTTTTGCAGACAGGCTGAATGCACTGTTGAGAAAGTTTTTCAGCAGGAGACCAGACCCTGAATCTTGGAGAGTGGACATCTTCCTGTAAGATTGGAAGGGATTAGCAGCTGATGCATTCCATCAGTTTGCAATGTTGAAGAGCTTTCTTCTGCAAATATGTATATACAGGGAGACAGTAGTGGTAGTAACCCCAGACTGGAGGTCATAACCTTGGTGTCCAATCATGATGGAAATGAATTCCTGTCTTGATACAGAGATTCAGAGAATAATACCAGGAGGAGTGTTTCCTGGTGTATAGAGTAAGGACTTCTAGATTTGATGGCATTGAGGATTTCAGGAGACAGTGGGAAATGCCTATCTTTTGGCACAAGCTTTCAAACTCATATTAGGGTCCTGGGCATCCGGAACAAGCAAGGCATATAGATCAGATTGGCATAAATGAGTTTGCTGGTGTATACAACAGGACTATGATCCAGTTTCAACAGATATAGTTCACATGATTAAATATTTAACTGAATCTTTTGAAACTGGCCGATGGTACAGAACAAGAATGTCTATAGGTCAGCTATAGCAGCGGGTCATTGCTGTGTGTCTGTTAGTCAGAAAATAATGCCTAGTATCAGGGTGTTGAACCCGCCTACGGTTAAATATACTTCGATATGGGACGTAAGCCTGGTGTTAGAGGTTTTAGTAAGTTGGGACGATAATTTAAGTTTAACTCTAAAACAGATCTCTTGGAAATTGATGACTCTACTTTGGTGTAGTTTAGGAGGACTTCAGATGTGAGGGCTCTGGACATTACAAGTAGGGCCTTTCAATCAGAAAGTGTTTGTTTTAATATTAAGAGGAGAACAAAACCTTATCAATGACTATATTTTACCAATATTTTGAATCAAATAAAAGACTGTGGGCTTCATTACGACCTCAGCGGTCTTTTTCAAAGACCGCTGAGGTACCGCCGTGCTGAAGACCGCCAGTGCAGGCGGTTTTCCGCGCAGCGTATTATGACTGCTGGCAGCCCTCCATCCTTTTTTGGACAGAGAGCAGCCAGCAGCCATACTTGCGGTCGGCCAGAAAGTGGAGGCTGCTCAACCTCCACCGCCCGTCATCAGAACACCACCCACCGAATCACATCCCATGATTCGGTGTGGCGGTGTTCTGGTGATGGAGAGCTGGGGAGCTAGCAGCAGAGCAGCCCCCATGGATCCTTTCCCGGAGGATCAATGGACAAGGTAAGGTGATCGTCCGTTAGGGGAGGTGGGTGGGGGGCTGTTGTGTGTTGTGTGCATGCATGGGGGTGTGCGTGTGAGTGTGTAGAGGGGGTGTGTGACTGTGTGTATGCATGCGGGGAGTGTGTTGTGTGTATGGTAAATGTGTGTGACGAAGTCTCCAGCCCAGCGGTCGTCACCGCCCTGGCGGTCAGAGTGGAGAAGTGATGGATGACCCTGGTGGTAACCGCCATGGTCATGATTATTTTTTTTTGCCGCCAGCCTGTTGGTGGTATTACCACTGCTTCTCTCCCGTCCGCCAGGGTTGTAATGAGGGCCTGTGTGTGTTCAGGTGTCTAAAGGAATATATCAGAAGAAATGAGGGTTTGAGGAATAATGTTGCAAAATTATTACTTTCCTACAGGTGGCTTCATGGGGCAGTTTCACTACCAATATTAGCAACATGGGTCATAGAGCTGATGACAGTGGCAGGTGTGAATGTAACTAGATGTTGAGCTCATTCGCTTAGAGGTGCAGCAGCATCAAAAGCTTTGGTAATAGGTGGTGGATTGCAAGATATTTTGAGAGCTGCAGTTTGGTCGAATAAGAACATGTTCAGAAGTTGCTACTTTAAAACTGCTGTGAAAGCAACTTACAAGGATCTAACTGCACTTTAAACTTGAATGATGTTAGTCGCTGTGTCCTAACATAAAATGCAGATTTTCCACAGCCATGTGGGCAGGAAATCAAGATTTTATTAAAGACACAAAGGTTAGGATTATCCCACCACAATAGTAACTCACCGTAACAGAAGACACTCAGTTCTGGATTATTTCAGAATAAAGAAGTCTTCAGAAAAGGAAAGTTGGGGCGACAGATTTGAAGGTTTTGGACATCTAGTTTGCAGCATATAAAGAAGGGAGATGGCTGCGTGTTGCTGAGCTTTATAGACTAATAGATTGTCTAGAAAGTTCTAAGTTATTTCTATTGTTGCTGCTGTAAGTGGGTGATAAAAGGAGTATTCTGTAATCGTAGCCTCTGTGTGTTTAATAAAATCCAATCCAGATTTACATCCCACCAGGCTGTGGAAAATCTACATTATTACCTGTTGCAGAGCTGTGTCAATGCACCAATGATCAGTGGATCATAGTAACCACCATTGCTGTGCTATTATTTGCAGATAATGCAGTGCTAATGACTTGCATCCCAAGAGCACAGAACAAGTTAGTGGTATTTTTTACTGATCTTATGCCAAGATTGGATCTGAGTACAGACTTCCCCAAATTAGTAATGTCCTGTGACTAGGCAGTTCCAATCTGCAAACATTTATTATAAATAGCAAAAAATAGTAAAGGCCTGCAATATTCGATATTTGGGGGTCATTTTTTATGATTGATCCTCTCGGAGTTCTTATAGGTATACCGGGCACTCAAAATATGAGGGAATTACAGTGTACCTTTGCTTGCAATTTACAAGATTCAGTGCATACCCATTGCAACCTATGGGACAGGGCTTTGGGGTCAGTGTCAACATCAGGACAGTGCACGCTCTACAGGCGACAAAAACGCAAAAACCCAGTCTTTATGCAAGAGCATAATTCATGCATTGTGTTTATATGCAGTCTGTTGACCTTTTACATTACAGAGTTTAATCTTGAAAAACACTATTAATGATGTGGGCAATAAATGTTCATTTGCAAGTTATTGCTGCAGGCCTACTGAGTGTGTCAGGGTGTGGTCCCTTTTCAGAACCTTCTAGAAGCTTTCCCTGCAGCATGACTGGGTGTGGTTTGTGGGCTAGGCTTGACTCTATTTAAGGGAGCCAGCCCAGCTCCATGTGCTCACTATTCAGAGGTCCCGGTGCAGAGCAGCAGCAACTTCCTGAGCTCCTGTCCCCGAGGCCTACTGATATTCCAGGCCTGCCCTCATTATATTGGTGATCCTTGAGCAGGGCGGTAAGGCGGAGGTCAGGCTGGGTCCCCGACCCCCATTTTCAAAGACTTTCGAGTTTTGGGCCTAGGTTGTGAAACTCTTTGTGTGCGTGAGTGTGTCTTCATAGCATTCACATATTCTTGTCCGAATCGGCAGAGTGAGCGATTCATTTCTGGCATTTAACCCTAGGCATTCAGATCAGCAACAGTGTGCGTGATCATTTCAAGGCATTTGCATATTCTTGTTGGCAGAGTGCTCGATTCATTTCTGGAATTTAACCCTAGGCATTCAGATCGGCAACAGTGTGCGCCATCATTTTATGGCATTTGCATATTCTAGTTCGAATCGGCAGAGTGCGCGATTCATTTCTGGCATTTAACCCGTGGCATTCAGATTGGCCACAATGTGCGCGATCATTTCAGGGCATTTACATATTCTTGTTCGAATCGGCAACAGTGTGCGCAGTTAATTTCTGGCATAAATCTCTGGGCATTTAGATCGGCAGTGTAAGCGATCATTTCATGACTTTTGCATTGTGCATTACGAATCGGCAGCGCAATTCATTCCAGGCAGTAAAGAGTAAACTCTTGAAATTTCAGATCGGCTGTGCGTGCAATCTTTTCATATCATTGAAAACTTTGGTGTGCCGTGTTTTGTTGAGGTGCACAGATTCATCCTGAGTTTTTGGATTTCTTTTGAAACGCTTATTTCAAAGTGCGACATTCCTTGTGCATATTAAGTTCCTAGTACTGTCCCTGTAGTTTTCAGGGAATGTTCAGATAGCCTTTTGTCCTCGTGTAATAATGAAATGTTTATTCTGAAACATTATTGAAGAAGGTTCTTGTATTCTAGACAGCATATGATATTTCCAGAAAAGCTCATGTGAAACATTGTATTCACCCGTTCTTGTTTTATTTCCAGGTACCTAGATTTCTTGAGGTCTGGTTGTAGTCATGTCCTAGGTTATCCATGATTACAGTATAAGTATTCTTAGAACCATAGTTTATTGAAACTCAAAGTGATTATATCTTGACATTGTGTTGTTTAACCTCTTGCTTCCTACAAGTCTCCTTTCCAGCTGTTCCCTACCTAATCCCCTTTTCCCCCACTTGGACTCTCTCAGGCTCTGTGGTATATCTATTGGAGTTTTGGAGCTGTCTAATGGTGGACATGTTGGGAACATGCGCAGGCCCCGAGGATCTGGTCTCCCTGACAGTCAGATTAAGTCCTCACTTCTACAGTTCGAAGTGAGTCATTTTTGCTGGTGTTTTCTTTATGTGCCTCCTTGCACCTCACATTACCTCTGTCATGAGGAACTTGGCCTTATCTAAAGTGAGAAATCTATTCTAATGGGGTCTTTAATACTGAGGATCTCTGTCCACCTGATCCCTAAGCGACCCTTAGTTATTCATGATTGAGGACAGTTTACCTTGAGGTAAACAGCTGTCTGTCCCTTGTTTGTCCCATGTTAAATTTAACCAATTCAAGTTGGCCTGCCTGTTGATTTTTGAGAAGCTGTTATCCATTGCGCAGAAAGATAAACAGATTCCTGGTAAAGATATGTTTTTGATGTATTTGCCCTCAACAGAGAAGTAAATGAAGTGAAAAAGACAATATGTGATTTTATAGTATTGTGGAGGCATCAAGTCCTACCTGACCTTGGTACCAAGGGAACTGGGGAAATGTCTACTTTTTAGACTTAAGTGCAGCATTGCGCTTTGCTCTGAAACAATTAAAGTAAGGCCCATATTTATAGTTTTTTAGCACCGCATTTGCGTCATTTTTTATGCAAAAGCGGCGCAAAATACAATTGAATTTTGTAAGTTTGCCCCATTTTTGCATCAGAAAACGGTGCAAGCATGGCGCTAAAAAAAAATTTAAATATGGGTCTAAGAGTTTTTGATTTTGCAAGTGCCTTTGTCATGGTCTTTCCAACCAGACTGTTGCACCTTACCTTTTTCTGCACATAATATACATTTTTTACAACACACTTTTTATTACCTTTAGTGAGAAAGTTAAACTTTGAAAAGTGTCATGCTCACTGATAAATTGTTTTGATGTTGATGCATTTAAAATTCAGAAGTTTGCTGTCCCAACTCAATTTTGTAAAAAATGATTGTATATGTTAATTTTTATCCTTTTATATTAGTGTGTGTCTATGGCACTTTAAGTAATGTTTTTGTTGACTTTGTGATTGATTGAATTGATGGAGGTGCTAAGCTTCTCAGGATAAAAATAAGGGGCATATTTATACTCTGCTTGCGCCGGATTAGCGTCATTTTTTTTAATGCAAATTCAGCGCAAACCTAACACCATATTTATACTTTGATGTCCGACCCCGCGAATGTCAAAATTCCTCTGTGTGCGTTATTTTCTGGATGCTTGAAACCGCCTTGCGTTAATGACATGCAAGGTAGGCGTTCCCGTCCAAAAAATGACTTAAACACCTGTGGACCATATTTATCCAACCGCGCAAAAATCCTGCACAGCTGGGAGGCGGAGGCGGAAAATGGTGCGCAGCCCGAGTTGCGTAAAAAATTAACGCCTGGGTCAGGGCAGACGTTAAAATGGGGCAAACACACCAGTACTTAAGGAAAACACACAGAAGCAACATCAGAGCTCCGAAAGGAAGAAATGGAGGTGCTATTCATCCAGCATGCACGAAGACGCAGAGCACAGGACCAACAGCAGCAGCTTCCACCACACCAACAGGGACCCCCAAAGGCAATGCAGAAGGCAGGAGAGGATATTCCGGACCAGGACAACCCTTCTGGGCCTCAGGGAACATGACATCATCCAGAGGTACAGACTAAACTGGCAAGCCATAGAGCAGCTGCTGCCCCACATTGAGCCACAGTTGGCACCCAGCTTGCAGACACCCCACATCATTCCACCAGAGACCAAGCTGCTAGCCGTCCTCCACATGTTGGCAAGTTGCTCTTTTCAAACACTGGTTCCCTGGTTGCCGGGATCTCACAGCCATCATTCTCTGCCTTCCTACCTAAGTTACTGGATGCCATCATCTCCTTCACACCCGCCACATCAACTTCCCCAACACACAGCTTAAGCAGCAGGAGACCAAACAGGGCTTCTACCAAATCAACATCTTCCCACACATATTCCTATATTTATATCTTGATGGTAATGATACTCCATCCCTACCGTGACGGAGTTTCCTTCCCACCAAGATAATGGTCCACACATCAGATTTAGAAGTTGTCAGACTGCTGCTGTAACTATGGTAGGTACAATCTTCTAGCCATGGGAGAGAACATCCATAGGGAGGGGGGCTTTTTGTTTTAGTTTAAAAAAAAAGATACAATTTTGAGGTTTTTTGTTTGACAATAAAAAAAATCGGTTTGACAGCTCCATTATGTTGTTGGGGCCGTGCATCAAACCTACGAAACATTGACAGGAATCTCAGATGTGTGGTTAACTGCCAATGCTTTTGAAATGACTGTTTGATTGGCGGTCACCTTTAAATTTGGCAAGTGGAGTACCCCTGGCCTGGCAGATGTTAAGAGCTCCTCCAGGCTAACAAAGCATACTCGATTCGTCAAAAATTAAATTTGGCCCCCTGAGCTTCTATTTGGAATGAACATGTAGCAACGCAATCAAAAGATGCATTGTATTTTCAAGGAAAATGTTGTTACATAGCATTAGTGTTTCAGAACATTACCCCCCATTCACTGTTCCTCCTTCCTTTCATCTTGAGTGTGTCATGGGATCATTTTAGTACCTTGCTTGGGCACACATACTTTAGCCTAGCTAAGGCCTGTGCCCTGCACACTTTTTTTCAGATATATGTTCTGATTTCACGTATTAATTTCTTCATTTCAGTAAGGATGTTTTACTTTTCTAACCAGTTGTGATTCTGCAAAAGCGTTGTTAATATTTTTGTGCACAACATTTCACTATCTACTTCTGCCCGAGGGTGACAAGAACATCACAGGATAATCCATCTAGTATTGTCAGCACAAGGGAATTTAAAAAGTCTGACACTTAGGCACATGCTAACGCCAGGCCTATTTCACAGAACATAAACATGTTTCTTATAAAAACATCATACAGGACAGGGAAAGTGAGGGACGTCATTCCGGCCAGGATACCTATCCAGGCTGTATGCTCTTTCACTGCTGACCTCAGCCGTCTCTACAACCAGCCAAGGAGATGCCAAGCATACCCCTGTTCTCAGGTAATAGGAGTGGGTGCTCCTCTCATGGAGTAAGTACTGACAGATGGGCTATCACCGCCATGCTCTTGCTAGAATTTATGGGTAAGGTAGGATTCCTATGTACATGTTATTTCAATGAGCTTAGGTTATTTCTTTTCATTATATTGAGCCTAACAATCCTCATCTTGGTATGTCTGATTGCCCTAATAACTGCAGCTCATATATTTTATCGCAGATTACAGTCTTTTCAATAAATGTATTGAAAACCATCCTGCACCTTTCTTTTGGCCTTGTGTCTGTATGAGACCATTGCTAAAAGGAGAAAGGATTGAGATTAGTCAACCACAACATTCCTAAGGGGTCACTGAGTGTCATGCATCAGGCTGCCACAAATCACTTTGCTTTCTATGTCTGAATGAGGTGCTGGGCAGACAGCTGCCAATAAGGTGTGGGATTGACTCAGTCAGTCACAGGTGGTGGTGTTGCTGCCCAGAATCTAGCAGTCTCGTTCTAATAATGAGCGCCCTATGACAAATGTGTTTTTGTCATTTTTGTGTCAGAAGGTTCCTTTTTTTCAATTTGAGCATTGAGTGATCAACAGTCTAAGAAGTCCTTTGACAGCAGCTATCAGAGGAATGTTGAGGAGATGGTTTATCTGAATTTACTGAGCAAAATGGATAACTTTTTCCGAGTTGAAACCAATTTCTTGATTTGCAATAATAGTATCACTCTACGATAGCTCAGTAAGGATACACCATTCTTTCCCTGGGGAATACGGAGGAATTGTTGACTTTCTTAAATTCCCAGAATTTATTTTTCTGCGACCGAGGCATTAAATACGAGTGAACATTTAAAGAAAGGGGCAGAGTAAAGGTGGATCTGCACCTATGAGGAGGATTCTAAAACTGCTCAATATCTAATTAGTTGTGATCCTAAGTTCCAATGCAGCATATTTGCAGATGCAAGTGCAAAATAACTATAGTATGTGCTCCCTTAAGTAATAAAATGGAGGGAATAACCTCCCTCAACTAAGGTTCTGGCTTCCAGACACCAGTAGGATGGTTGGACAGAGGCAGGCAGCAGTAGCGGCTAGCGACATTTGAAAGGGGCGGGTCATACAATTTCAGGATGTGTCCATTGGCGAGCAAGCACAGTGAGGCCCATATTTATACTTTTTTAGCGCCGCATTTGCGTCATTTTTTTACGCAAAAGTGGCACAAACTTGCAGAATACAATTGTATTTTGTAAGTTTGCACCGATTTTGCATCATAATCCGGCGCAAATGCGGCACTAAAAAAGTATAAATATGGGCCTGAATGAGCTTAATTGTCTGAAAAGGGGTTCAGGTTGGTTCTCCACCCAAGAAAAGTTTGAAAAAGTGTGGGCAAATCATAAGTTTTAAAGCAAACTTGACAAAACATGAAGATTAATAAAGCACTTGTGTAAGTGTAGTTATGACATCATATGATATTAATGTAGGTAGCTGCTTATTCAGTATATCCACAGCACTTCATCACAGACTTTCAGGTAACAATGCCTCACAGATTTCTTTACCTTTAGGCCATAAAGACACTGCCTGTGAGCGTACTCATGTAAAGAGCTCCAAAGGCCTTGGCCGAACATAAAACTGCTACAAAATAAATGTAATACTAGGACTTTTTGAGAACTGGCAAAAGTCATAAACACAGTCTACACCTAGCTATGTGCATACTGGTTAGAATTATGAAGGGAAGGAACATTTGGACTTTATCAACCTGGCTCTGAATATTTTTCGTTGTGGGAGTGCCAGGGCCATTTGCGAATCTGGCCCGACACCACAGACTGTGGTGTGAACTATGTGACAGTCTTTTAAGGTCTCAGGATAAATCAAATCCCAAAATTCTGAGGTATGTCCACTAGATGGCATAAGCGCCAACATAATCAAAACTGTGCAAATTAAATCATCTGGATTTACTTTAAGCAAACGTGTCAAGCCTGGATATGTGTGCCCTCTATGTTTTGTATATATTTATAACCATCATTGCCTTCTTTGTTTGTTAAATGTGAATCCGCTCTAAAATGACAGAACCTATCGTAATCTAAATTGACCTAGATCAGGCCCCAGACCAGAGCCTGTCCAGAAGGATCACCCTCGCTCCCCTGGGACAAACCTGCAAACCAAAGTATAATTTCCACCACGAGCCAAAGGCCTTCACAGTACACACCCGGTGCAGCTGCCTAGGATCTTGTGCTTTTATTATATTATGCAGTGATGACCACGTTGCGCAGTTCATTCTAACGCATCACAACGTACCTGCATTTGAACAATGATCATTAGCGAACGAGCCCAAGCTCACCTCTCTATTCGTCATGAGTAATCCCTCTTGTTAGACCCGACAGCCTTAGGGTTGTTACCCCTAACTTTCTGCCTGCCTCCCTCTACTTTTTGGAAACTGTTTTTACTGGTTTTAGGACTCTGCACACTTTCCCACTGCTAACCAGTGCTAAAGTGCATATGCTCTCTCCCTTAAACAATGGTGACATTGTTCACACCCAATTGGTTTATTTAATCTACTTGTAAGACCCCAGTAAAGTACACTACATGTGCCCAGGTCCTGTAGATTAAATGCTACTAGTGAAGTACTGATTGTGCCACTCATATAAGTAGCCCCTTAACCATGCCTCAGGCCTGCCATTGCAGGGCCTGTGTGTGCAGTTTCACTGCCACTTCGACTTGTCATTTAAAAGTACTTGCCAAGCCTTAAGCTCCCCTTTTTCTACATATGTCACCCCTAAGGTGGGCCCTAGGTGACCCCTAGGGCAGGGTGCTATGTATATAAAGGGCAGGGCATGTACCTGTGCAGTTTATATGTCCTATATACACTGTAGTGAGGCCTGCTCCTTTCATAGGCTAACATTAGGGCTACTCTCACATACTGTTTGAGTAGTAGATTCTGATCTGAAAGGAGTAACAAGGTCATATTTAGTATGGCCAGAATGCTGAAGTTGGATTTAATATTTCTGTTTTAGAAATGCCACTTAAATCCTTCTGTGCCTTACAATCCACATCTGGCTAGGTTACTTGACAGATCCCTTGTGCATTTCACTCAGACAACCCCGAACACAGGATGCTCAGTCACACCTGCACACATCTGCATACTGAATGGATCTTCCTGGGCTGAGAGGGTGGAGGGCCTGATACTTACTTTTGAAAAGACAGTGGCCTGCCCTCACACAGTGAACTGCCAAACCCCCTGCTGGGACCCTGACAGACAGGATGGAACTGAAAGGCGACCTTGCGCACTTCTAAGCCATTCTTTGAAGTCTCACCCACTTCAAATTTGTGTATTTAAACAGGACCTCTGACCCTACCAACTCAGACTCTTCCAGACAAGATACCACTGGTGAAGAAACTCTGAACCAGATGCTGCAACCTGCCAAGAGGAACTGTCTGGCTGCCCAAAGGACTCACCTGACTGGTTTTCTGCAAAGGACTGCTGCCCTGCTGTTGCCCTGCGGCCTTGCTGCCCTCTGGTTCTGCGGAGAAGTGCTCTCCAAGGGCTTGGGTAGAGCTTGCATCATGTTCATTGAAGTCTCAGGACCAAAAAGACTTCATCCTGCAAAGAACTCCTTGTGCGCCAAAAGTTTGACGCACCGCCTGCAAGAAATGATGCACAGCCTGCATCTCTCTGATCACTTTGTTTCTCAGAATGTAGATTATTGGGTGGAGCATTGGAGTATCTTTGGTATACAGTAGTGAAGGGACTTTGCTTAGACTGAAGGAGGTTCCTGCCTTTGGTATTGTGTATGTGGTGATAAGTGTGCTAAAGAAGACGAGGGCCACTACTAGATGTGAGCTGCAAGTGGAGAATGTGGATCCCTTCTTCCTCTAGCTGAAGGTATCTTAAGTATGGTAAAAAAGATAAAATCTATGACACAATAATTACAGGAAAGGTGATTACCATGGCTAAGATGAAAACAATAAAGATATCTAATTCAACAAGTAAGGTGTCTGAGAAAGCTGCTTGTAGCAGTGGTGCCAAGTCACAGAAGTAATGGTCAACCACATTGAGGCTTGCAAACAGTAATTGACTCAATGGAAGCATAACAGATAATACAAGGATGATATCGGTCATCCATGCACTTCCAGCTAGTTGCAGGCAAGGCCGTTGGCTCGTAAGAATGGAGCAGTGTAAGGAATAATAAATGGCTACATATCTGTCATAAGGCATCACAGTTCAACTCAGTGGAAAGCATCAATCCAAGAAGAAGCATTGCATCAGACAACTTGTGAAATAAATATTCACTTGTTCATGCAGTAGGACATCCAAAAGTGTTAGACATGTTGTGGTTATGTACCATGCTTCCAGAAAAGAAAAGAATCCCCAGATAAAAGTACATGGGTGAGTGAAGATGATTAGGGGTGGCAATGGTGACTACTATCGATGAATTTCCCACGATAGAGAACAGATAGATGCTGAATAAAAGTAAGAATAGAAGAGGCTGCCGAGCAGGAGCTACCAGAAATCCTATAAGTTGAAAGCTGGTGAAAACAGTGGTGTTTTCTGAACAATGCTTTGGATCCATTCCCTTCATCTGAGGAAAAAATGAAAAGCAGCAATAAGTCAATTAAAGGTAAGCACTCTGAAGCCTAATGAAGGTGTTCATCACTACGCATTGAATACATAAGTTCATTTTTAAAACACGTTGATAGTTAACACCTAACTGTAAACATGCTGATAGAGCAACCTTGCTGGAAGTTGAAAGAAGACGTAAGTTGGAAGCTGTGCCTGAGATGCCACAACAATTACAGCTCATGCTTTATTACATAAAATGCAGTTGCTTCAGTAAAATATAGTGAAACCTGCCCTGCAATTCTCTGTCTATCTTGCATGTATCAGACTGTGTACAAATAAGAGAAATGAGTGAGATCTGTTCTACCACAAATTCCCTTGGGAGTCAGAGTGTTATGCGTAAGGCTGCCACAAATAACCTTTACTTTCTAGGTTTCGGTGAGGTTTTGCTAGCTACCAGAAAGCGTTAGTTCCACAGCTGCCAAACGATATAGGCTTGACTCAGTCCCCTACGTGTGGTGGTGCTCCCGTATGAAACCAGCAGTCTTACCACTATGATGAGAGTCCTACGACAAGACTTATGTAGAGCTAAAATGTTAGGAGCCAGACAACCTTGCCAGAGAAGCTCAAATCTGGTGGGGTTATTTGAAGTTGCATTGACTCTCACCCACACCACTATAATTAGTAGACACACATAGTAGCTGGTGTTTATAATAATTGCTAATTTAATTTGTATAGCCAGCACAACAAAAGTATGTATCAGAATGATGAAAATGATTATTGTAATCTCAGCAGCCATATTATCCAACAAATGTAATATTTGATAAACCCAACATATTTCATAATGCACATCCCCACTATCTGTAATGATAGACTAACGTCTACCTAACATTTACCAATTTTATTATCAGTCGCTTAACTATACAATTGGCCTAATGATTAGTACCTTCCCTCGCATCTAATGCCAAGCCATGAAATAGCTCTCCATACCTATAAGAAGCTCTCAGACCTGCAGCTGCATATTGGCTCTCTGGAATTCTGCCCAAGCAACTAATCTTAATGGCTGCCTCACCTAAATTCTTAGGTCTCTTTATGCCTTTCTCCCCAGTGATTCTCTATGGGTAAGGGAGGTGGATTACTGTGCAGTTCTTGTGAGTGCATTGTTATGTGAACCATGCTCAGTTAGGGACATGTCCAAAAGGTAGCCAATTGTATTAAAATATGCTTCCTTACACAGTAATTATGTGGCTGTCAAACAGCCCTGCAATATTGCTGACTACATGTAGTGTTATGAAAAGTAGAATCAAAGGTGCAAATCAGTTGAGTTTCTGTATTTTTTGTTAGTTTCTTCAATGTCATTAAAAATATACGTTTTCTAGACCTTAATCCTTTTAGTTTTCTAGGCCTTTATCCTAGAGATCTATTCTGCCACTTGTCTGGGCTTCCAGTACCTGCTATTCAAGACTGATCCAGTGGCACCACAGCTGCCTGGTTTTTCCCACTGGGGTTTTCCTGATCTGGTTTTCCCCACTCACCATTCTTACCACCAAAAGAAGCCCTACCCCTAATTTATGCAGGCCCTAGCACAACCATATCAGTAGGCACCTGGACACCTAGACTTATCCAGTGACACCGCAGTTGCCTGAGTTTTCCCACCCGTGTTTTACCAACTGGGTTTTCCTACTCACCATTCTTCTTGCCACCAGAAGCCCACCCTCCCGAGGACATAATTAATGCAGGCAACAGGGCAATCACGCCAGTAGTCACCCAGACACCTAACTTGCCACTTCCCTATGGCTTGCAGATCCTGCTTTTCCAGACTTATGCAGTGACACTGCAGCTGCCTCAGTTTTTCCAACAGGGTTTTCCCGACCAGGTTCTCTACCTTACCGTTCTTCCCATCAACAGAATACCCACCCATTGCAGGAACTACTATTGAAGGCTGCAGCACGAGTACGCACAGTGGGCATGCCAATGGCACATCAAAGGAACGCCAAAGGAAAGCCAGTCTGTGCCCATCTGTGCCTGGACCTCGCCAGCACCACAACCCCTGGCCCTCCTTCCCCTCGAAGATAAACCATTTCTGAGCTGTACACCCTTGATCCCCGATGCCACAATGAACAATGCCAATGCACTGACCCACTCTCCACATTAAGACACTTTACCTGCTCCTACTGCCATTTTACCTGCAATAGCACGCACACCAGCCCACCAACCGCCTTGTCCCAAACACACTACAGACACCACCTGAACAAAAAACACTAACTTGCATGTTCCCTTCTCAACACACGTTCAATATGCAAGCACTCCACCGAATTTTGGGACCTCATCTCCACCCTAGCACCTGACATTGTCTTCCTCACCAGGACCCAGCTCAACCCCACATCCCCCCCCAGACACTGTCACAGCGATCCCCAATGGAATCACTCACCAGGACAGCACCAATAATCCTGCAGGAGGAAAAGCCATCATCCACAAAGAGACCATACAGTGCACCAAGACTACAGAAAACACCACCACCCCCATGGAACATCTCAACTTCAAGCTCCACAACAAAACAACCATCTGAGGCACCCTCACATACCCATCCCAAGGTCTGTGGTCCAGCTTCTGAAACAGCATAACAGACTTCATTGAGCCCCTAGCCTTAGACTCCAAGGACTACATCTTCCTTGGAGACCTTTATTTCCATATACTCAACTCCAATGACAGCAACACAGCTCACCTCCTTTCTCCAACCCAGCTGCCAGTAAAAACAACATCACACCCTCACAGGAGGTGTGTGACAACCTTGCCCACTTACACAACATGATCACAACCATATACAGAAACCTAGAACCCCATTCCTCACCTTTGGACTTCCTCAACAGTTACGCCAACACTAGAACTGACACAAACCACATATTGACCACCCAGGATGTCATTGCCACCTTGAAATCCATCCACTTTGGAGCTCACATAGACCCATGCCCACACTAGTCTTCAATCTTGAAAGGATCAGCCAGGAACTCATGACCCTGTTCAACACCTCTATCAGCACAGCACCATTTCCTCATTGCTGGAAGCACACCAAAGTCAGACCACTACTCAAAAAACCGACCCCGACCCCAGTGAACCCAAAAACTGCTGTCAATCTCCTTGCTCCCTGTTTCCATTCCCAGCGAAGGTACTGGAAAAGATCATCAACAAGCAAATCATGACATAGATGGAGAAGAACAAACTAATTAATGCCTTCCAACCCCTGCTTCCTCAGCAATCGCAGCACCAAAACTGGCGTGATCATAGCCACTGATGACATCTGAACCCTCCTCGACTGAGAGCAAACAGCACCTTTGATCCTCCTTGAACTCTCAGCAAACTTCAACACCATGTCCCAAAACATGCTGATAGAAAGACTCCACCACATTGGTATCCAAAGGGACACACTCAGATGGATCAGACCGAAAAAACTGGGAAGATCTACCTCCCACCTTTCATCTCCAAACTCAAGGAGATCACCTGCAGTGTCCCCCAGGGCTCATCCCTCAGCTCCGTACACTTCAACAAATTTATGACCCCACTGGCCAACACCATCAAATGCCATGGTCTTAACATAATTTCCTACACGGACAACACCCAACTCATCCTCTCACTCACCAACGACCACTCCACCATCACACTTCCTGGTGGCCATCAGACCTAGGACCCGCACCCACTCCCTCCAACCATGCCAGAAACGTTGATATCATCATTGACAACAAGCTCACCATGAAATCACAAATCAACGCTGTCTCCTCCACCTGCTTCTGCACTTTGCGCATGCTACGTAAGATCTTCAAGTGGCTACCTTTACACATGAGAAGCACTGAGACACAAGCACTCATCACCGGCTGCTTAGATGACAATGCAGAAATGTAGGAATCACTGCATACCTCATACAGAGACTTCATACCATATCAATCAATCAATCATTGGATTTATAAAGTGCGCTACGTACCCATGAGGGTTTCAAGGCGCTGGGGGGGGAGGAGAGCTGGTGTTACTGGTCGAAGAGCCAGGTCTTGAGAAGTCTTCTGAAGGTGAGTAGGTCTTGAGTCTGTCACATTTTGGTGGGGAGGGTGTTCCAGGTTTTGGCGGCGAGGTATGAGAAGGATCTGCCGCCGGAGGTCTTTCTTCGGATGGGGGGGATGATGGCGAGGTTAGTGGAGCGGAGCTGACGGGTGGGGGTGTAGAAGCTGAGTCTGTTGTTTAGGTAGGCTGGTCCGGTGTCGTGGAGCACTTTGTGAGCGTGGGTAAGAAGATTGAAAGTGATCCTTTTGTCCACGGGGAGCCAGTGAAGGTATCTCAGGTGGTGGGAAATGTGGCTGTGGCGGGGTACGTTGAGGATCAGCTGGGCGGAGGCGTTTTGGATATGTTGGAGGCGTAGTAGGTCTTTTGCTGGGATGCCTGTATAGAGTGCGTTGCCGTAGTCCAGCCTGCTGCTGACGAGGGCCTGTGTCACTGTTCTTCTTGTTTCTGTCAGGATCCACTTGTAGATTCTGCAGAGCATGCGGAGTGTGTTGTAGCAGGAGGAGGAGACTGCCTTGACCTGTTTAGACAAGGAGAGGGAGGAGTCGAGGATGAAGCCCAAGTTGAGAGCGTGGTCAGACGGTTTCGGCTGGGTTCCTAGTGCGGTGTGCCACCAGGAGTCATCCCAGGCGGAGGGGGTGGGTCCGAGGATGAGGACCTCCGTCTTGTCCGAGTTCAGTTTCAGACGGCTGTTTCTCATCCATTCTCATCCATCATCTCAACCATACAGACTGCCACAGCCAAACCCACCCTCAGCCTTCCCTGATGGACACATATCACAACCCACCTCAGGCAACTCTACTGGCTCCCCATACAGAAGAGGTTCTGACCCACACACACAAGGCTCTACACAACCAATGACGTGCATACATTAACTAACGCCTGAACTTACACCAACCATCAAGAAGACTATGCTCTGCTTTCCTATTACTTCACCATACTCCCCCCATCTACTGTAGCAAAAATGAAGGACACTCCTTCATTCATGTTGCAGCAGAAACCTGGAACTGCCTCCACATACACCTCTGGACCATCACCTCATCTAGATTCCGAATGGCCCTCAAGACCTGGCTGTTCAAATAAGCCTCCAGGACCTGCAAGCACCTGGATACCCTATTGGGTGATTAGCCACACTTTATTAACCCTGATTGATTGACTGACTCCTTTTACATGCATGCTCTAAAGTATTAATGTGGCCATTTTTATCATATACTTAAACCTGAGGTTTATGTAACATGCACATGTCAGCCCTAACATGTACTGCAATACCACCTTAATTCTGTACTATAGCCAGAGCATTCTGGAGATTACATTCACTGACAATTATGCTTGCATATAGGATATACTACCCCTCTTCAAATAAAATGTTCAGAAAGATATATCAAATAAGCCTTGCATAAATTAGCTCCCTATGGGAATACTGAAATGACATTAGAAAACTCAAAAGCATTTTTTGAGAAAATGTCACTTTTTACGTTGTCACCCCCATTTGTTCTACATTCTATTGTTTTTTGTCCAAGAACACTGGCCACTGTTGGCTAGTGCCCAGTGTATGTACACTGACCCCTTAAACATGTTGAAACTGGCTAATCCCCAATCAGCATATTTAGGTTTTCAATAAGTCCACAGAATATGGTGCGGAAATACACCAAATGCATGAAAACATAAATGTTGCTTGTGGCCACAGCACTCTGTGCCATCCACTGGTGTGACAAAGGAAAACATGGCTTCAGAACTACCATTTTAGGCTGGCTGGTGCAGTGTAAATCCTGCAGGGAGACCTAATCAAGTACCCTTTTTGACAGGTAACATTCTCCTTTTTAACTATTGGTAAGTCACCCCATGTAAATCTTGAAGCATACAACATAGGGTACAAAGCTTTTAAAAGTGAGACACTTAGAAAATGTATGTTACAGTTAATATAAAAAAATTAAATATCAATGTGCGCCGTGATACGTTCACATATAAGAACAAAATAACATCACTATTGTCAAATTCATCCGTTATGAACTCTCTCTCAATCCAGACTCAAAAGTCAGGGGTCAGTCAGGCTCCTGGACGTAGGACTGAGGATTCTGACTGACAGGTCACAGGTGGGACAGAACGTAGCTAGCAGACAAATGTGCAAACAGGAAACTCAGGACATTGCCACAGATAGGCGCAGTGACACCTCAATGATACCAGGAGTTTGGCCCCAATGAAGCACACATGACTGGAGGTGTGTGTACTTTCCCAAACACCATAAAGTCATATGCCATATGTAGTTAGTAATATTCAGCCAATCAGAACACAGCAAACACTCAGGCCAGAAATTTGTTTTTTTATTATTAATTTGTGCAGTTTCATATACAATACACAGAATACAGGGTTACAGTGGGTTACATTAATATAAGTTAAACTTGGACGTTTACATGAGTGTAGATATACTGTAGTTACCACAAGAGACAGTTACAAAACTGAGGCACAGGACATGAACAGTTAAACAAAGGCAGATCATGATGCAGTGGAGAAAGTAAATAAGTATGGTCGAGCGGCAAATAACCAAGATGTCTGTCAAATAGAAGCAGCCTGAGGTCCTCTTTAAAGGTTGCTAGGTAGGTTATTAGACAGAGTGAAAGAGGCAGAGAGTTCCAGATTCTAGTAGCGCTTCCAGAGAAGGACTGTATTGTTCTTGCTTGAAGTTGGGGGGCTGGGACTGTGCAGTTCTGTAACCCCTAATTACTTCTGAGATTTTCAGTTTCTTTGTTAGATAGGAAGGTGAGGAGGAGTGCAGCACCCTGTGGGTAATGCAAGCGATTTTGAAATGGGCCTTCTCCTAAATGGGGAGCCGTTGGAGCGTTAGAAGGGCAGGGTAAATATGGTCACATTTCTTGAGACTTAAGATGAAGCGTGCTGCTCTCAGTGGGCCTAGGTGAACTTTGAGAATACCTGAGCAAAGGGAGATTCCATAGTATAGTCTAAAAAGAACTAGAGACTACACCACTGTTTTGAGGTCTTATTCCGGAATCAATTGTCTGATGCTACAACACTGCTTGAGTTGGGGTCATGCTCTGTTGGCCATGGCTGCTATGTGGCTGTGAAGATTGAGATGATTATGAAGAGTCATACTGAGTGATCTGACACTTGTGACAATGCTGGTGCAGCATTTAAAGCTGGGAAATTTGTCCATCCATTCTTTGACTGGTATTTTTGTTTATGGTGTGAAATCAATAGAAATTCAGTTTTAGTTGGATTGAGTTTTAAATGGTGGATGGACATACAGGTCCATATTTATGGCAGGTTAGAGTCGCGTTAGGGCCATTTATTTTGGCCATAAAACTGCGCTAACTTAACTCTATGTTTATATTTGTTGCTGTCTGGCATCATGTATTAGAGCTAGTACCATTTCTAGGAAGCACCAACCCACCTTGCGTCAATGAGATGCTAGGTAGGCATTCCCTTCATAAAAATGATGCTAGCCCCCTGCACCACATTTAACGACCAGCGCAGAAACGATGCTCAGATGGGAGGCAAATAAAAATAATGGTGCTAAGCCTGCTTAGCGGCATTAGTTAATGCCTGGTGAGAACAGGCGTTAAAGTGCTGGTAGGCCCATTTCCATGCAGAAACCCCATGGGACAGGTACAAAGATGCCCACCCTAATCCCCAGCAACACCACCACCCAGTCTTCAGGGACTCTACAGGAGGAGGGGGCCTGTCCCAGATAAGTGTGTATGTGTGTGGTAGGCCATTGGTGGCCCATTACATGGGGCCCCCTGCCTGGCACTGGGTATTTTGGACTTGCCCAGGGGATGCTGGTCCCAAGTGGTGGGCATTGGGATGGTGGTAATGACTCCTGTCTACATTTAGACAGGAGTCCTTTTGTGGCTATTTGTGCATCAAAAAATGGCACTAGGCTTAACTAGTAGCAGATATTTTGCCGCTAACCAGCCTTACGTCATTTCAGACCCACTAGTGCCAGTTCCCCTTATGCCATTCCTCACGACCTGCGTAATTTTTTCACTCTAGCCATTCCTTAGCACCATCATGCATCTGTTCCTAAATATGGCGCATGGATGACGCTATGGAATAGCATCATCTCAACGTGAAAAAAAAACTACGCACAACTGTGTTAGCTCAGTTGTGTGCCATTTTTCATTAATATGGGCTTTACTTTTGGAAGAAAATCCCAGAGTTTCTGACAATCAAATGTAGAGGTTGAAGAGGGTTGGGGTGAGGATCAAACCTTAGGGACACCTTGGTGAACACTGACTGGTCTGGAGAACGATTTTCCCATTTTCACAATTTGGGAGTGGTTGGATAGGTAAGAGGAGAACCAGTTGCGGACAGTCCCTCCACCGGCCATGCATAGTTCAAGAATACAAAGGAGGTCATAATGATTGACACTGTTGACTGTAGTGGACAAATCCAAGAGGCCCAAAAGGCAGGAGTCGAGGATTCTAAGGGAGTTATTGTCTATTTAGAAGATCACAGTTTCGGTACTGTGAACCTGGCAGAAACCTGATTGTAGAGTGTCTAGACAGTGGCATAACGAAACTGGAAGGGGCCCCCGTGCAAAGAACATGGAGGGAGTCCCCCTCCAGACTCCCTCAGAACAGGTGCTGTGCAGAGGTGGTGCCCTGGAGTTCGGGCCCCCACACCATGGATTTTGTGGGGGCGTTTATTATGCCACTGTGTCTAGGAAATGAATTGTTTCTAGCCTCCCCCCTCCAACTTCCTCTTCCCAATTCAATAGCCCTCAAGCCTAACCTATCCCAAGCACACAGTCATATGAGAATGCACCCAGGACAGCACACACAAGTGTACATGGCAAACACAAGCACCACACTTCACCCCACAGGCACTCACACAAACACCATCCAGATGCAGACATACCAACTTCTACTGCATCCACTGTGGCCCCCTCCTCCTGGTTGTCCACCTCCCTCCCAGTTGCGTCTACACTCACACCTGCATGCACTACATCCTCATCCGCTACCCCCATCACTAGCACACCTATCAGCACACACCCCTGACTGGCAGTCACCTCCCCCACATCCATGCACACGTCTCCCTTGTCCTCTCCCACTGTGTTTGTGCCCCTTCCTCCCAAAGCACACAAACACAAGCACTCAGCTATCCACCTCACAACTGCAACCAGCCCATGCACCTGCACCCAAACACAGCTGACAGACAGCTCCTCCAACCACTTCCTCTTCCTCCACTCCCAGACCATCTCCCCCTTCCCACCCCAATGTCCCTAAGAAGCTTTTTCTCTCCACCTTTGACCTCTTCCCTAGCCATCCCCCAATCCGTCCATCATGTCGGACCAGGGTGGTCAGAACCCATGCAAGCACCTCAGCTTCCCAGTCCAGGGGCACAGTAGTGTCCACAGCCGCACCAGGTGGGAGAGGATCCCAAACACCAGACAGTTACACTGATAGGGGGCCTGCAAGGAAGGGCAAGGAGCAGTCTCCAGCTGCTGCCAAGAGGAGCAAGGAGCCATCAAAAGCCTCTGGCAGGAAGGGCAAGGGGCCTGCACCAGCTGGCAAAAAGGACAAGAGGCCTGGTGCTGGGACTCAGTCGGAGCCCCCACCACCAACCATGGTGGGTCAGCAATCCGAGGCCTCAGGGGATGGGCAGGAGCCTCCCCCACCACAGCTAGCACCACCAACAGCACTGCCACCAGCACCATTGCCAGCATCAGCAGCCTGAGTGGGCAGCCGTCTGAAGCTGCAGGGGAAGGGCTGGAGCCCCCCCCAACACTGCCAGCACCACTGTCAGCAAAAGCAGCCCCAGTGGGCAGCTGTCCGAGCCTGCAGGGGAAGGGCTGGAGCCTCCCTCCACCACTGCCAGCACCAACATCAGCACAGCCACTGCCACCACTTATAAGCTGTCACCGCCAGCAGACAGTGTGTAGTCCTGCCTCCATGGGCTGTTGTGCAGCCTGGCCCCTGAAAATCCTGTGGGTCTGACACCCAGGTGATAGACTGTGACTTTGCATTTCCCAAGATCTGCATCACAGGGCACAATGCCCCCTCCAGAACCAGTGGAGAAGCCATCCACTCACCGAATCCTTCCCAGGATGAAATACACTGGGCACAATGCCCCCTCCAGAACCAGTGAAAGAAGCCATCCACTCACCCCATCCTTCCCAGGATGAAGCACACTGGGCACAATGCCCCCTCCAGAACCAGTGGAGAAGCCATCTACTAGAGAGACTGTGGCCTTGCACTCCCCAGGACAAGTCAGTGGGCAAGTCACCCACTTGAGACACTGTGGCCTTGCACTCCCCCGGACCAAGCAGTGGGCAAATCACCCACTTGAGAGACTGTGGCCTTGCACTCCACAGGACCAAGCAGTGGGCAAATCACCCACTTGAAAGACTGTGGCCTTGCACTCCCCAGGACCAAGCAGTGGGCAAATCACCCACTTGAGAGACTGTGGCCTTGGACTCCCCAGGACAGAGTGATGGGCACGTTGCCAACTCCAGGACCAGTTGCCTAGTACCATCTTTCGGCTGAGGTGCCCCCCCCATTTCCCATCCCCCTGAGGTGCCTGTCTAGTTTCAACCTGATAACCCTGCAGAGTTCTCTCTGTGTTGTTGCAGGAGTGAGGTTGGGCCGTGGACTTTGCGATGTGGCCTTGTGGCCCACGAACATTGAGGACTGGGCAGTGTCCCTCGCATTGTAAATATGTATATACTTTTTGATTTGGATGCACGTATGTTAAAAATGGGGTCTTTGGTTGGCAGTAAGATTACCTCCTGTCCAAGCAAGGACCCTCACTCTAGTCAGGGTAAGTCACACACAATCCAAATTATCCTGTGCCCACCCTCTGGTAGCTTGGCACTGAGCAGTCAGGCTTAACTTAGAAGGCAATGTGTAAAGTATTTGTGCAATAAATCATACAATAACACAATATAGCACCACAAAAATACACCACACAGTGTTTAGCAAAATATAAAATATTTATTTGTAGGTCAAAACGATAAAAGATGCAATAAGAAATTGTAGAGATATCACTGAAAAGTGATATGAAGTGTCTTAAATCTTTAAAAAGCAAACAACGTCTCTTTCAAGCACAAAGTACCTGGTCTGGAGTGGAAAATCTCCACAAGTCAGCAAGTGTCTGATGAGGTAGGGCAGAGGCCCTGTTTTATACCCAAATGTGGGGGAGACTTCAAAGAGTGGCTAAGAAGTGCACCAGGTCCCCTTTCAATTCAATCCTGTCTGCCAGGGTCCCATTAGGGGGTGTGGCAGATGTATGCAAGTGAGGCTGAGTACCCTGTGTTTGGGGTGTGTCTGAGTGAATGCACAAGGAGCTGTCAACCAAGCCCAGCCAGACGTGGATTGTAAGGCACAGCAAGATTTAAGTGCAAAGAAATGCTCACTTTCTAAAAGTGGCATTTCTAGAATAGTAATATTAAATCCGACTTCACCAGTCAGCAGGATTTTGTATTACCATTCTGGCCATACTAAATATGACCTTCCTGCTCCTTTCAGATCAGCAGCTGCCACTTCAACAGTGTATGAGGGCAGCCCCAATGTTAGCCTATGAAGGGAGCAGGCCTCACAGTAGTGTAAAAACGAATTTAGGAGTTTTACACTACCAGGACATATAGCTACATAGGTACATGTCCTGCCTTTTACCTACACAGCACCCTGCTCTAGGGCTTACCTAGGGCACACATTAGGGGTGACTTATATGTAGAAAAAGGGGAGTTCTAGGCTTGGCAAGTACTTTTAAATGCCAAGTCGAGGTGGCAGTGAAACTGCACACATAGGCCTTGCAATGGCAAGCCTGAGACAAGGTTAAGGGGGCTACTTGAGTGGGTGGCACAATCAGTGCTGCAGGTCCACTAGTAGCATTTAATCTACAGGCCCTAGGCACCTGTAGTGCACATTACTAGGGACTTATAAGTAGATTAAATAGTTCAGTCAGGTATGATCCAAAGTTACCATGTTTAAAGGGAGAGAGCATATGCACTTTAGCACTGGTTAGCAGTGATAAAGTGCGCAGAGTCTAAAAACCAGCAAAAACAGTGTCCAAAAAGTGGAGGGAGGCAGGCAAAAAGTTTGGGGTGACTACCCTAAGGCTGTCAGGTCTAACATGTGTCACCCCCAGCTGAAAGTGTCGAGAGCTACTCGACCTCCTGGGAGCTCTCATCGCTAAGGCGGAAGTACCTGGAGAGACCATCAGCATTGGCGTGGTCAACCCCTGGGCGATGTTCCACTGTAAAGTCCATCCCCTGTAGGGAAATGGACCACCTCAAGAGTTTTGGATTCTCACCCCTCATCTGCATGAGCCATCTGAGGGGCCTGTGGTCTGTCTGAACCCGGAAGTGAGTCCCAAACAGGTAGGGTCTTAGCTTCTTCAGTGCCCAGACCACAGCAAAAGCTTCTCTCTCAATAGCACTCCACCTCTGTTCCCGTGGTAATAGCCTTCTGCTAATAAAGACTACCGGTTGGTTTAGGCCCTCCTCATTTAGCTGTGCTAGAACTGCCCCTATGCCATGCTCTGAAGCGTCCGTCTGCACAATAAATTCCTGGGAGTAGTCAGGGGCCTTGAGCACGGGGGCCGTGCACATGGCTTCCTTGAGGGCGTCAAAGGCTTTTTGACAAGCCTCTGTCCAATTCACCAACCTAGGTTGTTTCTTGGAAGTGAGTTCTGTCAAGGGTGACACAATGGTACCATAGCCCTTGACAACCCTGCGGTAGTATCCTGTGAGGCCTAAAAAGGCTCTCACCTCAGTCTGCGTTCGAGGTGGTTGCCAGGCCTTGATAGTTTCAATCTTGGCCTGGAGTGGCTGCACCTTGCCACCACCCACTAGGTGTCCCAAGTACACCACGGAACCCTGCCCAATCTGGCACTCACTAGCCTTGATGGTCCGGCCTGCCTGTTGCAGGGCCTGAAGCACCTCCTTGAGGTGAAGCAGGTGTTCCTCCCAGCTGGAACTGTAGACAGCTATGTCATCCAGGTAGGCTGCACAGAAGGCATCCTTGCCAGCTAGGACCCCGTTAACCAACCGTTGGAAGGTAGCGGGGGCATTTTTAAATCCAAACGGCATCACCCGGAACTGGTAATGGCCATCAGGGGTTGAAAATGCGGATCTTGCCTCAGCCCCCTCAGTCAGGGCGATCTGCCAGTACCCTGAAGTAAGATCAAACGTACTCAGGAACTTGGCAGCGCCCAGCCTGTCAACAAGCTCATCAGCTCAGGGGATGGGGTGAGCATCAGTCCGTGTGACTGAGTTGAGACCCCGGTAGTCCACACAGAACCGGAGTTCTGGCTTCGCACCTGGGGCAGTAGCCTTAGGGACCAACACCACTGGGCTGGCCCAGGAACTACTGGATTTCTCGATAACCCCTAGAGTCAACATCTTGGAGACCTCCTCCTTGATGCTGGCCTTCACCTTATCCGACAACCTGTAAATTTTAATCTTCACAGGGAGACTGTCACCGGTGTCAATATCATGAACACAGAGGTGGGTCAGTCCAGGAGTAAGGGAGAACAGGGGGGAGAACTGCTCCAACAGCTCATAGCAGTCTCCTTTCTGGTTTAGAGTCAGGGAGTCAGACAGAATGACCCCGCTTACTGACCCATCACCTTCTTGGGCAGAGAGGAGGTCGGGGAGAGGTTCACTCTCCTCTTCCATTCCTTCATCTGTGACCAGAAGCATGTTGATCTCCGACCTCTCAAAATGAGCTTTTAGTTGGTTCACATGGAGCACCCTTAGGGGATTCCTAGGGGTTTGGAGGTCCACTAGGTAAGTGGCCTCCCCTTTCCGCTCCTTTATTTCAAATGGGCCAGACCAGCGGTCCTGGAGAGCTCTGGGCTCTACTGGCTCCATTACCCACACTTTGGGCCATATTTATACTCTGTTTGCGCCGGATTTGCATTGTTTTTTTTTACGCAAATCCGACGCAAGACAAACTCCATATTTATACTCTGGCGTTAGACGTGTCTAGCGTCAAAGTTCATGGAGTTTGCGTCATTTTTTAGCGTGGACACCTTCCTTGCGTTAATGATATGCAAGGTAGGCGTTCCCTACTAAAAAATGACTCCGAGGCATGTGCGTTGTATGTATACTCCCAGGCAAAAATGACGCCCGGGAGTGGGCGGGTCAAAAAAAATGACGTCCAGCCGCGTTTGCGTCATTTCTTAATGCCTGCTCAGGGCACGCGTTAAGGGACCTGTGGGCTCGGAAGGAGCCCAGAGGTGCCCTCCCATGCCCCCAGGGACACCCCCTGCCACCCTTGCCCACCCCAGGAGGACGCCCAAGGATGGAGGGACCCATCCCACGGAACTTAAGTTAAGTTCAGGTAAGTATTTTTTTATTTTATTTTTTTGTGGCATAGGGGGGCCTGATTTGTGCCCCCCTACATGCCACTATGCCCAATGACCATGCCCAGGGGACATAAGTCCCCTGGGCATGGCCATTGGGCAAGGGGGCATGACTCCTGTCTTTGCTAAGACAGGCGTCATTTCAATGGGGGTTGGGAGTAAAAAAAAACAGCGCAATTCGGGTTGAGGCGAATATTTTGCCTCAGCCTGACTTGCCCCATTTTTTGACGCCCAAGCTCCATATTCCTCTACGCCGACGCTGCCTAGTGTAAGTCATTTTTTTTTACGCACACCAGGCAGCTCCGCCGGCTAACGCCGGCTAACGTCATTGAATAAATACGGCGCCCGCATGGCGCTTCAGAATGGCGTTAGCCGGCGTTAAATTTTTTTACGCACAACTGCGTTGGCGCAGTTGTGCGTCGAAAAGTATAAATATGGCCCTTTGTCTCCAGGTTGAAACTCTACCAAGGTGGCCTTCTGGTCATACCAGTGTTTCATTACCTCTTGACTGGCCTCAAGGTTACTTTGGGCCTCTTTCCAGAAGCAGGTCATCTGGTTGCAGAGGGCCAACATGTAGCTGACCACGTCCTGAGGGGGTGCCTTTGGAGCTTTCTCCAATCCCTCCTTGACAATGCTTAAGGGTCCCCTGACAGGGTACCCATAGAGAAGCTCAAAGGGACTGAACCCTACCCCCTTCTGGGGGATCTCTCTGTAAGCGAAGAGAAGGCATGGTAAGAGGACGTCCCACTTACGCCTCATGGCCTCAGGGAGGCCACCAATCATGCCTTTCAGGGTCTTGTTGAATCTCTCCACAAGACCATTAGACTGGGGGTGATAGGGTGTGGTGAACTTGTAGGTTACACCACACGCATCCCACAGAGACTTCATGTATGCAGAAATGAAGTTAGTGCCTCTGTCAGACACTATCTCCTTGGGGAATCCCACACAGGTAAATATCCCCATCAGAGTTCTGGTCACCACCAGTGCAGTTACGGTCCTCAGAGGGATTGCCTCTGGGTAACGGGTGACATGGTCCACCAAAACCAGGATGAACCTGTTGCCTAAGGCAGTTTTGGGGTCCAAGGGACCAACAATGTCGATGCCCACCGTTTCAAAGGGGGTGCCAACGACAGGAAGTGGAATCAGGGGGGTTTTAACCCTTTTTCCTGCTTTACCACTGGCCTGGCAGGTAGGACAAGATCTGCAGAACTTATCTTTGTGTGTCCTCATTTTGGGCCAATAAAAGTGGGTGACAAGCCTGTTAAAGGTCTTGCCCTGCCCCAAATGTCCTGCCAGGGGAATGTCGTGAGCCAGACCCAGTAGGAAGGTTCGGTAACATTGGGGGACCACCAGCGTACGTGCTGTCCCAAAGGCCGGAACCTTAAGCTCACTGTAGAGGAGATCATTCTCCCAATATAGGTGGTGATCGCCAGAGGCGTCACCTGCCGCCTGGTTTGAGGCTTGTTTCCTCAAACCTTCCAGAGTGGGACATTATTTCTGCGCCTTACAGAATTCCTCCCTGGTGGGTCCACCCTCAACTTGCCAGCCAGCAAGCTCAAGTAAGTCACCTAGGGTGGCAATGTCTTCCCCAGTTGGCTCGGGAGCCTCCTCCTCAGGAGCCCTGTCAGCCACTGCGGGAACTTCTGGGGCCGGTTCCCGCGCCCCTTGTCCCTCCTCTTGGCAGCTCTCTGGGCCATCGTTCCAGGCTCCAGATGCCCTTGACTTCCCTCTCGGTCAGCCATGGATCGTGTGGTCATGCAGACCCACTCAGGTAACCCTAACATCTCCAGGTGACACTTGAGCTCCCCTTCTTTCCAAGCAGTATGCTCAAGATCATTGCCTAACAGACAATCTACAGGCATGGCAGGACTCACAGCTACTTTCAGAGTACCAGAGACCCCCCCCCCCACTCAAAGGGAACCAGAGCCACCGGTAGGTGACTCTCGCGATTGTCAGCGACTATGACCTGGTGGAATGTATTAGGGACTATCTGCTCTGTTGACACCAGCTGACTCTTGATAGTAGTCATACTGGCTCCTGTGTCACACAGAGCCTCCACCTTCTGCCCATCAATGGTGACCCACTGCCGGTACTTGGAAGTATTTTTGGGCATGTGGGCCTTGGGCACCATTTCTCCTTCTCCCAGGGACACTAGGGAAATCTCTACCTGTTCCCCAAAGCTATCTGGGTCCATCTTCCCCACGAACGCTACACTAGTCAACCCAGGTGCCTGTCCGGTAGTGGACGGTGCCCTCTTGGGGCACTGGGGATCGCCTTTATAGTGACCATACTGGTAACACTCCATGCATTTGGGGTTAGATTTCCCTGACTTGTCATATGTCCCTGGCTTTTTCCCAAATCTGGAAAAGGAAGGGTTGCCACCCCCTCCCTGGGAATTCTTTTGGGGGCCTTTGGAGAGTTCCTTATCTGCAAGTTTATCTCCCCCCTCTTTCTTCTGTTGGGAACCCTGACCACCTTTGTGGGAGTCCCCCCCCTGGTACCTTCTTGGACACTCTGGTGCTAACCCAGAGGTCTGCCTCCTCAGCAAGCTTCCTGGGATCAGTCAGCTTACTATCCACTAAGTGCTGGCGCAACTCTGTATAAGTAGTATTAAGCATATGCTCTCTCAGAATCAAGTCATATAAACCTTTATAATCAGCTACTTTGTTGCCCCGCACCCATCCATTCAGTGCCTTACGGGAGAAATCAAAGAAATCTACCCATGTTTGTGTGGTTTGTTTGGTGCTGTCCCTGAACCTCTGACGGTATCCCTCAGGGGTCAGCCCAAACTTGGCAAGTAAAGTGGCTTTCTGAAGTGGGTATGTGTTTTGATCAGGTGGATCCAATGTGAGGAGTGTATCCCTCCCCAATGGCGGTACATAACCCCACATAGCTACCCCCCATTGCCCTTCAGGAACCTCATGAGCCCTTAGTGCAACTTCATAAGCAGCTAACCATTTATCTATGTCATCTCCCACCACAAAACTGGGCACCACATTTTTGGGTATACGAACCTTCTGTTTTCTCCAGCAGGTCCTGTCAGTATGCTGCCACCATTATTGGTGGATTCAGACTGTCTCGCCTTGATCTCCAGCTCCTTGAGACTTAGTTCATGAGCCAACAATAGTTTCTTTTCAGCCAAAGCTCTCTCAGCCTCCACCTGTTTGGTTGCTCTTTCAGCTTCAGCTTGTTTGGCTTCTCTTTCAGCTTCAATTTGTGTGGCTGCTCTTTCAGCCTCAGCTTGCTTGGCTTCTCTTTCGGCCAATCTCTTCTCTTGTTGAGCCTCAATTTTCAGTTTTGCCATTTGCAATTGGAACTCCCTTTCTTCTCTCCTTTCCTCTGCGGTCAGGCTTTGCACAGAGACACTGCTCCCTGGTCTGGAAGGGGGCACAATTGCAGTGGTGACACCATCCACAGATAGTGAAAATTCCTCAGAGGGGCCATTTTCTGGCTCCTCTTCCTCATCATCCTCTAAATGGGGTTCTGCCCAGGCCCTCAGCACCACTTGAAAGTCCTCCTTTCTGGAGGCCCCTTGGGTTGGTACCCTCAATGCCCTGCAGAATCCTCTTAGTTGTTTGACCGTATATGTATCCAACTGGACTAGGTCAAAGTCCCCTGTCTGAGACCCAGTCAGAGACATGTTGAGTGAGGATTTAGTTTTTGAAAATTGTCAGGAAAAGAAAACGGATTTGTAAAAAGAGATAAAAACCAAGTTGACCTTCAACTGTGGGTAGGTAGTGAAATACTTAGCTACTGTATGTCACTGCACAAATACAAGTCCTATCGTCACCGCTGATCACCAATGTTAGAAATTGGGTTTTTGGTTGGCAGTCAGGTTACCCCCCCGTCCATGCAAAAGCCCTCACTCTAGTCAGGGTAAGTCACACACAATCCAAGATTATCCTGTGCCCACCCTCTGGTAGCTTGGCACGAGCAGTCAGGCTTAACTTAGAAGGCAATGTGTAAAGTATTTGTGCAATAAATCATACAATACCACCATATAGCACCACAAAAATACACCACAAAGTGTTTAGAAAAATATATAATATTTATCAGGATAATTGTAGGTCAAAAAGAATAAAGTTGCAATGGGAAATTGTAGAGATATCACTAAAAAGTGATATAAAGTGTCTTAAGTCTTTAGAATATAAACAAAGTCTCTTTCAAGCACAAGTACCTGGTTGGGAGTGGAAAAATCTCCTCAGAGGGCCACAAAAGAAGAGGTGCGTGGAAAAGGGCTGTGTGCATCGATTTCTCCCCAGCACACACGGACTTGCGTCGTTATTTTCCACGCGGGGAAGTTGTGCGTCATTTTCCGGCTCGCGGACAGTCTCTTTCTGTGGATCGCGAGGATTACCAGATGTCCTGGGTCTGTGCGTGGATTTTCCTGCTTGTTTTCCGGCTGCGCGTCGTTCTGCGGGGCTGCACGTCGAAATCACGATCTCAAGGCAGGCGTCGCGTCGATTTCTCCTCTAGAGGTCGGGCGGCATTGTCCTTGCGAAGCCGTGCGTCGGATTTTCGGTCGTCCCAAGAGCGTTGCGTCGATCAGCGTCGGTGTGCGGCGTTTTTCTCCCCGCAGAACAAGCTGTGCGTCTAATTTTTGGTCCTGAGACTTCAGGGAACAGGAGTCAAGCTCTATCCAAGCCCTTGGAGAGCACTTTCACAGCCAGACAAGAGTTCAGCAAGGCAGCAGGCCAACAGCAAGGCAGCAGTCCTTTGTAGAAAGCAGACAGGTGAGTCCTTTGAGCAGCCAGGCAGTTCTTCTTGGCAGGATGTAGTTTCTGGTTCAGGTTTCTTCTCCAGCAAGTGTCTGATGAGGTAGGGCAGAGGCCCTGTTTTATACCCAAATGTGCCTTTGAAGTGGGGGAGACTTCAAAGAGTTTCTAAGAAGTGCACCAGGTCCCCTTTCAGTTCAATCCTGTCTGCCAGGGTCCCAGTAGGGGGTGTGGCAGTCCTTTGTGTGAGAGCAGGCCCTCCACCCTCCCAGCCCAGGAAGACCCATTCAAAATGCAGATGTATGCAAGTGAGGCTGAGTACCCTGTGTTTGGGGTGTGTCTGAGTGAATGCACAAGGAGCTGTCAACCAAGCCCAGCCAGACGTGGATTGAAAGGCACAGAAAGATTTAAGTGCAAAGAAATGCTCACTTTCTAAAAGTGGCATTTCTAGAATAGTAATATTAAATCCGACTTCACCAGTCAGCAGGATTTTTTATTACCATTCTGGCCATACTAAATATGACCTTCCTGCTCCTTTCAGATCAGCAGCTGCCACTTCAACAGTGTATGAGGGCAGCCCCAATGTTAGCCTATGAAGGGAGCAGGCCTCACAGTAGTGTAAAAACGAATTTAGGAGTTTGACACTACCAGGACATATAGCTACATAGGTACATGTCCTGCCTTTTACCTACACAGCACACTGCTCTAGGGCTTACCTAGGGCACACATTACGGGTGACTTATATGTAGAAAAAGGGGAGTTCTAGGCTTGGCAAGTACTTTTAAATGCCAAGTCGAGGTGGCAGTGAAACTGCACACATAGGCCTTGAAATGACAAGCCTGAGACAAGGTTAAGGGGGCTACTTGAATGGGTGGCACAACCAGTGCTGCAGGTCCACTAGTAGCATTTAAACTACAGGCCCTAGGCACCTGTAGTGCATATTACTAGGGAATTATAAGTAGATTAAATAGTTCAATCAAGTATGATCCAAAGTTACCATGTTTAAAGGGAGAGAGCATATGCACTTTAGTACTGGTTAGCAGTGGTAAAGTGTGCAGAGTCTAAAAACCAGCAAAAACAGTGTCTAAAAAGTGGAGGGAGGCCGGCAAAAAGTTAGTGGTGACTACCCTAAGGCGGTCTAACAGTGTACAATGGTCAATATTTTATAACTAATATTTAAGTTCAAGACTGAGAGAGGATCATCAATATCATGTGAGATGTTTCTGCTCAAGCATGTGAAAAATCATGGACGTTTTGTTCAATTCCCCAGACTGCAGTAAAGGGATAGTGATCCAGTAAGCATGCATTTTTGGAGTACAATTATTTATTCCCCGTGGGAAATATTGCCTGTACCAACTGTCAAGTAAATATATTTTGCACCTGGGAGTAGCTTGTGTATAAGCTCTTTGACTAAAAAAAATATTCCTGTAGACCTACTAGCCCTTTAGTTATATGCAGGGCAACTGGAATTATGTGCCAGAAAGGACCAAAATATGCGACACGGTTGACCAATTAATGTGGCAAAACATTTCCAGTTATGCATTTACAATGCCAATAGCTCCAACTCAAGTAAATGCGAGACCTATTGCATGGTAAATGACTGTTTAAATAGTCAGCATGCTAGGAAAGGTGAATGTTGTTTGTTTTTGTTCACTCATACCTCTGAGCATGACACAGATAGTATACTTGTCCCTTGGGTGAGACACAGGGTTTTTGTTAGAAATGGGGTCTCTAGTGGGCAGAGGTATACACCCTTGTCCATGTGGGGACCACAATCCTAGTCATGTAAAGTCACACACAACCCAAATTATCATGTGCCCACCCTCTGGTAGCTTGGCACTGAGCAGTCAGGCTTAAGTTAGAAGCAAATGTGTAAAGCATGTGTGCAATAAAGCAGACAGTAACACAGTGAAAACACAACAGAAAGACACCACAAAGTTTTAGGAAAATAAAGAATATTTATCAGAATAAAATAAGGTCAAAGAGATGAAAATTCAATGTACGCAGGCAGAGTTATGAATTGTTAAAGATTAAATCCAACTAAAGCGCTTACAAAACACAATAGCTTCAACGGGTGCTATCACGGCATCATTGACGGAATTGTTCCCAACAATCCAACACCAATGATGCTGCTCACGGAGTCACACGAAATCCTAGGTACAGTACCTTTGTAAAATGAAGAACAAGGACTCGCATGGTGTCGGAGAGAGGGGTTGCTGGAATCAGTGTGATGTCAGTCCCTTACAGAGTCCGAGGAGATGAGGCATCGGTCCCGGACTGTGAAGCAGATGGATATGAGGCACCATTTCTGTCCGGAGGCCAGGGAAGTTAATGCGTCGTTGTCCGCAATGCGTCGATCCTTTGTGACCCAGTGTCGCTGGTTCTGGTCCATCAGGATGTGATGTGTTGACTTCACAGTGCTGCGATGACCCTGAGTGACGTCAGCAGAGTTGTGGCAACGTCGCACTTGCATTGCAGGCCAGATTCATTATGTCCACAGAGTGGGATCAGTCTGTGGCGTCGCTGGATTTGCTGAAGTCATTCCAGTGTCACTGAAGTCGGAAACTAGCAAAAAGCTAACTGGTGAAGTAATTTTGGCCCTGAGACTTCAGAAGTCAGAGTTCAGCAGGACAGTAGGGCAACAGCAGGGCAGCAGTCCTTCTCAGCAAAGCAGTCCAGATGAGTCCTTTAGGCAGCCAGGCAGTTCCTCCTGACAGGTTTCAGGTTCAGGTCCAGAAGTGTCTGAGTTGGTGAGGTCAAAGACTCAGTTTATATACCCAAAAATGCCTTTGACTGGTTTTGAAGTGCACAAGGTTCCTTTCAGTACAGTTCTGTCTGCCAGGTTCCCAGTAGGGGGTTTGGCAGTCCATTGTGTGAGGGCAGGCCACTAGCCGTTTCAGCCCAGGAAGACCCACTCAGTATGCAGATAAGTGCAGGTGTGACTGAGCATCCTGTGTTTGTGATTGTCTGGGTGAAATGCACAAGGGAGCTGTCAACCAGCCCAGCCCAGACGTGGATTGGAGACAGGCTGTAAGGCACAGATGCATTTTAAGTGCATAGAAATGCTCCCTTTTTAGGATCGAACCTGCGTTGCATACGCTTGCGCAAGCGTTTCACTTGCGAGCCGCTTTAGAAGTTAGAAAAGGGCTCGGAGCCCCGTCCACTTCACATTATTGTCTTTCATTGGTTCGTGGGCTTGCCTGTTAAAATCTGCTTGCTTTCGTTAGTGGAAGGCATGCATACGTCATGCCTTTTCAGGTGGTTAGCCCTCCTCGAGCGCAGCGACCAAGTACTGAAAACAGGCAAGGCTCGCTGTTTCCCGTCAGGTTTGTGGACTACTTTTTATCTTTTGTTCGCAGCGCGATCTCACTTGGCAGAAGTCGAGCGATTTGCATAACATCGACCATGTTACATAGTTAATTGCACTTTTGCCGGTTACATAAATAATTGCGCTTTTTCCAATAGGTTTAATTACGAGTGAACTGTAGCAGCGCGATCGCACTGTTTTTTCCCATTCAATGTGGCAAGAAAATGACCACAATGGAGGAGACATAATGGGGGACCGTAGTTTTTTCTGCAGATAGGTCTATAATTATAAAGGGCAGGGGGGATGCAGGTAGACAACAATGTTGAATGATCTGTTTTGCTGGTAGTGCCAGAGGCCCCATCCAGGATAATATTGTAACAATCAGATTTGATTCTCCTAGACAAATTGAGTGATATACAAGACTTTTCAGAGGCCTAGGCAAAAAAAGAGTTTGGGGTAATCCTTGTGTTTCCAAACCCTGCTTTTTGATGTAAGGTGAACTTTAAAAAAGCATAGTACACCCTGCTGAAATGCCATGAGTTGCTTCATTTACTAGCGGCGACTGCACATTATCCAGGCAGATGCACGCACTGCGCTTTTCTCGTGGAAATCTTGCTGAGATTTAATTTCATACTCCTTTGCCGTTGTGTGTTCTCCTAGCAAGCGAGCTTTCACTGGGGTCAGCGTTCTGCTTTAACACAGATGATTAACGTTGCATACGGTGCGTGGCTACGATTTGTTTGTACCCGATTATTATAATTATTTATCTTTTTAGAACTTATATATGCCTAGGCAAGCACAGTGTGTTATTTTTATATTGTTTTATATCAGGTTGCATTCAGTTCTCCTCTCAGTGGCAATAAAGGCATCTTTCTCTGCATCAGCATCTAGTCCCTTGGGGGTGTTTGTTATCAGGGTGTGTACAGTCGGACCATCTGTTGCTCTAGTTACACTGGGCGACTCTGTGGTGGCTTAAGGAGCGCACCCTTAGCACTGATACCCGCCCTCAGTTCATTTTACATTCGCTGAATGGAGAATGTATTGTTGACTGCGATCTACTCTCATTCTGAAGGTGCTAATTTATCTGTGGGAATTATATTTTTGAGTGGTGGGGGTATTATAATAGATTTTTGTCCAATCATGTCCGTTTGCCTTTTTCTCCCGGTGGCTTTTCGAGCATCGGACTGGCCTTTAGGCAATCAGGCAGTTCTTGACAGGCTTGTTTGACAGGTTAGTGCCATAGGCCTTTTTTTAATATTAGCTGTTTGTGGGCCTCTTTTATGGCCTGCTGGGCCGTTTTTTACTGTTGATTTCGCTGATATGAAAACAAACATTGCCAGCAGCAAGCTCAAATCCACACAGTCCTCCAGGCCTTGCAAAACAACTGCACAGTGTGCCTTAAGTTCAAGACTGCCCCAATTTGGAGACGTGGGCCACTTTTTAGGGGCCAGCGCAAAGCGCTCCATCCCTCTTCTAATCTGTCTTTAGGAGGATTTTAACCACACCCATGTTACGTCAGTCACTTTTATTGGCTTGTGGGATTGCCTTTTAAAATCCGATTGTTTTCATTCGTGAAAGGCATGCATACGTCATGCCTTTTCCAGTGTTTAGCCCACCTTGAGAGTACTGGTAAACTAATGGAAACATACGAGACTCCATGTTTTACTATGGTTTCTGGACTAATTTTTCCTCTTTATTTTGCAGCATAATCCTTTTTTTTTTAATCTTCATTTAATGTGGCAAGAAAAGTCCGGTTAAGAGTTTACAATGCTGATAATGTAATGCAAGACCCCTTGCATTGCAAATGCTTGTTAAAAGTGGCATTTCTAAAATAGTAATATAAAATCGAACCGTCCCAATAAGCAGGATTTTCTATTACCATTCTGGACATACTAAACATGACCTGTCTACCCCTTTCTGATCAGAATCTACCACTCAAACAGTATATGAGGGTAGCCCTAATGCTAGCCTATGAAAGGAGCAGTCCTCACAGTAGTTTAAAATGAATTTAGGAGTTTTCCACTAGCAGGACACAAAACACACAGGCAAATGTCCTGCCTTTTTCCTACATAGCATTCCCGCCCTATGGGGTAGCTAGGGCCTACCCTAGAGGTGACTTATTTGTAGAAAAGGGGTGTTTAAGGCTTGGCAAGTACTTTTAAATGCCAAGTCGGGTTCAGACCTTATCACTTGGTCCACTGGGCATGACACAAATAGTACATCGAACCCCTGTGTGCGACATAGGGCCTATTTTGTTTTTGATTGCTGTTTGGACCACTGGGCCTGACACAGATAGTACATTTGTCCCTGGCTGTGACACAGGGTTGAGACTTGTTCCCTTGGACCACTGGGCATGACACAGATTGCACACTTGTCCCCTGGGTGTGATACAAGGTTAAGATCTTATAGCTTGGGCCATTGGGTGTGACACAGATGGTATGCCTGTGAGATATAAGGGGTGATTTTGTTTCTGTTTGTCACATGAACCACTGGGCATGACACAGATGGTATGCTTGTCCCCTGGGTGTGATACAGGGATTAAAGCCTCATTGCTTGGACTGTTGGGAGTGACACAGATGGTAGTCATAGGCCCTGTGTGATATAGGACCCACAGCTCAATTTGATATTTTAGTATTAAAGGATTTTCTCAGTGCTATCAGTTTCTTAACACTGTTGGTATCTGACACAAGTGAGAGGTATTGTTGGTTTGGACCACTCGATGTGCCACAGATGGTACGCACTGGGTGTGATTCAGATATTAGGGTAAAAGATTTGAGATTAGATGCTGCTTGAGTTTGGCAAAGAAGGACCTGTGGTTGTTGAGTTATTACTTTTATCTCTGTGTACATTTTTATTATCTTGTCCTGCATCTGATTTTTATAGACTATCAGGCTCACTTAGGTGGTCATTATGACATTAGCAGTGCCTGTTAAAGTGGCGGTAATACCACCAACAGGCTTGTGGTAATTACGGCCAAATTATGACTATGGTGGTGATCCTTCACACAGACAGCCAATGTACCACACCAACCGCCAGGGCGATAACACCTCTGACCACGGCGGTAACCATCAATAGCAAGGCAGAAGACAAGGTACCGTCCACCATAATATGACACAGCAAACCACCCGTATTTATGGGGAGGTACCAATGCCATTAAAAGCCTGGCAGAAACAGAACACAGAAAACAAAAGACTCTCTAACAAGTACATAGAGGACTCAGCTGCCACCATGGAATCGGAACTTCAAGTCTTCGCGATGGTCTTCTACTCCATGGCCCTCCTGGAACACCAAAGCTGCAGACGACGGTGAGAACAGCCACCTAGCACACAAGGGAGGGAGGAGGAAAAGGAGAGTGACACACACACATGTGCACAACACACACCATTCACACACACACCATACACAGAACCAGCTGCAGAGTTAAACCAATGTCACAGGACATACGTCAAAATGAAACAAGGACCACAATGATTATCAACAAACACTGTAATTTGATGCAAACAGCCACTATATTGTCCATTTGAATATAAATGTGGGCAACAATGTCTATATTGGGCCAATGACCAGTTCAAATTACAAATGGGCCACATGGCCAGAGGGCACAGTCTCCTGACACACTCTGGAATCCACTGTTCAGAGGCATCACGTTGGAAATAGGCAGACACCTCAGGGGAGAGGGCGAAGGGGCGGGGGCATCTCAGCTGAAGTGGGGGCTCCATGCCCATCTGTCTTTGGTGGGGAGTGCAAGGTCACAGTCTCTGAAGTGGGGAACTTGCCCACTGGTTCTGGAGGGGGCTCCATGCCCATCTGTCTTTGGTGGGGAGTGCAAGACCACAGTCTCTGAAGTTGAGGACTTGCCCACTGGTTCTGGTTTTCTCCTTGTACAACAGTCCATAGAGGGTGGCCTACATGCCCTCTGCTGGAGGTGAGGACTCCTGTGCCTCAGCTGGAGGCAAGGGCTGCTGTGCTTGTGCTGGAGGTGAGGGTTGCTGTGCCTGTGCTGGAGGTGGGGCTCCTTGCCCTCTGCTGGTGGAGTTTGCCTCTTGCCTTTCATTGGTGGTTGAGTGGGAACCTTTGCTTTCATTGGTGGTTGAGTGGGAACCTTCCATTTCTTTGCTGGTGGAGGAGGATCTTTGGCAATCTTTCGTCATGCAGAGGGATCCATGTGTCCCCTCTTGTGACGGGTCCCCTTGGCCCTTGACATGTCACTTGTGTCCTTGGCTCCAAGACTAGGAGTTGCCTCCACTGTCCCCATCTCCTGTCCCTTGCTTTTCATCACCCTAGTCCTCCCTTTCTGAGCTGGAGGTGTGCTCTCAGTAGGAGTGGCAGCTTTCCCACTCTGGGGGCCCTTTGTGTCAGCAGCTGATAATTTGATGGGAGCAGTGGTAGACTGTTTGGCTGAGGTGCTGGGCTGGGTCATTGTAACCCTCCTCTTACTGGCAGGAAGAACGGGACGTTGAGGGGGAGAGAAGAGGTCAAGACATGCAAGGAAAAACTTCTTAGGGGCATTGGGGTGGGATGTGGGAGAAGAGATGGGAGTGGAGGATGAGGGAGTGGTTGTCAGAGGTGTACGCCTGCTGGACTTGGGTGCAGGTGTATGGACAGTGTGAGGTGAATGGCTGTTGGATGTCTCCGTTTGTGTCTCTTAGGAGGTGGGGCAGTCAGGGTGGGAGAGGGCAAAGGGGATGCGTGGATGGGTGTTGTGGAGGTGTCTGCAAGTGAGGTGTGTGTGCTACTTGATGTGGTGATGGTGGTGGTGGCTGTTGATGCAGTTCATGCAGGTGTGAGTGCGGATGTGACTGTGAGGGATGAGAAAGAGGAGGGGGAGACGGTGAGGGCAGTTGATGTGGTTGTGTGTGAAACTGTCTGTTGTGTGTGTTTGTGTGCTTGTGGCCTGAAGTTTGCTGCCTGTGTTTGACTGTGCTACTCTTGTGTGATGTTTTGTGTGCATGCTTGTCTGTATCTGTGCCCAGGATGGGTTGAGGTTGAGGTAACTGGGACTGGGAAATGGTAGTTGGAAGGGGGCGGTGACTGTAGGAACAGGGTCACTGGCTTTCATCAAAGAGGAGGCCAGAGCCTGAAATGATCTGTGTAGGGCCACCAACCCACTGTGGATGCCCTCGAGGTATGCATTGCATTGCTGCATCTGGGATGCCAGCCCCTGGATGGCATTCACACTGGTTGACTGCCCTACAGAGATGGATCTCAGAAGGTCAATAGCCTTCTCACTGGGGGAAGCAGTTCTCACTGGGGCAGAGCCTGAGGTGTCTGGGGCAAAGGAGATGCTCCCCTCCTGGGTAAGCATGCATGGGAAAACCGGTGGGGGGCTTCTGGGAGGGCAGTGTTGGTACAGGGGTGGCAGCTGTACCTGCAGCCGGGGTGGTTCCAAAGGTGTTCGCCACTACCAGTGAGCTTCCATTGGAGGAGAAATCAGAGTCAGTGTTGTCACCTCCTATCTCCGCTGTGGTGCTCCCCACACCCTCTGTCACACTGGTCTCCTCAGCATCGGTAGACTCTGCCTCCTGGGTCCTGTGGGATGGAGCTCCCTCAGTCACTGGTGCCCCTGCTCCTCCGCCAGGTGATGCTAATGCACACATGGACAGGATGAGAGAAGAAAATAGGGGGTGAGAGAGAAAGGGAGCAGTGGGTCAATTACAGCACCAACCCCACAGTTGTCATACACATCACCATCACACACAGGGATCAGGATTGTGCACTATCACACTGGCATTCCACTGGCTAGGTGCCACACCTAGATGAGAGCCAACCACTGCCAGATGCACCCCTCCTGGGACCCACTAAGCCCTGTCTGACATGGAATGCAACCTAGCTAGGTTACTAGATTTTGCTATACACCAATTTAGCTTGAGCTGGATCACGCAGCAATGGCTGAGCTGGCATTAAGGGGTGCCCACTAACTGAAATCCACCACAGGATCACAATAATGTTTGTCGCGCTCGCTGTAATAACCCCCTTGTGGCTGCTATGTTGCCCTCAAGTGCCCATCTACCTCTGGGTAGGCCACCACCAGTATGCAGGCTATCACGGGGGTCAAGTTTCGACGGGCACCCTGCCCTCGTTGGGAGGCCCGCCTCAGCTGGGTCTCTGCGCTCTTCTGGGCCGAGCATCTCAGGTCCTCCCACCTTTTCCTACAGTGGGTTCTCCGCCTGCTATAAACCCCTAGGGTCCGCATTTCCTTGGTGATGGCACCCACTATCCCTTCTTCTGATATGCGCTGACCTGCAGAGGTAATACAGACTGGAGGACACCATTAACCATACAATGCAGCCTGTCACACATATGGCCCACAAATACCATTTCCATCTCCATTCGCACACACATCACCTGGTGCCCACCATGTATACTTCTACCAGAAATACCCCCCACCCAACTGACATGCTGCTAGCACACACTTCTCCATGCAACCTCGTCACATACATCATGCCCTGATGTACTCACCTGTTGGTCTGGAAGCCTATACAGCTGTCCATACAGGGGTAGGATCCCATCCACTAAGCTCTTTAACTCCTCGGAAGTGAAGGCAGGGGCATTTTCCCCAGTCAAAATGGCCATGGCAGGATCCAGACACAGGTCACAGCAGCACACACAGTGGAGTTGTTGTCCTATGGAAAGTCAGGAATCAAGTGAGGTTTTAGGAAGAAAATAATGGTCACGTCTGCGGCGGTGTATACCCTCACCAACGCCAGTGATCCCCATTGGCCTCAGTACTTCATAGAGGCCCATTTTAGCCAAAGAGGAATAGCATGGTGGTGCAAGACCGCCTTCCGCCAAGATGCCCAACGCCAGCTGAGTTACCTCACTTCCACGTGTCCATACTTACAGGACAGGCAGTCTCCATTTTATGGTGGTGGACAACATTCAGAGATTAGAAACTGTGTAATTGATGTAAATTGCACATACATTGCCATTAACATTGTCCCATCACATAAATGCTCTACGTACAATGAGGTGGTGGTTCCATTGTTCAATTGATAACACCCTGCTCACTCTTGTGTTGCTTAGATACCTACCATTGTGGTGGAATAGGAGGAGGAGACAAGACCCCATGCACAGACCCCTTTTTGACTTGGCTACAGTGGAGGACAGGCATATAATACTCAGCTATAGACTGGACAAGGCCACAATCACAGAGCTGTGTGCACAATTGGAACCTGATCTGATATCAGCTATCCATCATCCCACTGGGGTCCCCCTCTTGTGCAAGTTCAATCAGTGCTCCATTTCCTGGCACCTGGTTCTTTCCAAATGACAGTGAGCTTGGCAGCAGGAATGTCACAGCCAATGTTTTCAATCGTGCTGGCACGGTCAAACACATGTGCAGCTACATCGCTTCCCCCCAAGTTGAAGATTTTGCCACTGTGAAGGCAGGATTCTATGCAATGGGACATATACCAAATATTATTGGGGCAACTGACGGAACACATATTGCGTTTGTCTCCCCCCGGCACAATGAAAAGGTGTTCAGAAATCGTAAGAGCTTCCACTCACTCAGGGCCTGATTTATACTTTTTTAGCCCCACATTTGTGTAATTTTTTTACATGAAAGCGGCGCAAACTTACAAAATTCAATTATATTTTGTAAATTTGCACCGCTGTTGCGCAAAAAAATGCTGAAAATGCGGTGCTAAAAAAGTATAAATCAGGCCCTCCATGTGCAAATCGTGTGCCTGGAGGGCCAGTACATCTCACATGTCACTGCCAAGTATCCTGTGTCGGTGTATGACACCTTCGTCCTGAGGAATACCAGCATCCCAAATGTGGTAGCACAACTACAGAGGCACAGGGTGTTGCTAATAGGTGAGCCAGAGCCCCCACCCAATGTATATCAGTGTATGCCTTCAGGAGTTATCACCCATACAAATGTGTGAGGCTAATGTTTGTCCCTCAATACTTTGCAGGTGACTCTGGCTGCCCAAACCTATCGTGGCTCCTGACCCCTGTGAGGAATTCCAGGACACTGGCTGAGAATCGGTATAATGATGCACATGGGTGACCAGGCGGATCATAGAACTTAATTTCGGCCTCCTGAAAGCCAGGTTCAGATGTCTCCATCTGACAGGTGAGAAGGTATGCCAGCTAGTTGTAGCATGCTGCATGTTGCACAACCTGGCATTCAGATGACATGGCACATTATCTGCAGGAGGAGGAGATTAGAAATGCCCCTGTGGCAGCAGTGGACCCTCAGGATAGTGAGGATGAGAAGGCAGAGGATGAGGTTGTGGACAACAGCACATCAGTTATATGTTAGTACTTCCAATGACACACAGGTGAGAAAGTGGAACTGACCATTCCTCTGATTATTTCTATTTTCAGTGTGGCTGTAGCAGGATGGCATTCACTTCCTTTGCATCTCAAATGACTGTCACCTATGTCTTCTCATTTTGCAGATGGTGGTGTCATAACAACCGTGTACTGATGTGATGACTACAGACAGCTGCAGAACATTATTTGTATGCTATCACAGTGTTCAAGTCATTTGCACAAGATGTAACTGTTACCATAATTGCACATTTTTATCACATAAAGCACTGTCACTCAAGTTGTGTTCAAGGGTGTTTATTGTAGTGAAATTTATAGACGGAATAGTGCAATGGAATGGGGTGATGCTAGAGGTAAGTCCAGGGTATTGGTCCAGTCTGTTTGTAGCACAAGTCCAGTGTACAAGGGGCCATGGGAAGGGGAGCAAAGGCAGTTCAAAGTGGACATGGTGACAGGGTGGGACACAAGGGGGACATTCAAGAGGGTCTCATTTCCTGGCGGTGGTCTTGGTCTTTGCAAGTGTCTCTGACATCTGTCTGGGTTGCAGGGAACGTTTGCAGGGTGGGTCACCTTCTGCAGGGGCAGGGGTGCTGGTGGCCTATAGGTCCTGTGGTAGGGCCTCCTGTCCACTAGCTGCAGCAGATGTGGTGGGCTGTTCAGTTGACTGTCTAGTAGAAGGGGTCCGCTGGTTTGCTTTATACTCTCTCATGATGTTGGACATATCAGCTAGCACCCCTGCTATGGAGACCATGGTGGTGTTGAGGGCCTGAAAATCTTTCCTGATCTCCTGGTGGTGTACCTCCTGCAGCCACTGGTTCTCCTGAATGATGTCAAGAACCTGGCCCATCTTGTCCTGGGATTGTTGGTAGGCCCCCAAGACATTAGTGAGTGCCTCTAGGACAGTTGGTTCCTTGAGCCTGGCCTCCCCCTGGTACACAGCTGTCCTCCTAGTGTCCCTGTCCCCATGTGCCTGTGTCCCCTGAGTGGTGTGCCCACTGCCACAGACCCCAGGACCCTGATTGTTTTGGCTGTGAGGTGTGGACTGGAGTCCATGTACATGTGGGCACACTGCTGATTGACATGTTATAGGGACAGAGGTGTGGGGACGGAGGGTGGGTACTGTGGTGTTGGATACTGATGGGGGAGGCTCTGTAGTGGACTGGGAGTGGGCTGAGGTTTCTGGCAGACCAGTGGTCCTTAATGGACCAGGAAGTTCATCCAGATCCAGATTTCCAGAGTTATTGTCATCACTGGGGGCATCTTCTGTCGGGGGACTGGATATCATCCCCAGTCATCCTCTGGGCCCTTACCTTCCCTGTGTCTTGCAGTTTCCCGCAACCTAATTACCTCAAAATAAGAACTTATTCCTCAACTAACCCAACAAACTTAACTACCCCAGGACAGACACCCAACAACTTACAATAAAATTATAGAATTCACAAGATGGACAGGAACATACAGGACACAGCACAAAGCAATCTCAATCCAACACTCCTCATACCAGCACAACCACCACACAACCTGTCTCAAGAACAGACTACAAGACTGTTAAGTAAAAGTGAAAGTAAAATCACTTTACCATGTGGTCAGCAAGGAAGTGCGAATACATAACTTCCTGGATGTATGCATCACATTTTCTGCTATGCATTTTTTTTTTACGCATGATGGCGATGCGTAGATTTTTCTATTAAGACTAACAAGGCTTGTCGACTTAGATTATGTGCAGGTGTGAAGGCTGACATGGCACCCAGATTCACATTCCTAGTTACAGGGGCTATGGATCGTTTTTGTTTGTATGGTAAAACAACATGTGTATGCATGTGTATTTCTCTGTGTACCAATAACATAGGAATGTGTTCCAGTATGTTTGTAGGTGTGTGCGATGCATGGGAGGTCTGATACTGTTTGCAAATGTGAATGTGTATGAAGAATATTTTCCACATAGAGGTTTCCACAGGTGTACTGTGAGTGTACATATGTGATGGAAATTCTAACGTGGGTCTACCACATTGTCATGTCAGAATTCCCACTGTACGTTTCACAACACAGCATAAGATAGGATGGATCATGTGCCAAACATATTATGACACCCCAAATCTTCAGCAAAGGATGCTGGTGAGTAAGGCTGGGTTATGTTCCTGTAATCAATGCAATGTGAATGCAAGTATGTCTACACTCTTGTGTGTTCTAAGGGCCAGACTTCATAGTGCAAAGCAACACGTATTACGTATAGTTACTCATGCATGAAAATTGTTGGAGATGGTGTGCTGTTCATGTGTCATAGTTGGTATGTATGTGACATGTTTGTGTGAGAAATGATTTTTTTTCATGCATGAAAAGTTATGCATAGCATACTACAGTGGTGTGTCTAGGGACATGACAAATACCAATTGTCTATAACAGCAGGTCTATTTGTAGGCTATTGTCTCACAGCTGTGTACTCATATCTGAGTGGGAACATTTGCACTGTTCATATAAGTTTGTGAGTAAATATGTGTCATTTTCACATATGAATTGTTCCCTTTTGCCCATAACCAAATGGGCAGCACCAAGCCTGGTCCACCTAGGTGAGACATGTGTGCTAAGATTTAGGAAGTGTATGTTTAGCACACACCCTTGGAATGAACAAAGACTCTAACTTTATTTTTATTGCCAGATTTATATAATTACATACAATCTGTATGGAACGAGCGCTCTTAGGCAGTGATGGCACTCTAGTCATCAGTGCTCCAATGGCACTTTGCATCCCCACTGTTATACCTGCCATCCTTGGAGTGGTCCCCCCTGTCTTTTGCCTCTGCTTTACATATTTTGGAGAGTGTGCTGGGACAGTGCTAAAGTGCACATGCTTCTGTGTAAATTGTATGTGTAATTGGCTTTTCCATGATTGGCATATTTGAATTTCTGGTAAGTCCCTATTAAAGTTCACAAGAGCTGCCCAGGGCCTGTAAATCAAATGCTACTAGTGGGCCTGCAGCACTGGTTGAGCTACTCACCTTAGTAGCACTGTAACCATGGCTCAAACCTGCCACTGCAGCATCTGTGTATGCAGTTTTAAACTACCCACTTACAAGGCCCAAACCTTCTCTTTTTATACATATAAGGTACCCCTAAGGGGTAGGCCCTAGCTAGCCCTATGGGCAGGGTGCAGTGTGAGTTAAAGGTGGGACATGTATTGATGTGTTTTACATGTCCTGACAGTGAAATACTGCCAAATTTGTTTTTCACTGTTGCAAGGCCTATCTCTCCCACAGGTTAACATGGGGGATGCCTGTAAATAATTTTTAAGTGCAGATTTCCTTTGGGAGCAGATAGAAATGTGGAGTTTGGTGTTTCTGAACTCACAATTTAAAAATACATCTTTTGGTGAAGTTGCTTTTTAAATTGTCAGTTTGAAGACGCCACTTTTAGGAGGTGGACATTTCCTTATTTAAACCATTGTGTGACTCTGCCTGTTTGTGGATTGCCTGTCTGGGTCAGACTGACAGTTGGGCTGTTTGTGAATCCCCTCTAGACAGTGACCAAAGGGAGTTGGGCTGTAGCCTGCATATCCTGATGAGCCATCTGGCTAGAGTGGAGGGAGGAGTGGTCACTTACACCTGAATGGGCTGTTCCTGCTCTCACACAGTGCAATCTCCAGCCCCCTGGTGGGTGTCTGGGGACAGGCCTGGGAAAGGCAGGATCTTGTGAACAACAGAGGCTTCCCTTTGAAGTTTGCCTACTTCACAGGCAGAAAGGGGTATAATTAGTGGACCCATAACCCCTGAAAATCAGATCACTTGTGGATTCAAGAGGAACCGCTGCCAAGGAGAAGAGCTGATGAGCTGGGGAGAAGTGCTACCCTGCCTGTGACTGTGCTTTGTTGGGCTAACCTGCAGTTATTGCTTCTGCCGGTGAAAGGGGACACAGACCGGACTTTGTTGTGCATTCCTGCTTGAGAAGAATCTCAAAGGGCTTGAATTGAGCTTGCCTTCTGTTGTTGAAGTCTCAGGGCCATCAAAGACTTCCTCTGTCTGCACCTGGACTCCGTGTTGCGACTTCAATCTTGCCAAGTGGTGCCCCATCCAGTCCCTGGGCACTTGAAAGGTAAAGCTGGTGGAAAAGGACTGAAATCCACGCTACAGACCGCTGTGCGGAGAAGTTTTTGACACACCATCTGCAACGTGGCTAATAAACAACGCGCACCCTGCTTTGCGGCTTAAATCGCGGCTCCACCTGCAACGAAGCGGCTGCTGATAATGACGCAAGCCCTAAGCAGCGTGGTTTTCCAACACCATGCGACTGGATTTCACCAGCAACTTCGCTGGGCTTGAAAAATCGATACAAGCCCTGCATGGATCTGAGGTGCCCATCCGGAAATCGACACATTATCTTGCAAGGGAGAAAATCGACACATTGCCAACCTGACTGGAGAAGAAACGATGCAGGGCCTCACTTGCGAATAAGGAGTCAACACATCACTGACTTTTCAGACCCACACTTGCCCGTGCAGCTTGTTTTGTGACACAAACCAGGTACTTTGTGTAATAACAAAGTTTCCATTGTTTTCTATTGAGGGAGACTCTTATTCTTTTGTAAATTCATATTTTTACTTGCGTGTGTAAATTTTTTGCTGTTTTGGTCTTGTTTGATTTAGATAGATATTACCTATTTTTCTAAACTGGTTTGATGTCCATTTTGTAGTGTTCCTACTGTATTATTCTGTGTGTTGGTACAAATAATTTATATGTTGCTTCTGAGTTAAGCCTTCCTGCTCATGCCAAGCTACCAAAGGGGTGAGCAGGGGTTACCCAGGTATATTTTCCCTTCACCCTGACTAGAATGAGGGTGCTTGCTTGGAAAGGAGGTAACATGACTGCTAACCAAAGACCCCATTTCTAACACATGTATAATGGCCTATTTGAGTATTCACTAACCTAAGTTTTCTAAGTCCATTAACAAATCATGTCTGATGTGCACTAGTTGTGCATAGTTTTCATTGTGCAGCATTCAGAGTGCTATGTCTCATGTACTGCAGGTGAACCGTAGCTGTACACCATTGAGTGTCAATCCGTATGTGTAATCTGTAGGTCAAGTATTGAGTGTGTTGTTATATGGACTGTATGTTTGCAGTTTGTAAGATGTGCATCCCAAGGGAAACAAATAACTAGTGGCAGCATGTGCAGCAAGGGCCATGTAAATTTTAGGCATGATATATTAATCCAAACACAGTGATGACAGTAAGGGCATCTGCCAAAAGTACAGGGTCCTACACATGTATGCAGGCTGGCAAGATGTTGTTAAGTAAATGTATTACTGATCTGTGTTCCACACATAGCACACAGTAACTCTGGACATGGTGTGGATAATGACCATGTGAATAGTTCCCTAAGATGAGCAGGACAGTGTCAACATACCATATTTGAAAATGTCAAAATATTGGCCATCATTGTGGTGTAATGCCCCATAATCTGTGTCATATGTTGCAACATTGCCAACCTATGTCATCCTCACAGATCTTGACATGTGTGTTGGGCCAGAGGGATGCCCATACAGCATTGTCATATGACATGCCATCACTCACAACATCACCAGATCATGGTGGTCCAGATATTGCCCATGATGTGATGCAAACAGCTTCACACAATGTACAGCATTAGCCAGTTATTTTCTAAGTTCCCTGTGTAGGGCATGCATGCATCCACAAATGAGATGGCAGTGCTGAGTGCTATTGTGCAACATGCTGACCAGAGTTTTGTACACATTACAGGCAATGGGCAGCATAGTGGGACACATGAATTAACTCTAGGAGTATGCCTCAAGTCACCGCTCACCAGGTACTGGCCTTTGTGGATATAAGAGTAGTGTCATGCTCTTTTGCATGACATAGGTGACTGTTCCATTCTCCATTTTCACATATGATACCTGTCACAGACATTTTCCATCTAACAATGTGTCCAGATATCTGTCCTAGCCACATAAGGCACAAGCAGTTGTGAGACCCCATTTAACGTGCAGTCTCTTCTCACATGATTTTGGTACATGCCGACAGATCTAGGGCCACTTGCTCAAGCATGAGGGACATTGATGAGCAATCTAGCATGATGAGCATGACCTAACATGGTCACGTGGCTGATGTGTATGATAATCTTAGTCAATGACGACATGGTCTTTTGAAGAATTTCCAAGACGGTTCAGTGTTATTGTGCTAGCATTGATACCTTGGACATGAGCAATGTGACGAAGATGGTTGGTGTGCAGATGTTTATTACCCTTCAAGATAGCATTGTGATTTGTGCTGGCCAACATGTGACAACTGCCTATGGTGTTTTCATTGCATGCATTTTTTGCATTTCCCTAATAAACATTTGTCAGATATGTCACATTCATGTTGCAGCTGCAGAAATGACCCCATCCCAGAAGCATCAGTTTGAGAACCATGCAGAATGCTACATCCACATAGTCCCGTCATGGAGGGCTACCAGAGAATGGAGTGGCTGTATGAGAGGGAGCGTGAATCGGGCTAATGGAGAGCATTGTCTCATGGGGGACCACCCAAGGAACCATCTGCCTCCAGCACCCACACATCTGGCAGGTCTGTGGCCAAAGACGGGGCTGGTTCTGCATGGGCAGGACCATCAATATAGCTGCAACAAGTGCCCCAAGTGATTCACGGTCTGTACCTACATATGTAGAGCCTCCCTATGTGCAGAAAGTTTGCACAGAACCTGCATACTAGAAATAAAGGATTGACAGACTTGAATACTGGACTGATCAGATGATCTAGATGCTCAGAGAGATCAGGGCTGCAGTGGTGAGGTGCTGAGGTGGACAATGTTCCAGATGGACATTACTTGCCTTCCCCTTGCATATATTTTTCTACATAGTTGGGGTATTAGGCAGTTATGGTTAGATATTTTGTGTATTGTTGATTAGTTGTAGGTTGTAGTAGTTTTCTCTTGTGGATGTGTTTTTGGGTAACTCGTATTTTGGGGTGTTTAAGGAGTGGTGCTTTGGGTATGTGTGCTGTTAAAAACAAAAAATACAAACAAGTATAAATGTGGGCCATTTGTTTAGTTAATCAGTGTTTAGCTGCAGTTACTGTTGACCTTGTCTGTGGATGGCTATTAAGAGTGGTGGGGATTGATGTTTATCATGTGGTGTTAGATGTATAGAATACGTTAAGATAAGATAATTTAGTTGTAGGAATAAGTCAGGATACAATAATGTAGGTAGGTTAGTTATTTTAGGGTTTCTTAGGCTGATATTTGTTGTTTCATTAAATCTAATTTTTTCCTTGTCTGCACAGCTCATGTTAGGCATATGCCTGTGCAAGCAGCAGTTAGTTATGTGTGTGTCTATGTGTATCCCCTATGGTCAAGTACCTGTCAGGTTGGCAATGGTGCCACATCATCAACTCCAGACATTATTCAGCAATGTATGTGATACTCTGGATATGCATGGATACACATCCCAAAACAGGTATCCATTCAGCATTACTCTGTGTTGTGAAGTAATGTGCATTACATTGCCATTATTTTGCTGTCATTACACTCCCCCTAAATCTCGATTGTGTTTCTGAGACACTCATGGCTGCCCCTCACAGTCTTACATGTGCGTAATTTATTTGTTACATCAATGTTGTAATGTTGCTACCATCCTTGCTTGGCTAGCCACTTGTCTAGTGATTGGTGTCAGCTATTGCAATACATGCATGCTAGTTGTCACATGCCATGATTTGGAGCCTCAGGAAATATGTGCTAGTCGACAATACTATCAGTCATCTCAATCATGTTGCAGCCAGTGGTTGTCACTTTGTGTATGTCACTAATCCACACACATCTCTTATGTAGGTACTCAAAGCCATGTTGACAAGTTCCTAGTGCCAACAGAGTGTCTCCTTGTGTGATGCTCCAGTGGCACTGTGCCCTTTCACTTATTTACAAGGTGACATTAGCTCCACATTAGAAAAAGGGCCCCAATGCAGATTTCTGTGGCAAAGGTGTAGAAAAGTACCATATTGCCTGGCATGTTACCGCCATTTTTACATGTATGTCAGTTTTTTTTGCCTGTCTCACTGGGATCCTGCTAGCCAGGACCCCAGTGCTCATAGTCTGTGGCCTGAATGTGTGTACCTGTGTAGTGACTAACTGTGTCAATGAGGCTCTGCTAATCAGAGACATTAGAAAAAAGAACTTCTGATTATTTGGCTGGGCTCAGTACAATGACATCCCAGAAGAATTCAGACTGTTCTTTGATGCTAATATATCAGCCGGGGGTCCATATACTTCTTCACAGTGCAGAAAAAAACAAAGGTCAGCTGGTTACAAATAACCAGATGGGAAATTCTCAGGATGATGAACAGCACTGAGCTCAGCCTTAATTGGATCAAAGAAGACCACAGAGCCATCCGCTTATTGCTGATGCAACACGGATATATGTATGTAGGGAGGAGTGTGCACCAAGATTGATGAATCCTGCTCCACATTTATAACAGGCAACAATATGGACAACAGAACTCTGACTTTTGATATCCACGCATTGCACCGTTTACAAAGGTACATGCATGAGGAGGGAGGTGCACCTGAGCAGGAGTGGTTCACAGACTAGTTCTCCTAGTGGCTGGCTGGTCTGTGTGCATCATTGTTGGCTGTTTTCATAGTGTTATTGTTCCTTTGTTTTCCTGTAAGTGGGGGTGCACTGCTGTAAAAACGCAGTCTTCAAATTGGGTAGAATGTAAGTAGGTAGTGAAGTACAACAAACACCCAATAAAGTGACTGTCATGAAGTATGGGTTAGATGATGTAGTTGAAAACTCAACTAGAGGGGCAGAACGTTAATATTGGAAAAATCTATGCTGTTGCACACCATTATACATTTGCATATAAGAATGAAATCACATTACTATTGTCAAATTCACCTGTAATGAACTCTCCGTCAACCCTGCCTTAAAAGTATGTGGTCAGGCAGGATCTGAGACCTAGGCCTGAAGTAACTGACTTACAGGTCACAGGTAGGGCAGCATGTAGCCGGCTAACAAACGTGCAAACAGGAAACTCAGGTCAATCACACAGATAGGTACAGCAAACCACACTGCCCCAGGAGATTTGCCTGAATAAAGCACTCACGGCTGGAGGGGTGCACACATTCCCAAAACCATAAACGCAGATGCTGCATGTAATTAGGAGCACTCAGTCAATCAGAACACAGCAGACACAGTACACACAGCAATCACGCACCCCCTCAGGCTGGATATCTGGACACATTATCCAGTGGCCTTCATTGTGTCCACCCAAGGTGGAGGCCCACCTGCATTTGTTATCATAACCTTATTTATGACTCCAAGACAACTGTTCATATTCTTTACCCTTAAAAGTAATGTTTAAATTGTTTTGTGGTACCAAGAGGAAAGTGTCTCCAAATAATTGTACTTTGAGACAGTCCTCAGATACTGGTTCAATACTCCTGGCTATAGGCGGTCATTACGACCGCCAGGGGTAATGTAGCGTCCCTACCGCCAACAGGCTGGCGGTAGGGAGGCCGCATTACGACCGCGGCGGTAGCGCCGCGGTCGCACCGCTGGGGCCGGCGGTTTCCCGCCGTTTTAGCCCCGGCGGTGATAATCCGCCAGGGCAGCGCTGCAAGCAGCGCTGCCCTGGGGATTATGACATACCTACCGCCAGCCTGTTTCTGGCGGTTTGCACCACCAGGAAAAGGCTGGCGGTAAGAGGTGTCCTGGGGACCCCTAACAGGGCCCCGGCCAGCTTTTCACTGTCTGCATAGTAGACAGTGAAAAGCGCGACGGGTACAACTGCACCCGTCGCACGGCCGCAACCGCCGGCTCCATTAGGAGCCTCATCCCCGCTGGGCCGGTGGGCGCAAACTTGGTTTGCGCCCGCCGGCCCAGCGGGAATGTCATTATGGGGGCCGCTGACCTCCTGGCGGGCGGCTACATCGTAATAACCCCCATAATGTTGATCTAAACAACTATTCCTACTTTATCAAACACATATTGGGGGTTATTACAACTTTGGAGGAGGTGTTAATCTGTCCCAAATGTGACGGATATACCACCAGCCGTATTACGAGTTCCATAGGATATAATGGACTTGTAATACGGCTGGTGGTATATCCGTCACTTTACCGTCACTTTTGGGACGGATTAACACCTCCTCCAAAGTTGTAATAACCCCCTATGTCTTTAATTTTTTCAAGGTAAATTGAAAGTCAAGCAACATTACCGTTTCCCTGTAGTGACAAGGCCCTAAAAGCTATTCCCATTGTGGCAGATCCAGGCATTCTATGTAGAAAATCTAAATATAGGGTGAAATAATGATACTGTGCCTCAGGAAGGGGGGCAGCTAGTGAAATGAACTATTATTGTTCATGGTTATTGAAAATGTAATTCAATGATGAAGTCTGATTTTTTTAATAAGAGTACAGAAAAGTAACTTTTAGAAAGTTACCTATTGCCTGCCTGAAGTTTCTTAAGGCTAATTTGCAATAACTCCCCAGTTTCTCCCAGCTTGTGCTTTGCCCAGTAGCAGATATGACACCGGTGTGAAATCCTTCCCTGGAGCAAAAGATACGCTCACCTGAATACGCAAAGAATATTCGGAGTGGAGGCTGTGGGCATCCTACTGATACCATCATCCTATTGACAGGGCTGCTGACCAACATGTGACTCTTAAAAGGGAGAAAACAGGATGTCAAGGCAATACTTGTACAGTATATTCCATATCTGGTTGCTGAAGAACCCTGCTTTTGTCCTGCCAGATTGTCATCTCTATCTTTGTTGTGGGAACAGTGCCTAATTCAAACTGGATTTTAATGATAGATTGTGGAGGACACCAGTGATTTCCCCGTGAAACTCCCATACACACCCTCAGGCCCATATTTATACTTTTTGACGCTAAACTGCGCTAACGCAGTTTAGCGTCAAAAAGTTTTGCGCCGTCTAACGCCATTCTGAAGCGCCATGCGGGCGCCGTATTTATGGAATGGCGTTAGACGGCGCAATCAGACCGGCGCTGCCTGGTTTGCGTGGGAAAAAACCACGTAGACCAGACAGCGCCGGCGTAGGGGGAAAATGGCGCATGGGCGTCTTAAAATGGGGCAAGTCAGGTTACGTCGAAAAAATCGTCTTAACCCGACTTGCGCCATTTTTTAACGACGCCCATCCCCCATCAACATGACTCCTATCATTGTAAAGATAGGAGTCATGCCCCCTTGCCCAATGGCCATGCCCAGGGGACTTATGTCCCCTGGGCATGGTCATTGGGCATAGTGGCATGTAGGGGGGCACAAATAAGGCCCCCCTATGCCACCAAAACAAAATATAAAAAAATAAAAAATTATACTTACCTGAACTTACCTGAATGTCCCTGGGGTGGGTCCCTCCATCCTTGGGGGTCCTCCTGGGGTGGGCAACGGTGGCAGGGGGGGTCCCTGGGGGCATGGGAGGGCACCTGTGGGCTCATTTTGAGCCCACAGGCCCCTTAACGCCTGCCCTGAGCAGGCGTTAAAAAGTGGCGCAAATGCGCCGTTTTTAGCCACGCCAACTCCCGGGCGTCTCTTTTGCCCGGGAGTATAAATACCACGTAAAGGCCTGGGAGTCATTTTTTAGACGGGAACGCCTCCCTTGCATATCATTAACGCAAGGAAGGGGTTCACGCTAAAAAATGACGCACATTCCGGGAACTTTGGCGCTATTCGCCTCTAACGCCATAGTATAAATATGGCGTTAGTTGGCGTTAGTTTTGCGTCGAAATTGCGTCAAAAAAAACGACGCAATTTCGGCGCAAACGGAGTATAAATATGGCCCTCAGTCTTTTCAGCCCTTAGCTTGTAATTTTTACTGACTTATTCAGTGATTTTTAATAGTGATTTGTAGCATTATAGCATATTTTGGGTTTGTAGAGGGATAGCATGTGAAGTTAATTAAGTTATGGATACAAATTATTCAATACATTTTATATAATTTATTGATTGATATTTGTTATGTAATTTAAAGCAATTGATTTGCTTTTGTTATGTGCTATTTGTGGTCTAGTGGGATTGTAGGGGCATGGGGTAGGAAGGTCATTAAGTAATAATTATTTGTTAATTTATTATGAATTATTAATACCAAATTTTACCCCTCTGAAATCCAACCTTGTTGCAGAAACTGGAGTGGCAATAGAACATTTTACCCCTACAAAGTAAATCACTTCCCCTACTGTTGCACTGATTGGTGTGGAAATGGAAAAGTTTACCCTCTAAAATCCAATGGGCCCATAATGTTGCATGGACTGGAGTGGGAGTAGTAAATTATATGCTTCTAAAGCCCAGCACTTTGCTTACTGTTGTTCTATTTGGAGTGGGAATTGTAAATTATACCCCTCTGGAATCCAATGCTTTCCTGACTATTGCATTATTTGAAATGGGAATAGGAAATGTAACCCTCCAAATTCCAACACTTGCCTACTGTTATGTAGACTGGAGTGGAAATAGTAAAATTCAGGTCTCCAAAATCTAACACTTTCCATCCTGTTGCTTAGACTGAAGTGTGAAAAGTAAATGTTACTCCTTTGAAGTCCAACACTTTCCATACAGTTGTATTGACTGGAGTAGGAATAGTAATTCTAACCCTACCAATGTCCAACACTTTCCCAACCATTGCATGAACTATAGTGGGAATAGCATAGCTAATATGCTTAGACTGCAGTAGTTTTCACAATATAGGTTAAATATATTTATAGCATTAATTTCAAATTTTCATAGTTTATATTATTTGTGTTTTTACATTTATTTTAACCTCTTGCTGGTCGATATTCCCCCCCACCCCCCCCCCCAGTGCTGAGCCCTTTTTTGGTTATTTGGGGTAGTTAGTGGGTATGTGTACATAATGTTTTGTCCATATAAGATATCCACACCAAATGTGTGTCTTTTTCTTCAAACATCTTGGGAATTATAAAGTTACCCAGGATTTGTGGATTCCCCTGGAGGAGACCAAGAAAATCATCAAAATAAAGCTATTGAGTTTTTGGGGAAACATGGGAATAAAGAGTGGCAGAAGAAAGTGTCTATTGTCCCCTACAAATGGCATTAACTAAGGGTTTGCAGTGATACAATGAATATTTTCCCATCTGTTATGAACTGGCAGACTTGAATTAGAAAACAACATTTTTCAACACAGTTTTGGCATTTTACTGGGACATAGCCCATTGTTCTTATTTTTTGTCATTTCAGCCTCCTTCCAGGTAGAGAGCTACATGTTTCTGAAAAGAAATAGGATTCAATAAGCGGTCATTTTTGTAGATCCTTCAAAGTTTTCCTATAGAAATAACAGTTGAAATAAAGAATTGAAATAAAAAAAAATGGAAATTGAGTGGAAAATCAAAGAGCTATTACCCTGTAACTTCTTCTAACTATGGCAGATTTTTTAAACCAATATACCATTATGTCTGCTGGACTGTTCTGATTGGGAAGGTACATAGGACTTATGGTTCACCAAGAACCATAGGTACATAGCCAGTAGCTGAACTGCACCTTGCAATGTTCTTTCATTGTGTACTGGGCATACAGAAATTAATTTGGTAAAATATAAAGAGTGAAAAATAGGTATCAAGGAAACCTATCTATTTCCAAAACGGGCACAACATAAGTAGTTTAGAAGGAGTGGTTATTTGCACATCTTAAATTTGTGGGTACCAATACTAGCATATGCATTTGAGGGCATTTGTTAAAATGGCTTCTTTGTTACTCAGTTGCTTACATTTGGAAGTTGCAAATGCAGAGAAACTCAATTTGTAATAACACTTGTTTCCCCTCAGCCTCCCGATAAAAATGGGACCTCATTTGTGTGGGTAGGCCTAGTGTCCGTGACAGGAAACGGGCCAAAATGCAACATGGACACATCACATTTTTCCACCCAAAACAGACCTTTTTATGCAATGTGCCTTACTGTGGATTTTCGACCCTAGCTCAGCCGACACCTATGGAAACCTAGACAACCTGCACAATTTTGAAAAATAGACACCCAGGGAAATCCAGGATGTGGTGACTGGTGAATGTCACCAGGTTCTGCTACACAGAATCCCTTGCAAACCTCAAAATTTGTCTAAAAATACTTTACCTCACATTTCTGTTATGGAAAGTACTGGAATCTGAGGGAGCCACAAACTTCCTTTCACCCAGCTTTCTAGCAAGTTTCCATATATAAATGGTACCTCACTTGTGTTGGTAGGCTGAAAGCCTGTGACAGGAAATGGCAGAAACCGCAACATGGCACATAACATTTTCCACCCAAAACTGACCCTGTTTTTGCAAAGCCTAGCAGTGGATTTTGGGTCCTAGCTCAGCTGGCATATAAAGAAACCTAGCAAACCTGTAGATTTTTGAGAACTAGACTCAAAGTGAATTCCATGATGGCGTGACTTGTGTGGCTCTCACCAAGTCCCAATACCCGAAATCCCTTGCAAACCTTAACATTTAGATCACATTTCTGCAATGAAAGTTGTGGAATCTGTGTGGTTAGACCTAGTGAATGTGACAGGAAATGGCCAGAAATGCAACATGAGCACATCACATTTTAACACCCAAAACTGACACTTTTTTTGCAATGTGCCTATCTGTGGATTTTGGGCCATAGCTCAGCCGACACTTTGGAAAACCTAGCAAACCTGTAAATTTTTTGAAAACAGAAATGTAGGGGAATCCAGGATGGGGTAATTGTCACCGGGTTCTGTGACACAGAATCACTTTTACCTCACATTTCTGTGGTGGAAAGTTTTGGAATCTGAGGGGCACCACACTTGTGTTGGTAGGCATAGTGCCCATGACAGGAAATGGCCCAAAACGTAAAATCAACACATTACATTTTTTCGCCAAGGATATGTAGACCCTGGGGGTCTTTGACAGTCGGAGCACCCAGTATAAGAAACAGTGGGAGGAACTGCACTGCTGTGCATGGAAGACGGCGGAGGCCCAGCTGGGGATGGCCTCCCAATGAGGAAGGGGTGCCCGTCGAACCCTGACCCCCCTGATGTTCCACATCTTGGCGTTAGCCTATCTGAAGTTGGATTGGCACTTGAAGGCATCACAGCAGCCGCAAGCGGGTGAGTACAGTTTACAGTTTAAAAATCAGCAAATTGCACATGGTGGGGTGTTATCTGGGTGGGGGATGTGGGCCTGTGGGTGCCCCTAGGCCAGGACGAACATGGCAGGGTAAGTTCCATGTTGGGCAGGGCCCTGTGTGCACTCCAGCCTCAAACATGCTAGTGGGCATCTACTAATGGGCAGTGTCCTGTGGATTTCAGGTGTGCTGCTATTGGCATTAGGCATTGTACTCCATGGCCTGGTGGCTAGCATTGTAACTGGTAGTGCATGGCCTAGTGTATAGGGCTGTTTCCTGTGTGTTGTGTACGCCAACGGTGGTGTTGTTGTTGGCACTGACCAAGTGTATCCTCTGTCGCTTCCTCCCACCTTTTTGTTTTGTCACCCTGTCCTTATGTGCATTAGCATCATCTGGCGGAGGAGCAGAGGCCAACGACGACGAGACCGGCGACGGAGGGAGCTGCATCCCACATGGCCCATGAGGTTGAATCCACTGACAGTGAGGGCACCAGTGGGATGGAGGGCGAGGGGAGCACCTCTGCGGAGACTGGAGGGGACAGTTCGGACAGTGACACCTCCTCTGATGGAAGCTCCGTGGTGGTGGCGGACAGCTCTGTGGCCATCCCAACTACAGTTACAGCTGCCACCCCCATCACATGCACTATATCCTCATCCACCATCACGCCTATCACTACACGCCCCTCACTGGCAGTCACTACCCCCACATCCATGCACACATCCCCTGTGTCCTCTTCCACTGTGTCTATGCCCCCTCTTCCTAAAGTACACAAACACAAGCACTCAGGCACCCAACAGCCATCCACCTCACACCAGCATCCAGCTCATGCACCTGCACCCAAACACAGCAGACAGACACCTCCTGTACTACGACTCCCAAACCTTCACACTCTTCCAACCCCAGTGCCCCTAAAAAGCTTTTCCTCTCCACCCTTGACCTATTCCCTGCACCTCCCCCCAGTCCTTGACTTCGGGCCAGGGAAGTCAGGACCCAGGCTAGCAACTCAGCCACCCAGTCCACGGCCACTGTAGTTTCTGCAGCTACTTCAGTTGTGAGAGGCTCCAAGGAGACACCAGTCAGCACAACCAGTGTGCCTGCACCAGCTGCCAAGGGCAAAAAGGGAGCACCAGCTGGCAAAGGCAAGGAGGCACCACCAACTGGCAAAGGCAAGGAGGCACCACCAGCTGGCAAGGGCAAGGAGGCACCACCAGCTGGCAAAAGCAAGGAGGCACCATCAGCTGGCAAAGGCAAGAAGAGGCCACCAACTGCCAAGGGCGAGAAAGGACCACCAGCTGCCAAGGGAAATGACAAAGGCACAGATGCCACAGGCAGAATGGATATGGAGCCTGGTCCTGGAGCAGCATCTGAGCAAACAACACCAGCCATGGCACTTTAGCCATCCGAGGCTGCAGGGGATGGGCTAGAGCCCCCACCACCACAAGCAGCACAGCTGCAAGCAACGCCGGCAGCAACGCCACCTGCACCACCGCCAGCACCGCCACCTGCACCGCTACCAGCACCACTGCCAGCAGCAGCAGCCCCAGTGGGCAGCCATCCGAGGCTGCAGGGGAAGGGCTGGAGTCTCCCCTCACTACAGGCAGCACCGCCGTCAGCCCCACCACTGCCACCACTGCCACCACTGAGCAGCCATTACTGCCAGCGGGCAGTATGTAGTAGTGCCTCTATGGGCTGTAGTGCGTCCTGGCCCCTGCAAATCCTGCAGTTGTGACTCCAAGGTGAGAGACTGTGACCTTGCACTCCCCAAGGTCTGCATCACAGGGCACAAAGCCCCCGCCAGAACCAGTGGAAGAAGGCATCCACTCACACCCTCCTTGCCAGGATGAAGCACACTGGGCACAAAGCCCCCTCTAGAACCAGTGGAGGAAACCATCCACCTGAGAGACTGTGGATTTGCACTCCCAAGGACTAAGCAGTGGGCAGACCACCCACTTGAGAGACAGTGGCCTTGCACTCCCCACAACCAAGCAGTGGGCAAACCACCCACTTGAGAGACTGTGGCCTTTCACTCCCCAGGACCAAGCAGTGGGCAGACCACCCACTTGAGAGACTGTGGATTTGCACTCCCAAGTACTAAGCAGTGGGCATACCACCCACTTGAGAGACTGTGGCCTTGCACTCCCCTGAACCAAGCAGTGGGCAAAACACCCACTTGAGAGACTGTGGCCTTGCACTCCCAGGACCAAGCAGTGGGCAGACAACCCACTTGAGAGACTGTGGCTTTGCACTCCCCAGGACCAAGCAGTGGGCAGACCACCCACTTGAGAGACTGTGGCCTTGCACTCCCCAGGACCAAGCAGTGGGCAGACCACCCACTTGAGAGACTGTGGCCTTGCACTCCCCAGGACCAAGCAGTGGGCAGACCACCCACTTGAGAGACTGTGGCCTTGCACTCCCCAGGACCAAGCAGTGGGCAGACCACCCACTTGAGAGACTGTGGTCTTGCACTCCCCAGGACCAAGCAGTGGGAAGACCACACACTTGAGAGACTGTGGCCTTGCACTCCCCAGAACCAAGCAGTGGGCAGACCACACACTTGAGAGACTGTGGCTTTGCACTCCCCTGGACCAAGCAGTGGGCAGACCACCCACTTCAGAGACTGTGGCTTTGCACTCCCTAGGACAGAGTGATGGGCATGTGGCCCCCTCCAGGAGCTGTAGCATTGTACCATCTTCCAGATGAGGTGCTCCCATTCCCCTTCCCCTGAGGTTCCTGTGTATTTTTGATCTGATGCCCCTGCAGTGTTCTCCTCGTATTGAGGCAGGAGTCAAGTGGGACCTTGGCCTATGTGATATGGCCCTGTGGCCCACGGGCATTATGGACTGGGCAGTGTCCCTCCATTAGCATATATCTATATGTAGATACTGTTTGGTGCTTTGAGGACGTATTTCTAGAACTTTATATTATTACACTCACTTTAATCACTTCCTTTTGTCCTTGCATTATTCCTGAGGGGTACGGGTGGATATGTAATGTTGTCGAATCTGTTTGTGTGTATGTTGTTAGGGGTGTTGCGTGTGTGTGTCACTCTCTTTCCCCCCTCCCTTGTGTGCTAGGGGCGGTACTCACCATGGTCGTCTTTGCCAGCATGGGTAACACATGTAGTTGGGGCTCCATGGCATTGTGGTTCTTCCTTGAGTGTCCAGAGGTGAGTCGTTACCCTTCTGTGTACTGTTTCTGCTGTGCTTTTGATGGCGTTGGTACCACCCCGAAAAAGCTGGCGGATTGGTGTCTCATAATACAGCAGGTGGAACCTTGCCTTCCGCCTGGCTGTTGGCGGTTACCGCCGTGGTGCATGTTGCTACCGCTGTGGCGGTCGGTGTGTTAAAGTGGTTGTCTATGTTGGCGGTTTCCGCTATGGTCATAATTCCATTTTTGTTACCGCCGGCCTGTTGGCGGTATTACCGCAGCTTTATCACCGACCGCCAGGGTTATAATGAGGGCCTATGTGTCCTTCACATATATCAGGTAGACCTGTTTCAGCCCAATTTTGCCAAGAGGGGTCATCAGCTTTATCAGGACTAAGAAATCTGAGGATCCCAATGTGCCCAGATATGGATTTTACCTACCATCTACTGTGATGACTTTGCAAGCCCCATACTTTAGATGCCCAAGTGTTATTATGGTGAAGACATATATACACAAATCATGTGGTTAATTAATGACATTTCTGCAATATAACTAATTTTCACAGCTTTTCTAATTTGAAGGTGATAACTTATGCCTTCCATTATGTGTGTAACCTGGTGAACTAAAATATACCACATATTAAAAACTGATTTATGTAGTAAAACAATCATGTAAAACATAAATACAAATACAAATAAAAAGTTCCACTTCTTCTATGGATTGCAGTCCCCCCATTGTAAAATGACCTCCCTTATTTATTCAAAACACACAGTTCTCTCCAATTCCTCCTTCCTTATTCAGAGAATCACATATGTCCTCTGTTATTGATTTACATTGCATTAAAAACAAGCAGAATTGGAAATCATTAATCTACCCATACCTATCAAAATGTTTACTTAAGCCTTACTCTGTTAATCAGTTTTCCATTAAAATAGTTTCAATATGTGGGCATTGTCACAATGAGGAAGATTTCCTGCATTCCTTCAGATGTCCATACTTTCAGCAGGCAACTCTAAAGTAGTCTTTAGGGAGAGAAGGGGACGTTCTGTTGGATACTTTGTGTTTATTATCTGTAATGGCCTCAATAGTCACACACACATATAAAGATGTTACAAATACTTGTTTCCTTTACTTGCACACTGAAAAACCTGCTCTTTTGCTCTTAAAAGTCCCCTAATTAAGATAACCACTCCACAGTCATATGCTCCTGTGAAGAAACAACAAAATTTAGCTTAGGATATAATGTCCCTAAACATTAATATGTGGTCAAAATGCTTCTATGTTACTGTGACAAACAAGCCAAACTTCACCATGCCCTTTTTATGACTTTTTTGTTTTTCATGTAATATAATGTAATCGTAGTTACATCAACGTTCAAGGCCACCTCTTTCCCATACTAAAGTGTATTTGTTTTTCTCCTAAAGCTCTAATTCTAACATACAAAACCAATGATTGTGCAAAACAGAAAAAATGACTCTGGGGGTCATTACGAGATTGGCGGGTGGCTACCGCCGCCCGCCAAGCGGTAACCACTGTGCGGCCGCCAATGCGGCCGCACTCCCGTGGACCCCATTACGACATCCCCGCTGGGCCGGCGGGCGCAAACCTAGTTTGCGCCCGCCGGCCCAGCGGGGATGAGGCTGCAACATAGGAGCCGTCTCCTAATGGAGCCGGCGGTGTTGCGGCCGTGTGACGCGTGCAGTAGCACCCGTCGCACTTTTCACTGTCTGCTATGCAGACAGTGAAAAACTGTCCGGGGCCCTGTTAGGGGGCCCCTGCACTGCCCATGCCAGTGGCATGGGCAGTGCAGGGGCCCCCAGAGGCCCCAGGACACCGCTTACCACCAGCCTATTCCTGGTGGTGCAAACCGCCAGAAACAGGCTGGCGGTAGGGGGGTCTTAATCCCCAGGGCAGCGCTGCTTGCAGCGCTGCCCTGGCGGATTATCACTACCGGGGCTAAAACGGCGGGTAATAAGGGTCTCCGTACCGCCAGTCTGTTGGCGGTACGGACACCACATTACCCCTGGCGGTCGTAATGACCCCCTCTGTTTTGAAAGGGCAACACAGCTAAATAGTGTTTCCATTCTGATAGCAATGAGAGCGTCAACACCAGTGCTTAACTTGTGCTTGTTGTTTCCGGTGCGGAGCACCAGCACTTATTTTTGCAGGCCAGCGCTTATCTTTCAGCCTCATGCATTTACTGCGAGCAAAAGACACAAATGGGAAAGACGGAGGAAGAGAAAAACGAAAAAACGTCACAATGGGAGAAAGCAGAAAGCTACAAGAGTAAGGTGAAGGGACAGAGAGTGCCTTTAAATGGATTGAGGAAGCCTGAGATGGCTTCAGAATTACTGTGCCTCAGTATTCCATGTTCTCACATTTAATTGCAGCAGCCGCGTTTTTAAGAGGAGGACTTTGAGCAATGGCACCTTTTTATTTACAAATTATGCACTGATCAAAACACACTCTAAATGAGATAATAATTGGAGCGACAGTGAGTTATGGCTCGTCCCTCAGTCTTAACCTACAGAGGTCAACTCCACAAGATAATATCAGTGCCTCCATTGTAATGACAGGCAGGTCGCTCCTCGCTCCGCCGCCCAGCGCCACCTCCTCACTGTCCGTTCCCATTGTTTTTTACAGCTTCCCCAGCCGCTGCGTCCCCTGCGGCCCATCCCGCCTCCCCCCTCCACCTCACCGTCCGTTCCTCGTGTTTGTTCCCGCTTCCCCTCTCCTGCGGCCCCTCCCGCCTCCCCCCTCCACCTCACTGTCCATTCCTCGTGTTTGTTCCAGCTTCCCCAGCCGCTGCGTCCCCTGCGGCCCCTCCCGCCTCCACCTCACCGTCCGTTCCTCATGTTTGAACCAGCTTCCCCAGCCGCTCGTCCCCTGCGGCCCCTCCCGCCTCCCCCTCCACCTCACCGTCCATTCCTCATGTTTGTTCCAGCTTCCCCAGCCACTGCGTCCCCTGCTGCCCCTCCCGCCTCCCGCCTCCACCTCACCATCCGTTCCTTGTGTTTGTTCCAGCTTCCCCAGCCTTTGCGTCCCCTGTGGCCTCTCCCACCTCCCCCTCCACCTCACCCTCTGTTCCTTTTGTTTGTTCCAGCTTCCCCTGCCGCTGCGTCCCCTGCGGCCCCACCCCCCCTAGCCTTCACATTCGTCCAGCCCTCCCTCTTCCCAGCTGCCACTCCCCCCCCATTTATGGCGCGCCAAAGGCAAGCCCGTCTGCGCCCATCTGCGCCAAGACCGTGCCCAGCGCCAGTCCCCCTGGCCCTCACAAACAAACCTACTCCCCCCTCATCCTCCATTCACTCAAGCCAGGCCCTCGCCCCACCTGCACCCTTTACAGCCCCACACACACTCATGGCCCCTTCACTTGCCACACCTGTCATTCTTCCTGCTCCTCCTCCCTCACACCACACACCAACCATAGCGACCCCCGACAACACACACAACACCCCCAACGCAACACACACCTGCTCTGCCCCCACCCCCACCAACCAGCCCCGCAGCACACCACCCCACAAACAGAACACACCCCGCAACAACACTCTCATGCACCACACCAACGCCACCCACCACAACCACCTCAACCGCCTGCTCCTCAACACCCGCTTTCTTCACAAACATGCCATAGAACTCTGGTACCTCATCACATCACACTCACCCGACATCGCCTTCCTCACGGAAACCTGGACCAACCCCTCCTCAGAGCCCAACATAGCCATCGCCACCCCCAATGGATACAAACTCCAGCACAAAGACTGCCTCAACAGGCCAGGGGGTGGCATCGCCATCCTACATAGGTACACCATCAAAGTCACCACCAGCTCCCAAAACACTAATGACAACACAGAACACATGCACTTCCTAATCCACATTAACAACAACTCAGTGATCTCAACTTTCACTTGGAGAACCTACAAGACCACAACTCTACATCCCTCATAGACAACCTCACCAACCTCGAACTCAAACAACTGGTCACTGCAATCACCCACTCAGCAGGACACATGCTGGATGCAATTTTCACCTCAAACCAACACATAGCCTACACCCACACCACCGAACTCCTCTGGACTGACCACCACTGCGTCCACTTCTCTTTCGCCAAACCCCCCACACACCACCATCAACACACCACACCCTACCGCATGTGGGACAAGATCCCCACAGAACACCTGAACTCCCAACTGGCTCACAACCCCCCCCCCGCACCAACGACCCCAACACAGGAGCCCACAACCTCTCAAAATGGATCACCACCTGCGCAGACACACTAGCCCCCCTCAGAAAACACATCGCCACCCGCAACGTCAAGAACGCCCCATGGTTCACCCCCGAACTCCAAGACTCCAAGCGCAAATGCTGCCAAGCGGAGAAAATATGGCAACAAGTACCCTCTACAACCAACTTCTCCACCCTCAAAGCCACCATTTGCACCCATCACCAACTCATACGCACCGCCAAAAGAGACCACTACAAGACACGCCTTGACAACAACTCTCAAAACAGCAAATAACTCTTCACCGTCATTAATGAACTAGCCAAACCCAAAGCCAGCAACATAGACCCTTCACACACACAGCCCCTATGTGACACCCTCTCTAACCACTTCCACCACGAAATCCTGGACATCCACAACAGCTTCATACCACACACACCCACCACACACACCCCTCACTCACCCAACTCAACCCCCACTCATGATCCCCCCACCACACTCACCACCTGGGCCACCACCACACACGAAGAAACTGAAAAAAACATGAACTCCATCCGCTCCGGATCCCCCTCCGACCCCTGCCCACATCACATCTACGACAAAGCCAGCCCAACCATCGCCCCCATACTCCGCAACATAATCAACTCCTCCTTCGACTCCGCCACCTACCCAGAACCTTGGAAGCATGCGGAAATCACCGCTCTCCTAAAAAAAAAAACAAAGCCGACCCAGAGATCCTCTACAACTATAGCCCCATCTCCCTCCTCCATTTCCCCGCCAGGGTCGCCTAGAAACTAGTCAACACCCACCTATCCCACTACTTCGAAGAAAACAACACTCTTGACCCCTCACAATCCTGGTTCCACAAGAACCACAGCGTGGAAACCGCCCTCATCGCATACACTGACGACATTAGGACCAAAGTCGACAAAGGCGAGACCGTCGCACTCATCCTCCTAGGCTCTCTGCAGCCTTTGACACTGTCTGCCACCACACACTCTGCACACGCCTCCACAACATAGGAATTCGCCACAAAGCCTTAGACTTGCTCACCTCCTTCCTCACTGACCGGACCCAGAAAGTCTGCCTCCCACCTTTCCACTCCACCTCCACCAAGATCATCTGCGGAGTCCCCCAAGGGTCCTCTCTCAGCCCCACAATCACTATTTTCTCCTACGCAGATGACACTCAACTCATCCTCTCCCTCACCCGCAACCCCACCACTGCCAAAACCAATCTACACACAGCTCTCCTCGACACCGCCAACTGGATGAGAACTAACCACCTCAAGCTTAACTCCAACAAAACCGAGATCATCATCTTCGGCCCCAACAAAACCATATGGGACAACTCCGGGTGGCCAACCGCCCAAGAACACGCACCTACCCCTGCAAACCACCCCCGCAGCCTCGGCATCATCCTGGACCCCTCCCTCTCCATGACACAGCAAATCAATACTCTTACCTCCTCCTGCTTCCTCACACTCCGCACTCTAAAAAAATCCTTCAAATGGATTCCCCCAGAGACCAGGAAGACAGTCACCCATGCACTCATCAGCAGCAGACTAGACTACGGTAACGCCCTCTACACCGGCACCACGCTCAAACTCACACGCAAACTCCAGAGAATCCAGAACACAGCTGCGCGCTTCGTCCTTGGCCTCCCCCGTCACAAACAAATCTCACCACACCTCAAAACCCTTCACTGGCTCCCCATAAACACGAGAATCACATTCAAGATCCTCATCCACGTACACAAATCCATCCACAACACCGGCCCGACATACCTCAACGAAAGAGTAAACTTTCACATTCCCACCTGCAACCTCCGATCAGCCAACCTCGTCCTAGCCACAGTCCCCCGCATCCAACGCACCACCACAGGAGGCAGTTCCTTCTCCTACCTCGCCCCCAAAACCTGGAACTCCCTCCCCACCAACCTCCGCAAAACCAAAGACCTCCTGCTCTTCAGAAAGAACCTCAAAACATTGTTGTTCGAACAGTGCCCCCCTCCACCCCTGCAAGTGCCCTAAGACCCTCACAGGTGAGTATTGCACTCTCCACTTACTTGTATTAACATCCGTGGAGTTTCTCACAACGCAGCTTGTATGACCAGGTAGTTACAAACTGTGGCATGTTCCGTTTCTTTTTAAACTGTCCCATTATACCTGTAATTGCACACAGATGTGGACCAGTCAGTTCAGTTTAGCTTCTGCATGAGAAGACCATGAAATTCTGAGTTTATATATAATACATATATTTCAATAAACCTCAAGGTCCTGGTGAAGTACGGAACTTGTTTCTGTAAGAAAATTAAGAAAATGACTAAATACATTTTCCTCTAGTGTGTGCTTCTGCTAATGTATGCGTATACTTATGCTCATGTCGAGCTAATAGCTCTGATCCCTACATATAATCAACCAACTTCTGTTATCAGAAAACCACCATATAAATGACCCTTAGCATACTATTTCCTCTATACCTTTGGAACCTTGAAAAAGAGGTAGGAAGCAATGGAAAAAAATGAAATAAATGCCTAAACGTATGAGTGGCGATTCTTACAAAATATTGAAAGTATAAATTTCCAGTGTTGGCCAAGCCAAACCCTGCTTAACTTTCTAAATATACCTGAATGTCAATATAGGTAACTGTTAAGGTCATGCTGATTGCTACTCCAAAGCCTAGCAACTAGCTATGATTTTGGAGGCAGCAGGGGCAAAAAGATCTTTGTTTCTACTTAAAAACACATAAGATCAGCCTTGAGTTAAGATCACAATCCTGTTACTATATGCGTGTTTAAGGTCATTTGTGAATTAATACAGACTGCCTATTCAAGAAACAAGGGGTTTGATGCACTTTAAAATCTACGACGGGATCACGTGTCTTATCTAAATAAAAGTCACATTATTATTTTATAGGTGATCTTTTCAATTTATGAATATGTATTGTCGTAGTTTGGACTCTTGCTCTAGGCAAGACTGCTGGTTTAAGGATGACAGTACTTATGTTTGTAGGCGACTATGCCTATCCTACAACAAGTCGCAGCTGTCGTCCCAACCATTCTGACTCACTAGCAGCACCTCACCAAAAACCCAAACAGTAAAAGGTGATTTGTGGCAGCCTTTACTCATGGACTCGAGAGTATGACATCTCAGGGAGTGTCGTGGTTAAACGGAGATTACCATTTTCTCACAGATATATCATGTCTCATCCAAAGAAAGGCATTAACGAAGATTCAGTAAAGTTTCAATAGTTTTTATTTAACACATCTGCAATCTGCGATAAGTTGCATGGGCTACAATGATTAGGATAATGAACAGTGCAAGAAACAGAATTGTAAAGATAAGAGTCATTATTACAAAGACCCCCACCATCTTGCAATAACATGAAAAGACATGAAGTGTATAATATTTCCTAGAACTGTATCATGATAGGCCTCACCTCCTACCTAAAGGAGAGCTGGGTATGTTAAACCTAATCTGCCAATGCCATGTCCATGAGAGGAGCCCCCAACCCTCGTTACCTTGGAAGGAGGTCTCTATCTCAGACTCCGCAGGGACAAGAAGACTGAGTCAGCATCAAGACGACGTGCAGCATTGACACCAGCGATGGTAGCGATGCCCTCTGGTCAGAATTCTTCTGATTATCTGTCTAAAGTGTGATTTATTTATGCAGATCTACTTGGACCCCTGATGTAGGTGTGTTCCCAAACAATAGATAACGGCATGCTTGGGGTGGCAATTAATATAAACAATTCCCTCGAAAGCATGAAGAAGGAAAGTCCCTAAATGTGAACACCTACAGTTTGTTTATCTTCGTCACTTGATTTTGACGCCTTAACGCGGAGGCACTGATAATGCAAATCATAACAAGTGGCCTAACTATAAACAAGGCAGCGATCTTAGGTAGAATTAAATAATTAAATGGGTTAAGACAGAGCAAGCAAATTAGGTTAAAAGTCACTAGCCAATGGCTAAGCTAACTCTTGTTATCCCATTAAAACAAACTAGGATTCACTACACCCTCCCCATTGCCGTAAAAAGTATGATGCCATAAGTGGACACCACGGAAGGTGAATAAATCCAACCGCTAAATTTGCTCTGGACCAAAAAGCTAAAAACATAAAAACTAGCTAAAAATGGTTTAGAAAATTGTTAAAAGGTAGTAAAAAAATATTAGTTAAAAATACATACAGTGACATTTAATGTCAACCAAGACAAACACAGCAGGCAAAAGTAAAGGCCATTTAAATGCATACATTGAATCGGGAACGGCAAGCCAAGTCATCAAATTATTTGCTATAATCATGATCTCGAAGAGTGTTATCGAAGTCACCAATCAAGGACCTCAAGAATGAGTCTACATCGTTAGATCAATCACCGGGCGGGCAAATGGATCCACAGAGCAGTAGTGTGTGTCAGTCTCTTGTGTAGGTCCACCTGCAGCAGTACCATTTTCCATAGTATATATTAGAACCAAAGGCTCATAAGTGGCCTCGCAGAGCAGCCTTAGTCTCAAGGGGCACGACCGTGAATGAACCCTCATCGGGGACATCAGCAGTTCTTGGTCCACAGGAGATGCCGGTGCAACAGCAAGACACACCATAGGTAGGGATTCGAAGAGGCACTACACGCAGTGGAAAACTGGTTGTACGCACCAGAGAAGTGGCTGAAATGACAACGACCAATCATACTCCAATTCCACCAGCAAGGAGGCATCGAAGATCCGAACCATGCGTTCACGGCACAGTTGAGTTGGTGGGAGTGGCTCCATTGCTCTGCGTAGCTGGAAAGAAACAACCACTGTGAATCAGAAGAAATAGCAGTAGTAGTCTGCCAATCAATGCCAAAATAATCAGAAAACCGCCAAACATGATTGAAAAGAGTGAATGGATGGCTGATGGGGTGAATCCGAAAACAGTCTGGAAGATGGTCACGAATCAAGACCCATCAGCCTTAAAGAAATGGACAATCCCAGCAGTGCTCGAAGCATTGAATATTCTGGATACCAGTTCTCCAAAGTGCTTGGGGAAGTTGGTATTTAATAGGGATTGTATCTCGGCTGATGATCTGGGTATCTGGAAAGCATAAGTCTCTCTATCTGATGTCAACATGACCTGTTTTTGAAAGAGTAGCGCCTTCAATCTGCTCAGCTTGTCATAATTTACATTAATAGTATCTACGTGGGGCCACATGTCAGATACTTTTATCTCTCGTGTGGGGGGGAATAAAACATGTCCGCAACATGTAACGACCTTCGAGATCGAGATTGCGTAGGCAATTTCTGGTCACATGCCACAACAACTTTGATTGCTAAGTACCGCATAACTTCCATTGGAAAGTACATGAAATATCGGTCGAATAAAAGGGATAGGAGTACCCTTCAGAAAACAGGCCAAGTTTGCGATCCCCGCATTGGAAAGGCTGTGAAGGGACACCTGCTTACATATCATTGAATGACTAACAGTAGTCTCAAATTCGCTTTCGCTTAGAAAAACCTCTGTTTCGCCATTCAAACATTTAAAATCAAAGGGCAGCTCCCACTCTTCCTTAATATAGCTATCGCCTAGTTGCTCGAACTTGCCTACTGCAAGATGTTTCAAGCAATTCGAGAAATGAAATGTTGAAATGGGCAAATTAATTAAATTGTTGAAGGACTCTCTACTACAGTGAAGGGCAACTTATCTAACTTTTCAATATGGAGCATGGTGAAACTATCTTCCCTTTTAGCCATTGTCTGCTGTTCCATGGAAAGACTAAAAGCAGTGAACAATTCACTACCATTAATATACTTCCATGGAAAGTGGCCATTTTTCAGTGTCTGTAATGTCCAACCTAGCTGCATGATGGAACGCAGCTGAGTTTTTCCATGATATGAACGGGACATGTCTGTCTGAATGATATCAATAGCAGACTACACAATGTTGGATAGTGTTCATGCCATTGTCGACAACTGCTAAAGCCTTCTCTAAGTTTTCCTTATCTAATTGCCTTAAATGCGCAGCAGCTTCTATCTGTGAAAATTTCCAGATCTCATTCTACATAGCATACGGGAACCTTTTAGAGCGCTGTTTCATAGGACTTAGCAGAAAATCCTGCAAGTCTACGTCTTCAGAAAGAGTGTTAAGATGTTTTTTAACTGCAGCTAACGTGTTAGTCTGTACCCATTGTTGGCACAGTTTACCAACATTGTATGCTGTAACTATACCTGTGTGTTGACCCAATACAAAACGAGGGTTTGGCCTGTTAATTGTAAAACCCCCTGAAGAGTTCAAAAACATGCTTGATATCTATTGGTGTCTGTTGGCCATAGTAACCACCCGCCGGGACTGGAAAGTGAAGAATTCTAGGTACCACCCTTAACCATTGCATCTAGCGTTTCCTCTGTGAAATTAAGGAAATATTGCCAATCATTAAACTTTGCCGGTTTGGGGATACTGGGCGTGTTCATGTCTTTAATTTTCAGTAACCCCAGACAGGATGTCTGTTGAATGGAGTCATTTAAAAATATAATTTGCACAGGAATTAGGCATGCTCTAAATAAAGCTTCCTTATCCTGTATTTGCCAATCTTGTGTTCCCCATATGCTTTTTAAGTCAATAGTGCTCTTCCAGTATTCCTAACCTTCAACTGCGAGCCGGGAAACAAAGGGATCTGAATAAAACAGTTTTGGGTTTGTTAGTAAAATCTTCCTAATTTGTGACGGAGGTAACTTAAAATAATATGACTCCGCATTTTTCGTGTCATGCCCAGTGAAATATATAAATGTATCTGTATAGTGTTTTGGGCTCCCCACTGGTGGTGTTGAACAGTGTTCCAACTGTGTATAGTTCAATACTGGCCTGTGTCTAGTGACACGGTGTAGGTAGTAATGTCCCCAATTGTTGTAACAGAACCTTTCCCAATAATTCATTGTATGTCCATTTACATCATCACTTTCAAATACGGAATAGTGCTTCGTTTCAACTAGCATGGAATCAACTGTTTGGACATCCCAATCTTTAAATACAACATCAGGTGTAACCACATCTGTCATAGATATTTTGAACACAATTTGAATGACCTCAGTAGGCCCGTATATATCAAAGGGAACATTGTGCCACACAATCCCATCAGAAATCGGTATTGCTGAAATGTTCACAATGGACAAATCTCTTCGGACCTTATGTGAGGAATGATATGGAGTTAAGACTTCATCCACAGGCTCAACAGAGGAGCGTTCAGGAATGTAATGACCATTTATAAGCAAAAAGAAAATGGTCTCAAAACCAACACAAAAAAAATAATGCAGTAAATGTTAAACAGAACCTTAAATAGTTCAATGGGAAAATTAAATAGTTATTTTTCAGCCATTGATACGGCATACGTGTTTTTGAAACATTGTCAATCATAATAGTGGATGAGTCTGAAGAAAAATCATCAACATCTACGAAATAGCCAGAGGCAGTCTCTGCAAATGCTGGAGCTTGTGTATTACTTGTAGATTGGTCCACTTCAAGTGGAGGCTCATGGTAGACTGCATCATTAGTCTGTGTAGTGTTAGTGTAAAAAACTGCCAAATCTTGGACAGGTGTTGTCATTGAAGTGGTAACTGGAACTAACAAGAGTTCATTTTCCACCCTCTCCCTATGGTCGAGGAGGTCTCTATGACAGTGTTGGACATTGTTGCCTAGTCTGTAGTAGTGTTGTTCACTCTACTATGTAGAGGTATGTCCTGTTGGGTAGTGACAGGGGATCGGGAACTACCCGACTTCTACTGTGAAGGATCGGCCACATGGTGAACTTTGACATCATCAATGGAAATGAATCTGTTTGTTCTGGAACCAGGCAGTGGTGGTAAGACTACAGTTCTGGTACCTTAAATTCCGAAGACCGAGACAGGTGCTCTGTATGATGGACCGAATTCCTTCTTCACAGCTATCTTCTCATGAACCAGATCCCCAACTTTAGGAATCCAGCCAGTCAAAGTTTTTGCTAAATCCCTTATTCCTAAGGTGGCAGCACTGATAGATGATTTATTATCACGAAATTGCTGAAGCTCCTGTAAGACAGTGAGACGTTCATTTATGTCAAATGGTGTTTCTGCTGCCACCAAACCAGAGCCATCAAGATCTGGGACATACTTAGGTATCCCAAAGAAAACATCATAAGTAGTGCGTCCCCCCAAGGACCGTCTTGGCAGATTCTTCAGTGCTCTCTGGACCCCATATAGGTGATGAAGCCAACTCCAGCCTGAACCTAATACTCGAGCTGTTAAGGACTGCTTTAGATCACGGTTCCACCCCTTCATGACAAATTTCCCTCGGTATGGAATGGTGAGGAGTAATGGAGTTCAACACCCATCGTTCCCATGGTGTCCCTGAATGCCTTAGAGGCAAATGCAGGGCCCTGGTCCGAATGGAATGCTGCAACCGCATATGTACCGATGAAGATCAGCAAGTCTTTTATAACAGTTCGAGCGTCAGCCGACCGCTGCAGCCACACCCACAGGAACCTAGAACAAGAATCTACAGCGACTAAGATGTATTTGTATGCACCATCAGGTTGGAGTGGACCACAATGGTCCAGGTACACACATTGTAGTGCCCTGCTGGACACTAGGAGGGATGTCTGTGGTGGGCATTTGATAATGGATGCTTTTATTTGCTGGCAAATGTCAAACAAAGGACGTACTTTTTTTTCCGTCTGCATAGACCAGGCCACCAGAAGCTTTTTTATAAGAGTGTTATTGTGGCCGAAATACCAGCATGTGCAGAAGTGACACCCTCATGTGCTGCTTTTACTAGATCTAATCTCTGGTCTTCGTTGGGGATCACTCAATCACCAACCCCAGGAGTTGTTGCGGAGGCAACATTCTGTGCACTGATATGATAAGAATAATTTGTATGATATCCTTTCGGGAGGGACTTGCCTTCAGCCGAAGCTTTTACGGCAGTCAGTATTTCATTATCCAACCTCGTCTGTGAACGAGTCACTGCAGCCAAAGCAGCCGTAGCTACTGCAGATTTGGCTGCTTCATCAGCCAAAGTGTTTCCTATAATGTGTACTTCTACACGTTGATGGTCCAATGCATGTACTACATGGACACACAATAGCTTATCCTCAGGGTCAGCCACCCTCCCCCACACTGTTTTATGGTGTTCCCTTTGGAATCTCTAAACCCGTTCAGCTTCCAATGATTAAGATAATCATTGTATGACTGGACGCAGTAGTATGAGTCGCAGACTATTAAAGTCAAGCATCCTGGCTCTGTGTGTTCTAGTGCTAATATAAGAGCTTTAAGTTCAGCCAACTGAGCTGTGCCTGCGTGTAGGTGTTGTGAGGATGGAAGACTTCATCTTCCATCACACCGCTCACTGCTGCGCAAGCGGTTGAGTATTGATGTTTAGTACCTAAAGCTGGTTGTGCTGAACCATCAGTATAGATGACAGTATGGTATCTGTCAAATGGCAAGATATTTAGAGGAGCAGGGTACTCCTGTTCGTACTGGAGAAACTCTTGTGTCTGAAGTTTTGGATCAAAGATGTAATCAACATCAGTGGTGGTCAGACTAAATGTGAAAAGCCCATTTTGCATTTCTCAATGGCCCAAAATAGCAATGCAGTCTGTTAAGAAATGCAAAATGGCTTTGTACATCTGGCCCTAAGTGCTTTACCCAGAATCACAGGATGTTGGGCCGACACCAATACCTGAACCTAGTTCCCCAGCTCCAGCGTTGGCAGCTATGGCCATTACATTACATCATATTAGTTTTACATAGTATTTTCCCTGTTCACTGTTGCTCCTTCTTTTTCTCTTCAGTATGTTTTGTTCATGGTTTTCTCAGAAGGCTCCTCTTTATCAGTTTGAGCCCTGACTGCTCAACAGTCTCAGAAGTCCTTTAGTGGCATTTGCTGAAGGAATGTTGAGGAGATGGTTTATCTGCAGTTACTGAATAATAAAGATTTTTTTTTTTTTCAAGTTGAAACCACTTTTATAATTTGCAATGAGTATTACTGTACTATCGTTCGGTAAGGATACATCATTCTTTTCCTGGAGAATATGGAGAAATTTTTTACTTTCTTAAAAATGCCAGAATTTATAATGCAACAAGATAAGCATTAAATAGCAATACAAATTTAACCTCTTCTGTGCCTTGGACGAGATGATCTCGTCCAAGGCTACAGTTCCCCTGTGCCTTGGACGAGATCATCTCGTCCATGGCACAGGGGAACTTGGGGGCGCGCTAGCGCGCCCCCCGTGCACCCCCCTTCCCCCCCAAGTCGGGGATGGAAGGGGAAGACCTTCCCCTTCCACCCCCGACCAGCCCCCACCCCCCCTGTGACGTCAGCGCGCGCGTGCGCTGATGTGTCACAGGGGCCTCCCTCGTCGCGCTGGAAGCTCTGCTTCCAGCGCGATTGAAAAAGAAATGCAAAAGCATTTCTTTTTCAATCACTTGGGAGGCCCGGAGGGACTTCAAAGGGAAGGAAAAGTATTTCCTTCCCTTTGAAGTCCCTCCGAGGGTTTCAAAAGCCGGATTGCTTGCAATCCGGCTTTTGAAACCCCACTAGACACCAGGGATTTTTTTTTTTTTCATTGAAATAGACAAAAGGGAGCGACCCCTTGGGCAAGGGTCGCTCCCAGGGGGGGCATTTTTTTGAAAAGGCCTTTTCTGCCCCCAGGGGGGGCAGAAACCTCTAGGCACCAGGGACCATTTTTTTTTTTTTTTTTTTCATTTTTTTTTATTGAGGTGCGGAGCGACCCCTTAGGCAAGGGTCGTTCCCCTTGGGGGAAAATTATATTTTGGCCATTTCTGCCCCCCTTGGGGGCAGATTGGCCTATTTTGATGAGGCCAATCTGCCCCCAAGGGGGGTAGAAACCACTAGACACCAGGGAGTTTTTTCTTTGCGTGAATTTCACGCAAAGGGAGCGACCACTTAGGCAAGGGTCGCTCCCTGGGGGGGAGGGGAATTTATTTTAGGCCATTTCTGCCCCCCCGGGGGACAGATCGGCCTATTATTAGGCCGAACTGCCCCCCCGGGGGGGGGCAGAACACTCTAGACGCCAGGGCAATTTTTTTTTTGTGTTTTTTTTTTTTTGTTTCTTTTTTTAGAGATGGGGAGCGACCCATCAGGCAAGGGTCGCTCCCCTGGGGGGGCAAATTGTATTTAGACCATTTCTGCCCCCCTGGGGGCAGATTGGCCAATTTTAGGTCAATCTGCCCCCAAGGGGGCAGAAACCACTAGGCACCGGGGATTTGTTTTTTGGCACCAATGTCACGCAGTGGGAGCGACCCCGTAGGCAAGGGTCGCTCCCGGGGGGGGGGGTGGGGGTTGGGGGGAGAAATTTATTTTAGGCCATTTCTGCCCCCCCGGGGGACAGATCGGCCTATTATTAGGCCGAACTGCCCCCCGGGGGGGGGGGGCAGAACACTCTAGGCGCCAGGGCAATTTTTTTTTTGTGTGTTTTTTTTTTGTTGTTTCTTTTTTTAGAGATGGGGAGCGACCCATCAGGCAAGGGTCGCTCCCCTGGGGGGGCAAATTGTATTTAGACCATTTCTGCCCCCCTGGGGGCAGATTGGCCAATTTTAGGTCAATCTGCCCCCAAGGGGGCAGAAACCACTAGGCACCGGGGATTTGTTTTTTGGCGCCAATGTCACGCAGGGGGAGCGACCCCGTAGGCAAGGGTCGCTCCCGGGGGGGGATGGGGGTTGGGGGGGCAAATTTATTTTAGGCCATTTCTGCCCCCCCGGGGGACAGATCGGCCTATTATTAGGCCGAACTGCCCCCGGGGGGGGGGGGGCAGAAACCTCTAGGCGCCAGGGGAATTTTTCTTTTTTTTCTTTTTTTTTTTCTTTTTTTTTTTTTTTAGAGATGGGGAGCGACCCATCAGGCAAAAGTCGCTCCCCTGGGGGACAAATTGTATTTAGGCCATTTCTGCCCCCCCTGGGGGCAGATTGGCCAATTTTAGGTCAATCTGCCCCCAAGGGGGCAGAAACCACTAGGCACCGGGGATTTGTTTTTTGGTGCCAATGTCACGCAGGGGGAGCGAACCCGTAGGCAAGGGTCGCTCCCGGCGGGGGAGGGTGGAGGTTGGGGGGGCAAATTTATTTTAGGGCATTTCTGTCCCCCCCCCCCTGGGGCCGGCTGAGCTACAGGCCAAACACCACAGGTAGGCACCTTGCAAAAAACACCTCTGTTTTCTGTGAAAAAATATGTTGTGTCCACGTTGTGTTTTGGGCTATTTCCTTTTGTGGGCGCTAGGCCTACCCACAGAAGTGATGTACCATTTTTATCGAGAGACTTAGGGGAACGCTGGGTGGAAGGAAATTTGTGGCTCCTCTCAGATTCCAGAACTTTCTGTCACCGAAATGAGAGGAAAAAGTGTTTTTTGGGCCAAATTTTGATGTTTGCAAAGGATTCTGGGTAACATAACCTGGTCAGAGCCCCGCAAGTCACCCCATCTTGGATTCCCCTGGGTTTCTAGTTTTCAAAAATGCACTGGTTTGCTAGGTTTCCTCAGGTGTCGGCTGAGCTACAGGCCAAAATCCACAGGTAGGCACTGCTTTTTATAAAAAAATGTGATGTGTCCACGTTGTGTTTTGGGCCCTTTCCTTTCGTGGGCGCTAGTCCTACCCACACAAGTGAGGTATCATTTTTATCGGGAGACTTGGGGGAACGCTGGGTAGAAGGAAATTTGTGGCTCCTCTCAGATTCCAGAACTTTCTGCCACAGAAATGTGAGTAACATGTGTATTTTTAGCCACATTTTGAGGTTTGCAAAGGATTCTGGGTAACAGAACCTGGTCCGAGCCCCGCAAGTCACCCCTCCTTGGATTCCCCTAGGTCTCTAGTTTTCAGAAATGCACAGGTTTGGTAGGTTTCCCTAGGTGCTGGCTGAGCTAGAGGCCAAAATCTACAGGTAGGCACTTCGCAAAAAACACCTCTGTTTTTTTCCAAAATTTAGGATGTGTCCACGTTGCGCTTTGGGGTGTTTCCTGTCGCCGGCGCTAGGCCTACCCACGCAAGTGAGGTATCATTTTTATCGGGAGACTTGGGGGAACGCTGGGTGGAAGGAAATTTGTAGCTCCTCTCAGATTCCAGAACTTTCTGCCACAGAAATGTGAGGGACATGTGTTTTTTTAGCCAAATTTTGAGGTTTGCAAAGGATTCTGGGTAACAGAACCTGGTCCGAGCCCCGCAAGTCACCCCTCCTTGGATTCCCCTAGGTCTCTAGTTTTCAGAAATGCACAGGTTTGGTAGGTTTCCCTAGGTGCCGGCTGAGCTAGAGGCCAAAATCTACAGGTAGGCACTTCGCAAAAAACACCTCTGTTTTTTTCCAAAATTTAGGATGTGTCCACGTTGCGCTTTGGGGTGTTTCCTGTCGCCGGCGCTAGGCCTACCCACGCAAGTGAGGTATCATTTTTATCGGGAGACTTGGGGAAACGCTGGGTAGAAGGAAATTTGTGGCTCCTCTCAGATTCCAGAACTTTCTGCCACAGAAATGTGAGTAACATGTGTATTTTTAGCCAAATTTTGAGGTTTGCAAAGGATTCTGGGTAACAGAACCTGGTCCGAGCCCCGCAAGTCACCCCTCCTTGGATTCCCCTAGGTCTCTAGTTTTCAGAAATGGACAGGTTTGGTAGGTTTCCCTAGGTGCCGGCTGAGCTAGAGGCCAAAATCTACAGGTAGGCACTTCGCAAAAAACACCTCTGTTTTTTTCCAAAATTTAGGATGTGTCCACGTTGTGTTTTGGGGCATATCCTGTCGCGGGCGCTAGGCCTACCCACACAAGTGAGGTATCATTTTTATCAGGAGACGTGGGGGAACGCTGGGTGGAAGGAAATTTGTGGCTCCTCTCAGATTCCAGAACTTTCTGCCACAGAAATGTGAGGAACATGTGTTATTTTAGCCAAATTTTGAGATTTGCAAAGGATTCTGGGTAACAGAACCTGGTCCGAGCCCCGCAAGTCACCCCTCCTTGGATTCCCCTAGGTCTCTAGTTTTCAGAAAGGCACAGGTTTGGTAGGTTTCCCTAGGTGGCGGCTGAGCTAGAGGCCAAAATCTACAGGTAGTCACTTTGCTAAAAACAGCTCTGTTTTCTGTGATATGTCCACGTTGTGTTTTGGGGCATATCCTGTCGCGGGCGCTAGGCCTACCCACACAAGTGAGGTATCATTTTTATCGGGAGACGTGGGGGAACGCTGGGTGGAAGGAAATTTGTGGCTCCTCTCAGATTCCAGAACTTTCTGCCACAGAAATGTGAGGAACATGTGTTTTTTTAGCCAAATTTTGAGGTTTGCAAAGGATTCTGGGTAACAGAACCTGGTCCGAGCCCCGCAAGTCACCCCTCCTTGGATTCCCCTAGGTCTCTAGTTTTCAGAAATGCACAGGTTTGGTAGGTTTCCCTAGGTGGCGGCTGAGCTAGAGGCCAAAATCGACAGGTAGTCACTTTGCTAAAAACAGCTCTGTTTTCTGTGATATGTCCACGTTGTGTTTTGGGGCATATACTGTCGCGGGCGCTAGGCCTACCCACACAAGTGAGGTATCATTTTTATCGGGAGACGTGGGGGAACGCTGGGTGGAAGGAAATTTGTGGCTCCTCTCAGATTCCAGAACTTTCTGCCACAGAAATGTGAGGAACATGTGTTTTTTTAGCCAAATTTTGAGGTTTGCAAAGGATTCTGGGTAACAGAACCTGGTCCGAGCCACACAAGTCACCCCTCCTTGGATTCCCCTAGGTCTCTAGTTTTCAGAAATGCACAGGTTTGGTAGGTTTCCCTAGGTGGCGGCTGAGCTAGAGGCCGAAATCTACAGGTAGTCACTTTGCTAAAAACAGCTCTGTTTTCTGTGATGTGTCCACGTTGTGTTTTGGGGCATATCCTGTCGCGGGTGCTAGGCCTACCCACACAAGTGAGGTATCATTTTTATCGAGAGACTTGGGGGAACATAGATTAGCAAAACAAGTACTATTGCCCCTTGTCTTTCTCTACATTTTTTCCTTCCAAATATAGGAGTGTGTGTAAAAAAGACATCTATTTGAGAAATTCCCTGTAATTCACGTGCTACTATGGTCACCCCGGAATTCAGAGATGTGTAAATAACCACTGCTCCTCAACACCTTATCTTGTGCCCTTTTTGGAAATGCGAAGGTTTTCTTGATAGCAATTTTTTACTCCTTATATTTCAGCAAATGAATTGCTGTATACCCGGTATAGAATGAAAACGCACTGCAGGGTGCAGCTCATTTATTGGCTCTGGGTTCCTCGGGTTCTTGATGAACCTACAAACCCTATATATCCCCGCAACCAGAGGAGTCCAGCAGACGTAACGGTATATTGCTTTCGATAATCCGACATTGCAGGGAAAAGTTACAGAGTAAAACGTAGAGAAAAATTGATGGTTTTTTCACCTCAATTTCAATATTTTTCTTTTTCAGCTGTTATTTTCTGTAGGAAACCCTTGTAGGATCTACACAAATGACCCCTTGCTGAATTCAGAATTTTGTCTACTTTTCAGAAATGTTTAGGTTTCTGGGATCCAGCATTGGTTTCATGACCATTCCTGTCACTGACTGGAAGGAGGCTGAAAGCACAAAAAATTGCACAAATGGGGTATGCCCCAGTAAAATGCCAAAATTGTGTTGAAAAATTGGGTTTTCTGATTCAAGTCTGCCTGTTCCTGAAAGCTGGGAAGCTGCTGAGTTTAGCACCGCAAACCCTTTGTTGATGCCATTTTCAGGGGAAAAACCACAAGCCTTCTTCTGCAGCCACTTTTTCCAATTTTTTTGAAAAAAACGAAATTTTCACTGTATTTTGGCCAATTTCTTGGCCTCCTTCAGGGGAACCCACAAAGTCTGGGTACCTCTAGAATCCCTAGGATGTTGGAAAAAAAGGACGCAAATTTGGCTTGGTTAGCTTATGTGGACAAAAAGTTATGAGGGCCTAAGCGCGAACTGCCCCAAATAGGCAAAAAAAGGCCTGGCACAGGAGGGGGAAAAGGCCTGGCAGCGAAGGGGTTAAAGAAAGGGGCAGAGTAAATTATGAGAAGGGGGATTCTAAAACTGCACCATGTCCAAATAGCTGTGATCCTCTCTTCGAGGACAGCATATTTGCAGATGTAAATGCAAAATGACTATGGGCTGTGTTGCCTTAAGTAGTAAAAGTGAGGTAGCAGCCTCCCTCAGCAAGGGTCTGGCTTCAACACACCAATAACATGTTTGGACAGAGGTGGACAGGCGAGCATCTTGCTAGTAGAAATGAGGTTAAGATTGGGCAAAAAAACTGAAGTATGATTGCCAACGATGATTTGGTAGATGATTTCAGTCTCTCCCTCTCCGAGGTACAGAGAATCTCTTTGAATTCGTCCCTCTGGTCTGTTGTGCACCCGGTGGATGGGTTTCATGCATTAATTTTGTTCTACCTGATGAAAGGTTCTTTTGGTTTCCCATGCCTGTTTTTTCTTGATGTGCAAAAATATAACTAGATTATTTTGGCCAGGAACACTGGCCACATTTATCGCATGGGCCTTTGATTTCAGTAGAAGTCAAGTCTCATTGCAATTCTTGTTCTAACAGAACATTCTGCGGCAAATATGCTAAAATATGTTTCCTCTTTCCTTCCCAACCCCTATTCCGAACGCACAGCATACACTTACCACCTCCACAAAGCAGCTTTAGCACTAGCTGGGGAGGTTCCTTATATCAAGTTGGCATAATACTTTTTGAGTTACTTAAAGGAAACATTTCTTACAGTTTTAATGAGAGACATTAAAAGTTAAGTGTGCCAGACAACATGCAAAATCATACGTTTGTCTACCACACATTTATTGTGTAACAGTTTTTACTAATAGTACACCAACACTTGATAGTCAAATTTCAGCTAATACAACATACAAACATGGCAAGTACTTCAACACATTGGGTGTAATGTAAATCCAAAGTAATCACATTTTCCACCTTATACCACTTCCCAAGACTTCTCTGATGGCTTTGTTTCTCAGAGTGTAGATTATTGGGTTGATCATTGGAGTAGCTGTGGTGTACAGTAGTGAAGAGGCTTTGCTTAGACTGAAGGAGTTGCCTGCCTTTGGTATGGAGTATGTGGTAATCAATGTGCTAAAGAAGACAAGGACCACAACTAGATGGGAGCTACAAGTGGAGAAAGCTTTTTCTCTTCCTATAGCTGAAGGAATCTTAAGTATGGTAAAAAAGATAAAGGTATATGACACAATAATTACAGGAAATGGGATCACCATGGCAAAGATAAAAACAATAAAGATATCTAGTTCAACAAGTGAGGTGTCTGAGCAAGCTGCTTGTAGCAGTGGTGCCAAGTCACAGAAGTAATGGTCAACCACGTTGAAGCTTGCAAACCGTAATTGGCACAATGGAAGCATAACAGATAATGCAAGGATCATACCAGTCATCCATGCACCTCCAGCTAGTTGCAGGCAAGACCGTTGGTTCATAAGAATGGCGTAGTGTAAGGGATAGCAAATTGCTACATATCTGTCATAAGACATCACAGTTAAAAGCCAGCACTCTGTGCAGACCATCAAGCCAACGAAGAAGCACTGTGTCAGACAACTTGTAAAGGAAATAGTCACTTGTTCAACTAATAGGACATCTAAAAGAGGAAGACAAGTCGTATTTATGTACCATGCTTCCAGAAAAGATAAATGCCCCAGAAAAAAGTACATGGGTGAGTGAAGACGATTGTGGGTGGCAATGGTGACTACTATCATTGAATTTCCCACAATCGAAAACAGATAGATGCTGAAGAAGAGTAAGAATAGAAGAGGCTTCAGAGCAGGAGGTACCAGAAATCCTAGAAGTTGAAAGCTTGTGAAACCTGTGGTGTTTTCTGAACAATTCTTTGGATTCCTTCCCGTCATCTGCGAAAAAAATGAAAAGCATCAATGACTCAATAAAGGTAAGCATTCTGAACCTTTTCTGAAAGTGTACAGCACTACATAATGAATAAATGCCTTCTCTATGATGTAAACATTTACAATTAACATATCATGATAAACATGCTGATGAACCTACGTTGTTGGAAGCTGAAAGAAATGTAGCATATATGGTTGACAAATAAATAATATGGCTGCTTATCCAGAAATCCTCTACAGATACTGTGACGAACACCTGGTTCTCTAAAAATCAAAGGATAAACCTGCAATAAATTGTCTTAGTCCCAAGGAGAATGTGCTTATAGCACTCCTGTAAGAAAAGAATGTGAGTCCTTCACAATTTAATAGGTGTGTACTTGTCTCCTTACTGTAAACCAAGTATCCTAATGTAGCACTTGACTCTCTCAGGGTAGTGAAACAGAACAGTCCAAGCCCTCTCAGGTGAGATGGTGTAGCTAGTAATCCCAATACACTGGTGCACAAGAACAACACTCAATAAATTAATGTTCAATGAGATAGGGTCAGAGCTAGCAGCAGGTGGTTTTTGACCATGGAAAGTTGCAGCTAAATCAGACAATCAGCAGTCAGTGTTTTGAAGCCATCCTGCATCACCCCAGAATGTAGAGCGGGCACACGCAGGGGATGCTGCAGGGTATAATTCGGTGCTCTTAGAAGTTTAATAATCTGCTCTGACTGATTCTCTGGCCTTTACTGATTGTGGTGACATTGGAGACAAAACCTTGAGCCCCATTCCCCGCATAAACTCCTACCTGACCACTTTGCAAACCACTCTGCTATTTTGACTGGCAGGCCACAGGGGAAGTGTGTTCTGGCTGTACAGAAGATGCCAAGGACATGGTTGTTATAGAAGCCATGACTAGGGTGGTGAGAGTGCTTAAGGGAGTAGGGGCTTGGGGGCTCACAGTCACACTGATTTAGGAAATCTGGACTCTTCTTGATCTTATGCCCTTAGGGCAAGGGAGAGAAATAGGTTTCTAGCCACACAAACCTGATGGGACATTCTGGTGATCAATATCTTTCTCGTCGGCAAGAGTGTCGCTCGCATATAAGATAAGACTTGGGATATTGTATTCTTAGGCAGAATAGATAATGCTGTAGAGACAGATAACAGTGGTCTTGGTATGTCTCCTTGTGAAAAAAACATAAATACATAATGTGTCTTTTTTAATGATAGTTGGCATTATATATTTTACAATTGCATGCCTTTTCTTAGTGTTTATAAGCCTAGACACCTCACAGCTAATTTTTTTTCACTGAAGGAATGAGGGGTCCTAATTTTAATTTAATTATTATTATACCTAAGATACCTTGAGTGGAGTTATAGATACAGAGTGAAGTCTTGTGACAGAATGGCTTCATTTTCAATATACCCGTATTCTTTCCAGAAAGACATGCAGTCAGTGTAATTGTTTGGAAATAATATGCTAATCCAGAATTAATCATGTTCAATCAAAGTCTGTGATAGCTTTGATATCTCCCAAATTTCTTAGAACTTTGGACCCGGCATCTGAGTGCAATTCTAACAGGGTTTTTAGAAAATATTTTAATGGGATTTCTCCTCATAGTGGTCTTATAAATTCATCACATGTATACTTTTAAATTTGTTTTTAGCATTATTTTTACTGGAAAAGACATTTGTTGCACAGTGGCTGAGGCTTATTTTGTTCCTTACATCGACTGGCCTAGTTGTACATGTAATACAGCTACTTGAGTGGCCAAGTATTCCCTGTTGGGGGTCAACAGGGCAGGACTGGGATACTGAGCCTAGGGATGTTTAGCACTTCTGTATCATGGTCCATCGTAACATACTGTGTCCAGTATAACCCCTCTAGCATATAACTGTTAGTGGTAGAGATGGCGCAGAATCATAGGCTTCTCAGGTAGGTTAGTGTGTTCATACATCACACTCATATATTAACATATCGCCTAGAGTGCATATAAAAAACGCATGCAAGCAATCACACACTTCTACACACAAAAAAACACCCCCTCAATTACCAACTCAAATGCAACATACACACCCATTCACACTGACATACATACACAAACACCGCTGACACGCACACATTCACTCCCACCACACCCATAACAACATTCACGCCCCCTTGTCCCCCCACTCGCATGCATTCAATCACACCCTCCTCTGTACCACACGGACCCATTCACTTCCGCACTGCAAACATGCACTCACCCCATCCATCGGCATTCACCAACATACATGCACCCACCTCCACCCACATTCGTGACAGGCACTCCCACTTGCACATACATACCCCCCACCTCCCCTGTTGGACAATCAAATACCTCGTGGATGGGTCCCGGCGATTCCACCACGGGCAGCGCCCCCTATCAGGACACCGCCATGCCGTATTACAGGTCATAATATGGCTTGCTGCATCCTTTTGGGACAGCGATGCTGGTGGTGGAACCGCCTCTTTCCTGCCATCCCCAGCCCAACAGCTATCGGATTTCCACACGATTTCAGGCAGAAATCTGACAGCAGTCATAATGCAGCTGCCAGCACTTTTAGTCTTTCGGCACCAGCAGCTTTGCCGGTCTTATAAAAAGATATGAACCTAGAGATCAAAAGATATACTGATACACACCAATCTTGTTCCTTTCTGGACTCAACAGATAAACGCAGTGAGAGAGGTGGGCGGTCAGAGCAGCGAACTGATGTGAAACTGGGAAAGGACTCACAATGCTTGTCAGAGGTTTCTGTTAAAAAAGAAGAGAAACTTTCCCAACAAAAACCCCAATTCAAAAACAAAAAACTGGCAGAAATGTCTATACAAAATGCCACTTAGGATGAGGCCTTTGCTGAATAACAGCATGTAGGAACTGGCACTGCTAGACAGCACAACAGAGGTCACAATAGTTTGCTGGAATCTTCAAGAGCATCTAGAGGTTAAAGCAACTGATGACTTCTTACAAGTTGAGAATGTAGATATATGGGTCTCCACAACCAATCGGGTGTATACACAAAATTTACAATTAGAAGGAGAGATGGAGTGCACAATAGACACCACCTTTTGAGATTGGCATTTATGATATCTTATTAGTGGAAAAAGACAGGGCACTAGATTTGTCCGTAATCTCCCATATGGGAAAGAGGTAATTGAAACCTCTTTCTTGCCCCTTGTTCCAGGAGAGCTCAGGGAAGCATACTCCAATGATTGGCTGAAGGCACAGGCAACCGTGTTATATTGCAACCATGTAGTGGGGGATAAAGATTGTGCCTACCATATAATACCAATTAGATCCCAACCCCAACCTCAACCCCAGTACCCAAGAAAGCATGAAGCTAGAGCACCTGTGAGGGAAATCCTCAGACAGCTAGTGTACCAAGGCATAATTGAACCCTGTGTCTCACCAATGAACAATCCATTGTTCCCTGTAGCCAAACCGGACCACTCATAAAGAATAATCTTAAACTACAGTCATTTAAATAGTCATACACGCAGTACAGCACTTATGAACAATATAGTGCCTGAAAGTAGGGACTTAACAAGTTTTAGCACCTCAGGCTCACAGATGTTTTTTTTTGTCTAATCCCACAAGGCTATAAAAACAGTCCAGAATTGTTTTCAGCTCGTATTACTTCAATCTTACTCAACATTGTTCTTGAGGCGTTGTCCTACATAGATGAAATCTACCTTACTAATCATGATCTTGTTCAACATGCAAGGGTGGGCTGCATTGTTGTGGGAATTAGGCTACAAATTTAATTTTAAAAAACAAAACAAAAATAGCCTTCCATAATGTCCTGTTTTTGGTATTCAAATGATCAGATGAAGGCAAGAGTCTAGCACCCCAATGTTTAGAAAAATGGGCACAATTACAACCACCAAACACTATCAAAAAGCTCTAGTCATTGTTGGGCTTTTTAAACTTATGCAGAACATACATTCCAGATTATACACAATGCATTAAACCATTATATGATTTAATACATCCTGACTTTTCAAGCAAATATTGGACTGTCAAACATACACACACATTCTCGGAGCATTGCACCAAGACATGCTTGCAACTAAACACTTAAGCCCATATTTATACTTTTTTGTTGCCGCATTTGCGTAATTTTTTTATGCAAAAGTGGCGCAAACTTACAAAATACAACAGTATTTTGATAGTTTGCACCACTTTTGCGTCAAAAATCTGCGCAAATGCGGCGCTAAAAAAGTATAAATATGGGCCTTAGACACTAGAGATAACAAAACACATTTGGTCATTAGAGTAATTGCTGGTGTTGTTGGTTTCACCTAAGTAACATTAAATGAGGATGATACTGTCCCTATTGCATACAAATCAAATTCATATTCCACAGCTGAACAACGCTTTGCTCCCACAGAAACAATATTGACTGCTGTTCAGATGGCTATCATTAAACAGAGACCTCTGTCTTAGGAGAAACGCACCATTGTCGTATCTCCGATCCAAGCACTTGAGGGTGTCACCAAAGCAAGTGTTCCTAACACTAAGGTACTACATCCACGTTAGATTCAATGGGCAACGTCTCTGACAACCACTTATGTTTACTATGTTTTTGACCCAAAACTACAAACCCAAGATTTCTTACAATATGAACTTGAATATCCAGTTCCAGCAAACACATTGCCTATTGAACAATATCAAATATTAATGTACACTGATGGCTCAGCCAAGCCTGCAGTAGCCACTAAACATCAATACTCTGCCGCCTGTGTGGTCGTAAGTGGCTACATGAAGGATGATGAATTCCATCCACAACACACTTACACGCAGACCTTAGGGCACTGCACAATTAGCAGAGCTCAAGGCCCTGTTGATGAAAATGGAACATACAGATCCACGTTAGTTAACATTATTCGTCTGTGATTTGTACTACTGTGTCCAGTCCTTTAATAAATATCTTCATTACTGGCACCAGAATGGGTTCAGAGATTCAAAAGGAAACAGTATTAAACTCCTGTGGAGGAAAGTAGCGGATCTGAATGAAATGCTAGCCAATGTCCATGTACGTCATACATTGGGACATTACCTTCTTGGAATAAAAGTTACTGGCAATACCTTGGCTGATGAAGCAGCCAAGTCGGCAGTGGCTACTTCTTCTGTTACAGCAATAACTCATTCATGGATGAGGTTAGATGATGAAACCCTGGCTGCTGAGAAAGCTTTGGGTGAAGGCAAGCCCATGCTATAGGCATGTCCTGCTAAATATTCCTACCACATATCTAGCCTCAATACTGCCATAGTAACAATACCAGGGGTGGGTGATCATGTGATCCCAACCAAGATCAAAGTGTAAAGTTGATTAAAGCAGAGCATGAGGGAGTTGCTTCTGCCCATGCTGGTGTGGCAGCTACTATTTAATTGTTACACGCATGCTACTGGTGGCCATGTCTATACAAACAGACCAAGCAGTATGTCCTTTGCTGTGACATCTGTCAACAAATAAAAGGGTTCACCTTCACACGCCCACAGCTAATACTCCTCCTAATTTCCAACAAACAACCACAATGTGTGCACCTGGACCATTGTGGTCCCCTGACACCTGATGGTGTATACAAAAACATCTTAGTCACTGTTGACTCATGGTCCAGATTTCTATGGGGATGGCTACAATGCTCAGCTGACTCTCAAACTGTTATTACAGATTTTAAAGTCTTTATCAGCACATATGCAGTTGTGACTTCCCACTCGTACCAGCGCCCTGCTTTAACCTCAAGGGCATACAGGGAACAACTTTTCATCATTAGGGCTCCAACTGTATTATTTTTCTCCATATCACCCTGAGGGAAATAGTGTCATGGAATGAAGAAACTGGGATTTAAAGAAATCCTTAACAGCAAGAGTATTAGGCATAGGTCGTAGTTGGCTTAATTACCTGTATGGAATCCACAGAGCACTTAAGAATCTCCCCAGAAGGTCCCTGGGTGGGCGTACCCAATATAAATGCCTGTTCGGAACACAAATGTATGTTCCAGATCTTGATGGTCCTGACGCAGAGGTGACAGATACACCTTTTGACAGAAATGAACATGTCTCTGTCTTGCAGGACTTACAATAGTTCAGTGATGACAACGCATCTACAAGTGCCACCGCCATGGGAATAGGGGATGCATCAATAACACCAGCCGGCTGGTTTCCAAAAGCTGGGAAACTAGTGTGTGACTAGATTGCTGTGAAAAAAGAGTTTGGTCCTTCTTATCGTGCACTGGTTCCAGGCCTGGGAATACACAGTGCCAGAACTGTTATTCTACAACCACTGCCTGGTTCTAAACATAAAAATACTTTTTCTCTATCAACAATGTCAAGCTACACCATATGGCCAAATATGCCCAGCAGTCCTAGAATACTCTGGGTAGTACCCAAATCCCTCTCACTACAAACCAGGAGGCTCCTCTACAGGTTTGAAGCAGCAACGCTGACACCTCTCTGAGCTTGAGGTGGGTGAAAAATGATCTTTCATTAGTACCATTAACTTCTCCTGCAACAAGCAATGTTAACAATATTGAACGACTCTACTCAAATTTGACACAAACGGATGTAATAGTCTACTATGAACCACCAAGAAAGACTTCTGCCAGTTCTCCCCTCCTAAACACAGCTCTAGTTTTTGCAGGAACTGCTTCTGGATACTTTACCTCTTCTACAACAAGACTGTCAAAAGCACAAAAGCTGAAAAAATGGCTAAAAATTAACTATTTCATTCTTCCATGTACCTATCTGTGGCCTTTATTAAGTGCACTTGCCTTCATTCTTTAGATTGGGTTTGTCATCGTCTTTTTCCTATTAAACATGGTCATTACCTTCCAGAAAGCTGCATAGATGAGCTGGTGGATGAGGTCCTAAAACCAAATTTTTCCTATAATAAGATCTGCAGAGACTTGTCCCTAGTGAACATTTCAACTATACCAATTCCTTATAGGTTTGTTTGGGATAAAGTACCCCTTGATATATTTCGTCCGGCGGAAGTTATTCAAATTCTATATGTATTTAAACTTTCTATGAATGATGTAATAACACCTAGAGTTGTTTCTGATGATTGGAATGTAAAAAAGTGTATTCTATACTACCTGAATTAGAATAATTTACTGTGTTTGAAGTGAAGGTGTTTATCAATCAAATGAAAATTATGGAGATATGTTCTGTTATAATTATTATGAACAGCAATCCATTCACAGAGCACTTACCCCAAAGACTATTTTTAATTATACACAATGGGAACATTGTCCTACTCTGCCAATGGGGAGTTCGAAAACATACTCTGAAAAGTTTGCATATTTTTCTGGGCACAATGTTAAAAATGCTGAGTCATGTTATTTTAAGTTGCCAGTGATGGAAAAGCAACATATCTTATTAACGGATACCAAAATGATTTATTCTGATTCTTTTGTTTCACGGTTGGCTATAGAGGGCTATGAAAATTGACTGAAGTCGATTGATTTAATAAAAGGGGTATGGGGAACTCAAATTTGGCAAATAAGAAGAAAGGAAGCTTTATTTAGAGCTTGCCTGATACCTGTTTAAAGGTTAAGTGAAACTGTACAACAGACAAGTTGTTTAAACGTGGGAAAAATTAAGGACTTGAATGTAACCCAGTAATACTGCCCCTGCTGAATTTTACAAATGCTAAAAAACATCAATGCAACTAAATATCAGCTCAATGAACGTGTCCAAAATGGAACATTTAGCACATCACTTTCATGTCTTGGCAGCTGGCTATTGTGGCCAAGAGACACACATGATTGTCATGCACAGTTTGTAAACTCCACTGGGGTCTTAGAACAAAATCGTCCAAAACCTTGCTATGTGTCATCAGAACATTTGGGTATGGTAATAACATACAGTGTAGGAAAATTATGCCAGCAATGGTTAAAAGGTTCTTCACTAGATGCTGTTAAAGAATGCCTCAATTTCCAATCTAACGACACAGATTTGCAGAATTTCCTGATAGGCTCCAGACGACAACATCAAAAGTGCTTCTTATATGCAGTTTATAATGACATTTGGAAACTTTCCGAAAAAGAAGCCACTGCCTGATTAAGGCAAATAGATCAGGAAAATGTACAGAAAGCATTAGCCATTGTAAATAATGGGATTAACACCTTGTCCAACTGCATATACACTTTAAACAACTTTGTTTCTTCTCCAATAGACATTGAGCATAGTGACATGGAATTCTTGCAACTTGGACAGAGTTAGCTAAGGTCCATTATGCAGATGGGGTGGACACTACAAACACTGAAATCAGGTCCCATTCCTTGGCAACATGTTAGCACAAGGGACATATTTTCTGACTTTACTTTGATGTGACAGCAACAAATAATGGCCATAAAGGAAGCGACTTCTGCTAAACATTGAGAAGTGAGAAAAGTTACCTTTTACTGTAGCTGAAATAGCATCTGCTGAATGGTTAATATACAGGGCTTGTAATCTGCCTATTTCAACACTGCAATTCACGTCCTGCTTGAAACACATTCCAGTAGGCAGATATGAAAGGCTAGGAGAAAGTTACATCCATAAGGTGTGGGTGCTTTCCTTTTCACGCAAATCTTTCAATGGCATGAAAAAGGTCTTTCCTAGTGGCAGTGAATGCAAGACTTTTGTGAGCCATCCAATGGTTTGTAAGCAGCTGTCCTTGCACAGGACGTGTAACGCTTCAGCAGCAAACTTAGCTTGGTATCTGAAGCGAGTTCCAGTCCATTTGATTAGACCTGCATGCGAGATGCTTTCTAATGGAAGCTATGTGCTTCTTAACAGTGGGAGCTTTTGTGGAATTCGAGCTGGAATTGCTTATATTGTTTCGGTCTCCCAAATTGTCATCTGTTGCCGGAATGTTCTTTCTCCTCCTACACAACAGATGAAAGTAGCAGATATTTGGCCTCAATATGCTACTGCAATTATGAATTTTGATAAACTGGGCAGACTAAAACCTTTATTGTTTCAACAATATGTGGCACTGACATCTGCACGCAAGACCTATGCGCTCCAAGTGGCAAAGTCATCTACAGAAATACAGTCCCTTTTAATTACAAACTTTTTGAGACACTTTGGTGAACTCATGGGATGAATATTTGATGCACCCAGTACTACTGGGGTTGCACATTTCTTTACGGATGTTGGCTCTGGGTTCGTTCAGACCTTTTCCTCTATATTTGGCTTAATACCTTCAGCCATACACTTTATATTTTCAAGTATTTTCAGGGGATTTCCGATTACGTTAGCTATAATTAGTGGCATCTCGCTGTTGGTATTTTTTATTCGCAATGGCTCTCCCTTTACAAGGAGAACTCAACATGAATACTGCTGCATAGCTGTAGCTCAGGCTTTAGAACATGAGTGCTCTTTCGTTTTCCTTGGCAACAATTTGTTCACTTTACCACCTGCAGAAGTGGAACATTTCCTTGCTTCTTCTGTCCCTGCTGTAATTGGAGATTTCATAAATGATATTTACGTTTGAATTTGATTTTATTGACGCCACTGGTGACATTTGAAAATGCCTCTTCCAATATTTCACATGCTCATGTGTGTTTTAGCTTGTCATTATTGACATTTATGCATATATATTTCAGGAACATCATTTTGAATTGCTTTAATATTTTTAATATTAGGCTTCTTAACCACTTCTGATCCGGAAAGGCGAGGGTGTTGTATAGGCATTTTAGTGATGCCTCTTGGTATGTTATTTTAGCAGCTATGCCTGCCACTGGTGCCCTTTAGCCCAGTTCCATTTTATTCTGCTTAATTTTTATTATCTCAGAATAGGCCACATTTGTGGTGTTGTTTTATTTTCTTTTTCTAGTTGTTCTTTTGCCTAGGAAAGCATTGCTTTCTTAGCTAGACATTCTTTTCATTTTGTGCTTTTCTCAAGGCTGCAGGGAGATAGGATTGCTGGCACAAGTGGTACACCGCGTCTCTAATGTTCACAGAAACACACACACCTTCTCAGAACATCAGCTGTTTTATTATAAAATCACTTGCCTCATGCATGTTAGAGTGAGATTACAGCCAGATTACCACAACTGCATGCTAATTGACTTTGCTACAGCTGTTTGCTAACAATACAGGTTCCTTGTCTACTTAGGGATAGTGTCTCTATAGACAACAGGCTTTCTTTCTCAGGTATAGGGGATGATATCTTCCCAGTGGGGAATCCTGAAGGGCAGATTAGGGCTTATCATGCTGTGCTCTAACATTGCTTAGGTAGGAATTGCATATATTACGCATAGTGACAGTATGGTGGAACTTTTCCTGTGTTCCACTTTTCTTGTCACCACTTTGCTTCTACTATGTTTCATCATTTAATTATTGTAATTCATGCCATTCTGTCTAAGATGCAGTTGTTTCAATAAATGTTATTGAACCATTTTCTGCTTCTGTTTGTCTTTGTATGTGTGAGACTAATGTAACTGAGAGAAAAACATGAGATCTGATACACCACGATTCCCCTGAGAAGTCATCTTGTCATGGGACTGGTTGACACAAATCATCCCTGCTCTTGTGCAGAGATGATGTACTGCTAGTTGGCCTGGAAATGGATTAGGCCAACAGTTGTCACATGGTTGGATTGGACTCAGTTCCCAACAATTCAGGTGATGCTGCCACCCGAATCCAGCAGCCTCATTAGGATAATGAGAGCCCACGCAACAGCATTAGAGCAGGCCTGACCACTCCTATCAAACCTGCACAAGCCCTTAAATTTGTGGAGGGATACCTAAGACAGCCACCTCTATTTTGTAGCCCCGCCTTCTCTGACCCCTAAACAGCTGAGTCAGCAAGGATGAAGGAAGTTGGAAAGAACACAGATTTCGTGCTGTGTTGTTTGAACCGATAAAACTGACTTTTTCATCTGCCTGTGAATGTTAAAATGTATCTCTTGGTTTCCGTGCAATTTGTAATTTATAACTGCTGTTTTCTTCTACCTGTGATTGTTTAAATTTGTCTCCTAAATATCCCCTAAACTCCTACGACTAACAGAAGTCAACCCCTTGCCCCTTTCATGAGTTAAAAAAGTTAAAAACACTGGTAAGCCCATCTGAAGTGTTTTTAAGAGATCGCATAATCTGTTTTGTGTACTTAGCACTTGTTTTTGGCTACAAAAAGTGTTTTTAAAGTGCACAAAAGTGTATTTTAGTGGTTGTAGATTTGGGACTTATCTGCATGGCAGAAAAGGAACTACAAAATGTTTATTGATCCTGTCTGCATCTAAGGATATTTATTCTTTAGGAACACCTCCGTGTCCTCTGCTCACCAGTTTATGCTTTAGCGATTGGCCCAAGGTGTCATCTGAGCATGACTGACCACTCCCCTCACAACTGCAAAGGCCCTTAAGTTTGTATAGGGAGCCACAAGACAGCCACCTCCAGTTTATAGCCCCAGCATCTCTGAGCCCTAAAGAAGCCCAGACATCAAGGATAAAGGAAGGTGGAAAAAACACAAACTTTGTGCTGTGCTGTTTGAAACTGCAAAACTGCTCTTTTTTTCTACTGACTGTTTACATTTATCTCCTGCTTTTTCCCTAAACTATACTACAGCTACTGAAAGGCAACACCCCCTTCATAAGCTAAACAGGCAAAACAACACTCCTTAAACCTAATCAGTGGTTTTAGGAGACTGCTTAATCTATTTTGTGGTTTAATTTGTGTTTGGGAATGGTATTTAGCATGTGCTTTAGCTAGAAAATGTGTTCCTGAGCAGGCCTGACCACTCCGCTCATACTTGTACAGGCCCTTGTGTTTATGGTCACAAGTTCTTTAAATATGTTTCCTATTGGTGGTTGCATCCATGTTCTGATTGATTCCTGGTGCATAGGTTTCTATTGGACCTAGGCTTTAAGTTCTGATTTGCTGATAGGTCTGGGGTTCTGATTGGTTCCTAGGTGCAGGTTTTCTATTAGACTTAGGGCTTTGGGTTAGAGATTGACTGATAGTTCTAGTGTTCTGACTGTTTCTTAGGGCTAGGGATTCTGTTGGACCTAGGGCTTAGGGTTTGGATTTTGATTATCTGATAGTTCTATGGTTTTGATTGGTTGCTATGACTAGTGGTTCTATTGGACCTAGGCATTGAGTTTGAGTTCTGATTGGCTAACCGGGCTCTATTGTTGATTGATGGCTAAGGCTGGATTTGTGATTGGTTAATAGGTCCAAGCTGCCTATTGGCTCTAGGATTTAGGCCTAGGGTTCCCCTTGGCCCCTTTGATATTTCCCTAATTTTCTTAGAACTTTGGGCTCAGCATCTGAGTGCAACTCAAACAGGGTGTCCAGCTAACAGTGTTGATGGGATTTGTCCTCATAGTGGTCTTATAAATTCATCATGTGTAATTTTATATTTGTTTTTAGCATTTGTTTTGCTAGAAAAAATATTTGTTGCATAGTGGCTTATTTTGCTCCTTACATTGACTGATCTAGTTGTGCATGTCATGCAGCTACCTGAGTAGCCAATTATTCCCTCCTATACATCACAGCTTAGGATCTTATTTAAAACTTGAAAGTTGAGTCATCATCTGCCAGGGTGATGAAGTCAATTTTGAAATGTCAGTTGGGCCAGTGGACATTTCATTCATTGAGAGGAACTGCGGTCAAGGCAGTTCCTCCCAATGTATTGTAACAAACATGGCGATCCCATACTGCAAAGTTATCTTTTTGGAATTTTCCAAAACAAATTCCCAAAGTGGGATTTTGTTTTTGAAAATAAGAAAGAAAAAAGACTATGGCCCTCATTCTGACCCTGGCGGTCTTTGACCGCCAGGGCGGAGGACCGCGGGAGCACCGCCGACAAGCCGGCGGTGCTCCAATGGGGATTCCGACCGCGGCGGTAAAGCCGCGGTCGGACCGGCACCACTGGCGGGGTCCCGCCAGTGTACCGCGGCCCCATTGAATCCTCCGCGGCGGCGCAGCTTGCTGCACCGCCGCGGGGATTCCGACCCCCCCTACCGCCATCCAGATCCCGGCGGTCGGACCGCCGAGATCCGGATGGCGGTAGGGGGGGTCGCGGGGCCCCTGGGGGCCCCTGCAGTGCCCATGCCACTGGCATGGGCATTGCAGGGGCCCCCGTAAGAGGGCCCCTACATGTATTTCACTGTCTGCTGCGCAGACAGTGAAATACGCGACGGGTGCAACTGCACCCGTCGCACAGCTTCCACTCCGCCGGCTCGATTCCGAGCCGGCTTCATCGTGGAAGCCTCTTTCCCGCTGGGCTGGCTGGCGGTCTGAAGGCGACCGCCAGCCAGCCCAGCGGGAAAGTCAGAATTACCGCCGCGGTCTTTCGACCGCGGAACGGTAACTTGACGGCGGGACTTTGGCGGTCGGCCTCCGCCGCCCGCCAAGGTCAGAATGAGGGCCTATGTCCCCGACACCATTGCAGTTTTCTCCCATAGTAAGGGGAACATTTTGCCACTGGCTTGGGCTTTGTAAGCTAAGGGCTTAGGGTGTCTTCCCCTGTGTGTCATGGCTAAGGGCACAGAGAACAAGGGCAGTTTGCTGTTTGTAATGCAAAATTATGAAAGATAAACTTTAAGTGAATCACATTACTTAGATATGGAAATATAAGACAAATTGATATATCTGCATTTTTTATCATGATGTGGATGGTGTGAATGGGGTTTGATTGATAGTGTGTAGTGGAGGTGTTACGTTTGTTTTTTAAACTTAGTCATTTTCTAGAAGTGTAAATATGTTGTTTCAAAGATTTAATGAATGCTTTTAAAAGCTGTCATGTTCAATTTTGCTATTGATTTATAACAATAAACAGATTTTATTAAACTAAACATCCCTCTTCTGGTCATATATTTTGATGGAACAATAGAAGTATGTTTTTTTTTGTTTAGGATTAGATAGTTGCCAATTTTGTTTCTTTATATAAATTTATATTTGTTACATTTCTCCCTGTCCCCATCAGAGGATCCCTTTCAAGATATCTAAATAAGCTCAAGACAAAAGACACCTACACAAACAAAACTGAAACTGCAAGTCAACAATGAAAACAACCTAAACAATTGTACTATTCAAACAAAATTCACAATGCGAAATGTACAAATAAAGAATTTTATCAAATTCTTGCTGAATTTCAAAAACCTAAATGCACAAAAGAAACTCATCACATTTCTCTAGAATTTACTGATAAATTGGCTTATGATTAAACAACCAAAGCAGACATGTTGAACTCCTATTTAAAACAAAGGGAGACCAACAACCAGAGTCAACCCATTTCCAACAATCCCCTCTAATGAGAGGCTAACCTAGCCTCTGCATTTTGCAAACAACTATCAGAAACTGAATTTATGAATCATAATGACCCCCAAATCTGTTTTCATTGAAAGTGTAATAAAAATATGCACCTAGATAATAGGGGTTGATAAGAAAGTTTCAAGTACCTAAACAGTGGCTGATTTGATTTGAAAGGTTTTCAAACATTTGACTATGTACTGAGTGACCACTTTCTATCAAAACTCTGTGATGCATCTTCACCTACCTAGGATTTCCACAAACAGTCCAAATACTATTTCTCTTGTACTATCTAAACTTGATTACTCCAATGACCTCTACCACAAATCAAGTTTGCTGTCAGGCTACTCCTATATGTAAAGCCACAAGCCCACATTTCCCCTGCCTTGAGGACCCTACATTCATTACCGGTTGCCAGAAAATCCACCCTGAAGCAGCTGAGTGTCACCCACAAAGCAATACATGGAATAGGACCACGGCGTGTCCAAGATGGTGACCGTGTCGGACGCTCTTTAGCAAGCTTCGCACAGGGCCCAATCATTATCCTGCATTTTGCAGTTACAGGGGCCCTACAGACGGTGCGCAGACCTGCCAAACTCGGTCCGTCAATGCGGAGACCTGGATGGTTGCAGCAGCACCATGTGTAGCGTTACACGGCTTGGAACACCTGACACTATGGAGGCCATAGGTGTTGCAAAAATGGCAACTAACTGATGATGCGAGGACCGGCATCATGTGCCGGGACCTCTGGAGAACTGCGTACGGCCCTGCAGAAAACATCTTACCTGCCAGGAGCCCACGGAGACATCCAGCGAGCGGCAACGTGTGGCGTTAAGCTAAGTGGCATCGCGCTTAGCTGCAGGCAACCCCATACCATGGGACTATGAGGAACGGGTGCGACTTCGCGGACGACGAGGGAACAGTGCCATCCCGAAAAACAGTAGGTCTGCTGACACTGTGGGGGCAATAGAGTGTATGACACTGTTCTTCTGATTGAGCATGCCCTAGAAACTAGCTGAGACCCTAAATGGACATTAGTCAACTGATCCACGTAATAACGCTGGCGTGTGCGGGATAGCACCGGGCCTACCAGCCAAGCTGAAAAGAACCAAGGCTTAAAAAACCACAGGAGGTCCTGAAACTCTACCTTGTAACTCATGCACGGTCCCTCGAAGTTGCACTAGTGCAGGTAAGACCACGCCAAACTTGCTGGTCACGCTAGCACTGGCTGCGGGAATACATATTGGGACTTGCTTATTTGACTTCCCTCCCTTATCTAGCTGCGAGAGATGCTGCAATAATGCACACAACACAGGATTACACCTTAATAATCATTCGCTGACCACATAGAATTATGGCCGTTCAAGCTATATTGTGCCCTTGTTTGAGTGACTCGTTGTTCTGTGAGCCCCGGCGCTGCACGGCCTACTCGCAACAGTCCTGTTTGAGTGCCGCAATTGAAGCGTGTCATAAGGTCATCTTACTGCAGAACCAACAACACGAGAGCACGCTCGCTACCATAGATCCTCCCCTCGAGAAGTTATGGGGAAAGCATGACCTACCAAGACAACAGGAGACACCATGCAAGTAGTTGATACTCACTCAACTGACTCCTCATCACAAGGTGATCAGTTCCAACATCTTGAATCCACGCTTAATAGTCACTCTGAGAAACTTGACATTTTTTTACATGTGATACTAGACACTAAAACCTCACTGAAGGCTAAAAGTGATTCAGTAGCTCTGGAAGTGAATTTATTAGGATCAGATCATCGCAAGCTAGCAGATAGGGTTACCCAGACCGAATCAGTTACGCAAACTATATCGCCAACCCTCCAGTCAATACAAACGCAAATAACGTCCATGGAAGAAGAATTATCTGCCCTACACCATAGAGCAGAAGATGCAGAAGGCCGCTCACGGCGCAAAAATATCCGTTTTATCAGCTTCCCTGAACGCTCAGAACTTCCAGGGCCGAGCTGTTCTTGGAAAAGTGGCTTCTGTCGACAGTGCTAAAAGATAAAACACCTCCTTTGTTCTCTGTAGAGAGGGCTCACCGCATACCAGGATGCCCCCCAAAGTGGGAGCTCCACCGCATCCTCTTATAGCCCGCCTATTGAACTTTCACGATTGTGACCTAATCCTTCAATTATTCCTCACCAAAGGTCCGTGGCACTTTGATGACGGAATGATTTCAGCATACCCAGACTACACTATGGAGGTGCACAGCAAACAGGGGTCCTACGTGAAGTTTAAACAACAGCTCGCGATCTGCAAATCAAATATGCTCTTCTCTTCCCAGTGAAACTTAGGCCCATATTTATACTTTTTGACGCAAATCAGCACTAGGACAGATTTGCGTTAAAAAATTTACCACCAGCTAAAGCCATTCCAACGGGCCATCCGGGTGCCTTATTTATGGAATGACGTTAGCCGGCGCTGCGGCTCGGTTAGCGTCAAAATAAATGACTCTAACCTGGCAGCGCAGGCGTAGGGAAGAATGGGGGTTGTGCGTCAAAGAATGGTGCAAGTCAGGTAAGAGTAAAAAATCTTGGCTTTAACCTGACTTGCGCAATTTTCTGACGCACAACCCCCATTGAAATGACTCCAGTCTTAGCAAAGACAGGAATCATGCCCCCCTGCCCAATGGCCATGCTCAGGGGACTTCTGTCCCCTGGGCATGGCCATTGGGCACAGTGGCATGTAGGGGGGCCCAAGTTAGGCCCTCATATGCCACTTAAAAAAAAATATATATATACTTACCACCACTTATGTACTTACCTGGCATGGGTCCCCCATCCATGGGTGTCCTCCAGGGGTGGGCGAGGGTGGCAAGGAGTGTCCCTGGGTGCAGGGAAGGGCACCTGTGGACTGCTTCCATTGTCAGAGACCATGGAAATGAGCCCACAGGTCCCTTATTGCCTGCCCTGACCCAGGCTTTAAAAAACAGCGTAAACCCGTCTGGGTGCCATGTTTTAAGGCCCGCCTCCTCCTGTGCGTCAAAATGAAGCGGGAGGATAAATAAGGCGCACATGCCTTAAAGTCATTTTTTTGCACGGGAACGCCTACCTTGCGCAAGGTAGGTTTTCGCGTACAGAAAATGACTCAAACTCCATAAATTTGGCGCTAGATGGGTCCAGCTCCAAAGTATAAATATGGAGTTAAGTTTGCGCTGCATTTGCGTAGAAAAAATGACGCAAATCCGGTGCAAACAGACTATAAATATGGGCCTTAAAGTCATGGACCATGAAAAAACGCACATTATCCAGTCACCAGAGGACGCGTGAACTTGGCTGCACGCCAAAGGCATAGCACCAACACTCAGAGAGGAAAAAGAGACAGACACATGGGTGATCCATAATCTACGACGGCGTCATAGGAAGCCACCCAGCTCCTGCCCAGATCGAAACCAAGCAGCAGCAGAACAGGCCCGAGCAGTAGCAGCAGCGACACAACATTGAAGTAACTCGTTCACCGCTCTTCACTCCGATCATATCCAAACGTCGGGGTCCGACACTGGCGGCTCCCAGATCTCATCGACTGGCAGCAATAAGGATCCTCATATCACACCTGGATCAGTGGATGAAATTATTTGAACCCAAGCAATCAATGGGTTTTACATTGTGATCCAGTAGATACCACCCCCTCCCTCGTCAACTGACGGGACCTATCTGTAAGCAATGACTCTTCCGGACTCCTCTTTCACATTACGTCACAATCCCCACTGTGGTGCAACCCAATACCCGTGTTGACATCGCCCTCACACAATGTATCTTTGGACACGTTGTTCATTAAGGTATCATGGTAAATGTTATTTTGTGCGCGATTATGCCCATTGGTTGGTAGACTACATGGCTACGGCCCGGGGGGGGATTGTTACTAAAGTTTGGGTGTTTTTTTATTTACCTGCTTGCTTTACTATGCTTAACAATGTATCGTTATGTACGACATTGTTGTTATGTACATTGGAAAATACTAATGTGGATGAACATGAGTGGTGACTGCTGTAAGTGCAGTGGGGGATCAAGCAGTAAGAAACAACTAGTAGATAAGAAAATATTATCTCTCACACATTGTATTTGGAATGATGTCTAACACGCCCTCACTGACCCACACTCCACAATATAGATTCTTTACTTGGAATGTAAGGGGTATGGCATCCTACATCAAGCGCTATAGAATACACTTGTATCTCAAATGCCATCATTCACATATCGCAATGCTCCAGGAGACACATCTTACGGCCTCAGAACTAGGTAGACTAAAATCCAGATGGCGGGGACAAATATATGGTACTATTACATCTGCATATGCCAGGGAAGTTCTCATATTGGTGGCTCCTGGGATCCCCTTTGCCCTTACGACACAAACTATAGACCCAAAAGGTTGGTATGTAATTCTAGAAGGCAGGCTAGATGGCACCCCCATTAATATGGTGGCTGTATACGCCCCTAATGTGAAATAAATACAATTCTTAGATTCTCTGACACCGGCGCTTTTTCAAGACCCACTAACTCTGCAGTGTGGGGTGGAGACTTTAACTACATCCTGGACCTCCAATTGGACCGCTCTCACCCCCCACTATCTACGGCAACCAGCAACCGCATTACCCATCACTTTCGAAGTTGGAGCACACATATGGGGCTTGGCGACATATGGTGCATGGGTCACCCACAAGAATGCGAATACTTGTTTTATTCCCCTGTACATGACCTATACACTAGGATAAATATCCTTTTTAGCACCACTAACAACAGGCCCCTTCTAGATCGCTCAGAATAACTAGCAAAAACACATTCGGCCCATAACCCACTGACAGCGGTACTGACTTGGGGTGTCTCGCGACCCTCCATACCTATTTGAAGCCTACAAACAGAGGCTCTATTAGATCCTCCATTCCGTGAGGCACCATCGTAGACCATCCAGCAATAGTTCATAGCGAATGCTGGCTCAGCCTCCTCTCGGGCGATAGAATGGGAAACTCACAAAGTGGTGATTAGTGGCAGTGCATGGCTGCTACATGGGGGGTGAGACAGCAGTTACTACCTGACCTCTCTGAGGTGGAACAAGACTTATGCCACACGGAAATACACAATGTGAGATGAACTGTATCACCCTTACAGCTCCCTCAGCTCCGTATCCGTTGCCTTGTAGCAGAATCTACCTTGAGTCACTCTGATTATCGTACATGAATGGCTCTGCAGCATGCCCAAGGCAATCTCTTGGGCAAGGTGCTTGCTTGTTTTCTCTGTGAGGTGCACTGTGGCACACTGGACATGTCAATTAGGACAAAGGATGGCACAGTACCCACATCATAACTAGCTATCAATGACACTTTCCGTGACTACTACCGACAGTTATGTGAAAAACCGACTAACTTAAACATGAGCCATATACAAAATTTTCGGGAACAAAATATCCCTCCCTAGTCTCACTACCACACAGCGCACTATCTTAGAAGAACCCATACAATTAGAGGAGATCCAAGCAGCTATAATGCAAATAGCTTGCAACAAAACGCCAGGTGCAGCCTTTTTGCATGTCTTGAAACAATGGGATTCGGACCTCATCTTCTCAGATGGGTTAAAATGTTGTATAGGGAACCATTGGCTAGGGTGAAGATGAGCCAGATGATATCAAATTGCTTTAGCATACAACGAGAGCCGCAAAATGGTTGCCCACTATCGCCGCTCATCTTTGCCTTGGCAATGGACCCCCTGGCATGTTATTTGTGGAACCAGGCTGAAGCTTGGGGGATATGGGACTCGCAACGGTTCCAAGTGTTGTCCCTCTATCCGGACGATGCTCTCATTTATCTTAGAGATGTACATACTACATTACCTGAGCTCGAACAATTAATGGCAACCTTTGGGAGGATCTCGGGTCTCCAGGTCAATTGGCCTAAGTCATGCGTGTTCCTGATGGCCCTATGCCCCCTGCGGACAGAATTACTACCACCAACTCCCGCTTGCAGTAGCAATACGATACTTTCAAGTATCTGGGAGTTAATATTTATCATATGACAAAGGACCTTCTTGACGACAACTTACATAAGGCCATTGCAAATATACGCTTATCCCTTACTTTCTGCCAATCACTACCGCTATCGCTGATTGGCCATGTGGCAATATCGAAGATGTTAATCCTACTCAGGTTACTATATTTTATCTCCGCACTGTCCATAGTGAACCCGCGTACCTTCTTTAAAACACTGGAAAGCTTGCTCTTAGATTTGATTTGGGGGGGGGGCAGATGGCGTAGAGTGGTCCTTTCTAAACTCAAGAGGCCTCTAAAGGAGGGTGGATTGGGTGCTCCAAACTTTGACATATATTACTCAGCAGCACAATTTCAATGGCCGACCTCATGGTTGGTTTCACCACCACATCTGGAAACACGTGCTATACAAGCCTATCTGGGAAGCCTTGCTGTGTACACTTGGCTAACTGATAACAATGGATCTTGTACCACTATGACCCCACTAATGAAAGTGGCACACATATGCTGACACCGTCATTTACACTTAAGGGGACCTTACATCCCCTACTCACCGGAGATCTCGATATGGGAGATGCCTGGGGTAAAACAGAAAACACAGACTCATGATCACACCCATTGGATGGGAAAAGAGGCTATCCGCCTGGGACATTTCTTTTCGGAGGGTACACTCAGATCCTTTTAAGAAATGGTCACAGAACATGACATTGCACCTGGACAATTTATCACTTACTATACTATATTGCAGATCATGCGTAGCTTTTGGGGTGCAATGTCTTATGCATCACACTCCATCTTATCAGCCAGGATCACTAAATGCGCTATCACCACCCTGTGTACAACACTGCATGGGACTGCAAGTAACCTTTTACAAACTGCACACGAAAAGTGGAACACAGTGCTACCACAATCACTGACTGAAGCGGATTGGGACAGGGCGGTGCACTTGGTAAAAGAAATATCCTGAAACACCAGGTTCAGATTCGTCCAATTTAATTATATACATCACGCATATGTTGATCCTCAACGCATCCAGCCCATATACCCTTCACATGAACCAGTCTGCCTGCATTGTTCCGCCCCCTTAGAAGGTTTTTACCATATGGTCATTGGAACACGATACACTACATCCACTCCATCCCATTATATTACACACAAGCACATGCAAGCATGGTTATGTTTTTCTTTTCCAGCTAAAAGTCGTGTTACTATATAAAACGAACGTTTGTACACTACCATGTAGATATGCTTTTTGGAGAAAAAAAAAAAACTCCATCAAAACAATCTCCTAACAAATGTTTATTGTCATTCTCTGCAATAATGTTAATTTGAACAACGGAATATTATATTGTACTGTATTCCATACATTTTGAAAACCAACAAACAAGCGTGCAAAAAAAACCTGGAATAGGACCATTTTTAATCAGAAACAAAAACACTGAGGGGCATATTTATACTCTGTTTGTGCCGGAATTGCGTCATTTTGTTTATGCAAATTTGACACAAACTTAACTCCATATTTATACTTTGGCACTTGACCTGTCCAGCTCCAAATTTATGGAGTTTGAGTCATTTTTTGGACATGAAAACCCACCTTACGCTAATGATATGCAAGGTAGACGTTCCCCTGTAAAAAATGACTTCAAGGTATGTGTGCCTTATTTATACTCCCACGTCATTATGACACACAGAAGGAGCCGGGGCTTAAAAAATGGCGCCCAGCTTGATGTGCGCCGTTTTTTAACGCCTGGGTCAGGGCCGGCATTAAGGGACCTGTGGGCTCATTTCCATGGTCTCTGATCATGGAAGCAGTCCACAGGTGCCCTTCCCTGCCCCCAGGGACACCCCTTGCAACACTCGCCCACCCAACAGCTCTCCATCAGCTCCTATGGAACTCCCACTCCCAACACTCTAATCTGATGTCAGGCATGACAACAGCCTCAGGAATAAGATCCCTTACATTCTACCATCTACCACACACCCTCCCCCTTAAAACAATAAAAAACAAATAACACATTAAAACAAAACATAACAATTAAATAGGAAAATAGTTATAAAAGAAATACATTCAAATACTTAAAGATGTGAAATTTTCTTTGAAATTACAACCTGATTGAGATTCCACACCCTGCCATCTTTGATCTTTACAGCATTGCTAAAAAGTTTGATGACTTGATTTCTTAATCAAAATGTCATCCCCTACTTTCACTTCAATTTTACATGTGTTCTTACTATAATCAAATATTCTTTCCTTCTTTGTATACATTTTTTCTCATGCTCATCCTTCTCCTTCATGTTTCCCTACGACACACTGTCATCTTTTCCCCAACTTACCCAACCTGGTGCTAAAAACGTGTTAGCTTTACGACCTCTAAAAAGTTCAAAATGAACCTTACCAATGGTAGTGTGGGGAAAAAACTTGTATGCATGAAGGAAACTTTTAAGACCCTCCTTCCAATTTCTGCCTGCTGCAACTTCCAATTGTATACATTCTTTTACACATTTATTAAATCTCTCCACTGTACCATTTCCTTCGGGATGATATAGGGAACACTTCTTATGTTCAATGCTTCCATTTCTCCTGACAAAAATTGTGACCCATTATCAGTTACAATAGTGTTCGGATAACCTTCACAACTGAAAATCCCACTAAGAAAATCAAGTATTTTCTTGGTTTCCATACTGCAACTGATGCCTATTTCAGCCCATCTGGAAAACTGATCCATCAATACCACAATATAGTTGAGTCCACTTTCCCCATGAATAGGTCCAACCAAATCAACAGCCACAACATCCCACGGTTTGTTTGAAACTTGTCTGATATACATAGGCGGTACTCTGGTTTTGTACACTTTGTCACCATTGCAACAATCTGGACATTCTCTGATTTTCCTTTCAATCATGAGATCCATGCCTGGCCACCAATAGTTAAGATGGATTCTAGCTTTCGTCTTGTTCATTCCCTGATGTCCTTCATGTCCCAACTCCATTATTTTCTCCCTCAAAATAGTGGGAACAACTAACCTTGAACCACGCAAAAGTACGTCTCTCTCCATTGAAAATTCCTCTCTCACTTTCCAAAATCCTCCTAACTCCTCATCACGTTTCACATTCACACCCCATTTATTTCTGAGTTCTTTGCACACACGTTGTAATACAGAATCTTCCAAAACCGCTCTCAACCATTCCTCCTGTCCTACAATTCCATCTGTTATGCTACACACACTTACTTCATTTTCCAAATCCTTTTTTAAACATTCTTCTGTTTCGGTACTAAGCCTTGACAAACAATCAGCCATCCTGTAATTAGGTCCTGGAACATAAAACACCCTGAACGCGAAATCCTGTAGACCAACAACCCACCTACTAATCCTACTGGAGATCGTATCAAGGCCCTTATTCATGAAAATCTCCACAAGAGGTTTATGGTTAGTGAAAATCTGAAATTCTTTTCCCCACACAAAATTCTTCAATTTGTTGACAACCCAATATACACTCAAGGCTTCCTTCTCAATAGTGGAATAATTAATCTCAGCTCCTCGCAAAGTTCTAGAACAATACACTATTGGTTTGAGAACACTCTCTCCCGTTTCCTGCAACAAAACCGCTCCTAGCATCTGTCATGATTACACATTTCTTTTCCGGATCAAACAAACGCAAACTCTCTTTTTATACTCTCAAATTCCTCCTTACATTCTTCATTCCATGCAAATTCACTACCTTTCTTCAGTAGTCTGCGCATGTGTACCGTTTTAGATGCTAGATTTTGTAAGAACTTGGCATGGAATTCCACCATTCCAAGAAAAGATAACAGCTCCTCTTTCTTTTCTGGATTACGTAATTTTAAAATGTTCATTCCAAGATCTTCCTTCGGACACACACTTTTTGAAGTTATTTTATGACCCAAATATTCAATTTCAGTCCTACAGAAGGAACATTTCTTAAGTTTGAGGGTCAAACCATGATCTCTCAAAATGGTAAGAACCCTCCTGACTCTCATTTCATGTTCTGCTTCTGTTTGTCCATGTATTAAAATGTCATCCTGGAAGCATTTTACCCCAGGTTCGGAACCAAACAAATTGTACATTATACGTTGAAATACTGCCACTCCAGACACCAGCCCAAACGACATCCTCTTAAATCTGAAGGTTCCAAAAGGTGTGATGAATGTGGTATAGTCTTTAGAGTCATCATGTAACATGACCTGATGATAAGCTGAAGTTAAATCTAACTTGCTGAAAAACTTTGACCCATGTAATAATGTGACCATCTCAGTTATATTCGGTAGAGGAAATTGATTACTGACCACACACTTATTTACATTTCTCAAATCCACACACAATCTGATTTCTCCTGTTTGTTTGCACGCTACTACTATGGGCAAAACCCATTCTGAGGATTCCACTGGCTCAATTATTCCCTTGTCACATAACCTCCATATTTTTTTATCAACATCATTCTTCATCGAGATGGGAATGGGGCGTACTCTGGCAACCACTGGAACCGACCCCTCTTTAACCCTTATGTGGTGAACATACCTCTTTAGACAAACTAATTTGTCACTGAACACTTCGTTGTACTCTTTAACAAACTCTGGTGAATCCTCTACCTTCCCACTTTGTACAGAAAGTTCACAAACTCTTTGCAGATTTTCAATAAACTCATCTTTGATCTTAACTGGTGTGGATGAATCGGGATCTATCATAATAATCAGATCCCTTTGGTGCGGACAACTCAACACACTATGGGGGTCATTCCAACCCTGGCGGTCGGTGTTAAAGCGGCGGCCAACCCGCCAACAGGCAGGCGGTAAAAAAAATGGAATTCTGACCCTGGCGGGAACCGCCAACACAGCCCGCCACTTTAACACACCGACAGCCACGGCGGGGCAAACAAACAGCGCGGCGGTCACCGCCAACAGACAGGCGACAGACCTATCACGACCCACCAATCCGCCACCTTTTCCGGGGCGGGAGCCCCGCCGATAAAAACACGGCGGAAACAGACTACGAACGGGAAAACGCTCACCTTTATACACTCCACGAGGAATCTGGACAGCATGGAACCCGAATTAAACATCCTACCAGCTATTGTCTACCTGCTCCTCTACCAGGAGCACGAACGCCGGCGCAGACGACAACGGTGAGTACTGCACCTACGACACAGGGGAGGGGGGAGGAGGAAAGGTTACGGGCACACACATATGTTGACATCGCCCTCACACAATGTATCTTTGGACACGTTGTTCATTAAGGTATCATGATAAATGTTATTTTGTGCGCGATTATGCCCATTGGTTGGTAGACTACATGGCTACGGCCCGGGGGGGGATTGTTACTAAAGTTTGGGTGTTTTTTTATTTACCTGCTTGCTTTACTATGCTTAACAATGTATCGTTATGTACGACATTGTTGTTATGTACATCGGAAAATACTAATGTGGATGAACATGAGTGGTGACTGCTGTGAGTGCAGTGGGGGATCAAGCAGTAAGAAACAACTAGTAGATAAGAAAATATTATCTCTCACACATTGTATTTGGAATGATGTCTAACACGCCCTCACTGACCCACACTCCACAATATAGATTCCTTACTTGGAATGTAAGGGGTATTGCATCCTACATCAAGCACTATAGAATACACTTGTATCTCAAATGCCATCATTCACATATCGCAATGCTCCAGGAGACACATCTTACGGCCTCAGAACTAGGTAGACTAAAATCCAGATGGCGGGGACAAACATATGGTACTATTACATCTGCATATGCCAGGGAAGTTCTCATATTGGTGGCTCCTGGGATCCTCTTTGCCCTTACGACACAAACTATAGACCCAAAAGGTCAGTATGTAATTCTAGAAGGCAGGCTAGATGGCACCCCCATTAATATGGTGGCTGTATACGCCCCTAATGTGAAATAAATACAATTCTTAGATTCTCTGACGCTGGCGCTTTTTCAAGACCCACTAACTCTGCAGTGTGGGGTGGAGACTTTAACTACATCCTGGACCTCCAATTGGACCGCTCTCACCCCCCACTATCTACGGCAACCAGCAACCGCATTACCCATCACTTTCGAAGTTGGAGCACACATATGGGGCTTGGCGACATATGGTGCATGGGTCACCCACAAGAATGCGAATACTTGTTTTATTCCCCTGTACATGACCTACACACTAGGATAAATATCCTTTTTAGCACCACTAACAACAGGCCCCTTTTAGATCGCTCAGAATAACTAGCAAAAACACATTCGGCACATAACCCACTGACAGCGGTACTGACTTGGGGTGTCTCGCGACCCTCCATACCTAATTGAAGCCTACAAACAGAGGCTCTATTAGATCCTCCATTCCGTGAGGCACCATCGTAGACCATCCAGCAATAGTTCATAGCGAATGCTGGCTCAGCGTCCTCTCAGGCGATAGAATGGGAAACTCACAAAGTGGTGATTAGTGGCAGTGCATGGCTGCTACCTGGGGGGTGAGACAGCAGTTACTACCTGACCTCTCTGAGGTGGAACAAGACTTATGCCACACGGAAATACACAATGTGAGATGAACTGTATCACCCTTACAGCTCCCTCAGCTCCGTATCCGTTGCCATGTAGCGGAATCTACCTTGAGTCACTCTGATTATCGTACATGAATGGCTCTGCAGCATGCCCAAGGCAATCTCTTGGGCAAGGTGCTTGCTTGTTTTCTCTGTGAGGTGCACTGTGGCACACTGGACATGTCAATTAGGACAAAGGATGGCACAGTAGCCACATCATAACTAGCTATCAATGACACTTTCCGTGACTACGACCGACAGTTATGTGAAAAACCGACTAACTTAAACATGAGCCATATACAAAATTTTCTGGAACAAAATATCCCTCCCTAGTCTCACTACCACACAGCGCACTATCATAGAAGAACCCATACAATTAGAGGAGATCCAAGCAGCTTGCAACAAAACGCCAGGTGCAGCCTTTTTGCATGTCTTGAAACAATGGGATTCGGACCTCATCTTCTCAGATGGGTTAAAATGTTGTATAGGGAACCATTGGCTAGGGTGAAGATGAGCCAGATGATATCAAATTGCTTCAGCATACAATGAGAGCCGCGAAATGGTTGCCCACTATCGCCGCTCATCTTTGCCTTGGCAATTGAACCCCTGGCATGTTATTTGTGGAACCAGGCTGAAGCTTGGGGGATATGGGACTCGCAACGGTTCCAAGTGTTGTCCCTCTATCCGGACGATGCTCTCATTTATCTTAGAGATGTACATACTACATTACCTGAGCTCGAACAATTAATGGCAACCTGTGGGAGGATCTCGGGTCTCCAGGTCAATTGGCCTAAGTCATGCGTGTTCCTGCTGGCCCTATGCCCCCTGCGGACAGAATTACTACCACCAACTCCCGCTTGCAGTAGCAATACGATACTTTCAAGTATCTGGGAGTTAATATTTATCATACGACAAAGGACCTTCTTGACGACAACTTACATAAGGCCATTGCAAATATACGCTTATCCCTTACTTTCTGCCAATCACTACTGCTATCACTGATTGGCCATGTGGCAATATCGAAGATGTTAATCCTACCCAGGTTGCTATATTTTATCTCCGCACTGTCCATAGTGAACCCGCGTACCTTCTTTAAAACACTGGAAAGCTTGCTCTTAGATTTGATTTGGGGGGGGGCAGACGCCGTAGAGTAGCCCTTTCTAAACTCAAGAGGCCTCTAAAGGAGGGTGGATCGGGTGCTCCAAACTTTGACATATATTACTCAGCAGCACAATTTCAATGGCCGACCTCATGGTTGGTTTCACCACCACATCTGGAAACACGTGCTATACAAGCCTATCTGGGAAGCCTTGCTGTGTACACTTGGCTAACTGATAACAATGGATCTTGTACCACTATGACCCCACTAATGAAAGTGGCACACATATGCTGGCACCGTTATTTACACTTAAGGGGACCTTACATCCCCTACTCACCGGAGATCTCGATATGGGAGATGCCTGGGGTAAAACAGCAAACACAGACTCATGATCACACCCATTTGATGGGAAAAGAGGCTATCCGCCTGGGACATTTCTTTTCGGAGGGTACACTCAGATCCTTTTAAGAAATGGTCACAGAACATGACATTGCACCTGGACAATTTATCACTTACTATACTATATTGCAGATCATGCGTAGCTTTTGGGGTGCAATGTCTTATGCATCACACTCCATCTTATCAGCCAGGATCACTAAATGCGCTATCACCACCCTGTGTACAACACTGCATGGGACTGCAAGTAACCTTTTACAAACTGCACACGAAAAGTGGAACACAGTGCTACCAAAATCACTGACTGAAGCGGATTGGGACAGGGCGGTGCACTTGGTAAAAGAAATATCCCGAAACACCAGGTTCAGATTCGTCCAATTTAATTATATACATCACGCATATGTTGATCCTCAACGCATCCAGCCCATATACCCTTCACATGAACCAGTCTGCCTGCATTGTTCCGCCCCCTTAGAAGGTTTTTACCATATGGTCATTGGAACACGATACACTACATCCACTCCATCCCATTATATTACACACAAGCACATGCAAGCATGGTTATGTTTTTCTTTTCCAGCTAAAAGTTGTGTTACTATATAAAACGAACGTTTGTACACTACCATGTAGATATGCTTTTTGGAGAAAAAAAAAAAAACTCCATCAAAACAATCTCCTAACAAATGTTTATTGTCATTCTCTGCAATAATGTTAATTTGAACAAAGGAATATTATATTGTACTGTATTCCATACATTTTGAAAACCAACAAACAAGCGTGCAAAAAAAACTTGGAATAGGACCATTTTTAATCAGAAACAAAAACACTGAGGGGCATATTTATATTCTGTTTGTGCCGGAATTGCGTCATTTTGTTTATTCAAATTTGACACAAACTTAACTCCATATTTATACTTTGGCACTTGACCTGTCCAGCGCCAAATTTATGGAGTTTGAGTCATTTTTTGGACGTGAAAACCCACCTTACGCTAATGATATGCAAGGTAGACGTTCCCCTGTAAAAAATGACTTCAAGGTATGTGTGCCTTATTTATACTCCCACGTCATTATGACACACAGAAGGAGCCGGGACTTAAAAAATGGCGCCCAGCTTGATGTGCGCCGTTTTTTAATGCCTGGGTCAGGGCAGGCATTAAGGGACCTGTGGGCTCCTCGTTTCCATGGTCTCTGACCATGGAAGCAGTCCACAGGTGCCCTTCCCTGCCCCCAGGGACACCCCTTGCAACCCTCGCCCACCCAACAGCTCTCCATCAGCTCCTATGGAACTCCCACTCCCAACACTCTAATCTGATGTCAGGCATGACATCAGCCTCAGGAATAAGATCCCTTACATTCTACCATCTACCACACACCCTCCCCCTTAAAACAATAAAAAACAAATAACACATTAAAACAAAACATAACAATTAAATAGGAAAATAGTTATAAAAGAAATACATTCAAATACTTAAAGATGTGAAATTTTCTTTGAAATTACAACCTGATTGAGATTCCACACCCTGCCATCTTTGATCTTTACAGCATTGCTAAAAAGTTTGATGACTTGATTTCTTAATCAAAATGTCATCCCCTACTTTCACTTCAATTTTACATGTGTTCTTACTATTATCAAATATTCTTTCCTTCTTTGTATACATTTTTTCTCATGCTCATCCTTCTCCTTCATGTTTCCCTACGACACACTGTCATCTTTTCCCCAACTTACCCAACCTGGTGCTAAAAACGTGTTAGCTTTACGACCTCTAAAAAGTTCAAAATGAACCTTACCAATGGTAGTGTGGGGAAAAAACTTGTATGCATGAAGGAAACTTTTAAGACCCTCCTTCCAATTTCTGCCTGCTGCAACTTCCAATTGTATACATTCTTTTACACATTTATTAAATCTCTCCACTGTACCATTTCCTTCGGGATGATATAGGGAACACTTCTTATGTTCAATGCTTCCATTTCACCTGACAAAAATTGTGACCCATTATTAGTTAAAATAGTGTTCGGATAACCTTCACGACTGAAAATCCCACTAAGAAAATCAAGTATTTTCTTGGTTTCCATACTGCAACTGATGCCTATTTCAGCCCATCTGGAAAACTGATCCATCAATACCACAATATAGTTGAGTCCACTTTCCCCATGAATAGGTCCAACCAAATCAACAGCCACAACATCCCACGGTTTGTTTGAAACTTGTCTGATATACATAGGCGGTACTCTGGTTTTGTACACTTTGTCACCATTGCAACAATCTGGACATTCTCTGATTTTCCTTTCAATCATGAGATCCATGCCTGGCCACCAATAGTTAAGATGGATTCTAGCTTTCGTCTTGTTCATTCCCTGATGTCCTTCATGTCCCAACTCCATTATTTTCTCCCTCAAAATAGTGGGAACAACTAACCTTGAACCACGCAAAAGTACGTCTCTCTCCATTGAAAATTCTTCTCTCACTTTCCAAAATCCTCCTAACTCCTCATCACGTTTCACATTCACACCCCATTTATTTCTGAGTTCTTTGCACACATGTTGTAATACAGAATCTTCCAAAACCGCTCTCAACCATTCCTCCTGTCCTACAATTCCATCTGTTATGCTACACACTTACTTCATTTTCAAAATCCTTTTTTAAACATTCTTCTGTTTCGGTACTAAGCCTTGACAAATAATCAACCATCCTGTAATTAGGTCCTGGAACATAAAACACCCTGAACGCGAAATCCTGTAGACCAACAACCCACCTACTAATACTACTGGAGATCGTATCAAGGCCCTTATTCATGAAAATCTCCACAAGAGGTTTATGGTCAGTGAAAATCTGAAATTCTTTTCCCCACACAAAATTCTTCAATTTGTTGACAACCCAATATACACTCAAGGCTTCCTTCTCAATAGTGGAATAATTAATCTCAGCTCCTCGCAAAGTTCTAGAACAATACACTATTGGTTTGAGAACACTCTCTCCCGTTTCCTGCAACAAAACCGCTCCTAGCATCTGTCATGATTACACATTTCTTTTCCGGATCAAACAAACGCAAACTCTCTTTTTATACTCTCAAATTCCTCCTTACATTCTTCATTCCATGCAAATTCACTACCTTTCTTCAGTAGTCTGCGCATGTGTACCGTTTTAGATGCTAGATTTTGTAAGAACTTGGCATGGAATTCCACTATTCCAAGAAAAGATAACAGCTCCTCTTTCTTTTCTGGATTACGTAATTTTAAAATGTTCATTCCAAGATCTTCCTTCGGACACACACTTTTTGAAGTTATTTTATGACCCAAATATTCAATTTCAGTCCTACAGAAGGAACATTTCTTAAGTTTGAGGGTCAAACCATGATCTCTCAAAATGGTAAGAACCCTCCTGACTCTCATTTCATGTTCTGCTTCTGTTTGTCCATGTATTAAAATGTCATCCTGGAAGCATTTTACCCCAGGTTCGGAACCAAACAAATTGTACATTATACGTTGAAATACTGCCACTCCAGACACCAGCCCAAACGACATCCTCTTAAATCTGAAGGTTCCAAAAGGTGTGATGAATGTGGTATAGTCTTTAGAGTCATCATGTAACATGACCTGATGATAAGCTGAAGTTAAATCTAACTTGCTGAAAAACTTTGACCCATGTAATAATGTGACCATCTCAGTTATATTCGGTAGAGGAAATTGATTACTGACCACACACTTATTTACATTTCTCAAATCCACACACAATCTGATTTCTCCTGTTTGTTTGCACGCTACTACTATGGGCAAAACCCATTCCGAGGATTCCACTGGCTCAATTATTCCCTTGTCACATAACCTCCATATTTTTTTCTCAACATCATTCTTCATCGAGATGGGAATGGGGCGTACTCTGGCAACCACTGGAACCGACCCCTCTTTAACCCTTATGTGGTGAACATACCTCTTTAGACAACCTAATTTGTCACTTAACACTTCGTTGTACTCTTTAACAAACTCTGGTGAATCCTCTACCTTCCCACTTTGTACAGAAAGTTCACAAACTCTTTGCAGATTTTCAATAAACTCATCTTTGATCTTAACTTGTGTGGATGAATCGGGATCTATCATAATAATCAGATCCCTTTGGTGCGGACAACTCAACACACTATGGGGGTCATTCCAACCCTGGCGGTCGGTGTTAAAGCGGCGGCCAACCCGCCAACAGGCAGGCGGTAAAAAAAATGGAATTCTGACCCTGGCGGGAACCGCCAACACAGCCCGCCACTTTAACACACCGACCGCCACAGCGGGACAAACAAACAGCGCGGCGGTCACCGCCAACAGACAGGCGACAGACCTATCACGACCCACCAATCCGCCACCTTTTCCGGGGCGGGAGCCCCGCCGATAAAAACACGGCGGAAACTGACTTCGAACGGGAAAACGCTCACCTCTATACACTCCACCAGGAATCTGGACAGCATGGAACCCGAATTAAACATCCTACCAGCTATTGTCTACCTGCTCCTCTACCAGGAGCACGAACGCCGGTGCAGACGACAACGGTGAGTACTGCACCTACGACACAGGGGAGGGGGGAGGAGGAAAGGTTACGGGCACACACATATGTTGACATCGCCCTCACACAATGTATCTTTGGACACGTTGTTCATTAAGGTATCATGGTAAATGTTATTTCGTGCGCGATTATGCCCATTGGTTGGTAGACTACATGGCTACGGCCCGGGGGGGGATTGTTACTAAAGTTTGGGTGTTTTTTTATTTACCTGCTTGCTTTACTATGCTTAACAATGTATCGTTATGTACGACATTGTTGTTATGTACATCAGAAAATACTAATGTGGATGAACATGAGTGGTGACTGCTGTGAGTGCAGTGGGGGATCAAGCAGTAAGAAACAACTAGTAGATAAGAAAATATTATCTCTCACACATTGTATTTGGAATGATGTCTAACACGCCCTCACTGACCCACACTCCACAATATAGATTCTTTACTTGGAATGTAAGGGGTATGGCATCCTACATCAAGCGCTATAGAATACACTTGTATCTCAAATGCCATCATTCACATAACGCAATGCTCCAGGAGACACATCTTACGGCCTCAGAACTAGGTAGACTAAAATCCAGATATCGGGGACAAACATATGGTACTATTACATCTGCATATGCCAGGGAAGTTCTCATATTGGTGGCTCCTGGGATCCCCTTTGCCCTTACGACACAAACTATAGACCCAAAAGGTCGGTATGTAATTCTAGAAGGCAGGCTAGATGGCACCCCCATTAATATGGTGGCTGTATACGCCCCTAATGTGAAATAAATACAATTCTTAGATTCTCTGACGCCGGCGCTTTTTCAAGACCCACTAACTTTGCAGTGTGGGGTGGAGACTTTAACTACATCCTGGACCTCCAATTGGACCGTTCTCACCCCCCAACATCTACGGCAACCAGCAACCGCATTACCCATCACTTTCGAAGTTGGAGCACACATATGGGGCTTGGCGACATATGGTGCATGGGTCACCCACAAGAATGCGAATACTTGTTTTATTCCCCTGTACATGACCTACACACTAGGATAAATATCCTTTTTAGCACCACTAACAACAGGCCCTTTCTAGATCGCTCAGAATAACTAACAAAAACACATTCGGCCCATAACCCACTGACAGCGGTACTGACTTGGGGTGTCTCGCGACCCTCCATACCTAATTGAAGCCTACAAACAGAGGCTCTATTAGATCCTCCATTACGTGAGGCACCATCGTAGACCATCCAGCAATAGTTCATAGCGAATACTGGCTCAGCCTCCTCTCGGGCGATAGAATGGGAAACTCACAAAGTGGTGATTAGTGGCAGTGCATGGCTGCTACCTGGGGGGTGAGACAGCAGTTACTACCTGACCTCTCTGAGGTGGAACAAGATTTATGCCACACGGAAATACACAATGTGAGATGAACTTTATCACCCTTACAGCTCCCTCAGCTCCGTATCCATTGCCATGTAGCGGAATCTACCTTGAGTCACTCTGATTATCGTACATGAATAGCCCTGCAGCATGCCTAAGGCAATCTCTTGGGCAAGGTGCTTGCTTGTTTTCTCTGTGAGGTGCACTGTGGCACACTGGACATGTCAATTAGGACAAAGGATGGCACAGTAGCCACTTCATAACTAGCTATCAATGACACTTTCCGTGACTACTACAGACAGTTATGTGAAAAACCGACTAACTTAAACATGAGCCATATACAAAATTTTCGGGAACAAAATATCCCTCCCTAGTCTCACTACCACACAGCGCACTATCTTAGAAGAACCCATACAATTAGAGGAGATCCAAGCAGCTATAATGCAAATAGCTTGCAACAAAACGCCAGGTGCAGCCTTTTTGCATGTCTTGAAACAATGGGATTCGGACCTCATCTTCTCAGATGGGTTAAAATGTTGTATAGGGAACCATTGGCTAGGGTGAAGATGAGCCAGATGATATCAAATTGCTTTAGCATACAACGAGAGCCGCGAAATGGTTGCCCACTATCGCCGCTCATCTTTGCCTTGGCAATGTAACCCCTGGCATGTTATTTGTGGAACCAGGCTGAAGCTTGGGGGATATGGGACTCGCAACAGTTCCAAGTGTTGTCTCTCTCTCCGGACGATGCTCTCATTTATCTTAGAGATGTACATACTACATTACCTGAGCTTGAACAATTAATGGCAACCTTTGGGAGGATCTCGGGTCTCCAGGTCAATTGGCCTAAGTCATGCGTGTTCCTGCTGGCCCTATGCCCCCTGCGGACAGAATTACTACCACCAACTCCCGCTTGCAGTAGCAATACGATACTTTCAAGTATCTGGGAGTTAATATTTATCATACGACAAAGGACCTTCTTGACGACAACTTACATAAGGCCATTTCAAATATACGCTTATCCCTTACTTTCTGCCAATCACTACCGCTATCGCTGATTGGCCATGTGGCAATATCGAAGATGTTAATCCTACCCAGGTTACTATATTTTATCTCCGCACTGTCCATAGTGAACCCGCGTACCTTCTTTAAAACACTGGAAAGCTTGCTCTTAGATTTGATTTGGGGGGGGGCAGACGCCGTAGAGTAGCCCTTTCTAAACTCAAGAGGCCTCTAAAGGAGGGTGGATTGGGTGCTCCAAACTTTGACATATATTACTCAGCAGCACAATTTCAATGGCCGACCTCATGGTTGGTTTCACCACCACATCTGGAAACACGTGCTATACAAGCCTATCTGGGAAGCCTTGCTGTGTACACTTGGCTAACTGATAACAATGGATCTTGTACCACTATGACCCCACTAATGAAAGTGGCACACATATGCTGGCACCGTTATTTACACTTAAGGGGACCTTACATCCCCTACTCACCGGAGATCTCGATATGGGAGATGCCTGGGGTAAAACAGAAAACACAGACTCATGATCACACCCATTGGATGGGAAAAGAGGCTATCCGCCTGGGACATTTCTTTTCGGAGGGTACACTCAGATCCTTTTAAGAAATGGTCACAGAACATGACATTGCACCTGGACAATTTATCACTTACTATACTATATTGCAGATCATGCGTAGCTTTTGGGGTGCAATGTCTTATGCATCACACTCCATCTTATCAGCCAGGATCACTAAATGCGCTATCACCACCCTGTGTACAACACTGCATGGGACTGCAAGTAACCTTTTACAAACTGCACACGAAAAGTGGAACACAGTGCTACCACAATCACTGACTGAAGCGGATTGGGACAGGGCGGTGCACTTGGTAAAGGAAATATCCCGAAACACCAGGTTCAGATTCGTCCAATTTAATTATATACATCACGCATATGTTGATCGTCAACGCATCCAGCCTATATACCCTTCACATGAACCAGTCTGCCTGCATTGTTCGGCCCCCTTAGAAGGTTTTTACCATATGGTCATTGGAACACGATACACTACATCCACTCCATCCCATTATATTACACACAAGCACATGCAAGCATGGTTATGTTTTTCTTTTCCAGCTAAAAGTTGTGTTACTATATAAAACGAACGTTTGTACACTACCATGTAGATATGCTTTTTGGAGAAAAAAAAAAAAACTCCATCAAAACAATCTCCTAACAAATTGTTATTGTCATTCTCTGCAATAATGTTAATTTGAACAACGGAATATTATATTGTACTGTATTCCATACATTTTGAAAACCATCAAACAAGCGTGCAAAAAAAACCTGGAATAGGACCATTTTTAATCAGAAACAAAAACACTGAGGGGCATATTTATACTCTGTTTGTGGCGGAATTGCATCATTTTGTTTATGCAAATTTGACACAAACTTAACTCCATATTTATACTTTGGCACTTGACCTGTCCAGCGCCAAATTTATGGAGTTTGAGTAATTTTTTGGACGTGAAAACCCACCTTACGCTAATGATATGCAAGGTAGACGTTCCCCTGTAAAAAATGACTTCAAGGTATGTGTGCCTTATTTATACTCCCACGTCATTATGACACACAGAAGGAGCCGGGCCTTAAAAAATGGCGCCGAGCTTGATGTGCGCCGTTTTTTAACGCCTGGGTCAGGGCAGGCATTAAGGGACCTGTGGGCTCATTTCCATGGTCTCTGACCATGGAAGCAGTCCACAGGTGCCCTTCCCTGCCCCCAGGGACACCCCTTGCAACCCTCGCCCACCCAACAGCTCTCCATCAGCTCCTATGGAACTCCCACTCCCAACACTCTAATCTGATGTCAGGCATGACATCAGCCTCAGGAATAAGATCCCTTACATTCTACCATCTACCACACACCCTCCCCTTTAAAACAATAAAAAACAAATAACACATTAAAACAAAACATAACAATTAAATAGGAAAATAGTTATAAAAGAAATACATTCAAATACTTAAAGATGTGAAATTTTCTTTGAAATTACAACCTGATTGAGATTCCACACCCTGCCATCTTTGATCTTTACAGCATTGCTAAAAAGTTTGATGACTTGATTTCTTAATCAAAATGTCATCCCCTACTTTCACTTCAATTTTACATGTGTTCTTACTATTATCAAATATTCTTTCCTTCTTTGTACACATTTTTTCTCATGCTCATCCTTCTCCTTCATGTTTCCCTACGACACACTGTCATCTTTTCCCCAACTTACCCAACCTGGTGCTAAAAACGTGTTAGCTTTACGACCTCTAAAAAGTTCAAAATGAACCTTACCAATGGTAGTGTAGGGAAAAAACTTGTATGCATGAAGGAACCTTTTAAGACCCTCCTTCCAATTTCTGCCTGCTGCAACTTCCAATTGTATACATTCTTTTACACATTTATTAAATCTCTCCACTGTACCATTTCCTTCGGGATGATATAGGGAACACTTCTTATGTTCAATGCTTCCATTTCACCTGACAAAAATTGTGACCCATGATCAGTTACAATAGTGTTCGGATAACCTTCACGACTGAAAATCCCACTAAGAAAATCAAGTATTTTCTTGGTTTCCATACTGCAACTGATGCCTATTTCAGCCCATCTGGAAAACTGATCCATCAATACCACAATATAGTTGAGTCCACTTTCCCCATGAATAGGTCCAACCACATCAACAGCCACAACATCCCACGGTTTGTTTGAAACTTGTCTGATATACATAGGCGGTACTCTGGTTTTGTACACTTTGTCACCATTGCAACAATCTGGACATTCTCTGATTTTCCTTTCAATCATGAGATCCATGCCTGGCCACCAATAGTTAAGATGGATTCTAGCTTTCGTCTTGTTCATTCCCTGATGTCCTTCATGTCCCAACTCCATTATTTTCTCCCTCAAAATAGTGGGAACAACTAACCTTGAACCACGCAAAAGTACGTCTCTCTCCATTGAAAATTCCTCTCTCACTTTCCAAAATCCTCCTAACTCCTCATCACGTTTCACATTCACACCCCATTTATTTATGAGTTCTTTGCACACACGTTGTAATACAGAATCTTCCAAAACCGCTCTCAACCATTCCTCCTGTCCTACAATTCCATCTGTTATGCTACACACACTTACTTCATTTTCCAAATCCTTTTTTAAACATTCTTCTGTTTCGGTACTAAGCCTTGACAAACAATCAGCCATCCTGTAATTAGGTCCTGGAACATAAAACACCCTGAACGCGAAATCCTGTAGACCAACAACCCACCTACTAATCCTACTGGAGATCGTATCAAGGCCCTTATTCATGAAAATCTCCACAAGAGGTTTATGGTTAGTGAAAATCTGAAATTCTTTTCCCCACACAAAATTCTTCAATTTGTTGACAACCCAATTTACACTCAAGGCTTCCTTCTCAATAGTGGAATAATTAATCTCAGCTCCTCGCAAAGTTCTAGAACAATACACTATTGGTTTGAGAACACTCTCTCCCGTTTCCTGCAACAAAACCGCTCCTAGCATCTGTCATGATTACACATTTCTTTTCCGGATCAAACAAACGCAAACTCTCTTTTTATACTCTCAAATTCCTCCTTACATTCTTCATTCCATGCAAATTCACTACCTTTCTTCAGTAGTCTGCGCATGTGTACCGTTTTAGATGCTAGATTTTGTAAGAACTTGGCATGGAATTCCACCATTCCAAGAAAAGATAACAGCTCCTCTTTCTTTTCTGGATTACGTAATTTTAAAATGTTCATTCCAAGATCTTCCTTCGGACACACACTTTTTGAAGTTATTTTATGACCCAAATATTCAATTTCAGTCCTACAGAAGGAACATTTCTTAAGTTTGAGGGTCAAACCATGATCTCTCAAAATGGTAAGAACCCTCCTGACTCTCATTTCATGTTCTGCTTCTGTTTGTCCATGTATTAAAATGTCATCCTGGAAGCATTTTACCCCAGGTTCGGAACCAAACAAATTGTACATTATACGTTGAAATACTGCCACTCCAGACACCAGCCCAAACGACATCCTCTTAAATCTGAAGGTTCCAAAAGGTGTGATGAATGTGGTATAGTCTTTAGAGTCATCATGTAACATGACCTGATGATAAGCTGAAGTTAAATCTAACTTGCTGAAAAACTTTGACCCATGTAATAATGTGACCATCTCAGTTATATTCGGTAGAGGAAATTGATTACTGACCACACACTTATTTACATTTCTCAAATCCACACACAATCTGATTTCTCCTGTTTGTTTGCACGCTACTACTATGGGCAAAACCCATTCTGAGGATTCCACTGGCTCAATTATTCCCTTGTCACATAACCTCCATATTTTTTTATCAACATCATTCTTCATCGAGATGGGAATGGGGCGTACTCTGGCAACCACTGAAACCGACCCCTCTTTAACCCTTATGTGGTGAACATACCTCTTTAGACAAACTAATTTGTCACTGAACACTTCGTTGTACTCTTTAACAAACTCTGGTGAATCCTCTACCTTCCCACTTTGTACAGAAAGTTCACAAACTCTTTGCAGATTTTCAATAAACTCATCTTTGATCTTAACTGGTGTGGATGAATCGGTATCTATCATAATAATCAGATCCCTTTGGTGCGGACAACTCAACACACTATGGGGGTCATTCCAACCCTGGCGGTCGGTGTTAAAGCGGCGGCCAACCCGCCAACAGGCAGGCGGTAAAAAAAATGGAATTCTGACCCTGGCGGGAACCGCCAACACAGCCCGCCACTTTAACACACCGACAGCCACGGCGGGGCAAACAAACAGCGCGGCGGTCACCGCCAACAGACAGGCGACAGACCTATCACGACCCACCAATCCGCCACCTTTTCCGGGGCGGGAGCCCCGCCGATAAAAACACGGCGGAAACAGACTACGAACGGGAAAACGCTCACCTTTATACACTCCACGAGGAATCTGGACAGCATGGAACCCGAATTAAACATCCTACCAGCTATTGTCTACCTGCTCCTCTACCAGGAGCACGAACGCCGGCGCAGACGACAACGGTGAGTACTGCACCTACGACACAGGGGAGGGGGGAGGAGGAAAGGTTACGGGCACACACATACACGACACATCCCCCCCCCAACTCCCTACACACCAATGCAGAGCAACAAGTCAGAGTGACACCCCCCAAACCCCCCGGAAGAATGCAAAGACAAAATAAAATGATCATTAAAATTGAAGTATATTATAGCATATTTGAAGTTAAGTGAAATATTAAATATATACTTAAAATATATAACAACATGAAAAATATATACATAGCCCAAAAGTCCGGCACAAATTGGCTACCTTTCATTGTTCGTGGGCCAATGTGCATAAACACATGGGCAAAGCCCACACACGAGACCCGATTCCATTGGAGAGAACACTGCTGGGGCATCAGATAATAAAACAACAGGCACCTCAGGGGGAAGGGAAGGGGGTGCACCTCAGCCACATGAGTCCATGACGCCAGATCCACGAGGGGCCTCCATGCCCACTGTACCATCCTGGGGAGTGCAAAGCCACAGTCTCTCAAGTCTCTACAGTGGGTGGATTGCCCACTGCTTTATCCTGGGGAGTGCAAAGCCACAGTCTCTCAAGTCTCTACAGTGGGTGGGTTGACCACTGTTACATCCTGGGAAGTGCAAAGCCACAGTCCATCAGGTGGATTACAGACTCCACTGGTTATGGAGGAGGCATGTTGGCCAGAGTGCTTCGTGAAGCCCTGCCCGACACAGATCCGGCACTGCCAATGGGCCAGCGGTGCTTGACAGGAAGGGCCCAGCGGAGCAGTTCAGAGACGGCGGTGCCCAGCGGAGCGGTGCTTGAGATGAATGGCACAGCGGAGCGGTGCTTGACAGGAAGGGCCCAGCGGAGCGGTGCTTGACAGGAATGGCCCAGCGGAGCGGTGCTTGACAGGAAGGGCCCAGCGGAGCAGCTCAGAGACGGCGGTGCCCAGCGGAGCAGTGCTTGACAGGAAGGGCCCAGCGGAGCGGTGCTTGACAGGAAGGGCCCAGCGGAGCAGTTCAGAGACGGCGGTGCCCAGCGGAGCGGTGCTTGACAGGAAGGGCCCTGTTCAGCGGTGCCTGTCTTGGCGGGGCCTGTTCAGAGGTGCTTGTCACGGCGGGCCCTGTTCAGCGGTGCCTGTCTTGGCAGGGCCTGTTCAGCGGTGCTTGTCACGGCGGGCCCTGTTCAGCGGTGCTTGTCACGGCGGGGCCCTGTTCAGTGGTGCCTGTCTTGGCAGGGCCTGTTCAGCGGTGCCTGTCTTGGCGGGGCCTGTTCAGCAGTGCCTGTCTTGGCGGGGCCTGTTCAGCGGTGCTTGTCTTGTGTTCCTAGGGACCCAGATCTGGCCAATATTTCCCGCTCAGTCTCCATCCGACCTTTCGCTTGCAGGGCCCTCCTGTGCTGGAGTCCTGGGCCCGTGGGTGTCCTCCGTCACACCCGAAATGGGGCTGGTAGGGCCCTCCTGGGTAGCTCCCCTGCTGCCGGACTTGTCCGCCCTGCTGCCCTTGCCCTCCTTCTCCGAATCTCTGGGGCCCTTGCCTCCCTTTGTGGATGTGCCAGGTGACGGTGCAAGGGTAGTGTCCTTGGGGACAGCCGTCTCAGGCCTGTCGCGCCGGCCCTTCCCTTTTTTGGTTCTTTTGGTTCTTTGGGCTGGCTGTCCCCTTGCTGCTGGCCGATGTTCCTGCCCTAGGAGCTGGTGGACTCCAATAGCCCTGAACTACAGTATGGTCGTAGTAGGTGCAGGGCTTGTGGTGGCTGAGGTGCTGTTTGGACTCTTACGAGATGGAGGGGGTGGGTCAGGTGATGCAAAGAGGTTAATTTTGGAGAGGAAAAACTTTTTAGGAGCAATGGGAAGGGTAGTTGCAGTGGGTATGGGAGTGGAGGAAGAGGATGTGGTTGTAGGAGAGTCAAGTGTGCTGTCTTTGGGTGCAGGTGCTTGTGACGGAGGCTGTCGTGAGGTGGATGGCTGTTGGGTGGGTGGCTGCCTGCGTTTGTGTGGTTTGGAAGATGGGGTGACAGACACAGTGGGAGAGGACACAGGGGACGTGTAAATGGCAGTGGGGGTGGTGACTGCACATGTGCGGAGTGTTCTGGTGGGTGTGCTGGTGATGGACGTACTGGCTGATGGTGGTGTGCATGCAGGTGTGAGTGGAGACGTCACAGGGAGGGAGGAGGGAGACGAGGAGGAGGGGGACACAGAGGAGGCAGTGGCTGTAGGCATGTCTGCATGTGGATGTTGCTTGGGTGAATGCTTGTGTGATCTGTGGTGCTTATGTCTGGATGAGCTGCCCTTGGGTGTTGATGTGTGTGCAGGCAGGTCTGTAGGTGTGTCTGGGATAGGCAGAGGAACAGGGGAGTGGGACTGGGTGGAGGGAATTGGAGGAGGGAGGCTGGAGACAGGGACAATGGCTGCCGTCAGTGCTGAGGCCAGAGCTTTGAACGATCGCTGATGGGCAGCCTGACCCGAATGAATGCCCTCCAGGTATGCATTGCTCCGATGCACCTCCCTTTCTACCCCCTGGATGGCATTCAAAAGGGTACACTGCCCAACAATGAGCGTCTGGAGGAGGTCAATGATCTCCACACTGAGGGCAGCAGGGGTAACTGGGGCAGGGCCTGAGGTGCCTGGGGCAAAGGAGATGCCCGGCTTCCTGGCCGAGCGGGCACGGGGCGAACGCTGAGGGGCTGCTGGGAGGGCGGAGCTGGTGCGCTGGGTGGCGGCTGTACCTGTTGTTGCGGTGGGCACGGATGTTGCCGCCACCACAAGGGAGCTCTCTTACGAGGACGTGTCGGTGTCGCTGACGTCTCCACGGGTCCCCGTTGTGGAGCTCCCCTCGCCCTCCGTCTCACTGGTGAACTCGGAGTCGGTTGCATGGCCCTCCGGGGCCATGTGAGATGCAGCTCCCTCGTGCGCCGATGCCACTTCTCCTCCGCCTGATGATGCTAATGCACACATGAACAGGAAGCCCAAAAAAAAAGGGGGGGAGAAATAAAGACATGTTGAGTGCATGCATTGGCGACACCGTTGACGGAGAGGACAGACACAGAAGCCCCCTGCACTACGCCGCACACTCGGGGTACACTACTCAATTATTGTGACTTGGCCTACAAGTCTATGGACGACAAATGCACACATAGGTGAGCCCGGGCCATGGATAGCTGTACTTAGCACCCTACAGAGGTGGGGGGTGGGGGCACAGGGCCATGCCTTACGGAGGGGCCTAGCCTACAGAAACCGCCCTGGCCTAGAGATAGCCACAGCCCTCCTCTCCCACCCAGACACCTCCACTGTGCGCTAATATAGCAGAATGTGCTGATACTCACCCCCTTGTGTCTGCTGTGATGTCCTCACGCGCCCATCCAAATCGGGGTAGGCCACCGCCAGGATCTGGGACATCAGGGGGGTCAATTGCCGTGTGGCACCCCTCCTAGGTTGGGAGGCCATCCCCAGCAGAGCCTCGGCGGTCTTTCTGCTCCCGTGGTGAATGTCCTCCCACCTCTTGCGGCAGTGGGTGCCCCGTCTGTTGTGGACCCCCAGGGCCCAGACGTCCTTGGCGATGGCACGCCAAATGTCGATCTTCTGATGGGCGCTGACCTATGTGACATGTACAGGGTGGGAAAAGAAATATCATCACTTTTCTGCATGGTCGATGTGAGTGGCCCCCCCCTCCCCAACCTTGCCATGTGGCACATGCACTCATCTGTTGTGCGATGCATTCCTCATTCGCTCCCCTCACCACCATCGTTCATTCACCCCACTCAACCCAGGCATTGCCACTAAGCATGGTCCCAGTGTACTCACCTGTTGGTCTGGAGGACCGTAGAGTAGCGCATACTGGGGGAGGACCCCATCCACGAGTGTCTCCAACTCTTCAGAAGTGAAGGCAGGGGCCCTTTCCCCAGTCGCAGCAGCCATTGTCACTTCCAGACCGAGGTCACAGCAGCACTTGCAGTATGGGTCCTCTCCTGTGGATGATCAGGTCTCGAGTGAATAAGCAGATAGAAAATGGCGGTCACGCCCGTGGCGGTGCGTACCACGGCGGTGCGTACCGCGACCGCCGGCGCACATCCTCATTGGCTCCTGAAACCCATAGGGTTCAATGTTAACCAATGCAGCTTTGCACCGCGGTCTTCGACCGCCTACCGCCACGGTGTGCCACGCCATCGCAATGAGCTCACATCCCATTGTCACACTTCACAGGTCAGGCAGCCGCCATTTCAAAGGCCCACATGGCTTAATTTCTACTGCGTCACACAGGCCTAGGTCTTGCATTGCCACTCATACAAGCCATTCAATGCATTGAGAATCGTGTACTGTGCAAGCTGTGTGATCGTACCTGTGGGTTGCTTGACTCTGTGCTCCATGTTGTCCTTCCTAGGCACCGTCCGCAGGGACTTGCGAGGAGATGGAGGGCTGTTTCCGTGTATAGACCGCTGGTGGACCTGTCGACAATGGAAGAACGACATATCATACTCACATACTGACTTGACCGTGCCACTATATAGGAACTGTGTGCCCAGCTGGAGCCAGACCTGATGTCACCCATCCGCCAACCCACAGGGATTCCCCCTCTAGTGCAGGTTCTGTCAGCACTCCATTTTTTGGCAAGTGGATCATTCCAAACAACAGTGGCCATTTCATCTGGGATGTCTCAGCCTATGTTTTCTAAGGTTTTGTCCAGAGTGTTGTCTGCCCTGATGAAATACATGCGGAGCTACATTGTTTTCCCTGAGGTGGAGGATTTGGCTACAGTGAAGGGTGATTTCTATACCCTTGGACATATTCCCAACATTATTGGTGCCATTGATGGGACCCATGTGGCTTTGGTACCCCCCAGAGGAAGTGAACAGGTGTACAGGAACAGAAAAAGTTATCATTCGATGAATGTCCAGGTGGTCTGTTTGGCAGACCAGTACATCTCCCATGTAAATGCCAAATTCCCTGGGTCAGTGCATGACGCGTACATCATGCGAAATAGCAGCATCCCTTATGTGATGGACCAGCTACAGAGACACCGTGTGTGGCTAATAGGTGACTCTGGTTACCCCAACCTGTCATGGCTACTGACCCCAGTAAGGAATCCCAGGACCAGGGCAGAGGAACGGTACAATGAGGCCCATGGGCGTACTAGGAGGGTGATCGAGCGGACCTTCGGCCTCTTGAAGGCCAGGTTTAGGTGCCTGCATATGACAGGTGGATCCCTAATGTACTCACCAAAGACAGTGTGTCATATCATCGTGGCCTGCTGTATGCTTCACAACCTGGCTTTGCGACGCCAGGTGCCATTCCTGCAGGAGGATGGTCCAGATGGTGGTGTTGTGGCAGCGGTGGAACCTGTGGAGAGTGAAGAGGAGGAAGACGAAGAGGACGACACAGACAACAGGGACAGAGTGATACTACAGTATTTTCAATAACACACAGTTAAGAATCAACACCGGCATTTTACAATTACTTACAGTCTCCTGCCTCTCTACTGTCTGTCCTATTCCCCCAGTGTATGTTAACTGAGTTGTGACTTTCCCTTCAAATTTCAGAGATGTGGCCCCCACTGCGTGACGTCTGCTTTGTTTCCCCATGGACTACAGCTGTGTGACAGTGGTATGTTTTCATCACTGTGTAACTGGACATTTTGGCAGCATTATGTTTAATACATTTTTTCACAATACAGGCAGACTCCAGATTGTTTTTGTGCAATACGTGTTTTTATTAAAAGAGCTGAATTTAGGGACATGGTGGGGAATCGGTGATGGGTGATGGTGGAGGAATGTCCATGGCAGAGTCCAGCTTTTCAGTCTCACAGGTGCATTGTCCATATGCCTGTGGAAGGTGGAGCAGGGGCAGTTCCAGGTTGGACAGGGTGACAATGTGGGACAGTGGGATAACATCAGGGGGTATCCTTTGCTGGAGGGGGTCTTGACATCCTACTCTGTCTTCATACGAGATCTCAGGCCCCGCTTGCGGGGTGGTTCTTCTTCTGCAGGAGGTGGGGTTCTGGTGGCCTGTTGTTGTGTGGGGGCATCCTGTCCACTAGCGCCAGCGGAGCTGGTTGCCTGTTCTTGGTCCATGCTAGTGACAGGGGCCCTTTGTGGTGCCACATGGTCCCGCAATATGGTGACAATCTGGTTGAGTGCCCCTACGATGGTGCCCATTGCGGAACTGATGGTTCTAAGTTCTTCCCTGAACCCCATGTACTGTTGCTACTGCATGACCTGGATCTCCTGGAACCTGGCCAGTACCGTCGCCATCGTCTCCTGGGAGTGGTGGTATGCTCCCATGATGGAGGAGAGGGCCTCGTGGAGAGTGGGTTCCCTTGGCCTGTCCACCCCCTGTCGCACAGCAGCCCTCCCAGTTCCCCTGTGTTCATGTGCCTCCGTCCCCTGGACCGTGTGCCCACTACCACTACCCCCAGGTCCCTGTTGTTGTTGGGGTGGTGGGTTACCCTGGGTGCCCTGTAGTGGTGGACACACCGCTGATTGACATGTCCTGGAGACAGAGGCATGGGCCCGCTGGGTGGGAGCTGTGCTGGTGTTCCCAGAGGGGGTTGGGTCTGCTGTGGCCAGTGGCTGTGTGAGGGGAACCGACTGTCCCGAGGTCCCCGATGGTCCGGGCTGGTCATCTGGGTCCAGGGAGACAGAGCTGCTGTCATCACTGGTGGCCTCTTCTGGGGGTGGGATGGACATTTCTGGACCCTCCTGGGCGGTGTGGTGGCGTTCAGGTCCTGCAGGGGTATAGAGGTATGGTTATTGCTTCAGTGTGTGCCATATCGGTCAATGGGTGGGTGCCCGTGTACCCCAGTGCTGGCATTCCTGTGTGTGGGCATTTGTGAGGGTGGCTTGTGGGGGAGATTTGTATGTGCAGTGGGCATGCTTTGGTGATGGGTGTCCATGCTTTGTGGACGCATGCAGGTCTAGGTGTTGGGATGGGTGGGTTGTGATGGTGAGCCATTTGCAAGGAGTGTGTGTGATGGGGGTGGGGGTGAGGGTGGGGGTATGATTTGGGATGCAGGTGGGGTGGGGGTGGGAGGAAGTAGTTAAGATTTGACTTACCAGAGTCCATTCCTCCAGATACTCCTGCGAGGCCCTCAGGATGCAGGATGTGCAAGACTTCCTCCTCCCATGCTGTGAATTCTGGGGGAGTAGGTGGGGGTCCGCCGCCAGTCTTCTGCACTGCGATGTTGTGCCTTGATACCATGGAACGCACCTTCCCCCGTAGGTCGTTCCACCGCTTCCTGATGTCATCCCGATTTCGTGGATGCTGTCCCACAGCGTTGACCCTGTCGACTATCCTTTGCCATAGCTCCATCTTCCTGGCAATTGTGGTGTGCTGCACCTGTGTCCGAAGAGCTGGGGCTCTACCCGAACTATTTCCTCCACCATGACCCGGAGTTCGGCGTCTGAGAACCAGGGGTGTCTTTGGGGTGCCATAGGGTGGTGTGGATGAAGTGTGGGGTGGTGTATGTGTTTTAGAGTGTGGTGAGTGTGGTGATGTGTGGTGTTTTGTGCGTGGATATTGTGTGGGTGATGGTGTGGTTTGCCTCTGTGTGATGGTGTTGTCTAAGCAGTGCTGTCTATCTCTGGCTTTCTGTCGGTTTTTGTTGTCGTAGGGGTTTGTGGGTGAAGTGGGTGTGTGTTTTATATTGTATTGGGTGTGTGGGTGTGTTGTTTGTATGTGTATCAGGTGTGTGTATTTCAAATTGTCCAATGTGGTTGTGTTTTGTAAGGGTGTGTGTATTTTGACCGCGGCGGTGTGTACCGCCAATGGAATACCGCGGTTGAAAGACCGCCTCGTGGATTCGTGGGTCGGAATGGCATGGGCGTATTTCTGTTGGCGTGACGGTGGAGGTTTGGTCATCGCCAGTTTTTCGCTGGCCGTTGGTGTGGCGGACTTTTGTGGATGTCGGGTTTTTGGCGGTTTACCAGTTGCGGGTCAGAATGACCGTGGCGGTTTACCGCGGCCGCGCCGGTGTTATGGCGGTCTTCTGACCGGCGGTAAGCGCCTTTTACCGCCGAGGTCCGAATGACCCCCCATCTCCTTTAACTGGAACATAAATTTTACCAAAAATTGTGTTCATTTTAAATGAAATCTCAGACTCAAAGTACCCTCTCAATTCAATAATTTGACCACCATACGCACCAGGAGTAACATCTGGCTCTTTTAAGTTGACTTTGTGGCTTAAGTGTTCGTCAAAGAAATAATTTGACAATAAAGTTAGCCACGCTCCCGAGTCAAACAATACTTCACTACTTACACCTAAAATGGTAACCATATCTCTGGGATAACTCTTTTTCTGAGTGCTGATAGAGACTGATAGAATGCAGTCTTCAACAACCTTCACTGACGTTTGACTCTTTGTAGACTTGCAACACTTGGCGAAGTGACCCTTTTTATTGCACAGTCTGCAAGTCATATTAATGTCAGGACATTTCTTATATGAGGCATAATGACCAATATTGCCACAGCGAAAACACTTCGACCCATATTTATACTTTTTTAGCGCCGCATTTGCGTCTTTTTTTGATGCACAAGCGGCACAAACTTGCAAAATACAATTGTATTTTGTACGTTTGCGCCGTTTTTGCATCAAAAAACGGTGCAAATGCAGCGCTAAAAAAGTATAAATAGAGCCTTTCGTGTCTCTGAACCTGGACCACTGCTCTTGAGTAACTTTCTCTTCTCCTTTATCACAATCTCCTTCTTTCTTGAAATTTTTATTTCTCATAGTAATTTTATTTATTGCCACATTTTTCTCTCTTTCCAACTCTTCTACACAAGCTAAAGTGTGTTCAACACTTTTAGCTAGAATAATTACTTCATGTAAAGGTGGCTCATCCTTGCTCCATAATGCCTGTCTTATTTTATCACTAGAACACCTCAATATAAACTGGTCTCTAATACGTTCATCAATTGTAGTCCCAAATTTGCATGTAGACGCCAACTTCCTTAAAGCCGTGAAGTATTCTTCAGTACTTTCTCCTAGTTTTTGCTCTCTCAATCCAAAATGGTACTGCTCCAAAATTGTACTAATTTGTGGAAAGAAATGCAGATCTAGCTTTTTCATACAGATTTCAAACTCATTTAGATCTGTCCCTTCATCTCCTGTGTCCGGTAAAGTTAAGGAAATTGCTTGTCCTTCACACCCTAAACAATGCATCAGTAACGCTGTTTTCCTTTCTTTCGATAAATTAGTTCCACATACCCTGGAATAATGAAGAAATGTATTTTTCGACTTAGACCACTTTACTGGTGGTTCTCCTGGTTCAGTTAGAAAAAAGAGTGGAGGAGATATATTCTGCATTATGAACTTCCCAAAGAGTAATTGTAGGCTTCACAAAACTGTGTACACAAAATTGCACACTGAACTGTTATAAACTGTGGATACTGTTTTCTTTATGATTTGTAGAACAACTGTTTATAATGTTGTAAAAAAAAACTTTCAGTCTTTTTTCTATAAACGGTCTCCCTTGTTTACTCTCTCTCTTTATTTTATAAAAAAAAAAACTTTCAGTCCGTTTTTTATGGGAAATATCCATTGTAAACTCTTTTCTGTTGTTATACAGGAATTCACTATCACTTCCAGGTACGACTTCGGGTATCCTTGGATACCCTTCTTCAAAACAAACAGCTCTCTCTATCGGCGTTCCTTTGCTCAAAATTGACAGCTGATCAACTTCGTCACTTACATCAGGTAAATGAGACGAACGTGCAGCGTGCACGCAATCCGTCTCCGTAGTACGACTAGACTGATGCACTCACGAGCGGTGCGTGTTCAATCTTCCTTAAGACTCGAACATAAATGCGTGTGAGGCAAAAAAACGGAATACGCACGCGAGGAAAGCTCTCGAGACTGCGAGCAATGGAAGATTGAATGATATATAAATAGGAAGGTAAAATAAGTTTTAAAAGTAACGAAGAGAGAGAAAAAATAATGTTCGGCTCACCCGACTGAAGAAAGACAGTTCATAGCAGGTAGAACAGTTATACTTTGAAATCTGCCCTGTTAAACTACTTCCAAAAGAAGCCTCCTTGATCCTTCCAGTGTTAAGATACTCCTGGAATCTTCTTCCTCATCGCCAAATGTAATAAAGAGATGAGTCCACATAAAGATGAGTTGGTTCTTTAATAGGAGTATCTTATCCACGACCAATGAAAGTCACCATCTGCCCAACAGCTCTACATCAGCTCCTCTGGAACTTCCACTCCCAACACTCTAATCTGATGTCAGGCATGAAATCAGCCTCAGGAATAGATCCCTTACAGTCTACCATCTACCACAGGACCCATCCCAGGTAAGTACAGGTAAGTAGAGGTAAGTATATTTTTCATTTTTTTAAAGTGGCATGGGGGGACTAACTTGGGCCCCCCTACATGCTACTGTGCCCAATGTCCATGCCCAGGGGACAGAAGTCCACTGGGCATGGCCATTGGGCAGGGGGGCATGACTTCTATCTTTGCTAAGAAAGGAGTCATTTCAATAGGGGTTCTGCGTCAAACAATGGCGCAAGTCAGGTTAGAGCCAATATTTTTTACTCTAACCTGACTTTCACCATTCTTTGACGCACAACCCCCATTCTTCCCTACGCCTGCACTGCCCGGTTTGAGTCATTTTTTTTAAAAATCTAACCAGGCCGCAGCGCCGGCTAACGGCATTCCATAAATAAGGCATCCCAAGATGCTTTTTTTCTGGTCCAGTAAGGACCTGACCTGGCTGTTCGAGCTGGACTGTTCCTATGGGGAACAGGGTCAAGACTGATTTGCACATGGCTGGGTCCAAACTGGAACGGCATGGCAAGCAAAAACACTGATGGATTGAACCCAGATCTGTGAATGGGGGTGAATGTTTGATGTGCTCTGCATTCCGTCCATCATCTGTTGTTTTTGCTTTTGTTGCCCCAAGTGGGAAGGGTATGCCTAGACGTGGGTCCCTTGCTTGCTACGCCACCAGCGTCAAGCTAGCCTGGCTGATGAAGGGTAATACCCTGAAACTGGTCCTAGGATGCTTTTTTTCCCACGGGAAACAGGATCAACACTGATTTGCATATGGCTTGTTCCAAACTGGAAAGGCATGGCAAGGAAAAAAACTGATGGATTAAACCAAGATCTGTGACTGGGGGTGAATGTTTGATTTGTTCTGCATTCCGTCTATCATCAGTTGTTTTTGCTTTTGTCTCCCCAAGTGGGAAGGGTATGCCCAGACGTGGGTCCCTTGCTTGCTATGCCACCAGATTCAAGCTAGCCTGGCTGATGAAGTGTGATATCCTGAAGCTGGTCCCAGGATACTTTTTTTCTGGTTCAGGGAGGACCTGGCCTGGCAGTTCGTGCTGGACTGTTCCCATGGGGAACAGGATCAATACTGATTTGCGTATTGTTGGGTCCAAACTGGAATGTCATGGCAAGCAAAAAAACTGATGGATTGAACTCAGATCTGTGACTGGGGGTGAATGTTTGATTTGCTGTGTATTCCATCTATCATCTGTTGTTTATATATATATATATATATATATGTATAAATATATATATAAATATATATATATATATATATATATATATATATATATATATATATATATATATATATATAAAAACATGTATATATATGTATATTTTTTTTATGATGTTGCTTTCCTAACACGCGATCATGGCAGCGCACACAAAATATTGTAAAAAGGTAAGGTTTAATACAAACTTCAAATTGGCATGTGCATACAAGAGTGTAGGGTATAATGATAAAGAATCACGTCTGATGAGTTTCGAACTCCTTGACTGGGCCTATATTGCAATCATGGCAACCATTATTTATTCACATTATAGGACTACTCAGTATTATATTCAACAGCCCATTCAGCTAATAGAGAATGAGCCAACTCAGCAATGTTAACCTTTTCAGCATTCATTTTCAACCTGATGCTGACATTGAATTTCAAGTAATTTTAAAGGTAATCACATCAACTAAAACTAACTTTTGTGTCCTTTTCAGAGAAGTTCCCTCCGACCCATTTCAATACAAATAAATAAACTGGATTTACATCATACAATGTCTTTAATGTTCAATTCGTAAATGTGCATATTCAATGATGACATTTATTCCGTATCTTATTAAACATGGTACTAAAACCCTTCTCAAAATGTGTTATTCTTTTTTTATAATCACAATAATCATAATTTTAAAATCATAAAAGTCTCCATCCATAAAGACATCACGTGTGCCACCTGCAGGGGATAATCACTTAGTGGAGTAAATAAGATGTGCATGTTTCCTACAGAAAATTCATTGATACCACCTTATTTCTTCTTCGATTATGGTGATTCCCTCCTCAAACTTAGGGCCCTCTGAGCCAAGAGTTCATTTAAAGTGCTCCATTAAAAAATGAATATACCTTCATCAATTTATTGCAAAAGTTCTAGTTTAGTTTATTCAGAACCTCAAAGAGGTCCACATAAAGTGATACAATACAATAGGCACTTTCTTTAAAATAGTAAAAAAGAATTCAATAAGTTCATTGGGAGCACAAAGTATTAACATTACAAGCCCATTACTCCCAATAAAGTCATTATAAATTCAAGAAACATTTTAAAAAGTTAAATATATGGCCGGAAAACAAATTATTAGGGGGATCAATAAATGACTGTAAAGCATCTGAAGACAATCGAGTCAACAATTTCAGGAAAATAGGCCACACCCATTTACAACGGTGCAATATAGGAGCAGGACAGACAAATAAGAGATGATTTTAGTCATAAGCACCATTCTGCTTGAGCATAGGCACTTTTAATTCCTAAATCTTGCCTCAGTGCTGCCACCGATTTGAGGTATTACGGGAAGTCAATCTTCTCAAAACCTGCCCCTCATTTTATTCTAAAACGCCCCATCTAGCAATGTCTATAAACTCCATTGCATTTAATTGAGCAGCTGGTATCTTGGCCTAGTAGATGGCTAAATGGGGAGAGAAGTGTCTATTACCCGTGGGCTTTTACAATGCACCCAAACCCTTAGTGTGGAACTGAGCTTTACACGTGTTATTGAAAATGTAATCTTTATCAAAAATGTAAAAGTATTTACCACTTCTAATTATTAAGAGCCTAAACACCAGGTGAAATGGGCTTATTTAGGTTTTTTTTTTACCATGGAAGCAGAGTATTTCACTTTTAGAAGAATCATTTTTTTAAAGTGTGCATCAGCATAGTTTTGGAATGCCCACATTTTATTATTTATACCCTTAGGGGTAAGATCCAAAATCACTATGTCACCTGCATAGAGGAGACATAAAATTGACAGTCCTCCAATACTCAGTGGAAGGCCCACACTTTGTTAAAGGGCAGCAGGCAGGTCCAAAATGTATATTAAATAAGCAGCGGGCGAGGAGGCAACCTTGTTTTAGATTGTTCTGCATAGGTATTACCCTCGAGAGACCTCAATCACCCCTAACAGGACCTTAGAAGAAGAGCGGGGAGCAATAATTAGGTATGAAAAGGATCCTGGCATACCAAATTTTAGCAGCTCTTTCCACAACACAGATTAATCCACCTTATCAAAAGCTGTTGAAAAGTCCATAAACGAAGCACATATAAAACAACCTCTAATGTCAACATACTTTTCATTGATTAGTTGCAGAGCAGCTACGATCCCATGTTTTTCTCTAACGCCCTTCTGCTCCGGTGGTGTGATTTTATTTTCCTCCACCTGGGTGTTTAGTTGCGCTAGCAGGCATTGGTGAAACCTTTACTCACTGCATCTAATAGGGCAATCTGACGCTGCTTTACAGGAGTATTACAGGTCCCCCATTTTATAACTTGGGACGATAATAATTGCAGTCTAGAAACTGGGTACTGTCCTATTGGCATATCAGAATTTGAAAACCGGGAACAATAATGTGGCTAAAAGGGTAGCTTCCAGTTTTACTATAGAGATTGGGAATTCATCCGGGCCCATAGCCACAGAGGATCACATTCCTATAATGGCAGACTCAGGCCCTCATTACAACATTGGCGGTAAATCCCACTTACCTCCCTGCAGAAGACCGCCAACACACCGCTGCAGTGGCAGAATTCCGCTACAGCTATTACGACCCACAGGCCGGAAAATTCAGACACCCACACAAGTCCGCCACACCAAAGGTCAGTGATAAACTGGCGATAAAAAACCAACACCGTCACGCCAACAAGAATACGCCCACACTATCACGACCCACAAATCCAAGCAGCGGTCTTTCAACCGCGGTATTCTATTGGTGGTACACACCGCCGCTCTCAAAATACACACACATTCACAAAACACAACCACATTGGACAAATCGAAATACACATACCTGATGCACATACACATAAAACTCCCACACACTCAGTACAATATAAAACACACACCCACATCACCCACAAACCCCTATGACAACAATTGAGAAAGAAGCCCAGAGAGAGACACCACCATCAACAATACTAGCATCCACAGGCACACAACACCATCACTCACACAACATCCACGCACCTCAGACAACACACACAAACACATCCCCTCACACATCACAAAACACACCACCTCACACATCACCCACGCCACACCATGGCACTGCAAAGACACCCCAGGTTCTCTGAGGAGGAGCTCAGGGTCATGGTGGAGGAAATCGTCCGGGTAGAGCCACAGCTATTTGGATCACAGGTGCAGCACACCTCCATAGCTAGGAAGATGGAGCTATGGCGCAGAATTGTAGACAGGATCAACACAGTGGACAGCATCCAAAAACTTGGGATGACATCAGAAAGAGGTGGAACGACCTACGGAGGAAGGTGCGTTCCGTGGTCTCAAGACACCAGTTTGAAGTTCAGAGGACTGGCGGTGGACCTCCACCTCCTCCCCTACAAGTAACAACATGGGAGGAGCATGTCTTGGCTATACTGCATCCTGAGGGCCTCACAGGAGTAGCAGGAGGAATGTACTCTGGTAAGTCAAATCTTAACTATTACATCCCCCACCCTATCTGCATGCTATCACATACCCCACCCTGACCACCATCACTCCAACACCTCACAAATGTCCCACTATCACAACCCACACATCCCAACACCAAGCCCTGCATGCAACACCAAAGCATGGACACCCATCACCAAAGCATGTCCACTACAGATACCCACACAGATCCCCAAACCAATTATCACACAAGGTCCTACACATGAATGCAAGCACTGGAGTACAGGCCACCCACCCATTGCACACAATGGCGCACACAGATGCAATAATCATGCCTTTAAAACCCTGCAGGACCCCTACCCAACGTCACCGGATGGGAGGTTCCAGACATGTCCACTCCCCCCACGGAAGAGGTCCACAGTGATGACAGCAGCTCTGTCCAACTGGATCAAGATGACCAGCCCGGCCCATCTGGGTCCTCAGGACAGTCGGTTCCCCTGACACTGGCACAAGCCACCACAGAGCCTCCCCCCTCAGGAAACACCAGCACAGCACCCACCCAGCGGGCCCATCCCTCTGTCCCCAGGACACGTCAAGCAGAAGTGTGTCCACCACTACAGGAAACCCAGGCAAACCCACCAACCCAAGAAAATCAGGGACCTGGGGGCAGTGGCAGTGGGCACATGGTTCAGGGGACAGAGGCACAGGATAACAGGGGAACTGGGAGTGGGAACCCACTCTCCACGAGGCCCTCTCCAACATCATGGGAGCGTACCATCATTCCCAGGAGACGGTGGCAACGGTACTGGCCAAGTTTCAGGAGACCCAGCAGCTGCAGGAGGAACAGTATTTGGGGATCAGGGAGGAACTTAGGTCCATCAACACCATCCTGGTCACCATTGTATGGGTGCTGAAGGACCTTGTGAACACCAGGAGGGACACTGTGGCACAACAAGGGGCCCCTGACACTAGCCTGGATGTTGAACAGCCCACCACCTCTGCTGGTCCTAGTGGTTAGGAGGCACCGCCACAGGACTATGACACCAGCACCCCACCCCCTGCAGAAGGAGAACCACCCCGCAAACGGTCTCTGAGATCCAGGACACAGACAGAGAACAATGCCAAGACCCCCGCCAGGAAATGAGACCCCCCTGAATGTCATCCCTCTGTCCCACTTCATCACCCTGTCCATCCATCAACTGCCCTAGCTCCACTTCCTATGTCCCTTTGGACAATGCACCTGTGAAACAAATAGACTGGACTCTGCCATGGACATTCCTCCACCATCACCCCTGCCCATTTTACAACCCCCTCCACTATCTTGCACTGAAATAAACACCCTTGAATCACAAAACAAGCTGGAGTCAGTCTGTGCTTTCACAAATGTGCATTTGCAATAACTATGGAATACAGCAATGTCGATTGTATTGTCAACATACCGATGTAACACAGCTATAGTCCTAGAGGTAACATAGCAGAGGTCACACAGTAGGACCCACATCTGTGAAATGGAAAGGCAAAGTGACAAGTCAAGGTCCATACACTGGGTGAAAGTGAATGACACATGATAGGTCTAACAATTGTATGAGAGGTGTGAAGCAGTGACATCTTCTTACCTGTGTCTCACTGGACGTTTTGCTGGATAACGTTGTTTCTGTTGTTGATATCCTCTTCTTCTGCCACCTCTTCTTCACTGTCCACAGGCTCCACAGCTGCCACAAGACCTCCTTCTGGACAATCCTCCTGCAGGAAAAGGCACCTGTCGTTGCAATGCCAGGTTGTGCAGCATACAGCAGGCCACGATGATCTGGCACACCTTCTTTGGTGAGTAGTAGAGAGAACCACCTGTCATATGGAGGCACCGGAACCTGGCCTTCAGGAGGCCGAAGGTCCTTTCGATTACTCTCCTAGTTCGCCCATGTGCCTCATTGTAGCATTCCTCTGCCCTTGTCCTGGGATTTCTCACTGGGGTCAGTAGCCATGACAGGTTGGGGTAACCAGAGTCACCTGCAAATGTCGAGGGACAACTGCTAGACACACACTAACCCTTAGGGGCAACCCCAGACCCAGACAACTATTCACAGGGTATAGGGTCCTTGTCCTCACCTATTAGCCACACACGGTGCCTCTGGATTTGCCCCATAACATAAGGGATGCTGCTATTCCTCAGAATGTAAGCGTCATGCACTGAGCCAGGAAACTTGGCATTCACATGGGAGATGTACTGGTCGGCCAAACAAACCATCTGCACATTCATTGAATGGTAGCACTTCTGGTTTCTGTACACCTGATCACTCCTGTGGGGGGTACCAAGGCCACATGTGTCCCATCAATGGCACCTATGATGTTGGGGATATGTCCCAGGGCATGGAAGTCAGCTTTCGCTGTTGGCAAATCCTTCACCTGAGGGAAAACGATGTAGCTGCGCATGTGTTTCAGCAGGGCAGACAACTCTCTGGACAACACATTTGAGAACATAGGCTGGGACATCCCTGATACAATGGCCACTGTTTGAAAAGACCCACTTGCCACAAAATGGATTACTGACAGGACCTGCACTAGAGGGGGGATTCCTGTGGGATGGCGGATTGCTGACATCAGGTCTGGCTCCAACTGGGTACACAGTTCCTGGATTGTTGCATGATCAAGTCTGTAGGTGACTATTACAAGTCTCTCTTCCATTGTCGACAGGTCCACCAGCGTTCTCTACACTGGAGGATGCCGCCATCTCACCACCTGCCCCAGCGGAAGTGCCCTTTGGAGGAGAACAGCGAGCAGAGTGTCAGCCAACACTGAGGTATAGCTAAATGTCAGTAGCAAACATTTGTAAATCCGCAATGTGCCTTTTACTCTGTGTATGCAAGGCCTAGATAGGTGTGACACAGTTATTATTAATGCCATGTGGCCCCCTGAAATGGCGGCTGCCTGACCTGTAAGGTGGGAGAAGGGGATATGAGGTAACTGCACTGGCGTTCTACACCGTCGTGGTAGGCGGTCGAAGATCACATCGCAATCCTGCATTGGATAACATTGGACCCTATGGGTCCCAGGAGCCAATGACGATGTATGCCGGCGGTGACGGTACGAACCGCCGCGGACGTGACCGCCATTTTCTGTCTGTTCACTCACTTGATACCTGACCTTCGACAAGAGACGACCTACACTGCAAGTGCTGCTGTGAGCTGAGTCTGGAAGCGACAATGACTCATGTGTCTGGGGAAAGGGCCCCTGCCTTTACTTCGGAGGAGTTGCAGAAGTTAGTGGATGGGGTCCTCCCCCAGTACACACTTCTCTACGGTCATCCAGACAAACAGGTGAGTACACTGTGAGCATGCTGCATGGGCAATGCCTGTTTGGAGTGGTGAGGCCTGCATGTGCGGACGGTGAGTGTATGTGCATCAGGGCAAGGGTGGGAATGTGGGACAATGTCTGTGACGGTCCAGACGGTTAAAGTTTTTCCTTTTCCCCTGTACTATTCCTCTAGGTCAGTGCCCACCAGAAGAAGGATATTTGGCATGCCATCGCCAAGGATGTCTGGACCCTAGGGGTCCACCACAGACGGAACACCGACTGCTGTAAAAGATGGGAGTACCTTCGCCGCTGGAGCAAGAAGACGGCGGAGGCCCAGCTGGGGATGGCCTCCCAACGTGGGAGGGGTGCCCATCGCACCATCACCCCCCGATGTTCCGGATCCTGGCGGTGGCGTATCCTGAGTTGGATGGGCGCTTGAGGGCATCACATCTACAAGGGGGTGAGTACCGTCACATCCAATTGACTCTGCGCGCATTACGAGGTGTCTGGGTGGGGGAGGTGGGCAGTGGGTTACCCTAGGCCAGGGCGAGCTTTGTAGGCAAGGACCCTTTGTGAGGCAGGCTATGTGGCACCGCAACCCCACCAGTGGTAAGAGCCATTTACACCTAGTCAGGCTCCTGTGACTTCCATGTGTGCAGCAATCAGGCATAGGCTTTGTACTTCATGGCCCTGTGATTACTCTAGGAACTCTAAGTGCATGGCGTAGTGCAGAGGGCTGCTGTGTTTGTAGTGTCTGCCAACAGTAGTGGTATTGCATGCACTGAACATGTCTTTCTTCTGTGTGCCCCCCCTTTTTGTGGTCTCCCTGTTCTTGTGTGCAATAGCATCGTCAGGCGTAGGAGCAGTGGCACCGGAGCAGGAGGGAGTTGCATCCCACTTGGCCCTGGAGGGCGAGACAACGGAGTCTGAAGCCACCAGTGGGACAGAGGGCGAGGGGAGCTCCACGGCGGGGACAGGAGGTGACTTCAGCAACAGCGGCTCCTCCCGTGATGGGAGCTCCCTTGCGGTGGCGGGCCCCTCTTTGCCCCCCATATCAACAGGTACAGCTGCCACCCCCCCTACCAGCATCGCCCTCCCAGCAGCCCCTCAGCCTGTGTCCCGTGGCCGCTCACCCAGGAGTGTGGGCATCTCCTTCGCCCCAGGCACCTCAGGCCCTGCCTCATTCAGCCCTGATGCCCTCAGTGAGGAGGATATTGACCTCCTGAGATCCCTCACTGTTGGGCAATCTACCATTCTGAATGCCATCCAGGGTGTCGAGAGGCATTTACAACAAACAAATGCATACCTGGAGGGCATTCATTCTGGCTAGGCAGCCCAACAGAGAGCATTTCAGGCTCTGGCCTCAACACTGATGGCAGCCATTGTCCCTGTGTCCAGCCTCTCCCCTCCAACTTCCTCCACCCAGACCCAATCCCCTGTACTTCAGCCTATCCCAAGCACACCATTAGACCAGCATGCACACACCTCATCATACAAGGGTGGCTCAGGCAAACATGAGCACCACACATCCCACAGGCACTCACACAAGCATCATTCCCATGCAGACATGCCAACATCCACTGCTTCCACTGTGTCCCCCTCCTCCACGTCGTCCTCCTCCCTCCCAGTCTCGTCTCTACTCACACCTGCATGCACTACATCCTCGGCCTCCATCACTAGCACGCCCATCAGCACACACCGCTCATGTGCACTCACCACCCCCACTACAATTTACACATCCCCTGTGTCCTCTACCAGTGTGTCTGTGAGCCCACCTCCCAAAGTACACAAACGTAGGCACACACCCACCCAACAGCCATCCACCTCACAACAGCCTCCAGCCCATGCACCTTCACATAAATACAGCATTCGTACACCTCCTACAACCACTACCTCTTCCTCCACTCCCAAACCCCCTCCATCTACCCGTCCCAGTGTGTCTAAAAAACTTTTCCTGTCCAACATTGACCTCTTCCCTACACCTCCCCCCGTCTGTCCCCTAGGGCCAGGCTTTCCAGGTCCCAACCCTGCACCTCAGCCACCACATCACTGGGCACAGTGGTCCCAGCAAAAGCGGGCTTTTGGAGTGCGCCAAGCATCAGGGCAGCCAGTGTGCCACGTAGCGAGGGCAAGGACATTCCGCCACATGCGAAATTAAAAACGTTGTCCACATCCCAGAGGGAAAAGGCAAAAACACCTGCCACCGAGGGCTCAGGGAAAACAAAAGGGGATGGTGGCAAGACAGCTGCGCCACCATCCAAGGTGGGGAAGGACCAGAAAATCAAGGACAGGTCAGGAGAGGGCATGGTGGCACCGACTATGGGACCAGTGTCACACCTTCTGTCCACGTCGACGCCAACCGGTGCGGTGGAGAAGACCACCACCTGCATCGCCACCTGCACCACCACATGCACCGCCACCAGCACCGCAGTCACTGAGCCCGCCACCAGCACTGCAGTCACTGAGCCCACCACCAGCACTGCCACCAGCACCGCTGCCAGAGTCCACCACCAGCACCGCTGCCACAGAGTCCGCCGCAAGCACTGATGCCAGAGAGTCCGCCGCAAGCACCGCTGCCACAGAGGCCACTGCCAACAGTGATGCCACAGAGTCCACCACCAGCACCAATGCCACAGAACCCGCCGCCAGCACCCCCACTACTGACACTGCTGCAAGCACCGCCAGCGGCCTCGTGACATCCTGAGCCAGTGGCACCACCGCAGACATGGCTGCCATCCCCAGTGGTCAGTCGACCGAGCCTGGTGGTCAGTTCCAGGAGCCTGGGCAGCTTCCATGATGCACCACCTTCAGTTGAGAAAAGCATCCACTACCTCTGTCCTTGGCAGGATGAAGCACTCTGGGCACAAAGCCCCCTCCAGAACCAGTGGAGAAATGCATCCACTACCTCTGTCCTTGGCAGGATGAAGCACTCTGGGCACAAAGCCCCCTCCAGAGCCAGTGGAGAAAGGCATCCACTACCTCTGTCCTTGGCAGGATGAAGCACTCTGGGCACAAAGCCCCCTCTAGAACCAGTGGAGAAAGGCATCCACTACCTCTTTCCTTGGCAGGATGAAGCACTCTGGGCACAAAGCCCCCTCCAGAACCAGTGGAGAAAGGCATCCACTACCTCTTTCCTTGGCAGGATGGAGCACTATGGGCTCAAAGCCCCCTCCAGAACCAGTGAAGAAAGGCATCCACCTCAGAGACTGTGGCTTTGCACTCCCCAGGATACAGCAGTGGGCAAACCACCCACTGGAGAGACTTGAGAGGCTGTGGCTTTGCACTCCCCAGGATACAGCAGTGGGCAAAACACCCACTGAAAAGACTTGAGAGACTGTGGCTTTGCACTGCCCAGGATAAAGCAGTGGGCAAACCACCCACTGAAGATACTTGAGAGACTGTGGCTTTGCACTCCCCACGATACAGCAGTAGGCAAACCACCCACTGAAGAGACTTGAGAGACTGTGGCTTGCCACTCCCCAGGATACATCAATGGGCATGGAGCCCCCTCGTGGAGCAGTGGTGTTGTGCACTCATCCGGCTGAGGTGCCCCCCCTTCCCCCAGAGGTGCCTGTTTCTTTTCGATCTGATGCCCCTGCAGTGTTCGCTCCGTTTGAAGTCTGGTATCAGGGTGGGCCTCGCCCATGTATTTTGTGCCCAGTGGTCCACGGACAATAATTGGTGCACTATCTGGACTTGTGTAGTTGGTGTACATAATTGTACATACTGTATTTCAAGTTTTGACTACTGTTTTTTTCATGATTACAATCGTTCAACTCATTTCCTTTTGTCCTTGCGTTCTTGAAGGGGGTGGGGGGGTGTAAATGTAATGTTGCAGCATGTATTTGTGTGTATGTTGTAGTGGGTGAGGGTGGGGGTGTTGCGTGTTGCGTGTCTCTTTTCCCTCCCCCCTCCTCTGTGTTGTAGGTGCAGTACTTACCGTGGTCGTCGCCGCCGTCTTTGTTGCTACTGATAGAAGAGCAGGAATACCATTGCAGGGAGTATTTTGAGTTCTGGCTCCATGGCGTCCTGGTTCCTCGTGGAGTGTGGAGAGGTGAGTGTTTTCCCTTCCAAGTCCTGTTTCCACTGTGTTTTTGTTCCCGTTGGTTCTTCCCCGGAAAAGGTGGAGGATTGGCCTCTCATAATGTGGGCAGTACATTGGGGGTCATTACAACCCTGGCGGTCCAAGACCGCCAGGGCTGTTTCGACGGAAGCACCGCCAACAGGCTGGGGGTGCTTCCTGGGATATTACAACCGCGGCGGTAGCGCCGGGGCCGGCGGTTTCCCGCCATTTTAGCCCCGGCGGTGATAATCCGCCAGGGCAGCGCTGCAAGCAGCGCTGCCCTGGGGATTATGACACCCCTACCGCCAGCCTGTTTCTGGCGGTTTGCACCGCCAGGACGAGGCTGGAGGTAAGGGGTGTCCTGGGGCCCCTGGGGGCCCCTGCACTGCCCATGCCACTGGCATGGGCAGTGCAGGGGCCCCCTAACAGGGCCCAGGCCAGCTTTTCACTGTCTGCATAGCAGACAGTGAAAAGCGCGACGGGTGCAACTGCACCCATCGCACGGCCGCAACACCGGCTCCTATGTTGCAGCCTCATCCCCGCTGGGCCGGCGGGCGCAAACTTGGTTTGCGCCGCCAGCCCAGCGGGAATGTCATAATGGGGGCCGCGTGAGTACGGCCGCATTGGCGGCCGCATGGCGGTTACCGCCTGCCGGGCGGCAGTAGCCGCCCGCCAAGGTCGTAATGACCCCATTGTCTTCCGCCTGTCTGTTGGTGGTGACCGCCAAGCTGTGGTTTGTACCTCCGTGGTGGTCGGAATGTTAAAGTGGCTGTCTATGTTGGCGGTTTCCGCCATGGTCGTGATTCCATTTTTTTCCGCCGGCCTGTTGGGGTATTACCGCCGCTTTAACACCGACCGCCAGGGTTGTAATAAGGGCCTCAATCTCCTTTATAGTAGGTAAATTATAGGGAGGTTTGCAGCATACAATGGCGATAAAATTGGCCCAGCTATCTTCTCCAGTGGGGAAGGGTTGGTTCCAAACCTTGTCCCACAAACTTCTGGCACTATTTCCCAAAAAATTCTCATGTGCTTCCTAAAGGCAAACTCTCTAAGCTCCACCCAAGTACTGTCAACAACTTAATTTTATGGGCCGGTTTTTATACAGCTTCTCCTTCTTTTTGCGAAAAAGAACTGTCTCTTTCATTAGAGAACAAAATACATTGTTTGCTAACCAGTCTATTTATTTCCTTACTGAATTGGAGAACTGGAAGGGAAGCAGACTTTATTGATACTTTAGTCTCCGGATAGAATCTCTTACAATCAGCTTCATAAAATGGTTGAAGGACTGCAAGACATCGATCTCCTACTGATCCAGGTCAGTAACGCCTTTTCTAATGTGTCTTTTAGGATAGTTATCATTTTTGGATCCCACTGGACCTGCCTGATTTTTTTATTATATTCTGCAGTGGCCCCACTGAATGTCCAGGAGCCAACATGGCTTGTATTCACCTCTAGAGTGAAGACCAAGAGTCAGTGGTCACTATGAATGGAATCAATTATATTTAAGTCACCTAGCAGACGGAAGAACGTACACCCACTAATAAAATACTCTAAAATTGACTCAATCAATGGGGTTTTATGGGGATATTGGGCAGGGGAGTCAAAGGGTAATCTCCCATTTGCTCTTACACAGTCATAGTTTCTCATTTGGTTGAGGAGGATCTTCTCTCTCCTACCGGTGCTAATTTTAGATGGACAAAATATGGGGGCATCCACAAGACTTCCTCTTTTTCTACCACTCGGAATATATTGAGAGCATGATTGGAGATTTTGCAGTTCAGGTCTCCAAACAAAGTAACATGAAGGCCCTTCTCCTTATCTAAACATACTTAAAAAAGGAATCAGCCTTTTACCCAAGCATATAAATGGAAGCATTTGACAGGATATAAGCATTCATTAATAAAATAGGGAGTGACATGTCCCCTTGTGCACTTGGGGACATTTTCATAGCTAAAAAGAGGTTGGAAGGGTCCTTAAAGATCATCTAATTCCAATTAATCCTATTGGTAAGAAGGATTGCCAACCTCCCTTTAGCATGGCCTTTCTTAGACGGAGCAGCTTTGCAAAGAATACAGAAAACAATCATCACACTGGATCTTACTAATACACCAGTCTCCTGGAGGCAGATTATATCAGCATATGGGCCCTTTAAAAAGGGCAGATTCTCTTTATTTTTCATTATTCCTGACACATTCCAGGAGACCACTTTTAATTAATTGTTAATTGTATCATTGTTTTGTAGGTGGTATTGCACAAGCGCTATTTAAGGTACTTGCCACCCAGTTCCATTTTGGAGTGTCAATATTTAAACAGTCAGCTCGAACATTAACAGGATTCCCATTTGTCACACATCCCGTTTAGGTTCCTATACGAATTTGAAACCAGCTGGGATCCACCACAGATCCTCCCTTAGGAGAACAGAGCTGCCTATCCACATCAAAATTATACAATAAATCAGACACCTTATTATGTCAATTCATTTCCTCATAAGCAGGAACCACGCTAATGTCTCTACATTGCAGGAATTTGCTGTTTTATGGGACCATGTTCAGAACAATTTTAGTATGAAATTTACCCTTCTTTTTATCCCTGCCCGCTATGTGACAAGGACATCAATGAGATATCACTGTCTGGATGAAATTCAAGTTTTTAATGTCTACAAAACATGTAGTGAAGCTGCACACTTAAGAATCAAGGCCCATATTTATACTTTTTGATGCTAAACTGCGCTAACGCAGTTTAGCGTCAAAAAATTTAGCGCCGTCTAACGCCATTCTGAAGCGCCATGCGGGCGTCGTATTTATGGAATGGCGTTAGCCGGCGCTAGCAGACCGGCGCTGCCTGGTGTGCGTGGAAAAAAACCACGTAGACCAGGCAGCGCCAGCGTAGGGGGAAAATGGCGTTAGGGCGTCTTAAAATGGGGCAAGTCAGGTTGAGGCAAAAAAATCGCCTCAACCCGATTTGCGCCATTTTTTTACGACGCCCAGGCACCATTTAAATGACTCCTGTCTTAGTAAAGACAGGAGTCATGCCCCCTTGCCCAATGGCCATGCCCAGGGAACTTATGTCCCCTGGGCATGGTCATTGGGCATAGTGGCATGTAGGGGGGCACAAATAAGGCCCCCCTATGCCACAAAAAAAACAAAAAAAAAAAAAAATTATACTTACCTGAACTTACCTGAATGTCCCTGGGGTGGGTCCCTCCATCCTTGGGGGTCCTCCTGGGGTGGGCAAGGGTGGCAGGGGGGGTCCCTGGGGGCATGGGAGGGCACCTGTGGGCTCATTTTGAGCCCACAGGCCCCTTAACGCCTGCCCTGAGCAGGCGTTAAAAAGTGGCGCAAATGCGGGGTTTTTTGACCCGCCCACTCCCAGGTGTGATTTTTGCCCGGGAGTATAAATACGACGCATTTGCGTCGCCGTCATTTTTTTAGACGGGAACGCCTTCCTTGCATCTCATTAACGCAAGGAAGGCGTTCACGCAAAAAAATGATGCAATTTGCCCATACTTTGGCGCTAGACGCGTCTAACGCCAAAGTATAAATATGGCGTTAGTTTTGCGCCGAATTTGCGTAAAAAAAAACGACGCAAATTCGGCGCAAACGAAGTATAAATACGGGCCCAAATTAGAATCAAAAAGTGGCACAAAGTCTAGCATGTGAGTATTAGCCGAAGATAAAGAAGTGGAATGTGCTTCCAGCCAGATGGTATCAAAGTTGCTTTCTCTTTACAAGGATCCCCAGATGGAGTTGCCTCCGGCTTGAGAGACTAGGAACAAACAGTAGACCAAGAAGAGAGATCCATGCTCACTGTATCAAGATCGTTCCTCGCTAGAAAAGTAGAAAAAATTGGGGTCAATGGGCCCCGGTTGAGCCTTCCTGCTGATCACCTTTGTTGGATACCTCAGACCTTTGTGTAGTGTTCTCATCTTCTTTAAAGCAGAGTTTTTAGGGCCTTTTTTGGAGATTTGCCAATAGGTTTTTATCTTCCTGCTCAGTTTTTTTTTGTTTTCCCTTTGCACTGGGGCTGTGATTCTCTGCTGGGGTGACCACATTTATCTCTGGACCAATTTTAGTCTTAAAGATGGGACAGACTTTGAGATAAAGATTTTAAGAAGTCATATTTGATACAAGAGCTGCAGAGTCCACAGAATAGGGGTCAATGGGGTATCTTATCACAAGAGTAGCGCTTTCCCCACAGATCATGTTTTAGCAATATCCCTAAGCACCTTAACAAAGGGCTTTCTTGCTTTTGAGCCAAAATTAAGACTAGTAACTCGAGAGGCAGGAACATTAATCCTGACTTCTGGAGGCATCCTAAGGGCTACCCTTTGGCAAGGGACTTTCACTTTGCCTAGATTAGCCTTTTCCCTATTTTCCTTGGTGCTAGGCAGTACCTTCAATCAGTCAATCAATCAGGAATTTGTTAAGTGCACTATTCACACGTGAGGGTCTCAAGGTGCTGAGGTGGGGGGGTGCTGGTAGTGCTCGAACAACCAGGTCTTGAGAAGTCTGCTGAAGGTAATGAGGTCTTTGGTCTGACGCAGGTGGGTGGGAGGAGTGTTCCACATCTTGGTGGCTAAGATGCGAGAATGATCTGCCGCTGGTTGTAGTTCTGCGGATGCGTGGAATGGTTGTGAGGGTGAGGTCTGCGGAACAGAGATGCTGGGTTGGGGTGTAGAAGGAGAGCCATCTGTTGAGGTATTTTGTTCCGGTGTTGTGCAGTGGTCTGTGAGTGTGGGTGAGGAGTTTGAAGGTGATTCTCTTGTTGACTAGGAGCCAGTGCAGGTCTCTCAGATGACCTGTGATGTGACAGTGGCGGGGATGTCTAGGATGAGCCGTGCAGAGGCATCCTGGATGCGTTGCAGCCTCTTCTAGAGTTTGGCTGTGGTTCCTGCATAGAGGGTATTGACGTAGTCCTGGCTTGGATAACTGTTCTTCTGGTTTCGGTGGGGATCCATATGTAGATCTTTTGGAGCATTCAGAGGGTCTTGAAGCAGGAGGAAGAGATGGCGTTGACTTGCTGGGTCATAGATAATGAGGAGTCCAAGGTGAATCCTAGGTTGCATGTATGGTCGGTGGGAGTCGGAGTGGCTCTGAGAGTGGCAGGCCACCAGGAGTAATCCCATGCGGAGAGGGTGGAGCCAAAGATGAGGACTTCCGTCTTGTCGAAATTGAGTTTGAGGCATCTGTTCTTCATCCATTCGGCGATGGCCTTTATTCCTTCGTACAGGTTGGTCTTGGCGGGGTCCTTGGTGAGGGAGAGGATCAGCTGGTTGCCGTTGACGTATGAGATGATGTTGAGGTTGTGGGATCGGGAAATGTTAGCGAGTGGGGCCATGTAGACGTTGAAGAGGGTAGGGCTGAGGGACGAACCCTGGGGTATGCTGCAGATGATTTTGGTGGCTCCGAGCAGATTGGGGGGAGGTGGACTGTCTTGGTTCTGCCGGTGAGAAAGACAGTGGCCCAGTCCAGGGCTCTGTTGTTGCAGATTCCTGCATTGCTGAGGCGTGAGCGTAGGGTGTGGTTGCAGACGGTGTTGAACTAGGCCGAGAGGTCCAGGAGGAGATTGGCTGCAGTTTTCCCATTGTCCAGTTTGGTTCTGATGTCGTCGGTGGTGGCGATGAGGGCAGTTTCGGAATTGTGGTTGCTGCAGAATCCGGATTGGGACGGGTCCAGGGTGCTGTTCTCCTTGAGGAAGCAGGTTAGCCTTCTCAATGACTTTTGCCGGGAATGGGAGCAGGGAGCTAGGCCGAAAGTTCTTATGGTCCTTTGGGTCCGCCTTTGGGGTTTTGAGGAGGGCATTGATCTCGCCATGTTTCCAGCTCTCCAGGAAGGTGGCAGACCCGAAGGAGCTGTTGATGATCTTCCTTAGTTGGGATGCGATGACAGAGCTTGCTTTGTTGAGGATGTGGTGAGGGCAGGGATCAAATAGAGAGCCGGAGTGGATGGTGTTCATGGTTTCTATGGTGTTGTTGTCATTGACGGGGGTCCCGGAGAGCAGAAGGTTGACCGGAGGAGAGTCTGTGGTGTTGATGGTTGGCGGGGGGGTCTGGGTGCTGAAGCTGTTGTGGATGTCTGCAATCTTGCAGTGGAAGTAGGAGGCTAGGGAGTCGCAGAGGTCTTGAGATGGCGGGATGTTGTTGGCGTTGGCGTTGGAGCTGGGGTTGGAGGGTCCCTTCACAATGTTAAAGAGCTCCTTGTGGCTGTGTGCATTTTTATTGATTTTGTCTTCGAAGGCAGTACTCTTGGCGGTTTGGATGAGTTGGTGGTGTCTGCGGATGGCATTTATGAAGACTGTGTGGTTGTCCAGAGTCTGATCTTGGCACCACTTCCTTTCGAGTCTTCAGCAGGTTTGCTTAGATTCGTGGAGGTCAGCAATAAACCAGAGGGCCTTTCTGTTGGTGCATCTGTTGGAGGAATTCTTGATCCAGGCGAGAGTATTGGGACAGGTGTTGAATTATTGGCTGAAGTTATGGGCAGCTGTGTCAGTGTTGGTGGTGTCGATGGGTGGGTTCTGAGAGAGGGTTGCGATAAGTTGGTCTTCAGTGACATGGGTGGTGGTGTGTTGTGGGTTTCTTGAAGGAGAAGCGGATGCAGAAGTGATCTGTCCAGTGGAGTTCAGTTCAGTGGTGTGGCTGAGGAGACGTGATTACTGTCGGAGAAAAAAGGGTCAAGTGTGTGTCTTGTGGAGTAGGTCTGTGTCGTGACGAGCTGTTTGAGGCTGAGGTTGGAGAGGTTGTCAAGCAGGGTGGTGGTGTGGTTGTCATTGGTGTTCTAAATGTGGAAGTTTAAGTCCCCAAGGAGTATGTAGTCAGTGGATGCGAGAGCGTGCGTGCTGATGATGTTGGTGATGGAGTCACTGAACTGCTGTCAGAGTCGGGGGGGCCTGTAGACGAGGGTCCCTCGGAGGGTGGTGTTTTGGTCAGTGTGGATCTGGAAGTGCAGGTGTTCGAATGTGCTGAGGGTGTCTTCGGTGATGGTCATGATCCTGAGGGTGTTCTTGTGGATGATGGCTCCTCACGGTTTGTTGGAGAGGTCCCTGTGGGTGATCTTGTATACGTTCAGGATGTCTATGGTGATGTCAGGCACTGAGGAGGGGTTCATCCAGGTCTCGTTCAGGAAGGCGAGTTGTGTAGATTCAATAGCTCTACTGTGTGTTTTGTGGATGGAGTGGGTGTTGAGGAGGATACATCTGAGATGGTTGCATCCTGCCTTGGTGAGTGGGTCTTTGGCGTGGAGGCTGGTGAAGGTGCAGTTCCAGCAGGAGAAGGATCCGCAGGTGGTCTGCGGAGAAGCTTGAAGGCAGGTTCATAGTAAATGTGTGCTGGATAGAATCCGATCCCACTAGAAATTTTGCTAAGAGGGTACAAATAGATAATTAAATTGTGAGTTTGTTTTTCTTTGCCCCACATATTACACATTAATATAGGTGAGTTTATAACTAAAAGGGTTAGAATTAGTTTTAACACAGGCTTTCAACATAATCAGGAGGCCAGAGTGAAGTTTCCTTCCGGCCATTTTTAGTCCCCAAAGAGTAGAAGGGGGACAATCTGTCCCGATCCAACCATTCAACGCTCCTGTGTTGTACTTTCACAACTCCACGCATGAGCAAGTCCCCTTATAGTTTCCTTCACTTTTCCTAACAAAGACAAAAAATGTAATGATGCTGCAAAGTTTGTATTATGTCTCTGTAAAAGTCTATGCAAGGGGAGAAGGAGGAGACAAAAACAGGGAAGGGGGCAGGGCTGCAAATCGCACCGAATCCTAGCTCAGCTGCCTCTGCTGCCCATACGCTCACCCCCGTGGCCTCCCTGATGGAGGGCTAATGCTCAGTAGAACACTCTCCTCACCTCCTTTCTTGCTTGCTGGAATGTCCCCACCAGCGCAGCCCTGGAAGGCTCCAATTGCAAAATGAAGGCTGGAACAAGGCATGACAGACAATCAGGTGGCTTTGTGAATACTCCAGTGGCTCCAGCCACTGGTCCAGGTAGCATCGTTGAAGCAGGTGGCAAACAGGGATAAAGAACAATAGGTGGGGAGCAGAAGCTACTGTTTGACCCACTTAACAAGCTCAACCTGCCTCACCCCGCCGGGAACACCATGCACAGTGCTTGTCCCCTCCACAAAGCTTCAGCTGCTCCAATGTATTCCAGTGTGATCTAATATTATTGCAAACACCCACAGGCAATGAAAAGTCTACCTAAAATTGCTGCTTTACACAGCTATCTTTCGGGAAAAAAAATATATGCACATTACTTACTAGTGGTCGCCAGTCAGTAGGTACAGTTAGGACCTTATTCCCATAAATGAAGAATTTTGTAGGGGTAGGTAAAATTCTGAACTCCTCCAGTGGAGGAATTTTGTAATTCCATGTTACCCTTGTAATGACAAATTACTAATAAAGTCAGCACTACTAGTTTCTTTGAAGTCAACTGGCGCTGGTGGCTGGCAAAGCATGATTAGAAATGCTTAGAAAGGGATAATTGAAGCAGGAGAACCCAACATGAAATCAGGGGGCTGTATAGGCTACATCTATGGGGAATTGTCTCTTTCATTTGATGTATTTCTTGGGTGATGTGCCACAGTACGAAATACATTGAGTATGGTTGCCATGGCGTCAGAAGTTAATGGGGAAAGTGAACAGACTGGCAGAAGTCACAGACAGATATAAAGGGTGAAAGTGTGTCTTCATAAAATCAACAAAGTTCTGGTGTGTCAGACTTGGGGCTTCTTTTCACAAGCAACTGCTGTCACAACTGGTGACAACTGGTGACCCTATTTTATGCATGAAGCCAGCCATAGCTTTACAAGCACCTTGCAATCTGAGATTTGTAGCTCTTCCTTTAGCAAGTGCTTTAAGAGGAAGTAAACTACTGGAGAGCCTCAAAGGGGGAGGGAACCTGGCCAAACCGTAACAAAGAGCTTTTAGTGCCTCAAGGTCATCCCAGTTCACTGAAAGTGGGGAACGAAGGACCATTAGAGGGGAAAGGATGAGACAAAGCAGATCGAATCAGGAAGGGGGTGTAAACAAATACTTAACCGTGAGATATATAGGCCCTCATTATGACAATGGCGGTAAGTCCTGCTTACCACCATGCTGACTGCTGCCAACATACATCCAGCACAGCGGATTATCGCCACCCATATTATGACCCACACATAGCAAACCGTCACTATACAGCCACACACACAACTCCACCAGCCCAAAGATGATAAACTGGCGGTACCAAAACACACACCGTTACGCCAACAGAACTATGCCCACAGCATTATGATCCACGAATCACAACGGCAGACATTCAATGTCGATAAACCATTGTGAGTACATACGCTGCGCTCAAAATACACACACTCCAAGTTCACATAGCTTTATTCGGTTACTTTCAACCATAAAAGCAAACAACCAACAATTGAATAAAAAAGAAAAAGAAGTTTAGTTAAAAACGAGATAAGAATAAAATAGAATAACATATGTACAGCCTTAAAACACATAAAATTACTTTCCATCAAAATGCACCTGACCCCCTAGTATCTCTCATTTAAATTAAACATGGGGTTTTATTTCAGTCTTAGGTGCATAGTTAAAATTTAGCAGCTAAGTCATTTTTTATATTTTTTTTTTCCTTTTAAAATGTGTTCCTCATCATTATTTTTCCCCAGGGAACTGATACGTATATGCCAAGCAGCTACAATATACTTGCTAACCGCACAGGATAGAGGGGGGGAAATATCCGTCATCATAATCCTTAAGGCAGCCATGCAGTGTCTTATCCCCATATTTCTACACACAGGTCGTAACCACTTCCGTCGCGCAAACATAAAATGTACAATAGATTCTGAAGTGTGATTACAACTAGGACAGGGATCAGATCTTGTGGTCAAACTCCATGTACTACCATAAGATTTAAGAGGCAGGCAACAATATCTGAACTGAATGTATAAACTCTTACTTAATGGGTCAAGAATTGTATGCATAAATGGTTCCAGATACGGATACCATTTGAAATCAAAAAATTGTGTTGAGCACAGCAGATAGTTTTCCCTGACATATATCCAGTAAACAGTTTTCAAATGGTTCTTCTGATCCTTCCTTATACTTTCTGGATGACTCCAAAACTCGCTAAGACCCAATCTATAAAACCATTTTAAGATGTGATTAAACCAAGGAATGGTAAGTACATTTGGTCTATCTAGGATGTCTTGAATAGACTCCTTGTATGTGGATAGCTCAGGGGTGGTCCATACTCGGACCCAGAAAAGCAATGGTCGTAGGGCAATTGCATCTGAGATGCATGAAAGGCCAAGGTCCCAGAACATTGGCAGTAGTGGGGTATTTACGAGGACAGGCCAAAGTTGACCTTACAAAGTTGTTTTCCCCCACTGCCAACTTGCCAGTGTTCGAGGACCCCCAGATTTCTGCCCCATAGACTGCAGCACTCTGTGCCTTAGCTCGGTAGATTTTGACAGTTGGAGTAATCACTCTCTCAGAGGTAGACTTGTGGAAGCGTAGACTAGCCCCAGATCTCTGGGCCAAAAGAGCTAAACTTTTATCGATTTGGGCCCCCCAATGCAGATTGTTGCTAATTCTCACCCCCAAATAATCTATGGAGCTTGCCATGCCTAGGGGGGTTCCATTATAGAAAATTTAATATCTCTTAGTGGGGCCACAGCCCGGGGTCATAAGTTTGGTTTTGCTATGATTAAGTTCAAGTCCATAGTCACCACAAAACGAACTAAACTTATCCACATGTACCTGGAGACCCATAGGAGTTCTGGAGATCAGGAGGGAATCGTCAGCAAATAGCAAAATTGGAATTTTGTGGTTATTCAAGGATGGAGAATCATTTTGGCAGTTGGTAACGACTTGCACCACCTCGTTAATAAACAATGTGAATAGAGTTGGCGCAAGAACACAGCCCTGGCGCACTCCTCTCCTAACATCTATTTTGTCTGTGAGTTCCCCCCGATTGCCCCATCTAACTTGTGCAAATGTTTTTTCATGTAACCTTTGAATTAAATGCACTAAATTTCCTGGGATACCGATTTTGTTTAATACTCCCCATAGTTTCTCTCTTGGGACAAAATCGAACGCAGATCTTAGATCTACAAAAGCAACATAGAGTTTTTGCTTAGATAGGGTGACATACTTCCAAAATAGTAATGACAGCCTGAAGATTTGGTCCATGGTGTTAGTTTTAGGAAGACACACTCAAACAAAACAGCACCACATTGGACAATCTGAATAACACACACCTGACACACATACACACACCACACCCACACACCCACACCTCTATAAAACACACACCCACATTACCCACAACCCTTTACCAATACAAACAAGTGCCAAAAGAGAGATAGCAAGACCACAGACAAGACCACGGACACACACCACCATCACCTATACACCATCCATGCACCCTACATCACACACCCCAACACAACACCCAACACACCCTCACCCCCACCACTCACACTACACCCCTGGCACCACAACAACATCCCAGGTTCCCTGAGGAGGAGCTAAGGGTCATGGTAGAGGAAATCATCCAGGTAGAGCCACAGCTATTTGGATCACAGGTGCAGCAGACGTCCATTGCTAGGAAGATGGAGCTATGGTGGAGAATCGTGGATAGGGTCAATGCCGTGGGACAGCACTCCAGGACAAGGGATGACATCAGGAAGAGGTGGAACGACCTACAGAGGAAGGTGCGTTCCACAGCAGCAAGACACCAAATAGCTATACAGAGGACTGGCGGTGGACCCTCACCCCCCCCCCACAACTAACAACATGGGAGGAGCAAGTCTTGATAATCATGCATCCTGAGGACCTGGCAGGAGTAGGAGGAGGACTGGACTCTGGTAAGTCAATTCTCTATTACTATCACCCCCCTACCTGCATGCCATCACATACCCCCACCCTCACTCCCATCACTCCACCACCTCCCACACACCCTACCATCACAACCCACTCATCCCAATGCCAAGCCATGCATGCTCTACCAATGCATGGACACCCCTCACAGACCTGCATGGACACCTATCACCACAGCATGCACACTAGAGAGAATCACCTAGTCCACCAAATAACAACTCACACAAGACAAAGCTGCCAGGGGAATAACAACCATAGAGGGCAACACACCCATGAACAACATGTCACACACAGAAACAATAAAACTGCATTTACGTCCCCACAGGTAACCCAGCCAATTTCACTGGCGAAGAGGTGCCAGCAACATCCAGCTCCCCCCAAGAAGAGGCCCACAGTGATGACCGCAGCTCTGGTCACCTGGATATGGATGACCAACCTGGCCCATCAGGGACTTCCGAACAGTCGGTTACCCAGGCACACTCTCACACCAACACAGAGCTCCCCCTCAGGAAACACCACCTCAACACCCACCCAGCGGGCCCATACCTCTGTCCCCAGGACACATCAATCAGCAGTGAGTCCACCACTATAGGTACCCCAGGCCACCCCACAAACACAGGACAATCAGGGACCTGGGGTCAGTGGCAGTGGACATACTGTTCAGGGACAGAGGCACAGGACAACAGGGAAGCTGGGAGGACTGCTGTGCGACAAGGGGAGGACAGGCCCAGGGAACCGACCCTCCAGGAGGCACTCACCGCAATCCTGAGAGCATATCAACATTCCCAGGATACGCTGGGCCAGATCATGGACAAGATGCAGGAGAACATGCGGCTTCAGGAGGGACAGTACCTGGGGATCAGGGAGGACTTGAAGGCTATTAACACCACGCTGGTCTCCATTGCAGGGGTGCTGGCAGACATGGCCAACAGTATGAGGGAGGCAGTGCACACCAGGAGGCCCCTGACAATAGCCAGACTACTGAACAGCCCTCAGCCTCTGCTAGTGGACAGGAGGCCCGTCACAGGACCAACAGACCACCAGCACCCCTTCCCCTGCAGCAGGAGAACTACCCCGCAAACATTACCTGCGATCCAGGCAGAAACCAGAAACTATTGCCAAGACCACCGCCAGGAAATAACAGTCTCCTGATTGTCATCCTTGTGTCCCACTCTGTCAACCTGTCCACCTCGAACTGCCGTTGCTCCTCTTCCTATGTCCCCTTGGACACTGCACCTGTGATACAAATAGACTGGACTCTAACCTGGACTTTCCTCCATCATTACCCCAGCCCATTGCACAACCCCCTCTTCTTCAGAGCACTGCAATAAACACACTTTGATAAAATAAAAGTATGGTGTATGTCAAATGTTTTCAAAATGTATATGTTTAGCCAGGTTCAAACATTGTAATTCAACTGTACAGTAATTTTAACATAGGGAAGACCTGTAGTTGGCTGCACTGAACGCACGAGGAGCAATAGTGGAGCACCAAAATCTGCAAAAAGATATGCCAAAGGGTATAGTGAGTGGGCATAGAAGTAGGAATTCACAGCCTGCCAGTGACAATGTCACACATCAAACTATCAATTATATGTGAAATAATACTGTCTTACCTGTGTCTCATTGAAAGTATTGACAAATAACTGCACTTCTGTTGTCCTCACCCTCCTCTTCACTGTACACAGGGTCCACTGCTGCCACACGGCCATCTCCAGCCTCCTCCCCCTGCAGAAAAGGCATATGGCGTCGCAAGGCAAGGTTGTGCAACATACAGCATGCCACGATGATCTGGCAGACCTTGGGTGAGTAGCACAGGGATCCACCTGTTAGATGGAGGCACCGAAACCTGGCCTTCAGGAGGCCGAAGGTCCTTTCTTGAATCCTTCTTGTTTACTAATGTGCCTCTGGAGTTGGACCATCACATTTGGGATGCTGCTATTCCTCTGGATAAAGGCATCATGCACAGACCCAGGATACTTTGCATTGATGTGGGAGATGTACTGGTGCACCAGGCATACCATCTGGGCATTCATGGAGTGAAAACTCTTTTGATTTCTGAACATCTGTTCATTTCGCCAGGGTGGGGGACAAATGCAATATGTGTTCCATCTATTGCCCCAATGATGTTGGGGATGTGTACCATTGCATGGAAGTCAGCTTTCATTGTGGCCAAATCCTCCACCTGAGGGAAAATGTTGTAGCTGCACATGTGTTTAATCATGGCAGCCAACACTCTGGTCAGCACTATTGAGAACATTGGCTGTGACATTCCTGCTGCCAAGCCCACTGTCACTTGGAAAGAACCAGTTGCCAGGAAATGGAGCACTAATAGGACTTGCACAAGAGGTGGGATCCTGGTGGGGTGACGGATAGCAGATATTAGGTCAGGCTCCAGTGACCCTTTCATGTCTGTAGGTGAGAATAATGTGCCTGTCCTCCATTATTGCCAAGTCCACCAGGGGTCTGTACACGAGGGGATGTCTCCATCGCCTATTCATCCACAGCGGTTGCAATCTATGGGGTGAAGGAGTGAGCAGCTGGTCATTATCTGTACATTCTAACCACTACAGTTCAATGCATATTGTGATTGTAACATTATTTTGGTGGGATATGTCCAAAAGGTGAATTTGTGTACTGTGACGCAGTTATGATCCACAGCCTGCACCCCCCCTGAAATGGCGTCCACCTGTCCTGTATGGAGGGACAGGTGGAAATGAAGTAATTCCGCTGACGTTGTGCACCGTTGCGGGAGGTGGTTGAGAACCGCTGTGTAACTCTTCATTGATTATCATTGGGCCCTATGGGGTACAGTGACCAATGGTGATGTACGCCGGTGGTGATGGTACACACCACCGTGGACGTGACTGCCATTTTCTATCTGTTCACTAACTTACTACCTGACCTTCAACAGGAGAGGACCTACACTGCAAGTGCTGCTGTGACCTGTGTCTGGAACCGACCATGGCCCATGTTTCTGGTGAAAGGGCCCCTGCTTTCACCCTGGCGGAGTTGGAGCAACTGGTAGATGGGGTCCTACCCCAGTACCAACTGCTGTATGGGCCTCCAGACCAAAAGGTGAGTACACCGTGAGTACGATGCATGGGGCGTGAATAAATGGAGTGCTGTGTGTGAAGGCCTCATGTGGGGGGGTTGGTGGATGGGCCCTGGGCAGCATTCAGCATGTATGCTGGGCCATGTCTGTGCTAATGTGGATGGGAAGGGGCATGGTGGGCCATAAGTGTAAGAGGCAGGATGGTCGGACCTCTCCCTGTGTCTATTTCCTTGCAGGTCAGCGCCCATCAAAAGAAGGGTACATGGCGTGCCATCACCAAGGACGTGCGGACCCTGAGGGTCTTCGGCAGGCCGGGCACCCACTGTCGGAAATGGTGGGAGGACCTGAGAGGCTGGGCACGGAAGATGGCAGAGGCCCAGCTGGGGATGGCCTCCCAATGAGGAAGTGGTACCCGTCAAACCCTGTCCCCCCGATGGCCCGCATACTTACAATGGCCTATCCGGAGCTAGATGGGCACTTGGGGGGCATCACAGCAGCAACAAGGGGGTGAGTACAGTGCCCTACATTACAATTTACGCCTGGTGGGGTGGTATCCGGGTGAGGGGTATGGGCCCTGTGGGTGCCCCTAGGCCATCATCAGGGTTCTGATGTGAAAGTCCTCCAACCAAGCTAACAGTCATCCACTACTGGGTAGGGGTCTGTGGGGCTCAAGTATGCTGCAATTTGCGTTAGGTGTCCCTATCCTTGGGCTGGTGACTAGCATTGTGACTGGTAGTGCATTACCTAATGCATAGGGCTGTTTCCTGTGTGTGAGTGTGTTGTGTATGCCAATGGTGGTGTTGGTGCCTCCATTGACCAAGTGTATCCTTTGTCTCTCTTCCCCCTTTTTGTTTTGTTACCCTGTCCTCCTTATGTGCATTGACATCATCTAGCAGAGGAGCAGAGGCACCGGTGACAGAGGGAGCTGGATCCCACAGGACAGAGGACGCCGAATCCACCGATGGTGAGGGCACCAGTGAGACGGAGGGTGAGGAGAGCACCACGGCAGAGACTGGAGGGGACAGTTCAGACATGAATACCTCCTCCAATGGGAGCTCCCTGGTGGTGGCTGACACCTCTGTGCCCACCCCAGCTACAGGTACAGCCCCTACTCCCGTACCAGCACCCCCCCTCCCAGCAGCCCCTCAGTGAGTTTCCCATGCCCGCTCACCCAGGAGAGTGAGCATCTCCTTCGCCCCAGCCACCTCAGGCCCTGCCCCAGTTAGCCCTGCTGCCCTGAGTGAGGAGGCTATTGACCTCCTACGATCCATCTCTGTTAGCCACTCAACCATTGTGAATGCCATCCAGGGCTGGCATCCCAAATGCAACAGTCCAATGCATTCACAATGGCTTGGTGGCCAAACAGAGATCAATCCAGGCTCTGGCCTTCCCTCTGATGGCAGCCATTGTCCCTGTTTCCACCCTCCCCCTTCCAACTTCCTCTTCCCAATCCCATTCCCCTCAACCCCAACCTATCCCAAGCACACAGTCAGATGAGCAGACACCCAGGACAACACACAATAGTGGACATGGCAAACACAAGCACCACACTTCAACCCACAGGCACTCACACAAACATCATCCAGAAGCAGACATACCAACATCCACTGCCTCCACTGTGGCCCCCTCCTCCTCATCGTCCACCTCCGTCCCAGTAGCGTCTCCACTCACACCTGCATGCACTAAATCCTCATCCACTACCACCATCACCAGCACACCTATCAGTACACACCCCTCACTGGCAGTCACCACCCCCACATTCATGCACATGTCCCATGTCTCCTCTCCCACTATGTCTGTGCCCCCTCCTCCAAAAGTACACAAATGCATGCACTCAGGCACCCAACAGCCATCCACCTCACAAGAGCATCCAGCCCATGCACCTGCATCCAAACACAGCAGACTGACACCTCCTACCACCACTCCCTCTTCCTCCACTCCCAAACCATCTCCCTCTTCCCACCCCAATGTCTCTAAGAAGCTTTTCCTCACCACCATTGACCTCTTCCCTAGCCCTTCCCTGCCCCCCACATCAGGCCAGGGTGGTCAAAACCCAGGCAAGCACCTCAGCCACCCAGTCCACGGGTACAGTTGAGTCCCCAGCTACTCCAGGTGGGAAAGGATCTAAGCCAACGGCCAGCCAGACGGAAAGGGTGCCTGCCCCAAGTGCTTCAAGGAAGGGTAAGGAGCCAGCCCCATCTGCAAGAAGGAAGGGTAAGGAACCAGCCCCAGCTTCAGGAAGGAAGGGCAAGGAGCCAGCCCCAGCTGCATGAAGGAAGGGCATGGAGCGAGCCCCAGCTGCAGGAAGGAAGGGCAAGGGACCTGCAACATCAGGCAGTATAGACAAGGGGCCTAGTGCTGGGACTCAGTCAGAGCCACCACCACCAACCATGGTGGTGCAGCCATCCGAGGCTGCAAGGGATGGGCTGGAGCCTCACCCCACCACTACCAGTTCCACCAGCAGCACCGCCACCAGCACCACCACCTGCCCAAGTGGACAGCTGTCCGAGACTGCAGGGGATGGTCTGGAGCCTCCCCCCACCACTACCAGCTCCACCAGCAACACCGCCACCAGAACCGCCACTTGCCCCAGAGGGCAGCTGTCTGAGGCTGCAGGGGATGGGCTGAAGCCTCCCCCCACCACTACCAGCTCCACCAGCAGCACTGCAACCAGCACTGCCACCAGCACTGCCACCTGCCCCAGTGGGCAGCTGTCCGAGGCTGCAGGGGTGGGCTGGAGCCTCCCCCTGCCACTACCAGCTCCACCAGCAGCACCGCCACCAGCACAGCCACCAGCACTGCCACCAGCAGCAGCAGCCCCAGTGGGCAGCCATCCGAGGCTGCAGGGGATGGTATGGAGTCTTCCCCCACCACTACCAGCTCCACCAGCAGCACCACCACAGCTACCACCACGAGCACCACCACCTGCCCCAGTGGGCAGCCATCCGAGGCTGCAGGGGATGGTCTGGAGCCTCCCCCCACCACTACCAGCTCCACCAGCAACACCGCCACCAGAACCACCACTTGCCCCAGAGGGCAGCTGTCTGAGGCTGCAGGGGATGGGCTGAAGCCTCCCCGCACCACTACCAGCTCCACCAGCAGCACTGCAACCAGCCCTGCCACTAGCACTGCCACCTGCCCCAGTGGGCAGCCGTCCGAGGCTGCAGGGGATGGGCTGTAGCCTCCCCCACCACTACCAGCTCCACCAGCAGCACCGCCACCAGAACCGCCACCAGCACTGCCACCAGCAGGAGCAGCCCCAGTGGGCAGCCATCCGAGGCTGCAGGGGATGGGCTGGAGGCTCATCCCACCACTACCAGCTCCCCCAGCAGCACCACCACCGCTACCGCCACCACCACCTGCCCCAGTGGGCAGCCGTCCGAGGCTGCAGGGGATGGGCTGGAGCCTCCCCCCACCACTACCAGCAGCAGAACCACCACTGCCTCCACTGAACAGCCGTCACCGCAGGCCGACAGTGTGTAGTCCTGCGTCCATGGGCTGTTGTGCGGCCTGGCCCCTGCATATCCTGTGGTTATGACACCCAGCTCAGAGACTGTGACCTTGCACTCCGCAAGATCTGCATCACAGGGCAGGATGCCCCCTCCAGAACCAGTGGAGAAGCCATCCACTCACCCCATCCTCCCCAGGATGAAGCACCCTGGGCACGATGCCCCCTCCAGAACCAGTGGAGAAGACATCCACTAACCCCATCCTCCCCAGGATGAAGCTCACTGGGCACGATGCCCCCTCCAGAACCAGTGGAGAAGACATCCACTCACCCCATCCTCCCCAGGATGAAGATCTCAGGGCACAAAGCCCCCTCCAGAACCAGTGGAGAAGCCATCCACTAACCCCATCCTCCCCAGGATGAAGATCTCAGGGCACAATGCCCTCTCCAGAGCATGCGGGCAAGTCACCTACTTGAGAGACTGTGGCCTTGCACTCCCCAGGACAGAGCACAGGGCATGTTGCCCTCTCCAGGACCAGTGGCTTTGCACCATCTTCCAGCTGAGGTGCCCCCGATTCCCCGTTCAGCTGTGGTGCCTGGCTATTTTCAACCTAATGCCCCTGCAGTGTTTTCTCTGTGTTGTTGCAGGAGTGAGGTGGGGCCTTGGACTTTGTGATGTGGCCCTGTGGCCCACCAACATTGAGGACTGGGCAGTGTCCCTTGATTTGTAAATATGTATATACTTTTTTATTTGGATGCACATATTACTGCTATATATATCTTATTCTACTCTTTTTACTCTATTGTAGTTGTCCTTGCATTATTCCTGAGGGGTACGGGGTCAATATGTTATGTTACTGCATCTGCTTGTGTGTATGTGTTGGGGGTGGGAGTGTTGCGTTTTGCGTGTGTGTGTGTCACTCTCTTTTTCTTCCCCCTCCCATGTGTGCTAGGTGGCAGTACTCACCGTCGTCATCTTCGCCGTCGTAGGTGTTCGTAGTGGAGCAGCATGTAGAAGAGCATGGGGAAGACATGCAAATGGAGCTCCATGGCGGCGTGGTTGTTCCCTGAGTCTCCACAGGTGAGTCGTTTCCCTTCTGTGCAGTGTTTCCTCCAGGATTTTTATGTCATTGGTACCCCCCTGGAAAAGGTGGCGGTTTCCTGTCTCATAATACAGTGGGCGGAACATTGTCTTCCGCCATGGTGCCTGTTGATTCCGCCCTGGCGGTCGGTGTGTTAAAGTGGCTGTCTGTCTGAGCTGTTTCCGCTGTGGTCATAATTTCGCAGTTATTACCGCCGGCCTGTTGGCGGTATTACTGCCACTTTATCATATTGTAATGAGGGCCTATGTTTGTATTTTTTGTGCACTCACTACAAAGGCCAAATTGGAAAAGTTAATGTGTTCTTGAAAGCTGAACAAAAAACGTGGAGATAAGTGGTTAAAATTTGCAGTGCACTTATTTGTGGAAGAACGTTTTGATTTGTCCACACACTAGATTGTGTATAGGTATTGGTTAGACAAATTAGAGGACAACAAAAGGCCTGCTCGAGCAATACATAATAAGTTAGAATTCCTGCAAATTCCAGAGGAATTTTGATGTCTAAATGTTTACAGATCAATATAGATACAATCTATACACCCTTTTCAAGCAATAGTTCACATGGACCCAACGACTGGGAAACTGCCACCAACTGAACCACAAAAAGGCCTTAAAGGTAGAGTTGTGTATTTAGTTTTAGATTATAAACACAATATGAAACTATGGGTGTAGAGAGAGATTTGGAAGAACGGCTTGCTCTTCTAGAATGGTGTACCCACAAAAAACAAAGATAATCTGGCATGAGCTACTGGATGTGAACAAGGTGAAGAAAACTACATTCTATCTCAAACAGAATAATGTGTATTTTATAGATGTAGATGTTCCTACACATGGGAGTTGAAAGGAGGAATGAATGTTGCCTTCAAGTGGACAGTTTGAAAACATGGATAAAACTAAATGTGAAAAAATATTTGAGCACTACAATATCTATCCACTCCATTCAGAAAATGTTATGGAGATGCTATTGAAATGTATCAGATGTAACAAGCTAAAGGAGTACCAATGTGTGTGTGGGAGAAAAGTTTAGAAGCTTGCTATTTTCCACAACTGTTTCCAAGTGGAGTAGAAGGATGGTATGATGACCCCCCAGTGCACATACCTACATCTGAGTAGAGGCAAACAAGATCATATTCAGAGGGCTATACATTTCAACAAAGTATTCAATAAATATTACTGTTATTTGAAAGTGATTTGTCTGGGCAATCATAAACTTAAACCATATTCTTAAGACAGGAGTAAACCTACAAAATATATCATCAAGAGACTTTGTGGACAAAAATCATGGAAAAGATGAGACATTGGAGTACAATTTGATAAATTTGATGGCATGCCAGTGTGGGACCAGTAAGTAATTGTATCTTTGTCATGGTGAACTTAAGTTTATGTTGTGAGATGTAGATGCACCAACTTGGTTTTTGACCCCAAGTTGTGCAGAGTATGCGTGAGATGAATTCCATGACATTTTCAGAGAAGCAAACTCTAACATTATGGGTATCAATTTGAAGTCATTTGGAGAATGTTTACTTTTTAGATCCTACAAATGTTTGCAAGTATTTTAACAATATATTTCAAGCCATGCTCCCTTTCATCTGCAATAAAACAAATCTACCTCTTGCAGAAGTTACTGATTTCTTTTGGCATAAGGAGTACCAAGTAAGAGTTGTTCCTCATATTGATATGCGGTTGTGGATAAAATATGCACCAACAGTTGAAACAGACACAAACAACCTGTTTTTTCTGTCATAGAACAGTATGCTACATGCAGCATCCCAAAAGGCCTAAAAGAGCAAGCTCTGCCTTTTCAATCACACAGGTGTGGGAAGTACTGTAGGTGGAAATACAGAACAATAGGAACATTTTACGCTAAATGTCGTTTTGGATTCCCAGGACTTATCATTTTAAAAGGAAGAGTCAATAGTTTTTTGGCTGCATTTAAAACACTACAAAAACATACACTTACTCGAAACTCACCCAAAAACACACACAACCAGAGCAGAAAAGAGGTTTTGAAGTATATAAATGAATAAAATCCTGTTATTATGAAAATCTGGGATGCCATTGTGAATATTCATTTTGTGGCAGACATCGCCATAGCTGCTGCTCATTATGTAACTTCATAGATAACACAATCTCAGAAGAGAGAGATTATTCATATGTGGAAGAGGTTTCTGATGACAAGTCTTTAGCAAAGAAATAGTACAGTTTCAGAATGAAGATGCTTTCACACAGGGAAAAAGTCAAGAGGAATTATTTGGGTGAGTCTAGACCTCACAAGCACATGAAAAAAATAGCATTGAATTATTTGAACAAGAAAAAAGTGCAGACATTGTCAAAACAAACATGTTACACACTTACTATCCAAAACGTAATCCACATCTTGGAAATGCAAGTATTAATAATTCAAAACTACAAATTAACAATGTCACAGAAAATGTAGAGGAAGGTAAGTTTGCCATAGTTGGTTGTGATGGTTGTTTGGTAAGACATAGAAAAGGTTGTCTAATTAACCATAGATAAATGAGGGCTTCATTTACGGGACCCTAGTCGCACACTGTACCACGGGAGCACCATAGTTTGATGCTCAATGGGCACAGTGTCTCAGCCCAAATTTACAAGGCCATGCAAAGCCACCTTGCTTGTACATATGGACCCCTTTCACACATAACACTGCATGAAAGGGGCATTCCATGGGTGTTGCTTGGGTTGTTCCCTTGATACACCCATGAAACCCAGAGGAATCTGATGCATTCCCAGATTTACAAGTCTGGGACTGCGTCAGATTCCTATGTCACCTCAGGGATGGAGTAAGAATGATGCAATGGGGGAAGTATCTTTCTTTCACCTCGGTTTTCCTCTTTCTATATGTGTTCCATTCTGCAGCTCACATAGAAAGATGAAATCACCTCATGTGATTGTTTCTGTGCAAGAAAGTGCGCCTTCCTGCACAAAAACAAGCATCCCCGCAAAACAGGCAACCTTGCACCATGGTGCAAGGGTGCCTGCATTGATGCATGGCAAGAATTTGTGCACCAGCATAGGAGGGGAGGTCAGAAATGCAGCGTATGTTGTAGATATGGCACATTCTTGCCCTTTACTAGTGGCACAGAGCAATGCAGCAAGACACTTGCTGCACCACCCTGAAGCACAGGCATTGTAAATGAGGCTCCAAGTTTCCAGACTGCCGAGAAAAGAGAGCTTTTCTATTTGGCAGTTTTGCAGCTATTTCAACCTTGGCGTTCTGAATCTGAATCATATTCAGAGTTTGACAGCTATAAAGACTCTTTTAATGCTGCAAAATATAGTATTGAGTGTTCAGCATTTCCTAAATATCTGAAAATGTTAAATGATTACATTGAACAGGAAGAAACAATTGCAGCATCGTAATAGTGGTTCTTACTACTTTCCTACAGAAGACTACAAACTGTAATCTGTCATGTGTAGCTGTAGCACCCACTTGATTAGATGCACACAGTATCAAAGGAATTATTTTACAACAACTTTCGATGCTGCCTGTGGAGTATGAAAACAAACTAGAATACCAAATGTCAATGAGATGAGCATGGTCTCAAACGTAATGCATGCCTTTGTACATTTCAGAATGTAACAGATTCTAAAAATAGACTATGATGTCATTTTTAAGGAAAACACTTGATTGTTTTCAGAGATCTACTGCAATTTATGCCTGTCAAAGGACAGCCTGTGTTCAAAATATTGCTTCATGATGAAACTCAAAATTCATTAGTAAGCATTGGAAATATCAATATTTGGTTATACTTCTAATACATTGAGTTACTTAGGGATATGCAACAAACATCTTATGTTAAATATGGGAATATTCTGAAGGATATCTTTCAAAGAGGTAAAGTGTCTGCTAGAAAGTCGCATTCTTAAAAAATTGTTTCCAAATGAACAAGACAGCAGCAAAGCTAATGTTCACTTTCATTCAAGAAGGAAAAACAATTATGTGCCTAATGCGTACACTGACGGAGTATGCTTCTTTCAACAAAGAATTGCTGGTATTGGAGAGAGAAGACATTTTGGAATTGACACCAGGGTATCACAGTATTACTAAATTAAAAGTTGCAAGCAAAAGTGGATTAATTGGAAAAAATCAATTTCAAGAACTGCAGGATTTGAGAAATGTTTAAGTGTTTGCAATAACTGTAGAATTATTTTGTGATGAAATTTAAATGTCGAGGAAGGATTATTTGATGGTGCTATGGGTAAAGTTATTGAATGTGTTTGCTTTCCTAATTTGAATGAGGTGGAATACCTAGTAATAAAATTTAAACGGATTGATCGCGTAAAGCAGATTGGAAAGTCCATTGCTAATTTTTTTTGCTTGTGAAAGACATCTATGCTCCACGTAAAAAGTTTCCAGTTACTCTAGCATACACTGTTACTATCCATAAATCTCAAGGTTTAAGTAAAGATGCAGTATGTATTAATGTTGGTAGTACAGTGTTTAAGGAAGGTATGCCTAATGTAGCCTTATCTCAAGTTCGAACACTATACCTTTTTTATCTACTTACATTTGACAACAGCAAAGTAAATATAGATCCAAGTTGTGTGAAAAAATACTATTGATTAAGAAGCCTACATGCTCCTCATTTAGAACAGTGTCCAGTTTATGAAAAACACACTGTCACTGAAAAGAAAGAAAGAAAAGAGAACAAGTAAGTTGCTAAGGAAAGAATATGGCAATGAGGGAGATATTATTGGTTGCCTCTTCTAAACGTGCTCTTTACATTACCTCATGTTATTCATGCAATTGAACAGAAACAACAAAAGACATTGGGCCACATTGTGAGTTTGGTGGTCACAGAACTGCCATGTTGGGAGTAGAGGTTGTACCACGAACAGGTGGCGGAGAAGTCAGTCAATTTGTGACATTGGTGGTATTCAATACAGAACACAACCAAAGCTTCGCCGGTACCACCACTGCAGTCTGGCTACCACGGATGAGGGTAGCCTCTTGCAGGCCAGCAGAGACCACATTTCTACAGGACAAATGACAAAGTTACACACCGCCAAACTTTCTGATGTGGTCACACCACCAGTGAAACCGAGGCGAAAACCAACTGCATAAAAGGAGACACCCACCTTCAGGAAGCCATACTCGCCCGGAGCTGCCATGGAACCTGAACTAGACGTCATCCCACTACTCCTGCTCTACCAATGACTCCAGAATTTGTGACAAAATCAACTATACGTATATACTCTTGCCTGTTACTGTTGTACATTGTCATTTTATGTACACTTACACAACATACATTCGGGACTCACATACAGCCATACACACACTCGCATGTACACAACAACATTGTTACGGCCACCACACACACACATATACATGTCACAGACACACAGTACCCCACACCACCATAACATGCTCTATTTTGTGGTAGTGTGGTCGAGCAGTAGGCTTATCAGAGGGTAGTGTTAAGCATTTGTTGTACACACACACAGGCAATAAATGAGGAACACACACTCCAGGCCAATAGTTTTTTAAATTGAAACAGATCTTTTCTTAGTTTATTTTGAGAACCACAGGTCCAAGATTTACAATTAATACTTTAAATATAAGGTACTTCAGTTAGATACTTTAGGAACTTTGAATAAAAGCAATATCACATACAGTCTTTGTAAAAATGGCAATAAGCTATTTTCAAAGTGGACACAGTGCAAAAATCAACAGTTCCTGGGGGAGGTAATTAAAGGTTAGTTTTGAAGGTAAGTAAAATACTTATAAGTCTCAAGTTTGGGGCATATGCAACCCACCGTTAGGGGTTCAAGGCAACCCCAAAGTTACTACACCAGCAGCTCAGGGCCAGTCAGGTGCAGAGGTCAAAGAGGTGCCCAAAAGACATAGGCGCCTATTGGGAACAAGGGTGCTCTGGTTCCAGTCTGCCAGCAGGTAAGTAATTGCGTCCTCGGGGGGCAGACCAGGGGGGTTTTGTAGAGCACTGGTGGGGGGCACAAGAAGGCACACACAGTACCATCTCAGCGGCACAGGGGCGGCCGGGTGCAGTGAGCAAAGCAGGCGTCGGGTTTTAGGTTGAAAACAATGGAGAGACCCGGGGGGTCACTCTAGCATTGCAGGCAGGCACAGGGGGGGCTTCTCAGGACAGCCACCACCTGGGCTAGGCAGAGGGTCACCTGGGGGTCACTTTTGGTCTGAAGTTCGGTTCCTTCAGGTCCTGGGGGCTGTGGGTGCAGTGTTGGTTCCAGGCGTCGGGTCCCTTGTTACAGGCAGCCGCGGTCAGGGGGATCCTCGGGATTCTCTGCAGGTGTCTCTGTATGGGCTCAGGGGGGTCGTCTCTGGTTACTCACAGGCTCGCAGTCGCCGGGGAGTCCTCCCTGAGGTGTTTTTTTTCTGCAGGTCGAGCCGGGGGCATCGGGTGCAGAGTGTGAAGTCTCACGCTTCCGGCAGGAAATGTGAAGTCTTTGGAAGTTGCTTCTTTGTTGCAAAGAAGTTGCAGGTTTTGAACAGGGGCCGCTCTTCACAGGAGTTTCTTGGTCCTGTAGTTCAGGGCAGTCCTCTGAGGCTTCAGGGGTCGCTAGTCCCTGTCAGATGTGTCGATGGAGCAGGTTTTTGAAGTTGGAGACAGGCCGGTAGGGCTGGGCACAAATCAGTTGTCGTCTTCCTCCTTCTCTGCAGGCTTGTAGGTCAACAGTCCTTCTTCTTTCTTCAGGTTGCAGGAACCTGATTTCCTGGGATCTGGGGAGGCCCTAAATACTGAATTTAGGGGGGGTGTTTAGGTCTGGGAGGGCAGTCCACCAATGGCTACTGTCCTTGAGGGTGGCTACACCCTCTTTGTGCCTGTGGGGAGGGGGGCACATCCCTAATCCTATTGGGGTTTATCCTCCAAACTCAAGATGGAGGATTTCTCAAGGCAGGGGTCACCTCAGCTCAGGACACCTTAGGGGCTGTCCTGACTGGTGGGTGACTCCTCCTTGTTTTTCTCATTATCTCCTCCAGCCTTGCGGCCAAAAGTGGGGGCAGTGGCCGGAGGGGTGGGCATCTCCACTAGCTGGGATACCCTGGGGCGCTGTAACAAAGGGGGTGAGCCTTTGAGGCTCACCAACAGGTGTTAGAGTTCCTGCAGGGGAGGTGAGAAGCACCTCCACCCACTACAGGCTTTGTTTCTGGCCACAGAGTGACAAAGGCACTCTCCCCATGTGGCCAGCAACATGTCTGGTGTGTTGCAGGCTGGCAGGGACTAGTCAGCCTACACTAGAAGTCGGGTATGGTTTCAGAGGGCATCTCTAAGATGCCCTCTGGGTGTAGTTTACAATAAATTGCACTCTGGCATCAGTGTGCATTTATTGTGCTGAGAAGTTTGATACCAAACTTTCCAGTTTTCAGTGTAGCCATTATGGAACTGTGGAGTTCGTGTATGACAAACTCCCAGACCATATACTCTTATGGCTACCCTGCACTTACAATGTCCAAGGTTTTGCTTAGACACTGTAGGGGCATAGTGCTCATGCACATATGCCCTCACCTGTGGTATAGTGCACCCTCCCTTAGGGCTGCAAGGCCTGCTAGAGGGGTGACATACCTATGCTACAGGCAGTGTGAGGTTGGCATGGCACTCTGAGGGGAGTGCCATGTCGACTTAGTCATTTTCTCCCCACCAGCACACACAAGCTGTGAGGCAGTGTGCATGTGCTGGATGAGGGGTCCCTAGGGTGGCATAAGACATGCTGCAGCCCTTAGAGACCGTCCCTGGCATCAGGGCCCTTGGTACCAGGGGTAAAGGTTACAAGGGACTTACCTGAGTGCCAGGGTTTTGCCAATTGTGGAGACAAAAGTACAATTTAGGGAAGAAACACTGGTGCTGGGGCCTGGTTAGCAGGGTCCCAGCACACTTTCAAATCATAACTTAGCATCAGCATAGGCAAAAAGTTAGGGGGTAACCATGCCAAGGAGGCATTTCCTCACATGTATCAACTGTGTTTTTGCCAATGATTACACGGACATACTAGAACTACTCATCTTAGTCATTCTCACATAGAAAACAAAATCATGTACAACAACAGGCATCTACCTAACACACAGGATACACCCACAGACAACCACAGGGAGCATGCCAACACCTTTAATACAATGGACACCTGTTGTGTTCATGATGCCACATACAATTTCACTAATCAAACAGAGTAGCTACCTCAATATAACAAGATCAAATGATAAACATCACTATAAACACTTCAGACATGAGTCACCTTACATCTTTGGAGTACAGTTACACAGACCTAACCATGATTGACACACACACCTAGAGTCCAGCAATTTGACTGACAGCATATTCCACCAACATGTAACTGTCAATTACAACACCTGCAACACAATGAAGTCATGGTTAAATGAGCTTATCCATCTTCAAATATTTCAAAACAGAAGCAGAAGAGCTAAAGTAAGTATGCCAAACCTTAATCTTGAACCTTAAAAATGGCAAGAAGTACCAATGTACACATGATGTTGGCAAACAATTGTGTATTTTATACCTATGTAGGTGATGCCCTGCCCTATGTAGCATGGGAAACATAAGCTGGCTAAGTGAATAGCAGGTTATCCACTTACCCTCTCAATATCATGCACATGGTACAGATAGTCTGAACACACATGTTCACTACAAATGTATTATTACCATCATGCTTTCATCATGTAGGATGTCTACGCTGATCAAACATCACATTTGCCAATGTGCAGTTCACACTTAACAATGGGAACACCTCCTCACACCTCTGAGTAAGTGTAGCAAGTATGCCATGTGAAATTTCTGAATGAGATAATACCCTCACATGAAGTTTACATCTTTTTTACAACTCAGGAATAATCGGCCTGCTTCTCACCTTTGAGACCCTATGTTGCACATAGAGCTAGATCCAGTGGAATATGAATGTATTGAGATCAAAGAGCTGGGAAAACATGCCAACAGGCTATCTGGGATATGAATCAGTAGGTGGGACATATGTATAGCACTGTAGAGGTACACATATGACAGTCACATGTGCATCACCACATGGCTTAGCATAGGTCAGTTATATTTCCACACCATATCATGTCCACACCTGTGTATCAATGGTAGCAACTGTAGTTATGAGTGTTACTTGGAGACTCTTTACCTTTAGCACTTACACATTGTTTCAATTTAGATACTTGCACATCATACACTGAACAGACAGAGGGATTTACATGTGTGTGTAGTCAGCACTTACCCACTTGTGGCTACTGTGCTGCTCTCAAATGCCTATCCAGCTCAGGGTAGGCCACTGTCAAAAGATGGCCCATTAGGGGTGGCCAAGGTTTGACAGGCCCCACTTCCTCGTTGGGAGGACATCCCCAGCTGGGCCTCTGCAGTCTTCCAGGCCTAGCATCTCAGGTCCTCCTAACACTTCCTACAGTGAGTGCTCAGCCGGTTGTGGACCCCCAGGGTTCGTAATTGCTTGCCAATGGTATGACAGATTCCCTTTTTTTGATGGGTGTTGACCTGCATGGATGACACAGACAAAAGGAGAAAGTTATGTCCACATGCACCACACCAACACAAGTGGTGAGAACATTTCAGTCACAGCAAGTAGGCAAACATTCCTAACCTCAAACTCCTTCACAATTTAGCATCTGCAGCCAGCCCATGTGTGAAGTGGAGTGTCCCATACAACATGCATGATCAGCACATGGTATTGACTACACACATATGACTAGGCCACATTATTGTCCATTACATGTAGAGTCTACAAAAACATTTCTCACACCATCATTGTTGTCAATGCTGCAATCCATGCTGTGTATGGAGGAAGTTATTTTACTCAATATCTACCATGTGACACTACTGTATGTCTGCCTATGCACATGTACATATTTCCATACACCCAGACATGAGTGGCAAAACCCTTCCTACACATTTTATGTGCACCATCATACACTCCACCTTTCACACATAGGTATGCGATTGGACTCACCTGCTCCTCTGGTGCACCACATAGCAGTTCAGACAGGGGTAGGACCTCCTCCACAATGCAGTAAGACGTGGCATGATAGCCCCCAGAGACAGTACACAGCAGCTTAGGTAGTGGAGGTCTTGTTGGCAGCAGTGTCAGGAGTCAAGGAAGCAATACCACAGAAGATGGTGGTCATGTCTGCCACATACAGGACGGTCACCACCGGCGGACATCACCATTGGTCCAAGTCCGCCAAAGGCAGCAATGTGTTCCAATGGCAATGTCCACCGCCACTGTAACTGCCTACCGCCATGACGGAGTTAGGCCTCTTTTTCATGTCCAGTACAGTAGGTCAGGCAGCTGCCATTTAGATGCAATTATATGTATGGAAAAGTATGGGAATCTGCATCATCAATGATTCCCTATATTGTGCAAAAGATCAGTAGGTGCTGCCTTCATGTTTAGTAGGCTAATTGTGCATGGGAGTAGTAAGAGCTGTGTAACAGAGGGATTGGTGGTAATGAGAATGTACACCTATTCTCAACATCCCATGCAGGACAGACACATAATACAGATCTATTGCCTGAATAGGCAAACAATCGTGGATCTTTGTGATCAGTTGGAAGCAGATCTGATGCTTGTCATTCGCAATCCCAATAGCATACATCCCATTGTTTAACTCATGTCAGTGCTACACTTCCTGGCCACTGGGTCCTTTCAGAATACAGTGGCCCTAACTGCAGGGATGTCTCAGCCCTTGTCAGTCTAGTTTTGAAGAATGTACTGTGTGCATTATTGAAGCACCTGGACAGCTACATCAGGTTTCCCCAACGTGCGGATGTTGCCTATGTGAAGGCAGAGTTTTATGCTATGGGACACATTCCACATGTGGTTGGAGCCATAGATGGCACCCATGTTGCCTTGGTTCCTCCCAGTGCCTATGAACAGGAACAGGAAAAACTACTATTCCATCAACGTCCAAGTGGAGAGTTTGGATGACCAGTATATGTCACAAGTCTGTGTGACGTATCCAGGATCAGTCCATGATTCCTTCCTCATGCACAATTGCACTATCACGATGCTGCTGATAGGACTCTACACAAAGACGGCCTGGCTGGTTGCTAAGTCACATTTGACATGTGTGTTTGCAAAGGTTATCACTTCATATCACATATGTGCATGCCCCAGACATATGTTTGTGTTGTTATACCTATTTCTTACAGGGGACTCAGGCGATCCAAACCATCTTTGGTTGTTGACACTAGTGGGGTACCCAACTACACCAGGGGAAATCTGCTACACTGAAACAGGAAAAAAATTGCATGTATGGCTTTTTTTAGCCTCAATCAATGCAGCAATGTACTGCTCACCAGCAGTTGAAACTGTTTTGCAAACTGTGCAAAAAGTTCCAATGTTTTGGTACTCAGAAACTGTAGTACGCAGATGGCCAGTGACTGAAGGTAGCAATTGGTCGTCACCAAGTACTACCTGTGCCGCAGCTGATGTTGAGGCATGTGGTGCATCATGTTTCAGCTGTGCTCTCTCTTCAGATGCTTTAACATGCTGCTGGTTCCAGGGCTGTATTTTTTGAAGTACCCTTCGAAAGTTGTTTGTCACAATTGGTGCAGGCACCAGCTTTGCAATCACCTTCTTTTATCCAGAAGGTAAAGTGACATTTTTCCATAAGATGGACTCTTTTTTTTGTGTAGGTGGTTCTTCTTCTGAAAAGAATCTCATTGCTGCTCCTGTACATTTTCTCCAGATGCCATTTTTTTGCAAAGACAAAAACAGCAGACCAAAACGAAGTGTCTCAGTCTATGAGCAAGGTGTGATTTCTGATAGCCACACCCAAAGGAGGACAAAACTGAAAGGAACTTCCTTTAAAAAGTTTGACACTTGTTTCAACCAATGAAATACATTTTTGAAGTGGCAAGTGGTATTCAAGGATCCATCACGTGACCATGTATCCAGAAATATGTATTAAAACATTGTTTCAACCTAGAATATTTTATTGAAACATAAGTTTTTATACAACTCTAGTAAAGCTTTTACCTCAAATATTAATTTTATAGTCTCTATATAGGTTTTTATGAGTTTTTAAAAATCACCTTGAATCCACGGAACCTCTGCGGGACCCAGAACAAGAAACATGTTGCGGGCTGTTGGAAGATCCGCAAACCCCCCAAAAATATGAAAAATAATACCTAATTTGAAAATAATGAAAGCTAAGATGTGGGTTTAGACAAATCTTCTGAGTATTAACATTACTTAGTTCTATTACGTATATTTTGATCAATGCCAAAAATTTTACACTACTGACTTAAAAAGAAAAAATGCTTCTAAGCAGTCCTAGCAAATGCCATGCATCAGGGATTAAAGTTATATACTTTGTGTGCTGGTATTTGCACTACTGCACTAAAATGCATTAGTGATGTGCTTTAAAACTTACTAGGACTACTTAGGCAGACTCTACTATAGTGCTGCGAATATACTGACAGTGAGTGTGCTATACCAAAATATGTCAGTTTAAATTTAAAAATCAGAGCTCACTACTGATGCATGCAGTGAATGATTTTTAAATAAGATAATAGTTGAGGTGCCAGTGCGGCTGCCACACTGTTGAATAAAAAAGCTCAGGAAATGGCAAGGGTTCTGTGTACAACATGGTTCTTGATCTATTTGCTGCCTAAATACACAATTATACAACAATGATTGTTTCCACATGGATCAGATGAGTGGGACCTTGTATGTGCTGTTATTAACCAAATATTTGCCTGTCTCTCAGACACTGATCACTCAGGTGGGATTCTCTCAGAATCATTAGTACAACAGAAGCTTTATTTTAGAGGCTCTATACTAACCACCACTGCAGTAAATGCTGTACGTTTGACACAAAGCGTGAGGCACAATTATTGATGAGGTTGTTCTAGCTGAAAAGTAGGATATTTTTAAGTCGAAATGAGTGTTGTGAGAGCATGAACATTTACATGGAATTTAAACAGCTGTAGAAATTTACTAAAAAAATTGTTAAAAACTTTGAAATTCACTTAAAGAAAGAAAAATGCAAGGGATGCTATAGTTAGGAAATAAAATTAGGAAAACCATTAGAAATCCAGTGCAAAAACCAAAGGCTACAGGAATTTTATAATTAGGTTCACATTTTATACGCATAAAACAATAGAAATTCAGGAGTTATAGTTACCCGAGCTAACTATAACTTACGCCCCTGTAATGCACTGTTTATGACCCCATTTATTACATCACTCATGACATGATCAGTAACATTACTGATGACATCATCCACCAAATTAAACTTCAATATACTTCGTAAAATACCATTTACATTTTTTAAAAGTAAGAAGAGGCCACAGGTGCGATATTTACAGCAGCGAGCTTAACTTATCCCTATCAACAATTACACTTGATTATTACATAAGAGAAAGTTGTCAGCGGATACTTCTGTCTCTCCTCCACCACTACTCTAAACTCTAATGACCAAAGTAAACAGGCTGGTCTATTGCAAGCCACAGCACCATTGTGATCCTTGAAAGTAGTTTCAGTGCAAATGTCAGATTTATACAAACCACTACACAATCAATAAAGAGGTCTTAGAGGACAGGCCACTGTGTCACAAACCACTAGTGAAATTATTCTTCATGCTGGAGAAAGGTATGAGCAGAGAGGTCAGTCTGTTGTAAATGTCTACTACACTGAGCCATTACCAGTGAACAGAATAATTTTTTGCAACCCACCACAACAATCATTCATCAAAAAGAAGAGATGTCTAAGAAAACTGGTCAGCATGTCAGCATGTCATAAAACAGAAGTATACTAAGCCATAACTGTGGAGTGAAGTGTCGATGAGAAGCTTAGACTGCTGCAAAGCACTAGTTTTTTAACTCCATACACATACACCAGCAGGGAAACTGTGTCAGTGCAGAGGCTATTTCACTTTTAAATAGTACCCTCACTTTAAAAATATGATTGTAGATCAGATGACATATGATAGAAATAGTATCATTGTGGGAGGGTCATTCTGATCATCTAATCTGCCTAGATTTTTTGCTTTTTGATCATCTGGTTTTCAGCATTTTACTGTGGGGAGACCTATAACCTGTGACACATGTGCTATAAACTAATGGTAAAATGGACTGCGCATGGTTACCATCAGTGTCTGCCTTTTATGATAAGGGTGCTGTGGTGCAGCAAAGATAAGAGGCAATTAGCTGGTTGCACATGAACACTTATGCACACACATGTGAGGGTTGCCTTTGGAAGAATCCTGTGATGCGCATCCCTGGAACTGTGCACAGGTAGCCTGGCACAGAAAGGACTATGCAGAATAGGAATACCCCTTATAGTGTGGGTATACACATGTAGGGAAAGTAAGTGTGCCTTACTGTCTTGACTGCAGTGTCACCCCATTATACTCCTATGAGAGCCTTAGTGTGGCAGCTCCAGTTCCCTGGGGTCCACAGACTCCAGGTTTGCACCAATGTACACTGTAATCTATGTGAAAAGAACAATTCTGTAAAGTCCAAAAGCATATCTGTTCAGTCATCCAGGAATGTCATATTTCTCTGACTTAGCTCAGGGTCAGAGCTCATGCCTTTTATGACCCTGCTGGGCTGGGTTAATTACTTTTCTCTCCAGCTACAGGAACAAAGGCCTCAACCATCAAAGGAAGCAATTAACAGTGCTTATGTCAGACCTTAAAGATGAAGGGATTGGGCGAATTGCTCTGCCTTAATCAGCCAGCTGTCAGCCTGTGCCAGGAAGAGAGCTTGCTGCAGGCCACTCAACTGAAGAGGGAGTCCAGACCTCTGGGGCAAAACCAGGGAACCTTTGAAGATTTGCTAAGGGAAGGCCCTTGCAGTGATGTCAGTAAGGGGAGGAGCTCAGACCCTCAGAGCACATGTGGCAAGTGAGTCCTGGGTGACACCATTTTGAACTCTCCCAGAAGACTGTGCAGAGAGGTTGTGACAGGGGCAGATGGGTGATGTGGCACATCAGGATAGGCCAGAGGCACAGCCCTGCTGGACCCTTCCACCCCCACTTGCAAGGTCCTGCGGAGGGGAGAGAGCTCTCTTGGTTGTGGTTTTCTGTAGAACACAGGGACTGGAGACTGGCTCCATGGACAATTGGAAGGAAGAACCCTCTGACTGCCATCTGGATTAAGAGCCCAGGGATGCTGATTCCCTTACACCCTCTGAGGACCAGTTGGGGGAAAGACTGGGCTCTGCACAAGGAGAGTCCCAGACTAAAGCAAGAAGAAGGGTTAATGCAGGTCGCCAGGGGAACCTCTTCCCTTAAAGTTCATTAGTTTGGAGGCCAGGGGTTGCTAGACCTCAACACCAGGAATAAAATGAGCCCAAAATAATCAAAATTGGCCTGACAGGACACAAGGTATGACTTTTTTACGTTTTGGTGCCATTCAACCTAATTCCAGCAACGTGGCACATGGGACTCCAATGCTGTATTTGATTTCGGCCTTCAGGGCGTGCCAAGGCCAAGAGTCTGTCCCCACATAGGCAATCTGCAGGGGAGCACCATCATGCTTCCGTCCCGAGGAGTGCGAGGAGGCCCAGAACCCCATCCCTAGGGCCCAACAAACTGCTAGGGAGTGCTGTTGCACCCATTCCCCTTTGAAACCTGGAAAGCGGCCCAGGACCCCATCCATAAACCCAAGAAGAGTGATGGGAAGGGAGCACCATCCCGCTCCCCCTTGAGGCAGGAGATGGAGCCTAGGTCCCGATTCCTGGGGATGACGAAAATATTAATGTGGGGAGCGCATTCACACTCTCCTGTAATTCTGAAAAGGAGATGAGGATACAATCCGTGGACCCCAGCAGCACCTGACAAGGAAATGGAGTGCCTCCTTGCCTCCTTACACTGAATTTGGCTGGATTTGCCTGGAAAGACAAGCAGACCACCACACCTCTGCCCGCAGGAGTGTACTGCCTACAGCAGTACGCAAGTTTGCTGGCTGTGCAGGGAGCCAGCAAAAGCGGCCATGGTGGGCTCCCCGAGCCACTCTCCAATGCAAGCATGCAGAAAGGGTGTCCCAAGGAAAGCAAGAACCGCAGCTTGAGGCTGCTTGCAAAGAAACCAGGAAAGAAAACTTGGAAGCGTGTTACCCTAGCACAGCTGGAGAGCCACTGTTCACATATTCATCGGAAAGCACTAGTGTAGGAGACTCAGCTTTTGTTGACATAGTCCACCCACCTTTTGCCTGGTATTTGATGCAACTTTGACTGTAGTGCACGGGGTTCCTCCTAACCAGGTCTTCAGTGCCAGTGTTCCTTCCCCAAAACTGCTTAATTGGCACCCCTGTAGATTCCTAGTAAACCTAACCAGGGCATGGGTGCCAAAAGATGTCCCTAAAAGGACCAGCACATATTTGGTAACCCTAAGTGGCGCCTACCTTAGCTCACGCAGACTGCTGCTGCAGGCTTGGTGTTTCTTGGTGCACATAAGAGTGAAAACACAACATGGCACACAGCCTGTGCGCCATGCCCACTAACACCTCATGAAATATATGTTAGCCCCCCCACAGCAGTCCTAACAGCCCTAAGGCAGGGTGCTATATATTGCACATGTGTCTACATGTGTGGACATATCTGCAGGAGCACATATGCTCCTGCTATGTATTTCTTGATTCTTGGACATAGTAAGTGATCAGTGAAGCCATTCTAAATACACATGCTTGGCACTGGTCAATATGAGTTCCCCAGCTACATGATGGCTTCACTGACAATGGGAATGTTTTGTATCAAACATCTTGTATTAAACCCTCACTGATTCCAGTCATGGACTTAATAATACATGCAACCAGAGGGCAGCTTAGAGGTGCCCCGTGAAACCTCTACCAACAATTGTGATGGCTGACTGATCTTAATAGCCTGCTAATATCAGACAAATTTCCAACTCCTAGGGGTGAGAGCCTCCAGTCTCGGGTGGTCAAGAACAAATAGCCCACTACTTTTGGTATACAAATTTGGCTTCCCTCAGAGGTGAGGAGATGCCATCCCCTGACCCAGGGCTTGTTTGGTGTGTGGACAGATGGGAAAATTAGTAGTCAGAGAGGCGTGTACACCTTTAGGCCAGTTCAACCCCTAAGGTGAGCTGCCTCGTGAGGACTCAAAGCCTAAAAATCTGCCATATTGGTGAAGGCAGAATTAGGAGCTCTGGGACAGGGTTATGCCTACTTTCCAAAGGTAGTGGTAATGTAAAGGGTATAGTCAATCAATCAATTAATCAATCAATTTTCGTAAAGTGTGGCTACTCACCCGTGAGGGTCTCAAGACGCTGGGGGTAGTGAGGTGCCTCATATGAAGAGTGACGTCTTGATGCTCTTCCTGAAGATAATGAAAGACGGGCTTTGTCTGAGGTGGGGGGGAGGTTATTTCAGCTCTTTGCTGCAATGTAGGTGAAGGATAGTCCTCCGGTGGTGCTTTTGCAGATGTGAGGGATGGTGGCCAGAGCCGTCCGTGCAAAGTGGAGGGATCTGGTGGAGGTGTGGAAGGAGACACAGTGGTTCAGGTAGGCTGGTCCTGCGTTGTGTATGGCCATGTACGTGTTGGTGAGTAGCTTGATGGTCACTTCTCGACCGGTAGCCAGTGGAGGGTCCTCAGGTTTTGGAAGATGTGTTCTCGGCGAGGGAGGTCCAGAATGAGTCTGACAGCAGCATTCAGGATGAGTTGTAGTTTTTTTATGTTTCTGTTTGAGGTGCCAGTGTAAAGGGCGTTGCCATAGTCGATCTTGCTAGTGACTAAGGCGTGGGTGACTGTCCTTAGAAAGTCTGCTTAGATCCATCAGAAGATCTTCCGAAGTTTGTGGAGTGTGTGCCAGCATGAGGAGTTGACTGAGTTTACCTGGCGGGTCATGGAGAAGGAGGAGTCGATGACGATTCCTAGGTTGCAGGCACACTCAGTCAGTGCAGTTGGGGGCGCTGAGGAATGTGGGCCACCAGGAGTCATCCCAAGCTGAGGTGGTGTTTCCGAAGATGAGCTCAGTGTTGTCGGAGTTTAGCTTGAGGCAGCTTTCTCTCATTCAGGTGGCGACGGTTTCCATTCCTGAGTGGAAGTTCCTTTTGGCCGTGTCCCGGTCTTCGGTGAGGGAAATGAGTTGTGTGACATTAGCATATGACATGATGTTCATACTGTGGCTTCTGATGATGGCACCAAGAGAGGCTATATATATGTTGAACAGGGTCTCAGGGAGGATGCTTGGGGGACTCCACAGTTGAGTCCTGTGGGTCTGGAAATGAAGGGCATTCATGGTCTTTTCTGCATCCTCCTGCCTTCTGCATCTTGCCCACAATGGCTGTTGTGCTGCTACTAACCCTCTAGCTTGCAATGCATGGCCTTCTGTGTTGTCACTGCCCCTCCCACCTGCCCTCTGTGGTCAGCTTGCTGCCCCTGACCCTCTCCATTGTCTTTGTGTATGCCATTATAGTGTCAATATTGCCCTCCATGATGTGTTGTGCTCCAGTGCCAATCCTGCCTGCCCTTCATGGTCTGCTGCTGGTCCAGCCCTGCCCTCTTGCTCCCTGCCCTCCATTTTCTATGGGCAGGCCCCTATATCCTCCCTCCTGCCTTATCTGGTCCGTCATACTGTCACTGTTCCTCCTGTCTGTCCAGTGTGCAAGCTTCCTGCCCTTTCCTCTTTTCCCTCTGCTCTATGTTGTCCATGTGCATGGGCCTGACACCTCCTTATTGCATTCCACGGTCCGTTGTGCTGCACTGCCATCCTGCTTGCTCTGAGTTGTGTATTGTGCTACTACAACCCATGATGCCAGCCCTGTAAGGTCAGTTTGGTGCACCTGCCAATCTCCCTCCTGCCCTCTGTTATCGAAGTCCATGTCTCCACCCCATTCCTCCTGCCCTCATTGATCCAATGTACCATACTCGCCAACATTTTGAACTTTGCAAAAGGGTGATTTTGAAAGAAAACCTGAGGTATTGATTTTCTTCATTGACTCACATTGAAAAAGAGGAGATTGTAGTCAGGAGACAGATAAAATAAAGCCCTTTTGTGCTTTAAAACATTAGGAGTGTCCTGCCTGATTCGAACTTTTAGTATGTATGCATGCCACTGCCTCTTTCTTCTGTCTTCAATGGTCCATTTTATTGCCACTACCTCTTCTGCCTGTCCTGCATAGTTGGTTTGTTGCTCCCTCCCCTCTTTCCTCTGCCCTCCATGGTTCATTGAGCTGCCACTGCCCCTCCCACCAGCCTAGTGTGGCCAACTCAATTATCTGACTCTGTATCTCTGACAGCTGCCTTCCCACAGTATTCTAATAAACAACTAGAGTGATAACATTCAATGTTTATTGTGACAGTGTGGCACGCCTGACGTCTCCTTCATATACCCAAAACTATCATACCTAAAACATTTCCTTCAGAAATTTTAAAAATGAGAAGGCCTTATTCCTATAGAAATTATTGTTAGTGCTCTAAAATACTAAAATGAGGACTTATTATCTGAGTTCTCAAATAGCAACAAAGCAAGTTGTTTGCTACCGTTTTTACTTGATTATATGTTACACTTGAGGAGAGAAGGTAGTATTACGGCCAGAGCTTCAGACTTTGAATTTGGAGAGCAAGGCTTGAATTTTGGTGTCAGCTCAACATCCTGCGACTCTGGGCAAACCACTTATGGCCAGACTTAGATCTCGTTGGATTAGTTACTCTGTTGCAATCCCTTTCACCGAAATCCAAATACCATTGTTTTCAATGGCATTTAGTTTTCAGCAAACAGAATATTTGTCACTGTTGCAATGGAGTTACCCCTCCCCTAAGGTCTTTAATCTCCCTATACCTAAAGCCCAAAAGGAATGTGTCCTTGTGCAATGTAATGATTGTCAACGAAAAGCACTCCAGTACCATCAACACTATACAAAACCGCAAAAAAAAAAAAGATACTAGGCCCTCATTATGACATTGGCAGTAAATCCCACTTATCGCCATGCTGACTGCCGCCAACATACCACCGCCGTCGCGGCGGATATCCGTTCACCATATTATGACACACACAAACCAATCCATCATTATTCAGCCACACATACAACTCTGCCACACCAAAGGTCAGTGATAAACTGGCTGTATCAAAACCCACACCGATACACCGACAGAACAACAACCATCACATTATGACCCACCAGTCACCATGGTGGACATTCAATGGCGCTAGACCATTTATCCGTACATACCGCTGCGCTCAAAATACACACACTCAAACAAAACAACACCGCATTGACAATTCAAACTACACACACCTGACACACATGCACACACCACACCCACACCACTATAAAACACAAACCCACATTACCGACAAACCTTTACGACTACAAACCATTGGCATGAGACAGACACCAAGGCCACAGACAAGACCAGAGCCACACACCACCATCGCCTATACACCACTGACGCACATTATATCACAAACCCCAACACATCACCCTACACACCCTCACCCACACTACTCACACAACACCCATGGCACCACAACGATACCCCAGATTCTTTGAGGATGAGCTAAGGGTCATGGTGGAGGAAATCATCCGAGTAGAGCCACAGCTTTTTGGAGCACAGGTGCAGCTGATATCCATTGCTAGGAAGATGGAGCTATGGCGGAGGATCGTGGACAGGGTCAACGCCGTGGGACAGCACCCAAGAACAAGTGATGACATCAGGAAGAGGTGCAACGACCTACGGGGGAAGGTAGGTTCCATTGCAGCAAGACACCAACTAGCTGTACAGAGGACTGGTGGTGGACCCCCACCTCCTCCCCCACAACTAACAACATGGGAGGAGCAAGTCTTGGCAATCATGTATCCTGAGGGCCTGGCAGGAGTAGGAGGAGGACTGGGCTCTGGTAAGTCAACTCTCCACTTTTATCACCCCCCTACCTGCATGCCATCACATACCCCCACCCTCACTCCATCAAACACACCCCACCATCACAACTCACTCATCCCAATGCCAAGGCGTGCATGCACCACCAATGCATGGACACCACTCACAGCCCTGCATGGACACCTATAACTAAAGTATGCACACTAGAGAGAATCAGATAGCCCACCACATATCATCTCACACAAGTTAAAGCTGCCAGGGCAAATACAACCAAAGAGGGCAACACACCAATGCACAATATGTCACACACAATAACACTGCATTTACATCCCCACATATATCCCAGCCAATATCACCGGAGAAGAGGTGCCAGCACTATCCAGTGCGATTACAGCTGTGCACCAGGGGGAGGACCTGCCCAGGGAACCGACTCTCCAGGAGGCCCTCACTGAGATCCAGGGAGCACACCAACATTCCCAGGATACGCTGAGACAAATCCTGGACAACGTGCAGGAGAACAGGTGGCTGCAGGAGGGACAGAACCAGGGGATCAGGGAGGACTTGAAGGCCATTAACACCACTCTGGTCTCCATTGCAGGGGAGTTGGCAGACATGGCCAACACTATGAGGGAGGCAGTCTTACAACAGCGGGCCCCTGCACTAGCCAGACATCTGAACAGCCTTCTACCTCCACTGCCGCTAGTGGACAGGAGGCCCTGCCACAGGACCAACAGGTCACCAGCACCCCTCCCCCTGCAGAAGGAGAACCACCCTGCAAACTTTCTCTGCGATCCAGGCAGAAGTCATAGACCACTGCCAAGACCCCCGCCAGGAAATAAGACTCTCCTGATTGTCACCCTTGTGTCCCACTCAGTCACCCTCTACACCTTGAACTGCCATTGCTCCCCTTCCCATGCCCCCTTGGACATTCACCAGTGCTACAAATGGACTGGAACAGTACCCTGGACTTTCCTCCATCATCACCCCAGCCCATTGCACTTTCCCCTTTTCTTCTTAGCACTGCAATAAACACACTTTGAAAAAATACAAGTATGGAGTATGACAAATGATTTAAGTATGTATTTGTTTAACAAGGTTCAAACATTGCAAATCAACTGAACAGTAATGTGCACATAGGATAGACCTGTAGTTGGCTGCAGTGAACACACCAGGAGCGATAGTGGGGCACCAACATCTTCAAAACAAGTTGCCAAAGGGTACAGTGAGTGGGCATAGAAGTGGGAATTCACAGCCTGCCCGTGACAATGTTAAACAAAGAAATTTCAATGAAATGTGAAGTTACACTGTCTTACCTGTGTGTCATTGGAAGTGTTGTCTAATCACTGCAGTTCAGTTGTCCTCAACCTCATCCTCTGCCTCCTCATCTTCCCTTTCCACAGGGACCACACTGCCAGCTCCAGCCTCCTCCTGTGGTACTGAAAATTCAGGACCCGTGTTATAAACATCGTCGTATCACAATGATTTTGGTATCAGCAGACCGAGAATGGTTAGAATAGTATGCACAAGCATTGTATTCATATTCAGGTGACGAAATCACCCGAATATCAGAGTTTCCGTCCTGAAACTCTGAGGTTCCATTTAAACGACAGCCATTTTGAGATTGCCCTCACATAGGCCAATGACTAATGCTGAAAACGAGTCTGAACCTGGGCAAGCTGACTCCACTGCCTGAAGCCAAAACTGTTCGGCCAGTTTCTTTCCCAGTGGCCGAGTGAGATTAGTATCAAGGCACAACACATCATAAAACCTTTCATCACACACAAACCATGCCTAATCTTACACGCACCTGTCCCTGTTTCTTTCTTTATGACTTGCTTTACAAGGAGGAGGTGCCTGTTTATATTGGGGGTCCGTCGATATCTGATGAAAGTACTGAGCCTTGCCGGGTAATTGATTGAGGGCTGGACAAACTGAAATATGGCTTGTCTTCATAACCCTGCTATTTCTTTGTAGTGAAAATATGTGAATGGTCAACTGTAAAATAAGGAATGTTTGCCTAAAGCATAATATTTTGTATAAAAGAGAAGGTTAGCTTTGCAAAGGGAGCAGTCTTCTGAGAATATTCACCGTGTTGTACTTCTAGGATACCTGTTACTGGCTGCAGCCAATAAACAAGATCTTTGACTTCACCAAGAAGACTCTGTGTTTCTGTAGTCTGAAACAGGAAAGACTCGAAGTCTTAGGGTGTGTTCCCTGGCACCACTGGGTTCTGAAAAACCCAGTACTTCAGTTGGTGCCCAACGTTGGGCGATTTCAGCGGTACCGGTCCAAGCCAGAGGTTCGTGAGGAGCTTCATGTGAAAATTCTGGAGAAAGGCCGCCACTTCATCGACCCCTGTATGTCGACGTGGTCCGAAAGTCTTTGCTGCGAGATTCCCCGCTTTCCGACGGCTACGAAGGACTGCTGCCCTGACTATCGCCCTGTTTTGGACCCTTGATGATTTGGTAGAGCGAAGCGATAAACGAGTCTTCTGGTGACGTCATCGATACCTCAGTTAAGTATAAGTGGAGCGTCTCCCAGTCCTTAGTTTGGTTCTTAGTTTGGTATCCCCTGGGGATCTTTGATTTGGAACTTGCAAGTACCAAAGCCGAGGGATTAGTGTATTCACTAGACTATTATATTCGATAATCCTTTGAAATTTGAAGCTAGACTGGAGCGCGAAGATGCCTGGTCTTAGCAGACATGGAAATTTGTTTTGTCTTGGTTATAATAGGGATTCCTGATTGGAGGACTCGTGTCCGGTTCCTCCGATTGGAACTCCAACCTATGAACTATATGTGAAACATGGCATAGGCCCCATCATATATAATGAAGTATGGATCCGATACACCAGGAAAGATGGTGTTTTAAAATGGCCCCAATATGGTAGTTTTGACACAGAGATTCTGGATAATCTGGAGGTTAAACTTTTTAAGAAGAAAGCCCGGCCGGCGATGTTTGACTCTTTCCGCCTATGGCGTAAGGAAGCCAAACAGAAGGAAATTAAATTAGCAAAGAGAAATAAGAGGGAAGAGGGTATCTCGATAATGCAAGCTGCCATACAGTTTAAAGATGATGAAGAAGAACAGATAAATGAGCAGTTGCACAGGCAACGTAAAATGGTGACCGATAAATGTTATCCAGTTTTTCCGCTTCTTCAGCAAGATGCAGCAAAAGAACTTGAGAAAGATCCTTTAATGTCACACTTGTTGAGGTCCCCACCCCCTTATGCGCAGAATGCTACAGCACCTCTGCAACCTTTAGCTGTGCAACCTCCGGTTATTGTGCCTCAGGTTCTTCCACAGCCGCCAGCTCCTCTTCAGTTGGCTCCTACTACTATGGCGCAGCCCCTTCAAGGGCCCCCGACTTCGCTACCTGCTCCATCTGTACCTCCTACGACTTTATGCACTACATCGACTGCCTCTTCTGGTGTTCTTCCTGATACTGCCTCTGCGTCTGCCTCTGCGTCTGCCTTGCCTCCCTCTGTTTTTCCTCCTGTTCTTTCATCAACTTCTCCTTCTGTCCGACAGAGAATGACAGATACTGTTGCCAGCCTTATATTTCCTCTCTTTGGGTCGTCTGGTGTGACCCCAGATTCGGAGTGTAAGCAGTCACGTAGTCAACTGCCTAATTCTCGAGAGAGAGAAATGTTTGACCGTATGGCGCGTAAATGGGTTGTTTACCCTTCAAGATACCATGTAGAGTCTGTTATGGATGCCTTCTGCCAATGGGAAGCACCGAAACAAAGATACGTTTTTGAGAAAATGTGTGCTCTCCTTTGTGAGGAATTGGAGGATAATGATTTGGAAACAAATCCGCTTGATTTGTGCCGTGTACGGTTTGAGTTTGCAAAGGGCACGATTGTGGGTTCCGATGTTGAGAAAGCAGTTGCGACGTTGTTGTCCTTTAGGAATAAGGATCCTTCTCAGTCATTGTTCGAACATGACTCCTCTGTTAAAAAAAGGGTGCGACAGTACCCAATGAGAGAAGTTCCTCCGGTATGGAAGGACGCCTTTGAGGCTGATTTTGCTAATCAAATTGATGCTGTCCCAGCTCATTTTCAGCGTGTTTGGGTACATGTTCCGTGGAAGCGAGCTGAAGTTTTAGCCCTTAAGCAGACTTTGCCTGATCCCCGTAAAAACCCTGCAGGGTATTATAAGGAATTATCACAGACTGCAGACTCATGCATTATGAATTTAGCCGACATAGACATGTTATTTGGGAATGTTGTTCCACAGCCTTTGTGGGGATTGATTCGCCATACAGATCATGCGCAAGAGTTAGGTGACTCATGGGCTAATATTAGTGCTGCAAATGATAGACAAGTTGGTGGTGCCAAGCCTTAGCCTTTGGTAGCAGAACTGCCTGCTAGGATCATTACTTACATGAAGACTTTAATGCCTGCGATGCGTGTGAATTGGGATAAACTATCTGCGTGTAAGCAGAAGAAAGATGAAACAGTGTCTGATTTCTTCACCAGGTTTGAGGAAACGTTTATCGACCACAGTGGTCAAGATATGAGTACAGAAGGTGGTCAACGGTTGTTCGTCGACAAGTTTGTGCACAATTTGCTTGCCGAGCTGTGTAAGAAATTGAAGGATTCAGAGAGTTCTTGGGCCGTTTCCTCTTCAGCACAAATATTGGCTACTGCACAGTACTACGAAAATAGGGATAAAGATGAGAAGGATAGAGCAGACAAGAAAACGAAAGAATTAAAGACGAAGGTTCTTTTACAACAGGCGTATCCGCCACGTGGTGGTCAGAGTAACTATCAGCAACCTCAACAGTTCCAGAGAAACTCGCAAAGGTTCGAGTTTTCTCAACCACATGTTCCTGTAGGTCCCAATCAGTGTTCATATTGTAAAGAAGAGGGTCATTTCAAGTATAGTTGTCCTATTTTGTTACAGCGTACGAATGATGCTTCTGGCGCAAGAGGTCGAGGTGTTCAACAAGCTCCTAGAGGTAGAGGACGTGGAAGTTTCCCCAAGAACACGCGTTCCTTTCCGTCTCAAAACTCAATGAATAGCTTTGACCAGCAACATAACACGTCTGGTAGGACGGCTCAGTACTATGCTGACGACTACTATGCAGAAGATGAGAATCTGGAAGGTAATAATTGCTAGGACAGCCATAGACGAAGAGAGGGAGTTTTTTTAGTTCCAGTAGATTAGAATGGACCTTACGTTAAGGTGTTTACATCAGGTGTGTCGGAGCCTTTTCTGTTGGATACTGGTGCTACAAAGAGTTCTATTATGCACTCAAAACTCCCTGGCGCACCTTTGTCTGGCAAGATGAATGTTTCAGTAGGTTTTTCTGGCACCCCGGTTAGGAACCCGCTTTCTAGTACCATGTCCCTTTCTGTTGGACCTTGTGAATTGGAAGCACCCCTTATTCTGACGACAGGTTGTGGTGAAAACTTGTTAGGATTGGATTTGTTGAAAAGATTGTATGCAACGTTATATTGTTCTCCTTCGGGAGTACAACTTACACTGGGTAGGAAAATGGTCTCTCCAATGTATTTGTCAAAGGATAAACTACCGACCGAATTGTCGTTTCTTCCTGATATCATTTGGGCTACTGGTCCTAATGATGTGGGTCTTTTGGAAATACCGCCTTATGTTGTGACATTGAAAGCCAATGTTAAATGACCACGCATTCAACAATACAAGATCTCTAGTGAAGGTGAAAAGGCGTTGCTAGCGATCATTTATGATTTAACCGGTTCTGTGCCTTGGACGAGATCATCTCGTCCAAGGCTACAGTTCCCCTGTGCCTTGGACGAGATCATCTCGTCCTAGGCACAGGGGAACTTGGGGGCGCGCTAGCGCGCCCCCGTGCACCCCCTTCCCCCCCAGGCGGGGATGGAAGGGGAAGACCTTCCCCTTCCACCCCCGCCCCCCCCCCCACGGCAATCCGATGACGTCAGCGCGCGCACAGCGCGCTGACGTCATCTAGTGTTGCCGGCGCGCTGGAAGCCATTTGCTTCCAGCGCGTCTTCGGAGCAGGAGCTCAAAGGTGAGTCCTCTCCGTTTTTGGGGGGCGGGGGGGTTGAGAAAACAGACACGGTGGGAAAGGAAAGGGTTTTTCCTTTCCCCCTGTGTCTGTTTTCTCAAGATTCCTGCTCCACGATCGCGGGCAGGGCGCGCGATCGTGGAGCAGGAATCTCCACTAGCCACCAGGGATTTTCTTTTTGGCTAAATTTGGGGGCGACCCCTTGGGCAAGGGTCGCCCCCCCCGGGGGCAATTTTTATGTGTATTTCGCCCCCCCCTGGGGGCAGATCCGCCGATTTTTCGGCGGATCTGCCCCCGGGGGGGGCGAAAACCACTAGACACCAGGGATATCTTTTTTTATGTGTGTTTTTGGGGGCGACCCCTTGGGCAAGGGTCGCCCCCCCGGGGGCAATTTTTATTTGTATTTCGCCCCCCCCCCCGGGGGCAGATCTGCCGTTTTTTCAGCGGATCTGCCCCCAGGGGGGGGCGAAAACGACTAGACACCAGGGATATCTTTGTTTATGTCAAAAAAATCAAAAATCAAAATCATTAACATTTATAAAGCGCGCTACTCACCCGTGCGGGTCTCAAGGCGCTAGGGGGGAAAGGGGGGGTTATCGCTGCTCGAACAGCCAAGTCTTTAGGAGTCTCCGGAAAGCGGAGTGGTCCTTGGTGGTCCTGAGGCTGGTGGGGAGGGAGTTCCAGGTCTTGGCCGCCAGGAAGGAGAAAGATCTCCCACCCGCCGTGGAGCGGCGGGTGCGAGGGACGGCAGCAAGTGCGAGGCCAGCGGAGCGGAGGGGGCGGGTGGGGACGTAGAAGCTGAGGCGTCTGTTGAGGTATTCCGGTCCCTTGTTGTGGAGGGCTTTGTGTGCGTGGGTGAGAAGACGGAAGGTGATCCTTTTGCTGACTGGGAGCCAATGCAGGTGTCTCAGGTGTGCGGAGATGTGGCTGTTGCGGGGTACGTCGAGGATGAGGCGGGCCGAGGCGTTTTGGATGCGTTGCAGGCGGTTTTGGAGTTTGGCGGTGGTCCCGGCGTAGAGGGTATTGCCGTAGTCCAGGCGACTCGTGACAAGGGCGTGGGTCACGGTTTTTCTGGTGTCGGCGGGGATCCAGCGGAAGATCTTGCGGAGCATGCGGAGAGTGAGGAAGCAGGCGGAGGACACGGCGTTGACTTGCTTGGTCATGGTGAGAAGAGGGTCCAAGATGAAGCCGAGGTTGCGGGCGTGGTCTGCGGGGGTCGGTGCGGTGCCGAGGGCCGTGGGCCACCAGGAGTCGTCCCAGGCGGACGGGGTGTTGCCGAGGATGAGGACTTCCGTTTTTTCAGAGTTCAGCTTTAGGCGGCTGAGCCTCATCCAATCTGCGACGTCCTTCATACCCTCTTGTAGGTTGGTCTTGGCGCTGGCGGGGTCCTTGGTGAGGGAGAGTACAAGTTGGGTGTCGTCGGCGTAGGAGGTGATGATGATGTCGTGCTTGCGTACGATGTCGGCGAGGGGGCTCATGTAGACATTGAAGAGTGTCGGGCTGAGCGATGAGCCTTGAGGTACGCCGCAGATGATCTTGGTGGGTTCTGAGCGAAACGGAGGGAGGTAAACTCTTTGGGAGCGGTTAGCGAGGAAGGAGGCGATCCAGTCCAGGGCCTGGCCTTGGATCCCGGTGGAGCGTAGGCGGGTGATTAGGGTGCGGTGACAGACGGTGTCAAAGGCAGCCGAGAGGTCGAGGAGAATGAGGGCGACTGTTTCACCGTTGTCCATCAGGGTTCTGATGTCGTCTGTGACTGAGATGAGGGCGGTTTCCGTGCTGTGGTTGGTTCGGAATCCGGTTTGTGAAGGGTCGAGCAGGTTGTTGTCTTCCAGGAAGGTGGTCAGCTGTTTGTTGACGGTCTTTTCTATTACCTTGGCTGGGAAAGGTAGAAGAGAGATGGGGCGGAAGTTTTTCAGGTCGCTTGGGTCAGCCGTAGGTTTCTTTAGTAGGGCGTTGACTTCAGCGTGCTTCCAGCATTCGGGGAAGGTAGCAGAAGAAAAAGAAGAGTTGATGACGGTCTGGAGGTGCGGGCGATGATGTCGTCGGCTTTGTTAAAGATGAAGTGCGGGCAGGGGTCCGAAGGGGCGCCGGAGTGGATAGAGTTCATGATGGATTTGGTTTCTTCCGTGTTGATGTGGGTCCAGTTGTTGAGGGTGATGTCCGGGGAAGCGGGTTCAGTGGTGTATGGTTGGGTCTGGTGTCCGAAGCTGTCGTGGAGGTCGCTGATCTTGCGATGGAAGAAAGTGGTGAGGGATTCGCACAAATCCTGTGAGGGCGTGACGGCGTTGGCGCTGGCGCTGGGGTTGGAGAACTCTTTGACGATGCTGAAGAGTTCTCTGCTGTTGTGGCTGTTTTTGTCTAGTCTGTCGGTGAAAAAGTTCCTTTTGGCAGTGCGGATCAGGTGGTGGTGTTCGCGTGTAGCGTTCTTGAGGGCGGTCATGTTGTCAGCGGTGTGGTCCTTGCGCCAGGCCTTCTCAAGGGCACGACAAGTTTTCTTTGATTCTTTGAGGGTGTCAGAGAACCAGAGAGGTTTTTTGGTGTTGGTCTGTCGATGCGTGCGTTTGAGGGGAGCAAGGTTGTCAGCGCAGTTGGAGATCCAGTTTGTGAGGTTGAGAGCTGCGTCGTTGGGGTCGGTGGTGAGGGTGGGTTGGTTGGCGGCGAGAGCGGAGAAGAGTTGCTCTTCAGGGATCTTGTTCCACTGTCGACGAGGGATGGGTTGAGTGCGGAGGTGGGAGGTCTCGCGTCGGAATGTGAAGTGGACGCAGCTGTGGTCGGTCCAGTGTAGGGCAGAGGTGTGGCTGAAGAAGACGTGTTTGCTGGCGGAGAAGATAGGGTCGAGCGTGTGTCCGGCGATGTGGGTGGCGGTGTTCACCAGTTGTTTGAGGCCGAGGTTGGCGAGGTTGTCGAGCAGGGTGGTGGTGTTGGGGTCGTTGTTTTGTTCCAGATGGAAGTTGAGGTCGCCTAGGAGGATGTAGTCCGGTGAGGCGAGGGCGTGTGGGGAGATGAAGTCGGCGATGGCGTCGCTGAAAGAGGCGCGAGGTCCGGGAGGACGGTAGACGAGGGATCCTCTGAGGGTGGTCCTTGGGTCGGTGCGAATCTGAAAATGCAGGTGTTCAGCGGCGAGGGGGGGGTCTTCGGTGGAGGTGGTGACGCTGATGGAGTCTTTGAAGATGATGGCGACACCTCCTCCTACTTGGTTGGTGCGGTCTTTTCTGGAGATCTTGTAGCCTTCGGGGATGGCGGTAGCGATGTCTGGAGCAGAGGAGGCGTTCATCCATGTCTCCGTGATGAAGGCGACGTCCGGGGCTGTGGAGTCCAGGAGGTCCCAAAGTTCAACGGCGTGCTTGTGGACGGAACGAGCGTTGACCAGGATGCACTTGAGGTGGTTGATGGCGCGTGGGCTTGTGGTCGTGGTAGTTGCGTGGTGGAAGATGCGTTTGCAGGAGTTGCAGGCGAAGGGTCCATGGGTGCGTTTGGGGTGAGCTAGGAAGCAGGTTTTGGAGCGCCCTGGGTTGAGGGCGTGGAGGGTGGTGGGGTCGTAGCGGATCAGCGGGGCTTGGGGGAGCTGGGGACCAGGGGTCGTGGCGCTGGGCGCGGGCCAGGCGCGGACGGGCGCAGACGGGCTTGCCTCTGGTGTGCCTCCGGCGCGCCAGCGGCGTGCCCGCTGCGCGCGCCCGCTGCGCAGTCGCGCAGCGGCCGCCATAAGAGGTAGGAGGGGGGGGAGGGGTCAGCTGGGGGCGAATGGGAGCTGGGGGGCGGGGGCGTGCAGGAGGTCGCGGCGGGAAAGCGCGAGGGAGGGGGGGGGACAGGTAGAGTGAGAGGAGCTGGGGGAGGGGGTTTAGGGTGGAGGAGGGTGAGTGTTAGGAGGTTTGGAGGTTTGGAGATTAGGGAGAGAGATAGGAGTAGGGTTGTGAAGATAGGGGAGGGGGGGTTGTAGAGGTGGGTGAGGGAGAGAGGTAGAGTGAGAGGATAGGGAGATAGGTAGTAGAGGGGGTGGCGGGAGGGGGGGAGAGATAGAGAAATAGATAGAGAAAATAGATAGATAAGTCGATAGATAGGGAAATAGATAGATAGACAGATAGGTAGGTAGGAGGAGGTGGAGAGTGGGGGAGTTAGATAGTGAGATAGGGAGCTAGAGAGATAGGAAGATAGGAGGAGTGAGGGAGGTAGATAGCGAACGGGTTAGCTAGGGGTGAGAGAGGGGGAGGCGAGTGAGGGAGGGGGATGAGGAAAGAGCAGGAGGGCAGGCTCGGGGGAAGAAGACGGAGGAGGTAGAAGAGCCGAAGACAGGAGAAAAGAAGACAGAAGAACAGAAGACAGAAGAACAGAAGACCGGAAGAGCAGAAGACAGAAGAACAGAAGAACAGAAGACAGAAGCACAGAAGATCGGAAGAGCAGAAGAACAGAGAAGAACAGAGAAGAACACAGAAGAACAGAGAAGAACACAGAAGAACACAGAAGAACACAGAAGAACCGAGAAGAACCGAGAAGAAGAACACAGAAGCACAGAGAAGAACAGAGAAGAAGAACACAGAAGACCGGAAGAACACAGAAGAACAGAAGGGAAGAACAGAAGAACAGAAGGGAAGAACAGAAGAACACAGAAGAAGATTGCAGAGGGGGAGCGAGGAGGAAGAGACAGAGAGGAGGAAAAGAAGCAGGAGCAGGAGAGAAGGTGAGTGGCGCGGGGCAGGGCGAGGGGCTGGGAGGAGGGGGGTACTTACAGTTAGGTGGGTCTCAGGAACACAGGAACTCGGGAACTTGGAGGAGCTGCAGCAGCAGGGGGAGCGACCTACCCTTGGGTCAAGGGTCGCTACCACTGTCGCGCAGCGGCCGCCATAAGAGGTAGGAGGGGGGGGAGGGGTCAGCTGGGGGCGAATGGGAGCTGGGGGGCGGGGGCGTGCAGGAGGTCGCGGCGGGAAAGCGCGAGGGAGGGGGGGGGACAGGTAGAGTGAGAGGAGCTGGGGGAGGGGGTTTAGGGTGGAGGAGGGTGAGTGTTAGGAGGTTTGGAGGTTTGGAGATTAGGGAGAGAGATAGGAGTAGGGTTGTGAAGATAGGGGAGGGGGGGTTGTAGAGGTGGGTGAGGGAGAGAGGTAGAGTGAGAGGATAGGGAGATAGGTAGTAGAGGGGGTGGCGGGAGGGGGGAGAGATAGAGAAATAGATAGAGAAAATAGATAGAGAAGTCGATAGATAGGGAAATAGATAGATAGACAGATAGGTAGGTAGGAGGAGGTGGAGAGTGGGGGAGTTAGATAGTGAGATAGGGAGCTAGAGAGATAGGAAGATAGGAGGAGTGAGGGAGGTAGATAGCGAACGGGTTAGCTAGGGGTGAGAGAGGGGGAGGCGAGTGAGGGAGGGGGATGAGGAAGGAGCAGGAGGGCAGGCTCGGGGGAAGAAGACGGAGGAGGTAGAAGAGCCGAAGACAGGAGAAAAGAAGACAGAAGAACAGAAGACAGAAGAACAGAAGACAGAAGAACAGAAGACCGGAAGAGCAGAAGACAGAAGAACAGAAGAACAGAAGACAGAAGCACAGAAGATCGGAAGAGCAGAAGAACAGAGAAGAACAGAGAAGAACACAGAAGTACAGAGAAGAACACAGAAGAACACAGAAGAACACAGAAGAACACAGAAGAACACAGAAGAAGAACACAGAAGCACAGAGAAGAACAGAGAAGAAGAACACAGAAGACCGGAAGAACACAGAAGAACAGAAGGGAAGAACAGAAGAACAGAAGGGAAGAACAGAAGAACACAGAAGAAGATTGCAGAGGGGGAGCGAGGAGGAAGAGACAGAGAGGAGGAAAAGAAGCAGGAGCAGGAGAGAAGGTGAGTGGCGCGGGGCAGGGCGAGGGGCTGGGAGGAGGGGGGTACTTACAGTTAGGTGGGTCTCAGGAACACAGGAACTTGGGAACTTGGAGGAGCTGCAGCGGCAGGGGGAGCGACCTACCCTTGGGTCAAGGGTCGCTACCACTGTCGCGCAGCGGCCGCCATAAGAGGTAGGAGGGGGGGGGAGGGGTCAGCTGGGGGCGAATGGGAGCTGGGGGGCGGGGGCGTGCAGGAGGTTGCGGCGGGAAAGCGCGAGGGAGGGGGGGGACAGGTAGAGTGAGAGGAGCTGGGGGAGGGGGTTTAGGGTGGAGGAGGGTGAGTGTTAGGAGGTTTGGAGGTTTGGAGATTAGGGAGAGAGATAGGAGTAGGGTTGTGAAGATAGGGGAGGGGGGGTTGTAGAGGTGGGTGAGGGAGAGAGGTAGAGTGAGAGGATAGGGAGATAGGTAGAAGAGGGGGTGGCGGGAGGGGGGGAGAGATAGAGAAATAGATAGAGAAAATAGATAGAGAAGTCGATAGATAGGGAAATAGATAGATAGACAGATAGGTAGGTAGGAGGAGGTGGAGAGTGGGGGAGTTAGATAGTGAGATAGGGAGCTAGAGAGATAGGAAGATAGGAGGAGTGAGGGAGGTAGATAGCGAACGGGTTAGCTAGGGGTGAGAGAGGGGGAGGCGAGTGAGGGAGGGGGATGAGGAAGGAGCAGGAGGGCAGGCTCGGGGGAAGAAGACGGAGGAGGTAGAAGAGCCGAAGACAGGAGAACAGAAGACAGAAGAACAGAAGACAGAAGAACAGAAGACAGAAGAACAGAAGACCGGAAGAGCAGAAGACAGAAGAACAGAAGATCGGAAGAGCAGAACAGAGAAGAACAGAGAAGAACACAGAAGAACAGAGAAGAACACAGAAGAACACAGAAGAACACAGAAGAACACAGAAGAACCGAGAAGAAGAACACAGAAGCACAGAGAAGAACAGAGAAGAAGAACACAGAAGACCGGAAGAACACAGAAGAACAGAAGGGAAGAACAGAAGAACAGAAGGGAAGAACAGAAGAACACAGAAGAAGATTGCAGAGGGGGAGCGAGGAGGAAGAGACAGAGAGGAGGAAAAGAAGCAGGAGCAGGAGAGAAGGTGAGTGGCGCGGGGCAGGGCGAGGGGCTGGGAGGAGGGGGGTACTTACAGATAGGTGGGTCTCAGGAACACAGGAACTCGGGAACTTGGAGGAGCTGCAGCGGCAGGGGGAGCGACCTACCCTTGGGTCAAGGGTCGCTACCACTGTCGCGCAGCGGCCGCCATAAGAGGTAGGAGGGGGGGGTAGGGGTCAGCTGGGGGCGAATGGGAGCTGGGGGGCGGGGGCGTGCAGGAGGTCGCGGCGGGAAAGCGCGAGGGAGGGGGGGGACAGGTAGAGTGAGAGGAGCTGGGGGAGGGGGTTTAGGGTGGAGGAGGGTGAGTGTTAGGAGGTTTGGAGGTTTGGAGATTAGGGAGAGAGATAGGAGTAGGGTTGTGAAGATAGGGGAGGGGGGGTTGTAGAGGTGGGTGAGGGAGAGAGGTAGAGTGAGAGGATAGGGAGATAGGTAGTAGAGGGGGTGGCGGGAGGGGGGGAGAGATAGAGAAATAGATAGAGAAAATAGATAGAGAAGTCGATAGATAGGGAAATAGATAGATAGACAGATAGGTAGGTAGGAGGAGGTGGAGAGTGGGGGAGTTAGATAGTGAGATAGGGAGCTAGAGAGATAGGAAGATAGGAGGAGTGAGGGAGGTAGATAGCGAACGGGTTAGCTAGGGGTGAGAGAGGGGGAGGCGAGTGAGGGAGGGGGATGAGGAAGGAGCAGGAGGGCAGGCTCGGGGGAAGAAGACGGAGGAGGTAGAAGAGCCGAAGACAGGAGAAAAGAAGACAGAAGAACAGAAGACAGAAGAACAGAAGACAGAAGAACAGAAGACCGGAAGAGCAGAAGACAGAAGAACAGAAGAACAGAAGACAGAAGCACAGAAGATCGGAAGAACAGAGAAGAACAGAGAAGAACACAGAAGAACAGAGAAGAACACAGAAGAACACAGAAGAACACAGAAGAACCGAGAAGAAGAACACAGAAGCACAGAGAAGAACAGAGAAGAAGAACACAGAAGACCGGAAGAACACAGAAGAACAGAAGGGAAGAACAGAAGAACAGAAGGGAAGAACAGAAGAACACAGAAGAAGATTGCAGAGGGGGAGCGAGGAGGAAGAGACAGAGAGGAGGAAAAGAAGCAGGAGCAGGAGAGAAGGTGAGTGGCGCGGGGCAGGGCGAGGGGCTGGGAAGAGGGGGGTACTTACAGTTAGGTGGGTCTCAGGAACACAGGAACTCGGGAACTTGGAGGAGCTGCAGCGGCAGGGGGAGCGACCTACCCTTGGGTCAAGGGTCGCTACCACTGTCGCGCAGCGGCCGCCATAAGAGGTAGGAGTGGGGGGGAGGGGTCAGCTGGGGGCGAATGGGAGCTGGGGGGCGGGGGCGTGCAGGAGGTCGCGGCGGGAAAGCGCGAGGGAGGGGGGGGACAGGTAGAGTGAGAGGAGCTGGGGGAGGGGGTTTAGGGTGGAGGAGGGTGAGTGTTAGGAGGTTTGGAGGTTTGGAGATTAGGGAGAGAGATAGGAGTAGGGTTGTGAAGATAGGGGAGGGGGGGTTGTAGAGGTGGGTGAGGGAGAGAGGTAGAGTGAGAGGATAGGGAGATAGGTAGTAGAGGGGGTGGCGGGAGGGGGGGAGAGATAGAGAAATAGATAGAGAAAATAGATAGATAAGTCGATAGATAGGGAAATAGATAGATAGACAGATAGGTAGGTAGGAGGAGGTGGAGAGTGGGGGAGTTAGATAGTGAGATAGGGAGCTAGAGAGATAGGAAGATAGGAGGAGTGAGGGAGGTAGATAGCGAACGGGTTAGCTAGGGGTGAGAGAGGGGGAGGCGAGTGAGGGAGGGGGATGAGGAAGGAGCAGGAGGGCAGGCTCGGGGGAAGAAGACGGAGGAGGTAGAAGAGCCGAAGACAGGAGAACAGAAGACAGAAGAACAGAAGACAGAAGAACAGAAGACCGGAAGAGCAGAAGACAGAAGAACAGAAGATCGGAAGAGCAGAAGAACAGAGAAGAACAGAGAAGAACACAGAAGAACAGAGAAGAACACAGAAGAACACAGAAGAACACAGAAGAACCGAGAAGAAGAACACAGAAGCACAGAGAAGAACAGAGAAGAAGAACACAGAAGACCGGAAGAACACAGAAGAACAGAAGGGAAGAACAGAAGAACAGAAGGGAAGAACAGAAGAACACAGAAGAAGATTGCAGAGGGGGAGCGAGGAGGAAGAGACAGAGAGGAGGAAAAGAAGCAGGAGCAGGAGAGAAGGTGAGTGGCGCGGGGCAGGGCGAGGGGCTGGGAGGAGGGGGGTACTTACAGTTAGGTGGGTCTCAGGAACACAGGAACTTGGGAACTTGGAGGAGCTGCAGCGGCAGGGGGAGCGACCTACCCTTGGGTCAAGGGTCGCTACCACTGTCGCGCAGCGGCCGCCATAAGAGGTAGGAGGGGGGGGGAGGGGTCAGCTGGGGGCGAATGGGAGCTGGGGGGCGGGGGCGTGCAGGAGGTCGCGGCGGGAAAGCGCGAGGGAGGGGGGGGGACAGATAGAGTGAGAGGAGCTGGGGGAGGGGGTTTAGGGTGGAGGAGGGTGAGTGTTAGGAGGTTTGGAGGTTTGGAGATTAGGGAGAGAGATAGGAGTAGGGTTGTGAAGATAGGGGAGGGGGGGTTGTAGAGGTGGGTGAGGGAGAGAGGTAGAGTGAGAGGATAGGGAGATAGGTAGTAGAGGGGGTGGCGGGAGGGGGGGAGAGATAGAGAAATAGATAGAGAAAATAGATAGAGAAGTCGATAGATAGGGAAATAGATAGATAGACAGATAGGTAGGTAGGAGGAGGTGGAGAGTGGGGGAGTTAGATAGTGAGATAGGGAGCTAGAGAGATAGGAAGATAGGAGGAGTGAGGGAAGTAGATAGCGAACGGGTTAGCTAGGGGTGAGAGAGGGGGAGGCGAGTGAGGGAGGGGGATGAGGAAGGAGCAGGAGGGCAGGCTCGGGGGAAGAAGACGGAGGAGGTAGAAGAGCCGAAGACAGGAGAAAAGAATACAGAAGAACAGAAGACAGAAGAACAGAAGACAGAAGAACAGAAGACCGGAAGAGCAGAAGACAGAAGAACAGAAGAACAGAAGACAGAAGCACAGAAGATCGGAAGAGCAGAAGAACAGAGAAGAACACAGAAGAACACAGAAGAACACAGAAGAACCGAGAAGAAGAACACAGAAGCACAGAGAAGAACAGAGAAGAAGAACACAGAAGACCGGAAGAACACAGAAGAACAGAAGGGAAGAACAGAAGAACAGAAGGGAAGAACAGAAGAACACAGAAGAAGATTGCAGAGGGGGAGCGAGGAGGAAGAGACAGAGAGGAGGAAAAGAAGCAGGAGCAGGAGAGAAGGTGAGTGGCGCGGGGCAGGGCGAGGGGCTGGGAGGAGGGGGGTACTTACAGTTAGGTGGGTCTCAGGAACACAGGAACTCGGGAACTTGGAGGAGCAGCAGCGGCAGGGGGAGCGACCTACCCTTGGGTCAAGGGTCGCTACCACTGTCGCGCAGCGGCCGCCATAAGAGGTAGGAGGGGGGGGGAGGGGTCAGCTGGGGGCGAATGGGAGCTGGGGGGCGGGGGCGTGCAGGAGGTCGTGGCGGGAAAGCGCGAGGGAGGGGGGGGACAGGTAGAGTGAGAGGAGCTGGGGGAGGGGGTTTAGGGTGGAGGAGGGTGAGTGTTAGGAGGTTTGGAGGTTTGGAGATTAGGGAGAGAGATAGGAGTAGGGTTGTGAAGATAGGGGAGGGGGGTTGTAGAGGTGGGTGAGGGAGAGAGGTAGAGTGAGAGGATAGGGAGATAGGTAGTAGAGGGGGTGGCGGGAGGGGGGGAGAGATAGAGAAATAGATAGAGAAAATAGATAAAGAAGTCGATAGATAGGGAAATAGATAGATAGACAGATAGGTAGGTAGGAGGAGGTGGAGAGTGGGGGAGTTAGATAGTGAGATAGGGAGCTAGAGAGATAGGAAGATAGGAGGAGTGAGGGAGGTAGATAGCGAACGGGTTAGCTAGGGGTGAGAGAGGGGGAGGCGAGTGAGGGAGGGGGATGAGGAAGGAGCAGGAGGGCAGGCTCGGGGGAAGAAGACGGAGGAGGTAGAAGAGCCGAAGACAGGAGAACAGAAGACAGAAGAACAGAAGACAGAAGAACAGAAGACAGAAGAACAGAAGACCGGAAGAGCAGAAGACAGAAGAACAGAAGATCGGAAGAGCAGAAGAACAGAGAAGAACAGAGAAGAACACAGAAGAACAGAGAAGAACACAGAAGAACACAGAAGAACACAGAAGAACACAGAAGAACCGAGAAGAAGAACACAGAAGCACAGAGAAGAACAGAGAAGAAGAACACAGAAGACCGGAAGAACACAGAAGAACAGAAGGGAAGAACAGAAGAACAGAAGGGAAGAACAGAAGAACACAGAAGAAGATTGCAGAGGGGGAGCGAGGAGGAAGAGACAGAGAGGAGGAAAAGAAGCAGGAGCAGGAGAGAAGGTGAGTGGCGCGGGGCAGGGCGAGGGGCTGGGAGGAGGGGGGTACTTACAGTTAGGTGGGTCTCAGGAACACAGGAACTCGGGAACTTGGAGGAGCTGCAGCGGCAGGGGGAGCGACCTACCCTTGGGTGTGTGTTTTTGGGGGCGACCCCTTGGGCAAGGGTCGCCCCCCCCGGGGGCAATTTTTATTTGTATTTCGCCCTGCCCTGGGGGCAGATCCGCTGATTTTTCGGCGGATCTGCCCCCAGGGGGGGGGGGCAAAAACCACTATACACCAGGGATATCTTTGTTTATGTGTGTTTTTGGGGGCGACCCCTTGGGCAAGGGTGGCCCCCCCCGGGGGCAACTTTTATTTGTATTTCGCCCCCCCCTGAGGGCAGATCCGCCGATTTTTTGGCGGATCTGCCCCCGGGGGGGGGGGGGCGAAAACCACTAGACACCAGGGATTTTGTTTTTATTGTTTATTTTGGGGGCAACTCCTGTGGCAAGGGTCGCTCCCCTGGGGAGCTTTTTTTTCTGTTTCGGCCCTCCCGATGGCAGACCAGCCATTTTTTGGACGATCTGGCCCCGGGGGGGGGGGGTGGAAGCACACTAGGTGCCAGGGATTGTGTTTGGTGTGTGTTTGGGGGCACCCCTTGGGCAACGGTCGCCCCCCTAAGGTGGGGAAAATTTGTATTGCCCATCTCTGCCCGTAATTTTGTAGGGCCATCTGCCCCCAAGGAGGGCAGAGACCACCAATACGGCAGGGATTTTTTTGTTTTGTGTTGTGCTGGGGGTGCCCCCTTGGGGAAGGGTCGCCCCCTGAAAGGGGGTACAGAGGTGTTGCCCATTTCTGCCCCCCTTGGGGTCAGATTGGCCAATTCTTTTACGCCCATCTACCCCCGAGGGGGGCAGGATCCACTTAGGTACCAGGGACAACTTCTAAGTTCTTGGTGGTGGGGTGTTTGTCAACTGGCAAAGTATTTGTATTTGTGATTATAATAATTTATTTCTTCTTTTTCTTCTAGTTCAACGCTTTTGCTTCCTTTGCTGTGGATCTTTGCGGTTTTGGCAGTAGTTGTCCTGTGGTTTGCATAGTTGCATGTTTTAGGTAAGTGAACGCAATTTACTCCAAAGGAGTATTGTTGACATGTTTGTAGGTGGTGTACTAAATGCAGTATTGTGTGTTTGACATTGTCCTTAGATTTGAGCACAGTGGTGTTTGTGTTGTCATATGTCTAAATTGCTTTTTTCTTTTTAGTGGGATATCATTGGTGATTGCTGTCTGTGCAGAGTAGTTGCTTGGTGAGTAGCTATTTCAGGCAACTGTGTGGTATAGTTTTTTGTAGTACATAACTCTTTGTGATAAAGCTACACTTTGTTTATTACTTATTTTAGTGCTAGTTGTTGTTCGCAATCCATTTGTTGTTAGGATCATGGCTAGCCGCAAAGTGACCGCTCAGCAGGTTGTTCGCATGCTCTTTGAGTCGTCTTCAGACCATGATTACGACACTGACTCTGCATCTGAGGCAGAAGAGGAAGCAGGAGATTCTGGCAGTGAGTTTTCTGTCGGAGAGTATTCTTCTGATGAGGAAGCTACTCTCAGTGCAGATAAAGGGCCTGTGTTAGAGGAGGACATTGATGTGCCAAGAGTGCAGCAGCCTGGGGCTGCAGGGTTTCCCATTGGAAGACCTGACACCTGGATTGCCCCAAACATGGAGCAGCCACAGTTACCTGCATTTACTGGTCTCCCAGGGTGTAGAGTTGATACGGAAAACTTTCTGCCTGTCCATTTCTTTCACTTGTTTATGGACGATGTATTTTTGGAAGAGATTGTGGAGCAGACAAATGTGTATGCAGAACAATATTTGCGGGACAACGCTGCCAGACTTAAGCCTCAGTCTAGAGCTACTCATTGGGTTCCCACATATCTGGAAGAGATGAAAAGGTTTTTAGGTTTGTCTTTTTTGATGGGGTTGATCAGGAAGCCGTCACTGGCTTCTTATTGGTGTACTAGTCCCTGATGGCAACTGCTATATTTCCTGCAACTATGACACGTAATCGGTATTTGCTTCTTCTTCATATGCTGCATTTTGTAGACAATGCTTTAGCCTTGCCACGAGATCACCCTGATTGTGACCGCCTTTTTAAGATTAGGCATGTCCTTGATCATTTTGTGGATCGGTTTTCAGAGGTCTATGTCCCAGGCAAAGAGATAAGTGTGGACGAGTCTTTGGTCCTTTTCAAGGGGCGTTTAGTTTTTAAGCATTACATTCCTAGTAAGAGGGCACGGTATAGGATTAAATTGTATCTGCTGTCAGAAAGCAGTACAGGATATGTGTATAATTTCCGGGTCTACACTGGTAGGGATTCCAGTATTGACCCTCCTGGTTGTCCGGCCACTTTTGGAGTTAGCGAAAAAATTGTGTGGGAACTTGCTAGACGTCTTTTTAACAAAGGTCACCATTTGTACGTAGATAATTTCTACACTGGAGTGCAGTTGTTCAAGGAGTTGTTTAGGGTGGACACTGTTGCTTGTGGCACAATCCGTTCTAACCGGAAAGGCTATCCAAGGGAGCTTGTCTGTAAAAAACTTGAGAGGGGACAGTGCAGTGCCTTGCGGAATAATGAGCTGCTAGCTCTGAAATTTTCAGACAGGAGGGATGTGTACATGCTATCGACCATCCATGATGAGAGTACTTCCCCTGTGGCTGTTTGGGGTCAGGTTGCGGAAGTGCACAAACCTGCGTGCATTTTGGACTACAATAGGCACATGGGTGGTGTTGATAGAGTAGATCAGAGGTTAGAACCTTACGCTGCTCTTCGTAAGTCATATGTGTGGTATAAAAAGTTGGCCCTACATTTATTTCATTTGGCAACTTTTAATGCCTTTATTGTATACAAGGATTGTTCATCCGAGTCAAGGATGACATTTGTTAAATTTCAGGAGTTGGTGATAGAAAGCCTTATTGTGGTGGAACCGGCAAGAGTTCCTAGAGTAGAAGTGGTGGAGGATGTGGCTAGATTGAAAGATCAGCACTTTCCAGATCACATTCCTCCCACTCCCAAAAAAGACATGCCCACAAAGAAATGTAGAGTATGTGCCCGGAGATCAATCCGGAGGGAGAGCCGGATGTACTGCCCCGAATGCCCTTCAAAGCCTGGGCTGTGTGTGCCCAGCTGTTTTAGAAGTTACCACACAAGGAAAAACTTTTGGGAAATACCGTGAGCGTAAGCTGTCTGTTTTATATTTTCATATGTTTCACGGTTGGCATCTGTCGTGTATTTAGTTAGAGCTTTTGTGTTTGTAGTTATGTGCTTATTTTATAATTAGTATTTTCTTTGTTTATAAATAAAAAAAAGTGATTGCGGTGTGCGTGGGGTGGCGCTTGGCTGGCGGTGTGCTTGGGGTGGCGCTTGGCTGGCTGTGTGCGTGGGGTGGCGCTTGGCTGGCGGTGTGCGTGGGGTGGCGCTTGGCTGGCAGTGCCAGCCGAACGGCAGACCACACTCCCATCAGCTGGTGTGATTCTTGTATCAGGCATGTGGGCGTATGTAAGTGATGGGCCCTTGAGTGGCGCGGTCTGTCGATGTGAGTGTTGTAATGTGCTGGGCCCGTGGCTGGCGGTGTGAATGGTCTTGTGCGTGTCATGTATGAAAGGTGTGTGAATGGCCTGTAAAGCGGTTGGTGGCTTGTCGCGGCTTTACAGCTCACGAGCTGTGAGTCATTGGTTCACTTTTTTGCCTTTCAGTTATTAGCAGTGCATTTCATTTTTGTGAAATCTCTTGTTAATAAAATTTGATCCACTGAACCATCACTCACCCTCATGCCAAATCCAACCAGTATGTGTTGTAAAAAAAGACAAAACCTGCTCCGCTGTAATCAGGCGTCGCAGCACACCTGTGACACGCTAGGTGCCTCGGGTGGGACCCTGATGATGAAGCATGCCACCAACTTGGTTGGTGGGTGAGGGGTCTTCTTCACATAACCTAAGTGTGTTTCTTTTCACAATTTTAGTGTTTGGCACATCACGGACGTATGTGCACACATCAAAGTGATATATTCCAAAAATGCCTCTGTTTGGGGGGGGGGGGGGCACCTATGTTTTTGGTCCAGGGTGCGGCTGTCATGTAGGGAAACCTACAAAACCCAGAAACTTTTTAAAAATAGGCACCCCAAGGAGTCCAGGGAGGTGTGGCTTGCGTGGCTCCCCCAACATTTTCTTACCCAGACTCCTCTGTAAACCTCAAAATTTGCATAAAAAAAGCATATTTTCCTGATTTTTCTTAGTAGGATCACCGCTCCAGCACAAAATTCCTACTCCAGAGTTTTCCCCTCAGTCTCCCAAGTAAAATGACACCTCACTTATGTGGGTCCCCAAAGCAGAGTCCGTCTAAAGATGTATAAAAGAATATGCCCTTATAAACTTGCTGTGCTATCCCTTCTATCGCTTCAGGTTTTGGGCCTTATTCTGTTGCGGGCACCTGGCCCACCCACACAAGTGAGGTATCATTTTTATCGGGAGACTTGGGGGAACGCTGGGTGGAAGGAAATTTGTAGCTCCTCTCAGATTCCTGAACTTTCTGCCACAGAAATGTGAGGAACATGTGTTTTTTTAGCCAAATTTAGAGGTTTGCAAAGGATTCTGGGTAACAGAACCTGGTCCGAGCCCCGCAAGTCACCCCTCCTTGGATTCCCCTAGGTCTCTAGTTTTCAGAAATGCACAGCTTTGGTAGGTTTCCCTAGGTGCCGGCTGAGCTGGAGGCCAAAATCTACAGGTAGGCACTTCGCAAAAAACACCTCTTTTTTTTTCCAAAATTTAGGATGTGTCCACGTTGCGCTTTGGGGGGTTTCTTGTCACCGGCGCTATGCCTACCCACGCAAGTGAGGTATCATTTTTATCAGGAGACTTGGGGGAACGCTGCGTGGAAGGAAATTTGTAGCTCCTCTCAGATTCCAGAACTTTCTGCCACAGAAATGTGAGGAACATGTGTTTTTTTAGCCACATTTTGAGGTTTGCAAAGGATTCTGGGTAACAGAACCTGGTCCGAGCCCCGGAAGTCACCCCTCCTTGGATTCCCCTAGGTCTCTAGTTTTCAGAAATGCACAGGTTTGCTAGGTTTCCCTAGGTGCCGGCTGAGCTAGAGGCCAAAATCTACAGGTAGGCACTTTGCAAAAAACACCTCTGTTTTCTCCCAAAATTTAGGATTTGTCCACGTTGCGCTTTGGGGTGTTTCCTGTCGCCGGCGCTAGGCCTACCCACGCAAATGAGGTATCATTTTTATCGGGAGACTTGGGGGAACGCTGGGTGGAAGGAAATTTGTACCTCCTCTCAGATTCCAGAACTTTCTGCCACAGAAATGTGAGGAACATGTGTTTTTTTAGCCAAATTTTGAGGTTTGCAAAGGATTCTGGGTAACAGAACCTGGTCCGAGCCCCGCAAGTCACCCCTCCTTGGATTCCCCTAGGTCTCTAGTTTTCAGAAAAGCACAGGTTTTGTAGGTTTCCCTAGGTGCCGGCTGAGCTAGAGGCCAAAATCTACAGGTAGGCACTTCGCAAAAAACACCTCTGTTTTCTCCCAAAATTTTGGATGTGTCCACGTTGCGCTTTGGGGCGTTTCCTGTCGCGGGCGCTAGGCCTACCCACACAAGTGAGGTATCATTTTTATCGGGCGACTTGGGGGAACATAGATTAGCAAAACAACTGCTGTTGCCTCTTGTCTTTCTCTACATTTTTTCCTTCCAAATATAGGAGAGTGTGTAAAAAAGACATCTATTTGAGAAATTCCCTGTAATTCACATGCTTGTATGGTCACCCCGGAATTCAGAGATGTGCAAATAACCACTGCTCCTCAGCACCTTATCTTGTGCCCTTTTTGGAAATGCAAAGGTTTTCTTGATAGCAATTTTTTACTCTTTATATTTCAGCAAATGAATTGCTGTATACCCGGTATAGAATGAAAACTCACTGCAGGGTGCAGCTCATTTATTGGCTCTGGGTTCCTCGGGTTCTTGATGAACCTACAAGCCCTATATATCCCCGCAACCAGAGGAGTCCAGCAGACGTAACGGTATATTGCTTTCCATAATCTGATATTGCAGGGAAAAGTTACAGAGTAAAACGTAGAGAACAATTGATGTTTTTTTCACCTCAATTTCAATATTTTTCTTTTTCAGCTGTTATTTTCTGTAGGAAACCCTTGTAGGATCTACACAAATGACCCCTTGCTGAATTCAGAATTTTGTCTACTTTTCAGAAATGGTTAGGTTTCTGGGATCCAGCATTGGTTTCATGCCCATTCCTGTCACTGACTGGAAGGAGGCTGAAAGCACAAAAAATTGCAAAAATGGGGTATGCCCCAGTAAAATGCCAAAATTGTGTTGAAAAATTGGGTTTTCTGATTCAAGTCTGCCTGTTCCTGAAAGCTAGGAAGCTGCTGAGTTTAGCACTACAAACCCTTTGTTGATGCCATTTTCAGGGGGAAATCCACAAGCCGCCTTCTTTAGCAGCCACTTTTTCCATTTAAAAAAAAAAAAAAAAAATGTTGACTGTATTTTGGCCAATTTCTTGGCCTCCTTCAAGGGAACCCACAAAGTCTGGGTACCTCTAGAATCTCTAGGATGTTGGAAAAAAAGGACGCAAATTTGGCTTGGTTAGCTTATGTGGACAAAAAGTTATGAGGGCCTAAGCGTGAACTGCCCCAAATAGGCAAAAAAAGGCCTGGCACAGGAGGGGGAAAAGGCCTAGCAGCGAAGGGGTTAATTGAAAAAGATGTAATTGAAGAGACAAGAGGCAACGTTTGTAATAGTCCTGTTCTGCCTGTTTTGAAACGTACTGACCCCTCTAAGCCACCTGTTTACAGGTTCGTGATTGATCTTAGAGACGTAAATAAAATAGTTGTGCCACAGTTTCCAGTTGTTCCTGATATCACTGCCATATTAACTATGATTCCAGCTTCCGCCACCTGGTTCTCGGTGATTGACTTAAAGAATGCTTTCTTCAGCATCCCGATTGCCGAGGAGAGCAGGGATATTTTTGGCTTCAGTTTAGGAGGCCGAAGTTTCCGCTTCAAACGCGCTCCTCAAGGCTACTGTGAAAGTCCATCAATATATAGTCAGGCTTTAAAAACACAGCTTGATGCAATTGTTTTACCTGACGGCGCTACCCTTATTCAGTACATTGATGATTTGCTAGTCGCTACAGATACTGAAGAGATTTGTAAAGAAGCCACCTTGTTGTTGTTGCGTCATTTGTCTGATTTACATCACAAAGTGTCCCTTTCAAAACTGCAATATTGTCGACAAGAAGTGACCTACTTAGGTCATCTCTTATCGAAGGAGGGAAGGAAACTGACCTCAGAAAGAATTCAGGCAATTGCAAAATTGAGTGTGCCAAGGACACAGAGAGAAGTACGTGCTTTCTTAGGCATTACATCATACTGCAGACAATGGATACCGAATTTTTCTTTGCTGGCCAAACCTTTGGTAGCATTGACCTATAAAGATACACCGAACCCCGTTCCGTGGTCTGAAGATTGTCAGAGAAGTTTTTCCGAATTGCGTAATGCATTGTGTTCGGCTCCTGTGTTGGGTACCCCCGACTACAGTAAGCCCTTTACACTGTATGTCCATGAGAGAGAGGGTTGTGCATTGTCAGTGCTGACACCGTCTTTTGGAAACAAGCAGCGCCCATGCGCATATTTTTTGTCGACTTTGGATCCGGTAGCTAAAGCATTGCCGAGTTGCTTGAGAGCCACAGCGTCAGCAGCTGTTTCTATTCGACAGTCTGCTGGGTTAGTGATGAATAATATGTTGATTGTGATGGTTCCACATGCAGTGGACACGTTGTTAAACAGGACCAAGACACAGCATTTAACTAGTGCTCGATTGTCAGGTTACGAGTTGACACTGTTAGCGAGTCATGTGCACATAAAGAGGTGCAATACGTTGAATCCAGCCACATTATTGCTGATTTCAGTAGAAACAGATGGTGTTGAACAACATGATTGTTTTCTTAGGACAGAAGAAGAAACGAAAGGGAGAGTAGATCTTAAAGATACTCCTCTTGTAAAGTGTGATGGTACCTTATGGGTGGATGGTTCATGCTTCAAGCTTCCGAATGGTGATACGACTGCAGCATATGCTGTCACAACTTTGCATACGATTGTTGAAGCTGCACGTATGCCACATAATTCAGTTCAAGCAGCAGAGCTGATTGCACTTACGAGAGCGTGTGTGTTATCGAAAGGAATGAAAGTGACCATATATACCGACAGCCAGTATGCGTTTGGTGTGGCCCATAGTTTTGGACCATTGTGGAAAGAACGTGGGTTCCTGAATTCGCATGGAACTAAAATTCAGCATGGTCAGTTGGTGAATGAGCTTCTTGAGTCACTGACCTTGCCATTACAAGTTGCGATTGTGAAATGCAGTGCACACAAGAAGGTTACTGATGATGTCGGTCGTGGCAATGCATTTGCTGATGAAATCGCAAAAGAAACAGCAAAAGATGTGATGAATCGAATGTATGTTGCAGGCCCCGCAAGATGGGTTGGTGACGTTGGAATGTGTGAAGATACGATAGAGGGTGTGAAGTCTCTTCAAGCTGAAGCTTCAGAGAAAGAGTTGAATGTGTGGAAAGAAAGTACGGGTAAATTGGATGAAAATGGTTGTTGGGTTGACTTGTCAGAACATCAGCGATGGTTGTTACCCGATGCGTATGTGCTTGCAGTGGTGACAATGGCTCATGGAATGGCCCATATCAGTGTGAAAGGGATTTGTAAGTTGTTGGCTCCAGTATGGCAAAATGCTGGAATTCCTAAATGTGCTGAGAATGTGGTCAAGAATTGCATGGTGTGTCTGAAATACAATCCTGGTAGGGGAACTCCAGCTGGTCATTTGCGCCTCCAACGTATCCGTTCGAGGTTTTGCAGCTAGATTTCATCCACATGGAAAGGTGCAACAATCTGAAATACGTACTCGTTGTTGTTTGTGCCTTTTCAAGATGGGTAGAAGCATATCCCTTAAAAGACAACACTGCCTTATCCACAGCTAAAGCCCTTGCCAAAGAATTCTTCCCTAGGTTTGGAATGCCGAGAATGGTCTGGAGTGATAATGGGAGTGAATTTGTGGGTCGAGTGATGAAACAAGTATGTGAGGGGCTAGGTATCCAGCAAAAATTCCACGCTGCAAATCACCCACAATCAGCTGGACTAGTAGAGTGCTATAATGGCACGCTAAAACTGAAGTTGGCAAAGATACAAGCGAGCTCTGATCTTAAATGGCCTGACGCTCTGCCTTTAGCACTCCTATCAACAAGAATGACTGTGCATTCGCGAGTGGGACTTAGTCCCTATGAAATTGTGTTCGGCCGCCCGGCCAACGAATGGGGAGTGCCAAGACCAACAAAATTCAGTGAGATCGAACACGCTGTACTGCTTGATTATTTGTATGAATTGACGGTTAAATTGCGTGTTCTACACCAACAGGTTCATGATACTCTGCCTCAGGTCTCTGAAGCTCCAGGACATCTTATTGATCCTGGATCATGGGTGCTGTTCAAGAACTTCCAGCGGACAAAGAATGACCAGCCCCGTTGGACAGGCCCCCACCTCGTCCTTCTCTCAACAAGATCAGCTGTTCGAGTGGAAGGGAAAAAGAACTGGATCCACGGCGTACACTGCAAGAGGGTCCCTTTTCCTCTACCGTACGACCGGTGGGTCCAGGAGGGGATCGCTGACTCTGAGACTGAGACTGTGCCTCGTTCTTTGCCATTTAGCGATGCACGTGTAAAAGGAACAACTTCTGAATGAGAAAGTGACAATAATTTGCAAGAAGCTGTGCCACCATCAATTCGATTGAACACTACAGAGCCTGAACTCTTGTTCCAGAACCAGACAGTACCTGGAAAAAGCCGTAATAATTTGAGACCAAGAACTAAGGACAAATAATTTTTTCCCGTTCCTTTGCTATTTTTTTTTAAAGTGCAGCTCTCTCGTCTGGGAAACTTTCTTCTTATTATTTTTTTTTCTTTTCGAACCGCCATCCGGGTTCAGCTGTAGGGTCGTGGTTGCCCAAGTCTTTGGATTGCAGCTGAAGACGTTAGGTCGACAGTTCTGGTCGGTCTAAGGGAGTTGCCCTGGACTGACAGAAGCATTCCCTAGCATAGAACACCCTACCACCGCGAACAGCAATTAGAGAGGATGGAGTTTTTCAAGAATGAGAGACCTGCCAAACAGATGGATTTTTAAGCCAGGATGTCTATAATAATGACAAAGAAAAGATTTTTGATATTATGTATTTTCATGTTGCTCAGTGTAAAGACGTTTTATTCTGTTTTCAAGTGACATTTGCACCCATTACACAGCCCATACCTCCTTCTACTGTTTCCTCGCATTCTTTTCACCCCCTGCCTTAACACGAGTCTGCCAGAAGATTAGAATTTGTCAACAATTCATTCATTCAGCTTCTACACCAACACCAATTAGTAGTGAACACAACTAACTGTTGGTTATGTGGTCTTATGCCTCATACTACTGATAAAGGTATCCCTTATCTGGTCCTGCCTTTCAGCCATAATGGTTCTGTGTGGGCATATAGAACGGTGTTCATATACGCGTATGAACTAACCCCCTACGTTCTGTGAAAGATAATCCTAAGAAAAGTGCTCTAGCTATGGTTATAGTAGATATGATTAGGGAAGATATTTCCTATGAGACTATCCCGAGAGATGAGACACTAGCATATATTGGATGGAACATAACAGGATATGGAGTTACTCTGAGTGGGAATCAGCGAGCAAAGAGATCCTCCCCGATTTGGATTGTACCCCATCAGGGTCACCTATGTCTGCAAGGTAATGGCAAGAATCCCAGAGCTCAGTTAGGGAAAAGTATCTGCACTGAAACATATGTTTTTGCGTCTCAGACTTCTCCTTCGTTATTAGCAGCTAAGGGTACCTATTTCATCTGCCATAATAGAGCCTATACATGGTTGCCCCCTGACTTCTCAGGCACATGTTTTGTTTTGTTCCTCTTACCTCCAACCTACACGGTCGCTGCAGATTACCATAAGACAAGGATAGTTAGAGGTGTCATAAGTAAAGAAGACACTACAGGACAAGAATTTGGAGATTTCGTAAAGGGTTTTCTGCCGTTTTGGGGTCCTATGGTTAACAGCAGGAACATAAGGCAATTGACAAGGGTGGTTGAATCCACGGTAGTTGAAACCGCCGGTGCCCTTAGTAATTTGACTGCTGAGCTCCAGTCGGATCGCCTTATGACTCTTCAGAACAGGGTCGCATTAGACGTTATACTTGCAGACCGAGGTGGGGTATGTAAAGTGATCCAATCAAGTTGCTGTGTTTTCATCCCAGATAACGCTCCGACAGTCTACCAGGCCATTTCCAAACTGCATAAGATCTCCGAATCTATTCACGTGGATAAAGGAGATTGGTCATTGATGGGGTGGTTCTGGGAGCTGATATCCGCCTGGGGATGGAAGACTCTGGTAGTCATTGGGATGATCTTAGCCATTCTTTTCCTGTCCTGTCTGTGTGTACAGTGTGCTCCTGCAATATGCTACATCGTGTGTAAGGAAACCTGTATCAAAAGACGAGCTAAGTAATAGGATGAAGCTACAGCAACATCTCAACGACTTTATGAATATAGACCTGGACTCAGATTAGCGTGAGTATGGGTTATTGCCTATGTAAGGGCAAAAGGAGGGTCTGTGGTACTGAAAATTCTGGACCCGTGTTATTAACATCGTCGTATCACAACGATTTTGGTATCAGCAGACCGAGAATGGTTAGAATAGTATGCACAAGCATTGTATCCATATTCAGGTGACGAAATCACCCGAATATCAGAGTTTCCGTCCTGAAACTCTGAGGTTCCATTTATACGACAGCCATTTTGTGATTGCCCTCACATAGGCCAATGACTAATGCTGAAAACGAGTCTGAAGGACACGTACATCTTTGCTGACTCCTCTGTGACCTGGGCAAGCTGACTCCACTGCCTGAAGCCAAACCTGTTCGGCCAGTTTCTTTCCCAGTGGCCGAATGAGATTAGTATCAAGGCACAACACATCATAAAACCTTTCATCACACACAAACCATGCCTAATCTTACACGCACCTGTCCCTGTTTCTTTCTTTATGACTTGCTTTACAAGGAGGAGGTGCCTGTTTATATTGGGGGTCCGTCGATATCTGATGAAAGTACTGAGCCTTGCCGGGTAATTGATTGAGGGCTGGACAAACTGAAATATGGCTTGTCTTCATAACCCTGCTATTTCTTTGTAGTGAAAATATGTGAATGGTCAACTGTAAAATAAGGAATGTTTGCCTAAAGCATAATATTTTGTATAAAAGAGAAGGTTAGCTTTGCAAAGGGAGCAGTCTCCTGAGAATATACACCGTGTTGTACTTCTAGGATACCTGTTACTGGCTGCAGCCAATAAACAAGATCTTTGACTTCACCAAGAAGACTCTGTGTTTCTGTAGTCTGAAACAGGAAGGACTCGAAGTCTTAGGGTGTGTTCCCTGGCACCACTGGGTTCTGAAATACCCGGTACTTCACTCCTCCTGCAAAAAAGGCACATGGCGTCTCAAGGCAAGGTTATGCAAGATGCAGCATGCCACAACTATCTGGCAGACCTTCTTGGGTGAGTAGCACAATGATCCACCTGTTAGATGGAGTCACCAAAACCTGGCCTTCGGGAGGACAAAGGTGTGGTACTGAAAATTCTGGACCCGTGTTATAAACGTCGTCGTATCACAACGATTTTGGTATCAGCAGACCGGAAATGATTAGAATAGTATGCACAAGCATTGTATTCATATTCGGGTAACAAAATCACCCGAATATCAGAGTTTCCGTCCTGAACCCTCGTGTTCCATTTAAACGACAGCCATTTTATGATTGCCCTCACATAGGCCAATGTCTAATGCTGAAAACGAGTCTGAAGGGGACACGTACATCTTTGCTGACTCCTCTGTGACCTGGGCAAGCTGACTCCACTGCCTGAAGCCAAACCTGTTCGGCCAGTTTCTTTCCCAGTGGCCGAATGAGATTAGTCTCAAGGCACAACACATCATAAACCTTTCATCAGACACAAACCATGCCTAATCTTACACACACCTGTCCCTGTTTCTTTCTTTATGACTTGCTTTACAAGGAGGAGGTGCCCGTTTATATTGGGGGTCCGTCGATATCTGATGAAAGTACTAAGCCTTGCCGGGTAATTGATTGAGGGCTGGACAAACTGAAATATGGGCTTGTCATCATAAACCTGATATTTCGTTTGTAGTGAAATATGTGAATGGTCAACTGTAATCCTGTTAAAACCCCAAAGGCTACTCACATGTTGCCTCTCTAGCTTTTCTCATTTGTTTAGGAATGTGACTGGTACAGCCCCCTTGCATGCCTAGGGCATAATAAATTATATAAAAGGTCTGAGCTAAGACCATTTCTGGAGACTGCCTCTTTCAGTTGCTATAGGTCTGCTTCTGGGAGACGTAGTCTCACTCATTTGAGTTTAATAAAGATGTCTTTTCATATTTCAGCTTCTTTGCCAAGTTCTTTGTTATATTACCCTGAGAATGAAAATCTCTGGTACTACAAATGGCGCCGCCAACGCGGGGCTCATCAGAGAAGTGACTTTCTGTGGGAGTGATCTTGTCAGGAGACTGAAATCTACTGAGGAGGACAGAACAGGATTCTACCAAGAAGGTACTCTGTGCGCAGGGATTCTGGAGATTCTTTGATTATGTAGCCCAGTATATTTCTGATCTTCCTGATTTTGATCCTCCACCAGATGTCACCCCTGACTGAGAACCTTTTTGGCGTAAGTAAAAAAAAAAAAAAGACTGTTAGGTCATTTAGAACTTGGCAATTAGAATTTGGACAACTATTTGTTTGGTATAGCTTTGATAGGTTTGTATAGGTTTGTATACGCAAATTGCAATTTGTGTAGGCAGGTAATGGAGAGACTTTTTCTCCATCTGCTTTAGTTGAAGTATGAGTGGGTCGCTCCCAGTCCTTAGTTCTTTGGTCCTTTGGTTCTTAGTTTTTGGTTCTTGGTTCTTAGTATTGGTCCTTAGTTTTATTTGAAGATTGCAATTTTCAAAAACCGAGGGTCTCGTACATTTGCGAGTGTATCAATAGAGATAGCCCCTTGAAGTTTGAAGCTTGGTTAGTGAGCGAAGATGCCTAATCGTAGCAAATTTGGTACTTGGTTTGGTTTTTGGTGGCAACAGGGATTCCCGATTGGAGGATTCATGTCTGATACCTCCGATCGGAACTCCAACTTATGAGTTCTATTTTAAACACGGCGTGGGCCCCATCACGTCTAATAAAGTATGGGTCCGCTATTCTTGGAAATAAATGTCTGTGAGGCTGTTTTTGCAGTTTTTTGGAACACTATTGAGAAAAGTTTTCTTTTCTCTTGTAAATATGACTTACAACTAGGATCTGCAAACGGTTCTGTAAGTAAATTGCGACAGCGCTATTTATGAAAAATGGCTAAAGCGCGCTGTATTTTGTGTCCTGAGTGTTTTCTGTTTATATCTGAAATGAGCTCAATGTGTGTTTGTGGGTCTTCTTGATGTTTTCAGTTTGTTAAGTAAAATGTTGGTTAATTAATATTAAGTAGAAACTTAGAAAAAATCCAGAAATGAACCATGTGATGTGCTAACATAGCTATATGTTGCTCTTTAATTTATAGAATGAGCAATTGTGCACATATACAAAACTGCCGTTAAATGCTTAATAAATTAGAAAACACATTCAATAGATATAAATAGGGCCCCAAAAAAACGAAATTATCTATTTTTGCAAAAAAATAAATACATTTACAGCATTTTTCTTAGATGCATTGTATTAGATGTTCACAGGCAAACTTTTCAGCTGCAGTATATTTGATAGGAATGTTCAATTCAGCCAGCACTTTCCCAGTTAAACACGGGTGGAATTTTGCATAACCTTCCTTTTAAATGAAAGTGGCGCAAAAATGTGACGCATTTCAAGTTAGGCTTATGCGCTTAGGCTTGTGAGTTAATGTATCCCAAATAATAGGCAAGGGATTCAGCTTGCTTTTATATGTGGAATTATCACAAAAAAAAGAATATATATTTTTTTTTTTTAAAGAAAATTATTAATTATGGAAAAATTATTTAAAAAATAAGTGCCTTTCAAAATCGTTTTTTAATATTTATAAAGCTTAATACCTATACTATGACCTCCTAGCATTAAAATTTAATTTAAGTTATGTTGCACCGCTAAAATGACATTTGTATGTGCAATTTTCCCTTGGCGCAGGAGTAAACAAGCTCATTTCTATAAAGGACAAGTTAATATTTTCAATGGCTGACTCATGGATTGTGTAATAGACATTCTGGTAATGCATATTATTCAAGAAAATTGTAGGATATTGATTTTTTTATGCCTAAAATATCAAAGTTGATTTTAGGCAAAAGCACTGTTTAAACTGCATTTTCTTTCATCTAGAGTACTTTTTAAAGTGTCTCAGGCTTCAGTAAATGCATACATTTAGGTTTGATATATATTTGCAGGTTGTGCCTTCTTAAGATTCAATGAGTCAATGTGCCAGTACAAAGGCTTGTTTTAATATCAAGGTTGAAGGTTCTAACTTCAGCTGGGCCTACTGAGACGTTCATTCATTCGAGGTTGATTAAATATGTACCATTGCATGGGATTGCAACAAACATTTATTCTAACAACTGGTATGTGTGTTATTAAGGTTTGTGAATTATTCACAGTAAATGTAGTTTAATAATCTGGAAATAGAGATAAAAAAAATTTAGCGCCTAAAAAGGAAAAATTATTTTTTAAAATAGAGTGAATTATTGCAGGTTAGAAGGAAAATAGGAAGGCCTACTGTCTTTGACAGATTCAGAGTGGCAGAAGCTAGGAGAGCTACAGAGGCTGGCTCAAGTCACGCTGCTGAGATGCTATCTTTAGTTTTCCCATAAACAATGGAGGAGGCTGTCATGTTGACACTTGTGACCTTTTAAATTAGGGCCTTGTCTCTGTGAAATGCAGAATGACCCTACGGGCCTCTAAAAGTGGGATTTCTGGTTTTTCCAGAAGAACATCAATACAATTAAAGAACTTAATTCCAAAGGGAAAATATAAAAAAAAGGGGTTTCTTCGAAAGTCCCAACATCATGTTAAATGCTCTGCAGAACTGATACATTTGTGTCTCCGCTCTAAAAAAATAAAATGATGCCTGCTAGTTGCTTTTATTTGACAGAAAACGAAGTGTTGCATTAAGTCTTAGACAGAAAATAAGATGCAGCCCTTTTCTAAAATTTTGAAGGCTACATGCCTTAATGAGAACGATTTGCCAATTAAGACTTATTTTTCACAGTGGAAATTGTAGGTGCCAAATTAATATGGAGTGTCAGTGTAACAATTTTTACTTTTAGAAAGGTAAAACTAAGGTGGCTTGATGTTGCGAAGTAACTGACAAGAGGGTAACAGTTAAGTAATGGAAATTTATTTTCGTGTATTTGGTCCTATCATGAATTGTTCTTGCTGGTCCTGTATGTTAGAAGAGAAACAGTAAAGTTATATTTGACAGCAGATTTCCATTGCCTGGTGATCTACTGTCAAAAGGAGGGTAAGGATTTTAAACCTGACAAATTAAACAGGCCCAAATATTGGGTTTTGGGCTGCAGGTTTACAGTGCATAAAGTACATGACATGGTGTTATGTGTCACCGCTTATTCACACATGCTATTGTTTTGTCTATGCTTTTTGTGCTTGATACACAGCAAGTATATCTGATGGCTTGACGTTTTGTGCGTTTTTATTTGTTTTTTGCATGCTTGTTGCTGCTTTTGATACTATTACAAGCTCCCCTGTGTTGTGAGGGGATGGTCATGACGATGCCCATCGCTACGCAACAGTTGGTTGAACTTGTTCTGGTTACTAAATTCCACAGATAATGATATTTCATGCTGTGAACATAAGAGACAACACTTCACCAGTGCATGTCTATTTGGCTATAATGGTATTGAAGGAAAATAAAAAGAGATATACAGGATCAAAGTGTGTCACCTGCAGTTAGTCACGTTACTACCCCTTCCCTTAAAGGAACAGGCAGCCCTACATTTATGTAGCCTTGATTGGACCTAAGGATGAAATTATAGATCTGTGACTCAAAGTGGCCTAATTTCTATATTACATTAGTTAATGATGTTCTGTTTCCTAAGTAGCATATGGCTTTTGTTCCTTAAAAGAAAACCAGGTTTTCATTTTTTCCTGAAGAAGGAACTGAAACATTAGCTAGGAGTACCGTATATGGTATAGTCGCAAACGGTAGAGTTAAAACTTGTGTAACTTTGGCCTTTGTGTATCACCCGTACTCTCGGTGTTGTGTCACATGCCTGTCTATCACCCAAATAATTTTTTTTGTTCTTCCTATAGATTTTTTCTTTTGTTACTTCCCCTGACCAATGTCGCATCATGCTTAGTTATTGAGATTTTAGCTATGTCCTAGTCCCATTTCTCTTTTTCGAAATTCCTTTCACCAGTCAGCCCTTTTATTATTATTGATGTATTGTTCAGGTTCACATTTCCAGACTGCAGTGATGTACCAGGGACCCCCATGTTATGTATAATTCCCTTTGGTATGACCAGACTGGTATTCAAGAATTTGCCTTAGGCCTGCTTCAATGTTTTCCAGCCTGACTGTCAGGGTAGCGATAGACTTGTTAACTGACTCAATATTATAGTAAGACAAGTTTTCCATCTCAATAGGAGATATCTTATGTTTACCTTTTTGAACATGACGAATTTTCAACGTCTATTTTAATTTGGTTTTTGGTTCCCTTCTGTTCCTGCTACTTTAATTTTTGGTGGGATCAGATGTGTCCTAATCATGCAAATATCAGGACCCTCTAGTTCTTGTCTTTTTGTTTGCACATTTGACTATTAGCCTGTGTATTGCATAGTGCACCTGATGCACAGTTTTTAAAGGAAGGTTTCTACATGTCCCTGATAATCGGTATCATGTGATTTCTCTATTGAGATATTCTAAGATAAGGAGGAACACCTAGACTTAATCATTGAGGAAAATATGTGTTTACCCCATTAGACAATTCTACTGTGTGAGGAAATCCATTCAGATAGAATTCTCATGTAGCTATAGATGGCAGAGAATAATGGAGAGAACCCAATTAAAGATGCTAGAGACCCTGTTTTGCCCTTCTGCCTTTGTCTTTGCATTTTATGCCCATGGTGTATGGCTACTCCTTTGAAGATTGCAGACCACCTGCTTGCAGTCCCCTTGTTAAAAACCATGAACTGTTTTTGTACTAAATTGAAGGGAACTAACAACTGTGGCACATTTCCTACGTCACTAGATTCTGCGGGTATCAAGTCATAATAACCTGCAGGACATTGATTTAAGCCTAATTCCCATCAGTGACAGCTACAGATGAAAGACGGACGTCTTGGCCCTACAGTCTCAGCACCCAGAAAGTAGCAAAGCTGGACAGCGATCGCCAGCGCATGGTATCGTACTTGCTCCATCAGATGGCGTTGGACATCACAAAACCAAAGTTTCAGTGTAAAAGAGCTAAAGAGAAGGATTCCTGTTGTTGATGGCAGAGCTGTTTTGAGGTTTCATTTCTCTACCTGTCATGTGCTGGTAACCTCTGACAGTGTGAAATCCCTTGAGCCCCTTGGCCTGAGTTTTGGCCACACACACCCTTTTCTTTGCTCCAACGGAAGAAGGGCAGTGCACCGGAGATTTCAAGTTTGGAAAAAGGCACTATATTGTGTCGCCCATGAAAGAGCAGCTTGAGCGTCCTCTGACACTAAATAATGAGTGTTGGAGTCTGAAAGTGCTGCTGAGCTTGAGCTATTTCCCAATTAATGGTGTTTGGGTCTGCACGAGATGATTTGTGCCCTTGATCAATGAAGAGCACATTGTTTGTAGTGTCTGCCACAGAGGAGAGACACTGGTGCATTGCTTTAAGACATTGAGACTTTCGAGTGAGCTGTGGGTGTTTGCCAGGAGGGCACTCCAACTAAGCAGTACTTTTTTCACGAAGAGGCCTGAATTGAGAGGCCCATGCGAAAGAAAACAACAAAAGAAAATTTGATGGACAATAGAAGCCTGCCAGAGAGGCTTTTTGAACGGACTCTGGGCATAGTTGGTTTCACAAGAGGTTTCCGTGTGATTGTATAGACTAGGTGTTAGGAGACTGATTGTTTTGCTGGCATTGTTTTAAAGTACTATTCTGTTTAGTAAAAGCAGAAAAAAGTCCATTTTCTGTGGAAAGAGTACCCCCTTTTCACCTTAGAGCATTGATGAGAGTCACCACTGTTCCACCTGAACATACAAAAATTACTGAAATGCAGAGGAGCCCTAAAAATCTTACTAGATAATTTTAGGATTTGCTTTTTGGTTAGGGTTGTGAAAAATTATTATTTCATTTGTAATAGTGGTCACTACTTTCTCCCGTTGTCCATATGTTCTTAATAACGTGTTTTCTAGTGTCTTTTAAACATGACGTTGTCATTTATGGGTGGGATTGTTTTTCTCTACTCAATTGACTTCTGCACCCACTTCCCAACCTATGTCTTTTCCTACTATTGTTTCTTTGCACTCTTTTCACCCTTTTCCTGAACATGAGCAGGTTAGAAGATCAGAATTCGTAAGCAATTCTTTTGTACAGATTCTGCGTCAACACTAGTTAGTAGTGGACATCACTAATTGTTGGGTGTGTGATCTTATGCCACCTACTGCAGATAGAGGTATTCCTTATTTTGTCCTGCCATATGTAGCCTTTTGTGCTACTTCATGTTCGAGGAGACCTGTCCAGAGAGAGTTACCAAGTACTAGAATTTTGCTCCAGCAACATCTCCGTGGCCTTATGAATATAGACCCGGACTCAGATTAGTATGAGTATAGTTGTTGCCTATGTAAGGGCAAAAGGAGGGTCTGTGGTACTGAAAATTCTGGACCTGTGTTATAAACGTCGTCGTATCACAACGATTTTGGTATCAGCAGACCGGGAATGATTAGAATAGTATGCACAAGAATTGTATTCATATTCGGGTAACAAAATCACCCGAATATCAGAGTTTCCGTCCTGAACCCTCGTGTTCCATTTAAACGACAGCCATTTTATGATTGCCCTCACATAGGCCAATGTCTAATGCTGAAAACGAGTCTGAAGGACACGTACATCTTTGCTGACTCCTCTGTGACCTGGGCAAGCTGACTCCACTGCCTGAATCCAAACCTGTTCGGCCAGTTTCTTTCCCAGTGGCCGAATGAGATTAGTATCAAGACACAACACATCATAAACCTTTCATCAGACACAAACCATGCCTAATCTTACACACACCTGTCCCTGTTTCTTTCTTTATGACTTGCTTTACAAGGAGGAGGTGCCCGTTTATATTGGGGGTCCGTCGATATCTGATGAAAGTACTAAGCCTTGCCGGGTAATTGATTGAGGGCTGGACAAACTGAAATATGGGCTTGTCATCATAAACCTGCTATTTCGTTTGTAGTGAAATATGTGAATGGTCAACTGTAATCCTGTTAAAACCCCAAAGGCTACTCACATGTTGCCTCTCTAGCTTTTCTCATTTGTTTAGGAATGTGACTGGTACAGCCCCCTTGCATGCCTAGGGCATAATAAATGATATAAAAGGTCTGAGCTAAGACCATTTCTGGAGACTGCCTCTTTCAGTTGCTATAGGTCAGCTTCTGGGAGACGTAGTCTCACTCATTTGAGTTTAATAAAGATGTCTTTTCATATTTCAGCTTCTTTGCCAAGTTCTTTGTTATATTACCCTGAGAATGAAAATCTCTGGTACTACAAAGGTACGTTCAATGATCCTTCTTGTTAGCCCATGTGCCTTATTATAATGTTCCTCAGTCCTCGTCCTGGGATGCCTCACAGGGGTCAGTAGCCATGATAAGTTGGGGTGACCAGAGTCACCTGCAAATATGGAGGGACAACATTTAGCCACACACTATCCCTTATGGCCCACACCATACCCATACACCAACATCCACTGGGTGGGAACCAGGGCTCACCTATTAGCCACACCCTGTGCCTCTGTAGTTAGCCCATCACATTTGGGATGCTGCCATTCCTCAGAGTTAAGGCATCAGACCCAAGATACTATGCATTGACATGGGAGATGTATTGGTCCGTCAGCCACACCATCTGGACACTCATGGAATGAAAACCCTTACAATTTATGAGCACCCGTTCAGTTTGCCGGGGCGGGACAAATGCAATATGTGTTCTATCCATCACCCCATTGATGTTGGGGATATGTCCCATTGCATAGAAGTCAGCCTTCACTGTGGCCAAATCCTCCACCTGGGAGAAAACAATGTAGCTGCACACGTGTTTAATCAGGGTGCCAAACCTCTTGTTAGCACTATTGAGAACATTGGCTGTGACATTCCTGCTGCCAAGCCCACTGTCACTTGGAAAGAACCAGTTGCCAAGAAATGGAGCACAGATAGCACTTGCACAAGAGGGGGGATCCCAGTGGGGTGACCAATGGCAGATATCAGGTCAGGCTCCAGTTGGGCACAGAGCTCCGTGATTGTGGCCCTGTCAAGTCTGTAGGTGAGGATAATGTGCCTGTCCTCCATTGTTGCCAAGTCTACCAGGGGTCTGTACACGGAGGTATGTCACCATCTCCTATTTATCCGCAGTGGTTGCAATCTAAGGGGCAAAAGAGTGAGGAGTTGGTCATAAACTGTACATTGTAGCCACAACAGTACAATGTATGATGTTAATTTGAAATTTCTAACTGGCATTTGCTGTGTATGTACAATTGTGAACTGTGATGCAGTTATAATCCAGGTCCTGCCCTCCCCCCCCCACCCAAAATGGCATCCGCCTGTCCTGTGTGGAGGGACAAGTGGAAGTGAGGTAATTCCACTGACGTTGTGCGCCGTTGTGGGAGGTGGTCGGGAACCGCCGTGCAACGCCTCATTGGATAATATGGGGCCCTATGGGGTACAGTGGCCAATGGTGATGTACGCCGGCGTGACGATATGCGCCGCAGCGGACGTCACTGACATTTTCTGTCTGTTCACTCACTTGCTACCTGACCGTCAACAGGAGAGGACCTACACTGCATGTGCTGCTGTGACCTGTGTCTGGAACCTACCATGGCCCCCTGCGTTCACCTCAGCGAAGTTAGAGCGACTGGTGGATGGGGTCCTACCACAGTACAGATTTGTATGGGCCTCCAGACCAACAAGTGAGTGCACTGTGAGCACGATGCATGGGCATGAATGCATGGAGTGGTGTTTCTGAAGTCCTCCTGTAGTGGGGCATTGGTGGACATCCCCTGGGCGGCGTGCAGCTTGTGTGCTGGGCCATGTCTGTACAAATGGGAATGGGAAGGTATGTGTTGGGCCATGAGTGTAACAGGCAGGACCTTCTGACTAATACCTTTCCCTGTGTGTATTTCCTCTGTTGATCAGCGCCCATCAAAAGAAGGGTATATGGCGTGCCATCGCCAAGGACGTGTAGATGGGCGCTTGAGGGCATCACAGCAGCCACAAGGGGGTGAGTACAGTTTCCATCATTACAACTTACGCATGGTATGGTGGCATCTGGGTGGGAGATGTGTGTCTGTGGGGGTCCCTAGGCCAGGCCTGACATTGCAGAGTAGGTCCCATGTTGGGCAGGGTTCTGATTTGATATTCCTCCTACTTGGCTAGTAGTCATCCACTACTGGGCAGGGCTGTGTGGGTCCCAGGTAGGGCTGCAGTTGGTGGCATGTGTCCCTACCCATGCCCTGGTGACTAGCATTGTTACTGGTGGTGCATTGCATAGTGCGTAGGGCTGTTCCCTGTGTGTGAGGGTGCTGTGTATACAGTGGTGTTGGTACTGCCATTGACCAAGTGTTTCCTTTGTCTTTTCCCCCCCCTTTTTGTTTGTCATCCTGTCCTTATGTGCATTAGCATCATCTGGCATCCTCTACCTCCCTGCCAGCTGTGTCTACACTCACACCTGCATGCACTACATCCTCATCCACTACTGCCATCACCAGCACACCAATCAGAACACACACCTCACTGACAAACACCACCCCAACAGGCATGCACACGTACCCTGTGTCCTCTCCCACTGTGTCTGTGCCCCCCTCTCAAGGTACACAAACACAAGCACTCAGACACCCAACAGCCATCCACCTCACAACAGCATCCAGCCCAGGCACCTGCACCCAAACACAGCAAACAGACACCTCCTACAACCACTCCCTCGTCCTCCACTCCCAAACCTTCTCCCTCTCCCCCCCACAATGTACCTAAGAAGTTTTTCCTCTCTACCATTGACCTCTTCCCTACCCCTCAGCCCCCTTCCTTCACGTCTGGCCAGGGTGGGTAAAACCCAGGCAAGCACCCCAGCCACCCAGTCCAAGGGCCTAGTACTGTCCATAGCAACTCATGGTGGGAAAGGATCCAGGGCACCAGGCAGCCTCACCGAAAGGGTGCCTGCCCCAAGTGCTAGCCGGAAGGGCAAGGAGCAATCCCCAGCTGCTGCCAGGAAGGGCAAGGAGCCATCCCCAGCTGCTGCCAGGAAGGGCAAGGGGCCTGCACCAGCTGCTGCCCTGAAGAGCAAGGATCCATCCCCAGCTGCAGCCAAGAAGGGCAAGCGGCCTGCACCAGCAGGCAGGAAGGACAAGGGGCCTGGTGCTGGGATTACATCAGAGCCCCCACCAACAACTATGGTAGTGCAGCCGTCCGAGGTTGCAGGGGATGGGCAGGTGCTTCTCCCCACCACCACCACCAGCTTCAGCAGCATCACCACTGAGCAGCTGTCACCGCCGGCGGTGTAGTCCTGTGTCCATGGGTTGTTGTGCGACTTGCACCCTGCAAATCCTGTGGGTATGACACCCACCTGAGAGACTGTGACCTTGCACTCCCCAAGATCTGCATCACAGGGCACGATACCCCCTCCAGAACCAGTGGGGAAAACCCCCACTCACCCCATCCTTCCCAGGATGAAGATCACAGGGCATGATGTCCCGTCCAAGACCAGTGGGCAAGTCACCTACTCAAGAGACTTTGGCCTTGCACTCCCCAGGACCAAGCAGTGGGCAAATCAGCCACTTGAGAGACTGTGGCCTTGCACTCCCCAGGACCAGGCAGTGGGCAAATCACCCACTTGAGAGACTGTGGCCTTGCACTCCACAGGACTAAGCAGTGGGCAAATCACCCACTTGAGAGACTGTGGCCTTGAACTCCCCAGGTGCACAGGGCATGTTGCCCCCTCCAGGACCAGTGGTGTTGTTCCATCTGCCGGCTGAGGTGCCCCTCTATTTCCCGTCCTCCTGAGGTGCCTGCCTATTTTCGAACTGATGGGCCCCTGCAGTATTCTCTCCGTGTTGTTGCAGGAGACAAGTGGGGCCTTGGACTTTGTCATGTGGCCCTGTGGCCCGTGCACATTGAGGACTGAGCAGTGTCCCTTGATGTGTACATATGTATATACTTTTAGATTGGATGCACATATTTTTTTATGTATTTATATTATTGCACTCACTTTCATCTATTCCTGAGAGGTATGGGGTATATCTGTTTTCTTACTGCATCTGATTATGTGTATGGTGCTGGGGGTGGTGGGTTGTGTGTGTTGCATGTGTGTGTCACTCTCTTCCTCCCCTCCCCCTTTGATGTTGCTGGTACTGTCCCAGAAAAGGTGGCAGATTGGATTGTCATTATACGGTGGGCGGAACATTGGCTTCCGCCTCGCTGTAGGCAGCTACCGCCGTGGTGCCTGTTGTTTCTGCCCTGGCTGTCGGTGTGGTAAAGTGGCTGTCTATCTGAGCTCTTTCCGGTCATAATTTGGAGATATTTACCGCCAGCATGTTGGCGGTATTACTGCCACTTTATCAACGACTGCCAGGGTTGTAATGAGGGCCTTAGTGTTTGAATACTTCTGCCATTGGGCTCTCTTTCCCTGATGGCCATCTTGAGAAACTTCTTTGTTATGAAGCTCCCTAATCTCCTACTTTACTGCAGTATGCTCAGCAATAAAATGCTTACAGTATTCCACTTTGATTCCATCAAAATGATGGTTGGATGTGCCTTACTTTTGGCATAAATTCAGAATATTAGCGTTCTAGTTGTGCATTAGAACACTGTAATGAAACTGCTGATCACCAGGGAATTAATTGGCAGTGTGCTGCTGGTGTTGAAAGTGTATGTTTCAGTCTACATGTCAGAATGTTTTAATGAAATAGAAGAGAAAGATATTTGAGAACTCACTTAAAACATGTCTTAATTCCCTAACCATAATTTCTATGATAAAATGAACCTCCTCAATTTGTTCCTTTCTAAATTAAATATTCTAAGTTTTACCACTTTGAATTGTTGCTCGAACATGAATTTACCTTGAAAAAACTAAAGACAAGAGGTGCTCGAAATTGGGTGTCTAGTTGGCAGAGGTATGTCCAAATAGGAACCACAATCCTAGTCAGGGTAATTCACCCACAATCCAAATTATCCTGTGCCCATGCTCTGGTAGCTTGGCACAGAGCAGTCAGGCTTAAGAGACAATGTGTAAAGCATTAGTAACACAGTGAAAACACCACAAAAGACTCAACACCAGTTTAGGAAGATAGAAAATATGTTTAGGAGTAAAACAAGACGGAAACAACAAACACCCAATAGGTAGATCCTAAGATATGCAATTTTAAAAATTTAAGTAAAGAGTGTGGGTCGGGTATAGGGACACACTCAGACCTCCTGAATACAGTACCTTAAGCCCCGGTGCACGGTCTGCAAGCTGTTGCTTTGCATGGCTTCATGACGGTTCTGGTGAGGACCCCAAAGGGCAGAGCACCTTAGGCCCACATTGGAATTGGCCCTCTCTGTATGGTCACCCCCAAACGTGTTCCCTTCCTCATCCTAGATTTTGCTGGATTTTTGCTTGTTGGAGTTAGGACTCTGTGTACTTTACCACTGCTAACCAGTGCAAATGTGCATGTGCTTTCTCCCTAAAATACAATTTGATTGGCCTATACCTGAATGGCATTATTTGGTTTATATGTAAGCCATTTTCTAAAACTAAAGACTTGTTATTTTGAACCTGAAACAGTAAAAATGAATATCCCTGGTTCTACTAATTGGACTTTGATGGGTTTAGTGTCTAATAATATATTAAAATGTTCTCTCTTTTTTAATTGGTTTGAGATTTTTATTGTGTTGTGTTTACACTGTATTTCTGTTGTGAGCTGCATAAATACTTTACATACTGCCTCTAACTTTATCCTGACTGTCTTTTGTACCAAGCTTCCCAAGATTCAGCACAAGGTTAAATTAGTGACTTTTGTGGTTCACCCTGCAAAGGACTCACACCCCAGTCAACCAAAATGACAATTTCTCATAGCCCACCTCCTAGGCTTCAACACTGGGATGTTACCACTGGGCAGGGAAGACTCACAGATGACATAGTCGAGGTGCAGGAGCAGGAACAAGTTGGTTGGAAGTCCTTTATGTCCCTGAGACTTCAGAAAACAGGAGGCCAGTCAGCTGGCCCTTGGAACCACTTTGGGTTCTGAGTTGCAGAAATGCAGGTCCAATCTATCTCACTGCTAGTCAAGAGGGCATCATGCACAGGTCAGCCCAGAAAATCTGGAGTCTAGCAAAGTAGATGTTCAGCAGAGTGGATCTCCTTTCAGCAGCACAGCAGTCCTTCTTCCTGGCAGAGTATTCACATATCCAGAAGTATACTGATGTGGTGGTGTCTAGGGTCCAGTACTTATACTTTGTTGCTGTGGTTCTGAAAGGTTTAAGAGGCTTTTAGAGGCATACATTTGAAGTGCATGGATGCCCTGCATCCCCTGTCCTGGCTTCAAGCTGCTTGGAGTAACAATACTGGGTCATTAAGCCCAATTGTGTGTGGACAGGGCAAGCCTTTTCAGGTGTAAGTGAGGCAGTGCTAAGCTCCGCCACCCATCAAGTCAGTTAATGGCCCATTAAGGCCCACCAAATCACACCTGATTCTCATTGTGTGCGGCTGTCCAGAGGGAATGCACAAAGCCCAGCTCTCACCCACCCCAGATGGGCATTGGAGACAGGCAGCAGGCACTCAGGGAAAAAGAGTAGAAAAATGCTGACTTTCTAAAGGTGGCATTTTTACAAGTAATCATAAACCTAGCTTTACCATTCAAGAGGATCATGGCTACCGAGCACGACAGTCCTATTCTTTCTCAATCAAGAATTGCACTTAATAAAGCTATTAAGTAATCCCCAATGTTATCCTACGAGCAGGGTAGGCCACACAGTAGTAAAATTAATTTGGGAGTTTTTCACCAGAACACATAAAACTTAAAAGTCAATATCCTGCCTTTTACTTACACCTCACCGTGCTCTATGAGCTGCACAGTGACATGCCTGAGACATTAAAAAGAGTGAGTGGCACAATCAGTGCTGTAGGCCCGCTAGTAGCATTCCATTTACAGGCCCTGAGCCCATATAATGTACTTTACTAGGGACTTACACCTATGTTACCATGTTTAGAGTACAGAGCACCTGCACTTTAGCATGGGGCAGCAGTGGTAAAGTGTATGAGGTCCTAAAGCTAATAAACACAAATTCAGCAGTTACGCCAGGGAAGTTTAGGGCTGACCCCTCCAGAAACGGCCAGGTCCAACATAACACCCCTCCAGTCTAAAGCCAGGGTACACTAATCAATACCTTGATGGGCTGTCCCTGCTGAGAGTGATAAGACAAGGATAACCTCCCACTGTTGCAGGGACACTTGCCAGTGCTACACCTCTCTGAACCCCGTTGGCTCCCTCTTTCTATACTCTCCTGTGCCACTGAATTGACTCATCTGACTGAACACTTCCACTCATCTGTGGACCCCATTTGTGCATCATGTAACCTTAACTTGCTCACAGATGTCTCCCAGTAGGCACACAGTAACACCATGGCCAACAAAGTAATGTGGTCCATTCTACCCCTTGGGTCTGACTTCTGTCCCCAAACCAGGGAAAACTCAGTCTACAAGGACAACAATCAAAAGTGGTCACTGAAATGTGCTAGTGTCAAGAGCCAGGCCCCAAGCTGTCCAGTGGTCTCTGACCTCTGTGGTTTCTCAGAGTGGGGGCAGTATCCCCAGGTGACTTAAGCCCTTTTTCTAGTCTACCTTCCACCAGTAAAGTGGTGGCATCCTGAAACTGGACCCCCAGCCTAGGGTCTGAACCCTGAGGCTGAACAGGAGACAGCTCACTCACACCTTGATCATCCCTTTGAGGTCCTGTACCCTCCACTTGGGAGTGATACCCCTAGAAAACTGAACAGTCTTGTAGCAGCCACCCCACCCAGTTTCCCTGACACCGGGGGCAACTAACTCTTCAGAAGGCAGTCTATGGGCATCTGTGGACTAACTATCAACCTCCTCTGGGTCACCTTCCCACCCCACTTAATGGATACCAGAGGCATAGGGCAGGAGAAGCCATGCCCATGGGATGGCATCACCCTACACACCTGGCTGGTGTACTGCTCTGGGAAAATTAGCCTTTCAAATATCATGGTATGGCGAGCCCTGGTGTCCCTCAGAACAGTGACTGAAGTGACGAATGCCACCCTTAGGGATCACTAACTTACCCTCTGAGTCCACCTCCAAACTGAAAGAGATCATGGCATGTTCTATGGCCGCCCTTGAGGACTACATGCACCCAAGGCCACAATGTTCACTATTTTATTGTACCCACGAGTAGGTAATTTCTTTGGACAGAGTCCTCCTGCTTGTATCCTGGCTGAGAACAATCAAAGCAGCAGGGTTGGAAATAGGGTGCCCTGGGCTACTGCCCTCCAGAATCTCCCTCCTTCTCAGAAAGGACATGATAACCCTTTCCTTCCCCCTTAACCTGGGGCTTGCCTGGGTCTCCCTTGACCTCCCCCTCACTCTGCTTGCGGAACCTAAACCACCCTTCTTGGGGTCACTGCCAGGTACCTTTTAGTTGACCCTGGTGCTGACCCAGCAGTCTGCCTCTTTAAAAAACTCTCTGGAGTCAGTGAGCCTATTATCAACAAGGTATTGGTGCAAATTTGAAAAGAAAGAATGAACATATTTTCTGCTGTAAAAAAAATTATACGGCCCTTGGTAATCATTTACCTCACTGCCCTTCCCATGCCTTGCAAAAGGAATCCCCACAACCCATTCAGGTCTGTTCATTGCTTCTGACTGTCCCTGAACTTTTACCTGTACTTTCTGTGGCCAGACCCAACTTCCTGATTAGAGTCTCCTTCATGGGGGATACCTCATCCTGTCTTTCCCTTTTAGGGCCAGTACAGTGTCCCTCCCCTCAGTTTTAATGTGCCTCCCCAATAATCCTCAGTGACCCTGTATATCAGTAGAGCAATATCATGGGCCTCCATTTATCTGTCTATGTTGTCTCCCACCAACAAGTCAGACACCAGACTCTTGGGTATGTGGATACTCCTGTCAGAGGGCACAGAAGAATTGCTGCCATCATCACTGCTGGCTCAGGCTTCCTGGCTTTGATGCCCAGTATCTCAAGCTCAATTCCTTAGCCATCATCATTTCCTTCCACTTTATTCTCCTCTAAGGCCTTTTCCTTCTCCAATTTGATCTTAGCCATCCTCTAGTAGCTTGGCATAGAGCAGTCAGGCTTAACTTAAGAGACAATGTGGGTAATTTTGACCTCAGCGGTCTTTTCACAAGACCGCCGAGGGACCGCCGTGCTGAAGACCGCCAGTGGTGGCGGTTTCCGCTCAGCGTATTATGACTGCTGGCAGCCATCCATCCTTTTTCGGACGGAGAGCCACCAGCAGCCATACTGGCGGTCGGCGGGGAAGTGGAGGTTGCTCCACCTCCACCGCCACGTCAACAGAACACCGCCCACCGAATCACGTTCTGATTCGGCGTGGCAGTGTTCTATTGATGGTGTGGTGGCGGCAGAGCAGCCCCCATGGATGCCGTCCCCTCCCGGAGGATCAAAGGCCCAGATAAGTTGATCATCCGTTAGGGGAGGAGAGTGGGGGGGGTGCTGTGTGTTGTGTGCGTGCATGGGGGGTGTGCGTGTGTTTATGTAGAGGGGGTGTGTGAGTGCGTGTATGCATGCGGGGTGTTGTGTGTTTGGAAATGAGTGTGTGTCTGTCTGTATGTATGTCTGTATGGATGTGTGCGTGTATGTCTGAATGTGGGTGTGTGTGTATGACTGTGTGTATGGCAGGTGGCATGTATGTTGGTGTGTGTGAGTGTATGTGTGTTGGTGGTGCCTGTGTGCGTGCCTGTCGGTGTGTATGTGTAATGTAAAGTTGGGGGTAGGGGTGTGAAGGGGGGTCCTGCCACCTTTGGGGGTGGCAAGGGGTGGTGGGGGGTGTAGGGGAAGGACTTGGGGTGGGGGTGGGGGAGACCCCTATCGGTGCCAGGGAAGGAATTCCCTGGCACTGATAGTGCTTAACGACATGGATTTCATGGCGGTTCCAAACCCAATGAAATCCATGGCGGTCAGCCGGGTCATTATACCGCCAGCGGTATTGTGATGACCGCTGGGCTGGAGACCCAGGTCTCCAGCCCAGTGGTCGTCTCCGCCCTGGCGGTCGGATTCGGAGAAGTGGCAGATGACCATGGCAGTAACCGCCATGGTCATAATTCCAAATATTTTACCGCCAGCATGTTGGCAGTAAGACCGCTGCTTCTCCGCCGACCGCCAGGGTTGTAATGAGGGCCAATGTGTAGTTAGTAATACAGTGAAAACAACACAGAAGGACTTCACATTAGTTTAGAAAATCAGTGAATATTATTAAGAGTAAAAAATACCAAAGTGACAAACATCCAGGAAGTAGATCCAGAGACATGCAATTTTAAAGATTTTGGTAAAAATATCACATGCAAGCGCACAGTGGGTATCTAGTCACACCAGACTGGCACACAATCAAGAGTTCAGGCCAACCACCATTGAGTGTGGGCTGAACACAGGGACCTACTTCAACCTGCTGAACAAAGTACCCTAAATCTTGCTGACCAGTCTGTGCAGCATTGCTTTGCAAGGGATACCAGTGGTTCTGGTGTGTGCTAAAGAGGACAGAGCACCTTAGGCCCACTTTCAAGGGTCCAGGCCTGGATTGGTACCACTTGGCAATGTAGACTCACAGTTGGCAGAGTCACAGTGCATGAGCAGGTTAGTTAAAAGCCTTTTGTGTCCCTGAGACCTTAAAAAATAGGAGGTCAGTAAGCTGGCCCTTGGAGTCACTCTGGGTTCTGGGTTGTAGAGATGCACCTCCAGTCCTTCTTACTCCCAGGCAAAAGGGGAAAAGGCACAGGTCAGCACAGCAAAGCAGGAGTCCAGCAATTAGCAGTCCAGCAGAGTGGCAGTCCTTACAGCACCACAGCAGTCCTTATTCATAGCAGAGTAATCATAAATCAATGGTGTCTGTGGTCCAGAATTTATACTTTGGTGCCTTTGTTCTGGAAGGTGGGACAGTGGCTTTGAAGTGCAAGAAATCCCCTTTGTACCCTGCCCTAGCTATAAGATGGATGGAGCGACAATACAGTGTTGTTAATCCCTTTGTGGGTGGACAGGACACAGCTACCAATTAAGATGTAATTGAGGCTGTGTCCAGCTCCTCCCTAACATCCTGCCCAGCATGACTCATTAGGTCACACCTAAGCTCCCACTGTGTGAGTCTGTCTAGGAGCAATACACAAAGCCCAACAGCCAAGTTCACCAAATGATGTGTACGGAGACAGGCTACAGGCACCAAATAGCTAAGGCAATAAAAAGCCTACTTTCTAAAAGTGATGTTTTCTGGATTACTATTCAAAATCTGACTTTACAATACACTGGGATATTACATTGGCTTTTCCATGATTGGCACATTTGATTTACTAGTAAGTCCCTGATAAAGTGCACTAGAGGTGTCCAGGGACTGTAGCTCTGATTGTACCACCCACATTAGTAGCCCATAAACATGGCTCTGACCTGCCACTGCAGTGTCTGTGTGTGCAGTTTTAAATTGCCAATCCCACCTGGCAAGTGCACCCACTTGCCAGGCCCAAACCTTCCCTCTTTGAACATGTAAGGTACCCCTAAGGTAGGCCCTAGGTAGCCCTATGGACAGGGAGCAGTGTATGTTAAAGTTAGGACATGTACTGATGTGTTTTACATGTCCTGAGAGTGAAATGCTGCCAGATTCGTTTTTCACTGTTGCAAGGCCTATCTCTCTCACAGGTTAACATAGGGCCTGCCCTTAAATAACTTTTACGTGTAGTTTGCCTTTGGGAGCAGATAGAGATGTGGAGTTTGGGGTCTGTGAACTCACAATTTAAAAATACACCTTTGCTAAAGTTGTTTTTTAGATTGTCAGTTTGAAAATGGCACTTTTAGAAAATGGGCATTTTCTTGCTTAAACCATTCAGTGACTCTGCCTGCTTGTGTATTCCCTGTCTGGGTCAGACTGACAGTTGAGCTATTTTTGAATCTCCACTAGTCAGTGACACAAAGGGAGCTGGGCTGTAGTCTGCATATCCTGATGGGTCATCTGGGCTAGAATGACACTTACACCTGAATGGGCTGTGCCTGCCCTCACACAATACAGTCTCCAACCCCCTGGGGTCAGTCTGGAGAATGGCCGGGGCAAGGCAGGATCTTGTGAACAAAGGAGACTTTCCTTTGGAGTTTGCCTACTTCAAATGCAGAAAGGGGTATAAGTAGTGGACCAAAACTCACAGATGCTTAGAATACCTTTGGAACCAAGAGGAACCTCTGTCAGGGAGAAGAGCTGAAGAGCTGGAGGAGGAGTACTTCCCCTTTGCCCGTGACTGTGCTTTGCTGGGTTTGCCTGCAGTTGCTGCTTCTGAGTGAAAGAGGGCAAAGACTGGACTTTGTGCCATATTCTTGCTTGTGAAGAATCTCCAAGGGTTTGGACTGAGCTTGCCTCATGTTTTGAAGTCTCAGGGCCATAAACGACTTCCTCTGCCAGCACCTGGACTCTCTGCTGAGTCTCCTGCCCTGCCAAGTGGTGCCATATTAAGATCCTGGCCCCTTGAATGGTGAAGTTGGCAGAACAAGGACTAAAATCCATGCCCAGGACATTGTGTGGGGAAAGTTTTGATGCTGCACCTGCATAGTGGCTGGGATATCGATGCATCTTGCTGGAGAAACAACTCAACACCCGCTTGCGGCTGCTGATAATGATGCAAACCCCATGCAGTGAGGTTTTCCAACAACATGCAATCCGATTTCTCACGTATCATTGCTGGGTGTCAAAAATCAACGCAAGCCTGCACGGATTTGAGGTGTCCCATCTGGAATTCGATGCATCACTCTCCTGCGGGAGAGAAAAACGATGCATTTCCTACCCGACGAAGAAGAAACAATGGGCAGCCTCACTTGTCAGTACGGAATCAACACATCACTGACTTTTTCGACGCACGCTCGCCTGTGCTGCTTTATTTTTTATACAAACCAGGTGCTTTGTGTAACAACAACGTTTCCATTGTTTTCTATGTAGTAAGACTTGTGTATGTTGGATAATTGTCGTTTTGGTCTTGTTTTATTTAGATAAATATTCCCTATCCTTCTAAACTGGTGTGGTGTCCATTTTGTAGTGTTTTCACTGTATTACTGTGCGATTTGGTACAAATACTTTACACATTGCCTTTGAGATAAGCTTGACTGCTACCAAGGGGGTGAGCAGGGGTTTTCTAACAAGTTAGCTTGACTAGAGTGTTGGTCCCTGTTTGGATAGAGTGCAAACTGACTACCAACCAGAGACCCCATTTCTAACACCAGGCTATGCCCTTTCTACCACTTTAGGCAGGTGTTTTGCTTAAGTTGGCCATGAGCCACAAGTCTCCATTACTAAGGCTAGCAATTGTGTGAGTCAGATTGGAGTTGTAATCCCTTGTCAAAAGTAATCGATCTTCATTGTGTAAAGATATGGCATGTGGGTGTGAGCCTGTTGGACAGTTACACTCCTCTTCTGTGCCCTCCATTTCTGCCAATGGTAGCGAAGGGCTACATTGCCAAATATCATGGGCAAGAAAGGACAGTCCTGAGTTCCTCTGGATACTTAAATGGAGAGGCAAAAATACTTTTCCTTGTTTTGACTCTTGCAGTAGAACTTCAATACAGTACGCAGATCCACAGTATAATGCTAACCACAAATCTCTTGTGATGGAAGGACCAATGGTAGACCACCATTAAAGTATACTATATGACTTTTCCAGATTGATTGACATCACCATTATGCATGCGTGCTCATGAAATCTCTTCTCATTTAATCGATAAAGATGGCAGAGATTCAAGGATGCTGCATTTAGAGATGAATCAGTTCTGGTCTGTGCACAGTGCTTGGTACTAGTGGGAATTTAACTCATGCTAAGATTTTCTCTGCCTCTGCACATTGTGCCCGGTTGTGGTTTAAGCACTGAGATATTCAATGCTTCCCTGGTGTTGGTAAGGAGGTCCCCTTTCCAGAGCAATATTAGACACTGTGGCAAGAGACAGCAGTATTATGTGTTTTCTAAGTACAGTAGACTTCTATTAGGAGTCTATCAGATCCCCAGTTCCTGTCCTTGACCTTTTTCAATTTAATTTTTGGTTTTGGGATGGTTCACAAATTCACTTCCTTCCTGCGTGTTTAGAATCAGGGTTTCTTGATCAAAGTAGGGACTGATTATTTTGTCTGGCTCCATTAAATATTCCCAAAACATCTCGGAATAGTACTATAGTATGGCTTCAGGAATTTCAGTTTTTAAATGTGCGATCCTGTCCTGCTTGTTCTTAATCTGTGTAACAGGGATACTCCTTTGTTAGGGTTTAAAAAGCAATCCAAGTAAGTGTCCCAAACTGCCTGTCTCTGTATGTGTATATGGTAAGCATTTGATGTAATTAAGGCACCTTACTCTCTCCTAGTATTTTTTAGAAATTCCCTACTTGAGGAGACTCAGATAATTTCCCATTTCAAGTTGTGTATTGTACCTTCTTGAGATATGTACAACTTGGCTGCCATTCACTCTATGTTGAACACTTCCTACTATACCAATTGGCTGGAGACACTGCTTTCATTTTCATTAAAGTAGTGTCAAATGCAGTGACCAATTCCTCTTTGAATGTGTGGTGTTGTCCACTGACCGTGGAAATGAATTGAGAGTTGTAGTCAGACACGGACCTATTTTAATAAAGTCTGAATGTTTCACTTGACTCTAAATTCAATTTTGGCATAGTAGCCTGACTAACCTTATTTGTGTAAATCATGTACTAGAGATTAGTAGAAGCTCTCCCTCATGACAGGATGTAGGACACTCTAAGGCCCATATTTATACTTCAGTTGCACTGAGTTTGCATAATTTTTTTTATGCAAATTCGGCGCAAATTTAACTCCATATTTATATTTTGATGTTAGACAGTCTAACGTTAAAATTTAGGAGTTTGCACCAATTTTTGGATGCGTGCACCTACCGTGCATCAATGAGATGCAAGGTAGGTGTTCCCATCTAAAAATTGGTGCTATCCCCATAGCCCCATATTTATCCCTGAGTGCTAAAATGACGCACGGGTGGGAGGAGGGTCTAAATAATGGTGCTAAGCTTGCTTTGCACCATGATTTAACGGCTGGGTCAGACCAGGCGTTAGAGGACCTGTGGACCCATTTCCATGGTGAAGCACCATTCAATGGGTCCATAGGTGCCCTCCTCAAGCCCCAGGGACACCCCCACACTCACCAGAGGGACACTGGAGGATGGGGACCCCATCCCAGTTAAGTCCAGGTAAGTATTTTTTTTAAATGTTGCCATTGGGGGCCCTAACGTGGGGCCCACTGCATGGCACAGGGTGCAATGGCCATGCCCAGGGGACACATGTTCCCTGTGCTGGCCATCGGGGTCGTGGTTATGACTCCTGTATTTCCTAAGACAGGAGTCATGTTTCTGGTGGTTGTGCGCCAGGAGATGACAGGAGACGCATTTTTTTTTGCCTCTAACAAGGTTAGCGTCATTTTCTGATGCACAACCCCCTCCTTCCCTACCACCACCCCAGCAGTCTAGCGTCTTCTTCTTAGATGCTAGCCCAAGTTTAGCACCGGCTTGCAGCATTCAATAAATACAGCGCCCGGCTGGTGTTTTTAAATTACCCAAGCCTGCGCTAAACTTTTTCCTGCAAAACTGCATTCATATAGTTTTGCGTCAAAAAACATATGTGCCTAGGTGGTTATCAGCCCACACTTTCATAACCACCTGGACACACTCCATGCCATGTTCTCTACAAGAACCCATCAAGAGCAGGGTATGTTCTGTCCAGTTGTGTATCTAGGATACAACTGACGTTGGTGACAAGTTTTATCTGTATGGCTGTCGAATGGGCCGAAAACCTAAGATCATTTGAATTAATTTTGGATGATCAGTATTAGGAAGATATATGTGTTCATGTATACTGTCAAGATTATTATGCATACCTTTAACCAAGCTGTAATACCACTCCCAATCCCATTGTGTGTCAGTAGTCATGGTGGACATCCCGATTCTGATCAGGTTGATGTTCCTCTCATGTACATGGAAAAATGTTTCATAAGAAGCCTACCCCTCCAATTATGGATGATGAAAAAAAATATTTGTACCAACTTGCACTTCTCTACATGTGTGAGAAGACGCAAGCAATGTACCACTGTAATGCTATGTACCTCTTGGGTTGACTTTAATGGCACCCTTTCCCACCACATCCCCTGGCTATCCAGTTTTTGTCTTAGCTGCAAACTTACAATAACCTGTAATGCTCACCTCCAAAACAGGAGTCCATCAGCGTCCCGTCTAAGCTTTATATATGGAACATTTACATCCCTCAGCTCAGCAGGAGAAGGTAAATTAGGGGGGGCTGACAACTTGATCAACCTTTCTCAATCCCACCAGCTGAATTCTTCCCATGTTTTTTTTTTTAACCTGGCATTGAGATGGCATATGGGAGTGATCTCAAGACTGATGATCTTCCATTGCCTCCACTGCCTCTACCACCGCCGGTCTCTCAGTTATTGTGTAATTTTGGTTAGCTGTTGCATATGCATTGTCTAGCCTTTCTCTTTCTCTGTCAAGTCTGCATTTTATTTTTTTGGCTTCCTTGTGCAGGCCCAGTCAGTCTCAGACCTTCTTACCTCCTTGTGAGCTGTGAAATAGAATGCCTTTTTGTTTATTATGGCTTTCAACTTTGCCAATTTTATCAGCATACATCATGTACCTATTTCTTGTAGGTGTTTCTCAACTGTAGTTTAGGACACTTGCACCGAATGGACAGCAGTTGTACAGCTCAGGAAAATGTGTACTTGGCTCCAGAGTTTCTCTTGTTGCTATGATGGTGGCAAGAATGATATGAAGTTTATTATTTCCCTACAGGTTGTCCATTTGGTTTTGCCTATCCAAATTACCACATGTTCTTAGGGGGTGCTTAGCTGTAGCGATTGTGGGCCATTCTGAGATGCCAGTTGCTTCTATGGTTTGGACTCGCTCATGTTGCCTGTGGCCTTATGACCATACATTTCAATCATTTATTTGGGCAGTTGGTAGCTGTTCATAAACTGTGACTCTGATGTGTCGCATTCTCCGCACTATTTTGTGGGTTCAAGATGGCAGTCATGTGCATTCCCAGTCTTTTATTTTCTCCCTGTATCCACTCACCCATCATGAGGCATTTAATTTGTTGTGCTGTGGGTGCCAATATGCAAGTCTGAGGAGTGGAGTCCAGAAACAGCAAACAGCAAGGGCCAATCTCCACATTTCACTGTTTAATATCAAGATTCACATGGTTCTGCAGTGTTCATGCCAGCATTGCTACAACACCTTGAAGCATGGGTGACATCATGCACCCAATTACTCTGTTGTGTTGGGCTCTATAACATTTAGGTGGTATTACTTCTGACTGAGGAGCAAAATTTTTAGAATCTATTTGGCACTGCAGACTGAATATGTTAAAAAAAACAGAAAAAAATCCAACAACAGATGATGGGAGTGGTCATTGATGAACTGACTTGCGAACTTTAATATATGCATACACCAATTCTCTACTGTCTAATTAATTTTCCGTGTTTTATATTCTTATATGTCTTAAATGGAAAAGTTTTTTATTTTTATCCTATTCATTGTTTTTAATATACTTGATCTACGATATTTATCACGAAAAACTTTGCATTTTTGCACACTCTTATCATATGGTATGATTTTTTATAGGGAGCATGTTTTATATTCAAGGATTTTTACATATAGTTTAATGTTTTATATTTGAGGATTTTTACATATAGCCTGTTTTCTTGTAAAATTGTGAATTTGTGGTGTGCTTTTATGGTATTTATTTTTAACGAAATAAAGCCAACTTGGAACTTAGAGGAGTGTAGTGTGCTCCCACATTTGTGCCCCATTGTGTTGTGTAATGCAGAAGGTGAATGTTTGCTTCCAGAGGGGCCCTTCAAGATTTGGTACTTCCATATATAGGGAGAAATAAAATACATACCATGTTTCAGCAGTACTGGCTGGCTTTACGTTCTCCTTATGTTGTTAATGCACCACAACTGATTGCTTGGCTCCAGTTGTATCTATCTCCAGGAGGGGAAGCACTGCTGCGGCACTTCAACCGAAGCCATCAAGGAACTCTAGTTTCATTGGACTAGGAAGGGCTTCAGTCCACTACACAGATCTTCCTTAGTGATAGATCTAAGTTGCTGCTATCTACCATCTTAGATATGCAACATGAAGCATGCGTGACATTTTAGATTCATCTTTTGGTCAGCCACATTTTTCAGGTTTTTGGCTCAGCATTAGCTCTCTCCAGCACTCATTGAAGTAACATAGGAAAGGAACCACTGGTTATGCTTCTCCTCACCAATTGTATTACATATGTGCATTGATCTCTGTGCCTCCTTATGGGGTGTCCAGTGTAAAGACGAGAATACTCGCACCATGCCATCACCTTTGTCCAACTCAGGTGACCTCAGTCTATTGGGCCTCCCAGGCACTCGTCAGAGGGAGCCAGTGTGGTCTTCTCACATCTGGCTCACAGCAAAGCCACGGTTTCTACACACTCTGAGTGCTACCTGACAGCTATGAACCAGGGTGGTCTATCAATTGACACATCTGCCAACTTGATTTTCAGCAGGTCCTCATTTCACAACAGGATTAGCTGTGTTTGTCTTTCTACATATTCTTCATGCTTTCAGAGCAATCATATGGGGCAGGGTTTTTTTATTCTGATGGCAGCACTACAGCACCCTCATGATTTGATCAATTATGGGAGAATTATGGGAGAATTCAGGGCAGCCAGCAAGAGCTAGGAAGCATTACTCAATTGAGCTGTCAGCAGTGCCTCCAACAAAGCTAATTTCTACAATTGTTTGCATTCATTTTGTATGCCATAGTGGACTGATTCTTGCAGCAAAGCTCTAAGAATTGGCTAGATTGCATCACAGATACCGTACATTCACAGCATTAGCAATGCAACCAGGGCATTTCTGCAATCTTACAGTGTGGTACATCATTCTGGAATGCAAGGCTTTTGACGCTCCAAGGAAATGTCTAATTATTTAAAACAAATGTGACTAGCAAAATGTAGCAAGTTCAGTTTGTGCTTCAAATATTAAGCAAACAACGCAAATAGAATGTGCACTTCAATACAGCAATCTCAACGGCAGCTGGTATTTTTTTTTATAGGAGTGGGGTGTACAAGTTTGTGGGGAGTTTAATTTACGGAGCGAGTTTGACTGACATAAGGAAGGTTCGGAGGTCTCATCCCACAAAATGTGAAAAAAGAGGGCCACACTTTAAAGTAAAATTTAACAAAAGAAATGGGTGAAAAGAGAATAATGCTTATTTAGGAATTCTGAAGGTGTTATCCTAAATATTTAGAAGCTGAAAAAGTATCATAATGTCTTGCAACAGGCACTGTTGTGTACATGCTCTAGAGTAATGTTTTCCTACCTTCAAACATCGCTGTGTTTGAAATGCATTGTAGATAACAACTCCACTAGAGATAACTGCTGTGGAAGGCAATGTCGTGTGCTCTGCTTGACATAAAAATAAATACAAATAATATGTGCCAATTCTATATTGGCATTCTTTGTGAAAAAAAATTAATGAAAAAACACCTGATTTTCATAAAGAAAAGAAGCTAGACTCAGCAAGCAACTCACCAGATGTCTCAGGGCCTTACAAAATGCATCAGCCAGGATCACTCTCAACCTACCACACTGCATACTCTTCAAGCTGCACCTCAGAGAGCTCAACTGGCTCCTGATACACACATTACCCCTGTTCAAACTCCCCACACACACCTTCAAGGCACTACATAACACCAGCCCAGCCTACCTGAACAATTAAATCTCTTTTAACAAACCCACTAGAAACCTCTGCTCAACTGGACTCCTTCTTGCAAACACTCCACATGTACACAGACCCAGAGCCGGTGTCAAGCCTGCTTCCATTACTCCTACAGACTGAAAAGACCTGCCATTAAATAGCAGAACTGCCTCCTGAATCCATGAATTCTCCCAAAATCTCTGGCTCCACGAATAGCTCCACTATCCAGCTTTGACGAGGCCAGGCCTTCTGCTTCAGTGCCAGGTCACCCTCCCAGGTGATAGCACGCAATAACAACAATCATAACATAAAATAATGATGCAGTGGTTCTCATAATATATTGCAGAGTAATTTAGTAAAAAATAATAGTCTGACATAAATGATTGAAGTGCATTTAAATAAAGCCTTTATGCATCACATGGCGACAATCAACATGGGTTACTTCCTGTTTAATTCTAGATGCCTGAAAGGAAACGTGAAGTCTGTTACCATGTTACCAGCATGTGGACAATTCACTGCACATTCCACTTTTCCATCTCAATGATAGAAGACGTTCAAGAACTGCTGTTCAGTTCCTCAGTAGTTTCGCATCTCAATTGTAGGAGCTGCCTGCTCTGTGGCCTCCAAGGCTCCACACGCTCCCCATTAAAAGCATGCTGCACACCACAGCAGGCCTCATTCCTATCCTTTGGGAACCACAGTGGTTGCACTTGCTAGTCCGTCCTTTCTTCAAAACAGCTGCTCTATTTATAAGACATCACAACCTGTACCCTTGGCTATCTAGCTGGCAGGCCTAACATCAGTAGTGGCTCTTCCCACTACCTTAGCCAGGCACCCTCCGACTGGAGACAAATATGTGTGACCAGTGGCGTAGCGTGGGGGGTGCAGGGGGGGCCGGCCGCACCGGGCGCAAAATCTGGGGGGGGGACTCGAGTGCTAAAATCCACGGGTTAGGGGGCGCAAATTACTTGCCTTGCCCCGGGTGCTGACACAAGTTAGGGGGCGCAAATTACTTGACTTGCCCCGGGTGCTGACAACCCACGCTACGCCACTGCGTGTGACAAAAAACAACAAGGCAGGTGGAATTGTTGTTCTATACATCCAGGATCTGGAACAGCATTCCTATTTCCATCAGTACCCCTACAACCCTGTTCTAATTAGGGAAGAACTGTAGACACACTTCAGTAAAGAACACAACAATGATGAAGTCATATTCCACAAGACTGCTACCCCTCAAATCACTTTTTGACTGTATACATGCCTTTGAACCTGTACAGCACTCCCCTGGCATACCACGTTCATTGATTCCCATATACATACTTAAATGTTGTATTAGCTTGCTCCATGGATGCAGGGCACCACACACTTCATCACTGGCTTTGATTTAATGAGTCAGTGAATTGTAGGAGTTGTGGTGCTCATTTGCTTCATTTACCTAATGTGTGTTACAACATATATTTCTAAACTAAAAGTGGAGGGATGGGTGTACCATGACTGAACAAAATGGAATGAACTGGCAAACATATGTAAAGACATAAAGACCCACAACGATTATAGCAATGTGACTATGGGTGCATAGGGTACATTGCATTGTTTCCATGCAGTCATCATTCCAATCATTCTTTAGTAGCTGAAAGAGCACAGACACTGAGCTATTCCATTCCCAGTACAAGTAATGTCTCCAGTCAGAAGCTGAGTGCTGACTAGACATTTCATCCTTACATCTAGTCCAAATATAATTCCGATAGCAAAGGGGTTAAACATTAAATGAACATGAAATCTCTATTCATTCCTCTTTCTGATCCTACATCTACCATCCTTCGATTTCAAATTTTTATGTGCTGTTTAGCTGTATCGGTATTGAGTGCCACTGTCATATGCACCCTCGTATGTTTTTTGTCTGTGTATTGGTTTATCTATACATGCACTTTACAAATATAGCATAGCATATCTCTGGCTCTACCTATCTAGGTGACTACACACCAGGCAGTCTATGAATGTGGGCCCTGATTTAAGAAAAGTGAGGCTTCATCTCATAAATGGCTGCTTATCTTGAGGCCCATTGTGCCCCCTTAACACTAGCATGTGTGAGCAGTACCTAATATACGGCGCACCATGGCACAGGTTAGGAACAATAGTGTCATACTTTTTTACACTATTGTTGCACTTTGTAGGATTAGCGGCAAACATTTTGGTACTAATCTGGCAAAGTACATAGAGGCCCATCAAAAATAATGGTGTGCCTGTGGAGACGTTAAAAATGCCACTAAACATGGTGCAGTGGACTCTCAGAGATTCCGCTGCAGGCCCTGTTAACGGGGGAACTCCCTCCCTTTCATACATTATGCCTGGCGCAGGTATAATGTGGCGCAAGGGTTTAAAAAGTGGCGCAATGCAAGCATTGCACAACTTTTTAAATATGGCATGCTGTTGTTGCCACACTATCACCACATTAGCATAGAAAATGATGCTAACGTGCCAATAATTGGTGCTAGGCCCTTCCTAAATTTGGTCAATGGTTTCCTAGCAGTGGCTGTACATTGATTGGTCTTCGATGCCTGAAGGTATGCCTTTCTGAATGCACAGTTGCATGAATGTGTCATCTGTGCCAATTTGCACACTGATAATGCCTGTGCATTTAATATGTAAAGTGATACATTTGTTATGCACATATCTCTATGACAGCTATTACTTTAGTGTCACCAAATGGATTCTGAATCCAGGAATCAACTGCTAAGACATAGCAACAGTGCTAACAAAACCTGTGAACCACTGGCGCTACATTATAAAGGCCTTCCAGGCCAGGCTTCAGGGCTCTCTCAGAGCCTTCCAGAGCAATGATTTGCCTACTTCCACTGAAAGTAAAAAGCACAGCTGCAGGAATGGGAAGGGAGACAGGGAAGTTGGTGGGAGATGGTTAAGCGGGACAGGTAAGGTATTATTTCACATTTGGGTCAGTAAGAGATCATATTATGCAGGGCTCTCCCATTGTCCTCTGCCCCTGAGTAGCAGCTGAAAGCAGGGCAGATGATTTTGGGGGCACACATAACATAAAATTATAGATGAGCAAAAAGTGAATTACGGAGATGTTTTTCACATCAGGATTGCTCTAGTTGTCTATCTGATGTCACTCAGAACCCCTCGGTTTTATATGTTAACGTATGTTTAGAATGCTATTCATTTGGTTAATAAATCCAATCAATATGGTTTAATAAATATAAATGAATTAACGGAGCATGAAAGTTGAGTTTTTACGAAACTATGTTGGGTATATTGTAATTTAAACTAGGAATAAGCGATCAACAAACTATTGGATTATATAAATGTTATATTAGTTGCAGAGGGTATTATCGTGGGCCGTGTGAGAGGCCTGCAGGCCCGCCCATTAAATGATGTGTGCGAAAATGTCCAGACCTTGCAATGAAAAGCAGCTAAATCAAGATAGCAGAGAGTATTAGAAAGTGTTGCAGGAGTTACCACGCAAATCACAATTTAACGACAACTTGTAATGCGCAACCGAGGAAGATCTATGCAAATAGTGTAATACTAATTCTTAACACGAATTACAGTAATCGTCATCACATGCAACCTTTCACAGAAAGCTTAAGAGCTCATTCACGGAGTCCAAGTAGGAAGTTAAGAGATGAGAGTCTTCGATAGAATGAGAAGAGCACAAAACCTGCACCGTATACAGGAGGCATGACATTGTAACAGAGTCAGAGTAATGAACTTACATCAAATAGACATGTGTTAGTTAAATGGAACAGTGGCACATGAGAGAAGTAAAGTCGTATACCTCAGGTTTCTAGAAGAATTGACAAAGGGAGTACAAATAATATATCTTCAAATGCCTGGATGCTTACATCCATCAGTCACTCATCCGTCACTGAATGCACTTAGTCACTCTTCACCCATCCATTCATTCACTTATTGGTGCACCTATGCAAATATTCATTTACCCATTCACACACACTTGCATTACTCACACACTGCTCTGAAATAACAGACACAGACTCACCAACCAATGACAAGGCAATTTCAGATGTAATCCAGACATACTGAGCTATTAGAGTACTGGTACAACTGAAAGTGCACAGAGCTCATAAGGTGCAGGGTACATCTACGAAACAACGAATAACGCCCATATTACACACACGGTCTTACTGGCCTATAAGGAAGTCAGGCAACAAGTCTGAGAGGTCAGTGTAGGAGCCATTTTCTGTTTGTTTATGGTCCCATTTTATGGTCTGGTGGGACAGTGTTTATTGTTGATTTTCCTACTATTACCACAAACCTTACCTGCAGCAACCACAAAGGCATAGTCGCCCATATCCTGCAATGCACTTACACAGCCTGTCTTTAAAAGGTGAAAGCTGCCTGATTTGCAAGTGTGGGCCACTTTTTAGCTATCTGATTCAATAATGTGTGTCACTTGTATTTTAGGTCCAGGCCTATTTTCCGTTCCAGTCCTGCCCTGATTACACGTCGAGATCGAGTACATGTAGAGCAGAGTTAAAAAACACGTTGAGCTTACAGCACACACAATACGACCTACATAGGGACGACAGATCATTGAGTACACCAAAGCACAAAAACACAGAGAACCCATGTGAAGGGGAAACACAGAGGGCACAAAGCACACGCAGAGCTGAAATCCCAGAGTGATACAGAGGAGAGTGCAGTGAAAACAGGACACACGACGAACAGATCAGAGATTACACAGACCACAGGGCACAAGTGCAGCAAAGAATACCTGAAGTGTACTGCACATGAAGAGTAGAGAACGTGTACATCACATATAGAGTACATGCAGAGATGAGTATACATGCATGTGAGCAGAGTACACGCTGTATTACTTATGCACGCAGCTCGGGTGCATTTCAACCACAGAATGTATTTCGTGTGTAGAAGGGACTAGGGAACATGACATACATTATTGAAGCGCGGGTGTGAGAAGTGATGGGTGGGTTAGAGCAGAGGGAGGGCACCCCAAACTTCCAGGCAAGGCCTCCTCTAGAAGAGAACACAAGCAAACCCAATCCAGTGTTATTAGGCCTCCTAAGTGAAGTATACGTTGTACAGCGAGAAAGGGACCCATGTCTGGGCACACCCTTTACCACTTAAGGCTTGAAATGAAGGATACAAAATGTGATGGGAAGAGATTGCAAATAGTGCAAACCATTGGCAAGCGCTCCGGGTGTCAGTTTGTAACTTACTGTTCCCACGAGGATAGGGGCCAGTACTACTTCTCATAATGTGACCTTCAACCTAGGGTGGCACAGTGGGTACAAATGATGGACTAGAATGCTACCCAGAGAGATCGGCAGAGTCCCTCAATATTTGCAAGCATTCCCCCTTCTCCTTTTGTGTGTTAGACGTTCTTTTTTTCGGGCTAATGTGGAACTTAATATCACTCTAAGTTACAAAACATTCCATCAATATCTCATATTCCTACTAAAGAGAAAGCAAGACTTTTATTCGTAATGTATGACCTTACATAACTATTGTTTTTGTTCTGCCTCTACACTTCATCTTCACATGACCTTGTCCTTCATTAAGTCTGTAATCCATGCTTTGGCAACGTTAGCATTAATAACCATATTGTACACTAATATCTCAAAAACACTGTTGCATAAATATAAATAAGTAGGAAAAAAAAGCAATAAAGGGATCTACCTTTCTGTTGACTTGACGTGATTTCATTTTAAAAACGCAGTTACATCTTTAAGAGGATGATAACTCATTAGTTACCTCTTCCAAGAATCATCAGTTTGCAAACAACATGCGATGCATGATGAGAAAGCACATAAGCTAGGAAATCAGGCGATGTTTTCATTAGATGTTATTTTATTGGTCATGGATCATACACGGAGAGTCTGCAGGTTTGAAGGGATGAAGCTCCATAATCCCAAGCAGTGATTTCATCTCTTTTATAACTTTCTCGGTAAAAGATGAAACACTCCTCTTCCCCTGCTCACTGCCTCAAAATATTCCACAGAGTGTAATTAGAAGGGGCTGATGCAACATACACCATAACTTCAATTAAACTTTTGAAAAAGTTATCTGTAATGTACATGCTTTAAAAAAAAGTGACTATTTTATTTTACAAATCAAATAATGAATTGTTTTTGTTTAATGTTAGAGCATTCCCAACATTGCTTTTGTCATGATGTACTTTATCCCCCCTACAGCTGATGCGTCCCCAAATCGTGACCCCCCTTCTCATCACTGCGTCAGTTTACACTTAAGCTTTCATAACACGTTGGGGGTTCTAAAGAAATACAAGAAGTTTTGATTAACCTGGAAGTAACCAAACAATTTCCAAACAATAGGAAAATAATGTTTTGGTTTTATAATGGGGAAAGGTGTTGTGCAGCTAAACGTATTTGCTTTCTAAAAATGGCACCTACAAAATGTTTGTTGTGCGATCAGCATTCTCTCAGCTTTCCGGACTATGGAGAACTGTAATAAAACATTTTTTACCACTGTGTTTTCATTTGTGGTGGCCCACTTTCCTATTTTTATGGTTTCTACATGCTTACAGTTAGTGGCACAAACAGCTGTGAAAGCCAGTGGTGTAACAAAGGCCCGGGAGCTCTAGCGGGGCCCCTCAGAACCATACAATGTTCTCGGGCGGCAGACACTTGACTGGGTCCAGTGAGGAGGGGCCTTCTCCAGGGACTTTGCAGGGGAGCCCCTCAGGTTTTGTTACGCCACTGGTGAAAGCCATATATTTCTCATAGGTAGATAACATTTGAAATTCAAAAATAAGTTATTTGGGTAGCTTTCCCATGGTTTTCCTAAAAAATTAATTGTTGAAATAAAAAAATAAGAAAAAAACAGAAGGGAAGAATTTAAATATTTGCCAATAATAGCTGTAATAAATGTATATGGTAAAATCTAATGAATGAAAAATGGCTAAGAGGGATGCAAGGACATTTTCTGACGCGCTGTGCAAAGGGTCCGTGTTGAGAACAGGCACTGCATTGAATTTGCATTCACAGGACAGGCGCTGTGTTGATTTTTCTGACACACACACACAGCAGTGCGTGGATATTCCCACAAAGGTTACCAGCTTCCACTTTTTTAAGGGCCTAGGGACTAGATTTGGTACCACTTATCAAGTCAGGACTCTCAGCAGAAGGGCCCAGACACTGACAGATGAGGTCTTTGATGTCCCTGAGACGTCAGAACCGGGGAAAAGATCAATCCAAGCCCTTGGCGAAACTTCAAAAGTAGGATTTCAGAAATCATAGTCCAGTCCTTTCCCTCTTCAGGTAGAAGCAGTGACAGGTTCTCCTCCAGAATCAACCTCTTCTCCTTGGCAGAGGTTCCTCTTGATACAGAAGAAGTCTAAAGTTGTGGGGTCAGCAGTCCAATACTTACACTCATTTCTGCATTTGAAGTAGGCAAACTTCAAAGGAAAGTCTTTGTAGTTCACAAGACCCTCCCTTTTCCTTACCCTGTCCCAGACCCAGAGCAGGGGGTCAGATCTGTATTGTGTGAGGGCAGATACGCCCTTTCAAGTGCAGGTGTCAGACCCTTCCTCCCACTCTAGCCCAGGCAGACACATCAGGGCATGCAGGACACACCCCAACTCCCTTTGTGTCACAGTCCAGAGTGAATTCACAAACAGCTCAACTGTCAATCTGACCCAGACATATATTCAGCAGCCAGGCAGTGGCAGAGAATGATTAAGCAAGAAAATGCCCTCTTTCTAAAAGTGGCATTTTCAAACAGACAATCTAAAAAAACAATGGGAAATTGCATCTAAAAGATATTTAAAGGCTAATCCCCATGTTAACCTATGGGAGAGATAGGCCTTGCAATAGTGAAAAACGAATTTGACAGTATTTCACTATCAGGATATGTAAAACGCAACAGTACATGTCCTACCTTTTAAATACACTGCATCTTGCCCATGTGGCTAACTGGGGGCCTACCTTAGGGGTCACTTACAAGTCGTAAAAGGCAAGATTTTGGCCTGGCAAGTGGGTGCACTTGCCAGGTCGAAATGGAAGTTTAAAACTACACATACAGATACCGCAGTGGCAGGTCTGAGACATGTTTACAGGGCTATACATGTGGGTGGCACAATCAGTGATGCACGCTCATTAGTAGCATTTGATTTCCAGGCCCTCAGCACACATAATACACTTTACTAGGGACTTACCAGTAAATTAGATATGTCAATCATGGATAAACTAATCCCCAATACAATTTAGACAGAGGGACTATGCACATTAGCACTGTTTAGCAGTGGTAAAGTGCCCAAAGTCCCAGAGCCAACAAAAACAGGTAACAAAAAATAAGAAGGAGGCAAAAGGTTTGGGGATGACCATGCAAATAAAAGGTCAGGTCCAACAGAGTAAATGAACATTTCCAACACAGTTAAAATGTCATAAAAAACTTAACACCCTGAAACCTACTCTTATGTAATACACCACAAGAGCATGCAGTAGTATAAATTGCATCTAGGTTTTCTTAGGGAGAATCAGCACTGTAGTTGTCAAAAGTGAGGGAGGCTGTGTTCCCTGTGATTGGTAAACACACATAACATCAGCTTCTCACCTCACAGAATCGTGCTCACTATCAGCTTTCAGTAGAAAGTGCAATGTGGTAGCATCTCTGGTAGTCAAGATTGTCTCTAGCAGTATCTTACATGTCAATCTTTAGCAAAGGACCTCTTCTAACAAGTGGTCAAATGTCAGCCTCACGTATCATATCTTATTTAAGATAGAAAATTCCTACATCACCTACGAAATGTCTGGCACAGTCAGTGTGCATCAAGATGATACGGTTAGAAATATTATTATAAACAAGTAAGGTAAAAACATGTAAATTTGGACTACAGTGTTTCTGCTATTTTTCTTGTCTGACCATTATAATAGAGATAACAAGGCATGTTTACCAGATTGATGTTGCATCAGGTTTCTTATCAATGTCATTGCCTGTGTAACTTGACACTTTCTCAGGTTTTTGGAATGATAGGGCAGCTGACACCAGCATCAAAGCAGACATGATGATTCTGCAAAAATCACAGTAAAATGGAATCTTGGCCTATTAGACCTTAAAGTCCTTAGGTCGCAGCAGCCTAGTGCTCTAGAGGAAGGAACCACAGTGTTGGAAAGTGGATTATTGAAAAGAGCAGGTAAATACCTAGACTTAGCAACAGGCCACTAACCTCCACTTAGGTCCAGTTAGGTGTCAATAAATTAAGCCCAGCTCAACCCTTGGTAGCTTGGCAATGAGCCACAAGGCTTAACTTAGGAAACAAGTGTGTAAAGCATTTAAAAATCACAAAACAGTAAATAAGTAAAACACAAAACAAAAACAAAATACAACACCAATTTATAAAAATATATTATATTTTTATCTTTAACATGACACCAAAACGATTAAAATCTGATAAGGGGAACCTGAGTTATGAATTTTTAAAGAATTCATGTTTTCTAGTGCATAGAAGAAACTAGCACCCAAAGGGTTAAAAAAAAGGTCACACTGGAAAGGAACAAAGTCTAGAGTTCAGGTCACCTATGAGGTAACATTGTTACACTTACTTTCAGAAGTGTTTCTTGATTTAGGAAAGTGATTCACAGCACCAGCCATGGGTTTAGAGGCTCTGTTTGCCTCTTCTGGTCTGGGACTACAACTTCCACAATGCACCTCTTAAATTTATGGAGTGCTTCCAAATGTCTCCAAACTATTGGATCATCTTCCAGAGGTCCTTTTGGGTCCTTGACGTGTCCAAAACTTGATCCAAGGTTCCAGAAGCTCTCAGTTGGGTCTCTAATTCCCAGCATGCACCTAGTCAGAATCCTAAAATGGCCACTGGACGCTACTCAGCTGGGCCTTGCCCTGTAGCAAACAAAGAGTCCCTTCTTGAAGCAGTAGAAGAGAGGCAAAGTCCTTTTAGTGTGAAGCCCAAATGTGCAGCTGGCGCAGTCCTTCAGAGTGCAGTGTCCAGGTGCACGTCAGGGGTCCAGCAGGGCAGTCCTTCTTCTTCTGATGTTCTTCCTTGTAGGGATCTGAGGTGTGGGTGCAGCTCTACCATATTTATACCTGCTCCTGGGTGAAAATCAGAGGCATGATGCTTCCCCCTTTGATGACCACTTCCTGGGAAGTATGGCAACATTAAATCCATGAGCAACATTCCTCAAAAATGCAACATGGCTGAAAGTGATTTTTGGAGGTTAGATCTGGCTGAGCCCACCCACTGATGTGGCTAAAAATCCTAAACATACCCCTTTCCTGCCCTCTCCTAATCTAATCAAAACAACACCTAATTGTCTGGGGTTGCAGGATGTGAGGGAGGTGCTGGGTTGCTCCAAATGTCCTTCCCTGCCTTTTAAGACTACTTTGGCAGCCCTTACCCGTTCCTGCTTTCTCATCTGCAGAGGCACTACAGAGCTGAAGTTGGCAACTTTCAGGTAGAGTTTTAAAACTCTTTACCTGACCTAGTTATATCAAATCCAACAATTGTAAGTTGTGAGATGTATTATAACAATTAATTTGACACCAAACTCAAAGTATCGAACACTTAAGGGAACTTTGCTAATGAAAATAAAGTCTCCCCATTTTAGCCTATGGAGGCCATTCACTACAGTGAGGGGAAAACAAATCTAGCTATTTTACCTCATCAGGGCTTATAAAACTATTTTCATAAGGTACCTGGTTTTAGCTACGTGGCACCCAACCCTAGGAGCACACAGGGCACACCTTAGGGGTGACATATGTAAAAATAAGGTAGTTTAAGACTTTGGAAGTACTTTTAATTCCAAAGTCGAATTTACATATAACTTTAGTTTAAAAGCAGCCAGAAAGGCAGGCCTGCCTTTAAAATGAAACTGGACAACTCAGCAGTTCACCTATGGGTGCACTACCAACGCTGTGGCCCCTAAACCTACATGCCATACCATATACTAGGGACTTATAGGTTGGTTGATATCGCCAATTTTAATTATCCTAATTTGCACATCCACTTTACACAGAGCACTGGCTCTCTGACTGGTAAGCAGTACCCAGGGCACAGCCAAGAGTCAGTAACCACCATTATCTGTCCAAAAAGGTTTGGGGTGACCAGCGCATCAAGGAGGACTTTCCTACACTGTAACCCTGCCAGATGAAAGGTGATGGGTGCTAACCTACACCCTGGTAGTCCTCATCAGCTAAGTGGAACAATCTGGAAAGGCCATCTGCACTGGCATGGGCAGTCCCAGGTCTATGTTCCACTGTGAAGCCCATCCCCTGTAGGGAAATGGTCCACCTTAACAGTTTTGGATTCTCCCCAATCATTTCCATCAACCATCTGAGAGGTCTGTGGTCAGTTTGAACACGGAAGGGAGTGTCAAACAGGTATGGCCTGAAGACCACAGCAAAGGCCTCCCTCTCAATGGACCTCCATCTTTTCTCTCTGGGGACTAGTCGCCTTCTGATGAAGGCAACTGGCTGATCCTGGGCCTCTTCATTAACTTGTGCTACCACTGCCCCAATTCCTTCTTCTGAAGCACCTGTTTGCACTATACACTCTTTGCTATAGTCAGGGGCCAGTAATACTTGTGCTGAACACACAGCCTGTTTTAGAGTGTCAAAGGGCTTTTGATACTCTAGGGTCCAAATGACTTTCGTGGGCTGTTTCTTTGAGGTGAGTTCTGTCAGAGGGGGCGTTATTGTCCCATGATTTTGAACAAACCTCCTGTAGTACCCAGTCAGGCCAAGAAAGGCCCTGACCTGAGTCTGGGTTTTAGGAGCCTCCCAATCCAGGATAGTCTGGATCTTGGGCTGGAGAGGCTGTACATGGCCTCCACCAACAAGGTGGCCCAGGTACACAACGGAAATCTGCCCTATCATGGACACCATTCACCAATGCTTACAACTACACATACCCACACAGACCCCTAAACAATTAGCACACAAGCTCCTACACAGGAATGCAAGCACTGGGGTACAGGGTCACCCACCCATTGCACACCATGGCACACACATGCAATAATCATGCCTTTACACCCCTGCAGGACCCCTACCCAACGTCACCAGACAGGAGGTTCCAGACATGTCTACTCCACCCACAGAAGAGGTCCACAGTGATGACAGCAGCTCTGTCCAACTAGATCTAGATGACCAGGCCGGCCCATATGGGACCTCAGGACAGTCGGTTCCCCTCACACTGGCACAAGCCACCACAGAGCCTCCCCCCTCAGGCAACACAGCACAGCACCCACCCAGCGGGCCCATACCTCTGTCCCTAGGACACGTCAAGCAGCAGTGTGTCCACCACTACAGGGAACCCAGGCAAACCCACCACCCCAAGAACGGCAGAGAACTGGGGGCAGTGGTAGTGGGCACACAGTTCAGGGGACAGAGGCCCAGGAACACAGAGGAACTGGGAGGGCTGCTGTGCAACAGGGGGAGGACAGGCCCAGGGAACCCACTCTCCACGAGGCCCTCTCCAACATCATGCAAGCCTACCACCATTCCCAGGAGACGGTGGCAACAGTACTGGCCAAGTTTCAGGACACCCAGTGGCTGCAGGAGGAACAGTATTTGGGGTTCAGGGAGGAACTCAAATCCATCAATACCACCCTGGGCACCATTGTAGGGGTGCTGAAGGAACTCGTGATCACCAGGAGGGACACTGTGGCACAACAAGGGGCCACTGACACTAGCCTGGACGTTGAACTGCCCATCACCTCCGTCGGCGCTAGTGGACAGGAGGCACCACCACAGGACCACGACACCAGCACCCCACCCCCTGCAGATGGAGAACCACCACGCAAGCGGTCCCTGAGATCCAGGACAAAGACAGAGAACAATGCCAAGACCCCCGCCAAAAAATGAGACCACTCTGATTGTCATCCTTCTGTCCCACTTTGTCACCCTGTCCATCCTTAAACTGCCCCCGCTCCACTTCCTATGCCCCTTTGGACAATGCACCTGTGAGACTAATAGACTGGACTCTGCCATGGACATTCCTCCAACCATCACCCCTGACCATTTTACAACCCCCTCCACTATTTAGCACTCAAATAAACACTCCTAAATCACAAAACTATCTAGAGTCAGTCTGTGCTTTCACAAATGTGTATTTGCAATAACTGAGGGAAATAGCAATGTCCATTGTATTGTCAACATACCTATGTCACACAGCTCTAGTCCATGAGGTAACATAGCAGAGGTCACACAGTGGGACCCAATTCTGTGAAATCGAAAGGGAAAGTGACAAATCAGGGTCCATACACTGGGTGAAAGTGACAGACAGATGAGAGGTAGAACAAGTGTATCAGATGTAGGAGGCAGTGATGTCTTCTTACCTGTGTCTCACTGGAAGTATTGATGAATCACGGCATTTCTTTTGTCGATATCCTCTTCTTCTGCCTCCTCTTCTTCACTGTCCACAGGCTACACAACTGCCACAACACCTCCTTCTGGACCATCCTCCTGCAAAAAAGGCACCTGTTGTCGCAAAGCCAAGTTGTGCAGCATACAGCAGGCCACGATGATCTGGCACACCTTCTTTGGTGAGTAGAATAGGGAACCACCTGTCATATGGAGGCACCTGAACCTGGCCTTCAGGAGGCCGAAGATCCTCTCTATAACCCTCCTAGTTCACCCATGTGCCTCATTGTACCATTCCTCTGCCCTTGTCCTGGGATTCCTCACTGGGGTCAGTAGCCATGACAGGTTGGGGTAGCCAGAGTCACCTGCAAATGTCGAGTGACAACTGTTAGACACACACTAACCCATAGGGACAACCCCAGACAAATATTCACACTGTATAGGGTCCATGTCCTCACCTAATTGCCACACACAGTGCCTCTGGAGTTGCCCCATCACATAAGGGATGCTGCTATTCCTCAGAATGTAAGCGTCATGCACTGAGTCAGGAAACTTGGCATTCACATGGGAGATGTACAGGTTGGACAAACACACCATCTGCACATTCATCAAATTGTAACCCTTCCGGTTTCTGTACACCTGTTCACTCCTGCGGGGCGGGGGTCCAAGGCCACATGTGTCCCATCAATGGCATCTATGATGTTGGTGATCTGTCCCAAAACATAGAAGTCCCCTTTCACTGTAGGCAAATCCTCCACCTGAGGGAAAACGATGTAGCGGACAACACGTTGGAGAACATAGGCTGGGACATCCCTGATGCTATGGCCACTGTAGTTTGAAAAGACCCACTTGCCTGGAAATGGAGTACTGACAGGACTTGCACTAGAGGGGGGATACCTGTGGGATGGCGGATAGCTGACATCAGGTCTGGCTCCAACTGGGCACACAGTTCATGGATTGTGGCACGGTCAAGTCTGTAGGTGATAAGTACATGTCGCTCTTCCATTGTCGACAGGTCCACCAGCGGTCTGTACACCGGAGGATGCCGCCATCTCCTCACCTGCCCCAGCGGACGTGCTCTATGGATGAAAACAGTGAGCAGAGGGCGAGCCAACACTGAGGTAAAAAAACACAACTTTATTCCACACATTTGTTAATCCGCTATGTGCCTGTCTTAGTGTGTATGCAAGGCCTAGATATGTGTGACGCATTTACAATTAATGCCATGTGGCCCCCTGAAATGGCAGCTGCCTGACCTGTAAGGTGGGACAAGGGGATATGAGGTAACAACGCTGGCATTGTACACCGTCGCGGTAGGCACTCGAAGACCGCGGCGCAATCCTGCATTGGTTAACATTGGACCCTATAGGTCCCAGGAGCCAGTGACGATGTACACCGACGGTGACGGTACGCACCACCGCGGACGTGACCACCATTTTCTCTCTGTTCACTCACTTGATACCTGATCTTCGACAGGAGAGGACCTACACTGCAAGTGCTGCTGTGACCTCGAACTGGAAGCGACAATGGCTCAAGTGTCTGGGGAAAGGGCCCCTGCCTTCACATCGGAGGAGTTGAACAAACTAGTGGATGGGGTCCTCCCCCAGAACACGCTACTCTACGGTCCTCCAGACAAACAGGTGAGTACACTGTGAGTATGCTGTATGGGCAATGCCTGTTTGGACTGGTGTGGATGGGAGATTGGGGGGTGAAGGAGGCATGCATGAAACGACGGTGAGTGTATGTGCGTCATGGCAAGGGTAGGAACGTGGGCCAATGACTGTGGCAGTCCGGACGGTTATATCTTCTCCTTTTCCCCTGTACTATTCCTGTAGGTCAGCGCCCACCAGAAGAAGGATATTTGGCGTGCCATCGCCAAGGAAGTCCGGACCCTGGGGGTCCACCACAGACGGAGCACCCACTGCCGGAAAAGATGGGAGGACATTCGCCGCTGGAGCAAGAAGACGGCGGAGGCCCAGCTGAGGATGGCCCCCCAACGTGGGAGGGGTGCCCATCGCACCATGACCCCCCTGATGTTCTGGATACTGGCGGTGACGTATCTGGAGTTGGATGGGCACTTGAGGGCATCACAGCAGCCACAAGGGGGTAAGTACAGTCACATTCATCTGATTCAGCGCGCATGGGAGGTGTCTGGGTGGGGGAGGTGGGCTGTGGGAACCCCTAGGCCAGGGCTAGTTTCCCTTCGTAAGGCAGGCCATGTGGCACCCCAACCCCACCAGTGTTAAGAGCCATCTACCACTAGTCAGGCTCCTGTGACTTCCATGTGTGCAGCAATCGGGCATAGGCCTTGTACCCTATGGCCCTGTGATTAATTAGGGAACTCTAGGTGCATGGCGTAGTGCAGAGGGGTGCTGTGTCTGTAGTGTCCGCCAACGGTAGCGGTAGTGCATGCACTGAACATGTCTTTCTACTTTCTTCCCCCCCCCCCCTTTTTGTGGTCTCCCTGTTCTTGTGTGCATTAGCATCATCAGGCGGAGGAGCAGTCCCACCGGAGCAGGAGGGAGCTTCATCCCACATGGCCCTGGAGGACGACACTATGGACTCCGAATTCAGCAGTGGGACAGAGGGGCGAGGGGAGCTCCACGGCGGGGACAGGAGCTGAGACCAGCGACACCGACTCCTCCTCTGATGGGAGCTCCCTTGCGGTGGCGGGCCCCTCTGTGCCCACCGCATCTATAGGTACAGCTGCCACCCCCCCCACCAGCGCCGCCCTCCCAGCAGCCCCTCAGCATGTGCCCCGTGGCCGCTCACCCAGGATGGTGGGCATCTCCTTCGCCCCAGGCACCTCAGCACCTGCCCCTGTCAGCCCTCCTGCCCTCAGTGAGGAGGCCATTGACCTCCTCAGATCCCTCACTGTTGGGCAGTCTACTATTCTGAATGCCATCCAATGCTCCTCCCTCCCTGTCACATCTCCACTCACATCTGCATGTACTACATCTTCAGCCACTACGTCCTTCACCAGCACGCCTATCACCACACACCGCTCACGTGCACTCACCACCCCCACTACCATTCTCACATCCTCTGTGTCCTCTCCCAGTGTGTCTGTGAGCCCACCTCCCAAGGTACACAAAAGCAGCCACACACCCACCCAACAGCCACCCACCTCACAACAGCCTCCAGCCCATGCACCTTCAACCAAAGTCACCAAACGTACACCTCCTACAACCACTACCTCTTCCTCCACTCCCAAACCCCCTCCATCTACCCGTCCCAGTGTGTCAAAAAATCTTTTCCTCTTAAATGATGACCTCTTCCCTACACCTCCCCCACCCCTTCCGTCCCATAGGGCACACCTTTCCAGGTCCCAACCCAGAACCTCAGGCACCACATCACCGGGAACAGTGGTGCCAGCAGACACTGGCTTCTGGAGTGTGCCAAGCAGCAGGGCATCCAGTGTCCCAAGAAGCCAGGCCAAGGATAGTCCCCTACCTCAGAACCATAAGAAGTTGGCCACAGCCCGGAGGGAGAAGGGCAAAACACCTGCCACCAAGGGCTCTCAAAGGACTACAGTTGGGAGTGGCAAGACAGCTGCTCCACCATCCAAGGTGGGGAAGGGGCAGAGAAAGAAAGGGAAGTCACCGCCAACCTGCAGGGCGGACAAGACCGCCACTGGCACCGCCACATGCACCGCCACCACCAGCACCGCTTCCAGGGACACCACCGCCACCAGCACTACTTCCCAGGACACTGCCGCCACCAGCACTGCTGCCCAGGACACCGCTGCCACCAGCACCGCTGCCCAGGACACCGCCACCACCAGCACGCTCACTGAGCCACCTACCAGCACCGCTGACTAATGAGCGCCACAAACACCGCCGCTACTGAGGCCGCCGCAAGCACCGCCAGGGGCCACGCCACATCATATGCCAGTGGCACCACCGCAGACATGGCTGCCATCCCCAGTGGTCAGTCGTACGAAGCAAGTGGTCAGTTCCAGGGGCCTGGACAGCTTCCATGCAGGCCCACCGTCAGTCGAGTGTCACATCCACTACCTCAGTCTTTGGCAGGAAGAAGCAGTCTGGGCACAAAGCCCACTCCAGAACCAGAGGAGAAAGGCATCCACTACCTCTGTCTTTGGCAGGATGAAGCACTCTGGGAAAAATGCCCCCTCCAGAACCAGTGCAGAAAGTAATTCACTACCTCTGTCCTTGGCAGGATGAAGCACTCTTGGCACAATGCCCCCTCCAGAACCAGTGGAGTATCACATCCACTACCTCTGTCCTTGGCAGGATGAAGCACTCTGGGCACAAAGCCCCCTCCAGAGCAAGTGGAGAAAGGCATACACTACCTCAGACCATGGCAGGTGAAGCACTCTGAGCACAAAGCCCCCTCCAGGAACCAGTAGAGTATCACATCCACTACCACTGTCCTTGGCAGGCTGAAGCACTCTGGGCACAATGCCCCCTCCAGAACAAGTGGAGAAAGGAATCCACTACCTCTCTCCTTGGCAGGATGAAGCACTCTGGGCACAATGACCCCTTCAGAACCAGTGGAGTATCACATCCACTTCCTCTGTCCTTGGCAGGATGAAGGACTCTGGGCACAAAGACCCCTCCAGAACCAGTGGAGAAAGGCATCCTTTACCTAACTACTTGGCAGGATGAAGCAATCTGGGCACAAAGCCCCCTCCAGAACCAGTGGGCAAAGGCATCCACTACCTCAGTCTTTGGCAGGATGAAGCACTCTGGGCACAAAGCCACCTCCAGAACCAGTGGAGAAAGGCATCCACTACCTCTGTCCTTGGCAGGATGAAGCACTCTGGGCACAATGACCCCTCCAGAACCAATGGAGTATCACATCCACTACCTCTGTCCTTGGCAGGATGAAGCACTCTGGGCACAAATCCCCCTCCAGAACCAGTGGAGAAAGGCATCCACTACCTCGGTCCTTGGCAGGATGAAGCACTCTGGGCACAAAGCCCCCTCCAGAACCAGTGGAGAAAGGCATCCAATACCTCAGTCCTTGGCAGGATGAAGCACTCTGTTCACAAAGTCCCCCCCAGAACCAGTGGAGAAAGGCATCCACTAGCTCTGTCCTTGGCAGAATGAAGCACTCTGGGCACAATGCCCCTTCCAGAACCAGTGGAGTATCAAGTCCGCTACGTCTGTCCTTGGCAGGAGGAAGCACTCTGGGCACAAAGCCCCCTCCAGAAGCACTGGAGAAAGGCATTCAATACGTCAGTCCTAGGCAAGATGAAGCACTTTGGGCTCAATGCCCCCTCCAGAACCAGTGGAGTATCACATCCACTACCTCTGTCCTTGGCAGGATGAAGAACTCTGGACACAAAGCCCCCTCCAGAATCAGTGGAGAAAGGCATCCACTACCTCAGTTGTTGGCAGGATAAAGCACTCTGAGCACAAAGCCCCCTCCAGAACCAGTGGAGAAAGGCATCCACTACCTCTGTCCTTGGCAGGATGAAGCACTCCGGGCACAATGGCCCCTCCAGAACTAGTGGAGTATCACATCTACTACCTCTGTCCTTGGCAGGATGAAGTACTCTAGGCACAATGCCCCCTCCAGAACCAGTGGAGTATCACATCCATTGCCTCTGTCCTTGGCAGGATAAAGCACTCTGGGCACAAAGCCCCCTCCAGAAACTGTGGAGAAAGACATCCACTACCTCAGTCCTTGGCAGGATGAAACACTCTGGGCACAATGCTCCCTCCATAACCAGTGGAGTATCACATCCACTACCTCTGTTCTTGGCAGGATGAAGAACTCTGGGCACAAAGCCCCCTCCAGAACCAGTGGAGAAAGGCATCCACCACCTCAGTCCTTGGCAGGATGAAGCACTCTCGGCACAAAGCCCCCTCCAGAACCATTGGAGAAAGGTATCCACCACCTCTGTCCTTGGCAGGATGAAGCATTATGGGCACAATGCCCCCTCCAGAACCAGTGGAGTATCACATCCAATACCTCTGTCCTTGGCAGGATAAAGCACTCTGGGCACAAAACCACCTCCAGAACCAGTGGAGAAAGGCATCCACTACCTCAGACCATGGCAGGTGAAGCACTCTGAGCACAAAGCCCCCTCCAGGAACCAGTAGAGTATCACATCCACTACCACTGTCCTTGGCAGGCTGAAGCACTCTGGGCACAATGCCCCCTCCAGAACAAGTGGAGAAAGGAATCCACTACCTCTCTCCTTGGCAGGATGAAGCACTCTGGGCACAATGACCCCTTCAGAACCAGTGGAGTATCACATCCACTTCCTCTGTCCTTGGCAGGATGAAGGACTCTGGGCACAAAGACCCCTCCAGAACCAGTGGAGAAAGGCATCCTTTACCTAACTACTTGGCAGGATGAAGCAATCTGGGCACAAAGCCCCCTCCAGAACCAGTGGGCAAAGGCATCCACTACCTCAGTCTTTGGCAGGATGAAGCACTCTGGGCACAAAGCCACCTCCAGAACCAGTGGAGAAAGGCATCCACTACCTCTGTCCTTGGCAGGATGAAGCACTCTGGGCACAATGACCCCTCCAGAACCAGTGGAGTATCACATCCACTACCTCTGTCCTTGGCAGGATGAAGCACTCTGGGCACAAATCCCCCTCCAGAACCAGTGGAGAAAGGCATCCACTACCTCGGTCCTTGGCAGGATGAAGCACTCTGGGCACAAAGCCCCCTCCAGAACCAGTGGAGAAAGGCATCCAATACCTCAGTCCTTGGCAGGATGAAGCACTCTGTTCACAAAGTCCCCCCCAGAACCAGTGGAGAAAGGCATCCACTAGCTCTGTCCTTGGCAGAATGAAGCACTCTGGGCACAATGCCCCTTCCAGAACCAGTGGAGTATCAAGTCCGCTACGTCTGTCCTTGGCAGGAGGAAGCACTCTGGGCACAAAGTCCCCTCCAGAAGCACTGGAGAAAGGCATTCAATACGTCAGTCCTAGGCAAGATGAAGCACTTTGGGCACAATGCCCCCTCCAGAACCAGTGGAGTATCACATCCACTACCTCTGTCCTTGGCAGGATGAAGCACTCTGGACACAAAGCCCCCTCCAGAACCAGTGGAGAAAGGCATCCACTACCTCAGTTGTTGGCAGGATAAAGCACTCTGAGCACAAAGCCCCCTCCAGAACCAGTGGAGAAAGGCATCCACTACCTCTGTCCTTGGCAGGATGAAGCACTCCGGGCACAATGGCCCCTCCAGAACTAGTGGAGTATCACATCTACTACCTCTGTCCTTGGCAGGATGAAGTACTCTAGGCACAATGCCCCCTCCAGAACCAGTGGAGTGTCACATCCATTGCCTCTGTCCTTGGCAGGATAAAGCACTCTGGGCACAAAGCCCCCTCCAGAACCTGTGGAGAAAGACATCCACTACCTCAGTCCTTGGCAGGATGAAACACTCTGGGCACAATGCTCCCTCCAGAACCAGTGGAGTATCACATCCACTACCTCTGTTCTTGGCAGGATGAAGAACTCTGGGCACAAAGCCCCCTCCAGAACCAGTGGAGAAAGGCATCCACCACCTCAGTCCTTGGCAGGATGAAGCACTCTCGGCACAAAGCCCCCTCCAGAACCATTGGAGAAAGGTATCCACCACCTCTGTCCTTGGCAGGATGAAGCATTATGGGCACAATGCCCCCTCCAGAACCAGTGGAGTATCACATCCAATACCTCTGTCCTTGGCAGGATAAAGCACTCTGGGCACAAAACCACCTCCAGAACCAGTGGAGAAAGGCATCCACTACCTCTGTCCTTGGCAGGATGAAGCACTCTGAGGCACAAAGCCCCCTCCAGAACCAGTGGAGAAAGGCATCCACCACCTCAGTCTTTGGCAGGATGAAGCACTCTGGGCACAATGGACCCTCCATAACCAGAGGAGCATCATATCTACTACCTCTGTCCTTGGCAGGATGAAGCACTCTGGGCACAATGCCCCCTCCAGAACCAGTGGAGTATCACATCCATTGCCTCTGTCCTTGGCAGGATGAAGCACTCTGGGCACAAAGCCACCTCCAGAACCTGTGGAGAAAGACATACACTATCTCAGTCCTTGGCAGGATGAATCACTCTGGGCACAATGCCCCCTCCAGAACCAGTGGAGTATCACATCCACTACCTCTGTCCTTGGCAGGATGAAGCACTCTGGGCACAATGCCCTATCCAGAATTAGTGAGGTATCACATCTATTACCTCTGTCCTTGGCCAGATGAAGCACTCTGGGCACAAAGCCCCCTCCAGAACCAGTGGAGAAAGGCATCCACTACCTCAGTGCTTGGCAGAAGGAAGCACTCTGGGCACAATTCCCTCTCCTTAACCAGTGGAGTATAACACCCACTACCTCTGCCTTGCAGGATTAAGCACTCTGGGCACAAAGCCCCCTCCAGAACCAGTGGAGAAAGGCATCCAATACCTTAGTCCTTGGCAGGATGAAGCACTTTCGGCACAAAGCCCCCTCCAGAACCAGTGGAGAAAGGTGTCCACCACCTCAGTCCTTGGCAGGATGAAGCACTCTGGGCACAATGCACCCTCCAGAACCAGTGGAGTATCACATCCAATACCCCTGTCCTTGGCAGGATGAAGCACTCTGGGCACAAAACCACATCCAGAACCATTGGAGAAAGGCATCCACTACCTCTGTCCTTTGCAGGATGAAGCACTCTGGGCACAAAGCCCCCTCCAGAACCAGTGGTGAAAGGCATCCACCACCTCAATCCTTGGCAGGATGAAGCAATCTGGGCACAGAGCCCCCTCCAGAACCAGTGGAGAAAGGCATCCACTACCTCTGTTCTAAGCAGGATGAAGCACTCTGGGCACAATGCCCCCTCCAGAAGCAGTGGAGTATCGCATCCACTACCTCTATCCTTGGCAGCATGAAGCACTCTGGGCACAAAGCCCCCTCCAGAAGCAGTGGAGAAAGGCATCCACTACCTCAGTCCTTGGCAGGATGAAGCACTCTGGGCACAAAGCCCCCTCCAGAACCAGTAAAGAAAGGCATCCACTACCTCAGTCCTTGGCAGGATGAAGCACTCTGGGCACAATTCCCTCTCCTTAAACAGTGGAGTATAGCATCCACTACATCTGCCTTGCAGGATAAAGCACTCTGGGCACAAAGCCCCCTCCAGAAGCAGTGGCGAAAGGCATCCACTACCTCAGTCCTTGGCAGGATGAAGCACTCTGGGCACAATGCTCCGTCCAGAACCAGTGGAGTATCACATCCACTATCTCTGTCCTTGGCAGGATGAAGCACCCTGGGCACAAAACCCCCTCCAGAACCAGTGGAGAAAGGCATCCATTACCTCGGTCCTTGGCAGGATAAAGCACACTGGGCACAATGCCCCCTTCAGAACCAGATGAGTATCACATCCACTACCACTGTCCTTGGCAGGATGAAGCACTCTGGTCACAAAGCCCCCTCCGGAACCAGTGGAGAAAGGCATCCTTTACCTCAGTACTTGGCAGGATGAAGCACTCTGGCCACAAAGCCCCCTCCAGAACCAGTGGAGAAGGGCATCCACTACCTCAGTCCTTGGCAGGATGAAGCACTCTGGGCACAACACCCCCTCTAGAACCAGTGGAGAAAGACATCCACTACCTCAGTCCTTGGCAGGATGAAGCTGTCTGGGCACAATGCCCCCTCCAGAACCAGGGGAGTATCACATCCACTACCTCTGTCCATGGGTGGATGAAGCACTCTGGGCACAAAGCCCCCTCCAGAACCAGTGGAGAAAGGCATCCACTACCTCAATCCTTGGCAGGATGAAGCACTCTGGTCACAAAGCCCCCTCCAGAACCAGTGGAGAAAGGCATCCACTACCTCTGTCTTTGGCAGAATGAAGCACTCTGGGCACAAAGCCCCCTCCAGAACCAGTGGAGAAAGGCATCCACTACCTCTGTCCTTGGCAGGGTGAAGCACTCTGGGCCCAATGCCCCCTCCAGAACCAGTGGAGTATCACATCTACTACCTCTGTCCTCGGCAGGAAGAAGCACTCTGGGCACAAAGTCCCCTCCAGAACCAGTGGAGAAAGGCATCCATTACCTCAGTCCTTGGCAGGATGAACCACTCTGGGCACAATGCCCCCTCCAGAACCAGTGGAGAAAGGCATCCACTACCTCTGTCCTTGGCAGGGTGAAGCACTCTGGGCACAATGCCCCCTCCAGAACCATTGGAGTATCACATCTACTACCTCTGTCCTCGGCAGGAAGAAGCACTCTGGGCACAAAGTACCCTCCAGAACCAGTGGAGAAAGGCATCCATTACCTTAGTCCTTGGCAGGATGAACCACTCTGGGCACAATGCCTCCGACAGAACCAGTGGAGAAAGGCATCCACTATCTCTCTCCTTGGCAGTTTGAAGCACTCTGGGCACAATGCCCCCTCCAGAACCAGTGGAGTTTCACATCCATTGCCTCTGTCCTTGGCAGGATGAAGCACTCTGGGCACAACGCCCCCTCTAGAACCAGTGGAGAAAGACATCCACTACCTCAGTCCTTGGCAGGATGAAGCTGTCTGGGCACAATGCCCCCTCCAGAACCAGTGGAGTATCACATCCACTACCTCTATCCTTGGCAGGATGAAGCACTCTGGGCACAATGCCCCCTCCAGAACTAGTAAAGTATCACATCTATTACCTCTGTCTTTGGCAGGATGAAGCACTCTCAGCACAAAGCCCCCTCCAGAACCAGTGAAGTATCACATCTACTACCTCTGTCCTCGGCAGGAAGAAGCACTCTGGGCACAAAGTCCCCTCCAGAACCAGTGGAGAAAGGCATCCATTACCTCAGTCCTTGGCAGGATGAACCACTCTGGGCACAATGCCCCATCCAGAACCAGTGGAGAAAGGCATCCACTACCTCTGTCCTTGGCAGGGTGAAGCACTCTGGGCACAATGCCCCCTCCAGAACCAGTGGAGTATCACATCTACTACCTCTGTCCTCGGCAGGAAGAAGCACTCTGGGCACAAAGTCCCCTCCAGAACCAGTGGAGAAAGGCATCAGTTACCTCAGTCCTTGGCAGGATGAACCACTCTGGGCACAATGCCTCCTCCAGAACCAGTGGAGAAAGGCATCCACTATCTCTCTCCTTGGCAGTTTGAAGCACTCTGGGCACAATGCCCCCTCCAGAACCAATGGAGTTTCACATCCATTGCCTCTGTCCTTGGCAGGATGAAGCACTCTGGGCACAACGCCCCCTCTAGAACCAGTGGAGAAAGACATCCACTACCTCAGTCCTTGGCAGGATGAAGCTGTCTGGGCACAATGCCCCCTCCAGAACCAGTGGAGTATCACATCCACTACCTCTATCCTTGGCAGGATGAAGCACTCTGGGCACAATGCCCCCTCCAGAACTAGTGAAGTATCACATCTATTACCTCTGTCCTTGGCAGGATGAAGCACTCTCAGCACAAAGCCCCCTCCAGAACCAGTGGAGTATCACATCCACTACCTCTGTCTTTGGCAGGATGAAGCACTCTGGGCACAAAGCCCCCTCCAGAACCAGTGGAGAAAGGCATCCACTACCTCAGTCCTTGGCAGGTTGAAGCTCTCTAGGCACAATGCCCCCTCCAGAACCAGTGGAGTATCACATCTACTACCTCTGTCCTCGGCATGTAGAAGCACTCTGGGCACAAAGTCCCATCCAGAACCAGTGGAGAAAGGCATCCATTTCCTCAGTCCTTGGCAGGATGAACCACTCTGGGCACAATGCCCCCTCCAGAACCAGTGGATTAAGGCATCCACTACCTCTCTCCTTGGCAGTTTGAAGCACTCTGGGCACAATGCCCCCTCCAGAACCAGTGGAGTTTCACATCCATTGCCTCTGTCCTTGGCAGGATGAAGCACTCTGGTCACAACGCCCCCTCTAGAACTAGTGGAGAAAGACATCCACTACCTCTGTCCTTGGCAGGATGAAGCACTCTGGGCACAATGCCCCCTCCAGAACTAGTGAAGTATCACATCTATTACCTCTGTCCTTGGCAGGATGAAGTACTCTGGGCACAATGCCCCCTCCAGAACCAGTGGAGTATCACATCCACTACCTCTGTCACTGGCAGGATGAAGCACTCTAGGCACAAAACCACCTCCAGAACCAGTGGAGAAAGGCATCCACTACCTCGGTCCTTGGCAGGATGAAGCACTCTGGGCACAAAGCCCCCTCCAGAACCAGTGGAGAAAGGCATCCACTACCTCAATCCTTTGCAGGATGAAGCAATCTGGGCACACAGCCCCCTCCAGAACCCGTGGAGAAAGGCATCCACTACCTCTGTTCTTGGCAGGATGAAGCTCTCTGGGCACAATGCCCCCACCCCAGAACCAGTGGAGTTGCACATCCACTACCTCTGTCCTTGGCAGGATGAAGCACTCTGGGCACAAAGCCCCCTCCAGAACCAGTGGAGAAAGGCATCCACTACCTCAATCCTTGGCAGGATGAAGCAATCTGGGCACACAGCCCCCTCCAGAACCTGTGGAGAAAGGCATCCACTACCTCTGTTCTTGGCAGGATGAAGCTCTCTGGGCACAATGCCCCCCCCCCAGAACCAGTGGAGTTGAACATCCACTACCTCTGTCCTTGGCAGCATGAAGCACTCTAGTCACAAAGCCCTCTCCAGAACCAGTGGAGAAAGACATCCACTATATCAGTACTTGGCAGCATGAAGTACTCTGGGCACAATGCCCCCTCCAGAACCAGTGGAGTATCACATCCACTACCTCTGTCCTTAGCAGGATGAAGCACTCTTGGCACAATGCCCCCTCCAGAACTAGTGAACTATCACATCTATTACCTCAGTCCTTGGCAGGATGAAGCACTCTGGGCACAATTCCCTCTCTAGAACCAGTGGAGTATAACATCCACTACCTCTGTCCTTGCAGGATGAAGCACTCTGGGAACAAAGCCCCCTCCAGAACCAGTGGTGAAAGGCATCCACTGCTCAGTCCTTGGCGGGATTAAGCACACTTGGCACAATGCCCCCTTCAGAAACAGATGAGTATCACATCCACTACCTCTGTCCTTGGCAGGATGAAGCACTCTGGGCACAAAGCCCCCTCCAGAACCAGTGGAGAAAGGCATCCACTACCTCAGTCTTTGGCAGGATGAAGCACTCTGGTCACAAAGACCCCTCCAGAACCAGTGGAGAAAGGCTCCCAATACCTCTGCCCTAGCCAGGATGAAGCACACTGGGCACAATGCCCCCTTCAGAACCAGTGGAGTATCACATCCACTTCCCCTATCCTTGGCAGGATGAAGGACTAAGGGCACAAAGCCACCTCCAGAACCAGTGGAGATAGGCGTCCTTTACCTCAGTACTTGGCAGGATGAAGCACTCTGGGCACAAAGCCCCCTCCAGAACCAGTGGAGAAAGGCATCCACTACCTCAGTCCTTGGCAGGGTGAAGCACTCTGGGCACAACGCCCCCTCTAAAACCAGTGGAGAAAGACATCCACTACCTCAGTCCTTGGCAGGATGAAGCTGTCTGGGCACAATGCCCCCTCCAGAACCAGGGGAGTATCACATCCACTACCTCTGTCCATGGATGGATGAAGCACTCTGGGCACAAAGACCCCTCTAGAACCAGTGGAGAAAGGAATCCACTTCATCGGTCCTTGGCAGGATGAAGCACTCTGGGCACAAAGCCCCCTCCAGAACCAGTGGAGAAAGGCATCCACTACCTCAATCCTCGGCAGGATGAAGCACTCTGGTCACAAAGCCCCCTCCAGAACCAGTGGAGAAAGGCATCCACTACCTCTGTCTTTGGCAGAATGAAGCACTCTGGGCACAAAGCCCCCTCCAGAACCAATGGAGAAAGGCATCACTACCTCTGTCCTTGGCAGGGTGAAGCACTCTGGGCACAATGCCCCCTCCAGAACCAGTGGAGTATCACATCTACTACCTCTGTCCTCTGCAGGAAGAAGCACTCTGGGCACAAAGTCCCCTCCAGAACCAGTGGAGAAAGGCATCCATTACCTCAGTCCTTGGCAGGATGAACCACTCTGGGCACAATGCCCCCTTCAGAACCAGTGGAGAAAGGCATCCACTCCCTCTCTCCTTGGCAGTTTGAAGCACTCTGGGCACAATGCCCCCTCCAGAACCAGTGGAGTTTCACATCCATTGCCTCTGTCCTTGGCAGGATGAAGCACTCTGGGCACAACGCCCCCTCTAGAACCAGTGGAGAAAGACAACCACTACCTCAGTCCTTGGCAGGATGAAGCTGTCTGGGCACAATGCCCCCTCCAGAACCAGTGGAGTATCACATCCACTACCTCTGTCCTTGGCAGGATGAAGCACTCTGGGCACAATGCCCCCTCCAGAACTAGTGAAGTATCACATCTATTACCTCTGTCCTTGGCAGGATGAAGCACTCTGGGCACAAATCCCCTTCCAGAACCAGTGGAGAAAGGCATCCACTACCTCAGTCCTTTGCAGGATGAAGCACTCTGAGCACAATTCCATCTCCAGAACCAGTGGAGTATAACATCCTCTACCTCTGTCCTTGCAGGATGAAGCACTCTAGGCACAAAGTTCCCTCCAGAACCAGTGGAGAAAGGCATTCATTACCTCAGTCCTTGTCAGGATGAAGCACTCTGGTCACAAAGCCCCTTTCAGAACCAGTGGAGAAAGGCATCCACTACCTCAGTCCTTGGCAGGATGAAGCACTCTGGGCACAAAGACCCCTCCAGAACCAGTGGGGAAAGGTATCCACTACCACTGTCCTTGGCAGAATGAAGCACTCTGGGCACAATGTCCCCTCCAGAACCAGTGGAGTATCACATCCACTACGTCTGTCCTTGGCATGATGAAGCACTTTGGGCAAAATGCCCCCTTCAGAACCAGTGGAGTCTCACATCCACTACCTCTGTCCTAGGCAGGATAAAGCAGTCCGGGCACAAAGCCCCCTCCAGAACCAGTGGAGTATCACATCCACTACCTCTGTCCTTGGCAGGATGAAGCACTCTGGGCACAAAGCCCCCTCCAGAACCAGTGGAGTATCACACCCATTGCCTCTGTCCTTGTAGGATGAAGCACTCTGGGCACAAATGCCCTTCCAGAACCAGTGGAGAAAGACATCCTCTACATGAGCCCTTTGCAAGATGAAGCACCTTGGGCACAATGCCCCCTCCAGAACCAGTGGAGAAAGGCATCAACTACCTCTGTCCTTGCAGGATGAAGCACTCGGGGCACAATGCCCCCTCCAGAACTAGTGAAGTATCACATATATTACCTCTGTCCTTGGCAGGATGAAGCACTCTGGGCACAAAGCCTCCGCCAGAACAAGTGGAGAAAGGCATCCACTACCTCAGTCCTTGGCAGGATGAAGCACTCTGAGCACAATTCCATCTCCAGAACCAGTGGAGTATAACATCCTCTACCTCTGTCCTTGCAGGATGAAGCACTCTAGGCACAAAGTTCCCTCCAGAACCAGTGGAGAAAGGCATTCATTACCTCAGTCCTTGTCAGGATGAAGCACTCTCGTCAGAAAGCCCCTTTCAGAACCAGTGGAGAAAGGCATCCACTACCTCAGTCCTTGGCAGGATGAAGCACTCTGAGCACAAAGACCCCTCCAGAACCAGTGGGCAAGGTATCCACTACCTCTGTCCTTGGCAGAATGAAGCACTCTGGGCACAATGCCCCCTCCAGAACCAGTGGAGTATCACATCCACTACCTCTGTCCTTGGCAGGATGAAGCACTCTGGGCACAATGCCCCCTCCAGAACCAGTGGAGTATCACATCCACTACCTCTGTCCTTGGCAGCATGAAGCACTCTGGGCACAAAACCCCCTCCAGAAGCAGTGGAGAAAGGCATCCACTACCTCGGTCCTTGGCATGATGAAGCACTCTGGGCACAAAGCCCCCTCCAGAACCAGTGGAGAAAGGCATCCACTACCTCTGTTCTTGGCTGGATAAAGCACTCTGGGCACAATGCCCCCTACAGAAGCAGTAGAGTATCACATCCACTACCTCTGTCCTTGGCAAGATGAAGCACTCTGGGCACAAAGCCCCCTCTAGAAGCAGTGGAGAAAGGCATCCACTACCTCAGTCCTTGGCAGGATGAAGAATCTGGGCACAATGCCCCCTTCAGAAACAGTGGAGTCTCACATCCATTACCTCTGTCCTTGGTTGGTTGAAGCACTCTGGGCACAAAGCCCCCTCCAAAACCCGTGGAGAAAGGCATCCACTACCTCTCTTCTTGGCAGGATGAAGCACTCTGGGCACAATGCCCCCTCTAGAACCAGTGGAGTAGCACATCCACAACCTCTGTCCTTGGCAGGATGAAGCACTCTGGGCACAAAACCCCCTCCAGAACCAGTGGAGAAGGGCACCCAATACCTCAGTCCTTGGCAGGATGAAGCACTCTGGGCACAATGTCCCCTTCAGAACCAGTGGAGTATCACATCCACTACCTCTGTCTTTGGCAGGATGAAGCACTCTGGGCATAAAGCCCCCTCCAGAACCAGTGGAGTATCTCATCCATTGCCTCTGTCCTTGGCAGGATGAAGCACTCTGGTCACAAAGGCCCCTCCAGAACCAGTGGAGAAAGACATCCACTACATCAATCCTTGGCAGCATGAAGTACTCTGGGCACAATGCCCCCTCCTGAACCAGTGGAGTATCACATCCACTACCTCTGTACTTGGCAGGATGAAGCACTCTGGGCACAAAGCCCCCTCCAGAACCAGTGGAGAAAGGCATCCACTACCTCAGTCTTTGGCAGAATGAAGCACTCTGGGCACAAAGCCCCCTCCAGAACCAGTGGAGAAAGGCATCCATTACCTCAGTCCTTGGCAGGATGAACCACTCTGGGAACAATGCCCCCTCCAGAACCAGTGGAGAAAGGCATCCACTACCTCTCTCCTTGGCAGGATGAAGCACTCTGGGCACAATGCCCCCTCCAGAACCAGTGGAGTTTCGCATCTATTGCCTCTGTCGTTGGCAGGATGAAGCACTCTGGGCACAAAGCCCCCTCTAGAACCAGTGGAGAAAGACATCCACTACCTCAGTCCTTGGCAGGATGAAGCTCTCTGGGCACAATGCCCCCTCCAGAACCAGTGGAATATCACATCTACTACCTCTGTCTTTTGCAGGATGAAACACTCTGGGCACAAAACCCCCTCCAGAACCAGTGGAGAAAGGCATCCACTACCTCGGTCCTTGGCAGGATGAAGCAGTCTGGGCACAATGCCCCCTCCAGAACCAGTGGAGTATCACGTCCACTACCTCTGTCCTTGGCAGTATGAAGCACTCTGGGCACAAAGCCCACTCCAGAAACAGTGGAGTATCACATCCATTGCCTCTGTCCTTTGCAGGATGAAGCACTCTGGTCACAAAGCCCCCTCCAGAACCAGTGGAGAAAGACATCCATTACATCAGTCCTTGGCAGCATGAAGTACTCTGGGCACAATGCCCCCTCCAGAACCAGTGGAGTATCACATCCACTACCTCTGTACTTGGCAGGATGAAGCACTCTGGGCACAAAGCCCCCTCCAGAACCAGTGGAGAAAGGCATCCACTACCTCAGTCTTTGGCAGAATGAAGCACTCTGGGCACAAAGCCCCCTCCAGAACCAGTGGAGAAAGGCATCCACTACCTCTGTCCTTGGCAGGGTGAAGCACTCTGGGCATAAAGCCCCCCCCCAGAACCAGTGGAGTATCACATCCATTGCCTCTGTCCTTGGCAGGATGAAGCACTCTGGTCACAATGGCCCCTCCAGAACCAGTGGAGAAAGACATCCACTACATCAATCCTTGGCAGCCTGAAGTACTCTGGGCACAATGCCCCCTCCAGAACCAGTGGAGTATCATATCCACTACCTCTGTACTTGGCAGAATGAAGCACTCTGGGCACAAAGCCCCCTCCAGAACCAGTGGAGAAAGGCATCCATTACCTCAATCCTTGGCAGGATGAACCTCTCTGGGCACAAAGCCTCCGCCAGAACGAGTGGAGAAAGGCATCCACTAACTCAGTCCTTGGCAGGATGAAGCACTCTGAGCACAATTTCATCACCAGAACCAGTGGAGTATAACATCCTCTAACTCTGTCCTTGCAGGATGAAGCACTCTAGGCACAAAGTTCCCTCCAGAACAAGTCGAGAAAGGCATTCATTACCTCAGTCCTTGTCAGGATGAAGCACTCTGGTCACAAAGCCCATTTCAGAACCAGTGGAGAAAGGCATCCACTACCTCAGTCCTTGGCAGGATGAAGCACTCTGGTCACAAAGACCCCTCCAGAACCAGTGGAGAAAGGTATCCACTACCTCTGTCCTTGGCAGAATGAAGCACTCTGGGCACAATGTCCCCTTCAGAACCAGTGGAGTATCACATCCACTACCTCTGTCTTTGGCAGGATGAAGCACTCTGGGCATAAAGCCCCCTCCAGAACCAGTGGAGTATCACATCCATTGCCTCTGTCCTTGGCAGGATGAAGCACTCTGGTCACAAAGGCCCCTCCAGAACCAGTGGAGAAAGACATCCACTACATCAATCCTTGGCAGCATGAAGTACTCTGGGCACAATGCCCCCTCCTGACCCAGTGGAGTATCACATCCACTACCTCTGTACTTGGCAGGATGAAGCACTCTGGGCACAAAGCCCCCTCCAGAACCAGTGGAGAAAGGCATCCACTACCTCAGTCCTTGGCAGGATGAAGAATCTGGGCACAATGCCCCCTTCAGAAACAGTGGAGTCTCACATCCATTACCTCTGTCCTTGGTTGGTTGAAGCACTCTGGGCACAAAGCCCCCTCCAAAACCCGTGGAGAAAGGCATCCACTACCTCTCTTCTTGGCAGGATGAAGCACTCTGGGCACAATGCCCCCTCTAGAACCAGTGGAGTAGCACATCCACAACCTCTGTCCTTGGCAGGATGAAGCACTCTGGGCACAAAACCCCCTCCAGAACCAGTGGAGAAGGGCACCCAATACCTCAGTCCTTGGCAGGATGAAGCACTCTGGGCACAATGTCCCCTTCAGAACCAGTGGAGTATCACATCCACTACCTCTGTCTTTGGCAGGATGAAGCACTCTGGGCATAAAGCCCCCTCCAGAACCAGTGGAGTATCTCATCCATTGCCTCTGTCCTTGGCAGGATGAAGCACTCTGGTCACAAAGGCCCCTCCAGAACCAGTGGAGAAAGACATCCACTACATCAATCCTTGGCAGCATGAAGTACTCTGGGCACAATGCCCCCTCCTGAACCAGTGGAGTATCACATCCACTACCTCTGTACTTGGCAGGATGAAGCACTCTGGGCACAAAGCCCCCTCCAGAACCAGTGGAGAAAGGCATCCACTACCTCAGTCTTTGGCAGAATGAAGCACTCTGGGCACAAAGCCCCCTCCAGAACCAGTGGAGAAAGGCATCCATTACCTCAGTCCTTGGCAGGATGAACCACTCTGGGAACAATGCCCCCTCCAGAACCAGTGGAGAAAGGCATCCACTACCTCTCTCCTTGGCAGGATGAAGCACTCTGGGCACAATGCCCCCTCCAGAACCAGTGGAGTTTCGCATCTATTGCCTCTGTCGTTGGCAGGATGAAGCACTCTGGGCACAAAGCCCCCTCTAGAACCAGTGGAGAAAGACATCCACTACCTCAGTCCTTGGCAGGATGAAGCTCTCTGGGCACAATGCCCCCTCCAGAACCAGTGGAATATCACATCCACTACCTCTGTCTTTTGCAGGATGAAACACTCTGGGCACAAAACCCCCTCCAGAACCAGTGGAGAAAGGCATCCACTACCTCGGTCCTTGGCAGGATGAAGCAGTCTGGGCACAATGCCCCCTCCAGAACCAGTGGAGTATCACGTCCACTACCTCTGTCCTTGGCAGTATGAAGCACTCTGGGCACAAAGCCCACTCCAGAAACAGTGGAGTATCACATCCATTGCCTATGTCCTTTGCAGGATGAAGCACTCTGGTCACAAAGCCCCCTCCAGAACCAGTGGAGAAAGACATCCATTACATCAGTCCTTGGCAGCATGAAGTACTCTGGGCACAATGCCCCCTCCAGAACCAGTGGAGTATCACATCCACTACCTCTGTACTTGGCAGGATGAAGCACTCTGGGCACAAAGCCCCCTCCAGAACCAGTGGAGAAAGGCATCCACTACCTCAGTCTTTGGCAGAATGAAGCACTCTGGGCACAAAGCCCCCTCCAGAACCAGTGGAGAAAGGCATCCACTACCTCTGTCCTTGGCAGGGTGAAGCACTCTGGGCATAAAGCCCCCCCCCAGAACCAGTGGAGTATCACATCCATTGCCTCTGTCCTTGGCAGGATGAAGCACTCTGGTCACAATGGCCCCTCCAGAACCAGTGGAGAAAGACATCCACTACATCAATCCTTGGCAGCATGAAGTACTCTGGGCACAATGCCCCCTCCAGAACCAGTGGAGTATCATATCCACTACCTCTGTACTTGGCAGAATGAAGCACTCTGGGCACAAAGCCCCCTCCAGAACCAGTGGAGAAAGGCATCCATTACCTCAATCCTTGGCAGGATGAACCTCTCTGGGCACAAAGCCTCCGCCAGAACGAGTGGAGAAAGGCATCCACTAACTCAGTCCTTGGCAGGATGAAGCACTCTGAGCACAATTTCATCACCAGAACCAGTGGAGTATAACATCCTCTAACTCTGTCCTTGCAGGATGAAGCACTCTAGGCACAAAGTTCCCTGAAGAACAAGTCGAGAAAGGCATTCATTACCTCAGTCCTTGTCAGGATGAAGCACTCTGGTCACAAAGCCCATTTCAGAACCAGTGGAGAAAGGCATCCACTACCTCAGTCCTTGGCAGGATGAAGCACTCTGGTCACAAAGACCCCTCCAGAACCAGTGGAGAAAGGTATCCACTACCTCTGTCCTTGGCAGAATGAAGCACTCTGGGCACAATGTCCCCTTCAGAACCAATGGAGTATCACATCCACTACCTCTGTCTTTGGCAGGATGAAGCACTCTGGGCATAAAGCCCCCTCCAGAACCAGTGGAGTATCACATCCATTGCCTCTGTCCTTGGCAGGATGAAGCACTCTGGTCACAAAGGCCCCTCCAGAACCAGTGGAGAAAGACATCCACTACATCAATCCTTGGCAGCATGAAGTACTCTGGGCACAATGCCCCCTCCTGAACCAGTGGAGTATCACATCCACTACCTCTGTACTTGGCAGGATGAAGCACTCTGGGCACAAAGCCCCCTCCAGAACCAGTGGAGAAAGGCATCCACTACCTCAGTCTTTGGCAGAATGAAGCATTCTGGGCACAAAGCCCCCTCCAGAACCAGTAGAGAAAGGCATCCATTACCTCAGTCCTTGGCAGGATGAACCACTCTGGGAACAATGCCCCTCCAAAACCAGTGGAGAAAGGCATCCACTACCTCTCTCCTTGGCAGGATGAAGCACTCAGGGCACAATGCCCCCTCCAGAACCAGTGGAGTTTCGCATCTATTGCCTCTGTCGTTGGCAGGATGAAGCACTCTGGGCACAAAGCCCCCTCTAGAACCAGTGGAGAAAGACATCCTCTACCTCAGTCCTTGGCAGGATGAAGCTCTCTGGGCACAATGCCCCCTCCAGAACCAGTGGAATATCACATCTACTACCTCTGTCTTTTGCAGGATGAAACACTCTGGGCACAAAACCCCCTCCAGAACCAGTGGAGAAAGGCATCCACTACCTCGGTCCTTGGCAGGATGAAGCAGTCTGGGCACAATGCCCCCTCCAGAACCAGTGGAGTATCACGTCCACTACCTCTGTCCTTGGCAGGATGAAGCACTCTGGGCACAAAGCCCACTCCAGAAACAGTGGAGTATCACATCCATTGCCTCTGTCCTTTGCAGGATGAAGCACTCTGGTCCCAAAGCCCCCTCCAGAACCAGTGGAGAAAGACATCCATTACATCAGTCCTTGGCAGCATGAAGTACTCTGGGCACAATGCCCCCTCCAGAACCAGTGGAGTATCACATCCACTACCTCTGTACTTGGCAGGATGAAGCACTCTGGGCACAAAGCCCCCTCCAGAACCAGTGGAGAAAGGCATCCACTACCTCTGTCCTTGGCAGGGTGAAGCACTCTGGGCATAAAGCCCCCGCCAGAACCAGTGGAGTATCACATCCATTGCCTCTGTCCTTGGCAGGATGAAGCACTCTGGTCACAAAGGCCCCTCCAGAACCAGTGGAGAAAGACATCCACTACATCAATCCTTGGCAGCATGAAGTACTCTGGGCACAATGCCCCCTCCAGAACCAGTGGAGTATCATATCCACTACCTCTGTACTTGGCAGAATGAAGCACTCTGGGCACAAAGCCCCCTCCAGAACCAGTGGAGAAAGGCATCCATTACCTCAATCCTTGGCAGGATGAACCACTCTGGGCACAAAGCCTCCGCCAGAACGAGTGGAGAAAGGCATCCACTAACTCAGTCCTTGGCAGGATGAAGCACTCTGAGCACAATTCCATCACCAGAACCAGTGGAGTATAACATCCTCTAACTCTGTACTTGCAGGATGAAGCACTCTAGGCACAAAGTTCCCTCCAGAACAAGTCGAGAAAGGCATTCATTACCCCAGTCCTTGTCAGGATGAAGCACTCTGGTCACAAAGCCCATTTCAGAACCAGTGGAGAAAGGCATCCACTACCTCAGTCCTTGGCAGGATGAAGCACTCTGGGCACAAAGACCCCTCCAGAACCAGTGGAGAAAGGTATCCACTACCTCTGTCCTTGGCAGAATGAAGCACTCTGGGCACAATGCCCCCTCCAGAACCAGTGGAGTATCACATCCACTACCTCTGTCCTTGGCAGGATGAAGAACTATGGGCACAATACCCCTTCCAGAACCAGTGGAGTATCACATCCACTACCTCTGTCCTTGGCAGGATGAAGCATTCTGGGCACAAAACCCCCTCCAGAAGCAGTGGAGAAAAGCATCCACTACCTCGGTCCTTGGAAGGATGAAGCACTCTGGGCACAAAGCCCCCTCCAGAACCATTGGAGAAAGGAATCCACTACCTCAGTCCTTGGCAGGATGAAGCAATCTGGGCACAAAGCCCCCTCCAGAACCAGTGGAGAAAGGCATCCACTACCTCTCTTCTTGGCAGGATGAAGCACTCTGGGCACAATGCCCCCTCCAGAACCAGTGGAGTAGCACATCCACAACCTCTGTACTTGGCAGGATGAAGCACTCTGGGCACAAAGCCCCCTCCAGAACCAGTGGAGAAAGGCATCCACTACCTCAGTCTTTGGCAGAATGAAGTACTCTGTGCACAATTCCCCCTCCAGAAACATTGGAGTATCACATCCACTACCTCTGACCTTGGCAGGATGAAGCACTCTTGGCACAATGCCCCCTTCAGAACTAGTGAAGTATCACATCTACTACCTCTGTCCTTGGCAGGACGAAGCACTCTGGGCACAAAGCCTCCTCCAGAACCAGTGGAGAAAGGCATCCACTACATCAGTCCTTGGCAGCATGAAGTACTCTGGGCACAATGCCCCCTCCAGAAACAGTGGAGTATCACATCCACTACCTCTGTCCTTGGCAGGATGAAGCACTCTGAGCACAAAGCCCCCTCCAGAACCAGTGGAGAAAGGCATCAACTACCTCAGTCTTTGGCAGAATGAAGCACTCTGGGCACAAAGCCCCCTCCAGAACCAGTGGAGAAAGGCATCCACTACCTCTGTCCTTGGCAGGGTGAAGCACTCTGGGCATAAAGCCCCCTCCAGAACCAGTGGAGTATCAAATCCATTGCCTCTGTCCTTGGCAGGATGAAGCACTCTGGTCACAAAGGCCCCTCCAGAACTAGTGGAGAAAGACATCCACTACATCAGTCCTTGGCAGCATGAAGTACTCTGGGCACAAAGCCTCCTCCAGAACGAGTGGAGAAAGGCATCCACTACCTCAGTCCTTGGCAGGATGAAGCACTCTGAGCACAATTCCATCTCCAGAACCAGTGGAGTATAACATCCACTACCTCTGTCCTTGCAGGATGAAGCACTCTGGGCACAAAGTTCCCTCCAGAACCAATGGAGAAAGGCATCCACTACCGCAGTCCTTGGCAGGATTAAGCACTCTGGGCACAATTCCCTCTCCAGAACCAGTGGAGTATAACATCCACTACCTCTGTCCTTGCAGGATGAAGCACTCTGGGCACAAAGCCCCCTCCAGAACCAGTGGAGAAAGGCATCCACTACCTCGGTCCTTGGCAGGATGAAGCACTCTGGGCAAAATTCCCTCTCCAGAACCAGTGGAGTATAACATCCACTACCTCTGCCTTGCAGGATGAAGCACTCTGGCACAATGCCCCCTCCAGAACCAGTGGAGAAAGGCATCCACTACCTCTGTCCTTGGCAGGATGAAGCACTCTTGGCACAAAACCCCCTCCAGAAGTAGTGGAGAAAGGCATCCACTACCTCGGTCCTTGGCACGATGAAGCACTCTAGGCACAAAGCCTCCCCCCCCCCCCGGAACCAGTGGAGAAAGGCATCCACTACCTCAATCCTTGGCAGGATGAATCACTCTGGGAACTAAGCCCCCTCCAGAAGCAGTGGAAAAAGGCATCCGCTACCTCAGTCCTTGGAAGGTTGAAGCACTCTGGGCACAAATCCCCCTCCAGAACCAGTGGAGAAAGGCATCCACTACCTCTCTTCTTGGCAGGATGAAGCACTCTGGGCACAATGTCCCCTCCAGAACCAGTGGAATAGCACATCCACAACCTCTGTCCTTGGCAGGATGAAACACTCTGGGCACAAAACCCCCTCCAGAACCATTGGAGAAAGTCATCCACTACCTCAGTCCTTGGCAGGATGAAGAACTCTGGGCACAAAGCCCCTTTCAGAACCAGTGGAGAAAGTCATCCACTACCTCAGTCCTTGGCAGGATGAAGCACTCTGGGCACAAAGACCCCTCCAGAACCAGTGGAGAAAGGTATCCACTACCTTTGTCCTTGGCAGAATGAAGTACTCTGGGCACAATGCCCCCTCCAGAACCAGTGGAGTACCACATCCACAATCTCTGTCCTTGGCAGGATAAAGCACTCTTGGCACAATGCCCCCTCCAGAACTAGTGAAGTATCACATCTATTACCTCTGTCCTTGGCAGGATGAAGCACTCTGGGCACAAAGCCCCTTCCATAACCAGTGGAGAAAGGCATCCACTACCTCAGTACTTGGCAGGATGAAGCACTCTGGGCACAATTGCCCTGTCCAGAACCAGTGGAGTATAACATCTACTGCCTCTGTCCTTGCAGGATGAAGCACTCTGGGCTCAAAACCCCCTCCAGAACCAGTGGAGAAAGGTATCCACTACCTTTGTCCTTGGCAGAATGAAGCACTCTGGGCACAATGCCCCCTCCAGAACCAGTGGAGTATCACATTCACTACCTCTGTCCTTGGCAAGATGAAGCACTCTGGGCACAATGCCCCCTCCAGAACCAGTGGAGAAAGGCATCCACTACCTCTGTCCTTGGCAGGATGAAGCACTCTGGGCACAAAACCCCCTCCAGAAGTAGTGGAGAAAGGCATCCACTACCTCGGTCCTTGGCACGATGAAGCACTCTAGGCACAAAGCCTCCCCCCCCCCCGGAACCAGTGGAGAAAGGCATCCACTACCTCAATCCTTGGCAGGATGAATCACTCTGGGAACTAAGCCCCCTCCAGAAGCAGTGGAAAAAGGCATCCGCTACCTCAGTCCTTGGAAGGTTGAAGCACTCTGGGCACAAATCCCCCTCCAGAACCAGTGGAGAAAGGCATCCACTACCTCTCTTCTTGGCAGGATGAAGCACTCTGGGCACAATGTCCCCTCCAGAACCAGTGGAATAGCACATCCACAACCTCTGTCCTTGGCAGGATGAAACACTCTGGGCACAAAACCCCCTCCAGAACCATTGGAGAAAGTCATCCACTACCTCAGTCCTTGGCAGGATGAAGAACTCTGGGCACAATGCCCCCTTCAGAACCAGTGGAGTATCACATCCACTACCTCTGTCCTTGGCAGGATGAAGCACTCTGGGCACAAAGCCCCCTCCAGAACCAGTGGAGTATCACATCCATTGCCTCTGTCCTTGCCAGGATGAAGCACTCTGGTCACAAATCCCCCTCCAGAACCAGAGAAGAAAGACATCCACTACATCAGTCCTTGTCAGCATGAAGTACTCTGAGCACAATGCCCCCTCCAGAACCAGTGGAGTACCACATCCACAATCTCTGTCCTTGGCAGGATAAAGCACTCTTGGCACAATGCCCCCTCCAGAACTAGTGAAGTATCACATCTATTACCTCTGTCCTTGGCAGGATGAAGCACTCTGGGCACAAAGCCCCTTCCATAACCAGTGGAGAAAGGCATCCACTACCTCAGTACTTGGCAGGATGAAGCACTCTGGGCACAATTGCCCTCTCCAGAACCAGTGGAGTATAACATCTACTGCCTCTGTCCTTGCAGGATGAAGCACTCTGGGCTCAAAACCCCCTCCAGAACCAGTGGAGAAAGGCATCCACTACCTCAGTCCTTGGCAGGATGAAGCACTCTGGGCACAATTCCCTCTCCAGAAACAGTGGAGTATAACATCTACTACCTCTGCCTTGCAGGATGAAGCACTCTGGGCACAAAGCCCCCTCCAGCACCAGTGGAGAAAGGCATCCACTACCTCAGTCCTTGGCAGGATTAAGCACTCTGGGCACAAAGCCCCCAATAGAACCAGTGGAGAAAGGTATCCACCACCTCTGTACTTGGCAGGATGAAGCACTCTGGGCACAATGCTCCCTCCAGAACCAGTGGAGTATCACATCCACTACCTCTGTCCTTGGCAGGATGAAGCACTCTAGGCACAATTCCCTCTCCAGAACCAGTGGAGTATAACATCCACTACCTCTGTCCTTGCAGGATGAAGCACTCTGGGCACAAAGCCCCCTCCAGAACCAGTGGAGAAAGGCATCCACTACCTCAGTCCTTGGCGGGATTAAGCACTCTGGGCACAAAGCCCCCTCCAGAACCAGTGGAGAAAGGTATCCACCACCTCTGTCCTTGGCAGGATGAAGCACTCTGGGCACAAAGCCCCCTCCAGAACCAGTGGAGAAAGGCATCCACTACCTCTGTCCTTGGCAGGATGAAGCATTCTGGGCACAGAACCACCTCCAGAACCAGTGGAGAAAGGCATCCACTACCTCGGTCCTTGGCAGGATGAAGCACTCTGGGCACAAATCCCCCTCCAAAACGAGTGGAGAAAGGCATCCACTACCTCAATCCTTGGCAGGATGAAGCAATCTGGGCACAAAGCCCCCTCAAGAACCAGTGGAGAAAGGCATCCACTACCTCTGTCCTTGGCTGGATGAAGCACTATGGGCACAATCCCCCCTCCAGAACCAGTGGAGTATCACATCCGCTACCTCTGTCCTTGGCAGGATGAAGCACTCTGGGTACAAAGCCCCCTCCAGAACCATTGGAGGAAGGCATCCACTACCTCAGTCTTTGGCGGAATGAAGCACTCTGGGCACAAAGCCCCCTCCAGAACCAGTGGAGAAAGGCATCCACTATCTCTGTCCTTGGCAGGGAGAAGCACTCTGGGCACAATGCCCCCTCCAGAACCAGTGGAGTATCACATCTACTACCTCTGTCCTCGGCAGGAAGAAGCACTCTAGGCACAAAACCCCCTCCAGAAGCAGTGGAGAAAGGCATCCACTACCTCGGTCCTTGGCAGGATGAAGCACTCTGGGCACAAAGCCCCCTCCAGAACCAGTGGAGAAAGGCATCCACTACCTCTGTTCATGGCAGGATAAAGCACTCTGGGCACAATGCCCCCTCCAGAAGCAGTAGAGTATCACATCCACTACCTCTGTCCTTGGCAGGATGAAGCACTCTGGACACAAAGCCCCCTCTAGAAGCAGTGGAGAAAGGCATCCACTACCTCAGTCCTTGGCAGGATGAAGCACTCTGGGCACAATGCCCCCTTCAGAACCAGTGGAGTCTCACATCCACTACCTCTGTCCTTGGCAGGTTGAAGCACTCTGGGCACAAAGCCCCCTCCAAAACCGGTGGAGAAAGACATCCACTACCTCTCTTCTTGGCAGGATGAAGCACTCTGGGCACAATGCCCCCTCCAGAACCAGTGGAGTACCACATCCACAACCTCTGTCCTTGGCAGGATGAAACACTCTGGGCACAAAACCCCCTCCAGAACCAGTGGAGAAGGGCACCCAATACCTCAGTCTTTCGCAGGATGAAGCACTCTAGGCATAAAGCCCCCTCCTGAACCAGTGGAGTATCACATCCATTGCCTCTGTCCTTGGCAGGATGAAGCACTCTGGTCACAAAGGCCCCTCCAGAACCAGTGGAGAAAGACATCCACTACATCAATCCTTGGCAGCATGAAGTACTCTGGGCACAATGCCCCCTCCAGAACCAGTGAAGTATCACATCCACTACCTCTGTACTTGGCAGGATGAAGCACTCTGGGCACAAAGCCCCCTCCAGAACCAGTGGAGAAAGGCATCCACTACCCCTGTCCTTGGCAGGGTGAAGCACTCTGGGCACAATGCCCCCTCCAGAACCAGAGGAGTATCACATCTACTCTGTCCTCGGCAGGAAGAAGCACTCTGGGCACAAAGTCCCCTCCAGAACCAGTGGAGAAAGGCATCCATTACCTCAGTCCTTGGCAGGATGAACCACTCTGGGCACAATGCCCCCTCCAGAACCAGTGGAGAAAGGCATCCACTACCTCTCTCCTTGGCAGGATGAAGCACTCTTGGCACAATGCCCCCTCCAGAACCAGTGGAGTTTCACATCTAATGCCTCTGTCCTTGGCAGGATGAAGCACTCTGGGCACAAAGCCCCCTCTAGAACCAGTGCAGAAAGACATCAACTACCTCAGTCCTTGGCAGGATGATGCTCTCTGGGCACAATGCCCCCTCCAGAACCAGTGGAGTTTCACATCTACTACCTCTGTCTTTGGCAGGATGAAACACTCTGGGCACAAAACCCCCTCTAGAACCAGTGTAGAAAGGCATCCACTACCTCAGTCCTTGGCAGGATGAAGCACTCTGGGCACAATGCCCCCTCCAGAACCAGTGGAGTATCACATCCACTACCTCTGTACTTGGCAGGATGAAGCACTCTGAGCACAAAGCCCCCTCCAGAACCAGTGGAGAAAGGCATCAACTACCTCAGTCTTTGGCAGAATGAAGCACTCTGGGCACAAAGCCCCCTCCAGAACCAGTGGAGAAAGGCATCCACTATCTCTGTCCTTGGCAGGGTGAAGCACTCTGGGCACAATGCCCCCTCCAGAACCAGTGGAGTATCACATCTACTACCTCTGTCTTCGGCAGGAAGAAGCACTCTAGGCACAAAACCCCCTCCAGAAGCAGTGGAGAAAGGCATCCACTACCTCGGTCCTTGGCAGGATGAAGCACTCTGGGCTCAAAGCCCCCTCCAGAATAAGTGGAGAAAGGCATCCACTACCTCTGTTCATGGCTGGATAAAGCACTCTGGGCACAATGCCCCCTCCAGAAGCAGTAGAGTATCACATCCACTACCTCTGTCCTTGGCAGGATGAAGCACTCTGGACACAAAGCCCCCTCTAGAAGCAGTGGAGAAAGGCATCCACTACCTCAGTCCTTGGCAGGATGAAGCACTCTGGGCACAATGCCCCCTTCAGAACCAGTGGAGTCTCACATCCACTACCTCTGTCCTTGGCAGGTTGAAGCACTCTGGGCACAAAGCCCCCTCCAAAACCGGTGGAGAAAGACATCCACTACCTCTCTTCTTGGCAGGATGAAGCACTCTGGGCACAATGCCCCCTCCAGAACCAGTGGAGTACCACATCCACAACCTCTGTCCTTGGCAGGATGAAACACTCTGGGCACAAAACCCCCTCCAGAACCAGTGGAGAAGGGCACCCAATACCTCAGTCCTTCGCAGGATGAAGCACTCTAGGCATAAAGCCCCCTCCTGAACCAGTGGAGTATCACATCCATTGCCTCTGTCCTTGGCAGGATGAAGCACTCTGGTCACAAAGGCCCCTCCAGAACCAGTGGAGAAAGACATCCACTACATCAATCCTTGGCAGCATGAAGTACTCTGGGCACAATGCCCCCTCCAGAACCAGTGAAGTATCACATCCGCTACCTCTGTACTTGGCAGGATGAAGCACTCTGGGCACAAAGCCCCCTCCAGAACCAGTGGAGAAAGGCATCCACTACCCCTGTCCTTGGCAGGGTGAAGCACTCTGGGCACAATGCCCCCTCCAGAACCAGAGGAGTATCACATCTACTCTGTCCTCGGCAGGAAGAAGCACTCTGGGCACAAAGTCCCCTCCAGAACCAGTGGAGAAAGGCATCCATTACCTCAGTCCTTGGCAGGATGAACCACTCTGGGCACAATGCCCCCTCCAGAACCAGTGGAGAAAGGCATCCACTACCTCTCTCCTTGGCAGGATGAAGCACTCTTGGCACAATGCCCCTCCAGAACCAGTGGAGTTTCACATCTAATGCCTCTGTCCTTGGCAGGATGAAGCACTCTGGGCACAAAGCCCCCTCTAGAACCAATGCAGAAAGACATCAACTACCTCAGTCCTTGGCAGGATGATGCTCTCTGGGCACAATGCCCCCTCCAGAACCAGTGGAGTTTCACATCTACTACCTCTGTCTTTGGCAGGATGAAACACTCTGGGCACAAAACCCCCTCTAGAACCAGTGTAGAAAGGCATCCACTACCTCAGTCCTTGGCAGGATGAAGCACTCTGGGCACAATGCCCCCTCCAGAACCAGTGGAGTATCACATCCACTACCTCTGTACTTGGCAGGATGAAGCACTCTGAGCACAAAGCCCCCTCCAGAACCAGTGGAGAAAGGCATCAACTACCTCAGTCTTTGGCAGAATGAAGCACTCTGGGCACAAAGCCCCCTCCAGAACCAGTGGAGAAAGGCATCCACTACCTCTGTCCTTGGCAGGGTGAAGCACTCTGGGCATAAAGCCCCCTCCAGAACCAGTGGAGTATCAAATCCATTGCCTCTGTCCTTGGCAGGATGAAGCACTCTGGTCACAAAGGCCCCTCCAGAACTAGTGGAGAAAGACATCCACTACATCAGTCCTTGGCAGCATGAAGTACTCTGGGCACAAAGCCTCCTCCAGAACGAGTGGAGAAAGGCATCCACTACCTCAGTCCTTGGCAGGATGAAGCACTCTGAGCACAATTCCATCTCCAGAACCAGTGGAGTATAACATCCACTACCTCTGTCCTTGCAGGATGAAGCACTCTGGGCACAAAGTTCCCTCCAGAACCAGTGGAGAAAGGCATTCATTACCTCAGTACTTGTCAGGATGAAGCACTCTGGGCACAAAGCCCCTTTCAGAACCAGTGGAGAAAGGCATCCACTACCTCAGTCCTTGGCAGGATAAAGCACTCTGGGCTCAAAGACCCCTCCAGAACCAGTGGAGAAAGGTATCCACTACCTTTGTCCTTGCAGAATGAAGCACTCTGGGCACAATGCCCCCTCCAGAACCAGTGGAGTATCACATTCACTACCTCTGTCCTTGGCAAGATGAAGCACTCTGGGCACAATGCCCCCTCCAGAACCAGTGGAGAAAGGCATCCACTACCTCTGTCCTTGGCAGGATGAAGCACTCTGGGCACAAAACCCCCTCCAGAAGTAGTGGAGAAAGGCATCCACTACCTCGGTCCTTGGCACGATGAAGCACTCTAGGCACAAACCCCCCCCCCCAACCCCCCCGGAACCAGTGGAGAAAGGCATCCAATACCTCAATCCTTGGCAGGATGAATCACTCTGGGAACAAAGCCCCCTCCAGAAGCAGTGGAGAAAGTCATCCGCTATCTCAGTCCTTGGAAGGTTGAAGCACTCTGGGCACAAATCCCCCTCCAGAACCAGTGGAGAAAGGCATCCACTACCTCAGTCCTTGGCAGGATGAACCACTCTGGGCACAATGCCCCCTCCAGAACCAGTGGAGAAAGGCATCCACTACCTCTCTCCTTGGCAGGATGAAGCACTCTTGGCACAATGCCCCCTCCAGAACCAGTGGAGTTTCACATCTAATGCCTCTGTCCTTGGCAGGATGAAGCACTCTGGGCACAAAGCCCCCTCTAGAACCAGTGCAGAAAGACATCAACTACCTCAGTCCTTGGCAGGATGATGCTCTCTGGGCACAATGCCCCCTCCAGAACCAGTGGAGTTTCACATCTACTACCTCTGTCTTTGGCAGGATGAAACACTCTGGGCACAAAACCCCCTCTAGAACCAGTGTAGAAAGGCATCCACTACCTCAGTCCTTGGCAGGATGAAGCACTCTGGGCACAATGCCCCCTCCAGAACCAGTGGAGTATCACATCCACTACCTCTGTACTTGGCAGGATGAAGCACTCTGAGCACAAAGCCCCCTCCAGAACCAGTGGAGAAAGGCATCAACTACCTCAGTCTTTGGCAGAATGAAGCACTCTGGGCACAAAGCCCCCTCCAGAACCAGTGGAGAAAGGCATCCACTACCTCTGTCCTTGGCAGGGTGAAGCACTCTGGGCATAAAGCCCCCTCCAGAACCAGTGGAGTATCAAATCCATTGCCTCTGTCCTTGGCAGGATGAAGCACTCTGGTCACAAAGGCCCCTCCAGAACTAGTGGAGAAAGACATCCACTACATCAGTCCTTGGCAGCATGAAGTACTCTGGGCACAAAGCCTCCTCCAGAACGAGTGGAGAAAGGCATCCACTACCTCAGTCCTTGGCAGGATGAAGCACTCTGAGCACAATTCCATCTCCAGAACCAGTGGAGTATAACATCCACTACCTCTGTCCTTGCAGGATGAAGCACTCTGGGCACAAAGTTCCCTCCAGAACCAGTGGAGAAAGGCATTCATTACCTCAGTACTTGTCAGGATGAAGCACTCTGGGCACAAAGCCCCTTTCAGAACCAGTGGAGAAAGGCATCCACTACCTCAGTCCTTGGCAGGATAAAGCACTCTGGGCACAAAGACCCCTCCAGAACCAGTGGAGAAAGGTTTCCACTACCTTTGTCCTTGCAGAATGAAGCACTCTGGGCACAATGCCCCCTCCAGAACCAGTGGAGTATCACATTCACTACCTCTGTCCTTGGCAAGATGAAGCACTCTGGGCACAATGCCCCCTCCAGAACCAGTGGAGAAAGGCATCCACTACCTCTGTCCTTGGCAGGATGAAGCACTCTGGGCACAAAACCCCCTCCAGAAGTAGTGGAGAAAGGCATCCACTACCTCGGTCCTTGGCACGATGAAGCACTCTAGGCACAAACCCCCCCCTCCCAACCCCCCCGGAACCAGTGGAGAAAGGCATCCAATACCTCAATCCTTGGCAGGATGAATCACTCTGGGAACAAAGCCCCCTCCAGAAGCAGTGGAGAAAGTCATCCGCTATCTCAGTCCTTGGAAGGTTGAAGCACTCTGGGCACAAATCCCCCTCCAGAACCAGTGGAGAAAAGCATCCACTACCTCTCTTCTTGGCAGGATGAAGCACTCTGGGCACAATGCCCCCTCCAGAACCAGTGGAATAGCACATCCACAACCTCTGTCCTTGGCAGGATGAAACACTCTGGGCACAAAACCCCCTCCAGAACCATTGGAGAAAGTCATCCACTACCTCAGTCCTTGGCAGGATGAAGCACTCTGGGTACAATGCCCCCTTCAGAACCAGTGGAGTATCACATCCACTACCTCTGTCCTTGGCAGGATGAAGCACTCTGGGCACAAAGCCCCCTCCAGAACCAGTGTAGTATCACATCCATTGCCTCTGTCCTTGGCAGGATGAAGCACTCTGGTCACAAAGCCCCCTCCAGAACCAGTGGAGAAAGACATCCACTACATCAGTCCTTGTCAGCATGAAGTACTCTGGGCACAATGCCCCCTCCAGAACCAGTGGAGTACCACATCCACAATCTCTGTCCTTGGCAGGATAAAGCACTCTTGGCACAATGCCCCCTCCAGAACTAGTGAAGTATCACATCTATTACCTCTGTCCTTGGCAGGATGAAGCACTCTGGGCACAAAGCCCCTTCCATAACCAGTGGAGAAAGGCATCCACTACCTCAGTCCTTGGCAGGATGAAGCACTCTGGGCACAATTGCCCTCTCCAGAACCAGTGGAGTACAACATCCACTGCCTCTGTACTTGCAGGATGAAGCACTCTGGGCTCAAAACCCCCTCCAGAACCAGTGGAGAAAGGCATCCACTACCTCAGTCCTTGGCAGGATGAACCACTCTGGGCACAATGCCCCCTCCAGAACCAGTGGAGAAAGGCATCCACTACCTCTCTCCTTGGCAGGATGAAGCACTCTTGGCACAATGCCCCCTCCAGAACCAGTGGAGTTTCACATCTAATGCCTCTGTCCTTGGCAGGATGAAGCACTCTGGACACAAAGCCCCCTCTAGAACCAGTGCAGAAAGACATCAACTACCTCAGTCCTTGGCAGGATGATGCTCTCTGGGCACAATGCCCCCTCCAGAACCAGTGGAGTTTCACATCTACTACCTCTGTCTTTGGCAGGATGAAACACTCTGGGCACAAAACCCCCTCTAGAACCAGTGGAGAAAGGCATCCACTACCTCAGTCCTTGGCAGGATGAAGCACTCTGGGCACAATGCCCCCTCCAGAACCAGTGGAGTATCACATCCACTACCTCTGTACTTGGCAGGATGAAGCACTCTGAGTACAAAGCCCCCTCCAGAACCAGTGGAGAAAGGCATCAACTACCTCAGTCTTTGGCAGAATGAAGCACTCTGGGCACAAAGCCCCCTCCAGAACCAGTGGAGAAAGGCATCCACTACCTCTGTCCTTGGCAGGGTGAAGCACTCTGGGCATAAAGCCCCCTCCAGAACCAGTGGAGTATCAAATCCATTGCCTCTGTCCTTGGCAGGATGAAGCACTCTGGTCACAAAGGCCCCTCCAGAACTAGTGGAGAAAGACATCCACTACATCAGTCCTTGGCAGCATGAAGTACTCTGGGCACAAAGCCTCCTCCAGAACGATTGGAGAAAGGCATCCACTACCTCAGTCCTTGGCAGGATGAAGCACTCTGAGCACAATTCCATCTCCAGAACCAGTGGAGTATAACATCCACTACCTCTGTCCTTGCAGGATGAAGCACTCTGGGCACAAAGTTCCCAACAGAACCAGTGGAGAAAGGCATTCATTACCTCAGTACTTGTCAGGATGAAGCACTCTGGGCACAAAGCCCCTTTCAGAACCAGTGGAGAAAGGCATCCACTACCTCAGTCCTTGGCAGGATGAAGCACTCTGGGCACAAAGACCCCTCCAGAACCAGTGGAGAAAGGTATCCACTACCTTTGTCCTTGCAGAATGAAGCACTCTGGGCACAATGCCCCCTCCAGAACCAGTGGAGTATCACATTCACTACCTCTGTCCTTGGCAAGATGAAGCACTCTGGGCACAATGCCCCCTCCAGAACCAGTGGAGAAAGGCATCCACTACCTCTGTCCTTGGCAGGATGAAGCACTCTGGGCACAAAACCCCCTCCAGAAGTAGTGGAGAAAGGCATCCACTACCTCGGTCCTTGGCACGATGAAGCACTCTAGGCACAAACCCCCCCCCCCCCCCCCACCCCCCCGGAACCAGTGGAGAAAGGCATCCAATACCTCAATCCTTGGCAGGATGAATCACTCTGGGAACAAAGCCCCCTCCAGAAGCAGTGGAGAAAGTCATCCGCTATCTCAGTCCTTGGAAGGTTGAAACACTCTGGGCACAAATCCCCCTCCAGAACCAGTGGAGAAAGGCATCCACTACCTCTCTTCTTGGCAGGATGAAGCACTCTGGGCACAATGCCCCCTCCAGAACCAGTGGAATAGCACATCCACAACTTCTGTCCTTGGCAGGATGAAACACTCTGGGCACAAAACCCCCTCCAGAACCATTGGAGAAAGTCATCCACTACCTCAGTCCTTGGCAGGATGAAGCACTCTGGGCACAATGCCCCCTTCAGAACCAGTGGAGTATCACATCCACTACCTCTGTCCTTGGCAGGATGAAGCACTCTGGGCACAAAGCCCCCTCCAGAACCAGTGGAGTATCACATCCATTGCCTCTGTCCTTGGCAGGATGAAGCACTCTGGTCACAAAGCCCCCTCCAGAACCAGTGGAGAAAGACATCCACTACATCAGTCCTTGTCAGCATGAAGTACTCTGGGCACAATGCCCCCTCCAGAACCAGTGGAGTACCACATCCACAATCTCTGTCCTTGGCAGGATAAAGCACTCTTGGCACAATGCCCCCTCCAGAACTAGTGAAGTATCACATCTATTACCTCTGTCCTTGGCAGGATGAAGCACTCTGGGCACAAAGCCCCTTCCATAACCAGTGGAGAAAGGCATCCACTACCTTAGTCCTTGGCAGGATGAAGCACTCTGGGCACAATTGCCCTCTCCAGAACCAGTGGAGTACAACATCCACTGCCTCTGTCCTTGCAGGATGAAGCACTCTGGGCTCAAAACCCCCTCCAGAACCAGTGGAGAAAGGCATCCACTACCTCAGTGCTTGGCAGGATGAAGCACTCTGGGCACAATTCCCTCTCCGGAAACAGTGGAGTATAACATCTACTACCTCTGCCTTGCAGGATGAAGAACTCTGGGCACAAAGCCCCCTCCAGAACCAGTGGAGAAAGGCATCCACTACCTCAGTCCTTGGCAGGATTAAGCACTCTGGGCACAAAGCCCCCAACAGAACCAGTGGAGAAAGGTATCCACCACCTCCGTACTTGGCAGGATGAAGCACTCTGGGCACAATGCTCCCTCCAGAACCAGTGGAGTATCACATCCACTACCTCTGTCCTTGGCAGGATAAAGCACTCTAGGCACAATTCCCTCTCCAGAACCAGTGGAGTATAACATCCACTACCTCTGTCCTTGCAGGATGAAGCACTCTGGGCACAAAGCCCCCTCCAGAACCAGTGGAGAAAGGCATCCACTACCTCAGTCCTTGGCGGGATTAAGCACTCTGGGCACAAAGCCCCCTCCAGAACCAGTGGAGAAAGGAATCCACCACCTCTGTCCTTGGCAGGATGAAGCACTCTGGGCACAAAGCCCCCTCCAGAACCAGTGGAGAAAGGCATCCACTCCCTCTGTCCTTGGCAGGATGAAGTATTCTGGGCACAGAACCACCTCCAGAACCAGTGGAGAAAGGCATCCACTACCTCGGTCCTTGGCAGGATGAAGCACTCTGGGCACAAATCCCCCTCCAGAACCAGTGGAGTAGCACATCCACAACCTCTGTCCTTGGCAGGATGAAACACTCTGGGCACAAAACCCCCTCCAGAACCAGTGGAGAAGGGCACCCAATACCTCAGTCCTTCGCAGGATGAAGCACTCTAGGCATAAAGCCCCCTCCTGAACCAGTGGAGTATCACATCCATTGCCTCTGTCCTTGGCAGGATGAAGCACTCTGGTCACAAAGGCCCCTCCAGAACCAGTGGAGAAAGACATCCACTACATCAATCCTTGGCAGCATGAAGTACTCTGGGCACAATGCCCCCTCCAGAACCAGTGAAGTATCACATCCACTACCTCTGTACTTGGCAGGATGAAGCACTCTGGGCACAAAGCCCCCTCCAGAACCAGTGGAGAAAGGCATCCACTACCTCAGTCTTTGGCAGAATGAAGCACTCTGGGCACAAAGCCCCCTCCAGAACCAGTGGAGAAAGGCATCCACTACCCCTGTCCTTGGCAGGGTGAAGCACTCTGGGCACAATGCCCCCTCCAGAACCAGTGGAGTATCACATCTACTCTGTCCTCAGCAGGAAGAAGCACTCTGGGCACAAAGTCCCCACCAGAACCAGTGGAGAAAGGCATCCATTACCTCAGTCCTTGGCAGGATGAACCACTCTGGGCACAATGCCCCCTCCAGAACCAGTGGAGAAAGGCATCCACTACCTCTCTCCTTGGCAGGATGAAGCACTCTTGGCACAATGCCCCCTCCAGAACCAGTGGAGTTTCACATCTAATGCCTCTGTCCTTGGCAGGATGAAGCACTCTGGGCACAAAGCCCCCTCTAGAACCAGTGCAGAAAGACATCCACTACCTCAGTCCTTGGCAGGATGATGCTCTCTGGGCACAATGCCCCCTCCAGAACCAGTGGAGTTTCACATCTACTACCTCTGTCCTTGGCAGGATGAAACACTCTGGGCACAAAACCACCTCTAGAACCAGTGGAGAAAGGCATCCACTACCTCGGTCCTTGGCAGGATGAAGCACTCTGGGCACAATGCCCCCTCCAGAACCAGTGGAGTATCACATCCACTACCTCTGTACTTGGCAGGATGAAGCACTCTGAGCACAAAGCCCCCTCCAGAACCAGTGGAGAAAGGCATACACTACCTCAGTCTTTGGCAGAATGAAGCACTCTGGGCACAAAGTCCCCTCCAGAACCAGTGGAGAAAGGCATCCACTACCTCTGTCCTTGGCAGGGTGAAGCACTCTGGGCATAAAGCCCCCTCCAGAACCAGTGGAGTATCAAATCCATTGCCTCTGTCCTTGGCAGGATGAAGCACTCTGGTCACAAAGGCCCCTCCAGAACCAGTGGAGAAAGACATCCACTAAATCAGTCCTTGGCAGCATGAAGTACTCTGGGCACAAAGCCTCCTCCAGAACGAGTGGAGAAAGGCCTCCACTACCTCAGTCCTTGGCAGGATGAAGCACTCTGAGCACAATTCCATCTCCAGAACCAGTGGAGTATAACATCCACTACCTCTGTCCTTGCAGGATGAAGCACTCTGGGCACAAAGTTCCCTCCAGAACCCATGGAGAAAGGCATTCATTACCTCAGTACTTGTCAGGATGAAGCACTCTGGGCACAAAGCCCCTTTCAGAACCAGTGGAGAAAGGCATCCACTACCTCAGTCCTTGGCAGGATGAAGCACTCTGGGCACAAAGACCCCTCCAGAACCAGTGGAGAAAGGTATCCACTACCTTTGTCCTTGCAGAATGAAGCACTCTGGGCACAATGCCCCCTCCAGAACCAGTGGAGTATCACATTCACTACCTCTGTCCTTGGCAAGATGAAGCACTCTGGGCACAATGCCCCCTCCAGAACCAGTGGAGAAAGGCATCCACTACCTCTGTCCTTGGCAGGATGAAGCACTCTGGGCACAAAACCCCCTCCAGAAGCAGTGGAGAAAGGCATCCACTACCTCGGTCCTTGGCACGATGAAGCACTCTAGGCACAAAGCCCCCCCCCCCCGGAACCAGTGGAGAAAGGCATCCAATACCTCAATCCTTGGCAGGATGAATCACTCTGGGAACAAAGCCCCCTCCAGAAGCAGTGGAGAAAGTCATCCGCTACCTCAGTCCTTGGAAGGTTGAAGCACTCTGGGCACAAATCCCCCTCCAGAACCAGTGGAGAAAGGCATCCACTACCTCTCTTCTTGGCAGGATGAAGCACTCTGGGCACAATGCCCCCTCCAGAACCAGTGGAATAGCACATCCACAACCTCTGTCCTTGGCAGGATGAAACACTCTTTGCACAAAACCCCCTCCAGAACCATTGGAGAAAGTCATCCACTACCTCAGTCCTTGGCAGGATGAAGCACTCTGGGCACAATGCCCCCTTCAGAACCAGTGGAGTATCACATCCACTACCTCTGTCCTTGGCAGGATGAAGCACTCTGGGCACAAAGCCCCCTCCAGAACCAGTGGAGTATCACATCCATTGCCTCTGTCCTTGGCAGGATGAAGCACTCTGGTCACAAAGCCCCCTTCAGAACCAGTGGAGAAAGACATCCACTACATCAGTCCTTGTCAGCATGAAGTACTCTGGGCACAATGCCCCCTCCAGAACCAGTGGAGTACCACATCCACAATCTCTGTCCTTGGCAGGATAAAGCACTCTTGGCACAATGCCCCCTTCAGAACTAGTGAAGTATCACATCTATTACCTCTGTCCTTGGCAGGATGAAGCACTCTGGGCACAAAGCCCCTTCCATAACCAGTGAGAAAGGCATCCACTACCTCAGTCCTTGGCAGGATGAAGCACTCTGGGCACAATTGCCCTCTCCAGAACCAGTGGAGTATAACATCCACTGCCTCTGTCCTTGCAGGATGAAGCACTCTGGGCTCAAAACCCCCTCCAGAACCAGTGGAGAAAGGCATCCACTACCTCAGTGCTTGGCAGGATGAAGCACTCTGGGCACAATTCCCTCTCCGGAAACAGTGGAGTATAACATTTACTACCTCTGCCTTGCAGGATGAAGCACTCTGGGCACAAAGCCCCCTCCAGAACCAGTGGAGAAAGGCATCCACTACCTCAGTCCTTGGCAGGATTAAGCACTCTGGGCACAAAGACCCCAACAGAACCAGTGGAGAAAGGTATCCACCACCTCCGTACTTGGCAGGATGAAGCACTCTGGGCACAATGCTCCCTCCAGAACCAGTGGAGTATCACATCCACTACCTCTGTCCTTGGCAGGATAAAGCACTCTAGGCACAATTCCCTCTCCAGAACCAGTGGAGTATAATATCCACTACCTCTGTCCTTGCAGGATGAAGCACTCTGGGCACAAAGCCCCCTCCAGAACCAGTGGAGAAAGGCATCCACTACCTCAGTCCTTGGCGGGATTAAGCACTCTGGGCACAAAGCCCCCTCCAGAACCAGTGGAGAAAGGTATCCACCACCTCTGTCCTTGGCAGGATGAAGCACTCTGGGCACAAAGCCCCCTCCAGAACCAGTGGAGAAAGGCATCCACTACCTCTGTCCTTGGCAGGATGAAGTATTCTGGGCACAGAACCACCTCCAGAACCAGTGGAGAAAGGCATCCACTACCTCGGTCCTTGGCAGGATGAAGCACTCTGGGCACAAATCCCCCTCCAGAACCAGTGGAGTAGCACATCCACAACCTCTGTCCTTGGCAGGATGAAACACTCTGGGCACAAAACCCCCTCCAGAACCAGTGGAGAAGGGCACCCAATACCTCAGTCCTTCGCAGGATGAAGCACTCTAGGCATAAAGCCCCCTCCTGAACCAGTGGAGTATCATATCCATTGCCTCTGTCCTTGGCAGGATGAAGCACTCTGGTCACAAAGGCCCCTCCAGAACCAGTGGAGAAAGACATCCACTACATCAATCCTTGGCAGCATGAAGTACTCTGGGCACAATGCCCCCTCCAGAACCAGTGAAGTATCACATCCACTACCTCTGTACTTGGCAGGATGAAGCACTCTGGGCACAAAGCCCCCTCCAGAACCAGTGGAGAAAGGCATCCACTACCTCAGTCTTTGGCAGAATGAAGCACTCTGGGCACAAAGCCCCCTCCAGAACCAGTGGAGAAAGGCATCCACTACCCCTGTCCTTGGCAGGGTGAAGCACTCTGGGCACAATGCCCCCTCCAGAACCAGTGGAGTATCACATCTACTCTGTCCTCGGCAGGACGAAGCACTCTGGGCACAAAGTCCCCTCCTGAACCAGTGGAGAAAGGCATCCATTACCTCAGTCCTTGGCAGGATGAACCACTCTGGGCACAATGCCCCCTCCAGAACCAGTGGAGAAAGGCATCCACTACCTCTCTCCTTGGCAGGATGAAGCACTCTTGGCACAATGCCCCCTCCAGAACCAGTGGAGTTTCACATCTAATGCCTCTGTCCTTGGCAGGATGAAGCACTCTGGGCACAAAGCCCCCTCTAGAACCAGTGCAGAAAGACATCCACTACCTCAGTCCTTGACAGGATGATGCTCTCTGGGCACAATGCCCCCTCCAGAACCAGTGGAGTTTCACATCTACTACCTCTGTCTTTGTCATAATGAAACACTCTGGGCACAAAACCACCTCTAGAACCAGTGGAGAAAGGCATCCACTACCTCGGTCCTTGGCAGGATGAAGCACTCTGGGCACAATGCCCCCTCCAGAACCAGTGGAGTATCACATCCACTACCTCTGTACTTGGCAGGATGAAGCACTCTGAGCACAAAGCCCCCTCCAGAACCAGTGGAGAAAGGCATACACTACCTCAGTCTTTTGCAGAATGAAGCACTCTGGGCACAAAGTCCCCTCCAGAACCAGTGGAGAAAGGCATCCACTACCTCTGTCCTTGGCAGGGTGAAGCACTCTGGGCATAAAGCCCCCTCCAGAACCAGTGGAGTATCAAATCCATTGCCTCTGTCCTTGGCAGGATGAAGCACTCTGGTCACAAAGGCCCCTCCAGAACCAGTGGAGAAAGACATCCACTAAATCAGTCCTTGGCAGCATGAAGTACTCTGGGCACAAAGCCTCCTCCAGAACGAGTGGAGAAAGGCCTCCACTACCTCAGTCCTTGGCAGGATGAAGCACTCTGAGCACAATTCCATCTCCAGAACCAGTGGAGTATAACATCCACTACCTCTGTCGTTGCAGGATGAAGCACTCTGGGCACAAAGTTCCCTCCAGAACCAGTGGAGAAAGGCATTCATTACCTCAGTACTTGTCAAGATGAAGCACTCTGGGCACAAAGCCCCTTTCAGAACCAGTGGAGAAAGGCATCCACTACCTCAGTCCTTGGCAGGATGAAGCACTCTGGGCACAAAGACCCCTCCAGAACCCGTGGAGAAAGGTATCCACTACCTTTGTCCTTGCAGAATGAAGCACTCTGGGCACAATGCCCCCTCCAGAACCAGTGGAGTATCACATTCACTACCTCTGTCCTTGGCAAGATGAAGCACTCTGGGCACAATGCCCCCTCCAGAACCAGTGGAGAAAGGCATCCACTACCTCTGTCCTTGGCAGGATGAAGCACTCTGGGCACAAAACCCCCTCCAGAAGTAGTGGAGAAAGGCATCCACTACCTCGGTCCTTGGCACGATGAAGCACTCTAGGCACAAACCCCCCCCCCCACCCCCCCGGAACCAGTGGAGAAAGGCATCCAATACCTCAATCCTTGGCAGGATGAATCACTCTGGGAACAAAGCCCCCTCCAGAAGCAGTGGAGAAAGTCATCCGCTACCTCAGTCCTTGGAAGGTTGAAGCACTCTGGGCACAAATCCCCCTCCAGAACCAGTGGAGAAAGGCATCCACTACCTCTCTTCTTGGCAGGATGAAGCACTCTGGGCACAATGCCCCCTCCAGAACCAGTGGAATAGCACATCCACAACCTATGTCCTTGGCAGGATGAAACACTCTGGGCACAAAACCCCCTCCAGAACCATTGGAGAAAGTCATCCACTACCTCAGTCCTTGACAGGATGAAGCACTCTGGGCACAATGCCCCCTTCAGAACCAGTGGAGTATCACATCCACTACCTCTGTCCTTGGCAGGATGAAGCACTCTGGGCTCAAAGCCCCCTCCAGAACCAGTGGAGTATCACATCCATTGCCTCTGTCCTTGGCAGGATGAAGCACTCTGGTCACAAAGCCCCCTCCAGAACCAGTGGAGAAAGACATCCACTACATCAGTCCTTGTCAGCATGAAGTACTCTGGGCACAATGCCCCCTCCAGAACCAGTGGAGTACCACATCCACAATCTCTGTCCTTGGCAGGATAAAGCACTCTTGGCACAATGCCCCCTCCAGAACTAGTGAAGTATCACATCTATTACCTCTGTCCTTGGCAGGATGAAGCACTCTGGGCACAAAGCCCCTTGCATAACCAGTGGAGAAAGGCATCCACTACCTCAGTCCTTGGCAGGATGAAGCACTCTGGGCACAATTGCCCTCTCCAGAACCAGTGGAGTATAACATCCACTGCCTCTGTCCTTGCAGGATGAAGCACTCTGGGCTCAAAACCCCCTCCAGAACCAGTGGAGAAAGTCTTCCACTACCTCAGTGCTTGGCAGGATGAAGCACTCTGGGCACAATTCCCTCTACGGAAACAGTGGAGTATAACATCTACTACCTCTGCCTTGCAGGATGAAGCACTCTGGGCACAAAGCCCCCTCCAGAACCAGTGGAGAAAGGCATCCACTACCTCAGTCCTTGGCGGGATTAAGCACTCTGGGCACAAAGCCCCCTCCAGAACCAGTGGAGAAAGGTATCCACCACCTCTGTCCTTGGCAGGATGAAGCACTCTGGGCACAAAGCCCCCTCCAGAACCAGTGGAGAAAGGCATCACTACCTCTGTCCTTGGCAGGATGAAGTATTCTGGGCACAGGACCACCTCCAGAACCAGTGGAGAAAGGCATCCACTACCTCGGTCCTTGGCAGGATGAAGCACTCTGGGCACAAATCCCCCTCCAAAACGAGTGGAGAAAGGCATCCACTACCTCAATCCTTGGCAGGATGAAGCAATCTGGGCACAAAGCCCCCTCAAGAACCAGTGGAGAAAGGCATCCACTACCTCTGTCCTTGGCTGGATGAAGCACTATGGGCACAATCCCCCCTCCAGAACCAGTGGAGTATCACATCCGCTACCTCTGTCCTTGGCAGGATGAAGCACTCTGGGTACAAAGCCCCCTCCAGAACCATTGGAGGAAGGCATCCACTACCTCAGTCTTTGGCAGAATGAAGCACTCTGGGCACAAAGCCCCCTCCAGAACCAGTGGAGAAAGGTATCCACTACCTCTGTCCTTGGCAGGTGAAGCACTCTGGGTACAATGCCCCCTCCAGAACCAGTAGAGTATCACATCTACTACCTCTGTCCTCGGCAGGAAGAAGCACTCTATGCACAACACCCCCTCCAGAAGCAGTGGAGAAAGGCATCCACTACCTCGGTCCTTGGCAGGATGAAGCACTCTGGGCACAAAGCCCCCTCCAGAACCAGTGGAGAAAGGCATTCACTACCTCTGTTCTTGGCTGGATAAAGCACTCTGGGCACAATGCCCCCTCCAGAAGCAGTAGAGTATCACATCCACTACCTCTGTCCTTGGCAGGATGAAGCACTCTGGACACAAAGCCCCCTCTAGAAGCAGTGGAGAAAGGCATCCACTACCTCAGTCCTTGGCAGGATGAAGCACTCTGGGCACAATGCCCCCTCCAGAAGCAGTAGAGTATCACATCCACTACCTCTGTCTTTGGAAGAATGAAGCACTCTGGGCACAAAGCCCCCTCCAGAACCAGTGGAAAAAGGCATCCACTACCTCTGTCCTTGGCTGGGTGAAGCACTCTGGGCATAAAGCCCCCTCCAGAACCAGTGGAGTATTACATCCATTGGCTCTGTCCTTGGCAGGATGAAGCACTCTGGTCACAAAGGCCCCTCCAGAACCAGTGGAGAAAGACATCCACTACATCAGTCCTTGGCAGCATGAAGTACTCTGGGCACAATGCCCCCTCCAGAACCAGTGGAGTATCACATCCACTACCCCTGTACTTGGTAGGATGAAGCACTCTGGGCACAAAGCCCCCTCCAGAACCAGTGGAAAAAGGCATCCATTACCTCAGTCCTTGGCAGGATGAACCACTCTGGGCACAATGCCCCCTCCAGAACCAGTGGAGAAAGGCATCCACTACCTCTCTCCTTGGCAGGATGAAGCACTCTGGGCATAAAGCCCCCTCCAGAACCAGTGGAGAATCACATCCATTGCCTCTGTTCTTGGCAGGATGAAGCACTCTGGTCACAAAGGCCCCTCCAGAACCAGTGGAGAAAGACATCCACTACATCAATCCTTGGCAGCATGAAGTACTCTGGGCACAATGCCCCCTCCAGAACCAGTGGAGTATCACATCCACTACCTCTGTACTTGGCAGGATGAAGCACTCTGGGCACAAAGCCCCCTCCAGAACCAGTGGAGAAAGGCATCCACTACCTCAGTCTTTGGCAGAATGAAGCACTCTGGGCACAAAGCCCCCTCCAGAACCAGTGGAGAAAGGCATCCACTACCTCTGTCCTTGGCAGAGTGAAGCACTCTGGGCACAATGCCCCCTCCAGAACCAGTGGAGTATCACATCTACTCTGTCCTCGGCAGGAAGAAGCACTCTGGGCACAAAGTCCCCTCCAGAACCAGTGGAGAAAGGCATCCATTACCTCAGTCCTTGGCCGGATTCACCACTCTGGGCACAAAGCCCCCTCCAGAACCAGTGGAAAAAGGCATCCACTACCTCTGTCCTTGGCAGGGTGAAGCACTCTGGGCATAAAGCCCCCTCCAGAACCAGTGGAGTATTACATCCATTGCCTCTGTCCTTGGCAGGATGAAGCACTCTGGTCACAAAGGCCCCTCCAGAACCAGTGGAGAAAGACATCCACTACATCAGTCCTTGGCAGCATGAAGTACTCTGGGCACAATGCCCCCTCCAGAACCAGTGGAGTATCACATCCACTACCCCTGTACTTGGTAGGATGAAGCACTCTGGGCACAAAGCCCCCTCCAGAACCAGTGGAAAAAGGCATCCATTACCTCAGTCCTTGGCAGGATGAACCACTCTGGGCACAATGCCCCCTCCAGAACCAGTGGAGAAAGGCATCCACAACCTCTCTCCTTGGCAGGATGAAGCACTCTGGGCATAAAGCCCCCTCCAGAACCAGTGGAAAATCACATCCATTGCCTCTGTTCTTGGCAGGATGAAGCACTCTGGTCACAAAGGCCCCTCCAGAACCAGTGGAGAAAGACATCCACTACATCAATCCTTGGCAGCATGAAGTACTCTGGGCACAATGCCCCCTCCAGAACCAGTGGAGTATCACATCCACTACCTCTGTACTTGGCAGGATGAAGCACTCTGGGCACAAAGCCCCCTCCAGAACCAGTGGAGAAAGGCATCCACTACCTCAGTCTTTGGCAGAATGCAGCACTCTGGGCACAAAGCCCCCTCCAGAACCAGTGGAGAAAGGCATCCACTACCTCTGGCCTTGGCAGAGTGAAGCACTCTGGGCACAATGCCCCCTCCAGAACCAGTGGAGTATCACATCTACTCTGTCCTCGGCAGGAAGAAGCACTCTGGGCACAAAGTCCCCTCCAGAACCAGTGGAGAAAGGCATCCATTACCTCAGTCCTTGGCAGGATGCACCACTCTGGGCACAATGCCCCCTCCAGAACCAGTGGAGAAAGGCATCCACTACCTCTCTCCTTGGCAGGATGAAGCACTCTGGGCACAATGCCCCCTCCAGAACCAGTGGAGTTTCACATCTATTGCCTCTGTCCTTGGCAGGATGAAGCACTCTGGGCACAAAGCCCCCTCTAGAACCAGTGGAGAAAGACATCCACTACCTCAGTCCTTGGCAGGATGAAGCTCTCTGTGCACAATGCCCCCTCCAGAACCAGTGGAGTATCACATCTACTACCTCTGTCTTTGGCAGGATGAAACACTCTGGGCACAAAACCCCCTCCAGAACAGGTGGAGAAAGGCATCCACTACCTCTGTCCTTGGCTGGATGAAGCACTCTGGTCAAAATCCCCCCTCCAGAACCAGTGGAGTATCAAATCCGCTACCTCTGTCCTTGGCAGGATGAAGCATTCTGGGTACAATGCCCCCTCCAGAACCAGTGGAGAAAGGCATCCACTACCTCTGTCCTTGGCAGGGTGAAGCACTCTGGGCACAATGCCCCCTCCAGAACCAGTGGAGTATCACATCCGCTACCTCTGTCCTTGGCAGGATGAAGCACTCTGGGCACAATGCCCTCTCCATAACCAATGGAGAAAGGCATCCAATACCTCAGTCCTTGGCAGGATGAAGCACTCTAGGCACAATTCCCTCTCCAGAACCAGTGGAGTATAACATCCACTACCTCTGTCCTTGCAGGATGAAGCACTCTGGGCACAAAGCCCCCTCCAGAACCAGTAGAGAAAGGCATCCACTACCTCAGTCCTTGGCGGGATTAACCACTCTGGGCACAAAGCCCCCTCCAGAACCTGTGGAGAAAGGTATCCACCACCTCTGTCCTTGGCAGGATGAAGCACTCTGGGCACAAAGCCCCCTCCAGAACCAGTGGAGAAAGGCATCCACTACCTCTGTCCTTGGCAGGATGAAGCATTCTGGGCACAGAACCACCTCCAGAACCAGTGGAGAATGGCATCCACTACCTCGGTCCTTGGCAGGATGAAGCACTCTGGGCACAAATCCCCCTGTAAAACGAGTGGAGAAAGGCATCCACTACCTCAATCCTTGGCAGGATGAAGCAATCTGGGCACAAAGCCCCCTCATGAACCAGTGGAGAAAGGCATCCACTACCTCTGTCCTTGGCTGGATGAAGCACTCTGGGCAAAATCCCCCCTCCAGAACCAGTGGAGTATCAAATCCGCTACCACTGTCCTTGGCAGGATGAAGCATTCTGGGTACAAAGCCCCCTCCAGAACCAGTGGAGAAAGGCATCCACTACCTCTGTCCTTGGCAGGGTGAAGCACTCTGGGCACAATGCCCCCTCCAGAACCAGTGGAGTATCACATCTACTACCTCTGTCCTCGGCAGGAAGAAGCACTCTGTGCACAAAACCACCTCCAGAACCAGTGGAGAAAGGCATCCACTACCTCGGTCCTTGGCAGGATGAAGCACTCTGTGCACAAAACCACCTCCAGAACCAGTGGAGAAAGGCATCCACTACCTCGGTCCTTGGCAGGATGAAGCACTCTGGGCACAAAACCACCTCCAGAACCAGTGGAGAAAGGCATCCACTACCTCGGTCCTTGGCAGGATGAAGCATTCTGGTCACAATGACCCCTTCAGAACCTGTGGAGTATCACATCCACTACCTCTGCCCTTGGCTGGATGAAGCACTCTGGGCACAAAGCCCCCTCCAGAACCAGTGGAGTATCACATCCATTGCCTCTGTCCTTGGCAGGATGAAGCACTCTGGTCACAAAGCCCCCTCCAGAACCAGTGGAGAAAGACATCCACTACATCAATCCTTGGCAGCATGAAGTACTCTGGGCACAATGCCCCCTCCAGAACCAGTGGAGTATCACATCCACTACCTCTGTCCTTGGCAGGATGAAGCACTCTTAGCACAATGCCCCCTCCAGAACTTGTGAAGTATCACATCTATTACCTCTGTCCTTGGCAGGATGAAGCACTCTGGGCACAAAGCCCCCTCCATAACCAGTGGAGAAAGGCATCCACTACCTCAGTCCTTGGCAGGATGAAGCACTCTGGGCACAATTCCCTCTCCAGAACCAGTGGAGTATAACATCCACTACCTCTTCCTTGCAGGAATAAGCACTCTGTGCACAAAGCCCCCTCCAGAACCAGTGGAGAAAGGTATCCACTACCTCTGTCCTTGGCAGGATGAAGCACTCTGGGCACAATTCCCCCTCCAGAACCAGTGGAGAAAGGCATCCACTACATCTGTTCTTGGCAGGATGAAGCACTCTGGGCACGATGCCCCCTCCAGAAGCAGTGGAGTATCACATCCATTGCCTCTGTCCTTGGCAGGATGAAGCACTCTGCTCACAAAGCCCCCTCCAGAACCAGTGGAGAAAGACATCCACTACATCAATCCTTGGCAGCATGAAGTACGCTGGGCACAATGCCCCCTCCAGAACCAGTGGAGTATCACATCCACTACCTCTGTCCTTGGCAGGATGAAGCACTCTGGGCACAAAGCCCCCTCCATAACCAGTGGAGAAAGGCATCCACTACCTCAGTCCTTGGCAGGATGAAGCACTCTGGGCACAATTCCCTCTCCAGAACCAGTGGAGTATAACATCCACTACCTCTTCCTTGCAGAAATAAGCACTCTGTGCACAAAGACCCCTCCAGAACCAGTGGAGAAAGGTATCCACTACCTCTGTCCTTGGCAGGATGAAGCACTCTGGGCACAATTCCACCTCCAGAACCAGTGGAGAGAGGCATCCACTACATCTGTTCTTGGCAGGATGAAGCACTCTGGGCACGATGCCCCCTCCAGAAGCAGTGGAGTATCACATCCACTACCTCTGTCCTTGGCAGGATGAAGCACTCTGGGCACAAAGCCCCCTCCAGAAGCAGTGGAGAAAGGCATCGACTACCTCATTCCTTGGCAGGATGAAGCACTCTGGGCACAATGTCCCCTTCAGAACCAGTGGAGTCTCACATCCACTACCTCTGTCCTTGGCAGGTTGAAGCACTCTGGGCACAAAGCCTCCTCAAGAACCAGGGGAGAAAGGCATCCACTACATCAGTCCTTGGCAGCATGAAGTACTCTGGGCACAATGCCCCCTCCAGAACAAGTGGAGTATCACATCCACTACCTCTGTCCTTGGCAGGATGAAGTGCTCTTGGCACAATGCCCCCTCCAGAACTAGTGAAGTATCACATCTATTAACTCTGTCCTTGGCAGGATGAAGCACTCTAGGCACAAAGCCCCCTCCATAACCAGTGGAGAAAGGCATCCACTACCTCAGTCCTTGGCAGGATGAAGCACTCTGGGCACAATTCCCTCTCCAGAACCAGTGGAGCATAACATCCACTACCTCTGCCTTGCAGGATGAAGCACTCTGGGCACAAAGCCCCCTCCAGAAGCAGTGGAGAAAGGCATCCACTACCTCATTCCTTGGCAGGATGAAGCACTCTGGGCACCATGTCCCCTTCAGGACCAGTGGAGTCTCACATCCACTACCTCTGTCCTTGGCAGGTTGAAGCACTCTGGGCACAAAGCCTCCTCCAGAACCAGTGGAGAAAGGCATCCACTATATCAGTCCTTGGCAGCATGAAGCACTCTGGGCACAATTCCCTCTCCAGAACCAGTGGAGCATAACATCCACTACCTCTGGCTTGCAGGATGAAGCACTCTGGGCACAAAGCCCCCTCCAGAACCAGTGGAGAAAGGCATCCACTACCTCAGTCCTAGGCAGGATTAAGCACTCTTGGCACAAAGCCCCCTCCACATCCCGTGGAGAAAGGTATCCACCACCTCTGTCCTTGGCAGGATGAAGCACTCTGTGCACAAAACCACCTCCAGAACCAGTGGAGAAAGGCATCCACTACCTCGGTCCTTGGCAGGATGAAGCACTCTGGGCACAAAACCACCTCCAAAACCAGTGGAGAAAGGCATCCACTACCTCGGTCCTTGGCAGGATGAAGCATTCTGGTCACAATGACCCCTTCAGAACCTGTGGAGTATCACATCCACTACCTCTGCCCTTGGCTGGATGAAGCACTCTGGGCAGAAAGCCCCCTCCAGAACCAGTGGAGTATCACATCCATTGCCTCTGTCCTTGGCAGGATGAAGCACTCTGGTCACAAAGCCCCCTCCAGAACCAGTGGAGAAAGACATCCACTACATCAATCCTTGGCAGCATGAAGTACTCTGGGCACAATGCCCCCTCCAGAACCAGTGGAGTATCACATCCACTACCTCTGTCCTTGGCAGGATGAAGCACTCTTAGCCCAATGCCCCCTCCAGAACTTGTGAAGTATCACATCTATTACCTCTGTCCTTGGCAGGATGAAGCACTCTGGGCACAAAGCCCCCTCCATAACCAGTGGAGAAAGGCATCCACTACCTCAGTCCTTGGCAGGATGAAGCACTCTGGGCACAATTCCCTCTCCAGAACCAGTGGAGTGTAACATCCACTACCTCTTCCTTGCAGGAATAAGCACTCTGTGCACAAAGCCCCCTCCAGAACCAGTGGAGAAAGGTATCCACTACCTCTGTCCTTGGCAGGATGAAGTACTCTGGGCACAATTCCCCCTCCAGAACCAGTGGAGAAAGGCATCCACTACATCTGTTCTTGGCAGGATGAAGCACTCTGGGCACGATGCCCCCTCCAGAAGCAGTGGAGTATCACATCCACTACCTCTGTCCTTGGCAGGATGAAGCACTCTGGGCACAAAGCCCCCTCCAGAAGTAGTGGAGAAAGGCATCGACTACCTCATTACTTGGCAGGATGAAGCACTCTGGGCACAATGTCCCCTTCAGAACCAGTGGAGTCTCACATCCACTACCTCTGTCCTTGGCAGGTTGAAGCACTCTGGGCACAAAGCCTCCTCAAGAACCAGTGGAGAAAGGCATCCACTACATCAGTCCTTGGCAGCATAAAGTACTCTGGGCACAATGACCCCTCCAGAACAAGTGGAGTATCACATCCACTACCTCTGTCCTTGGCAGGATGAAGAACTCTAGGCACAAAGCCCCCTCCATAACCAGTGGAGAAAGGCATCCACTACCTCAGTCCTTGGCAGGATGAAGCACTCTGGGCACAATTCCCTCTCCAGAACCAGTGGAGCATAACATCCACTACCTCTGCCTTGCAGGATGAAGTACCCTGGGCACAAAGCCCCCTCCAGAAGCAGTGGAAAAAGGCATCCACTACCTCATTCCTTGGCAGGATGAAGCACTCTGGGCACCATGTCCCCTTCAGGACCAGTGGAGTCTCACATCCACTACCTCTGTCCTTGGCAGGTTGAAGCACTCTGGGCACAAAGCCTCCTCCAGAACCAGTGGAGAAAGGCATCCACTACATCAGTCCTTGGCAGGATGAAGCACTCTGGGCACAATTCCCTCTCCAGAACCAGTGGAGCATAACATCCACTACCTCTGCCTTGCAGGATGAAGCACTCTGGGCACAAAGCCCCCTCCAGAACCAGTGGAGAAAGGCATCCACTACCTCAATCCTTGGCAGGATTAAGCACTCTTGGCACAAAGCCCCCTCCACATCCCGTGGAGAAAGGTATCCACCACCTCTGTCCTTGGCAGGATGAAGCACTCTGTGCACAAAACCACCTCCAGAACCAGTGGAGAAAGGCATCCACTACCTCGGTCCTTGGCAGGATGAAGCACTCTGGGCACAAAACCACCTCCAGAACCAGTGGAGAAAGGCATCCACTACCTCGGTCCTTGGCAAGATGAAGCACTCTGGGCACAATGCCCCCTTCAGAACCAGTGGTGTCTCACGTCCACTACCTCTGTCCTTGGGAGGATGAAGCATTGTGGGCACAAAGCCCCCTCCAGAACCAGTGGAGAAAGGCATCCACTACCTCTGCTCTTGGCAGGATGAAGCACTCAGGCACAATGCCCCCTCCAGAACCAGTGGAGTATCACATCCACTACCTCTGTCCTTGGCAGGATGAAGCACTCTGGGCACAAAACCACCTCCAGTACCAGTGGAGAAAGGCATCCACTACCTCGGTCCTTGGCAGGATGAAGCACTTTGGGCACAATGCCCCCTTCAGAACCAGTGGAGTCTCACATCCACTACCTCTGTCCTTGGCAGGATGAAGCAGTCCGGGCACAAAGCCCCCTCCAGAACCAGTGGAGTATCACATCCACTACCTCTGTCCTTGGCAGGATGAAGCCCTCTGGGCACAAAACACCCTCCAGAACCAGTGAAGAAAGGCATCCACTACCTCGGTCCTTGGCAGTATGAAGCACTGTGGGCACAATGCCCCCTTCAGAAACAGTGGAGTATCTCATCCACTACCTCTGTCCTTGGCAGGATGAAGCACTCTGGACACAAAGCCCCCTCCAGAACCAGTGGAGTATCACATCCATTGCCTCTGTCCTTGGCAGGATGAAGCATTCTGGGCACAAATCCCCTTCCAGAACCAGTGGAGAAAGACAACCTCTACATCAGTCCTTTGCAGGAAGAAGCACTCTGGGCACAAATCCCCTTCCAGAACCAGTGGAGAAAGACAACCTCTACATCAGTCCTTTGCAGGAAGAAGCACTCTGGGCACAATGCCCCCTCCAGAACCAGTGGAGAAAGGCATCCACTACCACTGTCCTTGGCAGGATGAAGCACTCTCGGCACAATGCCCCCTCCAGAACTAGTGAAGTATCACATCTATTACCTCTGTCCTTGGCAGGATGAAGCACTCTGGGCACAAAGCCTCCGCCAGAACGAGTGGAGAAAGGCATCCACTACCTCAGTCCTTGGCAGGATGAAGCACTCTGAGCACAATTCCATCACCAGAACCTGTGGAGTATCACATCCATTGCCTCTGTCCTTGGCAGGATGAAGCACTCTGGACACAAATCCCCTTCCAGAACCAGGGGAGAAAGACAACCTCTACATCAGTCCTTTGCAGGAAGAAGCACTCTGGGCACAATGCCCCCTCCAGAACCAGTGGAGAAAGGCATCCACTACCTGTGTCCTTGGCAGGATGAAGCACTCTGGGCACAATGCCCCCTCCAGAACTAGTGAAGTATCACATCTATTACCTCTGTCCTTGGCAGGATGAAGCACTCTGGGCACAAAGCCTCCGCCAGAACGAGTGGAGAAAGGTATCAACTACCTCAGTCCTTGGCAGGATGAAGCACTCTGAGCACAATTCCATCACCAGAACCAGTGGAGTATAACATCCTCTACCTCTGTCCTTGCAGGATGAAGCACTCTAGGCTCAAAGTTCCCTCCAGAACCAGTCGAGAAAGGCATTCATTACCTCAGTCCTTGTCAGGATGAAGCACTCTGGTCACAAGGCCACTTTCAGAACCAGTGGAGAAAGGCATCCACTACCTCAGTTCTTGGCAGGATGAAGCACTCTGGGCACAAAGACCCCTCCAGAACCAGTGGAGAAAGGTATCCACTACCTCTGTCCATGGCAGAATGAAGCACTCTGGGCACAATGCCCCCTCCAGAACCAGTGGAGTATCACATCCACTACCTCTGTCCTTGGCAGGATGAAGAACTATGGGCACAATGCCCCTTCCAGAACCAGTGGAGTATCACATCCACTACCTCTGTCCTTGGCAGGATGAAGCATTCTGGGCACAAAACCCCCTCCAGAAGCAGTGGAGAAAAGCATCCACTACCTCGGTCCTTGGAAGGATGAAGCACTCTGGGCACAAAGCCCCCTCCAGAACCATTGGAGAAAGGAATCCACTACCTCAGTCCTTGGCAGGATGAAGCAATCTGGACACAAAGCCCCCTCCAGAACCAGTGGAGAAAGGCATCCACTACCTCTCTTCTTGGCAGGATGAAGCACTCTGGGCACAATGCCCCCTCCAGAACCAGTGGAGTAGCACATCCACAACCTCTGTACTTGGCAGGATGAAGCACTCTGGGCACAAAGCCCCCTCCAGAACCAGTGGAGAAAGGCATCCACTACCTCAGTCTTTGGTAGAATGAAGTACTCTGGGCACAATTCCCCCTCCAGAAACAGTGGAGTATCACATCCACTACCTCTGTCCTTGGCTGGATGAATCACTCTTGGCACAATGCCCCCTTCAGAACTAGTGAAGTATCACATCTACTACCTCTGTCCTTGGCAGGATGAAGCACTCTGGGCACAAAGCCCCCTCCAGAAGCAGTGGAGAAAGGCATCCACTACCTCATTCCTTGGCAGGATGAAGCACTCTGGGCACACTGTCCCCTTCAGAACCAGTGGAGTCTCACATCCACTACCTCTGTCCTTGGCAGGTTGAAGCACTCTGGGCACAAAGCCTCCTCCAGAACCAGTGGAGAAAGGCATCCACTACATCAGTCCTTGGCAGCATGAAGTACTCTGGGCACAATTCCCCCTCCAGAAACAGTAGAGTATCACATCCACTACCTGTCTCCTTGGCAGGATGAAGCACTCTTGGCGCAATGCCCCCTTCAGAACTAGTGAAGTATCACATCTACTACCTCTGTCCTTGGCAGGATGAAGCACTCTGGGCACAAAGCCCCCTCCATAACCAGTGGAGAAAGGCATCCACTACCTCAGTCCTTGGCAGGATGAAGCACTCTGGGCACAATTCCCTCTCCAGAACCAGTGGAGTATAACTTCCACTACCTCTGTCCTTGCAGAATGAAGCACTCAGGGCACAAAGCCCCCTCCAGAACCAGTGGAGAAAGGCATCCACTACCTCGGTCCTTGGCAGGACGAAGCACTCTGGGCACAAAGCCACCTCCAGAATGAGTGGAGAAAGGCATCCACTACCTCTGTCATTGCAGGATGAAGCACTCTGGGCACAATTCCCTCTCTAGAACCAGTGGAGTATAACATCCACTACCTCTGCCTTGCAGGATGAAGCACTCTGGGCACAAAGCCCCCTCCAGAACCAGTGGAGAAAGGCATCCACTACCGCAGTCCTTGGCAGGATTAAGCACTCTGGGCACAATTCCCTCTCCAGAACCAGTGGAGTATAACATCCACTACCTCTGTCCTTGCAGGATGAAGCACTCTGGGCACAAAGCCCCCTCCAGAACCAGTGGAGAAAGGCATCCACTACCTCGGTCCTTGGCAGGATGAAGCACTCTGGGCAAAATTCCCTCTCCAGAACCAGTGGAGTATAACATCCACTACCTCTGCCTTGCAGGATGAAGCACTCTGGGCACAAAGCCCCCTCCACAACCAGTGGAGAAAGGTATCCACCACCTCTGTCCTTGGCAGGATAAAGCACTCTGTGCACAAAACCACCTCCAGAACCAGTTAAGAAAGGCATCCACTACCTCGGTCCTTGGCAGGATGAAGCACTCTGGGCACAAAACCACTTCTAGAACCAGTGGAGAAAGGCTTCCATTACCTCGGTCCTTGGGAGGATGAAGCACTCTGGGCACAATGCCCCCTTCAGAACCAGTGGAGTCTCACATCCACTACCTCTGTCCTTGGCAGGATGAAGCATTGCGGGCACAAAGCCCCCTCCAGAACCAGTGGAGAAAGGCATCCAATACCACTGTTCTTGGCAGGATGAAGCACTCAGACACAACGCCCCCTCCAGAACCAGTGGAGTATCACATCCACTACCTCTGCCCTTGGCAGGATGAAGCACTCTGGGCACAAAACCACCTCCAGAACCAGTGGAGAAAGGCATCCACTACCTCGTTCCTTGTCAGGATGAAGCACTCTGGGCACAAAACCACCTCCAGAACCAGTGGAGAAAGGCATCCACTACCTCGGTGCTTGGCAGGATGAAGCAGTCTGGGCACAATGCCCCCTTCAGAAACAGTGGAGTCTCACATCCACTACCTCTGTCCTTGGCAGGATGAAGCAGTCCGGGCACAAAGCCCCCTCCAGAACCAATGGAGTATCACATCCACTACCTCTGTCCTTGGCAGGATGAAGCACTCTGGGCACAAAACACCCTCCAGAACCAGTGAAGAAAGGCATCCAATACCTCGGTCCTTGGCAGTATGAAGCACTCTGGCACAATGCCCCCTTCAGAACCAGTGGAGTATCACATCCACTACCTCTGTCCTTAGCAGGTTGAAGCACTCTGGGCACAAAGCCTCCTCCAGAACCAGTGGAGAAAGGCATCCACTACATCAGTCCTTGGCAGCATGACGTACTCTGGTCACAATGCCCCCTCCAGAACCAGTGGAGTATCACATCCACTACCTCTGTCCTTGGCAGGATGAAGCACTCTTGGCACAATGCCCCCTCCAGAACTGGTGAACTATCACATCTATTAACTCTGTCCTTGGCAGGATGAAGCACTCTGGGCACAAAGCCCCCTCCATAACCAGTGGAGAAAGGCATCCACTACCTCAGTCCTTGGCAGGATGAAGCACTCTGGGCACAATTCCCTCTCCAGAACCAGTGGAGAAAGGCATCCACTACCTCAGTCCTTGGCAGGATTAAGCACTCTTGGCACAAAGCCCCCTCCACAACCCGTGGAGAAAGGTATCCACCACCTCTGTCCTTGGCAGTATGAAGCACTCTGTGCACAAAACCACCTCCAGAACCAGTGGAGAAAGGCATCCACTACCTCCGTCCTTGGCAGGATGAAGCACTCTGGGCACAAAACCACCTCCAGAACCAGTGGAGAAAGGCATCCACTACCTCGGTCCTTGGCAGGATGAAGCATTCTGGGCACAATGCCCACTTCAGAACCAGTGGAGTCTCACATCCACTACCTCTGTCCTTGGGAGGATAAAGCATTGCGGGCACAAAGCCCCCTCCAGAAGCAGTGGAGAAAGGCATCCACTACCTCTTTTCTTGGCAGGATGAAGCACTCAGGCACAATGCCCCCTACAGAACCAGTGGAGTATCACATCCACTACCTCTGTCCTTCGCAGGATGAAGCTCTCTGGGCACAAAACCACCTTCAGAACCAGTGGAGAAAGGCATCCACTACCATGGTCCTTGGCAGGATGAAGCACTCTGGGCACAATGCCCCCTTCAGAACCAGTGGAGTCTCACATCCACTACCTCTGTCCTTGGCAGGATGAAGAACTATGGGCACAATGCCCCTTCCAGAACCAGTGGAGTATCACATCCACTACCTCTGTCCTTGGCAGGATGAAGCACTCTGGGCACAAAACCCCCTCCAGAAGCAGTGGAGAAAAGCATCCACTACCTCGGTCCTTGGAAGGATGAAGCACTCTGGGCACAAAGCCCCCTCCAGAACCATTGGAGAAAGGAATCCACTACCTCAGTCCTTGGCAGGATGAAGCAATCTTGGCACAAAGCCCCCTCCAGAACCAGTGGAGAAAGGCATCCACTACCTCTCTTCTTGGCAGGATGAAGCACTCTGGGCACAATGCCCCCTCCAGAACCAGTGGAGTAGCACATCCACAACCTCTGTACTTGGCAGGATGAAGCACTCTGGGCACAAAGCCCCCTCCAGAACCAGTGGAGAAAGGCATCCACTACCTCAGTCTTTGGTAGAATGAAGTACTCTGGGCACAATTCCCCCTCCAGAAACAGTGGAGTATCACATCCACTACCTCTGTCCTTGGCAGGATGAAGCACGCTTGGCACAATGCCCCCTTCAGAACTAGTGAAGTATCACATCTACTACCTCTGTCCTAGGCAGGATGAAGCACTCTGGGCACAAAGCCCCCTCCAGAAGCAGTGGAGAAAGGCATCCACTACCTCATTCCTTGGCAGGATGAAGCACTCTGGGCACACTGTCCCCTTCAGAACCAGTGGAGTCTCACATACACTACCTCTGTCCTTGTCAGGTTGAAGCACTCTGGGCACAAAGCCTCCTCCAGAACCAGTGGACAAAAGGCATCCACTACATCAGTCCTTGGCAGCATGAAGTACTCTGGGCACAATTCCCCCTCCAGAAACAGTGAAGTATCACATCTACTACCTCTGTCCTTGGCAGGATGAAGCACTCTGGGCACAAAGCCCCCTCCATAACCAGTGGAGAAAGGCATCCACTACCTCAGTCCTTGGCAGGATGACGCACTCTGGGCACAATTCCCTCTCCAGAACCAGTGGAGTATAACATCCACTACCTCTGTCCTTGCAGAATGAAGCACTCTGGGCACAAAGCCCCCTCCAGAACCAGTGGAGAAAGGCATCCACTACCTCGGTCCTTGGCAGGATTAAGCACTCTTGGCACAAAGCCCCCTCCACAACCCGTGGAGAAAGGTATCCACCACCTCTGTCCTTGGCAGGATGAAGCACTCTGTGCACAAAACCACCTCCAGAACCAGTGGAGAAAGGCATCCACTACCTCGGTCCTTGGCAGGACGAAGCACTCTGGGCACAAAGCCACCTCCAGAATGAGTGGAGAAAGGCATCCACTACCTCTGTCCATGCAGGATGAAGCACTCTGGGCACAATCCCCTCTCTAGAACCAGTGGACTATAACATCCACTACCTCTGCCTTGCAGGATGAAGCACTCTGGGCACAAAGCCCCCTCCAGAACCAGTGGAGAAAGGCATCCACTACCGCAGTCCTTGGCAGGATTAAGCACTCTGGGCACAATTCCCTCTCCAGAACCAGTGGAGTATAACATCCACTACCTCTGTCCTTGCAGGATGAAGCACTCTGGGCACAAAGCCCCCTCCAGAACCAGTGGAGAAAGGCATCCACTACCTCGGTCCTTGGCAGGATGAAGCACTCTGGGCAAAATTCCCTCTCCAGAACCAGTGGAGTATAACATCCACTACCTCTGCCTTGCAGGATGAAGCACTCTGGGCACAAAGCCCCCTCCAGAACCAGTGGAGAAAGGCATCCACTACCGCAGTCCTTGGCAGGATTAAGCACTCTTGGCACAAATCCCCCTCCACAACCAGTGGAGAAAGGTATCCACCACCTCTGTCCTTGGCAGGATGAAGCACTCTGTGCACAAAACCACCTCCAGAACCAGTCAAGAAAGGCATCCACTACCTCGGTCCTTGGCAGGATGAAGCACTCTGGGCACAAAACCACTTCTAGAACCAGTGGAGAAAGGCTTCCATTACCTCGGTCCTTGGGAGGATGAAGCACTCTGGGCACAATGCCCCCTTCAGAACCAGTGAAGTCTCACATCCACTACCTCTGTCCTTGGCAGGATGAAGCATTGCGGGCACAAAGCCCCCTCCAGAACCAGTGGAGAAAGGCATCCAATACCTCTGTTCTTGGCAGGATGAAGCACTCAGACACAACGCCCCCTCCAGAACCAGTGGAGTATCACATCCACTACCTCTGCCCTTGGCAGGATGAAGCACTCTGGGCTCAAAACCACCTCCAGAACCAGTGGAGAAAGGCATCCACTACCTCGTTCCTTGTCAGGATGAAGCACTCTGGGCACAAAACCACCTCCAGAACCAGTGGAGAAAGGCATCCACTACCTCGGTGCTTGGCAGAATGAAGCAGTCTGGGCACAATGCCCCCTTCAGAACCAGTGGAGTCTCACATCCACTACCTCTGTCCTTGGCAGGATGAAGCAGTCCGCGCTCAAAGCCCCCTCCAGAACCAATGGAGTATCACATCCACTACCTCTGTCCTTGGCAGGATGAAGCACTCTGGGCACAAAACACCCTCCAGAACCAGTGAAGAAAGGCATCCAATACCTCGGTCCTTGGCAGTATGAAGCACTCTGGCACAATGCCCCCTTCAGAACCAGTGGAGTATCACATCCACTACCTCTGTCCTTGGCAGGTTGAAGCACTCTGGGCACAAAGCCTCCTCCAGAACCAGTGGAGAAAGCCATCCACTACATCAGTCCTTGGCAGCATGACGTACTCTGGTCACAATGCCCCCTCCAGAACCAGTGGAGTATCACATCCACTACCTCTGTCCTTGGCAGTATGAAGCACTCTTGGCACAATGCCCCCTCCAGAACTGGTGAAATATCACATCTATTAACTCTGTCCTTGGCAGGATGAAGCACTCTGGGCACAAAGCCCCCTCCATAACCAGTGGAGAAAGGCATCCACTACCTCAGTCCTTGGCAGGATGAAGCACTCTGGGCACAATTCCCTCTCCAGAACCAGTGGAGAAAGGCATCCACTACCTCAGTCCTTGGCAGGATTAAGCACTCTTGGCACAAAGCCCCCTCCACAACCCGTGGAGAAAGGTATCCACCACCTCTGTCCTTGGCAGGATGAAGCACTCTGTGCACAAAACCACCTCCGTAACCAGTGGAGAAAGGCATCCACTACCTCCGTCCTTGGCAGGATGAAGCACTCTGGGCACAAAACACCCTCCAGAACCAGTGAAGAAAGGCATCCAATACCTCGGTCCTTGGCAGTATGAAGCACTCTGGCACAATGCCCCCTTCAGAACCAGTGGAGTATCACATCCACTACCTCTGTCCTTGGCAGGTTGAAGCACTCTGGGCACAAAGCCTCCTCCAGAACCAGTGGAGTATCACATCCACTACCTCTGTCCTTGGCAGGATGAAGCACTCTTGGCACAATGCCCCCTCCAGAACTGGTGAACTATCACATCTATTAACTCTGTCCTTGGCAGGATGAAGCACTCTGGGCACAAAGCCCCCTCCATAACCAGTGGAGAAAGGCATCCACTACCTCAGTCCTTGGCAGGATGAAGCACTCTGGGCACAATTCCCTCTCCAGAACCAGTGGAGAAAGGCATCCACTACCTCAGTCCTTGGCAGGATTAAGCACTCTTGGCACAAAGCCCCCTCCACAACCCGTGGAGAAAGGTATCCACCACCTCTGTCCTTGGCAGGATGAAGCACTCTGGGCACAAAACCACCTCCAGAACCAGTGGAGAAAGGCATCCACTACCTCCGTCCTTGGCAGGATGAAGCACTCTGGGCACAAAACCACCTCCAGAACCAGTGGAGAAAGGCATCCACTACCTCGGTCCTTGGCAGGATGAAGCATTCTGGGCACAATGCCCACTTCAGAACCAGTGGAGTCTCACATCCACTACCTCTGTCCTTGGGAGGATAAAGCATTGCGGGCACAAAGCATCCTCCAGAAGCAGTGGAGAAAGGCATCCACTACCTCTTTTCTTGGCAGGATGAAGCACTCAGGCACAATGCCCCCTACAGAACCAGTGGAGTATCACATCCACTACCTCTGTCCTTCGCAGGATGAAGCTCTCTGGGCACAAAACCACCTTCAGAACCAGTGGAGAAAGGCATCCACTACCTCGGTCCTTGGCAGGATGAAGCACTCTGGGCACAATGCCCCCTTCAGAACCAGTGGAGTCTCACATCCACTACCTCTGTCCTTGGCAGGATGAAGCAGTCCGGGCACAAAGCCCCCTCCAGAACCAGTGGAGTATCACATTCACTACCTCTGTCCTTGGCAGGATGAATCCCTCTGGGCACAAAACACCCTCCAGAACCAGTGAAGAAAGGCATCCACTACCTCGGTCCTTGGCAGTATGAAGCACTCTGGGCACAATGCCCCCTCCAGAACCAGTGGAGAAATACATCCACTACATCAGTCCTTTGCAGGATGAAGCACTCTGGGCACAATGCCCCCTCCAGAACCAGTGGAGAAAGGCATCCACTACCTCTGTCCTTGGCAGGATGAAGCACTCTGGGCACAAAGCCCCCTCCAGAACCAGTGGAGTATCACATCCATTGCCTCTGTCCTTGGCAGGATGAAGCACTCTGGGCACAAAGCCCCTTCCAGAACCAGTGGAGAAATACATCCATTACATCAGTCCTTTGCAGGATGAAGCACTAAGGGCACAATTTCCTCTCCAGAACCAGTGGAGAAAGGCATCCACTACCTCTGTCCTTGGCAGGATGAAGCACTCTGGGCACAATGCCCCCTCCAGAACTAGTGAAGTATCACATCTATTACCGCTGTCCTTGGCAGGATGAAGCACTCTGGGCACAAAGCCTCCTCCAGAACGAGTGGAGAAAGGCATCCACTACCTCAGTCCTTGGCAGGATGAAGCACTCTGAGCACAATTCCATCTCCAGAACCAGTGGAGTATAACATCCACTACCTCTGTCCTTGCAGGATGAAGCACTCTGGGCACAAAGTTCCCTCCAGAACCAGTGGAGAAAGGCATTCATTACCTCAGTACTTGTCAGGATGAAGCACTCTGGGCACAAAGCCCCTTTCAGAACCAGTGGAGAATGGCATCCACTACCTCAGTCCTTGGCAGGATGAAGCACTCTGGGCACAAAGACCCCTCCAGAACCAGTGGAGAAAGGTATCCACTACCTTTGTCCTTGGCAGAATGAAGTACTCTGGGCACAATGCCCCCTCCAGAACCAGTGGAGTATCACATTCACTACCTCTGTCCTTGGCAAGATGAAGCACTCTGGGCACAATGCCCCCTCCAGAACCAGTGGAGAAAGGCATCCACTACCTCTGTCCTTGGCAGGATGAAGCTCTCTGGGCACAAAACCCCCTCCAGAAGTAGTGGAGAAAGGCATCCACTACCTCGGTCCTTGGCAAGATGAAGCACTCTAGGCACAAACCCCCCCCCCCTCCCCCGGAACCAGTGGAGAAAGGCATCCACTACCTCAAACCTTGGCAGGATGAATCACTCTGTGAACAAAGCCCCCTCCAGAAGCAGTGGAGAAAGGCATCCGCTACCTCAGTCCTTGGCAGGATGAAGCACTCTGGGCACAATGCCCCCTTCAGAACCAGTGGAGTCTCACATCCACTACCTCTGTCCTTGGAAGGTTGAAGCACTCTGGGCACAAATCCCCCTCCAGAACCCGTGGAGAAAGGCATCCACTACCTCTCTTCTTGGCAGGATGAAGCACTCTGGGCACAATGCCCCCTCCAGAACCAGTGGAATAGCACATCCAGAACCTCTGTCCTTGGCAGGATGAAACACTCTGGGCACAAAACCCCCTCCAGAACCATTGGAGAAAGTCATCCACTACCTCAGTCCTTGGCAGGATGAAGCACTCTGGGCACAATGCCCCCTTCAGAACCAGTGGAGTATCACATCCACTACCTCTGTCCTTGGCAGGATGAAGCACTCTGGGCACAAAGCCCCCTCCAGAACCAGTGGAGTATCTCATCCATTGCCTCTGTCCTTGGCAGGATGAAGTACTCTGGTCACAAAGCCCCCTCCAGAACCAGTGGAGAAAGACATCCACTACATCAGTCCTTGTCAGCATGAAGTACTCTGGGCACAATGCCCCCTCCAGAACCAGTGGAGTACCAGATCCACTATCTCTGTCCTTGGCAGGATAAAGCACTCTTGGCACAATGCCCCCTCCAGAACTAGTGAAGTATCACATCTATTACCTCTGTCCTTGGCAGGATGAAGCACTCTGGGCACAAAGCCCCTTCCATAACCAGTGGAGAAAGGCATCCACTACCTCAGTCCTTGGCAGGATGAAGCATTCTGGGCACAATTGCCCTCTCCAGAACCAGTGGAGTATAACATCCACTGCCTCTGTCCTTGCAGGATGAAGCACTCTGGGCTCAAAACCCCCTCCAGAACCAGTGGAGAAAGGCATCCACTACCTCAGTCCTTGGCAGGATGAAGCACTCTGGGCACAATTCCCTCTCCAGAAACAGTGGAGTATAACATCTAGTACTTCTGCCTTGCAGGATGAAGCACTCTGGGCACAAAGCCCCCTCCAGAACCAGTGGAGAAAGGCATCCACTACCTCAGTCCTTGGCAGGATTAAGCACTCTGGGCACAAAGCCCCCAACAGAACCAGTGGAGAAAGGTATCCACCACCTCTGTACTTGGCAGGATGAAGCACTCTGGGCACAATGCTCCCTCCAGATCCAGTGGAGTATCACATCCACTACCTCTGTCCTTGGCAGGATGAAGCACTCTGGGCACAAAACCACCTCCAGAAGCAGTGGAGAAAGGCATCCACTACCTCGGTCCTTGACAGGATGAAGAACTCTGGGCACAAAGCCCCCTCCAGAACCAGTGGAGAAAGGCATCCATTAGCTCAATCCTTGGCAGGATGAAGCAATCTTGGCAGAAAGCCCCCTCCAGAACCAGTGGAGAAAGGCATCCACTACCTCTGTTCTTGGCAGGATGAAGCACTCTGGGCACAATCCCCCCTCCAGAACCAGTGGAGTCTCACGTCCACCACCTCTGTCCTTGGCAGGTTGAAGCACTCTGGGCACAGAGCCCCCTGCAGAACCAGTGGAGAAAGGCATCGACTACCTCTGTTCTTGGCAGGATGAAGCACTCTAGGCACAAAGCCCCATTCAGAACCAGAGGAGTCTCACGTCCACCACCTCTGTCCTTGGCAGGTTGAAGCACTCTGGGCACAAAGCCCCCTCCAGAAGCAGTGGAGAAAGGCATCCACTATCTCATTCCTTGGCAGGATGAAGCAGTCTGGGCACAATGCCCCCTTCAGAACCAGTGGAGTCTCACGTCCACTACCTCTGTCCTTGGCAGGTTGAAGCACTCTGGGCACAAAGCCCCCGCCAGAACCAGTGGAGAAAGGCATCCGCTACCTCTGTTCTTGGCAGGATGAAGCACTCTGGGCACAATGCCCCCTCCAGAACCAGTGGAGTATCACATCCACTACCTCTATCCTTGGCAGGATGAAGCACTCTGGGCACAAAACCCCCTCCAGAACCAGTGGAGAAAGGCATCCACTACCTCGGTCCTTGGCAGGATGAAGCACTCTGGGCACAATGCCCCCTTCAGAACCAGTGGAGTATCACATCCACTACCTCTGTCCTTGGCAGGATGAAGCACTCTAGGAACAATGCCCCCTCCAGAACCAGTGGAGTATCACATCCACTTCCACCCGCTCTTTGGCAGGATGAAGCCCTCTGGGCACAAAACCCCCTCCAGAAGCAGTGTAGAAAGGCATCCACTACCTCAATCCTTGGCAGGATGAAGCAATCTGACCACAAAGCCCCTTCCAGAACCAGTGGATAAAGGCATCCACTACCTCTGTTCTCGGCAGGATGAAGCACTCTGGGCACAATGCCCCCTTCAGAACCAGTGGAGTCTCACCTCCACTACCTCTGTCCTTGGCAGGTTGAAGCACTCTGGGCACAAAGCCCCCTCCAGAACCCATAGAGAAAGGCATCCACTACCTCTGTTCTTGGCAGGATGAAGCACTCTGGGCACAATGCCCCCTCCAGAGCCAGTGGAGTAGCACATCCACTACCTCTGTCCTTGGCAGGATGAAACACTCTGGGCACAAAACTCCCTCCAGAACCAGTGGAGAAAGGCATCCACTACCTCGGTCCTTGGCAGGATGAAGCACTCTGGGCACAATGCCCCCTTCAGAACCAGTGGAGTATCACATCCATTGCCTTTGTCCTTGGCAGGATGAAGCACTCTGGTCACAAAGCCGCCTCCAGAACCAGTGGAGAAAGACATCCACTACATCAGTCCTTGGCAGCATGAAGTACTCTGGGCACAATGCCCCCTCCAGAACCAGTGGAGTATCACATCCACTATCTCTGTCCTTGGCAGGATGAAGCACTCTGGGCACAATGCCCCCTCCAGAACAAGTGAAGTATCACATCTATTACCTCTGTCCTTGGCAGGATGAAGCACTCTGGGCACAAATCCCCCTCCATAACCAGTGGAGAAAGGCATCCACTCCCTCAGTCCTTGGCAGGATGAAGCACTCTGGGCACAATTCCCTCTCCAGTACCAGTGGAGTATAACATCCACTACCTCTGTCCTTGCAGGATGAAGCACTCTAAGCACAAAGCCCCCTCCAGAACCAGTGGAGAAAGGCATCCACAACCTCAGTCCTTGGCAGGATGAAGCACTCTGGGCACAAAGCCCCCTCCAGAACCAGTGGAGAAAGGTATCCACCACCTCTGTCCATGGCAGGATGAAGCAATCTGGGCACAATGTATCCTCCAGAACCTGTGGAGTATCACATCCACTACCTCTGTCCTTGGCAGGATAAAGCACTCTGGTCACAAAACCACCTCGAGAACCAGTGGAGAAAGGCATCCACTCCCTCGGTCCTTGGCAGGATGAAGCACTCTGGGCACAAAGGCCCCTCCAGAACCAGTGGAGAAAGGCATCCACTACCTCAATCCTTGGCAGGATGAAGCAATCTAGGCACAAAGCCCCCTCCAGAACCAGTGGAGAAAGGCATCCACTACCTCTGTCCTTGGCAGGATGAAGCACTCTGGGCACAAAGCCCTCTCCAGAAGCAGTGGAGAAAGGCATCCACTACCTCATTCCTTAGTAGGATGAAGCACTCTGGGCACAATGCCCCCTTCAGAACCAGTGGAGTCTCACATCCACTACCTCTGTCCTTGGCAGGTTGAAGCACTCTGGGCACAAAGTCCCCTCCAGAACCAGTGGAGAAAAGCATCCACTACCTCTGTTCTTGGCAGGATGACGCACTCTGGGCACAATGCCCCCTCCAGAACCAGTGGAGTATCACATCCACTACCTCTGTCCTTGGCAGGATGAAGCACTCTGGGCACAAAACCCCCTCCTGAATCAGTGGAGAAAGGCATCCACTACCTCGGTCCTTACCAGGATGAAGCACTCTGGGCACAATGCCCCCTTCAGATCCAGTGGAGTATCACATCCACTACCTCTGTCCTTGGCAGGATGAAGCACTCTGGGCACAATGCTCCCTCCAGAACTATTGAAGTATCACATCTATTACCTCTGTCCTTGGCAGGATGAAGCACTCTGGGCACAAAGCCCCCTCAAGGACCAGTGGAGAAAGGCATCCACTACCTTAGTCCTTGGCAGGATGAAGCAATCTGGGCACAATTCCATCTCCAGAACCAGTGGAGTATAACATCCACTACCTCTGTCCTTGCAGGATGAAGCACTCTGGGCACAAAATTCCCTCCAGAACCAGTGGAGAAAGGCCTCTATTACCTCAGTCCTTGTCAGGATGAAGCACTCTGGGCACAAAGCCCCTTTCAGAACCAGTGGAGAAAGGCAACCACTACCTCTGCCTTGCAGGATGAAGCACTCTGGGCACAAAGCCCCCTCCAGAACCAGTGGAGAAAGGCATCCACTACCTCAGTCCTTGGCAGGATTAAGCACTCTGTGCACAAAGCCCCCTCCAGAACCAGTGGAGAAAGGTAGCCACCACCTCTGTCCTTGGCAGGATGAAGCACTGTGGGCACAATGCATCCTCTAGAACCAGTGGAGTATCACATCCACTACCTCTGTCCTTGGCAGGATGAAGCACTCTGGGCACAAAACCACCTCCAGAAACAGTGGAGAAAGGCATCCACTACCTCGGTCCTTGGCAGGATGAAGCACTTTGGGCACAAAGCCCCCTCCAGAATCAGTGGAGAAAGGCATCCACTACCTCTGTCCCTGGCAGGATGAAGCACTCTGGGCACAATGCCCCCTCCAGAACCAGTGGAGTATCACATCTACTACCTCTGTCCTTGTCAGGAAGAAGCACTCTGGGCACAAAACCACCTCCAGAAACAGTGGAGAAAGGCATCCACTACCTCGATCCTTGGCAAGATGAAGAACTCTGGGCACAATGCCCCCTCCAGAATTAGTGAAGTATCACATCTATTACCTCTGTCCTTGGCCGGATGAAGCACTCTGGGCACAAAGCCCCCTCCAGAACCAGTGGAGAAAGGCATCCACTACCTCAGTCGTTGGCAGGATGAAGCTCTCTGGGCACAAAGCCCCCTCCCGAACCAGTGGAGAAAGGCATCCACTACGTCAATCCTTGGCAGGATGAAGCAATCTGGGCACGAAGACCCCTCCAGAACCAGTGGAGAAAGGTATCCACTACCTCTGTTCTTGGCAGGATGAAGCACTCTGGACACAATGCCCCCTCCAGAAGCAGTGGAGTATCACATCCACTACCTCTGTCCTTGGCAGGATGAAGCACTCTGGGCACAAAGCCCCCTCCAGAAGCAGTGGAGAAAGGCATCCACTACCTCAGTCCTTGGCAAGATGAAGCACTCTGGACACAAAGCCCCCTCCAGAATCAGTGGAGAAAGGCATCCACTACCTCTGTCCATGGCAGGATGAAGCACTCTGGGCATAATGCCCCCTCCAGAACCAGTAGAGTATCACATCTACTACCTCTGTCCTTGGCAGGAAGAAGGACTCTGGGCACAAAACCATCTCCAGAACCAGTGGAGAAAGGCATCCACTACATCGGTCCTTGGCAAGATGAAGAAGTCTGGGCACAATACCCCCTCCAGATTTAGTGAAGTATCACATCTATTACCTCTGTCCTTGGCCGGATGAAGCACTCTGGGCACAAAGCCCCCTCCAGAACCAGTGGAGAAAGGTATCCACCACCTCTGTCCTTGGCATGATGAAGCACTCTGGGCACAATGCCCCCTCCAGAACCAGTGGAGTGTCACATCCACTACCTCTGTCCTTGGCAGGATGAAGCACTCTGGTTACAAAACCCCCTCCAGAACCAGTGGAGAAAGGCATCCACTACCTCTCTCCTTGGCAGGATGAAGCACTCTGGGCACAAAGCCCCCTCTAGAACCAGTGGAGAAAGGCATCCACTACCTCAATCCTTGGCAGGATGTTGCACTCTGGACACAAAGCCCCCTCCAGAACCAGTGGAGAAAGGCATCCACTACCTCTGTCCTTGGCAGGATGAAGCACTCTGGGCACAATGCCCCCTCCAGAAGCAGTGGAGTATCACATCCACTACCTCTGTCCTTGGCAGGATGAAGCACTCTGGGCACAAAGCCCCCTCCAGAACCAGTGAAGAAAGGCATACACTACCTCAGTCCTTGGCAGGATGAAGCACTCTGGGCACAAAGCCCCCTCCAGAACCAGTGGAGTATCACATCCACTACCTCTGTCCTTGGCATCATGAAGCACTCTGGGAACAAAGCCCCCTCCAGAACCAGTGGAGAAAGGCATCCACTACCTCTGTCCTTGGCAGGATGAAGCACTCTGGGCACAATGCCCCCTTCAGAACCAGTGGAGTATCACATCTACTACCTCTATCCTTTTCAGGATGAAGCACTCTGGGCACAAAGCCCCCTCCAGAACCAGTTGAGAAAGGCATCCACTACCTCAGTCCTTGGCAGGATGAAGCACTCTGGGCACAAAGCCCCCTCCAGAACCAGTAGAGAAAGGCATCCACTTCCTCTGTCTTTGGGAGGATGAAGCACTCTCGGCACAATGCCCCCTCCAGAACCAGTGGAGTATCACATCTACTACCTTAGTCCTTTGCAGGATGAAGCACTCTGGGAACAAAGCCCCCTCCAGATCCAGTGGAGAAAGGCATCTACTACCTCAGTCTTTGGACGGATGAAGCACTCTGGGCACAAAGCCCCCTCCAGAACCATGCAGAACTGTTATCCACTTGAGAGACTGTGGCTTTGCACTCCCCAGGATACAGCAGTGGGCAGCCCACCCACTGGAGTGACTTGTGAGACTGTGGCTTTGCACTCCCCAGGATTAACCAGTGGGCAAACCACCCACTGTAGATACTTGAGAGACTGCAGCTTTGCACTCCCCAGGATAAAGCAGTGGGCAAACCACCCACTGGAGAGACTTGAGAGTCTGTGGCTTTGCATTCCCCAGGATAAAACAGTGGGCAAGCCACCCACTGGAGAGACTTGTGAGATTGTGGCTTTTCACTCCCCAGGATAAAGTAGTGGGCAACCCAACCACTGGAGAGACTCGAGAGACTGTGGCTTTGCACTCCCCAGGATAAAGCAGTCGGCAAACCACACACTGTAAAGACTTGTGAGACTGTGGCTTTGCACTCCCCAGGATGCAGCTGTGGGCAACCCACCCACTGGAGAGACTTGTGAGACTGTGGCTTTGCACTCCCCAGGATAAAGCAGTGGACAACCCACCAACCGGAGAGACTTGTGAGACTGTGGCTTTGCACTCCCCAGGATGCAGCAGTGGGCAACCCACCCACTGCAGAGACTTGAGAGACTGTGGCGTTGCACTCCCCAGGATAAAGCAGTGGGCAAACCACCCACTGTAAAGTCTTGCGAGACTGTGGCTTTGCACTCCCTAGCATACATCAATGGGCATTGTGCCCCCTCGTAGAGCTGGCGTCGTGCACTCATCTGTCTGTGGTGCCCCCCTTTCCTTCCCCCTGAGGTGCTTGTTTTATTTCGATCTGATGCCTCTGCAGTGTTCTCTCCGTTTTGATTGAGTATCTTGTGTGGGCCTCGCCCATGCATTTTGGGCCCAGTGGTACACGAACTATGTAGGTGCAGTACATGGACTTGAATTCTTGGTGTATATATTTGTTAATGGTGTATATATATTTTTGAGTAATGGATTTTTATTGACTACAATCGTTCAACTCATTTCCTTTTGTCCTTGTGTTCTTCCACAGGGGGTTGGGGGGTGTTAATGTAATGTTTCAACATGCATTTGTGTGTGTGTTGTAGTGGGTGAGGGTTTTGCGTGTTCCGTGTTGCATGTTGCGTGTGTGTCACTCTCTTTTCCCTTCCCCCTCCCCTGTGTCGTAGGTGCAGTACTCACTCTGGTCATCGCGGCCGGCGTTCGTGCTCCTGGTAGAGGAGCAGGAAGACAATGGCAGGTAGAATTTGGAGTTCAGGCTCCATGGCGTCCTGGTTCCTCGTGGGGTGTGTAGAGGTGAGCGTTTTCCCTTCCAAGCCTGTTTCCGCCGTGTTTTTGTTCGCAGTGAATCCGCATCGGAAAAGGTGGCGGAGTGGCCTCTCATGACACTGTGGGCGGTACATTGTCTTCCACCTGTCTGTTGGCAGTGACCGCCCTGCTGTTTGTTTGTACCGCCATGGCGGTCGGAGTGTTAATGTGGCTGTCGATGTTGGCGGTTTCCGCCACGGTCGTGATTCCATTTTTTTTACCGCCGGCCTGTTGGCAGTTTTACCGCCGCTTTATCACCAACCGCCAGGGTTGTAATGAGGGCTTTAGTCCTCTTCTTTGAACCATTTCCTCTTTTCACAGTTGCTGCAGGATGGTAGAGGAGATGGTTGTTAAAACTGTGGTAAACTCAGCACCCGCAGGAATTGAGGCTAGGGCTTTCCATTTATAAAATCATTATCTGGGTCTATTCAGATTCAGAATATATTAGTTACATCATACATGATAGACTAAAACAATAGAGTCATAAACATCTTTGTGACTCCTATGGTAAGTAGGGAGCGTAGGGGTCCAATGATTACCCACTACAATAGCTTAGAAAAGCTCCAGTAAAGGTGCAAGGACTTGTAAAAGTAGAACCAACTTGAAAAAAGGGCAACAAGGCATTAAATCAAAGAAATTAAATGAATCCAACACACTTCGATTAATATGACCACAGTATTAGCTGAAGAGTAATGTAATGCTATTAAAGATGGTGGTTGAAAAATAAAGACAAACAGCCTGGTGGTATTTCTGTAGTTCTCAGAGTATAATTGTAAATAATTGTGCATTGTTCTATCAAATGCTCTCTGTGTAGCAAACACATAATTTGATGACTTACAACTCAGAACTGTAAAGAACCAGTTCTCAGTGGCACGCACAAAGGCTCATATTTATGAAATGTTTGCGCTGCCTTAGCGTCATTTTGTTTGACAGAAAAGCGGTGGCAAACTTAACTCCATATTTATCTTTTGACACTAGACATATCGGAGTTAGCGACATTTTTAGAGAGCGCCAACCTACCTTGCGTTTCATTACAACAATGAGATGCAAGGTAGGCGTTCCCTTCCTAAAATTGACGCTAGCTCTCGAGCACCATATTTACTTACCATCGCAAAACAACGCATACCAGACTGCAAAAATGACACTAAGACCCTGTAAAGAAATGGCTCCCTGTTGCAGTTACCCACCACTTTTTGCCTGGGTGCCATGCCAACCTCACACTGCCTGTGGCATAGGTAAGTCACCCCTCTAGCAGGCCTCACAGCCCTAAGGCAGGGTGCACTATACCACAAGTGAGGGCATAGGTGCATGAGCACTATGCCCCTACAGTGTCTAAGCAAAACCTTAGACATTGTAAGTGCAGGGTAGCCATAAGAGTACATGGTCTGGGAGTCTGTCAAAAACGAACTCCACAGCTCCATAATGACTACACTGAATACTGGGAAGTTTAGTATCAAACTTCTCAGAATAATAAACCTGCACTGATGCCAGTGTTGGATTTATTAAAAAATGCACACAGAGGGCATCTTAGAGATGCCCCCTGTATTTTACCCAATTGTTCAGTGCAGGACTGACTGGTCTGTGCCAGCCTGCTGCTGAGAGACGAGTTTCTGACCCCATGTGGTGAGGGCCTTTGTGCTCTCTGAGGACAGAAACAAAAGCCTGCTCCCGGTGGAGGTGCTTCACACCTCCCCCTGCAGGAACTAACACCTAGCAGTGAGCCTCAAAGGCTCAGGCTTTGTGTTACAATGCCCCAGGGCACTCCAGCTAGTGGAGATGCCCGCCCCCTGGACACAGCCCCCACTTTTGGCGACAAGTCCAGGAGAGATAATGAGAAAAACAAAGAGGAGTCACTGGCCAGTCAGGACAGCCCCTAAGGTGTCCTGAGCTGAGGTGACTCTGACTTTTAGAAATCCTCCATCTTGCAGATGGAGGATTCCCCTAATAGGAATAGGGATGTGCCCCCCTCCCCTCAGGGAGGAGGCACAAAGAGGGTGTAGCCACCCTCAAGGACAGTAGCCATTGGCTACTGCCCTCCCAGACCTAAACACACCCCTAAATTCAGTATTTAGGGGCTCCCCAGAACCAAGGAACTCAGATTCCTGCAACCTAAGAAGAAGAGGACTGCTAAGCTGAAAAACTCTGCAGAGAAGACGGAGACACCAACTGCTTTGGCCCCACCTCTACCTGCCTGTCTCCCCACTTCTAAAGACACTGCTCCAGTGGTGCTCTCCCCAGGGACCAGCGACCTCTGAATCCTCAGAGGACTGCCCTGCATCTAGACGGACCAAGAACTCCCGAGGACAGCGGCTCTGTTCACCCAAGACTGCGACTTTGCTACAAAGAAGCAACTTTGAAACAACTTGCGAATCCCGCCGGAAGCGTGAGAATTGACACTCTGCACCCGATGCCCCCAGCTCGACTTGTGGAGAACAAACACTTCAGGGAGGACTCCCCGGCGACTGCAAGACTGTGAGTAGCCAGAGTTGACCCCCCTGAGCCCCGACAGCGACGCCTGCAGAGGGAATCCAGAGGCACCCCCTGACCGCGACTGCCTGCTCTCAGATCCCGACGCCTGGTAAAGACTCTGCACCCGCAGCCCCCAGGACCTGAAGGACCCGAACTCCAGTGCAGGAGTGACCCCCAGGAGGCCCTCTCCCTTGCCCAGGTGGTGGCTACCCCGAGGAGCCCCCCCCTTGCCTGCCTGCATCGCTGAAGAGACCCCTTGGTCTCCCATTGATTTCAATTACAAACCCGACGCTTGTTTGCACACTGCACCCGGCCGCCCCCGTGCCGCTGAGGGTGTACTTTCTGTGTGGACTTGTGTCCTCCCCGGTGCCCTACAAAACCACCCTGGTCTGCCCTCCGAAGATGTGGGTACTTACCTGCTGGCAGACTGGATCCGGGGCACCCCCTTCTCCATTGAAGCCTATGTGTTTTGGGCACCACTTTGACCTCTGCACCTGACCGGCCCTGAGCTGCTGGTGTGGTAACTTTGGGGTTGCTCTGAACCCCCAGTGGTGGGCTACCTTGGACCTAAAGTGAACACCGTAGGTGGTTTACTTACCTGCAAAAACTAACAAACTCTTACTCCCCCCAGGAACTGTTGAAAATTGCACTGTCTAGTTTTAAAATAGCTATATGTGATTTATGTGAAAAGTATATATGCTATTTTGCTAATTCAAAGTTCCTAAAGTACCTACCTGCAATACCTTTCATTTAAAGTATTACATGTAAATCATCAATCTGTGGTTCTTAAAATAAACTAAGAAAATATATTTTTCTATACAAAAACCTATTGGCCTGGAATTGTCTTTGAGTGTGTGTTCCTCATTTATTGCTTGTGTGTGTACAACAAATGCTTAACACTACTCCTTTGATAAGCCTACTGCTCGACCACACTACCACAAAATAGAGCATTAGAATGATCTCTTTTTGCCACTATCTTACCTCTAAGGGGAACCCTTGGACTCAGTGCATACTATTCCTTACTTTGAAATAGTGCATACAGAGCCAACTTCCTACAGACTGTCATTACAACATTGGCGGTAAATGCCATATACCTCCGTGCTTACGGCCGCCAATATACTGTGACCGCGGCGGTATACTGCTACGGGTATTATGACACACAAAGAAATCCACCACTATACAGACACTCACACAAGTCCGCCAGCCCAAAGGTCAGTGATAAACTGGTGGTATCAAAACCCACACTATTACTCCAACAGAAATACTCCCAAAGCATCACGACCCACAAATCACCGTGGGGGAAATTCAACCGCGGTAAACCATTGGCAATACAGACCGCTGCGCTCAAAATACACACACACTAACACAACTACACCACATTGGACAATTTAAACTATACACACCTGACACACATACACACACCTCACCCATACATCTAATCCAATATAAAACATCCACCCACAATACCCACAGCCCCTTACAATGAAAAACAATATTGCCAACTGAGAGAGAGACGAGCCAGGAGCACCCACTGAATCTGAGCCACATAACACCATCACCCATACACCATCCACACACCTCACAGCACACACCCCAACACATCACCCCACACACCCTCACACATACCACTCACACTACACCCATGGCACCACTCAGACACCCCAGGTTCTCAGAGGAGGAGCTAAGGGTCATGGTGGAGGAAATCATCTGGGTAGAGCCACAGCTATTCGGATGACAGGTGCAGCAGACGTCCATTGCTAGGAAGATGGAGCTATGGCGGAGAGTTGTGGACAGGGTCAATGCCGTGGGACAGCATCCGAGAACAAGGGATGACATCAGGAAGAGGTGGAACCACGTACGGGGGAAGGTGCCTTCCATGGGAGCAAGACACCAGGTAGCTGTACAGAGGACTGGCGGTGGACCCCCACCTTCACCCCCACAACTAACAACATGGGATGAGCAAGTCTTGGCAATACTGCATCCTGAGGGCCTGGCAGGAGTAGCAGGAGGACTGGACTCTGGTAAGTCAAATCTTAACTACTTTATCCCCCACCCTACCTGCATGCCATCACAAACAACAACCCCTACCCCCACTCCCATCACCCCACCAGCTCACATATACCCCACCGTCACAACCCACCCATCACAATACCATGCCCTGCATGCAACACCAATGCATGGACCCCCATCACAGACCTGCATGGACACCTATCACCACAGCATGCACACTAGTGACAATCATAGAGGGAATCATACCCATGCACAAGATGGCACATGCAGATACAATAACACTGCATTTACATACCCACAGGACCCCCACTCAACGTCACAGGAGAGGAGGTGCCAGCCACATCCAGTCCCCCCCGAAGAGGCCCACAGTGATGACAGCAGCTCTGCACGCCTGGATCACGATGACCAACCTGGCCCATCAGGGACCTCTGGACAATTGGTGACCCAGCCACATCCCCAAAACACCACAGATCCTCCCCCCTCAGGAAATACCACCACAGCACCCACCCAGCTGGCTCATCCCTCTGTCCCTAGGACACATCAATCAGGAGTGTGTTCACCACTACAGGGACCCAGGCAACCCCACAAACACAGGATGATCAGGGAACTGGGGTCAGGGGCAGTGGCCACACGGTTCAGGGGACAGAGGCACAGGACAACAGGGAAGCTGGGAGGACTGCTGTGCGATAGGGGGAGGACAGGCCCAGGGAACCAACTCTCCACGAGGCACTCACCAACATCCTGGGAGCATACCACCATTCCCAGGAGACCATGGGCCAGATACTGTACAAGTTGCAGGAGACCCAGCGGCTGCAGGAGGGACAGTACCTGGGGATCAGGGAGGACCTGAAAGACATCCACACAACCCTGGTCACCATTGCAGGGGTGCTGGCAGACATGACCAACACCATGAGGGAGGCAGTGGCACACCAACAGGCCCATGACACTAGCCAAAACAATAAACAGCCCTCCACCTCCCCCGGTGCTAGTGGACAGGAGGCCCTGCCACAGGACCAACAGGCCACCAGCACCCCACCCCCTGCAGAAGGAGAACCACCCCGCAAACGGTCCCTGTGACCTAGGCAGAAGCCAGAGAACATTTCCAAGCCCCCTGCCAGGAAATAGGACTCTCCTGATTGTTACCCTTCTGTCCCGCTCTGTCACCCTGTCCACCTTGAACTTCCATTGCTTCACTTCCTATGCCCCTTTGTGCAATGCACCTATGATACAAATTGAATAGACACTACCCTGGACTTTCCTCCATCACTAACCCAGCCCTTTGCAATACCCCCTCCACCTATTAGCACATAAATAAACATCGTTTGAACAAATTCAAGTATGGAGCCTGTGAATTATATGACAAATGTATTAGTTTCACAAATTGTAAACATTGCAATTCAAATGTTATGTAATATTAACATAGGTATGACCTGTAGGGGGGAGCAGTAAACACACCAGGAGCCAGAGTGGGGCACAGAGATCTGAAAATAGAGATGCCAAAAGGTACAGTAAGTGGCCATAGAAATAAGGAAATCAGGCTGCCATGTTCAATGTCAAACACAATACTGCAATGGAAGGTGAAGTTACAGTGTCTTACCTGTGTGTCACTGGAAGTACTGTTGAATGAGTGTAATTCTGTTGTCCACATCTTCTTCCTCTGCCTCCTCTTTATCACTGTCCACAGGCTCCATCGCTGCCACATGACCATCTCAAGGCTCATCCTCCTGCAGAAGAGGGACCTGGCGTCTCAAGGCCAGGTTGTGCAACATGCAACAATGATCTGGCACACCTTCTTGGGTGAGTAGTACAGGGATCCACCTGTCAGATGGAGGCACCGGAATCTGGCTTTCAGGAGGCCAAAAGTTCTCTCAATGATCCTCCTTTTTTGCCCATGTGTCTCATTGTAATGTTCATCTGCCCTTGTCCTGGCATTCCTCACTGGGGTCAGTAGCCATGAGAGGTTGGGATAACCAGAGCTACCTGCAAATATACGAGGGATACCTGTTAGCCAAACACTCACCCTTAGGGCAAAACCCACACCCATATACCTACATCAACTGGGTGGGGATCATGGGCTCACATATTAGCCACACCTGGTGCCTCTGGAGTTGATATGAAAATAGAAGTACACTGTTCCAATATATATATATATACACACATGCAGGGAAAAGAGGTTGTCAGTGTAATCAGGAGAGCCCTCAAGCATCCACTAGGATGCTGAGCATCATCATTGGGCTAACTCCTCGTCAGACTGGTACTGCAATGTCTGGCGGACCACCCACCCCACGGTGGTGGCACACAACCGAAGATAATCTAGCAGAAATGGTGGGTCTGCGAAAATTACTCACAATGAAATTTGGGAGAGAGAGGTGAATTTAAAATTTACTCTGAGCCTTGGGCATCATAATTTAATAACTCAGAAACAGGATCAGGCCAAGATTAAAAAGAACCAAGAGGAGTAAATACGGGGAACTCTACTCCATTGAAAGGAGGACAAGGTGGTGTACCTAGTCCTAACACAGTGTGGTCAACATGTTTCACGCCTCTATGGTCACAGAGTGATCCCTCTGCGCTTCGTCAGGACCTACTTCTCCTAATTATATATGAAAAAAAGATGGGGGGTAAGTGCTGGAAGGTCACTTACTGAACGTAGACTATTTGTCACCGTAAATTGGTCATTAAGCCCATCCCATGGTAGAGAAAAGGCATCCTAGGAACACGCAAGCCTCAAACCAAAGGGAATATATTTGAATCCTCTATTGATCGAGCGACAAACCTACCCAGGGTCGCATGCCTGAAACCCTAGACACACCCGGTGCCTCTGGAGTTGAGACATCACATATGGAATGCTGCTATTTCTCAAGATAAAGGCATCATGCACAGAGCCAGGATACTTGGCATTGACATGGGATATGTACTGGTCCGCCAAACACACCATCTGCACATTCAGGGAGTGAAAGCTTTTTCTATTTCTTAACACTTGTTCATTTCTCCTGGGGGGAACAAATGCAATATGTGTACCATCAATGGCACCAATGATGTTGGGGATATGTCCCAGGGCATAAAATTCAGCCTTCACTGTGGCCAAATCCTCCACCTGGGGGAATACGATGTAGCTGTGCATGTGTTTCAGCAGGGCAGACAACGCTCTACGTTTGAGAACATTGGCTGAGACATCCCTGATGCCATGGCCACTGTTGCTTGGAAGAAACCACTTGCCAGGGAATGGAGCACTGACAGGACCTGCACTAGAGGGAGGATACCTGTGAGGTGGTGGATAGCTGAAATCAGGTCTGGCTCCAATTTGGCACACAGTTCTTGGATTGTGGCCTAATCAAGTCTGTAGGTTAGGATAATGTGCCTGTCCTCCATTGTTGGCAGGTCCACCTGGGCTCTGTACACGGGGGGATGTCTCCATCTCCTATTCATCCTCAGTGGTTGAACTCTAGGGTGAAAAACGGTGAGCAGAGGGTCATGTTCACACATATGTTAAAATAAATATGCATTTCTTCCTTTACAGAAACAGTATGTGAACTCGAGAGTCAGTTGATGTGTCAATGTCTGCTGTGATGCAGTTAGATGCCATGGCCTGTTCCCCCCTGAAATGGCAGCTGCCTGACCTGTGAGGAGAGATAAGTTGAAATGAGGTAATTCCGCTGACGTTGTGCGTCATTGCAGTCGGCAGTCGATGATCGCCGCGCAACATCGCATTGGTTATCATTGGACCCTATGGGTTCCAGGAGCCAATGTCGATGTATGCTGGCGGTGACGGTACACACTGCTGCGGACGTAAAAGCCATTTTCTATCTGTTCACTCACTTGCTACCTGACCTTCAACAGGAGAGGACCTACATTGCAAGTGCTGCTGTGACCTGTGTTTGGAAGCAACAATGGCTCAAGTGTCTGCCTTCACTTCGGAGAAGTTGGAGAGTCTGGTGGATGAGGTCCTACCCCAGTACACTTTACTCTATGGTCCTCTAGACAAACAGGTGAGTACACTGTGAGCATGATGCGTGGGTCATGAACGTATGGATTGCTGTGTGTGTAAGTCCCGTGTGGGGGGGGGGGCTGAACGGTCCTGTGCAGAGTGCTGCATGTATGGTGGGGAATGTATGTGCATAAGGGGGTGGGAGGGAGATAGTGGGCCATGATTATGACAGTCCGGACGGTATGACTATTCCCTTTTCTGCTGTATTTTTCCAGCAGGTCAGCACCCATCAGAAAAAGGGTATTTGGCATGCCATCGCAAAGGAGGTGCGGATCCTGGGGGTCTTTGACAGGCGTAGCACCCACTGCGGCAAACGGTGGGAGGACCTGCGCCGCTGGGCAAGGAAGATGGCCAAGGCCCAGTTGGGGCTAGCTTCCCAATGAGGAAGGGGTGCCCGTCATACCCTGACCCCCTGATGTTCCGCATCCTGGCCTTGGCCTATCCGGAGTTGGATGGGCGCTTGAAGGCATCACAGCAGCCACAAGGGGGTGAGTACAGAATCAGATTCAAGGCTCGTGTGTCTTGGGAAAGGGCCCCTGCCTTCAGCACGGAGGAGTTGGAGAAACTCGTGGATGGTGTCCTCCCCCAGTACACGCTACTCTACGGTCCTCCAGACAAACAGGTAAGTACACTGGGAGCATGCTGTATGGGCTATGCCTGTGTGGAGTGGGGTGGATGTAAGATGGGGGGGGAGATTGCAGCATGCATGAAACAACAGTGAGTGCATGTGCCACATGGCAAGGGCAGGGATGGGGGCCAATGACTGTGACGGTGCAGTTGGTAATACGTTTCTCTTCCCCCTGTACAATTCATGTAGCTCAGCGCCCACCAGAAAAAAGACATTTGGCGTGCAATCGCCAAGGACGTCCGGACCCTGGGGGTCTACCACAGAGGGAGCACCGACTGCCGGAAAAGATGGGAGGACATTCGCCGCTGGAGCAAGAAGATGGCTGAGGCTCAGCTGGGGATGGCCTCCCAACGTGGGAGGGGTGCCCGTCGCACCATGACCCCCCTGATGTTCAGGATCCTGGCGGTGGCCTATCCGGAGTTGGATGGGCACTTGAAGGCATCACAGCAGCCACAAGGGGTGAGTACAGATTCTGAATCATGACTTTGCAAGTGTTAAGGTTTTACCTGGGTGGGGGATGTGGGCTGTGGGTGCCCCTAGGCTAGGGCGAACATGGCAGGGTAGGTCCCATGTTGGGCAGGCTTTGATGAACTCCAACCCCAATAGTGTTAGTGTGCATCTACTACTGGGCAGGGTCCTGTGGGTTTCAGGTGTGCAGCTAATGGCGTTAGGCATTGTAGCCCATGGGCTGGTGACTAGCATTGTAACTGGTAGTGCATGGCCTAGTGCATAGGGCTGTTGCCTGTGTGTTGTGTACGCCAACGGTAGTGTTGTTGCTGGCATTGACCAAGTGTATCCTCTGTCTCTCCCCCCCTTTTTGTTTTGTCACCCTGTCCTTGTGTGCATTAGCATCATCTGGCGGAGAAGCAGAGGCACCGGCAATGGAGGGAGCTGCATCCCACGTGGGCCTGGAAGCCGAATCCACCGATGGTGAGGGCACCAGTGGGACGGATGGCGAGGGAAGCACCATGACAGAGACAGGAGGGGACACTACCGACAGCAACTCCTCCTTCGATGGAAACTCCCTGGCAGTGGCGGACACCTCTGTGCCCACCCCATCAACAGGTACAGCCGCCACCCCCTGTACCAGCACCGCCCTCCTAACAGCCCCTCAGCATGTTTCCCGTGCCCTGCTCACCCAGGAGGGTGGGCATCTCCTTCACCCCAGGCACCTCAGGCCCTGTCCCAGTCAGCCCTGCTGCCCTCAGTGAGAAGGCTATTGACCTCCTGAGATCCCTCACTGTTAGGCAGTCAACCATACTGAATGCCATCCTGGGTGTTGAGAGGCATTTGCAACAAACAAATGTATACCTCGAAGGCATTCACTCTCGCGTGGCGGCCCAACAGAGAGCATTTCAGGCTCTGGCCTCAGCACTGATGGTAGCCCTTGTACCTGTTTATAGCCTCCCCTCTCCAACTTCCTCTACTCAGACCCAATCCCCTCAACCCCAGCCTATCCCAAGCACACCTTCAGACCAGCATTCACCCAAATCAACACACAGAAGTGGCTCAGGCAAACACAAGCACCACACTTCATCTCACAGGCCCACACACAAGCATCATCCCTATGGAGACACACCAACAGCCACTGCCTCAAACTGTGTCCCATCCTCCTCATCGTCCACTTCCCTCCCAGTAGCGTCTCCACTCACACCTGCATGCACTGCATCCTCATCCACTGTAGTGTAGCCATTTTTAATATACCTTCATGCACGTTAGTTTAACACATTAGGCCTTTGTGCACTTTGCCCTAGATACATTTTATTCAGCCTTGCACTGTTATTTTACAATAACCAGTTTTACGGTCTTGTTTTAATTTCTTTTTATCACACTGTTTAGCTTAGTTCAGCACTGTGTTCTCAAACAATACATTCTTGATCACCCTGTGCTTTAGTCAAGGCTACAGTCTGATACATTGCCGGTAAACATGGTAGAAGTTTAGTCTCTAGTGTTCATAGAAAATACACATCCTTACGTAGGGACATTTTCTCAGACTATCTGTGTGTTAGTTATAAAAACACTTTCTAGTCCTAGTACACGTCAGAGAGAGATTCCAACCAGAAACCTACAACTAGATGCTGACTGCCCCATTGCAGATGCTGATGCAGATTACAGGCCTTTGCTCAGGTAAGAGGGTTGGGGGGTCATTCTGACCCTGGCGGTCGGTGATAAAGCGGCGGCCAATCCGCCAACAGGCAGGCGGTAAAAAAAAATGAATTCTGACTCTGGCGGGAACCGCCAACACAGACCGCCACTTTAACACTCCGACCGCCACGGCGGGACAAACAAACAGCGCGGCGGTCACCGCCAACAGGCAGGCGGCAGACAATGTACCACCCACACTATCACGACTCACCAATCCTCCACCTTTTCCGGGGCGGGAGCACCGCCGATAAAAACACGGCGGATACAGACTACGAACGTGAAAACGCTCACCTCCACGCACTCCACGAGGACGGAGGACAGCATGGAACCCGAATTGAACATCCTACCTGCTCTCGTCTACCTGCTCATCTACCACGAGTACGAACTCCGGCGCAGACGACAACGGTGAGTAGCGCACCTACGACACAGGGAAGGGGGGAGGAGGAAGGGTTACGGCCACACACATACGCAATACACCGACCCCCCAACTATCTACACACCAATCCAGAGCACCAAGTCACAGTGACACCACCCAAACCACCCGGAAAAATGAAAAGATAGAATTAAATTGAGAAACTAAATTTATGCATAAAATAGGATCATTGAAGTCATGGTAAAATAGCACAAATAATTTTAAAAAATCAAGTAAAAATATTGCGTAACCGATAAACTGAGGCAATAAGTCCTGCACAGTCACTGAAATTACAACTGTCCGTGGGCCAAAGTGTATAAACACAAGGGCAAAGCCCACACAGGAGACCTGAGGCCGTTGGAGAGAACACTGCAGGGGCATCAGATGATAAAACTACAGGCACCTCAGGGGGAAGGGAAGGGGGGGGCACCACAGCCACATGAGTCCACGACGCCAGATCCACGAAGGGGCCACCATGCCCACTGTGCCATCCTGGGGAGTGCAAAGCCACAGTCTCTCAAGTCTCTACAGTGGGTGGGCTGCCCACTGTTCAATCCTGGGGAGTGCAAAGCCACAGTCTCTCAAGTCTCTACAGTGGGTGTGTTGCCCACTGTTCCATCCTGGGGAGTGCAAAGCCACAGTCTCTCAAGTCTCTACACTGGGTGGGTTGCCCACTGTTCCATCCTGGGGAGTGCAAAGCCACAGTCTCTCAAGTCTCTACAGTGGGTGGGCTGCCCACTGTTCAATTCTGGGGAGTGCAAAGCCACAGTCTCTCAAGTCTCTACAGTGGGTGGGCTGCCCACTGTTCAATCCTAGGGAGTGCAAAGCCACAGTCTCTCAAGTGGATAACAGTCACCACAGGCAATGGAGGAGGCAGGGTGGCCCGAGTGCAGCGTGAACAGTAGCTCAACACAGAACCGGCACTGTCATTGGGCCAGCGGTGCTTGAGACGGCGGGGCCCAGCGGAGCGGTGCTTGAGATGAAGGGCCCAGCGGAGCGGTGCTTGACAGGAAGGGCCCAGCGGAGCGGTGCTTGAGATGAAGGGCCCAGCGGAGCGGTGCTTGAGATGAAGGGCCCAGCGGAGCGGTGCTTGACAGGAAGGGCTCAGCGGAGCGGTGCTTGAGACGGCGGGGCCCAGCGGAGCGGTGCTTGACAGGAAGGGCCCAGCGGAGCGGTGCTTGAGATGAAGGGCCCAGCGGAGCGGTGCTTGAGACGGCGGGGCCCAGCGGAGCGGTGCTTGACAGGAAGGGCCCAGCGGAGCGGTGCTTGAGATGAAGGGCCCAGCGGAGCGGTGCTTGAGATGAAGGGCCCAGCGGAGCGGTGCTTGAGATGAAGGGCCCAGCGGAGCGGTGCTTGACAGGAAGGGCCCAGCGGAGCGGTGCTTGAGACGGCGGGGCCCTGTTCAGCGGTGCCTTTCAGCACGGCGGGCCCTGTTCAGCGGTGCCTTTCTGCACGGCGGGGCCCTCTTCTGCGGTGCCTTTCTGGACGGCGGGGCCCTGTTCAGCGGTGCCTTTCTGCACGGCGGGGCCCTCTTCAGCGATGCCTTTCTGCACGGCGGGGCCCTCTTCAGCGGTGCCTTTCTGCACGGCGGGGCCCTCTTCATTGGTGCCTTTCTGCACGGCGGGGCCCTCTTCAGTGGTGCTTGTCCTGTAATTCAAGGGAGTCCTACCTCGCCAGGACTCCCTGCTCAGTCGCCCTCCGACCGTGCAGTTGCTGGACCCTTCGGTGACGGTGTCCTGGGCCCTTGGGTGTCTCCCCTCACACCCGGGATGGGGCTTGTGGGGCCCTCCTGTTCCACGCTCCTGCTGGCTGACTTCTCCGCCCTGCTGCCCTTGCCCTCCTACGATGTGGCTCTCTGGGCCTTGCCTACCCTGGATGTTGTGGCAGGTGAAGTGGCCGAACTCTGGTCCCTGGGGGCAACTGTGTCAGCCTTCTCGCGGCGGCCCCTTACTTTACGGGTCCTGCTTCCAGGGGGGGGGGGGCTGGCTGTCCCCTTGCTGCTGACCGATGTATCACTGCTGGCAAAGGGTGGACTCCAAAATCCATACACTACGGTGAGACTTGAAGCCGGGCTGGTGGTTGCTGAGGTGCTCTTGGGACTCTTAGAAGATGGAGGGGGTGGGTCAGGGGAAGGAAAGAGGTTAAGATTGGAGAGGTAAAGGTTTTTAGGACCAAGGTAAATGGTAGATGTAGTGGTTATGGGAGCGGAGGAAGAGGAGGTGGTTGTAGGAGAGTCAGGTGTGCTGTTTTTGGGTGAAGGTGCATGGGCTGGAAGCTGTCGTGAGGTGCTTGGCTGTTGGGTGGGTGGCTGCCTGCGTTTATGTGTCTTGGAAGAGGGGGTGACAGACACAGTGGGAGAGGACACAGGGGATGTTTAAATGGCAGTGGGGGTGGTGACTGCAAGTGTGCGGACTGTACTGGAGGGTGTGCAGGTGATGGAAGTACTGGCTGTTGGTGGTGTGCATGCAGGTGTGAGTGTAGAGGTCACAGGGAGGGAGGAGGGAGTAGAGGAGGAGGGAGACACAGAGGTGGTAGTGACTAATGGAATGTCTGCAGCTGTGTGTTGCTTGGGTGAGTGTTTGTGTGTTTTGTGGTGCTTATGTCTGTGTGAGCTGCCCTTGGGTGTTGAGGTGTGTGCAGGCTGGTCTGATGGTGTGGATGGGATAGGCTGAGGAACAGGAGACAGAGACAGGGTGGAGGCAGTTAGAAGAGGGAGACTGGAGACAGGGACAATGGCTGCCGTCAGTGCTGAGGCCAGAGAATTGAACGATCGTTGATGGGCAGCCTGACCCGAATGAATGCCCTCCAGGTATGCATTGCTACGATGCACCTCCCTCTCCACACCCTAAATGGCATTCAAAAGGGTAGACTGCCCAACAATGATGGTCTGTAGGAGGTCAATGACCTCCTCACTGAGGGCAGCAGGGGTAACAGGGGCAGGGCCTGAGGTGCCTGGGGCGGAGGAGATGCCCGCCTTCTTGGGCGAGCGGGCACGGAGCGTAGGCTGAGGGGCTGCTGGGAGGGCGGAGCTGGTGCGCTGGGTGGCGGCTGTACCTGTAGAGGCGGGGGGCACGGATTTTGCCACCACCGCTAGGGAGCTCCCATCCGAGGACGTGTCGGTGTCGCTGGTATCACCACGGGTCCCCGTTGTGAAGCTCCTCTCGCCCTCCGTCTCACTGGTGGCCTCAGTGTCTGTGCCATGGCCCACCGGGGCCTTGTGAGTCGCAGCTCCCTCGTGCTCCGGTGCCAAATCTCCTCCGCCTGATGATGCTAATTCACACATGGAAAAGTAGATAAAGAAAAAAGGGTGGGGGGAGAAAAAAAAACAGGTTGAGTGCATGCATTGTCAACACCGTTGTCGGAGAGGACAGACACAGGAGCCTCATGCACTAAGCCGCGCTATCGGGGTACACTACTCAGTACTTGTGACTAGGCCTACAGGTCTAGGGACAACAAATGCGCACATGGGTGATGCTGGACCATGGATAGCTGTACTTGTCACCCTACAGAGGTGGGGGGCGGGGGCACAGGGCCATGGCTAAAGGAGAGGACTACACTACAGAAAGCGCCCTGGCCTAATGTCACCCACAGCCCTCCTCCCCCACCCAGGCACCTCCACTGCACGTAAAACTTTGCTGAATTAGCTGGTACTCACCCCCTTGTGTCTGCTGTGATGTCCTCACGCGCCCATCCAAATCAGGGTAGGCCACCGCCAGGATCCGGGACATCAGGGGGGTCAGGGTACGACTGGCACCCCTCCTAGGTTGGGAGGCCATCCCCAGCAGTGACTCGGCAGTCTTCCTGGTTCCGCGGCAGATGTCCTCCCACCTCTTGCGGCAGTGGGTGCCCCGTCTGTTGTAGACCCCCAGGGTCCGGACTTCCTTGGTGATGGCACGCCAAATGTCGACTTTCTGATGGGCGCTGACCTATTTGACATGTACAGGGTGGGAAAGGAAATATCATCATTTTTCTGCATGTTAGATGTGATTGGCCCCCCCTCCCCAACCTTGCCATGTGGCACATGCTCTCATCTGTCGTGCATTGCACTCGTCATTCTCCCCCCCCCCAAACTTCTTATATCCACCCCACTCAACACATGCATTGCCCATTCAACGTGTACTCTGTGTACTTACCTGTTGGTCTGGAGGACCGTAGAGTAGCGCATACTGGGGGAGGACCCCATCCACTAGTTTCTCCAACTCTTCAGAAGTGAAGGCAGGGGCCCTTTCCCCAGTCGCAGCAGCCATTGTCTCTTCCAGACCGAGGTCACAGCAGCACTTGCAGTATAGGTCCTCTCCTGTGGATGATCAGGTCTCTAGTGATTAAGCAGATAGAAAATGGCGGTCACATCCGCGGCGATGCGTACCGCGGCGGTGCGTACCGCGACCGCCGGCGCACATCGTTATTGGCTCCTGAAACCCATAGGGTTCATTGTTAACCAATGCGGCTTCGCACAGCGGTCTTCGACCGCCTACCGCCACGGTCTGCCACGCCAGCGCATTGACCTCACATCCCATTGTCACACTTCACAGGTCAGACAGCCGCCATTTCAAGGGCCCACATGGCTTAATTTCTACTGCGTCATACAGGCCTAGGCCTTGCATTGCCAATCATACAAGCCTTTCAATGACTAGCGATTCTTGTACTGTGCAAGCTGTGGTTACGTACCTGTGGGTTTCTTGACTCTATACTCCATGTTGTCCTTCCTAGGCACCGTCCGCTGGGACTTGTGAGGAGAAGGATGAATCCTCCCGTGTACCGCCCGCTGGTGGACCTGTCGACAATGGAAGAACGCCACATTATACTCCGATACCGACTTGACCGAGCCACTATCCATGAACTGTGTGCCCAGCTGGAGCCAGCCCTGATGTCCCCCATCCGCCAACCCACAGGAATTCCCCCTCTGGTGCAGGTTCTGTCAGTACTTCATTTTTTGGCAAGTGGATCATTCCAAACAACAGTGGCCATGTCATCAGGGATGTCTCAGCCTATGTTTTCTAGGGTTCTGTCCAGAGTGTTGTCTGCCTTGATCAAATACATGCAGAGCTACATTGTTTTCCTAGAGGAGGGTGATTTGGCCACTGTGAAGGGTGATTTCTATGCCCTTGGACACATCCCCAACATAATTGGTGCCATTGATGGGACCCATGTGGCTTTAGTCCCCCCAAAAGACAATGAGCAGGTATACAGAAATCGGAAAAATTATCATTCGATGAATGTCCAGGTGGTCTGTTTGGCTGACCAGTACATCTCCCATCTAAATGCCAAGTTCCCTGGGTCAGTGCAGGACGCGTATGTCATGCGAAATAGCAGCATCCCTTATGTGATGGAACAGCTACAGAGACACCGTGTGGCTAATAGGTGACTCTGGTTACCCCAACCTGCCTTGGCTACTGACCCCAGTGAGGAATCCCCGAACCAGGGCTGAGGAACGGTACAATGAGGCCCATGGGCGAACTAGGAGGATCATAGAAAGGACCTTCAGCCTCCTGAAGGCCAGGTTTAGATGCCTGCATATGACAGGTGGATCCCTAATGTACTCACCAAAGAAGGTGTGCCATATCATCGTAGCCTGCTGTATGCTTCACAATCTTGCATTGCGATGCCAGGTGCCTTTCCTGCAGGAGGATGATCCAGATGGTGGTGTTGTAGCAGCTGTGGAGCCTGTGGAGAGTGAAGAGGAGGAAGACGACGGCGACGAGACAGACAACAGGGACACAGTTATACAACAATATTTTCAGTAGCACACAGGTAAGAATCACCCACGACATTTTACATTTACTTAAGGCCTCCTGCATCTGTACTTTCTGTGTTTCCCCCCAGTTCCTTTTAGCTGATTTGTGACTTTGCCGTCCCTTTTCAGAGCTGTATGACCCAGTGCGTGACTACTGCTTTGATAGCCCATGGACTAAAGCTTATTGACATTGGTATGTTGTCATCACAATTTAACAGAACATAATTGAACCGTTGTGTGTAATACATTTGTTATGAATACAAGCTGACTCCAGGATATTTTATGTGCAATTAGTGATTTATTTTTTGTGCTACATATAGGACCATGATATTAAAACGGTGAAGGGTGGGGGTGGAGTAATGTCCATGGCAGAGTCCAGTTCTCAGTCTCACAGGTGCATTGTCCATATGCCTGTGGAAGGATGGAGCAGGGGCAGTTAAAGGTTGGACAGGGTGGCAATGTGGGACAGTGGGATGACTTCAGGGGGTATCTCATGCTAGCGGGGGTCTTGGCATCCTACTCTGTCCTCTTTTGTGATCTCAGGCTCCTCTTGCGGGGTGGTTGTTCTTCAGCAGGAGGTGGGGTTCTGGTGGCCTGTCGTTGTGTGGGGGCCTCCTGTCCACTAGCGCCGGCGGAGGTGGTAGGCTGTTCCTGGTCCTGGCTAGTGACAGGGGCCCTGTGTGGTGCCACATGGTCCCGCAATGGGTTTTCTATCCGGTTGAGGGCCAGGACGATGGTCCCCATTGCGGACCCGATGTTCCTGAGTTCGTCTCTGAACCCCATGTAGCGTTCCTCCTGCTGTGCCTGGATCTCCTGGAACCTGGCCAGTACCGTCGCCATCGTCTCTTGGGAGTGGTGGTACGCTCCCATGATGGTGGTGAGGGCCTCTTGGAGAGTGGGTTCCCTGGGCCTCTCCTCCCCCCCCGTCGCACAGCAGCCCTCCGAGTTGCCCTGTTTCCCCGGGCCTCTGTCCCCTGGACGGTGTGCCCACTACCACTGCCCCCAGGTCCCTGTTGTTGTTGGGGTGGTGGGTCAGCCTGGGTGCCCTGTAGTGGCGGACACACCGCTGATTGACCTGTCCTGGGGACAGAGGCATGGGCCCGCTGGGTGGGAGCTGTGCTGTTGTTCCCAGAGGGGGTTGGGTCTGCTGTGGCCTGTGTCTGTGTGTGGGGAACCCACTGCCCAGAGGTCCCCGATGGTCCAGGCTGGTCATCAGGTTCCAGGTCGACAGAGCTGCTGTCATCACTGGGGGCCTGTTCCGGGGGTGGGATGGACATTTCTGGACCCTCCTGACCGGTGTGTTGGCGTTCGGGTCCTGCAGGGGTAAAAGAGTATGGTTATTGGTTCTGTGTGTGCCATGGCGTGCAATTTGTGTGTGCCCTTGTCCCCCAGTGGTGCCATTCCCTTGTGGGAGGAGTTGTGAGGGTGGTTTGTGGGGGGGGCTGGGTATGTGCAGTGGTCATGCTTAGGTGATGCGTGTCCATGGTTTGTGTTGGCCTTCAGGGGTTGGTGTTGGGATGGGTGGGTTGTGCTGGTGAGACATTCTCAGGGAGGATGTGTGATGGGGGATTGGGGGTGAGGGTGGGGGGATGTAGTAGTTGAGATTCGACTTACCAGAGTCCATTCCTCCGCCTACTCCAGCGAGGCCCTCAGGATGCAGGATGTTCAAGACCTCTTGCTCCCATGCTGTGAATTCGGGTGGGGTGGGTGGGGGTCCGCCGCCAGTCTTCTGCACAGCGATGTTGTGCCTTGACACCATCGAGCGCACCTTCCCCCGTAGGTCGTTCCAGCGTTTGCGGATGTCCTCCCGATTTCTGGGATGCTGTCCCACAGCGTTGACCCTGTCTACGATACGTTGCCATAGCTCCGCCTATCCTGGCTATAGTGGTGTGCTGCACCTGTGTGCCGAGAGCTGGGGTTCTACCCTTATTATTTCCTCCACCATGACCCTGAGTTCTTGGTCCGAAAACCGTGGGTGTCTTTGGGGTGCCATGGGGTGGTGCGGATGAGGTGTGGGGTGGTGTATGTGGTGATAAGTGTGGTGGTGTGTGGTGCTTTGTGCATATATGTGGTGTGGGTGATGGTGTGATGTTGCTCTCTATTCTATGGTGTCTCTCTCTGTCCTTCGTCTCCGATTTTCTAGCAGTGGGGGTTTGTGGGTGATGTGGGTGTGTGTTTTATAGTTGATTGGATGTGTGGGAGTGGTGGATGTATGTGTATCAGGTGTGTGTATTTCAAATTGTCCAATGTGGCTGTGTTTTGGTGCTGGGTGTGTATTCTGACCGTGGCTGTGTGTACCGCCAATGGAATACCGCGTTTGAATGACTGCCGCGTGGATTCGTGGGTCGTAATGGCATGGGCGTATTTCTGTTGGCGTGACGGTGGAGGTTTGGTCATCTCCAGTTTATCGCTGGCCGCTGATGTGGCGGACTGCAGTGGAGGTCAGATTTTTGGAGGTTTGGCAGTTGTGGGTCAGAATGACCGTGGCGGCGTACCACGGCCGCGGCGGTATTATGGCTGTCTTCTGACCGGCGGTAAGCGCCTTTTACCGCCGAGGTCAGAATGACCCCCTTGATGTCCTCCCGAGGGAACCTGAAAGGCAGACTTAGAACTTTACATGCTATGCTCAGAATATAACTTAGAGAGAACCTAATCTAGTTGCACTATGATAGCTTTATTCTTGTGCTTCACACTCATCGTTACTATTTTAATCCTACTGTGTTGTGTAGTTCTGGTTATTGCAGCTCACGCTTTGCTATCTAAAATGCAGTTGTTTTATTAAACCAATCTTTAAAACTTAAACTGCCTTTGTCATTTATATATGAGACCGTACTGTGTATGAGAGAACCGGTTGTGACCTGAGTGACCACGACTTCCCTGGGAAGTACTAAGATGTCATGCTCTTGGCTGTCCAATTGTCTCTTCCTTTGGGAGAGATGTGGCACTGCTAGTTAGCCGGAGCAGAACCCGGATTTAGAGTGACAAGGGTCCTTCACCGTAGGTCAGACTTAGTCCCCCACACTGTGAACGATCTTGCCGCTAATAATCCAGTAGTCTCATTAGGATAATGAGAGCCTACGTGACATGGCGCCGCCAACGTTTGGTCAGGCTCTTGTTTCAGGTCCACCGGTATATCTCAGTCTCATATAATATAATGATCCCTCAGTTCCGTATACGGAGACGTCCGTGGTACTGAGGATTTCCACCACCGCCGTATAGGTAACCCTATTTACAGCAGGTGGTTGTTCAAGCTTGAACCTCAAAAGGAAAAAAGACCCTTTCATGGTGTGCCTTCACAGAACCTTTAGTGCTTTTATAATGGCGAGTCCCCAAGTTGTACAAATAGCGCATAACGTGAGACAACCGCTCACAGCAAATTTGCTAGCACACAACCTTACAGCCCAGGGTGGTCCAGTCACGCTTGTGGTGGACGCCCATGCAGCCTATAGAACAGAACTTTTTTACTCTTGGGTCACATTTCCAGCAGTCGATGGGAACACAAATACAATCCATACATATACTGTTGCGAACGCGCCTGGGCAGTACAGGGCGTACGCATATTTTGAGATACCTCTACCTTATTAAGAACATAATAATTGGCTTGATGGCGCCCTACCCCATACAATATTACCAGTAAGGTTAGGTCCACTAAGTAATTATGGTCCTACCTGGCCTTTATTGGCCACATATCCACCTCATCCTGCGGCTGCAAATATGGCGGTAGCTGAGGCTCAACGCTTATATACTGATTTAACAGCAATATATAGACGATTAGAACAATTTGTGATGCAGACACTAAATACAGACCCAGCACGTGCTGCTCCAGCACAACCACATGCAGTAACACCAGGTATAAATCTGTTGACTGTACACTCTATTATGGGTAAGATCCCAGCAAAACAAGAGGAGACTCCGTTTTGGCTGGCACAAAAAATTAATACGCTGGAGGCAGTATTTCCCCATACGGGACCTCAGGACAAACATAGAATATTAACTATATGCTTACCCTTTGGGATGGTTCCCACAGTGGAACATTGTAATACTTAGGGCACAGTGTTTGCGGCGCTCTATACAACAGCACATGGTACACCAACACTAGCCAACCTACCGGAAGTGCTTAAACAAATTCAAGATGAATTCGGGGCTGCCCCGGCCTTAGATTTAGGAATGCAACTGATGGGCAATTTTGCCACGGTTTCTTCAATAATCTTAAGCAATCTTAAAGGGGAAGCAGTTGCACTTGCAGTGCGCATGCGTCTTCGTGACATTCTGCAACAAGATCAGGAGCGGGAACTGCCTAAAATAATAGCGGAAACATATTCCAGTATCGGTTGAGATAGCCTGGGGGCTAGACCACAAAAACCTCAGTTTCAGGGAAAAATTAATAACGACAATACTAAACAGCAACCTGAGGGTAATAAGAAGCGCTTATTAAACAACAAACACCTAAAAAAGATAGGGGAGCATCTCCACGTACGGAGACCGCGCAGAATAGGTATAATCTTAGAAATAGAGAGAATAAAAAAATGCCTGATAGATATCAATATACTGATACACGCCAATCTCGTTCCTTTAAGGACTCATCGGAAAAGAGAAATGAGTGAGATGGGCGGTCAGAGCGGAGAACAGAGTACGTGAAACCCAGACAGGAATCACAACGCTCTTCGGAGGTTTCTGTCAAGAAGGAAGAGAAACCGGTACAGCAAAAACAACAGTTTAAAAAGAAAAATGTGGCAGCAGTCTCAGTTAGACATGCCACACAGGAAGAGGGTTCTCCTGAAGAACAAGAACTGGGCTCTAGCACTGCAGACAGCGCGGCAGAGATCACAATAGTGAGCCAGAATCTTCTAGATCATCTGGAGGTGAAAGCAACTGATGACTTCATACAAGTATAAACAGCAGATATGCGTGTCTCCGAACCCGATAGGGTGTATAGAGTAACTTTAAAATTGGAAGGAGACATTGAACGCACTATACACACAATCTTCTGGGATCGTGTAGTTAAGATATCTGACATTTTGCTGTCCGAACAAGATTGTCTGCCTGATTTTGTCCGCACCTACCCAGTTGGGGAGGAGTTTATTAAACATTCCTTCTCGCCCCTTGTTCCAGAGGAACTCGCTGAGTCCTATTCTATAAAATGGGCTCTTGCGCAGGCACCTGTGTTATATAGAAATCACGAAGGGTGGGACAGGGATTCTCCATATCATGTAATTCCCATTAAAGGTGAACCTCAGCCACAACCGCAGTATCCCATAAAACATGAAGCAAGGGCACCGGTGAGAGAAATACTTACACAATTAGAATACCAGGGGGTGATTGAACCCTGTGTCTCGCCGATGAATAATCCCTTATTTCCTGTAGCAAAACCAGACCATTCTTACAGAATAGTCTTAGACTACAGACATTTGACCGGACATACATGTACATATGCTATACAAAACTTGCATAGCACCGCATTAATGAGCAACATTGTGCGGAAAAAATATACAACTACTTTGGATTTCTCGAATGGATTCTTCTGCCAGAATATAGCACCTGAAAGCAGAGATTTTACAAGCTTTAGTGCGCTAGGCTTCCAGAAAATTCTGTCGTTTGCCTCAGGGGTATAAAAACAGCCCAGGACTGTTTGCAGCTCTTGTGACTGCTATTTTGTACGAGATATACCCTAAAGCATTGTCATATGTGGATGATATATATCTTACGGATGACGAATTACTACAGCATTAGTAGGGTTTTCCGAACTCGGCTATAAATGTAACTTAAAAAAATAAAAAATTGCCTTCCTCAGCGTCGGATTGGGCTATGAGCTGTCGAATGAAGGTAAGAGCCTAGCGCCACAATTCTTAGAAAAGTGTGCACAATTGCAACCACCAAATACGATTAAGAAACTCCAATCATTGTTGGGCTTTCTGAATTTTGGCAGAACATATATTCTGGATTATGCTACACACATAAAACCTTTATATGAATTAATACGTCCAGATTTTTCAAGCAAATTCTGGACAATAGAACATACCCATACTCTTTGAGAGTTACAAGCAGATATGCTCGCAGCCAAACATCTACACACACGGGACAATAAGACACATTTGGTCATCAGGGTGATAGCTGGGGCCATTGGGTTTACTTATGTCACATTTAATGAAGGTGAGACAGTCCCAATAGCATACAAGTCACACTTGTATTCCGCTGCCGAACAACGATTTGCACCCACAGAGAAAATTCTCACTGCTGTACAGATGGCTGTTATTAAAGAGAGAACTCTGTCCCAGGGAAAACGCATTATTGTCATTTCTCCTATTCCGGCCCCAGAGGCTGTTACAAAAGCTAGCATCACGAATGCCAAAGCACTCCACCCAAGATGGATACAATGGGCTGCGTCCTTGACAGCCACTGATGTAGACTACATTGTTGTCCCAAATTTACAAACTCAGGAATTTCTACAATATGAAATTGAATATCCAGTTCCTGCAGACACATTGCCTATTGATCAATATCAGGTAGTCATGTACACTGATGGCTCTGCACAGGCAGCAGTTGGTACAAAACATCAATATTCTGCTGCATGTGCGGTTGTGAGCAGCTATATGGAGGGGGAGAAATTCTGTCCCCAACATACCTATACACAGACCTTAGGGGATTGTACAGCGCAATTGGCTGAGCTAAAAGCTCTACTAATGGCTCTAGAACATACGGATCCGATACAGTTCACACTGATTGTTTGTGATTCTTATTATTGCGTCCAGTCATTTAATGAATACCTGCATTACTGGTGCTTGAATGGGTTCAGAGATTCGAAAGGCAACACCATAAAACACAGACTACTGTGGGGGAAGGTAGCAGACCTGAAAGAGACGCTACCTAAAGTCCATGTTGTGCACACACTTAGACATCATCACGTTGGAATACACGTTGCTGGAAACACTATGGCTGATGAAGCTGAAAAGTTGGCAGTGGCAGTTGCCACTGTAGCTGCAGTGACTCGTTCGAGTTCCAAACCAGACACAGATATTATGGCTGCCATAAAAGCTGCGGTTTATGGCACGCCTTATCCGAAAGGATTTCCTAATAAATACCAATACTTGATGGGAAGTATGCTGAATGCTGAAGTTAAAATTCCAGGCGTAGGCGTACGCAACATCCCCGATAAAGATGTAAGACCACAATTGATTAGAGCAGCGCATGAGGGAGTGGCATCTGCACATGCTGGTGTGGCTCCTACAATTTCACTCTTACAGGCCCGTTATTGGTGGCCTGGTCTCTATAAAGAGACTAAGCAGTATGTCCTTTGTTGTGACATCTGTCAACAAATTAAAGTTTCCACAGCTAAGCGCCTGCTGCAGATACCCCTCTTGATATCAAACAGACCATTACAATGTGTGTACCTGGACCATTGTGGCACATTAACACCGGATAGTGCATACAAATATATACTAGTCGCTGTGGATTCCTGCTTCAGATTTGTGTAGGTGTGGACACAACGCTCGGCTGACGCTCGGATTGTTATTAAAGATTTGCGAGTCTTTGTTGGTACATATGCAGTTGCGGCATTCCATTCGGACCAGGGCCCTGCTTTTGCCTGAAGGGCATTCAGGGACACAATGGCTTCGTTGGGGGTCTAGCTCCAGTACTTGTCTCCATTTCATCCCGAGGGAAATTCTGTTGTGGAGCGATTAAACCGCCATTTAAAGCAATCCTTAACAGCCAGAGTCTTAGGTACGGGTCGTAGTTGGCTATCCCACCTGTACGGAGTTCAGAGAGCACTAAATAACCTGCCTAGAAGGTCCCTCGGGGTCGTACTTCATATGAGTGCCTGTTCGGAACACAAATGCTTGTTCCGGATCTTGATGGTCCTGATGTGGAGACGGCGGAAACACCTATTGACATAAATGATTGTGTCACTGTTTTACAGGAATTACAGCAGTTCCGTGAAGATAACTCTTCTAAAAGTGCTGCCTCCACAGGAATTAAGGATGTGGCAATAACACCTACCAGCTGGATTCCCAGGGTTGGGGATCTTGTGCGTGAAAAGGTTGCAGTAAAAAAATAATATGGCCCCTCTTATCGTGCACTAGTCCCTGTGTTGGGGATACACGGAACGAGAACTGTTATTCTTACCCCGTTGCCAGATGCCAAGCGGAACATCCAGTAGTTCCCGAATCCCTCTCACTACTGGAAAAGAAGTTCCGCTTCAAGTTGTCTATACCAACACTGTTGACTCTCCGAGCTTGGGGAGGGTGGAAGATGATCTCGCATTAGTTCCACTAACAACGACCAACTAAGAAACCTTTGATCAAGTCATCATGACTACAAACGTGACGGATGGTGCTGTCTACAGTATACCACCACGGGAAACACCAACTTCTCCATTGCCTTTAGCAACGCCTTTTGCACGAACTGCCTCTGGTTACTTTGCTGACAATAACGATGGTCTATCGGACTCGTTTGCCTCTTTGACTGCTGACCTGTCAGGTCCAAGTAAACTGATACGTTGGGTTAAAGATACATATTTTGTTTTTCTATGGAACTGTCTGTGGCTTTTATTGACTATGCTAGCATTTTTTCTTTGGATTGGGTTTGTCATTACCTTTTTTCTGTTGATATATGGTCATTTTGTTCCCAAGAGATCAGCGGTTGAACAGGTGGAGGAGGTGTTGAAACCACATTTTTCATCACATAAGGTTCGAATGGACTTGTCCTTTGTGAACATTTCTGCAGTGCCAATTCCAGATGGGATTGTGTGGGACAAAGTAATGTTTTATATATACGGTCCCACTGAAATAATTCAAATACCGTATGTGCTAAAGTTATCTATGAATGGTATAGTAATACCATGCATTGTATCTGATGATTGGGAAGTGAAGACAGTTGATTCAATGATGACAGAATTGTAATATTACACTGTCTATGAAAATGAAGATGTTTACCAGTTTAGAGACAATTATGGTGACATGTTTTGCTATAGTTATTATGGGCACCATTTCATACATAAAGCAAGCAGGCCAAAAATGACATTTGACTATACGCAATGGGAACATTGCCCAACTCCCCCGCAAGGGAGTTCCAAAACTTATTTTGATCAATTTACGTATTTTTCTGAGCATCATCAAAAGAATGCTGAGTCATATTTTTTTAAAGTTACCTCCGACTAGGGATAAAAAAATGTTGCTGACCAACACGAAATTTATATATTGGGACTCCTTTGTTTCCCGGTTATCAATTGAAGGTTATGAATATTGGTCAAAAAATGTTGATTTGAAGAGTGTTTGGGGAAAAAAAAAATGGCAAACTAAGGGTAGAGAAACATTGTTTAGAGCATGTCTCATTCCCATTCAAATTATTTTTTTAAATGAAACAGTATAACAGACCAGTTGCCTAGGCTTAGCTACTATCAGAGAATTAAACATGCCTAGCATTCCTGCCCCTGCAAAATGTAATGACTGGCAAAAGTACACAAATGCAACTTTTAGTGAGCTTACTGAATGGGTCCAGAATGGTACATTTAACACTTCACTTACACGTCCAGGCGGGTCGTTATTGTGGCCAATAGATACCAACGGGTGTCATCAATGTTTTGTCACCTCGTCGGGGGGTTTCCGAACGAGTAGGTCAGACCCTCGCTATATTTCACCAGAACACGCTGAAATAATTACGACATATAGGTGGTCATCCCTGGCGGACGGTGTTAAAGATGCGGTAATACCGCAAACAGTCAGACGGACAAAAAAAGGGAATTATGACCCTGGCGAAAACCGGCAACAAAGACAGCCACTTTAACACACCGCCCGCCACGGCGGTACAGACAAGCAGCGCGGCGGTCACCGCCAACAGACAGGCGGGAGACAATGTACCGCCCACAGTATCACAACAGGACAATCCGCCACCTTTTCCGGGTCGGATTCACCGTGGATAAAAACACGGCGGAAACAGCTTTTGCTATGGGAAAATGCTCACCTTCTACACATCCCACGAGGAATGACGACTCCATGGAGCCGGAACTCCAAATACTACCTGCCCTTGTCTTTCTGCTCCTTCACGACCAACAGCGACGTAGGCGCAGAAGATACCGGTGAGTACTGCACCTACGACACGGGGGAGGGGGAGGCAAAAGTTAGGGGGACACCCACCAAACACCCCCACCCCCACCCTCGCATAGTACAACATACACACCAATGCAGTCACAAAAAGAACAGTAACAACCCACAATCCCCCCGGAAGAATGCAAAGACAATGCGAATTTCGGGCAAAACACTAGATACCTGACCAAAATCCGAGAGAACACTGCCGGGGCATCAGATAGAAACACTACAGGCACCTCAGGGGGAAGGGAAGGGGGGCACCTCAGCCAGATGAATGCAAAGCCAGATCCACGACGGGGCTCCATGCCCATTATTGATGTATCCTAGGGAGTGCAAAGCCACAGTCTCTCAAGTCTATGCAGTTGGTGGCTTGCCCACTGTTCAATCCTGGGGAGTGCAAAGCCACAGTCTCTCAAGTCTCTACAGTGGGTGGCTTGCCCACTGTTCAATCCTGGGGAGTGCAAAGCCACACTCTCTCAAGTCTCTACAGTGGGTGGGTTGCCCACTGTGCCATCCTGGGGAGTGCAAAGCCACAGTCTCTCAAGTCTCTACAGTGGGTGGGTTGCCCACTGTTACATCCTGGGGAGTGCAAAGCCACAGTCTCTCAAGTCAATGCAGGTCCATACTGGTACTGGGGGGTGACTGGTGCCCAGACTGGATGAGTCTCCCCGTGAAAGGTAGTGTCCAGTCACTGTCCCAGCTGCACATGGGATAAGGATGCCTGATGTGGTGGGCCATTCATTCCTACCTGGTACATTGCCCTGTTCAGCGGTGCTTTGCCATGGCGGTCTCTGGACTGTTCAGCGGTGCTTTGCAATGACGGTCTTTGCCCTGTTCAGCGGTGCTTTGCCATGGCGGTTCTGGACTGTTCAGCGGTGCTTTGCCATGGCGGTCTTTGCCCTGTTCAGCGGTGCTTTGCCATAGCGGTCTCTGGACTGTTCAGGGGTGCTTTGCCATGGCGGTCTTTGCCCTGTTCAGCAGTGCTTTGCCATGGCGGTCTCTGGACTGTTCAGCGGTGCTTTGCCATGGCGGTCTTTGCCCTGTTCAGCGGTGCTTTGCCATGGCGGTCTCTGGACTGTTCAGCGGTGCTTTGCCATGGCAGTCTTTGCCATGTTCAGCGGTGCTTTGACATGGCGGTCTCTGTACTGTTCAGTGGTGCTTTGCCATGGCAGTTCTGGACTGTTCAGCGGTGCTTTGCCATGGCGGTCTTTGCCCTGTTCAGCGGTGCTTTGACATGGTGGTCTCTGGACTGTTCAGCGGTGCTTTGCCATGGCGGTTCTGGACTGTTCAGCGGTGCTTTGACATGGCGGTCTCTGCCCTGTTCAGCGGTGCTTTGACATGGCGGTCTCTGGACTGTTCAGCGGTGCTTTGCCATGGCGGTTCTGGACTGTTCAGCGGTGCTTTGCCATGGCGGTTCTGGTCTGTTCAGCAGTGCTTTGCCATGGCGGTCTCTGCCCTGTTCAGCGGTGCTTTGACATGGCTGTCTCTGGACTGTTCAGCGGTGCTTTGCCATGGCGGTTCTGGACTGTTCAGCGGTGCTTTGCCATGGCGGTCTCTGCCCTGTTCAGTGGTGCTTTGACATGGCGGTCTCTGGACTGTTCAGCGGTGCTTTACCATGGTGGTTCTGGACTGTTCAGCGGTGCTTTGACATGGTGGTTCTGATACGGACATTGGTGTGTGGCATGACGATCTCCACACTGGACATTGGTGTGTGGCATGATGATCTCCATTCTTGACATTGGTGTGTGGCATGACGATTTCCACACTGGACATTGGTGTGTGGCATGACGTTCCGTCATTGCCCAGCGGGGCAATGGCATCCTGGCCCCGCCTGGGCTGTGTCTTGTGCGGTGCTCTCAGGACCAGTGACGATACTTGGGCCCTCCTGGGCTGTGTCTTGTGCGGTGGTCTCAGGACCAGTGACGATACTTGGGCCCTCCTGGGCTGTGTCTTGTGCGGTGGTCTCTGGACCTGTGACGATACTTGGGCCCTCCTGGGCTGTGTCTTGGGCGGTGGTCTCTGGACCAGTGACGATACTTGGGCCCTCCTGGGCACTGACTCTGGCGGTGGGCTCTGGACCCGTTACAATACTTGGGCCCTCCTGGGCACTGACTCTGGCGGTGGGCTCTGGACCAGTGACGACGGTGCTGGCGGTTGTGTCTGGACCGCCGGAAATGATGGCGCACTTCTCCGCCGTGACACTCACAACAGGCTGGACAGACTTCCTCGGGACCTTCCCCACCTTTTTTGGAGTTACAGCTGAGTCACCAATCGCCTTCGATCCCATTTCACTTGTTGTCCCACCAGGAGTCTTGACACGGTCCCGTCATCCACTCTCCAATTTAGGAGCCTTTACAGGGGGTGGGCTACCAGTGCCTTGGCACCGGGTCCTACTGCCTGCCCTGGTGGACGGTGCACTCCAAAAACCTGGAACACGCACCACTGGTACTGGTGGCTTTTTGGCTGAGGCGCTACGACGGGACTGATGAATTGGAGGGGGGGTGGGGGCAAAAAGGTCAATTTGACAGAGGGACAGTTTCTGACGAACACTGGGATGGGTAGCTGGAGGGGTCTGGGAGTGGAGGAATAGGAGGTGGTTGTAGGAGGTGTCACTTTAGCTGTTTTGGGTGCAGGTGCAGGTACTGGAGGCTGTCGTGAGGTGGATGGATGTTGGGTGAGTGATTGCCGGCGTTTGGGTACTTTGGGAGGGGGCGTCACAGACACACTGGGAGAGGACACAGGGGACGTGTAAATGGCAGTTGAGGTGGTGAGTGCAGGTGAGCGGCGTGTGGTGCTGGGTGTCCTGGTGCAAGTCCTAGTGCCTGTAGATGTAGTGCATGCAGGTGTGTGTGTAGATGAGACTGAGAGGGAGTAGGGAGAGGAGGAGGAGGGGGACACAGTGGAGACAGTGGATGTTGCTGTGTCTGTATGGGTGTGATGCTTGTGTGAGTGCCTGTGGGATGTGTGGTGCCTATGTTTGCCTGAGCTACTTTTGTGTGTTGACTTGTGTGCATGCTGGTCTGTAGGAGTGCTTGGGATGGGCTGGGGTAAAGGGGATTGGGTCTGGGTGGAGGAAGTTGGAGGGGGGGAGGCTGGACACAGGGACAATTGCTGCCATCAGTGCTGAGGCCAGAGATTGCAGGGTTGGCTGAAGGACAGCCTCACCAGAATGAATGCCCTCCAGGAATGCATTACCGTGTTGCAACGCCCTTTCTACACCCTGGATGGCATTCACAATGGTAGACTGCCCAACAGTGATTGACCTGAGGAGGTCAATGGCCTCCTCACTGAGGGCAGCAGGGGTGACTGGGGCAGGGCCTGAGGTGCCTGGGGCGAAGGTTATGCCCACCCTCCTGGGTGAGCGGGCACGGGGTGAATGCTGAGGGGCTGCTGTGAGGGCGGTGCTGGTAGGGGGGGTGTCGGCTGTACCTGTAGAAGTGGGGCGCACAGATGGTGCCGCCACCACAGGGGTGCTCACATCGGCGGACGAGTCTGTGTCGCTGGTTGGTGATCCGGTGGCCGACGTGAAGCTCCCCTCGCCCTCCGTCCCATTGGTGTATTCAGAGTCTGTGGTGTGGCCCTCCATGGCCATGTGGGATGCAGCTCCCTCGTGCTCCGGTGCTACTGTATCTCCGCCTGTTGATGCTGATGTACAAAAGGACAGGGAGAGCAGGAAAAGAGGGGGAGACAGAATAAAGAGAGTTTTAGTGCATGGCATACCGCTACCATTGGCGAACAAGACAGACGCAGCAGCCCCATGCACAACGCCGCGCTCCTGCCCTCTGCAGATGCAATTTCTGGGATATAGTCTACATCGCATTGGTGGAAATCTGCGCACATGGATGCCACAGGGGCAACTATACCTCAACTTGATAATTTACTGAGGTGCGGTAGAGTGCCACATGGCCTACATTACGGAGGGGCCTTGCCTACCTAACTCACCCTGGCCTAGGGACACCCAGAGCCAACCTCCCCCACCCAGACACCTCCACTGCAGGCAAAGTCCGCAGAATGAGAGTGTACTCACCCCCTTGTGTCTGCTGTGATGTCCTTAAGTGTCCATCCAACTCCGAGTAGGCCACCGCCAGGATCCGGAACATCAGGGGGGTCATGGTACGACGGGCACCCCTCCCACGTTGGGAGGCCATCCCCAGCTGAGCCTCCACCGTCTTCTTGCTGCAGCGGCGAATGTCCTCCCATCTCTTATGGCAGTGGGTGCCCCGTCTCTGGTGGGCCCCCAGGGTCCGGACCTCCTTGGCAATGGCACGCCAAATGTCCCTCTTCTGGTGGGCGCTGACCTACATGACATGCACAAGGAAAGAGGAACAGTCATTACCAACTGCACCATCAATGTGAGTGGCCCCCTCCCTACTCTGACCATGTGGCCCATTTATTCCCATGCTTTACTGTAGTATGACTTCTGGCCCCTTCCCTCTTCCACCCAGCCCTGTCCACCCAGGCCTAGCCCCTACAACGTGCTCCCTGTGTACTACCTGTTGGTCTGGAGGACCGTAGAGTAGCATGTACTGGGGGAGGACCCCATCCACAAGTTTCTCCAACTCTTGTGGAGTGAAGGCAGGGGTCCTTTCCCCAGACGCAGCAGCCATTGTCACTTCCAGACCGAGGTCACAGCAGCACTAGCAGTGTAGGTCCTCTCCTGTCGAAGGTCAGGTATCTAGTGATTGAACAGATAGAAAATGGTGGTGACGTCCGCGGCGGTGACGTTTGCGGCGGGGCGCATCATCACCGCCGGCGCACCTGTTCATTGGCTCCTGGGACCCATAGGGTCCAATGTTAACCAATGCAGCATTGCGCCGCGGTCTACGACCGCCTACCGCGACGGTGTGCAACGCCAGCGCTGTTACCCCACAATCCCATTGTCCCAGTTTAGAGGTCAGGCAGCCGCCATTTCAGGGGCCCACATGGATTCATTTTCAACTGCGTCACACATACTGAGGCCTACACTCAACACACATACAGGAAGGGTTTTGTGTCTGCTGTAGTCTTGTGTGTAACTGTGGGTACATACCTGGAGGAATAGTGACTGGTTCTTTGCTGTTGTCCTTCTTAGGCTCGTCAGCTGGGACATATGAGAAGATGGCGGAATCCTCCGGTGTACCGACCGCTGGTAGACCTGTTGACAATGGAAGAGAGACACTTAATTGTGACCTACCGGTTTGACCGTGCTACAATCCAGGAACTATGTACCCAGTTGGAGCCAGACCTGATGTCACCAATCCGCCATCTGACTGGAATCCCCCCTGACGTGCAGGTGCTGTCAGTGCTCCATTTCCTTGCAAGTGGGTCATTTCAAACAACAGTGGCCATGGCATCAGGGATGTCCCAGCCTATGTTTTCCAACGTGTTGTCCAGAGTGTTGTCTGCCCTGCTGAAACACGTAAGGAGATACATCATATTCCCTGAGGTGGAGGATTTGCCTACAGTGAAAGGTGACTTCTATGCCCTTGGACATATCCCCAACGTCATAGGTGCCATTGATGGGACCCATGTAGCTCTGCCCCCACCCCCCCCGCAGGACTGAACAGGTGTCCAGGAACAGGAAGAGTTATCATTCAATGAATGTCCAGATGGTCTGTTTGGCAGACCAGTACATCTTGCAGGTAAATGCTATGTTCCCTGGCTCAGTGCATGACGCCTACATCCTGCGGAATAGCAGCATCCCTGATATGATGGGTGAACTCCAGAGGCACCGTGTATGGCTATTGGGGGACTCTGGTTACCCCAACCTTTCCTGGCTATTGACCCCAGTGAGGAATCCCAGGACCAGGGTAGAGGAACGCTACAATGAGGCCCATGGGCGGACTAGGAGGGTTATCGAACGCACCTTCGGCCTCCTTAAGGCCAGGTTCCGGTGCCTCCATATGACAGGTGGGTCCCTAATCTACTCATGCTCCATAACTTGGCATTGCGACACCAGGGGCCTTTTCTGCAGGAGAATGATACAGATGACGGTGTTGTGGCAGCTGTGGAGCCTGTGGAGCCTGTGGACAGTGATGAGGATGAAGCTGAGGAAGACGAAAACAACAACAGGGAGTCAGTCATACAGCAATATTTCCAGTGAGACACAGGTGAGAACATTTTCATTTTTACCATTACATTAACTTTCACACATCTACCTCTATCCTGTACTGACATTTCACTCACTATTTGTTAACTGACTTGTCCCCTTCCATTTCAGTTTCACAAATGTGGTAACCTACGTGTCAACTGTTTGCATCCTTGAAGGGCTTGTGATGTGTGACATAGGTATGTTAGCCTTCCAATGGGTAACCCATTACGAAACTGTAATTGATAATACAGATTTACAAATCATAGACTGACTCCATTTGTTTTTAGTGTTTCAAGGGTGTTTATTTAAGTGCTCAAAAAATGATGGGGGGTTGTAAACTGGTGATGGGTGATGGTGGAGGAATGTCCATGGCAGAGTCCAGTCTATTAGTCTCACAGGTACATTGCACATCTGGGCATTGGAAGTGGAGCTAAGTCAGTTCCGATTTGGACAGGGTAACAAAGTGGGACAGTGGGGGGACAATCAGGGTGGTCTTATTTACTGGCGGGGGTCTTGCCATCTTGCTCTGTCCTGTTACTGGATCTCAGGGCCCGCTTGCGTGGTGGTTGTCCGACTGCAGGGGATGGGGTGCTGGTGTGTTGGTCGTGTGGCGGGGCGTCCTGTCCAGTAGCGCCGGCAGAGGTGGTGGGCAGTTCATCATCCTGGCTAGTGTCAGGGGCCCATTGGAGTGCCACGGTGTCCCTCAAGGTCTTTTGAATGTCCGTCAGCACCCCTACGATGGTGCCCAGGGCGGAGCCGATGGTCCTGAGCTCCTCCCTGAACCCCAAATATTGGTCCTCCTGCAGACGCAGGGTCTCCTGCAACTTGTCCAGGACCGTGGCCATCGTCTCCTGGGAGTGGTGGTATGCTCCCATGATAGAGGAGAGGGCCTCGTTGAGAGTTGGTTCCCTTGGCCTGTCCTCCCTCTGTCGCACAGCAGCCCTTCCAGTTCCCCTGTGTTCCTGTGCCTCCGTCCCCTGGACCGTGTGCCCACTACCACTGCCCCCAGGTCCCTGTTGTTGTTGGGGTGGTGGGTTCGCCTGGGTGCCCTGTAGTGGTGGACACACCGCTGATTGACCTGTCCTGGGTAGGGAGGTTTGGGCTCGCTGGGTGGGTGCTGTGCTGGTGTTACCAGAGGGTGTAAGCTCGGTGTTGGGCTGTGGCTGGGCAAGGGGAACCGACTATCCTGAGGCCCATGATGGTCCGGCCTGGTCATCAAGATCCAGTGGGGCAGAGCTGCTGTCGTCACTGTGGGCCTCTTCTGGGGGTGGAGTGGTGTTGTCTGGACCCTCTGGTGTGGTGACGTTCCTTCGAGTTCCTGCAAGGGTATAAGTACATGATTATTGCATGTGTGTGTTTCATGGAGTGCAATGGTTTGGTGTTCGTGAACCCCAGTGCAGGCATTCCTGTGTGGGGGCTTGTGTGCGGATGGTTGGGGGTGTTGTGGTTCTGTGCAGTGGGCATGCTTTGGTGATGGGTGTCCATGCTTAGTTATGTCATGCAGGTTTTGGGGTTGGGATGGGTGGTTGGTGTCATGGGTAGATAGGTGAGGATTTGGGGTGATAGGGGATGGTGTGATGGTGGGGGGGTGTTATATCATGCAGGTAGGGTGGAGGGTATGATGGTTAAGATTAGACTTACCAGTGTCCATTCCTCCAACGACTCCTCCGAGGCCCTCAGGATGCAAGATGGACAAGACTTGCTCCTCCCATGTTGTTAGTTGTGGGGGAGGAGGTGGGGGTCCGCTGCCAGTCCGCTGTACCACGATGTGGTGCCTGGATACCGTGGAACGCACCTTCCCCCGTAGGTCGTTCCACCTCTTCCTGATGTCCTCCCTATTTCTTGGGTGCTGTCCCACAACGTTGACCCTGTCCACCATTCTTTGCCATAGCTCCATCTTCCTGGCTATGGATGTGTGCTGTACCTGTGAGCCAAATAGCTGTGGCTCTACCCGGATGATTTACTCCACCATGACCCTGAGCTCCTCCTCGGAGAAGTGGGGTAGTCTTTGGCGTGACATGGGGTGGTGTAGGTGATGTGTGGGGTTGTGTATGTGTTGATGAGTGTGGTGAGTGTAGTGGTATGTGGTGTTTTGTGCTTAGATGTTGCGTGGATGATGGTGTTGTGTGCCTCTGTGTGATGGGGTTGTCTGTTCTGTGCTGTCTCTCTGGCCTTCTCTCTGAATTTTTGGTAGTAGGGGTTTGTGGGTGATGTGGGTGTGTGTTTTATATAGTATTGGGTGTGTGGGAGTGGTGTGTGTATGTGTGTCAGGTGTGTGTATTTCAAATTGTCCAATGTGGTGGTGTTTTGGAGATGTGTGTGTATTTTGAGCGCGGCGGTGTGTACCGCCAATGGAATACCGCGGTTGAAAGACCGCTGCGTAGATTCGTGGGTCGTAATGGCATGGGCGTGTTTCTGTTGCCGTGGAGGTGGAGGATGTGTTTCCGCCAGTTTCTCGCTGACCTTTGGTGTGGCGGAATTGTGTGGGTGTCTGAATTTTGGCGGATTCCGTGATGTGTGTCATAATAGCTGTGGCGGTCTACCGCGGCCGCGGCGGTGTATTGGCGGTCTTCTGCACGGCGGTAAGCGCCTTATACCGCCAATGTTGTAATGACACCATAGTATGGGAAAATTGTGCCAGCAATGGCTAAAATCATCCTCGCTAGATGCAGTTAAGACACATCTCACTCTCCTGTCTAATGACACTGACTTACAAGATTTTTTGTCAGGCCTGAAGATACCATGTAGGAAGCATTTCTTGTATGAAGTATACAATGAAATATGGAAACTTTCCCAACAAGAGGCTGCAGCCCGGTTAAAGCAGATAGATCAGGAAAATCTGAAAAAAGCATTAGCTGTTGTGGATAATGGAATTCACACCTTGTCCGACCGGATATATACAATTAACAACATTGTTTCTTCTGCTATAACCATTATACGATCTGATATGTCTTCTTTATATCATGGGCAGAGTAAGACCAGGTCCATTATACAGGTCGGTTGGACGCTTCAGACATTGAAGGCGGGTCGCGTTCTGTGACAGCACATCAGTGCCAGGAAAATATTTTTTCCTTTAATTTGACGCAACAACAACAACTAATGGCTAAGAAGGAGGCGACTTATGTCATGCTCAACATTGAAAAATTCCTCAGCAGAGTGGTTGATACACGGAGTTATTAACCTGCCTATTTCTACATTACAATTCACTTCTTGTTTGAAACGTGTTCCGATAGGCAGATATGAAAGGCTGGGAGATAGTTACATCCATGAGGTGTGGGAGCTTCCCTTCCTGTACAAATGCCTCAATGGCATGAAAGAGGTCTTTCTTAGCGGTAGTGAATGTGAGACTTCAGTCAGCCATTCGATGATTTGTAAGCAGCTGTTCTTGCATGGGGAGTGTAATGCCTCGGTTACGAACTTGGCTTTCTATCTGAAGGGAGTTCCAGTTCCCTTGATTAAACGCATGTTCCAGGTGCTTTCAAACGGCAGCTACGTCCTCCTCAATAGTGAAGACTGTTGTGGCATGCGGGCCGGAATAGTTTACGTTGTTTCGGTCACTAAGGTTGTTACTTGCTGCGGGAATGTGTAGTTTCCCCCATTAAAATTAGGGAGGTAACAGATATTTGGCCTCACATTGCTACTTCCAAGGTGAATTTTGACAAGTTAAGCAGACTGAAGGCTTTATTGTTTCAGAAGGATGTGGCCCTTACATCTGCACGTGAGGCCTACACACTTCACGTAGCAAGGTCATGGGCAGAAATACAGTCCCTGTTAAATACAAACTTTCCGAGCCACTTTGGTGAACTCGTGGGATGTATATTTAATGCTTCCAGCACGGCTGGTTTAGCACATTTTTTCAAAGCTGTTGGTATTGGTTTCGTTCACACCTTCTCTTCCATATTCGGTTTAATACCTTCGGCTATTCATTCAATTTAGGAAGCATTTTTGGGTGATTTCCGATAACTTTGGCGTTATTAGCCGGCATTTTGCTGTTGCTGTTGTTTTTCCGCAATGGCTGTCCCGCCGCAATGAGGACGAGTGTGGACGCTCCCATCAGCGCAGCTGTGTCGTGAACGCATGATGCAGCACTTTGGAGCAACACTCCTGGAACACTTGGAGTGTAACTGTTCTCTGTCATTTAGACCGGTTTTGGATTGTGTGCAGCCCCTGTTTTGGTGCTGTTGGTGCTCTTTTGAACATGCATTGGACGTTTGTCTCTCACAGCAACGCCCCCCAGTGGTTGATGCTGATCTGTTGATGTTCTCGATGAGGGCTCATTACCAGACATGCGCGCTGCAGCTGCGTTTGCTCAGAGAAGCTGATTACGAGATACCCTTCCTGGAGGAAGTTGATATTACCTTGTTTGTAGGCACTGCACGGGATTCTGCCTTGGTTGACACTGGGGCTTTGGAACACACCTGCTCCTTGATAGTCTTTGGCATGGATTTTCCGGTTTTGTCATCTTCCAAGGTGGAGAATCTCCTGCTTTCCATGACCGATGCTTAATTTGGACTTATTCTAAATTGACGTTATCCTTTGAATTTAGCATTTGGCCGCATGCTCATTTTTAAAATTGAAAATTACTAAGCTTGTGTGTCCTCTTAACTTGTTAAAATTGAATAGGGGGTTACTTATATTTTAGTTTAGGGCATTTTAGCTTTGGCTTAAACCACTTTCTACCGACAAGGGAGGATGTAGTGTAGCCATTTTTAATATAGCTTCATGCACGTTAGTTTAACACATTAGGCCTTTGTGCACTTTGCCCTAGATACATTTTATTCAGCCTCGCACTGTTATTTTACAATAACCAGTTTTACGGTCTTGTTTTAATTTCTTTTTATCACACTGTTTAGCTTAGTTCAGCACTGTGTTCTAAAACAATGCATTCTTGATCACCCTGTGCTTCAGTCATTGCTACAGTCTGGTACATTGCCAGTAAATGAGGTAGAAGTTTAGTCTCTAGTGTTCGTAGAAAATACACATCCTTACGTAGGGACATTTCCTCGGAACATCTGCGTGTTAGTTATAATAACACTTTCTAGTCCTAGTACACGTCAGCGGGAGATTCCGACCAGGAACCTACAACTAGATGCTGACTGCCCCGTTGCAGATGCTGATGCAGATTACAAGCCTTTGCTTAGGTATGAGGGTTGATGTCCTCCCGGGGGATCCTTAAAGGCAGGCTTAGAGCTTTACATGCTGTGCTCAGAATATAACTTAGAGAGAAACTAATCTAGTTGCACTATGATAGCTTTATTCTTGTGCTTCACTCTCATCATTACTATTTTATTCCTACTGTGTTGCGTAGTTCTGATTATTGCAGCTCACGCTTTGCTATCTAAAATGCAGTCGTTTTATTAAACTAATCTTTAAAACTTAAACTGCCATTGTCATTTATATATGAGACCGCACTGTGTATGAGAGAACCCGTTGTGACCTGAGTGACCACGACTTCCCTGGGAAGTACTAACATGTCATGTGCTCTACTGCCCAATTGTCTCTTCCCTTTCGGAGAGATGAGGCACTGCTAGTTAGCCGGAGCAAAACCCGGATTTATAGTGACAAGGGTCCTTCATCGTGGGTCAGACTTAGTCCCCCACACTGTGAACGATCTTGCCGCTCAAAATCCAGTAGTCTCATTAGGATAATGAGAGCCTACGCGACACCACTACCTCCATCACCAGCACGCCTATCACTACACGCCTCTCACTGTCAGTTACCACCCCCACATCCATGCACACGTCCCCTGTGTTCTCTCCCACTGTGTCTGTTACCCCTCCTCCCAAAGTACACAAACGCAAGCACACACACACACCCAACAGTCATCCACCTCACAACATCATCCAGCCCATGCACCTGCAGGACCAGTGACGTTGTACCATCTTCCAGCTGACGTGCCCCCTCATTCCCCGTCCCCCTGAGGTGCCTGGCTATTTTCAACCTGATGCCCCTGCAGTGTTCTCTCCGTGTTGTTGCAGGAGTAAGGTGGGGCCTTGGACTATGTGATGTGGCCCTGTGCCCCAAGGACTTTGAGGACCGGGCAGTGTCCCTACATTTGTAAATATGTATATACTTTTTGATTTGGATGCACGTATTTACACTATTTTATCTTATTACACTCACTTTAATCAATTCCTTTTGTCCTTGCATTATTCCTGAAGGGTATGGACTGAATATGTAATGTAAGTGCATCTGCTTGTGTGTATGGTGTTGGGGGTAGGGGTGTTGCGTGTGTATGTCACCCTCTTTTTCCTCCCACCCTCCCCTGTGTGCTAGCTGGCTTGCCTCACCGTGGTCATCTTCGCGGACATTGGTGTTCATAGTAGAGCAGAAGGTAGAAGAGCATGTGGAACACATGCAGCTCGGGCTCCATGGAGGCATGGTTCTTCCCTGAGTCTCCACAGGTGAGTCCTTTGACATCTGAGACCAGTTTCCGCCAGGCTTTTGATGTCATTGGTACTGCCCCAGAAAAGGTGGTGGCTTGGTGTCCCATAATACAGCGGGAGGAACATTGTATTCCGCCTGGCTGTAGGAGGTTACTGCCGTGGTGCCTGTTGATTTCACCCTGGTGGTCGGTGTATTAAAGTGGATGTCTGTCTGAGTGGTTTCTGCCGTGGTCATAATTTCTTATTTATTACTGCTGGCCTGTTGGCGGTATTACCGCCTGTTGGACTTTTTTCCTTATGCAGAGTCATCCCCAGTCTTTTCATCTTCTTCCTCCTGGTTTTTCTGACCTCTCGCTGTTGGCTCTAGGACTCTGAGCACTTTATCACTGCTGACCAATGCTAAAGTGCAGGTGCTCTCCCATCTAAAGTTGGTATGATTGGCTTATACCTATTTGGCATATTTAATTTACCTATAAGTCCCTCGTACAGTGGTATCTCTTTACCCAGGGCCTATAAATTAAATTCTACTACTGGGCCTGCAGCGCTGCTTGTGCCACCCACTGAAGTAGACTCTCAAAGCTGCCTCAGGCCTGTTAGCGCATGGCCTGTGTGCGCAGTTTTCTACCACAGGGACCTGGCATCTAAATTTACTTGCCAGGCCCAGAACTCCCCTTTTACTACATGTAAGTCACCCCTAAGGTACGCCCTAGCTAGCCCTATTGGCAGGGTGCCATGTATGTAGAAGGCAGGACATGTGCCAGGTTTGTGGCCTGTCTTGGTAGTGACAAACAGCTCAAATTGGTGTCTCACTGCTGTGAGTGCTGCCTTCTTGTAGGATTGCATTAGAAATGCCCTGCCTTATTTGTAAGGGGTATTGTCTGATTTATGAGGAGGAGCGTAGGTTTGTTTGGTATGGTCGTGATGGTGATAATAAATGTTGTTTACTGGTGTGGGTGTATTTTTTTTTACTATCACAGAAATGCCACTTCTAGAAAGTGCACATTTATCTGTGCTTATGACTCTGGTGTTTTGCAGCTTGATTCCAATCCACGTATGGGCAGAGTGACAGTTGGGGCTTTGTGCATACTTTTCAGACAGCCTGTACACATGGAGAGTGGAGGTGTCACAGAGATGCATCTGCATACTGAATAGTCTTCCTACATTTGTAAGGGCTGTGCCCTGGCCTCACACAATAGGGTCGTTAACCCCCCACTGATGTTTGGAGCCTGTGCTGAAAGGAGACAGGGGGCCCTCCCAGAAACAGTTCTAACTGGCTGGAACCTCCTCTCCCTACCATTGCAAAAACAGTGTAAGTATAAGTATAGGGGAATTTTCCACACAATTTGGAGACTCTTGGAATCATCTTGGAACTGGACACCAAAGGCTAAAAGGACTCGCCAGGAACCGCCATGGACTGCTGCTGCTGTGCTGACCTCTGACCTGCTTGGTCACTGGAAGGACTTGCCCCCTGCTTTCATCCTCTTTGTGCTGGCCTGTTGCTGGGCCCCTTCTCCTGTGGGCCTGTTTCTTAGTTTCTGCTCCCCAGGGGCAGGGTGCTGTGGCCCCTGACTTCTGCAACAGTAGGAAGTTCGAGGAGTCCTTCAATATGGAGCAGATTTAGCACTTTGAAAAGCGCTGTAGCTCTAATGAACTTAGCGCTCTGAAAGGGAAAGCGCTGCTTCCTTGGTGCTAGTAGCGCTTGAAAAGCGCTTTCTTCAGCTGTAGGGGCATCACTGCCGTGACCCGGGCTCTGTTTCATGCAGCACCAGAGTTGCGCTACCCTTTGTGCCCCGGAGCACAAGAAAACTGAATGAGAAGAACACTGGAGCAAGTGTTCTCCTATCGGTGCCGCCGGGGCGAGGTTTGGTCCGTGGAGCACCCCCGGGGCACCAGAAGGTCCTGACTTTAGGGCCTCCACCGCCGCAGCCCAGTGAAAGAAAACAAAGTCTCCTGCCGGTAGGGCAGGATACTCTGGGTGTGACCGTGCCCATTATGAGCGCCAGAGCCTCTTTCTTCTTTGTCTCATAGGCATTGAAGGTGCCTGCTTCATCATTTCCAGGTGTTCCTTAGAGGACCAATATGTTCATAATATAAGTCTTTGCAAATTATTATATATATTGCCTACCTGTTTTATGATGTTTTTGTGTGCATATGCAAATGTTCCTTTTATGGACATGCTTGCTAATATGTTGTTTTAACTTGCCATATGTTATCTAATGTTCCTACTATGGGCATTTTATGATATTCTTATGACAAGTGCTTTGGTGTTATAATGTGTTTTCCTGACTACTGCTTATGTTGCAGAATACTGAGTAATCCGTGTGTTATGTGTGACTACTACTGGTTTGCAGAGTAACTAATGTGTTATGTTCTGACAACCCCTGAGGTAGGAGGATAGTACTGATATGTGATGTTTGGTCTAATAATTGTGTTGTGTACAATACAGTATATTTTCATATAATCTGGTGTTGTGTTTCCTTTGTGGTGGGGATATTGTGTCACGTGTGTTGTGTGTGTTCTGCAAATGCTTTACACATTGCCTCTGGGATAGGCCTGACTGGTCGTGACAAGCTACTAAGGGGGTGAGCAGGGGTTATCTTGGACGTGTAACTCCCTTGCCCTTACTAGAGTAGGTAAGTTCTGCCTGGCTGAGGTGCATACCCTAGCCAACCAGAAACCCCATTTCTAACATTGGTGGCAGCGGTGGAATAGGACAATACCATTGCGAATCATTATTTCACTACAAGGATTGCGTTTAGACCATCACATTTTTGGCTTCTCTTCAATCAATCATTCGCATTTATAAAGCGCGCTACTCACCCATAAAGGGTCTCAAGGCCCTGGGGGGGGGGGGTCAGTGCTCGAAGAGCCAGGTCTTGAGCTGCCTTCTGAAGGTGAGGTGATCAGGTATGGCGCGAAGGTGGCTGGGCAGAGAGTTCCAGGTCTTCGCTGCCAGGAAAGAGAAGGATCTTCCTCCGGCGGTGGCTTTGCGGATGCGGGGTACAGCTGCCAGGGCCTGTCCGGTAGAGCGTAGAGTGCGCGGAGGAGTGTAGAAGGAGACGCGGTTGTTGATGAGTTTGGGTCCGAGGTTGTGGAGGGCTTTGTGTGCGTGAGTGAGGAGTCGGAAGGTGATCCTCTTGCTGACTGGGAGCCAATTAAGTTTCTTCAGGTGTCCGGAGATGTGGTGGTGGAGGGGTATGTCCAGGATGAGACGTGCGGCAGCGTTCTGGATCCGTTGAAGTTTCCTCTGCAGCTTGGTGGTGATGCCAGCGTACAGAGTGTTCCCGTAGTCCAAGCGGCTGGTGACGAGGGCGTGGGTGACGGTCTTCCTGGTGTCGGTGGGGATCCAGCGGAAGATCTTGCGGAGCATGCGGAGGGTGTTGAAGCATGCCGAGGTCACCGAGTTAACCTGTCTGGTCATGGAGAGGGATGAGTCCAGGATGAAGCCGAGGTTGCGTGCGTGGTCGGTGGGTTGGGGAGTGCTGCCTAGGGCGGGTGGCCACCAGGAGTCGTCCCATGCGGTGGGAGTAGGGCCGAGGATGAGGACCTCCGTCTTATCTGTGTTCAGTTTCAGCCGGCTGTCTGTCATCCAGTTTGCTACTTCCTTCATTCCTTCATGTAGTCTGGTCCTAGCTGAGGTGGGGTTGTTGGTGAGGGATAAGATGAGCTGGGTGTCGTCGGCGTAGGATATGAGGTCGAGTCCGTATTTGTGTGCGATGTTCGCCAGGGGGGTCATGTAGACGTTGAAAAGAGTGGGGCTGAGGGAGGATCCTTGGGGTACGCCGCAGATGATTTCCGTGGCTGTGGATCTGAAGGGGGGTAGGCGGACTCTCTGGGTCCTTCCGGAGAGGAAGGAGACGAGCCAATCCAGGGCCTTGCCTCTGATGCCGGCGTTGCTGAGGTGGCGTATCAGGGTGCGGTGGCAGACCGCGTCGAAGGCTGCAGAGAGGTCCAGGAGTATGAGGGCCAAGGTTTCTCCCTTGTCGGTCAGGACTCGAATGTCGTCCGTGGCTGCGATGAGGGCGGTTTCGGTGCTGTGGTTGGCCCTGAAACCGAACTGTGTGGGGTCGAGGGAGTCGTTGGTTTCCAGGGCGGTGGTGAGTTGAGCGTTGACGATTTTCTCAATCACTTTGGCGGGGAACGGTAGGAGAGAGATGGGCCGGAAGTTTTTGAGTTCGGTGGGGTCTGCTGTAGGTTTCTTTAAGAGGGCGTTGAGCTCTGCGTGTTTCCAGCTCTCCGGGAAGGTGGCGGTGGTGAGGGAGGCGTTCATGATGTCTCGGAGGTGCGGTGCGATGATGTTGTCGGCCTTGTTGTAGATGTGGTGCGGGCAGGGGTCCGATGGGGATCTGGAGTGGATCGAGTTCATGATGCGGGTGGTCTCCTCGGTGGTGGTTGGGTTCCAGGTGAGGATGGTGGTGATGTCGGTGGCGGGTTCCGGGGGGGGTTCGCGTTGGCGGTCGTGAAGCTGTTGTATATATCGGTGATCTTGTGGTGGAAGAAGGTTGCGATGGAGTCGCAGAGGTCCTGTGAGGGAGGGATGGAGTTGTTTTCTGCGTCCGGGTTGGAGAGCTCTTTGATGATGCCAAATAGTTCCTTGCTGTTGTGGGCGTTGTTGCCAAGTCTGTTCCGGTAGGCTGTTTTTCGTGCGGCGCGGAGGTGTTGGTGGTGTTGGCAGGTGGCGTCCTTGAGAGCTGACATGTTCTCTTCGGTCTGGTTGAGGCGCCACGTCTTCTCGCGGGCGCGGCATTCTTTCTTGGAGTCCTTGAGGTCGGGGGTGAACCAGGAGTTTTTCTTGTGGTTGTTGGTGATAGCTTGAGTCTTCAGGGGGGCCAGGAGGTTGGCGCAGTCGGAGATCCAGCTTGTGAGGTTGTTGGCGGCTTCGTTGGGGTCGGTGGTGCTGGTGGGTTGGTTCTGGGAGAGGGTTGATGCGAGCTGTTCTGTGGTGATTCGATTCCAGTGTCTTCTTGGTGGTTGCTGGGTGTGGTGATGCACGGTGGTCTTCTTGAAGCTGAAGTGGACACAGCTGTGGTCCGACCAGGTGAGTTCGGTGGCGTGGTTGAAGGTGATGTGTTTGCTGGAGGAGAAGATGGGGTCGAGCGTGTGTCCGGCGTAGTGGGTGGGGGTGTTGACTAGCTGTTTCAGTCCCAGGTTGGCGAGGTTGTCCAGTAAGGCGGTGGTGTTGTTGTCGGTGAGGTTCTCCAGGTGAAAGTTGAGGTCTCCTAGGAGGATGTAGTCGGTGGACGAGAGTGCGTGAGGGTTGACGAAGTCTGCAATGTCTTCGCTGAACTTGGTGCGAGGTCCTGGTGGTCTGTACATGAGGGTGCCTCTGAGGGTGGTCTTGGGGTCGCTGTGGATCGTGAAGTGGAGATGTTCGGCGTCGGAGAGTGAGTCGTCGGTGAGGGTCGAGATGCGGATGGAGTTTTTGTGTGCGATGGCGATGCCTCCTCCGATGCGGTTGGTGCGGTCTTTCCGGATGATTTTGTAGCCTTCGGGGATGGCTATGGCGGTGTCGGGTGCCGAGGAGGGGTTCATCCAGGTCTCGGTGAGGAAGGCGATGTCCGGGTTTGTTGAGGTGATGAGGTTCCACAGTTCGATGGCGTGCCTGTGGACGGATCGGGTGTTAACCAGGATGCAGTGGAGATTGCTTCCGGGGGAGTTGTTCTTGGCGGGAGCGGTGGGGGTCCGAAGGCAGGTGAAGCGGCAGTTGCTGCAGGTGAAGGGTCCGTGGGTTCGATTCGGGGTGGTGCGGTAGCAGCCTGGTGTGCGGCCGGGGTTGAGGTTGGCGAGGGTGGAGGAGTCGTAGGTAAGGCGGGAGGCGCGTGGGCCAGGGGTTCGGGCGCTGGGCGCGTTCCAGGCGCGGACGGGCGCAGACGGGCTTGCCTTAGGCGCGCCCGCTGTGCGCATCCGCCGCGCGGCCTCGCAGCGGCCGCCATTTAAGGGTAGCCGGGGAGGCGGGGACAGCTGGGAGGCGGGAGGAGGGCGGGTAGGGGGAAAAAAGAGCGGGAAAAAAGCGGCGATTGGCCTCGGGAAGGCGAGGAGGCCCAGAAAAACGAAGAGTACCTAGAAGGGTACAAAAAGGCCAAAAAAACGAGTAAAAACGACAAAAAGCGGCGGAAGGACGGAGGGGGACGGAGGGGGACGGCGGGGGCAAGAGGGACAGCAGGCACTCGGGATACACGGGAGAGAGAAGGGGAGCGCGATCACACGGGAAGCAGGCACTCAGGGGTACAGAATGCAAGGGGGAGCGCGATCACACAACAATCAGACAATCAGACAGCACTCAGGGGGACAAGCAGCACAATAGAGAGGCAGGCACAGAGGATCTGGTGGCGCTGTGGAGGCAGGGAAGCGACCTACCCTGGGGTCAAGGGTGGCTACCACTGCCTCGCAGCGGCCGCCATTTAAGGGTAGCCGGGGAGGCGGGGACAGCTGGGAGGCGGGAGGAGGGCGGGTAGGGGGAAAAAAGAGCGGGAAAAAAGCGGCGATTGGCCTCGGGAAGGCGAGGAGGCCCAGAAAAATGAAGAGTACCTAGAAGGGTACAAAAAGGCCAAAAAAACGAGTAAAAACGACAAAAAGCGGCGGAAGGACGAAGGGGGATGGCGGGGGCAAGAGGGACAGCAGGCACTCGGGATACACGGGAGAGAGAAGGGGAGCGCGATCACACGGGAAGCAGGCACTCAGGGGTACAGAATGCAAGGGGGAGCGCGATCACACAACAATCAGACAATCAGACAGCACTCAGGGGGACAAGCAGCACAATAGAGAGGCAGGCACAGAGGATCTGGTGGCGCTGTGGAGGCAGGGGAGCGACCTACCCTGGGGTCAAGGGTCGCTACCACTGCCTCGCAGCGGCCGCCATTTAAGGGTAGCCGGGGAGGCGGGGACAGCTGGGAGGCGGGAGGAGGGCGGGTGGGGGGAAAAAAGAGCGGGAAAAAAGCGGCGATTGGCCTCGGGAAGGCGAGGAGGCCCAGAAAAACGAAGAGTACCTAGAAGGGTACAAAAAGGCCAAAAAAACGAGTAAAAACGACAAAAAGCGGCGGAAGGACGGAGGGGGACGGCGGGGGCAAGAGGGACAGCAGGCACTCGGGATACACGGGAGAGAGAAGGGGAGCGCGATCACACGGGAAGCAGGCACTCAGGGGTACAGAATGCAAGGGGGAGCGCGATCACACAACAATCAGACAATCAGACAGCACTCAGGGGGAAAAGCAGCACAATAGAGAGGCAGGCACAGAGGATCTGGTGGCGCTGTGGAGGCAGGGGAGCGACCTACCCTGGGGTCTCTTAACTTTCTCTCTTTTGTCATTTTTCCTGTTTTCAGTTCACACACTTGCGTATTGTGGTTGTCACATTTGAGTTATTTGTACCTTTTCAAGATGGGGCTTACCTTTGATTTAGAAGACCTGCCGTTTTACACGCAGGAGGAATTAGAGGGGTTCTTTAGAGAGAGGGCTGCCTGTAGAAGGGGACCTCAGGAGATCTCTGAATTTAAGCGCAGTCTGAAGGTTCTTACCAGCGCTGCAAGTGGAGTCCAGTGGTGGCAGCAATGTAGAGTGCTGTAGCGAAGATGTTCCTCACATACCCAAAGATCTGGTACCTAGGTTCCAAGAAAAAAAACTTTAAAACTTCGTACTTGTATTGCGCACTACTCACCCGTTAGGGTCTCAAGGCACTGTACGCATATCGCTGTGGAACCCCTCCTGGCTTTTCCTTGTGAGGTGCCCACTCCTGGGCAACCACCAAGGTGAAGCTAGGCATCCCAGCGCTGTTGGGGCCGTTGTAGAGATTAAGCAAGCTATTGCCCAGAGTTGGAGCCATGAATTAGATTAGGAATCGATGCGATAGTTATCAGGTCCGAGGAAATTGAGCCCAAGACCCACCGAGGTGGGAATTGAACCTTGGTCCCGGGCCAGATTTCTGCATCAAGGTATGCTGCTCTAACCATTGAGCCACACTTCTCCGAGAGGGGGGTGACATACGTCAGTGGTTAAAGGAATATGAGAGGGCTCTGGTAGAGCGCAAGATCCTTGAGAAGGATTAGGGAACTGGCCTAGGGAGCTTTATTCCTGAGGAGGGAAGGGATGCCCTACTGACTCTAGAAGAGAGTGACAGGGTGGGGTACTCCACTGAAAAGAACGCACTGATTGTGAAGTATGTTTTTTTCCCCTGAGGAATACAGAAAGAGGTTCATGCCCTACCTTAACCACACACAGCACCCTGCCTGTGGGACTACCTAGGGCCTTCCTTAGGGGTGTCTTACATATAAGAAAAGGGAAGGTTTAGGCCTGGCAAGTGGGTACATTTGCCAAGTCGAATATGCAGTTTAAAACTGCACACACAGACACTGCAGTGACAGGTCTGAGCCATGGTTACATAGCTACTAATGTGGGTGGTACAACCAATGCTGCAGGGCCACTAGTAGCATTTGATCTACAGGCCCTGGGCACCTCTAGTGCACTGTACTAGGGACATACTGGTAAATCAAATATGCCAATCATGGATAACCCAATTACATACACATTTTGTATAGGAGCACTTGCACTTTAGCACTGGTTAGCAGTGGTAAAGTGCCCAGAGTAACAAAAACAGCAAAATCAGAGTCTAGCGTACATCAACAACCTGGGAACCAGAGGCAAAAAGTTAAGGGAGTCCATGCCAAGGACGAAAAGTATAACAGTGTGTATGTCTTAGGTAGCAACTGGTTAGCTGGTACCAACAATGCTTGACATCTGTCTGCATGTTTATCTAGTATGCTCTGTATAACAACATCACACAGCATATAGCAATACACACAACTCATTGTCATCACATGACAGAACAAGTGCAAGAGAGCAACATTAACAAATCATCCCACACATGTTTTGGGCTCCCACATCGCAATCAGGTGTGGGATGTGCAAATATGTCCAGCAATGTTCAAGTAATGTCAGAGACCCATCATGAAACTGAATAGAAGAAGAGCTGGCCATATAGGTTGCATTTGGCTAATGGAAAATACAGCATTGAGATGAGTTCGCACATCAACATTATTTAGTCATAGTAAGAGTTGTGGCAGGCTGGAAGAAATGATTACTCATGTTCAATGGAAGATGTGGATGGACAGCTGAGAGATACCCATAGATTCTTGCAAATACAACATGAGAGTTCACTTGGAGACAACACAAGTGCTCTGGCACTCATTACATCTCACAAATACAGTCAATGGGATAGTAACTATCATGTAGCCAGTAGAAGAAGATGTGTACATCTACAAATTACACAAGTCACATGTTGCATCCTGTCCATGTATGACCAGACGATGTTGCTGTAGAAGATATGTACAAAGACCAAGCAGTCGAAAGAATGGGAGCAATCTAAGAGTCTGTGAGAAAACAGGGCTGCTTGCCTCCTAACTTTTTGTCCCCAATTATCACTTGTTGCTGGTGTTTTCCTGCCTCTGATGGTGCCCTGGGTACTGCTTCCAGTTCCAGGGCCTGTGCTCTGTTTAAAATCAGTATGCAAATTAGGTTAATTATAATTGGCTATGTCAACCTACGTGTAAGTCCCTCCTATATGGTAGGGCATGTAGGTTTAGGGACCCCAAAAAAGGTAGTGCTCACATAAGTGCACTGCTGAGGTGCCCAGTGTCATTTTAAAGGCAGGCCTGAATTTCTGGCTCGTTTTCAACCAAAGTGATATGCAAATTTGACTTTGGAATTAAAAGTACTTCCAAAGTCTTAAATTATCTTATTTTTACATAAAAAACAAACCCTAATGTGGTCCCTATGTGCCCCTAGGTTTGGGTGCCATGTAACCATAATCAGGGACATTATAAAAAGTGTTTTATAAGCCCTGGTGAGGTAAAATAGCCAAATTCATTTTTTCCCTCACTGTAGTTAATGGCCTTTATAGGCTAACATAGGGAGACTTTATTTAAATTAACAAAGTCCCCATATGTGACTGATACATTGAGTTTGGTATTAAATTAATTGCTATAATAAATCCCACAACTTGCCATTGATGGATTTATTATAACTAGTTCAGGGAAAGAGTTTTAAAACTCTACCTTAAAGTTACCAACTTCAGCTCTGTAGTGCACTTCTTTGAATGGCCAGCCTCTGGCAGTCTGGCCAGGCTGCCTTGATGAGGTGTGAAATGGCCTGGGCTGAACACAATGTATATGCCTGGGGGAGGAGATCTGCCTCAGCAAATGGTGAAACAGGATAGGGGGCGAGCAGCCAAACTGGTCTTTAAAAGCAGGGAAGGACTTTTGGAATAGATCAGTACCTCCCCCATTTCCTGCAAACCCAGACAATTAGGTGCCCTCTTGAGTAGATTAGGAAAGGGCACGAGAGGGGTATGTTTAGGATTTTTAGCCACACCAGGGCGTGGGCTAAGCCAGATCTAAACTCCAAAAATCAATTTCAGTCATGATTTTTTTTTGAAGAATGTTGCTCCCTTGGGTTTGATTTTTGCTACACTTCACCCCTCCCCCGCTTTCCACCACATAAGCAAGGATAAATATAGCAGAGCTGCACCCACACCTCAGATCCCTGCAAGGAACAAGGCAAAGAAAAAGAGCCGCCCTGCTGGACCTCTCACCTGCACCTGGACATGCACTCTGAAGGACTGCACCAGCTGCACACTTGGGCTTCACCACTAAAAGGACCTTGTCTGTCTTCTATTGCTTCAAGAAGGGACTCCCTGTTTGCTGCAGGTAAAAAGGAGCTGCCTAGAATCCCCTGCATCAAGTCCTGCAAGCAGAGCCCAGCTGACAAGTGTCCAGTGGCCATTTGAGGATTCTGACCAGGTGCATTCTGGGAATTTGTAGTCCCAACTCCCAAGGAGCAACTCAGAGCTTCTAGAACCTTGGATCAAGTTGTGGACACTTCCAGAACCCAAAAAGGACCTCTGGAAGAAGATCCAGCAGTTTGGAGACATTTGGTGCAACTCCATAAGTTGAAAAGGTGCATTGTGGGTAGGTACAACTATTTTCACATGAGTAAACTCCCTTAGCATTATTGATTGTGTGTGTGCATTGTGATGGCACAAAAATATTATTTACTTGACACAAGAATGTGTCACAGCATTCCTCAACACTTGGGTACAACCCCTGGGCAGTTGTTTGTCAGTGCGCTGTGACAATGAGTTAGATGTCTACAATATCTGGGGCAGGCTCAATTACTATCGGAGTCACAATGGGATAGCCACTGCAAGAACCATCATATGCCCCTCAGATGTAGTATACAGTGTCATGAAGTCACATATTGTTATGGAGGTGTATAGCTAACAAACACCTGCATGACAATGCCATGTATAAGTAGTGCAGTGAAAAGCACCACAGGAGTGTCAGGGACAGTGATGGTTTGTAGGTGCATGGGTCTACATTATCTGAGACTATGGCCCTCATTATGAACACAGCGGTCGAAACCACCGTGTTCATCCTGGCGGTCATACTACTGACCACCAGCGCCCCCGTATCCCCGCCGGCCGTATTAAGAACATTCCTGTGGGCCAGCGGGTGGAAACATTGGTGGTCATTATGAACCTGCCGGTGTGGCCCGCCAAGCCGGCGGTGGCGGGAAAACCCGCCAGCCGGCATGGCGGGCTGCACTGCCACATAATGAACCCTACTCACCACCAGGCTGCCTCCGTCAGGCAGCCTGGCGGCGGTCGGAATCATTATCCAACAGGGCAGCGGTGCTGCCCCTTGGATAATGATCCCTAAGCCTCCAGCCTATCCCTGGCGGATTTCCTGCCAGGGAAAGGCTGGCGAAAGGGCATGGGCAGTGCAGGGGCCCCTGTGCAGTGCCCCATCGCGCAGGTCACTGCCTGATTTTCAATATTCCACCCGCCGGCCCACAGAAATATTTTTAATACGGCCGGCAGGGATCCGGGGGCACTGGCGGTCAGTAGTATGAGCACCAGTTTTTGACCGCCGTGTTCATAACGAGGGCCAGTGTTTCTGCCCTCCGGCCCACAGGAATGCCTGTCCGGGACATTGACGGCAGCTCCACATTGAGCCGCTGCCAATGCCTCTGTGCGGTGGCTGCAGCTGCACCCGTAGCGCAAATCACTGCCTGAAAATAGGGCAGTAACCTGCATGATGGGGCACTGCTCAGTGGCCCCTGCACAGCCCATGCCAAGTGCATGGGCAGTGCAGGGGACTCCAGGGGTGCTCCCGCCAGGGAAAGGCTGGAGGCTTAGGGATCATTATCCGAGGGGCAGCACCGCTGCCCTTTCTGATAATGATTCCGACCCCACCAGGCTGCCTCATGGAGGCAGCCTGGCAGTGAGTGAGGGCCGCCTATGGCGGCCCTCATAAGGTTCATTATGTGGCAGGCCACACCGCCACGTTCATAATGACCACCAATGTGTGATTGACTGATCATAGATGTTTGTCAGTTGCTCTGCTCTATCACTAGGATGACTTGCTCGATCAACCTTACAAATTGGGATTGAACAATGCCGTCCATTAACTGATATGTACAACTTACACTAAGTAATGTTTTTCATTCATGTCTTGCAAATGGACCTCCGCCCTACTCTGTTGGTGAGGTGGCCAGATTTGAAGACCCAAATGTAGCCTGTAAGTGTCATCTTGTGCATCATGTGTGCGAATCCAATGTTTGGTATGAGTCAGTCTGAAGTGTGGAATGCTATGAAATATGATTTTGCCTGACCAATGATATGGTATCATTGGAGTATGGATGGTGACATCATGTTTCTTGGAATGTTGTGCAATGAGAATGGCTTGCTTGTAGCACAAGGGGCAACGTGTGCTGTCATGGATTTGTGTGTATTAGGAATTGGACTGGCTGGCCAGATATTCATTGATGTCTACTAATATAGGTGTAAGGGCAGCTGTTTATGTACATAGAATGCACGTTGACAACCACTTTGTCACGGCACTATTGACAGCACTGTGTGCCACACATAGCTTACACTAACTCACAAGGTGGAACAGATGTGGGTTATATTTGTAGAGGTCTGTAGGGGGCGTATGCAGGAGACACATGCCCAACAGGTGCCCCACTACCCTTAAGATATATGTATTGAGGCTGTAGTACTGCAAGGACCCATATTGTACTGTACAACACTCAGTAGTGTACACAATTAGGAGACAACTCAGCTCCAGATGGTTGTGGGAAAAGTCTATGATTTTTCCCACCTCAGATCTCAGCAGATTTCATAACATGGTCCTGCTACCATGATATTTGTAAGGGATGTAAGTCACATCACATATGCATATGATGTGAATGCTGGTGCATACCTGGTACTTTCATGATGTCTGACATGCATGCACAAATGATGTACAATGTATCAGAATACTGTTGCAGCACCGAGTGCAGTGCCAAACTCACTCACTATGGGCCTAAGGACACCCATACAGCCACCATGTGTGTGTTGTTTAACCCATGGAGCACAACATAGCACAGGGAAAGGGGCTTTAGTTCTGTGATGTGTAGGCAACTTTGATTTGCAGGTCAGGCTTTGGCCAAACTTTCTGGGGACACTGCATCAGTTGTACATGTTGGCACATCATAGGCAATGGTGTGCCCCCTTGTAACGTATGTTCAGGCCAGGGTATACACCAGGACACATGAATGATGATTGACCAACCCTTAGAATAGCCGGTGGGAAGTTTCCAGACCCCCTATCATATGGCCCCCACCTCGCATCCATGATGGCTGGGCATGGATGTTTCACCAGGGGTGTCGAGGTGGTGGATTGCGTGCAGAGCACCGCATATGCACAGGGACAAAGGAAATCCTGACTTATTTGGGCACCTGATACTCACATGTTTGTTGACACAAATGATTGCTAACAATAGATAGCCGTCATCCCAGTGGCATGTAAATGATACTGTAGATGGCTGGTATGAAATAGTCATAGATGAGGAGTAAGTCATTGTTGAGGAATGTGTGGTGAACTGTATGTGTTATCTGCAGTTGCAGTGTATATGATATGTCTCACAATACCCAAATTTAGCACCAATTAATTTTGGGAAACCTCATACCCTATATACATGGTGTGAGAAATTTGGTTGATTGGGGTGTGAGCCCTGGTCATGCAACAGCCACAATCCTTTGGAGAGTGATACACAAAAAGTCACTAACTTAACCTGTGCTTAGCCCTGGATAGCTTGGCGCAAAAAGCAGTCAGCCTTAACTTAGAGCAAATGTGTAAAGTATTTATGCACAGCACAACAGTAATAAAGTGAAGACACATAATAGGAAAAATCCCAAACCAATTTAGAAACATAGAGTACATTTTAATAAATTATATGAAACACAAATAACACAAACCTAATCAGTAGAACTGGACTCATGTTTTTTTATACTATAGGGTTCAAAATCACACCTAAAAGAGAAAAGTACAAACTGTGGCCATCTCGTCACAACAGACCAGGGCACAGTCAAAAGTTAAGGCCAACCACAGTGGAGCGTGGTTCACATAGAAGAAGTGGTTTGTGTCCAGTCAGCGCTTATCTTAAAACGTTTGAGTGAGAAAATGTCTGAAAAGTTAGAAGTTCAGAGGGGGGCAGCTGCAGGATTGTCTAAGAGGGAGCGTCATCATTGGATAGCTCTGGAGAAAAGCTGCAGTGAGGATTTTTATCTTCCAATGTTGTCTAGCCTGCTAAAGATGGTGGTTCTACCGGTAATGATGATACTGCTCCTGTTGACAACATGTAACTCAGATAGGAGACCCTGTCCCAATAGGCCCTGTTGTGACTGCTGCACAACAACAGCCAATGTTATGACTATCCCTATTTCTGCTGTCCCAGTTGTGCCTGTCCCTGGAGTATTGACTTCTGTTGTACCAAGCCAGACATTGACTGTTCCTGCTGTAACTGCTCTAGTAGCCATGGCCCAGTACCCGAAGTTTCCAGAGCAGCTGCTGGAATGCCTACCACTGTTATTACTCTTGTGACACAGAATTTGCAGGTGACAATTTGGAGTCACAACCAATTTAAAAGGACTTTAGGACTACGTGAGACCCCAGAGTTTACAACCCCAGTTGTTCAAGGTGCCAGCGGATTTCAAGATTTTTGAATAATACCCTGATTGTTTGGGGAGTCTCCAGAAAGTAGAGAGTCCAAAGAGGCCACAATTGAACTGTTGGTTCAGTCGAGTTTGAGACCCCCCCAAGACATTTCCAGACTGTTGGTAGAGTTAGAGGATCCGATTAGTGGTAACCTTGACCGTAGCCAGGTTTACTAGTATCAGAAATTATATATTTGAGCAAAGATGTTACGTTTTATGCGGTATAGCACATGACAAATTTACTGGATTGTCAAATGAATATGATGTATATTTTCCAAGAAGTAGGAGCTTTCAAGCTCAGCTGGATGACAAAGTAGTTGAACATGAGAATTCTTAGATGTAGCTACATGTTAAGCAATTGATCATTTGCATATGAATTGGAGTAACCTAGAATAATTAAGGGACAGATGGGCCAGACAAATAGAGGAAATGAAGAGGAAGTAAGAAGCAAGGGAGTGCTAAGGATAAGGAAAGCATCCCCCGGTGGAGATACGGCTAAGACTTACCCATTTAGGGAGGTACATGAATTAGCATATGTGCATGTGCCCTGGAGATGAGGTGATATTGCTATGTTTACAAATCAGTTCCCAATTTCTGGAATATTCAGATCAATTAATTTGTGAAATGTGTGACATTTTGAACGTGGTGTGGAAAGATCTCAAAAACCTTCTTCAACACAGTGGTTCCCAGTGATCTATGGTCTGAATGCATTTCAACCCATGTCATTATTTTAATAAGTTGCTTCACTGAAAGCAGGAGTATTGACTGAACTTGAACCTAATGTTCTGTGATGACCAAATGCCAAGTATAAATCCTATGCAGGTGCAAAATGTACAAAATCAGAGACCATAGAACCCTGACATATCACAAATCCCAGTGATGCAGGTTCCCCAAGAAGTGATGCCCTTGCAGAATATGGGAAACCTGAGGTTTAATGTGAATTAGGTTCCCAGAGGAAATCAGAACCCCTTTCAAATCAAGCAACTTTCTTCAGTTTTTGCTGGCTTGATGGTTAAGGTTCAGAACAACCACAATGACAGTGTTGAAGGGGTGCGGACGATTGTATGCTTAGCACAGTCTGGGAGCTAGACCAGAGTGATCCATTCATGGAAGGTGAGGTGAATGGCCACCAAGTGTTCTTTTTAATAAACACTTGTTATCCCTTTTCACTCTTAGAACAGAAGAAGTTCCAAACCTAACCCTCTCAGGAAAACATATCAAAATTGTAGGTGTTGCAAATACATGGACTATTAACCCTGTGTCCGAGAAGGGCCCAGTCAGTATAGGTTCTTTTGGAGAGGACCATCAATCAGTGATGTGTGATTCTAGCCCAACCAATTTGTAAGAACACAAATCATCATACATGTTATCTGCACAGTTCACTGTAAACCTGAGAGCGTTGAGGTATAGATATTGATTTTAAAATAGATTAGCAGGAGATAGCTGTCGAGTTGTTTCCCTTGGGGACTGTGGAAGACGTACCCTTTGAACTGAAAGACACTGTGAAGCCTGAAGTTTGGGATTGCTCAGGTAACAATATCTGGCATATTAAAGGTGTAGAATCTGCCCAAATTACTGTCAAACCTAATGCTGAATATCCCCAAACACCACAATATAACATTACACCAGAAACAATAGCAGGGATTACCGTAGTCATTGAGCCTATAATACTGCAAGGAATATTGAAAGAGATTATGGGGAAACACTGTAACTCAACTATTATGGACCTGCAAAAAACAAATGGCAAGTACTGTGGCAAGGCACGATAAAGTCTGCTTACTGCCTCCGTTTTAAAATACACATTTTAACTTAGCATTTCATTTCTGATGGTGAACCTTTTGCACAGCTTTTCACTCGTGAAATAATGTACTGAAAAATCACTGTTCATGCTGCTTGTTACTTGTAAGCGTTGATGCCATGCAGTCTTTACACTCCATCAAGGATAAGCACACAGAACACTATGCTCTGAAGGGCATAATTATACTTTGTTTGCGCTGAATTTGCTTAATTTTTTTACGCAAATTCAGCACAAACTCCATATTTATATTTTGAGTTAAAATCATTTTGGATGTGTGAAACCACCTTGCGTCAATGAAATGCAAGGTAGGCGTTCCCGTCCACAAGATGACTCAAAGCCCCTAGCGCCTTATTTACCCTGGTGCCAGCATTCAGCCCGGTTTCAGACCTTGTTTTGTCTCAATTTCCCTTGAAAGGAAGGATCTGTCCCCTATCTTAACTCTAATCCATGTACCTGTGTATAGCTGCTAAATAGCTTTTAGCAAATTCTCTGGTATTCTCCAGGAGGCTAATTTCTACAATAGAAGACATAGCTGTAGCAAATCAAAAGCACAGATACAAAGGTTGGTTCTTTTGTTTGAATTTGTCAGTGACAATGGAGAGAGTTAGAATATTTATGGCCATTCCAGGGCCCTTTGCAAAGCCTGTCTGAATGGGGAGAATAATGCTGTTCTTGATTGCCCACCTGCAAAGATGCTCCAGTAGTAGCCTAGCATAATATTTGGCCTCTACATCCATTAAGGTAATCAATCGATAATTCTTAGGATGAGATTTACTACCTCCTTTAAATACTGGGTGGATTATCACCCCCCTTCAAAGATTTTGGAATACTTCCTAGGTTCTAAGCACTTGGGATCCCATTTGGACCTGCGGCGCCTCCACTTTTGCTGTTCTTTATTAAGTTTATGACTTCCGACATTGTGAATGTTAATTTTTCAGATTCCTTTTGAAGAGTAGGGGGCTTTAATGTAACTCCTTTTGGATTTAACTCATTTGTTGTCTCGTCTAGGTTTTTGATAGTTCCATTATTTCCGCCAAAGTGGTGAATTAAATAATCAGACCATATGGATTCCCGAAATATTGGAGCTAGTCAGGGTCATTGGAGCTTTGTTCAAGTCATTTACCATTTTCCGAACTCCCTACGCATTCGATTTTTTGCTTAGAAATAAAGCCTTTGCCCAAAAGTCATGATTTTCCAGTCGTTTATGACCCCATATTTGTTTCGATAGATATTGTTTGAATGTCTTAGGTCAGCCTTAACACAGCAGTTAGTTGGATTTATCTTATATAATCTTAGGAGTCTGTTTCGTTGTCTTCTTAATTTAATCATGTGTTTTTTGTAGTTCGTTGTAGTGACATCCCTTGGTGCAGTTGGTGCAGGATTATTTATGGGAAAGCCATGGTCACTCTTATCTGATTTTACAATGTGCTACTTAGTAATTAAAGTAAGTAGAAATAAGGAGGCCACAGTGTAGTCAATTGTTGCTTGAGTTCCAGTGACATAGCAGGTGGTTGCCGGCAGAGTATCTTGTGGTACCCTCCCATTCAGGAGTCTTAGCCCAAGGGCCTCAAGATCTTTTACTAAGGAAAGTGCCGTTGTGCCGGGTTTACCTCGCTCTATTGACCCCAGTGACTGCTGTGGTACTGCCCACAGTTGATCTTGCATGACGGTTTGGGCATCCCTTTCAAAGGGATTTAGTAGTTTCAAGTTGAAGTCCCCAACTATTAGAAACTCCAGGGATCCTAAATTCTGATGGGCAGTTAATATTGTATCTATCAGATGGTGGATATATGTTTCTTAGATCGTGGATGAATATAAACATTTATTAGCAAGAGTGGGCTTGAGTATTCTTTGTTCCATCCATCTAGCTTACTAGCAGGAACTCTTCATTGTCCTCTTATAGTCGTGTGCATGATATATTTAACCATGCTGAAATAAATATTACCGATCCCCCTTTGGATGGCCAAACCTTTTCTCCCTGATTGCTGGGGGAAAAAAACATAAATCCGTCAATTGTGAAAGAATTGGTAGCTCAATTCTCCTGCAGAAAGATAATTTGTTTTTTTTTTAATAAGCTTGTCAAATCTGTTTGTTCGGTATTTGATCTAACCCCATTTATATTCCAAACTTGGAGGGGTATATAATGTGGAGTTACTCACCCATAGTGATCCCGACTATTCGGAAGTCACTGACAATTTTCTAAATGGATTACTTCCGAAATCCAACCCAAATCTAGCTGCGATGAAGGGTGCATGTTAGGTGCTTTGAACCCTGTGGAGTGATCATAATTTTTTCCAATCGCAGATCTAAGAACTAAAAAAGGTTTATTTAACTCTGTTGAATTTGTTAGGTTCGGCATATTAATTTGATCCTCTAGAGGGTCAGGATAACCTGTTTGTTTGGGTATGCTGAATTTAATTCCCCATTTTAAGAAGGAGATTTTTTCTTTGACAACTCTTCTAACCACTTGTGATGTCTTCAAAGTTACCAGGGTTGATTCGTTTGATCTTCCTTCATTATTTTTGACCACCAGTAGAAATCCAATAGAAACAATATCAGTAGACTTTGGTGGTCATTACAACCCTGGCGGACGGTGTTAAAGCGGCGGTAAAACCGCCAACAGGCCTGCGGTAAAAAAATTGGAATTATGACCGTGGCGGAAACCGCCAACAAAGAAAGCCACTTTAACACTCAGACCGCCATGGCGGTACAGACAAACAGCGCGGCGGTCACCGCCAACAGACAGGCGGAGGACAATGTACCGCCCACAGTATCACAACCTACCAATCCGGCACCTTTTCCGGGGCGGATTCATCGCGGATAAAAACACGGCTGAAACTTCCATTTCAAAAGGAAAACGCTCACCTCTACACACTCCACGAGAGCACCATGGATCCGGAACTCCATATTCTCCCTGCGATAGTCTTCCTGCTCCTATACGAGGATCATCAACGCCGGCAGCGAAGACCACAGTGAGTACTGCACCTATGACATAGGGGGGGCAAAAACACAGGGACACACACAACCAACATCCCAACCCCCACCCCGACCCTCACCCACTACAACACACACACCAATGCATATCTATACATTACAGTAACAACCCTCAACCCCCCCGGAAGAATGCAAAGACAAAAGGAAATGAGTTGAACCATTGTAATATTTCAAAATACAGTAAGCAAATACATACATATATATATATACACATTAAACAAAATTTAAACCACGATTAATAGTGCAGGTATTGCACCATTCATTATCCGTGGACCACTGGGCCCAAAATGCATGGGCGAGGCCCACACAAGATACCCGATCAAAATGGAGAGAACACTGCAGGGGCATCAGATAGAAATACATCAGGCACCTCAGGGGGAAGGGAAGGGGGAGCACCTCAGCCGGATGAGTGCACCACGCCAGATCCACGATGGGGCTCCATGCCCATTGATGTATCCTGGGGAGTGCAAAGCCACAGTCTCTCAAGTCTCTACAGTGGGAGGGTTGCCCACTGTACCATCCTGGGGAGTGCAAAGCCACAGTCTCTCAGGTCTCTGCAGTGGGTGGGTTGCCCACTGTACCATCCTGGGGAGTGCAAAGCCACAGTCTCTCAAGTCTCTGCAGTGGGTGGGTTGCCCACTGTACAATCCTGGGGAGTGCAAAGCCACAGTCTCTCAAGTCCCTCCAGTGGGTGGGTTGCCCACTGTACCATCCCGGGGAGTGCAAAGCCACAGTCTCTCAAGTCTCTGCAGTGGGTGCGTTGCCCACAGTACCATCCTGGGGAGTGCAGAGCCACAGTCTCTCAAGTGGATGTATGTCTCCACTGGTTCTGGAGGGGGCTTTTGTGCCCAGAGTGCTTCATCCTGTGCAGGACAGACGGACTGGATGCCTTTCTCCACTGGTTCTGGAGGGGGCTTTGTGCCCAGAGTGCAGCACACAACCCGTGACGGTCCCAGGTGCGTCACTGCCCCTGCCGCAAATGGGCTAGCGGTGCATTCCATGGCGGTCTTTGCCCTGTTCAGCGGTCCCTGGCCTGTTCAGCGGTGCTTGCGTTGCCAGTGTCAGACCTATTCAGCGGTGCATTCCATGGCGGTCTTTGCCCTGTTCAGCGGTGCCTGGCCTGTTCAGCGGTCCTTGCCAAGGCGGTCCTTCATTGCCCAGCAGGGCTGTGGCTGACGGACCTTCATGGGTCAGCTGGGCTGTGGCTTGCGGGGCCCTCCTGGCCAGCTGGGCTGTGGCTGGCGGTGGCCTCCTAGCCAGTGACGATGGGGCTGGCCTCCTGGGCAGTGTCTCTGGCGGTGGCCTCCTGGCCAGTGACGATGGGGCTGGCCTCCTGGACTTTGGAGATTTCTTCTGCCCCTTCCCCACCTTGGGAGGAGTCACAGCTGAGTCGACACTCACCCCGGGACCCTTGTGATTGGCTTTGCTGGCTGGAGCCTTCTCCCACTCCCGCCGGGCACAGTCCAACTTCTGGTGCTTCACAGGGGGGGACTGCCTGTGCTGTGGCTCCGTGCCACACTGGTTGGCCTGGTGGCCGGTGCACTCCACATACCTGTAACAACAGGCACCACTAGTCCTGGGGATTTTTTGGCTGAGGTGCTAGTAAGGGACCTATGAGTCGAAAGGGGGGGGTGGGAAATAGGTTAAGGGGGGACCGGAAAAGTTTTTGGGAGACACTGGGATGGGTAGATGGAGGGGGTTTGGGAGTGGAGGAAGAAGTGGTGGTTGTAGGAGGTGTAACTTTTGTCGATTTGGGTGCGGGTGCATGGGCTGGAGGCTGTCGTGAGGTGGATGGCTGTTGGGTGGGTGTTTGCCTGCGTTTGTGTATCTTCGGAGGGGGCGTCACAGACACACTGGGAGAGGACACAGGGGACGTGTAAATGGTAGTGGGGGTGGTGAGTGCACGTGAGTGGGGTGTGGTGGTGGGTGTGCTGGTGCGGGATGTACTGGCTGTAGTGGTAGTGCATGCAGGTGAGAGTGTAGACGAGACTGGGAGGGAGGAGGCAGACGAGGAGGAGGGGGACACAGTGGAGGCAGTGGATGTTGGTGTGTCTGTATGTGTGTGATGCTTGCGTGAGTGCCTGTAGGATGTGTGGTGCTTATGTTTGCCTGAGCTTCCCTTGTGTGTTGAGGTGTTTGCAGGCTGGTCTGATGGTGTGCTTGGGATAGGCTGAGGTACAGGGGATTGGGTCTGGGTGGAGGAAGTTGGAGGGGGGAGGCTAGATACAGGGACAATGGCTGCCATCAGTGCTGAGGCCAGAGTTTGCAGGGTTCGATGAAGGGCAGCCTGACCAGGATGAATGCCCTCCAGGAATGCATTTGTGTGTTGCAATTCCCTTTCTACACTCTGGATGGCATTCAAAATGGTAGACTGCCCAACAGTGAGGGACCTGAGGAGGTCAATGGCCTCCTCACTGAGGGCATCAGAGGTGACAGGGGTAGGGGCTGAGGTGCCAGGGGCGAAGGTGATGCCCACCCTCCTGGGTGAGCAGGCACGGGGCACACGCTGAGGGGCTGCTGCGAGGGCGATGCTGGTAGGGGGAGTGGCGGCTATACCTGTAGAAGTGGGGGGCACAGATTTTGCCGCCACCACACGGGAGCTACCATCGGAGGACGAGTCTGTGTCGCTGGTTGCAGATCCTGTGACCGCCGTGGGGCTCCCCTCGTCCTCCGTCCCACTGGTGTATTCTGAGTCCGTGGTGTGGCCCTCCATGGCCATGTGGGATGCAGCTCCCTCGTGCTCTGGTGCCACTGTACCTCCGCCTGATGATGCTGATGCACACAAGAACAGGGAGACCACAAAAAGTGGGACGACGACAGAAGAAAGGCAGGTTCAGTGCATGGCTTACTGCTACCGTTGGGGGACAATACAGACACAGCAGCCCCCTGCACTACCTCGCGCTGTTGGGCTCTACAGATGCAATTCCTGGGATATGGCCTACATGGCTATGGACGACATCTGCACACATAGATGACACAGGGGCATAAATACCTGTACTTGGCACTCTACAGAGGTGGGGTGGGTGCCACATGGCCTGCATTACGGAGGGGCCTAGCCTACGGAACTCGCCCTGGCCTAGGGAAACCCACAGCCTTCCTCCCCCACCCAGACACCTTCACAGCGCACAAAGTCAGCTGAATGATGTTGTACTCACCCCCTTGTGTCTGCTGTGATGCCCTCAAGCGCCCATCCAACTCAGGGTAGGCCACCGCCAGGATCCGGAACATCAGGGGGGTCATGGTTCGACGGGCACCCCTCCCACGTTGGGAGGTCATCCCCAGCTGAGCCTCCGCCATCTTCTTGCTCCAGCGGCGAATGTCCTCCCATCTCTTCCGGCAGTGGGTGCTCCGTCTGTGGTGGACCCCCAGGGTAGGAACGTCCTTGGCGATGGCACAACAAATATCCTTCTTCTGGTGGGCGCTGACCTACATGAAATGTACAGGGAAAGAAGAGAAGTCATTACCAACTGTGCCGTCAAAGTGAGTGGCCCACATCCCTACCCTTGCCATGTGGCACATGCACCCACCGTCTTTCATGCACGCAGCACTCTGCCTGCTTCCTTCTTACAACCAGCCCTCTCCACACAGGCATAGCCCATACAACGTGCTCCCTGTGTACTTACCTGTTGGTCTGGAAGACCGTAGAGTAGCGTGTACTGGGGGAGGACCCCGTCCACAAGCTTCTCCAGCTCCTCTGCAGTGAAGGCAGGGGCCCATTACCCAGACACATGAGCCATTGTCTCTTCCAGACCGAGGTCACAGCAGCACTTGCAGTGTAGGTCCTCTCCTGTTGAAGATCAGGTATTGAGTGATTGAACAGATAGAAAATGGCGGTCACGTCCGCGGCGGTCACGTCCGCGGCGGTGCGTACCATCCCCGCCGGCGTACATCGTCATTGGCTCCTAGGACCCATAGGGTCCAATGTTAACCAATGCAGCATTGCGCCGCGGTCTTCGACTGCCTACCGCAATGGTGTACAACGCCAGCGCAGTTACCTCACATACCATTGTCCCACTTTAGAGGTCAGGCAGCCGCCATTTCAGGGGCCCACATGGCCTAATTACCAACTGCATCACACAGACCTAGTCCTTGTCTCACAACAGAAATACAGTCCACATTTTGTGTATGAATGGTGTTCTGTGCAGACTGTGGGTACGTACCTCTGAGTTGTTTGACTCTGTGGTCGCTGTTGTCCTTCCTAGGCACTGTCCGCTGGGACATGTGAGGAGATGGCGGAATCCTCCGGTGTACCGACCACTGGTGGACCTGTCGACTATGGAGGAAAGACATTTGATAATCACCTACAGGTTTGACCGTGCCACAATCCAGGAACTATGTGCCCAGTTGGAGCCTGACCTGATGTCAACAATCCGCCATCCCACAGGAATCCCTCCTCAAGTGCAGGTGCTATCAGTGCTCCATTTCCTTGCAAGTGGGTCATTTCAAACAACAGTGGCCATGGCATCAGGGATGTCCCAACCTATGTTTCCCAACGTGTGGTCCAGAGTGTTGTCTGCCCTGCTGAAACACATGCAGAGCTACATCATTTTCCCTCAGGTGGAGGATTTGCCTACAGTTAAAGGTGACCTCTATGCCCTTGGACATATCCCCAACATCATAGGTGCCATTGATGGGACCCATGTAGCTCTGGTCCCCCCCTACAGGAGTGAACAGGTGTACAGGAACCAGAAGAGTTATCATTCCATGAATGTACAGATGGTATGTTTGGCAGACCAGTACATCTCCCAGGTAAATGCTATGTTCCCTGGCTCTGTGCATGACGCCTACATCCTGCGGAATAGCAGCATCCCTTATGTGATGGGTTAACTCCAGAGGCACCGTGTGTGGCTAGTAGGGGACTCTGGTAAACCCCAACCTGTCATGGCTACTGACCCCAGTGAGGAATCCCAGGACCAGGGCAGAGGAACGGTACAATGAGGCCCATGGGCGGACTAGGAGGGTGATCGAACGCACCTTCGGCCTCCTGAAGGCCAGGTTCAGGTGCCTCCATATGACATGTGGTTCCCTATTCTACTCACCAAGGAAGGTGTGCCAGATCATCATCGCCTGCTGTATGCTTCACAATCTGGCTTTGCGACGCCAGGTGCCATTTCTGCAGGAGGATGGTGTTGTGGCAGCTGTGGAGCCTGTGGACAGTGATGAGGGGGAAGCAGAGGAAGAAGGAGAGGACCTACACTGCAAGTGCTGCTGTGACCTCGGTCTAGAAAAGACAATGGCTCATGCGTCTGGGGAAAGGGCCCCTGCCTTCACTGCACAGGAGTTGGAGAAGCTCGTGGACGGGGTCCTCCCCCAGTACACGCTACTCTACGGTCCTCCAGACCAACAGGTAAGTACACAGGGAGCAAGTTGTATGGGCTATGCCTGTGTGGAGAGGGCTGGTTGTAAGAAGGAAGGGGCCACAGTTCTGCGTGCATGAAGGAGTGTGAATGCATGTGCCACATGGCAAGGGTAGGGATGTGGGCCACTGTCACCGTGTGGGGATGGAGGAACCACTCCAGACTGCGTTATTGGATAAAAAATGAAGGATTTTTATTGATGATATGGTATACAGGTAGGTTTGTTTTCAGTCTTTGTGCAATTGGGCTTTAATTGGCGGGGTGTTTTTGAGGCTCTGTTCCGTCACTCGTCTCTCTCTCTCTCTCTCTGGTTCACAGGTCTTTCCCCGGGAAGCGCATGTGGAGAGAAAAAATTAAGAACTGTAAGTGTTATTTTAATATTATCTTGTTTCTTATACAATGTCACTACGATTCCTTTCTGTTCCTGACACTGTTAAGTTACTCTTCTGGTTTCAGTTTAGCCCGTACGTATCTGTGGTTTCTGTCCTATTCTGATTCTTAATCGTTTTTATCTTTCTGTTTTCCTCTAGTATCCAGCTGTTTCTGTACTTGGGTTTCGGCTGACTCATTTCAAGGTAACGGTAGTCTACTATGCCTTTTGGTAAGTTCTCGTGTTTCTCCCTCCTTCTCATTTGGTTTCCCTCTTACCCCTTCCTCTTTCCCCAGTGCTCGTGTCCTTCAGTTTTCTCGGTGTTTGTCTATTCCCACTCCCCGTATCCCTGTGCTTCCCCGTCACTCCACTCCGTTCTCTCTCTTATTTACAGTCTCTCAGGGACGTAGTCCCACGCACCTGAATGGCCACGCTTCTCCTGGAGCGTGGCGGGATGCTGCAGTGTGTCCTCCCGGTCACCTGGAACAGGGCCGTCTTGGAATCTCCTCTCAGTGATTCTTCCGGTACCCAGGCGTACCTCTGCTGCTGGTTCACCGTCGAGCTCTCCTCCTCGTCTCTCTCCTTTCCGCCTCTGAACTCCGAAAGTGCTGACACAAGTTCCTTTGACTGACTGGCGTCCCGCCGCTGCGGAACGAACGACCAATCACCGGCAGCAGAACCAGGAAGCTTCGGGTCAGCAGTGGCAGAGTCAGCACAAGTGATAGCCATGTGCGGGCGCGCAGGTTCCAGCCCGTCACATACACTCCCCCTAGGGAGCGGCCTGTCGAGTCGCTCCAGAGCCGGATAACGGGAAAGAAAATCCGCTGTCACCATGTGTTTTCTAGGCAGATGTTGGATCCGAAAAGAGAAGGGCTGCAATGAAAGGAACCAACGAAGAACACGGGCATTAGTGTCCTTATGATGGGCCATGTGAGAGGCGCGTGATCAGTGATCAGGGTAAAAGTTCTGCCCGACAAGTAGTACCTGAGAGATTCAATTGCCCACTTAATGGCCAAACATTCCTTTTCTATAGCCGGATAATGACATTCCCTCGGTAGAAGCTTTCTGCTGATGTACAACACAGGGTGGAGGGAATCATTAGCCTGTGGTTGGGATAATACTTCCCCAAGTTCCACGTCGGAGGCATCAGTCAATAACACAAAAGGTTTATCGAAATCCGGGCAACACAGCACGGGTTCCGAAGTGAGAGCGGTCTTGAGTTGTTCAAAACTACGTACAGCAGGCATAGGGGGGGAGCCAAGGATGTTGGGACAGGATATCTTCAATAGATTAGTCAGGGGTTCTGCAATGGTGGAGAAATGAGGGATAAATCGCCGATAATAGCCAATCAAACCCAGGAAAGCCCTAATATCTTTCTTTCTCTTGGGAAATTCCATATTAGAAATGGCCTCTACTTTTTCTACTTGGGGACTAATTCTACCATTCCCCACAATATAGCCCAGGTACTTGATACTAGTCTGTCCGAGTTTACATTTGTCAGGATTGGCAGTTAAATTGGCCTTTCGTAGAGCATGCAATATGGTCCCTAGATGTGTCATGTGCTCCTCCCAGGTTTTACTGTATACGACAATGTCATTGAGGTAGGCAGCAGCATATTGCTGAAAGGGACGTAGGATTTCATCCATGAGCCTCTGGAAAGTGGCGGGGCACCATGGAGGCCAAAAGGAAGGACAGTAAAGTGATATAACCCCGAAGAGGTGGCAAATGCTGTTTTTTCTTTATCGTCCTTTCTTAAGGGTATCTGCCAATAACCCTTTGTGAGATCTAAGGTGGATAAGTATTTGGCTTGGCCTAATCTCTCAATTAGTTCGTCTATTCTAGGCATAGGATAAGCATCAAAATAGGTGAGGTTGTTAACACCTCTGTAATCCACACAAAACCGTGTGCTGCCATCGGGCTTGGGTACCAATACGACTGGCGAGCACCATGGACTTGTTGATGGTTCTATGATACCTGCTGTCAACATAGTTTGGACATCTCTTTCAATTATCTTTTGCTTTGCTTCAGGGATGCGGTATGGCCGCTGTCTTGAGACAGTATTTTGTTTCAAACGGATGGGGTGTTGGACTAGGGTAGTTCTCCCCGGATATCTAGAGAAGACATCTTGATTTTGTTGTACTAACTGAGTTAGTTGATTGTGATACCCTTTTATAAGGTCAGGATTGATCCATGGAATTACCTGGTTGGACCGATCTTGGGAAGTTATCTTGGGATATGGGATGTCGTCCGGGATCTCAGAGTTGATAAAGTGAACAGTGTTGTCTCCTGTGGGCTCTAACCATTTCTTTAGTAAATTGATATTATATATCTGCTCCCTACCACTCCCTTGGGGAATGGCCAACTTATATGTGGTGGGGTTGATCTGAGCTACCACTTCGAATGGTCCCTGCCATTTAGCCAATAGCTTGTTGTCAGTGCTAGGGAGCAAGACCAGAGCTTTATCTCCTACTGAGAGGGTGCGAACAGCACTCCGGGTATCGTAGCTTCGTTTCTGCTTATCCTGTGCTTCTTGTAAGGCCGTATGAGCTTCCTCCCATACTGTATGTAGATTGTCTCTTAAATCCCTGGTGTAGGACAAGAGATCTTTCACTTCCTCTTCTGTATCCTCCCACTGTTCCGCTAACATGTCTAACAGGGTGCGTGGCTGTCTTCCGAATAACATTTCAAAAGGACTATGGCCAAGTGAAACTTGAACGTGTGTACGAATAGCATATAAGACTAATGGCAGTTTCTTTTCCCAGTCTTTCCCAGCTTCGGATATACTTTTTTTTAGTAAGGTTTTAATGGTTTTATTATATCTTTCTACTAACCCATCTGTTTGCGGATGATAAACCGAAGTACGGATTTGTTTCACCCATAATAGTCTACATACTTCTGCCATTAACTTGGACATAAAAGGAGTCCCTTGATCCGTCAGGATCTCTTTCGGGAAAACAACTCTGGAAAAGAACTCTATCATGGCCTGAGAGATAGCCTTCGTGTGTGTACTGGGAAGGGGTATGGCCTCGGGATATCGGGTAGCATAGTCCACCAACACTAATACATACTGTCTTCCCCGATTTGAGGGGGTGAGGGGCCCGATAAGGTCCATTCCCACCCGGGTAAAAGGGATGTCAATAATGGGAAGTGGCTGGAGGGGAGCGGGTTTTTGTGGGGAAGGATTATATAACTGGCATTTGGTACACTCAGAACAATGCTTGCGTATCTTGCCATAAACCCCGGGCCAATAAAATCGTCTCAGTACCGCTTCTTCTGTTTTCTCCCTTCCTAGATGACCTTCCCCATTATCCCCATGTGCCAGCTGTAATACCTGTTGACGGTGACTTTTAGGTATTACTAATTGTAGGTTATTTCCTCTGGTGGGTGTGGGATTTCTGTATAAGAGATTATTACGAACCAAGAATCAGGGACCTACCCCTGGTGCTATTCCAGACTTAGCCTGCTGCCAGGCGTATTTTAAGGTGGGATCCTCATTTTGATTCTGTCGGAAATCTCCGGTGACTGTGCAAACCTTTCCAATACTAAGGGAATCTTTGTGGGTGAGACAGTTCGGCATATAAGAGCGTCTTTGTTCTCTTTTCTGTCTTCGGCTGAGGGCAATTCGTACTTGTTTGGGCTCATTTGGGTCCAATACTCTAGGAGCTTCCCTCCACCATTCCCTCAGAAGGTGCTCCTGTCCTGCTTTCTCCAATAAGGAGGGAAAATCCACATAATCTGTACCGAGGATTATATCCTCATCAAGGCTGGGAAGCACCCCAACCCTGAGGGTTTCAGTCTGTTCTTTCCATTTCAATTGTATTTTCGCAACTGGATACAATCGTTGATCCCCATGTACACAGGTAATGAGCACCTGTGTCTCAGTTTCTATTTGTCCTGGTAATATTAAATCATCCCTGATCACGCTCTGGCTACATCCAGAATCAATTAGAGCTATCCTTTCTACTTCATTGATGAGTAGAGGGAGGGTGTATTTGGGCTGCTTCCCTCCAGCCCAAAATACCTTTCCTTTTGTCAAGCCCATCTCCATAGGTTCTTCTGTTTCTTTCTTTTTCGGGCAATGCCGGGCAATATGACCCCATTCTGAACAGTTATAGCATTGGGGTCCATGACTGGTATATCCAGAGGGACCCGAACCCGCTGGTTGTGCTCAGTTAGTTCCAGCATTTCCTACCGGCCGTGGCAGATTTAGTCTAGGCATGGCTGGACGGGTCGGGGTTGGTGGGGTCCTACTTACATTAGCCCTAAAGTCCGAGCCTCTATGATAAGCACAGGCCAGCTCTATGGCTGTTTCATTGGTGAGACCGGGATGTTGCCGAACCCAGTTCCGGGTGGTAGGTGGGAAAGCATCTAAGTATTGTTCCAGAACTATAATGTTAAACATTGCTTCTCTTGTGTTCTCTGTTGGAAGTAACCACCTCCTAGCTGCATGCTGGACTCGATAATACAAGGTACGGGGTTCTCTTGTTGCTGCCACTTCATGTGTCTAAACTTAGTGCGATAACTCTCACTGTCCAAACCTACTCTTTCGAGAATTGTTTTCTTAAGATCTTTGTATGGAAGAGTCCCACTGGGATTAACAGCTTGATATGTTGTTTGTAAATGGCCGGTGAGAAGGGGGGCGATGTATTGACCCCATTTATCCTCTGGCCAGTTAGCAGTGCTGGCCACCCTCTCAAAATTGGTGAAAAACTAATCAGGGTCTTCCTGGTCCTGATAGCGTTGTAACACACAACTCGGTACTGTGGGGTGTACCTTTGTATGAGCGATGGTATCGGTAAGTTTCCCTACAGCAGTCTCATGTACGAGTTGATTATTGACCATAATCGTGGCCTGACTCTTAAGAGCTGTTTGCAGTGCCTCTCGTTCCTCTTTAGCTTCTTTTATTTGTTGTTCCCACATTATCTGGAGATGCCGTTGTCCTTCGGCCAACTGAGCGATTATGTCTGCCATTGTGGTCTTTTCCTCCATGGTGACGATGTTTCCACTAAATCCCACTTCTGACACCACTTGTCACCGTGTGGGGATGGAGGAACCACTCCAGACTGCGTTATTGGATAAAAAATGAAGGATTTTTATTGATGATATGGTATACAGGTAGGTTTGTTTTCAGTCTTTGCGCAATTGGGCTTTAATTGGCGGGGTGTTTTTGAGGTTCTGTTCCATCACTCGTCTCTCTCTCTGGTTCACAGGTCTTTCCCCGGGAAGCGCATGTGGAGAGAAAAGAATAAGAACTGTAAGTGTTCTTTTAATATTATCTTGTTTCTTATACAATGTCACTACGATTCCTATCTTTCTGTTACTGACACTGTTAAGTTACTCTTCTGGTTTCAGTTTAGCCCGTACGTATCTGTGGTTTCTGTCCTATTCTGATTCTTAATCGTTTTTATCTTTCTGTTTTCCTCTAGTATCCAGCCGTTTCTGTACTTGGGTTTCGGCTGACTCATTTAAAGGTAACTGTAGTCTACTATGCCTTTTGGTAAGTTCTCGTGTTTCTCCCTCCTTCTCATTTGGTTTCCCTCTTACCCCTTCCTCTTTCCCCAGTGCTCGTGTCCTTCAGTTTTCTCGGTGTTCGTCTATTCCCACTCCCCGTATCCCCGTGCTTCCCTGTCACTCCACTCCGTTCTCTCTCTTATTTACAGTCTCTCAGGGACGTAGTCCCACGCACCTGAATGGCCACGCTTCTCCTGGAATGTGGCGGGATGCTGCAGTGTGTCCTCCCGGTCACCTGGAACAGGGCCGTCTTGGAATCTCCTCTCAGTGATTCTTCCGGTACCCAGGGGGTACCTCTGCTGCTGGTTCACCGTCGAGCTCTCCTCCTCGTCTCTCTCCTTTCCGCCTCTGAACTCCGAAAGTGCTGACACAGGTTCCTTTGACCAACTGGCATTCCCGCCGCTGCGGAACGAACGACCAATCATGGGCAGCAGAACCAGGAAGCTTCGGGTCAGCAGTGGCAGAGTCAGCACAAGTGATAGCCATGTGCGGGCGCGCAGGTTCCATCCTGTCACAGCCACTCACTTTGACAGTGCAGTTGGTAATGACTTCTCTTCTTCCCCTGTACATGTCATGTAGGTCAGCGCCCACCAGAAGAAGGATATTTGACGTGCCATCACCAAGGAAGTCCGGACCCTGGGGGTCCACCACAGACGGAGCACCCACTGCCGTAAAAGATGGGAGGACATTCGCCGCTGGAGCAAGAAGACGGTGGAGGCTCAGCTGGGGATGGCCTCCCAACGTGGGAGGGGTGCCCGTCGCACCATGACCCCCCTGATGTTCCGGATCCTGGCAGTGGCCTACCCTGAGTTGGATGGGCGCTTGAGGGCATCACAGCAGACACAAGGGGGTGAGTACAAACATCATTCTGCGGACTTTGCGCGCAGGGAAGGTGTCTGGGTGGGGGAGGAGGGCTGTGGGTTCCCCTAGGCCAGGGCGAGCTCCGTAGGCTAGGCCCCTCCGTGATGCAGGCCATGTGGCACTCCACCCCACCTCTGTAAAGTGGCAAGTACAGGTATACATGCCCCTGTGTCATCTATGTGTGCTGACCACCATAGCTATGTAGGCCATATCCCAGGAACTGCATCTGTAGAGCCCAACAGCGCTGCGTAGTGCAGGGGGCTGCTGTGTCTGTATTTTCTGCCAACGGTAGCGGTGAGCCATGCACTCAATCTGTCTTTCTTCTGTGGTCCCCCCCCCCTTTTTGTGGTCTCCCTGTTCTTTTGTGCATCAGCATCATCAGGCAGAGCTACAGTGGCACCGGAGCACGAGGGAGCTGCATCCCACATGGTCATGGAGGGCCACACCACAGACTTGGAATACACCAGTGGGACGGGGGGCGAGGGGAGCTTCACGGCGGTCACAGGATCAGCAACCAGCGACACGGACTCGTCCTCCGATGGGAGCTCCCTTGTGGTGGTGGCAAAATCTGTGCCCCCCACTTCTACAGGTACAGCCGCCACCCCCCTACCAGCACCGCCCTCCCAGCAGCCCCTCAGCCTTCAACCCGTGCCCGCTCACCCAGAAGGGTGGGCATCACCTTCGCCCCAGGCACCTCAGCCCCTGCCCCTGTCACCTCTGGTGCCCTCAGTGAGGAGGCCATTGGCCTCCTCAGGTCACTCACTGTTGGGCAGTCTACCATTTTGAAAGCCATCCAGGGTGTAGAAAGGGAATTGCAACACACAAATGCATTCCTGGAGGGCATTCATTCTGGTCAGGCTGCCCTTCATCGAACCCTGCAAACTCTGGCCTCAGCACTGATGGCAGCCATTGTCCCAGTATCTAGCTTCCCCCCTCTAAACTTCCTCCACCCAGACCCAATCCCCTGTACCCCAGCCTATCCCAAGCACACCATCAGACCAGCCTGCACACACCTCAACACACAAGGGAAGCTCAGGCAAACATAAGCACCACACATCCCACAGGCACTCACACAAGCATCACACACATACAGACACACCAACATCCACTGCCTCCACTGTGTCCCCCTCCTCCTCGTCTCCCTCCTCCCTCCCAGTCTCGTCTACACTCACACCTACATGCACTACCATTACAGCCAGTACGTCCCGCACCAGCACACCCACCACCACACCCCGCTCACGTGCACTCACCACCCCCACTACCATTTACACGTCCCCTGTGTCCTCTCCCAGTGTGTCTGTGACGCCCCCTCCCAAAGTACACAAACGCAGGCACACACCCACCCAACATAAATCCACCTCCAGCGTATGCACCTGCACCCAAAGCCACAAAAGTCACACCTCCTACAACCACCTCCTCTTCCTCCACTCCCAGACCCCCTCCAGCTACCCGTCCCAATGTTCCTAGGAAACTTTTCCTGACCAATCCTGACCTCTTTCCCACCCCACCCCTCCAATTCATAGGTCCCGTACTAGCACCTCAGCCAAAAATCGCCGGTACCAGTGGTGCCTGTTAGAGGTATGTGGAGTGCACCGGGCACCAGGGCAGCCAGTGTGACATGGATCCACAGCACAGCCAGTCCCCCCCGTGAAGCACCAGAAGTTGGACAGTGCCCAGCGGGAGTAAGGAAAGGCTCCAGCCAGCAAAGCCACTCACAAGGGTCCCGGGGTGAGTTTCGACTCAGCTGTGACTCCTCCCAAGGTGGGGAAGGGGCAGAAGAAATCACCAAAGTCTGGAAAGAGCAGCACGGCGGAGAAGACCGCCATCATCCCCGCTGCCCAGGAGGCCACTGCCAGCCCTTCGTCACTGGCCAGGAGACCACCGCCAGAGTCAGTGCCCAGGAGAGCAGCCCCATCGTCACTGGCCAGGAGGCCACCGCCAGAGTCGCTGCCCAGGAGAGCAGCCCCATCGTCACTGGCCTGGAGGCCACCGCCAGAGTCACTGCCCAGGAGGGCAGCCCCATTGTCACTGGCTGGGAGACCACTGTCAGAGTCAGTGCCCAGGAGGCCACCGCCAGCCACAGCCCAGCTGCCCAGGAGGGCCCCGGCAGCCACAGCCCAGCTGGGAAATGAAGGACCACCATGGCAAGCACCGCTGAACAGTGCAAGCACCGCTGAACAGGTCAGAAACTGCAAAGTCAAGCACCGTTGAACAGGGCAAGCACTGCTGAACAGGGCAAAGACCACCATGGCAAGCACTGCTGAACAGGGCAAAGACCGCTGAACAGGGCAAGCACCGCTGAACAGGTCAAAAACTGCAAAGTCAAGCACCACTGAACAGGGCAAAGACCGCCATGGCAAGCACCGCTGAACAGGGCAAAGACTGCCATGGCAAGCACTGCTGAACAGGTCAGAAACTGAAAAGTCAAACACCGCTGAACAGGGCAAACACTGCTGAACAGGGCAAAGACCACCATGGCAAGCACCGCTGAACAGGGCAAAGACCGATGAACAGGGCAAAGACCACCATGGCATGCACCGCTGAACAGGGCAAAGACCGGTGAACAGGGCAAGCACCGCTGAACAGGTCAAAAACTGCAAAGTCAAGCACCGCTGAACAGGGCAAAGACCGCCATGGCAAGCACCGCTGAACAGGGCAAAGACCGCTGAACAGGGCAAGGACCGCCAACTCAAGCACCGCTAGCCCATGTGCGGCAGGGGCAGTGACGGAATTGGGACCGTCACGGGGAGAGTGATGCACTCTGGGCACCAGTCCCCCTCCAGAACCAGTGGAGACATGCATCCACTCCGTCTGTCCTTAACAGGATGAAGCACTCTAGGCACCAGTCTGCCTCCAGAACCAGTGGAGACATGCATCCACTCCGTCTGTCCTTCACAGGATGACGCACTCTGGGCACCAGTCCCCCTCCTGAACCAGTGGATACTGTTATCCACTTGAGAGACTGTGGCTTTGCACTCCCCAGGATGGTACAGTGGGCAAACCACCCACTGTAGAGACTTGAGAGACTGTGGCTTTGCACTCCCCAGGATGGTACAGTGGGCAACCCACCCACTGTAGAGACTTGAGAGACTGTGGCTTTGCACTCACCAGGATGGTTCAGTGGGCAACCCACCCACTGTAGAGACTTGAGAGACTGTGGCTTTGCACTCACCAGGATGGTACAGTGGGCAAACCACCCACTGTAGAGACTTGAGAGACTGTGACTTTGCACTCCCCAGGATACATCAATGGGCATGGAGCCCCCTCGTGGATCTGGCGTGGTGCACTCATCCGGCTGAGGTGCCCCCCTTCCCTTCCCCCTGAGGTGCCTGTTGTATTTCTATCTGATGCCCCAGCAGTGTTCTCTCCATTTTGATCAGGTATCTGATGTGGGCCTCGCCCATGCATTTTGGGCCCAGTGGTCCATGGACAATGAATGGTGCATTACCTGCACTACTAATCGTGATGTATATTTTGTTGAATGTGCATATATATATCTGTATATATTTGGTGACTGTATTTTGATATATTACATTCGTTGAACATATTTCCTTTTGTCTTTGCATTCTTCCAGGGGGGTTGGGGGTTGTTACTGTAATGTTTGGATATGCATTGGTGTGTGTGTTGTAGTGGGTGAGGGTCGGGGTGGGGGTGTTGCGTGTGTGTGTCCCTGACTTTTGCCTCCCCTCCCCTATGTCGTAGGTGCAGTACTCACCGTTGTCTTCGGTGCCGGCGTTGATGATTATCGTATAGGAGCAGGAAGACTATCGCAGGGAGAATTTGGAGTTCCAGTTCCATGGTGTCCTCCTTCCTCGTGGAGTGTGTTGAAGTGAGCGTTTTCCCTTTGAAATGGCTGTTTCCACCCCGGAAAAGGTGGCGGATTGGTAGGGTGTGATACTGTGGGCAGTACATTGTCTTCCGCCTCTCTGTTGGCGGTGACCGCCGTGGCGGTCGGAGTGTTAAAGTGGCTGTCTTTATTGGCAGTTTCCGCCATGGTCATAATTCCCATTTTTTTATCGCCGCCCTGTTTGTGGTCTTACCGCCGCTTTAACACCGTCCGCCAGGGTTGTAATGACCCCCTATGACTTAATTCAGCTTTCACCTCCCGTTGATGTAGATTGATGTTCTGTGATTCCTGCTTATTTTGGCCTATAACATTTGAAATTGACGAAACTCATTGGTCCTTACATTGCATTAACTCCACATTGGAGTATGATTCGTTTTGCCCCTTGTGTTTTTGGAGAGTAGGGCCCCTCATTTGAGAGATGAATAATGGGAACAGTTTGTTTGCCATTGGGAGTGAGCTCATACTGCTAGCGGTTGACGTAATAGCATAAGGCGGTGTTTACCACTGTGCGTAAATTCATTGGTTAACATGGTTGTCAATGGGCATTCTTAGGGTATCATGATCGCTGCAGGCGGTGTCGGTGCACACCGCGGTGCGTACGCAAACTCATCACCCCAACTTCACTTGACTCCTGGATCTTGTGCATGGAGGTACTCCTCTGAGTGTACTGCTGTTTCCTGCCTCTGGTCATGGAAATTGCACGTGTTTCAGGAGAAAGGGCCCTGTCCTTCACCAACGAGGAATTGGAGAAGCTTGTGGATGGGGTCCTGCCCCTGTACGCCAAGCTCTACGGTCGGTCAGAGGAACAGGTGAGTAGGAGGATTGGGGGGCATGGATGTGTGTAAGGTTGGTAGATGGCTGCATACATGTGTGCTCGTGTGGCACTGTATAGACCAGGGTTCCTGACATGCTGCATGATGTTAGGCTGTTTGAAATGTCCATCCCATAGTGGACGTATAGCCAGCTGTATATTATTGGCCATTGTCTGACCTCAGTGTTACTTTTTCTGTGTGTCCCTATAGGTAAGCGCCCAGCAGAAGAGGGGACTTTGGAATGCCATTGCCAAGGAGATGCGGACCCTGGGGTCTACAACCGGCAGAGCACCCACTGCAGGAAGAGGTGGGAGGATCTGCAGCGCTGGGTGAGGGAGATCTGGAAAGTCCTCCTAACGAGGAAGGGGTGCCCCCCTTTGTGCAACCCATCCTGGGGGTGGCATACCAGGACCTGGATGGGGGTTTCAAGGCTGCACAGCAGTCACAAGGGGGTGAGTACATATACCATATTTTGGCTCCTTGATGGATAGGTGTGTGTGCGTTCATATTTATGCTGTCTAGTGGCAGGGACTCTGACTGATGTCCATCTACATAATGGCGCCCGTGGGTAGTAGGGGTGTAAGGGTCAAGTCTGCAGTACGTCAGGTCCTTCAGTGCTGTGGGGAATGGCTGTAGAGCAGGGTTCTGGCCACAAGTCAGTGGCATAGCCATGTGTATAGCGGTAGGTGCTGGCTGAATATTTTCAGGGTGGGTGTATGTGTGAACCAGTTCTGTACCTCCATTCAACTATTTACAAGTGTCTCTCCTGTTTTGTCTCCTCGAGGGGAGCATCCCAGGGGAGGCAACTACCACTGGAGGTAGTGACTCCAATACTTCCTCCGATGGGAGCTTCCTGGTGGTGCCGGACCCTAATGGGCCCACCCTACTGTGTCATCATCTGCCACCCCCATACCATCACCACCCTCCCAGTTGCTCCCCACAGAGTTGCCTGTGCCCGCTCACCCATAAGGGTGGGCGTCTCCTTCTCCCCAGGCACCTCATCCCCTGCCCCAGTCAGCCCTGCTGCCCTCATGGTGGAGGCTATTGACCTCCTGAGAACCATCTCTGTAGGGCAGACAACCATCATTATTGCCATCCAGGGGCTAGCATCAAAGGTGCAGCAGACCAATGTCTATCTGGATGGCATTCATGGTGCCGTGTCTGGCCTACAGAGATCTTTTCAGGCTCTGGTCTCCTCTTTGATGGCAGTCATTGTCCCTGGTCATTCTGTCCACCCCAACCACCTCTACCCCTTCCAGCACCCCACTCCCTTCACTCGTCCAAAGCACACATTCTGACACGCAGGCACACACCTCAAGACACAAGAAGCACACTTCAAAAGACAAGAAACACACCTCCCACCACAGGCATACACACAGCCAACATACACATGCACACACACCAACATCCACTTCCCCCAGTATGTCCACCTCTTCTGCCTCCCTGTCTGTCCCCTGTACATGCACACCCACAGGCACTGCACCCTCATTCAATGTTGCTGACCCTATTCCTGCAGTCACCACAATAGCAAACATCCATTTATGCACTCCAGACACCACACCTGCACTCAACACAACAACTTTAGTTGACACATGCAGCACACTCACCAGACTTGCAGACACTCAGACAACATCCATTTACACTTGCAGCTTGTCTTGTCCCACTGTGTCCACACCCTTCCTGCCAAGACACTCAAACGCACCAAAACACCCACCTATCACACATCCACCACACCTCAGCATACTGTCCAGTCACCTGCACCCACGTCACCCTCACGTACACCTGTCACAACCACTCCCTCCACCTCCACTCCCACGCATTCCTCCAGGTCCACCCCAATTGCACCTAAAAACGTTTCCTATCCCGTGTAGACCTATTTGAACCCACTGGACCACCCGTCTCGTCCCTAAAGTGCCCACCTCCTTACCCTGTGCACTCCTCTCACGTCCATCCTTCCCATTCCCGTACTACCTCCCCTGTGAGGAAGAGACCCCGTGCTGGCCCAGGAACATCTGCCGCACCCCAGGCCAAGTCCGTTCCACCAGCTGCTGTCACAAAACCCTAGCCCCCTCCAACTTCCAAACGGAAATCTAAGCCCTTCCCTCCCAGTAATAAGTCCCCAACCCCACCCCCCCGCCCCTGTTCCCTGAGGTGCCTGAATGCCCAATTGTTGCTCCTATGAGGTGGAGTACCTTTGAACTTATGGGAGTCAAGTTGGGGCCATTGTGGCACATCGGACTTCTTTAACTATGGACTGGCCATTGCCCTTATACGCACTTCTGTTGCTCAGTGAGCAGAATAGAGGTTAATTTGTGGCCTGTGTTGTTTAAGGACACTCTGGATCTGTGGTCTCTCATTTCATTGTTTGGGGGTGTTGGGCACATGTATGTACTTTGGGCAGGTTAGATTTGCCTTGTGTTGTGTAAGTACCTCTTGCTGTGGGGTGTATGGCTAGGGCTGCTGTGAAGGGTTGTGGGAGCATTGCAAGGTGGGTGGAGTGGGTGGGTATGTAACTGTGCCCTTTCTTCCCTTGTTTAGTAAGTTGCGGGACTTACCGACGTCGTCTTCGTCGGCGGTCTCGGTCGTGGAGGTATATGACAAGGAGCAGGGCTGGCAAGAACCACAACTCTCTCTCCATGTCTGCTTCGGCGTGTTGTGTGAGCCTCTGGTGGGTGTTTCCGCCTGGCTTTGAGTGGCGGTGGTTCCCACCCTGGAACTGACGGCGGTCTAGTGCTTCATTATTTGATGGGTGGCGATGGCCTTTCCGTCGGCCTGTGGGCGGGCTCTGCTGTCATTGTCAGCACTCCTTTGCTGGCGGTGCGTGATTTTCAGGATGCCTGTGTTTCAGTTGGTTCATTATTTGGCAGTTCGGACCGCATGTCTGCTGGCGGTTGTTACTGCCACCGCCGGCTGTGTGGTGTTTACCGCCATGTTCATAATAAGGGCCTAAGTGTGGAGTCCTTAGCTCCTTTAACAATTGCATTTACCTTGAAGGGAGGTTGAATACCTATTTGTTGAAAGTCAGTCTGATTTTCCAGAGATGGAAATTTGGAAGTATCGTGGGACGGTGATGATGACCAGAGGGTCAGTAATTCTAGGTCACTGATTCAAGCCCAGACATTTTCTTTAGGATTGTCATCTGTTGAATTTTTAGTGTTATCGAGGGCAGTTTTTTCAGACATCCCCTCCTCCTTGAGCTCGCTTTTATCACCTTGCTCATATAGGAAGCTGCTTTCACTTTTTATAGGGGAAATTGGATGGGGTAAAATCCCGGAGCCGTTAGATAAGAAAAAAAATTGCATCCACGGGATCCTTCAGAAAGTCAATTTTGCGGGGGATGTTCACCGATTTTTTATATCTTTGAAAGAAGGGGGTCATAGGGGAAACCAAGGGTTGATGTTTTGGCTTCATTTTTACTTCCCATTTTGACGCTGAGGGCGGAGAGGAGGGTTTATTGAGCTTCTTACTTCTTTTTGCTTGCAGCTGAAATTACCTTTCTTTTCCGGATCGCATCTTCGCCGTCTGTAAAGTTTTCCTTAAGATTTTTTCTTTTTTCTTGCCTGATACGTGCCGACACACCTCAGAGTTTGAGGGGCACAAGCACGCATGGTACTCTTCGAGTGCTGCCCAATATTTACTGCTGGCTCTTGTTAGGTCGCTGGAAGTCTGGGCTTACTGAGGTTGCCAAAGGGTTACCCTGTGACCAGCTGGGGCTTTCTCCGGGACTTCCATAAGCCCTTGGATTTTTGTATGAGCCGCTTCATCTCAGGTGTTGAGGGGCACGAGCATGCACAGAGTTCCTCAATCTGTTCCTAGATCCTGCTGGGCCAAATGGAGAGACTGCTTTTGATCTTAGTGGCCCTTGAGCACTTGGTAGATTATGAGGATTTGTGTTGGTTTATAGTTTGAGGTTTTGATGTTTTGGCGGCTTTTCACTAGTTCATAGTATGGCGAGTATGGTGAATGGAACAGTTACACCGCAACAAGCCGCACCCAAACCTGACTGGGCCGCTTCTGTGGTTGCCTACACTACTCTGCCGCATACGCAGTATGGTAGTATGATAGTGTGGCGGCATGACTGTATGGTGGATCTTGTGGCAGTGTGGCAATGTTTCAGGATTTTGATAGAGATTAAGAACAAGGAGCTGGAGCAGCACTGATTTTTCAAGGGAGGACTATTGTTGGATTTGGGGCTTGGAATGCCAATAACAATTCCTAAGTGGCAGCGTAGAATGTCAGTTATTGATAATGCATTGGTTGCTCATGCTGCTCATATCAAGATTGCCCGTGAGGTACAAGTAGCCGGTAGCAGGAGTGGAGGCAGCAGCATAGGTGCTTTATCAGTTTATATTACCCAGATAGGTCACCTCGAGCGTGGACCACTAGGCAGTTTTAGTAAAGTTTTGAACCCTCGAGAATGGACCACCAGGCAGTTTAAGTAGAGCTTTAAACCCTCAGGAGCCACTGTGCACAGCTTGCCCGTGTCACACCTTTATTCCTGCTCCTCAGCGTTGTATCCGCTGCTTCCAACTGCCTCCTGGTCGCTCTGCACACCGTGTGACCCCCCCCAGGCCTCCGTCCACTCCTTCTTGCCAATGATGCGCTGATGCGTGTTCAGCTGTGGTTCAGGTATGGGTGCAGGTTTCAGGGATTTGGGGTAGATTCAGGTGCCCGGCTGCTCCCAACCACCTTCGTCTTCGGCTGCCTCCATCTGCCGTCCACCACTGATACAGTGCCCGTACACCGACCGTACAGCGCCAATACAGCTGGGGTAAACTTCCTGGATTCTGTGATTGTGAGCACTAATGCCGAATGTCGAACGCTGAACACTGGACGTGCACAAGAAAAACAGCAGTGATGTGCACTCCGACCTATCCACAGATGATCTTTAAAGCCTGGACTTCAGTATTCTGGCTGTCCATGGAGAATGGTCTGCACTTGCAGAAATATCATAGCATCGAGCCAGCACCTCTAACACAGTGTGACACAAACGGTGCTCGTATTATTAAAGCTGCTTCTAATCCACATTCTGCAGAAAAGCACTTCCACTAGGATTATCCTGTAATATGGTACACTGTGCCCAAGATGGAGCTTGGCTAAACTCTGACCTCTACCTTGCACAGGATAATAACCTCCACTACACCAGACCAGCTTCCTGACTTCCTGTCACATCTTACTCAGCTATAGAGTACAAGCTGTCCTAAATGGTCTGCAAGAGTGTAGATAGTAACACATAAGAGTGTGCCAACATAATAACATTAACATGGTTGAACTGTTTATCTTTTTTACAATTTTCAAAATGCTGGTTACCAGGCTTTGTCTTGTTTGCCTGATAACCACAGCTCATGTTTTTATGCAAGAATAACATTGCTGCTACAAATGTTCTAAAACATTTTTCTGCATCTTAGTTGTGTCTCATCTTAGGCACGCAGAATGACAACAAAAGGATCGATCGGTTTTCATGATTTCCTTGGGAATGAGTACTCATGTTCGAGGTTGCACTAAACATCTGGTACCCGGGCCTTTCTTAACTGCCTACTCACCATACCCAAATTTAGCACCAATGAATTTTGGGAAACTCCATACCCTATATACATGGTGTGAGAAATTTGGTTGTTGGTTGATTGGGGTGTGGGCCATGGTCATGCAACAGCCACAATCCCTTGGAGCATGATCCTCAAAAAGTCACTAACTTAACCTGTGCTTATCCCTGGATAGCTTGGCACAAAAAGCAGGCAGGCTTAACTTAGAGGCAGGAATGTGTAAAGTATTTATGCACAACACAACAGTAAAAAAGTGAAAACACAGAATAGGAAAAATCCAAAAACAATTTAGAAACATAGAGTACATTTTAATAAATTATTTGAAACAAAAAGAACACAAATCTAATCAGTAGAACTGAACTCACGATGTTTTAAACTATAGGGTTCAAAATAACACCTAAAAGAGAAAAGGACCAACTGTGGACATCTGATCACAACAGACCAGGGCACAGCCAAAAGTAAAGGCCATCCACGATGGAGCGTGGTTCAGATACAAGAAGTGGTTTGGGCCCAGTCAGCGCTTATCTTCAAGCTTTTGAATGAGAAAATGTCTGAGGAGGTAGAAGTTCAGAGGGAGACTGCTGCAGGATTATCTGAAGAGGGAGCGTCATCATTGGATAGCCTTGGAGAAAAGCTGCAGTGAAGATTTTTACCTTTGGACTCAGTCGCTTAAAGGAAAGTAAAAAATCTCCAGCGGGACGAAGCAGAAGGCTGCAACCGAAGACATCGACGGTCAAAGGGCAGCTAAAACAGATTGCTGCGGCAGGGAAGGACATAGCAGGAGAAGTAGTGAAGTCAGACAGACTGGCAATGCATCTCAGGCTATTAGGTGCACAGGTTGGTCGCAGTCTCCTCCTGGTTCTCAGGGCACTTGTTGGCCAAATTGTGTCTAACTCTTACATTTTGGAATGTTGCTATCTGGGCACATTTAGCACCAAAACCAAGGGTCCAGGAGTGGATGGAATCCTCTTGGGGATTCAAGGCTCAATCAGACTGGGTCCAGGTGTGAGTTCAAGATGGTAGGCACCTACTATGTACCTGTGGCTCTGAACAGGAGGTCAGCCAATTAGCCCTTGAAGTCACTTCTCGAGGTTCTGGGTACAAGTGAAGATGCAGGTCCACCAGGGCTGGCCTCTGAGGGATCAAGGGAGGTTCCAGGAAGCAAAGCACTTCTTCCACGTACAGCAGCAGTCTGACAAAGTGCACAGAATGTTACAGGAGCAGGCAGTCCTTTAAAAGTCCTATTTTTATACTGCTGTGACCTTCTCCAAGAAGGTGTAAGAACGATTCTTTGAAGTGCTTGGAGTTTCCTGCTTCCCCCCGTCCTGGCTCCAAGCTAGCTGCACTGACAATACAGGGTTGTTAATTGTAACGTGAAGAGACAGGACACAGCCTATTCAGGTCCTGCCAGTTTATTGGCCAGTCAAGCTCCGCTAATCCCACTATAGTGTGAATATCTGTTAGGAATTCACAATTCCTAACTGTTAGCTATACCCAGTCTTGTTCCCAAGAGAGGCTGCGGGCACAAAGGGATGTGGCCAGGAAAATGTAAAGTGGTAATTTAAAGTTTGTAATAATAAATTCTACTTTACCATTAAAGAGGGTTTATCATTACAAGTTCACGAGTACCAAACTTAATGTATCTACCTCCACTCATTTAGGAATTATGGTTTATTAAATGTAGAAAGGAATCTACAATGTTATATTATGAGACGGTAGGCCTCAGAGTAGGTAAAACAAAAATTAGAGTTTTTCACTACCAGGACTTGTAAAACTTAAAAGTACATGTTACACCTTTTAATTACTCAGCACTCTGTCCTATGGGCTACCTAGGGCCTACCTTAAGAGTGACCTATATGTAATGAAAGGGGAGTTGAAGGCTTGGCAAGGGGTTTTAAATGCCAAGTTGACATGGCAGTAAGACACTGCACTCAGGCTGCAATGGAAGGCCTGGGGCATGTTTTAAAGTTCTATTTAAGTAGGTGGTACAATAGGTGCTGCAGGCCCACTAGTAGCATTGAATTTACAGGGTCTGGGTGCCTGGGCTATATAAGTAAATAAATATGCAAATCAGGTACATGCGAATCAAATCATGTTTCAGGGGTGAGCACAAGAACTATATCGCTTTTCAGCAGTGGTAAAGTGCATAGAGTCCTAACCCCAACAGAGCAAAAACCCAGACAAAATGGAGGCAAGCATGCAAATAATTTAGGAGAATACCACCTTAAGGCAGACAAGTTTCACACAGGGTTGATTCTTACTCAGATGTCTTACTCAGTTTGTTATGTGAACAATAACACTGTCGCAGCCAGGGGTTTTCAAACTGTCCAGGTACAGTTAGTTGTGCCTGCAATTGATCTGGTCACTATTATACAATTATGGCAATATGAGATTCTGCTCTGGATTGCTCAAAAAGCAAATCAGCTTGAAATAGTGTTAACCCATACGGGACTCGTAATAAACATAGGATTCTCACTATGTGCCAGCCACTTGATATGGTTCCGCCTATTGAAGATTACGCCACCTGCAACACCATCTTTGCTTTGTAAATACCATAACACATAGTACACAATCAAACGATGTGTTCTGGAGGTGCTAAAACAGATTCAAAAGGAATACTTGACTGCCCCTGCCATTGACTTAGGGATGATATTAATTGACAACTATGGCACAGTTTCCTCAGTCATATTAATTAATATTAAATGATACGGAGCAGCGCTGGCATCACTCCAATTACTTGTATAAGTTCATGTCCAAGATCAAGAGTGCACATTGCTGGAAATTACTATGGATGTCTATATACCTATAGGTTGAGATAATTTGGGAGCCAGGCCTTCTAACTCACAACTTAAAGGCACATCTGACCAAGATACTTCCAAACAAGCAACAGAGTACCCCAAAAAGCCTGGACAAACAACAAATAGAGATAAAAAAAAGCATACGGTGTATCTCTGCACCCAGAGCCCACTGAAAAGTGTTTACATTTGCATAGCCGTAATACACTTACACAGCTTGATAGCTCATTCCTTTCAGGGCTACCAAGACTAATGCTCTGAGAGAGGAAGACAATCCTAACGCATGCCCAAATAGTATGTGAAACTGAAAACAGGCTCACAATGGTCATCTGACATCATCATAAAAATAGAAAAGAAACTTCAACAACAAAAACCCCAAATCAAAAAAAAGAAAGTGGCACGTATTTCCGTTAAATTTGCCACACATACTGAGAACACTGCTTCTGAAAAGGACTGGGCATGGACACTTTTAGACATTGCAGCAGAGGTCACAATGGTTTGACGGAATCTTCAACAGTTTTGAGAGCATCTAGTAAGCTTGTACACATTGAAACACCAGATAAGTGGGTGAGCCCTCCTGACAAAATTTATGAATTGGGCATTAAAATTGAGAGTGGCACACTGCACTCTATCAAAGTTATTTTGTGGGATAAATCAACAAACACTTATGACATTCTCTTGGATGAGGTAGATTGGCAGCCTGAGTTTGTTAACAAAGACCCACAAGGAGAAGACATAATACTACCCTTTTTCTTGGTGTTTGTTCTTGAAGCAGTGAAACAGATGAATGTCGAAAATTGGGCTCTTACACAAGCCCCAGCAGTGTCCCTGAATTGCATTGGTTAGATACGTTTCTTCTGCCATATAATACCTATATACTCTAGACCAGTGAAGCAACCACACTACCCTATTAAACATGAAGCAAAATCTCCAGTGTGGAAATTCTCTCACAACTTGAATAGCAGGGAGTAACTGAACTTTGTGTTTCTCCTATGAATAATCCTTTTTTCCTATCATGAAACCAGAATTTTCCTATTGTATAGTCTTAGGACCTGATTCACAAAGGAAAACATAGACTAAAAGTCTGAGGGGCTTATACACAAGGGTACAAGGGGCTTGTGCCACTGTTCCATAATTATTTTTGACGCCCCTGCAGTGCAGTCACTACTCCCTATTTACAATGCAATGCATTCAGGCCCATGCATCAGTTTTTGTAGGCCTGTGTCGGAAAATGTATGCACCAGAAACGGCTGCACCACACAGATCTTAAAATTTGCAAGGTAGGCATTCCCTCGTAAATTCTAATGTGAAAGTGAAGCATCGGCTGTGTTGGGCCACGGTGTGCCAGGGTGTCAGGCCACCACCTAGGTCCAGTGCACCGCTCAGCAGCTGACCGACTGCTGGGTGGATCTAATTGACCACAAGCAGGACCTGCTCACCTGTTAGGCATCGAGATTCCAGGGCTTGGTGAGTATTATATTATTGTGTTTGTGTTCTACAATGCAATTGTTTTTTCTGAATAGCATGTGGCTTGCACTCAGAGGTAAGATACATTAAGTTTATGTTAAAAATATTATTTATTATGTGACCCAGTTAAAGATAGGCTGGTGCATGGCGTTACATCATCGTACTTGAAGGCACTTGCTTTACCTGATTACTTAAGAAGTAATTGAAACACAGACTCCACTGTCCTACTGTCTCCACTGTGAATTTGTGATGTCAGTGAGTTAGTGCTGTCTGTGACTTTATGTAGCTTGTACAGTCCCAAGCAAATTCACAGTGATGTGAGTCTGCATCTATGCATCGTAAAAAGGAGAGACTGGGATCGACCATCAAGGAGGCTGAGAAATGAGAATAGAGTAAGATCATTCATTGCAATGCATTAGTTCCAAATTTAGCTTTAGTTAAAGAAATGTGGAATAGAGATTTTAGGATTACTATAGCCAACTTAACAATATTCGATCATACTAATACCATAGGGGATCTGATTCAAATACAATGTTATTGCATTTGCCTTTTATATAATAATTTTTGGGGTTTTAATGATACCACTATTGTAGTGTTTTTTTAAAAATCTTCATTATGTCTTACATCAGCACCCAAGGGTAAGAAAAGGGGCACTAAACAGGGGGGTCTGGCAGGAACTGGGGAGACGCCAAACATTAGCGCTGATGCTAATGGCTCTTCTCATCCCAGTAAGTCCTATTATTTAATAAGATTATTATTATTGTTTAACTTTTACCTCTCCCCATTTTTATACTACTTTTAATTTTTCCTTGTTCACCTTTTTTTCTACTGTCTTCCTTTTTCCCAACTCTCCTATCCTTATTTTGTTTAATTCCTGTTATCGCTGCATTATCTTTTTTCTGTCTTTCATTGACCATTTTGTACTCCACCCCTTCATTGCGCTTCAATGGTTCTGAGTCATCATCAGTCATAGGCTATAGCTCTGCCTCTCCATTACAAAAGGCTTTCGATTGGCTTGACTACCTGTCTTTGGTAACAAAATGCCTGAGTGAAATTTCTGATAGGGGAGGTGTACCTGGCATCTAAAAATGTATACTGCTTTTTCTAGCCACACCAACTTATGCAACTAGTGGAGCTGGCTCAAGTTCCACTGCTGCAGGAACAGATGGAGCCTGGGGAGACACAACGGCAGGAATGGGCGATGGTAAGTCACATTGTTTGCTTATTGACAATTACTATTACTCACTAGCTATAAGGTCGTTGTCATGATCAGATTTGTGAACCGCCTGCATAACAGTTACAGCTGTGGTTGAGTTACTTATGGGCTCTTCTATCTGCAATTCAACAAAAGCACACATAATGAACACTAAAAATGTTGGCTTCATGAAACGTGAAAGAACTGAAGGTTAAAAGATAAGATTGCTGAAAAGAGTGAAAGGAAAGGATGAGAGGGTGAATGAAAAAGGATGCGTGGGTGAGTATTGGGTAAATGGATGGATGATTGAAAGAAAGGGTGGATATTGGGTACAAAATAGATGGATAAAAGATTGTGAATTTGGGTGAAAGACTTGACGAGAGAAAGTAAAGCCTAAATTGTGGTGACTATGAGTGAATGGAAAGATTATTGAATTGCTTGGATGAATAGAGTGAGCTCTTCTGTAGAGGGACATGCTGCTCACCTACTGTTAGAACTGGGGTTTCTGATTGGCTAGGATGTGCACCTAAGCCAGGCAGAACTTACCCTTCTTGTCAGGGCAAGGGAGTTACATACCCAATATAACCCCTGCCGACCCCCTTGGTAGCTTAGCAAGAGCAGTCAGGTTTTTCCAAGGGGCAATGTGTTAAAGCAATTGCACAACACACACAACACACGTGATGCACTAAATACACCACAAAGGAAACACAGCACCCAGTTATGCAAAAATAAACTGTATTGTATAAAACCTCATTGGACCAAACACAATGGCCTTCATTACAACCCTGGTGGTGAATCCCGCTTACCACCGTGCTGAAGGCCGTCAAGATACCATGGCAGCGGGGGAAATCCGCAACAGGTATTACGACCCACATCTCGTAATCTGCCACAATACAGACACCCACACAAGTCCGCCACACCAAAGGTCAGTGATAAACTGGCGATAGCAAAATCCACACCATCACGCCAACAGAAAAACGCCCACACTATCACGACCCACAAATCAATGCAGCGGTCATTCATCTGCGGTAATCCATTGGCGGTACACACCACTGCGCTCAAAATACACACACATTTACAAAACACAACCACATTGGACAATTCAAAATACACACACCTGATACACATACACACACCACACCCACACACTCACACTACTATAAAACACATACCCACATTACCCACAACCCCTTCAAATGATTTTTTTGGAAGAAGCAGAGAGAGAGAGAGAATAGGAAACAGAACACCAGCATCCAGAAGCATACAACACCATTACTCATACAACATCCATGAACCTCAAAGAACACATACCAACACAACACATCACACAGCACAACAAACATCACCTCACACATCACCCACACCACATTATGGCACCTCAAAGACACCCCAGGTTTTCTGAGGAGGAGCTCAGGGTCATGGTGGAGGAAATCATCCGGATAGAGCCACAGCTATTCGGATCACAAGTGCAGCAGACCTCCATTGCTAGGAAGATGGAGCTATAGCGGAGAATTGTCGACAGGGTCAGCGCAGTGGGACAGCATCCAAGAACACGGGATTACATCAGGAAGAGGTGGAACGGCTTATGGTGCGTTCCGTGGTATCCAGACACCAGGTAGCCATGTAGAGGACTGGGGGTGGACCCCCACTTCCTCCCCCACAACTAACAACATGGGAGGATCAAGTCTTGGCGATAATGCATCCTGAGGGCCTCGCAGGAGTAGCAGGAGGACTGGACTCTGGTAAGGCAAATCTTTAATACCATATCCCCCCAACCTACCTGCATGCTATCACAAACTCCTACCCCAAACCTTACACCCATCTCCCCAACCCTCCACAGATACCCCACTATCGCAATCCACACATCCCAAAACCAAGCCATGCATGTAACTCCAATGCATGGACACCCATCACCAAAGCACCCAAGGGTAGGTCTCTCCCCCTGCCGCTGCAGCTCCACCAGCCCAGGCTCCTGAAACCTCCAAGCAAGTCCTGCGAAATCACAGTAAGTACCCCCCCCCGCCCAGCCCCTCGCTCTGCCCCACGCTACTCACCTCCTCTCCTGATTCTTTCTTCATCTTTGATCTTCCTCTGTGCTCTTCATCTGTATTCTTCATCTGTGTTCTTCTTTCTTCCCTGCACCCCGTCCTGCGTGTTCTTTCTTCTGTCTTCATCTGTGTTCTTCTTCTGTGTACTTCATCTGTGCTTCTTTCTGTCTCGTCTGCACCGCGACCTGCGTGTGCTTTCTTCTTCTTTGTCCTTCTCCTTGGTTCTTCTCTCTTCTGCTCTTCGCTCCTCTTCTTCTTTACCTTCTCCTTGGCTCTTCTCTCGTCTGCTCTTCTGCTCCTCTTCTTCTTTACCTTCTTCTTAGCTCTTCTCTCGTCTGCTCTTCTGCTCCTCTTCTTCTTTACCTTCTTCTTGGCTCTTCTCTCTTCTGCTCCTCACTCCTCTTCTTCTTTACCTTCTTCTTGGCTCTTCTCTCGTCTGCTCTTCTGCTCCGCTTCTTCTTTACCGTCTTCTTGGCTCTTCTCTCTTCTGCCCTCCTGCTCCTGACTCTTCTCTCTGACCTTCCTCACTCGCCACCACCTATGTAACCCCCCTCCCCTATCTTCCTATCTTTCTATCTCTCTCCCTCACTCGCCACCACCTCTGTAACCCCCCCATCTTCCTATCTTTCTATCTCTCTCCCTCACTCGCCACCACCTCTGTAACCCCCCCTATCTTCCTATCTTTCTATCTTTCTCCCTCACTCGCCACCACCTCTGTAACCCCCCCTATCTTCCTATCTTTCTTCCTAACTCCCCGCCACCTTTAACCCCCCTCCCCTATCTTTTCTCCCCTCTACCTGACCCCCCTCCATCCGCTTTCCCGCCGCCACCTCCTGCTCGCCCCCGCCCCCCCTGCTCCCATTCGTCGTCCCACACCCGCCCCCGCCCCCAGCTGACCCCTCCCTCTTATGGCGGCCGCTGCGCGACAGAGTTAGCGACCCTTGACCCAAGGGTAGGTCGCTCCCCCTGCCGCTGCAGCTCCACCAGCCCAGGCTCCTGAAACCTCCAAGCAAGTCCTGTGAAATCACAGTAAGTTCCGCCCCCCGCCCAGCCCCTCGCCCTGCCCCGCGCTACTCACCGCCTCTCCTGCTTCTTTCTTCATCTTTGATCTTCCTCTGTGCTCTTCATCTGTATTCTTCATCTGTGTTCTTCTTTCTTCCCTGCACCCCGTCCTGCGTGTTCTTTCTTCTGTCTTCATCTGTGTTCTTCTTCTGTGTACTTCATCTGTGCTTCTTTCTCTCTCTTCTGCACCGCGACCTGCTCCTCGCTCCTCTTCTTCTTCACTGTCTTCTTGGCTCTTCTCTCTTCTACTCTTCTGCTCCTCTTCTTCTTATCTTCTTCTTGGCTCTTCTCTCGTCTGCTCTTCTGCTACTCTTCTTCTTTACCTTCTTCTTGGCTCTTCTCTCTTCTGTTCCTCGCTCCTCTTCTTCTTTACCTTCTTCTTGGCTCTTCTCTCGTCTGCTCTTCTGCTCCGCTTCTTCTTTACCGTCTTCTTGGCTCTTCTCTCTTCTGCCCTCCTGCTCCTGACTCTTCTCTCTGACCTTCCTCACTCGCCACCACCTATGTAACCCCCCTCCCCTATCTTCCTATCTTTCTATCTCTCTCCCTCACTTCTTTACCACCTCTGTAACCCCCCTCCCCTATCTTCCTATCTTTCTATCTCTCCCCCTCACTCGCCACCACCTCTGTAACCCCCCTATCTTCCTATCTTTCTATCTTTCTCCCTCACTCGCCACCACCTCTGTAACCCCCCTCCCCTATCTTCCTATCTTTCTTCCTAACTCCCGCCACCTTTAACCCCCCTCCCCTATCTTTTCTCCCCTCTACCTGACCCCCCTCCCTCCGCTTTCCCGCCGCCACCTCCTGCTCGCCCCCGCCCCCCCTGCTCCCATTCGTCACCCCACTCCCGACCCCCACCCCCATCTGACCCCTCCCCCCCCTCCCTCTTATGGCAGCCGAAGGCGTGCCAAAGGCAAGCCCGTCTGCGCCTGTCCGCGCCTGGACCGCGCCCAGCGCCACGCCACCTGGCCCCCAGCACTCCCAAACCCCGCAGCACCGCTACGACCCCATCACCCTCCACGCCCTCAACCGGGGGCGCTCCAGCACCTACTTCCAAGCCAACCCGAAACGTACCCACGGACTCACCTTCCACCACGAAAACACCACGTCCGCCAGCCCACACACCATCAACCACCTCAAATGCATCCTGATCAATGCACTCTCCGTCCACAAGCACGCCGTTGAACTTTGGGACCTCCTGGACTCCACCGCACCAGACGTCGCCTTCATCACTGAGACCTGGATGAACGCCTCCTCGGCCCCCGACATCGCCATAGCCATCCCCGAAGGCTACAAGATTTCCAGGAAAGACCGCACCAACCAAGTAGGAGGAGGAATCGCCATCGTCTTCAAGAACTCCATCAACGTCACCACCTCCACCGAAGACACCCCCCTCGCCGCCGAACACCTGCACTTCCAGAACCACACAGACCACAGGACCACCCTCAGAGGAACTCTCATCTACCGACCCCCTGGACCGTGCGCCCTCTTCAGCGACTCTATCACCGACTTCATCTCCCCGCACGCCCTTGCCTCGCCGGACTACATCCTCCTCGGCGACCTCAACTTCCATCTGGAACAGAACAACGACCCCAACACCACCACCCTGCTCGACAACCTCGCCAACCTCGGTCTCAAGCAACTGGTGAACAGCCCCACCCACATCGCCGGACACACGCTCGACCCCATCTTCTCCGCCAGCAACCACGTATCCTTCAGCCACTCCTCCGCTTTACACTGGACCGACCACAGATGTGTCCACTTCAACTTCCGACGCGAGACTCGCCACCTCCGCACACAACCCATCCCACGTCGACAGTGGAACAAAATCCCCGAAGAACAGCTTCTCTCCACTCTCATCGACAACCAACCCACCTTCTCCTCCGACCCCAACAACGCAGCCCTCAGCCTCACAAATTAGATCACCAACTGCGCAGACAACCTCGCTCCCCTCAGACGCCTCCCAAGACAGACCAACACCAAAAAACCTCTCTGGTTCACTGACACCCTTAAGGAATTTAAAAAAAACTGCCGCACTCTCGAGAAAGCCTGGCGTAAGGACCACACCGCAGATAACATGACTGCCCTCAAGAACGCTACCCGCGAACACCACCAACTGATCCGCGCCGCCAAAAGAAATTTCTTCACAGACAGACTGGACAAAAACAGCCACAACAGCAGAGAACTCTTCAACATCGTCAAAGAGCTCTCCAACCCCAACGCCAACGCCATCACGCCCTCACAAGACCTTTGCAACTCCCTCGCCACCTTCTTCCTTCGTAAGATCACCGACCTACACGACAGCTTCGGACACCAGACCCAGCCGACCACCACAGAACCCACAACCCCAGCCATCACCCTCAATGCCTGGACCCACATCAACACGGAAGAGACCAAAGCCACCATGAACTCCATCCACTCCGGTGCCCCCTCGGACCCCTGCCCACACTTCATCTTCAACAAAGCCGGCGACATCATCGCCCCGCACCTCCAGACCATCATCAACAGCGCCTTTTCGTCTGCTACCTTCCCCGAGAGCTGGAAACACGCAGAAGTCAACGCCCTACTGAAGAAACCTACGGCGGATCTAAGCGACCTGAAGAACTTCCGCCCCATCTCGCTCCTCCCCTTCCCTGCCAAAGTCATAGAGAAGACCGTCAACAAGCAGCTTATCAACTTCCTTGAAGACAACAACCTTCTCGACCCCTCTCAGTCCGGATTCCGAGCCAACCACAGCAGAGAAACCGCCCTCATCTCAGTCACACGACATCAGAACCCTGATGGACAACGGACAAACAGTCGCCCTCATCCTCCTTGACCTCTCGGCTGCCTTCTACACCGTCTGCCACCGCACCCTAATAACCCGCCTCCGCTCCTCCGGGATCCAAGGACAGGCCCTAGACTGGATCACCTCCTTCCTTTCCAACCGCTCCCTAAGAGTCTACCTCCCACCTTTCCGCTCAAACCCCACCGAGATCATCTGCGGCGTCCCACCAGGCTCCTCGCTCAGCCCGACTCTCTTCAATGTCTACATGAGCCCCCTCGCCGACATCGTACGCAAACACAGCATCATCATCACCTCCTACGCCAACGACACTCAGCTGATACTTTCCCTCACCAAGGACCCCACCAGCGCCAAGACCAACCTGCAAGATGGAATGAAAGACGTCGCAGACTGGATGAAACTCAGCCGTCTGAAACTGAACTCAGACAAAACGGAAGTCCTCATCCTCGGAAACACCCCGACCTCCTGGGACGACTCCTGGTGGCCCACGGCACTTGGCACCGCACCGACCCCCTCAGACCACGCATGCAACCTCAGTTTCATCCTGGACCCACTTCTCACCATGACCAAACAAGTCAACGCCGTTTCATCCTCCTGCTTCCTCACCCTCCGCATGCTCCGAAAGATCTTCCGTTGGATCCCCGCCGACACCAGAAAGACCGTGACCCACGCCCTCATCATGAGCTGCCTGGACTACGGCAACACCCTATAAGCCGGAACCACCGCTAAACTCCAGAAACATCTGCAACGAATTCAAAACGCCTCCGCCCGCCTCATCCTCAACATACACCGCAACAGCCACATCTCCGCCCACTTGAGACACCTGCACTGGCTTCCCGTCAGCAAAAGGATCACCTTCCGACTCCTCACCCACGCACACAAAGCCCTCCACAACAAGGGACCCGAATACCTCAACTGCCGCCTCAGCTTCTACACACCCACCCGTCTTCTTCGCTCCACCAGCCTCGCTCTCGCCGCCGTCCCTCGCATCCGCCGCTCCACGGCGGGTGGGAGGTCCTTCTCCTACCTGGCGGCCAAGACGTGGAACTCTCTCCCCACCATCCTCAGGACCACCCAGGACCACTCTGCATTCCGGAGACTACTCAAGACCTGGCTTTTCGAGCAGCAGTAACCCTTTCCCCCTAGCGCCTTGAGACCCGCACGGGTGAGTAGAGCGCTTTATAAATGTTTATGATTTGATTTGATTTGATTGGAGATACTCACCCAGACCCAAAAAACACCAATCACACAAGGGCCAAGAAAATAAGGCAAGCACAGGAGTAGAGGGTAACTAACCCATTGCACAAGATGGCGCACACAGATACAATAACTATACATTTACACCCCAACAGGACCCCTACCCAATGTCACTGGACAGGAGGTGCCAGACATATCCAGTCCCCCGACAGAAGAGGCCCACAGTGACGACAGCAGCTCTGCGCGCCTGGATATAGATGACCAGCCCGGCCCATCAGGGACCTCTGGACAATCGGTTCCCCTGCCACAGTCACAAACCACCACTGAACCTCCCCCCTAAGGAAACACCACCACAGCACCCACCCAGCTGGCCCATCCCTCTGTCCCCAGGACACGTCAATCAGCAGTGTGTCCACCACTACAGGGACCCCAGGCAACCCCACTATCCCAAGACAATCAGGGACCTTAGGTCAGTGGCAGTGGGCACACAGTTCAGGGGACAGAGGCACAGGATAACAGGGAAGCTGGGAAGACTGCTGTGCGACAGGGGGAAGACAGGCCCAGGGAACCCACTCTCTATGAAGCACTCTCCAACATCATGGGAGCATACCACCATTCCCAGGAGACCATGGGCACGGTACTGGCCAAGTTTCAGGAGACCCAGCGGCTGCAGGAGGAACAGTACCTGGGGATCAGGGAGGACTTGAAGTCCATTAACACCACCCTGGTCACCATTGCAGAGGTGCTGGCAGAGATGGCCAACACCATGAGGGACACAGTGGCACACAACGGACCCCTGACACTAGCCTGAATGATGAACAGCCGTCCACCTTGGCCGGCACTAGTGGACAGGAGGTCCCGCCACAGGAACAACAGGCCACCTGCACACCACCCCCTGCAGAAGGAGAACCAGCCCTCAAACGGTCCCTGAGATCCAGGAACAAGACAGAGAACATTGCCAAGACCCCCGCCAGGGCATAAGGCTCTACTGATTGTCACCCTTCTCTCCCACTATGTCTCCCTGACAACCTTGAACTGCCATTAGTCCACCTCCTATGCCCCCTTGGACAATGCACCTGTGATACAAATAGACTGGACTCCACCATGGACATTCCTCCACCATCACCCTAGCCCATTGCACATACCCCTCCACTGAATAGCACTTAAATAAACACCCTGAATCACAAAACGATCTGGAGTCAGTCTGTACTTTCACAATTGTGTTATTACAACCTTTGTGACAAATAGCAATCTCAATGTTCATTTTCACATACCAATGTTCAACATTTGTTGGGCAGCAGTAAACATAGCAGAAGGCTGAAAGTGGTACCCAGGTCTGTGAAATGGAAAGCCAAAGTGAACTGTCAGGGTCAATACACAGAGGTGAAAAGGTAGAATAATGCAATGTCCTACTGTAGACTGATATGAGAGGAGCAGTACCAGTCTCTTACCTGTGTCTCACTGGAAGTATTGCATGATGATGTTGTTTCGGTTTCTATATCTTCTTCTTCTGCCTCCTCTTTCTCACTGTCCACAGGCTCCACAGCTGCCACAAGACCAACATCAGGTACATCCTCCTGCAGAAAAGGCACCTGGCATCGCAAAGCCAGGTTGTGCAACATACAGCATGCCACGATGATCTGGCACACCTTCTTCGGTGAGTAGTATAGGGAGCCACCTGTCAGATGGAGGCACCAGAATCTGGCCTTCAGGAGGCTAAAAGTCCGCTCTATTATCCTCCTAGTGCGCCCATGTGCCTCATTGTAACATTCCTCTGCCCTTGTCCTGGGAGTCCTCACTGGGGTCAGTAGCCATGACAGGTTGGGGTAACCAGAGTCACCTGCAAATATCGAAGGACAACTGTTAAACACACACCAACCCTTAGGGACTCTCCCATACCCAGACACCTATTTAAACTGTGTGGGGACCTTGGCCTAACCTATTAAACAACACACAGTGCCTCTGGAGTTGCCCCATCACATAAGTAATGCTGCTATTCCTCAAAACGTAAGCGTCATGCAATAAGCCAGGATACTTGGCATTCACATGGGAGATGTACTGGTCTGCCAAACACACCATCTGCACATTCGTGGAATGGTAGCTTTTGCGGTTTCTGTACACCTGTTAATTCCTGCGGAGTGGGACAAATGCCACATGCGTCCCATCAATTGCACCAATGATGTTGGGGATATGTCCCAGGGCATAGAAGTCACCTTTCACTGTGGGCAACATGATGTAGCTGCGCATGTGTTTCAGCACGGAAGACAACATTCTGGATAACACGTTAGAGAACATTGGCCGTGAAATCCCTGATGCCATGGCCACTGTTGTTTGAAAGGACCCACTGGTCAGGAAATGGAGTACTGACAGGACCTGCACTAGAGGGGCGATTCCTGTGGGGTGGCGGGTAGCTGACATCAGGTCTGGCTCCAACTGGGCACGCAGTTCATGGATTGTGGCACGATAAAGTCTGTAGGTGATAATGATGTGTCTGTCTTCCATTGTTGACAGGTCCACCAGGGGTCTGAATACTGGAGGATGATGCCATCTCATCATCTGCCCCAGTGTATGTGCCCTATGGAGGAGAAGGGTGAGCAGAGGGTCATAGACCACATAGCTTGCACAAGGGTGTTTTGAACAATTGAGATGTAATTGGTGTGTGCCGCTGTCTGTCCGTATTCCTGTCCAAAAGTGCTGTGACGCAGTTAGTTGCCCTGCCATGTGGCCCCATGAAATGGCGGCTGCCTGACCTGTAAGGTGGGACGAGGGGAAATGAGGCAACTGCGCTGGCGTTATGCAGCGTCACTGTAGGCAGACGAAGAGCGCAGCGCAATACAGCATTGGTTATCATTGGGCCCTATAGGTTCCCGGAGCCAATGACGATGTACGCCGGTGGAGACGGTATGCACAGCCATGGACGTATTTTCTATCTGTTCACTCACTTGATACCTGACCATCAACAGGAGAGGACCTACACTGCAAGTGCTGCGGTGACCTGAGTCTGGGAGCGAAAATGGCTACAGTGTCTGGGGAAAGGGCACCAAGCCTTCACCATGGAGGAGTTGGACAACCTGGTGGCTGGGGTCCTCCCCCAGTACACGCTACTCTACAGTCCTCCAGACAAACTGGTGAGTACACTGTGAGCATGATGGATGGGACATGAATGTATGGAGTTGGGTGGATGGAAGATACGGGGTGGGCTTAGGCCAGCATGTGAGGCTGGTCAGTGTATGTGTTTCTGGGCCAGGGTGGGAAGTTGGGGCCAATGAGTAAGAAGAACCGGAAGTGGGAGTAAAATCCATTCTTACTTCACTTTTCCTCTAGGTCAGTGCCCACCAGAAGAAGGGTATTTGGTGTGCCATCGCCAAGGAAGTGCGGACCCTGGTGGTCTACCATAGATGGAGCACCCACTGCTGCAAAAGATGTCAGGACCTGCGCCGCTGGAGTAAGAAGACTGCGGAGGCCCAGCTGGGGATGGCCTCCCAACGTGGAAGGGGTGCCTGTCGCACCATGACCCCCCTGATGTACCAGATCCTGGCGGTGGCCTATCTGGAGTTGGATGGGCGCTTGAGGGCATCACAGCAGCCACAAGAGGGTGAGTACAGTCTTATTCAGTTGACTCTGTGGCTGTATGAGGTGTCTCAGTGGGGGAAGTGGGCTGTGGGTTCCCCTAGGCGAGGGCACACGTGCCAGGGTAGGTCCATTGTTAGGCAGGCTCTGTGGCACTCCAACCCCAAAAGTGGCGGTGGCCATCTACACCTAGTCAGGCTCCTGTGGGTTCCAGGTGTGCCTCAAATGGATTTAGGCACAGCCCCCAATGGGCAAATGATTTTTCCATGAACTGTTAGTGCATGGCCTAGTGCATAGGGCTGCTCCCTGTGTGTTGTGTCCGCCAACGGGGTTGTTGTTGCTGGCATTGACCATGTGTCTCCTCTGTCTTTCCCCCCCTTTTTGTTTTGTCACCCTGTCCTTGTGTGCATTAGCATCATCTGGCGGAGGAGCATTGGCACCAGAGCAGGAGGGAGCTGCAACCCACATGGCCCAGGAGGGTGAATGTATGGAGTCTGAAGGCACCAGTGGGACGGAGGGCGAGGGGAGCTCCACGACCAGGACCGGAGGAGACAACAGCGACAGCGACTCCTCCTCTGATGGGTGCTCCCTTGTGGTGGCGGGCACAACTGTGCCCACTGCAACAACAGGTACAGCCGCCATCCACCCTACCAGCACCACCCTCCCAGCAGCCCCTCAGCGTGTTTCCCTTGCCCGCTCACCCAGGAGGGTGGGAATCTCCTTCACCCCAGGCACCTCAGGCCCTGCCCCAGTCAGCCCTGCTGCCCTCAGTGAGGCGGCTATTGACCTCCTGAGATCCCTCACGTTAGAGCAACCAACCATTTTGAATGCCATCCAGGGTGTCGAGATGCATTTGCAGCAAACAAATGCATACCTGGAGGGCATTCATTCTGGAATGGCAGCCCAACAGAGAGCATTTCAGGCTCTGGCCTCAGCACTGATGGCAGCCATTGTCCCTGTGTCCAGCTTCACCCCTCCAACTTCTACTACCCAGACCCAATCCCCTCTACCTCAGCCTATCCCAAGCACACCATCAGATCAGCATGCACACTCATCAACACACAAAAGTGGTTCAGGCAAACATAAGCACCACACATCCCTCAGGCACTCACACAAGCACCATACCCATGCAGACACACCAACATCCACTGCCTCCACGGTGTTCCCCTCCTCCACGTCCTCCTCCTCCCTCCCATTCTTGTCTCCACTCACACCTGCATGCACTAAATCCTCAGCCACTACCTCTATCACCAGCACACCCATCATCACACACTGCTCACGTGCAATCACCACCCCCACTACCATTCACACATACCCTGTGTCCTCTCCCAGTGTGTCTGTGAGCCCTCCTTCCAAAGTACACAAATGCAGGCACACACCCACTCAACAGCCATCCACCTCACAACAGCCTCCAGCCCATGCACCCTCACCCAAACTCAGCAGACTTACACCTCCTACAACCACTACCTCTTCCTCCACTCCCAAAACCCCTCCATCTTTCCGTCCCAGTGTGTCTAAAAAACTTTTCCTAGATAACATTGACCTCTTCCCTACAACTCCCCCCCCGTCCTTCTCCTAGGGCCAGGATGTCCAGATCACAGCCCAGCACCTTAGCCACAAAATCCTCGAGCACTGTGGTCCCTGCAAGACCAGTAACATTGCAGGTGGAACCCATCAGGGCTGCCAGTGTGCCACCTAGTGAGGCCAAGGATCACCCTATACCGCCACCTGCCAACGGGAAGAAGGGGCCCACATGCCGTAGGGAAAAGCCGCACCAACCACCCAGCAAGGCCTCCTCCAAAACAAAAGAGGACAGTGCCAAGGTCCCAGCAGCGACTTCCAAGGTGGGGAAGGGACACAGGGCCAAAGGGAAGTCAGCTCAGGGCACAGAGCCTCCGGGTGAGGGACTGGTGTCACCCCTTCTGCAAGACAAAACAGCAACCTGTACGGCGGTGGCCACCGCCGCAACCACCGCTACCTGTACCTCCACCTGCACCACCACCCGCACCACTACCTGCACTGCCACCTGCATGACTGCTGCTTCTGCTACAGTCCCCAGCATCATCCCCAGTGGCCAGCCGTCCGAGGCTGCAGAAGACATCCTGCTGTCTCCCTCCACAGGTTCTAACACCTGCACCACCTGCAGCATCTCCGTCGCAGACACCGCCGCAGCTACCTGCCCCGCGACGTGCCCAGCCAGTGCCACCACAGCCAACATCAACATCATCCCCAGCGGGCAGACGTCCGAGGCTGCAGGAGACGTCCTGAACTCTGCACACACTACATGAGGCACCACAACCAGCACTGGCAGTACCATTAGTTGGCATGCAAAGTAGTCGCCGCAGGGTGGAGTGTGTCTCTGCCTCCATCAAATATCATGCTACCTGTTCCCAGAAAATCTCGTGGCTCAGACACTCAGGTAAGGGAATGGGAACTGCCACGCGCCATGTGCAGCACTCTGGGCACAAAGCCCCCTCCAGAACCAGTGGAGAACACATCCACTACCCCAGTCCTTAGCAGGATGAAGCACTCTGGGCACAAAGCCCCCTCCAGAACCAGTAGAGTAAAGCATCACTACCCCAGTCCTTGGCAGGGTGAAGCACTCTGGGCACAAAGCCCCCTCCAGAACCAGTGGAGGAAAGCATCCACTACCCCAGTCCTTGGTGGGGTGAAACCCTCTGGGCACAAAGTCCCCTCCAGAACCAGTGGAGAACACATCCACTACCCCAGTTATTGGCAGGATGAAGCACTCTGGGCACAAAGCCCCCTCCAGAACCAGTGGAGAAAATCATCCACTACCCCAGTCCTTGACAGGATGAAGCACTCTGGGCAAAAAGCCCCCTCCAGAACCAGTGGAGAACACATCCACTAGAGAGACTGTGGCTTTGCACTCCCCTGGACCAATCAGTGGGCAAAGCACCCACTTGAGAGACTTGAGAGACTGTGGCTTTGCACTCCTCAGGACCAATCAGTGGGCAAACCACCCACTTGAGAGACTTGAGAAACGGTGGCTTTGCACTCCCCAGGACCACACAGTGGGCATGGAGCCCCCTTGTGGAGCAGTGGCGCTGTCCCATCATCCGGCTGAGGTGCCCCCCCTCCCCTTCCCCCTGAGGTACCTGTTTTTTTTTTCGACCTGATGCCCCAGCAGTGTTCTCTCCGTTTTGAGGCAGTTGTCATGTGTGGGCTTCGCCCATGTATTTTGGGACCACAGGTCCACAGACATTGAATGGAACAGTATCCGGACTTGTGTAGTTGCTGTACATACTTGAATTTACTGATCTTTTACAGTTATTTTGGCCTATCTGGATTTTTGATGATTACACTCATTACAATCATTTCATTTGGTCCTTGCGTTCTTCCAGGGGAGTAAAAGTAATGTTGCTGCATGTGCTTATGTTTGAGTTGTTGTGGGTGGGGGTGTTGCGTGTTGCATGTGTGTGTCACTCTTTCTTTCCTCCCCCCTCCCCTGTGTGCTAGGTGGAGTACTCACTGTGGTCGTCGCCACCGTCTTTGATGTTTCTGGTAGAAGAGGAGGTAAACCAATATTGGTAACACCTGTAACTCTGGCTCCATGGCATACTGGTTCCTCGTTGGGTGTCAAGAGGTGAGTGCTTTCTGTTCCAAGTACTGTTTCCGCCGTGCTTTTGTTGGCGTTGGTACTGCCCCGTAAAGCTGGCGGATTGGTGGCTTGTAATACTGTGGGCGGTACATTGTCTTCCGCCTGTCTGTTGATGGTTACAGCCACGGTGTTTGTTTCTACCGCCGTGGCAGTTGGAGTGTTAAAGTGGCTGTCTGTGTTTGTGGTTTCCGCCATGGTTGTGATTCCATTTTTTTTCCGCCTGCCTGTTGGCGGTTTTACCACCGCTTTATCACCGACCACCAGGGTTGTAATGAGGGCCTATATGTATTATTAATACCACAATACACCAGCAGTTGTCAGAACATCACACAGGTTACCAGTACTCTGCAAAAGCTAGCAGTAGTCAGATAAACATGAAGGTTACCGGCTATTCTGCAACACAAACAGTAGGCAGGTTGTCATTGCTACCAAAAATGCACGCCATAATACACACATCATCAGAAGGGACAAGACATCATCATTAAGGCACATCCATTGAAACCTTCCCCCTGGCTCTAGTCAGGCACAAGGAAAATGCACATAGCAATGAAACACTCCCACTTGGGAAATCATGAGCCCATCCTGCAATGTCCTCATACGTACAGACCCTGACATGTCCTTACCAGAACTGGCGAGTACTACCTATCACCTAAATCAGAAGCCAAAACAAGGAATGATGAGTGCAAAACGGGGATGTCTGTGTCTTAATCTCAGAGCTCCTACACTCTGATTGCTGCACAGGTGGTGATGCAGGGTTAACATTAGCAGGGCCGGGGACCTCTGTCGAGGGTTCCCTCCCCGGCCTGCTACATGTGCCACCAAAAAAGAGGGTCCCACCTCGGACAAGAGAAGGTCACCTTCAGCCGGGCAGGGCCTCTGTTGTGGTTTCCCTCCAGTTTGGCTAGGAACAGAGGTGGGTATAGCCTCCCATGCCTTAGGAAACCAGTGTCTCCCCATACAACACTGTTTCCACCTTCACCGGGCCTCTAGGAGGCCCGGTCCCTCTCCCTCCATTAACCGGGGATGCCCGCAATAGCCGTGCTCGTCAGCGGGCAGCGTTCCTTTCTTCATCAGATGGGCAAGGCATTGCCTGCAGAGGAAAAGCTGCAACCTGCACGCCGCCCAGCTTCAACTCCGTCTCCTTGAAGTGCTCCTGCGCCCCAAGGGCACCAATCAAAGCTCGCTTGTCAACGCTGATTCTCCAGCCCTCGTGACTGCTCCCATGTCAGAGAGGGGAGGGGGGAGCGACCACACACCAAGGGACATGGATTCCCCCTGCGCCAACGGAGTCGAAGACGGCGCTCTTCCCACACTATCTCATAAAATAAATCACTCCTCTTGCACTAGGAAAACCAAAGGTAAAGCGCCCTTTCAGTGGTTTGAGGAAGGAAGAAAATGCAGTAGAACAGGAAGGCACACCACCCATCGCATGGAGACAACAGATGGGGCACAGGGCTGCAGGGCCCAAGCAAATAGGCCAGCACAAAGGTTTGTAGGTAGTGACAGGTCACAGATCGGAATAACAGCAGCTGTCAAAAAGGTGGTTTCTGGTAAGTCCTTCCAGCAGCATCCTGTGGCCAGTTCAGTAGTCCGTTAGTGTCTAAAAATGTGAGTTAAGATCCCCTGTACTTATACTCATTTTGTCCAGTCTCCATAAAAGGGGGAGAAGTGGTTCCAATCACTGCTGACCGGTTCCAGGTGTGTCCTCTTTCTCCTCCAGCACATGCTCCAGACATCAGTTTGGGGGTAAACAAGCCCTTTGTGTAAGGCCAGCGCATAGCCTTTACAAATGCAAGTGTGCCATGTCTCGCCCTCTCCCAGCCCAGGAAGACTATTTAATATGCAGATGCACCTCTATGACACCTTCACCCTCCCTGTGTACAGGCTGTCTGAATAGTATGCAAAAAGCCCAACTGTCACTCTGTCCCAGGTAATAAAAATCCACCTACTCCAGTAAGCGTTGTTTCTCACCACCATTACAACCATACCAAACATGCCTACGCTACCCCTGATAGATTAGACAATACCACCTAGACATAAGGTAAGGCATTTCCAATGCAATCCTATGATAAAGGCAGCAATCACTGTAGTGACAAACTAGATAGACAGTTTGTCACTACCAGGAAAGGCCACACAATCAGGCACATGTCCTGCCTTTTACCCACACAGCACCCTGCCCATAAGGTTAGCTATGGCCTACCTTAGGGGTGACTTACATGTAATAAGAGGGGAGTTTCAGGCCTGGCAAGTAAATTTAGATGCCAGGTCCCTATGGCAGTAAATGGTAGCAGGCCTGAAACAGCTTTGAAAGGCTACTTCTTGTGGATGGAGCAACCTGCGCTGCATGCCCACTAGTACCATTTAATTTACAGGTCCTGGATATAGGGATACCACTGTACAAGGGACTTACAGGTAAAATAAATGTGCCAATTAGGTGTAAGCCAACCATACCAAATTTAGAAGGGTGTGTACAAGCACTTTAGCACTTTATCAGCAGTGATAAAGTGCTCAGAGTCCTAGAGCCAACAAAAAGAGGTCAGAAAAAATAGGAGGAGGAAAGTACAAAAATTGGGGATGACCATGTAGAAAGGGCCAGATCCAACACAACCCCCAACCAGCCCAAAACCAGGGGAGACCAATCAATAACGTGATGGGCTTCCTGGTTGTGGCAATAGAACATGGCCCCTTGCCCGCAACTGCAGGGGCATGTTCCAGTTCTATGTCAATCTGATCCCAGTTGGATCCCTCTGTCAATGTTTTCCAGACAGCCTAGGCTAACCCATGGGGGCTCCCTAGCTGCCAATGGCCAGAGCCAGGCCCAGGCCACTCAGGGGCCCCTGATCTCTGAACCCTCTCTGAGTGGGGGGCGGTAGCCCCTGGTGCCTAGCATCCTCTCTCCACTCCCCACCAGTTCAGGGGTTCTTCTCTGCCACTGGACATCCAGCTTAAGGTCTGCACCAATAAGATGCACAGGAGAGAAGCTCTCCTCCCTCTACCCCTCCTTCTAGGGTCCCACTACCATCTCCTAGAGGAGGTACCACGAGAATCCAGAACTGTCAGAGCGCTGGGAACAGTGGCCCTGCACAATTCTCCTGCCAGCCCAGGGTCCCCACCCTACAAACCAGGGTCTATATCCTTGGATTGAACTGAGGTGAGTCTCTCCCTCCCCTGCCCCCAGTTCCAGAGTTCTGTACCCCCCCACCATGGAGAGCACCCCTAGAAGCCACACCAGGGGGTGATTGGGTCAACAGCCCCTCCATCAGGTCAGAGTTTCCCCTCTGAACTTGACCATCCAGCCCAGGGTCTTTCTCCCTAGAATATACTACTGCCTGGCAAACCAGGACTTCCTGGGGAGTATGCCTACTACTCATAAGGGAAACACCTTCCCTAGGGGCTGTACTAGAGTCTGTCTGGCACCAGTCTCCTGAACCCTGCCCATCTAGCAGAGCCTGTATCCCCCAGAACAGAAAAGGTATCACCAGGGTCATTCGTGGGGGGCTCTGTCCTCAGAGCGGACCCCTGACCCTCCAGGTTCTCCACTGGGGCCTGCAACCCCCTCATAACCCTTTTTCTGACCTCCTGCCTCCTCCACTCTGGAGTCGTACTACTAGACACAAGGACTGGTGGAACGCTGACATCAGCTGCCGACCAAATTCCTTCTGACAATATGGGGTCCCTCTCAGCAGATGGCCCTATGGTACAGGCTAACCCCCCAACTGGCATTCCATCATGGAACCCTCCAGACTCTAGGACTGGTTCTGGGGCATCCTGGGACTCTGCCCACCCCATTCACTCTCCTCTGAGACTGGACATGGGATCCCTTACCCATCCCACTTCACTAGGACCTACCTGGTATACTGCAAGCCTTCTCCCCCTCACCTGGTTGGAAAAAAAAACCTAAACCACTCCCTTCAGGGAACCCCATAATGCCTTTCAAGACCCTCTGGCACTCACCCAGAGTTCTGCCTCCTTTGCAAGCTCCCTGGGGTCAGATAGCTTACACTCCAACAGGTGTTGGCGTAGCCCTGAAAAACAAAAATGAAGCTGGTGTTCTCTGACAATCATGTTAAAGAGCCCTTCAAAATTGTCTGCTGTGCTTCCCTTCACCCATCCATCTAGTGCCACAAATGTCCCCCAAGACTGGTGGGACAGTTTCTTACTGCCCCAGAACCTCAATTTGCATTCCTCAGGAGTGAAGCCATACTTCCTCATTGGTGCCTCGTTCATAGGGGGATACTCATTCCCCTCACTCCCTTCCAGGGACAGTAGGGCATCTCTCCCCTCCTCAGAAATACAGCTCCAAGGCCAGTCCTCCAATCCTTCTCAGAGATCCTGCATGCTACCAGAGCCTCCTCATATTCCCTCAACTACTGACATATGTCTTCCCCTTCTGAAACCTAGGTACCAAGTCTGTGGGAATGTGGGGATTGTCTCTGTCACTGTACTCAACATTGCTGCTACCACTGGACTCCACCTGCAGAGCTGGTGAGTCCGGACTTTTCAGACTGTGCTCAAAAGTGAGTCTTTCCCTGGCAAAGGCCCTCTCTGCCTTTGCCATCCACTCCTGGATTAAGGCCTTCTCTACATCAACACTTCTCTCCTCCACAGCCAGCCGCGCCAGCTGCAACTTCAGGTCTCTCTCTTCCTGCCTATCTTTGAGCTCCTCAGGTGACAAGTGATGGGAGGTGACACTGCTTCTAACACTGGACCCAGCAAGGTATTTCCTATCAATGGGGCCTTCCCTGTCAACTGGCGTCCCTGCCCGATCATTCCCTCTGGGAGACCTCCCATTGGGAACCCTCAGGACACTCTGGGTCTACCTTAAGAAAGCTCCCCCTCTGGGCATATGTCATGAACCTTTCAAAAAAGTATAGAGATGTCCCGATGTCCCCACTTTCTGGTAGCCCTCTCTTCCTACTGAACTCCTTTAATTCCTCTTGAGTATAACACAACAGGTCATCTGTGTTAAAGTTTAGTCACATTTTGACAAGACACATTAAACACAAGTACAACATTAAAATACCCAGACATAAGAGCTGAAAACAGGAAAAATGACCAATGAGAGAAATCAGGAGAAACAACACATGTAATGGTCTAAGTGCAATTTGTGGTGCAACAATGAATCACCATGGTATATTGTAAATACAAGTCCTATCCCAGCGCTGCTACCAATGTTAAAAATTGGGTTTCTGGTTGGCTAGGGTATGCACCTAAGCCAGGCAGAACCCACCACACTAGCCAGGGCAAGGGAGTCACACACCCAAGATACTAAGGGCCAGATGTAGCAAAGGTTTGCGAGTCGCAAATGGCCCGAATCGCTATTTGCGACTGCGCAAAATCGGAAATGGGATGCAAAAATCCCATTTCCGACTCGCAAAAAGCGATGCGAGCCATTACCGACTCGCAAAATGTGCGACCCATTTTGCGACCCGCAAATAGGAAGTCGCAATTTGCGAGTCGCAAACCATATGCAATTGCAACTCGCAAATTGCGACTAGTCACAAAAAGCCCAGTTTGCATGTCCCATTTACCACTAACTCAGAGCAGGTGGTAATCATTACCAAAGTATAAAAGGAGACCCAGAAGGCATCTGGGTTACTCAAGATGGCGGAGATATACCTGATAGCAGTGAGGAGGAGAGCCGACGCAGCCCAGCAGAGGAGGAGGAGGAGCCAGAGACAGGAGAAGATTTACAGAACAAGGCAGACTCTTTTTCAGCAAACTGGGGAAGAAATCTATGACAAATACCGACTTAGCAGCGCAGCTATACTTGAATTAATTGAATTACTCAAACCACAGCTAGAACGCCCGACTCTGCGCGGCTGCGCCATCCCTACGCATGTGCAAGTGCTATGCTCACTGCACCTCTTGGCCTCGGGGAGCTATCACGGGGTCATTGCTGTGGCAGGTGGGGTATCTCAAAGTGCACTATCAAGGTTCCTCAGGGCATTCCTAGATGCCATACTTACACACATGTCTCACTTCATATGCCTACCCAGGAATGAGGCAGAAATTTACAGCACCAAGCTGGACTTTTACCGGATTGCCAACTTTCCCCATGTCATAGGGTGTGTAGACGGGACACATATTCAAATATGCCCCCCTGCAAACCTGGAATACCTTTTCCGCAACAGAAAGTGTACCCACTCACTCAATATTCGGGTTGTTTGTGACGCCCATTATGTCATCACTGACATTGTCACAAAATTTCCAGGCAGTACCCATGACTCCTACATTTTTAGGCACAGTGGGATGCACCAACGCCTGGAACGTGGGGAGTTTGGAGACGGATACCTCCTAGGTAGAGCTGCATACACCTCGTAGACATACACACAGATCAATGTGTACACCAACCAGGACTTTCTAACAGTGTACTGTTTGTGCCCAACAGGTGATAGTGCATATGCACTACGGCCATAGATAATGACTCCGTACTTAACACCCAGCAATGAATGTGAGAGACGATACAACAGTGCACATAAGAGGACCAGGAACCTGATTGAACGCACCTTCGGATTGCTGAAAGCACGGTTCAGATGCCTCCACCGCAGTGGAGGTGCCCTCCAGTATACCCCCATTACAGCATTCAAAATTGTTGTCGCATGCGCCATCCTGCACAATATTGCCACCCGACGTGGGCTACCTCTCACCCCTGCAGACCCAGATTCTGAGGATGAAGAGCAGGAGCAACCACATCGCCATCATGGGGATCGGAGCATTGCAAATCAAGGCAGACTGAGACGGCAACACATCGCAAACCAATACTTTGGAAGGCACGTGTCAACTTCAACCATACTCACCCATTGACCAAAAACTCCATTTGTTAAGTGGAACAAAACAACTATTTAATATGTGCAGAAATTGAACTATTTACAATGACAAACTGTTCAGGGACTTGAAAAAGCCAACCATGAATTGGGCACATTGCCGTCATGTGCCCCAACATCAGGGACAGGGTTTAGTCTAAGACCTACGGCAGCCTCTGCCAGCCTGGCTGGCCCCAGGTTGTTCTGCAGTGCTCTGCCTGATACTCCCACTCCGGAGCACCCTGGTGTCACCAGCAGAGACACTGCTCACAGTGGAGCCCTCTTCGCTGTCCTGTGGGGTGTCCCCTGTACCCCTGGACACATGCCGTGCCTCCATTAGATCGATCACATGGATGATCCGGCCAAGGCCTCTTGCCACATCCCCTGCAAAGTGGCCCATTTCCACTTGGAGGCCGACTGTCCTTCTTGACAGGCCAGTGGTGTTGACTGCCAGTCTGCAAATGGATGAGGCCATCCTGTCCAGCCTCTGGAGCAGCTGGCGGTCCCTGCTCCGCCCACCCTCGCCCTGTGACAGTAGTCCAGCCACCAGTTCTCGCATGGACAGGGCTAGGTCCCCAGTGTTGTTTCCTATGACGTCCAATTGTGCATGGAGCTGCTGCATGCTGGTCTCATTGCTCCTTACAAAGCGGTGCAGAACCCCACTAATTCTCCCTAACATTTTGTTCTGCAGGCGCAGACCACGTAGCAGTTGTGCCTTGGTCATGGTGGTGGATGGTCGCCCGGACTCAGCCTGCAACCCTGCTCTCCTCAACCTACGTCGCCTGCGCAGCGGTGGATGCCCTGTGAGCTGTACCGTGGCACTCCTGGCTGTTGCTGGCGCAGCCTCCGGAACCACTGTTGCAGCAGGTATAGTCATCAAGGGGATGGTGTTGGTGGTGCAGGTGGGAGTGGTGGCAGCTCCTGTGCTTTCCTCATGGGGCTGGCTGACTGTTGGCACCTGGCTGCTGTGGCTGGTGGTGGGGTCTTGTGGGAGACCTGTGGGACATGGGGAACAGACTGTCAGACTGACTTCCTAATAAACATTTGCCTATTGACTGCCTACTTGACTACATTGCCCATAATGCATCATTCTGGTGTTTGCTACCCTGAAATGGAGCTATCTTGGTTGTGCATGCCCCTGTGTACATGGTGGGTGGGGGTATGGCATTGATGGGGGTACAGGCATATCACATGGTACTCACTGGTTGATGTTGTGGGCTCAGAGGTGTCCAGATCTCCAAATCCTGTAACTGCCTCCTGCTCCAGGGTCTCCTCCACCCTTTCCTCCAGGGGTGTGGGTGGTGGTACGGATGATGGTCCCCCTCCTGTGCCTCTCATCTCCCGGAGCCTTTCTGCCACCCTCTCCTTGGTCCGGGAGCAGAGGTCATACCACCTCTTCTTGATCTCATCCACACTCCTGTGGCTGACACCCAGGGAGTTCACTTTTTCCTGAATTTCCAGCCAGATTTGTTTTTTAGTTGAGTCTGGCACATTGAGGGCTGCCTTCCCAAAAAGATCATCATAGTGCTGACAGCATTCCTCTGTCAGCACCTCCAGCTCCTTCTCTGAAAATTGTAATTTCCTCTTTCTCTGTGTTTCTGCCATTGTAGCTGCTGTTCCTCCTGTTGGCTGTTCAGCAGTTTAAAATGGGTGTGGTCCTCCCTCCTCCCAGGTGTATTAGTAAACTTCCTGGCTGTGATGTCATCATCATGTGCCAGGAAGTGTTTCCAGAGTGGTTTCTGGAGTGTTCTGCAGCACCTGCAATCAATTTACATGGTACTCGCAATTTGCGACACCCACTCGCAAATTGCGTGTCCGTTTTTTGCGCGGTCGCAAACAGCGACCTCGCAGACAGCGAACTCGCTATCTGTGTTGCGACTCCGGGTGGGAGTCGCAATTTGTCCACGGAAATTGTACCTGCATTCCTATTAGCGACACGCAATTTGCGAGTCGCACCTGCTCGCAAATTGCGAGTCGCTAATTTTTTGGTACCTACATCTGGCCCTAAGTTCCTCGTGCAAATTAAGCCCCCAGACCTAAGGGTCTCAAGATCAATGATCAATTCATGTCCAATTACCTCCTTTAGGATTAGGTTCAATTAAAGATAGTTTGTTATGATCCTTGTTGTGCTTTTCTCGAAATGGTCTGGCAACTGGATATTGCACATCACCATGTTCTATTGCTCTTAAATGTTCTTGTACTCTCTTTCTGACTGTACACACACTACTTCAAAGGACATATTAATATGTAAACCACATATTGGGAGCTGCATTGTAAGTAATTGTCTAAACCTCCGCTTTTTGCCACCAACAACATCAAACTCATTTCACAAGGAAAGAAGCCCTTGAGGTCATGCTCTCTGATGCTGTTAGTCAATGTGATGTCATTATGTATCAGTGAATCTCTCAGGGATTTGGCTTTCTGAAAAGTGATCATTGGTCTCTCACCTACTTCCCTGCCGATGATGGGTTCACTTTTGAGAAAATCCTAATGTTTGGCTAGTGTATGCCTGATCTTATTTGAATTCTCATTATAAGTAAGGATAAGTCTCTTGGTGGTGGGTAACCTGTTCTCAAATGTGGTGGGTTCTTGTGTGGGTAACCTGTTCTCATAAAGTGTTGCCTCCCTACTGGCCTGTGAAACACGTCTATTTGGCCGTATTAAGAACTCACATACGATAACCCCATTCTTTGAACTTGGCTAGCATGTTTTTTGTTCTTCCTAGAATGCTGTATCTATCCTGCAGTTTCTTTTGGCCCTGAGAAGTTCCCCATAAGGGATATTCTACTTTAAACTCTTAGTGTGACCACGCTCACCATGTAGAATACTATTACCCGCAGTGGGTTTTCTAAACAGTTGAGTTTGGACCTCACCATCTGCTACTTCTACCAGATTAGTCAAGTACTCAATCCTGGCTTTGCTCAGGATAGGTGTAAACACGAGATTCCAAGGGTTACTGTTCAGCTTGGCAACATATTCACTGGTGTTATTTCCAGAACCTTTCTGAATGATGAAAAGGTCATCAATATACCTGAGTCAGAGGGCCACCAGTTCCAAGTAATGTGTAAGAGTGCCATCAGTGAACACCTGTTCTTCCCACCAGCCCAGGAAAACATTTACAAAGCTGGGGACAAAACAGATGCCCATCACGCCCCCCCCCCCCAAATCTATCAATAAAGGACACCATCAAAAATAAAAATATTGTTTTTCAAACAATGCTGCATCATATTCACAATCATAGCGGTGTGATCAAGAAATCTAATAGGTCTGGCTTTCAGAAAATGCTCACATGCAGATATGACTAACTTGTGATCATTGATGGTATATAGAGAGCTCACATCCAGTGTCATAAGACAAGCGTTTGATTCCCAAGGAATACCATTGATTTTACCAAGAAAATACTTGGTATCCTTTGAGGATAAGCTCTGTACAAAATCCCTCAATATATCATCTTTGTATTTTGACACATTTTCAGTGGCACCCTCGCTGAAAGATACTATGGATCTTCCGGGGAGATTCATGGGATCCTTGTGTACTTTAGGGAGCCAAAATAGTGTGGGTAATTTAGGATATTCTTTCCTCAGAAAATAATTTTCCTCCCAACACAACACTCCTTCATCTCACGCACTGCGAGCTTGCCCCTGAGAGATACAATACTGTCCACATATGTGGACCTATTCACCACTTCATAAAATGTATTGTAGTTTAACTGTCTCATGGCATGACATTTGCCGCTGGTGTGCTCCACCCAGCATGGATAGCTGGTCCATTTCTGGAGCAATCCCCGCTTGGATCTGTAATACGGGATCCTGACCAGCCCGCACTCTCACTATTGGAAAAGTAATAAGTACTGTGGCTACCTGGGACCAGTTACCCGGGACCTGGGCAGGCTGTTTCATTCTCTTCTGGAGATGAGGAGAACACTGGGGATACTGGCTGGACTCCACACAGTGTCTCTGAGGTGAGCCCTGAGGGGAGCCTGCCAGTTACAGGTGGAGCCGGGGTAGGTTGTATTGACATGCACGAGTAGTCACATCCTGGGAGCCTGTTACAGTAATCTATAGGGCATATTGTACGATTGAGAATTTTGTTTCTTTATTGGTATATATTTATATGTATGCACTTTTGAGCCCTAGGGTGTTTATTTTACATACCCCTACCCATAAAATACGATTGCAATATTGTACCAGGGTCTATGTGCAAGGAGATATAATGATTGATATTTGACAAACAGTTCATATAGTGTATTTTTGTTTAGATACTAGGTATTTGTGGGATGATGTCTACATTTTCCTTCTAAACATGGTGGTGGTGTAAATATTACACATTGTGTCTGTTTTTTATGTTTATTTTTTGTAATTCGCTCGATTTAACATTGGTACTACTCATGTGATCAAGGCTGCGAAGTCAGCCGAAATGCGTCAGTTTCATAGTAAATCCTTGTCACTTATTCATTTAATACTGAGGACATTTGTGCTCCGCCGGCTGACGCTACAACTCCCATGGGTGGCAAGCCTGTTTCTGGAGCAATACCCGCTTAGATTTATATAACACATCTTCCCAATCTTCCATCTCAGGTCCTTGCTGGAATGAATACTACCGGAATTATCCACTTCCACTGCACTGTCATCAACACTCATCCCCATGGTATCTCCATACTTGACCACTCTTTGAACATTCCACATCTTAACATCCTGTGTGACCAAACTATTCTTAGTTACCTTTACAACTTTAAGAGCACAACCAAATTTGGAATCTACCTTTGTCACAAATCCTGGTTTGAGTATTCTACATGTGTACGCCACAGCTTGTTATGTATTACTTTCCATTAAGTGCTTGGAGAATTCTATTGTTCATCTGTATCCTGGAATTCCTCACTGAGAGTCAGTTACCAGTAGATGTTTACTTACACAGTCCTGTTTATACTGTGCTGCTCTAATAAATCATCTTTTATAATAAATGTGTGTGGATTTAACAATGGCGAAGAGTTATGGAGGACTACCGGCTACAGCATAGCAGCACAGGGGTGGTATTACCTTCAGTGAGCCTAAAGAAGTGTTTAAAGTTGCAGCCTTCTGCTGACTGCTCAGCTCAAAGGATCATAAAATTTCAAGTGTTCTCATTCTTCTCCGTTGAATTTCCTCTACTGGATGAGTAATTGGTAAATCGTTCTACATTTTCCAATTCAACACTAGGAATGTTAGCATCGTGAGGAAGCCTTTGCTCATCACGCACTGCAACAGCATGTCCTCCTAGCAACGTTAGTGATGCTTGGGAGCTGCATGCATATTCTTTGATACTTGCTCAATGTATGTTTGTGCAGTGAGTCTCCTTGGTAACATTCTTTTTGGGAGACTCAATGCCTTTTCGCTTTTTCACTTATTACCAGTGAAGTCTCCTACAATCCTTTACTTTGGACATGTCACATGACATTAAGGCCCATATTTTTACTTTTTTTGCGCCTCATTTGCATCGTTTTTTGACGCAAAAATAGGTTTGCGCCAATATTGCGTCAAAAAGTGACGCAAATGCGACACAAAAAAAGCATAAATGTGGGCCTAAGTGCGTGTCTTGTCTGAAACCAGCCTTCAGCAAACCACGTTCCTATTTAGCTTAGCAGCATATTCTCCTGACATTTTTCTTCAAGAGACAGGTATTTAGACAATTTCTCATGTATGTTTATACTGTTGTACATGGAAATTCGTACGCCGAAGGCAGAATTCCTCCGCTATATACTTCAGCACACTCTGATTTTCTTGATTTCTGCTTTAATTGAAGAAAGTACTACATATGGGCATGTAAGTAAAGAGGTATATTTTCAGTTTGCATCTTAACTGCACTATAAATGTATCCTTTACTTGGTTCTTCTTCAATATGGTGAGAGGCCACCCTATAAAATGCAATTTGATCCGGCGGCCACATTTCTGCAGAGTAAAGGGGAACCCCTATCACAACAAAACATACTGTTGCATTGTTTGAATTCGGAGGGACAGGTGGTTTTCAGAACCTTACCACCTGTGGAGGACTAAGGTGACAGGAATATCTATGAGGAAACCATGCTGAGAATGGAGGACATTTTAAGCCTACAACTAGTTTTGCGCTTAACCGATTTAAGTTCCACACCTGTGCTCAAGGAGTAAAAGAAACATTTCATGACTTCCTCATGGGCTCGTGATTTCTTTCTACCAACTGTAATATCAGATCCATTTCTGATGAGATGATTAAGGACCAAATTATAGTCCATGTTAAAAGCAGGAAAATGTTCAAGAACAATTGTGGATGATGGGCGATCAAATTTATAAATGGTTATCACTAGTGCTAAAGCAGACGAAGAATCTGAAAGATGGATGAAGCCGTTGAGCAAGGATAGTAAGAATGCAGAGGAAGTGTGTAGTGTAGGTTTAGAAAGTACCTGAGGAGGTATTCAGTCTGCTACTTGTGGTTCTTGTGGAGCCAGTCAGCTTGTGAGCACTGGCAGTTCTTGCAAAGGTAGTCAGATGTTCAGGAGTTCCACTGTTTTAGGTGCGGAAGCACCAACTACATTGCGTCATTGCCGCAGTGTCCCGACCTGGGTAGGGAATGCAGAAAGTGTTGGCATGTAGGACATTTTGCAGGAGTATGCAGGGATATAAAAAAAAGGTGTAGTGCTGCAGGCACTAAAGGAAAAGTATCATGTGTCAGTGATAAGAGGGACCAATGTGGAGTAGATGAAAGCAACAAAGGTATAATTCTGTCTATTAGGAAAGGGAAGGATGGTTCAGAAATAAACTTAAATGGAATGGAGATGCAGGGGGCAACTAGACAACCCAAATGTTGTGTTCATATTTTAGGAGTAGATCTGGAATCGATGACTAATTCAGGGTCACCTTGGACAATTATTATAAAAAAGTATTGGGTGCAACGGTTTGGTGGGAGAGTGTGTTTGGATACCCTCATAGAGTCTGATATAATTGCTGAAAGTTTTGACGGTTCCAGAATTGATATTGAAGGGTATCAGGAGGTGGAAACTGAGTTCAAGATAGGATGAACATTTCTATGGGCCTTTCCTCTGGTGCTTCCTCCACCAGACCTGAATCATCACAAGTCTGCCTGTCAGGGCAGTCTACGGCACATGATTCCCCGGGGTCTTATGGATTGGACTCACTTTTGCTCCTCATATGTGCAATTTTCGTGACCATTTTACTTTGCATGGGCTGGACATCTAAGTTGATACCTGCTGCGAGTGATATTTCTCCTACCCTTCCCCTTCATGCTTCCCTTGCTGTGTGTTCTATACATTACTCAGTATAAAATCAGTATACTGTACTTTTGCAGGTTTTCTTGCAGTTTTCAGCTATGTGCCATAAATGCCTTACATTCAGTACATCAAGGGGCCTTGTACGAGTTTTAATGCAGTGCCAAGCATGACTTTGTGGAGGCTTCAAAGCTCAAGTCAGAGTGGTCATCACGTTTAGAAAGAAAAAGACCACTGTTGCCAGTACCTGCCTCATGGTAATTGTTCCTGCTTACATGATTGTCACCTCACCGGTCCTCAGTGGGACCTAATCTTGGTAACTTTAGGTCTGTATGATCCTCATTATAATACATTTTTAAATACAGTTATGTTGTGCACCTGATCAATAAACCACTTAATTTGTAAATGTGCAGCTGTTCGTGATAAGAGGTTAGCCTTTATCCAAGAGCAAACATTTTTGTCAGGGCAATGACTTGAGTCCCAGGAAACCTGAGTATTTGACCAAGATCACACATTGTAATTAAGTGGAGTGGTGTTAGACCTTTGGTGCCCTCATTTAACAGCTGCGAATCTAGCAAACAGAATACATCTTTACTAGCATGATGCATTGTATACCAATACCAGGCCAACATGTGGAACATTTACTCCAGATATACTACAAGTGGAGAACTGCATAAAGGCTTGACAAGTTTCTTCATGCAGGACATAAAATAGGCTTCTTAACATTAATCATGGAGAACATGAGGAGGGAGTCTAGTGAGTCTGAATGTGCCATGCATCTCTTTTGGCATGAAGTTGCTATATTAACGAGGTACAGGTGTAAAGCTTAGACATGCTTTGTTTTCAGACTTTAATCACCTCCATGTGTCTCACAGTCTGTCTTCTGACTTTGATTTAGCTTTTTGCCCAACTGATACTAATGTGCTCAAACAGATATACCTCGCAATGGTGATAACATTTTGAAAGGACCACAGAGCGTAAGATTATATCCCAATGCAAGGAACACTGCAGTTATTCTTCAACTCAAAACATGCTGCTTGCAAAGCATGGAAATATAAGCGGAAGGTCTGGTTAGAGGCAACTAAACATAGGGACAGCAAACATTAGATTGCTCTCAGTAGAGCACTGAGTAGATAAGATGGTAGCCAGAAAAGAACATGAATGATTTTATATAGAATGCTTTATGGCAACCATAAACTCTGGTCCAAAACCAAAAGGCCACCAAAAGGAGCACATGCCCTCCCTAAGTGACTGTTGGACCTGGCTTTTTGACAGGGACATCCCCAAACTTTTTGCCTCCTTCCTCCTATTTTTTCTGACCTGTTGTTGTTGGCTTTTGACCTCTGAGCACTTTACCACTGCTAACCAGTGCTAAAGTGCATATGCTCTCTGTATAAATTGTACTATTGATTGGTTTATCCATGATTGACTATTTAATTTACGTGTAAGTCCCTAGTAGAGTGCATCACATGTGCCTAGGGCATGTAGATTAAATGCTACTAGTGGGCCGCAGCACTGGTTGTGCCACCCACCTCAGTAGCCCCTTAACCTTGTCTTAGGCCTGCCATTGCAAGGCCTGTGTGTGCAGTTTCACTGCCACTTCGACTTGGCATTTAAAAGTACTTGCCAAGCCTAGAACTCCCCTTTTTCTACATATAAGTCATCCATAATGTGTGCCCTAGGTAACCCCTAGAGCAGGGTGCTGTGTAGGTAAAAGGCAGGACATGTACCTGTGTAGTTATATGTCCTGGTAGTGTAAAACTCCTAAATTCGTTTTTACACTACTGTGAGGCCTGCTCCCTTCATAGGCTAACATTGGGGCTGCCCTCATACACTGTTGAAGTGGCAGCTGCTGATCTGAAAGGAGCAGGAAGGTCATATTTAGTATGGCCAGAATGGTAATATAAAATCCTGCTGACTGGTGAAGTCGGATTTAATATTACTATTCTAGAAATGCCACTTTTAGAAAGTGAGCATTTCTTTTCACTAAAAACTTGTTGTGCCCTTCAATCCACGTCTGGCTAGGTTTAGTTGACAGCTCCTTGTGCATTCAGTCAGACACACCCCAAACACAGAGTACTCAGCCTCACTTGCATACATCTGCATTTTGAATGGGTCTTCCTGGGCTGGGAGGGTGGAGGGCCTGCCCTCACACAAAGGACTGCCACACCCCCTACTGGGACTCTGGCAGACAGGATTGAACTGAAAGGGGGCTTGGTGCATTTCTTAGACACTCTTTGAAGTCACCCCCACTTCAAAGGCACAACTTAGTATAAAACAGGGCCTCTGCCCTACCTCATCAGACACTTGCTGGAGAAGAAACCTGAACCAGAAACTACATCCTGCCAAGAAGAACTGCCTGGCTGCTCAAAGGACTCACCTGTCTGCTTTCTACAAAGGACTGCTACCTTGCTGTTGCCCTGCTGCCTTGCTGAACTCTTATCTGGCTGTGAAAGTGCTCTCCAAGGGCTTGGATAGAGCTTGCCTCCTGTTCCTTGAAGTCTCAGGACCAAAAAGACTTCTTCCTTTCACTTGGACGCTCCGTGCGCTGAAAATTTCGACGCACAGCTTGTTTCGCGGCGAGAAAAACGCCGCACACCGACGCTGATCAACGCGACGCCCTCGGGACGATCGAGACTTCGACGCACAACCTCGCAAGGACAACGCCGCCCAACTTTCCAGGAGAAATCGACGCGACGCCTACCGTGAGCGCGAAACTTTGACGCACGGCCTCGCAAGGACAACGCCGCCCGACTTTCAAGGAGAAATCGACGCGACGCCTACCGTGAGATCGAAACTTCGACGCGCAGCCCCGCAGAACGACACGCAGCCGGAAAACAAGTAGGAGAATCCACGCACAGACCCGGGACATCTGGTAATCCCCGCGATCCACAAAAAGAGACTGTCTGCGCGCCGGAAAACGACGCCCGACTTCCCCGCGTGGAAAAGAACGACGCAAGTCGGAGGAGTCGGAGGAGAAATCGACGCACACACCCTTTTTCCACGCATCTCTTCTCCTGTGGCCCTCTGAGGAGATTTCCCACCAGAAACCAGGTACTTTGTGCTTGAAAGACACTGTATTGCTTTTTAAAGACTTAAGACACTTAATATCACTTTTCAGTGAAATCCTTACAAATTCTTGTTGCAACTTTGATCGTTTTGACCTGCAATTACCCAGATAAATATTCTATATTTTTCTAAACACTGTGTGGTGTATTTTTGTGGTGTTATACTATGGTGTTGTATGATTTATTGCACAAATGCTGTACACATTGCCTTCTAAGTTAAGCCTGACTGCTCGTGCCAAGCTACCGGAGGGTGAGCACAGGCTGATTTTGGATTGTGTGTGACTTACCCTGACTGGAGTGAGGGTTCTTGCTTGGACAGAGGGCAACCTGACTGCCAACCAAAAACCCCATTTCTAACAGTGACCCAGCAAATTTAACCAATCTAGTACCCATATCTTTTCTTGCTCTACATCAAACTCCTGAACCATCTCTAGCCATGTCATACCCTCTCATTTTTCTTGCACTCAATCAAATTCCCACATTGCTGACAGTGTAATATCTCTACCAAGCCTCCAGGAAGCTACCCTCATCTCTTCTTTTATCTGTCTAAAGCCCACTGCTTTTCTTTTTGTTCACAGTCTAGCATTCATGTCATGTCTAAATCTACAGCTAAACTCACAATGATCCCCACTCTTCGCTAGTCACCTGCCTAAAACTAGCTCCACATGTAACTACAAACCCATCAGCTGCTTCCACTGTGACACTTAAGCCATCTCCAGCTGAGAACCCCTGGATCCCTTCATAAATCATAGACTACCAAAGGCTCACTCAGTAACTCCCCCAAGATACCTCTAACTCCCTTTGTAAGCCATCACAGGCTATCTGTGCAATCTTTCACCAATTTCTAGATCCCATTGAAAAACCCTCCCTTCACTAACTATGCTGTAAATGTCTCTAAGTGCCTTTGGTCCTGTTGTGCATTTGATGACAATAGAGTGCCATGTTTGTGTATCAAGGAATGCTTGGATCATGTATTGTAATGGAAAAAAACAGGCAATGCCTTGCATTTACCCTCCCTAGTTTAGGGCACAGGCTTTGCTAAATTTACAGTCTCATTGCACACGTTCTTTAGCTGCTCTTCACTGGCAGATGCACTTGCAGTTTAAAATAAACTTTACCCAGGATGTTTTCATTTTTTTTAGATGTTGGAATCTGGTACCACCTCATGCTAAATGGTGGGCAAAGGTGTATGTGTGTGTGTGTGATTACCTTCCCTTCCCTCCAAGCTACTTTCCTTTGTAATTTCTCCTCTTGTATATGGCCGTACAGCCACACTCTTACCTATCTCTACCTCTTCCAATATTAGCTCCCTAGGACCTAGCCTGCCACCCTTTCTTATAGCTGCCCCAAGTATCTTCCCCCTATACAGTAAAGTGCCAAGTATCCCCATTTCATGACTTCTGTGATGGCCTTCTGGGAAAAAAGGACAAAGCATGTTTGCACTGCCCAATGTAAGAGCAATACCCAAGCCCCTGTGTATGGCTGGTTTCTCCTATGCCTACAGAGAACTCAGGCCATTAACGTGCCCCAGCATCCTGTAAATACCTCTCTAGGCAAGAATTGTTTTTAACATATTAAGGAGCTTAACTGTGTCTTTTCCATCAGGCCATTTGTGTTTTTTTTAGCTTGAAAATGTCTCCTACCAGTTGCCTTCTGCATGCATTCTTGGGCTCCCTCCTTAAGCATAATATACATGATTTTGGAAATACCAGTCTTGGAGATCCAATTTTTAACAACCTACTGCTAAGCAAGAAGTATTAGAAGCAAACCACACTCTAGACTGTATTGGATAAAACTCTGTTGTTCTGATGGAGAGGTATCTTTGGTTTCTCTTTGACTTGGAAGTTTCAGTGCACACTCTGGGCAGTGATCAGTACTTTCCTTTCAAAGAAGATAGCTCTCACTCAAGGATGACTATTGTGGCAAATGCTGACAACTCAAGGTGGATCACTGTGTTAAACGTGTTACAGTAGTCTAATTCTGTCACAGCACTGTGGTAGCTATTAGCGGTGACACCTCACAGCTCCAACCAAAACTGTTTTGAAGGCACAGACTTCATTTCTGATATCATGTTATTATCAGTGCATCATAAGCATATAAACACTTTTTCACATTCAGAATTCATTACAGTTTGTACAAATGAACATCAAAAGCCTGCAGGGAACAAACAGTGAGAGTCCTGCACACCTTGAGAGATGATGCTTTGCTGTAAGTTGAAATTAAATCTTGGGAACTGCCTCCTAAGAAAGGAGTCCTCAAATTCCTTCTGTTCCCTGATGAGTTTGAAAAGCTATCCTCCACATTGCGGAGAAAACTGAGCTCTACTTGAGATACACTCAAACATTTATGCCCATTTCTGACGTGGGCTGGATCACAGATTTTTGGGGTCTGAAATTCTTGTTACTTTAATTTCTGTGTTATACTTTTTGCAAAATGTATACTATGTAAATATATAATACTGATTTTCCAGTACAGTGGACACCATGTAATTTTATAATACTTTTTTCTCTCAAATGAAAGTTTCACTGTGTAAAGTCAATAGTGCCATAGTCCACACTACACATAACAGGAACATTTTATTGTAAGTTCGTCTAATTGATTTATGCAGTAGAACAGGCAAGTTTATTTTTTGCAGGACTAGTAGATTTCCGTAGCCTGTTGTCTCTTAGACAATTTGATTTTTAAAATAATACCACACCCCTGCCTCAGAATGGGTGTCCCCATTGTTTTGGCTCGTAAACCAGACAAGAGCTTCAGGTTGTGTGTGGACCTAAGAGCTATAAATGCTAATTTAGTAGTGGACTGTCACCCACTGCAAACATAAATGGAGTGGTAAGTATGCTGGAAGGTGCTGAAGCCTTATCCACTTTGGATCTTCGCTACGCATAACATCAAATCAAAATTACAGAAGAGTCCAAGGAAATCACTGCGTTTCCCCTCGGGTTATTCCAGTTTAGGCAGATGCCATTTGGGCTTGCCTCTGCAACATCTGTATTCCAGAGAGCAATGTTCCACATTTTTAAAGATGTGGATGGATTTGTGAAGTGCTTCCAGGATGACATCTTGTTATTAAAAAAAAACAAGATGTCAAAACAAAGAACATGTGTTTGCTGTATGCAAGCTATTAGAAAGTCATGGGCTGATGCTTAAGGGAGAGAGATGTAAGTTTTTCCATGAATTTGTTGAGTATTTGTGGCACACCTTGTCGGATATCGGTGTGGTTCCAAAGAAATCTTTGGTGGATGCAATCATTAATGAACTGGCTTACGATAACAAAGAGAAACTGTTGTGTTTTATAGAGCTGTGTGAATATTGCTGCAAGTTCATACAAGCCTTTGCCCCCAAAATGGAACCGCTCGGAGAACTTATGAGGAACAAAGCAGAGTTCGTGTGGACTGAAAAACGACAGACTGCTTTTTAGCAGATCAAGAAAGAGATTGATAATGCACCTACATTGAAATTTGTATTAAAAGCATTTGTACTATTACTGTTTCTCTGGAGTTTTGGGATAAGAGTGGTAAGAGTGAGTGGTGTATGGCGTTTGGATCTAAGAGACTTAGCGTAATGGAAATAAGCTATGCTGTAATTGATAAAGAATGACTGGCATGTGTGTAGATGGTTGAATACTTCCACAACTATGTGTGGGGAGGCAGGTTCATTCTCGTAATGGACTACAGGCTCTTGGTGGATATTTTGTCACTGGGAGGGTGGTGGAACACCACTTGTTGATTGCCAGACTCAATTCTAAGTTACAGGAATATAACTTTAGAGTAGAATATGTTCAGGGCAAATGCAACATTACTGCAGATTGTTTGTCCAGGTTACAGTGTTCAGATGAAGCTGATGTGAAACTGGATGAGGTGGGAATGGTTGCTAATGTTAAGGATTTGGTGGGGGTTTGAGTATGCTTATTTGTCAGAGGAAGTGCGGAAAAAAGAAACTGAGAAATATGAAATGTTGCAAATAATTAGGAAGTATTTAATGGAAGGATGGCCTAAAGAGGAAAGTGTTATTTCTGAAGTACAACCATTCTTCTACATTTTGGAGGAACTGGTAATGGAAAGTGATGTGATATCCAAAGGAGGGAAGTGTGTTCTGCCTGCTGGGATATAAGGAAGGATTCTGGAGTTGGCTCCAGGGGATATCTCTGATGAAAACTTATAAGATCTGTGTTGTGGTGGCCTGGTTTAGATGTAATGGTAGACTGGTTTGTAAGAAAATGTGGAGTGGGTGTGAACAGTGATAAGATGCTCAGCATGTTTCCTGCTCTGCTTAAACCTGTTTCCTTGGGATAAGATGGCCTTTGACATATCTGGCCCCTTCAACAGTTTACCTCAGGAAGCAAGATTTTCCCTGGTAATGTTTGACTATCATTCAAAATGGCCAAATGTCAAGTTCCTGGTATAGGTAACCTTAAAGGTTGTCACAGAATTTTACAGAGAAGTCTTTTTCATGTGAAGGTTGTCCGGAAGTCATGGTGATGAACAAGGGAGTGCAATTCAAGGCACGAGAAATGGATGACATCAGGCAGGTTACCACATCCTAATATGTACCACAGGAGAATAGTCAAGTTGAATGTTTTAGTTGTGTGCTTAAGAAGAGTGTGGTTGCTGCAAAAAAGTCTGGTGCTGATTGAAAAAGTGCACTGAGGGAAAGACTTTAGATGTACCCCATTATACCTTATTCAGTTTCCAAAATCATCCCATTCCGTTTGGTTAAAGGGAGGGATCCCGTTTCCGTGATGGATAAAGAAATAGTTTACTAAGGTGTGCGATGTGGATTTAGGGAGAGTAGCTAAAAGGGGAAGGATGAAACGAGAAAAGATGATTTATCAGAATAGCATAGTATAAACAGGACTGTGTATGTAACCATATACTGGTAACTGACCGCCAGTGAGGAATTCCAGAATACAGACGAACAATAGAATTCTCCAAGCACTTAAAGGAAAACAATACAAACTAAGCTGTATGTGTACACAAGAAACATTAGAAAGCATTGAAAAATAAAAACTGTCATCGTACACAATCATGATCCGATATAATATATATATATATATATATATATATATATATATATATATATATATATATGAAACACCACTGAAAAGTTTAAATGCCTTTTTATTTGTTAGAAGTTTACAGTCTTGTTTTGCATTTTTTATATAATTCCATAAGCTTTCACATTTGATTCCTTCGGCCCATATGACCTATAATATTTGGCATCCCCTATTTTTAGTGCTATAACTTAATAGGCTACAACTTGACATGGCCTTATGTTCTACCAAACAGAATCCTTGCTTGAGTGTTCCAACATCCTTTCCTAAGGGGATACCACATATTACTGGTTCTGCATTGCTGTAATATTTGATATCCCCTACTTTTCAAAGGTTACCTATTAGCCACTGACTAATTCAAGTTGTCTGTTATTTGGTAGCAGACTGCAGTATCTTTTCACATTTTTTATTTCATTCCACAAGCTTTCACTTCCTGTTCTTTTAGAGGGATATCAAATACAATGCCTTATAAGGGCTATAATATTTGGTGTCCCCTATGTTTCTCGGGTTGCAGCTTACCACAATTAAATGTAGTGACCCCTGTTTCTCTGGTTGCTACTTCCCACAGTTAAATTTGACATGGTATTCTGTCGGCTGGGTGGACAAAGAATTTTCCTGCCAAATAGCACCTCTCCCTGTGTTTTCTAACATCTTCTACTATGAGGGTACCACATATTACGGATCCTGCATTGCTGTAATATCTAGTATCCCCTACTTCGTAGGGGTTACCTTTTAGTCACTGACTAATTCAAGTTGCCTTTTTTTGATAGCAGACTACAGTATCTGTTAACATTTTTGATTTAATTCCACAAGTTTTGACATCCTGTTCCTTTGGGGAATACCACATAAATGCCTCATATGAGTTATAATATGTGGTATCCCCTACGTTTCTCAGTATAGAGCTTACCAGGATTAAGTTTGGCATGGTCCTATGTTGTCTGAGTGAACACAGTATTTTCCTGCCAAATAGTACCTTCCCTTTGTATTACAAAATCTTTTACTATAGGATATCTCATATTACATGTCCTTTGTTGCTGTAATATTTGGTATCCCCTACTTTTCAAGGGTTACCTTTTAGCTACTGACCAATTCAGGTTGCCTTTATTTAATAGCAGACTGCAGTTTCTTTCAAATTTTTGATTTCACATTTGGTTCCTTTAGGCAATACCAAAAATATTGCTATACTATTTAGTATCCCCTATGTTTCTCTGGTTAGAGCTTACCAGGATGCTATTTGACATGGCCTTCTGTTGGCTGGGTGAGCACATCATGTTCGTGCCGAATAGCACCCTTCCCTGTGTTGTCCAACGCCTTTTACTGTGGGAATACCAAATATTATAGCTTCTACATTTCTGCAATATCTGGTATCCCCTACTTTTTAAAGGTTACCTTTTAGCTACTGACCTATTCAAGTTGGCTTTTATTTGATAGTAGACTGCAGTATCTTTTCACATTTTTGATTTCATTTCACAAGCTTTCACACCCTGTTCCTTTACGAGATTCTAAATATAATGCCTCGTATGGGATATAGGCCCTCATTCTGACCTTGGCGGGCGGCGGAGGCCGCCCGCCAAAGTCCCGCCGTCAGGTTACCGTTCCGCGGTCGAAAGACCGCGGCGGTAATTCTGACTTTCCCGCTGGGCTGGCGGGCGGTCTCGTTCAGACCGCCAGCCAGCCCAGCGGGAAAGAGGCTTCCACAATGAAGCCGGCTCGGAATCGAGCCGGCGGAGTGGAAGCTGTGCGACGGGTGCAGTTGCACCCGTCGCGTATTTCACTGTCTGCGCAGCAGACAGTGAAATACATGTAGGGGCCCTCTTACGGGGGCCCCTGCAATGCCCATGCCAGTGGCATGGGCACTGCAGGGGCCCCCAGGGGCCCCGCGACCCCCCCTACCGCCATCCGGATCTCGGCGGTCCGACCGCCGGGATCTGGATGGCGGTAGGGGGGGTCAGAATCCCCGCGGCGGTGCAGCAAGCTGCGCCGCCGCGGAGGATTCAATGGGGCCGCGGTACACTGGCGGGACCCCGCCAGTGGTGCCGGTCCGACCGCGGCTTTACCGCCGCGGTCGGAATCCCCAATGAAGCACCGCCGGCTTGTCGGCGGTGCTCCCGCGGTCCTCCGCCCTGGCGGTCAAAGACCGCCAGGGTCAGAATGAGGGCCATAATGTTTGGTATTCCCCAATGCTTCTCGGGTTACAGCATACCGCTATTAAGTTTGACATGGTGTTCTGTTGGCGGAGTGAAAACATTATTTGCCTGTCAAATAGCACCCTTCCATCTGTCTTCTTACATCTTTTACTATGGGGCTATCACATATTATGCCTCCTGCATTGCTGTAATGTCTGGTATCCCCTTTTTTTCACGGGTTACTTTTTATCCACTGACCAACTCAAGTTGACTTTTATTTGACAGCAGACTACGGAATCTTTTCACATTTTTGGTTTCATTTCACAAGCTTTCACATCAGATTCCTTTAGGGGATACAAAATATATGTGGTCATCATGACTGTTAAAGTGGCAGTAACACCGGCAACAGGCTGGCAATAATTACCGCCAAATTATGACCATGGTGGTGATAACTTCCATAGACAGCCAATGTGCCACACCAACCGCCAGGGTGTAAACGCCACTGACCATGGCGGTAGCCATCAACAGCCAGGTGGTACCATCCACCATATTATGACATAGCAAACCACCAGGATTTCTGGGGCGGTACCAATGCCATCAAAAGCCTGGCAGAAACAGAACACAGAAGACGAAAGACTCACCATCAGAGACACAGAGAAGATCAGCGCCGCCATGTACCCGGAACTTCAAGTCTTCCCGATGCTCATCTACGTCATGCTCCACCTGGAACACTGACGCCGACGAACACGATGACGGTGAGTACAGCCGCCTAGTGCACAAGGGAGGGAGGGAGGAAAAGGAGAGTGACACACACAAGCACAACACACACCATACACACACACCATACACACAACCAGCTGCAGAGGAAAACCAGTCTCACAGAACACACGTCATAATAATGCAAGGATAACATTTAGCCAAAACTGATAGTTGAATTTGAATTTGATGGCAACAGACACCATATTGTCCATGTGACAAGAGATATTTGAGTCACTGTTTAGAAAGGGCAAATGGCCAGTCTGAAGTACAAAAGGCCCACATGGCCACAGGGCACAGTCCAAGGCCCAACTTGTTCCTTGACGAAATCCGCACTATACTGTGTAGGGGCATCATGTTGAGAATGGCCTGGCACCTTAGGGGGAAGAGGGTTTGGGAGCACCTCTGCTGAAGTGGGGAATGTGGCCACTGGTTCCATGCCCATTTTGCTGTCCTGGAGAGTGTAAGGTCACAGTCTCTGAGGTGGGGAACTTGCCCACTGGTTTTGGAGGGGTCTCTATGCCCATTTCTCTGTGCTAGGGAGTGCAAGGCTACAGTCTCTGAGGTGGGGGCTTGCCAACTGGTTCTGGAGGGGGCTCCTTGTCCAACAGTCCCTGGAGGGTGGCCTACATGCCCTCTGCTGGAGGTAAGGGCTGTTGTGTCCCACCTAGAGGTGAGGGCTGCTGTGTCCCACCTGGAGGTGTGGGCTGGCGTGTCCCAGCTGGAGTTGAGGGCTGCTGTGTTCCAGCTGGAGGTGAGGGCTGCTGTCCCAGCTAGAGGTGAGGGCTCCTTGTCCACTGCTGTTGGAAGGAAAACCCTGCCAGCCTCTGCTGGACGTGAGGGTTCCTTGCCCAATGCTGTCGGAGGGTGCCTCTTTCCTCTCTTAGTTGGTGGAGTGGGAACCCTCCCTTTCTTGGGTGGTGGGGTGGGATCCTTCCCTCTCTTGGGTGGTGGAGTGGGATCCTTCCCTGTCTTGGGTGGTGGAGTGGGATCCTTCCCTCTCTGAGGTGGGGAACTTGCCCACTGGTTTTGGAGGGGTCTCCATGCCCATTTCTCTGTGCTAGGGAGTGCAAGGCTACAGTCTCTGAGGTGGGGGCTTGCCCACTGGTTCTGAAGGGGGCTCCTTGTCCAACAGTCCCTGGAGGGTGGCCTACATGCCCTCTGCTGGAGGTAAGGGCTGTTGTGTCCCACCTAGAGGTGAGGGCTGCTGTGTCCCACCTGGAGGTGTGGGCTGCTGTGTCCCAGCTGGAGTTGAGGGCTGCTGTGTTCCAGCTGGAGGTGAGGGCTGCTGTCCCAGCTAGAGGTGAGGGCTCCTTGTCCACTGCTGTTGAAAGGAAAACCCTACCAGCCTCTGCTGGAGGTGAGGGTTCCTTGCCCAATGCTTTTGGAGGGTGCCTCTTTCCTCTCTTAGTTGGTGGATTGGGAACCCTCCCTTTCTTGGGTGGTGGGGTGGGATCCTTCCCTCTGTTGGGTGGTGGAGTGGGATCCTTCCCTGTCTTGGGTGGTGGAGTGGGATCCTTCCCTCTCTTAAGTGGTGGAGTGGGATCCTTCCCTTTCTTGCCTTCCCGACTAAGAGGTATCTCCACTGTCCCCGTGGACTATTTGGCTGAGGTGCTGGGCTTGGTCATTGTGACCCTGCTCTTACGGGCAGGGGTGGAGGGGGAGGAAATACGTCAAGTTCGGCAAGGAAAATCTTCTTAGGGACAGTGGGCCAGGATGAGGAAGGATGGATGGGAATGGAGGTTGAGGGGGTGGTTGTTGGAGTTGTATTTCTGCTGGACTTGGGTGCAGGTGCATGGGCAGTGTGCTGATGTTAGGTGGATGGCTGTTGGGTGTCTGAGTGTGTCTGTCTGTGACTCTTAGGATGGGAACAGACAGGTTGGGAGAGGACAAAAGGGAAGCATGGATGGATGTTGTGGAGGTGTCTGCAAGTGAGGTGTGTGTGCTGCTTGATGTGGTGATGGTGGTGGTGGCTGTTAATGCAGTGCATGCAGGTGTGAGTGCGGATGTGATAGAGAGGGAGGAGGAGGAGGGGGAGACAGTGGAGGCAGTGGATGTTGTGTGTGCAACTGTCTGTTGTTTGTGTGAGTGTCTGTGACCTGATGTGATGTTTTGTGTACATGCGTGTCTGTATGTGTGCATGGGATGGGTTGGGGTTGAGGAGACTGGGACTGGGAAATGGTAAATTGGAGGGGGGACGGTAGGAACAGGGACAATGGGTGCCCCATAGAGGAGGCCAGAGCCTGGAACGATCTCTGTTGGGTCGCCAATCCACCATGAATGCCCTCCAGGAATGCATTGCATTGCTGCACCTGGGATGCCAGCCCCTGGTTGGCATTCACAATGGTTGACTGTCCTACAGAGATGAATCTCAGGAGGTCAATAGCCTCCTCACTGAGGACAGCAGGGCTGACTCGGGCAGGGCCTGAGGTGCCTCGGGTGAAGGAGATGCCCTCCCTTCTGGGTGAGAGGGCACTGGCAACTCGCTGGGGGCTACTGGGAGGGCGTTGCTGGTATAGGAGTGGCAGCTGTACCTGTAGCTGGGGTGGTCCCAGATGTGTCCAGGGAGCTTCCATCAGGAGGAGGAAGCAGAGTCAGTGTTGTCACCTCCTGTCTCCGTCGTGGTGCTCCCCTCGCCCTCCGTCCCACTGGTCTCTTTGGCATCAGTGGACCTCCTGGGTCCTGTGGGATGCAGCTCCCTCTGTCACCGGTGTCCCTGCTCCTCCACCAGACTATGCTAATGCACACATGGACAGAATGACATAAGAAAAAAGGGAGCGAGAGAGAATGGGAGGGCTGGGGTGATTACAGCACCAACACCACAGATGGCATACACATGACCGTCACACACATGGATCAGGATTGAGCACCATGCATAGCACTGGCATTACATTGGCTAGGCACCACAGCAAGATGTGAGCCAACCCCTGCCAACTGCGCCCCTCCTGGGAGTCACTAAGCCCTGTCTGACATGAAATGCAACCTAGCTAGTTTACCAGATTTGCAAAGCAACCTTTACCCTTGAGCTGTGTTGAACCTGGCCCTTTTACAGGGTCATTCCCCAGACTTTTTGCTTTTTGCCTCCTTATTTTTCTGTCCTTTGTTGGCTGACGTTTTGACTCTGAGCACTTTTTCACTGCCAACCAGTGCTAAAGTGCATGTGCTCTCCCTTACAAAATTGGTATGATTGGCTTATACCTAATTGGCATAATTAATTTACCTATAAGTCCCTTGTAAAGTGGTATCCCTATACCCAGGGCCTGTAAATTAAATGCTACTAGTGGGCCTGCAGCGCTGCTTGTGCCATCCACTGAAGTAGCCTGCTAGCTCAGGGCCTGTGTGCACAGTTTTCTGCCACAGGGACCTGCCATCTAAGTTTACTTGCCAGGCCCAGAACTCGACTTTTACTACATGTAAGTCACCCCTAAGTTACGCCCTAGCTAGCCCTCTTGGCAGGGTGCCATGTGTGTAGAAGGCAGGACATGTGCCATGTTGCATGGCCTGTCCTGGTAGTGACAAACAGCCTAACTTGATGTCTCACTGTTGTGAGTGCTGCCTTCTCATAGTATTGCATTGGAGATGCCCTGCCTTATATGTAAGGGGTATTGTCTGATTTATGAGGGGTAGCGTAGGCATGTTTGGTATGGTTGTGATAGTGGTGAGAAATGCTGCTTACTGGTATAGGTGTATTTCTTATTACTATCACAGAAATGCCCCTTCTAGAAAGAGCGCATTTATCTCTGCTTATGACTTTGGTGTTTTGCAGCTTGCCTCCAATCCACGTCTGGGCAGACTGACAGTTGGGGCTTTGTGCATACTTCTCAGACAGCCTGAACACAGGGAGGGTAGAGGTGTCACAGAGGTGCATCTACATATTGTAAAGCCTTCCTGGGCTGAGAGAAGGGAGAGAAGGGGCACACCTGCATTTGTAAAGGCTGTGCCCTGGCCTCACACAATAGGGTTGTTTACCCCCCACTAATGTTTGGAGCCTGTGCTGGAGGAGAGAAAGGGCACTCCCAGAACCAGTTGTAACTGGTTGGAACCCCCTCTCCTGCCCATTGTAAAACACACTGAAAACTTAGTATAAGTACAGGGCATTTTTCTCCACAATTTACATCACATGGACATCACTTTGAACTCCAGGAACCTTACCTGGAGCTGTACGCAGGACGCTGTTGAGAGGACTCACCAGGATCACCTTGGACTGTTGCTGCTGTGCTGACCTGTGACCTGCTTGGTCACTAGGAGAAACTACCACTACTGGCATCCTCTTGTGTGCTGGCCTGTACCTGGGTTCACCAGCCTTACACCCCTCTGTAGTCTCCAGAGGCAGGGTGCTGTGGCCCCTGACCTCTGTAACCTTCTTCCAGCATGAGGAGTGCCGCTGTGGCTCCATAGCGCTCCTTTGTGACTATAAAGCGCTTCTTCAAATCGCATTTTGCCTGCTGAAGAAAATCACCACCACAGCCTGGGCTGCAGATTTGGCCTTTGCACTTTGAAAAACGTTCTGTTTAGGTCCTCAAATCACCGCCGCAACCCGGGCGTCAGAGTTTTGTTTAGCGCAAGGCCTGCACTATTTCCAGTGCCCCTGGGGCACAAGTAGAAGCCAAGCGGTGCAAGCGTGCTCCTGTCGACACCCCGAGGCACGGTCCACTCTCGGGAGTGCCCCCGGGGCAGCAGCTGCCCCCAATTCCTGAGGAATCACCACGGCAGCCCGGGAACAGCTTCTTACAGTCGTGCACCACATCGGGTGTGGGCGAGTGCCTCCTCGGGCCCACGGAGGGGCCCGAGCTTCCTACAGCTTCAAAGCAGGACTCGGGTAAAGCACTGGGAGCGCCCCCCTTCCACAGTCTCTGCCCTAGGAGCAGGACACTCCTTTTTTCCTTTAAAATCCAACAGGCATTTTTATTCTAGACTCCGGAAGGGAGACCTCGACGGAGGTCCCTTTCCCCTCACCCTTGATTATTGTTAGGGCCTCGCCTGGCCCCCACCCCAAGGACAGTGTGTGCAGAGGCCGAGGCAGGCCCCATCCAAATCGCAGGGCCCTGGAAGGGCCCATTTTCTATAAGGAGAGGGTGCGGACCACCCCTCTCCCCAAGGAGCACCGCATGGACCCCATACTCCTCTTTCCAGGCACAGGGAGTGCCTCTTCACTAGGAAACCAGGTACTTTTAGAGGTATAGTGGCTCAGTGAGCCAAGTATGGACCTAGGGGAATCTATATGATTTACCTGCTTTTCCTGCCAGTACATATATGTGCTAATGTTCCTTTTATGGGCATGATTTGCTGATATGTATTTTTATGACTTATGAGATGTTTTCTAATGTTCCTTTTATGGGTATTTAGGAGTTATTCATGACAAGTGCATAGAGTTCTTACTATAATTCCCGACTACTGCTTATGTTGCAGAATCCTGAGTACATACATGTTCTAATGTGACAACTGCGTATTCTTGGAGAGTATTAGTAACTTGTGTTATGTTCTGACAACTGCTAAGGTAGCTGGGTATTACTAATGTGTAATGTTGGTCTAATTATGTTTTGTGCAATACAGTTTATTTTTACATAGCTCAGTCTTGTGTTTAATTTGTGGTGTACATTTTGTGTCACGTGTGGTGTGTGTGTTTCTGCAAACGTTTTACACATTGCCTCTGGGACAGTCCTCACTGCTCGTGCCAAGCTACTAAGGGGGTGAACAGGGGTTATCTTAGATGTGTAATTCCCATGCCCTGACTAGATTGGGTAGGTTCTGCTCGGCTGAGGTGCATACCCTAGCCAACCAGAAACCCCATTTCTAACAAGCTGGATCACGCTGCAATGTCTGACCTGGCATTAAGGTGCACCCACTAACTGACACCCACCACCAGGATCCCATGCCACCTATCAATAATAGTTGTAACTCCCACTGGACTCACCCCCTTGTGGCTGCTGATGCCCCTCAAGCAAGCATCCAGCTCTGGGTAGGCTCTGACGTTCAGGTTTTGACGGGCACCCCGCCCTATTTGGGAGACCATCCCCATCTGGGCCTCTGCAGTCTTCCGGGCCCAGCTTCTCAGGTCCTCCCACCTTTTCCTACAGTGGGTGCTCTGCCTGCTGTAGACCCCCAGGGTCTGCATGTCCTTTGTGATGGCACACCACAATCCCTTCTTCTGTTGGGCACTGATCTGCAGAGGAAACACAGACAGGAGGACACCATTACACATACAATCCAGCCTATCATACATATGTTCCACAAATCCCATTTCTATCTCCATTGGCACACACATCACCCAGCGCCCATCATGTACAATACAACTAGACACCCCCTCCCCAAATGACTTGATGCTTGCACACACATCTCCATGCAATCTTGTCACATGCATTGTGCTCAAGGTGTATTCACCTGATGGTCTGGAGGCCCAAACAGCTGTCCATTCTGGGGGAGGACCCCGTCCATCAAGCGCTCCAACTCCTCTGAAGTGAAGGCAGAGTCCCCTTCCCCAGTCACACAGGCCATGGCTGGATCCAGACACAGGTCACATCAGCACACACAGTGTAGGTGTTGCCCTGTGGAAAGTCAGCAATCAAGTGAGGATTTAAATAGAAAATGGAGGTAACGTCCGTGGCGGTGTACACCATCACCACCGATCCCCATTGGCCACTGTACTCCACAGAGCCATATATTAGCCAATGAGGATTTGCATGGTGGTGCAAGACCGCCTTCGCCAAGATGCCCAACGTCGGTGGAGTTACCTCACTTCCACCTGTCCTTAGATACAGGACAAGCGGTCGCCATTTTATGGTGATGGATTACATTCAGATAATCCATAACTGCGTCATTGCTACAATGTGAACATACATTGACATTCCCATTGTCCCATTACATCAATGCTCAATGTGCACTGAGGAGGTGGATAATGATGTAGTGCATGCAGGTGTGAGTGTTCAAGTTGTGACACCCTACTCATTCTTGTGTCCCTTAGATACCTACCCCTGTAGATGAATTGGAGGAGGAGACAAGACCTCATGTATAGATCCCTTTAGGACTTGGCTACACTGGAGGACAGGCACATAATACTGACCTATAGACTGGACAGGGACACAATCACAGAGCTATGTGCTCAATTGGAGCCTACTCTAACATCAGTTATCCGTCATCCAACTGGGATCCCCCTCTTGTGCAGGTTCTATCAGTGCTCCATTTCCTGGCAACTTGTTCTTTCCAAGTTATAATGGGCTTGGTAGAAGTAATGCCACAGCCAATGTTTTCAATCATGCTGACAAGGGTTTTGTCTGCCTTGATGAAACACATGTGCAGCTACATTGCTTTCCCACAGGTAGAAGATTTGGCTACTGTGAAGGCAGGATTCTATGCAATGGGACATATGTCCAATATTATTGGGGTGATTGACATGTTGCGTTTGTCCCCCCCCCACCAGAATAAACAGGTGTTTAGAAATCGGAAGAGTTTCCACTCACTCAATTTACAAAGTGTGTGCCTGGCAGACCAGTACATCTCCCACGTCACTGCCAAGTACCCTGGGTCAGGGCATTCAGTTTCAATGGCACAAAATAAGTTGATATAAGAACACAGTCTCATAGCTATCTCGAAGGAAAGGAAACCAGAGAGGAAGGAGGGTATCTACACATCATATGTGCATAATATGTGGTGTAGACTGGACATCTGCATGACCACATGAGACTCCTGGTTACATTCAATTAAACATATGGCTAGAACATTATTGGACAACTCACTCACAGGCCCTGTGTTCTGCAACGAGGAATCACATCTATACCTACAAACAGGTTATACAAGATCATTGTCCACACAATGTGAAGTGAGAATGCATGTTTGCACTTGACAACACATCTCAATGCCATTTGATCACACACATGAGACAATTGGCCCAAAACACCACATCAGACCAGTGTATTGTGCACTTCAGACTTCCACCTACCCACTGCCCAATCTGCTTTGGCACAGAACTCATGCACCCTAAATTTGTGACCAACATTACCTGGATCATTCCATGTACACTTCAGCTTCAGATACCTGCCAATGTCACAACCCAGAAATGCCCACATGAAGATCTCATGGTTAAGGTACCTGGATAAAAAATATACAAGGAGGCTAAATAGTTTATACCTATGGCTAAAACCGTGTATCAAACATCAGTAGATACACTTACATTACAATGAGACTAACACAAACCCAGTAGATAATCAAGGTAGTGAAAGTTCAAGTCTGACTTGTCAAGCGACCATTGGCTGAATACTGCAAACCATGAGATCCCCTATCTATTGGAAAAACAACCAACTCCACACATACCAATAACTAGAGTTCCTCATACAGTCATAGTAATTACATCACATTTCATACTCAGGTAAAATAGTGATTGATGAGATCTGCTCGCAAGTCTTCCTCTCCATCATTCCAATCCTCACTTGGCATTTCAGTATTCTCACCTAGTAACACTGCTAGCTCTCCCCCTTCTAGGACGTATGAAATATTCATCCGCAGGGCTATTATGTGTAGTATGCATCAGGCTACAATGATCTTGCCAAGACAACTAAATCTGGCCTTCAGAAGCCCAAAAGCCCGCTCCACGACATGCCATGTTCTTCCATGGGCATCGTGGTAGCGGACTCCCCCTTGCATAGTTGGATTCCTCGCCAGCGTCAACAACCATGGACGGTGTGGGTATGCAGAGTCTCCTGTTATGGAATGGGATATATGTGCAGCCATGAGTCCCTCTCATCAGAATTGTTGCAGCAGACGTAGAACATACACAAACAGGACATATCTGATTTACTAACCAGCCAGGCCCTCTCTGGAAACAGTTGTGACATCAGCTGGGGGATTGCACTCTTCCGCATAATGAAGGCATCGTGGACTGACACAACTTGTGTAATGGGTGGTATGTTATTTGGATGACAACTGGCAGGCATCACATCTGGGTTGAACTGATGACATAGAACAATTGTTTGCTGATTCAGATATTAGATCTGAATGATGTGGCATTCTTCCATGGTCTGAAGGTCTGGCAGTGGATGAAAGCCAAAGGTTGTCAAATCCTCCCCCTCCTTGGATACCTAGGTATGAAAATAATTGAGTATTGCCTTTTTCAGTGTGTCTCTTGCAACATACAGGATGCATGTCAATGTTAAAATGTGACAAGGCATGTAATAAAGTGTGGACATGATACACAGTAAACATCACAACTGATAACCACACAGAAGTCACATGTCACCCCCTTACTTTTCCACACATGCATACACATCATGTATCTGGTCATCACCAAGTTGTGCATTATAAATGCCACTCAGACTGTGACTTGATGTCCTAGGCTTTAAGATTATATTTGTTAGGGCTGGGAGGGTGGTGGGCCGCAATGAAAATTGCCATATGTGCCTAGGAATGCCCTACAATGGTATTTGAGTAGTAGGACCTACATGACAGAACAAGATGTACTTTTTTCAGCAAAAACTAACATTTTCAGAAGTGTGTGACTCACTTTTCGAAGCCATACAATGCACTTCAGGCCTCTAAAATGGCAGATGCCTGATCTACTCCACTGGATGTTAGGGACCGCCCATGGCCGCCAGCAAAGTCATCATGGCAATAGGCGGTTGCAACTGCGGCAGAAACAGCCATGGGCTAATGTTGATGCCAGTGGCGATCGTAAGCCAATGGCTGTGTCTGCAGAGGAGGATCTGGTTCAGGGATTCTTCGCCAGTGGTATCTTGTCCAGAAGTGTCTGAGTTGGTAGGGTCAGAAACCCTGCTTAAATACCCAAATGTGCCTTTGAAGTGGGGGAGACTTCAAAGAGTGGCTTAGAAGTACACAAGGTCCCCTTTCAGTTCCATTCTCTTTGCCAGGGTGCCAGTAGGGGGTGTGGCAGTCCTTTGTGTGAGGGCAGGCTACTGTCCTTTGACATGTAAGTGTCAGGCCCTCCACCCTCCTAGTCCAGGGAAGATCCATTCAATATGCAGATGTGTGCAAGTGTGACTGAGTATCCTGCATTTGGGGTTGTCTGAGTGAATGCACAAGGGAGCTGTCAACTAAGCCTAGCCAGACCTGGATTGTAAGGAACAGAAGGATTTAAGTGCAGAGAAATGCTCATTTTCTAAAAGTGGCATTTCTAAAATAGTGATATTAAATCCAACTTCGCCAGCCAGCAGGATTTTTTATTACCATTCTGGCCATAATAAATATGACCTTGTTACTTCTTTCAGATCAGAATCTACCACTCAAAGAATAGATGAGGGTAGCCCTAATGTTAGCCTATGAAAGATACAGGCCTCACAGCAGTGTAAAAATGAACTTATGAGTTTTACACTACCAGGACATATAAACTGCACAGCTACATGTCCTGCCTTTTATCTACATAGCACCCTGCCCTATGGGGTATCCAGGGCCTACCTTAGGGGTGACTTATATGTAGGAAAAATGGGAGTTTAAGGCTTGGCAAGTACTTTTAAATGCCAAGGCGAAGTGGCACTGAAACTGCACACACAGGCCTTGCAATGGCAGGCCTGGAACATGGCTATGGGCTACTGATGTGGGTGGCACAACCAGTGCTGCAGCCCACTAGTAGCATTTAATTTACAGGCCCTGGGCACATGTAGTGCACTTGACTAGGGACTTACGAGTAAATTAAATAAGCCAATAGACCATGTTTTAGGAGAGAGCATATGCACTTTAGCACTGATTAGCAGTGGTAAAGTGTGCAGAATCCCAAAGCCAGCAAAAATGAGGTCAGAAAAAGAAAAGGTAGAAGGCAAAAAAAGTCTGGGGGTGACCCTGCAGAAAGGTCATTTCCAACAATGAGGGTTCCGACTTAGATGTGTACACAACGTATAGCACACTCCCAACCCCATAGTTAAAACCAGACATGTCTGCACATACCAGTTACAGCGACTGTGATGAGGACATAACATTGTCTCACACAACAACAGCAAATTCACATCACAAACACACAGACAAATAGAAGTGACACCCACACATTCATTACATTCCATGACCTATTGTGATATTGAGGACTCATGTATGTTTGTGACATTAAACACAAACATCCCTTCTCTACATCTAATGGACTCACACAGCTCACACACACTGCATGAGTACCTTAGCCAAATGGGATGCACAATCTTTAGTGAGACCAATATCCAAAACAAATAGGCCCTCATTACGACCCTGGCGGTCGGTGATAAAATGGCAGTAAAACTGCCAACTGGCCGGTGGTAATTACAGCCAAATTATGACCATGGCGGAAAGATCACCCGAAAGACAGTCAATATACCACACCGACCGCCAGGGTTGAAACAACAGCCACCACAGCGGTAGGCGCCTACAGCCAGGTGGAAGTCAAAGTTCCACCCACCATAATATGACCAGACATTCCGCCACCTTTTCCGGGGAGGTACCAACTACATTAAAGGCCTGGCAAAAACACATCACAGAAGTGAAACAACTCATAATTGGAGACACAGGGAAGAACCATGCCACCATGGAACCTGAACTGAATGTACCTCCGATGAGATTCTACGTTTTGCTCCACCACGAACACCAATGCCGGCGAAGACATCAACGCTGAGTACAGCCGCCTAGCACACAAGGGAGCGGGGGGGAAACGATAGTGACAGACAAACGTGCCACACACCCCATATACACACCCCATACACACAACCAGATGCAGAAGAAAACAAGTTAATCCCCCTAAATCGGCTGAATAATGCAAGGACATAACAAATTTACTAAAGTGAATGCAATAATGTCCACACAGTATACATAATAATTTAGCCAATGTTACAGATATCTACAAATGTACAGAAAAAGGGACACTACCCAGTCCTCAGTTCGCGTGGGACACATGGTCACAAGCCAAAGTCCAAAGCACCATTTGTCAATATGAAGAGAACACTGCTAGGGCATCAGTTGGCAAATAGGCAGGCACCTTAGGGGAGGGGGAGGCACCTCAGCCGGGAGCGGAAACAAGAGCACTGGTTCTGGAGGGGGCAGCATGCCCTGTACTTGGTCCTGGATAGTGATGGGCCACAATCACTTGAATGAGGTTCTTCCCCACTGTTTCTGGAGGGGGCAACATGCCCTGTGCCTTGGCCTGGGGAGTGATGGGCCACAATCTCTCAAGTGGGTGTCTTGCCCACTGGCTCGTGGGGGCAGCATGTCCTGTGCTTGGTCCTGGGGAGTGCAAGGGCACAGTCTCTCAAGTGTGTGTCTTCCCCACTAGTTCTGGAGGAGGCAGCATGCCCTGTGCTTTGTCCTGGGGATTGCAAGGCCACAGTCTCTTAAGTGGGTGTCTTCCCCACTGGTTCTGGAGGAGGCAATATGCCCTGTGCTTTATCCTGGGGAGTGATGGGCCACAGTCTCTCAAGCGGGTGTCTTGCCCACTGGTTCTGGAGAGGGCAGCATGCCCTGTGCTTGGTCCTGGGAAGTACAAGGCCACATTTTCTCGAGTGGGTGTCTTCCCCAATGGTTAAGGAGTGGACGGGCCGCACAGCAGCCAATGGAGGCAGGATCACATTGTGTTTACAGGCGACGACGGCTGTACTGTGGTGGTGCTGGTGGTGGTAGGAGGGTCCTGCATATCCCCTGCACCCTTGGATGGATACACTGTGGTGGTGCAAGTGGTGGTGGCACATCCCCTGAACCCTCAGATGGATGCACAACCATGGTTGGTGGTGGGGGCTCTGAGACAGCTGCTGGTGCAGACTCCTGGCCCTTCTTGCCTGCTGGTGCAGGCTCATTGCCCTTTCGGGTGGCAGGTGCAGGTTCCTTGCCCTTCTTGCCTGCTGGGCAGGCTCCTTGCTCTTTCTGGTGGCAGGTGCAGGCTCCTTGCCCTTCTGGCCTGCTGGTGCAGGCTCCTTCTCCTTTAGTATATGTGGCCTGGATTCCTTTCCACCATCAGTAGGTGCGGATGGAACTGGGCCCGTGGACTGTGTGGCTGAGATACTTGCCTGGGTTCGTGATACCCTGGCCATACGTGCAAGATGGGGGAGGGGTAGGAAAGAGGTCAATGGTGGATGGGAAAGTTTCTTGGGGACATTGGTGTGGGAAGAGGGAGAAGGAATGGGAGTGGAGGATGAGGGAGTGGTTGTTGGAGGTGTCATTCTGCTGGATTTGGGTGCAGGTGCATGGGTTGTATGCTGTTGTGAGGTGGATGACTTTTGGGTGTCTGAGTGCTTGCGTTTGTGTACTTTAGGAGGGGGGACAGACACAGTGGGAGAGGACACAGGGGACGTGTGCATGGATATTGTGGATGTGTCTGCCTGTGAGGTGTGTGTTCTGCTTGGTGAGGTGATGCTGGTAGTGGATAATGATGTAGTGCATGCAGGTGTGAGTGTGGAAGTGACTGGGAGGGAGGTCATGGAGGGTCAGGAGGGGGAGACAGTAGAGTCAGTGGATGTTGTAGTGTCTGCAATTGTATGATGTTTGTATGAGTGCTTGTGGGATGAAGTGTGGTGCTTGTGTTTGACTGTGACACTCTTAGGTGTTGTCCTGATTGTCTGGCTTTGTGCTTGGGATGGGCTGGAGTAGAGGACAATAGGACAGGGAAGTGGTAGTTAGAGGGGGGGCAGTAGAAACAGGGACAATGGCTGCCATCAGAGAGGAGGCCAGAGCCTGGATCAATGTCTGTTGGGCCACCAATCCAGTGTGAATGCCCTCCAGGAATGCATTAGATTGTTACATCTGGGCTACCAGCCCCTGGATGGCATTCACAATGATTGACTGACCTTCAGAGATAGATTTCAGGAGGTCAAAAGCCTCCTCACTCAGGGCAGCAGGTCTAACTTGGGCAGGGCCTGAGGTGCCTGGTCCTGGGTGAGCGGGTACAGAAACTCGATGAGGGGTTGCTGGGAGAGCAGTGCTGGTATGGGGGTGGTGGCTGTCCCTGTAGCTGGGGTGGTCACAGAAGGGTCCACCACCACCAGGGAGCTTCCATCGGAAGAGGTATCTGTGTCTGAATTGTCCCCTCCAGTCTCCGCCGTGGTGCTCCACTCACCCTCTGTCCCACTGTTGTCCTCAGTGTCGGTGAACTCTGTCTCCTGGGCCCTGTGGGATACAGCTCCCTCCGTTGCCGGTGCCTCTGCTCCTCTGCCAGATAATGCTAATGTACATAAGGACAGGATGACAAAACAAGAAAGGGGAGGAGCGAGACAAAGGATACACTGGGTCAATGGCTGCACCAACACCACTGTTGGCATACACAGCACCCTCACACACAGGGAACAGGCCTACACACTATGCATTGCACCACCACTGATATTGCTAGCCACCAAGGCATGAGGAGGGGCATATACCGCCAAATGCAGCACACCTGGGACCCACGCAGCCCTGACCAGTAGTGGATGCTTACAAGCTAGAAAGGCAGGATTATCCCTTCAGGCCCCTAGCCACCAGAGGACCTGCACTGCTATGTCAAGCCTGGCCTAGGGGCACCCACTAACACACATCCACCACCTGAGTACCACCCCACCAGCCATAAGTTGTAATGATAGCCACTGTATTCACCCTCTTGTGGCTGCTGTGATGCCCTCAATTGCCCATCCAGCTCTGGATAGGCCACCACCAGTATGCAGGCCATCAGGGGGGTCAGGGTTCGACGGGTACCCCTTCCTTGTTGGGAAGCCATTACTAGCTGGGTGTCAGACATCTTCCAAGCCCAGCGTCTCAGGTCCTCCCACCGTTTTCAACAGTGGGTGCTCCGTCTGCCATAGACCCCCAGGGTCCGCACCTCCTTGGCGATGGCATGCAATATAGCCTTCTTTTGATGGGCGATGACCTGCATAGGCAGTACACACAGGAAAACACCATTACATATGGCCCACCATGCCCGTTTCCATCACCATTGGCACACACATAGCCCAGCACACAAGCTGTACACCACAAAGAGGACATCCACCTAGCCCCTTTACTGAGGCCTTCACACACACGACTCCATGCATTCATGCCACATGCATCGTGCCAATAGTGTACTCACCTGTCGGTCTGGAGGCCCATACAGAAGTCCTTACTAGGGTAGGACCCCTTCCACCAGTCTCTCCACCTCCTCAGAAGTGAAGGCTAGGGCCATTTCCCCTGTCACACAGGCCATGGTAGGTTCCAGACACAGGTCACAGCAGTACATGCAGTGTAGGTCCTCTCCTATTGAAGGTCAGGTAGCAAGTGAGGAATATGATAGAAAATGGCGGTCCATGGCGGTGCATACCGTCACCGCTGGTGTAGATCACCATTGGCCACTGTAACCCATAGGGCTCAATATCAACCAATGAAGAGTTGCACGGCGGTTCCCGACCGCCTCCCGCCATGGCGCACAACGTCAGGGGAAATACCTCACTTCCACATGTCCCTCCATACAGGATAGGCGGATGCCATTTCGGGGGGGGGCAGCCCTATGGATAATGCTACGTCACAGGAGAAATAGGCACATACTGGACAAATCATACTGACCCATTACAAGTTTACAGATTGCAGACTCCTGTTGTGGCTCCAATGTTCAGTTTGTGAGAGGCTCCTCACTCTTGTGTCTCTTAGATACCTACCGCTGCAGATGAATAGGAGATGGAGACATAACCCGGGTACAGACCCCTGGCGGACTTGGCCACACTGGAGGACAGGCACATTATCCTCACCTACAGACTGGACAGGGCCACAATCACAGAGCGGTGTGCCCAATTGGAGCCTGACCTGATATCTGCTATCCTTCACCCCACTGGGATCCCCCCTCTTGTGCAAGTGCTATCTGTACTCCATTTCTCGGCGACTCGTTCTTTCCAAGTGACAGTGGGCTTGGCAGCAGGAATGTCACAGCCAATGTTCTCAATAGTGCTGACAAGAGTGTTGTATGCCCTGATAAAACACATGTGCAGCTACATTGTGTTCCCCCAGCCAGGATGTGGCCCAGTGAAAGCTGGGTTTCATGCAATGGGACATATCCCCAACATAATTGGGGTGAATGATGGTACACATATTGCACTTGCCCCCCCCCCCTCGGCAGAATGAACAGGTGTTCAGGAATCGTGAGAGTTTCCACTTTATGAATGAAGATAGTGTGCTTGGCGGACCAGTACACCTCCCACGTCGATGCTAAGTATTATGGGTCTGTGCATGATGCCTTTGTCCCGAGGAACAGCAGCATCCCAAATGTGATGGCCCAACTACAGAGGCACAGGGTGCGGCTAATAGGTGAGCCCTGGTTCCCATCCTGTAGATGGTGGTGTATGAGTATGGTGTGGGCCGTATAGGATAGTGTGTGGCTAAATGTTGTCCCTCAATATTTGCAGGTGACTCTGGGTACCCAAGCCTATCATGGCTGCTGACCCCTGTGAGGAATGCCAGGACAAGGGTAGAAGAACGTTATAATGAGGCACATGGGTGAACCAGAAGGATCATTGAAAAGACCTTTGGCCAGGTTCCGGGGCCTCCATCTAACAGGTGGTTGCCTGTGCTATTCACCAAAGAAGGTCTGCCAGATAGTGGTGGCATGTTGCATGTTGCTCAACCTTGCCCTCAGACGCCATGACACACATGTAGGACAGTGTAACTTCCCATTTCAATGACTTTGGTTGTAATCTGTGTGGCAATGGCATGCTGATATTTCCCACTTCTATGTCCACTTACTGTTCCCTCTGGCAATTAATTTTGCAGATCTGGGTGACTTAACATATACTCCTGGTGTGATCACTACAGCCAGCTACAGGTCATTCATTTATGCTCATTCTATGTAGAGTTAATTTGCAATGTTTGTACCTGTTTCAAATTATACATATTTGATATACATGACATACTCCAAAAGGATGTTTGTCGAAGGGTGTTTAATGAAGTGCAAACCTATATGGGGTAAGTGCAATGGAATGGGGTGATGATGGAGGAAAGTCCAGGGTATTGTTCCAGTCTGTTTGTAGCACAGGTGTAGTGTCCAAGGGAACCCCCTGGTGGGGGTCTTGGCAAGTGTCTCTGGCTTCTGTCTGGATCGCAAGGAATGTTTGTGGGGTGGTTCGCCTTCTGCAGGGGGAGGGGTGCTGGTGGCCTGTGAGTACTGTGGTGGGGCCTCCTGGCCACTAGCGGCAGAGGATGTAGAAGGCTATTCTGATGTCAGGCTAGTGGCAGGGGCCCGCTGGTGTGAGACTGCCCCACTCATAATGCTGGCCATGTCTGCCAGCACCCCTGCTATGGAGATCAGGGCATTGTTGATGGCCTACAAGTCCTCTCTGATCCCCTGGTACTATCCCTCCTGTAGCCGCCTGTTTTCCTGCACATTGTCCAGGATCTGGCCCATCGTGGGAATTTTGATAGGCTCCCTGGATCTCGGAGAGTGCCTCCTGGAGAGTCGGTTCCCTGGTCCTGTCCTCCCCCTTGCGCACAGCAGTTCTCCCAGTTTCCCTGTTGGCCTGTGACTCTGTCCCCTAACCGTATGCCCACTTCCACTGACCCCAGGACCCTGATTGTCTTGGGGGCGAGCTGTGGCCTAGGGTCCCTGTTCAGGTGGACACACTGCTGATTGACGTGTCCTGGGGACAGAGGTGTGTGTACGCTGGGTGGGTGCTGTGGTGGTGTTTCTAGATGAGGGATGCTCTGTGGTGGTGTGTGACTGGGTTTGGGTAACCAGCTGTCCAGTGGCCCCTGATGGGCCAGGTAGGTCGTCCAGATCCTGAAGACCAGAGTTGCTGTCATCACTGTGGGCCTCTTCTTTTGGGGGACTGGAAAGTGCTGGTACCTCCGCTCCGCTGACATTGGCTGGGGTACCTGTGGGGGTGTAAATGATGTGTTATGGTTTATGTGTCTGACATATTGTACATCCGTGGCTTCCCCTCTATGTTTGGATTTGCCCTACCAGCTTTCACTTGTCTATCTTAGTGTATGGTAGGATCGTTAGATCTCTATGGTGTGCATGCTTTAGTGATGAGTGTCCATGCAGGGCTGTGAAGGGTGTCCATGCATTGGTACAGCATGCAGGGCTTGGCACTGGGATGAGTGAGATGTGATGGTGGAGTGTGTGGGATGTAATGGAGTGTTGGGAGTGAGGGTGAGGGTATGTGATGGCATGCAGGTAGGAGGATGATAATAGTAGAGAGTTGACTTGCCAGAGTACAGTCCTCTTCTGACTCCTGCCAGGCCCCCAGAATGCAGTGTTGCCAAGATTGGTGTCTGTCTGGCGGCAATGCTTTGTAGTCGTAAAGGGTTGTGGGTACTTTGGGTGTGTGTTGTGTGTATGGGTGTCAGGTGTGTGTTGTTTGAATTGTTCAATTTGGTGTTGTTTTGTATGTGGGTTTCCATTGTGAGTGCAGCAGTATATACCGCCAATGGTTTACCACCATTGAATGTCCGCCGTAATTCGTGGGTCATAATGTGATGACCGTTGTTCTGCTGGTGTAACGGTGTGAGTTTTGGGACCGCCACTTTATCACTTACCTTTGGTCTGGCAGATTTGTGTCTGTGGCTGAAATCTGTAGGATTGGTGTGTGTGAGTCATAATATGGTGAACGGATATCCCCTGCCACGACGGTAAGCTGGCGGCCATCAGCATGGCGATAAGTGGGATTTACCGCCAATGTCATAATGAGGGCCATGATGTAATTAATGCATTCAGAATAGGGATGGTGGCATTAGAGGGACCCCAGGAAAGATGCTGGCCTGGGTTACATTTCACTATGCACAAGACTTAGAAACACTATTTGCACAGGTACTAAAGCCTCATGTTTATCAGGGATAACCAGTAGTACTAACAAGTGTCATGCCCATGTGCCAAATGTGGAAGTGCAAATCAAGAAAGCAGATAAAACAGCATGAGCCACACATGTAAATGAACCAGCTGGAGGATACACTCATAAAATGGACATCTGGCCATTTAAAGGTATAGGAAAGTAGCATAATTGAACACTTCTATGTGTGGGCAAACAAACTCCAACTCACGCACATGTTATCAATGTACAACATACATCAGGTGGACAAATGTAAGACAGTGGCCAGACCAACAGCAAATACTTACAAGAGCAAATATCACACAATGCAGCAATACCCCAATTGGATTACCTCTCACACAACCATCCATTGGACACTTCCCCCTGTCCTGGGTGACTGCAGCACTGCTTCCCAAGTCAGATATATTGAGAAACACAGCAAATGGATTAGCAATAAGGGTGAAACAAACACACCTCCAGGCACACATCACCAACTACTCTAGAACAGCAAAAAGGTAGAAAAGGAATGGCAGGACACATTTGTAACAAATCAAACAACTTTACTGTATTAAGCATACCTCCAGAGAGGAGTAAAGGTAAATGGCCAGTCCAAACGTACATAAATGGATTGTGCACCACTGTGCACCACACCTTGACTCCCAGACCACTGCCACTGGAACCTCTACAGGAAGGGGCATCAAGTGGCCATGCTAGGTACCTCAATTATCACCCTTGGGTGTGGTGGGGTCAGCTTTGGGATGGGGTTGGGAATGGGAAGTGGTGGACTTCACTTTAGGAGGGGTGGGATTCTTCCTGGGTGTGCGAGGAGCGTGGCTTGGTCCAGGGAGGGTGGAGGCAGGTGTGACAGGGGAGTAAGTGGAGGTGAAAGGGATGTCTTAGGATTTGGGTGTGATCTCCTTGATCTAAGGAGCAGGGTAGTTTTGGCAGGGGTATGGCGGGGAAAAATAGGGAACTCTATTTGGGAAAATGGGTAGGGACATCAGAAGGGGGTACAGGTTTGGAGGATGAGGGAGTGGTTGTTTTTTGTTTTGTGTGTTGGTGCTGGTGTAGGGATGTCTGATGTATGTTCAGGGGTATCTTGGGTGTGCAATTGTCTGTGTTTGTGTTTTTTGGGGGCAGTGAGGTGGAGGGGATGGGGATATGGGGATGGTGTGTGTTGTGGACATGTCGGTTTGAGTAGTGTCTGGGTGTATGGGTTGTATGCTGGGTTAATCTGTGTCAGAGGGGGCGGTGTGTGGGAGAGTGTAGGTTGTGGTGGTGTGTGATTGTGTCTGTTGACTGTTGGATGCTGGTGTATTCCGTGGTGTACATATTTGTAGGTGCTTGTAATGGCTGTTGAGGTGGGTTTGTCCAGATATGTCAGTGTGCTTGGGTGAGCCATGGGAACAGGAAAACTGGATAGGGAAAAGCAATGTGGTAGGGGATAGGAAGGTGGGGGGTGGAAGGCTGCCATCCGTTTGGGGGCCAGAGCCTGAAGAGATCTCTGTAGGCCAGACATGGGACTATGAATGCTTTCCAGGTATGCAACCACCTGTTGAAGCTGATTGCCTTGCACCTGGAATTCATTCAACATGGCAGTCTGACACACAGAGATACTTCTCAGGAGGTCAATAGCTGTCTCACTGAGGGCAGGAAGGGTAACATGGGCAGGGGGGAGGTGCTTGTCCCAAAGGCGACGCCCACCCTTTTGGGTGAGCGGGCATGACCACCTGGGTGGGTAGCAACAGGGAGGGTGGAGATGGATTTGGGAGTGGTATGCACTGATAGTACAGATGCAGGTCCTGACTGTTCCACCACCACTATTGAGTAATCACTGGAGGATAAATCCGAAGATATTGAGTAAGATCCTGTCTCCTCTATGGCACTCTCCTCACCCTCAGGGACACTGGGGCCCCCATTACAAGGATGGCGGGCATCAGACCGCCAGACTCGCTATGGCAGTCTTACCACTGTGGAGCTGGAGGTAAAGACCGCTGCATTACAAGTTGTGGGGTTTGGCAGAAGCCAAATCTGCACGACGTCACCTGGCCCGCCGGTGCAGTTGCACTGATGCAGCCGGCAGTGAGCACCTCCAGCCCGGCAGCAGGCCTCAGCTTGATGGCTGGATTACGAGGCTGCAGACCGCCAGGCTTTCTGTTGTGGTCACCCCACCACGGAAACCCTGGCCGAAACACACCCAGTGACTGGAATACCCATTCTTGTCACTGGCACATGTACCCCCACATGCCACACACATGAACACATGCACCCATACACATCCACACACTTACAAACATGCACCCCACTCACCCACGCACTTACTACATACACACCCATTCACTCGGAGACACACACTCAATCATGCACACTGAAACACACATTCATGCACTTACACGCACTTCAGGCACACCCATGCAAACATGACATGAACCCCCCATTCACATGTCCACATGCATACAAACACTCACATTCAATCGCATACACACACGCATTACAAACCACCTCCCCCTCTGAATACTTGCACTCATACTACACCCCCTCCGCATCCTCGCACTCATACTACACCCCCTCAGCATACTCACACTAAGGTATTCAGGCATTCATACACGCACACTCAGACACCCCCCTGTACCACATACACGCACCCACAAACATCCCCCCAACCGTACACATACATTCACTCACCTGCACTCACACATACGCACCTCCCTCATCCTCACAATTGCACACAGACACTCCCACTCACTTGCTCACAAACACGCACTCATACACCCCCATCGCACACATACACACACTCATACACCCCCATTCACACACATACACACACACACACCACACACATGCACCCAACACTCCACAAACACCCCTTTTAGATGATCACCTTACCTTTTCCTGTGAGCTGGTCATCTGGGAAGGGATGGGTCCTGGCAGTTTTGCATCACCACCACCATGCCAGCAAGACTCCGCCAAGCCGTTTTTCAGCTCGTAATACAACAGGCAGAGATTTGCTGCCACAGCGGTGCTGGCAATGCACCTGCCTCATAAATGGCCAGGAGTACGCCAACAACTCCAAATATCGTGGTCAGCAGACCGCCAGCACTGTTGGTCTGCTGGCTGCCATGGCTTTGGTGGTCTTTAGCAAAGACTGCCGAAGTCGTAATGAGGGCCTGGGTCCCTCTGCGTCAGCTGTATCTTGACCAAAGGTACCATGGCCAGAGCTTACCCGCTGGTCTCTGCCCTGTCTCTTCCACTTGGCTACAATGATGCTGAAATTACAAAGACAAATAGGGTCAGCCCATGTGCCTCATCACATCTGAACAACAGCTATGATTAACAAACAGTACTATAATGTTCAGTAGCTCCCATCCACAAGCTCCACTAAAGTGGCTCCAAGATTTGCCACATCATATGCATGCATGCTACATGAAATTTCAACAGTTACCCACAGGAAACTCAGAATCACAGACATCTCAAACTGCATGAGTACAGTTGTCAATCACAATATCCATGGATCAAGTAGGAGACCTTGTCACCTTGAATGGCTTGCTTCTTGTTGCATCCCTCAGTAACCTGTTTTCATTAAATAGTAGGGCAATGCCAAGTTCATTCTCACACATCCCTAACAAGGTTGTGCATCCAGCAAGACTTTATATCACCAAAACCACATCATGATGAGATGATGGACAAATAACCCCGCCATGTTGCAGCAAGAAGTACAGTAGCTGGAAGAAGGTGACATGAAAATATCCATGTTATACTGTCAAAACTCTACCCTGGAAACTACTAAACATGACCATTGTCTAAATAGACTCATGAAAGTTGTACCAAAGCTGCTCTGAGAGATAGCACATCTTGTATAGAAAAGTACATTGGAGACCAGTATTGCAAAATGTCTGGTAAACTTGTTTACAAATATCCATAGAACAGGAATCTGCTAACTCCAGGGAAATCACCTGCTATGATTGGTATTGCTGAGAACACCTTCTAACATTGTACATGTAAAAGTCAATTGTCCATTGAATGTTGTAGTGGCTCAGGGGATCTTGAAGGCCTGAATATGTTGCCCAATGGAAAGGTATATCACTGTCCTTTTTTGTCATGCCAACAAAGATTCCCTTGGATGAATGAGTGCACACACTCACATATGATTCCAATATTCCTTCACCTCACTTCCTGATGCATGCCAACAGTCAGGTAATTAACCTTCACCAAATTACTTGTGCAACATATTTACACAAAAGGTTCTAGAGTGATGGTGTGGAAATACACAATGTGAGTAATTACTGTAGTCCTGCCTTGCATGGACCATTGCTTCAGGAGTTGTACATTATAAATGTCATGGCATGACAGGCTAGGGTATGTGTAAGTCACCAATCGATGGTGACACTCTCTGGTCTGGGGCACCACATAAACTGTATACTCATCAGATGCTTCTGAAACCAAATACATATTGGCATGTCCACATATGTGATGGAATCAGACACCATTCCATGAAGACAGGTAGACCATGTAGGAAACATCAGTGTACATGATGTGGCAAAAGTAAAAGGGACACATCCTAACATGTGGGCCCAGGAATGAGGGCAACAGTGTCTGTACCAAAATCATATCACTTGACATTTCATACTTACCAAGGGAAAGTACTACTCTGTAGCTGCACCTAAAGGACAATGTATGTTATATCACATATTTGATGGCCAAAATCAGATTTCAAACACTATTGGGGCACCAGCATCCTTGAGACACTGAAGACAAGCGGCCTGTGGTCGACAGATGCCAACATACTCATGTGAGCAGACATATGGTTGAGGAAGGAAGTACATTGTTATGGGTTGAAGTGTGCCATTTGCCTTCAAAGGTTTTGTGTTAAATTGTAGGTTAGCCTATTGTGCCATGTCACCATGGTATTGGAGTATTTGACATGGCATGTGTGGCTTGCCTGTACCATTTGACTAAAGCAGCTGATGAGATGTGCAGATCTGTTGCACTTTGGATGATGAAATGTAAATGACATCTTACCAACAGTGAAGATAACACAGTGGAGAAGCAACAAATGTATTTGATTATTTGGAGGCATCGTTGAGTGAGATACAGACAAGCACAGAACTTTGTTGTAAATGTGACTGCAGCCATCATGTGTGCAGTACTGTGTCAATGTGTTTGTTGATGATACCAATGTGGTGATGCAGATTGAGGCCTTAGAAATAATTGGTGTACACTCTTGGTATTGTGTCATTCCTGTCCTCAATAATTTAATCTTGGGATTGCAGGTCAGGATGGAGCTAGTAAGACAGACACATCTACGATTTGACAATGAACTCTATATTGTTAACTCCCAGGTGAGTAAACTTTATTTAAGAGCTAGCAAACAAATGTATTTGGTCATTTGAACACTGGGCTGCTGGTAGGAGTTACAGCAAGTGAGCCTATTGGACTATGCAGTCAGGTCATTCCCTCTCCTTCCCAACACTTGACAAATGGTGTACTCCCAGCTGAGTGAAGAGCATTTGAGAGATCACAAACAGGTATATTTGGGCCATTGTACACTGAGCTGGTGGTTGGAGTTACAGCATGTGGACCTCATGGGAGTAGCAGTCAGGTCAATCCCCCTACCACACACACCGTACAAATAGTATCCTCCCAGGTGAGTTACACTTTAATTCAGAGTCAACAAATAGGGATACTTAGACAAGTGAACACTGGCCTGCTGTTTGGAATTATGGAAACAGGACCTCCTGGGAGTTGCAGTCAGGTCACCCCTTTACTACACACAATATAAACATGATATCCTCCCAGGTGAGTACGCTTCAATTGAGAGTTAACAAATAAAGATATTTGGACAAGTGAGCACTGGCCTGGTATTGGAAGCTACTGACACAGGGCCGCCTGAGAATTGAAGTCAGGTCACTCTGTCTACTACACACACTATACAAATGGTATCCTCCTAGATGAGTAAACTTCAAATGAGAGTGCCAACATCAGGGCAGTGCGCCCTCTACGGGCAACTAGAATACAAAAACCTAGCAATTTCAAGCTAACATAATTTATGCATTGTGCTGATATGCTGTTGTTTAACCTTTCGCTTTGCAGAGTTTAATCCTGAAGACTTATGTTCAGCGTGCACATAAATACTTTTCATATGCAATGTACTGCTGCAGGCTTTTAGGCTGTGTCAGGGTGTGGTCCCTTTCCAGGGCCTTCTAGAAGCTTTCCCTGCAGCATACCTGGGTGTGGTTGTAGGCTGGACTAAGACTCTATAAAAGGGAGCCAGCCCAGCTCCACGTGCTCACTATTCAGAGGTCCCGGTGCAGAGCAGCAGCAACTTCCTGAGCTCCTGTTCCGGAGGCCTACTTTTATCTTCCAGGCCTTTGCCCTTCATTACATTGGTGATCCTTGATCAGGGCGGTAAGACGGAAGTTGCGCTGGGCCCCCGATCCTGTTTTCCTAAGGCATTCGAGTTCTTGGGCCTAATTTTTCATGTTGAGAGATTTTACCTTGTGCGTGTGAATGTGATCTTGGTCTTAATGGCATTTACATGCCGGCATTCGAATTGGCAAGACGCGTGATTCTTTTCTCGTATACAAATCTTGATATTCATTGTGCGCTACCATTTCTTGGCAGTTACATGGTGGCATTCGAATCGGCAAGACGCACAGTTCATTCCTCGTGTTTAATGTTGATATTCATTGTGCGTTACCATTTCTTGGCAGTTACATGGTGGCATTCGAATCGGCAAGACGCGCGATTCATTCCTCGTGTTTAACTTTGATATTCATTGTACGCTACCATTTCATGGCATTCACATGGTAGCATTTGAATCGGCAAGACGCGCAATTCTTTTTCTTGTGTTTAATTCATGATATACAGTGTGCGCCACCATTCATTGGCATTCACATGGTGGCCTTCAAATCGGCAAGACGCGCAATTCATTTTCTTGTGTCTAATTCATGGTATTCATTGTGTGTTACCATTTCACAACATTTTATGGGCTGACATTCGAATCGGCAAAACACGCGATTCATTTCTCGTGTTTAAAATCACGATGTTCATTTTGCGCTACCACTTCATGGCATTTACTTGGTGGCCTTCGAATTGGCAAGACGCAGGATTTATTTCTCGAGTCTAACTTATGTTATTCATTGTGCACAATCCTTCCATGGTATTTACAGCCTTTGTTAAAATCTGCAATGTGCGCAATTCATGTTCCTGCAATTTAAGAAAAACTAAAGTGCTAGAGTTCTTGATGTGATATTGAATGTACATAATAAGTCCCTCAAGCACCATTCATATGGTGGTTTAGAAATTCATTCAGATTATTTCCTGATCCTTGTGCAAAAGACTAAACTTAAATTTGAAAGTTGTAATTAACCTTTTCTTGATTCCCTCACAGGTATCCAGTTATCTTGAAGCCTAGTTATTCTATTCCATGCTTAAGTTGTCCATGTTTTCAGTATGACAATACTTAGAGTCATAGCCTAGTACTGATTAATATGACATAATCTTGATATTGTGTGTTTTAACCTTTTGCTTCCCACAGGTCTCTTTCCCAGCTTTTCCCTATCTAATCCCCTTTTCCCCACTTGGACTCTCTTAGACTCTGTGACATTCTAATCAGAGTATTGGAGCTGTCTTGTGGTGGAAGTGTTGGGAACGTGCACATACCCCGAGGATCTGGTGACTCTAACAGAGAGTTAACAAACAGGGGTATTTAGACAAGTGAACAGTGGCCTGGTGTTTGGGGTTACTGACACAGGGCCTCAGGGAGTTGCAGTCAGATCACTCCCTCTATTACACACACCATACAAATGGTATCTTTCCAGATGAGTATACTTCAATTGAGAGTTAGCAAACAGGGGTATTTGGACAAGTGAAAACTGACTTGGTTTCTGGAGATACTGACAGAGGGCCTCCTGGGAGTTGCATTCACGTCTATCCCTATACTACACACGCACAGACCAAATGTTTGGCATTACATATCTTTATGTAGATTGCATTTAGGTTTTAGCATACATTTACATGTTTAGATGCATCATGAATTCTGGGATGTGTTTTGGCTATTGTAAGATTTACAGGCACCATTTCAACATATGGCATGTGATGGGCCTTGGTAGCTGTGATGTTGTTTCTAACAATACACATTGGCAGTGTTGAAAATCAGATACTCTGGATTTTGAATGTTGGTTGAGTATATGAACAAGACAGTGGCAAAAGCTGAGGTGTCAACATGCAGGACATTGCATGTTTGCAACAGATTCCATTTTGTAACTTACTAGACTTCACTCCCCCAGGTATTCCTGTCAAGCCCTTAGGATGCAGGATGGCCAAGACCTTCTCCTTCTAGGGAAAGAGTGTTAATGTGGCATTGGGAAGGCCACCACAAGTCTTGCTGGCCTTCATCTGTTGGCTGGAGACCAGGGAATGCACCTTACCCCTCAGAGTGTTCAACATCTTCCTAATGTCCTCCTTTGTGCGCAGGGTGGTCACTACAGCATTCACTCTGTTGATGATCCTTTGCCACATTCCCATTTTCCTAGTGAGAGGTGTATGAGGACTTGTGCTTCAAACAATTGTGGTTCTACTCTTACGATTACATCCACAATGACTCTTAACTCATGTTCAAAGAAACAAGGATTTTTAGAATGTGACATGGTGAACAAGTAAAGTGGATGACAGGGACTTACTTAACAGGGTAAGTGCAAAAGGATGTGAATGATCAAAAGTGTGTGCAAGTTCTTAAATGGGATGGTGAAAAAAAAACAACTGGGTGTCTGTTTTATTGTAAAACGAGGAAATGGTCGTCAGTGTTCTTCATAGTGCCAGGGAAATGCGAATGCTTGTGGTATGTGAGGGTATGTTTTTTATAGTGTGCTTCGCAGGTGGGTACACTGGGCTAATATGTGTCAGTTGTGTTGTTTTTTGTATTCAGCCAATAAGCACTTATCTGTTACATTGTTGAGCAAGGACCACATCAGTCAGCTGGCATTGCCTTGCCAATGTTGGGGGATCACTGCATTCACTGTGTGTTTGTAATAGGTTCAGCAGTTGACTGCAGTACTGACAGTGCTGGAGGTCGGACCACCTACATAGCAGACTACCGATTTACTGGCGGTCTGCTTTTTTTGCTTTCCGGCAGAGGTTCTTCCTGTACACATCGTGATATGTCAGTCTAGGGACTGCTGGAGCAGTAGTCTTTTGGTGACGGCCAACATGGGGGTCTGGCGGTCCCACCAGCAAACTCGGAACTGGGCCCTTAGTTTTAGTGAGTTATCCGCTGTAGAAAATATTAGGATCCATTTGTCATTGTTTGGTTGTCATGTAGAAGGAAGGGTTACTCATTATTTGTTATTTTTAAGTGTTCAGGTATTTAGATACTGTGGTATCTTCTTGGCAGCTGGAGTGGTGTCACTGGTCGCTTTCTGAGTCTGTGCAGTTAAGCATTATAAGGTGAGTATAAGGTAATTTTAACAATAGCCACATTTGCGGTCTTATTTTCTTTTCTTTATCTAGCTGTGCTTTGCTTAGGCCAGCACTCCTTTCTTAAGCAAGACATTTCTTTCACTCTGTGCTTTTCTCAAGGCTGTAGTAAGATAGGTTGCCAGCAACAGTGGTACTCTTTGTCTCTAATATTCACAGAAACATACATACTCTTACATGGGGATCCTTTCTTGGAACATCAGCTGTTTTTTAAGTTATAAAAACACTACTTTGATCCACGTACATTAGAGAGAGATTCCAGCCAGATGACCACAACTATATGCTGATTGCTGAGTGCTTCGCTGCAGCTGCTTACATAGACTACAGGACTCTTGCTCAGGTATGAGGGAAGATGTCTTCCCAGGGGAACCTGAAGGGCAGACATAGCCTAGGTAGGACTATTCTTAACGATCGTAGTGACAATATGGTAACGTTATTTTTATGCTTTACTCTCCTTGTCCCAATTTTGATCCTGTCATGCTTCATCGTCCTAGTTATTGCTTTATATGCTTTATTATCTAAGATGCAGTTACTTCAATAAAACCTTATTGAACTATATTCTGCCTCTGATTGTCCTTGCATATGTGAGACTAATGTATCTGAGAGAATGGATGAGATCTAAGTGAACTTGATTTCTCTGACGAGTCAATTGTGTCATGCTCTCGGCTACCCAATCATCCCTGCTCTGGGATGGAGATGAGGCAATGCTAGTTCGCCGGAACAAAACCCGGATTAGGCCGACAGGTGTCACCTGTAGTGGGTTCAGACTCTGTCCCCCACAGTACAAGTGATTCTGCCGCCCAAATCCAGTAGTCTCATTAGGATAATGAGAACCTATGTGACATGGCGCCGCCAACGTTTGGTCAGGCACTCATTTTCGGGTCCTCCTGAGTATCTCTGTCTCACTACATGCAAAGACACCTCAGTACTATATAAGGAGACATCCTTGGTATTGAGGATTTTCCTCCTCAACTAAGTAGGGAGTACCTAACTAACGCTGTAGGTTGTTCAAGCTTGAACTTTAAAAGGATAATCCGCATTTGGTGTGCTTATCTCTGAACAAAATTAACCATTCATCATGGTGTTGTGTAGCCATTTAGTCATACCTCCATGCATGTTATTTTAGCATACTAGGCCTGTTGTTGTGCACTTTAACCTAGATGTATTTTATTCAGCTTCATTTTATTATTCTTACATTAGCCGCTTTTACAGTCTTGTTTTATTTCTCTCTATCTAGCTGTTTTTGCCTAGGCCAGCACTGCTTTCTCAAACAAGACATTCTTTCAAGGCTATAGTAAGATAGGTTGCCAATGAACGTGGTACAAGTTTTGTCACTGACATTCATAGAAAAACACACATCACTACATAGGGACATTTTCTCAGAACATCAGCTGTTTTATTATAAAAACACTTCTGTGTCCATTACACGTTAGAGGGAGATTCCAGCCAGAGAACCATGACTGTATACTGATTGCTGAACGCTTTGCTACAGCTGCTTATGCAGACTTCAGGCCTTTGCTCAGCTTAACACGCCTTGCTCTATTATAGCCTAGGTAGGAACTAGTCTATTGATTTTAGTGACAACATGGTAACGTTATTTCTATGCTTTACTCTCCGTGTCACAATTTTAATCTTGTCATGCTGTCTCGTCCTGGTTATTGCAGCCCACGCTTGGCTATCTATGATGCAGTCCCTTCATTAAAATCTTATTGAAACATATACTGCCTCTGTTTGCCATTGTGTATGTGAGACTAATGTAACTGAGAGAAACAGATGAGACTTGAGCGACCACGGTTTCCCTGAGAAATCAATTATGTCATGCACTTGGCTGCCCAATCATCCCTGCCTGTAGGTAGAGATGAGGCACTGCTAGTTAGCCGGAGCAAAACCCGGATTGGAGAGACAGGTGTCACCTGTAGTGGGTCAGACTCAGTCTCCCACACCGCAGGTGATTCTGCCGCTCAAAATCCAATAGTCTCATTAGAATAATGAGAGTCTACGCGACAATGGCAAACCCGCAACAGGTAGCAATAACAGTCAAAATGCGACCACCCTTTACTGCACATTTATTGGCACATAGCCTAACAGCCCAGGGAGGTCCAGTTACATTTGTTGTTGAGGTTCATCCAGCTTATAGAACATAATTTTTCTATTCTTGGGTCACATTTCCAGCAGCTGATGGGAACACAAATACATTTCACCTCTATACGCCTGCAAACATACCTGCACAATATAGAGCATATGCATATCTAGAAATACCTCTATCTTATCAAGAACATAATAATTGGCTTGATGGCACCCTACCCCATGCAATTTTACATGTTAGGTTAGGTCTTCTAAGTAATGATGGTCCTACCTGGCCTTTATTGGCCACATATACACCGCACCCTGCTGCAGCAACCTTGACTGTAGCTGAAGTCCGTCACTTATATGCTGAGCTTACAGCAATATACAAACGATTAGTACAGTTTGCAATGAAAACATTAAATACAAACCCAGGACATGCTGCCCAGGCGCAACCACATGCAGTAACGCCAGGTATTAAACCTGCAACTGTACGTTCAATCATGGGTAAGGTACCCGACAAACAAGAAGAGGTTCCATATGGTTAGCTCAAAAAATGAATGCACTGGAAGCAGTATTTCCCCATAATGGACCTCAGGTTAAGCATAGAATATTAACTATAGGCTTGCCATTTGGGAAGGTTCCCACAGTAGATAACTGCAATACTTGAGGCACTGTATTTGCCATGCTCTATACTACAGCACACAGTAAACCTATACTTACCAATCTACCGGAAGTGTTTAAACAAATTCAAGATGAATATGGGGCTGCCCCGGCCCTGGGCTTGGGGATGCAGCTAATGGGCAATTTTGCCACTGTATCTTCAATTATATCAAGTAACCTTAAAGGGGAAGCAGTTGCACTAGCATTGTGCATGCAGCTTCAGGATGTTCATCCACAAGATCAAGAATGTGAGCTGCCAAAGATTATCGCAAAGACCACTCTAGGACTGGTCGAGATAGTCTGGTGGCCAGACCCACAAAACCACAGTTTCAGGGTAAATCTAATAAAGATTCTACCAAGCAAGCTCCTGAAGGTTGTAAGAAATGCTGGGATAAAAAATAACAAATGCCAAAAAAAAAAGGGAAGAATCTCTGCATACGGAGACCCCACAGAATAGATATAATCTCAGAAATAGAGATAATATAAAAACTCTGACTGATATCAATATAGTGATACACGCCAATCTTGTTCCATTCAGGACTCAATGGAAGAATGCAGTGAGAGAGGGCGGAGGTCAGAGTGGAGAACTGAGTATGTGAAACCAAGACAGGAATCACAACGCTCTACAGACGTTTCTGTTAAAAAAAGAATAGAAACTTCCCCAACAAAAACCCCAATTCAAAAAGAAAAAAGTGGCAGCAGTTGCGAATCGTCATGCCGCTCAAGAAGAGGGCTCTATTGAAGAAAAAGAAGTGGGCCCTAGCTCTGCTAGGCAGAGGTCACAATAGTTTGCCAGAATCTTCAAGAGCATCTGGAGGTGAAAGCAACTGATGACTTCTTACAAGTTGAAACTGCAGATATGCATGTCTCCATGCCTGTTAGGGTGTTCAAAGTAATGTTACAGTTAGAAGGAGACATTGAACGCACAATCGACACAATCTTTTGGGATCACAACGTAAATATATATGATATTCTACTGGCCGAAAGGGATTGGCCACCTGAATTTGTCCATATTTTCCTATCTGGAGAATACGTTATCCAACCTTCTTTCTCACCTTTTGTTCCCGATGAGCTCACAGAATCCTATGCCATTGACTGGGCAATGGCAAAGGTACCCGCTTTATATCACAACCATGTAGGGTGGGATAAAGATTCCCCCTATCATGTAATTCCAATAAAAAATCAACCTCATCCTCAATCCCCTTATCCAATAAAACATTATGCTAAAGCACCTGTGAGGGAAATCCTCACACAACTGGACTACCAAGGCGTAATTGAACCCTGTGTCTCACCATTGAATAATCCCTCTTTTCCCTGTAGCTAAACCGGACCATTCGTACAGAATAGTCTTAGATTACAGACACTTAAACAGTCATACACGCACATATGCCACACAAAACTCTCAGAGCACAGCAATTATGAACGACATAGTGCGCAACAAAAAACAAAAGAATACTGGACATTTCCAATGGTTTTATTTGCCAAAATATAGCACCTAAGAGTAGACACATAACAAGTTTCAGTGCACTAAGCTCACAGAAAAAAGTCTGTTGTTTACCACAGGATATAAGAAGAGTCCAGGACTGTTCACGGCTCGTGTGACTTCAACATTGCACAACATTGACCCTGAAGCATTGTTCTATGTAGATGATATCTATCTCACAGATGATGAATTACTGCAACATCTAAGACAGGTAGCACGCATTGTTGTAGGGTTTGCTGAATTCGGCTATAAATTTACCTTCAAGAAAACAAAAATAACCTTCCATAGCATGGTGTTTTTGGGATACGAGCTATCAAGTGAAGGAAAGAGTCTAGTGCCACAATTCTTGGAAAAATGCGCACAGTTACAACCTCCAAATACCATTAAAAACTCCAATCCCTATTGGATTTCCTAAATTTTGGAAGAATTTACATTCCAGATTATGCTTCATGCTTAAAACCCTATATGACTTAATACGTCCTGACTTTTCCAGCAAATTTTGGACATTCGAACACACATGCATTCTCAGAGCTTTGCAAACAGACATGCATGGAGCACAACACCTACACCAGGGACAATAAAAAAACATCTGGTCATCAGAGCATTGGTTTCACCTATGTAATTTTCAGTGAGGGTGAGACAGTCCTGATTGCATACAAATCACATTTGTATTCAGCAGCAGAACAACGCTTTGCTCCCACTGAGAAAATTCTCACTGCTGTTCAGATGGCTGTCATTAAAGAAAGACCCCTGGCCCAGGGGAAACGCATTATTGTCGTATCTCCAATTCTAGCTCTTGAGGCTGTTACCAAAGCTAGCGTTCCAAACACTAAAGCATTACATCCACGTTGGATTCAATGGGCAACGTCTTTGACAGCCACTGATGTCGACTACATTTGTGACCCAAAGTTACAAACTCAAGAATTTTGCAATCTGAGCTAGAATACCCAGTTCTGGCAAATACATTGGCTTTTGATCAATATCAAAGAGTCATGTACACCGATGGCTCAACACAACCTGCAACAGGCACAAAGCATCAATACTCCACTGCTTGCGCAGTTTTAAGCGGCTATATGAAGGGTAATATGTTTTATTCACAACATACATTCACTCAAACTCTAGGGGATTGCACTGCACAACTGGCAGAGCTAAAGGCTCTGGTGATGGCATTGGAACATACGGATCCTGCACAGCTAACACAGATTTTCTGTGATTCGTACTATTGTGTCCAGTCCTTCAATGAATATCTGCACTACTGGTGCCAGAATGGGTTCAGGGATTCTAAAGGTAGCACCATCAAACACAGACGTCTGTGGGGGAAAGTAGCAGATCTGAAGGAAACGTTATCCAACGTCCATGTTGTACATACACTTGGACACCAGCGTGTTGGAATACACGTTGCTGGAAATAAATTGGCTAATGAAGCAGCCAAATCAGCAATAGCTACAGCCTCTGTTGGTGCAGTAACTCATTCTAGAATGAAACCGGACGATGACATATAGGCTGCCGTGAAAGCCACGGCTGAAGGCATGACCTGTCGAAAAGCATTTCCTGCTAAATATTCCTACCGAATGTGAGGCTTCGTTCATGCAGAAGTAAAAATACCAGGCATGGGTGTTCGGATAATTCCCAATAAAGCCCTAAGACCAGAGTTGATTAAAGCAGCGCATTCAGAGGTTGCTTTCGTCCATGCTTGTGTTGCGGCTACAACATAATTATTGCAAGTGCATTATTGGTGGTGAGGTCTATACAAGCAGACCAAGCAGTATGTCCTTTGTTGTGATATCTGTCAAAAAATTAAGAGGTCCACCATCAAATGCCCACTGCAGACACCCTTCCTAATTTCCAACAAACCTTTACAATGTGTGTACTTGGTCCATTGTGGTCCCCTAACACCGGACAGTGCATACAAAAACATCTTAGTCACTGTTGACTCTTGCTCCAGATATCTATGGTTGTGGCCACAACGCTCGGCTGCTGCTCGGACTGTTATTAAAGATTTGCAAGTCTTTATCGGCACATATGCAGTTGCGACTTTCTACTCAGACCAAGGCCCTGCTTTTGCCTCAAGGGCATTTTGGGACCCCATGGCTTTGTTAGGGGTCCAGCTCCATTACTTGTCTCCATTTCATCCCGAGGGGAATAGTGTTGTGGAGCGATAAAACCGAGATTTAAAGCAATCCTTAACAGCCAGAGTATTAGGTACAGGTCGTAGTTGGCTTAATCACCTGTATGGAGTACAGAGAGCACTTAACAATCTGCCTAGAAAGTCCCGGGGGGGGTCGTACTTCATACGAGGGCCTGTGTGGAACTCGCATGTATGTTCCAGATCTTGATGGTCCTGCCGTGGAGGCGACAGAAACACCTGTTGACATAAATTAATGTGTCACTGTCTTGCAGGAATTACAACAGTTCAGTCAAAACAACGCTTCTGCCAGTGCTGCCTCCGTTGGAATTAAGGATGTATCTATAACATCCACCGGCTGGATTCCAAAGGTTGGGGATCTAGTACCCGAAAAAGTTGCTGTGAAAAAGAAGTTTGGTCCTTCTTATCATGCACCGGTCTCAGTCCTGATACACGGTACCAGAACTGTTACTCTACCACTGTTGCCTGGTGCTGAAGAAAATAGTTTTGTATCTATCGACAATGTCAAGTTACACCAAGTGGCCAATCCCGCACAGCAGACCAAGGGGAGCAACCAGTCATTCCTGAATCCCTCTCACTACTGGTCAAGATGTGCTTGGGGAGGGTGCAAAATGATCTTGCATTAGTTCCACTTACATCTATTACAACAAACAGCACATAAGTTGCTGATAGATTTAATTCAAATTCTACACAGATGGATGGCATCATTTACAGTGAACCACCATGAGAGACCCCTACCAATTCTCCTCCTTCAAATGTGGCTCCAGTTTTTGCATGAACTGCTTCTGGATACTTTGCTGACACCAATGACACCTTTTCAGACTCATTTGCCTCTTCTACATCTGAACTGCCAAAAAAGTGTAAGCTGATAAAATGGCTTAAAACAAACCACTTTATTTTCCCATGGAACTATCTGTGGCTTTCTTTGACAATATCAGCTTTACTCCTTTGAATTGGTCTTGTCATTACTTTCTTTCTAATAATACATGGTCATTACATTCCTGAAAGACCAACAGCTGAACTGGTGGATGAGGTCCTAAACCCCAATTTTTATTCTCACACGGTCCGCAGAGACTTGTCTTTCGTGAACATTTCTGCTATACCAATTCCTGATGGGATTGTCTGGGATAAAGTCATATTTGATATATACGGCCCCACAGAGGTCATTCAAACACCATATGTGTTTAAACTTTCAATGAATGATGTAATAATACTGAGAGTTGTTTCTGATGATTGTGGTGCTGAAAACAGTTGATTCTATGATGACTTATTTGCAGTATTTTACTGTTGTTGAAAGTGAGGATGTTTATAATTCCAAAGAGAATTATGGTGACATGTTTTCCTATAATTATTATGGACACCATTTCATTCACAGGGCAAGTACCTCCCAAAAATATTGTTTATTGCACACAATAGGAATATTGTCCAACTCCACCACAAGAGAGCTCTAAAACATATTCTGAAAAAATTTGCATATTTTTCTGGGTACAAGGATAAAAATGCTGAGTCACATTATTTTAAATTGTCATTAATGGAAAATGTACATATATTATTAACAGATACAAAATTAATTTATTCAGATTCCTTTGTTTCCCCGTTGGCTATAGAAGGGTATGAATATTGTTTGAAGTTGATTGACTTAAAAAGAGGGTGGGGAACAAAAAATTGGCAAATAAGGGGAAAGGAAGCTTTACTCAGAGTATACCTGATACCTGTTCAAATTATATTTTTTAATTAAACAGTACAACAGACAAGCTGTGTAGGCTTAGCAAAGATTAAGGAATTGAATGCCACCAGTATCCCTGCCCCTGCAAAGTTTTAAAAATGGTACAAATTATATAAATGCAACTGAAGATCAGCTCGAAGAATTGGTCGAGAAAGGCATATTCAATGCTTCACTTTCACGTCCTGGTGGGTGGTTAGTGTGACCAATAGATACCAATGGGTGTCATAAATGTTTTATGAACTCCACGGGGAGTTTAGAACAAGTAGGCTTGACCCTCGCTATGTGTCATCTGAAAATGCGGGTATAGTAACAACATACATAGTAGGGAAACTATGCCAGCAATGGCTGAAGAGTTCCTCACTAGATGCTGTTAGAGAACACCTCAGTCTCGTGTCTAATGACACTGACTTACATGATATCTTGTTAGGCCCCAGAAAACAACGCAGAAAGTGCTTCTCATAAGCAGTCTATAATTACATTTGGAAGCTTTCTCAACAAGAAGCTTCTACCCGGTTAAATAAGGCAAATAGATCAGGAAAATTTACAGAAAGCATTAGCTGTGGTACATAATGAGATTAATACCCTGACCAACCGGATATACAACTCAAACAACATTGTTTCTTCTGCAATAGACATATTACAAAGTGACGCATTCTTTACACCATGGACAGAATCAACTAAGATCCATTATGCACTTAGGTTAGACACTACAAACACTAAATGCAGGCCGCGTTCCCTGGCAACACGTTAGTGCAAGGGAAATATTTTCCACATTTAATTTAACTTGAAATCATGGCTAAGAAGGAAGCGACTTATGACATGTTGAATATTAAAAATGTAGAAAAGTTGCCTTTTACTGTGGCTGAAATACCATCTTCTGAGCAGTTAACACGGAGGGTCATTAACCTGCCTATTTCAACACTTCAATTCACGTCCTGCTTAAAACACATTCCAGTGGGCAGATATGAAATGCTAGGAGATAGTTACATCTATGAGGTGTGGGAGCTACCCTTCTAATACAAACGTCTCAGTGGCATGAAAGAGGTCTTTCTTAGCGGTACTGATTGCGAGACTTCGGTCAGCCATTCGATGGTTTATAAACAGCTGTCCTTTCACAGGGCGTGCAATGCTTCAGCAGCAAACTTGGCTTGGTATCTGAAGGGAGTCCCAATCCCCTTGATTACACCTGTTTTCCAGGTGCTCTCGAATGGAAGCTATGTCCTCCTCAATAGTGAAAACTGTTGTGAGATGCGAGCCGGAATAGTTTATGTCATTTCTGTCTCTTAGATTGTTACATGATGCGGGAACATCCTTTATCCTCCTACATGACAGAGGGAAGTAGCTGAGATTTGGCTACAAATTGCTACTTCAAATGTGAATTTTGACAAGTTGAGCAGATTCAAGGCTTTATTGTTTCAAAAACATGTGGCGCTCATCTGCACATGAGACCTATGCGCTCCAGGTTGCAAGGTCATCAGCAGAGATACATTCCTTTTTAAGAACCAACTTTCTGAGACACTTTGGTGAGCTCGTGGGATGAATATTTAATGCATCCAGTACTACTGGAATCGCAAAATCTTTGAAGGCTGTTGGTTCTGGTTTCGTTCACAACTTCTCCTCTATATTCGGCTTAATACCTTCAGCCATCCACTCAATATTCTCCAGTATTTTAGGGGGATTTCTGATAACTTGTGCTATAATAGGTAGCATTTTGCTTATGCTACTTTCTCTGCGCAATGGCTGTCCCGTCACAACAATGACGACTGAAAGCGCTTCTACCAGGGCAGCTGTGTTGTGAATGCATAATGCAGAACTTTGGAACATCACTCCTGGAGCAATTGGAATGTGACTGGACTCTGTCATTCAGACAGGTTTTGCATTGTGTGCAGTCCATGTTTAGGTACCTCTGGTGCTCGTTCAAACATGCACTGAAAGTTTGTCTTTCTAGGCAGCGCTTGCTTTCATGGGAAGCTGATCTGTTGATGTTCCCGCTGAGGGCTCATTACCAGACATGCACGTTGAGGGTACGTTTCCTACAGGAAGCTGCTTATGAGTTGCCCTTTGTGGATTATGCAGCTCTAAACTCACTGTTGCGCACACCACAGAATCCTGCTGCCTTGGCTGGAGCTCAGGCTTCGGAACACAAATGCGCCTTGGTTTTCCTTGACAATGAACTTCCTACTTTACCACCTGCAGAAGTGGAAGATTTCCTGTCTTCAATTATCCCAGATTTAATTGCCAACTTCCCAAATGACTATGAATTTTGAAATTCGGCCTTTTTTGGCACCACACCAAACATTTTACATCGTCCTTCTAATACATGCTCAAGTATCCTTTAATTTGTCATTATTAACATTCTTATATATATGCCTTAGGTTGAATTGTAATAGCTTTTGTAGATAATTAGGCTTTGAACCACCTTGGAACTGGCAAGGGGAGGGAGTTGTGTAGCCATTTTAGGTATAGTTTTATACACGTCATTTTAGAAAACTAGGCATGCCACTGTGCACTTTAACCTAGACATATGTTATTCATCTTTGTTTTATTATTTTAGCAATAGCCACATTCGTGGTCTTGTTTTCTTTTCTCTATCTAGTTGTTCTTTGCCTAGCCCAGCAATGCATTCTTAAACAAGACATTTCTTTCACTCTGTGCATTTCTCAAGGCTACAGTAAGATAGGTTGCCAGCAAAAGTGGTACGCTTTGTCTCTAATGTTCACAGAAACATACACACTCTTACGTGGCGATCCTTTCTTGGAACATTAGCTGTTTTATTATAAAAACACTATTTTAACCCATGTACATTAGAGGGAGGTTTGAGCCAGATGACCACGACTGTATGCTGATTGCTGACTGCTTCACTGCAGCTGCTGACGTAGACTACAGGCCTTTTGCTCAGGTATGAGTGATGATGTCTTCCTAGGGGAACCTGAAGGGCAGAATTAGAGCTTAACATGCTGGGCTCTAAAACAGCCTACGTAGACTATTCTTAATGATCGTAGTGACAATATGGTAGCATTATTTTTAAGCTTTACTCTCCTCGGCCTAATTTTAATCCTTTCATGCTTCATCATTCTAGTTATTGCATTACATGCTTTATTAACTAAGATACAGTTACTTCAATAAAACCTTATTGAACTATATTCTGCCTCTGATTGTCCCTGAGGAGTCAATTGTGTCATGCTCTCGGTTGCCCAGGCATCCCTGCTCTTGGGTGGAGATGAGGCACTGCTAGTTAGCTGGAACAAAACCCAGATTAGGCAACAGATGTCACCTGTAGTGCTCTAAGGTTGAGTCACCCACAGTACAAGTGATTCTGTTGCCCGAATCCAGTAGTCTCATTAGGATAATGATAACCTACGCAACAGCTTTAGGCTCTCAGAAAAAGATTTGCAGACTCCCACAAGGCTAAAAGAACAGTCCTGAACTGTTATCAGCTTGTGTGACATCAATATTACACAACATAGACCGAGGAGATGTCCTATGTGGATATTTATCTTATGGATGATGATCTCATACAACATTTAAGACGGGTAGCCCGTGTTGTTGTAGGATTCACCGAAATCGACTACAAATGTAACTTAAAAAAAACAAAAATAGCCTTTCTCAGTGTACTATTTCTGGGATACAAGTTGTCGGATGAAGGCAAGAGCTTGGTGCCCCAATTTTTTTAAAAATGCGCTCAACTACAACCACCAAATAAAAAAAATGAGCTCCATTCAGTGTTGGGCTTTTTGGGAGAACATATATGACAGAATATGCACAACGCATTAAACCATTATATGACCTATACGTCCCGACAGTCGGACACACACGCATTCTCAAGGCACCACAAAAAGACCTACTTGAAGCAAAACATTTACACACAAGGGACAGCAAAAAACATTTGGTCATCAGAGTAATTGTTGGTGCTATTGGTTTCAGCTATGTGACATTCAATGAAGTTGCATATAAATCACACCCATACTCTACAGCCAAACAACGCTTTGCTCCACTGAAAAAATTCTCACTGCTGTTCAGATGGTGGTCCTTAAAAAGATTCCTCTGGCCCAAGGGAAGTGCATTATTATTGTATCCCCAGTACCAGCCCTTGAGGCTGTTACCAAAACAAGTGTCCGAACCCTAAAGCATTACATCCAAGTTGGATTCAATGGGCAACGTCTCAGACATCCACTGATGTTGATTATGTGTTTGACTCCTAGGGCCAGATGTAGCAAATTCAGAGTCGCAAAATTGGATGCAGAATGGTGTCTCAGACACCGTCTGCGAATCTCAATGGTGTTGCAAGGACTCACCTCATTAATATTAATAAGGTGGGTCTCATTTTGTGACCCCATTGAGATTCCCTGCACTCACAGGGGTGGTGGCCTGCTGGAGACAGCAGACCTCCATGCCTGTGACTGCTTTTTAAATAAAGCAGTTTTTTTTTTTATTGCAGCCGAGTTGCAAAACAAAAAAATAACAAAACCATTTGTTTTTGATTTTTCCGAGTAGGCAGTGGTCCAGTAGCCTGCTCTGAAAAAACATTACCAGCGACATTCACAAAGAGGAAGGGGTCCTTTTGCGAATGGGTTACCACCAGTGTGACACAGGTGGTAACTGCGAATTGCTTTGCGACCGCGTTCGCGGTCACAAAGCAATTCTGCATCAGGGTGCGAGTCGCAAATAGGATGGGAACACCCCTTCCTATTTGCGAGTCGCATTCCCATTTTGTGAGTCGGTACCGACTCGCAAAATGGGAATGAGCATCACGATGCGCGTTTTGCATGGCGCAAACTGCGGTGTTTGCAGTTTGTGCCATGCAAAACATTACCTATATCTGGCCCCAAATTACATACTCAAGAATTCCTACAATACGAACTTGAATATCCTGTTCCAGTGAATACACTACCTATTGAACAACACAAAACAATTTTGTACACCGATGGTTCAGCACAACCTGCTGTGGGCATTAAACACCAATACTGAGTTGCTTGCGGACCCCTGAGTGGGTATATGAAGGATGGCAAGTTCTATCCAGAAAAAACATACACACAGACTCTAGGGGACTGTACAGCACAACTCGCAGAGCTTAGGGCTCCAGTGATAGCACTAGAATATACGGATCCTGAGCAGATGACTCTTGTGATTCGTACTACTGTGTCCAGTCCTTCAATAAATACCTGCATTACTGGCAACAAAATGGGTTCAGAGCTGGGGGATCTAGTAGTTAAAAAGATTGCTGTGAAAAAAGAGTTTGGTCCTTCTTAGTTTGCACCGGTCCCAGTCCTGGTTATACACGATATCAGAACTGTTATACTACCACTGCTGCCTGGTTCTAAAGAGAATTGCTTTGTCTCCATTGACAATGTCAAGCTGCACCATGTGGCCAATCCTGCACAGCAGACCTAGAGGACTCCTGAGTAGTGCCCGAATCCCTCCCACTACAGACCAGGATGTTCCTCTGCAAGTTTTCAACAACAGCATTGATACCTCTCAGAGCTTGGGGAGTGTGGAAAATCAACTTTTATTGGTTCCATTGATGACTACTACTTCATTGATTTCTGCTGATACAGAGCAGCCTTCTACAAATTCCACACAAACGGATGTCGTAACATACTACACACCACCGAGGGAATCTTTAGCAGTTTCTCCTCCTCTGAATATACCACCAGCATTTGTTTGTACAGATGATCGTTACTTCGTCGATGCTGACTACTTTTCTTCAGACCCATCTGCCTCAACTGTGACTGAACTGTCAAAAGCACGTAAGCTAATACATTGGCTAAAAATTAACTATCTTACTCGTTCTTTGAACTATGTATGGTTATCGCTGACTGTAGTTGCTTTTCTTCTTTGGATTGGGTTTGTCATTTTATTCTTTCTTCTTACCATGGTCATTACCTACCTGATTGCTCTACAGTTGAACTGGTGGATGAAGTCTTAAAACCACATTTTTCTTCACATAAAATACGCAGAGACTTGTCACTAGTGAACATTACAGCAGTGCCAACTCCCGATGGGATTGTGTGGGGTAAAGTCTTATTCGACATATATGGTCCTGCAGAGATCATTCAAATTCCTTATGCGTTCAAACTTTCATTGACTGATGCAATTACACCTGGAGTGATTTCTGATGATTGGGATGTCAAACAGTTGATACTATGATGTCTGATCTACAGTATTATGCAGTTTTTGAAAATTATGATGTGTACCAATGTAATGGAAATTATGGAGATATGTTCTATTATAATCATTATGGACATCATTTCATTCACAGAGCTAACACCCCAAAAAATATTTTTAAATATGCATAATGGGAACAACGCCCGATTTCGCCAATAGGCGGCTCAAAAACATATACTGAAGAGTTTGCATATTTTTCTGGACATAATGTCAACAATGCTAAGTCATATTATTTCAAATTGCCAGTGATGGAAGATTTTCATGTATTATTGACTGATACTAAATTGATATATTCTGATTCCTTTGTTTCCCGATAGGCCATGGAAGGTTATGGTATAATACAATACACTGTTCCAAGCAAGAAAAAATGAAAAGAATGCTAGGGAGTCCTGATCAATAGGAGCAAGAGTCCTCACACACCGTATTCGGAGTCATGCTTCATCATCGGACAGCTCCTCGTCAGACCAGTGCTGCAATGTCTGACGGGCACCCCCCGAAGGGGGGCTCTTTGCCGGAGATCTTTTGTTGTCGATAATGCCACGGAACCAAATACAGGTCCGAAGAGAAAGGAGAAAAAACAAAATAAAGAATAAAATTGGCTCAGAACCCTCACTAAATATTCATTTATTCTTTGATGTTGGGTGATGGCCAAGATCAAAAAATAACAAGGGAGTGAAATAGAGTTAATGCTCAAACACTCACTGGAAACAATGATAGAATGTAGAGGAAGTCGGTAATTGTCAGACGTTCCAGAATATGCGGTCGACATGTTTCGTGTCTCTTTTGGTCCACATGGATCCTATGACGCTTCTTCAGGACCTACTTTATCATTAGACTTCTCCATTATTAAAACCAGCAAATATAGACTCCTGCAATCTAACGCTCACAGTCAAGACGTCATCAGTCACTTACTAGAGTTCACTTTAACCCGGAGTGGCTGTTCCTATCAGTCACCCTAAGGACATGAAGTGAAGAGGTTAAAATTGCATAGCTTCTTCATCAACAATCGATCGTCATAATAAAAGAATAATTTGATCAAGACAATAATGTAATAGTGACAAACTGTGCAACACAAAGTGATAAAGTGGTTGGTAGCAACCCATGCTAGTAATATGCAGGAGGGCTTACTATCCCAACTAGAGAACGGGCTTCATGGGATCACGCAGGCCTGTTGCCAGGTTAACAACAGATCTGGTCATGAGATAAACAGGGGTATAAACAAAAAGACAAATATCTCTGTTACCAAATAATTAAGAGAATCATTTGCATCGTCACAGGGAGCGTACACAATTTTTATACACATAGAATGTACAAAAAAACATAATTAACTCATCAGGTCAAAAACACTAAGTTGGTCATTATGACCCTGGCGGTATTACAACCGCAGGGCCAAAACGACGGGAGCACCGCCAACAGGCTGGCGGTGCCTCCTGGTGTATTTTGACCGCGGCGGTAGCGCTGCGGTTGCACCGCCGGGGCCGGCGGTTTACCGCCACAACGGCCCCGGCGGATGTAATCCGCCAGGGCAGCGCTGCCCAGGGGATTACGAGTCCCCGACCGCCAGCCTTTTTCTGGCGGTTTGAACCGCCAAGAAAAGTCTGGCGGTACGGGGAGTCGTGGGGCCCCCTGACAGGGCCCCATGCGGCTTTTCACTGTCTGCTATGCACCCGCCGCACCCGTCCAACTGCACCCGTCGCACGGCCGCAACACCGCCGGCTCCATTTGGATCCGGCTCCCATGTTGCGGCTGACATCCCCGCCATTGGTGGCAGCACGGCAGTTACAGCTTGGCTGGCGGCAGTCGACGCCCGCCAATGTTGTAATGAGGCCTTAAGACTCTAAAACCACATACTCAAGAGGTTGTTAGTACTGGTAATGGTCACCAAATGCTGAAGTCAAATCAATGACCACAACTAAATGTGCATAAACATTGTTTTGACAAAGTAAGAGTACACACTTACACGTACATATAATATATTAAGCAGTCACGTTAGGGAAATGATGAATAATGTAGAAGCAATCAACGTCCCCATATCATAAAGCAGGAGTCAGTATATCTGAAAATATTACAGGAGATGCCCGTCAGACATTGCAGCGCCGGTCTGACGAGGAGCTGTCCGATGATGAAGCACGACACCGAACACGGTGTGTAAGGACTCTTGCTCCTACTGATCAGGACTCCCTAGCATTCTTTTCATTTTTTCTTGCTTGGAACAGTGTATTGTATTATACCATTAGATTCTCTGGAAGGTATACACTGGACCATAAAACCTCCGATCCCTTTTCTCTTTTGAAGCATGGAAGGTTATGAACGCTGGGTTATTCAATTGATTTGAAAAGTGGGTGGGGAACAAGAAATTGGCAAATTAGGGGTATAGAAGCTTTATTTAGAGCATGCATGATTCCTGTTCAGATGATATTCTTAAATGAAACAGTGCAACAAACAAGCTGTTTCGGCTTAGCAAACGTTAAAGAATTGAATGCGCCCAGTATTCCCGCTCCTGAAAAATTTAACAAATGGCAAAATTATATAAATGCATCTGAAGACCAGCTTAATGAATGGGTACAAAAGGACCATATAACACGTCATTATCACATCCTGGCGGGTGGTTATTGTGGCCTGTAGATACCAATGGGTGCCATATGCATTTTGTGAACTTCTCGGGAGGTTTTAGAACTAATAGGCCGGGTTCTTGCTATATATCCTCAGAGCACTCGGGTACTGTGACAATGTATAGTGTAGGGAAACTATACCAACAATGGATGAACGTTTCCTCACTAGATGCAGTTAAGGAACAGCTTGGTCTCCTGTCCAATAACACAGATTTACAGGATTTCCTGTTAGGCCCCAGAAGACAGCACATAAAATGCTTCACAAATGAAACATAAAATTACATTTTGAAACTTTCCCACCAAAAAACGGCTGCCCGGTTGAAGCAAATAGATCAGGAAAATTTAAGGAAAGTATTAGCCCTCATAGATAATGGAATTAAAACCTTGTCCGACCGCATTTATGCCCTAAATAAATTGTGTCCTCTGCAATAGATATAGTACAGAGTGATGTGTCATTTCTGCAGCATGGACAAAGTCAGCTTCAATCCATCATGCAGTTACGTTGGACATTACAAACATTGAAGGCAGGTTGCGTTCTCTGGCAACATGCAAGCTCAAGGGAGATTTTTTCAACATTTAATTTAAGGCAACAGCAACGAATGATGGCTAAGAAGGAAGCAACATATATCATGTTGAGAATAGAGAAATTAGAAAAGTTGCATTTTACTGTGGCAGAAGTACTCTTTGCTGAATGGTTAATACATTGGGTTATGAATCTGCCTTTTTCAACACTTCAATTCACATCCTGCTTGAAACACATTCTGGTAGTCAGATCCGAAAGGCTGGGAGATAATTACATACACAAAGTGTGGGAGCTTCCATTTTCGTACTTGTTTCAATGGCATGAAATAGTTTTTTTTTAGCAGCAGCGAATGCGAGACTTCTGTGAGCCATTCGATGGTTTGTATACAGCTGTCCTTGCACTTGCCTCCGTGGCAAATTTAGGGGGTCATTTTGACCTTGGCGGACGGCGGAGGCCGTCCGCCAAGGTACCGCCGCTGAATGACCGCATCGCGGTCAAAAGACCGCGGCGGCCATTCAGACATTTCCTCTGGGCCGGCGGGCGCTCTCCAAAAGAGCGCCCGCCGGCCCAGAGGAAATGCCCCTGCAACGAGGACGCCGGCTCAGAATTGAGCCGGCTTAGTTGCAGGGGTGCGACGGGTGCAGTTGCACCCGTCGCGTATTTCAGTGTCTGCTTTGCAGACACTGAAATACTTTGCGGGGCCCTCTTACGGGGGCCCCTGCAGTGTCCATGCCATTGGCATGGGCACTGCAGGGGCCCCCAGGGGCCCCGCGGCACCCCCTACCGCCATCCTGTTCATGGTGGCTTTCCCGCCATGAACAGGATGCCGGTAGGGGGTGTCAGAATCCCCATGGCGGCGGAGCGCGCTCCGCCGCCATGGAGGATTCCCCCGAGCAGCGGAAAGTCGGCGGGGGACCGCCGACTTTCCGCTTCTGACCGCGGCTGAACCGCCGCGGTCAGAATGCTCGTGGGAGCACTGCCAGCCTGTTGGCGGTGCTCCCGTGGTCGGTGGCCCTGGCGGCCACCGGCCGCCACGGTCAGAATGACCCCCATAGTCTGTTATCTGAAGGTAGTCCCGGTATACTTAATTAACTTGCATTCCGGGTGCTCTCCAATGGCATCTATGTGCTCCTTACCAGTGAGAACTGTTGTGAAATGCAAGTCGGAATACCTTATGTTGTTTCCGTCTCCAAAATTGTTACATGTTGCAGGAATGCCCCCCCCTGCACAATTCAAAAGAGTAACATACATCTGGCCCCATATTGCTACTTCTGATGTTAATTTTGACAAGTTGAGCAGACTAAGGGGGTCATTACAACATTGGCGGTTAAAGCCACTTACCGGTGTTCAGAAGACAGCCACCACACTGCCGCAGCCGCGGAATTCTGCCACGGTCATTATGACCCCAAGCCCGGAATCCGCCAAAATCCAGACACCCACACAAGTCCGCCACACCAAAGGTCAGTGATAAACTGGCGATAACAAAACCTCCACCGTCACGCCAACAGGAATATGCTCACACTATCACGACCCACAAATCCACCCGGCAGTCTTTCAACCGTGGTATTCCATTGGCGGTACACACCGCTACGCTCAAAATACACACACATTTACAAAACACAACCACATTGGACAATCCCAAATATACACACCTGATACACATACACACACCACTCCCACACACCCAACACAATATAAAACACACACCCACATCACCCACAAACCCCTATGACTACAATTGCAACTGAAGGCCAGAGAGAGAGACACCACCATCTACAAACTAGCATCCACAGGCACTCAACACCATCACTTACATAACATCCATGCACCTCACACAACACACCTCTAAATATCACCCCACACATCACAACACACACCACCCCACACATCACCCACACCACCCCATGGCACCGCAAAGACACCCCATGTTCTCTGAGGAGGTGCTCAGGGTCATGGTGGAGGAAATCATCCGGATAGAGCCACAGCTATTCGGATCACAGGTGCAGCACACCTCCATAGCTAGGAAGATGGAGCTATGGCGAAGAATCGTGGACAGGATCAACGCAGTGGGACAGCACCCAAGAACTAGGGATGACATCAGGAAGAGGTGGAACGACCTACGGGGAAAGGTGTGTTCCGAGGTCTCAAGACACCACATCACGGTTCAGAGGACTGGAGGCGGACCCCCACCTCCTCTCCCCCAACTAACAACATGGGAGGAGCAAGTCTTGGCTATACTGCATCCTGAGGGCCTCGCAGGAGTAGCTGGAGGAGTGGACTCTGGTAAGTCAAATCTTAACTATTACATCCCACACCCTACCTGCATGCCATCACATACCCCCACCCTCGCCCTCATCCCATCACTCCAACTCCTCACACATGTCCCAATATCACAAACCACACATCCCAAACCCAAGCCATGCATGCAACACCAAAGCATGGACACCCATCACCAAAGCATGGCCACTGCACATACCCATACACCCCCCTAACCCATCATCACACAAGGTCCTACACAGGAATGCAAGCACTAGGGTACATGGTCACCCACCCATTGCACACCATGGCACACACAGATGCAATAATCATGCTTTTACACCCCTGCAGGACCCCTGCCCAACGTCACCGGACAGGAGGGTCCAGATATGTCCACTCCACCCACCGAAGAGGCCAACAGTGATGATAACAGCTCTGTCCAACTGGATCTAGATGACCAGCCCGGCCCATCTGGGAGCTCAGGACAGTCGGTTCCCCTCACACTGGCACAAGCCACTACTGAGCTTCCCCTGCTGGAAACACCTGCACAGCACCCACCCAGCGGGCCCATACCTCTGTCCCCAGGACACATCAAGCAGCAGTGTGTCCACCACTACAGGGAATCCAGGCTAACCCACCACCCCAACAACAACAGGGACCTGGGGGCAGTGGCAGTGGCAGTGGGCACACGGTTCAGGGGACAGAGGCCCAGGAACACCGGGGAACTGGGAGGGCTGCTGTGTGACAGGAGGAGGAAAGGCCCAGGGAAACCACTCTCCACGAGGCACTCTCCAACATCATGGAAGCCTACCACCATTCCCAGGAGACGATGGCAATGGTACTGGCCAAGTTTCAGGGGACCCAGAGGCTGCAGGAGGAACAGTACTTGGGGTTCAGGAAGGAACTCAAATCCATTAATTCCACCCTGGGCACCATTGTAGGGGTACTGAAGGAACTCGTGAACACCAGGAGGGACACTTTGGCACAACAAGGGGCCCCTGACACTAGCCTGGATGATGAACTGCCCACCACCTCCGCCTGCGCTAGTGGACAGGAGGCACCGCCTCAGGACCACCACACCAGCACCCCACCCCCTGCAGAGGGCGATCCAGCCCCCAAACGGTCCCTGAGATCCAGGACAAAGACAGAGAACCCCCGCCAAGAAATGAGTCCACCCGTAATGTCATCCTTTTGTCCCACCTTGTCACCCTGTCCATTCTTAAACTGCCCCAGCTCCACTTCCTATGCCCCTTTGGACAATGCACCTGTGAGACTAATAGACTGGACTCTGCCATGGACATTCGTCCACCATCACCCCTCACCATTTTACAACCCCCTCCAATATTGAAAGCTAAAAAACTAAAGGTTTCGTTTTTTTTTTTAAGTGCAGCTTGTTTTCCTTTAGGGAAAACGGGCTACACTTAAAAAAAAAAAAACTGCTTTATTGAAAGCAGTCACGAACATGCCCCATCACATAAGGGATGCTGCTATTCCGTAGAATATGAGCGTCATGCACTGAGCCAGGGAATTTTGCATTAACATTGGAGATGTACTGGTCTGCCAAACACACCATCTGCACATTCATGGAATGGTAACTCTTCCGGTTTCTGTACACCTGTTCACTCCTGCGGGGGGGGGGGACCAAGGCCACATGTGTCCCATCAATGGCACCTATGATGTTGGGGATATGTCCCAGGGCATAGAAATCACCTTTCACTGTAGGCAAATCCTCCAACTGAGGGAAAACGATGTAGCTCCGCATGTGTTTCAGCAGGGCAGACAACACTCTGGACAACAAGTTGGAAAACATAGGCTGGGACATCCCTGATGCTATGGCCACTGTAGTTTGAAAAGACTCACTTGCTAGGAAATGGAATACTGACAGCACCTGCACTTGAGGGGGATTCCTGTGGGATGGCGGATAGCTGCCATCAGGTCTGGCACCAACTGGGCAGACAGTTCCTGGATTGTGGCATGATCAAGCCTGTAGGTGATGATTACATGTCGCTCCTCCATTGTCGACAGGCCCACCAGCGATCTGTACACCGGAGGATGCCGCCATCTCCTCACATGCCCTAGGGGATGGTGCCTATGGAGGAGAACAGCGAGCAGAGAGTCAACCAACTCTGAGGTACATAAATACAGCTTACTCTGAAAATATTAGCAATTCGAAATTTGTCTGTATGAGTGTTTAGGCAAGGCCTAGATATGTGTGATGCAGTCAAAAATAATGCCATGTGGCCCCCTGAAATGACGGCTGCCTGACCTGTAAGGTGAGACAAGAGGATATGAGGTACCTGTGCTGGCGTTGTACACCGTCGCGGTAGGCAGTCGAAGACCACGGCGCAATCCTGCATTGGTTACCATTGGACCCTATGGGTCCCAGGAGCCAATGACGATGTATGGTGGCGGTGACGGTACACACCGCCACAGACGTGACCGCCATTTTCTCTCTGTTCAATCACTTGATACCTGATCTTCGACAGGAGAGGACCTACACTGCAAGTGCTGCTGTGACCTTAGTCTAGAAGAGACAATGGCTCGTGTGTCTTGGGAAAGGGCCCCTGCCTTCAGCACGGAGGAGTTGGAGAAACTCGTGGATGGTGTCCTCCCCCAGTACACGCTACTCTACGGTCCGGCAGACAAACAGGTGAGTACACTGTGATCATGCTGTATGGGCAATGCCTGTGTGGAGTGGGGTGGATGAAAGATAAGGGGGGGAGAGAATGAGGCGTGCATGAAACGACGGTGAGTGCATGTGTGTCATGGCAAGGGTAGGGATGCGGGCCAATGACTGTGACATTGCAGATTATAATTACTCTTTTTCCCCTGTACAATTCCTATAGGTCAGCGCCCACCAGAAGAAGGACATTTGGCGTGCCATCGCCAAGGAAGTCCGGACCCTGGGGATCTACCACAGACGGAGCACCCGCTGCCGGAAAAGATGGGAGGACATTTGCCGCTGGAGCAAGAAGACGGCGGAGGCCCAGCTGTGTATGGCCTCCCAACTTGGAAGGGGTGCCCGTTGCACCATGACTCCCCTGATGTTCAAGATCCTGGCGGTGGTATACCCGGAGTTGGATGGGCGCTTGAGGGCATCACAGCAGCAACAAGGGGGTGAATACACTCTCATTCTGCTGATTCAGCGCACATTGTAGGTGTCTGGGTGGGGGAGGTGGACTGTGGGTTCCCCTAGGCCAGGGCGAGTTTAGTAGGCAAGGACCCTTCTTAACGCAGGCCCTGTGGCACCCCACCCCACCCCACCTGTGTACAGTGCCAACTACACCTAGTCAGGCTCCTGTGACAACCATGTGTGCAGAAATCGGGCATAGCCTTGTAACCCATGCCCTTTAGATTGAATAGTGTACTCCAAGTGCGCGGCGTAGTGCAGGGTGCTTCTGTGTCTGTAGTGTCCGCCAACGGTAGCGGTATTGCATGCACTCAACATGTTTTTCTTCTGTTCCCCCCCCTTTTTGTTGTCTCCCTGTCCTTGTGTGAATTAGCATCATCAGGCGGAGGAGCAGTGGCACCGGAGCACAAGGGAGCTGCATCCCACATGGCCCTGGAGGGTGACACTATGGAGTCTGAAGTCAACAGTGGGACGGAGGGCGAGGGGAGCTCCGCGGCGGGGACATGAGCTAACACCAGCGATACAGACTCCTCCTCTGATGGGAGCTCCCTTGTGGTGGTGGCCCCATCTGTGCCCTCCGCATCTACAGGTACAGCCGCCACCCCCCCTACCAGCACCGCCCTCATAGCAGCCCCTCAGCGTTTGCCTCGTGCCCGTTCACCCAGGAGGGTGAGCATCACCTTTGCCCCAGGTACCTCAGCCCCTGCCCCAGTCACACCTGCTGCCCTCAGTGAGAAGGCCATTGACCTCCTTTTGTCCCTCACTGTTGGGCAGTCTACCATTTTGAATGCCATCCAGGGTGTAGAGAGGCAGTTGCAACAAAACAATGCATACCTGGAGGGCATTCGCTCTGGTCAGGCAGCCCTTCAGCGATCTTTTCAGACTCTGGCCTCAGAACTGATGGCAGCCATTGTCCCTGTCTCTAGCCTCCCCCTTCCAACTTCCTCCACCCAGACCCAATTCCCTGTACCTCAGCTTATCCCAAGCACACCATCATACCAGCATGCACACATGTCAACACACAAGGGAAGCTCTGGCAAACATAAGCACCACACATCCCACAGGCACTCACGCAAGCATCAGACACATGCAAACACACCAACATCCACTGCCTCCACTGTGTCCCCCTCCTCCTCGTCTCCCTCCTCCCTCCCTGTCTCGTCTCCACTCACTCCTGCATGCACTACATCCTCAGCCACCACGTCCATCACCAGCACACCCACCACCACACCCCGCTCACGTGCAGTCACCAACCCCACTACCATTCACACGTCCCCTGTGTCCTCTCCCAGTGTGTCTGTGAGGCCGCCTCCCAAGGTACACAAACGCTGCCACACACCCACCTAACGGCCATCCACCTCACAACAGCCTCCAGCCCATGCACCTTCACACGAAGTCAGCAAACGTACACCTCCTACAACCACTACCTCTTCCTGCACTCTCAAACCCCCTCCAGCTACCCGTCCCAGTGTTCCTAAGAAATGTTTCCTGGCCAACCTCAACCTCTTTCCCACACCTCCCCCACTCCTTCAGTCTCCTAGGGCCCGACTCGCAAGGTCCCAACCTAGCACCTCAGCCACAACATCGGAGGGACCAGTGGTCCAGTAGTCACCGGATTATGGAGTGCACCAGGCAGCAGGGCAGGCAGTGTGGCAAGGAGCCAGAGCACGGACAGTCCCCCACCTGTCAAGCATAAAAAGTTGGCCAGTGCCTGGCGGGAGAGGGGAAAGAAATCAGCCACCAAAGCCACTCCCAGGGGTACAGTTGGGAGTGTGGAGACTGCTCCGACACCATCCAAGATCAGCACGGCGAACAAGATTGCCAGCAGTGCCACTGCCCAGGACAAGACCGCCACCAGCAGCCCCGCTGCCCAGGACAAGACCTCCACCAGCAGCCCCGCTGCCCAGGACAAGACCGCCAGCAGCCCCGCTGCCCAGGACAAGAACGCCAGCAGCAGCCCCGCTGCCCAGGACAAGACCGCCAGCACCATCGCAGGACAGTGACCGCAAATGATGACAATGCTACTGAGGCCGCCACGGGCAGGATGAAGCACTCTGGGCACGATGCTCCCTCCAGAACCAGTGGAGAGTTACATCCACTACCTCTGTCCTTGGCAGGATGAAGCACTCTGGGCACAAGGCCCCCTCCAAAGTTACATCCACTACCTCTGTCCTTGGCAGGATGAAACACTGTGGGCACAAGGCCCCCTCCAGAACCAGTGGAGACTGTTATCTACTTGAGGGACTGCGGCTTTGCACTCCCCAGGATTGAACAGTGGCCAACCCACCCACTGTAGAGACTTGAGAGACTGTGGCTTTGCACTCCCCCGGATTGAACAGTGGCCAACCCACCCACTGTAGAGACTTGAGAGACTGTGGCTTTGCACTCCCCGGGATTGAACAGTGGGCATGGAGCCCCCTCCTGGATCTGGCGCCGTGCACTCATCCGGCTGAGGTGCCCCCCTTTCCCTTTCCCCTGAGGTGCCTGTTTTATTTCTATCTGATGCCCCAGCAGTGTTCTCTCCGTCTTGTTCGTGTATTGAGTGTGGGCCTCGCCCATGCCTTTTAGGCTCAGTGGTCCACGGACTATGATGGTGGAATCCCTTGGACTTGTGTTCTTGGTATATAATTGTTTATAGTGTAAATGTATATATATGTAAATATTTTTGATTACTGTATTTTAATATATTACAATCATTCGACTCATTTCCTTTTGTCCTTGCATTCTTCCAGGGGGTTTTGGGGGGTGTAAATGTAATGTATAATGCTGTATTTGTGTGTGTGTGGTAGTGGGTGAGGGTGGGGGTAGGGGTGTTGCGTGTTGCGTGTGTGTGTCACTGTTTTTTTCCTCCCCCCTCCCATGTGTCGTGGGTGCAGTACTCACCATGGTCTTCGCCGCCGGCGTTCATGCTCCTGGAAGCGGAGCAGGAAGATAAAGGCTGGGAGTATCTGAAGTTCCGGTTCCATGGTGTCCTGGTTCCTTGTGGGGTGTGTAGAGGTGAGCGTTTTCCCTTCCAAGTCCTGTTTCCGCCGTGTTTTTGTTTGCAGTGAATCCGCCCCGGAATAGGTGGCGGATTGGTGGTTTGTAATTCTGTGGGTGGAACATTGTCCTCCGCCTGTCTGTTGGCAGTTACCGCCGTGGTGTTTGTTTGTACCGCCATGGCGGTCGGAGTGTTAAAGTGGCTGTCTATGTTGGTGGTTTCTGCCACGGTCGTAATTCCACTTTTTTTACCTCCGGCCTGTTGGTGGTTTTACCGCCGCTTTAACACCGACCGCCAGGGTTGTAATGACCACCTAAATGTTTCCAAGAAACATGTTGCGCTTAGATCAGCCCGCAAGACCTATGTGCTTCAAGTTGCGAGGTCATCTGCAGAGAATCAGTCATTTTTAAATACCAACTCTCCAAAGACACCTTAGTGAACTCGTGGGAAGAATTTTCAATGCGTCTAGTACTAGTGGAATCGCCAACTTTTTTAAGGTTGTTGGTTCTGATTTCGTTAACACCTTCTCCTCTATATTTGGTTTAATACCTTCGGCCATTAATTCACTTTTTTCAAGTGTTTTTTGGGGGATTCCCGATCACTTTTCATCCTGCTGTTGCTACTTTTCTACGCAGTGGCTGTCCCTTCACAACAAGGAGGACTGAAAGCGCTACCACCAGCGCAACTGTGTGGTGCATGCATGATAAAGTATTTCAGAACACATCTCCTGCAACGGCTGGAGTGTGACTAGTCCTTGTCATTCCGACCAGTTTTGGATTGTGTGCAGCCTGTGTTTCGATGCCTCTGGTGCCTCTTTGAATTTGCACTGGAAGTTTGTCTTTCTATGCAGCGTTTACTTACATTGGATGCTGATCTGCTGATGTTCTTGATGAGGGCTCATCATCAGGGATGCGCTTTGAGGATGTGCTTGCTAGGGGAAGCAGTGTATGAGCTGCCCTTTGTGGATTTGGCTTCTCTTAATTCTACAGTGGGCATGGCACTAAGGCCCTCATTACAACCCTGGCGGTCGGTGATAAAGCAGCGGTAATACCGCCAACAGGCCAGCAGTAACAAAAATGGAACTACGGCCATGGCAGAAACTGCTCAGACAGACAGCCACTTTAACACACCGACCTCCACGGTGGTAGCAACAAGCACCATTGCGGTAACCACCAACAGCCAGGTGGAAGACAATGTACAGCATTATGACCAGCCTATCCGCCATCTTTTCCGGGGCGGTACCAACAACATCAAAGCATGGCGAAAACAGAACACAGATGTCAAAGGACTCAACTCTGGAGACACAGGGAACAACCATGACGCCATGGAGCCCGAGTTGCACATATTTTCCATGCTTGTCTACCTTTTCCTGCATTACGAACACCAACTCTGGTGAAGATGACCACTGTGAGTACTGCTGCCTAGCAAACAAGGGAGGGAGGAGGAAAAAGAGACACACACATACAACACGCAACACCCCCACCCCAACACACAACCAGATGCAGTAACATTACACATCCACCCCGTACCCATCAGGAATAATGCAAGGACAAAATGATTGGAAGAAAGTGAGTGTAATACGATTAAAGAACATGAATACGCGCATTAAACTGCATCACAGTACACATAGGCACCATTTAACAATATTGTGTTACAGTCACAACATGCAATGCAGTGGAATGTTTGGAAATATGGAAAACTGACCAACTACTCACTGTTTGCCCCCTAGATTGCAACCGCTGCGGATGAATAGGAGATGGAGACATCCACCCGTGTACAGGCCCCTGGTGGACTTGGCAACAGTGGTGGACAGGCACATTATCCTCACCTATAGACTGGACAGGGCCACAATCACAGAGCTGTGTGGCCAATTGGAACGTGGCCTGATATCTGCTATCCGTCAGCCCACAGGGATCCCCCCTCTAGGCTCCTTCCAAGTGACAGTGGGCTTGGCAGCAGAAATTTCTCAGCCAATGTTCTCAATAGTGCTGACCAGAGTATTGTTTGCCCTGATTAAACACATGCACAGCTACATCGTTTCCCCCCAGGTGGATGATTTGGCCACAGTGAAAGCTGATTTATACGCAATGGGACAGATCCTCAACATAATTGGGGCTATTGATGGTACACATTTTGCATTTGTTCTCCCCCGGAGAAATGAACAGGTGTTCAGAACACGAAAGAGCTTTCACTCTATGAATGTGCAAATAGTATGCCTGGCGGACCAGTACATCTCCCATGTCAATGCAAAGTATCTTGGGTCTGTGCATGATGCCTTTATCCTAAGAAATAGCAGCATCCCATATGTAATGGCTCAACTCCAGAGGCACAGGGTTTGGCTATTAGGTGAGCCCTCGTTCCCACCCAGAGGTTGTTGATGTATGGGTGTGGTGTGGGCCCTAAGGGTTAGTGTGTGTCTAACAGTTGTCCCTCGATATTTGCAGGGGACTCTGGTTACCCCAACCTCTCCTGGTTACTGACCCCTGTGAGGAATCCCAGGACAAGGGAAGAGGAATGTTACAATGAGGCACATGGGCGAACAAGAAGAATACTAGAAAGGACTTGCGGCCTCCTGAAGGCCAGGTTTCGTTGCCGCCAATGTAACAGGTGGATCCCTGTACTACTCACCCAAGGAGGTGTCCCAGATCATCGTGGCATGCTGTATATTGCACAACCTTGCCTTAAGTCACTAGGTGCTTTTTCTGCAGGAGGATGAGGCTGGAGATGGGCATGTGGCAGCAGTGGACCCAGTGGACAATGAAGATGAGGAGGCAGAGGATGAGCATGAGGACAACAGAAATGTTATAATATTCCAATGACACACAGGTAAGACACTGTAATTATACTTTACATTGACAGTTTTGTATTTGACATTGTCACTGGCAGCATGATTTTCCCACTTCTATGGCCACTTACTGTACCCTTTGGCATCTTTATTTTCAGATATTTGTGCCCCACTATTGCTCCTGGTGTGTTGACTGCAGCCAACTACAGGTCATGCCTATGCATACATTACTGTACAGTTATATTGCAGTGTTTAACGTTTGTCAGACAAATACATGGTTAAATGATTTGACAGACTCCATACTTGTATTTATTCAAATGGTGTTTATTTAAGTGCTAATGATCAGAGGTGGATGTGCAATGGGCTGGTGTGATGATGGATGAATGTCCAGAATAGAGCCTACTCTATTTGTATCACAGGTGCAGTGTCCAAGGGGGCATAGGAAGGGGAGGAATGGCAGTTCAAGGTGGACAGGGTGACAGAGTGGGACACAAGGGTGACATTCAGGAGAGTCTTATTTCCTGGCGGGGTTCTTGGCAATGTTCTCTTGCTTCTGCCTGGATCGCAGGGACTGTTTGCAGGGTGGTTCTCCTTCTGTAGAGGGTGGGGTGCTGGTGTCCTGTTGTTTCTGTGGCGGGCCTCCTGTCCACTAGCGGCAGCGGAGGTGGAAGGCTGTTCATTGGTTGGGCTAGTGTCAGGGCCCAGTGGTGTGCCACTGCCTCCCTCATGGTGTTGGCCATGTTTGCCAGCACCCCTGCAATGAAGACCAGGGTGGTGTTGATGTCCTTCAAGTCCTTCCTGATCCCCAGGTCCTGTCCCTCCTGCAGCCGCTGGGTCTCCTGCAACTTGGCCAGTATCTGGCCAATCGTCTCCTGGGAATGGTGGTGTACTCCCATGATGTTGATGAGTGCTTCCTGGAGAGTCAGTTCCCTGGACCTCTCCTCCCCCTGTCGCACAGCAGTCCTTCCAGCTTCCCTGTTGTCCTGTGCCTCTGACCCCAGGTCCCTGATCGTCCTGTGTTTGTGGGGTGGCCTGGGGTCCCTGTAGTGGTGAACACACTGCTGATTGATGTGTCCTGGGGACAGATGTTTGGGCCCGCTGGGTGGGTACTGTGGTGGTGTTTCCTGAGGGGGAGGCTCTGTGGTTGCTATTGGACTGTGCCTGGGTTTACTGACTGTCCGGAGATCCCTGATGGGCCAGGTTGGTCATCCAGATCCAGGCATCCAGAGCTGCTTTCATCACTGTGGGCCTCTTCTGGGGTGGACTGGAAGTTGGTGGTACCTCTTCTCTGGTGACGTTGGGTGGGAGACCGGTGGGCATGTAAATGCAGTGTTATTGTTTCTGTGTGTGCCATCTTGTGCATGGTTGTGTTGCCCTCTATGATTGTTATTGCCCTGGCAACTTTGCCTTGTGTGAGTAGTTATTTTGTAGGCTAGGTGATTCTCTCTAATGTGTATCCTTTAGTGATGGGTGTCCATGCAGGTCTGTGATGGGGTAGGTGCATTGGTGTTACATGCAGGGCTTGGTATTGGGATGAGTGGGTTGTGACAGTGGGGTAAGAGGGAGGTGGTGAAGTGATGGGAGTGAGGGTAAGGGTGGGGGTTTGTGATTGCATGCAGGTAGGGGGGTGATAGTAATAGAGATTTGACTTACCAGAGTCCAGTCCTCCTCCTACTCCTGCCAGGCCCTCAGGATGCATGATTGCCAAGATGTGCTCCTCCCATGTCATTAGTTGTGGGGGAGGAGGTGGGGGTCCCCCGACAGTCCTTAGTACAGCTATTTGGTGTCTTGCTGCTGTGGAACGCACCTTACCCCGTAGGTCGTTCCACCTCATCCTAATGTCATCCCTTGTTTTGGGGTGCTGTCCAATGGCGTTGACCCTGTCCACGATTCTCCACCATAACTTCATCTTCCTAGCAATGGACGTCTGCTGCACCTGTGATCTGAATAGCTGTGGCTCTATCCGGATGATTTCCTCCACCATGACCCTTAGCTCCTCCTCATAGAACTTGGGGTGTTTTTGTGGTACCATGGGTGTATTGTGAGTGGTGTGGGTGAGGTTGTGTGGGGTGCTGTGTTAGGGTGTGTGATGTAGGGTGCGGGGATGGTGTATAGGTGATGGTGGTGTGTGTCTTTGGTCTTGTCTGTGGTATTGCTATCTCTCTTGTGGCACTTGTTTGTATTGTTAAAGGGTTGTGGTTAATGTTGGTGTGTGTTTTATAGTGGTGTGGGTGTGGTGTGTGTATGTGTGTTCGGTGTGTGCAGTTTCAATTGTTAAATGTGGTGCAGTTTTGTTTGTGTGTGTGTATTTTGAGTGCGGTGGTATGTACCGCCAATAGTTTAGCACCATTGAATGTCCGCCATGGTGATTCGTGGGTCATAATGCTGTGGGTGTAGTTCTGTTGGCGTAACGGTGTGGTTGTGCTACCGCCAGTTTATCACTGACATTTGGTCTGGCGGACTTGTGAATGTGGCTGTATAGTGGCAGATTGCTATGTGTGGGTCATAATGTGGGTGGTGGTAATCTGCTGCAGCAGCGGTGTGTTGGCGGCAGTCAGCATGGCGGTAAGCAGTACTTACCACCAATTTCCCAATGAGGGCCATAGTTCACTTTGTGCTTTCTCCAAGGCTACAGTTAGATAGGGTTGCCGGCAAACGTGGTATACTGTGTCTCCAGGATTCACAGAAAACACACACTCATACGTGGGAGCCATTTCTTAGAATGTTAGTTGTTTTATTATAAAACACCCTTTAGTCCTAAACATGTAAGAGAGAGATTCCAGGCCGATGACCACAAATGTATCCTGATTGCTATAAGCTTCACTACAGCTACCTGCTTCGATGACCGAGCCCTGATCCAGGTGGGGGCAGTGTCTTTTTAGACCTCAGGTGTCTTTTTCAGGTAAGAAGGATGATGTTTTCCCAGGGGGAACCCCAAGGGCAGATTAGGTTTAGTATGCTGTGCTCATACTTAGCATAGGTGAGGGGCTAAAGATCCACTCCCCTGTTGAGACAGCATGGTAGGATTGTTCTTGTGTTTTACATTTTTTGTCACATACCTTCTCCTATTGTCTTTCATTATCCTCATTATTGCTACACACCTGCTTTTATCTAAGATGCAGATATTTTAATAAATGCTTATTTAAATATATTCTGTCTCTGTTGTCTTTACCTGAGTGTGATCTTAGTAACTAAGAGAACGGGATGTGATCTGATGTACCACGATTCCCTGGGAAGTCTATCTTACCATGAGCTCGGTTACCACAATCATCTCGGTCAGAGATGGGGCACTGCTAGTTAGCCGGAAAACCCAGATTAGGCCGACAGGTGTCACCAAGTGTGCAGTTGTACCCACAACCTAGGTGATCCTACAGCTCAAATCCAGTAGCCTCATTACCCTAATGAGAACCTATGCAACAATATCTTTTTCAGGGTTTCCTGTATCTAACATCTATATATACTTCCTTCAATGTGCAATCTATACTTCCCGTATTTTTTTCTCACAATTTGCACCCTTTCCAAAACTCCTGGTGAAATACATGATTGGAAATCAATATGAAACATGTATATTTGTATTTGATTTCTATATTATTGAGCTGTTTTCCGTACATAATAAGGCGGTCCTAATTTAATTTCCTAATAATTAAAATTCAAGACTGTTATTCACATATGAACATATCATTTGTAATGAATATTTATTTAATTATTTCAATATTTGTCATTATTCCAGAACATTCCTCAGATCCCTGTCAGCATCAGCGTCCTGTCCAATATGCGGGAACAGTGCTAAAGTTACATAGAAACATAGGGGCAAATTTATAAGCCCCTTGTGCCACCGGCATGTAAATTTTTTATTGTCTGAAGACTCAAAGTGTAGACCTATATCTATGAGGCCACCCAAAGCCACTTTGCCTGGCTTTTCATGGCCTCATAGATATGGTGTAAGGCAACCTAGTGCAAGTCGCTGCATTGCCTTTTACTGCACCAGGGGGCATTCTGGTGGGTTTTTCCATGCAACTCCCATGGGTTTTGATGCATTCCCAGATTTACAAGGCTTGTCTATGTTCTTAGCTTACCCCTGATCCCAGACCTAAAGTTAATAATTTTAGGGTAGGGGAACCCAGACTTTAATGTGATGTTCTAGTGGTTTTCTAACAGTGGGGATACTTTTTACTGGGAAGAACCCTCTATAAAAGTTTCATTGCTTGTACTATTGCATGGTGTTAGAAATTGGGTTTTTGGTTGGCAGTCAGGTTACCCCCTGTCCAAGCAAAAGCCCTCACTCTAGTCAGGGTGAGTCACACACAATCCAAGATTATCCTGTGCCCACCCTCTGGTAGCTTGGCACGAGCAGTCAGGCTTAACTTAGAAGGCAATGTGTAAAGTATTTGTGCAATAAATCATACAATACCACCATATAGCACCACAAAAATACACCACACAGTGTTTAGAAAAATATATATATTATTTATCAGGATAATTGTAGGCCAAAAAGAATAAAGTTGCAATGGGAAATTGTAGAGATATCACTGAAAAGTGATATAAAGGGGGTCATTCTGACCTCGGCGGTAAAAGGCGCTTACCGCCGATCAGAAGACCGCCATAACACCGCCGCGGCCGCGGAAAGCCGCCACGGTCATTCTGACCCACAACGGCCAAACCTCCAAAAAGCCGACCTCCATTACAGTCCGCCACATCAGCGGGCAGCGATAAACTGGAGATGACCAAACCTCCACCGTCACGCCAACAGAAATACGCCCATGCCATTCTGACCCACGAATCCACACGGCGGTCTTTGAAACGCGGTATTCCATTGGCGCTACACACCGCCGCGGTCAAAATACACACCCAGCACCAAAACACAGCCACATTGGACAATTCAAAATACACACACCTTATACACATACACACACCACTCCCACACAATCAATCAACTATAAAACACACACCCACATCACCCACAAACCCCTGCGACCACAATTATTGAGAGAAGGAGAGAGAGACACAGCAGACAAACCATCGCAAGACACACTGAGGCACACTACACCATCACACACACCACATAGAAGCACAAAGCACCACACACCAACATACTCATCATCACATACACCACCCCACACCTCACCCACACCACCCCATGGCACCCCAAAGGCACCCACGCTTTTCGGACCACGAACTCCGGGTCATGGTGGAGGAAATCCTAAGAGTGGAACCCCAGCTCTTTGGCTCGCAGGTGCAGCACACCAGTATAGCTAGGAAGGCGGAGCTATGGCAGCGGATTGTGGACAGGGTCAATGCGGTGGGACAGCATCCCAGGAATAGGGAGGACATCCGCAAAAGATGGAACGACCTACGGGGGAAGGTCCGATCGATGGTCTCCAGGCACAACATCGCGGTCCAGAAGACTGGCGGCGGACCCCCACCCACCCCTCCCGATTTTACATCGTGGGAGCAAGACGTCTTGAACATCCTGCATCCTCAGGGCCTCGCTGGAGTAGCCGGAGGAATGGACTCTGGTAAGTCCAATCTCAACTACTATATCCCCCCCACCCCACCAGCATGCCAACCCACACCCCCACCCTCACCCCCAACCCCCCAGCACACATCCTCCCTGACAATGTCTCACCAGCATAACCCACCCATCCCAACACCAAACCCTGAATGCCAACACAAATCATGGACACCCATCACCTAAGCATGACCACTGCACTAACCCACTAACTACCCTCACAACACCTCCCTCAAGGGAATGCCTGCACTGGGGGACAAGGGCACACATAACACGCACGCTATTGCACACACAGAAACAATAACCAAACTCTCTTACCCCATGCAGGACCCGAACGACAACACACCAGCCAGGAGGGTCCAGAAATGTCCATCCCACCACCGGAACAGGCCCACACTGAGGATAGCAGCTCTGTCGACAGTGAACCTGATGACCAGCCCGGACCATCGGGGACCTCTGGGCAGTCGGTTCCCCTCAGGCAGCCACAGGCCACACCAGACCCGACCCCCTCTGCCAACACCAGCACAGCTCCCACCCAGCGGGCCCATGCCTCTGTCTCTAGGACACGTCAATCAGCGGTGTGTCTGCCACTACAGCGCACCCAGGCTAACCCAACACCCCAACAACAACAGGGACCTGGGGGCAGTGGTAGCGGGCACACCGTCCAGGAGACAGAGGCCGGGGGAAACCGGGCAGCTCGGAGGGCTGCTGTGCGACAGGGGCGGGAGGAGAGGCCCAGGGAACCCACTCTCCAAGAGGCCCTCACCACCCTCATGGGGGCCTACCACCACTCCCAAGAAACGATGGCGACGGTACTGGCCAGGTTCACTGAGATCCAGGTACAGCAGGAGGAACGCTACATGGGGTTCAGGGAGGAGCTGAGAATCATCGGGACCGCAATGGGGACCATCGTCCTGGCCCTCAACAGGATAGAGGACGCGTTGCACCACACAGGGCCCCTGTCACTAGCCCGGACCAGGAACAGCCTACCACCTCCGCCGGCGCTAGTGGACAGGAGGCCCCAACACCACGACAGCCCCCCAGAACCCCACCTCCTGCTGAAGAACAACCACCCCGTAAGAGGAGCCTGAGATAAAAAAAAAAGACAGACTAGGATGTCAAGACCCCCGCCAGCAGGACATACCCCCTCAAGTCTTCCCACTGTCCCACATTGCCACCCTGTCCAACCATGAACTGCCTATGCTCCATCCTTCCACAGGCAAAAGGACAATGCACCTGTGAGACTGAGAACTGGACTCTGCCATGGATATTCCTCCACCCCCACCCATCACCCTTAGAATCACATGTACCGATATCTAACACTGTAAATAAATCACATATTGCACACAAATCTGTTTGGAGTCATGCTGTATTATTAACAAATGTATTACATATTACTGTTCAATATCTGTTCTGTCAATTACTGATGACAACATACCAATGTCAATACGCTGTAGTTCATGGGCAAACCAAGCAGAAGTCAGGTACTGAGTCAGACAGCACTGAGAAGGGAAGGGAAAGGCAAAAATTTATGAAAAAGATCTGGGGGGAACTACAGAAAGTACAGATGCAGGAGGCTATAAGCAATTGTGAAATGGCGTGGGTGATTCTTACCTGTGTGTTACTGGAAATACTGTTGTATCACTCTGTCCCTATTGTCTGTGTCGTCCTCTGAGTCTTCCTCCTCTTCACTCTCCACAGGCTCCACGGCTTCTACAACACCAACATCTGGACCATCCTCCTGCTGGAAAGGCACATGGCGTCGCAAAGCCAGGTTGTGAAGCATACAGCACGCCAAGATGATATGGCACACCTTCTTTGGTGAGTACATTAGGGATCCACCAGTCATATGCAGGCACCTAAATCTGGCCTTCAGGAGCCCAAAGGTTCGCTCAATCACCCTCCTAGTACGCCCATGGGCCTCATTGTACCGTTCCTCTGCCCTAGTCCTGGGATTCCTCACTGGGGTCAATAGCCACGGCAGGTTGGGGTAACCAGAGTCACCTATTAGCCACACACGCTGTCTCTGTAGCTGTTCCATCACATAGGGAATGCTGCTATTTCGCATAACATACGCGTCATGCACTGACCCAGGGAACTTGGCATTTACATGGGAGATGTACTGGTCAGCCAAACAGACCACCTGCACATTCATAGAATGGTAATTCTTCCTGTTCCTGTACACCTGTTCATCGTCATTTGGGGGGACTAAAGCCACATGGGTTCCATCAATTGCACCAATGATGTTTGGGATGTGTCCAAGGGCATAGAAATCAGCTTTCACTGTAGGCAAATCACCCTCCTCTGGGAAAATGATGTAGCTCCGCATGAGTTTCATCAGGGCAGACAACACTCTGGACAAGATCTTGGAAAACATAGGCTGAGACATCCCAGATGACATGGCCACTGTTGTCTGGAATGAGCCAGTTGCAAAAAAATGGAGGACTGACAGAACCTGCACTAGAGGGGGAATTCCTGTGGGTTGGCGGATGGGGGACATCAGGGCTGGCTCCAGCTGGCCACACAGTTCATGGATGGTGGCTCGGTCAAGTCGGTATCGTAGTATTATATTGCGTTCTTCCATTGTCGACAGGTCCACCAGCGGCCGGTACACGCGAGGATTCCTCCTTCTCATCGCAAGTCCCAGCGGACGGTGCCTAGGAAGGAGAATATGGAGTACAGAGTCAATCCACTCACAGGTACGTACAACACAGCTTGCACAGTACAGGTAAATGTATGGGTTGCTATGTTTGTATGTGTGCCATAGCAAGGCCTAGGCCTGTGTGACGCAGTAGAAATTAAGCCATGTGGGCCCTTGAAATGGCAGATGCCTGACCTGTGAAGTGGGACAATGGGATGTGAGGTCACTGCGCTGGCGGGACACACCGTGGCGGTAGGCGGTCGAAGACCGCTGTGCGAAGACGCATTGGTTAACATTGAAGCCTATGGGTTTCAGGAGCCAATGACGATGTGCGCCGGCGGTCGCGGTACGCACCGCCGCGGTACGCACCGCCGCGGGCGTGACCGCCATTTCCTATCTGCTTAATCACTCGAGACCTGATCATCCACAGGAGAGGACCTATACTGCAAGTGCTGCTGTGAACTCGGTCTGGAAGTGACAATGGCTGCTGCTACTGGTGAAAGGGCCCCCGCCTTCAGTTCAGAAGAGTTGGAGAAGCTCGTGGACGGGGTCCTCCCCCAGTATGCGCTACTCTACGGTCCTCCAGACCAACAGGTGAGTATACTGAGTGCACATTGAATGGGTTATGCCTGTGTGGTGTGGGGGGGATGCAAGTTGGTGGGGTGGGGAGGAAATGAGGAGTGCAACGCACGACAGATGAGAGAATGGGACCCATGGCAAGGTTGGGGAGGGGGGGGCATGTACTCCAAACAGACAGATATGTGACTTTTTCTCTTTCCCACCCTGTACATGTCAAACCGGTGAGCGCCCTTCAGAAAATCGATATTTGGCGTGCCATCGCCAAGGAAGTCCGGAACTTGGGGGTCCACAACAGACGGGGCACCCACTGCCGCAAGAGGTGGGAGGACATCTGCCGCGGAACGAGGAAGACCGCAGAAACACTGCTGGGGATGGCCTCCCGACCTAGGAGGGGTGCCAGTCGCATCATGACACCCCTGATGTCCCGGATCCTGGCGGTGGCCTACCCTGCTTTGGATGGGCGCTTGAGGACAGCACAGCAGACACAAGGGGGTGAGCATCTGCACATTCTCCTATCTGTATGCGCAGTGGAGGCGTCTGGGTGGGGGAGGAGGGCTGTGGGTGACATTAGGCCAGGGCGCTTTCTGTAGTGTAGTCCTCTCCCTTAGGCATGGCCCTGTGCCCCCGCCCCCCACCTCTGTAGGGTGCCAAGCGCAGCTACCCATGGTCCAGCATCACCCATTTGCGCGTCTGTTGTCCCTAGACCTGTTGGCCTAGTCAGAAGTACTGAGTAGTGTACCCCTAGTTCGCGACTTAGTTCATGAGGCACCTGTGTCTGTCCTCTCCGCAAAGGCTATTTATAAGGCATGCACTCAACTTTGTTTTATTTCTCCCCCCACCCTAAATCTTTGTTTTCTTGTGCTTTAGCATCATCAGGCGGAGGAGATTTGGCGTCGGAGCAAGAGGGAGCTGCAGGTCACCAGGCCCCGATGGGCACTGACACAGACACCGAGGGCACCAGTGATCCGGAGGGCGAGGGGAGCACCACAACGGGGGCCGGTGGAGACACCAGCGACACGGACACGTCCTCGCTTGGGAGCTCCCTAGCGGTGGCGGCAACATCTGTGCCCCCCGCAACAACAGTCGCCACCCAGCGCACCAGCACCGCCCTCCCAGCAGAACCTCACTCTTCGCTCCGTGGCCGCGCGCGTCTCCTTCGCCCCAGGCCCCTCAGCCCCTGCCTCTGTTACCCCTGCTGCCCTCAGTGCGGAGCTCATTGACCTGGTGAGGATGGTCATTGTTGGGCAGACTACCCTTCTGAATGCCATCCAGGGGGTGGAAAGGGAGGTGCATCGGAGCAATGCCTACCTGGAGGGCATTCATTCGGGTCAGGCTGCCCATCAACGAGCGTTCACTGCTCTGGCCTCAGCACTGACGGCAGCCATTGTTCCTGTCTCCAGTCTCCCTCTTCTATCTGCCTCCACCCTTTCTCTGTCTCCTGTACCTCAGCCTATCCCATCCACACCATCAGACCAGCCTGCACACACCTCAACACCCAAGGCCAGCTCATCCAAACATAAGCACCACAGAAAACACAAGCATTCATCCAAGCAACACACAGATGCAGACATATCAACAGTCACTACCACCTCTGTGTCCCCGTCCTCCTCGCCTCCCTCCTCCCTCCCTGTGACGTCTACACTCACACCTGCATGCACACCAACATCAGCCAGTTCTTCCACCACCAGCACACCCTCCACTACAGTCCGCACACCTGCAGTCACCACCCCCACTGGCATTTACACGTCCCCTGTGTCCTCACCCACTGTGTCTGTCACCCCGTCTTCCAAGACACATAAACGCAGGCAGACACCCAAACAACAGCCAACCACCTCACGACAGCCTACGTCCCAGTCACCTGCACCCAAGGACAGCACACCTGACTCTCATACAACCACATCCTCTTCCTCCACTTCTCTCACCACTACTCCTACCCCTTACCTTGGTCCCAAGAAATATTACCTCTCCAATCTTGACCTCTTTCCCTCCCCTGACCCACCCCCTCCAACTGGGAAAAGTCCCAAGGTCACCTCAGCCACCACCAGCCCAGCTTCTAAAGTGCAAGTGGTGCATGGCATGTGGAGTCCACCCTTTGGCGGCAGTGACACTTCGGTGAGCAGCAAGGGGACAGCCAGCCCCCCCCCAGGCAAGAGGACCCGGAAAGTGAAGGGCCGCCGTGAGCGGACAGAGACGGCTGCCCCCAAGGAGGTAACTCCGGCCACTTCACCTGCCACAACAGCCAGGGGAGGCAAGGGCCCGAGAGCCCCATCTAAGGAGCGGAAGGACAGCAGGGCGGAGAGGACAGCCACCAGGAGCGCGGAGCAGGAGGGCCCCACAAGCCCCATCCCGGCTGCAAGGGACGACACCAAAGGGCCCAGGACTCCGTCCCCGAAGGGGCCTGACCCTGCACGTTCTGAGGGCGAGTGAGCAGGGTGTCCAGGCCAGGTCTGATTCCCTTGACATGCTGCAAGAGCACCGCTGAACAGGGCCCGCCGTGCAGGAGAGCATCGCTGAAGAGGGCCCCGCCGTGAAGACAGGTACCGCTGAACAGGGCCAGCCGTGCAGAAGAGCACCGCTGAAGAGGGCCCAGCCGTGAAGACAGGTACCGCTGAACAGGGCCCGCCGTGCAGAAGAGCACCGCTGAAGAGGGCCCCGCCGTGAAGACAGGTACCGCTGAACAGGGCCCGCCGTGCAGAAGAGCACCGCTGAACAGGGCCCCGCCGTGAAGACAGGTACCGCTGAACAGGGCCCGCCGTGCAGAAGAGCACCGCTGAACAGGGCCCGCTGTGCAGAAGAGCACCGCTGAACAGGGCCCCGCCGTGTCAAGCACCGCTCCGCTGGGCCCTTCATCTCAAGCACCGCTCCGCTGGGCCCTTCCTGTCAAGCACCGCTCCGCTGGGCCCTTCATCTCAAGCACCGCTCCGCTGGGCCCTTCATCTCAAGCACCGCTCCGCTGGGCCCTTCATCTCAAGCACCGCTCCGCTGGGCCCTTCCTGTCAAGCACCGCTCCGCTGGGCCCTTCATCTTAGGCACCGCTCCGCTGGGCCCTTCCTCTCAAGCACCGCTCCACTGGGCCCTTCCTGTCAAGCACCGCTCCGCTGGGCCCTTAATCTCAAGCACCGCTCCGCTGGGCCCTTCATCTCAAGCACCGCTCCGCTGGGCCCTTCCTGTCAAGCACCGCTCCGCTGGGCCCTTCCTGCAAGAACCGCTCCGCTGGGCCCTTCATCTCAAGCACCGCTCCGCTGGGAACCGCCGTCTCAGGCACTGTTTATGGTTCACTGTGCCCACCATGCCTCCTCCTTGACCAGTGGAGACTGTCATCCACCGGATGGACTGTGGCTTTGCACTCCCCAGGATAGTCCAGTGGGCAGCCCACCCACTGTAGAGACATTGAGAGACTGTGGCTTTGCACTCCCCAGGATGGTCCAGTGGGCAGCCCACCCACTGTAGAGACATTGAGAGACTGTGGCTTTGCACTCCCCAGGATGGTACAGTGGGCAGCCCACCCACTGTAGAGACATTGAGAGACTGTGGCTTTGCACTCCCCAGGATGGTACAGTGGGCATGGTGGCTCCTCGTGGATCTGGCGTCGTGGACTCATGTGGCTGTGGTGGCCCCCCCTTCCCTTCCCCCTGAGGTGCCTGTAGTTTTAACATCAGATGCCCCTGCAGTGTTCTCTCCAAAGGACTCAGGCCTCGTGTGTGGGCTTTGCCCTTGTTTCGCAGAACATTGGCCCACGGACATGCTAGATTCGTAGGATGTGCAGGACTTGTTACTCCAGTTATACACTGATGTGTATGTATTTTTTATTTTTGTATATATTTATCACGGTTGGTCAATAATTTTCAGGAGCTATTTTTGTACATAAATATTTATTCTAAATTTGGTTGTGTCATTGTATTTTTTACGGGTGTTTGGGTGGTGTCACTGTGACTTGTTGCTCTGCATTGGTGTGTACATATTGGGGGGGTGGGGGCGGACGCATATGTGTGTGCCCGTAACCTTTCGTCCTCCCCCCTCCCGTGTGTCGTAGGTGCAGTACTCACCGTTGACGTCTGCGCCGGAGTTCGTACTCGTGGTAGATGAGCAGGTAGACGAGAGCAGGTATGATGTTCAATTCGGGTTCCATGCTGTCCGGATTCCGCGTGGAGTGTCTCGAGGTGAGCGTTTTCCATTGAAAATGTCTGTTTCCGCCGTGTTTTTATCGGCGGGGCTCCTGCCCCGGAAAAGGTGGCGGATTGGTGGGTCGTGATAGGGTGGGCGGTACATTGTCTGCCGCCTGGCTGTTGGCGGTGACCGCCGCGCTGTTTGTTTGTTCCGCCGTGGCGGTCGGAGTGTTAAAGCGGCGGCCTGTGTTGGCGGTTCCCACCAGGGTCAGAATTGCATTTTTTTGACCGCCGGCCTGTTGGCGGGTTGGCCGCCGCTTTATCACCGACCGCCAGGGTTAGAATGACCCCCAAAGTGTCTTAAGTCTTTAGAATATAAACAAAGTCTCTTTCGAGCACAAGTACCTGGTTTGGAGTGGAAAAATCTCCTCAGAGGGCCACAAAGGAAGAGGTGCGTGGAAAAAGGGTGTGTGTGTCGTTTTCTCCCCAGCACACACAGACTTGCGTCGTTATTTTCCACGCGGGGAAGCCGTGCGTCGTTTTCCGGCGCGCAGACAGTCTCTTTCTGTGGATGGCGGGGATTACCAGATGTCCCGGGTCTGTGCGTGGATTTTCCTGCTTGTTCTCCGGCTTCACGTCGGTCTCCGGGGCTGCACGCCGAAATTACGATCTCACGGCAGGCGTCGTGTCGATTTCTCCTCTAGACGTCGGTCTGCGGGGCTGCGCGTCGAAATTACGATCTCACGGCAGGCGTCGCGTCGATTTCTCCTCTAGAGGTCGGGCGGCGTTGTCCTTGCGAAGCCGTGCGTCGGATTTTCGGTCATCCCAAGAGCGTCCCGTCGATCAGCGTCGGTGTGCGGCGTTTTTCTCGCCGCGGAACAAGCTGTGCGTCGAAATTTTCGGCGCACGGAGCGTCCAAGTGAAAAAGAGAAGTCTTTTTGGTCCTGAGACTTCAGGGAACAGGAGGCAAGCTCTTTCCAAGCCCTTGGAGAGCACTTTCACAGCCAGACAAGAGATCAGTAAGGCAGCAGGGCAACAGCAAGGCAGCAGTCCTTTGTAGAGAGCAGACAGGTGAGTCCTTTGAGCAGCCAGGCAGTTCTTCTTGGCAGGATGTAGTTTCTGGTTCAGGTTTCTTCTCCAGCAAGTGTCTGATGAGGTAGGGCAGAGGCCCTGTTGTATACCCAAATGTGCCTTTGAAGTGAGGGAGACTTCAAAGAGTGGCTAAGAAGTGCACCAGGTCCCCTTTCAGTTCAATCCTGTCTGCCAGGGTCCCAGTAGGGGGTGTGGCAGTCCTTTGTGTGAGAGCAGGCCCTCCACCCTCCCAGCCCAGGAAGACCCATTCAAAATGCAGATGTATGCAAGTGAGGCTGAGTACCCTGTGTTTGGGGTGTGTCTGAGTGAATGCACAAGGAGCTGTCAACCAAGCCCAGCCAGACGTGGATTGTAAGGCACAGAAAGATTTAAGGGCAAGGAAATGCTCACTTTCTAAAAGTGGCATTTCTAGAATAGTAATATTAAATCTGACTTCACCAGTCAGCAGGATTTTGTATTACCATTCTGGCCATACTAAATATGACCTTCCTGCTCCTTTCAGATCAGCAGCTGCCACTTCAACAGTGTATGAGGGCAGCCCCAATGTTAGCCTATGAAGGGAGCAGGCCTCACAGAAGTGTAAAAACGAATTTAGGAGTTTTACACTTCCAGGACATATAGCTACATAGGTACATGTCCTGCCTTTTACCTACACAGCACCCTGCTCTAGGGGTTACCTAGGGCACACACTAGGGGTGACTTATATGTAGAAAAAGGGGAGTTCTAGGCTTGGCAAGTACTTTTAAATGCCAAGTCGGGGTGGCAGTGAAACTGCACACACAGGGCTTGCAATGGCAAGCCTGAGACAAGGTTAAGTGGGCTACTTGAGTGGGTGGCATAACCAGTGCTGCAGATCCACTAGTAACATTTAATCTACAGGCCCTAGGCACCTGTAGTGCACATTACTAGGGTCTTATAAGTAGATTAAATAGTTCAATCAGGTATGATCCAAAGTTACCATGTTTAAAGGGAGAGAGCATATGCACTTTAGCACTGGTTAGCAGTGGTAAAGTGCGCAGAGTCTAAAAACCAGCAAAAACAGTATCCAAAAAGTGGAGGGAGGCAGGCAAAAAGTTAGGGGTGACTACCCTAAGGCTGTCAGGTCTAACACATGGGATGTGTTCACCTGCAAACTTTGTTTTGTCTTAGAGGAGTGGGTACGTTTCTGATAGAAAGAGTGAATCATGGAGGCACGTAAAATGATTGTTTTGTCAGATGAAGAATTTAACAACTTGATAGGCCATATCTAATACGGAAAAAAGTAGTGACCAATGTGGATAACCGTAAGTGGACAAAGCTACATAATTTAAAGAAAATTGTAAAGAGAGCTGAATCATATGCACAATTAATGTTAGAGTACCTTAGGGCTGGGGTGATCCCCTCAGGATTGAGAGTGAGGAAATTTCCAGCGTTGTTTATGGAGTTACATAAATCGCCAGAAATCTGGACTCAAATTGTAAATAGATGTGCAAGAGACTGAATGATTTTGATCATGGAGACTGTCAAAGAAGTGATGGTAATCCTTAATCAGGAAATGTTGAAGTTGGAAGAAAATTTACAAGCAAAAATGTATTAGAAGGGGTGAATAATAACTGGATGAAATTAACAAGGAGCTCCATGACTTTGAAGAATATCTTATTTAAAAAGAGACAGACAAGCTAAAAAACTATATGAGGTGGTATACACAAAATTAAACTTTGCCCATACTTGACAATAAATTACCATCAAGAAGGTAATCAGGATCTAAGACATCGTCATCCCTATGCAAGGAAAAAGAGAACTATAGCTCAGAAGGAGCTAGCGTAGGTACGTCAGAGACATATGGACCTATCCAAGCATCAACTAGAGCCATAGAGGGAGAGAATGATTGCTATCCCTCCCCCTCTCCTTTTTAATCTTGAGGTCAGAACAGAGAAAGCAATTGGTTCCAGAGACAGGACATAGGAAGGTCCTACCATCAAGACCTTCAACATCACTATAGGAAGACAAGTAACCAACAATATTGGAGATCTTGTAAGCGCCAAAGTCAGAAACTAATGGCACTTTTACAATCTTCAATCTTTTATCTAGGGAGAGTGGTAAAGAAGAATGTGCATTTCAAGTTAAATCAAGAAGTTTTCTCCTTTTTCAGGAAGATAAGATCAAAACATTTATACACACAGAGTCAAGAGAGTAATCACTCTGGCTCTAAATCCAATTCTAAATTCACACCTACCCTTGCCATGCTGGGTCCAGAAGTAGCCATATTTGCAAGAGCAGTTTTAAAAGATCTTAACAATACCACTAAACGTATTCCCTCTCTACCTTCCAATTTAATGCAAGGAGAAAATGCTGCCCTCAGAAAATTACAAGAGAACTCAATGATCACAGTGGGCCTGTGCAACAAAGGGTACAGTAATATTCCAAAGTCCAAAAAATGTTAGAGGTCTCGGAGCACCACATAAGGGCAAATTCAAAAGTAATTGAGAAATTCCAAAAACAAATTGCACAGGTGATGTCTAGAGCCTTGGAGAGTAGGGTTATTTGATAGAGTGGATTTGAATTCCTTAATGAAGCAAACAAGTCATCCCAGCACTGTTTGGAGTACCAAAGACCCAAAAGACTATAGAGAACACACCGTTTTGCCCTATTATTTGCTCTGTTAATTCAATCACTGAACCTCTTTCTAAGTAAGTTGTCAACTTTCTCTGCCCCATGGCCAAGTCCTTTGCCTCGTATGTTAGGGACACAGAAGATATGATTTCTAAAATTGAAAATTTGCCTTTTTACCACCATCAAGAGGTCCTTGTAACATTAAACATTGAGACGATTTGCACCAACATCCCTCAGAGGGAAGTGCTAGAGGCAATAGAAGCCTGTACCGTGGGGATGGGGAGCATGCCTTGGAACAGACCAAGTTCATTTAGGAATATTTTGAAAAAGTGCTCTAACAACTTTTTTTTTATTTAATGGGAACATCTACCAGCAAATTGTGGGGACTACCATGGGGACCTCCTGTACCCCATTAAAACAAACATCTTTATGGGTGTATATGAATTCAAATATAACTTATACGGTGCAGTATCCTTCATTGAGAATGTGAAGAACTGGTTGCGATTTATAGATGACATATTCTTTGTATGGATAGGGAAAGAAGAAGATCATCATAAATCTATTTTTGGGCTAAATTCCAGTAAGAGGAAATTAAAATACAATGTGAAATATAGCAGGGTGAAGGTGGAGTTCCTGTATTAATGGATGTTGGACCTGGCCCTTTTTTCCAGGGTCATCTCCAAACTTTTTGCCTTCCTCCTACTGTTTTTCTGACCTCTTTTTGTTGGCTCTGGGTACTTTATCACTGCTGATTAGCGCTGAAGAGTATGTGCTCTCCCTTCTAATCTTGGTATGATTGGCTTACAACGGATGGACACATTTAATTGACCTGTAAGTCCCTTGTGCAGTGGTATCCCTTACACCCAGGTCCTGTACATTAAATGCTACTAGTGGGCCTGCAGCATAGCTTGCACCCCCCACAGAAGTAGCCTTCAAACCTGTCTCAGGCCTGCCACTGCATGGCCTGCATGCACAGTTTACTGTCATAGAGGCTTTGCATCTAATGTTGCTTGCCAGGCCTGGAACTCCCCCTTCTACTACATGTAGGTCACTCCTAAGGTATGCCCTAGGCAGCACTGTGGGCTGGGTGCTGTGTAGGTAGGAGGTAGGACATGTGCCTTATTGTGTGGCCTGTCCTAGTAGTGACAAACAGCCTATTTGGTTTCACACTGCTGTGAGTGCTGCCTCTCTCACAGGCTTGCTTTGGAAATGCCCTTCCATCAGTTTAAGTGGTATTCTCTGATCTACGGGGAGCAGTGTGGGCATGTTTGATATGGTTGGAATCGTAGTGAGAAATTCTGCTTAATGGTGTAGGTGGACTTGTTATTACCATTGTAGAAATGCCACTTTTAGAAAACGGGCATTTCTCTATGCTTTCGACTCTTGTGCTTTGCAGCTTGTCTCCAATCCACATCTGATGAAGAGTGACAGCTGAGCTTTGTGCATACTTTCCAGACAGCCACCATACAGGGAGGGTGTAGGTATAATAGGAGTACTTCTGCATACTGAGTGGTCTTCCTGGGCGAGGTAGAGGTGGGCACACATACATTTGTATAGGCTGTGTCCTGCCCTTACACAAAGGGCTTATTTACCACCTACTGATGTCTGGAGCCAGTGCGGAAGAGAAGGGGTATTCCTAGAACTGGTTAGAACTGGTTGGAACCTTCTCTCAACTTCTAGAATCTGGGCAACAGAAGTATAAGTGCAGGGGTTGTTCCTCAGGTTTTTTGAGACACTGATGGACACTGTGGGGACTTGACACTAAATGCTGCTGGAAGAACTCACTAGGAACCACCTTGGAACTGCCCTGCTGATGTTCCGACCTGTGGCCTGCTATGTCAGTAGAAGGACTGCCATTTGCATTTATCAGGGCCTTTGTGCTGGCCTTCTTGCTTGGGCCCTGCATCCTTATGCCCCCTCAGTAGCTTCCAGGGACTGGGTGATGTGCCCCCTTTCCTCCCAGTCTTTACTGTGACAGTGTGAGGGTCACACCTCTTACCCATACTGCAACATATGAAGAGTGCTGTTTTTCCTTGTTTTCTAGGCAGGTGTGTGAGGGGCACCTACTCTACTCCCTTTGGGTCATGGTGGCAGTGCGAGTGGAGCACACCTGACCTGCGTTTTGCTGATGTGGCCCTCCTCCTCCTGGCAGGAAACATGAAGAGGAGCTAGTCATCAGCCTCTTGTGACAGTGCGGATGAGCGCACCTCTGTGCGAACCCCTGGGCACAGGCAGGCCCCTTCTGGAAGGAAATCACTGCTGCAACCCCAGGGAAACTGTCACTGGAGCCGTGGCAGACCAGCTCTGAGCATGACCAAAGTGAGGGAGCTGCTGTGCTACCTTGGGGCAGCCGGACTGCCAGAGAAGGGAGCAGTCTCCCAAGTAGCTGCTTAGATCTGGGGGTGGACATGCCGTGGACTTGCGGCCGCACCCTGACTGAGCAGTACACACAGGGAGAGCGAGAGTTGCCTTCCCATCTACACAGAGGGTGCAGCCTTTTTTTCTTCACCTCCCCCCACAGTAGATTTACTGGGGACTGCAGGGCCTTATTTCTTTTGGGAAGAGAGACATAACTTAATGTGAAGTCTCTTTTTGTGGTGTATTTATTGTGTCACTTAGTTGTGTATGTTGTGCAAATGCTTTAGACATTGCCTCTGGAATAAGCCTGTCTGCTCGTGCCAAGCAACCAAGCGGTGAGCAGGGGTCATCTTAGGTGTGTAACTCCCTTGCCCTGACTACAGTAGCGGCCCCTGTCTGGCTTAGGTGCCTACCCTAGCCAACCAGGAACCCCATTTCTAACAATGGATTTCAGGAGTGCTGGACTGCCTTCAGTTAGTATTTTACAGGAAACCCACTGTGAGAAATACTATACATCAGCATGCAAGTTCCCATCCCAACTTCCAGAAAGATTCCAGCCCCTTTGGAGAAATCTTAAGGATCAGACAAAATTGTTACACAATGGCATGAGGGGAACTAAAGGAGAGACTTCTTCATAGATGCTACACAAGGTGTTAAGTCAGGCAAGCCTTCAAAAGAGCTAAATATTATGATTAAGATGCCCTTTGGCAAGAAAAAAGCTATAAGAAAGGATGACAGGCTTGTATGTATTACTATGAATTATAAAGTGAAAATAATTTTTTAGCAGAACTGGAAAATTCTTAACACTAACGAGTAAGACTTGAAATTGGAAAAACCGGAACCAGGTCTAAGGCGAGATGAGTAATGTAAAATTTGATATAAATGATTTATGTGGGAGGGAACAGTGATTGGAAATGTTTTCCTTTTCATTATGTGGGATAAGACCTTCTTCAATGTCTAGGATTTTGATGCTTACTCCACGCATTGAGATTTATTCTAATATTTTGATGCTTCAATGGCATGGTTTCCTCTAATGTTTAATTAATTTCTGGGATGCCCTGCTGACATCAACCACATTTTTTAACTAATGACCTGCTGTTGGAATGTGGATTATTAGTAAGGTTAGGTAACTTACCAATAGGCCACAAACCCCCCACTAGGTACAGTCAGGGTCTCAATAAATTAACCCCAGCTCAACCCTTGGTAGCTTGGAAACGAGCAGTTAGGCTTAATTTAGGAGACAGGTGTGCAAGGCATTTAAAAGACACAAAACAGTAAATAAGCAAAACACAAAACACAATAAAAATAAAACACCAATTTATAAAAATAGATTATATTTTAATTTTGAAATGACATTAAAACGACAAAAATCCAATAAAGGGAACCGGAGATATGATTTTTTAAAGAATACATGTTTTCTAGAGCATTGAAATCAAAATCTGGACATCTGGTCCCACTTGATAGGGGCAAAGTCAAAATTTGAGGCTGACCGTGATGGAGCCCTGCTACAATGAGTAGGAGGCTTTGGTCAAAGTTTTACCTTCAGACTTAGGCCCTCATTCTGACCTTGGCGGGCGGCGGAGGCCGCCCGCCAAAGTCCCGCCGTCAGGTTATCGTTCCGCGGTCGAAAGACCGCGGCGGTAATTCTGACTTTCCCGCTGGGCTGGTGGGCGGTCGCCTTCAGGCCGCCCGCCAGCCCAGCGGGAAAGAGGCTTCCACGATGAAGCCGGCTCGGGATCGAGCCGGCGGAGTGGAAGCTGTGCGACGGGTGCAGTTGCACCCGTCGCGTATTTCACTGTCTGCGCAGCAGACAGTGAAATACATTTAGGGGCCCTCTTACGGGGCCCCGCGACCCCCCCTACCGCCATCCGGATCCCGGCGGTCGGACCGCCGGGATCTGGATGGCGGTAGGGGGGGTCGGAATCCCCTCGGCGGCGCAGCAAGCTGCGCCGCCTTGGAGGATTCAATGGGGCGGCGGTACACTGGCGGGAGCCCGCCAGTGTTGCCGGTCCGACCGCGGCTTTACCGCCGCAGTCGGAATCCCCATTGGAGCACCGCCGGCCTGTCGGCGGTGCTCCCGCGGTCCTCCGCCCTGGCGGTCTTTGACCGCCAGGGTCAGAATGAGGGCCTTAATCTTTTTCTTAAAGATTTTCTTGACTGGGACAAAGTCACAAGTTAAATCTGACCTTCCTGAAGCACTCTTTGGATACGTGTTGCAGGAAACCTCGGTCAAGAATTCTACCTTCAGACTTAGTTGATTGTTCATGACAGAAATATTTGTCTTGGCCAAACGTGAAATTGGTTCCAACCTTCCTGGAGCCCTCCTTGGATACAAAGCGCGGGAAGCCTCAATCAACTTTCTACGTTAGATTTCGAGTTATTGTTATCGGATTGCCTTTCCAGGAGCCGTCGACATAAGTCAGTCCACTGTAGGAAAGTACAATCTTGCCTGGCAAGTTACCCCCAATTTTATATGTATGTCAGTTTGTTTTTGCCAGTCTCACTGGGATCTTGCTAGCCAGGACCCCAGTGCTCATAGTTTGTGGCCTGAATGTGTGTCCCTGTGTAGTGACTAACTGTGTCACCGAGGCTCTGCTAATCAGAACCTCAGTGCTTATGCTCTCTCTGCCTTTAAAATTGTCACTGCAGGCTAGTGACCAATTTCACCAATTCTAATTTGCACACTGGAACACCCTTATAATTCCCTAGTATATGGTACCTAGGTACCCAGGGTATTGGGGTTCCAGGAGATCCCTATGAGCTGCTGCATTTTTTTTGCCACCCATAGGGAGTTCAGACAATACTTACACAGGACTGTCACTGCAGCCTGAGTGAAATAAGGTCCATGTTATTTCACAGCCATTTTACACTGCACTTAAGTAACTTATAAGTAACCTATATGACTAACCTTCACTTAGTGAAGGTTAGGTGCAAAGTTACTAAGTGTGAGGGCACCCTGGCACTAGCAAACGTGCCCCCACATAGTTCAGGGCAATTTCCCCAGACTTTGTGAGTGCGGGGACACCATTACACACGTGCATTACATATAGATCAATACCTATATGTAGCTTCACAATGGCAACTCCGAACATGGCCATGTAACATGTCTAAGATCGAGGAATTGACCCACGTACCAAATCTGGTATTGGGGTGCCAATCCTATGCATCCCCGGGGCTCCACCATGGACCCCGGGTACTGCCAAGCCACCAGCTCTCTGGGGTTTTCTCTGCAGCTACCGCTGCTGCCAACCCACAGACAGGGGGTTCTGGTCTCCTTGGGTCTGGGCAGCCCAGTCCCAGGAAGGCAGAACAAAGGATTTCCTCTGAGAGAGGGTGTTACACCCTCTCCCTTTGGAAAAAGGTGTTAAGGGCTGGGGAGGAGTAGCCTCCCCAGACTCTGGAAATGCTTTGAAGGGCACAGATGGTGCCCTCCTTGCAAAAGCCAGTCTACACTGATTCAGGGAACCCCCAGTCCCTGCTCTGGAACGAAATTGGACAAAGGAAAGAGGACTTACCTCTCCCCTGTCCATCACCACCCCGGGGTGGTGCCCAGAGCTCCCCCAGTGTGTCCCAGACCTCTGCCATCTTGAATCCAGAGGAGTAAGGGCACAGTGGAGGCCTCTGAGTGGCCAGTGCCAGCAGGTGACGTCATAGACCCCTCCTGATAGGTGCTTACCTAACTAGGTGGCCAATCCTCCTATGAGGGCTATTTAAGGTCTCTCCTGTGGGCTTTTCATCAGATAACGACTTGCAAAAATTCACCAGAGTTCCTCTGCATATCCCTCTTCGACTTCTGCCAAGGATCGACCGCTGACTGCTCCAGGACGCCTGCAAAACTGCAACAAAGTAGCAAGAAGACTACCAGCGACATTGTAGCACCTAATCCTGCTGGCTTTCTCTACTGTTTCCTGGTGGTGCATGCTCTGGGGGCTCTCTGCCTTCACCCCTACCCTGAACTGGATGCCATGAAGAAATCTCATGTGGGTCGATGGAATCTTCGCCCTGCTCCAGCTGGCACCAAACTTCAGCATTACCGGTACTCTGGGACCCCTCTCATCCTGACGAGTGTGGCCCCTGGAACACAGGTGGTGGACCCAAGTGACCCAGACTGTCCAGTGGTCCAACTGTCCCAATTGAGAGGAGGTAAGTCCTTGCATCCCCTCTCTAGACAGTAATCCTATGTACTGCATGAACTGCAGCTGCTAGGGCTTCTGTGAACCTTTGCAAGGAGTCCTTCATGCACAGCCTAGCCCAGGTCCCCAGCACTGCGTCCTGCATTTCTCAACTCACTGAGTTGACCACCGGGTTCCTGGGACCCTCTTTGTAGTGTTGAGATGACTGCCATGCTCACTTTTCTTGAACCCATGTTCAAGTACTACTGCGAGTGCTGCCTTCTTGTGCGTGGACTCCCTGTATTGCTTAGGGCCCCTTCTGTCTCCTCTTCCAAGTGGCGACCTCCTGGTCCTTCCTGGGCCCGGGCAGCACCCTTTTTCTTCAACTGCAACCTTTGCAGCTAGCAAGGCTTGTTTGCAGTCTTTATCCAAAGAAACAACTCTGCTTCCTCCAGCACTCCAGGGACATCTTCTGCACAAAGGAGAAGTTCCTAGCACCTTTCGTTGTTGCAGAATCTTCAGCTTCTTCCACCCGGAGGCAGCAATTTTACACCTTCATCCTGGGTTTAGTGGGCTCCTGCCCCCCTGGACACTTTCGTGACTCTTGGACTTGGTCCCCTTCCTTTGCAGGTCCTCAGGTCCAGGAATCCATCTTCAGTGCTTTGCAGTCTGTTGTGGTCTTTGCAGAATCTCTTATCATGACTTTAGTGTGTTTCTGTGAAAGTAGTGTCACTTTACTCCTACTTTTCAGGGTCTTGGGGTGGGATATCTTGGACACCCTTAGGGCCATATTTATACTCTGTTTGCGCCGGATTTGCGTCGTTTTTTTTTACGCAAATTCGACGCAAAACGAACTCCATATTTATACTCTGGCGTTAGGCGCGCCTAGCGCCAAAGTTCATGGAGTTTGCGTCATTTTTTAGCGTGGACACCTACTTTGCGTTAATGATGTGCAAGGTAGGCGTTCCCTTCTAAAAAATGACTCCGAGGCATGTGCGCCGTATTTATACTCCCGGGCAAAAATGACGCCCAGGAGTGGGCGGGTCAAAAAAAATGACGTCCAGCCGATTTAGCGTCATTTTTTAACGCCTGGTCAGGGCAGGCGTTAAGGGACCTGTGGGCTCGGAAGGAGCCCAGAGGTGCCCTCCCATGCCCCCAGGGACACCCCCTGCCACCCTTGCCCACCCCAGGAGGACACCCAAGGATGGAGGGACCCATCCCAGGGAACTTAAGGTAAGTTCAGGTAAGTATTTTTTATTTTATTTTTTGTGGCATAGGGGGGCCTGATTTGTGCCCCCCTACATGCCACTATGCCCAATGACCATGCCCAGGGGACATAAGTCCCCTGGGCATGGCCATTGGGCAAGGGGGCATGACTCCTGTCTTTGCTAAGACAGGAGTCATTTAAATGGAGGTTGGGAGTAAAAAAAAACGGCGCAAATCGGGTTGAGGCGAAAATTTTGCCTCAGCCTGACTTGCCACATTTTTTGACGCCCAAGCTCCATATTCCCCTACGCCGGCGCTGCCTGGTGTAAGTCTTTTTTTTTTACGCACACCAGGCAGCTCCGCCGGCTAACGCCGGCTAACGTCATTGAATAAATACGGCGCCCGCATGGCGCTTCAGAATGGCGTTAGCCGGCGTTAAATTTTTTGGCGCACAACTGCGTTGGCGCAGTTGTGCGTCGAAAGGTATCAATATGGCCCTAAGTGTTTTTCTTACACTCCCAGTGACCCTCCACACACTACATTAGGCCAGGGGTCCCTAAATGGTTCGGATTCTACTTTCTTAGTATATGGTTTGTGTTGCCCCTAGGCCTATTGCATCCTATTGTATCCTACAGTGTTTGCACTACTTCTCTAACTGTTTACTTCCCTGATTTTGGTTTGTGTGTATATTTTGTGTATTTTACTTACCTCCTAAGGGAGTATATCCTCTGAGATATTTTTGGCACATTGTCACTAAAATAAAGTACCTTTATTTTTAGTAACCCTGAGTATTGTGATTCTTATGATATAGTGCTATATGATATAAGTGATATAGTTAGAGCTTTGCATGTCTCCTAGTTGAGCCTAAGCTGCTCTGCTATAGCTATCTCTATCAGCCTAAGCTGCTAGAACACTACTAATCTACTAATAAGGGATAACTGGACCTGGCACAAGGTGTAAGTACCATCAGGTACCCACTATAAGCCAGGCCAGCCTCCTACATCCACTCATGGAGCTTTTTTCCAAAACTGCTCCAAGCTTCTCCAAACTTCTGGATCTCATTCTAGAAGCTCCTCCATGGTTCTTTATGAGTCCACAGCTCATCCTAAGGTTCTAGAAGCTCTGAGTTGCTTCTTGAGGGTTAAGACTCCAACTCCCAGAAAACACCTAGCTCAAATCTAAAAATGACCACTGGTCACCATTCAGCTGGTCAGTTTCTTCAGGCTTGATGCAGGGGACTTTGGTCAGCTATTGTCTACCTGTAGCATATAGGGAGTCCCTTCATGAAGCAGTAGACGCCAGGCAAAGTCCTTTTTGTGGTGAAGCCCAAGTGTGCATCTGGTACAGTCCTTCTGAGTGCAGTGTCCAGATGCAGGCCAGGGGTCATGGATGGCAGTCCTTCTTCTTTTCGTGTTCCTTTAAGGATCTGAGATTGGGTGCTGCTATGTAAATTTTATCCTTGCTCCTGGGGTGGAAAGTGGGTCAGGGGGGCTCTGTCCAATCATGTGCAGGTCTCCACGTTTTTTGAGTGACCACTTCCTGGGAAGTGTGGCAAAAATCAATCCCAGGGAGCAACATTCCTCCAAAATCCAAGGTGGCAAAAATCCAGTATTATAGTTTAGGTCTGGCTGAGTCCTCCCACTGGTGTGGATACGTTTCCCTTGTAACCCAGGTTCCTTAATCTAATCAGAAGGCACCTGAATGTCTGGGGCTGCAGGAAATGAGGGAGGTACAGCTGCTGTCCTTCCCTCCTTTGAAATCCAGTTTGACTGCTCTCCCCCCATCCTGTTCTAACATCTGCTGAGGCAGATCTCCTCTCACCAGGTGCTTCCCTTGTTTCAGCCCAGGCCACTTCACACCTCATCAGGCAGCCTGGCTCAGGCTGCCAGAGGCTGACCAATCAGATAAAGGCACTACAGAGTTGAAAGTGGTAACTTTTAGTTCTAAAACGCTTTCTAGGTACAAGTTATATTAAATTCGACAGTGGTAAGTTGTTGGGTTTATTATAACTTTTTATTTGAGACCACTGTTAGACCTGACAGCCTTAGGGTGGTCACCCCTAACTTTCTGCCTGCCTCCCTCTACTTTTTAGATACTGTTTTTGCTGGTTTTAAGACTCCGCACACTTTACCACTGCTAACCAGCGCTTTAGTGCATATGCTCTCTTCCTTTAAACATGGTAACATTTGACTATACCCAATTCGACTGTTTAATTTACTTATAAGTCCCCAGTAGAGTGCACTATATGTGCCCAGGGCATGTAGATTGAATGCTACTAGTGGGCCTGCAGCACTGATCGTGCCTCCCACTTAAGTAGCCCCTTAACCTTATCTCAGGCCTGCCATTGCAATGCCTGTGTGTGCAGTTTCACTGCCAATTCGACTTGGCATTTGAAAGTACTTCCCAAGCCTAAAACTCCCCTTTTTCTACATATAAGACACCCCTATGGTGTGCTTTAGGTAACCCATAGGGCAGGGTGCTGTGTAGGCAAAAGGCAGGACATGTACTTCTGTATTTTACTTGTCCTGATAGTGTAAAACTCCTAAATTTGTTTTTACACTTCTGTGAGGCCCGCTCCCTTCGTAGGCTAGCATTGGGGCTGCCCTAATACATTGTTTGAGTGGTAGCTGCTGATCTGAAAGGAGTAGGAAGGTCATATTTAGTAAGGCCGGATGTAGGAAAGTACCATCTTGCTTGGCATGTTACCCCCATATTTAACTGTATATATGTTGTTTTAGTGAATGTGTCACTGGGACCCTGCCAGCCAGGGCCCCAGTGCTCATAAGTGTGCCCTGTATGTGTTCCCTGTGTGATGACTAACTGGCTCACTGAGGCTCTGCTAACCAGAACCTCAGCGGTTATGCTCTCTCTTTGCTTTCCAAATTGTCACTAACAGGCTAGTGACCAATTTCACCAATTCACATTGGCATACTGGAACACCCTTATAATTCCATAGTATATGGTACTGAGGTGCCCAGGGTATTGGGGTTCCAGGAGATCCCTATGGCTGCAGCATTTCTTTTGCCACCCATAGGGAGCTCTGACAATTCTTACACAGGCCTCCCACTGCAGCCTGAGTGAAATAACGTCCATGTTATTTCACAGCCATTTACCACTGCACTTAAGTAACTTAAAAGTCACCTATATGTCTAACCTTTACCTGGTAAAGGTTGGGTGCTAAGTTACTTAGTGTGTGGGCACGCTGGCACTAGCCAACGTGCCCCCACATCGTTCAGGGCAAATTCCCCGGACTTTGTGAGTGCGGGGACACCATTACTTCGTGCACTAAACATAGGTCACTACCTATGTATAGCGTCACAATGGTAACTCCGAACATGGCCATGTAACATGTCTAAGATCATGGAATTGTCACCCCAATGCCATTCTGGCATTGGGGAGACAATTCCATGATCCCCCGAGTCTCTAGCACAGACCCAGGTACTGCCAAACTACTTTTCCCGGGGTTTCACTGCAGCTGCTGCTGCTGCCAACCCCTCAGACAGGTTTCTGCCCTCCTGGGGTCCAGCCAGGCTTGGACCAGGAAGGCAGAACAAAGGACTTCCTCAGAGAGAGGGTGTTACACCCTCTCCCTTTGGAAAAAGGTGTCAGGGCTGGGGAGGAGTAGCCTCCCCCAGCCTCTGGAAATGCTTTGATGGGCACAGATGGTGCCCATCTCTGCATAAGCCAGTCTACACCGGTTCAGGGATCCCCCAGCCCTGCTCTGGCGCGAAACTGGACAAAGGAAAGGGGAGTGACCACTCCCCTGACCTGCACCTCCCAGGGGAGGTGCCCAGAGCTCCTCCAGTGTGCTCCAGACCTCTGCCATCTTGGAAACAGAGGTGCTGCTGGCACACTAGACTGCTCTGAGTGGCCAGTGCCAGCAGGTGATGTCAGAGACTCCTTCTGATAGGCTCTTACCTGTGTTGCTAGCCTATCCTCCTTCCTAGGTAGCCAAACCTCATTTTTTGGCTATTTAGGGTCTCTGCTTTGGGGAATTCTTTAGATAACAAATGCAAGAGCTCATCAGAGTTCCTCTGCATTTCTCTCTTCACCTTCTGCCAAGGAATCGACCGCTGACTGCTCAGGACGCCTGCAAAACCGCAACAAAAGTAGCAAAGACGACTACTGCAACCTTGTATCGCTGATCCTGCCGCCTTCTCGACTGTTTTTCTGGTGGTGCATGCTGTGGGGGTAGTCTGCCTCCTCTCTGCACTAGAAGCTCAGAAGAAATCTCCCGTGGGACGACGGAATCCTCCCCCTGCAACCGCAGGCACCAAAAGAACTGCATCACCGGTCCTCTGGGTCCCCTCTCATCACGACGAGCGTGGTCCCTGGAACTCAGCAACTCTGTCCAAGTGACTCCCACAGTCCAGTGACTCTTCAGTCCAAGTTTGGTGGAGGTAAGTCCTTGCCTCCCCACGCTAGACTGCTTTGCTGGGTACTGCGTTATTTGCAGCTGCTCCGGCTCCTGTGCACTCTTCCAGGATTTTCTTTGTGCACAGCCAAGCCTGGGTCCCCGACACTCTAACCTGCAGTGCACAACCTCCTGAGTTGTCCTCCCGCGTTGTGGGATCTCCTTTTGTGACTTCGGGTGAGCTCCAGTTCACTCCTCTTCGTAGTGCCTGTTCCAGCACTTCTGTGGGTGCTGCTTGCTTCTGTGAGGGCTCCCTATCTTGCTGGGTACCCCCTCTGTCTCCTCACACAATTGGCGACATCCTGGTCCCTCCTGGGCCACAGCAGCATCCAAAAATCCTAACCGTGACCCTTGCAGCTAGCAAGGCTTGTTTGCAGTCTTTCTGTGTGGGAACACCTCTGCAAGCTTCTTCACAACGTGGGACATCCATCCTCCAAAGGAGAAGTTCCTAGTCCTCTTCGTTCTTGCAGAATCCACAGCTTCTACCATCTGGTGGCAGCTTCTTTGCACCCTCAGCTGGCATTTCCTGGGCATCTGCCCAATCCCGACTTTGTCGTGACTCTTGGACTTGGTCCCCTTGTTCCACAGGTACTCTCGTCCGGAAATCCACTTTGGTTGCATTGCTGGTGTTGTTCTTTCTTGCAGAATTCCCCTATCACGACTTCTGTGCTCTCTGGGGAATATAGGTGCACTTTACACCTACTTTTCAAGGTCTTGGGGTGGGCTATTTTTCTAACCCTCACTGTTTTCTTACAGTCCCAGCAACCCTCTACAAGCTCACATAGGTTTGGGGTCCACTCGTGGTTCGCATTCCACTTTTGTATATGGTTTGTGTTGCCCCTATACCTATGTGCTCCTATTGCAATCTATTGTAACTATACACTGCTTGCATTACTTCCTTTTGCTATTATATTTTTGGTATTGTGTACATATATCTTGTGTATATTTGCTATCCTCATAAAGAGGGTACTCACTGAGATACTTTTGGCATATTGTCATAAAAATAAAGTACCTTTACTTTTAGTATATCTGTGTATTGTGTTTTCTTATGATATTGTGCATATGACACCAGTGGTATAGTAGGAGCTTTGCATGTCTCCTAGTTCAGCCTAAGCTGCTCTGCTATAGTTACCTTCTACCAGCCTAAGCTGCTAGAAACACCTCTTCTACACTAATAAGGGATAACTGGACCTGACACAGAGTGTAAGTACCCCTTGGTACCCACTACAAGCCAGGCCAGCCTCCTACACCGGAATGATGATTTAAAATCCTGCTGGCTGGTGAAGTTGGATTTAATATTACTATTTTAGAAATGCCACTTTTAGAAAGTGAGCATTTCTCTGCACTTAAGGCCCATATTTATACTTTTTTAGTGCCGCATTTGCGCTGCTTTTTGACGCAAAAGTGGCACAAACTTACAAAATACAATTGTATTTTGTAAGTTTGCGCCGCTTTTGCGTCAAAAAATTATGCAAATGCAGCACTAAAAAAGTATAAATATAGGCCTAAATCTTTCTGTGTCTTACAATCCACGTCTGGCTGGGTTTAGTTGACAGTTCCTTGTGCATTCACTCAGACAAACCCCAATCACAGGATACTCAGCCTCACTTGCATACATCTGCATTTTGAATGGGTCTTCCTGGGCTGGGAGAGTGGAGGGCCTGCCCTCACACAAAGGACTGCCACACCCCCTACTGGGACCCTGGCAGACAGGATTGAACTGAAAAGGGACCTGGTGCACTTCTAAGCCACTCTTTGACATCTCCCGCACTTCAAAGTCACATTTCGGTATATAAACAGGGCCTCTGCCCCTACCTGCTCAGACACTTCTGAGGTAGACACTCTACTTCATCAAGACACTTCCTGGAGAAGAAACCTGTAACCAGAACCTGCATCCTGCGAAGAAGAACTGCCTGGCTGCCCAAAGGACTCCCCTGACTGCTTTCTGTGAAGAACTGCTGCCTTACTGTTGACCTGCTGCTCTCTGGCTCTGGTGAAGAAGTGCTCTCCAAGGGCTTGGCTAGAGCTTGCCACCTATTCCCTGAAGTCTCAGGACCAAAAAGACTTCATCTCCTCAAGAAGGACCCTTGTGTGGCGACATTCGATGCACTACGTGCCAGAAACGCAGCACAGCCTGCACCGCAGTGAAAATTTCACTTTTTACGCCGAACTGGAATGACACAGCCCAACTTTGCAATGAGAAGATCGATGCAGCACCAGCGTAGTGACCGGAACTTCAGCGGACGCCCACTGGATTGACACACGGCTGAGCCGGAACGACGCAGCCCGACTTCCAGAGAGGAATCAACGCAGCTCCTGCCGTACCATAGAAAATTCGATGCAACGCCCACTGGATCAAGGCAGCTCCTGTGACTTTGTCCTGCCAGCACTGGAAATCCACACACCGTCCCCGGGGCAACTGAAAACCCCGCAACTTGAAGAGGATCCACAACCGAGCGCCGGAAATCGACGCACAGCCGTCCCTGTGTGAAAAATAAATGACGCATTGCCGTGTGCGGCCCGAGAAATCAACGCACACCCCTTTGTTTCCACGCTTCTCCTCCTCTGTGGTTCTTTGCGGAGATTTTTCAAATTAACCAAGTACTTTGTGCTTGAAAGAGACTTTGTTTGCTTTTAAAAGACTTAAGACACTTGATATCACTTTTCAGTGATACCTCAACATTTACTTATTGCATCTTTAACTGTTTTGACATGCATTTATCCAGATAAATATTATATATTTTTCTAAACACTGTGTGGTATATTTGTTATGGTGCTATATGGTGTTATTGTATGATTTATTGCACAAGTACTTTACACATTGCCTTCTAAGTTCAGCCTCAGTGCCAAGCTACCAGAGGGTGGGCACAGGATAATTCGGATTGTGTGTGACTTAGCCTGACTAGAGTGAGGGTCCTTGCTTGGACGGGGGGTAACCTGACTGTCAACCAAAGACCCCATTATTAACAACCACATTTGCTATACTTAGCTCCTTCTTATGGAAAATTATACTTTATTATTTTAAAAACAAAGGGGGTCATTCCTACCCTGGCGGTCATGGACCGCCAGGGCAGGGGACGGAGAAAGCACCGCCAACAGGCTGGCGGTGCTTCAGGGGCCATTCTGACCGCGGCGGTAAAGCCGCGGTCAGAAAAGGGAAACCGGCGGTTTCCCGCCGGTTTCCCGCCGGTTTCCCGCTGCCCCAGGGAATCTTCCATGGCGGCGCTGCTCGCAGCGCCGCCATGGGGATTCCGACCCCCTTACCGCCATCCTGTTCCTGGCGGTTTTCACCGCCAGGAACAGGATGGCGGTAACAGGTGTCGTGGGGCCCCCTGCACTGCCCATGCCACTGGCATAGGCAGTGCAGGGGCCCCCTAACAGGGCCCCATAAAGATTTTCAGTTTCTGCTTTGCAGACACTGAAAATCGCGACGGGTGCCACTGCACCCATCGCACCCCTTCGACTCCGCCGGCTCCATTCGGAGCCGGCATCCTCGTAGAAGGGGGTTTCCCGCTGGGCCGGCGGGCGGCCTTCTGGCGGTCGCCCGCCGGCCCAGCGGGAAAGCCAGAATGGCCGCCGCGGTGCGGTCATTCGGCGGTTCCCGCTTGGTGGGCGGCGACCGCCGCCCACCAATGTAGGAATCACCCCCAAAGTCTCTTCATGTTAGCCTAAGGATCCCATTCACTACAATCAAGCAAACTAATTTAACTTTCTTTCCCTCACCAGTGCTTATAAAACCTCTTTTATAAAGTCCCTGCTTATAGTACTGCATTCAACCCTGAGGACTTTTAGGGCATACCTGTACAAATAAAGTAGTTTAGGACTTAAGAAGCACTTTTAATTCCAAAGTAAATTTTAGGGTTAACTTTAACTTAAAAGCAGCCAGCAAGGCAAGCCTCCTTTTAAGATGACACGGGGCACCACAGCAGTGCACCTATGGGTGTACTACCTATGCTGGGGTCTCTAGATCTACATGCCCTACCATATACTACAGACTTATAGGTAGATTGGCACAGCCAAATATAATGAGCCTCAATTGTGTATGCCATTTTAATCACAGCACAGGCTGTGGGGCTGTTCAGCAGTGAGTGCCCAGGGCACCATCAGAGTCAGAAAAACACCAGCATGATTGAAAAATGGGGGTAAAACTTTAGGGGCTTCTGCAATCAGCCCAGTTTCCCACACCTGCTGAAAAGTATCAGGCAAAACAATAATGTTAAAATTAATGTTCTAAGATAGAGACAGTGTTCCTCCTAGCGGTTCTAATATGTCTACTAAGTTTACTGTGCCCGGGTGGGAGAGTGTATATGTAAAACATGGAGACACAGTTAATCAATGTTGTGACAAAGGTGCTTGGAGTGCCAAAACGCGTTGACACTCTTCTTGTTGACTAAATTAACTTTGTGCAACAACACACAGGGAGTGCCGTGATTTCTGTATGAGCTGCTAGGACCAAATAAAATAGAAATTCACAATACACAATGAAAAATACAATTTTAGCACTTAAGACCACAAATATAGTGCCTAGAGGCACAAATGCTGCAATTTGATGTTAAGTGGCGTCGTGATGGAGTAGTTTCCTACAATGCAACACCACTGGCGCCGTTTACGGAGTCGTGCAGACCCCTGTAGTGAATCCTAGTTTTTTTATTGGGATTACAGGAGTTAGCTTAGCCTTTGGCTTGCAGACTCATGCCCCTGTCACCTAGTGACTTTTAACCTACTTAGTTTGCTCTGTCTTAGCCCATTTAATTATTTAATTAATCTAAGATGACTGCTGTTAGAAATGGGGTTTCTGGTTGGCTAGGGTATGCACCTCAGCCAGGCAGAACTTACCCACTCTAGTCAGGGCAAGGGAGTTACACGTCCAAGATAACCCTGCTCACCCCCTGGGAATCTTGGCACGACCAGTCAGGCTTAACCCGGAGGCAATGTGTAAAGCGTTTGCAGGACACACACAACACATGTGACCCAATATCCCCACCACAAAGGAAACACAACACCAGATTATATGAAAATATACTGTATTTTACACAAGGCAATTATCAGACCAAACATCACATATAAGTACTATCCTGCTACCTTAGCAGTTGTCAGAACGTTACACATTAGTTACTCCGCAACCTAGCAGTAGTCACACATAACACACAGGTTACTCAGTATTCTGCAACGTAAGCAGTAGTCAGGAAAACACGTTATTACATCACAGCACTTGTCATAAGAATATCATAAAATGCCCATAGTAGGAACATTAGAAAACATATGGCAAGTTAGAAAAACATATTAGCAAGCATGTCCATAAAAGGAACATTTGCATACACATATGTAAAAACATCAAACACAGGTAGGTAATATATGAATCAAACAAAAGTCTGTAGAAAGAACTTTGGATTGCAACTACAGTATATTGGTGCTTTAAACAGTACCTGGTTGGATGAAGGCACCTCCAGTGCCTAGAAGGCGAACGATGGGGCCCCCTGTGCTCCTATGTGCAAAACGGGGGCCTCCCTTATACTCTGGGGTCAGAGGAGGGCAACATGCACCTCCTCTCTTTTATAGACAGGCCCCTCCGGTGACCGTGATTACTGGGGGCCCACCAGGGCCTCAACCGGCCCTCACGAGGGGGGCCAGGGCCAGCAAAAACAACTTAGGGCAGGAGGGGGGCACCAAGCACCCCCTCTGGTTTAATGACAGGCCCCTCCCGGGACCCGTGATCTCTGGGGGCCCCCCCGGGCCTCCCACTGGCCCTTCCACCAAGCTGGGAGGGGGGCACAATAATGCCCGTTTTACCTAACAGCAGAAAAGGAGCGTCCTGCTCCTAACACAGAGGCCAGGGGGAAGGGGGCACTCCCCGCGCCTTCCCCTGGTCCTGCGTTGAAGCCACAAGAATATCAGACCCCTCCTGGGGCCCGAGCAGACATTCGCCTGCACCCGATGCGGTGCGCGAGTGTTCTTCCAGCTTCCCGGGCTGCTGCGGTGATCTTATTGAAAGGGGCACAATGCAGCAAGGGGCCTAGGAGCTCCCAAGGCTCCATAAGCACGCTGCAATCAGCGCTATGCGAGCCGCAACCACGGAGAAGCACCCCTCGAGAAGAAGTGGATGCAGGGGTCAGGGGCCACAGCACCCTGCCCCTGTGGAGCAGAATCTAAAGACAAGGTCCTCAGGTGGAGGGCCCAACTACAGGCCAGCACAAGGGAAAGGCAGCAAGTGGCAAGTCCTTCACAGTGACCAGGTAGGTCACAAGTCAGCACAGCAGCAGCAGTCCATGGCGGTTCCTGGTGAGTCCTTTCAGCCTTTGGTGTCCAGTTCCAAGATGATTCCAAGAGTCTCCAAATTGTGGGGAAAATTCCCCTGTACTTATAGTCAGTTCTTACAGTGTTTTACAATGGTAAGGAGAGGAGGCTCCAGCCAGTTACAACTGGTTCTGGGAGTGCCCCCTCTCTCCTTTCAGCACAGGCTCCAAACATCAGTGGGGGGTCAACGACTCTATTGTGTGAGGCCAGGGCACAGTCTTTACAAATGCAGGCCCACCTCTCCCTTCTCTCAGCCCAGGAAGACTATTCAGTATGCAGATGCACCTCTGTGACACCTCCACCCTCCCTGTGTACAGGCTGTCTGAAAAGTATGCACAAAGCCCCAACTGTCACTCTGCCCAGACGTGGATTGGAGTCAAGCTGCAAAACACCAGAGTCATAAGCACAGATAAATGTGCACTTTCTAGAAGTGGCATTTCTGTGATGGTAATAAAAAATACACCCACACCAGTAAGCAGCATTTATTATCACCATCACAACCATACCAAACACGCCTATGCTACCCCTCATAAATCAGACAATACCCCTTACACATAAGGCAGGGTATTTCTAATGCAATCCTATGAGAGGGCAGCACTCACAGCAGTGAGACACAGTTAGGCTGTTTGTCACTACCAGGACAGGCCACGCAACCTGGCACATGTCCTGCCTTTCTATATACATGGCACCCTGTCCATAGGGCTAGCTAGGGCATACCTTAGGGGTGACTTACATGTAGTAAAAGGGGAGATCTGGGCCTGGCAAGTAAGTTTAGATGCCAGGTTCCTGTGGCAGAAACTGCGCACACAGGCCCTGCGCTAGCAGGCCTGAGACAGGTTTTGAAAGTCTACTTCAGTGGGTGGCGCAAGCAGCGCTGCAGGCCCACTAGTGGTATTTAATTTACAGGCCCTGGGTATAGAGATACCACTGTACAAGGGACTTATAGGTAAATTAAATATGCCAATTAGGTATTAGCCAATCATACCAACTTTAGATGGGAGAGCACCTGCACTTTAGCACTGGTCAGCAGTGATAAAGTGCTCAGTGTCCTAGAGCCAACAGCGAGAGGTCAGAAAAACCAGGAGGAAGGAGGCAAAAAGACTGGGGATGACCCTGCGTAAGGCAAAAAGTCCAACACAACCCCCTACCAGCAAAAAGCCAGGGGAGAACAATCAATACCTTGATGTACTTCCCTGATTGGGGTGATAGAACAAGGACCCAGGCCCACAACAGCAGGGGCATGCTCTAGTTCTACGCCTTCCTGACTACACTTGGATCTCTCTGTCAACGCTTCCCAGGCAGCCTAGACCAACCCACGGGGGTTCTCTAGCTGCCAATGGCCAGAACCAGGCCCCAGGCCAACTAGGAGCCTCTGGTCTCTGAAACCATAGCGAGTGGGGGGCAGTAGCCCCAGGTGCAAAGCAACCTATCTCCACTCCACTTCTAATCAGTTCAGGGGCTCTACAATGCCACTGATCCACCAGTATAGGGTCTGCACCGATAGGTTCTACAGGGGCTAGAGGCGAGGCTCTCCTCCCTCTACCCCTCCGTCTAGGATCCTGCCCTCCTCTCCTAGGAGGGGTATCACCAGAATCCACACTTGCCAGGTTGCTGGGTACAGCAGCCCTGCACAACTCTCTCGCCAGCCCAGGATCACTACCTGGTGACTGACCACCCAACCTAGGGACGACACCCTTGGGTTGCACTGGGGTCCGGGGCGGGCTTCCCCCTCCCTGAACCCCACTTCCAGAGTCCTGCGTCTCCCCACCTCGGGAGAAGCCACCAGAAGTTTCACACGGGGAGGTGAGCACACTAACTGCCCCCCCCAACCAGGTCAGAGTTTACCCCCTGAACCTGTCTATCTAGTCCAGGGACGACACCCTTAGACTGGACCATTGCCCAGCGAGCCAGGACTTCCTTGGGAGCACACCTACCCCCTACCAGATCAGAGCTTACCCCCTGAATCTGGCAATCCAACCCAGAGTCACTACCCTGCGGTTGAACCACTGCCTGGCGCACCAGGACTTCCTTGGGAGTACACCTACTCCCCATCAGGTCAGAGTTTACCCCTTGAACCTGATCATCCAACCCAGAGTCACCACCCTGCGGTTAAATCATTGCCTGGCGCACCAGGACTTCCTGGGGGGCACACCTACCCCCCACCAGGGAAACACCTTCCCCAAGGGCCACACAAGAGTCTGGTTGGTGCAGGTCTCCTGACATCTGCCCATCTGACAGAGTCTGGATTCCTCCCAGCCCAGAAATGGTCTCACCAAGGTAATTCGTGGGGGGCTCTGCTCTCAGAGCTGACCCCTGACCCTCCAGGTTCTCCACTGGGGCCCGCAGCTCCCTCTCAACCCTATGCCTGGATTTCCGCCTCCTCCGCTGTAGAGCAAGACTACCAGACACCAGGACTGGCGGAACGCTATCACCAGGCACCCGCCCAAGTCCTAATGACAAAATGGGATCCTTCTGAACAGCTGGCCCTACGGCACAGGCTAGGCTTACCTCCTGGCGTTCACTCATGGAACCCTCCAGGACCTGGGACTGGAGCTCGGGTACCCTGGGCCTCAGCCCAACCCCATTCCCTCTCATCTGAGACTGGACATGGGGTGCCTTACCCACCCCAATACACTGGGACCTACCTGGGACACAAGCCTTTCCCACCACACCTGGTTGGGAAACACCTAGACCACTCTCATTAGGAACACCCCCTAATGCCACACCAGACCCCCTGGTACGCAACCAGAAGTCTTCATCCTTTGCAAGCTCCCTGGGGTCAGAGAGTTCACACACTGACAAGTGTTGGCGTAACTCTGAAAAACAACAACGAAGCAGGTGCTCTCTGACAATCAGATTAAACAGCCCTTCAAAATTGTTTACTGTGCTACCCTTCACCCATCCATCTAGTGCAATGCAGCAGTCCTCCACAAACTCCTCCCAAGACTGGTGGGACAGTTTCTTACCACCCCTAAACCTTTTTCTGTATTCCTCAGAGAAAAAACCATACTTCACAATCAGTGCATTCTTTACAGCGGAGTACCCCTCCCTGTCACTCTCTTCTAGAGTCAGTAGGGCATCCCTCCCCTCCTCAGGAATAAAGCTCCCTAGGCCAGTTCCCCAATCCTTCTCAGGGATCCTGCGCTCTACCAGAGCCCTCTCATATTCCTTTAACCACTGACGTATGTCACCCCCCTCTTGGAACCTAGGTACCAGATCTATGGGTATGTGAGGAGCATCTTTGCTACAGCACTGTACATTGCTGCCACCACTGGACTCCACCTGCAGCGCTGGTGAGTCCAGAACCTTCAGACTGCGCTCTAGAGCGAGTCTTTCTCTGGCAAAGGCCCTCTCTGCCTCTGCCATCCTCTCCTGTACTAAGGCCTTCTCTACCTCAGCCCTTCTCTCCTCAACAGCTATCACAACCATACCAAACACGCCTACGCTACCCCACATAAATCAGACAATACCCCTTACACATAAGGCAGGGCATTTCTAATGCAATCCTATGAGAGGGCAGCACTCACAGCAGTGAGACACCAGTTAGGCTGTTTGTCACTACCAGGACAGGCCACGCAACTTGGCACATGTCCTGCCTTTCTACATACATAGCACCCTATCCATAGGGCTAGCTAGGGCGTACCTTAGGGGTGACTTACATGTAGTAAAAGGGGAGTTCTGGGCCTGGCAAGTAAGTTTAGATGGCAGGTTCCTGTGGCAGAAACTGCGCACACAGGTACTGCGCTAGCAGGCCTGAGACAGGTTTTGAAAGTCTACTTCAGTGGGTGGCGCAAGCAGCGCTGCAGGCCCACTAGTAGTATTTAATTTACAGGCCCTGGGTATAGAGATACCACTGTACAAGGGACTTATAGGTAAATTAAATATGCCAATTAGGTATAAGCCAATCATACCAACTTTAGATGGGAGAGCACCTGCAAGTGCTCAAAGTCCTAGAGCCAACAGCGAGATGTCAGAAAAACCAGGAGGAAAGAGGCAAAAAGACTGGGATGACCCTGCGTAAGGCAAAAAGTCCAACAACTGCCTTGTTTATAGTTAGGCCTCTTGTTATGCTTTGTATTATCAGTGCCACCACGCTAAGGCATCAAGATCAACCAATAAAGACAAACAAACAGTAGGTGTTCACACTTAGGGATTTTCCCTCTCTATACTTTTGAGGGATTGTTTATAATAATTGCCGTCCCAAGCATGTCTGTTATCTATTGTTTGGGAACACACCTACGTCAGGGGTCCTGGTAGATCTGTATAAATATATCGCAGTTTAGACAGATAATCAGAGGGATTCCGACTAGAGGGCAACGCCACCATCGCTGATATCGATGCTGCACGTCGTCTTGACGCTGACCCAGACTTCGTGTCCCTGCAGAGTCTGAGATAGAGACCTCATTCCAAGGTAACAAGGGTTGGGGGCTCCTCTCATGGACATGGCAGTGGCAGATTAGGTTTAACAAACCCAGCTCTCCTTTAGGTAGGTTGTTAGGCCTATCACATTAGGGTATTAGGGCATATTACACCTCGTATGTCTTTTACATGCATTGCAAGATCATGGGGGTCTTTGTAATAATGACTCTCATCTTCACAATTGTGTTTCTTGCATTATTCATTATCCTACTCATTGCAGCCCATGCAAAATATCGCAAATTGCAGTTGTGTTAAATAAAAACTATAGAAACTTTACTGCATATTTGTTATTGCCTGTGTTTGTATGAGACATGATATATCTGTGAGAAAGAGGTAATCTCCGTTTAACCATGACACTCCCTGAGATGTCTTGTTCTCGAGTCCATGCGTAAAGGCTGCCACAAATCACCTTTTACTATTGTTTTCTGGTGAGGTGCTGCTAGTGAGCCGGTAAGGTTGGGACAACAGTTGTGACTTGTTGTAGGACAGGCATAGTCGCCTACAAACAAAAGTACTGTCATCCTTTAACCAGCAGTCTTGCCTAGAGCAAATGTCCAAACTATGACACCCCCAGGTACAGTACCTTTGAAAAACAAGTAGAAAACAGGCTGATGCATGGAGTCCAGGAGCGGGACGTCACTGTATCCAATGCGGCATTGGTTCCGGTGGAACGGGGCAGAGGAGCAGGGGCGTTGTGCAGCAGCATCGGGTCCTTAGGGCAGAGCGGCGGAGGTGAGGTGGAGTTGGTTGCAAGATGTCGGTCCCTTGGTACCTCAGGCAACTAGGAAGTGTGGGCGAAGTCATGATGCTGCGGGGAGACTTCACGGGGTCGTGCTCACATCACGGGATCATAGGTGCCGCAACGGAGTGGGGTGTCACGAATATCGGTGCTATGACACTCCGATCTCAGTGAAGTCGTGCGGGATCAGTGGCTGTGGGGAAGCAAGGCATGCAGAGTTGTTGGGTTGCCGTGCTTCTGCGAGGTCCACAGCTTCAGGTGCAGATGGCGTTGCAGGTTCCATGGAGCGGTATCCTTAGCGAAGTCGCATGACGTTGTCCGGTGTTGTTTCACAGGATTTCTCCAGCAATTCACTTCCAGGGCCCCAGGACCTGGAATGGCACCCTCTGGCAAGCTAGATTCTACAGAATGTAGACTCAGAACTGGATGGTGAAACCTTTGCTGTCCCTGATGCTTCAAAACAGTAAGAAATCTCTACTCCAAGCCCTTGGAGGAATGCACAACAAAGTCCAGTCTTTGTCCCCTTTAAGAGGCAGAAGCAGCAACTGTAGGATAGCCCAACAAAGCACAGTCACAGGCAGGGGCAGCACTTCTCCTCAGCTCTTAAGCTCTTCTCCTTGGCAGAGGTTTCTCTCAATTCCAGAAGTGATCTAAAAGTCTGGGGTTTTAGGTCCACTACTTATAACCCTTTCTGCCTTTGAAGTAGGAAAATTTCAAAGGAAAGTCTCTGTTGTTCAGAATATCCTGCCTTGCCCAGGCCGGGCCCCCGACACATACCAGGGGGTTGGAAACTGCATTGTGTGAGGGTAGGCACAGACCATTCCGGTGTAAGGGACCACTCCTTCCTCTACTCCAGCTCAGATGGCCCATTAGGATATGGAGGATACACCCCAGCTCACTTTGTGTCAATGTCTAGAGGAGATCCACAAACAGCCCAACTGTCAGTCTGACCCAGACATGGAATACACAAACAGGCAGAGTCACAGAATGGTTTGAGCAAGAAAATACCCACTTTCTAAAAGTGGCATTTTCAAACTAACAATCTAAAAAACAACTTCACTAAACAATGTATTTTTAAATTGTGAGTTCAGAGACACCAAACTGCATTTTTCTATCTGCTCTCAAAAGGAAACTACTGTTTAAGAAAATTTAAAGGCAGCCCCCATGTTAACCTATGAGAGATATGGGCCTTGTAACATTGAAAACCGAATTTAGCAGTAATTCACTGTTAGGACATGTAAAACACATCAGTACATGTCCCACCTTCAACATACCCTGCACCCTGCCCATGAGGCTACCTAGGGCCTACCTTAAGGGTGCCTTACATGTATAAAAAGGGAAGGTTTAGGACTGGCAAGTGGGTACCTTTGCCAAGTCGAATTGGCAGTGCAAGACTACACACACAGACACTGCAATGACCGGTGTGAGACTTGTTTACAGGGCTACTCATGTGGGGGGCACAATCAGTGCTGTAGGCCCACTAGTGGCATTTGACTTACAGGCCCTAGGCACAACTAGTTCACTTTTTATTAAATCAAATATGCCAATCATGGATAAACCAATCAACAATAACATTTACACACAGAGTATATGCACTTTAGCACTGGTTAGCAGTGGTAAAGTGCCCAGAGTCCTAAAGCCAACAAAAACTGGTCAGAAAAAACAGGATGAAGGAGTCAGCAAGTTTGGGGAGGACCCTACAAAAAGGGCTCAATCTAACATCTATATATTGTTAGCCTTGGGGTAGTTACCCCTAACTTTTTGCCTGCCTCCCTCCCTGGTTTTGGGACTCTGCGCACTTTACCACTGCTAACCAGTGCTAAAGTGGATATGCTTTCTTCCTTGAAACATGGTGACATCGGCTCATACCCAATTGGCATATTTAATGCATTTGTAAGTCCCTAGTAAAGTGCACTTCATGTGTCCAGGGCCTGTAAATCATATGATACTATTGGGCCTGCAGCACTGATTGTGCCACCCACATTAGAAGCCCCTTAACCATGCCTTGGACCTGCCATTTCAAGGCCTGTGTGTGAAGTTTCGCTACCACTTGGACTTGGCATTTAAAAGTACTTGCTAAGCTTTGAACTCATCTTTTTCTACATATAAGTCACCCCTAAGGTAGGCCCTAGGTAACCCATAGGGCAGGGTGCTGTGTAGGTAAAAGGCAGGACATATACCTGTCTGTTATATATGTCCTGGTAGTGAAAAACTCCTAAATTCGTTTTCCACTGCTGTGAGGCCTGCTACTTTCATAGGCTAACATTAGGGCTACCCTCATATATTGTTTGAGTGATAGATTCTGACCAGAAAGGGGTAGACAGGTCATATTTAGTATGGCCGGAATGGTAATACAATATCCTGCTGACTGGTGAGGTTGGTTTTTATATTACTATTTTAAAAATGCCACATTTACAAAGTGAGCATTTCTCTGCACTTAAAATCCTTATGTGCCTTACAGCCTATCTCCAATCCACGTCCGGGCTGATTGACAGCTCCCTTGTGCATTTCATCCAGACAACCACAAACACAGGATGCTCAGTCACACCTGCACACATTTGCATACTGAATGGGCTTCATGGGCTGGAAGGGTGGAGGGCTTGACACATTTCAAAGGACAGTTGCCTGCCCACACACAAAGGACTGCCTAACCCCCTCCTGGGACCCTGGCAGACAGCGTTGTACTGAAAGGGGACCTTGTGCACTTCAAACCACTATTTGAAGTCTCCCCTACTTCAAAGGCACGTTTGGGTATATAAACTGTGTCCCTGACCCCACCAAATCAGACACTTCTTAGAACAGGCACTCTGCACCAGAACCTGAAACCTGCTAAGAGAAGCTACCTGGCTGCCCAGAGGACTCACCTGGACTGCTTAGCTTTGATGGCCAGCTCTTTGGGACTCAGTTCAATAGCCAACAGAAGTTTCTTCTCCTTCAAAGCTCTCTCAGCTGCAACTTTCCTTTCCTCTGCCTCCATATTTAACCTTGCCATTTGCAATTGAAATTCTTTCTCCACTCTCCTTAGCTCCGCGGTCAGGCCATGGCTAGAGACACTGCTCCCTGGTTTACCAGGGGGCACAATTTCAGGGGTAATCCCCCCCACTGCTGGTGGCAAATCCTCTAAGGGGCCATCCTCTGGCTCCTTCACCTCAACATTCTCTTGTGAACGGGCTTCTGCCCAGGCCCTCAGCACCTTTGGGTACTCCTTCTTTCTGGAGGCACCCAGTATAAAACTCCCATCCCTTTGCAAAACCCCTTCAGCTGGGTAACAGTGTATTTCTCCAGCTTGGCTTGGTCAAACTCTCCTGCTCCTGCTCGAGACCCAACCAGAGACATGTTGAATTAGGATTTGATTTAACGGGCAAGCAGAAAAACGAAATTGCTGAAAAAGAGAAAAAAAAACAAGTTGACCTTCAACTGTGGGTAGGTAGTGTACACGTAGCTACTGTATGTTACTGCACAAATCACAAGTCTTATCTCACCTCTGATCACCAATGTTAGAAATGGAGTCTCTACTTGGCACAGTTACACACCCTTGTCCAAGTAGGGACCACAATCCTAGTTAGGGTAAATCACACACAATCCAAATTATCCTGTGCCCACCCTCTGGTAGCTTTGCACTGAGGAGTCAGGCTTAACTTAGAAGGCAATGTATAAAGTATTTGTGCAATAAATCATGCAATAACACAGTGAAAACACCACAAAAATACACCACACAATTTTAGAAAAATATCAGATATTTATCTGAATAAATTATGGTCAAAACGATCAAGATTTGATAATCACAAGTTGAACCATGACGTTTGGAATGATAAGTAGAGTCTTTAGTTCTTAAAAGCAACAATTGTCTCTTGCCAGCACAAAGTACCTGGTTTGCATCAAAATTACATGCACGAAGACCGCAGAGAAGGAGATGTGTGGAAAAAGGTAGGTGGGCATTGGCTTTCTGGATGCACACAGACAATGCGTTGATTCTTTATCACCCTGGAAGGGCTTTGCATCGAATTCTGGTGCGCGGGTTTGAATCGTCTTTGCAATGCGGGGTCTTTTGACACCCAGGGACGATGTGCAGACATTAATGCACAGCCTGCCAGATTCGATGCACAGCCTGTCCAGTGGTGAGAAAATCACTGCATAGCCGAACCGGAACGATGCAGCCCGGCTCCCTGAGTGGAGATCAATGCAGCGCCAACATTGCGACCATAACTTTGACGCACAGCCCACCGGACTGACACATTGCCGGGCTGGAATGATGCAGCCTGACTTCCTGCAAGAGGATTGATGCAGCGCCAGCCGTGCGGCAGAAACTCCGCCAGCTCACCCACCAGATCGACGCAACAGCTGTGACTTCACCCTGCAGGACCAGGATTTCCACTCGTCGTCCCTGGGCATCAAAAGACCCTGCATTGCAAGGAGGATTCAAGCCTGCGCGCCGGAATGTGATGCAAAGCCCATTGCCTTCTAAATTAGTGTCAAGCTACCAGAGGGTGGGCACAGGATAATTTGGATTGTGTGTGACTTGCCCTAACTAGGATTGTGGTCCCTACTTGGAAAAGAGTGTATACCTCTGCCAACTAGAGACCCCATTTCTAACATATATTTTGTGATTTGCTATAAATCTGTTCATCCCGTTTTAAGAAACACGCATTTTAAAGATGGGCTCAGGTTGGACATGAATGAGTTAAAAATATAGGCATTCTGAATATATGGTGTCAAAATATGTGCAGATTGCCCTATTAAAGGGAACTAGCCACCTCTTATTGGTTTGCCGCTGAATGTTGAGGTAATTACTAGAGGGCTCAGGAACATGGTCCTGAAATTGAATTAAAAGAATTAAATAATATTAGGGGGTAGAGTAAGCATACCCAGGGGTATGTGGAGGACAAGTGACGCACCTTGATTGACTAGGCTTGAAGGATTAATTAACCAGACCTGATAAATACTGACATCATGGGGCGAGGCATTTGCAGGTTCCAGCAAGTGCCTCTTTTTTCAGTTTCTTTTTGAAAATATGGCATTACATGCGGACCCTACCATATTCAATGTACACTACACCAAAGTCTGCAGGTCTCGTATTTTAGGGACATTGTCCCCAGTAAAGGTTTGCCAAGCAGCTCTTGCAGTTCTGTTTCTTTACTGCTAATCTGTCAATCTGTCTGAATGATTCACTTAATCTAACTTTTGAGTGTGAAGCATTCAATTTAGAAACATACAGGCCTAAGTCTAACTTGCTCCTTCCAATCATACTAAAAGTATGCATCATTGAGTGAATGCCAGTGCAGATCTGATTACTATGTACAAAGAATAGGCACAAGGAAGGTGTTGGCATGGTATCATTCATACACAGGACCTAGTTTACATTCATTCCACATAGGTATATGCGAACAAGCTATAGTCAAAGAAGCATATAGATTACAATATCTTTCAATATCACAAAAAAGACATCTCTACCTTCTTTTTCATTTTTTTTTTAATTGTGATGAGCTCCTAAAGGGAAAATTAGCAGAACTGATATGGCATGTCGTAGTAACATTTTAATTAGGCCCTTCTGGATATTAATCTAAGGAGCAGGCACCGGGGGCTGTTTCCTATTTTCCTAAAATGGCTATAAAGGGCAGGTAGACCGCATCCATTCATTTGATCTAAGTTAAAGACGTCCTGGTTATTGATCATTGACATCTGAGGACTCAAACTGCAATATCAATGCATTAGCTGCTTCAAGGAGCCATCATTCACCCTGATTCCTCGTTCTATTTTCATTGAATGGTCTTTTCATTTGTTTAGGATTCAGATGATGTTCTTGTGAGTTTACAGGTAACTGATGAAGAAAGTAACTTCAACACTTTCTTAATTAACTTGTGAAGAAGGTAACTCCAACACTTTTTCAATTATGTGCAGCTGTCAGGAAATGTAATAGTGAGAAACACGATCCACGGACAGAGTTAATTTGAAAAATAGCACATTTTAAGGAATCACAAACCCATTGCCTGTGCGACCTGCGTTCCTAGGCACAAGTCTCACATTAGCCAATCGATAAAGTTCACCAAAGGGCGAAACGGAAAGGGGCCATGTCGAGCTTTAGCGCCTCACACCATCCCTGAGCTCTAGAATGTAGCATTTGTCAAAGACCCAGTAGAGATCATCTAATAACTAAAAAATATTGGCATATTCAACCAAGGATAACAAAGTCAACACTGCCACACAACTGAAACCACAACAGTCCCTACTACGACAGACCAGTTTGTCAAAACTGTTGCCATCAGGAGCTGAATACTCCACAACAAACCTGCAACACACCTAAGTGACACAAACTGAACTTAATATGTTTTTCCTGGTGCACGTCTGATCCAGGTTGCTCGTATTCACGTGAAAGACACCCGTTGTAAGTAGTTAAATTGTTACTTTAAAAAATGAAAACTAGTTGTATATTGTTTTGTAGCTATAAATCTGGTTATGTAATTCGTTTCAAGTGTACGTAATTTTAATTTGCAGGTGATCATAATTTTCATCATTTACAAATTATTTTTGATCCTAGCCACTGACTGACCTTTCTTGTAATTTTTTTTAAAAATCGCGTGTTTAGCTTCTACTATCTGAATTACCAAGAGCATTATGTTAATTACCGGAAAAATACATTATAAAAAATCCAGCTGTAAGCCAAAAGCGGCAAGGCGTTTTGTGATAAAACACAGGACAAACATTAATGATCAAATACATGTTTTTATGAGCTGCATCGGGAAAGTTTCTGTTTGGATAAACCATGCTTTGCTTGCTTTCCTTTAGATACGTAACCGTGACCAAATAAAGGCACAACAGAAGGGTTATGTGTTTCACCTATTTAATTGTATGCAGGACCACGTTAAAGAAGGTAATTAATGCTGTATGTTCCCTTATCGATCATCATTTTTGAAGTAACCAGTGAGCTTCACTATAATGGATAATTGTATATGTATCAGGTTGCCACCATAGGTTGGATGTCCATGAGTGAAATGCAGCATCCCCTGTGAACTGATCAACAAACGTAATGCAGTACATTTTCCTTCTTATGTACATGGTTAAGTTCACAGCGATCTTATACTACCCATGCTTGTAACATGTAGACAGGTAGGATGGTTCAGTGAGTGGAATGGTTGCCACTGTAACACATGAACCGCGGGTCATGCATGTGCATCCCGGCATGCTTGCCTCAGCCCTTCATTCATATTAAGTCACTGAATTGAAAAACGATTACATTAGATGATAATAGCAACTGGTTTATAGCGCATTTAAAAAAAGAGACGCGTGGCACGAAGCGCTAACATCATGTCTGATGCCCAAAAGCGAGTGGGAGCATCGCAATGATTCCATTGGTCGGTGAGCAGTCTGCGCCTTTGCAGCAGGAGGGATCCTGGCGTGCAAGGGACTGTTTGCAAACATCACAAACCACCAGCTTTATGGATATTATTAGGGCGGGAATCTCTGGAATGAGACCTCAACGAGTTCGCAAATCAGTTCCCGCCGATATTACTGTCACAGTTATGGCCAGTTTGTGACCTTTTGAGAGCAGATGCTTTCGGTTCTAAAAGGTTTGCACATTATTCACGACACAGTGGAGAAAGGGTGAATCCTACGAATTACAAAACACTGCGGTGTGTCCACCCCCCTCGTGTATATGCAATCTAAACAATGAGGCGTTTTATAGCTTCTATTTGTTGGCATCTGTAGCAGGAAGGTCAATTCGGCAAAAATGCAGAGGTGACATCATCATTTAATCTTTGCTTTCACTCTCACGCGCGTGCTTACACATACACACAGGTTTACACATAAGCACACTCGTTCTCGCATGAACAGACCCTCACCTGCAAGCACGCACACAACATACACTTAAAATCATTTTGTACTTACCCCAGCTGCTGGGGAGAGTCATATTCTAGCAAATTGTAAGTCATTCTTTATTGCACTAATTGTGAATATTAAAATATTGTTCACTCTCGGTGTAATAAAGAATTGGCAAAAACAAGGAAAATGTCGCTGTCCTTGTGTTCCTGGCACTAATTTTGCCACCTCCGATGCCAGGGGTCGCAAGCAGCAAACAAGGGGTCGCAGTTGCGACCCCGGCGACCCCTAAATGTCGTCCATGATGTTTTGGTTTGTTCGCCTCCTACACATTCACAGATGAGAGGGTGCAGCATCCATGTGTGATTCACTAACAGATGTGTGTTAGTAGATGTATCTAGGAAGCCAGAGGCGTCTTAAGGATTTTGGGGGACACTCGGCAAAAAGGATTGTAAAGGGTCCTGTTCAGAACAGCTTTGAATTTATGATCCACTTTTAGCTCTTTCATGTCCTCTTTGTCCCGGTCACTGACAGTGCATCAATCAAATATTAAGGGGCATATTTACCTGAAAGTTGTGCATCACTCCAGATGCGCCACTTTTCTTGCATCGTCCCTGCGCCGCCTCACAACACCTTGGTTGCACCATATTTACAATAAGGCCCACCGGGGCGGTCGCTAGGTCAATAGCATCAACATTTGCTAGTGCAGAAAAGCACAGGGAGGCCCAATCAAAATGGGTGTGTCATTTTAACACCTGCTCTAAGCAGGCATTAAAAATGACGGAAAAAGTGGCACAGTGAAATGTTATAAATTTTACTGTGCCTTTTTTTGGGCCTCCTTGTGTCGGAATGCCCCCCTTGGGTGCATTATGCCTGGCGCAGGTATATTGTGGCGCAAGGGTTTACAAAGTGGCACAATGCAAGCATTGTGCCACTTTGTAAATACAGCGCAGGAGAAAGACCTCTTTAATGCTGCCTTAGTGTAAAAAACAATGATGCTAGGGCGGTGCCAAATGTAAAAAACAATGATGCTAGGGCGGCGCCAGATGGCAATAGGGACTTGTCAATATGCCCCTAAATATTTTCACATCTAATATTCAAGGATAATGACTTGCGTCTTCAATATTTAACACAGCAGCAGCTCACTAATTTTGCTGCAAATAATCTCTGCAATGCTCTCCCATTTCTCATATGTGAGGTTCTTTTTTGAGCTAAAAAAAACTTTTTTGATGGATGTTGCGTGACACACAAACACAGCATATCTCTATAACAGACTCACACATCACCCATATTAAAAATAAATTGAAGGAAAACAGTATTTAAAACAATTTGTTTAATAATTACACAAGGCAATGGGGGAAAACTGTCTGTGGACCTGAGCTGTCCCTATAAGGGGGGCCCTCCGAAGGTCTGGGGCCCTGTGCCTGAGCTCACTTTGCCCATACCTTAAAACGTATGTGTGAATCTATATGGGAGAAAAAGACTATGATATCCTGTGAATGTGCCAAAGCAGCCACTGTGTGTAACTGCAGGGTAGAGGTCAAAGTATGTAGAGCAACAGTGAAGCACTGCAGCTGTGTGTTATGGTTCTTGTTGTGCTACTTAGAAGGATGTACAAGCTTTAATACTTGGAAGTCAATAAGGACCCATTTTTATCTATCTTTATCAAGGGAGGATCCAAGTAGATTTGCTTTATTTTTGGAACTAACCTATCCCATGCTCCATTCCAGTCCTTTCGGCAGATATTGGCTTAGGGAGAAAATGAAAACTACCTGTTTTGTTCTTTCCTGTTTTCCATTAAGGGCCTAACGTGTGTAAGCAGTACAATAAAAAAAAAAAAAGGGAAGAAAAATAACACATTACACAAGATTGATTGAATCACACAATCACTAGCATTCTCCAAGGTGTTCTACTAAAATGTGTATGATTTCAGCGTCATTCTGGGTGCAGCACCGTAGGACAGAGCATCCTCCTAATTTCTTCACATCTGCAAAACAATGAAAACCTGTCTTTCAGTTTGGCCAAACAATGACTCGGCCAGTCTTCTACCCCTTTCACCACCAGGATGCAACCCTGGGTGATCGCGTGCTCTACGAATACATATAACCTAACCTAATACAACCTAAGCTAACCGAGCACACAGGATTCAGGGTATATGGGGCAGGTGGTGGTGGTTGAGAGGATCCTCAACTTTGACATACCAGTTACCGGCACTGTCCTCTCGCTATTTTGAAAAGACATGTTTCTGCATGCGCATTCAAGGTCTTAAAGGTAGGACACAGGGCAGAATCCTTAAAGGAAAGTTGTGCTTGGACATGAGCGAGCCAGGGGCATAGATATCAATGATAAAGCAGGTGCAGTGGCATCAGGGCCCAGGAGTTAGAGCGGCTTCAGTCACCCCATTTAGTGTTGGTTATGATAGTAGCTGGCAATGGGGTGGAAATTTCCTTGTTAGCATTAGGACACGTGTTGCCCCTGAGATGCCAGTAAATACAGGTGGGGCGGCACATTTGCAATGAAGCAATGCGTATTAGGGTATTGATGCTCAGTAGTGGTACAAGCAAACGGCTTAGGACTCAGAAGTGGGAGCAGCATGGTGGGACATTAATCTGTCATTGCTTTGAGAATTCTTGTGATGCCCTGGACTCTTCTTTACTTTCTTGATATATGAGCTTCTGTCTCTCCTGAATTTCCTGGCTCTTTTTTTACCAGTTAAAATTGTTGAATGCACATGGACGGAGGAACAGTAAATTAGAAATCTTAACATTTACTTCTGGCACTTATTCATGATTGAATGTGCTCTATTACAGCCCATGCCATCCTGCCGAAGCCTTTAGTACCAAGTGTATCATCACATACACGCTGAAGATGGGGAGCCAAGACTAGCATTAGGATGGACAGGCAACTCAGCGACCATGCTGAGACAGAGCTTGTGGATAATGCGTGAAAGACCCCAGTAAGTCACACCTCTACACATGCTTCCCATTTCAGCAAAACAACATCCTCTAGACTCCCTGGCATCCAGGTGGACTATGGTAGAATGCCTTGTAGTATCCCGGCATCCACTTTGAGAGGAATCCATTCAACCTTCTTTGTAGAACTGATTTGCTTTTACAGGTTTGTTATAGTTAACATGTTAGCTATGGCCTGTGAAGCCTATTCTTAAGCTGTGTATTGTTCAAGGGTGCTAGGGAGGCATTGAAAATACAGTGGATGCAATATATAAGATGGTGGTGGGACATAGACTGATTTGTGCCAGCATTTCTATGGAGCCAGTAAGTTACCTGTAGCTACTGTTCTAGTTCCCATCTGTAGTACTGGACTCACCTGTAAAGAGAAAATGGCATACCTTGGGATCCCCTTCCATGTCCCAGCTCAAGCCTTTTCCTAGGGGGTGCTGCATGCATGATCAATAACCATCATTATAGCTGGAAGGCTTCCACTCCCTATGCAGCTTCAGCCCGCTAAGCCTCAGGAGCTGTATAGCAAGCCCACCCAATAACATACCTGCTGTGGCCACCAATCTGCCTCTGTCCATGCAGAAATAGTCATGCTGAAAGCCAATTATCAGAGCTTCGAAGGACAAGTGCAAGCCATCGCTACTTATGCTGCCCTCATCCCACCAACTAGGGAAGTCTGTTGTCAGGTAAATTCGTGTCATTTGTCTCAATGAAAGTAGACAGTGTTGAAGGATGGCACATAGATGAATGTGCTCAAAATAAACAGGTTTATTCAGCAAAACTGCAAAAAGATATCCTACCTAAAAGAAAATCCACCAGACAAAACTGGAACATTTCTCTCACAAAGCAGCAACCTATAGCGTATTTAGGAATTCCTACAGACCCTCTATGATACAATGTACATTCTGCTTTTGCATCTACGGGCCAGCGACACACACCCCCTTCCACACACGCATACTCTTATACACACATATGCAAAGCTCAAATCCAACTGACAGATACATTCTCTGCATATCAGCCTTCAAACATGAACAAAACTCTGAAATTCGAGGACCCGTTAAGATTGCAGTGGCACACCTCTAGGGCATTAACATCCTTTACCAATCTCTTTTTATTTTGCTTATCACCACTTTGACTCACATTTTAGTACAAATCCCAGCTTCTTATATATACAAAACCTCACCTTGAAAGTCCTGACTTAACACAACTTTATTTTGGCTTTCATAGCCAAGAGCAGGGGTCTGATTCAGTGGACAGCTACTCAGTTACAAGCATAACAAATATCCAGGACGTTCTTTTACAAGTGCATTATATGCAATGGCACTTTCCATATGGTGGTTGCGATTTGTAACCGATAACCCGTCTGCTGATCTTTAAATTGGGAAACGTCCTTAATAAAACGTTGCAAACAACACGGACGTTTAGCACGCAAGTGTAACTATGCTTGCCGGAACAAAGCATGGCTTTTTCTGTGCCCTAACCACACATGTGCCAAGCTACGAATACGCATGGTTAAGGCACTGAAAAAGCCAGATTGGATCGGGAGAGGACGCAGTGAGGTAATTGGGGCTGGGGCAAGGATGGGGTGGATTAAGGGCTTGGGATGGGTGGGTGGTTGGGGGGGGGGCTATTTTTTTCAAGGGGTGAGGGTTAGGCTTCTTTTTATTAAGGGCAGGAGTGGGGAGTTTGTTTTATTTGGGGCTTAGGGTGGGGTGTGGGGTAGTTTATTTTTAAAGGGGTGGGGAAGGTACAAGAAAGGGTGGGAAGAGGGAGGAGAGAAGAGGAGGAAGGATCAGGAGAGGACCCGGTGAGGTAAATGGGTTTGGGGCAGGGATAGTGGGTATTTTTTAGCAGTGGGGGTGGGAGTGGATTAAGGTTTAGGGTGGGTGGGGAGTGTTGGAGTAGTCTAGGTGTTAGGGGTAGGGGAGGTCAGGGTGTTTTTTTTTAGGGCTCAGGGCAGTTGTGGCATCGGGGTAGTTTACTTATTGGGGGAAGGTTTAGGGCTAAGGGTGGGTGGAGGTGTTGGGGTAGTTTAGTTTTTAGGAGTTGAGGTCAGGGTAGTTTTTTTCAGGACTCAGGGAAGGTGGAGGGTTGGGGTAGTTTAGTTTTTATGAACAGAAGTGGGGAGGTTGGGATAGGTTTTTTTTGGGGCTCATCGAGGTAGTTTCGTTTTAAAAGGGTGGGGTGGGGGGTTGGGATAGTTTTTTTATAGGGCTCAATCGGGATAGGTTAGCTATTAGGGGTGGTGATAGTTTTGGGCCTCAGGGCAGGTGGGGGGTTGTATGAAAGAACCACACATGCCGTTTCCACATATGCCTTTCTAGGCATGCTTTCACAACAAAATTCATTGTAAAGGCATGTGTGGAAACAACAAGGTTGTGGTACCAGCGCATTGTTAAGGCATGTTTTGTTTAGGCATGCATTGTTCTGTAATACAACCCTCTAAAGTGAAAGGAAAATTATGGCATGTGCCGTCCTTAATTACTTGCAATTTTTTTCCCCAACTTATTTCTTTTAACTGTGACAGAGATGTTATTTTAGACTGAATCATATTGCCCTTCTTTTTCAAGTCATTGTTTTTGGGATGACATTCTGCTATACATTGATGTCTGAGTCATGATAATTTGGTAACAGCTTGGTTAGAAGGTCGAGAATATAATCCCTCACAATTATTTAAACTGTTGCAGTATTTCCTGATTGGCAGGCCACTGGGAATGGCATAGTTCATTTGGTTGGCATTATATCAGCTTCCTAGCATGTCTCGAATTTGGCAACAGATAGCTGGTGGTAAGATCTTGGCCAAGAGAAAATGCTACCTCCCTCTGTCAAAAGGTGGACCTAATTTCTTTTGGACAGTTTGTTAGTTGCCAATACACGGAAGGTAAAAGTTTGAGGTGGTTAACTGCTTTACTTTTTTATCTGTGTTACAAAATAATCAGGGCCTGACTTAAGAGGCCATAGCGCCACCTTTGCACCACCATAGCATATTTTTTTAATGCTTAGGCAGTGCTAAAGTGGATTTTTACACACGCCATATTTACAAAGTGGTGCAATGCATGTAAGGGACCTCTTGCATGCATTGTGCCTCTTTGTAAACCCTAAGCAAACAAACACAAATTATGGAAAGAATGCGGGAACCAATCAAACATTCACCCCAGTCACAGATCTGGGGTTAATCCATCAATTCATTTGCTCATCATGCCACCCCAGTTCAGACCCAGCCATATGGAAATCAATCTTGACCCTGTTCTCCATGGGAACAGTCCAGCCCGAACTGACAGAACAGGTCCTCCCTGGATGGGAAACAAGCATCCTGGAACCTGTTTCAGGATATCACCCTTCATCAGCCAGGCTAGCTTGGGTCCAGTGGCACAGTGAGCCCATGACCCACGTCTGGGCATACCCGGCGTACTTATGGCAACAAAAGCAAACAAACACAAATGATGGACGGAATGCAGAACCAATAAAACATTCACCCCAGTCACAGAACTGGGTTTAATCCATCAATTCTTTTGCTCACCATGCCACCTCCGTTGGGACCCAGTCATATGGAAATCAGTCTTGACGCTGTTCCCCATGGGAACAGTCTAGCCGGAATTGCCAGGCCAGGTTCTCCCTGGACTGGAAACAATCATCCTTGGACCGGATTCAGGGTATCACCCTTCATCAGCCAGGCTAGTTTCAATCCAGTGGCACAGTGAGCCCGGGACACATGTCTGGGCATACCCGACACACTTATAGCAACAAAACGAAACAAAAACAAATGATAGACGGAATGCGGAACCAATCAAACATTCACTCCCAGTCACAGATCTAGGTTGAATCCATCAATTCTTTTGCTCACCATGTACCCCAGTTTGGACCCAGCCATCTGCAAATCAGTCTTGACCCTGTTCCCATGGGAACAGTCCAGCCCGAACTGCCAGGCCTGGTCCTCCCTGGACTGGAAACAAGCATCCTGAGACCGGTTTCAGGGCTTATACTTCATCAGCCAGGCTAGCTTGAATCCAGTGTCACAGTGAGCCGGGGACCCACATTCACGTTTTTGAATTATTGGCAATATTTTGTTTTAAAAATGGACTTAGTGCAATTTTCAGACACAATTCCTGGGGAAAGAAAAGTTAGATTGTTTTACAGGTAAGTACAACACTTACAGTTTGAGTCTCCGTGTTTTAGGAAGTCCACCAGTTGGGGTTCAAGTTAACTCCAAACACCCACCACCAGCAATATGGGGCCGGTCGGGTGCAAAGGTCAAATTTGAACAAATTTAACGTGGGTTCCAGTGGAGACAGGGGTACTAGGAATTAGGCCTGCCTGCATGTAAATACCCTCTGCTCAGAGGAAAGACCAGGGAGGTTTGAAGGAGCACTGGAGGGGCAACAAGAAGGCACCAAACACACACCCTCAGCAGCACAGGGGCGGCTGGGTGCAGGGTGCAAACAAGATATTGGGTTTCCGATGCTGGTCTATGAGGAGACTCCGGGGGTCACTCAGAGGCTGCAGATGAGGTCCATGGGGGTGTCTCGGGCACACCACCAGTGGGACAGGGAGGAGGGCCACCTGCGGAATGTAGAGGCACCGGGGGTCGGGTTCTCCAAGGCCTGGGGGCTTCCTGTGCAGTGTGCCTTTAGCTGTTGGATGTCTTCGGTCAGGGGGGTCCTCAGGATTCCCTCTGCAGGCATTGTCGTGGAGGGGTGGAGAGGTCAACCCAGGGTGGGCACTTGCTTGCAATCGCCTGGTAACCCTCTTTTGCTTGGTGGACTACCTGGACACGGGCTGTGGGTGTCAGGTGTACAGGGGTCAAGATTTACGCTTTCGAAGTGAGGTGGAAGTCCTTGGTTTTAGGTTTTCTTTAGACAGAGCTGCTGTCCTCGGGAGTTCGTGGTCCTTTTGGGTGCAGAGCAGTCCTCTGGAGTTGCTGGTCCTGCTGGATGCCTTGCTGGTCTTTTGCAGGTTCTTTGAAGCAGCAGACAGGCCGGTAGGGCTGGGGACAAAGCAGTTGTTGTTTTCCTTCTTCTCTGCTGGGGGTTTCAGCTTAGCAGTCCTTCATCTTCTTGTAGGTTGCCAGGAATCTGGGGAGCTGGGTTTAGGGTTGTTTTCAGGGTCAGAGGGAAGTAGCCAATGGCTACTGTCCCTAAGGGCTGCTACACCCTCCTTGTGCCCACTTCCTTTGGGGAGTGGGGCACATTACCTATCCCTATTGGTCCCTGTCCTCCAAACCAAGATGGAGGATTCTGCAGGGAGGGGGTCACCTCAGCTCTGAACACCTTAGGGGTGGTCACTCATCCCTGTTTTCCTAATTTTCCCGCCGGACCTGCCCCCAAATGTGATGCTTTGTCCAGTGGTATCTCGACTAACCGGAGTGCCCTGGAGGACTGTAACCCGAGGCATGAGCCTTTGAGGCTCACCGCCAGGTGTTAGCCTTCTTGTAGGGGGGAGGTGAGAAGCACCTCCACCCAGGACAGGCTTTGTTTCTGGCCACAGAGTGCACAAAGACACTCACCCCATGTGGTCAGAAACTTGTCGGAAGGTGCAGGCTGGCACAGACCGGTCAGTCCTACACTTGCAGTTTGGCTAACATAGAGGAGGCATCTCTAAGATGCTCTCTGTGTTGCCAAGCACCCATGAAATGTACATTGTCTGCACAATAAATCCCACACTGGCAGCAGTGTGGGTTTATTATGCTGAGAAGTTTGATACCAAACTTCCCAGTATTCAGCGAAGCCATTGTTGATATTGATATATACTCAATATGGCGACACTGAACTTACAATGTCTAAGAATGGACTTAGACACTGTAGGGGCATATTGCTCTGCATACAGCTATGCCCTCACCTGTGGTATAGTGAACCCTGCCTTAGGGCTGTAAGACCTGATAGAGGGGTGACTTACCTATGCCACAGGCAGTGGTTTGTGGGTATTGCACCCTGAGAGGGGAGCCATGCTGACTTTGGTGGTCATTCTGACCTCGGCGGTAAAAGGCGCCTACCGCCGGTCAGAAATCCTCCATAATCCCGCCGCGGTCGCGGAAACCCGCCACGGTCATTCTGACCCGCAGAAGGCAAACCTCCGAAAATCCGACAGCCACAACAGACCGCCAGACCAGCGGTCGGCGGAAAAGTGGAGGTGACAAAACCTCCACCGTCACGCCAACAGAAATACGCCCATGCCATTACGACCCACGAATCCACGCGGTGGTCTTTCAAACGCGGTATTCCATTGGCGGGACACACCGCCGCGGTCAGAATACACACAAACTAACAAAACTCAGCCACATTGGCCGATTTGAATACCACACACCTGATACACATACACACACCACTCCCACACACACAATACAATATAAAACACACACCCACATCACCCACAAACCCCTATGACCAAAAATTCTGAAAGAAGGCTAGAGCGAGACACCACCATCCACAAACTAGCAGCCACAGCCACTCAACACCATCACCCACACACTATCCACACACAAAACAACACACACCACCACACTCAACACACTTAACTACACATACTCCACCCCACACATCATACACACCACCCCATGGCACCCCAAAGACACCCCCGCTTCTCAGACGAAGAACTCAGGGTCATGGTGGAGGAAATCGTTCGGGTAGAGCCCCAGCTGTTCGGCACACAGATCCAATACACCAGAATTGCCCGGAGGACGGAGCTATGGCAGAGGATTGTCGACAGGGTCAACGCTGTGGGACAGCACCCCAGAAATCGGGAAGACATCAGGAAGCGATGGAACGACCTACGGGGGAAGGTGCGTTCCATGGTATCCAGGCACAACATCGCCGTGCAGAAGACTGGCGGAGGACCCCCACCTCAACCCCCACAATTTACAACATGGGAGGAGGAAGTCTTGAACATCCTGCATCCTGACGGCCTCGCAGGAGTCGGCGGAGGAATGGATACTGGTAAGTTGAAGCTTCACTACTGCTTCCCCCCCACCTGCATGCCAAATCATACCCCAACCCTCACCCCCATCCTCGAACCCCCACCCTCACCCCCACCCCCATCCTCACCCCCACCCTCACCCCCACCACCCTCCTCACCCCCACCACCATCCTCACCCACACCCCCAGCACACCTATTCCCTGCCAATGTCTCACCATCACAACCCACACATCCAAAAACCTAGGCCTGCATGCGTCCACTAAGCATGGACACCCATCACCAAAGCATGCCCAATGCATATACACATCCCCCCCACAAGCCACCCTCACCAAAGCCCCCACACACGAATGCCAGCACTTGGGGACACGGGAACCCACAGATACACCCATATGCCACACATTGAAACTATAACCATACCTCTATACCCCTGCAGGACCCGACCGTCAACACACCGCCGCGGAGGGCCCAGAATTCTCCACACCCCCCACCCAAGAGGCCGTCAGCGATGACAGCAGCTCTGTCGACCTGGACACCGATGACCAGCCCGGACCATCGGGGACCTCTGGACAGTCGGTTCCCCTCACACAGGCCCAGGCCACTACAGACCCAAACCCCTCTGGGAACACCAGCACAGCTCCCACCCAGCGGGCCCATGCCTCTGTCTCCAGGGCGCGTCAATCTGCGGTGTGTCTACCACTACAGGGCACCCAGGATAACCCACCACCCCAACAACAACAGGGACCTGGGGGCAGTGGTAGTGGGCACACCGGCCAGGGGGCAGAGGCCCAGGGAAACAGGGCAACTCGGAGGGCAGCTGTGCGACAGGGGGGCGACGGGCCCAGGGAACCCACTCTCCACGAGGCCCTCACCACCATCATGGGAGCATACAACCGCTCCCAGGAGACGATGGCGACGGTACTGGCCCGGTTCCAGGAGATCCAGGTACTGCAGGAGGAACACTATCGGGGGTACAGGGAGGACATCAGAGCCCTCACCTCCACCCTGGTTACCATGGTAGGGCTGCTGCAGGACCTCATCAACACCAGGACGGACACTCAACAACACCCAAGGGCCCCTGCCACTAGCCTGGACCAAGAACAGCCAACCACCTCCGCCGGCGCTAGTGGACAGGAGGCCCCCGCACAGCAGCAGCCCACCAGACCCCCACCTCCTGCAGGAGAAGAACCACCCTCAAGAGGGCCCTGAGATCTCGCAAGAAGACAGAGTAGGATGTCAAGACCCCCGCCAGCAAAGGATACCACCTGATATCATCCCACTGTCCCACATTGTCACCCTGTCCATCCTTGAACTGCCCATGCTCCATCTCTCCACAGGCCTCTGGACAATGCACCTGTGTGACTGTTACTCTGGACTCTGCCATGGACATTCCTTCACCATAGCCCCCACCCACTTGAAACCACCCATCCCATTTTGAGCACTTAAATAAACACCTATTTTGCACAAAACTATCTGGAGTCTGGCTGTGATTTCAAAATATTGTAATTGACATGACAGTGCAAATATGTCCTTGTACATAGTGAAGTCAACAAACAGCTGCCACAAAGCTGTAGTCCATGGGGAAACGAAGCACAGGACTCGTAGTGGGGACCCCAGATCTGAAATAGGGAGGGAAAAGCCACAACTCAGTCATCATACACTGGGGCAAATAGACAGGCAGCAGAGATGCAGGAGAGTAGTTCACATTTACTAAATTATCTTTGAATTGTTACCTGTGTCCTATTGGAAGTACTGTTCAATGATTCTGTCCCTGTTGTCTGTTTCAGCCCCGTCATCTTCCTCCTCGTCACTCTCCTCAGGTTCCACCGCTGCCACAACACCCCCGTCTCGACCATCCTCCTGCAGGAAAGGCACCTGGCGGCGCAAAGCCAGGTTGTGAAGCATGCAGCAGGCCACGATGATGTGACACACCTTCTTAGGTGAGTACATTAGGGATCCACCTGTCATATGCAGGCACCGAAACCTGGCCTTTAGGAGGCCAAAGGTGCGTTCGATCACCCTCCTAGTACGCCCATGGGCCTCATTGTACCGTTCCTCTGCCCTGGTCCGGGGATTCCTTACTGGGGTCAGTAGCCACGACAGGTTGGGGTACCCAGAGTCCCCCAATAGCCATACACGGTGTCTCTCTAGCTGTTCCATCACGTAAGGGATGCTGCTATTCCTCAGGATGTAGGCGTCATGCACTGACCCTGGGAATTTGGCATTTACATGCGAGATGTACTGGTCAGCCAAACACACCACCTGGATGTTCATTGAATGGTAACTTTTTCTGTTCCTGTACACCTGCTCCCTGTCTCTTGGGGGAACCAAAGCCACATGGGTCCCATCAATGGCACCAATGACGTTGGGAATATGTCCAAGGGTGTAGAAATCACCCTTCACTGCAGCCAATTCGCCCACCTCAGGGAAAATGATGTAGCTCCTCACGTATTTCATCAGGGCAGACAACACTCTGGATAACACCTTCGAAAACATGGGCTGAGACATCCCAGAAGCAATTCCCACTGTTGTCTGAAATGAACCACTTGCCAAGAAATGGAGTACTGACAGGACCTGCACCAGAGGGGGAATCCCTGTGGGTTGGCGGATGGGGGACATCAGGTCGGGCTCCAGCTGGGCACACAGTTCATGTATAGTGGCACGGTTAAGACGGTAGGTCAGGATAATGTGGCGTTCTTCCATTGTCGACAGGTCCACCAGCGGTCGGTACACGGGAGGATTCATCCGTCTCCTCGCCAAACCCAGCGGACGGTGCCTAGGAAGGACAACATGGAGCACACAGTCAAGCAACCCACAGGTACGTACTCACAGCTAGCACAGTAAACGATTCTCTATGCAGTGAATGGCGTGTCTGAGTGGCTATGCAAGGCCTAGGCCTGTGTGACGCAGTTGAAATTGAGCCATGTGGACCCTCGAAATGGCGGCTGCCTGACCTGTGAAGTGTGACAATGGGATGTGAGGTCAATGCGCTGGCGTGGCACACCGCGGCGGGCGGCGGGCGAAGACCGCGGCGCGAAGCCGCATTGGTTAACATTGAAGCCTATGGGTTTCAGGAGCCAATGGCGAAGGGCGCCGGCGGTGGCGGTACGCACCGCCGCGGTACGCACCGCCGCGGACGTGACCGCCATTTTCTATCTACTTATCCACTTGCGACTTGAACTTTCACAGGAGAGGACCTATACTGCAAGTGTTGCTGTGACCTCGGTCTGGAAGGGACAATGGCTGCTGCGCCTGGGGAAAGGGCCCCTGCCTTCACTGGAGAGGAGTTGGAGAAACTTGTGGATGGGGTCCTCCCCCAGTATGCGCTACTCTACGGTCCTCCAGACCAACAAGTGAGTTTAATTCAATCTGGATTTGGGGCCACTGGCTGGCTTGGGGGCCTGGCGGGGGGCCTGGCGGGGATGGGGGGGGCATGTTGGGGCTGGCGGGGGGCCTGGCAGGGATGGGGGGGCATGTTGGGGCTGGCGGGGGGCCTGGCGGGGATGGGGGGCATGTTGGGCCCGGTGGGGGGCATGGCGGGGGGCCTGGCGGGGATGGGGGGCGTTGGGCCACTGGCAACGAAAATGCAGACAAACTTGAACGTGGTATTTCTCCCTCCCTGTAGGTGTCACATAGGTCCGCGCCCATGAGAAGATCGGGATTTGGCGTGCCATCGCCAAGGAAGTCCGGACCCTGGGGGTCCACCATCGACGGGGCACCCACTGCCACAAGAGGTGGGAGGACATCCGCCGCGGGACCAAGAAGACCGCCGAGTCTCTGCTGGGGATGGCCTCCCAACGTAGGCGGGGTGCCTGCCGTCAACTGACCCCCTTGATGTTCCGGATCCTGGCGGTGGCCTACCCTGATTTGGATGGGCGCGTGAGGGCAGCACAGCAGACACAAGGGGGTGAGTACAAGCATTATCTACTCTGTTGTCGCGCAGTGGAGGTGTCTGGGTGGGGGAGGAAGGCTGTGGGTCCCCCTAGGCCAGGGCGATATCTGTAGGCTGGGCACCCCCGTAAGCCCCTGTGTCCCCAGCCACCACTCTCAGTAGTTTGTCAGTACAGCCATCCCTGGGCCGTGTCATCCATGGGTGCAGTTGTCAACTCTAGGCGTGTAGGGCATGTTCCACGGAATGCGTAGCGGACCCCAAGTGCGCAACTTAGTGCAGGGGGCATCTGTGTCTGTCATGTCCGCTAACTGTACCGGAGATCCATGTACTCAATATCCCTTTATTTCTCTCTCCCCCCCCCCCTTTTTGTTTGTCTTTCTGTGCTTGTGTGCATCAGCATCATCAGGCGGAGGAGAAGTGGCATCGGGGCAGGAGGGAGCTGCATCTCACATGGCCCAGGAGGGCCATGCCACAGAGTCAGACTGGACCAGTGAGACGGAGGGCGAGGGGAGCTCCACAACGGGGACGACTGGACCCTGCAGCGACACGGACACATCCTCGGAAGGGAGCTCCCTTGCGGGGGTGGCACCATCCGTGCCCCCCGCCATTACAGGTACAGCCGCCACCCAGCGCACCATCTCCGCCCTCCCAGCAGCCCCTCAGCGTTCGCCCCGTGCCCGCTCTGCCAGGAAGCCGGGCATCTCCTTCGCCCCAGGCACCTCAGGCCCTGCCCCTGTTACCCCCGCTGCCCTCAGTGAGGAGGTCATTGACCTCCTCCGAACGCTCATTGTTGGGCAGACTACCCTTTTGAATGCCATCCAGGGGGTGGAGAGGGAGGTTCATCGCAGCAATGCGTACCTGGAGGGCATTCATTCTGGTCAGGCTGCCCATCAGCGATCGTTCCAGGCTCTGGCCTCAGCACTGACGGCAGCCATTGTCCCTGTCTCCTGCCTCCCTCTACTAACTCCCTCCTCCCAGTCTCCTGTTCCTCTGCCTGTCCCACCCACACCATCAGACCAGCCTGCACACACCTCAACACCCAAGAGAAGCTCATCCAAACATAAGCACCACAGATCACGCATACATTCACAAACGCAACATTCCGATGCAGACATGCCAACAGTCACTACCACCTCTGTGACCCCCACCTCCTCGTCTCCCTCCTCCCTCCCTGTGACGTCTACACTCACACCTCCATTCACCTCACCATCAGCCAGTGTTTCCATCACCAGCACACCCTCCACTCCAGTCCGCACACGTGCAGTCACCACCCCCACTGCCATTTACACGTCCCCTGTGTCCTCTCCCACTGTGTCTGTCACCCCCTCTTCCACACCACACAAATGCAGCCACCCACCCACCCAACAGCCATCCACCTCACGACAGCCTATCCCTCCTGCACCCAAAGACAGCAAACGTGACTCACCTACAACCACATCCTCTCCCTCCACTCCCATTCCCACTATACCTACCACTCTCCATTGTCCCAAGAAACTCTTCCTCGCCACTGCTAACTTCTTTCCTGACCCTGAGCCCCCCCCTCCTTCTCGTCGGGGTAAGAAGAGCACCTCAGCCACCACCAGCCCTGCAGCCCCCTTGACAAGGGTGCAGGGGTATTGGAGCCCACCAGCCCGCATGTCTGGATCTTCGCCCAGCAGCAAGGGGACAGCCAGCCCACCCCCTGGGAAGAGGAGCAGAAGGCGGAAGGGGCGCCGCAGGAGCCCGGCTTCTACATCCCCCCCGGACACCACCCAGAGACAGTCACCAGCCACAGCTCCAAAGGGAGGAAAGGGCCACAGACTCCCGACTAAGGAGGGCAAGGGCAGCAAGTCGGAGAGGTCAGGCTGCAGGCCTGCTGCCCAGGAGGAGCCCACCACCCCCATAGCCGCTGCCCAGGGAGGACCCAGCCCAGCTGGCCAGGAGGGCCCCACCACCCACATCCCAGGTGGGCATTGAAGGAGCACCATCCCCGCTGCCCAGGAGGGCACCACCAGGCAATGAGCAGTTGGCCATAGACCGGCCGCCGTCTCAAGCCCCGCTGAACTGGGCCCCGCCGTCTCAAGCACCGCTGAACTGGGCCCCGCCGTCTCAAGAACCGCTGAACTGGGCCCCGCCGTCTCCAGCACCGCTCCGCTGGGCCCCGCCGTCTCAAGAACCGCTGAACTGGGCCCGCCGTCTCAAGCACCGCTGAACTGGGCCCCGCCGTCTCCAGCACCGCTCCGCTGGGCCCCGCCGTCTCAAGAACCGCTGAACTGGGCCCCGCCGTCTCAAGAACCGCTGAACTGGGCCCCGCCGTCTCCAGCACCGCTCCGCTGGGCCCCGCCGTCTCAAGAACCGCTGAACTGGGCCCCGCCGTCTCAAGCACCGCTGAACTGGGCCCCGCCGTCTCCAGCACCGCTCTGCTGGGCCCCGCCGTCTCAAGAACCGCTGAACTGGGCCCGCCGTCTCAAGAACTGCTGAACTGGGCCCCGCCGTCTCCAGCACCGCTCCGCTGGGCCCCGCCGTCTCAAGAACCGCTGAACTGGGCCCCGCCGTCTCAAGCACCGCTCCGCTGGGCCCCGCCGTCTCAAGCACCGCTGAACTGGGCCCCGCCGTCTCCAGCACCGCTCCGCTGGGCCCCGCCGTCTCAAGAACCGCTGAACTGGGCCCCAATGTCTCAAGCACCGCTCCGCTGGGCCCCGCCGTCTCAAGCACCGCTGAACTGGGCCCCGCCGTCTCCAGCACCGCTCCACTGGGCCCCGCCGTCTCAAGCACCGCTGAACTGGGCCCCGCCGTCTCCAGCACCGCTCCGCTGGACCCCGCAGTCTCAAGAACCACTGAACTGGGCCCCGCCGTCTCAAGCACCGCTGAACTGGGCCCCGCCGTCTCCAGCACCGCTCCGCTGGGCCCCGCCGTCTCAAGAACCGCTGAACTGGGCCCCGCCATCTCAAGCACCGCTGAACTGGGCCCCGCCGTCTCCAGCACCGCTCCGCTGGGCCCCGCCGTCTCAAGAACCGCTGAACTGGGCCCCGCCGTCTCAAGAACCGCTGAACTGGGCCCCGCCGTCTCCAGCACCGCTCCGCTGGGCCCCGCCGTCTCAAGAACCGCTGAACTGGGCCCGCCGTCTCAAGCACCGCTCCACTGGGCCCCGCCGTCTCAAGCACCGCTGAACTGGGCCCCGCCGTCTCAAGAACCGCTGAACTGGGCCCCGCCGTCTCAAGAACCGCTGAACTGGGCCCCGCCGTCTCAAGCACCGCTGAACTGGGCCCCGCCGTCTCCAGCACCGCTCCGCTGGGCCCCGCCGTCTCAAGAACCGCTGAACTGGGCCCCGCCGTCTCAAGCACCGCTCCGCTGGGCCCCGCCGTCTCAAGCACCGCTGAACTGGGCCCTTCAAGGCAAGACCCGCTGAACTGGGCCCTTCAAGGCAAGAAGCGCTGAACTGGGCCCTTCAAGGCAAGAAGCGCTGAACTGGGCCCTTCCAGGCAAGAACCGCTGGCCCTTTGGCAGACGTGGCAGGGCAGGATCTGTCTCGGGCAGGGCTGCAGGATGTCCTCTGGCCAACATGCCTCCTCCAGTGGCAGTGGGGTCTGTTATGGACTGTTTGGACTGTGGCTTTGCTCTCCCCAGGATGGCCCAGTGGGCAGGCCACCCACTGTATGGACTGTATGGACTGTGGCTTTGCACTCCCCAGGATGGCCCAGTGGGCAGGCCACCCACTGTATGGACTGTATGGACTGTGGCTTTGCACTCCCCAGGATGGCCCAGTGGGCAGGCCACCCACTGTATGGACTGTATGGACTGTGGCTTTGCACTCCCCAGGATGGCCCAGTGGGCAGGCCACCCACTGTATGGACTGTATGGACTGTGGCTTTGCACTCCCCAGGATGGCCCAGTGGGCAGGCCACCCACTGTATGGACTGTATGGACTGTGGCTTTGCACTCCCCAGGATGGGCCAGTGGTCATGGAGTCCCCTCGTGAATCTGGTGTCGTGTACTCAAATGGCTGAGGTGCCCCCCCTTCCCTTCCCCCTAAGGTGCTTGTCCTATTTTCTTTCTGATGCCCCTGCAGTGTTCTCTCCGTGGAGTTCTTGTCGTGGGACTGGGCCTTGCCCCTTTGCACTGGACCCCTGTGGTCCACGGACAGTGGTTGGACTACATTTAGTAGCTGTATATATTTTGTACATAGTTTATTTATTTATTGGGATTACTGGTGTCCATATTTCAATATATCTGCCCGTTTATGATCTCTTCTTTTGGTCTTTGCATTATTTCGGAGGGGGGGGTTTGTGGGTTGTTACAGTGATCTGTGGGAATGCATTGATGTGTGTGTTGTAGTGGGTATGGGTGGGTGGGTGTGTGCCGGTAATCTTTTCCCTCCCCTGTGTCGTAGGTGCAGTACTCACCGATGTCTTCCGTGCCGCCGGGCGTGCTCCTGGTACATGAGCAGGTATAGGAGTGCGGGGATGACCTGCAACTCGGGTTCCATACTGCCGGAATCTCGCGTGGAGTGCGTAGAGGTGAGCGTTTTCCCGTTCGTAGTCTGTTTCCGCCGTGTTTTTATCGGCGGTGCTCCCGCCCCGGAAAAGGTGGCGGATTGGTGGGTCGTGATAGGGTGGGCGGTACATTGTCTGCCGCCTGGCTGTTGGCGGGGACCGCCGCGCTGTTTGTTTGTGCCGCCGTGGCGGTCGGAGTGTTAATGCGGCGGGCTGTGTTGGCGGTTCCCGCCAGGGTCAGAATTGCATATTTTGGACCGCCGGCCTGTTGGCGGCTTGGCCGCCGCATTATCACCGACCGCCAGGGTCAGAATGAGGGCCTTTGTCTTTTTTCCCACCAGCACACACAAGCTGCAAGGCAGTGTGCATGTGCTGAGTGAGGGGTCCCCTAGGGTGGCATAATGCATGCTGTACCACTTAGAGACCTTCCCTGGCCACAGGACCCTTGGTACCATGGGGACCTTTTACAACGGACTTAAATGTGTGCAGGGCTGTGCCAATTGTGGAGACAAAGGTACAGTTTTAGGGAAAGAAAACAGGTGGCGGGGCGTAGTTAGCACAATTTCAATCAAATGCAAAAAGTGTGGGGGTAACCATGCCAACAGTGGCACTTTCCTACACAACCCCCCAAATGAAAGAGGATGAGACTAACCTTTCCGAAGAGAGCCTTCATTTTCTAAGTGGAAGAACCTAGAAAGGCCATCTGCATTGGCATGGGCAGTCCCAGGTATGTGTTCCACTACAAAGTCCATTCCCTGTAGGGATATGGACCACCAGAAAAGTTTAGGGTTCTCACCTTTCATTTGTATCAGCCATCTGAGAGGTCTGTGGTCAGTTTGAACAACAAAGTGAGTGCCAAACAAGTATGACCTCAGCTTTATCAGGGACCAAACCACAGCAAAGGACTCCCTCTCACTGGCATTACAACACTGTTCCCTGGGGAGTAACCTCCTTCTAATGAAAGCAACAGGCTGATCAAGGCCATCATCATTGGTTAGGGACAGGACTGCTAGTATCCCATGTTCAGAGGCATCTATCTGTACAATGAACTGCATAGCATAATCTGGAGCTTTAAGAACTGGTGCTGAGTGCATTGCTTCTTTCATGGTGTCAACGGCCTTTTGAAAGTCAGGAGTCCAGTTTACCTTCTTTGGCATTTTCATTGAGGTCAGTTCAGTGAGGGGAGTCACAATAAACCCATATCCCTTCACAAACCTCCTGTAGTACCCAGTCCAGACAAGGAATGCCCTGACTTGAGTTTGGGTTTTTGGCGTTTCCCAGTCCAGAATTGTCTAAATCTTGGGTTGTAAAGGTTGCACTTGGCTTCCACCTACAAGGTGGCCCAAGTGTACAACATGTGTCCTGCTCTATTTGACACTTAGATGCCTTAATAGTGAGGTCTGCAAAACCTTCCCCAGGTGGACCAGGTGATCCTGCCAGCTGGAACTAAAGAAGATTATCATCTAGATATGCTGCAATAAAGGACTCCAAACCAGCAAGTACTTGATTCACCTACCTTTGGAAGGTGGCAGGGCCATTCTTTAAGCCAAAGGGCATAACAATGAACTGATAATGCCCATCAGGTGTAGAGAATGCTGTCTTTTCTTTGGCTCCAGGTCCCATCCTAATTTGCCAGTACCTTGCAGTGCCGTCAAAGGTACTCAGAAATTTGGTTGCACCTAACTTGTCAATCAATTCATCTGCTCAGGGTATGGGGTGTGCATCTGTCTTAGTGACAGTGTTGAGTCCTCTGTAGTCCATGTAGAACTTAATTTCTCTCTTGCCATCTTTGATATGAGGTTTGGGGACCAAGATCACTGGGCTAGCCCAGGGACTGCGAGAGTGCTCTATTACCCTTAACTCCAGCATCTTGTGGACTTCCATTTTGATGCTCTCTTTGACTTGGTCAGTGTTAGAAATGGGGCTTTGGATAACAGTCAGGTTACACCCTGTTCAAGCAAGGACCCTCATTTTAGTCAGGGTAAAGGAGAATCACCCTCAGCTAACCCCTGCTTACCCCTTGGTAGCTTGGCAGAGCAGTAGGCCTAACTTCAGAGTGCTAGATGTAAAGTATTTGTACCAACACACACAGTAACTTAATGAAAACTCTACAAAATGATCCAACACAGGTTTAGAAAAATAGGAAATATTTATCTAAACAAACCATGCCCAAAATGCTACAAATCCACCATACACAAGTCAAGTTATGAATCTTATGAAGATTAAATCCAAAAATAGCGCTTAGAAACACAAAATGCTTGGATGAGGTGTTAACACGGCATCATGACGGAGTCATTCCCAACAATCCAACACCAGCGGCGCCGGCCACGGAGTCACGTAGGCCCCCAGGTACAGTACCTTGGTGATGAATGGAAACAAGCCGATGCGCAAAGTTGGGGATCGCGGTGTTTGTGCAAAACGTTGAATACGCGCACTTCGAGCGGCGTCGGTCACGGCATAGTGCGGCGACTTCCATGGAGTCGCGGATTTCGGCGGGGCTGCAGGGGTGTCGGGCCTGCAAAGGTCTTCGCGTTCCAGCGTAGATCACGGAGTCAGTTGCAGGCGACGCCACCGGACTCAGCAGCGACATCGGTCCAGAGTCATCCGAAGTCGATTTCCTTGAATTTTCACCAGCTTTTCCTTTCAAGGGGCCAGGGACTAGATAGGGCACCACTTGTCAGGGCAGGAGTTTCAGCAGAGAGTACAGGTGCTGGTAAGGGAAGTCTTTGATGGCCCTGAGACTTCAGAACAGGGGGCAAGCTCAATCCAAGCCCTTGGAGAGTCCTTCTTAAGCAGGACTATACCACAAAGTCTAGTCTTTGTCCCCTTGCACAGGTAGAAACAGCAACTACAGGATAGCTCCACAAAGCACAGTCACAGGCAGAACAGCACTTCTCCTCAGCTTTGAGCTCCTCTCCAGGCAGAGGTTCCTCTTGATGTCCAGAAGTGATCTAAAGTCTGTTGTTTTGGGTGCCCTTCTTATACCCATTTTCTCCTTTGAAGTAGGCCTACTTCAAAGTAAAGTCTCTTTTGAATGTGAAATCCTGCTTTGCCCAGGCCAAGCCCCAGACACTCACCAGGGGGTTGGATATTGCATTGTTTGAGGACAGGCACAGCCCTTTCAGATGTAAGTGACCATTCCTCCCCTCCCTCCTAGCACAGATGCTCATCATGATATGCAGGTTACACCCCAGCTCCCTCTGTGTCACTGTCTAGTGTGAGGTGCAACCAGCCCAACTGTCAAACTGTCCCAGTTAGGGAATCCACAAACGGGCAGAGTCACAGAAAAGGAATAAGCAAGAAAATGCTCACTTTCTAAAAGTGACATTTGCAAACACACAATCTCAAAATAAAATTTCCTAAAAAATGTATTTTTAAATTGTGAGCTCAGAGACTCCAAACTCCACATGTCCATCCGCTCTCAAAGGGAATCTACACTTTAATCAGATTTGAAGGTAGCCCCCATGTTAACCAATGATAGGGACAGGCCTTGCAACAGTGAAACATGAATTTAGCAATATTTCATTGTCAGGACATATAAAACACATTACTATGGGCCTGATTACAACTTTGGCGGAGGGGGTTCATCCGTCCAAAATGTGACGGATAACCCACCCACCGTATTACAAGTTCCATAGGATATAATGGACTCGTAATACGGCGGGCGGGATATCCATCACAATTGGGACGGATTAACCCCCTCCGCCAAAGTTGTAATCAGGCCCTATATGTCCTACCTTAACCATACACTGCACCCTGCTCTTGGGGCTACCTAGGGCCTACCTTAGGGGTGTTTGACATGTAATAAAAGGGAAGGTTGAGGCCTGGCAAGTGGGTACACTTGCCAAGTCGAATTTACAGTTAAAACTGCACACACAGACACTGCAATGGCAGGTCTGAGACATGATTACAGAGCTATTTAGGTGGGTGGCACAACCAGTGCTGCAAGCCCACTAGCAGCATTTGATTTACAGGCCCTGGCACATCCAGTGCACTTTACTAGGGACATATTAGTAAATCAAATATGCCAATCATGGATAAGCCAATTACATATACATTTTGTAAAGGAGCACTTGCACTTTAGCACTGTTTAGCAGTGGTAAAGTGCCCAGAGTAACTAAAAGAGCAAAATCAGAAGCACACATCAACAATCTGAGTAACAGAGGCAAAAAGTTAAGAGAGACCACGCCAAGGATGAAAAGTCTAACACGTGTCCCCCCAGCTGAAAGTGGGGAGCAACTAACCAACCTCATGGGAGTTCTCATTACTAAGGCAGAAGAACCTGGACAGACCATCAGCATTGGTGTGTTCTTTACCAGAACGGTGTTCCACCGTAAAGTCCATCCCCTGTAGGAAAATGGACCACCTCAACAGTTTTGGACTCTCACCCCTCATCTGCATTAACCATCTGAGGGGCCTGTGGTCGGTCTGAACTCGGAAGTGAGTCCCCAACAAGTAGAGTCTTACCTTCTTCAGTGCCCAGACCACAGCAAACACCTACGTTCCCTAGGTAGTAACCTCCTGCTAAGGAAGCCTACCGGTTGATCTAGGCCCTCTTCATTAAGCTGTGAGAGTACTGCTCCAATACCATGCTATGAGGCATCAAAAGCTTGCTGGTAAGCCTCTGTCCAGTTCACTTTCCTGGGTTGCTTCTCAGAGGTCAACTCGATTAAGGGGAAACAATGGTACTATATCCCTTATCAAACCTCCTGTAATATCCTGTGAGACCTGAAAAAGCTCTGACTTCAGTCTGGGTCTTGGGAGGCTCCCAAGCCAGAATTGTGTCAATCTGAGGCTGTAGGGGCGCCACCTGGTCACTTACCACCTGGTGTCCTAATTACACCACGGACCCCTGCCCTATTTGGCACTTGCTCGCCTTAATAGTGAGGCCTGCCTTCTGCAGGGCCTCTAACACTCTCCAGAGTTGTTGTAGGTGTTCCTCCCATGTGGAAAAAAACACAGCAATGTCATCCAGGTGGGCAACACTGAACTAATCCAGCCCAGCCAGCACCTGGTTGACCAACCTCTGAAAGGTAGCAGGGGCATTCATCCCAAATGGCATCACTTTAAATTGAAAGTCTCCATCTGGGGTAGAGAATGCTGACCTCTCCTTGGCCCCCTCAGTTAAGGCAATCTGCCAGTACCCAGATGTTAAATCAAACGTACTAAGGTACTTGGCAGCTCCCCTCCGTTCAATGAGCTCTTCTGCTCGGGGGATGGGGTGTGCATCAGTCTTGCTGACCGCATTGAGTCCCCGATAGTCCACACAGAACCTGAGTTCTGGAGTGGCACCAGGTGCAGCAGCCTTTGGGACCAATACCACTGGGCTGGCCCAAGGACTGCTGGAGTGCTCAATAACCCCTAGGGCAAGCATTTTGAATACCTCATCCTTAATGCATGCCCTGACCCTGTCAGTCACCCTGTAAACCTTCTGTTTCATAGGTGTACTGTCCCCAGTGTCCACATCATATGTGCACAAGTGTTTGACTCCTGGGATCAGGGAAAACAGTGAGGAAAACTGTCCCAATACATGGCGAAAGTCACCTTGCTGCTCCTCAGTCAGGGAGGGGGAGAGGATCACTTCCTCCACTGACCCATCTTTTTCTCCTGTAGACAGGAGGTCAGGAAAACGCTCACTCTCCTCATCTACCCTATCTTCTGTTGCAAGGAGCATTGACAGCTCAGTCCGCTCAAAGTGTTGTTTGAGGCGGTTGACATGCAGGACCCTTAAAGGGTTCCTTGGAGACCGCAAGTCCACCAGGTAGGTGACTTCACTCTTGCGCTCCACCACCTCAAATGGCCCAGTCCACTTATCCTGGAGCGCCTAAGGCTCCACTGGTGCCATTACCCACACTTTGTCCAGGTTGAAACTCAACCAGAGTGGCAGTCTGGTCATACCAGTGTTTCATGTCCTCCTGGATTGCTTCCAGGTTCTTCTGAATGAGACTCCTGAAGCGGGCAGTCTGGTTTCTCAAAGCCAGCATGTAACTGAATACATCCTGGGGGGATTTACTAGGAGCTTTCACCAAACCTTCCTTAACCAGACTCAAAGGTCCCCTCACAGGGTGGCCATAAATCAGCTCAAAGGGACTAAACCCAAGTCCCTTTTGAGGCACCTTCCTGTAGGCGAACAAAAGGCAAGGCAAGAGGACGTCCCACTTCTGCCTCAAGGGCTCTGGCAGGCCCATGATCATGCCTTTCAAGGTGCGGTTGAATCTCTCAACCAGACCATTACTTTGTGGGTGGTAAGGGGTGGTGAACTTGTAGGTTACCCCACACTCCTTCCACAGAGACTTCATATATGTGGATATAAAGTTGGTACCCCTATCAGATACCACTGCCTTGGGGAACCCCATGCAGGTAAAAAAAAAAAACATCAAAGCATGACCCACCACAGAGGAAGTGATTGACCTCAAAGGAATGGCTTCTGAGTACCGGGTGGCATGGTCAACCAAGACCAGGATGAACCTTTTGCCCATGGCTGTCTTGATATCCAGAGGCCCCACAATGTCAATGCTTACCCTCTCAAAGGGAGCACTGACAACAGGCAAAGGTTTAAGGGGAGCCTTCCACTTCCTCCCACAGTTGCCACTTTCCTGGCAAGTCTGACAAGACCTGCAATGTGCATCTGAGTGCCTGTGCATTAGGGGCCAGTAAAAGTGGGTGACAAGCCTCTCAAAGGTCTTGACCTGCCCCAAATGTCCAGCTAAAGGCACATCATGAGCCAACCCTAGTAGGAAGGCCCTGAAGCACTGGGGTACCACCAGCACATGGGCTGACCAAGGCTCAGGAACCTTAGGCTCGCTATACAGGAGGTCATCCTCCCAACAGATCAAGTGTGATCCTGGCTCCTTGCCAGCTGCCTACTCCCTGCCAGCTGCCTAGTCTGCAGCCTGCTGCCGCAAACCCTCCAGAGTAGGGCATGTCTTCTGTGCTGCACAGAATGCTTCCCTGGTGGCCCCCCCCTTCCTGCTGCCACTGCGACAGCTCAGAGACCTCCCCAAGTTCAGCCACCTGTTCCCCTGTACACTCTGGGGCGTCACCCTCAGGCTCCGCCTCCTCCAGGACAGTGGGAACTTCTGGGGACGTTTTCCCGGGCCCCCTGCCCTTTCTCTTCTTGGCGGTCCCCTGTGCCACTGTTTCAGGCTCCAGGGGCTCTTGAGTACCCTGACGGACTGCCATTGACCGGGTGGATATGCATACCCACCCAGGCAGACCCAACATCTCCAAGTGAGACCTGTGTTCCACCTCCTTCCAAGGAGAATCCTCCAGGTCATTGCTTAGCAAAAAATCAACGGGCATGGTTTGACTAACATCTACCTTCAAGGAACCTGAGACCCCCCCATTCGAAGGGAACCTGCACCACTCTGCACAGGAGCTCTGAGTTGTCCACTGCAACTACTTGGTGAAGTACCCGGAGATCAATATACTCTTCAGACACCAGCTGGCCCCTCACTGCAGTCACGGTGGCTCCTGTGTCTCTCTGAGCCTCCACCCTCTGTCTATTAATGGTCACCCACTGCCAGTACTTCTTAGTGTTTTCAGGCACTAGGGTTCTCTGGACCATCTCACTGTCCCCTAGTGAGACAAGGGTCATCTCAGCTGGTTCCCACCCACCTGAAACAAACTCCTCCCAAAACACTACACTGGCCAAACCCTCGGACGGCGCACCATTGGTTGCCCGTGTACTTTTGGGGCGTTTGGGGTCCCTCCTCACATGACCCACCTGGTCACATGCATAGCACTTACGTTGGGGACCACATGCCACTGGCTTCCCTTTGGAGAACCATGGCTTCTTTTCACTGGGGTGTTGGGAATCCTTACCCTGGGAATCAGTTTGGGGACCTTTAGCGAACTCCCCTTGTTTACCCTCCCCCCCTTTCTTCTGAGAGGGACCCTGTCCACCCTTTGCGTGGTCTCCCCATACCTCTTTTGGACCCTGTTGCTCTCCCAGCGGCCTGCTTCCTGCATAAGCTTCCTGGGGTCAATCAGCTTGCTATCAATCAGGTGCTGGCGCAGCACTGGAAAACACAAACTGTACAAGTGCTCCCAAGCAATCCGATTGTAAAGCCCCTCTTTCGCAGTTACCTTACTGCCCTTCACCCAACCATCCAGTGACCTGCAATAATAATCAACACATTCCAACCATGTGTGGGGTTCCTTTTTCTTGTAGGATCTAAACTTATCCTTGTACTGCTCAGGGGTAAGACCATACCTTGTAAGCAAGGCGTCCTTTATGCTAGAGTAGGTGAGTTTGAGCATCCCCTAAGGCTATCAGAGTATCCCTCCCCTCTACCTCAAAGTGCTTCCACAGACCCGCCCCCCAACTAGCTTCAGGGACCAGATTCATATGGAGAGCTGACTCATAACCCTTAAACCACAAGTATATGTCATCCTCTCTTTTATAATCCTTCACAAGATCTTTCAGAATGTGCACCCTCCTTTGAGGCTGCACTGTGATGTGGCTGCCACCATCCCTACTATACTGGATCCGCTGATCCAGTTCCCTCAAGCTGAGCTCATGAGCCAACAGCAACTTTTTCTCTTCAATGGCCATCCTCATTTTCTCCAACTCCCTCTGGTGCTCCCTCTCTGCTTGTCTGTCCTGCAATTCCTCAGGGGTCAGACCCTTAGATGAGACACTGCTACCTGCCCTGGAGACCCTCTCCCCGGACATAACAGGCCCACTCACAATACCATTGTGTATGGACTGCACTTCCTCCTCCTCATCTTCCTCACCCTCTGTGTGCCCTTCAGTGCTCTTGGCTGTCACCCAGGCCCTCAGCGCCTTTTGCAGCTCCTCCTTCTTGGATGAGCTCTTAATGGGACAGTCAAAGCTTTTGCAGAGCTCCTTTAACTGGGCCTTTGTATAGCTATCCAATTTCTCCAGGTCAAAAGTAGCTCTAACTGATGCATCTCCATCTGAAAAGTCAAAAAAGTACAAAGTTCCAAAAAGCAGAAAAGTTCCCAAATGAAGTTCAGAAGTCAATCAAAGATTACCACAAAACTGTTTGTAGGGAAAAATCCACACAAAAAAAGAAAAATCAAAGATCACCAAACAAGTAGTATGTGGTCACAAAGTTGTCTGCACTCAAAACAGTAGTGTACACTTAATTACTGTATGTCAAGTACGAATACAAGTCCAAATCCCAACCGCTGACACCAGTGTTAGAAATGAGGTCTTTGGTTGATGGTCAGGTTACCCCCTGTTCAAGCAAGGACCCTCACTCTAGTCAAGGTAAAAGAGAATCACCCTCAGCTAACCCCTGCTTACCCCCTTGGTCGTTTGGCAGAGCAGTAGGCTCAACTTCAGAGTGATAGGTGTAAAGTATTTGTACCAACAAACACAGTAACTTAATAAAAACACTACAAAATGACACAACACAGGTTTAGAAAAATAGGAAATCTTTATTTAAACAAACCAAGACCAAAACAACAAAAAGCCTCCGTACACAAGTCAAGTTATTAATTTTTAAAGGTGAAATCCCAAAATAGCGCTTAGAAACACAAAATGCTTCGATGAGGTGTTAACACGGTGTCGTGATGGAGTCGTTCCCAACAATCCAACACCAGCGGCGCCGGCCACAGAGTCATGTAGACCCCCAGGTACAGTACCTTGGATGAAGAATGGAAACAAGCCGATTCGCAAAGTCGGGTATCACAGCGTCTGTGCAAAACATTGAATCGGTGCACTTTGACCGGCGTTGGTCACGGCGTGGTGTGGCGACTTCCACGGAGTCGCGGACTTCTGTGGGGCTGCAGCGGTGCCGCATCTGCGAAGGTCGTCGCATTCCAGCAACGATCACAGAGTCGGTTGCAGGCGGTGTCACCTGATTCAGCAGCGGCGTCGGTCCGGAGTCGTCCGAAGTCGATTTCCTTGAATTTTCACCAACTTTTCCTTTTCAAGGGCCCAGGGACCGGATAGGGCACCACTTGTAAGGGCAGGAGTCTCAGCAGAGAGTCCAGGTGCTGGTAAGGGAAGTCTTTGTATCCCTGAGACTTCAGAACAGGGGGCAAGCTCAGTCCACGCCCTTGGAGAGTCCTTTTCAAGCAGGAATTTACCACAAAGTCCAGTCTTTGTCCCCTTGCACAGGCAGAAGCAGCACCTGCAGGATAGCTCCACAAAGCACAGTCACAGGCAGGGCATCACCTCTCCTCAGCTCTTCAGCTCTTCTGCAGGTAGAGGTTCCTCTTAATGTCCAGAAGTGATCTAAAGTCTGTGGTTTTGGGTATCCTTCTTATAACCAGTTTCTCCTTTGAAGTAGGCCTACTTCAAAGTAAAGTCTATTTTGTGAAATCCTGCTTTGTCCGGGCCAGGCCCTAGACACTCCAGGGGGTTGGAGACTGCATTGTGTGAGGAAAGGCACAGCCCTTTCAGGTATTAAGTGACCACTCCTCCCCTTCCTCCTAGCACAGATGGCTCATCAGGATATGCAGGCTACACACCAGCTCCCTTTGTGTCACTGTCTAGTGTGAGGTGCAACCAGCCCAACTGTCAAACTGACCCAGACAGAGAATCCACAAACAGGCAGAGTCACAGAAATGGTATAAGCAAGAAAATGCTCACTTTCTAAAAGTGGCATTTTCAAACACACAGGTGGTCATTCCAACCCTGGCGGTCCATGACCGCCGGGTTGGAGGACCGCGGGAGCACCGCCGACAGGCCGGCGGTGCTCCAATGGGCATTCCGACCGCGGCGGTAAAGCTGCGGTCGGACCGGCAACACTGGCGGTCTCCCGCCAGTGTACCGCCGCCCATTGGAATCCTCCAAGGCGGCGCAGCTAGCTGCGCCGCCGAGGGGATTCCGACCCCCCTACCGCCATCCAGTTCCCGGCGGTCCGCCCGCCGGGAACCGGATGGCGGTAGGGGGGGTCGCGGGGCCCCTGGGGGCCCCTGCAGTGCCCATGCCACTGGCATGGGCACTGCAGGGGCCCCCGTAAGAGGGCCCCTAAATGTATTTCACTGTCTGCTGCGCAGACAGTGAAATACGCGACGAGTGCAACTGCACCCGTCGCACAGCTTCCACTCCGCAGGCTCGATTCCGAGCCGGCTTCATCGTGGAAGCCTCTTTCCCGCTGGGCTGGCGGGCGGCCTGAAGGCGGCCGCCCGCCAGCCCAGCGGGAATGTCAGAATTACCGCCGCGGTCTTTCGACCGCGGAACGGTAACCTGACAGCGGGACTTTGGCGGGCGGCCTCCGCCACCCGCCAAGGTCAGAATGAGGGCCACAGTCTTAAAATCAACTTTACTAAAAGATGTATTTTCAAATTGTGAGCTCAGAGACCTCAAACTCCACATGTCCATCCGCTCCCAAAGGGAATCTACACTTTAATCAGATTTAAAGGTAGCCCCCATGTTAACCTATGAGAGGGACAGGCCTTGCAACAGTGAAAAACGAATTTAACAATATTTCACTGTCAGGACATATAAAACACATTACTATGGGGGTCATTTTGACCCCCGCGTGCGGCGGAGAGGCGGCGGTCGGACCGCGAACAGACCGGCGGTCAGAAAAATGGCATTCTGACCGCGGCGGTCACCGCCGCGATCGACCGCCGCTTCCCCACTCCGACCGCCACGGCGGTCATGACCGCCGGGCTGGAGTTTGCGCACTCCGGCCCGGCGGTCGTCCCAAGACCGCCAACGGTATCATGACCCTGCCTACCGCCGCGGTTTCTTGCGGTCGGGAACCGCCATGCGAACCATGGCGGTAAGCACTATCGGGGCCAGGGAATTCCTTCCCTGGCACTGATAGGGGTCTCCCCCACCCCCCACTACCCACCCGAGTCCTCCCCCCACACCCTCCACCCCCCTGCCACCCCCCCAGAGGTGGTACGAACCCACTCCCCACCCCCACCCCGACATGCACATACATGCACCCCGACATGCACACACCCCCAACATGCACATATACACACCCCCTACACACACATACACAACGGGGACACATACCCACACACATACATGCAGACATGCGCACCTGCCGAACAGCACACATTACCCATAGACACAGCAGCACCCCCCGCCCGCATACACGCACTCACACACCCCCTCTACACACTCACACGCACACCCCCATGCACGCCCACATCACAAAACACCCCCCCTCACGGACGGTCAACTTACCTTGTGTGTTAGTCCTCCGGGAGGCGACGGGAGCCATGGGGAGGTGACCGCCAACAGAACACCGCCAACAGAAGACCGCCACACAGATATGTGGGTCGTAATTCTGTGGGCGGTGTTCTGCTGGCGTGGTGGTGGAGGTTGACCAGTCTCCACTTTTCCGCCGGCCGCCAGTGTGGCTGCTGGCGGTTTCCCGGCGGAACGCTCCCAGCGGTCGGAATGCGCACAGCGTCATACCGCCGCGGTCGGCGGTCTTCACCGCGGCGGTAACTCGGCGGTCTCGCGAAAAGACCGCCAAGGTCAGAATGAGGGCCATAGTATAGTATATGTCCTACCTGAACCAAACCCTGCACCCTGGGGCTAACAGGGCCTTCCTTAGGGGAGTCTGACATGCAAGAAAAGGGAAGGTTTAGGCCTAGCAAGTGGGTACACTTGCCAAGTTGAATTTACAGTTAAAAACTGCACACACAGACACTGCAATGGCAGGTCTGAGCCATGATTACAGAGCTACTTATGTGGGTGGCACAACCAGTGGTGCAGGCCCACTAGCAGCATTTGATTGACAGGTGCTGGGCACCTCTAGTGCACTTTACTAGGGATTTATTAGTAAATCAAATATGCCAATCGTGGATAAGCCAATTACATACACATTTTGTAAAGGAGCACTTGCACTTTAGCACCTGGTAACAGTGGTAAAGTGCCCAGAGTAAAAAACAGCAAAATCAGAGTCCGGCACGCATCAAAAACCTAGGGAACAGAGGCAAAAAGTTAAGGGAGACCACGCGAAGGATGAAACATCTAACAGTCAGACTGTCTATAGATTTTGTTTTTGCCAGGCTCTTGTTTCCACATCATGGGTACACAGGTGTGTCTGACCAGGGGCAAAGAAAATAGCTCAGCATACTGCTGTAGGACTTGCCTGCATTCAGCTTGCTGTTGGGCAGAGAGGGTGTCTGAATAGACAACTCCATCTACTGATCCATCCTTAGGGTAAGTTGAGAGGAGATCCGGGAGAGGTTCACTCTATCAGCATGGTTATGTCTACCCTATCATTATAGAGCTTCAGGCGTTTAATATGGATCACCCTCTTGGGTGTCCTGCTAGTGCCCAGGTCCACTATGTAAGTGACCTGACTCTTCTTTTCTAGGACTGGGTAAGGGCCACTCCATCTGTCCTGAAGTGCCCTAGGAGCCACAGGTTGCAGAACCCAGACTTGCTGCCCTGGGTGGAATTCAACCATTGCAGCCTTTTGGCCATACCACAACTTCTGGAGTTGTTGGCTGGCCTCAATGTTTTTGGATGTCTTTTCCATGTACTCAGTCATCCTAGAGCGGAGGCCAAGCACATAGTCCACCACATCTTGTTTAGGTCATGGAGAGGTCTCTCCTAGCCTTCTTTAACATGTGCCAGTGGTCCACTTACATGATGGCCAAACAGAAGTTGAAAGGGGGAAACCTCTCCTCCTTTCTGAGGTACCTCTTTGTAAGCGAAAAAGCAGGCATGGCAGGAGGACATCCCATCTCCTTTTGAGTTTTTCAGGGAGCCCCAATGTCATACCCTTCAATATCTTGTTGAATCTCTTAACAAGTCCATTGGTTTCTGGGTGGTATGGTGTGGTTGAATTTGTAAGTCACCCTACACTCATTCCACATGTGATTTAGGTATGCTGACATGGAGTGTGTACCTCTGTCAGAAACCACCTCCTTAGGGAAACCCACTCCAGTAAAAATACCAATTAGGGCTTTGGCTACTGTAGGGCAGTAGTTGACCTAAGGAAAATTTCTTCAGGGTATCTGGTAGCATGATCCACTACTACCAGTATGTACTATGTACTGATTCCCTGAGGCTGTGGGGGGTTCACGTGGACCCACAACGTCCACACCAACCCTCTCAAAGAGTACCCCCACCAATGGAAGTAGAATGAGGGGGGCCTTTGGGTGGCCACCTGTCTTGCCACTGGCTTGACAGGTGACATAGGAGCTACAAAACCCCCTTACTTTCTGGGACATGTTGGGCCAATGAAAATGGTGTACAAGTTTTCTTCATGTTTTGGTTAAATGCCCAGCTAGAGGGATGTCATGAGCCAAAGTGAGGATGAACTCCCTAAACTCCTGAGGTACTACAACTCGCAAATAGCACCAGGTGTGGGATCTCTGGCCTCAGTGTAAAGAAGTCCATCCTCCCATTAGACCCTGTGGGAGCCACTGACATCTCCCTTCTCCTGTTCAGCAGCTTGCTGTCTTGGGCCTTCCAGAGTGGGACAAGTTTTTTGTCCCTGGCACAGCTGTTCCCTTGTGGGTGTCCCTGGGCCCAAGATCTCTACCTGATAAGGCTCCAGTTCCCTCAGGGTAAAATACATCTTCCTGGGAAGAAAGGTCTTGTTTCGTTTGCTGTTTAGAGGCTGGTCCTCCAGTCCTCCTACCTTTTCTCTTGGAAGGTTGGGCCATTATTCCAGGATCCAACAGTTCTTTTTCACCCAGTGCTCTGCTCTGTGCTCTGGTTTTCACCCACACCAGTTCAGGGATTTCCAGAATGGCTGCATGGGTTTTGAGCTCCACCTCAGCCCATGCTGAGGACTGCAGATCAATTCCTAGCAAACATTCCACTGGGATTGCAGAAGAGACCACTACCTGTTTCAGGGCAGTAACCCCTCCTCATTCTAAAGTGACCATAGCCATGGGTTGGACTTTAGTCTCATTGTCAGCATTGGTACCTGGATATATTTATCCGGCGAAATACTGTCCTGGGGAAACCAGTTTCTCTGTCACCATGGTGACACTGGCACCGGTATCCCTCGGGGGTTCTACCTTTGTCCCATTGATTAACAGCTGCTGCCTGTATTTGTGCATGCTAGGCAGCCAGGCAGCTAGTGTGGCTATATCCACCCCACCCTCAGGTACTAGTGTAGCTTCAGTCTGAACCCTGATTTGTTTTGGGCACACTGTTGGTCCACCTAGAGACTTGCTATTCCAGTACTAACTGGAGTAGGGCTAGTGGGATTTTTCTTAGGGCAGGCCATGCCTCCAGTTTGGTGTCCCTGCTGCTTACAGTTGTGACACCAGGACTTCTTGGGATCAGTGGTTTTACCCTTGTACCCATTTGTGACCTGTGAAGAGGTTTGGGCACACCCTCCTGCGCAGGTGTTTGGGGCCCTTGAGAGAACTCTTTGCTTTTGTACTTAGGTTTCTCACCACCCTTCTTCTGGGGAGGCTTTGTGACCCCTTTCTTTTGGTCACCCCATTTGGAAGTCTTGGTCACCCTAGTCTTGACCCAATGGTCTGCCTTCTTTCCCAATTCCTGTGAAGAAATTGGACCTAGGTCTACCAGATGTTGATGTAACTTGTCATTGAAGCATTTACTTAACATGTGTTCCTTCATAAACAAATTATAAAGCCCATCATAGTCATGTACTCCACTGCCAGTTATCAAACCATCTAGTGTTTTCACTGAGTAGTCAACAAAATCAACCCAGGTTTGGCTCAAGGTTTTGTGCACCCCCCTGAACCTAATCCTATACTCCTCAGTGGATAATCCAAATTCCTCAATCAGGGTAGCCTTCATGTGGTCATAGGGTTCTGCATCTTTACCAGAGAGTGTGAGGAGTCTATCCCTATACTTACCAGTGAACAGTTCCCAAAGGAGAGCTCCCCAGTGAATCTGTTTAACTTTCTGGTTGCACAAGCCCTCTCAAAAGCTGTGAACTACTTGGTGATGTCATCACCTTCTTCATATTTTGAGATAAACCCTTGGGGATTTTTAGGATATCAGTATTCTCTCTGACCCTATTTATATTACTGCCACTATCAACGGGTGCTAAGCCCATTTCTGCTCTCTCTACTTCTAAAGCTAAGAGTTGCTCCAAAGCTAACCTTTTGGCCATCCTTGCTAAAAGGATGTCCTTTTCATTGAGGCTGCCCTCAATGTTCCCAGAGGAGCTGGACTCCCCTGTCGAAGATCCAGATCCAGTGAGCACTATCCTTGGAGACAGGGTCTGGGGACCCTGGTCTCCATTGTTAGGTGAGGGGGGGGGGGGTCATCCTCCCCATCTCTAATATCTTCCCTATCTGGGGAAGTTCTTCCTCCTCAGCAGTGTGGTCCCTGGTCTACTCTGCTAAGAGCTCCTGGAGCTTGACCTTGGTAGGGTTGAAACCAGTTCTAATCTTGTTCAGTTTACAGAGGGACCTTAACTCTGCCATCCCGAGATGGAGGTAAGGGGTGAGGTTGAGTTCCACAACTATATCCTCTGAGCTGCTCATTATATTACTAAAAGTTGGAATTATGTTTTAGAAACTATTTCTAGTAACTAAACCCTAACTTAAAGATAACTTTTAAACTTAAAAAGAGATGCTAAGGGGACCTAACCAAGTCCCTGGCAGAACTTTTAAAAATATAGAAAAAATAGTCAAATTCACAAAATCCCTTTTCTAAAGGCAATTTTGGAATTTAGTCATGTCATCAGGTATTGGCTGAGTAGTCCAGCAAATACAAAGTCGTAGACGCCCCCATTGATCCCCCAATGTAGGAGGCTGGCTCTGTATATACTAGATCAAAGTGAGATATAGGCCCTCATTCTGACCCTGGCGGATTGAATCCGCCAGGGCCGAGGGCAGCGACTGCACCGCCAACAGGCTGGCGGTGCATTCATGGGCATTCTGACCGCGGCGGTAACGCCGCGGTCAGAAACGGGAAACCAGCGGTCTCCCGCCGGTTTCCCGCTGCCCATGGGAATCCTCCATGGCGGCGCAGCAAGCTGCGCCGCCATGGGGATTCCGACCCCCTTCCCGCCAGCCTGGTTCTGGCGGTTTACACCGCCAGAACCTGGCTGGCGGGAACGGGTGTGGTGGGGCCCCTGGGGGCCCCTGCAGTGCCCATGCCAATGGCATGGGCACTGCAGGGGCCCCCTAACAGGGCCCCACATTGCTTTTCAGTGTCTGCTTAGCAGACACTGAAAAGCGCGACGGGTGCCATAGCACCCGTCGCACACCTTCCACTCCGCCGGCTCCATTCGGAGCCGGCATCCTCGTGGAAGGCGCTTTCCCGCTGGGCCGGCGGGCGATCTTTTGCAGATCGCCCGCCGGCCCAGCGGGAAAGTTGAAATGCCCCCCGCGGTCTTCTGACCGCGGGGCGGTGTTTGGGCGGTTTCCGCCCGGCGGGCGGCATCCGCCGCCCGTCCGGGTCGGAATGAGGCCCATAGTGTGCACATAGTCCAGGGGTTCCCCAGAGGCATAACAGCAGCTAAAGTAGATAATACTAATGCTCTCCTTTGTGGTAATATGGACAAGCAGTTAGGCTTATCAGTGGGTAGTGCCAAGCATATGTTGTACACACACAGAAAATAGTAGAAGCACACACTCAATGACTTAACTCCAGATCAATGGTTTTTATATATTAAAAATATATTTTCTTAATTTATTTTTAGAACCACAAGATTAAAGTTGCAGGTAAGTACCTTAAAAGATTTGTATTTCACACAGGTATCAACAGGACTTTGTTTGAAATAGGTAAGTAATACAGTTTTTGAATTATTGGCAATATTTTGTTTTAAAAATGGACACTGCAATTTTCAAAAACAGTTCCTGGGGGGAAAAAAGTTAGATTGGTTCACAGGTAAGTACAACACTTACAGTTTCAGTCTCCGGGTTTTAGGAAGTTCACTGGTTTGGGTTCAAGATAACCCCAAACACCCACCACCAGCAACACGGGGCCGGTCAGGTGCAGAGGTCAAAGTTGAGCAAATTTATCGTGGGCTCCTATGGAAACAGGGGGTACTAGGACTCAGGCCTGACTGCAGGTAAGTCACCGCGGCTCGGAGACCAGACAGGGGGGTTTGAAGGAGCACTGGAGGGGCCACAAGAAGGCACCAAAAACACACCCTCAGCGGCACAGTGGTGGCTGGGTGCAGGGTGCAAACAGGGTGTCGGGTTTCCAATGCTGGTCTAAGAGGAGATCCCGGGGGTCACTCAGAGGCTGCAGACGAGGTCCAGGGGGGTGCCTCGGGCACACCACTGGTTAGACAGGGAGATAGGCCACCTGCTGAACATAGAGGCACTGTGGGTCAGGTTCTCAAAGGCCTGGGTGCAGTGTCAATGTCAATGTCTTCGTTAGGTGTCAATGTCTTCGTCCGGAGCTTTGAGGTTGGGGGTCCTCGGGATTCCCTTTACAGGCATCGTCGTGGAGGGGTGGAGACATCAAACCAGGGTACTCCCTTGCTTGCAATCACCTAGAGACTCTCTCTTGATGGGTGGACCATCTGGACACGGGTCATGGGTGTAGGGTGCACAGGGGTCAAGACTCACGCATCCGGAGTGAGATGGAGCCCTGGGTTGTAGGTTTTCTTTAGACAGAGCCGCTGTCCTTTGGTGTTCTTGGTTCTTTTGGGTGCAGGGCAGTGCTCTGGAGTTGGGCAGAGGTCATTGGTCCCGCTAGACACGTCGCTGGTCTTTTGCAGGTTCTTTGACGCAGGAGACAGGCCGGTATGGCTGGAGCCACAGCAGTTGTGTCTTCCTTCTTCTCTGGTGGGGGTTTCAGCTTAGCTGCCCTTCTTCTTCTTGTAGATCACCAGGAACCTTGTAAGCTGGGTTCAGGGAGGCCTTAAATCCTAGATTTACAGGTGTTTTAGGGGTCAGAAGACAGTAGCCAATGGCTACTGCATCAGAGGGTGGCTACACCCTTCTTGTGCCCACTCCCTCTAGGGAGGTGGACACATTCCTATCCCTTTTGGTCCCTGTCCTCCAAACTAAGATGGAGGATTCTGCAGGAAGGGGGTCACCTCAGCTCTGAATACCTTAGGGGTGGTCCTGACTGGGGTGTTCACTCCTCCCTGTTTTCCCTAATTTTCCTACTGGACTTGCCACCAAAGGTGGGGCTTTGTCCAGGGGCGGGCATCTCCACTAGCTGGAGTGTGCTGGGGCACTTTAACCCGAAGCTTGAGCCTTTGAGGCTCACCGCCAGGTGTAACACTTCCTGTATGGGGGAGGTTTTGTTTCTGGCCACAGAGTGCATCCCATGTGGTCAGAAACTTGTCTGAAAGTGGCAGGCTGGCACAGACCAGTCAGTCCTACACTACCAGTTTGATGAACATACTGGGAGCATCTCTAAGATGCCCTATGGTTGTAATTGTCAATAAATCCCACACTGGCATCAGTGTGGATTTATTGTGCTGAAAAGTTTGATACCAAACGTCCTAGTATTCAGTGAAGCCATTGTGGAGCTGTGGAGTTCGTGATGACAAACTCCCAGACCATATATTCAATATGGCTACACTGCACTTACAATGTCAAAGAATGGACTGAGATGCTGTAGGGGCATATTGATCATGCAGCTATGCCCTCACCTGTGGAATAGTGCACTGCCTCACCTGTGGTATAGTGCACTGCCTTAGGGAGTCACACAGTGGTTTGTGGACATGATACCCTGAGAGGGGTGTTATGTTGACTTTGTCTTTTTCTTCCCACCAGCACACACAATCTACAAGGCAGTGTGCATGTGCTGAGTGTGTGAGGGGCCCCTAGGGTGGCATAATACATGCTGCAGCACTTAGAGACATTCCTTGGCCACAGGGCCCTTGGTACCATGGGTACCTTTTACAAGGATCTTAACTGTGTGGCAGGGCTGTTCCAATTGTGGAAACAAAGGTACAGTTTTAGGAAAGAACACTGGTTCTGGGGCCTGGTTAGGAGGGTCCCAGCACACTTTCATTCAAAGTTGGCATCAACCCTAGCCAAAAAGAGGGGGGGGCAACTATGACAGCAGTGGCACTTTCCCTTACTCGTGATTTTATGAGGTGTGCCCCTGGAATAGTGAGTTAGAAACCTCAGTGGCACCAAATATCAGGGGCATGATAGCGAAAGACAAAATATCAAAAGGTAAGTTAGTATAGATTTTCTATATCTAACTCCACATATAAACATGCGTACCTTCACAATATATGCATATCCTTAAGAGGTATACATGTGGAGTAAAGAGTTGTAAATCTATACTTCTTTTATATGCACTTAACTTTCAGTATTTTGTCCCTCAATATTCTGTCCACAATATTATTGTATCGCAATATTCCTAGCCTGGATATCCTGTGATGATATCATTTTATGAACATATTTTTTTAATTTGCTGGTTTTTAGCAACTGTTTTGGGATGATTGTCTCTCTCTTTCAGTGCATTTTTGCTCAAGTTAATCAGCATTTAGATTCTTGTCAAAAAAGCGTTGTAGATGGTTCAGTATTTGAAAGCCACAGACTATGAACACTGAGGCCCATATTTATACTTTTTGACGCTAAACTGCGCTAACGCAGTTTAGCGTCAAAAAATTTAGCGCCGTCTAACGCCATTCTGAAGCACCATGCGGGCGCCGTATTTATGGAATGGCGTTAGCCGGCGCTAGCAGACCGGCGCTGCCTGGTGTGCGTGGAAAAAAACCACGTAGACCAGGCAGCGCCGGCGTAGGGGGAAAATGGCGTTAGGACGTCTTAAAATGGGGCAAGTCAGGTTGAGGCAAAAAAATCGCCTCAACCCGATTTGCGCCATTTTTTTCGACGCCCAGACGCCATTTAAATGACTCCTGTCTTAGTAAAGACAGGAGTCATGCCCCCTTGCCCAATGGCCATGCCCAGGGAACTTATGTCCCCTGGGCATGGTCATTGGGCATAGTGGCATGTAGGGGGGCACAAATAAGGCCCCCCTATGCCACCCAAAAAAAAAAAATACTTACCTGAACTTACCTGAATGTCCCTGGGGTGGGTCCCTCCATCCTTGGGGGTCCTCCTGGGGTGGGCAAGGGTGGCAGGGGGGGTCCCTGGGGGCATGGGAGGGCACCTGTGGGCTCATTTTGAGCCCACAGGCCCCTTAACGCCTGCCCTGAGCAGGCGTTAAAAAGTGGCGCAAATGCAGGGTTTTTTGCCCCGCCCACTCCCGGGCGTGATTTTTGCCCGGGAGTATAAATACGACGCATTTGCGTCGCCGTCATTTTTTTAGACGGGAACGCCTTCCTTGCATCTCATTAACGCAAGGAAGGCGTTCACGCAAAAAAATGACGCTATTTGCCCATACTTTGGCGCTAGACGCGTCTAACGCCAAAGTATAAATATGGCGTTAGTTTTGCGCAGAATTTGCGTCGAAAAAAACGACGCAAATTCGGCGCAAACGAAGTATAAATACGGGCCTGTATTTCTGTCAAGGTGCCTAGCCGTTTCTTTTGCACTATGAATCAGTGCTGACATAAGTTACTCCAGGCTGACTGGTTGACTTCATTGTGGGGTCTATGTGACAAAGGGTGCTGCCTTTAATTTATATGCTCGATGCACAAAGTGTTTATATAACAAATTAACAACGATCTTTCTTCCGAATTACTTCTGAATTACCTGGAGTAAGCCACACTTTTCCAAGTAATAGAAGTTTGCTAATAGGGCCGTAAGTTTATTTTGCATATTTCTATCATGGAAGCAGACAGAATGAAACATTGAGTAATTCAGCTTAAATGATGGATTTCATTGTCGTATCTTAGGTTTGTATCTAAGAAACAAGGGGCCAGATGTATCAAAGGGTTTTACCCATTCTATATCTATGGGAAAATTTGTTCGTACATACGGCTCAAGGTAACCTCGTATCCAGCTATCTTGTATTATTCAGTTAATATATCAGTATTGCCTTTTAGGATTTCACAATTTAATTAAACATTTGAAAACAAGTTAGTCTATTAAAATATTTGTGTCAATGGGCCATATGTATGAACGCATTTTCCCATAGACACATAGGGCCTGATTCTAACTTTGGAGGACGGTGTTAAACCGTCCCAAAAGTGGCGGATATACCACCTACCGTATTACGAGTTCCATAGGATATAATGGACTCGTAATACGGTAGGTGGTATATCCGCCACTTTTGGGACGGTTTAACACCGTCCTCCAAAGTTAGAATCAGGCCCATAATGGATAAAACCCCTTGATACATTGCTTTGATACATCTGGTCCTATCTTACTTATCGCCAATCGAGCAGAAATTATGCTCCTGTCAAATACTAAAATATATTTATATGAAAACTGACTTAAATAGACTAATTTGTGCCATGTGATGTAATTTGTTTTGAAACATTCTCTTTAACCACAGTTTTACGGTCTATCCTGAATTGAAGATAAGACTGAAGGTTATCCAGAAAAAAGTTCAGTTTGCCAATGGATTATTTTAGCTGCAATGCACGCTGTTTCAAATAGAAGTCTACAACCAATTAATGTGAACAGTTCGAGACTACAAGGTGTACCTTTTGTCCTCAATATACCTTATGGTTCTTTTTGTTTGATCTCTTCATAAATTTCTGCACTCTCACACCATTCAAATATTGGGTATGTTGCTAAATCCACAAATACAGAGAATTGAACACGAGTGTCTGGCTAAATTAAATGCACTTATAATAAGCTTATAGTATAAATTGTAGGGCAAAAGCATCACGGAGTCACAATTCAAATATTTATGAACATATTGCTTCGATTAGTTCTGCCTTTTAACTTGTAGCTACAGATAAAGTACATGGCACTGAAGAATTGCTCAGAAAACACCACGGTCATGGTGCAATTCGTGATCCTGGGATTTTTGACCCCTCAAACTCTGGATCCTCTTCTTTTTCTGATATTTTCCCATATTTACCTCTTTTCAATTGCAGGAAACTCAATGATAGTGATCACTGTTTCCATGCACAGGCGCCTTCATTCACCCATGTACTTTTTCTTGGGCAATTTGTCCTTCCTAGAAATCTGGTACATCATCACTTTCATGCCCACCGTTCTTGGAGGATTTTTGCCTGAGGGCAATACAATTTCCTTTACCAGTTGCATTTTGCAGTGCTTCTTCGCTGGATTCCTATTGAGCACCGAGTGCTGCCTCTTACTGGCGATGGCCTATGACAGATATGTCGCCATATGTTCACCCTTACACTACCCTACCGTCATGGACCAGCGGCTTTGTCTGCAGCTGGCGGGAAGCTCCTGGATGGCCGGTTTCATCATTGCATTATTTGTTATATTTCCTATCAGACAGCTACAGTTTTCAAAGATTAACATAATTGACCATTTCTTCTGTGACCTGGGGCCACTAATACAAGCGGCTTGTTCCGATACCTCTGCGGTTGAAATAGACATCTTTATTGTTTCTATATTTGCCCTTCTCATCCCATTCCCTGTGATCATTGTTTCATATACGTTTATCATTTCAGCCATAATGAAGATCCCATCATCCCTAGGCAGAGAAAGAGCATTCTCCACCTGCAGCTCCCATCTACTGGTGGTTGCCATCTACTTTGGCTCCCTGATCAGCACATACAACATGCCAAAGACAGGAAGCTCCCTACGTGTAGGCAAATTCTCTTCACTGCTCTACACTACGGCTCCTCCACTGCTCAATCCCATCATCTATACTCTTAGGAATAAGGCTATTCGAGAGGTACTGGGGAGTGCTGTACAGAAAACCCGACTGTCATGAATGTAATATGATATGTCCATTGTATTCGTTTCAGGCATGTGCATGGTGCACTACAGAGCATGTTAGTAAATCACAGTTTGGTAATGGAAAGAGAATGCAAACAGGGCTCACATATTTGGAATATTGAAAACGGTGAATTATTGGGGTATATTCTGCACACAATTTGTTGCACTGTGCAACAGTTTCTGTGCCAGAATAACCACTAATGGTATAACATTTGCTACTTTGGATGATCCATAAATGTACCAAATGTAACTTTCCGATGTTGCTTGCTCTCCAACTGCTTGCAAATGGCATGAAAGGGGGACTGAATACAAAAGGTATCAGTAGAGCAGTAGAGGGGAAAAGTGTACTGGTCCCTTGTCTGCTAACAAAATGATCATCATTATGTCAGTACCAGAAACATGTCTTGCAACCTTGTTTATTTTGGAAAATTATGGACGCTCAAAACCATGTAAAGGAATCACACACAGAGGCCCTCATTCTGACCCTGGCGGTCGGCGGAGAGACGGCGGTCGGACCGCGAACAGACCGGCGGTATTAAAAATGGCATTCTGACCGCGGCGGTCCCCGCCGCGACCGACCGCCACTTCTCCACTCCGACCGCCACGGCGGTCATGACCGCCGGGCTGGAGTTTGCGCACTCCGGCCCGGCGGTCGTCCCAAGACCGCCAAGGGTATTATGACCCTGCCTACCGCCGCGGTTTCTTGCGGGCGGGAACCGCCGTGCGAACCATGGCGGTAAGCACTATCGGGGCCAGGGAATTCCTTCCCTGGCACTGATAGGGGTCTCCCCCACCCCCCACTACCCACCCGAGTCCTCCCCCCACACCCTCCACCCCCCTGCCACCCCCCAGAGGTGGTACGAACCCCCTCCCCACCCCCAGCCCGACATGCACATACATGCACCCCGACATGCACACACCCCCAACATGCACATATACACACCCCCTACACACACATACACAACGGGGACACATACCCGCACACATACATGCAGACATGCGCACCTGCCGAACAGCACACATTACCCATAGACACAGCAGCACCCCCCGCCCGCATACACGCACTCACACACCCCCTCTACACACTCACACGCACACCCCCATGCACGCCCACATCACACAACACCCCCCCACCCCCTCCCCTCACGGATGATCAACTTACCTTGTGCGTTGGTCCTCCGGGAGGCGACGGGAGCCATGGGGAGGTGACCGCCAACAGAAGACCGCCAACAGAAGACCGACACACAGAAATGTGGGTCGTAATTCTGTGGGCGGTGTTCTGCTGGCGTGGCGGTGGAGGTTGACCAGTCTCCACTTTCCCGCCGACCGCCAGTGTGGCTGCTGGCGGTTTTCCGGCGGAACGCTCCCAGCGGTCAGAATGCGCACAGCGGCATACCGCCGCGGTCGGCGGTCTTCACCGCGGCGGTAACTCGGCGGTCTTGCGAAAAGACCGCCAGGGTCAGAATGAGGGCCAGAGTTATTAACAGGCTCATTGCTGAAATGGTCCAAGGTCCACACAAAGGAAAGGGGCTCAGGTCCGTGTAAAAGGCTAAAAGCAACACTGTAAACTATATAGTGAACATTTATTGTATATGCACATTTATGTAGGTTTTGATGAGAATAAAAAATGTCATATTCGTCATATATGAAAACGCAATCATTTTCTTTCCATACACCAAACATCATAAAGTGTAGAAATGGATTTAGTTCAGAAATATCAATGGATATTGTTTGTAAATAAGACAGTGGCCATTCACAGTGAGAGAGGAGTCTTTGGTTTGGGCCAAACCTGAGACTTTTTCACTGACCGATACACTACTGGCATCGCTGTTGATTGGGGAAATACATAATGACACAAATAGTTGATTTAAATGAGTGCTTCTAGGTCTAATGTTAGGCAGAATCCACATGTGAAAATGGATATGAATTTGGAAAGCATGTTGGACTGAATATAAATGAGTGAGTGGACTGAGAGAAGTGACAGGATCAAACTTAAGTAGCTTCACTTTATCATCTAATGTGATTTTGAAACTGAGACATGTTAGAAATGGGGTCTCCGGTTGGCAGTTAGTATGCACTCTGTCCAAGCAGGGCAGGGCAATGGAGATACAGCTTATCACAAAGGCAATGTATAAAGTATTTGTATCAGTACACACAGTAATATGGTGAAAATACTACACAATGGACACCACACCATTAAAAAAAATAGCCAATGTTTATCTGAATCAAACAAAACCTACAAAACATACACAAGTCAACCTATGAATTTTTAAAGTAAAAAATAATATTTCTCCATAGAAAACAATGGAAAAGTTATTGTTACACAAAGTACCTGGTTTGCGTCAAAAATAAAGCTGCAGGGGTGAGCTTGTATCAGAAAAGTCAGCAATGCGTTGATTCCTTACCCGCAAAAGAGGACGTTCATCGTTTCTTCTCCGGTTGGGTAGAGGATGCATCGTTTTCCTCTACCGCAAGAGAGCGATGCATCTATTTCCGAATGGGGCACCTCGGATTTGCACAGGTTCACACTGACATTGACGCCCAGCGAATGCATGAGAAATCCAGCCTCACAGTGATACAAAACCACACTGTGTGAGGTTTCATTCATTTTCAGCATCAGCAAGTGGTTGTTTGAGTTGTTTCTCTAGCCGTGATGCAAGTGATGCATCGATTTCCCAGCCGCAATGCAGGTAGTGAGTCAATTTTAGCCACAAGGCTGGTGGCGCTTCATTTTTACAGCTGCGTTGCAGGTGGTTCATCAAAAATTTCCCCGCACAGCTTCCTGTCCGTGAATTTCAGTTTTTGTTCTAACAGCTTCACCTTTCAGGGACCCAGGGACTGGATAAGGCACCACTTGGCAGGGGCAGGAGTCTCAGCAGAGAGTCCAGATGTTGGCAAAGGAAGTCTTTTATGGCCCTGAGACTTTGAAACAGGAGGGAAGCTCAGTCCAAGCCAGTGGAGATTCTTCACAAGCAGGAATATACCACAAAGTTCAGTCTTAGTCCTCTTTAAGGCAGAAACAGCAACTGCAGGCCAACCCAACAAAGCACAGTCAAGGCAAAGGGACAGTACTCCTCCTCCAGCTCTTCAGCTCTTCTTCTTTGCAGAGGTTCCACTTGGTTCCAGAAGTGGACTAAAAATCTGGGGTTTTGGGTGCACTACTTATACCCCTTTCTGCCTTTGAAGTAGGCAAACCTCAAAGGAAAGTCTCTGTTGTTGGAGACTGCATTGTGTGAAGGCAGGCACAGCCCTTTCAGGGGTAAGTGACCACTTCTCCCTCCACTCTAGGCAAGATGGTCCATCAGGATATGCAGGCTACACCCCAGCTTCCTTTGCGTCATTGTCTAGTGGAGATTCACAAACAGTCCAACTGTCAGTCTGACCCAGACAAGGAATACACATTCAGGCGGAGCCACAGAATGGTTTAATCAAGAAAATGTCCACTTTTTAAAAGTGGCATTTTCAAACTGACAATTAAAAAAAAAACTTTACCAAAAGATATATTTTTAAACTATGCGTTCAGAGACCCCAAACTCCAAATCTCTGTCTGCTCCCAAAGGGAAACTAAAGTTAAAAGATAGTTAAAGGCAGCCCCCATGTTAGGCCTTGCAACAGCGAAAAACGAATTTGCCAGTATTTCACTGTTAGGACATGTAAACACATCAGTTCATGTCTCACGTTTAACATACAATGCACCCTGCCCATGTGCTGCCTAGTTCCTACCTTAAGGGTGCCTAACGTGTATAAGAAAGGAAGATTTGGCCCTGGCAAGTGGGTACACTTGCCAGGTCGAATTGGCAGGTTGAGCTACGCACACAGACACTGCAGTGGCAGGTCTGAGCCATGTTTACAGGGCTACTAATGTGGGTTGCACAACCAGTGCTGTGGGCCCACTAGTAGCATTCAATTTACAGGTCCTGGGCACCTCTAGTGCACTTTACTAGGGACTTATTAGTAAATCAAATATGCCAATCAAAGAAAAGCCAATTATGATATAATGTATACAGAGAGCATATGCACTTTAGCATTGGTTAGCAGTGGCAACAGCCCAGAGTCCCAAAGCCAACAAAAACAGGTCAGAAAAATAGAAGGAAGGAGGCAAACGTTTATGGATGACCCTGCAAAAAGAGCTAGGTCCAACAAGACAGCTCATAATGTTGATTATGGCTGTGTTTCTCAAAATATCTATATTTACTTTTTTGGTGTATTCAGTGCAGAGTGGTTTGTGTTACCATCAAAGAAAATGTCCTTCAGGAGACAAACATGCTGAACTGCACTGTTAAATAGAATTAGATTTATTATGCCGTGCAACAACAAACATTCAAAAAAATCTTGTTGAGCCTAAACCTGGTTGACAAACATTTGTGTACATATTTGATGCACAAGGACCTCAGCATTGAATAGGTTGCAGCAGCCACTTGTGTGTGTTTCCTTTTAGACTTTACAAGGCTTCCTGGTTTTAAATATGATTAAATATGTTTCTCTAAGGTGATTGCTCATGAAATAAAATTAACAAACGCAATGAAGCTCCTGCCTTGAATTTTCTAATTTGCTACATCTCCACAACCTGAATTGGTTCTAATGGGGGTCATGGAAAATACATCCTAAGAAATAAAAAATATGTACTTTGCCAGTTTGCTATGATTAAAGGACATTGCAAATTTGACAGCTATGTGTTAGGAGTTATGATTTGCCAGTTATGCTCTGATTAAAGGACATTGTAAAATTGACAGCTGTGTATTATGAGTACTGTAGGAAATAATACGTTGGAAATAAGGCAGACGAGATACCTGTCACCTTTGTGACAGAGTAACATGTTAACCAATCTCTTTATAAAACTCTTAGTTTATCTTTTTCAGAGTTTCCTGTATCTCACATCGATGTATATGTTCTTCAATGTCCTATGTATACTTCCCATTTTTTCTCACATTTCACAATCTTTCCAAAACATCTGGAGAAGAATATGGTCTCAAATCAATGTTAAACAGATATATTTGTATTTGATTTCTCTCTTATTCAGCTGTTTTTTGTGCATAATAAGCAGGTCCTAATTTAATTTCCTAATAATTACAATTCAAGATTGTTATTCACATATGAACATATCATTTGTAATGAATACTAATTCAATTTTTTCAATATTAGTCAGTATTCTAGAACACTCCAGGGATCCGCATCAGCATCAGGGTCCTGTCGAATATGTGGAAACTGTGCTACAATTAACCAGAAATATAAGGGCTTTTTTATCAGCCCCTTGTGCTGCCGGTATGCCATTTTTTATGGTCTGGTGTCACAAAGTGCAGACCTATATCTACGAGGCCACACAAAGCCACTTTGCATGACTTTTAATGGCCTCATAGATATTTTGTAAGGCAACTTTGTGCAAGTCACTGCATTACAAAAAATCAAGAGGCAACAGTGACTTCATTCAGCTGCACATCCCTCCAATTTTCTCAATTCAAATTGTATATATTTTCAGTGCTCATACACTAAATTACATCCGTTGCCAACATGTGCAAACTGGAATCAGAAGACCAAACCAGTTAATCCCAAAACAAAGAAAGAGTGGAGCACACCATAACTCAATTATTGAACATCAAACTGTGGAATAATGTTTGTTATACCCACATGAATGATCACATAAAGTGCACATATACAAAAGGAAATACATGAAAGAGGTAAGTCAATACATTGCCATAAGAATGTATACCTTTAAAGTTCTTTCTGTATTTACTGGTTCTATTTGCTAATGTACTATACATATTCACACTCACAGTATATATAACACAGTTGCTTACAAATATTCACATTCATAAATATATGATCCCATATAAATACATCATTATAAACAATTTAAAAAAAACAATTCATATAGAATCTCTTTGAGAAGTAGTTGCAGGTCTCAAACGTTCAGACTCTGTAAGTTCTCAACCAATGGATGTAGACTTCAGCCGACATGTGTTTCGTCCCATTCCAGGACTTTCTCAAGGCTGAGTGAATGTCAACCTGAGAAAATACTGTTATACAACTTGTTCCATATGTCTATCAAATTACAAGTTGTTACAACAAGCTTCACTATTAGAATTACCAAGAGTAAAAATTATGAAAAAAACATTATCCAAAACACCTAGTGTACCACAAAGCACAATTTTTCCAAATGCTAACAGAACAAACAGATATAAGAAGTGCTCCAAAACCTATAAGTCCAATCAAAGTGTACATATTAGGGTTAGAAAAGCAAAAACCAGTAATCACCATATTCCATACTTTGCTAGGCAGGAGTGGAAAGTTAAAAAAGTAAAAAGACTATAGTGTGTCATGCAGTAAAACTTCTGTAGACTGAATGTACCTTATTCATGTTCATAGGTGAATTCTAATTCCAAAGAATGCAACACTACAAAGGGAAGTAAGAATTTCATCAGAAAACTGCATGTTCTTAATTATATATGCTACCAAGTGAGTAACCACATACTCCAAATGAACCAACCCTATACTTTACTTAAGATTTGTTTCAACAAGGTCTCAATTTGGTACGACGTTTTTCTGTCCCTGAAATGGAGTCTCCAAGTTTCAATAATATTATGCACTGTAAGTGCTTTGCTGATACGTATCTGCACAGGGCAGACAACAAAATAGATTCAAATCTGCATTGAGATATAGTGCTAAAAGTTGTAAATATTTATTTCTAAGAAGTCGATTTATAATGTCACATTTGTTCATCCACCACCTTGGAATCTAAGATGGCAAAACCCAGGGACAATCTGGAGGACGTCTGGGCACCACCCCTTTTTCTCTTGGGTCCTTTTCCTTTAACTACCATTTTCTTTGATATCATGTGAATCTCTTGGACATAGCAAATAAACTAATTAAGCAAATGCCATTGATAAACTTAGGGCTCGATATAGTGTCTAAAAGTCCACTCCCAATATTGCAAAGTCGACCATCTATTGTAACAAATCCCTTTCCAATTGCATCCAGAGTACCAGTTGCTTCCAATTACTGTAATTCAGATTTCAAAACAAATGGCATTCTTTACGAGGTAGGGCTTGTTAGTTTAGTGGCGTCCCATTTGCATCTTATCGTACTCCTGTGTTCACAGATGCGGGTGCTAATCTTTCTGGTTGTCATCCCGATATACTTGAGTTCCCATGGGCACTTGATCATGTAGACCACATTTTTGCTGTTGCAGTTTCCTCCTCTGCAAACAGGCTATTTTCAGTCCCTTGTGTTAGATAATTTACTAGAGATACTTATCTCAGACCCCAGCGTCCCTTTTGGGCTGTATCCCACCACCCTTACCATTCTTTAGCAATAAGGGCACATATAGGTGGTCATTCTGACCCTGGCGGTCTTTGACCGCCAGGGCGGAGGACCGCGGGAGCATCGCCGACAGGCCGGCGGTGCTCCAATGGGGATTCCGACCGCGGCGGTAAAGCCGCGGTCGGACCGGCACCACTGGCGGGGTCCCGCCAGTGTACCGCGGCCCCATTGAATCCTCCGCGGCGGCGCAGCTTGCTGCACCGCCGCGGGGATTCCGACCCCCCCTACCGCCATCCAGATCCCGGCAGTCGGACCGCCGAGATCCGGATGGCGGTAGGGGGGGTCGCGGGGCCCCTGGGGGCCCCTGCAGTGCCCATGCCACTGGCATGGGCATTGCAGGGGCCCCCGTAAGAGGGCCCCTACATGTATTTCACTGTCTGCTGCGCAGACAGTGAAATACGCGACGGGTGCAACTGCACCCGTCGCACAGCTTCCACTCCGCCGGCTCGATTCCGAGCCGGCTTCATCGTGGAAGCCTCTTTCCCGCTGGGCTGGCTGGCGGTCTGAAGGCGACCGCCCGCCAGCCCAGCGGGAAAGTCAGAATTACCGCCGCGGTCTTTCGACCGCGGAACGGTAACCTGACGGCGGGACTTTGGCGGGCGGCCTCCGCCGCCCGCCAAGGTCAGAATGAGGGCCATAATGTCCCATAGGCTGCGGGTCCTCCATTAAACGCTGTGCAAGGGGCCTCCCCCCAAAGGACTGAGATTTTTTTATTTTCCTGATACACGCTGTCTATGTCTCCATTTCCCTCCCTCCCCAGAGTGTGACTATAAGGGGACACTCCCCCTTCTGGAATCTGAGGCCAGTAGCCTTAGGTATTAGGGTAAGGTATCTTTTAATGAGTAGATCTGTGTTTTCACTGCGTGCTCTGCATGTCTTTCGCTTGCTGTGGCACCCATTATTATTGTGTGTTTTGCTGTGTTGTGTTGTTGAGTTAACGTTATTCCTCATTTCTCACTCCTTCAGGCATCCGCAAGGTAATTCCTTGCCACAAGAAAGCCTACTTACTTGTTATAATTATTTCTTCTTTTTCCCCCCTACACGAGGGGAGGTTAATCTATCTGCACCTTGCATGATGGTTAGGGATCCTAGGCCCTGAAGAATGCCACCAGACCTTCCATGGCTCATAGCAGAGGGCAGGAACATGTTGGCCAATTCTTAGATAGGCGACCCAGTGAGTCCTCATTCTCACCGAGGTGTCCTGCCCTTGTTTTTATTACACCAGCAGACACCACTAGTAAAAGTGTAGATCACACACAGGTAGCTGCCTAGGTGTTTTTATATTCCCCTAGTTTAGCTGGATCCCATTATCTCCAGATAAAACAAATTTACGCACTCCCACCCGTTCTTTTAATTGCGAGGTTGAGTCCGCCCAGGTGGCACTGTCCTACCTGGGTGGGGCTAGGAGGTCAAATGATGAAGCATGACACGATATAGTGTGTGAGACCACCTAGTCCGTAAAGGAAATACCCCCTTCCCTCACTTACCCTACACAGCACCCACACCGCACGTTTTTCACACCCAGTGAGGTCCAGGAGCCCACAGATAATCTCTCGTGAACGCAGCTCCACATTTTTGGTGAACCCCATACCTTTTTGTGTTGACTAGTTTTATTAAGAGGGAGCTAGTATGGGCTGTTCCCGACCAAATACATGATTCTTATCTCCCTTTAACCCTCCGGTAGTGTGATAGTGCCTAATTTACTCTGCCAGCCTCTGTGGATCGAGTGGAATGGATGCATCTTTTCTGCTAAACGGAGCAACTCTGAGCAGAACTGATGTTTTGCCATTGCTGTATGGATCAGTAACACTGCAAAGACCCACACTGCATCTCCACATCAGAACTGCTAATGCGTGATGCATCCTCAATCCAGGACTTTTAATCCCTCATCAACGGCAGCCTCAAATGTGACGCTGAGCTCATTGCAGCCTCTCAGCTCCTCAGAACAGATGTGTCGCCCTCATTGTGCAACGCATCTTTGAGGCTGAACTTTGCATTGCAATTCCTCATTGAGGGGATCATTGACAATGGTGCAGGATGGATCTCGCATTGCAGCATATTTGCTGCATCTCAGAACGAATGCATCATTTCAGCTGGGTGATGGGTCTTCAACTCAAAACCATGCAACGCTGCGCAAACCAGGATTTAAGGTACTTTGTTCAGTGGACCTAACTGAGTCCCTGTAGCCGGCCCACAGTCCATTGCGGTTGGCCTGAACTTGTGAATTTATCACAGTCTGGCGCAACCAGATATTCACAGTTGGTGTGTTGTGCTTTTTGACACTATTTTTACTGGAATTTTAAAACCTGCAAATCTCCTGTTCTATTGATTGGAATCTTTCTGTTTTGGTCTTGTTTTAGTTATTATAAATTACTCTTTTGTTCTAAGCTGGTGTTGGATCCTTTTGTGTTTTTTTTCACTCTGTTACTGTTTGAAGTGTTGCACAAATACTTTGCACATTGGCTCTGAGTTAAGCTTGCCACCCCCCTCATCCAGTATCCAGAAGTCTTACAAACTCCTTCTAATGTGCTCTGCAATCAAATGAACACCTGGAGAAAAAAAACAATGGCATCAGGGGATGAAAAGGATATTTTTTAAAGTAGATTCACAGCTTGATCTGCCATGTGTTACATTACTATCAGAATCTCATCCAGCTGACACTGAGACTCTAACCAAACTGGTTTTGAGAATAAAATCTGGTTCTCTGTTAGACCTTTGCTCTTCCGCATTGAGAAAGCAATCATGGTTAGAGTTAGAAATGGGGTCTTTGGTTGACAGTCAGGTTACCCCCTGTTCAAGCAAGGACCCTCACTCTAGTCAGGGTACAAGAGAATCACCCTCAGCTAACCTCTGCTTACCCCCTTGGTAGCTTGGCTGAGCAGTAGGCTTAACTTCAGAGTGCTAGGTGTAAAGTATTTGTACTAACACACACAGTAACTTAATGAAAACACTACAAAATGACACAACACCAGTTTCGGAAAATAGGAAATATTTATCTAAACAGAACAAGACCAAAACGACAAAAATACACAATACACAAGTCAAGTTATCAGTAAAAATGCAAAACGAGTCTTTAGTAGTTTTAAACACACACTAGCACTGCTAGCGTGAAATTGTACCTTGTGTGCGTCAAAAATAAATCTGCACGGCGGTACGTGAGTCAGAAATCCAGCTGCACGATGACCTGAAAACTCTGCATCGCAGGTTGTGATCTCCCAGCCTCCGTCAGCGAAGCTGCACATCGTTTCTCCTGCTCCGTGCGTCGATTCTTCGGTCGCGTTTCCTGCGAGCGTCGTTTTCTCAGCTGCGGAGCCGGCAGCGCGTCATTTTTTCAGCCGCAGATTGGAGTCGCGTCAATCTTTTCCCCGCATGGCACTCTGTGCGTGGATTTCCTTACCTTTAGGCGTCCAGCTTCTCCTTTCAGGGTCTCAGGAACTGGATGGGTACCACAGGGCAGAGTAGGAGTCTCTCCAGAGACTCCAGGTGCTGGCAGAGAGAAGTCTTTGCTGTCCCTGAGACAACAGGAGGCAAGCTCTAGATCAAGCCCTTGGAGATTTCTTCTCAAGATGGAAGACACACAAAGTCCAGTCTTTGCCCTCTTACTCTGGCAGAAGCAGCAACTGCAGGAAAGCTCCACAAAGCACAGTCACAGACAGGGCAGCTCTTCTTCCTCAGCTATTCAGCTCTTTTCCAGGCAGAGGTTCCTCTTGGTTCCAGAAGTGTTTCTAAAGTCTGTGGTTTTGGGTGCCCTTCTTATACCCATTTTCTCCTTTGAAGTAGGCCTACTTCAAAGTAAAGTCTCTGTTGAATGTGAAATCCTGCCTTGCCCAGGCCAGGCCCCAGACACTCACCAGGGGGTTGGAGACTGCATTGTGTGAGGGCAGGTACAGCCCATTCAGATGTGAGTGACCACTCCTCCCCTCCCTCCTAGCACAGGTGGCTTATCAGGATATGCAGGCTACACCCCAGCTCCCTTTCTGTCACTGTCTAGTGTGAGGTGCAACCAGCCCAGCTGTCAAACTGACCCAGACAGGGAATCCACAAACAGGCAGAGTCACAGAAATGGTATAGGCAAGAAAATGCCCACTTTCTAAAAGTGGCATTTTCAAACACACAATCTTAAAATCAACTTTACTAAAAGATGTATTCTTAAATTGTGAGCTCAGAGACCCCAAACTCCACATGTCCATCCGCTCCCAAAGGGAATCCACACTTTAATCAGATTTAAAAGTAGTCCCCATGTTAACCTATGAGAGGGACAGGCCTTGCAACAGTGAAAAACAAATTGAGCAATATTTCACTGTCAGGACATATAAAACACATTACTATGGCCCTCATTCTGACCCTGGCGGTCGGTGATAAAGCGGCGGCCAAGCCGCCAACAGGCCGGCGGTCTAAAATATGCAATTCTGACCCTGGCGGGAACCGCCAACACAGCCCGACAACTTAACACTCCGCCCGCCACAGCGGTACAAACAAACAGCGCGGCGGTTCCCGCCAACAGCCCGGCGGCAGACAATGTACCGCCCACCCTATTACGACCCACCAATCTGCCACCTTTTCCGGGGCGGGAGCACCGCCGATAAGAACACGGCGGAAACAGACTACGAACGGGAAAACGCTCACCTCTACGCACTCCACGCGAGATTCCGGCAGTATGGAGCCAGAGTTGCAGGTCATCCCCGCACTCCTATTCCTGCTCATATACCAGGAGCACGCCCGGCGGCGCGGAAGACATCGGTGAGTACTGCACCTACGACACAGGGGAGGGAAAAGATTACCGGCACACACCCACCCACCCACACCCACTACAACACACACATCAATGCATTCCCACAGATCACTGTCACAACCCACAAACCACCCCCCTCCGAAATAATGCAAAGACCAAAAGAAGAGATCATAAACGGGCAGATATATTGAAATATGGACACCAGTAATCCCAATAAATAAATAAACTATGTACAAAATATATACAGCTACTAAATGTAGTCCAACCACTGTCCGTGGATCACAGGGGTCCTGTGCAAAGGGGCAAGGCCCAGTCCCACGACAAGAACTCCACGGAGAGAACACTGCAGGGGCATCAGAAAGAAAATAGGACAGGCACCTCAGGGGGAAGGGAAGGGGGGGCACCTCAGCCACTTGAGTACACGACGCCAGATCCACGAGGGGACTCCATGACCACTGGGCCATCCTGGGGAGAGCAAAGCCACAGTCCATACAGTCCATACAGTGGGTGGCCTGCCCACTGGGCCATCCTGGGGAGAGCAAAGCCACAGTCCATACAGTCCATACAGTGGGTGGCCTGCCCACTGGGCCATCCTGGGGAGAGCAAAGCCACAGTCCATACAGTCCATAACAGACCCCACTGCCACTGGAGGAGGCAAGTTGGCCAGAGGACATCCTGCAGCCCTGCCCGAGATAGATCCTGCCCTGCCACGTCTGCCAAAGGGCCAGCGGTTCTTGCCCTGAAGGGCCCAGTTCAGCGGTTCTTGAGACGGCGGGGCCCAGTTCAGCGCTCCTTGCCTTGAAGGGCCCAGTTCAGCGCTCCTTGCCTTGTAGGGCCCAGTTCAGCGGTCCTTGCCCTGAAGGGCCCAGTTCAGCGGTTCTTGAGACGGCGGGGCCCAGTTCAGCGCTCCTTGCCTTGAAGGGCCCAGTTCAGCGGTTCTTGCCCTGAAGGGCCCAGTTCAGCGGTTCTTGAGACGGCGGGGCCCAGTTCAGCGCTCCTTGCCTTGAAGGGCCCAGTTCAGCGGTTCTTGCCCTGAAGGGCCCAGTTCAGCGGTTCTTGAGACGGCGGGGCCCAGTTCAGCGCTCCTTGCCTTGAAGGGCCCAGTTCAGCGGTTCTTGCCCTGAAGGGCCCAGTTCAGCGGTTCTTGAGACGGCGGGGCCCAGTTCAGCGGTTCTTGAGACGGCGGGGCCCAGTTCAGCGGTTCTTGCCCTGAAGGGCCCAGTTCAGCGGTTCTTGAGACGGCGGGGCCCAGTTCAGCGGTTCTTGAGACGGCGGGGCCCAGTTCAGCGGTTCTTTCCCTGAAGGGCCCAGTTCAGCGGTTCTTGAGACGGCGGGGCCCAGTTCAGCGGTTCTTGAGACGGCGGGGCCCAGTTCAGCGGTTCTTGCCCTGAAGGGCCCAGTTCAGCGGTTCTTGAGACGGCGGGGCCCAGTTCAGCGGTTCTTGAGACGGCGGGGCCCAGCGGAGCGGTGCGTGAGACGGCGGGGCCCAGCGGAGCGGTGCTTGAGACGGCGGGGCCCAGTTCAGCGGTTCTTGAGACGGCGGGGCCCAGTTCAGCGGTTCTTGCCCTGAAGGGCCCAGTTCAGCGGTTCTTGCCCTGAAGGGCCCAGTTCAGCTATTCTTGAGACGGCGGGGCCCAGTTCAGCGGTTCTTGAGACGGCGGGGCCCAGTTCAGCGGTTCTTGAGACGGCGGGGCCCAGTTCAGCGGTTCTTGCCCTGAAGGGCCCAGTTCAGCGGTTCTTGAGACGGCGGGGCCCAGTTCAGCGGTTCTTGAGACGGCGGGGCCCAGTTCAGCGGTTCTTGCCCTGAAGGGCCCAGTTCAGCGGTTCTTGAGACGGCGGGGCCCAGTTCAGCGGTTCTTGAGACGGCGGGGCCCAGTTCAGCGGTTCTTGCCCTGAAGGGCCCAGTTCAGCGGTTCTTGAGACGGCGGGGCCCAGTTCAGCGGTTCTTGAGACGGCGGGGCCCAGTTCAGCGGTTCTTGCCCTGAAGGGCCCAGTTCAGCGGTTCTTGAGACGGCGGGGCCCAGTTCAGCGGTTCTTGAGACGGCGGGGCCCAGCGGAGCGGTGCGTGAGACGGCGGGGCTCAGCGGAGCGGTGCTTGAGACGGCGGGGCCCAGTTCAGCGGTTCTTGAGACGGCGGGGCCCAGTTCAGCGGTTCTTGCCCTGAAAGGCCCAGTTCAGCGGTTCTTGCCCTGAAGGGCCCAGTTCAGCGGTTCTTGAGACGGCGGGCCCAGTTCAGCGGTTCTTGAGACGGCGGCCGGTCTATGGCCAACTGCTAATTGCCTGGTGGTGCCCTCCTGGGCAGCGGGAATGGTGCTCCTTCACTGCCCACCTGGGCTGTGGGTGGTGGGGCCCTCCTGGCCAGCTGGGCTGGGTCCTCCCTGGGCAGCGGCTATGGGGGTGGTGGGCTCTCCCGGGGCAGCTGTGCCGGTTCCTCCCGGGGCAGCGGCTATGGGGGTTGTGGGCTCCTCCTGGGCAGCAGGCCTGCTGCCTGACCTCTCCGACTTGCTGCCCTTGCCCTCCTTAGTCGTGGGCCTGTGGCCCTTTCCTCCCTTTGGAGCTGTGGCTGGTGACTGTCTCTGGGTGGTGTCCGGGGGGGATGTAGAAGGCGGGCTCCTGCGGCGCCCCTTCCGCCTTCTGCTCCTCTTCCCAGGGGGTGGGCTGGCTGTCCCCTTGCTGCTGGGCGAAGATCCAGACATGCGGGCTGGCGGGCTCCAATACCCCTGCACCCTTGTCAAGGGGGCTGCAGGGCTGGTGGTGGCTGAGGTGCTCTTCTTACCCCGACGAGAAGGAGGGGGGGGCTCAGGGTCAGGAAAGAAGTTAGTAGTGGCGAGGAAGAGCTTCTTGGGACAATGGAGAGTGGTAGGTACAGTGGGAATGGGAGTGGAGGGAGAGGATGTGGTTGTAGGTGAGTCACGTTTGCTGTCTTTGGGTGCAGGTGCAGGAGGGATAGGCTGTCGTGAGGTGGATGGCTGTTGGGTGGGTGGGTGGCTGCGTTTGTGTGGTGTGGAAGAGGGGGTGACAGACACAGTGGGAGAGGACACAGGGGACGTGTAAATGGCAGTGGGGGTGGTGACTGCACGTGTGCGGACTGGAGTGGAGGGTGTGCTGGTGATGGAAACACTGGCTGATGGTGAGGTGAATGGAGGTGTGAGTGTAGACGTCACAGGGAGGGAGGAGGGAGACGAGGAGGTGGGGGTCACAGAGGTGGTAGTGACTGTTGGCATGTCTGCATCGGAATGTTGCGTGTGTGAATGTCTGCGTGATCTGTGGTGCTTATGTTTGGATGAGCTTCTCTTGGGTGTTGAGGTGTGTGCAGGCTGGTCTGATGGTGTGGGTGGGACAGGCAGAGGAACAGGAGACTGGGAGGAGGGAGTTAGTAGAGGCAGGCAGGAGACAGGGACAATGGCTGCCGTCAGTGCTGAGGCCAGTGCCTGGAACGATCGCTGATGGGCAGCCTGACCCGAATGAATGCCCTCCAGGTACGCATTGCTGCGATGAACCTCCCTCTCCACCCCCTGGATGGCATTCAAAAGGGTAGTCTGCCCAACAATGAGCGTTCGGAGGAGGTCAATGACCTCCTCACTGAGGGCAGCGGGGGTAACAGGGGCAGGGCCTGAGGTGCCTGGGGCGAAGGAGATGCCCGGCTTCCTGGCAGAGCGGGCACGGGGCGAACGCTGAGGGGCTGCTGGGAGGGCGGAGATGGTGCGCTGGGTGGCGGCTGTACCTGTAATGGCGGGGGGCACGGATGGTGCCACCCCCGCAAGGGAGCCCCCTTCCGAGGACGTGTCCGTGTCGCTGCAGGGTCCAGTCGTCCCCGTCGTGGAGCTCCCCTCGCCCTCCGTCTCACTGGTCCAGTCTGACTCTGTGGCATGGCCCTCCTGGGCCATGTGAGATGCAGCTCCCTCCTGCCCCGATGCCACTTCTCCTCCGCCTGATGATGCTGATGCACACAAGCACAGAAAGACAAACAAAAAGGGGGGGGGAGAGAGAAATAAAGGGATATTGAGTACATGGATCTCCGGTACAGTTAGCGGACATGACAGACACAGATGCCCCCTGCACTAAGTTGCGCACTTGGGGTCCGCTACGCATTCCGTGGAACATGCCCTACACGCCTAGAGTTGACAACTGCACCCATGGATGACACGGCCCAGGGATGGCTGTACTGACAAACTACTGAGGGTGGTGGCTGGGGACACAGGGGCTTACGGGGGTGCCCAGCCTACAGATATCGCCCTGGCCTAGGGGGACCCCCAGCCCTCCTCCCCCACCCAGACACCTCCACTGCGCGACAACAGAGTAGATAATGCTTGTACTCACCCCCTTGTGTCTGCTGTGCTGCCCTCACGCGCCCATCCAATTCAGGGTAGGCCACCGCCAGGATCCGGAACATCAGGGGGCTCAGTTGACGGCAGGCACCCCGCCTACGTTGGGAGGCCATCCCCAGCAGAGACTCGGCGGTCTTCTTGGTCCCGCGGCGGATGTCCTCCCACCTCTTGCGGCAGTGGGTGCCCCGTCGATGGTGGACCCCCAGGGCCCGGACTTCCTTGGCGATGGCACGCCAAATCCCGATCTTCTCATGGGCGCGGACCTATGTGACACGTACAGGGAGGGAGAAATACCACGTTCAAGTTTCTCAGCATTTTCCTTTCCAGTGGCCCAACGCCCCCCATCCCCGCCAGGCCCCCCGCCAGGCCCAACATGGCCCCCATCCCCGCCAGGCCCCCCGCCATGCCCCCCGCCATGCCCCCCGCCAGGCCCAACATGCCCCCCATCCCCGCCAGGCCCCCCGCCATGCCCCCCGCCAGGCCCAACATGCCCCCCATCCCCGCCAGGCCCCCCGCCAGGCCCAACATGCCCCCCATCCCCGCCAGGCCCCCCGCCATGCCCCCCGCCAGGCCCAACATGCCCCCCATCCCCGCCAGGCCCCCCGCCATGCCCAACATGCCCCCCATCCCCGCCAGGCCCCCCGCCATGCCCCCCGCCAGGCCCAACATGCCCCCCATCCCCGCCAGGCCCCCCGCCAGGCCCAACATGCCCCCCATCCCCGCCAGGCCCCCCGCCATGCCCCCCGCCAGGCCCAACATGCCCCCCATCCCCGCCAGGCCCCCCGCCATGCCCCCCGCCAGGCCCAACATGCCCCCCATCCCCGCCAGGCCCCCCGCCATGCCCCCCGCCAGGCCCAACATGCCCCCCATCCCCGCCAGGCCCCCCGCCATGCCCCCCGCCAGGCCCAACATGCCCCCCATCCCCGCCAGGCCCCCCTCCATGCCCCCCGCCAGGCCCAACATGCCCCCCATCCCCGCCAGGCCCCCCGCCAGGCCCCCAAGCCAGCCAGTGGCCCCAAATCCATATTGAATTAATCTCACTTGTTGGTCTGGAGGACCGTAGAGTAGCGCATACTGGGGGAGGACCCCATCCACAAGTTTCTCCAACTCCTCTCCAGTGAAGGCAGGGGCCCTTTCCCCAGGCGCAGCAGCCATTGTCCCTTCCAGACCGAGGTCACAGCAACACTTGCAGTATAGGTCCTCTCCTGTGAAAGTTCAAGTCGCAAGTGGATAAGTAGATAGAAAATGGCGGTCACGTCCGCGGCGGTGCGTACCGCGGCGGTGCGTCCCGCCACCGCCGGCGCCCTTCGCCATTGGCTCCTGAAACCCATAGGCTTCAATGTTAACCAATGCGGCTTGGCGCCGCGGTCTTGGCCCGCCGCCCGCCGCGGTGTGCCACGCCAGCGCATTGACCTCACATCCCATTGTCACACTTCACAGGTCAGGCAGCCGCCATTTCCAGGGCCCACATGGCTCAATTTCAACTGCGTCACACAGGCCTAGGCCTTGCAAGCCACTCAGACACGCCATTCACTGCATAGAGAATCGTATACTGTGCTAGCTGTGAGTACGTACCTGTGGGTTGCTTGACTGTGTGCTCCATGTTGTCCTTCCTAGGCACCGTCCGCTGGGTTGGGCGAGGAGACGGATGAATCCTCCCGTGTACCGACCGCTGGTGGACCTGTCGACAATGGAAGAACGCCACATTATCCTGACCTACCGTCTTAACCGTGCCACTATCCATGAACTGTGTGCCCAGCTGGAGCCCGACCTGATGTCCCCCATCCGCCAACCCACAGGGATTCCCCCTCTGGTGCAGGTCATGTCAGTACTCCATTTCTTGGCAAGTGGGTCATTTCAGACAACCGTGGGAATTGCTTCTGGGATGTCTCAGCCCATGTTTTCGAAGGTGTTATCCAGAGTGTTGTCTGCCCTGATGAAATCCGTGAGGAACTACATCATTTTCCCTGAGGTGGGCGAATTGGCTACAGTGAAGGGTGATTTCTACGCCCTTGGACATATTCCCAACGTAATTGGTGCCATTGATGGGACCCATGTGGCTTTGGTTCCCCCAAGAGACAGGGAGCAGGTGTACAGGAACAGAAAAAATTACCATTCAATGAACATCCAGGTGGTGTGTTTGGCTGACCAGTACATCTCGCATGTAAATGCCAAATTCCCAGGGTCAGTGCATGACGCCTACATCCTCAGGAATAGCAGCATCCCTTACGTGATGGAACAGCTACAGAGACACCGTGTATGGCTAGTGGGGGACTCTGGGTACCCCAACCTGTCGTGGCTACTGACCCCAGTAAGGAATCCCCGGACCAGGGCAGAGGAACGGTACAATGAGGCCCATGGGCGTACTAGGAGGGTGATCGAACGCACCTTTGGCCTCCTAAAGGCCAGGTTTCGGTGCCTGCATATGACAGGTGGATCCCTAATGTACTCACCTAAGAAGGTGTGTCACATCATCGTGGCCTGCTGCATGCTTCACAACCTGGCTTTGCGCCGCCAGGTGCCTTTCCTGCAGGAGGATGGTCGAGACGGTGGTGTTGTGGCAGCGGTGGAACCTGAGGAGAGTGACGAGGAGGAAGACGACGGGGCTGAAACAGACAACAGGGACAGAATCATTGAACAGTACTTCCAATAGGACACAGGTAACATTTCAAAGATAATTTAGTAAATGTTAACTACTCTCCAGCATCTCTGCTGCCTGTCTATTTGCCCCAGTGTATGATGACTGAGTTTTGGCTTTTCCCTCCCTCTTTCAGATCTGGGGTCCCCACTACGAGTCCTGTGCTTCGTTTCCCCATGGACTACAGCTTTGTGGCAGCTGTTTGTTGACTTCACCATGTACAAGGACATATTTGCACTGTCATGTCAATTACAATCTATTGAAATCACAGCCAGACTCCAGATATTTTGGTGCAAAATAGGTGTTTATTTAAGTGCTCAAAATGGGATGGGTGGTTTCAAGTGGGTGGGGGCTATGGTGAAGGAATGTCCATGGCAGAGTCCAGAGTAACAGTCACACAGGTGCATTGTCCAGAGGCCTGTGGAGAGATGGAGCATGGGCAGTTCAAGGATGGACAGGGTGACAATGTGGGACAGTGGGATGACATCAGGTGGTATCCATTGCTGGCGGGGGTCTTGACATCCTACTCTGTCTTCTTGCGAGATCTCAGGGCCCTCTTGCGGGGTGGTTCTTCTCCTGCAGGAGGTGGGGGTCTGGTGGGCTGCTGCTGTGCGGGGGCCTCCTGTCCACTAGCGCCGGCGGAGGTGGTTGGCTGTTCTTGGTCCAGGCTAGTGGCAGGGGCCCTTGGGTGTTGTTCAGTGTCCGCCCTGTTGTTGACGAGGTCCTGCAGCAGCCCTACCATGGTAACCAGGGTGGTGTTGATGGCTCTGATGTCCTCCCTGTACCCCCGATAGTGTTCCTCCTGCAGCGCCTGGATCTCCTGGAACCGGGCCAGTACCGTCGCCATCGTCTCCTGGGAGCGGTTGTATGCTCCCATGATGGTGGTGAGGACCTCGTGGAGAGTGGGTTCCCTGGGCCTCTCCTCCCCCCCCTGTCGCACAGCTGCCCTCCGAGTTCCCCTGTTTCCCTGGGCCTCTGCCCCCTGGCCGGTGTGCCCACTACCACTGCCCCCAGGTCCCTGTTGTTGTTGGGGTGGTGGGTTATCCTGGGTGCCCTGTAGTGGTAGACACATCGCAGATTGACGCGCCCTGGAGACAGAGGCATGGGCCCGCTGGGTGGGAGCTGTGCTGGTGTTCCCAGAGGGGTTTGGGTCTGTAGTGGCCTGGGCCTGTGTGAGGGGAACCGACTGTCCAGAGGTCCCCGATGGTCCGGGCTGGTCATCGGTGTCCAGGTCGACAGAGCTGCTGTCATCGCTGACGGCCTCTTGGGTGGGGGGTGTGGAGAATTCTGGCCCCTCCGCCGCGGTGTGTTGACGGTCGGGTCCTGCAGGGGTATAGAGGTATGGTTATAGTTTCAATGTGTGGCATATGGGTGTATCTGTGGGTTCTCGTGTCCCCAAGTGCTGGCATTCGTGTGTGGGGGCTTTGGTGAGGGTGGCTTGTGGGGGGGATGTGTATATGCATTGGGCATGCTTTGGTGATGGGTGTCCATGCTTAGTGGACGCATGCAGGCCTAGGTTTTGGGATGTGTGGGTTGTGATGGTGAGACATTGGCGGGGAATAGGTGTGCTGGGGGTGGGGGTGAGGATGGTGGTGGGGGTGAGGATGGTGGTGGGGGTGAGGGTGGGGGTGACGATGGGGGTGGGGGTGAGGGTGGGGTTCGAGGATGGGGGTGAGGTTTGGGGTCTGATTTGGCATGCAGGTGGGGGGGAAGCAGCATTGAAGCTTCAACTTACCAGTATCCATTCCTCCGCCGACTCCTGCGAGGCCGTCAGGATGCAGGATGTTCAAGACTTCCTCCTCCCATGATGTGAATTGTGGGGGTTGAGGTGGGGGTCCTCCGCCAGTCTTCTGCACGGCGATGTTGTGCCTGGATACCATGGAACGCACCTTCCCCCGTAGGTCGTTCCATCGCTTCCTGATGTCTTCCCGATTTCTGGGGTGCTGTCCCACTGCGTTGACCCTGTCGACAATCCTCTGCCATAGCTCCGTCCTCCGGGCAATGCTGGTGTATTGTATCTGTGTGCCGAACAGCTGGGGCTCTACCCGAACGATTTCCTCCACCATGACCCTGAGTTCTTTGTCTGTGAAGCGGGGTTGTCTTTGGGGTGCCATGGGGTGGTGTGTATGATGTGTGGGGTGGAGTATGTGTATTTAAGTGAGTTGAGTGTGGTGGTGTGTGTTGTTTTGTGTGTGGATAGTGTGTGGGTGATGGTGTTGAGTGGCTGTGGCTGTTATTTTTTGGATGCTGGTGTCTCGCTCTTGCCTTCTTGACGAATTTTTTAGCGTAGGGGTTTGTGGGTGATGTGGGTGTGTGTTTTATATTGTATTGTGTGTGTGGGAGTGGTGTGTGTATGTGTATCAGGTGTGTGGGATTCAAATCGTCCAATGTGGCTGAGTTTTGTTCGTTTGTGTGTATTCTGACCGCGGCGGTGTGTCCCGCCAATGGAATACCGCGTTTGAATGACCGCCGCGTGGATTCGTGGGTCGTAATGGGATGGGCGTATTTCTGTTGGCGTGACGGTGGAGGTTTGGTCACCTCCACCTTTCCGCCGACCGCTGGTCTGGCGGTCTGTTGTGGCGGTCGGATTTTCGGAGGTTTGCCTTCTGCGGGTCAGAATGACCGTGGCGGGTTTCCGCGACCGCGGCGGGATTATGGAGGATTTCTGACCGGCGGTAGGCGCCTTTTACCGCCGAGGTCAGAATGACCCCCTATATGTCCTACCTTAACCATACACTGCACCCTGCCCTTGGGGCTACCTAGGGCCTACCTTAGGGGTGTCTGACATGTAAAAAAAGGGAAGGTTTAGGCCTGGCAAGTGGGTACACTTGCCAAGTCGAATTTACAGTCAAAACTGCACACACAGACACTGCAGTGCAGGGTCTGAGACATGATTACAGAGCTACTTATGTGGGTGGCACAACCAGTGCTGCAGGCCCACTAGTAGCATTTGATTTATAGGCCCTGGGAACCTCTAGTGCACTGTACTAGGGACTTACTAATAAATCAAATATGCCAATTGTTAGAAATGGGGTCTTGGGTTGACAGTCAGGTTACCCCCTGTTCAAGCAAGGACCCTCACTCTAGTCAGGGTAAAAGAGAATCACCCTCAGCTAACCCCTGCTTACCCCCTTGGTAGCTTGGCAGAGCAGTAGGCTTAACTTCAGAGTGCTAGGTGTAAAGTATTTGCACCAACACACACAGGACCCTCACTCTAGTCAGGGTAAAAGAGAATCACCCTCAGCTAACCCCTGCTTACCCCCTTGGTAGCTTGGCAGAGCAGTAGGCTTAACTTCAGAGTGCTAGGTGTAAAGTATTTGCACCAACACACACAGTAACGTAATGAAAACACTACAAAATGACACAACACCAGTTTAGAAAAATAGGAAATATTTATCTAAACAAAACAAGACCAAAACGACAAAAAATCCAACACGCATAAGTCAAGTTATGAATTTTTAAAGTGTAACTCAAAAATAGCGCTTAGAAGCAAAAATGCTTCTATGAGATGTTAACACGGCGTCGTGACGGAGTCGTTCCCAACAAGCCGGCACCAGCGGCGCCGGACACGGAGTCGTGTAGACCCCCAAGTACAGTACCTTTGGTGAAGAGTGAAAACAAGCCGATTCGCGAAGTCGGCAATCGCGGCTTCGGTGCAAAACATTGAATCCGTGCACTTCGAGCGGCGTCAGTCACGACGTGGTGCAGCGACTTCCATGGAGTCGCGGACTTCAGCGGGGCTGCAGCGGCGTCGGGCCTGCGAAGAGCGTCGCGTTCCAGTAAAGGTCACGGCATCAGGTGCAGGCGGCGTTACCGGATTCAGCAGCAGCGTCGGTCCGAAGTCGTCCGAAGTCGATTTCCTTGGATTCCACCAGCCTTCCTTTCAAGGGCCCAGGGACTGGATAGGGCACCACTTGTCAGAGCAGGAGTCTCTCCAGAGACTCCAGGTGCTGGCAGAGAGAAGTCTTTGCTGTCCCTGAGACTTCAAACAACAGGAGGCAAGCTCTAAATCAAGCCCTTGGAGATTTCTTCACAAGATGGAAGGCACACAAAGTCCAGTCTTTGCCCTCTTACTCTGGCAGAAGCAGCACTGCAAGAAAGCTCCACAAAGCACAGTCACAGACAGGGCAGCTCTTCTTCCTCAGCTATTCAGCTCTTTTCCAGGCAGAGGTTCTTCTTGGTTCCAGAAGTGTTTCTAAAGTCTGTGGTTTTGGGTGCCCTTCTTATACCCATTTTCTCCTTTGAAGTAGGCCTACTTCAAAGTAAAGTCTCTGTTGAATGTGAAATCCTGCTTTGCCCAGGCCAGGCCGCAGACACTCACCAGGGGGTTGGAGACTGCATTGTGTGAGGGCAGGCACAGCCCATTCAGATGTGAGTGACCACTCCTCCCCTCCCTCCTAGCACAGATGGCTTATCAGGATATGCAGGCTACACCCCAGCTCCCTTTGTGTCACTGTCTAGTGTGAGGTGCAACCAGCCCAGCTGTCAAACTGACCCAGACAGGGAATCCACAAACAGGCAGAGTCACAGAAATGGTATAGGCAAGAAAATGCCCACTTTCTAAAAGTGGCATTTTCAAACACACAATCTTAAAATCAACTTTACTAAAAGATGTATTCTTAAATTGTGAGCTCAGAGACCCCAAACTCCACATGTCCATCCGCTCCCAAAGGGAATCTACACTTTAATCAGATTTAAAGGTAGCCCCCATGTTAACCTATGAGAGGGACAGGCCTTGCAACAGTGAAAAACGAATTGAGCAATATTTCACTGTCAGGACATATAAAACACATTACTATATGTCCTACCTTAACCATACACTGCACCCTGCCCTTGGGGCTACCTAGGGCCTACCTTAGGGGTGTCTGACATGTAAAAAAAGGGAAGGTTTAGGCCTGGCAAGTGGGTACACTTGCCAAGTCGAATTTACAGTCAAAACTGCACACACAGACACTGCAGTGCAGGGTCTGAGACATGATTACAGAGCTACTTATGTTGGTGGCACAACCAGTGCTGAAGGCCCACTAGTAGCATTTGATTTATAGGCCCTGGGAACCTCTAGTGCACTGTACTAGGGACTTACTAATAAATCAAATATGCCAATTGTTAGAAATGGGGTCTTTGGTTGACAGTCAGGTTACCCCCTGTTCAAGCAAGGACCCTCACTCTAGTCATGGTAAAAGAGAATTACCCTCAGCTAACCCCTGCTTACCCCCTTGGTAGCTTGACAGAGCAGTAGGCTTAACTTCAGAGTGCTAGGTGTAAAGTATTTGCACCAACACACACAGTAACGTAATGAAAACTCTACAAAATGACACAACACCAGTTTAGAAAAATAGGAAATATTTATCTAAACAAAACAAGACCAAAACGACAAAAAATCCAACACGCATAAGTCAAGTTATGAATTTTTAAAGATTAAACTCAAAAATAGCTCTTAGAAGCAAAAATGCTTCGATGAGATGTTAACACGGCGTCGTGACGGAGTTGTTCCCAACAAGCCGACACCAGCGGCGCCGGACACGGAGTCGTGTAGACCCACAAGTACAGTACCTTTGGTGAAGAGTGAAAACAAGCCGATTCGCAAAGTCGGGAATCGCGGCTTCGGTGCGAAACGTTGAATCCGTGCACTTCGAGCGGCGTCGGTCACGACGTGGTGCGGCGACTTCCACGGAGTCGCGGACTTCAGCGGGGCTGCAGCGGCGTCGGGCCTGCGAAGAGCGTCGCGTTCTAGCGAAGGTCACGGCATCAGGTGCAGGCGGCGTTACCGGATTCAGCAGCAGCGTCGGTCCGAAGTCGTCCGAAGTCGATTTCCTTGGATTCCACCAGCTTTCCTTTCAAGGGCCCAGAGACTGGATAGGGCACCACTTGTCAGAGCAGGAGTCTCTCCAGAGACTCCAGGTGCTGGCAGAGAGAAGTCTTTGCTGTCCCTGAGACTTCAAACAACAGGAGGCAAGCTCTAAATCAAGCCCTTGGAGATTTCTTCACAAGATGGAAGACACACAAAGTCCAGTCTTTGCCCTCTTACTCTGGCAGAAGCAGCACTGCAAGAAAGCTCCACAAAGCACAGTCACAGGCAGGGCAGCACTTCTTCCTCAGCTATCAGCTCTTCTCCAGGCAGAGGTTCCTCTTGGTTCCAGAAGTGTTTCTAAAGTCTGTAGATTTGGGTGCTCTTCTTATACCCATTTTAGTCTTTGAAGTCACCTTTCTTCAAAGGGGACTCACACCTACTTGTGAAATCCTGCCTTGCCCAGGCAAGGCCTCAGACACACACCAGGGGGTTGGAGCCAGCATTGTCAGAGGCAGGCACAGTCCTTTCAGATGAGAGTGACCACTCCACCCCTCCCTCCTAGCAGAGATGGCTAATCAGGAAATGCAGGTTACACCCCAGCCCCCTTTGTGTCACTGTCTAGTGCGAGGTGAAAAACAACCCAACTGTCAAACTGACCCAGACAGGGAATCCACAAACAAGGCAGAGTCACAGAATGGTTTAAGTAACAAAATGCTCACTTTCTAAAAGTGGCATTTTCAAACGCACAATCTTAAAATCAACTTTACTAAAAGATGTATTTTTTAATTGTGAGTTCAGGGACCCCAAACTCCACATGTCCATCTACTCTCTAGGGGAATCTACACTTTAATCATATTTAAAGGTAGACCCCATATTATCCTATGAGAGAGACAGGCCTTGCAACAGTGAAAAACGAAGTTGGCAGTATTTCACTGTCAGGACATATAAATCACATTACTATGGCCCTCATTCTGACCTTGGCGGGCGGCGGAGGCCGCCCGCCAAAGTCCCGCCGTCAGGTTACCGTTCCGCGGTCGAAAGACCGCGGCGGTAATTCTGACTTTCCCGCTGGGCTGGCGGGCGGTCTCGTTCAGACCGCCAGCCAGCCCAGCGGGAAAGACGCTTCCACGATGAAGCCGGCTCGGAATCGAGCCGGCGGAGTGGAAGCTGTGCGACGGGTGCAGTTGCACCCGTCGCGTATTTCACTGTCTGCGCAGCAGACAGTGAAATACATGTAGGGGCCCTCTTACGGGGGCCCCTGCAATGCCCATGCCAGTGGCATGGGCACTGCAGGGGCCCCCAGGGGCCCCGCGACCCCCCCTACCGCCATCCGGATCTCGGCGGTCCGACCGCCGGGATCTGGATGGCGGTAGGGGGGGTCAGAATCCCCGCGGCGGTGCAGCAAGCTGCGCCGCCGCGGAGGATTCAATGGGGCCGCGGTACACTGGCGGGACCCCGCCAGTGGTGCCGGTCCGACCGCGGCTTTACCGCCGCGGTCGGAATCCCCATTGAAGCACCGCCGGCTTGTCGGCGGTGCTCCCGCGGTCCTCCGCCCTGGCGGTCAAAGACCGCCAGGGTCAGAATGAGGGCCTATATGTCCTACCTTATCCATACACTGCACCCTGCCTGTGGGGCTACCTAGGGACTACCTTAGGGGTGCCTTACATGTAAGAAAAGGGAAGGTTTAGGCCTGGCAAGTGGGTACACTTGCCAAGTCGAAATTACAGTGTAAAAATACACACACAGATACTGCAGTGGCAGGTCTGAGACATGATTACAGAGCTACTTATGTGGGTGGCACAACCAGTGCTGCAGGCCCACTAGTAGCATTTGATTTACAGGCCGTGGCACCTCTAGTGCACCTTACTAGGGACTTACTAGTAAATCAAATAGGCCAATCATGGATAAACCAATTACATACAATTTACATGGAGAGCATATTCACTTTAGTACTGGTTAGCAGTGGTAAAGTGCTCAGAGTTGAAAAGCCAACAGCAACATGTCAGAATAAAATAGGAGGCAGGAGGCTAAAAGACTGGGGATGACCCTGCATAAGCAAAAGTCCAACACGACCCCCGTACCAGCCTAAAGCCAGGGGAGAACAATCAATACCTTGATGTACTTCCCTGATTGGGGCGATAGAACAAGGACCCAGGCCCACAACAGAAGGGGCATTTTCCAGTTCTACGCCTTCCTGACTCCAGTTGGATCCCTCTGTCCATACTCTCAGGGCCCACTAAGCTAACCCATGGGGAACCCTTCTCCACATCTACAGACACCACCTGTGCAGCACCTAACTTTACTTTGCTCACAGATGTATTGCAATGGGCAGATAGTACCACCAGGGCCAACACAGTGATGTTGCCCACTCCACCCCCGGGGTGTGACTCTCGTTCCCCCCCAGGGGCAACTCTGTCCACCAGGACAGTAAGCCACAGTGGCCCCAGACAACTGACAGGGATGAGAGCCCGACCTCAGGCCTCTCCAAGCACTGTGACTGCGGAGAGTGGGGGGCAGTAGCCCCAGGTGCCTGACACCCTTTGACCAGTCTCCCTTCCACCAGGTCGGAGAAGATAACCTGACCCTGGTCCTCCCATCTGGGGCTCTGTATCATCCCTCCAGGAGCGGCACCCCCAGAGTCAACAATTGTCAGGGTGCTTGTAGAAGCAGTCCTGCACAATTCGTCCACCAGTGCAGGGATGTTAACCTGCAACTGATCCTCCAACCTGGGGTCTGTACCTTCAGGTTGGACCAGGGCCAGGGGTGAGGCTTCCCTCCCCCTGCCCTCTCTTCTGGGGTCCTGAACCACCCAACTAGGAGTGGCCCCCTAGAAGACAACATGGTAGGGGCACTTTTAGCAGTAGCCCCTTCCTCCAGGTCAGGGGGGACACCCTGAACCTGGCCTTCCAATCCAGGGTCTGTACCCTTAGATTGCTCTGGGGTCAGGGGTGAGTCTTTCTCTCTCCTTCCCCTACTCTCAGGGTTCTGCACCCACCCCTCAGGGAGAGTACCCCTTGAAATCACACCAGGGGGGGTGATTGGGCAAACCGCCCACACCTTCAGGTCAGGGTTTACCCCCTGCACCTGATCCTCCAGTCCAGGGTCTGTACCCACAGACTGGACCACTGCCTGGCAACCCAAGAATTCCTGGGGGGCATACCTACCCCCCACCAGGTCAGAGTTTACCTCCTGAACCTGATCAATCAACCCAGAGTCACCACCCTGCGGTTGAACCACTGGCTGGCACACCAGGACTTCCAGGGGGGCACACTTACCCCCTCAAGGGACACACTCGCCCCAAGGGCCACAAAAGAGTCTGGCTGGCGCAGGTCTCCTGACCTCTGCCCATCTGACAGCATCTGGATTCCCCCCAACCCAGAAATGGTCTCACCAAGGTCATTCCTGGGGGGCTCTGCTCTCAGAGCTGAACCCTGACCCTCCAGGTTCTCCACTGGAGTCCGCAACCCCCTCTCAACCCTCTGTCTGGACTTCTGCACCCCCTCACTAGGAGTGGTACTGCCAGACAACTGAACTGGTGGGACGTTGGCTACAGCCGCCCCCCAAGTTCTCCTGACACTGTGGGATCTCCCTCAACAGATGGCCCTATGGCACAGGCTAGGCTCCCCTCCTGGTGTTCCCTCATGGAACCCTCCAGGACCTGGGACCGGATCTCGGGCACCTTGGACCTCAGCCCATCCCCATTCCCTCTCCTCGGAGACTGGACATGCTCCCTCACCCATCCCACTACACTGGGACCTACCTGGGACACTACAATCCTTCCCTACCTCACCTGGTTGGGAAATACCTAGACCACTTCTCTCAGGAGCCCCCCCCAAATGCCTCTTCAGACTCTCTGGTACTCACCAAGAGGTCTGCCGCCATTGTAAGCTCCCTAGGGTCAGAGAACTCACACTCCACCTGGTGTTGGCGTAGCTCTGGAAAATAAGGACTAGACCTATGCTCTCCAGCAATTACATCACTCAGCCCCTTACATGAATTAACCAAAGTACCCTTCACCCAACCATCCAGTTACTCTGCTTTGAAAAAGCACCCCACATCACCCTCTTGAGACTGGTGAGACAGTACCTGACTGTCCCTGACACTCAACCCACACTCTTCTGGGATGTCTTCACACTCCATAACCAGGACTTCTACCTGGGGGGAACCCCTCTCCCTGTCACTCTCACCTAGAGTCAGTAGAGTGTCCACCAGGACTGCAAGCCACAGTGACTCCTGACAACTGTCAGGGATGAGAACCTGACCTCAGGCCTCTCCAACCACTGTGACTGAAGAGAGTGGGGGGAGGTAGCCCTGGGCGCCTGGCATCCTTTGACCACTCTCTCTTCCACCAGGTCAGGAATGTCAACCTGACTTTGGTCCTCCCCTCTTGGGCTCTGTGCCCTCCCTCCAGGAGCGGCACCCCCAGAGTCAAAAATTGTCAGGGTGCTTGTAGAAGCCGTCCTGCACAATTCTTCCACCAGTGCAGGGCTGTTAACCTGCAACTGGTCCTCCAACCTGGGGTCTGTACCTTCAGGTTGGACCAGGGCCAGGGGTGAGGCTTCCCTCCCCCTGCCCTCCCTTATGAGGTCCTGCAACCCCAACTATGAGTGCCCCCCCCCCAAGAAGACAACATGGTAGGGGTAGCAGTAGCCCCTTCCTTCAGGTCAGGGGGGACACCCTGAACCTGGCCTTCCAATCCAGGGTCTGTACCCTTAGATTACACTGGGGCCAGGGGTGAGGCTCTCTCTCCCCTGCCCTTACTCTAAGGATTCTGCACCTCCCCTGAGGGAGAGTACCCCTTGAAATCACACCAGGGGGGGTGATTTGGCAAACCGCCTACACCTTCAGGTCAGGGTTTACCCCCTGCACCTGATCCTCCAGTCCAGGGTCTGTACCCACAGACTGGACCACTGCCTGGCAACCCAGGACTTCCTGGGGGGCATACCTACCCCCCACTAGGTCAGAGTTTACCCTCTGAACCTGATCATCCAACCCAGAGTCACCACCCTGCGGTTGAACCACTGCCTGGCGTACCAGGACTTCCTTGGGAGCACACTTACCTCCCATCAGGTCAGAGTTTACCCCCTGAACCTGATCATTCAACCCAGAGTCACCACCCTGCGGTTGAACCATTGTCTGGCACACCAGAACTTCCAGGGAGGCACACTTACCCCCCTCAAGGGACACACTGTCCCCAAGGGCCACACAAGAGTCTGGCTGTCGAAGGTCTCCTGACCCCTGCCCATCTGGCAGAGTCTGGATTCCCCCCAACCCAGAAATGGTCTCACCAAGGTCATTCCTGGTGGGCTCTGCTCTCAGAGCTGACCCCTGACCCTCCAGGTTCCCCACTGGGGTCCGCAACCCCCTCTCAACCCTCGGTCTGGACTTCTGCACCCCCTCACTAAGAGTGGTACTGCCAGACACAAGAACTGGTGGGACGCTGGCTACAGCTGCCCCCCCATGTTCTCCTGACACTGTGGGATCTCCCTCAACAGATGGCCCTATGGTACAGGCTAGGCTCTCCTCCTGGTGTTCCCTCATGGAACTCTCCAGGACCTGCACCGGATCTCAGGCACCTTGGGCCTCATCCCATCCCCATTCCCTCTCCTCTGAGACTGGACATGGGGTCCCTCACCCATCCCACTACACTGGGACCTACCTGGGACACTAAAATCCTTCCTTAGCTCACCTGGTTGGACAATACCTAGACCACTTCTCTCAGGAGCACCCCCAAATGCCTCTTCAGACTCTCTGGTACCCACCCAGAAGTCTGCCTCCATTGTAAGCTCCCTGGGGTCAGAGAACTCACACTCCACCTGGTGTTGGCATAGCTCTGGAAAATAAGGACTAGACATATGCTCTCCAGCAATTACATCACTCAGCCTCTCACATGAATTAACCAAAGTACCCTTCACCCAACCATCCAGTGACTCTGCTTTGAAAAAGCACCCCACATCACCCTCCTGAGACTGGTGAGACAGTATCTGACTGTCCCTGACACTCAACCCACACTATTCAGGGATGTCTTCACACTCCATAAGACTTCTACCTGGGGGGAACCCCTCTCCCTGTCACTCTCACCTAGAGTCAGTAGAGTGTCCCTCCCACCAGTAGGAATATGACTCCTCATGCCAGTTCCCCAATCTACCTCAGGGACCCTGTGCATCACTGGAGCTCCCTCCTACCCCTGAACCTCCTGGCGTGTGTTAACTCCCTCATCTCTTGGCATGTGCACTTCTTCAGCAGCACTGGATATAAAATTGTTGCTGCCGCCATTCCAGCTGGACTCAGCCCTCCTGACTGCCAGCTCTTCCACTTCTAGCTCATAAACCAAAATCATAGTTTTTATCTCGAAGTCCCTTTTCCACTCGTCAAACTCACTTTGCATCCTCAACTTTTCTGCCTCCAACTGACGAGTCCTTTCTGCCTGTCTGTCCTGCACATCTTTAGGAGTCAGACCTTTAGAGGACCTACTGCTACCACTCCTGGAGACCCTCCCCTCAGGTATAACAGGTACCTCTACTACACCACTGTGTAGACTCTGCACTTTCCCATCCATATCTTCTGTGTGCCCCCCAGCTTCCTTGGCTGTCACCCAGGCCCTCAGTGCCTTTTGCAGCTCCCCCTTCCTGGCGGAGCTCCTAATGGGACAGACAAGATCTTCACAGAACTGTTTCAGTTGAGCAACTGAGCACCTCTTCAGTTTCCATAATTAAAACACAGCTCCAGCTGTTGCGTCTCCAGATTGAGACATGATGGCAACAAGTGCAAAGTTCAACGGCAGAAAACAAGTTCCCAATGAAGTAAAAAGAATCAGTCAAGGGATCAGCAAAATCATGGAAGTAGAACAAAAAGGAGTACTTAAGAGAAAAATGAAAGATCACCAAACAAGTAGTATGTGGTCACGTAGTGGCCTGAGATCAAAATAGTAGTGTACACTTAATCACTGTATGTCAAGTACAAATACAAGTCCAAATCCCAACCGCTGATCACCAATGTTAGAAATGGGGTCTTTGGTTGACAGTCAGGTTACCCCCTGTTCAAGCAAGGTCCCTCACTCTAGTCAGGGTAAAAGAGAATCACCCTCAACTAACCCCTGCTTACCCCCTTGGTAGCTTGGCAGAGCAGTAGGCTTAACTTCAGAGTGCTAGGTGTAAAGTTCTTGTACCAACACACACAGTAACTTAATGAAAACACTACAAAATTACACAACACCAGTTTAGAAAAATAGGAAATATTTCACTAAGCAAAACAAGACCAAAATGACAAAAATCCACAATACATAAGTCAAGTTATCAATAAAAGTACAAAAAGAGCCTTTAAGTAGTTTTAAACACACACTAGCGCTGCTAGTGTGAAATTGTACCTGGTGTGCTTCAAACATAACCCTGCACGGGCAGGTGTGCATCAAAAATAACTCCGCACAGTGGTACGTGAGTCAGAAATCCAGCCGCACAATGATCTGAAAACCCCACAGCGCAGGTTGTGATCTCCCAGCCTCCGTCAGCAAAGCTGCGCGTCATTTCTCCTGCTCAGTGCGTCAATTCTTCGGTCGCGTTTCCTGCTGGCGTTTTCTCCGCAGTGGAGCCGGCGGCGTGTTGTTTTTTCAACCGCAGATTGGAGTCGTGTCAACCTTTTCCCCACACGGTGCTCTGTGCGTGGATCTCCTTGTCTTTAGGCTGCCACCTTCTCCTTTCAGGGTCCCAGGAACTGGATGGGCACCACAGTGCAGAGTAGGAGTCTCTCCAGAGACTCCAGGTGCTAGCAGAGAGAAGTCTTTGCTGTCCCTGAGCCTTCAAACAACAGGAGGCAAGCTCTAGATCAAGCCCTTGGAAATTTCTTCTCAAGATGGAAGGCAAACAAAGTCTAGTCTTTGCCCTCTTACTCTGGCAGAAGCAGCAACTGCAGGATAGCTCCACAAAGCACAGTCACAGGCAGGGCAGCTCTTCTTCCTCAGCTATTCAGCTCCTCTCCAGGCAGAGGTTCCTCTTGGTTCCAGAAGTGTTTCTAAAGTCTGTGGTTTTGGGTGCCCTTCCTATACCGTTTTTCTTCTTTGAAGTAGGCCTGCTTCAAAGTAAAGTCTCTGTTGAATGTGAAATCCTGCCTTGCCCAGGCCAGGCCCCAGACACTCACCAGGGGGTTGGAGACTGCATTGTGTGAGGGCAGGCACAGCCCTTTCAGGTGTGAGTGACCACTCCTCCCTTCCCTCCTAGCACAGATGGCTCATCAGGATATGCTGTCTACACCCCAGCTCCCTTTGTGTCACTGTCTAGTGTGAGGTGCAACCAGCCCAACTGTCAAACTGACCCAGACAGGGAATCCACAAACAGGCAGAGTCACAGAAAAGGTATAGGCAAGAAAATGCCCACTTTCTAAAAGTGGCATTTTCAAACACACAGGGGTCATTACAACATTGGCGGTAAAAGCCGCTTACCACCGTGCAGAAGACCGCCAATACACTGCCGCGGCCACGGAATTCTGCCACAGCTATTATGACCCACAGCTCGCAATCCGCCAAAATTCAGACACCCACCCAAGTCCGCCACACCAAAGGTCAGTGATAAACTGGCGAAAACAGTTCCTCCACTGTCACGCCAACAGAAACATGCCCATGCTATCACTACACACAAATCCACGCGGCGGTCTTTCAACCGCGGTATTCCATTGGCGGTACACACCGCTGCGCTCAAAATACACACACATCTCCAAAACACAGCCACATTGGACAATTCCAAATACACACACCTGATACACATACAAACGCAACTCCCACACACCCAATTCAATATAAAACACACACCCACATCACCCACAAACCCCTACGACCAGAAATTTTGAGGAAGCCGAGAGACAGAGAGCACAGCAATTGAGAACCCCATCCCACACAGAGGCACACAACACCATCACCCATACAACATTCCACGCACAAAACACCACACACCACTACACATCACCATGCACATCAACACATACACCACCCCACACATCACCCACACCACCCCATGTCACACCAAAGACACCCCAGGTTTTCCGAGGAGGAGCTCAGGGTCATGGTGGAGGAAATTCTACGGGTAGAGCCACAGCTATTTGGCTCACAGGTGCAGCACACCTCCATAGCCATGAAGATGGAGCTATGGCGAAGAATCGTGGACAGGGTCAACGCTGTGGGACAGCATCCAAGAAATCGGAAGGACATCAGGAAGAGGTGGAACGACCTACGGGGGAAGGTGCATTCCGTGGTCTCCAGGCACAACATCGCGGTACAGCGGACAGGCGGCGGACCCCCGCTCCTCTCCCCCACAACTAATAACATGGGAGGAGCAAGTCTTGACTATCCCCCACCCTACCTGCATGCTATCACACACCCCCACCCTGACCCCCTCCCCTATCACTCCAACACCTCACTAATGTAATAATAACACAAACCACCCATCCCAACACCAAGCCCTGCATGACACAACTAAGCATGGTCACCCCTCACCAAAGCATGCTCACTGCACATATCCATAACAACCCCCTAACCATCATCACACAAACCCACACACAGGAATGCTTGCACTGGGGTACACGCACACCCACCCATTGCACACCATTACACACACATGTAACAATCATGCTCTTATATCCCTGCAGGACCACTACGGAACGTCACCACACAGGAGGGTCCAGACATCTCCACTCCACCCACAGAAGAGGCCGACAGTGACGACAGCAGCTCTGCCCTACTGGATCCTGATGACCAGCCCGGACCATCATGGGCCTCAGGACAGTCGGTTCCCCTTGCACAGGCACAGCCCAACACTGAACTTCCACCCTCTGGTAACACCAGCACAGCACCCACCCAGCGGGCCCATACCGCCGTACCCAGGTCAAGTCAATCAGCGGTGTGTCCACCAGTACAGGGAACCCAGGATAACCCACCACCCCAACAAGAACAGGGACCTGGGGGCAGTGGTAGTGGGCACACGGTCCAGGGGACGGAGGCACAGGAACACAGGGGAACTGGGAGGGCTGCTGTGCGACAGCGGGCGGACCGGCCAAGGGAACCCACTCTCCATGAGGCCCTCTCCTCCATCATGGGAGCATACCACCACTCCCAGGAGACGATGGCGACGGTCCTGGACAAGTTTCAGGAGACCCAGCCCCTGCAGGAGGAGCAGTATTTGGGGTTCAGGGAGGAGCTCAGAACCATCAGCTCCGTCCTGGGCACCATCGTAGGGGTGCTGAAGGACATACAGAAGACCATGAGGGACACTGTGGCACTCCAACGTGTCCCTGACACTAGCCAGGATGATGAACTGCCCCCCACCTCCGCCGGCGCTAGTGGACAGGTCGCCCCGCCACAGGACCACCACACCAGCACCCCACCCCCTGCAGACGGACAACCACCCCGCAAGCGGTCCCTGAGATCCAGGAACAGGACAGAGCAAGACCCCCGCCATGAAATGAGACCACCCTGATTGTCCTCCCACTGTCCCACTTTGTTACCCTGTCCATACTTAAACTGCCCCAGCTCCACTTCCTATGCCTATATGGGCAGTGCACCTGTGTGACCAATAGACTGGACTCTGCCATGGACATTCCTGCACCGTCCCCCATCACCATTTTACAACCCCCCTCCATTTTTGAGCACGTAAATAAACACCCTTGAAGCACAAAACAATCTGGAGTCAGTCTGTGATTTGGTAAAATTGTATTATCAATGACAATGTCAAAATGCGTGTTCAATTGTAAAGCCAACATACCTATGTCACACATCACAAGTCCATGAAGGATGCAAGCAGATGACACACGTTGGTAACCACACCTGTGAAACCGTAATGAAAAGGTACAACTCAGTTACCAAATACTGCTACTAAATGACAGACAGGATAGAGGTAGAAGTGTGAAAGTGAATGTAATAGTAAAATAAAATGTTCTCACCTGTGTGTCACTGGAAATATTGCTGTATGACTGACTCCCTGTTGTCTATGTCTTCTTCCTCAGCTTCCTCCTCATCCTGTCCACAGGCTCCACAGCTGCCACAACACCGCCATCTGGACCATCCTCCTGCAGAAAAGGCACCTGACGTCGCAATGCCAAATTATGGAGCATGGAGCAGGCGATGATGATCTGGCACACCTTCTTCGGTGATTAGAATAGGGAACCACCTGTCATATGGAGGCACCTGAACCTGGCCTTCAGGAGGCCGAAGGTGCATTCGATCACCCTCCTTGTCCGCCCATGGGCCTCATTGTAGCATTCCTCTGCCCTGGTCCTGGGATTCCTCACTGGGGTCAATAGCCAGGACAGGTTAGGGTAACCAGAGTCCCCTAATAGCCACACACAGTGCCTCTGGAGTTGACCCATCACATACGGGATACTGGTATTCCGCAGGATGTAGGTGTCATGCACAGAGCCAGGGAACATAGCATTTACCTGGGAGATGTACTGGTCTGCCAAACATACCATCTGTACATTCATAGAATGATAACCCTTCCGGTTCCTGTACACCTGTTCACTCCTGTGGGGGGGAAAAGAGCTACATGGGTGCCATCAATAGCACCTATGATGTTGGGGATATGTCCAAGGGCATAGAAGTCACCTTTAACTGTAGCCAAATCCTCCACCTGAGGGAAAACGATGTAGCTCCTTATGTATTTCAGCAGGGCAGACAACACTCTGGACAACACGGTGGAAAACATAGGCTGGGACATCCCTGATGCCATGGCCACTGCTGTCTGAAAAGACCCACTTGCAAGGAAATGGAGCACTGACAGCACCTGCACGTCAGGGGGGATTCCAGTGGGATGGCGGTCTGGCTCCAACTGGGTACATAGTTCCTGGATAGTGGCATGGTCAAACCTGTAGGTGATGATTAAATGTCGCTCCTCCATTGTCAACAGGTCCACCAGCGGTCGGTACACCGGAGGATTCTGCCATCTTCTCAAATGTCCCAGCTGACAGGGCCTAGTATGGACAACAGCGACCACAGAGTCAACAAATTTCCAGGTATGTACCCACAGATACACAGAACACGACACCAAACACAAAACTCTTCCTGTATGTGTGTTGAGTGTAGGCCTAGGTATGTGTGACGCAGTAGTAAATGAAGCCATGTGGGCCCCTGAAATGGTGGCTGTCTGACCTCTAAACTGGGACAATATGATGTGAGGTGTCTGCGCTGACATTGTACACCGTCACGGTAGGCGGTCGTAGACCGCGGCGCAATGCTGCATTGGTTAACATAGGACCCTATGGGTCCCAGGAGCCAATGATGAAGTGCGCCGGTGGTGATGATACGCACCGCCGTGGACGTCACCGCCACTTTCTATCTGTTCAATCACTCGATTCCTGATCTTCGACAGGAGAGGACCTACACTGCAAGTGCTGCTGTGACCTCGGTCTGGAAGAGACAATGGCTGCTGCGTCTGGGGAAAGGGCCCCTGCCTTCACTGCACAGGAGTTGGAAAAGCTTGTGGACGGGGTCCTCCCCAGTACACGCTACTCCACGGTCCTCCAGACCAAGAGGTAAGTGCACAGGGAGCACGTTGTATGGGCTATGCCTGGGTGGAGAGGGCTGGATGTTAGTTGGAAGGGGGCAGAGTTCAGGGAACATGAAGGATGGTGAATGCATGTGCCACATGGCAAGGGTAGGGATCGGGGCCACTCACATTGACGGTGCAGTTGGTAATTTCTTCTCTTCTTCCCCTGTGCATGTAGGTCAGCGCCCACCAGAAGAAGGACATTTGGCGTGCCATCGCCAAGGACGTCCGGACCCTGGGGGTCCACCAGAGACGGGGCACCCACTGCCGGAAAAGATGGGAGGACATTCGCCGCCAGAGCAAGAAGACATAGAGGGAGGGGTGCCCGTCGCACCATGACCCCCCTGATGTTCAGGATCCTGGCGGTGGCCTACCCGGAGTTGGATGGGCGCTTGAGGGCATCACAGCAGGCACAAGGGGGTGAGTACACTCTCTTTCTGGGGACTTTGCGCGCAGTGGAGGGGTCTGGGTGGGGGAGGAGGGCTGTGGGTTTCCCCAGGCCAGGGCGGGTTCCGTAGGCTAGGCCTCTCCGTATTGCAGGCCATGTGGCACTCCACCCCACCTCAGTAGAGTCCAGGTATTAATTCCCCTGTGGCATCGATGTGTGCAGATGTTCACCATAGCCATGTAGGCCAGATCCCAGGAATTGCATCTGTAGAGGCCAAGAGCACGGCGTAGTGCAGGGGGCTGCTGTGTCTGTATTGTCCGCCAACGGTAGCGGTAAGCCATGCACTCAACCTGAATTTCTTCTGTCATCCCCCCCCTTTTTCTGCTCTCCCTGTTCTTTTGTGCATCAGCATCATCAGGCGGAGGTACAGTGGCACCGGAGCACGAGGGAGCTGCATCCCACATGGCCATGGAGGGCCACACCACAGACTCTGAATACACCAGTGGGACGGAGGGCGAGGGGAGCTTCACGCCGGTCACCGGATCACCAAACAGCGACACGGACTCGTCCTCCGATGGGAACTCCCTTGTGGTGGCGGCACCATCTGTGCCCCCCACTTCTACAGGTACAGCCACCACCTCCCCACCAGCACCGCCCCTTCCCAGCAGCCCCTCAGCCTTCGCCCCGTGCCCGTTCACCCAGGAGGGTGGGCATCACCTTTGCCCCAGACATCTCAGGCCCTGCCCCTGTCACCCCTGCTGCCCTCAGTGATGAGGCCATTGACCTCCTCAGGTCACTCACTGTTGGGCAGTCTACCATGGTGAATGCCATCCATGGTGTAGAAAGGGAGTTGCAACACGGTAATGCATTCCTGGAGGGCATTCATTCTGGTCAGGCTGCCCTTCATCGAACCCTGCAATCTCTGGCCTCAGCACTGATGGCAGCCATTGTCCCTGTGTCTAGCCTCCCCCCTCCAACTTCTTCCACCCAGACCCAATCCTCTATACCCCAGCCTATCCCAAGCACACCATCAGACAAGCATGCATACAAATCAACACACACAAGTAGCTCAGGCAAACATAAGCACCACACAACCCACAAGCACTCATGCAAGCATCACCCACATACAGACACACCAACATCCACTGCCTCCACTGTGTCCCCCTCCTCGTCGTCTCCCTCCTCCCTCCCAGTGTCATCTACACTCTCACCTGCATGCACTACATCTACAGGCACTAGGACTCGCATCAGAACAACAAGAACCACACCCGCTCACCTGCACTCACCACCCCCACTACCATTTACACGTCCCCTGTGTCCACTCCCAGTGTGTCTGTGACGCCCCCTCCCAAAGTACACAAACGCGGGCACCCACACACCCAACATCCATCCACCTCAAGACAGCCTCTAGTACCTGCACCTGCACCCAAATCACCTAAAGTTACACCTCCTACAACCACCTCCTCTTCCTCCACTCCCAGACCCCCTCCAGCTACCCATCCCAGTCTTCAGCAGCAACTCTTCCTCAGCAAGGTTGACCTCTTTGCCCCCACCCCCACCCCTCCAATTGATAGGTCCCGTAGTAGCACCTCAGCCAAAAAAAGTCCTGTACCAGTGGTGAGTGTTAAAGGTGTGTGGAGTGCACCGGCCACCAGGGCAGCCAGTGTGACACGGAGCCAAAGCACTGCCAGTCCACCCCCTGTAAAGCACCTCAAGTTGGAAAGTGGCCGACGGGACAGGGTGAAGACTCCTGGCGGCAAAACTGCTCACAAGGGTCCCAGGGGGATTGCAGAGTCAGCTGTGACTCCTCCAAAGGTGGTGAAGGGCCAGAAGAAGTCTGCACAGTCTGGGAAGAGCAGCACGGCGGAGAAGGGCGCCATCCTCCCCGGCGGCCGGGACGCCACCGCCAGCACTGTTGTCACTGGTCCTGAGACCATCGCCAGAGTCATTGCCCAGGAGGGCAGCACAATCGTCACTGGTCCTGAGACCACCGCCAGAGTCAGTGCCCAGGAGGGCAGCACAATCGTCACTGGTCCTGAGACCACCGCCAGAGTCATTGCCCAGGAGGACCCCGGCAGCCACAGCCCCGCTGGGCAATGAGGGACCATCATGCCACACACCAATGCACAGGTCAGAGACCGCCATGGCAAGCACCGCTCAACAGGGCAGAGACCGCCATGGCAAAGCACCGCTGAACAGGGAAAACACCGCCATGGTGAAGACCACTGAACAGGGCAAAGCACCGCTCAACAGGGCAGAGACCACCATGGCAATGCACCGCTGAACACAGAAAACACCGCCATGGTGAAGACCGCTGAACAGAGCAAAGCACCGCTGAACAGGGCAAAGCACCGCTTAACAGGGCAGAGACTGCCATGGCAAAGCACCGCTGAACAGGGAAAACACCGCCATGTTGAAGACCGCTGAACGTGGCAAAGCACCGCTCAACAGGGCAAAGCACCGCTCAACAGGGCAGAGACCGACATGCCAAAGCATGGGAAACAACCGCCACATCAAGCATTGTTATCCCATGTGCAGCTGGGACAGTGACGGAACAGGAACGGTCACGGGGAGCCTGATGCAGTCTGGGCACCAGTCCCCCTCCAGAACCAGTGGAGACTGTTATCCACTTGAGAGACTGTGGCTTTGCACTCCCCAGGATGGTACAGTGGGCAAGCCACCCACTGTAGAGACTTGAGAGACTGTGGCTTTGCACTCCCCGGGATGGTACAGTGGGCAAGCCACCCACTGTAGAGACTTGAGAGACTGTGGCTTTGCTCTCCCCAGGATAAATCAATGGGCATGGAGCCCCGTCGTGGATCTGGCGAGGTGCTGTAATCCGGCTGAGGTGCCCCCCCCTTCCCTTCCCCCTGAGGTGCCTGTCGTATTTCTATCTGATGCCCCTGCAGTGTTCTCTCCGTTTGTGGACAGGTATCTAGTGTGGGCCTCGCCCATGCATTTTGGGCCCAGTGGTGCATGGACATTGATATGTGCATACCTCCACTACTTCTCGTAATGTATAAAATTGGGAATGTGTATATATATCTGTATATATTTGGTAACTGTATTTTGATACATTACAATGTTTGAACTGATTTACTTTTGTCTTTGCATTCTTCCGGGGGGGTTGTGGGTTGTTACTGTGATGTTTGGAAATGCATTGGTGTGTGTGTTGTAATGTGCGAGGGTGGGGGAGGGGGTGTTGCGTGTGTGTCCCCCTGACTTTTGCCTCTCCCCTCCCCTATGTCGTAGGTGCAGTACTCACCGTTGTCTTCGGCGCCGCCGTTGCTGGTGTTCGTAGACTAGCAGGAACACAAGGGCAGGGAGTATTTGTAGTTCCGGCTCCATGGTGTCCTCCTTCCTCGTGGAGTGTGTCAAGATGAGCGTTTTCCCATTGCAAAAGCTGTTTCCGCCGTGTTTTTATCCACGGTGAATCCACCCCGGAAAGGTGGCGGTTTGGCGGGTTGTGATACTGTGGGCGGTACATTGTCTTCCGCCTGACTGTTGGCGGTGACCGCCGCGCTGCTTGTCTGTACCGCTGTGGTGGGCGGAGTGTTAAAGTGGCTGTCTATGTTGGCGGTTTCCGCCACAGTCATAATTCCCTTTTTTTGTCCGCCGGCCTGTTTGCGGTATTACCGCACCTTTAACACCGTCTGCCAGGGTTGTAATGACCCCCACAATCTTAAAATCAACTTTACTAAAAGATGGATTTTTAAATTGTGAGCTGAGAGACCCCAAACTTCAAATGTCCATCCACTCCCAAAGGGAATCTACACTTTAATCAGATTTAAAGGTAGCCCCATGTTAACCTATGAGAGGGAAAGGTCTTGCAACAGTGAAAAACTAATTTAGCGATATTTCACTGTGAGGACATATAAAACACTTTACTATATGTCCTACCTTAACCATACCCTGCACCCTGCCCTTGGGGCTACCTAGGGCCTACCTTACCTACCTTAAGAACAGGGAAGGTTTAGGCCTGGCAAGTGGGTACACTTGCCAAGTCGAATTTACAGTCAAAACTTTACACACAGACACTGCAGTGGCAGGTCTGAGGCATGATTACAGAGATACTTATGTGGGTGGCACAACTAGTGCTGCAGGCCCACTAGTAGCATTTGATTTATAGGCCCTGGGTACCTCTAGTGCACTGTACTAGACACTTACTGATAAATCAAATATGGCAATCATGGATAAGCCAATTACATACAATTTACACAGAGAGCATATGCCCTATAGCACTAGTTAGCAGTGGTAAAGTGCTCAGAGTTCAAAAGCCAACAGCAACAGGTCAGAAAAAAACAGAGGCAGGAGGCAAAAACACTGGGGATGACCGTGCAAAAAGGGCCATTTCCAACAGTTAGTCGCCTAATTACTTCACTGAAGTCCTCTATCTATCAAGGTACCTGTTGGATCTGGCCCTCCTTCCAGGATCACTCCTAAACCTTTTATGCGTTGTTAGAAATGGTATCTCTAGTTGGCAGTGGTTTGCACCCTCTCCAAATAGAGACCCTCACTCTAGTCAGAGTGGGGGAGCCACACAGCTAAGATTAACCCTGCTCACCACCGTGGTAGCTTGACATGAGCAGTCAGGCTTAGCTCATTGGCAATGTCTAAGGTACTTGTAAACACACACACAGTAACATAGTGTAAGCACCACAAAAGTACTCCATACCAGTTTAGAAAAATAGCCAATATATATCTGAGTAAACCATGACCAAAACGACAAAACTCCACATACACAAGTAAAGATATCACTATTTAAAAGTTAAAATGAGTCTTAATCAATAGGAATCAATGATTTTATCTTTTTAGCACAATGTTACTGGGATGCATCAAAAACAAAGATGATGTGGGCCACAGGGGAAGTGAGGTACGAAAACGCAAAGTGACACACAGGTACCTTAGGTACCTTACTGCGCAGGGAAGGTAATGAGTTGATTCTTTCCTCGCAGGAGAGGCAATATGTTGGTTCCCTACTGGCAGGGGAGGTGATACTTTGATTCGTAGCTCTCAGGAAAGGCGATGCATTTATTTCTAGACATGCAGTCTCGGTTCCTTACTTAGGTGTGGGCTCGATGAGAAATTGATGCCTGGGATTATGTATGGAAAATCCAGGCGCAATGTGTTGATGGAGTCACAGGGAAACAGGTGCTGCGTCAGTTCTGCAGCTGCGAGACAGGCTCTGAATTGATTCTTCAGCTGCAGGACAGGCGCTGCACATCAGTGTGTGGATTTTCTTCTTCAGGTCACCATCTTACACTTCCAAGGGCTCAGGGACTGGAGTTGGCATCACTTGACGAGTTAGGACTCTCAACAGAAGATCCAAGGCTCTGGCAGAAGAAGTATTTGATTTCCATGAGACTTCTTAACAGGAGGCAAGCTCAGTTCAAGCTCTTGGAGAACCTTGGAAAGCAGGATGTAGAAAGCAAAGCCCAGTCATTTTACCCCCAGGACAGAAGCGGTAAGCAGCAGGCCAGCACAACAAAGCAACAGGCAGAGTGGCAGTCCCTCCTACGGCATCCAGTTCTTTTTCCTGGCAGAATGTCCACAGTCCAGTCTAACTTAGTAGGGTCAGAGGTCCAGTACTTATACTCACTTCTGTCTTTTAAGTAGGGAAACTTAAAAAAAAAGTATTTGTAGTGCAAAAGACCCAAGATCTTTAAATTAAGGGGCATATTTATCACAGGTTTTATGTCACTCTTGTGCCACGCAAGGGGACACAGGGTGACGCAAAACCTACAATGAAATTTTCGAAGACATGCATGTGTTTTCCTTGGCACCCACCCATGAATTTGAGTGCATTCCCAGATTTACCTCCAGAGACCTTGAGCCCTACTCCTTTCCACTCTGCTGGAGTGAGTCCTTACATTCTACAAATGCTGCCCCCCATCCTGCACCTTTGGAAGTGGTGTTAGAGATGCTGCTCCCACCTACCCTTAAATCTTGAGACTTCAAAAATCTTTCACCAAAAAGTGCCAGAAGAACCAACAGAAAACTGGGACCTAACTGTCAGTCGATCCACCCAAGTTGCATTTCTAGATGGTATGACTTTGCAGTAGCTCCTGCTAGGTTCTTCACCACAGCAGTTAATCCTGTTCACCAGGATCTTTCAATGATGGCATCTGACCTTGTTTATCCGTCTTCTGCTATAGCTTGCAGCTCTGTCCCAAAGCAGGTTTTCGACTTAAAAAATGTTGTCCAAGTTGTAATATAAAAATCTTTACCAGGCTCAATGCCTAACAGCTCCCCATCAACAACGACAGACTCCTCAGCCTGGAAATCCAGCTTCTTTTTTTTCAGAGCTTTTTCCTCCCATTGTTTATTTCTTCACTAAGACTTCGTCCAGCACTCCCAGGCAATGATGACTCCTCTTTGGACACAGCCTGCTGCCTTGCCGCATTAAACTCTATCTTCTCCTGGACTTTCTTCTTAGTCTGATGGTGTTCTGAGACCGGGGCCAATCCACCTTGTGTATTTGACTTGTTGGGGTCAACCTTAACTTTTGACTTTGCATTCGTCTTGCACAAACGTATAACCATAGTTGGCAGTTTGGTCTTTTAGATGTGAGATTTTACTGGAAACTTTAAAAAATCATAATTTCAGTTGTACTGATTGCATTTGTTTTGGTATCATTTTATTTAGTGAAACGTATCCTAGTTCTCTAAATTGGGTTGGGGTTTTTCTTGTGTTGTGTTTCAATTTATTGCTGTTCGTATTCTGCATAAATACTGTATACATCGCCTCCAAGTTTTTGTGCCAATTTACCAGAGTGTTAAAAACAGATTAATAATATAATAATAATAATAACTTTATTCGGTCATTGAGGCCATCAGAGCATAAAAAAACAGATTAATTTAGTAACTTTCAAAGTTCACTTTAACAGGCATTCTGACTATTGCTACAGAAGGGCTCACATCCCGCCCCCTCAACCAACAACCCAATTTCACACAACATCATTTAACTTTCATATTGTAAGTACTCTGCACCAAGATCTGGGTTGTGGTGGTGGTCAGTCTCACCAGGGAAAGTGGATCACCCTCTTTTTCAAAGCAAAGCAAAAACTCAGAGAAAGGAGTGACCATGAGAAGGGACCGGATAAAAAGAGGGCACTGCTAAAAAGAGAGTGGCCAAAGAAAGTGAGAAATAAGAGAAGGCAAAACTGAGAAGAGAAATGGAAGGGGGAGCAAGAGTGAGAGACCATGAACTGTTGTGGAGAGAGGGGCCAAAGGGAGGAAAGGGATGCGAGCAGGAAGTTTGTAGTGGAGAAGTTTGGGAGGGAGAGGCAGAGCAATGACTGCTGAGGAAAGAATGTCTATGCAGGAACGGAATTGACAGGGTGAGAGCAAGCACTGCTGGGGAGGCTGGGACTAGAGTGTGGAAGGCTTAGAAAGCAGACATTGCTGGGAAGAGGCTGGGTCTGACTCTTACACTGGGGCATGCACTGTGCTTTCCCTGCCATTCATTTTCTCATCCTAGGATATTAAAAGAGTCATCAAACTATTTAATGTTACACAGCTTTCACTTTGTTTCATTATCGTTTCTTTTCTGCATTAAAATGTGGAATTGGAACCACCTAAAATATACAGTAGCAAACTTTCATTATTGCTTACAGACCATTTGAGAAAATAGTTTCTATTCACCGAGTCCTGGAATAGTTCTTTCATTATTATTATAACTAGTCACCTTCTGCCAGCAGTAAGCTCACTAAAGATATCCAGGCGCTGCATGAACCATCTCCAAACAACCATGAAGTGCTTTTGGTAAAACTGCCCATATTGTAGTTTAAAACCTATATATTTAACAAAAACAAATCTACCTCTGTTAAAAAAATTATGTAGGTTTCTATTTAAATCATTATCATGAAAACTTATATCAGAAAGCCAAAGACAAAACATGTGAAACAAAAGACTTGAGATGATGCTCAGACATGAAAAACATCTGGTGCATGCAGGTATTCCAATGTATTATGTTGAGGAATAAGTTACGGCCAGTCAACAATTACTGATATTGCACGGTTGTAAACAGCTTCCTATCTTGTATTTTTTATTTTGTTAGATTTATGTACTACAAACTCCACCTGAAGGCATTCAAATTCTTTACATGGGCATCAGCTGCATTACGCAATGACACTATTTTTTTGCATAGGGAGATTATGAGTTTTGCCCAATATCATAGGATGGTGAGCCCCAACACCAGAACTCGCAGCTGGTCCCCAGTTCCAAAATAATTGCTCTGATGTAATGCCAGATCCACTTCCTTTGCTCTACATTTTCATCAAAAAGGAAATACAAAGTGATCAACAGTCACTTCAAATTTCAAATAATCCACAGTATGGCATAATTTCTGTCAGTAATAAGTTTAACAGTCACTTCTTTGTGAGAGATAACCTCAGTTCTAATCCTGGCTTTTCCCTTTACCAAATAGTTTGATCCTGTGCATAAACTCATTCTTTGTCAAACACACCAGTACAGCCTCACTCAATGGTCAACCCCTGGAGCTCATCTTTTACCCCTGGCCAGACCCGGTTGCTTTGAACAATTCTTGGTTAGGTGGCTTTGTTGCCCTTCATTCACATCAGAGACTTTAATAGTAGAGTGCTAAAAATGGATGCTAAGTACTCCCAATCCAACTTGCAGGTGTGATCTACTGAGAGTGCCTTCAGCTGGCCAGTTGCACAGCAAAATGTTGCTTCACTGAACATGCAGTAAAGGCTCATGGTGCCAGTGCTGGACTAGAGCTGGTTGTTGCTCTACTACGTACTCTGGCACGTGCCTGGCAGGCTTAGAAACACTCTTTTTTGTGACTTTATAAGCCACGAAAATGGGAAAACTATAATGTAAAGCTACAAATGGGTAGTAACGTTGCAAACATGCATATTCAAAGGTCTTTGAAAAGATAATAAATATAAACATACCAGAATAAAGTAGCTGACATACACCACCAAGAGGAAATGCTAATGTCCGGCTAGGGTGAGGATACACACATCCCCGCACCACCCCACAGATTCGGAAAAATTACACATACACGCACACACACACAATCAGCAAGGGACCATCCACCGCCACTTACCTGCTCAGTGAGGAGGGATGATGTGATGATGGCTGGTCAGAGCAGGTCACCATCATGCTCTAATCAGTGTAGGCCTGGCAGGTGTGAGCCAGTATCTACAGTTCTGCTTGGCCTGCCGTGCTTGCTCCCCATAATGCTGCCACTGCAAGGCTCATGCAGCACTGCAATTAAAGTGCTGGAAGTATTTATATAGTATCAGTGCAGAGGAGCTCAAGCACACTGGGTTCTGACAGTGACTGCAGTTTGTGGTGGGCCCAGGCCACAAGCACATAAAGGCAGTATTATGGACAGCTTCATCTGGTTTCACTTCAGTACGAGCTGATAGGAACAGTATACTATGCACTTTTGATTTGTTCCACGACAATCTAAAATTTGTCCCGAACTTTCCAAGTTTGATCAGCCATCAGCCGCCCTAAACCACAATTTACCAATGGAATTAGAAAATGATAATGTTACTTGGTAAAAGGCAGGTATGCAATGCTGACATTACTATTGTGATGCAGCCATCACTTTTGCAACTGCGTGGGTCAGCCTCTGGAGACATGCCAGGCAAACATCCAAAGGAGAGCAGGCACATTTATTTTAATAATTACTGGGTCCACCACCCAGGGATGGAAAAATCAATCAACATGGCCCTGTGAAATAAGTGCCGGTGCTGATCACTGGAAACAACTGACACAAATTAAGCACTGGTTTGGGCCCAGGTGCTACTTTTTCCTCAGTCATATTAATGTTGGCAGTGGTAACCACTTCCCAATATTCATTAATGGGAGGGCAGGATCAAGCAAGAGGCAGGAAGTCCTTTTACTCTGCAGCATTATGGGTGCAGCACAAGTCAGTGCAGAGGCCTTTTTGCATTAAGCTGTAAGGTGTGTGCTAAATTCAATGAAGAAATTTATTGTGAATAGTGCACATAGTGCTACTGGGTTAGAGGGTCAAATGACCCAATATCGATGCACAGAATATCAATACTCAACAATACTGCAAATTGAATTTCGCTACCAAAAGGAAGGCTTTCTATACATGTCTAACAAAACAACAATTCTGAAAAACAAAAATATTGCTGTTACAAATATCGGGTTTTACTAATATTGAACACAAAAATATAATTTACAAAAATATTGTTCACTTTAAGCAAACATATAAATTATCAAAAATATCACCTCACACAATGACAACAGTAATATCTCCAAAATAAGTTAATTTTTAATTACTCATCATAAAAATAACTATATTATGCATTAAAGAAAACATTAAAATAAAGAATATATATTTATATATATTTAAACAATAGAATGTTCACATTGCATTACCAAATAAACACCCCCTGAAAAAAAATAACTCAATAGGTAACAACATCAATAAAATAAACATGTATAATCATTACCTTTATACCAATGTGAAAACAAAAGTTTCAACCTATATACTAAACATTATAAAAAAATACATACATTATTGTTCACCATAGAAGGACATAATGGAAAAAAATTAAAACCAAAGGATAACTAATCAATAAAATTAAGCTATAAGCAAACATAACCAGTGAAATCACGCAAACAAATAAACTAGAATATCAAAGGTGCACAAACATTTTCAATTTAACACTCCAAAAGCTGCAAGAAGAGAAAATGCTGCTGGATTATCTGACAGAACCTGAAAGCAGAAGTAAATATTTTTCAACAACTTTCTTGGGAAGTAAGTAAAAGTTATAATTCAATTTCAAATGAATTTTAATTACATTTTAAACCCTTCGCTGCCAGGCCTTTTCCCATCAGGTGCCAGGCCTCTTTGGGCTATTTGGGGCAGTTCGTGCTTAGGCCCTCATAACTTTTTGTCCACATAAGCTAACCACCCCACATTTGCATGCTTTTTTGCCAACATCCTAGTGATTCTAGAGGTACCCAGACTTTGGTGGTCATTACAACCCTGGCAGTCGGTGTTAAAGCGGCGGTAAGACCGCCAACAGGCCGGCGGTAAAAAAAATGGAATTACGACCGTGGCGGAAACCGCCAACATAGACAGCCGATTTAACACTCCGACCGCCACGGCGGTACAAACAAACACAGCGGCGGTCACCGCCAACAGACAGGCGTAGGACAATGTACCGCCCACAGAATTACAACCTACCAATCCGCCACTTTTTCCGGGGCGGATTCACCGCAAACAAAAACACGGCGGAAACAGTACTTCGAAGGGAAAACGCTCACCTCTGCACACCCCACGAGGAACCAGGACTCCATGGAACCAGAGCTCCACATTCTTGCTCCTCTACCAAGAGCACGAACACCGGCGGCGAAGACCACGGTGAGTACTGCACCTACGACATAGGGGAGAGGGAGGGAAAAAACAGTGACACACACACACACAACACGCAACACCCCCACCCCCACCCTCACCCACGACAACACACACACTAATACAGCATGATACATTACAGTTACACCCCCCAACCCCCCGGAAGAATGCAAAGACTAAAGAAAATGAGGTGAACGATTGTAATGTATTAAAATTCAGTATTAAAAAAATATACATACACTATTAACAAATATATACACCAATAATATAAGTCCAATGTATTCCACCATTTCAGTCCGTGGACCACTGGGTCCAAAATGCATGGGCTAGGCCCACACAAGATACCCGAACCAGACAGAGAGAACACTGCAGGGGCATCAGATAGAAATAAAACAGACACCTCAGGGGGAAGGGAAAGGGTGGGCACCTCAGCCGGTTGAGTGCATGACGCCAAATCCAAGAGGGGGCCCCATGCCCACTGTTCAATCCTGGGGAGTGCAAAGCCACAGTCTCTCAAGTCTCTATAGTGGGTGGGTTGCCCACTGTTCAATCCTGGGGAGTGCAAAGCCACAGTCTCTCAAGTCTCCACAGTGGGTGGGTTGCCCACTGTTTAATCCTTGGGAATGCAAAGCCACAGTCTCTCAAGTCTCTACAGTGGGTGGGTTGCCCACTGTTCAATCCTGGGAGTGGAAAGCCACAGTCTCTCAAGTCTCTACAGTGGATGGGTTGCCCACTATTCAATCCTGGGGAGTGCAAAGCCACAGTCTTTCAAGTGGATGTCAATCTCCACTGGTTCTGGAGGGGGTCTTGTGCCCAGAGTGCTTCATCCTGCGAAGGACAGAGGTAGTGGATGCCATACTCCACTGGTTCTGGAGGGGGTCTTGTGCCCAGAGTGCTTCGTCCTGCCAAGGGCAGAGGTAGTGGATGTCTTTCTCCACTGGTTCTGGAGGGGGCTTTGTGCCCAGAGTGCTTCATCCTGCTAAGGACTGAGGTAGTGGATGCCTTTCTCCACTGTTTCTGGATGGGGCATGGTGCCCAGAGTGCTTCATCCTGCTAAGGACTAAGGTAGTGGATGCCTTTCTCCACTGGCTCTGGAGGGGGCATGGTGCCCAGAGTGCTTCATCCTGTTAAGGACAGAGGTAGTGGATGTCTTTCTCCACTGGTTCTGGAGGGGGCTTTGTGCCCAGAGTGCTTCATCCTGCTAAGGACTGAGGTAGTGGATGCCTTTCTCCACTGGTTCTGGAGGGGGCATGGTGCCCACAGTGCTTCATCCTGCTAAGGCCTGAGGTAGTGGATGCCGTTCTCCACTGGTTCTGGAGGAGGCTTTGTGTCCAGAGTGCTTCATCCTGCTAAGGACTGAGGTAGTGGATGCCTTTCTCCACTGGTTCTGGAGGGGGCATGGTGCCCAGAGTGCTTCATCATGCTCGTGGCGGCCTCAGTAGCCTCAGTGCCCTTGGCGCTCATGGACCAGTGGTGCTTGTGGCGGTGGTGCCCTGTTCAGCGGTGCTTGTGGCGGCGGTGTACTTTGCAGTGACTCAGTTGCTCGCGGTCCTTCATGGCCCAGCTGGGCTGGTGCTGGCGGTCCTCTCCGGCCCAGCGGGGCTGGTGCTGGCGGTCCTCTCTGGCCCAGCGGGGCTGGTGCTAGCTGTGGCCTCTTGGGCAGCAGGGTAGGTGCTGGCGGTGGCCTCTTGGGCAGCAGGGCAGGTGCTGGTGGTGGCCTCTTGGGCAGCAGGGCAGGTGCTGGCGGTGGGCTCCTGTGCAGCGGGGATGATGGCGGTGGGCACCTGGGCAGCGGGGATGATGGCGGTGGGTTCCTGGGCAGCGGGGATGATGGTGGTCTTCTCTGCCGTGCTGCTCTTCCCAGACCTGCTGACTATCTTGTGGCCCTTCCCCACCTTGGAAGGTGTCGCAGCTGACTCCACTCTCCCACCTGTACCTCTGGGAGCGGCTTTGGTTGCTGGAGTCTTCCCCCTCTCCCGCCGGGCACTGGCCAACTTTAGATGCTTCACAGTTGGGGGACTATCCGTGCTGTGGCTTCGTGCCACACTGGCTGCCCTGGTGGCCGGTGCACTCCAGATTCCGTTGACTACAGGCACCACTGGTCCCGGAGATGTTGTGGCTGAGGTGCTAGATTAGGACCTGGAGAGTCGGGCCCTAGGAGGCGGGCTGGGTGGAGGAGGTGTTGGAAAGAGGTCAAGGTTGGACAGGAAAAGTTTTTTTTAAGCACTTGTATGGGTAGCTGGAGGGGGTTTGGGAGTGGAGGAAGAGGTTGTGGTTGTAGGAGGAGTTGGTTTGGCGACTTTGGGTGAAGGTGCATCCGCTGGAGGCTGTCGTGAGGTGGATGGCTGTTGGGTGGGTGTGTACCTGCGTTTGTGAATCTTGGGAGGTGGTGTCACAGACACACTGGGAGAGGACACAGGGGACATGTGAATAGTAGTGGGGGTGTTGACTGCACGTGAGCGGGGTGTGGTGGTGGGTGTGCTGGTGATGGTAGTAGTGGCTTTTGATTTAGTGCATGAAGGTGTGAGTGTAGACGAGACTGGGAGGGAGGAGGGAGACGAGGAGGCGGTGGAAACAGTGGAGGCAGTGGATGGTGGTGTGTCTGCATGTGTGTGATGCTTGCGTGAGTGCCTGTGGGATGTGTGGTGCTTATGTGTGCCAGAGCTTCCCTTGTGTGTTGACGTGTGTGCGTGCTGGTCTGAAGGTGTGCTTGAGATAGGCTGAGGTACAGGGGATTGGGTCTGGGTGGAGGAAATTGGAGGGGGGCAGCTAGAGACAGGGACAATAGCTGCCATCAGTGCTCAGGCCAGAGTCTGAGAAGTTCGCTGAAGGGCCGTCTGACCAGAATGAATCCCCTCCAGGAAGGCATTTGTTTGTTGCAACTGCCTTTCTACACCCTGGATTGCATTCAAAATGGTAGACTGCTCAACAGTGAGGGACCTGAGGAGGTCAATGGCCTCCTCACTAAGGGCAGCAGGGGTGACTGGGGTAGGGCCTGAGGTGCTTGGGGCGAAGGTGATACCCACCCTCCTAGGTGAGCGGGCACGGGGCAAACGCTGAGGGGCTGCTGGGACGGCGGTCCTGGTAGGGGGGGTGGCGGCTGTACCTGTAGATGCGGGGGGCACAGATGTTGCCACCACCAGACGGGAGCTCCCATCAGAGGACGAGTCCGTGTCACTGGTGTCAGCTCCTGTCCCCGCTGTGGAGCTCCCCTCGCCCTCTGTCCCACTGGTGTACTCCGACTCCGTTGTCTCACCCTCCAGGGCCATGTGGGATGCAGCTCCCTCCTGCTCCGTTGCCACTGCTCCTCCGCCTGATGATTCTAATGCACACAAGAACAGGGAGAACACAAAAAGGGAGGGGACGACAGAAGAAAGACATGTTGAGTGCATGCATTACCGCTACAGTTGGCGGACACGACAGACACAGAAGCCCCATGCACTACGCCGCGCTCTTGGCCTCCACTGGGACATGGCCTACAAGGCTATGGACTACATCTGCGCACATCGATTTCACAGGAGCCTGACTACGTGTACTTGGCACTGTACACAGGTGGGGTGGGATGCCACAGGCTCTGCCAGCACAAGGGGACCTTGCCTCCTAAACTCACCGTGGCCTAGGGAAACCCACAGCCCACCTCCCCCACCCAGACACCTCCACTGTGCACAAAATCAGCAGAATGAGAGTGTACTCACCCCCTTGTGGCTGCTGTGATGCCCCCAAGCGCCCATCCAACTCCGGGTACGCCACCGCCAGGATCCTGAACATCAGGGTGGTCATGGTGCGACGGGCACCCCTCCCACGTTGGGAGGCCATCCCCAGCTGGGCCTCCTCCGTCTTCGTGCTCCAGCGGCGAATGTCCTCCCATCTTTTCTGGCAGTGGGTGCTCCATCTGTGGTAGACCCCCAGGGTCTGGACGTCCTTGGCGATGGCACGCCAAATATATTTTTTTGGGTGGACGCTGACCTACATGAATTGTACAGGGGGAAAAGAAAAGTTATTACCAACTGCACCATCACAGTCATTGACCACTATCCCTACCCTTGCCATGATACACAGGCACCGTCGTTTCATGCACACCACAATCTCCCCCCCCCATCTTTCATCCACCCCACTCCACACAGGCATAGCCCATACAGCATGCTCCCAGTGTATTTACCTGTTTGTCTGGAGGACCATAGAGTAGCGTGTACTGGGGGAGGACCCCATCCACGAGTTTCTCCAACTCCTCTGATGTGAAGGCAGGGGCCCTTTCCCCAGTCACACGAGCCATTGTCTCTTCCAGACCGAGGTCACAGCAGCACTTGCAGTGTAGGTCCTCCCCTGTCGAAGATCAGGTATTGAGTAATTGAACAGATAGAAACTGGCTGTCACGTCCACGGCAGTGCGTACCGTCACCGCCGGCGTACATCGTCATTGGCTCCTGGGACCCATAGGGTCCAATGTTAACCAATGCAGGATTGCGCCGCGGTCTTCGACCGCCTACCGCGACGGTGTACAACACCAACGAAGTTACCTCACATCCCATTGTCCCACTTTACAGGTCAGGGGCCCACATGCCTTAATTTGTAACTGCATCACACATACCTAGGTCTAGCCTCAACACACATACAGGCCAAATTCAGATTATGATTCGTGTTCGGTGTAAGCTGTGTTTACGTACCTCTGAGTTGTTTGACTCTGTGCTCGCTGTTCTCCTTTATAAGCACCGTCCGCTGGGACATGTGAGGAGATGGCGGCATCCTCCGGTATACAGACCGCTGGTGGACCTGTCGACAATGGAGGAAAGACATGTGATCATCACCTACAGACTTGACCATGCCACAATCCAGGAATGGTGTGCCCAGTTGGAGCCGGACCTGATGTCAGCTATCCTCATCCCACAGGAATCCCCCCTCAAGTGCAGGTGCTGTCAGTACTCCATTTCCTTGCAAGTGGGTCATTTCAAACAACAGTGGCCATAGCATCAGGGATGTCCCAGCCTATGTTTTCCAACGTGTTGTTCAGAGTGTTGTCTGCCCTGCTGAAACACATGTGGAGCTACATCGTTTTCCCTCAGGTGGAGGATTTGCCTACAGTGAAAGGAGACTTCTATGCCCTGGGACATATCCCCAACATCATAGGTGCCATTGATGGGACCCATGTGGCTGTGGTCCCCCCCGCAGGAGTGAACAGGTGTACAGAAACTGGAAGAGTTATCATTCCATGAATGTGCAGATGGTGTGTTTGGCAGACCAGTACATCTCCCACGCGAATGCCAAGTTCCCTGGCTCAGTGCATGATGCTTACATCCTGCAGAATAGCACCATCCCTTATGTGATGGGTCAACTCCAGAGGCACCCTGTGTGGCTATTAGGTGAGCACCTGGAAGCAAGTCAGTGGGAATGGTTGTCTGGGTCTGGGGATATCACTCCAGGTTAGTGTGTATCTAACAGTTGTCCCTCGCCATTTGCAGGTGACTCTGGTTACCCCAACCTTTCATGGCTATTGACCCCAGTGAGGAATCCCAGGACAAGGGCAGAGGAACGCTACAATGATGCCCGGGGCGAACATGGCGGATAATAGAGCGGACCTTCAGCCTCCTGAAGGCCAGGTTCAGGTGCCTCCATATGACAGGTGGATCCCTATTCTACTCACCAGAGAAGGTGTGCCAGATCATCGTGGCCTGCTGTATTCTTCACAACTTAGCTTTGCGACAACAGGTGCCTTTTCTGCAGGAGGATGGCCCAGATGGCGGTGTTGTTGCAGCTGTGGAGCCTGTGGACAGTGAAGACGAGGAAGCAAAAGAAGAGGACATGGACAACAGGAACTTGGTGATCCAGCAATATTTCCAGTGAAACATAGGTAAGAATACAAACCTGCCTACTACATGTACTGTAACACTACTACCTCTCTACTGTCTGTCGTTTTCACCCAGTGTATGGTCACTGAGTTGCCACTTTCCCTTACGATTTTACAGATGTGGGTCCCACTGTGTGACATCTGCTTTGATTCCTCATGGACTAGAGCTGTGTGACATAGGTATGTTGACATTACAATTGTAAGAGCATTTTGCCACAGTAATTGCTAATGCACTATTCCGAAATCACAGACTGACTCCAGATAGTTTTGTGCTTCAAGGGTGTTTATTTAAGTGCTCAATATTGGAGGGGGTTGCAAAATGGTGAGGGTTGATGGTGTAGGACTGTCCATGGCAGAGTCCAGTCTATTAGTCTCACAGGTGTATTGCCCAAATGGGCAGAGGAAGTGGAGATGGGGCAGTTTAAGGATGGACAGGGTGACATAGTGGGACATAGGGATGACATTCAGGGTGGTCTCATTTCTTGGCGGGGGTCTTGGCATTGTTCTCTGTCTTTGTCCTGGATCTCAGGGTCCGTTTGCGGGGTGATTCTCCCTCTGTAGGGGGTGGGGTGCTGGTGTGGTGGTCCTGTGGCAGTGCCTCCTGTTCACTAGCGCCGGCGGAGGTGGTGGGCAGTTCATCGTCCATGCTAGTGGAAGGGGCCCCTTGTAGTGCCACAGTGTCCCTCCTGGTGTTGAGTACTTCCTTCAGCACCCCTATGATGGTGCCCAGGGTGGAATTGATGTTTCTGGGTTCCTCCCTGAAGCCCAAATACTGTTCCTCCTGCAGGCGCTGGGTCTCCTGAAACTTGGCCAGTACCGTTGCCATTGTCTCCTTGGAGTGGTTGTAGGATCCCATGATGGAGGAGAGGGCCTCGCGGAGAGTGGGTTCCCTGGGCCTGTCCTCCCCCTGTCGCACAGCAGCCCTCCCAGTTCCCCTGTGTTCCTGGGCCTCCGTCCCCTGGACCGTGTGACCACTACCACTGCCCCCAGGTCCCTGTTGTTGTTGGGGTGGTGGGTTATCCTGGGTTCCCTGTAATGGTGGACACACTGCTGCTTGATGTGTCCTGGGGACAGAGGTATGGGCCCGCTGGGTGGGTGCTGTGCTGGTGTTTCCAGAGGGGGGAAGCTCTGTGGTGGCCTGTGACTGTGTCAGGGGAACCCACTGTCCCGAGGTCCCAGATGGGCCGGGCTGGTCGTCTAGATCCAGTTGGACAGAGCTGCTGTCATCACTGTGAGCCTCTTCTGTTGGTGGTGTGGACATGTCTGGACCCTCCTGTCCGGTGACGTTGGGTAGGAGTCCTGCAGGGGTGTAAAAGCATGATTATTGCATCTGTGTGTGCCATGGTGTGCAATGGGTGGGTGATCGTGTACCTCAGTGCTTGCAGTCCTGTGTGGGACCTTGTGTGATGATGGTTTAGGGGGGTGTATGGGTATGTGCAGTGGCCATGCTTTGGTGATGAGTGTCCATGCTTTGTTGTTGCATGTAGGGCTTGGTGTTGGGATCTGTGGGTTGTGATAGTGGAACATTTGTGAGGAGTAGGAGTGATGGGGGTGAGGGTGGGGGTATGTGATGGCATGCAGGTAGGGTGGGGGATGTAATAGTCAAGATTTGACTTACCAGAGTCTATTCCTCTATCTACTCCTGCGAGGCCCTCAGGAAGCAGAATCACCAAGACCAGCTCCTCCCATGTTGTTAGTTGTGGGGGAGGAGGTGGGGGTCCGCCGCCAGTCCGCTGAACCACAAGGTGGTGTCTTGAGACCACGGAACGCACCTTCCCCCGTAGGTCGTTCCACCTCTTCCTGATGTCATCCCGATTTCTTGGATGCTGTCCCATTGCGTTGACCCTGTCCACGATTCTTCGCCATAGCTCCATCTTCCTTGCAATGGAGGTGTGCTGCACCTGTGATCCGAATAGCTGTGGCTCTACCCCGACGATTTCCTCCACCATGACCCTGAGTTCCTCCTCCGAGAACCTGGAGTGTCTTTGCCGTGCCATGGGGTGGTGTGGGTGATGTGTGGGGTGGTGTTGGGGTGACAGGTGGGGTGATATTTAGTGGTGTGTTGTGTGAGGTGCATGGAAGTTCTGTGGGTGATGGTATTGTGTGCCTGTGGATGCTTGTTAGTTGTTTGTGGTGTCTCTCTCTGGCCTTCGTTCGTGATTTTTGGTCGTAGGGGTTTGTAGGTGATGTGGGTGGGTGTTTTCTATTGTATTGAGTGAGTGGGAGTGGTGTGTGTATGTGTATCAGGTGTGTGCATTTCAAATTTTCCAATCAATGTGGCTGTGTTTTGTAAATGTGTGTATATTTTGAGCGTGGCGGTGTGTACCGCCAATGGAATACCGCGGTTGAAAGACCGCTGTGTGGTTTCGTCTGTTGTGATAGTGTGGGCGTATTTCTGTTGACGTGACAATGGAGGATTTGTTTTCGCCAGTTTATCACTGACCTTTGGTGTGGAGGACTTGTGTGGGTGTCTGAATTTTGGCGGATTCCGAGCAGTGGGACATAATGGCCGTGGCGGGATTCCGCAGCCGCGGCGGTGTGTTGGCAGTCTTCTGCACAGCGGTAAGTGGCTTTTACCGCCAATATTGTAATGAGGGCCTATGTCTGGTGTGGAGACACTCATGCCCGCAGTCTTACTTGTAGAAAGTCATGAGTTGCTTTCACCTCAAGATGCTCTAGAAGATCCCGGCAAACTATTGTGACTTCTGTTGCACTGTCTAGCAGTGCTAACACCCACTTCTTGTTTTTTAGTAAAGCCTTCTTCTTGAGTGGCATGTCCCATTGCAACTGCTGCCACATTTTTCTTTTTAAACTGTGGTTTCTGTTGTGGAAGTTTCTCTTCCTTTTTAACAGAAACATTCAGACGAGCGCTGTGAGTCCTTTCTCGGTTTCACGTACTTGGTTGGCTGATCTTACTGCCCTCCTCTCTCACTTCATTTTTCCAGTGAGTCCTGAAAGTAATGAGGTTGGCGTGTATCAGTATACTGATATCTGTCAGGAGTTTTTATATTGTCCCTATTTCTAAGGTTATACCTATTTTGTGAGGTCTCTGAATGCGGAGATTATCCCCTTTCTTTTGCAGGTGTTTGTTGTTTTTTTATCCCAGCATTTTTTAGTACCCTCAGGTGTTTGTTTGGCAACATCCTTATTGGATCTACCTTGTACTTGTGGTTTAGTCGGTCTGGCTCCCAAACTATCTCGACCTATACTGGAGTATGTTTCAGTGATTATTATTGGCAGCTCACATTCCTGATCCTGTGCCTGAACACCACAGAGCCATATGTGCACCATCAGTGCAACTGATTCCCCTTTAATGTTACTCAATATGTTGAAGATACAGTGGCAAAATTACCTATTCATTGCATTCCCAAATCTAGGGAGGGGCTGCCCTGTATTCATTTTGAATTTGTTTCAATGCTTCCGGAAGATTGGCAAGTGCTGGTGCACCCTGTGCAGTTGTGTGAGCGCGGCAAATACCGTGCCCCATGTATTACAGTTTTCAACTGTGGGAACCATGCCGAAAGACAAGCACATTATCAAAATTCTATTTTTATCCTGAGGTCCCACATGGGGAAAGACTGCTTACAGTGCATTTATTTTTTGAGCTAACCAAAACGGAATCTCCTCCCGTTTGGCAGGTACTTTACCCATGATCAAATGTACAGTGGCAAGATTAACACCTTGTACTGCTGCATGTGCCTGAGCTGGAGCAGTTTGTGCTGGGTTCGTATTTCCCATTTGCATGACAAATTGTACTAACAATCTATATGTCGTTGTGACTTCTGTATATAAGCGGCGGACCTCATCTACTGCCATTGCTGCTGCGTCAGGATGTGATGTATATGTGGCCAATAAAGACCAGGTTGGGCCAGCATTACTCAAGGGACCTAACCTAGCATGTAAAATTGTATGCGGTAGAGCGCCGTCAAGCCAATTATTATGGGCTTGATAAAATGAAGGTATTTCAAAGGATGCATAAGCTCTGTATTGTGCAGGAGGATTAGCCGGTGTATAATTATGACATTTATTTGTGTTCCCATCCACTGCTGGAAAGGTGACCCAAGAATAAAATGTTTCTGTTCTATAAACTGTGTGAGCCCCAACAACAAATGTAACTGCGCCCCCCCTGGGCTGTTAAGCTGTTTGCCAATAAATGTGCAGTAAGGGGGTGTTAGAAATGGGGTCTTTGGTTGACAGTCAGGTTACCCCCTGTTCAAGCAAGGACCCTCACTCTAGTCAGGGTAAAAGAGAATCAACCTCAGCTAACCCCTGCTTACCCCCTTGGTAGCTTGGCAGAGCAGTAGGCTTAACTTCAGAGTGATAGGTGTGAAGTATTTGTACCAACACACACAGTAACTTAATGAAAACAATACAAAATGGCACAACACCAGTTTAGAAAAATAGGCAATATTTATCCAAATAAAACAAGACCAAAACGACAAAAATCCGACATACACAAGTCAAGTTATTAATTTTTAAAGATTAAACTAAAAAATAGCGCTTAGAAACACAAAATGCTTCGATGAGGTGTTAACATGGCATCGTGATGGAGTCGTTCCCAACAAGCTGACACCAGCGGCGCCAGACACAGAGTCGCTTAGACCCCCAAGTACAGTACCTTTGGTGAACAGTGAAAACAAGTCGATGCGCGAAGTCGGGGATTGCAGCATCTGTGCGAAACGTTGAATCCACGCACTTCGAGCGGTGTCGGTCATGATGTGGTGCGGCAACTTCCACAGAGTCGCGGACTTCAGCGGGGCTGCAGCGGCATCGGGCCTGCGAAGGTCATCGTGATCCAGCAAAGATCACGGAGTCCGTTGCAGGTGGTGTCACCGGATTCAGTAGCGGTGTCGGTCCGAAGTCGTCCGAAGTCAATTTCCTTGGATTTCCACCAGCTTTCCTTTGAAAGGCCCAGGGACTGGATAGGGCACCACTTATCAGACTCCAGGTGCTGGCAGAGAGAAGTCTTTGCTGTCCCTGATACTTCAAACAACAGGAGGCAAGCTTTAAATCAAGCCCACAAGTCCATCTTGTGATTTCTTCACAAGATGGAAGGCACACAAAGTCCAGTCTTTGCCCTCTTACTCTGGCAGAAGCAGCAACTGCAGGATAGCTCCACAAAGCACAGTCACAGCCAGGGCAGCACTTCTCCTCAGCTCTTCAGCTCTTCTCCAGGCAAAGGTTCGTCTTGATGTCCAGAAGTGATCTAAAGTCTGTGGTTTTGGGTGCCCTTCTTATACCCAATTTCTCCTTTGAAGTAGGCGTACTTCAAAGTAAAGTGTCTTTTGAATGTGAAATCCTGCCTTGCCCAGGCCAGGCCCCAGCCACTCACCAGGGGGTCGGAGACTGCATTGTGTGAGGACAGGCACAGCCCTTTCAGATGTAAGTTACCACTCCTCCCCTCCCTCCTAGCACAGATGGCTCATCAGGAAATGCAGACTACACCCCAGCTCCCTTTGTGTCACTGTCTAGTGTGAGGTGCAACCAGCCCAACTGTCAAACTGACCCAGACAGGGAATCCACAAACAGGCAGAGTCACAGAAATGGTATAAGCAAGAAAATGCTCACTTTGTAAAAGTGGCATTTTCAAACACACAATCTCAAAATCAACTTTACTAAAAGATGTATTTTTAAATTGTGAGCTCAGAGACCCCAAACTCCACATGTCCATCCGCTCCCAAAGGGAATCTACACTTTAATCAGATTTAAAGGTAGCCCCCATGTTAACCTATGAGAGGGACAGGCCTTGCAACAGTGAAAAACAAATTTAGCAATATTTCACTGTCAGGACATATAAAACACATTACTATATGTCCTACCTTAACCATACACTGCACCCTGCCCTTGGGGCTACCTAGGGCCTACCTTAGGGGTGTCTGAAATGTAAGAAAAGGGAAGGTTTAGGCCTGGCAAGTGGGGACACTTGCCAAGTCGAATTTACAGTTAAAACTGCACACACAGACACTACAGTGGCAGGTCTGAGACATGATTATAGAGCTACTTATGTGGGTGGCACAACCAGTGCTGCAGGCCCACTAGTAACATTTGATTTACAGGCCCTGGCACCTCTAGTGCACTTTGCTAGGGACTTACTAGTAAATCAAATATGGCAATCATGGATAAACCAATTACATACAATTTTATACAGATAGCATATGCATTTTAGCACTGGTTAGCAGTGGTAAAGTGCTCAGAGTTAAAAAACCAACAGCAACAGGTCAGACAAAAGAGGAGGCAGGAGGCAAAACGATTAGGGATGACCCTGCATAAACAAAAAAGTCCAACAGGGGGGCTCTCATATTTACTGCTATTGCTACCCATAAAGGAATCATCATATTACTTGTTTATGCGTTCAGAGCTAAGGATACCAACTGGGGATTAATCCTTTTATGGTTCAAGCTTGAACAACCTATAGCTCAGGATAGGTCCCACCTACCTAGCTGAGGAGGAAATCCTCAATACCACGGACGTCTCCGTATATTGTATTAAGGTGTATTTTAGCATTCAGTGATGCAAAGATACTTAGAACGATCTGATTTTTTGTGCCTGACCAAACGTTGGTGGCGCCATGTCGCATAGGTTCTCATTATGGTAATGAGGCAATTGGATTTGGGCAGGAGGATCGCCTAGATTGTGGGCACTGAGTAAAATTCCACACCTGATGACACCTGTTGGCCTAATCCGTGGTTTCCAGCTAACAAGCAGCACTCCATCTCTGACCGAGATGATTGTGGCAACCAAGCTCCTGGTAAGATAGACTCCCCAGGAAATCGTGGTACATCAGATCACATCCCGTTCTCTCAGTTACTTAGATCTCACTCAGGCAAAGACAACAGAGGCAGAATATATTTAAATAAGCACTTATTAAAATATATGCATTTTAGATAAAAGCAGGTGCATAGCAATAAGGAGGATAATGAAAGACAATAGGGGAAGGCATGTGACTAAAAATGTAAAACACAAGAACAGTCCCACCCTGCTGTCTAAACAGGGGAGTGGATCTATAACCCCTTACCTACAAAGGCATGAACACAGCATACTAAACCTAATCTGCCCTTCAGGTTTCCCCTGGGAGAACATCATCCTTCATACCTGAAAAAGAGGTCTGAGGTCTAAAAAGACACCGCCCCCATCTGGATCAGGGCTCGGTAGTCTAAGCAGGTAGCTGTAGTGAAGCTTGCCGCAATCAGCATACAGTCATGGGCATTTGGTTGTAAGTTCCCTCTAACATGTTTGAGCCTAAGATGTGTTTTATAATAAAACAGCTGGCATTCAAAGAAATGGACCCCACTTATGAGTGTGTGTTTTTCTGTGAATGCTGGAGACACAGCATATAATGTTTGTTGGCAACCCTATCTCACTGCAGCCTTGGAGAAAGCACAAAGTGAACCACATGTCCTACTAAGAACGCAATGCTTTCCTAGGCGAATGAACAATAAGATAGAAAAAAATAAAACAGCACCGCAAATGAAGCTATTGCTAGAAAAATAAAGCAATGCTGAATAAAATGTTAAATCGTGAAAGTGCACAGCTTCCGGCCTAGTTAGCTAAAACAACGTGCTCAGAACATGGCTAAAATAGCTACACAACAATATACTAAGGGTCTGATATAGAGATTGGTGGACAGGTTACACTGTCACAAAGGTGACGGGAATCTTGTCTGCCTCATTACAAATGTCCTTTAATCAGAGCATAACTGGCAAACTACAGATTTTGTATTTCTTCTGAGTTATTTTCCATGGTGGCCATTAGAACCAATTAAGGGTGTAGAGATTTAACAAATTAGAAAAGTCAAAGCCGGACCTTCATTGCATTTGGATAATATTGTATTAATTTTATTTAATGAGTAATTACCTTACAGCAACACAGTTCATCATATTTAACACCAGGAAGACTTGTAATGTGTAAAAGTAGACACACACAACTGGCTGTTGCAACCTATTTAATGTGCTGAGTTTCTTCTGCATCAAATATATATGCAAATGATTGCCAATCAGGTTTAGGCTTTATATCTAGGTCTATTTAACAGTATAGTTAAGTGTGTTCATCTCCTGAAGGATATTTTCTTTGATGGTAACTCTGCTTTGGAAAATGTACTGAATGCACCAAAAAAGTAAATGCATATAGCCTAAATATGGATGTTTTTATACACATGGCCCTGATCAACATTATGAGCTGTCTCAATTTCAAAATCATATTAGCTGATAAAGGGAAGTATTTAAGTTTGATCCTGTAGCTTTCCTCATTCCAATCACTTATTTCCATTCAGTCCAACATGCTTTCCTATTTCATATCCATTTTCAAATGTGGATTCCGCCTAACATTATAGCTAGAAGCACTCATATGAATCAACTATCTGTTTCAGTATGTATTTTCTTAATCAACAGTGATGCCAGTAGTGTATCGGTCAGTAAAATAGTCTCAGTTTTTGCACAACCTAAAGACTCCTCACTTACTGTGAATGGCCAGTGTCTTATACACAAAAAACATATCCAATTATACTTCTGTACTAAATCCATTTAGGTTTATGGAAAGACTATCATTGCGTTTTCATATAGGATGAACTTAACAAACTTTTTTTAATCCTAACAAAACCTAAATAAATGTGCATAAACAATAAATGGTCACTGCGTTGTTTACAGTGTTACTTTTAGCCTATTACATAGACCTGAACCCCTCTTTCCTCTGTGTAGACCTTGGACCATTTCAGCCAAGAGCATTTTCAAAGCTCTCAATGTGATTCCTGTACATAGTTTTGAGCTTCCATTATTTCCCCCTAAAAAACAAGGTTGCAAAACATTTTTCTGGTACAGACATAATGATAATCATTTCATTAGCACACAAGGGGCCAGGACACATTTCTCCTTTACTGATACCTCTTATATTCAGGTCCTCTTTCATGCCATTTGCAAGCAGTTGTAGAGCAATATGGGAAAGTTACACAGTCATTTGGTGCATTTACGGACCATCCAAGTTATTAAATGTTATACCATTAGTGGTTATTCTGGAACATTGGGTGCAGAAAGTATCACATTAATTCTCCGTTTTCAATATTCCAAATATGTGAGCCCTGGTTGCAGTCTCTTTCTAATACCAAAATATATTTTAATTGTGAATTGCATTATGTCAAAAATCTATCCTATATAAAGTAGGACTTAGCTATTGTAATACATTACATTGGATACTTATCTTCCAATGCCTTTGGTGACGTACTCAAACAACTGATTATGTACTACCTACTTAAGTATGTAGTGTATCATGCACATGCCTGAAACTAATACAGAGAACATATCATATTACATTCATGACAGTCGGGTTTTCTGTAGAGCACTCCCCACTACCTCTCGAATACCCTTGTTCCTAAGAGCATAGCTAATGGGATTGAGTAGTGGAGGAGCCGTAGTGTAGAGCAGTGAGGAGAATTTGCCTACACGTAGGGAGCTTCCTGTCTTTGGCATGTAGTATGTGCAGATCAGGGAGCCAAAGTAGATGGCAACCACCAGTAGATGGGAACTGCAGGTGGAGAATGCTCTTTCTCTGCCTAGGGCTGATGAGATCTTCATTATGGCGTAAATGATGAACGTATATGAAACGGTGATCACCGGGAATGGGATGAGAAGGGCAAATACAGAAACAACAAAGATGTCTATTTCAACCGCAGAGGTATCTGAACAAGCCGCTTGTATTAGTGGCCCCAGGTCACAGAAGAAATGGTCAATGAGGTTGAGCTTTGAGAACTGTAGCTGTCCAATAGGAAATATAACAAATAATGCAATGATGAAACCGGCCATCCAGAAGCTTCCTGCCAGCTGCAGGCAAAGCCGCTGGTCCATGACGGTAGGGTAGTGTAACGGTAAACATATGGCTACGTATCTGTCATAGGCCATCGCCAGTAAGAGGCAGCACTCAGTGCTCAATAGGAATCCAGCAAAGCAGCACTGCATAATGCAACTGGTATAGACAATTGTCTTGCCCTCAGGCAACAATCCACCAAGAATGGTGGGCATGAAAGTGATGATGTACCAGATTTCTAGGAAGGACAAATTGCCTAAGAAAAAGTAAATGGGTAAATAAAAACACCTGTGCATGGAAACAGTGATCACTATCAATGAGTTTCCTGCCATTGAAAAGAGGTAAATATGGGAAAATATCAGGAAAAGAAGAGGATCCAGAGCTAGAGGGGTCAGAAATCCCAGGATCACAAATTACACGATAACCATGGTGTTTTCTGAGCAATTCTTCAGTGCCATCCGCTTTACCTGAGGCTACAAAGCAAAAGTCAGAACCGATTGAAGCAATACATTCAGAAACATATGAAATGTGACTCATTCATAGCCTTAGAATAAGCTAAATATTGGTGTCATTTAATTTAGCCAGACACTGGTGCTTCTTTCTTTGTTTCTGTGGATTTCGCAAGAGATGTAATAATTACACAATGTAAGAGTGCAGAATTATACAAATAGGTCGGACAAGAAGAACCACAACCTATATCGAGGCAAAAAGTTACACCTTGTGGTCTCAAACTGTTCACAATTGTTGGTAGCCAATTCCTTTTTGAAGCAGCGTGCATGGCAGCTAACAGAATCCGTCGACAAACTAATTTGAACCTTTTTCTGGGTCCCTTTCAAGCTTCTCTTCCATTCGGACTCGACAGTGAAACTGTGGTTATGAAAATAATTCAGAACAAATTATATTATATGGTACAATTGAGTGCCTTTACAAGAGCAGTGGGCATAAGCAAGATAGACAAAGGTATTTCTTTAGAATAACCTTTACATATTTTAGGTATTTAATTACTTTATTAAATCATTGTTAGAAATGGGGTCTTTAGTTGGCAGTCAGGTTGCCCCCTGTCCAAGAAAGGACCCTCACTCTAGTCAGGGTAAAGGAGAATCACCCTCAGTTAACCCCTGATCACACCCTTGGTAGCTTGGCTCGAGCAGGCAGGCTTAACGTCAGAAGCACTTTGTAAAGTATTTGTACCAACACACACAGTAATTCAGTGAAAACACTACAAAATGACACAACACAGGTGTAGGAAAATAGGGAATATTGATCTAAACAAAACAAGACCAAAATGACCAAAATCCAAAATACATAATTCAAGTTATGAATTTTCAAAGAATATGAGTCCTAAATCCTTTAGAAAACAGTGAGAACGTTGTTAGCGTACAAAAGTACCTGGGTAGCATCAAAATACCACCGCACGGGTGAGGGTGCGACAGAAACAGCCAGCAATGCGTTGATTCCTCACTCGCAAGCAAGACCGTGCATATTCTCCTTCCGGTCAGGTCGGCATGTGTGTCGTTTCACTAGTGATTTATTGAAAAAACCAAACCTTTTGTAGAAAAAGTGACTCTTTAGGGGGAAGCTGTTTTGAACTCACCTGAACCACGCCACCCTTGCCATCACTGCCACCGCCACCGCCAAGAGTCCAGGGCTGCCATTACCGCTCCAGCAAGTACCATCTCCTGCGTCGCCGCCCCGGGACTTCAACTCCCGGTAGCCTCAGCGGCGGCGCACGGCTCTGACGCGGCGCCAGCGCCAGGAGGCGCCTACAAATCGCCCAGAGGCCCGCTTCGCGGGACGCGCCGGGCGAAGCCCGGGCAAAGGGCGGGCCGTCTGTGGCCGTCCGGGGCAGGAGGAGGCAGGACAGGGCCATGGACTATCGTCGAGGTCCTTTGACATAGAGTACCCTGGTCCTTGGGCTGACAGTAACGTAAGCAGCTAATAATATTAATGTTTGTTTTGTGTATGATATAACCGGCTGACGTGTATTGTTGTGGGGGCACTTTGATAAATAGGCAATCAGTCAATTCATTGAGGAATATTTCCACTAGATAATCGACGACTCCGCTGTTCCCAACATGTCCAAACTGAGGTCCTCTAAAATGGCTACAAATAATGACTCAAAGACCTTGGATATCTATCTTTTTAAAGTAGTTAGTAAAATTAACAAAGATAGGAGATCATCATTAAGTAGGGTTAGTCCAGAAACATCTCCCATAAGGCAGTGCTTACCCCCTACATCAATGTCTCAGAGTGTCTCGACTATTTCCAACAATGAGAACGATTTAAATATTGATGTTTCTGTGGTAGAGCAGGTTTGTTGTTCCGAACCTATTCAAGTACAGGATCGGACATTACCATCAAGGTCTCCTCTTATTCAATCTCCCACTAGGAGAGCGGTACGTGCCTGTAGGAAGGGGCCTGTCAAGAAAGCAGGGTGTCGGAAGCCAAAAAAAGCTGGCCCAACAGCTACCAATAGGGGAAATGTCCCTGAGCCCACCAATATTATTGAGGGGACTAGTCTGCACTCAAGTCAAATTGATCTTCTGGTTACAATTCTTGAATCTAAATTGGAAGTACTGATCAGTCCCCTGGTGGCCAAGGTAGAATTAGTGCTTCTTAGGGTTACTAGACTGGAAGGCCTTGTAGAATCTTGTCTGACTCGGTCCACTGTTCCACTGAGTACCCACTTAGACTCAATAGGCTCTATGGATAACCGCCCAGTGGGTTCAGTTACACACTCTATAGTCAGTAATAGGGTGGAGGGCTTGGGGGCTACTGTTCAGGCCCCACCGACTGTAAGTGTGCCGACTGCCTCATCCTCGTCTACATCGCCAGTAGGGTCGGCTAGTGCACAAAATACATTTAGTCAACCACGATCAATACAAAGGAGTACTCAGGACACTATAAGAGGGACAGTCACTGATAGAAGAAGTATAACTAGGCGACATAATTCTATTAATCTCCCGCCAGAATATGCACCATATACTGTGGTTCTAACAAATGTCCCAGAGGTTGACTTGTGCTTGAATGGTTCTGGGGTAGAAACGTATCCTTCTCTTAAAAACAAGACGCTTGCTTGGTTGAATAAGAACTGTGGATTTCCTTGTGCCCTTGCAAATGACATTTTATTTACCCGCAGAGTTAGCTGGATTGGCAATGGCCCTAAAAATAGAGGTGGAGACTGTATTATTATAAATTTTAAACACCCACAACACGTGGCAACAGTGCTTCTGAGAGCTGCAATTTTGCCAACTCTAGAAAATGCGGTTCTTGCTAGACCTCTTGGATTCTTTTATAATCATGGGGCCAATACTCAATGTCGCTCGTTGTATGTGCAAGGGCAATGTTCAAATGAGAACGGAAGAGGTATGGATGCCTGTACCCCGAATGTATTTGTGAATATGTCCCGGTCTCAAATTAGGGGGGAGCCAAGTCGTCATCAGCTGACTTACAGGCAGACCGTTAACACTTTACCTCTTCACAATCGGTATGCTGCCTTATCTTCTATGGAGGAAAATGATTGACTGCCAAATGTCTTGGGAAATTCTTCCCAGTCTTCAGCATCGTCCATCAAGATTGCTACATGGAACATTGCTGGTTTAAAGGTTTAAAGAGCAAGTCTGGGATAGCCGAATGGGAAAGGACACTAAAATCTTTTGACGTCATTGCTTTACAAGAGACCTGGGATCAAACGAATAGCTTTTCCTTAGATGGCTTTTGTCATTTTTGCATTCCAGCTACAAACAGTGTGGCAGGAAGACCTAAGGGGGGACTATTAAGCCTTTTCAAACTGGATATGAAAGGTACCTTAACTCAATGCCCCTCGGGCTCAGTAAATTGTCTAATTGTTGAGCTTTCCACCCAGGATAAGGGTAAGATCCTTTTTATAAATTTTTATAATTCGCATGCTAATGATTGCACCAGTCAAAATCTGGATGACTTGGATACATTTTTGTCAGTCTATAGTATAAATGTTAATACTTTTGAGTTAATATTACTAGGGGACTTTAACATACATCCATGTACCCTACCATGTATTAGGAGGGATGAGGAAGGCCCTCCCTTTTCCTCAACTGCTCATCCAGAACATACTAGGCAGGGGGATTATCTTGAGCTTTTCCTCGCTAAATGGAATTTATATGAGTCTGGCTGTGGAGACGGGAATAGTAGGTCCCCTACGTTTAAGGGCAAAGAAAATGGTACTATTATAGATTATATTTATTTGTCTTCTTTTTTGTTAAATAGTGTTTTAAATTATTGTACTGAGGTGTCAGTTTTTAGTGATCATAATCCTGTTGTACTTGTTTTTAAGAATACTAAACTGATTTCTCTCAAATTAGTCGCAGAGAGTGGGGGCTTGAACCTTAAAGTCAAAGACCAGAATCGTAGGTTGAAGTGGACAAAAATAGTCCCTGAAACTTTTTTTCAGGAGGTCTTATCTAAAGTGGAGGATGAAATCTCTATATGTCTAGCGGAAAATCCAGATCCTAAGGAGGTTATAGTAGCATTTGATCAGATTTGCTTAGAAATTAATCGTAGTCTCCAGGCTAAATCTAGCCAGAAGGCGCTAGAGGGCAATAGATGGTTTGATAAGGAATGCTCTAATGCACATGGTGTACTACTAAAGGCATTAAAAACTATTCTTAAAGATAGATCAAAAATAGTAAATGCTAGGAAAGTGTATAAAAAAACTATTCTAGAGAGGAAAAGGACTCTGAAAGATAACGCCTTGGCTCAACTCTTGGATCCAGATACCCTAAAAAACAGTGGTTTATTCTGGAAAATAATAAATCAGCCCTTTTTTTCTGATGAAACTAATACTCCTTTAGAGGCAAACATTCCAGATGAGGGCTGGATAAAACACTTTAGTCAGATATACTCTAATATTGGTCCTGCTGGTGGAATTTTAGCAGATGAAGTTGGGGAAACCTCCCCTGACAAGGATGCAGTTATTTTTGCAGTTGCAGATGTTGAAAGGGCTATAGACCTAACCACAAAAAACAAAGCCCCGGGCCCAGATGGGGTACCTGGGGACATTTTTAAAAGTTTTCCAAAATTTTGGTCCAAGGTATTATGCAAGGTTTTTAATAATCTTGCATTTGATGAAATCCCGTCTTCCTGGAAGAAATCTATAATTATACCAGTGTTTAAAAAGGGTAATAGGCAAGACCCATCCTGTTACAGGCCGATTTCACTGATTGATTCCTCAGTGAAAATTTTAGGTCGAGTTATTTTAAATAAATTGAACGATTGGTTAACAGAGAAAGGGGTCCTAGCAGATGTGCAGTATGGTTTTAGACCTAAAAGGAGTACTATAGATCAAGGCTTGAATTTGTATTTATTAATAGAGAAATACACGAAGGAGGGTTCCAAGTATCTGGGGTTCATGGACCTCTCGTCAGCCTTTGATCTTGTAAATCGATCTAAATTATGGAAAATCTTACTTGACATGGGACTGGACAAGGCTCTTGTTAACCTCTTAGTAGATTTACATACTGACCTAACAGCTTCTGTTAGAGTTACTACTGCGGGGCGATGCACTAGCCACTTTAACTCAGAAAGGGGAGTCAGGCAGAGGTGCATTCTGGCTCCCCTCCTTTTTACTATTTATATAAATGCCTTGGAATCCACACTAAAAGATGCTACCCAGGACACCCCACGGATAGGAGAACTCGGTATTCCGGTTCTCCTATACGCGGACGATGCTGTCCTGCTTTCTCGTACTGGTGTTGGTCTTCAACGATTATTGGACGCCTTTGAGGTTTTTATGACTTCCCTGGATTTAAAGATCAACGTTAAAAAGTCCCAGATTATGATCATGGGTAAGGGTAATAAAAATAAACTCCCCCAAATTTTTACTTGTGGGAGGCAAGAACTGTGTAGAGTAGCAATATTTCCATACTTAGGGATCACTTTCGATGAGAAAGGCTCCTGGGGCCCCCAGATAAAAAATAGAAATTTTGCCCTTGTAAAGTCGTCTTCTGCTCTTCGGGGTTTTATGAATAAACTCGGGGCGAGGCCAATTGTTAGTTTGCTAAAAATTTATGAAGCAAAATGCCTTGCAATAGCAACGTATGGAAGTGCGATATGGGGCTATTGCTCTATGGAAAGTATACAGATCACGGAAAATAAATTTCTAAGATCGGTTCTCTCTTTTCCCCAGTCTACTTCCACACACATTGTCCATACTGAATTGGGTGTGGGCTACATTTCAGACTTGATCAAACTGGCCCCCGTTCTAGCCTGGCTAAAGATCTGGCTGAATCAAGAAATTCCGCTCAACCACTCCATTTTAAAAGATTGCCTGCAGCTGGATAAAGTAAATAAAATAGCGTGGCTAGTTTATATCAAAAATTGTTTCGTTAGATTAGGGAGATCGGATCTTTTTTATTCCCCGGAATCAATAACTGTTAAAGATATTGGACTGATTAAAAGCCTGATGAAAGATCTGTTATGTTTAGAAAGAGAACAAGTTGAATATGAGAAACCATCGGTGCGGGCCAGTATCATTTTGAGTACTTATGTGGGCCTTGAATTATATCTGTCTATTGTAAATCAACCCTTCCACCGGTTTCTACTCACACGCTTTCGGTTTAACCTGATCCATCTAACTCTTGGCCACTTTCAAACCTGGTCTCCTCCGGAAAAAGGAACGCCGTGTAATTGTGATAATTTTTCGATCCAGAATACAATGATTTTCTGTTATTCTGTGACCATTACGCGGCCTTAAGAAAGAAATATTTGTTCCCAATTTTAAAGGAGGAGGGGTTTATACAGGTCAAACCTGCCCTCTTGTTCTTACAGTTATTGCAGACCCCTAGGATTATGTTCCATGTTGCTAGTTTTTTAGTGGGAGCTGTTAGGGTTAAGAAAAAGAAGTTCGCCATCAATCCGATTATTTTATTGTAATGAATTGAGTGATTAATTAACTTTTTATAGGAAATGTAATTTCTGCGAATCTGGGAGAATATTAATGTTTCACGTTAAATGATGTTTTTAGGATGTTTTACTTTACTGACCCCCCTTTTAAACATTGTAGATAATATGAATTGTTGATTGCCTGTAATATTTGATTGCACTGTTTTTATGCCTTTTTATGATATTTATTTATCGAAATAAAGTACTTTGACTGACTGACTGACTGACTCTTTAGTTGGAAACGTGAAGCATCCACACAGGAAATTATGCAGTGGCTGAGGAATGCTGTAAACCAGGAACTGTGAAGTTCCTTTCACTTCTACTTACACTCTTTTTTATCTGTGATGGGTGTTGAAGGTGCTTGGAGTATGCTGTTGATGAGTGGTCTTTTTTTTGGTTTTGTTGTGTCTCTGCTGTCCCTGTTGTGTTTGCAAACTGTCCCTTGTGTAATGTATTTTGCATATTGTATAGTTTAGTGTACTGCATTGTCAGGCGTCTGTTGATTTAACGGTTTTATAGTTTAGTGGTAGGGTTAGGTCTGTTCTTGGGGTTGTGTAGGGTATATAGTTTGGGTGCTGGAATGTCGAGCAGGGGCAGAGACAAAAACATGTCAGATGATGAGTTTAGTGCCTGCTCTGGTTGTTGGTGCATTACCTGCCCAACATGATCAGGATTAGGGGTAGGGTGAAGCAAGGCTAAACCGCCCATAAGAGGAAACAGCCTTGGGAGAAGGTGCAAATGGATCGTGTCTTCAATAACCTGCAGAGCTTCCACCAACTGAAGCGCCATTGGGCAGATTTTCTGAGCCAAGAGGCTGAGCTTCATGATCACCTGGGGATTGAAGTTGACAATATGGGACAACACACTAAAATGAACAGTAAAGGCAGCAGAAGCCTGTTTACAGTGGCATGACCATTGCAAAAAAAGACCATGCTGTCCCAGCAAGGCCCATAGGTGCTGTGTGGTCTATCTGCCATTGTGTAGGGAGTATTGTCACCCAGCATTGTAGATCATTAATGACTCTAAACTGTATGGGACAGCTTGCATGTATGTTGCCGGAGCATGCACTCATATTATCAGGCAACTAGTTAGGCAGGGTGTTTGCTTTATGACCAATAGTATCGCACATACATTACTTGATGATCCTGTATAGGCCTTGAATACTCATTGTCAACTTCAAGTGAAGTGACTGCATGAAAGGGGCTAAGTGAAGAAGATAAGTAAGCATGTGCACTGTCAGATGTGTGCTTCTTTGTGTGAAACGGGTATTTATGTGAGCAGTCCCAAGCATTTGTATGCTATGCAGAGTGTTGTCGGTCAAATTGGACTGTTCACAGGGCCATCAAGTCAAGGCACCCTTGAACCCTGGAGAAACCTAAGAGTGCCTTTTACATTGTTGATCAGTATAGGGAAAGGCGCGGAAGACATTGTGACGCAAAGGGTTAATTAGCTTGAGCAGTGTAGATGAGCGTGATGCCTGCTGAAACCCCCGAACAACGTGGAAAAGTTCATGATATTATTTTCAAGCTTGTATGTGTAGAAGACTCCGTCTCATCATTGAGAACTAGAGTACAGGGAGAAGATGGAATGAAAACAAAGGCTGGGGAAGGGCAGAGCAGCCAAGTGCTGATAACATAGCTAGAAAATGCCAGAAAGAGATAGAATCCAAGCTTCGAGTTATTTAAGCACCACACTGGACGGGTGCTAGATCCATGTCTTCACACAATACCGGGAGAATGTGAATGGTTACCTAATCCTATTAAATGGCACAGACTTATATCTGATAGGGACAGAGAGCATATGTTATGTCATTAATCATCCCTTACTTATTAACGGATTTATACAAACCACCGGAGAGCAAGTAATGTGTATGCGCAATATTACCAGCATTATTGACATAAGCACTCACATCTTGTACCGACCGACTAAGTTCACCATAACCACATTACAGACGCAAATGCGTGCGCAGTTAGAGTGGAACATCTCACTTGTTGTTAAAATACCCAGATGAGAGCCAATCAGGCACTACGCACAAGTTACCTTTGCTAAATTTGATATGGCAGCTAAATACACCAAGAATACAGCCATACTGATGACCACAAACGCTAAACAGCTTATGCACACTGCTTCATGCACCCAGCAAATAACTGGGCATCATTGGTATGACATCTTCTTAGGCTGGGCACTAGGAGCTATGAAGAAGCTAAATATAGTGTTACAACAGCTAATTTGGTTATTGATTGTTTGTGTTAGGCTAATGACTATACTATGTAGACTATGGGGGTCATTCTGACCCTGGCGGCCGGTGACCGCCAGGGTCACCGACCACGGGAGCACCGCCAACAGGCTGGCGGTGCTCCCACGAGCATTAACCGCCGCGGTCATAAACGGAAAGTCGGCGGTCTCCCGCCGACTTTCCGCTGCTCGGGGGAATCCTCCATGGCGGCGGAGCGTGCTCCGCCGCCATGGGGATTCTGACACCCCCTACCGCCATCCTGTTCCTGGCGGGTCTCCCGCCAGGAACAGGATGGCGGTAGGTGGTGCCGTGGGGCCCCGTAAGAGGGCCCCACAAAGTATTTAAGTGTCTGCAAAGCAGACACTGAAATACGCGACAGTGCAACTGCACCCGTCGCACCCCTGCAACTCCGCCGGCTCAATTCTGAGCCGGCGTCCTCGTTGCAGGGGCATTTCCGCTGGGCCGGCGGGCGCTCTTTTGGAGAGCGCCCGCCGGCCCAGCGGAAATGTTTAAATGGCCGCCGCGGTCTTTTGACCGCGGTGCGGTCATTTGTCGGCGGTACCTTGGCGGACGGCCTCCGCCGTCCGCCAAGGTAAGAATCAGGGCCTATATGTATGCACAAAACAGCTTTATACTAAGATGCAGGCGCTTAGAATAATGCTGACAAGTATTAGTAGCAACATAGCTAGCGGAATGTCAAAGTAAATGATATCTGTTTCGCATGCATCACGCTCATGCAAGGGGTGGAATGATCAGTATAGGGAAAGGTGTGGAAGACATTGTGACATGAAGGGTTAATTAGCTTGAGCAGTGTAGATGAGCGTGATGCCTGCTGAAACCCACTAAAAACGTGGAAAAGTTCATGATATTATTTTCAAGCTTGTTTGTGTAGAAGACCCCGTCTCAACCTTGAGAACGAGAGTGCAGGGAGAAGATGGAATAAAAGGCTGGGGAATGGCAGAGCAGTCAAGTGCTGATAACATAGCTAGAGAATGCCAGAAAGAGATAGAATCCAAGCTTCGAGTTATTTAAGCACTGAAGTGCGGGTGATGGATTTGAAGCTCGCAGATGAGGTTGTGAAAGGTGCCATGGCCCAGCGCTGCCTCCCTGCTTTGATGTTCAGAGACCCTGACGCTTGAGGGGGAGAGAGGTCCAAGCAGGCGGTAGAGGGCTTCCCAGCATTTCGTGGACTAAGTTAAGTTCCAAAAAGGGATGAAAGGCCTTTGTTTCTCTGCTCTATTATTATGCTTGCACTGTGTTTATAATCTGAAGTATTCAGCTTGTTTATATTTTGCTTTCTGAACATCGTAGTATGAGCTCGCTGCAGTAATTGAAACATGCATTTTGGTATGCAGTTAATCAAAGCTAATCTGAAGTATTCAGCTTGTTTATATTTTGCTTTCTGAACATTGTAGTGTGAGCCTGCCGCAGTAATTGAAACATGCATTTTGGTGTTTAGTAAATCAAAGCTTATCTGAAGTATTCAACTCATTTATGTATTCACCTGAAATTCTAGTAAAGCTAAATTGTATTCATAATTGGCGTGTGGTCCTTCATTGAAGGTCCTTATTGACTTATACCGAACAGGTGTCAACCAGTCACCTGGATAAGACAATTGTGTTCACTCTGTGCTGCTGATAAATGTTGTGCCTGGTATCCTCTGACTACATTGCAACATGGCAGACATATGTCCATCATTAGGACATTCCAACTTTGCCTCATGCTACATGTCTAATGTATTGACAATACCACACATGTATAAAGTCAGTGTACTGTGTGTCATATGTACACAATGTTCATGTTCAGCTGTAACAGAGAAATGTACCATGTTCTTGTCTTCTAGGTGGACTTGACTCAGATACTCATGGCAAGATAGACAGCTTCCATGATCTAAATGCTACCAGTGAGTGTCACCTGATGGTTTCTGTGCTCTGAAAGAATTGTTTGTGGCCAGAAACATAGTTTGCAGAGAGATGTGTAAGTCAGATCATCAATCAGCAGTCAAAATATACTGGGCATGAAGATACACACAGCAGTCAGACTCAGGAAATTGAAGTAGGATTGTGGTATGAAGGATGTTGTAATGAAAGTGGTTGTAAACATCTAAAAGGAAGATCAAAAGGAAGATCAAACTTCTATCTGCACATTGCTAGTATAAGCCTCCAGGTGGCAATGTAAGGTCAATCTTAGTTGGCCGGGCCACACAGGCTGTGTTGATTCCTAACTCACTGTAGATGGATTTGTCATAAGTTGATGTGGGACATTTCACGATTCCACACGTGCGAATCCTGTTTCATACCCAACTCATGCTCTCATATACCAAATTCCTTATGACAGACATGTTCGTGGCCTTGTACTGTTTATTAAGGAATTAGGGCAACGTGTTCAGTACCAAAGATATGCATGCACAGTGGTGTGTGCATGCAGCCCATTACGCAGTCAACACACAGCTGTCATTGTCTATACTGCCTACCCCCGAATTGTCACCATTTATCCCATTTAGGCAATTACCTGCAATGTAATGAATAACATATTCATAGATATGAGATCCAGAGCATTTATGCACACACTCATCACATGTATTTAGTATTAGTTGATACTCATCTAGGTTATATTCAGTAGAGACAGACACTTGGCCATGTAAAGGCTCACATGCAATATTTTGAATGCCATTACATTAACTCAGTGAAAGTGTTCCAGGTATGTCCACGAGTCAACATTGGAGAGGCGTCCAACAGGTGTGTTAAATTGGAGCTAGCTAGCCAAACTCTGTCAATGTTTCAACTACCTGCCAGTGAGTCTGCAATGTGTGTGGCCTTGTGTTCTTGCCATCAGTGAAGGTTTGCGGAGGCACAATATGTGTACATGCTATACATTACTGATTTCACAGAGGTGTTTGACCATATTTCAGACCCAAATTGCATGTTGCCTGCCAATCCCCAGGGAGTGCCTAGATGAACCATGTGTACCATTCCATTTGTACACAAAATCATTGTTCCTAATCTGCCTTAATGTTCACATGTGTATACGTTTATGATGCCAGACACAGCCATTTCATATACCTACAAGGATTATACATTAGCACATAAGCATTGTAAATGTAGAAAGGAAGATGCCTCTAATAATAGTTAGGAATGCTTCAACCCATGGATGTTCAATGTATTGGCTGGACATGCCTCTTGTTCTCCCAAGACTTGCTTATGCATGTGATTGTTGATAAATATTACAACTTCAGCCTGGTCTGATATATATGTTTTCCTCTCCAACAGCCAACATGACAGAACCAGACAAAGCTTACTGGATCCATTTGGAATGGTACCAGCACCTCTGAAGGGTTGCCAAGGGCTTCAGGTACATGGGAAGGAAGCATGAGCAGTTGAAGGTAGCTGGGGTCTGGCAATCACCACCTCAGGGCCAAAGCCTGGAGGACAGGTCAAGCACAAGTGCTGACTTTGACACCACTAGCAGTCACCACAACACCAGGCCCAAGACTGAGTTTGAACAGCATTCCCAGAAGGACAATGTGGAGGTGAAGTCGAGGCTGGCTGCCCTGGAACAGAAGGTGGCCACACTGATGGACATGGTAAAGAACTTGTAGCAAACTGTGGATTAGACTCATGCCCAAATCTAGGACTGCCTCCAATGTGCTGCCCCTCCCCAGTTCCTGTTTAATTTATTTCATGTGCAGCATACTAGCATAGTTGAGGATAGTTTTTAGGATAGTGATAGATTAGGTTAGTCTTATTACTTTTACAGATTTTAATATTTGTTAGTTCTTAGTTGGGGATATGGGTAGTAGGTCACCCACTGTAACCAAATTCATGCTTTGCCGTGCCCATCTTGGGTTTGGGTGCATGCAGGAGGGTTGGGCCAAACCCCGCTGCGCACAGCCACATACCGTGCATGGTGCTGCTTATATTCACTTCTGTACATGATTAAAAAAACATAGAAATTCCCTGAAAAAAACAAATGTTACAGGGACGTTATAGTTAGGTTCTCAATTTACTTACACAAAACCTTCGAAATTTAGCATTATAGTTAGAGTTATTTCAAATAAATAAAACTCACTCCCTAAGGTAACTATAACTCACGCCTTCACCATGTGTAGCTAATCACTCCACATTTTATATCACTGATGACACCTTCTATGGCATCTCTGATATTATCACTGCAACAGGTGCAAAAAAATTATTGATCAGAAAACTGTTCATTACGAGGATGTGAGTTATAGTTACCTTAGGGCAGTAAGTTATTTGAAATAACTCTAACTATAACTGCTGAATTTCTAAGGTTTTGTGCAAGTAAAGTATGAACCTAACAATAGCGTCCAGGTAATCCCTGTCTTTTTTCTGTGAATACATATATAGGCACTTATAGTTAGGACCTAGTTTCTATAAAAAAGCAGTTTTTTACTTGCCTAAATTGTGGGCGCCAGTTGACAAATCCTCACAAACATTTTAAAAACAAGTTGACAATCACGTTAGCTGTCTGGAAAATTTGGAGGTGATCCATCAAGTGGGAGCCAAGAAAAAGGGAGGATCCCAAAATAGCACCGAACAAATGGATGGAATTAAACCAAATTTGGCAGAAAGGTACCTCTTGATCTAGAAAGTGACCTTTTTGCTGTTTGATGTAACTCTGTTCAGTAGCTTTTTAGTAATTAAAGAAAAAATAAACAATGTTTATATAGGCATGCAAAGGCTTCACTAACCCTCCAGATCTCGTGTTGATATCTGATTGGCTGCCAACACTTCAGTTATGAATTGTTGGCAGCCATATTGGGCTTCAGCCGATTCCCTGAAAAAAATGATGAGAAAAAACCAAAAGGGTCCAATGTAGAGTCACTCTAACCCCTTGCTCTGATGCTGGGGTCCCAGAGCAACTCCCCTAGAGCAAAGATGCTTTTTAAAAAATAATTCTCATGGGAATTATTGCAGAATCACAGATCCACAGAAATAAAACACAAGCACAAGCTCCTGTCCTTGTTTCACTAAAGCCCCCAGGGGGGCCAGGTCCCTGGGGCATATAAAATTTGAATGGGGTGACACACAGCCCTCCCGCAGCCCCAGGGACCACCAATTCCTGGGGCTTTAAAGAAATATGATGTGGGGGTTATCCATACCCACTTTTCCAGCTTCAGGGACTGCTTCCTCCCTGGGGCTTTAAGGAAATATGATGTGGTGCGGCTGCCTGGCCCATCGCAGCCTTGGGGACCACCACCTCCACTGGGATTTCAATAAATACAGTGCTTGTGGGCTGCATTGCCCTCCTGTGGCCCTTGGGCCCACCACCTCCCCAGGGCTACAATAAATGTGTGAAGCGGGTTCATTTCGGATCTCTGAACCATGAGGACTACCACCTCCCTGGGGCAATGCTCTTTGGAGGGGGGCCATGCAGCTCACCTTGAGGAACCAATACCCAATAATGGCACTGGGTACCACCACCTCCTAGGGCTGGCCCCTGCTATGTCCTGGGGTTCCCACCTTCAGGACAAAGCTCCCACCAAGCAAAAGCAAACAAAGGGCCTTATTTATTAGGAAATGTTGCAGCGCGGTGCTTCAAGCAATATTGCTGCACCGAGCTTCGTCATTTACAAAATGCAGGGATGTGCCATATTTACAAGAATATGGCCCATCCCTGTGTTTTCCCCTGTGCTGGTGCTAAATCAGTTATCTAGCACCAAGGCAGCCACCATTTCAAAATGACGCCAGGATGGCTAGGTTGCGGGGGATTGCTTATGCGCAGGAAGGGATATATTTCTGCACCAAAACAATCTTTAATGGCGAGTTGCTCTTTCCATGTGTGCTGCAGAATGTTGCACACATAGAAAGAGCAAAAAATTTGAAGAAATAAAAGTATTTCTCCTGATTGTGTCACTCTAATGGGGTGGCGTTACTGGCACTGCCCCAGGTTTATGATCTTTCGTAAATCTGGGGCAGCGTCAAAAAGCAGTGGGTGTTGCATGGGTATGCCCACAGCAACACAGATTGCACACTGCTTTGCTGCAGAAAACTGCTTGGGGAGACCCATATTTACAAGGCAGTGTCAAGCCACGAAAAGTGTCTCAATGCCACTTTGTAAATATGGAGCAGGGCACAGCGCCACCGAAATGTCAAGAAAAGTGACACTCTGTTGGCGCAAGGGCCTTGTAAATGAGGCCCAAAGTCCACTTTCTGACAGCGAGAGCTGTCAAAACAGCTCCTGCAGTCAGAAAGCAGAGTCTTCATCTGTTTTCCTAGATTAAAACATGCATGCAGGGAAACAGATAAAAACATTGCTCCCACAAGAGGGGAACTGCTATTTACAGCAGCTCGCTGCTTCTGGGAGCAATGCTGGCTCCCGCAGAACGTGGAAGAGAGAGAGAGAGAGAGAGAGATTTTCATTGCAATGGTCTCTCCATGCAACAACTTTAAAGAGTAAGATTAGCAAGATGCTTGGTACGAATGTTATAGTTATGTTTGGATGCAGAGTTTGACTGTTAAACCTTCCTAGTGATGGAACATTCACATTTCTTTCCAATCACATGCGTGGGTTCACTGTCATGGGTATGTCTTTGGCCTAAATGTTACTGTCACAGGCGCGGTAAGGAATCACCTATGTCCTAAAGGTTATTGTCACAGACCGTTGCATTGAAATTAAGGGTTCTACTGCAGGAGTGTCTGTGGTCATTTTCTTTTAAACTTCAGAGGTTTACGGTTCATACTAAAAAGTGATCTCACTCTTTTTAATTGACAAAAACATTTTCCTTTTGCAAGGAAATATCTCATTCTAAATATACCATTCATCAAAGCCTAAATAGCTCTCTCTCGCTCAATCTCTCACTCTCTCACTCTCTCACTCTCTCACTCTCTCTCTCAGGGTTGGATGGTTAGGCGGTTGGCTGCAGGGACTGGCCCTAAGGTAACAATAACTTTGCCATGCACTGCTAATTATTCCACAAAATACAGCACTGATGGCATCTTTGATAACATTATTGATATCATCAATGTAATATTCATAGTAACATTTTTGATGAGAAAAAACTGTGCATGGTGGGGCCGCAAGTTATAGTTACCTTAGGGCACGAGTTATAGTTACTTGAGATAAAAACTATAACAGGTGAATTTATATGGTTTGGCACCAATGAAATATGAGCCTAACTATGAAGTCCATGCAACCTTTGTTTTTTTTAAGTGAATTTCCATTTTTTTAAATTCCATTTCCTAACTATACCATCCTTGTGACCTTTGTTTTTGTGTGTGTGTGTGTATGTGTACATATATATATATATATATATATATATATATATAAATGTATGTATGTATGTATATACACACACACATATATACATGTTAATGTTTAATATGGGGGTTAATGTTTAATATGTCTGATGTGGTATATGTGTAGAGGTGGGTAGGTTAGGTTAGTTGTAAGGTAAGGTAGCATAGAATAGTATCCATAGGTTATTTTAGGCACCTAAGTAGTATATACTGTTAAGTTTGCAATAGAGTCACTTAAGGGATCGCCCAATGTGATTGTGCCCTGAAATTGGCATTCTAGTTGTGAATGGACAACTAGCCCAATACAGGTAGTGACCTTCTGTTATACTGTTTGTATAAGAGCAGCTTCATGTTCTGTATGAACATATAAGTAATACAATTATGAGTAATCAAGGATGTGTTGGGCAGGATGTGTTGGGTCACACAATGTTGGCAGCCACTTACACACTTCCTTGCACCAACTTACTGTCACATCAGGGTTGATTGCAGGTTAGTATCCATGAAAAAGTACCCCATCTTAGAAGTAACTTCATTTGGTCTTACCATTGATTGATTGCTAATTGTAGAACTTCATGCATGTGTCCTTGTTAACTACTTGCTAGTTCAGATGCTCATAAGGGTCACATATACTTTCACCCTTGGCCTGTGCTGATTTTGTCATGGGTCTGTTAAACACAATTTCATTTTGAAAATATGTTGGGTTTGTTGGGGTAGCACATCCACCATGGTCTATTCCATCTGATCACGAATAGACATACAACAAGATGGATCCGGAAAGTCATCTTATTTACAAGTGAACATAGGAGCAAGGTGCAAGTCGCAGTCCTTAGTGCAACAAACCAACATTGTTTGTGAGCCATAAAATGACCAGACAGAGTCTATGGGGAAACATTGCATTGAACATGCGGAGGAGAGGAGTGTTTCAATGAGAAAGAGAAGCACATTGCCAATAGGGAAGATAGGCTACATTGATAATCCACAAATGGGTGAGCTCAACAGGTAGGATAGCAAATTGAGGACAGTACCAGTTGGGAAGTACACTGGCATGGTCATCAGTGCTGGGCAAAGGACAAATGTTCAAAAGAGGTGAAGTACACTTTTTCCTCTTCTGATGTGTATGGTGGTTCCCGTAACTGAGGTGTTGTAGGTACCAGTGGGTATGGAGGCACACACACACCAGGGACTGAAGATGTGAAGCCCTAGTCCTCAGCAGCATTTTTCTGTGCCAACAAATGAGCCAGCACTGCACTGAGAAGGGCCTCCTGATTTGCAAGAACAGCATCGACGTTGCGGTGGTAGGCACCCATTGTGGCGATGTATGTATCCTGCTTCCGCTCCATGTACTCCAGGATATTGTGGATTGCCCCTAGCTGTTTGTCAGAGCAGTTGTTTGTGCCTCTGCCTCATGACACCAGCAATGTCAGCCAGGGACTGTTTGAGTCCACAGAGTGGAGAGTATGTGCCTCATATAGTGGCCAAGGTGTTTTTACTGGGACTAGGGTGCCATCCATGGTCTCCATCCCCACCCTTGCCATATCTAGCATCTCCTGCTGGACTCCTACTACACAGTGTTAAAATGAGAATTCTACTTGGGGGTCCTCGGATTCCAGGGCCCAGGGAGGGCTGGCTGGTAGTGTTTGTTGGGTGAATCTCCTGGACAACCTGCAACACTGTTGGCTCTTCCAGCAACCGGAGGTGATGTGTCAAAGTAGGCCAGGCCTAGCCAAAGAGTGTCTTGGTCAAGGATTGGCAGCCTGTCATACTCAGTCAGATTGCATCCCAGACAGACAATTGCTCAGGAGGTATAGGTACCTCCTCTGTAATGAGAGAGAGAAATGTTTATGGTGTCCTATGTTAGATGTTGACATGAGTAATGTGATTGACAACCTGACTTGGTAACATTTGACTTTCAGCATAACATTGATGTGTAGGGTGTCTTGTCCATGGTGCACTGTAGTTGCCTTTCATATCTGCATTCTTCATACAACTACCATGTGACAAGGCAGACTTTTTGTCTCATAGTAGATATTGCAACACAGTTACACAGGTCACTGGGCCGACCATTGCTGGACGTTTGATAAGAGGTCGGGTGCACATTTGCCAAGTTGATTTGCAGTGTTTTTCATGATGCCTAGTGTTTGTGTTTTAACACAGTGACACCTCTACTGTTCAGATTGCACCTCATCCTCAGGGTGCCTGCATTCCCTGTGGCCAGTATTCAGCTCACGGCTCCTGTGCAGGTGATATGGTTCTATCATAAATTTGTAATTCTCCTGCAGTATGGCTATCACACTGTACGCTATTGCACTCTGGCATGTTGTATTGTCTTGCAGGCACATTATGCATTAATGTGACCAAGGGTTGATTTTCTAACACATATCCTGAACAATTCTACACACGAAACAACCTTGATAAACCTCAGGAATGTGTGAGGGCATGTACTTTCCATGCATTTCGTATATCTGTTTACTCATTTCATTTGATTGGATACACTTTGGCTTCATCATTTTGAACAGTGAGCATTGTGTACCAAATCTGAGGCTATGGGCCTAGTCACAATAGGTAGGTTGCTAGCACTGACACTCACTACAGTTGATAATTGACAGAGACGGATATCTGCACATTATGACTGTCGTGTAGGATCTCATTATTCTAATGAGACTACTGGATTTGAGCAGCAGAATCACCTGCGGATTGGGAGACTAAGGCGGTCATTATGAACACAGTGGGAAAGACTGCAACCGCCGTGGCGGCGGTGAACAGAATCCCGCCGTTGGCGGTGAATGGAAACCCACCATATAATGAACGAAAATTCCAACCCTGCAAAATTTACCAGACCACCACTCCCCGCCATGACTCTGTTGGCGGGAATCCCGGACCTCCCCACCCCGCCACCGCCAAGCACACTCACATCCCGCCCTCCAAATAATGATGCACAAATCACCTCAGCGGACAGTGGTGGCCGGACGACCATTGGCGGCTGCGACCGCCACGGGCGGCAAGTGGACTCAACATCAAGAAGTGCACACATTGGATAGGCAAATGACCCACACACCCGACACACATCCAGAACCCCATAAAAAAAAACCAGACACACCCCACAATCTTTTGCAATGAAACCAGGACAAGAGGACGGAGAGCACCAGAGGCAGACAGCGAACACCAGCATACAGGAGACACACACCAACCCACAGAAGAGCACCCTCACCTCATTCCCATCACAACACCATTCACCACACTCACCATGTGTCCCCCCAAACATCCACGCTTCACCAAAAGGGAGTTAAGGACCATGGTGGACGAGATCTTGAAGGTGGAGCCACAAATATTCGGGGCCGAGATGCAGCACATACCCATTGCAAGGAAGATGGAGCTGTGGCAGACCATTGTGAACAGGGTCAATGCAGTGGACACCATCCATGCACCAGGGACGAAATCCGGAAGAGATGCAAAAACCTGCGGGGCAAGGTTAGGGGCATGGCATCAAGGCACCACATCGCAGTGCAGAAGACTGGGGGAGGACCGCCACCAACACCACCCAACTACACTGACTGGGAGGAAAATGTACTGGCCATCCTGCACCCAGAGGGACTCACTGGAGGAATGGACTCGGATAAGTCATCAACACATACCCCATATCTACCACACCTGTAATGCATGCACCACCCCACCCCACCCACACCCACTAGGACCCACACCCCACCCAGGCATCAGCCATTATATCCACCCCTCTGAATGACCACAAACCCACTAACAGGCCCACATCCCTCCTGCTGTGCACAGTGCACGTACCAACAATGGAACAACACTCCCCACCACCATGCAACCCCACACTGGGGCCAAATGCAATGTCAACCTCACAAAGGCACCCTGGAAGGCCACTGAAAGTAACACCAGCACAAGTTAGCCCAGTCCTGTTCACCTCAAACATTCATGCAGATGTAACAGACATGTCTATGTCCCCCAACAGGCACCACCACCCATGCAACCCTAACGGACGGGACAAGGAGTGCCAGTGCCACCTCACAGGGCACTGGTGAAGGATCCCTGGACACTGATGAGCAGGCAGGCCCGTCACACCCCTGGACTCTCACCATGCAGCAGCCCCAACCAGGAAACCATTGTCACCCCTACCACCCAGTCAAGACCAGCAGCCCAGGGCAGGCGTCCCCACACCAGTGTATCCAAGCCACAGGCTGGTGGAACACAGGTACAGAGGCCACAGTCTCCCACTCCCAACATGCAGGAAGGCAAGGGCACCAGTGCAAGTGGTACTGCTAGACCTGTGCAGGAGACACAGTCACAGGGGGCTAGGGCAAGTGCAAGGGTGGCAGTGGGGTGGGGGGAGGCCACAGAATGGATGCAGCAGCCCAGGACGTGATATCAGAGGTATTGGGGGCCTACCAACATACTCATTACAGGTTGGCACAGATTGTGTCCACCCTGGGGCATAGTCAGAGGATGCAGCTGGAACACGACCAACAGGACATGGAGCAGTGGAAAGAGCGCAATGCCACAATGGCCACCATAGCAAGTGCACTGCTGCAGCTGGTCAAAAACCAGTCTGACACCCACGGACAAGAGGTCTCCACAAGAGCATCGGACAACAACCAGCATCAGATGACCCCAGCAGCAGAAACATCCCAGGAACTACCCTCACAGGTAATACAAGGGCTTACCAAGTCATCCCCTGAAGGTCAACAGCAGGCGCCCAAACGGACCCTCAGGCCAAGATATGGCACTGGAACCCCAGCTAAGAACAAGGCCCCCTCCAATAAGTAACTCTGCAACAATATGCACAGCAACCATCCCACCCAATCACCAACCACACATTGCTAAGAGGCAATATTAAGTACTGTTAGACAAGATGGACCCATCAATACTACCAACAAGGCTGCGACCATGTTGGTCTTGAGGACACCCCCCCTTACAACTTGCCATCACTGTGAATAGCACTATTCACTCACTTCAACCAATAAAACACTTTTCACACCTGTAACACTGTCCCCTGTGTTAAATTGTGAACAAAGTGAAGTATGGATGCAACTGGCAGAGAACAACTTTATTGTGGAATCTGTGCATGAAGGGAGTCCTGTGGGCCTAAATGGTGGCAAGGAGGAAATGCATTTTTTTTCAGCCAGTACCATGCAGAAGTGGGCCATGGTTCGCCTATCATTACCAACTCCCCTATATGACTGAGCGCACTGACAGTATTAGTCACAAACCCCAATGACAGGCCCAAGTCCCACACAGTTACTGGAAGTAGAGTTGTATCATTTGGTTCCTGGATTTGACATCTTCCCCTTCCTCATCATCACTCTCCTCACCTCTTTGAGGTAGCTGATCAGGACCTACAGCACCCTCCACCTTCAAGAGGGGGATAGAATATCTCACTGCCATGTTGTGCAGCATGCAGCAGGCCACCACTATTCTCCACACCTTATCAAGCCCATAGGCCAGGGAACCCCCAGAGATATGTAGACAATGAAATCTAGCCTTCAGGAGACCTATAGTTTGCTCTATTACCCTCCTGGTACGTACATGGGCCTCATTGTAATTCCTCTCTGCATCCGTCCTGGGATTCCTCACTGGTGTCAACGCAAGTTTGGATAGCCAGAATCACATAGAAAATGGTGCAAAACAGAGTCGTCATTGTTATGCCCCTTAGTCAGACAGGCTGGTTTTCTGCAATGGGTCAGTTAGTGACAGGCACACTTACCTATGATCCACCGTCTGTCCTCTTGGAGTTGTTCCATCTTCAGTGGCACACTACTATTCCTCAACACAAAGGAACCATGGACTAAACCTGGAAACATGGCATTCACATGTGAGATGTACTGGTCTGCAGTACATACCAATTGGATGTTCATGGAGTGAAAGTTCTTTCTGTTTCTGTACACCTGTTCACTCACTCTTGGGGGATGATCGGTATGTGGGTGCAATCCATGGCACCTATGACATGGGGTATGTTGGCAAAGGCATAGAATTCAGACTTGATGGCAGGTAGGTCAGTACTTTGGGGAAAACTCATATAGGACTGCAGATGTCGTACAAATGCATTCAGAAATCTTGTCAGTACCTGGCTGAACATTGGCTGTGAAAAACCAGCACCCATGCCCACTGTCACTTGAAATGAGCCCGTGGCCAGGAAATGGAAGGCGGAGAGCACCTTCACTTCAGTTGGAATGGCATGCTGATTACGATTCCCCTCAGTTAGTGCAGGATCCAGTAATGTACAAAGGTCCTGAATTGTTGCACGTGTGAGTCTGTAAGTGATTATGATCTGACCCTCCACCATGGTCCTCTTATCCACAAGTGGTCTGTATACCGATGGTGCCCTTCCTTGCCACAAGGGTCGGTACCTACGAGGGGTTACAAAAAGGTGTGATGAAGACAAATACATAGTCACACTTGTCATCATTTGTGCACTGCATTGTTCATTGTAGTGTCTCTACAATAACTCCTACCTGACAGATACACATGTACATCACAAGGAAGGAACAGAGTATTTCATGTTTGCGACAATACTGAATGGAAAGAGGCCTAGGTGCTTCATGTGGCAAAATGTCTGCCCACTGTAAATCTGCCCTCTCATACCGCCAGCGGTTGACGCCACAGCGCAAGGCGGTGCTTACCGCTTTTCGCGACCTCATTTTTTAACATGGATGCCAATGGGGAATCCTGGCGTATCATAATCGCCAGGCGGCGGTGACGGTGCACACCGCTGCGGAACGTACGCACGTTGGTCATCGTTTGATCACTTGATTACCTGATCTCGTACAGACAGGTAACCAACTCTGTGTGCTGCTGTGGCCTGCCTCTGGCTATTGATGTGCCTCGTGTTGCAGGGGAAAGGGCCCCGGCCTTCACCCAGGAGGAACTTGAGAAGCTAGTTGACGGGGTCCTGCCCCTGTACGCAAAACTGTACAGACGGCCAGAGGTGAGTCTGGGTTTTGGGGGCAGTGTGTGTGTAATGGATGGTGTTGATTGCACATATGTGTGCACCTCTGAGCCTGCATGGGCCATGGTGCGTGCGACTGTCCTGTATGTCTGCGAGTACTGGTTGTCCCATACTGAACGATTAGCCAGCTGTTCCTATTGTGCAAGTGCCTGACCTCTGTGTTCCATTTCTGTGTCGCCCTTTTAGGTCAGTGCCCACCAGAGGAGGGCACATTGGTATGCCATCGCCAAGGAGGTGTGGACATTGGGGCTCTACAACTGGCAGAGCACCCACTGTCGAAAGAGGTGGGAGGACCTGCGGCGCTGGGCGTATAAGATCACTGAAGCCCAGCTGGGGAAGTCCTCCTAATGTGGAAGGGGTGCCTGTAGGGCACTGACCACCTTCATGCGACGGATCCTGGCAGTGGCGTACCCAGACCTGGATGGGCGCTTGAAGGCTGCACAGCAGTCACAAGGGGGTGAGTACTCATTTCACATACTTCAGTCTGGAAGGATGTCTGGGTGTGCATTAGGGTTCATGCTGCTTAAAGGCAGGTACTTTGACTGGTGTCCATCTACTTTATGGTCCCGAAAGGGTGTAGGGGTGTCTTTGTCAGGTTTCACATATGTCGGCTGCTTAGGTATTTCAGGGGATGGGTGTAGAACAGTATTCTGGTCAGTAGTCAGTGGCACGGCCAAGGGCATAGTGAATGGTGCTGCCTGTTGGGTGTGTCTTCTGGGTGGGTGTATGTCTGGCCATTATGTACCTGCATTCAGCTATTTACAAGTGTCTCTCCAGTTTTGCCTCCCCATCCCTGTTCTCTTGTGTTGGTTTGGTACAGCATCAACATCAGGCGAGGGAGCTGAGGCATCGGCAAGTGGGGAGGCAGCGGCCCATGGATCCTTGGAAGCAGAGACAACCGACGCCCAGGGGACCAGTGGGTGGAAGGGTGAGGGGAGTTTCACAGGGGAGGCTACTACCACAGGAGGTAGTGACTCTGAGACCTCCTCCGATTGGGGCTCCCCGGCGGTGGCGGACCCTAGTGCCCACACCACTACCGTGACATCTACCGCCACCCCCCATTCCATCACCGCCCTCCCTTCTGCTCCCCACCGAGTTGCCAGTGTCCGCCCACCCAGAAAGGTGGGTGTCTCCTTCGGCCCAGGCACCTCCTCCCCTGCCCCAGTCAGCCCTGCTGCCCTCACATAGGAGGCTATTGATCTCCTGAGAACCATCTCTGTAGGGCAGACAACCATCATCAATGCCATCCAGGTGCTGGCATCAGAGGTGCAGCAGACAAATGCCTATCTGGATGGCATTTACGGTGCAGTGTCTGCCCTACAGAGATCATTTCAGGCTCTGGCCTCCTCTCCGACGGCAGCCAGTTTCCCTGGCCATTCCTGCCTCCCGCCAACCTCCTTTACCCCTTCCAGCACCCCACTCCCTTCACCCGTCCAAGGCACACATTCAGACACCCAGTCAAGCACATCATCACACAAGAAACACACTTCAAAACACAAGCATCACACCTCCCACCACATTCACACAGCCAACAGACACATGCACACATAACAACATACACTTCCCCCAGTGTGCCCACCTCTTCCGCTTCCCTGTCTGCCCCCTCTACATCCACACCCTTATGCACTGCACCTTCACTCACTGTTGCTGCTCCTCTTCCTGCACTCACCACAATAGCAGACATCCATACATGCACCCCATACACCACACCTGCACTCACCACCACTACTGTAGTTGATACATGCAGCACACTCACCAGACTTGCAGACACCCACACAACATACATCCACACTAGCTGTCTGCCTTCTCCCACTGTGTCCACCCCCCTCCTCCCAAAACACAAAAATACACCAAGACACCCAGACATCCACCACAGCACAGCATACTGACCGGTCACCTCCACCCGCTACACGCACCCTACAGCACATACATCCACACCCTCTGCCTCCACTCCCACACCCTCATCCACGCCCACCCCAATTGCTCAAAACAAACTTTTCCTCTCCTGAGCTGGCCTCTTCCAACCCACTGGCCCACCCCGTCTTGTCCCCAAACGTGCTTACCTCCTTGCCCTTTCCACTCCTTCCACATCACAGCCCACCCCTGTCTGACCTTCACATTCCCGTGTCCCTTCCCTAGATAAGAAAAAGGCCCAGACTGAGCCTAGGCCATCTAGCTCCACCCGATCCAAACAGCCCCCACCCCCTTCAAAGGACAAGCCCACCCCCCCTCCACCTTCCAAACGTAAGTCCAAGGCCCACCCCCATCGAAATTCCCCACCCCCACAACCCCCTGCCCCCCTTCCTTGAGGTGCCTGGATGCCCATATGTTGCCCCATTAGGTGGAGTACCATGCACTTGTGGGAGTCAGGTTGGGCTCGTTGTGGCCCATGGCAATTGTCGCCATATGCACTGGCCATTGGCCCTGTTTAGACTGTTTGGCTCTGTGAGCTTCACATTAAAGTTTCTGTGTCACCTGTGTTTCGGCGGGACGCCGTTGAACCCTGGTCTTTTGTTTAATTTTATATGGGTGTGGGGCATTTGTTTGTACTATGGTCAAATTGGAATAGCCTTGTGTCGGGTAAGTAACTCTTGCTGTGGGGTGTATGGGTTGTGCTGCTGTGAAGAGCTGGGGGGGCATTGCAGGGTGGGTGGAGTGGGTGGGTATGTGACTGTGCCCTTTCTTCCCTTGTTCAGTAGGTTGCTGTACTTACCTTCATCGTCTTCGTCGGCGGTCTCGGTCGTGGAGGTATATGGCAAGGAGCAGGGCTGGCATGATCTGCAGCTCTCTATCCATGTCTTCTTCGGCACGTTGTGTGGGCCTTACAGTGAGTGTTTCCTTATATTTGGTTCATTTCCGTCTGGCTTTGCGTGGCGGTGTTTCCCGCCCCGGAACTGGTGGCTGACTGGTGGTTCATTATTTGATGGGCGGGTTGGCCCTTTCCGTCAGCCTGTGGGTGGACTCTGCCGGCGGCGGCGGCACTCCTCTATTGGCGGTGGGTGGTTTGCAGTCTGCCTGTGTTTCGTGTGGTTCATTATTTGGCGGCCCGGCCCGCTCCTCTGTTGGCGGTTTCGCGGGTGACGCGGAACGGACCACCATGTTCATAATGAGTCTGAACCACTACAGGTGACACATGTAACCCTAATCTGAGTTTTGCTCCGGCTAACTAGCAGTGCCTCATCTCTTCCCAAGAGCAGGGATGATTGGGCAGCCGAGCACATGACATAGTTGATTACTCAGGGAAATCATGGTCACTCAGGTCTCATCCCTTTCTCTCAGTTACATTTGTTTCACATACACAATGACAAACAGAGGCAGTGTACTTTTCAGTAAGGTTTTAATGAAGCGACTGCATCTTAGATAGCAAAGCATGTACTGCAATAACCAGGACGATACAGCATGACCAAATTAAAATTGTGACAAGGAGAGTGAAGCATAGAAATAACGCTACCATATTGTTATTGAAGTCAATAGACTCATTCCTACCTAGGCTATAATAGAGCACAGCATGTTAAGCTCTAGTTCTGTCCTTCAGGTTCCCCTGGGAAGACATCATCCCCCATACCTGAGCAAAGGCCTGAAGTCTACATAAGCAGCTGTAGTGAAGCATTCAGCAATCAGCATACAGTTGTGGTCCTCTGGCTGGAATCTCCCTCTAACGTGTAAGAGATATTTTTATAACAAGCAGTTGATGTTCTGAGAAAATGTCCGTGCGTGTTTTTCTATGAATACCGGAGACAAAACTTTTACCACATTCACCGGCAACCTATCTTACTGCAGCCTTGAAAGAAGCACAGAGTGAACAAGAATGTCTTGTATGAGAATGTAGTGCAGGCCTAGGAGAATAGCTCCCTGCACATTATTTTAGCGTGCATGGAGCCATAACTAAAATGGCTACACAACATGACACATCCTTTGACTCTCTCGCTCACCTGTACGTATACATGCCTCCTCTGCCACTCCTAATTTTTTCCCAGTGACTCAACTTAATGACACACAGTAATGTAACCCAGATCAAACATTGACTCTCATGTGCTTTCAACATCAACAATATGTGTGACCATATCCAATGTATTGACATGTCTGGCTGTTCTTGAGGACTATGGGTCAAGCTTTACCCCACATGGTAGCAGTGTTGGAATTGGTGACATACATCCACCCAGGTTTGCAATATAACTGTACACATCTACCTCTATCTCCAGCCATTACTGACTCACGCCCTTTGTGGTGGTAGGCTAGTTTTTCATGTACCTTGATAGATCCCTATTTCACATCTTCCTACTGAGACATATGTGGCCTGGTGAGACAATTTCCCTTGAGACTGCCCCCTCCTCATGCTATATCTTCACCAAGGACCATATCATATTTAGAATGTTGTACCACAATGTCCTCACGTCTCAGCTGCAACACAAGTGTGACACTGTCAGACACAGCAGTGCATGTGTATTAGTTAAGCTACCTTGCAGAAAACATATCCATTCTATGGAATGTCTCTCAATTGAGACACAGTGGCATTTCATCCTACTCAGCCAGCACTTGGAATGCACTGCAGAACCGTGGGCCCAACAGGGCCACACGTCGGCTTTAGTTTCAACACACATGGGGGCTTATTTACAAGGCCCCTGCACCACCACAGTGTAATTGTTTTTATGCTGGGGCAGTGCCAAAACAACTCCAAATCTACCAAGTGATGCTAGAGGCCTGTAGCATCACTTTTTCATTCATGGGTGCCAGCTACTGGCAATGATATGCAAGGTAGGCATTCCCTGCCAAAAAGCCACACAGAACTGACACAGTGAAATGCATATTTCACTCTGTTGTTTTGGGACTTCACTGCATCAAAAATGTAATGCCTTCCTAGAGCAGGTATGAAACCGATGCAGGGATTTTTCCTATGGGAGCTTCCATGCATTGCAGGAATATCATCCATTTTTTACCCTAGTCTAGCAATGCAACAGTTTAGCACCAACAGATGAATCAATGCTGTACATCCATGGCATTGTTGGGAAATCTTTAGGCAGCACAAGAATACTGATGCATAGGAGTTGATGTGTAGGTTTCTTGTAAATGAGGCCCATGGTCTGCTGATGTGCATCACTTGCATAAACCCTGACCATGTTAGATTTGGTACATGCTGTGAGTTATTGTAGTCTCTACCATGGCAATTGATATCTCTGTGTTCTCACCACATACATCAGGGCAGCTGTGTGTTTTTTATTGTAATACCAGTTAATATACATGTAGATCTTGGCATGCTCTTATGTGTTGATACTTCACATACCCTACACCTGAACCCCCTCTCAGGTGAGCTGTTTCTCCTTTGACAAGTAAACAACTTGTATTCCTTTACAGTGCATATTTGTGTTTATGGGCCTATCTAAGACACAGTGGTCTCATGGTGCAAGGTGGCATGCATTGTTACCACCAGGCTTATAGGGTCCAGGTCTCCATGGGTGTTGTGTTGTTCCAGTCCATGGAGTATATTTTCATGCAGCCTCTGCTGCTGAAAAGTCACTTTTTGTGACACACCGGAAGAGCAGGCTGCAGACCCATATCTATGATGACACAGAAAGGTACTCGCATGGTGTTGCAAATGGCCTCTCTGCAGGGTCACCCCCAAACTTTTTGCCTTCCTCCTCTGTTTTTTCTGACCTCATTTGTGTTGGCTTTAGCACTCTCTACACTTTACCACTGCTAACATTGCCTCATACCCAATTGACATATGTAATTTACTTGTAAGTCCCTAGTAAAGTGCACTGCATGTGCCCAGGGCCTATAAATTGAATGCCACTAGTGGGCCTGCAGCACTGGTTGTGCCACCCTTATAAGTAGGCCCTTAACTATGTCTCAGGCCTACCATTGTAAGACCTGTGTGTGCAGTTTCATTGCCACATCGACTTGGCATTTAAAAGTACTTGTCAAGACTTACACGTCCCTTTTTTTACATATGTCTCCCTAAGTTGGGTCCTAGGTGAGTGCTATGTAGGTAAACGGCAGCACATGTACACATGTGTTTTGTATGCCCTGGTAGTAGAAAACTCCTACATTTTTTTCCACTACTGTGAGGCCTGCCCCTTTCATAGACTAGCATTAGGTTTTCCCTCTTATACTGTTTGAGTGGTAGATTCTGATCAGAAAGGGTTAAATAGGTCATGGTTAGTATGCCCAGAATGGGAATAGAAAATCCTACTTATTGGTGAGGTTGGCTTTTATATTGGTATTTTAGAATTTCCACTTTTAGAAAGTGAACATTTTTCTGCACTCAAATCCATCTGTGCTTTACAGCCTGTCTCGAATCCACGTCTGGGATGGTTGACAGCTCCCTTGTGCATTCCACCCAGACAACCACAAACACAGGACACTCAGAAACATCTGCATGAATCTGCATACTGAATGGGTCTTCCTGGGCTGGAAGGGTGGAGGGGCTGATACTTACATTTCAAAGGCTAGTGGCCTGCCCTCACACAATGGACTGCTTAACCCCACTATCAGGACCCTGGCAGACAGACCTGTACTGAAATGGGACCTTGGGCACTTCAAAACCACTCTTTGAAGTCTCCCCCACTTGAAAGGCATTTTGGGGTATATAAACTGGGTCCCTGACCCTACCAACCCAGACACTTTTGGACCTGAGCGTACAACCTGTCAAGAGGAACCGCCTGGCTGCCCAAAGGACTCAACTGGACTGTTTTACTTAGTAGGACTGCTGCCCTGTTGTTGCCCTGCTGCCTTTCTGGCCTCTGACTTTGCTGAGAAGTGCTCTCCAAGGGCTTGGATTGAGCTTGCCTCCTGTTTTCTGAAGTCTCATGGCCAAAAAGACTTCATCTCTTCAACAAACATCTTGTGTGCTGAAAATGGACGCACATCCTGCCAGAGATGATGCACACCTGCCTTGTGAGGAGAAAATTGCCGTACATCTGAACCGGAATGACACAGCCTGACTTCCCGAGTGAAGATTCAACGTAGCGCCTGCGTTGCAACCAAAAATTTTACGCACAGCCCTACCACCAGTGAGCCGGAACAACACAGCCTGACTTCCTGAGTGAAGAATCAACTCAGAACCTGCCGCGTGACAGAGAACTTGAGCATCGCCTACCGGATTGATGCAACTCCTTTGACTTCATCCCGCACACCCAGGGTTTCCACGCATCATCCCTTGGCCTCAAAAGATCCCCGGATCGCAGTGAGGAACCAAGAATGCATGCCAGAAATTGATGCAAAGCCCTTTTCAGCATGGAAAGAAACAATGCGCCCTCTGTGCTGCGCCAAAAATTCTGACGCACACCCTATTGTTCCACACATCTCCTCTTCTGTGGTCTCCGTGCGTGTATTTTTTTTACGCAAACCAGGTACTTTGTGCGAACAGGAGACAACTGTTGATTTCTAGGATTTAAGACTTTTTAATCATGCAAAAGTGAAATCTCAACTTGTGCTTATTGAATCTATCGTTGTGACCTTAATTTAACTAGATAAATACCATGTATTTTTCGAAACCTGTGTGGTGTATTTTTGTGGTATTTTTACTATGTTACTGTATGGTTTATTGGACAAATACTTTACGCATTGTCTTCTAAGTTAAGCCTGACTTCTCAGTGCCAAGCTACCAGAGGGTGGGCACAGGATAATTTGGATTGTGTGTGACTTACCCTGACTAGGACTGTGGTCCCTACTTGGACAAGGGTGGATTCCTCTGCCAACAAGAAACCCCATTTCTAACACATGGCTTTACCTAGCCTTGTAGATATAGAGTAGGATAAGGCAGCGCAAGTCACTGTGCTGCCTTACTCTGCGTGAGGGGAGAAAACCAAGGGTGTTGCAGTGGGTTTTCAAATACAAAACCCATAGGTTTTGTTGTATTCTGTGATTTAAAAGGATCTGTGAAGCGGAGAATGTGACAAATTCTTATTATTCCCCAGGGGAGACATAACAAGGAGCAATATCTATTTTTGTCCTTGTTTTTTCCTCTTTCTGAAGCATACATAGGAAGAGGACAACGCCTGACATGATTGTTTTTTTTGCAGGAAGGTGTCCCTTCCTGCACAGGGACAATCCTGTCTGTGACATAGGCTTCCTTGCAACATGGTGCAAGGGTGCCTGCAATGGCATTAGGCAGCCTAGTGTGCACCAGCCCAGAGAGAGATGACAGGAGTCCATGTTACTTTGAAGATATGGCCCACTTCTCCCATTTCCATTTGTCACAGGAAAGCCTTCGTCCGGGCCAAACCTGAACCTTGTTCCTACATCCCTGGAGCCCTCCTTGGATACTGATACGAAGGAAATCTCGGTCAGCTTTCTACGTTCAGACTTAATCACTTTTTTGGAGCTTTTTTCTTCCAATGGGGGTCGACCCTCCTCAGCAAGCCGAATTTGATGCAAGGTCGTCGGATCACTTTTCTGAGAGCCTCCGGTGTAGTCCTCGAAGTCCAGAGTTCCAGAGTTTTTTAGCGGGACGAACCTGCAAGTCAGGCTAGGTCACGTTTGAGCAAGCCGGCTAGACTCAGCGTGACAAGTCGGTCCCTTTATGGAGCTTTTTCCAAAAAGTCCTCCAATCTTCTCCAAACTTCTGGATCTTCTTCCAGAAGGTCTTTGAAGGTCCTTTAGGAGTCCACAGCTCACCCCAAGGTTCCAGCAGCTCTGGGTTGCTCATTGTGGATGCAGACTAAAACTCCCAGAATGCACCTGGCTCAAATTCCAAAATGGCCACTAGACAGTGGTCAGCCCGTCAGTTTCTTCAGAATCTGAGACAGGGGACTCTGATTAGATATGTTTTACCTGTGGCAAGCAGGGAGTCCCTTCTGAAACCAGTTGAAGCCCGGCAAAGTCTTTTTTTGTGGGTAAGCCCAAATGTGCAGCTGGTGCAGTCCTTCAGAGCGCAGTGTCCAGGTGCAGGCCAGGGGTCCATCAGGGCAGTCTTTCTTCTTCTGATGTTCTTCCTTGTAGGGATCAGAAGTGTGGGTGCAGCTCTACCATATTTATCCTTGCTCCTGGGTGAAAATAGGGGGGTCCTGGTGGTCCAATCACAGGCAGGCTCCTTCCCCCTTTGATGACCACTTCCTGGGATGTGTGGCAAAAATCAATCCCACAGAGCAACATTCCTCAAAAATCCAACATGGCTGAAAGTGATTTTTGGAGGTTAGATCTGGCTGAGCCTACCAACTTGTGTTTCTAAAATTCTAAACCTCCTCTCCTGCCCTCTCCTGATCTAATCATGAGGGCACCTAATTGTCTGGGTTTGCAGGATGTGAGCTGCTCCAAATGTCCTTCCCTGCCTCTGAAGACCAGTTTGGCTGCTCTTCCCCCATCATGTTTCCCCATCTGCTGAGGCAGATCTTCTCCCCCAGGCACATCCTTTGTGTTCAGCCCAGGCCACTACACATTTCATCAAAGCAACCTGGCCAGGCTGCCAGAGGCTGGCCAATCAGAGAAGGGCACTACAGAGCTGAAGTTGACAACTTTCAGGTGGAGTTTTAAAACTCTTTACCTGAACTAGTTATATTAAATCCAACAATTGTACGTTCTGGAATTTATTATAACAATCAATTTGATGCCAAACACAAGGTAACTGACACTTAAGGGGACATTGTTAATTAAAATAAAGTTTCCCCATTTTAGCCTATGAAGGCCATTCACTACAGTGAGGGAAAAACAAATTTGGCTATTTTACCTCACCAGGGCTTATAAAACAAATTTTATAAGGTCCCTGCTTATAGTTACATGGCACCAAACCCAAGGGGCACATAGGGCACACCTTATGGGTGCCTTATATGTAAAAATAAGGTAGTTTATTACTTTAGAAGTACTTTTAATTCCAAAGTCGAATGTGCATATAACTTTAGTTTAAAAGCACTCAGCAAGGCAAGCCTGTCTTTAAAATTATACTGGGCACCTTAGCAGTGCACCTATGGGTGCACTACCTACGCTAGGGTCCCTAAACCTGCATGTCCTACTACAGGGAGTGCAGAATTATTAGGCAAATTAGTATTTTGACCACATCATCCTCTTTATGCATGTTGTCTTACTCCAAGCTGTATAGGCTCGAAAGCCTACTACCAATTAAGCATATTAGGTGATGTGCATCTCTGTAATGAGAAGGGGTGTGGTCTAATGACATCAACACCCTATATCAGGTGTGCATAATTATTAGGCAACTTCCTTTCCTTTGGCAAAATGGGTCAAAAGAAGGACTTGACAGGCTCAGAAAAGTCAAAAATAGTGAGATATCTTGCAGAGGGATGCAGCACTCTTAAAATTGCAAAGCTTCTGAAGCGTGATCATCGAACAATCAAGCGTTTCATTCAAAATAGTCAACAGGGTCGCAAGAAGCGTGTGGAAAAACCAAGGCGCAAAATAACTGCCCATGAACTGAGAAAAGTCAAGCGTGCAGCTGCCACAATGCCACTTGCCACCAGTTTGGCCATATTTCAGAGCTGCAACATCACTGGAGTGCCCAAAAGCACAAGGTGTGCAATACTCAGAGACATGGCCAAGGTAAGAAAGGCTGAAAGACGACCACCACTGAACAAGACACACAAGCTGAAACGTCAAGACTGGGCCAAGAAATATCTCAAGACTGATTTTTCTAAGGTTTTATGGACTGATGAAATGAGAGTGAGTCTTGATGGGCCAGATGGATGGGCCCGTGGCTGGATTGGTAAAGGGCAGAGAGCTCCAGTCCGACTCAGACGCCAGCAAGGTGGAGGTGGAGTACTGGTTTGGGCTGGTATCATCAAAGATGAGCTTGTGGGGCCTTTTCGGGTTGAGGATGGAGTCAAGCTCAACTCCCAGTCCTACTGCCAGTTCCTGGAAGACACCTTCTTCAAGCAGTGGTACAGGAAGAAGTCTGCATCCTTCAAGAAAAACATGATTCTCATGCAGGACAATGCTCCATCACACGAGTCCAAGTACTCCACAGCGTGGCTGGCAAGGAAGGGTATAAAAGAAGGAAATCTAATGACATGGCCTCCTTGTTCACCTGATCTGAACCCCATTGAGAACCTGTGGTCCATCATCAAATGTGAGATTTACAAGGAGGGAAAACAGTACACCTCTCTGAACAGTGTCTGGGAGGCTGTGGTTGCTGCTGCACGCAATGTTGATGGTGAACAGATCAAAACACTGACAGAATCCATGGATGGCAGGCTTTTGAGTGTCCTTGCAAAGAAAGGTGGCTATATTGGTCACTGATTTGTTTTTGTTTTGTTTTTGAATGTCAGAAATGTATATTTGTGAATGTTGAGATGTTATATTGGTTTCACTGGTAATAATAAATAATTGAAATGGGTATATATTTTTTTTTGTTAAGTTGCCTAATAATTATGCACAGTAATAGTCACCTGCACACACAGATATTCCCCTAACATAGCTAAAACTAAAAACAAACTAAAAACTACTTCCAAAAATATTCAGCTTTGATATTAATTAGTTTTTTGGGTTCATTGAGAACATGGTTGTTGTTCAATAATAAAATTAATCCTCAAAAATACAACTTGCCTAATAATTCTGCACTCCCTGTATATACTAGGGACTTTGTGGTAGGTTGATACTGCCAATTATAATTAGCCTAATTTGCATATCCACTTTACACAGAGCACTGGCCTTCGGACTGCTAAGCAGTACACAGGGCACAGCCAAGAATCAGTAACCAGTAGTATCTGTCCAAAAGGTGTGGGGCTGACCAGGGCAAAAATAAGGACTTTCCAACGGTGCCTTTTTTCACAAAGCATAATTTTTTGTGCTTTTGTGTCACATTCTGCATTCAAAAGTGATGTATGACCTATTAGCATCACGTTACTTGCTGCAAGTCAGCCCTGCAACACTTTTGCAGCAAAAGCACCACATTCCCGTATGACATTGCGCACACAGTTGTGTCATTTTTAGGTCGAGCCTAGCAGCGCACAAGCACTATTGCAGAGCAAACTTCTTGTTTTCTTTGTTATCAAACACTCCATGAGTGTTTGTGTGTTAAGGGTCTCCCTTATAACCATTCGTGTTTTTTATTTTCCCTCCCAATCTCCTTCCACCTGTGTCACTTTTCTCCTCTCACCCGGTCCCTGTTTCATCTCATCCTCAATGGCCCCTGGCTTACCTCCATCCACCCACCCTTGTGCGTGTTTCATCTTTCCCATCTGCTCATCCCTGTTCTTTCTCTTATTGTGTTTCCCTGTCCTTTGCTTTCACTGCGTGTCCTTGTCCTATGCTCTTGGTCTGGAACTTTACCTCCTCCATGGTACATTCCCCATCTGTCTCATCACCTCATGACCACGCTAACTGCACTCACCATCTTATGGTCTGTCTTTCCTTTATTTTTTTGATCAGAAAATCATGTCTTTGACCAGACACTCCGCTCCCTCTCACAGATCCTTTCCTTGGACGAAAATCAAATTGAACAGTTCAAACATATCTTTTGGTTTGTAGGCGCTGATGCTGTTAAATGTATTTATGGATGTCTAATAGTAGCAAAGTGGTCAATTGGAAGGCTGACACAGGCTCTCTGGTTATTTAATCTTTTTTGCTTCATGCATTCCATATCATCCAATGATTTCAGAACCCCAGGAAAAAATACATTTTGTCTTTTGGGCACTCCCTTTCCTCTTGCAATAAAGCCTTTTTAGTGTTCTCTTTTGGGCATTTGTGGTTTCTCCAGAAGCCAGTCACCTTAAGTAGCTTTACACTGTCTAGGAAAATATTTCACCTCATTAGTACTAGATTAACAACCAAATACAGTAATAAGTAGCCAGCAAATGACTTTGCCAAAGTCCATGTTTTTAGTAACATGTGATCCATTTGAGTATGAACTGTGGCCAAGTCAAACCTGCGCTTGTGTTCACCCAAAAAAATAAACATGATAGCACAAGCACAGTGCAGATTACTTAAATTTAGATTTTGAGCAGGTGTGATAAAGCACTAGGGTTATATATACCCTTTTTAGGTTGAGTGCACAAGCACAATGACCTGTTGTAAGTATTGTAGGGTTTTAACTACACCCACCTGATGCCCATCACATTCACTCGTTCATGGGCATGCCTTTCAAAAATCCTTTGTTATCATTGGTAAATACTTTCATTTTGTCCCTCCTTGGGAAGGTTTTGTTACCGCCTTGCAGACTGACCCTTTTACATAGATATATGCACGATAGCCGATAAGTTTGACTGTGAGCGTTCCTTTTTTGTCTCTCTTTCATGGCAGCATTGGTGCTTTGAATCAGCTTGCTGATCTCAACTGTTTTAATTTTCATGCTTGTTTTAAATGCAGCCAGGATGCTTATGCCATGGTGCACCATATTTTAAGTACAACGCAGCCATGGCATAGGATTCTGTTGTACCAAAGCAGTCATTTTGACACATGGTGTCATTTCTTGTAAATATGTCTCTAAGTTGTTTAAAAATGGAGCCAGGCTCAGAATTCTATGTCACTTATGTTATGTTATGTTCTGTGTATTTGTAAAGCACACAACTCACCTAGGGGAGTGTCTTGGGTCTAAAAAGCAGGAGCTGAGTGAGCTGAAGCATGGCCGAGACTAGGTGAAGAGCAATGTCTTTATAGTTTCTTGTGAAATACAAAAACTGAGAAGGTGCCTGTGATGTGCTGAAGTAGGTCATTCCAGGCTTTAAAAGTGAGGAAGGGGAAGGCAACAGCACTGGATCTGGTTAGCTATTTGGTGGAATTGTGAATGAGAAGGAGGTTAGCTAAGAAGAGATGTTGGTTAAGTCTGTGGAAGTTACTGTGATTGTTGAGGTAGGTGGGGCCAATGTTGTACAAAGGAGCCAGTATGAGTGCATGAGTGTACGTATGTATGTAAGCATGAGGAGCTAGTGGAGGTCTTTGCAGTGTGGGGTGATATGGGTGCAATGGGGAGGTCTGAGTGTGAGTCTGATATCTGAGCTCTGTTTAGGATGGAGTCTTGTGGTCAGTTGCAAGCATAGTCCTACATAGAGTGCTTTGCTGTAGTGAAGCTTTCTGGTGAGTAGGGCCTAGGTGAGAGTTCTGTGGTTGTTGAAGGGAAGTGACTTGAATAAATGAGTAGCAACGCAAGGCACAGACTACTTTCATTTGACTTGTCATAGTGAGCGTATTGTTTTATTCCGAGGGTCACCGTAGAGGTGTTTGGTTTTGGTGTGGGTCCGAGATCAGCAAGCAACCAGGTGGAGTCCCATAACTATATATCTTTACCAAAGATTACTACTTCTGTCTTATCCATGATAAACTTGGGGAAGCTAGTTTTTATCCATCTGGTAACAGCAGACATGCATAGTTCATAGCTCATGAAGGTTTCAAACACAAGAGTTCACTACAGAAAAGTAAGGGACATATTGCTACCTTGTGCTGCATTATCATAATTGTTTATGCTAAGGTGGCCTTTTCCCAATGCCAGATTTACAAAGTGGTGTAATGGTTGCATTACATCACTTTGCCACCCCTTGTGCCACATTATGCTTGCATCAGGCATAATGTATGTAAGGGGGACGTTCCAACACAGAGAGGCCTGAAAAAATGGTGCAGTGAAATTTACAAGATTTCACTGTGCCATTTTTACCATCATTTTTAGTTCCTGCTAAGGCAGGCATTAAAATGACACACCCATAGTAACCTATGGGCCTCACTGTGTTTTGCTGCACTAGTGTCAGAATATTTGATGCTAGTGCAGCAAAGAGCCACAATAGTATCAAACATGTTGATGCTATTGTGCTAACGACCTGCATGGTGCACTGTATTATAAATATGGTCAAACCATGGTGTTGTTAGGTGGTGATGGAGAGACACAAGAAAATTGGCATATTAGGACAGGTGCACCACTTTCTTGTAAATCTGCCTCAAAGTCTGACCCCTAAAAAGGATGTGTCCAACTCAGGTTCTTGGCTCAGGGGCAAAAAACACTGGCCAAACTCGTTCTCAGTTTTTAACATGATATTAATTTTCTTCTCTTACGCCTTGTGGCAGGACCAGACACCTCATGTTAAGAAATAAAATGAAGGGTAGCAGGGAAAAGATGACATTGTAGAAGGGATTACAGAAGTTGGGATGAGTAGAGGAGGTCATAACACCAGTTACATTTTGTATCTGCCCAGAGAAAATCTGTCAGGTCATCTGGCACTTGTCAGGAGATTACCCATTAAATCAAACTTCCACAGGAGCAGATGACTTTTACACAACTGCGCGCTCAGACTTTACTGATTATCTGAACCCTGCATCCGCTGGGGGGAAAGGGGAATGGAAATAGAAAAAGAGAGACCACCTCCAGATCCAGTTCCAGCCTGTGTTTTCCACTTGAAGATAAGATATTCAGTGTGTGCTTCTGTAACCTGCACCTTTCTTCTTATTGGAATTTCTTTAAAGGAAGAACCTGGATCTTTTGAGAGACCAGCCCCTCTCTAAGAGAACAATGTTAACTTAATATCTTCTTTTCTCCAGGAGTCAGAGGTATCCAAGGTTCTCTGGAGAACAGTTCAAAGGTTCATAAATATACAATCTGCTAATGTATTTTACAGGAAACTAAAACTCCTTCTCAAGGTTCAGTTTTCTCAATCACAGTCTCTAGGAATTAGTCTGAGCACTGAGATTTGTCTCTAAGACTGACAAGTCTGCAAAGCGAAAAGTTTCTGAATATATATGCATATATATACATATATATATTTATGTTGGCAAGTCTGGAAATCATGCAAAATGATTTCTTACTGCAATTGCTTGAAGTTCTGTTAAGACAAAACTAATTCTCCTCAGAAAGCCGATAGCCAGTTGTTGGAAGAAGGAAGTAATTCAACTTCTCCAAAAGGGAAAAAGTAGCTGGTGTGCACACCTTAACGAAAAAAAACAATGAATTACTCAAAACTGGAAGAATTCTCTATGATACGAAGAGCCTCAGGAACACTGCTCATTCTCCTTAGGATGACAATTGAAGTGCACAGCTCCAAGAGAGAAACAGCTGGAGGGAAGCTTCAGCACAAGACTAAGGTAGAAACACTAGCGCACTGCCCTCACAAAGATTTGCGGCCACCATCTTGAGTGGCAGTTAAACCTGAAGAAGATAGTTCTAAGAACAGCCTCCGCAAAAGCCACCAGGAAGTGAGGACGCCTCTGTATCCAATGAGGGTACAAGGAAAAGGGGAATCATTTTTGCTGGGGGAAGAACTTAACAACACTGGGAATAGTTTTCCTGACAGAACTCTACAATTAAGCCCTGCATGTCCTGAGAGAGCACTCGCTGAGCCTCTACTAATGGTGTCATAATCTCCTTTAATGCAGCCACTAAGAAAGAATCTGGCGGAAGGGATTGGGTAGCACAAGAGGGGTGTGAGGTTTTCAGGGGAGAAATGTTCTTCAACTCTAGTTCCTACGGGCAGGCACGGAGAGGAAGAAGGGATGCATGGGTGCGGCTAGAGCCCCCAATGAAATCAGGGCCTCAGGAGTTAATGAAGCATTGGGCAACAGTCCTGATGGTGTTGGAGCCACTATTGAGACACACATGTTGTTTTCTTTCTCAAAGCCAGGAGGAGAACCAAGAACTTTCTCCCCTCTGCTATTGATGACCACATCCACCCCCTCCCCCCAGGGGTGTGTTGTGTGTGTGGCTGAGAGGACAAGCAGCTAATGCACTGGGCATTATTACGGGTCCAGTGATGTTGGTGCTTTCAACACTTGTGACACAGCTTCCCCCTGCGGATGTGGAAACTTAATGCACAGCAGCACCTGGCAATGTCCTGTCACATATGGACCTGCAATACATCACTCAACTGTATTTGACATCCCCAATAAAGCTGAGGGTTTTTGATTACAGTTCTGCTCTGGGATGAGGTTTAATTCCGTTTCAGAATAAGGGGAGGCCTTCCCTTCAAGTTCCCCCTCCATGCTAGGGGTATGAATGAGACAAGAAGCAGATTGTAGAGGATGCTTTTTGGAAAGAAAGATGTCTTAGAATGAAGCAAAATGGCCAACTTCCTTTTTCTGTATGCCATTTACTGTTTGTTTGCAGTAGCTGGAGTTCTCCTTCCCGAAATCATCGCCTACTCCCCAAGTATAGAGCCTCCATGCCACATGCAGAATATCTGCACCGGGTGTGGGGGAGAACATTCGCTCAATGGGCAGAGATTCAGCATGTAGGAGGGACACTCCACACATGCTGTTTAAGACAAAGAAATGTTAAAGAGGAATACGATTTAAGCAAGGATGGAGTCTGTACCTAATATATCTATGCATATTTCATTATTTTGCTATGTTTGTCTGAAACTAAAAGTGATGTATGTGGGATATTGTGTTTGAATGTTGATCTAGATAAGTGATGCAATGTTTGTGAACATATAAAGGCAACGTTTTTTTACTTGAGCACAGCATGGTAATCAGAAACATTATGCAAAGTAAACAGAGTTGCCCGGGATGGTATGTATGGACAGTGTATTAGATATCCACAATTCATCATTGACAACAGACTGGTCAACCACATAAATGCAATAACCAAACAGGCAGCTCAAGTGGAAAGAGCTGGGCAGTCAACCTGCACCTGCATCCTGTGACATCTGTTCTGGGCCCCACCCCAGGTCCCCAGATGTGGGTGTAAGTCAGGGTCAAAATTTATATGTAAGCCCCGTTATATGGCGATGTTGTCCAACACACAATAGTCTACAACAATCTTGCCCACAACGTCTGTAGGGCAAACCAGAACCACCCAGTATGGTCAATATATCTGAATTGTGACTCGAGGATCCCAAAAAGCATTTAGTAAGAACGTTTGTATATCTATGTGACTGATTATACATCTGCTAAGATACTGTAGTTGGACATGTGTAGAGTGTAAAGGAGTTATGGAGAGAGAGCATACCCCACATACCTCAAAAAGAAACATGATTTTTTAATTAAGGGATATTTTTTGTAAATGAACTACCTACAAGCAGTGTGTGCCAGGGTAATTTGTTGGGATTTTGTTGTAGTGATTACAATTTTTATTTGATATGCCACCCCCAGATACAAATGTTGGGCAAGTGTGAGATGTTGTTACTTATCAATAAGCCACATGTCACCAAAATCCCAACCAAATGAATGATGTACAAGAGGGAAGTGTATGAAAATGAAACTGTTGAATGTGCTTCCAGGAAAGGCAGCATACACTTCAGCGGCAGTGCATACAGCCTGTATGTTGATTGAGTGCCAGTGGTGTCTATTGCAGAAAAGGTATGCTGTATGGCAAAGTGGTGAAGTTTATTACACAAGAGAAGTGGCTAAAGGGGCAGAATTCCCTTGTCACCCTTTGCCTTCCTACCAGTGGATATAGCATGGTGATGAACGGGTGCACTCTTACTTTGGTGCATCTATGTACCAATAGCAACTATCAGGGCTACTTGTCTTTAAAATGCCAGCATCATCATAATATTAGTGCTAGAGTGCAGCCAGTATTTTTTGACATATACTTGGATAGCCCAGGAGTGGGCTGTAGGTGAATCCATATCCTATTCAGCAAGCATGACCAGGATCACATGAGGTAGGAAGAACTATCTGGCAATGACACTTCACTGGACATACCAAAGATGTTGATACTTTGCCAGTAAACCCTTTTTCTCTTCCTTCTCAAATAATTTCTTCTCATAATAATGGAATAGATTTTCAAAAGAATTGTGAAGGCAGGAAAAGAGGTTTGATGTGTGTTTCCTATTTTATGCGGTCAGCCTGGCTGCAATTGGTTGCAATTGAAATGAGCTGCAACTGGGTATGGGTGGTGGTGGTCACAACAATCACTCATTTCATTACTAGGTGTGTTGCAAGAGTTTTAATACTTGCAATATACATGTCACACACATGTTTGTAAGTAACAATAGCTAAGCTATCAAAATACACATTTCATCAAGTTCAAAAATTAAATTCCCTTTTAGTTGCAGAGCCTACCTATTCTGAATTAATAAAACATTTATAACCATATTTACAATCATTTTTCACACAAAATTGTATTAATTATTTTTACAAATATCATCAACATTTTTACTTTTCCCCATTATTTACCTTATGGAGAAACATGGAGTACTTGGCCTAATAAATATCAACGCTCATCTGGCACAGGACAAGAAAGATGAGGAAGAAAATGTGCCCTTCCATCTTCTGTGCACGGTGCCACCAGCAAATACAGATAAGTGAGTCATAATTCCAGGTCAGGAATCCATAGGTATTGGGTATAGTAATTTAAATGCAACCCCACACACCTCATTGCTGTCCCCTTATCCCTGACCTGACAATAGTAAAAGGCCATGTAATTATCTATGCACTCACACTGGTAGTATGTTTTAGTAATTGGACAGGCATTCATTGCTGCATGTGACCCACTAATGAGGAGGAGATGATGTTCACATCCTCCTCAATACCTGTTCTTGCACCAGAGGGATTTCTTTCTGCTGTCCCCAAATAGAGCTGCAAGAGAAGAGCTTCCCTTACCTCTTGAAAAATTAGTTATGTTTTTTGTGGTTTGCAATGGCGTTTAGTGCGCCAAGGGCTTTGATGTCATAGACTGTGAAACTGAAAGCATCTAACACCTTAACACCTTAACTTTTAACTCTGGCTATTCTCAGTGTGATTGGTGCTCAGGAGTATAACTCAGCTTCTTCAAGTACTCACCACAATAGGAGAGGTACAGTTGAAAGGAAGTAAATGCTCCCATTTCATAGATTCTCTCCCTAGACCAGAAGGTATTTGAAAGGTGTTAGGAGCAGCCTCCCAGATGTGGCCAATTGCCTCCCCAATGAAGAATGTCACCAGCATTCTCTGTGCCTCTTCATGGGTAGACTGAGGAGTTTACCACCAATCTGCCCCCAGAGGGGGAAGTAAGTCTATTAGACACCAGGATTAATTATTTTCTTAACAAAAAATGTAGTGGACCAACCATATCGCCAACCCTAAGGGCCAAACAGATTTTCTGCCCTACCACGTGACAAATTGGGGAATTTAAACTTAAATAATACTCCCAGGGAGATAGTAGATTGCCTTCTGCCTGTGGCCGGAAGTGTAATTCAGAGGGCTTCCCTGCTACACCAAGAAGTCTGCATGCTGCCTGAAGCCTGTCTTGTGCCCTCAGAGAACTGCCCTGCTACCTTGGATCTGCTGAATCCCTGGTCATCTTGGAGGAGAAGATTTAAGAGGAACTCCTTATTAGGGTTCTTCCCAATCCCTAAACTTATTTCAATACAGAGACCCCTCAAACTTTTAATGTGTAGATTTTCATAGGGTTAGCTTCTGTATTAGACATATTGAAAGAGTAAAAGTTTAGGAAAGAGAGTAATAAGTTAGTAGACTAACAGAGCTAATCTTTTAAAGAAAAGAAGAAAACCTTTTCAAAAACTTTGTAAATCTTTTGCAAAGTTAAAATACATTTTAGAAAGTTCGAAAATTACTTCTAGGTATATACTATGCATACTCTAAGTATTGGAGCAAGCTTTTCTTGTGAAAAGCACTAGTAATAAAGTGATAAAGCAATTGCAAGTACTTACCAACTGCTGCACAGCCAATGTAGGAGGCTGGCCTGATTTGTAGTGGGTACCTTGAATACTTACACCTTACACCAGGTCCAGCTATCCCTTATTAGTGAAATGTAGTAGTGTTCTAGAAGCTTAGACTGATAGAGGTAGCTATAGCAGAGCAGCTTAGGCTGAACTAGGAGACATGCAAAGCTCTTGCAATACCACTTATAGTCAAGTAAAGACTATACTCAGTGTTACCAAAAATAAAGGTAGTTTATTTGGGTGACACAGTACCAAAAATATCTTAGAGGCAATACTCCTTTTGGTGGTAAGTATTACACACAATATATACACTAGACACCAAAATAAAGTAAGTAATTAGACAGAGGATAGTACAAACAATAGGAAATGCCACAGAATGCAATCGGAGAAAATAGGTCTAGGGGCAACACAAACCATATACTAAGAAAGTGGAATGTGAATCATGAATTCCCCCCTGAACAAGTGTAGTGTGTAGAGAATTGCTGGGAGAGTAAGAATACAGTAAAGATAAGTAAATTATCCCACCCCAGAGCCCAGAAAAGCAGGAGTAAAGTACTGCAAGTTTCCTTAGGACACACTACAAGTCATGATTGGAGTTATTGCAAGAACCAACCAAGTCTGCAAACAATAAATGGTGGATTCCTGGACCTGAAGACTTGCAAAGGAAGGAGAACAATTCCAGAAGTCGAAAGAAGTTCCAGGAAGGACAGGAGCCCCAGCCAACCTAGAAGAGGGTGCAAAAGAAGAGTCCCCGATTAGATGAAGACTGCAGAAATGCACCCAAGGAAAATGCCAGTGGGTTCCTGCATAATGCATGGATGTCCAATGAGGTGAAGTTGGATGCAGGCGAGTTTTGGCACTGAATTCCTCCAACAAACCATGGTTCCGGCAAAATCGCATTTTGCGTCAAGTTGGCGCTGTATGGACCCAGGAGGGACGTGGGGGCCTTAACTCTGTATTTGGGAGGAAGACAGTGCTCTCAGTACTTTAGAGAGCCCTCAGGACACCAGATAGCACCCACGGGAGTCCCAGGATATGGGGACAAAGGAGGTGCAAAATGCGGATGGTGCAGCACTACAAAAGAAGGTCCCACCCCGCCAGAGAAGAACTCAGCGAGTTGAGTGTCACAGGATAGAGTGCTGGGGAGCTGGGCCAGGCTGTGCACTAAGGAATTTTGCAAATAGTGCGCAGAGGCCTTAGGAGGTAAAGAAGACGCGGTGCACAGGGGTACTGTCATTCTCAGGGAAGGAAAGGTCTTAGCTCCTCCAAATGGGGACAGCAGGACCTCAGGCAGTGTGCGTCAATGGCGTCCACCCTCAGTGTTCCAAGGAGCATGCTCGTTGCCAGGAGAGGAATCCAAGAGAACAGGTCATTGACTTAGAAGGTGTCTGTTTTAGCAGGAGAGTGACTCTGTCACCCCATGGGAGATTTCTTTGGTCCTTCTGGTGCAGGGTGAAGACAGGGAGTCCCCCGATCGTGGACACTGTGGAAACTGTTGCAGTTGCTGGCTGGAGCTGAAGTTGCAGAGCTAAAGTACCCCTTCTGGATACTTTGGTGCTGTTACAGCGGTTCCTGGAGCAGTCTGCGGTTGATCCGAGGTCAGAGGATGAAGTAGTAGTTGCAGAGGATTCCTGCTGGAAACTTGAAAGTAGAATCTGAAGAGAACCCACAGGAGAGACCCTAAATAGCCCTGAGAGGGGGGTTGGCTACCTTATCAGGTAAGGACCTATCAGGAGGGGTCTCTGACATCACCTGCTGGCACTGGCCACTCAGAGCCCTCCAGAGTGCCCCCACACCTTGCAAAGCAAGATGGCTGAAGTCTGGGACACACTGGAGGAGCTCTGGGCACCACCCCTGGGGTGGTGATGGAAAGGGGAGTGGTCACTCCCCTTTCCTTTGTCCAGTTTCCCACCAGAGCAGGGGAGAAGGGGTCCCTGAACTGGTGCAGACACCATCTAGGCCCTACAAAGCATCTCCAGAGGCTGGGGGAGGCTACCCCTCCCCAGCCTGTAACACCTATTTCCAGAGGGAGAGGGTGTAACACCCTGCTTTCATAGGAAATGCTTTGTTCTGCCTTCCTGGGACTGGGCTGCCCAGACCCCAGGAGGGCAGAACCCTGTCTGTGAGGTGGCAGCAACTGTAGCTGCAGTGCAAGCCTCAGAGAACTGGTTTGGCAGTACTGGGGGTCCATGGTGGAGCCCCAGGTATGCATGGAATTGGCTCCCCAATGCCAGACATGGAATGGGGGGACAATTGTATGATCTTAGACATGTTGCATGGCCATATTCAGAGTTACCATTGTGTAGCTACATATAGGTATTGACCTATATGTAGTGCACGCGTGTAATGGTGGGGAAATGGCCCTGAACTATGTGGGGGCAACTTTGCTAGTGCAAGGGTGCCCTCACACTTAGAAAATTTGCACCTAACCTTCAGCAAGTGAAGGTTAGACAAATAGGTGACTTATTAGTTACTTAATTTCAGTGAACATGGCTGTGAAATAGTGTGTGAGCTATTTCACGCAGGCTGCAATGGCAGTCATGTGTAAGGGTTTGTCTGAGCTCCCTATGGGTGGCAAAAGAAATGCTGCAGCCCATATGGATCTCCTGGAACCCCAATGCACTGTGTACCTAGGTACTGTATACTAGGGACTTATAAGGGTGGGTCCAGTGTGAAATTGGTATATTAAGTCACTGGCCTACAGTGACACATTTAAAAGTCAAGATAGCATAAGCACTGAGGTTCTGGTTAGCGGACCCTCAGTGACACAGTTAGGCACCACACAGGCATACGCATTAGGCTATAAACTATGAGCACTGGTGTCCTGGCTAGCAGGATTCCAGTGAGACAGGCAAAACACACTGACATATATGTTTTTATCTATGAGCACTGGGGTCCTGGCTAGAAGGATCCCAGTGACATAGTAAAAACATACTGATACACACTCACAAACAGGCCGAAAGTGGGGGTAACCATGCTAGAAAAAGGCTACTTTCTCACAAAGAAATACATTGGAATGACCACTAGCCAAACAAGGACCAGGAAGTACATGTCCAGGACATTTTAGAATAGCATAAACTGGAGGTCAAGCAATATCAAAACTCGGAAAGGTGAAGGTGATCTGTGACAAGACAAGTAATTTCAGAGCCATGTTAGCAAGGAGCAGGAGCACAGAGCTGGAGGGATCATGGCCATATTGAAGAGGAGTAAGAAGATGGTGACCTGAAGGGTAATAACCAGTATGTCCAGGATACTAAGATAAGCAGGGCAGGGATTAGGAAGATGGAGGAATCGGTACTAAGAGCACCCAAAGAGGGTCATGAAAATTAGTACCCAGGGGAACATCGCTTGAATTAACAGGTAGGCAAGCACAATCATTATAAGTAGACCAGTGTGAGGAGGACCTGAGGTAAGAGGGCTAGCAATCATTTAGAAGACCAAGTGGAATCAAAAGTGGTGGAAAGGAAGACCAGGATCAAAATGTCCAGTCTACGGGGGACCTGAATAAGGAGAGCCAGATTCAAGTGGACCTGGATCAATGGCTGCAGTACCAGTAAGACTAAACTGACATGGAGCTGATCCAGGATAATAAGGACAGCCCAAACTAGGTGAACAAAGTGTAAGAGTGCCAGGACAAAAATAAGCAAGAGGGACCATGGCATGGAAAACCAGGCCTAGGAGGTTGACAGTGTGGAGAACCAGGACAAGGTGACGAAGACAAAAAGGACTACAAAGAAACACCAGATGGTCTAAGACTAGGGGAAGCAGAAAGGGCCATGATGGTCATAAGGCCAAAAAGGCAAAGTTTTGGTAAGAAGCACAATAGGACTAGAAGGACCATGGCCAAGGAGACCAATACTAAGTTAGGAAAAAAGGCAGGAGACCCCAAACTATGAGGACTAGGACCAAGAGGATCAGGACCAATAGATACAGAATCTCAAGGACAAGGGCTTTGAAAAGCAAGAAGAGCATGACTTTGGCCTGGAGTTCCAGGTAGCCAATAACAGTGACATAGGAAGCCAGAGCCAGAAGAAAAAGGTCTGAGAGGGCGAGGAAGCAAATGACTAAGGGGACCAAGTTGAAGAGGGCAGAGGGGATTAGGACCTTGCGTATCAGGACCAGGATTAGCAGGGTGATGTGAAAAAGAAGGATCAGGACCATACAAAGGCCAGTATGCCCGGGATACAAGGATAAACAGGATAGGGATTAAGAAGACCAAGGGGACAGTACCGTGCATCAGGATCAGGATGATCACAACCTGGAGATACAGGCCTTAGGGCACCAAAGAGGATGGTCAGGAAAATGAGCAATAGTACGGCCAGGCCCAGGAGGAACTTTAAAAGAGGACCAAGATGAGTGTGTGTAGAAGCATGAAGACAAGCAGTATGAAGAACGTGGCCAAAAAGGACCAGATCCAGGAAGATAGGATGCAGGCCAATAGGGCCGGGGGCAGATAATCAAGGAATATAAAGTGGTCAGTACCAAGAACACCAGGAGGATTAGAAGGATTAGCACCAATAGGATCAGGAACGGACCTAGAAGTGCCATGTATACCATTACTATAGGGCCATGACCCAGAGTACCAAGTGAAACAGAAAGACCAGGAACTAGCAGCAGCAGGACTAGGGTTAGGAAGGTCATGAGGACCAAAACAGCCAGAGACAGGAAGAAAAAGAGTGCTGGCCCTGGATGTCCAATTCCTGGTTGGTGCTCAGAAGGACCCAATCAAAGAGAACCAGGGTCTAGGGGGCCCAAACCATTAGGTGCAGTGCCGTACAAACCATGATGACAAGGCACAGGGCCAGGAGGACACAGATGAACGAAAGAAGGAAAACAAGAGCTAAGGCATCAAGGCCTAGGACAGTCAGAACCCAAGAGGTCAAGTAGACTGAGGGGACTAACATGACCAGGAACTGAGGCACTTGGAATGATGTACTGGGAATTAGATGAGCAGAGTGAGTAGGATCAGAATGAGCACGTTAAATGTACCATGGTCAAGATGATCAGGAAAAAAAAGAAAGAGCCTGGAGAAGGGTCCTGAAAGTACCAATATGGTTAGATGGACTGGCAGAAAGAGGAGAACACATACAAAGATTCAACAAGGAGAACCAGAAACAAAACCAAGGAGAGAACACAGACTCTGAGAACCAGAAATAGGAAAAACATTGCTAGGCAAATCAGACTGGGAATATAGAGGAGATGGTCAGGCCACCCAAGACAACAGGACAAGAGCTAAGAGGACCATGCCAATGAGGACCATTGGGACCACAACAAAGGGGAAAAGGAAGCTCAGTTCACAGATTCCCAGAGTATCATGGCCTGGCCTACCAGGACAAACAGAATCAGCATGAGCAGGAAAAGGAGGACACAGAAGGCTAGGATGACAGGTGCCATGATCACCAAGCTTGGTGTCTATGAACTGCTAAGAACAAGATGATCTGAACAAGGAGAATCAGGATAAAGCAGGCAAGGTAGCTGAAGATGACAACGTGCAGGATGACCAGGGCCAAAATTATCATGGCATGCTGGAGAGCGACCTGGAGAACTAGTCACATCAGGAGTAGGAGGACTAAGGCCATTAAGACCAGGGACTAGATGGGGGAGGATTAGGTGTACTAGAGGTATTAGAAAATAGGACCAGGAATGGGGCTAGGAGGACCAGAGGGGTCAAAGTCAAGGGGCCATGGCATGAAGTTCCATGTGATTCAGAAGGACTAGGAACCAGTGTATTAGGAGCAGGCTGGTCAGGTTCAGTGAACCAGGGCAACCAAAGCCACAAGGACCAATGAGACCAGAACAGGACCACAATGACCAAGAGGACCAGAACCAGTGTTGGCAATATGAGGTGGATCACAAGGACCAGGCCAAGGAGAATCAGAATGGCCCAAAACTTAAAGATTAGAAGTGCCATCCTTATGAGAGCCAGAACAACAGGGATAGTTGGATAAGGACACAGCAAACCAGCAGTAGCAGGAAACAAATCAGTAGTAGCAGGATCAGGATGCCCAGGAAGGGCTACTGCAATTATAAACCAGGGACAGGAAGACCAGGGTCTAGAAGGACTACAACCAGGACCCCCAGATTCATGAACCCAGCATCAGGATGAACAGAACTAATTAGAATGGGGGCAGGGTCGGATCGGAACCAAAACAACCCAGAAAATAAAGACTTGGGCGGTCATTACAACATTGGCGGTAAAAGCCGCTTACTGCCGTGCAGAAGACCGCCAACACACCGCCGCGCCGCGGAATTCCGCCACAGCTATTATGACCCACATTTCGGAATCCGCCAAAATTCAGACACCCACACAAGTCCCCCACACCAAAGGTCAGTGAGAAACTGGCGAAAACAAAACCTCCACCGTCACGCCAACAGAAATACGCCCACACTATCACGACACACAAATCCACGCAGCGGTCTTTTAACTGCGGTATTCCATTGGCGGTAAACACCGCTGCGCTCAAAATACACACACTCTTACAAAACACTACCACATTGGACAATTCAAAATACACACACCAGATACACATACACACACCACTCCCACACACCCAATACAATATAAAACACACACCCACATCACCCACAAACCCCCACAACCATAAATTCCAAAAGAAGGCCAGAGAGAGACACCACCAGCAAAAACAACAGCATCCACAGGCACACAACACCATCACCCACAGAACTTCCACGTACCTCACACAACACACCACTACATATCAGCACACTTATCACCACACACTCCACCCCACACATCACCTACACCACCCCATGGCACGGCAAAGACACCCCAGGTTCTCGGAGGAGGAGCTCAGGGTCATGGTGGAGGAAATCGCCCGGGTAGAGCCACAGCTATTCGGAGCACAGGTGAAGCACACCTCAATTTCAAGGAAGATGGAGCTATGGTGGACAGGGTCAATGCAGTGGGACAGCACCCAAGAAATCGGGAGGACATCAGGAAGAGGTGGAACGACATACAGGGGAAGGTGCATTCCGTGGTCTCAAGATACCACCAGGCGATTCAGCACACTGGCGGCGGACCCCCACCTCCTCCCCTACAACTAACAACATGGGAGGAGCAGGTCTTGGCGATTCTGCATCCTGAGGGCCTCGCAGGAGTAGGTGGAGAAATGGACTCTGGTAAGACAAATCTTAATTATTACATCCCCCACCCTACCTGCATGCTATCACATACCCCCACCTTCACCCTGAGCCCCAGCACCCCAACTCCTCACATATGTCCCAATATCACAAACCACCAATCCCAACACCAAGCCCTGCATGCAACAACAAAGCATGGACACCCATCACTAAAGCATGGCCACTGCACATACCCATACACCCCCCTAAACCATCATCATACAAGGTCCCACACAGGAATGCAAGCACTGGGGTACACGGTCACCCACCCATTGCACACCATGACACACACAGATGTAATAAATATCCTTTTATTCTCCTGCAGGACCCCTACCCAATATCACCGGACAGGAGGATCCACACATGTCCACACCACCAACAGAAGAGGCCCACAGTGATGACAGCACCTCTGTCCAACTGGATCTAGATGACCAGGCTGGCCCATCGGGGACCACGGGACAGTCGGTCCCCCTCACCCAGTCACAGGCCACCACAGACCTTCCCCCCTCTGGAAACACCAGCACAGCACTCACCCAGCAGGCCCATACCTCCGTCCCCAGGACACGTCAATCAGCTGTGTGTCCACCACTACAGGGAACCCAGGATAACCCACCACCCCAACAACAACAGGGACCTGGGGGCAGTGGTAGTGGGCACACGGCCCAGGGGAAGACCACAGCGCAATGCTGCGTTGGTTAACATTGTACCCTATGGGTCCCAGGAGCCAATGATGATGTACGCCGGCGGTGACGGTACGCACCGCCGCAAACGTGACCGCCATTTTCTATCTGTTCAATCACTCAATACCTGATCTTCGACAGGAGAGGACCTACACTGCAAGTGCTGCTGTGACCTCGGTCTGGAAGAGATAATGGCTCGAGTGTCTGGGGAAAGGGCCCCTGCCTTCACATCGGAGGAGCTGGATAAGCTCGTGGATGGGGTCCTCCCCCAGTACACGCTACTCTATGGTCCTCCAGACAAACAGGTTAGTACACAGGGAGCATGTTGTATGGGCTATGTCTGTGTGGAGAGGGCTGGATGTAAGAAGGAAGGGGAAGAGTGCTGCGTGCATGAAAGACGGTGAATTCATGTGCCACATGAAAAGGGTAGGGATGGGGGCCAATCACTTTGACGGTGCAGTTGGTAACTTCTCTTTTTCCCCTGTACATTTCATGTAGGTCAGCGCCCACCAGAAAAAAAGATATTTGGCGTGCCATCGCTAAGGACGTCCGGACCCTGGGGGTCTACCACAGATGGAGCACCCACTGCTGGAAAAGATGGGAGGACATTCACCGCTGGAGCAAGAAGACGGCGGAGGCTCAGCTGGGGATGGCCTCCCAACGTGGGAGGGGTGCCCATCGCACCATGACCCCCCTGATGTTCAGGATCCTGGCGGTGGCCTACCCGGAGTTGGATGGGCGCTTGAGGGCATCACAGCAGCCTCAAGGGGGTGAGTACACTCTCATTCTGGTGACTTTGCGCGCAGTGGAGGGGTCTGGGTGGGGGAGGTGGGCTGTGGGTTTCCCTAGGCCAGGGCGAGTTCCGTAGGCAAGGCCCCTCCATAAGGCAGGCCATGTGGCACCCCACCCCACCTCTGTAGAGTGCCAAGTACACCTACTCATGCCCCTGTGTCATCCATGTGTGCAGATGTCATCCATAGCCTTGTAGGCCATTTCCCAGGAATTGAACAGTGGACCCCAAGAGCGCGGCGTAGTGCAGGGGGCTTCTGTGTCAGCCACAACATCTCTGGGACCAGAGGTGCCTGTAGTCACCGGAATCTGGAGTGCACCGGCCACCAGGGCAGCCAGTGTGGCACGGAGCCACAGCACAGACAGTCCCCCACCTGTGAAGCATCAGAAGTTGGCCAGTGCCCGGCGGGAGAGGAGGCAGACTCCAGCCACCAAAGCCACTCCCAGGGGTCCCGGTGGGAGTGTGGAGTCAACTGTAGCACCTTCCAAGGTGGGGAACGGCCACAAGAAACCCGGCAAGTCTGGGAAGAGCAGCACGGCGGAGAAGACCACCATCATCCCCAATGCCCTGGAGGCCACCTGCAGCACAAGCCGAGCTGCCCAGGAGTCCACCGCCAGCACCAGCACAGCTGCCCAGGAGGCCACTGCCAGCACCAGCCCAGCTGCCCAGGAGGCCACCGCCAGCACCAGCCCACCTGCCCAGGAAGCCACGCCAGCACTAGCCCCGCTGGGCCATGAAGGACCACCAGCAAAAGCCCTGCTGGGCCATGAAGGACCACCAGCAGCTGAGTCCCTGCAATGGAGACCTCCATCTCAAGCACCGCTGAACAGGGCACCGCCGCCTCAAGCACAGCTGAACAGGGCACCGCCATCTCAAGCAACGCTGAACAGGGCACCACCATCTCAAGCACCGCTGAACAGGGAACCGCCGTCTCAAGCACCGCTGCACAGGGCACCGCCATCTCAAGCACCGCTGAACAGGGCACTGCCACCTCAAGCACCGCTGAACAGGGCACCGCCATCTCAAGCACAGCTGAACAGGGCACCGCCATCTCAAGCACCGCTGAACAGGGCACCACCGTCTCAAGCACAGCTGCACAGGGCACCGCCATCTCGAGCACCGCTGAACAGGGCACTGCCGTCTCAAGCACCGCTGCACAGGGCACTGCCATCTCAAGCACTGCTGAACAGGGCACCGCCGTCTCAAGCACCGCTGGCCCATAAGCCGCAAGGGCACTGACGCAACTGAGTCCGTCACGGGGTGAATGATGCACTCTGGGCACCAAGCCCCCTCCAGAACCAGTGGAGAAAAGCATCCACTACCCCAATCCTTGGCAGGATGAAGCACCCTGGTCACCAAGCCCCCTCCAGAACCAGTGGAGAAAAGCATCCACTACACCAATCCTTGGCAGGATGAAGCACTCTGGGCACCATGCCCCCTCCAGACCCAGTGGAGACTGTCATCCACTTGTGAGACTGTGGCTTTGCACTCCCCAGGATATGGCAGTGGGCAACCCACCCACTGTAGAGACTTGAGAGACTGTGGCTTTGCACTCCCCAGAATATGGCAGTAGGCAACCCACCCACTGTAGAGACTTAAGAGACTGTGGCTTTGCACTCCCCAGGATTGAACAGTGGGCAAACCAACCACTGTCGAGACTTGAGAGACTGTGGCTTTGCACTCCCCAGGATTGAACAGTGGGCAAACCAACCACTGTAGAGACTTCAGAGACTGTGTCTTTGCACTCCCCATGATTGAATGGTAGGCAAACCAGCCACTGTAGAGACTTGAGAGACTGTGGCTTTGCACTCCCCAGGATATGGCAGTGGGCAAACCATCCACTGGAGAGACTTGAGAGACTGTGTCTTTGCACTCCCCATGATATGGCAGTGGGCAAACCACCCACTGTAGAGACTTGAGAGACTGTGGCTTTGCACTCCCCAGGATACGGCAGTGGTCAAACCACCCACTGGAGAGACTTGAGAGACTGTGGCTTTTCACTCCCCAGGATGTAACAGTGGGCATGTGGCCCCCTCGTGGATTTGGCGTCATGCACTCAAGTGGCTGAGGTGCCCCCGCTTTCCCTCCCCCTGAGGTGCCTGTTTAGTTGCTCTCTGATGCCCCTGCAGTGTTCTCTCCATCGTGGTCGGGGATCTTGTGTGGGCCTCGCCCATACCGTGTGGTCCCAGTGTTCCACAGACTTTCTTAGAGCACTACCTGGACTACTATGCTTGGTATATATTATGTACATTGTGTATATATATATATTTCTGCCTACTTGCTTTTAATATATTACAATGGTTACACTCATTTTCTATTGTCTTTGCATTCTTCCGGGGGGTTTGGGAGGTGTAACTGTGATGGATTGATATGCATTAGAGTGTGTGTTGTAGTGGGTGAGAGTGGTGGTGGGGGTGTTGCGTGTGTGTGTGTCCATGTTTTTTCCCTCCCCCCTCCCCTGTGTCGTAGGCGCAGTACTCACCGTGTTTTTATCCGCGGTGAATCCACCCCGGAAAAGGTGGCGGATTGGCCTGTCATAATGGTGTGGGCAGTACATTGTCTCCTGCCTGTCTGTTGGCGGTGACCGCCGTGCTGTTTGTTTGTACCGCCGTGGCGGTCGGAGTGTGAAAGTGGCTGTCGTTGTTGGCGGTTTCCGCCATGATCTTAATTGCACATTTTTTACCGCTGGCCTGTTGGCGGTCTTACCGCCGCTTTAACACCGACCGCCAGGGTTGCAATAACCACCTTGGACAGGACTAGGAGGAGGGCGAATGCCTAAAGGCACAGAAGGTCATGGAACCGAATAAAGATGACGAGGAGCAGGGGGGCATCTACATATATTAGGGCATCCATATATATTAGGATATTCCTTTTCTTAATGGTTCTTACTCACGTGTTCTATAATGCCAACCCCCAAATTTCCCACCTCTTCACCCCACATATAGAACTGGTAAGTATTTGGTGAAAAAGCAGACAATGCAAATTGAATAAAAAGCTGGGACTGTTACACATTAAACGCTGAGTGTAGAAGCTGCAGTCAGATGCTTCACACATTAGTCTGAAGGTGGAGCTGAGGGCACAGGCACTTCAACTTGAGAGTAGTTTAAAGGTGGATGAGTGACAATGAGTGTGGTCTGTGAAGAATAGCAGAAAGGGTTTGAGAAACTCAAATGGCTGAGTCAGGAAAAATGGATAATGGCTCGAAGGGATATGCCAATCAGAAGGCACATCTCAAGATCAAAGGATGAGCAGAAGAGAGATCTATGGAGAATGCAGATAGATAATCTCAGATGGCCCAAAGAGGGATTCTGAGTAAGCCCCATATCTTTGAGCTGCCATTCCATGTGTGTGCGTGTGAAGTGGGTATGTAGCAAGTCATGCAATGTAAGGCAGCAAGAGACCTAACTGCACTGTGCTGCATTACATGACATGGGGAGAGTACAGATGTGCCATATCTACTAAGTCATTAGGTATTTCTGCTCTCTCCCTGCCTAGCACCAACACAGGCACCGTTGTGCCATGCTGCAAAGGTGCCTGCATAACGAATCAGATAGTATTTGTTGAGAAAGTGGCACCTATCTGGTACTAATGGATGAAAGACATCAGCTTGAAGGGTCTCTCCTCTCTGCCATGAATTTTACTATTTGCATCCTCAGTTTTGGCGCCCTGTATTGCAGAGTTAAGCTCTAGTCAATTGCTGTAATGAAGCTGGAGTAAGTGCTTTTAGACAATGAGGTACAAAAGAGGACACGTCAATGTTTATTAAAATTTATAGGAATTAAACCTGCATTTCTAACTTTTTTTCAGTGCATAAAAACACACAAATGAAAAGCAATCTGTTTTTGTACATTTCTGACACACCACATGGGCAGTCAATGTGAGCAAGTATGACTGATAGGGCATAGGGAAATCAGGGACAAAATTTAGTAACATTTTGCTTTTGGCTTGTGTCTCTATTTTCATGCAGCCATAATGCAAAATGTATTTTGGTAGCACACATAAAATGAGGAATCAATCTTTAGGGCTAACGTTAGGAGAGAGCAGAAGGGCATCATATCTTCATGAAAATGTCACATTTCTGCTCTCTCTTTTGCACAATGCAGTGCACCATGGGTCAGATTTAACACTGGATTGTGTTGCCCTTACATCACACATAGTTAGCAAGGGAAATGTACTCCTTGAGTCAAATATACCAACTAATGCATCTACCCATGGATTTTGGTGCATTCCCCGATTTGCCAAGACTGGTACACCTGTTAATGTGTTAAAATTCTGCACCTTCCTAATAGAGGCACAATAAAGAAAAATGTATTTCACCTCATTGTTTCTTCTTTTAAAGTGTGCTGCGTTCAGCTGCTACTTAGAAAGAGGACAACATCTCTCACAAATGTTTTTGTGCAGGAATCTGTGCCAGCAGAGGTGCTAGCAGTGCTCTACACTGCTCCAGATGTACCAATGCATCAGTTTGTAACCCTTGTAAATCCTTGTACCAGGTATAATGAATGTAGGTTAGGCGTTCCAATGGAAAAAGCCACACTTAACTGATGCTGTGAAATTTACATTTCCCTGTGTCATTCTGTGACATCACTCCATCAGAATTTTGGCGCCTGCTCAGAGCAGGTGTAAAATTAATGGAGGCTTTTCTCTATGAGGCCAATGCATCAAATTCCTGTAAGCGAGTCAGCAAGTGTTTTGGCAGAAATGGTTAAAAGTTACTTAAAAAGAGATACTTGTGATAACTGTCAGTCGCAGGAGTATTGTAAATGTTAAATGGACCTTTACGTTGCTGATTGTTATATTCTGGTGTAATAGAGGTAGTATTGAGATGGATCTTTTGGCCATGCCATAAACAGGAGTCTCAAAGGACAAAGTATTGGATCAATACTGCAAAAAAAGAGCTGCATAACATTTCATTTTAATCAGGGTTTTTTTTCCGAACAACTGAAAATGGATCAAATCATTCCGCTCTTAAAAAAAACAAAACTCTTGATCCAGAGAACTTGAACAACTACTGCCCGGTCTCCACACTCCCAATTTTAGGCAAAGTCATCTAAAGCTGTAAAGCGTCCCATTTAGCCTCACACATCCAAACAAACATCCTCCTAGACACTCTCCAATCAGATTTCACCAGCAACACAGTACAAAAACTGCAATCTTCCAAATAGTTAATTCCCTTACAATCCTCAACCCAGGCAACTCCTGCCTTCTAGTCCTCCTGGATTTATCTGTTGCATTCGACACGTCCAACCATCATGACCTCCTTCTTATTCTTGAACTATGCATGGGATGTGAGGAAAGGTCCTCAACTGGTTTTCCTTTTACCTATCCAACCGTTCCCAAATTGTGAAAATGGGCAACTCATTCTCGAGACAAGTCAGTGTTCACCAAGGTGTCCCCCAAGGTTCGATCCTCGTTCCAACCTTTTTCAACCTCTACCTAGAATCACTATGTGTGATGCTCAGAAACTCTGGGATTCTCTTCCACCTCTACGTCACTGATACCCAAATATACTTGAAAATCTCATCCCCAGAGGACTTTGCTCTGATTACAAATACACTCTCAATTATTCAAAACTGGATGTCTAACCACCATTTAAAACTCAAACCAACTAAAACAGAATTTCTTTTGATCCCACCTCAGAAAGCAAAAACGCATGTGCAAGAATTGATGGCCAACCTTCCCACCTTCGTAGGCCACCCTGCCATTGTCACGAGTACCAGATCACCCAGAAACACCCTGGACAATCGTATTAATCTCACAGCCACATATCATCCATAGCCAAATGCACACAACATCAAGTTAGACAGCTGTGAGGCATCAGACAAATGATTTTGGTACAATACCGCACAACAGTGGTTCAATCTCTCGGTCTCTCTAGACTAGACTATGGAAGCGCCCTTCTCTCAGGCATTCACAAAGTTCACCTAGACCCACTGAGGGCAACATTACATCCTGCAGCACGTTAGTTGTAGGTCTCAAACATTTTTACCACATTTCCCCTGCCTTTGCTAACCCTGCAATGGCTCCTCATTGAAGTACGGGCCCAATTCAAAATCACTTGTATCACCCACAGAGATCTGCACTCCTCCTCACCCTCTTAATGAGAAACTGAAAATCTCAGGAGCAAATGGGGTTTTCCAGGAATGCCCAAACCCTAATCCTGGAACCCCCCACTTTCAGACGAGAACAATACAGGAAACAGTCCTTCTCTGGCAGCGCTATAGAATCTGGAACTCTCTGCCTCCCTCACTCCATCTGAGCACCTGACTAGCAACCTTCAAAAATGACCTCAAGGTCCTCCTATTTGATAGACATTTTGGTTAATCCACCCTCGACTACACTTCCTTACTTTCTCCAATGTGCCCTGATTAGCTTTGTATAGCTGTTCATGTCCTCTGCCCTATTGTTGTAACTGTCTCCTGTGGTAATTCATGTATCCATACATTGACATAAATGTCCGCGTTCAATTATTATCACTCTAACCTGATGTCACTCAGTATTCTGTGTGTTGTAAAGCGCTCTGATGCCTTTAGGCCATATCCGCACTATATAAAATTGAAAATAAACAAAAGATATATAAATAAATAAATTAGGCAACAATGATGCACAATTAAGTCCTCGCTTGCCACATAATTCCAGTGGCCTGCCACATTACGTATTATCTGTTTGCCATTTCGTTCTGCCTATTGCAAATGAAACAGAATGACCTTCTCTCGGTTATTCATAACATAATAATGGTAATACACATATATAGCAAATTAAATTCAGAACTGACTCCTGTTTATTTATCTGACATGTGACCTTTCCTCCTCACACTGCTGACGTGGAAAAGTATAAAACAATTGCCTGCAGTCCACATGGTTTCGGACTAGGCCATGGACCATTGCTCTTCTTGTTTGAAATAAATCATGTCCTGTAATAAAGAATACTCGTTCACAATGCCTGCAGTATTTCTTCCAAAGCACGCCGACCTCAGTGAGGGAAGCTTTGGCATCTGGTGAACCTAGCCGTGGCCAATCCAACCTCTTATACAGGATTCCATGTATGAACAGAGACAAAACGAACAGCTTTTCTTCTTGCCAGTTTAAGCAGCATATCATTTTAAAACAGGACACGTATAATATATGAGAAGTTTGCATAAAATTTCACTCCAAATTCTCGCATCCCTTCTATTTTTTATTGATAGACATTGGAAAATTAAACCTGGCCTAATTTATTTGGAACGAGACTCAGTAAAAAATCTACACTTCATGCCTCATTTCCACGATGAAAAGTTAGAAAATGAGGTATTTACTGCACTCAATATTTTCCTCACGCCTGGCTACTGATTTTTAGAGAGTGGGGTTACAATTAGCAGTATGGTAAATTCACAGAGTAGAATTCTGTGGACTTACATAAAAACTCTGTAAAATTCCATTGAGTTTAGCAAAGTAGTGGAAATGTGCATGTCACATTGCTTTTGCTGAAATTAAGGGCCAGTATTGTGAGCAGTGCTGAAAAATTACTACAAACTGCATCACGACTTTGCTGCTGCTAGAGTAGAAAATCTACTAAGGCGGCAGCAAATCTACTTGAAAGTCAGCCCTCTGACCACCTGCGGTAGATGATGGCACTAGGGAAGGGCAAATCGCAATTCTGGAGCTTCAGGAGAGAAGATTCTGCCATGTGGTGATTTGCAGACTTTGGCCGGAACTGAAGAGTAACAAGTAGTCACCAAATCCTACCAATTCTGTGGATGGAATGAAACATTCCACCCACCACTGGTACCACCACATATTCTAAGCATCTCATAACTAGGTCCTAACTCATGTCTTATAGATGTGATCTACACTATAGACAACACCACCACAAAGGCACATTCAGTATAAGCATAGTGTCAGAGGTGGATGCAATCAGACAATGTGTTTCCACAGAATGGCAAAAATTCCTATGGTTCTGCTAGGGCCAGCAATGTGCTAGGGATCGACACACTCATGCCACGTCTTTCACAGAGACACACATATCACATTCCCCTGTAAATAAAAGAGTGCACTTATTAACAGGAAATTGAAATGCATTGTGACCTGTGGTGCAATTTGTGACCATTCTATCTCTATAGCACCAATACACCCCACAAGTGTAATCAATTTGGTAAAGACTGAAAGCTGTTACAATTGAACAACTTTAATAGATATACACATCACAAATATGTCAACCTACACTGACCTCACACTTTGTTTCAAATGGTTCCGCCTATTTAGTTTGACAGGGCTTCACTCATGGTAATTGGACTGCGCTTGACTTCCACAAATGTCCACCTTTTACAATAAGCCAATGTAGTGTGTCTAAGGTAAGGAGCATTAGGCTGGTTACACATCAAAATGTGTGCATTTGTGTGTGTGCATGGCATGCTCAAGATAGACTTCTATTGAGCAGAGCCTGGTAGCTAAACATAGGTAACATGCCTTTTGCAGTTGCAACTGCAAATCCAATCTGTTAAAATAGCCCCTTTTAACTGGACTAAAACTTCCATTTAAATATTAATAAGTGGCAGAGAAACAGGCCTTATTTCTTAGAAAGGCTATTTAAAAGTAGGATATGGAAAAGTTAATGTTGAACATGTCCTTCCAGCAAAATATCCCCAAAAGCGATTTTCACTATACGAAGGCTGGTTCCTTTCAAAGGTTCAAAGAAAAACACGTGGCTAAATTGTTACATTTTAATGGCTCAGATACCAGCTTGAGAAATAATTCAGGGACTCATTTTACAGTTATCCAAAATACAATTTAAAAGCAAATTAGAGTTTTGTCTAATTATCAAACAAGAGATACTTTTAAAAACTTATCATTTTCCTACACAAAGCCTCTCAAAGCTGTTCTTAAGCAGTTACTTGTCACTTGGCGACTGAATAGCTCAGCTGTGTGAGATGTGGATTGCTCCTGGAGAGAGGACAAAGGACTTAGGTGTAGGAATGTGCTGCCTTCCTTTGACAGAATGCCCTGGAGTCTGTGCCCAAGCACAGTTAAACGTTAAAGACACCTATCCTGTCCCAAGCAAATTCAGCTAACACCCAGTCAGCTTTCTTGTTTTGTCCTTGTATCTCAGCAACTGCAGACCCATCTCCCTGCTCCATTTCCCAGCTAAAGTAATTGAAAAAGCCATCAACCAACAACTCACCATCTACCTGGAAAAAATCACCTCCTAGACAACTCCCAATCTGGATTCCTCAGCAGCACCGAGAAAGCCCTGATCATGGCCAGAGACATCTAGGCACTCCATGACAAACGAGAGACAGCTGCCCTTATCCTCCTCGTTCTCTCAATGGACTTCAACACCATCTCTGACCACATGCTCCTCGCCAGACTTTATGCCATGGGCATACCAGGAGCCCCCCTCAGATGGATTGCCTCCCTCCTCACTGACAGAACACAGAGTCTACCTTCAATCTTACACCTCCAAACCCAGAACAATCATCTGTGGAGCCCCTCAAGTCTCATCACTCAACCCCACCCTCTTTAACATCTATATGTCCACCCTTGCCAATATAGTCAGATCCCACGGACTCAACATTATGTCCTAAAGTGACAACATTCAACTAATCTGCTTCCGCTCTGAAAACTCCACCACTACCAGAACTAACTTCTCCCAATGCATAACAAGTATCACCAGTTAGTTGAGGAATGACTGATCCCAGCTGAGCATGCCAGCATTCTCGGTATAATGCTACACAGCAAACTTACTATGAGGTCCCAAGTCAACGCAGTGTCATCCTCCTGCTTCTTCATCTTGTGCATGTTATGTAAGATTTTCAAGTGGCTTCCCCAAAATGTGAGAGGCACTATCACCCAAGCCCTCTTCACGAGTCAACTGGACTATGGAAACACCCTCTATGTAGGAATTGCAGTCAACCTAGTAAAAAGACTACAGACCATCCAAAATGCTGCAGGAAGACTCATCTTGTATCTCTCTCGTTGCACCCCAACCTAAAAAAACCTCCTTCTTCCTTCTTCCACCTCACTGTCAAAGCCTGGAGCACTGTCCTTCTCCACCTCCGCACCGCATCGTCGCTGACCCACTTCAGAAAGGGACTTAAAACCTGGCTTTTTGAATAAATACCTGCAGCAAACACCTGGATACCCACGAGACAAGTCATGCTATATAAATAACACCAGATTAATTGATTGATTGAGAAGATATGCCAGTTCAAGCTCCTTACCCAACCATTTAATGCCCTGTATGACTCCAGACTCACTCACATCAACAGCTACCTGAGATTCCACAAAGCTTCCAGACAGCTCTGATCAACCGCCCTCATTATGGCCCATAGCCCCTGCATACAACACAGCAGACTAAGAGGATATTCATTTTCCTTCCTCACAGCCAAAGCTTGGAATTGCCTTCCCCTGCATCTCAGGACCTCCCCTGCTCTACAGGAGTTCGTTAGAATGCTGCAAACCTGGCTGTTCAACTGAGACCCTGGCCCTGCCAGCACTTGGAAAGCCTCACAGGTGACAAGTTGCTGACTGCAAGCCAACTGACTGATTGAATGATAGATTGACATCACACTTTCAGATCCTACTGGAGTGTCAATACCTGCTTGACAGCACTGCTGGGTTTCCTCATTTGACATTTGTTTCATATGAACTTCAAGAAAGGGAAATATAAAGCAAAACAATTTGTGTATCAACTGTTTGGTTGCAGAAAGCTCAGCTTTGTCCTGCCAGACTTTTGTCTTTGAGTTTGTTGGAGGTTCAGGGACTACCTAAAATTGAATTTTAGTTATTAGATGTTGGTGGATACTAGGGTTGCCATGGTACATTCCACACCCACACCCCTTGCCCTTGGAGTCCAAGTTTAGTGTGGCCAAAAATTGCAAATGAAAGGCTAAAACCTGTGTTTGATGGATATGATTTAAAGGTCTGGAATGCTGACTTTGTGCAATTAACATTGTGCAGCTTCCTCTCAGGGGATCTCCTCCCTTTGGAACCCAGGGCTAAGGGCAGCTATGACTAGGAGCAAACAAAAATACCTCATCTTGGCAGCCAGTTTCTGGGTTATTTGCAGGTCGAAATTGAGTCCTTCCTTCTTGGCACTAACACCACAAGGCAGTCCCTTCCAGGAAGTGGGCTTGCTGAATGGAAAGTCTTGTGTTCATTGCTGAATTTTCGTTTTGAAAATTTGCAATGCTATTTTCTCACAAATGTGGCTATTTCACGAAATAAGAATGAAAAAAGTGCAGCAGGTGCAAAGTTCTACCTATGTTTGGTTTTGTGTTGAAGTTGTGACAATCATTTTATGTTCTGTTGCCCGCTAGACTCAAGCTAAGCTAGTTATGCATTTATACACAAAATGATTGCAAGTGGCATGTTCAGATTATTTGCTATGCACTTGAATAATGGTACAGAGTGGTAGAGAGTAAATGATAAGAAGGGCTTGCATTAAAATTGCTTTTGAGCAATGGGTATAATCAATCAATCACAAGATAAAACTATCTGGGGGCTCAAGTATCGAAAGAAACTTAGTAACTCCACAAGCTACAGAACAACAGATAATATGGAACTACTGAAGATAATGCTGCTTACCAAGACATTGACATCTTGGATTTCCAACATACCTTAATTTCCAGATAAATGTTTTATCCGCTCCTACTTTGGATCACATACTGTACCAGGACCTTATGGGCATCCTTCACATTTACCTTGATTGCCTTTGATAATTCTGGAGGTTAGAACTTTACAGTGGGGGCTCCCTACTTGATTATTATGTAGTGGCTTTTTCTGCTTGGCTCAGTGCCATGCCCCTAGGGGTAGATACTAGTTGTAGGTTTAGCAAATTCTGACACCCATTAGCAAGGGTCTTCCAAAATGCAGACCAGGGAGAGCTCAGCAGGAAGGATGTGGATCAGCTTAGATGTTACTTTAGCAGACTGGAGAAACAGCAAGGTATTTAGAGCATCATTTGCAAAGTCCTAAATTTAACATTTCTTTGTACAGCATTTGAAGACTACATAATGTCATTTTTGGTATTTAGTAGTGTTTAAAAAGTATTCTTTTTGGGAAGACTAGTAAAGTGTGTGGAAAAATCCTGAAAACTAGCAGAACACTAGCAGAAAACCAAGCACGTTTTACTTTGCTAGTCTTTATTTGAAATGCAAAACCTTTATTGGATACAATCCAATGAATGAACATGTGAATACTATTGGACTGTGGTGAATACTAACAGAGTACTAACCAACTAGTTCTGCTGGATATTGTGATGTAGTATGCAAAATTGTTAATAATGACGTCTAAGAAAGTGCATGGTTTTCTCTTGTAATTTTTAGTATGCAAACAATGCTGTAACTACCAATATTGCACTCACTAACCAATTACTGTTGATGTAAATTTAAAATGCACTTCTTCATGCAAAGTATTTAGTGGCTACATGTTTGCTCAAATTCATCTTAAAGCTGACATGACGATCATTGGAAAGTTACTAATTGAATATGACACAATTAACAAAGAAGCACATTTTAGATGCTTCTCAACTACACAATAGGAGCGCTGAGTATGTGTTACAAATGAAGATGCACTAATTGTCCCTGTAATGATCTGTGTAAAAACCTGTGCCTGACACAAAACGCATAGGCAATCCTAAAGTGAAAGTAAGGAAAACTACAACTTGGTTATGTAAAGAACTTCAGGTAATTTTTCTTGGACACATAAATAATGACATTATAGTACAAACCTGTTGAAAAGTGTCAAAATTATTTTTCAAAGATGGTCACCCTTGGTGATCAGTAGATAACCATGTGTGTTAGATGTGCTATGGATTACTACATTCTCTCTCTATGTTCACAGCTTGCACCGGAACTGGGGTGTGTGCATTATCAACCTTTTTGTTGTTGCCTGACGCTGCTGCCTTTGCTAGCACAATACTTCATATATTCCTAGCAGCAAGGGCACAGTGCAGATTGCTGATGTGCATTGGTGCATATTGGATTACAGCACAAGCCTTGAACTCATGTGTACTTTGGAAACATTTGTTCACTGCCCTAAGAGGTCTGCCAACGGATAACAATCTCAGGTACAGGGCCACTTTCCTGTGGCCAGGATGCATACACTGCTCCACCTGCTGTGTCCTTTAGCTCAAAGATAGTCTGGTATGCTAATTAGGCACAGCAGGAGTACTTTTGCCCTCCGTGCAGGCATATAGGGGCGCCTTAGCCCCCCCCGAATGCCACCATGTGTGTGCTGTATTTAAAGTATGGTGCACTATGTTGGAAGTTAGGGGACTAGAATCAGAATGTTCAACGCAAGTCCTGCGCTTTGCAGGATTAGCATCAAAAATTCTGAGCTAATCCTGCAAAGCACCCAGAGGAACATTGTAAGCAATGAAAGACTCCTTTCAACGCCTTCTCTGAGCAGGTTTTAAAAGTGCAGAAAAAATGGTGCAAGGAAAATTCTTAGATTTCCTTGCTCCATTCGTTTGGCCTCTCTAACAGAGGAATGCCCCCTTTTCATACATTATGCAGGCATAAAGTAGTGCAAATGGTTACAAAGTGGCGCAATGCATGCACTTTGTAAATATGGCGTGGCATTTTTGGCCTTCTAATCTAATCTAATAGCCGCAGTCCATCGAATGGATACCCGACTCCACTGGTATTGGAGGAGGCAGGGTGCCCAGAGTGCAGCGTGAACACCAGCTCGACACAGAACCGGCACTGTCAATTGGCCAGCGGTGCTTGACAGGAAGGGCCCAGCGGAGCGGTGCTTGACAGGAAGGGCCCAACGGAGCGGTGCTTGAGACGGCGGGGCCCAGCGGAGCGGTGCTTGAGACGGCGGGGCCCTGTTCAGCGGTGCCTTTCTTCACGGCGGAGCCCTGTTCAGCGATGCCTTTCTTCATGGCGGGGCCCTGTTCAGCGGTGCCTTTCTTCACGGGGGGCCCTGTTCAGCAGTGCCTTTCTTCACGGCGGGACCCTGTTCAGCGGTGCCTTTCTTCACGGCGGGGCCCTGTTCAGCGGTGCCTGTCTTCACGGCGGGGCCCTGTTCAGCGGTGCCTTTCTTCACGGCGGGGCCCTGTTCAGCGCCAGACCTGGCCAGGACTCCCTGCTTAGTCGCCCTCCGACCGTGCGGTTGCTGGACCCTCCTGTAACGGAGTCCTGGGCAAGTGGGTGTCCTCCGTCACACCCGGTATGGGGCTTGTGGGGCCCTCCTGGTCCGCACGCCTGCTGGCTGACTTCTCCGCCCTGCTGCCCTTGCCCTCCTTCGATGAGGCTCTCTGACCCTTGCCTCCCCTTGATGTTGTGGCAGGTGACGGCCCACGACTTTGCTCCTTGGTGGCAGCCGTGTCAGCCTTCTCGCGGCGGCCCTTGGTTTTTCGGGTTCTCTTTCCAGGGGGTGGGCTGGCTGTCCCCTTGCTGCTGGCCGATGTATCTGCACTGGGAAAAGGTGGACTCCAAAACCCGTGCACAATGGTCAGACTTGATGCAGGGCTGGTGGTGGCTGAGGTGCTCTTCGGACTCTTACCAGATGGAGGGGGTGGGTCAGGTGGTGCAAAGAGGTTAAGTCTGGAGAGGAAAAGTTTTTTAGGAGCAATGGGAAGGGTAGGTGCAGTGGGTATGGGAGTGGAGGAAGAGGATGTGGTTGTAGGAGAGTCAGGTGTGGTGTCTCTGGGTGCAGGTGCTTGTGACGTAGGCTGTCGTGAGGTGGTGGGCAGAGGAACGGTACAATGAGGCCCATGGGCGAACTAGGAGGATAATAGAAAGGACCTTCGGGGTCCTGAAGGCCAGGTTTAGGTGCCTGCATTTGACAGGTGGATCCCTAATGTACTCACCAAAGAAGGTGTGCCAGATCATCGTGGCCTGCTGTATGCTTCACAATCTTGCATTGCGACGCCAGGTGCCTTTCCTGCAGGAGGATGGTCCAGATGGTGGTGTTGTAGCAGCTGTGGATCCTGTGGAGAGTGAAGAGGAGGAAGACGACGGGGACGACACGGACAACAGGGACACAGTTATACAACAGTATTTTCAGTAGCACACAGGTAAGAATCAGCCACGCCATTTTACATTTACTTCTGGCCTCCTGCATCTCTACTTTCTGTGTTCCCCACCATTTCCTTTTAACTGAATTGTGACTTTCCATTCACTTTTCAGAGCTGTTCCACTTCTGCTTTGTTTGCCCATGGACTACACCTTGTTGTCATTGGTATGTTGTCATCACAATGTCACAGAACATAATAGCACCGTTATGTGTGATACATAATAGTAAAATATAAGCAGACTCCTGTTATTGTATGTGCAATCAGTGATTTATTTGAAGTGCTACATATAGGTACATGATAGTAAAACGGTGATGGGTGGGGGTGGAGTAATGTCCATGGCAGAGTCCAGTTCTCAGTCTGACAGGTGCATTGTCCATATGCCTGTGGAAGGATGGAGCAGGGGCTGTTTAAGGTTGGACAGGGTGACAATGTGGGACAGTGGGATGACATCAGGGGGTATCTTATGCTGGCGGGGGTCTTGGCATCCTACTCTGTCTTCTTGTGAGATCTCAGGTTCCGCTTGCGGGGTGGTTGTTCTTCAGCAGGAGGTGGGGTTCTGGTGGCCTGTCGTCGTGTGGGGGCCTCCTGTCCACTAGCGCTGGCGGAGGTGGTAGGCTGTTCCTGGTCCTGGCTAGTGACAGGGGCCCTTTGGGATGCCACATGGTCCCGCAATGTGGTGAATATCTGGTTGAGGGCCAGGACTATGGTCCCCATTGCGGAACCGATGTTCCTGAGTTCGTCTCTGAACCCCATGTACCGTTCCTCCTGCTGTGCCTGGATCTCCTGGAACCTGGCCAGTACCGTCGCCATCGTCTCCTGGGAGTGGTGGTATGCTCCCATGATGGTGGTGAGGGCCTCTTGGAGAGTTGGTTCCCTAGGCCTGTCCCCCCCCTGTCGCACAGCAGCCCTCCCAGTTCCCCTGTTTCCCTGGGCCTCTGTCCCCTGGACGGTGTGCCCACTACCACTGCCCCCAGGTCCCTGTTGTTGTTGGGGTGGTGGGTCAACCTGGGTGCCCTGTAGTGGCGGACACACCGCTGATTGACGTGTACTGGAGACAGAGGCATGGGCCCGCTGGGTGGGAGCTGTGCTGGTATTCCCAGAGGGGGTTAGGTCTGCTGTGGCCTGTGGCTGTGTGTGGGGAACCGACTGTCCAGAGGTCCCCGATGGTCCAGGCTGGTCATCTGGGTCCAGGGAGACAGAGCTGCTGTCATCGCTGGGGGCCTCTTCTGGGGGTGGGATGGACATCTCTGGACCCTCCGTGGTGGTGTGGTGTCCTGCAGGGGTATAAGGGTATGGTTATTGCTTCTGTGTGTGGCATTTCGTGTGATGGGTGGGTGGCCGTGTACCCAAGTGCAGGCATTCCCTTGTGGGGGCTTTTGTGAGGGTGGCTTGTGGGGGTGATGTGTGTGTGCAATGGGCATGCTTTGGTGATGGGTGTCCATGCTTTGTGGTCACATGCAGGTCTAGGTGTTGGGATGGGTGGGTTGTGATGGTGGGACATTTGCAAGGAGTTGGTGTGATGGGGGTGGGGGTATGTGCTGGCATGCAGGTGGGGTGGGGGTGGGAAGTAGAAGTTAAGATTTGACTTACCAGAGTCCATTCCTCCAGCTACTCCTGCGAGGCCGTCAGGATGCAGGATGTGCAAGACTTCCTCCTCCCATGCTGTGAATTCTGGGGGAGTAGGTGGGGGGTCCGCCGCCAGTTCTCTGCACCGCGATGTTGTGCCTTGATACCATGGAACGCACCTTCCCCCGTGGGTCGTTCCATCTCTTCCTGATGTCGTCCCGATTGCGTGGATGCTGTCCCACAGCGTTGACCCTGTCGACTATCCTTTGCCATAGCTCCATCTTCCTGGCAATGCTGGTGTGCTGCACCTGTGCCCCGAATAGCTGGGGCTCTACACGTACTATTTCCTCCACCATGACCCTGAGTTCTGCCTCTGAGAACCTGGGGTGTCTTTGGTGTGCCATGGGGTGGTGTGGATGAGGTGAGGGATGTTGTATGTGTTGTGGAGTGTGATGTGTGTGGTGGTGTATGGTGTTTTGTGCGTTGTAAATGTGGGGGTGATGTTGTGTTTAGCCTCTGTGTTATGGTCTAGTCTAAGCTGTGCAGTCTCTCTCTGTCCTTGAATCGCAATTGTTGTCGTAGGGGTTTGTGGGTGATGTGGGTGTGTGTATTTCAAATTGTCCAATGTGGTTGTGTTTTGTAAGGATGTGTGTATTTTGAGCTCGGCGGTGTGTACCGCCAATGGAATACCGCAGTTGAAAGACCGCCACGTGGATTTGTGGGTTGTAATGGCATGGGCGTATTTCTGTTGGCGTGGCGGTGGAGGTTTGGTCATCGCCATTTTTTCGCTGACCTTTGGTGTGGCGGACTTGTGTGGATGTCGGGTTTTTGGCGGTTTGCCAGTTGCGGGTCAGAATGACCGTGGCGGTTTACCGCGGCGGTGTTGTGGCGGTCTTCTGACCGGCGGTAAGCGCCTTTTACCGCCGAGGTCAGAATGACCCCCATAATGTATGTGTAACACACAAATTACACAAATGCAGTCAGGAAGTACCCCAATAATCCAGATTTGTCTTTCGTAGCAGAACTTTCCATTGGGCCACCACTCATATAATATTGATAAAAAGTTCTGCCAACACTACAATTTCAAAAACTTGGTATGTTTTCATTGCAACCTGTGGGAGGGACTATAGTCCACTGCCACTATGATAAGCAGACTTAGTGCACTCCTTCAAGTCCAGTACATGTCCATGGCTGTACTCAAGGGACAGTCATAGGCCTTCCTGCACATGCTGGATTAGTTTGAGGCTTGCACCAAATATCCAAAACCTATTATACTAAATACTCACAGTTGGGCACTCACTTGCTGGCATCCCAGCGCAGCCTGCTCGGCCTCATACATCATGCTACAAACAAATTCATACATCTGGCTATGGTGTTAACTATGCACAGAATAGCTGTGGTTTGAAAAGCACTAGAAGCTCCACTTACTGAGACTAGGACCCTCACTATGACTTTGTAGGTCAGGTGACCGCCACGCCGGCGATGGTGGTAGTACCACCACCAGGCTGGTGGTGAAGACTGCCATTTTATGACTACGGCGGTGATTCCTCCCACATACAGCCAATTCACTGATTGAACCGACAGTGCGGTCCGGCCACCGACCATGGAGGTTGCCATCTGCAGCCCGGCGGAACACTATTCACCGCCCACCATATTATGACATATTATGACAAAGCAGACCTCCAGTGCGGTCCCGCCACAAAAAGCCTTGAGGAGACCCATATAAAAGGAGGTACTCACCACCAGGGACAAAGAGGAGTCCGCAGCCACCATGGAATCCGAACTGGAAGTCCTGCCGATGCTGTACTATGCAATGGGAGTCCAGGAGCAGCGATGTCGACACAAGGGATGGAGGGGAGAGTGACACACCTACACGCACAATAAACACCATACACACATACCACACATATGGAGAACAATCCGCTCACAAATACAACAAGTAAATAAGCCAGAAGAAAAGAAAGCCAGAACAAATACCTGTGAGTCAACCACAGTATTCCGGTGGGAATAGCACCCACAACAAAACAAGGATTATATACAGAGTGCCATTGACCAGTCAACTTGTCCATGGCTACCCACAGGGCAAAACGAAATAGGCCCAACATGACTCCACTTGGCAGGGACATCAATGTGGAAGGGAGGCACCTCAGGGGGAAGGGAGTGGGGGGTTTCTTCTTAGAAGGGGGTCTTTGGACTTGGGTTTGGGAGTGGGTGGGATCTTGCTCTTCTGTTTAGGGGCGGGGGAGTGGATTTGGAGCAGGGGAGTGGGTCTGAAGCAGCGGGGGTGGGAGTGGCTGCCTTGTGTCCTGAAGTGGAAGCCTTCTTAGCGGGGAGAGGGGCATTGGAAACACTAGCAGGTCCATGGGAGGACTGGGAGCTGGAGGGACTGAGCTGGGGGAGCAGGACCTTACATTTAGGGACAACACAAGGTGGGCCAGGAGGAGGTAAGAGGTCAAGGTGGGCAAGGAACAGTTTCTTAGGTACAGTGAGGTGAACTGTGGGAGGAAGTTTGGGAGTGGAGGTAGAGGGAGTGGTCCTAGGACGTATAGGTGTGCTGGACTGGGTTGTAGGTGCATGCAAAGTGTGCATGTGTGAGGTGGATAACTGTTGAGTGTTTGAGTAGGAGTGTATACGTGTTTTGGGAGGAGGGGGGAAGAGAGGGAGAGAGAGGACAAATAGGCCACGTGTATGTATGTTGGGGTGGTGTCTACAAGTGAGGTGGGTGTGCTGGATGTGGTTGGGATGGTGGTGGTGGTGACTGCGGATGTAGTGAATGGGGTGCTAGTCTGTGTGTCTGCTGTTGTGTTGACTGTGGGCAAGGATGAACAGGTGGCAGGATCTGGGACTGAGGATGCAGTGCTTGCAGGTATGAGTGCTGATGTGACTGCGCGGTAGGATGTTGAGGGGGAGACAGTGGAGGCAGTGGCTGTTGTAGTGTGTTCTTCTGTGTGTTGGCTGTGTGTATGCTTGTGGTGTGATCTGTGCTGCTTATCTTTGTGAGTCCTGTCTGTTGTCTTGGGTGCATCCTCATCTGGTTGTGTGCTTGGGATGGGTGCGGGGAGAGGGATTTGGGACTGGGTACAGGTAGTTGGAGGGGGGGTGGAAGAACTAGGGACACTGTCTGCCATCAAAGAGGAGGCCAGGGCCTAAAACAATCCCTGTAGGCCAGCCAAGCCAACAGGAATGTCCTCCAGGTAGGCATTGCATTACTGCATCTGGGATGCCAGCCCCTGGATGGTATTCACTATGGTTGACTGCCCTACAGAGATGGATCTCAGGAGGTCAATAGCCTCCTCAGTGAGGGCAGCAGGGCTGACTGGGGCAGGGGCTGAAGTGCCTGCGGCGAAGGAGATACCCACCCTCCTAGGTGAGCAGGCACGGGTAACTGGGTGAGGGGCTACTGGGAGGGCAGAGCTGGAACAGGGGTGGTGGAAGATGATGATGCCGGGGCGGTCCCAGAGGGGTTTACCACCATCAGTGAGCTCCCATAGTCAGTAGTATCAGCTCCTGTCTCCCCCGTGGTGCTCCCCTTGCCCTCCAACCCACTGGTCCCCTTGGCATCAGTGGATACTGCCTCCTGGGTCCCAAAGGGCTGCAGCTCCCCCACTCACCGGTACCTCTGCTCCTTCACCAGATGATGCTTATGCACAGAAGGACAGGAGAAGAAAAGGAGGGAGGGTGGTGGAGAAACAAAGGGAGCACAGGATCAATAACAGCACATTTGGAAACATCACAATGACTCACTGGTAAGTTACACTATGCAGTGACAACCACAATACCACACCATTGCCTGGAAACAACATCTGAAATGAACTCTGAAGACACTACCATCTGCACACCTACAGAGACTCACTAATCAATTTCTGCCAGTTGACAAAGGCACACCCACACTTACTCCATCACAATGACTGCACAATGTGCAATTGCCAGGTCACACCACCTAGGCAGTGGACATTAGTGCATCACTCCAACACTGGTGAATCAGGATGTAGGCCCTTACTGAAGCAGAAATACCAGCAAATGACTAATACCAATTGTACATACCACTCACCATAGCAATGCAGAACTATACCACACAACCTACAAGGGCATACTGAAGCATACACTGACTATTACCTTGGCATCCAAGGACCATGCCAGGCCTTAGGAAACAAATGTACACAGTGAGTACTCACTCCCTTGTTGCTGCTATGCTGCCCTCAAGCGCCCATCCAATTCTGGGTTGGCCACCGCCAGTATGCGTGCCATAAGGAGGGGTCAGGGTCCGACGAGCACCCCTCTGTCGTTGAGAAGACGTCCCCAGCTGAACCTCAGCGGCCTTCTGGGCGCAGCGTCTCCGGTCCTCCCAATGGGCCCAGCAATGGACTGCATATTACATTGATCCCTCCCACTATCATCTTACACATCAGCTGTACCTCTGTGTACATTTTGCATACAGCAGAGAACACTCCCTAAAGTACACACTGCATGCACACACATACATCAACATACAGCCATGTTGAATCCAAAATACCTAATATGTGCTCACCTGTTGATCTGGAGGCCCATACAACTGTCCATACAAGGGTAGGACCCCATCCACAATCTTCTCCAGTTCTTCGGATGTGAAGGATTGGGCCCTATCCCCAATAGCATGGGCCATTGTGGGTTCCAGCCACAGGAGACAGCAGTTGACGCAGTGGATTTCTTGATAGGGTGAAGTCAGGAGTCAAGTGACATGGGCTTCTAAAAATGGCCGTCATGTACACGCCGGTAATCTCCGTCACCACCAGCGGTGATCATCGGTGGCCCATGTGCTCCATTGACTTCAATGTTAACCAAGGAGGAGTTGCACAGCAATTCAGACCGCCCTCTGCCATGACTTCAAACGCCAGCGGAGTGAGGTCACTTTCACCTGTCCTCTGCATGCAGGGCAGGCGGGTGTCATTTACTGATGATTGTAATCATAATGGTGAATAAAATGTGCATCATAGGTACTTATGGTACACACCAAGGCAATTCCTACACATCTACATATACATTTGGTGGGAGAATCAGGCTCCTCAATGAGAGCTCATACCAGTGCACTGCTTGCAGAAGAGTTGTTGACAAAACATGTTAAATGTGATGGTACAAATCACGTCTCGCAACTTCGACTACATCTGTGAGGCAATATGACACATTAATGAAAATGTATGGTATCAGAAGTCCGTTTGCATGTAGGGTTCAACAGAGCAGATTCCAATCTTTGGTTGCCTGAAATGTATGAGACATTTCTATTTACTGTAATGTTGTGTGTCTCTATCCTTCCTGCTATCATACACTTGTGATTGTGTAGGAAAGTACAATCTTGCCTGGCATGTTACCCCCATATTTCACTGTATATATGTTGTTTTAGTCTATGTGTCACTGGGACCCTGCCAGGCAGGGACCCAGTGCTCATAAGTATGTGCCCTGTATGTGTTCCCTGTGTGATGCCTAACTGTCTCACTGAGGCTCTGCTAACCAGAACCTCAGTGGTTATGCTCTCTCTGCTTTCCAAAATTGTCACTAACAGACTAGTGACTAAATTTACCAATTCACATTGGCTTACTGGTACACCCATATAATTCCCTAGTATATGGTACTGAGGTACCCAGGGTATTGGGGTTCCAGGAGATCCCTATGGGCTGCAGCATTTCTTTTGCCACCCATAGGGAGCTCTGACAATTCTTACACAGGCCTGCCACTGCAGCCTGTGTAAAATTACGTCCACGTTATTTCACAGCCATTTACCACTGCATATAAGTAACTTATAAGTCACCTATATGTCTAACCTTCACCTGGTTAAGGTTGGGTGCAAAGTTACTTAGTGTGTGGGCACTCTGGCACTAGCCAAGGTGCCCCCACATCGTTCAGGGCAAATTCCCCGGACTTTGTGAGTGCGGGGACACCATTACACACGTGCACTATACATAGGTCACTACCTATGTATAGCGTCACAGTGATAACTCCGAACATTGCCATGTAACATGTCTAAGATCATGGAACTGTCACCCCAATACCATTCTGGTGTTGGGGGGACAATTCCATGATCCCCCGGGTCTCTAGCACAGAAACCGGGTACTGCCAAACTGCCTTTCCGGGGTCTCCACTGCAGCTGCTGCCAACCCCTCAGACAGGTTTCTGCCCTACTGGGGTCCAGGCAGCCCTGGCCCAGGACGGCAGAACAAAGATTTCCTCTGAGAGAGGGTGTTACACCCTCTCCCTATGGAAATAGTTGTGAAGGCTGGGGAGGAGTAGCCTCCCCCAGCCTCTGGAAATGCTTTGATGGGCACAGATGGTGCCCATCTCTGCATAAGCCAGTCTACACCGGTTTAGGGATCCCCCAGCCCTGCTCTGGTGCAAAACTGGACAAAGGAAAGGGGAGTGACTACTCCCCTGACCTGCACCTCCCAGGGGAGGTGCCCAGAGCTCCTCCAGTGTGTCCCAGACCTCTCCCATCTTGGAAACAGAGGTGTTTGCAGCACACTGGACTGCTCTGAGTGGCCAGTGCCAGCAAGTGACGTCAGAGGCTCCTTCTGATAGGCTCTTACCTCTCTTGGTAGCCAATCCTCCTTCCTTGGTAGCCAAACCTCCTTTTCTGGCTATTTAGGGTCTCTGCTTTGGGGGATTCTTTAGATAACGAATGCAAGAGCTCACCCGAGTTCCTCTGCATCTCCCTCTTCACCTTCTACCAAAGGATCGACCGCTGACTGCTCAGGACGCCTGCAAAACTGCAACAAAGTAGCAAGACGACTACTAGCAACCTTGTATCACTTCATCCTGCCGGCTTTCTCGTCTGTTTCCAGGTGGTGCATGCTCTGGGGGTAGCCTGCCTCCTCCCTGCACCAGGAGCTCTGAAGAAATCTCCAGTGGGTCGACGGAAACTTCCCCCTGCAACCGCAGACACCAAAAGACTGCATCACTGGTCCTCTGGGTCCCCTCTCAGCCTGACGAGCGTGGTCCCTGGAACTCAGCAACTCTGCCCAAGTGACTCGCACAGTCCAGTGACTCTTCAGTCCAGGTTTGGTGGAGGTAAGTCCTTGCCTTCCCACGCTAGACTGCATTGCTGGGTACCGCATGATTTGCAGCTGCTCTGGCTCCTCTGCACTCTTCCAGGATGTGCACAGCCAAGCCTGGGTCCCCAACACTGTAACCTGCAGTGCACAACCTTCTGAGTTGTCCTCCGGTGTCGTGGGACTCCCTTTTGTGACTTTGCATGCACTCCAGTTCACTCTTCTTCCAAGTGCCTGTTCAGGTACTTTTGCGGGTGCTGCCTGCTTTTGTGAGGGCTCCCTAAGTTGCTGGGTGCCCCCTCTGTCGCCTCCTCCAAGTGGTGACATCTTGGTCCCTCCTGGGCCACATCAGCACCCAAAAACCTCTACCGTGACCCTTGCAGCTAGCAAGGCTTGTTTGCGGTCTTTCTGTGTGGGAACACGTCTGCAAGCTTCATCGCGACGTGGGACATCCATCTTCAAAGGAGAAGTCCCTAGTCCTCTTCTTTCTTGCAGAACTCCAAGCTTCTTCCAACCGGTAGCAGCTTCCTTGCACCTTCAGCTGGCATTTCTTGGGCTCCTGCCCGCTCTCGACACTGTCGCGACTATTTGACTTGGTCCCCTTGTCTTACAGGTACTCTTGTCCGGAAATCCACTGTGGTTGCATTGCTGGTATTTGTTCTTCCTGCAGAATCCCCCTATCACGACTTCTGTGCTCTCTGGGGGTAGAAGGTGTACTTTACTCCTACTTTTCAGGGTCTTGTCGTGGGGTATTTTTCTAACCCTCACTGTTTTCTTCTAGTCCCAGCGACCCTCTACAAGCTCACATAGGTCTGGGGTCCATTTGTGGTTCGCATTCCACTTTTGGAGTATATGGTTTGGGTTGCCCCTATCCCCATGTGCTCCTATTGCAACCTATTGTAATTCTACACTGGTTGCATTACTTTTCTTGCTCTTAGTTACCTAATTTTGGTTTGTGTACATATGACTTGTGTATAGTACTTACCTTCTACCTGAGGGTACTCACTGAGATACTTTTGGCATATTGGTGGTCATTCCGACCTAGGCGGGCGGCGGTTGCCGCCCGCCCGTCGGAAGCCGCCTGAATACCGCCCCGCGGTCAATAGACCGCGAGGGGTATTCTGACTTTCCCGCTGGGCCGGCGGGCGATCTGATTCAGATCGCCCGCCGGCCCAGCGGGAAAGCGCCTTCCACAAGGAAGCCGGCTCGGAATCGAGCCGGCGGAGTGGAAGGCGTGCGACGGGTGCAGCAGCACCCGTCGCGCTTTTCAGTGTCTGCATCGCAGACACTGAAAAGCCTAGTTGGGCCCTGTTAGGGGGCCCCTGCAGTGCCCATGCCCTGGGCATGGGCACTGCAGGGGCCCCCAGGGGCCCCAAGACGCCCGTTCCCGCCGGCCAGGTTCTGGCGGTAAGAACCGCCAGAGCCAGGCCGGCGGGAAGGGGGTCGGAATCCCCATGGCGGCGCAGCATGCTGCGCCGCCATGGAGGATTCCCCAGGGCAGCGGGAAACTGGCGGGAGACCGCCAGTTTTCCCTGTCTGACCGCGGCGTTAGCGCCGCGGTCAAAATGCCCTTAGGGGCACCGCCGGCCTGTCGGCGGTGCTCCCGCGCCCGTTGGCCCTGGCGGATTGTATCCGCCAGGGTCAGAATGAGGGCCATTGTCTTAAACATAAAGTACCTTTATTTTTAGTAACTCTGGCCCTCATTCTGACCCTGGCGGTCGGTGATAAAGCGGCGGCCAAGCCGCCAACAGGCCGGCGGTCTAAAATATGCAATTCTGACCCTGGCGGGAACCGCCAACACAGCCCGCCGTATTAACACTCCGCCCGCCACGGCGGTACAAACAAACAGCGTGGCGGTCCCCGCCAACAGCCAGGCGGCAGACAATGTACCGCCCACCCTATCACGACCCACCAATCCGCCACCTTTTCCGGGGCGGGAGCACCGCCGATAAGAACACGGCGGAAACAGACTACGAACGGGAAAACGCTCACCTCTATGCAATCCACGCGAGATTCCGGCAGTATGGAACCAGAGTTGCAGGTCATCCCCGCACTCCTATACCTGCTCATATACCAGGAGCACGCCCGGCGGCGCGGAAGACATCGGTGAGTACTGCACCTACGACACAGGGGAGGGAAAAGATTACCGGCACACACCCACCCACCCACACCCACTACAACACACACATCAATGCATTCCCACAGATCACTGTCACAACCCACAAACCACCCCCCTCCGAAATAATGCAAAGACCAAAATAAGAGATCATAAACGGGCAGATATATTGAAATATGTACACCAGTAATCCCAATAAATAAATAAACTATGTACAAAATATACACAGCTACTAAATGTAGTCCAACCACTGTCCGTGGATCACAGGGGTCCTGTGCAAAGGGGCAAGGCCCAGTCCCACGACAAGAACTCCACGGAGAGAACACTGCAGGGGCATCAGAAAGAAAATAGGACAGGCACCTCAGGGGGAAGGGAAGGGGGGGCACCTCAGCCACTTGAGTACACGACGCCAGATCCACGAGGGGACTCCATGACCACTGGGCCATCCTGGGGAGTGCTAAGCCACAGTCCATACAGTCCATACAGTGGGTGGCCTGCCCACTGGGCCATCCTGGGGAGAGCAAAGCCACAGTCCAAACAGTCCATACAGTGGGTGGCCTGCCCACTGGGCCATCCTGGGGAGTGCAAAGCCACAGTCCATACAGTCCATACAGTGGGTGGCCTGCCCACTGGGCCATTCTGGGGAGTGCAAAGCCACAGTCCATACAGTCCATACAGTGGGTGGCCTGCCCACTGGGCCATCCTGGGGAGAGCAAAGCCACTGTCCAAACAGTCCATACAGTGGGTGGCCTGCCCACTGGGCCATCCTGGGGAGAGCAAAGCCACAGTCCAAACAGTCCATACAGTGGGTGGCCTGCCCACTGGGCCATCCTGGGGAGAGCAAAGCCACAGTCCATACAGTCCATACAGTGGGTGGCCTGCCCACTGGGCCATCCTGGGGAGAGCAAAGCCACAGTCCAAACAGTCCATACAGTGGGTGGCCTGCCCACTGGGCCATCCTGGGGAGTGCAAAGCCACGGTCCATACAGTCCATAACAGACCCCACTGCCACTGGAGGAGGCAAGTTGGCCAGAGGACATCCTGCAGCCCTGCCCGAGATAGATCCTGCCCTGCCACGTCTGCCAAAGGGCCAGCGGTTCTTGCCTTGAAGGGCCCAGTTCAGCGCTCCTTGCCTTGAAGGGCCCAGTTCAGCGGTTCTTGAGACGGCGGGGCCCAGTTCAGCGCTCCTTGCCTTGAAGGGCCCAGTTCAGCGGTTCTTGAGACGGCGGGGCCCAGTTCAGCGGTTCTTGAGACGGCGGGGCCCAGCGGAGCGGTTCATGAGACGGCGGGGCCCAGTTCAGCGGTTCTTGAGACGGCGGGGCCCAGTCCAGCGCTCCTTGCCTTGAAGGGCCCAGTTCAGCGGTTCTTGAGACGGCGGGGCCCAGTTCAGCACTCCTTGCCTTGAAGGGCCCAGTTCAGCGGTTCTTGAGACGGCGGGGCCCAGCGGAGCGGTGCTTGAGACGGCGGGGCCCAGTTCAGCGGTTCTTGAGACGGCGGGGCCCAGCGGAGCGGTTCATGAGACGGCGGGGCCCAGTTCAGCGGTTCTTGAGACGGCGGGGCCCAGTTCAGCGCTCCTTGCCTTGAAGGGCCCAGTTCAGAGGTTCTTGAGACGGCGGGGCCCAGTTCAGCACTCCTTGCCTTGAAGGGCCCAGTTCAGCGGTTCTTGAGACGGCGGGGCCCAGCGGAGCGGTGCTTGAGACGGCGGGGCCCAGTTCAGCGGTTCTTGAGACGGCGGGGCCCAGCGGAGCGGTTCATGAGACGGCGGGGCCCAGTTCAGCGGTTCTTGAGACGGCGGGGCCCAGTTCAGCGCTCCTTGCCTTGAAGGGCCCAGTTCAGCGGTTCTTGAGACGGCGGGGCCCAGCGGAGCGGTGCTTGAGATGGCGGGGCCCAGTTCAGCGGTTCTTGAGACGGCGGGGCCCAGCGGAGCGGTTCATGAGACGGCGGGGCCCAGTTCAGCGTTTCTTGAGACGGCGGGGCCCAGTTCAGCGCTCCTTGCCTTGAAGGGCCCAGTTCAGCGGTTCTTGAGACGGCGGGGCCCAGCGGAGCGGTGCTTGAGACGGCGGGGCCCAGTTCAGCGGTTCTTGAGACGGCGGGGCCCAGCGGAGCGGTTCATGAGACGGCGGGGCCCAGTTCAGCGTTTCTTGAGACGGCGGGGCCCAGTTCAGCGCTCCTTGCCTTGAAGGGCCCAGTTCAGCGGTTCTTGAGACGGCGGGGCCCAGCGGAGCGGTGCTTGAGACGGCGGGGCCCAGTTCAGCGGTTCTTGAGACGGCGGGGCCCAGCGGAGCGGTTCATGAGACGGCGGGGCCCAGTTCAGCGTTTCTTGAGACGGCGGGGCCCAGTTCAGCGCTCCTTGCCTTGAAGGGCCCAGTTCAGCGGTTCTTGAGACGGCGGGGCCCAGCGGAGCGGTGCTTGAGACGGCGGGGCCCAGTTCAGCGGTTCTTGAGACGGCGGGGCCCAGCGGAGCGGTTCATGAGACGGCGGGGCCCAGTTCAGCGGTTCTTGAGACGGCGGGGCCCAGTTCAACGCTCCTTGCTTCGAAGGGCCCAGTTCAGCGGTTCTTGAGACGGCGGGGCCCAGCGGAGCGGTTCTTGAGACGGCGGGGCCCAGTTCAGTGGTTCTGGAGACGGCGGGGCCCAGTCCAGCGCTCCTTGCCTTGAAGGGCCCAGTTCAGCGGTTCTTGAGACGGCGGGGCCCAGCGGAGCGGTTCTTGAGACGGCGGGGCCCAGTTCAGCGGTTCTTGAGACGGCGGGGCCCAGTTCAGCGGTTCTGGAGACGGCGGGGCCCAGTTCAGCGGTTCTGGAGACGGCGGCCGGTCTATGGCCAACTGCTCATTGCCTGGTGGTGCCCTCCTGGGCAGCGGGGATGGTGCTCCTTCAATGCCCACCTGGGCTGTGGGTGGTGGGGCCCTCCTGGCCAGCTGGGCTGGGTCCTCCCTGGGCAGCGGCTATGGGGGTGGTGGGCTCTCCCGGGGCAGCTGTGCCGGTTCCTCCCGGGGCAGCGGCTATGGGGGTTGTGGGCTCCTCCTGGGCAGCAGGCCTGCTGCCTGACCTCTCCGACTTGCTGCCCTTGCCCTCCTTAGTCGTGGGCCTGTGGCCCTTTCCTCCCTTTGGAGCTGTGGCTGGTGACTGTCTCTGGGTGGTGTCCGGGGGGGATGTAGAAGGCGGGCTCCTGCGGCGCCCCTTCCGCCTTCTGCTCCTCTTCCCAGGGGGTGGGCTGGCTGTCCCCTTGCTGCTGGGCAAAGATCCAGACATGCGGGCTGGCGGGCTCCAATACCCCTGCACCCTTGTCAAGGGGGCTGCAGGGCTGGTGGTGGCTGAGGTGCTCTTCTTACCCCGACGAGAAGGAGGGGGGGGCTCAGGGTCAGGAAAGAAGTTAGTAGTGGCGAGGAAGAGCTTCTTGGGACAATGGAGAGTGGTAGGTACAGTGGGAATGGGAGTGGAGGGAGAGGATGTGGTTGTAGGTGAGTCACGTTTGCTGTCTTTGGGTGCAGGTGCAGGAGGGATAGGCTGTCGTGAGGTGGATGGCTGTTGGGTGGGTGGGTGGCTGCGTTTGTGTGGTGTGGAAGAGGGGGTGACAGACACAGTGGGAGAGGACACAGGGGACGTGTAAATGGCAGTGGGGGTGGTGACTGCACGTGTGCGGACTGGAGTGGATGGTGTGCTGGTGATGGAAACACTGGCTGATGGTGAGGTGAATGGAGGTGTGAGTGTAGACGTCACAGGGAGGGAGGAGGGAGACAAGGAGGTGGGGGTCACAGAGGTGGTAGTGACTGTTGGCATGTCTGCATCGGAATGTTGCGTGTGTGAATGTCTGCGTGATCTGTGGTGCTTATGTTTGGATGAGCTTCTCTTGGGTGTTGAGGTGTGTGCAGGGTGGTCTGATGGTGTGGGTGGGACAGGCAGAGGAACAGGAGACTGGGAGGAGGGAGTTAGTAGAGGGAGGCAGGAGACAGGGACAATGGCTGCCGTCAGTGCTGAGGCCAGAGCCTGGAACGATCGCTGATGGGCAGCCTGACCCGAATGAATGCCCTCCAGGTACGCATTGCTGCGATGAACCTCCCTCTCCACCCCCTGGATGGCATTCAAAAGGGTAGTCTGCCCAACAATGAGCGTTCGGAGGAGGTCAATGACCTCCTCACTGAGGGCAGCGGGGGTAACAGGGGCAGGGCCTGAGGTGCCTGGGGCGAAGGAGATGCCCGGCTTCCTGGCAGAGCGGGCACGGGGCGAACGCTGAGGGGCTGCTGGGAGGGCGGAGATGGTGCGCTGGGTGGCGGCTGTACCTGTAATGGCGGGGGGCACGGATGGTGCCACCCCCGCAAGGGAGCCCCCTTCCGAGGACGTGTCCGTGTCGCTGCAGGGTCCAGTCGTCCCCGTCGTGGAGCTCCCCTCGCCCTCCGTCTCACTGGTCCAGTCTGACTCTGTGGCATGGCCCTCCTGGGCCATGTGAGATGCAGCTCCCTCCTGCCCCGATGCCACTTCTCCTCCGCCTGATGATGCTGATGCACACAAGCACAGAAAGACAAACAAAAAGGGGGGGGGGGAGAGAAATAAAGGGATATTGATTACATGGATCTCCGGTACAGTTAGCGGACATGACAGACACAGATGCCCCCTGCACTAAGTTGCGCACTTGGGGTCCGCTACGCATTCCGTGGAACATGCCCTACACGCCTAGAGTTGACAACTGCACCCATGGATGACACGGCCCAGGGATGGCTGTACTGACAAACTACTGAGGGTGGTGGCTGGGGACACAGGGGCTTACGGGGGTGCCCAGCCTACAGATATCGCCCTGGCCTAGGGGGACCCCCAGCCCTCCTCCCCCACCCAGACACCTCCACTGCGCGACAACAGAGTAGATAATGCTTGTACTCACCCCCTTGTGTCTGCTGTGCTGCCCTCACGCGCCCATCCAAATCAGGGTAGGCCACCGCCAGGATCCGGAACATCAGGGGGCTCAGTTGACGGCAGGCACCCCGCCTACGTTGGGAGGCCATCCCCAGCAGAGACTCGGCGGTCTTCTTGGTCCCGCGGCGGATGTCCTCCCACCTCTTGCGGCAGTGGGTGCCCCGTCGATGGTGGACCCCCAGGGTCCGGACTTCCTTGGCGATGGCACGCCAAATCCCGATCTTCTCATGGGCGCGGACCTATGTGACACGTACAGGGAGGGAGAAATACCACGTTCAAGTTTGTCAGCATTTTCCTTGCCAGTGGCCCAACGCCCCCCATCCCCGCCAGGCCCCCCGCCATGCCCCCGCCAGGCCCAACATGCCCCCCATCCCCGCCATGCCCCCCGCCATGCCCCCCGCCAGGCCCAACATGCCCCCCATCCCCGCCATGCCCCCCGCCATGCCCCCCGCCAGGCCCAACATGCCCCCCATCCCCGCCATGCCCCCCGCCAGGCCCAACATGCCCCCCATCCCCGCCAGGCCCCCCGCCATGCCCCCCGCCAGGCCCAACATGCCCCCCATCCCCGCCATGCCCCCCGCCAGGCCCAACATGCCCCCCATCCCCGCCAGGCCCCCCGCCATGCCCCCCGCCAGGCCCAACATGCCCCCCATCCCCGCCATGCCCCCCGCCAGGCCCAACATGCCCCCCATCCCCGCCAGGCCCCCCGCCATGCCCCCCGCCAGGCCCAACATGCCCCCCATTCCCGCCAGGCCCCCCGCCATGCCCCCCGCCAGGCCCAACATGCCCCCCATCCCCGCCAGGCCCCCCGCCATGCCCCCCGCCAGGCCCAACATGCCCCCCATCCCCGCCAGGCCCCCCGCCAGGCCCAACATGCCCCCCATCCCCGCCAGGCCCCCAAGCCAGCCAGTGGCCCCAAATCCAGATTGAATTAAACTCACTTGTTGGTCTGGAGGACCGTAGAGTAGCGCATACTGGGGGAGGACCCCATCCACAAGTTTCTCCAACTCCTCTCCAGTGAAGGCAGGGGCCCTTTCCCCAGGCGCAGCAGCCATTGTCCCTTCCAGACCGAGGTCACAGCAACACTTGCAGTATAGATCCTCTCCTGTGAAAGTTCAAGTCGCAAGTGGATAAGTAGATAGAAAATGGCGGTCACGTCCGCGGCGGTGCGTACCGCGGCGGTGCGTCCCGCCACCGCCGGCGCCCTTCGCCATTGGCTCCTGAAACCCATAGGCTTCAATGTTAACCAATGCGGCTTCGCGCCGCGGTCTTCGCCCGCCGCCCGCCGCGGTGTGCCACGCCAGCGCATTGACCTCACATCCCATTGTCACACTTCACGGGTCAGGCAGCCGCCATTTCCAGGGCCCACATGGCTCAATTTCAACTGCGTCACACAGGCCTAGGCCTTGCATAGCCACTCAGACACGCCATTCACTGCATAGAGAATCGTTTACTGTGCTAGCTGTGAGTACGTACCTGTGGGTTGCTTGACTGTGTGCTCCATGTTGTCCTTCCTAGGCACCGTCCGCTGGGTTGGGCGAGGAGACGGATGAATCCTCCCGTGTACCGACCGCTGGTGGACCTGTCGACAATGGAAGAACGCCACATTATCCTGACCTACCGTCTTAACCGTGCCACTATCCATGAACTGTGTGCCCAGCTGGAGCCCGACCTGATGTCCCCCATCCGCCAACCCACAGGGATTCCCCCTCTGGTGCAGGTCATGTCAGTACTCCATTTCTTGGCAAGTGGGTCATTTCAGACAACAGTGGGAATTGCTTCTGGGATGTCTCAGCCCATGTTTTCGAAGGTGTTATCCAGAGTGTTGTCTGCCCTGATGAAATCCGTGAGGAGCTACATCATTTTCCCTGAGGTGGGCGAATTGGCTACAGTGAAGGGTGATTTCTACGCCCTTGGACATATTCCCAACGTAATTGGTGCCATTGATGGGACCCATGTGGCTTTGGTTCCCCCAAGAGACAGGGAGCAGGTGTACAGGAACAGAAAAAATTACCATTCAATGAACATCCAGGTGGTGTGTTTGGCTGACCAGTACATCTCGCATGTAAATGCCAAATTCCCAGGGTCAGTGCATGACGCCTACATCCTCAGGAATAGCAGCATCCCTTACGTGATGGAACAGCTACAGAGACACCGTGTATGGCTAGTGGGGGACTCTGGGTACCCCAACCTGTCGTGGCTACTGACCCCAGTAAGGAATCCCCGGACCAGGGCAGAGGAACGGTACAATGAGGCCCATGGGCGTACTAGGAGGGTGATCGAACGCACCTTTGGCCTCCTAAAGGCCAGGTTTAGGTGCCTGCATATGACAGGTGGATCCCTAATGTACTCACCTAAGAAGGTGTGTCACATCATCGTGGCCTGCTGCATGCTTCACAACCTGGCTTTGCGCCGCCAGGTGCCTTTCCTGCAGGAGGATGGTCGAGACGGTGGTGTTGTGGCAGCGGTGGAACCTGAGGAGAGTGACGAGGAGGAAGACGACGGGGCTGAAACAGACAACAGGGACAGAATCATTGAACAGTACTTCCAATAGGACACAGGTAACATTTCAAAGATAATTTAGTAAATGTTAACTACTCTCCTGCATCTCTGCTGCCTGTCTATTTGCCCCAGTGTATGATGACTGAGTTTTGGCTTTTCCCTCCCTATTTCAGATCTGGGGTCCCCACTACGAGTCCTGTGCTTCGTTTCCCCATGGACTACAGCTTTGTGGCAGCTGTTTGTTGACTTCACCATGTACAAGGACATATTTGCACTGTCATGTCAATTACAATATATTGAAATCACAGCCAGACTCCAGATATTTTGGTGCAAAATAGGTGTTTATTTAAGTGCTCAAAATGGGATGGGTGGTTTCAAGTGGGTGGGGGCTATGGTGAAGGAATGTCCATGGCAGAGTCCAGAGTAACAGTCACACAGGTGCATTGTCCAGAGGCCTGTGGAGAGATGGAGCATGGGCAGTTCAAGGATGGACAGGGTGACAATGTGGGACAGTGGGATGACATCAGGTGGTATCCATTGCTGGCGGGGGTCTTGACATCCTACTCTGTCTTCTTGCGAGATCTCAGGGCCCTCTTGCGGGGTGGTTCTTCTCCTGCAGGAGGTGGGGGTCTGGTGGGCTGCTGCTGTGCGGGGGCCTACTGTCCACTAGCGCCGGCGGAGGTGGTTGGCTGTTCTTGGTCCAGGCTAGTGGCAGGGGCCCTTGGGTGTTGTTGAGTGTCTGCCCTGGTGTTGACGAGGTCCTGCAGCAGCCCTACCATGGTAACCAGGGTGGTGTTGATGGCTCTGATGTCCTCCCTGTACCCCCGATAGTGTTCCTCCTGCAGTACCTGGATCTCCTGGAACCGGGCCAGTACCGTCGCCATCGTCTCCTGGGAGCGGTTGTATGCTCCCATGATGGTGGTGAGGACCTCGTGGAGAGTGGGTTCCCTGGGCCTCTCCTCCCCCCCCTGTCGCACAGCTGCCCTCCGAGTTGCCCTGTTTCCCTGGGCCTCTGCCCCCTGGCCGGTGTGCCCACTACCACTGCCCCCAGGTCCCTGTTGTTGTTGGGGTGGTGGGTTATCCTGGGTGCCCTGTAGTGGTAGACACACCGCAGATTGACGCGCCCTGGAGACAGAGGCATGGGCCCGCTGGGTGGGAGCTGTGCTGGTGTTCCCAGAGGGGTTTGGGTCTGTAGTGGCCTGGGCCTGTGTGAGGGGAACCGACTGTCCAGAGGTCCCCGATGGTCCGGGCTGGTCATCGGTGTCCAGGTCGACAGAGCTGCTGTCATCGCTGACGGCCTCTTGGGTGGGGGGTGTGGAGAATTCTGGCCCCTCCGCCGCGGTGTGTTGACGGTCGGGTCCTGCAGGGGTATAGAGGTATGGTTATAGTTTCAATGTGTGGCATATGGGTGTATCTATGGGTTCTCGTGTCCCCAAGTGCTGGCATTCGTGTGTGGGGGCTTTGGTGAGGGTGGCTTGTGGGGGGGATGTGTATATGCATTGGGCATGCTTTGGTGATGGGTGTCCATGCTTAGTGGACGCATGCAGGCCTAGGTTTTGGGATGTGTGGGTTGTGATGGTGAGACATTGGCGGGGAATAGGTGTGCTGGGGGTGGGGGTGAGGATGGTGGTGGGGGTGAGGATGGTGGTGGGGGTGAGGGTGGGGGTGAGGATGGGGGTGGGGGTGAGGGTGGGGTTCGAGGATGGGGGTGAGGGTTGGGGTATGATTTGGCATGCAGGTGGGGGGGAAGCAGTATTGAAGCTTCAACTTACCAGTATCCATTCCTCCGCCGACTCCTGCGAGGCCGTCAGGATGCAGGATGTTCAAGACTTCCTCCTCCCATGATGTGAATTGTGGGGGTTGAGGTGGGGGTCCTCCGCCAGTCTTCTGCACGGCGATGTTGTGCCTGGATACCATGGAACGCACCTTCCCCCGTAGGTCGTTCCATCGCTTCCTGATGTCTTCCCGAATTCTGGGGTGCTGTCCCACTGCGTTGACCCTGTCGACAATCCTCTGCCATAGCTCCGTCCTCCGGGCAATGCTGGTGTATTGTATCTGTGTGCCGAACAGCTGGGGCTCTACCCGAACGATTTCCTCCACCATGACCCTGAGTTCTTCGTCTGTGAAGCGGGGTTGTCTTTGGGGTGCCATGGGGTGGTGTGTATGATGTGTGGGGTGGAGTATGTGTAGTTAAGTGTGTTGAGTGTGGTGGTGTGTGTTGTTTTGTGTGTGGATAGTGTGTGGGTGATGGTGTTGAGTGGCTGTGTCTGTTAGTTTGTGGATGCTGGTGTCTCGCTCTGGCCTTCTTTCCGAATTTTTTTGCGTAGGGGTTTGTGGGTGATGTGGGTGGGTGTTTTATATTGTATTGTGTGTGTGGGAGTGGTGTGTGTATGTGTATCAGGTGTGTGGGATTCAAATCGTCAAATGTGGCTGAGTTTTGTTCGTTTGTGTGTATTCTGACCGCGGCGGTGTGTCCCGCCAATGGAATACCGCGTTTGAATGACCGCCGCGTGGATTCGTGGGTCGTAATGGCATGGGCGTATTTCTGTTGCCGTGGCGGTGGAGGTTTGGTCACCTCCACCTTTCCGCCGACCGCTGGTCTGGCGGTCGGTTGTGGCTGTCGGATTTTCAGAGGTTTGCCTTCTGCGGGTCAGAATGACCGTGGCGGGTTTCCGCGGCCGCGGCGGTGTTATGGCGGTCTTCTGACCGGCAGTAAGTGCATTTTACCGCCGGGGTCAGAATGACCACCTCTGTGTATTGTGTTTTTTTATGATATTGTGCATCTGACACCAGTGGTATAGTAGGAGCTTTACATGTCTCCTAGTTCAGCCTAAGCTGCTTTGCCATAGCTACCTTCTATCAGCCTAAGCTGCTTGAAACACCTTGTCTACACTAATAAAGGATAACTGGACATGGCACAAGGTGTAAGTACCTCTGCTACCCACTACAAGCCAGGCCAGCCTCCTACACATATTTACAAAGTGGCGCAATGCATGTATTGCCCCACTTTGTAACCCTTTGAGCTACATTATGCCTGCGCCAAGCATAATGTATGCAAAGGGGCGTTGCCTCATTAGGTGGGCCAAAAAATGGTGCAAGGAAATCTAAACGATTTCCTTGCACCATTTTTTTGGCACTTTTAACACCACTCAGAGCAGTCATTCAAAGGAGGCTTCCATTGCTTACAATGGGCCTCTGGGAGCTTTGCACGATTAGCATCAGAATTTGTTACGCTAATCCTGCAAAGCACTGGACAAGCATCAAAAACTCAAACGCTAGTCACCTAACTACTGCAATGGTGCATCGTATTTTAAATATGGCACACACATGATGAAATTAGGGGGACGCTAAGGGGCACAGGAAAAGTGGTGCTGCACTGTGTGCAGTACCCCTTTTTATAACTATGTCCCAAGGTCTCTCTATACAAATCAATGCTTGACTGTGTTGTTGTGCGTTTGATGGATGTTGTACAAAGTCTTGCATGACAGGTACATCGTAAGAAGGTATGACAACATTTTCCGGCAACATACATAAATGTGTGCCTCATACATATTAGAAAGGAGATACCTCAGTGGAAGACTGCTGTGAGTTACTGTATGCAAATTCAACAAATAGTAACAAGGATTCCCTCCTTTTGGAGTAGATGTTGGAAGACACCCCAGTGTCTCCTCCAATACCTGATTCACCCGATCTGTCTGCCAATTAGTTTGTGGGTAATAAGCAATATCCAAGGATATGCAATGACAACACCACAACTGGGAAATTAATAGTGGACCTCTGTCGAAAATGATGACAGAAGGGAGGACATGTAACTGCATGGTTTGATGGATGTTGTACAAAGTCTTGCATGACAGGTACATCGTAAGAAGGTATGACAACATTTTCCGGCAACATACATAGATGTGTGCCTCGTACATATTAGAAAGGAGATACCTCAGTGGAAGACTGCTGTGAGTTACTGTATGCAAATTCAACAAATAGTAACAAGGATTCCCTCCTTTTGGAGTAGATGTTGCAAGACACCCCAGTGTCTCCTCCAATACCTGATTCACCCGATCTGTCTGCCAATTAGTTTGTGGGTAATAAGCAATATCCAAGGATATGCAATGACAACACCACAACTGGGAAATTAATAGTGGACCTCTGTCGAAAATGATGACAGAAGGGAGGACATGTAACTGCATGGTTTGTTGGACAAATAACATGGAGAGATCCTTGGCAGTGGGCATCTTTTTAAGGGCAATGTTCTAGAGCTCTGATGTTCTGCGGTATCAGTTCCTGAGAGTGCTGACTTCTGGAAACTCACCTAGACAACATATCAGCCTTAGTCTGTTGTTTTCCTAGATGGTAGGTGATGATGAAATTGTATTTAATGAAAAACAATAACCACCTTATTTGGCTAGAGGGCAGTGCTTTTAATGACCATAGGAACTAGAGATTCTTCGGATCAGTGTATATAGTAATGATCTGTTGAGCCCCTAGTAGATATTGCTTCCAGTCTTGGAAACAACATTTACTTGTCAATAATTCTCATTCAGTAACTATATAGTTCTGCTCATCTGGCAAAATTTCAAAATATTTTAGTAAACGTAAACTTTCCTTGAGCAACACTTGATATTCACTCAGTAGTTCATAGTTCATGTTTATTATGTGGTATATTAGTGATACATTTTTACTGCTTAGAGGATATACCCCATTTACAATATAGGGAAAATCATTGAAATTCCTTGGACTAAGAAAACTTTAATGCAATTTATAGAAAGACATAACCTGCTTGCCTTTCCAGGAAGTAGAACAATATCCAGCAGGACCTTATGAAGCCATCCCAAAATATCCTTAACTTTGAAGGTGACATAAACTTTGCCACTTACACAAAATTCCGGAAAAGAAATGGAATAGGTGATGTTGAGTAACAGATTAGATCTATTTTTGATGGCTTAAAACATTTCATTTTGATAGTAATCTAATGTTTCAATATTTTACTAAATGTTTAATGTATAATAATTATGGTGATTCTGGCTCCTGAATTCATCAGTAGATTTACTGAGTAAACTTCTATTGCAATATTAGCTGTGGGATTCTCATTGATGTTAGTTTTATATGAGTCAATATTTAAAACTAAGGGGCATATTTAAGAAAAACACTTTTCTTGCGCCCCTGAGCACCCCCTTTAATGCCACTATTTGTTCACCATATTTAAAATATGGCGCACCATGGCAGTAGTTAGGGGACTAGCTTCTGAATTTTTTATGCTAGTGTGGAGCTTTGCAGGATTAGCATCTAAAATTCTGACACTAATCCTGGAAAGCCCCCACAGACCCATTGTAAGCAATGGAAGCCTCTATTTAATGCCTGCTCTGAGCAAGCTTTAAAAGTGCTGAGCAATTGGTGCAAGGAAAACCCTCAGATTTCCATACATTATGCCTGGTGCTGGCATAATGTAGCGCAAAGGGTTACAAAGTGGTGCAATGCATGCATTGCATCACTTTGTAAATATTGTGTGGCGTTTTTGGCCTTCTAATGCCACATTAGCGTAAAATAATAATGCTAATGTGGTGTTGGAATGGCTCTTTAGTGTAAAAAAAACTATGCTAGAGTGGCATTGGAATGGCACAAAGGGTTTTTAAATATGCCACTAAGGGGCACATACTAAAGAAAAGTGACACTGCGTACAGTGCAGCAACACATTTAAAGTGACCTTTAGCGTCCCCTACCGCCACCATGTAAGCTCCATATTTAAAATATGGCACACCATGGAGCAGAGTAGGGGGCAATAGCATCATTTGTTTTTATGCTATTGATGTACTGTGCAGGAGTAGCACCAACATTTTGGCGCTACTCCTGCAGATTACATAGGGTCCCATTGTATTCAATGGAATGCCGAAAAAAGTGATGCAAGGAAATCATTTCTTGAGCCATTTATTTGACCCCCATAACAGGAGAACTCCCCCCTTTGCATACATTATGCCTGGCGCAGGCATAATGTAGCTCAATGGGTTACAAAGTGGCGCAATGCATGCATTGCATCACTTTATAAATGTGGCATGGCGTTTTTGGCCTTCTAACACCACATTAGTGTAAAAAAATGACGCTACTGTGAAGTTAGAATGGTGCTAGGGGCTCTTACCCCTAACTTTTACAAGTTTAACTTCATACAAGACATGGATATATTTCAAGTACACTTTTGTAAAATATCCTAAAGTTCTATATATTTTTCAAGTATTCTTAGCTGCTGCACACTACTTGAAAGAATCTAAATGATGAGTCGAACCACAGCAATAACATCTTTAAAAATTATTCAGTGTATTACACATCTCATTTGTCTTTTTTAAAACAACAGTTTTGCTATCAGTGGGGTTGCTCTTTATATTATGAATCTGTTGTTTAGAATTAGTCTTAATATTCTTCATTTCTCCCTGTGAAGATAAGACAACAGAAGCCATTTCAATGGCCCTGGTAAGTAATATTTTTTTTTAAAAAAGAAGTGTTTCCTGTAAGGTTTTCTTGCAGCACCTTACACCTGAATTGATCCTTAATTAATTGATAAGTGACAGTCTCAAATTCACAAGTTGATACCAGAATTACCTATGTTACTACAGACTCATTAGGTCGCTGGTCTCCTAGAAAAAAAGAATCTCCTTACAATATTGCTCTTTTGATCACTAAAACAATGTTCTGGACAACTTTTTGAAATTCATGTAACTCCTCTTCCGCTGTAGGCGTGCAGTCTAGTAAATGCTCGAAAATGTGTTGCCCTTCTCTCCCAAGATAATGGTCCAAATAATTGTACTCCTTTCAGTTCTGAATCATTGTGCATCTAAGACTACCAAATTGATGTTGAATGCCTTATGACAATATTTCCATTCTATTAGTGGATCTCCAATAGAGGAGAAGAATAATAGAGAAACATGTATTGCTTGTATTGCATATAGATGGAAGCAGCCAAACGTGCGCCAATAATTTTATTCACTAGAAAATAAGATTTACAAAGAATTTATGTGAAGTGAATTAAAGTACTATTTAAATAAAATGTATGCAAGTTAAACATGTGCACATAAAGGAAATGTAAAGTACTCAAACTATGTTAGTAAGTGTACATTCTGCAGAATTACATGCCCTTAAACTGATAACATGCTAGGATATGGTTACAGTATGCCCTTGATGTGCAGTAAAATAATGCACATTAAATGTATTTGTATTTAGGGTGTGCACATTAATATATTGTGTAAGTAGATAGTTATGTCAAACTTCAGTAAGTTTTAGTTGTGCACTTATAAGCTTGGTGGGCATATCGCTGGGATATGTGCTTGTGATGAGCAGCCAATTTCTATTATCAAACCTATGTGTACTAGTTGCTTAGATCTTGCCTTGTAGTGTGCTTTTGTGATTATATAATTTTAAGACACATAAAGAAGTTTTTTTCGAGTCAAAAAGGTGTGTACATCACATATATTCATTTTTTGCATAATCCTGATTGCTTTTTTATTGTACCTGTTGTATAGTGTGTGTACCACTAAGACTGAGCTGAAGTTGTCTGAGCTGAGCTGAAGTTGTAATTATGTTTCTTTTGGTTCTCATGACTATGTTACGACCACAGTAAAAAAATAAAGAAGTAGATGAAAGCATAAGGGGAAAAGGTAGTCCAATGACACAGCAAAAGGGAATAGGAGAGTGTGTTGTATTGAACATAGGTTCAATATCTGGTGGGCCAGGCTGAGCGTTGTCAATATATAGTTGAAGACTATATGAGACAGAGATAAGTAACTCCAAGTCATTATTTGTAATCCATGCAGAAGGTATGGAAAGCTGAGATGAGACGCTGCATAGTCTGAGAGCAGGTCTGTCCTCTAAAGGTCAGTTCTGACCTGTCTGAGCTCTCTTTTCAGCACTTGCCCAGGATAGCATTTGCAAGGACTCCACAGAACCAACACAGGTCTGACCTTGCTGACTCCACCAAGCATAACAACAAGCCATGCAGTAAGGCTGCACAACCATTTGCAGTTACTCATATTGAGCAATCTTTCCCACAGCAACCAGATTAGAGTGGCAGTATATGAGTATGAAAGTGTCACATTTCTCAAATTGCCCCCTCATTCTGGCACTGCAAAATAGCTCTTTCTGGTCAGTCTGATTAGAGAAGGAGATGAAGAGGAAACAAAGCATCTGGTTTAGGGAGACCACTAAAACCAATAGCACCCCTTCTAGCCAAAAGGATGAAATAGCACGGCAATTCACTAGTGAGTCAACACTCCCCCTCAGCCTTAAAATCACAAACCTCTGTCACTCTCCATGTAACCAGAGCTTCATTTGAATCCACGGCATGTCTAGTATAGTTTTTACGTCTACTGAATGCAAAACACTATAGGCACACAGTCCATTGGGCATGCACAGTCACAATGAATGAACTGTATGATTGTAGGAAATCTACCTTTCTGCATAGTCACAACAGACTTTTCACCTTTTTTCTGGCTCTTAATTGTGCTGGATTCATAACTTTGTGGAATTTACCCCTACTAAATCCTACTGAAGTACCTGTGCTCCCCTTGAAACATTTTTGAACTGGATTATTAGTAATGAGCATAATTAACTTGACTGTAAATCCTTAATATATGGTTTAGGAAGGGTACCCATGACTGGGAAGTTAAATGCCCCTTGCGGACTGTGGCCCCTATTGCATCATCCACTACAGTGGTAGTGCAAACATGGCTTCAGGCCTACCCTGGGTAGCTTTACTACTGCAGTGTGAAATTATGATGTGTTGAAGTAATCCCCTTTGACAGGAGAAACTCGCCCTTTTAAATACTGATAATTGCTCCCTTTGTAGCTCACAAGGCAAGGTGCATGGTATTTAAAAGTAGAACATATAGAAATTTAAGCTTTACATGATTTTTGTGGCTAGTACCCAAAGGCTTAAAGAAAGCTCTGGCTGGCCCATTATAAATGATGTGAAGCAAAATTAGAAACAAATTCTGCTATCTGTGGATTGGGACCAGCTACGACTATAATTAAACAACAATTTTTACTGTTAAATGTAATCTCAATTTAATGGTGAAGTTGTATTTTTAAGAAATATTAAGGAAAACTAATCTTGGTCCCTAGTCCTAGTTACATCAGTTAAAAGTCCTAGTGATCTTCTCCCACTTTGAACAGTTTGTGTGACTCAAACTTCTACTTAACAGTCTAAATCCAGACAAGAATGTGATTTAATGTCCAGTATTTTGATATTCATGTTGTTTATGCTGACTTCTTTAAAGTGCCCTCAGCTCTGTCCAGTCCTTTGTCAAAGTGACAGTCTGCCACAGCAGGATTGGCTCAAATCTTGATCAATCGAACCCACCGGTCAATGGCATAACCAAAGATCACACCTAGCTCTTAGCTTCCACTGGGATATGTCTCACACATTTCCTAAGGCCTAGGCCTTTGCTCTATCATGATAGCCTGGTCCTACAGTTTGAGCCTTATCAGACCATGTAAGAAACTGAGTTATTGATTGTGGAGTAAAAACTCTTCTCAAGCAACAATTAGAATCCTTGTTAGAGAGAACAACAAAAGTCACTAAATTAACCAAGGCATAACCTTCCAGCAGCTTTGCACAAAAACAGTCAGGCTTAACTTAGAAACTCTGTATAAAGTATTTATGGAGCATACAAACAGCAATAAGGTGAAAATCCAACACAAGAAAATCCAACATCAATTTAGGAAAATAGAGCATTTCTTATAAATAAAATTGGACCATTACAACATAAATCAAATCAGTAGAACAGGAGATTTGCAATTTTAAATATTTAGGGCCAGATTACAAGTCTGGTGTTCTCAAGACCGCAAAACTAGCTGTCGCGGACAGACTATCAAGGCTGTTGGGATCTGACCACGACATTACAAGTAAGGCAGTCGGACTACCAAAAGACTGCCCTCTCCACCAGGATCTCTTAACTCGACGGGCTGACGGTGGTCTTGGTTGTGATCAGCCAGAGCAGTGCTGAAGTCAGTGCAGCTCTGCTGATTACAACCATGTTCTACAGCGGTTCAACTGCCATGAAAAGCCTGGTGGTAGGGCCACTGGGGGCCCCTGCACTGCCCAAGACATTGTTGTGGGCTGTGCAGGGGCCCATCTCCCCCGCACAATCGGAATGTGCACTGTCTCCTCAGCAGCCTTTACGCATGGACTCAAAAGAGCGACATCTCAGGGAGGTCCTGGTTAAACAGAGAATACCCTTTTCTGACATGAGCCACAAGTCTAAGTCACACACAAGCAATGAAGGAGATGCAGTAAAGTTTCAAAAGCATTTATTCACAAGACTGCAATTTACTGTAAAGTGTTTGGGCTGCAATGAGTAGGATCATGGACAATGCAAGTAACAGAATGGTAAAAATGAGAGTTATGAAGATAAAGACCCCCACCATCTTGCAATAACATAATATGTGAAATAGTTGTGAAGTAGGCCCTAATACCCTAGCATGATGAACCTGATCTATAGTGCATAATGTAGATACCTACGTATCTCATTTATTCTTGACGCTGATAATGACCCCTTGACAGAGTTGCACTGAGTAGGTGAAATAAAAACATCTTCCTAACTATAAACATAGCAGCATTGGAAGAATTAATTAAATAAATGTGCTAAAAGAGAGCAAGCTAAGTAGGTTAAAAGTCACTGAGTGACGGGGGCACAGGCCTGCAAGCCAAAGGCTAATCTAAATTCCTGATTCCAATTAAAACTAAATAGGATCCACTACACTAGGGAGGCGTCCAGTTTGACGGCATTGGACTTGGCTCCACGTGTAGCCAAGTCCAATGCCGGCATGTGGGTTCCACTGGGCTGACCAGCAGAAATCTTGATTTCCACTGATCAGCAGAGTGGAAAATTCCAAATAGGGCAGGTAGGGAGACTGCCAGCTCCTCGGCAGTCTCCTCACCACGGGTCTTGCAGTCGGGTTTTCTGACTGCTAAACTTGTAATTAAGCCCTTATGTTGGTATCGGGCCTAAAAGCACAAAGCACCACTCATGGTCATCTCGTCATTCTAGACCGGGAAGAAACTCACAAGTTTAGGCCAATCACAATGGACTGCAGACCAGATAGAGGGATCAGGTTGGTCTCGCTGAAAATGTTATCATCTTAAAGTCCAGCAAGAAGAGTTCAAAACTTTATAATTTTACAACTTTTGCCAGCCAAGGGTCCAGGACCTGGTGAGGCAGGCAGGTCAAGTTGCAGGTCCAAGCAGGACCAGCTGCAGCAGGTCAGACTGGTGCCTCTTGTGTCCCTGTCGATAAGAACAGGAGGTTAGAAACTGACTATTGACATAACTCAGAAAAAAAGATTGGAATGAAGCCTCAAGCAGCAGGACAGTCCTCTGGTAGAAGCAAGGCAGTCCTCGAGGAACAGAGCAACCCTCAAGCAGCAATGTAGTTCTCTGGCAGTAAGGTGATCTTTGAGAAACAGGGCATGCCTCAAGCAGCAGGGCAGTCCTCTGGGGAACAAGGAAAGCCTCAAGCAGCAAAGAAGTACTCTGAAAAACAAGGCAGGCCATAAGCAGAAGAGCAGACTTAAGGCTTAATCCAAATAGCAGTCATCTGAAAATCAAAGCAAGCCTCAAGTAGCAGAATAGTTCTCTGGAGAACAAGGCATGCCTTAAGAAGCAAGTTTATCCTCGGAGGTTCCAGGCAGTCCTCCTGAAGTCTTCTATAGCTCCAGGTGTGTACTGAGAATCCAATTGTTATACCTGGTGCCAGCCTTTGAAGTGGAGAAAACTTGAAGGCTACCCCCACGTCTGGTTCAGGGGAGTTCCTTCCTTACCCCATCAAGGCACCAAGAAGTCTAGGGTCACAAAAGACTAGTTTTAGGTTTCTTTGTGTTTGCTTGAGGAAGCCCCTATCTGAGTGCATGTGGGGCAGGGAACACCTCTGCCCCATCCATCCTATCAGGATGGCCCATCTAGCCCTATTGTATAAGAGGAGCACACAAAGCCTAACATTAGTGTCATGTTACCTTGGACAAATTGTCAGGATGAGAATATTACAACTTTTTAAAAGTAGCATTTTCAGAATTGCTAATTAAAAGCAGACTTTACCATTACACATATTTTAAATTACAAATCTTTTGAAACCAAACATGACATTTCCACCTGTTCCCAATCAAAAGTCATCACTTAGTACATGTAATAAGTTAACCCAATGTTATCTTTTGGGTAAGTATTACAGCAGTGAAAACCAAATGGATGAGATGTTCGCTACCAGGACATGTAAAACTTAAAAAACACATGTTTACACAAAATGCACCCTACCCTCTGGGCCTTTTAGGGCCTACCTTAGAGGTAACCTATATGTTTTAAAGGGAAGATTTAGGCCTGGCAGAAGGTTTATTTTGCTAGGTAGAATTGGCAATGTCAGGCCTGAGACATGTGAGTGCTGCAGACCCACTAGTAACATTTAAGTTACAGGCCCTAGGGACTTGAACTACTCTGTTACTAGGGACTAATTAAATTAAATGTGCCAGATGAGTGAAAGCTAATTTTACCATTCTTAAAGGAGAGAGCACAGGCACTGTAGCACTTGTTAGCAGTGGTAAAGTGCACAGAATCCAAATGCCAAGAACAACAACATTCAGAAAACAGTAGGGGTGAAGGCAAAAGGTTTTGGGGTGACCCTGCAGAGATGATCAAGTTCAACAGACCTACCATTTTATCTGACAAGGAGCTCAGGCCCCACAAATATGTAAATGTCTCTGGAATCAAATACCTCTGATGTACTCAGAGGATGCTCTTCCCTCCATTCCTTTGGGATGTGTTCCTACCATAGGCCTCAGAAATGTCAACAATCCACATCTCCTGTCTAGGAGTTACAATCCTCTCCTCCACTAGCCTTTATATGTCCTGGTCTTACAATATGGAATACAGAGTCCTCATTTTATGTACCATGCACAGGCACACATATACCCCATCATGAACACACAAGTATGGCACACTTTATGCTACGTTTCCTGCTCTTTTCTGTTCAGAAGGCCTACCATGCTGAGTCAAAAACCTGTCCTCTGTAAGTTTTGTCCAGTCACCAAAGCCGACTCACTTAATGAACTATTGAAATGTAATTCAGGGTCACCCGGGGACCTCTCCCTCCCAGCCCCAAATTTTCAAGATGATAGCTCATCATGTGAAGTCCTTTCTCAATGAGCTCTGGAATGCATCTTTGAAGTCTGGCATTTTTCCTGCTACGTGGAAAGAAGTATTTATTCTGCCACTTGTAAAAAAACTAATTCAGATCCTAGTGTTCTTAGTAATTTTAGGGCCATCTCACTTTTGCCAGCACCAGCAAAGATCTTGGAGAAGTTGGTGAATCAGAAACTTTCATCATTCATAGAGGCCTATACCTGTACCATGACACTCAATCAGGCTTTCATTCAGGATGGAGCACTGAAACTACAATATTGGAAGTATCTGAGTATGTTAGAGAAACACTAGATGGAGGTGCATCCGCTACGGTGGGATTATTGGATTTGTCAGCAGCATTCATCACATCATCTCGGTTGAACAAATTAAATCAAATTCACTTTCAGAGCACAGTCTTGTTCCTGGATAAAAACCTTTATGAAGAAATACTCCGAGAGTCTTGCTCCACCCTTTTTCTTCCCCCCAAAACCCTGTTCTGGAGGTACATAAGGTTCCACCCGGAGCCCACTGCTTTTCAGCCTCTACATGGCTCCACTTGCTACCTTGATTGAATCCTGGGGGGCGAAGATGGTCTCATATGCGAATGAACCATGAGGGGTGTTGTCTTCTAAGGAGCACTTTGAAGTGGCCCTCCTTAAATTCAAGGAGAGCCTGAGAGGCCTAGCCAATTAGATCAACTTTTTAAAACTAAACACGGACAAAACATCAGATGTCATTTTTTGCATCCTAAAGCCCCCTTGTTTAAACCTTTGGCGGCCTGAAGAACATGACCCTCCCCCATCGCCTTCTCCATCGCAAAGGAACCTGGGTATCATGTTTGATCCTGACCTCTCTTTTACAAAACAAATCAAACAGATCTCTCCAATCTTCTTCTTGAAGTTTAGATCTGTCAGGGACCTGCTGCACTGCACCTTGCCACGGAGGTAACCCATAAAACGGTGGCCAATGTACTTCTGACATCATGACTTGATGATAATAATAGACCCTATTTAGCTTAATTGCTTTTCTGACCCACAGGCACCAAATCATTCTGAATCCAACAGCCAGGCTGATATGACGAATCCCTTTTCACTATCATATTCCATTCTACTGAAAGCACCTACATTGGCTTCCCCTGGTGAAAAGGATCAAATGTAAGGCTCTCACCCTCGCTATTAGAATTCTTCAAGGCAAAGTCCACTCCATTTGAAAAATAGACTTGGCAAATACCATCAAGAGAGATTGCTGAGATCCAATAACCTCAAGCCTAAGTGTATTCCCAAATTTACAGTACTGGAGGGGAAGTTATGGAACTCTCTACCGCTTAAAATGTCCCCGGCCTAGTCAGTGCAATGCTTCAAAAAAGAACTAAAAACCTGGCTCTTTGATCTAGATTTGCCTTTGATGCCAGCTTGTTCTCTCAGTAGCTGCTTTTGAGAGCCAGGTCACCTCTGTTAAAGCAGCTGAGTGCTTTACAAATGCAATTGATTGCTTCATTGTTTGACACTGCCTGGCGCTACACTCAGCCACCATGTAAATGAGGTGTGAGTTAAGTAGCAGCAGAAAAACTTTACATGAGTAAGATAATTTTTAGTTATAAAATTGTTGTCATTTGTATATTTAATTGTATTACTGTATAAAAATAATTGCTCAATACATTTATTATTTGCGATATATTGGATTTTGAGGGGGTAACTGCAGGGAAATTTTAGAAAAATGTATATTTGAAATTAAAATGTGTGTTAATAATTTTGAAGATATGCAAATAAATAATTCTGAATTCATAAATGTATTTTGTTACATAAATATTTTTAATACATTCCAATGTCATATTAATTAAGATATATAGATATAGTATGAAATAAAAATAGCTTGTTTAAAACATAATTTAAAATTTTAAAATATATAATACAATTTTTTATAAAGTTAAATGTTTAGAAATATTTTTTATGTAAAATTAAAAAAAAACATTTTGGAAAATGTATTTTAAAATGTAGAATTTTTTATTTTTAAATTGCAATTGTATTTTTTTTCAAAAACTAAATGTACATTCATAAAAATTATTTAAATATGTTATATTTTATGAATGTTAATTTTGGAATAATAGCTTATTTGTTTTTTTAGGGTTTAATCATGAGGACTAATAGAAAACAGTTTCAAAAATAGTGTTTATATTTTAATATTTGCAATTGCATTTATTGGTTTCTACATTAGGTCTGTTTGCTTCTAGATTACATTTTATTTATTTATTTAGTTTTTTTTTTAAATGTGTTATTTATGAGGTATTCATTGTACATTTAAATAGTTTAATTCGTATTGCATTGTTTAAATGTTTTATATTTTAAATGTCACCTCTTTCGCCTACCACACCTTTTTCATACAGCTTTAGAATAGATTGGGATTAGTAAATGTCATCCCTTTAGAGCCCAACATGGTTGGATTGGTGTCCCCCATTTAGTATCCATGATTTTCCCTAAAAATGGTTGAATTGTATTAGGAATAGCAAATGTCACCCCTTTAGCGCCCAGTGCTTTCCCCAAATCAGTTTAGATTAGAGTGTGAATAGTAAATGTTACCCTTCTATTGTCCAATACCTTTCCCCAATTTGATTTAGATTGGAGTGGGGACAGTAAATATCAACCATTTAGTACCCCGATCCTTCTTGGCACAGTCATCCTGTTTCTGCTTGTTCTGTTATGCCAGGTCCTGATACTCTGGGCATCTGTGAATTGAGATTCCATTTCCCCTTGGTTGTAGTCCCACTGGTCATCACTGCCCTGGTCCTCTTAGTTCTTGTTCTGTTTCCTCTTGGTTATGGTTCTTCTAGCCATCCTGGTCCCTTCAGGTACCCTTCTCCTAACTCTTTCTTTTCTTTTCTGATCCCCTTGACCCTTGACCCATGTCCAGTTAGCCTTTTTCTACTGATCCTTACCATCCTGCTCATCTGATTCCCAGTATATCAGTTCCTGGTCCTGCTGCTCTCCTTAGTCTACCTGGCCTCTTGTGTTGGCCTTCTTAGGCCATGTCCTTTTAGCTCTTGTCTTCCTGCTTTGGTTTTCGCCCTGATCTTCATTGTGCCCTTAGTCCCTTGGTTCCTTGTCATCTTTAAACTTTTCATACTGTGAACTCTACCAAAAAACAGCCACAATTCTAAAACCGCCAGGACACTGAAAGACAGAAAAGAGGAGGTACCACCACCAGCACTGCCAGCCCAACATAAATCCTCCCATCAGATTATGATCCACAAATCATGACAGAACTTTTTCCATGGCGGAATACCATAGGCGGTGCAAATCGCGGATATCTGAACTCACATCACACAGAACACCATTCCACATTGGACAGCTTCAATAACCCACACCTGACACACATCCACACACTCAACACACCTACACAATGTACTATATAACACACCCCTACACAACCCAAAATCCTTTGCGAACAGAACACTACTCACAACCACAGGGAAGGAATAACTATCTCAGATTTAGCAAAAAAAAAACTTTTGGCACCTATACACATTTCACCAAGCATATATCCCACACCTGCACAGCATACACAACACACAAGTTACTATCACACACAATACATACCAACCATCACCCACTCACATCACAGGACCTACACCTCATCACTAACATTTTCTTCAATCTGTTTTTTAACACTATCTCACTGTCTTTACCACCACTACCATGTCCCCACAAAAACACCCACATTTCACTGATGATGAGTTGAGGGTCATGGTGGATGAAATTGTCAGGGTAGAGCCACACCTTTTTGGAGCACAGGACCAGCAAACATAAATAAACAGGAAAATGGAGTTGTGGCAAATAATAGTCAACAGGGTCAATTCTGTAGGCAGCTATCCACGTACAATGGAAGACATGTGGAAGATGTGGAATGACCTCAGGAGGAAGGTACGTTCCATGGCATTCAGGTACCAGCTGGTGCTACTCAAAACTGGCAGTGCCCCCCGCGCCCTACTTTCACATCTTAGGAGGAGAAGTTATTGGACATCCTGCATCCTGAGGGACTGACAGAGAGACCTGGGGAAGTGGAGTCGGGTATGTCCCTATATCATTCAGCTCACCAAAAAGTTTTGTCTTGCATGCTCCCTCACCACCTTTCCTCACCTCAATTACCAAACCACCTACCACCCAAATTTACAAACACCCCTCTCTGGTATGGCATATGTCCACTAAACTGACGTGGGTCCACAGCCCTTGGAATGGCTTGTTAACTCCTAGGAACTGATAGCACTACAACTCCCAGAAGGCAATATTCCACCATAAAGAAAACCAGAACAGTGCACCAAATTTGAGATATCCTGCATGTAAAACTAACAACCAATGTAACCCATCATGAATGTTCACTGTGAAATAGTTTATGGCAATGACAGAAATGCAATGGCCCACTCCCACCACCATCAAACTGCCCTTAGAAAAAATATTCCTAAGATTGAAATTTACTCACCTAGGGTGGAAATCCAGAGCCAAAGTGGATGCACATTTATTACATCCAGATAGAGGTCAATGTCAATTGCTTACTCCTATACTTATCCCTACTCTGACACTATTGTGCCTTGTTCAGCATTTAGTGCCATGTATCATACCATACGCTTCACTAGGCAAAAAAAGTTATCATCCATGTCATTAGTCAGACAACATAAGAGGGTATCAGCAGTCATATAACTACCAACATAGTTCAACATCTTTGAGCATGGTGTATGGTATTGAAATATCTGAGACTCATTTAGTTCTAGCTAAGAACTGGTAGCAGCTGCCATTGTCAATTCTCAGGATTTAGTTAAGGCAGTGTGTGCATCACACACAACATCAATAATACTCAAACTTAAACATAACTTGTTGTATCACTTACAGCAACTGTGTGTTCCACATTTCCCACAGGTAACCTTGCCATTGTCACCATGGATAGGATAACAGAGACTGACACAACACCTCTGGATGAAGGCCCTAGTGAGGACAACACCCCTGGATGTTAGGACACTGACAATGAAGCTGGCCAATCAGGGACATGTGATCAATCAACAGCTGTCAGCCTCACCCTGTCCACATTGACTCCTCCCAGCCCTGTTGCATCTACATCACAGGCATCGATTCACCCCCAATCCTGTGTCCCAAGGACTGTTTCTTCCATGGTGTGCCCCCCAGTACAGGTACCTGAGCCTCCTCTAGTAACCCCTGACAATGATGGACCTGCCACCACTGGGAGTGGGCAAACAGTGCCAGGGCAGAGGCACATGGGGTTAGGGGGCATGGGAGGGAAGGTGTGAGCCAGACAATGGGGGCCCAAAGGGACAAATCTGACCAGGAAACCATCTCTCAAATCTTGGGAGCCTACCCAGCAGTATGCAAATCAGTCTTGACCCTGTTCCCCATGGGAACAGTCCAACCCAGACTGCCAGACCAGGTCTTACCTAGACCAGAAGCAAGCATCCTGGGACTGGTTTCAGAGTATCACCCTTCATCAGGCAGGCTAGCTTGAATCTGATGGCATAGCAAGCAAGGGGACAACATCTGGGCATACCCTTCCCACTTGGGGTGACAAATGCAAAAACAACAGATGATGGATGGAATGCAGAACAAATCAAACATCCCCCCAGTCACAGATCTGGGTTTAATCCATCAGTTTTTTTTCCTGCCATGCCATTCCAGTTTGGACCCAGCCATATGCAAATCAGTCTTGACCCTGTTCCCCGTGGGAATAGTCCAGCCCAAACTTCCCAAAATTCCCAAGGCATGATGGGCCAGGTACTCACCATGATCGGGAAATCCAACAGCTGCAGTGGCAGGCACAAAATGCCATACTGGCTTCCATTGCTGGGTGCTGAGGGACATCAACACTACCTCGAGTAGGTCTGCCATACAACATCAGGTTTCTTCCACTAGTGATGAGTCATCAGGCTCTTCAACATCTGTAGCTGCTAGTGGAATGGAGGTCCTGCCAAGGGAAGGACATGCCTCATACACCCCACCCTCTGTAGAAGAGGAACTCCCCCCGAAACATGGACGTCCATATAGACATCCTGGAGGAGCAGATGTCAAGATCAAATCCACTGCCAGGAAGTAAATCTCTCCTGATTGTTTCCCCTTTGTGTGTCACAGATACACCCTGTTGACTGTTCTGAAATCTAACTCAATTTTCCTATTGCAAAAGGACACTGGACTTGTGTTTCCAAATGGTGTAGCAGCTACCTTGATGATTTCATCCACCGTGACTGAACCATTAGTTGTTTACTTTCTGTTATTACGGACTCAATTCATACATATTGTTTGGCACTCCCCAATAAATACTACTTAAACACAGGTCCTGCATAAGTGTCAAGTATCAACCATGTACAACTGTCATGAATGACAACTCTAGTCTCAATATGTCACTCTGTATTGTACAACCTTTGTTATGGACATCACACGTTAACTGTAGAACCAGGAGATTCATTACATTGGGATGGCAACATAGACATAATAAAAAAAAGCTGTATTGTACTCCTATACACATTTATTTGTCAATTTGAAATCAGCAGATAGAGTAGTACTGCTGGTGTCTCCAGAATGTCAATTTAGGTTTCATACACTACTAACCCACAGGATACTGAAGTTAGGAACATGTCAGTCTTTCTACAAGCCAGCAGGCAAACCGATTGATCCTTTGTATCACCAGGTAAAGCCTTATCACATACCCATACCTTAGTTTCCTAATAATCATACCCCATGATACAGACAGAGATCAGTACTGGTGTCTCCAGTCCTGGAACCTTTTACTTACCATGGTCAGGAAACAGTAGGCTTGCCACTCACCTGTGTGAGTCCTCAGAGACATGCACGTTGGTCTGCAAAGTAGTAACACACTACATCATACATTATGACGATAGAGGCTCTGGTTCAATGTTTCCCCATGTGTCAGGCACATATGGACATACACATGACACCATTTGACCACCTCCAGTATCAAACAGGTAATCTTGGTGGAAAAACACACTTCAATCCCAGTGTCCTGACAGTCTGGCCATATAAGTGACACTCCACATACTCAAGCTAATATGTACCTGTTTCATCCATGTCCCCTTCTCATGTCTGCCTGAAAATCCCATCTGCCTCTGACACTGTCTGTGATTTGCCAATGAGGATGAGCAAAACAGAAACTCAGCTAATCTGTGATTGTCAAAGATGAGGGTTAGGACATAATTGTAAACATACATCAATTCTGAAAAGTAATTTCTGCAAGTGTGACTTTGCTTGTGCAGTAACAAATCATGACAACGTATCCCACACTGTTCAGTACACAATACCAACAAACAATCTGCATGTAAACCTGACTTATTGGCATTGGAACTATCTAATACCTCACAGATGATGGTAAATAGGAGGTGACATGCCAGGCATCAATTGTAGACTACAAAATGGAATCTCACTTTTAGGAACACATCACATTCCTTTATTCAGTAGAAGTACTGATTGATGAGATCTGCCTGATGTCCCCAGCTTCATCTTCATCAGGCTCATCCTCACTTGGCAAATCTGCATTTCCACCCACACGTTCTGCTGGCTCCTCCTCATCTAATTTGAATGGTATATGAGGTCTCAGGGCAAGGCTGTGGAGCATGCAGCAGGCAACAATTATTTGATTTACCTTGTTGGATGAGTATAGGAGGGCTCCTCCAGATTTGTCCAGGCTGCAAAATCTTTCATTCAGGAGCCCAAAAGGCTGCTCCACAACACCCCTTTTCCTTCCATGGGACCCATTGAAGCAGACTTCTCCTGGTGTGGTTGGGTACCTCACTGGTGTCAATAACTAAGGACAGTTTGGAGAGCCAGAGTCACCTGTAAGGAATGGGTATAACAACACAAACATAGATCTTGGACATGCACATTTGTGATAGCAGGAGAAAAACTTTGCAGACACACATGTCATATGTGACTTACCAACCAGCCAGGCCCTCTCTGTGTAGAGTTGTGTCATTAGCAGTGGGAGATTGCTGTTCTGCATGATGAAGGAATCATGGACTGATACTGGATACTTTGCATATACTTGTGAAATGTACTGGTCTGCCAAACACTCCACTTGGACGTTGATGGAGTGGTAGTTTTTCTTGTTCCTATATACCTGTTCATTGGCACTGGGGGGGAACCAAGGCTACATGGGTGCCATCCATGGCTCCAACCATGTGTGGAATGTGTCCCAAAGCATAATACACTGCCTTCACATGGGCCAAATCTGCACGTAGCTGTCCAGGTCCAGGTCCAGGTGTTTCAACAATGCAGACATTACAGCCTTTAAAACAAGTCTGAACATGGGCTGAGACACACCTGCAGTTAGGACCACTATATACTGAGGACCCAGTGGCCAGGAAGTGTAGCACTGATATGAATTGAATGATGGAGGTATGCTATTGGGTTTGCGAATGGCAGACATCAGATCTTGCTCCAACTGATGACAGAGTTCCATAATTATATGCGTATTCAGGCAATATATTTGTATAATGTGTCTCTCCTCCATTGTGTGCAGGTCTACTAGTGGGTGGTACACTGGAGGTTGTCTTCCTCTACACATGCCAGGGTAACTATGTGGGACAAAAACAGATTGTAGGTGAATTTTACAATGTACACATTATGATTATGTTCATATACAGGTTCATACACATATCTCTATGTGATGCCAGATGAAATATATGACATTTGATATACAGCAAATTGTTATGCATTCTATTACAGTTCCTTTGATTCAGATTCCCTAAACACTCAGCTGTACTTTACAATGCATATATATGTAACTGGCAGTGTTTGATAGTCCTACCTACTTTACATGTGAAACATATTTGTTGCACCGATACTGCACTGACAGCACAAATAGGGTTTTCAGAATAGATTTTCATTTACATTGCTAGCCATACCTATTTTACACAGCTTTTACTACTCACATGCACATTGAGACTTCTAAACATGAAGGCAGCACTTAAAATGTGTTCACAAAATATAGTTATCAGTAAATAACGCACCTTCCATTACTTTCCCATATATATAAAATGCCTCAAAATGGCAGCTGCCTGACTTACTGTACTGGACATGAGAAAGTGACCTAACTCTTCCAGCGGATGTCATCATGGTGGTAGGCAGTTAGAACTGTAGTGGACATTGCCATTGGAACATTGCTGCCTTTGGCGGACTTGGGCCAATAGCAATATCTGCTGACGGTGATGGTCATGATCATGAAGGGAGTGACCGCCGTCTTTGGCAGTACTGTTCTTGAGCCTCTGGAAGCTATCATGCCACGTCCTGCAGATGATAGGGCCCAGCTTTCACTCCAGAAGAGCTAGACATGCTTGGGGATGAGGTCCTACCCCTGTATGAACAGCAAAATGTGCACCAGAGGAGCAAGTGACTCCAATGGTATACCAATGTGTGGAAGGTAGAGTGTATGATGATGTACATGAAATGTGCATTAGTGAAGGATTGAGCAATCATGTGTGGGTGTATGGACATGTGTACATGTGCATAGGCAGACATACAGTAGTGATACATGGTAGATAGTGTGTAATCTAACTTCCTTTATACACAACATAAATTGCAGCATGTACAGCAATAATGGTGTGAGAAATGTTAATAGAAACATACCATCCTATGGACAATCATGTTGCCTGGTCATCTGTGTCTAGTCAATACCTGGTACTGATTGTGCATGTTGTATGAGTGACTCCACTTCACTTCACACATGGGCTGGTTGTAGATGGAAAATTGTGAAGGAGTTTGAACTGAGAGGAAGGGGATGTTTGCTTACTTGCTGTGACTGAAGTGTTCTGACCACCTGTGGTGGTATGGTTCATGTGGACATAATCTTTGTCTGTGTCATCCATGCAGGTCAACGTTCATCACAAAAAGAGAATCTGGAATGCTACCGCCGAGCAAGTGCAGACCCTGGGGGTCCACAGCTGGCAGACCAGGAAGGGGTCGGAAGACCTAAGACGCTGGACCCAGAAGACCGCAGAGGCCCAGCTGGTGATGTCCTCCCAAGGAGGGAGGGGTGCCCATTGGACCTTGACACCCTAATGGCCCACATTTTGGCAGTGGTCTAAGCTGAGTTGGATGGGCGTTTGAGGGCAGAACAGCAGCCCCAAGGGGGTAAGTACTGACTACACACATGTAAATCCCGCTGCCAGGTCAGTGTCTGATGTGTATGTATCTAAACTGTGACAATGTGAAAAGTGCAAAAGGTAAAGGGTCTCCTAGGAACACATAGAAGTATGGTTGCTTGCACTGATACACAGGTAAGAACATTATATTATGTATAGGGACATATCACTCACCTATGTTAACCCTATTGCATAACAGCATGTGGTGATGCACATGTGGTGATGCAAATGTGACAGTTATCTGTGTACCTCTATACAGCTATAAATATATATATGTATATATATAATCTGCTGGGTCATCCTTCACACCTACTGATCCGTACTCCAGATATCTTGTTAGTAAGTTGTCCAGGTCTTTGGTCTCTGTCCATTCCTATGCCACTGGATCTAGTTCTATGTGCAATTTAGAGTCTGACAGGTGAGAAACAGGCCAAATTTTCCTGAGATGTGAAATAGATGTAAAATTCATATGAGGGTGTGATCTCAATCTGAAATTTCACAAGGCATACTTGCTACACTTACTCAGAAGTGTGAGGAGGTGCCCCCATTGCTAAGTGTAAACTGTGCATTGGCAAATGTGATGTTTAATCATGGTGGACATCCTATATGATGAAAAGCATGGTGGTAATATGACATTCCTAGTGTAAGACATATCATTGACTTGGTAGTTCAGACTATTTGTACCATGTACATGGTATTGTGAAGATAAGTGGCTAGCCTGCTATTCCCTCAGCCAATGTATTGTGGGCATGGTAAATAAGGCAGTGCACAATATACACTGTTTTTTGCCAACATCATGTCTACATTGGTAATTCCGACCATTTTTAATATGTGTGATTTCAGTTTGACATACTTTTGGTACTCTGATTCTGTTTTGAAGGATTTTAGTATGGCTATGTTCAATTTACACTGACTTCATTGTGTTGCAGGTGTTGTATTTGACATGTACATGTTTGGAGAATGGTATTGTTATCAGTCAATTTTCTGGACTCTAGGTGTATGTCTCAAGCATGGTACGTTCTAAGTTGTTTATGTCAGTGTAACTTAACTTCAAAGATGTAAGGTTACTCATGTCTGAAGTGTTGATAGTGATGTTTGTATTTCGATATAGTTAATTAGACGTTGATACTCATCAAGATTATTAGAACTGTATGTAGCCTTCATGCACATGACAGGTGTCCATTGTATTGAAGGTGTTGGTATGCTCCCTGGGGTTGTCTGTGGGTACATCATGTGTGCTAAGTAGGCCCCTATTGCTGAACATGGCTTTGTTTTCTATGTGAGAAAGACTAAGATGAGTAGGTCCACACAGTCTGTATAAACATTTGCAAAAACACAATTGATACATGCGTTGCTGAACTGGCTTTGAATTCTATTACACTCCAAATTTGGATATGCCAAATGGAGTTGGTGCATCTGTGTTTTTTGCATTCTTTAATGTTATGGACACAGTTACTATGTATGTGATTGCTAAGCAACATGCTGTATTGTCATTGGAATGTGATGAGGTAACTTTCCTAGAATATGACATCTGGTAATGGGCAGAACAAGTGTTGATTTGGAGTATGCATGACGTTGAAATCAGAGTTAATACTAATTCCTATTGGTGGTTTGTAGTTTCACAGTGATGCTCTGCTCAGGGACACAGTGTTTGTGTTCACAAATCATTTTGTGCAGGACTAGTTTGTGTTATAGCCGGATGGTGAAGCAGTGGTAAGATAGCTGGCTTATGTTGTGTGTGACATTGTTGTCATTTAGGATTGTGGAAAGTATGTTATTGTGACATGATGTTGCCCCAAAATGGTCCCTACCTGGGGGTGTTTTACACATAGATATGATCTTGTTGTGTATGGCATAATGTATGTGTATGTAACAAGACTCTACCTCTCTCTCTAGTTCTCAGCATCAGCATCAGCAGGGGAAGGAGATGGGTCCAGCTGAGTAGGGAAGCTGCTGGCCACGGGACCCCCAAGTCATGATATTACCAACAAAGAAGGACCCATTGGCCAGGAGGGCATGGGGAGTGCCACAAAGGAGACAGGATCCACGTTTTCATCTTCTGAATCCTCCTCCAGTGGACACACCCTGGTGGTGGCGAACCCATCTGGTACCACCCCAGCACCATCTAAGTCTGCTACCACCTTACTACGACCCCCCTCTATGTAACTCCCCACCCAGTTGGCTGGCCCACTCACCCAAGAGGGTGGGCATCTCCTTTGCCGCAAGCACCTCTGCCCCTGACCCTATCAGCAGCGCTGCCCTCAGTGAGGGGGCTATTGACCTCGTGAGGTCCATTTCTGTGGGTCCTTTGACCATTGTGAATGCTATCAAGGGACTTGCAACTCAGATCCAATAGAGTAATGCATTCCTGGCGGGCATTCATGGTGTACTGGCTGGCCTACAGAGAGCCTTTCAGGCTCTAGCCTCCACACTGATGGCAGCCAGTCACCCTTTATCTCCTGTCCCCCCTCCACCTTCCTCTTCCCAACTCCACACCCTTCTTCCCTGACTCAGCTAAAGCACACAGACAGGCTTGCATCCACCTCAATATCCAAGGGTAGCTCAGACAAACATAATCATCATACGACACACCACTGGCATGCATACAAGCAACATTCAGATGCACACACACCAACAGTCATAACCTGCCCGACACCCCCACCACCCCCAATGACAACATACCTGACACACCTGCAGACACCACACCAACATTCATTGATCCAGACACTACACCAATCCTACTCACAGACAGCACCACTGCAGACCCTCAGACATCCACCCCAGTCATCACACCAGCATACACCACAATCACTGACACACCTACATGCACCACATCTACCATACCTGTAGTCACCACCCCAGCAGACACTCACCCACCCACCACAGCATCTCCTAGCACCTCCACCCCCTCACCCCAGGACACATAAGTGTCCTCACTCAGTCACCCAACAGACACCCAGCACACACAAACATACCTCACACAAACATGCACCAAAGACATCCAGGCCAGCACCTCAGCCAACCACTCACTCTCCCTTCACACCAAAACCCTTTTGCTATGACCATCCCCATGTGTCTAAAAATGCTTTCCTTTCTGAGTTTGCCCTTTTCCCTACTCCTCTCCCACCCTGTGATACCCCTAGACGTTCAGTGTCCCTCCCCAAGTCCGGCCTTTCCACCTCAAAGACCTCCCCTGCCCCCCTCCAAGTACCCATGCCCCTCCCCCTGCCAAGAAGTCTACCCCTCCCAAAAAAAACAACCCTTACCTAAACCTAAAACAAAGACAAAACCCTGCCTCCCAAACCAGATCGCAAAGGTCCCCCCCCCCAAAACCTAAACCCAAATCTCCCCTCTGACACCCCCCAGAAAACCCCTGAAGTGCCTGCCTGCCCCATAGGTGCCCCTACCTGTGGAGGTTACATGGCACTCAGGAGTCAAGTTCAGGGCATACATCTGTGCACTGTGTGCATACAAAACTGTTACATTTTTTGGACTGGCCTCCAGCCTTTGTCCTACACATTTCCACTAACTATTCATACATTTCAACCAACCTGTTGTTGGTTTCATGCGTTTCTTTTCTTAATCATGCATTTCTTTCCCTACTATCGAGTTGTTCCTCGCTGACATTGTGTTGTGTGATGGACATTTGTGTGTTTTCTCACTTTTTTTGTGTTGGTATAGAGTGGTATTTGTGTTGACATGTGTTTGTTGGTGTGTTGTGTGGTTTTGTGTGCTTTGACTGTGTGTGTGTGTGTGTGTGAGTGTGTGCATGTTTTGTGCATAGTATGGTAGATGTGATGTTCGCCGGACGCCAATAGAACTGTGGGGAGGATGCTGCAAAGCTGACTACATCTCCACTGCCGTATGATGGGCTCACCACCAGGCCAGCCGGTAGAAACAGAGTGGAGGCATTGGCTTCGGCTCTCAGGGAGAGCCAAGGCCAATGTCACAGCACTGCCTCTGCTGCCAGCACATTCTGAATGCACACTGTCTGTCATGGTCATGGGCAGTGCAGGGGCCCTCTCTGGTCCTGGCCATAAAAAGGCCGTCAGAAAGGAAAGAAGTAATCAGCATGGCAGTGACAGGATCTGTGATCCTGGTGGTGGTGGTGGTCCAGCTGCCAGCATCATAATAGGGAGGTTGCAGCCCTAATGATGCGGCGGTCAGAGTGTCACCGCAGGTATGGTGGGCCTATGGACCGCTACATTCTTAATCAGGCCCTTAGTCTTGTCCTCCTGGTTTGGGATGTCCTTGATCTCCTGGATCTGTTCCAATGGCCTTCATTTCTAGGCCCCAGTCCTTCTGCCCTACCCTTGTCCATTTAGACCTACAGTGACTGCAACCATTGAGCCACATTCTCTTGATCCAGATTCTGCTTGCTCCGGTCCTCTTGATCCTGGTCATTTAATTCCTGGTCCTCCTGCCGACCACCGTTTATTCCACTTGGTCTTCCAGATGATGATTTTCCTTCTTACCTGAGATCCGCTCACCCTGGTACTGCTACTTGTAGAGATTGTTCTGACCTACCTGCTAATCTAAGTCCTGGTCCCCTAGGTGCTGATCTTCATGACCCTCTTAGCACTGATTTTCTGTCCTCCTGGTCATGATCCTTTTAGATTACCTAGTCCTCTTGCTCTGGTCTGCTGGGTGCCCTTGGTACTGCCCATTCAGTCTTCCTAATCCCTGCCCTGCTTCTCTGAGTATCCTGGATTTACTGGCCATTGACTTTCAGATCCTGATCTTCTTTGTCCTCTTCAGTATGGTCCTGATACTTTTTTATCCTTGCCCGCGTGCACTAACTTTTCCAGTCAAAGATTATCATAGCCTTTGCTAGTTCTGATGTTTCTTGACCTCCGGTTCATGCTCGTCTAAAAACTTCCTGAACGTGTGATTCCTGGCCCTGATTTGGCTGGTGATCATTCCCATGTCAGGAGTACATTTGGATCCTGTGTCTCCTGTTTCACAGACTCCCAGTCCTGGACCTTTTCATCCTCCTCATTCTAATTCTCGTCCATCAGTCCTCCTGGCCTGGCTCCCTTGGTTTATCTAGTCACCTCATTTGCCTGTTCCTAATATTTCAGATCCTCATCACTTTGAGCCATGTAGTCCTGGTCTTAGTTCTTGTACTCCTTTATCTGGCCCTCATATGTTGAGCATTCTGATGATAGTTCCACTGGATTTGATTTCTAGGCCATCCAGTGACCCCAGTGCCTGCCACAGCCAGGGAAAGTGCACTCTATGACCTTGAATGCACTGTTCCCAGGGCAGCAGTGAACTCATGCTGCCCTTGGGGCAGCACATTCAATTGAAAAACAGAGTGGCTGTGTGTTTCATTGTGCAGGCGGAAACCCACCTGCACTTTTAGGGGGGAGTAAAGATAGCTTTTAAGTCAGGTGCAATGAGTGACTGCACCTGCTTGAAAGGTTGATGTCTGGGGGGTTCATAGGACCCCCTTTCCCTTTTTTAGAGAACTGCCATCAGTGGGCGCAACCTTTCAAAATCCATAGAGGGTTGCTTGGGCACACCCTGAAGTGAGATTTATGATGCATGGCCCTGAGTGACTTTCTATAGCTCAAATCGATGCATTGCATTACTCTACACCGGGTAGGTGCGACACTTATGGATTATGATGAAGTACCAGATTTACCAAAAGTGGTAGACCTAGAAAGGTGCCAAAATCCTGTGCCTCCCCAGATGAGGCTCAATAAATAGAAAAATCTTTATTTCTCCTCATTTTTTCCTCTTTCTATGTGTGCTGCATTCTGTGGTACCCATAGAAGGAGGAAAAATCCTCTCAGGATTCACGCTTGAAGATGCCCCTTCTTGCACAAAACAATTCTGCAGGCAATACAGGCACCTTTGCACCATGGTACAAGGGTGCCTGCATTTTCGCTAGGCAGCCAAGAGGCTACCAGCATAGGACAAAAGGCAGGAATGCACCATATTTTTTTTAAATACAACACATTCCTTCCCTTTCCCTGTCACACAGTGCAGCGCTGCACTGAATGACTTTCACCCTTACTTGGAAGTTCCAGTAGGACTGTTAAATAGGCTAAAGCTAGTGCAGAATACATCACTTTTAGGTCCATCACTTTTAGGTCCAGATGTCAGAGGGTCTAGCGCCACCTTGAACCACATCAGCATTATTTTGTTTTATGCTAATGTGGCCCAAAGAAGCCAAAATGACCGCGCCAGACATATGTATGCAAGGGGGTCATTCCCCCATTAGGGGGCCCAAGAAAGAGGTGCAAAGAAATCTAAAAGATTTCCCTGTGCCATTTTTTGCTGCATTTTTCACATCTGCACAAAGCAGGAATTAAAGGGAGGCACACCCTTATTTATCATGGGTCTCAATGTGCTTTGCAGGATTAGCCTCAACATTTTTTATGTTAATCCTGCAAAGCGCCAAATTAGCAACTAGTTCCCTAACTACCACCATAGTGTGCTGTATCTTTAATATGGTGCACGCATTGTGGCGATAGAGGGCACTAAGAGGTGGAAGAAAAGTGGTGCTGCATTGGATGCAGCTCTACTTTTCTTAAATCTACCCCTTAGAGTGCTGGACAAAAATAGCCTTGATAGTACAGGAAATATTTATAGAAGATGCCACATGTAGGGCATTCTGCTCCTCAATCAGGGCCTTTTATGTATCCTTAGGGTCCACAGCAGCATATTAGACTGGCGATCGTTCTCCCTTTGGGCAGCCAGGCTCTGGAATTTACTTCTGAGACAGTTGAGTGACCCTGACTTGGAATCTACATTTAAATATTGACTGAAGACCTTCCTCTTTAGAGAGGTGTAGCCATGATCTGTTCCAAAGCTAACTTAACACCCGGAAGCTTGAATTGGAAGCTGCTGTTTGCGCTCTTTAGGTCACATTTCATTCATCCATTCACTCTTACATACATCCACAAGTCAGATTAGAAAAACACTGTAGCACAAAAATGCATAGAAACATGCAGAAGGATTCTATAATTCCTATAAGAACCTACAGCACAGAAACAATATACACGTTGCATGAAAAATATCCTTTCTCCTATGACTCTTCATCTAGGAAAAAAAGAGCAGGAGAAGAAAAAGCGGCATTAAAAAAAATAAAATAATAAAGTGCTCCTTTATTTATGCAGCTTATGTTTTTGTTTTTAATTGTGTTATTATATTCATAAGCTATAAACTGTTCATGCACGTTGCTTAGAAACTCATTGCATGAATTATAAACAGAGTATTGTTAGGGAAGAAAAAGAATGGCTAATTAATGCAACTACATTTAGGTATTGTATAATAATATTAATAATAATAATAACAACATCAGCAATAATGAGTATGATAATAATAATACAGTATTAACAGGAAACAATATTAAGAAGAAAAATTATTTAGAGTTATGTTATACCGTGCAAGAATAGTGTTATGAAATCGAGATGGAGGATAAAGGCCCAGATTTATGAAAAACTGGTGAATCAGCTCCGATGTGTCACTTTTTCAGCACCTAACAACACCATGGTTGTGCCGTATTTAACATATGGCGCACCATGGTGGTTCTTAGGACAATAGTGACAACTTTTTTGATGTTATTGTGGCGCTTTGCTACACTAGCATCAAACATTTTGATGCTACAATGATTACAATGGGGGCGTCATTTTAACGCCTGTCCTTGATCAGGCAAAAAAATGATGCCAAAAATGGCACAGTGAAATCATGTAGATTTCACTGCACCATTTTTGATGGCCTCCTAAAGCCGGAAGGTCCCCCATGCGTATATTATGCCTGACGCAGGCAGAATGTGGTGTAAGGGGTCGAAAAGTGGTGCAATGAATGCATTGTGCCACCTTGTAATTATGGCGTGGTGAAACTTACCTCCTTCAGCCACATTAGCGTAAAAGAAAATGACGCTAATTTTGTGCAAAGAGGCGCTAGGTCTTCTTAAATCTGGACCAAAATTTGTATTGAAGTGATAAACATGAAAAGCATATGCAGCTAATATGCATATCCAGCAAAATGTAAGATAGCATATACTTTGACAAAATGCTCTGTGAGCAAAAAAAGACGTACATCCAGCAACATGTTATCATGACAGCCACATAAAGCTAATGAACTCTCTGAGTGATTAATAAATAGCACTTTGCCTTTATTTTAGGACAGGTTTAAGCATCCAAAATTTAAGCAGTAAAGCTATTATTCAGTGATTACAAAGTTATGGTTCCATCAAATTAAATGCTTTAAAGAACAAACAGTGGCCTTCAATTTAAAATTAAATGTGACTTTACACCTGATGTCTAAATAATGGTCCACAATGCAACAAGCCTTGAAATGCCATTCCCTTGCCAGTACCCATCCATACAATGGCAAGCCATGAACAATACACAAAAGCCAAAATTGTGTTGAAAATGTGTTTTTTTCAGATATTGATGACCAGAGCTCTCACAACAACCAGCTAAAGATATCTCTAACAAGACCTAGAAAGTCGAGTAAGATGGGAGCTTCTGATGCCTCCATGTAGGAGGCAGTGGAGGGCTGTCCCAAAGTATGGATGGCGAAACAAGAACATCAGTTTGTGTCAAATTTTTTATGGTAAGTAATGTGGTTACTGACCCTTGGCTGTGCCCTGGGTACTGCTTACCAGTCCCAGGGCCAGTGATCTGTGTCAAGTGGCTATGCAAATTAGGCAAGTTATAATTGGCAGTATTAACCTACCTTTAAGTCCATAGTATATGATAGGGCACATAGGCTTAGGGACCCCAGCATAAGTAGTTCACTCATAGGTGCACTGCAGAGGTGCCCATTGTCATTTTAAAGGCTGGCCTGCCTTGCTGGCTGCTTTTAAACTAAAGTTACATGCAAATTCAACTTTGGAATTAAAAGTCTTAAACTACCTTATTTTTAGAAATAAGTCACCCCTAAGGTGTCTCCTAAGTGCCCCTAGGGCTTAGTGCTATGTAACTATAAGCAAGGACCTTATAAAAATAGTTTAATAAATCTTGGTGAGGAAAAATAGCTACATTTGTTTTTCCCTCACTGTAGTGAATGGGTTCCATAGGCTAAATTCGGGAGACTTTATTTTAATTAATAAAGTCCCAAAAGGAGATAAATATGTTAGGTTTGGTATCAAACGTATTGTTATAATAAATCTAATGACTTGCCATTGTTAGATTTAAAACAACTAGTTCAGGTAAAGAGTTTTTAGAACTCTACCTGAAAGTTGCCAGCTTCAGCTCTGTGATTGGCTAGCCTCTCGCAGCCTGTCCAGGCTGCCTTGATGAGGTGTGAAGTAGCCTAGGCTGAAGTCAAAGAATGTGCCTCAGCAGATGGTGAAGCTGGATGGGAGGAGAGCAGCCACACTGGTCTTCAAAGGAGAGAAGGACATTTGGAGAAGTTCAGGACCTCCCCCAGTTCCTGCAAACCCAGACAACCAGGTGCCCCCTTGATATGATTAGGAGAGGGCAGGAAAGGGGTTTGTTAAGGATTTTTAGCCACAATAGTGGGTGGACTCAGTCACACATAACCTCCAAAATTCAGTTTCTACCATTTTGGATTTTTAAAAGACAGTTGCTCCCCGGGATTGATTTTTGACACACTTCCCAGGAAGTGGTCATCCAAGAGGATGGTAGCTGGCTTGTGATTGGACAGTTGCCTCCTCTGCTTTTCATCCCAGGAGCAAGGATAAAGTTGGGAGAGCTGCATACACACCTCAGATCCCCACCAAGAACAAGACAGGAAGAAGAAGGACTGCCCTGCTGGACCCCTGCACTCTGAAGGACTGCACCAGCTGCACACTTGGGCTTCAACACTAAAACGACTTTGCCTGGCTTCAACTGGTTCAAGAAGGGAATCCCTGTTTGCTATAGGTGACAGGGTCTCCTGCATTAAAACCTGAAGGAACTGACCAGCTGACCAGTGGCTAGTGGCAATTTTTGGATATGAAAAAGGTGCATTCTGGGAGTTGAAGTCCTAACCCTTAAGGAGCAACTCAAAGCTTCTAGAACCTTGGGGTGAGTTTTTGACTCCTAACAAACCTTCTAAAATCTTCTGGAAGAAGATCCAGAAGTTCAGAGAAGATTGGAGAACTTTTGGTAAAAAGCTTCAAAAAGGGATTGACCCGAAGTGGTGAGTCAAGCCGGGGTTACCTCAACCGCAACCGGGCCTGACTTGCAGGTTCGCCCTGCTGAAAAGCTCTAGAGCCCCAGACTTCTAGGATTTCACTGGGGGCTCCTGCAAAGGCAAGCCGATGACCTTGCATCGAAATCGGCTTGCTGTGGAGGGTCGAAAGCCGTCGGAAGGATAAAGCTCCAAAGTCCCAAAGTAAAAAGTTGACCTGGTCTTCCTGTGCAGCGTATCCAAGGAGGGCTCCTGGGACATCGGATCAAGAATCAGCTTTGTGCCGGACTAATATTTCCATCCTGAAAAATCGTCTAAGTCCGAAGGTAGAATTCTTCACTGAGGTCTCCTGTGATGCGTATCCGAAGAGGGCTCCAGGGTGGTTGTATCAGATTTGTGACTTTGTCCTGCTGAAGAAAATCTTCAAGAAAAAGACTAAGGGCCTGATTCTAACTTTGGAGGACGGTGTTAAACCGTCCCAAAAGTGGCGGATATACCACCTACCGTATTACGAGTCCATTATATCCTATGGAACTCGTAATACGGTAGGTGGTATATCCGCCACTTTTGGGACGGTTTAACACCGTCCTCCAAAGTTAGAATCAGGCCCTAAGGCTCTCATTACGACTTTGGTGGTCTTTTCTAATGACCATCGAAGCCGCTGCAGCCAACAGACCACCAATGCTGGTGGTCTGCTGACTGCCATATTTGGAGTTGTTGGCGGACTTCTGCTCATTTATGGGCCTGAGTGGGGTGAATCGCCAGCACCGCCACACCAGCAAGACTCTGCCCGCCATATTAAGAGCCATAATACGGCTTGGTGGAGTCTTGCTGGCATGGTGGAGTCTTGCTGGCAGTGCAAAGCCACCAAGACCCATCCCCTCCTAGATGACCAGCTCATGCAAAAAGGTAAGTTGATTGTCCAAAAGGGGGGGCCAGGTAGGGGGGTATTATGTATGCATGTGTGAGTGGGTGTACGTCTGCATGTGTGAATATAAGTGTCTATGGCCCTCATTCTGACCTTGGCGGGCGGCGGAGGCCGCCCGCCAAAGTCCCGCCGTCAGGTTACCGTTCCGCGGTCAAAAGACCGCGGCGGTAATTCTGACTTTCCCGCTGGGCTGGCGGGCGGTCGCCTTCAGACCGCCAGCCAGCCCAGCGGGAAAGAGGCTTCCACGATGATGCCGGCTCGGAATCGAGCCGGCGGAGTGGAAGCTGTGCGACGGGTGCAGTTGCACCCGTCGCGTATTTCACTGTCTGCGCAGCAGACAGTGAAATACATGTAGGGGCCCTCTTACGGGGGCCCCTGCAATGCCCATGCCAGTGGCATGGGCACTGCAGGGGCCCCCAGGGGCCCCGCGACCCCCCCTACCGCCATCCGGATCTCGGCGGTCCGACCGCCGGGATCTGGATGGCGGTAGGGGGGGTCGGAATCCCCGCGGCGGTGCAGCAAGCTGCGCCGCCGCGGAGGATTCAATGGGGCCGCGGTACACTGGCAGGACCCCGCCTGTGGTGCCGGGCCGACCGCGGCTTTACTGCCACGGTCGGAATCCCCATTGGAGCACCGCCGGCCTGTCGGCGGTGCTCCCGCGGTCCTCCGCCCTGGCGGTCAAAGACCGCCAGGGTCAGAATGACCACCTATGTGTGTGAGAATGCATGTGTGATTGTTGAAGTGAGTGCGTGTTGGTATGTTGGTGTGAATGCATGTCTGTTGGTGTGAGCAAATTAGTGCATTTATGTCAGTGTGGGTGAATGCGTGTATGTCAGAGGGGGTGAATGCGAGTATGCGGGGCACATGTGGGTGTGTGTGTCCATGTATGCGGGAGGGTGGCGTTGTGGAGTGTGCATGGGAAGTGGGGGTGGGGGAGTGTAGACAGGGAGCAAGGGTGGGGGTGTTGTAATGGAAGGGGTGGAGGGTGCTGTAGTTGAAGGGGGGTTTGGGGAGTCATCTGCAAGTGGCAGGAAAATAATTTACTGTCGCCAGCAGCCTTTCCGCCAGGGTTTTCATGGCGGTGCTACCACTGCGGAAACCATGGTGGAAAAGTGACTCCTTATACCGCTGATGGTCTTTAGTGGACCGCCGGACCGGAGATGCTATCCTCTGGCCCGGCAGTCCTACCACCTTGGCGGTACCAGCGGAGATGTGTCGGTTCAACAGAGGCCAAAACTCCATACTCAGAATGTGGCGGTCTTCACCGCCGGCCCATCGGTAGTGAGACCTTCACTGTGGCCCTGGTGGTCTTCGGACCGCTAGGGTCTTAATGAGGGACTAAGTCTGATGGTAAACTTTTGACCGAGAAGTCCCTCTTGCTGTAGCTGAGTAGAGCTCCATTGCGGTCGGCCTTAAACTTTGACTTTGCCCTAGCCGAGCTGTGACCAAATGCCTTGAGTGACGCTTTTATTTTCTAAGCACTAAAAAACATGAATTCTTTTAAAATTCATATCTCCCGTTACCCTTATTCAATTTTATTAATTATGGTGTCAAACTAAAGATAACAATATTTTCTATGTTTGTAAATTGAATTATGATTTTTAAACTGTTTCCTGTGTTCTATTTGATTATTATTTTGTGATTCTTGACTTCTTTACACACTTGTCTCCCAAGTAAAGCTTTGTTGCCTATTGCCAAGCTACCAAGGGTGAGTTGGGGTTAATTTATTGAGATCTAACTGTCGTAGTTTGGACTCTTGCTCTGAGCAAGACTGCTGGTCTCAGGATGACAGTACTTTCATTTGTAGGTGACTAAGGCCCTCATTCTGACCTTGGCGGTCTTTTCGCAAGACCGCCGAGTTACCGCCGCGGTGAAGACCGCCGACCGCGGCGGTATGCCGCTGTGCGCATTCTGACTGCTGGGAGAGTTCCGCCGGTAAACCGCCAGCAGCCACACTGGCGGTCGGCGGGAAAGTGGAGACTGGTCAACCTCCACCGCCACGCCAGCAGAACACCGCCCACAGAATTACGACCCACATTTCTGTGTGGCGGTCTTCTGTTGGCGGTCTTCTGTTGGCGGTCACCTCCCCATGGCTCCCGTCGCCTCCCGGAGGACCAACGCACAAGGTAAGTTGACCGTCCGTGAGGGGAGGGGGTGGGGGGGTGTTGTGTGATGTGGGCGTGCATGGGGGTGTGCGTGTGAGTGTGTAGAGGGGGTGTGTGAGTGCGTGTATGCGGGCGGGGGGTGCTGCTGTGTCTATGGGTAATGTGTGCTGTTCGGCAGGTGCGCATGTCTGCATGTATGTGTGCGGGTATGTCTCCCCGTTGTGTATGTGTGTGTAGGGGGTGTGTATATGTGCATGTTGGGGGTGTGTGCATGTCGGGGTGCATGTATGTGCATGTCGGGGTGGGGGTGGGGAGGGGGTTCGTACCACCTCTGGGGGGTGGCAGGGGGGTGGAGGGTGTGGGGGGAGGACTCGGGTGGGTAGTGGGGGGTGGGGGAGACCCCTATCAGTGCCAGGGAAGGAATTCCCTGGCCCCGATAGTGCTTACCGCCATGGTTCGCACGGCGGTTCCCGCCCGCAAGAAACCGCGGCGGTAGGCAGGGTCATAATACCCTTGGCGGTCTTGGGACGACCGCCGGGCCGGAGTGCGCAAACTCCAGCCCCGCGGTCATGACCGCCGTGGCGGTCGGAGTGGAGAAGTGGCGGTCGGTCGCGGCGGGGACCGCCGCGGTCAGAATGCCATTTTTAATACCGCCGGTCTGTTCGCGGTCCGACCGCCGTCTCTCCGCCGACCGCCAGGGTCAGAATGAGGGCCTAAGTTCCTTCCTACAACTAGTTGTAACTGTTGTCCAAACCTTCCCGGCTTACTAGCAGTACCTCACCAGAAACACAATAGTAAAAGGTGATTTGTAGCAGTCGCTTACGCATGGACTCAAAGTAAGATCTCTCAGGGTTGTCGTGGTTAAACGGAAATTACCCTTTTCTCACAGATTTATTATGTCTCATACAAACAAAGGCAATAACACAGATGCAGTGAAGTTATAATAGTTTTTATTCAACATAACTGCAATTTGCGATAAGTTGCATGAACTGCAATGATTAGGATAATGAATATACCAAGCAACAGTATTGTGAAGAGGAGAGTCATTGTTATAAAGACCCCCACCATTATGCAATATATGAAAGAAATATATGTATATGTAAAAGAAATGGAATAAGCCCTAATACCCTAAGGAGAGTAAGTCTAACCTCCTACCTATAAAAGGAGAGCTGGGTTCTTTAAACCTAATCTGCCAAAGCTGTGTCCATGAGAGGAGCCCCCAACCCTCGTTACCTTGGAATGAGGTCTCTATCTCAGACTCCACAGGGACACGAAGACTGGGTCAGTGTCAAGATGACTGCAGCATCGGTATCAGCGATGGTAGCGATGCCCTCTGGTCGGAATCCCTCTGATTATCTGTCTAAAAGTGTGTTGTATTTATACAGATTTACAAGGTCCCCTGACATAAGTGTTATTCATAACAATAGATAACAGGCATGCTTGGGACGGCAATTAATATCAACAATCCCTCGAAAGTATAGAGAGGAAAAATCCCTAAGTGTGAATGCCTACTGTATGTTTGTCTTTCGTGCTTGATCTTGACGCCTTGGTGCAGTGACACTGATAATAGAACCCATAACAAGTGGCCTAACTATAAACAAGCCCGCCATTTTAAAGGAAATAAATAATTAAATGGTCTAAGACAGAGCAAGCTAAGTAGGTTAAAAGTCACTGGGTGACGGGGGCACGAGTTTACAAGCCTACGGCTAAGCTAACTCCTGGTATCCCGCTAAAACAAACTAGGATTCACCACACCCTCCCCATTGCCGTAACAGGTATGATGAAGGGACAGAAATCCAAACATGCTAAAAAAGCTGCTACTGAACTAAAAAAGCCATTAAGCAAACAGATATTTTAATATCAACCATGACAAGTAAATCAAATGTTTAATATAATTTGCAAATTTTTGGAACCGGGAACTGGTAAGCAAATTTGATCAAATTATGTGCCAAACGCAAGATATTGAAGAATGTCATCAAAGTCACCATTCAACGATCTTAAAAAAGAGTCAACATCGTCTGATGTGAAATTTAGAGCTGGACCGACAAACGGATCCACAGAGCAAAAGTGAGCCATAGTCATCGGTGTACCGACACTTGCTGCAGCGTCCTCATCCATGTTAGATTGTATAACAGATGGCTCATAGGTGGCCTCGCGGAGCAACCGTAGTCTCAAGGGGCATGACCGTGTATGAACCCTCATCGGGGACATCAGCAGTTCTTGGTCCACAGGAGATGTAGGTGCAACAGCAAGACAGACCATAGGCAGATGTTCAAAGAGACACCATATGCAGCGGAACACCGGTTGTACACACCAAAGTAGAGGCCGGAATGACAATGACCAGTCAAATTCTAGTTCCACCAGCAAGGGTGTACCGAAGATCCGAACCATGCGTTCACGGCACAGCGGTGTTGACGGGAGTGGCTCCATTGCTCTGTGTCGCTGGAAAAAAACAACCACCGCGAATCAGAAAAAATAGCAGTAGTAGTCCGCCAATTAAAGCCAAAATAATTGGAAAGCCACCAAACACACTGGAAAAGATAGAATGGATGGCTGATGGGATGACTCCGAAGACAGTCTGGAAGATGGACACAAAACCAGACCCGACAGCCTTAAAGAAATTAACAATCCCAGTAGTGCTCGAAGCATTGAATATTCTGGATACCAACTCTCCAAAGTGTTTGGGGAAATCGGTATTTAAAAGGGATTGTATCTCGGCTGATGATCTCGCAATCTGGAGAGCATATGTCTCTTTTGCGGATGTCAAGGCGACCTGTTTTTGAAACAATAGCGCCTTCAGTCTGCTTAACTTGTCATAGTTCACATTAATAGTATCAATGTGGGGCCACATTTCAGATACTTGTATCTCTCGTGTGGGGGGAAACAAAACATGGCCACAACACGTAACGACCTTCGTGACTGAAATCGCGTAGGCAATTCCAGGTCGCAAGCCGCAACAGCTGTCATCGCTCAGTAGAACATAACTTCCATTCGAAAGTACATGAAACACTGAACGAATCAAAGGGACGGGAGTACCCTTCAGAAAACAGGCCAAATTCGCGACCCCCGCATTGCAAAGACCATGAAGAGACACCTCTTTGCATATCATGGAATGACGAACAGCAGTCTCACATTCACTTCCGCTAAGAAAGACCTCCTGTTCGCCGTTCAGACATCGATACTCAAAGGGCAACTCCCACTCTTCCTTAATAAAGCTATCTCCCAGCCACTCATATCGTCCCACTGCAAGATGTTTCAGGCAGTTCGAGAAACGAAAGGTCGAAAACGGTAAATTAATTATGCCGGTGTAAGAGCCAAATAGTCGAAGGACTTTCTGCTACCGTGAAGGGCAACTTATCTAATTTTTCTTCTTGAAGCAAGGTGAAACGAGCCTCCCTTTTAGCCATTGCCTCTTGTTCCCTGGAAAAATTAAAAGCAGCGAATAATTCACTCCCATCAATGTATTTCCAAGGAATGTGGCCACTTCTTAGTGTCTGCAATGCCCAACCCAGCTGCATGATGGAACGCAGCTGTGTTTGGCCATGATATAACCGGGACAAATCAGTCTGAGTGATATCAATAGCAGATGACACTATATTCGACAGTGAATAAATCCTGTTGGATAGCGTGTTCATGCCATTGTCGACAACAGCCAATGTTTTTTCCAAATTTTCCTTATCAAGTTGCCTTAAACGTGCAGCAGCCTCAATTTGAGAAAGCTTCCAAATTTCATTATACATAGCATATAAAAACCGTTTTGAACGTTGTTTCTTAGGACCTAATAAGAAATCCTGTAGATCTATGCTGTCAGAAAGAGTGTTCAAGTGCTGTTTTACCCCTGTTAAAGTGTTTGTCTGCACCCATTGCTGGCACAGCTTACCCACACTGTATGTTGTTATTATACCACTATGTTGACCCGATAGAAAGTGAGGGTCTGGCCTATGAATGGAAAAAACCCCTGACGAGTTCAAAAAACGCTTCTGACATTCATTAGTGTCGGTGGGCCATACCAACCATCCCCGCGACGGGAAAGTGAAGAATTATAAGCACCAGCCTTAACCAATGCATCTAGCCTATCCTCTGAAATATTAAGAAAGTGTTGCCAATCTCTAAATTTTGTCGGAGTAGGGATATTGGGCGTGTTTAGATCTTTAATTTTTGCCAACCCCAGACATGATGTCTGCTCTACAGTATCATTTAAAAAAATCATTTGCACAGGAATTAAGCAAGCGCGAAACAAAGCCTCCCTACCCTGTATTTGCCAATCTTGTGTTCCCCATACACTCTTCAAATCGACAGTGTTCCTCCAATTTTCGTAACCCTCAATCGATAGTCGGGAAACAAAGGGATCTGAATAAATCAATTTCGTATCTGTTAGCAAAAGTTTCCTAATTTGTGCTGGAGGTAATTTAAAATAATATGAATCAGCCTTCTTTGTATCATGCCCAGAAAAGTATGTGAATTTGTCACTGTAAAACTTTGGACTGCCCACCTGCGGTGTTGAACAGTGTTCCCATTGTGTGTAGTTAAAGAGAGGCCTATATCTAGTTGCACGGTGCAGGTAGTGATGTCCCCAATTGTTATAGCAGAACATTTCCCCATAATTCATTGTATAATCATATACATCATCACTTCCAAAAGCGGAGTAGTCCTTCATTTCAGTCAGCATTGAATCAACTGTTTGGACATCCCAATCATCAGAAACAACATTAGGTGTAATAACATCAGACATTGAAATTTTGAACACGTATGGTATTTGAATTATCTCTGTAGGCCCGTATATATCGAACGGAACTCTGTCCCACACAATCCCATCAGGAATTGGAATAGCTGTAATATTGACAGGGGACAAATCACGTCGGACCTTGTGTGATGAACGATGTGGTGTTAAAATTACATCTACGGGCTCTACAGATGAGCGGTCAGCGATATAGTGACCATTAATTAGTAAAAAGAAGACAGTCACAAAACCAATCCATAAAAAGAATGCAATAAATGTCAAACAGAACCAGAGATGGTTCCACGGATATATCAAATAGTTCTTTTTAAGCCAATGATAGAATTTGCTACAACTCGATAGTTTGTCAGTCTCTGGTGATGATGAATCCGAAGAAAAATCATCAATGTCCACAAAATAGCCAGAGGAAGTATCAGTAAACACAGGACACAGCAAATTCTCATCCACTGTCCGTGGAGGTTCTTGATAGTCAACGTTATTAGTGGTGGAAGTGTTCCTGTAAAATACAGCCAAATCCTGAATCGTGGTGTTCTCTGAAGTTGTTACTGGAACCAACAAAAGTTCATTTTCTGCCCTCCCCATGGTCAAGGAAGTGTCCGGAACAGCAGCTGACATAGTCGCATAGTCAGAAGTAGCGATAGTCATCCTACTATGTAGAGGAATGTCCTGTTGGGTAGTGAGAGGGGATCGGGAACTACCCAAGGGACCTCCTGGTCTACTATGAAGAATTGGCCACATGGTGTAATTTGATGTCATCAATGGAGATGAACCTGTTTGATTTAGAACCAGACAATGGTGGAAGGATGACAGTCCTGGTGCCTTTTATTCCCAAGACCGGTACAGGTGCTCTGTATGATGGACCAAACTCTTTTTTCACAGCGATCTTCTCACAAACCAGATCCCCAACGTTAGGAATCCAGCCAGTCGAAGTTTTCGCCAAGTCCCTTATTCCCAAGGTGGCAGCACTTGCAGATGATTTATCATCACGGAATTGTTGAAGCTCCTGTAAAACAGCGAGACGTTCTTTTATGTCAAATGTTGTTTCTGCTGCCACCATACCAGGGGCATCAAGATCGGGGACATACATAGGTGTCCCAAAAAGAACCTCATATGGAGACTTACCCCCCAAGGACCGTCTTGGCAGATTATTCAGTGCTCTCTGGACCCCATATAGGTGATGTAACCAACTGCGGCCTGAACCTAAAACTCGAGCTGTTAAGGACTGCTTTAGATCAAGATTCCGCCTCTCCACGACCGAATTTCCCTCGGGATGGTATGGTGAGGAGTAATGGAGTTCAACACCCATCGTCCTCATGGTGTCCCTGAAAGCCTTAGAGGCAAATGCAGGGCCCTGGTCCGAATGGAATGCTGCAACCGCATATGTACCGATAAAGATCAGCAAATCTTTTATAACAGTCCGGGCGTCAGCCGACCGCTGTGGCCATACCCACAGGAATCTAGAACAGGAATCAACAGCCACTAAAATGTATTTGTATGCACCATCAGGTTGTAAGGGACCACAATGATCCAGGTACACACAATGAAGTGGCTTGTCTGACACTAAGAGAGATGTCTGCGGAGGGCGTTTGATATTAGAACCCTTAATTTGCTGACAAATGTCACAGCAAAGGACATACTGTTTAGTCCGTCTACATAGACCAGGCCACCAGTATCGTTGTTGTAAAATGGTGATAGTGGCCTGTATACCAGCATGTGCAGAAGCGACACCCTCATGTGCAGCTGTAATCAGCTCCAATCTTTGGTCTTCATTTGGGATCACTCGATCACCAACATCAGGAATTGTTGCAAAAGCAACATTCTGTGCACTGATATGATAGGTATAGTTCGTAGGGTATCCTTTCGGAAGGGTCTTGCCTGTAGCAGATGCTTTAACGGCAAGCAATATTTCACTATCCAACCTCGTCCGAGAACGAGTCACTGCAGCTACATAAGCCGTAGCTACTGTTGCTTTGGCGGCCTCATCAGCCAATGTATTACCGGCAACATGTATTCCTACACGCTGGTGCCCCAATGTATGAACTACATGGACACATGGCAGCTTATCCTTAAGATCAGCCACCCTTCCCCATAACATTTTGTGTTTAATGGTGTTCCCTTTAGAATCTCTAAACTCGTTCAGTTTCCAATGATTGAGGTATTCATTGTACGACTGGACGCAGTAATATGAATCACAGACAATTAATGTCAGTGTTCCTGGCTCTGAATGTTCGAGCGCTAGAAGTAGATCCTTAAGCTCGGCCAACTGGGCTGTGCAGTCCCCTAAGGTCTTAGTGTAGGTATTATGAGGATGGAAAACGCCGTCTACCATTGTCCCGCACACAGCTGCTCAAGCTGCTGAGTACTGATGTTAAGTACCCACAGCCGGTTGTGCCGAACCGTCAGTATAAATGATCGTATCATAACTGTCAATTGGCAATATGTGTATGGGAGCGGGGTACTCCTGGTCATTCTGGAGAAATTCTTGTGTCTGAAGTCTTGGATCAAACACATAATCAACATCAGTGGCGGTCAGAGACGTTGCCCATTGAATCCAGCGTGGATGTAATGCTTTAGCGTTTGGAACGCTTGCTTTAGTGACAGCCTCTAAGGCTGGCACCGGGGAGACAACAATTATGCGTTTCCCCTGGGCAAGCGGTCTCTCCTTTATGACGGCCATCTGAACTGCTGTCAGAATTTTTTCAGTAGGAGCAAAACGTTTCTCTGCATTGGAGTATAAATGTGATTTGTATGCAATAAGCACTGTGTCACCCTCATTAAAGGTGACATATGTAAATCCAAGGGCACCAGCTATTACTCTGATGACCAAGTTTGTTTTGTTATCACGTGTGTATAAGTGTCTAGCTTCCAGCATGTCACGTTGAATATCCCTAAGGATGTGTGTGTGTTCAATTGTCCATCGTCTGCTAGAAAAATTTGGTTGTATTAAGTCGTACAGTGGTTTAATGCGTTCAGCATAATCTGGAATGTATGTTCTGCCAAAATTAAAGAAACCCAGTAATGACTGTAATTTCTTAAGCATGTTTGGAGGCTGTAGCTGAGCACATTTTTCTAGAAAGTGCGGAGCCAGGCTTTTTCCCTCATTTGATAGTTCATATCCCAGGAACAATACACTAAGATAAGCTATCTTGCTTTTCCTAAAATTAAATTTATATCCGAAGGCAGCAAATCCCACAATTATCCGATCGACCCTCGCAAGATGAATGTCAAGGGTATCATCCGTGAGATAGATATTGTCTACATACGACAATGCCTCGGGATCTAGCTCCTGCAATATTGATGTTACACGGGCGGAAAACAGCCCTGGGCTGTTTTTATAGCCTTGTGGTAAACGACAAAAGCGTTTCTGAGAGCCAAAGGAGAATACACTTAAGTCCCTACTTTCATGTGCTAAATTCTGGCAGAAAAATCCATTTGAGATATCCAAAGTAGTTTTGTATTTTTTACGCACTATATTATTAATCAGCGCTGTGCTGTGCGAATTTTGTATAGCAAATGTACGTGTATGACTATTTAAGTGTCTGTAATCCACCACTATTCTATAAGAATGATCAGGTTTCGCAATGCGAAATAGCGGATTATTCATTGCCGATGTACAGGGCTCTATTACTCCCTGGTATTCAAGTTGTGACAGTATCTCCGTCACCGGAGCTTTCGCTTCATGTTTAACAGGGTATTGCGGCTGCGGGTGAGTGTAGATCGGACGGGAATAACATGACAAGGAGAGTCCTTGTCCCAACCTACATGATTACAGTATAATGCAGGTGCCTGCGCTAAAGCCCATTCAGCAGCATAAACTTTTTTGTCAGCCTCTGGAACAAGATCGGAGAAAGAAGGCAAAATGACATCTTCCCCATGCGGGAGCTTGCATACATGTTCAGGTGGCCAATCTCTCTCGGCCAACAGGATATCACTTGCTAGTTCATCCCAGAATATTAAACTAATCATTCGTTCCACGTCTCCCTCTATCTGAATTGTTAAATCATAAACCCGATCGGGCGGGAGAACGCGGCCATCCGCCGTTTCAACTGCGATGTAATCGCTAGTTGCTGTCGCATCCAGATGATCTTTCAGACTCTGCCGACATATCGTGACCTCTGCCGCGCTGTCCAACAGAGTCACTGCCAACCTCTTGTTCCTCAACAGCGTTCTCAATATTACTGGCATTTTTAATAGTCAGTGCTGCCACTTTCTTCTTTTTATATTGTGGCTTTTGCTGAGCAGTCTTTTCTTCTTTTTTAATGGTAGACTGCGGTGAGTCTTTCTTTTCTTTCACGTATTCCGGACGTCGATCTTGACGGCCCCCTCTCTCGCTACGTCTATCCGGTGCGTCCTGAAAGGAACGAGAAGGACGTGAATCAGTATATCTGTCAGGAGTTCTAATGTTATCCCTATTTCTAAGATTATACCTCCTTTCGGAGTACTCCGGATGTGGAGAATCAGCTCTCTTATTTCTCCTATCTTTGAAATCTTTTTGTTTGTCCCAGCGCTGCTTAGAGCCCTCTAGTGCTTGCTTCGTACCTTCCTTATGGGTGGTACTTGGTATGTCCAATTTTTTAGGCTTGGCTCCCAACCCATCTCGTCCTATACTAGTATAGGTATCCAATATTATCTCCGGTAGCTGTCTCTCCTGTTCCATATGTGGGGTTTCTCGGAGATGTTGGCGTATCGCCAGTGCTACCGCTTCCCCTTTAATATTACTTAATATTATGGAGGAGACAGCGTCAAAGTTACGCATCAATTTCATCCCCAGATCCAGGGCCGGTGCAGCCCCATGCTCATTTTGTATTTGTTTTAACACTTCCGGTAAATTGGCAAGTGTAGGGGTCCCATGTGTGGTAGTATAAACGGCAGCGAAGACTGTACCCCAAGTGGCACAATCATCCACCAAGGGAACCATTCCAAATGGCAAGCACATAGTGAGCAATCTATGTTTTTCCTGTGGCCCCGTATGGGGGAACACAGCTTCCAGCTGATTTGTTTTCTGAGCAATCCAGAACGGTATTTTTTCCCGTTCCGAGGGCACTTTACCCATGATGGTATGTACTGTTTGAGGATTAATCCCTGTAGCCAATTGATATCCACCAGCTACTGGTGGTGCTGGACGCGCTGGTGTAGTGTTCAATGTTCGCATTACGAACTGAACCAATCTTCTATATAATGCCACTAATTCATTATATAGAATCCTTAAATCTGCAATCGGCATATTTTGTATGCCCGGGTGAGGTGTATATGTGGCAAACATGGGCCATGTAGGCCCTTCATTACTTAAAGGACCTAGCCTCACTCGTCGTAGTACATGTGGTAGAGCGCCTTCAAACCAGTTCTGATGCTCTTGATATGTGAGCGATATTTCATGATACTGGTATGCTTCATATCGTACTGGAACGTCCGCAATGTCATATGTGTGAAATGTGTGCGTTCGTTGGTCAGCCCCAGGAAAGGCAACCCAACAGTAAAATGTTTCAGTTTGGTATGCTTCAGTTGCTTCTATAATCAAAGTAACCTCCCCGCCCTCTTCTGTAAGGCCATGCGCTAATAAATGTTGTGTAAGTGCATGTCTAGCATTTGCAGGAATGTCTATGGTATTAGCCATAGTTCTATAGAGAAATGGAACACCAAAATAGGGGAAGTTTTTCCTTTTGTGAGTTCGAGCTCGAACAACCTACAGCCTAATTAGGGGTTACCCGTTCGGCTGAGGAGGATTCTCCCAAAGACCACGGACGTCTCCGTATAATGGTACTGAGGGTACCTGTTGTCTGTGAGACAGTGATAGTCAGGGTGTCCGTAAATTAGTGTCTAAACACCATCGTTGGTGGTGCCATGTCGTAGTTTGGACTCTTGCTCTGAGCAAGACTGCTGGTCTCAGGATGACAGTACTTTCGTTTGTAGGTGACTAAGTTCCTTCCTACAACTAGTTGTAACTGTTGTCCAAACCTTACCGGCTTACTAGCAGTACCTCACCAGAAACACAATAGTAAAAGGTGATTTGTAGCAGTCGCTTACGCATGGACTCAAAGTAAGATCTCTCAGGGTTGTCGTGGTTAAACGGAAATTACCCTTTTCTCACAGATTTATTATGTCTCATACAAACAAAGGCAATAACACAGATGCAGTGAAGTTATAATAGTTTTTATTCAACATAACTGCAATTTGCAATAAGTTGCATGAACTGCAATGATTAGGATAATGAATATACCAAGCAACAGTATTGTGAAGAGGAGAGTCATTGTTATAAAGACCCCCACCATTATGCAATATATGAAAGAAATATATGTATATGTAAAAGAAATGGAATAAGCCCTAATACCCTAAGGAGAGTAAGTCTAACCTCCTACCTATAAAAGGAGAGCTGGGTTCTTTAAACCTAATCTGCCAAAGCTGTGTCCATGAGAGGAGCCCCCAACCCTCGTTACCTTGGAATGAGGTCTCTATCTCAGACTCCGCAGGGACACGAAGACTCGGTCAGCGTCAAGATGACTGCAGCATCGGTATCAGCGATGGTAGCGATGCCCTCTGGTCGGAATCCCTCTGATTATCTGTCTAAAAGTGTGTTGTATTTATACAGATTTACAAGGTCCCCTGACATAAGTGTTATTCATAACAATAGATAACAGGCATGCTTGGGACGGCAATTAATATCAACAATCCCTCGAAAGTATAGAGAGGGAAAATCCCTAAGTGTGAATGCCTACTGTATGTTTGTCTTTCGCGCTTGATCTTGACGCCTTGGCGCAGTGACACTGATAATAGAACCCATAACAAGTGGCCTAACTATAAACAAGCCCGCCATTTTAAAGGAAATAAATAATTAAATGGTCTAAGACAGAGCAAGCTAAGTAGGTTAAAAGTCACTGGGTGACGGGGGCACGAGTTTACAAGCCTACGGCTCAGCTAACTCCTGTTATCCCGCTAAAACAAACTAGGATTCACCACATAACTGAACCTAGTGAGAGTTAGTGGCCTAGTGTTAAGTGTAGGTGCCTGCCCTTCCCAGTAATCCACTTTTCAACATTTTTGGTGAACAGTGGTGCGATCCAGTACTTGTGTTCAGTATCATGTTAATGTTTTAAGTAAAACAAATAAAAAAATCCTTCAAATTGCTTAGCGAGTCCTGTGGGAGCAAGCGTTGTGAATAGCTGTTTGTTGGAGGTTCAGAAATGAAATGTCCACCATTATTGCATAAAGTGAAAAACTGCTAGTATTTTGAGAATGGAGTGGAAAATGTATATAAGGAGGAAGGATAAAGACAACCTGTACCCTTAGTAAGTAAGGGGAGGACTATAAGGCATAAGCACTGTGATGAAGCAAACTGTCACACTAGGGAGGAGTGTTATTGTAGAGGCAGTTCAGCATTACACCCTACTGCACTCATCTACCTCACCCTGTAGAATAGTCTCAATGGAGGGGCCAGTCCTTCCCAGTACTCTACTATGCATGCTTGTCATCTGGTGAAGAGGTGCTAGCAGAAAGGCCAGTCCCTCCTCATACTCAACTATGTACAGGCATCATCCAGGGGATATTTGTCAATGGAGAGCCCAGTCCCTCTCCATACCCTACTATACAAATCTGGTTGAAGAGGAGATGATGGTCATTTTCTGCATCCTACTATGGACATTGGTTATCCGCAAGAGACATCTCAACAGAGAGGACAGTCCCTCTGCACAATGTACTATGCACACTTGTGATCCAAGAAAGAGGTCTCAGTGGTGAGGTCAGCCAACCCTACATACTATTACGCACAAATATTATCCAAGAAAGAAGTCTCAGAAAAAAGAAGTCCCTGTGGAAAGGGCAGTTCCTCCAGACCCCCTACTATGTATACCTGCCATCCCAGAGAGAGGTCTCAGTAGAAGGCCAACTATACACACCCATCATACAAGAGAGAGGTGTCAGCAAAGAGGTAAGACTTTCTACACATCTTAGTATGCACATTTGGAATTCAAGAAATAGTTCTTGGGAGAGAGAAGTCCCTCCCTACACCCTACCAAGGACACCAATCACCCTGAAGATATTTGCCAATGGAGCATCCCTCATTATAACCTACTACACCTATCTGTTATCCCTCCCAGATAGAGGTCTTAGCGGATATGCCACTTGTTTTCCACACCCTACTACAGATATCTGTTATCCAAGAGTGAGGTCTGAGTTAAAGACCAGTACCTCCCTACATTATTCAACAGAGAGGTCTCAACAGATAGACCAGCCTCCCTCTATGCCCTACTATGCACACTGATCAACCCAGAGAAAACTATTAGCAGAGAGTGAAGTTCCTCCACACATCCTAGAATGGGAACCTGTCAACTCAGAGAGAGGTATCAGTACAGAGCCCAGACCCTCTCCATACCCTAATGTGCACACTTGTCTTCCCAGAGAGATGTGTCAGGAAAGGGAAAAGTCCTTTCATGCACCCTAGCACACACACCTGTCATTCAAGAAAGAGGTTTTTGTGAAGAGGCCATCCCCTCCCTACATCCTACTGGGTACACTCATCACCCTGAGGATAGCTGCCAATAGAGAGACCAGTCCCTCTCTCTCCCTTGCACACCTACTATCCCAGAGAGAGGTCGTAGCGGAGATACCAGATATTTTCTGTACACTACTACGAACATCCATTAGATAAGTCTCAGCAGAGAGGCTTGTACTTCCCCTCACCTGACTACATAAGGGAGCTCCTATTCCTTCTGTAGTGAAGTGCAAACCATTTTTACTGTAGACACTGTACTCACAGAGAAAAGCAGAAATAATTTCATTAAGATGCTCCCAGGACTTCTCAATCTCAGGACAAACTGTTTTCACTATTGCTATTTTTAACTTTTTGGGCGGTGGTGTGAGGAAGGGCCTCTTTTGACATGATACCCACCTCACTTTTTGCCTGGAAAATGATGTGGTTTCAAACTCTAAGTACCCTGGGCCCCTGCTAAACAGTTTACCCCGGAACCATACTATGTTTGGCACTTCAGCTACCTTTGTACGTCCCTAGTAAAGGCTACCATCGGTACCTAGGGCATGGGAACTGAAGAGAGCTCCTCAGAGCTACAGCACCAATTGTGCCACTGTGAGAGGTCCCACACCAGTCTCATGCACACTGCCATTGAACGTGCATTACAAGGTGAATCTAAAGTTGCAAACTTGACATGGCACTCACCCAGAATGCCATGCCCACTAACACTGCATGCAATATAGGAAAGACACGCCTCTGGCAGGCCTTACAACCTTAAGGCAGGGTGCACTGTAATGCATGTGACAGCATATATGTGCATGAGCAAATATGCCCCTACAGTGTCTTTGCTCAAACTTAAGACATAGTAGGTGTACAGGGGAGCCTAAGCAAATTCATGTGCTGGACACTGGTCTTTATGAGTTCATCAGCTACATGATGGCCTCTCTGAACCCTGGGGTGTTTGGTATCAAACAACTCAAAATAATAATCCCACACTGATGCCAGTGTTGGATTTATTATGAAAGTTATCAAGCAGACACCTTAGCCATGCCCCCTGCAGAACCTAACAGCCTTGGCATGGTTGCTGAATGATCCTGACCAGCCTGCCACCATCAGACATGATTCTGGACTCCTAGGGTGAGAGCCTTTTACTCTCAGAACCCAGAAAACAAAGCTTTACCTGGGTGGAGATGTTATATCTCCTCCCCCATATTGGCACTGCTTTACTGCCTTTGAAATCTGACCCTCCGTCTCTGCTGCTAGCAGAAGATGGCTGCCCAATGCTTTTGCCCACAAATTGGGTGGGATAAACAGCACGAAAACTAGCAAGAATAGGAGGAGTGGCCATCCCCAGCCCATACCACCTCTCATATGTGGCAGGGGAGGTGGCCACTCCATTTCCTTTTCCTCCATCTTGGATGGCAGGAAAGTAGCCAATTAGGGTTAGGGATGTGACCCCTTCCCAAAGTAAGTAGGTATTTAGTGGGTGTAGACACCCTAAGGTATGCAGTCCATTGGTCACTACCAGGTATTCCCCTTAATGTCCCCTAAATGCAGTATTTAGTGGGCATCCTTAGACCAACAGATCAGACATAATGTACAAAGAAAAAAGCGCCAAATGCTGCCTGCTACTCCAAGGGCTTGACAATTGCCACTGAGGTATCACCTGAAACCCTGAATAACTCAACAAAACCCCACAACACCTCCAGCCTTCTGAAGATCACCAAGAACCTTCCTCAGAGTACAGGTATCACTCTCCTGCACTCTGCAGGCAAGGCACCAGCGAAGCTGTTGTGGGTACACTAGCACATCCAAGAGCTCGATTACATTAAGATGCTGTTGCTTGCAACAATTCAGACTTGGGTATATTCTTCACATCCTCAAATATCAAGTTTGCAATAACCAATGCTTGTTAAATATCTCATTTATTATAACTACTGCTTGTTGATTATGCACATTGTAGTCCACCTGCTCCAATTGTAACTCCCAAAACCTGTGCTGTTCACAATGTGATCTGTATTGAACATGTGCCACAATCAGGAGGATAATTTCTCATTTCCTTATCAAGCAATCAACTGCCAAAAGGCACATGTGCACATTTGATTATTTAAGGATGCTTGTGAGTCTCAGGCCTTGCTTGGCTTTGTACCTGTTGCTCTTCTCATCTGTTTCCAGTCAAATCAAATTCCTTGTCATACAGCCTGCCTCCAGTCGAGTTCCAGTGGCAATCAAGTTCCTTGTTCTCTAACCTGCCTTCAGTTGAGTTCCAATGTTCCTCGTTCTCCAACCAAGTTCCAGTCAAGTTCCAGCATTTCTCATCCTCCGGACAGCTTCCAGTCAAGTACCAGCGATCCTCACCATCCGGTCAGCTTCCTGCGGAGTCCTGGCTCTTCTCTTCTTTCTTCTACTAATGATACCATATTTCCTGTAAAAGAGAGAAAATAAGAAAGGCAAAAAAACTCAGTTTGGGTTCTTCTGAAATTTTCAAGGAAGTAACTTAATTTCAAAATGAAGAAAGACTAATCGTTTAATTGAAACAAAACAGAGCTCTGTCTTTCAAATAATTGATGACAATAAGAACTAGTGTGATTTACCATTTGAGTTGGAATGCAAGATAAACAGACATTAAGGAAAGATGTATTTCCTGTAAAAAGTGCTACCCTGAGAGTTAGGACACTGGAAATGCATCAAGTGTATCAAAACTATTGCTGGCAAGAGATTACGTCAGAACACAAAGAAGCCCTTTAGTCAAGTTTGAACATTGCTTCAGAGACTCTGAAAATGTTGTAGAAAGAAGAGACTTGTTCAGCCTTATGAAAATGTATGCACAATGTGTCAACAATAACTGACATTTTGCAATGTATAATTTCACAATAGTTTCTGCAAGTTAAATGTATTAATGAATTAATTTGTTTGCAGCCCAGAATCCTAAACAAAATAAGAACCCAATATTTTGAGAAATCAGACGTCCTGACGTCCAACACGACATGCTGTTGAATGTCCAGCAGTCCATGAAACAGAAGCTGGTACTTTCTCTTTTCTCTTCCTGAAACCCCGTTCCACTTGAGGACTAGCAAGAGGGCAATGTATTCTTCATCATGGTCACATTAGTCCTCACCAGGATTGGGGAATTGTCATCACTCCATCAGAACACCTGGGATTTAGAGGAGTGGCTCACACAGAACAGAAGTCCAGTTCACTGACCAGCTGCTGACCAATGAAGCGGACCCGACAGCCCAACCAAAATTCACAGGACAGGCCTGAAGGACAAATCCTATTAGTGTGCCAAGTTTGTTGGCACTGGAATTTCAAGACCTGGGTCATACCATTACCTGGGGGACTGGACCCCCAATGTCTGACACCCAGACACGAAGTCCACTTCTGACTCTACAAAGCCCAGAACCAAGCACCAGTCGAGTAACTTCAGGACACCCCAGAGCCACCTCCCAGAATGGTCCTGTTGACCTGCAATCTACCCTCCAAGTGACCTTCTCCTGGCTCCAAGGACTCCAAGACTCATAACTCCTGGCTGACCAATCTGCGTTGCACCCGGCCTCCCAGGCTCGTGCTTCGAGAAACCAGCTGTGCTTTAGGGGTACCTAACCCCTTGTGACCGCCACCCTCCAAGGGGACTCACCACACTTATCTTTAAGTTAATCTGTGCAGTTTGTTTCCAAGTGGTCCCCCTCTCCATTGGGCACCAGCTTCAAAACTTTCAGCTGCTGCTCCTGGAACTGCCTGAACTTCTCCGACTGGCCCACAGGATATCTCAACGACCTCATCCTAAAAATAGAAGGTGACAATTGTGAGAGCATTGCCTGATTTTATATGCATTTTTAAAGGTTTTCCCATTGATTCCTATGGTACGTAATTATGCACAAAAACAGAACATTTTCTAAACTTTGAAAAATCATAACCAAAAAAGTAATTACCATATATTGATGATCTTGGTCTTCAAAAGTTAATAAAAAAATGCAAGTATTTTTGTAAATTGGTCTTATTCTTCCGAGTGTATGTCCACATTTATTGATACTGTGAGTACAAAAAATGCTTTTCACATCTCCAAGATAAGCCTAACTGCTTGTCCACACTACAGTACAAACACATCATTAGATGGTCTGCTTTTTTACCTCTGGATACCAAGGTGGGGTTGCTTGGACTCTCCGCACAGTGCACATCATTTTTGTACACTGTATAGAGAGCCAGCCTCCTACTGGCAGCACGCTCTGGTTGGCTGAGGCAAGGTCCTACCAGGCAGAACCTACCACTCCCATCACGGGTGGGTGATAATACTCACTGTAAAACCTGCGTGCACCCCTAATAGTGGCCTCAAACCAAAATCGAGCTTTACCCCTAGGTTACCTAGTAATAACGCTATAGAAGTGTTTGGAAGGCTAGTGAAAGAAGATCTGTTTAAACTTCAAAAACAGATTAAAAGTGGACATTTTCACAAATCATTCAATATAACTAACAAACAGAGATTGGCCTTAAAGGAACTGGGAAATAACCAAAATATAGTGATCAAGGTGGCAGATAAGGGGGGGAATATTGTGATTCTGGATAGAGTAAACTATGTTCAAGAGATAGATAGACATCTAGCTGATAGTAATGCCTATCTGAAACTGCAAGGTAATCCCATTAAAATGATTGTTGATAAACTTGAGAAATTGCTACTCTTATGGTGTAACCAGGGTTTAATTTCTAATTTGGAATTTAAATATACTTTCAATCCTTACCCCACATCACCATGTATATATGTATTACCCAAATTGCATAAAAGTACCATCTCACCGCCTGGTAGACCCATTATATCGGGAATAGGAGCACCTACGGAAAGACTTTCCGAGTTCATTGACAGCTATCTGCAGCCTGTTGTGAAAAATATCCCTTCATATTTACAGGACACAAAGGATGTCCTTCGCAAGTTGGAGGATGTTAATTGGACTCCAGATATGATGTTGGTCACGCTAGATGTATCTTCCTTATATACTTGTATCCCCAAAGATAAGGGTTTACAAGCAGTGCGACATTTTTTGTCTGGAAGATCAGCATCTTATATAGAACATACTGAAATGATACTGTGTATGATCGACTTTACATTGGAAAACAATGTGTTTATACATGAGGGACAATGGTTTAAGCAAGCACAGGGAGTAGCTATGGGCTCACGGTTCTCGCCATCATATGCAAATCTATATATGTTTTTTTTTGAGGCAATACATATTTGGAAAAAGGGCCCTTCTGTATTTACTGATAATATCTTCTTCTGGGGAAGGTATATTGACGACGTTTTAATGATCTGGACAGGATCTGAACAACTATTAACTCAATTCTTTGAGTATATTAATTGTAACATCTTCAACATCAAAATGACGTATGAATTTAGTAGGAACATTGTTTGCTTTTTGGATCTAGAGATATCGATTATAGATAATGAGATCCATACAAGAATCCATTGTAAACCAACATCTTACAATTCTGTACTACATGCGGAAAGTGCTCATCCTAAAAGTCAAATCTCAGCCATTCCATTTGGGGAAATGACCAGATTAAAAAGAAACTGTAGTGATCCCAGTGTATGTAATATAGAATTAAATAAATTGGAAAACAGGTTTGCACAGAGAGGTTATTCCAAACGTATCATCAAAACATCAAGAAAAAAGATTGATCAAGTATGTAGAACTACTCTATTAGGTCAAGATACGAAAATGCGAGACGGCTCATCACATAGAGCAATAAACTTCTGTACGGCGTATAGCCAAAATAGTCATAATATATACCGCATTTTATGTAAACATTGGAATATATTGCAGACAGATGATACACTTGCTACTCTACTTCCCAAAAAGCCAAGAATAATACACAAAAGAGGTAAAACCATCAGAAACGAAGTTTGTAAAAGCTTCTTATCACCTTTGGCTGAAAATAAAGCAACATGGCTTTCTAAAAAACCTGTGGGTTTCTATAGGTGTGGAAATTGTAATATGTGCAATATGGCACTGCACAAAACTTCTGAGTTTAGCTATAATGGCAGTGACAAATATAAAATCTCCACTTTTATCAATTGCAACACAAAATTTGTGGTATACATATTAGAATGCATATGTGGCCAGATATATGTGGGCAGTACAATCAGGCCCTTGAAGGAACGAATTCAGGAACATATTAGAGCCTTAAGAAACTATGATATAGCATCACCAATAGTACGACATGTTAATGAAAAACATCCAGAAATTGAGGTCCCACTAGTAAAATATATGGGCATAAATCACATCCCAATGAGCTCTAGGGGGGGCAATAGAACATTGGATTTACGGAAAAATGAAGCGAAATGGATCATTAAATTAAGAACAATTGAAATGGGCATGAATTTGGATGATGAATTATATCATTTTCTTTAAATGTATTCACTTGATATATCATTGATGTGAATAACATGTATATAATATGAGCAATTGTACTTTGGTGGTATATACAGCACACCATAATCCCCTGGATACTGAGGGGACCTTTCATCTTTTCACTTTAATTATGTATATACTGGGGGGATTCTTTCACTGTCTTACTTTGCATGATATCTTGTATATGTTTGGGGCACAAACCATGCTGTTACTAAGAAATTTAATGGCTGAAAGACAAGGGAATATATATATTCCTTTTGTGGACAATAGATCTGATTAGTATACTTTATATAGTTTGAAGTTTATTGTCGATCTATTTTGCAATGTAGAACTTTGAGGACAAAATTATTTGACAATTCTGAGTAGTGCCCACATAGTTATTAACACAGCTTGTGGACGAATTGAATAAAAATGATACATTACAATTGCTGTGTTAAAATGGCCGCCATAGCTACAAGGGATAGGCGGAATTTCCGCCTTTGCTGCTAGCTGGCCTTTTTTTCAAAAACATGGCACTCCAATGGCTACCGTTGTTATAAAGGACATATTTTACTTTGGAAAGAAAGGACATACTATAATCACGATGTGAAAATTGTCCCCGTAGTGACATTCAATATGCGGCCTTTGTTATTGGCTAGCCCCTTTTTTCTAAATACTAATCACCTTAACAATGGATATTGTGGTAATAATGGGTAGATGGAAGTTGCATTCACCGTGTTAAGATGGCCGCCGTAGTTAATTGTGATAGGCAGAAGTTCGCCTTTACCTTCTATAAGCTTCCGTGTTTGAAATACAAACCATTTCAAAATGGCCACCGGCGCGAGAGAGAATAGACGGAAGTCCGTCGTCTTGGTTAGCTACATCGTCTTCAATACGAACACGGCATTTAAAAATGCCGGTTAAGAGGCTCGCATTTATTGCGAAAACACCGGAGGGCACACACGAGGGATACAACCCTCGCGTACTTCACGTCGGGATACCCCAACAAATACGATTGGGGTGGTGCATCTAAAGAATAGACAGATGGATGGATAGGTAAGCTAACAATGCCAGTTTGGGAAATGCATCTAAACGCAAGCAATGGAAAAGAAAGCGTCATTTATGTTTTCTTTTTACTGCCAAAAATCGGTTTTATACTGGTTTAATTAATCTAACAACATGGGCAGAAAGTGACCGCATAGTAATTGTAAAATACTAGGGTGTTTATAGAGGGGCCATTGGAGTTATTTTCAATTGTCTACGTTTCAGTTGGTTTTTCAAAACATGAACGAGCCCTGTGACACCCAGTGTTTAGACGGCCCATGAAGAGGCAAAAAGAGGTGATTGCCTGTGGTTATAAACAGGTCAGTATGGGCACGATAACTAATCAAATTGACACATTTAAAGAATATATTTGAGGAGCAAAAGGAGAATAATGAAATTGACATCTTTCTCCTTCTTAGTGCATGACAGATGGGATATGAACACAACATATCGGACATGTAAAGGATCAAAGGTATATATTTATTGGACATGAAATATTCTACTGTCCACAAAAGAGAAAAGTTTGCTTACTTGGGTTTTGCATGTGCAATCATTGCGGTGATTTCCATTCAGTTAGATTTTGGAGACATGGGGAGCCTTTTCTTATGGTATATCTTTGGCCAGCACATAATAATCTGACACGAAAGGAGATGTGGTGATGGTTCTCTTCTTCCCTTGAGTAGTTTCTTTTCTAATTTCAAATTGAGGTACATCCTGAATAGGAGGTCGATATAATATTGTGGATATTTCTCTGACCAAATAACTTTCATGTATTGATCTTAGGATAGGATAGGTTAAATGAATGTTAAAGTATGTATGTATTGTATCTTTGTGTAAAATTGTACGTTTTTGTTTGTAATACACTGACTGTTATTTGTTGTGATTTTCTCAGCCTTGAAGAAGTCCTTTCAGGACGAAACACGTGTCGGCTGATCGCTTTTCATTCCTTTCCCTTTTTATATGTTTGATGTATATATTTATTTGTTTAAAAAAATTTATAGTGTTTTGTATGACAATTTCTATTTGTATGAATATATCCTTGGAAATACTCTTGTGTTATGTCTTGTTTCTTTTTGGTCAGTGTTGTCGATATTCCACACTATTCTAGAAAAGGAGAGGACTAAAATAATTGTCTAGTTAAACGTATCATGATCCTCATCTGTATTGTGACATTACATTATCTATAAAGTATAGATTTAGATTTATTGGTGTGCTCCACTGGTTTGTTTCATTGCACCCTTGTGAAGCCTGGCACTGAGCAGGCAGGCTTACCATAGGGGCAATGTGTATAGCATTAACCAAGCTGTAATAAGTACACGTGTCACAAGAGTGAGGTCTACACGTCTTGGGACCTAAATAAATACATTAAAGGGATTGCTAAGGGAGTCATGATATTGTGTTTCAATCCAAAATTGTTTCTTTATTCCCTTTGTGATAATTCTGCATCAGCCCAGCCAACGTGTTTCGTCTCCTAGATGGCACCTCATCAGGGTTCTTTATTCATGTTTTTCTTGTTTCTCTGATGATTCTTCTTCTATAAAACATGTCAAACAACGCTCATGTTTCCTTTTCTGAAGTGGGACCTATGTATGTTGCAAAGAAGAACGAGGTATCCCTTCTCTGCGGAGCCTCCCCAGTTTGGGACCTGCTTCCACTTGCTCTCAGAAGCGCGCCGTAGCCCCCTCACTTATTCTCACCAACCAAGCCCATCAATACAACCTGGTAACAAGTAGTTGTCAGGGACTGATGAGGAGAGTGCAGTTGGTCTGCCGCACTGAGGGCAGCAAAAGGAGAAATCGAGGAGTGAGAGATGAAGCAGGGGAGCCTCTTGCAAGGAAGAGGCATACCGAAGGAAACATGTTGAGAAAGGCATACCCAGGCAATCGAGGCACTCCAGAAACATGCGTTCACTCCCCCAGGCCTCCCTTGAAATGAGGCACAGCATCTGGTGTACAATGACTTCAGTCGCACCGAACAATTCCAGTCACACAACTGAAGAGTTACCAATTTGGTACCTCAGTGTAAATGAGTCACAAGTCTGGTGGGGGATGAGTTGAATCAAACTAGACAATTCTGGCCACACATAAAGGCACAAGTTCCACACAAGGATGAATGCGCAGTGCTACAGGAACGCCCCACCGCCAAGGGTTGCTATCTGAATTGGACATCACACACAATGAGCATGCAGTTGGTGAGTCGCACAATAGTAACGCAGCATGATCGATGAAGCAGGCCATGTGAGGTCCTGAAACCAGTGAATCAGCTCACCACCAACAAGATGCTAATATATGCCACGGCTCCATGATGCAGGGCCACACTCCTGAAATGTGAGTAGTTTCTTTAGGGCTCTGCACCAGGTAATCCAGTCTCTAGGCATAATATTTGGTTCCATGCTCACACCACTGCTACTAGGTGGGATCGGGCAGACGATGTGGGCACTTAAGAGGGCAACACTCTACAGGTGCTACATGTAGAAAGTGTAGGTTCCTCGTGGGAGGTCTTTGACGTCCCTCAGACTTCCACCAGAGAACAGATGGCCAACCAACAAGCACTTTGAGAGCACATTTCAGGGTGCCACACAGCAGCAGGCAGTCAGTCCGGGCCAGCCACTATTAAGAAAGAGTGCACGGTCTCTTCCAAGGGTGGTAATTACTTCTTGTGCACAGCAGACTCCTCTGGAAGACCATGCAGTCCAGTTTCTCCAGTCCTGCATCCCCACAAGCGTATCTCTAGTTTGTTGCAGTGTCACACCAGTAGTAATACTGTAGTGCGTCTTTGAAGCTGGGGGAGGTTCAGAGCGCATCTGAATTTCTGTCCTGTCTACCATCAGACAGTGGAATGCAAATGTTTAGTGGGGCTATGATTTGACTCTGGGAGGCTGGGTCTAAACCTCTCCCTCCGATCTATCCAGCCAGGCCCTCAAATGGCACAGAACTGTTGTTCCAGCTGTGTGCCCAAAGTTTAAAGCTGTCACTGGGAAATGCACAGATGTGCTCCCCCAGCCACCAGTGTGGATAAGAGTCGAATTTAAAAGGCAGATAAAAAGCGTTTTCCAGCATAGAAATCCATACTTTCTAGATGCTGGTGGTCGCTTAACTAGATAGCTTGGAGGAGTCTCATTCGACCCTCAGCATGAATACATTCAATTGATGAGTTTCCTGGCAGAACACAGTTTATCTTTTGATTGCATTGTCCTTGTTCTTTGGATTACAGGGTGCCCCCCTTACTTAAGTGGGCACACATAGGCCTGCTATGACAGACTGGAATCACCCTAGGTGCAAGTGCACAAACAGCGACCTGGTGCGACAGGTTGGACTCAATTTTAGGAACATCATAGGTGCAAGAGCACGCACACAGATAAGAGCTACTTCCTAACCTATGTAAGAAAGGGATGTACACTTTCACAATGTACTTACAGAGGGAAAGTATCCAAAACCTACAGGAAAAAAGCAAAAAGATTTGGGGAAACACTACCTCAGCATGTCAGGTCTAACAACCTTTGACACATATTGAAATACACAAACTCTGTGTGAAGAAAGAAAGACATCAATTGTGAAAAACATATCCATTTGGATTTCAAGGGCAACCCCTGTGATTATGTCAAAGTAATTGCCAATACAATGCACTATCATGAGGTCTGGGTGCTCACAATCCAAAATGCCATCAACCATTGGTAACAATTGATGACACTTCATACCTCTGTGGTCAATCTAAAATTGGAACTCCAGGATCTTTGTCAATGCCACAATTAATGGCATATTTTGTAGCCCAGTGGATAAGGCTGTGTCCCCAAATCCAGTGGGGAACTATGATGCAGTGTGGGGATGCCAGTCACAACAGGAGTGCTCAGCAGAATTCGAAATATTCAGGTATAACATTGTGTAACATGTGAGGGGAACAAATGAGAGGGAGACAATAGTTACTGGTAGATTTATGACAGTTAAAAAAGTAGGTTAAGTTGTGAGCAACTGATCTTTGTATGGTGCACAATTATTGGAGTGTGGTATTGGGTGACACAGATTTTTGGGAATTATGGAAAAATATTCAGTGAAAAAACATAGTTTAAAAGTTTGTTATAGTTAGGTAAAATATGTTTATTCTTTCTATATAAAGTAAACTTAAAAGACACAATCATTACAAATTCATGTTATAGTCGTACCTTAAATTTACATACACCTTCACCATAATATAAATGTATTTATTCTATATTTCCACACTAAACTTAAACTACACAAACGTAAATTGCTAATTTATAGTTACACCTTTAATTTATAATGTATGCAATACTTTCAAATTATTATAACTTGTGCACCTCCATAGACACTCAATAGCCACACACAAATCTGATTATGGGCCTCATTACGACTTTGCCAGTCGGAATACTCCAACCGTCAAATCTGCAGGGAGGAGGCAGCCGTCATACCGGCTGCCTCCCCTATGTCTTATTATGATGTTCCCACTGGGCTGACCAGCGGGAACGTTGTAACATGATGTACGATGACTGGTGGGAACAGTGTTACGTTATTGGCTATGGTTCCCTTAAGGTAGCTGAGTCCAATACTGTAGCACACCAGCACCCTCAGAATGAGCACTGTCTGCGATTCCAGGGTGCTAGGCAGGGGGACCCTACACTGCCCATGCCATGTGCAACGGCAATGTAGGGGGCCCCTTATGGCCCCCCTGCACTGTTTCTGCCCGCCTTTCCTTCACGGGGTCCCCGCCATGGAAATGCGGGCAGAAACAGTAGACCTGATAAGCACAGGATTCAGTGTCATAGTGGCTAACCACGAGTTCGCCTGGTGTCAGCCCGTCGGAAACGTTGTTCCCAGCAGTGACTGTGGACCCCTGGTGGTCCTGGAGTTAAGCGATCCGACTATCACTGCAGCCATGGCAGTCAGCCTCGTAATGATGGCCTATGTAATTATTATTTCTGTTGCTGGTATTCCCAAATAAATGGGACAGATGTTAAAAAAAATTGTTTAAGTTGTAAATGTGTGATAGTAAAATTGGACGTTATTGATTTTTCTGGGATAAAAACTGCACACCTAGGATCTAGATTTATTCTCGACATGGTGGTTGCTACTGGCTTGACTATCGATTCCAAAGAGGATACAGGTTTGTCATCCCAAAAGCAGTAAACTTCAAGAAGAAGGATCATAAAAAAAATTAAGACTGGCCAGGGCAGAAATCCACATCCCAAAGGGGCCAAAAAGAAATGTCATATCCAAGAAAGGAGTGACTCAAACAGATGGATTTACCAATTAAAGAACATATATTTCCTTTATAACATTTCAGCTTCTGCTTTTCTCAGGTAGTTCAAGATTGTTTTCTTAGTTACTACTCAGTGGATTTTTCAAAAAGCATCATGAGTGACTATTCTATTTTGGAGGGCAAAACCCTGCGATAACTAAATCAGAGCAGGGATTGTTTGACTACCTGGTATGTTTGTTATGTGAGGATTTTACTATGTTTGCCCTAAAGCATGAGTTTAGTATGTGAGATAGTGTAATTGCATGTTAGTAATGATCTATGCCACAATTTTTGAAAATCAGCACAATATGCTAGTTGGCAGCATTATGCAAAATAAACAGACTTGTCTCAAGATGGTGTCAATGGACAGTGTGTTAGTCACCCATCATTCATCATTGGGAAGAGACTATCATGCGACAATCAAACTGGCAGCTCATGAGAAAAATGAGTAGACCAGCTACTTCCAAACCTGCATCACCTGACCTATTCTGTTCCCAACCCAGGTACCTGGATGTGGGCATATATCAGGGTAAAGAACTATATTTAAGACCCAGAAAAACTATGGAGTGAGGAGGAGGACTAACCTGAGGTCTCTGGCTGATAGGTTGCAATGCCTGAACCAGAAACTGAAAACAAAATAGTTAACAGATAAGAGAGGAAGACATTGAAAAAATACATTTCCTATCCCAACAGGAAAAAAGGAAGAAACAGACAAAAATGAAGGGCAGAAGGGGAGGAAGAGGTGTAGTGAGGAGGAGAGAGAAATGAGGAAGCCAAAGGAAGTAGGATGAAATGAACACGGCAGCATCTAGGAGCTTCTTCCTGGACAACAATCACCACTGTGGACACAGGAGGCAACAGTGCACACTGAAGAGCCTCCTATAGAGGAGACTTTCTTGAAAGGCCTTCATTCCCCCCACACTCCAGGAAGAGTGTGGCTTACCTATCAATCAATCAATCAATCAATCAATCAATATATTTATAAAGCGCACTACACACCTGTGAGGGTTTCAAGGCGCTGGGGAAGAAAAAGGTGGGGGGTGCTGCTACTGCTCGAAGAGCCAGGTCTTGCGTTGTTTTCTGAAGGTGAGCAGGTCCTGGATCTGTCTTCGGTCAGACGGGAGGGTATTCCAGGTCTAGGCGAGGTAGGAAAAAGATCTGCAGCTGTAGGATTTGCGTCAGATGCGGAGGATGGAGGCGAGGACGAGGTTGGGAGAGCGGAGTTGTCGGTGGGGGTGTAGAAGCTGAGTCTGTTGTTAAGGTAGGCTGGTCCGGTGTTGGGAAGTGCTTTGTGTGCATGGGTGAGGAGTTAGAAGGTGATCCTCTTGTCGACTGGGAGCCAGTGCAGGTCTCTCAGGTGGGGGGTGATGTGGCTGCGGCGTGGAATGTTGAGGATGAGTCGGGCGGAGGCATTTTGGATGCGTTGGAGGCGTTGCAGGTGTTTGGACAGGATGCCTGCATAGAGTACGTTGCCGTAGTCGAGCCTGCTGCTGACGAGGGACTGAGTTACTGTTTTTCTTCTTTCGGTTGGGATCCATTTGCAGATTCTGCGAAGCATGCGGAGGGTGTTGTAGCAGGAGGAGGAGATGGCATTGACCTGCTTTGACATGGAGAGGGATGAGTCGAGGATGAAGCCAAGGTTGCGTGCGTGGTCCATTGGTGTTGGAGGGGTACCCAGCGAGGCAGGCCACCACGATTCGTCCCAGGTGGAGGGGGTGGGTCCAAGGATGAGGACCTCCGTTTTGTCCGAGTTCAGTTTCAGCTGGCTGCCTCTCATCCAGTCGGCGACGGCCTTCATGCCCTCATGGAGGTTGGTTTTGGCGGTGTGTGGGTCCTTGGTGAGGGAGAGGATGAGTTGTGTGTCGTCGGCGTAGGAGATGATGTTGAGGTTGTGTTGGCGGGCCACTTGTGAGAGGGGGTCCATGTAGATGTTGAACAACGTCGGGCTGAGGGATGAGCCCTGGGGTACGCCGCAGATGATGTTGGTGGCTCCGGATTGGAAAGGGGGGAGGCGGACTCTCTGGGTTCTTCCGGAGAGGAAGGATGTGGTCCAGTCGAGGGCTTTCTCTTGGATCACCTAGGTGAGTGACAGTATATAGGGCTGGAAGGTGTAGGGTAGAAAGTCAAACTAAATATAAAACATGGAAGAAGAGCTGAGAGGAAGAGAGAATGAGAGAGAGAGAGATACCACAACATTCCAACCTGAACCTATTCTTGTTGTTTGAGGGGACAAAAAACAGAAGTGTTAAACCTTTTTGGTCTTGTTTTAATCAGATAAATATTGACTATTTTTCTAAACTGGTGTTGAGTCCTTTTGTAGTATTTTCACTGTGTTACTGTGTGTGATTGTACAAATATTTTACACATTGCTTCTGAGATAAGCCTGACTGCTTGTGCCAAGCTACCAAGAGGCTGAGCATGGGTTATCCTAGGTATATACCTTTGGTACCCTGACTAGATTGAGGGTCTCTGCTTGGACAGTGCAAACTTACTGTCAACCAGAGACCCCATTTCTAACATTGGTGTCAGCGGTGGATAGAACTCATACTTGTACTTGACATACAGTGATTAGTGTATGCTACTGTTTTATTGCAGACCATTACCCAACCACATACAGTTTTTTTCTCTTGGATTTTTGTTTTTTCCCTTTTTTCCCTTTTTTTCCCTTTTTCTTGGATTTTCCTTGCTTTCTGGAACTTTGCAACTTTGGTGAACTATACACACGCATGTCTCAGTCTGGGGATCCATCCGCAGCTTCTACAAATGTGGTGTTTGAGTTGGAGAAATTGTAGGAGTACACAGTGGCTCAGCTCAAGCAGTTTTGTAGGGAATTAAGATGTCCGCTAGAAAGGAGGAGCTGCGAAAGGTGCTGGGGGCCTGGATGGCAGCAAAAGAGGCTGAGGACCACATAGCAGAGTAGGATGCTGTTGTGGATGAGGAGGTACAGAGCTTACATGATGTTGTGTTGAATGACGCTGACCTGCCTGGAGCGAGGGCCTCCAGGGCAGTCAGCAGTGTATTATCAAAAGGTCTAACCCAAGAGGGACTGGAGGACAGGAGGGGAATCAGGAGGCACCCATTGGAGATGAGGAAGCTCAGGATGCAGCATGAGAGGGAGCTGCAGCTGGCTAGAATCAAAAGGGAAAAGGAAAAAGACAGACTTGCCATGGGAGTGAAGAAATTGATCTTTTCACAAGAATTGAGTTTAAAGGAGATGGGTCTGAGGGGCAGGTCCAGCACAGATGGTGGCAGCAGTACCCAAGGGCAGCCTGAAAAAAGAGTGTACATCCCGAAAGACCTGGTAACAGATTACAAGAGGGAGGATGACATACACTTGTGGTTTGAGGGATATGAGTCTGCACTTCACAGAAACCTGGTCCCTGAGGTATACTGGTGTCAGGGCTTTGGAAGCACTTTGAGGTAAAGGGAAGGGACACCTTGACAGCCCAGGGGATCCTCAGGGACTCACCTACTCTATCATGAAGGACAACCTACTCACTAGACATGGTTTCACTCCACAGCAGTACAAGGAGAAGTTCAGGTCTTACAGGGGTATTCTCAAACTTGATTACAATGTGTTGATTCTTTTTGCAGGATACAGGATAGTTGGGTGAAGGGCAGTAAGTATGAGGATCTGTATGATTTGTGTGCATGGGAGTACTTCTACAGCCTTTGTTTTCCAGAGCTGCACGAGCACCTAATTGTAGGAAAGTGTCATCTGTCTTGGCATGTTACCCCCATTTTTACCTGTATGTCAGTATGTTTTTGCCTGTCTCACTGGGATCCTGCTGGTCAGGACCCCAGTGCTCATAATTTATGACCTACTGTGTGTGTCTGTATAGTGCTTAACTGTGTCACTGAGGCTCTGCTAATCAGAACCTCAGTGCTTATGCTCTCTCTGCTCTTAAATTTGTCACTATAGGCTAGTGATTTAATTTACCAATTTGAATTGGCACACTGGACCCCCCTTATAAGTCCCTAGTGTATGGTACAAAAGTACCCAGGGCATTGGGGTACCAGGAGAGCCATATGGGCTGCAGCATTTCTTTTGCCACCCATAAAGAGCTCAGACAAACCCTTTCACAGGACTGCCACTGCAGCCTGCGTGAAATAGTGCACACATTATTTCCTAGCCATTTTCACCGCACTTAAGTAACTTATAAGTCACCCGTATGTCTAACCTTCACTTGCTGAAGGTTAGGTGTAAAGTTACTAAATGTGAGGGCACTCTTGCACTAGCAAAGGTGCCCCCACATAGTTCAGGGCCATATTCTGGGACCTTGTGAGTGTGGGGACGCCATTACACACGTGCATTACATATAGGTCAATACCTATATGTAGCTTCACAATGGTAACTCTGAATATGGCCATGTAAGGTGTCTAAGATCATGGAATTGTACCCCCATTCCAAATCTGGTATTGGGGAGCCAATTCCATGCATCCTGGGGTCTCCACTATGGACCCCCAGTACTGCCAAACCAGCTCTCTAAGGGTTGCACTGCAGCTACAGCTGCTGACACCTCACAGACAGGGTTCTGCCCTCCTGGGGTCTGAGCAGCTCCGTCCCAGGAAGGCAGAACAAAGCATTTCTTTTGGGAACAGGGCGTTACACCCTCTCCCTTTGAAAATAGGTGTTACAGGCTGGGGAGGGGTATCCTCCCCCAGCCTCTGGAAATTCTTTGAAGGGCACAGATGGTGCCATCCTTGCATAAGCCAGTCTACACCGGTTCAGGGACCCCTTGTCCCCTGCTCTGGCATGAAACTGGACAAAGGAAAGGTGAGTGACCACTCCCCTGTCCATCACCACCCTAGGGGTGGTGCCTAGAGGTCCTCCAGTGTGCCCCAAAACCTCAGCCATCTTGCTTTGAAAGGTATGGGGGCACTCTGGAGGGCTCTGAGTGGCCAGTGCCAGCAGGGGACGTCAGAGGCCCCTCCTGATAGGTCCTTATCTGATAAGGTAGTCAATCCCCGTCTCAGGGCTATTTAGGGTCTCTCCTGTGGGTTCTCTTCAGATTCTACTTGCAAATCTCCAGCAGGAATCCTCTGCAACTACTACTTCATCCTCTGACCTCGGATCAACCACAGTCGGCTCCGGGAACCACTGTAACAGCAACAAAGTATCCACAAGGGATACTTTTCTTCTGCAACTTCAGCTCCAGCCAGCAACTGCAACAGTTTCCATGGTGTGCATGCTCTGAGGACTCCCTGTCTTCACCCTGCACCAGAAGGACCAAAGAAATCTCCCGTGGGGTGATGGAGTCACTCCCCTGCTCATGCAGGCACCTTCTAAGATGACGATTGGTTCTCTTGGACTCCTCTCACAGCAACGAGCATGCTCCTTGGAACACAGAGGGTAGACCCCATCAACACAGACTGTCCTGAGGTCCTGCTCTCGCAATTTGGAGGAGGTAAGACCTTGGCTTCCCCCAGAACGACAGTACCCCTGTGCACCGCATTTTCTTCACCTCCTGAGGCCTCTGTGCACTATTTGCAAAATTCCTTCATGCACAGCCTGGCCCAGGTCCCCAGCACTCTATCCTGTGACGCTCAACCTGCTGAGTTGTTCTCCGGCGGTGTGGGACCTTCCTGTATCGTGCTGCACCAACTGCATTTTGCACCTCCTTTGTCCCCATGTCGTGGCACTTCCGGGGGTGCTATCTGGTGCTCTGAGGGCTCTCTGAAGTGCGGAAAGCCCCTCTTCCTCCTCACACAGAGTTGAGGCACCCAGGTCCCTCCTGGGTGCAGATAGCACCTAGTTGATGCCAAACGCAACTTTGCCGGAACCAAGGCTTGTTGGAGGAATCCAGCACCAAAACTCGCCTGCATCCAATGTCACGACCTGGGACATCCTTTGCATCATGCAGGAACCCTCCGGCATCTTCCTAGGGTGCATTTCTGCAGTCTTCGTTCAACAGGGGACTCTTCTTTTGCAACCTCTTCTGGGTTGGCAAGGGCTTCTGTCCTTCCTGGAACTTCTTTCGACTTCTGGGTTGGTCTACATCCTTTGCAGGTCTTCAGGTCCACGAATCCACTGTTTGTTGTTTACAGACTTGGTTGTTTTTGCAATAATTCCAATCACGAGGTGTAGTGTGTCCTAAGGAAACATACAGTACTTTACTCCTGCTTTTCTGGGTTCTGGGGTGGGGTAATTTACTTACCTTTACTGTATTCTTATTCTCCCAGCGATTCTGCACACACTACACTTGGCTAGGGGGGAATTTGTGATTCCCATTCCACTTTCTTAGTATATGGCTTGTGTCGCCCCTAGACCTATTTTCTCCCATTGCATTCTACAGCATTTCCTATTGTTTGCACTATCCTATGTCTAATTATTTACCTTATTTTGGTGTCTAGTGTATATATTGTGTATAATACTTACATCCAGAATGAGTACTGCCTCTAAGATATTCTTGGTACTTTGTCACCCAAATAAACTACCTTTTGTTTTGGTAACACTGAGTATTTTCTTTACTTGTGTATTAGGACTGTCTAATTATAAGTGGTATTGCATTAGCTTTGCATATCTCCTAGTTCAGCCTAAGCTGCTCTGCTATAGCTACTTCTATCAGCCTAAGCTGCTAAAACACTACTACATTTCACTAATAAGGGATAACTGGACCTGGTATAAGGTGTGAGTACCCAAGGTACCCACTGCAAACCAGACCGGCTTCCTACACTAATTGTTAGCAAGCTGACTGACCCCAGAAAGCTTGTCCAGGAAGCGGACCAGTGGGAGAGCACCAGGGTGTGCTAGAGGTATGGGGGAGACTCATCCAAGGGTGGGCAGGGTCCCCATCAGAAGAAGTGGAGGGCTAAGGGTAAACAGGGGGAGTTCTCAAAAGGGCTGCAACCTAGTTACCAGGGTAGGGGTCCACAGCCCCCAGGAGAGAAGAAGCCATGAATCTTTACAGGGAAACCTGCAAAGAAGGGTCCCTGCAAATGTTTTGCATGTGATCAGGTGGATCACAAGAGGGGGGGCCCAAATTTCCCAAGTGGACACCAGCACCCACTAGTGCTCAGTCACAGGGTTTGGCTAGAGTAGCACTTGGGGAGGAGTAGGGTCCAGAGAAGGGTGGGAGCCAGTTGAGATGACCCTTGTCTTACTAGGGGACAGTGAGATAGCCCATAGGACCTAGATGTCTGAGAACACTAAGAAGTACGGGCAGTGGGTGATCATCAATGGACAGAGGGCGTGGGCTCTGAGAGACACAGGAGCCAGTATGACTACTGTGAGGTGTCACCTGGTGTCTGAAGAGCAAGTAGTTCCCAATGAGTTTCACCAAGTAGTTGCTGTAGACAACTCAAAGTGCCTGTGTAAGGTGTTGCAGGTTCCCTTTGAGTGGGGTGGTCTCCGGTTCCTTGAGGGTGGCTATGAGTCCCACCATGCCTGTTGGTTGTCTGCTAGACAATGACCTGGAAGATTTCCCTTGGATTGAGGTGGAACGATGGCCACGCTTGGAGATGTTGGGTCTGCCTGTGTGGGCATGTGTGACCACTCTGTCTACGGCAGGCTGCCAGCGTGATCAAAGGGCCCTGGAGCCTGAAAGAGTGGCCCAAGCACCTGCCAGGAAGAGGAAGGGCAAGGAGCGTGGGGAAACCCAACCCAGAAGTTACCATGGTCCGGGAGGAGTCTGATCCTGAGGGGGAGGACCCAGAGCTTACAGGGGAACAAGTGGCTGAACTGGGGGAGGTGCCCGAGCTGAACCATTGGCAGCAGTAAGGGGGTCCCACCAATGAAGAGTTCTGTTAGGCACAGAACTCCTATCCTTCTCTTGAGGGTCTGAGGCGACAGGCTGCAGACCCTCAAGACGGGCTGCAGAACAGGCAGCAGTAAGGGGGTCCCACCAATGAAGAGTTCTGTGAGGCACATAACTCCTACCCTTCTCTTGAGGGTCTGAGGCGACAGGCTGCAGACCAGGCATCTGGCAAGGAGACTGGATCACAGTGGATTTACTGGGAGGATGGCCTCCTGTATAGTGAGCCTAGGTTTGCTGAGCCTGGGGCAGCCTGTGTGCTGGTAGTACCTGAGCGCTTCAGAACCTTCCTAGTGTGGCTGGATCATGATGTGCCTTTGCTGGGACATTTTGGGCAGGATAAAACCTTTGAGAGGATTGTCACTCACTTTTACTGGCCCCAAATGCACAGGCACACTGATGCATGTTGCAGGTCTTGCCAGACTTGTCGGGCAAGTAGCAAGAGTGAGGGGAGATGCAAGGCTCCCCTTCAACCATTCTCTATTGTCAGAACCCTTTTGAAGAGGTGGAACTTTTGAGAGGATTGTCACCCACTTTTACTGGCCCCAAAAGCATAGGCACACTGATGCAAGTTGCAGGTCTTGCCAGACTTGTCAGGCAAGTGGTAAGAGTGGGGGGAAATGCAAGGCTCCCCTTCAACCATTCTCTATTGTCAGACCCCTTTTTGAACAGGTGGAGATTGACATTGTGGGGCCTCTGGACCCCAAGACAGCTATGGGCAACAGGTTTATCCTGGTCTTGGTAGACCATGCCACCCTCTACTCAGAGCCCAACCCTCTACAATCAGTGACAACCCCTGTGGAGTGCTGTGCACTGATGGGAATTTTTACCCACAAGGGGTTACCCAAGGAGGTAATGTCCGACTGGGGTACCAACTTCATACCTACCTATATCAAGTCTCTGTGGAAGGAGTGTGGGGTGACCTACCAGTTCACCACTCCCTACCACCCCCAAGGAAGCAGGTTACTTGAGGGGTTCAACTGTACCCCGAAAGGCATGATAATGGCCTGTCAGAGCCCGTGAGGCATAAGTAGGATGTCCTCTTGTCATGCCTTCTCTTTGCTTATGGGGAGGTACAACAGAAGGGACTTGGGGCAGATTTAACATCCCCTAGCACCACGAGAGTGCCACTTTTTGTGATGCTCCAGTGGTGCTGCTGCTCCATAGTTACAAGGAGGTGTAATGCCACTTTTTGTGGCATTATGCCTCCTTTGAATATGGGCCCCTCCACCTCAAAACCCATTGCTTTTGATGCTGCCTCAGATTTATGAGTTATTGTAAACCTGAGGCAACGTCAAAATCTATCACCACCCCAGGGATGGCGTTAGCATGGCAAAACAAGGAGGAATGCCTTTATTTCTCTTTGTTTTTTGCTTTTACTGTGTGTGCTGCATAGGTGACTGACAAGGTCAGAGTCAGCATCAAAGATGAGGTTTCCAAGATGCTAGCATTAGGGGGAATTGAGTTCTTTAGCAGTCCTTGATCCAGCCCAGTGTTCTTGGTCCCAAAGGCTGCTAATCCCGGTGCCACCCCAGAACCTAGGTTCTGTGTGGACTACCGTGGACTCAGCACCTAGTAGAGTGCATTAGACATGCTCAAGGCCCTATAAATCATATGTTTCTAGTTGGCCTGCAGCACTGATTTTGCCACCCACATGAGTAGCCCTCTAAACATGGCTCAGATGTGCAACTGCAGTGTCTGTGTATGCTGTTTTAAACTGCCAATTCGACCTGGCACGTGCACCTTCCCTTTTTATGCATGTAGGGCGCCACTAGGGTAGCAGACGTTAGCCCCATGTGAAGGGTGCAGTGTATGTTAAAGGTAGGACATGTACTGATGTTTTTTACATGTCCTGACAGTGAAATTCAGTTTTCACTGTTGCAAGGCCCATCTCGCTTACAGGTTATCATGGGGACTGCCTTTAAATATCTTTTAAGTGCAGTTTTCCATTGGGAGCGGATAAGGATATGGGGTTTGGGGTCTCTGAACTAACAATTTAAAAAACAATATTTTGGTAAAGTTGGTTACTAGATTGTCTGAAAATGGCACTTTTAGAAAGTGGGCATTTTCCTGCTTAACCATTGTGTGCCTCTGCATGCTTGTGTAATGTACATCTGGGTCAGACTGACAGTTAGGCTGTTTGTGAATTCCTACCAGACAGTGACTCAAAGGGAGCTGGGGAGTGTCCTGCATATCCTGATGAGTCTCCTGGGCTAGAGTGGGGAGGGAGGAGCTGGCACTTACACCTGAAGGGGTTGTGCCTGTCCTCACACAATGTAGTCTGCAACCCCCTGTTGTGTCTCTGGGTCCAGGCCTGGGCAAGGCAAGATCTTGTGAACAACAGAGACGTTCCTTTCAAGTTTGCCTACTTCAAAGGCAGAAGGGGGTATAAGTAGTGGACCCAAAAAAAAAACCAGATTTTTAGATTACTGAAGAGCTGAAGAGCTGGAGGAGGAGTACTGCCCCTTTGCTGTGTGAGCTTTTCTGGGTTGGCCTACAAATGAGGTGAGCAGGGGTCACCCTTACCCTGACTAGAGTGAGGGTACCTGCTTGGACAGAGTGCAAACTGACTGCCAACCAGAGACCCCATTTCTAACACCCCATTTACCGGGCAGCAGGGAAGCACAATTATCTTCCGACTGGGCCTTAATGTTCTAATGAACCCCATAACTCATCATCTTATTCGAGATGCAAAGCACCAATGCCCAGAATTGCACTATGCCTGGGCACTGCCAGGTCAGCTGGAGTAAAACAGCATCCTCCAGCTTGCAAGGGGTACATTCAGTTTCCCCTTAATTCCATTTTATGTAGGGACATCAATGTGCAGTACATCTGATCTATATAAGCAGAGCTGCATAAGATGCAATCTGCAGTCTGTGGTCGAAGGTTAGCAAACCTGTCTGCGAACAGCCAAAGTGCCATTGCTTCTATGGTTTGTGGGTGCTTGCCACTTACGCCCTCAGAAAGCACACCAGGGGCCTTAATTTGCATTGTTATACAGTCTAGTGACTAGTTTTTTAGGGTATTTAAAATCTAGAATCACAGTCAGTGCATGTAAAGACATGTGTTGCGCTACTGTATATAAAGTGCATAGTCTGCACTGTACAATATGTCAAGAGGGGTGCAGCGAGGGTGAGCCTTTGTGTAACCCACAGGGAGAAATCATCCCTCGGGGTAAAGGTCCCCTAGCTTCAATAGTTGCAATTGTTCAAGTTGATGGCACACTTTGTAGTCGGTAGTGGGGGACACTGTTGGCTTCTTTTCTAGGGACACACTGTCTTAGTACATAGGGGTCAGAAAGGCAATCTTGCAGAAAAAATCCCATGCCCAGAAGATGTATATGGGCATGTCAATCCTAGCATATGTGTGACTTTTATGTGAGTAAATCATGTTTTTTAGGAGGCAGAGGATGACATTTTCTGCTTCCATTGCTTCGTGTGGTTGGAATGGGACGGGGTAGTGCCAAATGTGTATATAATAATACAACTCCTAGTCTGGCATGCACATTCAACCCCGATCAAAAGGCAGAGTGAGCACCTCCTAAGCTATCTTGGCTGACCCATCTCCCAGCTCAATCTGATCACGCTGGACCTCAGTCTATAAGGAACTACTGATTTAAAGGAATCAGAATATTGACAAATAAATATAAGAATTTACAAAGGATGATCATTTGGGCGATTATTATTATACATGCCATGGGCAGAGGGAGCCTGATCAAAGAATTGCAGCCTCCAACCATGCTCCATGCTTGTCAATGCCATAGTTTTCTCACCGGTACCGGGCAGAGTAAATACCTCTGACACAGGTATTATTGGCTTTGTTTAGGTACTGCTATCACTCACTACAGGTATGATGCTTGTAGCCGTTGCAGACATTTTGATACATTTTCCTTCTGGTGATGTTGCAGCCTAGTTTGTCGAAGGCTGCTCCTCTTCCCTAATTGCTATCTCCTCCTGCAATACATAAGTTTACCTATTTCTTCTGTTTTAGTTTATGAATTACTTTGGATGAGGTATGAAGCAGTATGCGAGGTATTGAGTTTTGTTTCTCTTAAAATACTGAACTGTTTTTAAATGCCCTAAAATTAATATATATATATATATATATATATATATATATATATATATATATATATATATATATATATATATATATATATATATATATATATATATATATATATATATGTATATATATTTATATATATATATTAGAACATAATATAATGTAATATTATATTATATAATTATGTTAATATTTAATGTTAACATTGTTTTTTTATGATTTAGTGTAGGGTATATGATTATTATTCCTACCAGGCTCTTCCAATCCTCCAAACTCTGCTACACCCTAGGAGGCATGTTTATCAAATTTTCACACAGTGTAGCAAGCCACCTTGCCGTGTGGTGCTGCAGTAAAAGGAAAGGGCAGTAATGTTCTGCATTTAGCATTATACAGCACACTCCTTTCCTTTCCTTGCTCCAGCCCCCTTTTGGCTGCCTATGGCACCGCAGTAGGCCTTGTGTCATGGTGCAGATGTATTTGCATTGCAGACAAAATTGTTTTTTTGCAGGAAGAGACCACTTCCAGCACAAAAACAATCCTCTGAAGCATTTCTTTCTTTCTCTGTGTAATTCAGAATGCGAATGGCTCACACTTAGACATAAAAGGATAGTGGCCTGAGCCCACTCAGAGGGCCAATTAGCCCCAACAGATAGTTTGGAGCCATCCCCCACATCAAAGAGACTTTTGGGTCTAAGGTCTTGGGCTCTGACCCTAGTAAATCAGATTACTATTGGACTTGGGAGGAACTCTGTTGGAGTAAAGACTGCTGTGCTGTGAGGAATGCCACTCTGCCTGGCCGGACTGATCCCAAGAACTGCTTCTCTGCATTGTTGAGCTGCTCTGCTGCCTGCTGATCTATTCCCTGCAGAGGACAAGGACTGCACCCAGCCTTCTGAACAAAAGTGTCTACAAGGGCTTGCTGGCTTGTTCTCTGTTCTTCTGCAGTCTCTGGGACATAAAAGACTGCTTGCATATCTCCTGGTGCTGCTGGACTCTGCCATCTGTGAGTCCTACCCTTGCTTGAGTGCAGGAGAAAAATCAGCACATCGCTCAACAGCAACGCAGCAGCTGCCGGATGACAACATGTTCACAGACTGTGCGGCGCAACAACGATACTCTGTGTGATGCAATGACGATGCATTGCATTCACTTGTACGGAGCCCAACGATACATTGCATTCACTTATACGGAGCCCGATGATGAGGCAGTTACCTCACCGTCAATGCCTTGCTTCATCAAAGATACCCTCCATCACAGTCAGCCTGGATTTTAGAATTGCACTGGTCCTTTGTGAGCTCTAGTAACCTTTTGATGACTAGTAACTCCTAAGCACTGTTTTCGCATTCAATCTTTAAACACACATATCTCAACTTCTACTTATTAGATTGTTGTTGTTTTGGTCTTGTATTGCTCAGATGAATATGCTCAATTATTCTAACCCTATGTGGAGTCTTTTTGTAGTGTTTTCATTGAGTTACTGTATGTCCAGTGTGTTGCACAAATAATTTACATATTGCCTCTAAAGTTAAGCCTGACTGTTCTGTGACAAGCTACCAGAAGGAGAGCACACGTTAATTTGAGGAGTGCATCTGACTTACCCTGACTAGGATTCTGATCCCTACTTGGACAGTGATACCTCTGCAACTAAAGACCCAATTTCTAACAGAGAGACAGATAAAGACACAGAGATTGCAGATTAGATATAGAAAGAATGAAAGTAGAGAGGAAAAGGATACATTTGGGGTAAAGAGAGTGGGGGAGCATGATAAAATAGATGGGGGAGGGATCGAGATACTAGAGTTGTGAATACTGATAGAGATGATGGAAAAGGACAGCGACAAAAACAAGAACGAGAGGTGTGTGTGTGTGTGTGATCAAAAGTGAGAAATAAAAGAAAAGGGACAAAGCAATGTATGTATGTCTGTATGTTAGATTTATAAAGCGCATTCTGGCTCACAAAGAGCATCGAAGCGCTAGCATAAAGGAGAGGAAAACGCCAGAGCCATCAGGAGAAACACTGGATGAAGAAAAAAGAACAGGGGGATACCCATAAAGAGGCAAATAAGGAAAGAGCCATGTTTTAATCAGTTTCCTAAAACTTAAATAACTGGGTTCCTTCCTGATATTCAGAGGAAGCGAGTTCCAACATTTTGCTGCAGCCACAGTGAAAGCTTTATCACCCCATTTGGCTTTGTTGGTAAGAGGAAAGTGAATATTATAAGCCTAAGATGACCTGAGATGTCTATTGGGTTCATACCAACAGAGCCTAGTGGTCAAGTATTGAGGACCAATACCGTGAGCTGTTTTATAGGTCAGGCAAAGCGATTTAAAGTTAAACCCAGCGAGAAAGATTAAGAACAGCTCTATCAGCCGAGTTCTGGACCAGTTGTAGCTTATTCAACGAGGCTTTGTCTAAATTAAGAAAGAGAACATTGCAGTAATCTACTTTGGACATGACCAGGGCTAGAATAGCAGAGACTCTCCATTCATGTTGGAGATAAGGAACAACTTTCCTTAGTATTTTAATCAGCCATAAGCATGTCTTTACAGTATGAGTCACCTGACATTTGAAACATAAATGATCATCAAAAATAATTCCCAAATTCTTACTGACAGTGGTGGGAATTGGGAGGGAACCACAATCTGTTGGCCACCAGCGTAAATTCTATTGTTTGGTGCTCGACCCAAAACAAAGAATTTCAGTTTTGGCAACATTCAGTTTGAGCCAGTTAGTCCTCATCCAACTATTTACTGAAAATGGTCCGCCACCTCCTCCTAGTTCTTACTAACTGGGATAATTAGCTGTGTGTCATCCGCATAGGAGGTGGGGATTAGTCCAAAGGATTGAATCAAATTAGCTAGCAGGGCAACATACATATTAAACAGGGTGGGGTTTAGTGAGGATCCTTGTGCAGTCCCGCAGGGTAATAAGTAAGGTGTAGAGTTAAAATTCCCACATCTGTTAGTCAAAAAAGACTCCAAGAGTTTCAGAGCCCGTTCTGTTATGGCTGCTTGATAAAGGCGGGTCAGCAAAATTTGTGGAGAGATGGTATCAAATGCCGCCGATATATCCAGTAAAACTAAAAAAAAAAACCTTGCCCTTCATCTGCCAATCTTCCAATGGAGTCAGAGGATGAGATAAGAGCGGTCTCCGTGTTATGCGCCTTTCTGAAACCATGCTGAGAGGAATTTAAGCCTCCCACTTCCACTAGGAAATCTACTAGTTCCTTATTCATAATTTTCTCCAAAATCTTTGCTAGAAAAGGGAGAAGAGCAATTGTCCGTAGATTATCTAGGTCCTGGCTATCAGTATCTGGCTCCTTTTGCAGGGGGACAACTACAGTCTCCTTCCATATAGCGGGATAAAGCCGGAAATTAGGACCTCCTGAAAAATCGGAACTAGTGTCCGAGCCATGAGGTCTGGGGCCATTTGAAAGAAGAAGGGGAGGCAGGGATCAAGAGGGGGACCAGACTTAATATCGAAAATCAATTTTCTAATGCTGTCCTGAGTCGGGATTTGGAAATCGGGCAAAGTTTTACAGCTAGCTTTAGAATCAGGGGAAACTGAAGAAGATTGTACGCTGAGAGCCTTAGGAGGAGTGAAAATGGCATGAATTCGAAAAAGTTTATTCTCAAAATGCCTAGCTACCTTATCACAAAACTCCTGGGAGTTTTCCAATTCAGGTGGCCTAGAAGGAGTAGATAATGCCTTAATCACTTTAAAAAGCTCTCTAGGGTCATTCAAAGCCTCCTTAACTTTAGCAGTGTAAAAGTTAGATTTAGCCCTAAAACGCGCCGCTTTGTAGATTTTAAAAGTGGACTTCAGTATGTCCCTTTCCTCTGGGACAGGATCCAATTTCCACCATCGCTCCTGTTGACGATATTTTCTCTGGAGGGATTTGAGTTCACTAGTGAACCAAGGTTGACACGGCTTATTCCAGCTACAGGGCCTGAGGATCTTGGGGGGAGCCAGTTGAGTCATAGCAGTTTCAACATCCTGATAAAAACTGTCTAACAAGAGCAGAGACAGCTTATTGGCCCTATCCCATCCCTCTTCTAGGGCAGGTGCCAACTCTTCCAATTTGATCTGTTCCCAAGGTCTAATTACTTTACTTTCCGTTTTTTACAAAGGGAGGGGATGATTAATCACAGTTTTAAAACTCAAGAGATGATGATCAGTCCAACTTAACTGGGTATTAGTTAGCTCCAACTGTACTTCAGTACGAGCAAAGACCCCATCTAATATGTGACCCACTATGTGGGTGGTGGAAGATACTCTGAGGGTCCAATCTAGGGCTACCATGAGATCTAGAAATTCCATAACCACTGGATTGCAGGTCTCATCAAAGTGGATATTAAAATATCCTAATATGATTGCCTTAGAAGACATGACTATGGGCTCCAGCAAATTCACCCACGTTTGATAAAAATTTGCAAGAAAAACCAGGAAGAACGGCTCTTACAGAGCATTATTTCCAAATAAAAATTGCCAATAAAAATTCACAGTCCCTAACTCCTAAAAGGGGTTAGAAAGTTAAAAACAGTGTCACCAAAGAGTTCCCCTGAAACCCCAAAGAGCGATTCCCCAAAGATTATTAAAAATTACAAAAACAGTGCTCCTCTGAGTAGCGCGTGCTCACCTTCTGCTGCGCGGCCGCTGTGCTACTGTCATTTTATGATGCTTGGTCAGAAGACCCGCGTCAACTAGACCGCTGACTCTGCTGTCAGTGTCTATAAGAAAACCGGAAGGAGGGCTCTTACAGACCCTTACTTCCAAATAAAAATTGCCAATAAAAATTCACAGTGCCTAACTCCTAAAAGGGGTTTGAAAGTTTAAAACAGTGTCACCAAACAGTTCCCCTAAAATCCCAAAGAGTGATTCCCCAAAGATTATTAAAAATTCCAAAAACAGCGCTCCTCTGAGTAGCGCACACTCACCTTCCGCTGCGTGGCCGCTCTGCTACTGTTATTTTATGACGCTTGGTCAGAAGACCCGCGTCAACTAGACCGCTGACTCTGCAGTCAGTGTCTATAGGAAAACCGGAAGAAGGGCTCTTACAGACCCTTACTTCCAAATAAAAATTGCCAATAAAAATTCACACTGCCTAACTCCTAAAAGGGGTTAGAAAGTTAAAAACAGTGTCACCAAACAGTTCCCCTAAAACCCCAAAGAGCGATTCCCCAAAGATTATTAAAAATTACAAAAACAGCGCTCCTCTGAGTAGCGTGCGCTCACCTTCCACCTCACTGGCCGTGCTTTCTAGGGACAATGCAATTTTTGTAAATTCATTTTCTGTGAAGCAGCCCTGTGGCTGCAACTATGCATGATGTGCATATGTACTGCTTATCTGTACTGTGTTTTTGTAGAGGATGGCTGAGTAGTTATATAAGTTATTGTCAGGCAGCATATCATGCTACATTTTTACCTACTCTAAGCACTGTCTGTGAAAGAAGTATCACAAATTTCCAATTTATTAGTACTTAATTTTCTGACCTCAAACGGATCAATTTGTTAATCAGTATTAAAATTTCTGATATTCAAGCCACAGCAGATTTCAGCAGCAGTCACAACTCCCTGAGTCATCTTTCTTGGGTATGGTATTATAAGATGGCCAAAGTGCATGTGGGGGATTCTTGGGGTGTTTGTTGTGGCAGAAAGAGCCATGCCAGGAGGGGATGAGAAACATGATCACTACAGACCTTATTATGAGTTGCATGATGTTGTGAGGTGGTAAATATGCACATGAAAATAACATTACTGTGCAATTACACCACTACTAGCCTCCTAACATAAGTCATAACTAATGGAATGGGGAAGTTTGAGACAACTATCAAGGGCAATGTATGGGCGAAATACATACTCAATAGAAGTGACTTTGTATCATAATTTCTTGCCCTGCCTCTATCTGTGCCCACTAGCCACGCCCCTAGTTCAATTCAATGAGTACTTTTGTGGATTCATTTTGCACCTTGCTTGGACACACATATTTTAGCTTAGCTTAGGCTGTGGTCTGTGCCCTTTCACCTTTGTTCTCTGATTTAATTTATTCATTTTTAGTTTCAGCTGGGATGTTTTTTTTCTTCTAATCAGCTGTGATTCTGCAAATACGGTGTTATTATTTCTGTTGCATTTCACCAAGTACCTCTGTCCAAGGTTGACAAGAACAGTATATGATAATCCAGTTAGCATTCTCGCCACAAGAGCATGTAAACAATCTGATACTTTGGCACATGCCCGCGTCAGTGCTGTTTCATGGAACAGAAATATGTTTCTTATAAAAACATTGTACAGGCCAAGGGAAAGGAGGGAGTTCATTGCAGCCTGGATATCCATCTATACTGCATGCCATTTCACTATTGACCGCGGATCTGTCTCTACAACCAGCCTAGGAGATGGCGGGCAGATCCCTATCTTTCAGGAAACGGGGGTGGGTGATCCTCTCATGGACTAAGTACGGACAGATTGGGCTATCACCATTATGCCCTCACTTAGGAGTTAGGCGTTAGGTAGAATTCATATATGTCTGTTATTCCAATATGCTGGGGTTGTTTATTTTCTTCTAGCTGGCCTGATCCTTTTATGTCTCATTGTCCTAATAATTGTAGCTCACATATTTTTTCGTAGATTGCAGTCTTTTCAATAAATGTATTATAAACCATCCTGCATCCTTTCTTTGGCCTACAAGTGTGTATGAGACATTTTGCTAATGAGAGAAAGGGATGAGATTTGCCAACCACAACTTCCCTTCAGAAATAACTGGGTGTTGTGCATCAGGCTGCCACAAATCACCTTTGCTTTCAATGTTTGGTGAGGTGCTGCTAGCTAGCCGAAAGAGTTGGGCCAACAGCTGCCAATACAGGGTGGGATCGACTCAATCACCCACAAACCGTGGTGCTGCGGCCCTGAATCCAGCAGTCTTGTTCCAATAATAAGAGTCCTATTAGAGTACCTTTTTCCCATTTAAAGCACAGCACTGCACAAGGGTGAAGCAACACATTGATAAATATGCCCCTAGGTTTCCTCGATACCTGTGATGTTGATGCTGGACTGGATTTGCTCCTTCAACGGTGTGAGCTTGAATTGTGTGGGTGATCCACTTATAGATGCAAGACTCTTTTTTCTGTGTCTTTTCAAGCAAGTGACTCACAAACAAGACAGTTTAAATCCTAAAAGTGTTTCTTCTGTGTTCTACAGTTCGCTGGTTGGATGAGAATGCATTAGCTTTAGCAGTTATTTACTTCCAGATATTTCCTGGAGTTGAGCAATACCAACATTTGCAATTCAGACTTTCTGAATTTGCGTTTTCTTACACTTTCAGGCGCTATAGCCTTGATGGCAAAAAAACACAGAGACGGATGGCAAGTTGTTCTCGCATATTAAAGTGAACTGACACATACTGGCTTATGCTAGCTCTTTCTTTGTCAGAAGTAACCTAAATGTAGGAGATATTGTAAATTGCTATTTGAGTGCTTTTTTATGTCACATTTTTGAACTATTGATGTCAGAGTTTCTGCACATGAGCTTTTTTTTATTCCATTTTCACTGGGAAAATTGCATGTGTTAAATGGTATCTGGAATAATTGTGAAGAAAAGTTCTCCTTTTTGTCCTGGTCACCCCAAAATGTTTCGAACAGATACTGGTGGTTTTTGACTCTTGGCGGTGCCATGGGTACTGCTTATTAGTGCCATGGCCAGTGCTGTGTGTAAAGTGGATATGCAAATTAGGCTAATTATAATTGGCTATGTCAACTTACATATAAGTCCCTAGTATATGGTAGGGCAAGTAGATTTAGGGACTTCAGCAAAGGTAGTGTACCCACAGATGTGCACTGCTGGGGTGCCAAGTGTCTTTTTAATGGCAAGCCTTTCTTGCTGGCTGCTTATAAACTAAAGTTACATGCAAATTTGACTTTGGAAATAAAAGTACTTCCAAAATCTTAAACTGCCTTATTTTTATATATGCGTCACCCCTAAGGTGTGCCTTAAGTGCCCCTAGAACTGGGTACTGTGTAACTATAAGCAGAGACATTCTGAATATTTTTATATAAACCCTAGTGAGGAAAAGTAGCCAAATTCATTTTTCCCTCACTGGGAGACTTTATTTTAATTAATAAAGTCCCAAAAGGAGCTAATTATACCAAGTTTGGTATCAACGTTATTGCTATAATAAGTCCAATAATTTGTCATTGTTGCATTTAATATACTTGTTCAGTGAAAGAGTTTTAGAACTTACTGTGAAAGTTGGCAACAGCTCTGTAGAGCCCCTCTCTAATTAGCTAGCCTCTGGCAGCCTGGCCAGGCTCCCTTAATGAGGTGTGAAGTTGCCTGGGCTGAAGACAAAGACAGTGCCTGGGGAAGGATATCTACCTCCGCAGATGGTAAAAACAGCATGGGGGAGAGCAGCCAAACTGGTCTTCAAAGGAGGGAAGGACATGTGAAGCAGCTCAGGACACCCCACCAGCCCATTTCCTGCATACCCACACAACCATGTGCCCTCTTGATTAGATTAGGTGTGGGTAGGATAAGGTGTGTTAAGGATTTTTAGCAACACCAGTGGGTGGACTCAGCCAGACCTAACCTCCAAAATTCAGTTTCAACCATTTTGGATTTTAAATAATGTTGCTCCCTGGGATTGATTTTTGCCACTCTACCCAGGAAGTGGTCATCCAAGAGGGTGGTGGCCTGCCTGTGATTGGAGAGTTTCACCTCAGGAACAAGGATAAATTTGGCAGAGCTGCACCCACACCTCATAAACCACACCTCATAACTCTACAAGGAACAACAACAGAAGAAGAAGGACTGCCCTGCTGGACCCCTGGCCTCCACCTGGACATTGGACTGCACCAACTGCACACTTGGGCTTCACCACAAAAATGGCTTTGTCTGGCTTCAACTGGTTCAAGAAAGGACTCCCTGCTTGCCACTGATGAAATATAGCTACTTATGTAGAGTACTTCAATAGTGTCAAAAAAGAAATTACGCTATTGCCCCCTACCTTACGGCATGGTGCCCCGTATTTAAATACACACATGGTGGCAGTAGGGGGCGCTAAGGGGTACAAGAAAAGTGGCAGTGTACAAAGTGCAGTGCCAATTTTCTTAACTATGCCCCTAAGTCCGAAGGTAAACTTTTGACCGAGGCCTCCCACTTGCTGTAGCCAAGCAGGACTCCATCTCAGTTGGCCTTACATTTTTATTTTATTATTGTTTTATGATATTTGAACGCTTTACACACTGGTCATTACGGCCCTCGCAGTCTTCAGACCGCCAGGTCCGCGGTGGTGGTTGGACCGCCGCCAATGTGGCAGTCCGGCAGCCACATTTTGACTGTGGTGTTTCTGCCATGGTCGGACTGCCAACACCGCCACTTTTCGGCCGCCCGACGGCCTGGCGGTGCTGCCCTCAGGATTATGACCCCCTTCTTCACCAGCGTTTATATGGTGGTTGCACTGCTATGTAAAGTCTGGTAGAGATGGGGTGCAGAGGACCCTAGTTGGGACCTTGCAATCCCCATGCACTTGGCATGGGCAGTGCAGGGGCCCCAATGGCCAGCCCCATCATGTAATTCACTGTCTGCATTGCAGACAGTGAACTGTGCGACAGGTGTTGCTGCACCCTACACATCGCAACATTGCCACCATCTCAATTATGAGGCGGTGTCAATGTTGTGGGCTGTTTCCTGCTGGGCCAGTGGGCAGAAACTCTGTTTCCGCCTGCTGACCCATTGTCGGTGGGCACGCTGGAGTGGATGGAAGACATGATGGTTGGGGTGGTCTAAGTGGTGAGTGGAGACCAGTTGGCAATGATTTGACAGGTGTGCATTGCTTGTTTGCCATGGTTGAGGTTGAGAGATGTTAGATGGGGGTCAAATTTGTTGTAGAAGGAGGCGATCTTGGTGTGGAAGTATTCTAAGAGGGAGTTCTTGGGGGTGTGGATGGTGTTCTCTGTGGCTGTTAGGTTGCAGTAGGTTGATGTAGGCTCTGATGGCTGCTTTCTTGGCTTCCTTGATGCATAGGTGGTAGTTGCTGAGGGCTGCTTTAGAGGTGACTCTGTCAGAGGGATTCCTTGTGGCATGCCATTGTTTCTTGAGTTGGTAGTGCTTGATGGTTCTGAGCTATGGGGTGTAATGGCTGGCATGTCTGAGGTATTGCTTGTTTTTGCTGATTTACTGGTTTGCTGCTTTTCTGTCACCACCAAGCAACATGCAGAGGTGGCTGTCAGAAAATGTAGCTGTTTATGCTTCTAGGAAAGACAGTATGCGCATGGGAGTGGGTGAACCTGGATACAGCTCCAGTTTCCAGTCTGCAACAATGACCAAGACCACATCTGGTGATAAGCAGTATTTGGCAATGACAGCTGCCCTGGATATCCCACAGATGTTGACCCATAGACTCTAAACCCTCTCTCCTCCTCTTTAAATAACTCCTATTCAAAAGAAGGACTAAGCCAACAAAGAAATTCAGCGATATAGTGAAAGCAGTTGATTTCTTAAGTTTTTAGCCTGGCTGTGATTGGTTTGTTTGATGAGTTTCAGCTGAAGAAGGGTTGTAGAGTTTAGTGCAATCACTCATTAGTAATCACTCATTTCATTACCAAGTGTGTTGTAAGTGTTATCCTTGTAATGTAAATCTTCTGCATTTGGTTTTAAGTGGAAATTCAAGAAGTGTACAAAAAACAGTTCCTCAGAATCAGTCATTAAACAGCCTTTTTGTTGCATACTCTCCCTATTTTAGAGCATGACCACTGTTTTAGAGTATAGGGAAAGGTCAAATGTATATTTAGATTGCAAAAAAAAGGAAATCAGAATAGTTTTTAAAGTTAAATATTTAAAAATAAATGTATCTATTCATTTCAAATGTAGAAATAAAATGCCACAGTACTTGTAATTCAATTTTAATTATGTCATTGATTTGTTTGCATAAATAAGATTACATTACTTTTCTGGCTTTTAAATCAACAAATATATGTCCACCTGATTTTAAAAAATACACATTAATAATGATTAAAAGTGAGGTATAAAATTAAGGAAAAGTAATTTCATTGTGTTTTATTAAAATATAATTTTATATTACATTTAACAATTTTAAATTTATTTATTTGGCAAGTGTGTCACCAAAATAAAATAATGAGTGTGATTTTTTTTACAATAAAGCATTATGATTTATATTTGTAATTTTCAATTTAATTAAACATTATTGCCTAAGGTTTTTAGTGAAAATCCCAACCTCTATAATTTCCTTTGGGAGGGTGTTGCAGTACCAGTACTCAAAGCTAGAGAAATATACTAATACTAGCAATTTAGTGCTACTGCTTGGGTCTCTTTTTGGCTGTAGTAATTTTAGAAAAGCAGTTTTTGAATGGTAATGGGCTTACTCTTTTGTGGATAGGTGCACGACCCTCCCTGTTCCTCTCTAAACCCCTCCTTACTAATCCTTAATCCCTCGCCTTTAATCACAAACATTCCCAGTTTTGCAGCCCATCCCCTCTGTCCCTCCCAAATTTACATATAAAATGTATACTTATGTGTGATGAGACTCCCCAGTTGGGATGGAGCTCATCTTTCAGAAAAAAATAGACTCAGTGACAAAAACTCTGCACTTATGTTTGTGTTAGCATTTTGTAGTACATTTGTAGTACTTTTGCATTTCTACCAAATATGCTACAAAATGAAGTTTGTGAATAGGCCTCTAAGTGTACTGTTTTGAGTAAAATTACTAAGGGCCTCCTTACGAGCCTGGTGGGCTGACCGCCGGCCCGGCAGACCCGTGGGGAGGAGATGGCCACGGAGCTGGTCTCCCCCCTGGCTCTATTAAAATGTTTCCACTGGGCTGACTGGCAGACACCTCCATATTATGAGATTTCCCCCGGTCAGCACAGTGGAAACAGTGCAGTGGCATTAGTCTCGGCTCCACGTGGAGCCGAGGCCAATGTCGTCACACAGAAGGTGCTCCCAGCACCCTTGGAATGCTAGGCCAGGTGTTTCTCTGTGGCCCCCGCCACTGCCTTTCCACCAGCCTTCTCATGACAGGGCCCACGCCATGAAAAGTCTGGTGGAAAAGGGACTCCTGATCAGCATGGGATCGCTGAACTAAGCACCACCATGGCTGTCCATGACTCTGACGGCTACAAGCCCCCGAGACCCATGATCTTGGCAATGGTGGTGGTCTGACCGACAGGGTCGTAATCTGGTGGTCATACTGCCAGGAGTGCAGCTGTCCGACTGTCACCATTGCTTTGACCATCCTCGGACTGCCAAAGTCATAATGAGGGCCTAATTCCTGGGCTTGTTGTCTGTTTTTGAAATTTTGAGCATACCATCAATGTTGTTACTGATGATGAAATGTTCTACCCACTTTCTATATCATACAGCAGATAGGTCTTCTAAAATTGAAAACTTCTTTACGATTTCATTTTTGAAACCATCAACTTAGTTGGGAATTTGAGGCACATGTGGCAAAAAGCTCCATCGTTGCTTTTGTAGTGGTCAGGAATCCATAATATCAAAAGCAAATGTTCTAGGTAGACACTGGCATACATTGTGATAGTTGTTAACAGTATAGTAAACTTTGCCACCTATTATCCAGTTCATGATGAAAATTTCATAAACAAGTCAATGCTGCAAATGTAGTTGCTAAGAACTAAAGAACGTTCCTACGAACTCATTTCTAAAGTTCAAAGAAATGCTCTCTGGTTTTTGACAATGATAAAAATTAAGGAGCATGACGTGTAGTAATGAAGTACACGAACAAACAGCACAAGTTGTCCGCAGACAATGCAATACAAAACAAAGAACAAACCTGCTCTGAAATAGTTTTTAGGTCTCGGGCACAGCCTTCTTTAGCTTGGGTCTGACATATTGCCTGATATGTTACTTATATACACAGAGTGGATAGAAACTTCCTCATGATTGGCTGGTTGTAGTCTTATGTCCCTGCTCAAGGTTTTATAGCTTTCTTACATATTTTGTGTTAGTCTCACCTGGAGTATTTAGGTATAATTATGTTATGATGGGCTGACTTGGATGCTTACAATGGTGAGATTGCTGCATTGATCGAGCTCCTTTTTTGTTTTCTTTTGACACTCTGTGGAAGCTCATCTATTATCCTGTTCTGTATGCTCTTCCTCCCCTCGCATTTCCTCTTCTGCACTGTTCGTGTTGCTTTTCACTTCCCCACCTAGCTTGCCTGTTGCTTCCCGTGCCCATTCCCATCCCACTATTTTTTTTTATTCACTAGTTTCATTCCCTTCAGCTCCTTCTTTGCCCATCTGCTTTCCCATCCCTTGCAACTTTCTCTTTCTCTGTGGTCACAACTTGTGGCTAATGCTGTTGGCTTTACTAAAGCCACATGCTTTTAAAATATGACATCAATGGCTGTCAATACAGGTGACCAGCTATTTCTAAAGTTTAGAAAAAATTGGGGTATATTTACAAGAACCTGGTTCATCGGCTCCATTAGGACAATAGCATCAACATTTTTTATGCTATTGTGGCGCTTTGCTGGACTAGCGCCAATCCAGCAAAGCACCGGGGGGCCCATAGGTTGATGCGCTAGCATCACTTTAATGCCTGCCTCGAGCAGGTGCTAAAATTCATGCTAAAATGGCGCAGTGAAATCTTTTACATTTCAGGGAAGACCTCCTTTCATATATTATTCCTGGCACAGTTATAATGTGGAGCAAGGGGTTACATAGATGTGCAATGCTAGGCACTTTGTAAATAGGGCTCAGGGTGAGGGTCTGTTTGGCACCAGCTAATCATTAAACAAAAATTATGCTACAGCTGCTGCCGCACCTATAGAGAAAATTATATTTTCTACTTTCAAGATTCCCACCACGTTGCATCATGCAACGTGACAAAGCAATGCGAACGCCATCTTGAAAGTTCCAGCCAGGTGAGCAAGTTGCACACAAGACATATATTGCTTCTCTCCCTTCCTCACAGTTACTTTTAATCTATGAACAACTCTAGTGGTGCACTGCCAGCAAAGCGCCCCCATCCCTTGTGTCTGAGAAAGCTACTGAGAGTTTACCTTAGGAGCCAATAGCAAAGTGGAGGCAATCCGAAGTTTGAGATCTTCTGAAACGTATGGCCCCTACTAGGGTTGTCATGCAGTAGTGTAACCTTTTGGGAAAACGGAATCGAAGATGTGGGGATTAAGAATTAACTCTATAATTGCTGTTAAATTCGAGGGCACTGGGGGGAATGTTAGGGTTGGATATGTGTAGGGTGAGGAATGGGTCAGTGCTATATTGTTAGTGGAGGTGAGTAGGATGTTAGTATATACAGCACTGCGGAAGGAGACAGTGGTAAGCTTGCTCCCAAGAAACTACATTTTTCCACGAAAGCAGAGTGCGGCACTGATTTCTTCCCAGTTCATATCATAAGTGCACAACAAACACTATCAGATTAAATACACTTTGGAATTTTATAAAGGATAGCTGTGCGCTACCACAGGGGAGTTTAAACCCAGCTGGAGAATAACAGATTGTAGACAGTGGTTTTGATGAACTGTAGTAGATGTGTTTGGTTATAAGCAGGATATGTAATACCCCTACCCATTAAAAGCAACTTTATGTATTGGCATTTCTTTGATCCGAGTCAAGCGTTTCACTCACTGTGATCTAAATGTCCAGCTCTTTCAATGTTCCTTTGAACATTTTGTCGTGAAATACCTTATTCTGTCTTTCTTTATTGCATTCTTCACATGTCACTTTCCAGTTCTGTTACACCCTTCTCTATGTCACTACCGGGCATTCTATGACCTCTCTCTTCTCCTCCTGTATATATTCTGCCACTTAGCCCTATCTTCCCTGTATCCCCTAAGTAGTCTTTTTTTCCAATTTTCCCAAGCCTAATTTCTCACCTGTCCCAATGTTTCTCTTACACATTCGGTTGCTCTATCAGTATTTCTCTGCAGTGCTGCGGTGTAGCTCGGTGTCTCACAGACGGTGGGTATTGGAAATGTGCAATGTCTATCTAGGCTAGTATATTTTGTTATCGTAGGAAGGCAAGATATATTTGCAGTAGTAGCAGTGGGATCAATAGTGAGTCTTGCTAATGTATTCCTCTGCTGTCTTTCCCAAAGTCTTCATGTTATTGTGCCTCCTCATCTACAGCGCCCAGCACGACACCTTTGTGCAGTGATTGTGCTTTTTTGTTTCATTGGAATAACCAATGCTTTACAAAAAGTAACTTTTTGCTGTAGGGTTTCGTGTGCAAAACCCTATTAGGAATGTAATTCATTATCCTGATTCTTCTCCTCAACACATAAAAGTAGGTATCCATACTGCTTTTGGGAATCTAAAATCTGTGCTTGTGCCACACTCCATTCTAAATTGTTTCTGTGATTTAAACCGTGATATTATGTTAGTAAATATTGAACAATTTGGACATCTCCAGGTTGTTTTTCAAAGGGGACAATAATAACATGTTTGAGGATGTTCTACATTTTTGGCAGCGATGGGAACTGAGTGAGAAATAAGTTATTTGTCCAAGATGAACACACAGCCTTGATTACGAATCAATTGAATCACATTTATTACATGTTTTTTATGCGTTAATTTTGTTTCGGCAATTTAAAAGTATCCCATATACAGTTTTACCACATGTGAATTTACCGTATGGTTACATTGCATGTAAAACATTACTGGGGAAAAGCTGCATGTGATATTTTCGTCTGGTAAATTTACATCCAGGCAATCAAGACAGGAAGGAAGCCTTCCAAGAGATTTTTTTGCTATAGAGTACACATAGGTAGCTGATAGCAAACGACAATAATGATGCAAAATATTAAAATATGATTTTCTTTTACAAAAACAATTCTAATAATTTAATAGTACTGGATTTTATTTTTTACATGGACTTTAAATATTCAAATACTGGCAATAATTAACACCAATGCAGAATGAAATTTCAATTTTTGGACGTTTTAATATTGCATTAAGATTAATATGTTCATGACCTAACAGTAAACATCATGTTGACACAGTCAACCAACAAGATAATAGGGTGTCAGCGTAAGTCCAATAAATGACATCCCTCAGGGGGTCATTAAAAGTTTGGCGGATGTAAAGGCTGCAGTTCTGCCCTGGCAGAGTAGGACCACCAGCATCGTCAGGCCGTCAGGAGGCCAAAAAGTGCTGGTGCTGGTTTTCTGCCACGGTCAAATTGTGGCCGCCGGACTGCCACATTGGCGGTGGTCTGACCACCATCGCAGCCCTGGCGGTCTGAAGACCGGCAGGGTTGTAATGCAGCCCATAATAATGAGGTTGAGTTTTAAAAAGTTTTCTGATGATTTTTTAAAAAGTGTCTTTACAAATTTAAGCAAAATAGAGGAATTGCCTCATATGAAATAGTAATATATGTTTCTTGGTATATAGTGAGATTATGTTTACATACAAGCTCGTCTTGCTTCTGAACTTTCACCAATTGTCCTATGGATATTCTGACTTGCTTCAGATGTGTCTAGAGGTATTGAATTGAAAATATATTGTGTCTTGACTGTACCTGCAGGGTTACGTGGCTCGACTCCACTACCTCCACTCTGCTAGAAAATCTACTAGAAATATCTTCTAGACAGTGGTGGCTGGTGACATTCGGAAGTGGTGGGGTGTAAAGGTTGCAGTCAAGTGCACTGTAGCAAGCGAAGCATGGGAGCTGGACTGCCATGGGGAGGGTTCCCCGTGAAAATAAAAAAAAAGGAGAGGGCAAATGGTGCATTTTCAAGCAATTTGAGAAAGCAAGATGGTTAATAAAGCAATTGTGAAAGTGTAGTTATGACATCAATAAAGAGATTTCATATTATAATAACATAGGTAGCTGCTCATTGAGTATAACCACAGGACTTCATAACTGACGTTAAGCTGACAATACTGAGTACCTCACATATTTCTTTATTTATTGATATACCTTTATAAATTGAATTTACTGAGGAAATATAAGCTATTATGATTTGTCAAACTGGACATAGTGAAACAGCAAGGAATAAATATTGTAAGGTAGTAGGGCACCCTAAAAGGCACTGTACGTCTGATCGAGAGCAACCAACCATAAAGTAAACATTAGACATATTGACGTCAGGCATACACCAGTGATTTCAGTGTCCCCAATATCTGTACAGCAGATGAGGAACAATTGAGCAGATCACAAACTAGCAGCAATGAAGAAATGTTAGGATTAACATACTGTTCACTTTTTGTAGACAAATTCAGCATGGCTGTATTTAATAGCTGCAGACCTCCCAATGACTTGAACATAATGTCTGGGATTATTTTACCAAGCTCTCCTTCTATAGAGAGCATTGATAAATCATTTAGTCTTTCCTCAATAAAGGTGTTCCTGAGAAATGGCTTGATTCTGATTAAAGTGGAAAAACATAATTCTGACTCTGCTGTTGTCACAAGAGTAATAATGACTATTTGTATGAAAGTCACTGTCTCTTTGAGTGCGTTTTCCATATTAGTTTTCTGAATTAAAGCGAGCAAAGAAATGGCATCAGTGGCCTCCCGATCCACATACATTGAGTAAAGTAGTTAACTCTGTTCTCAGATCCTCTTTGTTGAGCATAGGATAAGCTTCCACAGCCTCATTCAATGCTTGCTTAGAGAACAAAATATAATAGTTTGCAAACTGATCACAGTGCAGTAATGTGGCACTCACTAAATGCTTTGTAAAAGAAAAACATTCCTTTGCATGCACAACTATAGTGTCACATATCTCCTTTGCAATTTGGACCAGACTGCTGAAGTTTTTCCTGCCGTTTGAGACACTAGAATCATTTGGCAGTTTTGTGTTTAAATTGCCAATATCTTTTATGACTTTGTTCATGCTGGTGACAAACTGACTGGTGGCTCTTTGTATAAAGACTGCTTCTTTTTCACATTGTTATAACTGGTTGTATAATATGTTGACATGAGGCATTATTTCATGAAATAAAAACAGAAAGATCTGAAACTGTCTGTCTGGTAGTGTTCTGGCGAAGCCATTGGCCTCATTACGATTGTTTGGGACGACTTCAGTCCACCACCCGTGATGTCGGATCCACGCACTTCTTCAGGAGAGGAGACCCACGCCACTGGTGGTCACTGCAGAGGGGTGCCTGTTAAAGCAGGGAAGTGACTCCTTCACTTCAAGGGAGATTCCTTAATTCTTCTGGTGCAGACTGAAGACAGGCTGTCCTCTGAGGATGCACAACTGGGTAACAGTTGCAGTTGCTGGCAGGAGCTGAAGATACAATGTTGCAGAAGTCATCTTTGCATATTTGTTGCAGTTTGTAGATCTCCTGGCGGGTCCAGATGTAGTTTCTTTGGTGAGAAGGTGAATTAAAGGATGCAGAGGATTCTTGCTGGAGTCTTGCAATCAGAATCTGAAGACCCTAAATATCCCAGAAAGGGTGATTGGTCCACTAAACAGGTAAGCACCTATCAGGGGAGGGCTCTGATGTCACCTACCACTTAGATGCTCCCAGAGTGCCCTGCCAACTTGGAATCCAAGATGGCAAGACCCAGGGACACTCTGGAGGAGCTCTGAGCAACCACCCCTGGGGTGGTGATGAACAGGGGAGTGGTCACTCTCCTTTCCTTTGTCCAGTTTCACACCAGAGCAGGGACTGGGGGTCCCTGAACTGGTGTAGACTGGATTATGCAAGGAGGGCACCATCTGTGTTCTTCAAAGCATTTCCAGAGGTTTGGGGAGGCTACCCCCCAAGCCTGTAACACCTATTTCCAAAGGGAGAGAGTGTAACACCCCTCTTCCAAAGGAAATCCTTTGTTTCTTCCTTCATGAGCTCGAGCTGCTTGAGAAACTGGAGGGCAACAACCTGTATGTGAGGTGGCAGCACCTGGGGATGCCTGAAAAACCTCGGAAGGCTGTTATGGCAGTACTGGGGGTCAACTGTGGAGCCCCCAGAGTGCATGGAATCATGCAACCAATGCTCTAATCAGCATTTGGGTATAATTCCAAGATGTTAGACATCTCACATGACCATGTTCGGAGTTACCTTTGTGAAGCTGGACATAGGTATTGACCTATGTCCAGTGCACGCGTAAAATGGCATCCCCACACTCATGAAGTCCAGGAAAATGGTCCTGGATGATGTGGGGGCACCACACAAACAGATACTCTGCACCTAGCCTTCAGGGCTGGAAGGTCTGTCATATAGGTGACGCATAAGTGATCTGGTGCAGTGTAAATGTCAGTGAAAGGGTGCATGCACCATTTCACACAGGCTGCAATGGCAGTCCTGTAGAAGTCTTGGCATGGGCTCACTATGGGTGTCAACAGAAATTCTGTAGCCCATGGGGATCCCCTAGAACACCAATGCCCTGGGTACTTAGGTACCATAATGTAGAGACTTTTAAGGGGTGACCAATGTGCCAATTTTGGATGAAATACTGGGTTACCAGTATGCAGTGACAACATTTAGAGTAGAGAGAGCATAAGCCCAGGGTGCATGCACCATTTCACACAGGCTGCAAAGCCAGTCCTGTAGAAGTCTTGGCATGGGCTCACTATGGCTGTCAACAGAAATTCTGTAGCCCATGGGGATCCCCTAGAACACCAATGCCCTGGGTACTTAGGTACCATAATCTAGAGACTTTTAAGGGGTGACCAATGTGCCAATTTTGGATAAAATACTGGGTTACCAGTATGCAGTGACAAAATTTAGAGTAGAGAGAGCATAAGCACTGGGGTCCTGGTTAGCCGGATCCCACTGACACAGTCAAACACACTGACAGACAGGCGAAAAATGGGGTAGCATGCCAAAAAGAGGGCACTTTCCTACAAGACCCCCCCAAACGAGGGACAATACGGTTAACCTTGCCCAGATGAGTTTTCATTGTCTGAGTGGAAATATCTGGAGATTCCATCTGCATTGGAGCGGTTACTCCCAGGTCTTTGTTACACTGTAAAATCCACCCCCTGTAGGGAAAAGGACCTTCTCAGCAATTTAGGGATTTCACCTTTCATTTGTTTTAACCATAAGAAAGGTTTGTGCTCTGTCTGAACTATGAAGTGAGTCCCAAAGAGATATGGTTTTAACGTCTTCAGGGCCTAGACTACAGCAAAGGCCTCCCTGTCTATGGCTGACCAACACTTTTCTCTAGGGATCAACCTTCTACTAATAAAAGCAACTGGTTGACCCTGGCCCTCTGAATTAAGTTGTGATAGCACAGCCCAGACCCCTACCTCTGAAGCATCAGTTTGGACAATAATCTTCTTTGAGTAGTTTGGGCTTTTTAGGACAAGTGTAGTACACATAGCCTACTTAAGCTCATCAAAAGCTTTCTGACAGCTAGCTGCCCACAATACCTTTTTAGCCATTTTCTTAGATGTGAGGTCATTAACAGGGGCAACAATGGAGCCATAATTTTTACTAAACCTCCTGCAATACCCAGTGAGAGCAAGGAAATCACTTAACTGAGTTTGTGTTGTAGGGGGAGCCCAGTCTAAAATAGTCTGAATCTCCCCGTGTAGAGGTTCAATCTGTTCTCCACCTACCAGGTGTCCCAGATAAACCACCTTCCCCTGCCCTATCCGGCACTTTGAAGCCTTGATAGTGAGGCATGCCTTTTGCAGGGCCTCCAAAACCTTCCAGAGGTGGACCAGGTGGTCACCCCAGGTGGAGCTGAAGACAGCAATATCATAAAGATATACTGCACTAAAAGCTTCCAGACCTTGGAGGACTGTGTTCACCAGCCTTTGAAAAGTGGCAGGTGCATTCATCAAACCCAAGGGCATAACATTAAACTCCTAATGGTAGAGAAAGTTGTATTGGGTTTAGCGTCTTCTGATAGCTTGATCTGCCAGTACCCTGCAGTCAAGTCTAAGGTGCTGAGATACTTGGTAGATGCCAGTGTATCTATAAACTCATATGCCCTGTGTATAGGGTGAACATCAGTCTTAGAGACTGTGTTGAGTCCTCATTTCCTTTTTCTCATTTTGAGAATGAGGCTTGGGTACAAGCACCACTGGGCTGGCCCAGGGGCTATCTGAGTGCTCAGTCACTACTAAGTCCAACATCTTCTGAACCTCAGACTTAATGCAGCCCCTGACATGTTCAGGCTGTCTACAAATCGTTCTTTTGACAGGTAAACTATCTTCAGTATCTATGGTGTGCTCCAACCAAGTGGTCTGACCAGGTGTCAGAGAGAAAAGTTCGGAAAATTGTCCTAGGAGGTTACTGCAATCCCCCTTCTGCTCTTCAGAAAGACAGTCTGCAAGAATAACTCCTTCCACTGAGCCATCAGCTGCAGTGTTGGAGAAGAGATCAGGGAGAGGGTCACTCTGATCTTCCTGTCCCTCAACAGTGGCCATCAGTAGGGTCAAGTCAGCCCTATCATAGTATGGTTTCAGGCGGTTCACATGAAGTACTCTAAGAGGACTTTTAGGAGTGCCTAGGTCCACTAAATAAGTGACTTCACCGTTCTTTTCCACTATTATGTGTGGTCCACTCCATTTGTCCCAGAGTGCCCTGGGTGCCACAGGCTCCAGTATCCACACCTTCTGTCCTGGTTTGTACGCTGTCAGGACAGCCTTTTGGTCATGCCTTTGTTTCTGTAACTCCTGGCTTGCCTGCAGGTTTTTAGTGGCCTTTTCCATGCACTCAGCCATTCTAGATCTTATTCCAAGCATATAGTCCACTATGGGGGTCATTCTGACCCTGGCAGTCGGTGTTAAAGCGGCGGCCAACCCGCCAACAGGCCGGCGGTCCAAAAAATTTAATTCTGACCCTGGCGGTAACCGCCAACACAAGCAGCCGCTTTAACACTCCGACCGCCACGGCGGCACAAACAAACAGCGCAGCGGTCCAGCCAACAGCCAGGCGGCAGACAATGTACCGCCCACCCTATCACGACCCACCAATCCGCCACCTTTTCCGGGGCGGGAGCCCCGCCGATAAAAACACGGCGGAAACAGACTTTTCAAACGAAAAACGCTCACCTCGAGACACTCCACGCGGAATCGGGACAGCATGGAACCCGAACTCCACATCCTCCCAGCCATTGCCTTCCTGCTCTTCTTCCAGGATCACGAAGGTCGCCGCAGACGACAACGTTGAGTACTGCACCTATGACACAGGGGAGGGGGGAGGAGGAAAGGTTACGGGCACACACATACGCGACACACCCACCCCCACCCTCACCCCCACCCAAATACCTACACACCAATGGAGATTAAAAAGTCAGAGTGACACCACTGGTCATGGACGAGGCATGGTGGGCAGAGTGCCTCGTGAAGCCCTGCCCGACACAGATCCGGGCCTGCCAATGGGCCAGCGGTGCTTGACAGGAGGGTCCAGCGGAGCGGTGCTTGACAGGAGGGCCCAGCGGAGCGGTGCTTGACAGGAGGGCCCAGCGGAGCGGTGCTTGAGATGAGGGCCCAGCGGAGCGGTGCTTGACAGGAGGGTCCAGCGGAGCGGTGCTTAACAGGAGGGCCCAGCGGAGCGGTGTTTGAGATGAGGGCCCAGCGGAGCGGTGCTTGACAGGAGGGCCCAGCGGAGCGGTGCTTGAGATGAAGGGCCCAGCGGAGCGGTGCTTGTCACGAAGGGCCCTGTTCAGCGGTGCTTGACAGGAGGGCCCAGCGGAGCAGTGCTTGAGATGAAGGGCCCAGCGGAGCGGTGCTTGACAGGAGGGCCCAGCGGAGCGGTGCTTGAGATGAAGGTCCCAGCGGAGCGGTGCTTGTCAGGAGGGCCCAGCGGAGCGGTGCTTGACAGGAGGGCCCAGCAGAGCGGTGCTTGAGATGAGGGCCCAGCGGAGCGGTGCTTGACAGGAGGGCCCAGCGGAGCGGTGCTTGAGATGAAGGGCCCAGCGGAGCGGTGCTTGACAGGAGGGCCCAGCAGAGCGGTGCTTGACAGGAGGGCCTAGCGGAGCGGTGCTTGTCTTGGCGGGGCCCTGTTCAGCGGTGCTTCTCACGGCGGACCCTCTTCAGCGGTGCTTGTCTTGGCGGGGCCCTGTTCAGCGGTGCTCCTCACGGCGGGGCCCTGTTCAGCGGTGCTTCTCACAGCGGCCCCTCTTCAGCGGTGCTTGTCTTGGCGGGGCCCTCTTCAGCGGTGCTTGTCTTGGCGGGGCCCTCTTCAGCGGTGCTTCTCACGGCGGCCCCTCTTCAGCGGTGCTTGTCTTGGCGGGGCCCTGTTCAGCGGTGCTCCTCACGGCGGGGCCCTGTTCAGTGGTGCTTCTCACGGCGGCCCCTCTTCAGCGGTGCTTGTCTTGGCGGGGCCCTGTTCAGCGGTGCTCCTCACGGCGGGGCCCTGTTCAGCGGTGCTTCTCACAGCGGCCCCTCTTCAGCGGTGCTTGTCTTGGCGGGGCCCTCTTCAGCGGTGCTTGTCTTTGCGCGGCCCTCTTCAGCGGTGCTTGTCTTGGCGGGCCCTGTTCAGCGGTGCTTCTCACGGCGGGGACCTGTTCAGCGGTGCTTCTCACAGCGGCCCCTCTTCAGCGGTGCTTGTCTTGGCGGGGCCCTCTTCAGCGGTGCTTCTCACGGCGGGGCCCTGTTCAGCGGTGCTTCTCACAGCGGCCCCTCTTCAGCGGTGCTTGTCTTGGCGGGGCCCTCTTCAGCGGTGCCTGTCTTGTGTTTCGAGTGAACCACACCTGGCCAATACCTTCCGCTCAGTCTGCATCGGTTCTTTCCGTTGCCGGCCCTCCTGTGATGGAGTCCTGGGGCCCTGGGTCTCCTCCGATACCCCTGGAATGGGGCTGGTGGGGCCCTCATGGCCAGGTCTGCTGCTCCCTGCCTTTTGCGCCTTGCTGCCCTTGCCCTCCTTGGCTGACTCACCATGGCCCTTGGCTCCCTTCCCCGATGTGGCAGGTGACGGTGCAAGGCTACTCTCCTTGGGGGCAGGCGTATCAGGCCTGTCGCGCCTGCCCTTGAGCTTTTTGGTCCTCTTCCCAGGGGGGGGGCTGGCTGTGTTTATGCTGCTGGACGATGTCCCTGCCCAAGGAAAGGGCGGACTCCAGAAGCCAGGCACAACCTTTTTGGGAGTTGCTGGGCTGGTGGTGGCTGAGGTGTTTTTGGAACTCTTACGAGATGGAGGGGGTGGGTCAGGTGAGGAAAAGAGGTTAAGTTTAGTGAGGAATAGTTTTTTAGGAGCCATGGGAAGGGTAGCTAGAGTGGGTATGGTAGTGGAGGAAGAGGATGTGGTTGTAGGTGAGTCAAGTCTGGTGTCATTGGGTGCAGGTGCTTGGGCTGGAGGCTGTCGTGAGGTGGATGGCTGTTGGGTGGGTGCCTGCCTGCGTTTGTGTGGTTTGGAAGCGGGGGTGACAGACACACTGGGAGAGGACACAGGGGACGTGTACATGGCAGTGGGGGTGGTGACTGCAGGTGTGCGGACTGGTCTGGAGGGTGTGCTGGTGATGGGTGTACTGGCTGATGGTGGTGTGCATGCAGGTGTGAGTGTAGACGTCACAGGGAGGGAGGAGGGAGACGAGGAGGTGGGGGACACAGAGGAGGTAGTGGCTGTTGGCATGTCTGTATCTGGATGTTGCTTGGGTGAATGCTTGTGTGTTTTGTGGTGCTTATGTCTGGATGAGCTTCCCTTGGGTGTTGAGGTGTGTGCAGGCTGGTCTGTAGGTGTGGATGGGATAGGCAGAGGAACAGGGGAGTGGGACTGGGTGGAGGCAGTTAGAAGAGGGAGGCTGGAGACAGGGACAATCGCTGCCGTCAGTGCTGAGGCCAGAGCGTTGAACAATCGCTGCTGGGCAGCCTGACCCGAATGAAGGCCCTCCAGGTATGCATTGCTTTGATGCACCTCCCTCTCCACACCCTGGATGGCATTCAAAAGGGTAGACTGCCCAACAATGATGGTCCTCAGGAGGTCAATGACCTCCTCACTGAGGGCAGCAAGGTTGACTGGGGCAGGGCCTGAGGTGCCTGGGGAGAAGGAGATGGCCGGCTTCCTGGCCGTGCGGGCACGGGCCGAACGCCGAGGGGCTGCTGGGAGGGCAGAGCTGGTGCGCTGGGTGGCGTCTGTACCTGTAGTTTCGGTGGGCACGGATGTTGCTGCCACCGCAAGGGAGCTCCCATCCGAGGACGTGTCGGTGTCACTGATGTCTGCACGGGTCCCCGCTGTGGAGCCCCCCTCGCCCTTCGTCTCACTGGTCACCTCGGAGTCCGTTGCATGGCCCTCCGGGGCCATGTAAGATGCAGCTCCCTCTTGCGCCGATGCCACTTCTCCTCCGCCTGATGATGCTAATGCACACATTCCCAGAAAAACAAAGAAAATGGGGGGGGGGGGGGGGGAAATAAAGACAAGTTGAGTGCATGCATTGGGGACACCGTTGGCGGAGAGGACAGACACAGAAGCCCCCTGCACTACGCTGCGCACTTGGGGTACACTACTCATTCACTGGGACATGCCCTACAAGCCTATGGCCGACAACTGCCCACACAGAATACACAGGTCCATGAATAGCGTTACTAGGCACCCTACAGAGGTGGGGGGCGGGGGCACAGGGCCATGCCTCACGGAGGGGCCTAGCCTACAGAAATCGCCCTGGCCTAGGGATACCCACAGCCCTCCTCCCCCACCCAGGCACCTCCACTGCCCGCAAAGATAGCAGAATGTGCTGGTACTCACCCCCTTGTGTCTGCTGTGATGTCCTCAAGCGCCCATCCAAATCAGGGTAGGCCACCGCCAGGATCCGGGACATCAGGGGGGTCAAGGTATGACTGGCACCCCTCCTAGGTTGGGAGGCCATCCCCAGCAGAGCCTCGGCGGTCTTCCTGCTCCCGCAGCGGATTTCCTCCCACCTCTTGCGGCAGTGGGTGCCCCGTCTGTTGTGGACCCCCAGGGCCCGGACGTCCTTGGCGATGGCACGCCAAATCTCGATCTTCTGATGGGCGCTGACCTATGTGACATGTACAGGGGGGGAAAAGAAACATCATCACTTTTCTGCATGGTGGGTGTGAGTGGCCCCCCAACCCTAACCTTGCCATGTGGCACATGCTCTCATCTGTCATGCCATGCATTCCTCATTCGCTCCCCTCCCCTCCATCGTACATCCACCGCACTCATCCCAGGCATTGCCCACTAAGCATGGTCCCAGTGTACTCACCTGTTGGTCTGGAGGACCGTAGAGTAGCGCATACTGGGGGAGGACCCCGTCCACGAGCTTCTCCAACTGTTCGGAACTGAAGGCGGGGGCCCTTTCCCCAGTCGCAGCAGCCATTGTCACTTCCAGATCGAGGTCACAGCAGCACTTGCAGTATAGGTCCTCTCCTGTGGATGATCAGGTCTCGAGTGATTAAGCAGATAGAAAATGGCGGTTACGGCCGCGGCGGTGCGTACCGCGGGGGTGCGTACCGCGACCGCCGGCGCACATCGCCATTGGCTCCTGAAACCCATAGGGTTCAATGGTACCAATGCGGCTTTGCGCCGCGGTCTTCGACCGCCTACCGCCACGATGTGCCACGCCAGCGCAATGACCTCACTTCACATTGTCACACTTCACAGGTCAGGCAGCCGCCATTTTAAGGGCCCACATGGCTTAATTCATACTGCGTCACACATGCCTAGGCCTTGCATCGACACTCATACAAGCCATTCATTCCAGAGAGAAACGTGTACTTTGCAAGCTGTGGGAACTTACCTGTGGGTTGATTGACTCTGTGCTCGCTGTTGTCCTTCCTAGGCACCGTCCGCTGGGACTTGCGAGGAGACGGAGGAATGTTCCTGTGTACAGACCGCTGGTGGACCTGTCGACAATGGAAGAACGACATGTCATACTGACCTACAGACTCAACGGTGCCACTATACAGGAACTGTGTGCCCAGCTGGAGCCAGAGCTGATGTCACCCATCCGCCAACCCACAGGGATCCCCCCTCTAGTGCAGGTGCTGTCAGTACTCCATTTTTTGGCTAGTGGATCATTTCAAACTACAGTCGCCATATCATCTGGGATGTCTCAACCTATGTTTTCCAAGGTATTGTCCAGAGTGTTGTCTGCCCTGATGAAATACATGCGGAGCTACATAATTTACCCTGAGGTGGGTGACTTGCCTACAGTGAAGGGTGATTTCTATGCCCTTAGACACATTCCCAATATCATTGGTGCCATTGATGGTACCCATGTGGCTTTGGTCCCCCCAAAAGACGATGAACAGGTGTACAGGAACCGAAAGAATTATCATTCGATGAATGTCCAGTACATCTCCCATTTAAATGCCAAGTTCCCAGGGTCAGTGCATGATGCGTACGTCATGCGAAATAGCAGCATCCCTTATGTGATGGAACAGCTACAGAGACACCGTGTTTGGCTAATAGGTGACTCTGGTTACCCCAACCTGCCTTGGCTATTGACCCCAGTGAGGAATCCCAGGACCAGGGCAGAGGAACGGTACAATGAGGCCCATGGCCGTACTAGGAGGGTGATCGAGCGGACCTTCGGCCTCCTGAAGGCCAGGTTTAGGTGCCTGCATATGGCAGGGGGATCCCTAATGTACTCACCAAGGAAGGTGTGTCATATCATCGTGGCCTGCTGCATGATTCACAACCTGGCTTTGCGACGCCAGGTGCCTTTCCTGCAGGAGGATGGTCCAGATGGTGGTGTTGTGGCCGCTGTGGAGCCTGCGGAGAGTGAAGAGGAGGAAGACGAAGAGGACGACACAGACAACAGGGACAGAGTGATACTGCAGTATTTCCAGTGACACACAGGTAAGAACTTACTCCAGTATTTAAAACTATCTGTAACAGTACAGGCTCTCTACTGTCTGACCTTTCCCCCCAATGTATGGTAACTTAGTTGTGGATTTCCCTTCCTATTTCAGGGATCTGGTCCCCACGGAGTGCCCTCTGGTTTATTTCCCCATGGACTACCGCTGTGTGACACTGGTATGTTGTCATCACAATGTAACTGGACATTTTTGGTTGGTTATGTCTAATACATTTTGTTTAAAGAAAATAAATTACAGACTCCAGATGGTTTTGGTGCAATAATGGTGTTTATTGAAGTGAAGAAATGGGTGAATAGTTCAAAAAGGGTGATGGGTGATGGTGGAGGCATGTCCTTGGCAGAGTCCAGAGTCTCGTTTGCACAGGTGCATTGTCCATATGCCTGTGGAAGGTGGAGCAGGGGCAGTTCTAGGTTGGACAGGGTGAACAAGTGGGACAGTGGGATGACATCCTGGGGGATCCTTTCCTGGCGGGGGTCTTGACATCCTACTCTGTCTTCTTCCTGGATCTCAGGCCTTTCTTGCAGGGTGGTTCTTGTTCTGCAGGGGGTGGGGTCCGGGTGGCCCGTTGCTGTTGTGTCGGGGCCTCCTGACCACTAGCGCCGGCGGAGGTGGTGGGCTGTTCTTCGTCCATGCTAGTGGCAGGGGCCCTTTGGGGAGGCCACATGGTCCCGCAATGTGGTAACAATCTGGTTGAGTACCACCACGATTGTACCCATTGCGGAACTGATGGTGCGCAGTTCTTCCCGGAACCCCATGTACTGTTCCTCCTGCATGGCCTGGATCTCTTGGAACCTGGCCAGGACCGTCGCCATCGTCTCTTGGGAGTGGTGATACGCTCCCATGATGGTGGTGAGGGCCTCTTGGACAGAGGGTTCCCTAGGCCTGTCCTCCCTCTGTCGCACAGCAGCCCTCCCAGTTCCCCTTTGTTCCTGGGCCTCTGTCCCCTGGACGGTGTGCCCACTACCACTGCCCCCACGTCCCTGTTGTTGTTGGGGTGGTGGGTTACCCTGGGTGCCCTGTAGTGGTAGACACACCGCTGCTTGACCTGTCCTGGAGACAGAGACATGGGCCCACTGGGTGGGTGCTGTGCTGGTGTTTCCAGAGGGGGGTAGGTCTGCTGTGGCCTGTGGCTGCCTGAGGGGAACCGACTGTCCAGAGGTCCCCGATGGTCCTGGCTGGTCATCAGGTTCCAGGTCGACAGAGCTGCTGTCATCACTGGGGGCCTGTTCTGGGGGTGGGATGGACATTTCTGGACCCTCCTGACCGGTGTGTTGGCGTTCGGGTCCTGCAGGGGTAAAAGAGTATGGTTATTGGTTCTGTGTGTGCCATGGCGTGCAATTTGTGTGTGCCCTTGTCCCCCAGTGCTGCCATTCCCTTGTGGGAGGAGTTGTGAGGGTGGTTTGTGGGGGGGGGGGGTATGTGCAGTGGTCATGCTTAGGTGATGGGTGTCCATGGTTTGTGGTGGCATTCAGGGGTTGGTGTTGGGTTGGGTGGGTTGTGCTGGTGAGACATTAGCAGGGAGGATGTGTGATGGGGGTTGGGGGTGAGGGTGGGGGTGTGGGTTGGCATGCTGGTGGTTGGGGGGGATGAAGTAGTTGAGATTAGACTTACCAGAGTCCATTCCTCCGCCTACTCCAGCGAGGCCCTCAGGATGCAGGATGTTCAAGACCTCTTTCTCCCATGCTGTGAATTCGGGTGGGGAGGGTGGGTGTCCGCCGCCAGTCTTCTGCACAGCGATGTTGTGCCTTGACACCATCGACCGCACCTTCCCCCATAGGTCGTTCCAGCGCTTGCGGATGTCCTCCCGATTTCTGGGATGCTGTCCCACAGCGTTGACCCTGTTGACGATCCTTTGCCATAGCTCCGCCTTCCTGGCTATTGTGGTGTGCTGCACCTGTGTGCCGAAGAGCTGGGGCTCTACCCTTATTATTTCCTCCACCATGACCATGAGTTCTTGGTCCGAAAACCGGGGGTGCCTTTGGGGTGCCATGGGGTGGTGTGGATGAGGTGTGGGGTGGTGTATGTGGTGATGAGTGTGGTGGTGTGTGGTGCTTTGTGCGTAGATGTGGTGTGGGTGATGATGTTGGGTTCCTGTGTGTGTTGTGGTTTGCGTTCCCTGTGCTCTCTCTCTGTGTATTGCGCCTTGTCTCTTAATTTCTAGTAGTGGGGGTTTGTGGGTGATGTGGGTGTGTGTTTTATAGTTGATTGATTGTGTGGGAGTGGTGCATGTATGTGTATCAGGTGTGTGTATTTCGATTTGTCCAATGTGGCTGTGTTTTGGTGCTGGGTGTGTATTCTGACCGCGGCGGTGTGTACCGCCAATGGAATACCACGTTTGAATGACCGCCGCGTGGATTCGTGGGTCGTAATGGCATGGGCGTATTTCTGTTGGCGTGACAGTGGAGGTTTGGTCATCTGCAGTTTATCGCTGACCGCTGATGTGGCGGACTGCAGTGGAGGTCGGATTTTTGGCGGTTTGGCAGTTGTGGGTCAGAATGACCGTGGCGGTTTACCGCGGCCGCGGCGGTGTTATGGCGGTCTTCTGACCGGCGGTATCTGCCTTTTACCGCTGAGGTCAGAATGACCCCCTATATCTTGTTTAGGGGGCTTCAAGGGTTGCTCACACCCCATTTTCACAAGAGCTAGTGACCAAAAAGGAGTTCCAATGGACTGTAGCCTACTCACTTCTGGGGTACCTCCCTGTAGAAAAAAAGGAGGCATGGTAAGAGGACATACCATCTCCTTCTGAACTTTTCAGAGAGTCCCATAATCATACCTTTGAGAGTTTTATTAAACCTCTCAACCAATTCATTTGTTTGGGGATAAGGTGTAGTTAATGTGTAGGTTACACCACATTCTTTCCACATTGCTTTCAGGTATGCAGACATGAAGTTGCTACCTCTGTCTGACACCACCTCTTTTGGAAACCCCACTCTGGAAAAGATTCCCAGTAGGGTATTTGGCTACTGTGGGAGCTGTAGTGGTCCTCAGAGGTATAGCTTCTGGATATCTAGTGGAATGGTCCACTACCACTAAAATAAATCTATTACTAGAAGCTGTGGGAACGTCAAAGGGGCCAACAGTGTCAACCACAACCCTTTCAAAGGGCACCCCAACCACTGGGAGTGGGACTAAGGGGGGCTTTGGGGTACCACCAGTGTTGCCACCGGCTTGGCAAGTGGTACAAGCGCAACAAAACTCCTTTGTGTCTTCTGACATGTGAGGCCATTGAAAGTAAGGGACCTGTCTGTCCCAGGTCTTGCTTTACCCCAGATGTCCAGCAAGGGAAATGTCATGTGCTAATGTCAGAAGAAACTCCCTATATTGCAAGGGAATGACCAGTCTCCTGGTAGCACCAGGTGTGGGTCCCTTTCTTCTGTGTATAGGAGATTTTGTCCCCAGTACACTTTGTGAGTGTCACTGATATCCGCTGCTTCTTGTTTGACAGCTTGCTGTCTTAAACCCTCAAGTGTGGGACAGGTCTGCTGTGCCACATTTAACTCCTCCCTGGCAGGGCCCTCTGCACTCAAAAGCTCAGCTGTGTCAGCCTGAAGCTCCTCTGGTGACGTTTCTGCATAGGGAGCAGACTCCTCCTCCTCAAAAGGGGAATCTTCAGTGGAGGGAGGGATAGTGCATAAGGTTTTACCCTTTCTACCCATAGATTTTTTGGAGCACTTGGTCCATTGTTCTAGGATCCAAGTATCCCTTTCTCTTTGCTTATTGATCTGAGCCCTTATTAAAGGAAAGATATGCCCAGGAATGCCCACCATTGCAGCATGAGCCTCCAATTCCACCTCAGCCCAAGCTGAAGTCTCTAGATCATTGCCTATAAGACACTCTACAGGTAGGTCTGGGGATATCACAACTTTCTTTGGACCAGTAACCCTTCCCCCCAGTTGAGATCAACAACAGCCAAGGGGTGGCTAACAGTGTTAATATAGGGATCAGTCACTTGGTACTGATGACCAAGTAACTGTTGCTCAGGGGCTAACAGTTTTTTCATAACCATTGTGACACTGGCACCTGTGTCCCTGTAGGCCTCCACCTGAACACCAAGGGGTTGTTACTTGTAAGTATTCATATTCAGGGGACAAGCAATAAGGGTGGCAATGCCACCATCAGAGACTAAAACAGCCTCAGTGGTTTCCCTAACTAAACCAACCCCCACTACATTACCCAGCGTGAGCCCTGCTACACCTTTGGACTGGCTATCTGTAGTGTTATTTTTGGTGGGAGGTTTGGTGTTTTTCTTTGGACAAGTACTGTCACTTGCCCAATGGCCCTTGCGTTTACACAAATAACACCAAGACTTTTTATTCTGATGGTTAGAAGAGGATTTAGACACACCCCCAGAGGATTGTTTTGGGCCTGATGAAGACTCCTTGTTTTTATCTTTGTCCCCACCATTGTCATGTGACTTATCATCCTTCTTTTTGTCTTTGTCAGCCCTGTATGAGCTTTCCTGCTCACTTTGTTCTGACCCTTTTGTCCGCCATCTTTCCCAATTTTTGGAGTAGAGGTCAGCTCTGAGTCTACCAAATACTGGTATAACAAATCAGACACACAGTTATTCAAAATATGCTCTCTCAAAATTATATTACATAAGCCCTCATAGTGAGACACTTTGCTGTAATGTAACCAACCTTCCAAAGCCTTCACAGAACAGTCCACAAAGTCTATCCAATCTTGTGAAGACTCTTTTCTGGTTTCTCTGAACTTAATTCTGTATTGTTCAGTGGTTAAGCCAAATCCATCCAAGAGTGCATTCTTAAGGACACTGCTATTGTCTGAGTCTTCTTCCCTGACAGTGACAAGGCTATGCCTCCCTTGTCAGAAAAGGACAACCACAGAATAGCAGCCCACTGCCTTTGATGGACCCTCTGAACTTTGCAGGCCCTCTCAAGTACAGCAAACCACTTGTGTATGCCATCCCCCAACTTGTATAGGGTAACAATTCTGTGCAAATGTCTGGAATCAAAGGTGTCCTCCCTGACCCCATAACTCCTGAAATTGCTGCTGCCACCATGTGTGCTAACCCCATCCCCTGCCTTTCCCTCTCCACTTCCAAGGCCTACCTATTTAGGGCTGGCTGTTGCTGCTGCAGCCTCAACCTGGCCTCCTCCAATCTCAGTTTACTGAGCCCCCTATCTCTGGAGTCATCACCTGGAGTTGAACCATGGGATCCCTCAGACACTGAGGTGATATGGGAATGGACAGAGGTAGATATTTCCCTAAATTTTGTAACCATAGTTACCTGACCTCTAGGTGTGAAGGGAGCCCTACCTGAGTGACTACTCCTCCCAATGCCAGCTATACTAGAAGGTTTGCTAGGAGGAAGATATTTGGAAGAGCTCTTCCCTGAATCTGAAGGATGATTCTATGAATCTAAGAGGTTAGAATCTCCCTCACCCTCCTCCTCCCGGTTATCAGCATGCATCCTGGAGGAGAAGGCTCAAGAGAAAATTCTTGTTGGGGTTCTTCCCTACATCTAGCCTTCTCTCTGAGCAAAGCCCCTTCAGTTCTTTGAAGGCCATGCCCTTATAAGGAGTACCCATGACCTCAGAGCTAGGCCCAGCAGTAGACATGATGTAGTGTGAGTGTTAGTGTAGTGTAAGGAAGAACCTACCGTACCAATATTGCCTTTATTGTTGTCAGCCTATCTGGCCATACCAATTTCTAAATTACAAGTTACAAACATTTAAAAAACAATATATAAAATCAGTAATAAAAGTATGCAATATGTCTTAGTAAGGTCTATAGTTAGTTACAACTCACTTGTGTTGAGAATGGCCTAGCGGGACCATACACAACTGAAGCATTTGCAGAATATGGCTATTGATACCCGTATCCTTCCCTTGTCACTCATATCACTATTAAACTAGTGGATCTAGTTGTCATGATGCTTACCACAAATAGTCATATGCTTTGCCCCTAAACAGCTAACACCCTGCAAATACTTCCTTTGTCTAAACTACTTTAATTCTATCTGCAATAATTGCTTCTTTGGTAGAGAACAGAAGTGTTCCCAATCATCTCTCAGCAAAAATCTGTTAGACCAGCTGTACTAACAATCTGTACTCTTGGTAGACTGAAGGTGGTGAAAATTATACATAATTTAAGGCTCTTAAATTCCATGCCTCATGAATATATTCTGAGACAGCCAACACAATGTCTTTTCCATCCCTTCGCATACACAGGGCTTCAGCTTCCTTGCAATTCCTGACACCATATTTTTTAAAAAGTGGATGTAAAAACAGATGGCGTGGTGAAATTGTAAAGTGGCATAATAGAAGAAAGTGGACAAGTGTTTCTTGGCCACCCAAGTGACAGGGACAGCGGGCCAAACTCCCTTTCTCAGCAATATGCCATTTATTATCACTACGGTCACTGGTAGCGTGCCCATACAAAATTTAAGATAAAGGGATATTTTTTTTTCACTGGGTACATAGGGTCAATAAAAGCAGCTGGTTAACATTCTGGGTTAACGGATAAGTAACATCTTAACAAAGGGCCAGGTGAGTTGAGGAGCCTTTGTGTTTTACAGACCCAATATACCCTTAATACTGCAGAAAGACTGTCCGTCCTAATTGTTTCTTGGTATGACCAGAAATCTTCTAGATCCCAGGCCGCCGGTCTCAATGAGACATGATTAAACCAAGGTAACTTTTGGTAGTTTTGTAGTTTCATTATGTCTATCAGTGCGTCTTTGTATGGTGTTAGATCCTTCTTGGACCAGACATGGAACCAGTATCTTATTGGGGCCAGTGCTGCGTGGTATTCAATTTTCTCCATTTGTAAGTCTATTCTTATGGCTTCCATAGGAGTGCCACAGCCTTGGCAAAGTAGGCGATGAATGAAGTGATTTTCAGTTATTTGTATATCTTTGATCTTTTTAAATCCCCAGATCTCCGTGCCATACAATGTGCGGGCCTTGCTTTCATTTTAAATGCTAAGATTACAGATTTTACCGAAGGGTTCCCCAAGGCTTTAGCAAATCTTGACACAGCTCCAGCTTGTTGTGTTAAGGAGACATTGCCCAAATAATCGTAGGTCGTAACATGATCCAGAGACCTATTCCTAACCTTGAAAGTTGCTTGCAGTTTCTGTTTTTGATTAAGGATCATGTATTTTGTTTTACATGCATTTATCATCCGATTCTTTGATGCACAGAAGTCCTCTAGACCCTTAATTAAGCAATGCATTGTTACCTCAGTTTGTGCTAGTAGCACAGCATCATCCACAAAAAGCAGTATTGGCATACTTTTATTTGCAAATTTTGGCACATCAAGGTTTAGGTTCTTCAGTTTTTGGGCCACTTCGTTTATGTAGCAGTTGAATAAAAGTGGGGCGAGGCACACCCTTGTCTGACCCCTGGTTGGATTGGTATATCAGCCTTGAGCTCATTTCACATACTATAGCTAACACTTGTAGAGTTTCCAGTGTGTAATAAAATTAGCAACCTTAAGATTTTTCCTGAGATACCCATCTCTGACAAAAGGTGCCATAATTTTGTGCGGTCCATACTGTCACATGTGGTCTGAAGGTCGACAAATACCAAATACAATGATGTTTTCTTTAGAGAGACATTTTTGGAACAAATCAAAGTCATTCTAAAGAGTTGGTCCACTGTGCTTTGGCCCCTCCTGAAACCCATTTGGTATGGTGATAATAAATCTCCTTCTTCTAGCCACAGTGCTATACATGATTGCAACAGCTTGCCAAAGATTTTTCCTGCACTGTCAAGCAAAGGGATTGGCCTAAAATTACACGGATTATCTCGTGGACCCTTTTTGTGTATTGGGACTATTATTGATTTTGTCTATGACAACAGGATTTCCACGAGACACAAGACAGTATTGTATAGACGAGTTAAAACTGGTGGCCAAAGGGCTAGATCGCTGCAATAAGTGTCTGGAGGTGTTCTGTCTGGACCTACTGCCTTATGTGGTTTTTGTGAGAGGATGGATTGCTCGACTTCTTTTTCATTGAATTTGTGCACTCGCGTGTTGACACAAGGCATAGCATAGTTCAGATGTCCAGGCTTGGTCTGAGAGTTATTAGTACAAACTGACTGATCGAATAATTGTCTTATGGAAGCTTTGGACCGTTGGGCCGTTGTCTCATGATTCTTTGGCATCATCATTGTCTCATATGTGCTGATTCTGCTGTCTACCAGCCTTTGTTTATGCCCTTTTGGGTCCGTAATGAGTTCCGATGGTAACTTATCATCTCCTTGGTATTGAGCTGTAAAGGGGTCTTTTGGTTCCATAAAGAATTCCATTGCTATTTTGTCATTACCTTGATACAAGGCAGTGAAGTGATCGACCCATTGTTATGAGTTGATATTCAGTTCCAGGTCTTTTTGCGGCCCATCACATCCCCAACTTATTATTTCCCAAAATGTTCTTGAATTTCCTGCAGAGATTGTGTCGTAAGTTCTCCACAGAGCTTCTGTAGGAAGATCATCCTTTTATATTTTAATAATTTCTTGTATCAATACTTACATTCTAAGAATTGTTGCTTGTTTATCTTGTTCGTATGCCTATTCTGCAGAGCCTGTGATAGGAACCTTTTTAATTTTAGGTATTCGCCATCAAACCACCCTAGATTTGCCAGCGAGATGTTTCTAACAATCCTAGCTCTTTCCTTTGATGTTTGTTCCAAAAGATCATTACATTTTAGCAGCCAGAAAGGCACATCATCGGCAGGCATATCTAAGAGATCTAAGATTGTAGAATACGATGTATACCAGGTTTCACTTGGGGAGAAATTGTAAAGGTCACACTTTTTTACTGATTGAATATTTTTCCTATTTTGCCTCAGGGTGATCGTTGGGCGATTTCCATTATACGCTGATACAGGTTTCGGGTGGCCTATACCTGAGTGAGTCATCTCCAATAGTAGTGCATGGTGGTCACTTTCAATCCTGTCCTCAACTTCCATATCCATGATATGGTGCCAGGCTTCGATGTTAACTGCTATATAATCAATGGTAACTTGCCACATACTAGCTCGAAACGTAGATTTCAGTACTTTGTCTGAGTTAGTTCTTCCATTTAAAGTGAGCATTCTGCATTTATTTAAGGCTTCGAAAATTAGCTCTACCTTTTTTTAGCTTTGGCATCGCTCTGTGGGGGGATGTGGAATATTCCAAGCATTGTCTTCTTCTATTACCAGCTCATCCCTTATTATGGGATAAGAATTGGTGTTGAGGTCACTGTATATTAACAGAACATTACTGCACGACTGGAGTGAGCGCCCACCTCCAATTCCCAGGGGATCGTTTCATCTGGTCTTTTGCTCTTCTCCTTAAAATATGCTCTTTTAACAGTTGCACTCCTGGCTTTACTTGAGCCCAACTGGTGGGAGGAAAGCAGACATTCACAATTTCAAGAGACCATGTCTCGTTTTCACTAATAGTGCATGCATGTTGTTGCTTAAAGCGGTATGAGTTACTGCAAAATTTTCAAGTAATGATGTTCTAGCCCAGATTGTCAGGCCCCCTGCTGGCCTGCCTTTGCATTGTTTCAAAGTCAGTACATGGTAAGAGCAATAACCATCTAAGTCAATGACATTTACGGACCATTTTTCCTTGAAACAACTAAAGTCTTGCAGTTTAATAAAGTGTGTCCAATCCTTGTTCTCAGTTTTAGATTTTAAACCTGCGATATTCTAACTATACATTTTTAATGGCTGTCTTGTGTGTTCTTTCGTTTTCGCTGGATCCATTGTTTGCTACCCACTACACTGCTGTTGTTCTGCCAGTAAATTTTGGGTTCGCGTCTCGACTGTTTGATGAGAATTCTTCCTCGGCATAGTTGCTAACACACAAAACCTCATCTTACTCAAATCTGACCATTGGGGGAGTTGTCGAATGGAGCTGATTGCCCCCTGCAGTACCGAACCAAGTGGTTCCTTGGTCTCGTAGTTACTGTGCAAGTTTTGTATTTGTGTTCTTTTGAGAAATATAGAAGGATATGTTTCATTTTGGGAGGTACATATTGTTATTCCCCATGTCTTCATCATGATGGAATGACTTAGAATCTCATTTGCTATCCTTGCAGAGCTTCAGACTGTTTCAGAAGATTCTCCATTAATCAGCCCTTTTCTTTGTATAAATCTTACCGAGAACAGGTCGTTTGTTGATACATTATGCAAACCCGGCAGTGAGTTTGCAAGGTATATGATGTTACTCCTATTTAGTATATTGTGGCTCCCTCTCGAAGAGTACTCCGGGCAGAACATAATCATTGCTTCCTGTTCTTTACTTCCTCCAGTGTTTGTCACTATAATCTTACACCTTTCTTGTGTCTGACTTCTTTGGGCCCGAGGTTCATCTTGAAATTTGTTTTTGGTGTCAAGTGCAGGTCTTAATAATACCGGCCATGCCCTTTTACACGCCTGCTGGGGAGATCTTGCCTGGCTAGTATGTTCATCGAACAAGTCCTCGGAGTGATGGTTTTTTAAGGCAGGATTCATGGATGTAGTATCGTCATTGTCAGTGCCCCATAAGAGGTTAATTTTGCACTTGGCTCTCTGTACGAGGGGTCAATGTATTTTGATTCTCTCAATTTAGTTTTAGTGTTACCGAGCGATATGCACTCAAAGCTGGTAAGCACTTTTTGCTGTTGCAATTCGCTGCCCTTTCCCCATTTTGCAGGCAAAGTGTCATTGGGCTAGGTGTTCTATTTTAGTGTTGGTCTCGTCTTTGAGAGATATAGCTCTTGGGTGGCATAGTGTCGGATTTGGCATCTCTAATTTCTGTTTTGTTTTCCCATTTCCGTTTGATGGTTCCTCACTTACACTATTTGTCACTGAATTTATAGTCAGGCCAATTTCCATCCTCTTCCTTGTTGAGCTCTCAGGATTAGATTCTGGGCTTCTTCTGTATCCAGTAGGAACATGGTTAATGTGGGTGTGAAGGGTGCAGCCTTTGTCACACAATAAACCAGGATTTTTGTTAAAGAATTCACCATTCTTGTCAGGCGTTGCTCTTTGGGAATCTACCCGTATGCTATACCCCTCGTTCTTTTGGCAGGTGACATTTTTGTCTGCCCAGTCAAAGAATTGTGATCTTTTACAATCTGCCTTATTTTTGTCCCCCTTAGCGTTTTTCCACTTGGTTTTGGCCTTTCCCTTGGATTGACGCTTTGTTTTCAGGGACTATCTCCCTTCGAAAATTGAAGCATTGATTACTGCAGTAAGGATTCCACTCAGTTCTTCAGTAATGCCATCTGAATGCCCTCCAATTTCCAGGCAGTCTACAGGTTCCACGAATTATAGGGCTGGACTGTCAGTTGATCTACTTAGTAATTTTTTGGGCTCAGACCTGAGATGGGAAAGTTTTTAAGACTATTTCTGCAGTCCTCAATGATATCATTGATGACCTTTGGAACTTCCATTAGTTTCTCTATCAATGGACCACATGATTGCATTTCTTCAGGTTCAGCAGTGGTCTGTAGTCTTACATTTTCCTTTACTGTGCCTTCTACCAGGACCATTCTGTGATCTCTGGCCCTTATTGAGGCTATAAATTGCTTGGTCAATTTAAGTTGCACATCAAGTTTTCGGTCTGGGTCATGAACGCAGTTGCGATAGAATCTAATATTACACACATGGTCTTCATTATACTGAGTATTGGTTGATCCGGTGGAGATCTTTTTCATGCTTCTTTGGGCTTTGGGCCTTTAGGAATTGCATATCTTGCCCATAGTTTAAATAGCCTTCAGGTTCTTTCCCACCCTTTGCCTTGTCACCCCTTAGTATGTTTACATCCAGGAAGTTCAGGTCATCAGATGTTATGCTGTCCATTTTGGGGTCGATATTACAGATGGAATTACCAATGGAAAAGTTATCAAGTGAGGAGAAGTCCAGGCTAGGTGATCCAGAATCCTGTCTGTCCAGTGCGAAATTATCTATTCCAGTCCTGTTTGTGGGAGAGTAATGTGTCTATATTAGTCTTGTATGTTGTGTATTTAGTGGGTGGACTGACTTAGATCCCTTCTCGTTTACATTGTAGGATATTGTCATCTCTAATTGGATACTTTCTGGTTTTGTTTGAGTCATTTGAACTGTCTGAGTTGAGTTCTCAAGTCCTTGGGATCCTTGTAGATCTTGTGGCCCCATATAATCATGAGAAGGCTCATGAGTATACCCCTGGCTCTTCGTTCCTTCTCCTACTAGTTTCACCTCAAAGGGTTGTTCTTCCTGTGATGGCGGGGAAGGACACTCTCTCTCTGGGATGCAGCCTTTGCTTAAGTAGTTGCACAATGGTTTGAGTGATGGAGGTGATTCTGGCTACCGGGCTACTGTTTCGGCCTTCTCAGATTTAACAACTCCACTATCCCCCTGCACTTGCTCCGGGTTGACATGTAGCATCTGTTTCTGTTTGGCGCTCACATTAAGATAATTGTAGTAATTTGTTATGGCATTTGCCTGGTGTGTCTGTTTATCAATTGTCGGTGAAAAGGCCTTTGGACCCTGATTACGCAATGCTTGTTTGAGTTTCCTGAAGCCCTTGATTCTTTCCTGTTCCGGTCGTACCTTTTTTCCCATAATTGTCACTTTGTAGCATTTAAAGGGTCGTCCTGGCTAGTATCTCTTCCCTCCATATCTCTCCTCTGTTCTTTTATGATCCTAGTGCTGTCCGCTTTACCCTGCTCGTCCTTTGTGATCAGGGTGTCACCATCCCCCCTGATGCCAGTGGTAGGAAGGCCTGGGAGGCAGGAGGTCGGACTAGGCTCCCCAGTGTTACCCTTATCCTCTTTGCACAGGCTTCTGAGTGTGGAACCCCTCGCATTGGGCTCCATGGGTTTTGCAAGCCCTGAGATTATTGGCACGTTTACACCATCCACCTCCAACCCCTCCTCCTCAGGATCCCTAGAATCCTGGTCAGTTCCCAGCTGGCTTTTTACATTTTCTTGTGCCTGCACCTTCTTGTCTCTCCTTGATCTCCCCCTTGTTCCATACATCCTGGGAGATCGGGGTTTTAACTGAATGACCTCTGAAATTGTCTCTGAGGCGGATAAGTGGCGGACAGACCGATAGGACACAGCAGGCCGCACCAACCTAATGCTGGCCACTTCTGCCATGCACCGCAGCCTGAGGATCTGAGCCTGCCTGCCTGCAGTCGGGTCTTGGCTTCAACTGGCTCCGAAACAGGCTCTGAAATTACGCTCTCCAAACCTCACCAGCAGCCCCCAGTGAATTTTCAACATTCAACGTTCAGATTGATTGATTGGTTGATCCCGTGGTCTGGCCCCCACTTGCCCCTACTTGCCTCCAGGGGCAACCACGCATAGTTTCACACCTCTGGGAGGGCACACTCTTAATAAGGTCAAATAATTTTGTTATCTAGGCATGTACATGAGTTCTTCTTTGTCCTGGAAGACACACATTAATTTTAAGCTCCAACAGTTGATAAGGAACAATGAAGCAATTTTTCGCTTTTCAAATAAACTAGGTCACAGACCCCCTGCTCAGTTGAAAACTCTTTATAATTCCAAATGCACTGCATCAGTCCTTTATGGGGCAGGCGTCTGGGGCTATAATAAAATACCGTCTCTTCAGAGTGTAGAAAATAAATTCCTGCGCAGATTATTGTTGGTTCCAAAATGCACCGCAAAAATAATCTGCCATGAAGAACTGGGTCAGTGCTTTTTGGAGGACAGGGTCTTTATGGCTCCCCTACTGCTGTGGATCAAATGTTGGTCAAACCCTATGGCAAGTTTGGTCCAAGACTGTATCTCTGATTGTCTTCAATTGGAATACTCAAATAGGATTCCCTGGTTTATGTTTCTGCAAAACTCTTTTGAGAACCTAGGGCTTAGATATATGTTTGATGATCCCCATCTGTTAACCACAAACTCTAGGTCTGTTTTGAAGTCTACTTATTCCAAGCACATATCAGAGCTGAGATTTTATAGTTCCCTGAAATTGAAATCTTTCGATTCTTATTCTCGGATTGTGACTGTTCCATGCCTTGAACCCTATTTGTCTTGGTTTTCAAGTTTTAGAATAATTTCCTTTTTAACACTTTTTAGACTTAATCTAATTCATTTTAAGGTAGCTTTCCCTGAACCATGTTTCTGGAAAAAGGATTTACCACTTTGTCCCTGTGACTCCAAATCAACCCAGAGCACTTTGCATTTTTTTCTTTTTTGCCCTTTATATACTGCACCTAGAGGGGCCTTTATTTTACCCACGTTACGTCTTTTTAGACCTATTCATTATAAGGAAGCCCTGCTATACCTTCAGAGATTGCCTAATATCCAAATTTGTCACCATGTATTAGACTTTGTCACAGCTTCTTTACGTATTAGGAAAAGGCCTACTCCTTTTTAAATATTTTATGTACGTATAGTATATCTTTTTAATGCTAACATTTGTACTTTTCTGACTTTGTGATTTTTAATCATGTCTAGTATATTTATCTATGTATGTTAAGGGGTTTCAGATTGGATGTTCATCTGGTGCTTCCAGTAATGGTTTTAAAGTTTTATTTTACTATTTATAGATTGGGAAATGTGTCTTGGTTTGTACTTTTATGGCAATTGCCGAATAAAGTTATTTGACTGACTGACTGACACACCTCTGGGTGTTCTACTCTGAGCCTCTAAGCCTGCTGACCCCCCAGACCTAGGTGCCAGCCCCTCACCCTCCTGCTGGGGATCTCAAGAGGTTCCACTCTGAGCTATCAGTGTTATCAGCGTCAAGCCACAGAAAGAGGGCAAGGCACTATCGAATGGGGGAGGGCGTGGGTTCAGGGCGGGGGGTCAGGGCAGGTGGTAGAGCAGCTTACCCGCTACCACTCTCAGCTCTTACCCTCAGATGGCATCTCACTTGGCGACTTTAAGACCTCTCCTCTCTTCCTCCTCTGCAGGTCATGGGCCACACTAGGTCACGTGGGGGCACCCGGACGCCAGGCGCCGTCACCAATGCTGATGCTGACACCGGTGAGGTAAGGTGCTGGTGAGGTGCCGGTGAGGTGCCGATGAGGTGCTGTGGTCTTGCGCCCTGCCTAACTTCTAGTCTCTTTGGAAAGGAAAGTAAGAGACAAAACCCCTGTTACTAGGTACCTATGTTTAGCTCTTGGTACAGAGTATTCTTTCCTGTGGAAAGCACCAGTGACAGAGTGATAAGGCAATTGCAAGTACTTATCCCACCCCTGCACCACTGATGCAGGAGGTTGGCCTGGTTTGTAGTGGGTTCCACAGGTACTTACACTATACACCAGTTCCAGTTACCCCTTATTAGTATATGTAGTCAGTGTCTAGAAGCCAGGTTCTCTAGTGGTAGTGTGGATGAAAAGCCAAGGCCTAATTAGGAGACATGCAAAGCTCATGCAATATCACTACAGTCATACAGTACTCACACACATGAAAGAAAATACTCAGTGGTACAAAAATAAAGGTATTTTATTGTGCTGACACACTTGCCAAAAATACCATAGAGACTATACTTCTTTAGGAGGTAAGTAAAGTACACAAAATATACACTAGTACCAAAAAACAGGTAAGTAAATAGTTAGAAAACAGTGCAAATAGTGAAAATCGCAATAGTTACAAACAGGCCTAGGGGGGACACAAACCATATACTAAAAAAGTGGAATGAGAATGTTGGTTTTCCACTGAGGCAAGTGTAGTAGGTGCTGAGAGTATGAGAAAACACCAAAGGTAAGTAATAGAACCCACCCCACAGCCCAGGAAAGTAGCAGTAAATCACAGGAACTTTCCTAGAACACACAAGAAAACAAAAAAGAAGATATTGCAAGAACCAGAAGAGACTGCAAGACACAAATAGTGGATTCCTGGACCTGAAGACCTGTGGAAGAAGGGGACCAAGTCCAAGAAACAAAGAAGAGTCTAGGAAGAACAAAAGCCCCTGCTAACCTGGATAAAGGTGCAAAAGAAGAACCACCTGTGAAGAACAACAGTCAGTACTGCACCCAAGAAGACAGATGTGGGTTCCTGGTTGGTGCAGATGTTCTCTCACGTTGAATGGATGATTGCAGTCTGGTTTGCGTGGCTGGATTGTGTCAACAAGCCTTGGTAAACACAAAACTCGCAGTTAGCAGTAAAAGGCGCTGCCCGGGCCCAGGATGGACCAAGTTGACTCTACTCAGGACGGGGAGGCAGAGGGGGCTCTCAGCAGTCCAGAGAGCCCACAGAAGACCAGGTAGCATGCACAGGAGTCCCACAGCATGGAGACAAAGAAGGTGCAAATGGAGGCCCACACAGCACAACACAAATGGATCCCATGCCACCAGAGAACCACAGACGGAGCTGTGCATCACAGGAAGGAGTGCTGGGGCCCAGAGCTGTGCTGTGCACAAAGAAATTTGTGGAAGGTTGCACACAAGCCTTGGTAACTGCAAGTCATGCGGTGCACAGGGGTACTGCTTTGGTGAGTGGGTGAAGTAAAGAATGCAGAGGATTCCTGCTGTAGTCTTGAAATCTGAATCTGAAGAAACAGTCAGAGGAGAGACCCTAAATATCCCTGAAAGGGGGATTGTCCCCTAAACAGGTAAGCACCTATCAGGGGAGGGCTCTGACATCACCTACTGCCACTGGCCACTCCGATGCTTGCGGAGTGCCCTGCCAACTTGGAATCCAAGATGGCAAAACTCAGGGACACTCAGGAGGAGCTCTGAGCACAACCCCTTGGGTAGTGATGGACAGGGGAGTGGTCACTCCTCTTTCCTTTGTCTTGTTTCATGCCAGAGCAGGGACTAGGGGTCCCTGAACCGGCGTAGACTGGATTATGCAAGGAGGGCACCATCTGTGCCCTTCAAAGCATTTCCAGAGGCTCTGGGAGGCTACCCCTCCCATGTCTGTAACACCTATTTCCAAAGGGAGAGGGTATAACACCCCTCTTTCAAAGGAAATCTTTTGTTTAGCCTTTCTGAGCTTGAGCTGCTTGAGCAACAGGCGGGAAGAAACCTGTCTGTGAGGTGGCAGCACCTGGGGATGCCTGGAAAACCTCAGAAAGCTATTATGGCAGTACTGGGGGACCACTGTGGAGCCCCCAGAGTGTATGGAATCATACAACCAATGCTAGAATCAGCATTGGGGTATAATTCCAAGATGTTAGACACTTTACATGACCATATTCGGAGTTACCATTGTTAAGCTAGACATAGGTATTGACCTATGTCCAGTGAACACGCAAAATGTCGTCCCCCACTCACGACGTACGGGAAAATGGTCCTGGATGAAGTGAAGGCACCTCTGCTAGTGTAGGGGTGCCCTCATACACAGGTACTTTGCTCCTAGCCTTCAGGGCTGGAAGGCCTGAGATATATTTGACTTATAGGTGACCTGGTGCAGTGTAAATGGCAGTGAAAGGGTGCATGCACCATTTCACACAGGCTGCAATGGCAGTTCTGCAGAAGCCTTTGCATGGGCTCCCTATGGGTGGCAAAAGAAATGCTGCAGCCCGTATGGATCCCCTGGAAACCCAATGCCCTGGGTGTCTAGGTACTATATAGTAGGGACTTATAAGGAGTGACCAGTGTGCCAATTGTGGATGAAATACTGGGTTACCAGTATGCAGTGTCAGAATTTAGAGTAGAGAGAGCATAAGCACTGGGGTCGTCCTGGTTAGCAAGATCCCAGTGACACAGTCAAAAACACTGACAGACAGCCCAAAAATGGGGGTAACATGCCAAAAAGAAAGTACTTTCCTGCAAGGTACTCTTGGTCCATGCTGAAGGGATGCCTACTTTTGGCTCTAGGCTGCTAACTGTGCACCAGCACAGGCAGAGGATAGAAATTAATGGTATGAATATGCTATATGTTGATAGATATGGTGCATTCCTATCTTCCCTCTTTCAGCAAGCATAGCACAGCAAGGTGTTTTGCTTGTTGTACTGCATGAAGGTTTGATTGATATATCTGGCCCTTTGTGCTTTTCAACACTGTTTTTCACTCAAAATGTAAACATTAATATCTCTCTTTCCACCTTTTGAACTTGTGTCATTTTGGTGTCATTTTATTCAGTAAACCTTACTCTATTTTTTTTTAATGGTATTTTTCTTTAGTTGTGTTTGCACTTTATTACTGTTTGGGTGTGGTTTGAGTGCTACATAAACACTTTAAATATTTCCTCTAACTTAAACCTGACTGCTTTTGTGTCAGCCTACCAGAGGATTGAGCACAGGCTCAGTAGTGACTTTTGTTGTTCACTGTGACAAGTCTTGTGGTTGTTATCTGAAGTGGCCTCCGATCCTTTTTAACAAACAATCCAATTTCTTGCACCTTGACGTGTAGCTTATAAAAGTGGAAGTCAAAATGTATCAGTGGGCAAGGCAGCAGGCAAAAATGTAACTGATATCATCACAAATAGATTAAGGTACTGGTCTCAGCTTGTTCATCTGAGGGCAGACAGCGCCCCACACCAGAGAGTGTGCAGGTGCTTGTGTTGTGACTTTTATTGCATGGGTTACTTTGTCCTCTTCTTTGTACAGTTGACCCTGGTAGTTGGATCTATACATCAGTCCTTGGCAGTAGCAACTACATTAGGCTGCTCATCTCTCATCTAGCCTTTCACAAGGGCTAGAAAGAGTGGTCCGTGACCTGTCCTCGATCAGTAACTTAGTATTGCTTCTCCACTACAACATCCCTCTTGTGTGACAATAGTCTTACTTTCCGTCAATCTATGAAATGCCTCTGCAGTGCCTTGCAAAAATAAAGGAATTTGCGACCTCGAATTTCTAATATCAGAACTTAAAAACCGTAGCAGAAAAATAGTCACAGAGGCAATATTGCTAAAGGAGAGAGTAGCAAGAGTGATGATTAGCCTCCCTCATTCTATGCCTTCTTATACATCAAGAGTACAAATTTTGGTTGATTAACTCATGCTTATACAAATCCGAAGGTACAGAAGGCTGCACCATTTCAAGTGATGACTGTCAGCAGTTTCCACAAGTGTAGCAATCAAGCTTGCAGGGTAGGAGCAAACATTTGGGGCATGATGTCATTTCTGAATGGCACCAAACAAAAGATGGAAATGTTTCACAAATGACTAGCGTTAGACCCGACATGCTGAGGTAGTGGTTTCCCCAAACCTTTTTGATTTTTCCAGGAGGCTTTGTTGATTCTCTTTGAGTAGCCTCCGGTCCATGGACACTTTCCCTCTGTAAGTACAGAATAAAAGTGCACATCCTTCCTACATCTGCTATGACGTGGCACAATTTACCAGTATGTGCACACTTGCACAATGGTGTTTTCATATAATATACTGAGCCTGTCACAGCAGGCGTTTTATGGGCACACTTGAAATTTTGTGGTGTTTTAAACCTATGTACGGCATGCCCTCCATACCTATGTGTGTTTTCACTTCCAATTAGACCTGCTCTACCCATATGTTATCATGGTGGAAAGCTTACAATGAATCCTAGTTGCTATAGCCTCATTGTGTTTACTATCATTTGATTAAAAATGCCAACCCCTTTCTCATGGTGAAGGTGATTTTGTCAATAATTCTCTCGAAATGCCATTTCTTGAAAGTGAGCATTTCTATGTCCTAAAACTCTCTTTGTGTGTCTTTTTAATTCATCTCTATTTCAGTGGAGGCTGAGAAAAGGACCTTTGTGCATTCCCCAGTGACAGCTATAAAACATGGGCAAATGCAATTATATACCTCTGCCATTTGAGGGCCTAGCTGGATAAATTAGATGGAGAGATTTGACACTTGGCCTCTCAGAGCCAGATCATGGCCCCACTAAAGATTAAGATCTGCATTTCATGGCTTTATGGCAGACAAGACTGAAATTTAGGGGTGACATCTGATTTTCAAAGGCGAACCCTGTGAACCACCCCAGCATCAAAGGCACACTTCAGTATAACTACTGGTACCACACTTAAGCAACTCAGAAATACACTTGCAGGGACTTGAGATTGATACCACTGGACCACATGTGTACACAGCAAGGCGAATCTGTTGTGCACAGGAGTATTTACTGCCTTTGGAAGGGACTATCCACCCTTCCTGCATTGTGAATGGCCTGGGAAAACTGCTTGCTGCTGTGTGGCACTCTGAAGTGTGCTCTTTAAAGGCCTGTTGGCTTCTCCCTGTTCTTTATTGAGATCTCAGGGACATCAAAGATCTGCTGCGAGGGACCAACACCTTCTACCTTGGTCATCTGGAGAGTGGTGCTCTCCTACGTGCCTACATCGCTGCTGGATTACACCTGGTAACAGAGGTGTGAGCACAGAACTAAGTATTGCATCTGAAGACCAGATTTGCCTGGTGTGTAGCGTTCAAAGTACTACCCACATTCAAGGAGTGTCAATGCATAAGACATTACAAGCAAGATGTTCCCACCTCCCCCACCTCATGTAGGTATGGAGGCGCTCTCCCTGATGCCTGCTGTACCTGCATTAGCCTACACCAATTCGCCAGTCGAAGGAGCTCTATTGAACAACAAGCTGTCAGATCTAGACATGACAGACCAACGGGCCATAAATACCAGGCGCTCCTAGCGCCACACCAGTTCAGTGCTAGTGCTCCCCAAAGTTTAACTCTCTGTCCATTGTGTTCAGGCCATCGAACCTCAGTGGCATGGAGAGCACACAGCTACGCTGGTTCAGGCAAGTGGATCTGAGTAACAGGGTGATTCATATCAGTTCTGGACAGTGAGAAAACTAGTAGTATGAGGCGAGGGGTCCATCCCTCCAGGATCTGACGACAAGGGAGGAGCCACAAGGGATGCTCAGGTAGCATAGGAAACCACGCAAGTGAGCTTGAGGGCAGGCTCCAGCTTAAAAGAAGAGCACACAGCTCAGAGCAAAGGAGACAATCTAGGTGGGAGTCAAAGGAAAGATGTGAACTAAGGAGGGAGAGAGAAAGCTCACATCCAGGAAGCCCAACGAGAGAGTAGAGCAGCAGGCCCACACCTGAGGAGAGCAGGGGTAGGTACAGGGCCCAAGTTGTGGAAGAATAAGAGGTAGTGTCTGAAGGGAGACTTTTGACTAGTGTCTGTCCCTCAAAAGAGAGGGGCTGACCAGGAGATCAGGGACCATGGTAGCCTGATGCGAACTCAGCCTAGACACAGAAGAACCAAAATTACACCTTTGCGTGCGCACAAGAAGAACAGTGACAAAGACATCCGCCACTAGCCCCATATGCTCAGAACAGATAAACTAACCCCAAGGGACATAGTAGCTCAAGAAGAAGGTGAGATCTTCTTGAGACCAGTTTATCACCTACTAGGAAGTAAACAGTATGAGAGACCCTGGCCGGAGGAGGATTCATTCGAACCTGAGGACATAGATGTTGCAGAAAACTGTATCTGGTACAGAGGAGGAGATTCCAAGTGGAACTTCCCTTACATGTAGGATTGTCTAAGGAGATGGGAACGCTATGTTGAGGAGAAACCAGTGGGACTACCCAGAGCAAGAATAAGAATATGCCCGCTACTGCAGAAGGGCACATCAGGGACCATCCATGTGCCATGGGCTCAAATGGATAAGGAAGGTCTAAGAGCCAAAGTGTTGCCGTTGCTGGATGGGGCTGGGAAATTGATCTCATGTTTCAGAAAAACACTTTGGAAATAACCCTAGCGATATATGATGATAAAAGTCTGCTAAGCAGTATTACAGGAGAGCAGACTAAGACAGTGTTCACCCGAGCCCGCATCCCAGCATTCACCCTAACAAACATGGACCATGATGGGGCTGCATTCAATTCATACAGGCACCAAATATGGATGGCCCTGAGGAAAGTGTTCCCTGACTGTCAAGTTGTAGGAGTGTTGATGGCAGAAACCATGAAACTGGGGAGTCCATAACAGATTTTCTCACAAGGATGAGAGAACAGTGGAGAGAGGAGACAGGAAAACCAACATCTTCTTTTACAATATTTTGAAGAAGGGGCTGCCTGCTGTGAGAAAGTAGCCTCTTTCTAGCATGGTTACCCCCATTTTTGACCTGTTTGTCAGTGTGTTTTGACTGTGTCACTGGGATCCTTCTAGCCAGGACCCCAGTGCTTTTGGTTTGTGGCCTACTGGTCTGTATGTTTCAATGTTTCACTGTTCTTGTCAGTATGCTTTTTTTTTGTTATTGCATTTATTAGTAAATACAACCAAACAAAGTACACCCGGTAAAGACAGTGTAAAACACAATTGGCATAGTATGTTGACGAGCCCCATATCAATGCAGTACAGGCAGCCGTGTCAGCAGTTCAATCAGTAGGAGGAATTGGCTCAGTTATTTGTGGCACCGTCTATGGTGGTTAACATCTAAGTATTAAGAACAAAACAAAAGGAGAGGGAGAAAGAGGGAAGAGGGGGAAAAAGGAGGGGGTCCATGCAGCCACCATTTCTCCCATTTAGAGGGGTAGCAATTACTCGTTGTCCCGGAAGGGGGACGTCTACTGTTTCATCTCTAATGCTATGCGAAAGAGACACAAGGAAGGATCTTAGGGGGGCCCATATATCTTGCGGTCAGGAATGTTCTGGCATTAGTTCCCAATATACCATTAATTGTTCCTGGCAGTATGGAGCATCCCTTAGCCATTCCCTGCACCAGGGTATCTGTTTCTTCCCCCAGCACATCGCCACCCTACGCTTAGCCAGCAGCAGCCCGACTAGTTTCTGTAATCAGAGGTGTTAGACCTGACAGCCTTAGGGTGGTCACCCCTAACTTTTTGCCTACCACACTTCATCCGCCAAGTTCCCAAATATCGCACCGATCCATCATCCCAACTGAAGGGATATCTGCCTCAGGGGAAACACTACCGACTTCGACCAGTTAATTGTAATCCCAGAAATCCGTCCAAACCGAACTATCTCGTCTATCAATGTATCAAGGTATAGCCACAAACACACAGTGCAACATCATTCACATACATAGAAACCAGTGTTGGACGCTGCCTAAACTCTAGTCGTTTACAATTATGGTGTTGTCTCAGGCGCGCTGCAAGCGGCTCCATTGCCACCGCAAATAGCAGCGGTCAGAGGGGGCACCCTTGTCGAGTACCTCTTGCTATCGGAAAGGGATCCAACATCATTGTAGGAGGCTGGCCTGGCTTATAGTGGGTACCTGATGGTACTTACACCTTGTGCCAGTTATCCCTTATTAGTAGATTAGTAGTGTTCTAGCAGCTTAGGCTGATAGAGGTAGCTATAGAAGAACAGCGTAGGCTGAACTAGAAGACATGCAAATCTCCTACTATACCACTTACATCATAGGTATTATATCATAAGAAACACAATACTCAGGGTTACTAAAAATAAAGATACTTTATTTTAGTGACAATGTGCCAAAGGTATCTCAGAGGATATACTCCCTTAGGAGGTAAGTAAAATACACAAAATATACACACAAACCAAAATCAGGTAAGTAAAACGGTCAGAAAGAAGTGCAAACACTTTAGAATACAATAGAATACGCTAGGCCTAGGGGCAACACAAACCATACACTAAAAAAAGTGTAATGCGAACCACAAATGGACCCATTGGCTAGTGTAGTGTGTAGAGGGTTGCTGGGAGTGTAAGAAAACACTAAGGGTGTCCAAGATACCCCACCCCAAGACCCTGGAAAGTGGAAGTAAAGTACTACTCTTTCCCCAGAAACACACTAAACTCGTGATAGTGGATTTTGCAAAGACCACAACAGACTGCAAAGCACTGAAGACTGATTCCTGGACCTGAGGACCTGCAAAGGAAGGGGACCAAGAGTCATGAAATTGTCCAGTGGGGGCAGGAGCCCGCTAAACCCCGGATGAAGGTGCAAAATGGCTGCCTCTGGATGGAAGAAGCTGAAGATTCTGCAACAACAAAAGGCGCTAGGAACATCTCCTTCGTGCAGAAGATGTCCCATGGAGTGCTGGAGGATGCAGAGTTGTCTCTTTGGAAAAAGACCACAAACAAGCCTTGTTAGCTGCAAGAGTCACAGTTGAAGAAAAAGGGTGCTGCCCAGACCCAGGAAGGACCAGGATGTTGCCACTTGGGAGAGGAGTCCGAGGGGGCCCTCTGCAATGTAGAGAGCCAATGCACAAGAAGGTATTACCCGCAGAAGTCCTTGAACATGGGTTCAAGAAGACTGAACACAGCAGTTGTCTCAACACTACAAAAGAGGGTCCCACACAGCCAGAGGTCAACTCAGGGAGTTGAGCCATGCAAGACAGAGTGCTGGGGACCTGGGCTTGGCTGTGCACAAAGGATTCCTTGGAAATGTGCACAGACGCTCTAGCAGCTGCAGTTCATGCGGTGCACAGGATTACTTTCTGGAGAGGGGAGGCAAGGACTTACCCCCTCCAAATTTGGACAGTTGTTCCACTGGACAGTCTGGGTCACTTGGGTCCACCACCTGTGTTCCAAGGGCCACGCTCGTCAGGATGAGAGGGGTTCCAGAGTACCGGTGACACTGAAGTTTGGTGCCTGCTGGAGCAAGGGGAAGATTCCGTCAACCCACAGGAGATTTCTTTGTGGCTTCCAGTGCAGGGTGAAGGCAGGCAGCCCCCAAAGCATGCACTACCAGGAAACAGTTGAGAAGGCCAGCAGGATTAGGCACTACAGTGTTGCTGGTAGTCTTCTTGCTACCTTGTTGCAGTTTTGCAGGTGTCCTGGAGCAGTCAGCGGTCGATCCTTGGCAGAAGTCGAAGAGAGAGGTGCAGAGGAACTCTGGTGAATTCTTGCAAGTCGTTATCTGAGGAAAAGCCTGCTGGAGAGACCCTAAATAGACCTAAGAGGAGGATTGGCCACCTAGTCAGGTAAGCATCTATCAGGGGGGTCTCTGACGTCACTTGCTGGCACTGGTCACTCAGAGGCCTCCAGAGTGCCCTCACACCTCTGGATCCAAGATGGCAGAGGTCTGGGACACACTGGAGGAGCTCTGGGCACCACTCCTGGGGTTGTGATGGACAGGGGAGTGGTCACTCCCTTTTCCTTTGTCAAGTTTTGCGCCAGAGCAGGGACTGGGAGTTCCCTAAACTGGTGTAGACTGGCTTATGCAAAGAGGGCACCATCTCTACCCTTCAAAGCATTTCCAGAGGCTAGCAGAGGCTACTCCTCCCCAGCCCTTAACACCTATTTCCAAAGGGAGAGGGCAGAACCCTGTCTGTGGGGTGGCAGCAGCAGTAGCTGCAGAGAAAACCCCAGAGAGCTGGTTTGGCAGTACCCGGGGTCCATAGTGGAGCCACTGGTATGCATGGATTTGGCATCCCAATGCCAAATTTGGCATGGGGGGACAATTCCATGATCGTCGACATGGATTGACCTATATGTAGTGCAAGCGTGTAATGGTGTCCCCGCTCTCACAAAGTCCAGGGAGATTGCCCTGAACTATGTGGGGGCACCTTTGCCAGTGCAAGGGTGCCCTCACACTTAGTAACTTTGCACCTAACCTTCAGCAAGTGAAGGTTAGACATATTGGTGACTTATAAGTTACTTAAGTGCAGTGTAAAATGGCTGTGAAATAATGTGTGTTATTTCACTCGGGCTGCAGTGGTAGTCCTGTGAACGATTTGTCTGAGCTCCCTTTGGGTGACAAAAGAAATGCTGCAGCCCATAAGGATCTCCTGGAACCCCAATACCTTGGGTACCTAGGTACCATATACTAGGGAATTATATGTCTGTTCCAGTGTGCCAATCAGAATTGGTGAAAATGGTCACTATCCTGCAGTGACAATTTTAAAAGCAGAGAGAGCATAAGCACTGAGGTTCTGGTAAGCAGTGCCTCAGTGACACAGTTAGTCACTATAAAGGTACACACATTCAGGCCACACGCTATGAGCACTGGGGTCCCGGCTAACAGGATCCCCGTGAGACAGGCAAAAACAAACTTACATCCATGTAAAAATGGGGGTAATATGCCAGGCATGATGGTACTTTCCTACAGTCATCCCATTGATTCTCAATCTGGCAGATGGAGCCGAATACAGCAGGTGAATCAATTGGATGAACCTCGGACTCAGCCCCACCCTAGCAAACAAACTGAACATGTACGACCATGCAATGGAGTCAAATGCCTTAGTGGCATCCAGGAACAATGCTGCTGCACGCTCCTCAGGTCCTACCATACGAGATACCGCAAAGAAGGTGCGGAGGTTATACAAAGTTGAGCATCCAGGCACAAAGCCAGACTGATCCGATAGTGCCAAAAAAGGGAGTAGGGGCTGCAACCGGGGTGCAATAAATTTTGCGGGAATCTTGTCTATATTTATTAACGATAATGGCCTATATGAATCGCAGCTGCATGGGTCCTTCCCCGGCTTCAAGATTGTCACAATGAGGGCCTCCCGCAACGAGGGCGGGAGAGTTCCGCTCTCAAGCACCTCTTCATACACCTCATGGTGGCGCGGCACTAATATAGCTGCATATTCCTGCATATTTCTTATAGAAAGCCGGCGGCAGACCGTCAAGCCTCGTATAGCCTGAATTACATCTTCCACTGAGAAAGGAGCATCTAGGTACTGCCTGTGCGAGTTCTCGAGCCAGAGCAGGCTAATATCCTCAAAGTAGTCTGAATATGCCTCAGAGCGCAACTCTGACTCATCGGCATACAAGTTGCAATAGAAGTCAGTCAAGACACGCTTGACCTCCTCAGTACCGATATGATATACAATATAGTTCCCGTCCCCCGGACAACGAAGCATTGCAGCCAGCGTTTTACCAGCCCTCTTGCACTCTCCATATCTCCTCGCCTTTGCTTCTTTTCCCACGAAGAAAACCTCCCGGAGTGCCGCCTCCTCATATTTTGACAGCTTTTCTCTTATTTCAGCCAGTAGGCCGCTAGATCCATCCGTAGCCAGTTTTTTCTCCAGACCAGCGAGCTGTGCCTCCAAGTTTGCCAAGTCGCATCTTAGCGCCCTCAGCACAACATGTTACTTTGCGAGACAGATTTTGCGAATTACTACCTTGAATGCCTCCGACAGAGTACCCACTGAGGATACAATCCCTGGTTGACAGTAAAATATTCTACTATAGTAGCACGTATCTCCTCCCTGAAGGCCTGATCTCTTAACGCTCCATAGGGCAGTCTCCATTAGAATTCATGGCAAGGCCCCCAGGAATCAGCAATTCCAACATGACCTGCGAATGGTCCGACAGAGTGCGGGCGTATGTTCAATCGACTCCGTCCAGAGCTCTACATTTCTGGTTCTGAGCCATCTATTGATGCAGGACCAGCTATTATGTATGAAGTTAAGGCATGTACCTTCCCTGTCCGCACCATGTTTTGCCCTCCATAGATCCACCAGGGCGCCCCCAGCCATAATAAGGGACAAGACCTTTGCAGCCGCCACATGTTGTGGCCTGGCCCAGCTCTCTTGATCTGCCTCAAAGTCCAATACAACATTGAAATCTCCTCCCCATAACAGAGACCCGGGCCCAGGAGTTAATCAGTCGCCATACTTACCCTAAGAACTCTGGGTCGTCAACGTTGGGGCTATAGACCGACACCAGATGAAGCAGCTTATCCTGTAAAGTACCTTGCATCATAACATAATGGCCAGGCGGGTCAGTGAGCACTTTTTCGGTGCGCCATTGCAATCCTTTTCTGAGCAGGATAGCCACCCCCTGAGCATAGCTCGAGTACAGCGCTATGTGACTCTCTCTGATCCAGCCAGCCCTCACCCTAGACTTTGTAGCCTCAGTCAGATGAGTTTCCTGAAGCATGCAGACATCTATTGCATGGCACTGCATATAAGCTGACAGCAGTCTCATGTTGCGCCCATCATTCAACCCCAAACATTCCATGGCAGGCATCGCACAGGAGTCGCATTTTTAGAAGCTATCACATTAACCTACACATTCGCTCCACCCCCTCCCTCCACCCTTAAAGGCATCAGCTGCGGGAATGGGAAGATATAGGGGAAAACAAATAAGGCAAAAAATCGAACCAAATGACTAACAGTACATTTACCACCCCCCACCCACTTTGGCCCCCCATATGGGTCCGGCCAACCCACCCTCCGCCACCCATCCCCACCCAGAAACATATCCCATCTCAAAACCACAACTGAATATTTAGGACTCATCGAACGGGGCGCTGTCATGGCCGACAGTCTTCCCACCCAATATGGGTAAGTGGGTAGGAGCCGCCAAGTAGTCCAATACACAGTGGGTCAGTCATCACCGGGTGCTATTCACTTACAGGCCCATAAGGTCTTGGAGTGTTGTCCGAGCACATAACTGCCCCTCATGTAAGTCTAATTTCAGTCATTGTCACTTAAGTGATTCCCTTCCTCTTCATGTGCCGGCATGGACACAGGAGCCATCTTTTTAGGAATACTTTTGGCGAATTTTGCAGCAAGCTTCGGATCTGAGAAACAATGTAATTTACCTTTGTGCTGTACATGCAGCTTAGTTGGGTAGATGAGGAAGAATTTGGCCTCCGTGTCTCAGGTTGCGCTTGATCGGGAGAAACGCCCGGCAAGCCGACCGCACCCAGGGGGTGTAGTCTGGGTAAAGGCTAAGTTCATTATTGCTATATATGATGGGGCGGCGGTTGCGAGCAAGGCGCAGAACCTTGACTCTATCTCTATAGTTGAGCAGGCGTGCAATAGCAGGCCTCACCGGGGCCCCAGGGGGGACCTCGGGCCCAGTGACCTATGTGCTCGCTCCGCCACCATCACCAGGGAGAGCTCACCAGGGAAGAGCGACGTAAGAATTGCCTCTATATAGTCCTCCATACGCCCCATTGCTGATGATTCTAGAAGGCCTAACATGCAGATGTTATTTCACCTGGATCTGGCTTCAAGGTCCTTGTTTTTGTTCCGGATGACTTCCAGCACGTTCCATTTGAAGCAGTCGTTCATTCTCCCAGCTGAGGCCATCTTCTAGATCCGAAACTCCAGCTTCCGCCTGCTCCAGGCGGGTATTGTGGTCATCCACCCTGTCTTTCATTCGATCCATGCTGTCAGTTAAATGGTCCAGCTTGGTATCTATAGCTGCCAGACTGTTCTTTAAGTCCATAAACATGGCCCTGACAGAGGGCAGCTACGTGTCATCTTCCTGAGGTGGCTCCTTCACCGATTGACCCGCCTGACGGCACCTTTTTTTGCCCTCAAAGGACAATTTTGCCTGCCTTGGGTCCGACTTCCCCATCGTAACTGGTTGTAGCCCCCCGTCGGGGCGTTCTGCCATGCAGATGCGGGGCACCGAAATACAGTTCAGCAGCAGGTCCCCTCAGCCGGAAGCTAGCCACCCAGCCAGACCTCACCTGGCCTGTGGGCCACCAGCAGCGCACCCGGCAGACCGCGCGCCCGGATGCCTGTCCGCCCCCTAGTTCGCCAAATCACTCCACCAGGGCGTCGGTTCCCCAGCACCTCGCTCGCCTTCGCCCTGCTCAATGGCCAGCAGCGGCCTCTTTCTATCTGAGTATTTTTCTCTCCTCCGCCCAGGGCAAAGTCATTGGAGGCCTGCGCCTCCAAGGTAAGCCCCACAGGCTGATGCACAGCACTCCACTGCACTCATCCAGTGGGCCCAGTCACATCCGCCAGGTGCCAAGGTCAAGCCCCAGGAGTGACCAGTCTGCTTCTCCACCAATCAGCAAGTGTCAGACTCCTCGGCCGCCACACCTCCACCAGACGGGGCCTCCCAAGCAGCTACCCCGGAGGGCCTGAGGTTCCTTCCACTGGATATCGGCAGGGGCAGGCCACAGCTCCGGCACCACTCCGCACCGCCACCGGCCCACGCCGGAACCCCACTCCACCTCTTATGGCCTTGGCAGGCCGCAAGGCCCTACCAGCAAATGTGCGATCTGCCTCATGCCCGTCCTCTGCCACCAAGCCTGCCTTGCCGACCTGCCTCTCCGCAGGCATCCGGATCTTGATTGCCGGCAAATTAGGCACCTCAGGAGTCAAACTCATTTGGATTAATGGCAGATTAATGCTCCCACCCTGCAGAGCCTCACAAGGTAGCCGCCATCTTGCACGACGCCAAGCCACGCCTTTTGTCAGTATGCTTGTCTGTGTCACTGGGGTCCTGCTAACCAGGACCCCATTGCTCATGTAAACAAATATGGGGACAGGGAGAGGTTTTGGTCCAGTGCACAATCTCCCACCATGAACCTATGTTTTAAATAAAGGTACACTGTTCCACTATAAAGAAAGAGATAAGCCTACCGAAAGAAACTAAAAGTAGCGACTAAATACTGAGTGAATTCAGAAGAATTCAGGAGGGCCCTCAAGCACCCACATGGGTGACAGGTATCATCATCGGGCTTACTCCTCACCAGACTGGTGCTGCAATGTCTGGCGGGCTACCCAGAATTCTGGGTGGCACTCAACCAATGTAAAATTACTCACAGCTAGGGTCTGGGTAAGAAACTGAATAAAGTACGGAGAGTGTAGGAAAAGAAAACAGGATTAATAAAATTGGCTCTGAACCTGAGCCATTATTTTAATATGATAGGAATTGGGTTCAGGCCAAAATTAAAAACAGCAATATAAGAGTGTCGGTGGGTATAATGTACCATTACACTCTATAATTAGGGAAGGTAGTTTACCTAATCCGACATGGTCAACATGTTTCGCGTCTATGGTTGGTCAAGACGCCCGGCGAAGGGCAGGTTCCTGGTTGAACCGAGGAACATTGGAATTCATTCTCCTTGGTTGATGCTAGCGCAGACCCAGGGAGCCCATTCTCTAATATGGGATGGGCGACTGTACTGACCAACTGACTTAGACATATTCTGTCTTCTACCCTGTAAGTGACTAGGTGTGCACTTAGTTAAAAATATTTTGACACATGGGAGAAGTAGTATAACAATCAAAGGTTTTCGTGGGTCCTGAAGAAGCGTCATAGGATCACCTTGTGACCAACCATAGACGCGAAACATGTTGACCATGTCGGATTAGGTAAACTACCTTCCCTAATTATAGAGTCTAATGGTACATTATACCCAACAACACTCTTATATTGCTGTTTTTAATTTTGGCCTGAACCCAATTCCTATCATATTAAAATAATGGCTCAGGTTCAGAGCCAATTTTACTAATCCTGTTTCTTTTCCTACACTCTCCGTACTTTATTCAGTTTCTTACCCAGACCCTAGCTGTGAGTAATTTTACATTGGTTGAGTGCCACCCAGAATTCTGGGTAGCCCGCCAGACATTGCAGCACCAGTCTGGTGAGGAGTAAGCCCGATGATGATACCTGTCACCCATGTGGGTGCTTGAGGGCCCTCCTGAATTCTTCTGAATTCACTCAGTATTTAGTCGCTACTTTTAGTTTCTTTCGGTAGGCTTATCTCTTTCTTTATAGTGGAACAGTGTACCTTTATTTAAAACATAGCCCCATTGCTCATGCTCTCTCTGTTCCCTAATTTGTCTCTACATACAGGTAACTCAGTATTTCACTCCAAATTGGCATACTAGTCCTCCCTTGTAAGTCCCTAGTATATGGTACCTAGGTACCCAGAGCATTGGGTTTCCAGGGGATCCCTATGGACTGCAGCATTACTTTTGCCACCCACACGGAGCCCATGCAAAGACCTCTACAGGACTGCCATTGCAGCCTGTGTGAAATAGTGCATGCACTATCTCACAGCCATTTTCACTACACCAGGTCACTTATAAGTCACCTATATGTCAGACCTTCCAACCCTGAAGGCTGGGTGCAAAGTACCTGTGTGCGAGGTGTAGGAAAGTACCATCTTGCCTGGCATGTTACCCCCATTTTTACTTGTATGTATGGTTGTTTTTGCCTGTGTCACTGGGATCCTGCTAGCCAGGACCCCAGTGCTCATAAAGTATGCCCTGTAGGTGTTCCCTGTGTGGTGCCTAAGTGTATCACTGAGGCTCTGCTAACCAGAACCTCAGTGTTTATTCTCTCTCTGCTTTTAAAAATTGTCACTGCAGGCTAGTGATTAATTTTACCAATTCTTATTGGCACACTGGAACACCCTTATAATTCCCTAGTGTATGGTACCTAGGTACCCATGGTATTGGGGTTCCAGGAGATCCCTATGGGCTGCAGCATTTCTTTTGCCACCCATAGGGAGCTCAGACAATTCTTACACAGGACTGCCACTGCAGCCTAAGTGTCTAACCATCACTTAGTGAAGGTTAGGTGCAAAGTTACTTAGTGTGTGGGCACCCTGGCACCATCCAAGGTGCCCCCACATTGTTCAGGGCACATTCCCCAGACTTTGTGAGTTTGGGGACACCATTACACGTGTGCAATACATATCGGTCAATACCTACATGTAGCGTCACAATGGTAACTCTGAACATGGCCATGTAACATGTCTAGGATCATGGAATTGTCCCCCCAATACCATTCTGGTATTGGGGGGACAATTCCATGCATCCCCGGGTCTCCAGCATATAGCCCGGGTACTGTCAAACTAACTTCCCGGGGTTTTCTCTGCAGCTGCCGCTGCTGCCAACCCTCAGACAGGTTTCTCCCCCCGCCAGGGCCTGGGCAGCCTAGTCCCAGGAAGGCAGAACAAAGGATTTCCTCTGAGAGAGGGTGTTACACCCTCTCCCTTTGGAAATAGGTGTGAAGGGCCTGAGAGGAGTAGCCTCTCCTGGCCTCTGGAAATGCTTTGAAGGGCACAGATGGTGCCCTCCTTGCATAAGCCAGTCTACACCGGTTCAGGGATCCCCCCAGCCCTCTTCTGCCGTGAAACTGGACAAAGGAAAGGGGAGTGACCCCTCCCCTGACCAGCACCTCCAGGGGAGGTGCCCAGAGCTCATCCAGTGTGTCCCAGACCTCTGCCATCTTGGATGCAGAGGTGTGAAGGCATAATGGACAGCTCTGCGTGGCCAGTGTCATCAGGTGACGTCAGAGACCCCTCCTGATAGGTGCTAACCTTTCTCTGTAGCCAATCTTCCCCTGAGGGCTATTTAGGGTCTCTCCTGTGGGAATCTCACCAGACAACGAATGCAAGAGCTCACCAGAGTTCCTCTGCACTTCCCTCTTTGACTTCTGCCAAGGATCGACAGCTGACTGCTCCAGGACGCCTGCAAAACTGCAACAAAGTAGCATGAAGACTACCAGCAACATTGTAGCGCCTCATCCTGCCGGCTTTCTCGACTGTTTCCTGGTGGTGCATGTTCTGAGGGCTGTCTGCCTTCACCCTGCACAGGAAGCCAAGAAGAAATCTTCTGTGGGTTGACGGAATCTTACCCCTGCCAACGCAGGCACCAAACTTCTGCATCACCGGTCCTCTGTGTCCCCCCTCATCCTGACGAGCGAGGACCCTGGAATACAGGAGCTGGGACCAAGTGTCTTCAACAGTCCAGTGGCCCTTTATGTCCAAATTTGGTGGAGGTAAGTCCTTGCCTTCCCACGCCAGACAGTAATCCTGTGTACTGTGTGAACTGCAGCTCCTCAGGCTTCTGCCACTTTTGCAAGACTTCCTTTGTTACCAGCCTAGCCCAGGTCCCCAGCACTCCGTCCTGCATTGCCCAACCCGCTGAGTGGGACTCCGACGTCGTGGGACCCTCCTTTGTTGTTCTGAGTTGACCGTCATCCTCAGATCTTCTAAGGGCCTGTTCAGGTGCTTTTGCGGGTGCCACCTGCTTCTGCATGAGCTCTCTGTATTGCTGAGTGCTCCCTATGTCTCCTCCTTCAAGGGGCGACCTCCTGGTCCTTCCTGGGCCCTAGCAGCACCCAAAAACCTCAACCCGACTCTTGCAGCTAGCAAGGCTTATTTTTTGTCTTTCTCCAAATAAATAACGCTGCATCCTCCAGCACGCCATGGGACATCTTCTGGCCAAAGGAGGAGTTCCTGGCACCTTCCGTTGTTGCAGAATCTTTGGCTTCTTCCACCCGGAGGCAGCCCTTTTGTACCTCCATCCGGGGTTTAGTGCGCTCCTGCCCACCCTGGACACTTGTGTGACTCTTGGACTTGGTCCCCTTCCTTTACAGGTCCTCAGATCCAGGAATCTGTCTTCAGTGTTTTGCAGTCAGTTGTTGTCCTTGCAGAATCCCCTATCTCGACTTTACTGTCTTTCTGGGGTAGTAGGGTAACTTGACTCCTACCTTTCAGGGTCTTGGGGTGGGGTACCTTGGACACCCTTAGTGTTTTCTTACACTCCCAGCAACCCTCTACACACTACACTAGGCCTGGGGTCCATTCGTGGTTCGCATTCCACTTTTGGAGTATATGGTTTGTGTTGCCCCTAGGCCTATTTTCCCCTATTGCATTCTATTGTGTTCTACACTGTTTACACTACTTTTCTAACTGTTACTTACCTGATTTTGGTTTGTGTGTGTATATTTTATGTATTTTACTTCCCTCCTAAGGGAGTATATCCTCTGAGATACTTTTGGCATATTGTCACTAAAATGAAGTACCTTTTTTTTTAGTAACTCTGAGTATTGTGTATTCTTATGATATAGTACTAAGTGATATAAGTGGTATAGTAGGAGCTTTGCATGTCTCCTTGTTCACCCTAAGCTGCTCTGCTATAGCTACCTCTATCAGCCTAAGATGCTAGAACACCTCTAATCTACTAATAAGGGATAACTGGACCTGGCACAAGGTGTAAGTACCACAAGGCACCCACTATAAGCCAGGCCAGCCTCCTACATTGGTGGTGCAGCGGTGGGATAAGTACTTGTAACTGCTTTACCACTTTGTCATTGGTGCTTTTTATGAGAAAAATACCAAATACTTCAAGATATACACATTGAACTAAACAGTTTAACTTTCCTTCTCTAAAACTTTCTAAAATGTTTCTGAAAAGTTCTGAAAACTTTTAAATGTTTTCAAAAGTTTGAAAACGTTTTTTCTCTGTGCTTTCAAAAGTTCCAACATCTTTTCCTCTCTCTGTCCTAAACCTTTTCTATCATGTCTGCAGTAGAACTTACTCTCAAAGTTGTTCTGGCAACCTATGAGAGTTTAAACTTTAAATGTTTGAGGGTTCTCTGCATAGAAAGAGGTTTAAGCATTGGTAAGAATTCTACCAAAGACTTTCTCTTTAGCCTTCTCCTAGAAAATGACCAGAACCAGGAATAGGAGGTAGAATAGGGGGGTACCCAGCCAGACTCAGAGGAGTCCCCTGCTGGGAAGGGTTCTTCCAAAGACCTGCCAGCTAGCAGGCCACCTAGTGACACTGGTAGTGGGAGGGGGTCACACATTAGGAGGGCACCTTTCACTCCTAAAGGCCAGGTTACTAGGGTCTAGCCAGTTAGGGACAGGTCTCTATCTGCCAATTCCCATATTTCCTCTGTGTCTCAATTCCCAAACCTCCCACCCTGAGGATAACTTAATGGAAAGGGAACTCAGAAAGCTGAGGTTGGAAGAGGCCAGGATGAAGCTTAAACAGCAGCAGCTGGCCTTAGACTGGGAATCTCTGGATGTAGAGAGGGAAAGGCAGAGATTGGGGTTAGTTCCACATGGTGGCAGCAGCAGAGTTTTTATAGCAATCCTGTTAGAGAGCAACATTCCCGAAACCTGCATAAGATAGTCCCCCCTTACAAGGAGGAGAATGACATTAAAAAGTGGTTTGCTGCACTTGGGAGGGCCTTTATGGTACAGTTGGTCCCTCAAAGGCAGTGGGCTGCTATCTTGTGGCTATCTTTCACTGGTAAGGGTAGGGATAGGATCCTTACTGTCAGAGAAAGTGATGCTACTTACTATAAAGTTTTGAGAGATGCACTCTTGGATGGATGTGGCTTAACCACCGAACAATACATGATTAAGTTCAGAGACACCAGAAATGAGTCCTCTCAAGACTGGACTGCCTTTGTAGACTGTTCAGTGAAGGCCTTGGGGTGTTGGTTACATGGCAGTAAGGTGACTGACTATGAAACCCTGTATAATTTAATCCTGAGAGAGCATATTTTGAACAATTGTGTGTCTGATTTGTTGCACAGGTACTTGGTAGACTCAGATCTGACCTCTCCCCAAGAATTGGAAAAGAAGGCAGACAAATGGGTCAGAACAAGAGTGAACAGAAAAGGTCATACAGGGGGTGACAAGGATGGCAAGAAGAAGGATGGTAAGTCTTCTGACAAGGGTGGGGACAAAGATAAAAAACATTCTGACTCTTCATCAGGCCAACAAAAATCCTCTGGGGTTGGTGGGTCCAAATCCTCTTCTACCAATCAGAAAAAGCCTTGGTGTTATTTATGTAAAGTAAAGGGCCATTGGGCAAGTGATTCCACTTGTCCAAAGAAAAACACCAAACGTCCCACCACCACAACCCTAACTGCAACCTCTAGTGCCCCTAGTAATAGCAGTGGTGGTGGGAAGTCTACTACAAATAGCCAATCGAAGGGTGTAGCTGGGCTCACTATTGCAGGGTAGTTAGGGTTGGTCTTGTTAGGGAAACCACAAAGGCTGTTTTAGTCTCTGATGGTGGCATTGACTTTGCCACCTTGGTTGCGTGTCCCCTTAATGTGGGTAAGTACAAGCAACTACCCCTAATCAACGGTGTTGAGGTTGAGGCCTACCGGGACACAGGAGCCAGTGTAACTATGGTTGTAGAGAAACTGGTTCACCCTGATCAACACCTACTTGGTCAGCAGTACCAAGTGACTGATGCTCACAATAACAAACTTAGCCACATCATGACTGTTGTGAATCTCAACTGGGGGAGGGGGGGTTACTGGTCCAAAGAAAGTTGTGGTAGCCACTGAATTACCTGTAGATTGCTTACTAGGCAATGATTTGGAGACATCAGCTTGGGCTTAAGTGGAGTTGGAGGCTCATGCAGCAATGCTGGGCATTCCTGGGCATATTTCTGCTTTGACAAGGGCTCAGGCCAAAAAAGCAAAAAGGACAAGGAAACTTGGATCCTGGAACAATGGACCAAGTGCTCCCAAAAGCTAGGGGTAGAAAGGGTATATCCTTGCCCACCATCCCTCCCTCTCCAGAAGATTCCCCTTTTGAGGAAGAGGAATCCTCTCCCTGTGCAGAACCTACACCAGATGAGCTGGCAGCAGACACTGCTGAGCTTTTGGGTGGAGGGGGGCTTGCTAGGGAAGAGCTGAGTGTGGCACAGCAGACCTGTCCCACGCTAGAGGGTTTAAGACAGCAAGCTGTCAAAAAGCAGAATGGGGATGTCAGTGATAGCCATAAGGTGTATTTGGAAGACAACCTCCTGTATACTGAGTCAAGGGACCCTAAACCTGGAGCTGCCAGGAGATTGGTCATTCCCTTGCAATACAGAGAGTTTCTTCTTACCTTGGCACATGACATTGCCTTGGCTGGGCATTTGGGCCAAAATAAAACTTGAGAGAGACTTGTTCCCCTGTTTCACTGGCCTCATATGTTAGAGGACACTAAAGAGTTTTGTCGCTCTTGTGTGACCTGCCAAGCCAGTGGTAAGACTGGTGGCACCTTAAAGGCCCCCTTAATTTCACTTCCAGTGGTTGGGGTGCCCTTTGAAAGGGTAAGGGTTGACATAGTTGGCCCCCTTGACCCTCCAACAGCTTCAGGCAATAGGTTTATCTTGGTGGTAGTGGACCATGTCACTGTGTACCCTGAACCCATCCCCATAAGGCCCACAACAGCTCCTGCAGTGGCAAAGGCCCTCCTGGGAATCTTTTCCAGAGTGGGCTTCCCTAAGGAAGTGGTGTTTGACAGAGGTAGTAACTTCATGTCTGCATACCTCAAAGCAATGTGGAAGGAGTGTGGTGTAACTTACAGGTTCACTACTCCTTATCATCCACAGACAAATGGTCTGGTTGAGAGCTTTAATAAAACTCTCAAAGGTATGATAATGGGACTCCCTGAAAAACTCAGAAGGAGATAGGATGTCCTGTTACCTTGCCTCCTTTTTGCTTACAGGGAGGTACCCCAAAAAGGAGTGGGCTTTAGCGAGGTCCCCTTGCACTTGTGAAGGAGGGTTGGGAACAACCTTTAAAAGCTCCTAAACAGGACATTGTGGACTATGTACTTGGCCTAAGATCAAGAACGGCTGAGTTCATGAAAAAGGCCAGTAAAAACCTTCAGGCCAGCCAGGAACTGCAAAAGCAATGGCATGACCAGAAGGCTGTCCTGCCTCAATACCACCCAGGACAGAAGGTGTGGGTATTGGAGCCTGTGGCCCCAAGAGCACTCCAGGACAAATGGAGTGGACCCCATCTAATTGTTGAAAAGAAAGGTGAGGTCGCCTACTTGGTAGACCTGGGCACTGCCAGGAGTCCCCTTAGGGTGCTCCATGTCAACCGCCTGAAACCCTACTATGACAGGTCCGATCTCACCCTGCTCATGGCAACTGATGAGGGACAGGAAGAAGAGAGTGACCCTCTTCCTGATCTCTTTTCCACCACTGAAGCTGTTGGCTTAGTGGAGGGAGTAGTACTGGCAGATTGTCTTACTGCTGAGCAGAAAGATAACTGTGTAAATCTTTTAAATCACTTTTCTGAACTCTTCTCACTGATACCAGGTACCACTACTTGGTGTGAGAATACAATCAACACTGGAGACAGTTTACCTGTCAAAATTAAGATTTATAGGCAGCCTGACCATGTCAGGGACTGCATTAAACAAGAGGTTCAGAAAATGTTAGACTTAGGAGTGATTGAGCCTTCAGAAAGCCCATGGGCTAGCCCAGTGGTGCTTGTCCCTAAACCTCACAGTGAGGATGGTAAAAGAAAGATGAGGTTTTGTGTTGACAATAGAGGGCTCAACCAAGTAACCAAAACAGATGCTTACCACATATCAAGGGCAGATGAGCTGATTGATACACAGGATTCTTCTAAGTATCTGAGCACTTTTGACTTAACTTCAGGGTATTGGCAGATTAAGTTATCAGAAGATGCAAAACCTAAAACTACATTCTCAACCATTGGAGGGCACTATCAGTTCAATGTGATGCCCTTCGGTCTGAAGAATGCACCTGCCACTTTTCAAAGGTTGGTGAACACAATCCTGCAAGGGTTGGAAGCTTTTAGTGCAGCATATCTGGATGATATAGCTGTCTTTAGCTCCACCTGGGATGATCACCTAGTCCACCTGTGGAAAGTTTTGGAGGCCCTGCAAAAGGCAGGCCTCACTATCAAGGCCTCAAAGTGCCAGATAGGGCAGGGGAAAGTGGTTTATCTGGGCCACCTGGTAGGTGGGAAACAGATTGCACCACTGCAGGGGAAGGTCCAGACCATTATGGAATGGGCTCCCCCTATAACTTAAACCCAGGTGAGAGCCTTTTTAGACCTCACATGGTACTATAGGAGGTTTATTAAGAAATATGGCTCCATTGCAGCTCCTCTTAATGACCTCACTAGTAGAAAGATGCCTAAAAGGGTATTGTGGACAGCTAGCTGTCAAAAACATTTTGATGAGCTCAAACAGACCATGTGCTCTGCACCTGTCCTAAAAAGCCCTTGCTAATCCAAAAAGCCCTGAAGAAGCCCATGTGTGTAGGGCGAAACACGTTGGCTGTTTGTCCTTGTGAATTTAGTGGTGTATCAAGCTTCTTATATCAAGTAAAGTCTTGTGGAAGAAACCAACAGATCCTTCCTATCGTTATTTGCCTGATTGTATTGGACTCTTGGCATTTACTATTATTTATTTGACATATTCAAGTGGTGCACCCCCGCTTTGTGCTTACTCAAAAAAGTTCATAGTCCAGACTGATGCTTCTGAATTGGGGGTTGGGGCAGTGCTATCACAGCTTAATACTGAGGGCCAGGATCAACCTGTTGCTTTTATCAGCAGGAGGTTGACCCTTAGAGAAAAGCATTGGTCTGCCATAGGGAGGGAGGCCTTTGCTGTGGTCTGGGCACTGAAAAAGTTGAAACCATACCTGTTTGGTACTCACTTTATTGTTCAGGCAGACCACAAACCTCTACTTTGGCTAAAACAAATGAAAGGTGAAAACCCTAAATTGTTGAGGTGCTCCATATCCCTACAGGGAATGGACTATACAGTGGAACATAGACCTGGGACGTGGACGTTATTTCTTTCAGGCTGCAGTGGCAGTCCTGTGTAAGAATTGTCTGAGCTCCCTATTGGTGGCAAAAGAAATGCTGCAGCCTATAGGAATCTCCTGAAACCCCAATACCCTGGGTACCTAGGTACCCTATACTAGGGAATTATAAGTGTGTTCCAGTGTGCCAAACAGAATTGGAAAAAATGGTCACTAGCCTGCAGTGACAATTTTAAAGACAAAGAGAGCATAAGCACTGAGGTTCTGGTTAGCAGAGCCTCTGTGACACAGTTAGGCACGACACAGAAAACACATTCAGGCCACAAACTATGAGCACTGGGGTCCTGGCTAGCAGGATCCCAGTGAGACAGGCAAAAACAAACTGACACACAAGTAAAAATGGAGGCAACATGCCAGGCAAGATGGTACTTTCCTACACTCAATTTCTGAGGGGTCCCACACTTCCACTCCAGGTGATGACTCCATAGACAGGGAACTCTGAAAGCTGAGATTGGAGGAGTCCAGGCTGAGGCTGCAGCAGCAACAGCTAGCCCTAGATAGGGAGGCCTTAGCTTATGAAAGAGAAAGGCTGGGGTTGGGTTAGCTCCCCATGGTGGCAGCAACGGTTTCAGGAATTATGGGGTCAATGAGGACACTGTTGATTCTAGAAACTTACATAAAATTGTTCCCCCATACAAGGTGGGGGATGACATCCAAAGGAGGTTTGCTGCACTTGAGAGGGCCTGTGAAGGTCAGAGGATCCCTCATAGGCAGTGTGCTGCTATTCTTGGGTTGTCCTTCTATGATAAAGGGATATACTTCTCACTGTCAGGAAGGAGGACTCAGATAACTCTGATATTCTTAAACATGTACTCATAGATGGGTTGGGGCTCACCAAAGAGCAATACAGAAGAAAGTTTAGAAAAACCAAAAAGGAATCCTCACAGGATTGGGGTGACTTTGTGGACTGATCTGTAAAGGCTTTAGAAGGTTGGTTACATGGTAGCAAAGTGTCTGACTATGAGGGCCTATATAATCTAATCTTGAGAGAGCATATTTTGAATAACTGTGTGTCTGATTTGTTACACCAGTACTTGGTAGACTGAGATCTGACCTCTCCCCAGGAATTGCGAAAGAAGTCAGACACATGGGTCAGAACAAGGGTGAACAGAAACGCTCATACAGGGGATGACAAAGAAAAGAAGATAGTTAAAAATCTCAGGGCAAGCATGGGGACAAACATAAAGATTTGTCTTCAGGTCCTCAACACTCCTCTTGGGGTGGGGATAAAACTTCTTCTTCTTCCTCTTCAATACACAATAAAACGCCTTGGTGCTATGTGTGCAGAGGTAAAGGCCATAGGCCACGGGATAAGTCCTGCCCAGGTAAAGCCCCTGAGACTACCACCACTACTACATCCACTTCAACTTCTAGTAACCTTACCAGTAGTAGTAATAGTGGTAGGACTAAAGGCAATAGTCAAAGTAAAGGTGTGGTTGGGTTCACTTTTGGGTCCATCATAGAAACCGTAGTAGGTGTAGAAACTCTTAAGACAGTTTCTGTCTCACTTGGTGGCATTGGCCTTGCCACCTTGGCTGCTTGTCCCCTTAACATGGATAAGTACAAGCAGTCTATTGAAATAAATGGTGTTGAGGCCCAGGCCTACAGGGACACTTTAGTGACTGAAAACCTGGTGTTACCTGCGCAACACCTTCTTGGACAGAAGTACCGGGTTACTGATGTCAACATCTCCACTCAGTCTCTCCCCTTAGCTGTAGTGCAACTTAGTTGGGGTGGTGTTACTGGTCCTAAGAAGGTGGTGTGTCGCCTAGCTTACCTGTAGACTGGCTCTTAGTAATAACCTAGAGGCCTCAGGTTGGGCTGATGTAGAGTTTAGGGCCCATGCATCCATGCTCGGTATCCCGGAGGAATTGATTCCTCTCATTTGAAGGGAAATGAAAAAGCAAAGAAGAGAAGGAGCCCTGAAGCCTCAGGATCCTCCTCACTCCACTGGTAAAAAGGATATCAAAGTATCCCTTCCCCACCCTACCACTAAGGATACCATTCCTGTGGTGGGCGATACATCTCCTAGGGTGGAACCTGTACCAAGGGCTTCCACAGCTACCACAGCTAAACTCGAAGAGGTAAAAGTCCCTCTCTGTGAAAACAATGAAACAGACTTGCATAGCTGCACTGTTTTGGTAAATTTGGAGCAACCTTCTAGCCCTCTGAGAGAAACTTTAGTGCAGCACTACCTCTAAAAACAAAGGACAGCAGCCCTCTCCTTATGTGGACCCTTTGGGATCGCAGTCCTGTCCTGCTCCAACCCAAGAGGAACAGCAACCCTGTTCTCTCTTAGAGCCATGGGGTGGGGACAAACTTTTTGCCCTGCTCTGGCCTTGCTGAGGCGGCACCCCTGTCTAGCATTGCAATCCTTAGGACAGCAGCCCTGTCTTGACATAGGACCCCAGGGACAGTCACACTGTCCCACTTTAAAACCTTTTAACTTCACAAATTGGGAATCTCAAAGAACACACTTGCACAGTTCTCTAGCTAAAAATCTCCAAACAGGGTGGTTCTCCTCCCTACAGGGAAGGGACCATACAGTGGATGATAAAGGGAGTAACCATTCTATTGCAGATCTACTCTCCATTTATCACCACTTAGACAATAAAGTCTCAACTGACCAAGGATATCCTTATTGTCATTCTTTTGGGGGGGCGAGGCTGTGTGAGAAAGTAGCCTCGTTCTAGCATAATTACCCCCATTTTTGGGCCTGTTTGTCAGTGTGTTTGACTGTGTCACTGGGATCCTGCTAGCCAGGACCCCAGTGCTTATGCTCTCTCTTTTCACAAATTTGTCACTACATAGTGGTAAGCCAGTATTTCCTCCCAAATTGGCATATTGGTCAACCCTTATAAGTCCCTAGTAAAGGATACTTAGGTACCCAGGGAATTGGGGTTCCGGGGCTTCCCCATGAGCTGCAGCATTACTTTTGCCACCCATAGGGAGCCCATGCAAAGGCTTCTATAGGACTGCCATTGCAGCCTGTGTGAAATGGCGCATGCACCCTTTCACAGCCAGTTTCACTACACCAGGTCACTTCAAAGTCACCTATATGTCAGGCCTTCCCACCCTGAAGGCTGGGTGCAAATTAACTGTGTGTGAGGGCACCCCTGCACTTGCAGAGGTGCACCCACGTCAACAAGGACCATTTTCCTGGACTGCATGAGTGCGGGGATGCCATTTAACACTTGCACTGGACATAGGTCAACACCGACGGCCAGCTTCACAATGGTAACTCCAAATATGGCCATGTAAAGTGTCCAACAACTGGGAATTGTACCCCAATACTGATTCTAGTATCATAACCATACCATAATAAACTTTATTTCGATCACTAAGATCATAAAAGTACAACACAGATAAGTGATACACATACAAATAGTTAAATCACGTTAAGATTAAAAATACAGCATAATAAAATCTCATTGCAGCCAAGCCTTTTTCAATGATATTGTGACCACAAAAGAACAGTAGACAGGAGCACTGAATGTAACTTGTTGTGGATTAACCTTGCAATAGCATGGGTTGCCCATGATAGGGTATTACATACGTCCTGTTATTAATGTGTGAGGAGGGAGTATACCTGACAATGAACACTATAAAAGTCAAAGAGAACAAGTGCTACCTACATTGCGTTTCTTGTAAATAAAGAGCTTAAATTGGTAATATAATCAATTGGTGGAGTTAACTAGTGAATTCACAATCCCCTTGTTGTGTAAATAATTTCTTAGTATACACTTGGAGCTAATCCATAGGGCCATCAAATGTTTAGCCCTACCAAAACCCACTGCTCTATTTGTGTTGGTGCTAAGTATTCAACTTTCTTTGTTTGTTTTGGATTGCAAACCCATAACACCACAATAAAATAATATATGTTACATTTCCACCATCTGTAAAAATGACAAAAAAAGTTAAAATAAGTCTAAAAACACTCAGCTAAAAATATAGACCATCAGCATCAAAGTTCGTGTGCAATTCAAAATAACTAGCAGTCTTGGTCAAAAAATAATACATCCATTCCTAGAAGATATCATATTACAATCCATGACTGTCAGAAGATGACCCAAAGAGGCCAGTAGTGACCAAAGCTTTATCCTCTGTTTCGATTCTTAGAGGCTATTCGGCTGTCACTCCTTATAAGGTGCTCAGTGCAATCATCGAGCCTGAAGAAGTCCATACTTTACTTTCCTCTTGGGGCTTACTGTAAACTCACAGAAGAAAATGGCTCATTGGGTAGGTTATGGACTTGTCTGTACTTGTCCTAAACAGGTGCACCGCCATTCGGTAATCCCCAATCCCTGGGCTAGACAGACTGGCCTAAGCCACTGCCATCTAGAGGCTCGGTGCCCTGGGCAAACGATGGTAATATGACTAACCGTTTCAGGCATTGATTTACAAAAAAGGCATAAAAAGGATGTTCTATCTCCTCGCCAAGAGCTACAAAAGGCATTCACCGTCAATCAACCATATCTAAAATGCAGATACAAACCTTTAGCCCTCAGGGGTAACAAAATCCAAAAAAGCTCTTCATATTTAGGCATGACTTCAAGCTCCAGATATAGGGCCTCATTATGACCCTGGCGGGCGGCGGATGCCGCCCGCCAGGATGCCGCCCTCCAAAATACCGCGCCGCGGTCAAAAGACCGCGGCGGGTATTACAAGTTTTCCCCTGGGCTGGCGGGCGGTTGCTGAAAAACCGCCCGCCAGCCCAGGGGAAAACGACCTTCCCACGAGGATGCCGGCTCGTAATCGAGCCGGCGGAGTGGGAAGGTGCGACGGGTGCAGTGGCACCCGTCGCGTATTTCAGTGTCTGCAAGGCAGACACTGAAATACTTTGCGGGGCCCTCTTACAGGGGCCCCGCGACCCCCCCTACCGCCATCCTGTTCATGGCGGCTTTCCCGCCATGAACAGGATGGCGGTAGGGGGGTCAGAATCCTCATGGCTGCGGAGCGCGCTCCGCAGCCATGGAGGATTCACACGAGCAGCGGAAAGTCAGCGGGAGACCGCTGACTTTCCGCTTCTGACCGCGGCTGAACCGCCGCGGTCAGAATGCTCGTTGGAGCACCGCCAGCCTGTTGGCGGTGCTCCCGTGGTCGGTGGCCCTGGCGGCCACCGGCCGCCAGGGTCAGAATGACCCTCATAGTTCTGTAAGGCGGCCCTGGTTAACCATGATCTGCTGACACTCACTGATATACTGCCAGTAAGCTGCCTTGACTACCTGTCTGTCTTCTCTGTAGATTATATCTGCCTCAAGCTTCGGCTTTTTATACCAAGCATCAACGAAGCTCAGCCATGGAACTTTCCGGGTTGTGTCGAGCTTTACTAAGTGACCTAGGCATAAACCATATGTGGCCAGGACAGGAGTAGACCAGACCTGTACCCAGTAGAGTAGGGGTTTTAGCTGTATTTGGTGTCACCCTATTAATACCCATATCGTATCTCAAGGGGGTAAGCAGGGTACTAGTTGATAGGGCCGCTACTGCCCTAATGAAATTGTTTTCAGCTACCTCTAGCCTGTGTGTGTTTGCATACCCCCCAACTTCTGCCCCATAAATTGCTGCATTCAGGGCCTTAGCTCAATATTCCTCAAGGGCTGGTGAAAAATAATGGGTTTTTATAGCTCTGAAAAAACAAAGGCTAGCACTGGATCTATGTGATGACGTTGGGGAGCTTTTTGATATTTGTGGATCCCATTTTAGTTTTGGAGACATAGTAATTCCCAGATAGTCAAACTCCGACACCCTTTCAAGAATGGAGTCACCCATTCTTATGTTCCTCATTCTGACTATGGGGTTCCCAAAAATCATATACTTGGTCTTAGAGCAATTTATCTCCAGCCCCCTATCTCTACAGAAAGACCCGAATTTTGACACCAGGTTTTGCAATACCATTGGGGACTTGGAAATTAGCAATGAATCATCAGCGAACAAAAGGATAGAAATTTTCCCTCCAATAATGGTGGGAGAATCATTTGTGCACTGCTCAAGGTATTTGGTGACATCGTTTATATATAAGGAAAAAAGTGTAGGGGCCAACACGCATCCTTGGTGTACCTCCTGGCAGATTGGAATTCAGGATGTCACTTCTCCATTGCCGCCCCATGAGACCTGAGCATAATTCCCGCTATGTAATTTGATTAGAATATCGACCAAATTGCTAGGGGCTCCCATCTTCCTTAGGACTTCCCACAAATTGTCATGTGGAATTAAATTGAAGGCAGCACGTATATCAACAAAGGCTACATATAACCTCGGACGTTGGAGGAGAACCTGCTTCCAGTACAATGCTGCAAACCTAAATACTTGATCGATGGTACTTGTCTTTGGCCGGAATCCTGCCTGCAGGGAAGTAAAAACCTCTTCACTGTTGCCCAACCCAGCAGTTTATCAAGTACATGCCTTGCAAATATCTTTTGGAGATTATCCAGCAGGCTAATAGGGCAGTGGTTAGCAAGGCTGGTTGTGTCACCTTTTTTATACACTGAGATGATTTCAGCCTCTTTCCAGGTGTCTGGCATTTTACCCCCACTTGCTATTGCATTTGATAAAAAGTTTATGTACCCAGTCCACACTAGTGGTTCAGACTTGTAAAAGTCTCCAGGAATTCCGTCCGGGCTGGGAGATTTTAGGGGTTTCAAGCGGTTTATAGTTGCCAGCGTGTCTTCCAGTGAGAAAAGAGATGTAGAACCATCTGCCACACCTTCCTCTCCCAAAGCCATGCATAAATTCTCCACCACTTTGACTGTATTAAGATCTACTATGGGGCTCACTATGTGTTAATGTGGAGGACCACAGGGACCCTTCCCCGTGTTATGTGAGCTCACCGAATACCAAGCACTAAAGTGTTCCTCCCACTTATCAGGCGCCATGTTACGCCTCGGAATACCCAATGTGCCAGTTCTACTAGAAATCATTTCCCAAAAGGCATAGTTGTTTCTTAGTTTTAAGGCCTGGAGTAGTTTCTGCCAGTTTTCTTCATCCCTCTCTCCCCTTGCCCCCCTTTGAGCCTTTTTATATCTTGCTTGAGCACGCATAATGTCTGCTCAATTACACTCCCTAACAGCAGATACCAGCACCCGCTTGGCCATCCTACATTCCCGATTAAACCAATAAGGAAATTTCACACCCAACTTTTGGCTGCCTTGATGTTCTCTGACAAAGATCAATTTAAGTTTTCAAAGTATAGGCTATGTGTTTGTAAGAAATGATTGCGGGTCTACAGGCTGGTCTTCTGGATCAGCTACTGTTGGACTTTTTTGCTTATGCAAGGTCATCCCCAATCTTTTCGCCTCCTGCCTGGTGCCTGGTGCAGGTTGGCGGCGACGTTGACTTGCCTTTCTTTTTCAAGCCCTTCCCCACCTTGAATGGTGGCGCAGCTGTCTTGCCACTCCCAACTGTTGTCTTGGCTGAGCCCTTGGTGGCAGGTGTTTTGGCCTTCTCCCTCCGGGATGTGGGCAACTTCTTCTGTTTTGGACGTGGGGGAATGTCCTTGGACTTGCTCCTTGGGAAACTGGCAGCCCTGTTGCTTGGCGCACTCCAGAATCCGGATATTTCTTGCACCTCTGTGCCCGGTGATGTGGTGGCTGAGGTGCCGGGTTGGGACCTGGAAAGGTGGGCCCTAGGGGACGGACGGGGGGGGCGGAGTAGGGATGAGGTCAACATTTCAGAGGAAAAGCTTTTTTGACACACTGGGATGGGTAGATGGAGGGGGTTTGGGAGTGGAGGAAGAGGTAGTGGTTGTAGGAGACTTTGCTTTGTATGCTGAATTTGGGTGAAGGTGCATGGGCTGGAGGCAGTCGTGAGGTGGATGGCTGTTGGGTGGGTGTGTTGCTGCGTTTGTGTAGTTTGGGAGGAGGGTTCACAGACACACTGGGAGAGGACACAGGAGATGTGTGAATGGTAGTGGGAGTGGTGACTGCACGAGAGCGGTGTGTGGTGATGGGTGTGCTGGTGATGGAGGTAGTGGCTGAAGATGTAGTGCATGCAGGTCTGAGTGGAGATGTGACAGGGAGGGAGGAGGGAGACATGGAGGAGGGGGACACAGTGGAGGCAGTGGATGTTGGCATGTCTGCATGGGTATGATGCTTGTGTGAGTGCCTGTGGGTGTGGTGCTTATGTTTGCCACACCCACCCTTGTGTGTTGAGGTGTGTGCATGCTGGTCTGATGGTGTGCTTGGGATAGGCTGAGGTACTGGGGATTGGGCCTGGGTGGAGGAAGTTGGAGGGGGGAACAGGACAGAGGGACAATGGCTGCCATCAGTGCAGAGGCCAGAGCCTGAAATGCTCTCTGTTGGGCTGCCTGGCCAGAATGAATGCCCTCCAGGTACGCATTGGTCTGTTGCAACTGCCTCTCTACACCCTGGATGGCATTCAGAATGGTAGACTGCCCAACAGTGAGGGATCTCAGGAGGTCAATAGCCTCCTCACTGAGGGCAGCAGGTCTGACTGTGGCAGGGCCTGAGGTGCCTGCGGCAAAGGAGATTCCCACCCTCCTGGGTGAGCGGACACAGGACACACGCTGAGGGGCTGCTGGGAGGGCGGTGCTGGTGGGGGGTGGCGGCTGTACCTGTTGATGCGGGGGGCACAGAGGGGTCAGCCACCGCAAGGGAGCTCCCATTAGAGGAGGAGTCGGTGTTGCTGGTCTCTTCTCCTGTCCCCGCCGTGGAGCTCCCCTTGCCCTCCGTCCCACTGGTGACTTCTGACTCCGTTGTCTTGGCCTCCAGGGCCATGTGGGATGCAGCTCCCTCCTGCTCCAGTGGCACAGCTCCTCTGCCTGATAATGTTAATACACACAAGAACAGGGAGACCACAAAAAAGAGGGGGGGAAGAATGAAGAAAGACATGTTCAGTGTATGCAATACCGCTACAGTTTGCGGACACTACAGACACAGCAGCCCTCTGCACTACGCCATGCACTTAGAGTTCCCTAATTAATCACAGGGACATGGGGTACATGGCCTATGCCCGATTGCTGCACACCTTGAAATTACAGGAGCCTGACTAGGTGTTGATGGCTCTTACCACTGGTGGGGTTGGGGTGCCACTTAGCCTGCCTCGCAAAGGGTCCTTGCCTACAAAGCTCACCCTAGTCTAAGGGAACCCACTGCCCAGCTCCCCCACCCAGACACCTTCAATACGCGCAGAGTCAGGTGGATGTGACGGTACTCACCCCCTTGTGACTGCTGTGATGCCCTCATGCGCCCATCCAACTCCGGATACGCCACCGCCAGGAACCGCAACATCAGGGGGGTCATGGTGCGACGGGCACCCCTCCCACGTTGGGAGGCCATCCCCAGCTGGGCCTCTGCCGTCTTCTTGTTCTAGCGGCGAATGTCCTCCCATCTTTTCTGGCAGTGGGTGCTCTGTCTGTGGTGGACCCCCAGGATCTGGACGTCCTTGGCGATGGCATGCCAAATTCCCTTCTTCTGGTGGGCGCTCACCTAGAGGAATAGTACAGGGCAAAAGGAAAAACTGTAACCGTCCGGACCATCACAGTCATTGGCCCACTTTGCCACCCTTGCCAAGACGCACATACACTCACCGTCCGATCATGCAGGCCTCATTACCCCCACCCCCGAATCTTCCATCCAAACCACTCCAAACAGGCACTGCCCATACAGCACGCTCACAGTGTACTCACCTGTTTGTCTGGAGGACCTTAGAGTAGCGTGTACTGGGGGAGGACCCCATCCACTAGTTTGTCCAACTCCGCTGATGTGAAGGCAGGGGCCCTTTCCCCAGACACATGAGCCATTGTCGCTTCCAGACTGAGGTCACAGCAGCACTTGCAGTGTAGGTCCTCTCCTGTCGAAGATCAGGTATCAAGTGATTGAACAGACAGAAAATGGAAGTCACGTCCGCGGCGGTGCGTACCGTCGCCGCTGGCGTACTTCGTCATTGGCTCCTGGGACCCATAGGGTCCAATGTTAACCAATGCAGGATTGTGCCGCGGTCTTCAACCGCCTACCGCGACGGTGTACAACGCCAGCGCAGTTACCTCATATCTCCTTGTCCGACATTACAGGTCAGGCTGCCGCCATTTCAGGGGGCCACATGGCATTAATTTTAAATGCGTCACACATATCTAGGCCTTGCATACACACAGAGACAGGCACATAGCGGATTGACAATGTGTGTCTACCTCAGTGTTGGCTGACTCTGTGCTCGCTGTTCTTGTCCATAGGGCAGGTCCGCTGGGGCAGGTGATGAGATGGCGGCATCCTCCGGTGTACAGACCGCTGGTGGACCTGTCGACAATGGAAGAGAGACATGTAATTGTCACCTACAGACTTGATCGTGCCACAATCCATGAACGGTGTGCCCAGTTGGAGGCAGACCTGATGTCAGCTATCCGCCATCCCACAGGAATCCTCTAGTGCAGGTCCTGTCAGTACTCCATTTCCTGGCAAACTACAGTGGCCATAGCATTAGGGATGTCTCAGCCAATGTTCTCTAACGTGTTGTTCAGAGTGTTGTCTGCTTTGCTGAAACACATGCGCAGCTACATTGTGTTCCCTCAGGTGGAGGATTTGCCTACAGTGAAAGGTGACTTCTATGCCCTGGGACATATCCCCAACATCATAGGTGCCATTGATGGGACACATGTGGCCTTGGTCCCCCCACACAGGAGTGAACAGGTGTACAGAAACCGGAAGAGCTACCATTCTATGAATGTGCAGATGGTCTGTTTGGCAGACCAGTACATCTCCCATGTGAACGCCAAGTTTCCTGGCTCAGTGCATGACGCTTACATTCTGAGGAATAGCAGCATCCCTTATGTGATGGGGAAACTCCAAAGGCACCGTGTGTGGCTAATAGGTGAGGACAAGGACCCTATACCGTGAGAATAGTTGTCTGGGTCTGGGGTTGTCCCTAAGGGTTAGTGTGTATCTAACAGTTGTCCCTCGACATTTGCAGGTTACTCTGGGTACCCCAAACTGTCATGGCTACTGACCCCACTGAGAAATCCCAGGACAAGAGCAGAGGAATGCTACAATGAGGCTACATGGGCAAACTAGGAGAGTCATAGAGAGGACCTTCGGCCTCCTGAAGGCCAGGTTCCGGGTCCTCCATATGACAGGTGGTTCCCTCTACTACTCACCAAAGAAGGGGTGCCAGATCATCGTGGCCTGCTGTATGCTGCACAACTTGGCTTTGCAACAACAGGTGCCTTTTCTGCAGGAGGATGGTCTAGAAGGTGGTCTTGTGGCAGCTGTGGAGCCTGTGGACAGTGAGGAAGAGGAGGCAGAAGAGGAGGACATAGACAACAGAAACACCGTGATCCAGCAATACTTCCAGTGAGACACAGGTAAGAAGACATCACCGTCTCCTACATTTGATAAAATTGTAAGATCTATCATCTGTCTGTCACTTTCACCCAGTGTATGGGCCCTGACTTGTCACTTTGCCTTTCAATTTCACAGATGTGGGTCCCACTGTGTGACCTCTGGTATGTTACCTCATGGACTAGAGCTGTGTGACATAGGTATGTTGACAAATTGAATGGACATTGGTATTTTCCTCAGTTATTGCAAATACACATTTGTGACAGCACACACTGACTTCAGATTGTTTTGTGATTCAAGGGTGTTTAAGTGCAAAATGGTGGAGGTGGTATTAAAGTGGTCAGGGTTGATGGTGGAGGAATGTCCATGGCAGAGTCCAGTCTATTTGTCTCACGGGTGCATTGTCCAAAGGGGCATAGGAAGTGGAGCTAGGGCAGTTTAACGATGGACAGGGTGACAAAGTGGGACAGAAGGATGACAATCAGAGTGGTTTCATTTCTTGTCAGGGGTCTTGGCATTGTTCTCTGTCTCTGTCCTGGATCTCAGGGACCGCTTGCGGGTGGTTCTCCATCTGCAGGTGGTGGGGTGCTGGTGTCACGGTCCTGTGGCGGTGCCTCCTGTCCACTAGCGCCGGCAAAGGTGGTGAGCAGTTAATCGTCCAGGCTAGTGTCAGGGGCCCCTTGTTGTGCCACAGTTTCCCTCCTGGTGTACACAAGGTCCTTCAGCACCCCTACAATTGTTCCCAGGGTGGTATTGATGGATTAGAATGATGGTACGCTTCCATGATGTTGGAGAGGGCCTCATGGAGAGTGGGTTCCCTGGGCCTGTCCTCCCCGGTCGCACAGCAGACCTCCCAGTTCCCAGGTTTTCCTGGGCCTCTGTCCCCTGAACTGTGTGCCCACTGCCCCCAGGTCCCTGCTGTTCTTGGGGTGGTGGGTTTGCCTGGGTTCCCTGTAGTGGTGGACACACTGTTGCTTGACGTGTCCTGGGGACAGAGGTATGGGCCCGCTGGTGTTTCCTGAGTGGGGAGGCTCTGTGGTGGCCTGTGACTGTGTCAGGTGAAACGACTGTCCCAAGGTCCCAGATGGGCCGGGCTGGTCATCTAGATCCAGTTGGACAGAGCTGCTGTCATCACTGTGGGCCTCTTCTATGAGGGAGTGGGCATGTCTGGAACCTCCTGTCCGGGTAGGGGTCCTGCAGGGGTGTAAACGCATGATTATTGCATCTGTGTGTGCCATTGTGTGCAATGGGTGGGTGACCCTGTACCCCAGTGCTTACATTCTTGTGTAGGACATTGTGTGATATTTGGTTTGGGGATCTGTTTGGTTATGTGTAGTGGACATGCATTGGTGATGGGTGTCCATGCTCTGTTGTTGCATGCAGGGCTTGGTGTTGGGATGGGTGGTTTGTGATAGTGGGACATATGTGAGGAGTTGGAGTGATGGGGTGAGGCTGGGGGTATGTGATAGCATGCAGGTAGGGTGGGGGATATGGTAGTTAAAGATTTGACTTACCAGAGTCCATTCCCCAAGCTACTCCTGCGAGGCCCTCAGGATGCAGTATAGCCAAGACCTGTTCCTTCCATGTTGTTAGTTGTGGGGGAGGAGGTGGGGGTCCGCCGCCAGTCCTCTGAACTGCAATGTGGTGCCTTGAGACCACGGAACGCACCTTTCCCTGTAGGTCGTTCCACCTCTTCCTGATGTCATCCCGTGTTCTTGGGTGCTGTCCCACTGCGTTGACCCTGTCCACGATTCTGCACCATAGCTCCATCTTCCTAGCTATGGAGGTGTGGTGCACCTGTGATTCGAATAGCTGTGGCTCTACCCGGATGATTTCCTCCACCATGACCCTGAGCTACTCCTCAGAAAACCTGGGGTTGCTTTGCTGTGCCATGGGGTGGTGTGGGTGATATGTGAGGTGCTGTCTGTTGTGATGTGTGGGGTGATGTTTAGGGGTGTGTGGTGTTTTGTGCGTGGATGTGTATGAGTAATGGTGTTGTGTGCCTCTGTCTGCTGGTGTGGTCTTTGCTTTTCTGTCTCTCTGCTTCTTCCAAATGTTTGGTTGTAAGGGTTTGTGGGTAATGTGGGTGTGTGTTTTATATTGTATTGGGTGTGTGGGAGTGGTGGATGTATGTGTATCAGGTGTGTATATTTCGATTTGTCCAATGTGGTTGTGTTTTGTAAATGTGTGTGTATTTTGAGCGCAGCGGTGTGTACCGCCAAAGGAATACCGCGGTTGAAGGACCACCATGTGGATTCGTGGGTCGTGATAGTGTGAGCGTGTTCCTGTTGGCGTGACGGTGTCGGTTTTGTTATCGCCAGTTTATCACTGACCTTTGGTGTGGCGGACTTGTGTGGGTGTCTGGATTTTGGCAGATTCCGAGCTGTGGGTCGTAATAGCTGTGGCGGAATTCTGCAGCCGCGGCTGTGTGTTGGCGGTCTTCTGCACGGCAGTAAGTGGGATTTACCACCAATGTTGTTATGAGGGCCATAGTAATGTGTTTTATATGTCCTGACAGTGAAATATTGCTAAATTCGTTTTTTTACTGTTGCAAGGCCTGTCTCTCTCACAGGTTAACATTGGATTACCTTTAAATCTGATTAAGGTGTAGATTACCTTTGGGAGCAGATGGACATGGGGAGTTTGGGGTCTCTGAGCTCACAATTTAAACATACATCTTTAAGTAAAGCTGATTTTAAGATTGTGTGTTTGAAAATGCCACTTTTAGAAAGTGGATATTTTCTTGCTTATACCATTTCTGTGACTCTGCCTGTTTGTGGATTCCCTGTCTGGGTCAGTTTGAAAGTTGGGCTGGTTGCACCTCACACTAGACAGTGACACAAAGGGAGCTGGGGTGTAGTCTGCACTTCCTGACTTGTTTTCACTCTTCACCAAAGGTACTGTACTTGGGGGTCTACGCGACTCCTTGTCTGGCGCCACTGGTGTCGGCTTGTTGGGAACGACTCCGTCACAACACTGTGTTAACACCCCATCGAAGCATTTTGTGTTTCTAAGCACTATTTTTTTGTTTAATCTTTAAAAATTAATAACTTGACTTCTGTGTGTCGGTTTTTTGTTGTTTTGGTCTTCTTTTGTTTAGGTAAATATTTCCTATTTTTCTAAACTGGTGTTGTGTCATTTTGTAGTGTTTTCATCAAGTTACTGTGTGTGTTGGTACAAATGCTTTATACCTAGCACTCTGCAGTTAAACCTACTGCTCTACCAAGCTACCAAGGGGGTAAGCAGGGGTTAGCTGAGGGTGATTCTCTTTTACCCTGACTAGAGTGAGGGTCCTTGCTTGAACAGGGTGGTAACCTGACTGTCAACCAAAGACCCCATTTCTAACATTGGTGATCAGCGGTTGGGATTTGGACTTGTATTTGTAGTTGACATACAGTACTGAAGTGTACACTACTTTTTTGAGTGCAGACCACTACGTGACCACATACTACTTGTTTGGTGATCTTTTGCTTTTTCTCTTAAGGACTCCTTTTTGTTCTACTTCCATGATTTTGGTGATCCCTTGACTGATTCTTTTTACTTCATTAGGAACTTGTTTTCTGCCATTGGAAGTTTGCACTGGTTGCCATCATGTCTCAATCTGGAGATGCAACAGCTGGAGCTGGGTGTTGAATTAGGGAAACTGAAGAGGTACTCAGTTGCTCAATTGAAACAGTTCTGTGAAGATCTTCCCTGTCCAATAAAGAGCTCCGCCAGGAAGGGGGAGATGCAAAAGGCACTGAGGGTCTGGGTGACAGCCAAAGAAGGTGGGGAGCACACAGAGGATATGGATGGGGAAGTGCAGAGTCTACACAGTGGTGTAGTAGAGGTACCTGTTACACCTGGGGAGAGGGTCTCCAGGAGTGGTAGCAATAGGTCCTATAAGGGTCTGACTCCTAAAGATGTGCAGGACAGACAGGCAGAAAGGGCTCGCCAGTTGGAGGCAGAAAAGTTGAGGATGCAAAGGGAGATTAACGCGTGGAAAAGGGACTTAGCGATAGAAACTATGATTTTGGCTTATGAGCTAAAACTGGAAGAGCTGGAAGTCAGGAGGGCTGAGTCCAGCTGGAATGGTGGCAGCAACAATTTTATATCCAGTGCTGCTGAAAATGTGCACATGCCCAGAGACGTGGGGCCCTACTTGAAGGAGGGAGTTAACACACACGAGAAGTTCAGGGGTATGAGGTAGCTCAAGTGATGCACAGGGTCCCTGAGGTGGACTGGGGAACTGGCATGGGGGGTCATATTCCTACTTGTGGGAGGGACACTCTACTGACTCTAGGTGAGAGTTTACAGGAAGAGGGGTTCCCCCCATGTAGACGTCCTGGTTATGGAGTGTAAAGACATCCCAGAAGAGTGTGGGATGAGTGTCAGGGACAGTCAGGTACTGTCTCACCAGTCTCAGGAGGGTGATGTGGGATGCTTTTTCAAAGCAGAGTCACTGGATGGTTGGGTGAAGGGTACTTTGGTTAATTCATCTGAGGGGCTGAGTGATGTAATTGCTGGAGAGCATAAATCTAGTCCTTATTTTTCAGAGCTACGCCAACACCAGGTGGAGTGTGAGTTCTCTGACCCAAGGGAATTTACACTGGAGACAGACCTCTGGGTGAGTACCAGAGAGTCTGAAGAGGCATTTGGGGTGCTCCTGAGGGGAGTGGGCTAGGTATTTCCCAACCAAGTGAAGTAGGGAAGGATTGTAGAGTCCCAGGTAGGTCCCAGTGTAGTGGGATAGGTGAGGGAACCCATGTCCAGTCTCCGAGGAGAGGGAATGGGGATGGGCTGAGGCCCAAGGTGCCCGGGATCCGGTCCCAGGTCCTGGAGGGTTCCATGAGGGAACACCAGGAGGGGAGCCTAGCCTATACCGTAGGGCCTTCTGTAGAGGGAGATCCCACAGTGTCAGGAGAATCTGGGGTGGCGTCTGTAGCCATCGTCACACCAGTTCTGGTGTTTGGCAGTACCACTCCTAGTGAGGGGGTGCAGAAGTCGAGACAGAGGGTTGAGAGGGGGTTGCGGACCCCAGTGGAGAACCTGGAGGGTCATGGGTCCGCTCTGAGAGCAGTTCCTCCCAGGAATGACCTTGGTGAGACCATTTCTGGGTTGGGAGGAATCCAGACTGTCAGATGGGCAGAGATCAGAAAACCTGCACCAGCCAGACTCTAGGGTGGCCCTTGGGGATGGTGTGTCCCTTGAGTGGGGTAAGTGTGCCCCCCTGGAAGACCTGGTGTGCCAGGCAATGGTTCAACCGCAGTGTGGTGACTCTGGATTGAATGATCAGGATCAGGGGGTAAACTCTGACCTGATGGGGGGTAAGTGTGCTCCCAAGGAAGTCCTGGTGCGCCAGGCAGTGGTTTAACCGCAGGGTGGTGACTCTGGGTTGGATGACCAGGTTCAGAGGGTAAAGTCTGACCTGGTGGGGGGTAGGTATGCCCCCCTGGAAGATCTGGGTTGCCAGGCAGTGGTACAGTCTGTGGGTATAGACCTTGGACTGGAGGATCAGGTGTAGGGGGTAAACCCTGACCTGAAGGGGTGGGCAGTTTGCCCAAACACCCCCCTGGTGTGATTTCAAGGGGTACTCTCCCTCAGGGGGGTGTTCAGAACCCTGAGAGTAGGGGCAGGGAAGAGAGATATTCACCTCTGGCCCCAGTGCAATCTAAGGGTACAGACCCTGGATTGGAAGGCCAGGTTCAGGGTGTCCCCCCTGACCGGGAGGGAGGGACTACTGCTAACAGTGCCCCTACCATGTTGTCTTCGGGGGGGGACACTCCTGTTGGGGCGTGCAGGACCACAGAAGGGAGGGCAGAGGGAGGGAAACCTCACCCCAGTCCCTGGTCCAACCTGAAGGTACAGACCCCAGGTTGGAGGACCAGTTGCAGGTTTACATCCCTGTACTGGTGGGATAATTGTGCAGGACTGCTTCTACAAGCACCCTGACAATTTTGGACTCCGGGGGTGCCCCTCCTGCAGGGAGGGTACAGAGCCCCAGAGGGGAGGACCGGGGTCAGGATGTCATCTCTGACCTGGTGGAAGGGAGAGTGGTCAAAGGGTGTCAGGCACCTGGGGCTACCGCCCGCCACTCTCCACAGTCACAGTGGCTGGAGAGGCCTGAGGTCAGGCTCTCATCCCTGACAGTTGCCAGGGGTCACTGTGACTTGCTGTCCTGGTGGACAGAGTTGCCTCTGGGGGGAGGCAGAGTCACACCCCAGAGGTGGAGTGGGGAACACCACTGTGTTGGCCCTGGTTGTACTATCTGTCCATTGGGATACATCTGTGAGCAAAGTAAAGTTAGGTGCTGCACAGATGGTATCTGCAGATGTGGAGAAGGGTTCCCCATGGGTTATCTTAGTGGGCCCTGAGAGTATGGAAAGAGGGATCCAACTGGAGTCAGGAAGGAGTAGAACTGGAACATGCCCCTGCTGTTGTGGGCCTGGGTCCTTGTTCTATCGCCCCAATCAGGGAAGTACATCAAGGTATTGATTGTTCCCCTCTGGCTTTAGGCTGGTAGAGGGTCGTGTTGGACTGTTTTGCTTATGCAAGGTCATTCCCAATCTTTTCGCTTCCTGCCTCGTATTTTTTCTGACCTGTTGCTGTTGGCTTTTGAACTCTGAGCACTTTACCACTGCTAACAAGTGCTAAAGTGCATATGCTCTCTGTGTAAATTGTATGGTTGATTGTTTTATCTATGATTGGCATATTTGATTTACTAGTAAGTCCCTAGTAAAGTGCACTAGAGGTGCCAGGGCCTGTAAATCAAATGCTACTAGTGGGCCTGCAGCACTGGTTGTGCCACCCACATAAGTAGCTCTGTAATCATGTCTCAGACCTACCACTGCAGTGTCTGTGTGTGCAGTTTTAACTGTAAATTAGACTTGGCAAGTGTACCCACCTTCCATCTTCTTACATGTAAAGCACACCTAAGGTAGGCCCCAGGTAGCCCCAAGGGCAGGGTGCAGTGTATGGTTAAAGTAGGACATATAGTAATGTGTTTTATATGTCCTGACAGTAAAATATTGCTGAATTCGTTCCTCACTGTTGCAAGGCCTGTCCCTCTCATAGGATACCATGGGGGCTACCTTTAAATCTGCTTAAAGTGTAGATTCCTTTTGGGAGCGGATTGACATGTGAAGTTTGGGGTCTCTGAGCTCACAATTTAAAAATTCATATTTTAGTAAAGTAGATTTTAAGATTGTGTGTTTGAAAATGCCACTTTTAGAAAGTGGATATTTTCTTGCCCATACCATTTCTGTGACTCTGCCTGTTTGTGGATTCCCTGTCTGGGTCAGTTTGAAAGTTGGGATGGTTGCACCTCACTCAGTGCACTGCAGCTCTGTGACACAAAGGGAGCTTGGGCGTAGTCTGCATTTCCTGATGAGCCATCTGTGCTAGGAGGGATGGGAGGAGTGGCCACTTACACCTGAAAGGGCTGTGCCTGTCCTCACACAATGCAGTCTCCGACCCCCTGGTGAGTGTCTGGGGCCTGGCCTAGGCAAGGCAGGATTTCACATTCAAAAGAGACTTTACTTTGAAGTAGGCCTACTTCAAAGGAGAAATTGGGTATAAGAAGGGTACCCAAAACCACTGACTTTAGAAACACTTCTGGAAACAAGAGGAACCTCTGCCTGGAGAAGAGCTGAAGACCTGAGGAAAAAGAGCTGCCCTGCCTGTGACTGTGCTTTGTGGAGATATCCTGCAGTTGCTGCTCCTGCCAGAGTAAGAGGGCAAAGACTGGACTTTGTGTGTCTTCCATCTTGTGAAGAAATCTCCAAGGGCTTGATTTAGAGCTTGCCTCCTGTTGTTTGAAGTCTCGGGGACAGCAAATACTTCTCTCTGCCAGCACCTGGAGTCTCTGGAGAGACTCCTGCTCTGACAAGTGGTGTCCTATCCAGTCCCTGGGCAGTTGAAAGGAAAGCTGGTGGAAATTCAAGGAAATCGACTTCAGGACGACTTCGGACCAATGCCGCTGCTGGATCCAGTGACGCCGCCTGAACCCGACTCTGTGATCTTCACTGGAACGCGACAACCTTCGCAGGCCCGACATCGCTGCAGCCCCGCCGAAGTCCGTGACTCCGTGGAAGTCGCCGCTCGAAGTGCGCAGATCCAACTTTTTGCACAGACGCCCGATCCCTGACTTCGCTCATCAAATTGTTTTCACTCTTCACCAAAGGTACTGTACTTGGGGGTCTACGTGACTCCGTGTCTGGCGCTGCTGGTGTTTGCTCTTTGGAAACGACTCCGTCACGATGGCGTGTTAACACCTCATCGAAGCATTTTATGTTTCTAAGCGCTAGTTTTGAGTTTAATCTTTAAAAATTGATAACTTGACTTGTGTATGTCGGATTTTTGTTGTTGTGGTCTTGTTGTGTTTAGATAAATATTTTCTATTTTTCTCAATTGGTGTTGTGTCATTTCATAGTGTTTTCATTAAGTTACTGTGTGTGTTGGTACAAATACTTTACACCTAGCACTCTGAACTTAAGCCTACTGCTCTGCCAAGCTACCAAGGGGGTAAGCTGGGGTTAGTTGAGGGTGATTCTCTTTTACCCTGACTAGAGTGAGGGTTCTTTCTTGAACAGGGGGTAACCTGACTGTCAACCAAAGACCCCATTTCTAACAGCTACATACTGTACGAACCACTGATAAATCGCAGCATGCATGTCCTGATCGGCCAAGACTCTAGGCCATGTTACTCGTCGTTGACTACTGTAGAGGCTAAGTTCCGGCAAAGTCAAAAGTTCCCAGGCAGTAGACCTAAGATAGTTCCCTCCATTTAGCGATACAGCTAGTGGACAATGATCACTCTCGGCGGTACTCAACACCTCCATATCCACTATGTCCGGCCATGACCGCATATCCATCAGGATGTAGTCAATAACACTCCTCTGATGCCCCCTTCTAAAAGTAGGTGCTCATACTTGGTCGGAACTAGTCCTCCCATTACAGGCGCGTAACCCGTGCGCCACCACCATCGCCACTAACTGTGGGGCTTTTTCAGAAAGATGGCTGAATGGCTTGCCAATCAGCTGGGGGACTCCCCACTGCTCGTCTTCCTATCTGGTTACCAGGTTAAGAGCAAGGCAAGGTTCGAATGAGGTATTAAAATCACCGGCCACTATTATTCTTGATTTGCATTTATAAGTCTCCACTAACTTTCCAAGCATGGCCAGAACCGGGCACTCTCTATTTGTTGTCATTGAGCGCGCATACACATTTAATATCACAAGAGTCAACCCCTGGAGAATCTTGATCTAATGCCATTAAATCAGGAGAGCCTATCCTCAGCAATTCATGCCCACAAGCTATGTCATTTCGCACCAAGATCCTAAGACCTCCAATTGCCCGGCCATTATTCCTAGGTGGCAGGGCTTCCACACTATAGGTGGTAAATCCACAGACAAAGACCTTGTTGCTAGCCCAAGTTTCTTGGAACGCGCAGACATCATATTTCCCAATTAGGGAGATCCACTCTTTGTCTACCAACTTTGGGTTCACCCCCGCCACATTCTAGGAGATTAATAATAGTTTTGAACTGCTTTCAAACGATGTTTCAGGAGGGACACCCATGTGTGCGTCGCCCAGTAGTATGCTGGTTGCCCCTACAGGGGGAGCCTCCAGAGTTGGGTCATTTTCAACAGGGCTGGGGAAAGTAGGAGTCCTCCTATCCAGCTGTGGCTCCATTGAACCTAGTCAGTCCAGCTGGTCTAACAAGGTCAGTGGATGATATTGAATGCAAGTTGGTACGCTAAAAGTAGTGAGTTGAATGTCCCAAGTATGAGATAGCTCATATGAATCAAACTGAATAATTCCAATACCCCCTGCTACTGGTGGATAAAAAAAAACGAAGTCTACCTCTCTTATACACCCTTTCTCATGGCTTTTTAGGCTTTTAAGATTTAACAACGATCGAAGACAACCTGGTGTCTTAAAATTCACAATTATGCGGTCACCTTGTGATGATTTTGGCGTAGGACCCACCAAAGCCACCCTTTGTGTAGTGATAATTTCCCTGCAGAGGCTCTGAGGCCAGGCCAACTGTTTCTGTAGCCAGTGTGCAGCTTTATTTAGTAGTGAGTTATGTGACTCACTGTCCCTCTTGTCAACCGTGGGGCATTCTCTAAGATAATAATGTAAGGGGTGTAGGAGGCTGGCCTGGCTTACAGTGGGTACCTTGTGGTACTTACACCTTGTGCCAGGTCCAGTTATCCCTTACTAGTAGATTAGTAGTGTTCTAGCAGCTTAGGCTGATAGAGGTAGCTATAGCAGAGCAGCTTAGGCTGAACTAGGAGACATGCAAAGCTCCTACTATACCACTTATATAATATAGCACTATATCATAAGAAACACAATACTCAGAGTTACTAAAAAAGTATCTCAGAGGATATACTCCCTTAGAAAGTAAGTAATATACACAAAATATACACACAAACCAAAATCAGTTAAGTAAACTGTTAGAAAAGTAGTGCAAACACTGTAGAACACAATAGAATGCAATAGGAGACAATAGGCCTAGGGGGCAACAAAAACCATATACTCCAAAAGTGGAATGCGAACCACAAATGGACCCCAGACCTAGTGTAGTGTGTAGAGGGTTGCTGGGAGTGTAAGAAAACACTAAGGGTGTCCAAGATACCCCACCCCAAGACCCTGAAAAGTAGGAGTAAAGTTACCCTACTACCCCAGAAAGACAGTAAAGTCGAGATAGGGGATTCTGCAAAGACAACAACTGACTGCAAAACACTGAAGACGGATTCCTGGACCTGAGGACCTGCGAAGGAAGGGGACCGAGTCCAAGAGTCACGCAAGTGGCCGGAGGGGCAGGAGCCCACTAAGCCCTGGATGAAGGTGCAAAAGGGCTGCCTCCGGGTGGAAGAAGCCGAAGATTCTGTAACAACGGAAGGAGCCAGAAACTTCTCCTTTGGTCAGAAGATTTCCCACGGCGTGCTGGAGGATGCAGAGTTGTTTCCACGCAGAAATACCGCAAACAAGCCTTGCTAGCTGCAAGATTCGTGGTTAAGGATTTTGGGTGCTGTCAGAACCCAGGAAGGACCAGGAGATCGCCCCTTGGAGGAGGAGACAGAGGGGGAACCCATTAACAGAGAGAGCCCACGCAGAAGCAGACAGCACCTGCAGAAGCACCTGAACAGGCATTCAGAAGATCTGAGCATGGCGGTCGTCTCAGCACAACAAAAGAGGGTCCCAAGAAGTCAGAGTCCAACTCAGCGAGTTAGGCAATGCAGGAAGGAGTGCTGGGGACCTGAGATGTGCTTTGCATTAAGGAAGTCTTGAAAAAGTGCACTGAAGCCCTAGCAGCTGCAGTTCACGCAATACACAGGATTACTGTCTGGCTTGGGGAGGCAAGGACTTACCTCCACCAAATTTGGACAGAAGGGCCACTGGACTGTTGGGGACACTTGGATCCAGCTCCTTTGTTCCAGGGACCACACTCGTCAAGATGAGGGGGACTCAGAGGACCAATGATGCAGAAATTTGGTGCCTGCATTGGCAGGGGGAAGATTCCATCGACCCACAGGAGATTTCTTCTTGGCTTCCAGTGCAGGGTGAAGGCAGACAGCCCTCAGAGCATGCACCACCAGGAAACAGTTGAGAAAGCCGACAGGATGAGGTGCCACAATGTTGCTGGTACTCTTCTTGCTACTTTGTTGCAGTTCTGCAGGTGTCCTGAAGCAGTCAGCTGTCGATCCTTGGCAGAATTTGAAGAGAGAAGTGCAGAGGAACTCTGGTGAGCTCTTGCATTCGTTATCTGATGAGAAACCCACAGGAGAGACTCTAAATAGCCATCAGAGGAGGACTGGCTACAGAAAAAGGTAAGCACCTATCAGGAGGGGTCTCTGACGTCACCTGGTGGCACTGGCCACTCAGAGGTCTCCATTGTGTCCTCACACCTCTGGATTCAATATGGCAGAGGTCTGGGACACACTGGAGGAGCTCTGGGCACCTCCTCTGGGGAGGTGCTGGTCAGTGGAGTGGTCACTCCCCTTTCTTTTGTCCAGTTTCGTGCCAGAGCAGGGCTGGGGGATCCCTGAACTGGTGTAGACTGGCTTATGCAAGGAGGGCACCATGTGTGCCCTTCAAAGCATTTCCAGAGGCCAGGAGAGGCTACTCCTTTCAGGCCCTTAACACCTATTTCCAAAGGGAGAGGGTGTAACACCCTCTCTCAGAGAAAATCCTTTGTTCTGCCTTCCTGGGACTGGGCTGCCCAGGCCCCAGGTGGCAGAAACCTGTCTGATGGTTGGCAATAGCGGTAGCTGCAGAGAAAACCCCAGAGAGTTAGTTTGGCAGTACCCGGGCTCTCTGCTGGAGCCACAGGGATGCATGGAATTGCCCCCCAAATACCAGAATGGTATTGGGGTGACAATTCCATGGTTCTAGACATGTTACATGGCCATGTTCAGAGTTACCATTGTGACGCTACATAAAGGTATTGACCTATATGTAGTTAACGCGTGTAATGGTGTCCCCGCACTCACAAAGTCCGGGGAGTTTGCCTGAACAATGTGTGGGCACCTTGGCTAGTGCCAGGGTACCCTCACACTAAGTAACTTTGCACCTAACCTTTACCAAGTGAGGGTTATACATATAGGTGACCTATAAGTTACTTAAGTGCAGTGTAAAATGGCTGTGAAATACCATGGACGTTATTTCACTCAGGCTGCAGTGACAGTCCTGTGTGAGAATTGTCTGAGCTCCCTATGGGTGGCAAAAGAAATGCTGCAGCCCATAGGTATCTCCTGGAACCCCAATACCCTTGGTACCTAGGTACCATATACTAGGGAATTATAAGGGTGTTCCAGTGTGCCAATGAGAATTTGTACAATTAGTCACTAGCCTGCAGTGACAATTTTAAAAGCAGAGAGAGCATAAACACTGAGGTTCTGGTTAGCAGAGCCTCAGTGATGCAGTTAGGCACCACACAGGGAACACATACAGGGCACACTTTATGAGCACTGGGGTCCTGGCTAGCAGGATCCCAGTGACACAGGCAAAAACAACATATATACAGGTAAAAAATGGGGGTAACATGCCAGGCAAGATGGTACTTTCCTACAAGGGATACATTTGGGGGGAATGCTAGGTCGTATGTCGGGGGTATCCAAATATGAATGTATTGGCCTTGGTTCCTCTGCAGATCTAACTGGATCAACTGCCCCTTCCACTTTGCCCTCAAGATGTTTACTACATGTGCGTTGGAAGGTTCCCTTTATGGGTCTATTGGTTGCTGTTTGTCCGCTCTCCCTACTTGTTACTTGGTGGACGAGCAGTCCTTCATCGTTCCCTCTCAGGCTTGCTCTCTGTTCATCAAAAATTACACATGGCTCCTGGGTCTTATCGCTACACCCCTCCCTAAGGTTAAAGAGATGGTTCCTACTATTGTGAGTAAGCTCGTACTGTTGGATCTTTGCCTCAATCGAGTTAAGTCACTCGATCAGAGGCTGCAGTTTTAAATCAAGGATACAGCCAAAATTATCTTCTATCTGTTCTATAGTCACCCCTTGGTCCTGCACAAATCCCTGCCCCGCCCCTTTTTTGGGTTGAGAGGAACATTGGGCCACCAACTGTTTACTGCCGTGCCTTGTGTACTTCCTATCTGGGTCCGAACGTTTTCTCTTCCCACCTATTGCCATATCTTGACCTGAGCTTAGTGGGGAAGCTAGGGGTACATACGCCTGCTTTGAGACTAGTACATGCTCATCCGCACCCCCCTGGATCTCGACTGCCTCAAAGTCGACACAGGGCATCTCGCCCCCACATTCTCCCCTCCCATCCAACTCTCCATGGTTTATGGTACATGATTTCGGGCCCCCTAGGGAAGGAGAACGTAGAGAGAATATAGAGAGCTGACGTTCCGCCAGCTCAATTTCTTTGTCAATTATACCCATAGCTCTTACTATAAATGTGTCCATGCTCGATTTACAATGGCCTATTTGGCCTATAGGGCTCATAGTCCCTGAGGCAGCCTTGCTAGTTGCTTTATGACCAGATACGTTAGCTCTAGGCATGCTGCAAGATGCTATAAAGGACCTACAAATACCCACCAAAGACTCAAGCACTTGTCTCGTAGCTAGCCTTCCCCCTGCCATTATAGATACAGTTTAGAAACCAAGAGAATAGACCCGTCCCAGCCTCTTTGCCCTGGCACATGCCCATGTGTGTCCCGCCCTGCGGAGTGCAGCGATGATTTTATCAGGCCGATGCCTGTCTCCTCCTCCTTTTCAGGGCAGGGTGGGGCTTGTAGTCTGATCGCACAAAGTCTAAACTGGCAAGAACGTCCCATGCTGCAGGAGTGCAGCGCTGTTTTTATCAGGCCGATGCCTGTCTCCTCCTCCTTCTCAGGGCAGGCTGGGGATTGTAGTCTGCCCCCCACAAGGTCTCCACTGGCACTGATTCTGCCATTGGTTGCACAATTCCATGCACTCTGGGGGTTCCGCAGCGGACCCCCAGTACTGCCATACCAGCCTTCTGAGGTTTTCCAGGCAGCCCCAGCTGCTGCCAACTCACAGACAGGTTTCTGCACTCCTATTGCTTTAGCAGCTCAAGTCCAGGAAGGCAGAACACAGCATTTCCTTTGGAAGAGGGGTGTTACACCTTCTCCCTTTGGAAATAGGTTTTACAGGCATGGGAGAGGTAGCCTCCCAGAGCCTCTGGAAATGCTTTGAAAGGCACAGATGGTGCCCTCCTTGCATAATCCAGTCTTCACCGGTTCAGGGACCCCCAGTCCTTGCTCTGGCACAAAATTGGACAAAGAAAAGGGGAGTGACCACTCCCCTGTCCATCACCACCCCAGGTATGGTGCCCATCATTCCTCCGGAGTGTCCCTTGGTTTTGCCATTTTGGATTCCAAGGTGGTGGGGCACTCTGGGAGCATCTGAGTGGCTAGTGCCAGAAGGTGACATCAGAGCCCTCCCCTGATAGGTGCTTACCCTTTTAGCTGACCAATCCCCCTTTCAGGGCTATTTTGGGTCCCTCCTCTGGGTGTTTCTTCAGATTTGGACTGCAAGACTCCAGCAGGAATCCTCTGCATCCTTTACTTCATCTTCTACTGACAAAACTGCATCCGGACCCTCCAGGAACTCTACAAACTGCAAAAAAGAAGCAAAGACGACTTCTGCAACTTTGTATATTTAGCTCCTGCCAGCAACTCCAACTGTTTCCTGGTTGTGCATTCGCTGAGGACTGCCTGTCTTCAGCCTGCACCAGAAGAAGCAAGGGAATCTCCCTTGAAGTGAAGGAGTCACTTCCCTGCTTCAGCAGGCACTCCTCTGCAGCGACGACTGGTGGCGTGGGTCCCCTCTCCTGATGTCGAGCTTGGATCCAGCAACACAGGCAGTGGACTAACGTGACCTCAACAGTGCCAAGGCCCAGCTGTCCAACTTTGGTGGATGTAAGAGCTTGCCGCCCCACACAAGACAGTATCCCTGTGCACCGCATTATTTGCAGCTGCCAAGGCTTGTGTACAACCTTTCACAAATTTCTTCATGCACAGCACATTTTAGTCCCCCATCACTCCATCCTGCGACGCACAGCTTCCTGAGTGGTTCTCTGGTGGCATGGGATCCCTTTGTGTCATGCTGCGTAGGCTTCCATTTGCACCTTCTTTGTCCCCTTGCTGTGGAACTCCTGTGCATGCTGTCTGGTCTTCTGAGGGCTCCTTGAATTGCTGGGAGCCACCTCTGACTCCCCCTCCTGGGTAGAGGCCACCAGGTCCCTCCTGGCCCCGGACAGCGCCATTTTCTGCTTACTGCAAGCTTTGCGTGTGCCAAGGCTCGCTGGCAGAATCCAGTGACACAAACCAGACTGCAATCATCCATCCACCGTGGGACATCTTCTGCACCAACCAGGAACCCGCATCTGTCTTCTTGGGTGCATAATTGACTTTGTCTTCTCACCGGTGGTTCCACTTTTGCACCTTCATCCGGGTTAGAAGGGGCTCTTGTTCTCCTTGGACTCTTCAGTGCCTCTTGGACTTGATCCCCCTCTTCCATAGGTGTTCAGGTCCAGTAATCCATTGTTGGTGTCTTGCAGTCTCTTCTGGTTCTTGCATAATCCTCTATTACAACTTCTTGTATGTTCTAGGAAACTTACTGTGATTTACTCCTGTTTTCCTGGACTCTGTGATGGGTTCTATAACTTACATTTGGTGTTTTCTTACACTCCCAGTACCCCTCTACACACTAGAATTGCCTAGGTGGGAAACCAACTTTTGCATTCTACTATTTTAGTATATGGTTTGCATTCCCCCTAGACCCATTGCAACCTATTGTGATATACACTAGTTGCACTGTTTTCTAACTGTTTTTACAGCTATTTCTGCATTTTAGTGTATATACTGTGTATATTACTTACCGCCTAAGGGACTATAGTCTCCCAGGTATTTTTGGCATTGTGTCACAAAAAATAAAGTACATTTATTTTTTGTACCACTGAGTATTTTCTTTCATGTGTGTGAGTACTGTGTGACTACAGTGGTATTGCAAGTCTCCTAGATAAGCCTTGGCTGCTCAGCTACAGCTACCCCTAGACATCCTGGCTTCTAGACACTGACTACATTTCTCTAATAAGGGATAGCTGGACCTGGTATAAGGTGTAACTACCTTTGTGACCCGCTACAAACCAGGCCAGCCTCCTGCAAAATCTACACCCCCAATGGGACCTCAAATTACGTATTGCTCCAAAGACGGTTTTCAAACTGTTTACAATTGAGGAACTCCCATCACCAAAGAACTGCGGGCACCTCCACTGTATTCATCCCAAGGCCTACAATGTGTTATAATTTATTTGTTTTTATGCATTTATATGTCCTCTGTTCACTAGGGATGTTACCACATCCATGCATTTCCAAAGAACAGTCTTGTCTAATGGAGTCTACTTTGAGAATGACACTGCGCTTGAGTAGGGAGCTCTCCCATGTCACCTATAATTACACTGAGCCCAACACTAGCATTACACATGCACTACACAGCACCCTTTTACGCAACACATGGTATAAGCACATGACCGCCCTGGGCTCCAAGGCATCAGCCAGGTCATGTAACATATTTTCGCTGATACCACATGCAGTAGGTGCAGATAGGCTTTGCTTTTCCCAGAAGGTAGCCCCTCAAAAAGCAAAATGCCTTCTCCAACTGTATCTATGTAGGATTAGGGCCAAAATGCGAACTAAAAGAGTAGAGCCTTATAAGGTAGTAGTAAATCTGATCAACTACAAGGCCAACCTTGCAACACTGTACCTTCTCAATGAGCCTAGCGATATCCAAACTGAGCTAGACAGGATATGCAGAAAGGGAGTCATAGGGAAGGACACTCTTTGACCCAGAGACATGCCAGAGGAGAGATTCTTGGAGGTAGCTAAACCACCTAACCAGTGCACAAACATGTCTGCTCTCGCTTTCATCTATGGTGCCAGGGTGGCCCTTAGCATGTCTGGGGCTATCTTCATTAACAAATGAACTCCAGACATGGAGCTTCAATTCAGGGCCATCCACCTCGATAATACTGTATGAAGGGAAATGGGTCTTGTGGGGGATGGGGGATTTGAGCAACAGCATAGATAGCCCATTTCAGGAGATCTGGGATACTGAGATAGATAGGTACACATGAATAGAAAGGAAGGGGCAATCTCTAATAGTACAAAAAACTCTGGATGTAGACCTTATGTTTTAGAGGCAAAGGGGGGCGTGGCCGGGACTTCGGCAATGGCGGTCGCATAAGAGCTCGGCTCAGGAGGGTCCAGCTCAAGAACCTCGACCCGGCACGCCGGCATAAACTGCAGGGGCACTAAACTGCCTGACCGCGCTGCCTGAAGGTGGGCGGAGCGGCGGGACCCCCGGGTCGAACCCGGTGAATGTTGCGGCCCGCGCGGGGCTGCCCGAGCAGCAAGGAGACCTGAGGCCTTTCCTCCATTCTGAAGCCGCGGCCTCGCGTGATGAGCGGGCCGCGGTGAGCACGGGAGGAGCGGCCTGAGAAAGACGGTGAGGACGCCCGAGCCCCGGACCTTGGAGGCGGGATCTGGCAACGCTGTGGGGGCACCGTTGGGCCTGCTGGTGCCCCCCCTGATGGTGCGCCTCGCCAGAAACCAGTAACACGGGTGTGGCCCAGTTCCCAGTGGGGCCACCCCGAGAATACAGGCACTTGCCCCACATAGAGATTCTAAGCGGCAGCAGCAGGCGGCAAGCGGCCCTCCCTGGCAACAACCATCAGTAGGATAACCAGTGGGGTGAGTGACACCCCCTATCTCCCCCTATCTCCCCCTACGAGAAGGCGCATACGACTCCGCACCGCCATTTGGGGGCCAGAGTGATAATCCCGTACACCACCGGCCATCGTGCGCATTTTTTTGAGCAGGCAAGCGAGCACACACCCACGAGCATACTGGCGCCACCGGCTGGAAATCGGGAACGCTGAACGTAGGATCGGCCTCGGCCTGACGGCGCCGTGCGCCTGACACTGGCTGGCACTGTGGGCCCTGCCAGCGGGAGCAGGCGAGGGGGATGGCACTGCCTGGAGTGGCAAACAATCGCGACTAGCCATGTCGGAACCCCCCCCCTCCGAAGCAGAACATGACCGTCCGTGCGCCCAGGGCCCACCCAGCGACGACCACGAACAGCATCAAAGCTGCATAGCCTATATCGCGGGGTAAATCTCGGTGGAGACTCCCACGACAGCGCCCAGGTCGGCACCCGGCCCACTCCCCGGGACAAACCTCTCGGTCGGACCGATGCCCCCCAAGGGCCGACATAAGGGCAGTGCCATGGACCCCCCCGCACCCCCTGGGAACGGCGCAGCGGAACTGTTGAGCCAGCCGCACTCCAAAGTTCAGGACACCCTAGACAAAATATTGGGAGCCATAGAGGACACGAAGTCAACACTGCAACGTGACATCAACCAAGTCGCGATTGAGGTGGGTCTCCTGCGAGCCGAACATCACAAGCTGGCCGACAGAGTCAAAGACACGGAGACTACGCTGGCAGACATCACCCCAGGCAGAAAGACATGGCGGCGGAAGTAACCACACTGGCTGACAGAGTAGCAAGACTTGAACAACGCGCTGAAGATGCAGAGGGGAGGAACAGAAGGAATAACGTACGAGTGGTGGGCCTTCCCGAGGGGTCCGAAGGGGAGAACATGGTTGAATTCCTGGAGAAATGGTTGAGTTCGGAAGTTGCGCCTGGATGCCTGACTCCCTACTACACGTTGGAACGCGCTCACCGCGTGCCATCAAGACCGCTGACTCCTGGCAGACCCCGTGCTGTAATTGCAAAACTACTGCATTACAAGGACAGGGATATTCTCCTACAGAAAGCCAGAGAAACGGGCCCGTTCAAGGTAGCAAACGGAGAAGTAACACTACTCCCAGACTTTACGCTGGAGGTCCAGAGCAGGCGAGCCTCATTCTTAGCGGTCAAAAGAGCACAACGAACCAAAGGGATCCAATACTCGCTTTTCTACCCTGCTAGGCTGAGAGTGATCGTGGATGGAATGACCACTTTCTTCCAATCCCCCGAGGAGGCATGGGACTGGCTCGAGAGGCGCGGGGCCCAAACACAACGACCAGTGCTGACAGATGGTGGTGCTGGCGGGTCCCGCCGAGCAACTAGAATGACGAGGCCCGGGGATCGCCCGCGTCTGGCCCCGACGAAAACGCAGAGGGAAACAGGCAGAAGAGAGGCCCTGGAGGCGGCGGCCCAGGTCAGTTGCGAGGCGACCTCCCGCGAGGACTCGGAGGCGGACTCCGACAACACGATAGTGTCATCTGCTGGGGGCTCGGGGAGCCCATCCCGGGCACCAAAGGTGACTCCGCAAACAGCTGACAAGCTGGGTTGACCTGACCGCGCGACCGGGCCTGAGGTAATAACGATCTGAACGAATGATTGGCCCCTCCGGACCTGGCCGCTTCCCCCCCTGACTATACCTCTCGCCTGTCAGGCTTGGCTGGTGAGTATTGTAGTTATGTGTTTGGTAAAGTTGCACTGTTGCACATTTTTTTGGGCTACCCATAGTTCCGAGGGTGCCCTGGGGAGGGGGAGTTGGGGTTCACAGTTCCGAGTTAATCCAACAGCATGGGCAACTGAATGTTATCACAATGTAGGAGCGAGAGCAGCAGTGGGTAAATTGAAATGCCGGGCGCACTGGTCCTCCAATTGTCAGATCCCAAGAACAGGATGGTAGATTACAATATCATTACCTGGAATGTCAGGGGAATGGGTACCCCGGCCAAAAGACACAGAATATTGTCGTTCCTAAAGAGAAGGGGGGTGCAGATAGCAATGATACAAGAGACCCACCTAGCCCCGGGGGAGGGAGAGAAGCTCGGACGAAGATGGAGAGGGTGAGTGTTCGCTACGGAGTATTCAGCCTATTCAAGGGGCGCAATGATATGGATCAGAGCAGGTGTCCCTCTGTCAATTGAAACTGCAAACATAGACAAGGAGGGCAGGTTTGTGATATTGGAAGGTAAACTACATGGGACCCCATTAGTCCTGAGCTGCATCTACGTCCCTAACCAAGATCAGGTTTTATTCATGACGAGCCTATCGTGACACCTTACCCGCCAGCATACAGGGGAGGTACTAATAGGTGGGGACTTTAACGCAGTGATAGACATAAACATGGATAGATCCACCCCACCGCTACAGGGAGCTATATCAATTAAAATAGCACAAAGCTTAGTCAAATGGCTTGACTCATGGGGATTAGTGGACGTATGGTGGGTGCAACACCCAACCGTCAGGGACTACTCGTTTTACTCGGGCCTCCACCAGGTCATCAATGACGCATTCAGAGAATATTACATGCACCTGTATGGTAGACCTAGCAGCCTGGAACTAGTGACCTTTGACAATTATCTGCGACAGACCCGCTCCGAGAACTGAGACCTGAGGACAGAGACAGCTTGGGGGGGGCGGTGACTATAGAAGAAATCAACGATGCAATAGCGCATCTGGCCCCTGGGAGGACCCCCGGAACAGATGGTCTCCCCATGGACTTCTACAAAAAATATAGATCCTTGTTAACCCCAAGCCTGGCGGAAATGTACGCAGAGGCGTTGTGGTGCGGAGAGTTACCAGCCACGATGCGTGAAGCACTAGTAGTGCCACTCCCTAAGTCCGCTAGCAGTAAACCCTCGGTGACAGACTTCCGCCCACTATCAATGCTGAACAGCGACTCTAAGATCCTTAGCAGGATCTTGGCCGACCGCCTGCTCCCTCATATGCCCAGGCTGATTCACGCTGATCAAAACGGCTTCATCCTGGGCCGCAGCACCTCCCTAAACCTCAGACGCCTTTTCTCTATCATGCATATGCCCCGAGAATCGATGCCACCGACCGGGCTTCTGTTAGCGGTGGACTTTGAAAAGGCTTTCGATTCAATTAGGTGGGACTACCTGAGGTCGGTGATGACGAGGATGGGCCTAGGTGAGAACTGGGTGAGTTGGGTTGACCTATTATATTCGTCCCCATTGGCAAGGGTGAGGACGGGTAGAGTGATATCCGGAGCATACCCGGTGTTTCGTGGAACCAGACAGGGATGCCCCCTCTCCCCGCTTCTGTTTGCCCTGGCGATTGAGCCTCTGGCGAGCCGGCTGCGGGATGAGGGAGCAGGACGGGGGGTAATGTGCGGACCCACTCAACACATTGTCTCCCTGTATGTCGACGACATACTAATATACCTTGGGGACGGCGGCAGCAGCCTCCCCTGGGCCCTCAGTGTCTTGGAGAACTTTTGCGAGGTCTCCGGACGTCGCTTAAACCGCTGCAAAACATACGTGTTCCCCCTGTCCCCAGACGGCGTGTGTCCTGCTACATGCCCAACGGATGTGAACCGGGCCCCCCGAACCTTCAAGTACCTGGGTATCCAGATATACCACGGGCTGGGAGATCTCAGGGAGGGTAATCTGGGCAGAGCACTGCGATCGCTGAGGTCCTCGTGGGATTCTGGCGTTCTTTGAAACTTACAGTAATGGCTAGAGTGGCACTGTCCAAAATGATTATGCTTCCCCGACTCCTCTATTACTTTGCAAACCTGCCGCTGCTGATCCCCCCATCATGGTTCCGTGACCTGAACATGCTGCTAAGGGAGCTAATATGGGATGACGGTCGTAGGCGCACCGCACTTTCAACCCTTTGCAGACTGACTCAAATGGGAGGACTGGGCGCCCCCGACTTTGAGGCTTATTACCTGGCATCCCAGCTACAATGGATACCTGGTTGGTTATCGGGCAGGAGACCACTGGACTTGTGCACACCTCGGGGGACAATAGAAGCAGCATGGATTGTGGCACGTATGATAGGTAGGAAGGTAGCCCTACCTGGTAGCAACATATTGACGAGTGTTGCGCTGGCGTGCTGGGAGAGGTGCATGAAAAGAGTGGGAGTGGGCCCCCCCTATTCTCCGGCTCTGCCAATTTCAGCACTGATCCTGGGAGCTGGGGGACAGTGCCTGGGAAGCCTCGGACTTGGCCCATGGACAAGAGCAGGGATCGAGACCGTGAGCGGCCTCTTTAACGGGGGGTACTGAGAGATTTCTCTGCCCTAACGGAGGCGGGTGTTCCCCGGGCCCAGTTCCTACTCTTCGGGAGGCTGGTTCACACCCTGAAAGACCACTGGTGCACGATAAACGCAGAGCCCGCAGTCCACAGGGTACTGCACCTTTTGCTGACATCGGGAGAAGAACCCCACCTGATAGCTAAGATTTGCCGAGCCCAGGCCCACGCAGTATTGGGCTCCTTGCAATCCCTGAGGGAGCGATGGGGAGACACCATTGGGAGGGAATTGACTGAATCAGAATGGAGCAAAGCGCTACCATACCCCCGGGTGGTCTCACGTAATATGCGGCTACGTTACATCCAATATAACTACCTACACAGAACGTACCTCACACCGCACTATTCCGAATATACGGAGGAACTCCCAGGACATGCCCGAGATGCTGGGGGGGCGAAGCAGATTTTGACCATATGGTGTGGGGGTGACCGATGCTCCAGACCGGCTGGGGGGAAGCACTGGCTGCCCTATCCCGGCTACTCGGGGTGGAGTTAAGGCCCACCCCGAACCTGTGTTTACTGGGACTCAGGCCAACTGAGTTAAAGGGGAAAGTAAGAGGGCGTTTTCTAGACCTGACGCTGGCCCTCTACAAAAGGCTGATCTCAAAAGGCTGGAGGGCCCCGGTCAGCCCGTCGCTTACCGATTGGAAAAGGGATGTTACGAAATGGTCCAGGGCCGAACTACAGGTCCTGAAAGCTGAGGAAGCCAAGGGTGTCCGACTTATTCCTATTGCCCCGGCTTGGGAAGAATTGGTGACGACATGGGACGTTCTAACCAAGAGCACAACAGACGCTGAGGTAGGGGTGGCTGGGGAACAGCATGCTCCAGTGGGTGGTCCCGAACAGGAGGTGGCCCGGCAGGTGCCCTGAGGTCCCAGTACCGACAATTGGACCACATGTAGAAACAAAAAAGCCACAAGAACCGCCACCGCCCATAATGCCTCATGAGTAAGGGGGTGGAAGAGGCGGAAAGAGTAGACTCCTGCCCCACCCACACACTAGTGTGCCCCGGACATGGCCTCCTTAAGACCACCATAGCGCGCCTGCTCATTAAAAAACATTAACCACAAGTATCACCCATACAATGCTGTAAAGTTAAACCTTTGTTTAGTTTGGCTACCCTTCCTATCCCCTCCTAGCCTCCCTTCCCCCCTCTTTTTTCCCTTTCCCTCCCATTATCTCCGATGTTCACTTCCCATGATCCCCTCTCCAAGTTGCAAATAGGAATGGGTCTGTTATCCACAAATTTGTTACGTATAAAAACCGCATAAATCCAATACACTAAGACCAACGATGAGTTTGGCGTAGTGGGTCAAGGGGCTTAAAACACTATTGTCAGTACCTGATAACTGCACTAGCCGCACTAGGGGCTCTGCAAGACCTAAAAGTGTAACACGAGTAATGTATGCTACAACTGTGACCAGCCTATGTGTTCATGTATAATTGGTGCAAGTGATTACTCTGAACTGAAACACAAATGTATAATAACTAAATGTTAATAAAATATATTTAAAAAAAAAAAAAGTTTTAGAGGCAAAGGAACCATTCTGCTAGATAAAAACTGAAACTGTGGCACAATCCTGCACATTCTGGACATGCAAAGTGACAACTCCACACTAATGGACACCTATTGGCAAAGTGATGAGTATGCATATACTCTGCATGACATGGCCTCTGCTCCCTCATCTCCACACACACCCCATCCCTGGTCATCCCCTAAGAAGGTCTGTCTAAACTGTACCAACACCTGCTGAGGACGAAAACAACACTGTTCCATTAGGCTCGAGAGAAAAGAACTGCTGATTATTTCGGCTGGGCTCAGTACAAGGACATTCCTGAGGAATTTAGACTGTTCACCAATGCCCAAGTTTCAGCTGGAAGTTTCATCCCCTTCTATACCTTGCAGACAAAAGCAGACGCCAGCTGGTTGCAAATAACCTGATGGAAAATGCTCAAAGTGATGAACAGCACTGAGCCTGGCCTTAATGCCAATAAGGAAGAACTGAGAGCCATCTGCCTCATGGTGATGCAACATTGGTTCGTGTTGGACTTGATTACTTGTGATGGAGGGTGGGGTTTTTACAAAAATCAATGCATCCTGCTGTACTTTCACACCTGCCAATGACATGGACAATTGGACTCTGAATCATGCCATTCAAGCATTGAATCCAACTGCAAAACGACATGTGTGAAAAGGGAGGCACCCCTGAGCAGGAGTGGTTCACAAATTGGATCTTATGGCTCCCCTGGTGGCTGGCCGGTCTGTGCATGTTATTGTTGCCTCTTTTTTGTCGTATTACTGTTTTTGTGAGGTTTCCTGCAAGTGTGGGTTTCCTGCTGTAAAAACGCAGTACCCAAATTGGGTGCAGTACAAGTAGCTGGGGAAATGGTACAAGATCCCAACAATGTGACTGTCATGACGTATGAGTTTGATGGTGTAGTTGAAAATTCAACTGGGGGAATGTTAATATGGGATTAATTGATATCAATGCACACAGTGATACATTCATGTACATGAACGAAGTCACATCACCATTGTGAACTCTCCGTCAACATGTGTGCACTAGTTATCACAACACTTGCCTGCATTTGAGACTGTAACCCTGCCCCATCCCAATTGCCCGACAGCCTGTTTTCTGCACTTTGGGACACAGCACATATTGGTAGACATCTGCGTTGTCTCACATGTGGGTGTGAGGCCCACATTCCAGGGCAAGTCCATGGGATCCCTGGGGTAAACTAAACAATGGACTCAGGTGTTGTAGGAGGCTGGCCTTCTATGTAGTGTGCAAAGCTAGGCACACAGTGCAGGGGGTCCAGGCAAAGACAAGTTTGTTTACAGGGGAAAAACCTAGATCACCTAATACTCTAATTTTTAAGGTAGGTTGGTTGAGCAGTTAGGCCAATCTTGGAGAAATGCAAAACATTTGTTGTACTCACAGTATCAATCATGCAACTCACACACTCAAAGGAATAACTCAAGACCAATTTATAAAAAGAATTCAGATTTATATGTAATTTCTAAGACCAAGATTATCAAAATTGGTTTTGAGATATGGATCTTTGAAGTTTAACAAAAAATAGTCTTTTGTGCGTAACTTAGCACCATAGGACTCACTAGACAGTCACCTTTAAAAAAACATATAAAATAGTACACTTGGTTTACCAAGTTCTTCTTTTGCAGGTTGGTTGAGGTCATTGGTGGGCAGGCTGTGCCAGCCAGAGAAATTTGAGGGCGTCCCACTTTCGGCTGGAGCAGGTGTGAAAGGTCTCTGGAGCTGGGGCAAGGCCACTGCGAGAGATCACTTGGAAAAGCACTGTACAGTTAGGTTTAGAGATGGTTCCTGTAGGAGGCTGGCCTGGCTTATATTGGGTACCTGATGGTACTTACACCTTGTGCCAGGTCCAGTTATCCCTTATTAGTAGATAAGTAGCATTCTAGCAGCTTGAGCTGATAGAGGTAGCTATAGCAGAGTAGCTTAGGCTGAACTAGGATACATTCAAAGCTCCTACTATCCCACTTATATCATATAGCACTATATCATAAGAAACACAATACTCAGAGTTACTAAAAATAAAGGTATTTTATTTTAGTGACAATATGCCAAAAGTATCTCAGAGGATATACTCCCTTAGGAGGTAAGTAAAATACACAAAATGTACACACAAACCAAAATCAGGTAAGTACACAGTTAGAAAAGTAGTGCAAACACTGTAGAATACAATAGGATGCAATAGGAGACAATAGGCCTGGGGCAACACAAACCATATACTCCAAAAGTGGAATGCGAACCACGGTTGGACCCTAGTCCTAGTCTAGTGTGTAGAGGGTCGCTAGGAGTGTAAGAAAGCACTTAGGGTGTCCAAGATACCCCATCCCAAGAGCCTGAAAAGTAGGAGTAAAGTTACCCTACTACCCCAGAAAGACAGCAAAGATGACATAGGGGATTTTGAAGAGGCAACAACTGAGTGCAAAGCACTGAAGGCGGATTCCTGGACCTGAAGACCTGTAAAGGAAGGGGACCAAGTCCAAGAGTCACGCAAGTGTCCAGGGGGTGCAGGAGCCCACTAAACCCTGGATGAAGGTGCAAAAGGGTTGCCTCTGGGTGGAAGAAGCCAAAGATTCTGCAACAACGGAAGATGCCAGGAACTCTCCTTTAGTCAGAAAGTGTCCCACGACGTGCTGGAGGATGCAGAGTTGTTTCCACACAGAAAGTCTTCAAAGAAGCCTTGCTAGCTGCAAGAGTTGCGGTTGAAGAAAATGCGTGCTGCCCGGGCCCAGGAAGGACCAGGAGGTCACCCCTTGGAGGAGGAGACAGAGGGGGCGCTCAGCAGCACAGAGAGCCCACGCAAAAGCAGGCAGAACCCGCAGAAGCACTTGAACAGACGTTCAAGAAATCTGAGCATGGTGGTCGTCTCAACACAACAAAAAGAGGGTCCCACGAAGTCGGTGGTCAACTCAGCGAGTTGAGCAATGCAGGACCTGGGCTGTGCTGTGCACAAAGGATTCCTTGCAAAAGTGCACAGAAGCCCTAGTAGCTGCAGATCACGCAGTACAAAGGATTAATGTCTGGCGTGGGGAGGCAAGGACTTACTTCCACCAAATTTGGACAGAAGGACCACTGGACTGTAGGGGTCACTTGGATCCAGCTCCTGTGTTCCAGAGACCAGGCTTGCCAAGGTGAGAGGGGACCCAGAGGACCGGTGAAGCAGAAGTTTGATGCCTGAGTTAGCAGGGGGAAGATTCCATCGACCCACGGGAGATTTCTTCTTGGCTTTCAGTGCAGGGTGAAGGCAGACAGCCATCAGAGGGTGCACCACCAGGAAACAGTTGAGAAAGGCAGCAGGATTAGGCTCTACAATGTTGCTGGTAGTCTTGTTGCTACTTTGATGTGGTTTTGCAGGCGTCCTGGAGCAGTCAGCGATCGATCCTTGGCAGGAGTTGAAGAGAGAGATGCAGAGGAACTCTGGTGAGCTCTTGCATTCGTTATCTGACGAGAAACCCACAGGAGAGACCCTAAATAGCCCTCAGAGGAGTATTGGCCACCTAACCAGGTAAGAAGCTACCAGGAGGGGTCTCTGATGTCATCTGCTGGCACTGGCCTCCATTGTGCCCTCATACCTCTGCATTCAAGATGGCAGAGGTCTGGGACACACTGGAGGAGCTCTGGGCACCACCACTGGGGTGGTGATGGACAGGGAAGTGGTCACTCCCCTTTCCTTTGTCCAATTTCGCACCAGAGCAGGGGATGGGGGATCCCTGAACCGGTGTAGACTGGTTTATGCCAGGAGGGCACCATCTGTGCCCTTCAAAGCATTCCCAGAGGCCAGGAGAGGCTACTCCTCTCAGGCCCTTAACACCTATTTCCAAAGGGAGAGGGTGTAACACCCTATCTCAGAGGAAATCCTTTGTTCTGCCTTCCTGGGACTGGGCTGCCCAGACATCAGGAGGGCAGAAACCTGTCTGAGGGGTGGCAGCAGTGGTAGCTGCAGTGAAAACCCCAGAGAATTAGTTTGGCAGTACCCGGGGTCCATGCTAGAGCCCCGGGGATGCATGAGATTGGCACCCCAATACCATATTTGGCATGGGGGGACAATTCCATGATCTTAGACATCTTACATGGCCATGTTCGGAGTTACCATTGTGAAGCTACATGTAGGTATTGACCTATATGTAGTGCACGCATGTAACGGTTTCCCGCACTCACAAAGTCCAGAGAAATTGCCCTAAACAATGTGGATGCACCTTGGCTAGTGCCAGGGTACCCTCACACTTAGTAACTTTGCACCTAACCTTCACCAAGTGAGGGTTAGACATATAGGTGACTTATAAGTTACTTAAGAGCAGTGTAAAATGGCTAGGAAATAACGTGGACGTTATTTTACTCAGGCTGCAGTGGCAGTCCTGTGTAAGAATTGTCTGAGCTCCCTTTGGGTGGCAAAAGAAATGCTGCAACCCATAGGGATCTCCTGGAACCCCAATACCCTGGGTACCCAGGTACCATATACTAGGGAATTATAAGGGTGTTCCAGTGTGCCAATCAGAATTGGTGAACATGGTCACTATCCTGCAGTGACAATTTTAAAAGCAGAGAGAGCATAAACACTGAGGTTCTGGTTAGCAGAGCCTCAGTGATACAGTTAGTCACCACACAGGCAACACATATAGGCCACAAACTATGAGTACTGGGGTCCTGGCTAGCAGGATCCCAGTGACACAGGCAAAAACAACCTGACACACAAGTAAAAATTGGGGTAACATGCCAGGCAAGATGGTACTTTTCTACACTTCCTTGGGATCCCCTTGGAGTGTTGAGGTCACAAGGGGTGGAGCACAGCAGGCTCTTCGGTGCACGGCACAGGGCGGCCAGGTGCAGAGCAAATCGGTGATCCAGGAGCTGTGCGCAAGGATTCCCTTTGGAGCTGGAGGTAAGTTGGTTCAGGGGTCATTTACAGGACAAAGGGGCACGCTGGTGGGTTTCCAGGGTGTTCTTGAAGTCCCTTGAGTGGAGCTTCCTCCTGGTCCTTTACGAGCACTGGCCTTGCTGGTTTTCCTGGTGTCCAATGTTAGCTGACCAATGCCCAGGGTATTGGTATGGTTTGACCACTGGAGGCTGCAGTGCCACCAAACTTGGCACACTTGCAGGGTTTGTCCTCGCAGTCATTGGTGTGTCATTGGGTACAGCTGCAACTCCTGGTTCAGGAGTTAGCTGTTGGTCAGTGAAATGACCCTCACTAGTATGTGGGTTTCTTCTTGTTGCAGAGTGGTAGCTCCTCTCTGGAGGGGGTTCTTGGGGGATAGTTGAAGCCTGGTGGTCTTCTGGGGTTCTTTAGAGTTTTTTCAGTTGTCCGGCAGCTCCTCAGCAGTAATTGTTTGTCCTGGGTGCAGCTGGCAGGGTTTGGCACCTTTTCTTTGTTGCAGCAGGTCCACAGTTCTTGTGCTTTGGATCTTCTTGGTGCTAGTCTTCTTTTGTCCATCAAATATGAGTACTTGGTATAGGGACTAAATACTGAGTTTAGTGGGTGTTTTAGGAGGAACCTGGTAGTGTCCAATGGACACCTTCCTGATGGAATAAAATGGAGTGCCCACCTCGCAGGTAACACCTTAGGGGTGCTGCATGCCAGATGAGGCCACTCCCCCTATTGTGTAGTTTCCCACCTTTGCTGCTGTCAAAAGTGGGGTCTGCAATGGGGTTGACCATCTGCTGCTAGTAGCAGGCCTGTGGGTTGAGTTTCAAAGGAGGTAAGCCCTTTGAAGCTCGCTGCCAGGGCAGTGCACATTCCTGAGGGAGGGGGTGTTAGCATCTCCACACAGGAAGGGCATTGTTCTGCAAACCAGAGAGACCTCTAAGGTGACCCCAGGGACATTAGGGATAAATCCAATACTGGTACCAGTTTGGATTTATCACTCTGAGTTGTTTGATACCAAACAATCCAGGATTCAGAGTGGCCATCATGTAGTTGAGAAACTCATGTTGACCAGTGTCCAGCACGTGTATTAAAATGGCTGCTCTGTTCACTCACTATGTCTAAGGTTTGGCAAGGACACAGTGGGGGTATATTGCCACAGCTATGCCCTCACATATACTATGGTACCCCTGCCTACATCACAACAGTTTTAGAGAAAGGGCTCTGTCCCAGGGAACCTGGTTAGAAGGGGCCGTGGCTCCTATAATTTCTAGGCTACATCATACATCAGGCAAAACACATAGTTGGAACTTGGGGCAAGCCTTCGAAGGTGTAGTGTTCACAAAACATAGGAAAAGTGCCCTATGCATAGTCTAATCCCTCCACTGCATGTACTTTCACACATGTACATTTACAATAAATACAATGAACACATGGAAAGAGAGGAGAGTGTGAAACACAACTGTTTACAGGCAACACAGCAATCCATTTGACTGTATAAATGAATTCCACATGACACCATCCACATATAAACATTTTTCATTCATTGCATAAAACATCAACACATTGACCCAATGTGTGTTTTTTCAGCCATCGCGTATGCCAAAACTTTATGCATCCCAGGTGACGCGTCTGAACTTGCTCATGGTGCTTCATCATGCGTCCTCAAAAATACACTTATTGATGTTAAGCATAAAAAAAAACAAAGCATTGGCTTAAAACGTGCCGCATCAGCCCAGGAAGTGACATAATGGATCAGCCATGTTGCAGGAACTGTAAAGTTAATTTTACTTTCTCTGACACACAATCTTTGTGTCTGCGCTTGGGAGAGGTTTGTGGTACTGGAGATGTGTTGAGGAGTGCTGTTTCAGGAGCCTTTTGTGCCTTCTATGTTGTGTCCCTGACGTCTGTTTTGTTGTCTATTTGTAAATTGAGTTGTAAATAACTGTGTATTGTTGAGTGTTCACCCTTGGGGTAGATTTGTCTGTTGGGGTAGTTGGGGGTTGTTAGACCTGGCATTCTTTGCATGGTTTCCTCTGTCTTTTTGCCTCTACTTCCTTTATTTTTAACTTTGTGCCGGACTTTGTTTTTGCTGGTTTTTGCTACTCTGGGCACGTTACCACTGCTGATCAGTGCTAACTTTCAAGTGTTCCCTGTATGATTTGTGATTATGATTGGTTATCCCTGATTGGCATATTAGATTTAGTAGTAAATCCCTAGTAAAGTGCACTAGAGATGCCCAGTTGCTGTAAATCAAATGCTGCTAGTGGGCCTGCACCACTGACTGTGCCACCCACATGAGTAGCCCTGTAAACATGTCACTGACTTGCCACCACAGTGTCTATGTGTGCAATCTCATACCGCCAATTCAACCTCGCAAGTGTACCCAATTGCCACCCTCAAATCTTCCCTTTTACTACAAGTCAGTCAACCCTATGGTAGGCCCTAGGTAGCCCCATGGGCAGGGTGCAGTGTATTTAAAAGGTAGGACATGTACTGGTGTGTTTTACATGTCCTGATATTGAAATACTACCAAGTTTGGTATTGCAAGGCCTATCTCTCCCATAGGTTAACATGGGGAGTGCCTTTAAATGTCTTTAACTGCAGTTTCCCATTGGAACCAGATAGAGATGTGGGGTTGGGGGTCTCTGAAGTCACAATTTAAAAATACATCTTTTGGTTAAGTTGGTTTTTAGGTTGTCTGGTTTGAAAATGCCACTTTGAGAAGGGGACCATTCTGTCCCTCTGCCTGTCCGTGGAATCCATGTATGGGTCAAAATAACAGTTGGGCTGTTTGTGAATTCCCTCTAGACGGGAGGAGTTGACACCTGCACCTGAAAGGGCTGTACCTGTCCTCACACAATGCAGTCTCTAACCCTATGGAGTGTATCTGGGGCAGGCAGGATCTTGTGAACAACAGACACTTTCCTTTGAAGTTTGCCTACTTCAAAGTCAGAAATTACTATAAGTAGTGGACCAGGATCAAGGATCAAGAGAAACCTCTGCCACGGAGAAGAGCTGAAGAGCTGGAGGAGGAGTACAGCCCCTTTGCTATGTGGGACTGCTGGGTTGGCCTGCAGTTGCTGCTTCTGCCTTAGAGAGGACAAAGACTGGACTTTGTTATGCGTCCTGCTTGTGAAGATTCTCCAAGGGCTTGGACTGAGCTTGCCTCCTGTTAAGAAGTCTCAGAAACATTGAAGACTTCAACTGCCAGCACCTGGGCTCTCTTGCTGAGACCTCCTGAGTTGCCAAGTGGTGCCACATCCAGTCCCTGGGCCCCTGGATGGAGAAGCTGACAGAACCAGAGAGAAAATCCATGCACCAGATCTGAGCAGCACAACAATCAATGCAGTACCTGCACCGCGGCTGAAAAATCGATGCAGCACCAGTGAAATCCACACATTGCCAGCTCAACGCAGGTTCATCGTTGACGTCCGTCTGGATTTTCCACATCTTATCCCTGGGGGTCAAAATCTTCAACATCACCGCACAGACCTGAGGCTGCTTGTCCATAAATCGACGCATCCCTTCTATGCGTAGAAAGAATCGACGCATCGTTTACCCGGCGGATAAAGAATCGGCGTACATCCTCACTTGTGAGCAAGGAATAGATACATCTCTTGCTTTTCCGATGCAAGCTCACCCGTACAGCTTTATTTTTTATGTATACCAGGTACTTTGTGCTAAAACAATGAATCCATTGATTTCCATGGATTAAGGCTCTGTTTACTTTAAAAATTCATGTCTTTGCATGTGTGTGTTGGATTTTTACCATTTTGGTCTTGTTTGATTCAGATATTAGCTATTGTTCTAAACTGGTGTGGAGTCTTTTTGTGGTGTTTTCACTGTGTTACTGTGTGTGTTTGAATAAATACTTTACACATTGCCTCTGACATAAGCCTGACTGCTTGTGCCAAGCTACCAAGAGGGTAAGCAGGGTTATCAGAGCTGTGTATCTCGCCAACCCTGACTAGATTGAGGGTCCCTGCTTGGACAGGGAGTATACTGACTGCCAACTAGAGACCCGATTTCTAACACTGATGATCAGCAGTTAGGATAGGATTGGTATTTGTTCTTGATATACAGTGATTGGTGTACACTACTGTTTTATTGCAGACCATTACACAACCAAATGCTGTTTTTTTCTCTTGGATTTTTTTTACTTATCTTTTTTTTTAATCTCTCTGCCTTTTGAGACTTTGTACCTTTATTGAACCTTGTCCACAAACATGTCTCAGTCTGGGGAGCCATCAGCAGCTGTTGCAAAAGTGGTGTTTGAGCTAGAGAAATTGGAGGATTACATAGTGGCCCAGCTCAAGCAATTTTGTAAGGAGTTCCAATGCCCAATCAAAAGCTCCACTAAGAAGGATGAGGGCCTGGCTGCAGCGAAGGAGGTTGCGGGGCACACAACAGAGGAGAATGGATGAGAATGTGCGGAGCATGCATGGTGATTTGGTGAATAACCCGGACCTGCCTGGAGGGAGGACCTCAAGGGCAGGCAGCAGTGTTTCTTTTAAAGGTCTGACCACAGATGAACTTAAGGACAGACAAGCTGAGAGGAAACATCATTTGGAGCTTGAGGAGCTGTTGTTAGCCCAGGATCTGAGCTTAAAGGAGCTGGATCTGAAGCAGTACCCTAGAGCAACCTAAGAAGACACTGCACATTCCCAAAGATCTGGTAAAGGATTCTAATAGGGAGGATATACACTTGTGGTTTAAGGGGTATGAGTCAGCTCTTCACATGCACCTGGTCCTTGAGGTGCACAGGGGAAGGGTCTGTGAAAGCACTTTGAGATAGAAGGGAGGGACACCTTGTCAGCTCTAGGGAATCCTCAGGGGCTCACCTACTCCGCCAGGAAGGAAGCCCTTCTCACTAGACTAGTCTCACAGAAATACAAGGATATATTTAGGTCCTACAAGAAGGGGGGCCCTCAAACTTGGTTGGAATGTGTTGATTCTTTTTGCAGGGCACTGGATGGATGGGGAAGAGCAGCAAGGTAAGAACTTATGAGGGGCTGTATAATTCGAATGCGTGGGAGCACTTGTATAGTCTTTTTTTTCCAGAGCTGCGCCAGCACCTAATTGACAGCAAGCTGACTGACCCCAGGAAGCTTGCCCAGGAGGAAGACCTGTGGGAGAGCACCAGGGTCCAAAAGATGTAAGGAGAGACTCCGGCAAGGGTGGGCAGGGCCCCCATCAGAAGAATTCAGGGTATAACATTAAAAAGGGAGGGGGAGTTCTCTAAAGGGCTCCAATATAGTCCCCAGGATAAGGATTCCCATCACCCAGGTGAGAAGAAGTCATGGACCTCTACAGGGAAGCCTGCAGAGAGGGGTCCCCGTATGTACTATGGATGTGGTCAGAAGGGTTATATGGGGGGATCCCAAGTTTTCCAAGAGGACACCGGCACCCACTGGTGCACAGTTACACGGTTAAGCTGGTGCAGCGCTTGAGGAGGTGTTGGTTCCAGGAGAAGAGTGGGAGTCAGCTGAGATGACACTTGTCTTACTAGGGGACATTCAGGTGGTCCACAGGACCCTTGTGCCTGAGAACACCAAGAAGTACAGAGAGTGGGTGACCATCAATGGACAGAGTGTGGAGGTTCTGAGAGACACTAGAGCCAGTGTGGCTACTGTCAGGTGTCATCTGGTGTCTGAAGGTCAAGTGGTTCCCAATGTGCTTCAACAACTAGTTGCTGTAGAAAACGTAGAGCACCTCTGTCAGGTGGTGCGTGTTCCCTTTGAATAAGGGAGGTCTCAGGTTCCTTGAGGGTAGCTGTGAGTCCAACAATGCCTGTTGATTGTCTGCTAGGTAATGACCTGGAGAGTTCCCCTTGGAGTGAGGTGAAACACCGGTCACACTTGGATGTTGGGACTGCCTGGGTGGGCATGTGTGACCACCTGGTCTATGGCAGCCAGTCAGGGTGATCAGGAGACCTTTGAACCTGAAAAAGTAGCCGGGTGGTTGCAGAAGGAAGAACGGAAAGGGGTGCATGAAACCCACCTAGAAGTTCTCTTGGTCCGGTAGGAGGCTGAACCTTAGGGGGGTGACCTGGAGCCTACAGTGGAAACTGGGGGATGTGTCTGAGCTGACCCATTGGCATCAGGAACGAGGTCCCACCAGGAAGGAGTTTTGCGAGGTACAGGTCATGTGATTCTCTTGAGGGTCTGGGGCGACATGCTGCAGACCAGGCATCTGGCAAAGAGTCTGGATCAAACTGAATATACTGGGAGGATGACCTCCTGTATAGTGAGCCTAATGTTCCTGAGTCTGGGGCAGCCTGTGTGCTGGTAGTACCCGAGTGCTTCAGAACCTTCCTAATGGGGTGGGCTCATTTGTTGCAGAACAAAACCTTTGAGAGGATTGCCACCCACTTTTACTGGCCCTAAATACGCAGACAGTCTGACAACTATTGTATGTCTTGCCAGACTTGCCAGGCAAGAGGCAAGAGTGGTGGGGTGCAGGGCTCCCCTCCAGCCATTCCCTGTAGTCAGCACCCCTTTTGAGTGGGTGGGAATTGACATTGTGGGGCCTCTGGACCCCAAGACAGCCATAGGCAATAGGTTTAGCCTAGTCTTGGTGGACCATGCCATCTGGTACCCGAAGGCCATCCCTCTGAGATCAGTGACAGCCCCCGTGGTGAGCTATGCAATGATGGGGATTTTTACCTGCTTGGGGAGCTGGGCAGTGATGGGGATTTTTAGATTACTTCTGTATTTAAGAGGAACCTCTGTTAAGGGGAAAAACTGAAGAGCTGTAGGAGGAGTACTGCCCCTTTGATTGTGACTGTGCTTTGCTGGGTTGGCCTGCAGTTGCGTCTTCTGCCTGAAAGAGGACAAAGACTGGACTGGCGGTATCTTCCTGCTTGTAAAGTGTCTCCAGGGCTTGGACTGAGCTTGCCTCCTGTTTTGAAGTCCAGGGGCGATCAAAGACTTCCTCTGCAAGCACCTGGACTCTCTGCTGAGACTCCTAACCTACCAAGTGGTGCCCATTCCAGTCTCTGGGCCCTTGAAAGATGAAGCTGGTATAACAAAAACTGAAATCCATGCATAGGAGCCCTGAGGGGAAAATTTAAACGTACCACCTGCTATAAAAACGACGCACCACCTGCTTTGCGGCTGAAATATCGATGTACCACCTGCTTTGTGGCTGGGAAATCAATGTATCACCTGCATCACGGGTGGAGAAATGACGCAACACCCACTTGCGGCTGCTGAAAACAATGCAAACCCCACACAGCATGGATTGCTGTCATCGTGCAGCCTGATTGTGGTGGTGGAATCATAGGTGAACATGGCATTACACTGTATACCTAAGCAAAGCTTTTAATACGCACAGATAGGCTATTGTTACTCACAGTGCAATCTATGTCTGATTTATCTGGCAAGCCCACACATGGTATATGAGTCCTAACACAGTGATGACAGTAAGAACATGTGCCAGAAGTATAGGGTCCTACGCATCCATGCAGGGTGGCACTATGTGGATTACAGAACATGTTGCTGCTGTGTGTGCCACAGAAATATCACAGTAAAGCATGTACTTCCAGGACTGAGGACTGTGTGAATAGGGCCCTAAGATTAGCAGGATAGTGGTCAACATACTACACGTGGATTAGCAGTTGAACTGACCACTCATGTGGTGTGATGCCCCATAATCTATGTTGTATGTATCAACATTGCTATCCCATGCCAAGTGCCAAGATCTAGAAATGTGTGTCAGACAGGAGGGATGTCCTTACAACGTTGTCATACGACATGCCACTACCCAATCCACCTTCAGACAGTGTTGGCCGAGCTTTCCATACTCGGACTGAGGCACCTTTGGACTGCCTCTATGGTGCCCACCACAGTCTCCATTCCCACTTGCACCATATCTGCCTGCTCCCGCTGGACTCATAACACAGTTTGTAGGAATCTAAGTCCTGGGTCCTAGGAGTTCAGGGCTCTGGGTGGGCTGGCAAGTGGTGTTTGCTAGATGTTGGGTGGAATATTTGGAGTCCCTGCAATGATGTCTAGACTCCCTGTGACTGGAGATGATGTCTGTATGGCACCAAGGATTTCCTGAGGGGTATTTGGATGTATGGTTTGCAGCTGGTCATCCACATCATCGGAGAATTCCAGGACAGACAGCTGGCCAGGAGGTATGAAATCCTCCTCTCCAATGAAAGGGAGATATGTTAATGTTGATGTCTGCTAGATGAGATGTTGGCATGAGTAATCAGGTTCACAATCATGGATTCACAAACAGCAGTGTCAACGCCTCATTTACAATGCCCTATCAGCACACCATGCAACTGGAGTGTCATTGTATCTGATGCTCCAGTGGCACAGTGTGCAGGCCCTTAACTTTCATGCATTATACTATGTAGAAGGTGATTTCCATGGGTGTTGCTGTGGGTGTTTCCACACAACATCCATGGAATCCATTGAAATGTAATGCATTCCCTGATTTAGGTGTCTGGAACTGCATGAGATTTCGCCTACACCTCAGGGGTGGCACTGAAGTGGTGCAACGAAGAGAAAGGACATTTTACTCCCCATTCTTTAAAAAATGAATGTGTGCTGAATTCTACAACACACATAGAAAGTGGAAGACACCATTCATAGTTGTTCAAGTTCAGGGAAGTGCCCCTTCCAGCACATGAGCAATCACCCCTGCAACATAAGCACCATTACACCATGGTGAAAGGGTGCATGTGTTGGCGCTAGGCAGATGTTAGTGAACCGTTGCTGAGGAAAGTACAGGGATGCTTTGCATTCTGTTACATACAACACATCCTTGTACTTTCAAAATGGTGCAGGCCAGCAACCTGGCTTGCAGCACCATGTTGCATCATTTCCACATACATTGGGTCCTGAGTTGAACAGCGATGTGTACTATACCTGTTGGGCATGGGTACTGTTGCACAGTTTCCCAAAATTTCCAATACAGATGGATTGTTCTCACAAGCACTGTGTTCTTCCTCTGAGAGGATGGGCCCTATTCTACTGGGTAGTTTTGTCTCATTTAGATTCCCCTTGTTAGACCTGACAGCCTTAGGGTGGTCACCCCCAACAAAGTGCACTGCATGTGTCCAGAGCCTGTAAATTAAATGCTACTAGTGGGCCTGCAGCACTGATTGTGCCACCCACATAAGTAGCCCTTAACCATGTCTCAGACCTGCCACTGCAGGGCCTGGGTGTGCAGTTTCATGCCACTTCGACTTGGCATTTAAAAGCACTTGCCAAGCCTTAAACTCCACATTTTCTACATATAAGTGACCCCTAAGGTAGGCCCTAGGTAACCCATAGGGCAGGGTGCTGTGCAGGTAAAAGGCCGTACATATACCTGTGTGTTTCAGATGTCCTGGTAATGAAAAACTCCTAAATTCATTTTTCACTGCTGTGAGGCCTGCTCCTTTGATAGGCTAACATTAGGGATGCCCTCATATTATGTTTGGGTGGTAGATTCTGATTGGAAAGAGGTCAACAGGTCATATTTAGTATGGCACGAATGGTAATACAAAATTCTGCTTATTGGTGAAGTTGGATTTTATATCACTATTTTAGAAATGCTACTTTTAGAAAGTTAACATTTCTCTGCACTTAAAATCCTTCTGTGCCTTACAGCCTGTCTTCAATCCACATCTGAGCTGGGCTGGTTGACAGCTCCCTTGTGCATTTCACCCAGACAACCACGAACACAGGATGCTCAGTCACACCTGCACACATCTGCATACTGAATGGGTCTTCCTGGGCTGGAAGGGTGGAGGGCCTGACACGTACATTTCAAAGGACAGTGGCCTGCCCTCACACAATGGACTGCTAAACCCCCTACTGGGATCCTGGCAGACAGAGTTGTACTGAAAGGGGACCTTGTGCACTTCAAAACCACTCTTTGAAGTCTCCCCCACTTCAAAGGCACTTTTGGGTATATAAACTGGGTCCCTGACCCTACCAACTTAGACACTTCCTGGGACAGACACTCTGAAGCCGATCCTGCAAACTGCCAAGAGGACCTGCCTGGCTGCCCAAAGGACTCACCTGGACTGCTTTGCTGAGAAGGACTGCTGCCTTGCTGTTGCCCTGCTGCCTTGCTGGCCTCTGGCTCTGCTGAGAAGTGCTCTCCAAGGGCTTGGACTAAGCGTGCCTCCTGTTTCCTGAAGTCTCAGGGCCAGAAAAGACTTCACTTCTGCAAAGGAACTCCTTAAGCAATGAAAATCGACTCACAGCCTGTTGGAATCGACTCACATCCTGCCTAGCGGTGAAAGAATCACTGCATCGCCGTCCTGGAATGACGCTGCCCAGCTCCCCGAGTGGAGATCAACGCAGCGCCAGCGTTGCAACCAGAACTTCAACTCATAGCCCACCGGATCAATGCATCACCAAGCCAAAACGACGCAGCCCGACTTCCTGTGGGAGGAATCGACGCATCGCCTGCTGTGCGACAGAAACGTACCCACTGGATTGACGCAGCACCTGTGAATTCATCCTGTACACTCAGGATTTACACGCATCGACCCTGGGTGTCAAAAGACCCAGCATCGCAAAGAGGATTCAAGCCTGGGCACCGGAATTTGACGCAACGCCCCCACCACGTGGAAAAGAATTGACGCATTGTCTGTGTGCTTCCGGAAATGTGACGCACATCCTTCGTTTTCCACACATCTCCTATTCTGCGGTCTCCGTGCGTGTAATTTTGACGCATACCAGGTACTTTGTTCTTGCAAGAGACATTTACTGATTTTTAAGACCTTAAGACTCTTCTTATCATTATAAAAGTGATATTTCAACTTGTGACTATCACATCTTGATTGTTTTGATCTCAATTAAATCAGATACATATTTTTTATTTTTCTACACCTTTGTGGTGTATTTTTGTGGTGTTCTCACTGTGTTATTGAATAATTTATTGCACAAATACTTTACACCTTGCCTTCTAAGTTAAGCCTGACTGCTCAGTGCCAAGCTACCAGAGGGTGGGCACAGGATATTTTGGATTGTGTGTGACTTACCCAGACTAGGATTGTGGTCCCTACTTGGACAAGGGTGCATACCTCTGCCAATTAGAGACCCCATTTCTAACACCCCTGATATGAGTTTTTAATCTGCAAAGCGTCACACATCATATGATGGCCCAGACCATTCTGTGTGTACAGACCTCCTCAGGTTACCCACTTTTGTGTCCTGGTACACAGGTAAGTGACACACAGTGCTCCTACCCAGTTCATACATTCATTCTCACACACCTACAACACATGTATCATGCATGTCCATATCCAGTGGTACTACATGTTGTTTTGTTATGGACAGCAATTGTTAGAGCCTCACCACACATGGTAGTAGTGGTGTGATTAATGTCAGGTCCCCACATCTGACTCCCACATCAGTAGGCCCACTAACTTCAGCCTGGGTTCTTTCATGGGTCCAATCATTTGTTGTGGCTATGAGTTTCTTGGTGTCCCTTGGGAAGTCCCTGTTTGACATCCTCCAAATAGTACATGCGATACCATGAGACAATGTTGCATCATACTCCTTCCTGGCATGTGTCACATGCTTGCCCCAGTCCACATGACATCTAGGTTGTAGTCTACCAATAGGCTTTACTCTGCATTCCCTTCCCAGGTGAACCACAAGCATTGCACAGTCAGACCCAGTGGTGCATGTGTATTTGTGTTGCTACAATGCAGTACACATGTCTATTCCCTCCTCCCTAGTATGCACGGTCTCCCCATTCCACACAGATGTCATTTGCCATGCAGAGTCAGCACCTACTATGCAGAGCAGTAGCAGTGTGCCACCATGCCTACACATAATCATTGGTTTGTCCACACATGGTCCAGTGGTGTGCATTTCTTACGTTACTCCCTACTACTTGATTCTGTGTGATGGGTTCCTGTGGTCCTTTCAGCTGATACCTGTGTGCACTCACGCTGCCTACCATGTCAGCTTGGTGCAATTTAGTATAATGCAGGGTACAGAAGACATGTCTCTTGCCATTTCCCTATGTGTGGATACCTCCTATCGGCCACATCTGCCCCCCCCAGGTGAGTTGTTTGTCTTGTGACTCAGCCATTTCTTTCTTAGATTTTCTATCTCAGATTAGTGTGCATAGCCCAAGTGAGACCAAGTAATAACATGGTGCAAGGGTCCCTGCAGTTGAGCTAGGCAGCAGTTGGTGAATCATTGGTGTGGTAAGTACAGGGATTCAATGTATTTCCTTCCTTACATTGCATCCCTGCACTTTTGAAATTACACACCACAGTAGAGTGAGCTGGCACGCTGCACTGCATTGCATCATTTCCTCATGTATGAGGCACACAGCTGAGTAAATGTGGACTGATGCTGCACTTCACATAATGATGAAGAGAGTGAGATGATGGTTCTGGCCTGGGTTGTGCAAATTGTTGGAGATCAGTGCACATTACGGCCCGTATTTATACTTTTTGACGCTAAACTGCGCTAACGCAGTTTAGCGTCAAAAAAATTAGCGCCGGCTAACGCCATTCTGAAGCGCCATGCGGGCGGCGTATTTATTGAATGGCGTTAGCCGGCGCTAGCAGACCGGCGCTGCCTGGTGTGCGCGAAAAAAAACCACGTACACCAGGCAGCGCCGGCGTAGGGGAAAATGGCGTTAGGGCGTCTTAAAATGGGGCAAGTCAGGTTGAGGCAAAAAAAATCGCCTCAACCCGATTTGCGCCATTTTTTTACGACGCCCAGACGCCATTTACATGACTCCTGTCTTAGTAAAGACAGGAGTCATGCCCCCTTGCCCAATGGCCATGCCCAGGGGACTTCTGTCCCCTGGGCATGGTCATTGGGCATAGTGGCATGTAGGGGGGCACTAATCAGGCCCCCCATGCCAAAAAAAAAAAAAAAAAAAAATGTCTTACCTGAACTTACCTGAATGTCCCTGGGGTGGGTCCCTCCATCCTTGGGTGTCCTCCTGGGGTGGGCAAGGGTGGCAGGGGGGGTCCCTGGGGGCAGGGGAGGGCACCTCTGGGCTCATTTTGAGCCCACAGGTCCCTTAACGCCTGCCCTGACCCAGGCGTTAAATTCCGGCGCAAATGCGGGTTTTTTTGACCCGCCCACTCCAGGGCGTGATTTTTGCCCGGGAGTATAAATACGACGCATATGCGTCGGAGTCATTTTTTAAGACGGGAACGCCTACCTTGCATCTCATTAACGCAAGGAAGGGGTTCACACCAAAAAATGACGCTAATTCCTCATACTTTGGCGCTAGACGCGTCTAACGCCAAAGTATGAATATGGCGTTAGTTTTGCGTCGAATTTGCGTCGAAAAAAACGACGCAAATTCGGCGCAAACGGAGTATAAATATGCCCCTACATGTCTTTGCTGTTTAACCATAGGTGTGCAAGCATACTACCCTTTGGCCTGCAGACAGTGTGTTTTAGCAATGGGGCATGTCTGCCTCCCCCGTATACATTGCATAGTTACCACATTGCCCCCCACTGCAACTTACCCTGTCATTGTTGTTGTTCTTCATATGCTGCACTGTCATGCCCTGTGACTCCTGCCACCAGCTCCTCAGGGATGATGGCTGCCACCATCTCCTCCAACTCATCCAGGGGCTCCGGTGGTGCTGCACTTCCACATCTGTTCTGCAATGCTGCCTTGCGGTTGCTGGCCAGTTTCTCCTTTGTACTGCACTTGCATGCCAGCCCTTCTTACAGACAATGATTGTCCTCTTGACCTCTGCCACATTGTTGGCTTTATCCACAATGGACTGCCATATGGCCTCTTTCCTCCCTAACGGCAATTATGAGGTGACTAAGGGCTGTTGTGGATTCTCTGTCACCTTAGTGATCAGTATGTTGTTCTCCTCCTCACTAAACGTTCAATTCCTCTTCCCCTTCTCCTGGGTGCCTGTCTGGACATCCTGGCTGGTACTGGGGTTGTCCTGCTGGGGTGTATGGTCTCCAGTGGTATAAATACCTGCTTCTGCAGTGTCCTACTCGGCTTCTTTTTGGAATAGTAGTGTTTTCTGTCTGTTTTTCTACGCTTTTAAGCACAAATGTGATGCTAGGACAGCTAGTCTCAGATTATGTGCACTAATCAGGCTAGCATCACTTTTGCAGTACTAGCATAATTTTTGGTGTGCCAAGGTGTGCAGGCTAGCGTTATGTTTTATACTAACCAGAACCTAATGCCATGCAGTGCTGTTTTGTAAATACAGTGGAAGCATGGCATTGCTATCTGTTGTTAGCTGACAGTAAACTTTTTGATGTTCCGCTGTGCTGCAGCAGGAGAGCGTCATTTCTTGTAAACGAGGCCCTAAGTGTCTTGGAGTGATGTGAGAGAAAAAGAGAGAGTGTGGGGCATATTTATACTCTGTTTGCGCGGAATGTGCGTCAAAAAGTTTGACGCACATTCAGCGCAAACTGTGCACCATATTTATACTATGACGCCGACCCCACGAACGTCAAAGTTCCTCCGTGTGCGTCATTTTCTGGATGCGGGAAACCGCCTTGCGTTTGATGACATGCAAGGTAGGCGTTCCCGGCCAAAAAATGACTTTAAGGCCTTTGCGCCTTATTTACACTCCGCGTCATTTTGACGCAAAGGAGGGGGCGGGCCTTAAAAAACGGCACACAGCCTGATGCGCGCCGTTTTTTAACGTCTGGGTGAGGGCAGGCGTTAAGGGGCCTGTGGGCTCACTTCCATGGTCTCTGACCATGGAAGCTGTCCAGTGGTGCCCTTCCCTGCCCCCAGGGACACCCCCTGCCACCCTCTCCCACCCCTGGAGGACACCCATGGATGAGGGGGCCCATCACAGGTAAGTAGAGGTAAGTTGAGGTAAATATACTTTTTTATTTTTTTTAAAGTGGCATGGGGGCCTAACTTGGGCCCCCCCTACATGCCACTGTGCCCAATGGCCATTGGGCAAAGGGGTAAGACTCCTGTCTTTGCTAAGACAGGAGTCATTTAAATGGGGGTTGTGCATCAAAAAATGGCGCAAGTCTGGTTAGAGCCATGATTTTTTACTCTAACCAGACTTGCACCGTTTTTTGACGCACAACCCCCATTTTTCTCTAAGCCGGCGCTGCCTGGTTAGAGTCATTTTTCACTCTGACCAGCCCGCAGCACCGGCTAATGTCAATCCTTAAATAAGGCGCCTGCCTGGCGCGTAGGGATGGCGTTACCCGGCTGGTTTGCGTCAAAAAAACATAAATATGTGCCTAAGTATCTTTCTTCAGCTCATCTACAGACACATCTTTAGTAGGTGTGAGCATAAAGTGCTCAAGTGTAAGACTGTGTTTGTAACTTTATTGTGAATCAACATTATTCAAAGTTTCCTGGGACTGGATCATAATCTATGATTTGTTTGGATGAATGCTGGTACTCTGTATGTCCACTGGTGCGCTTTTTTTATGAATTGTGTTTGTTACATTGGAAGCATGTGAATATAATGCTACCTTTTCAACTCTACCACAAAAAAATGAATACAAAGGTAAATACCAAACTTAGGGGCATATTTATACTTTTTGTGCAAAACTACACTAAAGCAGTTTTGCATCAAAAGGTTTTGCACCGGCTTGCACCATTCTTGAGCGCCAGCCGGGCACCATATTTATGGAATGGTGCAAGCTGGCGCAAAGGGTAGGCTAGCGTAAAAAAAAATGATGTCAGCCGGGTGGGGATGGCAGTATGGGAGAAGGGGGTTTTGCACTAAAAAATGATGTTAGCGGGTTAGAGTAAAGAAAATGACTAACCTGCCTAGCATCATTTTCTGTTGCAAAACCACCATAACACGTGACTCCTGTCTTAGAAAAGACAGGAGTCATGCCCACCACCCCAATGGCCAGCACAGGGGACCAGGGTCCCCTGGGCATGGCCATTGCACCTAGTGCCATGTAGGGGGCCCACTTCAGGGCCCTCAATGGCACTTTTAAAAACAAATACTTACCTATACTTATGTATGCTTACCTGGGGTCCCCTATACTCCGCTGTCCCTCTGGTGTGGGTGTGGGTGTCCGTGGGGCCTGGGGAGGGCACCTGTTAGTGTATTCCATGGTTCTCCACCATGGAAATAGGCCCACAGGTCCCTTAATGCCTGCCCTGACCCAGGTGTAAAATAATGGAGCAAAGCAAGCTTTGCACCATTATTTGATGCCTCCTGCCCCTAATGCATGATTTTATCATGCAGGGATAACTATGGCGCTAAGGCCATAGAGTCATTATTTGCACGGGAACGCCTACCTTGCATCTCATTGATGCAAGGTAGGTTTCCACATCCGAAAAATGACTTTAACTCCATAACCTTGGTGCTAGATGGGTCTAGCGCCAAAGTATAAAAACTGGAGTTAGTTTTGCACTGAATTTGCATAAATAAAATGGTGCAAATTCAGCTCAATACAAGTATAAATATGCCCCTTAAACTAGCAAACACACTGTGTTTATGAAGGCACCAAAACAGAATGCTGCTCTCTCTTTGGGAGAATTTAGAAGCTGGCACTATATGACAGTCCGTCGTGTAGAACACTCCTGTTGTTGAAGTCACAGGGCCATCAAAGACTTCCTCTGCCAGCACCTGGACTCTCTGCTGAGACTCCTGCAATGCCAAGTGGTGCCCCATCCAGTCCATGGGCCCTGGAAAGATGAGGTTGGCAGAACAAGACTGAAATACACGGCCAGAAATCCATGCGGTGAAATTTGTGATGCATCATCTGCAACACGGCTGATAATTGATGTGCCACACGCATCGCAGATGGGAGATTGACATAGCCAATGACGTAGCGTGGCTGGAAAAACGGCACAACACTGATTGTGGCTGTTGATAACAACACAAACCCCATGCAGCATGGTTTTCTAACACCGTACAACCAGATTTCACTAGCTGGGCATCAAAGTCAAAGAGAACCTGCGTGGATGTGAGGTGTCCTGTCTGGAAATCAACGCATCCCTCTCTTGCGGGAGAAAGAAATGATGCATTGCCTACCCGACTGGAGAAGGAGCCATGCAGAGCCCCACTTGCAAGCACAGAATTGGCGCATTGCTCTTTTGCGAGGGAGACAAACAACGCTTCGCTGACCCGACCGGAGAAGAAACGACACACGGTCTCACTTGCAAGTAAGGAATTGACGCATCAGTGCTTTTTCTGATGTACGCTCACCCATGCAGCTTTATTTTTGACGCAAACCAGGTACTTTGTGTAACAACAACGTTTCTATTGTTTTCTATGGAGTAAGTCTCTTAGGGGGTGATTCTCACCCTGGCGGGCGGCGGAGGCCGCCCGCCAGAGTTCCCCCACCAAAATACCGCTCCGCGGTCGAAAGACCGCTGAGGGTATTTTGGGATTTGCCCTGGGCTGGCGGGCGACCGCCAAAAGGCCGCCTGCCAGCCCAGGGCAAATCAACCTTCCCACGAGGACGCCAGCTCAGAATTGAGCCGGCGTAGTGGGAAGGTGCGACAGGTGCAGTGGCACCCGTCGCGTATTTCAGTGTCTGCAAAGCAGACACTGAAATACAAAGTGGGGCCCTCTTATGGGGGCCCCTGCAGTGCCCATGCCATTGGCATGGGCACTGCAGGGGCCCCCAGGGGCCCCGCGGCACCGCTTACCGCCATCCTGTTCCTGGCGGGAGACCCGCCAGGAACAGGATGGCGGTAGGGGTTGTCTGAATCCCCATGGCGGCGGAGCACGCTCCGCCGCCATGGAGGATTCAAACGGGCAGCGGAAAACAGGCGGGAGACCGCCGGTTTTCCTTGTCTGACCGCGGCCGAACCGCCGCGGTCAGAATGCCCAGCGGTGCCTTGCCAGCCTGTTGGCGGTGCTACCGCGGTCATTCGCCCTGGCGGTTTTTACCGCCAGGGTTAGAATGACCACCTTATTCTTTTAAAAAGTCATATCTTGACTTGCGTACATTGGATTTTCGTGGTATTGGTCTTGTTTGATTTAGATAAATATTACCTATTTTTCGAAACCGGCGTGGTGTCCATTTTGTAGTGTTTCATTTTATTACTGTGTGTTGGTACAAATACTGTACACATTGCTTCTGGGTTAAGCCTTTCTGCTTGTGCCAAGCTACCAAGGGGGTGAGCGGGTTAACCAGGTGTGTTTCTCCTTTACCCTGACTAGAGTGAGGGTCCTTGCTTTGACAGGGGGTAAGCTGACTGCTATCCAAAGACCCCATTTCTAACAAGGAGAACTTGCAGTTTAGCACTGGACAGCAGTGGTAAAGTGCCCAGTGTACCAAAAGCAGCAGAAACAAAGTCCAGCACACAGTCAAAATATAGGAAGCAGAGGCAAAAAAGACAGGGGAGACCATACCAAGGATGCCAGGTCTAACACGTGTCCCCCCCAGCTGAAAGTGAGTGGGGAGAACTACTCAATCTTTTGAGCGTTCTCATCATTAAGGAGGAAGAATCTGGACAGATCTATCACCATTGTTGTGTTCTGTTCCAAGGCGGTGTTCCACCATAAAGTCTATTCCCTGTAAGGAGATGAACCAGCTCAACAGTTTTGGACTCTCACCTCTCATCTGCATTAACCATCTGAGGGGACTATGGTCTGTCTGAACTCAGAGGTGAGGCCCTAACATGTAGGGTCTTAGCTTCTTCAGAGCCAGAGTACAGCAAAAGCTTCTCGCTCAATTGCACTCCACCTACGTTCCCGGGGAAGTAACCTCCTTCTAATGAAGGCTACAGGTTGGTCTAGGACATCTTTATTCAGCTGTGCAAGTACTGCTCCACACCATGCTCTGTAACCATCCGTCTGAATGACAAACTCCTTGGAGAAGTCAGGCACCTTCAGCATGGGTGCCTTGCACACGGCTGCCTTCAGGGCATCAAAAGCGGTCTGGCAAGCCTCAGTCCTGACCCCCTTTTTGGGTTGCTTCTTGGAGGTTAACTCAGTCAAGGGAGCAACAGTAGTGCTCCTGTAGTATCCTGTGAGGCCTAGAAAGGCTCTTACCTCTGTCTGGGTCTTGGGAGGCTCCTAAGCCAGAATAATATCAATCTTTGGTTGTAGGGGTGCAACCTGGCCAATCCCACCTGTTGTCCCAAGTACACCACAGAACCCTATTTGGCACTTATTAGCCTTAATAGTGAGACCTGCCTTCAGCAGAGCCTTCAACACTTTGCAGAGGTGCTGTAGGTGTTCCTCCCAGCTGGAGATGAACACTGGAATATCATCCAGGTAGACTGCACTGAAACCTTCCAACCCAACCAAAACCTGGTTGACCAACCTCTGAAAGGTGGTAGGGGCATTTTTCATCCCAAAGGGCATAACCCTGAACTGGTAGTGTCCATCGAGGTTGGAAAATGCTGACCTCTCCTTTGCTCCCTCAGTTAAGGCAATCTGCCAGTACCCAGACGTTAGATCAAATGTGCTGAGAAATGTGGCAGCTCCCACCCGATCAATGAGCTCATCAGCTCTGGGGATGGAGTGCGCATCAGTCTTTGTGACAGCATTGAGTCCACGGTAGTCCACACAGAACCTGAGTTCTGGTGTGGCACCGAGGGCAGCAGACCTTAGGACCAAAATGATGGGGCTGGCCCAAGGACTACTGGAAAACTCAATAACCCCTAATGCTAACATCCTGGACACCTCATCCTTGATGCTAGACCTGATCTTGTCAGTCACCCTGTAAATCTTGTGCTTTACAGGTGGACTGTCCCTAGTGTCCACATCATGTGTACACAGATGAGTGACCCCTGAGGTCAAGGAGAACAAGGATGCAAACTGTCCAAATGTCTGGTGACAGTCCCTATGTTGCTCAGGGGTCAGTGAGGGGGAGAGGCTTACACCCTGCACAGATCCATCTTTCTCCTGGGTAGACAGGAGGTAAGGAAGAGGCTCACTCTCTCCCTCCACCCCATCATCTGTTGCTAGGAGCATTGTCACCTCAGACCTCTCAAAGTGAGGTTTGGGATGGTTCACATGCAGAACCCTTGAAGGGTTCCTTGAGTCCGCAAGTTCACCAGATAGGTGACCTCACTCTTGCACTCCAGCACCTTAAAAGGCCCAGTCCATTTATCTTAGAGAGCACAAGGCTCTACTGGGGCCATGACCCACACTTTCTGGAACTCAACCAGAGTGGTATTCTGGTCATACCAGCGTTTCATGTATTCCTGGCTTGTGCAAGGTTCTCCTCAGCGAGCTTCCTGAAGCGTGCTGTCTGGTTTCTAAATGCCAGCATGTAACTAAACACATCCTGGGGGGGGCTTACTGGAGGCCTTCTCCAAAGCCTTCTTCACCAGACTCAGAGGTCCCCTCACAGGTTGGCCATACAACAACTCAAAGGGGCTAAAACTTCCCTTCTGTGGCATCTCCATCTAAGCAAATAAAAGGCCTGGCAAGAGGACATTCCACTTACGCCTCATGAGCTCTAACAGGCCCATATTTATGCCCTTCAGGGTTCGGTTGAATCTCTCAATCAAACCATTTCCTTGGGGGTGGTAAGGAGTGCTGAACTTATAGGTCACCCCACACTCCTTCCACAGCAACTTCATATAAGTAGATATGAAGCTGGTACCCTGTCAGATTCCACCTCCTTGGGGGTAAATACCCCCATCAATGCTCGGCCCACCACAGGGGCTGTGATTGATCTAAGAGGGATAGCTTCCGGGTACCGGGTGGCACTGTCCACCAAGACCAGGATAAACCTGTAGCTCATTAATCTATTGAGATTCAGAGGCCCCACAATATCCATGCCCACCCTCTCAAAACGAGTGCTGACCACAGGGGAAGGCTGGAAGGCTGGAGGGGAGCCTTACATTTCTCCCCTTCTTGGTGTTTGCTTGTCAAGTTTGGCAAGACCTGCAATATGCATCAGAGTGCCTGTTCATTTGGGGTCAGTAAAAGTGGGTGAGAATCCTTTCAAAGGTCTTGTCCTGCCCAAATGTTTTGCTGAATGCACATCATGCGCTAAACTCAGTAGAATGGCTCTGAAGAACAGGACGTGGGCTGCCCCAGGCTCAGCAACATTATACTTTCACTATACAAGAGATCATCCTCCCAACAGATCCAGTGTGATCCACACTCCTTGCCAGATGCCTGGTCTGCAGCCTGGGGTCTGCAGTCTGCTGCTGCAGACCCTCTGGAGCAGGGCATGTCTTCTGTGGCTCACAGAATTCTTCCCTGGTGGGACCCCCTTCCTGCTGCCAATGGGTCAGCTTGGGTACCACCCCTAGTTTAGCCACTTGTTCCCCTGTAGGCTCTGGGGTGTGCCCCTCAGGTTCAGCCTCCTCCTGGACCATGGGAACTTCTGGGGCGGGTTTCCTGTGACCCTTGCCCTTCCTCTTTCTGGAAGGCACCTAGCCCACTCTTTCAGGCTCCAGGGCCTCCTCATCACCCTGACGGACTGCCATTGACCAGAGGGTCACACATGCCCACCCAGGCAGCCCCAACATCTCCAAGGGCGACCGTGCATCGGAAAAGTCAGCGAAGCGTCGATTCCTTACTGGCAAGTGAGGCCATGCCATTTCTTCTCCGGTCCGGTTTCTCTCATGCAAGAGAGTGATGTGTCGATTTCTAGACAGACAGAAACTTTGGACTTTGTGGTATATTCCTGCTTGTGAAGTGTCTCCAAGGGCTTCGACTGAGCCTCCTGTTTGAAGTCTCAGGGCCATTAAAGACTTCCTCTGCCAGCACCTGGACTCTCTGCTGAGACTCCTACCCTGCCAAGTGGTACCCACTCCAGTCCCTGGGCCCTTGAAAGGTGAAGCTGGTAGAACCAAGGTGGAAATCCACGCATAGGAGCCATTCAGGAAAAAACTTGATGCCCCACCTGCAACGCGGTTGTAAAAATGATAAACCACCTGCATCACAGCTGAGAAATAGATGCACTACCTGCAGCGCAGCTGGGAAATCGATGCGTCACCTGCATCATGGCTGGAGAAATGATGTAACACCTGCTTGTGACTACTGAAATCGACGTAAGCCCCACGCAACTCGGTTCCTCATCACCGTGCAGCCGGATTTCACACGCATCATCGTCGGGTGTCAAAACTGATGTGAACCTGCCCTGGTCCGAGGTGCCTGTCCATAAATCGATGAGTTGCTCTCTCGCAGGAGAGAAAAATTATGTATTGCCTACCCGACCAGAGAAGAAACGATGCACAGCCTCACTTGTGAGTAAGAAATCGACGCATCACTGACTTTTCTGACACACGCTCGCCCAATCGGTTTTAATTTTGATGCAAACCAGGTACTTTGTGTAAAATCAACGCATCCATTTTTTTCTATGGAGAAGAAAAACTTTAAAATGTCATACCTTTACTTGGTCTTGTTTGATTTATATAAATATCGGCTATTTTTCTAAAGTAGTGTGGTGTCCATTTTGTAGTGTTTTCACTATTACTGTGTGTGTTGGTGCATATTCTTTACACATTGCCTATGGGATAAGCCGGACTGCTAGTGGGAAGCTACCAAGCGGGTGAGCAAGGGCTATCCTCGATGTATATCTCCCTTACCCTGACTAGGGTGAGAGTCCATGCTTGGAAAGAGTGCAAACTGACTGCCAACCAGAGACCCTATTTCTAACAGTGTTGGTATGAGAGCACTGTTTCTAGTGAAAGTGTCTGTAGATGTGTTGGTCTGTCTGGGATGGGGGTATGCTCTTTGTCTCACATATGTCATCTCACTCTATATACATACCCTATACAAAATTCACACTGATTGACATTCCGTGCAATTGTTGCCATTTGTCTTTGCTCTGGAGAAATGTTCCCTCCTTCAAGGTTGTTTGACAGGTATTATCATTCATCTGGAAATAGAAGACGTGTTTACTCTTCATCTGTTGACTACTTTCTGTCCTCTGGGGAAAAGGCACATGCACAGTTTATCAAGATAAACTGTCAGTGCAGTGGAGGATAATGAGCTCAGGGATAAGAGGCAGGCTGGTCGCAGGAGGGAGACTATCTTATTTAAATTCCCCATAATACACCAAGATCTCTGTCATGCTTCTGGATGTTGTTTTCTGCCCTCTACTCAGATTGCTCACCTTTACACATGCTTGTGGGCATGTGAACTTAATCACGTTCCAGCCTACAATTCTTCACACTAGAGACTGGTGAGTTACAAGAAATACAAACATCTGCTTCAAAGGTTAATAGTATTATTTTTTCTTATACTCCCTGTTGTCTTAGAGTTAAACCTGGCAGCTCACACATTCCAACAGTTCAAACATGCTTCTCTTTCCTGACCCATTTTCTTTTTAATTTTCTCTAATATTGTTTTCTGTTTTCCTGCAGATCAGTCTGTTTTGCTATTGCATACCTGTTTCTCCGATTCTTGATTTTCTTTTGTCTCTTGAGTCAGTCCTGCCCTTCTGTATCTTGTGAATGTCTCTTGCTCCCTTGACTGTTGCTGATATTGTTCACTCCTGTTTGTCAGAAGCTGCTCGGACTCTGCAGAAGGCCAAAGCTGAGTAGCTTTCTTTTACCTTCATACATCTTTAACCCATCACCAAGTAATCCATATCCCTCAAACTCACTACTGCGCATTCTTTTTCATCACTGCTTTGTCACTGTTTTTCAGTCTCTTCCTCCTAGTTTCTCCTTTTTTGTGTTTTCCTCTATTTTGTGCTGTGTTGAAGCCTTATGTGTTAAAAAAATAATCACTGTGCCACAAAAATAAATGCCAGTCCACAAGACTAAGTGCTTATCCACAAAACTATGGTCGAAAATTAAGAAGGCCTAGCGTCACCTTAGATTAATATTTTTACGCTAATGTGGCGTTCATCTTTCAAAATCGCTGTGCCATATTTACAAGGGTGCAATGCATACATTGCGCCACTTTGTGACCCCTTGTCCCACATTATACCTGTGCCCTGCAAAATGTATGCAAGGGGGGAATTCTGGTGCAATGAGGCCCGCCAAAATGGTGCACTGTAATCTGCAAGATTTAGTGCGTCATTTTTGGCGTAATTTCAAAAGGACGCACCCATTGGAATCAATGGACCTCCTTGCACTTTGCTCCACTAACATGAACATTTTTGACACTAGTGGAGCAAAGCACCACAATAGTTTCAGAAACGTTGACGCTATTATTCCTAATACTGCCATGGTACGCCATATCTTAAATATAGCTTAAATACACATGGTGGCGTTAGGGGGTACACGGGGTGCATCGTGGAGCACCACTTATCCTAAATCCGGGCCCAAGTGCCGGTCCACAAAAATATGTACCGTCCCACAAAAATAAGTGCTAATGGGCTCCACCTACGACCAGAGGCTTAGATTATGCACTGCGCACCATGCATATTAAAGGTGTGCCATTTGAACTGTATTGCATACAGCTCATCTACCCAGTTTCTGATATGTTGTAGACAGAGAGCAGAGCGCTGTCCTTACCTAAGCATCATGGTACGAAAAGTCACCAGAGCACTAAGCGATCAATATGAACAGTAGTATCTAAATGTTCACAGAAAACATTATTCATCGTCTATTAAAAATTCATCAACTCATACCCCTTTTGTGGTGTATTTTCATGGCAAGTTGGTCTGTTGTTCTGCTGCCTGCAAGCCAGTCTTTTACTTTCCAGTTCTGGAGGGGTTACTTAGACTTTGTTGGCTGTGCATAATCTGATACAAATACATATGGATCCATGGAGCTCGGCATCCGTGTGTCCAGTTAGTGGGGGACCAAGTGCAGGGCTCCTCACTTGAAAACTCCTTAAATGACAGTCCAAACTTTTCATTATGGGGCACCCGTCACAAGATTTCACTGCCGCCAGGTGCCTCAATGGGGGTCCCAGGCAATGAAATAATTTAACAATCCCAAAACACAGGGATTTTGTTCATGAAAAACAAAAAAACACTTCCATGCGGGTAAATCCATGATGCTGCTTGCTTAATAAAGTTGTCTCCCTTCAGTGAAACTGCTGTACTGGTGGTTGCGCTGAGCAAAGGCGGTGGGGTTCTCTCAAAAGGGTGGGTACTCACGTATTCTCTGAATCTGGCCCGTTTTATTCTGCAGAAATACCAAGGCCAGTAGTCAGTTTTTCAAACCTTGGCGCTTCATTGTATGCTGATGAAGAGGTGAGTGTGGACGGAAAGGGACTTGGTTTGTAGTGAAAAAATGATCATGTTGGCTACCTATTCTGAAACTAACTTATTGCGATTCAATACATGTAAAATACAATTTTTCATATTATGGGATAACTTTGTGTCACAGTTTTGCTATAACAACTGAGATATTGCTTGTTGTCAAGCAGTGGATCTTGGCTTTCTGTTTTCATTTAACCTTCCTTGATTGGTTCATAGGCAAGTACTCACTAAGAGGGGCCTTTGGTCTTTTTAATAAAATGTAGGAAGCCTTTGGCTCACTGTGCGTGCCTGCCTTCTTTTCTTGGCTCAGACTTTATTTTTGGGCGGAATTAAGTTATTTTAACATAATTGAGCGTAAATGCTGGAAGAAAAATTTAGGACTCCTAAATTGCATAATCACGGGGGATCTACATGTCGAAATGAAGTTTTCAGTTACTTAGGCCGCAGTTACCATTGACACATCATCGTTATATTTTATTAAGTAGAGATGATACCTCAATTGAGAGATGGTTTTTCAGCAATTATGGAATTCCCGACCTGTTTGGGCCAATATCGAGATGATAGCTCTGCAAAGTGTGCTTAGCCCAAGTAAGACTGTAATTGTCTAATAACTGTATAATAGAATTGTGTTTCATGTTTTCAGCATGGAGGTAGCTGGTTTTGTTAAAAATCTGTGTCTGAAGATTTTTGGACAGTGAGAGAGATCAAATTTTATCAATGTATTAGTGGCATAGAAGTTAGCATTCAGTAATGAATTAACCAACACTTAAAGGCCTGACAGAGAAAATAACATCTTGAAAAATGTGCACGTCTGACTTATGTGGCCGTCATTCATAGTAAACATTACGTTTTGCATTCATATTAAATGAAGTACTAATGTAAATTAATATTAAAAGTCTTATTTTAAATAATAAATGAATATGAATTAATCACACATATTGAATATAATGGATTTTAAGAATGCAAGTTACATGTGTGCAGAAAAATAAATGCACGTTTAAATTTGTTTCAACATGTCCTAAATAATGTTTGCAATTAAATAATTTGCTTTGCATATATGAATTGTAAAGTGCGCAATAGGTTTATAACTGTATTGAATGTTTTAATGTATATTAATGCTTTCTTAGCTTGACTAGGCCTGAAAGATTCATTTGGCAGCAGTAATGGAAAATCACTTGCTTATTCTGTCCCCTCTGACCTGAATTCTTTTCCTAGGCTGTTAAAGTGATGTTGAATGCCCTATTGAATTGAAGGTAAGGAACATCGGCCCTCATTTTGACCCTGGCAGTCTTTTGACCGACAGGGTTAATGTGTCGGAATCACTGACAACATGCTGGCGATGTATACCGCCACATTATGAGTGTGGCGGTTTGGCCGCTGGCAACCTGCCACATCACCACTCATACTGCCATGGCGGTATGAACTGCCAGGCCAGAGATGTTTATGTATTATAAGGGTGTTCCAGTAAGCCAATGTAAATTGGTAAAATTGGTCACTAGCCTGTTAGTGACAATTTGAAATAAATGAGAGAGCATAACCACTGAGGTTCTGGTTAGCAGAGCCTCAGTGAGACAGTTAGGCACCACACAGGGAACATATACATGCACAACTATATACTCACAAACAAGCCAAAAGTGGGGGTAACAAGGCTAGAAAGAGGCATAAACACTGAGGCTCTGATTAGCAGAGCCTTAGTGATACAGTTAGGCACCACACAGGGAGCATATACAGGGCACACTTTATGAGCACTGGGGTCCTGGCTAGCAGGATCCCAGTGACACAGGCAAAAACAAACATATATACAGTAAAAATGGGGGTAACATGCCAGACAAGATGGTACTTTCCTACACTACCTTTCTTTCTCCATGTTGAATTTGTGTTTGTGGTGTTTAGTTTGTGTTTGTGTGACATGTGTGTGTGTTGGTTGTGCATGCTGTTACACCAGGCCTGCTTGTGTGTCTGAGCCCCTGCCATCAGTACCACTGTGATGGGTGTGTATTGTGTGTAGGATATACTTGTGTAGTTACATGCATGTGTGCAGCTAAGTTTTGTATTGTTCGTGTTGCGATGCATTGTGGTGGTGTTGTTTGCCATTGTGTAGTTGTTGTTTATGCGTCCATGTCTGTGGTGATGGCTATGTCACATGCTTTGTGTGTTGTGTGGGCGTGGTGTGTAAATTGGTACGTTGTGTGGGTGTGTTATACTGTTAATTGATTGTGAGTTGTCATTCCGTGTTGTTGTCAGTATGTGTTGTCTTGTGTAGGTGTGCAGTGAAATAGTTTGCTGACATGTTTGTGTAGTTGGGGTTGTAATGTTGTTGTGTGACTCTGTGGAGTTCTGCATGAATGTATTAGCAAGTGGCTGTGATGTGTGGGTTGGTGTGTGTTTGGCACATGTGTGTTGGCTGTAGTGTTTGTAGTTTGGGTGTGCGGGTGTGTATGTAGGTGTGTGTTTGGTATGGCTGTGTGGTTGCATGTGTGTGTGACCGTCGGAAGCTATCCAGGGTGTGTGTGTTGTTTGTATGTGTGTACTAATGGCTTTCCGTCCAGTGTGTGCTAGGTTGGTGTACTTACGTTTGTTGTCTTCGTCACCCCCGTTGCTGGTTCCGGAGTCATATTGCGAGCAGGAGCAGTGGGAGGATTTCGAGTTCAGGTACCATATCGGCTCTGAACTTGTCTGTGTTCCTGAAGGTAAGTGTCTCCTTTTATAGTGTTCATTTCCACCAGGATTTTGGTGGTGGTGCGACTGCAGGGGAATCCTTGGCATTGTGCAGCTTTGTAATGTGTCTGGTGAAAACATGGTCTCCGCCAGCCTGAAGCTGCCTCCTGCCGTCCATGGCAGTCTGACCGCACTGGCGGTAATTGCGGTGTTCTGGCTGTGTTTTGTTCGGAACACCACCATGGTCATAATTTGGCAGTCTTCAACGCCGGGCTGTCGGTGGTAAACCACTGTTGCCAACATGGCAGTCTGGAGACTGACAATCTCGAAATTACCACCTTAATCTACTAAACATTAATACTATCAAACACTCCAAAAGAATAATGTAGATTAGCAACAACACAACATGCACATTATTATTAAAATTCAAAGCAGATGATGATGACATCAGTAAACTATCAAAATACAATTTAACAATCAATTTCTGATTTCATATTACAGGGCTGGGCTGGGCCGGGCCATTCCTTTCACTAACACAAATTTGGACTGGCACATTTCGGAACAGGCTAACACATGCAGGCAATATCAAAAATAAAAGAGAGACAAAAATAATTCAGAAAAAAATCTAACTAAGGCAAGTCACTATAAAAATACGCTGGTGTAAGTACCTGACTGAAAACAAAACAAGAAACCACATTTAGTTATACCTCTCCTCATGAGACAGCCTACAGCGATGATTCATCAAACAGGACTGTCACCTTCTTCCAGCATCAGTTGACAGCAGCATCCGGACAGTGCTGAACACAGGCTACACATCAGACAGATCAGCAGATCAGGATTAGTTGGGCTTCTCAGTACTGAACCACATACCAGAATAGGATAATTAAGAATAAGATGAGAAAACTCATGTTACAGCAGACGCAAACGATGTTCTGGACAGCTTCTAGGCAGGAGAAGACTAACTAGGACTGACTTTAACAAAAACAAACTCAAGACTCACATAAATCTCTCTCAAGACTGACTAACTCAAGACTGACATCAGTTTCAAAGTTTCTCACTAATTAGAATAACCAGTTTTAGACCTGACAACCTTAGGGTGATCACCCCTAACTTTTTGCCTGTCTCCCTCCACTTTTTGGACACCGTTTTTGTTGGTTTTAGGACTCTGCACACTTTACCACTGCTAACCAGTGCTAAAGTGCATATGCTCTCTCCCTTAAAACATGGTGACATTGGTTCATACCCAATTGGCTTATTTAATCTACTTGTAAGTCCCCAGTAAAGTGCACTGCATGTGCCCACGGTCTTTAGATGAAATGCTACTAGTGGGAATGCAGCACTCGTTGAGCCACCCACATAAGTAGCCCCTAAACCATGTCTCAGGCCTGCCATTGCAAGGCCTGTGTGTGCAGTTTCACTGACAATTCGACTTGGCACTTGAAAATACTTCCAAGCCTTAAACACTCTTTTTTCTACATATAAGTCACCCCTAAGGTAGGCCCTAGGTAACCCACAGGGCAGGGTGTTATGTAGGTAATGGGCAGGACATATACCTGTGTAGTTTATATGTCCTGGTAGTGTAAAACCCCTACATTCGTTTTACTTTGCTGTGAGGCCGGCTCCTTTCATAGGTTAACATTAGGGCTACCCTCATATACTGTTTGAGTGTTAAATTCTGATCTGAAAGGAGTAACAATGTAATATTTAGTATGGTCAGAATGGTAATACAAAATCCTGCTGACTGGTGAAGTTGGATTTATTATTACTGTTTAAGAAATGCCAGAAAGTGAGCATTTATCTGCACTTAAATCCTTCTGTGCCTTACAATTCACGTCTGGCTAGGTTTAGTTGACAGCTCCCTTGTGCATTCACTCAGACAAACCCAAACACAGGATGCTCAGTCACACTTGCACACATCTGCTTACTGAATGGGTCTTCCTGGGCTGGGAGAGTGGAAGGGCTGACACTTACATGTCAAAGGACAGTGGCCTGCCCTCACACAATGGACTGCCACACCCCCTACTGGGACCCTGGCAGTCAGGATGGAACTAAAAAGGGACCTTGTGCACTTCTAAGCCACTCTTTGAAGTTTCCCCCACTTCAAAAATACATTTGGGTATTTAAACAGGTCCTTTGACCATACCAACTCAGACACTTCCTGGGAAAGCAACTCTGCACCAAAACCTGCAATCTGCCAACAGAAGCTGTCTGGCTGCCCAAAGGGTTCACCTGACTACTTTGGTGAAAAGGACTGCTGCCTTGCTGTTGCCTTGCTGCCCTCTGGCTCTGCTTAGAAGTGCTCTCCAAGGGAATGGATAGAGCTTGCCTCCTCTTCCTTGAAGTCTTAGGGCCAAAAACACTTCATCTCTGCAAAAAACTCCTTCTGCAGCGAAAGTTAGGTGCACAGCCAGCCAGAAATTATGCACAGCCTGCATCACGGTAAGAAAATCACCGCACGTCAAACCTGAACGATGCAGCCTGGCTCCCCAAGCGGAGATTGACACAGCGCCAGCATTGTGACCGGAACTTTGACGCACGGCCCACTGGATTGACGCTTAACTGAGCCAGAACGCTGCAGCCCGACTTCCTGCAAGAAGAATCGATGCAGCACCTGCTGTGTGACAGAAATTTCCCCGCATCGCCCACCGGATCGACGCAGCTCCTGTGACTCCGTCCTGCTCACCAAGGATTTCTCTGCATCGTCCCCGGGCCGTCCGAATACACTGCAAACCCAAAGAGGATCCAAGTCAGCCGGAAATCGAAGCAAAGCCTTCCCTGCATGGAAAATTAACAACACATCGTCTGTGTGTGCCTGGAGAAACCGACGCACACCTCCCCATTTTCCATACATCTCCACCTCTGTGGTCCCTTGTGGAGCAGTTGAATGCAAACCTGGTAGTTTGTGCTCGCAAGAGACACTTGTTGCTTTTTAAGGATTAAAGACTCTTTTTATAATTTTCTAAAGTGAGATCTCAACGTGTACTTATCAAATCTTGATCGTTTTGACCTGCATTTAACTAGATAAATATTCTATATTTTTCTAAACACTGTGTGGTGTATTTTTGTGGTGTTATACTGTGTTATTGCATGATTTATTGCACAAAAACTTTACACATTTCCTTCTAAGTTAAGCCTGACTGCTCAGTGCCAAGCTACCAGAGGGTGGGCATAGAATAATTTGGATTGTGTGTGACTTACCCTGACTAGAGTGAGGGTGCTTGCTTGGACAGGGTATAACCTGACTGCCAACCAAGGACTCCATTTCTAACAACCAGAATTCTCTCAAATGGTCCTTCAGGTGGGTGCACTTCGGACATCAGATTCAACATCCAATGGCTGCAGATGGCACTACTGATATTGCAACTATTCCAAATCTTCTCAGCAAAAGGGCATTGTCATCTGTATGATTTCATTCATTTCCTGACAATATTGCATTCTCCAATTATTTGTTACTTGAGATCTTTTCTCACCACACACACTAAACTATGTTAACTACACATTTCCTGTCCTGTTTAACAGACAGAAGAAATAATGTAACATTGTTATTTCTAAACTATGGCCCTCATTTTGACATTGGCAGTATTCTTTAAATACCGCCAATGCCACGGCTGCTAGAAGACCGCCCACCATATTATGGATACTGAAGGATTTCTGCCACAGTCAGGGCGAAAATCCAGCAGTAGCCATGCTGGCAGATGATGGTGTCCTGGCGCTGCTACCACCAGCACTGCCCCACCAGTAGGAATCCACCACCCGTATTAAGACTATTAGTAGGGCCTGACGGTGTCCTGCTGGGGGGGCGCTGCCGGCAGTATCAGCACCCCTTCCCTGCTGGATGACCATCTCCCTGGAACAGGTAAGGTGATCCTCCGACAGGGGAGGGGGGTGGCAGAGTGGGGGAGTTGTGTGTGAGAGTGTGGTGTGTGCCTATGTGTATGAATGTGGGTGTGGATGTTTGAACGTGAGTGTTGTGGTGTATGCATGGTTTTATGCGTGTGAGTGAATTCATGTATGACTGTTGAAGTGAGTGCATGTCTGCATGTCAGTGTGCATGTGTGTGAGTATGCGTGTTTGGATGGGTGTGTGCATGCGTGCCTGAATGCTTGTGAGTATGTGTGAGTGAATGCGTGGACGGATGAGTGTGAGTGGATGCGTGCCTGGAAGTGTAGGCGAATGGGTGTATGCGTGGTGCATATGGGTGTCTGTGTGCATGTATGCGGGGAGGGGGCGCTGTGACTGTTGGGGGTGAGGGAGGGGGGTGATGTGAGTGTGTGTGGCTGTGTGCGTGTATGGCTGTGGGGGCAGTTGTGTGGTGGGTGCGTGTCTACGTCACTGTATGAATGGGTGTTGTGAGTGTGAATGAGTGCATGCGTATATGGGGAGTAGGGGTGTGTGTGAATGGATCGGAGGGGTTGGGGGTGTGTGAATTAATCGGAAGGGGTGGGGGTGGATGAATTGAAGGTTCTAGGGGTGTGTGTGAATGAATCAGAGGGTGTGGGGGTGTGTGTGAATGAATCGAAGGGGGTGGAGGGGTGTGTGGATGAATCAGTGGGGGTGGGGGGTTGAGTGTTTGGATCGGGGTGGAGGAGTTTTTGGATCGGGGTGATGGAGTTAGTTTGCATCAGGGGTAGGGGGGTTAGGTGCCTGAAGGGAGGGTGGGCGAGCTGTCTACCAGTGACAGGGAAGGAATTCCCTGACACCGGTAGGCCCTACCACTGTGGTTTTTGTGGCTGTGCTACCGCGGCGGAAACCATGGCGGTAGGCCGGCTCATAATACCACCAGTGGTACTCTGTGGGTGCACCCTTATAATTCCCTAGTATATGGTACTGAGGTACCCAGGGTATTGGGGTTCCAGGAGATCCCTATGGGCTGCAGCATTGCTTTTGCCACCCATAGGGAGCTCTGACAATTCTTACACAGGCCTGCCACTGCAGCCTGAGTGAAATAACGTCCACGTTATTTCACAGCCATTTTACACTGCACTTAAGTAACTTATAAGTCACCTATATGTCTAACCTTTACCTGGTAAAGGTTAGGTGCAAAGTTACTTAGTGTGAGGGCACCCTGGCACTAGCCAAGGTGCCCCCACATTGTTCAGAGCCAATTCCCTGAACTTTGTGAGTGCGGGGACACCATTACACGCGTGCACTACATATAGGTCACTACCTATATGTAGCTTCACAATGGTAACTCCGAATATGGCCATGTAACATGTCTATGATCATGGAATTGCCCCCTCTATACCATCCTGGCATAGTTGGCACAATCCCATGATCCCAGTGGTCTGTAGCACAGACCCTGGTACTGCCAAACTGCCTTTCCTGGGGTTTCACTGCAGCTGCTGCTGCTGCCAACCCCTCAGACAGGCAGCTGCCCTCCTGGGGTCCAGCCAGGCCTGGCCCAGGATGGCAGAACAAAGAACTTCCTCTGAGAGAGGGTGTGACACCCTCTCCCTTTGGAAAATGGTGTGAAGGCAGGGGAGGAGTAGCCTCCCCCAGCCTCTGGAAATGCTTTGTTGGGCACAGATGTGCCCAATTCTGCATAAGCCAGTCTACACCGGTTCAGGGGACCCCTTAGCCCTGCTCTGGCGCGAAACTGGACAAAGGAAAGGGGAGTGACCACTCCCCTGACCTGCACCTCCCCTGGGAGGTGTCCAGAGCTCCTCCAGTGTGCTCCAGACCTCTGCCATCTTGGAAACAGAGGTGCTGCTGGCACACTGGACTGCTCTGAGTGGCCAGTGCCACCAGGTGACGTCAGAGACTCCTGCTGATAGGCTCCTTCAGGTGTTAGTAGCCTATCCTCTCTCCTAGGTAGCCAAACCCTCTTTTCTGGCTATTTAGGGTCTCTGTCTCTGGGGAAACTTTAGATAACGAATGCAAGAGCTCATCCGAGTTCCTCTGCATCTCCCTCTTCACCTTCTGATAAGGAATCGACTGCTGACCGCGCTGGAAGCCTGCAAACCTGCAACATAGTAGCAAAGACGACTACTGCAACTCTGTAACGCTGATCCTGCCGCCTTCTCGACTGTTTTCCTGCTTGTGCATGCTGTGGGGGTAGCCTGCCTCCTCTCTGCACCAGAAGCTCCGAAGAAATCTCCCGTGGGTCGACGGAATCTTCCCCCTGCAACCGCAGGCACCAAAAAGCTGCATTACCGGTCCCTTGGGTCTCCTCTCAGCACGACGAGCGAGGTCCCTCGAATCCAGCAACTCTGTCCAAGTGACCCCCACAGTCCAGTGACTCTTCAGCCCAAGTTTGGTGGAGGTAAGTCCTTGCCTCACCTCGCTGGGCTGCATTGCTGGGAACCGCGACTTTGCAGCTACTCCGGCCCCAGTGCACTTCCGGCAGAAATCCTTTGTGCACAGCCAAGCCTGGGTCCATGGCACTCTAACCTGCATTGCACGACTTTCTAAGTTGGTCTCCGGCGACGTGGGACTCCTTTGTGCAACTTCGGCAAGCACTGTTTCATGCATCCTTGTAGTGCCTGTTTCTGGCACTTCTCCGGATGCTACCTGCTTCAGTGAGGGCTCTTTGTCTTGCTCGACGTCCCCTCTCTCTTCAGGTCCAATTTGCGACCTCCTGGTCCCTTCTGGGCCCCAGCAGCGTCCAAAAACGCTAAACGCACGATTTGCAACTAGCAAGGCTTGTTGGCATCCTTCCGGCGGGAAATCACTTCTGCACGACTCTCCAAGGCGAGCGGGATCCGTCCACCAAAGGGGAAGTCTCTAGCCTTTTTCGTTCCTGCAGAAACCTCAGCTTCTTCTGTCCAGTCGAAGCTTCTTTGCACCCGCAGCTGGCATTTCCTGGGCATCTGCCCATCTCCGACTTGCTTGTGACTTTTGGACTTGGTCCCCTTGTTCCACAGGTACCCTAGATTGGAAATCCACAGTTGTTGCATTGCTGGTTTGTGTCTTTCCTGCATTATTCCTCTAACACGACTATTTTGTCCTTAGGGGAACTTTAGTGCACTTTGCACTCACTTTTCAGGGTCTTGGGGAGGGTTATTTTTCTAACTCTCACTATTTTCTAATAGTCCCAGCGACCCTCTACAAGGTCACATAGGTTTGGGGTCCATTCGTGGTTCGCATTCCACTTTTGGAGTATATGGTTTGTGTTGCCCCTATCCCTATGTTTCCCCATTGCATCCTATTGTAACTATACATTGTTTGCACTGTTTTCGACTATACTGCATATTTTTGCTATTGTGTATATATATCTTGTGTATATTTCCTATCCTCTCACTGAGGGTACACTCTAAGATACTTTGGCATATTGTCATAAAAATAAAGTACCTTTATTTTTAGTATAACTGTGTATTGTGTTTTCTTATGATATTGTGCATATGACACTAAGTGGTACTGTAGTAGCTTCACACGTCTCCTAGTTCAGCCTAAGCTGCTCTGCTAAGCTACCATTATCTATCAGCCTAAGCTGCTAGACACCCTATACACTAATAAGGGATAACTGGGCCTGGTGCAAGGTGCAAGTACCCCTTGGTACTCACTACAAGCCAGTCCAGCCTCCTACATGGACCAATTCCAATGCCACCACACATGCGGCTATAATAGTCATAGGGCATCAGATGTGCACCCAATTTATCATGACATAATGAAGGCTGTTACTCTGCATTGCAGCATAGGAATTGCTAGGGCCTTGTCATACATGATGTTAACAAACAATGGTGACAAATCAGGGATCTCCCAGGGCACTTACCACCGCTAATGCTATCCCATAGTTTAAAGGCCAAATTCCCACATTAGTAGCTCCAAAGACTGCGTTATCTGTGCAATCTGACCTCAATAAATGTCATTAATCAGTATACCATGGTTGCTTCCATACACATACCCTGCACTCTGTAGGTTACCTATATCTGCATAGTCAACTATCATGGCAATACTCATGTCCCATTAAGGCCTGTTATGTGGTGGAACTGTACTGCCAGCCCCACAATCAGTCTATACCAGCTACAGTACAAGATTTATATTGTGATAATAGGAGAGTAACACAGTAGCACATACAGAGTGGCTACACAGATGGGATTGGACTGACACCTCAGATATACTAGTGCAGATGGGTGGAGTTGGTCATACACAGTGCTTAGGGTGATCCAACTCTCACAACCATTGTATGTCCAAGATCGATTCACATGTGCCCATGTCACAGCTGCATCTCCACATTAAAGACATGGAGAGGAATGGAAAAGGGAGATGTATATCCAAAGACAGTAGAATCATAAGATACCCTGCCAGGGTGACTAATACCCATTTACCATTGTCAATGTGCATGCAGCATTGACCACAACCACACTATCACAGCAGTGAGCCAGCCAATCCCATTTAAGCCCTGACACGTCCCAGGATACAGTCAGTACTCACACCCTTGTGGCTGCGGTTCTGCCCTCAAACACCCATCCACCTCAGGGTAGGCCACTGCCAAAATGCAGGCCATTAGGGCATTCAGGGTCCGACGGGCACCCCTCCCTCATTGGGAGGGCATCCCCAGCTTGGCCTCTGCGTTCTTCTGGGTCATCATCTCAGGTCCTCCCACCACTTGCAACAATGGGTCCTCCACTAGCTATGGACCGCCAGGGTCTGCCCTTACTTGGTGATGGCATGCCAAATCCCCTTCTTGTGATGGGTGCTGACCTGGATGCAGAAGGAGAAAGTAATGAAAACTGGCACCACATCAACAGCTGTGGATTATACACATCAGACACACCAAATGCCCACGCTAACCTATTGTTACGGTTCGCACACGTGAACTCCATGCCCCCTGCATGCATGTACTCCCTGGCCGGTATGCCTATGCCATTCCCCCTCACACATACCCCTATCACACAGGACAATGGCATTGGGCTCACCTGCGCCTCTGGTACCACATACAGCTGTCCGTCCAGGGGTAGGACCCCATCCAACAGCTTCACCAGCTCTTCTTGGGTGAAGGCTGGGACCCTATCACCTGTAGGATATGGCATGTTGGCTCCCAGAGACTGTACACAGCAGCTCAGGTCGTGGAGTATAAGAGGCTGACCTGATGTGTGGTGGGTACCTCAGGTACTTACACCTTATACCAGGTCCAGGTATCCCTTAGTAATGTAGTGTAGTCAGTGTCTAGAAGCCAGGCTCTCTAGAGGTAGCTGTGGATGAGCAGCCAACGCTTATCTATGAGACATGCAAAGCTCATGCAATACCACTTTAGTCCCACAGCAGTTACACACATTAAAGGAAACACTCAGTGTTACGAAAATAAAGGTACTTTATTAGAGTAACACAATACCAAAAATTACTAAAGAGGTCATACTCCCTTAGGAGGTAAGTAACACACAAGTTATATACTCTAGTAGTCAGAAATAGGCTTAAGAACAGTTAGAAAACAGTGCAAAACACAATATAGAATAGTGACCGTAGGGGGACCACAAACCATATGCTAAAAAAATGGAATGCGAATGCAGGACCAACACTTAGGTAAGTAAAGAGTATAGAGGGGAGCTGGGGAACCAGAATACCACAAAGGTAAGTACCACAATACCCCCCAGCAACCAGGAATGCAGGAGTAAATCACGGGATTTTCCCCAAACCACCCAAAAGGAAGAAAAGAAGAGAAATGCAAAACCCAGAGAAGATTCCTGAAGAGGAAGACCTGTGGAAAGAGATGACCAAGTCCAGAAGACACCGCAGAGTGGGGGGAGACCTCTTCATTCCTCAAACCCTGGTACCTGGATGCCATGGAATGAACATTCCCCCATAGGTTGTTCTACCTCTTCCTGATGTCCTCCCTTGTGTGTGGATGGTTGCCCACTGAGTTGACACTGTTGATGATTCTCTGCCATTTTTCTGGCTATGGAGGTTTGCTGGACCTGTGCTCCAAACAGTTATGGCACTACGCTGACTATTTCATTGACCATGACCCTCAACTCATCGTCTGTGAAATATGGGTGCTTTTGAGGGGACATGGTGGTTGTGTTGTGGGTGGTGGAGTGTGTAGTGTGCAAGGGTGCAGTGTAGGGTGCTTGGTAGGGTGAGGGGTGTTTGGTTGTGTTTGGTTGTGTGTGCTGGTTGTTTGAGGTGTTTGTGTGCAGTAATGATGTGTGTATTGTGTTGATGGTGCAGTTGTGCGGTGTGTGCAGAGTATTGAGTGTGATAGTGCCTATGGTGTACAAGTGCAGAGTTTTTAGTTTTTGTGTTCCTCACTGTCAGTATTCATAGTTGCAGTTGCAAAGGATTGTGGGTTGTGTAGGGGTGTGTTATGTAGTGCAGTGAGCAGGTGTGTGTGGTGTGTGTATGTGTCTCAAGTGTGGGGTATTTGTACTGTCCAAAGTGGTGTTATGTTCTTTCTACGGTGAGATTTTTACCCCAGTGGTTCCTACCACCAATGGTTTTCCACCATGCAAGAACCCCTTTGCTGGTTTGTGGGTCGTAATGTGAAGGGTCAAATTTAGTCAGTGTGGTGGTGCTATTGGTGGGACCACTTCTATCCTGCCCTTTGTTGTCCTGGTGTTCTCAGATTTGTGGCTGTATCTGGCTTTCTTTGAAGTGTGATTCGTAATACAGCGGTCGGAATACCCCCTCCATGATGGTCTTTTGGCGACCGCCACCATGGCGGTCTTCCGAAAAGACCGCTAAAGTCGTAATGAGGGCCTAAATCTTTTTAGATGTTTCAGTCAGCCTATGGTTTTCATGTATATTTATAATTTAGTTTTGCACACTGTTAGACTTGGCCTCCTTGGCGTGGTCTCCCGTAACTTTTTGCTTCTGCTTCCTAGGTTGTTTCTGTGTGCTGGACTCTGTTTTTGCTGTTCTGTTTGCTCTGGATGCTTTACCACTGCTGACCAGTGCTAAAGTGTAAGTGATCCCTTTTTCAATTATATGGGTGTAGGAAGGTTGCCTCTTTCTAGCCTTGTTACCCCCACTTTTGGCTTGTTTGTGAGTATATGTCAGGGTGTTTTTACTGTCTCAATGGGATCCTGCTAGCCAGGACCCCAGTGCTCATAGTGGAAACCGTATTTGTCAGTGTGTTTGAGATGTGTCACTTGGACCCTGCTAGCCAGGACCCCAGTGCTCAGAGTTTGTGGCCTATATGTGTTCCCTGGGTGGTGCCTAACTGTGTCACTGAGACTCTGCTAACAGAACCTCAGTGTTTCTGCTCTCTCTGCTTTTAAAATTGTCACTGCAGGCTAGTGACTAATTTTACCAATTCTGATTGGAACACTGGAACACCCTTATAATTCCTTAGTATATGGTACAGAGGTACCAGAGTATTGGGGTTGCAGGAGATGCCAATGGGCTGCAGTATATCTTTTGCCACCCATAGGGAGCTCAGACAATTTTTACACAGGACTGCCACTGCAGCCTGAGTGAAATAACGTCCACATTATTTCACAGCCATTTTACACTGCACTTAAGTAACTTAGTAGTCACCTATATGTCTAACCCTCACTTAGTGAAGGTTAGATGCAAAGTTACTTATTGTGAGGGCCAATGTTCCCTCTAATTCTTTTCCACTGTGTGCGGCAGTGTGCGGTCTCTGTGTGCTGCAGCCAAGGATACGTGCGCCAAGAAATTGACCATTCAAGCGCGCGCAGCGCATAACTAGCCAAGATCTTTGGCATTAGCCTCTCCATACCACTAAAGCAAAAAAGGGATATCATTGCTCCATGCAATAGGGCATCAAGGCAGTTTTGTGACCTGGTTGCACACCCCAAGGAAATGACCTGTTAGGGGAGCACGTATATTGCTCTAAAAGGCTTATTTAGGCTTAGAAAGTGATAACGCATATAAACTACCACAAAGTATAGGAATGGTGGGACATTTGATAACAGCACATTTTCTACTGTTCTGAAGCATTTCCTAGCTCATGAACCATTGATTTTCAAGACAAATATCACTTGCCTGCTTGTATGCTAAAGCATGCCAAATGATGTTTAAAACACTCCCCGCGGTATTTAAAAGCTGTTTTCATTGACTTTAATCCAGATTCAAATATAAGCAGTATCTGCTTTAGGGAAGCACGTATATCGCTCAAAAAGGCTTATTTAAGCTTAGAAAGTGATAAAGCATATAAACTACCACAAAGTATAGGAATGGTGGAACATTTGATAACAGCACATTTTCTACTGTTCTGAAGCATTTCCTAGCTCATTAACCATTAATTTCCAAGACAAATATCACTTGCTCGCTTGTATGCTAAAGTACGCCAAATGATGTTTAAAACACTCCCCGCGGCATTTAAACGCTGTTTTCATTGACTTCAATCCAGATTCAAATATGAGCATTATCTGCCTTAGGGGAGCACTTATATCGCTCTAAAAGGCTTACAGGGAACATTGGTGAGGGCACCCTGGCACTAGCCAAGGTGCCCCCACATTGTTCAGGGAAAATTCCCCGTACTTTGTGAGTGCGGGGACACCATTACAAGCGTGAACTACATGTAGGTCAATACCTATGTGTGGCTTCACAATGGTAACTCCAAACGTGGCCATTTAACATGTCTAGGATCATGGAATTGTCCCCCCAATACCATTCGGGTATTGGGGGGACAATTCCATGCACCCCCGGGGCTCCAGCATGGACTCAGGGTACTGCCAAACTAGCTCTCTGGGGTTTTCTCTGCAGCTACCACTGCTGCCAGCCCTCAGAAAGGTTTCTGCCCCCCTGGGGTCTGGGCAGCCCAGTCCCAGGAAGGCAGAACAAAGGATTTCCTCTGAGAGAGGGTGTTACACCCTCTCCCTTTTGAAATAGGTGTTAAGGGCTGGGGAGGAGTAGCCTCCCCCAGCCTCTGGAAATGTTTGAAGGGCACAAATGGTGCCCTCCTTGCATAAGCTAGTCTACACCGGTTCGGGGAGCCCCCAGCCCCTGCTCTGGGGCGAAACTGGACAAAGGAAAGGGGAGTGACCACTCCCCGTCCATCACCACGCCAGGGGTGGTGCCCAGAGCTCCTCCAGTGTGTCCCAGACCTCTGCCATCTTGAATGCAGAGGTGTGAGGGCACAATGGAGACCTCTGAGTGGCCAGTGCCAGCAGGTGACGTCAGAGACCCCTCCTGATAGGTGCTTACCTGGTTAGGTAGCCAATCCTCCTCTGAGGGCTATTTAGGGTCTCTCCTGTGGGTTTCTCTTTAGATAACGAATGCAAGAGCTCACCAGAGTTCCTCTGCACTTCTCTCTTTGACTTCTGCCAAGGATCAACTGCTGGCTGTTCCAGGACGCCTGCAAAACCACAACAAAGTATCAAGAAGACTACCAGCAACACTGTAGCGCCTCATCCTGCCAGCTTTCTCAACTGTTGGTGCATGCTCTGGGGCTGTCTGCCTTCACCCTGCAGTGGAAGCCAAGAAGCAATGTCCTGTGGGTCGACGGAATCTTCCCCCTGCCAATGCAGGCACCAAATTTCTGCATCACTGGTCCTCTGGGTCCCCTCTCATCTTGACGAGCGTGGTCGCTGGAACACAGGAGCTAAATCTAAGTGACCCCGACAGTCCAGTGGTTCTCCTGTCCAAATTTGGTGGATGTAAGTCCTTGCATCCCCACGCCAGACAGAAATCCTGTGTACTGTGTGATCTGCAGCTGCTAGGGCTTCTGTGCACTTTTGCAGAACTTCCTTCGTGCACAGCACAGCCCAGGTCCCCAGCACTCCGTTCTGCATTGCCCAACTCACTGAGTTGACCTCCGACTTCGTGGGACTCCCTTTTGCTGTGCTGATATGACTGCCATGCTCAGATCTTCTGAATGCCTGTTCAGGTACTTCTGTGGGTGCTGTCTGCTTCTGCGTGGGCTCTTTGTGTTGCTGAGCACCCCCTCTGTCTCCTCCTCTAAGGGGCAACCTCCTGGTCCTTCCTGGGCCCTGGCAGCACCCAAAATCTTCAACTGCGACTCAGCTAGCAAGGCTTGTTTGTTGTCTTTCTGTGTGGAAATAACTGTGCGTCCTCCAGCACGCCGTCTGTTATCTTCTGACTGAAGGGGAAGTTCCTGGCACCTTCTGTTGTTGCAGAATCTTTGGCTTCTTCCACCCGAAGACGGCCCTTTTGCACCTTCATCCGGGGTTTAGTGGGCTCCTGCCCCCCCACCTCCCGGACACTTGCATGACTCTTGGCCTTGGTCCTCTTCGTTTGCAGGTCCTCCGGTCCAGGAATCCATCTTCAGTGCTTTGCAGTCAGTTGTTGTCTTTGCAGAATCCACTATCTCGACTTTACTGTCTTTCTGGGGTAGTAGGGTAACGTTACTCCTACTGTTCAGGGTCTTGTGGTGGGGTATCTTGAACACCCTGAGTATTTTCTTAAACTCCCTGTGACCCTCTACACACTACACTAGGCCTGGGGTCCATTTGTGGTTCACATTCCACTTTTGGATTACATGGTTTGTGTTGCCCCTAGGCCTATTTTCTCCTATTGCATTCTATTGTGTTCTACAGTGTTTGCACTATTTTTCTAAGTGTTTTACTTACCTGCTTTTGGTTTGTGTGTATATTTTGTGTATTTTACTTACCTCCTAAGGGAGTATATCCTCTGAGATACTTTTGGCATGTTGTCACTAAAATAAAGTACCTTAATTTTGAGTAACTCTGAGTATTGTGTTTCTTATGATATAGTGCTGTATGATAGAAGTGGTATAGTAGGAGCTTTGCATGTCTCCTAGTTCAGCCTAAGCTTCTCTGCTATAGCTACTTCTATCAGCCTAAGCTGCTATAACACTACTAATCTACTAATAAGGGATAACTGGACCTGGCACAAGGTGTAAGTACCACAAGGTACCCATTAAAAGCGAGGCCAGCCTCCTACAATAGTTAATCGGCTTTCCATGACTGGCATATGTGATTTACTAGTAAGTCCCTAGTAAAGTGCTCTGGAGGTGCTCAGGGCCTGTAAACCAAATGCTACTAATAGGCCTACAGCACTGATTGTGCTACCCACTCTAGTAGCCCTGTAAACATGGCTCAGACCCGTCACTGCAGTGTCTGTGTGTGCAATTTTTAAACTGCCAATTCTACTTGGCAAGTGTACCCACTTTCTAAGCTTAAACCCTCCTTTTTTCTACATATTAGGCACCCCGAAGGTAGGCCCTGGGTAGCCCCAGGGGCAGGGTGCAGCATATCTGTTAATGGTGGGACATGTACTGGTGTGTTTTACATATCCTAACAGTAAAACACTGCTAAATACATTTTCACTGGTGCAAGGCCTATCTCTCTCATAGGTTAACATGGGGGCTGCCTTTAAATATCCTTAAAGTGCAGATTCTGTTTGGGGGCAGATAGAAATAAGGAGTTTAGGATCTCTGAACTCACAATTTAAAAATACATCTTTTAGTGAAGTTGATTTTTAGATTGTTAGTTTGAAAATGGCACTTTTAGAAAGTAGCCATTTTCTTGCTATAGCCATTCTGTGACTCTGCTGGTTTGTGGATTGCCTATCTGGGTCAGACTGACAGTTGCGCTGTTTGTGACATAAAGGGAGCTGGGGTGTAGCCTGCATATCCTGATGGGCCATCTGAGCTAGAGTGGAAGGAGGAGTGGCCACTTACACCTGAATGGGCTGTGCCAGCTCTCACACAATACAGTCTCCAACCCCCTGGTGTGTGTCTGGGGCCTGGCCTGGGCAATTCAGGGTCTTGTGAACAATAGTGACTTCCCTTTGAAGTTTGCCTTCCTGGGACCTTTAAAGGTGAAGTTGGCAGGACCAAAACTGAAATCCACGAACAGAACACCATGAAGGGAAATTTTCGATGCACCATCTGCAACGCGGCTCACAATTGACACGCCATCTGCTTTGTTGCTAAAATCGACACTCCCCCTGCATCGCGGCTGGGAGATCGATACATTTTTGCTGGAGAAACAACGTAACACCTGCCTGCGGCTGCTGATAACAATGCAAACCCCATGCTGTGTGGTTTTCTAACACCGTGCATCCAGATTTCACACGCATTATCAGTGGACATCAAAGTCATTAAGAATCTGTGCGGATCCGAGGTGTCCTGTCCAGAAATCGACACATCGCTCTCTTGCGGGAGAGAAAAGCGCATCATCTACCCGACCAGAGAAGAAACAACGCACGGCCTCACTTGCGAGTAAGGAATCGACGTATTGCTGCTTTTTCCGACACACGCTTGCCCGTGCGGCTTTATTTTTGATGCAAACCAGGTACTTTGTGTAAGAATAACATTTAAATTGATTACTATGGAGTAAGACTTTTTTTATTTTAAAGATATATATCCTGGCTTGTGAATGTTGGATTTTTGTTGTTTTGGTCTTGTTTGATTTGGATAAATATTACCTATTTTTTCTAAACTGGTGTGGTGTCCATTTTGTAGTGTTTTCACTGTATTACTGTGTGCTTTGGTGCAAGTACTTTACACATTGCTTTTGGGATAAGCCTCTCTGCGTGTGCCAAGCTACCAAGGCGCTGAGCGGGGGTTAACCAGGTGTGCATCTCCTTTACCCTGACTAGAGTGAGGGTCCTTTATTGGACAGGGTTTAAACTGACTGCCAACCAAAGACCCCCTTTCTAACACTGGTGATGAGCGGTGAGGATTTGACTTTTAGTTTTTACTTGACATACAGTAATTAAGTGTACACTACTGTTTTCAGTGCAGACCATCATGTGACCACATACTACTTGCCTTTGTGATTTTCTTTTTCTCCTTTTGGACTTTTTCCTGCTTCCATATTTTTGGTGATCTCTGTTTTTGAACTTCTCTTGGAAACTCTTTTTTCTGCCTTGGAACTTTGCACTTTTTGACTTGCCAACATGTCTCAATCTGGGTATGCATCAGTTGTGTCTACATAGGCTGTTTTTGAGTTGGAGAAGCTGGAGAGTTACATAGTTGCTCAACTGAAATGGTTTTGCAAGGATCTTGCCTGTCCCATTAAGGGGTCCACCAGGAAGGAGGAGCTGCAAAAGGCACTGAGGGCCTGGGTGACAGCCAAGGAGGCTGAGGGGCACACAGAGGAGGAGGATGTGGGTGAGAAGGTAGAGAATGTTCATAATGTAGTAGTGGGTGTACTTGTTCTGCCTGAGGGGAGGGTCTCCAGGGTGGGTAGCAGTGTGTCATCCAAGTGTCTGACTCCTGAAGAGTTTCAGGACAGACAGGCAGAGAGGGTTCACCAGCTAGAGTTAGAGAAGCTTAGGATGAAAATGGAGAAGGAGATGAAAGAGAGAAGACTGGCCATTGAGGATAAGATATTGCTGGCTCATGAGATTAGTTTGAGGGAACTAGATCAGAGAAGCACATCTATCAGAGATGGTGGCAGCAGTACCCCAGTACAGCCTGAGAGGAGGATACACATTCCTAAAGATCTGGTGAATGATTACTGTTAGAAATGGGGTCTTTACTTGGCAGTCAGGTTATCCCCTGTCCAAGCAAGGACCGTCACTCTAGTCAGAGTAAAGGAGAATCACACTCAGTTAACCCTCGCTCACCCCCTTGGTAGCTTGGCACGAGCAGGCCGCATTAACTTTAGAGACAATGTGTTAAGTATTTGTACAAACACACACAGTAATTTTAGGAAAGTACCCTCTTTTTGGCATGTTACCTCCAATTTCTGACTGATGTCAGTGTGTTTGACTGTGTTCACTGGGATTCTGCTAACTAAATTTTGTCACTGCATACTGGTAATCCAGTATTTCACCCACAATTGGCATACTGATGCCCCCTTATAAGTCCCTAGTATAGAGTACCTAGGTACCCAGGGCATTGGGGTCCCAGGGGATCCCTATGGGCTGCAGCATATCTTTTGCCACCCATGGGGATCCCATGCAAAGGCTTCTGCAGAACTGCCATTGCAGCCTGCGTAAAAAGGTGCAAGCACCCTTTCACTGTCACTTACACTGCACCAGGTCACTCATAATTCACCCCTATTGCAGGCCTTCCAGCCCAGAGGGCAGGGTGCGGAATACCTGTGTGTGAGGGCACCCCTGCACTAGCAGAGGTGCCCCCAAGAACTCCAGGCCCATTTTCCTGGTCTTCGTGAGTGCAGGGACGCCATTTTATAAGTGTACTGGACATAGGTCACTACCAACCTCCAGCTACATAATGGTAACTCCAAACTCTCAGTATTGCCATTCATGCCTTCTGAGGTTTTCCAGGCAGCACCAGGAGCTGCCATCCCTCAGACAGGGTTCTGCCCTCCTGCTGCTTGAGAAGCTCAACCTCAGGAAGGCAGAAACAAAGGATTTCCTTTGGGAGAGGGGTGTTACACCCTCTCCCTTTGGAAACACGTGTTACAGGCTTGAGAGGGGTAGCCTCTCCAAGCCATTGGAAATGCTTTGAAGGGCACATTTGTTGCCCTCCTTGCATAATCCAGTCTACACCGGTTCAGGGACCCCCAGTCCCTGCTCTGGTGCAAAACTGGACAAAGGAAAGGGGAGTGACCACTCCCTTGTCCATCATCACCCCATGGGTGGTGCTCAGAGCTCCTCCAGAGGGACCCTGATTTGTGCCATCTTGTTTTGAAGGTGGGCAGGGAACTCTGGGAGCATTTGAGTTGCCAGTGCCAGCAGGTGATGTCAGAGCCTCCACTGATAGGGGCTTACCTGTTTAGGTGATCAATCCCCCTTTCAGGTCTATTTAGGGTCTCTCCTCTGGGTGGTTCTTCAGATTCAGATTGCAAGACTTCAGCATTAATCCTCTGCATTCTTTACTTAACCTTCTCACTGAAGAAAATGCATCTGGACTCTACAAACTGCAACAAAGAAGCAAAGAAGCAAGACGACTTCTGCAAGATTGTATCTTCGGCTCCTGCCAGCAACAGCAACTGTTTCCTGGTCATGCATCCTCAGAGGACAGCCAGTCTTCTGCCTGTACCAGAAGAGCGAAGGAATCTCCCAGGAGTGAAGGTATCACTCCCCTGCTCCAGCAGGCACCCTCTGCAGCAATGACTGGTGGTTTGGGTCCCATCTCCTGACAAAGTGCGTGGCTCCAGCATCATGGGTGGTAGACAGAAGTGGTCCCAATGGTCCTGATGTCCTACTGTCCAACTTTGGTGGAGGTAAGAGCTTGCCTCCCCATGCAAAACAGTATCCCCGTGCACCCCGTGATTTGCAAATGCCAAGGCTTGTGTGTGACCTTCGACGAAGTTCTTTGTGCACAGCACAGCTCAGGCCCCTAGCACTCCCTCCTGCAATGCACAGCTTCCTGCGCAGTTCTCCGGCAGCGTGGGACCCTTTGTTGTAGTGCTGCATGGGCCTCCTTCTGCACCTTCTTTCCCCTGCCTCTTGTTTGACAGGTTACTGTCTTAAACCCTCAAGTGTGGGACAGGTCTGCTGAGCCACACTTAACTCCTCCCTGGAAGGCCCCCCTGCACCCAAGAGTTCAGCTGTGTCAGCCTGACGCTCCTCTGGTGTAGGTTCTGCATCAGAAGTAGACTCCTCCATCTCAAAAAGGCAATCTTCAGTGGAGGGAGGGATAGTGGATAACCTTTTACCCTTACACCCCTGCTTTTATTTTTGTAACACTGAGGCCCTCATTACGACCCTGGCGGTATAGAACCGCCAGGGCCGCGGGACGTGGTGGCACCGCCGACAGGCCGGCGGTGCCCCGCGGGGCATTCTGACCGCGGCGGCTTAGCCGCGGTCAGTAAAGGGAAACCGGCGGTCTCCCACCGGTTTCCCGCTGCCCCCAGGAATCCTCCAAGCCGGCGCAGCTTGCTGCGCCGGCTTGGGGATTCCGACTCCCCCTCCCGCCATCCAGTTCCTGGCGGTTCTCCCGCCGGGAACCGGATGGCGGGAGGGGGAGTCGCGGGGCCCCTGGGGGCCCCTGCAGTGCCCATGCCAATGGCATGGACACTGCAGGGGCCCCCGTAAGAGGGCCCCTACAAGTATTTCACTGTCTGCTTGGCAGACAGTGAAATACGCGACGGGTGCAAATGCACCCGTCGCACCTTCCCACTCTGCCGGCTCGATTACGAGCCGGCATCCTCGTGGGAAGGTCGTTTTCCCCTGGGCTGGCGGACGGCCGCCCGCCAGCCCAGGGGAAAACTTGAAATACCCGCCACGGTCTTTTGACCGCGGCGCGGTATTGTGGAGGGCGGAATTCTGGCGGGCGGCCTCCGCCGCCCGCCAGAATCAGAATGAGGGCCTGAGTATTTTCTTTCAAGTGTGTAAGTACTGTGTCACTGTTGTGATGCTGCATGAGCTTTGCATGTCTCCTAGTTAGGCCTTGGCTGCTCATCCACACTACCACTAGAGAGCCTGGCTTCTAGACACTGACTACACACACAAATAAGGGATAACTGGACCTGGTATAAGGTGTAAATACCACAGGTCCCCACCACAAACTAGGCCAGCCTCCTACAGTATTACAGTGAACCATCTCAAAATGACACAACACAGGTTTAGATTTTTTTTTATTATTTTATCTAAATAAACAAGACCAAATACAATAAAAAGCCACAATATACAGTCAAAAATACGAATTTAGCAGTTAAAAGCATGAAAACAGTGCCTTGCGTCACAAATACTGAAAGTTGGTAACAAGCGGCATCGTGATGGAGTCATTCCTACAATGCAACACAATTGGCACCGTTTACAAATTTGGTTGACCCCCGGGTACAGTACCTTAGTAAACAAGTAGAAAACAGGGCGGTGGAGTCTGGGAGTGCGGCGTCGCTGGGTCCGATGCACCGTCAGTTCTGGCGCCATGGGACAGAAGGGCAGAGACGCCAGGTTCTTACTGCAGGACGGCGGAGGTAAAGCAGCATCAAATGCGAAGTCAGCAGCTGCGAGGTCCGGCGAAGTCACAATGCTGCAGGGCAACCTCACGGGGTCACAATGACATCACTGGGCCACAGGCACTGATATGGCGTCAGATGTCCCGGACATTGGACTTATGAACTCCAAAGTCAACGAATTTGGGTGGGATCAGTGGTTGCAGTGAAACGAAGCCTACAGAGTCGTCGGGGTCATCATACTTCTGGGAGGTCCACAGCCTCGGGGCAGGCGGTGTCGTGGTTCTGAGGGTAGTGGCATCAGCCTAGATGGTCGTCGGATTAATTGCACTCAGCGAGGTGCACAGCCTCGGTGCAGGCAATGTCACAGTTCCAGGCCTTTGCGAAGTTGCACTGTGTCGTCCGGCACTGTTAGACTGTTTTTTCTCCAGTAATTTACTTCCAGGGGCCGAGGAACTGGAATGACACCCACTGGCAAGCTAGAGTCCTTAGCAGGTAGAATCAGGTATGTATAGTGAAGCCTTTGCTGTCCCTGAGGCTACAAAACAAGAGGCAAACTGTACTCCAAGCCCTTGGAGATGCCTCTCAAGCAGGAATGCAAAACAAAGTCCAGTCTCTGTCCCCTGGCACAGCAGAAGCAGCAACTGCAGGATAGCCCAACACAGCACTTCTCCTCAGCTCTTCAGCTCTTCTCCAGGCAGAGGTTCCTCTTGAATCTGTGAAGTAATCTGATTTTCAGGGGTTTTGTGTCCAATACTTATACCCCTTTCTGCCTTTGAAGTTGGCAGAGTCACAGAATGGTCAAAGCAAAAAATGCCTTGTTCTAAAAGTGGCATTTTCAAACTAAGAATCTAAAAACAACTTCACTAATGGATGTGTTTTTAAATTGTGAGTTCAGAGACCCTAACTCCTCATTTACATCTTCTCCCAAAGGGAATCTGCACTTTAATAATATTTAAAGGCAGCCCCCATATTAACATATGAGAGAGATAGGCCTTACAACAGTGAAAAACAAATTCAACAGTATTTCACTGTAGGGTATGTAAAACACACCAGTACACGTCCTAACTGCCCATGGAGCTACCTAGGGCCTACCTTAGTGGTGTCTTACATGTAGAAAAAGGCAAGGGTTAGGACTGGCAAGTCGGTACACTTGGCAAGTCGAATTGTCAGTTCAAAACTGCACACTCAGACACTGCATTGGCAGGTCTGAGCCATGCTTACAGGGCTACTCATTTGGGTGGCACAACCAGTGCTGCAGGCCCACTAGTAACATTTGATTTACAGGCCCTGGGTACCTCTAGTGCACTGTACTGGGGACTTACTAGTAAATCAAATGTGGCAATCATGGAAGCCAATATATTTTACATAGGAGCACTTGCACTTTAGCACTGGTTAGCCCAGGGTATCAAAAACAGTCCAGCACACATCAACAACCTGGGAAACAGAGGCAAATAGATAGGAGAGACCGCACCAAGGATCCTAAGTGTAACACTTGTCCCCCCCAGCTGAAAGTGGGGAGCAACTACCCAACCTTATGGGAGTTCTTATCACCAAGGCACAATAATCTGGATGGACTATCAGCATTGGCGTGTTTTGTACCAGGGCAGTGTTCACCGTAAAGTCCATCCCCTGTAGGGAAATAGACCACCTTAACAGTTTTGGATTTTCACCCCTCATCTACATTAACCATTTGAGTGGCCAGTGGTCTGTCTGAATCCCAAAGTGGGTCCCAAACAAGTAGGGTCTTAGCTTGTTCAGTGCCCAGAGCACAGCAAAAGCGTCACTCTCAATTGCACTCCACCTATGTTCCCTGGTAAGCAACCTCCTATCGATGATTGCTACGGGTTGATCTGGGCCCTCTTCATTTATCTGGGATAACACTGCTCTTGTACCATGCTCTGAGGCGTCTGTTTGCACAACAAACTCCTTTGAGTAGACAGGTGCCTTCAGCACAGGTGCTTTGTACATGGCAGCCTTCAGGGCTTTAAAAGCAGTCTGGCAAGCCTCTCCAGATCACATTCCTTGGTTGCTTCTTGGAAGTCAACTCATTCAAGGGGGCAACAATGGTGCCATATTCCTTGAAAAACCTCCTATTATAACCAATGCGGCCTAAAAAGGCCCTCACCTCAGGCTGGGTCTTGGGAGGCTCCCAAGCCAGAATGGTGTCAATTTGTGGCTGTAGGGGTGCCAGCTGGCCACTCCCTACTTGGTGTCCGAAATATACCACTGACCCCTGAGCTATTTGGCACTTACTAGCCTTACAGGGCCTCCAATACTCTGCAGAGGTGCTGCAAGTGTTCCTCCCAAGTGGAACTGAACACTGCAATGTCATCCAACATCCAGGTAGGCTGCGCTGAAGTCATCCAGCCCAGCCAACACCTGGTTGACCAACCTCTGAAATTTGGCAGAGGCATTTTTCATCCAAAATGGCATCACTTTGAACTGGAAGTGCCCGTCTGAGGTAGACCATGCTGACCTCTCCTTGGCCCCCTCAGGAAAGGCAATCTGCCAATACCCAGACGACAAATCAAATGTGCTGAGGTATTTGTCAGCTCCCAACCGATCAATGAGCTCATCAGCTTCATCAGCTTTGGGGATGGGGTGTGTATCGGTTTTAGTGCCCGCATTGAGACCTCGGTAGTCCACACAGAACCGGAGTTCTGGGGTGGCACCAGGAGCAGCAGCTTTTGGGGCCAAGACCACAGGACTGGCTCAAGGACTGCTAGAAAACTCAATTACCTTAGGGTGAACATCTTAGACACCTCATCTTTGATGTTAGCCCTGACATCATCAGTCACCCTGTAAACCTTCTGTTTAATAGGTGGACTGTCCCCAGGGTCCACATCATGAGTACACAAGTGTGTGACCCCTCAGGTCAAGGAGAACAGGGAGGCAAACTGAACCAATGCCTGGCAACAGTCCCTCTGCTGTTCTGAGGTCAGGGAGAGGGAGAGGTTCACTTCCTCCACAGACCCATCCTTCTCTCCAGCAGACAGAAGGTTAGGAAGATGTTCACTCTCTTCCTCCACCCCATCATCTGTAGCTAAGAGCATGGATAATTCAGTCCGCTCAAAGTGTGGCTTGAGACGGTTCACATGCAGGACCCTTAAGGGGTTCCTGGGAGTCCACAAGTCCACCAGGTAGGTGACTTCGCTCTTGCACTCCACCACCTCAAATGGCCCAGTCCACTTGTCCTGGAGCACCCTAGGCTCCACTGGCACCATTACCCACACATTTTGCCAAGGCTAAAACTCGACCAGAGTGGCATTCTGGTCAAACCGCCATTTCATATCTTCCTGGCATACTTCTAAGTTCTCTTGGGCGTGAGCTCTAAAGCGGGCAGTCTGGTTTCTGAAAGCCAGCATGTAACTAAATACAGCCTGGGGAGGTTTACTGGGGGCTTTCTCTAAGCCCTCCTTCAACAGACTCAAAGGTCCCCTGACAGGGTGGCCACACAGTAACTCAAAAGAATTAAACCCAAGCTCTTTTTGAGGCACCTCCCTGTAGGCGAACAAAAGGCATGGCAAGAGGACATCGCCTCAAGGGCTCTGATAGGCCCATTGTAGGAGGCTGGCCTGGTTTATAGTGGGTACAAGATGTACTTCCACCTTATACCAGGTCCAGTTATCCCTTATAAGTGAAATGCAGTCAGTGTCTAGCAGCCAGGCTGTCTAGAGGTAGCTGTAGGCAGAGCAGCCAAGGCTGAACTAGGAGACATGCAAAGCTCTTGCAATACAACTGTAGTCACACAGTACTTACACACATGAAAGACAATACTCAGTGTTAGCAAAAATATAGGTACTTTATTTTAGTGACACAAATGACAAATATATCTTAGACGCTATACTTCCTTAGGGGGTAAGTATTATACACAACATATACACCAATAACCAAAATCAGGTAAGTAAACAGTCATAAAATAGTGCAATCAATGAAAATCACAATAGGTTGCAATGGGCCTAGGGGGACACAAAACATGTACTAAAATAGAGGAATGTGAATGTGGATTTCCCACCTAGGCAAGTGTAGTGTATAGAGGGTTGCTGGGAGTGTAAGAAAACACCAGAGGTAAGTAAAACACCCCACCCCAGAGCCCAGGAAAGCAGGAGTAAAGCACAGCAAGTTTCCTAAGAAAACACTAGAAGTTGTGATAGAGAAGAATGCAAAAACCAAGCAAGACTGCAAGACACCAGCTATGGATTACTGGATCTGAAGACCTGTGGAAGAAGGGGACCAAGTCCAAGAAACACTGAAGAGTCCAGGAAGAACAGGAGCCTCTGCTAACCCAGATGAAGGTGCAAAAGAAGAACAACCGGTGAGAAGAAAAGTCAGTTATGCACCCAGGAAGACAGATATGGGTTCCTTGTTGGTGCAGATGATGTCCCACACTGGATGGATGAATGCAGTCTGGTTTGCGTTTCTGGATTCCACCAACAACGCTTGGCAAACGCAAAGCTCACAGTTGGAGGAAAATGTCGATGCCTGGGACCGGGAAGGACCAGGTCGACTCTACCCAGGAGGCGGAGTCAGGGGGGGCCATCAGCAGTCCAAAGAGTCTTTAGAAGACCAGGCAGCATGTCTAGGAGTCCCATAAGATGAGGACAAAGGATGTGCAAATGGAGGCCCATGCAGCACTCTAACAAAGGGTCCCATGCCACAGGAAGCTATGCGTCGCAGGAGGGAGTGGTGGGGACCTGTGCATTAAGAACTTCAAGGAAGGTCGCACAGGCCTTGGCAACTGCAAACCACGCGGTGCACAGGGGTACTGACTTGCGTGGGGAGGCAAGCCCTTACCTCCACCAAAATTGGACAGCTGGACGTCTGGACCGTTGGGACGACTTCAGTCCACCACTCGTGCCACTTGATCCATGCACGTTCACCAGGAGAGGGGACCCAAGCCACCGGTCACTGCTGCAGAGAGGTGCATGCTGAAGCAGGGAAGTGACTCCATCACTCCACAGGAGATTTTTTCTGTTCTTCTGGTGCAGGCTGAAGACAGGCAACCCTCGGAGGGTGCACAACTTGGAAACTGTTGCAGTTGCCGGCAGGAGCTGAAGTTACAATGTTGCTTCTTTGTTGCAGTTTTGTAGAGTACCTGGAGCAGTCAGCAGTTGATCCGTAGGTAGAAGATGAAGTGAAGGATGCAAGGGATTTCTGCTGGAGTCTTGCAATCTGAATCTGAAGAACCACCCAGAGGAGAGACCCTAATAGCCCTGAAAGGGGGATCGGTCACCTAACCGGGTAAGCACCTACCAGGGGAGGGCTCTGACGTCACCTGCTGGCACTGGCCACTCAGATGCTCCCAAAGTTACCTGACCATCCTGAAAACAAGATGGCAGAACCAAGGGACCCTCTGGAGGAGCTCTGAGCACCACCCCTGGGGTGGTGATGGACAGGGGACTAGTCACTCCCTTTTCCTTTGTCCAGTTTTGTGCCAGAGCAAGGACTGGGGGTCCATGAACCAGTGTAGACTGGATTATGCAAGGAGGGCACCATCTATGCCATTCAAAGCATTTCCAGAGGCTCTGGGAGGATACCCCTCCCATGCCTGTAACACCTATTTCCAAAGGGAGAGAGTGTAACACCCCTCTCCTAAAGGAAATGCACTATTTTGCCTTCCTGGGATTGAGCTGCTATAGCCCCACATAGCAGAAGCCTGTCTGTGAGGTGGCAGCAGCTGGGGCTGTAGTGTAAACCTCAGAAAGCTGGTATGGCAGTACTGGGGGTTCACTGTGGAGCACCCAAAGTGCATGAGATTGTGCAACCAATACTGGAATCAGTATTGTGGTACAATTCCCAGTTGTTAGACACCTTGCTTGGCCATATTCTGAGTTACCATTATGTAGCTAGACATAGGTAGTGACCTATGTCTAGTACACATATAAAATGTCATCCCCGCACTCACAAAGTCCAGGAAAATGGGCCTGGACAATGTGGGGGCACCTCTGCTAGTGCAGAGGTTCCCTCACACACAGGTACTTTGCACTCAGCCTTCAGGGCAGGAAGGCAAAACATATAGGTGACTTTTAAGTGACCTAGGGCCAGATGTAGGAAGCCTTTTGCGCGTCGCAAACTGCGAAAAACGCAGTTTGCGATGCGCAAAAGGCCTAACGCGATGCACAACCTCAAATTGCGAGTCAGTACCGACTCGCAATTTGAGGCTGCGACTCGCAAATAGGAAGGGGTGTTTCCTTCCTATTTGCGACCGCATCGCCATGCTGAGTTGGTTTGTGACCGCGAATGCGGTCGCAAACCAACTCGCAGTTACCATCCACTTGAAGTGGATGGTAACACATTCGCAAAAGGGAAGGGGTCCCCATGGGACCCCTTCCCCTTTGTGAATGCCAAAACAAATATTTTTTCAGAGCAGGCAGTGGTCCTATGGACCACTGCCTACTCTGAAAAAACCGAAACCAAATGATTTCGGAAGTTTTTCTTTTTGCAGCTCGTTTTCCTTTAAGGAAAACGGGCTGCAAAAAGAAGAAAAAAACAGCTTTATTAAAAAAGCAGTCACAGACATGGTGGTCTGCTGTCTCCAGCAGGCCACCATCCCTGTGAGTGCATGGACTCGCTATGGGGTCGCAAACTGCGACCCACCTCATTAATATTCATGAGGTGGGTCTTTGCAACCCCATTGCGAGTCGCAGAAGGTGTCTGAGACACCTTTCTGCATAATATTTTGCGAGTCGCTGTGACTCACAAATTGCAAGTCGCAAAATATTGTTTTGCTACATCTGGCCCCTAGTGAAGTATAAATGGCAGTGAAAGGGTGCATGCACCGTTTCACACAGGCTGCAATGGCAGTCCTGTAGAAGCCTTTGTATGGGCTGCTTATGGGTGGCAAAATAAATGCTGCAGTCCATAAGGATCCCCTGGAGCCCCTATGCCCTGGGTACCTAGGTACCATATACTAGGGACCAGTATGCCAATTTGGAGTGAAATACTAAATTAGCAGTATGTAATGACAAATTTAAAAACAGAGAGAACATGAGCACTTGGGTCCTGATTAGCAGGTCTCCAGTGACAATTTAGAAAACAGTGAAACACACTGACAAGCATGCCATAAACCATAAGCACTGAGGTCCTGACTAGCAGGAACCCAGTGACACAGTCAAAAACACACTGACATCAGGCTATAAATAGGAGTAACCATGCTAGAAAGAGGCTGTGTTCTCACTCTCATGATCATGCTTTTTAAGGTTCGATTGAATCTCTCAACCAGACTATTGCTTTGGGGGTGGTAAGGAGTGGTGAACTTATACATTACCCCACACTCCTGCCACAGAGACTTCATATAAGTAGACATGAAGTTGGTACCCCTATCAGATACCACTTCCTTGGGAAACCCTATGCAGGTAAAAACCTGCATCAACACATGACCCACCACAGGGGCGGTGATTGATCTCAGAGGAATGGCTTCTGGGTACCGGGTGACATGGTCCACAAAGACCAGGATGAGCTGCTGCCCATGGCTGTCTTGAGTTCCAGAGGCCCCACAATGTCAATACCAACCCTTTCAAAGGGGGTACTAACCACTGGAGAAGGTTGCAGGGGAGCATTGCACTTCCCTCCACTCTTGCCACTTGCCTGACAAGTTTTGCAAGACTTGCAATGAGCATCTGATTGCCTACGCATCTGGGGCCTGTAAAAGTGGGTGACAAGCCTTTAAAAGTTCTTATCCTGCCCCAAATGACCAGCTAAAGGCACATCATGAGCCAGACCCAGTAGGAAGTCTCTGAAGCACTGGGGTACTACGAGCACACTGGCTGACGCAGGCTCAACAGCCTTAGGCTCACTATACAGGAGGCTGTTCTTCCAATAAATCAGGGTAGATCCTGGCTCCTTGCCAGCCACCTGGTCTGCAGCCTGCTGCCGCAAACCCACTAAAGTAAGCCATACCTTCTGTGCCTCACAGGATGCCTCCCTGGTGGGCCACCCTCCCTGCTACCACTGTGACAGCTCAGGGACCTCCCCCAGCTGGGCCACCTGTTACTCGTAGGCTCTGGGGAATCACCCTCAGGTTCCACTTCCTCCCAGACCATGGGAACATGTGGGGCCAGTTTCCCACGCCCCTTGCCCTTGTTCTTTCTGGCAGACCCATGGGTCACTGTTTCATGCTCCAGGGGCTTCTGATCTCCCTGATGGACTGTGACCGGGTTGTTACGCACACCCACCCAGGCAGACCCAACATCTCCAAGTGTGACCGGTGTTCTACCTCCTTCCAAGGGGAATCCTACAGGTCATTGCCAACCAAACAATCCACAGGCATGGTTGGGCTCACAGCTACTTTCAAGGAACCTGAGACCCCTTCCCCTATTCAAAGGGAATCTGCGCCACTCTGCACAGGCAATCTGAGTTGTCCACTGCAACTACTTGGTGAAGTACATGGGGATCTATCTGCTCTTCAGACACCAGGTGACATCTTACTGTAGTCACACTGGCACTGGAACCAAATCCTCCCCATGCGCTACACTAGCCAAACCCTGTGACTGAGCACCAGTGGGTGCCGGTGTACCCTTGGGGCATTTGGTTTCCTCCCTCACATGACCCATCTGGTCACATGCAAAGCATTTGCGGGGGGCCCCCTCCACTGGTTTCCCTTTGGAGAACCATGGCTTCTTCTCAATGGGGGGCTAGGAATTCTTACCCTGGGAACCAGGCTGGGGCACTATAGAGAATTCCCCCTGTTTATCCTTACCTCCCCTTTCTTCTGAGAGGGACCCTGCCCACCCTTGGCGTGGTCTCCCGCATGCCTCTTTTGGACCCTGGTGCTCTCCCAATGGTCCACTTCCTGCGCAAGCTTCCTGGGGTCAGTCAACTTGCTGTCAATCAGGTGCTGGCACATCTCTGGAAAACATAAACTGTGCAAGTGCTCCCAAGCAATTAAATTGTAAAGCCCCGTATATACACTGTCACATTACTGCCATTCACCCGACCATCCAGTGGTCTGGAAAAAGCATCCATACCTTCCAACCAGGTTTGAGACTCTGGCCCTCTTTACAACACTGGCTGTCGGTGATAAAGCGGCGGTAATACAGCCAACAGGCTTGTAGTAAATACCACCAAATGATGACCATGGTGGAAACAGCTCAGACAGACAGCCACTTCAAGACACTGACCGCCAGGGCGGAAACAACAGGCACCACGGCGGTAACCGCCTACAGCCAGGCGGAAGCCAATGTTCCACCCACTGTACTATGAGAAATGAAACCGCCACCTTTTCCGGGGCGGTACCAACAACATCAAAAGCCTGGCAGAAACAGATCTCAGAAGTCAAAGGACTCACCTGTGGAGAGTCAGGGAAGAACCATGCCGCCATGGAGCCCGAGCTGCACATATTCCCAATGCTGCTCTATGTTCTGCTCCACCACGAACACCAACGACGGCGAAGATGACCACAGTGAGTACAGCCACCCAGCACATGGGGGGGAGGGAGGAAAAGGATCGTGACACACACACACAACATGCAACACCTCCACCCCCAACACCATACACACAAGCAGATGCAGTAACATATTATATTTACTCCATGCCCCTCAGGAATAATGCAAGGACAACACCATAGATCAAAGTGAGTGTAATAAGATAAATATAGTAGCAATACATGCATCCAAATCAAAAAGTATATACAAATGTTCAAATGAAGGGACACTGCCCAGTCCTCAATGTCCGTGGGCAACAGGACCACATTATAAATTCCAAGGCCCCACTTGACTCCTGCAACAACACGGAGAGAACACTGCAGGGGCATCAGTTCGAAAATAGGCAGGCACCTCGGGGGGACGGGAAATAGGGGGCACCTCAGCCGGCAGATGGAACACCGCCACTGATCCTGGAGGAGGCGACATGCCCATTACTCTGTCCTGGGAGTGCAAGGCCACAGTCCCTCAAGTGGGTGACTTGTCCACATGCTCTGGAGGGGACAACATGCCCTGTGCGCTGTCCTGGGGAGTGCAAGGCCACAGTCTCTCAAGTGGGTGACGTGTCCACATGCTCTGGAGGGGGCAACATGCCCTATGATCTTCGTCCTGGGGAGGATGGGGTGAGTGGGTGGCTTCTCCACATACTCTGGAGGGGGAAACATGCCCTGTGATCTTCATCCTGGGGAGGATGGGGTGAATGGATGGCTTCTCCACTGGTTCTGGAGGGTGCATCATGCCCAGTGAGCTACATCCTGGGGAGGATGGGGTGAGTGGATGGCTTCTCTACTGGTTCTGGAGGGGGCATTGTGCACTGTGATGCAGAACTTGGGGAGTGAAAGGTCACAGTCTCTCAGCTGGGTGTCATACCCACAGGATTTGCAGGGGCAGGCCGCACAACAGCCTATGGAGGCAGGACTACACACTGTCCGCCGGCAGTGACGGCTGTTCAGTGGTGGCAGTGGTGCTGCTGCTGCTGGTAGTGGTGGGGGGAGGCTCCTGCCCATCCCCTGCAGCCTCGGACGGCTGCCCACTGGTGCTGCTGCTGGTGGTGGGGGTGCTGGTGGTGGTGCTGGTGGTGGTGCTGGTGGAGGTAGTGGTGGTGGGGGAGGATCCAGCCCATCCCCTGCAGCCTCAGACGGCTGCACCACTAAGGTTGGTGGTGTGTGATCCAACTGAGTCCCAGCAGCAGGCCCCTTGCACTTCCTGCCAGCACCTGGGGATGGCTCCTTGCTCCTTTTGGAAGCAGCTGGGGATGGCTCTTGCTCCTTTTGGCAGCAGCTGGTGATGGCTCCTTGCTCCTTTTGGCAGAAACTGGGGATTGCTCCTTGCCCTTCCTTGTAGCAGCTGGTGGTGGCTCCTTGCCCTTCCTTGCAGCAGCTGGTGGTGGCTCCTTGCCCTTTCTTGCAGCAGCTGGGGGTGGCTCCATGCCCTTCCTTGCAGCACTTGGGGCAGGCACCTTTTCCGTGTGGCTACATGGTGCCCAGGATCCTTTCACACCACCAATTGCTGTGGAAACTACTGGGCACGTTGACAGGGCGACTGAGGTGTTTGCCTCGGTTTTACCCACCCTGGCAACACGTGAAGGACGGGGGAGGGGTAGGGAAGAGGTCAATGGTGGATGGGAAAAGCTTCTCTGGTACATTGGGGGAGAAGAGGGAGAACGTTTGGGAGTGGAGGAAGAGGGAGTAGTTGTAGGAGGTGTCTGTCTGCTGTGTTTGGGTGCAGGTGCATGGGCTGGATGCTGTTGTGAGGTGGATGGCTATTGGGTGTCTGAGTGCTTGCGTTTGTGTACTTTGGGAGGATGGGGCACAGACAGAGTGGGAGAGGACACAGGGGACGTGTGTATGGCTGTGGGGGTCGTGACTGCCAGTGAGGTGTGTGATCTGATAGGTTTGCTGGTGATGGTGGTAGTGGATGAGGATGTAGTGCATGCAGGTGTGAGTGTAGATGCAACTGGGAGGGAGGTGGAGGACAAGGAGGAGGGGGACACAGTAGAGGCAGTGGATGTTGGTATGTCTGCATCTGAATGGTGTTTGTGTGAGTGCCTGTGCGATGAAGTGTGGTGCCTGTGTTTGTGTGTGCCACTCTTGTGTGTTGCCCTGTGTGCATGCTCGTTTGCCTGTGTTCTTGGGATAGGTTGGGGTTGAGGAGAATGGGACTGGGTAGAGGAAGTTGGAGGGGGAAATAGGGACAATTGCTGCCATCAGGGAGGAGGCTAGAGCCTGGATTGATCTCTGTTGGGCTGCCAAGCCAGTGTGAATGCCCTCCAGGAATGCATTAGTCTTTTGCATTTGGGCTGCCAGCCCCTGTATGGCATTCACAATGGTTGACTGCCCAACATAGATGGATCACAGGAGGTCAATAGCCTCCTTGCTCAGGGCAGCAGGGCTAACTGTGGCAGGGCCTGAGGTGCCTGGAGCGAAGGAGATGCCCACCCTCCAGGGTTAGCGGGCTAGGGCAACTCGATGAGGGGCTGCTGTGAAGGAGGTGCTGTACCTGTAGCTGGGGTGGGCACAGATGTGTCTACCACCACCGGGGAGCTTCCATAGGAGGATGTATCCATGTCTGAACTGTCCCCTCCAATCTCTGCTGTGGTGCTCACCTCGCTCTCCGTCCCACTGGTGCCTTCAGTGTTGGTAGACTCTACCTCCTAGGTCCTGTGGGATGCAGCTCCCTCCGTCACCGGTGCCTCTGCTCCTCTGCCAGATGATGCTAATGCACATAAAGACAGGATGACAAAACAAAAAGGGGGTGAAGAGACAAAGGATATACCTGGTCAATGGCTGCACCAACACCACCGTTGGCATGCACAACACATTACACACAGGGAACAGCCCTACACACTAGGCAATGCACTACCAGTAACAATGCTAGTCACCAGGACATGGGGAGGGACAAATACCACCAACTGCAGCATACCTGGGACCCACACACCCCTGTCTTGTAGTGGATGCCAACTAGCTAGGTTGGAGGAATTTCACATCAGAGCCCTGCCCAACATGGGACCTACTCTGCAATGTCAGGCCTGGCCTAGGGGCACCCACAGGCACACATCCCCCACCCGGATACCACCCCACCAGCTGTAAGTAGTAATAATGGACACTCTACTCACCCCCTTGTTTCTGCTGTGATGCCCCCAAGTGCCAATCCAGCTTTGCATCGGCCACCACCAGTATGCGGGCCATCAGGGAAGGGCAGGTTTCGACGGGCACCCCTTCCTTGTTGGGAGTCCATCCCTAGATCGGCCTCTGCCGTCTTCCGGGCCCAGCGTCTCATGTCCTCCCACCGCTTACGACAGTGGGTGTTCCACCTGCCGTAGACCCCCAGGGTCCGCACCTCCTTGGTGATGGCACACCATATACCCTTCTTTTGTTGGGCGCTGACCTGCAGAGGAAATATACACAGGTAAAGATATTAGTCAGACCATCCTGCCTGTTACACTCATGAATCACCATATGCCTTCCCATCCCTTACGCATGGGATCCTGCATGCTGCCCAGGTCCCATCCACCAACCCCCCCTTACACGAGGCCTTCACACACACCATTCCATGCATTCATGCCCCATGCATCGTGCTCACAGTGTACTCACGTGTTGATCTGGAGGCCCATACAACAGTCGGTACTGGGGTAGGACCCCATCCACCATTCTCTCCAACTCCGCTGAGGTGAAGGCAGGGGCACTTTTCCCAGGCACACGAGCCTTGGTAGGCTCTAGCGACAGGTCACAGCAGCACATGCAGTGTAGGTCCTCTCCTGTTGAAGGTCAGGTAGCAAGTGAGTGAACAGCTAGAAAATGGCGGTGACGTCCGCGGCGGTGCATACCGTCACCTCTGGCGTACATCACCATTGGCCACTGTAACCCATAGGGCCCAATTATAACCAATGAGGAGTTGCACAGCGGTTCTCGACCACCTCCTGCAACGGCGCAAAATGTCAGCGGAATTACCTCACTTCTATCTGTCCCTCCATACAGGACAGGCAGATGCCATTTTGGGGGGTGCAGCCATGGATCCTAACTGCGTCACAGTTCACAATTGTACATTCAGGACATATGCCACCAATAATTTGTCAAAAATCACATCATGCATTGAACTGTAGTGGTTACAATGTACAGATTATGACTGCCTCCTCAATCTTTTGCTCCATAGATTGCAGCCACTGTGGATGAATAGGAGATGGAGACATCCCCGTGTACAGACCCCTGGTGGACTTGGCAACAATGGAGGACAGGCACATCATCCTCACCTACAGACTTGACAGGGCCACAATCACAGATCTGTGTGCCCAATTGGAGCCTGACCTGATATCTGCTATCTGTCAGTCCACTGGGATCCCCCCTCTTGTGCAAGTGCTATCAGTGCTCCATTTCTTGGCAAGTGGTTCTTTCCAAGTGACAGTGGGCTTGGCAGCAGGAATGTCACAGCCAATGTTCTCAATAGTGCTGACAAGAGTGTTGTCCGGCCTGATTAATCACATGTGCAGCTATATTGTTTTAACCCAGGTGGGGGATTTGGCCACAGTGAAGGCTGACTTCTATGCAATGGGACATATCCCCAACATTATTGGGGCTATTGATGGAACACATATTGCATTTGTCCCTCCCCGGCAAAATGAACAAGTGTTCAGAAATCGAAAACGTTTTCACTCTATGAATGTACAGATGGTGTGTTTGGCGGACCAGTACATCTCCCCTGTCAATGCTAAGTATCCTGGGTCTGTGCATGATGCCTTTATCCTGAGGAATAGCAGCATCCCAAATGTGATAGCCCAACTCCAGAGGCACAGGGTGTGGCTAATAGGTGAGCCCTTGTTCCCACCCGGTGGATGTTGGTGTATGGGTATGGTGTGGGCCATAAGGGTTAGTGTGTAGCTAACAGTTGTCCCTCAATATTTGCAGGTGATTCTGGTTAGCCCAATCTCTCATGGCTACTGAACCCTGTGAGGAATCCCAGGACAAGGGCTGAGGAAAACGGGCGAACAAGAAGGATAATTGAACGTAGATTTGGCCTGCTGAAGGCCAGGTTTTGGTGCCTCCATCTAACATCCTCCATCCTGTGCTACTCACCCAAGAAGGTCTGCCAGATCATCGTGGCATGCTGTATGTTGCACAACCTTGCCTTGAGGCGCCATGTGCCTTTTCTGCAGGAGGAGGGGGCTGGAGATGGCCGTGTGGCAGCAGTGGACCCTGTGGACAGTGAAGATGAGGAGGCAGAGGATGAGGATGAGGACAACAGAACAGCAGTGATTTGTCAATACTTCCAATGACACACAGGTAAGGCAGTGTAACTTCACATTTCATTGACACTTAAATGTTTGACATTGTCACTGGCAGGCTGTGAATTCCTACTTCTTTACCCACTCACTGTACCCTTTGGCATCTCTTTTTGCAGATGTTGGGGCCCCACTATCACTCCTGGTGTGTTCACTGCTGCCAACTACAGGTCTTGCCTATGTAAACATTACTGTACAGTTGAAATGCAATGTTTAAACCTTGTTACGCGAATACATACTCTGACAAAAATGGGGAAGTGCTGGGGGGATGATGTAGGAAAGTCCATGTTAGTGTCCAGTCTATTTGTAGCACAGGTGTATTGTCCAAAAGGGCTTAGGAAGAGGAGCAATGGCAGTTCAAGGTAGACAGGGTGACAGAGTGGGACACAAGGGTGACAATCAGGAGAGTCTTATTTCCTGGCGGGGGTCTTGGCAATAGTCTCTGGCTTTTGCCTGGATCGCAGGGAACGTTTGCGGGGTGGTTCTCCTTGGTCCTGTGGCGGGCCTCCTGTCCACTGGCGGCAGCAGACGTGGAGGGATGTTCAGTATTCTGGCTAGTGGCTTGGTGTGCTGTTGTCTCCCTCATATTGTTGGCCATGTCTACCAGCACCCCTGCAATGGAGACCAGGGTGGTGTTAATGGACTTCAAGTCCTCCCTGATCCTCAGGTACTGTCCCTCCTGCAGCCGCATGTTCTCCTGCAACTTGTCCAGGATCTGGTGCAGCGTATCCTGGGAACATTGGTATGCTCCCAGGATCTGTGGTAGTGCCTCCTGGATAGTCGGTTCCCTAGGCCTGTCCTCCCCCTGGTGCACAGCAGTCCTCCCATCTTCCCTGTTTTCCTGTGCCTCTGTCCCCTGAACCGTGTGCCCACTGCCACTGACCCAAGGTCCCTGATTGTCCTGGGTTTGTGGGGTGGCAACTGTAGTGGTGGACACACTGCTGATTGACGTGTCCTGTGGCCAGAGGTATGAGCACGCTGGGTGGGTGCTGTGGCAGTGTTTCCTGAGGGAGAGGCTCTGTGGTGGTGTGAGACTGTGCCTGGGTGTCCGGAGGTCCCTGATGGGCCAGGTTGGTCATCCAGATCCAGGCGATCGGAGCTGCTGTCATCACTGTGGGCCTCTTCTGTGGGGGGACTGGAAATTGCTGTCACCGGTGACATTGGCTGGGATTCCGGTGGGGAAGTAAATGCAGTGTTATTGTTTCTGAGTGTGACATGTTGTGCATGGGTGGGTTTCTGTCTATGGTTGTTCTTACCCTGGCAGCCTTGCCTTGTGTGAGTTGTTATTTGCTGGGCTGGCTCATTGTCTCTAGAGTTCATGCTTTAGTGATAGGTATCCATGGAGGTCTGTGAGTGGTATCCATGCATTGGTGGTGCATGCAGGGCTTGGCATTGTGATGGGTGGGTTGTGATGGTGGGGTGAGTGGGAAGTGGTGGAGTGATGGGAGTCAGGGTGTGGGTATGTGATGGCATGCAGGTAGGGGGGTAGTAGTATTTAAGAGTTGACTTACTAGAGTCCAATCCTCCTCCTACTCCTGCCAGGCCCTCAGGATGCAGTATTGCCAAGACTTGTTCCTCCCATGTTGTTAGTTGTGGGGGAGAGGTGGGGGTCCACCGCCAGTCCTCTGTACAGCGAGTTGGTGTCTTACTGCTATGGAACGCACCTTCCCCCGTAGGTCGTTCCACCTCTTCCTGATGTCATCCCTTGTTCTTGGGTGCTGTCCTACGGCATTGACCCTATCCACGATCCTCCGACATAGCTCCAACTTCCTAGCAATGAATATCTGCTGCACCTGTGCTCCAAACAGCTGTGGCTCTACCCGGATGATTTCCTCCACATTGATCCTTAGCTCCTCCTCAGAGAATCTGAGGTGTCATTGTGGTGCCATGGGTGTAGTATGAGTGGTGTGGGAGAGGGTGTGTAGGGTGATGTGTTGGGGTGTGTGATGTAAGGTGTGTGGGTGGTGTATAGGTGATGGTGGTATGTGGTTTTGGTTGTGTGAGTGCTCTTGCTGTCTCTCTCTGTTGGCAATGGTTTGTATTCGTAAAGGGTTGTGGGTAGTGTGGGTGTGTGTTTTATAGTGGTATGGGTGTGGTGTGTGTATGGGTATCAGGTGTGTCGTTTGAATTGTCCAATGTGGTGTTGTTTTGTTTGTGTGTGTATTTTGAGTGCGGCGGAATGTACGCCAATGGTTTACCACCGTTGAATGTCTGCCATGGTGATTCGTGGGTCATAATGTGGTGGTCGTTGTTCTGTTGGCATAACGGTGTGAGTTTTGATCCCGCCAGTTTATCACTGACCTTTGGGCTGGCGGACTTGTGTCTGTGGCTGAATTGTGACGGATTGGTGTGTGTGTCATAATATGGGGGACGGATTTCCGCGGTGGCGGCGGTAAGTTGGCGGCAGTCAGCATGGCGGTAAGTGGGATTTACCGCCAATGTTGTAATGAGGGCCTCTTTCTTTTTGCAGAACCGAAACTTGTTCTTATACTGCTCAGGGGTCGGACCATACCTTGTGAGTAGGGCGTCTTTCACCATGGTGTAGGTGAGTCCCTGAGAATCCCCTAGGGATGTCAGAGTGTCCCTCCCGTCTACCCCAAAGTCCTTTCACATACCTGTACCCCAAAGAGCTTCAGGGGCCAGATTCATATGGAGAGCAGACTCACACCACTTGAACCACAAGAACATGTCATCCTCCTTTTTGTAGTCTTTCACCAGGCCTTTTGAAATGTGCACCCTTCTTTCACCATGGAATTGGCTCCCATGATTGGCATATTTGATTTACTAGAAAGTCCCTAGTATAGTGCACTAGAGGTGCACGGGCCTGGAACTCATATGCTACTAGTGGGCCAACCACACTAGTAGCCCTGTAAACATGGCTCCGACCCACCACTGCAGAGTCTGTGTGTGCAGTTTCGAACTTGCCAATTCGACTTGGCAAGTGTACCCCCTTGTCTGGACTAACCCTTTCCTTTTTCTACATGTAAGGCCCCCTTAAGGTAGGCCCTAGCGAGCCCCATGGGCAGGGTGCAGTGTATGTTTAAGGTAAGACATGTACTGGTGTGTTTTACTTATCCTAACAGTGAAATACTGCTAAATTCAGTTTTCACTGGTGCAAGCTCTATCTCTCTCATAGGTTAACATGCAGGCTGCCATCAAATATCCTTAATGTGCAGATTCCCTTCTCTAAACTCAAAATTTTAAAATACATTGTTTAGTGAAGTTGGTTTTTAGATTGTTCGTTTGAAAAGGCATTTTCTTGCTTTAACCATTCTGTGACTCTGCTGGTTTGCGGATTGCCTGTCTGGGTCAGACTGACAGTTGGGCTCTTTGTGAATCCCCTCTAAACAGTGACACAAAGGGAGCTGGGGTGCAGCATGTATATCCTGATGGGCCATCTGACCTAGAGTGGAGGGAGGAGGAGTCACTTGCACCTAAATGGGCTGTGCCTGCCCTCACACAATGCAGTCTCCAACCCTCTTGTGTGTGTCTGGGGCCTGGCCTGGGCAAGGCAGTTTCTTGTGAACAACAGAGACCTGCCTTTGAAGTTTGCCTACTTCAAAGACGGAAAGGGGTATAAGCAGTGGCCCCAAACCCCCAGAAAATTAGATCACTTCTGGATTCAAGAGGAACCTCTGCCATGGAGAAGATCTGAAGAGAAGTGCTGCCCCTGCCTGTGACTATGCTTTGTTGGGCTATCCTGCAGTTGTTGAAAGAGAACAAAGACTGGACATTGTTATGCATTCCTGCTTGAGAAGAATCTCCAAGGGCTTGAAGCAAGCTTGCCTCCTGTTGTTGAAGTCTCAGGACCATCAAAGGCTTCCTCTGCCAGCACCTGGACTCTCTACTGAGACTCCTGCCCTGCCATGTGGTGCCCCATCCAATTCCTGGGCCCTTGAAAGGTGAAGTTCGCAGAACCAAGACTGAAATTCACACACTGAACGCGGTGCAGGGAAACCTTTGATGCACCATCAGCTGATAATTGATGCACCACCTGCTTCCTGGCTAAAATCGATGTCCCTTTGTATCGCAGCTGGGAGATCGACGCATCATGGCTGGTGAAATGAAGCAACACCTGCTTGCGGCTGCTTATAACTACACAAACCCTAAGCAGTTTGGGTTCTAACACAGTGCAACTGGATTTCACAAGCATCGTCGCTGGGCGTCAAAGTCAATTAGAACCTGCATGGATTTGAGGCGTCCTGTCCGGAAGTCGACACATTGCTCTCTTGTGGGAGAGAGAAATGACGCATTGCCTACCCGACCGAAGAAGAAATGACACACATTACCACTTGCAAGCACAGTATCATGCGATGGAAACAAACGACGCATCGCTGACCCGAACAGAGAAGAAACGATGCACGGCCTCACTTGTGAGTAAGGAATCGATGCGTCGCTGCTTCTACCGATGTACGCTCGCCAATGCGGCATTATTTTTGATGCAAACTAGGTACTTTGTGTAACAGTAACGTTTCCATTAATTTCTATGTAGTAAGATTCTTATTATTTTAAAAATTCATATCTTTTTGTCGTTTTAGTCTTGTTTGATTTAGATATACATTACCTATTTTTCTAAATTGGTGTGGTGTCCATTTTGTAGTGTTTTCACTGTATTACTGTGTGTGTTGTTACAAATATTTTACACATTGCTTTGGGGCTAAGCCTTTATGCTTGTGCCAAGCTACCAAGGGTGTGTGCGGGGGTTAACTGAGGGTGTTTCTCCTTTACCCTGACTAGTGTGAGGGTTCTAGCTTGGACAGAGGGTACCCTGACTGCCAACCAAAGACCCCATTTCTATAACGCACCACATATGTGACATCGATTTTTGGGTTGTAATAAACCTTTGAAAGTTTAGTCGGTTTGGAGTTTGTTTCAGTGTTAAATTGTTTAAGGTGTCTAGAAAGTTTATGTTATAATGTCATTGATTTGTGAGTGAATGATTCTGACTACTACACTACAATCCAAAGGTTCAGATGCCTCAATGGGTGAGAATACAGATGGTGTCTCACCTGCGTGTGGGTTGTTGGTTTTTGTTCAAAATGTCACTGGGACTTCATTTGAGAGATGGGCAATTCAAATAGGGCCTCAACAATGAGAAGACTGATATAGTAAAATAATGACAGTACTGAAGATGCACTTTTGCATATGATATTTATCCTTCCTGACAAGCTGTCGACCCAATATTTTGCGATTTATCGGGAGCCAGGATGTATTCTGCAAATGAGCTATTATTTTCTAATGAAACACCTGGAACTGCATTGGCAGTTTTTTTTAAAGACATTATTGGGAAAAAAATCTGTTTTATTTTTTGTGATTGGCCTTACTTCCCATATAGGAGAAACGCAGTAGTGTAACTTCTCCTCTAATCTACTACACCACACTACTACTACTACACAAGGCATGTGCAGCATAATCATCAACTTAAACATGTGCACATACATGCCCCATCAGGACAGCAAGGAAGGATAGTTCATCAGGTATTAGAAGATCTTTGGAAAGTTACAGTAAAGACATGGCAAGAGAAATTAGTGACCATTTAGTTCTTCCATAATACCCTGGAATTATATAACAGCATATTGGCCTCTCATATGACTCCCAGAGAGCTTTGAGTTGCTGGGATTGTTTTATATTTCTGTCAATTCTTTTTTCCTTTTAAGTTCTCTATTTCCCCCCAATTTTGACTTGCACAAAGGCCAATTCTTTCTCTACATACTTTAATGTAAGTATGAAAGTCACTAAATGTACACATTTTTCCTCTAAATCATAGTGTGAAGCTAAAAGATTTTTTATTATAATTATTTACAGGTATGTTCGGTTCTGATTTCCAGCAAAATGGAGGCATTGTATACCTGTAAATGGATAATACTTAGAGCGAATAATCTCTGCACTTTTCCTAATGTTAGATGTATATGTTGAGTTAATTCTTTATGCTTTACATTGCATTAGGATATAATCATGTAATTGAATTCAAAGAGAAGGCTCTGCTCCTGGTAATTTCTGAAAAGGGTGTATGTTTTTTTACCTGGGATCTAATTTATATAATCCTCGCTCCTCCAGTGTGTCCCAGACCTCTGCCATCTTGAATGCAGAGGTGTGAGGACACAATGGAGGCCTCTGAGTGGCTAGTGCCAGCAGGTGACGTCAGAGACCCCTCCTGACAGGTGCTTACCTGGTTAGGTGGCCAATCCTCCTCTGAGGGCTATTTAGGGTCTCTCCTGTGGGTTTCTCTTCAGATAACGAATGCAAGAGCGCACCAGAGTTCCTCTGCATCTCTCTTTTCAACATCTGCCAAGGATCGACCTCTGACTGCTCCAGGACGCCTGCAAAACCGCAACAAAGTAGCAAGATGACTACTAGCAACATTGTAGCACCTAATCCTGCCAGCTTTCTCAACTGTTTCCTGGTGGTGCATGCTCTGAGGGCTGTCTGCCTTCACCCTGCACTGGAAGCCAAGAAGAAATCTCCCGTGGGTCGACGGAATCTTCCCCCTTCTAACGCAGGCACCAAACTTCTGCTTCACCGGTCCTCTGGGTCCCCTCTCATCTTGACGAGCGTGGTCCCTGGAACACAGGAGCTGGATCCAAGTGACCCCAACAGTCCAGTGGTCATTCTGTCCAAATTTGGTGGAGGTAAGTCCTTGCCTCCCCACGCCAGACAGTAATCATGTTTACTGTGTGAACTGCAGGGCTCTATCAGTTCACTGTGATGACCTTTGGTTTCGAAAATGCACCTGACACTTTTCCAGAGGTTGGTGAACACAGTCCTGCAAGGTTTGGAAGATTTTAGTGCAGCATATCTTGATGATATAGCTGTCTTTAGCTCCACCTGGGATGAGCGACCGGTCCACCTATGGAAAGTTCTGGAGAACCTGCAAAAGGCAGGCCTCACTATCAAGGCTTCAAAGTGCCAGATAGGGCAGGGGAAAGTGGTTTATCTGGGCCACCTGGTAGGTGGGGACCATATTGCACCACTGCAGGGGACGATTCATACTATTATGGAATGGGCTCCCCCTACAACTCTAACACAGGTGAGAGCTTTCTTAGGCCTCACAGGGTACTATAAGAGGTTCATCAAGAATTATGGCTCCATTGCAGCTCCTCTTAATGACCTCACTAGTAAAAAGATGCCTAAAAAGGTATTTGTGGACAGCTAGCTGTCAAAAGGCTTTTGATGAGCTCAAATAGGCTATGTGCTCTGCACCTGTCTTAAAAAGCCCTTGTTACTCCAAGAAGTTCATAGTCCAGATTGATGATTCTGAATAAGGGGTGGGGGCAGTGCTATCAAAGCTTAACACTGAGGGCCAGGATCAACCTGTTGCTTTCATCAGCAGGAGGTTGACCCCTAGAAAAAAGCGTTTGTCTGCATAGAGAGGGAGGCCTTTGCTGTAGTCTGTTGTAGGAAAGTACCATCTTGCCTGGCATGTTACCCCCATTTTTACTTGTGTGTCAGTTTGTTTTTGCCTGTCTCACTGGGATCCTGCTAGCCAGCCATAGTTTGTGGCCTAAATGTGTTCCCTGTGTGGTGCCTAACTGTGTCACTGAGGCTCTGCTAACCAGAATATCAGTGCTTATGCTCTCTCTGCTTTTTAAGTTGTCACTGCAGGATAGTGACCATTTTCATCAATTCTGATTGGCACACTGGAACACCCTTCTAATTCCCTGGTATATGGTACCTAGGTACCCAGAGTATTGGGGTTCTAGGAGATCCCAATGGGCTGCAGTGTATCTTTTGCCACCCATAGGGAGCTCAGACAATTCTTACACAGGACTGCCACTGCAGCCTGAGTGAAATTACGTCCACATTATTTCACAGCCATTTTACACTGCACTTAAGTAACTTAGTAGTCACCTATATGCCTAACCCTCACTTAGTGAAGGTTAGATGCAAAGTTACTTATTGTGAGGGCACCCTGGCACTAGCCAAGGTGCCCCCACATTGTTCAGGGCAATTTCCCTAGACTTTGTGAGTGCGGGGACACCATTACACGCGTGCACTACATATAGGTCAATACCTATATGTAGCTTCACAATGGTAACCCTGAAATGGCCATGTAACATGTCTAAGATCATGGAATTGTCCCCCATGCCAAATCTGGTATTGGGGTGCCAATCCCATGCATCCCCAGGGCTCCAGCATGGACCCCGGGTACTGCCAAAGTATCTCTTGGGTTTTCACTGCAGATACTGCTGCTGCTAACCCACAGACAGGTTTCTGCCTTCCTGGCGTCTGGGCAGCCCAGTCACAGAAAGGCAGAACAAAGAATTTCCTCTGAGAGAGAGTGATACACCCTCTCCCGTTGGAAATAGGTGTTAAGGGCTGGGGAGGAGTAGCCTCCCCCAGCCTCTGGAAATGCTTTGAAGGGCACAGATGGCGCCCTCCCTGCATAAGCCAGTCTACACTGGTTCAGGGATCCCCCAGCCCCTGCTCTGGTGCAAAACTGAACAAAGGAAAGGGAAGTGACCACTTCCCTGTCCATCACCACCCCAGGGGTGGTGACCAGAGCTCCTCCTGTGTGTCCCAGACCTCTGCCGTCTTGAATGCAAAGGTGTGAGGGCACAGTGGAGGCCTCTGAGTGGCCAGTGCCAGCAGGTGACGTCAGAGACCCCTCCTGGTTGGTGCTTACCTGGTTAGGTTGTCAATCCTCCTCTGAGGGCTATTTAGGGTCTCTCCTGTGGGTTTTTCTTTGGATAACGAATGCAAGAGCTCACCAGAGTTCCTCTGCATTTCTCCTGTCGACTTCTGCCAAGGATCGACCACTGACTGCTCCAGGACGCCTGCAAAACCACAACAAAGTAGCAAGATGACTACCAGCAATATTGTAGCGCCTAATCCTGCCGAGTTTCTAGACTGTATCCTGGTGGTGCATCCTCTGAGGGCTGTCTGCCTTCACACTGCACTGGAAGCCAAAAAGAAATCTCCTGTGGGGCAACGGAATCTTCCCCCTGCTAACGCAGGCACCAAACTTCTGCCCTCCAATGGTAGAAAATGCAGTTTTAGGTTTAGCATCTTCTGATAATTTAATCTGCCAATACCCTTCAGTTAAATCAAAAGTGCTTAGATACTTGGCAGAAGCCAGTGTATCTATTAGCTCATCTGCCCTGGGTATAGGGTGAGCATCAGTTGTGGTTACTTGATTGAGACCTCTGTAGTCAACACAAAACCTCATTTCTCTTTTACCATCTTTACTGTGAGGTTTTGGGACAAGCACCACTAGGCTAGCCCATGGGCTTTCTGAAGGCTCAATCACTCTTAAGTCCATCATTTTCGGTACCTCTTGTTTTATGCAATCCCTGGCATGGCCAGGCTGCCTATAAATCTTACTTTTGACAGGTAAACTGTCTACAGTATTGATTGTGTGCTCACACCAGGTAGTGGTATCTGGTATCAGTGAGAAGAGGTCAGAACATTGTCCTTCTGCTCAGCAGTAATGCAATCTGCTAGCACCACTCCCTCCACTAAGCCATCAGCTTCAGTGGTGGAGAAGAGATCAGGGAGAGGGTCACTCTCTTCTTCTTGTCCTTCATTAGTTGCCATGAGCAGGGTTAAGTCAGCCGTCTTATTGAAGGGTTTTAGGCGATTGACATGGAGCACAAGCTGGGGCTCCTGGCAATGCCCAGGCCTGTCCTGGGTGGTACTGGGTTAGGGCAGCCTTCTGGTCATGCCATTGCTTTTGGATCTCTTGGTTTGACTGAAGGTTTTTACTGGCCTTTTTCATGTACTCAGCCATTCTGGATCTTAGGCCAGTAAAAGTCCACAGTGGCTTCCTTAGGAGCTTTCAAAGGTTGTTCCCAACACTCCTTCGCAAGTGCAAGGGGACCTCTCACAGGGTGCCCAAAGAGGAGTTCAAAGGGGCTAAAGCCCACTCCTTTTTGGGGTACCTCACTGTAAGCAAAAAGGAGGCATGACAACAGGACATCCCATCTCCTTCTGAGTTTTTCAGGGAGTCCCATAATCATACCTTTGAGAGTTTTATTAAACCTTTAAACCAGACCATGTGTTTGTGGATGGTAAGGAGTTGTGAACTTGTAAGTTACACCACACTCCTTCCACATTGCTTTGAGGTATGCAGACATGAAGTTACTACTTCTGTCTGACGCCACTTCCTTAGGAAAACCAACTCTGGAAAAGATTCCCAGGAGGGCCTTTTCCATTGCAGGAGCTGTAGTCGTCTTCAAGGGGATTGCGTTAGGATACCTAGTGGCATGGTCCACTACCACCAGGATAAACCTATTGCCTGAAGCTGTTGGAGGGTCACGGGGGGCCAACTATGTCAACCCCTACCCGTTCAAAGGGCACCCCAACTACAGGAAGTGGAATGAAGGTGGCCTTTGGTGTGCCACCAGTCTTGCCACTGGCTTGGCAGGTCACACAAGAGCGACAAAACTCTATAGTGTCCTCTGACATATGAGGCCAATGAAACAATGGAACAAGCCTGTCCCAAGTTTTACTCTGGGGCAAATGCCCGGCCAAAGGAATGTCATGTGCCATGGTCAGAAGAACCTCACTACACTGCAAAGTGATGAGCAATCTCCTGGCAGCTCCAGGTTTTGGGTCCCTTGACTCAGTATACAGGAGGTTGTCTTCCCAATACACCTTATGGCTATCAGTGACATCCACATTCTGCTGTTTGACAGCTTGCTGTCTTAAACCCTCTAGTGTGGGACAGGTATGCTGTACCACACTCTGCTCTTTCCTAGCAGGCCCACCTGCACCCAAAAGCTCAGCAGTATCTGCTGCCAGCTCCTCTGGTGTAGGTTCTGCACAGGGAGAGGATTCCTCCTCCTCAAAAGATGAATCTTCTGGAGAGGGAGGGATAGTGGGCAAGGATTTACCCTTACTACCCCTAGCTTTTGAGAGCACTTGGTCCATTGTTCCAGGATCCAACTTTCCCTGTCCTTTTTGCTTCTTGGCCTGAGCCCTTGTCAAAGCAAAAATATGCCCAGGAATACCCAGCGTTTCTGCATGAGCCTCCAACTCCACTTCAGCCCAAGCTGATGTCTTCAAATCATTGCCTAGTAAGCAATCTACAGGTAATTCAGTGGCTATCACAACTTTCTTTGGACCAGTAACCACCCCCCCCCCCCAGTTGAGATTCACAACAGCCATGGGGTGGCTAAGTGTGTTATTGCGAGCATCAGTCACTCGGTGCTGCTGACCAAGAAGGTGTTGATCAGGGTGGACCAGGTTCTCAAGCACCATAGTGACACTGGCACCTGTATCACTGTAGGCCTCAACCTCAACACCATTTGTTAGGGGAAGTTGCTTGTACTTACCCATATTAAGGGGACAAGCATCCAAGGTGGCAAAGTCAATACCACCATCACAGACTAAAACAGCCTCTGTGGTCTCCCTAACAAGACCAACCCCAACTACACTACCAATGGTGAGCCCAGCTACACCCTTGGATTGGCTATTTGTAGTAGACTTCCTACCACCACTGCTATTACTAGGGGCACTAGAGGTTGCAGGCTTTCATAGTCAGTCACTATACTTCCATCTAACCAACCCTCCAAGGCCTTCACTGAACAGTCTCTTGAGAGGACTCTTTTCTGGTGTCTCTGAACTTAATCCTGTATTGTTCAGTGGTTAAGCCAAATCCATCCAAGAGTGCATTTTTCAAAACTTTGTAATTATTACCATCACTTTCTCTGACAGTAAGGAGCCTATCCCTACCACTAGCAGAGAAAGATAGCCACAAGATAGCAGCCCACTGTCTTTGAGGGACCAACTGTACCATACAAGCCCTCTCAAGTGCAGTAAACCACATGTTAATGTCATTCCCCTCCTTGTAAGGGGGGACTATCTTATACAGGTTTCTGGAATCTTGTTCTCTCAGAGGGTTGCTATCAAAAACACTGCCGCTGCCACCATGGGGAACTAACCCCGACCTCTGCCTTTTCCTCTCTACATCCAGAGATTCACTGTCTAAGGCCAGTTGCTGCTGTCTTAGCTTCAGCTTGGCCTCTTCCAACCTCACCTTTCTGAGATCCTTTTCCATAGTGTTATCCTCAGGGTGGGAGGCTTGTAAATTCTGAGAAACAGAAGAAATGTGGTAATTGGCGGAATGTGACCTGTCTCTAACTGGCTGGACTCTAGTAACCTGGCCTTTACGAGTGAAAGATGTCCTACTAATGTGTGACCCCCTCCCACTACCAGTGTCACTAGCTGGCCTGTTAGCTGGCAGGTCTTTGTATGAATCCTCCCCAGCATCCTCAGGGGACTCCTCTGAGTCTTGCTGGGTACCCCCCCCCCTCTATCTCCTGATCCTGGGATGGGCCAGACAGGTTCTGGTCACTCTCTAGGAGAAGGCTAAGGAGAAGATCTTTGGTAGGATTCTTACAAATGCTTAAAACCTCTTTCTATGATGATACCCCGCAAACCTTTAACGTTTAAACTACCATAGGTTGCCTGGACAACTGTGGGGGTAAGTTATACTGCAGACATGATTATTAAAAAGGGTTTAGGTCAGAGATAAAAACGTTTTAGGAACTTTTAGAGAAAAGAGAAAAAAAAAAAAACGTTTGTAAACTTTTGAAAACGTTTCAGAAACTTTTTTGAAATTTAAATCACAAAAGTTAAACTGTTTAGGTTAATTGTGTATATTCTGAAGTCTTTGATATATGTTTTTCTTATGAAAAGCACCAATGACAAAATGGTAAAGCAGTTACAAGTACTTATCCCACCGCTGCACCACCAATGTAGGAGGCTGGCCTGGCTTATAGTGGGTACCTGATGGTACTTACACCTTGTGCCAGGTCTAGTTATCCATTATTAGTAGATTAGTAGTGTTCTAGCAGCTTAGGCTGATAGAGGTAGCTATAGCAGAGCAGCTTAGGCTGAACTAGGAGACATGCAAAGCTCCTACAATGCCACTCATATCATATAGCACTATATCATAAGAAGCACAATACTCAGAGTTCCTAAAAATAAAGGTACTTTATTTTAGTGACAATGTGTCAGATATATCTCAGAGGATATACTCCCTTAGGAGGTAAGTAAAATACACACAGTATACACACAAACCAAAATCAGGTAAGTAAACAGTTAGAAAAGTAGTGCAAACTCTGTAGAATACAAAAGGATGCAATAGGCCTAGGGGCAACACAAACCATTTACTCTAAAAGTGGAATGCGAACCAATAATGGACCAGTCGGGCAGACTACTAAAAAAAGGTATATGTTCAACATCAATATAGCAAAAAACAAGATTTTAATTTTTATAAAAAGGAACATCAAATACGGGAGTTGGTACATAAATGGTCACAGGGTCAAGAGTGTCTAACATCAAATATCTCGGACTATGGCTAAATGATGAAGACCTTCCACCTGTGCAAATTGAGGCACTGACAATAACGATAAATGCTCTTATTTTTGCCTTGCAGAACCTCCTTAAAGATCCTTTGGGGACAGATTTCTGCAATTTGCAACATTGATGAGTGTAAACTCATGGCCACTCTCACATATGGCCGTTTTGTCCACAAAAATCACCTATCAAGCTGGCTGGATCTGGTGCAATGCCCAATGGTGTAGGAGTTTATTACAGCTACCTACTTCTACGGTGCAGGCCTAGATTCACCTGGATTTAATCTGGCTTTTCAAGATTATGGTCCTTATGAGTTTGGTGGGTGGCGGTGGACACTCACCAAACTCATGCCGCCATCTGACCGCCAATGAAGGCCTATTTTAAGTTTCCCGCTGGGCCTCACCATTGATGCAGCCTCGTAATCGAGCAAGCGGCAATGTAGCAGTGTTGTGGGTGCCACAGCACCTGTCGCGCTTTCCACTGCCCATAATTCGGGCAGTGAAAAACATGACGGGGCTGTGCATGGGGGCATGGCGGTCTTAAGACTTCCAGACTCACAAAGACAACCTATGTGCTTTGTGCATGTTTTCATTCTCTTTGTGCCAAGCTACCATCAGCTGAGCCAGAGTCAGTCAAGCAGCTTTTGTGGGGCCTTATTCAAGATAAATCTTTAGAATGCACAATTTTTATCAGGCTGTGATCGATCGGCTTGCAGCCAAAAACATTTTCGAGCTGCCTTACCACTGAAAAAATGAACAAAAATACTGATAAAACAAGACAGGTTATTGTGAGATCAAGATGATTTACAAGCTCATTTGACTGTGTGCTGGACTTCATTTTTGCCGGTTTTCGTACTCTGGGCATTTTACTACTGCTGACCATTGCTAAAGTGCAAGTGCTCTCTGTGTAAACTGTATTGGTAATTGGCTTATCCATGATTGGCATATTTGATTGACTAGTAAGTCCCTAGTAAAGTGCACTAGAGGTGCCCAGGGCCTGTAAATTAAATGCTACTAGTTGGCCTGCAGCACTGATTGTACCACCCACAGGAGTAGCCTGTAAACATGTCCCAGACCTGCCACTGCAGTGCCTGTGTGTGCAGTCTTGCACTGCCAATTTAACCTGTCAAGTGCACTTGCCAGGCCCAAATCTTCCCTTTTACTACAGGAAAGTAACCCCTAAGGTAGCACCATGGGCAGGGTACAGTGTATTTAAAAGGTAGAACATGTACTGATGTGTTTTACATGTCCTGATAGTGAAATATTGCCAAATTCGGTGTTCACTATTGCAAGGCCTTTATCTCCCATATGTCAACATGGGGACTGCCTTTAAAAATGTACCTTTTAAGTGCAGATTCCCATTGGGTGCAGATAGAGAAATAGAGCTTGAAGTCTCTGAACTCACAATTTAAAAATACACCTTTTGGCAAAGTTGGTTTTTAGATTGCCAGTTTGAAAATGCACCCTGTAGAAAGTGGGTGTTTTCTTGCTTAACCATTCTGTGCCTCTGCCTGCCTGTGGAATCCACATCTAGGTCAAACTGACAGTTGGGCTCCTTGTGAATTCCCTCTCGACAGTGACACAAAGGGAACTGGGAGTGTTGTGCATATTCTGATGAGCCTCCTGGGTTAGAGTGAGGACGGAGGGGCTGACACCAGCACCTGAAAGGGCTGTGCCTGTCCTCACACAATACAGTCTCCGACTACCTGGTGTTGTATCTGGGGCCAGGCCTGGGAAAGGCAGGATCTTGTCAACAACATAAACTTTCCTTTGAAGTTTGCCTACTTCAAAGGCAGAAATGAGTATAAGTAATGGACCTAAAACCCCAGACTTTTAGAACCCTTCTGGTTCAAGAAGAACCTCTGCCAAGGAGAAGAACTGGGGAGCTGGAGATTGAGTGCTGTCCCTTTGCTCTGTGTGCTTTGCTGGGTTGACCTGCAGTTACTGCTTTAGAGAGCGCAAGGACTGGACTTTGCTGTGTATCCTGCTTGTTAAGTTTCTCCAAGGGCTTAGACTGATCTTGCCTCCTGTTAAGAAGTCTCAGGGACAGCAAAGACTTCACCTACCAGCCTCTCTGTTCACTTGCTGTGGACTCTAATCTGCCAGGTGGTGTCTACTCCAGTGTCTGGGCCCTTGGGAGTGAAACTTGGTTGAAAACCAAGAAAAACAAAGTACATAGACTTCGGATGACACCATAAAAGATGCGGCTGCCTGACCCCGTGACGCCGCCTGCAACCGAAGCCGTGGTTCCCGCAGGAGTGCAATGACCCTGACTGGCATCGCAGGCCTGATGCATCTGCAGCCTGCTGAAGTCCTGTGACTTTGTAAGTCCAGAGTGCCATGTCTCTGAAGTCCTTGACACTGGACTTCCCCGTGGTGCCTGCAGCCCTGTGGCTTGACTGCAACCCCGTGAGGTTGCCTGACCATGTCTTGACCAGCTGGACATCAACCCTGCCGGAGCATAAGGAACCAATGCTTTGCACTGCCGCTGCCTCATCTCCACTGTTCTGCAGCAAGGAACTGACACTTCGCTCTGACGCTTCCTTGCCTCCACTGCTCAGCAGAAACGGAACCAATGCTAGACTCAATCCAGCAACGCATCTTCTTCCCTACTACGTGCACCGGCCTGTTTCCTCACTTTCACAAGGTACTGTAACTGGGGGTCCGTATGATTCTGTGACCGGCGCCATTGGTGTCGGATTGTTGGGAATGACGCCGTGATAGCACCAAATTGCAGCATTTTTGTTTCTAAGCAGTATAGTGAAGATTAATCTTTACAAAATCATAACTTTGCTTGTATATGTTGGATGTTTGTTGTTTCGGTCTTGTTTTACTCAGATAAGCATCAGCTATTTTTCTGAAGCTGTGTTAAGTGGTGTTTTCATTGAGTTACTGTGTGTAATTTTACAAATACTTTACATATTGCCTTTGAGATAAGCCTGACTTCTTGTACCAAGCTACCAAGGGGGTTGAGGAGGGTTTATCCTAGGTGTGTATCTCTATTACCCTGACTAGAGTGGGGGTCCATGCTTGAACAGAGTGCAACACTGACTGCCAACCAGAGACCACATTTCTACCATTGGTGATCAGTGGTGAGGATAGAACTTGTATTTGTACTTGATACAGTGATTAAGTGTACACTACTGTTTTCAGTGCAAACCATTACGTGACCACATACTAATTGCTCTTTTCTCCTTGGATTTTTTCTGCTTCCTTTTTTGGAGGGTTTTCTTAGGAACTCTCTGTTCTTTTTGGAACTCTTGCATTTTCATTGAACCTCACAATCATGTCTCAATCTTGGGATGCACCAGCTCTGTCTACAAAAGCTGTGTTTGAGTTGGAGAAACTGGAGGAGTACACAGTGGCTCTGCTCAAGCAGTTTTGTAGGGAATTAGGATGTCCAGTCAAGAGCTCCGCTAGGAAGGAGAAGCTACAAAAGGCGCTGAGGGATTGGTTGGCAGCAAAAGAGGATGAGGTCCAAACAGCAGAGGAGGATCTTGTTGTGGATGAGGCGGTACAGAGCATACATGATGTTGTGTTAAATAACCCTGACCTACCTGGAGGTAGGGCCTCTAGGGCAGGCACCAGTGTTTCATCCAAAGGCCTTACCCAGGAGGAACTGGAGGACAGGAGGACAGGAGGAAAAGAGGAGGCACCAATTGGAGCTGGGGAAGCTCAGACGCCAGCATGAGAGGGAGCTGCATCTGGCTAGAACCAAAAGGGAAGAGGAAAAAGACAGACTTGCATTGGAAGAGAAGAAACTGATCTTTGCACAAGAATTGAGTTGAAAGGAGCTGGATCTGTGGGGCAGATGCAGCACAGATAATGGCATCAGTACCCCAGTGAAGCCTAAAAAATAGAGTGCATATCTTCAAAGACCTGGTAAAAAGATTACAAGAGGGAGGATGACAAACACCTGTGGTTTAAGGGGTATGAGTCAGCGCTTCACATGACCCTGGTACCTGAGGTACACTGGGTGACAGGTCTGTGGATGCACTTTGAGGTAGAGGGGAGGGACACCTTGACATCCCTGATCCCTGATCCCTGATCCCCGATCCTTGGAGACTAACGTACTCTTTCATGAAGGACACTCTACTCACTAGATATGGCTTCACTCCACAGCAGTACAAGGAGAAGTTCAGGTCTTACAAGAAGGGGGATTCTCAAACCTGGTTAAAATGTGTTGACTTTTTTTGCAGGGCACTGGATGATTGGGTAACTACTTATGAGGGGCTATACAATTTGATTGAGAGGGAGCACTTCTATAGTTTTTGTTTTGCAGAGCTGAGCCAGCACCTATTTGACAGCAAGCTGACTGACCCCAGGAAGCAGACTGGTGGGAAAGCACCAGGGTCTAAAAGAGGCATGGGGGAGACTCAGCCAAGGGTGGGCAGAGTCCCCATCAGAAGAAGTGGGGGGTAAGAGTAAACAGGATGAGTTCTCCAAAGGGCCCCAACCTAGTTCCCAGGGTAAAGATTCCCAGACCCCAGTTGAAAAGATGCCTTGGATCTCTACAGGGAAACCTGCAGAGAAGGGTCCAAACAAATGTTTTGCATGTGATCAGGTGGGTCACATTAAGGGGAACTCCAAATGTCCCAAGTGGACACCAGCATCCACTGGAGCTCAGTCATAGGGTTTGTCCAGTGTATAATTTGGGGAGGAGTTATGAGAAAGTAGTCTCTTTCTAGCATGGTTACCCCCATTTTTGGCCTGTTTGTCAGTGTGTTTTGACTGTGTCACTGGGATCCTGCTAGCCAGGACCTGTAGGAGCCTGGCCTGGCTTTTAGTGGGTACCTTGTGGTACTTACACCTTGTGCCAGGTCCAGTTATCCCTTATTAGTAGAACAGAGGTGTTTCTAGCAGCTTAGGCTGTTAGAGGTAGCTATAGTCGAGCAGCTTAGGCTGAACTAGGAGACATCCAAAGCTCCTACTATACCACTTATATCATATAGCACTATATCCCACGAAAACACAATACTCAGAGTTACTAAAAATAAAGGTACTTTATTTTAGTGACAATATGCTAAAAGTATATCAGAGGATACCCTCACTTAGGAGGTAAGTAATATACACAAATTATATGTACACAAACCAAAATCAGGTAAGTAACAGTAAGAAAAGTAGTGCAAACAATGTAGAATCACAATAGGATGCAATAGGTAGAATTAGGCCTGGGGCAACACAAACCATATACTCCAAAAGTGGAATGCGAATCACGAATGGACCCCAGGCCTATGGTAGGTTGTAGAGGGTCATTGGGACTGTAAGAAAACAGTACGGGTGTCCAAAATACCCCACCCCAAGACCCTGAAAAGTAGGAGTAAAGTTACCCTACTACCCCAGAAAGACAGTATAGTCGAGATAGGGGATTCTGCAAGAACCACAACTGCTACCAAAGCACTGAAGACGGATTCCTGGACCTAAGGACCTGCAAAGGAAGGGGACCAAGTCCAAGAGTCACGCAAGTGACCGGGGAGGCAGGAGCCAACTAAACCCCGGATGAAGGTGCAAAAGGGCTGCCTCTTGGTGGAGGAAGCCAAAGATTCTGCAACAACGGAAGGTGCCAGGAACTTCTCCTTTGGTCAGAAAATGTCCCACGGCATGCTGGAGGTTGCAGAAGTGTTTCCACGCAGAAATACCGCAAACAAGCCTTGCTAGCTGAAAGAGTCGTGGTTGAGGATTTTGGGTGCTGCTGGAGACCAGGAGGACCAGGATATCGCTCCTTGGAGGAGGAAACAGAGGGGGCGCTCAGCAACTCAGAGAGTCCCTGCAGAAGCAGGCAGCACCCGCAGAAGTATCGGAACAGGCACTTTGAAGATCTGAGGACAGAGGTCGACTCAGAGTCACAAAGGAGGGTCCCACGACGTCGGAGTCCAACTCAGCGAGTTGGGCAAAGCAGAACGGAGTGCTGGGGACCCAGGCTAGGCTGTGCACAAAGGAATCCTTGGAAAAGTGCACAGAAGCATGAACAGCTGCAGATCACGCAGCACACAGAAGTACTGTCTGGCTTGGGGAGGCAAGGACTTACCTCCACCAACTTTGGACAGAAGGGCCACTGGACTGTGGGAGACACTTGGACCCAGCTCCTGTGTTCCAGGGACCAAACTCGTCAGGATGAGAGGGGACCCAGAGGACCTGTGATGCCGAAGTTTGGTGCCTGCGTTATCCGGGGGAAGATTCCGTCGACCCACAGGAGATTTCTTCTTGGCTTCCAGTGCAGGGTGAAGGCAGACAGACCTCAGAGCATGCACCACCAGGAAACAGTCGAGAAAGCCGGCAGGATGAGGCGCTACAATGTTGCTGGTAGTCTTCTTGCTACTTTGTTGCGGTTTTGCAGGCGTCCTGGAGCAGTCAGCAGTCGATCCTTGGCAGAAGTCAAAGAGGGAAGTGCACAGGAAATCTGGTGAGCTCTTGCATTCGTTATCTGAGGAATAGCCCAGAGGAGAGACCCTAAATAGCCCAGAAAGGAGGATTGGCTACTGAGAAAGGTAAGCACCTATCAGGAGGGGTCTCTGACATCACCTCCTGGCAATGGCCACTCAGAGCTGTCCATTGTGCCCCAACACCTCTGAATCCAAGATGGCAGAGGTCTAGGACACACTGGAGGAGCTCTGGGCACCTCCCCTGGGAGGTGCTGGTCAGAGGAGTGGTCACTCCCCTTTCCTTTGTCCAGTTTCGCGCCAGAGCAGGGCTGGGGGATCCCTGAACTGGTGTAGACTGGTTTATGCAGAGATGGGCACTATCTGTGCCCACCAAAGCATTTCCAGAGGCTGGGGGAGGCTACTCCTCCCCATCCCTTCACACCTATTTCTAAAGGGAGAGGGTGTAACACCCTCTCTCAGAGGAAATTCTTTGTTCTGCCTTCCTGGGACCAGGCTGCCCAGGCCCCGGGGGGGCAGAAACCTGTCTGAGGGGTTGGCAGCAGCTGCAGTGGAGACCCCGGAAAGCAAGTTAGGCAGTACCCGGGTTCTGTGCTAGAGACCCGAGGATGCATGGAATTGTCCCCCCAATACCAGAATGGTATTGGGGTGACAAATCCATGATCCTAGACATGTTACATGGCCATGTTCGGAGTTACCATTGTGAAGGTACACATAGGTATTGACCTATATGTAGTTCACACGTGTAATGGTGTCCCCGCACTAACAAACTCCGGGTAAATTGCCCTGAACAATGTGGGGGCACCTTGGCTAGTGCCAGGGTGCCCTCACACTTAGTAACTTTGCACCTAACCTTCAATAAGTGAAGGTTAGACATACAGATGACTTATAAGTTACTTAAGTGCAGTGTAAAATGGCTGTGAAATAACGTGGATGATATTTCACTCAGGCTGCAGTGGCAGTCCTGTGTAAGAATTGTCTGAGCTCCCTAAAGGTGGCAAAAGAAATTCTGCAGGCAATATGGATCTCCTGGAACCCCAATACCCTGGGTACCTAGGTACCATATACTAGGGAATTATAAGGGTGTTCCATGGTGCCAATCAGAATTGGTCAAATTAGTCACTAGCTTGCAGTGACAATTTTAAAAGCAGAGAGAGCATAAACACTGAGGTTCTGGTTAGCAGAGCCTTAGTGATACAGTTAGACACCACACAGGGAACACAGACAGGGCACAAGTTATGAGCACTGGGGTCCTGGATAGCAGGATCCCAATGACACAGGCAAAAACAAACATGCACACAAGTAAAAATGGGGGTAACATGCCAGGCAAGATGGTACTTTCCTACAGTAAGTACCTTTGGTACCCACCACAAATCAGGCCAGCCTCCTACAGGAGTTGGTTCTAGGAGAAGGGTGTGAGCCAGCTGACACGACCCTTGTTTCAGTAGGGGACAGTGAGATGGTCCAAAAGACCCTCATGCCCGAGTCACAGGAACCAGTGTGACTTCTGTGAGTTGTCACCTAGTGTCTAAAGAGCAAGTAGTTCCCATTGTGTTTCGCCAAGTAGTTGCAGTAGACAACTCAGAGCACCTGTGTAAGGTGGCGCAGGTTCCTTTTGAGGGGGGGGGGGGGGGTTATCAGGTTCCTTGAGGATAGCTGTGAGTCCAACCATGCCTATTGTTTGTCTGCTAGGCAATGACCTGGAGGATTCCCCTTGGAGTGAGGTGGAATGACGGTCACACATGGAGATGTTGGGTCTGCCTGTGTGGGTATGTATGACCACCCAGTTTATGGCAGCCCATCTGGGTTATTAGGGAGTCCTGGAGCCTGAAAGACTGGCCCAGGTGCCTGCCAGGAACAGGAAAGGCAAGGGGAGTGGGAAACCCACCCCAGACGTTCCCATGGCATAGGAGGAGGCTAAACCAGAGGGGGACACCCTGTGGCCTAGAGGGGAACAAGTGGCTGAACTGGGGGAAGCATCCAAGCTGACTCATTGGCAGCAGCAAGGGGGTCCCAGCAGGGAAGAGATCTGTGAGGCACAAAAGTCATGGCCTTTTCTTGAGGGTCTGTGGCGGCTTGCTGCAGAGCAGGCATCTGGCAAGGAGACTGGATCACACTGGATTTATTGGGAGGATGGCCTCCTGTATAGTGAGCCCAAGGTTGCTGAGCCTGGGGCACCCCGTGTGCTGGTGGTACCCAAGTGCTTCAGAACCTTCCTACTGGGGCTGGCTCATAATGTGCCTTTAGGAGGACATTTGGGGAGGGACAAAACTTTTGAGAAGATTGTCACCCACTTTTACTGTCCCCAAATGTGCAGGCACTCTGATGCATCTTGTAGGTCTTGCCAGACTTGTCAGGCAAGTGGCAGAAGTGGGAGGAGATGCAAGGCTTCCCTCCAACCATTCCCTTTTGTCTGCACCCCTTTTGAATGGGTGTTGATTGACATTGTGGGGCATCTGGACACCAAGACAGGCAAGGGCAACAGGTTTATCCTGGTCTTGGTGGACCATGCTACCTGGTACCTAGAGGCCATCCCTCTGAGGTCAGTGACAGATCCTATGGTGGAATGGTCACTGATAGGGATTTTTACCTGCATGGGGTTCCCCCGAGGAGGTGGTGTCCGACTGGGGTAACAACTTCATATCTACAAATATGAAGTGTCTGTGGAAGGAGTGTGGGGTGACCTAAAAGTTCACCACTCCTTACCACCGCCAAGGGAATGGGTTGGTTCAGAGATTCAACCGTGCCCTGAATAGCATGACAATGGGCCTGTCAAAGCCCATGAGGCATAAGTGGTACATCCTCTTGCCATTCCTTCTCTTTGCTTACAGGAAGGTACAGCAGAAGGGACTTGGTGTTAGCCTCTTTGAGCTACTGTATGGGCACCATTTGAGGGGACCTTTAAGTCTGGTGAAGGAGGTCTTGGTGAAATCTTCCATGAAGCCCCCCAGGTCGTGTTTAGCTATGTGCTGGCCTTTAGAAACCAGACTGCGCGCTCCAGGAAACTCACTCAGGTGAACCGAGAAGCCAGCCAGGAGGACACGAAACAGTGGTACGACCAGAATGCCACTGTGATTGAGTTTTAGCCTGGCTGGAAAGTGTGGGTCATGGCCCCAGTGGAGCCTCGTGCTCTCCAGGACAAGTGGACTGGGCCTTTAGAGATGGTGGAGCATAAGAGTGATGTCACCTATCTGGTGGACTTGCAGACTCCCAGGAACCGTTTGTGGGTCCTACATGTCAACCTCCTCAAACCTCACTTTGAGGGGTCTGAACTGAGCCTCATCCTGACTTCCTGTCTATGGAAGGTGTGAACCTCTCCCTAACCCTGACCCCAGACCAACAGAGGGACTGCCACCAGTTGGTGGGACAGTTTGTCTCCTTGTTTTCCATGACCGCAGGGGTCACTCATCTGTGTACCTATGATACACTGGGGACAGTCCACCTTTGTAACACAAGATATACAGGGTTACTGACAAGGTCAGAGCCACCATCAAGGATGAAGTTTCCAAGATGGGAGCACTAGGGGTAATTGAGTTCTCCAGCAGTCCGAGGGCCAGCCCAGTAATCTTGGTCCCAAAGACTGCTGCCTTTGGTGCTACCCCAGAACTGAGGTTTTGTGTGGACTACCGTGGACTTAATTCCATCATTAACACTGATGTGCAGCCCATCCCCAGAGCTGATGAACTCATAGATAGGCTAGGAGCTGCCAAGTTCCTCAGCACGTTTGATATCTGGGAACTGGCAGATTGCCTTGACCGGTGGACCAAAAGAGAGATCAGCATATTCCAACCTAGAGGGGCACTACCAGTTCAGGGTTATGCCCTTTGGGTTGAAAATTGCCCCTGCCACCTTTCACAGGTTGGCCAATCAGGCTGGGCTGGAAGATTTCAGCGCAGCTTACCTGGATGGCATCGCAGTATTGGGCTCCAGCTGGGAAAAACACCTGCAGCACCTCTGTGAACTGTTGAAGGCCGTGCAGTATGCAGTTCTAACTATTAAGGCCAGTAAGAGCCAAAAAGGACAGGGATCTATGGTTTACTTGGGACCCCAGGTGGTGAGTGGCCAGGTGGCATCTCTGTAACCCAAAATTGACACTATTCTGGCTTGGGAACCCCCCAAGACCCAAACAGAGGTGAAAGCCTTCCCAGATCTCACCAGTTACTACAGGAGGTTTGTCAAGGGGCATGGCACCATTGTTACCCCCTTGACTGAGCTGACCTCCAAAAAGCAGCCCAAGAAAGTGATGTGGACAGAGGCTTGTCAGACTGCTTTTGATGCACTGAAGGCAGCCATGTGCACAGTACCCGTGCTGAAGAAACTCGACTTCTCCAGGGAATTTGTTGTGCAGACTGATGTTTCCGAGCATGGTGTGGGGGCAGTTCTAGCTCACATAAATGAAGAGGCCCTACACCAGCCTGTAGCCTTCATTAGTAGGAGGTTACTCTCCAGGTAATGGAGGTGGAATACAATTCAGAGAGAAGCTTTTACTGTGGTCTGGGCACTGAAGAAGCTAAGACCCTACTTGTTTGGGGCTCACTTCCGGGTTCAGACAGACAACAGGCCCCTCAGATGATTAATGTAGATGAGGAGTCAGACCCCAAAATTGTTGAAGTGGCCCATTTCCCTACAGGGAATCGACTTTACTGTTGAACACCGCCCTAGTACAGAACACGCTAATGCTGACGGTCTGTCCAGATTCTTCTGCCTTAGTGATGAGAACTCCCATAGGGTTGCGTAGTTCACCCCACTTTCAGCTGGGGTACACGCGTTAGACCTGGCATCCTTGGCATGGTTTCCCCTGTCTTTTTGCCTTTGCTTCCTGTATTTCTGACTGGATGCTGGAGTTCGTTTTCGCTGATTTTGGTACTCTGAGCACCTTACCACTGCTGGCAAGTGGTAAAGTGTATGTGCTCTCTGTGTAAACTGTATTGGTAATTGACTTATCCATGATAGGCATATTTGATTTACTAGTTAGTCCCTAGTAAAGTGCACTAGAGGTGCCTAGGGCCTGTAAATGAAATGCTACTAGTGGGCTTGCAGCACTGATTGTGCCACCTACAAGAGTAGCCCTGTAAACATGTCTCAGACCTGCCACTGCAGTGTCTGTGTGTGCAGTCCTGAACTGCCACTTCGGCCTGGCAAGTGAACCCACTTGCCAGGCCAAAACCTTCCCCTTTACTACATGTTAGTCACCCCTAGGTTAGGATCCTATGTAGCCCCATGGGCATGGTGTAGTGTATTTAAAAGGTAGGACATGTACTGGTGTGTTTTACATGTCCTCATAGTGAAATATTGCCAAATTCATTGCATATTATTGCAAGGCCTATCTCTCCCATAGGTTAAAATGGGGACTTTGGAGATTGGGGTCTCTTAACTCACAATTTAAAAATACACCTTTAGGTAAAGTTGGCTTTTAGATTGTCAGTTTGTAAAGGCCAATTTTCAAAAGTGGGAATTTTCTTGCTTCACCATTCTGTGCCTCTGCCTGCCTATGGAGTCCACGTCTGGGTCAGACTGACAGTTGGGCTGTTTGTGACTTTCCTCTAGACAGTGACACAAAGGGAGCTGAGGAGTGTCCTGCATACCCTGATGAGTCTCCTGGGCTAGAGTGTGGAGGGAGGGGCTGACACCTGCATCTGAAAAGGCTGTGCCTGTCCTCACACAATACAGTCTCCAACCCTCTGGAGTGTTTCTGGGGCCAGGAGTGGGCAAGACAGGATCTTGTCAACAACAGAGACTTTCCTTTGAAGCTTGCCTACTTCAAAGGCAGAAATGGGTATAAGTAGTGGATCCCAAATCTCAATACTTAGAACACTTCTGGATCATTAGGAACTTCTGCCAAGGAGAGGAGTTGAAAAGCTGGAGGAGGAGCACTGCACCTTCGCTGTGCGTGCTTTGCTGGATTGGCCTGCAGTTGCTGCTTCTGCCTTAGAGAGGGCAAAGACTGAACTTTGCTCTGTATCCTGCTTGTGAAGTTTCTCCAAGGGCTTGGACTGAGCTGGCAGGCTGTTAAGAAGTCTCAAAGACAGCAAATATTTCATCTACCAGCCTCTGGGTTCACAGAAAAACCAAGTGCCCCGACTTCGGATGATGCCGGACTGACGCCGCTGCCTGACCGCGCAACACCGCCTGCACCTGAAGCCGTGGTCCCCGCTGGAGTGCGATGACATCGCAGGCCTGTCGCCGCCACAGCCAGTTGATGTCGATTGACTTTGTGAGTCCCGAGTGGCGTGTCACCGATGTCTGTGACACCCGACTCCACCGCAGTGCCTGCAGCTCTGTGGCATGACCACGACTCCATGAGGTCGCCCCACCACGTCTTGACCCGCTGGACATAGACCTTTCCTAAGAGTAAGGAACCAATGCTTTGCACCGACGCTGCCTCATCTCCACTGCTCCGCAGAAAATGAACTGACGATTCGCACTGATGGCGTCTCACCTCCACTGCTCCACATCAAAGGAACCAACACCACACCAGATCCAGCGGCGCCTCTCCTCCCTGACCCCGTGCACCGGCCTGTTTCCTCACTTCCTAAAAGTACTGTGCCTGGAGTCTGTGTGACTCTGGAACTGGCGCCATTGACTTTGGATTCTTGGGAATGGCTCAATCACCACGCCAGGATACCACAATCTTTAAAAAATCATTAGTTTACTTGTGTATGTTGTTTGTTTGTCATTTTGGTCTTGTTTTACTCAGATATATATTGGCTGTTTTTCCAAAGTGGTGTTAAATATTTTTGTTGTGTTTTCACTGTGTTACTCTGTCTGAATTTACAAATACTTTACACTTTGCCTTTGAGATAAGCCTGACTGCTTGTGCCAAGCTACCAATGGGGTGTGCAGGGGTTTCCCTAGGTGCGTTTCTCAATTACTCTGTCTAGAGTAAGGGTCCCTACTTAGACAGAGTGCAAACTGGCTACCAACCAGAGACTCCATTTCTAACACACATTTAACAGCAGACTTATATCAACTGTTAACTTTCCAGTCAAATCTATTGAGCCCATCAAAACTTCACATCAAGACACAACTACTCCGGCTGTGGCTCAGCTTGATCCCAATGAAAGCACACACATTTGGGCAATTAACAGGTGGTCAATGTCGCTCTACGAAGGAGGTTCTCTCCCACATTCTCTGCATATGCACCTGCCTGTCCCGCAACAGACTTTATTAGCTTGTATCTATCTTCAGACAATTGAAGATAAGATCTTGCAAAGTTGCAGTTGAAGAATGCATGAAAGGGGAGTACGGTTGATTGACTATCTTTTACTTTTATTAAGGCTGCTACAATGATGTTGAACGCTGCAGCACCATGGAGCAAGCAGATTATTCAATTTGTTTTTGGTAGTGCTCATATGGACTATATTAAACAACTCTGCTTTAATCTTTGGTCATGCTGTGTGCTCTAATACCTTCGTCATCAGAAAATATTTATTGTTCTTGTAGACATTGACAAGTACTGCACTGAAATGTACTGGTGCTCTAAATGCTTTGATGAGAAATGCTTGCACTTATTGTGACTTTGATGTAATTCATTTTGGTCCTCGAAAGGCCAAGGTTTTTTTCCCTGCATCTAAATTGCACAGCAGCCTTTGCATATGAAATAGTAGATTTCATTTAATCCCAACAATTGATTCACCAACCTGTAGTTACAGGCTGTTAATTGGATAGCATTCACACGTTAACTGCTTGTGAGATGAGATGTTGATTTATTAAATGTGATTTTGATGCAACCATACCATAAGGCCATGAACTTTTAAGGATACTTAGCATTGTACCCCTTGTATTTATATTAGTGTGTTAGGCGTTAGTGTTCATCCACAAATCTTTATTCATTTAAGATTCATAGTCTGCTTTTGTGTGCATTGTAAATGCTAACATAGACTAAATGATGACAAAAAGCACTTTCACTTCAATTATATATCTGGGTTGGCTGCATGCTTCTTTTTAAAGTGGTTATTTCTTAGATGGTGCTTTTTACAATTCTTTTTATTCAAACTAGTCAGCAATTGTTGCTGTGACACATGTTATCATCTGTACCTTGTTTGCTATCTTCTTCCCTTTTCTTTCTTATTACATAATTTACATTTTTTTTTTTTAAATTAGCACTTGTATAGCACACTACTCACCCGTTAGGGTCTCAAGGCGCTGTACTCATACTGCTATGGAACCCCTCCTGGCTTTTCCCTGTGAGGCGCCCACTCCTGAGCACCCCCAGGGTGAAGCCAGGCATCCAAGCGCTGTGGGGGCCGTTGTGGAGATTAAGCAAGCTATTGCCCAGAGTTGCAGAGTGGGACCCATGAATTAGATTAGTCACTGAGGCGAGAATTATCTGGTCAAGGGGAATTGAGCCCAAGACCTGCCGAAGCAGGACTTGAACCCTGGTCTTGAGCCAGATCTCTGCTTCAGGGTCTGCCGCTCTAACCATTGAGCCACACTTCTCCACATAAGGAATTTTTGGCTTCCTGTAGGAGGCAGGCCTTATTTGTGGTGGGTACCTGTAGGAGGCTGGCCTGGTTTGTAGTGGGTACCACAGGTACTTACACCTTATACCAGTTCCAGTTATCCCTTATTAGTGAAATGTAGGCAGTGTAGACAATACTCAGTGTTACCACAAATAGGCCAAAAATATCTTAGAGGCTATACTCCCCTAGGAGCTGAGTATTAGACAGAAAATATACAGTAGTAACCAAAATTAGGTAAGTAAACAATCATAGAATAGTGCAAACACTGAAAATCACCATAGGCTACAATGGGCCATGGGGCAACACACACTGTATACTAAAATAGTGGAATGCGAATGTTGGTTCCCCCCCTAGGCAAGTGTAGTGTGTAGAGGGGCACAGGGAGTGTAAGAAAACACCAAAGGTAAGTAAAATACCCTACCCCAGAGCCCAGGAAAGTAGGAGTAAAGTACAGCAAGTTTCCCCAGAACACACTTTAAGTTGCGATAAAGAATAATGCAAAAACCAAGCAAGACTGCAAGACACCAATCATGGATTCCGGGACCTGAAGATCTGTGGATAGAGGAGACCAGGTCCAAGAACAGATGAAGAGTCCAGGAAGAACAGGAGCCCCTGCTAGCCCGGATGAAGGTGCAAAAGTGGATTCTCTGTTGGAAGAAAAAGCCAGATATGCACCAAAGAAGACAGCTGCAGGTTCCTGCTTGGTGCAAGAGATGTCCCACGTCGAGTCATTGGATGCAGGCTGGTTTTCGTCATTGAATTCCCCCAACAATCCTTGGCTCACGCAAATGTTGTGGTTGGTGGGAAAAGGCCCTACCAGGGCCCAGGAGGGACTTGGGGGTCTCAACTCGGACTGAGAAGAGGGGGCTCTCAGCACTTTAGAGAGCCCTCAAAAGACAAAGCAGCAACCACAGGAGACCCAGGACACGGGGACAAATGAGTTGCAAATCACAGTCATCGCAGCTCTACACAAAGGGATCCCATGCCACCGGAGAACAACTCAGGGAGCTGAGCGTCGCAGGATAGAGTACTGGGGACATGAGCTACGCTGTGCGTGAAGGATTTCATGGAGAAGCACACAGATCCCTAGGAACTGAAAAAAATGCAGTGCACAGGGGTACTGTCTGGCTCGGGGAGGCAAGCCCTTATGTCCACCAAATTTGGACAGCTGGACCTTTGGACAGTCAGGATCACTTTGGTCCACCACCTGTGTTCCAGGGATCATGCTCATTGACAGGTGAGGAGCCCCAGAGAACTGGTTGATGCTGCAGAGAGGTGCCTGCTGAAGCAGGGAAGTGACTCCATCACTCCACAGGAGATTCCTTCAGTCCTTCTGGTGCACAAAGAAGGCAGGCAGTCCTCAGAGCGTGCAACCTGGAAACTGTTGCAGTTGCTGGCAGGAGCAGAAGTTACAGAGTTGCAGTAGCCTTCTTGGATACTTTGTTGCAGTTGTAGTGTTCCTGGAGCAGTTCTGCGGTTGATCCGATGGTAAAAGATGGAGCAGAGTTTGCAGAGGAGTCCTGCTGGAGTCTTGCAAAACCGAATCTAAGGAAACACCCAGAGGAGAGACCCTAAATAGCCCTGAGAGGGGGAATGGCTACCTAACCAGGTATGGACCTATCAGGAGGGGTCTCTGACATCCCCTGCTGGCACTGGCTACTCAGATGCTCCCAGAGTATCCCAACACCTTGGAATCCAAGATGGCTAACGCCAGAAACACGCTGGAGGAGCTCTGTGCACCACCCCTGGGGTGGTGATGGACAGGGGAGTGGTCACTTCCCTTTTCTTTGTCCAGTTTCATGCTAGAACAGGGACTGGGGGTCCCTGAAATGGTGTAGATTGGATTATGCAAGGAGGGCACTGTTTGTGCCCTTCAAACCACTTCCAGAGGCTCTGAAAGAATACCCCTCCCACGTCTGTAACACCTATTTCCAAAGGGAGAGGGTGTAACAACCCTGTCCCAAAGGAAATGCTTTGTACTGCCTTCCTGGGATTAGGATGCCCAAGCCCCAGGAGGGCAGAGGCCTATCTGTGAGGTGGCAGGAGCTGGGGCTGAAGAGGAAACCTCAGACAGCTGGTTTGGCAGTACTGGCGGTCCAAGGTGGAGCCCCCAGGGTGCATGGAATTGCCCCCCCGATGCCAGAATCAGATTGGGGGTACAATTTCACAATCCTGGACACCTTACATGGCCATTTTCGGGGTTACCACTGCGAATCTACATACTTGTATTGGCCTATTTGTAGTGCACACTTAGAATGGCATTCCCCATACTCACAAAGTCTGGGAAATTGGTCCTGGACAACATGGGAGCACCTCTGCTAGTGCAAGGGTGCCCTCACACACAGTAACTTTGCACCTAGCCTTCAGGAGCTGCAGGTTAGACATATAGGTGACTTATCAGTTACCTTGTGCAATGAAAATGTCTGTGAAATAGTACTAACACTATTTCACTCAGGCTGCATTTGGCAGTTGTGAAGAAGAGTTTGTATGAGCTCCTGATGGGTGGCAAAAGAAATGCTGCAGCCCATAAGGATCTCCTGGAACCCTACTGCCCTGGGAACCTAGGTACCATATACTAGGGACCTATGAGGGTGTCCAGTATGTCAATCTGGAGTGGAATATGGAGTCACTAGACTATAGTGACAACACAGTAAAACATACTGACATATAGGCCACAAACTGGGGGTAACATGCCATGAAAGATGGTACTTTCCTACAGTACCTATGGTACTTACACCTTATACCAGGTCCAGTTATTCCTTATTAGTGAACTGTAGTCATTTTCTAAAAGCCAGGCTTCTTAGGGGTAGTGTGGATGACATGCAATGCTCATGCAGTATCACTTTAGTCACACTTAGTACTCACACAAGAAAGAAAACACTCAGGGGGTCATTCTGACCCCGGCGGTCTGAGACCGCTGGGGCCAGGGTCGGCGGAAGCACCGCCGACAGACCGGCGGTGCCCCGCAGGGCATTCTGACCGCGGCGGTTCGGCCGCGGTCAGATGCGGGAAACCGGCGGTCTCCCGCCGGTTTCCCGCTGCACTGCAGAATCCTCCATGGCGGCGGAGCGCGCTCCGCCGCCATGGGGATTCTGACACCCCCTACCGCCATCCTGTTCCTGGCGGGACTCCCCCGCGGTAGGGGGTGCTGCGGGGCCCCTGCATGGGCACTGCAGGGGCCCCCGTAAGAGGGCCCCACAAAGTATTCCAGTGTCTGCTATGCAGACACTGAAATACGCGACGGGTGCAACTGCACCCGTCGCACCTTCCCACTACGCCGGCTCAATTCTGAGCCGGCGTCCTCGTGGGAAGGCTGATTTGCCCTGGGCTGGCGGGCGGCCTTTTGGCGGCCGCCCGCCAGCCCAGGGCAAATCCCAAAATACCCTCAGCGGTCTTTCGACCGCGGAGCGGTATTTTGGTGGGGGAACTTCGGCGGGCAGCCTCCGCCGCCCGCCGAAGTTAGAATCACCCCCTCAGTGTTACAAAAATAAAGGTAATTTATTTTGGTGACACAAATACTAAAAATACCATAGAGAGTATACTCCCTTAGGAGGTAAGTAATACACAAATTATATACACTAGTATCCATAAATAAATGTAAAAACAGTTAGAAAACAGTTCAATTAGTGAATATCACCATAGGTAGAAATTAGCCTAGGGGGAAGACAAACCATATACTAAGAAAGTGTAATGCGTAAGTCAGTTTCCCACCTAGGCAAGTGTAGTGTGCAGAGGGGCACTGGGAGTATTAGGAACCCCCAAAGGTAAGTAATAGAAACTGGCTCATCGATTCTGATGCATCAGGAAAACAGGAGTAAATCACAGTAAGTTTCTTAGAACATGCAAGAAGTTGTGATAGAAGACTATGCAAGAACCAGAAGAGACTGCAAGACACCAACATGCACAGGAGTCCCACAGCACAGGGACAAAGAAGGTGCAAAAGGAGGCCCACACAGCAATGCGACAAAGGCTCCCACACTGCCGGGGAACCACTCAGGAAGCTGTGCATTGCAGGATATAGTGCTGGGGGCCAGAGCTTCAAGGTGCATGAAGAACTTCATGGAAGAATGCCCACGGGCCTAGACAATTGCAACTCACGTGGTGCACAGGGGTACTGTCTAGCATGGGGAGGCAAGCTCTTACCTCCACCAACTTTGGACAGTAGGACGTCAGTCCACCACCCGTGTTGCAGGATCCACGCAGCCCAGCAAGAGAGGGGATTCACACCACTGGTTGTTGATGCAGTAGTTGCCTGCTGGAGCAGGGGAATGATGCCTTCACCCCACAGGGAAATTCCTTCACTCCTCTGGTGCAGGCTGAAGACAGGCTGTCCTCAGAGGGTGGACAACCAGGAAACAGTTGCAGTTGTTGCAGGAGCTGAAGATGCAATGTTGCAGAAGTCTTCTTTGCTTCTTTGTTGCAGTTGTAGAGTTGCTGGAGGGTCAGATGTAGTTTCTTCAGTGAGAAGGTGAAGTGGAGGATGCAGAGGAATCCTGCTGGAGACTTGCAATATGAATATGAAGAACAACCTAAAGGAGAGAACCTAAATAGCCTTGAAAGGGGGATTGGTCATCTAAACAGGTAAGCACCTATCAGGGGAGGGGGCTGATGTCTCCTGCTGGCACTGGCCACTCAGATGCTCCCAGAGTTCCCTACCAACTTGGAATCCAAGATGGCAAAACCCAGAGACCCTCTTGAGGAGCTGTGAGCACCACCCCTGGGGTGGTGATGGACAAGGGTGTGGTCACTCCCCTTTCCTTTGTCCAGTTTTGTGCCAGAGCAGGGACTGGGGGTCCTGAACCGGTGAAGACTGGATTATGCAAGGATTGCACCAAATGTGCCCTTCAAAGTATTTCCAGTGGCTTAGGGAGGCTATCCCTCCCAAGCCTGTAACATCTTTTTTCCAAAGGGCGAGGGTGTAACACCCCTCTCCCAAGGGAAATCCTTTGTTCTGCCTTATTGGGCTTGAACTTCTCAAGCAACAGGAGGACAGAAATCTGTTTCTGAGGTGGCAGCAGCTGGGGCAGCCTGGAACACCTCAGAAGGCTGTAATGGCAATACTGTGGGTCCTCTAAAGGTGCATGGAATCATACATCCAAAGCTTGCAAAAGCCTTGGGGTATTATCCCAGCATGAAACATGCCTATGTTTAGGGTTGCCATTATGTAGCTGGACATAGCTTAGGGACGTATACCCAGTACACACGTAAAATGGCCCGTACTCATGAAGTCTGGGAAAATAGGCCTGTAGTTCGTGGGGGCACTTCTTCTAGTACAGGGGTGCCCTCACACACAGGTACTTTGCACCTTTCCCTCAGGGCTCGAGGGCCTGCCATAGGGGTGACTTATAAGTGACCTGGTCCTGCAGGAACCTTTGCATGGGCTCCCTATGCGTGATCAAATATATGCTGCAGCCCATAGGGATCCCCTGGAACCCTAATGCCCTGGGTACCTAAGTACTAGGGACTTATAACGGGGGCACCAGTTTGCCAATTGTGGGTGAAAAATACTAGGTTACCAGTATGTAACAACCAGATTTAGAGGAGAGAGAGCCCAATCACTGGGGTCCTGGTTAGGAAGATCCCAGTGAACACAGTCAAGTACACTGGCATCAGGCAGACAATGGGGGTAACCATGACAAAAAGAGGGTACTTTCCTACACTTGCAATGAAATTGATCAATCATGCAAAGAATCAATAAGCTAAACAAAACTATTAGAGCCTTCTCCACATCTATCCATATGCTCTTCTCATACCTGTATTTCTATTATTTCTCTATGTGACTTTGATTGATTATTACTTACTCTTACAGAAGATATCCCAATAAGCATGCTTTCATCAGAGGAAGTGAACAGGACCTTGCTGACAGATTTCATCCTGGCAGGCTTTGCAGTGGACCCAGACCTACAACCTCTTCTCTTCATTGTGTTCTCAGCCATGTATTTGATTACAATTCTGGGAAATGGAAGCTTCATCTTGCTCATTAGGCTTAACCCTTGCCTTCACACACCTATGTATTTCTTCCTCACTTCTTTGTCTCTCTTGGACATCTGTTACTCCTCTGCTGTAGTTCCTAATACACTAGTTAATATCCTAAACAAAGATGGAAGTATTACTCTCATCGGATGTGCTACACAGCTGTTTCTCTTCTGTGCCTTGGGATCAACAGAATGCCTCTTATTATCAGTGATGGCCTTTGATCGCTACGTTGCCATATGCAGACCACTGCATTATACCACAATTATTACTGGGGGACTTTGCATTCAACTAGTAGCTGCATCCTTTGCATTGGGCACTGCTCACTCCTTGCTGCAGGTCAACCTAACATTTAAGCTAAAGTTCTGCCAGGCAAGAGTGGTGGACCATTTCATCTGTGATGTTAGACCCCTCTTGAAATTGTCCTGCACGGACACATTCATTAATGAGGCTGTAATATTTATTTGTGCAACGATGGTTAGTGGCACATCTCTCGTCACAATATTAATGTCATATACATACATTATATCTGCCTTGCTCAAAATCCCATCTGTGGCAGGTAGGCAAAGGACATTCTCGACATGTGCATCTCATCTGACCTGCGTGATCCTTTTCTATGGTGCAGTCCTCTTCATGTACTTGCGACCACCCTCACTTTATTCCCCTGAATCAGAGCGAGCAGCCTCAGTTTTGTACACAGTTGCAATTCCAATGTTCAACCCACTGATCTACAGCCTGAGGAATCAGGAAGTTAAGGAATCTTTGAAGAAAATCCTGTTTTATAGAAACCCTCTCCGTTGCTCAAAAAATGTGAATAAATAATTCATGGACTTTTAGTAGCAGTATTTGAAGGAAGGTGATTTGTATGTATGATAACTTGTGCAGTTCATGTTCAATGTCAAACATTTGTATCAGTGAGTTATTGTTTCCTCCTAAACAGATCTGAAAATAAGCATTACTTTATAGCAGCCTGTCCAACTGAACCAAACATTTAAGTTGAAATGAAAAATGTACATGATCTACTCAGCCTGCTGAATTACTTTGCTGATCAAATTGCAAAGAAATATGTTTTATGGCAATTAGGCCCAGAATTAAGAGGGCCTAGCGCCATTCCAATGCCACATTAGCATCATGTGACCATTGCACCAGTTTGTGAAGCCTTGAGTCACATTATACCTGTACCAGGTAGGATGTATTCCCCCATTAAAAGCCATGCAGAACTGGTGTAGTAAAATCTACAAGATTTCACTGCGAAAATCTGCGCCTTCACAGCATACATTTTTTATTGCCTGCTCAGATTAAGCATTCATTTGACAATGGGTTTATTATCATGGGACCCCACCTTGCATTGCTGGAGTAGTGTCATTTTCTTGACGCTAGTCCAGCAATGCGTCGGTTTAGCATAACAGCTGCATCAGAATTTCTGACACATCTGTGTAAATGTGCATCATGGAGCACTGTATCGTAAATACTCCTCTACGATGGCATCGTTAGGGGGTCCAGGGCTGGCACAAGAAAACTGGCTCATCGATTCTGATGCATCAGTTCCTTGTAAATGAGGCCCAAAGGGTTAAATTTTTTAGTAGGATAACAGGCACTCCTCTTGCTTAGTCTCCCTCACTTAGATTGCTGGGGACTAAAGATAGGAGCTGGCTCTGCCATCAGGATCTACCTTTCCCTGGTCCCGGCGCTAGCCAGAATGGGTGTGTGATTGCCACCAAGTTTAGGATGGGTCATAAAAATCATTCCTATTGTTAGTTTTTTGCCATACCATTTGTATACCTTGCAAGTCTGAGACAGATGAAGTCATTTAGCGTCCCTGATCCCTGGTAAAACAAACCCAGGGTATGGAGAAAACTTGTGTCAACTGGCCAACCCATTTTAATCAGAATTAGCTCCTGTCATGGATAAAAGAGTTGTTGCTGTGAACAATGGGGCATATTTACAAGAAAGTGGTGCATCGGTCCCAATACGCCATTTTTCATTCCTTGCCCCTGCCCCACCTAACAACACAATGGTTGCACCATATTTACAATACCACGCACCATGGCGGTTGTTAGGACAATAACAGCAACATTTTGTACGCTATTGTGGTGATTTGCTGCACTAGCATCAAAGATTTTGACACTAGTGCAGCAAAGTGCAGGACAGGCCCAATGATTAAAATGGGTGCTTCATTTTAACGCCTGCTCTGAAAAAGGTTTTCGAGAAGCTATAGTGATGGTGGTGATGGTTGTGATGGTGGCAGCTATGACTTGGACCCAGAGCAGTTCCTGGTTATTGTAGCTGGCCAGCAGTGGCAGGAAGGGATCTTGCTGTGTGCTAGGCTGGACCTGCATTGACAGAAAGGATACCTGGTAGATGCAGTCCCACGTGGGCTCCACTGAGGCAGGACTCCTGGCGCTACTACATAGACAGTGAGCCAGGAGGGGGAGTAATTACTGGTGGGATGCGGTGCAACCAAGCAGCTCAAGCCACATGACACGGCATGGATTAAAACACAGGGAGGAAATAATAGAAGGTGAAAAAAAAGAGAGAGAAGGAGGAGAGAATAATTACCTGGCAGATCTCTTTGCTGACTGTGCAACAGTGCAACAGTGTTAACCCGGGGTACGGTAGCCCTGCCACTGCTGCATGGGGCATGCCGGTGAGGCTGCGGAGGCTGCTTGCTCACAAGCAAGTGTGGCTTGCGGCCACTGTGTCTTGTTGTAGGAAAGTACCATCTTGCCTGGCATGTTACCCCCATTTTTCACTGTATATATGTTGTTTTAGTTGTATGTGTCACTGGGACCCTGTCAGCCAGGGCCCCAGTGCTCATAAGTGTGCCTGAATGTGTTACCTTTGTAGTGACTAAGGGGGTGATTCTAATTCTGGCGGGCGGCGGAGGCCGCCCGCCAGAATTCCGCCCCCATAATACTGCTCCGCGGTCTTCATAATGAGTTTTTCCCTGGGCGGTCTCCAAAAGACCGCCCGCCAGCCCAGGGAAAAACTCCCTTCCCACGAGGATGCCGGCTCGTAATCGAGCCGGCGGAGTGGGAAGGTGCGACGGGTGCAGTAGCACCCGTTGCGTATTTCAGTGTCTGCAAGGCAGACACTGAAATACCTTGCGGGGCCCTCTTACGGGGGCCCCTGCCGTGCCCATGCCATTGGCATGGGCACGGCAGGGGCCCCCAGGGGCCCCGCGACCCCCCCTACCGCCATCCTGTTCATGGCGGCTTTCCCGCCATGAACAGGATGGCGGTAGGGGGGGTCAGAATCCCCCATGGCGGCGCAGCAAGCTGCGCCGCCATGGGGGATTCTGAGGGCAGCGGTAAACCGGCGGGAGACCGCCGGTTTACCCTTTCTGACCGCGGCCAAAGCGCCGCGGTCAGAATGCCCTGCGGGGCACCGCCGGCCTGTCGGCGGTGCTCCCGCCGACCCTCGCCCCGGCGGTCGAAGACTGCTGGGGTTAGAATCAGCCCCTAACTGTCTCACTGAGGCTCTGCTAATCAGAACCTCAGTGGTTATGCTCTTTCATTTCTTTCAAATTGTCACTAACAGGCTAGTGACCAATTTTACCAATTTACATTGGCTTACTGGAACACCCTTATAATTCCCTAGTATATGATACTGAGGTACCCAGGGTATTGGGGTTCCAGGAGATCCCTATGGGCTGCAGCATTTCTTTTGCCACCCATAGGGAGCTCTGACAATTCTTACACAGGCCTGCCACTGCAGCCTGAGTGAAATAACGTCCACGTTATTTCACAGCCATTTTACACTGCACTTGAGTAACATATAAGTCACCTATATGTCTAACCTTTACCTGGTAAAGGTTAGGTGCAAAGTTACTTAGTGTGAGGGCACCCTGGCACTAGCCAAGGTGCCCCCACATTGTTCAGGGCCAATTCCCTGGACTTTGTGAAGTGCGGGGACACCATTACACGCGTACACTACATATAGGTCACTACCTATATGTAGCTTCACAATGGTAACTCCGAATATGGCCATGTAACATGTCTATGATCATGGAATTTCGCCCTCTATGCCATCCTGGCATAGTTGGCACAATCCCATGATCCCAGTGGTCTGTAGCACAGACCCTGGTACTGCCAAACTGCCTTTCCTGGGGTTTCACTGCAGCTGCTGCTGCTGCCAACCCCTCAGACAGGTTTCTGCCCTCCTGGGGTCAAGCCAGGCTTGTCCCAGGATGGCAGAACAAAGGACTTCCTCTGAGAGACGGTGTTACACCCTCTCCCTTTGGAAAATGGTGTGAAGGCAGGGGAGGAGTAGCCTCCCCCAGCCTCTGGAAATGCTTTCATGGGCACATTTGGTGCCCATTTCTGCATAAGCCAGTCTACACCGGTTCAGGGACCCCTTAGCCCTGCTCTGGCGCGAAACTGGACAAAGGAAAGGGGAGTGACCACTCCCCTGACCTGCACCTCCCCTGGGAGGTGTCCAGAGCTCCTCCAGTGTGCTCCAGACCTCTGCCATCTTGGAAACAGAGGTCCTGCTGGCACACTGGACTGCTCTGAGTGGCCAGTGCCACCAGGTGACGTCAGAGACTCCTTCTGATAGGCTCCTTCAGGTGTTGCTAGCCTATCCTCTCTCCTAGGTAGCCAAACCCTCTTTTCTGGCTATTTAGGGTCTCTGGGGATTCTTTAGATAACGAATGCAAGAGCTCATCCGAGTTCCTCTGCATCTCTCTCTTCACCTTCTGCCAAGGAATCGACTGCTGACCGCGCTGGAAGCCTGCAAAACTGCAACATAGTAGCAAAGACGACTACTGCAACTCTGTAACACTGATCCTGCCGCCTTCTCGACTGTTTTCCTGGTGGTGCATGCTGTGGGGGTAGCCTGCCTCCTCTCTGCACTAGAAGCTCCGAAGAAATCTCCCGTGGGTCGACGGAATCGTCCCCCTGCAACCGCAGGCACCAAAGAACTGCATTGCCGGTCCCTTGGGTCTCCTCTCAGCACGACGAGCGAGGTCACTCGAATCCAGCAACTGTGTCCAAGTGACCCCAACAGTCCAGTGACTCTTCAGTCCAAGTTTGGTGGAGGTAAGTCCTTGCCTCCCCACGCCAAACTGCATTGCTGGGAACCGCAACTTTTGCAGCTACTCCGGCCTCTGTGCACTTCCGGATTAAATCCTTTGTGCACTGCCAAGCCTGGGTCCACAGCACTCTAACCTGCATTGCACGACTTTCTAAGTGGGTCTCCGGCGATGTGGGACTCCTTTGTGCAACTTCGGGTGAGCACCGTTTCACACATCCTCGTAGTGCCTGTTTCTGGCACTTCTCCGGGTGCTGCCTGCTGCTGAGAGGGCTCTTTGTCTTGCTCGACGTCCCTTCTGTCCCATGACGCAATTGGCGATATCCTGGTCCCTCCTGGGCCAAAGCAGCATCCAAAAACACTAACCGCACGATTTGCAGCTAACAAGGCTTGTTGGTGGTCTTTTGGCGGGAAAACACATCTGCATGACTCTCCACGGCGTGTGGGATCCGTCCTCCAAAGGGGAAGTCTCTAGCCCTTGTCGTTCCTGCAGAAACCTAAGCTTCTACTGTCCAGTAGCAGCTTCTTTGCACCCACAGCTGGCATTTCCTGGGCATCTGCCCATCTCCGACTTGCTTGTGACTTTTGGACTTGGTCCCCTTGTTCTACAGGTACCCTCGACTGGAAATCCATCGTTGTTGCATTGCTGGTTTGTGTCTTTCCTGCAGAATTCCCCTATCACGATTTCTATGTCCTTTGGGGAACTTTAGTGCACTTTGCACTCACTTTTCAGGGTCTTGGGGTGGGCTATTTTTCTAACCCTTACTATTTTCTAATAGTCCCAGCGACCCTCTACAAGGTCACATAGGTTTGGGGTCCATTCGTGGTTCGCATTCCACTTTTGGAGTATATGGTTTGTTTTGCCCCTATCCCTATGTGTCCCCATTGCATCCTATTGTAACTATACATTGTTTGCACTGTTTTCTAAGACTATACTGCATATTTTTGGTATTGTGTACATATATCTTGTGTATATTTGCTATCCTCATACTGAGGGTACACTCTGAGATACTTTGGCATATTGTCATAAAAATAAAAGTACCTTTATTTTTAGTATAACTGTGTATTGTGTTTTCTTATGATATTGTGCAAGTGACACTAGTGGTACTGTAGGAGCTTCACTCGTCTCCTAGTTCAGCCTAAGCTGCTCTGCTAAGCTACCATTATCTATCAGCCTATGCTGCTAGACACCCTATACACTAATAAGGGATAACTGGGCCTGGTGCAAGGTGTAAGTACCCCTTGGTACTCACTACAAGCCAGTCCAGCCTCCTACACTTGTCCCAAATCTGACATTACCACTCCCCCCAATGTCAAAAGCAGCTGTCAATAAGCTCAGAAAGATCAGAATTTAGCTGGATTTCCCTGTTTCTCCTGTGTCCGGGGTTGGTATATAAATGAAGAAGGCTGGACTCAGACACTGATTAATTAGTGGGTGTACTTAACGGAAATCCTAACTAGCACGAGTACCCAAAATCTCTAAAACATACCAGATTTCTCCACAAGGTAGCAAGAGGAAAACTAATCTTCAGAACTGTGAGGGCTCAACTTACAAAGATTCTAAACAAGTGGTCTCTCCTCTGGGGGCCAGGGTAGAGGATCAGCCATACCTCCACCAGATTCTATAGTGTTTTCGCTTTCACCAGGTTGAGAGCGCAGCTCACAAGAGCAAGGTCCCCGGATGCTACCAATGCAAGCGCTGTCTCAGGTGGAGAGTTTTCCAGAAGCCTGCAAGAAACCATTGCTTTATCCTCTATTTGGCAAAAGCTTGGGGGCCCCTGTAGACAGAAAGCATGGTCACTTCATCGGCAGTGATAAGAGTTACAGGCAGCAAGTATGCATAATGAGCTGGCTTAGCAGCTGCTGTTTATTCAAACTATTACTAGCAGCAATTCTACTGATGGTAGTTTAAATGGTAATTCAGCACAAATTTGGGTGTTGGATCCACAACTGGAAAGTGTTCTGTTACAAATGGTGGGGGAATTAAGAAGGCTTAGGACAATAAAGCTCATGCAGAAGTACAAACACAGTTGGCCCTTATCAATCAAAATCTTGCTCATATCAATTCTAGGTTGGCCCAAGCAGAACAAAGCATATCAGACTTGGAGGATGTTCAGAGTACTGTGGAACCTCAGATAGTGCAACTCAAATGCCAGATACTTGAAACCCAAATAAAGATGGATGATTTGAAAAATCGTGCTAGGCTTTCCAATTTGGGTTTTGTGGGGATTCCAGACGGGCTCGAGAATGGGCAAGACCCGGTGAAATTTATGACTGACTTGCTTTCTTAGCATGTTTTTCCTGAGGGTATTGCTACACCAAAAGATTTTACTATTAATCAGGCCCATCATGTTTCTTTGAATCGGCAGGCGAATATGAAATATCCTCGACCTTTCTTGGTGAAATTTGGGGACTTTAAGGTCAAAGAAGTCATTTTATAAGCTGCTATCAAATCCAAAGGTTTTCCTTTATCTGACAAAGGGCGTTTCAATGTTTTTCCAGGTCTTTCAGCACAGGAAGCTCAATGCCGTCAAGAGTTTAAAATTATGATTAATCCTTGAAATGGCAAGGCATTCAGGCAACTGTAGTCTGGCAATCAAAATTAAAAGTACTGTTGGAAGGTCCGTTTCATGTCCTACAAACAGTTGAGCAAGCGAAGACGCTGCTAAAGCCCTAGAAAGACAGCATAAACTTGGGTGGTGCCTCTGGCAATGTCAATGAGGGGGAGTTCTTTGAGCTGATTTTTTTTTTTATTCCAAAAATTTAATATTGTCTACGGCAGTATTATTTCATTGTGCCATTGGTAGCTGGGACCACATTGTTTAGCAGATCATTCAATTAAATATCTCCCGGTGACAAGCCAGTAATTGATGGTTTCTTTTTAGTCGGTGACTGATAGCCACAAGAGGGCTTCTGGGTGCTATGACAAGACACTCAGCTAAAGGGCAGGGGGAGAGGGGAAGGGGTATGAGCTCGGGAGAGCCATAGGAGAGCCCCAGATGCGATGGACTCACTGGACCTCTTCACTTTAAGGGTGGAGTGCAGGGTATCAAGGCACTGGGGGATGGGAATTTGGTTGTGGAGTGTGGCACTTGGGGTTGAGTTTCAATAATTTCAATAATCCTGGATTTAAAGCTCTGAGAGCTATGGCACAGAGCAGTCAAGCTTAACTTAGGAAAATGTGTAAAGTAAGTAGCAGAAATAAAATAGAGAAAAGGCCAAATTCAATACAATAAAAATCTCACAATCACTTTATGAAAATAGAGAAATATTTATTGAGCAAAATGACACTAAAATGTCAAAAATTCAATGAGGAGTACCAGAGATATGATCTCCTTCTTTTTACGATTTAAGGTAAAAAAATGCTATGATAAAGTAAAATATGGTCCAATCATTAGTCAGCATTTGTGGTTGACCAAGACTTAGGTACAATTTCAGGCCAACACAGTTGAGTAAGGGTTGGATACTCCAAGCAGTTCATCCAAATAAACAATTTTACACTCTGGCCTAGTCTTTGAAATAGAAGCCTTAGTCCTCTAAAAGGGTAGTGTTATACTCCTTATTCCTTGAAGTACTCTCAAAGCCGAATGGGAATTGGATGAGGTTCCACTGAAGCCATTGCTTTTGTCTGAAAAGCACTGAGATAGAGAAATGCAAATTTCATGGCCACAAGAGTCCTCAGTCAAGCAGATACTTTTTGGACCTTCGCCTGCGCATGATTTTTTCCTTTACAGTCTTTTTCCTGTGCTATTTATGGTGCTCAAAATCCTCCAGTAGGCAAAGCCTGAATCTGTATCTGACTAGGGACCTGATTTAGATATTGGCGGATGGGTTTCTCTGTCATAATGGGGACGGATATCCCATTCATCGGAATCTAAATTCCATAGGATGTAATGTGATTTAGATTTCGGCTGAAGGAATATCTGTCACCGTTTTAATGGCGTAACCTATCCACCAGTATCTAAATCAGGCCCAAATTCCGCTTTCAATTGGGCACTTTTGCCATGACGTCCTACTGATGCTCAGGTGGTCTCAGAAGTCCAAAAATAGCCCTAACATTTCAAAGCTTCTTCACACTTCTAAGTTTCTGAGGACCTATGGGCAGCACTAATCCAGGACTCATTCCAGAAGAGACCACCAGCAGGTGCTTCTGGTTAGCTTGGCACATCAAGAAAAGGCCTCTTGTTGTGGTTGCCACACATTAAGTCAGCCAACAGAACTTGGTAGTCAACTTCAAAGTCCTGCTTGCAAGTGGAAGTCTCCACACAGATCTCAAACAGACAGAAAGTCCTGTCCTTTTCTATTGACCCACAAGACCAAAGAGTGTTCTGATGAGCTGGAGGAAATGTGCCACTTTTTAAGGATTATCTAGCCTGTGGGTGGGAATGACTCTGGGCACTCCTTAACCAATGAGGAAAAAGTTCCCAAGAAAAAACCTTCCCACTTTTGCAGCACATCCTGTTTGCCTTACTAAAACTGTCCCACTGTGCCCTATTCTACGTAAAATACAATATGACACAACCTTTCTGTCTTTGAAGGTGACTTGTGTGAAAGTTAGGATGGCTTTTATGAAAATTAGCAATACTTTCCTCCTCCGCTACACCAAACTTGGGCCAGCTCCCCCTCCCAGCAAAACACAGACTGGCCCCTTTAAAATTAAGGACGTTCTTGAATCCTACCCAGCAGCTTTTCCCCAGCTGACATGTGGCACAGATCTCACACCCAGGTCTTCCCACCAAAAGTCTGAAGTAATTGTTTTTTCTCTGGGAGTAGTTTTCACACATCTTTAACTGGAAGCACACCAGCAGCTATCAGGCTAATGCTAAGTATCCAACTGGAGGTTTAGGCAGACAAATATTAACTTTTGAAGTCACTTTTCCTAAATATTTCTTAAAAGACATGACTTTACTACTGAATTTGATTGTTAATAAGCAATAAAAATAGCGTTTGAATTATTCTGATTGCTTGTCCCAAACTGAAAATTGCAATCCTTCATTGTGAAAATAGATTTTGGGAGCTAGTCACTGTGGGTATGTCCTATCAATACATGTTGGCATGTACCACTCAGCACCCTTCCTTGTGGGCTACAAAGCCTACTGTGCACAAATTCTAAATTATATATAATGAATTAAACATGCAACTAAAAAGACATTGTTCTGCACAAAACTCTTGTGTAGTGCAAAATAGAACCTTCACACCTTGACGTCTGTAATTGGACAGCTCACAGGGAGGTGCCACTGTTGTATCCCTGGGCCAATTATATTTATCCTATATGGATTTCTATATGATTGAAGCACATAAGCACTTCACTGTTCAGCCTACACGTTTCGTCCTCAAGTGGAAACATGGATTTACCAAGATCTTCCTCTGGACTATGTATCTCAGCAATTCTCAGCAACTACAGGCCCATCTCACTCCTGCCCTTCCAGGACAAAGACTTGTAATAAGAAATCAAAAGGCAGCCCTCCATCTCCATCTTGGACAGAAAACACAGCAAGGAAACCCCCCTCCTGACAGCAACAGATGATATCCGGTCCATCATGGAGAAAATGCCACTCTCATCCTGCCCAACCTCTCAGCAGTTTTTGACACCAAACCATTGAACTCTCATTGCCAGACTCCAAGAATCAGGAATTCAATTGCCCGCCCTAAGCTGGATCGCCTCCTTCCTCTTCAACAGAAAAGAATGGGTCACAGTCTCCACTATCATCTCTGACCTTAAGAAGCCTGTCTGCTGAGTCCCACAGGGCTCCTTCCTCCAGCCCAACCCTGTTCAATGTGTACTTGGCACCTCTTGCCCACATCATAAGAACCAATGGCATCAATATTGTCTACTACGCCAATGATACTCAGCTCATTGTCTCCCTCACAACATGTAAAACACCACCAGGAACATCTTCACTGACTGCATGTCCAATGTGGCCAACTAGATGAGAGAGAACTGCCTCAAACTGAACACTGACAAAGCAGAAATTCTGATCTTCAGAAGTAAGAGCTCTCCCAGGAATCCCCCTGCATCGTACTTGTCAACAAACTGATGATAAATACACAGTTCGACACTTTGATTGCATCCTGCTACCACATCCTCAGAATGCTTTGCAAGATTTTCAAACGGCTATACAATACACATAAGACGCACGGTCACCAAGGCCCTCATCACCAGGATACTCAACTACAGCATAGCACTCTATGTTTGTATTTCCAACCAACTTACGCAGTGACCAAAACACTGCCACCATGACTCAACCTAGACATCCCAAGAGGAGATCACATCACTCCCTACCTCACTGAATTACACTGGCTATTGATCCATAAACAGCGCAAATTCAAGCTGCTCATCCACACTTACAAAGCCCTCCACAACATAGGGCCCGCATATCTCAACAACTGAGTCTAACTCTACCAATCCTCCAGACAGCTACACTCCACCTCTCTCTCCATCACAGGAATCCCCTGCATCCGCATAAGCAAGACTGGCAGACAAGCCTTCTCCTTCATTGCCACTAAAAACTGGAACAAACTTCCTCACCACATCAGGACTGCCACTCCACTTCTCAACTTATGCAAGGAACTGAAGGCCTGGCTGTTCAACTCAGATCACCACCAGGCCTTCACTCCTATTCCATCACCTGGATACCCTTCTGGGTGATGAGCTGCACCACACAAATCTTCATGACAGAACATAACACATTTTATTAGATTGAGCCAGGAAAACACTTTCTCTATTACAGGTCTTTCTTCTACCACTGTATATGCTATTTGTATTTTTAAGCAAGTTTCTATTATCCTTAGAATGTAACTTTGGGAGCATTGTAAGAAGCCTCCAGCAACACATGAATATGCCTCTTATGCAAACTGCTTGCTAGAAAAAAAGATTGTAATTATAAATCATTCTAAATGTATTTGTTTTAAATAAGAACAACTAAAAAATGAAATTTATTTTCCAAAATTGTTTTCAGTTACTTGAGAAATTGTAGAAAACAAAATGTATTTGTTGGGGTTTCTGCTACCTCTCTGCCAAAGCAATACTGGTACTGAGATTGTTTGAGACTGTGCTTGTCTTGTCGGTGCTTGAGTTGGTAGTGATGGAAGTTGGGGTGATGCAAGTGGAGGTGAAGCTGGTTGTGGCAGAGGTGTGAGGTCAGCAAGTGATGTGTTCATCCTAGGCTAAGGTGCCTCTGAAGACTCTTGTGCATGTGTTGGTCATGTCGAGTGTCAGTGGCATGTTTTTCTCGCCCTCACAAAATTCTTTAATCAGTCTTGCAAATTCAATCATAAAATCTCCCAAACCTAATAATCCATGCCCCATAGGACATGTATCATAACAATAACTGAGACAACATTAAAATGGACAAAAATAGCTAAAAACAGGTCCACTATACTGTGTAAGGCATCAACATAAAAGTATTCTGCACAATTCACGGACCAATCCAGCTTATTCCTAGGTTCTCCCTGATACGTGTCCCAGAAAAAACATATCTTAATAGGGAACAAAACATCATTAAAGTACATGGTGTGTGAATCCAATCTAATCTGACATGGCCCATAATGAGTATACAATAAATAGAAGAAAAATACAAGGCATCATTAAAATGCATGACCTGCAAATACAATCTAGCCTGACATGGCACATAATGAGTATACAATAAATAAATGACATACAGTAATGCGAAGAGTCTCATACAACCAGACCTTCATACTATGCTTGGCCTCCAGCTACAAAGTCATTTCCAGTAGTTCATTTCAGACCTGGGCCCACAGTCAATAAAATTCTCATCCAAACCCATTTTCATGCAACTATCTTAACTTCAAAGATGATGCCAAAAAAAAAACAGGTGACTTCATACCTTATGCAGACATCTAGGAATGATTGAAGGAATCTGAGAGCAGGTGTAACATGAACAAAATTCTGGGATTTCAACAGAGGTAGCAAAAAGGTCTTACGAGGAGCATTATAGAAGCCACAGAAGTACATAAAATTAACAAGATCCTGAGCGGGGAATTGATCACCAGCACAGACACCAATCTCTCTATTCCCCTTGTTATGCCAGGGTGGGGCCAACAACAGATGAATTTGGTTGAATCAGAATCTGGTGAGGAAACATTGATGATTACCATTATGCATATTAAGCAAATAGGGTTCAATGACATACCCTGTTAGGATCTGTGCATGGGGTTTCACCAAATGTTTTTCAAGTTCATATCCCTCTCTCAATGCTTCCCGCCATAATAAAAAAAAAAAAAACAGTGTCCGAGGGGCATCTGCCTTCACAATATTCCCTGGTGAGTCAAGCAGAGCTGTTCCTCATTTGGTAAAAGTATCCCTTATATACAATAAACATTTAATTGACCTTCACCCATGAGGCTGCATAAAGTCCATGTGTAGGAAAGTAGCCTATCTTTAGCATGGTTACCCCTCCTTCCTGCCTGTTTGGCTTTGTGTTTAACTATGTTCACTGGGATCCTGCTAACTAGGACCTCAGTGACTATGCTCTCTCCCTTAAAACATGGTTGCTTGAACCTTTTTCACCCCACATTTGGCATACTGGTGCCCCCCTGTACGTCCCAAGTATATGGTACCTAGGTAGCCAGGGCAATGGGGTACCAGGGGATCCCCATGGGTTGCAGCATGTATTAAGCCACGCATAGGGAGCCCATGCAATACTGCAGTCCTGCCATTGCAGCCTGTGTGAAAGGGTGCATGCACTCTTTCACTGCCAGCTCACTGCACCAGGTTACTATAAGTCACCCCATGGCAGGCCCTCCTAGCCCAGAGGGCAGGGTGCAGGTACTTGTGTGTGAGGGCACCCCTGAACTAGCAGATATGCTCCCACAAACTCCAGCTCCATTTTCCTGGACTTCATGAGTATGGGGATGTCATTTTATGCATGTGCTGGACAAAGGTCACTACTTATGTCCAGTTACATAATGGTAACTCCGCACATAGGCATGTTTGGTATTAAACATGTTGGAATCATACCCCAAAACCTTTGCAAGTATTGGTCGTATGATTCTGTGCACTCTGGGGGCTCCTTAGAGGACCCCCATCATTCTGAGGTTTTCCACGCAGTCCAAGCTGCTGCCACCTTACAGACAGGTTTCTGCCCTCCTGTTGCTTGAGCAGCTAAGGCCCAGGAAGGCAGAACAAAGGATTTCCTTTGAGAGAGGGGTGTTATACCCTCTCCCTTTTATAAATAGGTGTTACTGTTCCCAAGCCACTGAAAATACTTTGAAGGGCACATTTGATGCCCTCCATGCATAAACCAGTCTACACCAGTTCAGGAACCTCCAGTCCCTGCTCTGGCGTGAAACTGGACAGTGGAAAGGTGAGAGACCACTCCTCTATCCATCACCACCCCAAGGGTGCTGCCCAGAGCTCCTCCAGAGGGTCCCTGGGTTTTTCCATCTTGAATTCAAGGTTGGCAAGGAAATCTCTTGAAACATCTGAGTGGCCAGGCCAGGCAGGTGAAATCAGAGCCCCCTCCTGATAGGTGGTCACCCAGATAGGTGACCAGTCCCCCTTTCAGAGCTATTTAGGGTCTCTCTTTTGGGTGGTTGCTCAGATTAGGCTTGCAAGATTCCAGCAGGACTCCTCTGCAACCCCCACTTCGACTTCTGACCAAAGAAACTGCATCTGGACTCTCCAGGACTCGACACTCTGCAACAAAGATGAATACTTCGCTGCAACATTGTTTCCACCGCTCTTTCCAACTTCTGCAACATTTCCCTTGTTGTGCACACTCCGAGGACAGCCCATCTTCAGTCTGCACAGGAAAGAAGAAGGAATCTCCCTTGGAGTGAAGGAGTCACTCCCCTGCATCTGCAGGCCCCAACTGCAACGATGACTGGCTGCGTGGATCCCCTCTCCTGCTGAGCTGCGTGGATCCTGCATCAAGGGTGGTGGTCAGAAGTGGTCCCTTCGGTCCTCTCTGCCAGCTGTCCAACTTGGGTGGATGTAGGAGGCTGGCCTGGTTTGTAGTGGGTACTAGGGGTACTTACACCTTAAACCAGGTCCAGTTATCCCTTATTAGTGTATGTAGTCAGTGTCTAGAATCCAGGCTCTCTAGTGGTAGTGTGGATGAGCAGCCAAGGCCTAACTAGGAGACATGCAAAGCTCATGCAATATCACTACAATCATACAGCACTTATACACATAAAAGAAAACACCCAGTGTTACAAAAATAAAGGTGCTTTATTTTGGTGACACACTTACCAAAAATACCATAGAGACTACACTCCCTAAGGAGGTAAGTAAAATACACACTATATACACTAGTTTCCAAAAACAGGTATGTAAACAGTTAGAAAACTGTGCAAATAGTGATAATCACAATAGATAGAAATGGGCCTAGGGAGAACACAAACCACATACCATATGTCAGTTTCCCACCTAGGCAAATGTAGTGTGTAGAGGGGCGAAGGGAGTATTAGAAAACACCAAATGTAAGTGATAGAATCCACCCCAGGTCCCAGGAAAGTAGGAGTAAATCACAGGAACTTTCCTAGAACACACAAGAAAACAAAAAAGAAGATAATGCAAGAACCTGAAGAGACTGCAAGACACCAACAGTGGATTCCTGGACCTGAAGACCTGTGGAAGAAGGGGACCAAGTCCAAGAAGCACAGAAGAGTCCAGGAAGAACAGGAGCCCTGCTAACCCGGATGAAGGTGCAAAAGAAGAACAACCCGTGGAGAACAACAGTCAGTACTGCACACAAGAAGATGGATGTAGGTTCCTGGTTGGTGCAGATGATGTCCCAGGCCAGATGGATGATTGTTGTCTGGTTTGTGTCGCTGGATTTCACCAACAAGCCTTGGTAAATGCTAAGCCAGCGGTTAGTGGAAAATGTCGCTGCCCGGGACCAGGAAGGACCATGTCAACTCTACCCAGGAGGGGGAGTCAGAAGGGGCTCTCAGCAGCTCAGAGATCCCACAGAAGACCAGGCAGCATGCACAGAAGTCCAACAGCATGGGGACAAAGATGATTAAAAAAGGAGGCCCAGGCAGCACAACACGGAGGGATCCCACGCCGCCGGAGAACCACTCAGGAAGCTGTGTGTTGCAGGAAGAAGTGCTGGGGGCTGAAGCTGTGCTGTGTGCAAAGAAATTTGTGGAAGGTCACAAACAAGCCTTGGCAACTGCAAATCACACAGTGTACAGGGTTGCTGTCTTGCATGGGAAGGCAAGTCCTTACCTAAACCAAAGTTGGATAGCTGGACGTCAGGACCGTCGGAACCATTTCAGTCCACCACCTGTGATGCTGGATCCATCCACTTCTTCAGGAGAGGAGACCCATGTCACTGGTCGTCTCTGTGGAGGGGTGCCTTCTAAAGCAGGGAAGTGACTCCTTCACTTCAAGGGAGATTCCTTTGTTCTTCTAGTGCAGGCTCAAGACAGACTGTCCTCTGAGGATGCATGACCGGGAAACAGTTGCAGTTGCTGGCAGGAGCTGAAGATACAATGTTGCAGAAGTCGTCTTTGCTTCTTTGTTGCAGTTTGTAGAGTTCCTGGAGGGTCCAGATGCTGTTTTGTAGGAGGCTGGCCTAGTGTGTAGTGGGTACCAGACGTACTTACACCTTACACCAAGTCCAGTTATCCCTTATTAGTGTATGTAGTCAGTGTCTAGAAGCCAGGGCTCTCTAGTGGTAGTATGGATGAGCAGCCAAGGCCTAACTAGGAAACATGCAAAGTTCATGCAATATCACTGTCAGAAAATACTCTGTGGTACAAAAATAAAGATACTTTATTTTGGTGACACACTTGCCAAATATACCTTAGAGACTATACTCCCTTAGGAGGTAAGTAATATACGCAATATATACACTCGTATCCAAAAACAGATAAGTAAACAGAAAACTGTGAAAATAGTAACAATCACAATAGTTAGAAATAGGCTTAGGAGGAACACAAACCATATTCTAAGAGTGGAATACATATGTCGGTTTCTCACCTAGGTATGTGTAGTGTGTAGAGGAGCGCTAGGAGTATTAGAAAACACCAAAGGTAAGTAATAGAACCCACCCCAGTGTCCAGGAATGTAGGAGTAGATCAGTGGAACATTCCTACAACATAGAAGAAAACAAGAAAGAATATATTGCAAGAACCAGAATAGACTGCAAGACACCAACAGTTGATTACTGAACCTGAAGACCTGTTGAAGAAGGGGACCAAGTCCAAGAAGCACAGAAGTGTCCAGGAAAAACAGGAGCCCCTGCTAATCAGGATGAAGGTGCAAAAGTGGAACCACCGGTGAAGACCAGCAGTCAGTACTGTACCCAAGAAGATGGATGCAGGTTCCTGGTTGGTGCAGATGATGTCCCATGCCAGATGGATGATTGCAGTCTGTTTTGCATTGCTGGATTCTGCCAACAAGCCTCGGTCAATTCAAAGCTTGCGTTTGGAGGAAAATGGTGCTGCCCTGGACCAGGAAGGACCAGGTCGACTCTACCCAGGAATGAGAGTCAGAGGGGGCCCTCAGCAGTCCGGTGAGGCCTCAGAAAACCAGGCAGCATGACTAGGAGTCCCACAAGATAGGGACATAGAAGGTGCAAATGGGGGCCCATACAGCACTATAACAAAGGGTCCCACACCGCCCGAGAACATCACAGGAAGCTGTGCATCACAGGAGGGACTGCTGGGGGCCAGAGCTGTGCTGTGCATGAAGAACGTCATGGAAAGTCGCAAACAAGCCTTGGCAACTACAAATCGTGTGGTGCAAAGGGGTACTATCTTGCTTGGGGATGCAAGCTCTTACCTCCACCAAATTTGGACATCTGGACGTCAGGACCATCTGGACCACTTTAGTCTACAACCTGTGTTGCTGGATCCATGCACTTTGCCAGGAGAGGGTACCCAAGCTGCAGACTGTACATGCTGGAGCAGGGGAGTGATACCTTCACTTCTAGGGAGATTCCTTTGCTCTTCTGGTGCAGGCTGAAGACTGGAAGCCTTCTGAGGATGCACGACTGGGAAACAGTTGCAGTTGCTGGCAGGAGCTGAAGATACAGTGTTGCAGAAGTCGTCTTGGCTTCTTTTTTGCAGTTTTGTAGAGTTATTGGAGGTGCAGATGCAGTTTCTTCGGAGAGAAGGTGAAGTAAAGTATGTAGTAGATTCCTGCTGGAGTCTTGCAATCCGAATATGAAGAACCACCAGAGGAGAGAACCTAACTAGCTAAGCACCTATCAGGGGAGGGCTCTGACATCACCTGCTGGCACTGGCCCCTCAGATGCTCCCAGAGTTCCCTGCCCATCTTGAAAACAAGATGGCAGAAACCAGGGACCCTCTGGAGGAGCACTGAGCACCCCTGGGGTGGTGATGGACTGCAGAGTGGTCATTCCCCTTCCCTTTGGCCAGTTTCGTGCCAGAGCAGGGACTGTGGGTCCCTGAACCGGTGTAGTATTATGCAAGGAGTGCCCTTTAAAGCATTTCAAGAGTCTTTGGGAGGCTACCCCTCCCATGCCTGTAACACCTATTTCTAAAGGGAGAGGGTGCAACACCCCTCTCCCAAAGGAAATCCTTTGTTTCTGCCTTCCTGAGCTAAAGCTATACTAGCAGCAGGGGGGCAGAAACCTGTCTGTGGGGTGGCACAGCTGGGCTGCCTTCAAAACCTCACAAGGCTGATATAGCAATAGCAGTACTGAGGGGTCCACTGTGGAGCCCTCAGGGTGCGTGGAATTATACAACCAATGCTAGAATCACCACTGGGGAACAATTCCAAGATGTTAGACACCTTACATGACCATATTCAGAGTTACTGTTATGTAGCAAGACATAGGTAGTAACCTATGTCTAGTACACATAAAGAATGCTGTCCCCACACTCATGAAGTCTGGGAAAATTATCTTGGACGATGTGGGGGCACCTCTGCTAGTGCAGGGGTGCCCTCACACACAGGTACTCTGAACCTAGCCTTCAGGGCTGGAAGGCTTGACATCCAGGTGACTAATAAGTGACCTGGTGCAGTGTAAATGACAGTGAAAGGGTGCATGCACCATTTCACACAGGCTCCAATGGTAGCCCTGTAAAAGCCTTTGCATGGGCTCCCTATGGGTGGCAAAAGAAATGCTGTAGCCCATAGGGATCCCCTGGAACTCCAATTCCCTGGGTACCTATGTACCATATACTAGGGTCTTATAAGGGGCACCAGTATGCCAATTATGAGTGGAATACTGTGTTTACAGAATCCAACAATATAAAAGGAGAAAGCATAACTACTGGGGTCCTGGTTAGAAAGATTCCAGTAGATACAGTAAAAGATACTGACAAACACTTAAACACTCTATCAAGTCTAGAAAAGGGCTACTTTCCTACAAGTTTCTTCGGTAAGAAGGTGAAGTGAAGGACGCAGAGGATTCCTGCTGGAGTCTTGCAATCCAAATCTAAAGAACCACTCAAGAGAGAGACCATATATAGCCCTGAAGGCGGATTGGTCAGCTAAACAGGTAAGCACCTATCAGGGTGAGGGCTCTGATATCACCTGCTGGCACTGGCCACTCAGATGGTCCCAGAGTTCCCCACCAACTTCGAATCCAAGAAGGCAAAACCCACGGACCCTCTAGAGGTGCTCCGGAAGAGCGAACAAATCTCCCTGTGAAGTGAAGGCATCACTCTCCTGCTCCAGCAGGCAATTACTGCATCGACGAACGGTGGCGTGGATCCCTTCTACTGCTGAGCTGCATGGATCCTGTAACACTGGTGGTGGGCTGTAGTGGTCCCGATGGTCCAGACGTCCTACTGTCCAAATTTGATGGAGATCAGAGCTTGCCTCCCCACGCTAGACAGTACCCCCATGCACCATGTGGGTTGCAGTTGCCCAGGTCCGTGGGCATCCTTTCACAACGTTCTTCATGCACCTTGAGGCTTCAGCCCCCAGCACTCTATCCTGCAATGCACAGCTTCCTGAGTGGTTCTCTGGTGGCGTGGGACCCACTGCCGTAGTGCTGCGTGGGCCTCTTCTTGCACCTTCTTTGTCCCCATGCTGTGGGACTCCTGTGTGTGCTGCCTGGTCTTCCGAGGGCTCGCTGAGTTGATGAGAGCCCCCTTTGTCTCCTCCTCCTGGGTAAAGTCCACCTGTTCCTTCCTGGTCCTGGGCAGCGCCGTTTTCTGCTATCCACAAGCTTTGTGAGGATCTCGGTTCATGGGCGGACTCCAGCAATGCAAACTAGACAGCAATCCTCCATCCTGCATGGGACATCACCTGCCCCAACCAGGAACCGGTCTTCTTGGGTGCAATACTGACTGTCCTTCTTCACCGGTGGGTCTTCTTATTGCACCTTCATCTTGGTTAGCAGGGGCTCCTGTTCTTCCTGGACTCTTCTGTGCTTCTTAGACTTGGTACCCTTCTTCCACAGGTCCTCAGGTCCAGGAATCCGCTATTGGTGTCTTACAATATCTTCTGGTTCTTGCATAATCTTCTTTCTCGTGTCTGTGTGTCTTCTAGGAAAGTTCCTGTGTTTTTCTCCTACTTTCCTGTTCTCTGGGGTGGGTTCTAGTACTTACCTTTTGGGTTTTCTAGTACTTCCTGAGCCGCTCTACAGACTACACTTACCTAGGTGGGAAACCGACTTTCGCATTCCACTTTCTTAGTACATGGTTTGTGTTCCCCTTAGGCCCATTATTGCCTATGGTTATATTTACTAATTGCACTGTTTTCTAACTGTTCTTAACTGTATTTCTGGATGCTAGTGTACATGATTTGTGTATTACTTACCTCCTAAGGGAGTATAGACTCTGTGGTATTTTTGGTATTTGTGTCACCAAAATAAAGTACCTTTGTTTTTGTAACACCAAGTATTTTCTTTCTTGTGTGACCACTAAGTGTAACTATAGTGATATTGCATCAGCTTTGCACTTCCTCTAGTTAGGCCTTGGCTGCTCATCCACACTACCACTAGAGAGCCTGGCTTCTAGACACTGCCTACATTCACTAATAAGGGATAACTGGACCTGGTATAAGGTGTAAGTACCATAGGTACCCACCACAAACCAGGCCAGCCTCCTACACCACCCACATGAGTAGCCCTGTAAACATGGCTCAGACCTGCCACTGCAGTGTCTGTGGGTGCAGTTTTAAACTGCCAATTTGACTTGAAAAGTGTACCCACTTCTCTTTTGCTACATGTAAGACACCCCTAAGGTAGGCCCTAGGCAGCCCCATGGGCAGGGTGCAGTGTATGTTTAAGGTAGGACATTTACTGGTGTGTTTTACATGTCCTAAAAGTGAAATATTGCCAAATTCGTTTTTCACTGTTGCAAAGCCTATCTCTCTCTTAGGCCAACATGGGGGCTTCCTTTAAATATTATTATAGTGAAGTTTCCCTTTGGGAGTAGATGGAAATATGGAGTTTAGGGTCTCTGAACTCACAATTTAAAAATACAGCTTTTACGAAGTTGGGCCGATATTTATACTTTTTTAGCGCCACATTTGCGCTGCGTTTTGACGCAAAAACGGCACAAACTTACAAAAACCAATTGTATTTTGCAAGTTTGTGACACTTTTGCGTCAAAAAATGACACAAATCTGGCACTAAAAAAGTATAATTATGGGCTTTGGTTTTTAGATAGTTAGTTTGGAAATGCCACTTTTAGAAAGTAGGCATTTTCTTGCTTTAACCATTCTGTGATTATGCTGGTTTATTGATTGCCTGACTGGATCAGTTTGACAGTTGGGCTGTTTGTGCATCACCCCTAGACAGTGACACAAAGGGAGCTGAGGTTCAGCCTGCATATCCTGATGAGCCATCCGGCCTGGAAGGGAGGGGAGGAGTGGTCATTTACACCTGTATGGGCTGTGCCTGCCCTCACACAATGCAGACTTTAACCCCCTAGTGTGTGTCTGTGGCCTGGCCTGCACAAGGAAGGATCTTACAAACACTTGAGACTTTGTTTTGAAGTTTGCCAACTTCAAAGGCAGAAAGAGGTATACATATTGGACCCCACACCCCTGCAAATCAGATTACTTCAAGGATTCAAGAGACACCTGTGCCTGGAGAAGAGCTGAGAAGTGCTGCCCTGGCCTGTGACTGTACAGTATTAAGCTGTCCTCCATTGGCTGCTTCTGCCTGTGCAAGGGGACAGAGACTAGACTTTGTTTTGCATTCCTGCTTGAGAGGTATCTCCAAGGGCTTGGAGTAGAGCTTGCCTCCTGTTTTGAAGCCTCAGGGACAGTAATAGGTTCACCATCCAGAACTGAGTCTACCTGCTATGAACTCTAACATGCCAGTGGGTGCCATTCCAGTTCCTGGGCCCCTGGATGTGAATTCCTGGAGAAAAAACAGTCTAACAATGCCAGTCAACACCGTGTGACTTTGCAAAGGATGCTGCTGCCTGGAACCGTGACTCTGCCTGTCCAGAGGCTGTGGACCTCTCAGAAGTGTGATGACCTCGATGACCCTGTAGGCTTTGCATCGCTGCAGTCGCTAATCCGGCCTGACTTCACTGATTTCGGAGTGTTGTAAGTCCGACATCCGTGACATCCGACGCCATTGCAGCACCTATGGCCCTGTGACATCATCGTGACCTGGTGAGATTGCTCAGCAGCATTCTAACTCCGCAGGACCTCTTCGCATCTGACGCCGCTTCACCTTCTGCCCTGCAGTAAGGACCTGACACCGCTGCACGACACCTCTGCCCTTCTGCCCCGTGACATCGTAACCGACGCCACATCGGACCCAGTGGCGCTGCACTACCTGCCGGCCTGTTTCTACTTGTTTACTAAGGTACTGTACCTGAGGGTGGAATGTCTCCGTAAATGGCATCGTTGGTCTCACATTGTACGAACGACTCTGTCACGACGCCGCTTGTTACCAACTTTCAGTATTTGTGCCTCAAGGCCCTGTTTTCATGCTTTTAAGTGCAAAATTTATATTTTTTACTGTTAATTGTGGTTTTTTATCATATTTGGTCTTGTTTATTTAGGTAAATTATTTACTATTTTTCTAAACCCGTGTTGTGTCATTTTGTAGTGGTTCACTGTATTACTGTGTGTGTTTGTACAAATACTTAACACATTTTTTTTCTGAAGTGAAGCCTGCCTGGTTGCGCCAAGCTACCAAGGGAGTGAGCGGGGTTAACTGAGTGCGATTCTCCTTTACCCTGAATAGAGTGAGGGTCATTGTTTGGAAAGGGGGTAACCTGACTGCCAACCAAAGACGCCATTTCTAATATATTGGTGATCAGCCGTGAGGATTTGAACTTGTATTTGTACTTGACATACAGTGATAAGGTGTACACTACTGTTTTCAGTGCAGACCATTACGTGACCACGTACAGTTTGTTTGCTTTTGCTCTACTTTGGAATTTTTCCCTACCTCCATATTTTTGGTGATCACTTTTTGAACTTCATTAGAAACTCTTTTTCTGCATTTGGAACTTTCCACTTTTGTTGATTCTTCATCATGTCTCAATCTGGAGATGCATCAGCTAGGGCTGCTTTTGACTTAGGGGAACTGGAGAGCTATACAGTTGCTCAGTTAAAGCAGTTCTGGAATAATCTTGGCTGTCCCATTAAAGGCTCTACCAGGAAGGAGGAGCTGCAGAGGGCACCTAAAGAGTTACAGGACAGAGAGGGAGAAAGTTTAATGACCATAGAGGAGAAGATGTTACTGCTGTTACTACAAAAGGGAGGATGACATATTCTTGTGGTTCAAGGGGTATGAGTCTGCTCTCCATATGAATCTGGTCCCTGAAGCTCATTGGGGGATGGGACTGTGGAAGCACTTTGAGGTAGAGGGGAGGGTCACTCTGACATTCTTAGGAGATCCGCGGGGACTCACCTACACCATAACGAAAGACGCCCCACTCACAAGGTATGATCTGACCCCTGAGTCTCAAACCTGGTTGGAGTGTGTAGATTATTTTTGCAGGTCACTGGGTGGTTGGGTGAAGGGTAGTAGGTGACAACGTATGAGGGGCTTTACAATTTAATTGCTTGGGAGCACTTGTACAGTTTATATTTTCCAGAGCTCCCGAGCACCTGATTGAAAGCAAGCTGACTGACCCCAGGAAGCGGACCGTTGGGAGAGCACCAGGGTCCAGAAGAGGTATGGGGGAGACTACACCAAGGGTGGGCAGGTTTCCTCTCAGAAGAAAGGGGGGAAGAAAGGGTAAAGAGGGGGAGTTATCTAAAGGGCCCTAACCTAGTTCCCAGGGTAAGGATTCTCAACCTCCCAGTGAGAAGAAGCCATGATTCTCCAAAGGGAAACCTGTGGAGGGGGGTCCCTGTAAGTGCTTTGCATGTGACCAGGTGGGTCATGTGAGGAGGAACCCAAATGCCCCAAGGTCACACCGGCACCCACTTGTGCTCAGTCACAGGGTTTGGCTAGTGTAGCGCTTGGGAAGGAGTTGGTTCCAGGTGGGTGGGAGCCAGCTGAGATGACCCTTGTCTCGCTAGAGGACAGTGAGATGGTCCAGAGATCCCTCGTGCCAGAGAACACTAAAAAGTAGAGGCATTAATGGACAGAGGGTGGAGGTTCTGAGAGACACAGGAGCCAGTGTGATTACAGTGAGGAGTCACTTGGTGTCTGAAGAGCAGATAGATCCCTGTGCACTTCACCAAGTAGTTCCAGTGGACAATTCAGAGCACCTGTGCAGAATGGTGCAAATCCCCTTTAAATGGGGGGGTCTCAGGTTCCTTGAAAGTAGCTGGGAGTCCAATCATGCCTGTGTATTCTTTGCTTGGCAATGATCTGGAGGATTCCCCTTGGAAGGAAACGGACTAAAGGTCACACTTGGAAATGTTGGGTCTGCCTGGGTGGGTATGCTTTTCTACCCGGTCAATGGCAGCCCGCCAGGGTGATCAGAAGCCCCTGGAGCCTGAAACAGTGGCCCAGGAGTCCGCCACAAAGAGGAAGAGCAAGGGGCATGAGAAACCGGCCCCAGAAGTTCCCACGGTCCAGGAGGAGCCGGAACCTGAGGGTGACGCCCGGAGCCTATAGGGGAACAGGTGGCCAAGCTGGGGGAGGTCCTTGAGCTATCACAGTCGCAGCAGGAAGGTGGGCCCACCAGAGAAGCATTCTGTGAGGCGCAGAAGGTATGCCCTAATTGAGAGGGCTTGCGGCAGCAGGCTCCAGACCAGGTGGCTGCCAAAGAGACAAGATTTCACCTGATTTATTGGGAGGACACCCTCTGGTATAGTGAGATTAAGGCTGCTCAGCCTGAGTCAGGCCATGTGCTGGAAGTATCTCAGTGCTTCAGAGCCTTCCTACTGGGTCTGGCTCATGATGTGCCTTTAGCTGGACATTTGTAGCAGGATAAGACCTTTGAAAGGCTTGTCACCCACTTTTACTGGCCCGAGATGCACAGCCACTCAGATGCTCATTGCAGGTCTTGCCAGAGAAGGGGGAAGTGCAAGGCTCCCTTCCAACCTTTTTCAGTGCTTAGTACCCCCTTTTAAAGGGTTGGTATTGGCATTGTGGGGCCTCTGGATCCCAAGACAGCTATTGGAAACAGGTTCATCCTGGTCTTGGTGAACCATGCCACCCGGTACCCAGAAGCCATTCTTCTGAGATCAAGCACCTTCCCATGTGGTAGGTTGTGTTTTGATGGGGGTTTTACCCACATGGGGTTCCCTAAGGAAGTTGTATCTGATAGGGGTACCAACTTCATACCTACTGTAGGAGGCTGGCCTGACTTATAGTGGATGCCTTGTGGTACGTACACCTTGTGCCAGGTCCAGTTATCCCTTATTAGTAGAATAGAGGTGTTTCTAGCAGCTTAGGCTGTTAGAGGTAGCTATGTGTAGGAAAGCACCATCTTGCCTGGCATTTTACCCCCATATTTCACTGTATATATGTTGTTTTAGTCTATGTGTCACTGGGACCCTGCCAGGCAGGGCCCCAGTGCTCATAAGTATGTGTCCTGTATGTGTTTCCTGTGTGATGCCTAACTGTCTCACTGAGGCTCTGCTAACCAGAACCTCAGTGGTTATGCTCTGTCTGCTTTCCAAATTTGTCACTAACAGGCTAGTGACTAAATTTACCAATTCACAGTGGCATACTGGTACACCCATATAATTCCCTAGTATATGGTACTGAGGTACCCAGGGTATTGGGGTTCCAGGAGATCCCTATGGGCTGCAGCATTTCTTTTGCCACCCATGGGGAGCTCTGACAATTCTTACACAGGCCTGCCACTGCAGCCTGAGTGAAATAAGGTCCACGTTATTTCACAGCCATTTACCACTGCACCTATATGTCTAACCTTCACCTGGTGAAGGAAGGGTGCAAAGTTACTTAGTGTGTGGGCATCCTGGCACTAACCAAGGTGCCCCCACATCGTTCAGGGCAAATTCCCCGGACTTAGTGAGTGTGGGGACACCATTACACGCGTCCACTGTACATAGGTCACTACCTATGTACAGCGTCACAATGGTAACTCCGAACATGGCCATGTAACATGTCTAAGATCATGGAATTGTCACCCCAATGCAATTCTGGCATTGGGGTGACAATTCCATGATCCCCCGGGTCTCTAGCACAGAACCCGGGTACTGCCAAACTGCCTTTCTGGGATCTCCACTGCAGCTGCTGCTGCCAACCCCTCAGACAGGTTTCTGCCCTCCTGGGGTCCAGGCAGCCCAGGCCCAGGAAGGCAGAACAAAGGACTTCCTCTGACAGAGGGTGTAACACCCTCTCCCTTTGGAAATAGGTGTGAAGGCTGGGAAGGAGTAGCCTCCCCCAGCCTCTGTAAATGCTATGATGGGCACAGATGGTGCCCATCTCTGCATAAGCCAGTTTACACCGGTTCAGGGATCCCCCAGCCCTGCTCTGGCGTGAAACTGGAAAAAGGAAAGGGGAGTGACGACTCCCTTGACCTGCACCTCCCAGGGGAGGTGCCCAGAGCTCCTCCAGTGTGTCCCAGATCTCTGCCATCTCGGAAACAGAGGTGTTTGTGGCACACTGGACTGGTCTGAGTGGCCAGTGCCAGCAGGTGATGTCAGAGGCTCCTTCTGATAGGCTCTTACCTCTCTTGGTAGCCAATCCTCCTTCCTAGGTAGCCAAACCTCCTTTTCTGGCTATTTAGGGTCCCTGCTTTGGGGATCTCACCAGATAACGAATGCAAGAGCTCATCAGAGTTCCTATGCATCTCCCTCTTCACCTTCTGCCAATGGATCGACTGCTGACTGCTCAGGACACCTGCAAAACCGCAACAAAGTAGCAAGACGACTACTAGCCACCTTGTATCGCTTCATCCTGCCAGCTTTCGTGACTGTTTCCAGGTGGAGCCTGCCTCCTCTCTGCACCAGGAGCTCTGAAGAAATCTCCCATGGGTCGACGGAATCTTGCCCCTGCAACCGGAGGCAACAAAAGACTGCATCATCCGTCCTCTGGGTCCACTCTCAGCATGACGAGCGTGGTCCCTGGAACTCAGCAACTCTGTCCAAGTGACTCCCACAGTCAAGTGACTCTTCAGTCCAAGTTTGGTGGGGGTAAGTCCTTGCCTCCCCACGCTAGACTTCATTACTGGGTACTGCGTGATTTGCAGCTGCTCCGGCTCATGTGCACTCTTCCAGAATTTCCTTTGTGCACAGCCAAGCCTGGTCCCCGACACTCTAACCTGCAGTGCACAACCTTCTAAGTTGTCCTCCGGCGTCGTGGGACTCCCTTTTGTGACTTTGGGTGGACTCCAGTTCACTTTTCTTCTAAGTGCCTGTTCAGGTACTTCTGCGGGTGCTGCCTGCTTCTGTGAGGGCTCCCTGAGTTGCTGGGCGCCCCCTCTGTCTCCTCATCCAAGTGACAACATTCTGGTCCCTCCTGGGCCACAGCAGCACCCAAAAACCCTAACTGCGACCGTTGCAGCTAGCAAGGCTTGTTTGCGGTCTTTCTGCGTGGGAACACCTCTGCAAGCTTCTTCACGACGTGGGACATCCTTCCTCCAAAGGGGAAGTTCCTAGTCCTCTTCTTTGTTGCAGAACTCCAAGCTTCTTCCAACAGGTGGCAGCTTCCTTGCACCCTAGGCTGGCATTTCCTGGGCTCCTGCCCACTCTCGACACTGTTGCGACTATTGGACTTGGTCCCCTTGTCTTACAGGTACTCAGGTCTGGAAATCCACTGTTGTTGCATTGCTGGTGTTTGTTCTTCTTGCAGAATCCCCCTATCACGACTTCTGTGTTCTCTGGGGGTAGTAGGTGCACTTTACACCTACCTCTCACGGTCTTGGGGTGGGCTATTTTTCTAACCCTCACTGTTTTCTTACAGTCCCAGCGACCCTCTACAAGCTCACATAGGTTTGGGGTCCATTCGTGGTTCGCATTCCACTTTTGGAGTATATGGTTTGTGTTGCCCCATACCTATGTGCTCCTATTGCAATCTACTGTAACTTTTCATTGCTTGCATTACTTCCTTTTGCTATTATTTGCATAATTTTGGTCTGTGTATATACATCTTGTGTATATAACTTATCCTCATACTGATGGTACTCACTGAGATACTTTTGGCAGCTTAGGCTGAACTAGGAGACATGCAAAGCTCCTACTATAACACTTATATCATATAGCACAATATCATAAGAAAGCACAATACTCAGAGTTACTAAAAATAATGGTACTTTATTTTAGTGACAATATGCCAAAAGTATCTCAGAGGATACCCTCACTTAGGAGGTAAGTAATATACACAAATTATATGTACACAAACCCAAAACAGGTAAGTAACAGTAAGAAAAGTATTACAAACAATGTAGAATCACAATAGGATGCAAGTAGACATAGGCCTCGGGGCAACATAAACCATATACTCCAAAAGTGGAATGCGAATCACAAATGGACCCCAGGCTTATGGTAGGTTGTAGAGGCTCGTGGGGACTGTAAGAAAACAGTAAGGGTGTCCAAAATACCCCACCCCAAGACCCTGAAAAGGAGTAAAGTTACCCTACTACCCCAGAAAGACAGTATAGTCGTGATAGGGGATTTTTGCAAGAACCCCAAACTGCTACCAAAGCACTGAAAATGGATTCCTGGACCTGAGGACCAGCAAAAGAAGGGGAACAAGTCCAAGAGTCACGCAAGTGTGAAGGGGGGGCAGGAGCCCACTAAACCCCGGAGGAAGGTGCAAAAGGGCTGCCTCTGGGTGGTGCCAGGAAACTTCCCCTTTCTTCGAAGATGTCCGACAGTGTGCTGGAGGTTGCAGAAGTATTTCCACGCAGAAATACCACAAACAATCCTTGCTAGCTGCAAGAGTCGCGGTTGAGGATTTTGGGTGCTGCTGGGGCTCAGGAAGGACCAGGATGTCGCCCCTTGGAGAAGGAGACAGAGGGGGCGCTCAGCAACTCAGAGAGCCCCCACAGAAGCAGGCAGCACCCGCATAAGTACCGGAACAGGCACTTAGAGGATCTGAGGACAGCGGTCGACTCAGAATTACAAAGGAGGGTCCCACGACGTCGGAGTCCACCTCAGCGAGTTGGGCAATGCAGGACGGAGTGCTGGGGACCCAGGCTAGGATGTGCACAAAGGAAGTCCTGGAAAAGTGCACAGAAGCCGGAGCAGCTGAAAATCACGCAGTACACAGGTTTTCTATCTGGCGTGGGGAGGCAAGGACTTACCTCCACCAAAATTGGACAGAAGGGCCACTGGACTGTGGAGACACTTGGACCCAGCTCCTGTGTTCCAGGGACCACGCTCATCAGGATAAGAGGGGACCCAGAGGACCGGTGATGCAGAAGTTTGGTGCCTGCGTTGGCAGGGGGAAGATTCAGTCGACCCACGGGAGATTTCTTCTTGGCTTCCAGTGCAGGGTGAAGGCAGACAGCCCTCAGAGCATGCACTACCAGGAAACAGTTGACAAAGCTGGCAGGATGAGGTGCCACAATGTTGCTGGTTGTCGTCTTGCTACTTTGTTGCGGTTTTGCAGGTGTCCTGGAGCAGTCAGCAGGCGATCCTTGGCAGAAGTCAAAGAGGGAAAGTGCAGAGGAACTCTGGTGAGCTCTTGCATTCGTTATCTGAGGAATAGCCCAGAGGAGAGGCCCTAAATAGCCAAAAAAAGGAGGTTTGGCTACTAAGAAAGGAGGCTTGGCTACTGAAAGAGGTAAGCACCTATCAGGAGGGTTCTCTGACATCACCTGCTGGAACTGGCCACTCAGAGCAGTCCATTGTGCCCCAGCACCTCTGAATCCAAGATGGCAGAGGTCTGGGACACACTGGAGGAGCTCTGGGCACCTACCCTGGGAGGTGCAGGTCAGGGGAGTGGTCGCTCCCCTTTCCTTTGTCCAGTTTTGTGCCAAAGCAGGGCTGGGGGATCCCTGAACCGGTGGAGACTGGCATCTGTAGAGATGGGCACCATCTGTGCCCATCAAAGCATTTCCAGAGGCTGGGGGAGGCTACTCCTCCCCAGCCCTTCACACCTATTTCCAAAGGGAGAGGGTGTAACACCCTCTCTCAGAGGAAATCCTTTGTTCTACCTTCCTGGGACTGGGCTACCCAGGCCCCAGGGGGACAGAAACCTGTCTGAGGGGTTGGCAACAGCTGCAGTGGAGACCCCCGAAAGTTAGTTTGGCAGTACCCGGGTTCTGTGCGAGAGACCCGGGGATGCATGGAATAGTCCCCCCAATACCAGAATGGCATTGGGGTAACAATTCCATAATCCTAGACATGTTACATGGCCATGTTCAGAGTTACCATTGTGACGCTACATATAGGTATTGACCTATATGTAGTGCATGCATGTAATGGTGTCCCCGCACTCACAAAGTCTGGGGAAATTGCCCTGAACAAAGTGGGGGCACCTTGGCTAGTGCCAGGGTGCCCTCACACTAAGTAACATTGCACCTAACCTTCACCACATGAGGGTTAGACATATAGGTGACTTGTAAGTTACTTAAGTGTAGTGTAAAATGGCTGTGAAATAACATGGACGTTATTTCACTCAGGCTGCAGTGGCAGTCCTGTGTAAGAATTGTCTGAGCTCCCTATGGGTGGCAAAAGAAATGCTGCAGCCCATAGGGATCTCCTGGAACCCCAAAACCCTGGGTACCTAGGTACCATATACTAGGGAATTATAAGGGTGTTCCAGTGTGCCAATCAGAATTGGTAAAATTAGTCACTAGCCTACAGTGACAATTTTAAAAGCAGATAGAGCATAAACACTGAGGTTCTGGTTAGCAGAGCCTCAGTGATACAGTTAGGCACCACACAGGGAACACATACAGGGCATACTTTATGAGCACTGGGGTCCTGGCTAGCAGGATCCCAGTGACACAGGCAAAAACAAACATACATACACGTAAAAATGGGGGTAACATGCCAGGCAAGATGGTACTTTCCTACATGCTCCTCCTAGGGTCACTATTCTTTACTGTGTTTTAGACTATTTTACACTGTTTTGTAACTGCTTTATGTCTTTTTCTGACTACTACTCTATCTATCTTGTGTGTTACTTGTCTCCTAAGGAAGTATTGCCTCTATAGTATTTTTGGTGCTGTGTTCCTATAATAAAGTACCTTTATTTTTGTGACACTTAATATTTTCTTTTAAGGGTGTAAGTGCTGTGTGACTACAGTGGTATTGCATGAGCTTTGCAGATCTCCTAGGTAAGCCTTGGCTGCTCATTCACAGCTACCTCTAGAGAGCCTGGCATCTAGACACTGGCTACACTACACTAATAGGGGATACCTGGACCTGCTATAGGGTGTAAGTACCATAGGTACCCACCACACACCAGGCCACCTTCCTACACCATGATTATCTCTCTGTTTAAGAGGACTTTCAGGACATAGCCCATGAACCATCTGACCAGTGGTGCAATGCAGGGAGGTCCCAGAGATAGGGCAATCTCAATTCCTTGTGAACCATAGAAGCAGGAGTAGATACTGGAACTGCCAGGAAGCATCACAGAAGCCATTTTCCTCCACCTGGAGCTCTGAAGCATCAATATAATTTGAAACTTCACTGCCATACATGGCTGCAGAACCCAATTTAGCTTGATATATCTTAGTCAGAGCACCCACTGGTTTACTACCAATTCTAGAGGGAAAGGAAAATATAGCCACTAAAGAATGAGACGGACAATCTTCTTAAATTCCTCAGTGGACCCCATGAGAAGTGGTTGTCAAATTCCCCACCTAAATATGTGAAGGTTTGAATCCTAGTTACCTTGTGGCCCTGCACCTGAAAAGATCTAGACATAGGGCCTGGTTTAGATATTGGGGTGTGGGCTACTCCATTAGAATACCGAAATCTAAATCCCATTATGTCCTATGGGTTTTCTATTTTTACTTTTGGGATATCCATCACCGTTGTGATGGAGTAACCCATCCACCAATATCTAAATTAGGCCCATAGCCATCACCTGGGATTTGCAGTGGTTGGTGGACAGACCAAGACTATTAAAAAAGGTGATAAAACCATCAATCAGTGATTGGAGGACCAGAGCAGTTCTAGCAAGTGAAACTTTATCATCTGCGAATAACAATGTCTGGATTGGGCTACTAGCAACTCACGGGCAATCCATCTGCTCATCTAATAGCCTGTTCCCTAAGTTGTTTACATACGAAGGAAACAAGAATGGGGCCAATATACATCCCAGGCTTACTCTGCGCTTCAAAGAGAAGGCTCTAGTACAGGACCTATCAATGTTATATCGGACAGCAGCAGTCATGTCCCTGTGCAGCCCACTAAGAAAGGAGGCAATCTCTATATACATTCCCAGGTCCAATAAGTTTGGATATGTTCACCCTGTCAAAGCAGAGGACAGGTCCATAAATGCAATGAACAGGGACCCAGGTCTTGCCACACTGTACTGGTTGATTAACAAGAAAAGATTTAAACACTGGTCACATGTGCCGAGGCCAGGACCAAACCCACATTGCAGGTCTGAAAGAATGGAACCATCCTCTGCCCATGATGTTGCCCTCTCCAGGATAACCCTGCCCCTCACCTTGACAACAGAGGCCCTCATTCTGACCTTGGCGGTCGGCGGAGAGGCGGCGGTCGGACCGCGAACAGACCGGCGGTCCAAAAAATGGCATTCTGACCGCGGCGGTCACCGCCGCGTGCGACCGCCACTTTCCCACTCCGACCGCCACGGCGGTCATGACCGACGGGCTGGAGTTTGCGCACTCCGGCCCGGCGGTCGACCCAAGACCGCCAACCGTATCATGACCCTGCTTACCGCCGCGGTTTTTGGCGGTCGGGAACCGCCATGCGAACCATGGCGGTAGGCACTATCGGGGCCAGGGAATTCCTTCCCTGGCACTGATAGGGGTCTCCCCCACCCCCCACTACCCCCCACGAGTCCTCCCCCCACACCCTCCACCCCCCCAGAGGTGGTACGAACCCCCTGCCCCCCCACCCCGACATGCACATACACGCACCCCGACATGCACGCACCCCCAACATGCACATATGCACACCCCCTACACACACACATACACAACGGGGGCACATACCCGCACACATACATGCCAACATGCGCACCCGCCGAACTACACACATTGCCCATAGGCACAGCAGCACCCCCCGCCCGCATGCACGCACTCACACACCCCCTCTACACCCCCCCATGCACGCACACATCACACAACACCCCCCCACCCCCTCCCCTCACAGACGATCAACTTACCTTGTGCGTTGGTCCTCCGGGAGGCGACGGGAGCCATAGGGACGTGACCGCCAACAGAAGACCGCCAACAGAAGACCGCCACACAGAAATGTGGGTCGTAATTCTGGGGGCGGTGTTCTGCTGGCGTGGCGGTGGAGGTTGACCAGTCTCCACTTTCCCGCCGACCGCCAGTGTGGCTGCTGGCGGTTTTCCGGCAGAACGCTCCCAGCGGTCGGAATACGCGCAGCGGCATACCGCCGCGGTCGGCGGTCTTTACCGCGGCGGTAACTCGGCGGTCTTGCGAAAAGACCGCCAAGGTCAGAATGAGGGCCAGAGTCTATCGAAGAGATACCACTTGTCCCGTTTTGCTGATGCTTTCCTTAAACCCATAGTCCAAAACATGGGCACATACCTTAAAGACACAGAAGATGTACTGTGTCTTTTAAAAGATAGACCTTTCGATCATACCAATGAAACACTGTTAGGTTTTGATGTGTAAAGCCTGTACACCAGTCTCCCTCACAATAACACTTTACGCATAATAGAGGAGGTAATTTTTTATATAGACTGGGAATACCACACACCAGGTAATGTGGTTACTGAATGTTGTTTCTGGGCTTTAACCAAGAACTTTTTTGATTTGGAAGGCAACTTGTACCTTTGAAAACATGGGACAAGCATGGGAAGCACCTTTGCTCCTAGTCTAGCCGGTCTCTATGTTTGTCATCTTGAGAAAGAGACAATTCTAAAAACCACTACCCTATATAGAGAAAACATTGCAGTACAGAAAAGCTACATTGATGACATTTTGGTCACCTGGAAAGGGGAAGAAACATAAATGGGCCCTTATTTGGAGTGTCTCAACAGTCAGGACAAGTTCCTGAGATACACTCTGACAAAGAGCAAAGAATAGTTGGTTTTTCTGGACCTTAACATCATAGCAACCAATGGAGCCCTAAAAACCACCACCCAGGAAAAACCGACAGCAAAGAACTGTTTGTTACTTTTCAACAGTGCCCACCCCCGCTTTTTGAGGGAGAACCTCCCGTTTGGACAGTTCCTCAGACTGAGGAGGAATTGTTCGGAGGTGTATGACTACAAACAACAAGACCAGAACATTGCATTCAAATTTGAGGCAAGGAAATATCCCCCCAAAGTCATCAATCGAGCCATGAAACGAGCACGCAACAATAACAGAGAGGCTCTCTTGGACACTCCTCCCCAAAAATGGAAAGAAGAAAGACCGATCTATACTACGACATTAATTGTAGCCTCTAACCAAGTGAACAAGATTATAAATAAACATTGGCACGTTTTGAATAGTGTGCCTTTGAACTTTCCCAAACCAATGTTTTCCCACAAACGTGGTAAAAGTATAAACAACATGCTAGTAAACCACTGCCCACGCCTGTCCAAGTGAAAATTGGACACTACCATCTTCCTACCACCACCTACAGGACACTACCCATGTGACAATTGCAGCGGAATTGCAGCTTGTGCCATTTGACAAACGCAAACAAAAGGGTCATTTTAAATTACAATAATAGATGAGAAATCGAGGATTTCACCAACTGCAACACCGAGCAAGTAGTCTATATGATTACATGCCTATGTAATTTACATTACATAGGAATGACCACCCGCAAAGTGAAAACACGCATCAGTGAACATCGTAGTAATTTGAGGTGTGGCTGCGCCACCACAAAAAGGTCCTCTCATTACATTAACAGCGCACATACAGAGAAGGATTACCGATGGGTCATTCTTGAACATCACAAGGAGGTTAAGAGCGAATCCTTCCTACTCGAAAGAGAACAACATTGGGTTTTTAAATTATGCACACACCAATGTGGCCTTAATAAGAATATCCCCTGGGGTTTACCCTGACATTTAGCAGGTCACAATTCCCTTTGACAGAGCTACTTTTGTATAACACTTTCCACAAGTCCATTACAGGGAGTCTAATTATTCTCACTTCCCTACGACAGTAGAGCCAACTACAGGGAGTGCTATATTCCTCCTGCCATGATTTAATTTATCCAACTGTCATGTTTCCCATCCTCTATGATTTATTTTTATTTTTCCCCTTTATTCCTCTTACTTCCCCTTTTTCCCCCCTGTTTTTTAATGCCCACATAATTTCATGCATTTCTGAGGGACACCTAAGCATAGGGGCCCTTGCAGCCCCTCTTCGGCACACCGATGTCCGCCATTTTGGCAAGTCAGTGGTCTAGCGCCATACGCATCCACTAGCTGGGATGCGTGAGTGGCATTGAACACAAATACTGAATCTCCACGGGGACCACAGTGTTTTCGGACCCTGGGGAGGTGAGGATTAGGCAAAAAGCGGGAGTGTTGCTTTGATGAAGTAAGTACGCGTACGCTTCTGACCACATGCAGCGGTAGTAGCCATTCAGTGAGTCTAACTATGCTCCATATTTTTTAAGTGTGTGACTGCAAGCACACCCCCCTCCCAGAGGATCTATGAGGCAAAAGCATAGACACTAAAAAGTAGGTCACACATGTACCACGCGTGTTTCTTAGAGGTGCCTCACATGTTGAAGTGTTTTGAGGTGGTTTTCTAAAAATAGTATGTCTTGTATTTGTCTATTATATGTGAATCACAAGTACCATTGTTCCATGAGCGGTGTGATGGTTGTTATAGCTCCACACCCTTAAGTGATATAAGTAGCAACCTTTATCCTTTCATTTTCCACAGGTTTTCCAGACGACATTGTTACCAGTGGGTGTTACTTTACTTTAGTTGTATGTACCACACCATACCACAGAGCATTTTGTGTTAGTGCTTTCACTAGTGGTAGTTTATCAAGGAGTGACACTAGGGAGTCCACCTTGGTCCTGAAGAGGAGCCTAGGGGTAGACTCCAAAACATATAGACCACTTAGGAGGTAAGGTACCTAATATACCCCCCTCCAACACCCCTCTTTTAACCATACCACCACTGAGAGACATATCAAATTAGTAATACCATTCAGAGGCAGGTATTTTTAACTCACGTAAGACCCCACCACTCCTATCCCTCTTAGTATTCACATGAAGTAAACTATAAAAGCGCTCCCACATATTTTGTTGGTTGCAGCACGCCTCGTTCTGCAGCAGAACAGGAGGAAACCCAATGATAAAGCATGCCACCAAGGGGTAACCCTGGTGGGTGAGGGTTTTTCACACAAAAAAAAACGTTTTTTCCACCCTGTGGAAGTTTCGTTGGGCTGAGCCTTTTCGTAAGTTGTATAAGCTCTAAGGAGGACAGATTCAGCCCTAAAAAACCTCCTTCTCCCTCTTTGTTAGTATATCAAAGAGATAGACCTATAGCAACTGTGTAAACCTCTTGAGCCCTTTCTTGTATACAGGCCTAATAATTGACTGAGGCTATTAATCCAGAAGGCCCATGCATATTGCCAAGTTAAACATGTTGGTTAAGATCGGTGCACACAGTTCTGGTGTCACCTTAAAAAGATCTACAGGAATCCCATTGAGACCAGGGGTCTTTTGTATAGTAATTTGACCCATGGCTAATTGGATCTCCTCATTGTAAAGGTTAACTTACATTGGTGGTTGGGTTACGTGGCAGACTCACATTGACCCTCATTGAGCAGGGCAGTATAAATGTCCTCAAAATGAACTGTCCATTTCTCAGCGAGAATATGCAATGGGATAGTATGAACCCCTTTGTCATTAAAGACTGGGTGATTAACCACCTCTCAGAATTTACAGATGTTACCCCTATTAGAAGCTTCAATCAGTGCTTCCCAAACTTCGTCTCTGAATGCCCTCTTACTCACATCTAGCACCTTCTTATATACAATTCCTCTACCATCAATTGAGCAGAGGTCTTTAGGCGAAGATCTAACGGTGTTCACTAACGTTCGTGGACTACTACTCTTTGTTGTATTAAGAGGGAGGGATAATTTTGGCTTGATTTCCTTCCCATTCTCTGAGTATGCATTTAGAAAGGGAATAACTGTACTGGAACCCTTCAGACAGGTCTCAAATATTCCTCATTTGGTCACCATGAAAGATCGTAAAAAGTCTTCTGGGATTACATTTGACCACCTTAATCTTCTGCCCTGGTCGGTCACTACAACACCAGCATGATGAAACCTACCCCAATCCGTAACCTGCAAAATGTTCTGCAAAATTAATGTTACTGCTATTTGGTCACTAAAATGAGAGGCATTTATCCAGAAATATTTCAAAAAGTTTAGCAAGGAAGCTGGGACAAAGATATAGGGCTTGGTTTAGATCTTGACAGACTTGGTCCTGCCTTCTGTTTTCCAACGGATAATCCATCCACTGACTAGGTGGTCCTCCCACTCAAAGCCAGGATTGTACACCCCCGTAATAGTCAAGTCCTGCCTTTGCTGCTGCTACTGGACCACAACGAAATTCAGACCTGTCGATGTCTGAATTGGAGGTAAGTGACTGTTTACCTATTATCATTAGAATTGTTGTTTAGATTAGTACTGGGCTCATGTATTTTCAATTAATACCTGCAATCAAAGGTAAAATAGTAAAATAATGTCCAATGCATATGTGTGTAATATGGTAGTTTAATTATTATATTTACATTCACCAATTTGGTACAAGCTGGCTTCTATCCTAATAGACACATACAAAGTCACATTAATCCAAAAATTAAAATTGGCCCATACATGTGTGTATAATCATTTTCCCTATAGTACATTTGGATTATACATGATGTGTACTACATAAACTAATATCATATAGTAATAATACTACACAATGCAAATAAGTGAGCTTTCAACAAATATACATTTAATGTCACCTCTAAACTTATATAGGCGTATGTGTCTATCACTAACACTTATCATTTCTAAATAGACACACCTGCATTCACAAGTAACAAAAATAAAAATATTTAATTTTGGTGTACGTGTCCATTATCTTGATGAATGTTTTCACCAAGTGCTAGACCTGACAGCCTTAGGGTGGCCATCACCCAACGTTTTGCCTGCCTCCTCCTCTTTTCGGACACTGTTTTTGCTGGTTTTAGGACTCTACACACTTTACTACTGCTAATCAGTGCTAAAGTGCATATGCTCTCAAACATGGTAACATTGGCTCACACCTAATTGGCTTGTTTAATTTACTTGTAAGTCCCTAGTAAAGTGCACTACATGTGCCCTGGGCCTGTAAATTAAATGCTACTAGTTGGCCTGCAGCACTAATTACGCCACCCACATAAGTAGCCCCATAACCATGTCTCAGGCCTCCCATTGCAAGGGCTGTGTGTGCAATTTTACTGCCACTTTGACTTGGCATTTACAAGTACTTGCCAAGCCTTAAACATTTTCTACATATAAGTCACCTCTAAGGTAGTCCCTAGGTACCCCATAGGGGAGGGTGCTATGTAGATAAAAGGCAGGGCATATAACTGTGTGTTTTATTTGTCCTGGTAGTGGTAAACTCCTAAATTCGTTTTTCACTACTGCTCCTTTCATAGGCTAGCATTAGAACTACCCTCATATACTGTTTGAGTGGGAAATTCTGATCAGAAAGGGGTAGACAGGTCATGTTTATTATGGCCAGAATGGTAATAGAAAATCCTGCATGGTGAGGTTGGATTTTATAGTACTATTTTAGAAATACCACTTTTAGAACGTGAGCATTTCTCTGCACTTAAAATCCATCTGCGCCTTACAGTCTGTATCCAATCCATGTCGGGGCTGGGCTGATTGACAGCTCCCTTGTGCATTTCACCCAGACAACCACAAACACAGGAGACTCAGTCACACCTGCACTCATCTTCATACTGAATGGGTCTTCCTGGGCTGGAAGGGTGGAGGGACTGATACTTCCGTTTGAAGGGCTAGTGGCCTGCCCTAACACAATGGACTGCCAAACTCCCTACTGGGACCTTAGCCGACAGACCTGTATGGAAAGGGGACCTTCAAAACCACTCTTTGAAGTCTCCCGAAGTTCAAAGGCATGTTTGGGTATAAAAACTAGGTCCCTGACCCCACCAAATCAGACACTTCTGGATCAGATCCTGCAACCTGTCAAGAGGAACTGCCTGGCTGCCCAAAGGACTCACCTGGACTGCTTTGCTGGGGAGGACTGCTGCCTTGCTGTTGCCCTGCTGTCATGTTGGCCTCTGACTTTGCTGAGAAGTGCTCTCCAAGGGCTTGGATTGGGCGTGCGCCCTGTTTTCTGAAGTCTCAGTGCCAAAAATACTTCATCTCTTGAAGAAAGTCCTTGTGCCCCGAAAATCGACGCACAGCCTGCCAGAAACAATGCATAGCTTCCCTTGTGACAAGAAAAGCGCTGCACAGCTGAACCAGAACGATGCAGCCCGACTTCCTGAGTGAAGAATCGACGCAGTGCCTGCCGTGAGATTGAAAATATGAGGCATGGTCATACTGGATCGACACACCGCTTGCGACTTCACCCCGCACACCCAGGACTTTCTACGCATTGTCCCTGGGCATCAAGAGATCCCCGCACCGCAGTGAGCAACCAAGACTGCACAGCGGAAATTGGTGCAAAACCCCTTACAGCGTGGAAAGAAATGATGCATTGTCTGTGCAGTGTCAGAAAATCCAACGCACATCTTATTTTTTTCCACACATCTCCTTCTCTGCAGTCTCCGTCTGTGATCATTTTGACACAAATGAGGTACTTTGTGCAAACAAGAGACAACTGTTGATTTTTGAGAATTAAGACTCTTTTTAATCTTACAAAAGTGATATTTTCAGCTTGCGCTTATTATATCTTGAATGATTTGACCTTCATTTAAGTGGATAAATATCAAATCTTTTTCTAAGCCTGTGTGTTGTATTTTTGTGGTGTTTTCACTGTGTTGTTACATAATTTATTGTACAAATACTTTACGTATTGCCTTCTAAGTTAAGCCTGACTGCTCAGTGCCAAGATACTAGAGGCTGGGCACAGGATAATTGTGTATGACTTACACTGACTAGGATTGTGGTCCATACTTGGACAAGGTTGAATACCTCTGCCAACTATAGACTCCATTTCCAAGATTAATATGTCCATCTGAAATGCTCATCACTAATGTATGCGCCATACAAAAATCTCAAAAAGTAAACCTGTTTTGTTCATCCGTTCATCCTCCATCCATTCAAAGGCAACCCCGGACCCAAGCCCACACCACAGCTTCAACCTGGCGAGAGCTCTGTCATACTATCAACCATTCCAACAAAACTGCCACCTTCCTTCATATTTCCATAAATCACATTGTCAACAATCAATTACTTATGATAAAAAATGATGTCACGACTGACTTTGTGAAAAGAAATGATAATTTATTGACAAATTAGATACTTTTCTCAAAATGATTTAAATAAGCAGAACATAAATATAATGCCCATAAAAATGTGAAGTCCAAAAAAGTTGGGTTTCTGGCTTATAACTTGCCTCTAAATTACACTGCCAAAGGACAACTTCCTCAGTAAGGAGCACCGAGTGGGCAGAGCAGGCACTTTAACGATTCTTCTTGGGAGGGCTTGGTTTGGGTTTTTTAGGGGTCAGGGACAGGGTAACAGTAAAGTGTGTGGAGAAGAAGGTATAGAAGGGGTGGGGGAGAATTGGGTTTAGGAGGGAGTGGATGTTGTGTGTGTTTGTCTATTTTGCAGATGCAAGTGGGTCTTGGGTATATGATGTATGTTTGAAGGGGTGTTTTTGAAGGTGTGTGGTGTTTGGGTGAGTGTGTGCATTTGTGTTTGGTAGGTGCTGGTGTGGATGTGCTTGTCTGTGAGTGTGTACATTTAGATGAGAGTGCTGTTGAGGTGTTGGGTGTGGTTGTGGTGTGTGTGTCTGTGGTGGTAGGTATTGTGAGTGTGTTGGTTATGCTCATGGGTGTTGTGGGTATGGTGGTTGTGGTGGTGGGTGTGTTTGTGTTGCTTGTCACTGTGATAGTGAGTGTTGTGATTGTATGTGTGGTGGTTGTTAGTGTGGCGGTGGTGCTTGTGGTAATGGATGTTGGGGGTGTGGTGGTGTTGTTTTTGTCTGTGTTAGAAGGTGGGTCATTAGTGTAGGAGGCTGACCTGGCCTATAGTGGGTATCTAATGGTACTTACACCTTGTGCCAGGTCCAGTTATCCCTTAATAGCAGATTAGTAGTGTTCTAGCAGCTTAAGCTGATAGAGGTAGCTAAAGCAGAGCAGCTTAGGCTGAACTAGGAGACATGCAAAGTTCCTACTATACCACTTATATCATATAGCACTATATCATAAGAATCACAATACTCGGAGTTACTGTAGGAGGCTGGCCTGGCTTATAGTGGATACCTTGTGGTACTTACACCTTGGGCCATGTCCAGTTATCCCTTATTAGTAGATTAGAAGTGTTCTAGCAGCTTAGGCTGATAGAGGTAGCTATAGCAGAGCAGCTTAGGCTGAACTAGGAGACATGCAAAGCTCCTACTATACCACTTATATCACTTAGCACTATATCACAAGAAAACACAATACTCAGAGTTACTAAAAGTAAAGGTACTTTATTTTAGTGACAATAATCCAGAAGTATCTCAGAGGACATACTCCCTTAGGAGGTAAGTAATATACACAAAATATACACACAAACCAAAATCAGGTAAGTAAACAGTTAGAACAGTAGTGCAAACACTGTAGAACACAATATAATGCAATAGTAGACAATAGGCCTAGGGGCAACACAAACCATGTAATCCTAAAGTGGAATGCCAACCTTGAATGGACCCCAGGCGTAGTGTAAAGTGTAGAGGATTGCTGGGAGTGTAAGAAAACACTAAGGGTGTCCAAGATACCCCACCCCACCCTACTACCCCAGAAAGACAGCAAAGTCGAGATTGGGGTTCTGCAAAGACAACAACTGACTGCAAAGCACTGAAGATGGATTCCTGGACCTGAGGACCTGTAAAGGAAGGGGACCAAGTCCAAGAGTCACGCAAGTGTCAAGGGGGGTCTGGAGCCCACTAAACCCCGGATGAAGGTGCAAAGGGGCTGCCTTTGGGTAGAAGAAGCCAAAGATTCTGCAACAACAGAAGATGTCAGGAACTTTTCCTTTGGTCAGAAGATGTCCCACGGCGTGCTGGAAGATGCAGAGTTGTTTCCACGCAGAAAGACCGCAAACAAGCCTTGCTAGCTGCAAGAGTTGTGGTTAAAGGTTTTGGGTGCTGCCAGGGCTCAGGAAGGACCAGGAGGTTGCCCCTTGGAGGAGGAGACAGAGGAGCACTCAGCAACACAGAGAGCCCATGCAGAAGCAGGCAGCACCCACAGAAGCACCTGAACACGCATTCAGAGGATCTGAGCATGGTGGTCAACTCGGCACAACAAAAGAGGGTCCCACAAAGTCGGAGTCCAACTCAGTGAGTTGGGCAATGCAGGACAGAGTGCTGGGGACCTGGGCTAGGCTGTGCACAAAGGAAGTCTTGCAAAAGTGCACAGAAGCCCGAGCAGCTGCAGTTCATGCAGTACACAGGATTACTGTCTGGCGTGGGGAGGCAAGGACTTACCTCCACTAAATTTGAACAGAAGGGCCACGGGACTGTCGGGGACACTCGGATCCAGCTCCTGTGTTCCAGGGACCACGCTCGTCAGGATGAGAGGGGACCCAGAGGACCAGTGATGCAGATGTTTGGTGCCTGCATTGGCAGGGGGAAGATTCCCTCGACCCACAGGAGATTACTTCTTGGCTTCCAGTGCAGGGTGATGGCAGACAGCCCTCAGAGCATGCACCACCAGGAAACAGTCGAGAAAGCTGGCAGGGTGAGGTGCTACAATGTTGCTGTTAGTCTTCTTGCTACTTTGTTGCAGTTTTGCTGGTGTCCTGGAGCAGTCAGCGGTCGATCCTTGGCAGAAGTTGAAGAGGGAGATGCAGAGGAACTCTGGTGAATTCTTGCACGTCATTATCTGAGGAAAAGCCCACAGGTGTGACCCTAAATAGATCTCAGAGGAGGATTAGCCACCTAGTGAGGTAAGCACCTATCAAGAGGTGTCTCTGACGTAACTTGCTGACACTGGCTACTCAGAGGCCTCCATTGTGCCCTCACACCTCAGGATTCAAGATGGCAGAGGTCTGGGACACACTGGAGGATCTCTGGGCACCACCCTTGGGGTGGTGATGGACAGGGGAGTGGTCACTCCCCTTTCCTTTGCCCATCTTCGTCAGAGCAGGGGTTGGGAGTTCTCTGAACCGGTGTAGAATGGATTATGCAAGGAGGGCACCATCTGTGCCCTTCAAAGCATTTCCAGAGGCTGGCAGAGGCTACTCCTCCCCAGCCCTTAACACCTATTTCCAAAGGGAGAGGGTGTAACACCCTCTCTCGGAGGAAATCCTTTGTTCTGCCTTCCTGGGACTGGGCTGCCCAGACCCCAGGAGGCCAGAACCCTGTCTGTGGGTTGGCAGCAGCGGTAGCTGCAGGGAAAACCCCAGAGAGCTGGTTTGGCAGTGCCCTGGGTCCATGGGCGAGCCCCGGGGATGCATGGGATTGGCACCCCAATTCCTTATTTGGCATGGGGAGACAATTCCATGATCTTAGACATGTTACATGGCCCTTTTCGGAGATACTATTGTGAAGCTACATATAGGTATTGACCTATATGTAGTGCACGCGTGTAATGGTGACCCTGCACTCACAAAGTCCGGGGAAATTGCCCCAAACTATGTGGGGGCACCTTGGCTAGTGCCAGGGTGCCCTCACACTTAGTAACTTTGCACCTAACCTTCACTAAGTGAGGGTTGGAAATATAGGTGACTTATAAGTTACTTAAGTGCAGTGTAAAATGGCTGTGAAATAACATGTGCGTTATTTCACTCAGGCTGCAGTGGTAGTCCTGTGTAAGATTTGTCTGAGCTCCCTATGGGTGGCAAAAGATATGCTGCAGCCCATAGGGATCTCCTGAAACCCCAATACCCTGCGTACCTAGGTATTATATAATGGGGAATTATAAGGGTGTTCCAGTGTGCCAATTAGAATTGGTGAAAATGGTCACTAGCCTAGAGTGACAGTTTTAAAGGCATAGAGAGCATAAGCACTGAGGTTCTGGTTAGAAGAACCTCAGTGACACAGTTAGTCACTTCACAGGGACACACATTCAGGCCACAAACTATGAGCACTGGGGTCCTGGCTATCAGGGTCCCAGTGAGACAGGCAAAAACAAACTGACATACATGTAAAAATGGGGGTAACATGCCAGGCAAAATGGTACTCACCTACAATTAGTTATGTGGCCTGCACAAGTAATGGGTCTGTGCACGACCACCACTGGAAACCAAACACCCCATTGTAGCACTTGACTCTCATAGGGTAGTATTGCAGAACAGTCCAAGGCGTACTCAAGTGAGGTGGTGTGCGCTAGTAATCCTCATCCATGAGCGCACAAGCATGACGTTCATTAAATGGCTGCCCAGTCTGTGCTTTTTCTTTGGATAAAGTAAAAGTACATTTATTACACACACTACTCAATACCATGCAACAATTCACAAATATACACAAATTGATTGACTTACTCTTTGATGACATTGTGTAATCTCTCATGTCTCCCCAGAGAGAAAATATAATCCAACAACCCACGTGGCAACCCCATCCCTGGTATCTCAATGCAACATTTGACTATAATGTAGAGTGAGAGAACCAAAATCTGGCAAATAAGTACATATGCTGTACAAGAAAGTAGTTATCAGTTTCATTATGCAAATCAGCATTAATAAGAAGCATACAGAGACAGGTTTAAATACTTCAAAAAGTAACGATTACTTTTTGGTTGTCCTGGATTGACCTGGTGAAATACCATCCTACAACCTTAGAGAATACAATCACACAAGCAAAGGACAAAAGTTCCAAGATGCTGGTGCTTTACATTTGGTTGTAACCCTTGCGGGGTTATATTTCCTAAGGCCCACCCAACATAGGGTCGGGACATAAACGTTGCGTTGGGGGGATGATGCGCTGTTCCTGCAGCTCCCCCTGGCAATGGGCACTTGTTTGGTGGTGGCCCCATCTTCCTGGGCCACCACAAGCTGGCAAGGGGGCTAAACCAATTCTGGTGCCCGCAAAGCATTCTGGGGTGGGACACATAGGAAAAGGGCAGCTCTCCCAATGTGCTGGGGAGTGCTGCGTCACTCCCAGAGCTGGAGTGCTGCCTTGGGGGTGCCTGGTGCCACCCGGACACCCCTACACCAGGTAAGTGCTCCCTCATTGGGGTACAGCACAGATTGTCCATCCCTGGCTGCCCCCTGCCGGCTCCCTGCATGGCCAGCACCTCCATGTGCTGCTGTGGGAGCCAGCCTTTCCTGGCGGGCAGACACGTGCAGGGTCTGCAGCCGGACAGGCTACCTGGAGGAGTTCAACAGCACTCCCTCCTCCTCCTCTGCATCCTCAGGGCCCCCCCTCACCCCTGCGGGGAGTGCAATGGCACTCCCCGATGACCTCTGCTTCATGGGGCACCCGGGATGGGATCTGGAGCTCCCCAGGCGATTTCACGGGGGTGCAACAGTGCCCTGACTTTGTTTCTCGTGGGGACCCGGAATGGGATCATGGGCCCCAGGACTGATCTTCACGAGGAGCACGACAGTGCTCCTGGGCTCGTTCTTCTGCCCCATCCACAGCAGGCAGACATTTTGCAGGTGGTGCGTTAGTATCCTCCCCACCTATCCTTCCTCACGGGCCCCGGGATGAGGTCCAGGACCCCTTTCCACTATGTTCATGGGGATCGCAACAGGAATCCCTGACTTTGCTTCAGCGGCAGGAGGCCGCGGGATGGGGCCAGGGGTCCCTACACCATCACAACGTGGGGGTTTGTGACGGCGCCCCCCATCTTCCTGAATGGGCAAGGCTTCACGGGGCCCTGGGATGGGGTTTGGGGCCCCTTCTTCCTCCAGAGGGGGAGTGCAACAGTACTCCCCCGGCTCCTCTTCTTCGTGGGGCAGCCCTTGATATCTCAGTCCCCAAGGGCCAACTTCCATGATTCTGGTGTTGTTTCACTCCTGGTGACAAGCCCTTGCCACCAGAAGTACTTTCTTTAGGCCTCCTGGCCTAGAAGGATCCTAAATGCTGGGGAGCCCTCCTTTTCCTCTAGGCAGCGTGCTCTGCTTGCGCCAGCCCAGTCCTTCCCCCAACTAGTCCTCAGGGGGGGTAAGGGGGCCAGCTTACCTGGCCCTGGCATGCACCTCACTGAGTCTAAAGTCCTTCAGGGGCAGAGTCCCTGCCCCAGGGGGCAGTCATGGGGGTTCTTCCTTCCAGTTACCCATGACTCCCGTCTGCAGTCCCAGTGACCAGCAGTGAAGCACAGCCAAGAGAGAAACCTCTTCCCTGTGCAGGACCTTTTAAGTGGGGGCAGAAGTGACCAACAGGCCTGCACCTCTGGCCAGTCCAGATGTGCCACATCCCTTCCTTTTCCCTGTCCCCTCCTCCCTGCACAGTCTTCTGTGATAGCTCAAAATAGCGTCCTCCAGGAGCTAGGGCCACATGTGCTCTGAATTCAGCCCTTCCTTCCTAACATTTCTTTCAGGGCTTCTACACCCATTTCCTGGCATGGGCTGACAGCTGGCTGATTGATGCAAGGCCATGCTCAGTTAGCTGGATAGAGCAGTAATTGACCCTAATCCTGAGTTGAGTCAGACAAAGATGAAAATTCTGGATGACCCATAAGTTGTACAGCTATGCTTTTGTAACCTACTGCATTGTTCTTTACATACAGGTTACAGTGTACATTGGTGTGACACTGGTCTCTGTGGGCCCCAGGGGACACTCTTTCCCATTGTCCTTGAATGGACTGTCCCTACAGTGAAAAGACAGTAAGCACACTGATGTTGACATGTACTGGAGTGTCCCTACAGTAAAAAGACAGTAGGCACACTGACCATCCCTCCTCTGTGTACACCCATCTCATGAGGCCTACTCCAGGTCACCACCCACTCTGCATAGTTCCTTCTGCACCAGGCTCCCTAAGTGCAATTCTTGGGCTGCGCATGCTAGGAACCCTCCCTACACAGCCCTTACATAGGTGCACAGGTGTGTGCACACATGATCACATGTAACCAGCCCGGGGCCTCCTACTCTTGCTGTGCCACAGCAGCCTTTCCTTAGCAAAGCGGCACCAGTGGTCACACGTGCAGTCCATTTTCCCATGAGTTTACTGTGGGGGAGTCCCTGACTAGGATGATCCCTCACAGTAAAAGGTCAAAAACCAGGTGGTCAAAAAGTGAAAAATCAGGGCAGACCAGATGGTCAGAACTGTCCTCTCACAGTGGGTGTCCTAGGTGTGGTAGTCGTGGGTATAACGATGGTGCTTCTGTATGCTATGGTAGTAGTGGTGGTTGTGGTGGTGGGTGTAGTGGTGGTGGGTGTAGTGGTGGGTGTTATGGTTGTGGGTGTAGTGGGTGTGGGGGTGGTGGTGGTGCTTGTGGGTGTGGTAGTGTTGGTGTGGTAGATGATGCTGAAAAGAAACAGACAACATTTCTATTATATCTGTACAAATAAAAATGTTCATGAGGTTCATTAAGAAAACATTTCATACTTTTATTGTTTCACCCACAGCAAAGGTGTTAAAACGTAGGTATACTTCACCGATACCCCATGCATGTTGGGAACATATCATGGACCCATTTGCTCACAGTTTTGCAAATTACCATCCTTACTTCCATCTTGTTTAAGATCATTACCTCGGAATGGGTCAGATAGGCTGTTCTTAATAGTGAACTCATGTCAGAAAAAAAATATCAAGCAAGAAAACGTTGTACCATGTAAATTTCCCATCTGTAAAAGTTCCTTTCAATAACCCCTTTACTTCAATGTTGATTTATCATCTGTACATAAAAAAGGACACAACAATGTTGTCTTGGTATGTGTTACCAAAGTGTCCACATTCCTGTCTGTTTTAATTGGTATTGTTTGCCTGCTAACCTCATGTTTGTTGAAACAGACTGGCTTACATGCCCATTTGTGAAGGAGTATGGCTTCATGCCAATCTCCAACTATTAACATGAACTGACTTTGCAGTGGAAACATATTTATAAATGCTTCTTGTTTAAAAATGCTGCCATCTTTCTCATGTTCCTAGTCATTTTGGATTGCATGTTTAATTTTGTTTGATCTTCAGACCAACTCACTAATCTAATGTTTAGAACATCCACCGTATGATAAATGCATGGGATGCTATGCCACCTGCAATATGGCCAACATAACCTCCTCACAATTGTGATAGAGCACAAGACCTAACAGAATAATAAATTGAGGCCTGTTTGATATAACTATCCCTCATAACATAGACAAAATCCATGTACCTCTTTTCTCTTACACAGGCATGTGTCTATTCAAAACAGCCCTTTTGTAGTAAGAATTAACCTAATGGCAGACCTTAACACAAACCTTAACACAAATCACTATACAAAACACACCTCATGCCAAACTCACACCTTCCAGAAATCTTCTTGTGCATTGGATGTATGTCAACCTTTTTTTGATGCCATAAATTATTACTATAACAAAAATGGTAAAGAATAAGAACTTAAAAAATATCCTAGCCTTTTGGTGCTGCTGTTGGGAGCTCAACTACCCATCAAGGTCCGGGCAGGCCACTCAAATATGCGGCCATTGAAGGGGGTCACTGTGCGGCATATCTGCTTCGCACGTTGGGGGGACTGGCCTAGCTGGACTTCAGATGACTTACGGGTCCAGGGTTGTAGGTCTTCCCACCTCTTGTGGCAATGGATGCTGCGCCGCTGGTATACCCTTTAGGTCCACATCTTCTTTTCTGTAGCCTTTGATATCATCTTCTTCTTATGGGCGTTGACCTGTATGGATATGAAAAAATAAAGAAAAAATATTTGTGAGGTTTTGTGTGTCTGTATTGCTGTAACACAGTTTTTATAAATCTATCACAAGCATTTCTAATGAGTTAATATAGATTAATTTCTAAAAATTATTATTTCCAAGGAAATACTAATTTGTAGTGACCTATATCACTTTTCATATCATATTTTACAAATCAAGGTGACAAACATCATCCAGGCTAGGAGTCTGAAAGATTTGCTCTAGTGAGAGCTATTTCTAATCAGTACAATTCAATGCATGCTGCTGAAGGCTTAACAACTTGTATATTCTTAGCATGCACCCTCAAGCCCAGCTTCATTGGCTTAATGCCTAATATTTTCAAAGCCTGATACTATGGTTAGAACCACATTCTATGGCTAGGGGCACTTTGGAAGGGCTCCCATGTGTGTCAGTGTGAGCACAGGATTTGGCGATATACGAACATGTGTGTGTAGGAATGAGGCATATTTGTTTGGCTGACTGAGAGTCTGTGTCATATGTATTTGCAGCTCAGAACCTAAATGTCCCCATATGTGGCACCATTACATAAATCATATATACATATTATCACTACTCAGACAATGGGATCAATTTAAAGTGCACAAAAAAATTCATGCAAGTTCATAACTTGAATATTTTGTTCTGCACTTTACATTTCTTTCATGTTGGCATATGTCTTTAATTTTCAGTTATTCTCATGACACGTTTTCTACTAGCCACTAGAAGTAGGGTAAGATGTGAATTGTGAGTAGATTGAAATGAAAAGTCAACATATTCATTCAGATATCTTTTCATTTCAATTTGCAGACATTGAAAAACATTGTTGAACATAATTTTGTCCCCAATCCTTCTTTCAGGAACTAAACAGTACAATTCAGCCTGTGTCATTAAAAAAAACAAGTTAGTTAGAAATACATTTGCCATTCAAACATGTACCTGTTCCTCTGTATTGGAAAGTGGGTTATCACTAAGGGCAGGTAGGTACCTATACTTAGCAATAGGCAACAAACCCTCATTAGGTCCAGTCAAAGTCTCAGTAAATTAATCCTTGCTCAACCCTTGGTAGCTTGGCTTGGTAGCTTGGACAACGAGCAGTAAGGCTTAACTTAGAAGGCAGTTGTGTATAGCTTATCAACCAAACTGTAAATAAGTAAAACACAAGACACAATAAAAATCTAACACCTTTTTAAAAAAAATAGCAAATATATATTTTTTTAAATGAGACCAAAAGGGCAAAAAATCCAATGTTGTGAACCAGATATAAATGTTTAAAGATTAAATGAAAAAAGGTGCTTTCTAGCGCCCAAAAAACAAAACCCCCAACCAGGGACATCTGGTCGCACTCAACTGTGGCAAATTCAAAGTTGAGTCTGACCCCGATTGAGCCCTACTAGGTTACACTGATCAGGAGGCCTCAGGCAAAGTTTTACCTTCACACTTAGAAACTTTTCTGGAGCTTCTCTTCCTCTACGTTGTGGGGTCCTCCTCAGCAAGTAGATTTCGATGCAACATTGTTGGCTTGCCTTTCCACAAGCGCCCAATCAAATCCTGGAAGTCTACTGCTCCAGAGCTTTTCAGCCTGATGAACCTGAATTCAGGCCAGGTCTCACTTGAAGGTATCCGGCTTGACAGGCCATGTCAGGGTGGTCACTTATGGAGATCTTTTCCAAAGTTGTTCCAAACTTCTGGATCTTCTTCCAAAAGTCCTTTTTGGGTCCTTGAAGTGTCCGCAAACTTGATCCATGGTTCCAGAAGCTCTGAATTGCTCCTTGGAATTTGAGATTACAGTTCCCAGAATTCACTCGAACAGAATCCTCAAATGGCCTTTGGACACTGGTCAGCTGGGTTCTTCTTGCAGGATTTGATGCAGGGGACTCTAGTCAGCTTCTTTGTGCATGTGGCAAACAATGGGTCCACTCCTGGAGTTGCAGAAGCAAAGCAAAGTCCTGTCCTTGCTGAAGCCCAAAGTGTGCACTTTGTGGCGCACCTTGTGAGTGCAGTGTTCAGGTACAGGCCAGGGGTCCATCAGGGCAGTCCTTCTTCTTCCAATATCTTCTTCCAGCAGCGATCTGAATTGTGGGGCAGCTCTGACATATTTCACCTTGCTTTTGGGGTGGGAAGCAGGGGGTGCTCCTTTCCAATGGGGTGCAGGCCACCACCCTCTGCGTAACCACTTCCTATGAAGTGTGGCAAAATTCAATCCCAGAAAGCAGAATTCTTTAAAAATATAAGGTGATTAAAATCATTCCTTAGAGGTTAGATCTGGCTGAGTCCACGCACTGGTGTGGCTAAGTTTCTATTAACACACCACTTTCAGCCCCTCTCCTAATCTAATCAGTGGGGCTCCCATCTGTCTGGGGGAGAAGCAAGTGGGGGAAGTCCAGTTACAGTTCTAAGTGGCTTTCCCTTCGTTGAAGAGCAGGTTGGCTACTCTTCCCCCTCCTGCTCTGCAATCTGCTACAGCAGTTCCCCACCCACCAGATGCTTCCTTTCTTGCAGCCCCGGCCACCTCACACCTCATTAAGGTAGCCTAGCTCAGGGCATCGCAGGCTGAATTTGGTAACCTTCAGAAAGGGTTCTAAAACCCTTTTCCTGTGCTAGCTATATTATATTCAAAACTGGCAAGTCGATGGATGTATTATACCATTTAATTTGACACTAAACTTGCTATATTTAGCTCATATCTATTGAAAATCTAATTGTATTATTTTACAATAAAGTCTCCCAATGTTAGCCTACGGAGCCTATTGACTCAATGGGGACAAAGGTATTTGGCAGTTTGTCCCTCACCAGGGCTTATAAAACATTCTTTATAAGACCCCTGCTTATATTTACACTGCACACAACCCTGGGAGCTCCTAGTGCAGACCTTAGGGGTGACATGTGCAAACATAATGTAGTTTAAGACTTTGTAAGTACTTTTAATTCCAAAGTCGAATTTGGTGTTAACTTTAACTCAAAAGCAGCCAGCAAGGTTTGCCTTTACAATGACACCATGACCTCAGCAGAGCACCCGGGGTGACCTATCTGCCTTGGGGGGCCCTAAATCTACATGCCCGACCACATACGGCAAACTTATAGATAGGTTGTCAGAGCCAATTTTTATTAGGTGTAATTTGTATACATCATTTTACACAGAGCACTGGCTCTGGGACTGGTTATCAGTGCCAGGGCACAGTCAGAGCCAGTAATCACCACTATCAGTCATACAGTTTGGGGGTGACCAGTGCAAAGAGGATGACTTTCCAACACTCTGGGTTCCCATACAGCTGGCTGTACAGGAACAGGACTCTATTAGTCAGAAGTTTGAACTCCTCAGCTGAGAAGTTAGGGGACTTGTCACCTGCTGCATCTGGCATTATGGCTTCCAGAGGTTGATAACAGCAGCAAACGTGGAGGAGGTGTTCCTGGCTGCAGTGTTAAGAGGTAAGTGAGATTTTTTTGTAATGCTGCATACATGTACATTACATATGTGATCGTTAATGGCGGCAGACACAGCCATTGGCTTTCTTACATTGCTCTCAAATGCGTTAGACTATGGCTGTGTCTGTAATGGAGTGTTATACCTTCTACGTGGTCAACTTCTGCCAATGCCCGTCAGACTGCAAATGTCCTAACGGAAAGGTCAGGTGTCCACCATTTTAGAATGTGAAGGAGTACATTTTTAAATGTTAAGGGCTTCACCACCACTCAAAATTGTGTCTAGTTTGCTTTTTGTGAAAATGTAAAAAGTATAATGTAAAATGTCACTGTGTTTAAATGCAATACTTCCATTACAGAGTTAAAGTACACAGCCTAAATTATCCTGTGTTCACCCTCTGGTAGCTTGGCACAAAGCAGGCAGGCTTAACTTAGAAGGCAATTTGTAAAGTGTTTGTGCAACACACACAAAGTAATCACAGGAAGTACACCACAAAAAGACATTCAGGTATAGAAAAGTAAAGCTCATTTATCTGCATCTATCAAGATCAGTATGACAGAAATCCAATTCATTATTATCAGGTCTTCACTTTTCAGGATTAAGCAAAACAAGGATGATGTACGGTTACAGGATAAAACAGTGGTGTGGGGGGCTCCTCAGCAGATTATGGTAATGTCTAGAATGCATTATTCTTGAAGAAAGGCTGAGTGTTAGGTAGGTTTCTCCACAGCACAGTCACAAGGAAACATGTGGGGACCACGGGGAACTGTGAGGAAAAGACCAATGGCACCAGGGGCAAATCGCTGCCACAGCCCTTGCCAGGAAGGTCAGAGCCAACAGTAAAGTGCACAAAGCAGATCGGGACCTCTGATGAAAGTGGATGGCTAAGTCAGAAAAGTCACTCGAAGGTTGTTGATGAGAAAGGTCCACAAATTCCAGCAAAGCCTCTCTGGTTTGTTGATAAAAGCGGGAAGCCAAGCCCAGCAAAGTCACTTGAGGTTGCAGATGAGAGCAGGTTTCAAAGTCCTTCAAAGCGGCTGTGGGTTGTTGATGAAAGCAGGTGGCAAGGTTCAGCAAAGCTGCATGGGGTTGTTGATGAAAGCTGGTATCAAAGTCCAGCAAAGTTGCTCGGAGTCACTCTGAGGAAGGTGGTTGAGGCCTTGGTTACCAGGCAGAGATTAGCAGGCAGCAGGGTGGCTCATCAGGGCAGCACAGCAGTTCCTGGGATCAGTCATTCCTGGCAGAGTGTCAATCCTGACACACAGTAGTCTTTAATCCAGCAGCGTTTCATTGAGTCCAGAAGTGTACTGATGTTATTAGGTCAGAGACCCCGTACTTTTACTAGGAAAGGAATTTTATTTGTGTGATGACTTCAAAAGGTTTTTGGTCACTCTTTGCTCCACACTATCAGTGAGAGGTAAACAGCCTCTTTGTGAGCACTCTGCCCACTACTCTGTGAGATGTAAGTGGGAGTCCTTCCCAACCTCCTCCCCAAGAAGACCCATCAGTATGCAGATACATATAGATGTGGCTGAGTATACTGTGTTGTGGTTGTCTGAAGAGAATGCACAAGTGTAGCTGTCACCTAGCCCAAGCCAGACATCTATTGGAGATAGACTCTCGGCACACATGGTAGTGAGAGCAGAGAAATGCCCACTTTCTAAAAGTGGCAGTTCTAAAATAATAATAAATCTGCTTACACCAGTAGAGAGGTTTTGATGTTACCATTCCAATGGTACTAGATGTGATGCAGCTATGCCTCTCAGATCAGGAATAAAAGCTTAAAAGGATTATAAGGAATGCTGGCCTATGAGAAGGGAAGGCCTCACAGTAATGAAAAACGACTTTGGGACTTTTTCATTACCAGGACATGAAAAACTCAAAAGTAAATGCCTTGCCTTTTACCTACATGGCACCTGCCCTATAGCAACCTACGTCCTTCATTAGCTGTGACATATGTGTAAGAAAAGGGGAGTTTGAGGCTTGGCAAGAGGTTTTAACTGCCAATTCAGGGTGGCAGTGAGACTGCACACACAGGCTCTGTGGTGGCAGACCTGAGACATGTTTAGAGGGCTACTTAAGTTGGTGGTATAATCAGTGCTGCAGGCCCACTACTAGCATTCAGTTTACAGACCCAAAGCATATGGTATACTATCTTACAAGGGTCTTACATGTAAATGAAGTATGCCACGTCTTCATATACCAGTGTTATCATGATTTAGGGGAGAAGCACATGCACTTTACCACTGATTAGCAGTGGTAAAGTGTTCAGCGTCCTAATGCCAAAAATGGATACAGCAACAAAACGGGAGGTAAAGGCAAAATAAATCTGGGGTGAGACCACCCAAGGATGCCAGGTCGAACAAGTCCTTTTTGCACAGTGATTGAATATAAGTTATTAAGATTGCATTAGACCTATTGAATGTTGAGTGTTGCCATCAAGGCAATATGTGCTGCTTAACTTGCTTTAACCACATGTATAGATCAAGTCATAGTGTACTTTTCTCCCTTCAGATTGCCTGTATCCTCATGTATTGTTAAGTGTATGAAGCTGTTGATGTGCCTCATCATAGTAGAAAAAGATTTTTGTAGCACACCACTGGATGTTGAGTGTGACATTCCACAGGATCCTGAGGCCACAAAATATAGTACTGCCATGATTTTGACTATTGGTGTTATTGATGTGGGTTTCCCATTGTGAGGTAGGATATCTGAATCTAGCTGATGACATGAATCAACAATAGTTTGCTTTTTAAATCTGCTTATTAGGATTATATCCCATTCTTCCATGGTTTCAAGTTCTTAAACAGGTAATATAAAAATGTCACAGGCTATATGGGTTTTGCTAGATTTGTAAATCTTTTATGAAATTTTGTCAAACAATTATGTCTTCCAAATTTATGTGATCAATACATTAAGATTTGTGTTTTTTTTGGGGAGGAATGGGAGGAACATTGCATAACTGTGGCATTTTATTTTGGGATGCATCTTATTTATGATTAGCTTTTTTCAACTAATGATTGACAGAAGATATAAAAAAGTAAATACCACAAGAAATACAATACCAGTCTTTGACCTTTTTTTTTTTTTACATTTATTGAACACACACAAATAAACTTAAACATGATAGAAAGCAAAACATGTAGGGACAAAACTAAAAAAAGTAAATCAGGGTGAATGATAGCATTTAAGTGGAGACAACATGTTTTTGAAGTCCAATGTACAAAATACTACTGTCCTGAAAAAAGGTAATTGTGTCCATGAAATAGTCCACAGAGAGAATGGAAGTCACACATTGGAGGAAATTAAGATCTTCATCTCTTGATGATGGTGGTGGAGGTCTTTCCATCCTCTCCTGGTGGTCCAGATGAATGTCATCTCCTGAGGGGGGGGGGCACAGTTGCAGGGACTGGGGTGGGTAGCGCTTGTTCCTGTTGTGGCAGGGCCTCCCTGTTTGTGGCTGAGGCAGATGTATTTTGTATAGATGTGTAGGAGGCTGGCCTGGCTTATAATGGGTACCAAGTGGTACTTACACCTTATGCCAGGTCCAGTTATCCCTTATTAGTAGATTAGAGGTGTTCTAGCAGCTTAGGCTGATAGAGGTAGCTATAGCAGAGCACCTTAGGCTGAACTAGGAGACATAAAAAGCTCCTACTATACCACTTATATCACTTAGTACTATATCACAAGAAAACACAATACTCAGAGTTACTAAAAATAATGGTACTTTATTTTAGTGACAATATGCCAAAAGTATCTCAGAGGATATACTCCCTTAGGAGGTAAGTAATATACACAAAATATACACACACAAACCAAATCAGGTAAGTAAAACAGTTAGAAAAGTAGTGCAAACACTGTAGAGCACAATAGAATGCAATAGGAGAAAATAGGCCTAGGGGCAACACAAACCATATACTCCAAAAGTGGAATACGAACCACAAATGGGCCCCAGGCCTAGTGTAGTGTGTAGAGGGTCACTGGGAGTGTAAGAAAACACTAAGGGTGTCCAAGATACCCCACCCCAATGCCCTGAAAAGTGGGAGTAAAGTTACCCTGCTACCCCAAAAAGACAGTAAGGACGAGATAGGGGATTCTGCAAGGACAACAACTGACTGCAAAGCACTGAAGACGGATTCCTGGACCTGAGGACCTGTAAAGGAAGGGGACCAAGTGCAAGAGTCACGCAAGTGTCCTGGAGGGGCAGGAGCCCAATAAACCCCAGATGAAGGTGCAAAAGGGCTGCCTCCAGGTGGAAGAATCCGAAGATTCTGCAACAATGGAAGATGCCAGGAACTTCTCCTTTGGTAAGAAGATGTCCCACAGCGTGCTGGAGGATGCAGAGTTGTTTCCATGCAGAAAGACCGCAAACAAGCCTTGCTAGCTGCAAGATTCGCGGTTAAGGATTTTGGGTGCTGCCAGGGCCCAGGAAGGACCAGGAGGTCGCCACTTGGAAGAGGAGACACAGGGGGCACCCAGCAACACGGGGAGCCCACGCAGAAGCAGACAGCACCAGCAGAAGCATTTGAACAGGCGTTCAAGAAAACTGAACATGACAGTCAACTCAGCAACACAAAAGAAGGTCCCACGAAGCCGGAGGTCAACTCAGCGAGTTGGGCAATGCAGGACGAAGTGCTGGGTACCGGGGCTTAGCTGTGCATGAAGTAATACTTGCAAGAGTGCACAGAAGCCCTAGCAGCTGCAGTTCATGCAGTACATAGGATAACTGTCTGGCGGGGGCAGGCAAGGACTTACCTTCACCAAACATGGACAGAAGGACCACTGGACTGTGGAGGTCACTTGGATCCAGCTCCTGTGTTCCAGGGACCACGCTCGTCGAGATGAGAGGAGACCCAGAGGACTGGTGAAGCAGAAATTTGGTGCCTGTGGTATCAGGGGGAAGACTCCATCAACCCACGGGAGATTTCTTTGGGATTTCCAGTGCAGGGTGAAGGCAGACAGCCCTCAGAGCATGCACTACCAGGAAGCAGTCGAGAAAGCTGGCAGGATGAGGCGCTACAATGTCTTTGGTAGTCTTCTTACTACTTTGTTGCAGTTATGCAGGCGTCCTGGAGCAGTCAGCTGTCGATCCTTGGCAGAAGACGAAGAGAGAAGTGCAGAGAGCTCTGGTGAGCTCTTGCATTCAGAATCTGATGAGATACCCACAGGAGATACCCTAAATAGCCCTCAGAGGAGGATAGGCTACAGAATAAGTTAAGCACCTATCAGGAGGGGTCTCTGACGTCACCTGCTTTCACTGGCCTCTCAGAGCTGTCCATTGTGCCCTCACACCTCTGCATCCAAGATGGCAGAGGTCTGGGACACACTGGAGGAGCTCTGGGCACCTCCCCTGGGAGGTGCTGGTCAGGGGAGTGGTTACTCCCCTTTCCTTTGTCCAGTTTCGCACCAGAGCAAGGCTGGGGGATCCCTGAAGCGGTGTAGACTGACTTATGCAAGGAGGGCACCATCTGTGCCCTTCAAAGTGTTTCCAGAGGGCAGGAGAGGCTACTCATCCCAGGCCCTTCACACCTATTTCCAAAGGGAGAGGATGTAACACCCTCTCTCAGAGGAAATCCTTTGTTCTTCCTTCCTGGGACTGGGCTGCCCAGGCCCCAGGGGGGCAGGAACCTGTCTGAGGGTTGGCAGCAGCGGTAGCTGCAGAGAAAAGCCCGGAAAGGTAGTTTGGCAGTACCGGGGCTCTATGCTGGAGACCCGGGGATCATGGAATTGACCCCCCAATACCAGAATGGTACTGGGGTGACACTTCCATGATCCTAGACATGTTACATGGCCATGTTCGGAGTTACCATTTTGACGCTACATATAGTTATTGACCTACATGTAGTGCACACTTATAATGGTGTCCCCGCACTCACAAAGTCCAGGGAATTTACCCTGAACTATGTGGGAGCATCTTGGCTAGTGCCAGAGTGCCCTCACACTGAGTAACTTTGCACCTAACCTTCACCACGTGAGGGTTAGACATATAGGTGACTTCTAAGTTACTTAAGTGCAGTGAAAATGTCTGTGAAATAACGTGGATGTTATTTCACGCAGGCTGCAGTGGCAGGCCTGTGTAAGAATTGTCTGAGCTCCCTATGGGTGGCAAAAGAAATGCTGCAGCCCATAGGGATCTCCTGGAACCCCAATACCCTGGGTTCCTAGGTACCATATACTAGGGAATTATAAGGGTGTTCCAGTGTGCCAATGCGAATTGGTAAAATTAGTCACTAGCCTGCAGTGACAATTTTAAAAGCAGAGAGAGCATAAGCACTGAGGTTCTGGTTAGCAGAGCCTCAGTGATACAGTTAGGCACCACTCAGGGAACACATACAGGGCATACTTTATGAGCACTGGTGTCCTGGCTAACAGGATCCCAGTGACACAGGCAAAAACAAACATACACACAACTAAAAATGGGGGTAACATGCCAGGCTAGATGGTACTTTCCTACAAGATGTAGTAGGACCACAGACAGGGGAAGATGGTACTTGAAAAGCCCTGCAGATATGTTGATCTATATCTGACATCACACCATTCAGGAAGCCCAAATTAGAGTTAAGATTTTCTATCTCATAATTGTGCACCCTCTGGAATTGCTTCACCTCCCAGAGCTCTGTTAGGACCTGGCCCATCAAGTCTTGGGGCAGATGTAGGGCTCCAAGACTTGGTCGATGGTTGTTTTGGTGACAGTGTGCTCAGTGGCCTCACTTTGCTGACCCCCAGATTTAATCCCATGACACCTATCTCCCTTTTCTGCCCCCTTGCGGTAGTATGCCCCTATTCCACTCGGACCTGGATGAACTGGATTTGGTATTGGCGCTGGCTCAACAGCAGGGAGGTGATGAGTGCTATTTTCCTTTGGACACAGGAAATGCAAGTGTCCTGAGGCTGAAGTGTTGTTGCAGCTGGGGTAGGAGGTGTAGGTGTGGGCTGAGTGAGACTAATTGGAGCTGTCTGCCTAGACAGACCAGATGTGCCAGCCAGCTCACCATTCAATGAATCAGTCATTATCTGGACTTGCTGGAGTGGTGTTCTCACTGAAGGCTTGGCCTGGAGTGGAGGTGCCCTCAGTGTCAGACGGTGTTCTACTGATGAGTGTGGCACCTAATAAATGTTGGAAAGTGTATTATTTCTAAGGGCAGGTATATACCTACACTTACCAATAGACCGCTAAACTCCACTAGGTCCAGTCAGCTCTCAAAAACTTAATCCCAGCTCAACCCTTGGTAGCTTGGCAACAAGTAATTAGGCTTAATTTAGGAGACTGGTGCCTAAAGCATTAAGAATAACAAAGCAGTAAATAAGTAAAACACAAAACACATGAAAATCCAACAGCAATTTATAAAAACATATTATATTTTTATCTTCAAAATGATACTAAAACAACAAAAATCCAATAAATGGAACCGGAGATATGAATTTTTAAAGATTAAGGCTAGTGGAGCTGTAAAAATCGATGAGATTCCTTTGCAGCATTTTTATTGGCATTTTTTAACACCTGCTAAGTGCATGCATTAAAAAGATGTTTCCCTTGTGTTCAATGGGCCTCTGGATGCTTTACAGGATTGCCTTCAAAATTTTTGATGCTAGTCCTTCAAAGTCCTGGACTAGCATAAAAAATGATGACGCTAGTCCCCCTGACTACTGCCATGGTGCACCCTATTTTAAATACGGTGCACACATGGTGGTGTTATGGGGCCACTAAAGGTGCAAGAAAGTGGCGCTGCACTAGGTGCAGCGCTACTTTTTATAAATCTGGGCCTAAATGTTTTTTAGTGCATAGAAACTTAGGCCTATATTTATGAAACGTTTGCACCACCTTTGCGTCATATTTTTTTATGCAAGGGCTGCGCTAACTTAACTCCATATTTATATGTTGATGCTAGACCCGTCTAGCATCAAAATATCTGAGTTAGCATCATTTTTTGGGAGCGCTAACCCGCCTTTCGTCGAATTGCAACAATGATATGCATTCCCTACCAGAAAATGACGCTAGCCCTCCAGCGCCATATTTACCTCCTGAAGCAAAAATGATGCACACTAAGGAGGTGGACCCAAAAAGTGACGCAAAGGCCGATTTGCATCAAATTTTAACACCTGGTCAGACCAGGCGCTAAAAAGAGGTCCACACACCACCACTTAAGGAAAACATACAAGAGGAGCATTTGCCACCTCCAGGACAACATGGAAGTGTTACTGCTCCAGCTTTGCACACGCCACAAACATCAGCTACAACAACAGGTCCCTCCACCAACACCGCAGCAACCTCAAACTCCAACACAGCAGCCACAAAGGCAGAGCAGAAGGCGGGAGAGGATCTTTTGACAGTGTACAACCATCCTTGGGCTCAGGGAACAAAATGTCATCAGGACTTACCTTCTGAACCAGGAGTCAATTGTACGCTTGCTGCACCACATTGCGCCAGACATCACTGCAATGGTGGAAACGCCAACAAACATACCACCCATGACCAAACTCCTCACTGTCCTCCATATGCTGGCATCTGGATCTTTTCAGACAATGGGCACACAAGTGTCTGGTATCTCCAGCCATCCTTGTTGGTCTTCCTTCCAAAGGTTGTGGATACAATCATACACCTCACACGCCACCACATCTGCTTCCCAAACACCCAGCAACTGCAGCTGGAGACCAAGCAAGGTTTCTATTTAATTGCTGGGTGCCCGCATGTGCTGGGTGCAATGGACTGCATCCATGATCAACTGGTACCATCTGCAGCAACCCGAACACCTATACAGGAACCGCAAGCACACCCATTCCATAAATGTGCAGGCCATTGTGGACCACTGTGGGCTCTTAACAAACATCCTTGCAAAATACCCCAGCAGAGTACATGATGCCTACGTATTTTGGCATTACACCACAACAAGTGGTTCCAAGATGGCCGATATGGCAATGGCCTACTCGTAGGGAAGCCTCCAGACCAAACAGTACACAGACAACACACCTACCATGTAGGACAAACAAGACAAACACCACAGTAAACACACATGGGGAGGGTAAGACAGATGTACAGACAACAACACATATGCCACATGCCACACTATACCACAATCATTGCACATCACACACACATATGCATCAACATGCACATAATATAGCCACAACCTGGGCACACCACATGTGGCGCTATGTCCCCTTTGCATACAGAAGCTGGGCACAAACCACAAGTGTCCACTGGTTGATAACTAAATATAGATCCCCCACACATTACAACCAACAAATTTTAGCTCAGCAATGTGAATTGCATAGGCCATGTCAATGTAAACAAAGTCACATATAGCCACAGCCTCACATCAGTCATTGCGGACAAGCATCTGGTGGCACCAGTATCAAATGCCACCCAAGTGTTGGCATGACCAACTAAATATCACCTACAAATATCTTGTTGAAGTAAGCCTCAGCAAGGCCCACTAGTGCAAGGGGTTCACCCTTCTCTGCACAAAGTCCTCAGACCATATAGGAAGAAGTTGGCACAGAAACTGAAATAAAAGACAAAGTTTATTAAACCTCATGAGGTGGTACTACAGTTCAAACAGCACCCTTCGGTAATATTTGAAATAGCACACTGAACTTAGAGAGCATGGTCCTTTTATACCCATGCAGGGGCTAAAAGGAGGTGGTACAATTATAGAAGCAAGACTTCTATACATATAGGGTCATGTGGAAATGCACAGTCGACAGGTAGGAGGGGCTAACAGTTTTCAAGGACTAACAGATGCAGACCTTACTGGGCATGTGCGAAAGTGGGAGATGCTAAATATAACTTGTCACTAGACAGATTTTCAAGAGTAGTTAACAGGAAGATAGGACAGAGCACATGGTGAGCACATGACAGCATGTGGCAGAGAAAATGGCTGCCATGAATACAAAATGGTTTCCGCTAAATGTTCACAATAGTTGCTAAATAAAAGATGTCTTCTGCTAATGCTTAATCTAATCGCTGCTAAACTACAACAGACGACCCTTTCAGCATTAGCTGAAGACATTCATCTTTCTGGGATAATCTAAATATTCATCTTGTATATTTATGCTCATCATTTCAGCTATTTCCTTATCTAACATGTGTTGTGCTTTCATTTCTGTAATATTTCTTTTGGTAGGCATACAGGCAGTAATACACATGGAGCAGAACATTGGACCACACTGAATACAGATATAGCATGTGAAAAATATTGCAATCATTACACACACCTGATCACCCAACAGGTAGTTGGTAATATCCATAGTTACCACAAACAAAATATGTATTATGTGAAGCTGTAAAACGACTATTATTTACACCCTCAATAGTTAAAATCAAGGTACAATTGCTTATCCCCACTGGAATTCCCCCAATGCCACGTATGCATAAATCTGCTTTGGTTTTTGTAACAGAAATCACAAATTGTTCTTTCTTGTCAGAGTCTCTTATATTTGTGAAGACATATGGTATTGAAACATTGTCCTGTTGATACTCTTCCCATTCCCATTTAGTTCCTTTGGCTTGGGGATACCCATCTTTGTCTTGGTAGCATACTTTATTAAGGCGAAAAAGAAGTCCGCCCTCTGTACGTTTTCTAGATGCAAACAAAAGCGTGTACCAAGCTTGACAAGAACCATTGTGTGAAAAAGGAAGAGGAATGAAAGGTGTTCCTCCTTTCTTTTGATTCGCAGGTATCATTCCACATACCCAACAGTTAGTATTATTTGTAGCATTATGAGTTTGATGCAACATCTTAATGAAAGTATTATTGAAGTACGATTGACGGTGCTTCTGCTCCTGATAGGGAAGCGTGAAGTAATAGTGATCCTCTGGTACTGGAGTAGTGGCAACAAAAAACTCACGAGCAGGAGAATTCTTTTCAACAAACCAGGTGATTATTGCTATAACCACCAAAACAACAACAAACCCCATAGTACTAATTATCACTTTGGTATTAATTTTAGCAACAGTGATAATCGACCCTTTTAGAAATTAATTAAAAACAATCGTTGGAGCTCTTATCCCTGGGCAGCCGCTGATTTCTTCACCACGGGCCAAGACGGGTGTCACTACTCTAATGCATGACTGATCCCCCCCTTGCCACATTGGCTCTCCGTTTCACTAACCCAGGGCAGTAGCTCAACCAGTTTTTAAAAAAAAAAATTCAGATTCTTTCCTCGGTCTCATATTATATTGCGACACTCCAGAAATCGTATGGTCCGGGAAGAACTCCGCAGATTCGTCAGGTGATACAGCGCGGCCTTTCTCCGTAGTCAAAATCTCTCGATGACCGGTCAGCACAGCAGGCTCCACCAAGGTCGGTAGCACTCTCTTGCAGTGAGTACTATGGACCCAATTCTTTTGGTTCGTCACTCGAACTGCTGTCCTTGTCGCAAGGAGCACCTGCTCTGGGCCTCGCCACCTTGGTTCCAAGCTGCTTGATCTTTCAAAGGATTTAATCATCACCTGGTCATCAGGTCGGAGTTCATGGCCTTCACCTGTAGATCTGTCAGGAAGTGCTTCTCGAACCTGTTGATGAATAGAAACCAAATTGTCGGTTAACTGTGCCAAATAATCATTCATCAGGACACAAGGTACATCATATACAGAATTTAGCTTAGGAACTCCCCAAATGTTAATTTGCCTTCCAAACACTATTTCTGAGGTAGTAAGGCCAATTCGAGAATATGGCACTGACCTAATAGACAATAATGCTAACTGTAATGCATCCGGCCAAGCTAAGGATGTGGAAGCCTAACTTCAGCTTCAAAGTAGCATTATACCTTTCCACCAATCCTGCTGATTGTGGGTGGAAAACCGCATGGAACTTCTGTTTGATCCCTAATCCTTTCAGGACATACTTAATAACTTCCTCAACAAAATGTGGTCCGTTATCATTCCATAAAAGTCTGCAAACACCAAACCTAGGGAAAAATTATTTCAAAAGCACCTTCGCTGTGGTAATGGCAGTATTATCCTTTGTGGGGTACGCCTCTATCCATTTACTGAAGGCACATACCACCACCAAGACATACTTTAAATTGTTGCAGCGTTCAAGCTGAATATAATCCATTTGTAGAACTTCAAAAGGTGCAGTTGGTGTAGCAAACCCTCCCGCAGGAGTTCATGTCCCTTTTCCAGGATTGTATTGTAAACAGATCAAACAAGACTGTACTACTCTCTTAGCTGTACTGGAAATTTCTGGATGCTCCCAAACTTGCGTAAGTAACTTCGTTATTGTTGAAGCTCTAACATGTGCCAGCCCATGTGCCATCTGAACCATAGGTTGTACAAAATCTATAGGCAATTTCCATTTATCCATCTGCCTATTCCGCCAACAGCCCTCATCATCCATTTCTCCTTCTTCAGACCATTGCTCACGTTCTTTCACAGAAGCAGATTTCTATATTTCTAATACGTCTTGTCTAGCATTATGCCAACGTTCAGCTTGTGACTTCACTACATACATAGAAGTAGTACTTCGCTGCATCGCAGTCTCACGTGCTACACGGTCCACAAGGGCATTACCTTGCCCTTTCTTATCGGTCACTCTCTTGTGTGCACTACATTTCACAATAGCTATTTTCTTTGGATATGTCAATGCAGTCAAGAGGTTATGCACTAATTCTCCGTGCATTATCTGCATCCCGTGGGATGTGAGAAAGCCTCTCTCCTTCCAAAGCAAACCAAAATCATGAGCCACTCCAAAAGCATAGCGGCTGTCTGTATAAATGTTCACACATAAGTCAGTACTAAGCTCACATGCTCGTGTCAAAGCTATTAGTTCAGCTGCTTGAGCTGACTTCTGTGGTATACGAGCTGTCTCCACTACCGTGTGTATTGTGGTGATTGCATATGCAGCTGAAGTCATACCGTCTGGCAACTTCAAACAAGACCCATCAACCCACAATTCCCCGTCTACATCTGGAAGGGGTGTATCTTGTAAATCAATATGACCCTTTGTCTGTTCTTCGGTAAGGAATATACAATCATGTGTTTCTTGTGACTGAGGCTGAGTCACCGAATATGGCAACAAAGTGGCTGGATTTAGTGTTGCACATCTCTACAGTGTAATGTGAGGAGCCAGCAATGTCAATTCATAGCCAATCAGGCGAGCGCTAGTTAAATGTTGCGTCTTTGTTTGATTTAAAAGAGCATCAACCGCATAGGGTATTAACACCAACAGCTTATGTGACAAAACTATCCCTTCACTCTGACGTATTGACACAGCTGTTGCCGCAACTGAACGAAAACACCCAGGCAACGCTCGAGCGACAGGATGAAGTACTGCTGAAAAATATGCACAGGGACGCTGCTTATCGCAATGTGCCTGTACTAAAATTGACAAAGCACATCCATCTTTCTCATGTACGTAAAGTGCAAAAGGCTTCATGTAATCTGGAGTACCTAACATTGGTGCTGAACAAAGGGCTTGTCATAGCTGCTGGAAAGCAGTCTCACATTCATCTGTCCATGGGAGGGGCATTGGAGTATCTTTAGTCAAAAGTGCTAGCAAAGGTTTGACAATGTGTGAAAACCCTAATATCCATTGCCTACAAAAAGAAGTAAGAACAAGGAATGCATGAACATCTTTCTGAGTAGAGGGTACTGGTGTGTCTAAAATTGCTTGAATATGATCTGATGTAAGTGCACGGCCCTCCTTAGACAAAAGGTGACCTAAATAGGTTACCTATGGTCTACAATATTGCAATTTCTTTCGTGACACTTTATGATGGTGTGAAGCAAGAAAAGAAAGTAAGGACAAAGTGCACTTTTCACATTGCTCAGGGGTATCAGCTGCCAACAAAATATCATCAACATATTGTATGAGAGCCACACCTTCAGGCAAAACAAAAGAATCAAGTTGTCCAAAGTCATAGTACAAGAACTAATTGATCCCTCAACTTCCTCATAAAAGGCGGCTGTATTTTTCCGCTGGTCAGGTAATGCTGTTTTGAGTGCCATTACATCTGCCCTATTCCAAGGAGTATACACCCAATTATAAATAAAATAACCCTTCGCATCAACAGAAGTTTTATCATCACTTGTACCCGATCCTTTAGGAGGAACATACAAAGGCACGGCCTCCTGCATTGGTTTCGCGTGAACTATCATAATCTTATCTGTTCCAAAGATGGAAGCTTGCACCCCGCCGGTCTGAGATGTCCGTGCAACCACGTCCACGGCCCTTTTTTCCTCTCGCAAACGGTCTGCTGCAACACATAATTTCACCAAACACCTGATTGCATCAGCCACCTGGGAGAATACAAAAAGACCATCACGCATTTGCTTATGATCAGCTGCAACATCATCGGGCTCTAACTCATCAGAATATTTCCGAAATAGTTCAATAACTTCTGTGCCAAATGCCTCAGTAAAATATAGCTGCTCCTTTTCTGTCCACCCTTTCATGTTATCTAAAAGTTCAGAAGCAGAGACATCGCTACAAATTGTTTTATGAGCAAAAGATCTAAGCTCAGACGCACGGTCAGCAGGCAACATAGAGCGACTGTCTCGTATCTTCTGTTGCTGTGAACCGGAGACCTCAGCTAACTCATGAGGGGCAGAAGGAATGACATACGGAGGTGGAGGGCGATCTAGTAATAAAAAATCATTGTGTGGTTTATTAAGGATAGGATAGAGAGGTTGCCTAACAGTGTATTGGCAAGTTACCTGTAATTTACGTTCTTTCTCTTCTATCGCCTTTAAGTCATTTCTTTCTTTCTCTCTCATTTCCAATGCTTTCACATATACATTCTTCCGTTGCTCTTTCTCAAGCAAGGCTTGCTCACGCTTCACTCGTCCACGCACTTCTTTCTCCAACATTCGTACACAGTCAAACATATCTTGCCTAGAACTTCGCTTACACATACATTGTTCCACATACTCAATCTTTCGCAAATCAAATGACCCATGCATAGGCCAACATAACTCAGGATCCGCACAAGTGTATTTATTCTATAATGTGCTGTACATTATAGAAGAAAGACCACATTTAACATACATATCTCTATTGGGCATCCCCTCTGGGGGTGCCGGTTGTGATTCTTCCAGTCTCAAATTGGTACCATTACAAAAGCAACACATCCTACGAAGTGCGCTAAAAACAGGCATGCCAAAAATAGTGCAGAATATGCAGTATTATAATCAAAGTAGCACGTAAGGTGCCGTTCAAATCAAAATTTAATTGGAGAGAATTCTCCTCATTACCTGCCTATATAAATTGCAATTTATATATCAATTCAAAGGACACAAATTGACTAGTCACCCAAAACACGAGAGCCACAGTAAGTAGTGCTAAACTTCATTACCAAACAAAGGCATCAAAACCTACAGCAAGTGCCGTAAAACGGCTCTTACCAATTACAGGGTGTCCAGGTTCCAACTGCCAAGTTCTAAAATCGACCAAATGGTCACTGCATGACGAATTAACAAAAAGGATCTCAGTCGAGGACCGGCGCCACCTGGATGGTCAAGTCAGAAGGAAGGGAAAAACGCAGTGGTTGCCAAGACTCGGGTCTCCTCAGGCATTGATCGTCCGCAGCGAGATCCCAATCCTTCTTCGCGACCAATCCGTTGGGCGTCCGAGTCGCCGATGAGTCCCTGTTCGGGCGCCAATTTGTTGAAGTAAGCCTCAGCAAGGCCTACTAGTGCAAGGGGTTCACCCTTCTCTGCACAAAGTCCTCAGACCACATAGGAAGAAGTTGGCACAGAAACTGAAATAAAAGACAAAGGCCCGTATTTATACTTTTTTAGCACTGTGTTTGCGCCGCTTTTTGACGCAAAAGCGGCGCAAACTTACAAAATACAATTGGATTTTGTAAGTTTGCGCCGCTTTTGCGTCAAAAAGCGGCGCAAATGCGGCACTAAAAAAGTATAAATACGGGCCTAAGTTTATTAAACCTCATAAGGTGGTACCACATTTCAAACAGCACCCTTCGGTAATGTTTGAAGTAGCACACTGAAATGAGAGTGCATGGTCCTTTTATACCCACGCAGGGGCTAAAAGGAGGTGGTACAATTATCGAAGCAAGACTTCTATACATATAAGGTCATGTGGAAATGCACAGTCGACAGTTTTCAAGGACTAACAGCTGCAGACCTTTATGGGCATGTGCGAAAGTGGGAGATGCTAAATATAACTTGTCACTAGACAGATTTTCAAGATTAGTTAACAGAAAGATAGGACAGAGCACAAGGTGAGCACATGGCAGCATGTGGCAGAGAAAATGGCTGCCATGAATACAAAATGGTTTCTGCAAAATGTTCACAATAGTTGCTAAATACAAGATGTCTTCTGCTAATGCGTAATCTAATCGCTGCTAAACTACAACAACCTGACATACCTGTAGTGTGCACATTCACCTGTCTGCTGCATTGTGATGCACACATAGGAATACACCATTACCTGCCATTAAAGACCATGGGGCAGAATGACGAAAAGTCATGCAGCACCTAGTCCAGTGCTACCTCTCATGTGCCCCTTACCACCCCCTTACGCCACCATGTGTGTGCCGTATACAAGAAACTGTCCACCATGGCACAGAGTTTGTGTAATACTGTAGAAATAATGGATGCTATTGTAGGACTCTGTAGAAGTATAGTGGACTTACATGACCTTTCATGCACCATGCACAGGGACCCATGTGGAAGAATGGTGTGCTCCCTCTGTAGGAAAGTACCATCTTTCTTGGCATGTTACCCCATTTTTACCTGTATGTCAGTATGTTTTTGCCTGTCTCACTGGGATCCTGCTGGTCAGGACCCCAGTGCTCATAGTTATGGCCTAATGTGTGTGTATGTATGGTGCTTGACTCTATATGAGGCTCTGCTAACCAGAACCTCAGTGTTTATGCTCTCTCTACTTTTAAATTTGTCACTGTAGGCTAGTGACTTCATTTACCAATTTCAATTGGCACACTGGACTCCACTTATAAGTCCCTAGTATATGGTACCTAGGTACCCAGGGCTTTGGGGTTCCAGGAGATCCTTATGGGCTGCAGCATTTCTTTTGCCACCCATAAGGAGCTCAGAAACACCCTTCCACAGGACTGCCATTGCAGCCTGCTTGAAATAGTGCACACACTATTTCACAGCCATTTTACACTGCACTTAAGTAACTTATAAGTCACCTAAATGACTAACCTTCACTTTCTGAAGGTTAGGTGCCAAGTTACTAAGTGTGAGGGCACCCGTGCACTAGTAAAGGTGCCCCCACATAGTTCAGGGCCATTTCTCAGGGGTTTGTGAGTGTGGGGACGCCATTACACGTCTGCACTACATATAGGTCAATACCTATATGTAGCTTCACAATGGTAACTTCAAATATGGCCATGTAAGGTGTCTAAGATAATGGAACTGTCCCCCCATTCCAAATCTGGTATTGGGGAGCCAATTCCATGCATCCTGGGAGCTCCACTATAGACCCCGGGTACTGACAAACCAGAGCTGAGGCTAAAAACTGAAGCTACAGTTGCTGCCACCTCACAGACAGGGTTTTGACCTCCTGGGGTCTGAGCAGCTCAGTCCCAGGAAGGCAGAACAAAGCATTTCCTATGAGAGCAGGGTGTTACACCCTCTCCCTTTGGAAATAGGTGTTACAGGCTGGGGAGGGGTAGCCTCCCCCAGCCTCTGGAAATGCTTTGAATGGCACAGATGTTGCCCTCCTTGCATAAGCCAGTCTACACCGGTTTAGGGAACCCCCAGTCCCTGCTCTGGCACGAAACTGGACAAAGGAAAGGGGAGTGACCACTCCCCTGTCCATCACCACCCCAGGTGTGGTGCCCAGAGCTCCTCCAGTGAGTCCCAGACCTCTGCCAACTTGAATCCAGAGGTGTGAGGGCACTCTGAATGCCTCTGAGAGGCCAGTGCCAGCAGGTGACGTCAGAGACACCTCCTGATGGGTGCTTACCTGACTAGGTGGCCAATCCTCCTCTGAGGGCTATTTAGGGTCTCTCCTGTGGGCTATTCCTCAGATAACAACTTGCACGAATTCACCAGAGTTCCTCTGCACCTCTTTCTTCGACTTCTGCTAAGGATTGACCGCTGACTGCTCCAGGACGCCTGCAAAACTGCAACAAAGTAGCAAGAAGACTACCAGCGACATTGTAGCGCCCAATCCTGCCGCTTTCTCAACTCTTTCTAGGTGGTGCATGCTTTGGGGGCTGCCTGCCTTCATCCTGCACTGGAAGCCACGAAGAAATCTCCTGTGGGTTGAAGGAATCTTCCCCCTGCTCCAGCTAGCACCAAACTTCCGCATCACCGGTACTCTGGGACCCCTCTCATCCTGACAAACGTGTCCCCTGGAACACAGGTGGTAGACCCAAGTGACTTAGACTGTCCAGTGGTCTAACTGTCCAAATTTGGAGGAGGTAAGTCCTTGCCTCCCCTCTCCAGACAGTAATCCTGTACACCGCGTGTACTGCAGCAGCAAAGGGCTTCAGTGCACATTTCCACAAAATCCTTCATGCACAGCCAAGTGCCCAGCACTCTTTCCTGCAATGCTGAGCTCCCTGAGTTGATCTCTGACTTCGTGGGACCCTTTTTTGCAGTGTTGAGATGACTGCTGTGTTGAGACTTCTTGAACCCGTGTTCAAGTGCTTCTGTGGGTTCTACCTTCTTGTGCATGGGCTCTTTATGTTGCTGAGGGCCCCCTTTGTCTTCTCTGCTAAGTGGCGATATCCTGGTCCTTCCTGGGCACCCTTTTTCTTCAACCGTGACTCTTGCAGGTAGCAAGACTTGTTTGTGGTCTTTTACCAAAGAAACAAGTCTGCATCCTCCAACCCTCCGTGGCACATCTTCTGCATGAAGGAGAAGTTCCTAGCACCTTTCGTTGTTGCAGAACCTTCAGCTTCTTCCATCCGGAGGCAGCCATTTTGCACCTTCACCCGGGGTTTAGTGGGCTCCTGCCCCCCCCGGACACTTTGATGACTCTTGGACTTGGTTCCCTTCCTTTGCAGGTTCTCAGGTCCAGGAATCCATCTTCAGTGCTTTGCAGTCTGTTGTGGTCTTTGCAGAATCCTCTATCACTAGTTTAGTGTGTTTCTGGGGAAGTAGTAGCACTTTGCTCCTACTTTTCAGGGTCTTGGATTGGAGTATCTTGGCTACCCTTAGTGTTTTCTTACACTCCCAGCGACCCTCTACACACTACACTAGCCTAAGGGTACCTTCCTGGTTCGCATTCCACTTTCTTAGTACATGGTTTGTGTTGCCCCTAGGCCTATTGCATCCTATTGTATTCTATAGTGTTTGCACTACTTTCTGATTGTTTTACTTACCTGATTTTGGTTTGTGTGCATAACTTGCGTATTTTACTTACCTCCTAAGGGAGTATATCCTCTGAAATATTTTTGGCACATTGTCACTAAAATAAAGTACCTTTCTTTTTTGTAACTCTGAGTATTGTGTTTCTTATGATATAGTACCTATATGATATAAGTGGTATAGTAGGAGCTATGCATGTCTCCTAGTTCAGCCTAAGCTGCTCTGCTATGGCTACCTCTATCAGCCTAAGCTGCTAGAACACTACTAATCTACTAAAGAGGAATATCTGGACCTGGCACAAGGTGTAAGTACCATCAGGTACCCACTATAAGCCTGGCCAGCCTCCTACAAAGTAAAAAAACTGAGTGTGTGATTTTTAAAACGTGGCGGTGCACCCAGTGCAGCGCCACTTTCCTTGCGCCCCATTGCATCCCCCTACCACCACCAAGTGTGTGCCATATTTAAAATACAGTGCACCATGGTGCAGAGTATAGGACAATAGCCTCATATTCCTGACACTATTGATGTACTCTGCAGGAGTAGCGCAAACATTTTGCAGAGTACATGGGGACCCATTTTATTCATTGGCATGTCCCCTTTGAATGCCTACTCTGAGCAGGTGTTAAAAGTGCCCAAAAAATGGTGCAAGGAAATCTCTTAGATTTCCTTGTGCCATTTATTTGGCTCCCCTAATGGGGGAACGCCGCCCTTGCATACATTATGCCTGGAGCTGGCATGATGTGGTGCCAGGGTTTACAAAGTGGCACAATACATGCAAGTGGCACAATGCATGCATTGCGCCACTTTGTAAATATGGCGCGTGTAAAAAGCCACTTTAGCACTGCCTTACCGTCAAAAAAATTATGCTATGGCGGCGCTAAGGTGGTGCTAGGACCTCTTAAATCAGGCCCTGATTATGTTGTAACACAGATACAAACGTGAATCAGTTAACCACCTCCACCTTGAACCTTCTGCGTATTGCCAACTAACAAACTGGCCAAAAGAAATTAGGTCCACATTTTGATAGAGGGAGGTAGCGTTTTCTTTTAGCCAAGATCTTACCACAAGCCACCTGTTGCCAAATTTGAGACATGCTAGGAAGCTGCTATAATGCCAACCACAAGAACTATTCCATCCTAGCCCAGTGGCCTGCCAATCAGGAAATACTGCAACAGTTTAAATAATTATGAGGGATTATATTCTAGACCATCTAACTAAGCTGTTCCCAAATTATCATGACTCAGACATCAATTTATAGCATAATGTCATCCCAAAAAAATGGCTTGAAAAAGAAGGGAAATATGATTCATCGTAAAAAAGCATTTCTGTCAAAGTTAAGTGAAATAAATTGGAGAAGAAGATTGAAAGTAATGAAGAATGGCACATGCCATAATTTTCCTTTCACTTAGGGCCTCATTTAGAGGGTTGTATCACAGAACCACGCATGCCGGAACAGTGCATGCCTTAACAACACGGTTAAAAACATGACAGCATAGTTTCCACGCATGCCTTTACCACGCATGCCTTTACAATGATTTTCGTTGTAAAAAGAATGCCTAGAAAGGCATATGTGGAAAAGGCATGGGAAACAGCATGCGTGGTTCATAATAGCTAAACTATCCTGAATGAGCCCTAAAAAAAAACTATCCCAACCCCCCACCCCGTCCCTAAAAAACGAAACTACCTTGATGAGCGCTGTAAAATAAAACTATCTCAACCCCCACTCCTGCTCATAAAAACTTAACTACATGACCCCCCACCTGCCCTGAGCCCTAACAAAACTCACCCCAACCCCCCCACCCCCCCTTAGCCCTAAAACCTTCCCCCAATAACTAAACCACCCCAAAAGCCCTAAAAAAAACTATCCCGACCCCCCACCCTGCTCCGAAAAACTAAATTACCCTGACACCCCACCAGCCCTGAGACCTAAAAAAAGACTACCCTGACCTCTCCCGCCCCAGCCCTTAAAACCTAAACTACCCCAAAACTCCCCACCCACCACAAAACCCTAAATCCACCCCCACTGCTAAAAACTTCTCATCAATCTGGCCCCAACCCTACTTACCTCATCGGGTCCTCTCCTGATCCTTCCTCCTCTTCTCTCCTCCCGCTTCTCACCCGTCCTTAAACTTTCCCCACCCCTTCAAAAATAAACTACCTAACAGCCCACCCTAAGTCCTAAATAAATAAAAAAATACCAAAACCCCCCACTCCCACCCCTTAAAAATACTGTAAGTAGCCTGACTCCTGCCTCCACCATGGAAATAGGGCCACAGGTCCCCTAACGCCTGCCCTGACCCAGGTCTTAAAAAATGGGGCAAAGCAAGCTTTGCCCCATTTTTTTACCCCTCCTCCCTCCCTTGCACCATTTTTACATGGGAGTATAACTATGGTGTTAAGGCCATAGAGTCATTTTTTTGCACGGGAACGCCTACCTTGCATCTCATTAAGGCAAGGTAGGTTTCCACTTCCAAAGAATGACTTTAACTCCATAAATTTGGTGCTAGACGGGTCTAGCACCAAAGTATAGATATGGAGTTAGTTTTGCACTGAATTAGAGTAAAAAAATAAATAAGCTAATTCAGTGCAAACAGAGTATAAATATGCCCCTTAGCGCCAAAAAATGAGGCTAATCTGGTCAGAATCATTTATTTTGACTCAAAACTGCCTAACGTCATTTTTTTTAAAGCTAGCCTACCCTTTGCACCGGCTTGCACCATTCCATAAATATGGTGCCCAGCTGGTGCTAAAAAATGGTGCAAGCCGGTGCAAAACTTTTTGGAGCAAAACTTCCTTAGTGCAGTTTTGCACCAAAAAGTATAAATAAGGCCCTAAATGTCTGCGTCGATCGATATGCGCTGTTAAGGACGTTTCCCGATTTAGAGATCAGCAGACGGGTTATCGGTTACAAATCGCAACCACCATATTAAAAGTGCCAATGCACTTGTACAAGGACGTCCTGGATATTCGTCATATTTCTAACCGAGTAGCTGTCCATTGAATCAGACCCTTAGATCAGGATAATGAAAGCCAAAATGAAGTTGTTTTACGCCTGGACTTTCAAGTTGATATTATATATATATAAGAAGCTGGGATTTGTACTGTAATGTGAGTCAAAAGTGGTTGTGTGAGGTGGTTAGGTTTGGTTTGAAACATGCTGAAGTGAAAAATAGTGATAAGCAAAATAAAAAGAGATTGGTAAAGGATGTTAATGCCCTAGAGATGTGCCACTGCAATTCTAACGGGACCTCGAGTTTCAGAGTTTTGTGCATGTTTGTAGGCTGATTGAATGACAGTGGATGTCTCTGTCAGTTGGGTTTGAGCTTTGCATATGTATGTATAAGTGTATGTGTGTGTGGACGGAGATGTGTGTCGCTGGGCTTAGATGCAAAAGCAGAATGTACATTATAGCATGGAATTCTTAAATACGTTATAGGTTGATGCTTTGTAATATACATTCTCCAATTTTATCTGCTGGTAGGTGGATTTTCTTTTAGGTAGGATATCTCTGTGCAGTTTTGCTGAATACATCTGTTTGGTTTTAGCACATTCATCTATGTGCCATCCTGCAACACTGTCTACTTTCATAAAGACAAATTACGTGAATTTACCTGACAACAGACTTCCCTAGCTGGTGGGATGAGGGCAGCATAAGTAGCGATGGCTTGCACTTGTCCTTCGAAGCTCTGATGACTGGCGTTCAGCATGTACTATTTGTGTATGTACAGAGGCAGATTGGTGGCCACAGCAGGTATGTTATTGGTTGGGCTTGCTATACAGCTCCTGAGGCTGAAGCTGCATAGGGAGTGGAAGCCTTCCAGCTATAATGATGGTTATTGATCATGCATGCAGCACCCCCTAGGAAAAGGCTTGAGCTGGGACATGGAAGGGGATCCCAAGGTATGCCATTTTCTCTTTACAGGTGAGTCCAGTACTACAGATGGGAACTAGAACAGTAGCTACAGGTAACTTACTGGCTCCATAGAAATGCTGGCACAAATCAGTCTATGTCCCACCACCATCTTATATATTGCATCCACTGTATTTTCAATGCCTCCCTAGCACCCTTGAACAATACACAGCTTAAGAATAGGCTTCACAGGCCATAGCTAACATGTTAACTATAACAAACCTGTAAAAGCAAATCAGTTCTACAAAGAAGGTTGAATGGATTCCTCTCAAAGTGGATGCCGGGATACTATAAGGCATTCTACCATAGTCCACCTGGATGCCAGGGAGTCTAGAGGATGTTGTTTTGCTGAAATGGGAAGCATGTGTAGAGGTGTGACTTACTGGGGTCTTTCACGCATTATCCACAAGCTCTGTCTCAGCATGGTCGCTGAGTTGCCTGTCCATCCTAATGCTAGTCTTGGCTCCCCATCTTCAGCGTGTATGTGATGATACACTTGGTACTAAAGGCTTCGGCAGGATGGCATGGGCTGTAATAGAGCACATTCAATCATGAATAAGTGCCAGAAGTAAATGTTAAGATTTGCAATTTACTGTTCCTCCTTCCATGTCCATTCAACAATTGTAACTGCTAAAAAGAACCAGCAAACTCTGGACAGATAAGAGCTCATAAATTAAGCAAGTAAACAGGAGTCCAGAGCATCACCATAATTCTCAAAGCAATGAAAAACTCCCATCAGATCAATGTCCCACCATGTTGCTCCCACTTCTGAATCCTAAGCCATGTTTGCTTGTACCACTACTGAGCATCAATACCCCAATACACATTACTTTATTGTAAATGTGCCGCCCCACCTTTATTTACTGGGATCTCAGGGGCACCACGTGTCCTAATGCTAACCAAGGAATTTCCACCCCATTGCCAGCTACTATCATAAAAAACGGACACTAATTGGGATGACTGAAGCCGCTCCGACTCCTGGGCCCCGATGCCACTGCACCTGCCTTACCACTGATCTCTACTCTGCAGGCTCTCTCATGACCAAGCGCAACTTTCCTTTACGTATATAAAGCTACTTCCCTTCTGCCCTGTGTCCTACCAATAGGACCCTGAACGCTCCTGCAGACACTTGTCTTTTCGAAATAGCGAGAGGACAGTGCTGATAACTGGTATGTCAAAGTTGAGGATCCTCTCAACCACCACCACCCACCACCGGCCCCCAGTACCCTGAATCCTGTGTGCTAGGTTAGCTTAGGTTGTATTAGGTTAGGTTGTATGTATTCGTAGAGCACACGATCACCCAGGGTTGCATCCTGGTGGTGAAAGGGGTAGAAGACTGGACGAGCCACTGTTTGGCCCAATTGAAAGATAGGTTTTCATTGTTTTCCAGATGTGAAGAAATCTGTCCTACGGTGCTGCACCCACAATGACGCTGAAATAATCCAAACACCTTGGAGAATGCCAGGGATTGTGTGATTCGCTCAATCTTGTGTGATGTGTTATTTCTCTACCTGTTTTTTTCTATTGTACTGCTTACTACTTTTTAATGCATGAACACAAGTTAGGCGTTTAGCTTCAAACAGCAGGAAAGAACGAAACAGGTAGTTTTCATTTTCTCCCAAAGCCAATTTCTGCTGAAAGAAAAGAAAAAAAACCTGAACACTTTGGAGAGGACTGGAAAGGAGCTTGGGATAGGTTACTTCCAAAGATAAAGCAAATCTACTTGGACCCTTCCTTGATGAAGAAAGATGTAGATAGGTCCTTATTGAATTCCAAGTATTAAAGCTTGTGCATCCTTCTAAGTAGCACAACAAGAACCATAACACACAGCTGCAGTGCTTCACTGTTGCTCTACATACTTTGACCTCTACCCTGCAGTTACACACAGTGGCTGCCTTGGCACATTCACAGGATATCATAGTCTTTTTCTCCCATATAGATTCACACATACGTTTTAAGGTATGGGCAAAGTGAGCTCAGGCACAGGGCCCCAGACCTTCGGAGGGCCCCCCTTATAGGGACAGCTCAGGTCCACAGACAGTTTTCCCCCATTGCCTTGTGTAATTCTTATGCAAATTGTTTTAAATACTGTTTTCCTTCAATTTATTTTTAATATCGGTGATGTGTGAGAGTCTATTATGGAAATTTTGCAGAGATATGCTGTGTTTGTGTTTCATGCAACATCCATAGAAAAAGTTTCTTTTAGATCAAAACAGAACCTCACATATGAGAAATGGGAGAGCATTGCAGAGATTATTTGCAGCAAAATTAGTGAGCTGCTGCTGAGTTAAATATTGAAAACGCAAGTCATTATCCTTTAATATTAGATGTAAACATATTTAAGGGCATATTGACAAGTCCCTATTGCCATCTGGCACCACCCTAGCATCATTGTTTTTTACACTAAGGCGGAGTTAAAGAGGTCTTTCTCCTGCATTGTAGTTACAAAGTGGCACAATGCTTGCATTGTGACACTTTTTAATCCCGTGCCCCACATTATACCTGCGCCAGGCATAATGTATGCAAGGGGGTGTTCCGACACAGGGAGGCCCAAAAAAATGGCACAGTAAAATTTATAACATTTCACTGTGCCACTTTTTCTGTCATTTTGCTCAGAGCAGGTGTTAAAATGACGCACCAATTTTAATTGGGCCTCCCTGTGCTTTGCTGCACTAGCAAATTTTGATGCTATTGACCTAACGACCACCCCGGTGGGCCATATTGTCAATACGATGCAACCAAGGTGTTGTGAGGTGACGCAGGGGCGATGCAAGAAAAGTGGTGCAACTTTCTTGTAAATATGCCCCTTAATGTTTGAATAATGCACTGTCAGTGACCGGGCCAAAGAGGGCATGAAAGAGCTGAAAATGGATCATAAATTCAAATCTGTTCTGAACAGGGGCCTGCAAAATCGTTTTGGCCCAGAGACCCCCGAAGTCCCTGGATTCACAAATATACATCTACCATCACACATCTGTTAGTGAATCACACCTGGATGCTGCACCCTCACATCTGTGGAATGTGTAGAAGGCGAACAAACCAAAAAAATGAAGGTTGTTAAAGTGATTTGAATTTCAAGTTGTGGGGTAATGGAAATAATGTTGAATTGTATCGCACATTTACGATAACTGTACAATAAAGGCTTCGATTCGAGAAACGAACCATGCCTCAAAGGGCATAAACTCACTTCAAAGAGTGCATCAGCGAACATCCTCAGGCAAAGAACAACTGCTGCGGAAAAGATAAAGGCAGCATTGACCTGAGTGCATCTGAAAACTATGCACGAGCAGGTTTGGACCGAAGGTGAAGAGTGTGGAGTGGCCGACAATTGAGTGACTGTGTGTTGTAGTGCCCACCAGAACTGTGCAACCTGAGGATTTACCTGCTGCCTGTACTATAACAAATAAAGCAAGCAAGGGAGGGCCCACGCCTACAGGAGCACTCAGACCTAAGGGGAGGTTGACTAGAGAAGAAGACTTCTGAGCACACATGTGCAGGAGGAGCTACACATCTGTGTGGGTTGGTAAGGAGGGGAGGCCTTGGGCTTTGTAAACCATCTTAAGCAATGGCTCACATCAGTAAATGCCCAGTGGGGTAAATAATGAAACCTTGCATTGCGAATCCTTTTGCAAAAGTTCAAAGATAATAGGAACCGAATAAGCAGTTTCTGAATCTTCAGTGACTACAAAAAAATGTAAAGTTAACAAAAAGTGCTAACGATAGAAAAGCTGGCACTAGGCTGATACAGACCATGGACGTCTTGCTTGCCCCTTGCGACCCCTGGCATCGGAGGTGGCAAAATTAGTGCCAGGAACACAAGGACAGCGACACTTTCCTTGTTTTTGCCAATTCTTTATTAAACTGAGAATGAACAATATTTTAATATTCACAATTAGTGCAATAAAGAATGACTTACAATTTGCTAGAATATGACTCTCCCCAGCAGCTGGGGTAAGTACAAAATGATTTTAAGTGTATGTTGTGTGCGTGCTTGCAGGTGAGGGTCTGTTCATGCGAGAACGAGTGTGCTTATGTGTAAACCTGTGTGTATGTGTAAGCACGCGCGTGAGTAAAAGCAAAGGTTAAATGATGATGTAATCTCTGCATTCTGCCGAATTGGTATTCCTGCTACAGATGCCAACAAATAGAAGCTATAAAACGCCTCATTGTTTAGATTGCATATACACGAGGGGGGTGGACACACCGCAGTGTTTTGAATTTCGTAGGATCCACCCTTCCCCGCTGTGTCGTGAATAATGTGCAAACCTTTTAGAACCGAAAGCATCTGCTCTCAAAAGGTCACAAACTGGCCATAACTGTGACAGTAATATCGGCGGGAACTGATTTGCGAACTCGTTGAGGTCTCATTCCAGAGATTCCCGCCCTAATAATATCCATGAGGCCGGTGGTTTGTGATGTTTGCAAACAGTCCCTTGCACGCCAGGATCCCTCCTGCTGCAAAGGCGCAGACTGCTCACCGACCAATGGAATCATTGCGATGCTCCCACTCGCTTTTGGGCATCAGACATGATGTTAGCGCTTCGTGCCACGCGTCTCTTTTTTAAATGCGCTATAAACCAGTTGCTATTATCATCTAATGTAATCGTTTTTCAATTCAGTGACTTAATATGAATGAAGGGCTGAGGCAAGCATGCCGGGATGCACATGCATGACCCGCGGTTCATGTGTTACAGTGGCAACCATTCCACTCAGTGAACCATCCTACCTGTCTACATGTTACAAGCATGGGTAGTATAAGATCGCTGTGAACTTAACCATGTACATAAGAAGGAAAATGTACTGCATTACGTTTATTGATCAGTTCACAGGGCTGCTGCATTTCACTCATGGATATCCAACCTATGGTGGCAACCTGATATATATACAATTATCCATTATAGTGAAGCCCGTTAATTACTTCAAAAATAATGATCGATTGTAGGATGCTGCCCTGGTTTGTAGTGGTAACCTAAGGTACTTACACCTTATACCAGGTCCAGTTATCCCTTATCAGTGAAGTATAGTCAGTGTCTAGTAGCTAGGCTGTCTAGAGGTAGCTGTAGGCAGAGCAGCCAAGGCTGAACTAGGAGACATGCAAAGCTCTTGCAATACAACTGTAGTCACACAGTACTTACACACATGAAAGACAATGCTCATTGTTACCAAAAATAAAGGTACTTTATTTTAGTGACACAAATAACAAATATATCTTAGAGGCTATACTTCCTTAGGGGGTAAGTATTATACACAAAATATACACTAATAACCAAAATCAGGTAAGTAAACAGTCATAACATAGTGCAAACAGTGTAAATCACAATAGGTTGCAATGGGCCTAGGGGGAACACAAACAATATTCTAAAACAGTGGAATGCGAATGTCAGTTTCCCAACTAGGCAAGAGTGGAGGGGTGCTGGGAGTGTAAGAAAACACCAAAGGTAAGTCTAGAGCCCAGGAAAGCAGGAGTAAAGTACAGCAAATTTCCTAAGAACATACTAGAAGTTGTGATTGAGAAGAATGCAAAGATCAAGCAAGGCTGCAAGACACCAATCATGGATTCCTGGACCTGGAGACCTGTGGAGAGAGGCGACCAAGTCCAAGAGTAACTGAAGAGTCCAGGAAGAACAAGAGCCCCTGCTAACCCGGATGAAGGTACAAAAGTGATACCTCCAGTTGGAAGAAAAAGTCAGAAATGCACCATAGAAGACAGCTGCAAGGTTCTGCTTGGTGCAGGAGATGTCCAACTATGAGTAGATGAATTCAGGCTGGTTTTCATCACTGGATTCTGCCAACAAGCCTTGGCTTATGCAAGAAACATGTTTGGCAGGAAAAGGCACCACCCGGGCTCAGGAGGGATCTGGGGGTCTCAACTTAGGATGAAGAGGGAGAGGAGGCTCACAGCACTTCAGAGAGCACTCAGAAGACTAGGCAGCACCCACAAGAGTCCCAGAACATGGGGACAAAGGAGTTGCAAATGGTGGTTGTCGCAGCACTACACAAAGGGATCCCACGCCGCTGGACAACAACTCAGGGAGCGAGGGATAGAGTGCTGGGGACTTGGGCTAGACTGTGTGTTAGAAATGGGGTCTTTGGTTGACAGTCAGGTTATCCCCTGTTCAAGCAAGGACCCTCACTCTAGTCAGAGTAAAAGAGAATCACTCTCAGCTAACCCCTGCTTACCCCCTTGATAGCTTGGCAGAGCAGTAGGCTTAACTTCAGAGTGTTAGGTGTAAAGTATTTATACCAACACACATAGTAACTTATTGAAAACACTACAAAATGACACAACATCAGTTTAGAAAAATAGGAAATATTTATCCAAACAAAACAAGACCAAAACGACAAAAATCCAACATACACAAGTCAAGTTATGAATTTTTAAAGATTAAACTAAAAGATAGCACTTAGAAACACAAAATGCTTCGATGAGGTGTTAACACAGCGCCGTGATGGAGTCGATCCCAACAAGCCGACACCAGCGGCGCCAGACACAGAGTCGCGTAGACCCTCGAGTACAGTACCTTTGGTGAAGAGTAAAAACAAGTCGATGCCCCGAGTCGGGGATCGCGGCGTCTGTGCGAAAAGTTGAATCCGCACACTTCGAGCGGCATTGGTAACGACGTGGTGCAGCGACTTCCACTGAGTTGCGGACTTCAGCAGGGCTGCAGCAGCATCGGGCCTGCAAAGGTCGTCGCGTTCCAGCGAAGATCACAGAGTCAGTTGCAGGTGGCGTAACCGGATTCAGCAGCGACGTCGGTCCGAAGTTGTCCGAAGTAGATTTCCTTGGATTTCCACCAGCTTTCCTTTCAAGGGCCCAGGGACTGGATAGGGCACCACTTGTCAGAGCAGTCAGAGCAGGAGTCTCTCCAGAGACTCCAGGTGCTGGCAGATAGAAGTCTTTCCTGTCCCTGAGACTTCAAACAACAGGAGGCAAGCTCTAAATCAAGTCCTTGGAGATTTCTTCACAAGATGGAAGGCACACAAAGTCCAGTCTTTTCCCTCTTACTCTGGCAGAAGCAGCAACTGCAAGATAACTCCACAAAGCACAGTCACTGGCAGGGCAGCTCTTCGTCCTCAGCTCTTCTCCAGGCAGAGGTTCCTCTTGTTTCCAGAAGTGTTTTAAAGTCTGTGGTTTTGGGTGCCCTTTTCATACACAATTTCTCCTTTGAAGTAGGCCCACTTCAAAGTAAAGTCTCTTTTGAATGTGAAATCCTGCCTTGCCCAGGCCAGGCCCCAGACACTCACCAGGGGGTCGGAGACTGCATTGTGTGAGGACAGGCACAGCCATTTCAGGTGTAAGTGACCACTCCTCCCCTCACTCCTAGCTCAGGAAATGCAGACTACACCCCACCTCCCTGTGTGTCACTGTCTAGTGTGAGGTGCAACCAGCCCAACTGTCAAACTGACCCAGACAGGGAATCCACAAATAGGCAGAGTCGCAGAAATGGTATAAGCAAGAAAATGCTCACTTTCTAAAAGTGGCATTTTCAAACACACAATCTTAAAATCAACTTTATTAAAAGATGTATTTTTAAATTGTGAGCTCAGAGACCCCAAACTCCACATGTCCATCTGCTCCCAAAGGGAAACTACACTTTAATCAGATCTAAAGCTACCCCCCATGTTAACCTATGAGAGGGACAGGCCTTGCAACAGTGAAAAGACGAATTTAGCAATATTTCACTGTCAGGACATATAAAACACATTACTATATGTCCTACCTTAACCACACACTGCACCCTGCCCTTGGGGCTATCTAGGGCCTACCTTAGGGGTGCCTTATATGTAAGAAAAGGGAAGGTTTAGGCCTGGCAAGTAGGTACACTTGACAAGTCGAATTCATAGTTAAAACAGCACACACAGACACTGCAGTGGCAGGTCTGAGACATGATTACAGAGCTACTAATGTGGGTGGCACAAGCAGTGCTGCAGGCCCACTAGTAGCATTTGGTTTACAGGCCCTGGCACCTCTAGTGCACCTTACTAGGGACATACTAGTAAATCAAATATGCCAATTATGGATAAACCAATCAGCCATACAATTTACACAGAGAGCATATGCACTTTAGCACTGGTTAGCATTGGTAAAGTGCTCAGAGTTCAAAAGCCAACAGCAACAGGTCAGACAAAATAGGAGGCAGGAGGCAAAAAGATTGGGGATGATCCTGCATAAGCAAAAAAGTCCAACACTGTGCACAAAGGATTTCTTGGAAAATTGCACCGAAGCCCTAAGAGCTGCAAAACATGCAGTGCAGAGGGGTTCTGTCTGGCATGGGGAGGCAAGCCCTTACCTCCACCAAATTTGGACAGCTGGACCTTTGGACAGTCAGGGTCACTTCAGTCTACCACCTGGGTTCCAGGGACCATGCTCGTTGACAAGAGAGGGAGCCAGTGTACCAGTTGTCACTGCAGAAAGGTGCCTGCTGAAGCAGGGAAATTACTCCGTCACTCCATAGGATATTTCTTCAATTCTTCCAGTGCAGGCTGAAGTCAGGGAGCCTTCTGGGTATGCACAACCTGGAAGCTGTTACTGGCAGGAGCTGGAGTTACAGAGTTGCAGTAGTCGCCTTGGATACTTTGTTGTAAGTTGTAGAGTTCGTGGAGCAGTTCTGCAGTTGATCCGATGGTAGAAGCTGAAGCAGAGGACGCAGAGGAGTCCTGCTGGAGTCTTGCAATCCAAATCTAAAGAAACACCCAGAGGAGAGAGCCTAAATAGCCCTGAGAGGGGGGATTGGCTACCTTATCAGGTAAGCACCTATCAGGAGGAGTCTCTGGCGTCACCTGCTGGCACTGGCCCCTCAGATGCTCCGAGAGTATCTCAACACCTTGGAATCCAAGATGGAAAAATCCAGGGACACTCTGGAGGAGCTCTGGGAACCACCCCTGGGGTGGTGATGGACAGGGGAGTTGTCACTCCCCTTTCCTTTGTCCAGTTGTGTGCCAGAGCAGCGACTAGGGGTCCCTGAACCGGTGTGGACTGGATTATGCAAGGAGGGTGCCATCTGTGCCCTTCAAAGCACTTCCAGAGGCTCTGGGATGATACCCCTTGCTGCCTGTAACACCTATTTCCAAAGGGAAAGGGTGTAACACCCCTGTCCCAAAGGAAATGCTTTGCTCTGCCTTCGTGGGATTGGGCTGCCCAAGCCTCAGGATGGCAGAAGCCTGTCTGTGAGGTGGCAGCAGCTGGGGCTGCAGTGGAAACCTCAGAGAGCTGGTTTGGCAGCACAGGGGTCCATGGTGGTGTCCCCAGGGTACATGGAATTACCCCCCCAATACTAGAATCCGATTGGGGGTTCAATTTCCAGTTCTTAGACACCTTACATGACCATATTCGGGGTTACCATTGTGAAGCTACATATATGTGTTGACCTATATGTATTGCACACTTATCATGGTGTACCAGCACTCACGAAGTGTGGGAAATTGGTCCTGGACAATGTGGAGGCAACTCTGCTGGTGCAGGGGTGCCCTCACACACAGTAAATTTGCACCTAGCCTTCAGGGTCTGAAGGTTAGACATATAGGTGACATATAAGTTACCTGTTGCAGTGAAAATGGCTGTGAAATAGTGCGTGCATTATTTCACACAAGCTTCAATGGCAGTCCTGAAGAAGTGTTCATATGGGTTCTCTATGGGTGGCAAAAGAAATGCTGCAGCCCATATGGATCCCCTGGAACCCCAATGCCCTGGGTACCTGGGTACCATATACTAGGGTTATAAGGGGGTCCAGTGTGCCAATTTACGGTGAAATACTGAGTTATCAATATGTAAGGATACATTTAGAAACAGAGAGAGCATGAGCAATGGAGTTCTGATTAGCAGTACTCCAGTGACAATTTAGAAAACAGTGAAACACACTGACAAGCGGGCCAGAAACCATAAGCACTGAGGTTCTGACTAACAGAATCCCAGTGATACAGTCAAAACACACTGACAATCAGGCAGAAATTGGGGGTAACATGCCAAGAAAGATGGTACTTTCCTACATCAATAAGGGAACATACAGCAATAATTACCTCCTGTAACTTGATCCTGTATACAATTAAATAGGTGAAACACCTAAACCTTCTGTTGTGCCTTTATTCGGTCATGGTTACATCTCTAAGGGAAAGCAAGCAATGTATGTTTTATCCAAACAGAAGATATCCCGATGCAGCTCATATAAACATGTATTTGATTATTAATGTTTGTCCTGTGTTCTATCACAAAACGCTTCGCTGCTTTTGGCTTACAGATGGATTTTTAGGTCGAGCATAGCAGCACGCAAGCGCTGCTTTTCCGATGTGTTGGAATGTATCACTCGTTCATGGGCTTGCCTTTCAAAAATCCTTTGTTTTCGTTGGTAACTGCTTTACATTTGCCCCTCCTTGGGGCAGTTTTGTCACTGTTATAGCTATAGACCCTGTTACATGGATAATTGCACCATGGCGGCGATGAGAATTGGCTCATTTATGTCAACTGTTTTACTTTTTATTTTCAGTTTGTGTGGCAAAAAAGTTCCAGTTAGAAATTTTCAACGCTAATACCTCCAACTTTAAGTGTGCTTTACATTGACAGAATATGCTTCCTGCTCCATCCCTCTTCCCCCATTGCAATAACAAAAGGGCTGTCCTTTCAAAGCGCCGTTTGCTCCTGGTAGATGTCTTAGTAGCCTTTGTAAACGGAACGTTTTTCTTTCCACTGGTATCGGTCACAACATTGTTTTTTTTTATTCGTTCATTATTTAATATCTGATCCATTGTAGTTCCTCAGGCTTTTTACGTTAACCTATTTTGTTTCAATAGACAATACTTGAGTCTGCACATTGTGCCCACTTTTCAGGATCTAAAACCCCGGGCAAGCACAAAGGAATACATCTTAATTAACACATGAGTTTGGAGGTGGAAGACGTACGAAGCCAACTAAGGGATCTTTCCTTAGTATTTATTATAAACACTTTTAAATGGTGTTTAATGAATTTCTCTCTTATAAAAACACGTCTTCGTTTCTGGTTGATTCTCTGTTTGCTGTTGCCTTTTACACCCCGAGGCTACTGCTTAACTCTTTGTACCGCATGGAATCTTCGGGGACATGCTCACATCGGTCTTTTGTTCTGAATCACAATTTGCTTCCTGTCTTAAAAGCAAACACTCGCCGTGAGCTTGCTTTTCTAATTGTTTTATATGTTAAAATACAGCAAGTTCAAAATAATTGTTGAATTATATTGTGAACAAAAAGCGTTCTCCTGACATGAGCTTGGAAAAAGTTGCTCCGAGTCCAGTTTTACGTCGGGTGTGCAATTTTTGGTCTGATATTTTTTCGGCCGAAAAAGCAGTCACTTGTACTACAACACACTGCAAATAAATCATAATTAATACTAATTTGCAAGGGCTATTTTGTTTGTTCACATTAAAGCCTAATTTATTGTCAAAAGATACAATCTACACTTACTATAAACACACACTACTGCAGAGCAAACAACAAATAAAAGAAAACCTCTTGCAAAGGCCAGCCCTGTTGGCTTGGCTCAAACATGTCACAATGCAAAGCATAGTTGGCAAAACACAATGGTAAAAGACATTGGCCCTCATTACAACATTGGCAGTAAATCCCGCTTACCACTGTGCAGAAGACAGTCAACACACCGCAGCAGCAGTGGAATTCCGCCACAGCTATTACGACCCACAGCTCGGAATCCGCCAAAATCCAGACACCCACAAAAGTCCGCCACACCAAAGGTCTGTGATAAACTGGCGATAACAAAACCTCCACCGTCACGCCAACAGAAATACGCCCACACTATCACGACCCACGAATCCACACGGCGGTCTTTCAACCGCGGTATTCCATTGGCGGTACACACCGCCGTGTTGAAAATACACACACATTTACAAAACACTACTACATTGGACAAATCGAAATACACACACCTGATACACATACACACACCACTCCCACACACTCAATACAATATAAAACACACACCCACATCACCCACAAACCCCTACAACCACAATTGAAACAGAAGGCCAGAGAGAGACACCACCATCAACAAACTAGCATCTACAGGCACTCAACACCATCACTCACACAACATCCACATGCCTCACACAACACACACAAAAACATACCCTCACACATCACAAAACACCACCGCACACATCACCCACACCACACCATGGCACTCCAAAGACACCCCAGGTTTTCTGAGGAGGAGCTCAGGGTCATGGTGGAGGAAATCATCCGGGTAGAGCCACAGCTATTCGGATCACAGGTGCAGCACGCCACCATAGCTAGATCTATGCCGCAGAATCGTGGACAGGGTCAACGCAGTGGGACAGCATCCAAGAACACGGGATGACATCAGGAAGAGGTGGAACGACCTACGGGGGAAGGTACGTTCCGTGGTCTCAAGATACCACATCACGGTTCAGAGGACTGGCGGCGGACCCCCATCTCCTCCCCCACAACTAACAACATGGGAGGAGCAGGTCTTGGCTATACTGCATCCTGAGGGCATCGCAGGAGTAGCTGGAGGAATGGACTCTGGTAAGGCAAATCTTTCACTACTTCATCCCCCACCCTACCTGCATGCTATCACATAAACCCACCCTCGCCCTCACCCCATCACTCCAACTCCTCACATATGTCCCACTATCACAACCCACCCATCCCAACACCAAGCCCTGCATGCAACACCAAAGCATGGACACCCATCACCAATGCATGGCCACTGCACATACCCACACACACCCCGAAACAATTAGCACACAAGGTCCTACACAAGAATGCAAGCACTGGGGTACAGGGTCACCCACCCATTGCACACCATGGCACACACAGATGCAATAATTATGCCTTTACACCCCTGCAGGACCCCTACCAAACATCCCCGGACAGGAGGTTCCAGACATGTCCACTCCCCCCACAGAAGTGGCCCACAGTGATGACAGCAGCTCTGTCCAACTGGATCTAGATGACCAGCCCGGCCCATCTGGGACCTCGGGACAGTCGATTCCCCTCACAGTGGCACAAGCCACAACAGAGCCTTCCCCCTCTGGAAACACCAGCACAGCACCCACCCAGCAGACCCATACCTCTGTCCCCAGGACACGTCAAGCAGCAGTGTGTCCACCACTACAGGGAACCCAGGCTAACCCAGGCTAACCCAACAACAGCAGGGACCTGAGGGCAGTGGCAGTGGGCACACGGTTCAGGGGACAGAGGCCCAGGAACACAGGGGAACTGGGAGGGCTGCTGTGCGACAGGGGGAGGACAGGCCCAGGGAACCCACTCTCCACGAGGCCCTCTCCAACATCATGGGAGCCTACCACCATTCCCAAGAGACGATGGCAACGGTACTGGCCAAGTTTCAGGAGACCCAGCGGCTGCAGGAGGAACAGTATTTGGGGTTCAGGGAGGAACTCAAAGCCATCAATTCCACCCTGGGCACCATTGTAGGGGTGCTAAAGGAACTCGTCAACACCAGGAGGGACACTGTGGCACAACAAGGGGCCCCTGACACTAGCCTGGACAATGAACTGCCCAACACCTCCGCCGGCGCTAGTGGACAGGAGGCACTGCCACAGGACCACGACACCAGCACCCCACCCCCCTGCAGATGGAGAACCACCCCGCAAGCGGTCCCTGAGATCCAGGACAAAGACAGAGAACAATGCCAAGACCCCCGCCAAGAAATGAGACCACCCTGATTGTCATCCTTTTGTCCCACTTTGTCACCCAGTCCGTCCATCAACTGCCCCAGCTCCACTTCCCATGCCCCTTTGGACAATGCACATGTGAGACTAATAGACTGGACTCTGCCATGGACATTCCTCCACCATCACCCCTGACCATTTTACAACCCCCTCCACTATTTAGCACTTAAATAAACACCCTTAAATCACAAAACTATCTAGAGTCAGTCTGTGCTTTCGAAAATGTGTATTTGCAATAACTGAGGAAAAATGATATATCCATTGTATTGTCAACATACCCATGTCACACAGCTCTAGTCCATGAGGAAACAAAGCAGATGTCACACAGTGGGACCCACATCTGTGAAATCGAAAGGGAAAGTGACAACTCAGGCTCCATACACTGGGTGAAAGTGACAGACAGATGAGAGGTAGAACAAGTGTATCAGATGTAGCAGGCAGTGATGTCTTCTTACTTGTGTCTCACTGGAAGTATTGATAAATCACTGTGTTTCTGTTGTCGATATCCTCTTCTTCTGCTTCCTCGTCTTCACTGTCCACAGGCTCTACAGCTGCCACAAGACCTCTATCTGGCCCATCCTCCTGCAGAAAAGGCACCTGTCGTCGTAAAGCCAAGTTGTGAAGCATACAGCAGGCCACGATGATCTGGGACACCTTCTTTGGTGAGTAGAATAGGGAACCACCTGTCATATGGAGGCACCTGAACCTGGCCTTCAGGAGTCCGAAGGTCCTCTCTATAACCCTCCTAGTTTGCCCATGGGCCTCATTGTAGCGTTCCTCTGCCCTTGTCCTGGGATTTCTCACTGTGGTCAGTAGCCATGACAGGTTGGGGTACCCAGAGTCACCCGCAAATGTTGAGGGACAACTGTTAGACACACACTAACCCTTAGGGACAACCCCAGACCCAGACAACTATTCACACTGTATAGGGTCCATGTCCTCACCTAATAGCCACACACAGTGCCTCTGGAGTTGCCCCATCACATAAGGGATGCTGCTATTCCTCAGAATGTAAGCGTCATGCACTGAGCCAGGAAACTTGGCGTTCACATGGGAGATGTACTGGTCGGCCAAACACACCATCTGCACATTCATAGAATGGTACCTCTTCCGGTTTCTGTACACCTGTTCACTCCTGCGGGGGGGACCAAGGCCACATGTGTCCCATCAATGGCACCTATGATGTTGGGGATATGTCCCAGGGCATAGAAGTCACCTTTCACTGTTGGCAAATCCTCCACCTGAGGGAAAACGATATAGCTGCGCATGTGTTTCAGCAGGGCAGACAACACTCTGGACAACACATTGGAAAACATTGGCTGGGACATCCCTGATGCTATGGCCACTGTCATCTGAAAAGACCCAATTGCCAGGAAATGGAGTACTGACAGGACCTGCACTAGAGGGGGTATATCCTGCTCCAACTGGGCACACAGTTCCAGGATTGTGGCACGGTCCAGTCTGTACGTGAAAATTACATGTCGCTCTTCCATTGTCGACAGGTCCACCAGCGGTCTGTACACCGGAGGATGCCGCCATCTCCTCAGCTGCCCCAGCGGACGTGCCCTATGGACGAGAACAGCAAGCAGAGGGTCAGCCAACACTGAGGTATGAAGACACTACTTTATTGCACACATTTTTCAATCCGCTATGTCCCTGTTGTAATGTGTATGCAAGGCCTAGATATGTGTGACACATTTAAAATTATTGCCTTATAGTCCCCTGAAATGGCGGCTGCCTGACCTGTATTGTGGGACAAGGGGACGTACACCATCGTGGTAGGCAGTCGAAGACCGAGGCGCAATCCTGTATTGGTTATCCTTGGATCCTATTGGTCCCAGGAGCCAATGACGATGTACGCCGGCGGTGACGGTATGCACCGCCGCGGACGTGACCGCCATTTTCTATCTGTTCACTCACTTGACACCTGATCTTCGACAGGAGAGGACCTACACTGCAAGTGCAGCTGTGACCTCAGTCTGGAAGAGACAATGGCTCATGTATCTGGGGAAAGGGCCCCTGCCTTCACCACGGAGGAGTTGGAGAAACTAGTGGATGGGGTCCTCCCCCAGTACACGCTACTCTACGGTCCTCCAGACAAACAGGTAAGTACACTGTGAGCATGCTGTATGGACAATGCCTGTGTGAAGTGGTGTGGATGGAAGATAGGGGGAGGAGAATGAGGCATGCATGAAACGACAGTGAGTGCATGTGCGTCAGGGCAAGGGTGGGAACGTAGGCCAATGACTGTGACGGTTTGGAAGGTTATATCTCCTCCTTTTCCCCTGTACCATTCCTGTAGGTCAGTGCCCACCAGAAGAAGGATATTTGGCATGCCATCGCCAAGGAAGTCCGGACCCTGGGGGTCCACCACAGACAGAGCACCCACTGCCATAAAAGATGGGAGGACATTCGCCGCTGGAGCAAGAAGACGGCGGAGGCCCAGCTGGGGATGGCCTTCCAACGTGGGAGGGGTGCCCATCGCACCATGACCCCCCTGATGTTCCAGATCCTGGCGGTGGTGTATCCGGAGTTGGATGGGCGCTTGAGAGCATCACAGCAGCCACAAGGGGGTGAGTACACTCTCATTCAGCTGAATCAGCGCGCATTACGAGGTGTCTGGGTGGGGGAGGTGGGCAGTGGGTTCCCCTAGGCCAGGGCGAGTTTAGTAGGCAAGGTCCCTTCGTAAGGCAGGCAATGTGGCACCCCACCCCACCAGTGTTCAGAGACAACTACACCTAGTCAGGCTCGTGTGACTTCCATGTGTGCACCAATCGGGCATAGGCCTTGTACCCCGTGTCCCTGTGAATAATTAGGGAACTCTAAGTGCACGGCGTAGTGCAGAGGTCTTCTGTGTCTGTAGTGTCCGCAAACGGTAGCAGTATTGCATGCACTGAACATGTCTTTCTTCTGTCTTTCCCCCCCTTTTTTTGGTCTCCCTGTTTTTGTATGCCATAGCATCATCGGGCGGAGGAGCAGTGGCACCAGAGCAGGAGGGAGCTGCATCCCACATGGCCATGGAGGGTGAGACAACGGTCTCTGAAGCCACCAGTGGGACGGGGGGCGAGGGGAGCTCCACGGCGGGGACAGGAGCTAAGACCAGTGACACGGACTCCTCCTCTGATGTGAGCTCCCTTGCGGTGGCGGGCCCCTCTGTGCCACCCGCATCTACAGGCACAGCCGCAACCCCCCCTACCAGCACCGCCCTCCCAGCAGCCGCTCAGCGTCTGCCCCATGGCCGCTCACCCAGGAAGGTGGGCATCTCCTTCGCCCCAGGCACCTCAGCGCCTGCCCCAGTCAGCCCTGCTGCCGTCAGTGAGGAGGCCATTGACCTCCTCAGATCCCTCACTGTTGGGCAGTCTACCATTCTGAATGTCATCCAGGGTATAGAGAGGCAGTTGCAACAGACCAATGCATACCTGGAGGGCATTCATTCTGGTCAGGCAGCCCACCAGCGAGCTTTTCAGACTCTGGCCTCAGCACTGATGGCAGCCATTGTCTCTGTGTCCAGCCTCCCCCCTCCAACTTCCTCCACCCAGACCCAAACCCCTGTACCTCAGCCTATCCCAAGCACACCATCAGACCAGCATGCACACACCTCAACACACAAGGGAAGCTCTGGCAAATATAAGCACCACACATCCCACAGGCACTCACACAAGCCTCATACCAATGCAGACATACCAACATCCACTTCCTCCACTGTGTCCCCCTCCTCCTCTTCTCCCTCCTCCCTCCCTGTCTCGTCTCCACTCACTACTGCATTCACTACATCTTCATCCACTACGTCCATCACCAGCACACCCATCACCACACACTTCTCACGTGCAGTCACCACCCCCACTACCATTCACACATCCCCTGTGTCCTCTCCCAGTGTGTCCATGAGCCCACCTCCCAAGGTACACAAACGCAGTCACACACCCACCCAACAGCCATCCAACTCATGACAGCCTCCAGCCCATGCACCTTCACCCGAATTCAGCAAACGTACACCTCCTACAACCAGTACCTCTTTCTCCACTCCCAAACCCCCTCCATCTACCCATCCCAGTGTGTCTAAAAAACTTTTCCTGTCCAACCTTGACCTCTTCCCCTCACCTCCCCCACCCCTTCAGTCCCCTAGGGTACGCCTTTCCAAGTCCCACCCAGCACCTGAGCCACCACATCAGCGGGAACAGTGGTGCCAGCAGTAACCGGCTTCTGGAGTGCACCAAGCAACAGGGCAGCCAGTGTGCCAAGGAGCCAGACCACGGACAGTCCCCCACCTCAGAAGCATAAGAAGTTGGCCACTGCCCGGAGGGAGAAGGGTAAAACACCTGCCACCAAGTGCCCTCCCAGGACTACAGTTGGGAGTTGGAAGAAAGCTGCACCACCATGGGGAAGGGGCACAGAAAGAAAGGGAAGTCGCCGCCAACCTGCACGGCGGACAAGACCGCTGCCAACGACACCGCCGCCACCAGCACCGCTGCCCAGGACACAGCCGCCAGCAGTACCGCTGCCCAGGACACCGCCGCCACCAGCACCGCTGCCAAGGACACCGCCGCCAGCAGCACCGCTGCCAAGGACACCACCGCCACCAGCACCGCTGGCCAGGACACTGCCACCAGCAGCACGCTCGCTGAGTCACCCACCAGCACCGCAGGCCAATGAGTGCCGCAAGCACCGCCGCTACTGAGGCTGCCATGAGCAGGAGGAAGCACTCTGGGCACAAAGCCCCCTCCAGAACCAGTGGAGATTCACATCCACTACCTCAGTCCTTGGCAGGATGAAGCACTCTGGGCACAAAGCCCCCTCCAGAACCAGTGGCGATTCACATCCACTACCTTAGAACCTTGGCAGGATGAAGCACTCTGGGCACAAAGCCCCCTCTAGAACCAGTGGAGAAAGGCATCCACTACCTCTGTCCTTGGCAGGATGAAGCACTCTGGGTACAAAGCCCCCCTCCAGAACCAGTGGATATTCACATCCACTACCTCAGTCCTTGGCAGGATGAAGCACTCTGGGCACAAAGACCCCTCCAGAACCAGTGGAGAAAGGCATCCACTACCTCTGTACTTGGCAGGATGAAGTACTCTGGGCACAAAGCCCCCTCCAGAACCAGTGGAGAAAGGCATACACTTGAGAGACTGTGGCTTTGCACTCCCCAGGATAAAGCAGTGGGCAAACCACCCACTTGAGATACTTGAGAGACTGTGGCTTTGCACTCCCCAGGATAAAGCAGTAGGCAAACCACCCACTGGAGAGACTTAAGAAACTATGGCTTTGCACTCCCCAGGATAGAGCAGTGGGCAAACCACCCACTTGAGACACTTGTGAGACTGTGGCTTTGCTCTCCCCAGGATAGAGCAGTGGGCAAAGCACCCACTGGAGAGACTTGAGAGACTGTGGCTTTGCACTCCCCAGTATAAAGCAGTGGGCAAACCACCCACTGGAGAGACTTGGGAGACTGAGGCTTTGCACTCCCCAGGATACAGCAGTGGGCAAACCACCCACTGGAGAGACTTGAGAGACTGTGGCTTTGCACTCCCCAGTATGAATCAGTGGTTAAACCACCCACTGGAGAGACTTGAGGGACTGTGGCTTTGCACTCCCATGGATGCAGCAGTGGGCAAAGCACTCCCTGGAGAGACTTGAGAGACTGTGGCTGTGCACTCCCCTGGATACAGCAGTGGGCATGGAGCCCCCTCGTGGATCTGGTGTCGTGCACTCATCCGGCTGAGCCGCTCCTCTTCCTTTCCCCCTGAGGTGTCTGTTGTATTTCTATCTGATGCCCCTGCAGGGTTCTCTCCGTTTTGATCGGGTATTGAGTGTGGGCCTCACCTATGCATTTTGGGCCCAGTGGTCCACGGACTTTAATGGTGCAATACCTGTACTTGTATTATTGGTGTATATATTTGTTTATAGTGTATATATATTTTTGAGTACTGGATTTTAATAGATTACAATCGTTCAAATCATTTCCTTTTGTCTTTGCATTCTTCCGGGGGGGGGGGGGTTGGGGTGTGTAACTATAATGTATCAACATGTATTAGTGTGCGTGTTGTAGTGGGTGAGGGTGGGGGTGTTGCATGTGTGTGTCACTCTCTTTTCCCTCCCCCCTCCCCTGTGTCGTAGGTGCAGTACTCACCGTGGTCTTCGCCACCGGCGTTCGTGCTCCTGGTAGAGGAGCCGTAAGACAAAAGCAGGGAGAATATGGAGTTCGGGCTCCATGACGTCCTGGTTCCTCGTGGGGTGTGTGGAAGTGATCGTTTTCCCTTCCAAGTCCTGTTTCCGATGTGTTTTTGTTCGTGGTGAATCCGCCCCGGAAAAGGTAGCAGATTGACCTGTTGTAATACTGTGGGCGGTACATTGTCTTCCGCCTGTCTGTTGGTGGTTACCGCTGCGGTGTTTGTTTGTATCGCGTGGCGGTCGGAGTGTTAAAGTGGCTGTCTTTGTTGGCGGTTTCCGCCATGGTCTTGATTCCATTTTTTTTTCCGCCGGCCTGTTGGCGGTTTTACCACTGCTCTAACACCGACCACCAGGGTTGTAATGACCACCATTGTGTTTACAACGCCAATGGCTCTAACTCTCACAAATGTGAGACCTATTGCATTGCAAATACTTGTTTATAATGTATTTTCCCGGTAATTATCAAGATGCTCTTGATAATTCAGATAGTACTAGCTGAAAAAACGCGATTGCTTTAAAATTCCAATAAAGGTCAGTCAGTGTACAGGATCAAAAATAATTTTTCAATGTAGACAATTATGATTACCTGCAAATTTAAATGACATACACTTGAAACTAATTACATAACCAGATTTAGCTCTACAACACAATATACAACTAGTTTTCTTTCTTTAAATTAACAATTTAACTACTTACAACAGGTGAAAACGCTGGTCTTTTGCGTGAACTCAAGCACCCTGGATACAATGTGCATCAGGAAAAGCATATTAAGTTCAGTTTGTGTCACTTAGGTGTGTTGCAACATATTCAGCTTGTGATGGCACAGTCTTGACACACTGGTCTGTCGTGGTCTGGACTGGTGCGGTTTCAGTTTTGTGGCAATGTTGACTTTGGTGTCCTTGGTTGAAGACGCCAATATTTCTCCATTAGTTGGATGATCTCTACTTGGTCTTTGACAAATGCTACATTCTAGAGCTCAGGGATGGCGTGAGCCTCTAAAGCTCGACATGGTCCCTTTCCGTTTCAGTGCATGAATCCCATCTGATTTACAACACAGGGCAGGCCAGCGAACTCGCCCTTTAGTGAACATTAGCGATTGGCTAATGTGGGATTTGTGCCTAAGAACGTAGGTCACACAGGTAATGGGTTTGTGATTCCTTAAAATTTGTATTTTATTAAATTAACTCTGTCCCTGGAATACGTTTTTCACTATTACATTTCCTGACAGCTGCACGTAATTGAAAAAGTGTTGGAGTTACCTTCTTCACTAGTTAATTTAGAAAGGGTTGAAGTTACCTTCTTCATCAATTACCTGTAAACTCACAAGTACATCATCTGAATCCTCAAACAACTGAAAGAGTATACAATGAAAATAGAAAGAGGAGTCAGGGTGAATGGTGGCTCCTGAAACAGGTAATGCATTGATAATGTAGTTTTTGTCCTCAGATGTCAATCATCCATAACCAGGACGTTTTCAACTTAGATAAAATGAATGGATGTTGTCTACCTGCCCTTTCTAACCATTTTAGGAAAATAGGAAACATCCCCCTATGCCTGCTCCCTGGGTAAATATTCAGAAAGGCCTAATTGAAATGTGACTGGGACAAGCCATCTCAGTTCTGCTAATTTTACCTTTAGGAGCCCTCCATAATTAAAAAAATGAGACAGAAGATAGACATGTCTTTATTACGCAGGGTGTCTTATGATATTGAAATATATTGAAATGGATATGCTTCTTTTACTATAGCCTGTTCGCATATACCTATGTGGAATGAATGTAAACTAGGTCCTGTGTATGAATGACACCATACCAACACCTTCCTTTTGTCTTTACTTTGTACATAGTAATCAGATCTGCACTGGCACTTACTCAATGATGCATACTTTTTGTGTGATTGGAAGGAGCCCCTCAGACCTAGGCCTGTATATTTCTAAATTGAATGCTTCACACTCAAAAGTTAGATTAGGTGAATCATTCAGACAGATTGACAGATTAGCAGTAAAGAAACAGAACTGCAAGAGCTGCTTGGCAAACGTCTACTGGGGACATGGGGCCAGATGTAGAAACGAAACATTTTGCGACTTGCAAATAGCAAGTCATAGCGACTCGCTATTTGCAACTCGCAAAATGTTATGCAGTACGGTGTCTCAGACACCGACTGCGACTCGCTATGGGGTCGCAATGACCCACCTCATGAATATTCATGAGGTGGGTCGCAAATTGCGGCCCCATAGCGAGTCAAGGCACTCGCAAACATGGAGGCCTGCTGTAGTCAGCAGACCTCCGTGTTCGTGACTGCTTTAAATAAAGCAGTTTTTTTTTTTTTTAAGTGTAGCCCGTTTTCCTTAAAGGAAAACGAGCTGCACTTAAAAAAAAAAACCGAAACCTTTAGTTTCGGTATTTTTTCAGGGCAGTCAGTGGTCCCTTGGACCACTACCTGCCCTGAAAAAAATGTTTGGGGTCCATTCACAAACTGGAAGGGGTCCCATGGGGACCCCTTCCAATTTGCGAGTGGGTTACCATCCACTTGAAGTGGATGGTAACTGCGATACGATTTGCGACCGCGTACGCGGTCGCAAATGGTATTGCATCCCACTCAGACTCACAAATAGGAAGGGAACACCCCTTCCTATTTGCGAGTCGGAAATGCATTTTGCGAGTCGGTCCCGACTCGCAAAATGCATTTCTGAATAGGAAACTGCGATTTGCGAGTCGCAAACGGCAAATTTTGCCGTTTGCGAGTCGCAAACAGTTTCCTACATCTGGCCCAATGTCTCTAAATTATTAGACCTGCAGACATTGGTGTAGTAAGCATTGAATATGGTAAGATCGGCATGTAATGCACATTTTCAAAAGAAAACTAACAAAAAGGCACTTGCTGGAACCAGCAGTTGCCTCGCCCCATGGTGTCAGTATTAATCAGGTCTGGTTAATTAATCCTTCGGCCTAGCCAATCAAGGTGTGCCACTTGCCGCCACATACCCCATGGGCATGCCTACACTACCCCCTTATATTTTTTAAATTATTTTAATTCAATTTCAAGACCATGTCCCCGAGTCCTGTAGTGGTTGCCACAAGATACAGTGGCAATCTAGTAAGGGTTGGCTAGTTCCCCTTAATATGGCAATCTGCACATATTTTGACACTAAATATTCAGAATACCTACATTTTAACCCATTCATGTCCAACATGCCCCTTTTTAAAATGCTTATTTCTTAAAATAATGAAGGCTACGGGTTGATCTAAGCACTCTTCATTAAGCTGTGAGAGTACTGCTCTTATACCATACACTGAGGAGTCTGTTTGCACAACAAACTCCTTGGAGTAGTCTGGTGCCTTCAGCACAGGTGCTGTGCACATGGCAGCCTTCAGGGCATCAAAAGCGGTCTGGCAAGCGTCAGTCCAGATCACCTTCTTTCGTTGCTTCTTGGAAGTCAACTCATTCAAGAGGGCAACAATGGTGCCATATCCCTTGATAAACCTCCTGTAATAGCCAGTGAGTCCTAAAAAGGCCCTCACTTCAGTCTAGGTCTTGGGAGGCTCCCAAGCCAGAATGGTGTACATTTTTATCTTTAAGGGTGCCACCTGGCCACTACCCACGTGGTGTCCCAAATACACCATTGAACCCTGCCATATTTGGCACTTGCTTGCCTTAATAGTGAGGCCTGCCTTCTGCAGGGCCTCCAACACTTTACAGAGGTGTTGCAAGTGTTCCTCCCATGTGGAACTAAAGACAGCAGTGTCATCCAGGTAGGCGGCACTGAAATCATCCAGTCCAGCCAATACCTGGTTGACCAACCTCTAAAAGGTGGCAGGGGCATTCTGCATCAGAAAGGGCATCACCCTAAACTGGTAGTGTCCATCTGGTGTGGAGAATGCAGACCTCTCCTTAGCCCCCTCAGTTAGGGTAATCTGCCAATACCCAGAGGTAAGATCAAAGGTATTTAGGTATTGGGCAGCTCCCAACCGGTCAATGAGCTCATCAGCTCGGGGAATGAGGTGCGCATCAGTCTTGGTGACCGCATCGAGTCCCCGGTAATCCACACAGAGCCTGAGTTCTAGGGTGGTACCAGGAGCAGCAGGCTTTGGGACCAACACCACAGGGCTGGCCCAAGGGCTGCTGGAAAATTCAACAACCGTCAGCGCTAACATTTTAGAGGCTTTATCTTTAATGTTAGCCCTTTCTCTGTCAGTCACTCTGTAAACCTTGTGTTTAACAGGAGGATTGTCCCAGTGTCCACATCATGTGTACACAAGTGTGTGACCCCTGGGATCAGAGAGAACAGTGAAGCGAACTGACCCAACAAGTGGCAACAGCTCCTCTGCTGCTCTGGGGTCAGGGAGCAGGAGAGGATCACTCCCTCCACAGACTCATCTTGTTCTCCAGCAGACAGGAGGTCAGGAAGAGGCTCACTCTCTTCCCCCACCCCATCATCTGTTGCTAGGAGCATGGACAATTCAGTCCACTCAAAGTGTGGCCTGAACTGGTTCACATGCAGGACCCTTAAAGGGTTCCTGGGAGTCCGCAAGTCCACCAGGTAGGTGACTTCAATCTTGTGCTCCACCACCTGAAATGGGCCAGTCCACTTGTCCTGGAGTGCCCTAGGCTCCACTGGTGCCATTAGCCACACTCTTTGCCTAGGCTGAAACTTGACCAGAGTGGCATTCTGGTCATACGAGCATTTCATGTCTTCCTGGCTTGCTTCCAGGTTCTCCTGTGCGAGATACTTGAAGCGGGCATTCTGGTTTCTCAGAGCTAGCATGTAACTGAATACATCCTAGGGAGGGGGTACTAGGGGCTTTCTCCAAAGCCTCCTTTACCAGACTCAAAGGTCCCCTCACAGGGTGGCCATACATCAGTTCAAAAGGACTAAATCCAAGCCCTTTTGAGGCATGGCAAGAGGATGTCCCACTTACGCCTCAATAGGCCAATAATCATGCCTTTTAAGGGTGAGGTTGAATCTTTCAACCAGACCATTGCTTTGGGGGTGGTAAGGACTGGTGAACTAGTACGTTACCCCACACTCTTGCCACAGAGACTTCATATATGCTGATATGAAGTTGGTACCCCTGTCAGATACCACTTCCTTGGGGAACCCCATGTGGGTAAAAACCCCCATCAATGCACAACCCACCACAGGGGAACTGATTGGCCTCAGAGGAATGGCTTCCGGGTGGCGTAGTCCACCAAGACCAGGATGAACCTGTTGCCCATGGCTGTCTTGGGATTCAGAGGCCCCACAATGTCAATACCAACCCTTTCAAAGGGGGTACTGACCACTGGAAAAGGTTGGAGGGGAGACTTACATTTCCCCCCACTCCTGCTACTTGCTTGACAAGTCTGCAAAGACCTGCAATGAGCATCTGAGTTCCTGCGCTTTAGGGGCTAGTAAAAGTGGGTGACAAGCCGTTCAAAGGTCTTGTCCTGCCCCAAATGTCCTGCTGAAGGCACATCATGGGCCGGACCCAGTAGGAAGGCTATGAATCACTGGGGCACCACCAGCACACGGGCTGACCCAGGCTCAGCAACCTTAGGCTCACTATAGAGGAGGCCGTCCTCCCAATAAATCAGGTGAGATCCTGGCTCCTTGTCAGCAACCTGGTCTGCAGCCTGCTGCCGCAAACCAACTAGAGTAGGGCATGTCTTCTGTGCCTCACAGAATGCCTCCCTGGTGGGTCTCCCTTCCTGCTGCCACTGTGACAGCTCAGGGACCTCCCCCACCTCAGCCACATGTTCCCCAGTAGGTTCCGGGGCATCACTCTCAGGCTCCGCCTCCTCCCGGCTCTGGGAACTTCAGGGGCCAGTTTCCCACGCCTCTTGCCCTTCCTCTTTTTGACAGTCCCTTGGGCCACTGTTTCAAGCTCCAGGGGCTCCTGACCACTCTGATGGGCTGCCACTGACCTGGTGTGTACGCATACCCTCCCAGGCAGACTTAACATCTCCAAGTGTGACCTGTTTTCCACACCTTCCAAGGGGAATCCTCCAGGCCATTGCCAAGCAAACAATCCACAGGCATGGTTAGGGTCACAGCTACCTTCAAGGAACCTGAGGCCACCCCCCTATTCAAAGGGAACCTGCACCACTCTGCACAGGCGCACTGAGTTGTCCACTGCAACTACTTGGTGAGGTACCCGGGGATCTTACTGTTCTTCAGACACCAGGTGACTCCTCACTGTAATCACACAGGCTCCTGTGTCTCTCAGAGCCTCCACCCTCTGCCCATTAATGGTCACCCATTGCCTGTACTTTTTAGTGTTCTCAGGCACTAGGGTTCTTTGGACCATCTCACTGTCCCCTAGTGAGACAAGAGTCATCTTAACTGGTTCCCAACCACCTGGAACAAACTCCTCCCCAAGCGCTACACTAGCCAAACCATGGGACTGAACACCAGTGGGTGCTGGTGTACTCTTGGGGCATTTGGGGTCATCCCTCACATGACCCACTTGGTCACATTCATAACACTTACTCAGGGGCCCCCCTCCACATGTTTCCCTTTAGATAACCAGGGTTTCTTTTCACTGGGGGGCTGGGAATCCTTACCCTGGGAACTAGGTTGGGGCCCTTTAGAGATCTCCCTCTGTTTAACCTTACCCCCCTTTCTTCTGAGAGGGACCCTGCCCACCCTTGGCATGGTCTTCCCCACACCTCTTCTGGACCCTGGTCATTTCCCAGCAGTCTGCTTCCTGTGCTAGCTTCCTGGGGTCAGTCAGCTTGCTGTCAATTAGGTGCTGGCGCAACTCTGGAAAACATAAACTGTACAAGTTCTCCCAAGCAATTAAATTGTAAAGCCCCTCATACATTGTCACCTTACTGCCCTTCACCCAACCATCCAGTGACCTACAGAATAAATCAACACATTCCAACATTGTTTGGGATTCCTTCTTCTTATGGGACCAAAACTTGTCCTTATACTGATCAGGGGTGAGACCATATCTTGTGAGTAGGGCATCCTTCATGATAGAGTAGTTGAGCCCCTGAGGATCCCCTAAGGATGTCAGAGTATCCCTCCCCTCTACCTCACAGTGCTTCCACAGACCCGTCCCCCAATGAGCTTCAGGGACAAGATTAATATGGAGAGCAGACACATACCCCTTGAACTACAAGAATATGTCATCCTCCCTTTTGCAAACTTTCAAATGGTATTTAGGAATTTGCACCCCCTCTCAGGCTGCACTGTGCTGTTGATGCTACCATCCCTCCTGGACAGGCTCCTATGATCCAGCTCCCTCAAGCTAAGCTCATGGGCCAGTAGTAACTTCTTTTCCTCCATGGCCATCCTTCTTTCTTCCATCCTAAACTTTTCTAACTCCAACTGGTGAGCCCTCTCTGCCTGTCTGTCCTGTAACTCTTCAGGAGTCAGACCCTTTGATGAGACACTGCTACCTGCCCTGGAGACCACCCCCCTGGACATAACAGGCCCACCCACCATACCATTGTGTATGGATTGCTCTTCCTCCTCCTCATCCTCCTCCTCCTCTGTGTGCCTCTCAGCTTCCTTGGCTGTCACCCAGGCCCTCAGTGCCTTCTACAGCTCCTCCTTCCTGGTGGAGCCCTTGATGGGACAGGCAAGTTTTTGCAGAACTGCTTCAACTGAGCAACTGTATAGCTCTCCAGTCAAAAGCAGCTCCAACTGATGCATCTCCAGATTGAGACATGATGAAGAGTTAACCATGAGCCACCATGAGTCAGGCACGGGTACATACTATGTGGGTACCGTGTTGTGACACGGAGAACCAAAGATAACCCACATTTGTATTGTTACGCCACAGTTGAGGTCATATAACTGAGCCATGTCTCTCCTGTGGCAGTGGAGGACCAGCAGACCAAGCAGCACTTGTTCACATATTTCCAGTGGTCAAATGCACAGAGGTGTCTGGTTCATGTGTGTGGGCCAATGTTTCGCCTGTATAATTATTGGGATCTATGTTGTCACAGTTACGAGCAGGTCTAGTCATGAGTTTGTGGCGCCATTTCCTGTATCTACAAAGTATCCTTTGCAGATCTATAGAAGTAAAGCCAATGAGGATTTGAGAACACACATGGGGATGGTCCAACCCTGTCACTGTAGACAGGTTATGAGACTGTCAACAGGGCAACCTTGGTGTGCTGATACAGTTAATATCTCAGGATTATTGTACCAGCAGGTGTCATCACAACATTTGTACACAGGTTGGCCTCTAAAATTCCCACTGCATCTGGGAACAACATTGCCTCTGTGCTGATTAATCTCACAGCCATTCACCACGCACGCCCCATCAATATGTTGGGAGCAATGTGAATCAGCATGTGGGCTGTCAGGGTCCTAACATGTGTAGACATTTCATGCACATTATCTGACGTTGATTGTTGTGCTGGAGGCACCATACCCAATCCCTGCATACAGCCATGGTACACTGTCACAATTTGTCACTCATGCATACATGAGACCCAGACAAGGGATAGTCCATGATTTGGGTATTTGGAGACAAGTTCCCACACATGGTACGATAAATAAACTGATGATGCTATACATTTTTTTGAGTCTGCATTGTCGACCCACCTGACACAATACCCCAGGAGGAATAAGAGGTTTGGAAAAGCAACTATGATACAAATGTAGCCACAAGGAACATTTAGGGTAATGCAAAGACAGGAGCCAGTCAGGCTAACAGGATGCAGGGTCAATCAGGATCCAGACAGTTCACAAGGTAAATACACAGTGGTCAGACTGAGACTGGTCAAAGGAGGAACAAGACAGTTGAAATGGAAAACTATGTTTGTCCTGTGTTTTGGAAGGTAAGACATTAACCCAAGGGCTGTGTTACACAGCTGATTTATACGGCAAGGCAGAACAGTGTTATAGATAAAATGGCAGCTTCTATGCTGTTCCAAGCATCAGCAAGAGCAGTGCATGTTCAAATTGCTGGTCTCCATGGATGTGCTCATAGGTGTGTGCAGCATCAGTCTCTCACAAGTCCTGTATGTGAGATTCAAGTTCAAAGGGCCAACAGTACCTTTCACATGGGAATCACTGTACAAGTGATAACAGGTCTTAGAAACTACAAGCCAGTGTATTATTTAACTTGATGTCCATGCAGACAGAAGTACAATGACTATGCCATACCATGCTGAAGGGTGAAGCACACTGGATTTAGATTGTGAGTCTGGGAGTGTGTGCAGAGGAGGTATTATCTGGGTACACATATTACCTTTCCAGGGACCTCTGAAGACGGGTGGGTAAGACCGGGAACATGGGTGTGTCAGGACTTAGGACATGGGCTGACATGTCCAGGAGATGTCATGTGAGCAATGCTTGTCATACCTGGGGCACTTGTGCTATGACTTTGCTGCTTATATGTGTTTGACCAGGCCCTTTTACAGGGTCATTCCCCAGACTTTTTGCTTTTTGCTTCATAATTTCTTCTGACCTTTGTTGGCTGACGTTTTGACTCTGAGCACTTTTTCACTGCTTACCAGTGCTACAGTGGATATGCTCTCCCTTACAAAATTGGTATGATTGGATTATACCTAATTGGCATATTTAATTTACCTATAAGTCCCTTGTAAACTGATATCCCTATACCCTGGGCCTGTAAATTAAATGCTACTAGTGGGCCTGCAGCGCTGCTTGCGCCACTCACTGAAGTAGCCTGTCAAACGTATCTAAGGACTGCTAGCGCAGAGCATGTGTGCGCAGTTTCCTGCCACAGGGACCTTGCATCTAAATTTACTTGCCAGGCCCAGAACTCCCCTTTTACTACATGTAAGTCACCCCTAAGGTACGCCCTAGCTAGCCCTTTGGGCAGGGTGCCATGTATGTAGAAGGCAGGACATTTGCCATGTTGCATGGCCTGTCCTGGTAGTGACAAACAGCCTAACTTAGTGTCTCACTGCTGTGACTGCCACCTCCTCATAGGATTACATTGGTAATGCCCTGCCTTATGTGTAAGGGGTATTGTCTGATTTATAAGGGGTAGCGTAGGCATGTTTGGTATGGTTGTGATAGTGGTAAGAAATACTGCTTACTGGTGTAGGTGTATTTTTTTTTACTATCACTTAAATGCCACTTCTAGAAAGTGCTCATTTATCTGTGCTTATGACTTTGGTGTTTTGCAGCTTGTCTCCAATCCACGTCTGGGCAGACTGACAGTTGGGGCTTTGTGCCTACTTCTCAGACAGCCTGAACACAGGGAGGGTGGAGGTGATACAGAGGTGCATCTACATATTGTAAAGCCTTCCTGGGATTTGAGAAGGGAGAGGCTGGGCACACCTCCATTTGTAAAGGCAGTGCCCTGGCCTCACACAATAGGGTCGTTAACCCCCCACAGACGTTTGGAGCCTGTGCTGAAAGGAGAGAGGGGGCACTCCCAGAACCAGTTATAACTGGCTGGAACCTCCTCTCCCTGCCATTGTGAAACACACTGTAAACCCAGTATAGGTACATGGGAATTTTCCCCACAATTTGAACATTCTTGGAACTTGAAACTGGACACAGAATGCTAATGAATGGACTCACCAGGAAACCACCTTGGACTGCTGCTGCTGTGCTGACCTGTGACCTGCCTGGTCACTAGGAGAACTGCCACCATCTGCACCCCTTGTGCTGGCCTGTAGCTGGGCTTACCAGCCCTGTGCTTCTTCTTGTCCTGCTTGCTCTCAAGGGCAGGGTGCTCTGGCCCCTGACCCCTGCCACGATCTCTACATCCTTGCCTGTAGTGCTTGGGGAAAGCGCTCTCTCTTGAATTGCTGAAGAAGATCACTGCTGAAGCCTGGGCTTCAGATGTGCCTTAGCGCTTGGAAAAGCGCTTTATTTTTCTTATCCCTGAAATCACTGCGGCATCCTGGGCCTGGGACAGAGCCCTCGCGCTCCTAAGCGCGCTATTGTCTTTTGCCCAAATCACTGCGCAACCCGGGCTGAGAAACAAGCCCTAGTGCTTTCTTAAGCGCTCCCCTGCTGCTAAGATTCACCGCAGCAGCCGGGCTTGTGAATTCTCCTTAAGCGCGAGGTCCGCGCTCATCTAAGTGCCCCCGGGGCATGAGGAAAAACCAACCGGAGCAAGCGTGCTCCTGTCTGCGCCCCTATGGCACGGTCCGCTCCCAGGAGCGCCCCCGGGGCACCAGCTGCCTCTCCTTTCCTCTGAAGTGTTGCGGCGGCCCGGAACAGCTTCCAACACTCGCGCACCACATCGGGTGTGAGCGAGTGTCTCCTCGTGCCCCCGGAGGGGTCCGAGGTTCCAAGAACCGCAAAGCAGGACTCGGGGAAGGCGCGGGGAGCGCCCCTTCCCCGGTCTCTGCAGTTGAAGCAGGACGCTCCGGTTTCTGCAATTTTTTCTGGCCTTTTAGGCAGCAGCGCCGTGAACGAGGGCGGCTGCCTATTCCCAAGCAGGACACGGAGAGAGAAGGGAATTCCCTTTCCCCTGGTCACAAGGATCACGGGTCCCCAGAGGTGCCTGTTCTTTTCATTGTAGAGGGGTGCAGACCCCCCCTCTCTCCCAAGAGACATCAGAGGCCCCCGTTTTGCACATAGGAGCACCGGGTGCCCCATTGTTTGTCTTCTAGGCACTGGGAGTGCCTCCTCATCACAACTAGGTACGTTTTAGGGAATATGGGCTCCAGGAGCCTAGTATAGAACTTACCTGCTCTCATAATATTACATATATGTGCTGATGGTTCTTTTATGAGCGTGACAAGCTGATATGTATTTTTATGACTTGTGATCTGTTTTCTAATGTTCCTTTTATGGGTATTTAGGGGTTATTCATGACAAGTGCATATAACTCTTATTGTAATTCCTGACTACTGCTTATGTTACAGAATCCTGAGTACTCATGTCTTCTAATGTGACAACTGCGTATTCTTGCAGAGTATTAGTAACATTCTGACAACTGCTAAGGTAGCAGGATATTACTTACGTGTAATGTTGGTCTAATTATGTTTTGTGCAATACAGATTATTTTTACATAGCTCAGTGTTGTATTTACTTTGTGGTGTACATTTTGCGTCACGTGTGTTGTGTGTGTTGTGCAAACGCTTTACACATTGCCTCTGGGATAGGCCTGACTGCTCGTGCCAAGCTACCAAGGGGGTGAGCAGGGGTTATCTTGGACGTGTAACTCCCTTGCCCTGACTAGAGTGGGTAGGTTCTGCCTGGCTGAGGTGCATACCCTAGCCAACCAGAAACCCCATTGCTAACAAAATGGAAATCTAGTCACACATTGTCCTTGCAAAGATAGGTGATGTAACAGTTACTGCTGTCAAGGGTCTGGTCATACATTCCTGTTACTAATGCAATAGCACATTCACTGTCTCATGTATGATGATTTTTTTTCCATTATTGACTGATGGTGTCTTAGTTGTGTGCCATATGCTGAAATGAACCTTGTTGCCAACATGTATGTGTGAAATAGGTGTGGTCCTCTGCTATCGCCCTTCAAATGTGACATGTACAGGATATATGTCATTTACAGTGTGAGTGAATGTGTCTGTACATTCATACGCATCTAACTAGTTTAGCAAATTCTGTGTCCTAATCGGTATTTCAGCAATGCTCCATGAGGCTACACTCTGAAGCTGATAGTTAGAGATAATGTTATGCAAAAATGATTTTCCAGACCATGATATGGTTATTTACATATGGTTAGACTGTGGTGATGGGTGAGTAGGGTCAAAAGAACATTTGTGCAATCTGATGTCTCCGACGCAATCCTGCTGCTGTGTTTGGATGGTCCCCCTCATGTTGATGGCCAGCATCCTCCTCTTCCTCCTCTTCAGGCATTTGTGGGTCGGTTCATATAGGGGAATGTTCCTTCTTACACATATGTTGTGCAGGATGGCACAGGTCAAAATTATTTTGCACACCATTTCTGGTGAGCATAGGAGGCTGCCTCCTGTGATGTTGAGGCACCTGAATCTTGACTTCAGCATGCCAAAGGTCCTCTCGACTATGGTGCGTTTCCTCCTATGTGCCTCATTATAGGCACACTCTGATGCAGTGCTTGGGTTGCCAAATGGTGTCATAATCCATGGCTGGATCCCATACCCCTGATCAGCTAAAAGAGAAAATGAGTGAGAACATGTTGATGTAGCTTGTCCCATAAATATCACCTTGCATGGCAGTAGGTCTCTTGTGTTGTCTGTGACTCATTGGTGTTTGTGTTATTGTGTCGATTGCTAGGCTTTTAGGATGTACCATCAGCATTGGGTTGTTTCCTCATCTAAACGGGTGTTTGGCTGTTGACCGGATGTCAGCAGTATTTTTGGAGAATTGCAGTACAGTGTGTACTCCCTTGCATTGTGACTTGTGATACAGGTGTTCCACGTGATTTATTGAATCCAATCTTCCAACAGCTTGAATCCCAACAGTTCATTCATCGGAAAATTACACTACATTCCAAGCTTTATTTATAACCGGAATATAATACAGACGTGTATTACTGTCCGTGCAGATATCCTTAACAATCCTAACCATCAGTCATGACCATCTAGGTCCAAATCTTGAAATCAATGCTTGGTACTGCATACGTCGTGAGTTATACAATTATCGGGCACAGATTGGTGAATGGGCAGAGATTGACGAACTGGAGTTTATTACGACAAGCTCGTGGAATTACTAATTGCAGAAGATTGGATTCAATAAATCACGTGGATGGGACTACACATTATAGAATTGTTTTGAACTTTGATTATAAATACTATATGTTACTATAACGACGTGGATACATGCTTTGTATTTAAAATTGTTTGAGTGCCTCACATTGTTCTCTATGTGTGTCATGGTGTTTGACCTGCAGCTAAAAACATTACACACCCCTTACATAGTACGTATTGGTTTGAAGGGTGTTGGATTGAGTGTTATTGATGTGATATTGAAAGTTTCATCTTCCCAGATGTACTGCCAGTTGGGGCACTGTGTTTGTCATTGTGTTGTTTTTTAATTGTTCCCTTGTGTCTGTGGAGTGGCATCAGTTGTTAATTGGAACGGTCATTTGTCCCTAGGTGTGTCTCCCATTGGGTGAAGATATGAAACATGCCTAGCAGTGTCACAACCTCAGTGTTTTCCTGTCCACGTGTCGATGTCGTGGTGTATGTGTTGTGTGTCCTAGAGGGTTGCTGTGCAGTGTGTGTATATAAGTAAGTTTCTGTACTTACCAACAAGTAGGCCATTTCCATATCGTCCAAGATGAATGAATCATGTACACTCCCAGGATACTTTGCCACGATGTTGGTAATCAATCCCTGGTGATCGACAATGGCCTGCACATTGATGGAGTGTGTGTGCTTCCTGTTGCGGTATAGATGTTCGGTTGCAGCAGGTGGCACAATGCGTACATGTGTGCAGTCAATGGCACCAAGGACGTGCAGGAAGCCATTAGGTAAAACCCCTGTTTTGTCTCCTGCTGCTTCTGCTGTGTGTTGGGGAAGCAGATGTGGGGGGTGTGAGTGAGATGATGGCATATAGTACCTTGGGGATGAAGTCGCAGAATGATGGCTGTGAGATCCCAGCAACCAGGGCGCCAGTGGTTTGAAAGGAGCCACTTGCCAACATGTGTAGTACAGCTAGCAGCTTGGTTTCTGGTGGAATGGTGTGGGGTGTCTGCAAGCTGGGTACCAACTGTGGCTCAATGTTGTGCAGCGGCTGCTGAATGACTTGCCAGTTCAGCCTGTACCTCTGAATGATGTCTTGTTGGCGGAGTCCCATAAGGGTTGTCCTGGTGCGGAATATCCTCTCCTGCCTTCTACGTTGCCTTTGGGGTCCCTGCCCGTGTTGTGGAAGCTGCTGTTGTTGTTCCTGTGCTCTGCGTCTGCGTGCATGCTGGATGAAAAGCACCTCTATGTCTTCCTTTTGGAGCTCTGCTGTTGCTTCTGTGTGGTTTCACTAAATACAGGTGTGTTTGCCCCATTTTAACGCCTGCCCTGACCCAGGCGGCATTTTTTGACGCAAATCGGGTTGTGCCTCATTTTCCGACTCCGCCTCCCGGCCGTGCGTCATTTTTGCACGGTAGCATAAATAAGGCGCACGGGTGTTTAAGTCATTTTTTGGACGGGAACGCCTACCTTGCATGTCATTAACGCAAGGCGGTTTCCCGCATCCCGAAAATGACGCACACGGTGGGATTTTGGCGTTCGCGGCCTCGGGCGTCAAAGTTTAAATATGGTGCACGGTATGCGTCGAATGTGCGTCAAAGATTTTGACGCACATTCGGCGCAGAGTATAAATATGCCCTGCAATCTAAAAACCAACTTCACTAAAAGATGTATTTTTAAATTGTGAGCTCAGTGACCCTAAACTCCACTTTTCTATGTGCTCCCAAAGGGAGTCTGCACTTTAATAATATTTAAAGGCAGCTCCCATGTTAACCTATGAGAGATGGCCTTGCACAGTGAAAACCGAATTTGGCAGTATTTCACTGTCAGGACATATAAAACACATTAGTTTATGTCCTACCTTAATCTTACACTGCACCCTGACCATGGGGCTAGCTAGGGCCTACCTTGGGGGTGCCTTACATGTAAGAAAATGGAATGTTTAGACCTGGCACGTGGGTATACTTGCCAGGTCAAATTGGTAGTTTAACTCGGCACACAGACACTGCAGTGGCAGGTCTGAGCCATGTTTACAGGGCTACAAATGTGAGTGGCACAACCAGTGCTGCAGGCCCACTAGTAGCATTTGATTTACAGGCCCTGGGAACCTCTTTTGCACTGTACTAGGGACTTACTAGTAAATCAAATATGCCAATCAGGGAAAGCCAATTACACATATATTTTACATAGGAGCACTTGCACTTTAGCGCTTGATAGCAGTGGTAAAGTGCCCAGAGTAACAAAAACAGCAAATACAGAGTCCAGCACACATCGACAACCTGGGAAACAGAGGTAAAATGTTAGGGGAGACCACGCCAAGGATGCCAAGTCTACCACACTACAAAAATAGACTTCACAATAAGTTCTATCTCAGCCCAAAAGAAACAAGGCCCTGCAATCCCCAGGAAATCCACTGTGGGGCGAGGCACTGCCACCACGACCCAAAGGGAGTAATGTGGGTGCCCCTCACACACCAGCCCAGACAACAAGGCAAAACAGCGCTCTTCATATGCTACACCATGGGAGGGGACGTGACGCTCACACTGCCACAACAAAGGCTGGGAGGAAAAGGGGCACATCGCCCAGCCCCTGGAAACAACTGAGGGGGCACAAGGATGCAGGGCCCAGACAAGAAGGCCAGCACAAAGGTCTTGATAAATGTAAGTGGCAGTCCTTCTACTGACCCAGCAGGCGGCAGGTCAGCACATTAGCAGGGTAGTCCCAAGGTGGTTCCTGGTGAGTCCTTCCAGCAGCATCTAGTGTCAAGTCCCCACAGTGTCCAACAGCGTCTCAAAAAACATGGGGAACAACCCCTGTACTTATACTCATTTTGCCCAGATTCTACAAGTTGGGAGAAGGTTCCAACGAGCTCTAACTAGTTCCAGTAATGACCCTTTCTCCTCCACGTGGCTCCAGACATCAGTAGGGGGTAAACAAGCCCTTTATTTCAGGGCAGGACACAGCCTGTACAAATGTAAGTGTGCCCCGCCACTACCTCTCCCAGCCCAGGAAGATCACTCAGTATGCAGACATACTCCTTTTATACTTCCACCCTCCCTCTGTAATGGCAGTCTGGAAATTATACACAAAGCCCAGCTGTGAATCTACCTCAGACGTGGATTGGAGTCCAGTTGCAAAGCACAAGAGTCATAAGCACAGAGAAATGCCCATTTTCTAAAAGTGGCATTTCCACAATGGTAATAAAAGAATTCACCTAAACCATTAAGCAGAATTTCTCACTACCATTCCAACCCTACTAAACATGCCCACGCTGCCCCCATAGGTCAGAGAATACCACTTAAATCTATAAAAGGGCATTTCCAATGTAAGCCTAAGAGAGAGGCAGCACTCACTGAAGTGTCCAACCAAATAGGCTGTTTGTCACTACTAGGACAGGTCACACAGTAAGGCACATGTCCTTCCTCCTAGCTACACAGCACCCTGCCCATAGGGCTGCCTAGGGCCTACCTTAGGAGTGACCTGCATGTAGTAAAAGGGGTGGTTCCAGGCCTGGCAAGTAAAGTAGATGCCAAGCCACCGTGGCAGTAAACTGTGCATGCAGGCCCTGCAGTGGCAGGCCTGAGACAGGCTTGAAAGGCTACTTCTGTGGGTGGTTGTAGAAGGCTGGCCTGGTGTGTGGTGGTTACCTATGGTACGTACACCACATACCAGGTCCATGTATCCCTTCATTAGTGTAGTGTAGGCAGTGTTTAGAAGACAGGCTCTCTAGAGGTAGCTGTGGATCAGCAGCCAAGGCTTATCTTTGAGACATGCAAAACTCATGCAATACCACTTTAGTCACACTTAGTACTTACACACATGAAAGAAAACACTCAGGCGGTCATTCCAACCTTGGCGGTAAAAGGCACTTACCGCCGTGCAGAAGACCGCCATAACACCGCCGCGGTAAACCGCCACGGTCATTCTGACCCACAACAGGCAAACCGCCAAAATACAGACATCCACAAAAGTCCGCTACACCAAAGGCCAGCGAGAAACTGGCGATGTCCAAACCTCCACCGTCACGCCAACAGAAATACGCCCATGCCATTACGACCCACGAATCCACGCGGCGGTCTTTCAACCGCGGTATTCCATTGGCGGTACACACCGCCGAACTCAAAATACACACACATCTACAAAACACCGCCACATTGGACAATTGCAAATACACATACCTGATACACATACAAACACCACTCCCACACACCCAACGCAATATAAAACACACACACACATCACCCACAAACCCCCACTCCTAGAAAATCGTGAACACGCAAAGAGGAAAGAGATCCGAGCACCCAGACGCGCAATTCACTGTCACCCAGCAATATTACCACGCACTTCAAACAACACACCAATACACATCACCCCACTTAGCACCACACAATCCACCACACACATCACCCACACCACCCCATGGCACCGCAAAGACACCCCAGGTTTTCTGACGATGAACTCAGGGTCATGGTGGAGGAAATTGTACGGGTAGAGCCACAGCTATTCGGGACACAGGTGCAGCACACCACCATTGTCAGGAAGATGGAGCTATGGCAAAGAATAGTGGACAGGGTCAACGCTGTGGGACAGCACCCAAGAAATAGGGACGACATCAGGAAGCAGTGGAACGACCTACGGGGAAGGTGCGTTCTATGGTATCCAGGCACAACATCGCGGTGCAGCGGACTGGCGGCGGACCCCCACCTCCTCCCCCAGAATTTACAGCATGGGAGGAGCAGGTCTTGGCGATCCTGCATCCTGAGGGCCTCGCAGGAGTAGCTGGAGGAATGGACTCTGGTAAGTCAAATCTTAACTACTTCATCCCCCCACCCCACCAGCATGCCAACTCATACCCCCACCCTCACCCCCACCCCCATCACACCTACTCCTTGCAAATGTCTCAACATCACAACCCACCCATCCCCACACAAAGCCCTGCATGCGACCACAAAGCATTGACACCCATCACCAAAGCATGCCCACTGCACATACCCATCCCCCCCCAAACCACCCTCACAACAGCCCCCACAAGAGAATGCCAGCACTGGGGTACACGGGCACCCACCCATTGCACACTATGGCACACACAGTAGCAATAACCATACTTTTATACCCCTGCAGGACCCGAACGCCACGTCACCGCGCAGGAGGGTCCACAAATTTCCACTCCACCACCAGAAGAGGCCCACAGTGATGACAGCAGCTCTGTCTCCCTGGATCTAGATGACCAGCCCGGCCCATCGGGGACCTCGGGACAGTCGTTCCCCTCAGACAGCCACTGGCCACAGCAGACCTTCCCCCCTCAGTGAACACCAGCACAGCACCCACCCAGCGGGCCCATACCTCTGTCCCCAGGACAGGTCAATGAGCGGTGTGTCCACCACTACAGGGCACCCAGGTTAACCCACCACCCCAACAACAACAGGGACCTGGGGGCAGTGGTAGTAGGCACACGGTCCAGGGGACAGAGGCACAGGGAAACAGGGGAACTGGGAGGGCCGCTGTGCGACAGGGGGGGAACAGGCCCAGGGAACCCACTCTCCACGAGGCCCTCTCCTCCATCATGGGAGCATACCACCACTCCCAGGAGACGATGGCGACGGTCCTGGGCAGGTTTCAGGAGATCCAGCTTCTGCAGGAGGAACAGTATATGGGGTTCAGGGAGGAACTAAGAAACATCAGTTCCGCCATGGGCACCATCGTAGTGGCTCTGAATCAGGTAGTCACCACATTGCGGGACACTGTGGCACCACAAAGGGCCCCTGACACTAGCATGGACCTAGAACTGCCAACCACCTCTGCCGGCGCTAGTGGACAGGAGGCCCCGACACAAGACCAACAGGCCACCAGAACCCCACCCCCTGCAGAAGGAGAACCTCCCCGCAAGCGGACCCTGAGATCCAGGAAGAAGACAGAGTAAGATGCCAACACCCCCGCCAGGAAAGGATACCTCCCTGATTGTCATCCCACTGTCCCACATTGTCACCCTGTCCATCCTCAAACTGCCCCTGCTCCACTTTCCACAGCCATTTGGACAATGCACCTGTGAGACTAATAGTCTGGACTCTGCCATGGACATTCCTCCACCATCACCCCTCACCGAATTGCAACCACCCACCAATTTAGAGCACTGTAATAAACACACTTATTGCACAAAACAATCTGGAGTCTGGCTGTAATTTTGAACAGATGTATTAGACATGAACGTCCCAAAATGGTCATTTACATTGTGATGACAACATACCACTGTCACACAGCTGTAGTCCATGGGGAAACAAAGCAGATGTCACGCAGTGGGGCCCACATCTCTGAAATCGGAAGGGAAAGTCACAACTCAGTTACCATACACTGGGGGAAAAGGTCAGACAGTAGAGAGGTAGTAGTCTGTAAGTAAATGTTATATGCCGGTGTGGATTCTTACCTGTGTATCACTCAAAATACTGCTGTATTACTGTGTTCCTGTTGTCTATGTCGTCCTCTTCGCCTTCCTCCTCTTCACTCTCCACAGGCTCCACAGCTGCTACAACACCACCATCTGGACCATCCTCCTGCAGAAAAGGCACCTGGCGTCGCAAAGCCAGGTTGTGAAGCATACAGCAGGCTACGATGATCTGGCACACCTTCTTTGGTGAGTACATTAGGGATCCACCTGTCATATGGAGGCACCTAAACCTGGCCTTCAGGAGGCCGAAGGTCCGCTCGATCACCCTCCTAGTACGCCCATGGGCCTCATTGTACCGTTCCTCTACCCTTGTCCTGGGATTCCTCACTGGGGTCAGTAGCCAGGACAGGTTGGGGTAACCAGAGTCACCAATTAGCCACACACGGTGCCTCTGGAGTTGACCCATCACGTAAGGGATGCTGCTATTCCGCATGATGTATGCGTCATGCACTGCCCCAGGGAACTTGGCATTAACATGGCAGATGTACTGGTCAGCCAAACAGACCATCTGGATATTCATGGAATAATAGCTCTTCCTGTTCCTGTACACCTGTTCACTCCTGCTGGGGGGGACCAAAGCAACATGTGTCCCATCAATGGCACCTATGATGTTGGGGATATGTCCAAGGGCATAGAAATCACCCTTCACTGTAGGCAAATCCCCCACCTCAGGGAAAACGATGTAGCTCCGCATGTGTTTCAGCAGGGCAGACAACACTCTGGACAACACCTTGGAAAACATAGGCTGGGACATCCCTGATGCTATGGCCACTGTTGTTTGAAATGACCCACTTGCAAAGAAATGGAGTACTGACAGCACCTGCACTAGAGGGGGGATCCCTGTTGGTTGGCGGATTGGTGACATCAGGTCTGGCTCCAGCTGGGCACACAGTTCATAAATAGTGGCTCGGTCAAGCCTGTATGTCAGTATGACATGTCTTTCCTCCATTGTCAACAGGTCCACCAGCGGTCTGTACACGGGAAGATTTCTCCATCTCCTCGCATGTCCCAGCGGACGGTGCCTATGAAGGACAACAGCGAGCACAGAGTCAATCAACCCACAGGTATGTTCCCACAGCTTGCACAGAACACGATTTCCAATGCATTGAATGGCTTGTATGAGTGTCGATGCAAGGCCTAGGTATGTGTGACGCAGTAGAAACTAAGCCATGTGGGCCCTTGAAATGGCGGCTGCCTGACCTGTGAAGTGCGACAATGGGATGTGAGGTCAATGCGCTGGCGTGGCACACCGTGGCGGTAGGCGGTCGAAGACCGCGGCGCAAAGCAGCATTGGTTAACATGGAACCCTATGGGTCTCAGGAGCCAATGACGATGTGCGCCGGCGGTCGCGGTACGCACCGCCACGGTACGCACCGCCATTTTCTATCTGCATAATCACTCGATACCTGATCTTCCACAGGAGAGGACATACACTGCAAGTGCTGCTGTGACCTCGGTCTGGAAGAGACAATGGCTCATGCGACTGGGGAAAGGGCCCCTGCCTTCACTGCTCAGGAATTAGAGAAACTTGTGGATGGGGTCCTCCCCCAGTATGCGCTACTCTACGGTCCTCCAGACCAACAGGTAAGTACACTGGGACCATGCTTTGTGGGCAATGCCTGTGTTGAGTGGGGTGGATGAAAGATGGTGGGGAGGGGAGCGATTGAGGCATGCACCAAACGACAGATGAGAGCATGTGCCACATGGCAAGGGTGGGGATGGAGGGCCACTCACATCGAGCATGCTGAAGGTGTTGATTATTTTTCTCCCCTTGTACATGTCACATAGGTCAGCGCCCACCAGAAAACCGATATTTGGCGTGCCATCGCCAAGGACGTCCGGACCCTGGGGGTCCACCACAGACAGGGCACCCACTGTCGGAAGAGATGGGAGGACATCCGCCGCTGGAGCAGGAAGACGGCGGAGGCTCAGCTGGGGATGGCCTCCCAACATGGGAGTGGTGCCAGTCGGACTTTGACCCCCCCTGATGTCCCGGATCCTGGCGGTGGCCTACCCCGATTTTGATGGGCACGTGAGGACATCACAGCAGACACAAGGGGGTGAGTACACTCCAATCCTGGTGACTTTGCGCACAGTGGAGGTGTCTGGGTGGGGGAGGAGGGCTGTGGCTAACCCTAGGCCAGGGCAATTTCTGTAGGCTAGGCCCCTCCGTAAGGCATGGGCCTGTGCCCCCGCCCCCCAGGGTGCCAATGACAGCTATTCATTGCCCTGTGTCATCTATGTGTGCAGATGTCGCCCATAGGCTTGTAGGCCATGTCCCACGAATTGAGTAGTGGACCCCAAGTGCGCGGCGTAGTGCAGGGGGCTTCTGTGTCTGTCCTGTCCGCCAACGGTGTCGCCAATGCATGCACTCAACATTTCTTTATTTTTCCCCACCCCCCTTTTTGTTGTCTTCCTGTTCATGTGTGCATTAGCATCATCAGGCGGAGGAGAAGTGGCATCGGAGCACGAGGGAGTTGCATCTCACATGGCCACGGCGGGCCATGCAACGGAATCGGAATACACCAGTGAGACGGAGGGCGAGGGGAGCTCCACAGCGGGGACTCGTGCTGATGTCAGTGACAGCGACTCGGCCTCTGAAGGGAGCTCCCTTGTGGTGGCGGCAACATCTGTGCCCCCCGCAACAACAGGTACAGCCGCCACCCAGCGCACAAGCACCGCCCTCCCAGCAGCCCCTCAGCATCTGCCCCATGCCCGCTCACCCAGGAAGGTGGGCATCTCCTTTGCCCCAGGCACCTAAGGCCCTGCCCCTGTCACCCCTGCTGCCCTTAGTGAGGAGGTCATTGACCTCCTGAGGAAGCTCACTGTTGGGCAGTCTACCATTTTGAATGCCATCCAGGGTGTAGAAAGGGAGGTGCACCAGAGTAATGCATACCTGGAGGGCATTCCTTCTGGTCAGGCTGCCCTTCAGCGATCGTTCAACACTCTGGCCTCAGCACTGATGGCAGCCATTGTCCCTGTCTCTAGCCTCCCCCCTCCAACTTCCTCCACCCATACCCAATCCCCTGTACCTCTGCCTATCCCAGCCACACCATCAGACCAGCCTGCACACACCTCAACACCCAAGGGAAGCTCATCCAGACATAAGCACCACACATCACACAGGCATTCACACAAGCAACATCCACATGCAGATATACCAACACCCACTGCATCCACTGTGTCCCCCTCCTCCTCGTCTCCCTCCTCCCTCCCTGTGACGTCTCCACTCACACCTGCATGCACAACATCTTCAGCCACTACATCCATCACCAGCACACCCACCAGAACCCCCTGCACACGTGCACTCACCACCCCCACTACCATTCACACGTCCCCTGTGTCCTCTCCCAGTGTGTCTGTCACCCCCTCTTCCAAGCTACACAAACGCAGGCAGCCACCCACCCAACAGCCATCCACCTCACGACAGCCTCCAGCCCAAGCACCTGCACCCAAAGACACCAGACTTCAAACACCTACAACCGCAACGTCTTCCTCCACTCCCATACCCACTACACCTACCCGTCCCTCTGTTCCTAAATTGCTTTTCCTTTCCAAACTTGGCCTCTTCCCAACAACTCCCCCACCCCGTCCATCTCATAGGACTCCAGTCAGCACCTCAGCCACCACAAAAGCGGGCCCAGTGATGACAGTCTGCCATGGACTGTGGAGTCCCCCAGCCTCAAGGGCAGCCAGTTCAGTAAGGAGCCAAGGCACGGCCAGCCCACCCCCGCAAAAACATGCGAAGATTGTCAGTGGCTGGCGCAAGAGGCCTAAAACACCAGGGACCAAAATCCCTACCATGGCTCCGACAGGAAGTGTGGTGCCAGCTGGCACACCGCCAAAGGTGGGGAAGGGCCACAGGCGAGCAGGGAAGGCTGGGAAGGGCAGCACGCCCGAGAAGACCGCCAGCAGCCTAGCTGGCCAGGAGGGCCCCGCCAGCCCCATCCCAGGTGGGCAGGAGGACACCAACAGGCCCGGTACTGCAGCCCAGGAGGACCCCGCGAGCCACACTTCAGATGGGCAGGAAGGCGCCCCCAGCCACAGGTCAGGTGTCGAATGACCTCCACGCCATGGCCGGATCCGCTGCACTGGGCCCTTCATCAGAAGCACCGCTGAACTGGGCACCGCCATCTCAAGCACCGCTGAACTGGGCACCGCCGTCTCAAGCACCGCTGAACTGGGCCCGTCATCTCAAGCACCGCTGAACTGGGCCCTTCATCTCAAGCACCGCTGAACTGGGCCCTTCATCTCAAGCACCGCTGAACTGGGCACCGCCATCTCAAGCACCGCTGAACTGGGCACCGCCGTCTCAAGCACCGCTGAACTGGGCCCTTCATCTCAAGCACCGCTGAACTGGGCCCTTCATCTCAAGCACCGCTGAACTGGGCACCGCCATCTCAAACACCGCTGAACTGGGCCCGTCATCTCAAGCACCGCTGAACTGGGCCCTTCATCTCAAGCACCGCTGAACTGGGCACCGCCATCTCAAGCACCGCTGAACTGGCCCCTTCATCTCAAGCACCGCTGAACTGGGCACCGCCATCTCAAGCACCGCTGTGCGACGGGGGGGAACAGGCCCAGGGAACCCACTCTCCACGAGGCCCTCTCCTCCATCATGGGAGCATACCACCACTCCCAGGAGACGATGGCGACGGTCCTGGGCAGGTTTCAGGAGATCCAGCTTCTGCAGGATGAACAGTATATGGGGTTCAGGGAGGAACTAAGAAACATCAGTTCCGCCATGGGCACCATCGTAGTGGCTCTGAATCAGGTAGTCACAACATTGCGGGACACTGTGGCACCACAAAGGGCCCCTGACACTAGCATGGACCTAGAACTGCCAACCACCTCTGCCGGCGCTAGTGGACAGGAGGCCCCGACACAAGACCAACAGGCCACCAGAACCCCACCCCCTGCAGAAGGAGAACCTCCCAGCAAGCGGACCCTGAGATCCAGGAAGAAGACAGAGTAAGATGCCAACATCCCCGCCAGGAAAGGATACCTCCCTGATTGTCATCCCACTGTCCCACATTGTCACCCTGTCCATCCTCAAACTGCCCCTGCTCCACTTTCCACAGCCATTTGGACAATGCACCTGTGAGACTAATAGTCTGGACTCTGCCATGGACATTCCTCCACCATCACCCCTCACCGAATTGCAACCACCCACCAATTTAGAGCACTGTAATAAACACACTTATTGCACAAAACAATCTGGAGTCTGGCTGTAATTTTGAACAGATGTATTAGACATGAACGTCCCAAAATGGTCATTTACATTGTGATGACAACATACCACTGTCACACAGCTGTAGTCCATGGGGAAACAAAGCAGATGTCACGCAGTGGGGGCCACATCTCTGAAATCGGAAGGGAAAGTCACAACTCAGTTACCATACACTGGGGGAAAAGGTCAGACAGTAGAGAGGTAGTAGTCTGTAAGTAAATGTTATATGCCGGTGTGGATTCTTACCTGTGTATCACTCAGAATACTGCTGTATTACTGTGTTCCTGTTGTCTATGTCGTTCTCTTCGCCTTCCTCCTCTTCACTCTCCACAGGCTCCACAGCTGCTACAACACCACCATCTGGACCATCCTCCTGCAGAAAAGGCACCTGGCGTCGCAAAGCCAGGTTGTGAAGCATACAGCAGGCTACGATGATCTGGCACACCTTCTTTGGTGAGTACATTAGGGATCCACCTGTCGTATGGAGGCACCTAAACCTGGCCTTCAGGAGGCCGAAGGTCCGCTCGATCACCCTCCTAGTACGCCCATGGGCCTCATTGTACCGTTCCTCTGCCCTTGTCCTGGGATTCCTCACTGGGGTCAGTAGCCAGGACAGGTTGGGGTAACCAGAGTCACCAATTAGCCACACACGGTGCCTCTGGAGTTGACCCATCACGTAAGGGATGCTGCTATTCCGCATGATGTATGCGTCATACACTGCCCCAGGGAACTTGGCATTAACATGGGAGATGTACTGGTCAGCCAAACAGACCATCTGGATATTCATGGAATAATAGCTCTTCCTGTTCCTGTACACCTGTTCACTCCTGCGGGGGGGGACCAAAGCAACATGTGTCCCATCAATGGCACCTATGATGTTGGGGATATGTCCAAGGGCATAGAAATCACCCTTCACTGTAGGCAAATCCCCCACCTCAGGGAAAACGATGTAGCTCCGCATGTGTTTCAGCAGGGCAGACAACACTCTGGACAACACCTTGGAAAACATAGGCTGGGACATCCCTGATGCTATGGCCACTGTTGTTTGAAATGACCCACTTGCAAAGAAATGGAGTACTGACAGCACCTGCACTAGAGGGGGGATCCCTGTTGGTTGGCGGATTGGTGACATCAGGTCTGGCTCCAGCTGGGCACACAGTTCATAAATAGTGGCTCGGTCAAGCCTGTATGTCAGTATGACATGTCTTTCCTCCATTGTCAACAGGTCCACCAGCGGTCTTTACACGGGAAGATTTCTGCATCTCCTCGCATGTCCCAGCGGACGGTGCCTATGAAGGACAACAGCGAGCACAGAGTCAATCAACCCACAGGTACGTTCCCACAGCTTGCACAGAACACGATTTCCAATGCATTGAATGGCTTGTATGAGTGTCGATGCAAGGCCTAGGTATGTGTGACGCAGTAGAAACTAAGCCATGTGGGACCTTGAAATGGCGGCTGCCTGACCTGTGAAGTGCGACAATGGGATGTGAGGTCAATGCGTTGGCGTGGCACACCGTGGCGGTAGGCGGTCGAAGACCGCGGCGCAAAGCAGCATTGGTTAACATGGAACCCTATGGGTCTCAGGAGCCAATGACGATGTGCGCCGGCGGTCGCGGTACGCACCGCCGCGGTATGCACCGCCATTTTCTATCTGCATAATCACTCGATACCTGATCTTCCACAGGAGAGGACATACACTGCAAGTGCTGCTGTGACCTCGGTCTGGAAGAGACAATGGCTCATGCGACTGGGGAAAGGGCCCCTGCCTTCACTGCTCAGGAATTGGAGAAACTTGTGGATGGGGTCCTCCCCCAGTATGCGCTACTCTACGGTCCTCCAGACCAACAGGTGAGTACACTGGGACCATGCTTTGTGGGCAATGCCTGTGTTGAGTGGGGTGGATGAAAGATGGTGGGGAGGGGAGCGATTGAGGCATGCACCAAACGACAGATGAGAGCATGTGCCACATGGCAAGGGTGGGGATGGGGGGCCACTCACATCGAGCATGCAGAAGGTGTTGATTATTTTTCTCCCCCTGTACATGTCACATAGGTCAGCGCCCACCAGAAAACCGATATTTGGCGTGCCATCGCCAAGGACGTCCGGACCCTGGGGGTCCACCACAGACGGGGCACCCACTGTCGGAAGAGATGGGAGGACATCTGCCGCTGGAGCAGGAAGACGGCGGAGGCTCAGCTGGGGATGGCCTCCCAACGTGGGAGTGGTGCCAGTCGGACTTTGACCCCCGTGATGTCCCAGATTCTGGCGGTGGCCTACCCCGATTTTGATGGGCACGTGAGGACTTCACAGCAGACACAAGGGGGTGAGTACACTCCAATCCTGGTGACTTTGCGCGCAGTGGAGGTGTCTGGGTGGGGGAGGAGGGCTGTGGCTAACCCTAGGCCAGGGCGATTTCTGTAGGCTAGGCCCCTCCATAAGGCATGGGCCTGTGCCCCCGCCCCCCACCCCTGTAGGGTGCCAATGACAGCTATTCATTGCCCTGTGTCATCTATGTGTGCAGATGTCGCCCATAGGCTTTTAGGCCATGTCCCACGAATTGAGTAGTGGACCCCAAGTGCGCGGTGTAGTGCAGGGGGCTTCTGTGTCTGTCCTGTCCGCCAACGGTGTCGCCAATGCATGCACTCAACATTTCTTTATTTTTCCCCACCCCCCTTTTTTGTTGCCTTCCTGTTCATGTGTGCATTAGCATCATCAGGCGGAGGAGAAGTGGCATCGGAGCACGAGGGAGCTGCATCTCACATGGCCACGGCGGGCCATGCAACGGAATCGGAATACACCAGTGAGACGGAGGGCGAGGGGAGCTCCACAGCGGGGACTCGTGCTGATGTCAGTGACAGCGACTCGGCCTCTGAAGGGAGCTCCCTTGTGGTGGCGGCAACATCTGTGCCCCCCGCAACAACAGGTACAGCCGCCACCCAGCGCACCAGCACCGCCCTCCCAGCAGCCCCTTAGCATCTGCCCCATACCCGCTCACCCAGGAAGGTGGGCATCTCCTTCGCCCCAGGCACCTCAGGCCCTGCCCCTGTCACCCCTGCTGCCCTTAGTGAGGAGGTCATTGACCTCCTGAGGAAGCTCACTGTTGGGCAGTCTACCATTTTGAATGCCATCCAGGGTGTAGAAAGGGAGGTGCACCAGAGTAATGCATACCTGGAGGGCATTCATTCTGGTCAAGCTGCCCTTTAGCGATCGTTCAACACTCTGGCCTCAGCACTGATGGCAGCCATTGTCCCTGTCTCTAGCCTCCCCCCTCCAACTTCTTCCACCCATACCCAATCCCCTGTACCTCTGCCTATCCCAGCCACACCATCAGACCAGCCTGCACACACCTCAACACCCAAGGGAAGCTCATCCAGACATAAGCACCACACATCACACAGGCATTCACACAAGCAACATCCACATGCAGATATACCAACACCCACTGCCTCCACTGTGTCCCCCTCCTCCTCGTCTCCCTCCTCCCTCCCTGTGACGTCTCCACTCACACCTGCATGCACAACATCTTCAGCCACTACGTCCATCACCAGCACACCCACCAGAACCCCCTGCACACGTGTACTCACCACCCCCACTACCATTCACACGTCCCCTGTGTCCTCTCCCAGTGTGTCTGTCACCCCCTCTTCCAAGCTACACAAACGCAGGCAGCCATCCACCCAACAGCCATCCACCTCACGACAGCCTCCAGCCCAAGCACCTGCACCCAAAGACACCAGACTTCAAACACCTACAACCGCAACGTCTTCCTCCACTCCCATACCCACTACACCTACCCGTCCCTCTGTTCCTAAATTGCTTTTCCTTTCCAAACTTGGCCTCTTCCCAACAACTCCCCCACCCCGTCCATCTCATAGGACTCCAGTCAGCACCTCAGCCACCACAAAAGCGGGCCCAGTGATGACAGTCTGCCATGGACTGTGGAGTCCCCCAGCCTCAAGGGCAGCCAGTTCAGTAAGGAGCCAAGGCACGGCCAGCCCACCCCCGCAAAAACATGAGAAGATTGTCAGTGGCCGGCGCGAGAGGCCTAAAACACCAGGGACCAAAATCCCTACCATGGCTCCGACAGGAAGTGTGGTGCCAGCTGGCACACCGCCAAAGGTGGGGAAGGGCCACAGGCGAGCAGGGAAGGCTGGGAAGGGCAGCACGCCCGAGAAGACCGCCAGCAGCCTAGCTGGCCAGGAGGGCCCCGCCAGCCCCATCCCAGGTGGGCAGGAGGACACCAACAGGCCCGGTACTGCAGCCCAAGAGGGCCCCGCCAGCCACACTTCAGATGGGCAGGAAGGCGCCCCCAGCCACAGGTCAGGTGTCGAATGACCTCCACGCCATGGCCGGATCCGCTGCACTGGGCCCTTCATCACAAGCACCGCTGAACTGGGCACCGCCATCTGAAGCACCGCTGAACTGGGCACCGCCGTCTCAAGCACCGCTGAACTGGGCCCGTCATCTCAAGCACCGCTGAACTGGGCCCTTCATCTCAAGCACCGCTGAACTGGGCCCTTCATCTCAAGCACCGCTGAACTGGGCACCGCCATCTCAAGCACCGCTGAACCGGGCACCGCCGTCTCAAGCACTGCTGAACTGGGCCCTTCATCTCAAGCACCGCTGAACTGGGCCCTTCTTCTCAAGCACCGCTGAACTGGGCCCGTCATCTCAAGCACCGCTGAACTGGGCCCTTCATCTCAATCACCGCTGAACTGGGCACCGCCATCTCAAGCACCGCTGAACTGGCCCCTTCATCTCAAGCACCGCTGAACTGGGCACCGCCATCTCAAGCACCGCTGAACTGGGCACCGCCGTCTCAAGGACCGCTGAACTGGGCACCGCCGTCTCCAGCACCGCTGAACTGGGCACCGCCGTCTCAAGCACCGCTGAACTGGGCCCTTCATCTCAAGCACCGCTGAACTGGGCACCGCCATCTCAAGCACTGCTGAACTGGGCACCGCCGTCTCAAGCACCGCTGAACTGGGCCCTTCATCTCAAGCACCGCTGAACTGGGCACCGCCGTCTCAAGCACTGCTGAACTGGGCACCGCCGTCTCAAGCACCGCTGAACTGGGCCCTTCATCTCAAGCACCGCTGAACTGGGCACCGCCGTCTCAAGCACCGCTGAACTGGGCACCGCCGTCTCAAGCACCGCTGAACTGGGCACCGCCGTCTCAAGCACCGCTGAACTGGGCACCGCCGTCTCAAGCACCGCTGAACTGGGCACCGCCGTCTCAAGCACCGCTGAACTGGGCACCGCCGTCTCAAGCACCGCTGAACTGGGCACCGCCATCTCAAGCACCGCTGAACTTGGCACCGCCATCTCAAGCACCGCTGAACTGGGCCCTTCATCTCAAGCACCGCTGAACTGGGAACCGCCATCTCAAGCACCGATGAACTGGGCCCTTCATCTCAAGCACCGCTGAACTGGGCCCTTCAATTCAAGCACCGCTGAACTGGGCCCTTCATCTCAAGAACCGCTGAACTGGGCCCTTCATCTCAAGAAACGCTGAACTGTGCACCGCCGTCTCAAGCACCGCTGGCCCATTAGCGGCAGGGGCAGGCCCGCATCTGTGTCGGGCATGGCTGCACGAAGCACTCTGGGCACCAGTCCCCCTCCAGTACCAATGGAGACTGTTATCCACTTGTTAGACTGTGGCTTTGCACTCCCCAGGATGGAACAGTGGGCAACCCACCCACTGTAGATACTTGAGAGACTGAGGCTTTGCACTCCCCAGGATGGAACAGTGGGCAACCCACCCACTGTAGAGACTTGAGAGACTGTGGCTTTGCATTCCCCAGGATGGAACAGTGGGCAACCCACCCACTGTAGAGACTTGAGAGACTGTGGCTTTGCACTTCCCAGGATGTAGCAGTGGGCAAGCCACCCACTGTAGAGACTTGAGAGACTGTGGCTTTGCACTCCCCAGGATGGAACAGTGGCCATGGAGGCCCCTCGTGGATCTGGCGTGGTGGACTCATCTGGCTGAGGTGCCCCCCCTTCCCTTCCCCCTGAGGTGCCTGTAGTTTTGCTATCTGATGCCCCTGCAGTGTTCTCTCTCCGTTGGAGTCAGGTATCCTGTGTGGGCTTTGCCCATGTGATTTGGGCCCAGTGGTCCACGAACAATGCCTGCTAGAATTATCGGACTTTACAATTTATGTATATAAAAGTTTTAGATGTGTGATATATTTTTGAGCCAGTAATACAATATATTCCAATGTTTATAATCATTTCCTTTTGTCTTTGCATTCTTCCGGGGGGTTTGGGGGGTGTAACTGTGATGTATTGCTATGCATTGATGTGTGTGTTGTAGTGGGTGAGGGTGGGGGTGGGTGTGTCGCGTATGTGTGTCCCCGTAATTTTTTGCCTCCCCTTTGTCGTAGGTGCAGTACTCACCGTTGTCTTCTGCACCGGCGTTCGTGCTCCTGGTAGAGGAGCAGGTAGACAATCGCTGGGAGGATGTGGAGTTCAGGTTCCATGCTGTCCAGATTCCTCGTGGGGTGTTTTCCGTTCGAAATGTCTGTTTCCGCCGTGTTTTTATCGGCGGGGCTACCGCCCTGGAAAAGGTGGCGGATTGGTGGGTTGTGATAGGGTGGGCGGTACATTGACTCTCGCCTGTCTGTTGGCGGTGACCGCCGCGCTGTTTGTTTGTCCCAATTTGGCGGACGGTGTGTTGAAGTGGCGGTCTCTGTTGGCGGTTTCCGCCGGGGTCGGAATTCAAATTTTTTTACCGCCAGCCTGTTGGCGGTTTTGCCGCCGCTTTAACACCGACCGCCAGGGTTGGAATGACCACCTCAGTGTTACAAAGATAAAGGTACTTTATTTTGGTGATACAAATACCAAAAATACCATAGAGACTATACTCCCTTAGGAGGTAAGTAATACACACTTTATATACACTAGTTTGCAGAAATAGGTTTAAAAATAGTTCGAAAACAGTGCAATTAATGAAAATCACAATGGTTAGAAATGGGCCTAGGGGGAGCACAAACCATATACTAAGAAGTGGAATGCGAAAGGCGGTCCCCCACCTAGGCAAGTGTAGTGTGTAGAGGGGAGCTGGGAGTACTAGGAACGTCCAAAGGTAAGTACCACAACCCACCCCAGTGACCAGGAAAACTGGAGTAAATCACAGTAAGTTTCCCAGAGCACACACAGAGAAGTAAAGAATATTGCAAAACCCAGAAGAGACTGCAAGACACCAACAGTGGATTGTTGGACAAGAGGACCTGTGGAAGAAGGGGACCAAGTACAACAAGCACAGCAGAGTCCTGGAAGGGCAGGAGCCCCTACCCACCAAACTGAAGGTTGAAGAAGTGAGTCGACATTGTAGAAGGAGAGTCAGCACTGCACCCCAGAAGACGATGTCAAGTTCCTGGAGGATGCAGGTGATGTCCCACGCTGGAAGGAGGATTGCAGTCAGGTTTGCGATTTCGGATTCCACCAACAAACCTTGGCACATGCAAAACTTGTGGTTAGCAGAAAATGCCGCTGCCGGGGACCAGAAAGGACCTTGTGGACTCTACTCAGGAGGGGGAGTCAGAGGGAGCCCGCAGCAATAGCGAGAGCCCACAGAAGCCCAGGTAGCACCCACAGGATGGGGACACGTACGTCGAGGAAAAGGCCCGTGCAGCACTACAAAGAAGGCTCCCACACCGCCAGAGAACTTCTCAGGGAGCTGTGCATCGCAGGATGGACTGCTGGGGGCTGTAGCTTCAGGACGCCCAAAGATCTTGAAGGAAGGATGCCAACAAGCCTTAGCAGCTGCAAAACACACAATACAGGAGTACTGTCTTGCATGGAGAGGCAAGGTCTTACCTCCACCAAAGTTGGACAGTTGGAAGAAAGGATCGTCTGGACCATTTCATCCCACCACTTGTGATGAAGGATCCACATGGCTCGGCAGGAGAGGGGAGCCACGCAGAGAGTCACCATCACAGTTGGTGCCTGCAGAAGCAGGGGAGTGACTCCTTCACCCCAAGGGATATTCCTTCTTTCTTCTGATGCAGGCTGAAGACGGGCTGTCCTCAGAGGATGCACAACTGGGGAAATGTTGCAGTTGCTGGAAGGAGCTGGAGATACAATGTTGCCGAAGGTGTCTTGCTTCTTTGTTGCAGTTTGTAGGGTCCTGAAGAGTCCAGATGTAGTTTATTCCGTCCGAAGTCGAAGTGGAGGGTGCAGAGGATTTCTGCTGGAGTCTTACCATCCTAATCTAAGGAACCACCCAAAGGAGAGACCCTAAATAGCCCTGAAAGGGAGATTTGGTCACCTTGCTGAGTGACCACCAATCAGGAGGGGGCTCTGACATCACCTGCTGGCACTGGCCACTCAGATGCTCCCAGAGTTCCCTGCCAACCTTGAATCAAAGATGGCAAAACCAAGGGACCCTCTGGAGAAGCTCTGAGCACCACCCCTGGGGTGGTGATGGACAGGGGAGTGGTCACTGCCATTTCCTTTGTCCAGTTTAGTGCCAGAGCAGGAACTGGGGCTCAGTGAACCAGTGTAGACTGGTTTATGCAACAAGGTCACCAAATGTGCCATTCAAAACATTACCTGTGGTTAGAGAGGCTACCCCTCCCAAGCCTGTAACACCTATTTCCAAAGGAAGAGGGTGCAACATCCTTCTCCCAAAGGCAATCCTTTGTTCTGCCTTCCTGAGCTCGAGCTGCTTGAGCAACAGGAGGTCAGAAACCTGTCTGTGAAGTGGCAGCAGGTGGGGCTGCCTGGAAAACCTCAGAAGGATGTCATGGCAAATCTGGGGGTCCTCTAAGGAGCCCCCAGAGTGCATGGAATCATAGAACCAATACTTACAAAAATATTGGGTTATGATTCCGACAAGTTTGATACCAAACATGCCTAGGTTCGGAGTTACCATTATGTAGCTGGACATAGGTAGTGACCTATGTCCAGTACATGTGTAAAATGGTGTCCCCACACTCACAAAGTCCAGGAAAATGGGTCTGGAGTTTGTGGTGGTACTTCTGTCAGATCAGGGGTGCCCTCATAAACAGGTACATGCACCCCACCCTCTGGGCTGAGAGGGCCTACCATAGGGGTGATTTATAGTGACCTGATTTAGTGACCTATAGTGAAAACAGGTGCATGCCCCTGGTTCACGCAGACTGCAATGGCTTGCATGCAGAACCCTTTGAATGGGCTCCCTATGAGTGGCAGAAAAACTGCTGCAGCCCATAGGAACACCAATGCCCTGGATAACTGGGTACCATATACTAGGAACTTATATGGGGCATCAGTATGCCAATTGTGGAGTGAAATACAGTGGTAAAGGTTCCAACAACCAAATTTAGTGGAGAGAGCATAACTCAAACACACTGACAAAAAGGCCAAAAGTGGGTGTAAACAAGCTAGAAAGAGGCTACTTTCTTACAGTGATGCAAGCTGTGATGCAGGCCCACTAGTATTATTTAATTTACAGGCCCTAGGTATAAGGGATACAACTGTAAAAGGGACTTACAGGTAAATTAAATTTGCCCATCAGTTGTAAGCCAATGCTACCAACATTAGAAGGGAGAGCACATGCACTTTAGCACTAATCAACAGTGTTAAAGTGCACAGAGTCCTAGTGCCAACAAAAAGAGGTCAGAAAAACAGTAGGAAGGCAAAAAGTTTGGAGATGACCCTGGAAAAAGGGCCAGGTCCAACATCCATAAATCCCGGAACTTCACCTTCTCCCAACTGTATTTTGCACTGCATTTCAAGTCTCTGCTACTGGAATTTAGCCAGAAAATAAATTAATGAAGATCTTCTTCTTTCCCTAACCATGCAAACAATATGTAATCTATAAATCACAACCAGTTCTTCACATTGTCAAAGAAGGGTGCTGCTTCATTATAGATATGTTGCAATTCATATTCACCCATAAAGATGTTTGCTCTACGGGGGACACAAGAGGCCCCCATGCTACTCCCCATAATTTGCTGGTAGATGGTCCCATTAAATTAAAAAAAAGTTGTTAGAGCACCTTTTCCAAATATTCCAAAATGAACTTGCCTGGTCTATTGCCAGGCATTCTCCCCATCCCCATGCTAGAGGCTTCTATTGCCTCTAGCGCTTCCCTCTGAGGGATGTTGGTGTAAATCACATTGATGTTTAATGTTACAAGGACCTCTTGATGGTGGTTAAAAGGCACATTTTTGATTTTAGAGATCATATCGTCTGTGTCCTTCATATATGAGGCAAAGGACTTGGCCATGGAGCAGAGAAAGCTTACTTATGAACAGAGCAGATAAAAGGGCAAAACGGTGTGTCCTCTATAGTCTTTTGGGTCTTTGGGACTCCATACAGTGCTGGAATGACTGGTTTGTTTTTATTTAGAAATTCAAATTCCTTCTTGCAAATATCCCTACTCTCCAAAGCTCTAGCCATCAGCTGTGACAGTGAAATATTGCTAAATTAGTTTTTCTCTGTTGCAAGGCCTGTCCCTCTCATAGGTTAACATGGGGGCTACCTTTGAATCTGATTAAATTGTAGAATCCCTTTGGGAGTGGATGGACATGTGGAGTTTGGGGTCTCTGAGCTCACAATTTAAAAAAAAACATCTTTTAGTAAAGTTGATTTTAAGATAGTGTGTTTGAAAATGCCACTTTTAGAAAGTGAGCATTTTCTTGCTTATACCATTTTTGTGACTCTGCCTGTTTGTGGATTCCCTGCCTGAGTCAGTTTGACAGTTGGGCTGGTTGCACCTCACACTAGACAGTGACACAAAGGGAGCTGGGGTGTATCCTGCATATCCTGATGAGCCATCTGTGCTAGGAGGGAGGGGAAGAGTAGTCACTCACACCTGAAAAGGCTGTGTCTGCCCTCACACAATGCAGTCTCCAACCCCCTGGTGAGTGCCTGGGGCCTGACCTGGGCAAGGCAGGATTTCACATTCAAAAGAGACTTTACTTTGAAATAGGCCTACTTCAAAGGAGAAATTGGGTATGAGAAGGGCACCCAAAACCACAGACTTTAGATCACTTCTGGACATCAAGAGGAACCTCTGCATGGAGAAGAGCTGAAGAGCTAAGGAGAAGTGCTGCCCTGTCTGTGACTATGCTTTGTGGAGCTATCCTGCAGTTGCTGCTTCTGCCTTTGCAAGGGGACAAAGACTGGACTTTGTGGTATACTCCTGCTTGAGAAGGACTCTCCAAGGGCTTGGAATGAGCTTGCCCCCTGTTCTGAAGTCTCAGGGCCATCAAAGACTTCCCTTACCAGCACATGGACTCTCATCTGAGACTCCTGCCCTGACAAGTGGTGGCCTATCCAGTCCTTGGGCCCTTGAAAGGAAAAGCTGGTGAAAATTCAAGGAAATCGACTTCGGACGACTCTGGACCGATGCCGCTGCTGAATCCAGTGACGCCGCCTGCAACCGACTCTGTGATCTTCGCTGGAACGCGACGACTTTTGCAGGCCCGACACCGCTGCAGCCCCGCCGAAGTATGCGACTCCGTGGAAGTCGCCGCACCACGTCATGACCGACACCACTCAAAGTACGCAGATTCAATGTTTCAACGATCCCTGACTTCGCACATCGGCTTGTTTTCACTCTTCACCAAGGTACTGTACCTGGGAGGTCCGCGTGACTCCGTGGCCGGCGCCGCTGGTGTGAGATTGTTGGGAACGACTCCCTCACGACACCGTGTTAACACCTCATCGAAGCATTTTGTGTTTCTAAGCGCTATTTTTGAATTTAATCTTTAAAAATTCATACCTTGACTTGTGTATGTCGGATTTTTGTTGTTTTGGTCTTGCTTTGTTTAGTTAAATATTCTCTATTAATCCAAACCTGTGTTGTGTCATTTTGTAGTGTTTTTCATTAAGTTTCTGTGTGTGTTGGTACAAATACTTTACACCTAGCACTCTGAAGTTAAGCCTTCTGCTCTGCCAAGCTACCAAGGGGTGTAAGCAGGGGTTCGCTGTGGGTGATTCTCTTTTACCCTGACTAGAGTGAGGGTCCTTGCTTGAACAGGGGGTAACCTGACTGTCAACCAAAGACCCGTTTTCTAACAATAAACAAAACACAACATCCACACAACCTGCATTTCTTCTATTATGGCTATTCATGCATCTTGGTCTGACCAAAAACAAACTTTGACAATTCATAATTACTTTTATTACGTATATTTTATTTATTATTTTTCCATCATTGATTTGTGTATATTTCATTGCTTTTTTACCTAACTACGTTTGTAATCATCAAATCATTACTCATTTTCTATGTATCAGACATGTATACAATAAGTTAAAATACATAAAATATTTTACATAAAAGCATAAACAATTCTTTGTGTTACAACATTATTACACACAATATTAATTTATCCCCATCTGTCAATCCACTCATTCACTCCCAAAAACACATCCTCAAACACTAACACTAACACCACTCACACAGCTTCCAGCCACAACCTACCTACACCAAAGAATACAATGGGAATAGATCTTCTTTTTCAGCCATTGTTGTGTTGCGGACTCACTTATGAAAATATTCGGCGGACATTTTGGTGGGAATAATGATTCTTAATCCACCTTCTTCAGGACCAATACTTTAATTAGAATTTTGAAAAGTGATCTTCTAGTAGACCTAAACATAGCAATAGTAGTGCCTCACAAATAGTGGGAAACATTTTTTGTGCTATAATTTCTTCAGTAGTAGACAAACTTGCCACTAGCACAACTAGTGCATTGCTGGCCATAGATAAAGAGCTAGCAACAATTAGGTCTATGTTTTTGAAGAATCACATCTTGACATAGAAAGAGGGCGAATTCTGAAAGATGCTGAACATTTAATAGTGCTGGAGCTTTATCCAAGATAAGAGTAAGGACAGAAGAGCATTAGTAAACAGTGTCATTTGTTTGAAATCTGAATTGAAGTAATGGGAAGCAACTGGCACGTGGGAAGCAATTGGAAAGGGATTTGTTGCCATAGGTGGTCGGCAGTGCAATATTGGGAGTGGAGTTTTATTTAAGGAACTATATTGAGGCCTAAGTTTATCATTGGCATTTGCTTCATTCGTTTATTTGCTAGATTCAAGGGATTTACATGATATCAAAGAAAAAGGTAGATGAAGGAAAAGGAATCAAAAGAAAAAGGTATGAAGTTGAGTTAGAAGCGAAACAGAGGAAGTCCGATGATGACATGAAGGATTTAGACATAGAGTAAGATGTTGAAGGCAGTAAGACTTTGATGTGTTATCTGAAAATTAATGTGATTTGTATGATGGCTATTCAAGCTGTTAGAGCAAGGATGGGAGAGCTCTCCCATGTACATGCAACTTATATACTTGGGGCATATTTACAAAACATTGGCATAGGATAGTGCCATAAGTTATTTTGCAGTGCTGCCCCACGCCAATATGACAGGCGAGCAATGCACCATATTTGTGAAATACAATGCATTCCTGTCCTTTCAGCCAGCGCCTGGGCACAATTTGGTGCTTAGCACCTATGCAGGCAACCTTGCACCGTGGTACAGGCGGGATAGTTTTTGTGCAGGAAGGAGCACCTTCCTGCACAAAAAAATCCATGGAGGCATTTACCTCTTCCTATGTGTGCTGCAGAGGAAAAACAGGGAGAAATTAAAACATTTCTCCTCTGTAAGTCTCTCCTGTGGTTTTGACCCATTCTTAGGTTTACACAGCCTTGTAAATCTGGGCAAAACCCATGGGAGTTGAATGGGAAAACCCACCAGAATGCCCCCTGGTGCAGTGTAAGGAAATGCAGCGACTTGCGCTAGGTTGCCTTACACCAAATATACAAGGCCAAGAAAAGCCATGCAAAGTGGAATTGGGTGGCCTCGTAGGTATAGGCCTGCACTTTGTGCCACCAGAGGATAAAAAAATGACATACCTGTGGCGCAAGGGGCTTGTAAATATGTTTCTATGTAACTGTAGCATTGTTCCTGCATATTGGGCAGGACGCTGATGCTGATCTGTGGAGTGTTCTGGAATACTGACAAATTTTGAAATAATGAAATAAATATTCATTACAAATTATGGTGGTCATTCCAACCCTGGCGGTCCATGACCGCCGGGTTGGAGGACCGCGGGAGCACCGCCGACAGGCCGGCGGTGCTCCAATGGGCATTCCGACCACGGCGGTAAAGCCGCGGTCGGACCGGCAACACTGGCGGGCTCCCGCCAGTGTACCGCCAGTGTACCGCCGCCCATTGGAATCCTAGGGGATTCCGACCCCCCCCTACCGCCATCCATTTCCCGGCGGTTCTCCCTAGGGGGGGTCGCGGGGCCCCTGGGGGCCCCTGCAGTGCCCATGCCACTGCATACCTGCATGGGCACTGCAGGGGCCCCCGTAAGAGGGCCCCTAAATCTATTTCACTGTCTGCTGTGCAGACAGTGAAATACGCGACGGGTGCAACTGCAACCGTCGCACAGCTTCCACTCCGCCGGCTCGATTCCGAGCCGGCTTCATCGTGGAAGCCTCTTTCCCGCTGGGCTGGCGGGCGGCCTGAAGGCGGCCGCCCGCCAGCCCAGCGGGAAAGTCAGAATTACCGCTGCGGTCTTTCGACCGCGGAACGGTAACCTGACGGCGGGCGGCCTCCGCCGCCCGCCAAGGTCCGAATGAGGGCCTATATGTTCATATGTGAATAACAGTCTTGAATTGTAATTATTAGGAAATTAAAGTAGGACTGGGTTATTATGTACGAAAAAAAGCTCAATAATATAGAATTCAAATACAAATGTTTTGCATTGATTTCAGACCATATATTTCTCCAAAAGTTTCGGAAAGATGGCAAATTGTGAGAAAAAGACGGGAAGTATAGATAGCATTCTGAAGGAAGTATACATGGATGTGAGATACAGGAAACCCAGAAAAAGATATACTAAGGTTCTGATATAGAGATTAGTTGGCAGGTTACTGTGTCACAAAGGTGACAGGTATCTCATCTGCCTTATTCCAAATGTATTATTTCCTAAGGCACTCATAATACGTAGCTGACAAATTTGCAATGTCCTTTAACCAGATCTTAAGTGGCAAATTACATATTTTGTATTTCTTCTGACTTATTTTCCATGACGCCCAATAGAACCAATTTAGGGTGTAGAGATTTAGCAAATTAGAAAGTTCAAGGCAGGAGCGTCATTGCATTTGGTTAATATTGTGTTAACTTTATTTCATGAGCAATAGCCTTACAGAAACATATTTAATCATATTTAAAACCAAGAAGACTTGCGATCTGTAAAAGGAGACACACACAACTGGCTGCTACAACTTATTTAATGAGCTGAGTTTCTTCCTCATCAAATATGTATGCAAATGGTTGCCAATCAGGTTCAGGCTCAAGGTGATTTTTTTAATGCTTGTTGCACTGCATAAAATATCTGATTCTATTTAACAGTCCAGTTCAGTGTGTTCATCTCCTGAAGGATATTTTCTTTGATGCTAACATAAAATTACTCTGCTTTCAACTCACATTAGATGATAAAGGGAAGCTATTTAAGTTTGATCCTGTCGCTTCTCTCAGTCCAATCACTTATTTACATTCAGTCCAACATGCTTTCCTATTTCATATCCATTTTCAAATGTGGATTCCGACTAACATCATACCTAGAGGCACTCAGATAAATCAACTATTTGTGTCATTATGTATTTCCCCAATCAACAGAGATGCCAGTAGTGTATCGGTCAGTGAAAGAGTCTTAGTTTTTGCACAACCCAAAGACCCCTCACTCACTGTGAATGGTCAGTGTCTTATACACAAAAACATATCCAATGATACTCCTGTAGTAAATCCATTTCGCCACTTAAGGATAGTTGGATTATGGAAAGAATATCATTGCGTTTTTATATACAATGAACTTTACACACTTTTTGTAATCTTAACAAAACCTAAATAAATGTGCATACACAATAAATGGTCACTGTGTTGTTTACAAATGTTGCAGTTTGCCTATTACATAGACCTGATCCCCTATTTCCTTTGTGTAGACCTTTGACCATTTCAGCAATAAGTCTTTTAATAGCTCTCCATGTGATTTCAGTGCATTATATTAAGCTTTCATAACTTCCCAAAAGAAAACAAGGTTGCAAAACATTTTCTGGTACTGACATAATGATGATCATTTCATTAGCACACAAGGGACCAGGACACATTTCCCCTTTACTGATACCTCTTGTATTCAGGTCCTCTTTCATGCCATTTGCAAGCGGTTGGAAGGCAAGCAATATGGGAAAGTTACACAGTTATTTGGTGCATTTATGGACCATCCAATGCATCAAATGTTATGCCATTAGTGGTTATTCTGGAACAGAAACTGTGCCACAGTGCAACAGATTGTGTGCAGAAAGCATCACATTAATTTTCCCTTTTCAATATTCCAAATATGTGAGACCTGGCTGCAGTCTCTTATAATACCAAAATGTATTTTCATTGTGAATTGCATTATGTCAAAAATTCATCATATATTAAGTAGGACTTAGTCATTGTGATACATTACATTGGATACTTAGCTTTCAATGCCTTCTGTGACATACTCAATCAACTGATTATGTACTAGCTACTAAAGTGCTCTGTAATGCATCATGCACATGCCTGAAACTAATGCAAAGAACGTATCACACTATGTTCAAGACAGTCGGGTTTTCTGTAGAACACTCCCCAGTACCTCTCGAATAGCCTTGTTCCTAAGAGCATAGATGATGGGATTGAGCAGTGGAGTAGCCGTAGTGTAGAGCAGAGAAGAGAATTTGCCTACACGTAGGGAGCTTCCTGTCTTTGGCATGTAGTATGTGCAGATCAGGGAGCCAAAGTAGATGGCAACCACCAGTAGATGGGAGCTGCAGGTGGAGAATGCTCTTTCTCTGCCTAGGGCTGATGGGATCTTCATTATGGCTGATATGATAAACGTATATGAAACGATGATCACCGGGAATGGGATGAGAAGGGCAAATATAGAAACAACAAAGATGTCTATTTCAACCGCAGAGGTATCTGAACAAGCCGCTTGTATTAGTGGCCCCAGGTCACAGAAGAAATGGTCAATTATGTTCAGCTTTGAGAACTGTAGCTGTCCAATAGGAAATATAACCAATAATGCAATGATGAAACCACCCATCCAGGAGCTTCCAGACAGCTGCAGACACAGCTGCTGGTCCATGACGGTAGGGTAGTGTAAGGGTAAACATATGGCTACGTATCTGTCATAGGCCATCGCCAGTAAGAGGCAGCACTCGGTGCTCAATAGGAATCCAGCAAAGAAGCACTGCATAATGCAACTGGTGTAGGAAATTGTCCTACCCTGAGGGAAAAATCCTCCAAGAATAGTGGGCATGAAAGTGATGATGTACCAGATTTCTAGGAAGGACAAATTGCCTAAGAAAAAGTACATGGGTGAATGGAGGCGCGTGTGCATGGAAACAGTGATCACTATCATTGAGTTTCCTGCAATTGAAAAGAGGTAAATATTGGAAAATATCAGGAAAAGAAGGGGATCCAGAACTCGAGGGGTCAGAAATCCCAGGATCACGAATTGCACGATAACGGTGGTGTTTTCCGAGCAATTCTTCAGTGCCATGAACTTTACCTGAGGCTACAAAACAAAAGGCAGAACCGATTGAAGCAATACATTCAGAAACATTTTAAATGTGACTCTTTCATGCTTTAGCCCTAGAATTAACACTCCAAACTAAATATTGGCGCCATTTAATTTAGCCAGATACTGGTGCTCCTTTCTTTGTTTCGCAAGAGACGCAACAATTACACGGTGTAAGAGTGCAGAATTATATGAATAGGTCAAACAAGAAGAACCACAAACTATATTGAGGCAAAAAGTTACACCTTGTGATCTTAAACTGTTCACATTTGTTGGTAGTAGATTTCTCTTTGAAGCAGCGTGCATGGCAGCTAACAGAATCCATCGACAAACTGATTGAACCTTTTTCTGGGTCACTTTCAATCTTCTTTTCTATTCAGGATTGACAGAAACTGTGGTTATAAGAATAATTCAGAACAAATTATATTAATGGTACAATTGAGTGTCTTTACAAGAGCATAATGTTGGCAGCAGTGGGCATAGGCAAGATAGACAAAAGTATTTCAATATTACAACTTTTACACATTTTTAGGTATTTAATTACTTTATTAAACAATTCAATGCAGTACTGATAAAGCATCTGACAAATTCCTGTCCTGATGGAAAAAAGGTTTCCTTGGTTTTAAGATGGACACCTAAGGTAATACAATTGGCCCCATCATTCAAGCTGAAGTACTCAATTTTTGTGTGTTTCTGTGATAGGAATATACTTGATAAATGTACGCCCCTTCACAATATTCTTTTACTTAGGAAAGCGTGGCTTATTCCTGAAAATTCAGGAATATGTCTGAGGAAAGAGCTTTGTTAACTGGGCATATAAACACTTTGGGCCATATTTAAACTTTTTGATGCAAAACGAAGCCGACACAGTTTTGCGTCAAAAAGTTTAAAGCCAGCTAACGCCATTTCTTTGTGCCACCTGGGTGTCAAATTTATACGTTGACGCTCCGTGGCGCAAACTACGGGTCAGAGTTTTTTTTACTCTAACCATTGCGCCACGTCGTAAAGAAAAAAATGTTAACGCGGAAAAAATGACTTTAATCCGGTTTACGAAGTCGAAACCGGATACGCGCCTTTTTTCCCTGCAATAGCGTCAAAAAGCGGAGCAAACACAGCAAAATGTGCAAAGGAGCCCCAAAATGTATCCCAGAAGCCATGAGAGACCCCAGGAAGACTCCAACCGACCAGGAACCAGCCAGGAGGACACAGACAAGACCCAGGAGAAGGAGAAGAAGAAAACGAAGTGTACGATCAGTGCAGACGAGCAGGAAATACGGGCGAAAGAGGTGATGGAACACAAGCATCAACTTTTTTTCACCTCAAAATTGCCATTTGGGAGGAGAGAGGCAATTTGGCAACAAATTGTCGACAAGATAAGCGGTATGGCAGAAGTACGGAGAACAGTCACTGAGTGCAAAAAACGCTGGCATGACTGGAAGTCCAGGACCAAGAAGAAAATGGCAAGGAACAGGAAGGCAACACTGCAGACTGGAGGTGAGAGTCCAGCACCACAGGAGGCCCTGGACCACATGGAGGAGATGGTGGCAGCCATCATCCCAGAGGAGATCGTCACAGGGATTCAATGACAGGACAGCACAGACTACCAGGAAACCACATAGATGCAGGGTAAGTTGCATGGGGGACAAAAATGCCTAAATGTTAACTGTAAGCAGGGGGGAACATACCTACTACACAATGCATGTCAGCCATAAAATTCAGGTAGTGGAGAGGGCAAAGGGGCATGGCACAGGTCCATGGGCTGTGCACGGGAAAACAGGGGCACAGCACAACACTACAACAACAACCTTTGCATGGGGTACTCTGCCATGCCAAGGATGTTGGAAAGTCAAAGGCAGTCCAGGAGGGTAGGGTACAATGTAAAACTGGCCTGCTGTCACACAACAGCTGGTATTGTCGCTACATGAACTAGGGCTCAATTTCCAGTCTCAGGCCATATCCGCAAGTGGTATTTACCATTGACAACAGTTGCCACTACCACCTGTGCTGTGTGTGCAGGTCAAGTAGCTAATGGAAGTCACGTGCCCATGGATCAAACACACCCAAAATAGAGGGTTCAGGATGATGACGTTATCAATCCCCTGTAATTCCTAACAAAGTGCAAATCCTGTCAAATGCTCATGTCTATAGACGCTATAAACAACAGGTATTGTTACTTACATTATGAAGTACACAGCAGTAATGTCATGCCCATGCTGCACATTACAGGCTCTACCCCGTGCCTGTGTTACAATAGCTGCAATGCCACCTTGCAACATCCCAGCTGTCATACTGCTAAGACAACAGCATTGAGGGGGTGGACATATGTGTCTAGCTAGTAAAACACACCCGCACAGTCATAAGAGGAAATGGAACACTGCCAGGACCATCAGTGCAATCCAATGTAGCAGACATTCCCGAACATCACCATTACACACTAACAATGCTGACACCTGTATCATGCCATGCCAATGCTAAACATAGTATATGCTAAGTCTCAGCAACATATAGGTGTATGTGAAATATCTGAGACTGGGTCAGTTCCATATTGTTAAGTGTGGTGCAAGTGGCATCAGACCACCCACAACCATTGCTAGGCCTCACCATGCTAATAAACGTAGACAGAGGGTTGAGTAGGACAAGAAGGTGGCAACATACAATTTGGACAGAACCTACACCTAGAGGATGTGACGCAGACAATTTCCCAAACTGCCCACACTACATGTGACATTCAAGTGGGGCATAGGCCTGGGAAAATACTAACATTAATGACAGGAACAATGAACAGAAACCAAGATTACAATGTTCCACTAATAGGAAGTCAGTAACGTCACATTACAACTGCCACAACACAGACACACTAATTGTACAATATCTCATTGCAGAAGAGGATGGCTATCCTGGGGATATGCCTGTCCTGGACTTCCCTGATGACATGGATGACGAGCTGACAAACATTAGCCAGCAAAAAAAAAATCTATACACATAAATTCCAACATCATCCCCCACCCACCCACCCACAAAAAAAACATGTAATAATATAACCCACTCCACCCCCAACCCACTTATACTAACTAAACTAACAGCCTATTCTAACCTAACACTAGGCCCCCTAAACCCATTAAAGATAAGAACCAGGAAAGATGAGGGAGGGGAGGGAATCATGGGTGAGGATCCAAAAGTCACGCATTGGCCCTCCGCAGGATCTTCTTAATACCCCGCAGTCTCCTGCTATTGCGGGACACCTCCTGCTGCAGTCTGTCCATCCTGCTCAACATCCGTTGCATGTCACGTCTCAGTGTCTGAAATTCAACATTGTCTACCACAGCAGCTGGGGTTGTTTGTGTTCCACTTGTTGATGCCACTGCTGGTGCTGGTGCCGTGGGTGGAGGGGAAGGTGCAGGAGCTGCTGCTTGTGGTCCTGGAGCAGATGAGGTTGAGGGACCTGCTACAGTGGCTGTCATCCTTTGGGCGACTGTGGTCTGAGCTGTAGTGATCGTGGTGGCTGTTGTGGGCAAGGCTGGCCCCCCTTGGGCAAATTCCCTCCAGACCCCTGTGGCTCTCTCATGCGATAATGGTGTGCCATATTGCAGAACCCAGTCTCCACATCTAGTATGTGGCAGTAACGCATTGCCTGCCTCTGGAATTTCCTGATCTCATGGGCATTCATGTTGGCAGCTGTAAAAATAGAGAAAGCCAAACATTAGTGACATCATTGTGTGATACATCTACAGATGATACTCTAACACTTCCTCAAAAATAGCACATATAGTCCAAATCACAGTACAGATCATAGAATGTCCCTGAGGAATGACATGCCAACGCAGCCTACACATCTACTATCTAACAGCACAGCAATGCACAACAAGGTGTGTCTCTAATTAAATGATCTGTGCATCATTGTACTGCCATTAGTCACATAACAAATGCTGCAAGCACTCCACATGTGTCAGGCCAACTAATGACTATCTTCTGGATGACAATCAAGGTCCACAAGACCTGTCATTTGTAAATGGAATTGCCTTGACGGTATGCAGTTGCTAATCATGAGGGGCATCGTAGGTTGGAACAAATGAATGTTTGAATTACATGTCTGTCTTCTACACTGGGATCCCCGCACCTATGTACACATATTTCCTAACCCTAACCCTGTGCCTCGGGGGTGGGATGGACATGCAACACATACTTTCAAACATCAAGGACCAGGAAGCTTTGGACCGCTGTCCAGGGGTTTAGTCATTCCACCACAGGAATGAGGGCTGCCAACTAGGATTGACTCAAACATTGGTATTGTGTGGGATCCTAGGCTTCTAAGATGTTCTTTCTGCATTGGCTTGTTTAACTATCAAAACTGGTGTTTGACTGATTGACCTGATATCAGCAGTATATTTCTAAACTTGCAGTTCAGTGTGTATCTCCCATGCATTATGTCATCTGAAAGAAGTGTCCATGTGCCTTCACTGGAGGTGACATGATACTTCCTCACACACAATTAATTCCACTTTGGTGGTAACACGGTTGCACTATATGGGCTGAACATCCCATCAAATTCTACATATGTAATTGCATGTTCAATGCAACAGTTAGGCTCTATGATTTGGCGAAGTGACAATGTACAACACATCTCCATAAGTTGGCAGCACTGAAGTGTTCACAATTGATAATGCACAATTATCCCATGTGTGACAAGTTCTATGCAAACCTATTTCTGTGCCCTCACCAAGTTGTCTCATGCTCAAACATGTACCTACACTACTGAATTTGCTCCAGGTAAGCTGGCTAACATGGTTGTGGGAGTGAAGGTTTTAGTGTCAGAAGGTCCATGTGCCTGTACATCTGTTATGTACATGGGGAATTGTCTCAATCCTTATGTGTAGCAGTGTGCACTTTGCATTAGTGTCACATCCACGTTTTCATAGCACAGTCCACTTCCTTATTGCTAGTGGGCAATGTCACCCCAGGAGTGATGTGAGATGTTGGTACTGCCTCAATGATTCCATGTCACCTTCATTAGAGTCAGCATCATCATGCTGTGTCTCATGGTGTTTGACCTGCAGCAAAACACATTACACACCCCTTAAACAGTACGTATTGCTTGGAAGGGTGTGTAGTGGTGTATGTGTTGTGTGTCCTACAGGGTTGCTGTGCTGTGTGTATATAACTAGGTTTCTGTACTTACCAACAAGTAGGCCATTGTTATATTGTCCATCCTGGAAGTGCTGATTGATGGTGCTGTTGCAGAATATGAATGAATCATGTCCACTCCCAGGATACTTTGCCATGATGTTGGTGATCAGTCCACAGTGATCCACAATGGCCTGCATTTTGATGGAGAGTGTGTGCTTCCTGTTGCAGTATAGATGCTCCGTTGCAGCAGGTGGCACAATCCGTACATGTGTGCAGTCAATGGCACCAAGCACGTGCGGGAAGACATTGGTTTGATAGATCCCCTGTTTGGTCTCCTGCTGCTTCTGCTGCATGTTGGGGAAGCTGATGTGATGTGGTGTGAGGGAGATGATGGCCTCAAGTACCTTGGAAAGGAAGGCAGAGAATGAGGGCTGTGAGATTCCGGCAACCAGGGCATCAGTAGTTTGAAAAGAGCCACTGGCCAACATGTGCAGGACAGCTAGCAGCTTGGTCTCTGGTGGAATGAAGTGGGGTGCATGAAAGCTGGGTGCCAACTGTGGCTCAATGTGGCACAGCAGCTGCTGTATGGCTTGCCAGTTAAGTCTGTACCTCTGGATGATGTCATGTTTCCTGAGGCCCTGAAGGGTTGTCCTGGTCCTGAATATCCTCTCCTGACTTCTGCATTGCCTTTGGGGTCCATGTTGGTGTGGTGGAAGCTGCTGCTGTTGTTCCTGTGCTCTGCGTCGTTGTGCATGCTGGATGAATAGCATCTCCATGTCTTCCTTTTTGAGCTCTGATGTTGCTTCTGTGAGTTTTCCTTAAGTACTGGTGTGTTTGCCCCATTTTAACGCCGGCCCTGACCCAGGCGTTACATTTTGGCGCAAATTGGGATTTGCGCTATTTTCCAGCTCCGCCTCCCAGCCGTGTGCCATTTTTGCGCAGTTGGATAAATATGGCGCACAGGTGTTTAAGTCATTTTTTAGACGGGAATGCCTACCTTGCATCTCATTGACGCAAGGCAGTTTCACGCATCCGGAAAATGACACACACTGGGATATTTTGACGTTAGATGGGTCTAGCATCAAAGTATAAATATGGTGTTAGATTTGCGCCGAATTTGCGTCAAAATAAATTACGCTAATCTGGCACAAAGGGAGTATAAATATAGACCTTTGTGAATGAGGCTTGTAAGACGTGAGCACCACCCTTTGTTACATAAGCCCCGCGACAATCAGTCAGTGATCCTGGAGTGACTTATGTCAGCCCTCGATCTTAGATAGTGCAAAGGGAACAGCCAGACATCGCAAATTTATGAGCCCTAAGTGCTGCCGGACCGTCACTTTTTGTGACTCTTGATAGCGCATTGGAACCTTAATAAGTAAACTTACAAGGGGACGTGAATAGGTCGATGAAACCTTTGACCAACACTTGAGATGTTCCCACCATATAGGCCCTTACCATCACAATCGATAATCAACTGTCAACTATTAACAGCATTTAGCAACAATAATCAATAACAATAGTAATCAATAGGAGTCAGTATTTGACCCACCATGACCTTTTAGTCATGAATAACCACACCTTTAGGTAAAAGTTAGAATATTTATTTCCCTATATTAACAATGCTAACGTCACGTAAATTAATCTCAAAATCAAATTATGAATATACAGAAACAACAATGGCTGTCCAAATCTGAAAAAGAATTGCAACCTAATCAAGGCTTGAGCTACTACACATTCTGATATTATGGTGCAAATTGGTAACAAGAATATCTACGCAAACGTTGTCATATACATTTAGATTCAGCAAAGGAAAAACCTCAATTGTTATTTCATATAGCAGGCTTCATTAATGGTTTCCTTTACTAACATCAGATTAGCATCAGCATGTTGGGCTTCATGCAAAACAATTTAGTCAACACAAATTTGGAAAACATCTAACTATGGCTCTCTCAAAATATTGCGGTTGGTACCTAGAAAGAAAAGCAAAGAGACATAACAATAATTATTACAACCCTATACCTAGTCCTCAGATGGATCAGAAAGCATAGTCAGTTCGATCAGCAAGGCATCAGTCAAAGTTCAGAAAGGGCAAAGTCTTTAAGCATTAAAAGTTAAGCAAAATCTCTTGTCAAGATGCAAATAGGCAAACACTAGAGCCAAAGTGACTCGTTGGGCAGTTCGTAAAGAATAGTGGTGGCAAATGGCTAATGGCAAAAAATGCTGTCTTCTCCTCTGTGCAGTGCGGCTAAGTTAGATTTCCTAAAACTACTCCCCAATTCTAAATTGGTCCAGGGATCGTATGTTTACACTTTGTCCAATTATATTAAAACATCCGATTTATAGTTACCTTAGTTCGCAGTTCACATGTTGACGGTTGGCCCCCTTAGCAATGTCCTTATCGTTCGGCTCGTCAGGTAACAATATTGTTGCAGCTTTTACTGTGGTCAGTATGGTTATTGTTCACTCCTGAGAAAGTGAGTCTTAAACATGTTACTTTTACAGTGTTTCAACTAACAGGAACAGCATCTTCTAATAAACAGTTCTCATGAAAAAAATTTAAGCTATGAGCACATTAGGATAGTATTGTGGAAATTCACAGTTTAATTCTCAAGGCAGACATTTTATTAACGCTTTTGCAGAAATACAGTTTGACATGAGGCCGTGCAACTAGGCCAAGACCTCCGCTAAGTTAGGCTTTCAATTAATAAAGCTAATACATAATGCATAACCATAAATATGATGCATTACTACATTTTTAAAACATATGCTCAATATTTCATATTAAGAAGCCATGAATAAGTACACTTCATGAACATTGGCGGCCACTCTTCATGGTTACATCTTCAAATGCGTGTATTATTTTCCCTACGTTATTACATTTTCTACGCAATTTCAACACTCAAGATACATGAATATATATTAATATTTTTTGTTAAAACTCCTGCGCTAGCACTCTCTGGCAGTGCAGCCTATAAAACCATATCTATGAGGCCACACAAAGCCACTTTGCATGGCTTTGAATGGCCTCATAGATATGGAGTAAGGCAAGGCAGCGTTAATTGCTGTGTTGCCTTATTCTGCGATCAGGAGGCCTTCCATGTACATTACAGTGGGTGTTCCGATGCAACACCCATGTTTTTTTACGATTTCCCAGATTTATGAAACTATGTAAACCTGGGGAAGTGCCAAACCCTTACACCTCCCGAAGTGAGCCACAACGAGGAGATATATTTTCATTTTTTCTTGTTTTTTCCTCTTTCTGTAAATGCTGAATTCATAGAAAGAGGAAAAAGTTGCATCTTCCTACACAAAAACAATCCTACCCACAATACAGACACCCATGCACCATGGAGTAAGAGTGTCTGCATTGCTGCTAGGTTGCAGAAACTGTGCCAGTGCAGGGGGAAAGGACAGTAATGCACTGTATTGCATAAATACTGTGCTCTCTTGCCCTTTCAATGTGGCATACGGCAGCGCAGCAAGGTGACTTGCTGTGTTGCACTAAGCCAAATTCGCGTAAATGAGGGCCTCAATTTTCAATTGTCTCTAGCTTTTAAATTCAGACTCAACCACAATGTTTTTTTGACAAGAATGTAAATGCTGATCAACTTGAACAAAAAATGTATTGCAAGATAAAGGAAATCATCCCAAAATAAGCGCAGTAAACTAGCAAATTTCGAAAACATTGATAAAATGACTGTACTATAGAATATCCAGGCTAGGAATATTGAGATTCAATAATATTGTGTACAGAATATCAAGGAACAAAATATCGAAAGGTAAGTGCATGAAGAAGAAGATAGATTTACAGTTCTTGACTTCACATCTATGCCTATTGGAGCTATATGTTGTGAAGTCAGCTGCATATATGTGGAGTTAGATATATAAAATCTATACTTACTTACTTTTCAATATTTTGTCCTTTGCTCTTGTGTCCCCGATATTTGGTGCTGTTGAAGTTTCTACTTCGATATTCCAGGGGAACATCCCATAAAAGCCTTTATCTCTCTCCTCAGTTATTAAAAAAAAATTAAAAAAAAAAAAATGTGTTCTATAGTTCCTAGTAGGCGAAGGGTGAGTTTGTTTGTCTGAACTACTAATCTAATGCTTCACACACATGATGGTCCTTAATTTAGATTTAGGTGGCAGCTGTACATTTCTCATCACTTGTTTTTTTTAAAATGCTTTCTTCTCTCCCCTGTTCAAGGAGCAACATGTATAGTAAATTTTGTTTTCTCCAGACACCTTTATTTGAAAACATGTCTTTAATGAGTAAGACTTAGGGCCTGATTTACATCTAGGCAGAGGGTTTATTCTGTTGCAACGGTGACTGATATCCCTTCGGTTAAAATCTAAATGCCATTGTTTTCCATGGTATTTAGATTTTGGCAGACAGGATATCCATCACCATTGTGACAGAGTAATCCCTCCGCCGAGATCTAAATCAGGCCCTTAACCTTTCTCCATTTACATGCCCTTCAGGCTAAAGGCCTGATTTCGAGATTGGCGGAGAGGTTACTCCATCACCTCCGTCCGCCGTGTTGCAATCGCCATAGACTATAATAGGATCATAATAAGGTGGAAGGGATATCTGTCATGTTTTTGACGGAGTAATCTCCTCTGCCAAACTCTAAATCAGGCCCTAAGTCATTTAGTTCTCCGGATCGCTTTAAGAAAGAGACATCCCACCCTTTTAAAATCTAATACCCTTCAACATTATGGAAGAATGCTCAATGAATTCCAATGCATTGTGTTTGATCATAATGTTTCTCAACAGTGTAATATACTTGTTTGTTTGACCAACATGCATAAAGCTGTACCAATCAAAACTAACATTCCAAATATATAACTTAGACTCTCTTTTGAGGTCATCTTTTCTTCTAACAAATATGTGTAAATGCTTTGACACACAATTACAATGAGTGTGTGCCTAAAATTCTGAAAGACTTTGCCGGTGGATAAAAAATAGAATTCAAATAGTTTCACTGTTGCCACTCGAAAGATCTGAACCTGAACAAATTCAGAAATGTTTTTAGAGCATCAGAGAGGGCTTGGTGACAATGACCCTCTACTTCTAATTTGGAAAATCTTGAAAAGAAGATGTACACCTTCAAGAGACATGTTTATAATCCATGTCTTCCTTCATTACAACTTAGATTGAATGTGCCAAAAAGTTTCCAAAAGCTCATTGAATGCCTAACAAATGCCTCAATGTGACTCCATGTACTGAGCAAAAAGACAGTTTTAACAATTAAACAAAGTGAATCAGTTTACCACTTCAACTTTAAACCTTTCACGTATTGGCATCTAACAAACTGCTCTAAAGAAATTAGGCAGACATTTTGACAAAGGGGGTAGCATCTTCTCTTGGCCATGATCTTGCTACCAGCTACCTGCTGTCAATTTCAGGGCAGGCTAGGAAGCTGGTTTAATGCTAACCGGATAGTATATCCCAGTCTAGGTGAATGGCTTGCCAAATAGGATCAGGTGACAGATTCCAACACCAAAACATGCACGGCATGGTTGAACACCTCATCCTTCTAGGAGCATTGAAAGATTTTTATGTGACTAGATGGGACAGTACTCACCTTTTTTACCTAACAATTTGCTGACACATTAACATTTGAAACACTTTCTGAAGCAGTGCAACCTTTTGTTGGGCATTGCTCCAAAGTTCTGTCCTTTCACCCACCCATTTTGGTCATAATGTTGAGCACACCAAAGCACTTCTTTATAATGGAGGGAACTCCTACCATGGAGATATTTCTCAGCACACCCAATGCATGAAGAGCTTATATTCATTAATGTGTTTAAACAGTTGCAGGCTAACAATGGTTAAAATACAATTTCTGCTCTCTACCACGTATCTATAAAATCAAGGCTTGACTGCATATGTAAACTTGATTGCAAACATTAAATACTTCAATGTGCTAAACCCTCAACATTTATTCTGGACAGCAGAAAATAGCCTTAGTCATATATTCAAAGATCTTCATAAAAGTACAGTTGCAGTTTAATTGATTATGAGGGCTTATATTCTAAACCATCTAACCAAATTTCAAATGTGTGGTTCAAAAGTCTGAAACATCTACACAATTTCTCCAACTCCTAGTTCAATTGTGTTTGGTAAAATGAGCCTGTTTCTAAATAAACATGTCTCAGACATCAATTTATGGCATTGGGTATTCCCAAAAAGAATGTATTGAAAGAGAAGGTTAATATAATTAATGAAAGAAAAAAAAATATACATATATCTGGCATGGTGAAGTGAAATAAAGTGGAGAAGAAAATTGGAAATAATGTATGATGGCACATACAATCATTTTCCTTTTTACATAGGGCCTGATTAGAGACCAGTGGACTGGCTCTCTATCGCAAATGGGATAAATATCCCATCCGCTGTATTAGAAGTGCCATTGGATATAATGCTCTTCTATTAAGGCATATAGGATATATGTTATGCTTGTGCCCCCTCCACTGAACCTGGCCTTATATGTGGGCTATGAAAGCTAAAACAAACTTTTGTTTAGACTGGACTTTGAAGTTGAGATTTGGTATATATGAGAATCTGGGATTTGTACTGAAATGTGAGTAAAAGTGTATGTGTGAAGTGATTAAGTTTGGTTTGAAGCATGTCGAAGTGAATAATGGTGACAGGCAAAATGAAAGGATATTGTAATCAATCAATCAATCAATCAGGGATTTGTAAAGTGCGGCTACTCACCCGGAAGGGTATCAAGGTGCTGGGATGTGTTGATGCAGTAGAGATGTGTGAGTGTAATCCTAACGGGTCCTGGAGTTTCAGAGTTTTGTGGGCACTTGTAGGCTGGTGTACAGTGAATATCTGTGTCAGTGTGGTTTGAGCTTTACATATGTGTGTGTAAGTGTATGTGTCTGTGGAAGGGGACGTGTTATGCTGGGTTTAGATGTAAAAGCAGAATCTTTATTGCATCTCAGGGGTTCTGTAGGAATTATTGAATGTGTTATGGATCGTTGTTTTGTGACAGAAATATTCCAGTTTTGTCCAATGCTCAGTAGGTTTTCTTAAAAGTAGCATCTCTCTGTGTGGTTTTGCTTTATAAGCCTAGTTGAGCACATTAATCCAAGCTCCATCCTTCAACACTGTCTACCTTCATTAAGAAAAACAAAATGAAATAAAATGAATTTACCCAACTACAGACTTTCCTATTTGATGGGATGAGGTCCGAATAAGTGGTGATGGCTTGAGCTAGTCCTTCGAAGCGTTGCCAACTGGCTTTCTGCATGTACTGTTTCTGTGTGCATGCAGGTGGGCTGGTGGCCACAGCAGGTATTTTGCGTATGATCACAATAGCTACCCAGCTCCTGAAGGTTAGCAACAGGCTATCCACACCTGCAGCTGAAGCGGCATAGGATGGAAGCTCTACTGTAGTTATGGATTATGCATGCAGTACCCGCTAGGAAAAGGCTTGAGCTGGGATATGGAAGGGAATTCCCCTTTATGGGCCAGAAACTGTTCTTTTCTGCATACTGGTGAGTCTAGTCCCATGCACCACCACTAGTTCAGTAGCCACAAGCAGTTTAGTTGCTCCACAGAAATTGTGACTAAAATCGGCTGTGCCACTACCATCTTATAAAGTGCATCCTCTGTATTTACAAGGCCTCCTTATCTCCTTTAAGCAATAAAGAATAGGCCTCACACTCCATAGTTAAAATTCTTAATACAACATATCTGTAAAAACAAATCAAATCTACAATGAAGGTCAGTCATCTACTCTCACAGTAGTTGGCGTAATACTTGAAGGCAGTCTACCATCAACATGCAGCACATGAACTAGCCTAAAGTTCTGGTTTTGAACCATGGCCCACCTGGAGACTAGCTAGTTTAGAAGGTGTTGTTTTGCTGAGATGGATGCAAGTGTTGTGGTGTATTACCCCTCTGCTCTGTCCCAGCATGGTCTCCATGATGCGTGCTCATTTTAATGCCACTCTTGGCTCCCCATCTTCAGTGTGTGCGTGACACTACACTTGGCATTTAAGGTGTCGGCAGGAGGACATGGGTTGTAATTGCTCACATGCAATCATGAATAAGTGCAGAAAGTACATTTTAAAATTGCAATTTACTGTCCCTCCTGCTATATCTGCTCTCTAGTCATGGGGTGGTCCAGTTTTAACTGGTAAAAAAGATCCAGCAAATTTAGGTCAGATAGTAGCCCATATCTAAAGCGAAGCAAGAGTTCAGATCAATGTCTCACCTTGCTGCTCCCACTTCTGAATCCTAAGCCGTTTGCTTGTACCACTACTGAGCATCAATACCCTAATATGCTTTACTTCATTGCAAATGTGCCACCCCACTTTTATTTATTGGCATCTCATGGCCACCAAATGTCCTAATGCTAACAATGAAATTTCCACTCTCATTCAGTTTTTCTATGGTTACTTGTATGGTAACAAACGGACACTAATTGGGTTGACTGAAGCCGCTCCGATTCCTAGGGCCCTGAAGCCACTGTACCTGCTTTACCATTGATATCTATGCCTCTGTCTCTCTCAGGACCAAGTGCAACTTTCCTTTACCAAGATGAAGCCACTTCCCTTCTACCCTGTGTCCTACCTTTCGGACCTTGAATGCTCCTGCAGACACTTGTCTTTTCGAAATAGTGAGAGGACAGTGCTGATAAGTGGTATGTCAAAGTTGAGGACCTTCTCAAACACCACGCCCCCGAACCGCACCTACCACCCTGAATCCTATGTGCTTGGTTAGCTTAGGTTGTTTTAGTGAGTGTCCTCAGCCAAAGACCACCTGCTGCAGTAAAGATAAAGGCAGCATTTGACCTGAATGCATCTGAAAACTATGCACAAGCAGGTTTGGACAGAAGAGTGGCCCATTGAGGAGTGTAGACTAGCCGATAACTGAGTGACTGGTGTGTAGTAGTGCCCACCAGAACATTGCAACCTTAGGATTTAACTGCTGCCTGTACTATAACATATAAAGCAAGCAAGGGAGGGCCCACACCGACAGGAGCATTCAGAGCTTTGAGCAGGTTGACTAGAGAAGAAGACGTCTGAGCACACACATGTGCAGGATAAGCTACACATCTTTGTGGGTTGGTAAGGAGGGGAGGCCTTGGGCTTTGTAAACCATCCTAAGCAATGGCTCACATCCGTAAATGCTGTGCAGGGTAAATAATGAATCCTTGCATTGTGAATCCTTTTGCAAAAGTTCAAAGACAATAGGGAATGCATAAGCACTTGGTGAATCTCTAGTGAGGTACAAAAAGTGCTGCTGATAGAAATACTTGCACTAGGCCAGGGTTCTGCAAAGTCGGTCCTGGAGAGCATGACCATGCCAGGTTTTTAGAATATCCACATTTAGAATAAAGATGTTTCAGAAATCTACATTTTCCTAAATGTGGATATGCTAAAAACCTGGCATGAATCCGGCTCTCCAGGACCGACTTTGCAGACCCCTGCACTAGGCTAATACAAATGCCAGCAAATACAAACTACAACAAGCATTTACAATGTAATAGGTCTCGCATATTTAGAACAAGTTAATTGTCATCTTTTGACAATAGCACCCAGGAGCAAAAACCAAAGAAAGTAGAAACTGAGAAAAGACGACTTAACAAAATAAAAGAAAGTTAGTTTTAAAAAATAAAGCTTTGCAATTTAGCTTGTTTTGCAGGGCACGTTTTTGCCAGACACAAGTCTTCTGTTTGGGGGGTACTGGAAATTAGAACAAAATAGTACCTTGATCATGTCGGGAGCAGAGGATGGGCACTAATTAAGTTGAAATCAATTAGTGCTTGATCTCTGTTCCACACAGAGGAACAGAAATGATGCCAGGCTTGCCTTGACGAATTACAAGGCTGTAAAGAAGAGGACCAAGCAAACCAACAAATGGTGAGCAACAGGTGGGCTCCAAGCCCTCTACTGAGCGCAACAGTGTCTCGCATGCGAGACGCATGCGCTAGTTCATGCACTTGCAGGCTCAACCCTAAAAATGGTTCATTGTTTTGTACTTCGTAGGAACCACCCTTCCCTACTGTGTCGTGAATAATGTGCAAACCTTTTAGAGCTGAAAGCATCTGGTCTCAAAGGGTCACAAACTGCCCACAACTGTGACAGTAATATGGCGGAAACTGATTTGCCCACTCGTTGAGGTCTTATTCCAAAGATTCCCGCCCTAATAATCTCTATGAGGCCGGTGGTTTGTGATTTTTGCAATCAGTCCCATTGCACGCCAGAATCCCTCCTACTGCAAAGGCACAGACTGCTCAGAGACCAATGAAATCATTGTGATGCTACAAGCCTCTTTTGAGCATCAGACATTGGCCCTCATCATGACATTGGTGTAGGAGGCTGGCCTGGCTTATGGTGGGTACCTTGTGGTACTTACACCTTGTGCCAGGTCCAGTTATCCCTTATTAGTAAATTAGTAGTGTTCTAGTTATCCTCAGGGTGGGAGGCTTGGGAATTGTGAGACACAGAAGAAATGTGGGAATTGGCAGAGAGAGTCCTGTCTCTAACTGGCTGGACTCTAGTAACCTGACCTTTTGGAGTGAAAGGTGCCATACTAGTGTGTGACCCCCTCCCACTACCAGTGTCACTAGATGGCCTGTTAGCTGACAGGTCCTTGGAAGAACCCTCCCCAGCATCCTCAGGGGACTCCTCTGAGTATTGCTGGGTACCCCCTTTCTCTACCTCCTGATCCTGGGATGGGCCAGACTGGTTCTGGTCACTTTCTAGGAGAATGCTAAGGAGAAGATCTTTGGTAGGATTCTTACCAATTGCTAAACCTCTTTCAATGCAGAGACCCCTCAAACTTTTAAAGTTTAGATTCCCATATGTTGCCTGGACTACTGTGGGAGCAAGCTATACTGCAGACATGACAGAAAGGGTTTAGGACACAGAGAGAAAAAAGTTTTGAAACCTTTTATGGAAAGGAAAAAACTTTTTCAAACTTTTTCAAACTTTTGAAAGTTTTCAGAAACTTTTCAGAAACTTTTTAGAAAGTTTTAGAGAAGGAAAGTTAAACTGTTTAGGTTATTTGTATATTCTGAAGTATTTGGTATATGTTTTTCTTATGAACAGCACCAATGACAAAGTTGTAAAGCAGTTACAAGTACTTATCCCACCACTGCACCACCAATGTAGGAGGCTGGCCTGGCTTATAGTGGGTACCTTGTGGTACTTACACCTTGTGCCAGGTCCAGTTATCCCTTATTAGTAGATTAGTAGTGTTCTAGCAGCTTAGGCTGATAGAGGTAGCTATAGCAGGGCAGCTTAGGCTGAACTAGGAGACATGCAAAGCTCCTACTATACCACTTATATCATGTAGCACTATATCATAAGAAACACAATACTCAGAGTTACTAAAAATAAAGGTACTTTATTTTAGTGACAATATGCCAAAAGTATCTCAGAGGATATACTCCCTTAGGAGGTAGGTAAAACACACAAAATATACACACAAACCAAACTCAGGTAAGTAAAACACTTAGAAACGTAGAGCAAACACTGTAGAACACAATAGAATGCAATAGGGTACAATAGGCCTAGGTGCAACACAAACCGTATACTCCAAAAGTGGAATGCGAACCACAAATGGACCCCAGGCCTAGTGTAAGAAAACACTAAGGGTGTCCAAGATACCCCACCCCAAGACCCTGAAAAGTAAGAGTACATTTACCCCATGTTAGACTTTTCATCGTTGGCATGGTCTCCCTTAACTTTTTGCCTCCAGGTTGTTGATGTGTGCTGGACTCTGATTTTACTGTTTTTGTTACTCTGGGCACTCTTGGGGCTACCTAGGGCCTACCTTAGGGGTGTCTTACATGTAAGAAAAGGGAAGGTTTAGGCCTGGCAAGTGGGTGCACTTGCTAAGTCGAATTTACAGTTAAAACTGCACACACAGACACTGCAGTGGCAGGTCTGAGACATGATTACAGAGCTACTTATTGTGGGTGGCACAACCAGTGCTGCAGGCCCACTAGTAGCATTTGATTTACAGGCCCTGGGCACCTCTAGTGCACTGTACTAGGGACTTACTAATAAATCAAATATGCCAGTCATGAATAAACCAATCACATACACATTTTGTAAAGGAGCACTTGCACTTTAGCACTGGTTAGCAGCGGTAAAGTGCCCAGATTAACAAAAACAGTAAAATCAGAGTCCAGCACACATCAACAACCTGGGGAACAGAGGCAAAAAGTTAAGGGAGAGCACGCCAAGGATGAAAAGTCTAACACGTGCCCCCCCCCCAGCTGAAAGTGGGGAGCAACTACCCAACCTCATGGGAGTTCTCATCACTAAGGCGGAAGAACTTGAAGAGACCATCAGCATTGGCGTGCTCTGTCCCAGGACGGTGTTCCACCGTAAAGTCCATCCCCTGTAGGGAAATGGACCACCTCAACAATTTTGGATTCTCACCCCTCATCTGCATTAACCATCTGAGGGGCCTGTGGTCGGTCTGAACTCGGAAGTGAGTCCCAAACAAGTAGGGTCTTAGCTTCTTCAGTGCCCAGACCACAGCAAACGCTTCACGTTCTATGGCACTTCACCTACGTTCCCTGGGTAGTAACCTCCTGCTAATGAAGGCTACGGGTTGCTCTAGGCCCTCTTCATTAAGCTGTGAGAGTACTGCTCCAATACCATGCTCTGAGGCATCTGTTTGCACAACAAACTCCTTGGAGTAGTCAGGTTCCTTCAGCACAGGTGCTGTGCACATGGCAGCCTTCAGGGCATCAAAAGCGTTCTGGCAAGCCTCTGTCCAGATCACTTTCTTGGGTTGCTTCTTAGAAGCCAACTCAGTTAAGGGAGTAACAATGGTACCATATCCCTTAACAAACCTCCTGTAATATCCTGTGAGACCTAAAAAGTCTCTCACTTCAGTCTGGGTCTTGGGAGGCTCCCAAGCCAGAATCGTATCAATCTTAGGCTGTAGGGGTGCCACCTGGCCACTCCCCACCTGGTGTCCTAAGTACACCACAGAACCCTGCCCTATTTGGCATTCGCTCGCCTTAATAGTGAGGCCTGCCTTCTGCAGGGCCTCTAACACTCTCCAGAGGTGTTGCAGGTGTTCCTCCCATGTGGAACTAAACACAGCAATGTCATCCAGGTAGGTGGCACTGAACTCATCCAGTCCTGCCAATACCTGGTTGACCAACCTTTGAAAGGTGGCAGGGGCATTCTTCATCCCAAAAGACATCACTTTAAATTTAAAGTGTCCATCTGGTGTAGAGAATGCTGACCTCTCCTTGACCCCCTCAGTTAAGGCAATCTGCCAGTAACCAGATGTTAAATCAAACGTACTGAGGTTCTTGGCAGCTCCTAACCGGTCAATGAGCTCATCAGCTCGGGGGATGGGGTGTGCGTCAGTCTTGCTGACCGCATTGAGTCCCCGGTAGTCCACACAGAACCTGAGTTCTGGGGTGGCACCAGGTGCAGCAGCCTTTGGGACCAAGACCACTGGGCTGTCTCAAGGACTGCTGGAGTGCTCAATAACCCCTAGGGTAAGCATTTTGGATACCTCATCCTTAATGCATGCCCTGACCCTGTCAGTCACCCTGTAAACCTTCTGTGTAATAGGTGTACTGTCCCCAGTGTCCACATCATGTGTGCACAAGTGTGTGACTCCTGGGATCAGGGAAAACAGTGAGGAAAACTGTCCCAACACGTGGCGACAGTCACCTTGCTGCTCCTCAGTCAGGGAGGGGGAGAGGATCACTCCCTCCACTTACCCATCTTTTTCTCCTGCAGACAGGAGGTCAGGAAGAGGCTTACTCTCCTCCTCTACCCCATCATCTGTCGCAAGGAGCATGGACAGTTCAGTCCGCTCAAAGTGAGGTTTGAGGCGATTGACATGCAGGACCCTTAAAGGGTCCCTTGGAGACCGCATGTCCACCAGGTAGGTGACTTCACTCTTGCGCTCCACCACCTCAAATGGCCCAGTCCACTTATACTGGAGTACCCTAGGCTCCACTGGTGCCATCACCCACACTTTTTGACCAGTTTGAAACTCAACCAGAATGGCATTCTGGTCATACCACCGTTTCATATCCTCCTGGCTTGCTTCCAGGTTCTCCTGAGTGAGACTCCTGAAGCTGGCAGTCTGGTTTCTCAAAGCCAGCATGTAACTGAATACATCCTGGGGGGTTTACTAGGAGCTTTCTCCAAAGCTTCCTTAACCAGACTCAAAGGTCCCCTCACAGGGTGGCCATAAATCTGCTCAAAGAGACTAAACCCAAGTCCCTTTTGAGGCACCCCCCTGTAGGTGAACAGAAGGCATGGCAAGAAGACGTCCCACTTCCACCTCAAGGGCTCTGACAGGCCCATGATCATGCCTTTTAAGGTGCAGTTGAATCTCTCAACCAGACCAATACTTTAGGGGTGGTAAGGGGTGGTGAACTTGTAGGTTACCCCACACTCCTTCCACAGAGACTTCATATACGTGGATATGAAGTTGGTACCCCTATCAGATACCACTTCCTTGGGGAACCCCATGCGGGTAAAAACCCCCATCAAAGCACGACCCACCACAGGGCAAGTGATTGATCTCAAAGGAATGGCTTTTGGGTACTGGGTGGCATGGTCCACCAAGACCAGGATAAACCTGTTGCCAATGGCTGTCTTGGGATCCACAGGCCCCACAATGTCAATGCCTACCCTCTCAAAGGAAGTACTGACAACAGGCAAAGGTTGGAGGGGAGCCTTACATTTCCTCCCACTCTTGCCACTTGCCTGACAAGACCTGCAATGTGCATCTGAGTGCCTGCGCATTAGGGGCCAGTAAAAGTGAGTGACAAGCCTCTCAAAGGTCTTGTCCTGCCCCAAATGTCCAGCTAAAGGCACATCATGAGCCAACCCCAGTAGGAAGGCCCTGAAGCACTGGGGTACCACCAGCTCATGGCCTGACCCAGGCTCAGGAACCTTAGGCTCGCTCTACAGGAGGTCATCCTTCCAATAAATCAGGTGTGATCCTGGCTCCTTGCCAGACACCTGGTCTGCAGCCTGCTGCTGCAAACCCTCCAAAGTAGGGCATGACTTCTGTGCTGCACAGAATGCTTCCCTAGTGGGCCCCCCTTCCTGCTGCCACTGCGACAGCTCAGGGACCTCCCCCAGTTCAGCCACCTGTTCCCCCGTAGGCTCCGGGTCGTCACCCTCAGGCTCCGCCTCCTCCCGGACCGTGGGAACTTCTGGGGCCGGTTTCCCACGCCCCCTGCCCTTCCTCTTCTTGGCGGCCCCCGTGGCCACTGTTTCAGGCTCCAGAGGCTCTTGATTACCCTGACGGGCTGCCATTGACCGGGTGGATACGCATACCCACCCAGGCAGACCCAACATCTCCAAGTGAGACCTGTGTTCCACCTCCTTCCAAGGGGAATCCTCCAGGTCATTGCCTAGCAAACAATCAACAGGCATGGTTGGACTCACAGCTACCTTTAAGGAACCTGAGACCCCCCCCATTCAAAGGGAACCTGCACCACTCTGCACAGTCACTCTGAGTTGTCCACTGCAACTACTTGGTGAAGTACCCGGGGATCAATCTGCTCTTCAGACACCAGCTGACTCCTCACTGTAGTCACACTGGCTCCTGTGTCTCTCAGAGCCTCCACCCTCTGTCCATTAATGGTCACCCATTGCCTGTACTTCTTAGTGTTTTCAGGCACTAGGGTTCTCTGGACCATCTCACGGTCCCCTAGTGAGACAAGGGTCATCTCAGCTGGTTCCCACCCACCTGAAACCAACTCCTCCCCAAGCGCTACACTGGCCAAACCCTGGGACGGCGCACCAGTGGGTGCCGGTGTACTTTTGGGGCATTTGGGGTCCCACCTCACATGACCCACCTGGTCACATGCATAGCACTTAGGTGGGGGACCACCTGCCACTGGCTTCCCTTTGGACAACCATGGCTTCTTTTCACTGGGGGGTTGGGAATCCTTACCCTGGGAATCAGTTAGGGGCCCTTTAGAGAACTCCCCCTGTTTACCCTTACCCCCCTCCCCTTTATTCTGAGAGGGACCCTGCCCACCCTTGGCGTGGTCTCCCCCATACCTTTTTTGGACCCTGGTGCTCTCCCAGCAGTCCGCTTCCTGCGCAAGCTTCCTGGGGTCAGTCAGCTTGCTGTCAATCAGGTGCTGGCGCAGCTCTGAAAAACATAAACTTTACAAGTGCTCCCAAGCAATCAGATTGTAAAGCCCCTCATACGTAGTTACCTTACTGCCCTTCACCCAACCATCCAGTTACCTGCAATAAGAATCAACACATTCCAACCATGTTTGGTATTCCTTTTTCTTGTAGGACCTAAACTTATCAATGTACTGCTCAGGGGTAAGACCATACGTTGTAAGCAAGGCATCCTTCATTTTAGAATAGGTGAGATTCTGAGAATCCCCTAAGGCTGTCAGTGTATCCCTCCCCTCTGCCTCAAAGTGCTTCCACAGAGCCGCCCCCCAATGAGCTTCAGGGACAAGATTCATGTGGAGAGCAGATTCATACCCCTTGAACCACAAGTATATGTCATCCTCCCTCTTGTAATCTTTCACAAGGTCTTTAGGAATGTGCACCCTCCTCTCAGGCTACACTGTAGGGTTGCTGCCACCATCTCTACTGGACTGGCTTCTATGATACATCTCTTCCAAGCTAAGCTCATTAGCCATCTGTATCTTCCTTTCCTCAAGAGCTAGCCTTCTCTGCTCCAATTGGTACTCTCTTTCTGCCTGTCTGTCCTGCAACTCTTCAGGTGTCAGACCCTTGGATGAGACACTGCTACCTGGCCTGGAGACCTTCTCCCTGGACAAAACAGGCCCACCCACAATACCATTGTGTAGTGAACACTCTTCCTCCTCCTCCTCATCTCCCTCATCCTCTGTGTGCCCTTCAGTGCTTTTGGCTGTCACCCAGGCCCTCAGCGCCGTTTGCAGCTCCTCCTTCCTGGATGAGCTCTTAATGGGACAGTCAAAACTTTTACTGCTTCAACTGAGCCTTGGTATAACCCTCCAATTTCTCAAGGTCAAAGTCAGCTCCAACGAATGCATCTCCAGCTTGGGACATGCTGAAGATTCAAAAACAAGTGCAAAGTTCCAAAGGCAGAAAAACAAGTTCCCTAAATCAAGGAATTAGCGATAAAAAATGGAGTAGAATAAAAACAGTTCCAAAGAGAAAAATCAAAAGATCACCAAACAAGTAGTATGTGGTCACGTAGTGGTCTGAGATCACAACAGTAGTGTACACTTAATCACTGTATGTCAAGTACAAATACAAGTCCAAATCCCAACCGCTGATCACCAATGTAAGAAATGGGGTCTTTGGTTGACAGTCAGGTTACCCCCTGTTCAAGCAAGGACCCTCACTCTAGTCAGGGTAAAAGAGATTCACCCTCAGCTAACCCCTGCTTACCCCGTGGTAGCTTGGCAGAGCAGTAGGCTTAACTTCAGAGTGCTAGGTGTAAAGTATTTGTACCAACACACACAGTAACTTAATGAAAACACTACAAAATGACACAACACAGGTTTAGAAAAATAGGAAATATTTATCTAAACAAAACAAGACCAAAACGGCATAAATCCACATATACACAAGTCAAGTTATCGATTAAAAATCAAAAAGAGTCTTTAAGTAGTTTTAAATACACACTAGCGCTGCTAGAGTGAAAATTTACCTGGTGCGCGTCAAAAATAACCCCGCATGGGCGGGTGTGCGTCAAAAATAACTCTGCACGATGGTACGCAAGTCGAAAATCCAGCCGCACGATGATCCGAAAATCCCGCAGCGCAGGTTGTGATCTCCCAGCCTCCGTCAGCGTTGCTGCGCGTAGTTTCTCCTGCTCCGTGCATCGATTCTTCGGTCGCGTTTCCTGCGAGCGTCGTTTCTCAGCTGTAGAGCCGGCGGCGCATCGTTTTTCTCAGCCGCAGATCGGATTTGCGTCAATTTTTTCCCCGCACGGCGCTCTGTGCGTGGATTTTCTTGTCTTTAGGCTGCCAGCTTCTCCTTTCAGGGTCCCAGGAACTGGATGGGCACCACAGGGCAGAGTAGGAGTCTTTCCAGAGACTCCAGGTGCTGGCAGAGAGAAGTCCTTGCTGTCCCTGAGACTTCAAACAACAGGAGGCAAGCTCTAGATCAAGCCCTTGGAGATTTCTTCTCAAGATGGAAGGCACACAAAGTCCTGTCTTTGCCCTCTTACTCTGGCAGAAGCAGCAACTGCAGGATAGCTCCACAAAGCACAATCACAGGCAGGGCAGCTCTTCTTCCTCAACTATTCAGCTCTTCTCCAGGCAGAGGTTCCTCTTGGTTCCAGAAGTGTTTCTCCAGTCTGTGGTGTTGGGTGCCCTCCTTATACCCAATTTCTCCTTTGAAGTAGGCCTACTTCAAGGTAAAGTCTCTTTGGTATGTGAAATCCTGCCTTGTCCAGGCCAGGCCCCAGACACTCACCAGGGGGTTGGAGACTGCATTGTGTGAGGGCAGGCACAGCCCTTTCAGGTGTGAATGACCACTCCTCCCTACCCTCCTAGCACAGATGGCTCATCAGGATATGCAGGCTACACCCCAGCTCCCTTTGTGTCACTGTCTAGTGTGAGGTGCAACCAGCACAACTGTCAAACTGACCCAGACAGGGAATCCACAAACAGGCAGAGTCACAAAAATGGTATAAGCAAGAAAATGCTCACTTTCTAAAAGTGGCATTTTCAAACACACTATCTTAAAATCAACTTTACTAAAAGATGTATTTTTAAATTGTGAGCTCAGAGACCCCAAACTCCACATGTCCATCCGCTCCCAAAGGGAATCTACACTTTAATCAGATTTAAAGGTTGCCCCTATGTTAACCTATGAGAGGGACAGGCCTTGCAACAGTGAAAAGCAAATTTAGCAATATTTCACTGTCAGAACATATAAAACACATTACTATATGTCCTACTATAACCATACACTGCACCCTGCCCTTGGAGCTACCTAGGGCCTACCTTAGGGGTGTCTTACATGTACGAAAAGGGAAGGTTTAGGCCTGGCAAGTGGGTGCACTTGCTAAGTCGAATTTACAGTTAAAACTGCACACACAGACACTGCAGTGGCAGGTCTGAGACATGATTACAGAGCTACTTATGTGGTTGGCAAAACCAGTGCTGCAGGCCCACTAGTAGAATTTGATTTACAGGCCCTGGGCACCTCTAGTGCACTGTACTAGGGACTTACTAATAAATCAAACAAATATGCCAATCATGGATAAACCAATCACATACACATTTTGTAAAGGAGCACTTGCACTTTAGCACTGGTTAGCAGTGGTAAAGTGCCCAGAGTAACAAAAACAGTAAAATCAGAGTCCAGCACACATCAACAACCTGGGGAACAGAGGCAAAAAGTTAAGGGAGACCACGCCAAGGATGGAAAGTCTAACAAGGGATCTCTGACGTCATCTGCTGGCACTGACCACTCAGAGGTCTCCATTGTGCCCTCACACCTCTGCATTCAGGATGGCAGAGGTCTGGGACACACTGGAGGAGCTCTGGGCACCACCCCTGGGGTGGTGATGGACAGGGGAGTGGTCACTCCCCTTTCCTTTGCCCAGTTTCGCACCAGAGCAGGGGCTTCCTGAACCGGTGTAGACTGGCTTATGCAAGAAGGGCACCATCTATGCCCTTCAAAGCATTTCCAGAGGCTGGGGGAGGCTACTCCTCCCCAGCCCTTAACACTTATTTCCAAAGGGAGAGGGTGTAACACCCTCTCTCAGAGGAAATCCTTTGTTCTGGCTTCCTGGGACTTGGCTGCCCAGACCCCAGGAGGGCAGAAACCTGTCTGAGGGTTGGCAGCAGCGGTAGCTGCAGAGAAAACCCCAGAGAGCTAGTTTGGCAGTACCCGGGGTCCATGCTGGAGCCCCAGGGATGCATGGAATTGGCACCCCAATACCAGATTTGGCTTGAGGGGACAATTCCATGATCTTAGACATGTTACATGGCCATGTTCAGAGTTACCATTGTGAAACTATATATAGGTATTGACCTATATGAAGTTCACGCGTGTAATGGTGTCCCCGAACTCACAAAGTCCAGGGAAATTGCCCTGAACAATGTGGGGCACCTTGGCTAGTGCCAGGGTGCCCTCACACTTAGTAACTTTGCACCTAACCTTCACTAAGTGAGGGTTAGACATATAGGTGCCTTATAAGTTACTTAAGTGCAGTGTAAAATGGCTGTGAAATAACGTGGACGTTCTTTCACTCAGGCTGCAGTGGCAGTCCTGTGTAAGAATTGTCTGAGCTTCCTATGGGTAGCAAAAGAAATGCTGCAGCTCATAGGGATCTCCTGGAACCCCAATACCCTGGGTACCTAGGTACCATATACTAGGGAATTTTAAGGGTGTTCCAGTGTGCCAATCAGAATTGGTAAAAATGGTTACTAGCCTGCAGTGACAATTTTAAAAGCAGAGAGAGCATAAACACTGAGGTTCTGGTTAGCAGAGCCTCAGTGATACAGTTAGGCACCACACAGGGAACACATACAGGCCACAATTATCAGCACTGGGGTCCTGGCTAGCAGGATCCCAGTGACACAGGCAAAAGCAAACTGGCATATAAGTAAAATATGGGGGTAACTTGCCAGGCAAGATGGTACTTTCCTACAATTGGCGGTAAATCCTGCTTATTGCCGCAGTGACGGCTGCCAACATACCGCCACGGAGGCGAACATCCGTTTGCCAAATAATGACACATACACACCAATCCGACAGAATACTGCCACATACACAATTCTGCCAGTCCAGAGGTCAGTGTTAAAGTGTCAGTACCAACACCCATAGCGTAACGCCAACAAAACAATGCCCACCACATCATGATCAATGAATCACCACGGCAGACATTCAATGGTGCTAAATCATTGGTGGTACACACCGGCATGCTCAGAATGAACACCCAAAAGCTAAATTAGACAACATTGGCCAATACCAAAAACACACACCTGACAATAATACACACACCACATCCACCCACACCACAAAAAAACACACCCACATTACCCACAACCCTTTACGAATGCAAATTATTGCCACCAGACTGACACCAAGACCTCTGTGACTAGACATACTCACCACATACACCCATACATCCCCCATGCACCCCACTTCACACAGCAAACCACATTACACAACACCCTCACACCTACACACACCATACAACACCATGTCCCTACAAAGTCACCCCCGTTTCACAGATGAGGAGTTGCGGGTCATGGTGGAATGAAAAAGTCAGGGTAGAGCCACAGCTGTTTGCAGCACAAGTACAGCAAATATCCATTGCCAGGAAGATGGAGCTGTGGCGGAGAATCGTGGACAGGGTGAATGCCGTGGGACTTCATCCAAGAACAAGGGACGACATCAGGGAGAGGTGAAACAACCTACGGGGGAAGGTACACTCAGTGGCAGGAAGGCACCAGCTCGCCATAGAGAGGACTGGCGGTGGACCCCCACCTCCTCCACCACAGCTCACAGCATAGTAGGAGCAAGTCTTGGCAATCCTGCATCCTGAGGGACTCACTGGAGTATCCGGAGGACTGGACACTGGTGAGTCAACATTTACTACTTACCACCCCCCATACCTGCATGCCATCTCACCCCCTCACACTTACTCCCATCACTCCACTCCGTCCCACACACTGCACCCAAATATATGACTAACCCCAATGCCAAGCCCTGCATGCTATACCAATTCATGGACAGCCCTCCCAGCCCTGCATGGACACCCATCACAAAAGCATGCACAGCATAAGGGAACTAACAATCCCACAATCCATCACTGTACACATACAAAGGTGGCAGAGCAACAGCAACGATAGAGGGGAAGCTAGGGATGTACAATATGTCACAGACATGAAGCATAATACATCACTTACATCCCCACAGTGCCCCAGCCAATGTCAGGAGAGAGGAGGTACCACGACAAACCAGTCCCCCAGTTAGTGGGTGCCCCTTAATGCCAGGACAGACATTGCAGCATGATCCAGCTCAAGGGTAATGGGTGTATAGCAAATGAAGGTAACCTAGCTCAGTTGCATTCCATGTCAGTCAGGGCTTTGTGGGTTCCAGGAGGGGTGCAGTTTGCGTTGGTGGCACTCATCTTGCTGTGGCATATAGCCAATAGAATGCCAGTGCAATGCATAGTGCTCAGTCCTGAACCCTGTGTTTGACAAACACAGGGTCACCGGCGACAGAGGGAGCAGCATCCCACAGGACCCAGGAGACAGAGTCCACCGACGCCGAGGGAACCAGTGGGATGGAGGGCGAGGGGAGCACCACAGTGGAGACAGGAGGTGACAACACAGACTCTGATTCCGCGTCCGATGGAAGCTCCCTGGTGGTGGCAGACACCTCTGTGAGCACCCCAGCTGCAGGTACATCTGCCACCCCAGTATCAGCACCACCCTCCCAGCAGCCCCTCAGCAAGTTGCCCGCTCACCCAGGAGGGTGGGCATCTCCTTCACACCAGGCACCTCAGGCCCTGAACCAGTGAGCTGTGCTGCCCTGAGTGAGGAGGCTATTGACCTCCTGAGATCCATCTCTGTAGGGCAGTCAACCATTGTGAATGCCATCCAGGGGCTGGCATCCCAGATGGAGCAATGCAATGCATTCCTGGAGGGCATCCACGGTGGATTGGCGGCCCAACAGAGATCAATTCAGGCTCTGGCCTCCTCTTTGATGGCAGCCATTGTCCCTGTTCCTACCGTCCCTCCTTCAACTACCACTTCCCAGTCTCCTCAACCCCAACACATCTCACACATACAAACGAGCATGCACACAAGATATCACACAAGAGTGGCACAGTCAAACACAGGCACCACACGTCAGCCCACAAGTACTCACACAAACAACAGACAGTTGCACACACATCCACATCCACTGCCTCCACTGTCTCCCCCTCCTCCTCCTCCACCTCCCTCACAGTCATATACACTGCTTCATCAGCCACCACAAGCATCTCCACACCAAGCAGAACACACACCTCACTAGCAGACACCTCCACAACATCCATCCACTTGTCCTGTGTGTCCTCTCCCGCCCTGTCTGTCCCCCCTCCTAAAGGACACAAATGCAGGCACTCAGGCACCTTACAGCCATCCACCTCACATCAGCACTCTGCCCATGCACCTGCACCCAAGTCCAGCAGATGTACTCCTCCAACAACCACTCCCTCAACCTCCACTCCCATCTCTCATCCCGTCCCACCATCCCTAAGAAGCTTTTCCTTGCCCAACTTGACCTCTTCCCTCCCCCCATGTTTTGCCCATAAGAGCAGGGTCCCAACAACCCAGCCCAGCACCTCAGCCAAACAGTCCACGGGGACAGTGGAGGCACTTCCTAGTCGTGGAGGCTAGACAGTGAATGATCCCACTCCACCAGCCAGGAAAGGGAAGGATCCCACACCACCAGCCAGGAAAGGGAAGGATCCCACTCTACCAGCCAGGAAAGGGAAGGATCCCACTCCACCAGCCAGGAAAGGGAGGCATCCCACTCCACCAGACAGGAAAGGGAAGAAGCCCTCACCTGTAGCTGAGACACAGCAGCCCTCACCTCCTGCAGAGGCTGGCAGGGTACCAACAACCCCATCACCAGTGGGCACGTGACCCTCCTCCCCTGCTGAGACACAGCAGCCCTCACCTCCTGCAGAGGGCATGTAGGCCACCCTCCAGGGCCTGATGTACAAGGACCCCCCTCCAGAACCCCACCTCAGAGACTGTGATCTTGCATTCCCCAGCAAAGGATAATGGGCATGGAGCCCCCTCCAGAAGCAGTGGGCAAGTTACCCACCTCAGAGACTGTAACCTTGCACTCCCCAGCAAAGCATAAAAGGCATGGAGCCCCCTCCAGAAGCAGTGGGCAAGTTCCCCACCTCAGAGACTGTGACCTTGCACTCCCTGCAAAGGATAATAGGCATGGAGCCCCCTCCAGAACCAGTGGGCAAGTTCCTGTTTTCAGCTGAGGTGCCCGCGCCCCCATCCCCTTGAGGTGCCTAGCCACTTCCAAGATGTTTCCCCTATACAGTTTTGTGTGTAGTTAGTCAGGATCAAGTTGGGACTTGGACTGTGCCCTGTGGTCATGTGGGCCTTTTGTACTTTGGACTGGGCATTTGCCCTTTCTGGATAATTGTTCATATATCTTTGTTCTCCAATTGGTTCATATGGTGGCTGTTGCCATGCAATTACAATCTTAGTACTGCCGACCTGTAGTCGTTGTATTATTATGCTGTGTGTCCTGTGCCATTGGTTTACGTCTGCAGCTGGTTGTGAGTATGGTGTGTGTGTGAATGGTGTGTGTCATGCGTGTGTGTGTGTCACTCTCCTTTTCCTCCCTCCCACCCTTGTGTGCTATTTCACTCATGGACTCCCATCCTATGGTAACTACCTGATACATATCAAATTATCCATTATTGTCCATTAATTACTTCAAAAAATGAGGATCGACAAGGGGACATGCAGCAATAATTACCTTCTGTAATTTCTTGGTACCTTAAACAACTGGATAAGTAAAGCATAGAGTCCTTCTGTTGTACCTTTCTTCGGTCATGGTTACATCTCTAAGGGAAAGCAGACAATGCATGTTTTATCCAAACAGAAGATATCCCGATGCAGCTCATAAAAACATGTATTTGATTATTAATGTTTGTCCTGTGTTTTATCACAAAACGCTCCGCCGCTTTTGGCTTACAGCTGGATTTTTACAATGTAATTTCGCGGTAATTAACATAATGCTCGTGAGAATTCAGATAGTACTAGCCGAAACAAAAACAGATTCCTTTAAAATTACAATTAGGGTCAGTCAGCGGCCAGGTTAAAAAATAATTTCTAAATGTACAAAACAATAATCACCTGAAAATTCAGATCATGAACAGTCGAAACTGTAAGTTCACAATCAGTTTTATCTATATGAAACAATATACAACCAACCTTCATTTAAAAAAGATAACAATGTAACTACTTACAACAGGTGAAAATGCGTGCCTTTCGCATGAATACGAGTAACCCCCCCCCCCCCCCCCCCGGATCAGATGTGCATTAGAAAAAGCATATTACGTTCAGTTTGTGTCACTTAGATGAGTTGTAGAGTATTCAGCTCGTGATGACACAGTTTTGACACACTGGTCTGTCGTAGTATCGACTGTTGTGATTTCAGTTGTGTGGCACTGTTGACTTTGTTTATCAATTATTAAATGAGCCCTACTTGGTCTTTGACAAATGCTACATTCTATAGCTCAGGGATGGTGTGAGGCGCTACAGCTCGACATGTTCCCTTTCTGTTTCAGTGCATGAAGCCCAGCTGAGTTACAACACACGGCAGACCAGGGAACTCGCCCTTTAGTGAACATTAGCGATTAGATAATGTGGGATTTGAGCCTAAGAACGTAGGTCGCACAGGCAATAGGTTTGTTATCCCTTAAAATTCGATATTTTTGCAAATTAACATAACTGTGTCCGTGGAACGTGTTCGTAACTATAACACTTCCTGAAAGATGCACACAATTAAGAAACTGTTGAAGTTACCTTCTATACCAGTTAACTGTAAACTCACAAGTACATCATCTGGATCCTCAAAAACTGGCAAAAAACTAGAAGAGCAGTCACTGAAAACAGAATAAGGAGTAAAGATGATGCTGGCTCCTGAAACAGGCAATACATTGATATTGCAGCTTGAGTCTTCAGATATTAATCATCCATAACCAGGACTTTTTCAACTTAGATAAAATGAATGGATGTCTTCTATCTGCCCTTTATAGTCATCTTAGGGAAATAGGAAACAGCCCCCTGTGCCTGCTCCCTGGGTAAATATTCAGAAGGGCCTAATTAAAATGTTACTGGGACAAGCCATCTCAGTTCTGCTAATTTTCCCTTTAGGAGCTCTCCATAATTAAAAAAAATGAAACAGAAGATAGACATTTCTTTATTACGCAGGGTGTCTTATGATACTGAAATATATTGCAATCTATATGCTTCTTTGACTATAGCCTGCTCGCATATACCTATGTGGAATGAATGTAAACTAGGTCCTGTGTATGAATGACACCATACCAACACATTTCTTTGCCTTTGTACATAGTAATCAGATCTGCACTGGCATTCATTCAATCATGCATAGTTTGTATGATTGGAATGAGCTCGTCAGACCTAGGCCTGTATATTTCTAGCTTGAATGCTTTACACTCAAATGTTAGATTTGGTGAATTATTCTGACAGATTGCCAATTAGCACTGAACAAACAGAACTACAAGAGCAGCTTGGCAATGCCGCTTCTTTATGAGACATGCAGAAATTGGTTTAGTATCCATCAAATTTAGTGAGAATCAGCATGTTATGCCACATTTTCAAAAGAAAACTTAAAAAAGGAGGCACTTGCAGGACCCTGTAAATGCCTCGACCCATGGTGCCAGTACTTATCAGGTCTGGTTAATTCCTCTAAGCCTAGCCACTCAAGGTGTGTCACCTGCCCCTCACATATCCCTGGGTATGCTTACACTACTACCTTAAGTTTAAAAAAAAACAAATCTTTTAATTTTGTTTCAGGAAGTTGGGTCCATTTCCCTGAGCCCTGCAATGATTATAACAAAATACAGTGGCAAACCAATAGGGATTGGATAGTGTAGGAAAGTCCTCCTTTATGCCCTGAGCACCTCCAAACATTTTGGACAGATACTGGTAGTTACTGACTCCTGGCTGTGCCCTGGGTACTGCTAACCAGTCCGAGGACCAGTGCTTTGAGTAAAATGATTATGAAAATTAGGCTAATTATAATTGGCAGTATCAACCTACCTATAAGTCCCTTGTATATGGTAGGGCATGTAGGCTTAGGGACCCCAGCATAGGTAGTGCATCCATAGGTGCACTGCTGAGGTACGCAGTGTCATTTCAAAGGCAGGTCTGCCTTGCTGTCTGCTTTTAAATTAAAGCTACCTTCTAATTTGACTTTGGAATTAAAAGTACTTCTGAAGTTTTAAACTACCTTATTTTTACATATGTCACCCCTAAGTTGTGCCCTAGATGTCCCCATGTTTTAGTGCAGTGTAACTATAAGCAGGGACCTTGTAAAATAAGTTGTATAAGCCCTAGAGAGGGAAAAATAACTAAATTCATTTTCCCTCATTTTAGTGAATGGGTTCTATAGGTTAACAAGGGGGTATTGTATTTTTAATTAATAAAGTCTCAAAAGGAGCTACATAATTCAAGTTTGGTATCAAACTGTTTGTTATAATAAATTCAACAACTTGCCATTGTTGAATTTAATATAACTAGTTCAGGAAAAGAGTTTTAGAACTCTACCTGAAAGTTGCCAACTTCATCACTGTAGTGCCCTTCTCTGATTGGCAGCCTCAGCAGATGGTGAAACAGGATGGAGGAGAGCAGCCAAACTGGACATCAAAAGAGGGAAGGGCATGTTGGGCAGCTCTCGACCCCTCCCATTTCCAGCAAACCCAGACAGCCAGGTCCCCCCTGATTAGATTAGGAGAAGGCTGGAGAGGGGTGTGTTAAGGAAACTAAGTCACACCAGTGAGTGGGCTCAGCCACACCTAACTTCCAAAACTGAATTCCTGCCATTTTGGATTTTTAAGAAATTCTGGTTCCTGGGATTCATTTTTGCCACACTTTCCAGCAAGTGGTCATACAAGAGGGAGGTGGCCTGCATGGGTTTGGTCAAGAGGCCCCCTCTGCTTCCACCCGAGCAGCAAGGATAAATATGTCATAGCTGCACCCACACCTCAGATCTCTACCAGGAGCAAGACAAAAAGAAGAAGGACTGCACTGCTGGGCCCCTGACCTGCACCTGGACTGCACTCTGAGGAACTGCACCAGCTGCACACTTGGGCATCACCACAAAATGACCTTGCCTGGCTTCAACTGGTTCAAGAAGGGACTCCTCTTTTGCTACAGGTAGAAAATAGCTAACCAGAGTGCCCAGCATCAAAACCTGAAGAAACTGACCAGCTGACCACTGTCCAGTGGTCCTGTTTGGAGTTCAACCAGGTACATTCTGGGAGTTGGAGTCCTAACCCTCAAAGAGCAACTTAGAGCTTCTGGATCCTTGGGTTGAGTTGTGGACTCCTCAAGGATCTTTAAAGGCTTTCTGGGAGAAGATCCAGAAGTTTGGGGAAGTTTGGACAACTTTTGGACAAAAACTCCATAAAGGGACTGGACCGACGTCGTGAGTGAGACCGGCTTGCATCGACTGCAATCCGGCTTGACTTGCTGGTTCATCCTGCTGAAAAGCTCCGGAGCCTCAGACTTCCAGGATTTCACTGGGGGCTCCTGGAAAGGCAATCCAACAAAGTCTACTTGAAAGCAACTTGTTGTGCAGGGTTGTCTGATGTCAGAGAGTAAAAGCTCAAAAAAAGTGACAATGTCCGATCGTAAAAAGTTGACCAGGACTACCCAGCGCAGCGTATCTGAGGAGGGCTCAAGGGATGTCGGATCCAATTTCAAGTTCGGCCCTGATGAAGATTTCAGTCACATAAAATTGTCTGAGTCCAAAGGTAGAATTGTTCACTGATGTCTCCTGCAATGCGTATCCGAAGATATGCTTTACATACCTGTCTCCTAAGTTAAGCCTAACTGCTTCTTGCCAAGCTATCAAGGGCTGAGCTGGGATTAATTTATTGAGACCTGATTGGACCTAGTGGGGGTCTGTGACCTATTGCTAAGTCTGCGTACTTACCTGCCCTTGTCAATAATCCGCTTTCCAACAGCTAGTTCCCTTCAACATGGCAATCTGAACATATTTTGAAACCAACTATTTAAGATATCTACATTTTTAACCCATTCATGTCCATCCTAAGCCCCTCTTTAAAAAAACTTATTTGTTAAAATGGGTGAATGTATTTATAGCAAATCACAAAAAGCACACTTTTTGAGAAACTTGAAACTTTTCACAAATGTGCTTATTTGATGTAATGACACTCAGCTGTGTATTCTTGGAACATCTTGTATTAAGAACATTGAAATCCATGTCAAATTAAGTGCATATTTTGTAATGTTATAGACATGAGATAGAGCATATAATTAAGCCAGGCTTGTCTTCTTGATCAATGGACACGATGGCTAAAGGACAATCAATGAAATTTACTTTGGTTGTATGATGTTATGCTGTGATCTCTATGACAGGTAATTTGTAATTTGTTGGAGCAAATTCTTTCTTCCATGGGACTGTGACTGGAGTATAGTTTTCTTACTATTTTTGCTGTGTGGAGTTTCATTTGTTTTTAAAGGTGGTGGTGCACTCTGTTATTGTATCGGCTGTGAAGAAGATCTCTTTGAGATCGAAATGCATTGCCATTAAACTATTTTCTGCAAGCAATTAACCAGTCATTTGGTGTCCGCGATCCTGCGGCATCTTACTGTGTATATTTAGCTGCTGTCAGCGTCCAGAACTCACCTCGACCCCGTTACAGTGGATGTGGCTTGGAGGTGCTGGAATCCACGCTCTCTCTATATATATATATATATAAATAAAAAATGACCCTATATTTTTCAGTACATATATATTGTGGATCTGAAGGTTTGCGGATGGGATGAAAAAATAAGGTGGGCAATTTTTGTGAACTCCCTCCATGTGTCTTATGGGGTTAGGATACCTGTATCCTGACCCTTTATATGTTTTACACAGTTTTTTCCCACACCCCAGCAAAGGTGAGTGTTAGACCTGACAGTCTTAGGGTGGTCACAGCCTGTTGGAATCGATGCACAGCCTGCTAGAAGTGAAAGAATCACCACATCGCCGATACAGAACGATGCAGCCCGGTTTCCCGAGTGGAGATCGAAGCAGGGCCACCATTGCAACTGGAACTTCGACGCACAGCCCGCCACATGGACACATCGCAGAGCCGGAACAATGCAGTCTGACTTCCTGTTGGAGGAATCGATGAAAAGCCTGCTGTGTGACAGAAAGTCTGACCCATCGTCCACTGGATCGATGCAGCACATGTGACTTCGTCCTGCACTCCCAGGATTTCCACGCATCGTCCCTGTGCGTCAAAAGACCTCACATCGCAAAGAGGATTGAAGTTTGCGTGCCATAATTTGACGCAAAGCCCTTGCTTCGTGGAAAAGAATCGACGCATCGTGTAGGAGAAGAAAGGTTCGTATGCCCAAAGAATTAGTGCCTAGTTATGTGGTGGGAAATGACATTGATAAATGGTTTGCTGCATAAGAAGTTGCACTAAGGGCCTATGGGGTTTCTGAAGGCCAATGGGGAGCAGGTCTGTGTAAAAATGTTCCAATTTTTGGGAGGGACACACTCCTCACATTAGACCCGAAGAATCGGAACACCTACGTGCCCATGAAAACCATTTTAATTGCCAAGTTTGGGCTGACCACTGAGAAGTACCATCAGATGTTCAGGGACAGCACCAAACTCTCCACACAGACTTGGGTAGACTTTTTTGATTTTTCCAGTGAGGCACTGAGTGGATGGGTGCAGGGAAGTAAAGTAGATGACTATGTGGGGTTGTATACTTTGATCCTGAGAGAGCATATGCTCAGTGTTTGCTTTACAAAGTTGCGCCAGCATCTCGTTGATAGTAAGCTGACTGATCCTAGGAAGCTTGCTGAGGAGGCAGACCTCTGGGTTAGCACCAGAGTGTCCAAAAAGGTATCGGGGGGCACCCACAAAGGGTTCCCACCATGAGAAAGAGGGGGGAGAAAAACTCTAAAAATAAGGAGTTATCAAAAGGCCCCCAAAATAATTCCCTATTTGTGGAAACCAGTTCCAGCCTCATTCTGAAAAGAAGCCAAGGTTCTTTGACAAGTTGAAAGGGAAGTTTGCACCCAAATGCTTAGAGTGTACCAAGTATGGTCACTCCAAGGGTGACTCCAAGGCCCATATTTATACTTTTTAGTGCCTCATTTGTGCCATTTTTTTACGCAGAAGCGGCGCAAACCTACAAAATACAATCGCATTTTGTAAGTTTGCACCGCTTTTACGTCAAAAAATGACGCAAATGCGGCACTAAAAAAGTATAAATATGGGCCCAAGTGTCCGATGCTTCCAAGTATAGGCAGTGGGTCACCATTAATAGACAAAGGGTGGAGGCTCTGCATGACACAAGAGCCAGCGTGACTACAGTCAGGGATCAGCTGGTATCAGCAGAGCAGGTCATCCCCAATACTTTCCACCAAGTCATAGTCGCTGACAATCGTGAGAGTCACCTACCGGTGGCTCTCATTCACTTTGAGTGGGGGGTGGTCTCTGGTACTCTAAAAGTAGCTGTGAGTCCTGCCATGCCAGTAGATTGTCTGTTAGGCAACGACCTTGAGCTCAGGTCTCACCTGGAGATGTTAGGTTTTCCTGAGTGGGTCTGCATGACCACAAAGTCCATGGCTGCCCGGGAAACGGCCCAGATAGATGCAAAGGGAAGGGGCAAGGGAAACTGGACCCAGATGTTACCGTGGTGGTTGACGGGGCCCCAGAGGAGGAGGCCCCTGAGCCAACTGGAGAGGACATCACCACCCTAGGTAGCCTGTCTGAGCTTGCTGGCTGGCAAGTTGAGGGTGGGTCTACAAGGGAGGAATTCTGCAAAGCGCAGAAAGAGTGCCCCACTCTTGAGGGTTTGAGGCAACAGGCTGTGGCCCAGGCAGCAGGTGGAACCTCTGGCGATCACCATATTTATTGGGAGAATGATCTCCTTTACAGTGAGCCTAAGGTGCCGGAAGCTGGGGCAGCACGTGTGCTGGTGGTCCCTCAGTGCTACCGGGATTTCTTACTGGGTCTGACTCATGACATCCCTCTGGTGGGACATTTGGGACAAGACAAGAACTTAGCCAGGCTTGTCACCCACTTTTATTGGCACCGAATGTGCTTAGCCTCAGATGCTTTCTGTAGGTCCTGCCCAACCTGCCAAGCTAGTGGGAAAACAGGGAAAAGGCTCAAGGCCCCGCTGATCCCACTCCCCGTCATTGGCACCCCTTTGAAAGGGTGGGCATCAACGTTGTTGGTCCCTTTGACCCCAAAACTGCCCTGGCAACATGTTTGACCTGGTTTTGATGAACCATGTCATCTACTATCCAGAGGCGACCCTCTGAGGACAGTGACTGGACCAGTGGTGATCTAATGGGGATATTTACCCATGTGGGATTCCCAAAAGAGTTTGTGTCTGACAGAGACACAAATTTCATGTCTGCATACATGAAGTCCATGTGGGATGCATGTGGGGTGACCTACCAGTTTACCACCCCTTACCATCCTCAATCCAATGGGCTTGTGGAATGGTTCAATAAGACACTAAAAGGCATGATCACAGGCCTACCTGAGGCCTTAAGGCGTAAGTGGGACATCCTCTTGCCATGCCATCTCTTTGCTTATAGAAAGGTGTCCTAGAAAGGGGTGGGGTTCAGCCCCTTTGAATTTCTCTATGGGTACCCTGTCAGGGGACCCCTAAGTATAGTAAAAGAGGGGTGGGAGAAAGCTCCCAGGAAACCTCCCCATGATGCGGTCAGTTACATGCTGGCCCTCCGCAACCAGATGCAAAGGTTCTGGAAACAGGCCAAGAGCAACCTCGATGCCAGTCAAGAGGTGATGAAGCAATGGTATGACCAGAAGGCCACCCTAGTAGAATTCTCACTCGGAGACAAAGTATGGGTAATGGAGCCAGTAGAGCCTAGAGCTCTACAGGACCACTGGACTGGCCCATTCAAATCAAGGAGTGGAAGGGGGAGGCGACTTACTTAGTGGACCTCAAGTCCCCTAGAAACCCCTTAAGGGTGCTCCATCCGAACAGACTGAAGCCTCATTTTGAGAGGTCTAAAGTCAGCATGCTTCTGGTGACAGATGAGGGTATGGGAGTGAGCCTCCCCCGACGTCCTCTCTGCCAAGGAAGGTGATGGGTCAGTGGAGGGCATCAATCTCTCTGACTCCATGCATCTAAGAAGTTCTCTTCCCTGTTTTCCCTCACCCCTGGGCTCACACAATTGTGTGTCCACGATATCGACACAGGAGACAGTACCCCTGTAAAGAATACAATTTACAGAGTGTCAGATAATGTGAGGTCCAGCGTTAAGGAAGACGTTGACAAGAGGCTGGGTGATAGAGAGGGCCAGCAGTCCCTGCTCCAGCCCAATGGTGTTGGTTCCCAAGACTGCCGCTCCAGGTGCCAAACCAAAGCTTAGGTTCTGAGTGGACTACCGGGGTCTCAACTCTGTCACAAAGATAGATTCTCACCCCATCCCCCGAGCTGATGAGTTCATAGACAGGCTAGGTGCTGCCAAGTTCCTTGACTGAAGGGGTAAAAGAGAGAGAGATACGCTTTTTCTACTCCTGAGGGTCATTACCAGTTCAGAGTAATGCCCTTTGGACTGAAAACTGCCCCTGCTACCTTCCAACAATTGGTAACAGGGTCCTAGCTGGCAAGGATGCATTCTGCACAGCCTACCTAGATGACATCGCCATCTATAGTTCCAGCTGGGAGGAACACCTGCTCCACCTCAAGGAGGTGCTTCAGGCCCTGCAACAGGCAGGCCTGACCATCAGGGCCAGTAAGTGCCAGATTAGGGCAGGGTCCCATGGTGTACTTGGAACACCCAGTAGGTAGTGGCAAGATGCAGCCCATCCAGGCCAAGATTGAAACAATCAAGGCCTGGCAACCACCTAGAACCCAAACAGAGGTAAGGGCCTTCTTAGGTCTCACCGGGTATTACCACAGATGTGTTAAGGGCTATGGCACCATAGCCCTCCCCTTAACAGAACACTGTAGGAAGGTAGCCTCTTTCTAGCCTTGTTACCCCCACTTTTGGCCTGTTTGTGAGTATATGTTGGGGTGTTTTTACTGTCTCACTGGGATCCTGCTAGCCAGGGCCCAGTGCTTATAGTGGAAACCCTATGTTGTCAGTGTGTTTGATATGTGTCACTGGAATCCTGCTAGCCAGGACCCCAGTGGTCATAAGTTTGTGGCCTATATGTGTTTCCTGTGTGGTGCCTAACTGTATCACTAAAGCTCTGCTAACCAGAACCTCAGTGTTTTATGCTCTCTCTGCTTTTAAAATTGTCACTGCAGGCTAGTGACTAATTTTACCAATTCTGATTGGCACACTGGAACAGCCTTATAATTCCCTAGTATATGGTATCTAGGTACCCAGGGTATTGGGGTTCCAGGAGATCCCTATGGTCTGCAGCATTTCTTTTGCCACCCACAGGGAGCTCAGACAATTCTTACATAGGACTGCCACTGCAGCCTGAGTGAAATAACATCCACGTTATTTCACAGCCATTTTACACTGCACTTAAGTAACTTATAAGTCACCTATATGTCTAACCCTCACTTAGTGAAGGTTAGGTGCAAAGTTACTTAGTGTGTAGGCCCCCCGGCACTAGCCAAGGTGCCCCCACATAGTTCAGGGCAAATTCCCTGGACTTTGTGAGTGCGGGGACACCATTACACGCGTGCACTACATATAGGTCAATACCTATATGTAGCGTCACAATGGTAACTCCGAACATGGCCATGTAACATGTCTAGGATGATGAAACTGTACCCCCAATACCATTCTGGTATTGGGGGGACAATTCCATGCATCCCCGTGTCTCCAGCATAGAGCCCAGGTACTGCCAAACTAAGTTTTCGGGGTTTCCTCTGCAGCTACCACTGCTGCCAACCCCTCAGACAGGTTTCTGCCCCCCTGGGGCATGGGCAGCATGGTCCCAGGAAGGCAGAACAAAGGATTTCCTCTGAGAGATGGTGTTACACCCTCTCCGTTTGGAAATAGGTGTGAAGGGCCTGGGAGGAGTAGCCTCTCCTGACCTCTGTAAATGCTTTGAAGGGCACAGATGGTGCCCTCCTTGCATAAGCCAGTCTACACCAGTTCAGGGATTCCCCCAGCCCTGCTCTGGTGAGAAACTGGACAAAGGAAAGGGGAGTGACCACTCCCCTGACCAGCACCTCCCAGGGGAGGTGCCCAGAGTTCCTCCATTGTGTCCCAGACCTCTGCCATCTTGGATGCAGAGTTGTGAGGGCACAATGGACAGCTCTGAGTGGCCAGTGCCAGCAGGTGACGTCAGAGACCCCTCCAGATAGATGCTTACCTTTCTCTGTAGCCAATCCTCCTCTGTGGGCTATTTAGGGTCTCACCACATAACGAATGCAAGAGCTCACCAGAGTTCCTCTGCACTTCCCTCTTCGACTTCTGCCAAAGATCGACCGCTGACTGCTCCAGGACACCTGCAAAACCGCAACAAAGTAGCGAGAAGACTAACAGAAAAATTGTAGCTCCTCATCCTGCCAGCTTTCTCGACTGTTTCCTGGTGGTGCATGCTCTGAGAGCTGTCTGCCTTCACCCTACACTGGAAGCCAAGAAGAAATCTCCTGTGGATCGACGGAATCTTCCCCCTGTCAATGCAGGCACCAAACTTCTGCGTCACCGGTCCTCTGGATCCCCTCTCATCCTGACGAGCGAGGTCCCTGGAACACAGGAGCTGGGTCCAAGTGTCTTCGACAGTCCAGTGTCCCTTCTGTCCAAATTTGGTGGAGGTAAGTCCTTGCCTCCCCACGCAAGATAGTAATCCGTGAACTGCAGCTGCTAGGGCTTCTGTGCACTCTTGCAAGATTTCCTTCATGCACAGCCTAGCCCAGGTCCCCAGCACTCCGTCCTGCATTGCCCAACTCGCTGAGTTGGTCTCCGACGTCGTGGGACCCTCCTTTGTTGTTCTGAGTCGACCATCGTCCTCAGATCTTCTAAGTGCCTGTTCCAGTGCTTCTGTGGGTGCTGACTGCTTCTGCGTGGGCCCTCTGTGTTGCTGAGTGCCCCCTCTGTCTCCTCCTCCAAGGCGCGACCTCCTGGTCCTTCCTGGGCCCTGGCAGCACCCAAAATCCTCAACCGCAACTCTTGCACTTAGCAAGGCTTGTTTGCGGTCTTTCTGCGTGGAAACAACTCTGCATCCTCCAGCACACCGTGGGACATCTTCTGACTGAAGGAGAAGTTCCTGGCACCTTCCGTTGTTGCAGAATCTTTGGCTTCTTTCACCTGGAGGCATCCCTTTTGCACCTTCATCTGGGGTTTAGTGGGTTCCTGCCCCCCCGGACACTTGCATGACTCTTGGACTTAGTCCCCTTCCTTCACAGGTCCTCAGATCCAGGAATCCATCTTCAGTGTTTTGCAGTCAGTTGTTGTCCTTGCAGAATCCCCTATCTCGGCTTTACTGTCTTTCTGTGGTAGTAGGGTAACTTTACTCCTACGTTTCAGGGTCTGGGGGTGGGGTATCTTGGACACCCTTAGTGTTTTCTTACATTCCCAGCAACCCTCTACACACTACACTAGGCCTGGGGTCCATTCGTGGTTCGCATTCCACTTTTGGAGTATATGGTTTGTGTTGCCCCTAGGCCTATTGTCTCCTATTGCATTCTGTTGTGTTCTACATTGTTTGCACTATTTTTCTAACTGTTACTTACCTGATTTTGGTTTGTGTGTGTATATTCTGTGTATATTACTTACCTCCTAAGGGAATATATCCTCTGAGATACTTTTGGCATATTGTCACTAAAATGAAGTACCTTTTATTTTTAGTAACTCTGAGTATTGTGTGTTCTTATGATAAAGTGCAAAGTGAATTAAGTGGTATAGTAGGAGCTTTGCATATCTCCTAGTTCAGCCTAAGCTGCTCTGCTATAGCTACCTCTATCAGCCTAAGCTGCTAGAACACCTCTAATCTACTAATAAGGGATAACTGGACCTGCACAAGGTGTAAGTACCACAAGGTACCCACTATAAGCCAGGCCAGCCTCCTACAAACACACATCCAAAAAGCAACCTAGGTTGGTGAATTGGACAGAGGCTTGTCAGAAAACCTTTGACTCCCTGAAGGAAGCCATGTGCACGGCAACCGTGCTCAAGGCCCCTGACTACTCCAAAGAATTAATTGTGCAGACAGACGCTTCAGAGCATGGCATAGGGGCAGTCCTAGCACAGTTAAATTAGGAGGTCATAGACCAACCAGTAGTCTTTATTAGCAGAAGACTATTACCACAGGAACTGAGGTGGAGTGCTATTGAAAGAGAAGCATTTGCTGTTGTCTTGGCACTGAAGAAGCTGAGACCATACCTGGTAGGGACTCACTTTCAGGTTCAGACAGACCACAGGCCTCTCAGATGCCTCATGCAGATGAAGGGTGAAAATCCTAAACTCCTGAGGTGGTCCATTTCCCTACAGGGGATAGACTTTATGGAGGAGAATCGCCCGGGGACTGACCATGCAAATGCTGATGGTCTCTCCAGATACTTCCGCCTTAGCAAAGAGAGCTCCCAAGGGGTTGGGTAGCTCTCCCCACTTTCAGCTGGGTGGGATACATGTTAGACCTGACAGCCTTAGGTTGGTCACCCCCAAATTCTGGCCTGCCTCCCTCCACTTTTTGACACTGTTTTTGATGGTTTTAGAACTCTGCGCACTTTACCACTGCTAACCAGTGCTACATTGGCTCATACCTAATTGGCATATTTAATTTACTTATACATCCCTAGTACAGTACACTACATGTGCCCAGGGCCTATAAATCAAATGCTACTGTGGGCCTGCAGCACTGATTGTGCCACCCACATAAGTAACCTCTTAACCATGTCTCAGGCCTGCCATTGCAAGGCCTATGTGTGCAGTTTCACTGCCACTTTGACTTGGCATTTAAAAGTGTTTGCCAAGCCTTAAACTCCCCTTTTTCTACATGTAAGTCACCCCTAAGGTAGGGCCTAGGTAACCCAGAGGGCAGGGTGCTATGAAGGTAAAAGGCAGGGCACATGTGTGGTTTACATGACCTAGTAGTGGAAAACTCCTAAATTCGTTTACTGCTACTGCAAGGCCTGCTCCTTTCAGAGGATAGCATTAGGGCTACCCTCAGAAACTGTTTGAGTGGTAGATTCTGATTACAAAAGGGGAACATAGTTCATATTTAGTATGGCCAGAATGGTAATACAAAATCCTACTTAGTGGTGAGGTTGGATTTTAAATTACTATTTTAGAAATGCTACTTTTAGAAAGTGAGCATTTCTCTTAACTTAAATCCTTCTGTGCCTTACAGCCTGTCTCCAATCTATGTCTGAGCAACTATTGGTGGTATGATTCCATGCACTCTTGGGGCTCCTCAGATGACCTCCTATATTGCCATTACAGCCTTCTGAGGTATTCTAGGCAGCCCCAGCTCCTGCCTCCTCCCAGACAGGTGTCTGCCCTCCTGTTGCTTGAGCAGCTTGTGTTCAGAAAGGCAGAACAAAGGATTTCCTTTGGGAGAGGGGTGTTACACCCTCTCCCTTTGGAAATAGGTGTTACATGCAGGCTTGGGAGGAGTAGCCTCCCCAAGACACTGGAAATGCCTTGAAGGGCACATTTGGTGCCCTTCTTGCATAAACCAGCCTACACCGGTTCAGGGACCCCAAGTCCCTGCTATGGCATGAAACTGTACAAAGGAAAGGAGAGTGCCCACTCCCCTGCCCATCACAACCCCAGGGGTGATGCTCAGAGCTCCTCCAGAGGGTCCCTGGGTTTTGCCATCTTTAATTCAAGGTTGGCAGGGAACTCTGGGAGCCTCCACCGCGGTGCTCCCCTCGCCCTCCATCCCACTGGAGCTCTCACCGTCAGTGGACTCTGACTCCTGGCTCCTGTGGATGCAGCTCCCTCCATCGCCAGTGCCTCTGCTCTTCCACAAGATGATGCTAATGCACATAAGGACAGGATGACAAAACAAAAAGGGGGAGAGAGACAAAGGATACACTTGGTCAATGGCTGCACCAATACCACCATTTGTGTACACAGCACCCTGACACACAGGGAACAGGCCTACGCACTATGCAATGCACTACCAGTAACAATGCTAGTCACCAGGGCAACCAACCCCCCCATACCAAGCCTTCACACACATCACTCCATGCATTCATGTACCATGCATCGAGCTCACAGTGTACCCACCTGTTGGTCTGGAGGTCCATACACCAGTCTCTGCAGCTCCACCGAGGTGAAGGCAGGGGCCCATTCCCCAGTCACACGCGCCATGGCAGGTTCCAGACACAGGTCACAGCAGCAAATACAGTATAGGTCCTCTCTTGCTGAAGGTCAGGTAGCAAGTGAGTGAACAAATAGAAAATGGCAGTGACGTCCGCGGCGGTGCATATCATCACCACCGGCGTTCATCACCATTGGCCACTCTACCCCATAGAGCCCAATATTATCCAATGAGGTGTTGCAATGCGGTTCCCGACTGCCTCCCGCGACGGCGCACAACATCAGAGGAATTACGTCACTTCCACCTGTCCCTCCACACAGGACAGGCGGACACCATTTCAGGGGGGACAGGCACTGGATTATAACTGTGTCAAAGTTCACAATTGTACATACAGGACAAATGCCACTTTTACATTTCAAATTAACATCATGCATTATACTGTTGTGGCTACAATGTACAGTTTGTTACCAGCTCCTCACTCTTTTTCCCCATAGATTGCCACCACTGAGGATGAATAGGAGATGGAGACATACCCCCATGTACAGACGCCTGGTAGACTTGGCAACAATGGAGGACAGGTACATTATCCTCACCTACAGACTTGGCAGGGCCACAATCACGGAGCAGTGTGTCCAATTGGAGCCTCATCTGATATCTGCTATCCGCCACTCCACTGGGATCACCACTTTTGTGCAAGTCAAATCTGTGCTCCATTTCTTGGCAACTGGTTCATTCCAAATGACAGTGGGCTTGGCAGCAGGAATGTCACAGACAATGTTCTCAATAGTGCTGACAAGAGTGCTGGCTGCCCTGATTAAACACATGTGAAGCTACATTGTTTTCCCCCAGGTGGAGGATTTGGCCACAGTGAAGGCTGACTTCTATGCAATGGGACATATCCCCAACATCATTGGGGCAACTGATGGCACACATATTGCATTTGTTCCCCCTGGCAAAATTAACAGGTGCACAGAAATCAAAAGAGTTTTCACTCAATGAATGTCCAGATGGTGTGCCTGGCAGACCAGTACATCTCCCACGTCAATGCTAACTATTCTGGGTCTGTGCATGATGCCTTTATCCTGAGGAATAGCAGCATCCCAAATGTGATGGCCCAACTGCAGAGGCACAAGTTGCGGCTAATAGGTGATCCCTGGTTCCCACCCATTGGATGTTGGTGTATGGGTATGGTGTGAACCATATGGCACAGTGTGTGGCTAAATATTGTCCCTCCATATTTGCACGTGACTCAGGTTACCCCAACCTATCATGGCTACTGACCCTTGTGAGGAATCCCAGGACAAGGGCAGAGGAACGTTACAATGAGGCACATGGGTGAACAAGAAGGATAATTGAACGTACCTTCGGCCTCAAGAAGGCCAGGGTTTGATGCCTCCATCTAACAGGTGGATCCCTGTGCTACTCACCCAAGAAGGTCTGCCCAATAATTGTGGCATGCTGCATGTTGCATAACCTTGCCTTGAGACGCCATGTGCCTTTTCTGCAGGAGGAGGAGGCTGGAGATGGCCGTGTGGCAGCAGTGGACCCTGTGGACTGTGAAGATGAGGAGGCAGAGGATGAGGATGAGAACAACAGAACTGCAATGATTCGACAATACTTCCAATGACACACAAGTAAGACATTGTAACTTGTCACATTTCATTGTAATTTTTTTGTTTCACATTGTCACTGACAGGCTCTGATTTCCCACTTCTATGCCCACTCACTGTACCCTTTGGCAACTTTTTTCACAGATGTTGGTGCCCCACTATCGCTCCTGATGTGTTCACTGCATCCAAAAACAGGTCTATCCTATGTGAACATTACTGTACAGTTGATTTTCAATGTTTGAACGTTGTTAAACAAATACATACTTAAATCATTTCACATACTTCATATGTGTATTTTTTCAAAGTGTATTTTTGGAAGTGCTAAGAAAAAAAAGGGAAAGTGCAATGGGATGGGGTGATGATGGAGGAAAGTCCAGGGGTTGTTCCAGTCTATTTGTAGCACAGGTGCATTGTCCAAGTGGACATAGGAAGGGGAACAATGGCAGTTCAAGGTGGACAGGGTGACTGAGTGGGGCACAAGGGTGACAATCAGGAGAGTCTCATTTTCTGGCGGGGGTCCTGGCAATAGTTTTTGGCTTCTGCCTGGATCGCAGGGAACATGTGCGGGGTGGTTCTCCTTCTGAAGGGAGAAGGGTGCTAGTGCCCTGTTGGTCCTGTAGCAGGGCCTCCTGTCCACTAGCAGCAGAGGAGGTGGAAGGCAGTTTAAATGTCTGGCTAGTGGCAGGGACCCACTGTTGTAAGACTGCCTCCCTCATAATGTTTGCCATGTCTGCCAGCACCCCTGAAATGGAGACCAGGGTGGTGTTAATGGCCTTCAAGTCCTCCCTGATCCCCTGGTACTGTCCCTCCTGCCGCAGCCTGTTCTCCTGCACGTTGTCCAGGATCTGGCCCAGCATATCCTGGAAATGTTGGTATGCTCCCAGGATCTCGGTGAGTCCCTCCTGGAGAATCAATTTCCTGGGACTGTCCTTCCTCTGTTGCACAGCAGTCTTCCCAGTGTCCCTGTTGTCCTGTGCCTCTGTCCCCCGAACCGTGTGCCCACTGCCACTGACCCAAGGTCCCTGATTTTCTTGGGTGCAAGGTGTGCCCTGGGGTCCCTGTAGTGGTGGACACACTGCTGATTGACGTGTCCTGGGGACAGAGGCATGGGTATGCTGGGTGGGTACAGTGGTGGTGTTTCCTGAGGGGGGAGGCTCTGTGGTGGTGTGTGACTGTGTGTGATGGCATGCAAGTAGGGGGGTGATAATAGTATAGAGTTGACTTACCAGAGTCCAGTCCTCCTCCTACTCTGGCCAGGCCCTCAGGATGCATGATTTCCAAGCCTTGCTCTTCCCATGTTGTTAGTTGTGTGGGAGGAGGTGGGTGTCTACCTCCAGTCCTCTGTACAGCGAGTAGGTGTCTTGCTGCTATAGAACGTACCTTCCCCCATAGGTCGTTCCACCTCTTTGTGATATTATCTGCTGTTCTGGGGTGCTGTCCTCTGCCATAGCGCCATCTTCCTAGCAATAGATATCTGCTGCACCTGTTCTCCAAATAGCTGAGGCTCAACACTGATGATTTCTTCCACCATGACCCTTAGCTCCTCCTCTGAGAATCAGGGGTGTCTTTGTGGTGCCATGGGTGTTGTGTGAGTAGTGTGGGTGAGGGTGTGTAGGATGATGTGTTGGGAGGTGTGTTGTAAGGTGGGTGGGTGGTGTATAGGGGATGGTGGTGTGTGGCTCTAGTCTTGTCTGTGGTTGAGGTCCTCACTGCCCACAGTCACTAGGGGCATACCCAAAGCTAGTTGGGGTAAGAGGGTCCCTTCAGGAGGAGAGAACCTGTCCCTCAGGGAAAGAGAGCTGGAGGCCCAGCTAACATTTATAGCTTTGGAGGCACAGAAGCTGGCCCTAGAAGAGAAAAGTGGGTAAGGGAAGAGAAAAGAGATGGTGGCAGTGACAGAGAAGCTGAGGTGTCCATGGGTGTTTTTTTGCCCCAGATTTCCCAAGGGGGTGGTTCCTGCCTATGTAGAGGGGGATGACATAGATAAGTGGCTGGGGGCCTTTGAGAGGGCCCTCCAGATAAGGAGAGTTAAGCCTCAGTACTGGGGTTCACTTCTTTGGGAGTTGGATAGGCTCCTAACCTTGAGGGGGAGGAGGCAGATTCATACCCCAGTATGAAGAGATGCTTAACTAAAAAGTTTGGTCTGACCCCAGAGCAGTATAGGCTCAAGTTTAGGGACACCCAAAAGACAAGTATCCAGTCCTGGGTGGACTTTGTAGACATCTCATTTAAAGCACTAGAGGGCTGGATACAGGGCAACAAGGTAAGTACCTTTGTGGGGCTTTACAATTTCATTATGAGGGAACACCTTCTAACCAATTGTGCACAAGAGACACTCCGCCAGTATCTAGTTGATTCTAAGTTGACCAACCCCAGAGAGCTGGGGGAGGCAGTAGATGACTGGTTAAGAACTAGGGTTAACCAGAAACCTAGAGGGGGTGATCAGAAAAAGGGAGGGCATGGTTCTTCTTAGGGGAAGAACCATTGAAAAGATGATAAAAAGCCCAAGGAGTCCTCACCAGAGTCCCCAAAAACTTTTCAGTGTGGGGGAGCCCCGAGCCATTCCAGTTCTAAGGGGAAAGGGTCTCAGGGGAAGCATTATGATCCTGTTAAGGCAGGAAAGTTTCAGGAGCTTGCTAAAGCCGGCAAGTTCTTTGAGTGTCAACCTGGACACAAAAGAGAAGATGCTATCTGCTCCAAGAATCCCCCCATTGGTGGGCAATCCCAGGGGATTGCTAGTGTAGGGATGTGGGTGGAAGTTGGCCCACGGCTGGGATCAGGGTACACCGAGGTCACCTTAGTATCCGTGGGTGGGGTGGACATTGCAACTATGGCCACCTTACCTCCCAGCATGGAGAGGTATAGGCAGAGGCCTAAAGTCAATGGGACTGAAGTGGAAGCTCTGACAGATACAGGAGCCAGTGTGGCAATGGTCACAGAGAAGCTGGTTTCTCCAGAACAGGTCTTACCTGGTGTCTTCCACCAAGTGACTTATGCAGATAACAGAACCAAACTCCATCCCATGGTTGTGGTGAGCCTGGAATGGGGAGGTGTGACTGGCCCTAAGAAGGTAGCTGTAGCTCCTAACCTCCCAGTAGAGTGTCTGCTGGGAAATGATCTTGAAGCATCTGAATGGTCAGAGGTGGAGAGAAGGGTTCATGCACAGATGCCGGACCTCCATGAATGGGTGTGTGCTGTGGCTAGGTCACAGGCAGCACAACATGGAAGTGCTGGACACTTGGCCTTCAAGAAGAAGAGAAAGGGCACTGGGTCTGGCTTGCCAGGCCCCATAAGTACAGAGGGTCAGGAGGAATCCAAACCTGAGGGGGAGGACCTGACCTCTGAGGGAAGGCCACTTCTCCTGCAAGCTCTGCCTGACTTTGCAGAACTGCAAGGGGCAGGTGGGCCCACCAGAGAAGAGTTGTGCCAGGGACAAAGAGGGCCTAAGGCAGACTGCTGCCAGGCAAGAACAAGGGGACACCAGTGGAACCCACAAGGTTTACTGGGAGGATGGAGTTCTCTACATAGAGGCAAGGGACCCTATACCAGGGGCAACCAGGGCAACAGGCTGGACTGTTCCCATGGGGAGCAGGATCAATACTGATTTGCATGTGGTTGGGTCTAAACTGGAATGCCATGGCAAGCAAAAAAAATGATAGATTAAACCCAGATCTGTGACTGGGGGTGAATGTTTGATTTGTTCAGCATTCCGTCCATCATCTGTTGTTTTTGCAATTGTCTCCTAAGGTAAGCCTTATTGCTCGTTGCCAAGCTACCAAGGGTTGAGCTGGGTTTAATTTACTGAGACCTAACTGGACCTAAGTGGAGGTTAGTGGCCTATTGCTAAGTGTAGGTACTTACCTGCCCTTACCAATGACCCATTTTCCAACAACGCACAACACCTTTTGCCCATCATAGTCCTTTAGCGTGTCAATATATACACCCTCTTTAAACTCCACACTTTCCACTATAAATATCTTGTGACTAAAAGTCTGTTGGCAACCCTTTGTGAAGACCCCTTTTAATTTTGAAACCCTAAAATGGTCGCCTTCCTTTAAAAGCGGCTTCTTTACACCTGCGGCGATCCGATTCCCGTATACAGTTATCCACACCTTTAACAAGTTATCTGCTGTTACATTTACAGGTGCCATTTTGATGGTTCTCTGGTAAGTGGCATTATAAATGTCCATAAAAGCCTGTGGAACATCCACGTATCGGTAAGTGTTATAGGCCGTAAAATATCTCCACATCTTAGACTTTAAGGTTCTGTTAAAACGTTCTATAACAGCAGTTTACCTCAGTGTGTGTTACAAAATGTTTAACATTGTGCTGTTTTAGTAATTTCTGAAACATTCTGTTTAAAAACTCTTTTCCAGCATCTGTTTGTAGTTTTTGAGGTGTTCGGCCTTTCCTGAAGATGGCTTTAAAGGCGTCGGTCACACTGCTCCCACTTTTATCGAATAAGGCTTCTGCATAGGTGTACTGAGATACGACATCTATGCCCATTAATACATATCGAGCAACGTTATTGTGTTTTGCTAAATCTTGAAGACTGATTATGTCTGCCTGCCATTGATAATCTACTTGAGCATCAACAATTGTAGGTCTTCTCTTAAACCACTTCTGGGCAGTCTTATGGAGTGAATATGCCTTTTTCCTGGATAACCACGTCTTCACCAAGGCTCTGTTTACCGGCTCATTTACAACTAGAGCCCTTCTAAACAGTGCTTCTGTACCCCTGAAGCTATCAACACCACTTGTATTGTAATAAAGCTTCCTTAACCCGCTGCCAGCGGACATGTTATCAGCTGTTACAAACCATGAAATGAAAGACAAATACTTTATATGAGGCCATTTTCTTAAAAATAAAGACTATTAACACAGCATAAACATGACATACTTTACAGTTTCTAGCTATTGGTCTTAGGTTGACTTTTCACTATATGTACGTAGTATGACCCATGCTACATACATTACTAGGACCCCCGCAGCTACTCGGTCTCAGCGTCACCAGTTTTGCTATTTTATAAATATACACTCAATTGCTCTAGACATGACTTGTCTCTCACCCCTCCAATAACTTTGTACACTCAGGATACTGATAGCATTCATAAGCTCATACAGTTCTACATCTGACAATACAAAACTCTTGTTTGTGAAATAATCATCGGTCAAAAGTTCCAAAGCTGTGCGTAATGCGGTCATCAGCAATAGTCTTAACTCACACATACACCCTGTGTACAGCTCCAGTATTTATCTGTTGTAGGCATCCACGCATTGATACACCATCTGGTTATACATTCAGGAATGTCACACATCCACGTAGCTGACGATTCAGAAATGTTCAGTTACTGTAGAGTTACAGGGTGTACTTTAACTATTCTTTCTTTAGGCAGCACATATACAATTCTGACAAAGCATAGGTATCCAGGGTGTAACTTATAGACATCGTGCACCATGACACTCTGATTCTCATCCTAAAAGTGAGTAAGTATGTAATGTTAAATAACTGAGTTATGGTCCACTTATCCTCGACCTCTGTGTTTTTTTTTTTTTAAACTTTTGTGGGGCTAAAGACCCCATTGTTCTTTTTTATACGAAATATCAAACATTTGTCTTTCTATGACCCTTTCTATCCATCTTTTGTCAAAATAGGTACACAACCCTTGCATACATTCGAGTTTTGAGCAGGGCTCGCCAACAAATCGGATCTCATTGACTGCTGCTGCCAAGACCCTAATCATATCAGCATGGGCATATTTCTTCACAGCCGACAACCCGTACACCACACTTAACAACTTACATACCTTGTGAGGGTCTAACAGGCTACATATGTGTCGAATTGTTCTTGCTGTGTACGACTCGTGTAAACACTCGTGAGCCTCCTGCTGTGGCTTGTTAATTTTATGCCCATAACATAGGTTATAATAGTTACATTTAACACATGTGTTCACAACAGTCGCCGCAAAAATTTTAACAGGCCATATAGCATCATAGGGTACGCCAGAAGTTTCCTTTTTCAAAATCTGTGCTATTGTAAGTGCAAACACATTTCTTACGTGGCTCTTTGTTCAATGGCTCTAAAAGGGCGCACTCCTCTACAACACACAGTGGTCACATGCTCTCCTTGATGGCTCTGATACGTTGAGGAGTTACATGTAATGCTAACCATATGTCACAAACTTTGCAACATTTGCCCTGCCCCGCTTTTTGTATTAGCCATCAGTGTGGAGGTTTGGCCTTACGTTCCCAATGCTCCACCCTGTGAGGAGGCACCCAAGCAACCTCTTGGTCCTGAATGTCTGACATGTCCATACTTGTACTCTTAGGTGCAGAAACAGGGTGCACACCACCAGAGCCCCCAATTTACATAGCCCAAAGACCTAGACACCGGGGGCTAGGACTCTGGCACATGACTAACACATGTGACACCCCCTACACCTATGTCAGTTCCGGGGTAGGCTCTCAGGGGTACCGGAAGTCCCAGGAACGAACGTTACATCATTTCCGAGGGGTTGGGACAATTGTCACTTTCTACTTTGACTAGGAAAGGTATCCCTACTTACTACTGAGGTACGTTTACAAAGTTACCATTTTCCTACCTATAGCCTCTGGAACCCTTTCCTTAAGCACTTACCTGTCACTTGGCAGCTGAATAGCTCATGTGTGTGAGATGTGGATTGCTCCCAGACAGAGGACAAAGGACTTGGCTGTAGGAATATGCTGTCTTTCCCTGACAGAATGCCCTGGAGTCTGTGCCCATGCACAATTTAAATTTCAAAGACACCTATCCTGTCTCAAGCAGATGTAGCTAACACCCATGCAGCACTCTTCTTTTAGTACTGTATCTCAGCAACTACAGACCCATTTCCCTGCTCCCTTTCCCAGCCAAAGTCATTGAAAAAAGCCATCAGCCAACAATTCACCATCTACCTGGAAATCAATCACTTCCTTGGCGACTCCCAATCTGAATTCATCAGCAACCATAGCACCGAGAAAGCCCTGATCATGGCAACAGACATCTGGGCCCTCCATGACAAAGGAGAGGCAGCAGCCCTTATCCTCCTGATTTTCGCAATGGACTTCGACACCATCTCTGACCACACATTCCACGCCAGACTTCACGACATAGGGATACAATGAGCCTCCCTCAGAAGGATTGCCTCCCTCCTCAATGACAAAACACAAAGAGTCCACCTTCCATCTCACACCTCCAAATAAACGTCTGTGGAGTCCCTCACAGCTCATCACTCAGCCCCACCCTTTTTAACATCTATGGCCCTCATTATTACAGTTGCGGTAAATCCCACTTACTGCCATGCTGACTGCCGCCAACACACCTCCGCCAAGGCGGATATCCGCTTACCAAATTATGACACACACACCAATCCGTCACTATTCAGCTATAGACACAAATCCGCCACACCAAAGGTCAGTGATAAACTGGCGGTAGCAAAACCCACACATTTACACCAACAGAACAACGCCCACAACATTATGACCCACGAATCACCACAACGGACTTTCAATGGGGGTAAACCATTGGCCGTACATACCTCTGCGCTCAAAATACACACACTCAAACAAAACCCCACCACTTTGGACAATTCCAACTGCACACTGCTGACACCCATACACTCACCACACCGACATACCCACACCAATATAAAACACAAACCCACATTACCCACAACACTTTACGACTAAAAAGCATTGCCACCAGAGAGAGACAGCAAGACTACAGACAAGACCAGAGACACACACTACTATCACCTATACACCTAAAATCACACACCCCAACACATCACCCTACACACCATCACCCACACCACTCACACTACACCCATGGCACCACAATGACACCCCGGATTCTCTGAGGAGAAGCTAAGAGTCATGGTGGAGGAAATCATCTGGGTAGAGCCACAGCTATTTAGATCACAGGTGCAGCAGATATCCATTGCTAGGAAGATGGAGCTATGGTGTAGGATCATGGACAGGGTCAACACCGTGGGCCAGCCCTCAAGAACAAGGGATGACATCAGGAAGAGGTAGAACGACCTACGGGGGAAGATCTCTCTCATTGCAGACCCACCTCAAAAACTCCACTGGCTCCCGGAGGATGCTCCTTCTCCCTCCTCGCGTTCAAATCCTGGAACCCCCTCCCTCTCCACCTCTACCGCCGTACCACACCCTTGCTGACCCACTTAAAAAGGGACTGAAAACCTGACTTTTTGAATAAACACCTGCAGCAAGTGCCTGGATACCCAATCAGGTGACAAGCCATGCTATACAAATAACACATATTGATTCATTGATTGAGAAGCTATGCCAGTTCAAGCTCCTAACTCAAGCATGCAAGACCCTGCAAGACTCCTGACCCACTGACATCAACCATTGCCTAAGACTTCACAAATCCTACAGACAACTCTGATCCTCCCCCCTCATGCTGGCCCATAGCCCCTACATACAACACAGCAGAGAAAGAGGATGTTCCTTCTACCTCACAGCCAAAGCCTGGAACTGCCTCCCCCTGTACCTCAGGACCTCCCCTGCTCTACAAGAGTTCCTTAGAAAGCTGTAAACCTGTCTGTTCGACTGAGAACCTGGACCCTGCCAGCATCTGGATATCCTCACGAGTGACAAGTTGCACTCTACAAGTTGACTGATTGATTGATTGATTGACATCACACTTTTAGATCCTGCTGGAGTGTCAAGACCTGCTTGACAGCACTGCTGGGGTTCTTCCTTTGACATTTGTTTCATATGAACTTCAAAATAGGGAAATATAAAGCAAATCAATTTCAACTCAGCTTTGTCCTACCAGACTATTGTCTTTGAATTTGTTGGGGGTTCAGGGACTGCTTAAAACTGGATTTTAGTTAATAGATGTGAGAGGATACTAGGGTTATTATGGCACATTCAACTCCCACGCCCCTTGGAGCCCAGGTTTATTGTGGCCAAAGATTTTGGCCATCTTGAAAATGCACAAAGTGAGTAGGGTTATTCCCAAGAACCTTTACCCAATGATACAGGATTCCCTTAGCGCCATTCGACCATTCTATCTAATGCCAGGTATAAATGTGGCATCCCCAACCCCCCACTTCAGAACAATCCTTGGACTTTACAAGCGCAGAAGAGTACTGAACCTACTGTCTGAGACTTGAGAGGAGCCTAGAAGACTGGTTCATGTTCTCTCTCTTGTACCTACAGCAAGGAAGTAGACTCCAAGGGTCATAAAACTGACCTCCTGTTAAAGCTACAGCGACACAACAAGCTTCTTAAGGCCTTTTCCTTCAACAACCCAGCTGACCAGTGGCAACTGAACCTAGACTAGGACCTCCTGTTAGCCTCTGCCATAGCTACCAGGAAGTTGAGCTCAGATTGATTTAGTAACTTTAGTGGTTCACCCTGACAAGCACTGTGAATGTTACTTAAAATGGGTGCTAAACCCCCAAAAGTTTTTGCCCAATTTCTCACAAGTATTGAGTGTTCCATATTAGGGAATGGTAATTAGTCAAACTGGAGGATGAGAACGATGTAAAACTTGTGTTGCTTCTTTGAAAATTAATAATGAAAAATTGCAAATAAAAGGATATTACCTGTGTTTGATGGGTATGCTTTAAAGGTCTGGATGGCTGGCTTTGTGCAATTATCATTGTGCAGCTTCCTATCAGGGGATCTTTACCCTTTTGGTACCCAGGGGTAACAGCAACTATGATTAGGAGCAAAAAAAAAATACTTTATCTTGGCAGCCAGTTTTTGGATTCCTTGCAGGTCGAAGTTGTGTCCTTCCTCTTGGCACTAGCACTTATCTTGGTGGAGAAGTGTGGCACAATGGTTAGAGCAGCAGACCCTCATGCAAAGATCTGGCCTGGGACCAGGGTTCAATTCCCACCTCAGTGGGTCTTGGGCTCAATTCCCTTGGACCAGATAATTTTCACCTCTGTGCCTAATCTAATTAATGTGTCCCACTCTGTAACTTGGGGCAATAGCTTGCTTAATCTCCACAATGGCCCTCACAGTGCTTGGATGTCTGCCTTCCCCCTGGGGCTGTCCAGTGGTAGATGCCTCACAGGGAAAAAGCCAGGAGGGGTTCCACAGTGGTATGCGTACAGCACCTTGAGACCCTAACAGGTGAGTAGTGTGCTACACAAGTGAGAAGTTTACAGTTTCAACACCACAAGGCAGTTCTTTCAAGGAAATGAGCTATCTCAATGGAAGTTCTTGTGTTCATTGTTTAATTTATGTTTTCCAAAAATGCAATATTATTTTCTCACAAATGTGGGTATTTCACATAATAAATATGAAAATGTGCAGCAGGTGCAAAGTTCCAACTATGTCCGTATTGTGTTGAAGTTGTGACAAGTATTTCATGTTGCCCAAAAAAAGACTTAAGCTAAGCCAGTTATGCATTTAATCACAAAATGATTGTGTGTGGCAAGTTCAGATTAAATAATAAGCAAGACATTAAAATTGCTTTTGAGCAATGGGTATACACAATCAATCGCAAGAGAAAATTATCTGGGTGCTCAAGCATTGAAACAAAATTGGTAACTCCACAAACTATAGAACAACAAATAATATGTAACTACGGAAGATAATGCCACTTACCAAGACACTGACATCTTGGATTTACAACATACCTTAATTTCCAGATAAATGTTTTATCCGCTCCTACTTTGAATCACATGCTTTTCCAGGGCCTCATAGATAGTGTCCATATTTTCCTTGATTGCCTTTGATAATTCTGGAGGTTAGAATTTTACACTGGGGACTCTCTACTTGTTTATTCTGTAGTGGCTTTTTTCTATTGGGCTCGGTGCACTGCCCCTACGGCTAGATACTAGTTGTAGGTTTAGCAAATTCTGACACACATTAGCAAGGGTATTCCAAGATGCAGACCAAGGTGTCGCGTAGGCACTCATTATTCTAATGAGGCTAATTGATTTGAGGGGCAGAATCGCCTGCGGTGTGGGAGACTGAGTCTAACCCACTACAGGTGACACCTGTCACCCGAATCCAAGTTTTTTGCTCTGGCTACCTAGCAGTCCCTCATCTCCACCCAAGAGCAGGGATGATTGGGCAGCTGAGCTCATGACACAATTGCCTCCTCAAGGAAATCGTGGTCACTCAGATCTCATCCGGTTCTCTCAGTTACATTAGTCTCACATAGACAAGGACAAGCAGAGGCAGTATATGTTTCAATAAGGTTTAAATGAAGCAACTGCATCTTAGATAATAAAGCGTGTACTGCAATGACCAGGACAATAAAGCATGACAGGATTAAAATTGTGACAAGGAGAGTAAAGCATAGAAATAATGCTACCATATTGTCAATAGAGTCCATAGACTACTTCCAACCTAGGCTATGGCCCTCATTACAACCCTGGGGGTAAATCCCGCTTACCGCTGTGCCGAGGGCCGGCAAGATACCGTGCCCATGGCGGTTATCCGCCACGTGTATTATGACCCACACAGAGAATACCGCCACAATACAGACACCCACACAAGTCCGCCACACCAAAGGTCAGTGATAAACTGGCGATAGCAATACCCACACCGCCACGCCAACAGGAATACGCCCATAGTATCACGACCCACGAATCAACGCAGCAGGCTATCAACCGCGGTAAACCATTGGCAATACACACCACTGCGCTCAAAATACACAGACACTTACAAAACTACACCACATTGGACAATTCAAAATACATACACCACACCCACACACTCATTCCACTATAAAACACACATCCACACTACCCACAACCCCTTACAACTAAAAAACAAGAGACCAAGCACAGAGAGACAAGAAAGAGCACACACTCACTCAGAGGCACAGAACACCATCACTCATACACCATCCATGCACATCACAGTATACACCCCAACACATCACCCCACACATTAACTCACACATATCACTCACACCACATACACCATGGCAGTTCAAGGTGGACAGGGTGACGGAGTGGGACGGAAGGGTGGCAATCAGGAGAGTCCTATTTCCTGGCGGGGTCTTGGCAATGACACCCCAGGTTCTCCGAGGAGGAGCTAAGGGTCATGGTGGAGGAAATCATCTGGGTAGAGCCACAGCTATTCGGATCACAGGTGCAGCAGATGTCCATTGCAAGGAAGATGGAGCTATAGCGGAGAATCGTCGACAGGGTCAACGCCGTGGGACAGCATTCAAGAACCAGGGATGACATCAGGAAGAGGTGGAACAACCTACGGTGGAAGGTGCGTTCCGTGGTTTCAAGACACCAGATTGCTATACAGAGGACTGGCGGTGGACCCCCACCTCCTCCCCCACAACTAACAACATGGGAGGGGTAAGTCTTGTCGATCAAGCATCCTGAGGGCCTTGCAAGAGTAGCAGGAGGACTGGACTCTGGTAAGGCAAATTTTTATCATTATATACCCCACCCTACCTGCATGCCATCACATAACCCCACCCGTACCCTCACTCCCATCACTCCATCACCTCACATATACCCACCATCACAACCCCACAACCACATATCCCAATACCAAGCCCTGCATGCAACAACAATGCATGGACACCCATCACAGCCCTGCATGGACACCCATCACCACAGTATGCCCAGTAGAGAGACTCACCCAGCCCACACAATCAGCAATCACACAAGGCCAAGGCGACAGGGAAAGCACAATTATACAGGGAAACACACCCATTGCACAAGATGGCACACACAGATACAATAAAAATGCATTTGCATCCCAACAGGACCCCTACCCAACATCACTGGAGAGGAGGTGCCACCAACATCCAGTCCCTCCACAGAAGAGGCCCACAGTGATGACAGCAGCTCTACACGCCTGGATCACGATGACCAACCTGGTCCATCAGGGACCTCTGGACAGTCGGTTCCCCTGCCACAAGTCCCAACCCACCACAGAGCCTCCCCCCTCAGGAAACACCAGCACAGCACCCATCCAGTGGGCCCATACCTCTGTCCCCAGGACACATCAATCAGCAGTGTGCCCACCACTACAGGGACCCCAGGCAACCCCACTAACACAGGACGGTCAGTGACCTGGGTCAGGTGCAGTGGGCACACGGTTCAGGGGACAGAGGCACAGGACAACAGGGAAGCTGGCAGGACTGCTGTGTGAAAGGGGGAGGACAGGCCCAGGGAACCGACCCTCCACGAGGCACTCTCCAACATCATGGGAGCATACCACCATTCCCAGGAGACCATGGGCACGGTACTGGCCAAGTTACAGGAGACCCAGCAGCTGCCAGAGGGACAGTACCTTGGGATCAGGGAGGACCTCACAAACATCTGCACCATCCTGGTCACCATAGCAGGGGTGCTGGCTGACATGGGCAAGACCATGAGGGAGGCAGTGGCACAACAATGGGCCCTTGACACTAGCCAAACCGAAGAACAGCCTTCCACCTTCACTGGCGCTAGTGGACAGGAGGCCCCACCACACGACCAACAGGCCACCATCATCCCACCCCATGCAGAAGAAGAACCACCCTGCAAACGGTCCCAGCGATCCAGGCAGAAGACAGAGAACATTGCCAAGACCCCGCCAGGAAATAGGACTCTCCTGATTGCCACCCTTCCGTCCCACTCCGTCACCCTGTCCACCTTGAACTGCCATTACTCCCCATCCTATGTCTCATTGGACAATGCACCAGTGATACCAAGAGACTGGACTCTACCATGGACCTTCCTCCACCATCACCCCAGCTCCTTGCATGTACCCCCATACTATTTAGCACAAAAAATAAACATCTTTAAAATATAAACCATACTGGAGTCAGTGTAATGATTGGAAAGATGTATTCTTACAACATTCTCAAAGCATTGCAAAGTCTATGTTCATTGAATTCTACCAATGTATGACAGTTGGTGGGCAGCAGTACACATATCAGGAGCCAGAATGGGGTACACAGATCTGAAAAAAGGGAATCCAAAGAGAACAGTCAGTGGCCATAGACAGAGGGTAAGAGCCTGCCATGTACAATGTCCAAAAGTGTACTGAAATGTTAAGAGGAGTTACAGTCTCTTACCTGTGTGTCACTGAAAGTACTGCTGTATAATGTTTGTTCTGTTGTCCACACCTTCTTCATCTGCCTCCTCTTCCTCACTGTCCTCTCAGTAATCCTCCTTGTTCGCCCATGTGCCTCACTGTAACGTTCCTCTGCCCTTGTCCTGAGATTCCTCACTGGGGTCAGTAGCACTGAGAGGTTGGGGTAACCAGAGTCACCTGCAAATATCGAGGGACAAGTGCTAGCCACACACTAACCCTTAGGGACAACCTCATACCCAGACACCTACTTATACTGTGTGGGGACCTTGGGCTCACCTATTAGCCACACCCGGTTCCTCTGGACTTGGCCCATCACATAAGGGATGCTGCTATTCCTCCAGATATAGGCGTCATGCACTGAACCAGGATATTTGGCATTCACATCGGAGATGTACTGGTCTGCCTAAACACACCATTTGCACATTCATCAAATGATAGCTTTTTCTATTCCTGTACACCTATTCATTTCTGCGGGGGGCATATGCCACATGTGTACCATCAATGGCACCAGTGATGTTGGGGATATGTCCCAGGACATAGAAGTCAGCTTTCACTGTGGCCAAATCCTCCACCTGGGGGAAGACTGTGTAGCTGCGCATGTGTTGCAGCAGGGCAGACAACACTCTGGTCAACACGTTGGAGAACATTGGCTGAGACATCACTGATGCCATGGCCACTGTTGTTTGAAAGGAGCCACTTGTCAGGAAATGCAGCACTGACAGGACCTGCATTAGAGGGGGGATTCCTGTTGGCTGGCGGATAGCTGACATCAGGTCTGGCTCCAATTGGGCACACAGTTCTTGGATTGTGGCACGATCAAGTCTGTATGTGATGATAATGTGTCTGTTCTCCATTGTCGACAGGGCCACCAGGGGTCTGTACACCGGAGAATGCCGCCATCTCATCATCTGCCTCAGCAGTTGTAGCCTATGGAGGAGAACGGTGAGCAGAAGGTCATTTACCACATAGATAGCACAACTGTGTTTGAATTAATGCCACAGAAGCAGTGTGTGAATTCGAGAATCAGTATATGTGCCAATATGTGCTGTGACACAGTTAGGTGCCATGCCATGTGCCCCCCTGAAACGGCGGCTGCCTGACTTGTGAGGAGGGACAAGGGGAAATAAGGTCACTGCGCTGGCGTTGTGCGGCGTAGCGGTAGGCGGTCGATGACCGCCGCACGACTCTGCATTGGTTATCATTGGGCCCTATGGGTCCCAGGAGCCAATGGCGATGTACGCTGGCGGTGACGGTATGCACCGCCACGGATAAAACCGCCATTTTCTACCTATTCACTCACTTGCTACCTGACAATCAACAGAAGAGGACCTACACTGCAAGTGCTGCTGTGACCTGAGTCTGGAAGCAACAATGGCTAGAGTGTCTGTGGAAAGGGCCCCTACCTTCACTGGGGAGGAGTTGGAGAAACTGGTGGATGGAGTCCTCCCCCAGTACACGTTACTCTACGGTCATCCAGACAAACAGGTGAGTACACTGTGAGCATGATGCGTGGGCAATGCCTGTTTGGAGTGGTGTGGATGTAAGCCACATGTTGTGGGGTGCTAAAGCGTCCTGGCCTGAATGCTGTATGAGAGGTGGTCACTGTATGTGCGTCAGATCATGGGTGGGAACTGGTGGGCAATGAGTATGATGGTCCAGACAGGTGAGTAATTACATTTTCTGCTCTCTTTTCCCTCTAGGTGCGCGCCCACCAGAAAAAGGGTATTTGGCGTGCCATCGCCAAGGACGTGCGGACCCTTGGGGTCTATCACAGGCGGAGCACCCACTGCCCCAAGAGATGGGAGGACCTGCGCCGCTGGACCAAGAAGATGGCGGAGGCCCAGCTGGGGCTGGCCTCCCAACGTGGAAGGGGTGCCTGTCGCCCCATGACCCCCCCGATGTTTCGCATCCTGGCGGTGGCCTATCCGGAGTTGGATGGGCGCTTGAGGGCATCACAGCAGCCACAAGGGGGTGAGTACAGTTTCAGAAAGCTGATTTTGCGCGCTTTAGAAACTAGTTGGGTGGGGGATGTGGGCTGTGGGTGCCCTTAAGCCAGGGCGATCATGGCAGGGTAGGTCCCTTGTTTGCAGGCTCTAAAGCATCCCTACCCCAATGGTAGAATCGGCCAACTACTACTGGGTAGGGTACTGTGGGTATCATGTGGGCAGATGCTGGTGTTAGGCATTGTTCCCCATGGGCTGGTGACTACCTTTGTGAGTGGTAGGGCATGGCCTAGTGCATAGGGCAGCCCAGTGTGTGTTGTGTACGCCAACGGTAGTGGTGTTGCTGGCATTGACAATGTGTATCCTCTGTCTTTCCCCCCCTTCTCGTTTTGTCACCCTGTCCTTGTGTGCATTAGTATCATCTGGCGGAGGAGCAGAGGCCCGGCGGTGGAGGGAGCTGCATCCCACATGGCACATGAGGGCGAATCCACCGAGGGTGAAGGCACCAGTGGGACGGAGGGTGAGGGGAGCTCCACGACCGGGACAGGAGGGGATACCAGTGACAGCGACTCCTTCTCTGATGGAAGCTCCCTGGCGATGGCAGACACCCCTGTGCCCACCCTAACAACAGGTACAGCCGCCACGCCCCTACCAGTATCACCCTCCCAGCAGCCCCTCAGCGTGTTTCCCGTGCCCGCTCACCCAGGAGGGTGGGCATCTCCTTCGCCCCAGGTACCTCAGGCCCTGCCCCAGTCAGCCCTGCTGCCCTCAGTGAGGATGCTATTGACCTCCTGGGATCCCTCACTGTTGGGCAGTCAACCATTCTTAATGCCATCCAGGGTGTCAAGAGGCATTTGCAACAAACAAATGCATACCGGGAGGGCATTCATTCTGGTGTGGCAGCCCAACAGAGAGCATTTCAGGCTCTGGCCTCAGCACTGATGGCAGCCATTGTCCCTATCTCCAGACTCCCCCCTCCAACTTCCACTACCTAGACCCAATCCCCTCTACCTCACCCTATCCCAAGCACACCTTTAGACCAGCATGCACACACATCAACACACAAACGTAGCTCAGGAAAACATAAGCACCACACATCATCACACAGGCACTCACACAAGCACCATACTCCTGCACACATACCAACTTACACTTCCTCCACTGTGTCCCCCTCCTCCTCTTCGTCCACCTCCCTCCCAGTAGCGTCTACACTCACACCTGCATGCACTACATCATCAGCCACTGCCTCTATCACCAGCACGTGCATCCCAACACACCCCTCACACGCAATCACCACCCCAACACCATGCACATGTCCCCTGTGTCCTCTCTCAGTGTGTCTGTGAGCCCTCCTCCCAAAGTACACAAATGCAGGCACACACCCACTCAACAGCCTTCCACCTCAAAACAGCCTCCAGCCCATGCTTCACCCAAACTCAGAAGACGTACACCTCCTACAACCAATACCTCTTCCTCCACTACCACACCCCCTCCATCTTCCCATCTTAGTGTGTCCAAAAACCTTTTCCAGGCTAACGTTGACCTCTTCCCTACGCCTCCCCCTCCCCCGTCCTTCCCCTAGCGCCAGGATGTCTAGATCCCAGGCCAGCACCTCAGCCACCAAGTCGGCGTCCACTCCGGTCCCTGCAAGTCTGAGAGGATCGAAGGGGGCACCTGTCAGGGCTGGCAGTGGGCCACCTACTGATGCAAAAGACCACCCTATTCTGCCACCTGCCAAGGTTAAGAAGGGGCTGGCATGCAGCACAGACAAGATGCACCACCCACCCAGCAAGGCATCATCCAAAACAAAAGAGGGCAGTGCCAAGGTCCCAGCATCGTCTACCAAGTTGGGAAAGGGGCACAAAAGCAAGGGCAAGTCACTTCAGGGTTTGGAGCCTCTAGGTGAGGGACTGGTGACCACCATATGACCTGACAAGCCAACAACCTGTACCACGGTAAGCACCGCCACAACGACCGCCACCTGTACCGCCTCCTGCACCGCCTCTGCCACAATAACAGTCACCAGCATCATTCCCAGTGGAAAGCCGTCCGAGGATGCTGGAGACGGCCTGGTGTCTCCCTCCACTACTACAAGCACCTGCACCAGCAGCATCTCCACCGCAGACACCGCCGCAGACACCACCGCAGTCACTGCCACCTGCACCACCATATGCACCACCACATGCCCAGCTGGTGCCACTACATCGGACATCAGCCGCATCCGCATCCGCAGTGGGCGGCCGTCCGAGGCTGCAGGAGACGTCCTGCACCCTGCACACACCACTTGAGGCACCAGCACTGGCACTACCATCAATTTGCAGCCCAAGTCGCCACAGGATGGAGTGTGGCTCTGCCTCCATGGAGTATCATGCTACCTGTTCCTTGCACATCTCATGCCTCAGACACCCAGGTGAGGGAATGGGAACTGCCACACACCAGGTGCAGTATCACTGGGCACAATGCCCCCTCCAGAACCAGTGGAGAAATGCATCCACTCACCCAATCCTTGGCAGGATGAAGCACACTGGGCACAAAGCCCCCTCCAGAACCAGTGGAGATATGCATCCACTCACCCAATCCTTGGCAGGATGAAGCAGACTGGGCACAAAGCCCCCTCCAGAACCAGTGGAGATATACATCCACTCACCCTATCCTTAGCAGGATGAAGCTCACTGGGCACAAAGCCCCCTCCACAACCAGTGGAGATATGTATCCACTCAACCAATCCTTGGCAAGATGAAGCACACTGGGCACAAAGCCCCCTCCAGAACCAGTGGAGATATGCATCCACTCAGCCCCTCCTTGCCAGGATGAAGCACACTGGGCACAAAGCCCCCTCCAGAACCAGTGGAAAAAGGCATTGACTAGAGAGACTGTGGCTTTGCACTCCCCAGGACCAAGCAGTGGGCAAACCACCCACTTGAGAGACTTGAGAGAATGTGGCTTTGCACTCCCCAGGGCAAAGCAGTAGGCAAACCACCCACTTGAGAGACTGTGGCTTTGCACTCCCCAGGACCAAGCAGTGGGCAAACCACCCACTTGAGAGTCTGTGGCTTTGCACTCCCCAGGACATCGCTGTGGCCATGTTGTCCCCTCAAGGTGCAGTGGCGTAGTACCATCTTCCGGCTGAGGTGCCCCCCCCTCACCTTCCCCCTCAGGTGCCTGTGTTTTTTCAACCTGATGCCCCTGCAGTGCTCTCTCTATTTTGAGGCAGAAGTCAACTGTGGGCTTCGCCCATGATTTTTGGGCCACTGGTCCACGGACATTTGCAATGGACAGTGTACGGCCCTCTGTCATATTGTACATATTTGCATAAACTGTTGTTTGCAATCGTTCACTTTATATACATTTTATAAACATCACAGATTTGACTCAATTCCTTTTGTCCTTGCGTTCTTCCAGGGGGTTATAGAGTGTCTGTAATGTTGTTGGATGTGTTAGTGTGTATGGTGTTGTGGGTGAGGGTGGGGGATGGGGGTGTTGCGTGTTGCATGTATGTGTCACTCTCTTCCCCCCCCTCCCCTGTGTGCTAGGTGCAGTACTCACTGTGGTCGTCGCCACCACCTTCTTTCAAATTCTTGGTGAATTAGTAGATACACCAGCATGGGGAGGACCTGCAGTTCGGGCTCCATGGCATCCTGGTTCTTCGTTGAGTGTCGAAGGGTGAATGATTCCCCTTCAGTGTACTGTTTCTGCTATGCTTTTGATGTCGTTGGTACCGCTCCAGAAAAGCTGGCGGATTGGCCTCTCATAATGCAGTGGGCGGTACATTGTCTTCCGCCTGTCTGTTGGTGGTGACCGCCGCAGTGTTTTTTGCTAACACCCTGGCAGATGGAGTGTTACAGTGGCTGTCTATGGTGGAGGTTTCCACTGTGGTCATGATCCCATTTTTTTGTCCACCAGCCTGTTGGCGGTACTACCGCCGCTTTATCTCCGACCGCCAGGGTTGTAATGAGGGCCTATATTAGTGCACAGCATGTTAAGCTCTAGTTCTGCCCATCAGGTTCCCCTGGGAAGACATCATCCCCCATACCTGAGCAAAGGCCTGAAGTCTGCATAAGCAGCTGTAGCGAAGCATTCAGCAATCAGCATACAGTCGTGTTCATCTGGCTGGAATCTCCCTCTGACGTGTAAGGGACAGGAAAGTGTTTTTATAATAAAACACCTGATGTTCTGAGAAAATGTCCCTATGTAAGGATATGTATGTTTCTATGAATACCAGAGACAAAGCGTTACCACGTTTACTGACAACCTATCTTACTGCAGCCTTGAGAGAAGCACAGAGTAATCAAAAATGTCTTGTTTCAGTGCTGGCCTAGGCAAAGAACAGCTAGATAGAGAGAAATAAAACAAGACCGCAAATGTGGCCATTGTTAAAATAATAAACAAAACTGAATAAAATATATCTAGTGTAAAGTGCACAGCTTCAGGCCTAGTGGGCTAAAATAACGTGCATGGAGCTATAACTAAAAATGGCTATACAACACCCTCCCCTTGCCGGTTTAAAGGTGGTTCAAAGCCTAATTATGTATAAAAGCTACTAAAACTCAACCTAAGATATATATACAAAATGTCAATAATGACAAGTTAAAAAAGACAATTCAGCATATCTAAAAGGACAATTTAAAAATATTAACTTGTGGTGTAAAAAAAAGACCAAATTTCAAGAGTCAGAGTCATTTTGGAAGTTGCCAATAGAATCTGGGACAATAGAAGACAGGAATTCTTCCACTTCGGCAGGTGGTAAAGCAGGAAACTCATCACCAAGAAGAACAAAGGAGCATTTGTGTTCCATAGCCTGAGCATCTGCCAAGGCAGCAGCATTCTGTGGTGTGCCAAATAATAAGTTCAGAGCTGCATCCTCCATGAAGGGCAACTCATAAGCAGCTTCCCGTTGCAAACGCACCCTCAACCCACATGTCTGTTAATGAGCCCTCAGCGAGAACATCAATAGATCAGCATCCAATGAAAGCAAGTACTGCGTAGAAAGACAAACTTTCAGCGCATGTTCAAATGAGCACCAGAGGCATCGAAGCACGGGCTGCACACAATGCAAAACCGGTCTGAATGACAGAGACCAGTCACACTCCAATTGCTCCAGGAGTGTTGCTCCGAAGTACTGCATCATGCGTTCATGACACAGCTGCTCTGGTGGGAGCACTTTCATTCCTCCGTAGTAGCAATAGCACAATGCCAACCATTATAGCCAAAGTTATCAGAAATCCCCTGAAAATACTGGAGAATATTGAGTGGATGGCTCATGGTATTAAACCGAATATAGAGGAGAAGGTGTGAATGAACCAGAACCAACAGACTTAAGGAATTGTGCGATTCCAGTAGTACTGAACGCATTAAATATTCGTCCCACGGGCTCACCAAAGTGTCTCAGAAAGTTGGTACTTAAAAGGGATCGAATCTCTGCTGATGACCTTGCCACCTAAAGTGCGTAGATCTCGCGTGCAGATGCAAGTACCACATGTTTTTGGAACAAAAAGCCTTGAGTCTGCTCAACTTGTCAAAATTCACAGTTGAAGTAGCAATATGGGGCCAATATGGCTACTTTTCTTTGTCTTTTGGAGGGAAAAAGTACGTTCCCACAGCATATAACAATCTTAGAGACCGAAACAACATAAACTATTCCGGCTTGCATCCCACAAAAGTTTCCACTATTGAGGAGAACATAGCTGCCATTTGAAAGCACCTGGAACACAGGTCTAATTAAAGGGACTGGAACTCCGTTCAGATAACTGTAAACTTTGCACTTGTATAGCGCACTACTCACCCGTTAGGGTCTCAAGGCGCTGTACTCATACTGCTATGGAACCCCTCCTGGCTTTTCCCTGTGAGGTGCCCACTCCTGGGGACCCCCAGGGTGAAGCCAGGCATCCAAGCACAGTTGGGGCTGTTGTGGAGATTAAGCAAGCTATTGCCCAGAGTTGGACTCATTAATTAGATTAGGCAACAAGGCGAGAATTATCTGGTCCAAGGGAATTGAGGCCAAGACCTGCCGAAACAGGACTTGAACCCTGGTCTTGAGCCAGATCTCTGCTTCAGGCTCTGCTGCTCTAACCATTGTCCAACACTTTTCCAGTAAGTTACACGCCCCGTGCAAGGACAGCTGTTTACAAACCATCGAATGGCAGACAGAAGTCTTGCATTCACTACTGCTAAGAAAGACCTCCTTCATGCCACTGAGACATTTGTACGAGAAGGGCAGCTCCCAAACCTCATAGATAACTGTAGGAGGCTGGCCTGGCTTATACTGGGTACCTGATTGTACTTATACCTTGTGCAAGGTCCAGTTACCCCTTATTAGAAAATTAGTAGTGTTCTAGAAGCTTAGGCTGATAGAGGTAGCTATAGCAGAGCAGCTTAGGCTGAACTAGGAGACATGCAAAGCTCCTACTATACCACTTATATCATGTAGCACTATATAATAAGAATCACAATACTCAGAGTTAATAAAAATAAAGGTACTTTATTTTAGTGACAATGTGTCAGAAATATCTCAGAGGATATACTCCCTTAGGAGGTAAGTAAAGTACACAAACTATACACACAAACCAGAAATCAGGTAAGTAAACAGTTAGCAAAGTAGTGCAAACACTGTGGAATAAAATAGGATGCCATAGGCCTAGGGGCAACACAAACCATACACTAAGAAAGTGGAATGCGAACCATGAATGGACCCCAGGCCTAGTGTAGTGTTGCTGGGAGTGTAAGAAAACACTAAGGGCCTCATTCCGACCCTGGCGGTTTCAAACCACCAGGGCCGGGTAACACGGAAGCACCGCCAACAGGCTGGCGGTGCTTCCTGGGCTATTCTGACTGCGGCGGTAAAGCCACGGTCAGAAAAGGGGAACCAGCGGTTTCCCGCCGGTTTTCCCCTGGCCCAGGGAATCCTCCATGGCGGCGTTGCTTGCATCGCCGCCATGAGGATTCCGACCCCCTTCCCGCCAGCCTGTTCCTGGCGGTTTACACCGCCAGGAAGAGGCTGGCGGGAACGGGTGTCGTGGGGCCCCTGGGGGCCCCTGCACTGCCAATGCCACTGGCATGGCCAGTGCAGGGGCCCCTTAACAGGGCCCCACAAAGATTTTCACTGTCTGCTTAGCAGACAGTGAAAATCGCGACGGGTGCCACTACACCCGTCGCACCCCTGCAAATTCGCCGGCTCCATTCGGAGCCGGCTTCCTCTTTGCAGGGGCTTTCCCGCTGGTCCGGCGGGCGATCTTTTGGAGATCGCCCGCCGGCCCAGCGGGAAAGTTAAAATGCCCACCGCGGTCATTTGACCGCGGAGCGGTCTTTGGGCGGTTTCCGCCCGGCGGGAGGAGCCCGCCGCCCGCCGGGGTCGGAATGACCCCCTAAGTGTGTCCAAGATACCCCACCCCAAGAGCTTGAAAAGTAGGAGTAAAGTTACCCTACTTCCCCAGAAACACACTAAATTTGTTATAGGAGATTCTGCAAAGACAACAACTGACTGCAAAGCACTGAAGACGGATTCCTGGACCTGAGTACCTGCAAAGGAGGGGGACCAAGTCCAAGAGTCACGAAAGTGTCCAGGGGGGGCAGGAGCCACCTAAACCCCGGACAAAGGTGCAAAATGGCTGCCTCCGGGTGGAAGAAGCTGAAGATTCTGCAACAACAGAAGATGCCAGGAACTTCTCCTTTGCACAGAAGATGTCCCATGGCATGCTGGAGGAACCAGAGTTGTTTCTATACAGAAAAACCGCAAACAAGCCTTGCTAGCTGCAAAGGTCAAGGTTAAAGAAAATGGGTGCTGCTCTGGCCCAGGAAGGACCAGGAGGTCGGCCCTTGGAGGAGGGGACAGAGGGGGTGCTCAGCAGCACAGAGAGCCCACGCAGAAGCAGGCAGCACCTGCAGAAGCACTTGAACAGGGGTTCAAGAAATCTGAGCATGGCGGTCGTTTCAACACTACAAAGGAGGGTCCCATGAAGTCGGTGGTCAACTCACCGAGTTGAGCAATGTTGGACGGAGTGCTGGGGACCTGAGCTGTGCTGTGGATGAGGGATTCCTTGCAAAAGTGCACAGAAGCCTTAGCAGCTGCAGTTCACGCAGTACAAAGGATTACTGTCTGGCGTGTGGAGGCAAGGACTTACCCACACCAAATTTGGACAGAAGGGCCACTGGACTGTCGGGGTCACTTCGATCCAGCTCCTGTGTTCCAGGGACCATGCTCGGCGAGATGAGAGGGGAACCAGAGGACCGGTGATGCAGAAGTTTGGTGCCTGCGTTAGCAGGGGGAACTTTCTGTCCACCCACGGGAGATTTATTCTTGGCTTCCAGTGCAGCATGAAGGCAGACAGCCCTCAGAGCATGAACCACCAGGAAACAGTCGAGAAAGCCGGCAGGATTAGGCGCTACAATGTTGCTGGTAGTCGTCTTGCTACTTTGTTGCGGTTTTGCAGGCGTCCTGGAACAGTCAGCGTTCGATCCTTGGCAGAAGTCGAAAAGGGAGATGCAGAGGAACTCTGGTGAGCTCTTGCATTCGTTATCTGAAGAGAAACCCACGGGAGAGACCCTAAATAGCCCTCAGAGGAGGATTGGCCACCTAACCAGGTAAGCACCTTTCAGGAGGGGTCTCTGACGTCACCTGCTGGCACTGGCCACTCAGAGGCCTCCATCGTGCCCTCACACCTCTGCATTCAAGATGGCAGAGGTCTCGGACACACTGGAGGAGCTCTGGTCACCACCCTTGGGGTGGTGATGGACAGGGGAGTGGTCACTCCCCTTTTCTTTGTCCAGTTTTGCGCCAGAGCTGGGGTTGGGGGATCCCTGAACAGGTGTAGACTGGCTTATGCAAGGAGGACACCATCTGTGCCCTTCAAAGCATTTCCAGAGGCTGGGAGAGGCTACTCCTCCCCAGCCCATAAACCTATTTCAAAAGGGAGAGGGTGTAACACCCTCTCTCAGAGGAAATCCTTTGTTCTACCTTCCTGGGACTGGGCTGCCCAGAAGCTGGTGCTGCAGTGAAAACCCCAGAGAGCTAGTTTGGCAGTACCCGGGGTCCATGCTGGAGCCCTGGGGATGCATGGGACTGGCACCCCAATACCAAATTTGGCATGGGGGGACAATTCCGTGATTTTAGACATGTTACATGGCCATATTCGGAGCTATCATTGTGAAGCTACATATAGGTATTGACCTATATGTAGTGCACTCGTGTAATGGTGTCCCCGTGATCAAAAAGTCCAGGGAAAGGTCCCTGAACAATGTGGGGGCACCTTGGCTAGTGCCAGGGTGCCCTCACACTTAGTAACTTTACACCTAACCTTCACTAAGTCAGGGTTAAACATGTAGGTGACTTATAATTACTTAAGTGCAGTGTAAAATGGTGTGAAATAACGTGGACGTTATTTCACTCAGGCTGCAGTGGCAGTCCAGTGTAAGAATTTCCTGAGCTCCCTATGGGTGGCAAAAGAAATGCTGCAGCCCATAGGGATCTCCTGGAACCCAAATACCCTGGGTACCTAGGTACCATATACTAAGGAATTATAAGGGTGTTCCAATGTGCCAATCGGAATTGGTAAAAATGGTCACTAGCCTCCAGTGGCAATTTTAAAAGCAGAGAGAGCATAAGCACTGAGGTTCTGGTTAGCAGAGCCTCAATGACACAGTTAGGCACCACACATGGAACACATTCAGGCCACAAACTATGAGCACTGGGGCCCTGGCTAGCATTGTCCCAGCGAGACAGTTAAAACACACTGACAAATAGGGTTTTCACTATGAGCAATGGGGTCCTGGCTACCAGGTTCCCAGTGAGACAGTAAAAACACCCTGACATATACTCACAAACAGGCCAAAAGTGGGGGTAACAAGGCTAGAAAGAGGCTACCTTTCAACACAACCCCCCCAAACGAAGGACAATAATGCTAACCTTGGCCAGTTGAGCCTTTATTTTCTAAGTGGTGATAAGTGGAGAGTAGCTCTGCAATAGATTGGTTACTCCCTTTATCATCCACTGTATGGTTACTTCCCTGTGGGGATGTAAACCACCCTGTTTGAAGTTTTTTAGCTGGCCAACAATGTGAAGTTATATTCCTCAGAGTTCCTATTAGTATGTTTTAGTTTAGAGCAGTGGGAATTGTCCACTGGACCTATGTCAAATGATGAGAATGCCAGACAGGGATGCTGTCTCAATAAAGCCATAGCTGGGCAAAAACTTTGTCCATATGGCTGTAAGAGAGAACAGGGTTGCTGTTTCTCTTGAGTTGGAACAGGGCAGGGCTGCTGTCCTAAGTGTTGTGAGGCAGTGCAGGGTTGCTGCACTAATGTTTCTCTGGGAGGGTTGGAGGGATGCTCCATGTTAACTAAAATGGTGCCCTTTTTCTCACCAATATTAGTTATCCCACAGAGAGGTACTTTAACCTCAGGGAGTACAGCTGTGCTAGCTGATGGTTCCCTTGGTACAGGGGCCACCCCAGAAGAGGTTTCTCCCACCACAGGAATGGTATCCTTAATGGCAGGGTGGGTAGGGGATACTTTGATGCCCCTTTTTCTGTTGTTGGAGAAGGATCCTGAGATTTCAGGCCTTTTTCTCTCCTTTGCTTTTTCATTTCAGCGGAAATGAGAGGAAGCAATTCCTCAGGGATACCCTGCATGGGTATTAAGCTCTACCTCAGCCCAACCTAAGGTCTCTAGGTCATTACCTAAGAGACTGTATACAGGTAAGCTAGGTGATACTACCACCTGCATAGGGCCAGTAACTCCACCCCAACTAAACTGAACTATAGCTAAGGGGAGGAACTGAGTGGAGTTAAGGGCATCAATAATCTTGTACTGTTGTCCAATGATGTGTTGTGCATGAGACACTAGGTTTTCAGTCACCAAAGTGATACTGGCACCTGTGTCCCTGTAGGCCTGAGCCTCAACACCATTTATTGAAACTGACTGCCTGTATGTAGGAAGTTGGTTCTGTATGCACTATTTCAAAGTAAAAAATAGCATGCACAGAGTCCAAGGGATCCCCTTAGAGGTAAGATAGTGGCAAAAGAGATAATTCTAATGCTCTTTTTTGTGGTAGTGTGGTGGAGCAGTAGGCTTATCAGAGGGTAGTGTTAAGCATTTGTTGTACACACACAGGCAATAAATGAGGAACACACACTCAGAGACAATTCCAGGATAATAGGTTTTTGTATAGAAAAACATATTTTCTTAGTTTATTTTAAGAACCACAGGTTCAAGATTTACAAACAATACTTTAAATGAAGGGTATTTCACTTAGGAACTTTAGGAACTTTGAATTAGCAAAATAGCATATACAGTTTTCACACAAATGGCAAATAGCTATTTTAAAACTAGACAGTGCAATTTTCAACAGTTCCTGGGGGAGGTAAGTGTTTGTTAGATTTGCAGGTAAGTAAACCACCTACAGGGTTCAAAGTTGGGTCCAAGGTAGCCCACCGTTGGGGGTTCAGAGCAACCCCAAAGTTACCACACCAGCAGCTCAGGGCCGGTCAGGTGCAGAGGTCAAAGTGGTGCCCAAAACGCATAGGCTTCAATGGAGAAGGGGGTGCACTGGTTCCAGTCTGCCAGCAGGTAAGTACCCGCGTCTTCGGAGGGCAGACCAGGGGGGTTTTGTAGGGCACCGGGGGGGACACAAGTCAGCACAAAAAGTATACCCTCAGCGGCACGGGGGCGGCCGGGTGCAGTGTGCAAACAGGCATCGGGTTCGCAATAGGTTTCAATGGGAGACCAAGGAGTCTCTTCAGCGATGCAGGCATGCAAGGGGGGGGGGGGCTCCTCGGGGTAGCCACCACCTGGGCAAGGGAGAGGGCCACCGGGGGGTTGCTCCTGCACTGGAGGTCGGATCCTTCAGGTCCTGGGGGCTGCGGGTGCAGTGTCTTCACCAGGTGTCGGGTCTTTGAAGCAGGCAGTCGCGGTCAGAGGGAGCCTCGGGATTCCCTCTGCAGGCGTCGCTGTGGGGGCTCAGGGGGGGTCAACTCTGGCTACTCACAGTCTCGTAGTCACCGGGGAGTCCTCGCTGTAGTGTTTGTTCTCCACAAGTCGAGCCGGGGGCGTCGAGTGCAGAGTGCAAAGTCTCACGCTTCCGGCGGGAAACGTGTGTGGTTTCAAAGTTGCTTCTTTGTTGCAAAGTTGCAGTCTTTGTGGAGCAGAGCCGCTGTCCTCGGGAGTTCTTGGTCCTTCTAGATGCAGGGTAGTCCTCTGAGGCTTCAGAGGTCGCTGGACCCTGTGGAACGCGTCGCTGGAGCAGTGTCTTTAGAAGTGGGGAGACAGGCCGGTAGAGCTGGGGCCAAAGCAGTTGGTGTCTCCGCCTTCTCTGCAGGTTTTTCAGCTCAGCAGTCCTTCTTCGTCTTAGGTTGCAGGAAACTATCTTGCTGTGTTCTGGGAGCCCCTAAATACTCGATTTAGGGGTGTGTTTAGGTCTGGGGGGTTAGTAGCCAATGGCTACTAGCCCTGAGGGTGGCTACACCCTCTTTGTGCCTCCTCCCTGAGGGGAGGGGGGCACATTCTTATCCCTATTGGGGGAATCCTCCATCTGCAAGATGGAGGATTTCTAAAAGTCAGAGTCACCTCAGCTCAGGACACCTTAGGGGCTGTCCTGACTGGCCAGTGACTCCTCCTTGTTTTTCTCATTATCTCCTCCGGCCTTGCCGCCAAAAGTGGGGCCGTGGCCAGAGGGGGCGGGCCACTCCACTAGCTGGAGTGCCCTGGGGTGCTGTAACAAAGGGGGTGAGCCTTTGAGGCTCACCACAAGGTGTTACAGTTCCTGCAGGGAGAGGTGAGAGGCACCTCCACCCAGTACAGGCTTTGTTACTAGCCACAGAGTGACAAAGGCACTCTCCCCATGTGGCCAGCAACATGTCTGGTGTGTGGCAGGCTGCTAAAACTAGTCAGCCTACACTGGTAGTCGGTTAAGGTTTCAGGGGGCCCCTCTAAGGTACCCTCTGGGGTATATGTTACAATAAAATGTACACTGGCATCAGTGTGCATTTATTGTGCTGAGAAGTTTGATACCAAACTTCACAGTTTTCAGTGTAGCCATTATGGTGCTGTGGAGTTCGTGCATGACAGACTCCCAGACCATATACTCTTATGGCTAACCTTTACTTACAATGTCTAAGGTTTTGCTTAGACACTGTAGGGGCATAGTGCTCATGCACTTATGCCCTCACCTATGGTATAGTGCACCCTGCCTTAGGGCTGTAAGGCCTGCTAGAGGGGTGACTTATCTATACCTATAGACAGTGTGAGGTTGACATGGCACCCTGAGGGGAGTGCCATGTCGACTTAATCGTTTTATCCCCACTAGCACACACAAGCTGGCAAGCAGTGTGTCTGTTCTGAGTGAGGGGTCCCCAGGGTGGCATAAGACATGCTGCAGCCCTTAGAGACCTTTCCTGGCATCAGAGCCCTTTGTACCAGAGGTACCAGTTACAAGGGACTTACCTGGATGCCAGGGTGTGCCAATTGTGGAAACAAAGGTACAGGTTAGGGAAAGAACACTGGTGCTGGGGCCTGGATAGCAGGCCTCAGCACACTTTCAAATCATAACTTGGCATCAGCAAAGGCAAAAAATCAGGGGGTAACCATACCAAGGAGGCATTTCCTTACAAAAACCCCTCTCCCCCCAAACGAAAGAGGATGAGACTAACCTTTCCCAAGAGAGTCTTCATTTTCTAAGTGGAAGAACCTGGAAAGGCCATCTGCATTGGCATGGGCAGTCCCAGGTCTGTGTTCCACTATAAAGTCCATTCCCTGTAGGGAGATGGACCACCTCAACAGTTTTGGATTTTCACCTTTCATTTGCATTAGCCATCTGAGAGGTCTGTGGTCAGTTTGAACTGCAAAATGAGTACCAAAGAGGTATGGTCTCAGCTTCTTCAGGAACCAAACCACAGCAAAGGCCTCCCTCTCAATGTCACTCCAACGCTGCTCCCTGGGGAGTAACCTCCTGCTAATGAAAGCAACAGGCTTGTCAAGGCCATCATTATTTGTTTGGGACAACACTGCCCCTATCCCATGTTCAGAGGCATCAGTCTGCACAATGAACTGCTTGGAGTAATCTGGAGCTTTGAGAACTGGTGCTGTGCACATTGCTTGTTTCAGGGTGTCAAAGGCCTGTTGGCATTCTACAGTCCAGTTGACCTTTTTGGGCATTTTCTTGGAGGTAAGTTGTGTGAGGGGTGTCACTATGGATCCATATCCCTTCACAAACCTCCTGTAGTACCCAGTCAAGCCAAGGAATGCCCTGACTTGAGTCTGGGTTTTTGGAGCTGCCCAGTCCAGAATAGTATGGATCTTAGGCTGGAGTGGCTGAACTTGGCCTCCACCTACAAGGTGTCCCTAGTAAACCACAGTTTCATGCCCTATCTGGCACTTGGATGCCTTGATAGAGAGGCCTGCTGCTTGCAGGGCCTTCAAAACCTTCTTCAGGTGGACCAGGTGATCCTGCCAGCTGGAGCTAAAGACAGCAATATCGTCAAGATAAGCTGCACTAAAGGACTCCAAGCCAGCAAGGACTTGATTCACCAACCTTTGGAAGGTGGCAGGGGCATTCCTTAAACCAAAGGGCATAACAGTAAACTGATAATGCCCATCAGGTGTGGAGAATGCTGTCTTTTCTTTTGCTCCTGGTGCCATTTTGATTTGCCAGTACCCTGCTGTCAAGTCAAAGGTACTTAAGTATTTGGCAGCACCTAGTTTGTCTATCAATTCATCTGCCCTTGGAATGGGATGGGCATCTGTCTTGGTGACAGAATTAAGTCCTCTGTAGTCCACACAAAACCTCATCTCTCTCTTTCCATCTTTGGTGTGAGGTTTGGGGACTAAGATCACTGGGCTAGCCCAGGGGCTGTCAGAGTGCTCAATGACTCCCAAATCCACCATCTTGTGGACTTCCACCTTGATGCTTTCCTTAACTTGGTCAGACTGTCTGAAAATGTTGTTTTTGACAGGCATGCAGTTTCCTGTGTCCACATCGTGGGTACACAGGTGTGTCTGACCAGGGGTAAGGGAAAAGAGCTCAGCAAACTGTTGGAGGACCTTCCTACAGTCAGATTGCTGTTGGCCAGAGAGGGTGTCTGAATAGATCACTCCATCAACTGAACCATCTTTAGGGTCTGTGGAGAGGAGATCAGGGAGAGGTTCACTCTCAGCTTCCTGGTCCTCATCTGTTACCATCAACAGATTCACATCTGCCCTGTCATGGAAGAGTTTGAGGCGGTTCACATGGATCACCCTTTTGGGGGTCCTGCTAGTGCCTAGGTATACCAGGTAGGTGACCTGACTCTTCCTCTCTAGCACTGGGTAAGGGCCACTCCATCTGTCCTGAAGTGCCCTGGGAGCCCAGGCTCCAGAACCCAGACTTTCTGCCCTGGCTGAAACTCAACCATAGCAGCCTTTTGGTCATACCAAAACTTCTGGAGTTGTTGGCTGGCCTCATGGTTTTTGCTTGCCTTTTCCATACACTCTGCCATCCTTGAACGTAGGCCTAGTACATAGTCCACTATATCTTGTTTAGGCTCATGAAGAGGTCTCTCCCAGCCTTCCTTTACAAGAGCCAGTGGTCCCCTTACAGGATGACCAAACAGAAGTTCAAAGGGGGAAAACCCTACTCCCTTCTGAGGCACCTCTCTGTAGGCGAAAAGCAGACATGGCAAGAGGACATCCCATCTCCTTTTGGGTTTTTCAGGGAGCCCCATGATCATGCCTTTCGATGTCTTTGTAAATCTTTCAACAAGACCATTGGTTTGTGGATAGTATGGTGTTGTGAATTTGTAAGTCACCCCACACTCATTCCACATATGTTTCAGGTATGCTGACATAAAGTTGGTACCTCTGTCAGACACCACCTCCTTAGGAAATCCCACTCTGGTAAAAATACCAATGAGTGCTTTGGCTACTGCAGGGGCAGTAGTCGACCTAAGGGGAATTGCTTCATGGTATCTAGTAGCATGATCCACTACTACTAATATGTATTGGTTCCCTGAAGCTGTGGGAGGTTCAAGTGGACCCACTATGTCCATACCCACTCTTTCAAAGGGGACCCCCACCACTGGAAGTGGAATCAGGGGGGCCTTTGGGTGTCCACCTGTCTTACCACTGGCTTGACAGGTGGCACAGGAGACACAAAACTCCTTGACCTTCTGGGACATTTTGGGCCAATAGAAGTGGTTGACAAATCTCTCCCACGTCTTGGTCTGTCCCAAATGCCCAGCAAGAGGAATATCATGAGCTAAGGTCAGGATGGACTCCCTAAACTCCTGAGGCACTACCACTCTCCTAGTGGCACCAGGTTTGGGATCTCTTGCCTCAGTGTAGAGGAGTCCATCCTTCCAATAGACTCTATGGGGGTCATTCTGACCCCACGAATGACGGAAGCACTGCCAACAGGCTGGCGGTGCTTCCCTGCCCATTCTGACCGCGGCGGTAAAGCCGCGGTCAGAAAACCGGGTCCGGCGGTTTCCCGCCGGATTTCCCCCGGCTGGGCGAATCCGCCAGGGCAGCGCTGCAAGCAGCGCTGCCCAGGGGATTCTGACCCCTTTCCCGCCAGCCTGTTTCTGGCGGTTTTCACCGCCAGGAACAGGCTGGCGTGAACGGGTGTCCTGGGGCCCCTGGGGGCCCCTGCACTGCCCATGCCACTGGCATGGGCAGTGCAGGGGCCCCCTAACAGGGCCCCAGACTGCTTTTCACTGTCTGCCTAGCAGACAGTGAAAAGCGCAACGGGTGCAACTGCACCCGTCGCACACCTTCAACGTCGCCGGCTTCAGTGTTGCAGGCCCCTTTCCCGCTGGGCCGGCGGGCGCTACCTTGGGTAGGGCCCGCCGGCCCAGCGGGAAAGCTAGAATGTCCCCAGCGGTCTTTTGACCGCAGAGCAGCCAAATGGCGGTTCCCTCCAGGCGGGCGGCAACCGCCGCCCGCCGGGGTCAGAATGACCCCCTATGTGTTCCTGTTATTTTTCCTTTGGACTCTTCAGCAGCATGCTGCCTAAGGCCTTCAAGAGAGGGAAAGGTTTCTTGCCCCTTACACAACTGTTCCCTTGAGGGTCCCCCTGGGCCTAGGAGCTCAACCTGATAAGGTTCTAACTCCAGGGGCTCAGTTCCCTCAGAGGGCAGAACTTCTTCCTGGGATGAGAGGTTCTCTTTTTCTTGTTGTGTTGAAACTGGTTCCCCAGTTTTCTTTCCTTTTCTCTTGGAGGGTTGGGCCCTTTTTCCAGGCTCCAACACCACTTTTTCACCCTGAGTCTTGCACTGTGCCCTTTCCTTGACACACACCAGTTCAGGGATACCCAGCATGGCTGCATGGGTTTTGAGTTCTACCTCAGCCCATGCTGAGGACTCCAGGTCATTTCCAAGCAAACAATCTACAGGGATATTTGAGGAGACCACCACCTGTTTCAGGCCATTGACCCCTCCCCACTCTAAAGTTACCATAGCCATGGGATGTACTTTAGTCGGATTGTCAGCGTTGGTGACTGGATAAGTTTGTCCAGCCAGGTATTGACCAGGGAAAACCAGTTTCTCTGTCACCATGGTGACACTGGCACCTGTATCCCTCAGGCCTTCTACACTTGTCCCATTAATTAAGAGCTGCTGCCTATATTTGTGCATGTTAGGGGGCCAGGCAGCCAGTGTGGCTAAATCCACCCCACCCTCAGAGACTAATGTAGCTTCAGTGTGAACCCTGATTTGCTCTGGGCACACTGTTGATCCCACTTGGAGACTGGCCATTCCAGTGTTAGCTGGAGTAGAGTTAGAAGTGGAACCTTTGTTGGGACAGGCCTTGTCTCCAGTTTGGTGTCCTGGCTGATTACAGCTACGACACCAGGCCTTTTTGGGATCAAAGTTTTTACCCTTGTACCCAAAATTGGATTGTGAAGAGGCTCTGGACCCTCCCTCCTGAGCAGGATTTTGGGGCCCTATAGAAGACTCTTTACTTTTTTCCTTGGATGTCTCGATACTCTTCCCCTGGGGAGTCTTTGTGACCCCTTTCTTTTGGTCACCCCCTGTGGAAGTCTTGGTCACCCTAGTCTTGACCCAATGGTCCGCCTTCTTTTCCAATTCTTGGGGAGAAATTGGTCCTAGGTCTACCAGATGCTGATGCAGTTTATCATTGAAACAATTACTTAACAGGTGTTCTTTCACAAATAAATTGTACAGCCCATAATAATCATTTACACCACTGCCTTGAATCCAACCATCCAGTGTTTTTACTGAGTAGTCTACAAAATCAACCCAGGTATGGCTCGAGGATTTTTTAGCCCCTCTGAACCTAATTCTATACTCCCCAGTGGAGAATCCAAAGCCCTCATTCAGGGTAGCCTTCATGAGGTCATAGGATTCTGCATCTTTTCCAGAGAGTGTGAGGAGTCTATCCCTACACTTTCCAGTGAACATTTCCCAAAGGAGAGCACCCCAGTGAGATCTGTTTACTTTTCTGGTTGCACAAGCCCTCTCAAAAGCTGCGAACCATTTGGTGATGTCATCACCATCTTCATATTTAGTTACAATCCCTTTAGGGATTTTCAACATGTCAGGAGAATCTCTGACCCTATTTATGTTGCTGCCACCATGGATGGGACCAAAACCCATCTCTTGTCTTTCCCTTTCTATGGCTAGGAGCTGTCTCTCTAAAGCCAATCTTTTAACCATCCTGGCTAACAGTAGGTCATCTTCATTGAGGTTGTCCTCAATGCTTCCAGAGTTGCTTGACTCTCTTGTGAGAGAAGCAGGTTCTCTGACTATCACTTTATGAGTCAGGGTTTGAGGGGCCCTGGCCTCCCTAACTAGGACTGGAGGTGGGAATTCCTCCACTTCACTAGCTTCCCCCTCTGGAGGTCACCCTCAGAGGGGTTGTTCTTGGCAAACTCTGCTAAACGCTCCTGGAGCTGTACTTTTATAGGGGTTGAACCGGTTCTAATCATTTTTGTTTTGCAGAGAGACCTTAACTTTGACATCCTAAGATTCAGGTAAGGGGTGACGTCGAGTCCCATCACATTCTCTTCTGCATTAGACATTATGGCGGTCATTCCAACCTTGGCGGGCGGCGGTAGCCGCCCACCAGGCGGGAACTGCCAATTGGCCGCCATGCGGCCAAAAGACCGCTGCCGGCATTCCAACATTCCCTCTGGGCCGGCGGGCGCTAACCAAGTTAGCGCCCGCCGGCCCAGCGGGAATGAGGCCGCAACACAGAAGCCGGCTCCGAATGGAGCCGGCGGTGTTGCGGCCGTGCGACGGGTGCAGTTGCACCCGTCGAGCTTTTCACTGTCTGCTAGGCAGACAGTGAAAAGCTGTCCGGGGCCCTGTTAGGGGGCCTGTGCACTGCCCATGCCAGTGGCATAGGCAGTGCAGGGGCCCCCAGGGGCCCCAAGACACCCGTTACCGCCAGCCTCTTCCTGGCGGTGAAAACCGCCAGAAACAGGCTGGCGGTAAGGGGGTCAGAATCCCCAGGGCAGCGCTGCCCTGGCGGATTTTCCCAGCCAGGGCAAAAACAGCGGAAAACCGCCGGCCCCGGCTGGCCGACCGCGGCTTTACCGCCGCGGTCGGAATGGGGATTTAAGCACCGCCAGGCTGTTGGCGGTGCTTCCGTCATTCTTGCCCTGGCGGTCCAAGACCGCCAGGGTCAGAATGACCCCCTATGTTTCTAAAAGTTGGAATACTTTTTAAGAATCTAAAACTATCTCTAGAACTTAATTCAAACTTTTACAGAACTTTTAAACTCTAAAAGAAATGCTAACAGGGACTAACACAAGGCCCTAGCAGGACTTTTATAAATTTAGAAAAATAGCTAAAATTTAAAAAATCTGTTTCTAATGAAGATTTTTGGAATGTATTCTTGTGATCAGGTATTGGCTGAGTAGTCCAGCAAATGCAAAGTCTTGTACCCCACCGCTGATCCACCAATGTAGGAAGTTGGCTCTGTATGCACTATTTCAAAGTAAGAAATAGCATGCACAGAGTCCAAGGGTTCCCCTTAGAGGTAAGATAGTGGCAAAAAGAGATAATTCTAATGCTCTATTTTGTGGTAGTGTGGTCGAGCAGTAGGCTTATCAGAGGGTAGTGTTAAGCATTTGTTGTACACACACAGGCAATAAATGAGGAACACACACTCAGAGACAATTCCAGGCCAATAGGTTTTTGTATAGAAAAATATATTTTCTTAGTTTATTTTAAGAACCACAGGTTCAAGATTTACAAACAATACTTTGAATGAAGAGTATTTCACTTAGGAACTTTAGGAACTTTGAATTAGCAAAATAGCATATAAGGTTTTCACACAAATGGCAAATAGCTATTTTAAAACTAGACAGTGCAATTTTCAACAGTTCCTGGGGGAGGTAAGTGTTTGTTAGATATGCAGGTAAGTAAACCACCTACAGGGTTCAAAGTTGGGTCCAAGGTAGCCCACCATTGGGGGTTCAGAGCAACCCCAAAGTTACCACACCAGCAGCTCAGGGCCGGTCAGGTGCAGAGGTCAAAGTGGTGCCCAAAACGCATAGGCTTCAATGGAGAAGGGGGTGCCCCGGTTCCAGTCTGCCAGCAGGTAAGTACACGCGTCTTCAGAGGGCAGACCAGGGGGGTTTTGTAGGGCACCGGGGGGGACACAAGTCAGCACAAAAAGTACACCCTCCGCGGCACGGTGGCGGCCGGGTGCAGTGTGCAAACATTCATCGGGTTCGCAATAGGTTTCAATGGGAGACCAAGGGGTCTCTTCAGCGATGCAGGCAGGCAAGGGCGGGGCTCCTCGGGGTAGCCACCACCTGGGCAAGGGAGAGGGCCACCGGGGGGTCGCTCCTGCACTGGAGGTCGGATCCTTCAGGTCCTGGGGGCTGCGGGTGGAGTGTCTTTACCAGGCGTCGGGTCTTTGAAGCAGGCAGTTGTGGTCAGGGGGAGCCTCGGGATTCCCTCTGCAGGCGTCGCTGTGGGGGCTCAGGGGGGGTCAACTCTGTCTACTCACGGTCTCATAGTCGCCGGGGAGCCCTCCCTGTAGTGTTTGTTCTCCACAAGTCGAGCCGGGGGCGTCGGGTGCAGAGTGCAAAGTCTCACGCTTCTGGTGGGAAACGTGTGTTGTTTCAAAGTTGCTTCTTTGTTGCAAAGTTGCAGTGTTTGTGGAGCAGAGCCGCTGTCCTCTGGAGTTCTTGGTCCTTCTAGATGCAGGGTAGTCCTCTGAGGCTTCAGAGGTTGCTGGACCATGTGGAACGCGTCGCTGGAGCAGTGTCTTTAGAAGTGGGGAGACAGGCCGGTAGAGCTGGGGCCAAAGCAGTTGGTGTCTCCGTCTTCTCTGCAGGTTTTTCAGCTCAGCAGTCCTTCTTCATCTTAGGTTGCAGGAATCTATCTTTCTCTGTTCTAGGAGCCCCTAAATACTTGATGTAGGGGTGTGTTTAGGTCTGGGGGGTTAGTAGCCAATGGCTACTAGCCCTGAGGGTGGCTACACCCTCTTTGTGCCTCCTCCCTGAGGGGAGGGGGGCACATTCCTATCCCTATTGGGGGAATCCTCCATCTGCAAGATGGAGGATTTCTAAAAGTCAGAGTCACCTCAGCTCAGGACACCTTAGGGGCTGTCCTGACTGGCCAGTGACTCCTCCTTGTTTTTCTCATTATCTCCTCCGGCCTTGCCGGCCAAAAGTGGGGCCGTGGCCCGAGGGGGCAGGCAACTCCACTAGCTGGAGTGCCCTGGGGTGCTGTAACAAAGGGGGTGAGCCTTTGAGGCTCACCGCCAGGTGTTACAGTTCCTGCAGGGGGAGGTGAGAGGCACCTCCACCCAGTACAGGCTTTGTTACTAGCCACAGAGTGACAAAGGCACTCTCCCCATGTGGCCAGCAACATGTCTGGTGTGTGGCAGGCTGCTAAATCTAGTCAGCCTACACTGGTAGTCGGTTAAGGTTTCAGGGGGCACCTCTAAGGTGCCCTCTGGGGTGTATGTTACAATAAAATGTACACTGGCATCAGTGTGCATTTATTGTGCTGAGAATTTTGATACCAAACTTCACAGTTTTCAGTGTAGCCATTATGGTGCTATGGAGTTAGTACATGACAGACTCCCAGACCATATACTCTTATGGCTACCCTGCACTTACAATGTCTAAGGTTTTGCTTAGACACTGTAGGGGCATAGTGCTCATGCACGTATGCCCTCACCTATGGTATAGTGCACCCTGCCTTAGGGCTGTAAGACCTGCTAGAGGGGTGACTTATCTATACCTATAGGCAGTGTGAGGTTGGCATGGCAACCTAAGGGGAGTGCCATGTCGACTTAGTCGTTTTATCCCCACTAGCACACACAAGCTGGCAAGCAGTGTGTCTGTGCTGAGTGAGGGGTCCCCAGGGTGGCATAAGACATGCTGCAGCCCTTAGAGACCTTCCCTGGCATCAGAGCCCTTGGTACCAGAGGTAGCAGTTACAAGGGACTTACCTGGATGCCAGGGTGTGCCAATTGTGGAAACAAAGGTACAGGTTAGGGAAAGAACACTGGTGCTGGGGCCTGGATAGCAGGCCTCAACACACTTTCAAATCATAACTTGGCATCAGCAAAGGCAAAAAGTCAGGGGGTAACCATGCCAAGGAGGCATTTCCTTACACTGTACTTATCCTTTGTAAGGGGACAAGCAGCCAGTGTGGCAAGGCAAATGCCACTAGGTGTGACAGAAACTGTCTTGGGGCTGACTACCCCAGTTTCCATGATGGACCCAAAAGTGAACCCAACTACACCCTTATTTTGACTGTTGCCAGCAGTCCCACCACTATTACCACTACTGCTAGGGGCACTAGAGTTTGATATATTAGCGGTGGTAGGCTCAGGGGGTTTACCTGGGCAGGACTTATCCCCTGGCCTATGGCCTTTATTTTTACACACATAGCACCAAGGCTTTTAGTGTGTGTGGGTTGTGAAGAAGAGGAAAAAGATGATTTATCCTCACCCCCTGAAGATGTTTAGGATGTGAAGAAAGATCTTTAGTTTTACCTTTATCCCCATGCTTATCCTGAGATTTCTCACCATCTTTCTTCTTGCCATCCTTGTCACCCCCTGTATGAACTTTTCTGTTCACTTTTGTTCTGACCCGTTTGTCTGCCTTCTTTCTCAGTTCTTGGGGAGAGGTCAGATCTGAGTCTACTAAGTACTGATGCAACAAATCAGACACACAATTGTTCAAAATATGCTCTCTCAGGATTAGATTATACAGGCTTTCATAGTCAGTCACCTTACTGCCATGTTACCAACCCTCCAAGGCCTTCACTGAACATTCTACAAAGTCTGTCAAGTCTTGAGAGGACTCTTTTCTGGTATCTCTAAACTTTATCCTGTATTGTTCAGTGGTTAAGCCAAATCCATCCAAGAGTGCATCCTTCAAAACTTTGTTATTATTAGCATCACTTTCTCTGACAGTAAGGAGCCTATTCCTACCCTTACCAGTGAAAGATAGCCACAAGATAGCAGCCCACTGCCTTTGAGGGGCCAACTGTACCATACAAGCCCTCTCAAGTGCAGCAAACCACTTGTTAATGTCATCCCCCTCCTTGTAAGGGGGGACTATCTTATGCAGATGTCTGGAATCTTGTTCTCTCTCAGGATTGCTATTAAAAACACTGCTTCTGCCACCATGAGGAACTAACCCCAATCTCTGCCTTTCCCTCTCTACATCTAGAGATTCCCTTTCTAAGGCCAGCTGCTGCTGTCTTAGCTTCAGCCTGGCCTCTTCCAACCTCTGCTTTCTGAGTTCCCTTTCCATGGTGTTATCCTCAGGGTGGGAGGCTTGGGAATTCTGAGACACAGAAGAAATTTGAGAATTGGCAGAGTGTGACCTGTCTCTAACTGTCTGGAATCTAGTAACCTGGCCTTTTGGAGTGAAAGGTGCCCTACTAGTGTGTGATCCCCTCCCACTACCAGTGTCACTAGATGGCCTGTTAGCTGGCAGGTCTTTGGATGAACCCTCCCCAGCATCCCCAGGGGACTCCTCTGAGTCTCTGAGTCTTGCTGGGTACCTCTACCTCCTGATCTTGGGATGGGCCAGACTGGTTCTGGTCACTTTCTAGGAGAAGGAAAGGGAGAAGATCTTTGGTAGGATTCTTACCAATGCTTAAACCTCTTTCTATGCAGAGACCCCTCAAACATTTAGGGGGTCATTCTGACCCTGGCGGTCAGTGTTAAAGCGGCGGCCAACCCGCCAACAGGCTGGCGGTCAAGAAAATTGAATTCTGACCCTGGCGGGAACCGCCAACACAGGCCGCCGCTTTAACACTCCGACCGCCACGGCAGCACAAACAAACAGTGCGGCGGTCACCGCCAACAGCCAGGCGGCAGACAATGTACCGCCCACCCTATCACGACTCACCAATCCGCCACCTTTTCCGGGGCGGGAGCCCCGCCGATAAAAACACGGCGGAAACAGACTTTCCAAACGGAAATCGCTCACCTCGACACACTCCACGCGGAATCGGGACAGCATGGAACCGGAACTCCACATCCTCCCAGTCATTGCCTTCCTGCTCTTCTTCCAGGATCACGAACGTCGCCGCAGACGACAACGGTGAGTACTGCACCTACGACACAGGGGAGGGGGGAGGAGGAAAGGTTACGGGCACACACATACGTGACACACCCAACCCCACCCTCACCCCCACCCAAATACCTACACACCAATGCTGATTAAAAAGTCAGAGTGACACCCCCAAACCCCCCCAAAAAAAATGCAAAGACAAATGCCAATGAATGAAAAAATATAACTATATATATATAACTATATTATACCATAATCAAGTATAGTGAACTTAGAAATATATAAAAAATTATTATTCATCTGGAACTAAATATATACAGGTAGCAAAAGTCCGGCACAGTTTTGCTAAGTTCAAATGTCCATGGGCCAATGTGCAGCAACACATGGGCAAAGCCCACACACGAGATCGAGTCCACTGGAGAGAACACTGCTGGGGCATCACAAAAATAAAATACAGGCACCTCAGGGGGAAGGGAAGGGGGGGCACCTCAGCCACATGACTCCACGATGCAAGATCCACGAAGGGCCTCCATGCCCACTGTGCCATCCTGGGGAGTGCAAAGCCACAGTCTCTCAAGTCTCTACACTGGGTGGCCTGCCCACTGAACCATCCTGGGGAGTGCAAAGCCACAGTCTCTCAAGTCTCTACAGTGGGTGGCCTGCCCACTGGACCATCCTGGGGAGTGCAAAGCCACAGTCTCTCAAGTCTCTACAGTGGGTGGCCTGCCCACTGTGCCATCCTGGGGAGTGCAAAGCCACAGTCTCTCAAGTCTCTACAGTGGGTGGTTTGCCCACTGTGCCATCCTGGGGGGAGCAAAGCCACAGTCCATCAGGTGGATTACAGAGTCCACAGGTCATGGAGGAGGCATGGTGGGCAGAGTGCCTCGTGAAGCCCTGCCCGACACAGATCCGGGCCTGCCAATGGGCCAGCGGTGCTTGACAGGAAGGGCCAGCGGAGCGGTGCTTGAGATGAGGGCCCAGCGGAGCGGTGCTTGACAGGAAGGGCCAGAGGAGCGGTGCTTGAGATGAGGGCCCAGCGGAGCGGTGCTTGACAGGAAGGGCCAGCGGAGCGGTGCTTGACAGGAAGGGCCAGCGGAGCGGTGCTTGAGATGAGGGCCCAGCGGAGCGGTGCTTGACAGGAAGGGCCAGCGGAGCGGTGCTTGACAGGAAGGGCCAGCGGAGCGGTGCTTGACAGGAAGGGCCAGCGGAGCGGTGCTTGACAGGAAGGGCCAGCGGAGCGGTGCTTGAGATGAGGGCCCAGCGGAGCGGTGCTTGACAGGAAGGGCCAGCGGAGCGGTGCTTGACAGGAAGGGCCAGCGGAGCGGTGCTTGACAGGAAGGGCCAGCGGAGCGGTGCTTGAGATGAGGGCCCAGCGGAGCGGTGCTTGACAGGAAGGGCCAGCGGAGTGGTGCTTGAGATGGGGGCCCAGCGGAGCGGTGCTTGACAGGAAGGGCCAGCGGAGCGGTGCTTGAGATGAGGGCCCAGCGGAGCGGTGCTTGACAGGAAGGGCCAGCGGAGCGGTGCTTGACAGGAAGGGCCAGCGGAGCGGTGCTTGACATGAAGGGCCAGAGGAGCGGTGCTTGACAGGAAGGGCCAGCGGAGTGGTGCTTGACAGGAAGGGCCAGCGAAGCGGTGCTTGACATGAGGGCCCAGCGGAGCAGTGCTGGAGATGAGGGCCCAGCGGAGCGGTGCTTGACAGGAAGGGCCCTGTTCAGTGGTGCTTGCCACGGCGGTCCCTGTTCAGCGGTGCTTGCCTTGAAGGGCCCTGTTCAGCAGTGCTTGCCTTGAAGGGCCCTGTTCAGCGGTGCTTGCCACGGCGGTCCCTGTTCAGCGGTGCTTGCCTTGAAGGGCCCTGTTCAGCGGTGCTTGCCACGGCGGTCCCTGTTCAGCGGTGCTTGCCTTGAAGGGCCCTGTTCAGCGGTGCTTGCCACGGTGGTCCCTGTTCAGCAGTGCTTGCCATGGCAGTCCCTCTTCAGCGGTGCTTGCCTTGAAGGGCCCTGTTCAGCGGTGCTTGCCACGGCGGTCCCTGTTCAGTGGTGACTGTCTTGTGTTTCAAGTGAACCACACCTGGCCAATACTTCCCGCTCAGTCAGCATCGGACCTTTCCTTTGCAGGGCCCTCCTGTGCTGGAGTCCTAGGGCCCTGGGTCTCCTCCGATACCCCCGGAATGGGGCTGGTGGGGCCCTCATGGCCAGGTCGGCTGCTCCCTGCCTTTTCCGCTTTGCTGCCCTTGTCCTCCTTGGCAGACTCTCCGTGGCCCTTGGCTCCCTTACCCGATTTGGCAGGTGACGGTGCAAGGCTACTCTCCTTGGGGGCAGGTGTATCAGGCCTGTCGCGCCTGCCCTTCAGTTTTTTTGTCCTCTTCCCAGGGGGGGGGCTGGCTGTGCTTATGCTGCTGGTCGATGTCCCTGCCCAAGGAAAGGGTGGACTCCAAAAACCAGGCACGACGTTTTTGGGAGTCGCTGGGCTTGTGGTGGCTGAGGTGTTTTTCGAACTCTTACGAGAAGGAGGGGGTGGGTCAGGTGAGGAAAATAGGTTCACTTTAGAGAGGAAAAGTTTTTTAGGAGCAATGGGAAGGGTAGCTGGAGTGGGTATGGGAGTGGAGGAAGAGGATGTGGTTGTAGGAGAGTCAAGTCTGGTGTCTTTGGGTGCAGGTGCTTGGGCTGGAGGCTGTCGTGAGGTAGATGGCTGTTGGGTGGGTGGCTGCCTGCGTTTGTGTGCTTTGGAAGCGGGGGTGACAGACACACTGGGAGAGGACACAGGGGACGTGTACATGGCAGTGGGGGTGGTGACTGCACGTGTGCGGACTGGTCTGGAGGGTGTGCTGGTGATGGGTGTACTGGCTGATGGTGGTGTGCATGCAGGTGTGAGTGGAGACGTCACAGGGAGGGAGGAGGGAGACGAGGAGGTGGGGGACACAGAGGAGGTAGTGGCTGTTGGCATGTCTGCATCTGGATGTTGCTTGGGTGAATGCTTGTGTGTTTTGTGGTGCTTATGTTTGGATGAGCTTCCCTTGGGTGTTGAGGTGTGTGCAGGCTGGTCTGTAGGTGTGGATGGGATAGGCAGAGGAACAGGGGAGTGGGACTGGGTGGAGGCAGTTAGAAGAGGGAGGCTGGAGACAGGGACAATGGCTGCCGTCAGTGCTGAGGCCAGAGCGTTGAACGATCGCTGCTGGGCAGCCTGACCCGAATTAAGGCCCTCCAGGTATGCATTGCTTTGATGCACCTCCCTCTCCACACCCTGGATGGCATTCAAAAGGGTAGACTGCCCAACAATGATGGTCCTCAGGAGGTCACTGACCTCCTCACTGAGGGCAGCAGGGGTGGCTGGGGCAGGGCCTGAGGTGCCTGGGGCGAAGGAGATGGCCGCCTTCCTGGCCGTGCGGGCACGGGCCGAAGGCCGAGGGGCTGCTGGGAGGGCGGAGCTGGTGCGCCGGGTGGCGGCTGTACCTGTAGTATCTGTGGTCACGGATGTTGCCGCCACCGCAAGGGAGCTCCCATCCGAGGACGTGTCGCTGTCACTGACGTCTGCACGGGTCCCCGTGGTGGAGCCCCCCTCGCCCTCTGTCTCACTGGTCAAGTCGGAGTCCGTTGCATGGCCCTCCGGGACCATGTGAGATGCAGCTCCCTCTTGCGCTGATGCCACTTCTCCTCCACCTGATGATGCTATGGCACACATTCACAGAAAAACAGAGAAAATGGGGGGGGGGTGGAGAAATAAAGACAAGTTGAGTGCATGCATTGGGGACACCGTTGGCGGAGAGGACAGACACAGAAGCCCCCTGCACTACGCTGCGCACTTGGGGTACACTACTCATTCACTGGGACATGCCCTACAAGCCTATAGGCGACAACTGCCCACACAGAATACACAGATCCATGAATAGCGTTACTAGGCACCCTACAGAGGTGGGGGCCGGGGGCACAGGACCATACCTCACGGAGGGGCCTAGCCTACAGAAATCGCCCTGGCCTAGGGATACCCACAGCCCTCCTCCCCCACCCAGGCACCTCCACTGCGCGTAACTATAGCTGAATGTGCTGGTACTCACCCCCTTGTGTCTGCTGTGATGTCCTCAAGCGCCCATCTAAATCGGGGTAGGCCACCGCCAGGATTCGGGACATCAGGGGGGTCAAGGTACGACTGGCACCCCTACTAGGTTGGGAGGCCATCCCCAGCAGAGCCTCGGCGGTCTTCCTGCTCCTGAAACCCATAGGGCTCAATGTTATCCAATGCGGCTTTGCGCCGCGGTCTTCGACCGCCTACCGCCACGGTGTGCCACGCCAGCGCAATGACCTCACTTCACATTGTCACACTTCACAGGTCAGGCATCCGCCATTTCAAAGGCCCACATGGCTTAATTCCTACTGCGTCACACATGCCTAGGCCTTGCATCTACAATCATAGACGCCATTCAATCCAGAGAGATTCGTGTACTGTGCAAGCTGTGGGAACTTACCTGTGGGTTGATTGACTCTGTGCTCGCTGTTGTCCTTCCTAGACACCGTCCGCTGGGACTTGCGAGGAGACGGAGGAATGCTCCCGTGTACAGACCGCTGGTGGACCTGTCGACAATGGAAGAACGACATGTCATACTAACCTACAGACTCAACCGTGCCACTATACAGGAACTGTGTGCCCAGCTGGAGCCAGACCTGATGTCACCCATCCGCCAACCCACAGGGATTCCGCCTCTAGTGCAGGTGCTGTCAGTTATCCATTTTTTGGCTAGTGGATCATTTCAAACTACAGTGGCCATATCATCTGGTATGTCTCAGCCTATGTTTTCCAAGGTATTGTCCAGAGTGTTGTCTGCCCTGATGAAATACATGCGGAGCTACATCATTTTCCCTGAGGTGGGTGACTTGCCTACAGTGAAGGGTGATTTCTATGCCCTTGGACACATCCCCAATATCATTGGTGCCATTGATGGTACCCATGTGGCTATGGTCCCCCCAAAAGACGATGAACAGGTGTACAGGAACCGAAAAAATTATCATTCGATGAATGTCCAGGTGGTCTGTTTGGCTGACCAGTACATCTCCCATGTTAATGCCAAATTCCCAGGGTCAGTGCATGACGCGTACGTCATGCGAAATAGCAGCATCCCTTATGTGATGGAACAGCTACAGAGACAGCGTGTGTGGCTAATTGGTGACTCTGGTTACCCCAACCTGCCTTGGCTATTGACCCCAGTGGGGAATCCCAGGACAAGGGCAGAGGAACGGTACAATGAGGCCCATGGGCATACTAGGAGGGTGATCGAGCGGACCTTGGGCCTCCTGAAGGCCAGGTTTAGGTGCCTGTATATGACAGGTGGATCCCTAATGTACTCACCAAAGAAGGTGTGTCATATCATCGTGGCCTGCTGCATGCTTCACAACCTGGCTTTGAGACGCCAGGTGCCTTTCCTGCAGGAGGATGGTCCAGATGGTGGTGTTGTGGCAGCTGTGGAGCCTGCGGAGAGTGAAGAGGAGGAAGACGAAGAGGACGACACAGACAACAGGGACAGAGTGATACTGCAGTATTTCCAGTAACACACAGGTAAGAATGTACTCCAGCATTTTATGATATCTTTAACAGTACTGGCTCTCTACTGTCTGATCTTTCCCCCCAATGTATGGTTACTTAGTTGAGAATTTCCCTTCCTATTTCAGTGTTCTGGTCCCCACGGAGTGCCCTCTGGTTTATTTCCCCATGGACTACCGCTGTGTGATACTGGTATGTTGTCATCACAATGTAATTGCACATTTTTGATTGGTTATTTCGAATACATTTGGTTAAAAATAAAAAATAAAATAGCACACTCAAGATGGTTTTTGTGCAATAATTGTGTTTATTTAAGTTGGAAAATTGGTGATTAGTTCTAAAAGGGTGATGGTGGAGGCATGTCCATGGCAGAGTCCAGACTCTCGTTCGCACAGGTGCATTGTCCATATGCCTGTGGAAGGTGGAGCAGGGGCAGTTCAAGGTTGGACAGGGTGAACAAGTGGGACAGTGGGATGACATCCGGGGGGATCCGTGCATGGCGGGGGTCTTGACATCCTACTCTGTCTTCTTCCTAGATCTCAGGCCTTTCTTGCGGGGTGGTTCTTGTTCTGCAGGGGGTGGGGTCCGGGTGGCCCGTTGCTGTTGTGTTGGGGCCTCCTGACCACTAGCGCCGGCGGAGGTGGTGGGCTGCTCTTCGTCCATGCTAGTGGCAGGGCCCTTTGGGGGGCCACATGGTCCCGCAATGTGGTGACAATCTGGTTGAGTGCCACCACGATTGTACCCATTGCGGAACTGATGGTGCGCAGTTCTTCCGGGAACCCCATGTACTGTTCCTCCTGCATGGCCTGGATCTCCTGGAACCTGGCCAGGACCGTCGCCATCGTCTCTTGGGAGTGGTGGTAGGCTCCCATGATGGTGGTGAGGGCCTCTTGGACAGTGGGTTCCCTAGGCCTGTCCTCCCTCTGTCGCACAGCAGCCCTCCCAGTTCCCCTTTGTTCCTGGGCCTCTGTCCCCTGGACGGTGTGCCCACTACCACTGCCCCCAGGTCCCTGTTTTTGTTGGGGTGGTGGGTTACCCTGGGTGCCCTGTAGTGGTAGACACACCGCTGCTTGACCTGTCCTGGAGACAGAGACATTGGCCCGCTGGGTGGGTGCTGTGCTGGTGTTCCCAGAGGGGGGTAGGTCTGCTGTGGCCTGTGGCTGCCTGAGGGGAACCGACTGCCCAGAGGTCCCCGATGGTCTGGGCTGGTCATCAGGTTCCAGGTCGACAGAGCTGCTGTCATCACTGGGGGCCTGTTCTGGGGGTGGGATGGACATTTCTGGACCCTCCTGGCGGGTGTGTTGGCGTTCGGGTCCTGCAGGGGTAAAAGAGTATGGTTATTGCTTCTGTGTGTGCCATGGCGTGCGATTTGTGGGTGCCCTTGTCCCCCAGTGCTGGCATTCCCTTGTGGGAGGAGTTGTGAGGGTGGTTTGTGGGGGGGATGGGTATGTGCAGAGGTCATGTTTAGGTGATGGGTGTCCATGGTTTGTGTTGGCATTCAGGGGTTGGTGTTGGGATGGGTGGGTTGTGCTGGTGAGACATTATCAGGGAGGATGTGTGATGGGGGATTGGGGGTGAGGGTGGGGGTGTGGGTTGGCATGCTGGTGGGGTGGGGGGGATGTAGTAGTTGAGATTAGACTTACCAGAGTCCATTCCTCCGCCTACTCCAGCTAGGCCCTCAGGATGTTCAAGACCTCTTGCTCCCATGCTGTGAATTCGGGTGGAGTGGGGGTCCGGCGCCAGTCTTCTGCACAGCGATGTTGTGTCTTGACACCATCGACCGCACCTTCCCCCCTAGGTCGTTCCAGCGCTTTCGGATGTCTTCCCGATTTCTGGGATGCTGTCCCGCAGCGTTGACCCTGTCTACGATCCTTTGCCATAGCTCCGCCTTTCTGGCTATTGTGGTGTGCTGCACCTGTGTGCCGAAGAGCTGGGGCTCTACCCTTATTATTTCCTCCACCATGACCCTGAGTTCTTGGTCCGAGAACCTGGGGTGTCTTTGGGGTGCCATGGGGTGGTGTGGATGAGGTGTGGGGTGGTGTTTGTGGTGATGTGTGTGGTGGTGTGTGGTGTTTTGTGCGTGGATGTGGTGTGGGTGATGATTTTGGGTTCCTGTGTGTGTAGTGGTTTGCGTTCCCTGTGCTCTCTCTCTGGGGCATATTTATACTCTGTTTGCGCCGAATTTGCGTCATTTTTTTCGACGCAAAATCGGCGCAAAACTAACGCCATATTTATACTTTGGCGTTAGACGCGTCTAGCGCCAAAGTGCACGGAGTTAGCGTCATTTTTTGGCGTGAACGCCTTCCTTGCGTTAATGAGATGCAAGGTAGGCGTTCCCGTCTTAAAAAATGACTCCGATGCATATGCGTCGTATTTATACTCCCGGGATTGGGCGGGTCAAAGAAAAACCCGCATTTGCGCCTCTTTTTAACGCCTGGGTCAGGGCAGGCATTAAGGGACCTGTGGGCTCAGAATGAGCCCACAGCTGCCCTCCCCTGCCCCCAGGGACCCCCCCTGCCACCCTTGCCCACCCCAGGAGGACCCCCAAGGATGTAGGGACCCACCCCAGGGACATTCAGGTAAGTTGAGGTAAGTATATATATATTTTTTTTAAATATTTTTTTTGGGCATAGGGGGCCTGATTTGTGCCCCCCTACATGCCACTATGCCCAATGACCATGCCCAGGTGACAGAAGTCAAGGGGGCATGACTCCTGTCTTTACTAAGACAGGAGTCATGTAAATGGCGCGTGGGCGTCGTAAAAAATGGCGCAAATCGGGTTGAGGCGATTTTTTTGCCTCAACCTGACTTGCCCCATTTTAAGATGCCCTAACGCCATTTTCCCCTACGCCGGCGCTGCCTGGTGTACGTGTTTTTTTTTCGCGCACACCAGGCAGCGCCGGTCTGCTTGCGCCGGCTAACGCCATTCAATAAAAATTTTTCACGCTAAACTGCGTTAGCGCAGTTTAGCGTCAAAAAGTATAAATACGGGCCTCTGTGTATTGTGCCTTGTCTCTGAAATTCGATTTGTGGGTGTTTGTGGGTGATGTGGGTGTGTGTTTTATATCGTATTGATTGTGTGGGAGTGGTGGATGTATGTGTTTCAGGTGTGTGTATTTCAAATTGTCCAATGTGGCTGTGTTTTGGTGCTGGGTGTGTATTTTGACCGCGGCGGTGTGTACCGCCAATAGAATACCGCGTTTGAATGACCGCCGCATGGATTCGTGGGTGGTAATGGCATGGGCGTATTTCTGTTGGCGTGACGGTGGAGGTTTGGTCATCTCCAATTTATCGCTGCCCGCTGATGTGGCGGCCTTCAGTGGAGGTCGGGTTTTTGGCGGTTTGGCAGTTGTGGGTCAGAATGACCGTGGCGGTTTACCGCGGCCGCAGCGGTGTTATGGCGGTCTTCTGACCGGCAGTATCTGCCTTTTACCGCCGAGGTCAGAATGACCCCCTTAATGTTTAAACTACCGTAGGTTTCCTGGACAACTGTGGGAGTAACGTGTACTGTCAGAAAGGGTTTAGGACAGAGAGAAGAAAGTTTAGAAACTTTTAGAGAAAAGGGAAAAACTTTTTCAAACTTTTGAAAAAGTTTCTGAAACTTTTTAGAAAGTTTATAGAAAGAAAGTTAAACTGTTTTGGTTAACTGTGTATATTGTGAAGTATTTGGTATATGTTTTTCTTATGAAAAGCACCAATGACAAAGTGGTAAAGCAGTTGCAAGTACTTATCCCGTAGCTGCACCACCATTGTAGGAGGCTGGCCTGGCTTATAGTGGGTACATGATGGTACTTACACCTTGTGCAAGGTCCAGTTACCCCTTATTAGTAGATTAGTTGTGTTCTAGCAGCTTAGGCTTATAGAGGTAACTATAGCAGAGCAGCTTAGGCTAAACTAGGAGACATGCAAAGCTCCTACTATACCACTTATATCATAGAGAACAATATCATAAGAATCACAATACTCAGAGTTACTAAAAATAAAGGTACTTTATTTTAGTGACAATGTGTCAGAAATATCTCAGAGGATATACTCCCTTAGGAGGTAAGTAAAATACACAAAATGTACACACAAACCAAAAATCAGGTAAGTAAACAGTTAGGAAAGTAGTGCAAACATTGTAAAATACAATAGGATGCAATAGGCCTGGGGTAACACAAAACATATACTAAGAAAGTGGAATGCGAACCATAAATGGACCCCAGGCCTAGTGTAGTGTGTAAAGGGTCACTGGGAGTGTACGAAAACACTAAATGTGTCCAAGCTACCCCACCCAAAGACCCTGAAACGTAGGAGTAAAGTTACCATACTTCCCCAAAAACACACTAAAGTTGTGATAGGAGATTCTGCAAAGACAACAACTGACTGCAAAGCACTGAAGATGGATTCCTGGACCTTAGGACCTGCAAAGGAAGGGGACCAAGTCCAAGAGTCACAAAAGTGTCCAGGGGGGGCAGGAGCCCACTAAATCCTGGATGAAGGTGAAAAATGGCTGCCTCCTGGTGGAAGAAGCTGAAGATTCTGCAACAACAGAAGATGCCAGGAATTTCTCCTTTGCTCAGAAGATGTCCCACAGCGTGCTGGAGGATGCAGAGTTGTTTCCACACAGAAAGACAACAAACAAGCCTTGCTAGCTGCAAAGGTTGCAGTTAAAGAAAATGGGTGCTGCCCTGGCCCAGGAAGGACCAGGAGGTTGGCCCTTGGAAGAGGTGAGAGAGGGGGCACTCAGCAGCACAGAGAGCCCATGCAGAAGCAGGCAGCACCCGCAGAAGCACTTGAACAGGGGTTCAAGAAATCTGAGCATGGCGGTCATCTCAACACTACAAAGGAGGGTCCCACAAAGTCGGTGGTCAACTCAGCGAGTTGAGCAATATAGGACAGAGTGCTGGGGACCTGGGCTATGCTGTGCATTTAGGATTCCTTGCAAAAGTGAACAGAAGCCCTAGAAGCTGCAGTTAACACAGTACAGAGGATTACTATCTTGTGTGGGGAGGCAAGGACTTACCTCCACTAAATTGGAACAGAAGGACCACTGGACTGTCGCGGTAACTTGGATCAGCTCCTGTATTCCAGGGACCATGCTCGTCGAGATGAGAGGGGACCCAGAGGACCGGTGATGCAGAAGTTTGGTGCCTGCATTTCAGGGGGAAGATTCAGTCGACCCACTGGAGATTTCTTCTTGGCTTCCAGTGCAGGGTGAATGCAGACAGCCCTCATAGCATGCACCACAAGGAACCAGTCGAGAAAGCCAGCAGGATTAGGCGCTACAATGTTGCTGGTAGTCATCTTGCTGCTTTGTTGTGGTTTTGCAGGTGCCCTGGAGCAGTCAGCAGTCGATCCTTGGCAGAAGTCAAAGAGGGAGATGCAAAGGAACTCTGGTGAGCTCTTGCATTACTTATCTAAAGAGAAACCCACAGGAGAGACCCTAAATAGCCCTCAGAGGAGTATTGGCCATCTAACCAGGTAAGCACCTATCAGGAGGGGTCTCTGATGTCACCTGCTGGCACTGGCCACTCAAAGCCTCCATTGTGTGCATTCAAGATGGCAGAGGTCTGGGACACACTGGAGGAGCTCTGGGCATCACTCCTGGGATGGTGATGGACAGGGGAGTGGTCACTCCCCTTTCCTTTGTCCAGTTTTGCGCCACAGCAGGGGCTGGGGGATCCCTGAACTGGTGTAGACTGGCTTATACAAGGAAGGCACCATCTGTGCTCTTCAAAGCATTTCTAGAGGCTGGGGAGGCTACTTCTCCCCAGCCCTTAACACCTATTTCCAAAGGGAGAGGGTGTAACACCCTCTCTCACAGGAAATCCTTTGTTCTGCCTTCCTGGGAAAGGGCTGCCCAAACCCCAGGAGGGCAGAAGCCTGTTTGTGGTTGGCAGCAGTGGTAGCTGCAGTGAAAACCCCAGAGAGCTAGTTTGGCAGTACCCGGGGTCCATGCTGGAGCCCCGGGGATGCATGGGATTGGCAACCCAATACCAGATTTGGCATGGGGGGACAATTCCATGGTCCATATTCTGAGTTACTCTTGTGAAGCTACATATAGGTATTGACCTATATGTAGTGTACTCGTGTAATGGTGTCCCCGCACTCACAAAGTCCAGGGAAATGGCCCTGAACATTGTGAGGGCACCTTGGCTAGCACCAGGGTGCCCTCACACTTAGTAACTTTGCACCTAACCTTCACTAAGTGAGGGTTAGACATAAAGGTGACTTATAAGTTACTTAAGTGCAGTGTAAAATGGCTGTGAAATAACATGGACATTATTTTACTCAGGCTGCAGTGGCAGTGCTGTGTAAGAATTGTCTGAGCTCCTTATGGGTGGCAAAAGAAATCCTGCAGCCATAGGGATCTCCTGGAACCCCATTACCCTGGGTACCTAGGTACCATATACTAGGGAATTATAAGGGTGTTCCAGTGTGCCAATCGGAATTGGTAAAATGGTCACTAGCCTGCAGTGGCAATTTTAAAAGCAGAGAGAGCATAAGCACTGAGGTTCTGGTTAGCATAGCCTCAGTGACACAGCTAGGCACCACACAGGAAACACATTCAGGCCACAAACTATGAGCACTGGGCCACTGGCTAGCAGGCTCCCAATGAGACATGTAAAACACACTGACCAATAGGGTTTTCACTATGAACACTGGGTACCTGGCTAGCAGGATCCCAGTGAGACAATAAAAACACCCTGACATATACTCACAAACAGGGCAAAAGTGGGGGTAACAAGGGTAGAAAGAGGCTACCTTCCTACAATAACTATCTCCCAGCCTTTCATATCTGCCTACTGGAATGTGTTTTAAACAGAATGTGAACTGGAGTGTTGAAATAGGCAGATTAATGACCCGTGTATTAACTACTCAGCCGATGGTATTTCGGTCACAGTAAAAGGCAACTTTTCTACATTTTAGATGTTTAACATGACATAAGTCTCTTCTTTCTTAGCCATTAGTTGTGTTGTTGCGTTAAATTAAATGTAGACAATATATCCCTTGAGCTAACGTGTTGCCAGGGAACGCGACCTGCCTTCAATGTTTGAAGTGTCCAACCCAATTGCATAATGGACCTTAGTTGACTTTGTCCATGGTGTAGCGAGGACATATCACTTTGTATTATGTCTATTGCGGAAGAGATGATGTTATTTAGGGTGTATATCTGGTCGGACAGGGCACTAATCCCATTATCTACAAAAGCTAATGCCTTCTGTAAGTTTTCCTGGTCTATTTGCCTTAACCGGGCAGCAGCTTCTTGTTGGGAAAGCTTCCAGATTTCATTATATTCTGCATATAAGAAGCGTTTTCTGCGTTGTTTTCTGGGGCCTAACAGGAAGTCCTGTAAATCAGTGTTATTAGAAAAAAGAGCAGATGATGGACGGAATGCTGAACAATGCAGACATTCACCCCCAGTCACAAAGATCTGGGTGTAATCGTTTGCTTTTTTGCTCACCAAGCCATCCCATATGCAACTCAGTCTTGACCTGTTCCCCATGGGAATGGTCCAGCCCGAATTGCCAAGCCAGGTCCTCCCTGGACTGGAAACAAGCATCCTAGGACTGGTTTCAGGGTATCAGCCATACTAGCTTGAATCCAGTGGCACAGTGAGCCCTGGACCCTTGTCTGGGCATACCAGGCGCACTCATGGTGACAAAAACAAAAAAAACAAAAAAATGGATGGAATGCAGAACCAATCAAACATTCACCCCCAGTCACAGATCAGGGCCATTGTGCACTCAGTCTCAATAGCTCACCAAATATTGAAATCCATATTGGACTGTGATCTGGCCCCTCCACAATGCAGTCCTAGTCCTCCTTTGTGGAGGGAAGACATAACTGATGTGAAATGAAAAAGGGTTTTGTAAAGTGCTCGTATGCCTGTGGGCGTCTTGGCACTTGTCAGTCAAAACAGAAAGATAAGATGAGCAGAAGAGGAATGCAAAGTCGGACCTAAAGACTGAAAAGCCACTTCTTGACATTTTTCCTGAAGGAAGACAATGAGGTGCTTTCCTTTAGTTGAAAAGACAGAGATTTATAGCCCCTTGCAGTGCCATAAATAAAACTTCTTGCACCCTAGTGGGCTCTTTTACATTTTGGGATGACTAAGTTGAGGCCTGCAGAAGATCATAAAGGTCGGGACGGGACATGCCAAGTAAATCTTTCCCTAAAATGGTCTGGGCCTAATACGTAAACGGCTCTGAAAGCGATACACAAAGCCTTAAACTCAATGCCTTTATGCATCAGAAGCCAATTGAAGTTGGATCAAGGCCCGAGTAGCAGATTTATGTTTGGGGATCCCCATCGTCATGCGGGCTGCCGCATTTTGCATTCCCTGTAACTTGTTCAGAAGCCTCTTCTGCATTTTAATGTAGAGGGTGTTACAGTAGTCCAACTTAGAGAGAATGAGTGCAGTTACCACCAGTTTCCTCAGATCCAAAGGTGTGATCGGGAGAACTTTCCTTAAGGTTTTAAGAATAATAAAGGATGAAGAAATGACTGAGTTTACTTGTTTGGCAAAAGTAAATTTGTTGTCAAACATTATTCCTAATTTTTTTACTTTAAGGAGGGGGTATGGTAGATCTCCTATTTCTGATGGATATCTATTGGGAGACCAAAAAAGACGCGCAATTGGCAAGTAAAAGAACGTCAGTTTTAACGTAATTCAATTATAGGCATTCTTGGCCATCCAATGGCTAATGTGCTGCATACAACTGCGAAAGTTGGCAGCTGCGACATCCTGGTTTCCAGACATGGGTATCATCTGCCTAACAAAGACCCCACATTTTTTTTGTAGGGTTAGCTAGTGGCATGATGTACAAACTGAATAATGTTCGACTCAGGGACAAGCCCTGGGGCACCCCACAGGGAAGGGAGAAGGAACTGAAAGTGTAACCCTTCATGGCAGCAAATTGTTGTCTCTCAGATAAAAACGATTTGAGCAGAGCAAGAGCGAAGCCCCTGATGCCAAAATAATTGGGATAGCCAATCAGTTCCTCATGACTGACCGTATCAAATGTGGCCGAGATGTCACATAAAATCAAAGCTGCACTACAACCCCTATCCAAAATGGCTCTCAGTTCCTCGGAGGCCACTAGCACAGCAGTTTCCATATTATGATGGCCTCAAAAGCCAAATTCTGCATGGGTTTCATGAAGAATTTATTTATTGATTGCCTTTTCCACTATCTTGGCAGGAAAGGGAGTAAGGGAAATGGGCATATAGGGGGTCATTTTGACCCTGGCGGTACAGGACCGCCAGGGCTAAAACGACGGAAGCACCGCCAACAGGCTGGCGGTGCTTCCAGGCGCATTACGACCGCGGTGGAAGCGCCGCGGTCGCACCACCGGGGCCGGCGGTATTCCGCCACTTTTGCCCCAGGGGATTACAAGTCCCCGACCGCCAGCCTTTTTCTGTCGGTTTGCACCGCCAGGAAAATGCTGGTGGAACGGGGAGTAGTGGGGCCCCTGGGGGCCCCTTGCAAAGCGCGACGGGTACAACTGCACCCGTCGCACGGCCGCAACACCGCCGCTCCATTTGGAGCCGGCTCCTATGTTACGGCCGTGATCCCCGCCCGCCCGCCGGGCCAGCGGGGATCTCCAAATGGCCGCGGCGGGGTGCGGCCGCATTGGCGGCCACATGGCGGTCAGATCTTCCACCCGCCAAGGTCGTAATGACCCCCATAGTGTTTAGGGTCCAATTGACTGACATTTGTCATTGAAAATGACGATCACTATTTGTTATCAAGTTCAGTAGAATCAATTTCACTTCAGGGACAAGTAGTTCCTGGCAAGGATGGAAGAAGTTTTGAGGTGATCTTGCTCTTAAACTTTAAATTGAACATGACTGCCTCATGATCTGTCCATGTTAGCGGGAATGCTTGAATGCCCGTGTTGTTATAGAAAATGCCATCAAGTGTGTGACCTGCAGAATGAGTTGGAACATTACCCAGCTGAGTCAGATCCAGACTATTCATTAGGTCTATCTGACCCTCCGTGTCCCTATCTTCTTTATTTTCCAAAGGGATGTTAAAATCACTTAGAAGAGTAAAACTCAGCATTTTCGGCCTTATCTTACAGAAGCTTTGTAGAAACACTGACCTAGGAACTGGCAGTTGGTTGATTATTAAGCCATTGAAACTGGCATTATTGTTAAAAATGAGCTTAAAAACCAAAGCTTCACAGTCAGTGAAAAGAGGGGCTGCCGAGAAGCCACCAATCAATTGATTTTTATACACAACAGCTAGCCTACCCCATTTCCTTCACACCTAGTCCAACCTAACCACTGAAAATCCCTCCGGGATTGCTAGTACGAAATCGTAGCCCGAACTATCATCGGCCTAGGTTTCTGTGATAAAAGTGAGGTCAACCTTATAAGCTTGAAGGAACGCAAAGAAGTCCACCTTTTTTTATGAGTGACCTTGCCTTGATTAATGAGGCAAATACCACTTGATAGAAGGACAGGTCTTTATTGGGAGTTGGCTTCACGCTGATGGCAGTGCCAGCTTTAGACACATTACACCTTACCAGGCAATTCAACTCACATACTAATTTTGAAGGGTCAAATACAGAGCAGCAGCCCGTCCTTTCTTGAAGGTGCAATTTCAGTAACATCTCCCTAGTGTACTGAAAAGTCTCCCTGGCTTCTTGTGACCAACCAGCAGCATGGCTGCTGCTGAGCGCAGTCCAAGCATGGATGGACACAGACGGGCTTGCCTTAGGTGCGCCTTTGGCATGCCAGTTGTATGCCCGCCGCACACATCCGAGGCACAGGTGTACACCTTTGCCTCTTTTGCAGCCCAACATCTGGGGCACATAGGGGGGGCCTGTCCTAAATGCAACTCAGCACCAAATACCTGTGGGATCAAACAAACACAGAAAGAGGGTCCAGCAACCCCTTCTGAGCAGGTCCCTTGTCCTGCCCAGATACTGGTAACAAAGGAAAAGTTAAAATAATTAGGAGAAATGCTAAGAACACATAAAACAAAGATTAAAGCAGAGTGCCCGAATGCACCCAAAAATGCCCACTAGTGCTTAAAAGGAAAAGAAATGGTGGAAGGACTGGCCTTTTGTTGATGGCCAGGTGCAGGTGCTTCTGCCCACTGTTGCGTTTGAGGAAGCAGTTGCAGGGCCATGAAGTGGCAGCATGTGTTTGGCTATATTTAGTCAGTAACCCTTTTGTGGGCACTTGGCAGTGGCTGCAGGCTGAAACTCACTGGTCTTGGCAGAGTATCCTCCACAGAGGTGATGAGTTGGAAGTTCGGCTTGTCAGACCTCCTGAGGTCGAAGCAGCAATGCAGTCCACTTTTGACCTCAGGATCAGATGTCAGAAATTAAACTTCTCCAAGATTCTTCAAAGTTTAGTGGCTCCATCATGGGTAGGTTGAGTGCACCTCCAGTAACCTCCTTTACCAGGCACACATTTGGTCAAACACACAATGGACTACTGCCTCAAAGCAACAGCTTCACTTACAGCTGCATGGCCTGCTCAGGCATACGTTGGACACATGCCATGGGACAAGCCACTACAAAGTCCACTTGGGCAGACTTGAGCAATGCCACAGGCTTGCTTTTACTCTCTTTTTCATCAATGTAGGCTCCTTGGGCATACTTGGGGCTGCAACAGCAAAGTCTTCTCTAGCACATTGGACCAAGTGCTATGGACTAAGATATCAGGTGTTAGTGGGGCAAGCTGCTTAAGTACAATTCAGCAGTGCTGAAGTTCATCCTCTTTCATGATTCGATTCACACGATGAGCCCACCAGTCATGTTCTCAATAGCCTGTTGGACAGGGCTAAAGCACAGGGGTCAGCTGCTACTATCCACTCACAAAATAAGGTCCTCATGATGGGGTTAAAGCACTCCTTCCATTTTACTTCAAGGCAAGATTCTGCAAGCATTCCAGGGCAGGATCATGCTCCAGGCGATTCCCCCTCACCTCTGAAAAGATGGCTGTCAGGCAAACACCACCTCTGGTTGTGCACTAGTCCTGTCTTGTTGTGTCAGAAGGACTTGGAACTGGAACAACAAGTGGGTCAGCATCTTACATTCTTATGCAGATATAGCAGCCAATTGATATGTATTTTCTGTCTGCAATTTCAGAACTAGTTTAGGCTGGCTCCCTTTTCATGTGTCCTTCTTAAGCTGTCTTCTAGACTCAGGCCCTCATTATGAACACAGCGGTAAACACAGTCGACCACAGTGGTGACGGCGAACAGAAGACTGCCATTGGCGGTGAACAGAAACCTGCCATATAAGGATGAAAAAATCAGAAACCGACAAAAATCTCCCTGCCATCAGTCACCGCCAGAACCTTGTCGGCGGAAATCCTGGACCACCCACCCTGCCATCGCCGAGCACATAAACTCCCCACCCTCCAAATAATGAAGCACATATCACCGCGGCGGTCAGTGAAAGCTGAACGACCAATGGCGGTACAGACCGCCACAGGCGATAAGTGGACCCAACAGTAAGAACTGCATACAGTGGCAAGTTTGAAACCCACACGCCTGACACACATCCACAACACTATAAAACACACACAGACATACCCCACAATCCTTTGCAATTAAATTAGGCCAACTAATACAGAGAACCCCAGAATCAGCCACTGAATGCCACAATACACAATACATATACCCAACCACATAAGAGTACCCTCACCTAGATCCGCACAAGACACCTTTAACAGCACACACCATGGCACCCCCAAACACCCACGCTTCACAGAAAGGGAGCTAAGGACCATTGTGGATGAGATATTGAAGGTCGAGCCACAATTATTTGGGGTACAGGTCCAGCACTGACCCATCGCCAGGAAGATGGAGCTATGGCAGACAATCGTCAACAAGGTCAATGCAGTGGGACACCATCCACGCACCAGGGACAACATCCGCAAGAGATGGAATGACTTGCGTGGGAAGGTCAGGTCCATGGCATCCAGGCACCACATTGCAGTCCAGAAGACTGGGAGAGGACCTCCACCAACACTACCCGACTACACTGACTGGGAGGAAAAGGTACTGGCCATCCTGCACCTTGAGGGACTCACTGGACTCACTGGAGGAATGGACTTGGGTAAATCGTCTACATTTACCCCATATCCATTACACCTGTAATGCATGCACCACCCCACTCCTCCAACACCCACTAGGACCACTACCCCACCGAGGCCACAATCACTACATCCAGTCCCCCTGCATCACCACAAACCCACTAACAGGCCCACATCCCTCCCCTTGTGCATAGCCACCCACCCCTGCAAGGAATCACAATGGCCTACAGCACCCACAATGCACCTCTACGTCCAAAGCAAAATACAATGCTAACCTCACAAATGCACCCTGCATGGCCCTAAAGTGTGAAAAATTGCACAGTCCTGTGCACCCGATCTGATTATGCAAATGTAATAGACATGTCCATTCCCCCCAACAGGCATCACCACCCATGCCACCCTGATGGACAGGACAAGGAGTGGCAGTGCCCCACAGGGAGACAGAGGGACCTCCCAGGACACTGGAGATGGAACACTGGGCATTGACGATCACCCTGGCCCCCCACACAATCCTGTCATCTTCGATCAGCCCCACCCAGAACAGCACTGACACCCCTACAACCCAGCCAACAACATCAGCCCAGGGCAACCGTCCCCCAACCGTCCCCACACCTGTGTATCCAGGCCACAGACTGGTGGAACACAAGGACAGAGGCCACAGTCACCCCCTACCAACAGGCAGGAAGACGATGGCCCCAGTACAAGTGGTACCACCAGACCTGTGCAAGGGACACAGACACAGGGGGCTAGGCCCAGTGGGAGGGCATCAGTGGCCCGGGGGAGTCCACATGATTGATGAAGCAGCAGCCCAGGACGTGATCTCTGAGGTCCTGGGAGCATATCACCATACCCAGGACATATTGGCCCGGATAGTATCCACCCTGGAGCAGAGTCAAACGATACAGCTAGCCCACCACCAGGAGGCCATGGAGCAGTGGAAACTGCACAATGCCACAATGGCAACCATAGCAGGTGTGCTGCTGCACCTTGTCCCAACACAGCCTGAGGCCCACACAGACCAGGAAGCCTCTACTACAGGCCAGGCAACAGACCGGACAACAACAGCATCAGCAGCAACTGCACATGTTCCACCCTCTCAGGACACACAGGGGACATCCATCTCAACCTGTAAAGGCCAACACCAGGCCAACACCGGGCCAACACCAGGCACCCAAACGGACCCTCAGGCCCAGATATGGCACTGGAACACCTGCTAAGACCAAGGCCCCCTCAAAGAAGTGACTCTGGCAATAACTGTCCTCCAAGTGTCCCACTGAATCAACAACCAAACCGTGTAAAAACAACAACAAACTCTTGTAAACATAGATGGACCTACCACTACTGCCAACAAATGCTGTGACCATGTTGCCATATTGTACAACCACCAATAGCCCACTCCCATCACTGTAATCTGCAGGATTTAATCCCTGACCAAATAAAACACCAGTTCACTTATTACAATGTCCCCTGTCATTATGTTTAAACACAGTGAAGTATGTATTAACTGTATTATAAGTATGATGTTCATGGAATGAAAGTTCTTCCTGTTTCTGTACACCTGTTCACTGACTCTTGGGGGGATGATAGCTATGTGGGTGCCAGTGATGGCAGCTATCACATGGGTTATGTTGGCAAAGGCATAGAAGTCCGACTTGATGGCAGGGAGGTCAGCACCTTGGGGAAACCTTACATAGGACTACAGGTGTTGTACAAATGCATTCAGGAATCTGGACACTACAATGCTAAACATTGACTGTGAAAAACCTGCACCCATGACCACTGTCACTTAAAATGAGCCCGGGGCCAGGAAATGGAGTGCAGAGAGCACCTACACTTCACTATGGATGGCATGCTGAGTACGATTAGCCGGTCTCAGTGCTGGATCCAGTAATACACAAAGTTAATCAATAGTAGCACAAGTGAGTCTCTAATTGATAATGATGTGACGCTCCACCCTGGTCTGCAAATCAACAAGCGGTCTGTACACCGATGGGGCCCTCCCTTGCCACAAGGGTCTGTACCTAGGAGGAGTTGAAAACACGTGTGAGGAACACACATACATCTGCACACATTGTTTCTCATTCAGTACTGCTGGCATGATTGTCGACAACACAAATGCTTAGTGTGTGTGACATTACAGCAACATGACCACAATGATATATCAGTACCGGTCAGGTGAGGTAATGTATATTGCTTCATGCCTATGGGTGTTTAGAAGACAATAGGGCCTGCATTGTGCTGATGAGGGTTTTACAGCTGTGTAGTTAGGGCCAAAATGTCTGCCCCCTGTAATCCAGAAGTGTTGTGGTGGAAGTGATCTCATACCGCTAGCAGTTGACGTAATAGTGTAAGGCAGTGTTTACCACTGTGCGCAAATTCATTGGTTAAAATGGTTTTCAATGGACATTCTTAGCGTATCATGATCACCGGCGGCAGTGACGGTGCACACCGCTGTTGTGCGTACGCAAACTCGTCACCCCAACTTCACTTGACTCCCTGATCTTGTGCATGCAGGTACTCCACTGAGTGTACTGCTGTGTCCTGCCTCTGGTCATGGAAATAGCGTGTGTTGCAGGGGAAAGGGCCCCGGCCTTCACCAACGAGAAATTGGAGAAGCTATTGGACATGCTACGTGTGTGTGTGCTGTTAGGCTGTTTGAAATGTCCATCCCATAGTGGACGTATAGCCAGCTGTATACTATTGGCCATTGTCTGACCTTAGTGTTACTTTTTCTGTGTGCCCCTTATAGGTAAGCGCCCACCAGAAGAGGGGACTTTGGCATGCCATCACCAAGGAGGTGCAGACCCTGGGGGTCCACACCCGGCAGAGCACCCACTGCAGGAAGAGTTGTGAGGACTTGCGGCGCTGGGCGAGGAAGATCTGTGAGGCCCAGCTGGAGAAGTCCTCCCAACGAGGAAGGGGTGCCCATCGGGCACTGACCCCCCCCTTATGCAACGCAACCTGGCAGGGGCGTACCCGGACCTGGATGGGCGCTTGAAGGCTGCACAGCAGTCACAAGGGGGTGAGTACATATACCATATTTTGGCTCTTTGATGGATGTGTGTGTGTGTGCATTTGTATTTATGCTGTCTAGTGGCAGGGACTCTGATTGATGTCCATCTACATAATGGCCCCCATGGGGTGTAGTGGTGTAAGGGTCAAATCTGCAGTACATCAGGTCCTTAAGTTCTGTGGGTAATGGCTGTAGAGCAAGGTTCTGGTCACTAGTCAGGGGCATAGCCATGTGTATAGCGGTAGCGCTGTCTGGTGGAATATTTTGTGGGTGGGTGTATGTGTGAACCACTTACCTCCATTCAGCTATTTCCAAGTGTCTCTCCTGTTTTGTCTCCCCATCCCTGTTCTCTTGTGTTGTCTGTGTACATCAGCATCAACTGGCGAGGGAGCTCAGGCACCGGCGAGTGGGAAGGCAGCGACCCACGGATCCTCGGAGGCAAAGTCGGCCGACGTCAAGGGGACCAATGGGTTGGAGGGTGAGGGGAGTACCACGGGGGAGGCAACTACCACTGGAGGTAGTGACTCCGATACCTCCTCCAATGGGAGCTCCCTGGCGGTGGCGGACCATAGTGGGCCCACCCCTGCTGTGCCATCTTCCGCCACCCCCATACCATCATTGCCCTCCCAGTTGCTCCCCACCAAGTTGCCCGTGCCCGCTCTCCCAGAAGGGTGGGCATCTCCTTCGTCCCAAGCACCTCCTCCCCTGCCCCAGTCAACCCTGCTGCCCTCACAGAGGAGGCTATTGACCTCCTGGGAACCATCTCTGTAGGGCAGACAACCATTGTCAATGCCATCCACGGGCTAGCATCAGAGGTGCAGCAGAACAATGCCTATCTGGATGGCATTCACGGTGCCGTGTCTGGCCTACAGAGATCTTTTCAGGCTCTGGCCTCCTTTTTGACGGCAGCCATTGTCCCTGGTCATTCCGTCTCCCCTCCAGCCACCTCTACCCCTTCCAGCACCCCACTCCCTTCACCCATCCAAAGCACATATTCTGACACGCAGACACACACCTCAAAACACAAGAAGCACACTTCAAAACACAAGCACCACACCTCCCACCACAAGCAAACACACAGCCAGCATACACATGCACAATCACCAACATCCACTTCCCCCAGTGTGTCCACCTCTTCCACCTCCCTGTCTGTTACCTCTACATGCACACCCATAGGCACTGCACCCTCATTCAATGTTGATGACCCTATTCCTGCAGTCACCACAATAGCACACATCTATTCATGCACCCCAGACACCGCACCTGCACTCACCACAACAACTTTAGTTGACACATGCAGCACACTCACCAGGCTTGCAGACACCCAGACAACATCCATTTACACTGGCAACCTGTATTGTCCCACTGTGTCCACCCCCCCTCTCCTCCCAAGACACTCAAACACACCAAAACACCCACCCATCATACATCCACAACACCTCAGCATACTGTCCAGTCACCTGCACCCACGTCACGCACACCTGAACCTGTCACAACCACTCCCTCTACCTCCACTCCCACGCCTTCCTCTAGGTCCATCCCAATTGCACCTAAGAAACTTTTCCTATCCGTGTTGTCCTATTTGAACCCACTGGCCCACCTTATCTCATTCCTAAACGTGCTCACCTCCTTGCCCTGTCAACTCCTGCCACGTCACAGCCCGCCCCTGTCCGCCCTTCCCATTCCCGTGCTACCTCCCCTGTGAGGAAGATATCCTGTGTTGGCTCAGGAACATCTGCCGCACCCCAGGCCAAGTCGGCTCCACCAGCTGCTGTGACAAAACCTAAGCCCCCTCCACCTTCCAAACAGATATCCAAGCTCCCCTCCCAATCATAAATCCCCTCCCCCACCACCCCCTGCCCCTGTTCCCTGAGGTGCCTGGATGCCCCATTGTTGCCCCTATGAGGTGGCGTACCGTTGCACTTGTGGGAGTCAAGTTGGGGCCATTGTGGCCCATCTGACTTCTTTTAATATGGACTGGCCATTGGCCTTCTATGTACTTCTGTTGCTCAGTGAGCACAACAAAGGTTCATGTGTGGCCTGTGTTGTTTGAGGCACACTCTGTATCCGTGGTCTCTTGTTTCATTGTCTGGGGGTGTGGGGCACATGTATGTACTTTGGGCAGGTTGGATTTGCCTTGTGTTGGGTACTTCTTGCTGTGGGGTTTATGGCTTGTGCTGCTGTGAAGGGTTGTGGAGCGTTGCAGGGCGGGTGGAGTGGGTGGGTATGTAACTGTGCCCTTTCTTCACTTGTTTAGTAGGTTGTGGGACTTACCCTCATCTTCTTCATTGGCGGTCTCGGTCGTGGAGGTACATGGCAATGAGCAGGGCTGGCATGATCTGCAAAACTCTGTCCATGTCTGCTTCGGCATGTTGTGTGAGCCTCTTGTGAGTGTTTCCTTATATTTGGTTCGTTTCCGCCTGGCTTTGCATGGTGGTGGTTCCCGTCCTGGAACAGATGGCGGTCTAGTGCTTCATTATTTGATGGGCGGGTAGGGCCTTTTCGTCGGCCTGTGGGCGGGCTCTGCCGTCGTTGTCAGCACTCCTCTGCTGGCGGTGAGTGTTTTTCAGGATGCCTGTGTTTCAGTTGGTTCATTATTTAGCCGTTCGTCCGCACGTCTGTTGGCGGTTGTTACCGTCACCGCCAGGGAGCGATGTTTATTGCTGTGTTCATAACGAGGGCCTGAGTCTTTGTTCAGAGAACTGCTCCTCACAACAGAGTAATTTCTAGGTTGAAGCACCCACAACAGAGGCACAAAGAGGTGTGAACATCTTGCACCTGACCATCTAGAGCCCACATTTTTTAATGATCAGGAAGAGAGACAAAGGAACCTTCACACTCTTACTAAGAGGGCTTGCATTCTCAGCTGTCATCCCCACCATCTGCCCAATGACACTGGGGTTATTTAATCTTGCCCTACTTCATTGTCAAGGACCCTGCCCTCCAGTCACAAGAATGTCAGCAGTATATTTCCGCTATCTGGGAAAGTAATCTCACCCCCACCTCCAGCACATGAACAGGCCAGGGGCTGTGAAAATTGAGGGGCAGATTTATGAAAAGGGCCACTGCACTTAGTGCAGTGCCACTTTTCCTGCGCCCCATAGCGCCCCCCTAACGCCACCATGTGTGCGCCGTATTTAAAATATGGCTCACCATGACTGTAGTCAAGCAACTAGCGTCATCATTTTTTTACACTAGTTTGGCGCTTTGCAGGACTAGCATCAAAAATGTTGACACTAATCCTGCAAAGCACCCAGAGGCCCATTGAAACCAATGAGAACCTCCTTTTAATGCCTGCTCTGAACCAAGAAAAAACAATGCAAATAATTTTTGTTAGATTTCTTTGCACCATTTTTTCAGCCCCCCCCCTAGTGCCGGAACACCCTCCTTGCATACATTATGAGTGGTGCAGGAATAATGTGGCGCAAGGGGTTACAAAGTGGTACAATGCATGCATTGCACCACTTTTTAAATATGGCGCGGTGTTTTTGGCCTTCCAACGCCACATTAATGTAAAAAAATGACTTTTAAATCTGGGACCTGAATCTTTAGGCCTCTGTTATTCTGGCTCATTTAGACATATAGGCCCCCATTTCAACTCTGGCGGTTAGTAATAAAGCGGCGGTAATGTCATCAACAGGCTGGCAGTAACTACCGCCAAATAATGACCATGGCGGTGGGAACTCAGATAGACAGCCACTTTACCACACCGACAGCCAGGGCGGAAACAACAGCCACCACGGCTGTAGCCACCTACAGCCAGGCGGAAGCCAATGTTCCTCCCACCGTATTAAGACACCAGAAACTTCCACCTTTTCTGGGGCGGTACCAACAACATCAAAAGCCTGGCAGAAACACTGCACAGAAGGGAAAGGACTCACCTTTGGAGACACAGGGAACAACCACGCCGCCATGGAGCCCGAGCTGCAAATATTCCCAATTATTTTCTACATCCTGCTCCACCACGAACACCAACGACGGCGAAGTCGACCACGGTGAGTACAGCCGCCTAGCACACAGGGGAGGGGGGAGGAAAAAGAGAGTGACACACACACGCAACAAACACACCCTCACCCCCAACACCATACACACAATCAGCTGAAGTAAGAAAACATATTTACCCTGTACCCCTGATGAATAAGGCAAGGACAACAGGAATGTGCTAAAGTGAGGGTAATAAGATCAACACAGTAGAAATACAAAAATGCAATGTAACTGTTATATACATATGTACAGTTCAAGGGACACTGCCCAGTCCTCATTGTGAGTGGGCCACCGGGCCACAGGCCAAAGTCCAAGGCCTCACCTGTTACCTGCAGCAACACGGAAAGAACACTGCAGGGGCATCAGTTGGAAAATAGGCAGGTACCTCAGGGGGACGGGGAACGGTGGGGCACCTCAGCCGGTAGATGAAAGAAAACCACTGTTTCTATAGGGGCAACATGCCCATTGCTCTATCCTGGGGAGTGCAAGGCCACAGTCTCTCAGGTGGGTGACTTGCCCACTGCTTCTGGAGGGGGCAACGTGCCCATTGCTCTGTCCTGGGGAGTGCAAGGCCACAGTCTCTCAGGTGGATGACTTGCCCACTGCTTCTGGAGGGGGCAACATGCCCATTGCTCTGTCTTGGGGAGTGCAAGGCCACAGTCTCTCAAGTGGGTGACTTGCCCACTGGTTCTGAAGGGGGCATCGTGCCCTGTGCTCTTGATCCTGGGGAGGCTTGGTTTGGAGGGTGTCTTACCCACTTTTTCTGGAGGGGGCATCGTGCTCTGTGCTCTTGATCCTGGGGAGTGCAAGGTCACAGTCTCTCAGGTGGGTGTCATACCCACAGGATTTGTAGGGGCAGGCCGCACAGCAGCCCATGGAGGCAGGACTACATACTGTCCGCCCACGGTGATGGCTGCTCAGTGGTGGTAGTGGTGCTGCTGCTGCTGGTGGAGGGAGGCTCCAGCCCATCCCCTGCAGCCTCGTACGGCTGCCCACTAGTGGTGGTGGTGCTGTTGCTGCTGGTGGGGGGTAGGTTCCAGCCCATCCCCTTCCGCCTAGGATGGCTGCACAACCATGGTTGGTGGTGGGGGCTCCGTCTGAGTCCCTGCACCAGGCCCCTTGTCCTTCCTGGCAGCAGCTAGTGCTGGCTCCTTGCCCTTCCTGGTAGCAGCTGGGGCTGGCTCCTTGCCCTTCCTGGCAGCAGCTGGGGCTGGCTCCTTGCCCTTCCTGGCAGCAGCTGGGGCTGGCTCGTTGGTCTTCTGGCCTGCAGCTGGGGCAGGCACCCTTTCCTTGAGGCTGCCTGGTGCAGGCTCCTTGAACCTCCGGACATTTGCCCTGGATCCTTTCCCACCACAAGTGGGTGTTGAGACTACATGGCCTGTGGACTGGTTGGCTGAGAAGCTTGCCTGGGTTTTTGCCACCCTGGCCCAACGTGAAGGAAGGGGGGTAGGGAAGAGGTCAATGGGGGAGAGGAAAAACATCGTAGGGTCATTTGGGCGGGAAGAGGGAGAAGGTTTGGGAGTGGAGGAAGAGGGAGTGGTTGTAGGAGGTGTCTGTCTCCTGTGTTTGGGTGCAGGTGCATGGGTTGGATGCTGTTGTGAGGTGGATGGCTGTTGGGAGTGCTTGTGTTTGTGTAGCTTAGGAGGGGGGGACAGGCACAGTGAGAGAGGACACAGGGGACGTGTGCATGGCTGTTGTAGAGGTGTCTGCCAGTGAGGTGTGTGTTCTGCTAGGTGTGGTGGTGATGCTGGTAGTGGATGATGGTGTAGTGCATGCAGGTGTCAGTGTAGACGGAACTGGAAGGGAGGTGGAGACAGAGGAAATAGTGGATGTTGGTATGTGGGCATCTGGATGCTTTTTGTGTGAGTGCCTGTAGGATGATGTGTGGTGCTTGTGTTCGCCTGTGCCCCTCTTGTGTGTTGTCATGAGTGCATGCTTGTCTGCCTGTGTGCTTGCGATAGGTTGGGGTTGAGGGGAATGGGATTGGGAAAAGGAAGTTAGAGGGGGGAGGGTGGAAACAGGGACAATGGCTGCCATCAGAGAGGAGGCCAGAGCCTGGATTGATCTCTGTTGGGCCGCCAGTCCAGTGTGAATGCCCTCCAGGAATGCATTAGTCTGTTGCATCTGGGCTGCCAGCCCCTGGATGGCATTCACAATGGTTGACGGCCCTACAGAGATGGATCGCAGGAGGTCAATAGCCTCCTCACTCAGGGCAGCAGGGCTAACTGGGGCAGGCCTGAGGTGCCTGGGGCGAAGGAGATGCCCACCCTCCTGGGTGAGGGGGCAGAGGCAACTCATTGGAGGCTGCTGGGAGGGTGGTGCTAGTACGGGGGTGGCAGCTGTACCTGTACCTGGGGTGATCACTGAGGTGTCTGTCACCTCCCGGGAGCTCCAGTTGGAGGAGGTATCTGTGTCCGAACGGCTCCATCCAGTCTCCGCCCTGGTGCTCCCCTCACCCTCCGTCCCACTGGTGCCCTCAAAGTTGGTGGACTCTGCCTCCTGCATCCTGTGGGATGCAGCTCCCTCCAACGTCGGTGCCTCTGCTCCTCCGCCAGATGATGCTAATGAACATAAGGACAGGGTGACAAAAAAAGGGGGGGGTGGAGGGACAAAGGATACACTTGGTCAATGGCTGCACTAACACCACCGTTGGCGTACACATCATCCTCACACACAGGGAACAGCCCTACACACTATGCATTGCACTACCAGTTATAATGCTAGCCACCAAGGCATGGGGAGGGGCACACACCGCCAAATGCAGCACACCTGGGACCTAGGTAGCAAGATTATCACTTCAGAACCCTGACCACCATGGTACCTACTCTTTAATGTCAGGCCTAGGCTAGGGGCACCCACTGACACAAATCCCCCACCCGGATACCAACTTACCATGCGTAAGTTGTACTGATGGCCATTGTACTCATCCCCTTGTGGCTGCTGTGATGCCCTCAAGCGCCCATCCAGCTCAGGATAGGCCACAGCCAGTATGCGGGCCATGAAGGGGGTCAGGGTTCGACGGGCACCCCTTCCTTGTTGGGAGGACATGCCCAGCTGGGCCTCTGCCATCTTCCGTGCCCAGCGTCTCAGGTCCTCCCACTGTTTCTGACAGTGGGTGCTCCGCCTGCCGTAGACCCCCAGGGTCCGCATGTCCTTGGCGATGGCAGGCCATATACCCTTCTTTTGATGGGCGTTGACCTGCAGAGGAATTACACACAGGAAAATAGTATCAGTCAGACAGTCCTGCCTGTTACACTTTTGGCCCACCATACCCTTTCACATCACCATTTCCACACACATGGCCCAGCACACAACCTGTATGCCACCCAAGGGACATCAACCCAACCCTCCCTACACGAGGCCTGCTCACACACCACTCCATGCATTCATGCCACATGCATTGTGCCCACAGTGCACTCACCTGTTTGTCCGGAGTCCCATACAGCAGTCTGTACTGGGGTAGGACCCCATCCACCAGTCGCTCCAACTCCGCCATGGTAAAGGCAGGGGTCCTTTCCCCAGTCACACAGGTCATGGTAGGTTCCAGACACAGGTCACAGTAGCACAAGTACTGTAGGTCCTCTCCCGTTTAAGGTCAGGTAGCAAGTGAGTGATCAGATAGAAAATGGAGGTCACGTCCATGGTGGTGCATACCGTTACCACTGGCGTACATCACCATTGCCCGCTGTACCCCATAGTGCCCAATGTTAACCAATGAGGAGTTCCACAGCGGTTCCCAACCGCCTACTGTAACGGCGCACAATGTTAGGGAATTACCTCACTTCCACCTGTCCCTCCACACAGGACAGGCGGACGCCATTTCAGGGGACGGGGGAGCAGGCCCTGGATAATAACTGTGTCACAGTTAAAAATTGGACATACAGGACAAATCCCACTTACTCATTACAAATTGACATCGTGCATTGTACTGTTGTGGCTCCATGTTCAGTTTGTGACCGACTGCTCACTCTTTTGTCCCAGCAACCACTGTGGATGAATAGGAGATGGAGACATACCCCACGTACAGACTCCTGGTGGACTTGGCAACAAAGGAGAACAGGCACATTATCCTCACCTATAGACTTGACAGGGCCACAATCACAGAGCTGTGTGCCCAACTGGAGCCTGACCTGATATCTGCTATCTGTCCCTTTTGTGCAAGGCCTATCTGTGTTCCATTTCCAGGCAATTGGTTCTTTCCAAGTGACAGTGGGCTTGGCAGCAGGAATGTCCCAGCCAATGTTCTCAATAGTGCTGACCAGAGTGTTGTCTGCCCTGATTAAACACATGTGCAGCTACATTGTTTGGAGGATTTGCCACAATGAAGGCTGACTTCTATGCAATGGGACATATCTCCAACAAAATTGGGATGATTGATGGAACTCAGATTGCTTTTGTCCCCCCCGCCAGAATGAACAGGTGTTCAGAAATCGTAAGAGTTTCCACTCCATGAATGTCCAGATGGTGTGCTTGGCGGACCAGTAGATCTCCCATGTCAATGCAAAGTATCCTGGGTCTGTGCATGATGCCTTTATCCTGAGGAATAGCAGCATCCAAATGTGATGGCCCAACTACAGAGGAACTAGGGGGCATATTTATACTCTGGTTGCGCCGAATTTGCGTCGTTTTTTTCGACGCAAATTCAACGCAAAACTAACGCCATATTTATACTTTGGCGCTAGACGCGTCTAGCGCCAAAGTTCCCGGAATGTGCGTCATTTTTTAGCGTGAACCCCTTCCTTGCGTTAATGATATGCAAGGGAGGATTCCCGTCTTAAAAAATGACTCCCAGGCCTTTACGTGGTATTTATACTCCCGGGCAAAAATGACGCCCGGGAGTGGGCGTGGCCAAAAACGGCGCATTTGCGCCGCTTTTTAACGCCTGGGTCAGGGATGGCGTTAAGGGACAAGTGGGCTCAAAATGAGCCCAGAGTGCCCTCCCCTGCCCCCAGGGACCCCCCCTGCCACCCTTGCCCACCCCAGGAGGACACCCAAGGACGGAGGGACCCATCCCATGGACATTAAGGTAAGTTCAGGTAAGTATTTTTTTTTTTTTTTTGTGGCATAGGGGGGCCTGATTTGTGCCCCCCTACATGCCACTATGCCCAATGACCATGCCCAGGGGACAGAAGTCCCCTGGGCATGGCCATTGGGCAAGGGGGCATGACTCCTATCTTTACAATGATAGGAGTCATGTTGATGGGGGATGGGCGTCGAAAATAAATGGCGCAAGTCGGGTTACGATGATTTTTTCGACGCAACCTGACTTGCCCCATTTTAAGACGCCCATGCGCCATTTTCCCCCTACGCCGGCGCTGCCTGGTGTACGTGGTTTTTCTCGCGCACACCAGGCAGCGCCGGTCTGCTTGCGCCGGCTAACGCCATTCAATAAATACGGCGCCCGCATGGCGCTTCAGAATGGCGTTAGCCGGCGCTAATTTTTTTGACGCAAAACTGCGTTAGCGCAGTTTTGCGTCAAAAAGTATAAATACGGCCCTAGGTGTGGCAAATAGGTGAGCCCTGGTTCCCACCCAGTATATATTGGTGTATGGGTATGGTGTGGGCCATATAGGATAGTGTGTGGCTAAATGTTGTCCCTCGATTTTTGCAGGTGACTCAGATTACCCTAACCTATCATGGCTACTGAGCCCTGTGAGGAATGCCAGGACAAGGGCAGAATAACGTTACAATGAGGAACATGGGTGAACAAGAAGGATAATCAGTAGAACCTTTGGCCTCCTGAAGGCCAGGTTCAGGTGCCTCCATCTAACAGGTGGATTCCTCTGCTACTCACCCAAGAAGTAGTGTTGTTTTGTATGTGTGTATTTTGAGCGCGGTGGTATGTATCGCCAATGGTTTACCATGGTTGAGTGTCTGCCATGGTGATTTGTGGGTCATAATGTGATGGGCGTTGTTCTGTTGGAGTAACGGTATGGGTTTTGATACCGCCAGTTTATCACTGACCTTTGGTGTGGTGGACTTTTGTCTGTGGCTGAATAGTGACGGATCGGTGTGTGTGTGTCATAATATGGTGAACGAATATCTGCTGCGGCAGCAGTATGTTGGCGGAAATTAGCTTGGCGGTAAGTGGGATTTACCGCCAATGTCATAATGAGGGCCATAATGTATATGGAACACACAAACCACAAACAAATGCAGTCACAAAGTACACCAAGAATATATGTTTATCTTTGCCAGCAGAACTTTACACAAGTGGGCCATTAGGCCACCACTCATGTGACATTGATGTAAAGGTCTGGCAAAACTGCAATTTTTAAAACTCAGTTTACTTCCATTATTGTGCTACATGGTAGTACCTGTGGGAGGGACAATAGTCCACTGCCACTATGGAAAGCACACTTAGTGCACCCCTCAAGTCCAGTACATGCCCTGGACTATACTCAAGGGGCAGTCCTAGGCCTTCCTGCACATGCTGGAATAGTGTGAGGCTTGCACAAAAAATCCCAAAACCATTATACTAAATATTCACAGTTGGGCAATCACTTGCTGATATGCCATCCCAACGCAGCCTGACATCAACCTAATGCTGCAAACAAATATATAAATCTGGCCAGGCTGTTAACCACGCACAGAATAAGCATGGTTTGAAAAGCAATAGAAGTACCACTTTCCAAGACATGGCTCTTCGACCTGAAGAGTTGGGCTACAACAGAATATAAGGATATCATGATTCAAATGAGGCACAAAGGTGGAGGGATCACACTGTTCTAGCAGCAAAGACAGATGGACAGACTTTCCTGGGTAACAGGTGGAACTGGCATGGACTAAACTGTGCGAGCTGGAACTTAGTGAACATGTAGAGTTAGAAGAATTACCAGAGGACTGTGCAATCCTGGGTCCCTGCACATCAGCCTTGGATGACTCCTTGTGGCCATCCACCGTCGACACCAACCCTCACCTCTATAAACCACACACACAACCTCAGATTCATCCTGGACTCATCTCTCACCATGACCCGCCAAGTCAACTCAGTTGCATTCTTCTGCTGTCACACACTCCGACTTCTCTCGGAAGATCTACAAATGGATCCGAAGGACTGCCACAGAACAGTAACCCATGCCCTGGGTACCAGCAGACTGGACTATGGCAACGCCCTCTATGCCGGCACCACCCAGAAGAATCTGAAGAAACTACAGAACATCCAAAACGCCTCTGCCAGACTCATCCTGGACATTCCCCACCACAAATATATCTTCAATCACCTAAGAGACATCCACTGGCTTCCTATCGAGAAAATAATTAACTTCAAACTCTTCCACGCATACAAGGCCCTCCACGCCCTAGGACCCCTCCTACCTCAACCACTCTATCACCTTCTACTCCAACTCCAGGACTCTCTGCTCCGCTCAACAAGCTCTAGCCACTGTACCCCGCATACAGAAGACCACGGCTGATGGAAGATACTTCACCTACCTCACAGCAAAGAGCTGAAACATCCTGCCCCTGCACCTCAGGCAGTCACCATTGCTACCTCAATTCAGGAAGGACCTCAAAACATGGCTCTTAAACTGAAGCGCAAAGGACAAACCCCCTCAGCACCTGGAGACTCTTACAGGTGAATAGTTGTGCTCTATAAATCCTGATGTGACTTCATTTGAATATATGTAAGATATCAAGGAAAATACCAAAAATCGTTGAGGTACAAAGACTTATTAGGTCCTCACTGGTGGTCTCCCTGAGCAAAAATAAAATGCAGAAGGTGACCACTTGATACTCTGGAGTGCCCAGATATTATCCAGCCCTGGAAACAGTTGGTCCACATCAACTGTTCAGTCAAAGTCAAAGTTAACTCCAAACAGTTGGGGAAATGAATCAATGCACAGTGGATTTGTTTTGCAATGGGGCACACCAGTGTGGCAAGCATCTTCAGTTGAAATGACTAATGATAGATTGGTTTGACTGCATGGCACAAAGCACAGATTGCAGGAGACAGGCACACAATATAACATTTTCAGTAGGATCTGTGTACTTCAGCTTTGTCCCCAGGCCCATCTATTGTTCAGGTGTTAATAGGGCCTTTGTAACACATCAGTGAGCTAGGACTAGCTTTGTTTCAGCCCAGTGCAACAACAGAAATTTCCAGTAGGTGATGATTCCTGGCAGACAATATTCTTGCCTTCATATCAAATTCTAAAAGAAGGGAGACTCAATGGAGCAGTACAAGTGGAGTTGCCTAGAGAGGTAGGGGCAGTACTACATGAGTACCCCACCTCTATTTTACTATTTCATGCTATAAGGCACTGCGTATTCTCAGGGGGAAAATGATGTTTTAGTTAGACAGAGTCAGTAGGCTCCTTCCCACTGACATCCAGGAAATAAGGTCTATACTCAACTTCTGCATGTCAGAAGTTAGCATAACCTACTTCTGCGGTGATGAGTTAGCATTATAGTTTTATACGTTCTTTTTCCAGCGGCATCTTTTCCAGTGTCATCTCACTAATTTTTTCTGTCTTTTGCTGCACATTTAGGACTTCCAACCTTGCTGAGCTTATTCGTTGCTTGTTTTTGGCTTTACACAATTTTTTTATCTGTTTTTTTTGTCATTTCCTGTAATAATAGACCAGTTATTACGTGCACATCCGGTACATTGGGTTTTTCCAGAACTTCTACTTTAACATCACTCATATTGTTCTCACTGCTTCCCATATCGTTACACTTCTTTCCTCTATTAATGTTTTTGGAATCATCTTCTTTTTCTTCTTTTTCTTCTCTTTTTCCTTCATTATCTAAAAATACTTTTTTGTCCTCCCTCATAGGACTTCAGCACTTATTCTATTCCTCCTGTATTTTTTTGCATACTACAGGACTATTCATTTTTAGGTCCTCTATTATAGTACTTAGTACCTCGGGAATTTGCTTCAATTTGTCCACTACTGGGGCACACATACATTCAATATTTGCTGTTGCTAGCAGGATTTGTGCTCGCGTAATCAGATTTTTTAGGTCCACAAGTCTCTGATCAATACCTGATATCAAGGTTGCCATTATATTCATTAGATCTATCTGGACATCCATTTTATTCGATTGAATAGTAAGTAAGTAGTAAGTAAATGAAAGTTTAGTTATCAGATATGATAAGAAAGTTAAACAGTGGATGAATTTTCTTAATTGAATAATGAAAGAAGAAGTAGCAAAGAGGCTCCGTAAGCTCCCTCGAGAAAGGTTAGTGCAGGGAACAAGGGGTAGGATAAAATTATCCATTTCTGCTCAGAGACTAAGGAAAAAGCAGAAAGCACTGCAAAAGAATGTTAGGAAAGATCCACAGAATGGAGGTCTATGTTGCGCCTTTGTTAATCTGAATAGGAGTTTGCAAAGACTGGTCTGAGAAGAAAAAAGGAAAGTAAATGATAATTTTTGGGTCAAGATGCTATACTTACCAAAACAAAAGAATGCAAGGCAGTTTTAGAAAGTTGTAAACAGAAGAAACCACCCACAAGGCCCAGTAGTAAATTCCAATATAGCATAACAGACATGGGTAAAATATATGAAAGAATTATTTAAATTATCATCATTTGGGATACGAGAAGAAGAACTTATAAATGATAATACCAGGAAGGGAGGATTAGAAACTGAAGTCTCTGTTATAGATAGCTATTCAGAGAATTAGATAAAGAAAATATTGTTAAGTTACAGGAAAGATGGTGCCCCAGGACCAAAAGGCCTACCCCAAGCCTTTTACTCATCAAATATAGAACTATGGGTACCAGTACTAACTACAGACTAAATCTGTGTGTCACAGCAGCAGATAGTCCCAGATTCATAGCTGGGGTCCATAATAAACCCTATATACAAGAAAGGTGATAGGGATTTCCCAGAAAATGACTGGGTGATACCACTCCAAGATATAGAAGCAAAGTATTTTGCTAGCTTACTATTGGGTGAATTGTGTGATTAGGCAATAGATACAAAGATTGTTCCACTAAACCAAACAGAGTTTACAAAAGGAGTTGGAACAGAAATTAATATTTAAACCTTGTACCTTCTAATGGTTAAGGAAATCCTTAAGAAGCAACCAATGTACCTATGTTTTGTCGATTTTAAGTCGGCTTTTGATTCTGTGAATCAGAATTTACTTTGGAATAAACTTACAGCATTGGGTATTCCTTCTGTTCTTCTTAAAGCTGTTTAGCTCCTTTACACTTATACTTGATGATGTTACGGATTGGGGACGGATCTGCTTGTCAAGAAAAAAATATTTACCTTTCAGGAACTAAAACAAGGCTGTGTCCTGGCACCCTATCTATTTAACTTATTTTTCGCAGATTTGTCACATGAACTCAAAGTAGTAAACTTGCACTCACCAAGACTAGGCCAGATGTCTATTTCTAATCTTCTCTACGCAGATGATGTTCTTCTTAGAAGCCAAACAAGGATTGGGCTACAAACATTATTGGAAAGGTTATCAGATTATTTGAAGGAAAACAGGCTTACAGTAAATATAAAAAGTGGAATGTCACCCGAATGTAGCCAGGTTATAAATAAAAAAGCAAAGATGGTTTCTGAACGGAGAACGGGTGGATCTGGTACAATCCTATCGATATTTGAGAGTACTGTTTGATGAATGTGGATGTTTTGCCTAACATAAGGAAGAACTAAGAAGTAAAGGCATACCACTGCGTTTAGCACTTTAAATCTTAAAAAGATCCTTGAATGGCACAAGCATTCTCCCATTATTAAAAGTGATATCAGCCAAATTGGCTCCTAGCCTAACATACAGTAGTGTAGCACTGCGTGGGCGCGATGCAAAATGTTTAAATACAATTATAATGAAATTGTATAGGCAGCTATTTTTCTTACTGCCAAAAGCATCACTAGCACAAATATGCTTGGAGTTTGGGTTAGTAAACCAGACAATAGCAGGAAAAGGGGTCTACGTGAAAATCTGGTACAGAATAAAAACAAATGAGAGGAATGATCTTTGCCAAGTGTTGTGGCAAGAACTTCAAAAAAATAGCAGGTATCCGGCCTCGCTTTACTTGACTCCGGCAATAAATTATTTAGGACTGCATGAAAGCTAGGAAAGTGAGTTATCGGTAGCATGCTTCAAAAGAGTAGTAAATAGTCATATGAAGAGGCTATCACTACTGAAAGATAAAGAAACATTATCAAAAAGATCACATGCATGGAGGGTGGTAAATGATTATAGCTCTTTCGACATCAGCTGTATTTTGAAGTAGGCTGGTCCCCTTTTCTAAAAATTGGATTTTTGCATTTTCGATTAGGAAGTTGCCAGGTGATAACAATGACTACTTAAGAGGTAGAGGGAGCTTGAATGTGAGCTGTAGGTTGTGTAATAATGGGAAGAGGAATTTGATAATTGTTTTATGTCTTTACCCAGCATTGATGCAAGAAAGAAAATGCTTATTAAAATCTCTTTTTAATCAACGTGGTATGCAAACATGTAGACAAGCAGTATAGAATGTCTAAAAACAGATGATCCAATTGTGAACTCCTGAATGGTGACATTTCTAAGGAGTCAGAGAAGACATTTTTGTAAATGAGAGAACAGAATCTTTGCTGATAATATGATATTGTGAATCTAAACTAATCGTCATATGCGTTTTTGTTAACAGATTGAGTCCATGTTTAAAAATCTGCCTTTTAAACCATATTTTCTTTTAAGATGTTGTAATATTTATGTATTTTATTTGCCGATATTGTGATTTTATATGATAACATATAGTATATTTTGTACTGGTTTTTATTAACTGTACAATAAAGATTCATTCATTCATTCATACCTCAGCAGTGTACCTTATGTGCTTGGGAATCGAAAAAACCTACAGAAATCCCTAGATTTCATTGAAAATTAAGCTGACCAAAGGTGAATTGAGGTAAAGTAGTAAAGGGGAGGTTAGTATTCCTGACAGAGTTAGGAAGGAACTATGAGGTGAACCAAACCTAAATATATATGTAGTGACGGCCAATTTGATACCTAACTCAACCAGTATAAATGCACAGTCGAGATCCAGAGCACAAGAGAAATGTAAGTTTTCTACCAAGTAAATAGGAACTCAAAAACAGTCTCAATAATTGTAAGGAAATAGTCCCCAAAATGAATAAATCACTTGTTGAAATATGGAGAATATGTTTACACAAAATTGTGGGAAGAAATCCTTAACACTCTCTCACACAGAGGCAACTCTTGAAACAAAGTATCCAAAGTAGCACTTTGAACCTTTAAGAGTAGCTGAGCGCTCTGGAATAGAAACTTTGGAGTGAGCAGGGAAATGTAATTCTTCTAAACAGCAGTTTCGCTATGTCCTCCTGTGTGACCCTAAGTAACTCCTAATTGCCCATGGGAGAAAACACTGGAAACAAAGTCTCTCTGTACATGCCTATGTATGACTGTGCATGTGCATGCCTGGAACACTTTGTGGAGATATCACCAGCTGCAAATTGTTATGGGGGAATTTGAAATAACCATCAACAAATTGGCAGTGTGAAAGTGGCAGTGTGTTGGAGGTGATCAGGAGGTGATCAGAACGTGTGATCAGAATTTTGTTGCTGTACTATAACCTGTTACCATCAACCATTGAAAGTACCATATCCTGTTCATGAAGATTGCTGCAGCCCATTTTAAATGGAATCCAAGGAATTTCAAAGATTTTCCTGATATTGTAAACGGGGTATGTCCTGTAAAGAGTAAAAATGCTATCACTAATATTCCAAATAAAATACATGAACTATGAACTACTGAATGAATATCAAGAGTTGCTCGAGGAATGTTTAAGTTTACTAAGAGATTCTGAATTTGACATTAAACTGTGGGGCATATTTTTACTTGTTTTGCTCTAAATTTGCATAATTTTTTTACGCAAATTGGGTGCAAAACTAACTCCATATTTATACTTTTGTGCAAAGTTTTGAAATTCCTTGGATTCAAAAAACTTCCACACAATTTATAGAAAGACAAACCCTGCTTTGCCTTTCTAGGAAGTAGAATAATTTCCAGCATGCCCTCATGAACCCATTCCAAAATATCATTAACTTTGAAGGTGACATAAACTGTGCCACTTATACCTGAAAGGAAATTAAATAGGTAATGTTAAATAACAGATTAGATTTACTTTTGATGGCTGAAAAGATTCAGTTTTTATATATGGTTCTGTCAGAATCTAATTTCCAATAATTCTTTCTGAAATGTTTCATGTATAATTATGGTGACTCTGGCTCCTGTATCCATCAGTAGATTTTCTGAGCAATCTTGTTTTATAATATTAACTTTGTGTAGAGGGCTGGCCCTCTATGTGCTGTGCAAAGCTAGGCACACTGTGCATGGGGTCCAGGCAACCACACGTTGGTTTCCAGAAGTAAAAATTAGATCACCTAATGCTCTAATTTTTGAGGTAGCCTAGTTGAGCAGTTGGGCCAGTCTTGGACAAGTGCAAAGCATTTGTTGTACTCACAGTATCAATCATGCATCACACACATTCGGAGGAATAACTTGAGACCAAATTATAAAAATACTTCTGATTTTTACATGCATTTTAAGATCAAGATTGTTAAAATTGAATAAGTACTTTTTCAGATATGGATTTTTGAAGTTTTAATAAATGCAGTCTTTCTGTGTGTAATTACGCACCATAGGTATCAATCGGCAGACACTTATAAAAATACATCTAAAATCACACAGTTTGTTTACCAAGTTCTGCTTTTGCAGGTTAGTTGAGGTCATCAGTGGGCATAATGTGCCACCTGGAGAGGTTCAGGCGGCTTCCGGTTCCGATGGGAGCTGGTGCAGAGCCACTGAGGGGGACCACTTGGAAAAGGTCTGTTCTTGCAGGTTTAAAGGTGGTGCCTGAGAGTCCCCTTGGAGTGTCAAGGTTGCAAGGGGTGAGGGACCCTTAGGGCACACCTAGTTCTTCATTGCAGGGCACAGGGCGGCTGGGTGCAGAGCAAATCGGTGAGCCAGAGGATGTGCGCCAAGGAGTCCTTTTGAGCTAGAGAATGGTCTCTTTTGCCAGGCACTTACAGGACAACGGGGGCACTCTCATTGGAAGTCTGGGGTGTTTCTGAAGTCCCTTAACTAGGGCTTCCTCCTGGGTTTTTTTCAGCCCTGGGTGAGCTAGTTTTCTTGGTGGCCAACATCAGCTGACTAGTACCCAGGGTATTGGTTCGGTACGGCCACTATAGAGTGCAGCACCACCAAGCAAAGCACACTTGCAGGGTTTGTTATTGTGGCTGTTGGTGTATTGTCCGGTCTGGCTGAAGCTTCTGGTTCAGGAGAAGAGTGGTTCCCACACTCTGGTGGGAGTTCTTGGGTGGTCATTCCAGTGCCCAGCTCCTCCGCAGCAGCGATTGTTGGGTCCTGGGTGCAGCAGGCATGATTTGATGACTTTTTCTTGTGCTGTGGGTCCACAGTTCTTGTGCCTTGGATCTTCTTTGGGCTAGTCTTCTGTTTCCCTCAAATCTGATTTCTTGGTCCAGGGATGCCCACTAAATACTGAATTTAGTGGGCGTTTTAGGGGGTACCTGGTAGTGTCAAATGGGACCCTTACTTTTGGGTGGCTACACCCACTATAGTGACCACTTCTTGTGGGAAGGGTCACTTCCCTACACCTCATTGGCTATTTTCCTTCTATCTAAGATGGAGGAAAATTAAATGGAGGGTCCACCTTGCAGGCAACACCTTAGGTGTGGGGCATGCCAGGTGGGTCCACTCCTACTACCATTGGTGGGGTTTCCCGCCCTTGCTCCCACCAAAAGTGGGGGTTTGCAAAGAGGACGGCCACCTGCTGCTAGCAGCAGGCCTGGGGGTTGAGTTTTAAGGGCAGTAAGCCCTTTGAAGCTCACCAGCAGGGCAGTGCACATTGCTAGGGGATGGGGTGTTAGCACCTCCACCCAGGTAGGGCATTGTTTTACAAACCAGAGAGACAGTGCTCTCCCCCAAGGTTTGTATATTGGCTGTCTGGAGGTGGCATGCTGGATAGAACCAGTCAGCAGCCATGCTATGATAGTTATCGTTTTGCAGGGGGCACCTCCAAGGTGACCTTTGGGTACATTTTATAATATAGGCCGTACTGGTACCAGTTTGGATTTATCATTCTGAGTTGTTTGATACCCAACAACCCAGGGTTCAGAGTAGCGATCATGTAGCTCTGTTCACTCACTATGTCCCAGGTTTGGCAAGGACACAGTGGGGCATATTGCTCATGCAGCTATGCTCTCACATATAATACGGTGCACCTTGTCTGAGGGGTGAAAGGCCTGCCAGACGGGTCTTATCCATAGTGTATGCAGTGTATGCCTTCAATGGCAGTGCTGGGTGCATCTGGCTGCATGGCCCTAGAGGGTGGCACAATCAGTGCTGCTGCCCTCAGGGACCTACCCATAGTACCCCATGCCCTGGACACATGGGTACCTATTTCCTAGGGACTTATAGTGGTAGTTAAGGGTGTATCCAATTTCCTTTACAATGTTTGTAGGGAAAGAACTCTGGCATTGGGAACCTGGTTAGCAGTATCTTAGTGCACTCCAGTCCAAGTTGCATTCAGAAGCCAGGGAAAAAGTGCAGGGGGGGGAGTGCTGCAACAAAGCAACAAAGTGCCAGTTTCCCACACTGGGATTTTAGTTGATATTAGTTTCAGATGAGTCAATATTTAAAATTAAGTATTACAAGTTTAACTTCATACACAATTGTGTTTCTTGTTCTTCTTGTGAGTCTTCAAATTCATTAACTTGAAGCTTCGATTTCAAGTACACTTTAGAAAAATATCCTAAAGTTCTACATATATTGCAAGTATTCTTAGCTGTTCCACACTACTTGAAAGAAGCCACATGATGAGTAGACCCCAGCGATAACATCTTGTAAAATTATTCAATGTATTACACATCTCATTTGTCTTTATTTTAAACAACAATTTTGCTACCAGTAAGGTTGCTCTTAATATTATAAATCTGTTGTTTAGAATTTGTCATAATATTCTTAATTTCTTCCTGTGAAGATTACATAATGGAAGGTGTTTCAATGGCTTAGGTAAGTAATAGTTTTTTTTTTTGTTTTGTTTTTTAAAGAAATACTTGTATCCTGTAAGGTTTTGTTGAAGGGCCTTTTAGCTAATTGATCTGTATTTAATTCATAAGTGACGTTCTCAAATTCACAAGTTGATGGCAGAATTCTTAGAGCCATTACCTATGTTTTTACAGACTCATCAAGTCTCTGGTCTCCTAGAAAAAATGAATCTTCTTACAGCAATGCTCTTTTGATCACTAAAACAACATTGACGCATCAGGACAGCTTTTTGAAATTCATCTAACTGTTCTTCCTCTGTAGGCGTGCAGACTAATAAGTGTTCAAAAATGTGTTGTCCTTCTCTCCCAAGACAATGGTCCAAATAATGTTATTCCGTTCTGCTCTGAATCATTTTGCATATATGACTCCCAAATTGATGTTGAATGCCTCATAACTATATTTCCATTAACTTATTGGATCTCCAATAGAGTTGAAGAATAATAGAGGTGGATGCATTGCTTGCACTGCATATAGAAAGAAGTAGCCAAACATGTGCCAAGAATTTAATTAATTGGAAAATAACATTTACAAATAATTTATGTGAAGTGAACTAATGTACTATTTAAATAAAATGCATGCAAGGTCAACATGTGCACAAAAAAGTCATGTAAAGTTCTTAATCTATATCATTAAGTGTACATTCTGCAGAATGTCATTCATTTAAACTGATGACATACTAGGATATGGTTACAGTATGCTCTTGCTATCCAGTAAAATAATGCACATCCAGTTTATTTCTATTTAGGGTATGCACTTTAACATATTGTGTAAGTAGATAGTTATGTCAAACTTTAGTTATATCTACTTGAAGTTATAACCTTGGTGTGCATATCACTGGGGTGTGTACTTGTAATGAGCAGCTTCTTTCTGTTATTAAACCTATGAATAGTAATTGCTTACATCTTGCCTTGTAGTGTACATTTGCGATCATTCATTTTAAAACATCTAAAATAGCTTTTTGTAAGGGGAAAATGTGGTCCAATGACGCAGCAACGGGGGAAGGAGAGCGCGTTGTATTGAACATGGGGTCAATATCCGGTGGGTCAGGCTGATCGTTGCCAATACATAGTTGAAGACAACATGACACAGGGATAAGTAACTTCAAGTCGTTATTTGTATTTCATGCAGAAGGTATGGAAAGCTGCAATGAGAGGCTGCTTAATCCCAGAGCAGGTCTGTCCTCTAAAGGCCAGTCTGGCATTTCTGAGCTCTCTTTTCAGCACTCGCTCAAGCCAGCATTCTTGAGGATTACACAGAACCTTCACAGGTTTGATCCTTGGGCATGTACAACCACAGTCAATGAACTGTATGATTGTAGGAAATCCACCTTTTCTGCATAGTCACCTCAGATTTTTAACCTTTTCTCTAGCCCTTATTTTTGCTAGCTTCCGAACTTTGTGCACTTTACCCCAGCTAACCTGTAGTGAAGTACCTGTGCTCCCCTTTAAACATTTTTGAACTGGCTCATGAGTAATGAGCACAATTAACTTGCCTGTAAATCTTCAGTATATGTTGTAGGAAGGGCATCCAGGGCTGGGAAGTTAAATGCCTCTTGTGAACTGCAGCCACTCTTGTGTCATCCACTTCAGTGGCAGTGCAAACATGGCTTTAGGCCTACCCTGTGCCACCTTACTACTGCAGTGTGAAACCTCATGATGTGTCAAAGTAAACTATCTGGACAGGAGAAACATTCCTTTTAAATAATGATAATCACCCCCTATGTAGCCAACAAGGCAGGGTGCATGGTATTTTAAAATAGGACATGTAAAAATTTAAGGTTAACATGATTTTGTGTGGTTACTACCCAAAGGCTTAAAGAAAGCTCTGGCTGATCCAAAGGAAATGCTGTGAATCAGAATTTAAAACTAATTCTGTTATTGCTGGATTGAGACTAGCTACAACTATGATTAAACACATTTTTTATATTAATTGTAAGTTCAACTTAATGGTGAAGTTGTATTTTTAATAAATATTAAAGAAAAATAACTTTTAGAAAGTTACCTTTTCCTTGACTGAAGCCCCTGAATGATAATATAAATTACCTATCCAGCTGTCTCCCAGTGGGTAATTAGCCCCGAAGAGATGTGTTAGAACCCCTTTCAGAGGCCATGAGGTGAGCAAGGGTTACTCTGCCCAATATGGTGGTTGTAGTCGTTTACTCATGCTGTCCTGGGGTTGAACTACCATTTGTCCTGAGTAACTGGGTCAAGTACTACCCCTCTCAGCACATAACTGACAATGGTAGCACAGGTTGAGCAAAGAGTCTTCAAGGGGGGGGGATAAGTGTGAGGCATACTAAGGCCCAAAACCCAAAATACAAACAGTAACTATAAGAAGCTGATTGTTCTGTCAACTACGATTATAAAAAAAAACATTTTTATATAAGCACAAAGAACATAGAAACAGTACACTAAATAATACACACAGGCCCTCATTCTGACCTTGGCGGTCTTTTCGCAAGACCGCCGAGTTACCGCCGCGGTAAAGACCGCCGACCGCGGCGGTATGCCGCTGCGCGTATTCCGACCGCTGGGAGCGTTCCGCCGGAATACCGCCAGCAGCCACACTGGCGGTCGGCGGGAAAGTGGAGACTGGTCAACCTCCACCGCCACGCCAGCAGAACACCACCCCCAGAATTACGACCCACATTTCTGTGTGGCGGTCTTCTGTTGGCGGTCTTCTGTTGGCGGTCACGTCCCTATGGCTCCCGTCGCCTCCCGGAGGACCAACGCACAAGGTAAGTTGATCGTCCGTGAGGGGAGGGGGTGGGGGGGTGTTGTGTGATGTGTGCGTGCATGGGGGTGTGCGTGTGAGTGTGTAGAGGGGGTGTGTGAGTGCGTGCATGCGGGCGGGGAGTGCTGCTGTGCCTATGGGCAATGTGTTTAGTTCGGCGGGTGTGCATGTCGGCATGTATGTGTGCGGGTATGTGTCCCCGTTGTGTATGTGTGTGTAGGGGGTGTGTATATGTGCATGTTGGGGGTGTGTGCATGTCGGGGTGCATGTATGTGCATGTCGGGGTGGGGGTGGGGAGGGGGTTCGTACCACCTCTGGGGGGTGGCAGGGGGGTGGAGGGTGTGGGGGGAGGACTCGGGTGGGTAGTGGGGGGTGGGGGAGACCCCTATCAGTGCCAGGGAAGGAATTCCCTGGCCCCGATAGTGCTTACCGCCATGGTTCGCACGGCGGTTCCCGCCCGCAAGAAACCGCGGCGGTAGGCAGGGTCATAATACCCTTGGCGGTCTTGGGACGACCGCCGGGCCGGAGTGCGCAAACTCCAGCCCCGCGGTCATGACCGCCGCGGCGGTCGGAGTGGAGAAGTGGCGGTCGGTCGCGGCGGGGACCGCCGCGGTCAGAATGCCATTTTTAATACCGCCGGTCTGTTCGCGGTCCGACCGCCGTCTCTCCGCCGACCGCCAGGGTCAGAATGAGGGCCACAGTCTCCTAAGATCAGATTGCAGGCATTGTCCTTGGAGGTATCACCAAGCACTGTTTTCCTTCTAGTGGAGTAGGTTACTATTGAGTCCATAATGGAGAGTACTTCTGTTGCAACCCACGCTAGTCACCGCGCAACAAAGTCTGACTTTGTCTTACTTTGGTCCTGACACATGGGGGTCGCTCATTTAACTTGTCAGGAGGGTGAAAGCCTTTGCTTCACCGTGGCCCACCTGCCACATAAGGAACACCAATTTCACTTGTCACTAGAGCAATGGCCCTAGCTTCCTGGTGGCCTCCTTCTGGCACATGAGAGTCACATATTTCCACAAAAAGAGGTGAGTAGCACACAGTTTCTCCATGGTTTAGGAATCTCACACTTGGCGCATCAGGATATACTTGGCAGGAATATCACTGAGCATTTCTCCCTCCAGGCTCTCTCCTCCTTCTTATACAGTCCAATAGTCTCACGCTGCAGGGAGACTAGCACATCTTGATCCCTAGTCCTAGTTACAGCAACTAGAAGTCTTAGTGATCTTCTCTCCAGTGGAACAGTTTGTTGGACTCAAACCCCTACTTTTACAGTCCAAATCCAGACAACAATGTGATTTAGTGGCTAGTATTTTGATAATCATGTTGTTTATGTTGACTTCTTTAAAGTGCCCTCACTCCTGTCCTGTCCTTTGTCAATGTGACAGTCTGCTACAGTTGGTGTGGCTACAATCTTGATCGGCCGACCCCACTAGCCAGTGATGTAACCATGGATCACACCTAGTTGTTAGCATCTACTGAAATATGCCTCACAAATTTCCAAAGGCCTAGACCTTTGCTCTATCATAATACCGTGGTCCTACAGTTTCCACCTAATCAGACCCTGTAAGAAACAGAGTTATTGATTGTGGGATTGAAAACTCTTCTCAATCAGCAACTACTATCTTTGTTAGGGTGAACCATAAAAGTCACTAAATTAACCAATGTATAACCCTCTGCCAGCTTCACTTAACTTAGAAACACTGTGTGAAGTATTTATGCATCATACAAACAGCAAAAAGGTGAAATCACAACGTAAGAAAAATACAACATCAATTTTGGAAAATAGAGACTTTCTTATAAATAAAATGAGACCATAACAACAAAAATCAGATCAGTAGAACAGAAGATTTACAATTTTAAAGATTTAGGATGGTAAAGGGTCTAAAAGCACAAAGCACCACTCATGGTCATCTGGTCGTACTGGACCGGGGGGGAAAGTCACAAGTTTAGGCTGATCACAATGGACTGCAGACCAGATACAGGGATCAGGTTAGTCCAGCTAAAAATGTGACCTTCTTAAAGTCCAGCAAGAAGAGTTCAAAACTTTAGAATTTCACAAGAGGAGCTCGACTGATGCCAGCCAAGGGTCCAGGACTGGGTGAGGCAGGCAGGTCCAGTTGCAGAACCAAGCAAGAACAGTTGCAGCAAGTCAGACGGGCAGTTGCAAGGAAGCCCCTGGTGCTTGTTGTCTCCCTGCAGATCAGAACAGGCGGTCAGCCAACTGACTGTTGGAATCACTCAGAAAAAAAGCCTGGGATGAAGGGGCAAAGTCAAGTCTTCCCACTCACAGAGCCAGGCTGGCATCAAGCAGTAGGGCAGCCCTCCTTGAGGAACAAGGAAAGCCTCAAGCAGCAGGAAGTCCTTTGGTAGCAGCAAGGTAGTCCTCGAGGAACAGGGCAGGCCTCAGGGTGGTCCTCTGGGGAACAAGGTAGGCCTCAAGCAGCAAGGCAGTCCTCTAGGGAACAAGGCAAGTCTCAAGCAGCAGAACAGTACTCTGAAAAACAAGGCAGGCCTTAAGCAGCAGAGCAGTCCTCGAGGGAACCAGACAAGCCTTGATCAGAATGGCAATCACCTGGAAAAAAAAGCAGGCCTCAAGTAGCAGAGTAGTTCTCTGGAGAAGGAGGTAAGCCTCAAGCAGAAGGGCAGTCCTCTGGGTAAAAAAGGCAGGCCTCAGGAAGCAGGGCTGTCCTCTGGGTGATCTAGGCAGTCCCTGCGAAGTCTTCCACAGCACCAGATGTGTAGTGAGAGTCCAATATTATACTTCTACCACCATTTCAAGTAGTGAAAACCTGAAGGCTACCCCCACATCTGGTTCTGGAGAGTTCCTTTCTTACCCCATCAAGGCACCAAGAAGTCTAGGATCACAATAGATTAGTGTTAGGTTTCTTTGTGTGTGCTTGAGGAAGCCCCTATCTAAGAACACGTGGGGCAGGGAATAGCTCTGCCCCCCTATTGTGTCAGGATGGCCCATCTAGCCCTATTGTCTGGGAGGAGTACATAAAGCCTAACAGCAGCGTCTTGTTACCCAGGACACTGGCAGCAGACACCAAATTGTTGGAACAAGAATATACCAACTTGCTAAAAGTGGCACTTTCAGAATTGTCAATTAAAACAAGACTTTACCATTGAAGCACAATTTAAATTATAAATCAGTTGAGACCAAACATGATATATCTGCCTGATCCCAAAAAATTGTTATCACGAATTTAGGAGTTTTTTACTACCAGGACATGTAAAACTTAAAAACATATGTTTTAATTTTTAAATATAATGCACCCCTGGGCTTTTTAGGGTCTACCTTTCAGGGGAGTTATACGTATTAAAAGGAAGGTTTAGGCCTGGCAAAGATTTATTTTGCCAGGTAAAATTGGCAATGTCAGGCCTGGGGCATGTTAATGCTACAGACCCACTAGTAGCAATTCATTTATAGGCCTGGGTACATGTAGTGCTCCTTTACTAGGGACCTATAATAAATTAAATGCACCAGGTGGGTTTAAGACAATTTTGCCATTCTTAAAGGAGAGAGAGCTGTAGAAGGATGGCTTGGTTTGTAGTGGGTACCTTGGGCACTTACACCTTATACCAGGTCCAGTTATCCCATATTAGTGAAGTAGTAGTATTCTAGCAGTGTAGGCTGATAGAGGTAGCTATAGCAGAGCAGCTTAGGTTGAAGCTCATGCAATACCACTTAGAGTTACACAGTACTTATAAACAAGTAAAGACAATACTCAGTGTTACCAAAAATAAAGATATTTATTTGGGTGACACAGTACCAAAAATATCTTAAAGACAATACTCCTTCTGGAGGTAAGTATTATACACAATATATACACTAGACACCAAAATTAGACAAGTAAATAGCATAGAACAATCCAAACAGTAGGAAGTCCTATAGAATGCAATGGGAGAAAATAAGTCTACGGGCAACACAAACCATTTACTAAGAAAGTGGAATGTGAATCACGAATTCCCCTCTAGACAAGTGTAGTGTGTGCAGAATCGCTGGGAGAGTAAGAATACAGTAAAGGTAAATAAATTACCCCACCCCAGAGCCCAAAAAAGCAGGAGTAAAGTACTGCAAGTTTCCTTAGGGCACACTACACCTTGTTTTTGGGATTTTGCAGCAGCCAACCAAGTCTGCCAAGAACAACTGCTTGATTATTGGACCTGAAGACCATCAAAGAAAGGGGACCAAGTCCAGAAGTCGAAAGAAGTTTCAGGAAGGACAGGAGCCCCTGCCAACCCAGAAGAGGGTGCAAAAGAAGAGTCCCTGTTTAGTTCAAGACTGCAGAAATGCACCCTAGGAAGAAGCCAGCAGGTTCTTGCATCATGCAAAAGATGTCTCATGGCGTGAAGATTGTTGCAGTTGAGATTTCGTGTTGGAAGGAGCCAACAAGCCTTGGCTACGACAAAAGTGCATTTTGCATCAAAATGTCGCTGGATGGACCCAGGAGGGACCTGGGGGCCTCAACTCTGTGTGAAGATGAAGAGGGGGCTCTAAGCACTTTAGAAAGCCCTCAGGATGCCAGCCAGCACCCTCAGAAGCCACAGGATCTGGGTTCAAAGGAGGTGCAAAATGCGGTTGATGCAGCACAACAAGAGAAAGTCCGACATCGGCGGAGAAAAACACAGCGAGTTGAGCGTCGCAGGATGGAGTGCTGGGGACCTGGGCCAGGCTGTGCATGAAGGAATTTTGCAAAGAGTGCACAGAGGCCTCAGGAGGCAAAGAAGACGCAGTACACATGGGTACCATCACTCTCGGTGAAGGCAAGGTCTTACCTCCTCCAAATTGCATCAGCAGGACCTCAGGACAGTCAATGTCGGTAATGTCCATCCTCTGTGTACTTTGGAGCACACTCGTCACTGCGAGAGGAGTCCCTGGGAAGGTGCCTGCTTGGAGCAGGGGAGTGACTCTGTCACTCCAGGGGAGATTTCTTCGGTCCTTCTGATGCAGGATGAAGACAGGGAGTACCCAGAGCATGCACGCCATGGAAACATTTGCAGTTGCTGACTTGGAGCTGAGGTTGCTGAAGAAAAGTGTCTCTTGTAAACACTTTGTTGCAGTTAAAGCGTTCCTTGGAGCAGGCTGCGGTTGATCCAAGGTCACAAGAGTCTGATGTTGTTGTATAGGATTCCTGAAGGAAACTTGCAAGCAGAATCTGAAGAGAACCCACAGGAACGACCCTAAATAGCCCTGAGAGGGGGATTGGCTACCTTATCAGGTATGGACCTATCAGGAGGGGTCTCTGACGTTACCTGTTGGCCCTGCCCACTCAGAGTCCTCCAGAGTACCCCTACACCATGCAAAGCAAGATGGCTGAAGTCTTGGACACACTGGAGGAGCTCTGGGACACATCCCTGGGGTGGTGATGGACAGGGGAGTGGTCACTCCCCTTACCTTTGTCCAGTTTCTCTCCAGAGCACGGGAGAAGGGGTCCCTGACCCAGTGTAGACTGGTTTATGCAAGGAGGGCACCAGCTGTGCCCTTCAAAGCGTTTCCAGAGGCCAGGGGAGGCTACCCCTCCCTAGCCTGTAACACCTATTTCCAAAGGGAGAGGGTGTAACACCCTGCTCTCAGAGGAAATGCTTTGTTCTGCCTTCCTGGGACTGGGCTACCCAGACCCAAGGAGGGCAGAACCATGTCTGTGAGGTGGCAGCAGCTGTAGCTGCAGTGCAAGCCTCAGAGAGGTGGTTTGGCAGTACTGGGTGTCCATGGTGGAGCCCCCAGTATGCATGGAATTGGCTCCCCAATACCAGATTTGGAATGGGGGGACAATTCCAATGTCTTAGACATGTTACGTGGCCGTATTCAGAGTTACCATTGTGAAGCTACATATAGGTATTGCCCTATATGTAATGCACACGTGTAATGGCGTCACCGCACTCACAAAGTCTGGGGAAATGGCCCTGAACTATGTGGGGGCACCTTTACTAGTGCAAGGGTGCCCTCACACTTAGTAACTTTGCACCTAACCTTCAGCAAATGAAGGTTAGACATATAGGTGACATAAGTTACTTAAGTGCAGTGAAAATGGTTGTGAAATAACGTGTGCGTTATTTCACGCAGGCTGCAATGGCAGGCCTGTGCAAGGGTTTGTCTGAGTTCCCTATGGGTGGCAAAAGAAATGCTTCAGCCCATATGGATCTCCTGGAAACCCAATGCCCTGGGAACCCCAATGCCCTGGGAACCTAGGTACCATGTACTAGGGACTTATAAGGGAGGTCCAGTATGCCAATTGAAATTGATAAATGAAGTCACTGGCCTACAGTGACAAATTTAAAAGCAGAGAGAGCATACGCACTGAGGTTCTGATTAGCAGAGCCTCAGTGACACAGTTAGGCACTACACAGGCATACACATTAGGCCACAAACTATGAGCACTGGTGTCCTGGCTAATAGGATCCTAGTGAGACAGGCAAAACACACTGACATATGGGTTTTTATTTATGAGCACTGGGATCCTGGCTAGTAGGATCCCAGTGACACAGTAAAAACACCCTGACACACACTCACAAACAGGCCAAAGTAGGGGTAACCATGCTAATGACTCTAACGTGACTAGTGTAATTTTTTGATGCACAACCCCCATGGACATGACTCCTGTCTTGGTAAAGACAGAAGTCATGCCCCCCTGCCAAATGGCCATGCACAGGGGACATATGTCCCCTGGGCATGGCCACTGAGCACAGTGCCATGTAGGGGGGCCCGAGTTAGGCCCCCCTATGGCACTTTAAAAAAAAAATTAAAACTTACCAGGACTTACCTGGGATGGGTCCCCCCATCCTTAGGTGTCCTCCAGTTGTGGGTGGGGGTGGGCGGGTGTGTCCCTGTGGGCAGGGAAGGGCACCTGTGGACTGCTTCCATGGTCTCTAACCATGGAAATGAGCCCACGGGTCCCCTAACTCCTGCCCTGACCCAGGCGTTAAATGCGCCATTATTTAAGGCCCTCCTCCTCCTGTGCATGATTTTTGCAGGGGAGGATAAATAAGGTGCAAAGGCCCTCGAGTAATTTTTTGCCGGGAAGGCCTACCTTGCATCTCATTGACGCAAGGTAGTTTTCCACAAGCAAAAAATTATGTTAACTCCAATATTTTGACACTAGTGGGTCTAGCGTAAAATTATAAATATGGAGTTAAGTTTGCGCTGGATTTGCGTAAACAAAATGACGCAAATCTGGTGCAAACAGAGTATAAATATGCCCCTCAATGTCTTCATAGTTGTTGGACTGTTCAGTGTTAAATGATGAAACTTTTCTTCTACTGTTTGGGGAGGGTTTTGTGACTACCCTGGTGCCTCCACCTGCAACAGAATTACCCCATGTCCTACCTGTGATGAAACTACAAATAGCAGATGTCCGTAGAATTGCTGGGGAGGACACCAAGGCCTCATCGGGACCTCTCCCATGCTTGCACTACCCGCTCAGGTACAATGGAACTTAAAATCCTCAGTCTCAATGTCCGGGTTCTCAAAAATCCCACGAAAAGGTTAGCTGTTCTATCCCTCGTTGAGCAATTGGTGTGTGATATCTTTCTCCTACAAGAAACACATTTACTTACTATAGGATGCACTCCCACCAGTTCCCACAACAGCACTGGTACTCTGGTCCTACTAAGAAAGAAGGGTTGTCTTTCTTTTTTCTTGCAGATTCTGCAGAGATGTCTTCTCCATAACAGCTGAGATTAAGGGGTGGCTGTTGGTACTTATACTCAAGATAGACCATCTGGGTCAGGGCAGGCGTTAGGAGACCTGTGGGCCCATTTCCATGGTGGCACACCATGAAAAGAGCCCACAGGTGCCCTCCCCAAGCCCTAGGGACACCCCCACCCCCACCAGAGGGACAGCGGAGGATGTGGGAGGATGTGGTACCCGACCCTCTGCAGCTCGTACAGACCCATCTAACTCCTCAACATCAATGCAAAACTCTTCACAAGCATCCTAGCACACTGTCTTTACCATCCGATGCCAGGACTGGACTAAGCTGGATTGATCTCCTCCCATCAATGCAGTGTCAACACCAAACGCCTTTTGCATCTTATTGGTAAGACTCATCGGTCACATAGGGAGGCACTCCTTCTGTCTATCATCGCTGAGAATGCATTGGATCATGTGAACTGACCCTACCTTTTCGAAACGCTATTCAGCTTCAAAGTCAAGAACCGCTTTTGTAGATGGGTCCAAAGTATGTACAGTGCCCCCAGAGCCTCAGTCTGAGTCAATGGTGTCTCCACCCCTCCCTTTCCTATCCAAAGAGGGAGGTGTCAGGGCTGCTTCTTGTCCCTCTTCTGAGTACCCTGTACATGGAGACCTTTGCCCAGTGACTAAGACAGAACCCAGAAATCTCCAGGATCCCATTTGGGGGAAGCCTGCACATTGTTAGATATGCAGACAACGTCATCCTTTCCGTCATGTACCCCATGACTTCCCTTCCCACACTTACTATGAGCTCCAAATATTTGGCCCGGTCTCGGGATTCAAAGTCCAATCTTCAGAAATCCCAGATCCTGAAACTCTTAGTTAGCCCTGACCACGAACGTATGTTGCCGTCACAGTTCTTCTTTGGGTGGACAAAAGAAACTATTCCATATTTGGGTATGGTCTTGGCCTGTTCCATTCCCGGAATGGTGAGAGCTAACTACTCTGGTATGTGTGGAAGGACCTGGGAATGTGGTCATGCCACTGCTTCTCCTTAATGGGTAGGATTAAGGTGGTCAAAATGACTATATTAGCACTCATTCTATTTCTCTTTCATACACCACCCTCGGCCACTCCTCCAGGAACAATTCCACCCCTCCCACTTGAGATAGATAGGTTTGTTTGGGATGGAATGAAACATCATCTGCACCGATGCTTGTTAGCCCATCGCAAATAGGCGGGTGGGCTTGGGTTCCCACAGCTGCTCCCGTATTACCAGGCGGCCCTACTTTGGAACATGATAGAATGGAACCGCTCAAGTATGGAGAAGCATTGGACCTTTATGGACCAATCCATTGCAGGCTCTCATATCTGGAGGAAAATGTGGCCCCCTTGCAAGCATAGCACATGGGGTCTATACTCCATGCCCATCACCCAGACGACGCTCACAGTATGGGACTCGGTAGCGACTAAAGCGGGCCTTACCACTTTTCTTTCCCCCATGACTCCCATCCAGGCCAATCCTGAATTTTTCCGTGGGATGCAACTCAAAAAATGTAGTCACCGGCGGGAAGGTGGGTGTAAGCAGATCGGCCTACTTTTTGATACTCATGGGCTCATCTCCTTTGCCCAACTGAAGAATGACTATTCTCTGACGGACACGGAATATGCACATTACCTTCAAGTCTGTGACTAGGAGTCATTACCAGGCACTTGGCCTGGTGCAAGCAGGCCGCTGTCCTCCTTCAAAAAGTGGCTCCTACTTAAATAAGACAAAAAACACCTCATCTCTGAATGCTATACATCCCTAACACAAGAGTACGCCCCACCCAAGCCCAAAGGACAGCTTCTGTGGGAGGCACAACTTGGTAGACCACTTACAACTTAGGAATGGAGGGACATCTTCAACAAGTCCACCACACCACATACAATATAATGGGCACTGAATCTGCATACACAATTGTTACTTATTGGTCCCTGACTCCACCTCGCATCCACAGTTGGAATATATCACATTCACGGGACTGCTGGTGATGCTTTGACGCCACAGAAACCCTTATACAACTCCTGCCCTAAGCTGATGCGGCATTAGGAGCAGGTCCTAGACTATATTAACACAGCCTTTAACACATCCATCCTCCGTTTCGCAGCCTATACGTTCCTGGACCTCCTTAACCCCCTGGCTTAGCCACTACACTCTTTGCGAGGGAGACAAACGGATCTGGCCTTAGCAGCTGCTCAGCAGGTCATCCTCTCTCTTTGGGGCACTGATAAGATAATGTCCCACACTTCCTGGCTGCATAAACTCTGTTTTTTTCTGGGGATGGAGAAGCTAGCTTTGTCTACTGAAACAGATAGCTCTATGTACGCAGAATTATGAGCCCCTTTCACAAACATTCATTTATCTGAATTCCACAAGCTGGCTTGCCCTACCTATTTGAAACTCCTGCAGATGATTCCTGACCAGGTCCTGGATGGAACCACTGCCTTATAGGTGCTTCCCACAAGACGGACACCCCCCTTCCATTTCTCACTACATCACTACGGTACAGGATTCTATAGATACATTAGCACCAGGGTACAAGGGTGTGTGGGTAGGGTTCATTATGTTCTTTATGTTTTTCCCTCTTTCTTTCCTCTCCTTACACAGCTATCACACTTTTTGTTGACACCTACCACCATTGGGCCTCTAATATATCCTTAACTGCAAGACAACCTTTGTTTGTTCAGTCCTGTCCGGCCCAGGGAGTTGTAGGCTAATTGCTGTGTATTAGAGACCTATGTTAAAAATAAAAAAAATTGTGCCAGAATAAATTCCTGGCCCTGTACTTCCTGCCCCTGATCTGGTTGGTTATCATTCCCATGTACTCTTGCCCTTAGTCATTTGGAACCTGGGTCTCCCGTTTCACAGGCTCCCCGTCCTGGACCTTTTCATCCTCCTTACCCTTAATTCTCAGCCATCAGTCCTCCTGGTCTGGCTGCCTTGATTTATCTAGTCTCCTCATTTGCCTATTTTTTATCTTTAAGATCCTGCTCACTTTGGGCCATGTAGTCCTTGCCTTAGTTCTGGTACTCCTTTATCTGGCTCCCATGTACTGAATTTTCTGATGCTAGTTCCATTGGCCTTGGTTTACCTAGCCATTCTATGCCTCAGCCCTTCTGCCCTATCTTACACCTGCTAGTCCTCCAGAGACCCTATTACAGATAGGGTACACTTTCTCTGTTTGCACCACAGGACACCTTAAAACAGGTGCGCCGGGCGCAAACAGGAAAAGTGTGCCCTATTACCTTGAATGCACTGCTCCCAGTGCAGCTGTTAACTCATGCTGCCGTAGGGGCAGCACATTCAGTTAAAAAACAGAGTTGCTGCTTTAAAGCTGCTCCGTGTTTCATTGTGAATGCAGCAACCCACCTGCATTTTAAGGGGGAGTAAAGATCGCCTTGCAGGGGGGTACAGTGAGTGACTGCACCTGCTTGCAAGGGGATGTTTGGGGGAGATCCATAGGACCCCTTTTTCTTCTCTAGAAATCTGTCATTAGAGTGCACACTAACAGTGTGCCACCTTTCAGAATGCATGAGTGGTTTCTTGGGAACACCCTGAAGGGAGATTTATGTAGCCATGAAAGGCCACCTTGAGTGGCCCTGAGTGGCTTCATATACCTTGTGTAATGCAACACAGCTCAAATAGTTGCATTGCATTACTCTGCACCGGCGAGATACAACACTCATGAATTTTGACAAATTCCCAGATTTACCAGAAGTGGTAGACCTGGTAAAGTGCCAAAATCCTATGCCTCCCCAGGTGAGGCCTAACAAGGAGAAAGGTCATTACATCTCCTATGTTTTTCCTCTTCCTATGTGTGCTGCATTCAGAACAGAAACATGCCTGCATGCAACACAGGCACTCTTGCACCATGGTGCAAGGGTGCCTGCATTGATGCTAGACAGCCAAAAGGCCACCAGTGCAGGAGAAAAGGCTGCGATGCACCATAGTCTTTTAAATATGTCACATTCCCGTCCTTTCCTTGTCACGCAGTGTAGCGCAGCAAGCTGACTTGCTGTGCTGCACTGTATGACTTTTACCGTTAATATGCCCCTAAATCTCCATAAAAGACCAGCAAATTTCCTCCTGTCCACACAATGAAAGATACTGTACATGCCCTGATAACTGATTATACAAATGTCCTATACGTGGAAGCTCCATCAGGACTGTTAAATGGGCTACAGCTAGTGCAGAATAGAGCAACTCACCTAATCCTAATTTACCTAAAAGACATTCCATTCGCTGGGGACTGAAGAAACTGCACTGGTGCCTGAAGAAACTGCACTGTCTCCCAATCAACTAAAGAGTTATGTTTAAGACTTAGACCTTCACTTTTAGACTGCTGCACAAAAAAGAGCCTTTATAAATACAGGAAATATTGACAGAAGATGCCCCATGTAGGACATTGCGCTATTAATTTAGGGCCCTTTGTGTATCCTTGGGGTCCGCAACAGCAGATTAGGTGGGATATTTTTCTCCCACTGGGCAGCCAACCTCTGGAATTTACTTCTGAGACAGTTGAGTGACACTGACTTGGAATCTACATTTACGTATTGCCTGAAGACCTTCCTCTTAAGAGTAGTGGAGCCATGATCTATTCCAAGGCTAAATTAACACCTGGAAGTTTCAATTGGAAGCTGGTGTTTGCGCTCTACAAGTCGCATTTCATTCATACATTCATTCATACATTCACAAGTCAAATTAAAAACACTCTGTAGCATAAAAATGCATAGAAACATGCAGAAGGAGTCTATCTTTCCTATAAGTACCTACAGTGTAGAAAAAATAAACATATTGCATGAAATATCTCCTTTCCCCTATTATTGTTGTAGGTAGGTAGCCTCTTTCTAGCCTTGTTACCCCCACTTTTGGCCTGTTTGTGAGTATATGTCAGGGTGTTTTTACTGTCTCACTGGGATCCTGCTAGCCAGGGCCCCAGTGCTCATAGTGGAAACCCTATGTTGTCAGTGTGTTTGATATGTGTCACTGGGCTCCTACTAGTCAGGACCCCACTGCTCGTAAGTTTGTGGCCTATATGTGTTCCCTGTGTGGTGCCTAACAGTATCACTGAGGCTCTGCTAATCAGAACCTCAGTGTTTATGCTGTCTCTGCTTTTAAAATTGTCACTGCAGGCTAGTGACTAATTTTACCAATTCTGATTGGCACATGGGAACACCCTTATAATTCCCTAGTATGTGGTACCTAGGTACCCAGGGTATTGGGGTTCCAGGAGATCGCTATGGGCTGCAGCAATTCTTTTGCCACCCATAGGGAGCTCAGACAATTCTTATACAGGACTGCCACTGCAGCCTGAGTGAAGTAACGTCCATGTTATTTCACAGCCATTTTACACTGCACTTAAGTAACTTATAAGTCACCTATATGTCTAACCCTCACTTAGTGAAGGTTAGGTGCAAAGTTACTAAGTGTGAGGGCACCCTGGCACTAGCCAAGGTGCCCCCACATTATTCAGGGCAATTTCCCCGGACTTTGTGAGTGCGGGAATACCATTACACGCGTGACCTACATATAGGTTAATACCTTTGTGTAGCTTCACAATGGTAACTCCGAACATGGCCATGTAACATGTCTAGGATCATGGAATTGTCACCCCAATACCATTCTGGTATTGGGGGGACAATTCCATGCATCCCCGGGGCTCCAGCCTGAGTACTGCCAAACTAACTCTCTGGGGTTTTCTCTGCAGCTACTGCTGCTGCCAAACCTCAGACAGGTTTCTGCCCCCCTGGGGTCTGGGCAGACCAGTCCCAGGAAGGCAGAACAAAGGATTTCCTCTGAGAGAGGGTGTTACACCCTCTCCATTTGGAAATATGCGTTAAGGGCCTGAGAGGAGTAGCCTCTCCTGGCCACTGGAAATGCTTTTGAAGGGCACAGATGGTGCCCTTCTTGCATAAGCCAGTCTTCACTGGTTCAGGGATCTCCCCATTCCTGCTCTGGTGCGAAACTGGACAAAGGAAAAGGGAGTGACCACTCCCTTGACCAGAACCTCCCAAGGGGAGGTGCCCAGAGCTCCTCCAGTGTGTCCCAGACCTCTGCCATCTTGGATGCAGAGGTGTGAGGGCACAATGGAGACCTCTGAGTGGCCAGTGCCAGCAGGTGACGTCAGAGACCCCTCCTGATAGGTGCTCACCTTTCTCTGTAGCCAATCCTCCTCTGAGGGCTGTTTAGGGTCTCTCCTGTGGATTTATCATCAGATAACACATGCAAGAGCTCACCAGAGTTCCTCTGCACTTCCCTCTTCGACTTCTGCCAAGGATCGACCACTGACTGCTCCAGGACGCCTGCAAAACTGCAACAAAGTAGCAAGAAGACTACCAGCAACATTGTAGCGCCTTATCCTGCCGGCTTTCTCGACTCTTTCCTGGTGGTGCATGCTCTGAGGACTGTCTGCCTTCATCCTGCACAGGAAGCCCAGAAGAAATCTCCCGTGGGTCCACGGAATCTTCCCCCTGCCAACGCAGGCACCAAACGTCTGCATCACCGGTCCTCTGGGTCCCCTCTCATCTTGACGAGCATGGTCCCTGGAACACAGGAGCTGGATCCAAGTGTCCCCGATAGTCCAGTGGCCCTTCTGCCCAAATTTGGTGGAGGTAAGTCCTTGCCTCCCCATGCCAGACAGTAATTCTGTGTACTGTGTTAACTGCAGCTGCTAGGGCTTCTGTGCACTTTTGCAAGACTTCCTTTGTGCACAGCCTAGCCAAGGTCCCCAGCACTCTGTCCTGTATTGCCCAACTGGCTGAGTTGGACTCCAACTTTGTGGGACTCTCTTTTGTTGTGGGTGCTGCCTGCTTCTGCATGGGCTCTCTGTCTTGCTGTCTCCTCCTCCAACCAGTGACCTCCTGGTCCTTTCTGGGCCCTGGAAGCACCCAAAAGCTTCAACCGCGACTCTTGTAGCTAGCAAGGCTCGTTTGTGGTCTTTCTGCGTGGAAATAACGCTGCATCATCCAGCACACCGTGGGACATCTTCTGACCAAAGGAGAAGTTCCTAGCACCTTCCGTTGTTGCAGAATCTTCAGCTTCTTCCACCCGGAGGCAGCCCTTTTGCACCTTCATCCAGGGTTTAGTGGGCTCCTGCCCCCCAGACACTTGCGTTACTCTTGGACTTGGTCCCCTTCCTCTACAGCTCCTCAGGTCCAGGAATCCATCTTCAGGGCTTCGCAGTCATTTATTGTCTTTGCAGAATCCCCTATCTCAACTTTACAATCTTTCTGGGGTAGTAGGGTAACTTTACTTCTTCTTTTCAGGGTCTTGGGTTGGGGTATCTTGGACACCCTTAGTCACTCCCAACGACCCTCTACACTAGGCCTGGGGTCCATTTGTGGTTCGCATTCTACTTTTGAAGTATATGGTTTGTGTTGCCCCTAAGCCTATTGTCTTCTATTGCATTCTATTGTGTTCTACAGTATTTGCACTACTTTGTCAACTGTTTACTTACCTGATTTGGGTCTGTGTGTATATTTTGTGCATTTTATTTACCTCCTGAGGGAGTATATCCTCTGAGATACTTTTGGCATATTGTCACTAAAATAAAGTACCTTTATTTTTAGTAACTCTGAGTATTGTGTTTCTTATGATATAGTGCTAAGTGATATAAGTGGTATAGTAGGAGCTTTGCATGTCTCCTAGTTCAGCCTAAGCTGCTCTGCTATAGCTACCTCTATCAGCCTAAGCTGCTAGAACACTACTAATCTACTAATAAGGGATAACTGGACCTGGCACAAGGTGTAAGTACCATCAGGTACCCACTATAAGCCAGGCCAGCCTCCTACAATTGTTTGTTAGAAATTGAGTCTTTGATTGGCAGTCAGGTTACCCCCTGTCCAAGCAAGGAGTCTCACTATAGTAAGGGCAAAGGAGAAAAAACACCTGGTTAACCCCCACTCACCTCTTTGGTAGCTTGGCACGAGCAGGCAGGCTTAACTCAGAAGCAATGTGTAAAGTATTTGTACCAACACACACAGTAATATAGTTAAACACTACAAAATGGACACTATACCAGTTTAGAAAAATAGGTAATATTTATCTAAATGAAACAAGACCAAAACAACAAAAATCCAACATACACAAGTAAAAATATGAATTTTAAAAAGAATAAAAGTTTTACTCCATAGAAAACAATGTAAATGTTGATTTAGCACAAAGTACCTGTTTAGCATCAAAAATAAAGCCACACGGGCGAGCGTGCGTTGGAAAAGGCAGTGATGCGTCAATTCATTCCTCCCTTGCGAGGAATGAATTGGCAGTGATGCGTCAATTCATTCTTCGCAAGGGAGACCGTGTGTTGTTTCTTCTCTGATCGGGTTGGCGATGCATCATTTTTCTCCCTCGCAAGAGAGCGATGCATTGATTTCCGGGCGGGGAGCCTCTGATTGGCACAGAGTCAGGTTGACTTTCACACCCAGGGACGATGCAGGGAAAATCCAGTCACACAGTGTTAGAAAACAGCACTGCATGGGGATTGCATCGTGATCAGCAGCTGCAAGCGGGTGTTGTGCATTGTTTCTCCAGCCGCAATGCGTCAATCTCCCAGGCACTATGCAGGTGGGTTGTCGATCTTAGCAGTGAAGCCTGGCGGCGCGTCCTTTCTCAACCACGTTGCAGATGATGTGTAAAAAATTCCCCGCCCTGCGTTCTGTGCGTGTATTTTCAGCTCTTGTTCTTCCAACTTCACCTTTCAAAGTCCCAGGGACTGGATAGGGCACTGCTTGGCAGGGCAGGAGTCTTAGCAGAGAGTCCAGGTGCTGGCAGGTGAAGTTTTTGATGGCCCTGACCAGGCCAGGCCCCAGACACACATCTGGGGGTTGGAGACTGCATTGTGAGAGGGCCGGCACAGCCCATTCAGGTGTAAGTGACCAATCCTCCCTCCATTCTAGCACAGATGGCTCATCAGGATATGCAGGCTACACCCCAGCTCCCTTTGTCTCACTGTCTAGAGGGGATTCACAAACAGCCCAACTGTCAAACTGAGCTAGACAGGGAATCTACAAACTGGCAGAGTCACAGAATGGTTTAAGCAAGAAAATGCATACTTTCTAAAAGTGGCATTTTCAAACTAACAATCTAAAAAACAACTTAACTAAAAGATGTATTTTTAAATTGTGAGTACAGAGACCCCAAACTCCCAAAACAGGTCAGAAAAACTAGGAGGAAGGAGGCAAAACGTTTAGGGATGACCTTGCAAAAAGGTCTCTTTCCAACCCTGTTCATCCATGGAAAAAAGAGCAGAAGGAAAAGCTGCTCCTTTAATTATGCTCTTTGACCTTCCGCCTCCCCCTCAGCAGCTGCCTCTAAGAGCAGGCATTATAACATTAGAACGCAACTGTAAAAAGTTAATTCAGTTAAGCGGCTACACCATTTCTTTATTAGTGGCAACTAGGGATGTCACAAGATGCCTTTATTAAGGAATTACAGGCTCCTATGTATTATTTGTTAATGATTATGGTAGAGAATATAGACATGCTAATTAAGTATCGTAGGTATGGTCAATATGGTAGGTAGGTGTGGTAGATATTCATGGAAGAATAGGTATTATAGGAAGTTGTAATGGATAAGTAGATATGATAGGTAAATCAGTTTGGTAGGTAGGTTTAGCAGACAAGGTAGATATGTATTTTAGATTAGGTATATTACGGTATTTGTGCTAAGTAGGTTAGGTGTGATTAGGAATTAATGGGCCGGAAGGTATGGTAGTTCAGTTAAGGTCAATTTGGTAGGTTAGGTTAAGTATGGCAGATATTTGGGGTAAGTAGATCGATATGGAAAGCAGGCAGGTTTGTTTGGATATGTATATTAGATACATATGGCAGGTTGATGTAAGGTATGGTAGGCAAACATGGCAGGTTAGGTCCATTATGTGGTAGAACATTTTTTGTCTGGCCTTTACATTTGTGCAATTAAAATATTGTTTAGACTTTGTGCTTACAAACACAGCATTGTTGATAAAAAGCACACACACATGCATGCTAGATATGCACTATAGAAATATCACATACATTCAAATATATACATGTAATAATAAAGCCTATGTTTTGGCTTTTAGTTGAGTTGTTTATTATATTCGAAAGCTCTAACCTGTTCATGCATGTTGCTTAGACATTCACTGAATGAATTATAAAAATGGAGCATTGTTAGGGAAGAGAAAGTAATTAATGCAATTGCATTTAGGCATTGTATAATGATAATGATAATGATGATAATAATAATAATCATAATAATAACAGCATCAGCAATAACGAGAATGATAAGAATAACACAGTATTATCAAAATTTACTGCATTAGCAAAGTTAGGTTATACCCTCCAAGAATAGCTTTATAAAATCGAGAGAGAGGACAAACTTTGTATTGAAATGATAAATGTGAAAGACGTGCAGAAAAAATGCACATCCAGCAAAATATAATATAGCACATACTTTGACAAAGGGCTTTGTGAGCAAAAAGAAGCAGTAAATCCAGCAACATGTCATCATGAGAGCAAATTCAAGATAATGAACTCGCTGTGTGATTAATAAATAACACTGTGCCTTTATTTTAGAACAGGTTTGGGCATCCAAACTTTAAGCAGTAAAGCTATTAATCATTGATCACAAAGCTATGGTTCCATCACAGTAATTACATTAAAGAACACACAGTGCCCCTCAATTTAAAGTTAAATGTCACATTACAACTGATGTCTAAAAAAAGGTCCACAATGTAACAAGTCTTGGAACGCCATTGCCTTGCCAGTACCCATCCTAACAATAGCAAACCATGAACAACACATACAAGCCAATGGTTGATTAAGGTCGACACAAAACCTGCTGTCTCCCTCTTTAATTTTGTATGCTTTTTCCATTTATATAGATAACCAGAGCAACCGGCTAAAGATAGCTCTACCAAGACCTAGAAAGTCATGCAAGAAGGGAGCTTCTGATACCTCCAAGTAGGGGGCAGTGGAGGCCTGTCCTAAAGTTTGGAATGAGAAACGAAAACATCAAAGCACAGTTGTGTCAAGTTATCTAGGCTATTTAATGATTATAGACAAGGAGCATGAGCCTCAGTGTATCCAAATTAAAGTCACATGAGTTAGCAACTACTCATCCAAGTTTTGGAGTGAAACCATCTAATCAAGGGAATCTTGAATGCACTTTATTACATGGACTGAATAACGCAGCACCAAATGTCATGTGCAGCATCCTTACAATCAAGGCTCAAGGTTAGCACAATGATAACCTCAGTTCCCTGGTGGGCCAGCCACTGCATCATATAATCACATATCATATCTCATAATATGTCATGTCACATACATTACTCTGCAAGGAAATACATGTTGTGCTTTATTACATGTTATTTATTTGTATTCTAGACCTTATATCAAAACCACACAATTATTCCAGCAACACATGCATTGCTCCATCATGCCTGTCAGTATGATATTGCTGAGTCTCAGCTCCATCCTTTTAATAAAAAATATGTAAAATTCACAATAGGAATCACACACAGCTTCTAGAAAGCAACCCAACCCATCCAAGTGTTGCAAAATATCCTATCTGCCTTTTAACAAGTGCCATAGGATAAAATGGGATACAATTTACTTGTAATAAGATAGATACATTTGTGATAGAGTAACCCATCTGTCAAACTCTAAATTAGGCTCTTAGGCCCTCATTATAATCCTGGCGGTCGGTGTTAAAGCGGCGGTAATACCACCAACTGGCCGGCGGTAAAAAAAATGGAATCACGACCATGGCGGAAACCGCCAACATAGACAGCCACTTTAACACTCCGACAGCCACGACGATGGCAACAAACACTGCGGCCGTCACCGCCAACACACAGGCGGAAGACAATGTACCGCCCACCCCATTACAACCCGCCAATCCGCCAGCTTTTCCGGGGCGGTACCAACACCATCAAAAGCACAGCAGAAAGAGAACACTGAAGGGAAAACACTCACCTCTCGACACTCAATGAAGAACCAGGACGCCATGGAGCCCGAGTGACAGGTCCTGCCCATGATGGTCTACCTCCTCATACACCAGGAATATCAAAGGCGGCGACAACCACGGTGAGTACTGAACCTAGCACACAGGGGAGGGGGGAGGAAAAAGAGAGTGACACAAACACATGCAACACGCAACACCCCCACCCACACCCTCACCCACAATACCATACACACAAACACATGCAGCAACATTACATATACACCCTGTAACCCCCTGGAAGAACGCAAGGACAAAAGGAATTGAGTTAAACAGTGATATTTTAGAAATAGGCAGATATACGTAACACATTCTAAAACAGTATTTACAAAAATATACAATATGAACATAAAGTTGTACATTGTCTTTTGCAAATGTCCATGGGCCACTGGACCAAAAATCATGGGCCAAGCCCACACTTGACTCCTGCCTCAATACGGAGAGAACACTGCAGGGGCATCAAGTAGAAAACACACAGGTACCTTACGGGGATGGGGAAGTGGGGACACCTCAGCCGGAAGATGGAAGAACGCCACTGCTCCTCAAGGGGGCTACATGCCCACTGCTTGGTCCTGGGGAGTGCAAAGCCACAGTCTCTCAAGTCTCTCAAGTGGGTGGTTTGCCCACTGCTTGGTCCTGGGGAGTGCAAGGCCACAGTCTCTCAAGTCTCCCAAGTGGGCGGTTTGCCCACTGCTTGGTCCTGGGGAGTGCAAGGTCACAGTCTTTCAGGTCTCTCAAGTGGGGGGTCTGCTCACTGCTTGGTCCTGGGGAGTGCAAAGCCACAGTCTCTCAAGTGGATGCCCTTCTCCACAGGTTCTGGAGGGGGCCTTGTGCCCAGTCTGCTTCATCCTGCTAAGGATAGGGTGATTGGATGCCTTTCTCCACTGGTTCTGGAGGGGGCCTTGTGCCCAGTCTGCTTCACCCTGCCAAGTATAAAGTGAGTGGATGCCTTTCTCCACTGGTTCTGGAGGGGGCCTTGTGCCCAGTCTGCTTCATCCTGCCAAGGATAGGGTGAGTGGATGCCTTTCTCCACTGGTTCTGGAGGGGGCTTGGTGCCCAGTGATGCAGCACATGGTGTGTGGCAGTTCACATTCCCTCACCTGGGTGTCTGAGGCATGAGATTTGCAGGGGACAGGTAGCAGGAAAGTCCATGGAGGCAAGGCCAGACGCCATCCTGCAGCGACTAAGGCTTCAAACTGGTGGTTGTTGCGGTGCTGGTGGGGGTGCTGCCAGTGGTGGTGGGAGGCTCCAGCCTGTCTCCTGCAGCCCTGGACGGATGCACGCTGAGGCTGCTGCTGCTGTTAGTGGTCCTACTGTCAGCGGTGCAGGTGGCGGTGCTTGCGGCGGGGATGCTAGCGGTGCTGGCCGTGGTGCAGTTGCCGGTGCTGCCAGTGGTGGAGAGAGGCACCAGCCCTTCTCTGACAGCCTCAGATGGCTGGCCACTGGGGATGCTGCTGCTGACAGTAGTGATGGCAGCGGAGGAGCAGGTGGCGGTGCAGGTGGCGGTGCTTGCAGAAGGGATGCTGGTGGTGCTGGCCACGGTGCAGGTGGCGAGGCTGTCGGTTGTGATGGTGCCCACCAGGCCCCCACCTGCAGGCTTCGACGACTGAGGTGTCTTGCCTTGGCATTTCTGCCCCTTCCTCACGTTGGCAGCTGCTGTTGGGACCTTGACTCTGGAGTTTTGGAGGAGGCCTTGCTGGGTGGGTCGTGTTCCTTGCCCTTGGTGCATGCTGTCCCCTTCTTCACCTTGGCAGGTGGCAGAATGGTTTGGTCCTTTGCAGGGGTACACTGCTGGCCTGATGGGTGCCCCCTTAGATCCTCTGGGACTTGCAGGCACCACAGACGACGCCGACTTGGTGGCTGAGGTGCTGGCCTGGGTTCTGGACACCCTTGCCCGAGGGAAAGGACAGGGGGGAGGGGTAGAGAACAGGTCAATGTTTGCCAGGAAAAGTTTTTTAGACACATTGGGGTGGGAAGATGGAGAGGGTTTGGGAGTGGAGGAAGAGGGAGTAATTGTAGGAGGTGTCTGTCTGCTGAGTTTGAGTGAAGGTGCATGGGCTGGATGTTGTTGTGGGGTGGATGGCTGTTGGGTGGGTGGGTGCTTGCGTTTGTGTACTTTTGGAGGAGGGGTCACAGACACACTGGGAGAGGACACAGGGGACATGTGCATGGTTGTGGGGGTGGTGACTGCCAGTGAGGAGTGTGTCATGATGGGCGTGCTGGTGACGGAGGTAGTGGATGAGGATGTAGTGCATGCAGGTGTGAGTGGAGATGATACTGGGAGGGAGGTGGGTGAAGAGGAGGAGGGGGACACAGTGGAGGCTGTAGATATTGGTGTGTCTGCATGGGGATGGTGCTGTGTGAGTTCCTGTGAGATGAAGTGTGGTGCTTATGTTTGCCTGAGCTACCTTTGTGTGTTGATTTGGGTGAATGTTGGTGTGAAGGTGCGCTTGGGATAGGCTGGGGTTGAGGGGATTGGGTCTGGGTCGAGGAAGTTGGAGGGGGGAGGCTAGACACAATGACAAGGGCTGCCATCAGTGCTGAGGACAGAGCATGAAATACTCTCTGTTGGGCCGTCACACCAGAGTGAATGCCCTCCAGGTATGCATTTGTTTGTTGCAAATGCCCTGCTACACCCTGGATGGCATTCAGTATGGTTGACTGCCCAACAGAGAGGGATCTCAGGAGGTCAATAGCATCCTCACTGAGGGCAGCAGGGCTGACTGGGGCAGGGCCTTAGGTGCCTGGGGTGAAGGAGATGCCAACCCTCCTGGTTGAGCGGGCACAGGAAACACGCTGAGGGGCTGCTGGGAGGGCGGTGCTGGTAGAGGGTGGTGTCAGCTGTACCTGTAGTTGGGGTGGGCAGTGAGGTGTCCGCCACCGCCAGGGAGCTTCCATCGGAGGAGGACTCGCTGTCTGTGGTCTCCCCTCCTGTCCCCATCGTGGTGCTCCCCTCCCCTCTGTCCCACTGGTGCCCTCACCATCGGTGGATTCGGCCTCATGGGCCACGTGGGATGCAGCTCCCTCCGTCACCGGTGCCTTTGCTCCTCCGCCAGATGATGCTAATGCACACAAGGACAGGGTGACAAAACAAAAAGGGGGGGAGAGACAGAGGATACACTTGGTCAATGCCAGCAACAACACTACCGTTGTCGTACACAACACACAGGGAGCAGCCTTATGCACTAGGCCATGCCCAACCATGTACTAAGACAGTCACCATGCGATGGGGTTCAATGCCTAATGCCATTAGCTGCACACCTGAAACCCACAGGACCCTGCCCAGTAGTAGATGTGCGCCAACACTATTGGGGTAGGAGTGATTCTGAGCCTGCCCAACAAGGGACGTACCCTGTCATGTTCACCCTGGCCTAGGGGCACCCACAGCCCACATCCCCCATCCAAATACCTCCTAACGCGTGCAAAGTCAGGTTTCTAAATCTGTACTCACCCCCTCGTGGCTGCTGTGAAGCGTTCAAGTGCCCGTCCAACTCCGGATAGGCCACTGCCAGGATGCGGAACATCAGGGGGGTCATGGTGCGACAGGCACCCCTTCGTCGTTGGGAGGCCAGCCCCAGCTGGGCCTCTGCTGTCTTCTTTGCCCAGCAGTGCAGGTCTTCCCACCTCTTGCCGCAGTGGGTGCTGCACCTGTCAAAGACCCCCAGGGTCCGCACCTCCTTGGCGATGGTACGCCAAATCCCCTTTTTCTGGTGGGCGCTAACCTGCAGGGAAAAGACAGCAGAAAAGGGAAGTATTCACTCGTCAAGACCGTCATACTCATTGCCCACCAGATCCCACTCATCCCCTGACGCACATACAATGACCACCTTACATGCTGCTCTCTGGCCAGGACCCCTCTGCCCGCCCTACATGTGGCTTACACACACAGCACTCCATACATTCATGGCCCACACATCATGCTCACAGTGTACTCACCTGTTTGTCTGGAGGACCGTAGAGTAACGTGTACTGGGGTAGGGCCCCATCCACCAGTTTCTTCAACTCCTCCGCAGTGAAGGCAGGGGCCCTTTCCACAGACACATGAGCCATTGTCACTTCCAGACACAGGTCACAGCAGCACTTGCAGTGTAGGTCCTCTCCTGTTGAAGGTTAGGTAGCAAGTGAGTGAATAGATAGAAAATGGCGGTGACACCCGCGGTGGTGCGTACCATCCCCGCCGGCGTACACCGCCATTGTCTCCTCGAACCCATAGGGCCCTATGATAACCAATGCGAAGATGCGCTGCAGTCATCGACCGCCTACAGCGACGTTGAACAACGCCAGCGCAATTACCTTATTTCCACTTGTCCCTCCTCACAGGTCAGGCAGCCGCCATTTCAGGGGGGCACAAGGCATGGCACCTAAATGCATCACAGCAGACATTGGCACATCAATGGACTCTCGAGTTCACATACTGTTTCTGTAAAGTAAACAATTCATCATTAGTGCAATATAAGTGTGAATATGACCCACTGCTCACCGTTCTCTTCCATAGGCTTCAACTGCTGAGGCAGAATATGAGATGGCGGCATCCTCCAGTGTACAGACCCCTGGTGGACCTAGCGACTATGGCGGACAGACACATTATCATTACATTCAGACTTGATCATGCCACAATCCAAGAACTGTGTGCAAATTGGAGCCAGACCTGATGTCTGCTATCCGTCAGCCTACAGGTACAGGTCCTGTCAGTGCTCCATTTCCTGGCAAGTGGTTCCTTCCAAACAACAGTGGCCATGGCATCAAGGATGTCTCAGCCAATGTTCTCTAACGTGTTAACAAGAGTGTTGTCTGCCCTGCCCCCCCGATGGAGGATTTGGCCACAGTGAAAGCTGACTTTTATGCCCTTTGACATATCCCCAACATCATTGGTGCCATTGATGGTACACATGTGGCATTTGCCCCCCCCCCAGAGAAATTAACAAGTTTACAGGAATAGAAAAAGCTATCACTGAATGAATGTCCAGATGGTATGTTTGGCGCACCAGTACATCTCCCATGTGAATGCCAAGTATCCTGGCTATGTGCATGACGCCTATATCTTGAGGAATAGCAGCATCCCATATGTGATGGGCCAACTCCAGAGGCACCGGGTGTGGCTAATAGGTGAGCCCAAGGTCCCCACCCAGTATATGTTGGTGTCTGGGTATGGGGTTGTCCCTATGGGTTAGTGTGTGTCTAACAGTTGTCCCTCGATATTTGCAGATGACTCTGGTTACCGAAACCTCTCATGGCTACTGACCCCAGTGAGGAATGCCAGGACAAGGGCAGAGGAACGTTACAATGAGGCACATGGGCGTACAAGGAGGATTACTGAAAGGACCCTCAGCCTCCTGAAGGCCAGGTTCTGGTGCCTCCATCTGACAGGTGGATTCCTGTACTACTCACCCAAGAAGATGTGCCAGACGCAAGGTGCCTTTTCTGCAGGAGGATGTGCCTGGAGATGGTCTTGTGGCAGCGGTGGAGCCTGTGGACAGTGAGGTAGAGGAGGCGAAGAAGATGTTGACAACAGAACCAATATTATTCAGCAGTACTTCCAGTGACACACAGGTAAGACACTGTTACTTCACATAACATTTTAGTTATCTGTTGGACATTGTAAAAGGCAGCCTGTTTCCCTATGTCTATGGCCACTGACTGTACCCTTTGGTATCTCTATTTTCAGATCTCTGTGCCCCACTCTAGCTCCTGGTATGCTTCATGCTGCCCACTACAGGTCATACCAATGTATAAATTACTGTACAAATGAATTGCAATGTTTTCAGAATGTTGTACTAATACATATTTCAATCAGTGGAAAGACTCCAGGTTTCAAGGGTGTTTATTTAAGTGCTAATAAGTAGATGGAGATGTGCAATGGGATGGGGTGATGGTAGAGGAATGTCCAGTTAGAGTATCACAGGTGCATTGTCCAATGGGGAATAAGAAGGGGAGTAATGGCAGTTCAAGGTGGACAGGGTGACAGAGTGGGACAGAAGGGTGACAATCAGGTGAGTCCTATTTCCTGGCGGGGTCTTGGCAATGTTCTCTGACTTCTGCCTGGATCGCAGGGACCGTTTGCGTGGTGGTTCTCCTTCTGCAGGGGATGGGGTGCTCGTGGCCTGTTGTTCCTGTCCACTAGCGCTGGTGGAGGTAGAAGTCTGTTCATCGGTTTGGCTAGTGTCAGGCACCCTTTGTTGTGCCACTGCCTCCCTCATGGTCTTGCCCATGTCTGCCAGGACCCCTGCAATGATGACCAGGATGGTGTATATTTTTGTTAGGTCCTCCCGGATCCCCAGGTACTGTCCCTCCTGCAGCCGGTGGGTCTCCTGCAGCTTGGCCAGTATCTGGCCCATGGTCTCCTGTGAATGGTGGTATGCTCCCAGGATGTTGGAGAGTGCCTCATGGAGAGTGGGTTCCCTTGGCCTGTCCTCCCACTGTCGCACAGCAGTCCTCCCAGATTCCCTGTTGTCCTGTGCCTCTGTCCCCTGAATCGTGTGCCCACTGCCACTGACCCCAGGTCCCTGATCGTCCTGTGTTTGTGGGTTTGCCTGGGGTCCCTGTAGTGGAGGACACTCTGCTGATTGATGTGTCATGGGGACAGTGGCATGGGCCCGCTGTGTGGGTGCTGTGGTGGTGTTTCCTGAGGTGGGAGGCTCTATGTGGGTTGCGACTGTGGCAGGGTAACCTACTGTCCAGGGGGCCCAGATGGGCCAGGTTGGTCATCGAGATCCAGGCGTGCAGAGCTGCTGTTGTCACTGTGGGCCTCTTCTGTGGGGGGGGCTGGATGTTAGTGGCACCTCCTTTCCGGTGACGTTGAGTATGGGTCCTGTGGGGATGCAAATGCAGTGTTAGTGTATCTGCGTGGGCCTTATTGTGCATGGATGTGTTTCCCTCTATGATTGTGATTTCCCTGTCAGCTTGCCTTGTGTGAATGGTGATTTACTGTGCATGCTGTGGTGATGGGTGTCTATGCACGTCTGTGATGTGAGTCCATGCATTGGTGTTGTATGCAGGGCTTGGTATTGGGGTGGGTGGGTTATGACGGTGGGGTATATGTGAGGTGATAGAGTGATGGGAGTGAGAGTAAGGGTGGGAGTATGTGATGGTATGCAGATAGGGTGGGGGATATAATAGTTATGATTTACCAGAGTCCAGTCCTCCTGCTGCTCCTTCAAGGCCCTCAGGATGCATGATCGCCAAGACTTGCTCCTCTCATGTTGTTAGTTGTGGAGGAGGAGGTGGGGGTCCACCACCAGTCCTCTGTAAAGCAATCTGGTGTCTTGCTACCACAGAATGCTCCTTCCCCCGTAGGACGTTCCACCTCTTCCTGATGTCATCCCTGGTTCTTGGATGCTGTCTCACGGCGTTGACCCTGTCCACTATTATCCGCCATAGCTCCATCTTTCTAGCAATGGGCGTCTGCTGCACCTGTGATCCGAAAAGCTGTGACTCTACCCGGATGATTTCCTCCACCATTACCCTTAGCTCCTCCTCAGAGAACCTGGGGTGTCTTTGGGGTGCCATGGATGTGGTGCGGGTGATATGTGTGAGGATGTGTGGGGTGATGTGTTGTGGTGTATGCTGTGATGTGCGTGGGTGGTGTATGGGTGATGGTGTTCTATGCCTTGGGTGGGTGCTCCAGGCTTGTCTCTCTCTGTGTGCAATCATTTTTTTTGCTGTAAGGGGTTGTGGGTAATGTGGGTGTGTGTTTTATAGTGGTGTGAGTGTGTGGTGTGTGTATATGTGTCAGGTGTGTGTATTTTGAATTGTCCAATGTGTTTGTAAATGTTTGTGTATTTTGAGCTTGGCGTTGTGTACCGCCAATGGTTTACCGCGGATGAAAGACCGCCACGGTGATTCGTGGGTCGTGATACTGTGGGCGTATTCCTGTTGGCGTAACGGTGTGGGTTTTAGTACCGCCAGATTATCACTGACCTTTGGTCTGGTGGACTTGAGTGGCTGTCTGTATAGTGGCAGATTTCTCTGTGTGGGTCATAATACTCGCAGCGGAATACCGCTGCGGTCACGGTATGTCGGTGGCCGTCAGCACAGCAGTAAGCGGCATTTACCACCAGGGTTGTAATGAGGGCCTTAGGCCCATATTTATACTTTTTGACGCAAAACTGCGCCGGCGCAGTTTTGCGTCAAAAATATTACCGCCGGCTAACGCCATTTTGGTGCACTGTGCGGGCGTCATATTTATACTTTGACGCACGGTGGCGCAAACCACAGGTGGGAGTCATTATTTTTGACGCACACCGCAGCATCAAGTCGTAAAGCAAAACGACGTTAACGCGGCGGAAATGACTGTGGGTCGATTTACGACACCGCAAACCGGATATGCGCCGTTTTTTTTTACGCAATAACATTTAAAAAAACAGCGAACACTGCCATTTCACCAGAGGAGAGTCAAATTGGATCCCAGATGCCACTACAGACCCCAGGAAGATGACAGCAGACCAGGAACCAGCCAGGATGATCCACACAAGAACCAGGACACTTTTAAGAAGAAAAGAAAGTGTTGCTTTAGTGCAGAGGAGCAGGAAATTCTGGTTAAAGAGGTGACGGAACACCAGCACCAACTGTTTGTCACCTCAAAGTTGCCAATCAGTAGGAGAGAGGCTATATGGCAACAAATTGTCGACAAGTTTAACAGTGTGGCTGAAGTACGCAGAACAGTCATCGAGTGCAAGAAACGCTGGCATCACTGCAAGCGCAGGACCAAGGAAAAGATGGCCAGGAACAGGAAGGCAGCACTGCAGACTGGAGGTGAGAGTCCAGCACACCAGGAGGCCATGGACCACATGGAGGAGATAGTCGCAGCCATCATCCCTGAGGAGATCGTCACAGGGATTCAAGGACAGGACAGCGCAGACTACCAGGAGACAACGCACATGCAGGGTAAGTTGCATGGGGAATTAAAATGCACTAATGTCAACTGTGAGCAGGGGGGGGATACCGACCACTAAATGCATGGAAGTCATCTAATACATGGAGTGGCATGGGTAAAGGGGCACGGCATGGGGGCATGGCCTGTTCTGAGAAGACCTGGGGCACACCATTACACAACACCAACAACAGTCCCATGGGGGCATGCTGTCATGCCAACGATCGAGCAAAGGGAAAGCCACGCCAGGAGGGAAGGCCACAACGTCAAACTGACATCCCGGCACACGTCAGCCACCATACCCCCTACATTAACAAGGGCCCTATTAACAACCGCTAGCCATACCAACAACTGGAATGTAACTGCGACAACAGTTGCCACTACCACCTCTGCTCTGTGCAGCTCAAGTAGCCAATGGCAGTAACCTCCCCATGGATCATACACACCTAAATTAGGGGGTGAGGATGACAACTGCAACAATCCCCAGAAACAAGAGAAAGGCCCCAGCACTCACAAATGTCAATGCCCATAGTTGTCGCAAACATCAGCCAATGTAAACAACAATAGGAGCTACACAGCACTAAGGACACACCCATGCTGCATATGTCAGGGTCCATCCTGTGCCTGGGTAACAATGCAACATCCCAAATGTCATACTGCTCAGACAACAGCATTGAGGGGGGGACACATGTAACTGGTCACTGAAATACACCTGCACAGTCAGAGGAGGAAATAGGACACTGATACGATTATCAGGGCAATCCAATGTAACACACATTCCCCAACATCAGCAGGACACATTACCAATGTCAACATCCATATCAGATCATAACTTTGCCATGCATAGGATATGCCACATGTCAATTACATTTAAGTGGATGTGAAAGATCAGAGATTGGGGCAGGTCCAGATTGTTAAGTGTGCTGCCAGGGCCATCAGTACACCCTCAGCCAGTGTAAGGTCTCACCATGAGAATGGATGTACACGGAGGGTTGAGTAGGAAAAGAAGGTGGCAATTCTCTATTTGGCATAAACCAACACCTAGAGGCGATGAGGCTGACAAGTCTGATAACTCAATAACATACATGTGACACACAGGTGGGCCATAGGCCTGGAAGAATTCCCATCTGAAGGACTGGAGAAATTAACACAAAACAAGATCACAAAGTGAATTCATCAAAAGGCAGGCACGTCACATCAAAACTGCCACAACACAGACACACTAATTGTACCCTGTTTCATTGCAGAGGAAGATGGATCTCCTGCCGATATGCCTGTCCCAGATTTCCATGATGACATGGATGGCGAGCCGATAAACATTCCCCAGGAGACTATCCAAAAGGTCCTTGACACCCTCCAGACCCCAACTTCAGCCACAAGGAGGAGCACAGAACAAGCAGCCATCGCAGAGGATCCACCCACCACCCCAATTGTATGATCTGCCAGCTCCAATACAGCTGAGGACTCAGACGACACTGGCACCAGCTTTGAGAGAACTGTAGTTGGAGTACAGCGGGAGCTGGCCAAGGAGGTGCAGGTGGGGATGCAAACTATGGGAGCCAGCCTTGAGGGGATGCGTTCGTGCATGATGTCATCTGCAGATCAGGCAGCAGCTATGCAAGCCCTAACATCCATACTGCAAGGACTACAAGAAACTGTCAAGGAATTCACCACTGCAGTAAGGGAGTTGCCACAACACCTCGCACCCCAAACCTTCCACTGCATGCAAGAATGCAATCATGACTCCCTACGGCCGACCTGGCTGCCTACCATCGTGATGTGGCTGCTATTCTCAAGAACCAGCAGACCCTCCTTGCTGCAGTACTGCCCATAAGACCTTCACAGGGAGCAGCGACCGGGATGTCTGTCTCCACATCTTCTAACACTGAGGTTTGTGGTGCCCCTTCACAACAACAAGGACAAAGCAGGCAACACACACATCAGAAGAAGAAGACATGGAATAGATCACATTCACAAGGAAAATTACCCGGAAGCACTAGTCCCTGCCACATGGCCCACATTTACCAAGGTCCTGCGCTTTGTAACTTGCCAGTCTTGATACAACTTTACTCAAGCACGGGTCTGCAAACCACTGTATATCTTGTCACCCAGCCCAGTGATTGTCTCTCTCCTACTCATTGCCAAATCCTGTCCCTCTGCACTTTCTGAAACATCAACCCCAGCATGTCAAAAGCATTTCTGTAACCCCTTGTGTTGGATCACAATGTAAGATGTCACTATAATGGACTCACAATCATGGACAATGTACAGATAGCATTACAGCACTTTTCAATAAATAGCACTTACACAACAAATCTGTCTCTGGGTAATGTGACATATCAACTGTGAAGTAGATAACTGAAATGTGCCTACTGTCAAATTACGTAGCTTGTCAATACAACCGTCCTGATAATATGTAGTCAGAGAATTCTGCACAGTGCCCATGATTTCATTATACTCTGCCCATCCTGAGGGACAAATCTTATGAAGTGGGAAACCATACACCACCATGCTGTGTTGGACAGAAGAATGCTTCCTCAGGGGATAACTAAGTCATCAAATAGTGGCCACAAAATGTTGTCAACATGCAATAATAACACAATCAACATGGCACACTAATCTAAGTAAACACTAAAAAAACAGCATAAATGAAGGTGTCTGAGTTAACATACAAATAGGTAATCATGCCGAACTGTGTCACAAATGATGTATGAGGGTCATGAAGACAAGAATACAAGATTGCCAATGAGAACTCATCTTATAAGGGTGTGCATGATCATCACACTGCAGTCAGACCTAAAACTGTTTCCCCAATACCAAGTCTGGAAGCACTGTTTGTGACTTTCAAAACACACTTATCAACAGAAACACATTGGGATCCATATTAACTGTGATTGGTGGTTGCAACGAAGGGTCGACACTTTGCAAGGTAGCTCTGGGCTTGCTGCCAATCGTACAGCTCAGTTGGTATTTGTTTGTAGCATAGGACAAAGATGTTATAGTACAAAATTGATGTACACTGAATCCAAACCCACGATCAAGTACCATTCAACACATACTATTAAGGGTTAACCAAATATTTATTATATGCCAATCACAGATGAGGAAACTGAGGGAAAAATCTTACCTACCCTAATCTACCCTGACTACTCATTACCCACAACTGTCCCTAACTAACCTAAGCTACACTTACTTATCACATGTAATGAAACGTTCTAAACATCTACCCCCCACCCCCCTTATGAGACGGGACACATGGAGGACAACACATACTAACCTAAACACATACTATACTATCCTATACAAATATATATTTATTTGTATTTTTTTGGATTTTTTTTTAGTTTTTTTTTTTTTTTTTTTTTTTTTTTTTTAAACACAACAAGAACCCCAACATAGCCCGCCACCCACACATGTTACAAGTAAAAATAGAAACAAGCAGGACCCCCCACCCACTAACACTAACTAAACTAACAGCCTATACTAACCTAACACTAAGCCCACTAACTATAAGAACAAGGAAAGAGGAGGGAGGGGAGGGAATCATGTCCACAGCAAAAAGTCTAGAGGTTGGCCCTCCGGAGGGTCCTCTTAATGGACTTAACCCGCCGGTTAATGTGCCGCACATCCAGGCTCAGGTGGCTCAACTTGCGCAGCACTTTGTCCATCTTACGATCCATTCGGTTGAAGGCTGCAGGGTCAACAGATGGAGCAGTGGCAGTCTGGGTACCGGTGGAGAAGGTCTGTGTGGGTGTGGTGCCAGGCCTAGTGGGCTGTCCTGCACCGGTGGCAATGCTTGGGCCTGGAAGTCCAGCAGATGTCGGACCAACAGTGGCAGCTGTGGGTGGGGCCACCTGGCTCGGATTGGTGGTTGTGCTGGTTGTGGCTGTGGTGGGCAAAGTAGGCCCACCCTGTGGGAAGGCTCTCCATGCCCCAGAGGCCCGTTCATGGTGATATCGCCGGGCCATCCTCCGGAACCCCGACTCCACCAGCAGGATGTGCTGATATCGCATGGCCCGGCGCTGATATTCACGGACCTGGTCTGGAGTCATGTTAGCAGCTGTGCAGACAAATGCAGATATTCTACATTAGTAACTGCATTGTGTGAAATGGCACAGCAAGTTTATCAGACATTACATCTACTGTACTTGTAACAGCTCATATCACAATACAGATCATTTTATGTCCCTGAGGAAGTACATGGCAGGCCAGACTACAAAGGTCACATCACACAAAGCACATCCATAACCTACAAGATGGGTAACAACTGGCTTTGACTTGCAATCTGAGTTCTGCCAGTTATCAGCTACGAATCATGCTGCATATCCTCCGCCAAGACCTGGGCTACAAATGTCAGTGTATGGAAAGCAAAACTAAAGCCACATGGTCTGCAAGTTGTAACTGGACTTGCTAGTATAGTACCAAGTGCCAAACCTGAGTGTGTATACTAGTTTGCAACCAAACCGTCACTTATTCAAATGTATGTGTAACATACTGGTAGCATCAGTACTAGGTACCCCAGTCACAAACCCATGCCCGGGTTTGAGGGGGGGGTGGATAAACAACTATAATTTGCCAACAACATGTACACCGAGGAGTGTATAGGAAACTCCACACATGTTTGTCTCTACAGACACACCACATGTAAGGTCTATCTACAATTAGGAGTCAGCAAACCCTAGAGCACCCATTGGGTCAGACATGTCAGGAAATGCAGAACTTGGTACACAACATATACTTCCAGTGAGGCCTGACTTACATCAGACACAGAGTTGCTAGAACACCCATGATCATGAATTGCATGCTCATTCAAACATGCCTTGTGGCCATGACACATTTATTGCACATAGGTCCAATGTACAGAGGGAGGGGCAGGGACTTTTGTAAGCCATCCTGTTGTTACAGTTTATTCAATTGATGTGGCCCAGCTATGGTGATTTGCACCAACCATGGAGATGTGAGGCCATGTACATACACTTGGACTGCCATCCATATTTGGATTGTGGCACAACTAACTCCAACCAACATTTTAAGATGTTAGCTGAGAGCACCTTACACCTTTTCACGATGTTTTCAAATCCAGAACTGACATGTATCAAAAAAGATCAAGGAACACAATAATCCCACACATTCATAGTACTTCCGTGAACGCTTTCCTTCCACACTCACCAGACTCACATGAGACATATGTCTGAGCCACTTTGCTATTATCAATTGACATGAAAGCAGCACTCATTTTCTGCATCCTGTAGTGATTCTAAAGTCAGTCTAGCAATTGCGTCAACAAAGTTGGCCTAAATGTTGGTACATCTGTACTTCTCTGTCAATAGTACCCTATATAGACATGATTGGCTCCTATTTTGTTAGCTTTTCTGACAAAAAGGCCGCACCAATTTCATTCATGGAAAAGTAACCTGTAAGTTTGCTGAGCATGTGCTACCTGACAGCTAGCAATTGTGATCCTTGCCGTAGTGCATCAATTATCCCTTTATGTTTCCCCAGCATTACACACAGTCAGCAAGTTAGCTGGCAGACATTGTACTAATCCCCTTATGTCACTACAGAGCATTTAATTGTGCACATTAACATGATTCGTACTCACCAACAATGCCACCAATCATGATTCCCAGGTGGTCCAAGAGATCCTGCTCCCTGGTGATGAGGTCAGCCCACTGGTGCTTCAGCTGGTGGTCACTCCTCTGGCTGGCATACACGCGCTGCAGGTGATGCAGCACCTTTCCCCACCGGATTCTGCGCGCCTCTGTTGGATACCCCTGTATCACCCTGCCCCCTGCCTGGATCACGAGCGGCAAGAAATGCATCACAAGGCAGATGAACCCCCCAACTCCTCTTCCCCCATCCTGCCAAGACGTGGCCTACCAGACATACTTGGAAGTGAAATGGAATAGGGGTAAAAGAAATAGAAAAGGGAAAAGGGGGAAAGTAGGGGTACAAAGACAGAAAAAAAGTAAACCTAAACACTAAAAGAGCCCAACTATCCCCAAAATAACACTACCCACAACAGACTCCCACAAACAACAAAAACACAAGATAAATGGGCAAATGTAGACAAAACACAGTAGTACAGTATACACCAACAATATTTATTTCATAAATTGACAATACAGATAGCACACAGGACAAAAACAGCACAAAATCTCAGGGCAACACTCTCTACACAGCCACACAGTCTAGAAGGATCATAGACTGCAAAGTGAAAGTGAAAGTACAACTACTGAACATGATCTGTAAACAGGATATCCTATTACATCACTTCATGTATGAAAAGTCCCGCCTTTTTCGCGTTATGCGTCATTTTTTGTTTACCAAAACTGTATTTGTGTCATTTTTTTGACATGGACTGTACAAATATCTGGATGCGGGCTAAATTTCACTCCTGTGCATCAAAAAAAATGACGCAAATACAGTTTTGGTAGTCAAAAAATGATGCGTAACGCTACGGATGTCAAAATTACAGTGCATTAACTGCTTTGGGCATTTTTACTTGTTTTTTGGTTATGTTACATTTTGGACACATCAGAGATAGGCTGATTGAAGACAGTATGGTGTTGATGGTGTATGTTCACATGTGTGACATCATACTGCAGCGGAACATGATCCACTACTCCCTTCACAGTATTTTTACGGTTGGCTGACGCAATAGATGGTCATTAGTGTGGCTTACATATATGTGTTGCACAAATTTGGCATGTTTGGCATAAGGAGAGGATAGCAATGTGACGAACATATGTACAATACCTAAATGCCTTTGGCTCAAATTGTGTGCTTTGGCAACTAATGTGTTTGTTGACCAAGTGTGTGTGCATCACATGAAGCATAATTGTACATATGTTTGTATGAATGTGACGTCCATGTGTCCAATCCTTAGATACAAGTCATATTGGAAATGAGCGAGGACATGTGTTAGTCATACATGTAACAACACCCGTAAAGTGTACTTCCACGTTTTAGGGTCACGTAGACACTACATGTGACATAGAATGCACCAGATGGATAGCAGACGCTTGTTCATGTCAATGGTCCACATTTTCTACATCCTATGTCCTACAGTATTGGTAAGAGCTTCCTAGGCACTACTTGATGAATCCCACAGTGAGTCATACACATGCATTGAGGAAGTGGGTACCATGTTGTTTGCACAGACAGACAAGGGTGAATCTCAAATGTATGATGACACCACAGTTGAGGCCATGGAAGTGAGCCCCAACTATCAAGTGGCTGTGGTGGACCAGCATACAAGACAGCACGTGTCCACTTATTTCCAGTGATCAATTGCACATAGGTGTCTTGTTCATATGTGTGGTCCAATGATGATCCTGTATATTTTTTGGGGTGTAATTTGACACAGTTCGGTCCAGGACTCATCATGAGTCAGTGGCAGCTATTCCTGTATCTACTGAGAGTATCCTTGGTGGATCAATATGAGTAAAGTGGATGTGGACATGTGAACCAACATGTGGATGGTCCCACCCTGTCACTAAAGACGTGTAATGAGGCAGTCAACAGGGCAACCTTGGTGTGCTGAGTGAGATAATGTCTCAGGTGTCATGTTCCGGCAGGTGTCATTACAACATTTGTACACAGGTTGGCCTCTGCACTTCCCACTGCATCTGGGAACATCATAGCCTCTGTGCTGATTATTCTTGCAGCTATTCACCACACAAGGCCCATCACTATGTTGTGCGCACTGTGATTCTGTGTGTCAACTGTCATGGTCCTGACATTTGTGTATTATTCATGGACATTATCAGAGGTTGCTGGTTGTGCTGAAAGCCCCATACCCAATCCCTGCCTACGGTCCTGGGACACTGTCACACTTTGTCATTCATGCATAAATGCTACCCAGACAAGGGATGGGCCATGAATTTTGCTTTTCCAAGAGGATGTAACTCAAATGGTACAGTTAAAAGGCAGATGATGCTATACAATGTATTTGTGTATGCATGGAAGAAGCCCATGCCCAATGCCCCCTGATGAATGAGAGGTTTGCTAACGCAAGTGTGGTACATATGTAGACACAGGGATACTTTAGTGTGACGCACAGACAGTTGCCAGTCAGGCTGACAGAATGCAAGGTGATTCAGGATCCAGCTACTTGACAAGTTACATAATCAGTGGTCTGACTGAGACTGTTTGGAGGACAAACTAGACAGTTGACATGTAAAACTGTGTATGTCCTGTGTTTTTGAAGGTGACAAATGAACCCAGTGGCTGTGTTACACGGCTTAATTAGTATCAATGCTTAATGGTGTATTTGACATAATGGCAACTCCTATGCTGTTCCAGGCATCAGCAGGGGCAGTGCTTTTTGAAATGGGTGGTGTGCATGGAGGTGATCGCAGGTGTGAGCTGCATCTGTTTCTCACCAGTCCTGTAGGTGAGACTTGCATTCTAAGGGCCAACAGACATTTTCACAGGGGAAGCAATCTACATGTGCTAACAGGGCTTTGAAACTAGAAGACAGTGTATAAATTGACCTGACGTCCTTGCAGTCAGATGTTCTATGACAATGGCATACCATAGGAAAGGGTGTAGCACACTGGTTTGCTAATGTTGGTCTGTGTGTGTAGAGGAGGGAATATCAGGGTACACATCTTAGTATTCCAGGGACCTCTTCCGACAGGTGGGTTGTGATCAGGTGCATGGGTGTGTCAGGAGTTAGGAAATGGGCTGACATGTACATGGAATGTCATGTGTGGAATGCTGCTCATATGTGTGGCACTTATGCTGTCTCTGTTCTGCTTGTATGGGACTCTGGTCACAGATATTCCTTGCAAATATTGGATGCAGTTGGACTTACTGCTGTCAACGGTCTGGTCAGGCATTCCTGTTACTGATGCCAAAGCACAGTGACTGCCTCATGAATGAGGCTTCTTTTCCCCTTATTGAGTGATGGTGTCCTAGTCGTGTGCCATATGCTGCGTTGGACCTTGTTTTCAACATGTATGTGTGAAATAGTTGTGGTCCTCTGCTATTGGCCTTCAAAGGAGAAATGTACATGATATATGTCATTAATGATGGTGTGTGTATGTGACCATTGTATGTTAGGCATCACATTAGCTCTGGGATGTTCTGTGTCCTACTCAGTATCTCAGCAATGCTCCATGAGGCAACACTCTTATTCTGATAAGTAGAGATGAAGGTGTGCAAAAAGGAATAGCCAGACCATGATATGGTGATTAGAATAGGTGTTTATTTAAATTTGTTAACTAAAGTGGTGAAGGTGATCATATTCAAAAGAAATTGTTGACGATCTGTTGCCGCCTGCGTATACCAGCAGCCGTGTTCTGTAGTTCCCCCTCCTGTTGCAGGCCAGCATCCTCCTCTTCCTCCTATTCAGGCATGTGTGGCTCTGGTTCCAGGAGGGGAATGTTTCTTTTGATACAAATGTTGTGCAATATTGCACATGTGAGGATGATCCTACAGACCATCTACGGGGAATATAGGAGGCTACCACCAGTGATGTCGAGGCACCGGAACCTTGACTTGAGGATGCCGAAGGTCCTCTCGACAATGCTGCGTGTCCTCCTATGGGGGTCGTTGTAGGCACGCTCTGCAGCAGTACTTGGGTTGCCAAATGGTGTCATAATCCATGGCTGGATGCCATACCCCTGATCAGCTGCAAGAGAAAATGATTGGGATCATGTTGATGTAGCTGGCACTATTGAAATGACCTTTCATGGCAGTAGTTGTCTTGTGTTGTCTGTGACTCTTTTGTGTAATAACGTGGCATCCCATGCTTGTAGGATGTGCCATCTGCCTTGTGTTTTTTCCTTGGCAGAACGAGTGTTTGTCTGCTAACCGTTTGTCAGCAGTATGTTTTGGGATTTGCAGTACAGTGTGCCCTCCCCAGCATTGTGACTTGTGATACAGGTGTCCATGTGTCTTCACTGGGGGTGAGATGATAGTTCCATGCACAGTTTGAATTGACAGTGTTGTTAACACGTTCATATCAATGTACCCTGGACATCCCATACCTTTAGACCTAGGCAATGGATTAACGTAAAGGTCATTGAGACACTTACATTTTGCAAGGTGACATTTGGGCAACCCACTCCACACGTTGTGATCTTTGACGTCTTAACATTAGGCTGTACAGTAATTTCCGATGTGTGACAGGTTCAATGGTGACCTAAGAAACATGGCTAGCAATGTCACGACCTCAGTGTGTTCCTGTTCACATGTTGCTGTTGTGGTGTATGTGCTGTGTATGTGCTGTGTGTCCTAGAGGGCTGCTGTGCAGTGTGTATATAAGTAGGTTTTTGTATTTACCAACAAGTAGTCCATTGCCATACCGTCCATCCTGGAAGTGTTCAGTGCAGTGACGGAAGATGTATGAGTCATGTACACTCCCAGGATATTTAGCCACGATGTTGGTGATCAATCCCTGGTGATCGACTATGGCCTGCACGTTGATGGAATGTGTGTGCTTTCTGTTGCGGTAGAGGTGTTCAGTTGCAGCAGGTGGCACAAGGCGTACTTGTGTGCAGTCGATTGCACCAAGGACGTGTGGGAAGCCACTGATGAGGTAGAACCCCTGTTTTGTTTCCTGCTGCTTCTGCAGTGTGTTAGGGACGCAGATGTGGCGGGGTGTCAGTCGAATGATAGCATCCAGTACTTTGGGCAAAAAGGCGGAGAATGATGGTTGTGATATTCTGCCAACCAGGGCACAAGTTGTTTGGAAAGAGCCACTTGCCAGCATATGAAGTACGGCAAGCAGCTTTGTTTCTGTTGGGATGGTGCGGGTGTCAACAAAGTGGGGGCCAACTGCTGTTCAATGTTGCGCAGCAGCTGCTGAATGGCCTGCCAGTTCAACCTGTACCTCTGGATGATGTTGTGTTCCCTGAGGCCCTGAAGGGTGGTTCTGGGGCGGAATATCCTCTCCTGCCTTCTGCGCTGCCTTTGGGGTCCCTACTGGTGTTGTTGTAGCTGCTGGGCTCTGCGTCTGCGTGCACGCTGGATTAGTATCACCTCCATGGCTCCCTGTTGCTGCTCTGCTGCTCTGCTGTTTGTTCTGTGTGTTCTGATTAAATACAGGTGTGTTTGCCCCATTTTAACGCCTGCCCTGACCCAGGCGTTACTTTTTGGCGCAAATCAGGCTGTGAGTCATTTTCTGGCTCTGCCTCCCGGCCGTGCGTCATTTTTGCCCGAAAGCATAAATACGACGCACAGCCGTTTAAGCCATTTTTTGGACGGGAACGTCTACCTTGCATATAATTAACGCAAGGCGGGTTGGCGCATCCAAAAAATGACGCACACGGCAGAATTTTGTGGTCCACGGGCTCGGGCGTCAAAGTTTAAATACGGGGCAACGTTTGCGCTGATTGTGCGTCAAAATGTTTGACGCACAATCGGCGCAGACAGAGTATAAATATGCCCCTTAGTCTTTTGACTAGGAACCTTCTCACTGTTATGACTGATAGGGATGTGTCTGGGGTTACCCAGTGGTAGTTTATTGTGCCAGCTTTACATGGTTAAAAAGGAAACTGGTATTCTCCAGTTTTGCTAGATTTATGAACAGATAGAATCTTGGGAAAACTACACATCCACATTTTCTCAGGGCACTGCCACTGAATCTAATGTTTTCTGTAGTAAATATGAGCTTGAAGTTTACTTTCATTTAAATTAACTATGTCTAAGGCTTGTCTGTAGAGCATCTGTCAAAGTAAAGAATACTAATTTAGAAATGCCATTCTAAACTTCTGGTATAAGAACTATGATAGAGAAGAAAATAAAAAAATGCATTTTACACAAAAAATGATAACCAAAAGGTCCATTTGGAAAAAATGCATTTTTCAGGTTGATTGTCCGGACGCTCAAGTAAATTGCTGCTTGCATTCAAAACGTCTGGTGAACACTCTAACTGATTTCTGCAAACGACCTAAAATATGTAAATTTGCATCACAAGAGTAAAGCAGGATTACCCAATTACTCCAATTATTCCAGAGTAATTAAAATTACTCCCAGTCTTAATTTCGATTGCAGCAATTAGCTAACCTCAAGTGTTATCCACAAAGTCACCAGGGACTGGCTGTCTATTTTCAACTTGATCCAGACTGAAGAAAAGCTTTGCAGTCATAGACACTTGTCTGCTAAAAGATCACATCTATCATTTAAGGAATTTTTATTTTTGTATCTACGATTTAAACAATAACGTTCAGCCACCAATTAAGGGATACTGACAATAACCACAGGAAACTTAAAATATTGTGTGTGGTTATCATGGGTAAAATAATTTGCAAACATTTGTTTATGGATATCCCAGCCTCGGAAACAGTTGTCTTGGGGTTCCCCGGCCTCTGCAGCAAGGCTTAACATGGCGCCTAACCGACCAACTGTTCTCAGCCTTACTTTGTGTACTATGAGAGTTTGGCAATTGTATTTTGCCAATAGAACCTGCTGCAATAATATCCAGAATTACATGGTGCAGAAGATCAAGAAGTAAATATATCTTTAATTGTGGGGTGCACATCAAGTACTGAGTTGGTAAACATTGTTTATTAGAAATGCCATGCTGGTTGATTTTCAAAATTCTTGCTAGCGCTTTTCAAGTGACTTTAAGAAATCCCAGTTCATTGGTTAACAAAACACCCTAGCTGAGAGTGTCCACAATTTAAAAAATGGTGCCATTTGATTGGTCAAGAGGCACCTTGTTTTCACCAGTCTTCTCTTCCTGCGGGATCGAGAGGCTCTAGTGACTCCTGTGGAAGTGAGCGCTGTGAATGGCTATTTGTTGGAGGTTCAGAAATTAAATGTCCACTGTTTGACCAGAAAGCCTTAGAGTGTCATCCCCCAACTTTTTGCCTGCCTCCCTCCACTTTTCTTACACTGTTTGTGCTGGTTTCAGGACTCTGTGCACTTTAGCACTGCTGTCCAGTGCTAAAGTGCACATGCTCTCTCCCCTAAACATGGTAACATTGGTTCCTACCCAATTTACATATTTAGTTTACCTGTAAGTACCTAGTAAAGTGCACTACATGTGCCCAGGGCCTGTAAATTAAATGCTTCTAGTAGGCCTGCAACACTGACTGTGACACCCTCATAAATAGCCCTTTAACCATAGCTCAGGCCTGCCACTGCAAGGCCTGTGTGTATGCAGTTTCACAGTCACTTCGACTTGCATTTAAAACTACTTGCCAAGCCTTACATTTCCCTTTTTCTACATATACGTCACCCCTAAGGTAGGCCCTAAGTAACCCATAGGGCAGGGTGCTGTGTAGGTAAAAGGCAGGATATTTACTCATGTGTTTTACATATCCTGGTAGTGGAAAACTCATAAATTATGTCTCCACTACTGTGAGGCCTGCTCCTCTCAAAGACTAGCATTAGAACTGCCCTCATATACATTTGAGTGGTAGATTCTGACCTGCAAGGAGTAGCCATGTCATATTTAGTATGCCCAGAATGGTAATAGAAAATCCTGCTTACTGGTGAAGTTGTATTTAATATTGCTATTTTAGAAATTACAATTTTAGAAAGTGGGCATTTCTCTGTACTTACTGCCAACTTTGCCTTACAGCCTGTCTCCAATCTACATCTGGTATGTGCTGGTTGACAGTCCCCCCTTGTCCATTCTACCCAGACAACCACAAGTACCAGACACTCAGTCACATATGCATTTGTTTGCATACTGAATTGCTCTTCCTGGGCTGGAAGGGTGGAGGGGCTCGGCTCACACTTACATTTCAAATGCCAGTGGCCTGCCCTCACACAAATAACTTATAACTCCCCAAAAGGACCCTGACAGACAGGACTGGGCTGATAGAGGAACTTTTGCACTTCAAAACCACTCTTTGAAGTTTCATTCTTGGATATATAAACTGGGTCTCTGACCCCACCATCTCAGGCACTTCTGGACCTGCACCTGCACCCTGTCAGAGGAGCTGCCTAGCTGCCCATTGGACTCATCTGGACTGATTTGCTGAGAAGGACTGCTGCCCTGCTTGTTGCCCTGCTGCCCTGCTTGCCTCTGACTCTGCTGGAAGGACTCTGCCTTCCCCCTGAAGTACTCTCCAAGGGCTTATATTGAGCTTGCTTCCTATTTCTGAAGTCTCAGTGTAGGAGGCTGGCCTGGTTTGTAGTGGGTACCTGGGGTACCTACACCTTATACCAGGTCCAGTTATCCCTTATTAATTAAATGTAGTAGTGTTCTAGCAGCTTAGGCTGAACTAGGAGACATGCAAAGCTTATGCAAAACCACTTATAGTTACACAGTACTTATACACAAGTAAAGACAATACTCAGTGTTACCAAAAATAAAGGTATTTACTTGGGTGACACAGTACCAAAAATATTCCTTCTGGAGGTAAGTATTATACACAATATATACACTAGACACCAAAATTAGACAAGTAATTAGTCATAGAACAATGCAAGCAATAGGAAATGCTATAGAAAGCAATGGGAGAAAACATGTCTAGGGGCAACACAAACCACATACTAAGAAAGTGGAATGTGAATTACAAATTCCCCCCTAGACAAGTGTAGTGTGTGCAGAATCGCTGGGAGAGTAAGAATACAGTAAATGTAAGTAAATTACCCAAACCCCAGAGCCCAGAAAAGCAGGAGTAAAGTACTGCAAGTTTCCTTAGGACACACTACACCTCATGATTGGAATTTTGCAGCAACCAACCAAATCTGCGAACAACAACTGCTGGATTCCTGGAACTGAAGACCTGCAAAGGAAGAGGAACAAGTCCAGACGTCGAAAGAAGTTCCAGGAAAGACAGGAGCCCCTGCCATCCCAGAAGAGGGTGCAAAAGAAGACTTTCTGGTTAGGCGAAGACTGCAGGAATGCACCCTAGGAAGATGCCAGAGGGTTCCTGCATGATGCAAAGGATGTCCCATGACATGAAGATTATTGCAGATGTGATTTCATGTTGGAAGTCTCCAACAAGCCTTGGCTACAACAAAAGTGTGTTTTGCATCAAAATGGCACTGGATGGACCCAGGAGGAACCTGGAGGCCTCAACTCTGTGTGAGGAGGAAGAGCTGGTTCTCAACACTTCAGAGAGCACCCAGGATGCCAGCCAGCACCCCGGGAGTCACAGGATCCGGGGACAAAGGAGGTGCAAAATGCGGTGGATGCAGCACAACAACAGAAGGTCCCACGCCACCGGGGAACAATTCAGGGAGCTGAGCATCGCAGGATGGAGTGCTGGTGACATGGGCCAGGCTGTGCACAAAGGAATTTCGCAAATAGTGCACAGAGGCTTCTTGGGGAAGGCAAGGTCTTCCCTCCTCCAAATTGCATCAGCAGGACCTCAGGACAGTCTATGTTGATGATGTCCACCTTCTGTGTCCTTAGGAGCACGCTCGTCACTGTGAGAGGAGTCCAAGGGTACCAGTCGTCGTCTTGGAAGGTGCCTGCTGGAGCAGGGAATTGACTCCGTCACTCCACAGAGATTTCTTCGGTCCTTGTAGTGCAGGATGAAGACAGGGATTCCTCAGAGTGTGCACACCGTGGAAACTGTTGCAGTTGATGACTTGGAGCTGAGGTTGCAGAAGGAAACAATCTCTTGGGGATACTTTGTTGCAGTTACAGCATTTCTTAGAGCAGGCTGCGGTTGATCCGAGGTCATAGGATGCTGAAGTAGTTGCAGAGGATTCCAGAAGCAGAATCTGAAGAGAACCCATAGGAGAGACCCTAAATAGCCCTGAGAGGGGGATTGGCTACCTTATCAGGTATGGACCTATCAGGAGGGGTCTCTGATGTCACCTGCTGGCACTGGCCACTCAGAGCCATCCAGAGTGCCCTCACACCTTGCATGCCAAGATGGCTGAAGTCTGGGACACACCGGAGGAGGTCTGGGCACCACCTCTAGGGTGTTGATGGACAGGGGAGTGGTCACTCCCCTTTCCTTTGTCCAGTTTTGGGCCAGAGCAGGGGACAAGGGGTCCCTGAACCGGTGTAGACTGGCTTATGCAAGGAGAGCACCATCTGTGCACTTCAAAGCATTTCCAGAGGTTGGGGGAGGCTACCCCTCCCCTACCTGTAACACCTATTTCGAAAGGGAGAGGGTGTATTACCCTGCTCTCAGAGGAAATGCTTTGTTCTGCCTTCCTGGGACTGGGCTGCCCAGAGCCCAGGAGGGCAGAATCCTGTCTGTGAGGTGGCAGCAGCTGTAGCTGCAGTGCAAGCCTCAGAGACCTGATTTGACAGTACTGGGGGTCCATTGTCTCCCCAATACCAGATTTGATCTTAGACATGTTACATGGCCATATTCGGAGTTACCATTGTGAAGCTACATATAGGTATTGACCTATGTGTAGTGCACATGTGTAATGGCGCCTCCGCACTCACAAAGTCCGGGGAAATGGCCCTGAACTATGTAGGGGGCACCTTTGCACTAGCAAAGGTGCCCTCACACTTAGTAACTTTGCACCTAACCTTCAGCAAGTGAAGGTTAGACATATGTGTGACTTATAAGTTACTTGAGTGCAATGAAAATGGCTGTGAAATAACGTGTGCATTATTTCACGCAGACTGCAATGGCAGGCCTGTGAAAGGGTTTGTCTGAGCTCCCTATGGGTGGCAAAAGAAATGCTGCAGCCCATATGGATCTCCGGGAACCCCAATGTCCTGGGTACCTAAGTAGCATATACTAAGGACTTATAAGTGGGGTCAAGTGTGCCAATTGAAATTGGTAAATGAAGTCACTAGCCTTTAGGATCCCAGTGAGACAGGCAAAAGCATACTGACATACAGGTAAAAATGGGGGTAACATGCTAAGGAAGATGGTACTTTCCTACACTCATGGCCAAAAAAGACTTCACCTCTTCAAGAGTCCCTCCCTCTACTCCACTATGCATGCTTGTCATCCGGTGAAGGGGTGCTAGCAGACAAGCGAGACCGTCCCAATACCCTACTGTGTACATGCATCATGCTGAGGGCATCTGTCAACGGAGAGCCCAGTCCTTTCCCATACCCTATTATGTACACCTATTAGGGGATAGAGGAGATACCAGTCATTTTCTGCACCCTACTAAGGACACCAGAGTTCCACAAGATACATCTCAGCAGACAGGTCAGTCTCTCTACACAACCTACTATGCACACTTGGGATCCAAGAAAGAAGTCTCAGTGGAGAGGCTAGTCTCAATCCACATTCAACTACACACAAATGTTATCCAAGAAATAGGTCTCAGTGGAAAGGCCAATTCCTCCCCACACCCTACTAAGCGCACCTGTCATCCCAGAGAGAGGTCTCCGTTGAGAGCCTACTATGCATACTTGTCATCCAAAAGAGAGGTGTCAGCAAAGAAGTAAGTCCTTCCACACATCCTAGTATGCACACTTGGAATTCAAGAAATAGGTCTCAGCGAAGAGACCAGTTCTTCTCTACACCCTACGAAAGACATCGAAACCCTGAGGATAGATGCCAATGAAGAGTCCCTCTCATATCCTACTACACACACCATTGTCCCTCCCAGATAGAGGTCTTGTTGGAAATGTCACTTGTTTTCTACACCCAACCACAGACATTTGTTATCCAAGAGAGAGGTCTCAGTACAAGATCACTACCTCCCCAAATCCTGCTATGCTCACCCATTATTTACCAGAGAGGTCCCAGCAGAGAGGCCAGCCTCTCTCCCCCCTACTATGCACACCAATCATTCCAGAGAGAGGTATCAGCTGAAAGCGAAGTCGCTCCACAATTCTGGAATACCTGTCAACCCAGAGAGAGGTCTCATTATAGAGCCCCTAGTACACACACCTGTCATTCAAGAGAGAGGTTTCTGCGGAGAGGTCAGCCCCTCCCTATATCCTACTGAGTACACTCATTACCCTGAGGATATCTGTCAATAGAGAGGCCAGTCCTCTCTTTAGCCTATTATGCACACCTGTTATCCCAGAAGGAGGTATTGGTGGATATGCCAGGTGTTTTCTGTACACTGCTCCGGACCTCTGTTAGAGAGGTCTCAGCAGAGAGGCGAGTACTTCTGCACACCCTACTACACTCACCTGTCATGCAACAGTGAGGTCTCAGTGGAGAGGACAGCCCCATCTCACACTCTACTATGCTCACCCATCATGTAAGACAGAGGTCTGAGCAGTGAAGCCTGTCCCTCTTCACCGTCTATTATGCACACCCGTTATCCTAAATAGAGAGGTCTCTATGCTCACCCATTATACAACAGAGAGAGGGCCCAATGGAGACACTGGCCCCTTCCCACAAGCTACTATATACACTTGTGATTCAAGAGAGAGGTCTCAGCGTAGAAGCCATCCTTCTACACACCATAGTATGCAAATCTGTCATACAGGAGGGAAATCTCAGCAGAGGGGCCAGATAGAGGTCTCAGTGGAGAGGCCAGACCCTCCTCGCACCCTACTATGCACACCTGTCATCCCAGAGAAAGGTCTCAGTGGAGAGGGAAATCCCTCCACATAACCTGGAAACAGACACCTGTCATCCTAGAAAGACATTTCAGTGGAGGATGCAGTCCCTCTCTATACCCTAATATGCATACCCATCATCCTAGAGACAGGTGTCAGTGGGGAGAGCAGTCCTTCCACACACCTTAGTATGGACATTCAAGAGAGAGGCCCAGCAGAGAAACGAGTCCCTCACCACCTACTATTATGTACACCTATCACTGTGAGGATAGCTGCCAATGGAGAGGACAGTCACTTTCCATACCCTACTATGCACACTGGGTATCCCGATAAATGTCTTAGGGGATATGCCAGTCGATTTCCAAATTCTACTATTGATTTCTGTTATCCAAGAGTGAAGTATCAACACAGAGGCCAGCCCCTTCCCACACCCTACTATGCTCACCCATCATGTAAGAGAGAGGTCTGTGTGGAGAGGCAGTTATTTATCATTCCCTACTGCGCATGAGTTTTTGTTGCTATACTGTCGATTGCAGAGAACTCAACTAGTTTATGTAGATGGGATGGACACCTATACGCACGAGTGTACCATGGGTGCTTATTTGTTTTTAAAAATAAAGACAGTTTTAATTAACTAAAACAACAGATAAAGTGGAATTTGTGTGGCTCTGAAAAAACCTTTTATGTTTATAGTGTATAATGTACAACTGGATGCATTTCTCGATGTTATTAAGGGAGCTCCTGTTCCTTCTGTAGTAAAGTACACACCATTTTTACTGTACACATCCTGCATTCCAGCATGGATATTGTCATGATAAATAGAGCTTGTGCTGTAATGAAGGAGAAATGCAGAAATTATTTCAATAAAATGCTTCCAGGACTTCTCAATCTCAGGCAAAACTGTTTTAACTTTTGCTATTTTACCTTTGCTGGAAGCAGCACACTCTGGTTGGCTGAGGTGAGGTCATAGCCAGGCAGAACCTACCATTCCCCTCAGGGGTGGGTGATTACACTCACTGTATAACCTGTGTTCACCTTTGGTTAGCTTGGCACTGAGCAGCCAGGCTTATCACAGGGGCAATACGTAAAGCATTGGCACAGCACTGTCACACAACAAATGCAATGAGCGTCACAAAAAAGGCTTCACGTGAGGTGTATGTAAATAAAGTTTGTATTCAACACACATTAGTTAACACAACATGAACATCATGTATCTGAGCATATTTCACATTTCAAAATATCACTAGCAGTACTAGGCCCAATGAGTTAAAATGGCATCAGTAATATGTATACTACTTTGCCCCTAACACCCTCATGAAGTGCAAAATGTTGACAGCACAAGACCCAACCGAACAATTATTCTAATTCCATTGTACACAGTTATAGGGTGTGCCTTGGTTCACAGCGATAGCGGTAATGTGTACACAGGTAATTATAAGACTTTTAAATGGCCTCGTGGGCTACAGGCTGCAAGGGTAAAACTGTAAAACGTAATACACTTTTGGCAAGAATCAATGTGTAGAGCAACACTGCCATGCAGTGCTGTTAAGAACACACAGTCACTCTCATGCACTCCCTCAGCACCAGTATTAGGTACTACAAATATCAGACAGGTTTGTATGGCATGCACTCACACACCAATGCACACACTGCACCCTAATCCAATGCATTGATATCCGGCAGGTCAATAGATATTGTACCCACAGACCCCAGACCCAAACCCGCCTCAGCCTTTCATACAACCTCAACTACCCCACCCCTCACAGACTCGAGTTGAAGGAATCCTTTCCCCTCCCCGGACACTAGGCCAATCCGCGCCGGAGTCACACTCAGGGTTCCAGGGAAAAAGATGGCAAGAGAGATAACAGGCAGTTTTAGGTGGCAGTCGACAAATGGAGGTTTGGCCACCTGTCGGGAAGTTCAAATCAAAGGTCACCCACTGTGCGCCGGGCCCTTGTCTAGTTCTGCGAGGCACAAGGGGAGTCAACATGTCTTGGGACCTCACATGGAGTGCTAAGGTAGTCCAAGAAATTTCCTTGAGTGTTCAACAAATCCAGGAATACTAGAACATTTCTTATAAGTCTTATTGTATTAAAACAGTCTTTCTTAAAACTCCAATGACCAGAAGCCATATAAGTGTGTTTCAATCAAAAATTATTTCTTTATTCCTTTAATAATGTTTCAGCAGCAGCTCAGACAATGTGTTTTGTCCCGTATATGGGACTTCATCAGGGTTCTTCATTCCCTTTTACTGTTTCTCTGATGATTCTTCTTCTATAACACATGTCAAACAATGCGTCCATTTTCTTGCGATAATGGCATTACTCCTAGTCCTACTCCCTCGCCTTCCTTTAAACCAATGAGGCTTCCTGCCTCCCACTAGACCCTCCCCTCCCCTTTTAAACCCCCCCCCCTCCACCCCTACCCCCTCCTGTACAAAAACCAAGCCCAAGCAGCAACTCAGACAGTCCGTACCGGGAGGGCGGGAGGGAACGGAAAGGAAGGCGAGGGAGTAGGACTAGGAGTAATGCCATTATCGCAAGAAAATGGACGCATTACCTCCCGTCCCTCCCTCGCCTTCCTTTAAACCAATGAGACATAGCAAGAAACCCACAGGAGACGGACACTGAGTTGCAAGAAGTTCAATATCATGCACAAAGGCCACCAAAACCCCACCCATAAGACTACATAGAGGATAAGACCCGGTGAACCAATACCGACTCCAAACTACCCAAGTCCGACCGGCCAGAATGCCGAACAAACGCCAAAGGCGAGGCCCAAGTGGCGGCCCTGCAAAACTCCACCACTGAAGTCCCCTGAGACTCTGCCACCCAAGCCGCCATACCCCTGGTAGAACGACCCTGAACCCCTTGATGAGGAACAACCCCTATCAAGGAAAAAACCAAACAGAATCAATGATCTCACCCACCGACTCAAGGAAGCCGTGGAAGGCATCGCCGCTACGGGCCGGCCCAAAATATACAAAAAGCGAATCACCCTTACGGAAAGGAGCCACCACCCACAGGCACTCCAACAAAGCCCTGCGTACATCCAACAAATGCAAACGAACCATCTCCACCAAAGCGGGATTCGGACAAAAGGAAGGAAGGATGACCTCCTGGCGAGCATGAAAAGAAGAATTGACTGTCGGGATAAAAGAAGGAACCGGAACCAGAACCACCCGATCCGGAAAAACTTCCCAAAAAGGAAAGGAACAGGCCAAGGTCCCCAATTCTCCTAAACGGCGAGCCGAAGCAATGGCCACCAAAAAGAACGTCTTTAAGGAAAGAAGACGTAAACACAGTCCCCCAGATGTTCAAAGGTTAATCCGTTAAAACATCCAACACCAAAGAAAGATCCCTTGAAGGAAAAGAACGTACAGGGCGAGGAAACAAATGAAGAAGCCCCTGAAAAATCCCGGCAACAAACGACCCTTATCCGGAAGGCTGCGCCATGGACCTCTAAATGCCTGAACAGCCGCCCACTGTACCAGCAGAGACGCCCCTGACAACCTCAACTGTGCACCGTCCTGCAAGACCTGCATCACATCAAAGAGAGACGTGCCGGTAGGATCCAATACATGCCTCAATCATCAAGAAGAAAAAAACCTTCCACAGCCTACCCTAAGAAAGTAAAGTGGAACGCTGCCTGGAACCCAGTAAAGTAGAACTCACAGCCACTGGCACCCCCAGACCCGTCAAACCTCAGCGGGCCATTCCCAGACCGTCAAGTGTAACTCCCCCAAGACCTCAACGAGAGGCAGGGAAACTCCAGGGGTGACGGACACAGAGGAAGAGGCCACAACCGACCGGATGCCCTCAGCCGCAGCAATGGGAACCAATTCGCCCTAGGCCAATGGGGAGCAATCAGGATAACCCTGTCCCCCAGAAGCCGCACCCTTAACAGCAAAGGCCTGAGTAGCTGAAACGGCGGGAACGCATACAAAAAGCCCCTCGGCCAAGGACACGACATCCCGTCCACCTTCCAGGCTTGGGGACACCGAAAACCGGGAGCCGAAGTAACCGAGCTACGCGTTTTTCCCAGACGCGAACACATCCAGCACTGGAAGACCCCAGATCCGAACCAGATGAAGGAACAGTGAACTCTAGAGGGAGAAAAGTTGAGAGGAAGTAACACCCCGCTCCGCAGATCCGCCCGCACAATGCCCGAATGTATGCAGCCCTGAGAGCAGAAACCCACTCCTGAGCCCACACAAAAATCTTCCTGGCCAGACTGAACAAAGCCCTTGACCAGGTCCCCCCCTGAAGGATGACATAAGCCCTGGCCCCTACTTTGTCCGAACAAGCACCGCAGAACCACCAAATGACCTTGCAGCCGCAACCATAGAAAAGCACAGAGGGCAGTCTGTACCACAACCATCCACACCATGGACCGGAGCACCACAAACTTCTCCACTGACACTGCCACCAAGCCAAGAAGAGTCCGAAACTGAGACCCTAGAAAAACCAGATCCTGGGAAGGGACTAAACCGATAGCACCCCCTTGATTAAAAAATCAGTGGTTCTGCCGGACACCAAAACATGGGCTACCTGCCTCTGAAATAGGGCCAGCGAGGTAGAATGGAACAAACGTCGGCCAGATATGGATGAGTAAACACCCCTTCTGAATGTAGCAAAGCCACCAGGGGGGCCAGCACCGCCATAACAATCTGAGGAGAAGACCTGAGGCCGAACGGCAGTACACAAAACTGACAGTGCACCCGATCCACAGCAAACCTCAGGAACCTCCGCGAAGACCTTGCCACAGGCACGTGCAGGTAGGCATCTTGCCGAACCAGTGACCCCAGAAAGTCCCCGCGACTGACCAAGGGAAAAACAGTCAAAATAGACAGTACGCGGAAATGCACCATCCTGATCCAAGCATTCACCCCCCTCCTATCTAGCACAGGTCGAAACCCCCCAGATACTACCTGAACTAGAGATAAGACCGAATAAGTGCCTAGACCCCTAACTTCCAGCGGGGCGCGGGCAACAGCCCCTTGACCAGCAAGTCCCGGACACCGTCCAACCACGCCTTTCTCCACTACCCTCCAGCCGGCAGAGGAGGGGGACGAACCCCGAATCTGGAGGCATCACCACAAAATCGAAGACGTAACCATTGGCCACAATGTCCAGCACCCAACGCTCGCTGACACTCTCCTTCCAAGACGAAAGAAAGGGGCTCAGCCTTCCCCCAACCAGCCCTACGCCAGGCCCACAGTGATTGTCAGGACCCCACCTCGAATCCACCCCGGATCGAAGGCACCAACATCTCAGGGGAAAAACACGGCTGAAAACGCCGTTTCCTAAAAGAAAAAGATTTGGCCTCCATCCAAGGAGAAGAACGGGAATGCTTCTTCCAAACATGTGTTTTGACCAGCCGAGGCAGGATACAAACCCTTGTCCTGGGGAGCTTCCAGCACCAGAGGCAGAAGACAGAGCCGCTGAGCTATTGCTCCTTGCCTATAAGGCAAAGCATGCCTCCGTTCCTTAAAAGCTATGTAAAGCATGGAAGGTAAATGAACCCCAAACAAGCTATGACCCTCAAAAGGTAGTCTCAGCCCGGCAGACTACCCCCCCGGGATGGCCTTCCAGGCTCGGAACCAGAGGGACCTCCGGGCCCCAATCAAAGCACCAGACGCCAGAGCCAAAGCACGGACCACATCTGAAGAGATATCTGCCAACAACCTGGCCTGCTGCTCCATACCAGCCAGGAGCTCCGAACACTCTGCCCCATCCTGAACAGCCACTGCCAGTTCATCCAAGTCCTGCACCAACGACAGGGTCGCAGAAGCAGAAGAAATACCTGCTCTCAGAGCCAGATTCTCCGCTGCAAAAGCCCTCCTAAGCCCTGAGTCCACCCTACGGGCCGTGGCCTCAGTAGGCACACAATCCTCCGGATTGACAGCTGTTTTGCCAATCAGGGTAGCCAAACGTGAATCCAGGAGGACCGAGGGAGGCCATACCTCCTCACCTTCAAGTAAAGAACGTATCTGAATGAACCGTGGAACCTGAGCCATATCCACATCCTCCACTCCCAAAACACCATAACCTTCACAGGTCCCCGAAAAGGCATGGAAAATTCAGACAGCGTCTGATATTGTGGAAATAAGTGAGAGCCAGAGTTGGCAGGACTAACCACAGGAAACCCCAAACCGTCCCGCACATGTGCCATCACAACCCACATCACCTTCCTGGAGCATCCCCTTCCTCACTCTCAGAGGAGGACTTCCCTGCAATTGCAGGAGAATGGGTAGCCCTAGCCCCACTAGGCCAGGCCATCCCCGCATGAAGAGCTCTGGAAACAGCCCCCTCAAACAGCTCCTGCACCTCCTCCCTGGACATGATGGGTGCAGCACCACCACCCTGAATCTGGGGGCTCCCAGGAGTGGAAATGCCATCAGCACCTCCCTCCCTTGAGGAGGAAGAAGAAATAATCCTTATAAGATATTCTAAGGGCGTAGGCGGGATTCGTACCACTGTACACAGGCATCCTGCTGCACCAAAGGTGCTTGACCTTGCCACTGAGCTATAGCTCCTAGATTCCGTCCATTAACTGAATCTGTAGGCATGATCTCATCCACAGAACACCTTGTCACCAACCTAAAAAAACATCCAAATATACAGGGCCCAGGCACAATATCCCAGAACCAATCCATATAAAGGTCAAAACAAGAATTTCAGTCAAAATGCGGGCAGAACGCCCGTCTTACCCGCACAGAAACCAAAAAACACTCTTCGGCATCCCTCCGCGGCGAAGAAAAACCGGAACCTAACGCCCCAGCCACCAAGAGCCGGCTGACCCCGTCAGCCGCCTCCCAGGACGCGTCTTACGAGCAGCCCCGCCTGCTCAGAAAAGACGCGCCCGGCCGAAGCACACCTCGCGGAGCTCCGCTTCCCGAGGAGTGCATCCAACAATGACCTCCAGGCCCCGCCGTGAAGGTAAGTGAAAAGGGAAAGTCTAGCGTGGGCTAGACAAAAAGAACAGGAGGGGGTAGGGGGGGGGGTTTAAAAAGGGGAGGGGAGGGTCTAGTGGGAGGCAGGAAGCCTCATTGGTTTAAAGGAAGGCGAGGGAGGGACGGGAGGTAATACACATTTTTCCTTTTCAGCAGTGTTGCCAAGAAGGATGCAATACCTCCTCTCTGCGGAGCCTTCCCGTCTTCGGACCTGCTTCCAATCACTCACAGAGGTGCTCTGCACTTACTCTCACCACCCAGGCCCGTCAATTATACCTAGTAACAAGGAGTTGTCAGGGCCAGGCGAGGAAATGGCAGTTGGTCCACCACACTGAGGGCCGTCAAAGTAGTAATCGTGGAGTGAGAGAGGAAGCACGGGAGCCTCTCAGAAGGACACACATTGAACAAAGTTGTATCCAGGCAATCTGAGCACTCTAGAACACAGGTTCACTCCCACAGGCCTCCCTGGGCATGAGGCACAAAGTCTGGTGTGCGATGACTTGAGTCACACCAGACAATTCTGAATTCACACAGAGGCACGAGTTCAGTGGTGCCACACGAGGTAGCATGCAGCACTGCTACGGGTACACCCCCACCTCAGAGGTTTGTAACCTGTTATTTAGACTGTACGCAGTGGCCACAGGCAATGAGTGTGCAGTTAGTGTGTCACATAAGAGAAATACGGCATGATCGATGAAGCAGTCCATGGGGGTCCCACAACTGGTGAATCTGCTCATCACCAAACAATATGCTTATGTGTGTCGAGGCCCCACGATGCAAGGCCACACTCCTGAAATGCAGGCAGTTCCTTTAGGGATCAGCACCAAGCAATCTGGTCTCCAGGCACAATACTCACCACGCTCACACCGCCTCTACCAAGTGGAATCTAGCAAACAATGTGGGCACGTAATAGGGCACTGCTTTCCAGGTGTCACAGCTAGAACGTGTAGGTCCCTTGTGGGAGGTCTTTGATATCTATGAGACGTCCACCAGAGAACAGGGGGCAAGCCAAGAAGTCATTGGAGAGCACATTTTGGGGTGCGCACAGCAGCAAGCAGTCAGCCTGGGCTAGCCACCATTCAGGAAGGGTGCAAAGTCCCTTCCAAGTGCAGTAAATACTTGTCATGCACAGCAGACTCCTCTGGCAGTGTGCACCAAGCAGTCCTTTTTTTCTGGTCCTGCATCCCCACAAATGTATCTCTAGTTTGCTGCAGTGTGGCACTAGTAATTATACTGTAGTGTACCTTTGAAGGTGGGGGAGGTTCAGAGGGTAATCCTTTGAACCACCAATATTGCCCCTAAATTCCTGTTTGCCATGGGGCTATGGAATACAGATCACTATTGGGACCAAGATGTGGCTCAGAGAGGCCAAATGTCAAAGTCTCTCCCTCTAATTTATCCAGCCAGGCCCTCAAATGGAAGAGATATGTCGTTCCAGCTGTGTTCCCATCATTTGTAGCTGTCACTGGGGAATACACAGATGTGGTCTGCTAGCCTCCAGTATGGATTTGAGTTGAATTTAAAAAGAACATAGTAATGCCCACGTTATAGATGTGGCATTTCTAGGTTATTATTGACAAAACCTCCTTTACTACACAAAGGGGTTTGTCAGGACGAATTCAATGGTAGTAAACATTATTAGGCTGCTCCACTGCAATCCACTATTGCAGTTGGGAGTAACTGTACACTTCTCCCATGTTGACCTATGGGGAGAGCAGTTCTCGTAGATAGTGAAAACACACATGGGTATTCTTCACTCTCTGGGCATACTTACCCTTGCCCACACATGAGCCTTCATTGGCAGGCTGGACACATGCTGAAGAACACAAAAGGTGCAAGTGTACATACATAGTGAAAATATCCAAACATAAAATGTGTTCTACCAGGAAAATCATCAAGTGAATGTATTCATGCTGGGTGTCGCATAACTAGTTAGCATGAAGAAGTCTTGTTCGAACCCCAGCATGAATACATTCACTAAATGATTTTCCTGGCAGAGTACATTTTATGTTTTGGTTGCATTACCCTTGTTATCTAGATTACAGGGTGTCCCCTTTATGAAGTGTTCACACATAGGCACACACAGATATTCTCTACTTCCTAACATATGTGAGAAAGGCATGAATACTTTAACTCTGTACTTACAGTAGGAAAGTGCCCAGAGTCTTAAAGCCATTGAGCCATTATGGAGTTAAAGTCATTTTTTGGATGTGGAAACCTACTTTGCGTCAATGAGATGCAAAGTAGGCGTTCCCGTGCAAAAAATGACTCTATGGCCATAGCGCCATATTTATCCCCAAGTGCTAAAATCATGTACGGGAGGGAGAAGGGGTCAAAAATGCCGGAGTGAGGGCAGGTGTTGGGGGACCTGTGGGCCTAGTTCCATTGTGGAACACCATAGAATAAGCCCACGGGTGCCCTCCCCAGGCCCCAGGGACACCCCCACCCACACCAGAGGGACAGTGAAGGATGGGGGGCCCCATCCCAGGTAGGTATAGGTAAGTACATATAAGTATTTTATTTTATTTTTTAAAGTGCAATTGGGGGCCCTGAAATGGGCCTCCATACATGGCACTGGGTGCAATGGCCATGCCCAGGGGACCCTGGTCCCCTGTGCTGGCCACTGGGGTGGTGTAAAGCAAAATACAAACGCTGTGGGATAGCGTAACTGGATGGACGGAATGCGGAACCAATCAAACATTCACCCCCAGTCACAAATCTGGGTTTAATCCATCCATTATTTTGCTCACCATGCCACCCCAGTTTGAACCCAGCCATATGCAAATCAGCCTTGACCCTGTTCCACATGGGAACAGTCCAGCCCGAACTGCCAGGCCAGGTTCTCCCTGGACTGGAAACAAGCATCCTGGGACCGGTTTCGGGGTTTCACCCCTCTTCAGCCAGGCTAGCTTGAATCCAGTGGCACAGTGAGCCCGGGACCCACATCTGGGCATACCCGGCGCACTTAGGGCGGCAAAAGCAAAGCAAAATACAAACGCTGTGGGATAGCGTAACTGGATGGACGGAATGCAGAACCAATCAAACATTCACCCCCAGTCACAGATCTGGGTTTAATCCATCCATTATTTTGCTCACCATGCCACCCCAGTTTGAACCCAGCCATATGCAAATCAGCCTTGACCCTGTTCCACATGGGAACAGTCCAGCCCGAACTGCCAGGCCAGGTTCTCCCTGGACTGGAAACAAGCATCCTGGGACCGGTTTCGGGGTTTCACCCCTCTTCAGCCAGGCTAGCTTGAATCCAGTGGCACAGTGAGCCCGGGACCCACGTCTGGGCATACCCGGCGCACTTAGGGCGGCAAAAGCAAAGCAAAATACAAACGCTGTGGGATAGCGTAACTGGATGGACGGAATGCGGAACCAATCAAACATTCACCCCCAGTCACAGATCTGGGTTTAATCCATCCATTATTTTGCTCACCATGCCACCCCAGTTTGAACCCAGCCATATGCAAATCAGCCTTGACCCTGTTCCACATGGGAACAGTCCAGCCCGAACTGCCAGGCCAGGTTCTCCCTGGACTGGAAACAAGCATCCTGGGACCGGTTTCGGGGTTTCACCCCTCTTCAGCCAGGCTAGCTTGAATCCAGTGGCACAGTGAGCCCGGGACCCACGTCTGGGCATACCCGGCGCACTTAGGGCAGCAAAAGCAAAGCAAAATACAAACGCTGTGGGATAGCTTAACTGGATGGACAGAATGCGGAACCAATCAAACATTCACCCCCAGTCACAGATCTGGGTTTAATCCATCCATTATTTTGCTCACCATGCCACCCCAGTTTGAACCCAGCCATATGCAAATCAGCCTTGACCCTGTTCCACATGGGAACAGTCCAGCCCGAACTGCCAGGCCAGGTTCTCCCTGGACTGGAAACAAGCATCCTGGGACCGGTTTCGGGGTTTCACCCCTCTTCAGCCAGGCTAGCTTGAATCCAGTGGCACAGTGAGCCCGGGACCCACGTCTGGGCATACCCGGCGCACTTAGGGCGGCAAAAGCAAAGCAAAATACAAACGCTGTGGGATAGCGTAACTGGATGGACGGAATGCGGAACCAATCAAACATTCACCCCCAGTCACAGATCTGGGTTTAATCCATCCATTATTTTGCTCACCATGCCACCCCAGTTTGAACCCAGCCATATGCAAATCAGCCTTGACCCTGTTCCACATGGGAACAGTCCAGCCCGAACTGCCAGGCCAGGTTCTCCCTGGACTCGAAACAAGCATCCTGGGACCGGTTTCGGGGTTTCACCCCTCTTCAGCCAGGCTAGCTTGAATCCAGTGGCACAGTGAGCCCGGGACCCACGTCTGGGCATACCCGGCGCACTTAGGGCGGCACAAGCAAAGCAAAATACAAACGCTGTGGGATAGCGTAACTGAATGGACGGAATGCGGAACCAATCAAACATTCACCCCCAGTCACAGATCTGGGTTTAATCCATCCATTATTTTGCTCACCATGCCACCCCAGTTTGAACCCAGCCATATGCAAATCAGCCTTGACCCTGTTCCACATGGGAACAGTCCAGCCCGAACTGCCAGGCCAGGTTCTCCCTGGACTGGAAACAAGCATCCTGGGACCGGTTTCGGGGTTTAACCCCTCTTCAGCCAGGCTAGCTTGAATCCAGTGGCACAGTGAGCCCGGGACCCACGTCTGGGCATACCCGGCGCACTTAGGGCGGCAAAAGCAAAGCAAAATACTAACGCTGTGGGATAGCGTAACTGGATGGACGGAATGCGGAACCAATCAAACATTCACCCCCAGTCACAGATCTGGGTTTAATCCATCCATTATTTTGCTCACCATGCCACCCCAGTTTGAACCCAGCCATATGCAAATCAGCCTTGACCCTGTTCCACATGGGAACAGTCCAGCCCGAACTGCCAGGCCAGGTTCTCCCTGGACTGGAAACAAGCATCCTGGGACCGGTTTCGGGGTTTCACCCCTCTTCAGCCAGGCTAGCTTGAATCCAGTGGCACAGTGAGCCCGGGACCCACGTCTGGGCATACCTGGCGCACTTAGGGCGGCAAAAGCAAAGCAAAATACAAACGCTGTGGGATAGCGTAACTGGATGGACGGAATGCGGAACCAATTTTTTTGCTTTTTTGTTTTTGCTTGGCCACTGGGGTGGTGGGCATGACTCCTGTCTTTTCTAAGAAAGGAGTCATGTGTATGGATTCGTTTTGCATCAGAAAATGACTCTAGGCAGGTTTGAGTCATTTTCTTTTTACTCTAACCTGCCTTTGGTGCAAAACCCCCTCTTTCATACCTCCAGCCCGACCTGCTAACCTACCCTTTGCACCGGCTTGCACCATTCCATAAATATGGTGTTCGTCTGGTGCACAGAAATGGTGCACCATAAAGTGCCCAAAAAAGTATAAATCAGAGCATAAGAATGGATCAGCAAAACCTACAGGAAAAAACAAATAGGTTTGGGGAAACACTACATCAGCGTGGTAGGTCTAACAATCTCTGACATATATTAAGATATACAAATGCTGTGTGAGGGAAGCGAGACATCAATTGTGAAAAGATCTCTTCCATTTGGCTTTCAAGGACAACCCCTGTGATTGTGCTGGGGTCATTGCCAACAAAATGCACTATCATGAGGTCTGGATGCTCAAAATCCAAAATTATGCCAACCATTGGTAACAATTGATGCCACTTCATACCTCTGTGGATTAGAAAATCCAGGATCTTTGTCAATACCATAATTATTGGCATATCCTATAACCCAGTGGATCAAACTGTGTCCTGAAATCCAGAGGCGAGCTATGATGCAGAGTGGGGGTGCCAGTCACGACAGGAGTGCTCAGCAGAATGAGTGATATTCAGGAAAAACATTGTGTTATATGCGAGGGAAAAATGGGAGGGAGGCAAAAGTATACGTTATTGGTAGATTTATGACAGTTATAACATTAGGTTAAGTTGTAAGCAACTGCTGTTTGTATGATGCATGGTTATTGGTTAAACAATGTGAGTTTTGTAAAGGAGCGTGGTATTGAGTGAAACTGAATTGTTGATACTATCCGCAAGAGTTTCACAAGAGTAGAGTGCATCTTTCTGTTAGTGAAGCTTGCTGTGTGGGCCTGCATGATCCTGTAAGACTCTTGTGAGAATATCATGGACATTTTCTGAGTGACCCTGCTATGAGTATCACTAACTGGCTATAAAAATAAAAACACAAAACAATAGAAATGAATCATGTTTTTCAAGTTAATAACTGTTAAATTAAAAGTTTACAAGGCTCTTTAAAGGGGATTATGGTACATGAAGTTCATGTAGTGTGAAAGCGATTCATTTGCTGTATGAAGAATGCACGACTGAGGTAATATAAGGGTCAACCAATAGCTGACATTCTTACTACAAATGTAAAAAAAACTACAATGTGATTAGCTGTAAAGCTTGAAGATTTGGATATTAACTTCTGTCATTTAACCCACTGAGAGTGCCATTGGTGGTGTAGAGATGACGCAAGTGTAAGCTCTTTGTCTTGTGCTCAGCAGAGGTCATTTGATTGAGTTTTTGGTGTAGTTAGTTATCTTCAAGATCGAGCTTCATTTGAAGGTTTTTAAAATATAGTGTAATAAATGTATGGAGTCTAGATCACTGACATATTGAAACACCAGAAAAAATATTGTTAACAAAAATATTTCCTCTATTAAAAATGTGCATTAACTCCAAACTTTTGTAAAACAATCCATATATATATATATATATATATATATATATATATAGATATATATATGCACACACATATCTGTGCATGTGTGTACATATACATAAATATATATTTATATTCACTGGGAAAAAAAGGTTACAGTGATGTGATAGTTAGGCTCACATTTTAAACATACAAATTTACCTGTAAAAGTTATAGTTGTCTCAAGTAACTATAACTTGTGCCCTAAGGTAACTATAACTCGCACCCCCGCCATGCACAGTTTTCACATCAAAAATGTTACTGCTAATATTACATTGATATTATCAATGATGTTAACAAAGATGTCACGAGTGCAAACATTTGTGTGGTAATTAGCAGTGCATGGTGAGGGTGAAAGTTATAGTTACTTGAGATAGCTCTAACTATGACAGGTGAATTTATATGTTTTTTTTACAATTAAAATGCAAGCCTATCAAGTCCCTGTGAATCTTGTTTTTTTAAATGAATTTCTATGTTTTTTTTAATTCAATTTCCTAACTATAACGTCGGTGTTAGTTTTCTTTTTTTCAGTGAATTTCTATGTTTTTTTTTTAACGTAAAGTATTTTTCATTACTATACATTAATCCAACCATCACCAAGCATGGCTGTGCGATCAACTCCCTTTAATCACCTAACCTTGCACTGCACACGGCCTTCAGCCCCTTAACAACCCAACCCCACACAAAGCACAGCCTTTGGCCATGTGCAGCGGGAGGTGGCTGCTGGTGAACATGGCCCCACCCCCCAGGGCCTGGCCTTCAATAAATGGAGGAGGGTGGCCATGCGGTCCCCATCCCCTGGACAATTTTGGCCCCACGGCCCAGCCTTCTAAAATATTCTTTTTTAGTGGAGGGGGTCTGCACAGCCCCCCACTTTCAGCCGATTTAGACCCCCAGATCCCATCTCCGGGGCCCGGCATTCCAAAGTATTATTTTTTGGGGGCAGGGGGACGCATGCCCATGCGGTCCCCATCCCCTGGCCAATTTAGGCCCCAGGACCCCATCCCCTGAATGTGTGTTTCAGGTCCAGATAGGACCTGGCCTGGCAGTTCAGGCTGGTCTCTTCCCATGGGGCACAGGGTCAAGACTGATTTGCATATAGCTGGGTCCAGACTGGGGTGGCATGGTGAGCAAAAGAACAATGTATTGAACCCAGATCTGTGACTGGGAGTGAGTGGTTGAAAAATGTCAACTCTCTGTCCATCATCCTTTGGTGATGCTAAAGTTGCCCCAAGTGGGAAGGGCATGCCCAGACGTGGGTCCCTTGCTCACTGTGCCACAGGAATCAAGCTAGCCTGGCTGATGAATGGTGATACCCTAAATTGGTTCCAGGATGTCTGTTTCCGGTCCAGGGAGGGCCTGGCCTGGCGGTTTGGGCTGGACTGTTCCCAAGGGGATCAAGGTTGAGACTGATTTGCATGTGGTTGCTTCCAAACTGGGGTGGCATGGTGAGCAAAAAAATGATGGATTAAACCCAGAACTGTGACTGAGGGTTAGTGGTTGAAAATTTTCAGCTCTCTGTCCATCATCCTTTTGTGTTGCTAAAGTTGCCCTAAGTGGGAGGTGTATGCCCAGATGGGGGTCCCTAGCTCACTGTGCCACTGGATTCAAGCTAGCCTGCCTGATGAAGGGTGATATCCAGAAACCGTTCCCAGGATGCTTGTTTCCGGTCCAGGGAGGACCTGGTCTGGCAGATCGGGCTGGAATGTTCCCATGGGGAACAGGGTCAAGAAAAATTTGCATATGGGTGGCTCCAAACGGGGCTGGCATGGATGGCAAAAGAACAATGGATTAAACCCAGACCTGTGACTGGTTGAAAAGTTTCAGCACTCCGTCCATCATCTTTTTGTGTTGCTAAAGTTTCCCATCCCCTGGGGCCCTGCATTAATAAATTTATTTATTTTTGGGAGGGGGCCAAGTGGCCCCCCTCTCTGGCCCGATCTCAGTCCCGAAGACTCCATTACCCGGGCCTGGACTTAATTTTTTTTTTTTGGGGGGGGGTGGCAATGCCTCCCTCAGCTGATTTCTGTCCCGGGAGCCCATTACCCAGGGCCGGCCTAAACATTTTATTTTTAGGGGAGAGGAAGCCATGTGGCCCCCCTCCCTGGGCCAATCCTGCCCCCAGGGACCCCTTCACCAAGGGCCTGGCCTATACATTATATTTGTGGGGGAGAGGAGGGCATGCAGACCCCCAGGCCAATCTCAGGGACTGTTGGGGCCTTCAGGCCTCCTGCGGGAGCCAGCATTGCAGCTCTCTCTCTGTGAGAGCAATTCTTTCCTTTGTTACACTGCCTGCCTGTCTGGAGGTAGGTAAACAGGGGAAACCTCCACTTCTAGCAAATGAGAGCCGTTTGACAGCTCTCACTTGATGGAACCAGAGTGTTTGCTCTGACTGGGCGGGAAGTGGACATAACAGGGTATGTCCCGGCATGAGTTCGGCACCGCCATGCTGATCACAACTTTACTTTCTGCCAGCCAGGCTGATGGAGGTCCCCCTGTCATCATCTTCAGAATCTGCATTGTCTGTTATGTGTGCAATGGCATTGGCCTCAGCTCCCTCAGGGAGACAAGGCCAATGCCGCTGCACTGTTTCCACCGTCCTGACCGACGGAAACATCTTAATACGATGTTTCTGCTGGTCAGCCTGGAGGAAACATCGTAATACGACAGGGTGAGTCTGCCACCAAGAACGTAATCAGCTCTTCAGTGCAGACTATGCCACAAACATTCAATTTGCCTTTGAAATAAAAAAAATGATAGCACTATCCTATGGCCCTGTCACAGAGTTAGCTAACCACTTCCATTTACTGAGAGGAAGCCCTTTCCACCAACAAAATAATGACAAACTAAACCACCCAATGGATTATTTTGAAGACACTTGAGATAGCAGACAAAGACGCTGGACAAAGACGAAGACCCAAATTACTAATGTTATGGTGGAATGTGTATGAGAGCACCTTAGCACAGGAAGTCAAAACAAATAATGCAGTGGAAGGATGGCACAATGCCTCCTAATCCCCATTAAGCAGAACCCAAACTACACTTTATAAATTTATGCAAGTATTACAAAAAGAGAAAAGCTACCAACAACTACGAATTGGGCAATGTGTAACAAGCAAACAAACAAACCAAAATAATGTACAGTATGCTACAGTTTAAGGTAAACTCTTCAGAAACAAACAAAGGAGTAGGGGCCAGATGTAGGTAGCCAAAAATTTGCGAGTCGGAAATTGCGAGTCTTTGCGACTCGCGATTTCCGACTCGCAAACAGGTATCCAACAAGAAGAAGCGACTCCATTTTGCGACTCGCAAATGAAGTCACACCGCAGATTGCGAGTCCGCTCTTTGTGAGGTCGCTTTTTGCGACCTCGCTAAAAACGAACACGCAAATTGAGAGTGGGTGTCGCAAATTGCGACTGTGCCGCAAATTGCATGCAGGTGCAGAAGAACACTCTGGAAAACACTTCCTGGCTCTTGATGATGACATCACAGCCAGAAAGTTTACAAATACACCTGGGAGGAGGGAGGACCACACCCATTTCCAACTGCTGAACAACCACCAGGAGGAACAGCAGCAAGAATGGAGGACTCAGGCAGGAAGAGGAAACTCAAATTTTCAGAGAAGGAACTGGAGGTGCTGACAGATGAATGCTGCCAGCACCATGACCAACTATTTGGAAGGGCTGCCCTCAGGGTGCTAGAGTCTGACAAAAGGAGGATTTGGACTGACATCCAGGAGAAGGTGAGTGCAATCGGGGTGAGCCACAGGAGCATAGATGAGCTGAAAAAGAGATGGTACGACCTGCGCTCCAGGACCAAGGAGAGGGTGGCAGAGCGCCTCCGGGAGATGAGGGGCACAGGAGGAGGCCCAACTACCGTCCCACCACCCACACCCATGGAGGAACGAGTGCAACAGACCCTGGAGCCAGAGGCAGTGGCTGGAATAGGAGAGCTGGACACGTCAGCGCCAGGACCATCAACAAGTGAGTACCATGAAACATGCATGTACACCCATATCTGCCATACCCCCACCCACCCAGTACACAGCAGCATGCACAACCAAATGAGCTCCATTTCAGAGTAGCAACCACCAGAATGGTGCATTATGGGCAATGTAGTCCAGTAGGCAGCTGATAGGCAACAGTTTATTAGGAAGCATACAACAGATGTTAGATACTGACAGTGTGTTCCCCATGTCCCACAGGTCTCCCACAAGACATCCCCATCAGCCAGTCCATCCAGGGTGCAGAGGTCAGCCAACAGGCAGCACAAGACCCAGGAGCAGCCACAACAGGGCCCTGCACCACCCGACCACAGTCCCCTCCAGATGCACCATTGGACATTGTGGAGATTGACCCAGCACCCAGTCCCAGCCACAGTGCCAGCCAACAGGACCCTGATGCTCCACTGCGTCGCAGACGACGTGTCCATGTCCCTGCAGTGTCGCAGGGAGATGTAGGGGACTCTTCCATGTCCGCCGCCGAGGCAGCTCTCCTCAGAGGTCAGCACCTGCAAACAAGGCAGATGAGAGTGATATCAGGGGCCATGCAGCGAATGGAGAGAAATTTCACAACAGGGCTGGCACAGGTCCACACAGACTTCCAAAACCTGAACAGTCATGTGAGTGACCATGCACTCTCCATCAGGCAACTAGTGACTGAACTTGTTACAGAGAGAGAGAGTGCAAGGCGCCTTAAACGCCAACTCATCCACCGTTTGGACCACATGGCTGCCTCAATCATCCGCCTGGCTTTGAATACAACAGGGCTGTCACGCCGGACAGTCAGTTTACAAGTAGACATGGGCCACTTTGCAGGCAATGTGGCTCGCGGCCTGGGACGGATAAGCCACGCTGTGGACATGATGGAGGCAAGACAGGTGGCTAGGGGCACGGCAGACACGCCTCAAGATAGTGAGGAGGGCTCCACTATCAGTAGTGCATCTGCCATGGACACCAGGGTATTGAGGAGTGGCAGTGCACGGCAGGGATCTGCTGATGCTCCAGGCACTAGCCATGCTGGGCATCCCAGGCGTAGAAGTTGAGCTACGCACTTACGGACAATTGAGGCACATGAGGTTAATGTGTCCTCATAGCAGGGGGACATTTACAGCCCCTGACCAACAGTTCTGTTCTATAGTTATTTGGTTCACTTAATAAAAGTTCTTGTTTGTTCCACTTCACACCTGGGCTCTTTGTGTGTGACATTCGTGTGTGTGGTGACAGGCAGAACATACCTTCCAAAGTATTGGTTTGCAATGTGGTCCCGTCTCTGTCTGCCCTGATTTGCAATGCTTCTATCCCCATGATGGCGATGTGGTAGCTCTTGCTCGTCATCCTCCGAATCTGGGTCTTCAGGGGTGAGATGTAGACCACGTCTGGTGGCAATGTTGTGCAGTATAGCGCATGCGCCAACGATCTTGAATGCTGTTATTGGGGCATACTGGAGGGCACCTCCACTTCTGTGGAGGCATCTGAATCTTGCCTTCAACAGTCCAAAGGTCCTCTCTATACCTATAACATTTCGGGTGCTCCTATGTGCACTGTTGTATCGCCTCTCAGTCTCATTGCTGGGTGTTAAGTACGGGGTAAGTATCCATGGTCGTAGTGCATATGCACTGTCACCTGTTTGGCAAAAATGAACAATGTTAGCAGGGCATGGATGGTTTCCACATTGACCTGTGCGTATGTCTTCAAGGTGTATTCAGCTATACCTAGGAGATATCCGTCTCCAAACTCCCCATGTTCTAGGCGTTGGTGTATCCCACTGTGCCTGAAAATGTAAGAGTCATGTGTACTCCCTGGAAATTTGGCTACCATGTCAGTGATGACATAATGGGCGTCACATACCACCTGGATGTTCAGTGAGTGGGTACACTTCCGGTTGCGGAACAGATATTCCAGATTTGCAGGAGGACATATTTGTATATGTGTCCCGTCTACACACCCTATTACATGTGGGAAGTTGGCAATCCTGTAGAATTCCAACTTAGTGCTGTTGATTTCTGCCTCATTCCTGGGTAGGTAAATGTATCTGTACATGTGTGTGAGTATGGCATCTAAGAAACATCTGAAAAACCGTGAGAGTGCACTTTGGGATACCCCACCTGCCACAGCAATGACCCCCTGATAGCTACCCGAGGCCAAGAGGTGCAGTGAGCATAGCACTTGCACATGTGTGGGGATGGCGCTGCCGCGCACAGTCTGGCGTTGAAGCTGAGGACTGAGTAGATCTATGATTTCTAATATTGTTGCACTGCTGAGTCTGTATTTATCATTAATCTCCTCCTGAGTTTGTTGGAAAAGTGTCTGCCTGGTTCTGTATATCCTCTCCTGTCTCTGGCTTCTCCTCCTCCTCTGCTGTGCGGCGTGGACTCTCCTCCTCCTTGCTTTCACATATATCTCCGCCATCTTGAGTAACCCAGGTGCCTTCTGGGTCTCCTTTTATACTTTGGTTCTGGTTACCACCTGCTCTGAGTTAGTGTTAAATTGGGTGTGCAAAATGGGCTTTTTGCTACTAGTCGCAATTTGCGAGTGGCTTTTTCATATAGTTTGCGACTCGCAAATTGCGACTTCCTATTTGCTGGTCGCACAATGGGGTCGCAAATTTTGCGAGTCGGTATTGTCTCGCGTCGCTATCTGCGATTCGGAAATGGGGTTTTTGCATCCCTTTTCCGATTTTGCAGGGTCGCAAATAGCGATTCGGGCCATTTGCGACTCGCAAAATTTTGCTACATCTGGCCCTAGATTACTTAGAAACAATTACCAAAAGCATATAAAATAAAAAAGTAACCTACAAAACTCTTAAAGAGGCGACAAAATCTCCCGTAAAGACCGCATAAACAAGCCAGGAGGAGGTATCGCTATCATACACAAAAACACCATCAAAATCTCCACCAACACCAACGACACCCTAGACAGCGCAGAACACCTACACTTTTTAATTCACATCAACGCCAACACCACCCTTAGTGGAACCCTCATTTACAGACCACCAGGACCCGACCCCCATTTTGTGATGCCATCGCTGATACAATCAGCTCCCATGCCCCTCACCTCCACAGACTACATACTCCTTGGTAACCTCAACTTTCACCTGGAAAGTAGCCACAACCGCAACTCCACAACCCTGCTAGACAACCTCACGAACCTCAGACTCAAACAACTGGTCACCTTACCCACTCAGCAGGACACACGCTTGAAGCAATTTTCACCTCCAACAACCACGTCACCTTTACCCACACCACCGAACTCCACTGGACTGACCACCACTGCGTCCACTTCTCCTTCATGAAACCCCCCACCCACCACCGACAACACACCAAACACTACAGAGAGTGGGACAAGGTCTCCAAAGAACACCTGAGCGCCAAACTCACACAAGCTCCACCCCCCATCTCCAACGACCCCAACATTACCGCCCACAACCTCATACAATGGTTAACAACTTGCGCAGACTCCCTCTCCCCATTGAAAAGAAACAACAACACCATCAAGACCGCCCCCTGGTTCACCACAGAACTCCAAGCCTCCAAACGTGAATGCTGCATAATTGAGAAAGCATGGCGCCAAGAACCCTCAATGAGCAATTTCTCTTCCCTCAAAACAACCATACACAAACACCACCAACTCCTCCGGACCACCAAACGGTCATTCTACAAAGAACGCATAGACAATAGCTCACACAACAGCAAGGAATTCTTTGCCATCGTCAAAGAGCTCACCAAGCCCAAATCCAGCACCATCGACCCTCCTCAAAACCAAAACCTTTGCAACTCCCTCTCCAACTACTTTCACCTCAAAATCATAGACATACACAACAGTTTCACAGCATCAGCACCCACCGTCACCACCACTGACAAGACCGACAGCACAACGTCCCCCCACACCAACCAACTACACACTTGGACCCCAACCAACGAGGAAGAAAACGAAAAAAACATGAACTCCATCCACTCAGGCTCCCCCATAGACACCTGCCCCCACCCCATATTCAACAAGGCCAGCCAAATCATTGCTCCCCAGCTTCGCGCCGTAATCAACAGCTCCTTCGACACTGCAACCTTCCCAGACATTTAGAAGAAAGCCAAAGTCAACGCGCTCATCAAAAAACCCAAAGCAAACCTGGAAGCCCTCACAAACTACCGTCCCATCTCCCTTCTCCCCTTCCCTGCCAAGGTCACTGAGAAGATAGTGAACGCCCAACTGTCTCACTTCCTAGTGGAAAACAACACACTCAACGCCTCCCAGTCTGGATTCGGCAAGAACCACAGCACTGAAACCGCCCTCATAGCCTGCACAGACAACATCAGAACCAGAGTTGACAAGGGCGAGACCGTCACTCTCATCCTTCTGGACCTCTCCGCAGTGTTTGACACTGTATGCCACCAAACCCTCTGCATACGTCTTTTTGACGCAGGAATCCAACTCTAGGCACTAGACTGGCTCACCTCCTCCCTCGCCGAAAGAACCGAAAGAGTTCGCCTCCCTCCCTTCTGGTCTCCAGCCACCAAGATCATCTGCGGGGTCCCCCAAGGATCCTCTCTCAGCCCCACCCTCTTCAACATATACATGGCCCCCCTTGCCAACATCCTCCGCCCCCACGGAATCACCATCATCTCTTACGCAGACACTGTATGCCACCAAACCCTCTGCATACGTCTTTTTGACGCTGCAATCCAACTCTAGGCACTAGACTGGCTCACCCCCTTCCTCGCCGAAATAACCAAAAGAGTTCGCCTCCCTCCCTTCCGGTCTCCAGCCACCAAGATCATCTGCGGGGTCCCCCAAGGATCCTCTCTCAGCCCCACCCTCTTCAACATATACATGGCCCTCCTTGCCAACATCCTCCGCCCCCACGGAATCACCATCATCTCTTACGCAGACAACACCCAGCTCATCATCTCCCTCACCAGGAACTTTTCCAACACCAAGACAACCCTGCACGCCGGACTCCTCGACATCGCCAAATGGATGACAGCAAGCCAGCTCAAACTTAACTCCAACAAAACAGAAATCATCATCTTCGGCCCCAACAAGACAGTATGGGACGACTCCTGGTGGCCCACCGCTCTCGGACCACCCCCAAAACCCACCACCCACGCATGCAACCTTGACATCGTTCTAGACTCATCTCTCTCCATGACACAGAAAATCAACACAATATCGTCCTCCTGCTTCAACACCCTTCGCATGCTACAGAAGACTTTCAAATGGATTCCCTTAGAAACAAGAAAAACGGTCACCCATGCCCTCATCAGCAACAGACTGGACTACGGTAACGCCCTCTACGCTGGTACCACAGCCAAGCTTCAGAAAAAACTCCAGTGAATCCAGAACGCAGTTGCACGTCTCATCCTCATCCTCCCCCACCACAAACACATCTCCACTCACCTCAGATCCCTACACTGGCTGCCCATCAGCAAAAGGATCATCTTCAAAGTCCTTATCCACGCTCACAAATCACTCCATGACACTGGACCAGCCTACCTTAATGAACAAGTAAACTTCCACACACCTACTAGACTTCTCTGCTCCGCTGACCTCGCCCTCCCCACATCCCCCGCATCCAATGCACCACTTCCGACAGCAGATCCTTCTCCCACCTCACCGCCAAGACCTGGAACTCCCTCCCCACCAACCTACACAAGACCCAGGACCTCCTAACTTTCGAAAGCACCTCAAGACATGGCATTTTGAGCAGTAAACGGCAACCCCCCTCCCCTCAGCTCCTTCAGACCCTAACGGGTGAGTAGTGCACTTAATACCTTTTTTGTTTCCTTCTTTTTTTTTTTTATTGATTGATTAAAAAAAGATAACTAAATCTTAAACAATATGACAAATCATTTTTATATAACTTATAAACATAATAATTGATTACAGCAGTCAAAACATAAAATAACACTGCAATCTTAAAAAAGACATAACAAAATAATATATACATTATTTACATAAGAAATCTATACACCATCAACCAAAAAGCTCAAAGAACAAACTAAATCCATCACATGAAATAAACATAACCCATAAACTGCATACTTTCCAAATAAAATTACACAATAATTACACAAACAGTGAAATATAACTTTTCCACCCAAAAAATAAAGTAAATATGACTTACATTTCTGTGGCTGCAAACCTTCCTCTGTATCCACATAGTCAAAAACAATAATCCACAAAAAAATGGGGAACAATACAATACAATCAGTCAAAAAAGTACAAAAATAAAATGAGTCCAGTAACAAACCCTTAAAGCAATACAAAGTATCTAGGATGCATAAAAAAACATAATAAACACTTCCAGAAACCTGAAAAAATTGAAACATATTGGTTTATTATAAACCAAAAGAGATTTTAAAAAAAAGAGAAACCCCGGTGCCTATGAGACACGTTTGTGGACAAATGTCTGCAAGGTAAAATGGAAAACCTATCCACAAAAAACATTACATTCCCCCCAAAAATACATTGCACTTAATCATCATAAAATAAGTAACATAACACAATATAAAATAACATTACAATACATTACTAAAAAAGTTTACAAAAGTCCTTAATATTTTTGTGACTAAACTTACCGAAACCCCACAGAGAACAATATAACTATCCCTCTATACCTCTCCCCTACAAAAACCTTTAAATAGGACTTACATGTTCCAATGAACCGCAGCTCTTTACCATGACCTGGATCCCAGAAAATTGACTGAAAATGACACAGACTAGAAAAATATAAAATAACAGTAAAACAATTAGAGAATAGAATATTTAAAACAAAAAAAAATAAAACATTTAAAACAATGTTGTAAAAACATTAAGAATGTGAATTATAAATTAAGTAATGGTATAAAACAGCAGTACAATTATTTGATATCTTCTGAAAAGAACATGTTGATATTATGTTGAAAATATGTATATGAAATAAATTTTAAAAACTTAAAAAATGTTAAACAAAAGAAATAAATCGGAAAATGTACACCATACAATACTATTTAAATATGATTTACATTTTTAATAATAAAAATGTCTTAAAATGTATTTTTCTATCTATAAAGTTTAGCTGTTTGTAAAAATATATATGTTGAAAAATGTAATAATATGCATTAAATAATTCTTGAAAGCAGAAATAAAAATTGTGTTTTTCTTCTATGAAAAATGTTATTAATAACAATATCTGTAACAAACATACAATCAACTACTTTTGTATTATATTTCTAAATACCAATAATATTATATAAATAATATCAACTAGTTCTACAGAATGCAAATACAATTCAAACTAAATATTTCACACTAAATTGATTAAGTAAAATAATTGGACTCCTACATAAACCACTGTGAAGAAAGCATTGGACATTGAAGGGGTGACTTTTACTATTCCTACTCCAAATTAAGCTGATGTGGAGACGGTATTGGACACTAAAGGGGGCATGTACCACAGAGAGATGCTACCAGGCAGTTTTCCGGGTGAAAGATGTCCCGTTCACATCTTCATTCTCTGATGGATTTGGTGCCTCCAGTGACAGGGGAGTTTTAGGTACTGTAGTAGAGGGAAAAACACACAGATCAGGGGCTGAAGATGTGGATCCCATGTCCATAGCAGCTCTCATCTGTGGCAACACGTGAGGCAGAACAGCAGCAAGGAGGACCTGCAGGCTATGCAGCACTGCAGCACCATCACAGTGGTAGGCACCCAAGGTGGCAATGAGGGAGTCCTGCTTCTTCTCTATGGACTTCAAGACATTTTGTATTATCACCAGCCTGTTGCCAACCTCGCTAGTGCCACATTGGCAAGGCATTTGTCGAGCTTCTGCCTCATGACACCAGTGATATTAGTGAGGGACTGCTGGAGGCCACAAAGCGGAGAGTAGGTGACTCGTATGGAAGCCGAGTTGTCCTCATTCAGACTGAGGCACCTTTGGATTGTCTCTAGGGTACCCACCACAGTCTCCACTCCCACCCACACTGTATCTGCCAGCTCCTGTTGGACTCCTACTGCAGTTTGTTGTAATTAAAGTCCTGGGTCCTAGAGTTCAGGGCTCTGGGGGACCTGGCAGATGGTGTTTGCTGGATTTTGGGTGGATCATTTGGAGACCCTGCAATGCTGTCTAGACTCCATGTGACCGGAGATGGTGTCTGTATGGCACCTAGATTTCCTGGATGGTTTTCGGATGTATGGTTTGCAGCTGGTCACCCACCCCATCGGAGAATTCTGGGACAGGCAGCTGAGCAGGAGGTATGGATTCATCCTCTGCAACGAAATGGAAAAATGTAAATGTTGATGTCGCTAGATTAAATGTTAGCATGAGTAATCAGGTACACACTCATGGATTCACATACAGCACTGTCAACACCTCATTTACAATGTCCCATCAGCACACTACGCAACTGGAGAGTCATTGTATCTATTGCTCCAGTGGCACAGTGTGCAGGCCCCTAACTTATATGGCCACACCCTGTCACCTTGTGAAGCCTGTGATGGCCCTGTAAATGTGTACCCCTTTCATGCAGTACACTGCATAAAAGGTGAGTTCCATAGGTACTGGTGTGGGTTTTTCCATGGAACACCTATTGAATCCATTGAAATGGGATGCATTCCCTGATTTAGACGTCTGGAAATGCATCAGATTTCGCCTCCACCTCAGTAGTGGCATGGAAGTCATGCAACGAAAAGAAAGGGCATTTCACTCCCCAGTCTTTCAGTGTATTCTTCAGCACACATAGAAAGTGGAAGACACCATTCATGGTCGTTCAAGTTCAGGGAAGTGACCCGTCCAGCACATGAGCAATCAACACTGCAACATAGGCACCAGTACACCATGGTGGCAGGGTTCCTGTGTTGGCTCTAGGCAGATATTAGTGCACCATCACTGAGGAAAGTATAGGGATGTGTTGCATTTTGTTACATATAGCACACCCTTGTACTTTCAAAATGGTGCAGCACAGCAAGCTGGCTTGCAGCACCACGTTGTGTCATTTTCTCATACATTGGGCCCTGAGTTAAACAGTTATGTGTAGTACACCTGTTGGGCATGGGTACTGCTGCACAGTTTCCCGAAATTTCCATTACAGATTAATTGTTCTCACAAGCACTGTGTGTTTGCTGTGAGGTGATGGGCCCTATTCTACTGGGTACTTTTGGCTTACTTGAAATCCCCTCATTACATCCTGATGTGAATTGTTTATCTGCAGAGTGTCACACATCATATAACTCAGGCTCAGGCCATTGTATTTGTACAGACCTCCTCAGATTACCCACTTTTCTATCCTGTACATAGGTAAGGGGCACACAGTGCTCCTACCCAGTTCATTCATTAATTCTCACATGCCTACGACATTTGTATCATGCATGTCCATATCTAGTGGTACTATCTGTTGTTTTGTTATGGACAGCAATTGCTAGGGCCTCACCACATATGGTAATAGTGGTGTTATTAGTGTCACGTACCTACATCTGACTCCCACATCAGTAGGCCCAACTTCAGCCTGGGTTCTTTTATGGGTACTATCATTTGTTGTGGCTATGAGTTTCTTGGTGTCCCTTGACAAGTCCCTATTTGACATCCTCCAAATTGTACATGCGATACCATGAGACAATGCTGCATCATACTCCCTCCTGGCATGTGCCACATGCACCCCCCAGTCCATATGACATGTAGGTTGTAGTCCCCCAATGGGCTTTACTCTGCCATCCATTCCCAGGTGTACCATAAACATTGCACATTCAGACCCAGTGGTGAATGTCTATTTGTGTTGCTACATTTGGTACACATGTCTATCCCTACCTCCCCACTATGCACAGTCTCCCCATTCCAGATAGATGTCACTTTGCCATGCAGAGTCAGCACCTGCCACGCAGAGCAGCAGCAGTGCACTACCATTTCTACAAATAATCATTGGTTTGTCCACACATGGTCCAGTGGTGTGCATTTCTTATGCTACTCCCCACCACTTGATTCTGTTTGATGGGTTCCTGTGGTTCTTTCCATGGCAGCTGACACCTGTGTGCACTCACCCTGCCTGCCATGTCTGCTGGGTGCAATTTAGTTTAATGCAGGGTAAAAAGGACATGTCTCTTGCCATGTCTTTATATATGGATACCTCCTATTGCCCACATCTGGCCCCACCTCTCAAGTGAGTTGTTGTCTTGCCATTTCATTCTTAGAATTTCCATCTCTGATTAGTGTGCATATCCCAATTGAGACCGAGTAACTACATGGTGCTAGGGTACCTGCATAGGAGCTAGGCAGCAGTTTGTGCATCATCGGTATGCACTGTATTTCCTTCCATGCAATGCATCCCTGCACTTTCCAAACGACACAGCGTAACGCAGCAAGCTGGCTGGCTGCACTGCACTGCATCATTTCCTCATATATGAGGCACACAGCTGGGTAAATGTGGACTGATGCTGCACTTCACAATATGATGAAGAGAGCGAGGTGATTGTTCTGGCCTGGGCTGTGCAAATTGTTGGAGGTCTATGCACAGTACATATTTTTGCTGTTTAACCATACGTGTGCTAGCATACTATCTCTTGGCCTGCAGACAGTGTGTTTTAGCATTGGGATATGGCTGTCTCCCCCTTTGGACATTGCATAGTTACCACATTGCCCTCCACTGCAACTTATCCTGTTGTTGTTATTGTTGCACTGTCATGTCCTGCGACTCCTACCACCAGCTCCTCAGGAATGACGGCTGGCACCATCTCCTCCAACTCCTCCAGGGGCTCCCGTGGTGCTGGACTTCCACCTCCGGTCTGTAATGCTGCCTTGTGGTTGCTGGCCAGTTTCTCCTTTGTACTGCACTTGCCATCATGCCAGCCCTTCTTACAGTCAATGACTGTCCTCTTGAACTCTACCACACTGATGACTTTATCCACAATGGACCACCAAATGGCCTCTTTCTTCTCTAATGGCAATTTTGAGGTGACAAAGAGCTGTTGTTGGTGCTCTGTCATCTCAGTAATCAGTATGTTGTTCTCTCCCTCACTAAACCTGCACTTCCTCTTCCCCTTATCCTGGCTGGTACTGGGGTTGTTGGGGTTGTCCTGGGGTTATGGTCTCCAGCGCTCTCCATATCTGCTTCTGCAGTCTCATGTTTGCCTTCTTTTTAGAATAGTGTTGTTTTCTGTCTGTTTTTTTTACGCTTATAGGTGCAAAAGTGATGCTAGGATGGCTAGTGTCAGATTATGTGCCACTAGTAGGGCTAGCATAACTTTTTCAGCACTAGTGTCATTTTATTTGAGCAGGGGTGCACAGGCTAGCGTAGTTTTTTTATGCTAGCCAGCACCTAATGCCATGCTGCGCCATTTTGTAAATATGGTGGAAGCATGGCTTTAGGATCTGTCACTAGCCCCCAGCCCTAGATGTCTTGTCAGTGATGTGAGAGAGAAAGCTAGAGCAAGTATCTTTCTCCAGCTCATCCACAGACACACCTTTAGTAGTTGTGAGCGTACAGTGCTCAAGTGTAAGACTGTCTGTGTTCATAACTTTATTGTGAATCTACATTATTCAAAGATTTCCTGGAACTGGTTCATAATCTGTGATTTGTTTGGATGAATGCTGGTACTCTGTATGTCCACGGGTGAGCTTATTCTATAAATTGTGTTTCTTACATTGGAAGCATGTGAAGAGAATGCTACCTTTTCGACTCTACAACTAAAAAAATAATATGTAAGTAAACATCCAAGTTAAACTAGCAAACACACTGTATTTACGAAGGCACTAAAACAGAATCCTGCTCTCTCTTTGGGACAGTTTAGGAGTTGGCAATCTATGACAGTGTCTTGTAGCTCACTCCCTATGGTGCAACTGTGCCAGAAAATGGTTAAATATAATATGCAAATGCATTTGATGTAGCTCTAATTACACCTAACCTAACGGTAACAATTTGTCTTTGTATGGCATTATATAGTGGAGTTCTGTTGTCTCTCTTTGCTGTAATAACAGGTGTTACTAATACCCAATTTATTGTATTAAATATACTAGCCTCAAAAGAATGGAAGGCTGAGCCTGCTTAAGCAGAATTCAGATGTATGGTATACGCAGCACTGCATTTATCAACACTGAATGTTTATTTTGTAGGTATATATATATATATATATAACCCATTGGGGGTCACATCTTGGTAGTTACAGTTAGGTCAGTGGTTCAATTGGAAATGCCTATTTTGTTTTGCTTATAACTCTGGCACGGTTTGACGAATCTTCACAAAACGTACAAAAAAGTGATCTTTTTGCCTAATTTGTGCATGGAAAGTTTTGGGGTGATCCTTTCTTCAGGGGCTGAGAAAAAAGGGGGGGGACCCATAAGGCAAAATCCTCATTCATTTTCCATAGTATTTTGTCAAATGAGTTTTTGCTAAAACTGCTAAACAAAATTGCACCAAATTTGGCATGAAGCTAGATCTTGGTTCACAGACTGTGCTTTTTGTTATTTGACGTAAATCCTTTAAGTAGTTTTTGAGAAATTAATGTTGAAATACATTTGTATATCTGGATGGTTGGGTTTGAAGGACTCTTCCGAGAGTCCCTTGAACCCAATAAAAAAAAAATATAGCATTCTAATTGGCCCAAGGAGCTTTTTTTCCCTTCACCACATTTGTTCCCGGGTAAGTCAGACTCCAAAGGAGAGTACTCTGATTGGCAAACGAGAAATGAGACATTACAGGACTCAGGGACTTAGGGTGTCATTTACAAGGCCCGTGGTGAAGGCCGGTGCAGCAAGTGCCTTGCTGCGCCTCCCCGTGCCACCGGGAAAGGGCAGAAATGTGCTGTACCTACAAGATACCGCACATTTCTGTTCTCTCCACCTGTGCTGGTGCACAAATTGCTGCCATGCACCAACGCAGGCACCCTTGCTCCATGGTGCAAGGATGCCTATGTTGTGGGGATGATTGTTTTTTGCAGGAAGGGACACCTTCCTGCACAAAAACAATAACAAGAGGGGTATTCCTCTTTCTATGTGTGCTGCACAATGCAGCACACATACAATGAGGAAAATACAGGGAGAAATAAAGATATTTCTCCACGTTCCATCACTCTTCTATCACCCCCGAGGTGGCACAGGAATCTGATTCCTTCCCAGACTTGTAAATCTGGGAATGCATCAGATTCCTTTGGGTTCCATGGATGTTGCGTGGGAACACCCCAAGCAACACCCACGGACCCACCCTTTCACATAGTGTTATGCATGAAAGGTGTCCATATTTACAAGGCCATGAAAAGCCACGCAAAGTGGCTTTGTATGGCCTTGTAAATATAGGCTGGCACACTGTGCCACTGGAGCATTAAAAAAGTGACACTCCAGTGGCGCGGTGTGGTGCCAGGGCTTATAAATGAGGCCCTAAGTCCCTTGTCCTAAAGTTTTTTTTTTTAAGTGTAAGGGGGCAGAGTAGATCTACCCTGCCCCCACTTGGCCCTGTTGAGGGTGGACCCAGAGGGATCCACCGTGGGATCAAAATATATTTTTTTAAATCATCTGTTTTTGCTGTGATCCTGCATGACTCCTGTAGGATCGCACCAAAAACAAAAAAAAAAACAAGAAAATGATGGCTGCCATTTTTTAAATTAAAAATATGTGAAGGAAACTGAGAAGGGCCACTTCCCCTAGTCCATTTTGGACCACAGGAACCCCATCCATATGGCAGAAATAAAGTTTAAAGGGAGAGTGCCACACGTCCCCCTGAGCTTTTATAGGCCCCGGGGTCGGCTCGTTCCCTAGCCATGCACTGCTAATTATCTTCTATGACATCATTGATAATAACACTGTAACATTTGCAATCAGATTGTGGATGAGGAATTTGTGCATGGCAGGGATGCGAGTTATGGTTACCTTAGGGCGTAAGTTATGGTTATTGTTACTTGAGATAACTATAACTGCAGAATTTCTTTTTTTTACAGTTTAAAACAGTATGTTGTTACTGAACATTTCTACATAGTTTTATATGAAGTCCCAAGGGCATTACAGCAATTTACATGAGCACAATAATTCATCATCACACGAGGGCTTGTTTTTTTTTTTTTTTTTAACGATTACATGATTGTACAGAATAACAGCATGGTAAGTCAGAGCCCGGATTCAAACTTGGTTCCCCAGTTTCAAAAGCAGTAGGCTTTGTTATTAGGCCATGTCTCCTCATCCTGGTTAGAATATGCCTCAAATTCTTTCTGGCTCCCGTTAAACTACACGCTTAATCACATCGAAAGACTAAGGTGTAATAAACCCAACGCATCCTCTCTGTGCACTCTCTAGCATCCTATGTGATTATACCCAGGTATAACTTGAGTGCTTACCCTGTAAACGTTAACAAGTTAAATGAAATTCTGTATTCTGAACAACCTGTGAAGCACAGAATATGCATTATAATAGGGGACACTGTGGATGTTTTTTTTTTTTTTAGAGAATATGTAAAAACAATCATCTTTTATTAGGTCTCCAGCGCGCTTGGTTGATTGTGCATCGAGTCGCAGGCAGATATGTTAATCGGCACTTTTAACAAGTAGGGTGGCACCTGTTCCTGTCAGGTCATGACAGCCTGCTACAGTGACCAAGAAAGGTCCCCTTTCTGAACAACCCTACGTCTTCTCAATTGGTCTTCCAGAAGTTTCTTCTTTGATGTGAGGCTGATACCAAGGTGTTGCTGGCCTCTGGGGCTCTGTCAGGATTGATGACTCGAGATAGGGAAAGGAAATGCCCGGATTCTGTCAGGTTTCTGTTAGAGTCAGCATTGCACTCCTACATTTTCTTCAAAAAAAGCACTCTTGCATCCAGACGCCGGATGTGCTGCCAAGCAGTGTATTTAGGTGTTACACGCTAATCAGAAGTCAGATTAGAGGATGAAGTGGTGCACAACTCTCCCCAATAACTAGTCCAGTCAGCATTGAGGCCGGCTCATAATTGAGCCAGCGGTAATGCTGCGGTGCATAGGGTGTACCAGCACCCGTTGCGCTTTTCACTGTCTGCGAAGTGTGACAAAGCTGGAACTGGGGGCCCTTGCACTGCCCATGCCAAATGCATGGGCAGTGCAGGGGCCCCCATGGGGTCCCCTGCACCCTGTCTCTGCCAGCCTTTACATGGCGGGGCTACTGCCATGTAATCACTGGCAGAGAAGGGACTCGAAATCCCCAGGGCAGGGGATTGCATCTCTGTTTCCCTGGTGGATTGGACTGCCAGCACTGCCAGCACCGCCAGCCCCGCCAGCACTGCCAGTACTGCCAGCCCCTTGAGTGGAGGAGAAGTGGCAGTGCAGGCAGGCTGACTGTAGGGCAACCACAACTTCGTAATGTGGCTGTCGGACCGCCACATTGGTTGTGGTCCGACCGCCTCCGCAACCCTGGCAGTCTTAAGACCACCTGGGTCATAACGAGACCCTCTGTGACTGCTCTATCCCAAGTGCAGCTAGGCGAGGTGAGGCACTGAGAGATTGTGCTCTGTCAGCTGATGGGTGTACTGTTATAGCATGACTTTCTTAGGGCATTGCAGTGAAGCAGGGAAAAATCACTGAAAGTATTAATGTAACCCGAGATGTGTGGCACTCGGCAGGGCTGGGGATAAGGAATTATACACGTGTCTTCAGTCAGTGGAGGAAACAAACAATATTCAGAGACAGGGAAACAGAAACTTCAAATTAACACTTGGAAATATATAACTTAAAGGAAAATCATGTGTTGAACATATATAGCCAATCAATCCTTCTGTTAGAACCCCACTTAGAGGGCCATTTAGCAAACAAGAGTTACTGGGTCCCACAGTAGGGGTTGATGCCTTTTTCTCTTGATGTCTAGGGGCCTGACCTACTTTGGAAGGTGAGGAACTGGGCCAAGTACCTCTTCAGCACTTGACTCTCAGTGGTAGTGCGCGTAGAGCAGTCCAAGGCTTGTCTGGGGTGGGGGGCAGTGGAAAAGACGTAGACACAGGAGGGTGAATACAGGCTCACAACTTGAAATATGCGCTGCCGCAGCAATAAATTATTGTCCAGTCACAAACTTGTTTTTATGAAAAAGGAGTATTTATATATGGCCACAAAGTAAAATACAACGTTCACAAACAATCCACACAGTCCTTTGAGGTCAGGTCTCTAAAGTTTAATATACGGGTTCCGGATTCCCACCCCCCTCCAGCTAGTAGGAGTGGTTATTCCCCATGCACTGTAGGCGACATTTAGGTTAAGCCCTATTTGCAGTCTGAGTCTCTGGAGCCCCTCTCCAACTCTTGGATCACCACATTGGCCTCCTCCCTCTGTCGACGGTCTTGACCAGTCAATGCTTCTTGCTTTGTCTTGGTGACCTCCCTTAGCATAGGGGGTCACCTTTCCTCCTCTACACATGGGTTACAGCCTAATCAACACAGCCGCAAACTTCACAGTCACAGCACCTGGCATACTGGGTCGCCGCACTGATAGTGCACAGGTCTATGGTCTGATCGGCACAGCTAGCATCTTCAGGGCAGCCCACTTGGCATACGTGGTCGCTGACTTTATACGGAAAAGGAGTATGACCCGATAGACTCAGCAGCAATCTTCATGGTGTCCTAGCCTGGCATGTGGGTCGCCAACTTGGGCTACACAGTTGATGACCCGTTTGGTACAGCAACAGTCATGGCTCACTTCATGGCTGCCCTCCTCGGCCTTCTAGTCCATTTCCAGCCATCAAGTGTGATTTAGAGTCTGAGTCTTAGAAGTGTATGTCGTGGATCTGCTTCCATTTGAAGTGCCGTCTCTTCTGTTCTTTTTTCCTCCAGTCTGTCAAAGCAGGAGCGACTTCAAATATGATAGCCCCACAACACAGGTCATGAGAGTGAATAGAGATTCCCACCTGGAAGTGTGCATCAAAGTGTTACCCCAGGGCCTCAGCGCTACTCTTTATGATTTTCTTACTAGCCACAACTCCTTCCCAATATGTGCCTAGGACCCTTCAGAGGGACCTCACTCAGAATCAAAGAGCACCCATTGCAGTGCAAAAAGATCCTGCCTTTCTCTTTCTCCAGTCTGTCCCACTCAGACTAATGCAGCTATACACAAATGTGTCAGGAGGATTCTTCTGCCTCTCTCTTACACCAGTCAGTCCTCGCTCTCTCAAAATGAAACCCAAAGTCTTCCATGTAGTGTACCACAGCACTAAATTTTTTCTGCATTGTACCATTCACAGGCACACATACTCCCATGAAATCTTTTTCATACACAGACTGCACAGCACTTTATTATCCCTGTATTTTACCATTTACAGGCATACATAGACTTAGCACATGTTCACCACGCACGTACTGAGCAGCACTACACACCAAACTGATATAGGACAATGGTTAGTTAAACACACAGATGCTGAACTTTAAATGAGTGAGCCTTTAGCCCTCAATTCAGTGACAGAGGTAAAAAGGACCTGTCCACGTTCATGCTGCTTAATTCCTCGCAAAGGCAGTAGCCTTTCACCACTATGAGGGTAATGGTTTGGGGCTTCCTTCTGGTTCAAAAAAGACAGCAATTCATGAAACAGGTCTGTATCATGGTGCACACGCATAATCTGTGTTCACAGACGACAACATTAGGGATCCTGACATCAGTACAGTTAGGCACTCAGGGCAGGGGTGCATGTCTACCATTATGCAAAGGACTTTTCCATTCCAACAGCTTCAAAACAATATTAAGTTGTCAAGATGATGAAAAACTCCTTGTGAGCACAAGAAACACTGCAGCATGTCCTACGACAATACAAAAGATTTATTCAAAACAGATTTTGTAAAAATCTATCAAGTGTCTATTTCTATAGTGCACAAGTCACCTGTGAGGGAATGCAGGCACATGAGCAGTTGTGTATGTGAGTGTCCCCTCGGAGTAATTCAAAAAGCCAGGACTTCAGCTTCTTGTGGAACTCAAGAAGTGAAGAGGAGACTTTGATGTGTTGTGGGAGATCGTTCCATGTTTTTGGTGTGATTTATGTAAATGAATGACCTTGTATTCTGCTGTTGTGAATGCAAGGGATGTGTGCAAGGCTGTACATAGATGTCTTTTAGACGGTGAAAGTGTATGCTGTTGTTAAGGGATGGCGCAGGCAAAATGTGGCACAATGGGTTACATAGTGGCACAATGCATGCATTGCACCACTTTGTAAATTTGGTGCAGCGGTTTTGGCCTCATTGGGCCACATTAGCGTAAACAAAAATTTGCTAATGTGGGCAAGGAGGCACTATCGCCTCTTAAATCTGCCCCTGAATTTTTAACTGTGTGGGGTTCTATAAATTGGAATACTACTACAGTATCATTAGCAGCCACTGATGTCAACTTTATTGTAACGTCACCTCACCATTTTCCTATCCACATTGTTCACACACTTCGAACACTTCCGTCTTCCCTACTTATTGCATAGTTTCAATCCACCTTTTCTAATAGACTTTACGTTGCATGTATGGGTTTTGTGAGGCTGACTATAAGTAACCGCGTGTTATCTATAGTATACAGATCAGACTTAAATATGTTATGTAACCCAAATAGTGTTCTGCTCGTTTCTTTGACTTCCACACACTCTGCCTTGTTCTTTAGCCTTCACAATGTCATGCAACAGCATCTATACAAGTAATCCATCTTTTTCCTTCCCTTCTGGTACTTCTGACATTATAGGAAAACTACTGCAAATCCTACAATGTAATGAAAAATACACAATTAAATGAGATCCTTCTTCTTGACATAGGACAACATAACTCCCTTATGACATCAACCTGTGCCCATGGAATTACACACCAATGTGTGTGCACTACTGTACAACCCAATGAACTTACTTTGCACTCTATGTCACCTGCTCAGCATCACCTTATGCCCTTTTAATACAACCATGAACCTCTATGTTACATATCGCCATGTGCTCGTCTTATGTGCATGATTGAGTAATACCTTGCTGAATTTCACCCAGTGCCCACTGATGCACATCAGTCGGGGTCTATGATGGCCCTTGGTTATGTGTGAGTGTTGGTATGAGAGCACTTTGGCTTTGGGGGCCCTCATGCTGCTAATTAAGGTGACACGGGCACAGCATAGTGGGTTCACATAACTGACTGGTGACGCCTGTGATGGATGGGTGTTGGGTAAGTGTTGAAGCCAACCCTCAGCATAGTGGCTACTGGAAAGACTAGAACGTGTCCAGCAGGACACTACAAACACTGTTTCTAGTGAAAGTGTCTGTAGATGTGTTGCTGTGTGGGATGGGGGCATGATCTTTGTCTCCTTCTGTATGCATATCCTATACAAAATTCACACTGGTTGACATTGCGTGTGGTTGTTGCCATTTGTTATTGCTCCGGAGAGATGCTTCATCTGTTGACTACATTAATAAGCAGCACACGCCTCATTTTCAAAGATCTTCGAACATCTGTCCTCTGGGGAAAAGGCACAGCACAATTCATCAAGATACATTGTCTGTGCAGCGGAAGATAATGAGCTCAGGGATAAGAGGCAGGCTGGTCGCAGAGAGACTTTCTTATTTAAATGCCCTATAATGCACCTAGATCTCTGTCACGCTTCTGTATGTTGTTTGCTGCCCTCTACTCGGATTGCTGACCTTTACATGCGGTTGTGGGCATGTGACCTTAATCATGATCCAGTCTACAATCTTTCACACTAGAGACTGGTGAGTTACAAGAAATACAAAGGTCCACTTCAAAGGGTTATAGTATTATTGTGTCTTAAACTCTCTGTTGTCTTAGAGTTAAACCTGGTAGCTCACACACTGGAACAGTTCAAACATACTTCTTTTTCCTCCACCATTTTCTATTAATTTTTCTCTATCTTGCGTTAATGTTTTGTCTTTTCCTGCAGATCAGTCTGTTTTGCTATTGCATATCTCTCTTTCTCCGATTCTTGATTTTCTTTTGTGTCTTGCTTCTGTCCTTCCCTTTTGTATCTTCTGAATGTCTCTTGCTCCTTTGACTGTTCTTATTTGCTGATATTGTTCATTCCTGTTTGTCAGAAGCTCCTCGGAATCTGCAGAATGCCAAAGCTGAGTAGCTTTTTTTCCCTTCATTTATCTCCAACCCATCACCAAATACTCTAAGTCCCTCAAACTCACTACTGAACATTTTTTTCATCGCTGCTTTCTCCTTTTGCCACTGGTTTTCAGTTTCGTCCTCCTAGTTTCCCCTTTTTGAGTTTTCCTCTTGTGCTGGGTTAAAGCCTAATGAGTTAAAAAACATAAGCGCCGGTCCACAAAAATAAGTGCCGATCCACAAAACTAAGGCCCAAATTTAAGAAAGTCTAGTGCTGCATTAGCATTTTAGTTTTTTACATTAATGTGACGTTAGGCATGCAAAATCGCCTCACCATATTGACAAGGGTGCAATGCATGCATTGCGCCACTTTGCGACCCTTTGCACCACATTATGCATGCACCATGCATAATGTATGCAAAGGGGGTATTCTGGCAGAGGGAGATCTGCAAAAATGGCACAATGAAATCTACAAGATTTCATTGCACCATTTTTGGCGCCATTTATAATGCCTGCTGAAAGCGTTAAAAGGACGCACCTATTGGAATCAATGGGCCTTCTTGCACTTTGCTCCACTAGCCTCAACATTTTTTACTCTAGTGGAGCAAAGTGCCACAATAGCATCAGAAATGTTCACCTTATTGTTTCTACTGCAGCTATGGTGTGCTGCCTCTTTAACAGGGTGCACACATAATGGTGTTAGGGGAGCACAGGGGGAGGCGCAAGAAAAGTGTGAAGCGCCACTTTTCTTAAATCAGGGCCTAAGTGCCGGTCCACAAAAATATGTACTGTCCCACAAAAATAAGTGCTGGTCCACAAACATAAGTGCTGATGGGCTCCACCTACGACCAGAGGCTCAGATTATGCACTGCACACCATGCACATTAACAGTGTCCCATATGAACTGTATTGCATACAGCTCATCTGCCCAGTTTCTGATATGTTGTAGGCAGATAGCAGAGTGCTGCCCTTACCTAAGCATTATGCTAAGCAAAGTTAACAGAGCACTAAGAGATCAGTATAAATAGTAATATCTAAATGTTCACAGGAGACATTATTCATCGTCCATTCAAAATTCAATGACTCAAACCCCTTTTTTGGTGTAATTTCATGGCAATTTGGTCTGTTGTTCTGCTGGCTGCTAGCCGGTCTTCTGCTTTCCATTTCTGAGGGATTACTTAGACTTTGTTACTGTGCGTAATCTGAAATAAATACATATATTTCATGGAGCTCGGCATCCCTGTGTCCACTTAGTGGGGAACCAACTGCAGGGCTCCTCGTTTGAAAACTCCTTGAATGACAGTCCAACCTTTTCATTATGGGTCACCCATCCCAAGATTTCCCTGCGAGGGGCCTCGATGGTGGTCCCAGGCAGTGAAATCATTTAACAATCCCAATACACAGGGAGTTTGTTCATGAAAAAAAAAAAAAAAACATACCCATGCAGGTAAATCCATGATGGTGCTTGCTTGATAAAGTTGTCTCCCTTCCGTGCAACTGCTGTACTGGTGGTTGCGCAGAGCAAGGGCGGTGGGGTTCTCTCAACAGGGTGGGTACTCACGTATTCTCTGAATCTGGCCCTTTTTATTCTGCAGCAATACCAAGGCCAGTAGCCAGTTTTTCAAACTTTGGCATTTTAATGTATGCTGATGAAGTGGTGGGTGTGGACAGAACTGTACTTGGTTTGCAGTGAAAACATGATCATGTTGGCTACCTACTCTGAAACTAACTATTGCAAATCATCACATGTAAAACACACGTTTTCATATTATGGGATAACTTTGTGTCACAGTTTTGCTATAACAACTGAGATATTTCTTGTTGTCAAGCAGTGGATCTTGGTTCCCTGTTTTCATGTAACCATCCTTGATTGGTTCATAGGCAAGTACTCACTAAGTGGGGCCTTTGGTCTGTTTAATAAAATGTAGGAAGCCTTTGGCTCTCTAGGTGTGCCTGCCTGCTCAGAATTTAATTTTGTACAGCAATAAGTCATTTTAAAATGATTGAGTGTAAATGCTGGAAGAAGAATTTAGGATTCCTAACTTGCATAATCATGGGGATCTACATGTTGAAATGAGATCTCAGTTACTTAGATCTCAGAAGCCTCTGACACGTCATCTTTATATGTTATTAAATAGAGATACTACCTCAATTGAGAGATGTTTTCTTTTTAGCAATTATGGAATTGCCTACCTGTTTGGGGCAATATCTTGATGATAGCTCTGCAAAATGTGTTTATCCCAAATAAGACTATAATTGTCTAATAGTTGTTTAATAGAATTTTGTTTCATGTTTTCAGGATGAAGGTAGCTGGTTTTGTTACCTGTGGACGGTGAGAGGGATCAACTTGTATTAATAAATTAGTGCCATGAAGTTAGCATATGGTGATGAATTAACCATACTTATAATAATTAATTAAATTGATTTTAATTATGCAAGTTACCTGTTTGCAGAAAAGTAAATGCATGTTTAAATTAGTTTCAACATGTCGTAAATAACGATTGCAATTAAATAATTTGCTCTGCTAATATGAATTTTAAGGTAATAGGTTTATTAATGTATTGAATGTATTAATGTGTACTAAAGCTTCCTTAACATGACTAGGCCTGAAAGATTCATTTTGTAGCAGTAATGGAAAATCACTTGCTTATTCTGTCCCCTCTGACCTAAGTTATTTTCCTAGGCTGTTAATGAGATGTTGAATGTCCTATTGTATTGAAGGCAAGAAACATGTTTTAGAAATTACAATTTTATAGTATATGTTCTAGCTCTCGAACAGGACAGAAAATGTGTAGTTCTCATATGAAATGTATTAGTTTAGTTTATTGTGTGTAGTGAGGTAGAATCTCAAGTAACAAATGATTAGAGAATATAATATTTTGTCAAGAAATGTGTGAAATCATACAGATGACAATGCACTTTTGCTGAGAAGATTTGGAATAGTTTCAAATTGTATGGTGCCATCTTCAGCCACTGGATGCTAAATCTGACATCCTAAGTATGCCCACCTTAAGGTCCAATCAAGGGGATTCTGGTTATTCTCATTAGTGAGGAACTCTGAAACTGAAGTCAGTCTTAAATGTGTCAGTCTTGAAAGAGACTTGTGTGTATTGAGTTAGTTTCTGTTAAAGTCAGTCCTAGTTAGTCTTTTCCTGCCTAGAGGCTGCCCAGAACCCTGTTTGAGTCTGCTCTCACACTATGTTTCTTTAAGTTCCCAGATGAGTTTTCTCATCTTAGTCTGAATTATCCTATTCTGTTATGTGGTTCAGTAATAAAAAGCCCAACTAATTCTGAACTGCTAATCTATTTTATGTGCAGCCCATGTTCTGCACTGTCCAGATGACCCTTGTCAACTGACGCCAGAAGAAGGAGACCATCCTGTTTGATGAATTATTGCTGTATGCTGTACCAGGAGGAGAGATATAACTAAATGTGGTTTCTTGTTTTCTTTCCAGTCAGGTACTTACATCAGCATATTTTATAGTCAGTTGCCTTACTCAGATGTTTTTCTAAATTATTTTTTTCTCGCTTTTTGTTTTTGCCCACATGTGTTAGCCCTTTCCCACATATGCCAGTCCAAATTTGTGTTTGTAATAGGAGTGGCCCAGCCCTGAAATCTGAAATCTGAAATTGATTGTTAAACTGTATTTTGATGATTTACTGATGTCACAATCATCTGCTTTGAATTTTAATAATAACGTGAATGTTGTGTTGTGGCTGATCTACATTATTGTTTTGGAGTGTTTGATAGTATTGATGTTTAGTAGATGAAGGGGCATATTTATACTTTGTTTGTGCTGCATTTGGATCATTTTTTTTACGCAAATGCGGCACAAACTGAACTCCATATTTATATTTTGACGCTAGACACGTCTAGTGTCAAAATATTGGAGTTAGCACCATTTTGTGGATGCGTCAACCCACCTTGCATCAATGAGATGCAAGGTAGACGTTCCCATCCAAAAATGACTCTATCCCCTTAGCGCCATATTTATCCCACTGCTAAAATGACAAACGGGTGGGAGGCGAACCCAAATAATGTTGCCAAGCATGCTTAGCGCAATATCTAGTGCCTGGGTCAGACCAGGCATTAGGGGACTTGTGGACCCATTTCCGTGGCCAAACACCATGGAATGGGCACACAGGTCCCCAAGCCCCAGGAACTGCCCCACCCACACCAGAGAGACACCAGAGGATGGGCGACCCCACCCTAGGTAAGCAGGGTAAGTATGGGTAGGTATTAGAGAAACATTTTTAAAAGGGCCATGGGGCCCCCTGCATGGCACTAGGTGCATGGGGTCCATTGGGGTAGTGGGCATGACTCCTGGCTGTGCTAAGACAGGAGTCATGTTTCTGGTTGGTTGTGCATCTGGAAATGACGCAAGGTTGGTTATCAGCATTTTTTGCCTCTAACCAGCCTAGCCTTCACCCCTACCGCCACCATCACTCAGCTACCTTCTTTCTTTTTTTTACGCTAGCCCAAGATTAGCGCCGGCTTGCGGCATTCCATAAATTTGGCGCCTGGCTGGCACTTTGGAATGATGCAAGCTGGCGGTAAATTTGTGACGCAAAACCAAAAAGTAAAAATATGGGCCTAACACTTTCAGACATTTTGATCAGCCTATGGTTTTCATGTATGTTTATAATTTCGTTTTGGTCACCATGTATGTGACATTGATTTTGGGACCGTAATACAGCTTTGAAACTTTATTTGGTTTCGTTTGGAGTATGTTTTAGTGTTAAATTGTTTATGGTGTCTAGAATTGTTTATGATATAATGTCATTGATTTGTGAGTGAATGATTCTGACTACTAAACTCTTCGCCAAGTCCAAAACAGTCATCCTCAATAGGTGAAAATAGAAATGGTGTTGCACCTATGCATTGGTGATTGTTGAACCAGAAGTGTGGAGAACTTCTTCCCAGCCCAGCGCACCAACCACAGTAAAATGCAAGAACTCCTTGTCACTATTTACAAGACGTAAGTCTAGTTTAGGGATGGCCCTTTGTTTATTACAGTCACTTTAATTTGTACTTAAATTATTTTGTATAACATGTCACTTGGACTCGCTTTGAGAGCCAGGCACTTAAAATAGGGCCTCAACAATGAGGAGAATGATGAAGTAAGTACTGAAGATACACGTTTGAATATGATATTTATCCTTCCTGGCAAGAAGTAAGCCCAATATTTCGAGATTTATCGGGAAGCCACGATGTATTCTGCAAACAAGATATTATTTTCTAATGAAACACCAGGAACTGCCTTTGGCAGTGCTTTAATTTTTTTAAAGAAAATATTGGGAAAAAATGTTTTATTTTTTGTGATTGGCCTTACTTCCCATATAGGAGAAACGTAGTGGTGTAACTTCTCCACTACTCTACTACACCACAATATTACTACTACCAAGACCTGTGCAGTATAATCATCAACTTAAACATGTGCACATACATGTCCCATCAGGACGGCAAGGAAGGATAGTTCATAAGGCATTAGAAGATCTTTGGAAATTTATGGTAAAATGATGTCCAGAGTAATGAGTAATCATCCCCTGCTTCCATTATATTATATTACAGTGCATTGGTCTCTCAAACGAATCTCAGAGAGCTTTATGTTGCTGGTATTGTTTTATCCTACTATCAGTCATTTTTCCTTAAAAATTATCTTGTTTGACTTGCACAAAGTCCAATTTCTTCCTCTACATTCTTTCATGTAAGTATGGAAGCCTCAAAACGTACTCATTTTTTCACTTGAATGGTAGTGTGAAGCTAAAAGATTTTTATTATAATAATTTATAGGTGTGTTCTGATCATATTTCAAGCAAATTGGAGGCATTATATACCTGGAAATGGATGTAAGCCAAATAACCTCTGTACTTTTCTTAATGTTAGATGCAATATGTTGAGAACATTGTTATGCTTTTATATTGTCTAATAATATAACCTTGTAGCTGGATTCAAAGAGAAGGCTCTGCTACCAGTAATTTCTGAAAGGGGTGTATGTTTTCTTACTTGAGATCGAATTTATATAATCCAATCTCAGACTTAGGGCCTCATACAAATGTGGTGGTTTGAATGATCTGACTGCCAAAGCTGTGAAGAGGAGGCTGCCGTCATACTGGAAGCCTCCTCCTCAGCTGTATTACAATGTTTCCACCTTGCTGACTGGTGGAAACATTGTATTACAACATTTCTGCTGGTCAGACTGGTGGAAACAGTGCCACGGCATTGGCCTCAGCTCCCTTGGCCTTGGCTCCCTTAAGGGAGTCGATGCCAATTCCGTGGCACAACACCACCCTCGGAATGCGCATTTTCTGCACAGCAGATAGTGCGCATTCTGAGGGTGCTGGCAGGGCCCCAGCACTGGCAGAAAGAGGACTCTTGATCAGCACTGTGGCTCTGAACTGAGCGCCACCGTGGCTGACTACAATTCCGACTGCCTCCACCCCATCAGGATCCATGATTCTAGCAGTGGCAATAGTCCCCTGGTGGTCCAACCACCAGGGTCGTAATCTGGCAGTCTGACTGCCAGGAGTGTGGCGTTCCGACCACCACTGCAGCTTTGGCAGTCCTCGGACCACCAAAGTCATAATTATGCCCTCTCCACAGTGGTTTGTTGCCTGTGACTTTTGGGAGTATTTTTCACAGTTCATGCCAGTCTTTTCTTGGGGTCATAAGCAATGAGTGCTCACTAGAAAGTGCACAGTGTGGGTAGTGTCTTTCACCTTTGGTGTCCCATAGTCGAAATAATATTGCAGTCCAATTGGATAACTCATTTACCACCTTTGAGCATTAGACTCTCCCTTAGGTAAAGATGTGGAGCTGTCAAAAACAACTCCTGCTGTCAAAAACAACTCCAGGTAGAATTGTAGAAAATGAATCCTAAATAAAGTGTTACTCGTACACTGTAGCACTGTAAATAAAAAACAAGAATGTTTCTGTTCAGTTGGAGTTTCTATTTAAAAAAATAGATTGCATTTATTCAAAGGTAGGTAGTTTGAACAGTTGAAAAAAGCATCTACAAAGAAATTCAGAAGATGTTTGCAACACCTGGGGCTGAGATAAGATTTTAAATAGTCTTATAATTGTGTTTACAGGTGTTATATATTCTATACAATTGGCCTTCATGATTTTTTTATTATTTCATGGGGCTTCAGTTGGGCCAACTCTAAAAGCTTTGAACCTAAGAACACATCACCCAGTCAACATCTATCTTAAAAAGTTCTATAGCTAAATTTGACTCTGACACATTTTGTGTCACCTGTGTGCTGATACAACATATTACAGTTCTCTGAAGTCTAGGAACCACTTAAGGACACAACATTATTTAAAGATTTCATTATTTAATATGTTGTAATAAACCAGCACCCACTACCAATGAACAAGAATACCTGCCTACAATTGTGGGGTCTTGAAGATCTACGGCACAGTGGCAGATAGCTCCTTAATGGAAGGAAGAAGGAAAAATATTATAGATTATTATTCTTTAAAAAATGTTAAAACTAGTTTAAAATAAAAATGTAAATTAGTTAGCACACATTATCTCATCAAATAAATGTATTAAATACATATTTAACTTAATTACATTATTTACCCTAGATGTTTCATACAATAAAAATAAATCCAACACTCACTAATATGTAAAAATGTCCTTTAAAACATGTATTGAATTATTTAAATTAATTTGTATAATAAAGATTTTATCCCTAACCTAAAGCAAGAACCCCATTGATCATACCGCAGATTAGAAATTCTTAGTCAATTTAAGTTTAGTTATGCCATTCCAGACAAAGGCAACAGGTAAGTCACCCAAACTAGTCTTAATCACTCCCCACCTATAAGCATAGACGCCTACTGGTTCTTCAAAACCTTGACCACATTAACATTCCTAGTGTCTTTGACTCCGCAGAAAAGGAATTTCCAGTGAATATCTCAATGCCACATACCCACCTGGTATTAAGAAATATCAGACAGTCTTCCACTCCAACAGATGAAGAGATGTATTTCCTATTCTGGAATCTATGGCCCAGATTTAAGAGGGCCTAGCACCTCCCTGTGCCACAGTAACATATTTTTTTTTACGTTAATGAGGCCCAATGAGGCCAATATTGCAGTGCCAGATTTATAAAGTGGCACAATGCATGCATTGCGCCACTTTGTAATCCCTTATGCCACATTATGCCAGCGCCAGGCATAATGTATGCAAGGGGGTTTCCCCCATTAGGAGGGCCAGAAAATGGTGCAAAGAAATCTAAGAGATTTATTTGCGCCTTTTTTGGGGCATTTTGAATGCCTGCTCAGAGCAGACATTTAATAGGGGCACACCATTGGTTACACTGGGCCCCTATGTACTGTTCAGGGTTAGCGCCAAAATGTTGATGCTTACCCTGAACAGTACACCAATAGCATCAAAAATTATGACGCTATTACTTCACACCCTGCGCCATTGTGCGCCGTATTTTAAATATGGCACACACATGGTGACAGTAAGGGGGCTAAGGGGTGGAAGGAAAGAGGCAGCGCCACTTTTCTTAAATCTGCCCCTATGTGTCTCATTCACAAAGGTAAACTTATGTTTTTTTGCTGTTCACAAAGGAATGCTATAAGTACTATTATGCGAGTACGGAGTCTCCACAAAGATAGAACAGTACTATCTTTTTTATGTTTGGAGTTTTTGAAGTTGTGAGTATACTACTCATAACCTTTGTTTGTGAATAGAAAATACCTGGAAACTTACACTAAAGTGTTTATTTACCTTTGTGAATCAGGCCCTATGTTGCCCAATAAATATGGTCGAGATATTGCCTCAAATGAATAACTCTAGCCCTAAAATTAGATCCTCTAATTACCAGCTTATTTGAAAACGAGGGTGTTAGTAGTTTTCCCTGTCTTTTTACTGCATTTTCTCTTAAATCTTCACCTTGTCAGAATAGTGATGGAGACTAAGGGGCAGATTTCTGAATAGTGGCACTGCACACAGTGCACTTTTCTTGTGCCCCTTATCACCCCCTAGCGCCACCACATGTGCGCCTTATTTGAAATACGGCACACCATGGTGGTAGTCAGGGTTACTAGTGTCAGAATTTTTTATGTTAGACCAGCACTTTGCAGGATTAGCCTACAAAATTCTGAAGCTAATCCTTCAAAGCATTCAGAGGCCCGTTGAAAACAATCGAGCCTCCCTTCAATGCCTCCTCTTAGCAGGCATTACAAATCTCTTAGATATCATAGTGCCATTTATTCGGCCCCACCTAGCTCTCGAATGCCCCCTTACACACATTAATTCCTGGCGCAGGCATAATGTGGCGCAAAGGGTTACAAAGTGGGGCAATGCTATCATTGCCTCACTTTGTAAATATGGTTCAGCATTTTTGGCATTCCAACACCACATTAGCATAAATAAATGACTCTAATGTGGCATTGGAATGGTGCTAGGCCCTCTTAAATCTGGGCCTAAGCATTTACATTATATGTGACCTTTTTCCATGATGCGCTCTGCGTACTCTTTCAGTCTTCAATCATTCTGAAACGAGTCTGCGACATTTACTGTAAAGTTGTGTTAAATCAAAAAGAGAAGGGACTCATCATCAGATCATGAAAAGCGAGACAAAGCCTATTGTATGTCAAAAGCAAAACATTACCTTAACTATAGAATGCTCAGTTACTTCCCGAAAACACTGGCTTGGTCATAAAAGGCCAAAAGTGAACCCACCAGGGAAAACAGTACAAAGAATAAAGGAAATAGCATATCACCCACTATATATTATGACTTGTTTCAATATTAATAAATACAAAATTGTCATCTATTTTGAGATCTTAGAATATTCTATAAGGGGGAGTCTTTGAGACCACATAATACAGAAACCGAAGAGGAGAGTTTCTGCAACTACATAGAATTTGCATATTCAATCAAGTTTTTTATACCGAACTTGACTTACTGTTTGATCGACTTCTTATCACGTCAACACATGAGTCTATCAAGAGTTCTCATTTATTGTCTGGCCCTAAAAAGACCCACTTATTATCCCAAATAATAAAGCCAATGGCATGAAGTCATATTTTTTGTCACTAGCTCAGCTAGTAACATTAGCCGCCACTGGGGCATTTTGAAATCTTTGTAGCATAAGTGAGAATGTAATATTGGGGCACATATCCTCAGAACATAGATTACATTTGCCATCTTTTCTGTTTTGCTTCATACTGTTTTTAGTTTTTACTAGTCTGTTTGCCTGTATTTGTTTTTGGGTTTCCTAACCTTGGTTACCACTTCATAGCTTTAGTCTAGCTTCAAGCTGTAAATAAATTATTATTGCATTTCTCTTTTTAATTTACCTTGATTTATTTTATTTATCTTTATCTCCCTGTAGTTTTACTTATTTTTCTTTCTTAGTACTTACACGTTAGGGAGGAGTTCCCAGCTCATGAGTAGCCTTCGTTAGTATCATTCTAGCCTTTTTGATCCTACCCCCAATATAGCCCTTGCTGTACAGACTCTTTTTTTAATGTGGTTGCACTCTTGCACATATCAAGCGGTGATCACCCATATCCTATTATTGGCTACCAATGGTATTGAGGCGCAGATTGCTCACACTGCAGAGTGTTTTGCCCCCCCCTTGAAGTTCTTTTTAATTGTCAGTTTCATCCGCCTTGTTTCTTTCGCCTGTAATTGTATTTGGGTTGTCTGGACCCATCTTCCCCTTTAATTATTTAAGGAAGGGTGATAGGACAGACCCTTTAAACTATCGCCCCAAGCCACACACTCAATGATGGACAAAATCAAATGTTTGCAACTTTTGTGTGAACAGTATTTGCAAGTGAGCCATAGAAAACCTTATATTGCATTTGTTGAATTTGTTTATGTGTTTGACCATATTTATCACCAAAAACCATGGCAAAAACTAAATGATCTGAATTTACCTGGTTACTTATTTCAAGCCATTGTAAATTAACAATGTGATGGAATGCATGTTTGATTACTGGTGCTAATTATGTATGCTTAGGGGCTTAGGACTCGGAGCCTGATTGATTTTATTGTGTCAGTATTTTTGGATGATTTTATCTGTTTTATCTATTTTTGTAATTTATATGGAGTACTATGGCTGTATGCTTTGATGGTGTTCTGACCAAATAAAGCCTGTTTGATATATAACAATCCGATATTTGATTGTGGACAAGTATTGGAATTAATTGCTAACAGCCAAAAGTTTTGTTGTGAATGGCCCCTTGTTATTTTCACTACATACATCATAGTTTCCAAGATTTGGAAAAATGTTAATCCTTTCTCTGCCAAATTAGGGTCAATAGAGCTATCTAAGGTGATTTATGCAGATGACTAAAGGCCTGATTTAGATCTTGGTGGTATCTGTCCCGGCGTCAATTTTCCATCAGATTCCATGTCCATTGACAAGGTGGTCCCCCGCTCGATTTAAATGTTGGTGGTTCCACAAACAAAATACTTCTGAGAACTGCTGCCATCACTGCCAATAATCTCCACCCATATTGATCGTGCCATAGGCAAAAGTGGCTGGCGGTGGAACTCCAGCCACTGTTACCACAGAGCCAATCATGATGTGCCTTCCCATCAATGTAACTGTGGCAGCCATCTCTACTCACCTGAGCTGGAGGATTGGGAGGGATAAAAGCACAAAACTCATCTTTTTCAAGTTTTCCCATTTCCTACTGCCATGAATCCGATTGTTCAAGTCCTACGATTTCTGCTGCTCCTGGACCAAGATGAAAATATATGACTGTATGACCTGTTATCCTCTGAAGTGTCAGTGTACATTAACACTGGACTAGTGCATGTTAAAAACATATTTGCAAGCAATAGACAAACATGTGCATGGCATATGTGTGCCATGTCATAATTTACTACGATTAAAATAAGGCACCATGAAAAATTAGTAACACCCACCAATCTGATACTACCTGCTTTCATGGCAATAGATTCCTACTCAAAAAGTCACATAAGTAGCAAATAGAAATGTGTCCATACAAGTGTGTGAAATAATTTCCCCAAAACTACCATAACCTTCACATAAACAGGACACCTAGTTTGAATGGCATAAACCTAAAATAAAGTAGCAATTGCACTACACTATGCTACAAGTGAGTGTACACAGCATGTACAATCAAGGTTACCTTTAAACTTCAAACGTGTCAGAGATGTATGAAGGTCATATGTCCCCTTGATATGTGTAATTTCTGACAAACATTACATGTGTCTTAACTTTAAAGTGTTATTTTCCCAGTGTAACTCACATGTGTATTTTTTATAACACATCATGGTAAAATAAGCAAGCATGCATTCTCAGGCAAAAAAGAGAAACATTTACAATGTTGGTGTAAGTGCCAAGCAACATGATGAATGCTTGCATGGAAAATGACATGTCCATCACAAAAATGCAACACAAGTGTATACGATATAAAAATGATCTAAAAAATAAAATCAGTGCTTGTTACTGCCAGAAATGAGGGTAAATGATGTAGCGGAAATAACATTATCAGCAAACAATTAGTAACAATTACAAAAGTAAAGCCAGGTGTTAGAAATGGAGTCTCCAGTTGTCAGTGGTGTGCACCCTGTCCACGTAGGGACTCTCACTCTAGTCAGGGTAAGGAAGTCAACCTGCTATGATATTACTTGCTCACCCCCATGGTAGCTTGGCACAAGCAGTTAGGCATATCTCAGAGACAATATGTAAAGTATTTGTACACACACACACACACACACAGTAACACAGTGAAAATGTCACAAAATGACTCCACACCATTAAGCCAGTATTTATGTGAGTAAAACAAGACCAAAATAACACAAATCCAACATACACAAATAAGAAAATACATTTTCGAAAATTAAATATTAGTTAAGCACTTAGCTCCAACTGGGGCTATCATGACATCTTGAAGGAGTCATTCACAACAGTCTGACGCCACTCCCGAGGGAGTGCGGGCCCGGTTATAGAGTCCCACAGACCCCACATACAGAACCTTGGAAAATGAGGAAACAAAGATATTGCACGGAGTCGGGGAGGTGAGGCATCGGTTCCTCATGAAAAGGAGGGTTCAATGAATCCAGCAGGTCAAAATGCGAGGTGTCAACTTCACGGTGTTGTGATCACACAACAGAGCCACAGGTCCTGCAGCAGAGTCAGAGCTGGCTGTCATGGATGTCGGTGACACAGCACTCAGGGACTCACGCTGTGGTGGGACTTTGAAGGCACTGTGGCTTAGTCAGGCCAGCAACAGAGGTTGCAGTTTTGCACTCAATGGGGACCATGGCTACAGTGCAGGCAGGAGCACGGAGTCGGACAGTGGCGCTGGGTTCAAAGTCGCTCTAGAGTTGATATGCTTGTTTCGTCTTGGTCACACCAGAACTCACTCCCAAGGGCCCGGGAAATAAATTTGGCACCACTTGGCAAGTCAGTACTCTCAGCAAGAGAGCTCGGGTGCTGGTAGGTGAAGTCCATGATGTCTCTGAGACTTCTTAGCACGAGGCAAAATCAGTCCACACCCACGGAGAACCTTGGGAAACAGGATGTAGAAAGCAAAGTCCAGTCTTTTCACTCCCAGGACAGAAGCAGCAAGCAGCAGGCCAGCACAGCAAAGTAACAGGCAGAGTGGAAGTCCCTTCTAGAGCATCAATCTCTTCTTCCTGGCAGAATGTCCTCAGTCCTGAAGGATTTCAACTTTGTGACGTCAGAGGTCAAGTACTTATATATCCATTTCTGCCTTCGAAGTAGGCAAACTTCAAAGGAAAGCTGCTGTAGTGTACTGCCTTTTCCTGCTCTGACCCCAGACACACTCAAGAGGGTTGAAGACTGCTCTGTGTACGGACAGGCATAGCCCTATTCAGGTATCAGCTCCTCCCACTACTCTAGCCTGTAATGATATGCAGGGCACACCTTAGCTACCTTCGTGTGACTGTTTAGAGTGAATTCTCAAACATTCCAACTGTCATCCTGATCCAGACTTGTATTCCACAGACAGAAAGAGGTACAGAATGGTCAAGCAAGAAAAGCCCACTTTCTGAAAGTGGCATTATCAAACTTGCAAATTAAAAACCAACTTCACCAACACATGCATCTTTAAACTGTGAGGTTGGAGACCCCAAACTCCTTACCTCTATCTGCTCCGAATGATAAATTACACTTAAAGAATATTTAAAGGCAACCCCTATGTTACCCTATGGGAGAGGTAGGCCTTGCAAAGGTGAAAACCACATTTAGCAGTATTTCACTATCAGGACATGTAAAACACACCAGTATATGTCCTACCTTTAAAATATACTGCACCCACCTATGGGGCTTCCAAGGGCCTACCTTAGGGGTGACTTACATGTAGTAAAAGGGAAGGTTTGGCCTGGCACAAAATAGTAGTTTAAAACTGCCCACATAGACATTGCAGTGGCAGGTCTGAGTCATGTTTACGGGGATACTCATATGGGTAGCACAATCAGTGCTGCAGGCTACTAGTAGCATTTGATTTACAGGCCCTGGTCACATGTAGTGCGCTATTCTAGGGACTTACTAGTGAATTATATATGCCAATCATGGATAACCAATCATCAATACCATTAAGACAGAGAGCAATTGCACTTTAGCACTGGTCAGCAGTGATAAAGTGACCAGAGCCCTAATGCCAGCAAGAACGAAATTCAGCACGAGATCAAAAAGAGGAGGTCAGAAGCAAAAAAAAAATTGAGAATAACCATGCAAAAAGGGCCATTTCCAAAACCAGGACAAATGCATTGTAATGAAAATAAATCTTTATAGAAAATGAGGTAATACTCTCAAAACTGTAAAAACTGTTGCATCAAGTTCAATAGTCCCAATCCTGGGTTGCGTGTCCAGAGCTTACCTCCTATTTGAACTGCCAATTACATCCTCCTCAGGAAGGGGCATCTACTGGGCAGAGAGCAGGCCCCTCAAGGATCTTCCTTACGGGGGGTCTTTGGGTTTGGGAGTGGTGGGTTTGGATTTGAGAGGGGTAGGTTTGGAGTTGGAAGGAGTGGGTTGGGGTATAGTAGGAGTGGTAATATGTTTGGGAGGGATGCATTTATGTCTGTGAGGAGAGGTGGGGGTTGTGGAAGAGGTCATGGTCAGGGCAAAAAAAAGGTCTTCCTTCGGAAAATGGATAGGAGGTTTGGCATGGTGTTGGATTTTGAGGTAGAGGGAGGGGCAGTGGGTGATATACATGTGTCAGTTGCATGCGGGTCTGATGTATGTAGTGTATGAAGTGGCTTGTGTTTGGGTGTTTGTTGCTTACATGAGTGTGGGCATTTGTGTACAGTGTCTGTTATGTCTAATGTATGTGTGTGTATGTGTGGATTGGTGTGCTGTGGAGGGGCTGTGGAGGGGCAGTGTGTGGTTGTGGTACCTGCGGATGTGCTGGTGCATGTGTGTGTGGTGATGGTTGTGAATCTTGTGTAGTGGTGGGTGCAATATCTACAGATGTGGTGGTAGTGGTGTGCATGTTTCTGGGGTGATGAGTGTCATGTCTGCATGTGTGGTGGTGGTGGGTGTGCATGTTTGTGTGGTGGTGGGTGTGGTGCCTGTGATGGTTGTGAGTGTCTGTGTGGTGGTGGGTGTGGTGCCTCTGGGTGTGGTGGTAGTGGGTGGAGTGTCTACAAGTGTGATGGTGGTGGCTGCGCATGTGGGTATGGTGGTAGGTCTGGGATCTTTATGTTTGCGTGTTTCTGTGTTTCTTGCTGTTTCTGTTTTCGTGTGCAGATGTGCTGCTTGTGTGTGTTTGAGTGGGTGCATGTGCAGCAGTGAGTGTGCTTTAGATAGGGCTGGGTATTTGGATTTGGGATGGGGAAGGGGTGGGAATTGGGACACAAGTTGGGATGGGTGGGAGTCTGCAGTCAGAAAAGAGGCCAGACCTTGGAATGACCTATGTAGGCCAGACATGGCACTGTGAGTGCCATCCAGTAAAGCTAGCATTTATGTTATCTGGCCACTAAGTCCCTGGATGGAATTCAGTAGTGCAGTCTGACCTACAGAGGTAGTCTGCAAGAGGTCAATAGCCTCCTCACAGAGCACGGCCAGGAAGACAGGTGTAAAAGGGAGGGAACTGCAGCGAAGGTGATGCCACCCCTTTAAGGGGGTGGTTGCGGCAACTGGGAGGAGCAAGAGAGAGGCTGGGGATGGGCATGTGGGTGGCAGACAATGATGCAGATGGTAAGGTCACAGTAGGGTCTGCCACCACTAGGGACTGGTCTTCTTTGGAGGCCTCTGAAGATGTTGATGTATTGCTGGTAGCCTCCATGCCAGACCCCTAACCCTCTGTGCCACTGGGTCCCTTGGTGTCGGCAGTGTCTACATCAGAACCATGGTGGTTAGTTTCTCCGTTTCTTCCCAGCCGATGTGGCCAATGTTGTTTTCGACTTGCCTAGATGATGCTGAAAAGACAGAGACAACAGTTTGGGTGTATCTGTGTAAAGAGAATTGAACATGAACTTTGCTTTGTTCGCAAGTCAACATATTTAACCAGCTTCAAGGCTCTTGATCTTGGCTTCTATATCATTAGTATCTCATGCATGTAGTGAAGAATTTCATAAACCATTTGCTTACAGTCTAGAAATTCCTCATGCCAGCCCTTATAACATGTATTCCCTTGTCTCTTATCTACTTGTATTTCTCTGCATGAACTGTTTCAGGCCAGAGATGTCTGGGGGACCACCTGAAGCAGACATCTGGGGGTCCATGTGGAGCTCCAGTCATGCTTGGTGGTTGAACCTGCATCGATGCATGATGGAGGTTGCAGTCGCAGCCCAATGAAGTGCCTAAGGAAGTAATGGAGTATTGCTCCATTGCCACAGGAAGCTGAGCTGGCTGATAGCAGACTGGGGCCTGGCAGTGTGCGACAAGAATGGACGTTTGCTCCACGCCAGAAGGAAAGAGTGAACAGTGAGCACTTTGGGAAACATGGCTGGGCATCGGGACCTGGTGTGCTGAGTGCCAGAGGTTGAAGCAGAAGGAGGGGTGCTCTTTATTCGTAGGAGATTATGACAGATCTGCAGGGGCAGTGCAGGATATTGGTAAGCGGAGCTTCAAAAAAATCGGGGAGTGTATGTTTAGCTGCTGTACTCCTCCACCGCAATGTTTTTGGAAATGGTGACGCGGGCAGCAGTGCACCACAGAGGAAGTTGCCTGGCTGCACAGACTGCACAGATCTGAGGGTGTTGATGTCAGTGGGTGTGTTGAAAGCACCCTCTCACCCCAGGATACAATCCTGATACTGCCCTTAAGTATTTTGAATATTGGATGAGGGCTAATCCATATTAAAGCTACACTGAGTGTCGAAGTACTGGCTAATCTCCTGCTCCGCCCCATCCTCTATGGAACAGTTTCAAGACCTCAAGACAAGCCGGAGTAAGGGCAGGGAGAGCCTCTCTAACTTACAGCTACTAGTCATTCAAGCCATTGCCGCAGCGTTAGCTCCACAGTGACAAACAGCATTCCCTGTATGTGCTGCTACCCCATTGGCTCTTTCAATTGTGGCGGATCACACAGTAAATAATTAAGGGCTTGAAGTAACTTGTTGGTGAGGCATTAGTCCTTGCTGCAGGTCATGAAGTCTCCAAGGTGCAGCAGAATCGGTCTGCTTAGTGCAGATGCAGCTTGCAGCCCTCTATTGATTTCTCTAGCATCCCCCAACAGCACAGAGTGGGATTCAACAAGATGAATGTCATTGCTTGAGACAGAGTCTCTAAGCCTTGTCCCCAAGTAAAGCTCCAAAATCTAGAAGTTGTAAGTCGCCCGGACCTTCTCCAGCAATAAAGACTCCAAGAAGGCAGAGTGCTTGTGCAGAAGAGTCTCTGACCAGTTAAGGCCTCTCATTGCTGAGGACACCCCTATTGGTTATTTCACAAGAGAAGGAATCACTAAACCCAGAGTCAAGAGTGCCCCAGCTCTAACTCCAATACCAGCATATGTCCCAGCCTATAAATTTATAGAATCCCAAAGCATGATCCAAGAAGATGTGGTAAGACAATCAGGTCTCTCTTGGAAACTAAAGCCCCTCAAACTCTACCAACATTCAAAAATTGATTCACAATGAGCAATTCAAAAGGAACTAGGAGAGAGAGCCTCATGTCATTGCCATCTCTTCAATCCACAGAGCAAAGACCAAGTGTGAATTTTAATTATGGTATAGATGATTGTTACCAGGCCCTAGGCCACCTAGGAGCCTCTGGTCTCTGAAACCATAACGAGTTAGGGGGCGGTAGCCCCAGGTGCAAAGCAACCTGTCTCCACTCCACTTCCAATTAGTTCAGGGACTCTACCCTGCCACTGATCCACCAACCTAGGATCTACCCCATAGGTACCACAGGGGCTAGAGACGAGGCTCTCCTCCCTCTACCCCTCCTTCTTGGATCCCGCCCTCCTCTCCTAGGAGGGGTATCACCAGAGTCCACAACTACCAGGGTGCTGGGTATAGCAGTCCTGCACAACTCTCTCGCCAGCCCAGGATCACTACCTGGCGACTGACCACCCAACCTAGGGACGACACCCTTGGGTTGAACCAGGGTCCGGGGCAAGCTTCCCCCTTCCTGAACCCCACATCCAGAGTCCTACGTCTCCCCACCTCAAAAGAAGCCACCAGAAGTTTTACACGGGGGTGAGCACATTGACTGCCCCCCCCCCCAACCAGGTCAGAGTTTACCCCCTGAACCTGTCTATCTAGTCCAGTGATGACACCCTTAGACTGGACCACTGCCCAGCGAACCAGGACTTCCTTGGGAGCACACCTACCGCCTACCAGATCAGAGCTTACCCCCTGAATCTGGCAATCCAACCCAGAGTCACCACCCTGCGGTTGAACCACTGCCTGGTGCACAAGGACTTCCTCGGGAGCAAACCTACTCCCCATCAGGTCAGAGTTTACCCCCTGAACCTGATCATCCAACCCAGAGTCACTACCCTGCGGTTGAACCATTGCCTGGCGCACCAGGACATCCTGGGAGGGACACCTAGCCTCCATCAGGGAAACACCTTCCCCAAGGGCCACACAAAAGTCTGGCTGCACAGGTCTCCTGACCTCTGCTCATCTGACAGAGTCTGGATTCCCCCCAGCCCAGAAATGGTCTCACCAAGGTCATTTCTAGGGGGCTCTGCTCTGAGAGCTGACCCCTGACTCTCCAGGTTCCCCTCTGGGGCCCGCAGCCCCCTCTCAACCCTTCTACTGGATTTCCGCCTCCTCCACTCTGGAGTGAGACTACTAGACAACAGAACCGGCGGAACGCTATCATCAGCCCAAGTTCTACTGGCAAAATGGGATCCCTCTGAGCAGCTGGCCCTGCGGTGCAGGCTAGTCTCCCATCTTGGCATCCACTCATGGAACCAACCAAGCTATGAGACCGGGTCTCGGACATCCTGGAACACAGCCCACCCCCACTCCCTCTCCTCTGAGACAAGACATGGGATCCCAAACCCCTCTCACTACACTGGGACCTACCTGGGACACAAGCCTTTCCCACCACACCTGGTTGGGAAACACCTAGACCACTCTCATTAGGAAAAACCCCTAATGCCACACCAGACCCTCTGGTACGTCACCAGAGGTCTGCCTTCTTTGCAAGCTCCCTGGGGTCAGAGAGCTCACACACTGACAAGTGTTGGCGTAACTCTGAAAAACAACAACAAAGCAGGTGCTCTCTGACAATCAGATTAAACAGCCCTTCAAAATTGTTTACTGTGCTACCCTTCACCCATCCATCGAGTGCAATGCAGCAATCCTCCACAAACTCCTCCCAAGAATGGTGGTGGGACAGTTTCTTACTGCCCCTAAGCCTTCTTCTGTATTCCAAAGGGGAAAAATCATACTTCACAATTAGTGCGTTCTTCACAGTGGACTGCCCCTCCCTGTCACTCTCTTCTAGAGTCAGTAGGGTATCCCTCCCCTCCTTCGGAATAAAGCTCCCTAGGCCAGTCCCCGAATCCTTCTCAGGGATCCTGCACTCTACCAGAGCCCTCTCATATTCCTTTAACCACTGACGTATGTCACCCCCCTCTTGGAACCTAGGTACCAGATCTATGGGTATGTGAGGAACATCTTTGCTACCGCACTCTACATTGCTGCCACCACTGGACTCCACCTGCAGCGCTGGTGAGTCCAGACCCTTCAGACTGTGCTCTAGAGCGAGTCTTTCTCTGGCAAAGGCCCTCTCTGCCTCTGCCATCCTCTCCTGTACTAAGGCCTTCGCTACCTCTGCCCTTCTCTCATCAACACCTAGGCGTTCTAACTGCAACTTCAGGTCCTTCTCTTCCCGCCTATCTCTTAGCTCATCAGGTGTCAAGGAATGAGAGGTAGCCCTGCTTCTTACACTGGACCCAGCAAGGGACTCCCTATCACTGGGCCCTTCCCTGTGAACTGGCGTCCCGCCCGGTCATTCTCAACCTCCTGATCAGTCTCTCTACCACTCTCTAAGGATGAGGTCTGGGAGCCCTCCCATTGGGAACCCTCACTACACTCAGGATTCTTTGGGTACCCCCGAAGCACACTCCCTCCCTGGGTATATGTCACAAGCCTTTCAAAAAAATTCAGACATCTCCTGAGGTCCCCTTCTACCGGTAGCCCTCTCTCTTTACAAAACCCCTCTAATTCCTCCTGCGTGTAAAATGACAGGTCCTCTAAATTAAAGGCTGGCTCCATCTTGAAAAGGTACAAAAAACACAAGTGTGACAACCACAATACCCAAGTGTGAGAACTGAAAACAGGAAAAATGACCAAAGAGAGAAAGTTAAGAGAAGCCAAACATGTGATGGTCTAAATGTAAAACTTGCAGTGAAATAATGAGTCACAATGGTATTGTGCAAGCGCAAGTCCTATCCCACCTCTGCCACCAATGTTAGAAATTGGGTTTCTGGTTGACTAGGGTATGCACCTCAGCCAGGCAGAACCTTCCCACTCTAGTCAGGGGAAGGGAGTTACACGCCCAAGATAACCCCTGCTCACCCCCTGGGTAGCTTGGCACGAGCAGTCAGGCCTATCCCAGAGGCAATGTGTAAAGCGTTTGCACAACGCACACAACACATGTGACACAATATCCCCACCACAAAGGAAACACAACACTAGATTATATGAAAGTATACTGTACTGTATACAACGCAATTATTAGACCAAACATCACTCATCAGTACTATCCTGCTACCTTAGCAGTTGTCAGAACGTTACACATTTGTTACTCTGCAAACTAGCAGTAGTCACACATAACACACAGGTTACTCAGTATTCTGCAACATAAGCGGTAGTCAGGAAACACGTTATTACACCAAAGCACTTGTCAGACGAATATCATAAAACACCCACAAGAGGAACATTAGAAAAAAATGGCAAGTCATAGGAATACATATCAGCAAATCATGTCCACACATATATAAAAACATAATCAAACAGGTGGGCAATATATAAATCAGCAAAGTCTCTAAAAAGAACCTAAGATCTATATTGCCCTGTTAAAAGTACCTGGTTTGATGAAGCAGGCACCTCTAGTGCCTAAGAGAGCACGAGGGGGCCCCCGGTGCTCCAGCGCTCACCACGGGGGCCACATGGGGCTCCTGGGGGAGAGGGCCTCATCCTCTCCACACCTTCCGACACAGGTGGGGGCCAGGCAAGGCCAAACACAATTAGGGGCGAACAGGAGGGGGCCTCCGTTGAGGTCTCCCTTCTGGGTTGAAAATGCCCACTTGTGAATAGAAAAACTGAGAGTCCTGCTCCTACCATAGAGACTGGGGAAGGGGGCACTCCCTGCGGCTTTCTCCGAGTCCTGCGAGGTTGGGGGCAGCCGCCCTCGTCCCTGGTGTGGCTGCCGGCGCAGAACAGGGAGAGGCCGTGCCTCTCTCCTATGTGCTGGGCTTCTCCCATGTGCTGGGCTCCTCCCTGGAGCCGCTCCTGTGCCTCCCGGGTTGCGGTGATCCCCTTGGCAAAAGGGGAGCCGGCGTGTACCCCGGGGACACTGCTGGAATCGTCAGGACCCCTGGGGCACTGAGAGGAGCACGCCGGCTCCTCTCCTTCTCCTGGAGTGCCCTGGGGGTTGATACACAGCGCGCTCCGATGCGCTCGAGTGAGAGAAAGACCCTGCTGCAGCGGTGAAGTTTGTGGGCAGCGCGAAGTGCGGTTTGAAAAGCGCACAAGCTCTCCACTTCAGCCCGGCTGTGGCGGTGATTTCCTCGGATTGTAGAGTGCTTCCAATCGCTGCAAGGGTCACAGGGAAGTGTCTCCAAGCAGACACCATCGAGCGCCCCTCCTGGTGCACAGCACCATTTTAATGAAGCACCTTCCAGGCGCTAAGAAGCACAAACATAGCACTCCTCGTGCTCCCTATAGTTGCCGGGGTCAGGGGCCACAGAACCCTGCCCCTGGGGGAACAAAACTGCAAAGAAAAGGCCCACAGGGGGACAAGGTCCAACAACAGGCCAGCACAAAGAGGATGCAAGCAACTGGTAGACCTTTACAGTGACCAGGAAGGTCACAGGTCAGCACAGCAGCAGCAGTCCATGGCAGTCCCCGGTGAGTCCTTCCAGTTTTCTGTGTACAGTTCCAAGATAATTCAAAGAGTCTCTCCATTGTGGGGAACAAATTCCCCTGTATTTATATTCAGTCCTTACAATGTTTTGCAATGGTAGGGACAGGAGGTTCCATCCAGTTACAAGTGGTTCTGGGAGTGCCCCTCTCTCCTTCAGCACAGGCTCCAAACATCGGTGGGGGTTAACGACCCTATTGTGTGAGGACAGGGCACAGCCTTTACAAATGTAGGTGTGCTCCGCATCTCCCTTCTCTCAGCCCAGGAAGGCTTTGGGTTTCTGTTTGACTAGGGTATGCACCTCAGCCAGGCAGAACCTTCCCACTCTAGTCAGGGCAAGGGAGTTACATGCCCAAGATAACCCCTGCTCACTCCCTTGGTACCTTGGCACGAGCAGTCAGGCCTATCCCAAAGGCAATGTGTAAAGCGTTTGCACAACACACACAACACATGTGACGCAATATCCCCACCACAAAGGAAACACAACACTAGATTATATGAAAGTATACTGTACTGTATAGAATGCAATTATTAGACCAAACATCACTCATCAGTACTATCCTGCTACCTTAGCAGTTGTCAGAACGTTACACATTTGTTACTCTGCAAACTAGCAGTAGTCACACATAACACACAGGTTACTCAGTATTCTGCAACATAAGCGGTAGTCAGGAAACACGTTATTACACCAAAGCACTTGTCACACGAATATCATAAAACACCCACAAGAGGAACATTAGAAAAAAATGGCAAGTCATAGGAATACATATCAGCAAATCATGTCCACACATATATAAAAACATAATCAAACAGGTGGGCAATATATAAATCAGCAAAGTCTCTAAAAAGAACCTAAGATCTATATTGCCCTGTTAAAAGTACCTGGTTTGATGAAGCAGGCACCTCTAGTGCCTAAGAGAGCACGAGGGGGCCCCCGGTGCTCCAGCGCTCACCACGGGGGCCACATGGGGCTCCTGGGGGAGAGGGCCTCGTCCTCTCCACACCTTCCGACACAGGTGGGGGCCAGGCAAGGCCAAACACAATTAGGGGCGAACAGGAGGGGGCCTCCGTTGAGGTCTCCCTTCTGGGTTGAAAATGCCCACTTGTGAATAGAAAAACTGAGAGTCCTGCTCCTACCATAGAGACTGGGGAAGGGGGCACTCCCTGCGGCTTTCTCCGAGTCCTGCGAGGTTGGGGGCAGCCGCCCTCGTCCCTGGTGTGGCTGCCGGCGCAGAACAGGGAGAGGCCGTGCCTCTCTCCTATGTGCTGGGCTTCTCCCATGTGCTGGGCTCCTCCCTGGAGCCGCTCCTGTGCCTCCCGGGTTGCGGTGATCCCCTTGGCAAAAGGGGAGCCGGCGTGTACCCCGGGGACACTGCTGGAATCGTCAGGACCCCTGGGGCACTGAGAGGAGCACGCCGGCTCCTCTCCTTCTCCTGGAGTGCCCTGGGGGTTGATACACAGCGCGCTCCGATGCGCTCGAGTGAGAGAAAGACCCTGCTGCAGCGGTGAAGTTTGTGGGCAGCGCGAAGTGCGGTTTGAAAAGCGCACAAGCTCTCCACTTCAGCCCGGCTGTGGCGGTGATTTCCTCGGATTGTAGAGTGCTTCCAATCGCTGCAAGGGTCACAGGGAAGTGTCTCCAAGCAGACACCATCGAGCGCCCCTCCTGGTGCACAGCACCATTTTAATGAAGCACCTTCCAGGCGCTAAGAAGCACAAACATAGCACTCCTCGTGCTCCCTATAGTTGCCGGGGTCAGGGGCCACAGAACCCTGCCCCTGGGGGAACAAAACTGCAAAGAAAAGGCCCACAGGGGGACAAGGTCCAACAACAGGCCAGCACAAAGAGGATGCAAGCAACTGGTAGACCTTTACAGTGACCAGGCAGGTCACAGGTCAGCACAGCAGCAGCAGTCCATGGCAGTCCCCGGTGAGTCCTTCCAGTTTTCTGTGTACAGTTCCAAGATAATTCAAAGAGTCTCTCCATTGTGGGGAACAAATTCCCCTGTATTTATATTCAGTCCTTACAATGTTTTGCAATGGTAGGGACAGGAGGTTCCATCCAGTTACAAGTGGTTCTGGGAGTGCCCCTCTCTCCTTCAGCACAGGCTCCAAACATCGGTGGGGGTTAACGACCCTATTGTGTGAGGACAGGGCACAGCCTTTACAAATGTAGGTGTGCTCCGCATCTCCCTTCTCTCAGCCCAGGAAGGCTTTGGGTTTCTGTTTGACTAGGGTATGCACCTCAGCCAGGCAGAACCTTCCCACTCTAGTCAGGGGAAGGGAGTTACATGCCCAAGATAACCCCTGCTCACTCCCTTGGTACCTTGGCACGAGCAGTCAGGCCTATCCCAAAGGCAATGTGTAAAGCGTTTGCACAACACACACAACACATGTGACGCAATATCCCCACCACAAAGGAAACACAACACTAGATTATATGAAAGTATACTGTACTGTATAGAATGCAATTATTAGACCAAACATCACTCATCAGTACTATCCTGCTACCTTAGCAGTTGTCAGAACGTTACACATTCGTTACTCTGCAAACTAGCAGTAGTCACACATAATACACAGGTTACTCAGTATTCTGCAACATAAGCGGTAGACAGGAAACACGTTATTACACCAAAGCACTTGACACACGAATATCATAAAACACCCATAGTAGGAACATTAGAAACAAATGGCAAGTCATAGGAATACATATCAGCAAATCATGTCCACACATATATAAAAACATCATCAAACAGGTGGGCAGTATATAAATCAGCAAAGTCTCCAAAAAGAACCTAAGATCAATATTGCCCTGTTAAAAGTACCTGGTTTGATGAAGCAGGCACCTCTAGTGCCTAAGAGAGAACGAGGGGGCCCCCGGTGCTCCAGCGCTCACCACGGGGGCCACATGGGGCTCCTGGGGGAAAGGGCCTCGGCCTCTCCACACCTTCCGACACAGGTGGGGGCCAGGCAAGACCAAACACAATTAGGGGCAAACAGGAGGGGGCCTCCATTTAGGTCTCCCTTCTGGGTTGAAAATGCCCACTTGTGAATAGAAAAACGGAGCGTCCTGCTCCTACCACAGAGACTGGGGAAGGGGGCACTCCCTGGGCCTTTCTCAGAGTCCTGCGAGGTTGGGGGCAGCCGCCCTCGTCCCTGGTGTGGCTGCCGGTGCAGAACAGGGAGAGGCCGCGCCTCTCTCCCATGTGCTGGGCTTCTCCCATGTCCTGGGCTCCTCTCTGGAGCCGCTCCTGTGCCTCCCGGGTCGCAGTGATCCCCTTGGCAAAAGGGGAGCCGGCGTGTACCCCGGGGACACTGCTGGAATCGTCAGGATCCCTGGGGCACTGAGAGGAGCGCACCGGCTCCTCTCCTTCTCCTGGAGTGCACTGGGGGTTAATACACAGCGCGCTCCGATGCGCTCGAGTGAGAGAAAGACCCTGCTGCGGCGGTGAAGTTTGTGGGCAGCGCGAAGTGCGGTTTGAAAAGCGCACGAGCTCTCCACTTCGGCCCGGCTGTGGCAGTGATTTCCTCAGATTGTAGAGCGCTTCCAAGCGCTGCAAGGGTCACAAGGAAGTGTCTCAGAGCAGACACCAATGAGCGCCCCTCCTGGTGCACAGCACCATTTTAGTGAAGCGCCTTCCAGGCGCTAAGAAGCACAAACATAGCACTCCTCGTGCTCCCTATAGTTGCAGGGGTCAGGGGCCACAGAACCCTGCCCCTGGGGGAACAAAACTTCAAATAAAAGGCCCACAGGGGGACAAGGTCCAACAACAGGTCAGCACAAAGAGGATGCAAGCAACTGGTGGACCTTTACAGTGACCAGGCAGGTCACAGGTCAGCACAGCAGCAGCAGTCCATAGCAGTCCCCGGTGAGTCCTTCCAGCCTTCTGTGTCCAGTTCCAAGATAATTCAAAGAGTCTCTCCATTGTGGGGAAAAAATTCCCCTGTTTTTATATTTAGTCCTTACAATGTTTTGCAATGGTAGGGACAGGAGGTTCCATCCAGTTACAACTGGTTCTGGGAGTGCCCCTCTCTCCTTCAGCACAGGCTCCAAACATCGGTGGGGGGTTAACGACCCTATTGTGTGAGGCCATGGCACAGCCTTTACAAATGTAGGTGTGCCCCGCATCTTCCTTCTCTCAGCCCAGGAAGGCTATTCAGTATGCTGATGCACCTCTGTGACACCTCCACCCTCCCTGTGTGCAGGCTGTCTGAAAAGCATGCACAAAGCCCCAACTGTCACTCTGCCCAGACGTGGATTGGAGTCAAGCTGCGAAACACCAGAGTCAAAAGCACAGATAAATGCACACTTTCTACAAATGGTATTTCTGTGACAGTAATAAACAATACACCTACACCAGTAAGCAGCATTTATCATCACCATCACAACCATACCAAACACGCCTATGCTACCCCTCATGAATCAGACAATACCCCTTACACAGGGCATTCCTAATGCCATCCTATGAGAAGGTAGCACTCACAGCAGTGAGACACCAAGGGGCATATTTATACTTCGTTTGCGCCGAATTTGCGTCGTTTTTTTCGACGCAAATTCGGTGCAAAACTAACGCCATATTTATACTTTGGCGTTAGACGCGTCTTGCGCCAAAGTATGGGCAAATAGCGTCATTTTTTTGCGTGAACGCCTTCCTTGCGTTAATGAGATGCAAGGAAGGCGTTCCCGTCTAAAAAAATGACTGCGACGCAAATGCGTCGTATTTATACTCCCGGGCAAAAATCACGCCCGGGAGTGGACGGGTCAAAAAAACCCGCATTTGCGCCTCTTTTTAACGCCTAGGTCAGGGCAGGCGTTAAGGGACCTGTGGGCTCAAAATGAGCCCATAGGTGCCCTCCCCTGCCCCCAGGGACCCCCCCTGCCACCCTTGCCCACCCCAGGAGGACCCCCAAGGATGGAGGGACCCATCCCAGGGACATTCAGGTAAGTTCAGGTAAGTATAATTTTTTTTTTTTAATTTTTTTGGGGTGGCATAGGGGGGCCTTATTTGTGCCCCCCTACATGCCACTATGCCCAATGACCATGCCCAGGGGACAGAAGTCCCCTGGGCATGGCCATTGGGCAAGGGGGCATGACTCCTGTCTTTACTAAGACAGGAGTCATTTAAATGGCGTCTGGGCGTCGTTAAAAATGGCGCAAATCGGGTTGAGGCGATTTTTTTGCCTCAACCTGACTTGCCCCATTTTAAGACGCCCTAACGCCATTTTCCCCAACGCCGGCGCTTCCTGGTCTACGTGTTTTTTTTCCACGCACACCAGGCAGCGCCGGGCTGCTAGCGCCGGCTAACGCCATTCCATAAATACGGCGCCCGCATGGCGCTTCAGAATGGCGTTAGCCGGCGCTAAACTTTTTGACGCTAAACTGCGTTAGCGCAGTTTAGCGTCAAAAAGTATAAATATGGGCCCAAGTTAGGCTGTTTGTCACTACCACAACAGGCCACGCAACCTGGCACATGTCCTGCCTTCTACATACATGGCACCCTGCCCATAGGACTAGCTAGGGCGTACCTTAGGGGTGACTTACATGTAGTAAAAAGGGAGTTCTTGGCCTTGCAAGTAAATTTAGATGCCAGGTCCCTGTGGCAGAAAACTGCACACACAGGCCCTGCAAGCATGCCTGATACAGGTTTGAAAGTCTACTTCAGTGGGTGGCGAAAGCAGCGCTGCATGCCCACTAGTAGCATTTAATTTACAGGCCCTGGGTATGGAGATACACCTGTACAAGGGATTTATAGGTAAATTAAATATGCCAAATAGGTATAAGCCAATCATACCAACTTTAGAGGGGAGAGCACCTGCACTTTAGCACTGGTCAGCAGTGATAAAGTGCTCAGAGACCTAGAGCCAACAGCGAGAGGTCAGAAAAACCAGGAGGAAGGAGGCAAAAAGACTGGGGATGACCCTGCGTAAGGAAAAAAGTCCAACAATGATGAATCATGGATTACAAATGTTAGCTATGAATCAATACTCACAACATTTACAATAAAGCTTACAAGGCCCGCTACAGTAGTAGTTCCAGTTGCACTAGCTCCACCACCACCATCTGAGCTGCCTGCCAAAAAGCCAACGGTGTAAATGATGTCTAATCAGATTTTTAAAGAGCTTCATGATCTTAAAAAGTCTCAGGACGATGCCCTCAGAAAAACTAATGAAAAGCCATATTAAATAAGTACTAGTATCTAACAGCTCTCGTCTTGTGTAACCCAAGTTAAGCAAAGAGTGTCTCAGGTAGAACAAAGACTCTCCAATCTGGAAATTGGTATACCGAAACTTCAATCTGAACTTGAAGAGCCCCAGGTTAAAATGGATGATGCAGACAATAGGTCTCGACGTGGGTAGGAAAGAGGTGACATGGGTTGTGTACAGAGTGCAAACTCTCTGCCATAACGGTTTAACGGTCAGGGGTAGGCCCACAAGTCAAGTGAAAACCACAGGCTAAATAGGGAACAATATAGGATGATTGCTATTAAAGCAATTCGATTTGCTTCCTGCAATGTAAATTGACTAAATAATCAGAGTAAATGTCAGGAAATGTTGCAGTGGCCAAAGACATCCCAGATTTAAATAATTCTGATGCAAGAAACAAATTAAAACAAATAAAAAAATCTAATTAAACGCTAAACCGCCTAAACTATCAAGCTGTTTCTCTCAGGCGTATTATGCTTCTGCAAACATGACAATATGGGGGATAGCAATTCTTATAGCTCATGGGTTTGCGTTTGAGGTCTGTCAGGTCTTTAGAGAGATCGAAGCTAGATGGATTCTAGTCGCGCTGCTAGTTCAGGGCAAATTTATTCACGTTGTCAGCCTTCATGGCCCAATAGAGGATGATACTTCTTCATTAGAAGGTCTTTACAAAGTGCTTGCCCCTTAACAGGCTATTTTGTCATAGGGAGCAATTTTAATATTATTCTGGACTTACGGTTAGATATGTCCCAAACAACCCTAGAACGTGTTCTGTCTTGTAAAAATTGATACAGCATTTAGCCATAATTGACTTATGGAGGGCAGACCATCCCACGTTGTTGATTTTACTTTTTTTTTCAAGACAGTTTAATACTGCCTCTAAAATGTATAATTTTTTGATTTCTTATATGTGGACACGAGAAAGTTCATACATTTTAGCAAACCCCTTCTCAGATAACTTCGGTTTCAGTTATTCAAATTCAAATGTATACTGATTCTACTAGTAGGCCAAGGTGGGCGCTAGTGAAATCCTTGCTAACTGATCCTGGTTGGATATCCACCATGCAGTAAAGGGTGTCTGAATTTCTAGTTAGAAATTAGGGCACAGGAATAACTTTCTCTTTATGGGGAGCATGTAAGGCCTTTACAAGGGTAGAGGCTATTGTGTATCAGGATGAGATTTCAAAAATAAGAAAGCAGAAAGCCCGGCTCCCAGGATCCCATTCGTATTTTAAACAATGATTATTAACAATTTGCCAGGATAATGGCTCTAAGGATTACCCTCTTAGCACAAACATTTGTATATATAGATCAATGCATATTTTTTCCTGATAGGCACATTTCAATGAATAAAAGTTTTTTGCACCAAACAATCGATTACTTTGAGAACAATAAGGTTAAGGCTGCTGTCATTATGCTTGATGCCGAGAAGGCGTTTGACCTTTTCCAATAGGAAGTTATTTTTTCCATTCTTCAAAGCTTTAATTTTCCCTGGAAATTCATTCAAGTATTGCAGAGGTTGGGGTGTGGCTAGGCCTGCCAGCAAGATTGCTGCCACGTTGTGCGGCGCCTGTGGGCATCAGGCCCAATTCACACATTTATCCTGTCTGGAGCGGTGCACGAAGAGCTGAGAGCTGCCGGGGACGCTTACAGCTGAGGTTGTGCTGGGGCCGGCTGCAGCAGCTGTTTGCTGTGTCGGAAGGCAGCGAGGACTGATTCTGCCTACTTACCCTGGATTGCTGGGCCTCCCTGAGGAGATCACGGGCGCTGCTGTGCGAAGTTTCTGGACGGGCTACTGCCTTGATTGCTGGGCACTAGGTGGCCCTGTGGGGTTGCCTTATTTCTGGACTCACTTGTGTTGACAGTGGCTGTGCACTGCTGGCAAGGACGCGGGGCTGCCTTCCTGGGGAGCCCGGTAAGCTTGCAGTGGGCCTGGAGACCTGGCCCACTTTATTTTGAAGGTGCCTGGAACAGAGTTCGACGTGCTAATCTCTGTCTTTCTGTTCTCTGTCGGTGGACGGGAGTTTGCGTTCTACTCACGCAATGGCAGTGGTTCAAGCATGGGTAAGACAGAACAGAAACAGGCTAAACTTACCTTCGAAGGTGGGAAAAAGAGGGGTGGCGTTTTTGCCCCTCCGCCCGGTGAGGAGCCTGCTGAGAAAGGAGCATCGGATACCTCTGTCAGGTCCATGTTCCTCGACCTTAAAAGCAGCCTTGCAGGTATTGATGCTAAGCTTGACCACCTGACTGTGCAGCTGGACCGAATTAAAGCCAGGGTGGATGATCATGACTTCCGGTTTGATCATTTGGAAGCACGCACCTCGGAGCTGGAAAATCAACGGAATGGTGAATGGGAGCAGTTGCTCCGAATGGGGCGCGTGCTGGAAGTTATACGTAATAAAAATGAAGATTTGGAGGACAGGTCGCGTTGCAATAATATCCGAATACTTGGCCTCCCGGAATCCACCGATATGGGAAGAATGGAAGACTTTGTTGAGGGCATGCTTTTGGAGCTCTTTCCTGGAGAACTTTCCTGGATGATGGTGGTTTGAGTGGGCCCATAGGTCTTTGAGGCTCAGACCCCCATCTGGGACTCCCCCTTGTCCCATCACTGTCCGGCTGCTAAACTACCAGGATAGAGATACTGTTCTATGACTGGCTAGGGAGCTGAGACCTGTGATCTACAAGAATATTGAGTTGAACAATTTTTCCGGATTACACTTCAGTGTGCAGGCTGCACGCAGAGCGTTTCTGCCAAATAAACACACCCTGAGCCAGACTGATGCTAGATTTCCTCTTATCTACCCTGCAAAGCTGAGGGTGCAACACCGGGGTAAATTGCTTTTCTTTACAGACCCGAAACTTGCCGCTAAGTTCGCCAAAACGGTACCTAGGAGGTCAGCGGTGGCGGTCCCGGATGGTCCAGAAACTAAGGCCCATATTTATACTTTTTGACGCACAACTGCGCCAACTCAGTTGTGCGTCAAAAATGTTAGCGCCGGCTAACGCCATTCCAAAGCGCCATGCGGGCGCTGTATTTATTGAATGACGTTAGCCGGCGCTGCGGACTGGTGTGCGTCCAAAAAAATGACTCACACCAGGCAGCGCTGGCATAGGGGAAAATGGAGCTTGGGCGTAAAAAAATGGGGCAAGTCAGGCTGAGGCAAAATTTTGGCCTCAACCCGATTTGCGCCATTTTTTCGACGCCCAACCCCCATTGAAATGACTCCTGTCTTAGCAAAGACAGGAGTCATGCCCCCTTGCCCAATGGGCATAGTGGCATAGTGGCATGTAGGGGGCACAAATCAGGCCCCCCTATGCCACAAAAAAAATATGAAAAAAAATACCTACCTGAACTTACCTTTCTTTCCCTGGGATGGGTCCCTCCATCCGTGGGTGTCCTCCTGGGGTGGGCAAGGGTGGCAGGGGGTGCCCCTGAGGGCATGGGAGGGCACCTCTGGGCTCCTTCCGAGCCCACAGGTCCCTTAACGCTTGCCCTGACCCAGGCGTTAAAAAACGGCGCCCATCAGGCTGGGCGCCGTTTTTTAAGGCCTGCCCCCTCCTGTGCGTCAAAATGACGTCACAGTGTAAATAAGGCGCACAGGCCTTAAAGTAATTTTTTAGAAGGGAACGCCTACCTTGCATATAATTAACGCAAGGCAGGTTCCCCCTTCTAAAAAATGGCGCACATGGTGGAACTTTGACGCTGCGTCGGACGTCAAAGTATAAATATGGGGCAGTGTTTGCGCCGAATGTGCGTCAAAAAGTTTGACGCACATTCGGCGCAAACAGAGTATAAATATGGCCCTAAGAGTACAGCCTTAAGTGATAATGACTAAATGGGTAATGGTGCTATTGACTGGGGTTCTTTCTCGCTGAGTGGCGGGTGACCCAGTTTCTGTGGTCCCCGCCCTTTGGGCTGTTCCACTGTTCAGTTTCTTGTTGGCCCTTGCCCTCCTCCCCCTGTCCCGTATGGGGTAGCTGGATGGACGGCTTAGCAATCGCCCCTTGGATGAGTCCTGGATACCCGATGTCTGTTATCAATGGGGTTAATGTTGTTCAGGGGGGTGGGTTATTTGCTTTGACCCGGTTGAGGTGTCTGCGAAGGTGGGGGGGTGTATGTTATTGTTTTGGATCTCTTTTCACCTTCAGTCTTTTTCATTTTTCCTTCTCCCCTCTCATGAGGTTGACTGGCAGGGTGCTGTGGATGTGCTACGTATTCGTAGGACTGCTGGTATGGTGCTGGGAGGTGTGTTCTCAGTAAGATGTCTCACTTGGAATGTGTGTGGCTTGAATGACGGGCGTAAGGTGCGACTTATGTCAGCTTACGTTAAGCGCCAGGAAATAGATATTTGGATGTTACAGGAAACTCATTTGGAGGCTTACATGCTATAGGCTTGCTCATGGATGCGAGCTGTGAGAGGTGCTGAGCTCCGGATGCTGATTTTCTGCACCTTGCATGGCACTGTGGGGGTGTTCACACTTACTGGATGGAGGTAATGCATAGAGATAACAGGATTGGAGCTGCCTTTTTCCCCCAAACTTGCGCCGCTTCGATATGTCGATGAGGTGCCGTCGGCCCATAGGAGACTGGTGGGCCTGCTACTGCTGCTGGCGAAGCATAGGGTTGCAATGTGCTGGGGTCGTGGCCAGGCTCCCCGCAGCTCAGATTGGCTGCGTGATGCTTCGTTCTTCCACGAACAATTGTTGATTTTCTGGGAGCTGGTTCCTGGGGGCTCCCAGCCGTGGGACATATGGGCCCCACTGCATTCCTTTCTGGAGTCTCTGCAGTGAGGCTGCCTGGGTGTGTATTGGCTGGCCACGCACATGGCGTTCTGGTTGCTGCCACCTTACTCAAGCGCCACAGCTGATATGTGTGGCATCCTTCCTCCCTTCCCAGTGTGTTCTTTGCTTTTTTCTCTCAGTTGATTATGGATGGTTTTTCGCCCTACGAACACCTGCTTCTGCTTCATTGTCCCTCGCTTTTGGCTTTTCTATGCTCAACGAGTATGGGGCCAAGGTATAGCCCGGGCGTACCGGATGGGCATGGAACTGAACTTTGTTGCGATTATCACTGGTGTTTTAAAGCATGGCCGAGGTCTCTTGGCAACCGATATGGGACTGTACAATGTGTCAATTATGTTATTCCTGTTCTATGGGCATCTTTGTTGTCTGTCACACTTGTTCTGATGAATAATCAATAAAATAATTTAAAAAATAAAAAAGTATTTCAGAGGTCATATGATAAGGGAGAAGCAAAAATTATTATCAATTCACGTAAGGGGGGGGCACATTGCTATCAGCTGTGGAACCTATCAGGGTTGCCCAATTCCTCCAGTGCTATTTGCCCTATTTATCGAGCCTCTCACCACGGTGCTAGGTCAAGATCAGCAGATTAAGGCACCTTAGTCTGACACACCCAAAATAAAATTGTTTGCAGATGACATGACTCTATATTTAGAGGGTGAGGAGCAAATCATTACTCTGGTGATAAAATTAAACTATTCTCTGATCTGGGTGGCTACAGAATTAATCACCAAAGTCTGAAGCACTTTTGCATAATTGTTCACATCTTTCTCTCCCCCACAGATATGCACTTACATTTTTTTTAATCTGCGCAATTAGGTATCTTGGCATTTTTGTATCACACACATTTTTTGACTTGTTCTAGTTGAATTATGTACCGATGCTGGAAAAGGTTACAACAATACTGCAACAATAGCAAACAGTTCCTTTTACAATTTTAGGGCGTGCAGCATTGGTAAAAATGATGGTTCCTCCCTTATTTCTTTTTTGTCCTCGAATGTTGTTATCAAGGTAGTGCAGTGACTGATCAGATATTTATTTGTTCAGGTACAAAGCTGCGCACAAATCTCACAGATTTGCACCGGAACACTGAGGATGGCTGTCTGGCTCTACCCCATTAAAAGAAAATACTACCAGACGGCCTACTTGGTCAGGATGTTTGGGACATCTATGTCCCGGCGGCTGCAGAATAATTTTTACCTCAATCTAATTCTTCAGGAAAGCTGCACGAGGTTTCCCCAATTTCTGAAAATTCCCAAGCTACCTAAAGGTACCCCACGTGATAAGCGCTAGATATAGGCAGCTTCAGAAAATATTCCATTTTCCAAACTTTCATCCTGCTATGCAATTAAACCAGTGTGAGCTATTGGGTCTAGAAATCAGTATAGGCAATCTCAAAAGCTGGGAGAGGTTGAGGATTACTTGACTAATGACTTCTCTCTTCTGGGACCATTAGATCATGGGACTAGCTTACAGCAAACAATTTGATGATCCCACCTATCCTGTTCTATTTATATCTCCAAATTTGCCACTTTTTACAAGCAGTGCAGCCACTGAAAAATATTCTTGCTAACACTATTTCTCAACAAGCTTTTTATGTAAAAGGATTGTTAGGCATTAGCAGCTCCCTGCAACGCTTATCCCTAGTTTTCTGGCGAGTATTGAGGAAGCTATGGTGGGCGAAATTGATCTTGGCCTTTGGAGACAGCATAATATATGGCCATACAAGGTGATAAGTGAAGCCAACTTCAAACTGTAACTGTAAAATTAAATAAAATGTACCCTCCCATCTCAGAGGCCTGTTTCAGATGTAGGCATTGTAAGGGGGACTGGTTTCATGCAAGCTTTTCCTATCCAGATTTAGCTTTGTTTTGGGAAAACATTTTTAAGTGGTTAAGTTCTAAGTTCCGGGCATCTTGCTCTAAATTTTCTCCCAGTCCTATTGAGCTATCCAGCATCAGCCCTAGCCCAAACTCAAGCCAGCATTCCAGCTTGTTTAGTATCTGTTCATGGGACATTAGTGGCTAGAATACTTGAGTCTCATCGTTTAAATACTTAAATCCCCTTTTCACCTTTAACCTAATTTAGACCTGGCAAGTAAGATCAATTCCCTGGTTAGAATACATTGAGTATCAATCTGCAGCAATAAGATCAACCAATCCGAATGTGAAAAGGGAGACAACAGAATATTTAAATGACACATTGAATCGATAAAGACCCGACAACTTGAACTCTATATGGTCATTAGCGGGTGACTTCAAATATTTTCACAAAGTGAATCTCTGTCCACCAGAAGCTCAAAGCTCTGCACCAGGGCTGGCTTTAGGGCGCTGGGAGTGGTGCGGCCGCACCGGATGCTGACCTGGATTGGCGGATGCTGATCTCAGGAGGGCGCTGTGTTTAGCAATAAGGTATGAAACTTGCAATTTAAAAGCACCTGCTGAATAGTTCTTTGTGCACCCAGCCTTCAGGAAGCAATCAAAATGTCAAGATACCTAATGTTCCTGCTAGGGAGAGAAATGGGAGTTTTGTCTCGTGCAGCTTTGACTCGCCATAAAGTAGGTAGAAGGTTAATATGCCTGCTGCAAAGAACAGAACTATATTTTATGTGGATAGCTAAGTGGTTTAGAAAAGGCAGCCTTTACGGGTGCTTGAAGAAAATTAATGTATAGGAAAGGGGGAAATGAGGGGTCATGGGGTGGGGGCGCCAAAAAAGACTTTCGCATAGGATACCACCAGTGCTAAAGCCAGCCCTGCCCTGCACTGCACTAACATTTGCCATGAATGCCCTAGGTTTGCATTCTTTGAATTGCAGGAGCATCACTGACCAAGATGCTGCATAGACGCACAAGTTGCCCAAAAGATTAACAACACTTGACTACCTGTGGGTAACGATTCAGCATTTTCACTGGGCCTCAACTCGACCATACTTTTAAAAGTGATCATTCCATATTGCCTTGTTCTCCCCCTCTGGATGTCAACCCATTGCATAATTAAATCATGCTGTGACAAATACGGATCTGTAACCTGTCAGAAGGGTCCAGTGGGCTGACGGATCAAATGGCAATATGACCACTCAAATACAAGCATACCTAGAGTCCTCAGATAAAAATTCTCAGTAGCTAATTGAAGGTTGATCGGAATTCACTAATAGTTTATTAAGTTTCCGGGTCCATGGCTGCCAGGTCTTCAGGCACTGTGCTCCTGTTGCCCACTATTTCCAAAGAGCCTTACTGCTAAAAATACACCTAAACAGAAGCATAAGGCCAGCGCCAAGGATACAGCAAATACAGCCTTGAAAAAGTGTGAGAAGGTAGCCTCTTTCTAGCCTTGTTACCCCCACTTTTGGCCTGTTTGTGAGTGTATGTCAGAGTGTTTGTCACTGTTTTCACTGTCTCACTGGGATCCTGATAGCCAGGCCTCAGTGCTCATAGTGAAAACACTATATTTTCAGTATGGTTGTTATGTGTCACTGGGATCCTGCTGGTCAGGACCCCAGTGCTCATAGGTTTGTGGCCTATATGTATGTGTCACTGGGACCCTGTCACACAGGGCCCCAGTGCTCATAGGTGTGCATGTATATGTTCCCTGTGTGGTATCACAGTATCCCCTAACCACCCTACCATTCAGGATACAATTCCTGTGGTGGGAGAAACCTCTTCTGGGGTGGCACCTGTTCCAAGGGAATCATCAGCTGGCAAAGCTGGACTCCCTGAGGTGGAAGTACCTCTCTGTGGGATAACTAACATTGGTGAGAAAAAGAGCACCATTTTAGTTAACATGGAGCATCCCTCCAACCCTCCCAGAGAAACTTTAGTGCAGAAACCCTGCACTACCTCTCAACACTTAGGACAGCATCCCTGCCCTAGTGTGGAGCTCATAGGACAGCATCCCTGCCCTGCTCCAACTCAAGAGAAACAGCATCCCTGTTCTCTCTTCCAGCCAGATGGACAAAGTTTTTGCCCAGCTATGGCTTTTCTGAGACAGCATCCCTGTCTGGCATTTCCGTCATTACAAATAGGTTCAGTGGATAATTCCCACTGCTCTAAACTAAAACTTACTGATAGAAACTCTGAAAATACAACTTCACATTGTTGGTTAGCTAAAAAACTTCAAACAGGGTGGTTTACATCCCCACAGGGAAGTAACCATATAGTGGATGATAAAGGGAGTAACCAGTCTATTGCAGAGCTACTCTCTACTTATCACCACTTAGACAATAAAGTCTCAACTGGCCAAGGTTAGCCTTATTGTCCTTCGTTTGGGGGGGGGTTGTGTGAGAAGGTAGCCTCTTTCTAGCCTTGTTACCCCCACTTTTGGCCTGTTTGTGAGTGTATGTCAGAGTGTTTGTCACTGTTTTCACTGTCTCACTGGGATCCTGATAGCCAGGCCTCAGTGCTCATAGGTTTGTGGCCTATATGTATGTGTCACTGGGACCCTGTCACACAGGGCCCCAGTGCTCATAGGTGTGCATGTATATGTTCCCTGTGTGGTGCCTAACTGTCTCACTGAGGCTCTGCTAACCAGAACCTCAGTGGTTATGCTCTCTCTTTACTTTCAAATTGTCACTAACAGGCTAGTGACCAATTTTACCAATTTACATTGGCTTACTGGAACACCCTTATAATTCCCTAGTATATGGTACTGAGGTACCCAGGGTATTGGGGTTCCAGGAGATCCCTATGGGCTGCAGCATTTCTTTTGCCACCCATAGGGAGCTCTGACAATTCTTACACAGGCCTGCCACTGCAGCCTGAGTGAAATAACGTCCACGTTATTTCACAGCCATTTTACACTGCACTTAAGTAACTTATAAGTCACCTATATGTCTAACCTTTACCTGGTAAAGGTTAGGTGCAAAGTTACTTAGTGTGAGGGCACCCTGGCACTAGCCAAGGTGCCCCCACATTGTTCAGAGCCAATTCACTGAACTTTGTGAGTGCGGGGACACCATTACACGCGTGCACTACATATAGGTCACTACCTATATGTAGCTTCACCATGGTAACTCCGAATATGGCCATGTAACATGTCTATGATCATGGAATTGCCCCCTCTATGCCATCCTGGCATTATTGGTACAATTCCATGATCCCAGTGGTCTGTAGCACAGACCCTGGTACTGCCAGACTGCCCTTCCTGGGGTTTCACTGCAGCTGCTGCTGCTGCCAACCCCTCAGACAGGCAGCTGCCCTCCTGGGGTCCAGCCAGGCCTGGCCCAGGATGGCAGAACAAAGAACTTCCTCTGAGAGAGGGTGTGACACCCTCTCCCTTTGGAAAATGGTGTGAAGGCAGGGGAGGAGTAGCCTCCCCCAGCCTCTGGAAATGCTTTGTTGGGCACAGATGTGCCCAATTCTGCATAAGCCAGTCTACACCGGTTCAGGGACCCCTTAGCCCCTGCTCTGGTGCGAAACTGGACAAAGGAAAGGGGAGTGACCACTCCCCTGACCTGCACCTCCCCTGGGAGGTGTCCAGAGCTCCTCCAGTGTGCTCCAGACCTCTGCCATCTTGGAAACAGAGGTGCTGCTGGCACACTGGACTGCTCTGAGTGGCCAGTGCCACCAGGTGACGTCAGAGACTCCTGCTGATAGGCTCCTTCAGGTGTTAGTAGCCTTTCCTCTCTCCTAGGTAGCCAAACCCTCTTTTCTGGCTATTTAGGGTCTCTATCTCTGGGGAAACTTTAGATAACGAATGCATGAGCTCAGCCGAGTTCCTCTGCATCTCTCTCTTCACCTTCTGATAAGGAATCGACCGCTGACCGCGCTGGAAGCCTGCAAACCTGCAACATAGTAGCAAAGACGACTACTGCAACTCTGTAACGCTGATCCTGCCGCCTTCTCGACTGTTTACCTGCTTGTGCATGCTGTGGGGGTAGCCTGCCTCCTCTCTGCACCAGAAGCTCAGAAGAAATCTCCTGTGGGTCGACGGAATCTTCCCCCTGCAACCGCAGGCACCAAAAAGCTGCATTACCGGTCCCTTGGGTCTCCTCTCAGCATGACGAGCGAGGTCCCTCGAATCCAGCAACGCTGTCCAAGTGACCCCCACAGTCCAGTGACTCTTCAGCCCAAGTTTGGTGGAGGTAAGTCCTTGCCTCACCTCGCTGGGCTGCATTGCTGGGAACCGCGACTTTGCAGCTACTCCAGCCCCTGTGCACTTCCGGCAGAAATCCTTCGTGCACAGCCAAGCCTGAGTCCACGGCACTCTAACCTGCATTGCACGACTTTCTAAGTTGGTCTCCGGCGACGTGGGACTCCTTTGTGCAACTTCGGCGAGCACCGTTTCACGCATCCTTGTAGTGCCTGTTTCTGGCACTTCTCCGGGTGCTACCTGCTTCAGTGAGGGCTCTTTGTCTTGCTCGACGTCCCTTCTCTCTGCAGGTCCAATTTGCGACCTCCTGGTCCCTCCTGGGCCCCAGCAGCGTCCAAAAACGTCAAACGCACGATTTGCGTGTAGCAAGGCTTGTTGGCGTCCTTCTGGCGGGAAAACACTTCTGCACGACTTTCCAAGGCGAGAGGAATCCGTCCACCAAAGGGGAAGTCTCTAGCCCTTTTCGTTCCTGCAGAAACCTCAGCTTCTTCTGTCCAGTCGAAGCTTCTTTGCACCCGCAGCTGGCATTTCCTGGGCATCTGCCCATCTCCGACTTGCTTGTGACTTTTGGACTTGGTCCCCTTGTTCCACAGGTACCCGAGATTGGAAATCCACAGTTGTTGCATTGCTGGTTTGTGTCTTTCCTGCATTATTCCTCTAACACGACTCTTTTGTCCTTAGGGGAACTTTGGTGCACTTTGCACTCACTTTTCAGGGTCTTGGGGAGGGTTATTTTTCTAACTCTCACTATTTTCTAATAGTCCCAGCGACCCTCTACAAGGTCACATAGGTTTGGGGTCCATTCGTGGTTCACATTCCACTTTTGGAGTATATGGTTTGTGTTGCCCCTATCCCTATGTTTCCCCATTGCATCCTATTGTAACTATACATTGTTTGCACTGTTTTCTAAGACTATACTGCATATTTTTGCTATTGTGTATATATATCTTGTGTATATTTCCTATCCTCTCACTGAGGGTACACTCTAAGATACTTTGGCATATTGTCATAAAAATAAAGTACCTTTATTTTTAGTATAACTGTGTATTGTGTTTTCTTATGATATTGTGCATATGACACTAAGTGGTACTGTAGTAGCTTCACACGTCTCCTAGTTCAGCCTAAGCTGCTCTGCTAAGCTACCATTATCTATCAGCCTAAGCTGCTAGACACCCTATACACTAATAAGGGATAACTGGGCCTGGTGCAAGGTGCAAGTACCCCTTGGTACTCACTACAAGCCAGTCCAGCCTCCTACATTGGTTGTGCAGTGGTGGGATAAGTGCTTGAGACTGCTTACCACTCTTGTCATTGTACTTTTCATAAGAGAAAAATATACAAAACAAGGTCAGTGTATATACACATAGCCAAAAAGTTTTGCATTTCCTCTTTTCACTCTTTTCTAAGTGCTGAAAAGTACTCCTAAACTTTCAAAAAGTTCTTAAAAGTTTAAAAAGTTTTTTTTCTGTCTTTCCTAAAAGTTCTGAAAACTTTTTTCTCTTTTTCTATCACTTTAACTCTCTCTAAAAAATGTCTGGCACAGGCAAAAATGTTGAACTGTCCAAACTTGCATATGATCACCTTAGCTGGAAAGGAGCAAGGAGTCTCTGCATAGAGAGAGGTTTGAGTGTAGGGAAGAATCCTTCCTTAGAACTGTTAATTAATATGCTTAGAGTACAGGATAAGGCCATGAGTGCCAAATCTGGTGAAAAAGTAGCTAATGGTTCTCAATCTGATCCAGGGACTCCCCCAGGAAAAGATTCAGGAAAGAAAGTTCTCAGCCTGCCCATTACTAGACAGTCTAGCATAGTTGGTACAGAGGTTGAATCACACCATACTGATGGTGTGCTCTCACATTATACTGGTAGCCAAGCTGTTAGGGTGCCCTCTGTAAGGGACAGGTCTCCTTCTGTTCATTCCCATCATACCTCTGTATCTAGAAATGTCCCTCCCACCCACCCTGATGACAGATTGTTAGAAAGGGAGCTCAATAGATTGAGAGTGGAACAAACCAGACTGAAGCTCAAGAAGCAACAGCTGGATTTGGATAGACAGTCTTTAGAATTAGAGAAGGAAAGACAGAAGTTGGGTTTAGATACCCATGGTGGCAGCAGCAGTATTCCCCATAGTCATCCTGCAAAAGAGCATGATTCCAGGAATCTGCACAAGATAGTTCCCCCTTATAAGGAGGGGGATGACATTAACAAGTGGTTTGCTGCACTTGAGAGGCCCTGTGTTGTACAGGATGTCCCTCAAAGGCAGTGGGCTGCTATCCTATGGCTATCATTTAGTGGAAAAGGTAGGGATAGGCTCCTTACTGTGAAAGAAAATGATGCCAATAATTTTACAGTTCTTAAGAATGCACTCCTGGATGGTTATGGCTTAACCACTGAACAGTACAGGATAAAGTTCAGAGAGACCAAAAAGGAGTCTTCACAAGACTGGGTTGATTTCATTGACCATTCAGTGAAGGCCTTGGAGGGGTGGTTACATGGCAGTAAAGTTACTGATTATGAAAGCCTGTATAACACAATCCTGAGAGAGCATATACTTAATAATTGTGTGTCTGATTTGTTGCACCAGTACCTGGTAGACTCTGATCTGACCTCTCCCCAAGAATTGGGAAAGAAGGCAGACAAATGGGTCAGAACAAGGGTGAACAGAAAAGTTCATACAGGGGGTGACAAAGATGGCAATAAGAAGAAAGATGGTGAAAAATCTCAAGATAAGCATGGGGATAAGGGTAAAACCAAAGATCCCACTTCAAATCTTAAACACTCTTCAGAGGGTGGGGATAAAACAAATTCTTCCTCTTCTTCCCAACCTGCACACATTAAAAAGCCTTGGTGCTTTGTGTGTAAAAACAGAGGCCATAGGCCAGGGGATAAGTCCTGTCCAGGTAAACCCCCTGAGCCTACCACCACTAATACATCAAGCTCTAGTGCCCCTAGCAGTAGTGGTACTAGTGGTGGGACTGCTGGCAACAGTCAAGCAAAGGGTGTAGTTGGGTTCACTTATGGGTCCATAGTGGAAACTGATGTAATCAGTCCCAAGACAGTTTCTGTCACACCTAGTGGCATTGGCCTTGCCACACTGGCTGCTTGTCCCCTTACAATGGATAAGTACAGGCAGACAGTTTCAATAAATGGTGTTGAGGCCTTGGCCTACAGGGACACAGGTGCCAGTTTCACTTTGGTGACTGAAAACCTAGTGCCTCCTGAACAACACATCATTGGACAACAGTATAAGATTATTGATGTCCATAACTCCACTAAGTTTCTTCCCTTAGCTATAATTCAGTTTAGTTGGGGTGGAGTTACTGGCCCTAAGCAGGTGGTGGTATCACCTAGCTTACCTGTAGACTGTCTCTTAGGTAATGACCTAGAGGCCTCAGGTTGGGCTGATGTAGAGTTTTATGCCCATGCAGCCATGCTGGGCATCCCTGAGGAATTGTTCCCTCTCATTTCAAGTGAAATGAAAAAGCAAAGGAGAGAAGGCCTGAAAACTCAGGATCCCTCTCCATCAACAGGTAAAAAGGGTATCACAGTATCCCCTAACCACCCTACCATTCAGGATACAATTCCTGTGGTGGGAGAAACCTCTTCTGGGGTGGCACCTGTTCCAAGGGAATCATCAGCTGGCAAAGCTGGACTCCCTGAGGTGGAAGTACCTCTCTGTGGGATAACTAACATTGGTGAGAAAAAGAGCACCATTTTAGTTAACATGGAGCATCCCTCCAACCCTCCCAGAGAAACTTTAGTGCAGAAACCCTGCACTACCTCTCAACACTTAGGACAGCATCCCTGCCCTAGTGTGGAGCTCATAGGACAGCATCCCTGCCCTGCTCCAACTCAAGAGAAACAGCATCCCTGTTCTCTCTTCCAGCCAGATGGACAAAGTTTTTGCCCAGCTATGGCTTTTCTGAGACAGCATCCCTGTCTGGCATTTCCGTCATTACAAATAGGTTCAGTGGATAATTCCCACTGCTCTAAACTAAAACTTACTGATAGAAACTCTGAAAATACAACTTCACATTGTTGGTTAGCTAAAAAACTTCAAACAGGGTGGTTTACATCCCCACAGGGAAGTAACCATATAGTGGATGATAAAGGGAGTAACCAGTCTATTGCAGAGCTACTCTCTACTTATCACCACTTAGACAATAAAGTCTCAACTGGCCAAGGTTAGCCTTATTGTCCTTCGTTTGGGGGGGGGTTGTGTGAGAAGGTAGCCTCTTTCTAGCCTTGTTACCCCCACTTTTGGCCTGTTTGTGAGTGTATGTCAGAGTGTTTGTCACTGTTTTCACTGTCTCACTGGGATCCTGATAGCCAGGCCTCAGTGCTCATAGGTTTGTGGCCTATATGTATGTGTCACTGGGACCCTGTCACACAGGGCCCCAGTGCTCATAGGTGTGCATGTATATGTTCCCTGTGTGGTGCCTAACTGTCTCACTGAGGCTCTGCTAACCAGAACCTCAGTGGTTATGCTCTCTCATTACTTTCAAATTGTCACTAACAGGCTAGTGACCAATTTTACCAATTTACATTGGCTTACTGGAACACCCTTATAATTCCCTAGTATATGGTACTGAGGTACCCAGGGTATTGGGGTTCCAGGAGATCCCTATGGGCTGCAGCATTTCTTTTGCCACCCATAGGGAGCTCTGACAATTCTTACACAGGCCTGCCACTGCAGCCTGAGTGAAATAACGTCCACGTTATTTCACAGCCATTTTACACTGCACTTAAGTAACTTATAAGTCACCTATATGTCTAACCTTTACCTGGTAAAGGTTAGGTGCAAAGTTACTTAGTGTGAGGGCACCCTGGCACTAGCCAAGGTGCCCCCACATTGTTCAGAGCCAATTCACTGAACTTTGTGAGTGCGGGGACACCATTACACGCGTGCACTACATATAGGTCACTACCTATATGTAGCTTCACCATGGTAACTCCGAATATGGCCATGTAACATGTCTATGATCATGGAATTGCCCCCTCTATGCCATCCTGGCATTATTGGTACAATTCCATGATCCCAGTGGTCTGTAGCACAGACCCTGGTACTGCCAGACTGCCCTTCCTGGGGTTTCACTGCAGCTGCTGCTGCTGCCAACCCCTCAGACAGGCAGCTGCCCTCCTGGGGTCCAGCCAGGCCTGGCCCAGGATGGCAGAACAAAGAACTTCCTCTGAGAGAGGGTGTGACACCCTCTCCCTTTGGAAAATGGTGTGAAGGCAGGGGAGGAGTAGCCTCCCCCAGCCTCTGGAAATGCTTTGTTGGGCACAGATGTGCCCAATTCTGCATAAGCCAGTCTACACCGGTTCAGTGACCCCTTAGCCCCTGCTCTGGCGCGAAACTGGACAAAGGAAAGGGGAGTGACCACTCCCCTGACCTGCACCTCCCCTGGGAGGTGTCCAGAGCTCCTCCAGTGTGCTCCAGACCTCTGCCATCTTGGAAACAGAGGTGCTGCTGGCACACTGGACTGCTCTGAGTGGCCAGTGCCACCAGGTGACGTCAGAGACTCCTGCTGATAGGCTCCTTCAGGTGTTAGTAGCCTTTCCTCTCTCCTAGGTAGCCAAACCCTCTTTTCTGGCTATTTAGGGTCTCTGTCTCTGGGGAAACTTTAGATAACGAATGCATGAGCTCAGCCGAGTTCCTCTGCATCTCTCTCTTCACCTTCTGATAAGGAATCGACCGCTGACCGCGCTGGAAGCCTGCAAACCTGCAACATAGTAGCAAAGACGACTACTGCAACTCTGTAACGCTGATCCTGCCGCCTTCTCGACTGTTTTCCTGCTTCTGCATGCTGTGGGGGTAGCCTGCCTCCTCTCTGCACCAGAAGCTCCGAAGAAATCTCCCGTGGGTCGACGGAATCTTCCCCCTGCAACCGCAGGCACCAAAAAGCTGCATTACCGGTCCCTTGGGTCTCCTCTCAGCACGACGAGCGAGGTCCCTCGAATCCAGCGACGCTGTCCAAGTGACCCCCACAGTCCAGTGACTCTTCAGCCCAAGTTTGGTGGAGGTAAGTCCTTGCCTCACCTCGCTGGGCTGCATTGCTGGGAACCGCGACTTTGCAGCTACTCCGGCCCCTGTGCACTTCCGGCAGAAATCCTTCGTGCACAGCCAAGCCTGAGTCCACGGCACTCTAACCTGCATTGCACGACTTTCTAAGTTGGTCTCCGGCGACGAGGGACTCCTTTGTGCAACTTCGGCGAGCACCGTTTCACGCATCCTCGTAGTGCCTGTTTCTGGCACTTCTCCGGGTGCTACCTGCTTCAGTGAGGGCTCTTTGTCTTGCTCGACGTCCCCTCTCTCTGCAGGTCCAATTTGCGACCTCCTGGTCTCTCCTGGGCCCCAGCAGCGTCCAAAAACGCCAAACGCACGATTTGCGTGTAGCAAGGCTTGTTGGCGTCCTTCCGGCGGTAATACACTTCTGCACAACTCTCCAAGGCGAGAGGGATCCGTCCACCAAAGGGGAAGTCTCTAGCCCTTTTCGTTCCTGCAGAAACCTCAGCTTCTTCTGTCCAGTTGAAGCTTCTTTGCACCCGCAGCTGGCATTTCCTGGGCATCTGCCCATCTCCGACTTGCTTGTGACTTTTGGACTTGGTCCCCTTGTTCCACAGGTACCCGAGATTGGAAATTTACAGTTGTTGCATTGCTGGTTTGTGTCTTTCCTGCATTATTCCTCTAACACGACTCTTTTGTCCTTAGGGGAACTTTGGTGCACTTTGCACTCACTTTTCAGGGTCTTGGGGAGGGTTATTTTTCTAACTCTCACTATTTTCTAATAGTCCCAGCGACCCTCTACAAGGTCACATAGGTTTGGGGTCCATTCGTGGTTCACATTCCACTTTTGGAGTATATGGTTTGTGTTGCCCCTATCCCTATGTTTCCCCATTGCATCCTATTGTAACTATACATTGTTTGCACTGTTTTCTAAGACTATACTGCATATTTTTGCTATTGTGTATATATATCTTGTGTATATTTCTTATCCTCTCACTGAGGGTACACTCTAAGATACTTTGGCATATTGTCATAAAAATAAAGTACCTTTATTTTTAGTATAACTATGTATTGTGTTTTCTTATGATATTGTGCATATGACACTAAGTGGTACTGTAGTAGCTTCACACGTCTCCTAGTTCAGCCTAAGCTGCTCTGCTAAGCTACCATTATCTATCAGCCTAAGCTGCTAGACACCCTATACACTAATAAGGGATAACTGGGCCTGGTGCAAGGTGCAAGTACCCCTTGGTACTCACTACAAGCCAGTCCAGTCTCCTACAAAAAGGAACTTAGAATTCTATAAAAAACTATACGTGTGGCCTACAGAAGAAAAACAGAAAGCACAGAATGCACAATGGAATCCTGTTTTCCGAGCAATAAGAGGTAAAAATTTTAAACATTTTTCACTCATGTTCACAAACTATCAGAGAACCAAAAAAAGAGAAATATTCATTACCTTGATAGTTAGAATATATTTCCTCGCTCTATGTTGACCCTCTTACTTCGCTACCTGTGCCAATGCCCAATCAAGATATGACAACAGCTTGTGCCCCCAATGAAATATTGGACCTAATCACAGAGAACATGATTGTCAATACTTGGGCTACGACACGTTTGGCAGGCACCCTGGCCCAAATGATCTCCCAGTTGGTATTTTTAAGGCTGCAAAAATAGAACGGTCAACTTGGCTGACCCCCGGTTCCATTCAAGTCCCAAACCATAAGAAAGGTTCCTTTGATAAGCCAGAAAACATCTGCCTCATTGCCTTCCTGGATGTGAAATGGTAGTGCTTTGCAAAAATCATGAACAAAGAGCTTGAGGAATGAGCGTCTGGTGAAAATATCAACCCAGCCACACAAGCAGGTATTCAAAAGGGCAACAGGTTGGATTTTGCCACAGCTTGCGATAGAGCTCTGGGTCAGATTATCCTGGAGCATTCCGCTACTTCTCTTGACTACCATCATGACCCGTTACTCAAATACATTGGTGATAGAGAGCATCTCCAGCAAATGGCCTACATCTGCGAAGATCCACATGTTAGACCTGACAGCCTTAGGGGGGTCATCACCCAACTTTTTGCCTGCCTCCCTCCACCTTTCTGACACTGTTTTTGCTGGTTTTGGGAATCTGGACACTTTACCACTGCTAACCCGTGCTAAAGTGCATATGCTCACTCCCTTAAAACATGGTAAGATTGGTTCATTCCCAATTGGCATATTTGATTTGCTTGTAATTCCCTAGTAAAATGCACTGCATCTACCAAAGACCTGTAAATCAAATGCTACTACTGGGACTGCAGCACTAATTGTGCCACCCACATAAGTAGCCCCTTAACCATGTCTCAGGCCTGCCATTGCAAAGCCTATGTGTACAGTTTCAGTGCCACTTCGACCTGGCATTTAAAGTACTTACCAAGCCCTAAACTTCCCTTTTTCTACATATAAGTCACCTTTAAGATAGGCCATAGGTAACACACAGGGCAGGCTGCTATGTAGTTAAAAGGCAGGACATGTACATGTGTGGTTTATATTTTCTGGTAGGGCTACCCTCTTATACTGTTTGAGTGGTAGATTCTGAGCAGAAAGAGGTAACCAGGTCATATTTAGTATGGAAAGAATGGCAATACAAAATAATGCTTATTGGTGAGGTTGGATTTTATATTACTATTTTAGAAATTCCAGTTTTAGAAAGTGAGCATTTCTCTGCACTTAAAATCCATCTGTGCCTTACAGCCTATCTCCAATCCACGTCCGGCTGGGCTGGTTTACAGGTCCCTTGTGCATTTCACCCAGACAACCACAAAACAGGGGATGGTCAGTCACACCTGCACTCATCTTCATACTGAATGGGTCTTCCTGGGCTGGAAGGGTGGATGGCCTGACACTTACATTCCAAAGGCTAGTGACCTGCCTTCACACAATGGGCTGCCTAACCCCTACTGGGACCCTGGCAGAGAGACCTGTACTGAAAGGGGACCTTGTGCACTTCAAAACCACTCTTTGAAGTCTCCCCCACTTCAAATGCATTTTTGGGTATATAAACTGGGTCCCTATCGCCCCCCCCCACCCCCAAATCAGACACTTCTGGATCAAATCTGGCAACCTGTCATGAGGAACTGCCTGGCTGCCCAAAAGACTCACCTCAACTACTTTGCTGTGAAGGATTGTTGCCTTGCTGTTGTCCTGCTGCCTTGCTGGCCTCTGACTTTGCTGAGAAGTGCTCTCTGTTAGACCTGACAGCCTTAGGGTAGTCACCCCTAACTTTTTGCCTGCCTCCCTCCATTTTTTTGGACACTGTTTTTGCTGGTTTATAGACTCTGCGCACTTTACCCCTGCTAACCAGTGCTAAAGTGCATATGCTCTCTCCCTTAAAACATGGTAACCTTGAATCATACCTGATTGGACTATTAATTTACTTATAAGTCCCTAGTAAGATGCACTTTATGTGCATAGGGCTGGTAAATTAAATGCTACTAGTGGGCCTGCAGCACTGGTTGTGCCACCCACTTAAGTAGCCCCTTTTTCCTTGTCTCAGGCCTGCCATTGCAAGGCCTGTGTGCGCAGTTTCACTGCCACCTCGACTTGGCATTTAAAAGTACTTGCCAAGCCTAGAACTCCCCTTTTTCTACATATAAGTCACCCTTAAGGTGTGCCCTAGGTAACCCCTAGGGCAGGGTGCTGTGTAGGTAAAAGGCAGGACATGTACCTGTGTAGTTATATGTCCTGGTAGTGTAAAACTCCTAAATTCGTTTTCACACTACTGTGAGGCCTGCTCCCTTCATAGGCTAACATTAGGGCTGCCCTCATACACTGTTGAAGTGGCAGCTGCTGATCTGAAAGGAGCAGGGAGGTCATATTTAGTATGGCCAGAATGGTAATACAAAATCCTACTGACTGGTGAAGTCGGATTTAATATTACTATTCTAGAAATGCCACTTTTAGAAAGTGAGCATTTCTTTGCACTTAAATCCTTCTGTGCCTTACAATCCACGTCTGGCTGGGCTTGGTTGACAGCTCCTTGTGCATTCACTCAGACACACCCCAAACACAGGGTACTCAGCCTCACTTGCATACATCTGCATTTTGAATGGGTCTTCCTGGGCTGGGAGGGTGGAGGGCCTGCTCTCACACAAAGGACTGCCACACCCCCTACTGGGACCCTGGCAGACAGGATTAAACTGAAAGGGGACCTGGTGCACTTCTTAGCCACTCTTTGAAGTCTCCCCCACTTCCTCATCAGACATTTGCTGGAGAAGAAACCTGAACCAGAAACTACATCCTGCCAAGAAGAACTGCCTGGCTGCTCAAAGGACTCACCTGTCTGCTTTCTACAAAGGACTGCTGCCTTGCTGTTGCCCTGCTGCCTTGCTGAACTCTTGTCTGGCTGTGAAAGTGCTCTCCAAGGGCTTGGATAGAGCTTGCCTCCTGTTCCCTGAAGTCTCAGGACCAAAAAGACTTCTCTCTTTTACTTGGACGCTCCGTGCGCCGAAAATTTCGACGCACAGCTTGTTTCGCGGCGAGAAAAACTCCGCACACCGACGCTGATCGACGCGACGCTCTTGGGACGATCGAAGATCCGACGCACGGCCTCGCAAGGACAACGCCGCCCGACCTCTAGAGGAGAAATCGACGCGACGCCTGCCGTGAGATCGTAATTTCAACGCGCAGCCCCGCAGATCGAAGTCTAGAGGAGAAATCGACGCAACGCCTGCCGTGAGTCCGTAAATTTGACGCGCAGCCCCGCAGATCGATGCGCAGCCGGAGAACAAGCAGGAGAATCCACGCACAGACCCGGGACATCTGGTAATCCCCGTGATCCACAGAAAGAGACTTTCCACGCGCCGGAAAACGACGCCCGACTTTCCCGCGTGGAAAATAACGACGCAAGTCCGTGTGTGCTGGGGAGAAATCGACGCACACACCCTTTTTCCACGCACCTCTTCTCTTGTGGCCCTCTGAGGAGATTTTTCCACTCCTAACCAGGTACTTGTGCTTGAAAGAGACTTTTGTTACATTCTAAAGACTTAAGACACTTTATATCACTTCCCTGTGATACTTCTACAATTTTCCATTGCAACTTTATTCTTTTTGACCTACAATTATCCTGATAAATATTATATATTTTTCTAAACGCTGTGTGGTGTATTTTTGTAGTGCTATATGGTGGTATTGTATGATTTATTGCACAAATACTTTACACATTGCCTTCTAAGTTAAGCTTGACTGCTCGTGCCAAGCTACCAGAGGGTGAGCACAGGATAATCTTGGATAGTGTGTGACTTACCCTGACTAGAGTGAGGGCTTTTGCTTGGACAGAGGGTAACCTGACTGCCAACCAAAAACCCCATTTCTAACATTGGTGATCAGCGGTGAGGATAGGACTTGTATTTGTGAAGTGACATACAGTAGCTAAGTATTTCACTACCTACCCACAGTTGAAGGTCAACTTGGTTTTTATCTCTTTTTGAAAATCCGTTTTTTTTTCCTGACAATTTTCAAAAACTAAATCCTCACTCAACATGTCTCTGACTGGGTCTCAGACAGGGGACTTTGACCTAGTCCAGTTGGATACATACACGGTCAAACAACTAAGAGGATTCTGCAGGGCATTAAGGGTACCCACCCAAGGGGCCTCCAGAAAGGAGGACTTTCAAGTGGCGCAGAGGGCCTGGGCAGAAGCCCATTTAGAGGATGATGAGGAAGAGGAGCCAGAAAATGGCCCCTCAGAAGGATTTTCACTATCTATGGATGGTGTTACCACTGCAATTGTGCACCCTTCCAGACCAGGGAGCAGTGTCTCCATGCAAAGCCTGACCGCAGAGGAAAGGAGAGAGGAAAGGGAGTTCCAATTGCAAATGGCAAAACTGAAAATTGAGGCGCAACAGGAGGAAAGGAGGGCAGAAAGAGAAGCCAAACAAAGTGAAGCTGAAAGAACAGCCAAACAGATTCAAGCAGAAGCTGAAAGGGCAGCCAAACAAGCGGAAGCTGAAAGAGCAGCCAAACAAGTGGAAGCTGAAAGAGCTTTGGCTGAAAAGAAACTATTGTTGGCTCATGAACTGAGTCTCAAGGAGCTGGAGATCAAGGCAAGACAGTCTGAATCCAGCAATAATGGTGGCAGCATACAGACAGGACCTGCTGGAGAAAAGAAGGTTCGTATACCCAAAAATGTGGTGCCCAGTTTTGTGGTGGGAGATGACATAGATAAATGGTTAGCTGCTTATGAAGTTGCACTAAGGGCTCATGAGCTTCCTGAAGGGCAATGGGGGGTAGCTATGTGGGGTTATGTGCCGCCATTGGGGAGGGACACACTTCTCACATTGGATCCACCGGATCAAAACACATACCCACTCCAGAAAGCCACTTTACTTGCCAAGTTTGGGCTGACCCCTGAGGGATACCGTCAGAGGTTCAGGGACAGCACCAAACAAACCACACAAACATGGGTAGATTTCTTTGATTTCTCTAGTAAGGCACTGAATGGATGGGTGCGGGGCAACAAAGTAGCAGATTATAAAGGTTTATATGACTTGATCCTGAGAGAGCATATGCTTAATGTTACTTATACAGATTTGCGCCAGCACCTAGTGGATAGTAAGCTGACTGATCCCAGGAAGCTTGCTGAGGAGGCGGACCTCTGGGTTAGCACCAGAGTGTCCAAAAAGGTACATGGGGGGGACTCCCACAAAGGTGGTCAGGGTTCCCAACAGAAGAAAGAGGGGGGAGATAAACTTACAGATAAGGAACTCTCTAAAGGCCCCCAAAAGAATTCCCAGGGAGGGGGTGGCAACCCTTCCTTTTCCAAATTTGGGAAAAAGCCAGGGACATTTGACAAGTCAGGGAAATCTAGCCCCAAATGCATGGAGTGTTACCAATTTGGTCACTACAAAGGCGATCCACTGTGCCCCAAGAGGGCACCGCCCACTACCGGACAGGCACCTGGGTTGACTAGTGTAGCACTCGGGGGGGAGATGGACCCCACTAGCTTTGGGGAGCAGGTAGAGATTTCCCTAGTGTCCCTGGGAGAAGGAGAAATGGTGCCCAAGGCCCACATGCCCAGAAATACTTCCAAGTACCGGCAGTGGGTCACCATTGATGGGCAGGGGGTGGAGGCTCTGCGTGACACAGGAGCCAGTATGACTACTATCAAGAGTCAGCTGGTGTCAGCAGAGCAGATAGTACCTAATACATTCCACCAGGTCAGAGTTGCTGACAATCGCGAGAGTCACCTACCGGTGGCTCTGGTTCCCTTTGAGTGGGGGGGGTCTCGGGTACTCTGAAAGTAGCTGTGAGTCCTGCCATGCCTGTAGATTGTCTGTTAGGCAATGACCTTGAGCACACTGCTTGGAAAGAAGTGGAGCTCAGGTCTCACCTGGAGATGTTAGGGTTACCTGAGTGGGTCTGCATGACCACACGGTTCATGGCTGACCGAGAGGGAAGTCAAGGGCATCTGGAGCCTGGAACGATGGCCCAGAGAACTGCCAGGAGGAGGGACCAGGGGTGTGGGAAACCGGCCCCAGCTGTTCCCACAGTGGCTGACGGGGCTCCTGAGGAGGAGGCTCCCGAGCCAACTGGGGAAGACATTGCCACCCTAGGTGACTTACCTGAGCTTGCTGGCTGGCAAGTTGAGGGTGGACCCACCAGGGAGGAATTCTGCAAGGCGCAGAAAGAATGTCCCACTCTGGAAGGTTTGAGGAAACAAGCCTCAAACCAGGCAGCAGGCGACGCCTCTGGCGATCACCACCTATATTGGGAGAATGATCTTCTCTACAGTGAGCCTAAGGTTCCGGGCTTTGGGGCAGCACGTATGCTGGTGGTCCCCCAATGTTACCGAACCTTCCTACTGGGTCTGGCTCACGACATTCCCCTGGCAGGACATTTGGGGCAGGGCAAGACCTTTAACAGGCTTGTCACCCACTTTTATTGGCCCAAAATGAGGACACACTCCGACAAGTTCTGCAGATCCTGTCCTACCTGCCAGGCCAGTGGTAAAGCAGGAAAAAGGGTTAAAACCCCCCTGACTCCACTTCCTGTCGTTGGCACCCCCTTTGAAAGGGTGGGCATCGACATTGTTGGTCCCTTGGACCCCAAAACTGCCTTAGGCAACAGGTTCATCCTGGTTTTGGTGGACCATGCCACCCGTTACCCAGAGGCAATCCCTCTGAGAACAGTAACTGCACCGGTGGTGGCCAGAACCCTGATGGGGATATTTACCCGTGTGGGATTCCCCAAGGAAATAGTGTCTGACAGAGGCACTAACTTCATGTCTGCATACATGAAGTCTCTGTGGGATGCGTGTGGTGTAACTTACAAGTTCACCACACCCTATCACCCCCAGTCGAATGGTCTTGTGGAGAGATTCAACAAGACCCTGAAAGGCATGATTGGTGGCCTCCCTGAGGCCATGAGGTGTAAGTGGGACGTCCTCTTACCATGCCTTCTCTTTGCTTACAGAGAGGTCAGCCAGAGAGGGGTAGGGTTCAGTCCCTTTGAACTTCTCTACGGGTACCCTGTCAGGGGACCCTTAAGCATTGTCCAGGAGGGATTGGAGAAAGCTCCAAAGACACCCCCTCAGGATGTGGTCAGCTATATGTTGGCCCTCCGCAACCAGATGACCCGCTTCAGGAAAGAAGCCCAAGATAACCTTGAGGCCAGTCAAGAGGTGATGAAACAATGGTATGACCAGAAGGCCACCCTGGTAGAGTTTCAACCTGGAGACAAAGTGTGGGTAATGGAGCCAGTAGAGCCCAGAGCTCTCCAGGACCGCTGGTCTGGCCCATTTGAAATAAAAGAGCGGAAAGGGGAGGCCACTTACCTAGTGGACCTCAAAACCCCTAGGAATCCCCTAAGGGTGCTCCATGTGAACCGACTAAAAGCTCATTTTGAGAGGTCGGAGATCAACATGCTTCTGGTCACAGATGAAGGAACGGAAGAGGAGAGTGAACCTCTCCCCGACCTCCTCTCTGCCCAAGAAGGTGATGGGTCAGTAAGCGGGGTCATTCTGTCTGACTCCCTGACTCTAAATCAGAAAGGAGACTGTTATGAGCTGTTGGAGCAGTTCTCCCCCCGGTTCTCCCTTACTCCTGGGCTGACCCACCTCTGTGTTCATGATATTGGCACTGGTGACAGTCTCCCTGTGAAAAACAAAATTTACAGGTTGTCGGATAAGGTGAAGGCCAGCATCAAGGAGGAGGTCTCCAAGATGTTGACTCTAGGGGTCATTGAGAAATCCAGTAGTCCCTGGGCCAGCCCAGTGGTATTGGTCCCTAAGGCTACTGCCCCAGGTGCGAAGCCAGAACTCCGGTTCTGTGTGGACTACCGGGGTCTCAACTCAGTCACACGGACTGATGCTCACCCCATCCCCCGAGCTGATGAGCTCGTGGACAGGCTAGGCGCTGCCAAGTTCCTGAGTACGTTTGATCTTACTTCAGGGTACTGGCAGATCGGCCTAACTGAGGGGGCCAAGGAAAGATCCGCATTTTCAACCCCGGATGGCCATTACCAGTTCCGGGTGATGCCGTTTGGGTTGAAAAATGCCCCCGCTACCTTCCAACGGTTGGTTAACGGGGTCCTAGCTGGCAAGGATGCCTTCTGTGCAGCCTACCTGGATGACATAGCTGTCTACAGTTCCAGCTGGGAGGAACACCTGCTTCACCTCAAGGAGGTGCTTCAGGCCCTGCAACAGGCAGGCCTGACCATCAAGGCCAGTAAGTGCCAGATTGGGCAGGGTTCCGTGGTGTACTTGGGACACCTAGTGGGTGGTGGCAAGGTGCAGCCACTCCAGGCCAAGATTGAAACTATCAAGGCCTGGCAACCACCCCGAACACAGACGGAAGTGAGAGCCTTTCTAGGCCTCACAGGATACTACCGCCGATTTGTCAAGGGCTATGGTACCATTGTAACACCCTTGACAGAACTCACTTCCAAGAAGCAACCTAGGTTGGTGAATTGGACAGAGGCTTGTCAGAAAGCCTTTGACGCCCTGAAGGAAGCCATGTGCACGGCCCCCGTACTCATGGCCCCTGACTACTCCCAGGAATTTATTGTGAAGACAGACGCTTCAGAGCATGGCATAGGGGCAGTCCTAGCACAGCTAAATGAGGAGGGCAGAGATCAACCGGTAGTCTTTATTAGCAGAAGGCTATTACCACGGGAACAGAGGTGGAGTGCTATTGAACGAGAAGCTTTTGCTTTGGTCTGGGCACTGAAGAAGCTAAGACCCTACCTGTTTGGGACTCACTTCCGGGTTCAGACAGACCACAGGCCCCTCAGATGGCTCATGCAGATGAGGGGTGAGAATCCAAAACTCTTGAGGTGGTCCATTTCCCTACAGGGGATGGACTTTACGGTGGAACATCGCCCAGGGGTTGACCACGCCAATGCTGATGGTCTCTCCAGGTACTTCCGCCTTAGCGATGAGAGCTCCCAGGAGGTCAGGTAGCTCTCCCCACTTTCAGCTGGGGGGGACACATGTTAGACCTGACAGCCTTAGGGTAGTCACCCCTAACTTTTTGCCTGCCTCCCTCCATTTTTTTGGACACTGTTTTTGCTGGTTTATAGACTCTGCGCACTTTACCCCTGCTAACCAGTGCTAAAGTGCATATGCTCTCTCCCTTAAAACATGGTAACCTTGAATCATACCTGATTGGACTATTAATTTACTTATAAGTCCCTAGTAAGATGCACTTTATGTGCATAGGGCTGGTAAATTAAATGCTACTAGTGGGCCTGCAGCACTGGTTGTGCCACCCACTTAAGTAGCCCCTTTTTCCTTGTCTCAGGCCTGCCATTGCAAGGCCTGTGTGCGCAGTTTCACTGCCACCTCGACTTGGCATTTAAAAGTACTTGCCAAGCCTAGAACTCCCCTTTTTCTACATATAAGTCACCCTTAAGGTGTGCCCTAGGTAACCCCTAGGGCAGGGTGCTGTGTAGGTAAAAGGCAGGACATGTACCTGTGTAGTTATATGTCCTGGTAGTGTAAAACTCCTAAATTCGTTTTCACACTACTGTGAGGCCTGCTCCCTTCATAGGCTAACATTAGGACTTCCCTCATACACTGTTGAAGTGGCAGCTGCTGATCTGAAAGGAGCAGGGAGGTCATATTTAGTATGGCCAGAATGGTAATACAAAATCCTACTGACTGGTGAAGTCGGATTTAATATTACTATTCTAGAAATGCCACTTTTAGAAAGTGAGCATTTCTTTGCACTTAAATCCTTCTGTGCCTTACAATCCATGTCTGGCTGGGCTTGGTTGACAGCTCCTTGTGCATTCACTCAGACACACCCCAAACACAGGGTACTCAGCCTCACTTGCATACATCTGCATTTTGAATGGGTCTTCCTGGGCTGGGAGGGTGGAGGGCCTGCTCTCACACAAAGGACTGCCACACCCCCTACTGGGACCCTGGCAGACAGGATTAAACTGAAAGGGGACCTGGTGCACTTCTTAGCCACTCTTTGAAGTCTCCCCCACTTCAAAGGCACATTTGGGTATAAAACAGGGCCTCTGCCCTACCTCATCAGACACTTGCTGGAGAAGAAACCTGAACCAGAAACTACATCCTGCCAAGAAGAACGGCCTGGCTGCTCAAAGGACTCACCTGTCTGCTTTCTACAAAGGACTGCTGCCTTGCTGTTGCCCTGCTGCCTTGCTGAACTCTTGTCTGGCTGTGAAAGTGCTCTCCAAGGGCTTGGATAGAGCTTGCCTCCTGTTCCCTGAAGTCTCAGGACCAAAAAGACTTCTCTCTTTTACTTGGACGCTCCGTGCGCCGAAAATTTCGACGCACAGCTTGTTTCGCTGCGAGAAAAACGCCGCACACCGACGCTGATCGACGCGACGCTCTTGGGACGATCGAAGATCCGACACACGGCCTCGCAAGGACAACGCCGCCCGACCTCTAGAGGAGAAATCGACGCGACGCCTGCCGTGAGATCGTAATTTCAACGCGCAGCCCCGCAGATCGAAGTCTAGAGGAGAAATCGACGCAACGCCTGCCGTGAGTCCGTAAATTCGACGCGCAGCCCCGCAGATCGACGCGCAGCCGGAGAACAAGCAGGAGAATCCACGCACAGACCCGGGACATCTGGTAATCCCCGCGATCCACAGAAAGAGACTGTCCACGCGCCGGAAAACAACGCCCGACTTTCCCGCGTGGAAAATAACGACGCAAGTCCGTGTGCGCTGGGGAGAAATCGACGCACACACCCTTTTTCCACGCACCTCTTCTCTTGTGGCCCTCTGAGGAGATTTTTCCACTCCTAACCAGGTACTTGTGCTTGAAAGAGACTTTTGTTACATTCTAAAGACTTAAGACACTTTGGCGGTCATTCTGACCCTGGCGGTCAAAGACCGCCAGGGCGGAGGACCGCGGGAGCACCGCCGACAGGCCGGCGGTGCTCCAATGGGGATTCCGACCGCGGCTGTAAAGCCGCGGTCGGACCGGCACCACTGGCGGGCTCCCGCCAGTGTACCGCCGCCCCATTGAATCCTCCAAGGCGGCGCAGCTTGCTGCGCCGCCGAGGGGATTCCGACCCCCCCTACCGCCATCCAGATCCCGGTGGTCCGACCGCCGGGATCCGGATGGCGGTAGGGGGGGTCGCGGGGCCCCTGGGGGCCCCTGCAGTGCCCATGCCACTGGCATGGGCATTGCAGGGGCCCCCGTAAGAGGGGGCAACTGCACCCGTCGCACAGCTTCCACTCCGCCGGCTCGATTCCGAGCCGGCTTCATCGTGGAAGCCTCTTTCCCGCTGGGCTGGCGGGCGGTCTGAAGGCGACCGCTCGCCAGCCCAGCGGGAAAGTCAGAATTACCGCCGCGGTCTTTCGACCGCGGAACGGTAACCTGACGGCGGGACTTTGGCGGGCGGCCTCCGCCGCCCGCCAAGGTCAGAATGAGGGCCTTTATATCACTTCCCTGTGATACTTCTACAATTTTCCATTGCAACTTTATTCTTTTTGACCTACAATTATCCTGATAAATATTATATATTTTTCTAAACACTGTGTTTTGTATTTTTGTAGTGCTATATGGTGGTATTGTATGATTTATTGCACAAATACGTTACACATTGCCTTCTAAGTTAAGCCTGACTGCTCGTGCCAAGCTACCAGAGGGTGAGCACAGGATAATCTTGGATAGTGTGTGACTTACCCTGACTAGAGTGAGGGCTTTTGCTTGGACAGAGGGTAACCTGACTGCCAACCAAAAACCCAATTTCTAACACTCTCCAAGGGCTTGGATTGAGTTTGCCTCCTCTTTCTGAAGTCTCAGGGTCAAAAAGACTTCGGGCCTGATTCTAACTTTGGAGGACGGTGTTAAACCGTCCCAAAAGTGGCGGATATACCACCTACCGTATTACGAGTCCATTATATCCTATGGAACTCGTAATACGGTAGGTGGTATATCCGCCACTTTTGGGACGGTTTAACACCGTCCTCCAAAGTTAGAATCAGGCCCTTCATCTCTTCAAGGAAACTCCTCATGCACCCAAAAGCGATGCTCAGCCTGCCGGATCCAACGCACATCTTGCCCTGTGACGAGAAAATTGCTGCACAGCCAAACGGAGATGTCATAGCCCGACGTCCTGAGCAAAGATCGACGCTGCTCCTGCGTTGTGACTGGAAATTAGATGCATGGCACTACTGAATCGACGCAGAGGCGAGTTGGAACGACTCAGGCTGACTTCCTGAGTGAAGAATCAACGCATCGCTTGTCATGCAACAAAAAATGTGAAGCATTGCCTACCGGAACACCTGTGACTTCTTCCTGCATGCCCAGGATTTTTCCCCGCAGCGTCCCTGGGGTTTAAAAGAACCCTGCATCGCAGTAAGGATCCAAGACTGTGTTCCAGAAATCGATACAAAGCTGCTTTCAGTGTGGAAAGAAACAAAGCATCATCTCTGCCGCATTGGAAAATCCAACACACCCCTTATGTTTCCACGCTTCTCCTCCTCTGCGGTCTCCGTGCATGGTAATTCCGACACAAACTAAGTACTTTGTGCAAACAAGAGACAGCTGTTGATTTTTAAGATGTAAGACTCTTTTTAAACTTGCAAAAGTGGTATTTCAACTTGTGCTTATTGAATCTTGATCGTTTTGACCTTAATTTAACTAGATAAATATTTCATATTTTTCTAAACATGTGTAGTGTATCTTTGTAGTGTTTTCACTGTGCTATTGCATGATTTATTGCACAAATACTTTACTCATTGCCTTCTGAGTTAAGCCTGACTGCTCAGTGTCAAGCTACCAGAGGGTGGGCACAGGATAATATGGATTGTGTGTTACTTACCATGACTAGGATTGTGGTCCCTATTTGGGCAAAGGTGCATACCTCTGCCAACTAGGCATGGTGGTTCTAACACCACACAAATAGAGGCATCAAGCAGGGCTGCATTTTAGCCCCCTTACTTTTTAACTTGACCTTAACTGATTTGAATGACCATCTAAGCTGAGCCAAAGTTTTCCACCCAAAATTGCAGGAACAAATCTACAATTTTTGCAGTGTGCTAATGAGACTCTTTTATTGGATCAAAGAGCAATTGGGTTACTAAGGGGGTCATTCTAACTTCGGCGGGCGACGGAGGCCGCCCGCCAAAATTCCCCCGCCAGAATACCGCAGCGCGGTCAAAGGACCGCCGCGGAAATTCTGACTTTCCCGCTGGGCGGGCGGGCGACCGCCAAAAGGCCGCCCGCCCGCCCAGCAGGAAAGCACCAGCAACGAGGAAGCCGGCTCCGAATGGAGCCGGCGGAGTTGCTGGTGTGCGACGGGTGTAGTTGCACCCGTCGCGATTTTCAGTGTCTGCTAGGCAGACACTGAAAATCTATGTGGGGCCTTGTTAGGGGCCCCTGCAGTGCCCATGCCATTGGCATGGGCACTGCAGGGGCCCCCAGGGGCCCCACAACACCCGTTCCCGCCAGCCTGGCTGAAAACCGCCAGAACCAGGCTGGCGGGAAGGGGGTCGGAATCCCCATGGCGGCGCTGCTTGCAGCGCCGCCATGGAGGATTCACAGGGACAGGGGAAAACCGGCGGGAAACCGCCGGTTTCCCTTTTCTGACCACGGCTTTACCGCCGCGGTCAGAATTGCCCTTGATGCACCGCCAGCCTGTTGGCGGTGCATCCTCCAACCCCGGCCATGACCGCCAGGGTTGGAATCAGGGCCTAAGTGCCCTGACCAGTCTGGCAGAATCATTAAGTTCAACATCATTACAGCAAAAAACTAAATTTTAGTTTTTGGAAAAAGGAACATCAAACACGGGGCTTGGTTCATAAATGGTCAGAAAGTCAAGAGTGTCTAGCATCAAATATCTTAGAGGATGGCTAAATGATCAAGGCATTCCATCTGTACAAGTTGAGGCACAGGCAATAACGACAAATGCTCTTATTGTTTGCTTTCTAGAATTTCCTTAAAAATCCTTCCAGGACAGATTTCTGCAATTTGCTAAATTATTGACTGTAAACTCATGCCCACTCTCACCTGTTTCAGGTCCTGAGCTCGCCCCCCACGACCGCAGCACCAACCTGCTGCCTCCTGCCTCTGTCCCACGACCACGCTGCCGTTTGCGTGTTTGAGGCCCTCCTCCACCCGCAGGCATCCTCCTGCGCCTCATCCCTGGTGGCTAGTGGGCTCACTTGACCCGTGTGCCACTTCTGCCGTCCTGTAAGTTGTTTTTTGTTTTTTCTGCGCCTCGCCGCCGGCGCTTCGTGTATTGTGTCAGTATTGTATTTCTTATTGTGTATTTTCTCGTATTGTGACTGCCTTGATTTTTGCCCCGTTTCCTGTGCTTTTTTTGCCCCTTGTGCGCTCCCCGTTCCCTGCCGCTGCCTCCCTGCGGCCCCACCCCCCTCGCGCCCCCAATTGCCGCTCCCTCCCGCCTCCCGCCTCCCAGCTGCTCCTCCCTCCCCCCTCCCTTCTTAATGGCTGGCTCTGCGCGTCGCGAGTGAGCGAACTCTGACCTGTTTCAGGTCCTGAGCTCGCCCCCCACGACCGCAGCACCAACCTGCTGCCTCCTGCCTCTGTCCCACGACCACGCTGGCGTTTGCGTGTTCGAGGCCCTCCTCCACCCGCAGGCATCCTCCTGCGCCTCATCCCTGGTGGCTAGTGGGCTCACTTGACCCATGTGCCGCTTCCGCCGTCCTGTAAGTTGTTTTTCGTTTTTTCTGCGCCTCGCCGCCGGCGCTTCGTGTATTGTGCCAGTATTGTATTTCTTATTGTGTATTTTCTCGTATTGTGACTGCCTTGATTTTTGCCCCGTTTCCTGTGCTTTTTTTGCCCCTTGTGCGCTCCCCGTTACCTGCCGCTGCCTCCCTGCGGCCCCGCCCCCTCACGCCTCCATTTGCCGCTCCCTCCTGCCTCCCGCCTCCCAGCTGCTCCTCCCTCCCCCCTCCCTTCTTAATGGCTGGCGCTGCGCGTCGCGAGTGAGCGAACTCTGACCTGTTTCAGGTCCTGAGCTCGCCCCCCACGACCGCAGCACCAACCTGCTGCCTCCTGCCTCTGTCCCACGACCACGCTGCCGTTTGCGTGTTCAAGGCCCTCCTCCACCTGCAGGCATCCTCCTGCGCCTCATCCCTGGTGGCTAGTGGGCTCACTTGACCCGTGTGCCGCTTCCGCCGTCCTGTAAGTTGTTTTTCGTTTTTTCTGCGCCTCGCCGCCGGCGCTTCGTGTATTGTGTCAGTATTGTATTTCTTATTGTGTATTTTCTCGTATTGTGACTGCCTTGATTTTTGCCCCGTTTCCTGTGCTTTTTTTGCCCCTTGTGCGCTCCCCGTTCCCTGCCGCTGCCTCCCTGCGGCCCCGCCCCCCTCGCGCCCCCATTTGCCGCTCCCTCCCGCCTCCCGCCTCCCAGCTGCTCCTCCCTCCCCCCTCCCTTCTTAATGGCTGGCTCTGCGCGTCGCGAGTGAGCGAACTCTGACCTGTTTCAGGTCCTGAGCTCGCCCCCCACGACCGCAGCACCAACCTGCTGCCTCCTGCCTCTGACCCACGACCACGCTGCCGTTTGCGTGTTCGAGGCCCTCCTCCACCCGCAGGCATCCTCCTGCGCCTCATCCCTGGTGGCTAGTGGGCTCACTTGACCCGTGTGCCGCTTCCGCCGTCCTGTAAGTTGTTTTTCGTTTTTTCTGCGCCTCGCCGCCGGCGCTTCGTGTATTGTGCCAGTATTGTATTTCTTATTGTGTATTTTCTCGTATTGTGACTGCCTTGATTTTTGCCCCGTTTCCTGTGCTTTTTTTGCCCCTTGTGCGCTCCCCGTTCCCTGCCGCTGCCTCCCTGCGGCCCCGCCCCCCTCGCACCCCCATTTGCCGCTCCCTCCCCCCTCCCGCCTCCCAGCTGCTCCTCCCTCCCCCCTCCCTTCTTAATGGCTGGCGCGTCGCGTCGCGAGTGAGCGAACTCTGACCTGTTTCAGGTCCTGAGCTCGCCCCCCACGACCGCAGCACCAACCTGCTGCCTCCTGCCTCTGTCCCACGACCACGCTGCCGTTTGCGTGTTCGAGGCCCTCCTCCACCCGCAGGCATCCTCCTGCGCCTCATCCCTGGTGGCTAGTGGGCTCACTTGACCCGTATGCCGCTTCCGCCGTCCTGTAAGTTGTTTTTCGTTTTTTCTGCGCCTCGCCGCCGGCGCTTCGTGTATTGTGCCAGTATTGTATTTCTTATTGTGTATTTTCTCGTATTGTGACTGCCTTGATTTTTGCCCCGTTTCCTGTGCTTTTTTTGCCCCTTGTGCGCTCCCCGTTCCCTGCCGCTGCCTCCCTGCGGCCCCGCCCCCCTCGCGCCCCCATTTGCCGCTCCCTCCCGCCTCCCGCCTCCCAGCTGCTCCTCCCTCCCCCCTCCCTTCTTAATGGCTGGCGCTGCGCGTCGCGAGTGAGCGAACTCTGACCTGTTTCAGGTCCTGAGCTCGCCCCCCACGACCACAGCACCAACCTGCTGCCTCCTGCCTCTGTCCCACGACCACGCTGCCGTTTGCGTGTTCGAGGCCCTCCTCCACCCGCAGGCATCCTCCTGCGCCTCATCCCTGGTGGCTAGTGGGCTCACTTGACCCGTGTGCCGCTTCCGCCATCCTGTAAGTTGTTTTTCGTTTTTTCTGCGCCTCGCCGCCGGCGCTTCGTGTATTGTGCCAGTATTGTATTTCTTATTGTGTATTTTCTCGTATTGTGACTGCCTTGATTTTTGCCCCGTTTCCTGTGCTTTTTTTGCCCCTTGTGCGCTCCCCGTTCCCTGCCGCTGCCTCCCTGCGGCCCGCCTCCCTCGCGCCCCCATTTGCCGCTCCCTCCCACCTCCGGCCTCCCAGCTGCTCCTCCCTCCCCCCTCCCTTCTTAATGGCTGGCTCTGCGCGTCTGCGCAGCGGGCTTGCCGCTGGCGCGCCGGAGGCGCGCCAGAGGCAAGCCCGTCCGCGCCTGGACCGCGCCCAGCGCCACCCCCCCTGGCCCACGCGCCCCCCGCATCCGCTACTCGACCAACGAACTCCGCGCTTTCAACTCCGGCCCCTCCACTGAATGCTTCCGGGTGTCCCCGAAGCACACTAAAGGACCTTTTTCCTGCCGCACCTGCAACTTCTCCTGCATCAGAACGACTAATCAAACTACTAAAATATTCAACCCCAACCACCTGAACTGCATCCTCATCAACACCCGCTCCGCACGAAAACACGCCATCGAGCTCTGGGATTTGCTCGACACCACTGCACCTGACGTGGCTTTCCTGACCGAAACCTGGTGGAACGACTCCTCGGCTCCGGACATTGCCATAGCCATACCGGACGGCTACAAAATCACCAGAAGAGATCGAACCAACGGAATCGGCGGCGGAATAGCCATCGCTCACAAAGCTACCCTCAAAATCCACACCCACTTGGACGACACCCTCAAGACAGCCGAACACCTCCACTTCCAGATCCACACGGACCCCAACACGACCCTCAGAGGAACCCTCATATACCGCCCTCCAGGACCAAGAGCCCCCTTCAGCGACACCATCGCCGACCTCGCAAGCACCCACGCCCTCGCCTCCACTGATTACATCCTCCTGGGAGATCTAAACTACCATCTGGAAAACGCCAACGACGCCAACACCGCATCACTGACCTCCAACCTCCTCAACCTCGGACTCCGCCAGCTAGTCAACACTCCCACCCACATCGCCGGACACACCCTTGACCCCCTGTTCACCTCAAGCAACCACATCTCTTTCAGCCACACCTCCGAACTCCACTGGACCGACCATCACTGCGTCCATTTCACCTATAAGAAAATCACAGAGCAACACCGCATCCAGCTACCTCCTCACCGCCACTGGGGCAAAGTCACCCAAGACCAACTGACCAGCACCCTCATCAACAACCCTCCACCCGACGCAACCGACCCGAGCACAGCCGCCATCAATCTCCATCAATGGATCCTCGACTGCGCCAACACCCTTGCCCCACTCAAGAAACCCACCGCAATCCAAGGAAAGAAAAAACCAGCCTGGTTCACAGACGATCTAACCACCTCCAAAAGCATCTGCCAGAAGCTCAAAAAGAAATGGATCCAAGAACGCACACCCGACAACTTCGCTACCCTCAAAAACGCCAACCGTGAACACCACCAACGGATCCGCCTCGCCAAGCGCGCCCACTTCACCGAACGCATCAACAACAACGCCCACGACTGCAAAGAACTCTTCGGCATCGTGAAGGAACTCTCCAATCCAAAAGCCAACTCCAACGACATCCCGCCCTCCCAGAAACTCTGCGACGACCTCTCCACCTTCTTCCACCAAAAAAACGCCACCATCCACGACAGCTTCAACACCGGTCCACCGCCTGACCCCACCCCCGACGTCTCCCCCCACGACTGCCGCCTCACCGCCTGGACCCACGTGGACGATGCAGAAACCATAACAACCATGAACACCATCCACTCAGGCTCCCCTACGGACCCTTGCCCTCATCACGTATTCAACTCAGCCAACGCCACCATCGCCCCCGAACTCAGCAAGATCATCAACCTCTCCTTCACTTCCGCCACTTTCCCGGACAGCTGGAAACACGCAGAAATCCAACCCCTCCTCAAGAAATCCAAGGCCGACCCCAACGATCTCAAAAACTTCCGTCCGATCTCTCTCCTCCCTTTTCCAGCTAAAGTCATCATGAAGATCGTCAACACTCAGCTCACCCACTTCCTCGAAGACAATTCCATCCTGGACCCCTCACAATCCGGATTCTGACGAAACCACAGCACTGAGACTGCTCTCCTCGCCGCCACAGATGACATCAGACATCAAATGGACAACGGCGCAACCTCAGCCCTCATCCTCCTCGACCTATCAGCCGCCTTTGACACAGTCTGCCACCGCACCCTACTGACCCGCCTCCAGGAAGGCGGCATCCAAGATAAAGCCCTCCACTGAATCTCATCCTTCCTCTCCGACAGAACTCAGAGAGTCCGTCTCTCCCCTTTCCGCTCCAAAGCCACCAACCTCATCTGCGGCGTCCCCCAAGGATCCTCCCTCAGCCCTACGTTGTTCAACGTCTACATGGCCCCCCTCGCTAAACTGGCCCGCCAACATCATCTCAGCATCATCTCCTACGCCGACGACACCCAGCTCGTCCTCTCCCTGACCAAAGACCCGCTCACCGCCAAAACAAACCTCCACGAGGGACTAAAAGCCATCGCCGATTGGATGAACAACAGTCGCCTGAAACTCAACTCCGACAAGACGGAAGTCCTCATCCTCGGGCGCACTCCCTCGGCCTGGAACGACTCATGGTGGCCCTCCGACCTCGGACCCCCACCCACCCCTGCCAATCACTCAAGAAACCTCGGCTTCATCCTGGACTCCGCCCTCACCATGTCCAAACAGGTCAGCGCCGTCTCCTCCTCCTGTTTCAACACCCTTCGAATGCTCCGCAGAATCTTCAAATGGATTCCAACAGAAACCAGAAAGACAGTGACCCAGGCCCTCGTCAGCAGCAGACTTGACTACGGCAACGCACTCTACACAGGCATCCCAACCAAAGACATCAAACGACTCCAACGTATCCAAAATGCCTCCGCCCGACTGATCCTCGACATACCCCGCCGATGTCACATCTCCCCTCACCTGAGGGAACTCCACTGGCTCCCGGTTGACAAGAGGATCACCTTCAAACTCCTCACCCACGCTCACAAGGCGCTTCACAACACCGGACCCTCCTACCTCAACACCAGACTTAACTTCTACACTCCAACACGTCAACTCCGATCCGCCAACCTCGCCCTTGTCATCGTACCCCGAATCCAGCGCAAGACCTCCGGCGGCAGATCCTTCTCCTTCCTCGCCGCCAAGACCTGGAACTCTCTCCCCACACCTCTACGCCAGACCCAGGACCTCCTCGCATTCAGAAGGCTCCTCAAGACCTGGCTCTTCGACCGCTAAACAGCAGCGCACCCCCCCCCCTCCCCTCAGCACCTCGAAACCCTGACGGGTACATAGCGCGCTTTATAAATATTGTGATTGATTGACTCATGGCTGTTTTGTCTATAAAAATCACTTACTAAGCTGGTTGGATCTGGTTTATTACAGCTACCTATATGGAAGGTACAGGCCCAGATTCACCTGGATTTTTATCTTGCTTGTCAAGATTATGCGCTTTGTGCACGTTTTCTTTCTTTTTGTGCCAAGCTACAATCAGTGGAGCCAGGGTCAGTCAAGCAGCTTTTGTGGGGGCATTATTCAAGATAAATCTTCAGAAATGCACAATTTTTATCAGGCTGCGATCGATCGGCTTGCAGCCAAAAAACATTTTCAAGCTGCCTTACCACTGAAAAAAATAACAAAAATACTGATGAAACAAGGCAGGCTACTGTCAGATGAAGATGATCTACAAGCTATATGCTCAAAACTGCATTTTCATTGTTAAATCCTGGCATTCTTGGTGTGGTTTACCCTGTCTTTTTGCCTCTGCTTCCTGTAGTTTTGACTGTGTGCTGGACCTCATTTTTGCTGGTATTCGTACTCTAGGCACTTTACCACTGCTGACAAGGTAAAGTGCAAGTGCTCTCTGTGTGAACTGTATAGTAATTGACTTATCCATGATAGGCATATTTGATTTACTTTATTTTAGTCCCCAGTAAAGTGCACTAGAGGTGCCCAGAGCCTGGAAATCAAATGTTACTAGTGGGCCTGCAGCCCTGATTGTGTCACCTACATGAATAGCCCTGTAAACATGTCTCAGAACTGCCACTGCAGTATCTGTTTGTGAAATCTTGTACTGCCAATTCCAACTAGAAATTCTGTACCCACTTGTCAGGCCCAAACCTTCCCTTTTACTACATGTAAGTCACACCTAAGGGAAGCCCTAGGTAGCTCCATGGGCAGGCTGCAGTGTATTTAAAAGGTAGGACATGTACTGGTGTGTTTTACATGTCCTGATAGTGAAATACTGCCAAATGTGTTTTTCACTATTGCAAGGCCTATGTCTCCCATAGGTTAACATGGGGACTGCCTTTAAATACCTTTTAAGTTTAGTTTTATACTTGGAGCAGATAGAGATATGGGGTTTGGGGGTCTCTGAACTCACAATTTAAAAATATACCTTTTGGTAAAATTGGTGTTTAGATTGTCAGTTTTAAAATGCCACTTTAAGAAAGTGGGCATGTTCTTGCTTAACCATTCTGTGCCTCTGCCTGCCTGTGGAATCCACGTCTGAATCAGAGTGACAGTTGGGCTGTTTGTGACTTCCCTCTAGGCAGTGATACAAAGGGAGCTAGGTAGTGTCCTGCATATCCTGCTGTGTCTCCTGTGCTAGAGTGGGAAGGGAGGGACTAACACCTGCACTTGAAAGGGCTGTGCCTGTCCTCACACAATGCTGTCTCCAACCCCCTGATGTGTGTCTGGGGCCAGGCCTGGGCAAGGCAGGGCCTTGTCAACAACAGAGACTTTCCTTTGACGTTTGCCTACTTCAAAGGTAGAAATGGGTATAAGTAGTGGATCCAAAATCCTGGACTTTTAGAACACTTCTAGAACCTCCCTTTTGCTGTGTGTGCTTTGCTGGATTGGCCTGCAGTTTCTGCTTCTGCCTTACAGAATGCAAAGACTGGACTTTGATGTGTATCCTGCTTGCAAAGTTTCTCCAAGGGCTTGGACAAAGCTTGCCTCCTGTTAAGAAGTCTCAGGGACAGCAAATACTTCACCTACCAGCCTCTGGTTTCACTTGCTGTAGACTCTAACTCACCAGGAGGTGCCAACTCCAGTTTCTCGACCCTTGGGAGTGAAAGCTGGTTGAAAACCAAGAAAAACCAAGCGCCCTGACTTCTGACAATGTCCGGACTGATGCCACTGCATGACTTCACAATGCCATCTGCAACTGATGCCGTGGTCCTTGCTGGAGTGCGACGACCCTGACTGACATCACAGGACTGACGCCGCGGCAGCCAGCTGACTTCCTGTGACTTTGTGAGTCCTAAGTGCCATGTCACCAACGTCTGTGACACCGACTCCACGGCGGGTTTGGCCACGACCCGTGAGGTCACCCCAACGCGTCTTGACCCTCTGGACATTGACCCCTCTGGAGCGTGAGGAACTGATGCTTCGCACTGACACCGTCTCATCTCCACTACTCCGTAGTAAGGAACTGACACTTCGCACTGAGGCTGCTTCACCTTCACTGCTCCTCAACAAAGGAACCGATGCCGCACTGGATCCAGCGACGCCTCGCCTCCCCCACTCTGTGCACCGGCTTGTTTCCTCACTTTCACAAGGTACTGTACCTGGGGGTCTATGTGACTCCATGACCGGTGCCATTGGCATTGGATTGTTGGAGACCACTTCGTCAAGATGCTGTGATATCACCAAATGGAAGCATTTGTGTTTCTAAGCTCTATATTGAAGTTTAATCTTTAAAAATTAATAACTTTGCTTGTGTATGTTGGATGTTTGTCTTTTTGGTTTTGTTTAACTCAGATAAATAGTGGCTATTTTTCTAACCTGGAACTGAGTATGTTTGTGGTATTTTCACTGTGTTACTGTGTGTGATTGCACAATACACTTTACACATTGCCTTTGAGATAAGCCTGCCTGCTTGTGCCAAGCTGCCAGGGGGGTGAGCAGGGGTTATCCTAGGTGTGTATCTCCATTATCCTGACTAGAGCGAGGGTCCCTGCTTAGACAGCGACCCCATTTCTAACACTCGTTTAACAGCAGGTTTATATCAACTGTTAACTTTCTAGTCAAATCTATTGAGCCCATCTAAACTTTTTATCAAGGCACAACTGTGGCTCAGCTTGATCCCAATGAAAACACACAAATTTGGGCAATTAACAGGCGGTCGAGGTGTTTCATGCAGGAGATGTCATTCTGCGAAGGAGTTTCCCTCCCACATTCTATGCACTTGCAACTGTCTGTCCTGCCACAGACGTTATTGGCTTGTGCCTACCTTCAAACAATTGAATATTTGATCTTGCAAAGTCGAAGTTGGACAATGCATGAAAGTGTTGATTGACTAACATTTTTTACATTTATGAAGGCTGCTACAATGATGTTGAACGCTCCGGCATCACGGAGCAAGTGGATCACTCAATCCATGTTTTGCAGTGCTCATATGGACTATATTGAACAACTCTGCTTTAATCTATATTCATTCTGTGTACTCCAATACCTTCGTCATCAGAAAATATTTCTTGTTCTTGTAGAAATTAACAAGTACTGCATTGAAATGCACTGTTACTTTACATACTTTGAGGAGGAAAGTTTGTATTTATTGTGATTTTGATGTAATTCATTATGGTCTTCGAAAGGCCAATGATTTTCTCTCTGCAACTAAATTGCACACCAGCCTTTGCATATGAAATAGTAGATTTCATTTCATTCCAACAGTTGATCCAACAGGCTTTAAATTTAACTGCATTTACACTTTAACTGCTTGAAAGATGAGATGTTGATTTTTTAAGTATGATTTTGATGCAACCATAGGAAAAGGCCATGAACTTTAGTCGTTAGTGTCCATCCACAGATCTTTAGTAATTTATGATTCATAGTCTGCTTTTGTGTGCATTATACAGTAGATGCTAACATAGACTGAATTTGTTGACACAAAGCACCTGCACTTCAATTATGGATCTGGAATGGCTGCATGCTTCTTTTTAAAGTAGTTATTTCTTATATCGTGCTTTTTACAATTCTTTTTATTCGAACTAGTCAGCAATTGTTGCTGTGACACATTTTATCATACTTGTACCTTGTGTGTTATCTTTTTCCCAATTCTTTCTTATTGCATAATGAATGTATGACTTGAAATTATTTTAATTAAGTAATGCATAGAATCAATAAACTAAACTATTAGGAGAGCCTTATGCACCTTATGCACATCTCTCCATATGCTCTTTTCATACCTACATTTCTATTATTTTTCTATGTAACTTTGATTGATTATTACTTACTCTTACAGAGGATATCCCTATAAGCATGCTTTCATCAGAGGAAGTGAACAAGACCTTGCTGACAGATTTCATCCTGGCAGGCTTTGCAGTGGACCCAGACCTACAACCTCTTCTCTTCATTGTGTTCTCAGCCATGTATCTGATTACAATTCTAGGAAATGGAAGCTTCATCTTGCTCATTAGGCTCAACCCTTGCCTTCACACACCTATGTACTTCTTCCTCACTGCTTTGTCTCTCTTGGACATCTGCTACTCCTCTGTTGTAGTTCCTAACACACTAGTTAATATCCTCAACAAAGATAGAAGTATTACTCTCATCGGATGTGCTGCACAGCTGTTTCTCTTCTCTGCCTTGGGATCAACAGAATGCCTCTTATTATCAGTGATGGCCCTTGATCGATACGTTGCCATCTGCAGACCACTGCATTATACCACAATTATGACTGGGGGAATTTGCATTCAACTAGTAGCTGCATCCTTTGCACTGGGTATTGCTCAATCTTTGCTGCAGGTCAGCCTAACCTTTAGGCTAATTTTCTGCCAGGCAAGAGTGGTGGACCATTTCATATGTGATGTTAGACCCCTCTTGAAATTGTCCTGCACAGACACATTCATTAATGAGGCAGTAATATTTCTTTGTGCAGCGATGGTTGGTGGCACATCTCTGGTCACAATACTAATGTCATATACATACATTATATCTGCCTTGCTCAAAATCCCATCTGTGGCAGGCAGGCAAAGGACGTTCTCTACTTGTGCATCTCATCTGACTTGTGTGATCCTTTTCTATGGTGCAGTCCTCTTCATGTACTTGCGACCACCCTCACTTTATTCTCCTGAATCAGAGCGAGCAGCCTCAGTTTTGTACACAGTTGTAATTCCAATGTCCAACCCACTGATCTATAGCCTGAGGAATCAGGAAGTTAAGGAATCTCTGAAGAAAATTAGATTTTGCAGAAACCCTCTCTGTTGCTCAATGAATGAATAATTCATGGACTTTCAATATCAGTATTTAAGGATAGGTGATATCAGTGTATGCTGACTTGTGCATCATATGAATTATTGTTTCTTCCAAAACAGGTCTGAAGCATTACTGTCTAGCAGCCTGTCTCACGGAAACCAAACATATAAGTTAAAATGTAAATGTACATGATCTACTCAGCTTGCTGAATTACTTTGCTGATCCAATTGCAATGGAATATGTTTAATAGCATTTAGTGTTCCAGATGCCAACTATAATGCTAAATGTACCTACAGAAGAATTATAAAGTGAATAGCATTGGTGCCACATATGGAGTTTAGCTACTTGAATACATTTCGCACATTTTAAATCTTTGAAACTTTAAAGTAATAATAACGTCTCTAACCTGAATTATTTTAGAATAATTGGATGAGGATGTGGATATTGTCCTGCTGTTGAAATATCTGGAATGTGGCCAAAAAAAATATGTTTGCAGGGCTGTTTATATTGGCAATAGTTTGTGGGAACCACCCTCCCCACCCTCCCCATGCTACCATTTCCATTCTACCTCTCCTTGTCCCACTTGCTAGTACTTTAAGAAACAAAAGGTTTAATTTTTTAGTAGGATAACAGGCACTCCTCTCGCTTAGTCTCTCTCACTTAGAGTGCTGTGGACCAGAAAGGAGCTGGCTTTACAATAAGGAACTACCTTTCAGTGGCCCTGGTGCCAGCCAGAATGGCGTGTGATTACCATCAAGTTTTGGATGGGTCATAAAAATCATCCCTATTGTTTTTTTTTTTGCCATACCATTTATGTATCATGCCAGTATGAGACACATGAAGTCCTTTAATGTAACCTAATCCCAGGGAAGAAATGCCCAGGGTATGGAGAAAACTAGTGTCAACTAGTCCACCCCTTTTATTCGGAATTAGCTCCTGTGGTGGACAAGAGAGACATTGCTGGGTAAAAATGTGTGATAAAACAGCAGATAACTTTGAATTGTATGCAGCAGCAGGAATGATGGAGACGGTGTCACACAAGTTGTTCAAAGGCCAGTTTGCCAAATGCTAGATGTTCCCCATAAAGTAATGATAGTAGTGATGGAAATTATTTCAATACTAAAATAATCTGATAAAATTGGTGCTGTTGTTAAGTTCACAACTTGACTCACACTTTTCTGTAAGTTTACTATTGTGTGCTATTCACAAAGATATTTTACTAGAAGAATCTTTAAGACTGCGAGGTCCCTGCACATAAAAAGACAAGACACCCCTGTAGGATGTCTGATCCTGACACTGCCAGCTATTTAATGTCTGGGTGGGAATGAGGACTTCATCATTGTTGTGGAGAAGACAGAAAAAGAGGATGGCCAGAAACATTTGCCCCCAAGCCAGGTACACAACTCAGACACCTAGGTCCATATTTATACTCGATTTGTGCTGAATGTTTTTATGCTAATTCAGTGCAAACCTAACTCCATATTTATATGTGTCTAGCACCACAGTTATGGAGTTAACGTCATTTTTTGGACGTGAATCCCTACCTTGCCTCAATGAGGTGCAAGGCAGGCGTTCCTGTCCAGAAAAGGATGATATGGCCTTTGCGCCATATTTATCCCCCTGTGCTAAAATTCAGCACAGGGGATGTGGGCCTTAAATAATGGCACTAAGCTTGCTTAGTGCCATTATTTAACGCCTGGGTATGGGCAGACGTTAGGAGACCTGTGGGCATATTTCCATGGTCAGAGACCATGGAAAGTGCCCACTGGTGCCCTTCTCTGGCCCCAGGGACACCCACACCAGAGAGACATCACAGGATGGGGGACCCATCCCAGGTAAGTGCCGGTAAGTATATATTGTTTTATATTACCCCGCACAGGGGCCCTGACTTGGGGCCCCCTGCACGGCATTGACCTCAATGGCCATGCCCTGGGGACATTCGTCCACTCGGCATGGCCATTGGTCTTTACTAAGACAGGAGCCATGTTCATGGGGTTGTGTGCCAGAAAACTGCACTACACTGCTTAGAGGCAATTTTTCTGCCTCTAAAGAGTGTAGCTCCATAATTTGGTGCACAAGCCCCAGTTTCCCCTACACCTCCCCGTCCTGTTAGCGTCCTTTCCAAGGACGCTAACATGGCATTAGCGCCGACTAGCGTCATTCCATAAATATGGCGCCCGGCCGGCATCTTGGAAAGGCGCTAGCCAGCACCATACTTTTTCACTCAAAACTGCGCTAACGCAGCTTTGCGTGAAAAAGTATAAATCTGGCCATTAATCTTGCTTAGGGGTGCAATTATATTATATTTTAGGGCAGTGTAATGTTATTTTGCAATCTTTATAGACCTAAGAAAGTGCATTATTAATTGGAAAGAATGGGAGTTCACCACAAGGAATACAGGCAAAAACATGTTAAATTAAAACTAAGTTTCAGTTATTCCAATAATCCTGGACTTAAATCCCTGAGAGCTCTGGCACAGTTCATTATATATCTAAATTTAGGAACATTTGTAAAGTAAGTAACAGTAATAAAACAGATAAAAGGGTTAATTCAATACAATAATCACAACCACTTTATTAAACTAGACAAACATTTAGTGAGACAAATAATACCAAAATGTCAAACATTAAATGAGGAGTAGCAGAGAAATAGATCTCCTTCTTAAGATTTAATGTAAAAAATGCTATGAAAAGTAAAACAAGGTCCAACCATTAGTCAGTGTTTTTGGTTGACTAGGACCGAGGTACAATTTCAGGCCAACTCAACTTAGCAAAGGTTGAATACTCCAAGCAGGCTATCCCAGTAAAAGAATTTACATTCTGACCTAGTCTTTGAAATGGAAGTCTGAGTCTTCCAATAGGGTAGTGTTGCGCTCTTTATTCCTTGAAGTCCTCTGAAATCCGGATAGGAATTGGATGAGGTTCCACTGAAGCCATTGACTTTGGCTGAAAACGCTCTGAGCTGGAGTAATACAATTTTCATGGTCACCAGAGTAGATACTTTTCGGACCTTGACCTGCATATGATTTAGAGTTAGTAATTTTATGGTGCTTTTTATGGTGCTCAAAATCCTCCAGGGGGCAGAGCCCAAATCTGTATCTGATTATGGACCTGATTTAGATATTGGTGAATGGGTTCCTTGCCAAAGCAATGACTGATATCCCATGTTTCAAAATCTAAATCCATAGGATATATTGGGATTTAGATTTTGGCAGGTGCTATATCTGTCACTGTTGTGACGAAGTAACCTGTCCGCTAATATCTAAATCAGGCCCAAATTCTGCTTTCAATTTGGGGACGTTTGCCATGACGTCCTACTGATGCTCAGGTGGTCTCAGAAGTCCAAAAATGGCCCAAACCTATCAAAGCTTCTATACACTTCTGAGGTTCTAAGGACCTATGGACAGTGCTTAGGGCCAGGACACATTCCAGAAGAGGCCACCAGTAGGGTGCAATTCAGGTCTAGATTCATTTGTTAGCTGGGCACATCAGGAAAAGGCCTCTTATCCTGGTAACCACACAGGAAGTCAGCCAACAGAACTTGGTAGTCAACTTTAAAGCCCTGGGTGTACGTGGGAATAGGCCAAGGCCTTTAAATCTCCACACAGGTCTCACACAGACACAAAGTCCTGCCTTTTTCTGTTCACCTACAGGATCAAAGAGTGTTCTGATGAGCTGGAGGAGATGTGCCACTTTTCTAAGGCACTGTACAACCAATGAGGAAAAGAAAAGGTTCCTAGTGAAATCCTTCCCACTTTTACAGCACATCATGTTTGCCTTGCTAAAACTGTTAGAGAATGTTCTATTCTAATTAAAATACAACATGACACAGCGTTTCTGTCCTTGAAGGTGGCTTATGTGCCAGACAGGATGGCCTTTATGAAAATTATCAGTACCTTCCTCCACTGCTATATCAAACTGGGACCAACTCCCCCTCCCAGCAGACCTCAGCCTGGCCCCTTTAAAATTAATGAAGTTTTTGAATCCTATACAGCTGCCCTTCCCCAGCTGATATGTGGGACAAATCTCACACCCAGGTCTTCCCACGAAATAAGTCTAAAGCTATTGTTTTTTCACTGGGAGTAGTTTTCACACCACTTTAACTGGAAGCTCCAACACACCAGCAGCTAGCGGGCTAATGCTAAGTAGCCAAGTGGAGGTCCAAACAGACAAATTCAAACTTTTTAAAAGTCACCTTCCTAACAGGTATGGCTTTACTACTGAATTGGATTTTTTAAAAGCAATAAAGATACTGTTTGAATTATTCTGATTGTTTGTTCTAAACCAGAAATAGCAGTTCTTCATTGTGAAAAGAGGTTTTGGGAGTTAGTCACTGTGGCTATGTCCTATCAATACATGTTTGCATGTACCACTCAGCACCCTTCCTTGTGGGCTACACGGCCTACAGTGCATAAATACAAACTTATATATAATGAATTAAACATACCACTAAAAAGGCACTTTTCTGCACAAAACTGTTGTGTAGGGCACAATATGACATTAACACTTTGACATCTGTAAAAGGACAGTTCACAGGAGGTGCCACTGTTACATCCCTGGGCCAATGATATTTATCCTATGATATGTTTTACTATATGTCCGAAGCACAGAAGCACTCCACTGTTCAGCCTACACTTTTCGACCTTATGTGGAAAAATGGATTATCCTCTGGTCTATGTATCGCAATTCTCAGCAACTACAGGCCCATCTCACTCCTGCCCTTCCAGGACAAAGACTTATAGTAAGAAATCAAAAAGCAACTCTCCACCCATCTTGATCAGCAACCACACATTGAAACCGCCCTCCTCACATCAACAGAAAACATTCAGTCCATCCTGGAGAAACTACCACTCTCTTTCAGCCCAACATCTCAGCAGTTTTGACACCATCTCCCACGGAACCCCATTGACAGACTCCAAGGCTCAGTAATCCAAGGCCCGCCCTAAGCAGGAGAGCCTCCTTCCTTTCTAACAGAGCAGAACAGGTCACATTCTCCACTATCATCTCTAAATGCAAAAAGCTCACCTGCGGAGTCCCACAGGGCTTCTCCCTCAGCTCAACCCCGTAGGTCGTTCCACCTCTTCCTGATGTCATCCTGTGTTCTTGGATTCTGTCCCACTGCGTTTACCCTGTCGACAATTCTGCGCCATAGCTCCATCTTCCTTGCAATGGATGTCTGCTGCACCTGTGATCCGAATAGCTCTACCCGGATGATTTCCTCCACCACGACCCTGAGCTCCTCCTCAGAGAACCTGGGGTGTCGTTGAGGTGCCATGATGTGGTGTGGGTGATGTGTGAGGTGGTGTCTGTTGTGATGTGTGAGGGGATGAGCTGGTGTGTGTTGTTTGAGGTGCGTGGATGTTGTGTAAGTGATGGTGCTGTGTGTCTGTGGGTGCTGGTGTTGTTTTTGGTAGTGTCTCTCTCTGACATGGTTTCACAATTCTGATAGTAAGGGTTTGTGGGTGATGTGGGTGTGTGTTTTATAGTGGTGTGAGTGTGTGGGCATGGTGTGTGTATGTGTATCAGGTGTGTATATTTTGAATTGTCCAATGTGGTTCTGTTTTGTATATGTGTGTGTATTTTGAGTGTGGCGGTGTGTACCGCCAATGGTTTACCGTGGTTGAAAGACCACTGCATGGATTCGTGGGTCGTGATAGTATGGGCATATTCCTGTTTTGTTATCACCAGTTTATCACTGACCTTTGGTGTGGCGGACTTGTGTGGGTGTTTGTATTGTGGGGGATTCCGAGCTGTGGGTCGCAATACCTGCAGTGGAATGTTGGCGGTCCACTGCACGGAGGTAAGCGGGATTTACTACCAGGGTTGTAATGAGGGCCATATTTTTTTCTTGTCTTTTTTTAACGGATCCTTCATTTTGGACATTTCAATAGTGTGACATTTGCAGTTATATTCTGCTGTTGGAAAGTACAAAGGGAAGATGGGTGGATCCTGTGAAAGACACACTTTGGATGTAGATATATTGTACAATGACAACTTGCACAGTGATTGAATAGAGTTCTTAAGATTGAATTAGACTTGTTTTCTGGCGAATGTTGCCACCAAGGCAATGTGTGCTGCTCTACATGTATAAGTCGAGTCATAGTATGCTCTACCTAGGAGAATTAATGGCATTAATCAACATGTGAACATTGAAAAGTAAAATATTTGTCAATACTACGTATATTCAGCATATCACAGAACATGATTAAAACATTTTAAGTCAACATACTATGATTTCTGAAGCAAATTATATCAAGTCAATGAAATGACAAGAAGTTGACAACTCACTAGATAAACTCCAATAAATTACATTTGCATACATAGCATTTAGTGGTGATTATTTTCAAATGCATTACACTTTTGACATATGTGCATATATGTAAGGAAAAAGGAAATAACCAACATCACTTTCTGATATTATTTTCCAAAGATATACACAGGGCATGGTGGTAGTTGTATTCATTTCTATTTATCATTGACAACACTTGTAAAAATGTGAGTTAAACATTTCTGGTGATATATATGTAGTGGAAATAAACACACATTTAGAATGTGCACACACATATGTGAATGATGTAAATATATGAAAATATTGCATACAAGCACTGTTCCTTCATGTTTAAATACATGGAGTATGGAAGCTGTTATCTTGAGTACAACTATATACATTGGAACAAACCAACAAACTGGGCAAATACAAGGGGTGATCCATGGAGAACATAATGAAAACACATATTGATCATTATGAAAAAGAGGGATACAACCATGATGCTACTAATTCGATGATAACTACATATTTCTATACTTTACATTTTGAATAATATATTTTTTGACAGGGCCTAAACAAATGCAGCTAACTTAAGGCCACAAACTCCATTTGTGATTAGTGAGACATTGATAAATCTAACTTACCAGTCTCTACTCCACTGAGGATTCCTGCCCTCAAAACCTTAAATCAATTATAAGTGGGTATGCGAAAATCACTATCAGCAAATGGCCTCAGGGCCCCACACTACTGTCACTAGCCTGTGAATGGCTTTGAACTGCCAGTGGACGATAAAAATATCCTAAAGGATCAGACTGAATGTTTGTCTTGTGGGTAGACCTCCTGGCTGAGTTCAAAATCATTTGGTAGCTCTATGATAGTCAAAATGTATAGCAAAACAACCCCCTGAGATGAATTGGGAGTTGGACCAACCAAGTCCACCCTCCGGGCCCAAATTAACTTATTTATCAGAGTTTGCTGTTCAACACAAAGTTGCAAAAACAAATGGCTGACCTTGTGTCTCAGGTTAGAATAATCTTCTCTCCCCCATGTTTCAATGTTGGAACCCAGTTAGTACCACAACATAAGAGGCCAAGGCGAGGGAAGACCCAGATTAACTTGTGAGGATTCAGGACCATCTTTAGAGCTCATGACACCCACCCTTGTTTACCATATTAGCCCCAAGGCCACTCTGAGGACCTACTGACCATACTAGCCCTGACAGGATGAGCGGAACATGTGGGTCTGGCAGATTCCCCTACATTTCAGGCATGAATATGTGAGTAGATGGCATAATATATGATTTTAGTGATCCATCTTAGGCACACTAGGTAGACTAGGGAGTCCCTGTGTAGATTCCCTTTGCAGCACAGTTTCTGGCCCTGCCGGCCCTACCCCGTTAGATACAGGATATGTTGGGCTAGTCAGTGACATATTAATCTTACAAAACAGGGTTAAATTGCAGCCTTTATCCTTAAATGAACCTTGAGTGTGAACTCATTAAAATTACCATTAAGGGTGCAATCGTTTGTGACTTTGGACTCACAGCCCTTTACACCGGGAGGGGCATGTTTTACCATTTCCCTCTATCATGTTCATGGCCAAGGCATGTCACCTTGCACTCTCTTCCCCAAAGATTCAAAAATATTTTCAGTGCATGTACTTTTGTCATGTCTTGGTAGCATTTTACTTGTAATTTAAGGCACAGGTATGTCTATCTGTCACCTAAAGGATTCCTTTAAGGGAGATGATATCACATGGAAGGAGCCTCACTGCATGAATATATTCCCACATGATAGACTGCTGTTAATAAAATTATCCTCTCAGAGTGCATCATTTGAGTTTGTCAACCCTCCTTGCCCTGCAAGCATGGCCAGCAGATTGTCCAGAAATGGGACAGAGCTACCTGTTAGAAATTGGACAGAGCTACCTGTTATCTGAGGTCTGTTAGGAGGTAAGTGTTGCTTAGGTGGACAAAGCATCCATGGCTGCGTTGGTAATGCCGGGGGACTCAAAATCCCCAAAAGTGATTTTGAAGGAGGACTGTGGCCAAGCAATTAAGTGCTATTCCTAGACATATTCTGAGTGGACGCAATATTGTTGCCCTTCTTGTTCAGGTCATCGTTCACCTTGAGCTGCTCCTCCTACTCTTCTTCCTGTACATTGCAAGCAGTGTTAGCCACTGGTATAGTAGTCTGGACAAGGAATGGTCTCCTCTCCTCTCCTTGGATTGTACACTTTCCTCAACTTGTAGATGGTTCAGCATTAACGTCCAACAAAATGTTCCTAAACCTTTTGTCTGCCTGCCTCCATTTTGTCTGGATATTTGCTCTGTTGGCCTTAGGACTTTGTGCACTTTACCATTGCTAACCAGTGCAAAAGGGCATGTGCTCACTTCCCTAAATATGGTTTGATTGGCATATATCTGATAGGCATATTTAATTTACATGTACATCCCTTGTAGAGTTGTCTAACAAATACCAAGGGCCTGTAAATTAAATGGCACCAGTAGGCCAGCATCTCCTATTCTGCCACCCACTTAAGGTGTACCTTAAAACTTGTCCCAAGCCTGCACTGCAAGTGGTCCACTGCCATGTCGACATAGCAATTAAAACCTCTTGCCAAGCCTTAAACGTCCCTTTTATTACTTATAAGTCACCCCTAAGGTAGGTACTAAGTGCCCAATAGGGCAGGGTGCTTTGTAAATGAAAGGTAGAATGTGTACTTGTTCGGTTTACATGTCCTAGTAGTGAAAAACTACCACATTTGTTTTCTCACTACTGAGAAGCCTACCCCTCCCATAAGGTAACACCGGGGATCCCTTATTAAAATGATCAAATTGTAATACTTATACCAGAGATGGTAGATAAGTCATGTTTGGTAACTATGAGCTCGTAATGATAAACACTCTTTACAGGCATTTTCCTGCCCTTAGCCCTCTGCGCCTGTAATCTGCCGTAGGTTACATGACTGGGTGTAACTGACAGTTGGGACTTTGTGAATTCACCCCATACAGTCACACAATAGGGGGGTTAGCAGAGCCTGAATGGGCCATTAACTGACTTGACGGGAGGGGGAGTGGAACTACACACATCCCTATTTGCAGCTGAAGAGGTTGCACTCTGCCTCCTAACAATAGGCTTAACAACCCTGTATTGTCAGTGCAGCCAGCTAGGAGCCAGGGCAGGGGAGGCAAGACATTTCTGGAACTTCAGAGAACCTTTCTGGAAACTTCACCCAACTACTAGGAGCAGGGCACCAGGGTATAAAAATAAGGCTCTCAGACCTTACTCCTCAGTTCACTACTGGTCCTGCGGAAGGACTTTCAAAGGACTGCCCGCTGCTGTGACCTGCTGTACACTCTGCTAGACAGAGGCTGTACCTGGCAGGACTACTTTGCTGTCTGGAGTCTGCTTGGAACTTTCACAGGCAAGCCTTGTTGTGGAGCTCTGCATCACCACCTGCCCCCAGGACTTCAGAAGAACCTAGACCCAGCCCAAGTTCGTCACAAACTCCCCAAGAGGTCTCCATCCATTCCTGGACCCTTGGTTGTGATGCTAAAGGTGCCCAGGAGGCCATTTTCCAAAACTGAGGACTTGCTACTTAATAACTTAATAACTCTGATTCAATTAATTGGATTTTGATGGTTTTGGTGTCAAATAATTCATTACATTTTATTCTAGTATTCCAAATGTATTGTTTTGTGTTACTGTATTGCTGTTTGTGTAGTGCATGAATACTTAACACGTTGCCTCTAAGTTTAGCCTGACTGTTTTTTATGCCAAGCTAACTAGGGTTAAGCATAGGCTAAATTAGTAACTTTTGGTGGTTCACCCTGCAAGGGATTGTGGCTGTTGTGTGACCTGGGCTCACACTCCAGTGAACCAACAACCCAATTTCTCACAATGATCATAAAGTTAACACCACACCCCTGTTTGCTCCACACAGACCACCTGTCATCATAACAGTGCCCAAACCCTGCCTTCAAACACACCAGCTACAAACACTCTTCCCCTCTCTTCACCAATTACACACAACCCCCACATTACACTCCACCACATATATTACCTCTTCCAGTCATCACAACTAACACTAACTCCCCTGACACACATCCATCACCTCTTACACACCTCTTACATTCATCTCTAAAACACATCAACACCCCATCTAACACTCAAATTCCACTCACCAGCACTAACTCACATACAAATCCCTCACCAAAAACAACTAAACCAATATCCCCTCTCACTATTCCACAAAAACAATACAGACCACGCACATCAGCACATCAGATCAACACAAACTTACATTACACTTATCGTCATACCCACTCCCACCCTCAGGACTACACAAAGAATACAAATTCCATCCTATCTTCACCCCTACATTCTCACTCTTCACAAACACCTACCACAAGCACCCTAACCCAGCAACTTTCATTCACTTGCCTCTCCTCCACTGCACAATTTAGAGCCTTACATCATGATCCACATGCTCCTCCACCACCCCTAACCCATACTCCATCCACACTAAACAAATGCAAAAAAATAAAAAACATTCCACTCTTAGCAACCTCGCATCCCCTTGTCTACTACATAATAAGACTACCCTACAAAAAACAGTACACTCTTCATGGCTCTCTCAGCCACCAAGTCCACCACCCACACACACAGACCCAACAAAATGTCTCCTTAACCTGCTGGAAGAGGAACACTATATTGAAAAGCAAAACTATTGTGAGCCTCAAACAGTTATCACAACTAGCAACACTCCTGCTTCAAGCTCATAATATACTACTTACCCTTCTCCTAAACAAAACAACACTACCACTAACACACCTTTTCTAAACTGCCAGCTCATAAATGCTCGATCACTCTCAAAAAACAAGCACCACATCTACGACCTGCTCACAGACCCACAACCTGACTTACTATTCATTACTGAATCCTGGTTGAGAGATGACATGGCCCCAGTGTTGCACGAAGCTGTTCCTCCAGGCTATCAAACCATTGCACAAAACCATATAAGCAAGAGAGGAGGTGGACTAGCAATTATATTCAAACAGGCAATGAATCTCAGTAAAATAGACTAGGAAGCCCTCCTTACCAGATGACACCCTACTCCAACTTACTCCTGTAACTTTCTCCTCCTTTACAGACCTCCACCTAACAACTCCACATTCCCAGATGCTTTTCTAGACACAGTCTCAAACCTTATTACACTATACTCCAACCTATGCATTCTTGGGGATCTAAACATTTGGTTTGACAAACCCAATATGCCCCATCCAAAAGCTATCACCACTGACCTAGTCGCATTGAACCTACATCAGATTGTACACAATCCCACAGACATCGCTGGACATATCCTAGATGTCATTTTTGCCGAGCCTGAACTAGTTACTATTCATAGCATCACACCAATCACTTGGTCAGACCATCATTTGATAATTTTCCGACATACAACTCCACAAATCAACACACCCCACAACTACTTACATACATGCACCTATCGACCATGGAGCAAACTCAATTTGGATGACTTAGAAACACAACTAACAGCCAACACAGATCTAGATACAATTAATTCTGTGCCAAAACTTTATGAGTGGCTACAGGACGCTTTTGATATCCTAATACCACTCAGAAAAACTAAACACGACAAAAGAAAACCAACACCTTGGAGAAACACAGAACTTAAAAAGATAAAGCAACAAATCAGAAAGTTGCAGCGGACCTGGCTCAAAACAAACAACAGTCAAGACAAACTGCAGCTACACAAACTTAACAGAATATACAAATCATCAATCAAAAATGCTAAAAAAAGGTTCTACTCAGACAGAATTCAAAATGCTCAATCTACAACCAAGGAATTTTATACAATTCTCAATGAATTTCGAAAACCTACATGTATGGAAGGAAGTCATCCCACTACTCAAGATTTCACAAACAAATTGGCAACTCACCACACAGCCAATGCAGACACATTGGACTCCTATTTAAAACAGAAGAAAACCATCACCACCAACCCCTTTCCTAAAATGCCCTCTAAGACTAAATCAACCCAACCTCTACAGTCCTTCAAACAAATATCCCAAGGTGAATTTATGGATTTGGTCAAAGCAAGCAGACCTTCCAGTTGCCTTTCTGACCCTTGCCCACCACAAATCTTCAAGAACATTCGTCTATCTACTTCTGCTGCCACACCTGTGAGAAGAATCATCAACAACTCTTTAACTACAGTAACTTTTCCTGTAGACCTGAAAAAGGCATATATACGACTGTTATTAAAGAAAACAAACCTACACCCACAAGACCCCAACAACTACAGACCAATCACAAATGGAGCTTTCCTGGGCAAATTGATAGAAAGAGCAGCATTCGCACAGATGTCACAATTCATTGAAGACAATTCTATACTTTCTGACTTCCAAACTGGATTCCGCCCAGGAAGAAGCACTGAATCGGTACTCATAGCAATCTGGGATGATCTTAAAAACACAGTTGGCCACAATGGAGTTGCTGCACTACTTCTCTTGGACCTCTCGGCTGCCTTTGATACAGTTGACCATGCACCCTAATTCAAAGACTCCATGAAGCCGGCATACAAGGGATTGCTCTCGACTGGATTACTTCCTATCTTAAAAAAAGATCTAATATCATCCACTTGCCCCCCTTCTTGTCCGAACCCTACCTCACAAAAGCAGGGGTCCCCCAAGGATCAATCATCTCACCTTTGCTCTTCAACATCTACATGATATCTTTACCAGAACTAATCAATGATTTCCATCTCACATGCTACAACTATGCAGATGACACACAAATACTACTTAAATTAGAATGCCCCAAAAACATTGAAAACTCACAAATCTTCAGTTGCCTCAGAGCCGTTGATCAGTGGAGGACCTGGAGCCATCTCAAACTAAATACCTCCAAAGCAGAAATACTCATATGTGGTGACTGGTAAAGCTATGACCCTCTGTGTGTCTGGCCTGACGATATCGGACCACTTCCTCAATTATCCAAGGAAGTTAAAAACTTTGGAATCACCATGGATTCCAAGTAAACTATGAATGCCCAAGTGGACAAATTAGCATGAACAAGCTTCATCACCTTGAAGACTTTACGACGCATCTTCCCCCACCTCGGATTTCCACACAAGGTGCAAGCTACTATCTCGCTTGTACTATCCAAACTGGATTATGCCAATGGCCTCTGCCATGAATCATCTCTATCTAATATGAAAAAACTACAACGTAATCAGAAGTCCGCAGCCAGGCTTCTATTACATGTAAAGCCGCAAGCCCACATCTCCCCTGCCTTGAGAGCACTACACTGGTTACCCGTTGCCAGAAGATGCACTTTCAAGCTGCTTTGTATCACCCACAAAGCTATACATGGAACAGGACTGCTTTTTATCAGAAACACAATAACCAAATACATCCAACAAAGAAACCTCCGCTCAAGATTGGCACCCCGCCTTAGAACACCACCATACAAGAAAAAGACTATAGGTGGTACATCCTTCTCCGTTCAAGCAGCCGAACTATGGAATTCATTACTCCCAACTATAAGAGCCACAGATAACTTTCTTGTCTTCAGAAAACTGCTCAAGAATTGGCTCTTTCCTTCATAACCACCATATTCAAACAACTACGGACTGCATACGCCTATGTTGATAATGAATTTTTCTGATTATGTGTATATTTCTAGTTATGTATAGTTCTTTAGAAAATATGTATCACTACTATGTCATAACAATAAAATGCACACACACTCTTTATAAACCTGTTTGACTAAGTATATTTACCCATGGTTCTAATTATGTATTGTATGTACATATATGTGTGCATATGTGTGTGTATTCATGTGTGTTTGTATGTGTGTGTGTGTATGTGTGTATGTATATATATATATGTATCTATGTATGCGGATATGTTGTTTCTGTGCTTGGCATGTTCGTGGGTCATTGCATGGCTCCTGGGTGGGTTGTTATACTAGATATCTATGAATCCCTGCTCTCATCTTATCACACTTATCTACCCATCATCATATGTCATGTCTGTATCAAACTATCCTCCATTCCCACTCTGACTCATCCCAAATCCTTTCTACTGCTTCCAGCTACTAAATGACTCTGCCTAAGCTCTTCCCTCCGCTTCCACATCTAACTCACCAAACCTCACTCTACTACCATGACCTCCCACACAACCCTACTAAATTCTCCCTCATTTATCTCACCCTTCTACTATGCTCTCCGAACTCTTCCATAGACTCTTTCCTCCTCCATCCCCCTTTACTCATCTCAAGCCTTTGGGATGAGTAAATGAGGGATTTGCTCCCAATTAACACTTCTGGATTTCTTTCCTCCTCCACCCCTCCATTACTCCAGTCAATCTGACTAACAAACTCTCATATCCGCTGCTCAAATTAACTCATAATAATACTAAAACTGTACTCATATTTCCCGATACTAATCCATCACTAATTCTTGTTGGGTTCCAGAGTAGCGTGCTACTCACCGAAAATCGCTTTGGCACCTCGTCAGGGGTAGTAAGCGCTATATAATTACTATTACAATACAATACAATAAAGAAATATGTGAACTTAAGGGTTGATCCATACAGGGAATTATAATATCTTAACAATGTCAGTTCACCAGCTCCAACCACAGATAACCAATTTCCGGACATCCTCCGTGAGGTTAGCAGCTGAGCCTGTTTCCTCATTGTTGGCATCTCCAGATCCATAATTTTTAGAAATAAGAATAATGCTCAATGTATATTGTCCATTTATAAATGTAATCATAGCCAGGAAGATTGACACATTAGAGATACTACATGAAAGGTACATTATCAACACTAATAAAAATACTTTACACATTTTATTTATACAAAAGTAATAAATACGTTACTGAAAGGACTATGGATGAGATGCAATAGTTAAGATCAGAGGTTCAAAGACTTACCTGAGTGACAGATTGTAAAAGGACTAATAGCTGCTGCCTGGATGACTCCTGATGTCTTCTGTGGTGACGTTTGCAAGGTGGACAACTGGGGCTGTTATATGGCAGAAGCTGACAAGAGAGATACAAGAAGATGCTATTTACAATGTTTAAACACTCATTGAAGATTTCTCAGTTGCAAGCTAAGACAAGGCATTACCAACATCTTATAGTGATTCTCTTACATTGCCAAGTATAAGTTAATTATCATAAGGCTGTCTATTATTCATAAACAATGGCGAAACACATTGACCAGAGTACAAATAGGGATGTGTGAGAAAAGATATACTTCTTCTCTGTCAGTAGCAAATAAACAAGTTAAACCCATACCTAAAAATCAGATATTTGACTTACAATTCTCTACTATTAATGTCCTCTGAGGAACAGAATGTGGTGTTATGGCAGGTGGTGGATGGGTCTGCAGCACAAGGCCTTAACAAGGGTTAACCCATACCTAAAAATCAGATATTTGACTTAAAATTCTCTACCATTAATGTCCTCTGAGGAACAGAATGTGGTGTTATGGCAGGTGGTGGATGGGTCTGCAGCACAAGGCCTTAACAAGGGTTAACAAATATATGAGTATACAATAGTGTATCAATATATGTGAAGGTTAGATGTCACTATAATTATATCTCATTACAAAACCAATTCCAAAATATAGGCCCTCCTTTTGAACACAGCGGCATTTCCCGCTGTGTTCAGGCTGGCGGTCTTTTCATCGACGGCCAGCCCCCTGGAAAACCCGCAAGCCGTATTATGTTTTTCCCGCCAGGCTGGCGGGAGGAGACAGTGTCTCCACCCGCCGGCCTGGCGGGGAACACGGCTGTAACATTGAGGTCGACTCCATTAGGAGCCGCCGCCAATGTTGGTGTGTGGCGAGTGCAGCAGCACCCGACGCTCATGTCACTGCCCGTAAATTGGGCAGTGACATGCGCGATGGGGTCGTGCACGGGGGTCCCTGCACTGCCCATGCAAAGTGCATGGGCAGTGCAGGGGCACCCCCTCCGCCAGCCTTTTCCTGGCGGGATATCCCACCAGGAAAAGGCTGGTGGCATATGAAACATTTTCCGCAGGGTAGGCTGGATCTGCATCAAGGCGACGTGTAGCATAGATAGTATCAATAGCATCTGGTAGGATTCCTTGTCTGTGTGAGATGTATTTATACAGATCTTGTAGGACCCTTGACACAGGTATGTTCCCAAACAATAGATAAGGGCGGAGACTTGTGGTGGCAATTATGTAAACAATTCCCTCCAAAAGTACATTATGTTCCTGTCACACATAAGTGGGAAAGGGACATGATGTGAATACCTATGTACATCACTTGACTTTGACGCTGATATTGACCCCTTTACAGAGTGGCACTCATAATGTAAAATCAAAACATGTTTCTAACTATAAACATGGCAGCTATTTTAAAAGAAATAATACAATAACTGGGCTAAAACAGAGCAAACTAAGTAGGTTAAAAGTCACTAGGTAATGGGGGCACAGTCCTGAAAGCAAAAAGGCTAAGCTAAACTCCTGAGTCCCATTAAAACTAAATAGGATCCACTACAGGACTACTGTGGGAGAAATTGCTCTGTTCAAGAAAAATGCTGCTGGCAGCCATTACAGGACTTGAGGATTAGTCCACTGTCCTGAAGTCATAAAAACAAAATATATAGAGGGCAGGGTAGCGATGCCAGCACCCCTAGGATCCAGAGGACATCACCGGGACATAGTTTAAAAAAACAGCATTTCTTGCTGTAATTCCATGGGACTCCTGTGGGACCGAAAAAAATTCAAAACAAAATTGTGGCCCGGATACAGTCTTTAATTAACAGGAGGGGGTGAGAGCTCTCCCTCCCAAAGGCATTGTTCCACCGGGTACCCCATCCCCTGGGCAGTCACATTTGTTAATTGAGGTGGGCGAGCACCCCCCGCGAGCTGCAATCAGCCCCTAGGTATCCCATCCCCCTGACCCCGATTATATATGCTTTATATATATGTATGTGTATATATATATATATATATATATATATATATATATATATATACATAAATAGATATATGTTAGGGGAGGGGGGCCTGCAGGCCCTTAAAAGGCTCTGGGACCCCAACCTCCAGTGGCCACTAATTAAGTTAAAAGGGAAGGGGCCTTGCAGTCTTCCTCCCTGAGCCTTTAATGGCCCCATCTTGCTTTGTCCCAGGGAGCCCACCCCCGAGACACAGCATTTTTCCTGCCCAAACCGGTGCGGACAGGTAAACGTGATTGCACCCTCCTGGCAGGAGCTTTTTTTAAAACCTCCTGCCAAATGTGGGCAATCGCAATGTCTGCTCCAGGTGGGTGTGGAACTTTAAAAAGGCTCAAGCTGGCTGGGAACAGATTTGTGATCTGTTAGAAACAGATCAAGATATTGCTTCCACCCAGGGGAGGAGCATAAATAGCAGTGCTGACTCCCACAGCATGCAGGGATCTGGCTGGGGCCACGGGGCCTAGGGTCTTCCCTGAAGGTCATAATGTTGTGTATGGTAGGTACACTGGGTAGACACCAGGGGACATATTTATGCTCTGTTTGCGCAGATTGTGCGTCAAAAATTTTGACGCACAATCAGCGCAAACGTTGCCCCGCATTTAAACTTTGACGCCCGAGCCCACGGACGACAAAATTCCGCCGTGTGCATAATTTTTTGGATGCGCCAACCTGCCTTGCGTTAATGATATGCAAGGTAGGCGTTCCCGTCCAAACAATGGCTGAAACGGCCGTGCGTCATATTTATGCTTTCGGGCAAAAATTACGCACGGTCGGGAGGCGGAGCCAGAAAATGACTCACAGCCCAATTTGCGTCAAAAATTAACGCCTGGGTCATGGCAGGCGTTAAAATGGGGCAAACACTCCTGTATTTAATCAGAACACACAGAACAAACAGCAGAGCAGCAGAGCAGAAACAGGGAGTCATGGAGGTGGTTCTAATCCAGCGTGCACGCAGACGCAGAGCCCAGCAGCAACAACAGCAGCTACTACAACACCAGCAGGGACCCCAAAGGCAGAGCAGAAGGCAGGAGAGGATATTCCGCCCAGGAACTACCCTTCAGTGCCTCAGGGAACACAACATCATACAGAGGTACCGGTTGAACTGGCAGGCCATTCAGCAGCTGCTGCGAAATATTGAACAGCAGTTGGCCCCCACTTTGGTGACACCCCACACCATCCCAACAAAAACAAAGCTGCTTGTCGTACTTCACATGCTGGCAAGTGGCTCTTTTCAAACAACTGGTGCCCTGGTAGGCGGAATATCACAACCATCATTCTCCGCATTTCTGCCCAAAGTACTGGATGCCATCATTCGACTGACACCCCGCCACATCTGCTTCCCTAACACACTGCAGAAGCAGCAGGAAACTAAACAGGGGTTCTACGCAATCAGTGGCTTCCCACACGTCCTTGGTGCAATCGACTGCACACATGTACGCCTTGTGCCACCTGCTGCAACTGAACACCTCTACCTCAACAGGAAGCACACACGTGCAGGCCATTGTCGATCACCAAGGAATGTTCACCAACATCGTGGCTAAATATCCTGGGAGTGTACATGACTCATTCATCTTCCGTCACTGCACCATCAATCAGCACTTCCAAGATGGACGGTATTGCAATGGACTACTTGTTGGTAAGTACAAAAACCTACTTATATATACACTGCACAGCAACCCTCTAGGACACACAATACATACACCACAACAGCAACATGTCAACAGGAACACACTGAGGTCCTGGCATCACTAGCCATGTTTCTTAAGTCCCCATTGAACCTGTCACACATCGGAATTTACTGTACAGCCTAATCTCAAGACATTAATGAGTGTGGTTGCCGAAATGTCACCTTGCAAATTGTAAGTGTCCCAATGACCTTTACATTAATACATTGCATAAGTCGAAAGGTATGGGATGCCCAGGGTACTTTGATATGAATGTGTTAACAACACTGTCAATTTTAACTTTGCATGGAACTATCATCTCACCCCAAGTGAAGACACACGGACACCTGTATCACAAGTCACAATGCTAGGGAGGGCACACTGTACTGAAAATCCCAAAACATACTGCTGACAAATGGTTAGCAGACAAACACTTGCTCAGCCAAGGAAACAACACAATGCAGATGGTATAGCCTACAAGTATAGGATGTCACATTAGTACACAAAAGAGTCACAGACAACACAAGACAACTACTGCCATTAAAGGTCTTTTCAATAGTGCCAGCTACATCAACATGATCCCATTTTTTTTCTCTTGCAGCTGATCAGGGGTATGGCATCCAGCCATGGATAATGACACCATTTGGCAACCCAAGTACAGCTGCAGAGCGTGCCTACAACGAGGCCCATAGGAGGACATGCAGCATTGTCGAGCGGACCTTCGGCATCCTAAAGTCAAGGTTCCGCTGCCTCAACATCACTGGTGGTAGCCTCCTATATTCCCCCGAGATGGTCTGTAAGATCATACTAACATGTTTCATCCTGCACAACATTTGCATAAGAAGGAGCATTCCCCTCCTGGAACCAGACCCATACATGCCTGAAGACGAGGAAGAGGAGGATGCTGTCCTGCAACATGAGGGGGACCAACCAAACACGGCTGCTGGAGTGCATAGGCGCCAACACATTGTGAACAATTTCTTTTAAATATTATCACCATCACCACTTAATGAACTATTGTAAATAAACACTGATAAGAAACACCACATCATGGGCTGGCAAATCATTTCTGCACACCTTTAGCTCTAAATAACAGAAGAAGAGTGTTGCCTCATGGAGCATTGATGATATAACAATCAGGACACCGAAAATCCCACTACGAATGTGATGCCTATCATACAACGGTCACATACACACACAATGTAAATGACTGACATCCTGTACAGTTCCCCTCTGAAGGGCAATAGCTGAGGACCACACCTATTACACACATACATGTTGGAAACGGTTCATCGCAGCATATGGCACACAACTAAAACACCATCACTCAACTAGGGGAAAACAGGCCCTCATACATCAGGCAGTTGACATGCTTTTGCATCAGGAACAGGAATGTATGACCAGACCCTTGACAGCAGTAATTCCAACTACATACAATCTTTGCAAAGACTATCTGTCACTAGAGTTACACATAAGCAGAACATACACAGCACAAGTGCAACACATATGACAAGCATCCAGCACATCACATCCCATCTACATGTCAGCCCTTTTCTAAGAAGCTGACACACCCATGCGCCTGGTCACACCCCACCTGTCTGAAGAGGTCCCTGGAATACAAATATGTGTACCCTGATATTCCCTCATCTACACACACACACTAACAAGAGTCATCCAGTGTGCCACGCCCTTTCCTATGGTATGCCATTGTCATAGTACTATCTGACTGCATGGAAGTCAGCTCAAAGAATACACTGGTTTGGAGTTTATAAGGCCTGGTATCACCTGTCGATTGCTTCCCGTGTGAAAGATACAGTAGGCCATTTGAAAGCAAATCTCATCAGACAGGACTCGTGACACACTGATGGAGGCCACACCAGTGATCATCTCCATGCACACCACCCAAATTTACATCCACCGTCCCTGCTGATGCCTCCTACAGCATAGATGTAGTCATTTTGGCAATTACACCGTTAAGCATTGCTACTAATGTTGCCGTGTAACACTGTGGGGGTGATTTTAACCTTGGCAGACGGCGGAGGCCGTCCGCCAAGGTACCGCCGTCAAATGACCGCACCGCGGTCAAAAGACCGCGGCGGCCATTTAAACATTTCCGCTGGGCCGGCGGGCGCTCTCCAAAAGAGCGCCCGCCGGGCCAGCGGAAATGCCCCTGCAACGAGGACGCCGGCTCAGAATTGAGCTGGCGGAGTTGCAGGGGTGCGACGGGTGCAGTTGCACTCGTCGCGTATTTCAGTGTCTGCTTAGCAGACACTGAAATACTTTGCGGGGCCCTCTTACGGGGGCCCCTGCAGTGCCCATGCCATTGGCATGGGCATTGCAGGGGCCCCCAGGGGCCCCGCGGCACCCCCTACCGCCATCCTGTTCATGGCGGGTTTCCCGCCATGAACAGGATGGCGGTAGGGGGTGTCTGAATCCCCATGGCGGCGGAGCGCGCTCCGCCGCCATGGAGGATTCACTAGGGCAGCGGTAAACCGGCGGGAGACCGCCGGTTTACCCTTTCTGACCGCGGCTGAACCGCCACGGTCAGAATGCCCTTGGGAGCACCGCCAGCCTGTTGGCGGTGCTCCCGTGGTCGGTGACCCTGGCGGTCACCGACCGGCAGGGTCAGAATGACCCTCTGTATCTGGGTTCATGTGTCACCTTCAAAACAACACAGGACATACACAGTTGGACATGTCAACTGTCTACTGCTCCCTCCGTCCAGTCTTAGTCAGACCACTGATCATGTCAATTGTGAAAGAGCTGGATCCCGATTGACCCTGCATCCTGTCAGCCTGACTGGCACCTGTCCGTGGCTCACCCTAAAGATTCCCGGTGGCCACATATGGACCACACTTGCTGTTCAAAACCTCTCTTTCCTCAGAGGCTAATTTGTCATTTGCCTTATCAATGTATACTCAAATACATTGTATTGCATCATCTGACTTGTATTTGTATCATATTTGTTACAGTGCCCTTGAATAGCTAAATCATGGCCCATCCATTGTCTGGGCCTCATTAATGCCTAAACTACAAAGTGTGACAGTGTACCTGGGCCATAGCCTGGGATGGTGTACGTGGCCTCCAGCAGAACCAGCAACCTCAGATAATGTCCATGAAAAGTCTACACATTGGAGGACCCTGACAGTTCATATGCGGAGTAACATTGTCCAAATAATAGATATGGCTCGTGTGTGGTGAATACCAGCCATATTATTCTGCACAGAGGCTATGATGTTCCCAGATGCATTTACATCCACAGAGGCCAACTTGAGTACAAATGTTTCAATGACACATGCCGGATCCTGACACCTGAGACATTCTCTCACTCAGCACACCAAGGTTGCCCAGTTGAAAGTCTCATTACACGTCTTCAGTGACAGGGTGGGACCATCCACGTGTAGGTTACCATGTCCTCAATGACTTTACTCACATTTATCTCCAAAGGATACTCATTAGATACACGATTAGCTGCCACTAACTCATGATGAGACCAGGACGTAACAGTGACAACATACACCTTAACAGTTGATACAGGATCAACATTGGGTCACACACATGTACATGTACCATCCAATCACCAAAGTGGTTGCAAGCAGCCTATCACAGTAGTGTCCCAATTGTAACCTAGCATGAAGATTGAAACATGCCACTAAACCAGGTGATGCATTAAGGGCCACATGCATCAAAAACCTATTTGCAATTATAACATTAGAAACTTTGAGAATTTGCTATTAAATCTATGCTAAATGGTATGTCTGATTTTTCTAAAGAAGTAATAGGGCAAACTTCAAATGGGCAAATGGTATTACAGATTTGCAAAAAGAGAATCATACTCAATTTGCATCTGCTGCCAATGGTTTAGCATTACAGAAATTGGGAAAACCGTTGATTAATTTGCAAGTCAGGAACAGCAAATCCCAGGGTGCTGGGGGCCCAAGTCCCCCTCTGCTGCACCCCAATTAAACACTTTTTACGGACACGTGAAGCACACACATGCTTACGGGGCATGTGTGCGCTACATGTCTATAGTGAAACATATTTTTGCTACATTAACTTGTAATTAGCCTATGGAAGGGAAAATTATGCCGCATCCAAATATTATTTACCAATTATAAAAAATATTTGGATGCAGCATTATTTGCACTCCTGTGCGTCAAAAAAAATGACACACAAGCTGTATGCGTGAAAATATGACGCATAATGGAAAAAAACGGCGGCCATGTTATGCAGGATGTGATGTAATGGGATATCCTGTTTACAGATTCTGTACAGTGGGTGTACTTTCACTTTCACTTTGCAGTCTGTGATTATTCTAGACTGTGTGGCTGTGTGCAGAGTGTTGTCCTGTGATTTTGTGCTTTTGTGTCCAGAATGCCATCTTACTTGTTGTTTTGTCATTTAAATATTGTTGTAGAATACTGTCTGAGTGTGTGTTGTTTACATTTGTCCAGTCCAGTGTTGTATTTATTGTCTGTGGGAGTCTGTTGTGGGTACTGTTATATAGGGGATAGTTGGGCTCTTCTATTTGTTAAGTTTACTTTGTATTTCCTTACTCCTACTTCCCCCATTTTCCCCTTTCTTCTTTTTTCCCACTACATTTTCCCCTTTTCTGTGCATAAATGTCAGGTAGGCCACGTCTTTGCAGGATGAGTGAGGAGGAATTGGGGGGGGTTTCATATGGCTGGTGTGCCATTTCCTCCCACTGATGCTCGAGGCTGGGGGTAGGGTGATACAGGGGTATCACACTGAGGCCCAAAAAGTCCGGTGGGGGAAGGTGCGCCATCACTTGGTGCATCTGTATGGGAGTCAACGCAATGACCACCAGCTGAAGCACCGCTGGGCTGACCTGATCTCCAGGGAGCAAGATCTGCTGGACCACCTGGGAATCATGATTGGTGGCCATGTTGGAGTGTGCAGATCATGTAAATGTGCACAATTAAAAGCTGTGTAGTGACATGAGATGATTGGTACACAATCTGCCAGATAATTTGCTCACTGTGTGTAATAATGAGGAAACATACAGAGTAATTGATGCACTATGTGAAGGATGACAAATGCTAGCAGTCAGGCAGCTCTTGTTTTGCGAACTTACAGGTTGCTTGTTGCTGAATGTAATTTAGTGCCGCCTTTGTGTCAGACAAGCAAAACATTAATGAGGCAATCATGACTCTACAGGTCCCAATTGCCAGTGAAGTATGGATGTACTAACATCATACCTACATATGTTGACGCTATAGCTAGACTGACATTGGAAACCCTACATGATGCTGCAAATGAGTGCTGCATTCACGTCAATTGATGATAGCAATGTGGCCCAGACATATGTCTCATGTGTGTCTGGTGAGTGTGTAAGGAAAGTGTTCATGGAAGTGCTATGCCTGTTAGGGATTACTGTGCTCCTTCATATTTTATTGATACATGCCGGATCTGAACATGAACCATATTTGGAAAGGAGTCAGGTGCCCTCAGCCTACATCTTAGACAGGTATTTTTAGTTTCTTGTGCCAAAATCCGATTAGGGATGGCAGTCCAAAGGTATGGACTAGGGTACAAACATCTATGTTTGGTGCCAATCACAATTGTTGGGACACATCAATTTATGAAACTTTAATAACTTGAGGTATTGCCAAAGTCCCTGCCCCTCTGTACAATGTACCTATCCGTCACAAATGTGTCATGACCACATAGGCTGTTTGACAGGTCATGCAGTCCTCAAGTAACCAGCCTTTGGATGTCTCTCTTGGATGCACATGATGAGACGAACACACACCAAAATTGTTGCTGCTCACTAATGGAGGTGTATGTTTGCCACCCCATGACAGTCAGGGCCACTGCATGTGTGCAGAAATGTGTGTAACTGTAGCAGGAGACCCATCCTATGTAAATGTTGGCCGTGAAATATTCCATGCAGTATGAGCATGTCTGAAAGTGTTTCATTACTCATGTCAGCTTACACATTGTTTTTGTAATTGAAACTGTTTGTCAGTGCACTGATTCTGAGCATATTCTTCCTTCCATGCTTTACAGGTGGACCTGCACCGTATACAGTGGGAGAGGTGGCTTGTTTTGAGGACCCCGACACCTACAGTGAGTGTTGACATGTGTGTTAGGTTTTGTGTTTGCTGGTGATGTATGATGGACTCCTGTGTGTTGAACACATTGCAAGGTGTGATGCGCTGCCCAATCATTAGTCTTGTTCCATTAGTGGGATTTCAGTTCTTAGAAAATTTTGAGTTGACCAATGCTTATCCATTTGTCTGATCTAGGGTTTGTAGGCCATTCCTGTAGGGCCCGCTATGAGAACGAGTCATGTGGAATACACTAGTTACAATAAGAGTTGCACTGGGACTCGTCTCTGACTGAGTCTGCATGTCAGACTCACATTCTCCCAGAAAGCTTCTGCAAATGGCTTTTCTGAAGACAGCGGCTTCCCTATTAACCGATTGTAATAGGTTCTTTATCTCTGGTTGGAAGAGATATTGGAATAACTAGATAGGCGCCGGTTTGAGGGGATAAGTGATTTATTTAGACTCAATTAAGGTTGAATTTCATCCTTTCTTTTTCCACAGGGTAACTTCCTGTTAGGTTCATTCAACTCCTTGTTCTCTCTTTCAGGGTTCTTGTCGCGGTCCCGCTGGGGTCTGATCCTGATTTGGAAGAGGTCCGGTCTTTCCCGTATCGATGTCGCCCAGGTTCCCCAAAATAAAAAGAAGAACGGAAAAACAGGTAAGTGTAGAGGTAAAGTAGGATCTATATAGGGTTAATAGGGGGAGTGAGGATAGGTACACGTGGGGTTTGTGTTGGGATAGTTTTCATTCCAATGGTGAGCGTCACCTTCCCGTGAGCTGTCTAGTTTCTCTCTCTTGTTGTGATTTTCTCTCTCTCTCTTCTCTCTTTCCTGGGTTTCCCCGTGAGGTTAGGGAGGAATATGGTTAATAGGATTCCCTTTTTATTATAGGGTTTCCCCTTCCTGGCAGGACCTCCCAGCTATCCTCCCCATATTCCCTCTTTGCTCCCTCGTTCCCCTTAACCACTCTGGTAGGAATCTCCAGTCTCCGGGGACGTGGCCGGCTGTTCCACGGTCTTCCGACTTCACTTCGTTAGGGGCGGGAGGTGCCCTGTGGTTTCTCTCCTTCTCTCGCGTTGCTGTTCTCACGTCAGACTTGGTTCCGTCGGTCCTCGGCTCCTGGTTTCCGTCTTCGCTGCTCCGCGTTTCTCCCGTCTCTCTGCTCTCTCCTGTCTCTGGTCCGTTGTTCTTTTCTCTTTCGGCCAAGACGCCTTCTGCGTCTGACGTCATACCTCCGAGGCTCTCTCTCGAGCCCCGGGGGTATGTCCTTACGGCCCCTGTAGCCGTACTTGGTCCGGCTACACCGATGTACTGAGTACACTGTAGGTTGAACCTTCTGGGAGCATGTACTTCCACAAGTTGTACTACAAGTGTGTGGAACTAGAGGGCAAAGGCCTAGGCGTGCATGCTATTCATGATCATGGGTGTTCTTGCTACTCTGTGTCTGTTCAAAATTATGCCTCACTGGAAGTATGTGATGTTGACCTAGGTCAGTACATTCTGACATGTGTGGGCCGTGGATAGGACAAGGTTTAGCTGACTCCAATTTGTTGATAGCCCTTACTGGTGGTGTGTGTGTTGAGCCAAACACATGTTGAGCTTTCTATACACTCCTGGGTGTGCATGTAGTTTGGCATTGTTTGTTGTTCTCCCCCCCCCCAAACACAGGCATGGGTTTGTGAATAGGGTACCTAGGACTGAAGCAACCAGTATGTTACACATACTTGTGACTATTTGAAAGTTTGTTTTGAACCTAGTGTACACACACAGGTATGGCACATGAGTACTGTACTAGCAAATCCTATTACAAATCGCAGACCTTGAGGTTTGTGATTATCATCACATACACTGACATATGTAGTCCAGGCAATAGGTGGAGGATGTGCAGCATGATTGTTAGCTGACAACTGTCAGTACTTTGATGACAAGTTATTGGCAGTTGTTACCCATGATGTAGGTTTTGGATGTGCTATGTGTGAGATGACCTTTGTAAGCAGGCTTTCCATGTACTAACTCTGAGACTTTCAATGATCTGTATGGTGATGTGAGCTGTTACAAGTACAGTAGATGTATTGTCAGATTGACCACTTGTGTTATTTCACACAATGCAGTTCCTATGGTAAATAGTTTCCCTTTGTCTTCACAGCTGCAAACATGACACCCGCCCAGAAGCATGAATTTGAGAGGCGGGCCATGAGATACAGACACATCCTGCAGGTGCAGTCGGGGTTCCGAAGGATGGCCCGTACATACCAGTCCGATCGGGCCTCCGGAGCATGGTGGGCTTCACCACAGGGTGGCCCAACGTTGCCCACTACAGCCACCACCACCACAACCACCGGTTCTCCCCAGGTGGCCCCACCCACAGCGGGGACAGTTGTCCCTACATCTGCAGCACACCCAGGCCCCAGCAGTGTGACATCTGCAGGACAGTCCAGTGGGCTAGGCTCCACATGGCCACAGAGCACCTCGGCCGGGTCACAAACGGCACCAGCACCAACAATCAACCCTGCGGCATTCCTGGCTTTGGAACATAAGATGGACCGAGTTCTAAAGAAGGTGAACAATCTTAGCCAGGATGTTAGCTACATAAAGAAGTGGGTCAAATCGATCAGGCGGACCCTCCAGAGGGCCAACCTCTAGGAATATAATTTTTGCTATGGACATGATTCTCTCCCCTCCCTCCTCTTTCCTTGTTCTCATGATTAGTGGGCTTGGGGGATTAGTGTTAGGTTAGAATAGGTTGTTAGTTTAGTTAGTGTTAGGGAGGGGGTGGGGGTCCTGATTCTTTCTACTTTTCCTTATTAAGTGTGTGGGTGGATGGGTGGGGGGCAATGTTGGGGTTCCTGTGTGTTTAAAAAAATAAAATAAAAATAACAAACATTTTTAAAAAATATGAAAAAAAAATAACAAAAAAATATATGATGGTTTAGGATAGTATAGTATGTGTGTAGGTTAGTATGTGTTGTCCTCCATGTGTCCTGTCTCATAATTTGTGGGTGGGGGGTTGATGTTTAGAACGATTCGTTATATGTGATGAGTAAGTTTAGCTTAGGTTAGTTAGGGACAGTTGTGGGTAATGAGTAGTCAGGTTAGATTAGGATAGGTATGACTTTTCCCTTAGTTTCCTCTTGTGTGATTAATTTTGAATAAATATATAGATAATCTTTTACATTATGTGTTAACTGCTACTTGATCATGGCCTTGGCATCAGTGTAGATGATTGTTGTTCTATGACATTTGTGTCCTATGCTACAAACAAATACAAACTGAGGTGTAAAATGGCAGCTACCCCAGTGCTACCTTGGTAAGAATCCACCATTTGTTTGAACCACCAATCGGAGTTGACATGGATCACAAAGGATTTTTGTCGATGAGTATGTTTTCTACGTCACAAAGTGTGCTTCCAGACTTGGTATTGTGGGGACAGTTTTAGGTCTGACTGCAGTGTGATGTTCAGGGACACCTTCTAAGATGAGTTCTTGTTAACACTCTTGTCTTCATAACTGACATAGATCATTTGTATCAATATTCAGCATGATTACCTATTTGGATGTTAACTCAGAAAGATTGATTCATGCTGTGTTTAGTAGTGTTTCCTTAGATTAGACTGCACAGTTCTATGTGTTAGTATTGCATGGTGACAACATTTATCAGCCACTATTAGTTGACTTTGATATCCCTTGAGGAAGCATTATTCTGTCCAACACAGCATGGTGGTGTGTGGTTTCTCACTTCATCAGTTACTCTCCTCAGGATGGGCAGGCTATGATGCAATCCTGGCCACTGTGTAGATGGATCTGACTACATGATGTCAGGTCAGTTGTATTGACAAGCTACATGATTGGAACACAGGCATATTTGTGTTATCTACTGCACAGTTGATGTGTCAAATTACACAGAGACATATTTGTTGTGCAAGTGCTATTTAATGAAAAGTGCTGTAGTACAATATGTACATTGTCCATGTTTGCTGAGTCCCTTCTAGTGAAATCTTACATTGTGATCCTACAGAAGGGGTGTAGGTAATGCTACTGACATGCTGGGGTGATGTTACAGACAGTGCAGAGGGACAGGATTTGCCGATTAGTAGGAGAGAGACAATAACTGGGCATGCTGACAAGATATACAGTGGTTAGCAGAACAGTCATTGAGTATAGTTGTTGTAAGACTGGAATTGACAAAACGTTGGACCTTGGTCAAAGTAGGCCATGGTGCAGGAACCAGTGCTTCCGGGTACTCTTCCGTGTGAATGTGATCTGTTTCATGTCTTCTTCTTCTGATGTGTGTGTTGCCTGCTTCGTCATTGTTGTTGTTGGTTGTGAAGGGGCAACACACACCTCAGTGTTAGAAGACGTGGAGTCAGACATCCTGGTCGCTGCTCCCTGTGAAGGTCTTAAGGGCAGTACTGCAGCAAGGAGGATCTGCTGGTTCCTGAGAATAGCAGCCACATCACAATGGTAGGCAGCCAGGTCGGCCCGAGGGAGTCATGATTGCATTCGTGCATGAAATGGAAGGTTTGGGGTGCGAGGTGTTGTGGCAACTCCCTTACTGCAGTGGTGAATTCCTTGACAGTTTCTTGTAGTGCTTGCAGTATGGATGTTAGGGCTTGCATAGCTGCTGCCTGATCTGCAGATGACATCATGCACGAGCGCACCCCCTCAAGGCTGGCTGCCCTAGTTTGCATCCCCACCCGCACCTCCTTGGCCAGCTCCCGCTGTACTCCAACTATAGTTCTCTCAAAGCTGGTTCCAGTGTTGTCTGAGTCCTCAGCTGTATTGGAGCTGGCAGGTCTTACAATTGGGGTGGTGGGTGGATCCTCTGCGATGGCTGCTTGTTCTGTGCTCCTCCTTGTGACTGAAGGTGGGGTCTGGAGGGTTTCAAGGACCTTTTGGATGGTCTCCTGGGGAATGTTTATGGGCTCGTCATCCATCTCATCAGGGAAATCTGGGACAGGCATATCAGCAGGAGATCCATCTTCCTCTGCAATGAAACAGGGTACAATTAGTGTGTCTGTGTTGTGACAATTTTGACGTGACGTGCCTGCCTTTTGATGAATTCAGTTTGTGATCTTGTTTTGTATTAATATCTGCAGTCCTTCAGATGGGCATTGTTTCAGGCCTATGGCCCACCTGTGTGTCACATGTATGTTATTGAGTTATCAGACTTGTCAGCCTCATTGCCTCTAGGTGTTGGTTTATGCCAAATGGAGAATAGCCACCTTTTTGTCCTACTCGACCCTCCGTGTATATCCATTCTCATGGTGAGACCTTTCACTGGCTGTGGGTGTTCTGATGGCCCTGGCAGCACACTTAACTATCAGGACCTGCCCCAAACCCTGATCTTTCACATCGACTTAATTGTGCTTGACATGTAGCATATCCTATGCATATCAATCTTATGATGTGATATGGATGTTGACATTGTTGATGTGTCCTGCTGATGTTGGGTAATGTGTGTTACATTGGATTGCCCTGATAGTCGTATCAGTGTCTTATTTTGTTCTCTGACTGTGCAGGTGTATTTCAGTGACCAGTTACATGTGCCCCCTCCTCAATGCTGTTGTCTGAGCAGTATGACATTTGTGATGTTGCCTTGTTAGCCAGGCACAGGATAGACCCTGACATATGCAGCATGGGTGTGTCCTTAGTGCTGTGTCACTCCAATTGTTGTTTATATTGGCAGATGTTTGTGACACCTATGGGCATTGACATTTGAGTGTACTTGGGCCTTTCTCTTGTTTCTGGAGATTGTTGCAGATGTCATCCTCACCCCCTAATTTAGGTATGTATGTTCCATGGGGAGGTTACTGCCATTGGCTACTTGAGCTGCACACAGATCAGAGGTGGTAGTGGCAACTGTTGTTGCAGTTACATTGCAGTTGTTGGTTTGGCTAGAGGATTGCTAATAGGGCCCTAGTTAATGTAGCAGATATGTTGGCTGACGAGTGCCAGGATGTAAGTTTGACGTAGTGGCCTTCCCTCCTGTCGAGGCTTTCCCTTTGCTCCATCGTTGGCATGACAGCATGCCCCCATGGGACTGTTGTTGGTGTAGTGTAATGGTGTGCCCCAGCTTATGTTTGTGCAGGCCATGCCCCCCTGCCGTGCCCCTTTACCCATGCCACTCCATGTATATGATGACTTACATGCAATGTGTAGTAGGTATTTCCCCCCCTGCTTACAGTTAACATTAGTGCATTTCAATTCCGCATGCGACTTACCCTGCATGTGCATTGTCTCATGGTATTCTGCGCTGTCCTGTCCTTGAATCCCTGTGACGATCTCCTCTGGGATGACGGCTGCGACCATCTCCTCCATGTGGTCCAGGGCCTCCTGGTGTGCTGGACTCCCCCCTCCAGTCTGCAATGCTGCCTTCCTGTTCCTGGCCATCTTTTCCTTGGTCCTGCGTTTGCAGTCATGCCAGCGTTTCTTGCACTCGGTGACTGTTCTGCGTACTTCAGCCACACTGTTAATCTTGTCAAAAATTTGTTGCCATATAGCCTCTCTCCTACTGATTGGTAACTTTGAGGTGATAAACAGTTGGGGCTGGTGTTCTGTCACCTCTTTAACCAGGATTTCCTGCTCCTCTGCACTGAAGCGACACTCTCTTTTCTTTCTATAAGTGTCCTGGTTCTTGTATGGATCGTCCTGGCTGGTTCCTGGTCTGCTGTCATCTTCCTGGGGTCTGTAGTGGCATCTGGGATCCATTTTGGCTCTTCTCTGGTGAACTGGCAGTGTTTGCGTTTTTTTTTGACACTATTGCGTCAAAAAACGGCGCATATCCGGGTTGCGGTGTCGTAAATCGACCCACAGTCATTTCTGCCGCTTTAACGTCGTTTTCCTTTACGACTTGACGCTGCGGTGTGCGTCAAAAATAATGACTCCCACCTGTTGATTGCGCCGCCGTGCGTCAAAGTATAAATATGACGCCCGCATGGCGCAGTTTTGCGTCAAAAAGTATAAATATGGCCCCAGGACACTCAAATATATTAAAGTCACTTTAAGGCCATTTAAAATAGATACTGCCCTGGGGGCTTGGGGTCCCCAGGGTCTGAAAGGCTCAGGAAGGAGGGCTATGCACCTCCATTCCCCTTTACATATATAACCTGCTGGTGCTCACCAATAGATAGTTATAGTTAGGATCTAGTTTCCATAGAAAATAGTTTGTTGACTTGGCTACATTTTTGCCACCGTTTGTGGAATCTTCATGAATTTTTGTTTAAAAAAGTGTAGTATTGGTTCTTGTTGTGCATGAAAGGTTTTGAGGTGATTGAGTGGGGACCGAGAAAAATGGGGCTTCAAAAAAAGTGTGTTATCCATGTTAATTCCCATGAAGATTTTAGGCATGACTGCAGCCCGAACCCCTGAATGGAATTAAACCAAATTTGACAGAAAGATAGCTCTCCATTCAGAAAGCACCCTTTTTGTTATTTGGGGTAAATCTGTTCAGTGGTTTTTGAGATATTAAAGGAAAAATAAATTTGTATATCTGGGCGGAGTCTAAGCACAGATCTCATAGAGATCTGGTTGGATGTCAGCACTTCAACTCAAAAGTGATGGCAGCCATCTTGGGACCAATATACATGATAGCACCACATTGAAATGCATTTTAGTGAATGGCAGGTTTTTATTTGTCAATAAAAGGACAACTTATAAAGGGTGATAACAGATTTTAGTTATAAAAATTAGTTGCTTAGGTGATTTTACCCTGTGAAAAAGCCTTCTGCTGGGATTTCATGAATCATGTTTGACAGAAAAGTTTTCTCATGATTTCCCCATAGAGGTTATAGAAGGTGCTCCAGAAGCTAAAATGAGATCATCTTTTCTCTAAACCCATAATATCATTCTCAGCCATATGAGAATGAAGACTGACATTCTCAGTAAAACATGTACTTCCAACAGGAGCAGCCTATCAGTTGATTCTCCTGTATTGCACTGCAGCCTCACAGACTGTTCTAAAGAACAACTAGAGTGCTAACAGTCACCTGAGCCATCTTGATTGATTCAAACTGGTAAATCTTTAATTTAGAAAGCAACAAAATAAGAAGCTTCATTTTGTCATAGAAATTATGGTTAGTGATGTAGAAAGAAAAATTAGGACACATTTTAAGTTCTATAATATCTCCCTGTTGTACTTCCAAAAGGGGCAGCCTGTCAGTTGATTCCCTTGTGTTAACAGTCCTACTTATGACAAACATGTAGCACAACTGAAGCCATCTTGATTGAATCATACTGACAAAAACGTAAACATTTATGCACTCATTAGGACCCTGGTGGTGAGTGATAAAGTGGCGCAAATACCGCCAACAGACTGGCGGTGAGTACTGCCAAATTATTACCATGGCAGTGATAACTCCCATAGACAGCCAATGCACCACACCAACCGCCATGGTGGAAACAACACTCACCACGGCGGTAGCCACCAACAGCCAGACGGAAGACAAAGTACCACCCACCATATTTTGACCCTGCAATTGGCCACCTTTTCCGGGGCGTTACCAACGGCATCAAAAGCCTGGCAGAAACACATCATAGAAGAGAAAGGACTCACCATCGGAGACACAGAAAAGAACAATGCCACCATGGAAGCCGAACTGCAAGTTTTCCCAATGATCTTCTATGCTTTGCTCCACCTGGAACACCAACGACGAAGAAGACGATGACAGTGAGTACAGCCTCCTAGCACACAAGGGAGGGAGGGAGGAAAATGAAAGTGACTCACACACGCACACACCATACACGCAACCAGCTGCACACAAAAAACATTTTGCCCCCAAAACACAACAGACTAATGCAAGGACAACAGGAATGGACGCCAGTGATTATAGTCAAATCAATATCTAAAAAACGTAATTGATTTGTCAATGAAACAGATATGTACACAAAGGGACACTGCCCAGTCCAATGTTCAAAGGGCCCACATTGGGCACAGTCTAAGGACCAGCTCGAATCCTGACTTCAACAGGATAGTACTCTGCAGGGGCATCAGTTTGCAAATGGGCAGGCACCTCAGGGGAAGGGGGGGCATCTCAGATGGATGCGGGAACATGCCCACTGGCTTGGAATGGGGCAACTTGCCCATTGCTTTGTCCTGGGGAGTACAATGCCACAGTCTCTGGAGTGGGTGACTTTCCCACTGGTTTTGGAGGGGTCCCATGCCCATTGCTCTGTCCTGAGGAGTGTAAGGCTGCAGTCTCTGGAGTGGGTGACTTTCCCAGTGGTTCTGGATGGGGCTCCATGCCCATTGTTCTGTCCTAGGAAGTGCAAGGCCACAGTCTCTGGAGTGGGTGACTTTCCCACTGGTTCTGGATGGGGCTCAATGCCCATTGCTCTGTCCTGGGGAGTGCAAGGCCACAGTCTCTGGAGTGGGTGACTTTCTCACTGGTTCTGGATAGGGCCCCTCATACAGCAGGCCCTGGAGGGTGGCCTACATGGCATTTGCTGGTGGTGACAGCTGCAGTGTGTTGGCGGATGGAGGTGCTCCTGGGCAGCCTCTGCGCTTGCTGATGGCTGCAGTGTTGTGGTGGATGGCGGTAACTCCTGGGCAGCCTCTGCACTTGCTGATGGCTGCAGTGTTGTGGTGGATGGAGGTACCTCCTGGGCAGCCTCTGCACTTGCTGATGGTTGCACTTCATCAGCTGGCGGTGGGGGCCCATGACAGCTAGTGGTGGTGGAGGTTTCACCCTGACAGCCTCCACTGGAGTAGAGGACTTTGTCTACTCCATTACATGGGGCGTGGATTCCTTACCCTTCCTGGCATGAGTAGATGGCCTCTTCCGCTTCTTGGATGGAGGTGCAGGCTCCTTCTTCTTCTTGCCTGGAGGTGCAGCCTCCTTCCTCTTCTTGCCTATAGGTGCAGGCTCCTTCCTCTTCTTGCCTATAGGTGCAGGTTCCTTCACCTTCTTGCTAGTAGGTGCAGGCTCCTTCACCTTTTTTGATGGAGGTGTGATATCCTTATCACTACAACTAGGTGGTGCTACCACTGTCCCCAAGGACTGTTCAGCTGAGGTGCTGGCCTGGGTCTTTGGTACCCTGCTCATACTGGCAGGACTAGGGAGGGAAGAGGTAAAGTTGGGCAAGGAAAAGCTTTTTAGGGACGGTGGGGCGGGAGGAGGGAGGAGTGATGGGAGTGTAGGTTGAGGGATTGGATATAGGAGGTGTATGTCTGCTGGATTTCGGTGCAGGTACATGGGCAGTATGCTGATGTGAGGTGGATGGCTGTCAGGCGCTTGCGTTTGTGTCCTTTAGGAGGGGGGACAGACAGGGAGGGAGAGGACAGAGGAGACATGTGCATGGCTGTTGTGGAGGTGTCTGCCAGTGAGGTGTGTGTGCTGCTTGGTGTGGTGATGCTGGTGGTGGATAGTGATGTAGTGCATGAAGGTATGAGTGTGGACACGACTGGGAGGGAGGTGGAGGAGGCAGGGGGAGACAGTGGAGGCAGTGGATGTTGTTGTGTCTGTAACTGTATGGTGTTTGCCTGAGTGCTTGTGGGATGATGTGTGGTGCTTGTGTTTGCCTGTGGCACTCTTGGGTGTTGTTCAGTGTGCATGCTCATCTGTATGTGTCCCTGGGATGGGTTGGGGTTGAGGAGAATGGGACTGGGAATTGGTAGTTGGAGGGGGGGGGTGGTAGGAACAGGGACAATGGCTGCCATCAGAGAGGAGGCCACATCAAGAATTGATCTCTGTTGGGCCACCAATCCACCATGAATGCTCTCCAGGAATGCATTGCATTGCTGCATCTGGGATGCCAGCCCCTGGATGGCATTCACAATGGTTGATTGCCCTACAGAGATGGATCTTAGGATGTCACTAGCCTCCTCACTCCGGGCAGCAGGGCTGACTGTGGCAGGGTCTGAGGTGCCTGGGGCGAAGGAGATGCCCACCCTCCTGGGTGAGCAGGCACGGACAAACTCGCTGAGGGGCTGCTGGGAGGGCAGTGCTGGTACTGGGTGGTGGCTGTACCTGGAGCTGGGGTGGTCACAAAGGTGTCCGCCATGACCAGGTAGCTTCCATCGGAGGAGGTATCTGAGTCTGTGGTGTCTCCTCCAGTCTCTGCCGTGGTGCTTCCCTCACCCTCCGTCCCACTGGTTCCCTAGGCATCAGTGGACTCCTGGGTCCTGTGTGATGCAGCGCCCTCTGTTGCCAGTGCCCTCGCTCCTCTGCCAGATGATGCTAATGCACACAAGGACAGGATGACAAAACAAGAAAGGAGGGAGAGAGACAAAGGATACAATGGGTCTGTGACTGCATTAACACCACTATTGGCATACATATCACCGTCAAACACAGGGAACAGACTTAAGCACTATGCATTGCACTACCAGTGATATGGCTAGTCACTAAGGCAAGATAAGGACCAAACACTACCAACTGCAGCACTCTTGAGACCCACAATGCCCTGGCCGAAATGGACTGCTAACAAACTAGGTTCCCTGTATTTGCCATACACCCATTATCCTTCAGATGACCCACGCTGGAATGTCTGGCCTAGCCTTAGGGGCATCTACTAACACACATCCACCACCCGGATACCACTCCACCAGCCAAAATATGTAATGATACCCACTGTACTCACCCCCTTGTGGCTGCTGTGATCCCTCAAGCGCCCATCCAGCTCAGGGTAGGTCACCGCCAGTATGCAGGCCATCAGGAAGGGTCAGGGTTTGACGGGCACCCCTTCATCGTTGGGAGGCCATCTCCAGCTGGGCCTCCGCAGTCTTCCATGTCCAGCGTCTCAGGTCCTCTCACCGTTTTCGACAGTGGGTGCTCCACTCTGCCTGTCATAGACCCTCAGGTTCCGCACGTCCTTGGCGATGGCACACCATATTCCGTTCTTTTGATGGGCGCTGACCTGCAGAGGAAAGAAAGACAGAACACCATTAATAAAATACTCCAGCCTGTCTCAGAAATGCCCCACCATACCAGTTTCCACCACCATTGGCACACACATAGCCCAGCTAACACACCATGTACACCGCTACAAGACATTCCCCGCCACCCCCCACACTCCTTACACAATGCTTGCACACACATCTCCATGCATCCTTCCCACATGCATTGTGCCCAAAGTATACTCACCTGTTGGTCTGGAGGCCCATACAGCTGTCCGTACTGGGGTAGGACCCCACCCACCAGTCGCTCCAAGTCCTCCGAAGTGAAGGCTGGGGCCCTTTCCCTGGTCACTAGGGGCACAGTAGGTTCCAGACACAGGTCACAGCAGCACACACAGTGTAGGTGTTCTTATGTTGAAGGTCAGGAAACAAGTGAGGAATCAGATAGAAAATGGCGGTCACGTCAGGGACGGTGTACACCGTCACCTCCGGCGTACATCCCCATTGGCCACTGTACCCCATAGAGCCCCATATTATCCAATGAGCAATTGCACGGCGGTGCAAGACCGCCATCTGCCATGACCCCCAACGTCGGCGGAGTTACCTCACTTCCACCTGTCCCAACGAACAGGACATGCGGTCGACATTTCAGGGGGAGGCAACAGTCATATCGACAATAACTGCGTCACTCTTTAGATTTACACATACTTCGCCATTAAAACTGTTCCAATACATAAGTGCATCATGTGGACTGCAGTTGTCGTTTTGTTGTTTCAGTTGTGACAGCCTACTCAGTCTTGTGTCCCTTCGATACCTACCGCTGCAGATGAATAGGAGGTGGAGACATACCCCCGTGTACAGACCCCTGGTGGACTACACTGGAGGACACACACATTATCCTCACCTATAGACAGGACAGGGTCACAATCACAGAGCTGTGTGTCCAGTTGGAGCCTGACCTGATCTCATCTATCCGTCATCCTACTGGGATCCCCCTCTGGTGCAAGTGCTATCAGTGCTCAATTTCCTGGCAACTGGTTCTTTCCAAGTGACAGTGGGCTTGGCAGCAGGAATGTCACAGCCAATGTTCTCAATCATGCTGGCAAGGGTATTGTCTGCCCTGGTAAAACACATGTGCAGCTGCATTGCTTTCCCCCAGGTGGAAGATTTGGCCACTGTGAAGGCCTGACTCTATGCAATGGGACATATCCCCAATATTATTTGAGGTGAATGATGGTACACATATTGCTTTTGTCCCCCCCGCCAGAATGAACAGGTGTACAGGAATCATAAGAGTTTCCACTCACTGAATGTGCAGATGGCTGCCTAGTAAACCAGTACATCTCCTACGTCAATGCTAAGTATCCTGTGTCGGTGCATGATGCCTTTGTTCTGAGGAATAGCAGCATCCCACATGTGATGGCCCAACTACAGAGGCACGGGGTGTGGCTAATAGGTGAGCCTTGGTCCCCAAACACTGTATGTTAGTGAATGGCTCTGGTGTTAACCCCATAGGATTGTGTGAGGCTAAATGTGCTCCCTCAATACTTGCAGGTGACTCTGGCTACCCAAACCTGTTGTGGCACTAACCCCTGTGAAGAATGCCAGGACAGGGGCAGAGGAACGTTATAATGAGGCACATGGGAGGACCAGATGGATCATCGAAAGGACCCTCGGCCTCCTGAAGGCCAGGTTCAGGTGCCTTCATCTGACAGGTGGATCCCTGTGCTTCTCACCCGAGAATGTCTGCGAGATAGTAGTGGCATGCTGCATGTTGCACAACCTGGCCCTCAGACGACATGTACCCTTTCTGCAGGAGGAAGAGACAGGAGATGCCTCTGTGGCAGCAGTAGACCCTGATGACAGTGAGGATGAAGAGGCTGAGGATGAGGACAACAGAACATCAGTTATCCATCAGTACTTTCAATGACACACAGGTGAGACAGTGCAACATGACATTTCTATCACTATTGGTGTATTCTGTGTGGCTGTGGCATGATGGCATTAACTTCCTTTTACCTCTACTTACGGTCACCTATGGTTTGTCATTTTCCTAATGCTGGTGATATAACAACTGTGTACTGATGTGCTGACTACAGATAGCTACAGGTCATTATTTATATGCTCTAACAATGTACAGTTCATTTGCAATGGATGTAACTGTTTCCATTAATGCACATTTTCCAAACATGAATTACCAGTAGTCGAGTTTTGTTCAAGGGTGTTTATTGTAGTACTAATAAATTGAGGGGAAAGTGCAATGGAATGGGGTGATGATGGAGGAAAGTCCAGGGTATTGTTCCAGTCTGTTTGTAGCACAGGTGCAGTATCCAAGGGGCCACTGAAAGGGGAGCAACGGCAGTTCAAAGTGGACAAGGTGACAGGGTGGGACACAATTGGGACAATAAGGAGAGGCTAATTTCCTGGCTGGGGTTGTGGCAAGTGTCTCTGGCTTCTGTCTGGGATGCAGGGAACATTTGCAGGGGGCTCACCTTCTGCAGAAGGAGGGGTGCTGGTGGCCTGTTGGTCCTGTGGTGGGGCCTCCTGGCCACTAGCGGCAGCGGAAGTGGAGGGCTGGTCAATGGACTGGCTAGTGGTAGGGGCAAGCTGGTGTGCTGTTACCTCACTCATGATGTTGGCCATGTCGGCCTGCACCACTGCTATAGAGATCAGGGTGGTGTTAATGGCATGCAAGTCCTCCCTGATCCCCTGATTCTGTTCCTCCTGCAGCAGCCTGTTCTCTTGCACGTTGTCAAGGATCTGGCTCATCGTGTCCTGGAAATGTTGGTATGCTCCCAGGATCTCGGAGAGTGCCTCCTGGAGAGTCGGTTCCCTGATCCTGTCCACCCCCTTGCACACAGCAGTCCTCCCAGTGTCCCTGTTGGCCTGTGCCTCTGTCCCTTAAACGGTGTGCCCACTGTAACTGACCCCAGGTCTCTGGTTGTCTTGGGGGTGAGGTGTGGCCTGGGGTCCCTGTACAGGTGGACACACTGCTGACTGATGTGTCGTGGGGACAGAGGTATGGGTAGGCTGGGTGGGTTCTGTGGTGTTGGATCCCGATGGGGGATGCTCTGTGGTGGTCCGTGTGTGGGCTTGGGTGACGGCTGTACAGTGGTCCCTGATGGGCCAGGTAGGTCATCCAGATCCAGAAGTACAAAGTTACTGTCATCACTGGGGGCATCTTCTGTTCGGGGACTGGATAGTTGTGGTACCTCCTCTCCACTGACATTGGCTGGGGTACCTGTGGGGATGTAAGTGATGTATGCTTCATGTGTATGACATGTTGTACATCCCTGGCTTCCTCTCTATCGTTGGTGTTGCCCTGCCACCATTTGCTTATGTATGGTGATGTATTGTGGGAATGCTTTTGTGAGGGGTATCCATGCAGGGCTGGGAGGGGTGTCCATGCATTGGTATTGCATTCAGGGCTTGGCATTGGTGTTCGTCAGATGTGTAGGTACAGTATGTGTGATGGAGTGGAGTGATGGGAGTGAGGATGAGGGGATGTGATGGCATGCAGGTATGGGGGGTGATAAATGTTAAATGTTGACTTACCAGCTACTCCAGTGAGTCCCTCAGGATGCAGTATTACCAAGACTTGCTCCTCCCATGCTGTGAGCTGTGGACCAGTCCTCTGTATGGCGAGCTGGTGCCTTGGTGCTATTCAATGTACTTTCCCCAGTAGGTCGTTCCACCTCTTCCCAATGTCGTCCCTTGTTCTTGGGTGCTGTCCCACGGCATTCACCCTGTCCAGGGTTCTCCGCCATAGCTTCATCTTCCTTGCAATGGATATGTGCTGTACATTTGCTCCAAAGAACTGTGGCTTTACCCTGACAATTTCCTCCACCATGACCCTTAACTCCTCATCAATGAAATGGGGGTGCCTTTGTGGGGACATGGGTGTTGTGTGGTGTGTGTTGGTGAGAGTGTGTTGAGTAATGTGGTGTGTGATGTGGGGTGCGTGAGGGATGTGTGGGTGTAAGTGGTATGTGTGTCTAGTTGTCTCTGTGCTGTTTGTGTCAATCTCCTGGCATCAATTGTTGTTTGTAAAGCATTGTGGGTACTGTGGGTGTGTGTTTATAGTGCTGTGCGTGGGTGGGTGTGGTGTGAGTATGAATGTCAGGTGTGTGTTTTTCGTATTGGCCAATTTAGTGTTGTTTTGTATGTGGGTGTCCATTCTGAGCGTGGCGGTATGTACCGTCAATGGTTTACCTTGAATGTCCACTGTGGTGATTAGGGGGTCATAAAGTGGCGGGCATTGTTTTGTTGGCATAAAAGTATGGGTGTTGGGTCTGCTACTTTATCACTGACCTTTGGGCTGGTGGATCTGTGTATGTGGCTGTATTCTGTTGGAGTGGTGTGTGTGTGTCATTATATAGTGAACGGATATTCGCCACCGCAGCGGTATGTTGGCGGCCGTCAGCGTGGCGGTAAGCGGCATTTACTACCAATGTCATAATGAGGGCCTTAATTTAGAAAGGAACAAAATGATGTGTTTCATTTTGTCATAGAAAATATGGTTAGTGTTGTAGAAAGAAAAATTAGGCTACATTTTAAGTGAGTTCTCAAATATCTTCCTATTCTATTTCATTAAAACATTCTGACATGTAAACGGAAACATGAACTTTCAACACCAGCAGCAGACTGCCAGTTAACTCTCTGGTGTTTACTGCATTATTCTAATGAGCAACTAGAGTGCTAACATCTGAGATTATGCCAAAAGTGTGGCACATCTGACCGCCAGCCTAATGGAATCAAAGTGGAAAAAATGAAAGCATTCTTTACTGAGTATACTGCAGTAAATCAGGAGATTAGGGAGCTTTATAACAAATAAGTCTCACAAGATAGCCCTCAGAGAAAAAAGATCCCAATTGGAGCACAAATATCACCCAAATGTAGTCCAAAAATAGTCCAATGACAGCAATGTTCAAACACTGTTTTCTGTATGTTTATATAGCACAGACTTCACCCGGAGGTATTGGAGTGTTTTACATGAGCATTAGTTATATTACACAAGGACACATTCCTTTTAGGCTTTAGGTATAGGAAGATTAAGTGCCCAGCATCACAGGTGAGCAGCATCGAGCTGATGCGGAAACTGTAACCTGGTTCCCCAGTTGAAAAGTCCACAGATCTGGCCGTAATGCCACATTCTCTCCCCTAAGTGTAACAATAAATAAAGTGATCAAATGGATAAAAATATCAAGATAGCAAACAAAGTGTTTCGTCAATATTAAGAACTCAGAAAATATGTACTCATTTTTTGTTTTTTAGAGCACTAGCCATAATTTCTATGTGAAGAAGACCCTCACATTTTTATATTTTCTGAAGGAAATGCTTTAGGTATTATAATTTTGATTACATCAAGATGATATCAGGCATGCCACACTTTTGTAAAAAATATAGATTTTTAGCAATCTATTCATTCATTAGGATACTATGGGGAGACAGATGTCAGGATTATTGGCTGGGATAATTGAGGGCAGGGGCAACAAGTTGACCATGCTATGCAAGAAGGCTGGACAATGGCAGCACAACGGACCATAGAGGGCAGGGGGAAGGGAGCCAGGGGCAACAAATCAACCATGCAAGACAGGCAAGAGAAGGTGTGGAAATATAACAGACCATTGAGGGATGAAGGAAGAAGCAGTGGCAGTACAACCATACATGCCAAAAGACCTGTTTCAGACAGGAGACTCCTGATGTTTTAAAGCCCAAATTGCATCTATTTCCTGACTAAAATCTCCTGTTTTTTAAATCAATTCCCCAATTTTTTTTAACAAAATCTCCCTCTCACCAAGTTCAAAATGTTAGCAAGTATGGTACATTTGATCACTGAGGGCAGGAAGAAATGGGCAGGGACATGCATTCAAATAAAAGAGGGTAGGAGGGAGATGGGTGGGGATCCAAACTGACCTTGTAGGGCAGGCATCAGGGGTTGCAGCAGCACACCACGCAGGGCAAGTGACACGGTAGTGCAGCACAGTGGACCATGGAAAGCAAATTGTAGGGGACAGGGCAGAGCGGAAAAGGCAAGCGCAGAAAGCTAGCCATACCAGATAGACAGGAGTGACAGTTGCAGCATAATGGACCATGAAGGGCAGGAGGGAGGGGGCAGGTGCAGGTGCAGGACAACAGACCAGACAAGGCAGGAGGGAGGGGATAAGGGCCTACACATGGAAAATGAAGGGCAGGGAGCAAGGGGGCAGGGCTTGAGCAGCAAGCTTACAATGGAGGGCAGGCAAGATGGGCATTGGACACACAACATACCATGGAGGGCAACATTGTTGCTATATTGTCATACATGCAGACAATGGAGAGAAGGTGGGAGGAGGTCAGGGGCAGGAAGCTGACCACACAGGACCGGCGGGAGGGGCTGTTTCAGCACAGAAGGCCATGCATGGCAAGCAGGAATGTTAGTGGCAGCACAATGGCCATGGGGTGTAAAAAGGAGGGGGCAGGGAAATGCACAAAAGACAATTGAGGTCAGAAGGCCAACTACCTGTAACCACCCAGAGTTTTCCTGACTATTAGTAAATTATATAGTTAGAATGATATAGTTTAGGGCAAATCGAAAAGAAAAATCAAATTTTCAAATAAAAAGAGTGAGATCAACTTTCAGTATATACCTTAAATGTTTGAAGTTGCAAAAAATTAAATTAGACAAATGACCAGACTGGAACCCTTAAGTGTGAGGGTTAGAGACCTTAACCACTAGTCCATAGATGACTCCGTTGTATTTAACAGTCAGACATGACTTTGACAATCAAGCTAAAGGTTTTGTTGTTGAAAAAGACTTCAATATTACATCACTAAGAACATTTAACATTTAAAACACTAGTAAATGAAGAGAGACAATGCATGACATATCAGGACTTAAACCTTCAACCTACAGAGTAATAGTCCAAGAGCCTTACTAGTAGGCCAGAAGTGGCTTTCTTCTGCTGAGCCTCAAAATATGACTATAACATTTGCAAACAAACATCTTGCTTTTGTAATACTTTCAAGTCATTCTATGGAGAGACTATTGTTATTGCAATAGTCTTTGCATGGAATAAATACAAAGTAGCATACAAGCAAGATGCTTGCTGCCAAAGGAGGACCACTGTGGTCCTAGCCAGCTCCCTGTGTCCCTCAGGCAAAGAGCTGCTTTAAATAGAGCTCCCTGCTTGTGGGAGCAATGTTTTCATCTGCTTTCCTGCACACAAATATGAGAGCAGGGAAACAGATGAAAACTCTGCTTTCTCCAAGCAGGAGCCATTTGACAGCTCCTGATTAAAGAAAGTGGATTTATGTTTGCTTATGATTGGTGGGAGCTATCAGCTCTCACCAAGCAAAAGCAAACAGCTATGTCCTGGGGATGGGCACCCCGGGACATAGCAGGAGCTGGCCCTAGGGGTGGTGATCCCTAGGGCCACGTATGGCTCTATGAGGAGGGCTGTGCACCCCCCCAACTTTGCATTTGCCCCAGGGGAGGTGGTGGTCCCTGGGACCGGTCATCCACAACAGACCTCCTTAATTCTTTTATTTTATCCCTGGGGAGGTGGCGGTCCCAGGGGATGTAGGGGGGGTTGTGTAGCCCCCCACATTTAATTCAATGTTTTCCCCAGGGCGGTGGCAGTTCCTGGTGCTGTGTGGGGTCTTGGTGGCCCCCTGCATATAATTGAAAGATAGCCCCAGGGAAGTAGCGGTACCCAGGGCTCATACAAACCCTGGGAGGGGGACCCGTGTGTCCCCACTACTTTGTAAAGCCCCCATTGCCAAGGACCAGGCCCACCCAGGGACAAAATAAAAGAAAAGGCGTAAGACCACCCATTGTTTTTTAAAAATGTTGGGAAACTCCGCTGATTTGGGTCTGCAGATTTTCCCAACATTTAAAGAAAGTTCAAGGATAGGGGCTTTTTTGTGGAATTCCTTTAAAGCCGAATCCCAAGAAGCGGGACCCCTCTGGTGATTAAATGTGCCTCCCGGTGGGACCATTGTATGCAGGGGGACCTCCAGCCGCTTAGGTGGCCAGACAATAGAATCCCAAATCAGGCTCTCAATGCAGCAGGACCCCTCCGGTGATTAAATGGGCCTCCGGGCGTGATAACAGAATGTAGGTGGCCCTCCTGTTGTTTGTGTGAGGGATTATGTGGGTGTAAGAGTAGTTGTAAGAGACTGCACCTTCCACTGGTTAGTTAGTAAGAAGTGCTACCTTGTTGGGTGAAAGATCAGTGTGGAGGATGTTGGCCCGCATGGACTTCCATCCCGGGCTGAACTCAGCCGCAGAGGCACCATGCCCTGGGGCCTAGTCTTCATTAAATGGAGGAGGGGGCATGTAGCCACTTTCCCCTGGCCAACTTCAGTCTCAGAAACCACAGCCGCAAGGGCCTTGCCTTATAAAAAAAAATTTTGGGGGGGGAGAGGACTGGGCACCCCTCCTCCACAGTCCAATCTTGGCCCTGGGGACCCCATCCCCCGAAGCCCGCCCTTAACATTTTATTGTTTGGGGAAGGGAATTGCCTATTTTCTTGAAATTCAGCCCCTGGGGACGTGGCGGTCCCCGGGGTTGCAGGGGGGGCCATGCAGCCACCCGCATATTGTTGAAAGTTGGCCCTGGGAGTTGGCAGACCCTGGGCTGCAGGGGGGCCACACAGCCCCTGCATATTTTGTTCCATATTAGCCCCAGGGAGGTAGTAGTCTCTTGGGCGGCAGTGGGGGCCATGTGTCCCCTCATATAATTGAAACTGGCCCCAGGGAGGTGTCAGTCTCCAGGGCTGGGGGGTTCCACAGGACCCCCCTGTATTTCAATGAAAGCATTTTGCCTCAGGGAGATGGTGGTCCCTGGGGCTTCAGTAAACCCAAGGAGAGGGCTCCGTGCACCCCCTCCTTATTTTTAACTTGGCTCACAACCTGGCCTAACTGGGGGCTTTATAACAACAAGTGCATTTTGCTACAGATTCACGACCCAGTCATGAATTTGTTGCAACATTTTTTTAAATCCTTCTTTGCCCTGGAGGGATCCCTCAGGGACCCCAGCGCCAGAGAAAAGGGGTCAGGGTGTCCCTATCCAGCCCCCTTTCAAATTTTTTATCTTTTTTCTGGGACTCGGCTGAAGTGTTGGCAGTCAATCACATCTCAGAACTTTTGCGTACCTATATCTACAAATGTGTTTTTTTTAATACCTCAAAAAACTACTGAACAGATTTACACCAAATCAGAAAAAAGTCATTTTCTGGACCAAAAGCTAGCTTTCTGCCAAATTTGGTGTAAATCAGTCTAGTGGTTTGGGCGCTATTCCTTTTCCTATGGGAATTAACATGAGATAACATGTTTTGGGACCCCCCATTTTTCTTGGCCCCTACTTGACGGATCACCCCAAATCTTTCCAGACAGTTTGTGATGTGAGCGTCGTATTTTTTGTGAACCTGTGGCAAAGACTTAAGCAAGTAAAAAAATGCTTTTTATATAGATACTAGATCCTAAACATAACTACCTCAACTTTTTTGATGTACTTTTGGTTGGTTATTTTACTGAGTGCAAAAGAAGCTGTGTCTCAAAGAATTCATCACCACTCTCATAAAGACTAAGTGGAGACATATGAATTGTAAATAGGTTTGGTGAGGAGATACCAATCTCCTGTGTCTGTACTATAAATTTGGAGACAAACAGATGGATAACTCCAAAAGCGCCTGGTGCCATCCTGTAACAAGTGGGACAGTCTCAACAGGGGATTCGGTGAGTATATGTCTCCAACTAAATATTCACAGTACTGATGCAATCCTGAACTGCATAATCATGTGGGGAGAGGGCCTGGAGGCAAGCAGCAGTAGCCCACTGTCGAACTATAAAGCGTATGAGGATTGGTGAATATGGAATTCAACCATCTTATTGCTGAAAAGAGACTGAGGATTGAAAATAAGAAATGAACGGCCTGCTGACTATTAACTTTATGAGAGTAGTGGCGAATTCTTTGAGACACAGGTTCTCTTGCACACAGCAAAATAACAAACCCAAAGTACACTCACCCATAAAAGTTTGAATGAGAGCAAGATAAGCAGGAGCTGTGCCGAGCATACAGTCCATCAAGTAATACAGAGCGCAGTATGGACTCTAAAGTAAATAACTACAATTCCCAAAATACCTCTGCAACAATACAACACATGCTAATGAGAATAACATGTGTTCACAGACTGAAACCACTTGACAAAGACAGAGAGTTGAAACACGTTGTGTTGTCTGAGGAAATGCTGTTTGTTCAATAAATGGAATCTGCATAGTGAAGCCTCTGGGAGTGCTGCGTTCTTTGGTGAAATATAACATATATACATTGTAGGACCCGACCCTTTTTATTCAGGGTCATCCGCAATCTTTTTGCCTCCTTTCTCCTATTTTTCTGACCTGTTTTTCTTGGCTTTAGGACTCTGGGCACTTTACCACTGCTAAACCGTGCTAAAGTGCATATGCTCCCTGTTTAAATTGTATCGGTGATTGGTTTATAAGTGTTTGGCATATAGGATCTATTGGTAAGTCCCTAGTAAAGTGCACTAGAGGTGCCCATGGCCTGTAAATCAAATGCTACCTGCAGCACTGGTTATGCCACCCGCATGAGTAGCCCTGTAAACATGTCTCAGACCTGCCACTGCAGTGTCTGTGTGTGCAGTCTTGCACTGCCAATTCGACCTGGCAAGTGTTCCCACTTCCCACTTGTTAGGCCCAAACCCTCCCTTTCTATACATGTAAAATACCCCTAAGGTAGGCCCTAGCTAGACCCAGGGTCGGGGTGCAGTGTATGTTAGGTGGGACACACATGTCCTGCTAAAAAAACTTTCACTGTTTCAAGGCCTTTCTTTCTCAGAAGTTAACATGGGGGCTGCCTTTAAATCACATTAAAGTGCAGATTCCCTTTGGGAGAAGATGCAAATGTGGAGTTTGGAGTCTCACCGCTGACCCTGGTCCAACCTGAGGGCACAAACCCCTAGTTGGAAGACCAGTTGCAGGCTAGCATCCCTGCACTGGTGTGAGAATTGTCCAGGGATGCTTCTACAAGCAGCCTGGCAATTCTGGACTCTGGGGGTGTCGCTCCTAGGGTGAGGGTACAGACCCCCAGAGGGGAGGACCAGTGTCAGACTGTCATCCCTGACCTGGTGGAAGGGAGAGTTGTCAAAGGGTGCCAGGCACCTGGGGTACTGCCCCCGACTCTTCACAGTCACAGTGGTTGGAGAGACTTGAAAGGCCTGGGCCCCGCCTCTCCTCCCTGACAGATGTCAGTAGCCACTGTGGCTTGCTGTCCCAGTGGACAGAGTTACTCCTGGGTAGGCAGGAGCCACACCCCAGGGGTGGAGTGGGCCACACCATTGTGTTGGCCATGGTGGTACTGTCTGCCCACTTGGATGCATCTATGAGCAAAGTAAGGTTAGATGCTGCACAGATGGTATCTGCAGGTGAGGAGAGGGGTTCCCCATGGGTTAGCTTAGTGGGCCCTGAGAGTATGGACAGAAGGACAGATGGGTCCAACTGGAGTCAGGAAGACATAGAACTGGAACATGCCCCTGCTTTTGTGGGCCTGGGGGCTGCCTTTAAATCACTTTAAAGTGCAGATTCCCTTTGGGAGCAGATAGACATCTGGAGTTTGGTGTCTCTGAATTCACAATGTAAAAATACATCTTTTAGTGAAGATGGTTTTTAGAATGTTAGTTTAAAAATGCCACTTTTAGAAAGTGGGTATTTTCTTGCTTAAATCATTCTGTGACTCTGCTTGTTTGTGGATTCCCTGTCTGGGTCAGACTGACAGCTGGCCTGTTTGTGAATCCCCTTTAGACAGTGGGACAAAAGGAGCTGGGGTATAGCCTGCATATCTTGGTGGACCATCTGACCTAGGGTGGAGGGAGGAGTGGTCACTTATACCTGCATGGGCTGTGCCTGCCCTCACACAATGTAGTCTCCAAACCCCTGGTTTGTGTCTGGGGCGAGGCCTGGGTAAGGCAGGATCTTATGAACAACAGAGACATTCCTTTGATGTTTGCCTATTTCAAAGGTAGGAAGGGGTATAAATAGTGGACCCAAAACCCCAGACTTTTGATTTCTACAAGATCACTTTTGGAACCAAGAGGAACCTCTGCCAAGGAGAAGAGCTGAAGAGCTGAGGAGAAGTGATGCTCCTACCTGTGACTGTGCTTTGTTGGGCTATCCTGTAGTTGCTGTTTCTGCCTGTGAAAGGGATCCAAACTGCACTTTGTTGTGCATTCCTGCTTGAGAAGAATCTCCATGGGCTTGAACTGAGCTTGCATCCTGTTTTGAAGTCTCAGGACCATCAAAGACTTCCTCTGCCAGCACCTGGACTCTCTGCTGAGAACTCTGGCCTGTCACGTGGTGTCCTATCCAGTCCATCGGCCCTTGAAAGGTGAAGTTGGCACAACAAGAGCTGAAAATCCCCGCACAGTTCACTGTGCGGGTAAATTTGCAAACCACTATTTGCAACTAGGCTGATAAACGATGCGCCACAAGCTTTGCAGCTGAAATATACATTCTACCTGCATCGTGGCTGGGAGATTGATGCATTGCAGCTGGAGAAATTACGTGCAACACCCACTTGCGACAGCTGATAACGCAAACCCCATGCAGCATGATTCCTAACACTGTGTGACCGGATTGTCCACGCATCCTCCCTGGGAGTCAAAGTCATCCCGACTCTGCAGGGATCCAAGGTGCCCCATCTGGAAATCAATGCATCACTCTCTTGTAAGAAATTATGCATTGCAGACCTGACCGGAGAAGAAACGATGCACGGCCTCTCTTGCGAGGAAGGAATCAACGCATCACTGACTTTCCCGATGCACGCTCGCCCGTGCGGATTTATTTTTGATGCAAACCAGGTACTTTGTACTAAATCATCACTTCCATTGTTCCATTGTTTTCTATGGTATAAGACAAGCTAACAAGGGGATGAGTGGTGGTTAACCAGGTATGTTTTTCTATGCCCTGACTAGAGTGTTGGTCCTTGCTTGGACAGGCGGTAACCTAACTGCCAACTAAAGAGCCCATCTCTAACACTTATATGTATATATATATTGTTAAACTTTTCATCCTTCTCATGGTCTCTCTTAACTTTTTTGCCTCTGTTTCCTAGGTTGTTGATGTATGCTGGACTCTGTTTTTCCTGTTTTTGTTACTCTTGGCACTTTACCACTGCTAACCAGTGCTAAAGTGCAGGTGCTCCTATACAAAGTGTGTATGTAATTGGTTCATTCATGATTGGCATATGTGATTTACTGGTAATTCCCTAGTGCAGTGCACTCGAGGTGCCCAGGGCCTGTAAATCAAATGCTACTAGTGGGCCTGCAGCACTGGTTGTGCCACCCACATTAGTAGCTCTGTAATCCTGTCTCAGACCTGCCTCTGCAGTGTCTGTGCGTACAGTTGTAAACTGCCAGTTCGACTTGGCAAGTGTAGCCACTTGCCAGGCCTAAACCTTCCCTTTTCTTACATGTAAGGCACCTCTAATGTAGGCCCTAGGTAGCTCCATGGGCAGCGTGCAGTGTATGTTTAAGGTAAGACATATACTAATGTGTTTTAAATGTCCTGACAGTGAAATACTGCTAAATTCTGTTTTCACTGTTGCAAGGCCTATCCCTCTCATAGGTTAACATGGGGGCTGCCTTTAAATATGATTAAAGGGTGAATTCCCTTTGGGTAAAGTTGATTTTAAGATTGTGTGTTTGAAAATGACACTTTTAGAAAGTGTGCATTTTCTTGCTTAAACCATTTCTGTGACTTTGCCTGTTTGTGGATTCCCTGTCTGGGTCAGTTTGATAGTTGGTCTGGTTGCACCTCTCACTAGACAGTGATACAAAGGGATATGGGGTGTAGTCTGCATTTCCTGATGAGCCATCTGTGCTAGGAGGGATGGAAGGAGTGGTCACTCAGATATGGAAGGGCTCTGCCTGCCCTCACACAATGCAATCTCCAACCCCATGGTGTGTGTCTGGGGCCTGGCCTGGGCAAGGCAGGATTTCACAAACAAGAGAGACTTTGCTTTGAAGTGAGCCTACTTCAAAGGGCAAAATGGGTATAAAGAGGGCACCCAAAACCACAGACTTTAGAACACTTCTGGAAACCAAGCAGAACCTCTGCCTGGAGAAGAGCTGAAGATCCAATACCCCAGAAGTCGCTGGGTTTTTTCCTTTTGCAGCTTGTGTTATTTTTAGCCAGAGGGAGCTCGTTTGTTCAGCCTTCTCTTTGTGTAGTTGTCTTTAGTACTCTGTCTTTGAGTTCTTCAGTTGTTCCAAGAGTGGCCGGTTGCCTGGGCGGGCCTTCAGTAGTCTCACAAACTTCCTTTGAACTTTCCATAAGTCGACCTATCTGGTGCCGTGATTCGAGCCAGTTTACATCGACCACAACCCAACCTGACTTGCTGGCTCATCTGCTGAAAAGCTACAGAGCCCCGGACTTCCAGGATTTAACCAGGGGTTCATGGAAAGTGTAAGGAAATGTCTCCTTGGCAGGGTTACCCCTTGACTTTTTGCCTTTTGTTGATGCCAGTTATGACTGAAAGTATGCTGGGACACTGCTAACCAGGCCACAGCACCAGAGTTCCTTCCCTAAACTGTACCTTTGTTCCCACAATTGGCATAGCCCTGGCACCCAGATATGTTCCTTGTAAATGGTACCCGTGGTACCAAGGGCCCTGATGCCAGGGAAGGTCTCTAAGGGCAGCAGCATGTCTTATGCCACCCTGGGGACCCCTCACTCAGCATATGCACACTGCCTCACAGCTTGTGTGTGCTGGTGGGGAGAAAATTACTAAGCCGACATGGCATTCCCCTCAGAGTGCCATGCCTATCTCACACTGCCTGTGGCATAGGTAAGTCACCCCTCCAGCAGGCCTTACAGCCCTAAGGCAGGGTACACTATACCACAGGTGAGGGCATATGTGCATGAGCACTATGCCCCTACAGTGTCTAAGCAAAACCTTAGACATTGTAAGTACAGGGTAGCCATAAAGAGTATATGGTCTGGGAGTTTGTCAAATACGAACTCCACAGTTCCATAATGGTTACACTGAAATTCGGGAAGTTTGGTATCAAATTTCTCAGCACAATATATGCACACTGATGCCAGTGTGGGATTTAAAATGCACCCAGAGGGCATCTTAGAGATGCCCCCTGAATACCAGTCCGACTTCTAGTGCTAGGCTGACCAGTTTCTGCCAGCCTGTCACAACCAGATGAGTTTCTGGCCACACTGGGAGAGTGTCTTTGTCACTCTGTGGCCAGGAACAAAGCCTGTACTGGGTGGAGGTGCTTCTCACCTCCCTCTGCAGGAACTTTAACACCTGGCAGTGAGCCTCAAAGGCTCATGCCTTTTGTTACAGCACCCCAGGGCATCCCAGCTAGTGGAGATGCCTGCCCCTTCGTACACTGTCCCCACTTTTGGCAGCAAGGCTGGAGGAGATCATTAGAAAAACAAGGGGGAGTCATCCACCAGTCAGGACTGCCCCTAAGGTGCTCTGAGCTGAGGTGCCCCCTGCCTTTAGAAATCCTCCATCTTGAGATTGGAGGATTCCCCCAATAGGATTAGGGATGTGCCCCCCTCCCATCAGGGAGGAGGCACAAAGAGGGTGTAGCCACCCTCCAGGAGAGTAGCCATTGGCTACTGCCCTCCTGACCTAAACACACCCCTAAATCTAGTATTTAGGGGGGACCCAGAACCCAGGAAATCGGATTCCTGCAACCTACAACAAGAAGACGGACTGCTGACCTAAAAGCCCTGCAGAGACGACAGAGACGACAACTGACTTGGCCCTAGCCCTACCGGCCTGTCTCCAGACTCAAAGAACCTGTACTGCGACGCATCAGACAGGGACCAGCAACCTCTGAAGCCTCAGAGGACTGCCCTGAACCCGAAGGACCATGAAACTCCAGAGAACAGCGGAACTGTTCAAAAACAGCAACAACTTTGCAACTTTCTTGCAACTTTCAAAGACTTCATTCTTCCTGCCGGAAGCGTGAGACTTCACGCTCTGCACTAGACGTCTCTGGCTCGAGCTCCAGAGAACCAACACTGCAGGGAGGACTCCCAGGCGACTGTGACCTCGTGAGTAACCTGAGATGACCCCCCCTGGGCCCCCACAGCGACGCCTACAGAGAGGATCCAGAGGCTCCCCCTGACTGCGACTGCCTGGAACAAAGAACCTGACGCATGGACCAAGCACTGCACCCGTAGCCCCCAGGACCAGAAGGAACTGAACTCCAGTGTAGGAGTAACCATCAGGTAACCCTCTGTCTAGCCCAGTTGGTGGCTGGCCCGAGAAGCCTCCCTGTGCCCTGCCTGCACCGCTAGAGTGACCCCTGAGTCCCTCCATTGATTCCTATTGAAAACCTGACGCCTGCTAAGCACACTGCACCAGGCCTCCCCTGTGCCACTGAGGGTGTGTTTTGTGTGCCTACTTGTGTCCACCCCAGTGCTCTACAAAATGCCCCTGGTATGCCCTCCAAAGACGCAGGTACTTACCTGTTTGCAGACTGGAACCGGAGCACCCTTGTTCTCCATAGGCGCCTATGTGTTTTGGGCCCTCCTTTGACCTCTGTACCTGACCGGCCCTTTGTTGCTGGTGCGGTGACTTTGGGGTTGCCTTGAACCCCCAACGGTGGGCTGCCTATGCACTTGTAAGTGCCTTACTTACCTCAGAAACTTAACCTTACTTACCTTCACTAGGAACTATTGATTTTTGCACTGTGTCCACTTTTAAAATAGCTTAATGCCATTTTAACTAAAACTGTGTATATTACTGCTCTAATTCAAAGTTCCTTACTTACCTGTGTGGAGTACCTTGCATTTTATGTATTTACATCAAATCTTGAATCTTGTGGTTCTAAAATAAATTAAGAAAATATGTTTTCTGTATAAAAACTATTGGCCTGGAGTTAAGTTTTTGAGTGTGTGTTCCTCATGTATTGCCTGTGTCTGTATAACAAATGCTAAACACTACCCTCTGATAAGCCTACTGCTCGACCATGCTACCACAAAAGATAGCATTAGAATTATCTAATTTTGCCACTATCTTACCTCTGAGGGGAACCCTTGGACTTTGTGCACACTATCTTTTACTTTGAGATAGTATATACAGAGCCAACTTCCTACAGAAAGGCAATCTGATGACGTCGACTCAAAATCAGCTTGCTGTGGAGGGTCATTTGACGTCAGCGAGAAAAAGCTCCAAACGTAAAAAGTTGACGAAGGCTTCTCACACAGTGGATCTAAGGAGGGAGGTCGGCTTCAATTCCAAGTTAGTCCCGTGTGAGGATTTCCATCATGAAAAATTATCTAAGTCCGAATGAAGAATCTTTGACTGAGGTCTCCTGGGATGCACATCTGAAAAATGATCCAGGGAGGTCGGATTCGGTCCAGAGAATCTTTAAGAAAAAGACTAAGGGGATCATTACGACCCTGGAAGACGGCGGAGAAGCGGCGGTAAGACCGCGAACAGGCTGGCGGTCTTTTTTTTTAAATTATGACCATGGCGGTTACCGCCATGGTCATCCGCCATTTCTCCATTCCGCCCGCCAGGGCGGAGACGACCGCTGGGCTGGAGACCAGGGTCTCCAGCCCGGCAGTCGTCACTATACTGCCGGCGGTATTTGGACCCGGCTTACCGCTGTGGATTTCCTGCAGTTGGAACCATCATGAAATCCATGGCGGTAAGCACTATCAGTGCCAGGGAATTCCTTCCCTGGCACTGATAGGGGTCTCAACCCAACCCCCACCCCGACTCCCTCCCCTACACCCCCGCCACCCCTGCCACCCCCCCAAACTGACATACATGCAGACATCCACACACACAGTCAGACACGCACACCCACATTCAAACATACACGCACACAACCATGCAGACATAGGTACAGACATACACACACTCAATCCCATACTCACGACACCCACGCAAGCATACAGGCACTCAGGCATCCCCACTACATACACACAAGCACACCCCCATGCACGCACACTACACACAACACCCCCTCACCCACCTCCCCTCACGGATGATCGACTTACCTGGTCCGAGGATCCTCCGGGAGGGGACGGGAGCCATGGGGGCTGCTCGGCTGACACCACACCGCCAACAGAACACCGCCACGCCGAATCACAGGACGTGATTCGGTGGGCGGTGTTCTGTTGGCGTGGCAGTGGAGGTGGAGCAACCTCCACTTCCCTGCCGCCCGCCAGTATGGCTGTTGGCGGCTCTCCGTCCGAAAAATGATGGAGAGCTGCCAACAGTCATAATACGCTGAGCGGAAAACCGCCACCACTGGCGGTCTTCAGCACGGCGGTCTTGGAAAAAGACCGCCAAGGTCAAAATGACCACCTAAGGGTCTCACTTTTGGCAAGACCTCCGTGGGGCAGTAATACGACTTCTGTATTTAGACTCACATAAAGAAGTCCACCAAAATTCTGAAACAGCCAGGACACTGGAGGGCAGAAAAGAGGAGGTCCCACCACCAGCACCGCTAGCCTGTCAAAAAACTCTGAACCTATTACAACTCAAAAATCACAATAGCGTTTCTTTCATTGGCAAAAGACCAATGGCGATGCAAACCGTGGTGGTTGACAATCACAGTAATACACCACAGCACATTGGATAGTTAGAAAACTCCAAACCTGACACACTTCCACACAGCCGACACACCTACACACTGCACTATTAAACACACCCCTTCAAACCCCACAATCCTTAGCATCTACAATGCCACACACAAAGATTACGAACAATAAAATAGACACCCCTACAACACACCTTACACATACATTAGTACCCCACACATTAGATACCACCGGTCATCCACTCACATCACAGCACCCACACATTATCACCAATTTTATTTCCTTTATTTTTTCTTCTTCAACATCTCGTCCACCCCTACCATGTCTCCACAAAAACTACCCTGTGTCACAGATGATGAATTTAGGGTCTTGGAGGGCAAAATCATCAACATGCGTCAATTTTCACCATACAAGGAGTTCTTTGCAGAGATTAAGGCCCTCATTACGAACAATCCGGTCAGTTCCGCTACGCCGGCGGTGGCGTTAGAAACCGCCAACAGAAGAGCAGTCTGGACCACCAAATAATGATCCAAACGAAACACATGCATCCAGTGAACCACCCACCGCCAGGAGAGGAGTCCGGCCGTTGACAGCAGAGACGGCCCACAGGCCATCGGAAAGCCCCAACCCGCCCATCAAATAATGAACCACCATTCCGCCGCCAGTTCCGGGGTGGGAACCACCACCACACAAAGCCAGGCAGAAATGAACCAAATATAAGGAAACACTCACCGGAGTTCCACAGAACATGCAGCGGCAGCCATGGGCAGAGAGCTGCTGATCATGCCAGCCCTGCTCCTTTTGATATACCTACAAGACCGAGACCATTGACGAAGACGACAACGGTAAGTACCGCAACCTACGACACAAGGGAGGAAAGGGCACAGTTACATACCCACTCACCCCACCCACTCTGCAACGCCCCCAACCCTTCCCAGCAGCACAAGTCATACACCCCACACCAAGAGGTATGTACCCGACCGAAGGCCACTGTAACTTGACCATAGTACATACAATAGCCCCACACCCACAAAAAAATCAAAACAAACACCAGGGTGTAACTGCATGCAGCCCAAACACAGGCCACACAGAAACTTCAATTATTAGCTCACTGAGCCAAACAGTGGTAACAGGGCCAATGGCCAGTCCATAAAATGCAGATTGTCCTGGCCCACAACTGGCCACACCTGACTCCCACAAGTGCTGGGTACTCCACAGAACGGGGCACCATATGGGGATCCAGGCACCTCACGGAAGGGGGGCAGGGGGTGGGGGTGGGGATTTTTGAGAGGGGTGGGACTTTGACTTTCTTGTGGAGGGTGGAGGGGGGTGGGCTTCTCCTTTGAAGGGGTGGGGGCTGTTTGGCTCGGTTGGAGCTGGATGGCCTAGGCTCTGACCGGGCCTTCTTCTTCACCGGGCAAGGGGCACGGAAATGGGAAGGCTGGACCGGGGTGGGCTGTGATGTGGAAGGAGCAGAAAGGGCAAGGAGGTGGGCATGTTTGGGGACAAGACGGGGAGGGCCAGTGGGTTGGAAGAGGTCAGCACGGGAGAGGAAACATTTTTGGGGAGCAATTGGGGTGGGCGTGGATGAGGGCAGGGAAGTGGAGGCAGAGGAGTTGATGTATGGGGTGTAGGTGTGCGTGTAGTGGGTGCAGGTGACTGCTCAATATTCTGTGGTGTGGTGGATGTCTGATTTGTGGGTGTCTTGGTGCGTTTGTGTGTTTTGGGAGGTGGGGGTGGACACAGTGGGAGAAGACAGACAGGTAGTGTGGATGTATGTTGGATGGGTGTCTGCAAGTCTGGTGAGTGTGCTGCATGTGTCAACTACAGTAGAGGTGGTGAGTGCAGGTGTGGTGTATGGGGTGCATATATGGCTGTCTGCTATTCTGGTGAGTACAGGAAGAGGAGCAGCAACAGTGAGTGAAGGTACAGTGCATGAGGGTGTGGATGTAGAGTGGACAGACAGGGAGGCGGAAGAGGTGGGCACACTGGGGGAAGTGGACGTTGTTGTGTGTGCAGGTGTCTGTTGGCTGTGTGAATGCTTGTTATGGGAGGTGTGGTGCTTGTCTTTTGAAGTGTGCTTCTTGTGCTTTGGACGGGTGAAGGGAGTGGGGTGCTAGAAGGAGTAGAGGAGGTTGGAGGGGGGACGGAATGGCCAGGGAAACTGGCTGCCGTCCGAGTGGAGGCCAGAGCCTGAAAAGATCTCTGTAGGGCAGACACTGCACCGTGAATGCTATCCAGATAGGCATTGGTCTGCTGCACCTCTGATGCCAGACCCTGGGTGGCATTGACAATGGTTGTCTGCCCTACAGAGATGGTTCTCAGGAGGTCAATAGCCTTCTCTGTGAGGGCAGCAGGGCTGACTGGGACAGGGGAGGAGGTGCCTGGGGCGAAGGAGACGCCCATCTTTCTGGGTGGGCGGGCACGGGCAACTTGGTGGGGAGCAGAAGGGAGGGCGGTGATGGTATGGGTGGTGGCGGGAGATCTCACGGTAGTGGTGTGTGCACTAGGGTCCGCCACCGCCGGAGGACCCTCATCGGAGGAGGTCTCAGAGTCACTACTTCCTGTGGTAGTAGCCTCCCCCGTGGAAGTCCCCTCGCCCCCCCCACCCATTGGTCCCCTGGGCATCCGTTGTCTCTGCCTCTGAGGATCCGTGGGCCGCTGCCTCCCCATATGCCAATGCCTCAGCTCCCTCGCCTGATGTTGATGCTTTCCAAACCAACACAAGAGAACAGGGATGGGGAGACAAAACAGAAGAGATACTTGTAAATAGCTGAATGTTGATACACAATGGCCAGACATACTCCCAGCCAGCAAACACACCCAACAGGCAGCACCGTGTACTACGCCCATGGACATGCCCCTGATTGCTGACCAGAATACTGATCTACATGCATCCCCTCAAATACTTTTGGAGCTGAGGTAGGTTAAACCTGACAGGGACACCCCTACACCCTTTGGGGAACATTCAGTAGATGGACACCAGTCAAATTCCCTGCTCTAAGCAGCATGAGCCCCATTGCACACACAGTCATCGTTCCAGACTGAAGTATGGTCAGTGAGTACTCATCCCCTTGTGACTGCTGTGCAGCCTTCAAGCGCCCATCCAGATCTGGGTACGCCACCGCTAGGATCAATCGCATGAGGGGGGTCAGTTCCCGACAGGCACCCCTACCACGTTGGGAGGACTTCCCCAGCTGGGCCTCACTGATCTTTCATGCCCAGCGCCGCAGGTCCTCCCACCTCCTTCGACAGTGGGTGCTCCGCCAGTTGTAGAACCCTAGGGTCCGCACCTCCTTGACAATGGCATGCCAATATGCCCTCTACTGGTGGGCGCTGACCTAGAAGGGTGACACAGAAATGGAACACAGAGGTCAGGCATTTGCACGATAGGAACAGCTGGCAAATTGTTCAGCATAGGTCTGACAGCACTCTCAGACATACAGGACAGTCGCACGCAGCATTCCATGCACGGCGGCCCATCCAGACTCAGAGGAGCACACATATGTGCAATCCACACCATCCATTACTCACACAGTGCCTCCCAAATCCAGACTCACCTGAACCTCTGGCCGTCCATAGAGTCTGCCGTACAGGGGCAGGACCCCATCCACTAGCTTCTCTAGTTCTTCCTGGGTGAAGGCTGGGGCCCTTTCCCCTGCACCACGTGGAACATCCTTAGCCAGAGGCAGGCCACAGAAGTACACAGAGTGGAGTACTTGTCCGCACAAGATCAGGGAGTCAAGTGATCAAACGATGACGAACGCACGTACGTTCTGCGGCGGTATGCATCCTCCCCTTTGGCGGCGATCATGATATGCTAGGATTTCCCATTGGCATCCTTGTTAGCCAATGAGGGTGTGAACAGCGGTCAACACCGCCGTACGCTGTGACGTCAACCGCTAGAGGTATGAGGTCACTTCCAGAACGAAGGGGGAGACATTTTTCCATCACCTACGAATCTTGAAAATCCTACTACTCACAATCCAGGGCCTACTAGCCACATGAAGCACCTAGGCCTCTATCCATTCCGTATAGTAGCACACATGAATTACTCTGTTCCCTACTAGTGATGTACATGTACATCTGTCAGGTAGCAGTTATTGTGCAGACACTACTATGAACAATGCAGTGACTGAATGTTGCAAAATGTGCCTATGTATGTGTGCACATCACTCATTTTTGTAACCCCTCGTAGGTACTGACCCTTGTGGCGAGGAAGGGCACCATCGGTGTACAGACCACTTGTGGATATGGGGACCATGGTGGAGCATCAGATCATTATCACTTACAGACTCACACGTGCAACTATTCAGGACCTTTGTTCATTACTGGATCCTACACTAACTCCGGGAAATCGTAATCAGCATGCCATTCCAACTGAGGAGCAGGTGCTCTCTGCACTTCATTTCCTGGCCACGGGCTCTTTTCAAGTGACAGTGGGCATGGGTGCTGGTTTCTCACAGCCAATGTTCAGCAAGGTACCGACAAGATTTCTGAATGCATTTGTACAACATCTGCAATCCTATGTGCAATTTCCCCAAAGTACTGACCTCCCTGCCATCAAGTCTGACTTCTATGCCTATGCATAGGTGCCGTCGATAGCACACACATACCCATCATCCCCCCAAGAGTGAGTGAACAGGTGTACAGAAACAGGAAGAACTTTCACTCCATGAACATCCAATTGGTGTGTACTGCAGACCAGTACATTTCCCATGTGAATGCCATGTTTCAGGGATCAGTCCATGATTCATTTGTGTTGAGGAAGAGTAGTGTGCCACAGAAGATGGAACAACTAGAAGAGGACAGAGGGTGGATCATAGGTAAGTTTGCCTGTCACTAACTGACACATTGCAGAAAAACAGCCAGACTGACTAGGGGACATTATACTGACGACTCTGTATTGAACCATTTTCTAGGTGATTCTGGCTATCCAAACTTGCGTTGACTCCTGACACCAGTGAGCAATCCCAGGACGGATGCAGAGAGGAAATACAATGAGGCCCATGGACGTACTAGGAGGGTCATAGAGCGTACTATAGGTCTCCTGAAGGCTAGATTCCGGTGTCTTCATATCTCTGGGGGTCCCTGGCCTATGGGCCTGAGAAGGTGTTTAGAATAGTGGTGGCCTGCTGCATGCTGCACAATGTGGCAGTGAGACATTCTATCCCCCTTTTGGAGGTGGAGGGTGCTATAGGTCCTCATCAATTACCTCAGAGAGGTGAGGAGAGTGATGGTGAGGATTAGGAAGGGGAAAATGTCCATTCCAGGAACAAACTGATACAACTCTACTTCCAATAACTGTGTGGGACTTAATCCTGTCATTGGGGTAATACTGTCAGTGTGCTTTGTCATATAGGGGGGATTGGTCATGATAGGCGATACATGGACCACTTCTGCATGGTACTGACTAAAAATATATGCATTCCCTCCTTGCTTAATTTTAAGCACACAGTATCACCATCAAGCACAAATTGACAATAAAGTTGTTCTCTGCCAGTTGCATCCATACTCCACTTTGTTCACCATTGAAGACATGGGACAGTGGTCATATAGGGGGGATTGGTCATGATAGGCGATAAATGGACCACTTCTGCATGGTACTGACTAAAAATATATGCATTCCCTCCTTGTTCTCTGCCAGTTGCATCCATACTCCACTTTGTTCACCATTGAAGACAGGGGACAGTGTTACAGGTGTGAAATGTGTTTTATTGGTAGAATTGAGTGAATTGTGCTATATACAGTGATGGGAGTTGTAAGGGTTGGGTGTCCTCAAAACCTACATGGTGGCAGCCCTGTTGGATCTTAGATGGGTCCATTTTGTAGAATAGTACTTAAATTTGCCCTCAGCTAAGTGTTGTTCCTGAATGGGTGGGATGGTTGCTTTGCATTAGTAGCAGTGTCAATTGTTGGAGGGGGCCTTGTTCTTAGCTGGGTTTCCAGTGCCATATCTTGGCCTAAGACTACGTTTCCTGGGAGGGTATTTCCGGTGCTGTTTCTGCTGCTTGGGTCATCCATTGCTGGTTGTCCTGGGCTGTTGTGGGGGCCTCTTGTCCGGTGTGGGTGTCAGACTGTTTTTTTACCAACTGCAGCAGTGCTCCAGCAATGGTGGCCATTGTGGAATTGTGCTCTTTCCACTGCTCCATGGCCTGTTGGTGTTGTTCCAGCTGCGTCCTCTGACTTTGCTCCAGGGTGGACACAATCTGGGCCAACCTGTCTTGGGTTTGTTGGTAGGCCCCCAATACCTTTGCAATAACGTCCTGGGCTGCTGCATCCATACGATGCCCTACCCCTGACTCACTGGGACACTTGAACTTGCCCTAGCCCCCTGTGCCTGTGTCCCCTGCACAGGTCTTGACGTGCCACTTGTACTGGGGCCCTCGCCTTCCTGCATGTTGGGAGTGGGAGACTGTGGCCTCTGTAGCTGTGTTCCACCAGTCTGTGCCCTGGGTATACTGGTGTGGGTACGCCTCACCTGGCCTGCTGGTCTTGAATGGGTGTTAGGGGTGACAGTGGTTTCCTGGGTGGGGCTGCTGCATGATGGGAATCCAGGACTGTCTGAGGGGCCTGCCTGCTCATCAGTGTCCAGGGATCCTTCACCAAGGTCTTGTGATGTGCCTCTGCCTCCCTGGAGGGCTGTGGTCCTCCTTCTCCCCTCCATTAGGGTTGCATGGGTGGTGGTGCCTGTTGGGGGACATAGACATGTCTGTTACATATGCCTGAAGGTTTGAGGTGTACAGGACTGGGCTATTTTGGGCTGGTGTTACTTTCAGTGGCCTTCCAGGGTGCCTTTGTGAGGCAGACATTGCATTTATTGGCAGTGGTGGGGTTGCATTTTGGTGGGGGGGTATTATTCCATTGTGGGTACGTGCAGGGGTGGGTGACTGTGCACAGCGGGAGTGATGTGGGCCTGTTAGTGGGTTGTAGGTGATGCCGGGTGATGGATGTGGTGGGTAATGGCTGGGTGGGGTGTAGGTCAAGGTGAGTGTGGGTGGCGTGGGGTGGTGCATGCATTGGAGATGTGTTGTATATGGGGTAATTGTGATGACTTACCCGAGTCCATTCCTCCAGTGAGTCCCTCTAGGTGCAGGATGGCGAGTACCTTCTCCTCCCAGTCGGTGTAGTCGGGTGGTGATGGTGGTGGTCCTCCCCTAGTCTTCTGCACTGCGATGTGGTACCTAGATGCCATGGCCTGACCTTCCCCCACATGTGGTTCAATCTCTTCCGGATGTCGTCCCTAGTGCATGGATAGTGTCCCACTGCATTCACCTTGTTGACAATGGTCTGCCACAGCTCCAAATTCCGAAGGGATGGGTCTGTGCTGCACCTCGGACCCAAATATTTGTGGCTCCACCTTCAGGATCTCGTCCACCATGGTCCTTAGCTCACTTACGTTGAAGCGTAGATTTTTGGGGGGACACGGTGAGTGTGGTGGATGGCGTCGGGACTGGGGACGGGGTATGGGTGCTCCTCTGTGGGTTGATATGTGTCTCCTGTATGCTGACGTTCGCTGTCTGGCTCTGGTGCTCTCCGTCTTCTGGTCCTGGTTTCATTGCAAGGGAATGTGGGGTGTGTCTGGGGGTGTTTTATGGGGTTCTGGATGTGTGTCAGGTGTGTGGGTGATACGCCTATCCAATGTGTGCACCTGTTGCTGTTGTGCCCAGTTGCCACCCGTGGCTGTTGGAGCCGCCAATGGTTGTCTGGCCTCCACTGTCCGCCGAGGTGATTTGTGCATCATTATTTGGAGGGCGGCATGTGGGTGTGCTTGGCGGTGGCGGGGTAGGCCGGGATTCCCGCCTACAGAGTCCTGGCGGGGAGTGGTGGTCTATGGAATTTTTGGCGGGGTTGGGTTTTTCAATCATTATATGGTGGGATTCCATTTGCCACCAATGGCGGGATTCTGTTCATGTTCATAATGACCGCCTATGTTTTTTTGGCCTTGAGACTTCCGAAAACAGGAGGCAAGCTCAATCCAAGCACCTGGAGAGCAGTTCTCAGCAGAGTCAGAGGGCAGCAAGGCAGCAGGGCAGCTGTTCTTTGCAGAAAAGCAGTCAGGTGAGTTCTTTGGATATCCAGGCAGTTCCTCCTGACAGGCTGCAGGTTCAGGTCCAGAAGTGTCTAGGTTGGTCGGGTCAGAGGCCCTGTTTAAATACCCAAATGTGCCTTTGAAGTAGGGGAGACTTCAAAGAGTGGCTTAGAAGTGCACAAGGTCCCCTTTCAGTTCCATCCTGTCTGCCAGGGTCCCAGTAGGGCACGTGGCAGTCCATTGTGTGAGGGTAGGCCACTGTCCTTTGACATGTAAGTGTCAGGCCCTCCACCCTTCCAGTCCAGGAAGACCCCTTCAGAATGCAGAAGTGGGCAGGTGTGACTGAGCATCCTGTGTTTGGGGTTGTCTGAGTGAAATGCACAAGGGAGCTGTCAACTAACCCAGCCAGACATGGATTGGACACAGGCTGTAAGGCACAGAAGGATTTGAGTGTAGAGAAATGCTCACTTTCTAAAAGTGGCATTTCTAGAATAGCAATATTAAAGCCAACTTCACCAATAAGCAGGATACCATTCTGGCCATACTAAACATGACCTGGTTACTCCTTTCAGATCAGAATCTACCACTCAAACAGTTTATCAGGGTAGGCCTAATGCTATCCTATGAAAGGAGCAGGCCTCACAGCAGTGTAAAATGAATTTAGGAGTTTTACACCACCAGGACATATTGAACACACATGTTCATGTCCTGCCTTTTACCTGCATAGCACCCTGCCTTATGGGCTACATAGGGCCTTCCTTAGGGGTGGCTTATTTGTAGAAAGAAGGGAGTTTAAGGCCTGGAAATTACCTTTAAATGCCAAGTCGACGTGGCAGTGAAAGAGCACAAACAGGCCCAGCCATGGCAGTCCTGAGATAAGGTTAGAGGACTACTTATGTGGGTGGCACAACCAGTGCTGCAGACCCACTAGTAGCATTTAATTTTCAGGCCCTGGGCACATGTAGTACACTTTGCTAGGTACTTACAAGTAAATTACATATACCAATTGGGTATGAGCCAATGTCACCGTGTTTTATGGAGAGAGCATATGCAATTTAACACTGATTGGCAGTGGTAAAGTGTGCAGAGTCCTAACTAAAGCCAACAAAAATGAAGTAAAAAAAGAGAAGGAGGAAGGCAAAAAGTCTGAGGGTGACCCTGCAGAAAGGCCATTTCCAACTCCTGCCCTTACCAATAATCCACATTCCAACAACATTAAGGGCCTTATTACAACTTTGGAGGATGGTGTTAATCCGTCCCAAATGTGACGGATATACCACCTACCCTATTACGAGTTCCATAGGATATAATGGACTCGTAATACTGTAGGTGGCATATCCGTCACATTTGGGACGGATTAACACCATCCTCCAAAGTTGTAATCAGGCCCTAAGGATCCTTCATAATATTCTGAGTTATTTTGTACTTACTTTAAGGCCTCTAATTCCATAAAGGTTCATAGAGTTGTGTACAAAACACTCTTGGGAAATTTTATCAGTGATGTCGTCAATGATATCATCAGTGATATCATAAGATATGTCAAAGGACATGTCTTGAGTAATGTAATATGTGAGGACATAATCAGTGCATGGTGGATGCATATAAATCTTGTAGGTTTGTAGGTTTGATGTTAGTGAGGGGAGGGCGGGGTAACTCAGTATTGTTTACGGAAAGAGCCAGTCCATAAAGCAGTTAGGTATGCATTTTGAAGAGTACAACCTCTTTGAGTGTGGTGAAATGTAAATGGGATTCGGGTGATTTTCTACTTCACTGTTCTCTTTTCATCTTGACTTTTAATTTTATATACAGTGAATGCCTCCTCTCTCAATGCATTGACAGAGTCTTCCAGCTCTTGCCTCAAGGCTGTCTTCTGTGATAGGCTGAGGGTGAAAAGCCTATGTAGTGGGTTATTACAACATTGGCGGTAAAAGCCGCTCACCGCCGTGCAGAAGACCGCCAACACACCGCCGTGGCCCCAGAATTCCTCCACAGCTATTATGACCCACATCTCGGAATCCGCCAAAATTCAGACACCCACACAAGTCCGCCACACCAAAGGTCAGTGATAAACTGGCGATAACAAAACCGACACCGTCACGCCAACAGAAATACGTCCACACTGTTACGACACACAAATCCACGTGGCGGTCTTTCAACCGTAGTATTCCATTGGCGGTAGACACCGCCGTGCTCAAAATACACACACTCTTACAAAACACAGCCACATTGGACAATTCAAAATACACACACCTGATAAACATACACACAGCACACCCACACACCCAATACAATATAAAACACACACCCACATCACCCACAAACCCCTACGACCACAAATTCAGAAAAAAGGCCAGTGAGAGATACCACCAGCAAGAACAACAGCATCCACAGGCACACAACACCATCACCCACACAACTTCCATGCATCTCACACAACACACCACTACATATCACCACACTTATCACCACACACACCACCCCACACATCACCTACACCACCCCATGGCACGGCAGAGACACCCCAGGTTCTCGGAGGAGGAGCTCAGGGTCATGGTGGAGGAAATCGTCCAGGTAGAGCCACAGCTATTTGGATCCCAGGTGCAGCACACCTCAATTGCAAGGAAGATGGAGCTATGGCGAAGAATAGTCGACAGGGTCAACGCAGTGGGACAACACCCAAGAAATCGGGAGGACATCAGGAAAAGGTGGAACAACCTACAGGGGAAAGTGTGTTCCGTGGTCTCAAGATACCACCAGGCGGTTCAGCGGACTGGCGGCGGACCCCCACCTCCCCAACATGGGAGGAGCAGGTCTTGGCGATTCTGCATCCTGAGGGCCATGCAGGAGTCGGTGGAGGAATGGACTCTGGTAAGTCAAATCTTAACTATTATATCCCCCACCCTACCTGCATGCCATCACATACCCCCACCTTCGCCCTCACCCCTATCACTCCAACTCCTCACAAATGTACCAATATCACAAACCACACATCCCAACACCAATCCCTGCATGCAACACCAACGCATGGACACACATCACTAAAGCATGCCCACTGCACATACCCATACATCCCCCTAAACCATCATCACACAAGCTCACACACAGGAATGCAAGCACCGGGGTACACGGTCACCCACCCATTGCACATCATGACACACACAGATGCAATAATCATGCCTTTCCACCCCTGCAGGACCACTACCCAACGTCACCAGACAGGAGGGTCCAGACATGTCTACTCCAACCACAGAAAAGGCCCACAGTGATGACAGCACCTCTGTCCACCTGGATCTAGATGACCAGCCCGGACCATTGGGGGCCTCGGACAGTCGGTTCCCCTCACACAGGCACAGGCCACCACAGACCTTCCCCCCTCAGGAAACACCAGCACAGCACCCACCCAGCGGGCCCATACCTCCGTCCCCAGGACACGTCAATCAGCTGTGTGTCCACCACTACAGGGAACCCAGGATAACCCACCACCCCAACAACACCAGGGACCTGGGGGCAGTGGCAGTGGGCACACGGTCCAGGGAACAGAGGCCCAGGAACACAGGGGAACTGGGAGGGCTGCAGTGTGACAGGAGGCGGACAGGCCAAGGGAACCCACTTTCCACAAGGCCCTCTCCTCCATCATGGGAGCCTACCACCACTCCCAGGAGACAATGGCAACGGTACTGGCCAAGTTTCAGGAGACCCAGCGGATGCAGGAGTAACAGTATTTGGGCTTCAGGAAGGAACTCAGAACCATCAGCTCCACCCTGGGCACCATCGTAGGGGTGCTGAAGGAAGTACTCAACACCAGGAGGGACACTGTGGCACTACAAGGGGCCCCTGACACTAGCATGGACGATGAACTGCCCACCACCTCCGCAGCGCTAGTGGACAGGAGGCACCACCACTGGACCAGCACACCAGCACCCCACCCCCTGCAGATGGAGAACCACCCCGCAAACGGTCCCTGAGATCCAGGAACAAGACAGAGCACAATGCCAAGACCCCCGCCAAGAAATGAGACCACCCTGATTGTCATCCAACTGTCCCACTTTGTCACCTTGTCCATATTGAAACTGCCCCAGCTCCACTTCCTATGCCCATATGGGCAATGCACCTGTGAGACTAATAGACTGGAATCTGCCATGGACACTCCTCTGCCATCACCCCTCACCATTCAACTTCCCCCTCCAATATTTTGTATTTAAATAAACACACCTAAAGCACCAAAAGATCTGGAGTCTGTCTGTGATTTTGAAATTGTGTATTTGCAATTACAGTAACAAAATGTTCTTGCAATAGTAATGTCAACATACCTATGTCACATAGCTCTAGTCCATGAAGAATCTAAGTAGATGAGACACGTTGGGACCCACACCTGTGAAACCGTAAAGGAAAGTGACAATTCAGTGACCATACACTGGGTGAAAACAACAGACAGGAAAGAGGTAGAAGTGTAAAAGTACATGTAGTAGGCAGGAATGTATTCTCACCTGTGTTTCACTGGAAATAATGCTGGATCACTGAGTCCCTGTTCTGCATGTCTTCTTCCTCTGATTCATCCTCATCACTGTTCACAGGCTCCACAGCTGCCACAACACCGCCATTTGGACCATCATCATGCAGAAAAGGCACCTGTCGTCGCAAAGCCAAGTTGTGAAGCATACAGCAGGCCACGATGATCTGGCACACCTTCTTTGGTGAGTAGAATAGGGATCCACCTGTCATATGCAGACACCTGAACCTGGCCTTCAGGAGGCCGAAGGTCCGCTCGATCACCCTCCTAGTTCGCTCATGGGCCTCATTGTAGCGTTCCTCTGCCCTTGTCCTGGGATTCCTCACTGGGGTCAGTAGCCATGACAGGTTGGGGTAACCAGAGTCACCTAATAGCCACACACGGTGCCTCTGGAGTTGACCCATCACATAAGGGATGCTGCTATTCTGCAGGTTGTAGGCATCATGCACTGAGCCAGGGAACATGGCACTCACATGGGAGATGTACTGGTCTGCCAAACATACAATCTGTACATTCATGGAATGATAACTCTTCCAGTTTCTGTACACCTGTTCACTCCTGTGGGGGGGGGACCAAAGCCACATGGGTCCCATCAATGGCACCTATGATGTTGGGGATATGTCCAAGGGCATAGAAGTCACCTTTCACTGTAGGCAAATCCTCCACCTGAGGGAAAACGATGTAGCTCCGCATGTGTGTCAGCAGGGCAGACAACACTCTGGACAATACGTTGGAAAACATAGGCTGGGACATCCCTGATGCCATGGCCACAGTTGTTTGAAAAGACCCACTTGCAAGGAAATGGAGCACTGATAGCACCTGCATTTGAGGGGGGATTCCTGTGGGATGGCGGATTGCTGGCATCAGGTCAGGCTCCAACTGTGTACACAGTTCCTGGATTGTGGCACGGTCAAACCTGTAGGTAATAATCAAATTTCTTTCCTCCATTGTCGACAGGTCCACCAGCGCTCGGTACACCGGAGGATTCCGCCATCTCCTCACATGTCCCAGCAGACGGTGCCTATGAAAGACAACAGCGAGCACAGAGTCAAACAACTCAGAGGTATGTACCCACAGTCTACACAGAACACCAATCATACACAAAATGTGGCCTGTTTGTGTGTTGAGACTAGGCCTAGGTATGTGTGACGCATTTGGATATTAGGCCATTTGGGCCCCTGAAATGGCGGCTGCCTGACCTCTAAAGTGGGACAATGGGATGTGAGGTAACTGTGCTGGCGTTGTACACCGTCGCGGTAGGCGGTCGAAGACCGCGGCGCAATGCTGCATTGGTTAACATTGGACCCTATGGGACCCAGGAGCCAATGACGATGTACGCCGCCGGTGATGGTACGCACCGCTGCAGACGTGACAGCCATTTTCTATCTGTATATTCACTCTATACCTGATCTTCGACAGGAGAGGACCTACACTGCAAGTGCTGCTGTGACCTCGGTCTGGAAGAGACAATAGCTTGTGCGTCTGGGGAAAGGGCCCCTGCCTTCACATCGGAGGAGTAATCCAGACCAACAGGTAAGTGCACAGGGAGCATGTTGTATGGGCTATGCCTGTGTGGAGAGGGCTGGTTGTAAGAAGGAAGGGGGCAGAGTTCTGCATGCATGAAAGACGGTGGGTGCATGTGCCACATGGCAAGGTTAGGGATGGGGCCACTCACTTTGACAGCGCAGTTGGTAATGACTTCTCTTCTTCCCCTGTACATTTCATGTAGGTCAGCGCCCACCAGAAGAAGGATATTTGGCGTGCAATCGCCAACGACGTCCGGACCCTGGGGGTCCACCACAGATGGAGCACCCACTGCTTGAAAAGATGGGAGGACATTCGCCACTGGAGCAAGAAGACGGCGGAGGCTCAGCTGGGGATGGCCTCCCAAAGTGGAAGGGGTGCCCGTCGAACCATGACCCCCCTGATGTTCAGGATCCTGGCAGTGGCCTACCCAGAGTTGGATGGGTGCTTGAGGGCATCACAGCAGACACAAGGGGGTGAGTACACTCTCATTCTGCTGACTTTGTGCGCAGTGTAGGTGCCTGGGTGGGGGAGGAGGGCTATGGGTTTCCCTAGGCCAGGGCGAGTTCCGTAGGCTAGGCCCCTCCGTAAGGCATGGCCCTGTGGCCCCCCACCTCACCTCTGTAGAGTGCCAAGTACAGCTATTCATGCACCTGTGTCATCTATGTGTGCAGATGTCGGTCATAGCCTTGTAGGCCATTTCCCATGAATTGCACCGTGGAGCCGAAGAGCATGACGTAGTGCAGGGGGCTTCTGTGTCTGTCTTGTCTGCCAACTGTAACAGTAATCCATGCACTCAACATGTCTTTCTTCTGTTCCCCACTCCCTTTTTTGTGGTCTCCCTGTTCTTGTGTGCATTAGCATCATCAGGCAGAGGAGCAGTGGCACCGGAGCACGAGGGAGCTGCTATCCACATGGCCATGGAGGGCCACACTATGGACTCAGAATTCACCAGTGGGACGGAGGGCGAGGGTAGCACCACGGCGGGGACAGGAGCTGAAACCAGCGACACAGACTCGTCCTCTGATGGGAGCTCCCTTGTGGTGGTGGCAACATCTGTGCCCCCCTTATCTACAGGTACAGCCGCCACCCCCCTACCAGCACTGCCCTCCCAGCAGCCCCTCAGCCTTCACCGCGTGCCCGCTCACCCAGGAGGGTGGGCATCACCTTACCCCCAGGCACCTCAGGCCCTGCCCCAGTCAGCCCTGCTGCCCTCAGTGAGGAGACCATTGACCTCCTCAGGTCCCTCACTGTTGGGCAGTCTACCATTTTGAATGCCATCCAGGGTGTAGAAAGGCAGTTGCAACAAACAAATGCATTCCTGGAGGGCATTCATTCTGGTCAGGCGGCCCTTCACCGAGCCTTTCAAACTCTGGCCTCAGCACTGATGGCAGCCATTGTCCCTGTGTCTAGCCTCCCCCCTCCAACTTCCTCCACCCAGACCCAATCCCCTTTACCTCTGCCTATCCCAAGCACACCATCAGACCAGCCTGCACACACCTCACCACACAAGGGAAGCTCAGGCAAACATAAGCACCACACATCCCACAGGCACTCATGCAAGCATCACACACATACAGACACACCAACATCCACTGCCTCCACTGTGTCCCCCTCCTCTTCATCTCCCTCCTCCCTCCCAGTCTCGTCTACACTCACACCTGCATGCACTACCTCTACAGCCACTACGTCCCTCAGCAGCACACCCACCAGCACACCCCGCTCATGTGCAGTCACCACCCCCACTACCATACACATGTCCCCTGTTTCCTCTCCCACTGTGTCTGTGACGCCCCCTCCGAAGATACACAAACGCAGGCACACACCCACCCGACAGTCATCCACCTCACGGCAGCCTCCATCGCATGCACCTGCACCCAAAGCCACCAAACGTACACCTCCTACAACCACCACCTCTTCCTCCACTCCCAAACCCCCTCCAGCTACCCGTCCCAGTGTGTCAAAAATACTTTCCTGTCCAGCCTTGACCGATTCCTCCCCCCGTCCAACTCATAGGTCCCGAACTAGCACCTCAGCCACAACATCTCCGGGACCAGTGGTGCCTGTAGTCACAGGTATGTGGAGTGCACCGGCCACCAGGACAGCCAGTCTGACATGGAGCCACAGCACTGCCAGTCTCCCCCCTGTGAAGCACCAGAAGTTGGCCAGTGCCCGGCGGGAGAGGGGGAAGACTCCAGCCACCCAAGCTGCTCCCAGGGGTCCCGGTGGGAGTGTGGACTCAGCTGTGACTCCTCCCAACCTGGCAAGTCTGGGAGGAGCAGCACAGCGGAGAAGACCGCCATCATCCCCGCTGCCCAGGAGGGCCCCGCCAGCCCCATCCTCGCTGCCCAGGAGGCGACTGCCAGCCCCATCCTTGCTGCCCAGGAGGCCACCGCCAGCCCCATCCTCGCTGCACAGGAGGCCACCGCCAGTCCCATCCTCGCTGCACAGGAGGCCACCGCCAGCCCCATCCTCGCTCCCCAGGAGGCCACCGCCAGCCCCATGCTCGCTGCCCACGAGGCCACCACCAGCCCCATCCTCGCTGCACAGGAGGCCACCGCCAGCCCCATCCTCACTGCCCAGGAGGCCACCCCCAGCCCCATCCTCGCTGCACAGGAGGCCACCACCAGCTCCATCCTCGCTGCCCAGGAGGCCACTGCCAGCCCCATCCTCGCTGCACAGGAGGCCACCGCCAGCCCCATCCTCGCTGCAAAGGAGTGCCCCGCCGGCCACAGCCCAGCTGCCCAGGAGGGCCCCGCCAGCCACAGCCCAGCTGCCCAATGAAGGACCGCCAGCCCCAGCCCAGCTGGGCAAAGAAGGACTGCCAAATCAAGCACCGCTGAACAGGGCACCGCCAACTCAAGCACCGCTGAACAGGGCACCGCCAACTCAAGCACCGCTGAACAAGGCACCGCCAAATCAAGCACCGCTGAACAGGGCATCGCCAACTCAAGCACCGCTGAACAGGGCACCGCCAAATCAAGCACCGCTGAACAAGGTACCCCCCAAATCAAGCACCGCTGAACAGGGCACCGCCAACTCAAGCACCGCTGAACAGGAAACCGCCAAATAAAGCACCGCTAGCCCATGAGCGGCAGGGGCACTGACGCAACTGGGACCGACATGGGGTGCGTGATGCACTCTGGGCCCCAGTCCGCCTCCAGAACCAGTGGAGACATCCATCCACTCTGTCTGTCCTTCACAGGATGAAGCACTCTGGGCACCAGTCCCCATCCAGAACCAGTGGAGACATGCATCCACTCCGTCTGTCCTTCACAGGATGAAGCACTCTGGGCAGCAGTCCCCCTCCAGAACCAGTGGAGACTGTCATCCACTTGAGAGACTGTGGCTTTGCACTTCCCAGGATTGAACAGTGGGCAAACCACCCACTTGTGAGACTTGAGAGACTGTGGCTTTGCACTCCCCAGGAGTGAACAGTGGGCAACCCACCCACTGTAGAGACTTGAGAGACTGTGGCTTTGCACTCCCCAGGATTGAACAGTGGGCAAACCACCCACTGTAGAGACTTGAGAGACCGTGGCTTTGCACTCCCCAGGATTGAACAATGCGCAAACCACCCACTGTAGAGACTTGAGAGACTGTGGCTTTGTACTCCCCAGGATACATCAATGGGCATGGAGCCCCCTTGTGGATCTGGCGTCGTGCACTCATCTGGCTGAGGTGCCCCCCTTTCCCTTCCCCCTGAGGTGCCTGTTGTATTTCTATCTGATGCCCCTGCAGTGTTCTCTCTGTTTTGATCTGGTATCGAGTGTGGGCCTCGCCCATGCATTTTGGGCCCATTGGTCCACGGACTATAAATGGTGCAATACCTGGACTACTATTCTTGGTGTATATTTTGTTAATAGTGTATATATGTATATTTTTGCGTACTGCATTTTAATATATTCCAATGGTTACACTCATTTCCTTTTGTCTTTGCATTCTTCCGGGGGGTTGGGGGGGGTTCCTTTAATGTATAGATATGTATTAGTGTGTGTGTTGTAGTGGGTGAGGGTGGGGGTGTTGCGTGTGTGTCCCTGTTTTTTGCCTCCCCCCTCCCCTGTGTCGTAGGTGCAGTACTCACTGTGGTCTTCGCCGCCGGCGTTGGTGCTCCTGGTACAGGAGCAGGAAGACTGTCGCAGGTAGGATTTGGAGTTCAGGGTCCATGGTGTCCTCGTTCCTCGTGGAGTGTGTAGAGGTGAGTGTTTTCCCTTTGAAATTCCTGTTTCCGCCGTGTTTTATCCGCTGTGAATCCTCCCCGGAAAAGGTGGTGGATTGGCCTGTCATAATAGTGTGGGCGGTACATTGTCCTCCGCCTGTCTGTTGGTGGGGACCGCCACGCTGTTTATTTGTACCGCCGTAGCGGTCGGAGTGTTAAAGTGGCCGTCTTTGTTGGCGGTTTCCGCCACGATCGTAATTGCAAAATGTTTACCGCCGGCCTGTTGGCGGTCTTACCGCCGCTTTAACACCGACCGCCAGGGTTGTAATGACCACCATAGTGTATTGTGGTAGTTTGCCACAAATGATCCTAAGAGGATGCCTCTTCCTCAGTGAGATGGAGTCTGCAGTCTTCAGAGAGAATGAGGTGGTTGCAGGAGCTGAAAAATAAAGAGGAAAAATGTACAGCCTAATGTGTAGACAGTATTTATCTTGTAAGGCAATGGGTGTCAGGTGTGTATGATTTTGTTCAGGTGGATGTAATTGTACTCTGATCCATACAGAAGTCTTCTTACCCCACGCATAAGGCTCCACCTCATTGTAGAGGTCTCTGCCAAGTGTCAGGGACCTAAAATATGGTTGTACATAGACTCCATCCTCTAAACTGGGGAAATTGTGACTAGCCAAATTTAGTAAATTTACTGTAAAATGTAAGTGTTAGGCCAGGCATCCTTGGCGTGATCTCCCCTAACAGTTTACCTCTGCTTCTGAGGTTGTTGCTGTGTGCTGGACTCTGTTTCTACTGTTTTTGTTGCTCTGGGCACTTTACCACTGCTGACCAGTGCTAAAGTGCAAGTGCTCCCAAAGTGAAATTGCATGTTTAATTGGTTTTTCCATTATTGGCATATTTGATTTACTAGTAAGTCCATAGTAAAGTGCACTGGAGGTGCCTAAGGCCTGTAAATGAAATACTATCAGTGGGCCTGCAGAACTGATTGCTGCCTACACCTGGAACCATGGACCCCACTGAGGCATGACGACCCCACTGTCAATGTAGGCCCAACCTCGCTTCAGCCTCTGAGGTCTACACAAAGTAATGGGTTGGAGTGTCATACATCCGACGTTCATGACACCCGACTCCATTGCAGTGCCTGTGATCCTGTGACGTGATCATGACCCCGTGAGATTGCCCCGCAGCCTTCTGACTTAGCCAGTCTACGAATCTGACAGAGGTGCCAAGGAACCGACTCTTTGCATTCAATGCTGCCTCACCTTCACTGCTCCGCAGCAAGGACCTGACACTTCTTTGTGACGCCTCCGCTCCATTGCCCCGGAGCATCAGAACCAACGCCGCATCGGACCCAGTGACACCTAGCTCCCGGACTCCATGCACCTGACTGTTCTTCTACACTTTTTCTAAGGTACTGTACCTGTGGGTCCGTGAGGCTCCGTAAACCGCGCTAGTCCCGTCTCACTGTTGGAAACATCGCCGTCATGATGCCGCTTTAACATCAATTTGCAGCATCTGTGACTCTAGGCACTATCTTTTGTGCTTTTAATTGCTAACGTCATATTTTTAACTGTGTATTGTGGATTTTTATGGTATTTGGTCTTGTTGCATTTAGATAAATATTTTAAAAAAAATCTAAGCCTGTGTGGTGTCCATTTTGTAGTGTGTCACTGTATTACTGTGTATGTTAGTACAAATACTTTACACATTGCCTCTGGGTTCAGCATTTCTGCTTGTGCCAAGCTACCAACGGGGTGAGAGACAGTGTTGCATTTAGATAAATATTTAAAAAAAATCTAAGCCTGTGTGGTGTCCATTTTGTAGTTTGTCACTGTATTACTGTGTATGGTAGTACAAATACTTTTCACATTGCCTCTGGGTTCAGCATTTCTGCTCGTGCCAAGCTACCAAGGGGGTGAGTGACAGGGGGCAACTGACTGCTAACCAAAGACCCCATTTCTAACATTGGTGGCAGTGGTGGGATTGAACTTGTATTTGTACTTACAGTGATTAAATGTACACTACTATTTTCAGTGCAGACCATTACGTGACCGCTTGTATTTGTGATTTTCCTTTTTCTCCTCTTGGCCTTCATCTGCTTCAATGTATTTTACTTTTGAACTTCACACTGGGAACTCCTTGTTCTGCCTTGAAACTTTGAACTTTTTGACTTGCCATAATGTTTCAATCTGGGGATGCACCAGCCGGATCTGTTTTTGAGTTGGAGAAGCTGGAGAGCTATACAGTTGCCCAAACAAAAATGTTCAGTAAGGATCTTGCCTGTCCCATTATTAGCTCTGCCAGGAAGGAGGGGCTGAAAAAGGCGCTGAGGGCCTGGGTGACAGCCATGGAGGTTGGGAGGCACACAGTAGAGGAGATTGATAGTGCACAACAGCCAGTTGGGCATGGTAGAGGTACCTGTACTGCCTGGGTTGAGGGTCTCCAGGGTGAGTAGAAGTGTGTCCTCTAAGGGTCTGACTCCTGAAGAGTTGCAGGACAGACAGGCAGAGAGGATGGACCAATTGGACTAGGAGAAGCTCAAAATAGAGATGGAGGAAAGGAAGCTGGCCAATGAGGAGGAGAAGATACTGCTGGCTCATGAGCTTAGTTTAAGGGAACTAGATCAAAGGAGCCAGTCTAGTAGATATGTTATCAGTGCAGACTGAGAGGAGGGTACACATTCTCAAAGACCTAGTTAAGGATTACAAGAGGGAGTATGACATATATTTAAAGTTCATAGGGTGTGAGTCTGCTTTCCACATGAACATGGTCGCTGAAGCACATTGGGGGGGCGTTTCTTTGTAAGCACTTCGAGGTAGAGAGGAGGGACACTCTGACATCCTTAGGGGATCCTCAGGGACTCACTTACTCTATAATGAAGGAAGCCATACTCACAATGTATGGTCTCACCCCTGAGCAGTATAAGGATAAGTTTAGGTCCCACAAAAGGATCCTTCCAAACATGGTTAGAATGTTCTAACTCTTTTGCAGGTCACAGGATGGTTGGTTGGGTGGAGGGCTGTAAGGTACAACCTATGAGAGGCTTTACAACTTAATTTTTTGGGAGAACTTGTACAGTCTTTTTTTTCCAGAGCTGCGCCAGCACCTTACTGAAAGCAAGCTGACTGACCCCAGGAAACTTGTGCAAGAAACAGGCTGTTGGGAGAATACCAGGGTCCAAAAGAGGTATGAGGGAGATCATGCCAAGGGTGGGCAGGATCCCCATCTGAAGAAGTGGTGGTTGTAAGAGGCAGGCCTAGTTTTTAGTGGGTACCTAAGGTACTTACACCTTACACCAGGTCCAGTTATCCCTTATTAGTGAAATGTAGGCAGTGTCTAGAAGCCAGGCTCCCTAGGGGGAGTATGGATGAGCAGCCAAGGCCTAAAAAGGAGACATGCAAAGCTCATGCAATACCAATGTAGTCACACACTACTCACACACATGAACGAAAATACTCAGCAAGTGTAGTGTGTAGAGGGGCGCTGGGAGTATTAGAAAAAAACAAAGGTAAGAAATAGAACCCACCGTAGAGACCAGGAAAGCATGAGTAAATCACTGTAACTTTCCTAGACCACAAAAGAAAACAAGAAAGAAGATATTGCAAGAACCAGAAGAGACTGCAAGACACCAACTATGGGTCTCTGGACCTCAAGACCTGTGGAAGAAGGGGATCAAGTCCAAGAAGCACAGTAGAGTCCAGGGGGAACAAGAGCCCCTGCGAACCTTGATGAAGGTGCAAAAGAAGAACCACAGGTGAAGAACAAAAGTCAGTACTGCACCCAAGAAGATGGATGTGGGTTCCTGGTTGGTGCACATGATGTCCCACACTGGATGGATGATTGCAGTCTGGTTTACGTCACTGGATTCTGCCAACAAGCCTTGGCACATGCAAAGCTTGCGGTTAGCAGAAACTGGCACTGCATGGGACCAGGAGGGACCTATTGGACTCTACCCAGGAGGGGGAGTCAGAGAGGGTTCTCAGCAACTCAGAGAACCCTCAGAAGACAAGGCAAGATGCATAGGAGTACCACAGCATGGGGACAAAGAAGGTGCAAAAGGAGGCCCATGCAGCACTACAACAAAGGGTCCCACGCTGCCGGAGAACCACAAAGAAGCTGTGCATCACAGGAAGGAGTGCTGGGGGCTGGAGCTACATGGTGCACGAAGAACTTCGTGGAAGGATGCCAACAGTCCACCTGTGAAACATAAATTTACAGGGTGACTGACAAGGTGAGAGGCAGCATTAAGGATGAGGTATCCAAAATGTTTTCTCTTGGGGTTATTGAGTTTTCAGTAGCCCTTGGGCCAGTCCTGTGGTCTTGGCCCCAAAGGCTGCTGCCCCTGGTGCCACTCCAGAACCCCAGTTCTGTGTGGATTACTGGGGACTCAATGTGGTAACGAAGACTGAAGAGCACCCCATACCCTGAGCTGATAAGCTCATTGATCGGTTAGGGGTTACCAGATATGTAAGTACTTTTGATCTGACCTCTGTATATTGGCAGGGTGCTCTCACTGAGGGACTAAGGAGAGATCTGCATTTTCCACCCAGATGGGCACTACCAGCTTAAGGTGATGCCCTTTGGGATGAAAAATATCCCTCCCACCTTTCAGAGGCTGGTTAACCAGGTGTTGGCTGGAATGGATGATTTTGGTGCAGCCTACCTGGATGACATTGCTGTATTCAGCTCCACTTGGGAGGAAGACTTGCAGCACCTCTGTAAAGTGTTAGAGGCCCTGCAGAAGGCAGGCTTCACTATTAAGGCTAGCAAGTGCCAAATGGGGCAGGGCTCTGTAGTTGACTTAGGGCACTTAGGGAGTGGCCAGGTGGCACCCGTACAATCCAAGATTGACACTATTCTGGCTTGGGAGCCTCTGAAGACCCAGACTGAGGTGAGAGACTTTTCAGGCCTCACAGGTTACTACTATAGGAGGTTTGTTAAGGGGTATGGCATCATTGTTGTTCTCTTAACATAGTTAACTTCCAAGAAGCAACCAAAGAAAGTGATCTCTACTGAGTCTTGCCAGACAGCTTTTGATGCCCCAAAGGCAGCCATGTGCATGGCACCCATGCTGAAGGCACCTCACCTCACTCAAGAATTTGTTGTGCAGAGTGATGCTTCAGAGCATGGTGTTTGAGCTTCGTCACAGCTAAATGAAGAGGGCCTAGATCAACCTGTAGCCTTCATCAGAAGGAGGTTACTTCCCAGGAAATGTAGGTGGAGTGTGTTAGACCTGGCAGCATTTTGGCATGTCTCCCCTGTCTTTTTGCCTTCTGGCCCCCTTTTTTTATGGTGTACTGGACTCTGTTTTTGATGGTTTATTGTCTCTACGCACTGTACCACAGCTAATCAGTGTAAAGTGCAAGTGCTCCCTATAGAAACTGTACTGTTGATTAGGTTATCCATGGTTGGCATATTTGATTTACTGGTAAGTCCCTAGTAAAGTGCACTAGATTTGCCCAGGGCCTGTAAATCAAAAGCTACTAGTGGGCCTGCAGCACTGGTTGTGCCACCCACATCATTAGCCCTGTAAACTGTGCTCTGTCCTGCCACTGCGATGTCTGTGTGTGCAGTTTTAAACTGCCAATTGGACTTGGCAGGTATACCCACTTGCCAGGCCTAAACCTTCCCTTTTACTACATGTAAGGCTCCCCTAAGCTAGACCCTAGGTAGCCCCATGGGCAGGGTGCGATATATGATAAAGTTGGAACATGTACTTATGTGTGTTACATGTACTAACAGTGAAATACTGCTAAATTAAATTTTCACTGTGCAAGGCCTATCTCTTTCACAGTTTAACATGGGGGTTGCCTTTAAATATTATTAAAGTCAGATTTCCTTTGAGAGCAGATAGAAATTTGGAGTTTATGGTCTCTGAACCCCAAATTAAAAAATATATCTTTTGGTAAGGGTTGTTTTTAAATTGTGTGTTTGAAAATGTCGCTTTTAGAAAGTAGGCATTTTCACTATTCTGTAACTCTGCCTGTTGTGGATTCCCTGTCTGGGTTACTTTGGGCTCTTTGTACATCTCTAGACAGTGACACAAAGTGGGCTGGGGTGTAGCCTGCATATCCTGATGAGCCATCTGAGTTAGAGGGCAGGGAGGAGTGGTCACTTACCCATGAAAGGACTGTGCCTGCCCTCACACAATGCAGTCTCCTACCCCCTGGTGTGTGGGGCCTGGCCTGGACAAGGAAGGATCTTGGAAACACTTGAGAATTTGCTTTGAAGTTTGCCAACTTAAAAGGTAGAAAGTGGTATAGGTATTGGACCCAAGACCCCAGACTTTTAGAATCTTTCTGGAATCAAGAGGTACCTCTGCCAAGGAGAAGAGCTGAAGAGCTGGAGTTGCTTTGCTGGGATGTCCTGCAGTTGCTGATTCTACCCTAAAGAGAGTAAAGGGTTAACTTTGCTGTGTATCCTGCTTGAGAAAGTTCTCCAAGGGCTTCAAGTAGAGATTGCCTCCTGTTGGAAGTCTGATGGACACCAAAGACTTCAGTTTCCTCAACCTGCAGCACTGGGAACTGTTTGTTCTGTTCTGTAAAAGCAGAAAAACCACTGTGACGCCGTTAACGACCCTGCTGGCCTGCACGTGACCTGCTGATTCCACATGGAGCTACACTCCCCTACTTCGCACCTCGACTCTCGTCTGACTGATGCTGTCATTGGACGACTTCACCAAGCTGCTGCTTGCACCGCGACCTGTGGGCCCCGCGCTCCCACATCACCTGCTCACACCACAGCCTGGGCATCCCCGATGACACCGCTCCTGCTGACACCGGTGTTGCTGTCTGCACCATGGCCTGTGGAAACCGCTCATGAGGTGCATAAAGCTCTGTCCCATCCCGCACCACAGCCCCGGTCCACCAACGTCTGTACCATCGACTCCAGTGTTGTCAACAGACATCCCTGTCTGCATTGGGACCCGTAGACGATGTCGGGAGTGCAGTCCTCTTCTTTTCTTCTAAGTGGGTGTTCTGGGGAAATCCTAGTAATTTACACCTGCTTTCCTCATTGCTGTGGGGTGTTGTGGTACTTACCTTTGTGCTTTCCTGGTACCCCCAGTGACCCTCTACAAACTCCACTTACGTAGGTGGGGGTGATACTCTCGCATTCAATTTTTTTTGTATATGGCTTGTGCTTCCCTTAGGTTCACTATTCTTTATTGTGTTTTACACAATTGACACTGTTTTCTAACTATTCATATGCCTGTTTCGGACAAATAGGTGGTCATTACAACCCTGGCGGACGGTGTTAAAGCGGCGGTAAGACCACCAACAGGCCGGCGGTAAAAAATTTGGAATTATGACCGTGGCGGAAACCGCCAACAAAGACAGCCACTTTAACACTCCGACCGCCACAGCGGTACAAACAGACAGCACGGCGGTCACCGCCAACAGACAGGCGGAAGACAATGTACCGCCCACAGTATCACAACCTACCAATCCGCCACCTTTTCCGGGGCGGATTCACCGCAGATAAAAACACGGCGGAAACAGCCATTTCAAAGGGAAAACGCTCACCTCTACACACTCCACGAGGAAGGAGGGCACCATGGAGCCGGAACTCCATATTCTGCCAGCGCTAGTCTTCCTGCTCCTATATGTGGATCATCAACGCAGGCGGCGACGACCACGGTGAGTACTGCACCTACGAGATAGGGGAGGGGGGAGGCAAAAACACAGGGACACACACAACCAACATCCCAACCCCCACCCCGACCCTCACCCACTACAACACACACACCAATGCATATCTATACATTACAGTACCACCCCCCAAACCCCCCGGAAGAATGCAAAGACAAACGGAAATGAGTTGAACCATTGTAATATATCAAAATACAGTAAGCAAATATATACATATATATATATATGTACACAATAAACAAAATATACACCACGATTAGTAGTGCAGGTATTGCACCATTCATTGTCCGTGGACCACTGGGCCCAAATGCATGGACGAGGCCCACACTCAATACCGGATCAAAACGGAGAGAACACTGCAGGGGCATCGAAATACAACAGGCACCTCAAGGGGAAGGGAAGGGGGGCACCTCAGCCGGATGAGTGCACCACGCCAGATCCACAAGGGGGCTCCATGCCCATTGATGTATCCTGGGGAGTGCAAAGCCACAGTCTCTCAAGTCTCTGCAGTGGGTGGGTTGCCCATTGCCATATCCTGGGGAGTGCAAAGCCACAGTCTCTCAAGTCTCACAAGTGGGTGGCTTGCCCACTGCTTTATCCTGGGGAGTGCAAAGCCACAGTCTCTCAAGTCTCTACAGTGGGTGGGTTGCCCACTGCCATATCCTGGGGAGTGCAAAGCCACAGTCTCTCAAGTCTCTACAGTGGGTGGGTTGCCCACTGCCATATCCTGGGGAGTGCAAAGCCACAGTCTCTCAAGTCTCTGCAGTGGGTGGGTTGCCCACTGCCATATCTTGGGGAGTGCAAAGCCACAGTCTCTCAAGTCTCACAAGTGGGTAGCTTGCCCACTGCTTTATCCTGGGGAGTGCAAAGCCACAGTCTCTCAAGTCTCTACAGTGGGTGGGTTGCTGTGAGAAAGTAGCCTCTTTCTAGCCTTGTTACCCCCATTTTTGGCCTGTTTGTGAGTATATGTCAGGTGTTTTCACTGTCTCACTGGGATCCTGCTAGCCAGGGCCCAGTGCTCATAGTGAAAACCCTATGTTTCCAGTATGTTTGTTATGTGTCACTGGGACCCTGCTAGTCAGGACCCCAGTGCTCATACGTTTGTGACCTATATGTATGTGTTCCCTGTGTGATGCCTAACTGTCTCAATGAGGCTCTGCTAACCAGAACCTCAGTGGTTATGCTCTCTCTTTACAAATTGTCGCTAACAGGCTAGTGACCAATTTCACCAATTCACATTGGCATACTGGAACACCCTTGTAATTCCCGAGTATATGGTACTGAGGTACCCAGGGTATTGGGGTTCCAGAAGATCCCTATGGGCTGCAGCATTTCTTTTGCCACCCATAGGGAGCTCAGACAATTCTTACACAGGCCTGCCACTGCAACCTGAGTGAAATAACGTTCACGTTATTTCACAGCCATTTACCACTGCACTTAAGTAACTTATAAGTCACCTATATGTCTAACCTTTACTTGGTAAAAGTTGGGTGCTAAGTTACTCAGGGGGTGATTCTTACCTTGGCGGGCGGCGGAGGACGCCCGCCAAAGTACCCCCGCCAGAATACCGCACCGCGGTCGTAAGACCGCTGCGGTGATTCTGGGTTTTCCACTGGGCTGGCGGGCGACCGCCAAAAGGCCGCCCGCCAGCCCAGTGGAAAACAACCTTCCCACGAGGACGCCGGCTCAGAATTGAGCCGGCGGAGTGGGAAGGTGCGACGGGTGCAGTGGCACCCGTCGCGAATTTCAGTGTCTGCAAAGCAGACACTGAAATTCTTTGTGGGGCCCTCTTACGGGGGCCCCTGCAGTGCCCATGCCATTGGCATGGGCACTGCAGGGGCCCCCAGGGGCCCCACGACACCCCATACCGCCATCCTGTTCCTGGCGGCAGAGGATGGCGGTATGGGGTGTCAGAATCCCCATGGCGGCGCAGCTCGGAATCTACAGGGCAGCGGAAAACCGGCGGGAGACCGCCGGTTTTCCCTTTCTGGCCGCGGCTGAACCACTACCTATGTGTAGCTTCACAATGGTAACTCCGAACATGGCCATGTAACATGTCTAAGATCATGGAATTGCCCCCCCATGCCATCCTGGTATTGGGGAGACCATCCCATGATTCCCCGGGTCTCTAGCACAGACCCGGGTACTGCCAAACTGCCTTTCCTGGGGTTTCACTGCAGCTACTGCTGCTGCCAACCCCTCAGACAGGTTTCTGCCCTCCTGGGGTCCAGCCAGGCTTGGCCCAGGAATGCAGAACAAAGGACTTCCTCAGAGAGAGGGTGTTATACCCTCTCCCTTTGGAAAAAGGTGTTAAGGCAGGGGAGGAGTAGCCTCCCCCAGCCTCTGGAAATGCTTTCATGGGCACAGATGGTGCCCATTTCTGCATAAGCCAGTCTACACCGGTTCAGGGATCCCCCAGCCCTGCTCTGGCATGAAACTGGACAAAGGAAAGGGGAGTGACCACTCCCCTGACCTGCACCTCCCCTGGGAGGTGCCCAGAGCTCCTCCAGTGCGCTCCAGACCTCTGCCATCTTGGAAAAAGAGGTGCTTCTGGCACACTGGACTGCTCTGAGTGGCCAGGGCCAGCAGGTGACGTCAGAGACTCCTTCTGATAGGCTCTTACCTGTGTTGCTAGCCTATCCTCTCACCTAGGTAGCCAAACCTCCTTTTCTGGATATTTAGGGTCTCTGCTTTGGGGAATTCTTGAGATAACGAATGCAAGAGCTCATTAGAGTTCCTCTGCATCTCTCTCTTCACCTTCTGCCAAGGAATCGACTGCTGACCACGCTGGAAGCCTGCAAAACTGCAACAAAGTAGCAAAGACGACTACTGCGACCTTGTAACGCTGATCCTGCCGCCTTCTCGACTGTTTTCCCGGTGGTGCATGCTGTGGGGGTAGTCTGCCTCCTCTCTGCACTAGAAGCTCTGAAGAAATCTCCTGTGGGTCGACAGAATCTTCCCCCTGCAACCGCAGGCACCAAAGAACTGCTTCACTGGTCCTCTGGGTCTCCTCTCAGCACAACGAGCGAGGTCCCTTGAACTCATCAACTCTGTCCAAGTGATACCCACAGTCCAGTGACTCTTCAGTCTAAGTTTGGTGGAGGTAAGCCCTTGCCTCCCCACGCTAGACTGCATTGCTGGGAACTGCATGTTTTGCAGCTGCTCCGGCTCCTGTGCACTCTTCCAGGATTTCCTTTGTGCACAGCCAAGCCTGGGTCCCCGGCACTCTATCCTGCAGTGCACGACCTCCTGAGTTGTCCTCCGGCGTCATGGGACCTTCCTTTGTGACTTCGGGTGAGCTCCGGTTCACTCCATTTTGTAGTGCCTGTTCCGGCACTTCTGCGGATGCTGTTTGCTTCTGAGTGGGCTCCTTGTCTTGCTGGACGCCCCCTCTGTCTCCTCACACAATTGGCGACATCCTGGTCCCTCCTGGGCCACAGCAGCATCCAAAAACCGTAACCGCGACCCTTGCAGCTAGCAAGGCTTGTTTGCGGTCGTTTTGCACGGAAACACCTCTGCACGACTCTTCACGACGTGGGACATCCATCCTCCAAAGGGGAAGTTTCTCGCCCTTGTCGTTCTTGCAGAATCCACAGCTTTTACCATTCAGTGGCAGTTTCTTTGCACCCACAGCTGGCATTTCCTGGGCATCTGCCCACTCCTGACTTGATCGTGACACTTGGACTTGGTCCCCTTGTTCCACAGGTACTCTGGTCAGGAAATCCATTGTTGTTGCATTGCTGGTGTTGGTCTTCCTTGCAGAATTCCCCTATCACGACTTCTGTGCTCTTTGGGTGCACTTTGCACATACTTTTCAGGGTCTTGGGGTGGGCTATTTTTCTAACCCTTACTGTTTTCTTACAGTCCCAGCGACCCTCTACGAGCTCACATAGGTTTGGGGTCCATTCGTGGTTCGCATTCCACTTCTAGAGTATATGGTTTGTGTTGCCCCCTCCCTATGTGCTCCCGTTGCATTCTATTGTGACTATACATTGTTTGCACTGTTTTCTATTGCTATTACTGCATATTTTGGTATAGTGTTCATATATCTTGTGTATATTTGCTATCCTCATACTGAGGGTACTCACTGAGATACTTTGGCATATTGTCATAAAAATAAAGTACCTTTATTTTTAGTATAACTGTGTATTGTGTTTTCTTATGATATTGTGCATATGACACTAGTGGTACTGTAGGAGCTTCACTTGTCTCCTAGTTCAGCCTAAGCTGTTCTGCTAAGCTACCTTTTCTATCAGCCTAAGCTGCTAGACACCCCTCTACACTAATAAGGGATACCTGGACCTGGTGCAAGGTGTAAGTACCCCTTGGTACTCACTACAAACCAGGCCACCCTCCCACAGTTGCCCACTGCCATATCCTGGGGAGTGCAAAGCCACAGTCTCTCAAGTCTCTACAGTGGGTGGGTTGCCCACTGCCATATCCTGGGGAGTGCAAAGCCACAGGTTCTCAAGTCTCTACAGTGGGTGGGTTGCCCACTGCCATGTCCTGGGGAGTGCAAAGCCACAGTCTCTCAAGTCTCTACAGTGGGTGGGTTGCCCACTGCCATATCCTGGGGAGTGCAAAGCCACAGTCTCTCAAGTCTCACAAGGGGGTGGCTTGCCCACTGCCATATCCTGGGGAGTGCAAAGCCACAGTCTCTCAAGTCTCTCCAGTGGGTGGTTTGCCCACTGTTCAATCCTGGGGAGTGCAAAGCCACAGTCTCTCAAGTGGATGCCTTTCTCCACTGGTTCTGGAGGGGGCTTTGTGCCCAGAGTGCTTCATCCTGCCAAGGACAGACGGAGTGGATGTTGTTCTCCACTGGTTCTGGAGGGGGACTGGTGCCCAGAGTGCTTCATCCTGTCAAGGACAGACGGAGTGGATGCTGTTCTCCACTGGTTCTGGAGGGGGACTAGTGCCCAGAGTGCAGCACACACCCCGTGACGGTCCCAGTTGCGTCACTGCCCCTGTCGCAAATGGGCTAGCGGTGCATTCCATGGCAGTCTTTGCCCTGTTCAGCGGTCCTTGGCCTGTTCAGCGGTGCTTGAGTTGCCAGTGACAGACCTGTTGAGCGGTGCATTCCATGGCGGTCTCTGCCCTGTTCAGCAATCCTTGGCCTGTTCAACGGTGCTTGAGTTGCCAGTGTCAGACCTGTTCAGCGGTGCATTCCATGGCGGTCTTTGCCCTGTTCAGCGGTCCTTGGCCTGTTCAGCGGTGCTTGAGTTGCCAGTTTCAGACCTGTTCAGCTGTGCTTTCAATGGTGGGCTTTGCCCTGTTCAGCGGTCCTTGGCAAGGCGGTCCTTCATTGCCAAGCAGGGCTGTGGCTGGCGGTGGCCTCCTGTCCAGTGACTCTGTGGCTGGCGGGGGCCTCCTGGGCAGTGACTCTGGCGGTGGCCTCCTGGCCAGTGATGATGGGGCTGGCGGTGGCCTCCTGGCCAGTGACTCTGGGGCTGTCGGGGGCCTCCTGGGCAGTGACGATGGGGCTGGCGGTGGCCTCCTGGTCAGTGACTCTGGGGCTGGCGGTGGCATCCTGGGCAGTGACGATGGAGCTGGCGGTGGCCTCCTGGTCAGTGACTCTGGGGCTGGTGGTGGCCTCCTGGGCAGTGACTCTGGGGCTGGCAGTGGCCTTCTGGCCAGTGACTCTGGCGGTGGCCTCCTGGCCAGTGACTCTGGGGCTGGCGGGGGCCTCCTGAGCAGTGACGATGGAGCTGGCGGGGGCCTCCTGGTCAGTGACTCTGGGGCTGGCGGTGGCCTCCTGGGCAGTGACTCTGGCGGTGGCCTCCTGGGCAGCGGTGATGATGGCGGTCTTCTACGCCATGCTGATCCTCCCAGACTTTGGAGATTTCTTCTGCCCCTTCCCCACCTTGGGAGGAGATACAGCTGAGTCGACACTCCCCCCGGGACCCCTGTGAGCGGCTTTGCTGGCTGAAGTCTTCTCCCTCTCCCGCTGGGCACTGTCCAACTTCTGGTGCTTCCCGGGGGGGGGGGACTGGCTGTGCTGTGGCTCCGTGCCACACTGGCTGGCCTGGTGGCCGGTGCACTCCACATACCTGTAACAACAGGCACCACTGGTCCCGGAGATTTTTTGGCTGAGATGCTAGTACGGGACCTATGAGTTGGAGGGGGGGTGGGGTGAAATAGGTTAAGGGTGGACAGGAAAAGTTTTTTGGAGACACTGGGACGGGTAGCTGGAGGGGGTGTGGAAGTGGAGGAAGAGGTGGTGGTTGTAGGAGGTGTAACTTTTGTGGATTTGGGTGCAGGTGCATGGGCTGGAGGCTGTCGTGAGGTGGATGGCTATTGGGTGGGTGTGTGCCTGCGTTTGTGTATCTTCTGAGGGGGCGTCACAGACACACTGGGAGAGGACACAGGGGACGTGGAAATGGTAGTGGGGGTGGTGACTGCACGTGAGCGGGGTGTGGTGGTGGGTGTGCTGGTGCGGGACATAGTGGCTGTAGTGGCAGTGCATGCAGGTGTGAGTGTTGACGAGACTGGGAGGGAGGAGGGAGACAAGGAGGAGGGGGACACAGTGGAGGCAGTGGATGTTGGTGTGCCTGTATGTGTGTGATGCTTGCGTGAGTGCCTGTGGGATGTGTGGTGCTTATGTTTGCCTGAGCTTCCCTTGTGTGGTGAGGTGTGTGCAGGCTGGTCTGATGGTGTGCTTGGGATAGGCTGGGGTACAGGGGATTGGGTCTGGGTGGAGGAAGTTGGAGGGGAGAGGCCCTCCAACTTCAGGAATGCATTTGTGTGTTGCAATTCCCTTTCTACACCCTGGAAGGCATTCAAAATGGTAGACTGCCCAACAGTGAGGAACCTGAGGAGGTCAATGGCCTCCTCACTGAGGGCAGCAGTGGTGGCAGGGGCAGGGGCTGAGGTGTCTGGGGCGAAGGTGATGCCCACCCTCCTGGGTGAGCGGGCACGGGGCAAAGGCTGAGGGGCTGCTGGGAGGGTGGTGCTGGTACGGGGGTGGCGGCTGTACCTGTAGAAGTGGGGGGCACAGATTTAGCCGCCACCACAAGGGAGCTCCCATCGGAGGATGAGTCAATGTCGCTGGTTGCAGATCCTGTGACCGCCGTGGTGCTCCCCTCGCCCTCCGTCCCACTGGTGTATTCTGAGTCCATGGTGTGGCCCTCCATGGCCATGTGGGATGCAGCGCCCTCGTGCTCTGGTGCCACTGTACCTCCGCCTCATGATGCTAATGCACACAAGAACAGGTAGACCACAAAAAGGGGGGGGCGACAGAAGAAAGACAGGTTGAGTGCATGGCTTACCACTACCGTTGGCGGACAATACAGACACAGCAGCCCCCTGCACTAACTCACGCTGTTGGGCTCCACAGATGCAATTCCTGGGATATGGCCTACATGGATATGGACGACATCTGCACACATAGATGACACAGGGGCATGAATAGCTGTACTTGGCACTCTACAGAGGTGGGGTGGGGTGCCACATGGCCTGCATTACGGAGGGGCCTAGCGTACGGAACTCACCCTGGCCTAGGGAAACCCACAGCCCTCCTCCCCCACCCAGACACCTTCACTGCACGCAATGTCCGCTGAATGATGTTGTACTCACCCCTTTGTGTCTGCTGTGATGCCCTCAAGCGCCCATCAAACTCAGGGTAGGCCACCGCCAGGATCCTGAACATGATGGGGGTCAAGATTTGCCAGGCACCCCTCCCACGTTGTGAAGCCATCCCCAGCTGAGCCTTCGCCGTCTTTTTTCTCCAGCGGCGAATGTCCTCCCATCTTTTCCGGCAGTTGGTGCTCCGTCTGTGGTGGACCCACAGGGTCCGGACGTCCTTGGCGATGGCACGCCAAATATCCTTCTTCTGGTGGCCACTGACCTACATGACATGTACAGGGGAAGAAGAGAAGTCATTACCAACTGCACCTTATAAGTGAGTGGCCCACATCCCTACCCTTGACATGTGGCACATGCATTCACAGTCCTTCATGCATGCAGGGCTGTGCCCCCTTCATTCTTACAACCAGCCCTCTCCACACAGGCATAGCCCATACAACATGCTCCCTGTGTACTTACCTGTTGGTCTGGAGGACAGTAGAGTAGCGTGTACTGGAGCCCTTTCCCCAGATGCACGAGCCATTGTCTCTTCCAGACCAAGGTCACAGCAGCACTTGCAATGTAGGTGCTCTCCTGTCGAAGATCAGTTATCGAGTGATTGAACAGATAGAAAATGGCGGTCACGTCCGCGGCGGTCACGTCCGCGTCGGTGCGTACCATCACCGCCGCCGTACATCGTCATTGGCTCCTGGGACCCATAGGGTCCAATGTTAACCAATGCAGCATTGCGCCACGGTCTTCGACCGCCTACCGCGACGGTGTACAACGCCAGCGCAGTTACCTCACATCCCATTGTCCCAGTTTAGAGGTCAGGCAGCCGCCATTTCAGGGGCCCACATGGCCTAATTACCAACTGCGTCAAAAATACCTAGGCCTTGTCTCACAACACAAATACAGGCCACATTTTGTTTATGAATGGTGTTCTGTGTAGACTGTGGGTACATACTTCTGAGTTGTTTGACTCTCTGGTCGCTGTTGTCCTTCCTAGGCACCGTCTGCTGGGACATGTGAGGAGATGGCGGAATCCTCTGGTGTACTGACCGCTGGTGGACCTGTCGACAATGGAGGAAAGAAGTTTGATCATCACCTACAGGTTTGACCATGCCACAATCCAGGAACTGTGTACCCAGTTCGAGCCTGACCTGATGTCAGCAATCCGCCATCCCACAGGAATCCCCCCTCAAGTGCAGGTGCTATCAGTGCTCCATTTCCTGGCAAGTGGGTCATTTCAAACAACAGTGGCCATGGCATCAGGGATGTCCCAGCCTATGTTTTCCAACGTGTTGTCCAGAGTGTTGTCTGCCTTTCTGAAACACATGCGGAGCTATATCGTTTTCCCTCAGGTGGAGGACTTGCCTACAGTGAAAGGTGACTTCTATGCCCTTGGACATATCCCCAACATCATAGGTGCCATTGATGGGACCCATGTAGCTCAGGTGTACAGGAACCGGAAGAGTTATCCTTCCATGAATGTACAGATGGTATGTTTGGCAGACCAGTACATCTCCCAGGTAAATGCCATGTTCCCTGGCTCAGTGCATGATGCCTACATCCTGTGGAATAGCAGCATCCCTTATGTGATGGGTCAACTCCAGAGGCACCGGGTGTGGCTATTAGGAGACTCTGGTTACCCCAACCTGTCATGGCTACTGACCCCAATGAGGAATCCCAGGACCAGGGCAGAGGAACGCTACAATGAGGCCCATGGGCGGACTATGAGGGTGATCGAACGCACCTTCGGCCTCCTGAAGGCCAGGCTCAGGTGCCTCCATATGACAGGTGGTTCCCAATTCTGCTCACCAAAGAAGGTGTGCCAGATCATCGTGGCCTGCTGTATGCTTCACAACTTGGCTTTGCGACGACAGGTGCCCTTTCTGCAGGAGGATGGCCCAGATGGCGGTGTTGTGGCAGCTGTGGAGCCTGTGGACAGTGATGAGGAGGAAGCTGAGGAAGAAGACATTGACAACAGGGACTCAGTTGTCCAGCAATATTTCCAGTGACACACAGGTGAGAAAACATTCCTGCCTACTACAAGTACTTTAACACTTCTACCTCTATCCTGTCTGTCGATTTCAACTAGTATATGGTCACTGAGTAGTACATTTCCCTTACGGTTTCACAGGTGTGGTTTCCAACATGTTTCATCTGCTTAGATTCCTCATGGACTTGAGATGTGTGACATAGGTATGTTGACATTACATTTGAAAAAGCATTTTGTCACTGTCATTGCTAATACACATTATCAAAATCACAGACTGACTCCAGATTGTTTTGTGCTTCAAGGGTATTTATTGAAGTGCTCAATATTGGAGGGGGTTGTAAAATGTTGAGGGGTGATGGTGGAGGAATGTCCATGGCAGAGTCCAGTCTATTAGTCTCACAGGTGCATTGCCCATATGGGCATAGGAAGTGGAGCTGGGGCAGTTCCAATATGGACAGGGTTACAAAGTGGGACAGTGGTTTGACAATCAGGGTGGTCTCATTTCTTGGCGGGGGTCTTGACATCGTGCTCTGTCTTGTTCCTGGATCTCAGGGACCGTTTGCGGGGTGGTTCTCCATCTGCAGGGGGTGGGGTGCTGGTGTGGTGGTCCTGTGGCGGTGCATCCTGTCCACTAGCTCCGGCGGAGGTGGTGGGCAGTTCATCGTCCATGCTAGTGTCAGGGGCGCCTTGGAGTGGCACAGTGTCCCTCCTGGTGTTAAGTATTTCCTTCAGCACCCCTACGATGGTGCCCAGGGCAGAGCTGATGGTTCTGAGTTCCTCCCTGAACCCCAAATACTGTTCCTCCTGCATGTGCTGGGTCTCCTGAAACTTGGCCAGGACCATTGCCATCATCTCCTGGGAGTGGTGGTATGCTCCCATGATGGAGGAGAGGGCCTCGTGGAGAGTGGGTTCCCTTGGCCTGTCCTGCCCCTGTCGCACGGCAGCCCTCCCAGTTCCCCTGTGTTCGTGTGCCCACTGCCACTGCCCCCAGGTCCCTGTTGTTGTTGGGGTGGTGGGTTATCCTGGGTTTTCTGTAGTGGTGGACACACAGCTGATTGACGTGTCCTGGGGACGGAGGTATGGGCCCGCTGGGTGGGTGCTGTGCTGGTGTTACCAGAGGGTGGAAGGTCTGTGGTGGGCTGTGCCTGTGTGAGGGGAACCGACCGTCCCGAGGCCCACGATGGTCCGGGCTGGTCATCTGGATCCAGCTGGACAGAGCTGCTTTCATCACTGTGGGTGGGGTGGACATGTCTGGACCCTCCTGTCTGGTGACGTTGGGTAGTGGTCCTGCAGGGGTGTAAAAGCAAGATTATTGCATCTGTGTGTGTCATGGTGTGCAATGGGTGGGTGACCGTGTACCCCAGTGCTAGCATTCCTGTGTGTGGGCTTGTGTGATGATGGTTGAGGGGGTGTTATGGGTATGTGCAGTGGGCATGCTTTAGTGATGGGTGTCCATGCTTTGTTGTGTCATGCATGGATTGGTGTTGGGATGTGTGGTTTGTGTTATTAGTACATTTGTGAGGAGTTGGAGTGATAGGGGAGGGGGCAAGGGTGGGGGTCTGTGATAGCATGCAGGTAGGGTGGGGGATACGATAGTTAAAGGTTTGACTTACCAGAGTCCATTCCTCCACCGACTCCTGCGAGGCCCTCCGGATGCAGAATAGCCAAGACCTGCTCCTCCCATGTTGTTAGTTGTGGGGGAGGAGGTGGGGGTCCGCCGCCAGTCCGTTGTACCGCCAGGTGGTGTCTGGAGACCACGGAACGCACCTTCCCCCGTAGGTCGTTCCACCTCTTCCTGATGTCATCCCTATTTCTTGGGTCCTGTCCCACTGCGTTGACCCTGTCGACTATTCTTTGCCATAGCGCCATCTTCCTAGCTATGGAGGTGTGCTGCAACTGTGCTCCAAATAACTGTGGCTCAACCCGGACGATTTCCTCCACCATGACCCTGAGCTCCTCCTTCGAGAACCTGGGGTATCTTTGCGTGCCATGGGGTGGTGTAGGTGATGTGTGGGGTAGTGTGTGTGGTGATAAGTGTGGTGATATGTAGTGGTGTGTGATGTTTTATGCATGGAAGTTGTGTGGGTGATGGTGTTGAGTGACTGTGGCTGCTAGTTTGTGGATGGTGGTGTCTCTCTCTGGCCTTCTTTCGGAAATGTTTTGGTAGTAGGGGTTTGTGGGTGATGTGGGTGTGTGTTTTATATTGTAATGGTGTGTGGGAGTGGTGTGTGTATATGTATCAGGTGTGTGTATTTCAAATTATCCAATGTGGCGGTGTTGTGTATGTGTGTGTGTATTTTGAGCGCGGCGGTGTGTACCGCCAATGGAATACCACGGCTGAAAGACCGCCGCGTGGATTCGTGTGTCGTGTTAGCCTAAGCATATTTCTGTTGGCGCGACGGTGGAGGTTTTGTTTTTGCCAGTTTATCACTGACCTTTGGTGTGGCAGACTTGTGTGGGTGTCTGGATTTTGTCGGATTTCGAGATGTGGGTCATAATAGCTTTGGTGGAATTCCGCGGCCGCGGCAGTCTGTTGGCGGTCTTCTGCACAGTGGCAAGCCGCTTTTACCGCCAATGTTGTAATGACCACCATAGTGTCTATAACTTGTGTATTCCTAAGGGAGCATTGCCTCTATAGTAATTTTCGTGTTGTGTTACCATAATAAAGTACCTTTATTTTTGTAACACTAAGGCCCTCAATACAACCCTGGTGGTCGGTGATAAAGCAGCGGTAATACTGCCAACAGGTTGGTGGTAAAAAATTTGAATCATGACCATGGCCAACACAGAAAGCCACTTTAACACACCGACAGCCACGGCGGTAGCAACGAGCACCGCGGCGGTAACCGCCAACAGCCAGGTGGAAGACAATGTACTGCCCACCCTACTACAACAGGCCTATCCGCCACCTTTTCCAGGATGGTACCAATGCCATCAACAGCATGGCGGAAACAGTACACAGAAGGGAAACAACTCACCTCTGGGCAGTCAGGGAACAACCACGACGCCATGAAGCCCGAACTACAGATGTTATGCATGCTGGTCTACCTTCTCCTGCACCAGGAATACTAATGCCGGCGAAGACGACCACGGTGAGTACTGCCCCTAGCACGCAGGGGAAGGGGGAGGAAAAAGAGAGTTACACACACACGCAACACCTCCACCCCCACCCCTAACACCATACACACAAACAGATGCAGTTACATTACATAAACACCCCGTACCCCTCAGTATTTACAGATATACAAATGGAGGAACACTTCCCAGTCCATAATATCCGTGGACCACAAGGCCATATCACATAGGTCAAGGCCCCACTTGACTCCTGCCTCAATACAGAGAGAACAATGCTTGGGCATCAGGTTGAAAATACACAGACATCTCAGGGGGAATGGGGCACCTCAGCCGGAAGATGGTACAACGCCACTGCTCCTGGAGGGGGCCACATGCCCGCTGCTTGGTCCTGGGGAGTGCAAGGCCACAGTCTCTCAAGTGGGTGGTTTGCCGACTGCTTGGTCCTGGGGAGTGCAAGGCCACAGTCTCTCTAGTGGGTGGTTTTCCCACCACTTGGTCCTGTGGAGTGCAAAGCCACAATCTCTCAAGTGGGTGGTTTGCCCACTGCCTGGTCCTGGGGAGTACAAAGCCACAGTCTCTCAAGTGGGTGGTTTGCCCACTACTTGGTCCTGGGGAGTGCACCACGAGATTTGCAGTGGGCAGGATGCATGACACTCCATGGATGCAGGAATACAGTCCATCCCCCGGTGGCGACGGCTGCACAGTGGTGGCAGTGCCAGTGCTGGTGGCGGTGCCGGCAGTGGTGGGGGGATGCTCCAGCCCCTCCCCTGCAGCCTCGGATGGCTGCCCACTGAGCCTACATCTGCTGGCAGTGGTGGTGACAGTGGTGCAGGTGGCGGTGCAGGCGGCGGTGCTGGTGCTGGTGGCCGTGCTGGAAGTGGTGGGGGAAGGCTCCAGCACTTCCCCTGCAGCCTCGGACAGCTGAAGTGCCATGGTTGGTGCTGGATGCTCAGATTCAGCTCCAGCACCAGGCCCCGTATCCATCCTGCCTGCAATGGCCAGACCTTTGTGCTCGCCCTTGGCAGCTGGTAGTCCCTTCATTCCCCTGCCAGCTGGTGGTGCCACCTTGCCCTTGGTAGATGGTGGTGCCTCCTTGCCTTTGGTAGCTGATGCTGCCTCCTTGCCGGCTAGTGGTGCCTCCTTGCCCTTGGTAGCTGGTGGCCCCTTCTTGCCCTTGCCAGCTGGTGGTGCCTCCTTGCACTTGGTAGCTGGTGGCCCCTTCTTGCCCTTGCCAGCTGGTGCAGGCACACTGGCAGTGCTGACGGGTGTCTCCTTGGAGCTTCTCACACCTGCAGTGTGAGGCTGAGGTGCTGGCCTGGGTTCTGCCCACCCTGGCCCGAAGTGAAGGACAGGGGGGAGGGGCAGGGAAGAAGTCAAGGGTGTGGAGGAAAAGCTTTTTAGGGACACTGGGGTGGGAAGAGGGTGAAGGTTTAGGAGTGGAGGGAGAGGGAGTGGTTGTTGGAGGTGTTTGTCTGCTGTGTTTGAGTGCAGGTGCATGGGTTGATGCTGTTGTGAGGTGGATGGCTGTTGGGTGTCTGAGTGCTTGCATTTGTGTACTTTGGGAGGAGGGGGAACAGGCGCTTTGGGAGAGGACACAGGGGACGTGTGCATGGATGTGGGGGTGGTGACTGCCAGTGAGGGGTGTGTAGTGATAGGCATGATGGTGATGGAGGTAGTGGGTGAGGATGTTGTGCATGCAGGTGTGAGTGGAGATGCAACTGGGAGGGAGTTGGATGAGGAGGAGGAGGCGGACACAGTGGAGGCAGTGGATGTTGGCATGTCTGATTCTGGATGGTTGTTTGTGTGAGTGCCTGTGTGATGATGTGTGGTGCTTGTGTTTGCCTGAGCCACTCTTGGTGTTGTCTTGGGTGCATGCTGGTCTGATGGTGTGCTTGGGATAGGTTGAGGTTGAGGGGAATGGGACTGAGTAGAGGAAGTTGGAGGGGGAGGCTAGAGACAGAGACAATGGCTGCCATCAGGGAGGAGGCTAGAGCCTGAAATGATCTCTGTTGGGCCGCCATGCCTGAGTGAATGCCCTCCAGGAATGCATTTGTTTGTTGCAAATGCCCTGCCAGTCCCTGGATGGCATTCATTATGGTTGACTGCCCAACAGAGATGGATCGCAGGAGGTCAATAGACTCCTCACTCAGGGCAGCAGGGCTGACTGGGGCAAGGCCTAAGGTCCCAGGGACGAAGGAGATGCCCACCCTCCTGGGTGAGTGGGCATGGGAAACAGGTTGAGAGGCTGCTGGGAGGGCGGTGCTGGTACGGGGGTGGCGGCTGTGCCTGTTGTTGGGGTGGCCACAGAGGTGTTCGCCACCACCAGTTAGCTTCCATCGGAGGAGGTTTCACTTTCAGAATTGTCCCATTCAGACTCTGCCGTGGTGCTCCCCTCGCTGTCCGTCCCACTGGTGCCCTCACAGTTGGTTTATTCGGACTCCAGGGCCATGTGGGATGCAGCTCCCTCCGTGGCCGGTGCCTCTGCTTCTCCACCAGATGATGCTAATGCACATAAGGACAGGGTGACAAAATAAAAAGAGGGGAGAAGAGACAAAGGATACAATTGGTCAATGCCAGTAACAACACCACCATTGGCGTACACAACACACAGGGGACAGCACTATGTACTAGGCGAAGCACTACCAGTCACAATGCTAGTCACCAGGCCATGGAGAATAATGCCTAACTCCAATAGCAGACACACAGAACCCTGCCCATTAGTAGATGCCAACTAGCATGCTTGGGGGTGAGTGCAACAGACCCTGCCCAACATGGAACCTACACTGCAATGTTCAACCTGGCCTAGGGGCACCCACAGGCCCACATCCCCCACCCAGATAACACCCCACCACGCAGAATTGGAACTGTACTCACCCCCTTGTGGCTGCTGTGATGCCCTCAAGCGCCCATCCAACTCCGTATAGGCCACTGCCAGTATATGGAACATCAGGGAGGTCAGGGCTCGACGGGCACCCCTTCCTCATTGGGAGGCCATCCCCAGCTGGGCCTCTGCCGTCTTCCTTGCCCAGCGTCTCAGGTCCTCCCACTGTTTGCGACAGTTTGTGCCTGCCATAGACCCCCAGGTTCTGCACATCCTTGGCGATGGCACGCCATATACCCTTTTTCTGATGGGCGCTGACCTGCAGACAAATAAATATAGAAAAAAGGTATCAGTCATACCATCCGGCCTGTTACACCCTTGGCCCACCATATCCCTCCCATCCCCTTACGCACATACATTGCCCACCATACATGCAGCGCTCTGCCCAGGACCCCTCAACCAGCCCCACCTTACACAAGGCCTTCACATGCAGCACTCCATGCATTCATGCCCCATGCATTGTGCACACAGTGTACTCACCTGTTGGTCTGGAGGTCCATAAAGCAATCAGTTCTGGAGTAGGATCCCATCAACCAGTCTCTCCAGATCCTCCAAAGTGAAGGCTGGGGCCCTTTCCCCAGAGACTCGAGCCGTGGTCACTTCCAGACACAGGTCACAGCAGAACTTGCAGTGTAGATCCTTTCCTGTTCAAGGTCAGATAGCAAGTGAGTGGACAGATAGCGTACATCACCATCGGCTACTGGAACCCATAGGGCCCAATGATAACCAATGAAGAGTTGCACGGCGGTCCTCGACCGCCTCCCACAACGGCACACAACATCAGCGGAATTAACTCATTTCCACCTGTCCCTCCACACAGGACAGGCGTCTGCCATTTTTGGGGAGGCAGGCCATGGCACAAAACTGCGTCACAGCAGACATAAGCACATTTAGGGACTATATGTAAACATACTGTTTTTGTCACAACATACATTGCATTTTACTCTGAGGATTTGTTTGAAAATGACCAGTTGCTCACCGTTTTGCCCTCCACATTACATCCACTGAGGATGATTAGGAGATGGAGACATCCCCCGTGTACAGGACCCTGGTGATCTTGGCAACAATGGAGGACAGGCACATTATCCTCACCTACAGACTTGATAGGGCCACAATCCAAGAGCTGTGTACCCAATTGGAGCCAGACCTGATCTCAGCTATCCGTCAGCCCACTAGGATACCCCCTCTTGTGCAAGTCCTATCAGTGCTACCTTTCTTGGCAAGTGGCTCCTTCCAAGTGAAAGTGGCCATGGCAGCAGGGATGTCACAGCCAATGTTCTCAAACATGCTGACCAGAGTGTTGTCTGCCCTGATGAAACACATGTGCAGCTACATCATTTTCCCCCAGGTGGAGGATTTGGCCACAGTGAAGGCTGACTTCTATGCAATGGGATATATCCCCAACATCATTGGGGCAATTGATGGTACACATATAGCCTTTGCCCCCCCGAGAAATGAACAGGTGTTCAGAAATCGAAAGAGCTTTCATTCTATGAATGTGCAGAGTGTGTGCCTTGCGGACCAGTACATCTCCCATGTGAATGCAAAGTATCCTGGGCCTGTGCATGATGCCTTTATCCTGAGGAATAGCAGAATCCCATATGCGATGGCTCAACTTCAGAGGCACCGGGTGTGGCTAATAGGTGAGCCCATGGTCCCCACCCAGTGTCTGTTGGTATATGGGTGTAGGGTTGGCCCTAAGGATGAGTGTGTGGCTAACAGGTATCCCTCGATATTTGCAGGTGACTCTGATTACCCCAACCTCTCATGGCTATTTACCCCAGTGAGGAATGCCAGGACAAGGGCAGAGGAACGTTACAATGAGGCACATGGGCGTACAAGAAGAACTATTGAGCACACCTTTTTGCCTACTGAAGGCCAGGTTCAGGTGTCTCCATCTGACAGGTGGATCCCTGTGCTAGTCACCCAAGAAGGTGTGCCAGATCACCGTGGCATGTTGCATGTTGCACGACCTAGCCTTGAGACACCAGATGCCTTTTCTGCAGGAGGATGGGGCTGGAGATGGTCATGTGGCAGCTGTGGAGCCTGTGGACAGTGACGGAGAGGAGGCAGAGGATGAGGATGAGGACAACAGAACAACTATAATATGACAGTACTTCCAGTGACACACAGGTGAGACACTGTACCTTCACCTTCAATTGCAGTTTTGTATAGTTATTCTTCTCTAGGCAGGCTGCTGTTCCCGCTACTATGGCCACTTACTGTACCCTTTGACGTGTCTATTGACAGATCTACTCTGGCTCCTGGTGTATTGACTGCAGCACATTACAGTTCATACCTATGTATACATAACTGTACAGTCTACTTGCAATATCTACAGATTGTTAAACAAATGAACCTTAAATAATTTGACAAACACCATACTTGTATTTTTTAAGAGGGTGTTTATTACAGTGCTGAGAAGTAAATGGGGATGTGCAATGGGCTGGGGTGATGATGGAGGAAAGTCCAGGATAGAGTTCAGTTTCTTTGTATCACAGGTACATTGTCCAAGGGGGCATAGGAAGGGGAGCAATGGCAGATCAAGGTGGACAGGGTGACAGAGTGGGACACAGGGGTGACAATCAGGAGAGTCCTATTTCCTGGCGGGGTCTTGGCAATGTTCTCTTGCTTCTGCCTGGATCGCAGGGACCGTTTGCGTGGTGGTTCTCCTTCTGCAGGGGGTGGGGTGCTGGTGGCCTGTTTTTCCTGTGGCAGGGCCTCCTGTCCACTAGCGTTGGCAGAGGTGAAGGACTGTTCATTGATGTGGCTAGTGTCAGGGGCCCGTTGGTGTGCTATTGCCTCCCTCATGGTGTTGGCCATGTCAGCCAGCACCCCTGCAATGTTGACCAGGGTGGTGTGGATGTCCCTCAGGTCCTCCCTGATCCCCAGTTATTGTCTCTCCTGCAGCCGCTGGGTCTCCTGCAACTTGACCAGTACCTGGCCCATCGTCTCCTGGGAAGGGTGGTATGCTCCAAGGATGTTGGTGATTGCCTTGTGGAGCGTCGGTTCCCTGGGCCTGTCCTCCCCCTGTCGGACAGCAGTCCGCCCACCTTCCCTGTTGTCCTGTGCCTCTGTTCCCTGAACCATGTGCCCACTGCCAATGACCCCAGGTCCCTGATCATCCTGGGTTTGTGGGGTTGCCTGGGGTCCCTGTAGTGGTGGACACACTGTTGATTGACGTGTGCTGGGGACAGTGGTATGGCCCACTGGTTGGGTGCTGTGCTGGTGTTTCCTGAGGGGGGAGACTCTGTGGTGGCATGGGACTGTGGCTAGGTAACCAACTGTCCTGAGGTCCCTGATGGGCCAGGTTGGTCATCATGATCCAGACGTGCAGAGCTGCAGTCATCACTGTGGGCCTCTTTTGTGGGGGGACTGGATGTTGCTGGCACCTCCTCTCCGGTGATGTTGTGTGGGGGACCTGTGGGGATGTAAATGTAGTGTTATAGTGTCATTTTGTGCATGGGTGAGTTGCACTCTATGGTTGATATTGCCATGGCAGATTGGCCTTAGTGAGAGTTGTTTTTTGGTGTGCTAGGTGATTGTCTCTAGTGTGCATGCAGTGGTGATGGTTGTCCATGCAGGTCTGTGAGTGGTGTCCATGCATTGGTATATCATGCAGGGCTTGGCATTGGGATTAGTGGGTTGTGATGGTGGGGTGTGTGGGTAATGGTGGAGTGATGTGAGTGAGGGTGGGGTATGTGATGGCATGCAGGTAGGGGGGTGAAAGTACTAAAGATTTGACTTACCAGAGTCCAGTCCTCCAGCTACTCCTGCCAGGCCCTCAGGATGCAGTATTGTCAAGTCTTACTCCTCCCATGTTGTTAGTTGTGGGGGAGGAGGTGGGGGTCCACCGCCAGTCCTCTGTACAACTGTCTGGTGTCTTGCAACCACGGAACGCACCTTCCCCTCTTCCTGATGTCATCCCTTGTTCTTGGGTGCTATCCCAAAGCATTGACCCTGTCCATGATCCTCTGCCATAGCTCTATCTTCCTAGCAATGGATGTCTAATGCACCTGTGATCCGAATAGCTGTGGCTCTACCCGGATGATTTCCTCCACCATGACCTTCGGCTCCTCCTCAGAGATCCTGGGGTGTCTTTGTGGTGCCATGGGTGTAGTGTGTGTGGTGTATGTGAGGGTGTGCGGAGTGATGTTTTGGGGTGTGTGCTGTGAGGTGCTTGGATGTTGTATGGGTGATGGTGCTCTGTCGCTCTGGTTCTGCGGATGCTCTTGGTGTCTCTCTCTCTCAGTTGTAAATTAGTTTGTAGTCGTAAAGGGATGTGGGTGGTGTGTGTTTTATAGTGGTGTGGGTGTGGTGTGTGTATGAGTGTCAGGTGTGTGTAGTTTGAATTGTCCAATGTGATGTTGTTTTGTATGTGTGTGTGTCATTGAGGGCAGTGGTGTGTACCGCCAATGGTTTACCGCAGTTGAATGTCCACCGTGGTGATTCGTGGGTCATAATGCTGTGGGTTGGCGTAACGGTGTGGGATTTGGTACCGCCATTTTATCACTGACCTTTGAGATGGTGGGCTTTTGTGTGTGTTTGTATAGTGACGGATTTCTATGTGTGGGTCATAATATGGGTAGCGGTATACTGCCACTGTCGCTGTATGTTGGCAGTATGTTGGCAGCAGTCGGCATGGCGGTAAGCTGGACTTACTGACAATGTCATAATGAGGGCCTAAGTGTATTCTTTCATGTGTGTAAGTGCTTTGTAACTACAGTGGTATTGCATGAGCTTTGCATGTCTCATAGATAAGCCTTGGCTGCTCATCCACAGCTTCGTCTAGAGATCCTGGCTTCTAGACACTGCCTACATTTCACTAATAGGGGATACCTGGACCTGGTATAAGGTGTAAGTACCTTAGGTACCCACTACACACCAGGCCACTTTCCTACACCTGTAAGTAACAGAGACTTTTAATTGAAGTTGGGCAAAGTTCAAAGGGAGAAAGGGGTATAAGTGTTGGACCCAAAACCCCAGACTTCAGATTACGTCAAGGATTCCTAAGGAACCTCTGCCAAGAGAAGAGCTGAAGAGCTGAGGAGAAGTGTTGCCTGTGACTGTGCTTTGTTGGGCTATCCTGCAGTTGCTGCTTCCCCCTGTAAAAGGGGACAAAGACTGGACTTTGTTGAATATTCCTGCTTGAGATGAATCTCTAAGGGCTTGGAATGAGTTTGCCTCCTGTTTTTGAAGCCTCAGGGACAGCAAAGGCTTCCCCAACCAGTTTCTGAGTCTGCATGCTGTGGACTCTAGCTTGCCAGAGGGTGCTAATCCTGGGACCCTGGAAGTAAATTTCTGGTTGAAATCCTGTGAAATGATGCCAGATGACTCTGTGCAACTTCACAAAGGATGCCAATGCATGAAAAGTGTGATGCTGCCTACACCTCGACCCATGGACCTCGCCGAGGCGCAATGACCCCACCGTCATTGTAGGCCCAAAGTCGTTGCAGCCTCTGACGTCCGCACACCCGTATTTCGTGACACCCGACTCCGTTGCAGCTCCTGTGACCCTGTGATGTGTTCGCGACCCAGTGAGGTCGCCCTGCAGCCTAGTGAGTTAGCCAGAAATCAGATATGCCGTAGGTGCCAAGGGACTGACTCCTTGCAACCCATGCCACCTCACCTCTACCGTTCTGCAGGAGGACCTGACACCTCTTTGAGAGGCCTCTGCTCCTTCACCCCTCAGCACCAGAACCGATGCTGCATCGGACCAGGTGACTCCTAGCTCACCAACTCCGTGCACCGGCCTGTTCTTCCACACTTTTGCTAAGGTACTGCACCTGGGGGTCCATGTGACTTCATTAACGGAGCCAGTGGCTAAAGCTAAAGGCTAAAGCCATATTTTTAATTGTTTATTGTGGATTTTTATTGTATTTGGTCTTGTTGCATTTAGATAAATATTTACTAAATGTCTGTGGTATCCATTTTGTTTTGTTTCGTGCCAAGCTACCAAGGGGGTGAGCGGGGCTAACCCAGTCTTTTTCACCTTTACCCTGACTAGAGTGAGGGTCCTTGCTTGGACAGGGGGCCACCTGATTGCCAACCAAAGACCCCATTTATAACAGTAAGTGTATATTTACACATGCAGATTTAATGACATGCAAATGTATCTTTGTTATTAAATGCCTAAATTTCTGCCATGTCTGACAACCCATATAATAAGCCTCTGGTTCAGGAGTCAACGAAGATTATACATTGTATCTTATAGTAGAAACCTAAAGAGTAAAATGCAAGCTTTTGATTTTATTGGGTGCCAGATTTATCATAGGATTAAGTTGTCCTTGTGTCACGCTTGGTAATGCAAGGGTAATGCAGTCCCAAAGTCAGATTTACCTTGCCATGCAAAGTCACCTTGTGTGGTCTTGCGTGGCTTGGTAAATCTGGAGTAATACAAGGCAGAGCAAGTCACTACATTGCTTTTCTCTGTGCCAGAAGGCCATTACATGAGGGGGACTGCGGGTTCGCACTGCTCAACTGTGGCGCGTGTTTTTTGCTAAGGAAGATGAGCTGTGTAGCTTCCCTCAGATGGAAATCTTTCTTGACAAGGCATGCTTTTGTGTTTTGTTTTAGTACAAAACAGAAATCTCAAATTATACTCTTTATTACTGTTGTAGTATTCTGACATCATCAGCTGTGTCAAACACAGTTCTTAATTTGCAAAAACATATGTGCCAGTGATACAAATTTTGCATAAAATGCCGGCACTGGTTAGCCTTCTTCCACTACCAGAAATGTCCACTATGTCAAAGGCCCTAAAAAAAGTGATGAAAATGAGCTTTGACTTTAAAGCTGGACAGTAAAAGATACCTAATATTGGGAAACAGTTGTCTACTGCACCCAAAGTCACTGCACCTGATGTACTCATGAATCAGCTCCCTTCAACACTTATGCCTTCTTTCCCTCCCAAGTGACTCTGATTCAGCTTGTTTATATCACCACTAATCCTCTCCTTTGCCTAGCAGACTCACTTTCACTATGTATTACACCTGCATCAGCACACCTGCCTCTCTTTCACCTACCCCATCAGATATGGCTCCTCTTCCATGTTATAAACATTAGCTAAAGTACTTGATTCAAGAAAAAAAAGAATTACAATGTAGACGGAAAAAAGTGGAGAAAGAGGGTCCCTGAACAACTAAGCAAAGGGAATATGAAAGATGCTTATTCATAGCAGGAGACAATGGTCTGGTGAATATTCAGCTCTGTAATATATTAGATATGAATGTATCTTTCTGTCTGCTCTAAGTCTTATCATCGCCTTCATATTAAAATGGGATGCAGCCACTTGAAGGATACAGAGAAGGAGGGTACCAGGGCACACCCAATCAGAAAAATAGAACATCATGGAGATGCAGAAGTCATACTTAGTTTAACACCAAGGGGCATATTTATACTCCGTTTGCAACGAATGTGCGTGAAAAATTTTGACGCACAATCAGCGCAAACGTTGGCCCATATTTAAACCCTGATGCTAGAGGCCACGCGCGAGAAAAATCCGGAGTGTGCGTCATTTTCTGGAAGCGGCAACCCGCCCTGCGTTAATGATATGCAGGGTAGGCGTTCCCGTCCAAAAAACGACGCACACGGCCGTGCGTCGTATTTATGCTTCCGGGCTAAAAGGACTCCCGGCCGGTAGGCGGAGCAAAAAAATGACGCAAAGCCCAATGTGCGTCAAAATTTAACGCCTGGGTCAGGGCAGGCGTTAAAATGGGGCAAACACACCTGTATTTAATCAGAACACACAGAACAAACAGCAGAGCAGCAGAGCAGCAACAGGGAGACATGGAGGTGATTTTGATTCAGCTTGCACGTAGACGCAGAGCCCTGCAGCAACAACAGCAGCTACAACAACAACAGGAGGGACCCCGAAGGTAGCGCAGAAGGCAGGAGAGGATATTCTGCCCAAGAACAACCCTGCATGGCCTCAGGGAACACAACATCATCCAGAGGTACCGGTTGAACTGGCAGGCCATTCAGCAGCTGCTGAGAAATATTGAACAGCAGTTGGCCCCCACTTTGGTGACACCCCGCACCATCCCAACAGAAACAAAGCTGCTTGCCGTACTTCACCTGCTGGCAAGTGGCTCGTTTCAGACAACTGGTGCCCTGGTTGGTGGAATATCACAACCATCATTCTCTGCATTCCTGCCAAAAGTACTGGATGCCATCATTCGCCTGACACCCCGCCACATCTGCTTACCTAACACACTGCAGAAGCAGCAGGAAACTAAACAGGGGTTCTACGCCATCAGTGGCTTCCCACACGTCCTTGGTGCAATCGACTGCACACACGTACGCCTTGTGCCACCTGCTGCAACAGAACACCTCTACCGCAACAGGAAGCACACACATTCAATCAACGTGCAGGCCATAGTCGATCACCAAGGATTGATCAGCAACATCGTGGCTAAATATCCTGGGAGTGTACATGACTCATTCATCTTCCGTCACAGCACCATCAACCAACACTTCCAGGATGGACGGTATGGCAATGGACTACTTGTTGGTAAAGACAAATATCAAACTTATATACACACTGCACAGCAACCCTCTAGGACAAACAACACCTACACCACAATAGCAACACCTAGCCAGGAACACACTGAGGTCCTCACATCACTAGCCATGTGTCAGAAGTCACCATTGAACCTGTCACACATTGGAATTTACTCCACAGCTTAATGTGAAGACATTAATGAGTGTGGTTGCCTAAATGTCACCTTGCAAATTGGAAGTGTCACAATAACCTGTACATTGACACATTGCATAAGTCTTAAGGTATGGGATGTCCAGGGTACTTTCATATGAACGTGTTAACTACACTTTCATGTTTTAACTCTGCATGGAACTATCATCTCACCCCCAGTGAAGACACACGGACACGTGTATCACAAGTCACAATGCAAGGGAGGGCACACTGTTCTGAAAATCCAAATACATACTGCTGACAAACGGTTAGCTAACAAACACTTGCTCAGCCAAGGAAAAAACTCCATGCAAAACTTTTCTCCTACAAGTATAGGTTGTCACATTAGTACACAAAAGAGTCACAGACAACACAAGACAACTACTGCCATCAAAGGTCTGTACAAGAGTGCCTCCTACATCTAATTGATCCCATTCTGTGTTCCTCTTTCAGCTGATCAGGGGTATGGCATCCAGCCTTGGCTAATGACACCATTTGGGAACCCGACTACTGCTGCAGAGCGGGCATACAACGACGCCCATAAGAGGACACGCAGCATTGTTGAGCGGACCTTTGGGATCCTAAAGTCAAGGTTCCACTGCCTTGACATCACTGGCGGTAGCCTACTATATTCCCCAGAGATGGTCTGTAGGATCATACTCACTTGTGCCATATTGCACAATATTTGTGTAAAAAGGAACATTCCCCTCCTTAAACCAGACCCAGACATGCCTGAAGACGATGAAGAGGAGGATGCTGGCCTGCAACAGGAGGGGGAACAACCAAACACGGCTGCTGGAGTGCGTAGGCGCCAACAGCTTGTAAATAATTTCTTTTCATAATTTCTTATATCAACACTTATTGCACAATTGTAAATAAACACAGATAACAAACACCACATCATGCTTTGGCCTATTCATTTCTGCCCACCTTTAGTTTGAATTTGCTGAAGAAGAATGTCGTCTCATTGAGCAATAATGACATAACACTCATAACACAAAAAATATACACCACAAATGTCTGCACACAGGCTATGATGTTTCATGATACATTACCATCCACAGAGGCCAACAGGAGTACAAATGTGGCAATGACACATGCCTGATCCAGACACCTGAGACAGTCTCTCACTCATCACAAAAATGTAGCTCATTTGAAAGTCTCATAACACGTGTTCAGTGACAGGGTGGGACCATCCATGTGTACGTGACCATGTCCTCAATGGCTTAAATCAATTTTTGATATAAACAATACCCAATTAGAACAACATTAGCTGCCACTAACTCATGAGGAGACATTGAAGTTACAGTGACATCATACACCCAGACAGTTGATAGTGGATCCACATTCGCACACACATATAAACATATGTCATGCAATCAACCAAATATTTGCAAGCAGCCGATCACAGTAGTGTCCCAGTTCGAACCTAGCAGGAAGAATGTAACATGCCACTAAACCAGGTAATGCATAAAGGGCCACATACATCAACAACCTATTTGTCATCAGCACATGAGGAACGCTGAGATTTAGCAAACATAGTCAGTGCAAAATGGTATGTCAGATTGCTCCAAATAATCAATAGGGCAAACGTCAAATGGGCTAATGGGCTGAATGAATGGCTAACAGTGATTCATACCGTATGGCCTTCCATTAGCCTGCTGCTGCAGGTTTTGCATAACAGAATAAATGAAAGCCATGGATAAATTTGCAAATCTGGAAGGGCAAACCCTAGGGTGCTGGGGGCCTAAGTCCACCTCTACCGCCCCCCAAATATACAAGAATTATGTACATGTGTAGTAAACACATGCATAAGGCGCATGTGTGGCCTACATGTCAAAAGTCAAACACAAATCAGATACACAAAATCCTTATTAGGACATGGTTAGCCCCATAAAAAGTGTAAGTGACTATTGCACTCCCTGTTTGGACTATAGATAAATGCATTACCATGATAAATGTAGACACATTTTTGAGAAGGAATACATCCTGGTATCCCATTCATCATTTCAAAACAGCCATCAGCAATTACCCAAAATATGTGTACAAATATGGTTAATAAATATTTTGAGCTATCATAAATATTACAGTGTGAATGCCTTCTATACATCCAATAAGGGACATGTGTCATAGCTAACCACAAATGTGTATCACATAGCACCGTTTGGTCATGACAAAGTTCCTTTCACAACTTGAACAAATGAAGACATTTTTGTCAAAATGCGTCATATTTCGACGCATACAGCATGGGCGTCATAATTTTTTGACATACAGGAGTGCACAGAATGCAGAGTCAAAAAATATTATATGAAAAATAATAAATTAATAAGCTACATTACATGTCCACCATATTGTCTATGAAGCGTCATATTTCCACACATACAGCATGGGCGTCATAATTTTTTGACGTACAGGAGTGCACATATGAAAAATAACAAATTAATAAGCTACATTACATGTCCACCATATTGTCTATGAAGCGTCATATTTCCACGCATACAGCATGGGCGTCATAATTTTTTTATGTACAGGAGTGCACAGAATGCAGAGTCAAAAAATATTATATGAAAAATAATAAATTAATAAGCTACATTACATGTCCACCATCTTGTCTATGAAGCGTCATATTTCCACGCATACAGCATGGGCGTCATAATTTTTTGACGTACAGGAGTGCACAGAATACAGAGTCAAAAAATATTATATGAAAAATAATAAATTAATAAGCTACATTACATGTCCACCATATTGTCTATGAAGCGTCATATTTCCACGCATACAGCATGGGCGTCATACTTTTTTGACGTACAGGAGTGCACAGAATGCAGAGTCAAATATAATTTTTATATTTGGTTCTCATATTTGCCAACAAATTACAATTCTACACTAGAACTGTAAACTCAGCCTCACACAAATGTAAGGGAACAATGAAGAAATTAGTTTTGACTCTGCATTATGTGCAATGTTATGCGTCAAAAAATATGACGCACAATCTGTATGCGTGAAAATATGACGATTAACGGAGAAAAAAAAACAGCGGCCATTTTATGCAGGAAGTGATGTAATAGGATATCCTGTTTACATAATCTGTACTGTGAGTTTACTTTCACTTTCACTTTGCAGTCTCAGATTCTTCTAGACTGTGTGGTTGTGTGAAAAGTGTAGTCCTGTGTTTTACTGCTTTTGTGTCCTGTGTACCTTGTATTTTGTGCTTTTGTGATCATAGTCTTGTTGTCTAATATTGTCTTAGTCTGTTTTGTATACTTTTGTCAAATCCAGTTTTTGTTTGTTTTGTCTATGGGAGTCTGTTCTGGGTAGTTTAAATTTGGGGTTAGTTGGGCTATTTTTCATAAGTTTTCTTTTTCCTTCACTACTCTACCTTTCCCCATTTCCCACTTTTACTTGTTTGTCTCATTTTTCACCTTTCAATTTGTAAATATGTCAGGTAGGCCTCGGCTTGCCAGGATGGGTGAGGAGGAATTGGGGGGATTCATTTGGCTTGTTTGCCATTTCCTCCCACTCATGCTGGAGGCTGGGGGCCGTGTGATACAGGGGTATCACACGGAGGCACGTAAAGTCCGGTGGGGGAAGGTGCGGCATCACCTGGTCCGGGTCTACGGTAGCATTAGGAATGAGCATCAACTCAAGCACCGCTGGGCTGATCTGATATCTAGGGAGCAGGATCTGCTGGACCACCTGGGAATACTTCGCGGCAGCATTATTACCCGCTTCTCCTGACTCCTCGCACCGTCTCCGTCTTACAAGACTCGCGGAAACTTGAAGGCTTAAGACTGGGTCCTTCTGGACCCCATGATAGCATTATTTGGTACTACGGATAAACCATATGACTTATTTCCATGAATACGGCAAGCCTCATATTGTAATGACAGGAGTGCCAGCCATAATTTTTGGCGAGACTGATCATAACCAGTGGATACAAAGTTACACCTAAGGGGCTATAGAAGCCTAATTGGAACAAATCTTTTTCCAAACTTGAATCTATGAGCCTTGAAAAAGTCCATGAGCACGAAACACGTGTTGGCTGGTTTTTGATCTCTCACATGCTTTGTTTCACATAAAGACACGCTCACCATTGGAATACCGTGTCTTCTTTTGCAATATCATGGATTAAAATATCTTTTGCAACTCTACTCATCTTGGACTGCATATTTATTATACAGATTTCGAGTGCCCTGGTCCTTTGTTCTTTTTCAGGATTGGTGGCCATGTTGGTGAGTACAAATCAATTACATGTGAATAATTGAAAGCTCTGTGGGGACATGTGATGATTGTTACCCAATCTGCTAGATAAGTAGCTGACTGTGTGTAATGCTAGGGAAACCTAATGTGTATTTGTTGCACGATGTGTAGGAAGACCAATGCTAGCAGTCAGATGGCTCATGTTTTCAACACATACCGGATGCCTGTAGCTGTATGTAATGTGTTGTTGCCTTTGTGTCAGACAAGCGACACGTTAATGCCTCTATTTGAACTCTACAGGTCATAATTGCCAGTGAGAAAGTGATGTTGAAACAACATACCTACATATGTAGACGCCATAGCTAGACAGAAAATTGTAAACCCATGATGATGCTATAAATGTGTGGTGCCTTCACGTCACATGAAGTTAGCTATGTTGTCCACACATATGTCACATGTGTGTCTGGTTGGTGTGTGTTGAAAATGTCCACATAGCCTGTTTGAGTTTGAGGGGTCATGCAGTCCTCAAGTAAGCAGCTTTTGGATGTCTCTCTGGGATGCACATGATGAGATGAATGCAACCCATTATTGTTGGGGCATACTAATGGAGGTGTATCTTTGACACCACATGACTGACCTTGCCACTGCATGTGTGTAGTAGGGTGTGTAACTGTAGCAGGAGACTCATCCAATGTAAATGTTGATTAAAAATTCATCCATGCAGTATGAGCATGTGTGAAAGTGTATCATTACGCATGTCATATTCACACAGTGTCATAGTAACTGCAATTATTTGTCAGTGCACGGAGTCTGAGTATATTCTTCCTTTCATGCTTTACAGGTGGACCTGCACCGTACACCGTGGGAGAGGGGGCACATTTTGAGGACCCCAATACCTACAGTGAGTGTGGCCTGAGTGCTATTTTTATTGTTTGCTAGTGATGCATGATGGACTACTGTGTGTTCAACAGAATTCAAGATTTGATGCGCTGCCCGTTCATTGGCATTGTTGCTTTAGTGGGATTTCAAATATCACTTCTGTTTCTGTAGACCAATACTTAGCCATCTCTCAGATTTAGGGGCTGTAGGTCATTCCAGTCGGCCCGCTATGGGGAATGGGATGAGTCATGTGGAATACACTGGTTAATGTAAGAGTTGCTCTGGGTCTTGGCTTGGACTGAGTCTGCATATCAGACTGACATTCTCCCAGATAGCTTTGGCAAAAGGCTTGTATAAAATATGCAGCTTCCTAGTTGAGGATGGACTGTGTACACTGTAGGCATGTACTTCCACAAGTTGAACTAGAAGTGTGTGTGACTAGAGTGCAATGGCCTAGGTGTTCAGTCGACTCATGATCATGGGTGTTCTTGCTCCTCTGTGTGTGTGGTAAAACATGCCTCACTGGTAGTATGTGATGTTGGCCTGAGTCAGTGCATTTTGACATGTGTGGACCTTGGATAGGACAATGTTTGGCTGACTCCAAAGTGTTGCTAGCCCTTCATTGGTGTTGTGTGTGGAGCCAAATACTTGTTGACCTTTCTATACACTCCTGGGTGTGCATTGAATCTGGGATTGTTGGTTGTTCTTCCCACCCCACTGCCATGTGATTGGGAATAGGGTACCTAGGACTGTAGCAACCAGTATGTTACACATACTTGTGACCTTTTGCAACTTTGTTTAGAACCTAGTGTACACATTCAGTTATGGCCCATGGGTTCAATATTTGCAAACAACAAATTACAAATGGAATTGAGTGAGGGTTGTGAGAGTTATCACATAGAGTGACATATGTAGTGAAGTCAGTATGCGGAAGAGGTTCAGCCATAATGTCAGCTGCATTAGGCATTATTTGGATGAGAAGTTTAGGCTGATGTCACCCATCATGTAGAGACATGGATATGCTAGGTGTGAGATGGCCTTATGTATGCAGGCTTCACATGTACTTCCTCTGAGACTTTCAATGAACTATGTTGTGACAATTGCTGAAACAAATACAGTACAAGTAATGTGCAAACGACCCATTGTGCTATTCCACCCAATGCATTTCCCATGGTAAATATTTGCCATATCTCTTCACAGCTGCAAACATGAGTGCCGCAGATAGACACCAGTTTGAGAGGCGTGCCATGCGATACCGGCACATCCTGCAGGTGCAGTCGGGGTACAGGAGGATGGCCCGCAAATACCTAGCAGATCGGGCCTCCGGGGCATGGTGGGCCTCACCACAGGGTGGCCCTACATTGCCCACCACCACCACATCCACCAGGTCTCCCCAAGTGACCCCAGCAACGTCGGGGACAGTTGACCCTGGCTCGTCATCAAGACCTGGACCCAGCCATTTTCAACACCCAGGACAGTCCAGTGGGCATTCAACTGCTGGCACAAGGTCCACCTCGGCCAGCACACAGACTGCAGCAGCCCCTCCTGTGGACCCAGCCGCATTCCTGGCATTAAGCCGTAAATTGGACAAGGTTTTTACAAAGGTGGACAAGCTAAGCCAGGATGTGGCATATATCAAGAAAAGGGTTGGGTCCATTAGGCGGACCCTACGGAGGGCCAACCTCTAGGACTTTTGCCATGTTTTACTTTTACCCCTCCCCTCTCTCCTCTTTCCTATTTTGTACTGATAGTTGGGTTTTGGGGATTAGTATTAGGTTAGTATAGGTTGTTAGCTTAGTTAGTGTTAGGGAAGAGGGTGGGGGGTCCTAATTCTTTCTATTTTTCTTTTTTGTGTGGGTGGGTGGGGGTCAAATTTGGGATTCCTGTTTGTTTAAAAAAAAAATACAAAAAAATATATGATTGTTTAGGATAGTATAGTATGTGTGTAGGTTAGTATGTGTTGTCCTGCATGTGTCCTGTCTCATAATGGTGGGTGGGGGGTTGATGTTTAGATGGTTTCGTTTTATGTGTAGAGTAAGTTTAGCTTAGGTTAGTTAGGGACAGTTGTGGGTTAGTAGTAGTCAGGTTAGATTAGTGTAGGTATTACTTTTCCCTTAGTTGCCTCTTGTGTGAATAAATAGTAATAAATATATAGTTAACCCTTTACATGATGCATTAGGTGCTACTTTATCATGGCCTTGACATCAGTGTAGGTGAATGTTTTTCTATGACATTAGTGTCCTATGCTAGCCACCACAGAAAATTGAGGTTTAACATGCCAGCTACCCGTGTGCTAACTTGGTAAGTATCCACCATTTGGGAGACCCACCATTGGTAGTTTGCATCGATCACCAAGGTTTTGTGTTGATGAGTAGGTATTCTACTTCACAAAGTGTGCTTCCAGACTTGTTATTGTGGGTAATTTAATAGGTCGGACTGCAGTGTGATGTTCAGGGAGATCTTTGTAGATGAGGTGTTGTTAACACTCTTGTCTTGTTGCCTTCATTGCTGACCTAGATCATGTGTGTAATAATTCAGCATGACTTTCCTTCATGGAAGTATACTCAGAAAGGGTGATTGATGCAGTGTTTTCTTTTTTTGTTTGCTTAGATTTTGCTGCATAATTTCATGTTTTAGTATTGCATGGTGCCTACATATCTCAGCCACCATTAGTTGACTAGAATTGCTATAGATGGAGCATTATTCTGTCCAACACAGCATGATTGTGTGTGGTTTGTCCCTTCATCAGTTATTCTCCTCAGGATGGTAAGGCTATGATGCAATCCTGGCCACTGCACAGATGTATCAGACTACATGATGTCAGGACAGTTGTATTGACAAGCTACATGGTTGCCACACAGGCACTTTAGAGTTATGTACTGCACAGTTGATGTGTGAAATAACACAGAGACATATTAGGTGTGCAAGTGCTATTTATTGATAGGTGCTGTAGTGCAAAATGTCCATTGTCCATGTTTGCTGGGTCCGTTCTGGTGCATTCTTACATGGTGATCCTACAGAAGGGGTGTGGATGATGCTCCTGACATGCTGGGGTGATGTCACAGACAGTGCAGAGGGACAGGAATTGGCAAATAGTAGGAGAGAGACATTCACTGGCAATGGTGACAATTCATACAGTGGATTGCAGAACAGTCATTGAGTGTAGTTGTAGTGAGACTGGCATTTGACAAAACGTAGGACCTTGGTCAAAGTAGGCCATGGTGCAGGGACTAGTGTTTCCGGGTACTCTTCCGTGAGAATGTGATCTGTTCCATGTCTTCTTCTTCTGATGTGTGTGTTGCCTGGTTTGTCCTTGTTGTTGTTGCTTGTGAAGGGGCAACACACACCTCAGTGTTAGAAGACGTGGAGGCAGACATCCCGGGGGCTGCTCCCTGTGGAGTTCTTAAGGGCAGTACTGCAGCAAGGAGGGCCTGCTGTTTTTTGAGAATAGCAGCCACATCACAATGGTAGGCAGCCAGGTCGGCCCTGAGGGGTTCAATGTTGCATTCGTGCACACATTGACTGGATTGCAGTTGTAGGTGTTGTGTCAACGGGATTACAGCTGTGCTGATTTCCTTCTGTGTTTTGGCAAGTTCCTGCAAGAGAGATGTTAGGGCTTGCATAGCAGCTGCTTGATCTGCAAATGACGTCATGCACAAACGCACCCCCTCAAGGCTGGCTGCCATGTTTTGCATCCCCACCCGCACCTCCTTGGCCAGCTCCCGCTGTACACCAACTACAGTTCTTTCAAAGCTGGTGCCAGTGTCGTCAGAGTCCTCAGCTGTGTTGGAGCTGGCAGGTCTTACAATTTGGTTGGTGGGTGGTTCTTCTGTGATGGCTGCTTGTTCTGTGCTCCTCCTTGTGACTGAAGGTGGGGTCTGGAGGGTTTCAAGGACCTTTTGGATGGTCTCCTGGGAAATATTTATGGGCTTGTCATCCATGTCATCATTGAAATCAGGGACAGGCATATCGGCAGGAGATCCATGTTCCTCTGCAATGAAACAGGGTACAATTAGTGTGTCTGTGTTGTGACAATTTTGCCATAACATGCAAGCCTTTGGATGACTTAACTTTGTGCTCTGGTTTGGTATTGGTATCTGCTGTCCTTCATATGGGCATTGTTATAGGCCTATGGCCCACCTGTGTGTCACATGTATGATATTGAGTTATCAGACTTGTCTGCCTAATCGCCTCTAGGTGTTGCTTTGTACCAATTTGGGAATAGCCATCTTTTTGTCCTACTCGTCCCTCCGTGTATATCTATTCTTATGGAGAGACATTTTGTCGCGTGGGCTCTCATTATCCTAAATGAGACTACTGGATTTCTAGGCAGCAGGATAGCTAATGGTGTGGGGGACTGAGTCTGACCCACCTGTAAATAACTCTGTCACCCTAATTCTTTCTTTTTGCTCTGGCTAACTAGCAGTGCCTCATGTCTCCCACGGCAAAGAAATGATTAGTCAGCCGAGCGCATGACATCTTTGGAACTTTTCAGGGAAGTCGTGGTCACTCAGATCCAAAGCAATTCTCTCTTTTCCAGTATGATGTCATATACAAATGACAAAGACAGTATTTGTTTTATATGATGATTTCATAAAACAACTGACTTTTAGATAATTAGGTGTGAGCCGGAATAAGCCAAACAATACAACATGGTAGAATTGAAATAGTCACCAGGAGAGTAAAACATTTGAACAAAGCTATCATGGTGCCTAACTGTTTCTACTCTCCCTCTCTTGTTCTATTTAGAGCACAGCATGTTAAGCTTCGAGCTTGCCTGTCTGAATCACTGGGGAGACATCAGCCCTCATACCTGAGCAATGGCCTGTGATCTGGTTCAGCATCTGCAGCAAGGCAGGCAGCGTCTGGTTGTGGTTCTCTGTTCGGAAACTACCTCTTGCGTGTATTGGGACAAGGAAGTGATTTTATAACTAACATGTCATCGTGATCATAAAATGTCCCTACGCAGGAATGCCAAATCTAAACTCCTATCACGTCTATCGGCAATGTACCAGACTGTATCCTTGACTGGAGCACAGAGTGAATATGTTATGGAGAACTCCAGTGCTGAAGTAGGCAAAACAGTGTGATATGAATAAAAAACAACACCGTAGAACTGGCAATTTGCTAAATAACTGATACGAAGCCTAATAAAAAGCATTTAGTGCAAAGTGCACAGAGGCTCTAAGCTGTTAGCAAATGAATAAAAGTAAATTCAGGGCAAAGTGCACAAAGGCCTAAAGCCTGAAGCTAATGCGCAAAGTATACGCAAAACTTACCACACTACACTTTCACTGGCTGTGGGTGTTGTGATTGCCCTGGCAGCACACTTGCCTCTCAGGACCTGCCCCAAACACTTTTTATTCACATTGATCTAAACGTAAATGTTAGGTGGCATATCCTATGCATGCCAATGTTAGGATGTGGTATGGATGTAAACATTGTTGATGTTTCGAGATGATGTTGGGTAATGTGTGTTTAATTGGATTGCCCTGTTTATCGTATCAAAGTCCTATTTGGTTCTCAGACTGTGCAGGTGTGTTTCAGTGACCAGTTGCATGTGTCCCCTCCTCAATGTTGTTGTCTGAGCAGTATGACATTAGTGATGTTGCCTTGTTAGCCAGGCACGTGAGGGACCCTGACGTATGCAGCATGTGTCTGTCCTTAGTGCTGTGTGGCTCCTATTGCTGTTTACTTTGGCTGATGTATGTATCAACTATGGGCATTGGCATTTGAGTGTACTGGTGCCTTTGTCTTATTTCTAGAAATAGTTGCAGATGTCATCCTCACCCCCTAATTTAGGTATGTATGTTCCATGGGGAGGTTCCTGCCATTTGCTACTATAGCTGCACAGAGATCAGAGGTGTTATTGTCAACTGTTGTCGCAGTTACATTGCAGTTGTTGTTTTGGCTACTGGATTACTGATAGGGACCTAGTTGATGTAGGATACATTTTGACTGACGAGTGCCTGGATGTAAGTTTGACGTAGTGGCCTTCCCACCTGTCGCTGCTTTCCCTTGGCTCCATTGTTGTCATTACAGGATGGCCCCATGGGACTGTTGTTGGTGCTGTATTTTGTCGTGCCCCAGCTTCTGTCTGTGCTGGCCATGCCCCCCTGCAGTGCCCCTTTACCCATGCCACTTCATATATATGCTGACTTACATGCATTGTGTAGTAGGTATTCCCCCCCCCCGGTTGCAGTTATCATTATTGTATTATAATTCCCCATGCGACTTACCCTGCATGTGCGTTGTGTCGTGGTAGTCTGCGCTGTCCTGTCCTTCAATCCCTGTGACGATCTCCTCAGGGATGACGGCTGCGACCATCTCCTCCATGTGGTCCAGGGCCTCCTGGTGTGCTGGACTCCCCCCTCCAGTCTGCAGTGCTGCCTTCCTGTTCCTGGCCATTTTTTCTTTTGTCCTACGTTTGCAGTCATGCCAGCGTTTCTTACACTCGGTGACTGTTCTGCGTTCTTCAGCCACACTGTTGATCTTGTCCACAATTTTTTGCCATGTGGCCTCTCTCCTACTGATTGGCAACTTAGAGGTGATGAACAATTGGTGCTGGTGTTCCGTCACCTCTTTAACCAGGATTTCCTGCTCCTCTGCACTGAAGCGACACTTTCTTTTTTTTCGATAAATGTCCTGGTTCCTGTATGGATATTCCTGGCTGGTTCCTGGTCTGCTGTCATCTTCCTGGGGTCTGTTGTGGCATCTGGGATCCATTTTGGCTCTCCTCTGCTGAAAGGGCAGTGTTCGCGGGTGAATTTGACGCTATTGCGTCAAAAAAACAGCACTTTCCGGGTTGCGCTGTTGTAAATCGACCCACAGTCATTTGCGTCGCTTTACCGTTGGTTTCCTTTACGACTTGATGCCGCTGTGTGCGTCACGAAATAATGACTCCCACCTGTTGGTTGCGCCGCTGTGCGTCAAAGTATAAATTTGATGCCCGCACGCCGCATCGAAATGCCGTTAGCCAGCGTTAAAATTTTGGACGCAAAGCTGCGCCGGCGCAGCTTTGCGTCAAAAAGTATAAATATGGCCCCAAGTACTTCCAATTCAATCATTGGAGAATAATGTGAGATCACTATTGCATAAACCCTTGGATCCTTTTAGAACATTGGAGCAACCAATAACACCGAGTTGAGCTCACAAGAGAGGTGGAACCTTTGTCACTCAAATTGTACTGCATCACAAAGCCACAATTGTCATTTAAATATTGTTTGTACACAAGGATTCACATGGTATGCCTTTAAATCGCTTTCACATCAGTTCGATGAAAAATGTCAAAGCTCTTCCATGCATTCTAACCAAGATCCAACTGATGGTGAATATATACAGAATCTTCAGAGAATTCCAAAGTTCCTAATTGCTTAAACAAGACATTAGCCCCAGTGTTTAGCTAGGCCTGGAATTACGAGGGCAAATCTCATAACTATGTGCTTGTGATTGAAATGTATTGAGCTACACCCAGTGTTGAAAAGTTGTGCTGATTTTAGACTCTGGAGTGGTGAGTGGCATTCAGGATTGGGGCATTTGAGCCATTTGTCCAGGAGGAATTGTATACAGTGATTAGTTTCTAAAATATATTATCACTGTGGCAGGGCTAACTGTCCACTGTAGAAAACATGAGTCTTGATTACAATGTGAATTTTGGTAACTTGGGAAAGGAATCAGCTAGAAATATAATTATGCCGTTATTTTGTTATTTTAAGTTTTTTATGTTATGTTAAGTCGATTTATTTGGCACAACTTATCACCGATGAGGATATCCAGGTACTAGAGCAGGAACGTAGGTGGTGCAGAGCTCGTAGTTGAACAGCCAAGCCTTCAGTTTTTTGTGGAAGTTGTGTAGCAAGGGAGCTGTGATGATGTGTTGAGTAAGTTCTTTCTAGGTCTTGGTTGCCATGAAGGAGAAGGAGCACCAAAGTGACTTGCTTCTGTGGATACAAGGATCCGTGCATGGGTGACAGAGGTTGAGTGGAGGTGTCTGTTTGGTTGTAGCTTTGAAGTCAGTCATTGATGCAAGATGATCCAGTGTTTTGGAGGGCTTTTTAGGCATGGACAAGCTGTTTGAATTGGCAGCTTTTCTAGATGGATATCCAGTGTAGTTCAGTGAGGTAGCGAGTGATGTGAGTGTTCCTAGAGACGTCTTGTGTGAGTCTGGTGGAGGTGTTTTAGATGGTCTGGAGCCTTTTGCAGGAGCCGAGTGGAGACACTTATGTAGAATGCATTGTCACAATCAAGGGCGCTGGTTATGAGGGCATGGGTGACTTGTGTTGTGTGCAGGTTGGAAGGCATTTGAAAATCTTTCGAAGCATTCTGAGAATGAGACAGCAGGATGTGGTCACAGCATTAACCCCTTCTGTGCCGAGGACGTAGTGGTTACGTCCTTCGGCACAGTGCTGCTGTGCCGAGGACGTAACCACTATATCCTCGGCACACAGCCCAGAGGGAGCGCTCTCGCTCCCTCTGTGTGCTTCCCCCCACCCCCCCAAAGTCAGGGATGGAAGGGGAAGCCCTTCCCCTCCCACCCCCGACTCCCCCAACCCCCCCTGTGACGTCAGCGCGCGAGCGCGCGCTGATTAGTCACAGGGTCACCCCCATCGCGCTGGTGCTTTTGCATTTCTCTTTGAATCCCATGGGGGAGGCCCCGAGAGGCTTCAAAGGGAAGGAAATGTATTTCCTTCCCTTTGAAGTCTCTCACAGGGTTTCAAAAGCCGGATTGCTTGCAATCCGGCTTTTGAAACCCCACTAGACACCAGGGATTTTTTTTTTTTTTAATGAAACTGTCAAAAGGGAGCGACCCCTTGGGCAAGGGTCGCTCCCAGGGGGGGCATTTTTTTAGGAAGGCCTTTTCTGCCCTTTTTTGTGATGTTTTCTTTTTTTTTAGGTGGGGAGCGACCCCTTAGGCAAGGGTCGCTCCCCTAGGGGGCAATATATATTTAGGCCATTTCTGCCCCCCTTGGGGGCAGATTGGTCGATTTTAGGTCAATCTGCCCCAAGGGGGCAGAAACCACTAGGCACTGGGGATTTGTTTTTTGGCGCCAATGTCACGCAGGGGGAGCGACCCCGTAGGCAAGGGTCGCTCCCGGGGGGGGGTGGGGTTGGGGGGCCAAATTTATTTTAGGCCATTTCTGCCCCCAGGGGGGGCAGAAACCTCTTGTTGCAAGGGCAATTTTTTTTGGTGTTTTTTTTTTTTTTTTTTTGTTTGTTTTTTTAGAGATGGGGAGCGACCCATCAGACAAGGGTCGCTCCCCTGGGGGGCAAACTGTATTTAGACCATTTCTGCCCCACTTGGGGGCAGATTGGTCAATTTTAGGTCAATCTGCCCCCAAGGGGGCAGAAACCACTAGGCACCGGGGATTTGTTTTTTGGCGCCAATGTCACGCAGGGGGAGTGACCCCGTAGGCAAGGGTCGCTCCGAGGGGGGCGTGGGGGTTGGGGGGGCAAATTTATTTTAGGCCATTTCTGCTCCCCCTAGGGGCAGATCGGCCTATTATTAGGCCGATCTGCCACCGGGGGGGGCAGAAACCTCTAGGCGCCAGGGCAAAAAAAATTTGTGTGTTTTTTTTTTGTATGTTTGTTTTTTAGAGATGGGGAGCGACCCATTAGGCAAGGGTCGCTCCCCTGGGGGGCAAACTGTATTTAGACCATTTCTGCCCCCCTTGGGGGCAGATTGGTCGATTTTAGGTCAATCTGCCCCAAGGGGGCAGAAACCACTAGGAACCGGGGATTTGTTTTTTGGCGCCAATGTCACGCAGGGGGAGCGACCCCGTAGGCAAGGGTCGCTCCTGGGCAGGGGGGTCAAATTTATTTTAGGGCATTTTTCCCCCCCTCTGGGGCAGGCTGAGCTAGAGGCCAAAATCCACAGGTAGGCACTTTGCAAAAAACACCTCTGTTTTCTGTGAAAAAATATGTTGTGTCCACGTTGTGTTTTGGGCCATTTCCTTTCGTGGGCGCTAGGCCTACCCACACAAGTGAGGTACCATTTTTATGGAGAGACTTAGGGGAACGCTGGGTGGAAGGAAATTTGTGGCTCCTCTCAGATTCCAGAACTTTCTGTCACCGAAATGAGAGGAAAAAGTGTTTTTTGGCCAAATTTTGATGTTTGCAAAGGATTCTGGGTAACAGAACCTGGTCAGAGCCCCGCAAATCACCCCATCTTGGATTCCCCTAGGTCTCTAGTTTTCAAAAATGCGCTGGTTTGCTAGGTTTCCCCAGGTGCCGGCTGAGCTGGAGGCCAAAATCCAGAGGTAGGTACTGTTTTCTAAGAAAAAATGTGATGTGTCCACGTTGTGTTTTGGGCCATTTCCTGTCGCGAGCGCTAGGCCTACCCACACAAGTGAGGTATCATTTTTATCGGGAGACGTGGGGGAACGCTGGGTGGAAGGAAATTTGTGGCTCCTCTCAGATTCCAGAACTTTCTGCCACAGAAATGTGAGGAACATGTGTTTTTTTAGCCAAATTTTGAGGTTTGCAAAGGATTCTGGGTAACAGAACCTGGTCCGAGCCACACAAGTCACCCCATCTTGGATTCCCCTAGGTCTCTAGGTTTCAGAAATGCACAGGTGTGGTAGGTTTCCCTAGGTGGCGGCTGAGCTACAGGCCAAAATCTACAGGTAGGCACTTTGCAAAAAACACCTCTGTTTTCCTTCAAAAATTTGGATGTATCCACGTTGCGCTTTGGGGCGTTTCCTGTCGCGGGCGCTAGGCCTATCCACGCAAGTGAGGTATCATTTTTATCGGGAGACATGGGGGAACGCTGGGTGGAAGGAAATTTGTGGCTCCTCTCAGATTCCAGAACTTTCTGCCACAGAAATGTGAGGAACATGTGTTTTTTTAGCCAAATTTTAAGGTTTGCAAAGGATTCTGGGTAACAGAACCTGGTCCGAGCCACCCAAGTCACCCCATCTTGGATTCCCCTAAGTCTCTAGTTTTCAGAAATGCACAGGTTTGGTGGGTTTCCCTAGGTGGCGGATGAGCTACAGGCCAAAATCTACAGGTAGGCACTTTGCAAAAAACACCTCTGTTTTCCTTCAAAAATTGGGCTGTGTCCACGTTGCGCTTTGGGGCGTTTCCTGTCGTGGGCGCTAGGCCTACCCACACAAGTGAGGTATCATTTTTATCGGGAGACGTGGGGGAACGCTGGGTGGAAGGAAATTTGTGGCTCCTCTCAGATTCCAGAACTTTCTGCCACAGAAATGTGAGGAACATTTTTAGCCAAATTTTGAGGTTTGCAAAGGATTCTGGGTAACAGAACCTGGTCCGAGCCACACAAGTCACCCCATCTTGGATTTCCCTAGGTCTCTAGGTTTCAGAAAAGCACAGGTTTGGTAGGTTTCCCTAGGTGGCGGCTGAGCTACAGGCCAAAATCTACAGGTAGGCACTTTGCAAAAAACACCTCTGTTTTCCTTCAAAAATTGGGCTGTGTCCACGTTGCGCTTTGGGGCGTTTCCTGTCGTGGGCGCTAGGCCTACCCACACAAGTGAGGTATCATTTTTATCGGGAGACGTGGGGGAACGCTGGGTGGAAGGAAATTTGTGGCTCCTCTCAGATTCCAGAACTTTCTGCCACAGAAATGTGAGGAACATGTGTTTTTTTAGCCAAATTTTGAGGTTTGCAAAGTATTCTGGGTAACAGAACCTGGTCCGAGCCACACAAGTCGACCCATCTTGGATTCCCCTAGGTCTCTAGTTTTCAGAAATGCACAGGTTTGGTAGGTTTCCCTAGGTGGCGGCTGAGCTACAGGACAAAATCTACAGGTTGGCACTTTGCAAAAAACACCTCTGTTTTCCTTCACAAATTTGGCTGTGTCCACGTTGCGCTTTGGGGCGTTTCCTGTCGCGGGCGCTAGGCCTACCCACACAAGTGAGGTATCATTTTTATCGGGAGACGTGGGGGAACGCTGGGTGCAAGGAAATTTGTGGCTCCTCTCAGATTCCAGAACTTTCTGCCACAGAAATGTGAGGAACATGTGTTTTTTTAGCCAAATTTTGAGGTTTGCAAAGGATTCTGGGTAACAGAACCTGGTCCGAGCCACACAAGTCACCCCATCTTGGATTCCCCTAGGTCTCCAGTTGTCAGAAATGCACAGGTTTGGTAGGTTTCCCTAGGTGGTGGCTGAGCTACAGGCCAAAATCTACAGATAGGCACTTTGCAAAAAACACCTCTGTTTTCCTTAAAAAATTTGGATGTGTCCACGTTGCGCCTTGGGGCGTTTCCTGTCATGGGCGCTAGGCCTACCCACACAAGTGAGGTATCATTTTTATCGGGAGACATGGGGGAACGCTGGGTGGAAGGAAATTTGTGGCTCCTCTCAGATTCCAGAACTTTCTGCCACAGAAATGTGAGGAACATGTGTTTTTTTAGCCAAATTTTGAGGTTTGCGAAGGATTCTGGGTAACAGAACCAGGTCCGAGCCACACAAGTCACCCCATCTTGGATTCCCCTAGGTCTCTAGTTTTTAGAAATGGACAGGTTTGGTAGGTTTCCCTAGGTGGCGGCTGAGCCACAGGCCAAAATCTACAGGTAGGCACTTTGCAAAAAACACCTCTGTTTTCCTTCAAAAATTTGGATGTGTCCATGTTGCGCTTTGGGGCGTTTCCTGTCGCTGGCACTAGGCCTACTCACACAAGTGAGGTATCATTTTTATGGTGAGACGTGGGGGAACACTGGGTGGAAGGAAATTTGTGGCTCCTCTCAGATTCCAGAACTTTCTGCCACAGAAATGTGAGGAATATGTGTTTTTTTAGCCAAATTTTGAGGTTTGCAAAGGATTCTGGGTAACAGAACCTGGTCCGAGCCACACAAGTCACCCCATCTTGGATTCCCCTAGGTCTCTAGTTTTCAGAAATGCACAGCTTTAGTAGGTTTCCCTAGGTGGCGGCTGAGCTAGAGGCCAAAATCTACAGGTAGGCACTTTGCAAAAAACACCTCTGTTTTCCTTCAAAAATTTGGCTGTGTCCACGTTGCGCTTTGGGGCGTTTCCTGTCGCGGGCGCTAGGCCTATCCACACAAGTGAGGTATCATTTTTATCGGGAGACTTGTGGGAACGCTGGGTGGAAGGAAATTTGTGGCTCCTCTCAGATTCTAGAACTTTCTGCCACAGAAATGTGAGGAACATGTGTTTTTTTAGCCAAATTTTGAGGTTTGCAAAGGATTCTGGGTAACAGAACCTGGTCCGAGCCACACAAGTCACCCCATCTTGGATTCCCCTAGGTCTCTAGTTTTCAGAAATGCACAGGTTTGGTAGGTTTCCCTAGGTGACGGCTGAGCTACAGGCCAAAATCTACAGGTGGGCACTTTGCAAAAAACACCTCTGTTTTCCTTCAAAAATTTGTCTGTGTCCACGTTGCGCTTTGGGGCGTTTCCTGTCGCGGGCGCTAGGCCTACCCACACAAGTGAGGTATCATTTTTATCGGGAGACGTGGGGGAACGCTGGGTGGGAGGAAATTTGTGGCTCCTCTCACATTCTAGAACTTGCTGCCACAGAAATGTGAGGAACATGTGTTTTTTTAGCCAAATTTTGAGGTTTGCAAAGGATTCTGGGTAACAGAACCAGGTCCGAGCCACACAAGTCACCCCATCTTGGATTCCCCTAGGTCTCTAGTTTTCAGAAATGCACAGGTTTGGTAGGTTTCCCTAGGTGGCGGCTGAGCTAGAGGCCAAAATCTACAGGTAGGCACTTTGCTAAAAACAGCTCTGTTTTCTGTGATGTGTCCACATTGTGTTTTGGGGCATATCCTGTCGACTGAGACTTGGGGGAACATAGAATAGCAAAACAAGTGTTATTGCCCCTTGTCTTTCTCTACATTTTTCCCTTCCAAATGTAAGACAGTGTGTAAAAAAGACGTCTATTTGAGAAATGCCCTGTAATTCACATGCTAGTATGGGCACCCCGGAATTCAGAGATGTGCAAATAACCACTGCTTCTCAACACCTTATCTTGTGCCCATTTTGGAAATACAAAGGTTTTCTTGATAGCTATTTTTTACTCTTCATATTTCAGCAAATGAATTGCTGTATACCCGGCATAGATTGAAAACCCACTGCAGGGTGCAGGTCATTTATTGGCTCTGGGTACCTAGAGTTCTTGATGAACCTATAAGCCCTATATATCCCCGCAACCAGAAGAGTCCAGCAGACGTAACAGTATATTGCTTTCGAAAATCTGACATTGCTGGAAAAAGTTACAGAGTAAAACGTAGAGAAAAATTGATGTTTTTTTCACCTCAATTTCAATATTTTTCTTTTTCAGTTGTTATTTTCTGTAGGAAACCCTTCTAGGATCTACACAAATTACCCCTTGCTGAATTCAGATTTTTGTCTACTTTTCAGAAATGTTGCGGTTTCTGGGATCCAGCATTGGTTTCATACCCATTTCTGTCACTGACTGGAAGGAGGCTGAAAGCACAAAAAATCGTAAAAATGGGGTATGTCCCAGTAAAATGCCAAAATTGTGTTGAAAAATTGGGTTTTCTGATTCAAGTCTGCCTGTTCCTGAAAGCTGGGAAGCTGGTGATTTTATCACCGCAAACCCTTTGTTGATGCCCTTTTCAGGGAAAAAACCACAAGCCTTCTTCTGCAGCCCATTTTTCCCATTCTTTTGAAAAAAACGAAATTTTCACTGTTTTGTGGCTAATTTCTTGGCCTCCTTCTGGGGAACTCACAAAGTCTGGGTACCTCTAAAATCCCTAGGATGTTGGAAAAAAAGGACGCAAATTTGGCGTGGGTAGCTTATGTGAACAAAAAGTTATGAGGGCCTAAGCGCGAACTGCTCCAAATAGCCAAAAAAAGGCTCGGCACAGGAGGGGGAAAAGGCCTGGCAGCGAAGGGGTTAAAGCATGTGTTGGTGCCATTTGATATCCACTTGTTGAATGTGGTTAGGTCACAAGTGAGGATAGACTCGTTGGATCTGAGGGCGTGGGTCCAGTCTGTCTCTGCCATGTTGTTTCAGTTCCGTCTGATGTTGATTTCTGACTTCAGTTTGCTGGAGTGGGGAGTGTTGATATTGAAGTGTAGGATGGAGTGGTCCAGATGAGTGGGGTGAGGTGGCTGAAGGTGATCTTCTTGCTGACTTTGAAGACGGGGTCAAAGGTGTGCTCTGCATTGTAAGTCGGACCTCAGACTTGCTGTGTGAAGCTCTCTAGAAGTGCAGAAGGGTTGTGGTCTGTTGGGACATCAGATTGGAATTTGAGGTTTCAGAGCAGTAATAAATTGTCAATTCTGATGGCAATGGGAGTAATGAAGCTTGTAAGCAGGTTACTGAAGGAGGTTGTGGTCCTAAAAGGCAGTAAGTGAGGGTGTCTGACATGATCGTGGTGTGGCTGATTTGTAGTTGTAAGTGCATGTGTTCCCTGAACACAGTGGGTTTGTCCAGTGAAGTTGTGCAGATGATCGTACCCTTGTGGATGATTGTGAGACCTTTGTGGTGCATGTCTTGGTGAAAGATCTTGTAATCCAGAGGGATGGTGTTTTGCTTTACTGCAGACTAAGAAGAAATACACAAGTACTGAAAGGAAGTCCTGGTATACAGCCCTTTCAGTCCGAGAAATATATTTATCAAGGCAGTTTGCATGGTTTGAATATAAAGGTCAATTATGTACACCACGGGTGCACATTTGAAAGAAGTCATCGCAGTTAAATAAAAGTGTACTGCTTTAACTTAAACTGAGAGGAAACACGAATACAAGGAATTCCACCAATGCAGAGCTCTTAGTCTGAGTAATAAGTTTATTAAAGCACTGTTTCAGATTTGAATAGGAGGAAGCATGTAGGTCAAATGCAGCAACACGAATACACTTCCAAAAATAATCACTGCAGTAGAATAATAATACTCATACAAATAAACAATGAAACTACACTACTTTAATCATGGATTATTGTTAGAAATGGGGTCTTTGGTTGACAGTCAGGTTACCCCCTGTTCAAGCAAGGACCCTCACTCTAGTCAAGGTAAAAGAGAATCACCCTCAGCTAACCCCTACTTACCCCCTTGGTAGCTTGGCAGAGCAGTAGGCTTAACTTCAGAGCGCTAGGTATAAAGTATTTGTACCAACACACACAGGGGGTCATTCTGACCCCGGCGGTCTCTGACCGCCGGGGCCAGGGTCGGCGGGAGCACCGCCGACAGACCGGCGGTGCCCCGCAGGGCATTCTGACCGCGGCGGTTCTGCCGCGGTCAGATGCGGGACCATGGGGATTCTGACACCCCCTCCCGCCATCCTGTTCCTGGCGGGTCTCCCGCCAGGAACAGGATGGCGGTAGGGGGTGCCGCGGGGCCCCTGGGGGCCCCTGCAGTGCCCATGCCCATGGCATGGGCACTTCAGGGGCCCCCGTAAGAGGGCCCCACAAAGTATTTCAGTGTCTGCTATGCAGACACTGAAATACGCGACGGCTGCCACTGCACCCGTCGCACCTTCCCACTACGCCGGCTCCATTCGGAGCCGGCGTCCTCGTGGGAAGGATGATTTGCCCTGGGCTGGCGGGCGGCTTTTTGGCGGCCGCCCGCCAGCCCAGGGCAAATCCCAAAATACCCTCAGCGGTCTTTAGACCGCGGAGCGGTATTTTGGTGGGGGAACTTCGGCGGGTGGCCTCCGCCGCCCGCCGAAGTTAGAATCACCCCCACAGTCTCTTAATGCAAAACACTACAAAATGACACAACACCAGTTTAGAAAAATAGGAAATATTTATCTAAACAAAACAAGACCAAAACAACAAAAATCCAACATACACAAGTCAAGTTATGAATTTTTAGAGATTAAACTCAAAAATAGCACTTAGAAACAAAAATGCTTCGATGAGATGTTAACACGGCGTTGTGACAGAGTCGTTCCCAACAAGCCGTCACCAGCGGCGCCGGACATGGAGTCGTGTAGACCCCCAAGTACAGTACCTTTGGTGAAGAGTGAAAACAAGCCGATGCGCGAAGTCGGGGATCACGGCGTCTGTGCGAAACGTTGAAACCACGCACTTCGAGCGGTGTCGGTCACAACGTGGTGCAGCGACTTCCACGGAGTCGCGGACTTCAGCGGGGCTGCAGCGGCGTCGGGCCTGTGAAGAGCGTCGCGTTCCAGCGAAGGTCACGGCGTCGGGTGCAGGCGGTGTCCCCGGATTCAGCAGCGGCGTTGGTCCGGAGTTGTCTGAAGTCGATTTCCTTGGATTTCCACCAGCTTTCCTTTTCAAGGGCCCAGGGACTGGATAGGGCACCACTTGTCAGAGCAGGAGTCTCTCCAGAGACTCCAGGTGCTGGCAGAGAGAAGTCTTTGCTGTCCCTGAGACTTCAAACAACAGGAGGCAAGTTCTAAATCAAGCCCTTGGAGATTTCTTCACAAGTCCAGTCTTTGCCCTCTTACTCTGGCAGAAGCAGCACTGCAGGAAAGCTCCACAAAGCACAGTCACAGGCAGGGCAGCACTTCTTTCTTAGCTATCAGATCTTCTCCAGGCAGAAATTCCTCTTGGTTCCAGAAGGGTTTCTAAAGTCTGAAGATTTGGGTGCCCTTCTTATACCTATTTTAGTCTTTGAAGTCACCATTCTTCAAAGGGGACTCACACCTACTTGTGAAATCCTGCCTTGCCCAGGCATGGACTCCGACACACACCAGGGGTTTGAGTCTGCATTGTCTGAGGCAGGCACAGTCCTTTCAGATGAGAGTGACCACTCCATCCCTCCCTCCTAGCAGAGATGGCTAATCAGGAAATGCATGTTACACCCCAGCTCCCTTTGTGTTACTGTATAGTGTGAGGTGAAAAACAACCCAACTGCCAAACCGACCCAGACAGGGAATCCACAAACAAGGCAGAGTCACAGAATGGTTTAAGCAAGAAAAATGTTCACTTTCTAAAAGTGGCATTTTGAAACGCACAATCTTAAAATCAACTTTACTAAAAGATGTATTTTTAAATTGTGAGTTCAGGGACCACATGTCCATCTACTCTCTAGGGGAATCTACACTTTAATCATATTTAAAGGTAGCCCTCATATTATCCTATGAGAGGGACAGGCCTTGGAACAGTGAAAAACAAAATTGGCAGTATTTCACTGTCAGGACATATAAACCACATTACTATGGGGGTCATTCCGACCCTGGCGGGCCGGGGACCACGGAAGCACCGCCAACAGGCTGGCGGTGCTTCCAGGGCCATTCTGACCGCGGCGGTAAAGCCGCGGTCAGAAAAGGGGAACCGGCGGTTTCCCGCCGGTTTTCCCCTGGCCCAGGGAATCCTCCATGGCGGCGCTGCTTGCAGCGCCGCCATGGGGATTCCGACCCCCTTCCCGCCAGCCTGTTTCTGGCGGTTTTCACTGCCAGAAACAGGATGGCGGGAACGGGTGTCGTGGGGCCCCTGGGGGCCCCTGCACTCCCCATGCCACTGGCATGGGCAGTGCAGGGGACCCCTAACAGGGCCCCATAAAGATTCTGCTTTGCAGACAGTGAAAATCGTGATGGGTGCCACTGCACCCGTCGCACCCCTGCAACTCCGCCGGCTCAATTCGGAGCCGGCTTCCTTGTTGCAGGGTCTTTCCCGCTGGGCCTGATTCTAAGATTGGCGGGCGGCGGTCGCCGCCTGCCAAGCGGGAACCGCAAGAAGACCGTACCGCGGTCAAAAGACCGCAGCGGTCATTCTGACTTTCCCGCTGGGCTGGCGGGCGACCGCCAAAAGGCCGCCCGCCCGCCCAGCGGGAAACCCCCTTCCAGGCGGAGTCGAAGGGGTGCGACGGGTGCAGTGGCACCCGTCGCGATTTTCAGTGTCTGCAAAGCAGACACTGAAAATCTTTATGGGGCCCTGTTAGGGGGCCCCTGCACTGCCCATGCCAGTGGCATGGGCAGTGCAGGGGCCCCCAGGGGCCCCACGACACCCGTTACCGCCATCCTGTTCCTGGCGGTGAAAACCGCCAGGAACAGGATGGCGGTAAGGGGGTCGGAAGCCGTGGAGGATTCCCTGGGGCAGCGGGAAACCGTCGGGAAACCACCGGTTTCCCTTTTCTGACCGTGGCTTTACCGCCGCAGTCAGAATGGCCCCAGAAGCACCGCCAGCCTGTTGGCGGTGCTTCCGCGGTCGTTGACCGCCAGGGTCAGAATGACCCCCTATATGTCCTACCTTATCCATACACTGCACCCTGCACTTGGGGCTACCTAGGGCCTACCTTAGGGGTGTCTCACATGTAAGAAAAGGGAAGGTTTAGGCCTGACAAGTGGGTACACTTGCCAAGTCGAATTTACAGTGTAAAAATACACATACAGACACTGCAGTGGCAGGTCTGAGACATGATTACAGGGTTACTTGTGTGGGTGGCACTACCAGTGCTGCAGGCCCACTAGTAACATTTGATTTACAGGCCCTGGGCACCTCTAGTGCACTTTACTAGGGACTTAACAGTAAAACAAATATGCCAATCATGGAGAACCAGTTACATACACATTTTAAACAGGATCACTTGCACTTTCGCACTGTTTAGCAGTGGTAAAGTGCCCAGAGTAACAAAAACAGTAAAATCAGAGTCCAGCACACATCAACAACCTGGGGAACAGAGGCAAAAAGTTAGGGGAGACCACGGCAAGGATGAAAAGTCTAACACGTGTCCCCCCCCAGCTAAAAGTGGGGAGTAACTACCCAACCTCATGGGAGTTCTCATCACTAAGGCAGAAGAACCTGGACAGACCATCAGCATTGGCGTGCTCTGTACCAGGACGGTGTTCCACCGTAAAGTCCATCCCCTGTAGGGAAATGGACCACCTCAACAGTTTTGGATTCTCATCCCTCAGCTGCATTAACCATCTGAGGGGCCTGTGGTCTGTCTGAACTCGGAAGTGAGCCCCAAACAAGTAGGGTCTTAGCTTCTTCAGTGCCCAGACCACAGCAAATGCTTCCCAGTCTATGGCACTCCACCTACGTTCCCTGGGTAGTAACCTCCTGCTAATGAAGGCTACGGCTTGATCTAGGCCTTCTTCATTAAGCTGTGAGAGTACTGCTCCAATACCATGCTCTGAGGCGTGTGTTTGCACTACAAACTCCTTGGAGTAGTCAGGTGCCTTCAGCACAGGTGCTGTGCACATGGCAGCCTTCAGGGCATCAAAAGCGGTCTGGCAAGCCTCTGTCCAGATCACTTTCTTGGGTTGCTTCTTAGAAGTCAACTCAGTTAAGGGGGTAACAATGGCACCATATCCCTTAACAAACCTCCTGTAATATCCTGTGAGACCTAAAAAGGCTCTCACTTCAGTCTGGGTCTTGGGAGGCTCCCAAGCAAGAATCGTGTCAATCTTAGGCTGTAGGGGTGCCACCTGGCCACTCCCCACCTGGTGTCCTAAGTACACCACAGAACCCTGCCCTACTTGGCACTTGCTCACCTTAATAGTGGGGCCTGCTTCTGCAGGGCCTCTAACACTCTCCAGAGGTGTTGCAGGTGTTCCTCTCATGTGGAACTAAACACAGCAATGTCATCAAGGTAGGCAGCACTGAACTCATCCAGTCCTGCCAGCACCTGGTTGACCAACCTCTGAAAGGTGGCAGGGGCATTCTTCATCCCAAAGGGCATCACGTTGAAGTGGAAGTGCCCATCTGGGGTAGAGAATGCTGACCTCTCCTTTGCCCCCTCAGATAAGGCAATCTGCCAGTACCCAGATGTTAAATCAAATGTACTGAGGTACTTGGCAGCTCCTAACCGATCAATGAGCTCATCAGCTCGGGGGATGGGGTGTGCGTCAGTCTTGCTGACCGCATTGAGACCCCGGTAGTCCACACAGAACCTAAGTTCCGGAGTGGCACCAGGAGCAGCAGCCTTTGGGACCAATACCACTGGGCTGGCCCAAGGACTGCTGGAGTGCTCAATAAACCCTAGGGTTGACATTTTGGAGACTTCCTCCTTAATGCAAGCACTGACCCTGTCGGTCGCCCTGTAAACCTTATGTTTAACAGGTGTACTGTCCCCAGTGTCCACATCAAGTGTGCACAGGTGTGTGACTCCTGGGATCAGGGAAAACAGCGAGGCGAACTGTCCCAAGACGTGGCGACAGTCCCTCTGCTGTTCCTCAGTCAGGGAGGGGGAGAGGATCACTCCCTCCACAGACCCATCTTTCTCTCATGCAGACAGGAGGTCAGGAAGAGGCTCACTCGCCTCCTCCACCCCATCATCTGTCGCTAGGAGCATGGATAGCTCAGTTCGCTCAAAGTGTGGTTTGAGGCGGTTGACATGTAGGACCCTCAAAGGGTTCCTGGGGGATTGCAAGTCTACCAGATAGGTGACCTCGCTCTTTCTTTCCACCACCTCAAAAGGTCCAGTCCACTTATCTTGGAGAGCCCTAGGCTCCACTGGTGCCATGACCCACACTTTTTGTCCAGACTGAAACTCAACCAGAGTGGCATTCTGGTTGTACCACCATTTCATATCCTCCTGGCTTGCTTCCAGGTTCTCCTGAGCGAGACTCATGAAGCGGGAAGTCTGGTTTCTTAGTGCCAGCATGTAGCTAAATACATTCTGGGGTGGTTTAATAGGAGCTTTCTCCAAAGCCTCCTTCACCAGACTGAGCGGTCCCCTCACAGGGTGGCCATAGATGAGCTCAAAGGAGCTCAAGCCAAGTCCCTTTTGAGGCACCTCCCTGTAAGCGAACAGATGGCATGGCAAGAGGACGTCCCACTTACGCCTCAAGGGCTCTGACAGGCCCTGAATCATGCCTTTCAAGGTGCGGTTGAATCTCTCAACCAGACCATTACTTTGGGGGTGGTAAGGGGTGGTGAACTTGTAGGTTACCCCACACACCTTCCACAGAAACTTCATAAGTGGATATGAAGTTTGTACCTCTATCAGATACCACCTCTTTGGGGAACCCCATGCGGGTAAAAACTCCCATCAAGGCACGTCCCACCACGGGGGCGGTGACGGTCCTTAGAGGAATGGCTTCTGGTTACCGTGTGGCATGGTCCACCAAGACCAGGATGAACCTGTTGCCCAGGGCTGTCTTGGGATCAAGAGGCCCCACAATGTCAATTCCTACCCGTTCAAAGGGAATTCTGACAACAGGCAAAGGCTGGAGGGGGGCTTTACATTCCTCCCACTCTTGCCACTTGCCTGACATGTCTGACAAGACCGGCAATGTGCATCTGAGTGCCTGCGCATTAGGGGCCAGTAAAAGTGGGTGACAAGCCTCTCAAAGGTCTTGTCCTGCCCCAAATGTCCAGCTGTGGTACTGAAAATTCTGGACCCGTGTTATAAACATCGTCGTATCACAACGATTTTGGTATCAGCAGACCGAGAATGATTAGAATAGTATGCACAAGCATTGTATTCATATTCAGGTGACGAAATCACCCGAATATCAGAGTTTCCGTCCTGAAACTCTGAGGTTCCATTTAAACGACAGCCATTTTGTGATTGCCCTCACATAGGCCAATGACTAATGCCGAAAACGAGTCTGAAGGACACGTACATCTTTGCTGACTCCTCTGTGACCTGGGCAAGCTGACTCCACTGCCTGAAGCCAAACCTGTTCGGCCAGTTTCATTCCCAGTGGCCGAATGAGATTAGTATCAAGGCACAACACATCATAAAACCTTTAATCACACACAAACCATGCCTAATCTTACACACACCTGTCCCTGTTTCTTTCTTTATGACTTGCTTTACAAGGAGGAGGTGCCTGTTTATATTGGGGGTCCGTCGATATCTGATGAAAGTACTGAGCCTTGCCGGGTAATTGATTGAGGGCTGGACAAACTGAAATATGGCTTGTCATCATAACCCTGCTATTTCTTTGTAGTGAAAATATGTGAATGGTCAACTGTAAAATAAGGAATGTTTGCCTAAAGCATAATATTTTGTATAAAAGAGAAGGTTAGCTTTGCAAGGGGAGCAGTCTCCTGAGAATATACACCGTGTTGTACTTCTAGGATACCTGTTACTGGCTGCAGCCAATAAACAAGATCTTTGACTTCACCAAGAAGACTCTGGGGGTTATTACAACTCTGGAGGAGGTGTTAATCCGTCCCAAAAGTGACGGTAAAGTGACGGATATACCACCAGCCGTATTACGAGTTCCATAGGATATAATGGACTCGTAATACGGCTGGTGGTATATCCGTCACTTTACCGTCACTTTTGGAACGGATTAACACCTCCTCCAAAGTTGTAATAACCCCCTCTGTGTTTCTGTAGTCTGAAACAGGAAGGACTCGAAGTCTTAGGGTGTGTTCCCTGGCACCACTGGGTTCTGAAAAACCCAGTACTTCACAGCTAAAGGCACATCATGAGCCAACCCCAGTAGGAAGGCCCTGAAGCACTGGGGTACCACCAGCACACGGGCTGACCCAGGCTCAGGAACCTTAGGCTCGCTATACAGGAGGTCATCCCCCCAATAAATCAGGTGTGATCCTGGATCCTTGCCAGCCGCCTGGTCTGCCGCCTGCTGCCGCAAACCCTCCAAAGTAGGGCATGACTTCTGTGCTGCACAGAATGCTTCCCTGGTGGGCCCCCCTTACTGCTGCCACTGTGACAGCTCAGGTACCTCCCCCAGTAGGCTACGGGCGTCACCCTCAGGCTCTGCCTCCTCCCGGACCATGGGAACTTCTGGGGCCGGTTTCCCGCGCCCCCTGCCCTTCCTCTTCTTGGCGGTCCCCTGGGCCACTGTTTCAGGCTCCAGGGGCTCTTGACTACCCTGATTGGCTGCCATAGACCAGGTGGATACGCATACACACCCAGGCAGACCCAACATCTCCAATTGAGACCTGTGTTCCACCTCCTTCCAAGGGGAATCCTCCAGGTCGTTGCCTAGCAAACAATCAACAGGCATGGTTGGACTCACAGCTACTTTCCAGGAACCTGAGACCCGCCCATTTAAAGGGAACCTGCGCTACTCTGCAGAGGCGCTCAGAGTTGTCTACTGCAACTACTTGGTGAAGTACCCGGAGATCAATCTGCTCTTCAGACACCAGGTGACTCCTCACTGTAGTCACACTGGCTCCTGTGTTTCTCAGAGCCTCTACCCTCTGTCCAGTGATGGTCACCTATTGCCTGTACTTGTTAGTGTTATCAGGCACTAGGTTTCTCTGGACCATCTCACTGTCCCCTAGTGAGACAAGGGTCATTTATGCTGGTTCCCACCCACCTGAAAACAACTTCTCCCCAAGCGCTACACTGGCTAAACCCTGGGACGGTGCACCAGTGGGTGCCGGTGTACTTTTGGGGCATTTGAGGTCCCCCCTCACATGACCCACCTGGTCACATGCATAACACTTACGTGGGGGACCACCTGCCACTGGCTTCCCTTTGGACAACCATGGTTTCTTTTCACTGGGAGGTTGAAAATCCTTACCCTGGGAATCAGTTTGGGGCCCTTTAGAGAACTCCCCCTGTTTGCCCTTACCCCCCCTTTCTTCTGAGAGGGACCCTGCCCACCTTTGGCGTGGTCTCCCCCATACCTCTTTTGGACCCTGGTGCTCTCCCAGCGGTCTGCTTCCTGCGCAAGCTTCCTGGGGTCAGTCAGCTTGCTGTCAATGAGGTGCTGGTGCAGCTCTGGAGAACATAAACTGTACAAGTGCTCCCAAGCAATTAAATTGTAAAGCCCCTCATACGTGTTTACCTTACTGCCCTTCACCAAACCACCCAGTGACCTGCAAAACCATCCAGTGACCATGTTTGGGATTCCTTTCTTTTGTAGGATCTAAACTTCTCCTTGTACTGCTCAGAGGTGAGACCATACCTGGGGAGTAAGGCCTCCCTCATGACAGGGTCGGTGAGACTCTGAGCATCCCCTAAGGCTGTAAGTGTGTCCCTCCCCTCTGCCTCAAAATGCTTCCACAGGGCTGCCCCCCAATAAGCTTCAGGGACCAGGTTCATGTGGAGAGCTGACTCATAACCCTTGAACCACAAGTAGATATCATCCTCCCTCTTATAATCCGTCATAAGGTCTTTTGGGATGTGTACCCGTCTGTTGGACTTTTTGTTTGCTTATGCAGGGTCATCCCCAATCTTTTTGCCTCCTGCCTCCTATTTTTTTCTGACCTGTTGCTGTTGGCTTTTGAACTCTGAGCACTTTACCACTGCTAGCCAATGCTAAAGTGCATATGCTCTCTGTGTAAATTGTATGTAATTGGTTTATCCATGATTGGCATATTTGTTTTACTGTTAAGTCCCTAGTAAAGTGCACTAGAGGTGCCTAGGGCCTGTAAATCAAATGTTACTAGTGGGCCTGCAGCACTGGTTGTGCCACCCACACAAGTAACCCTGTAATCATGTCTCAGACCTGTCGCTGCAGTGTCTGTAAATGTATTTTTACACTGTAAATTCGACTTGGCAAGTGTACCCACTTGCCAGGCCTAAACCTTCCCTTTTCTTACATGTAAGGCACCCCTAAGGTAGGCCCTGGGTAGCCCCAAGGGCAGGGTGCAGTGTATGGATAAGGTAGGACATATAGGGGGTTATTACAACTTTGGAGGAGGTGTTAATCCGTCCCAAAAGTGACGGTAAAGTGACGGATATGCCACCAGCCGTATTACGAGTTCCATAGGATATAATGGACTCGTAATACGGCTGGTGGTATATCCGTCACTTTACCGTCACTTTTGGGACGGATTAACACCTCCTCCAAAATTGTAATAACCCCCATAGTAATGTGGTTTATATGTCCTGACAGTGATATACTGCCAATTTCGTTTTTCACTGTTGCAAGGCCTGTCTCTCTCATAAGATAATTTGGGGGCTACCTTTAAATATGACTAAAGTGTAGATTCCCCTAGAGAATAGATGGACATGTGGAGTTTGGGGTCCCTGAACTCACAATTAAAAAATACATCTTTTAGTAAAGTTGATTTTAAGATTGTGCGTTTGAAAATGCCACTTTTAGAAAGTGAGCATTTTCTTGCTTAAACCATTCTGTGACTCTGCCTTGTTTGTGGATTCCCTGTCTGGGTCAGTTTGACAGTTGGGTTGTTTTTCACCTCGCACTAGACAGTGACACAAAGGGGGCTGGGGTGTAACCTGCATTTCCTGATTAGCCATCTCTGCTAGGAGGGAGGGGTAGAGTGGTCAATCTCATCTGAAAGGACTGTGCCTGCCTCTGACAATGCTGGCTCCAACCCCCTGCTGTGTGTCTGATGCCTTGCCTGGGCAAGGCAGCGTTTCACAAGTAGGTGTGAGTCCCCTTTGAAGAAAGGTGACTTCAAAGACTAAAATGGGTATAAGAAGGGCACCCAAATCTACAGACTTGAAAAACACTTCTGGAACCAAGAGGAACCTCTGCCTGGAGAAGAGCTGATAGCTGAGGAAGAAGTGCTGCCCTGCCTGTGACTGTGCTTTGTGGAGCTTTCCTGCAGTGCTGCTTCTGCCAGAGTAAGAGGGCAAAGACTGGACTTTGTGTGCCTTCCATCTTGTGAAGAAATCTCCAAGGGCTTGAGTTAGAGCTTGCCTCCTGTTGTTTGAAGTCTCAGGGACAACAAAGGCTTCTCTCTGCCAGCACCTGGAGTCTCTGGAGAGACTCCTGCTCTGACAAGTGGTGCCCTATCCAGTCCCTGGGCCCTTGAAAGGAAAGCTGGTGGAACCCAAGGAAATCGACTTCGGACGACTCCGGACCGACGCAGCTGCTGAATCCGGTAACGCCGCCTGCACCTGACGCGTGACCTTTGCTGGAACGCGACGGTCTTCGCAGGCACGATGCCGCAGCAGCCCCGCTGAAGTCCGCGACTCCGTGGAAGTCGCCGCACCACGTTGTGACCGACGCCGCTCGAAGTGCACGGATTCAACGTTTCGCACAGACGCCGTGATTCCCGACTTCGCGCATCGGCTTGTTTTCACTCTTCACCGAAGGTACTGTATTTGGGGGTCTACACGACTCCGTGTCCGGCGCCGCTGGTGTCGGCTTGATGGGAACGACTCCGTCACAACGCCGTGTTAACACCTCATCGAAGCATTTTTGTTTCTAAGCGCTATTTTTGAGTTTAATCTCTAAAAATTCATAACTTGACTTGTGTATGTTGGATTTTTGTCGTTTTGGTCTTGTTTTGTTTAGATAAATATTTCCTGTTTTTCTAAACCAGTGTTGTGTCATTTTGTAGTGTTTTCATTAAGTTACTGTGTGTGTTGGTACAAATACTTTACACCTAGTGCTCTGAAGTTAAGCCTACTGCTCTGCCAAGCTACCAAGGGGGTAAGCAGGGGTTAGCTGAGGGTGATTCTCTTTTACCCTGACTAGAGTGAGGGTCCTTGCTTGAACAGGGGGTAACCTGACTGTCAACCAAAGACCCCATTTCTAACACCGTCTGTCAGGCTGCACAGTAGAATTGCTGCCACTATCCCTACTGGACTGACTCCTCTGATCTATCTCTTTTAAACCGAGCTCATGAGCCATTGCTAACTTCCTTTCCTCAATGGCCAACCTTCTCTGTTCCATCTCTAGACTGAGCTTTTTCAGCTCCAATTGGTACTCCCTCTCTGCCTGTCTATCCTGTAACTCTTCAGGTGTCAGACCCTTGGAGGATACACTGCTACTTGCCCTAGAGACTCTTTCCCTGGGAATAACAGGTCCCCCCACTATACCATTATTTACTGATTGCTCTCCCTCCTCATCCTCATCCTTCTCCACATCCACAGTGTGCCCTCCAGTGCTTCTGGTAGTCACCCAGGCCCTCAGTGCCTTTTTCAGCTCATCCTTCTTGGAAGAGCTCTTAATGGGACAACCAAAGTTTTTACAAAACTGCTTTAGCTGAGCCTTGTTATAACTATCCAATTGCTTCAGGTCAAAAACAGCTTCAACTGATGCATCTCCAAGTAGAGACATGATGAAAGGTTAAAAAGAGTGCAAAGTTCCAAATGCAGAAAACAAGTTCCCAAATGAAGTTCCAGAAAAATCAATCACACGATCAGCGAAAAAAGAAACTGAATGCAGAGCAAAAACAGTCCAAATAGAAAAAAACCCAAAAATCACAAGACTAGTAGTACGTGGTCACGTAGTGGTCTGAACTCAAACAGTAGTGTACACTTAATTACTGTATGTCAAGTACAAATACAAGTCCAAATCCCAACCGCTGATCAATAATGTTAGAAATGGGGTCTTTGGTTGACAGTCAGGTTACCCCCTGTTCAAGCAAGCACCCTCTCTCTAGTCAGGGTAAAAGAGAATCACCCTCAGCTAACCCCTGCTTACCCCCTTGGTAGCTTGGCAGAGCATTAGGCTTAACTTTAGAGCGCTAGGTGTAAAGTATTTGTACCAACACACACAGTAACTTAATGAAAAACACTACAAAATGACACACCAGTTTAGAAAAATAGGAAATATTTATCTAAACACAACAAGACCAAAATGACAAAAAATTCGACATATGCAAGTCAAGTTATGAATGTTTAGAGATTAAACTAAAAAATTGCACTTAGAAACAAAAATGCTTCAATGAGATGTTAACACCGAGTCGTGACGGAGTCGTTCCCAACAAGCCGACACCAGCGGCGCCTGACACGGAGTCATGTAGACTCCCAAGTACAGTACCTTTGGTGAAGAGTGAAAACAAGCCGATGCACAAAGTCGGGGATCGTGGCGTCTGTGCGAAACGTTGAATCCACGCACTTCGAGCGGCGTCGGTCACGACGTGGTGCAGCGACTTCCACGGAGTCGCAGACTTCAGCGGGGCTGCAGAGGCGTCGGGCCTGTGAAGAGCGTTGCGTTCCAGCGAAGGTCACGGCATCGGGTGCAGGCGGAGTTCCTTGATTCAGCAGCGGCATCGGTCCGGAGTCGTCCGAAGTCGATTTCCTTGGATTTCCACCAGCTTTCCTTTCAAGGGCCCAGGGACTGGATAGGGCACCACTTGTCAGAGCATGAGTCTCTCCAGAGACTCCAGGTGCTGGCAGAGAGAAATCTTTGCTGTCCCTGAGACTTCAAACAACAGGAGGCAAGTTCTAAATCAAGCCCTTGGAGATGTCTTCACAAGATGGAAGGCACACAAATTCCAGTCTTTGCCCTCTTACTCTGGCAGAAGCAGCACTGCAGGAAAGCTCCACAAAGCACAGTCACAGGCAGAGCAGCACTTCTTCCTCAGCTATCAGCTCTTCTCCAGGCAGAGGTTCCTCTTGGTTCCAGAAGTGTTTCGAAAGACTGTAGATTTGGGTGACCTTCTTATACCCATTTTAGTCTTTGAAGTCACCTTTCTTCAAAGGGGACTCACACCTACTTGTGAAATCCTGCCTTGCCCAGGCAAGGCCTCAGACACACACCAGGGGGTTGGAGTCTGCATTGTCAGAGGCAGGCACAGTCCTTTCAGATGAGAGTACCCACTCCACCCCTCCCTCCTAGCAGAGATGGCTAATCAGGAAATGCATGTCACACCCCAGCTCCCTTTGTGTCACTGTGTAGTGTGAGGTGAAAAACAACCCAACTGTCAAACTGACCAAGACAGGGAATCCACAAACAAGGCAGAGTCACAGAATGTTTTAAGCAAGAAAATGCTCACTTTCTAAAAGTGGCATTTTTCAAACGCACAATCTTAAAATCAACTTTACTAAAAGATGTATTTTTAAATTGTGAGTTCAGGGACCCCAAACTCCACATGTCCATCTACTCTGTAGGGGAATCTACACTTTAATCATATTTAAAGGTAGCTCCCATATTATCCTTTGAGAGGGACAGGCCTTGCAACAGTGAAAAACGAAATTGGCAGTATTTCACTGTCAGGATATATAAACCACATTACTATATGTCCTACCTTATCCATACACTGCACCCTGCCCTTGGGGCTACCTAGGGCCTACCTTAGGGGTGTCTCACATGTAAGAAAAGGGAAGGTTTAGGCCTGGCAAGTGGGTACACCTGCCAAGTCGAATTTACAGTGTAAAAATACACTTACAGACACTGCAGTGGCAGGTCTGAGGCATGATTACAGGGTTACTTGTGTGGGTGGCACAACCAGTGCTGCAGGCCCACTAGTAACATTTGATGTACAGGCCCTGGGCACCTCTAGTGCACTTTACTAGGGACTTAACAGTAAAACAAATATGCCAATCATGGAGAACCATTTACATACACATTTTAAACAGGAGCGCTTGCACTTTAGCACTGGTTAGCAGTGGTAAATTGCCCAGAGTAACATAAACAGTAAAATCAGAGTCCAGCACACATCAACAACCTGGGGAACAGAGGCAAAAAGTTAAGGGAGACCACGCCAAGGATGAAAAGTCTAACAATTATATATCTGCATATACAGTGCTTATGTATTCATGCACAATGCAAAGCTAGAAATAATAATCAAAAAGAATTAATCACCATGGGGTTTGCTTGCTTCATCTCCTTGCAAGGCGGTGAACCCAATCGACCGTGAAGAGAGAACTACCCTCAAGGGAGCAGCGGGCACAGGCGTCCCCGTCTAGACCAGAGTTAAAAATATCCACAGTTGTCTAGTTTTCTTCTCGTATACACTTTAAACAAGAGTAGAGAGGAGAATTCTAGAAATTCTCCCTCTCATCCAGTGAGTTGTTATTCAAACGCTGGCCAAAGCGGTTGGACTTGAGAAGAGCATGATTAAGATTGGCCGCGTCTCAAGGTGCTCTTCCAAGATGAAACCATTCCTTGCCGTACCATAAACATCATTCTGGTACATCCTTATCTAACTCACACCCCTCCATATTATGTTCCAGCCCATGGTGAGAAAGATCATGATGAATGAAAACATGAATGAAAAACACATTGCATAACTTGTGCTAATTAAGCACAAAATGGAGTCTGTAATCAGAATGGAGCTGGTGGTCACCAATGTGACGGTGTGGGAAGCTAAGCTAAGCACAAAGTGGAGTCAGTGGTCAAGATGGAGCAGTGGTTAAATACAGATATCATCACAGATGACCTCAACAATAACATAAGTGGATGTTAGGTTGAGCCAAGTTTCAGTGAGAAACAGGATGTCTGGAGAGTGCGTGTTGATGTGGTTCCAGACCTTGATGGCATGTCTGCAGAGATCTAGTGTTAAGAAGCATGTATGTGATGCGGGGTGAGGTGTGAGTTGTGAGTGGTGTAGTGGTGATGCCTCAAGAGAGGTAGCTGTGAGTTCATGAGAACGGTCCTACTACGCAATGAGGCATGGAGCCAAGGAAAAGCAGTTGTGTCACTGAATGGTGTTGAGGTCTTACAAGCCTGATGGAGTCTAGAGGTGGTGGTCAATTGGACCAGGGTGCAACTCACTGAGTTTAGTCTATGTGCAGCATGCGCCATTAACAAGGTCCTAGGATAGGAAGCAGTATGTGGGGGGGCAAGCCTAAGGAGGAGTGGGAATCTGAAGGCAGAAGAAGGCACAAAGAAGACACTGGAGATCAGATAAGGAAAAGGAGAGGAGGGAGGTGGGAAAGCACAGGAGGGGGAGAGTGGAGAGTCCCTGGAACAATGGGAGAAGAGGGGAAGAAAGGAGGAGAAAAGCAGTCACAGAAACGGGTCAAGGCAACAAAATAGTCACAAAATGAAGCAGGGCTCAAAGAGACGAGATGGCCATAAAAGATAAGAAAGCGCAAAAACATAGGCACAAATGTCAAAGCATATTTCAAAGCCCAGAATGGGCACAATAAGAGGGAGACCGAGTAAGAGTGAAAAAAGAGTGAGAGAAAGCAAGAGGAGAGCAAACATAGAGGGAGAGAGGATGAATGCAGCAAGGCAGAGCTTCGAGGCAGATAACTGGGTCCAAAAAGGCCTTAGACTGCAGTGTGAACAGGGAAGGAGAAGTGCAAAATCTTTAACCTTAGTCTTTGAGCCATGCTTCACCACTCATCCTGAGGAATCTCCAAGGGGGGCAGGGTAGGCTCATTACAACAGGGTGCAGCAGTCTGAGGGACACACAGGATCCAAAAGGGCAAGAGGAGTGCCAGAAGCTGGGGGTGGTTTTGCACTTCCTCTACCCAGACAAACACAGATCTCTTTGTGCAGGGCTTCTCAGCGGAGGCACTTCTGGAAGCACCACCTCCACCTTCAGGGATGCCAATAGACAATAAGAGAGAAAAGGGGGGCAGCCTTCCTGTCATGGATTGATGATGTAACACACTGGCTTGTCAATCCAGATGGTGGCTGGCCTTCCTGGTGGAGATTGCTGGAGGTTCTCTATGTCCCAGTGTTTGAGCGGCTGTCAATTAGGTTGCTAGACCTGGGCTGGGGTGTGAGAGGGAGCTCGTGGGTTTAGAGCACGAGTGGCCATTCCTTCAGGAGGGCTGTCCTACAGTGATGAGCATGATTTGTCATGGTCAATGGTTAGTGCCTTGACCAATCTGTTAAATCCTTCCCTGTCCAAATTCCTAAAGAATATCCCTAGGGGTGGGAAGAACTTGTGGAGTTCTACTCCGTGGAATTCTGCCAAGTTACATAAAAGAAAGTGGAATTCTGTGGAGTTCCACCCAACCTGTGCAAGTATTTACTGACATGTATCTGTGAATCCCTGCAGCATGCATGTGCTTCCCCTCTGACTTGATGAACCTTCAAACTGGCATTTGAGGTCCCCCCTCACATGACCCACCTGGTCACATGCATAACACTTACGTGGGGGACCACCTGCCACTGGCTTCCCTTTGGACAACCATGGTTTCTTTTCACTGGGGGGGTTGAAAATCCTTACCCTGGGAATCAGTTTGGGGCCCTTTAGAGAACTCCCCCTGTTTGCCCTTACCCCACCTTTCTTCTGAGAGGGACCCTGCCCACCTTTGGCGTGGTCTCCCCCATACCTCTTTTGGACCCTGGTGCTCTCCCAGCGGTCTGCTTTCTGCGAAAGCTTCCTGGGGTCAGTCAGCTTGCAGTCAATGAGGTGCTGGTGCAGCTCTGGAGAACATAAACTGTACAAGTGCTCCAAAGCAATTAAATTGTAAAGCCCCTCATACGTGTTTCCTTTCTGCCCTTCACCAAACCACCCAGTGACCTGCAAAACCATCCAGTGACCATGTTTGGGATTCCTTTCTTTTGTAGGATCTAAACTTCTCCTTGTACTGCTCAGAGGTGAGACCATACCTGGTGAGTAAGGCCTCCCTCATGACAGGGTCGGTGAGACTCTGAGCATCCCCTAAGGCTGTCAGTGTGTCCCTCCCCTCTGCCTCAAAATGCTTCCACAGGGCTGCCCCCCAATAAGCTTCAGGGACCAGGTTCATGTGGAGAGCTGACTCATAACCCTTGAACCACAAGTAGATATCATCCTCCCTCTTATAATCCCTCATAAGGTCTTTTGGGATGTGTACCCGTCTGTTGGACTTTTTGCTTATGCAGGGTCATCCCCAATCTTTTTGCCTCCTGCCTCCTATTTTTTTCTGACCTGTTGCTGTTGGCTTTTGAACTCTGAGCACTTTACCACTGCTAGCCAATGCTAAAGTGCTTATGCTCTCTGTGTAAATTGTATGTAATTGGTTTATCCATGATTGGCATATTTGTTTTACTGTTAAGTCCCTAGTAACTAGAGGTGCCTAGGGCCTGTAAATCAAATGTTACTAGTGGGCCTGCAGCACTGGTTGTGCCACCCACACAAGTAACCCTGTAATCATGTCTCAGACCTGTCGCTGCAGTGTCTGTAAGTGTATTTTTACACTGTAAATTCGACTTGGCAAGTGTAGCCACTTGCCAGGCCTAAACCTTCCCTTTTCTTACATGTAAGGCACCCCTAAGGTAGGCCCTAGGTAGCCCCAAGGGTAGGGTGCATTGTATGGATAAGGTAGGACATATATAGGGGGTTATTACAACTTTGGAGGAGGTGTTAATCCGTCCCAAAAGTGACGGTAAAGTGACGGATATGCCACCAGCCGTATTACGAGTTCCATAGGATATAATGGACTCGTAATACGGCTGGTGGTATATCCGTCACTTTACCGTCACTTTTGGGACGGATTAACACCTCCTCCAAAGTTGTAATAACCCCCATAGTAATGTGGTTTATATGTCCTGACAGTGAAATACTGCCAATTTCTTTTTTCTCTGTTGCAAGGCCTGTCTCTCTCATAACATAATAAGGGGGCTACCTTTAAATATGACTAAAGTGTAGATTCCCCTAGAGAATAGATGGACATGTGGAGTTTGGGGTCCCTGAACTCACAATTAAAAAATACATCTTTTAGTAAAGTTGATTTTAAGATTGTGCGTTTGAAAATGCCACTTTTAGAAAGTGAGCATTTTCTTGCTTAAACCATTCTGTGACTCTGCCTTGTTTGTGGATTCCCTGTCTGGGTCAGTTTGACAGTTGGGTTGTTTTTCACCTCGCACTAGACAGTGACACAAAGGGGGCTGGGGTGTAACCTACATTTCCTGATTAGCCATCTCTGCTAGGAGGGAGGGGTAGAGTGGTCAATCTCATCTGAAAGGACTGTGCCTGCCTCTGACAATGCCGGCTCCAACCCCCTGCTGTGTGTCTGATGCCTTGCCTGGGCAAGGCAGGATTTCACAAGTAGGTGTGAGTCCCCTTTGAAGAAAGGTGACTTCAAAGACTAAAATGGGTATAAGAAGGGCACCCAAATATACAGACTTGAAAAACACTTCTGGAACCAAGAGGAACCTCTGCCTGGAGAAGAGCTGATAGCTGAGGAAGAAGTGCTGCCCTGCCTGTGACTGTGCTTTGTGGAGCTTTCCTGCAGTGCTGCTTCTGCCAGAGTAAGAGGGCAAAGACTGGACTTTGTGTGCCTTCCATCTTGTGAAGAAATCTCCAAGGGCTTGAGTTAGAGCTTGCCTCCTGTTGTTTGAAGTCTCAGGGACAACAAAGGCTTCTCTCTGCCAGCACCTGGAGTCTCTGGAGAGACTCCTGCTCTGACAAGTGGTGCCCTATCCAGTCCCTGGGCCCTTGAAAGGAAAGCTGGTGGAACCCAAGGAAATCGACTTCGGACGACTCCGGACCGACGCAGCTGCTGAATCCGGTAACGCCGCCTGCACCTGACGCGTGACCTTTGCTGGAACGCGACGGTCTTCGCAGGCACGATGCCGCAGCAGCCCCGCTGAAGTCCGCGACTCCGTGGAAGTCGCCGCACCACGTTGTGACCGACGCCGCTCGAAGTGCACGGATTCAACGTTTCGCACAGACGCCGTGATTCCCGACTTCGCGCATCGGCTTGTTTTCACTCTTCACCAAAGGTACTGTATTTGGGGGTCTACACGACTCCGTGTCCGGCGCCGCTGGTGTCGGCTTGATGGGAACGACTCCGTCACAACGCCGTGTTAACACCTCATCGAAGCATTTTTGTTTCTAAGCGCTATTTTTGAGTTTAATCTCTAAAAATTCATAACTTGACTTGTGTATGTCGGATTTTTGTCGTTTTGGTCTTGTTTTGTTTAGATAAATATTTCCTGTTTTTCTAAACCAGTGTTGTGTCATTTTGTAGTGTTTTCATTAAGTTACTGTGTGTGTTGGTACAAATACTTTACACCTAGCGCTCTGAAGTTAAGCCTACTGCTCTGCCAAGCTACCAAGGGGGTAAGCAGGGGTTAGCTGAGGGTGATTCTCTTTTACCCTGACTAGAGTGAGGGTCCTTGCTTGAACAGGGGGTAACCTGACTGTCAACCAAAGACCCCATTTCTAACACCGTCTCTCAGGCTGCACTGTAGAATTGCTGCCACCGTCCCTACTGGACTGACTCCTCTGATCTATCTCTTTTAAACTGAGCTCATGAGCCATTGCTAACTTCCTTTCCTCAATGGCCAACCTTCTCTGTTCCATCTCTAGACTGAGCTTTTTCAGCTCCAATTGGTACTCCCTCTCTGCCTGTCTATCCTGTAACTCTTCAGGTGTCAGACCCTTGGAGGATACACTGCTACTTGCCCTAGAGACTCTTTCCCTGGGAATAACAGGTCCCCCCACTATACCATTATTTACTGATTGCTCTCCCTCCTCAACCTCATCCTCCTCCACATCCTCAGTGTGCCCTCCAGTGCTTCTGGTTGTCACCCAGGCCCTCAGTGCCTTTTTCAGCTCATCCTTCTTGGAAGAGGTCTTAATGGGACAACCAAAGTTTTTACAAAACTGATTTATCTGAGCCTTGTTATAACTATCCAATTGCTTCAGGTCAAAAACAGCTTCAACTGATGCATCTCCAAGTAGAGACATGATGAAAGGTTAAAAAGAGTGCAAAGTTCCAAATGCAGAAAACAAGTTCCCAAATGAAGTTCCAGAAAAATCAATCACACGATCAGCGAAAAAAGAAACTGAATGCAGAGCAAAAACAGTCCAAATAGAAAAAAACCCAAAAATTACAAGACTAGTAGTATGTGGTCACGTAGTGGTCTGAACTCAAACAGTAGTGTACACTTAATTACTGTATGTCAAGTACAAATACAAGTCCAAATCCCAACCGCTGATCAATAATGTTAGAAATGGGGTCTTTGGTTGACAGTCAGGTTACCCCCTGTTCAAGCAAGCACCCTCTCTCTAGTCAGGGTAAAAGAGAATCACCCTCAGCTAACCCCTGCTTACCCCCTTGGTAGCTTGGCAGAGCAGTAGGCTTAACTTTAGAGCGCTAGGTGTAAAGTATTTCTACCAACACACACAGTAACTTAATGAAAAACACTACAAAATGACACACCAGTTTAGAAAAATAGGAAATATTTATCTAAACACAACAAGACCAAAATGACAAAAATTCGACATATGCAAGTCAAGTTATGAATGTTTAGAGATTAAACTCAAAAATAGCACTTAGAAACAAAAATGCTTCAATGAGATGTTAACACCGAGTCGTGACGGAGTCGTTCCCAACAAGCCGACACCAGCGGCGCCTGACACGGAGTCATGTAGACTCCCAAGTACAGTACCTTTGGTGAAGAGTGAAAACAAGCCGATGCACGAAGTCGGGGATCGTGGCGTCTGTGCGAAACGTTGAATCCACGCACTTCGAGCGGCGTCGGTCACGACGTGGTGCAGCGACTTCCACGGAGTCGCAGACTTCAGCAGGGCTGCAGAGGCGTCGGGCCTGTGAAGAGCGTTGCGTTCCAGCGAAGGTCACGGCGTCGGGTGCAGGCGGAGTTCCTTGATTCAGCAGCGGCATCGGTCCGGAGTCGTCCGAAGTCGATTTCCTTGGATTTCCACCAGCTTTCCTTTCAAGGGCCCAGGGACTGGATAGGGCACCACTTGTCAGAGCATGAGTCTCTCCAGAGACTCCAGGTGCTGGCAGAGAGAAATCTTTGCTGTCCCTGAGACTTCAAACAACGGGAGGCAAGTTCTAAATCAAGCCCTTGGAGATGTCTTCACAAGATGGAAGGCACACAAATTCCAGTCTTTGCCCTCTTACTCTGGCAGAAGCAGCACTGCAGGAAAGCTCCACAAAGCACAGTCACAGGCAGAGCAGCACTTCTTCCTCAGCTATCAGCTCTTCTCCAGGCAGAGGTTCCTCTTGGTTCCAGAAGTGTTTCTAAAGTCTGTAGATTTGGGTGACCTTCTTATACCCATTTTAGTCTTTGAAGTCACCTTTCTTCAAAGGGGACTCACACCTACTTGTGAAATCCTGCCTTGCCCAGGCAAGGCCTCAGACACACACCAGGGGGTTGGAGTCTGCATTGTCAGAGGCAGGCACAGTCCTTTCAGATGAGAGTGCCCACTCCACCCCTCCCTCCTAGCAGAGATGGCTAATCAGGAAATGCATGTCACACCCCAGCTCTCTTTGTGTCACTGTGTAGTGTAAGGTGAAAAACAACCCAACTGTCAAATCGACCCAGACAGGGAATCCACAAACAAGGCAGAGTCACAGAATGGTTTAAGCAAGAAAATGCTCACTTTCTAAAAGTGGCATTTTTCAAACGCACAATCTTAAAATCAACTTTACTAAAAGATGTATTTTTAAATTGTGAGTTCAGGGACCCCAAACTCCACATGTCCATCTACTCTGTAGGGGAATCTACACTTTAATCATATTTAAAGGTAGCCCCCATATTATCCTTTGAGAGGGACAGGCCTTGCAACAGTGAAAAACGAAATTGGCAGTATTTCACTGTCAGGATATATAAACCACATTACTATATGTCCTACCTTATCCATACACTGCACCCTGCCCTTGGGGCTACCTAGGGTCTACCTTAGGGGTGTCTCACATGTAAGAAAAGGGAAGGTTTAGGCCTGGCAAGTGGGTACACCTGCCAAGTCGAATTTACAGTGTAAAAATATACATACAGACACTGCAGTGGCAGGTCTGAGGCATGATTACAGGGTTACTTGTGTGGGTGGCACAACCAGTGCTGCAGGCCCACTAGTAACATTTGATGTACAGGCCCTGGGCACCTCTAGTGCACTTTACTAGGGACTTAACAGTAAAACAAATATGCCAATCATGGAGAACCATTTACATACACATTTTAAACAGGAGCGCTTGCACTTTAGCACTGGTTAGCAGTGGTAAATTGCCCAGAGTAACATAAACAGTAAAATCAGAGTCCAGCACACATCAACAACCTGGGGAACAGAGGCAAAAAGTTAAGTGTAAAGAAATGGCTCCCTGTTGCAGTTACCCCCCACTTTTGCCTGATACTGATGCTGACTTGACTGAGAAGAGTGCTGGGACCCTGCTAACCAGGCCCCAGCACCAGTGTTCCTTCACCTAAAATGTACCATTGTATCCACAATTGGCACACCCTGGCATTCAGATAAGTCCCTTGTAACTGGTACTTCTAGTACCAAGGGCCCTGATGCCAAGGAAGGTCTCTAGGGGCTGCAGCATGTCTTATGCCACCCTAGAGACCCCTCACTCAGCACAGACACACTGCTTACAAGCCTGTGTGTGCTAGTGAGAACAAAATGAGTAAGTCGACATGGCACTCCCCTCAGGGTGCCATGCCAGCCTCTCACTGCCTATGCAGTATAGGTAAGACACCCCTCTAGCAGGCCTTACAGCCCTAAGGCAGGGTGCACTATACCATAGGTGAGGGTACCAGTGCATGAGCACTGTGCCCCTACAGTGTCTAAACAAAACCTTAGACATTGTAAGTGCAGGGTAGCCATAAGAGTATATGGTCTGGGAGTCTGTTTTACACGAACTCCACAGCACCATAATGGCTACACTGAAAACTGGGAAGTTTAGTATCAAACTTCTCAGCACAATAAATGCACACTGATGCCAGTGTACATTGTATTGTAAAATACACCACAGAGGGCACCTTAGAGGTGCCCCCTGAAACTTAACCGACTATCTGTGTAGGCTGACTAGTTTTAGCAGCCTGCCACAAACCGAGACATGTTGCTGGCCCCATGGGGAGAGTGCCTTTGTCACTCTGAGGCCAGTAACAAAGCCTGCACTGGGTGGAGATGCTAACACCTCCCCCAGGCAGGAATTGTCACACCTGGCGGTGAGCCTCAAAGGCTCACCTCCTTTGTGCCAACCCAGCAGGACACTCCAGCTAGTGGAGTTGCCCGCCCCCTCCGGCCAGGCCCCACTTTTGGCGGCAAGGCCGGAGAAAATAATGAGAAAAACAAGGAGGAGTCACTGGCCAGTCAGGACAGCCCCTAAGGTGTCCTGAAATGAAGTGACTCTAACTTTTAGAAATCCTCCATCTTGCAGATGGAGGATTCCCCCAATAGGGTTAGGATTGTGACCCCCTCCCCTTGGGAGGAGGCACAAAGAGGGTGTACCCACCCTCAGGGCTAGTAGCCATTGGCTACTAACCCCCCAGACCTAAACACGCCCTTAAATTTAGTATTTAAGGGCTACCCTGAACCCTAGAAAATTAGATTCCTGCAACTACAAGAAGAAGGACTGCCCAGCTGAAAACCCCTGCAGCGGAAGACCAGAAGACGACAACTGCCTTGGCCCCAGAAACTCACCGGCCTGTCTCCTGCCTTCCAAAGATCCTGCTCCAGCGACGCCTTCCGAAGGGACCAGCGACCTCGACATCCTCTGAGGACTGCCCCTGCTTCGAAAAGACAAGAAACTCCCGAGGACAGCGGACCTGCTCCAAGAAACGCTGCAACTTTGTTTCCAGCAGCTTTAAAGAACCCTGCAAGCTCCCCGCAAGAAGCGTGAGACTTGCAACACTGCACCCGGCGACCCCGACTCGGCTGGTGGCGATCCAACACCTCAGGAGGGACCCCAGGACTACTCTAAGACTGTGAGTACAAAAACCTGTCCCCCCTGAGCCCCCACAGCGCCGCCTGCAGAGGGAATCCCGAGGCTTCCCCTGACCGCGACTCTTTGAACCTAAAGTCCCGACGCCTGGGAGAGACCCTGCACCCGCAGCCCCCAGGACCTGAAGGACCGGACTTTCACTGGAGAAGTGACCCCCAGGAGTCCCTCTCCCTTGCCCAAGTGGAGGTTTCCCCGAGGAATCCCCCCCTTGCCTTCCTGCAGCGCTGAAGAGATCCCGAGATCTCTCATAGACTAACATTGCGAACCCGACGCTTGTTCCTACACTGCACCCGGCCGCCCCCGCGCCGCTGAGGGTGAAATTTCTGTGTGGATTTGTGTCCCCCCCGGTGCCCTACAAAACCCCCCTGGTCTGCCCTCCGAAGACGCGGGTACTTACCTGCAAGCAGACCGGAACCGGGGCACCCCCTTCTCTCCATTCTAGCCTATGTGTTTTGGGCACCACTTTGAACTCTGCACCTGACCGGCCCTGAGCTGCTGGTGTGGTAACTTTGGGGTTGCTCTGAACCCCCAACGGTGGGCTACTTTGGACCAAGAACTAAGCCCTGTAAGTGTCTTACTTACCTGGTTAACTTAACAAATACTTACCTCCCCTAGGAACTGTGAAAATTGCACTGTGTCCACTTTTAAAACAGCTATTTGTGAATAACTTGAAAAGTATACATGCAATTTTGATGATTTGAAGTTCCTAAAGTACTTACCTGCAATACCTTTCGAATGAGATATTACATGTAGAATTTGAACCTGTGGTTCTTAAAATAAACTAAGAAAAGATATTTTTCTATATAAAAACCTATTGGCTGGATTTGTCTCTGAGTGTGTGTACCTCATTTATTGTCTATGTGTATGTACAACAAATGCTTAACACTACTCCTTGGATAAGCCTACTGCTCGACCACACTACCACAAAATAGAGCATTAGTATTATCTCTTTTTGCCACTATCTTACCTCTAAGGGGAACCCTTGGACTCTGTGCATACTATTCCTTACTTTGAAATAGTGCATACAGAGCCAACTTCCTACATTGGTGGATCAGCGGTGGGGTACAAGACTTTGCATTTGCTGGACTACTCAGCCAATACCTGATCACACGACAAATTCCAAAATTGTCATTAGAAATTGATTTTTGCAATTTGAAAAGTTTTCTAAATTCTTAAAAGACCTGCTAGGGCCTTGTGTTAGATCCTGTTTAGCATTTCTTTTAGAGTTTAAAAGTTTGTAAAAGTTTGAATTAGATTCTAGAACCAGTTGTAGATTCTTAAAAAGTATTCCAACTTTTAGAAGCAAAATGTCTAGCACAGATGTGACTGTGGTGGAACTCGACACCACACCTTACCTCCATCTTAAGATGAGGGAGCTAAGGTCACTCTGTAAAATAAAGAAAATAACAATGGGCCCCAAACCTACCAAAATACAGCTCCAAGAGCTTTTGGCAGAGTTTGAAAAGGCCAACCCCTCTGAGGGTGGCAACTCAGAGGAAGAGGATAGTGACCAGGAGGAAAATTCCCCCCTACCAGTCCTATCTAGGGAGAACAGGGTCCCTCAAACCCTGACTCCAAAAATAATAGTCAGAGATGCTGGTTCCCTCACAGGAGAGACCAACACCTCTGAAATCACTGAGGATAACTCCAGTGAAGATGACCCCCTGTTAGCCAGGATGGTCAAAAGATTGGCTTTGGAAAAGCAGCTCCTAGCCATAGAAAGGGAAAGAAAAGAGATGGGCCTAGGTCCCATCAATGGTGGCAGCAACTTAAATAGGGTCAGAGATTCTCCTGACATCCTAAAAATCCCCAAAGGGATTGTAACAAAATATGAAGATGGTGATGACATCACCAAATGGTTCACAGCTTTTGAGAGGGCTTGTGTAACCAGAAAAGTGAACAGATCTCACTGGGGTGCTCTCCTTTGGGAAATGTTCACTGGAAAGTGTAGGGATAGACTCCTCACACTCTCTGGAAAAGATGCAGAATCTTATGACCTCATGAAGGGTACCCTGATTGAGGGCTTTGGATTCTCCACTGAGGAGTATAGAATTAGATTCAGGGGGGCTCAAAGATCCTCGAGCCAGACCTGGGTTGATTTTGTAGACTACTCAGTAAAAACACTGGATGGTTGGTTAACTGGAAATGAAGTGTGTGACTATGTTGGGCTTTATAATTTGTTTATGAAAGAACACATTTTAAGTAACTGCTTCAATGAAAAGTTGCATCAGTATCTGGTAGACCTAGGTCCAATTTCTCCCCAAGAATTGGGAAAGAAGGCAGACCACTGGGTCAAGACTAGAGTAACCAAAACTTCCACTGGGGGTGACCAAAAGAAAGGGGTTACAAAAACTCCCCAGGAGAAAGTGGGTGACACTAGAAACAAAGAAAAAGAGTCCTCTGTAGGCCCCCAAAAACCAGAACAGGTGGGTGGGCCCCAAGACACAACCCAAAACAAAGGTGGGTACCAGGGTAAGAACTGGGATGCCACTAAGGCATGGTGCCACAACTGTAAACAGTCTGGGCACCACACCAAGGACACTTCTTGTCCCAAAAACAAACCCCAGAACAAAATTCCAGGGGTAACCAGTGTAGCCATGGGAGATGACTCCTCAGATGAGGAGGTCTTCATAGCCTTCAACTGGAAACAGGGCCCAACAGGTGAGTTGGAGATTCCAGAGGGAAGTAGACACTTCCACCACCTACTGGTGAATGGAATCCCAACCACTGCCCTGAGAGACACTTGTGCCAGTCACACTATTGTGCATGACAGGCTGGTGCTCTCAAACCAGTACATCCCAGGTGAGACTGCCAGGGTAAGAGTTAGCCTAGACAGGGTCACTAAGAGGCCTGTGGCTTTAGTGCCCATAGAAGTGGGTGGCACTCTTAGCTGGAGAAGGGTAGTAGTCAGTACAGACCTCCCCCTTGATTGTCTCCTTGGAAATGACTACCCAGAGGTTAGTCAGAGCCCAAGAGAGAAACTGGTCCAGTGCCAGTCCTCTCCCAAGGATTCTGGAAGTCCTGCCTCTGCAGTAAATGCAAGCAGGCCCCAGAAGAAGAAGAAAAGAAAACAGAGTAGGAAGGGTGGACAACCTTTAGCCAAGGTTACAGCAAGCCAAGGAGATTTTGCTCCAGTAGGGGAGAACTCCAAAAATGGCCCTGATAAAGTCCAACCTGACCCACAAGAAGTCCTGGCTAGTCAGGCAACTGTTAAACCTGAGTGGGTGGCTCCTCAGCTAACAGAAGAAAGAGTGGAAGAAGGGTGTTTACTACAAGATGTGGTAACCCCCCACTCTAATACAGCAGACAGGCAACCTGAACCCAAAGAAGCCTGTAACTTAGCCCCTTCCCTTTTAGGTGAGGAGCTAAAGGTGTGGTTCTGGGCACTGACAGCTGTCAGTGGCCTCTGCTGGGTGTTAGCCTTTATGGCTGCACTGTCCTTAGCATGGTGGTCTGACCCCATGCCAAATAGCAAGTTAGGCCCCCTGACCCTGTTGGTCATGGTGGGGTTACTCCAGCTCTGGGTAACCTCTTTGGGTAAGCTAGGGATGACCCTGGCTAAGATAAGATTAGCAGAGGTGGATACCTCTAAACCCGAAATAAAAAGAATGGGTGGAGACATTGAAGAGGCAGACAAGAGGCAATTCAGACTAGGTCCTATCACTGTGGAAGTGGGTCAGTTCCCCAAAGGGAATGACCTGAACAGAAGGATGTAAGGCAGAGTAGGCCCTGCAACTAACCAGCCTATTTCTCCTACTCTTCCTCGCCTGACAGACTAGGAAGACTCTCCCAGCTTGGGCTGAGTCTCCTGGCCTGTGGGCTGGGGGGGGCTTGTGTAAAGAAATGGCTCCCTGTTGCAGTTACCCCCCACTTTTGCCTGATACTGATGCTGACTTGACTGAGAAGAGTGCTGGGACCCTGCTAACCAGGCCCCAGCACCAGTGTTCCTTCACCTAAAATGTACCATTGTATCCACAATTGGCACACCCTGGCATTCAGATAAGTCCCTTGTAACTGGTACTTCTAGTACCAAGGGCCCTGATGCCAAGGAAGGTCTCTAGGGGCTGCAGCATGTCTTATGCCACCCTAGAGACCCCTCACTCAGCACAGACACACTGCTTACAAGCCTGTGTGTGCTAGTGAGAACAAAATGAGTAAGTCGACATGGCACTCCCCTCAGGGTGCCATGCCAGCCTCTCACTGCCTATGCAGTATAGGTAAGACACCCCTCTAGCAGGCCTTACAGCCCTAAGGCAGGGTGCACTATACCATAGGTGAGGGTACCAGTGCATGAGCACTGTGCCCCTACAGTGTCTAAACAAAACCTTAGACATTGTAAGTGCAGGGTAGCCATAAGAGTATATGGTCTGGGAGTCTGTTTTACACGAACTCCACAGCACCATAATGGCTACACTGAAAACTGGGAAGTTTAGTATCAAACTTCTCAGCACAATAAATGCACACTGATGCCAGTGTACATTGTATTGTAAAATACACCACAGAGGGCACCTTAGAGGTGCCCCCTGAAACTTAACCGACTATCTGTGTAGGCTGACTAGTTTTAGCAGCCTGCCACAAACCGAGACATGTTGCTGGCCCCATGGGGAGAGTGCCTTTGTCACTCTGAGGCCAGTAACAAAGCCTGCACTGGGTGGAGATGCTAACACCTCCCCCAGGCAGGAATTGTCACACCTGGCGGTGAGCCTCAAAGGCTCACCTCCTTTGTGCCAACCCAGCAGGACACTCCAGCTAGTGGAGTTGCCCGCCCCCTCCGGCCAGGCCCCACTTTTGGCGGCAAGGCCGGAGAAAATAATGAGAAAAACAAGGAGGAGTCACTGGCCAGTCAGGACAGCCCCTAAGGTGTCCTGAGCTGAAGTGACTCTAACTTTTAGAAATCCTCCATCTTGCAGATGGAGGATTCCCCCAATAGGGTTAGGATTGTGACCCCCTCCCCTTGGGAGGAGGCACAAAGAGGGTGTACCCACCCTCAGGGCTAGTAGCCATTGGCTACTAACCCCCCAGACCTAAACACGCCCTTAAATTTAGTATTTAAGGGCTACCCTGAACCCTAGAAAATTAGATTCCTGCAACTACAAGAAGAAGGACTGCCCAGCTGAAAACCCCTGCAGCGGAAGACCAGAAGACGACAACTGCCTTGGCCCCAGAAACTCACCGGCCTGTCTCCTGCCTTCCAAAGATCCTGCTCCAGCGACGCCTTCCGAAGGGACCAGCGACCTCGACATCCTCTGAGGACTGCCCCTGCTTCGAAAAGACAAGAAACTCCCGAGGACAGTGGACCTGCTCCAAGAAACGCTGCAACTTTGTTTCCAGCAGCTTTAAAGAACCCTGCAAGCTCCCCGCAAGAAGCGTGAGACTTGCAACACTGCACCCGGCGACCCCGACTCGGCTGGTGGCGATCCAACACCTCAGGAGGGACCCCAGGACTACTCTAAGACTGTGAGTACAAAAACCTGTCCCCCCTGAGCCCCCACAGCGCCGCCTGCAGAGGGAATCCCGAGGCTTCCCCTGACCGCGACTCTTTGAACCTAAAGTCCCGACGCCTGGGAGAGACCCTGCACCCGCAGCCCCCAGGACCTGAAGGACCGGACTTTCACTGGAGAAGTGACCCCCAGGAGTCCCTCTCCCTTGCCCAAGTGGAGGTTTCCCCGAGGAATCCCCCCCTTGCCTGCCTGCAGCGCTGAAGAGATCCCGAGATCTCTCATAGACTAACATTGCGAACCCGACGCTTGTTCCTACACTGCACCCGGCCGCCCCCGCGCCGCTGAGGGTGAAATTTCTGTGTGGATTTGTGTCCCCCCCGGTGCCCTACAAAACCCCCCTGGTCTGCCCTCCGAAGACGCGGGTACTTACCTGCAAGCAGACCGGAACCGGGGCACCCCCTTCTCTCCATTCTAGCCTATGTGTTTTGGGCACCACTTTGAACTCTGCACCTGACCGGCCCTGAGCTGCTGGTGTGGTAACTTTGGGGTTGCTCTGAACCCCCAACGGTGGGCTACTTTGGACCAAGAACTAAGCCCTGTAAGTGTCTTACTTACCTGGTTAACTTAACAAATACTTACCTCCCCTAGGAACTGTGAAAATTGCACTGTGTCCACTTTTAAAACAGCTATTTGTGAATAACTTGAAAAGTATACATGCAATTTTGATGATTTGAAGTTCCTAAAGTACTTACCTGCAATACCTTTCGAATGAGATATTACATGTAGAATTTGAACCTGTGGTTCTTAAAATAAACTAAGAAAAGATATTTTTCTATATAAAAACCTATTGGCTGGATTTGTCTCTGAGTGTGTGTACCTCATTTATTGTCTATGTGTATGTACAACAAATGCTTAACACTACTCCTTGGATAAGCCTACTGCTCGACCACACTACCACAAAATAGAGCATTAGTATTATCTCTTTTTGCCACTATCTTACCTCTAAGGGGAACCCTTGGACTCTGTGCATACTATTCCTTACTTTGAAATAGTGCATACAGAGCCAACTTCCTACATTAAGGGAGACCACGCCAAGGATGAAAAGTCTAACAATTATATATCTGCATATACAGTGCTTATGTATTCATGCACAATGCAAAGCTAGAAATAATAATCAAAAAGAATTAATCACCATGGGGTTTGCTTGCTTCATCTCCTTGCAAGGCGGTGAACCCAATCGACCGTGAAGAGAGAACTACCCTCAAGGGAGCAGCGGGCACAGGCGTCCCCGTCTAGACCAGAGTTAAAAATATCCACAGTTGTCTAGTTTTCTTCTCGTATACACTTTGAACAAGAGTAGAGAGGAGAATTCTAGAAATTCTCCCTCTCATCCAGTGAGTTGTTGTTCAAACGCTGGCCAAAGCGGTTGGACTTGAGAAGAGCATGCTTAAGATTGGCCGCGTCTCAAGGTGCTCTTCCAAGATGAAACCATTCCTTGCCGTACCATAAACATCATTCTGGTACATCCTTATCTAACTCACACCCCTCCATATTATGTTCCAGCCCATGGTGAGAAAGATCATGAGGAATGAAAACATGAATGAAAAACACATTGCATAACTTGTGCTAATTAAGCACAAAATGGAGTCTGTAATCAGAATGGAGCTGGTGGTCACCAATGTGACGGTGTGGGAAGCTAAGCTAAGCACAAAGTGGAGTCAGTGGTCAAGATGGAGCAGTGGTTAAATACAGATATCATCACAGATGACCTCAACAATAACATAAGTGGATGTTAGGTTGAGCCAAGTTTCAGTGAGAAACAGGATGTCTGGAGAGTGCGTGTTGATGTGGTTCCAGACCTTGATGGCATGTCTGCAGAGATCTAGTGTTAAGAAGCATGTATGTGATGCGGGGTGAGGTGTGAGTTGTGAGTGGTGTAGTGGTGATGCCTCAAGAGAGGTAGCTGTGAGTTCATGAGAACGGTCCTACTACGCAATGAGGCATGGAGCCAAGGAAAAGCAGTTGTGTCACTGAATGGTGTTGAGGTCTTACAAGCCTGATGAAGTCTAGAGGTGGTGGTCAATTGGACCAGGGTGCAACTCACTGAGTTTAGTCTATGTGCAGCATGCGCCATTAACAAGGTCCTAGGATAGGAAGCAGTATGTGGGGGGGCAAGCCTAAGGAGGAGTGGGAATCTGAAGGCAGAAGAAGGCACAAAGAAGACACTGGAGATCAGATAAGGAAAAGGAGAGGAGGGAGGTGGGAAAGCACAGGAGGGGGAGAGTGGAGAGTCCCTGGAACAATGGGAGAAGAGGGGAAGAAAGGAGGAGAAAAGCAGTCACAGAAACGGGTCAAGGCAACAAAATAGTCACAAAATGAAGCAGGGCTCAAAGAGACGAGATGGCCATAAAAGATAAGAAAGCGCAAAAACATAGGCACAAATGTCAAAGCATATTTCAAAGCCCAGAATGGGCACAATAAGAGGGAGACCGAGTAAGAGTGAAAAAAGAGTGAGAGAAAGCAAGAGGAGAGCAAACATAGAGGGAGAGAGGATGAATGCAGCAAGGCAGAGCTCCGAGGCAGATGACTGGGTCCAAAAAGGCCTTAGAATGCAGTTTGAACAGGGAAGGAGAAGTGCAAAATCTTTAACCTTAGTCTTTGAGCCATGCTTCACCACTCATCCTGAGGAATCTCCAAGGGGGGCAGGGTAGGCTCATTACAACAGGGTGCAGCAGTCTGAGGGATACACAGGATCCAAAAGGGCAAGAGGAGTGCCAGAAGCTGGGGGTGGTTTTGCACTTCCTCTACCCAGACAAACACAGATCTCTTTGTGCAGGGCTTCTCAGCGGAGGCACTTCTGGAAGCACCACCTCCACCTTCAGGGATGCCAATAGACAATAAGAGAGAAAAGGGGGGCAGCCTTCCTGTCATGGATTGATGATGTAACACACAGGCTTGTCAATCCAGATGGTGGCTGGCCTTCCTGGTGGAGATTGCTGGAGGTTCTCGATGTCCCAGTGTTTGAGCGGCTGTCAATTAGGTTGCTAGACCTGGGCTGGGGTGTGAGAGGGAGCTCGTGGGTTTAGAGCACGAGTGGCCATTCCTTCAGGAGGGCTGTCCTACAGTGATGAGCATGATTTGTCATGGTCAATGGTTAGTGCCTTGACCAATCTGTTAAATCCTTCCCTGTCCAAATTCCTTCAGAATATCCCTAGGGGTGAGAAGAACTTGTGGAGTTCTACTCCGTGGAATTCTGCCAAGTTACATAAAAAAAAGTGGAATTCTGTGGAGTTCCACCCAACCTGTGCAAGTATTTACTGACATGTATCTGTGAATCCCTGCAGCATGCATGTGCTTCCCCTCTGACTTGATGAACCTTCAAACTGGCATTTGAGGTCCCCCCTCACATGACCCACCTGGTCACATGCATAACACTTACGTGGGGGACCACCTGCCACTGGCTTCCCTTTGGACAACCATGGTTTCTTTTCACTGGGGGGTTGAAAATCCTTACCCTGGGAATTAGTTTGGGGCCCTTTAGAGAACTCCCTCTGTTTGCCCTTACCCCACCTTTCTTCTGAGAGGGACCCTGCCCACCTTTGGCGTGGTCTCCCCCATACCTCTTTTGGACCCTGGTGCTCTCCCAGCGGTCTGCTTTCTGCGCAAGCTTCCTGGGGTCAGTCAGCTTGCTGTCAATGAGGTGCTGGTGCAGCTCTGGAGAACATAAACTGTACAAGTGCTCCCAAGCAATTAAATTGTAAAGCCCCTCATACGTGTTTACCTTACTGCCCTTCACCAAACCACCCAGTGACCTGCAAAACCATCCAGTGACCATGTTTGGGATTCCTTTCTTTTGTAGGATCTAAACTTCTCCTTGTACTGCTCAGAGGTGAGACCATACCTGGTGAGTAAGGCCTCCCTCATGACAGGGTCGGTGAGACTCTGAGCATCCCCTAAGGCTGTCAGTGTGTCCCTCCCCTCTGCCTCAAAATGCTTCCACAGGGCTGCCCCCCAATAAGCTTCAGGGACCAGGTTCATGTGGAGAGCTGACTTATAACCCTTGAACCACAAGTAGATATCATCCTCCCTCTTATAATCCCTCATAAGGTCTTTTGGGATGTGTACCCGTCTGTTGGACTTTTTGCTTATGCAGGGTCATCCCCAATCTTTTTGCCTCCTGCCTCCTATTTTTTTCTGACCTGTTGCTGTTGGCTTTTGAACTCTGAGCACTTTACCACTGCTAGCCAATGCTAAAGTGCATATGCTCTCTGTGTAAATTGTATGTAATTGGTTTATCCATGATTGGCATATTTGTTTTACTGTTAAGTCCCTAGTAACTAGAGGTGCCTAGGGCCTGTAAATCAAATGTTACTAGTGGGCCTGCAGCACTGGTTGTGCCACCCACACAAGTAACCCTGTAATCATGTCTCAGACCTGTCGCTGCAGTGTCTGTAAGTGTATTTTTACACTGTAAATTCGACTTGGCAAGTGTACCCACTTGCCAGGCCTAAACCTTCCCTTTTCTTACATGTAAGGCACCACTAAGGTAGGCCCTAGGTAGCCCCAAGGGCAGGGTGCAGTGTATGGATAAGGTAGGACATATAGGGGGTTATTACAACTTTGGAGGAGGTGTTAATCCGTCCCAAAAGTGACGGTAAAGTGACGGATATGCCACCAGCCGTATTACGAGTTCCATAGGATATAATGGACTCGTAATACGGCTGGTGGTATATCCGTCACTTTACTGTCACTTTTGGGACGGATTAACACCTCCTCCAAAGTTGTAATAACCCCCATAGTAATGTGGTTTATATGTCCTGACAGTGAAATACTGCCAATTTCGTTTTTCACTGTTGCAAGGCCTGTGTCTCCCATAAGATAATATGGGGGCTACCTTTAAATATGACTAAAGTGTAGATTCCCCTAGAGAATAGATGGACATGTGGGGTTTGGGGTCCCTGAACTCACAATTAAAAAATACATCTTTTAGTAAAGTTGATTTTAAGATTGTGCGTTTGAAAATGCCACTTTTAGAAAGTGAGCATTTTCTTGCTTAAACCATTCTGTGACTCTGCCTAGTTTGTGGATTCCCTGTCTGGGTCAGTTTGACAGTTGGGTTGTTTTTCACCTCGCACTAGACAGTGACACAAAGGGGGCTGGGGTGTAACCTGCATTTCCTGATTAGCCATCTCTGCTAGGAGGGAGGGGTAGAGTGGTCAATCTCATCTGAAAGGACTGTGCCTGCCTCTGACAATGCCGGCTCCAACCCCCTGCTGTGTGTCTGATGCCTTGCCTGGGCAAGGCAGGATTTCACAAGTAGGTGTGAGTCCCCTTTGAAGAAAGGTGACTTCAAAGACTAAAATGGGTATAAGAAGGGCACCCAAATCTACAGACTTGAAAAAAACTTCTGGAACCAAGAGGAACCTCTGCCTGGAGAAGAGTTGATAGCTGAGGAAGAAGTGCTGCCCTGCCTGTGACTGTGCTTTGTGGAGCTTTCCTGCAGTGCTGCTTCTGCCAGAGTAAGAGGGCAAAGACTGGACTTTGTGTGCCTTCCATCTTGTGAAGAAATCTCCAAGGGCTTGAGTTAGAGCTTGCCTCCTGTTGTTTGAAGTCTCAGGTACAACAAAGGCTTCTCTCTGCCAGCACCTGGAGTCTCTGGAGAGACTCCTGCTCTGACAAGTGGTGCCCTATCCAGTCCCTGGGCCCTTGAAAGGAAAGCTGGTGGAACCCAAGGAAATCGACTTCGGACGACTCCGGACCGACGCAGCTGCTGAATCCGGTAACGCCGCCTGCACCTGGCGCGTGACCTTTGCTGGAATGCGACGGTCTTCGCAGGCACGACGCCGCAGCAGCCCCGCTGAAGTCCGCGACTCCGTGGAAGTCGCCGCACCACGTTGTGACCGACGCCGCCCGAAGTGCACGGATTCAACGTTTCGCACAGACGCCGTGATTCCCGACTTCGCGCATCGGCTTGTTTTCACTCTTCACCAAAGGTACTGTACTTGGGGGTCTACACGACTCCGTGTCCGGCGCCGCTGGTGTCGGCTTGATGGGAACGACTCCGTCACAACGCCGTGTTAACACCTCATCGAAGCATTTTTGTTTCTAAGCGCTATTTTTGAGTTTAATCTCTAAAAATTCATAACTTGACTTGTGTATGTTGGATTTTTGTCGTTTTGGTCTTGTTTTGTTTAGATAAATATTTCCTGTTTTTCAAACCAGTGTTGTGTCATTTTGTAGTGTTTTCATTAAGTTACTGTGTGTGTTGGTACAAATACTTTACACCTAGCGCTCTGAAGTTAAGCCTACTGCTCTGCCAAGCTACCAAGGGGGTAAGCAGGGGTTAGCTGAGGGTGATTCTCTTTTACCCTGACTAGAGTGAGGGTCCTTGCTTGAACAGGGGGTAACCTGACTGTCAACCAAAGACCCCATTTCTAACACCGTCTCTCAGGCTGCACTGTAGAATTGCTGCCACCGCCCCTACTGGACTGACTCCTCTGATCTATCTCTTTTAAACTGAGCTCATGAGCCATTGCTAACTCCCTTTCCTCAATGGCCAACCTTCTCTGTTCCATCTCTAGACTGAGCTTTTTCAGCTCCAATTGGTACTCCCTCTCTGCCTGTCTATCCTGTAACTCTTCAGGTGTCAGACCCTTGGAGGATACACTGCTACTTGCCCTAGAGACTCTTTCCCTGGGAATAACAGGTCCCCCCACTATACCATTATTTACTGATTGCTCTCCCTCCTCATCCTCATCCTCCTCCACATCCTCAGTGTGCCCTCCAGTGCTTCTGGTTGTCACCCAGGCCCTCAGTGCCTTTTTCAGCTCATCCTTCTTGGAAGAGGTCTTAATGGGACAACCAAAGTTTTTACAAAACTGATTTAGCTGAGCCTTGTTATAACTATCCAATTGCTTCAGGTCAAAAACAGCTTCAACTGATGCATCTCCAAGTAGAGACATGATGAAAGGTTAAAAAGAGTGCAAAGTTCCAAATGCAGAAAACAAGTTCCCAAATGAAGTTCCAGAAAAATCAATCACACGATCAGCGAAAAAAGAAACTGAATGCAGAGCAAAAAACGTCCAAATAGAAAAAAAACCAAAAATCACAAGACTAGTAGTATGTGGTCACGTAGTGGTCTGAACTCAAACAGTAGTGTACACTTAATTACTGTATGTCAAGTACAAATACAAGTCCAAATTCCAACCGCTGATCAATAATGTTAGAAATGGGGTCTTTGGTTGACAGTCAGGTTACCCCCTGTTCAAGCAAGCATCCTCTCTCTAGTGAGGGTAAAAGAGAATCACCCTCAGCTAACCCCTGCTTACCCCCTTGGTAGCTTGGCAGAGCAGTAGGCTTAACTTTAGAGTGCTAGGTGTAAAGTATTTGTACCAACACACACAGTAACTTAATGAAAAACACTACAAAATGACACACCAGTTTAGAAAAATAGGAAATATTTATCTAAACACAACAAGACCAAAATGACATAAATTCGACATATGCAAGTCAAGTTATGAATGTTTAGAGATTAAACTCAAAAATAGCACTTAGAAACAAAAATGCTTCAATGAGATGTTAACACCAAGTCATGACGGAGTCGTTCCCAACAAGCCGACACCAGCGGCGCCTGACACAGAGTCATGTAGACTCCCAAGCACAGTACCTTTGGTGAAGAGTGAAAACAAGCCGATGCACGAAGTCGGGGATCGTGGCGTCTGTGCGAAACGTTGAATCCACGCACTTCGAGCGGCGTCGGTCACGACGTGGTGCAGCGACTTCCACGGAGTCGCAGACTTCAGCGGGGCTGCAGAGGCGTTGGGCCTGTGAAGAGCGTTGCGTTCCAGCAAAGGTCACGCGTCAGGTGCAGGCGGCGTTACCGGATTCAGCAGCTGCGTCGGTCCGGAGTCGTCCGAAGTCGATTTCCTTGGGTTCCACCAGCTTTCCTTTCAAGGGCCCAGGGACTGGATAGGGCACCACTTGTCAGAGCATGAGTCTCTCCAGAGACTCCAGGTGCTGGCAGAGAGAAATCTTTGCTGTCCCTGAGACTTCAAACAACAGGAGGCAAGTTCTAAATCAAGCCCTTGGAGATGTCTTCACAAGATGGAAGGCACACAAATTCCAGTCTTTGCCCTCTTACTCTGGCAGAAGCAGCACTGCAGGAAAGCTCCACAAAGCACAGTCACAGGCAGAGCAGCACTTCTTCCTCAGCTATCAGCTCTTCTCCAGGCAGAGGTTCCTCTTGGTTCCAGAAGTGTTTCTAAAGTCTGTAGATTTGGGTGACCTTCTTATAACCATTTTAGTCTTTGAAGTCACCTTTCTTCAAAGGGGACTAACACCTACTTGTGAAATCCTGCCTTGCCCAGGCAAGGCCTCAGACACACACCAGGGGGTTGGAGTCTGCATTGTCAGAGGCAGGCACAGTCCTTTCAGATGAGAGTGCCCATTCCACCCCTCCCTCCTAGCAGAGATGGCTAATCAGGAAATGCATGTCACACCCCAGCTCCCTTTGTGTCACTGTGTAGTGTGAGGTGAAAAACAACCCAACTGTCAAACCGACCCAGACAGGGAATCCACAAACAAGGCAGAGTCACAGAATGGTTTAAGCAAGAAAATGCTCACTTTCTAAAAGTGGCATTTTTCAAACGCACAATCTTAAAATCAACTTTACTAAAAGATGTATTTTTAAATTGTGAGTTCAGGGACCCCAAACTCCACATGTCCATCTACTCTGTAGGGCAGTGGTTCCCAACCTTTTGATTTCTGTGGACCCCCACTTTAACATTAATGGAACCCGGGGACCCCCACTGAGTCTTCATGGGAATCCGGGGACCCCCGCCTGAGTCATTACGGGAAGCTGGGGACATCATTTGTCAATATTTGTTCATATTTTTTAATTTTCTAGGCTCTCGCGGACCCCCTGAGAAGGCTTCGCGGACCCCCAGGGGTCCCCGGACCACAGGTTGGGAACCACTGCTGTAGGGGAATCTACACTTTAATCATATTTAAAGGTAGCCCCCATATTATCCTTTGAGAGGGACAGGCCTTGCAACAGTGAAAAACGAAATTGGCAGTATTTCACTGTCAGGATATATAAACCACATTACTATATGTCCTACCTTATCCTTACACTGCACCCTGCCCTTGGGGCTACCTAGGGCCTACCTTAGGGGTGTCTCACATGTAAGAAAAGGGAAGGTTTAGGCCTGGCAAGTGGGTACACCTGCCAAGTCGAATTTACAGTGTAAAAATACACATACAGACACTGCAGTGGCAGGTCTGAGGCATGATTACAGGGTTACTTGTGTGGGTGGCACAACCAGTGCTGCAGGCCCACTAGTAACATTTGATGTACAGGCCCTGGGCACCTCTAGTGCACTTTACTAGGGACTTAACAGTAAAACAAATATGCCAATCATGGAGAACCATTTACATACACATTTTAAACAGGAGCGCTTGCACTTTAGCACTGGTTAGCAGTGGTAAATTGCCCAGAGTAACATAAACAGTAAAATCAGAGTCCAGCACACATCAACAACCTGGGGAACAGAGGCAAAAAGTTAAGGGAGACCACGCCAAGGATGAAAAGTCTAACAATTATATATCTGCATATACAGTGCTTATGAATTCATGCACAATGCAAAGCTAGAAATAATAATCAAAAAGAATTAATCACCATGGGGTTTGCTTGCTTCATCTCCTTGCAAGGCGTTGAACCCAATCGACCGTGAAGAGAGAACTACCCTCAAGGGAGCAGCGGGCACAGGCGTCCCCGTCTAGACCAGAGTTAAAAATATACACAGTTGTCTAGTTTTCTTCTCGTATACACTTTAAACAAGAGTAGAGAGGAGAATTCTAGAAATTCTCCCTCTCATCCAGTGAGTTGTTGTTCAAACGCTGGCCAAAGCGGTTGGACTTGAGAAGAGCATGTTTAAGATTGGCCGCGTCTCAACGTGCTCTTCCAAGATGAAACCATTCCTTGCCGTACCATAAACATCATTCTGGTACATCCTTATCTAACTCACACCCCTCCATATTATGGTCCAGCCCATGGTGAGAAAGATCATGAGAATGAAAACATGAATGAAAAACACATTGCATAACTAGTGCTAATTAAGCACAAAATGGAGTCTGTAATCAGAATGGAGCTGGTGGTCACCAATGTGACGGTGTGGGAAATTAAGCTAAGCACAAAGTGGAGTCAGTGTTCAAGATGGAGCAGTGGTTAAATACAGATATCATCACAGATGACCTCAACAATAACATAAGTGGATGTTAGGTTGAGCCAAGTTTCAGTGAGAAACAGGATGTCTGGAGAGTGCGTGTTGATGAGGTTCCAGACCTTGATGGCATGTCTGCAGAGATCTAGTGTTAAGAAGCATGTATGTGATGCGGGGTGAGGTGTGAGTTGTGAGTGGTGTAGTGGTGATGCCTCAAGAGAGGTAGCTGTGAGTTCATGAGAACAGTCCTACTACGCAATGAGGCATGGAGCCAAGGAAAAGCAGTTGTGTCACTGAATGGTGTTGAGGTCTTACAAGCCTGATGAAGTCTAGAGGTGGTGGTCAATTGGACCAGGGTGCAACTCACTGAGTTTAGTCTACGTGCAGCATGCGCCATTAACAAGGTCCTGGGATAGGAAGCAGTATGTGGGGGGGCAAGCCTAAGGAGGAGTGGGAATCTGAAGGCAGAAGAAGGCACAAAGAAGACACTGGAGATCAGATAAGGAAAAGGAGAGGAGGGAGGTGGGAAAGCACAGGAGGGGGAGAGTGGAGAGTCCCTGGAACAATGGGAGAAGAGGGGAAGAAAGGAGGAGAAAAGCAGTCACAGAAACGGGTCAAGGCAACAAAATAGTCACAAAATGAAGCAGGGCTCAAAGAGACGAGATGGCCATAAAAGATAAGAAAGCGCAAAAACGTAGGCACAAATGTCAAAGCATATTTCAAAGCCCAGAATGGGCACAATAAGAGGGAGACCGAGTAAGAGTGAAAAAAGAGTGAGAGAAAGCAAGAGGAGAGCAAACATAGAGGGAGAGAGGATGAATGCAGCAAGGCAGAGCTTCGAGGCAGATGACTGGGTCCAAAACGGCCTTAGACTGCAGTGTGAACAGGGAAGGAGAAGTGCAAAATCTTTAACCTTAGTCTTTGAGCCATGCTTCACCACTCATCCTGAGGAATCTCCAAGGGGGGCAGGGTAGGCTCATTACAACAGGGTGCAGCAGTCTGAGGGACACACAGGATCCAAAAGGGCAAGAGGAGTGCCAGAAGCTGGGGGTGGTTTTGCACTTCCTCTACACAGACAAACATAGAGCTCTTTGTGCAGGGCTTCTCAGCGGAGGCACTTCTGGAAGCACCACCTCCACCTTCAGGGATGCCAATAGACAATAAGAGAGAAAAGGGGGGCAGCCTTCCTGTCATGGATTGATGATGTAACACACAGGCTTGTCAATCCAGATGGTGGCTGGCCTTCCTGGTGGAGATTGCTGGAGGTTCTCTATGTCCCAGTGTTTGAGCGGCTGTCAATTAGGTTGCTAGACCTGGGCTGGGGTGTTAGAGGGAGCTCGTGGGTTTAGAGCACGAGTGGCCATTCCTTCAGGAGGGCTGTCCTACAGTGATGAGCATGATTTGTCATGGTCGATGGTTAGTGCCTTGACCAATCTGTTAAATCCTTCCCTGTCCAAATTCCTTCAGAATATCCCTAGGGGTGGGAAGAACTTGTGGAGTTCTACTCCGTGGAATTCTGCCAAGTTACATAAAAAAAGTGGAATTCTGTGGAGTTCCACCCAACCTGTGCAAGTATTTACTGACATGTATCTGTGAATCCCTGCAGCATGCATGTGCTTCCCCTCTGACTTGATGAACCTTCAAACTGGCAGGAAGTCTGTAATATGTAGTACATACTCTGCCTGGTAATTGGATTGCCACCTCCTGTCCTCTCCTATTACTGGAGAGGTCCTGGAGTTACTCATCATCCAAGGCCTTGCTTATCTTAGTCCACCCACTGTACTTCCTGCCATGTTCTTCTCAGATTGATAGAGCACAAGCTATTGGATCGGGGCTACCGGCTGAGCAGCTCTGTTGCTCGCATGATTGGATGGATTACAGGGGTTGTCGGAGGCTCCCATGGTGGAATACATTAAAAGTAAATAAATGTCATGACCGCAGTATGACCCCTGGGCAGTGGCTTAGAGCAGGCCAAGCATAACAAGAAACTCACCTTTGGTATGCACTAGCTTAGACATATTTAAGCAATCTTGTTTTGTTCCTGATAAAGGCATCATTACTTTCCTCGCTGAGAAACCATATCCCTGCTGGTACGGTATAAAGTTTTCTGCTTCCCTGGAATACTAAAACAAATCAACATCCAGTTACCTGCCTTTGATTTCACTCCAGTGTGTGGCAGAGCCTGTAAGTACAGCAAGTCCCAGCTCAACCCTATGCCAAGTTCATGAGAGTGATGTGGACAGTGGTCCTGCCATTTCAAAGTGCCCGCACAAAATAGCCAGTGGTCGTGGGCAAGACTGCTCAATGAACATATGCAGGGACAATACCTATTGTAATAATGACATTAAAAAACTCTAGCAATCTCTTTAATAATGTCATAATTTGGCATAGGGCACTGTATACTATGTTGTGAAATATTTATCACAAGTTTTACGTTACTAGGCAACAATACTAACAATAAAAAGTAAGAAACATAAAATACAAATCTAATTATAAATCTTCTAGCATTTGATTGTTAATGTTGCCATTCAAAAATGGCCTTTTCATATGTGATGAGTTAGTCATTACCATTTCCATGGCTGGACTACTGTAGTCTTTCTTCAGCTCTATGACGAGTCTCTGAAGGCGGAAGTACGCCGCTTCAATTGCCTCCTGTCTGCTGTGAATTCGGCCGATTTCACATGCATGGGTAAAATACATCGCACATTTTTTTGGTTACATGTGGGTGTCACTTCATTCCAGTGCAAGAGCGACTGGGGAAGGGGTTAGAAAGATTACTAGTAAGAGTGGTGGGCACTAAACTCGACCATGTGGCGGTTAGTGGAGTTTTCGCCAAACTCCATGCTCCAAGTGGTGTGTGGAGTGGGAAAACTCAGCGAGCTCCATCGCTGGAGCAAAGTTTACCACCCAACCCTAAATGGCACTCAGGACCTGTCATTGTGTTGCAGGGATGTGGTTCACTGCCCTGGCCACCCAGGTCTGGCACTCCTCACACCTTCATTGGCCCCCTGAGAATCTGTCTCCATTGGGCTGAAGCCCTGTGCATCAAGGTAATCTTCCTAGTGTCCTGTTTGGTGATTTCCAGCACACAGATGTTGTAAGTGATGAGCATCACAGCCAGGTTAAGTGAGCCATATTCAATGTCATGGTGACAAAGATGGGGGAGGAGGGCTAGGAACATGCTTTAATGTTCATCCATTGACCAATGTAAGGAAATGCCTCCTTGGCATGGTTACCCTCTGACTTTTTGCCTTTGCTGATGCTAAGTTTTGATTTGAAAGTGTGCTGAGGCCTGCTAACCAGGCCCCAGCACCAGTGTTCTTTCCCTAACCTGTACTTTTGTTTCCACAATTGGCACACCCTGGCATCCAGGTAAGTCCCTTGTAACTGGTACCCCTGGTACCAAGGGCCCTGATGCCAGGGAAGGTCTCTAAGGGCTGCAGCATATCTTATGCCACCCTGGGGACCCCTCACTCAGCACAGACACACTGCTTGCCAGCTTGTGTGTGCTAGTGAGGATGAAACAACTAAGTCGACATGGCACTCCCCTAATGGTGCCATGCCAACCTCACACTGCCTATGAAGTATAGGTAAGTCACCCCTCTAGCAGGCCTTACAGCCCTAAGGCAGGGTGCACTATACCATAGGTGAGGGCATAAGTGCATGAGCACTATGCCCCTACAGTGTCTAAGCAAAACCTTAGGCATTGTAAGTGCAGGATAGCCATAAGAGTATATGGTCTGGGAGTCTGTCATGTACAAACTCCACAGTACCATAATGGCTACACTGAAAACTGTGAAGTTTGGTATCAAACTTCTCAGCACAATAAATGCACACTGATGCCAGTGTACATTTTATTGTAACATACACCCCAGAGGGCACCTTAGAGGTGCCCCCTGAAACCTTAACCGACTACCCATGTAGGCTGACTGGTTTTAGCAGCCTGCCACACACCAGACATGTTGCTGGCCACATGGGGAGAGTGCCTTTGTCACTCTGTGGCTAGTAACAAAGCCTGTACTGGGTGGAGGTGCTTCACACCTCCCCCTGCAGGAACTGTAACACCTGGCGGTGAGCCTCAAAGGCTCACCCCCTTTGTTACAGCACCCCAGGGCACTCCAGCTAGTGGAGTTGCCCGCCCCCTCCGGCCACAGCCCCACTTTTGGCGGCAAGGCCGGAGGAGATAATGAGAAAAACAAGGAGGAGTCACTGGCCAGTCAGGACAGCCCCTAAGCTGTCCTGAGCTGAGGTGACTCTAACTTTTAGAAATCCTCCATCTTGCAGATGGAGGATTCCCCCAATAGGATTAGGGATGTGCCCCCCTCCCCTCAGGGAGGAGGCACAAAGAGGGTGTAGCCACCCTCAGGGCTAGTAGCCATTGACTACTAGCTTCCCACACCTAAACACACCCCTAAATTCAGTATTTAGGGGCTCCCCAGAACCTAGGAACTCAGATTCCTGCAACCTAAGAAGAAGAGGACTGCTAAGCTGAAAAACCCTGCAGAGAAGACGGAGACACCAACTGCTTTGGCCCCAGCTCTACCGGCCTGTCTCCCCCCTTCTAAAGACACTGCTCCAGCGACGCTCTCCCCAGGGACCAGCAACCTCTGAAGCCCCAGAGGACTGCCCTGCATCTAGAAGGACCAAGAACTCCTGAGGACAGCGGCTCTGTTCACCAAAGACTGCAACTTTGAAACAAAGAAGCAACTTTGCAACAACTTGCGTTTCCCGCCGGAAGCGTGAGACTTGACACTCTGCACCCGACACCCCCGGCTCGACTTGTGGAGAACAATCACTTCAGGGAGGACTCCCCGGCAACTGCGAGACCGTGAGTAGCCAGAGTTGCCCCCCCTGAGCCCCCACAGCGACGCCTGCAGAGGGAATCCCGACTGCCTGCTTCTAAGATCCGATGCCTGGTAAAGACTCTGCACCCGCAGCCCCCAGGGCCTGAAGGATCCGACCTCCAGTGCAGGAGCGACCCCCAGGTGGCCCTCTCCCTTGCCCAGGTGGTGGCTACCCCGAGGAGCCCCCCCTTGCCTGCCTGCATCGCTGAAGAGACCCCTTGGTCACCCATTGAAACCTATTGAAAACCCGATGCGTGTTTGCACACTGCACCTGGCTCCCCCGCGCTGCTGAGGGTGTACTTTCTGTGTGGACTTGTGTCCCCCCCCGGTGCCCTAAAAAACCCCCCTGATCTGCCCTCCAAAGACACGGGTACTTACCTGCTGGCAGACTGGAACCGGGGCACCCCCTTCTCCGTTGAAGCCTATGCGTTTTGGGCACCACTTTGACCTCTGCACCTGACCGGCCCTGAGATGCTGGTGTGGTAACTTTGGGGTTGCTCTGAACCCCCAATGGTGGGCTACCTTGGACCCAAACTTGAACCCTGTAGGTGGTTTACTTACCTGCAAAAACTAACAAACTCTTACTCCCCCCAGGAACTGTTGAAAATTGCACTGTCTAGTTTTAAAACAGCTATATGTGATTTATGTGAAAACTGTATATCCTAATTTGCTAATTCAAAGTTCCTAAAGTACCTACCTGCAATACCTTTCATTTGAAGTATTACATGTAAATCTTGAACCTGTGGTTCTTAAAATAAACTAAGAAAAGATATTTTTCTATACAAAAACCTATTGGCCTTGAATTGTCTCTGAGTGTGTGTTCCTCATTTATTGCTTGTGTGTGTACAACAAATGCTTAACACTACTCCTTTGATAAGCCTACTGCTCGACCACACTACCACAAAATAGAGCATTAGTATTATCTCTTTTTGCCACTATCTTACCTCTAAGGGGAACCCTTGGACTCTGTGCATACTATTCTTTACTTTGAAATAGTGCATACAGAGCCAACTTCCTACAACCACCGAAAATAAATGTGCTTTCATGTCTTTTAGCCTCCTGCAGAATCATCTGCACCTGAGTATGACGAAGGAGGTATGCAATGAATGCTCTGTGCTGGGAAGGAGTTTGGGGACCTCAGGTGAAGATACTTAGAGCATATTGGGACTCTAGCCAGACCGCTAAGCTTATGCCCAGTAGTTGTGCCAGGTATGTTTGTAGTAAGTCTGACATGTAATCCCTTAGTGCTCCTCCCGGAATCCAGGTATGCATATGTTATTCCACCATGAGCGGTCTTCCAAGTCTGTGATCTTCTGTTGAAGGCACCAGAGCTCTGTGCCCCAATTTTACTTTTGGGTCACATGCCAGTCCAGGTCCTCTAGCCTCTCATCCACTGCATCAAGACGTTTGTGCAGAGTTGCAAAATCTCCTCAGAGCGATTTGATGTCAGATGAGAGGACAGTCATTGTGACATTCAAGGCTGGGTGGCCTGAGCATAGGGCATGAGTCTAGGTAGCCTTCTTGCTATGACTTCAGGGGCTTTCCATGTGAATGTGCTAACTTTTGTCTCATAGATGGGAAGCTGGTAGCAGCTCTTCCCATGAAGGCAGGGTGGTGTTCTGTGTACCTGTTGTGGTCTGTAGAAGAGTACTACACCACCTCCCGGTGTCAAAAGAAGGCTGCAACCAGCCTGAACTCATCAATGTCACACAGTCACTGGCAATACATGCCTGCTCTTGGCCTCCAATGGTAAGGGTAAGGGTGAGGCACTCAAGACCACCACACGATTTGCCATGAGGGGAGTTGCCAGGCCCTCTAACTCTGAGGTTATCTGCAGATGATGAGCAATGGATTGCAGTCGGTGGGGGCGTGTCACTGTATCTGATCATACATCCCTCCAGTCCCTGAGTCAGGCCACAAGGCAAGGAGATTCCAACCCCATCCCGGGGGCCTGGTGGACAGCAGAATCAGCTAGGACATTATGAAGGGGAGGGCCACTCCAGCAATTGAGCCAGGCCACAGAAGAGAGTTACAATGGGAAGGTCGCTCCATCCACGCCAGCCACGGGGTTTTAGCGGTCTCAGTGCTTCAGGACTCCAACCTATTAAGCCTTGGGCCTTCTGGTGTTGTTGGCTGCCAAGTATACCAGCTCCTCCCACTAGATCAGCACACTGCATTATCAGGCATGTCGCAGTCGGTCATGGCAACAGAGTGGGCTACTCTGCCCATCGGGCCTGGTCATCCAGAGCAACAAGATCCTCTCCTGGGCTAGGCTCAACAGCCCAGAGTATGCTGTGGTAAGTGGAGGTGGAGGGGTGACCAGAGCTGATCATGCCCTGGCAGCGTCTCAGGAACAGAGAGGGGTGCTGACAGTGAAGGTTTGGAACCTAGCCCCCTGGAAGAGTAGAAAGGTTGTTCCTGTTACAGGGAGTGGGCTTTCACCTCGAGCAGCCCCTGGATGTTAACAAAATCATCCTAACAATGGCCAGAGGGCACAGCAGTACTCTACAGAGATGGCATCTTGCTCCATAGTTGGCTCTGCCTCTATTGTAATGTGTTTTGACTTTTTAACTGTTCTGGTACTTCGAAATTCTGTACACGTTTTTGTTAATTTAAGCCACTCTGCTCTGTGCTAGAGATTTGAAGGTTTAAACTTTGATTTGAATTACTGAGACCTTTGACTGGACCTGACCGGGTAGTGACTTTATTACTTTCCTTATCATATCCTTGGTAAGACTTTTGAAGACAAAAAATGCATGTCTCCAAACTGAACTTGATCCGCAGTATTGAAGTAATTTGCATAACTAGCAGTTACTTGTTTTATCTTGTGTTTTTAGTCTCACTCATGGAGCTTTCAATTTTTATACAGAGGGAACTCGATCAGCCGTATTAGAACAATTTACAAAAAGTGCTCCAATACTGCCGATCAAGTTACCGATGTATAAAAATTGTAAGTGCCATGAGCGCATCTGAAAAAAAGTACCAATTACAAGTAGCTGGTAATTATGCAAATCACTCCATTACTGCCGATTGCGAGAAGGGCAAGCTAAAAGTAAAAATGTAGCCCACAAACTGTCCGTAAAGCACAGATACTGCGGCCCGTATTTATACTTTTTGACGCTAAACTGCGCTAACGCAGTTTAGCGTCAAAAAAATTTGCACCGGCTAACGCCATTCTGAAGCGCCATGCGGGCGCCGTATTTATTGAATGGCGTTAGCCGGCGCTAGCAGACCGGCGCTGCCTGATGTGCGCGAAAAAAAAACACGTACACCAGGCAGCGCCGGCATAGGGGAAAATGGCGTTAGGGCGTCTTAAAATGGGGCAAGTCAGGTTGAGGCAAAAAAATCGCCTCAACCCGATTTGCGACATTTTTTTACGACGCCCAGGCGCCATTTACATGACTCCTGTCTTAGTAAAGACAGGAGTCATGCCCCCTTGCCCAATGGCCATGCCCAGGGGACTTATGTCCCCTGGGCATGGTCATTGGGCATAGTGGCATGTAGGGGGGCACTAATCAGGCCCCACTATGCCACAAAAAAAAAAAATATATATATATATATATACTTACCTGAACTTACCTGAATGTCCCTGGGGTGGGTCCCTCCATCCTTGGGTGTCCTCCTGGGGTGGGCAAGGGTGGCAGGGGGGGTCCCTGGGGGCAGGGGAGGGCACCTCTGGGCTCATTCTGAGCCCACAGGTCCCTTAACGCCTGCCCTGACCCAGGCGTTAAAAAGAGGCGCAAATGTGGGTTTTTTTGACCCGCCCACTCCCGGGCGTCATTTTTGCCCGGGAGTATAAATACGACGCATATGCGTCGGAGTCATTTTTTAAGACGGGAACGCCTACCTTGCATCTCATTAACGCAAGGAAGGCGTTCACGCCAAAAAATGACGCTAACTCCGTGCACTTTGAGCGCTAGACGCGTCTGACGCCAAAGTATAAATATGGCGTTAGTTTTGCGTCGTATTTGCGTCGAAAAAAACAACGCAAATTCGGCGCAAACGGAGTATAAATATGCCCCTGCATATGTTAACAGTATTTGGCCGATGCTCTTGAGGAGGGCTAAGCAGAGTCATGACGTATGTATGCCTTTAATAAATAAAATAAAGAGAAATTTAAAACGCAAGCCCACGAACGAATGTAAGTAATGGGCGTGAGCTGGGCGTGGTTAATGCACAGAGAATAGGCGCGCTCGACCTGAAAATAACAACTTTATACTGCCTACCAACAAACCTTTGTAAAAATATACAGATAATCATTCCCTGAAGAAACAACAACAACATGTGTATTAATTGGTCTCTATGGGCAGGTCTGTGGTCCCACAGGAAGAAAATCTCAGTTAACACTTTCCAAGCGACCAAAGCATTAGATCTAAATTTGCCAGCTTGGTGCAAACTTCTTGGTGTTGACATTCCGTATAGGTGCATCCTTGATTTGGCTGCCTAATTTCACATAAGGTGATCTTTCAAGTCATTTTCGCATAGACACAGAGAAATAACAAGAGGACGTATGCCTTTCATGGTAGGTACAAAAAATAGTGACTGTTGTTTGGTGGCGTTATGTTTGTTTGCATCCCATCCTCCGCATGTTAAAATCCTTTTGACCTTCACAAGAAGGAGTAGCAGACAACACAGTCCAGACTCCGATCACTGCACCATTCTCTTTTGTAACTCACACATTAGGGAGGAGTTCCCGGCTCATGAGGGGCATTCCTGGGTGCCAAAATAGCCTTCATTCACCCTACCCCCATTGTAGCTCTTGCTGTACAGTCCCTTTTTATGTGGTTTCACTGCCACATGCATCAGGCTGACCTGCTACCTCTTCAGCCTATTACAAGCCACCACTAATGGCATGAGGTGCAAGTGGCTCACAGATAAGTGATTGTCGCAGTTTTTAATGGTCACGTTCATCCGTCGCCTCTGCATTTCACTTTGGGTTGCCCGGCCCCATCTACCTCTTTGAAAACTCAAGGAAGAGTGATAGGACCGACCCATTAAACGTTCATCCCAAGCCACTGGCTCAACGATCAACAAAATGTATGTTTACAACTTTTGAGTGAAAAACGTGTAATTTAGACACATTAAACTGTATCGTGCATTTGTTGAACCTAGTTGTGAGTTTGGCTATTCTGATCACCAAAAACTATTTCAAAAACAAAAAAATCTGAATCTCCCTGGTCACTTGCTTGAAGCAAAAGTAAATGTAGAATTTAAAAATCGGTTGCGGAATATTATTGGGGTTATATATGAACTGGCGACCACAGTTTCTGCTATGGACGCCCCCTCAGACTTCTCACACTAGGACCACGTGAGATTTACACATTAATTTATACAGATGACTAAATACTGATCAGTCTTACCACTGTAGGTTTGGAACATCAATTAGATGATTTGGCTCACTATTGGAGTGCCCACAGTTTTTGGGTTAAAGAAAAAATAATAAAAAGAAACACACTAGTATTAACCGAATTTGCAGATATTGAACTGTTGCAGAGTATGATAATTCTAGCCAGTTTCATCATTTCTATACATGTTTTATGGATAAAGACACATACAGAATGAGATTCTTTAAGGTTCCTTGCCTCTCAGCAGGATGATTTGTTGTCTTATAAATTCACATGTTTGTGTAGTCTTTGTTTCGGTTGGTGAACATTTCAGTTACTGGTTGATGATTTCTTAGAGAAGAGAGAGCACACAAGTTTCATACACAATTTTGGCATGGTATGATTGAATGAGCAAGGGTATCTAAACATTCATGAAATATTAGATGGAGCAAAACTAATGATATAGGCTGATTATTATTATATATATATGTGAAGGAAGCAAAGGTATAATGGTATTTCGTGGCTTTTAATAATTTAGGCAATCTAATGTTGGTGATGTCATTAAACAAATACTTGTGAGAATGTTACCCTTTGGTGCACATCTTCTATGCGCTTGCATAGGTTGTTAAATATGACGTTCGGAATTGGAAATGATATGTCAAATGTGCAGCACTATTTATGCTCGGGTTATGCTCAGGTTCTGCAAAGTAGCCTGACAATTCTTTAGGACTGTATAAGAAATATACGGCCAGATGTATCAAAGATCCGTTTTGCATTTCTTAAATAGTGAATTTTAAGAAATCGCTATTTAAGAAATGCAAAATAGGATGTATGAAATTTGCAATTCGGTAATAGCTAATTCTTAAAATTCGCAATCGCTATTACTGAATCGCAATTAGAGAAGGTGAATCCATTCATCCCTATGGGCCTGGGCCCATGGGTGCGAATGGTTTTGCATTTCCCAATTTGCGAATTCCAGTTAGGAATTTGCAAATTAGGTATTGTAAACCCCAGGGTGCTGGGGGCCCAAGGCCCCCTCTTATGCACCCCAAAAAAATATTTGCGGACATGTGAAGCACACACATGCCCTGGGGGCATGTGTGCGCTACATGTCATTTAAAAAAATGCATTTATAATGCATTTTTAAAAATTGCACATGCTTACCACCAAACTTGAGTTTGTGGTATTTGCATTTCCGAAATGCCCACTTCGCATTTAGGAAATGCTTGATACATGTGCTTTGGAAATCGCAAACAGGAATTCCCTATTTGCGATTTCCTATTTAGAGAATCGCAATTTGCGATTCTCCAGATGGGGTCACAATTTTAAGGAATTGCTATTTTTGCGATTCCTTAAAATTGAACTGCAAATGCTTTTCATACATCATGAAAGGCATTTTTGCATTCGCAAATGGCCGTATTTTGCGATTTGCACCTTTTGCGAATGCAAAAAAGTTTGATACATCTGGCCCATAATTCTTTCACAGTTCAAGCTCCATCAAATCCTGTACAATCTGTATTAAGTAGGTGCAATTCCATCTGCCAACAATCTCTGCCAGCTGAGAATGATGTGATGAATGACTGCAAAGGACCGCAGATCTCCATCTCAGTACTTACATTAACAAAATGTTGGTATTCCAGTCTCTACCCTTTTGCAGGACATGAACGCAGTTCCAAACATTACCACATCATACAAGAGACTATGGGTGAGAAGACAGTGGCATAATATTAGCTGATAACCAGCAACCACAGGGGAGTTCACAAGCTTTGTTACAATTCCCTGTGTATCGCAAGACAGGGTGGAACTTCCTTATACTGCTCTCTTTTACTTGCAGTCCTCAATGAACTGCAGGGAATGTTGACATTATAATTGCACATTTTCTACTTGCAGTGTCGTATTGGTAGATTGTTTTGTTGTTTTTCCTCCCTGCACAGCCTGCCACTCTGAGGGAGAAAACATTTTGTTGGAATTTTAAACACCATGGAGAGCCCTGTCTACATTCAGTCATATCTTCTCTTCATAGCTGCATTTCTATTATTTCTCAATGTAACTTTGATAGATTGTTATTTATTTTTGCAGAAGATATCCCTATAAGCATGCGTTCATCAGAGGAAGTGAACAATACCTTGCTGACAGATTTCATCCTGGCAGGCTTTGCAGTGGACCCAGATCTACAATCCCTTCTCTTCATTGTGTTCTCAGCCATGTATCTGATTACAATTCTAGGAAATGGAAGCTTCATCTTGCTCATTAGGCTCAACCCGTACCTTCACACACCTATGTACTTCTTCCTCATTGCTTTGTCTCTCTTGGACATCTGCAACTCCTCTGCTGTAGTTCCTAACACACTAGTTAATATCCTCAACAAAGATGGAAGTATTACTCTCATCGGATGTGCTGCACAGCTGTTTCTCTTCTCTGCCTTGGGATCAACAGAATGCCTCTTATTATCAGTGATGGCCCTTGATCGCTACGTTGCCATCTGCAGACCACTGCATTGTACCACAATTATGACTGGGGGACTTTGTATCCAACTAGTAGTTGCATCCTTTGCACTGGGCACTGCTCAATCCTTGCTGCAGGTCAGCCTAACCTGCAGGCTAATCTTCTGCCAGGCAAGAGTGGTGGATCATTTCATCTGTGATGTTAGACCCCTCTTGAAATTGTCCTGCACAGACACATTCATCAATCACACTGTAATATTTCTCTGTGCATCTATGCTTGGTGGCACATCTCTGGTCACAATACTAATTTCATATACATACATTAGTTCAGCCTTGCTCAAAATCTCATCTGTGGCAGGTAGGCAAAGGACGTTCTCTACTCGTGTATCTCATCTGACCTGTGTGGTCCTTTTCTATGGAGCGGGAATCTTCATGTACTTGCGACCACCCTCACTTTACTCTCCTGAATCGGAGCAAGCAGCCTCAGTTTTGTACACAGTAGTAATTCCAATGTCCAACCCACTGATCTACAGCCTGAGGAATCAGGAAGTTAAGAAATCTTCAAAGAAGATAGCATTTTGCTGAAACCTTATCTGTTGCTCAAAAACTACTAATCAATAATTCATGGACTTTTAATATCAGTATTTAAAGATAGGTTTATTGATGCATGAATTATTGATGCGTGCTGACTGTGCAGTTCATCTTTAATGCAAACATCTGTATTAAGGAATAATTGTTTCTTTCAAAACAGATCTGACATTTTGCATTATTGTCTAGCAGTCTGTCTCACTGAAAACTAACACTCAGCTAGCATAATGCCTTTGCGCATCCAATTGCAAAGGAATATGTTTTATAGCATCTAATTCTCCAGCTGTAATTTACCATGTGCTGAAAGCATAGATAGAAGTGTACCAAAATGAATATCACTGGTGGCACACCTAGGGCTGAGCTACTTTGAGAAAATTCACATATCATTTAAAATAGTAATAATGTGTGTACCCCAAACAGTTCTTTTAGGATATTTGGATGAGGGTGTGGATGTTGTTCTAGAATGAGTTTTACTTTTTTGAGGGTGGTAACAGGCACTTCTCTCACTTTGGGCCTCATTACGAGTTTGGCAGAGGGGAATATTCCCATCATATTACAGGTTCAATATGATATAATGGAACTTGTAATACCGCGGGTGGGTTATCTGTCACGTTTGTGACTGAGTAATCCCCTCTGCCAAACTTGTAATAAGGCCCTAACTCACCTTCACTTCGGGTCAGATGTACAAAACATTTTTCCAGTTGCATACAGCTGAAAAATTGGACTTAAAAAATGCTTTCTGAAATGGGAAAAATGAAAAATGCGATCCAGTAACTGGTTACTGGATTGCAGTTTGCATTTACGATTGGGTATTTGAAAGGGGCATGTTTTGGGCCTCGCTTACAAGTACTGAATCGGTATGGTATGTATTACTGTCTTGCAACCGAATTTCGGGCTGCAAAGCAGTAATAATTTGCCATTATTTTAAAAGTGATGGTAACTCATTCACAAACGGGGCCCCTTTTTCCTTGAGAATGTCGAAAAAACATTTTTAAAGCAGGCAGGTGTCCACACGGTCCACAGCCTACTCTTAAAAAATAAAACTTTAAAGTTTCATTATTTTTCTTTTTTAAACATTGGGTTTTCCTTTTAGGGAAAACATGCTTTATTAAAAAGCAGTCACAGACATCGGCAAGCCACCGCCCCTCTGGTGGCTGTGAGTCACAAACTGCAACCTAGCACTTCAGAAAAAAATCAGTATTAGGGAATTGTTATTCTAAAGGTAAATACATCTGGCCTTCAGAGTTTTGGGGAACAAAGATGGTACTCTTTTTCAGTGACCCCGTGCCAGTCAGAATAGTGTGAGATTGCTATCAAGTTGAGGACAGTTCATAAAAGTGATCCATGTTGGTACTTATGTGCCATGTTTACCATGCAAGTACGAGGGAGAAGATGCTCTTTGATGTCTCCTAACTCATTGGATAAAACAACCAGTGCATGGAGAAAAATAGTGACAACTGGCCAACCCTTTCATTATGAATTATTTCCTGTAGTGGATGAGAGAATTGTTGCTAGGGAACAATATGCGCTAAACAACAGCACCACGTGTGACGGAGGTGCTGACACACAAATTATTCAGAGGCCAGTTTGTCTAATACTAGATGTTCCCGATAATTAATGTATTAATGTAAGTTAATTAGATAATTATATAAGGTGATAATATGGGTTATGTGTTGCAGTTCATGCAATTGTGCATGCATAGACAATAAAAATGCTATGGAGCCTATATCCTAACTTTACGCCGTTGTACATTTAGAAGTACTACTAGACTACTTAGGCAGTACTACTCACATACTACAAAATGCCAGTTACAAACCTATGTAGGAGGTCTCTGCCTCCCCTATCATTTTTCTATGGAGATCTATGCTTCAAGTGTGTATTCATTTTTGTAGTAACTATGAGAGGGACTGGGGGTAGTTGTAAAATGAGTGATACCACACAATGGTAGTAGTTTACGGAGAGGTAAAGAGGGGTTCAGGGACAGACAAACATCCACTCACAAAAGAGTTGGACGATTCCTATTCACAAACTCCACTTCCAAGTTAGTACAACCTAAAGGACCCAAAACAGAAGTAAATGTACACCCGTTTACTGTGAAAGTTTTCTCTCTACATGTGCAGTTTCTCTCCGTTTGCAGGGCGGAGTTCTCCAACTACAGCAATATACACCAAATTAAATACAGGAAGAGGAAGTCAACCATTTTGTGCTCATTCAGAGAAACCCTCTCAACATCACAACATCAGCATTCATCCTGATGTTGCTTTCCATAGTGAAACCAAAAAAATGATTGCGGAGCAAAAAGAGAGGGCCCCTGTCATTCACAAAGAGCATTTGTAAAGGAGTCCAACAAAAGTGTCCACAACTTTATGAGAGTCCTGAGACCCAGTTGAGCAATGCAGTTCCTCACCAATTTTGAGAGAGATCTCTGCCCCGAGTGAATTCCCAAAGTCGTACATTTAGGCATTTACCTTTGTGAATGGGGATCTTAATTTGGAGGATATCAGTATTAATAACTATTAAGGGGCATACAGATTCGGAGGGAGAGTGGGGATTATTTCTAAGAGTAGAGGTGCATATGAACATTTTTGGGCTACACTGAGAGTGAGTATTGGATTGGAGGAGGTAGGTTGATTCAAATAAAAATCACAAGAATCGTCAGAGGCAGAGGTGTGATTGCAAACTATGGGCCTGATTCACAAAGGTAAACGTAGACATTTGGTGTAAACCTAGACCAAGCATCTAAGTTTACGACTTTGGGAATTCACAAAGGGGATTTAGGAGTACTATCTCTGGGTCCGCACTCAGGGCATGGATCAGCTTGAAGTGCGGATCTAAAGTTAGTAGTCGTAAATGCCCTTTGTGAATTCCCAAAGTTGTAAAGTTAGAGGTTTGGTCTAAGTTTAGATGATGAAAGGCCAACTACAGGGCATGGGGGATGAAGACACCACCAGCAAAAGGAAGCAAATCTCAGGGCTCTTCATGACCTTGAGCAAGACCATCGATTATGGCCCTACCACCATCTGGGCTTGCACCCACTACCTCCTTAACTCAAGATGCTCACATACAATTGGGACCAGCCCGGCACGCCCTGCACAGGAATCATCTCTACCTCCCAGAGTCTGCTCAAAACAACACCAGCAGTCCAGGGGCACATGAAACTCCACTACCCTCTTGTGCAGCAAACTTTCTTCCCAGGTACATGTATTCTCTGCTACCCTGAAGGAGGCTCTGAGGCCAATTGGAAAGGCTCAAGGAGAGATTTTTGCTACCTCTCTCTTATCTTCTTTCCAACGGTTATCTGGTTCTGATACATACAACCATTTAATGTCTGGCTTGGAACAGGACTTCATCATAATTGTTATGAAGAAAGAAGATAAGGATGGCTAGAAACATGTGCCCCAAGCAAGTCACATGATGCAGACATCCCATCACATTTGGAGGGTTGGCTTAGTTATGTTTTAGGACAGTGTAATATTATGTTTGTACTCTTTATGTGTGTAAGAAAATGAGTTATTAATTGGGAAGGATTGATGTCCACCAGAAGAAATGAGGACATAAAGTTGTTGAGGTAAAACAAACCTAATTTAATCTGGGACCCAAACCCCTAGTAGCTATGGCACTGAGCAGCAAGGGATAACATAGGAAAATGCACAAAATAGGCAGCAGTAACAAAATGTTTAAAAAGTGAAAGCACAACACAATAAAGATTCTACAACCACTTTATGAAAATAGAGAAAAGTTTAATTAATGATATTACACCAAAATGTTAAAAATCCATTAAGGGGTACCAGAGATTTGAATCTTCTTAAGATTTAAAGTAGAACATGCAAGAAAAGGTAAAGTACAAATCATATGTGAGGGAACATGTCGTGTCCCTTTTCTCACGGTTAACCAAGCCAAATGTGTCCCCCCATGTCCCATCTGACTCCCCTTACCCACCGTTCCTGCCCCCAGTGAGACAGCCTGAGACCCAACTTGTGTGGTGGTTAAAGACTTCAGACCTCCAGCCTTGCAATGGCGGTCGGACCGCCGCAGACAGGGCGGTCTGACTGGCCCTTTATGACGATGGCAGACACTGCTAGGCTGCAGCCAGCCTGCAGCCTGCAGCCTGGCAGTCCCTGGGGTTGTAATCCACCAGGGCAGCCTTGCCCTGGGGATTACAAGCCACTATCCACCAGCCTTCCCTTGGTGGTAAACACCACCATGGAAAGGCTGGCGGAAGGGGGGTGTCGGGGGTATCCTGGGGGCTCCTGCACTGCCCATGCACCTGATGCACCATAACATTGCCGCTGGCTCAATTACGAGGCGGCGTCAATATTGTGGTGAGTGGTCCGCTGGGCCAATGGGCGAAATATGCCAGGCAAAAGACCTTTAGTACAGGCGGTCTTTTGCCTGCAGTAGCTTCAGCGGTCCTGTAAAAGGACCGCCAAACTCATAATGAGGCCCCTAGCCACTTAACTCCTCTACCAACACAGCAACTAGTTATGTGACCTATTGGTTGGCCTGTCGTCGGATCACCCCTGTTCATTTTTTAATCTCTTTATTTGCATTTTCAAGGTACAAACAGAGACGTAGTAGGCAGCAATAGTTTGCGTAACCATAAAATGATTGCAGTTGATCAACGATGCAGGGAATCAAGTTTCCCAAAGGTGTACACAGTGGTAGCTGTCAACTATAGCGAGTGGAGGGGTGGGCAAATGGGTGGATGCAGTAAAAAATACTTTTAAAAAAGTCAAAGAAAAGTTACTTACTGTGTTTCTGCAGACACGTCTTTCTCACTCCATTCCTCTTCACCTCCTCAAGTCACATCTAGGGCCACAGCTACCTGACTTAACTTATCCCCTTGTGCTGCTCTCATGCTATTAAGCAGCATAGGAGAAGCACCAGGATTGAAGGGTGTGGCCTCTCTCTGTGCTCCAGAGGACACTGGAACCCTATGCTTTCTCCCAACCCAGCTGTCCTTAGACAGGTGAGTTGAGATGTTAAAAGTGCTCATGTCAGGCTGGCCATTGCCAGACAGCCAGTCAAAGTGACATGTGCACTTTTAAATTAGTCACAGGCAGCCTAGCACTTAGCAGGTCCTGCCCTGTCCTGGCACTCACTTCAGGACGGGCGAACAAAAAATAAAATGGTAATGAATTAGATGTTACCATTTAGTTCCCATCTCTAGGGCATTTCTGAGGGCATTTTAGTAGGGTGACACTTATCCTTTGTAATGAAGGAGCCACACCTGGGAACACATAGTAGATGCGGTTTCATGTGCAAGCCAATGCGTCCAGTCCTTCTGTAGAATATTAATACCAAGTAAGATCAACAATTGAAACAACAGTAATAGTTTCCCCAGTGACAGAGAGAGAACAGGGAGAATACTATAGAAAGTAGTGTTTGTAACCTATGTAAAAATAATGTTCACAAGGTGACTAAAGGGGAATGAAAGAGTTTATTTTATAGTGCGTACGGGGAATGTCACATCAGTCCCGGTGGAAATATTTGATGTGTGTGGAAATCCAGTAGGAGGTTGGAAGACTAGCACATCAAGAAGGAAGAAGAAGCAGACTATCAAAAAGCTTTTGCATATATGTGTGATGACACCCGCTTCTCTGTCACCGCCCAATTTATATGTCACCTAAAGCCAAACTGAAATTTCAGGGGGCTGAGCCGCCTTCCAAGACATGGCTATTAACCGTTTAAACAGCATTAACCCTAAGTCATCATATGCAGAAATCTGGCATCAACGTGAACGCATCCTGGGCAGATAGGTGGAGTCCCCGGGTGGTGTGGAGTGAGATATGTTTGATGTAGACAATTAAATTGTGTGAATGTGAGGGGCACATTACTGGACACCTATCTGTCTCCCATGTAGTTCTGCCCTTAAACGTCTCATTCACACACAGTCTCAAGAAAGCTGGATAGAGAAATGACACAGCTTTTTGACCTACCCTATGGGTAAGGAAGCAGTGCATCCCCAGATGAAGTGGAGGTTCTGCAGTTCCAATCAACCACGGGCCCCAATGACCCATATCAGAGCATAATAGGTGAGGAAGGAACCCACTACTAGGCTGGAGGTGTCCTGGAGTTGTTGAAAGGACTAAAAGGAGACATCCTTAAAGAGTTTGCCCAGCTTGAGCAGTCCCGCCTCCCTCCATGGACAGGGATGATGGTCAACTAAGAGTTTCTCTGACATAGGTAGGTCTCAGAGAGGGAACTGTAGTGCATATTTCATTTGGCCAAGCATAGTCACCTAGGCAGCTCTTGGGCCGGACATCACACGTAGTAACCTAGAGTCAACACCAGAGCAGTACGCGCTCTATTGGCGACAAAAATGCAAAAACCCAGCACTCTCAAAACAAAGTAATTTATGCATTGTGCTGATATGTTGTGGTTTAACCTTTTGCATTGCAGAGTTCAATCCTGAAAACGTATTTTTAATATGCTTACAAATACTGTTCCTTTGCAACGTATTGCTGCAGGTTTTCAGAGTGTGTTAGGGTGTTGCCCCTTTCCAGGGCCTTCCAGAGACTTTCCCTGCAACATGCTGGGCGTGGTTCTGGGCTGGGCCAAGACTCTATAAAAGAGAGCCAGCCCAACTCCCAGTGCTCACTATTCAGAGGTCCTGGTGCAGAGCAGCAGCTTCTTCCTCAGCTCCTGTCCTGGCGGCCTATTTAGATCTTCCAGTCTTCTGCCCTTCATCCTTCATTGATGATCATTGTTCCAGGCAGTAAGATGGTGGTTGGACTGTCCCGACACCGTCATTGAGAATTTTCATATTCTTGATTTAATTCTTAAATGAGTAACAGATTACTTGCGCGCTACCATTTCTTCACATTTATATGGTAATTTACAAATAGGCAAGATGCGCGATTTGTTTCATAAATGTTTGGCATGGTGGCTTAAGAATCGTCAAGACACGCAATTTGTTTTATGGTGTTTAAACATTGTTGTCCATTGCGCGCTACTATTTCTTGACATTTAGATGATGTTTTACGAATTGGTAAGACACACAACTCGTTTCATGAGGATTTAACTTTGTTGTTCATTGCACGCTACCATTTCTTGACATTTACATGGTGGCTTAAGAATCGGCAAAAGAAGCGCGATTTGTTTCATTGTACTTTGATCTTGTTATTTATTGTGAGCTGTTATTTCTTTCTTTTTTTAAATATATCTTTATTAACTTTCACTGCATTACATCTGCAACAATTTTGGTGATATCAACAGGTTTCCATTCAGTGCATATAATTGATCTTTGAATATACAATATACTCCTGCATTCTCTAATGCTCCCACCGCATTTTTCTTATCCTAGACGTTCAGTTTCCTTAAGGATGCAGTGTGCCTAGGTTGTTTCGGTGACTTAGGGTTATATCCCTGTCCTGTGGTTGCATTTAACCTGGAGTGCCCGCGTGTCCGTATTGCAGATTTCTCTAAAACTACTTATTATTTTAACTTGATGGTGCTATTTCAAACAGGCTACATTCACAGCCGTGGTGGGTGTTACTCATTGTTTCCTTGTTCTTCTATTTTTTTTTTTTTCCCCCCTCTTTTCATTCAACTGAGGCCGGGCCAGTACCTTCCTATGATTATTGTCCCTGTCTCCTCAAACTGAGATGCATGTGCTTGGGGGTTGAGAACATCCATGTCCTGTCTCCTGGGGTTCAGCCATCGTGTCCCTTTCCCTGCCTGCTCCAGATGGTCCTGGTCATCCTCTCTTCACTCCTTCTCTCTTGGTTTCTCCATCCTGCCCCACTGCCTCGTGCCCTGCCCTATTAGTCACTCTGGGTTTCCACTGCCACCCTCCCTTCCTTAGTCTGACTATCCCATCTCAGAAGTATTTCTTCCCATGCCAGGGCGATGGGGGTTTGGCGCATACCCCTTGCCTCCTCACTTTTCAGCACTTGCAGTTTTGCTCAGGACCATCTTGACACGTCCCACCTCCATTCGCTCGCTGATGGGCAGCTGGGAGATTTCCAGCCCATCGTGATTCGTCTCCTATAGAGAACAAGTGCCAGGTCCAGGAAGTGTCACCTCACTTTCCCTAGAGGCGCATCCGTCCTCAAACCCAGTAAGCATGACGCTGGGGACAGCCCAATCTCCACCTCCATCACTCGTGCCAGGTCGGCCAGCGCCGCAGCCCAGCCCCTCTGGAGCTCTGGGCAGTTCCACACCATATGATCAAAGTCTGCAATTATGTTTCTACACCTAGGGCAAGTTTTGGGGGTTCCCCCATAAATTCTTGTCAATCTGTGTGGGGTGAGGTATGTTCTGTGCATATAGTTGTACTGTATATGCCTCAACCAGGTGTTTCTGGATACCGTCTGAGGATATGCTAGTGCCCTGCCCCACTCCACGTCTGTTAATTCCCTGCTCACTGTCTTTTCCCACTGCTCTCTTCGGGGCTGTACTGCATCTAGTGATTCCTCATTTTGGGATCTGTAGATCCTGGCAATTAAGTGAGATTCCCCACCAGACGTTAGTAGTAAGTGTAGTACTCTGTGGGTGGGAGGCTCTGCATTAATCGTTCCCCAGTGTTCCTTAAGGGTGTGTGTTAGATTCCTATACTGGAGAAACTGTCCCCTTGGGACGCCTATTTCTGTTAAGTCCGAAAAAGACCTCAGCACTCTCTCTCGGAACAGCGCCCCGACTGTCCCCACTCCCGCTTTCTTCCAGGGTCCGGGGCCAAAGCCCACCAGATTCCTCTCATCTGTTCCTTCCCCTAGTACTGAGAGTGGGAGCTCCGGGGAATAAGGCTGCCCCACCCCTACTCTTCTCGTACTTTTATTCCAACATGCTGCCGCTACTCTCATCATCATACTGTCCGCCTGCTTGGTCCCTTTCATATTCACCATCCGCGCAATGATTCGTTCCATTCCAATCTCTCCTTGAGCAGTGCATCTATCCAATTGTCCCTTTCCTCCCATCCACGCCGCAATCCACTGCAATTGTGAAGCTAAATAATAAAACTCAAAGTCAGGGACTCCCAGGCCTCCCATGTGTGTCGGCCTACAAAGAGTCAAAAGTGCCGTACGTCTACGGCCTTCGTCCCATATAAGCTCCCTGATCAGCGTTTTAAGCTCGCGGAACCACGCCGAATTGACCAGCAGTAGCAGATTCGCGAAATAGTAAAGTAACCAGGGCAGGACTATCATTTTGGTCAGTGCACCTCTGGCCATTATGGTTAGCCTCAGAGAGCGCCAGAACTTTACTGAGGAACGTAGGGAGCGGAGTGCCCTCCCAAGATTGCCATCACGGAGGTCCCCCACCTCGTGGAACACCTGTATCCCCAAGTACTTAAATGTCCTCGGCGCCCAGCCTACATCCTCGGGGCACGAAACGGGGCGGTCACATCCCGCTAGCATGGGAAAAACATATGTTTTGCCCCTATTGAGACGCAGTCCCGATAAGGACCCAAAATGCTCCAGGGCATCCAGAGCCCAGGGGAGTCCCGTCTCTCCGTCCCCGAGGTAGATAAGTATAGCATCTGCATAAAGGGAAACAATGGGCTCCGATTGTCCCCACTGTATCCCTCTACCCTTGCCATCCCTTCGTAGCTCGGCTGCCAGCAGCTCGATGGCCAGTGCGAATAATAGTGGCGATAGAGGGCAACCCTGCCTAGTGCCCCTGTGAATTGGGTAGGTGTCGGATACCGTCTTGCCTGTCCTCACTCTAGCCAGGGGGGACGCATATAGCAGGTCCACCCACTTTACCCAACCCTCTCCTAATCCCATCTTTCTCATCACTGTCCTCAGGTAGTCCCACCTAACTTAATCGAAGGCTTTTTCGAGGTCCACGGCGAGTAGTACCCCTGTCAAAGGTTTCGCTTCCCTGGGCATATGTAGAATGGCAAATAGCTGTCTCAAGTTAAGGGATGTGCTCCGGTGAGGGACAAACCCGAGCAGCCGACTGGCCAAGACTTTGCTAAGTATTTTAAAATTATTGTTCAGCATTGACAAGGGGCGAAAGTTAGCAACAGATGTCTCTCTAGATTTAGATTTTGGCAGTGGGATCACCAATGCTTCCCTCAGTATGGCCGGCAGCACACCCCGGCTCAACGCCTCAGAGTACACTTCCGCCATTCTGGGGGCCAGTAAGGTTTCTTATTTCTTATAGAAATCCATAGGCAAGCCGTCCGTCCCCGGTGTCTTCCCGGGCGCTAATTGCGATATTTTATTCCTTATCTCATCTACTGTCACAGCTGCCCCCAGCTCCTCCTGTTCCTCATTTCCCAGCGTTGGCAATGGGAGTTGCTGCAGATACGCCCCAAGAGCAGGGTCGTCAAGCTCCCCGGGTTTCCTATATAAATGAGCATAGTATTCCTTGAAAGCGTCATTTATGGCATTCGGACTGTGTCTTCCCTCTCCCTCCATGGTTATCACCTTGGTGATAGGCTCTCCTTCCCCTCCAGGTCTTACCAGCCATGCCAGCATTCTGCCTGATCTCCCCTCCTCAGAGTGTAATGAGGCCATATAGTTTTGCACACTATGGCATCTAAGTTGTTCCTCAACCTGGGAGTGGTCTCTCTGTGCCCGGGCATACTTTTCCCTTTCCTGCGCACCTGTTCCCTGTCTCCGTTCCCCCTCATGTATTTCCTTCTCGAGTCTGGTCAGTTCCCGTTCCAGCGTTCGTCTCACCCCGTCGTCTGTCCTATGCAGTATCCCCTGGTTGTCACTTTAAGGGTCTCCCACTCAATGGATCTAGAGTCAGTGGATCCCTCGTTAATTTTAATATGGTCAGTCAGCAAGAGACGAAGGTCATCCCTGTACACCTGGTCCTCTAAGGCTCCAGGGGCCAATCGCCACATCGGGATGGGGGGCCTAACCTCCTTCACTCCAAGTCAGCAGTAGAGGATTATGGTCAGAGAGCGTGCGTCCCAGGTATTCAGAGTGGACCATCCCCTGCATCAGTGTTGCTGTACAAACCACCCTGTCAATTCTGGTGTGCACCCTGTGGAGTCCTGAGTAGTATGAATAATCTTTTTCGGCAGGGTGTTGCTCACGCCATATGTCTAATAATTCCCATGCATCTACTATTCTCTAAGTTTTTGGGCTACTCTGCTTGTCATTGCCCCAGATAGTGGCGGGGTGGAGCGGTCTAGTTCTATATTTAACACACTGTTGAAGTCTCCCCCTATCAAGAGGCCTCGTGAGTTGACCTGACAGCCGTGTCATAAAGGGGATCTGGTTCTGGTTAGGGGCATAAATGCAACTTAGGGTAATTGGCACACCGTGTAACCTTCCTTCTAAAACCACGTATCTGCCTTCTTGGTCAATATTGGTGGATTCTACTGCAAAGGGAACCCCAGCACGTATCCATATCAGCGCCCCCCTAGCGTGTGCAGAATACTCTGTGGAATACACCTGACCCCTCCATCTTCTCCTTATCTTTCTGCTTCCCCTTTTGCTAAGTGGGTCTCTTGTTGTAACGCCACTTGGATACCCTTCCTTTATAGGTAGAACAGAATTTTGTGTCTTTTGTTTGGTGTTCCCATCCCCCGCACATTCCATGTTAGCATATTATACTCTGCCATATCGGAAAGACATTCATAACATTTCCTTCTTGGCCCGTCCCATTGGCCTGAGACCTTCTGCGTCTAACTATATGTCTAATTCTAACAACCCACCTCCTGCAGAGCGCCATCAAAACTAACAATCTTGAACCTCAACTCCCCTTCCCCAGGGCGCCCCCTAAACTGAAGGCTGCCCAAAATATTGTGCAACTGTGCAACTCAGTCAAACTGTCAACTCTAGTTCTCGCCATACTGTCGGAATGGACGAGACTCTGGTGGGGGGGACCACGCCTGGAGGGGCCACCAGATCGCTGTCCACCTCCACCTCAGGGCTGCGCTGCTTTGTCGAGCACCATTTGGGTCCCTCGGGCCTCCAGCCAGTCCCACACCTCCTCGGGAGTCTGGAAAAATGTGGTCTTATAGTCCATGGTCACCTTAAGGTTTTGCCGGGAAAAGGAGCGAGTACTGGATTCCTTCCTCTCTCAAGGCCCTCTTAACTGTCAGGAATGAGGCTCGCTTGGTTTGAACGTCCAGTGTGAAGTCGGGGAATAGTGTCACCTCCCCGTTCGTGACTTTAAAAGGGCCCGCTTCTCTGGCTCTTTGTAGAAGAATATCCCTGTCTCTATAGTGGAGGAGTCTGGCGATCACCACACGCGGAGGACGACGCGGCGCCAAAGGCCTCGAAAGCACCCAGTGCGCCTGCTCCAGGGTGTAGAAAGGGGTCAGGCACTCCTGGGCCACGACTGTACGCAACCATTCCTCTAGAAACTTCAACATGTTCGCTCCTTCGGCCCCCTCCGGCAGCCCCACCACCCACACGTTGTTTCTGCGGCTTCTGCCTTCCGCGTCCTCTGCTCTTTGCTCTAGGCACGCAACCCTATCTGTTAGGCACCTCACCTCGGCTTTTAGGTCTTTTTGTTGCGGTGCAATTTCAGCCAAGACATTATCCGTGTCTTTTACTCTATCCACTAACTTGTGGTGGTCCGCCCTCAGCAGGCCGACTTCAACTGCGACCACATTGTAGAGTAGTTTTAGTGTCCTCAATTACACCTAGGATCTTATCTACAGTAAGGTGCCCTGAACTCTAAGCTGGGGAGGGTCCAGCGGCTCTCCCTCCTTGCATTCAGTGGGTGTTATATTGTCCATTATTTTACCTTTATGGCGATTCTTGGGGGACATCTGGCACCCGGGGAGGACCACCTCCCAGATCTGGGCGATAGGCCGGTTTTACTTCGGTCTCCTACACGATTCCTCCCTTCCCGCTCTACTCAGGCCGGGCCGAGTTCTGGGATCTCGCTGGCTTACGTTTGGCCTCCCCCTCCGCTCTCCGCCTCCGACCCCTGCGGCTACTTATCGTACCAGGGCTGCCGGAATCCCACAGACGGTCGGTGTCTCTTTACTCGTCACCGTTCGAGGCCGGAAGGCCCTTCGGCCCAGGTTCCGCCACCGCCCACCGGGGTTTCTCTCTCTCTGTTTATTATATATTTATTTATTTATTTATGGGCCCCCTTCAGGGTGCTGATCTTTGGGGGTGCAGGTGTGTTCCAGTGGGGCTCCGCCAGAGTGCCAGGAGAATCACTTGCAGCACTCACCCTACTCCGGGGCGCCGGTTTCGAGCCTCCGCTATCTCCTTTCTGTTCCTCTGTGCAGCCCCGTGAAGTTCTTATGTGTCCAGAGGGTCAGATCCCATGTTCTCTCTGCCCCGATTCCGGGGGCAGGTGGCGATCGTTCGGTGATCGGGGCCCACCGGCTCCGCCCGCCTTCTTGCTGCTGTGTTTCCTTGGGGCTCGCTCCTCGAGTCTCCGCAGCACGCCCTCGGCACTCCTTCGACCCAGTGAGCGCTCTCTTGCCTCAGCGCCGTCACCTGCTAAGTCACTCCATTCCTGGTCTCTCCTGTTCCTCGTGTGCCGCCGGCCCTCTCTTCGCTGGCCGCGTGCTCATACTCGGGTCCCCGGCTACACAGGGCCCGCTGAGCAGTCAGCTTATCGTACCAAGCCTGCCGGGATCCCACAGACGGTCGGTGTCTCTTTACTCGTCACCGTTCGAGGCCGGAGGGCCCCTTGGCCCAGGTTCCACCACCGCCCACCGGGGTTTCTCTCGCTCTGTTTATTATATATATATATTTTTTTATTTAAGGGCCCCCTTCAGGGTGCTGATCTTTGGGGGCGCAGGTGTGTTCCAGTGGGGCTCCGCCGGAGTGCCAGAAGAGTCACTTGCAGCACTCACCCTACTCCGGAGCGCCGATTTCGGGCCTCCGCCATCTCCTTTCTGTTCCTCGGTGCAGCCCCGTGAGTTTCTTATGTGTCCAGAGGGTCAGATCCTGTGTTCTCTCTGCCCCGACTCCGGGTGCAGGTGCCGATCGTCTGGCGATCAGGGCCCACCGGCTCCGCCCACCTCCTTGCTGCTGTGTCTCTTTGGGGCTCGCTCCTCGATTCTCCGCAGCACGCCCTCGGCACTCCTTCAACCCAGTGCGCACCCTCTGGCCCCTGCGCCGTCACCTGCTAAGCCGCTCTACATCCGGTCACTCCTGTTCCTCGTGTGCCGCCCGCCCTCTCCTCGCTGGCTGCGTGCTCATACTCGGGTCCCCGGCTGTACAGGGCCCGCCAAGCAGACAGCTCCGAAGTTCCTCAACCTTCACCGGAGCCTCTCAGCCTCGCTCCGTTCGGTCACCACGGTTTTGCAGTGTCCTCCACAGCTCTCCCGCTCTGCGATTGCGGTTTTTCCCCAGGGCTGGGTGTAGATTTAACAGGATTATTTGCAGGCCCCTCTGGAACTCCTAACTTATGCATGCGCCATCTTCGATCGCACGTCCACGCCCCCGTGAGCTGTTATTTCTTGACATTTACATCGTGTTTTACGAATCGGTAAGACGCGCAATTCAATTAATCATGATTTGACTTTGATATTCATTGCGTGCTACCATTTCTTGGTATTTTACATGGTAACACTCGAATCGGCAAGACGTACAATTCTCTCCTTAAGTTTATTTCTTGTTGTTTATTGTATGCCACTATTCTAAGATATTTATTAGGTAATATTCGAGTTGACAAGTTATGTGATTTGTTTCCTGAATCCATATTGTGTTATTCATGGTGCACAATCCTTTTATGGTGTTTACTATATATATATATATCTGCAATATGCGCAATTTGTGTTGAAACATTTTAAGAGTACAGAGAAGGCCAGAGTTTCTAGATGCTATGTTGTATGGTCTTGGTATACATTCTCAAAACAGGATTTATATGACTGGTTTAAAATTTAGTCAGAATGTTTTTCTGATTCTCATGTAAAGGAAAGTACTTGAATAAGAAAGTTTTCATTTAATTCATCTTGATTCCCCTACAAGTATCCGGCCATCTTAAAACTTAGTAATTTTAAACTTAACTCTTAGATTGTTCATGTTTTCAGAGTGACTAGGCTTAGAATCATAGTCTAGTATTGATTTCAGGAGATATAATTTTCATATTGTATGTTCTAACCTTTTTCCTACTACAGGTCTCCTTCCCAGCTGTTCCCTTCCTAATCCCCTCTTCCCCTCTTGAACTCTCTCAGTCTCTGTGATTTATCTATCAGAGTCTTGGAGCTGTTCAGTGGTGGACGTGTTGGGAACGTGCACAGACACCGAGGATCTGGTGACTCTGACACCTAGGCAGCTCTTGGGCCGGACATCCCGCCAACAGCAGCCAATGTAATACATTTCTGTCCCCAAGTTCACCTAGAGTGAAATTAAGTTCTCCCACTTTGTCCTTTGCCAGCCACTGCATAGGCCATTGCAGTTGTGCTGCTGAAAAGTACAATTCTAAGTCTGGTGTGCCCAGGTCCCATTCCTGCATAGGATAATATAGTGTCTGAACGGACACACACTTATAGGCTGGTTCTCAAATCAGATGTGATTCTAGCCCACTCAAATCCTTGAAGATGGCCTTGGCAGGTACTACTGGGAGCATCGAGAAGAAGTATAAGAACCGTGGGAAGATAAACATTTTGGCTACCGCTGCGCGGCTAGCAGGTGATAAGGGCAGCCTCCTTCAAAAGGTTAGGCAATGTCGCCAGAGGTCAAGGACTTGCCATGAATACCACCTAAAAGGTCAGCATTGTTGTGGTACGTATTAATCCCTAAATAGCAAAAACTATTAATGTGCCATGGAAGGTGATCTTGCCCCAATCCAGTCCTCACGATGGGACCCACACGTCCATAAAAGACTTGCCCCAGTTCACTGGGAGTTCAGCTAGATCACCAAAGCTGTCCAGTAGGCTTTAAATGGCAGATAGGGATCAGGTATAGTAATGTAAATATATTAGCACATCATCTGCGTGGAGTGAGACAGTGTGCCTGTCTCCTTGTTTAATATTTATGGTTCCACTATCACTGATTGTCATTTTTGCATGGGATTGAAATCAAATTGTTGACCCGTTTAGTGATTGAGACTCCACAGTTACATATACTCCAACTAAAGCTCAAGAACCTTTGGTCCAAGCTCTCAAACAGAGAAATCTAAGAGACTCATGGAGACTCGGGTCCATCATATTTAATCCAGAATAGATCATTTTTTCATATCACACAATACTGATCAAACCCTACACTCTGCAGGTATATGTTCCATTCTCATATCTAATCATGTCCCCATCCTCATAACATTTGATATTCTCCCGAGGACCAATCTACCAAAACGCCGGTGGTTCAACAACTCCCTTCTCTTAGTTGCAGAGTTCACCTCATCCTTTCAAACCTTTTTTCAGGAAGACTTTCACAGTAACCAAACTGATATTTTTCCTTTGTGTGCCATTTGGGATGCCTTCACGGCTGCAGCCTGCAACTTTATCATTAATTATGTTTCTAAGAAATGAAAGAGCCCATACTGTGGAAATTCTGGCAAAAATAAAAGAAAACTTGAACGTTCTTATTATTCATCTAGATCAAAAGAATGCTTATCAGAACCCATTAATACCAAACTTCAATTTAATGAGATATCCATGGACAATGTTTCAATCTATTTATTAAAATCTAGTGCAAAAGTTTATAGCGGTTAAAACAAATCTGGTGAATTGTTAGCAAACAGTCTTAAAGTCAAAAGTAATAAACTCAACATTGAATCTATTATTGCTACACAGCACATACTATAACACAAGGATTCTGAAATCCTAGGTGAATTTACCCAATTTTATAAATCACTTTATATATGCCAGAAGATTCCCCTTCAGATTCTCACATTCTTCAGTTTCTTTCTACTATCCAAAAACCTTCTGGCACGCACCTCAATCCTATGATCTTAGAATCTGATGTCACAAACAGAGCTTCACACTGCATTGAATATACTTACAAATAATCCTTTTAGACCTTGGGTACAAGTGGAAACCGGGATGGTGCACATATGTTAGACAGTAATATCTCGGGTAGTAGTTGGATTATGCACTTTTCCAGCCTTTATTCTCCAAGTGGGGAACAGTTGGGTCCCCTAGTTGATACGGTAGACCCTGGGACTAGAGAAGACCTGGTGATGTTCCTAGGAGAGAGCATATAAGCTTTTTGGCCAGTTTATTCCTGACTATAAAGCAACCACCTGATATTGGTCTATATGAGATCTCAATTCAAGAACTGCAAAAACCCAAAGGTGGGATCATACCAAATAAGGCCCCTGACCTTGATAAAATCCCGCGTGATTTGTTCTCAAATGAGCCAAGGATATGGAGTGTTTACTTTTCAATAGTATTCAGCGCCTTCATGAAGGGGGGGCCCAATAACTCCCATTTGGGCAGGGGTGGAAATTATTCCCATTTACAAAAAAGTTTCCTGATATTCTCCTAGTAACTATAGGCCAATTAGCCTTAGTAATTGCACACAAAAATTATTCATCAAAGGTAATATTGGGCAGGCTACAGTATTGGATGTCCTCAAATGATAGGCAGGGTTCAGGGAGTCCAAAAGCACCATAGACCATGTGTTCTGACTCCAAATGTGGTATTGAAAAATCAATACTTTGGCCAGATGTCTCTTACATGTTGTTTTTGTAGACCTCTGTTTGGTCTATGATTTAGTCTCTAGGGAGATCCTACGGAGGCTTCTTGCTGCTATGGGGGTACTGAGGTATTTACTAGAAACTTTAGTGAGGCTCAACATGGATAACTACATACAAGTGAGATGTGGCAGCACAGGTGAACTCACAGATCCCTTCCCTGTGAACTGACGGGGTAAAGCAAGAGTGTGTCCTTGCTCCAACTTTATTTTCGCTATACATTATTGGCCTTATTGAACACTTAGACTTATGCAATAATGACACACTAAAGCTGGCAAATCAGAGGGTTCCCACACTTATGTTTATGGATGATACTCTACTCCTCTCTAAAACACCAATGGGTCTACAGAGACCTTTGACTTGTTTCGAAAGTTTCTGTAAAGATAGAGGTCCAGAGATCAACATAAACAAAACTAGGTATATGATCCAGAACCCTAGCCCTGGGTGTTCATGTAGGTCAAATCCAAGGTTAGCTGGAACTCCACTAGACCGTGTACGTAAATTTGATTATTTGGGTATAAGGTTAACAGAGCATTTGGAATGGCACACTCATACTATGCAGTGTAGGTTGAGGTTGGGACAAGTAGCAGTGGCATTATTAAAACACTATTAAGATCGCACTTCCACCCCATTCAGCCAGCCCTAAAAATGTATACCATTAAGGCTCTGGGGACTGCTTGGTATGGAGCTCCACTGTGGGGTTATCTGAGTCAACAGGATTACTGCAGTGGAAAACCGCTTTATGCCTCAGTTGACTGGGCTCCCTGTACGTAGCCCCTTACATCCTGTCAGGATGGAATTGGAGTTGAGACCTCTCCAAGATAAACTAAGGTTACACCCCAAACTTTATTGGAGAAGAATCACTCCTAGGATTTCTTCTTACCACAAGGGTTTAGAGGAAATTGTGTCCCTAGCAGGCTCCAGTAACATCCCATGAATAAGGCCCATTAAGGCCACTTTGTTGGGAATAGGGCTGGAGAGTCTGTAGAGATCTCTAGAAGAAGCCAGGACCAGAACTAAGTCAGTGATTAAACATGCATTTTGGCAATCTAAAGTCTCTGCCTTGTTTCTTGGTCGAGATATGGGCTCTTGACAGAAGCCTTTTTATTTATCAAAGATTCATATGGGTGTGAGGATTTCCTGAATGAAATAGAACTGCCCTAGCTAGACAGATGTACTTGTAGTTCCAGTGTTGAACGCTGACATTGGGCTCTTTCATCACAAATTAGGCACACTCCATTGGAGTGTCTGAGCCCCCGGGTCCAATGTGCGGCTACTGCAAAGAAACAGTAAAGCATGTTCTGTTTTTCTTTGCAGCATTTAGAAACTGCAGGAGAAATTGGATAATACAATTATATCAGAATCTGGAAGTCAGCAACTATAAAGAGGCCACTAGGATTTTAAGATTTTGTGTCAGTCACACAATTAGTTTCTCTGTAAGCAGATTTTTATTGGGAATGTGGAGACAAAGGATGCGGCCTGGTTTTGTAGCCAGGGGCGGGTCTGTAGCTCTATGAGTACAAGCTCCCACTTATAAATGAACAATACATTTCACGTCCGACCTCTACTGAGTTCCTTGATGCTATACAAAGTTGAGCGGATTTTTTAATTGTTTTACTGTTTTTGAAGGCATCTCCTTATGAAGCTTCACAGGGCAATAATGTCTATGCGTGTGTCACTTTGATATGTTGTGGTTGATTTTAATGATTGTGATATTTCTATGCTCTCAAATCCTCATTGCAAAATGACTACATTTACTGCTACATGACAGCTTATATACCTTTCTTGATGAATTCACCTTGATATAATCAAAATGATGTTAGTCTCCACTATTTTGTATATGTTTTCAAATGTACTAGTACCCATATCCTTTTAGTCCCTCAAAAAATTAACTCCATACACTCTTCTTTTCTGTGGAATAATAAAAAACCTCGTAAGTCATTGTTAAAATGAATATGTGCAAAGTCTGGAAGTGGAGTCAATTTCCCTGTTTTTAAAAAGTACCATAAAGCTGTTTTACTGCAACAATCTTCTTATTGGTTTTTACACTCTCTAATTAATTGTCCATTATGGGTAGACATTTGGAAAGGATTTCATTCCTCCTTTTCTTTTCAGGAATACCTTTTTTCACTTGTAAGCCACAAACTCTTCCACTCTTATTCATCAGCATCCATGTAAACTCCTAGAATTGGTACTACCATACACTCCCACTGATCATGCTTCTTTCCTTAAATATACTACTTGGCATAATAATTTAATCTTAATTAATAACAAACCAATTCATTCGAAATATTGGAGAAAAAAGGTTTAATTTGGGTTAATCATCCCTTTTATCATAACACTCATCCCATTTTCACGAGCTTGTGCTCTTGACAACCTTCCCGTCTCTTTTCAACATACATTTTGACTACTACAACATGCTCTCTCCACTGGTTACGTTTATTTTCAACCTTATCCTCTTTCTGATTTAACTCCCTTTAATAGTTTGTTCATTCTACTGACCACAAAATCCCAAATCTTCTACCATTTAACCCTATTTGTATTCTTCCACTTCTGATAGAGAAAAAACAAATACAGAGATTTCCTGCGAACATTTAGGAATGGAATGGCCTGTTCCCTTTTGAAAACACATTTGGGTCAAAATTAGGAATGTTTCTAGATCAGCAAATATCACACAAACACTTTTCTTAATAAATAACAAACTTCTCCTACCTCCTCTGATCCTGCATAGGTTTTATCCAAATCTTCTTGATACGTGCTGGGCATATTTAGCGGGGCATGCTGATCTAAAGCACTTACTTTTCACATGTCCCATTGTTCATGATTTCTGGAAACAGATGTGGACTCAGATTAACTTCATTTTTCACTCTACAGTACCCTTTTTATTCACAAACATTTTCTAAGTTTATCTGAGGATTGGATAACATGATCATTCAATTTACAAATATTAGACATAATTTTAGCAGTTACATTTCAACAAATCACCAAACATTGGAAAGACCTAATCAAATTATCCAGGGTGGAACGCAATAAGTCATAATCATAGATTTGATACAGCGTAAACACACCGTGCATCACTTTTTTTTTAAACATTTTGTTTTGTGGTCTCCTGTTACAGATTTTTTTAATGACCATGCGAAACACACTTTTACACAGACCCCTGCTCAACAAAACGCTCTACAACCACCTTGACTTTCCCTTTATTGATGCTATTAGCGTTTTATTTATTTCACATTCTGTTTACATAATGTATTACACGTTTCTGTATAATATCTGGATCGTTCATATCCTCAATCCATGTATTCCCCCACCTTGGCAAATTAGGTATACAGTTTCATACTGTCACTGTTATGTTTAACTGACACTGTAATGCATTATTTACTTGTGTTTTAACTTATCTTTGATAAACTCACTTTTTAATGCTTAAAAAAATGTAAACACAAGAAAAATCCCACACCTTGTTAAAAAATATAGAAAAATGGGGTAACTTTTAATAAATAAATCAAGACCAAAATGACAAAGAACCAGAGATACGCAATTTTTATATCCCCAAAAAGCACAACCCACTAACTGTGGTTATCTGGTTGAGCTAGAACGGGACAAGTCACAAGTTCAGGCCTTCCTTAATGGAGCACAGGCCATCTATGTGACCGCCTCACACCTGATGAACAAGAGTTCTGCAAGCCATGGTTGCAAAGTGATGTGGAGTCCTGCATTGACAATGCCTCACAAAGCAAAGGAGAATCAAGGTCTGGGTGAGGAGCTGCATCATATCATGCAGCAGCTGTTGCTGGGAGGTGCAGAGTGCAAGGTGGTGTCCTTAAATGGAGATGTGTCAGCTATCAGCACTTCCAATGGGCTTCATTGGGCAATGCAAAGTCCTTGCTTCGAGGAGATCCATGCAGCAGAGGCGATGTTCTGGTTCAGAGGGTGATGTATCAAGCAGCAGAGGCGATACACCGGTTCTACAGGAGATGCACCTCACCATGGAGGAGATGCATCTGTTCTGCTGGATCATCAGATGGGATAGCAGGACACCTTCTGACTCACTTTCAAGTGTCCAGCACTGGAATGTCACAACTAGGGAGGGCAGGTCTCACAGATGGCAGAGTCCGGGTGAGGCAAAAGGGCAGCAGGTTAGCACAGCATCACAGCATCACAGCAGTTCAGCAGAGAGGCAGCCTTTTAATTAGCACAGCAGAACTTCTTCCTCGCTGAGTTCACAGGCCCAGAAGTGTACTGAAAATTTGGGGTCTGAGGTCCAATACTTATAACTGGTGCCTACTTTGAAGTAGAGGAACCTTCTAGAGGTTTCCAGTGCCACACCCTTGAGGTGTCAGGCATCCCTGTCATCCATGTCCTGCCCCCAGCTTGTCTAGGGCCTAAAAGACCAATGTTAAATCCTTTGTAAGAGTGTTCAGACAGAGCCTTTGTGAGGAGCAAGTGTGGTAGGTGACAGCCCCCCCTCGTTAACTCAGAGGGGCCCATCATACTAACCCCTCCCATCCCTTTATCACAGTCTGGGTGCGATACACAAAGACCCACTGCAAGCTACAGTTAGCCATTTGACTCAGGATCAGGCTTCCGGCACCAAATGGTTAGGACAAGAAAATGCCAAATTTCTGAAAATGGCATTTTCATAATTGTGATTAAACATTAAACTTTACCATTAAAAAGGGCTTCTCAGCAGAATTCCGTAGACACCAAACTCGACCTGTCTACATATTTCCAATTGGAAGTGACAGCTTATTAAATGTAATAAGATAACTCCAATGTTATCCTACAAGAGAGGTAGGCCTTGCAGTAATGAACAGCAAATGTAAGAATTTTTCACTACCAGGACATGTAAAACTTACAAGTACATTTCCAGTGTTTTAAATACCCTGTACTCTGCCTTCTGTGCTGTCCCGGGCCTTCCCTAGGGGTGATGTATGTGTTTTAAAAAGGAAGGTTTAGACCTGCGAAACATTTTTTTTAGCCAGGATGAAATAGCAGTGTAAGATCTGCAGACCTGAGACATGGCTAAACTGGTCTTTGAGTGGGTGGCATAACAAGTTCTGCAAACTCAATAGTAGCCTCTAATTCACAGGACCTAGGTACAAGTGGATCCACTTTACTAGGGTCTTGCAAGGAAATTAAATGTCAATTGGGAATAAGCCAATACTACCATGTTTAAAAGAGAGAGCACACTCACTTTTGCATTTTCAATTGAGACTGTTCATTGAAATTCACTTTTGTGCATTTCAAATTGATACTTTAAATGTTCTAGTTGTGCTTGCTCTGTAAATACAATTCACTTTGTGAACTTAGCCCCATATATTTTCCTGGAAGGAGCAAAGACGTACCTCTCTCCATTCAAATCACACATGACCAGGGAGAACAAAGACAGCAAATGAAAGAAACAAAGTGGTGTGAGACATATTATAACAAAAAGTGGTCTACCTTTTTAAGAATTAAGAATTATTTTTCTGAGTGCATGAACATGTAAGATGTCTAATTGTTTACAAAATTGTATGCAGGAAAGAGTTTTTAGAATTGTACAGTGCTTAGACTGAGTACATAGATTATAAACCTGTTTTCCACATTTAACCTCACCGTGTGATCCTGAGCAAATCACGTTCTGCCTGTGTGTTGCAGTCCCTGTACAGGAAATTATTTGGCATACTTACTAAAAGGTTGAGGGAACATTTGCATTTGTATTACCTGTTGGCATTCTTAGAGAAACCAAGGGTTATATAATGTAAAATCAATTTGGCTAACATCCTCAACCACTGTGAAAAGGCAAAACGCACTCTGGGTGTCATCATCATCAACACATAGCTTTATTCGGTTACTTTCAACCATAAAAGCAAAACAACCAACAATTGAATGAAAAGGAAATAGAAATTGAGTTAAAAAGGGATAAGAATAAAATAGAATAACATATGTTTCAGCCTTAAAACACATAAAATTACTTTCCTTAAAAATGCACCTAACCCCCTAATACCTATCATTTAAATTAAACATGGGGTTTTATTTCAGTCTAGGTGTATAGTTAAAATTTAGCAGCTAAAACCCTTTTTTTTTTTTTTTTTTTTTTTTTTTAATTTGTTCCTCATCATCATTTTTCCCCAGAAAATTAATACGTATATGCCAAGCAGCTACAATATACTTGCTAACCGCACAGGATAGAGGGAGAGAAGTATCCCTCATCATGATCCTTAAGGCAACAATACAGTGTCTTATCCCCATATTCCTGCACACAGGTCGTAACCACTTCCGTCGCGCAATCATATAAGCAGGGCATATAAACATAAAATGTACAATAGATTCTGAAATGTGATTACAACTAGGACAAAGATCAGGTCTTGGAGTCACACTCCATGTGCTACCATAGGATTTAAGAGGCAGACAGCCACATCAGAACTGAATATATAGACTCTTACTTAATGGGTCAAGAATTGTATCCATAAATGGTTCCAGATACGGATACCATTTAAAATAAAAAAATTGTGAAGTCAATCTGCTGAGTGTTGAGCACAGCAGGTAGTTTTCCCTGACATATATCCAGTAAACAGTTTTCAAATGGTTCTTCTGATCCTTCCTTATACTTTCTGGATGACTCCAAAACTCACTAAGACCCAATCTATGAAACCATTTTGAGATGTGGTTAAACCAGAAAATGGTAAGTACATTTGGTCTATCTAGAATGTCTTGAATAGACTCCTTGTATGTGGATAGCTCAGGGGTGGTCCATACATGGACCCAGAAAAGCAATGGTCGTAGGGCAATTACATCTGAGATGCGTGAAAGGCCAAGGTCCCAGAACATTGGTAGCAGTGGGGTATTGCGAGGACAGGCCAAAGTTGACCTTACGAAGTCGTTTTCCCCCACTGCAAGCTTGCCAGTGTTCGAGGACCCCCAAATTTCTGCCCCATAGACCGCAGCACTCTGTGCCTTTGCTCAGTAAATTTTAATAGTTGGAGTAATCACTCTCTCAGAGGTAGACTTGTGGAAGCGTAGAATGGCCCCAGATCTCTGTGCCAGAAGAGCTAAACTTTTATCGATTTGGGCCCCCCAATGCAGATTGTTGCTAATTCTCACCCCCAAATAATCTATAGAGCTTACCATGCCTAGGGGGGTTCCATTATAGAAAATTGAGCATCTCTTAGTGGGGCCACAGCCCAGGGTCATAAGTTTAGTTTTGCTATGGTTGAGTTCAAGTCCATAGTCACCACAAAACGAACTAAACTTATCCACAAGTACCTGGAGACCCATAGGAGTTCTGGAGATCAGGAGGGAATCGTCAGCAAATAGCAAAATTGGAATTTTATGGTTGTTCAAGGATGGAGCATCATTTTGGCAGTTGGTAACAACTTGCACCACCTCGTTGATAAACAATGTAAATAGCGTTGGGGCAAGAACACAGCCCTGGCGCACTCCTCTCCTAATATCTATTTTGTCGGTGAGTTCCCCCTGATTACCCCATCTAACTTGTGCAAATGTTTTTTCATGTAATCTTTGAATTAAATGCACTAAGTTTCCTGGGATACCGATTTTGTTTAATACTCCCCATAGTTTCTCTCTTGGGACAAAATCGAATGCAGATCTTAGATCTACAAAAGCAACATAAAGGTTTTGGTTAGATAGGGTGACATACTTCCAAAATAGTAACAACAGCCTGAAGACTTGGTCCATGGTGTTAGTTTTAGGCCAAAAACCGGCCTGTAAGGGGGATAAAATTTGATTGTCTTGGATCCAATCGGTAAGCCTATCTAAGACTTGCTTAGCAAACGTCTTCTGAAGGATATCGATAAGGCTGATTGGTCGATAATTTACAGGTGAACCTACATCACCCTTTTTGTGACTCGGTATTATTTCTGCACCACGCCAAGAATCTGGAATAGGGCTACCAGCTGCTATGGCATTAGACAATAAATTGATGTACCATGCCCATATCTTTGGTTCTGATTTAAACAGGTCCCCTGGGATCTTATCTGGACCAGGGGCTTTGGCAGGCCTCAGAGAATTAATTGCAGCTGTTGTTTCGGCTAAGGTAAAAACAATGCTCTCAGTTGAAGTCTTGGTGACAGCCCAACACTCATCATATCCAGGGTCCTCCAGAGCTTGCGGTGCAGGCAGAGCATAAATTCCAGAAAAATAGGACACCCATCTTTCGGGCTGTATGTACATACCAATGTCATCATTGCCCCTTTTCGAACTAGAGGTCAACAGCCGCCAAAAGGAACTATCATCTTTGTGTTTAACTGCTGCAAGCAGGTTCTGCCATATCTCATTATCCCAGTCTTTTTTTGCTTGTTTCAGGGCATTAGCATACCTACGTCGGGCCTCTTTAATAGCCACTTGGGTAGAGTTTTTTACAGCCTCGTTTAAATTAGATCTTGCTCGCACACAATCCTTATTGTACCAATCCCTACGAGGGGTGTCAGCAGGTCTCGGTTTGGAAGGGATTTCCCTATAGAAGATACCCTGTAGGGAATCCACCAATTTACTGTGGATAGCCATAATGGGAATATCAGAGGCTTCTTGTTCCTCATAATCTGCAAAGAGTTTTAAAAATGATGAATATATTTCCCCAATCAAGTACGGGTTGGATTCAACCTTTGGCCAACAGACCCGAGAACGTCTATGATTCAGGTAAGGGAGTGGGACGTTAGTGATCGTTGTGTGCTGGACTCTTAAAAATGCATGGTTGGTCAGTACAAGGCACAGAGGATTATGATCGCTATCCAAGCGAGGTAACATTTCCATGTCCAGTGAACTTGACCATAGTCCACCAGAATATAATCAATAGTACTAAAGGAAAGCCATCGCTTGAAAGTGATGGCTCGCTCTGAATCAGATTTAGTGCGGCCGTTACATTCTCTCAGGCCATATTTCAGACAAAGGGAAGACAACTGAGATGCAACACAGGAAACGCCATTTCCTTAGATTGGGGAATACCCCAATATTCGTCCTCCTCAGTAGTCAGATTGCTGATGGTATTGTTCAACACAAAAGAACAATTAAAATCACCTGCTATAATCAGAAGATCTGAAGGGTCCAGAAGCTCTATATAATCCGTCAGCTGGGTGAGAACAATTGATTCTGACCCACGGGGAACGGATCTTGCATAAGTATTTAGAGCTATCATCCTGAATCCAGGTCGGAATGTGAGTTGCACACTCAGCAGATCATAGGATTTAAACTTTATCATGGAGTGGTCACATTCTAGCTTATTGTTCAATAAAATCATTAACCCTCCTATCTGTCTTCCAAAGCCACCAGAGGCAGGTTGGGCAGCAGAAAAATAGGTTGTAAAGCCTTGTATGGATAACTGTTCTGCAGTCCAGGTTTCCTGAAAAAGACAGATATCTTGTTTATTAACAAGGCTTACCTATTCCGGGTCATCCAACTTTGACTTAATTCCTGCAACATTCCAAGATACAATATTGATTTTGGGAGGTGTAGATATTGACTTAGTTCTCAATAGGGATGCGGGAGATGGAGTCCCTGTAAGTTGACACTCATCATTTACTATTTTAGGAAGTACTGTGCACGGGGCAATCAGTCAGTCTAATTCAGAAAGTAAGGGGGAAGGGTTCTCAGATTTAGATGTTGAAGAGTTATCTGAAGAAGAAATAACCCCGGCTACAATAGTTCCAGATGTACAACATCCTCTACATAACGGGGCCCCAGGCGGCTGACTACTAAGTCGAAGATTCGATTCCCTACCTGTACATAATGTACCTGTCCGTGTGTCGAAGGCCAGGAGATCATTAACTAGACTACTATCATTAAAAAGAATCGAAATATAATCAAATTCCGACCCTAACTGATTATATCTATGGGCCTCACATATATCAGACCGGATAACAGAGAGACAGTTCCTCTGGGAGCGTATCCAATGAATGACTTTATTAATTAGAGAGTCACTCGACTCTCTATTGCCCTGAGGTAGCTTTGGCACCCTAGTCAAATATATAATGGCGTCTTCCCTCCACCTTCTTAACCTTCCCTTGAGGTCACGGGTCTGCAAGAGTGTCAAATAATCAGGGTGAGTGGCTGAACGGGGACTAACACAACAACTTGCTGCAGAGGGCGTTCCTCCTAGGTTTAACTGAGAAGTTTTTGGGCGAGGAGTTCCTTTGTCCCCCGTCCAGAGGTGGATCCACACTTGTTTGCACCTAATTTTGGAACTCGCTCATGGATGGAAGACATGGTCTGACAGGCAGACCTACCATGCCTTGGAGAGCTAACGTTACTTCCCCTAGCGATGTTATGTGTAGAAGAAGATGTCAATTTGTCACCTAAGGTAAGAAGACTAGGTTTTTTAGTTTCCATCAATGAATCAGAGGAAGGAACAGACTCATACGGCACAATGCAATTACAACCAGACTTTTGATCATAGAGTCCAGAGATTTTGTTCGTCAAAGATACCAACAGACACTTAACATCATCTAGTTTCTGAGAAATGATAGCCAACTGAGAAGCTTCGTTGTTGCCCATCTTTCCATCGAGAGAGTCTTTGTCAGTTCCTTCTACAAGTAAGGTTTGTGAATGTCCAGAACTTACAGAATTAGAGGACAAAACCGGAAACCTATTTGAACAAGGAATGATAATAGGACGCGGAGACGTGCACCTCAAGTAAGGTGCACCTTCTACAGGTAAACATCCATTTGTTTCCACCAAGGATGGTGAAATCTCCAAGAGTGAAGGAATTACACCCTGGGAGTGAGTAGGAGGGTGTAAATCAGCCTTGACCTCTACTCTATGCATCTGTGTTTTTTTCTTAAAGAGATCAGGAATCTTTTTGGAAGGAATGGTATCTGGTATAGAAGGGCCAGCAACAGAAGAACTCCTCAGTATAGCCTCAACCTCTTCAAACAATGAATCAATTGTTTTGAATTGCTGTAGATTTGTAGTAGAACATCCCTCCACTTTCCCAACAGAACGTTTCTTGGGTTTTTTAACCCGAGAATGGGGTACTGATACATCATCGGCCTTCCTCTTCCCCATATCGTCTATCCAATGGCCCAGCTGAATAATTTCAAACACGTCTGAAAAAAAGAATGGCCCAGCCCTGGTTCCTACTATCAGGTACGAATGGTATCAGGGAGAAAAGAAGCCCCTAGAAGCGAGAGGTAATAGAGACTTGCTCCACTGGCCCCTTTGGTGCCGAATGAAGCTCGTGGTCAAGTAAAACTAGACCAACTGAGCAAAGAAAATTCCTGAGACTTCTATACCAGGACCAAGTAACAGAAAAACAAAACTTTGGGGGGGTGGCCCAGCCCAGTCTCCTCCTGGCGATGACGGGCGCAAGACGGACCCGCCCCTGGCCCGGGCTTGGCCCGGGCACCGCCCGCGCGGCAGGAGCGCTGTTCTAAGTTTAAAGGGCTCCTGCCCTGGATGCTCCTCCCACGAGTCACGCGCTTCCCGCGGCGGCGGGAGCGCTGTTCTAAGTTTAAAGGGCTCCTGCCCTGGATGCTCCTCCCACGAGTCACGCGCTTCCCGCGCCGGCGGGAGCGCTGTTCTAAGTTTAAAGGGCTCCTGCCCTGGATGCTCCTACCACGAGTCACGCGCTTCCCGCGGCGGCGGGAGCGCTGTTCTAAGTTTAAAGGGCTCCTGCCCTGGATGCTCCTCCCACGAGTCACGCGCTTCCCGCACGGCGGGAGCGCTGTTCTAAGTTTAAAGGGCTCCTGCCCTGGATGCTCCTCCCACGAGTGACGCGCTTCCCGCGGCGGCGGGAGCGCTGTTCTAAGTTTAAAGGGCTCCTGCCCTGGATGCTCCTCCCACGAGTGACGCGCTTCCCCACTCTGGGTGTCAATTGGAAATGATAGAGACACTTATCAGCAGATTTGGTATAACGTTTGAAGGGATATTAACAAAACTTACCAGGTAGGCCAATATCATTTTAATATAGAAGTGCAAGGACTTCTAAGAAGGGCATCAATGTTTAACTCAAGTAGTTATAACAATGTCTTTCTTTCATGAGTATAATGTTTTTTTAGCATTTCTAAAAAGTGCTGCTGTACTTTAAATGCCAAAGGAAAAGCAGTAGTTTACAGTCACGGCTAAAAGGCCAACAATGAGCCTCGTCTGAACTTCCCTCTCACCTTCCAGCTCAATTATGAATACTCTCATTTTTCATGTCATTAAACTGCTCTACTCCGCAAGACATCTAGTTAAGATATTCTCAATCTAGCACTGTTATTATATTTCCCCTGTCTGAAAAGTAAGTGGCTGATGTGTGAAAGTGGATTATTATTTGGGTTGTGCTGTTCTTCTTTGATCGAGTAAAAGTTACAATAATTTAAATTAGAGCTCCATCCCTGTTAGCTGTTGCACAGAGCAGTCAGGCTTAATTTAAGAAAATGTTTAAGACATTTAGGAGTACCAAAACAGTCAGAAAGTCGAAAACTCAACACAATAAAAATATATATATTTTTTTTAAAATGGAGAACAATTTAATGAACAAAATGACACCAAAATGTTAAAAAGTATAAGAGGTGCAATCATAGGTATGAATTGTTAAAGTGATAAAAAAATAGACCCAGAAAGAGACCACCCAAGGTCATCTAGTAGAGCTTGACTGGGGTCTATGTGTAATTTAAGGCTGACCTTAATGAAGAATGGGTAAGATACAGAAACCATTTTCAAGCCAGTCATAGTTTTAAAAATCTAATAATCTCTGAAACTGAAGTCAAAAATCTTTTGTGGGGCAAAGCAGCAGGCTGTAGCTTAGAGGAGCTCCTTGAGGCTGGATAACTCTAGGATGAGCCCCCTGTGATCCTGTTGACATTTGGCGAGAAAGCCTAGAGCTATGCTCTTCAAAAGGTGGGTCTTCTTGGAGCCTTTTGTAGGAGGTGTAGGCCAACTGACCCCTGTCCACTTATTTGTCCAGTGTACAAGTGGAGCAAGTTCTGCTCTTCAGGTCTCCTCACAGGTCTCAACAGCAGGTGCATGGCGTTTTCTGTCTTCCACAGGTCCGGTACTGTTCTAAAGAATGTACTCCCAGCACATCCATGACCAATAAGGAAAAAGTTTCCAGGGGTACCCCTACCCATGTCTGCAGCAGTTCCTGTTTGCCTTACCATAAACAACTTGACACTGCATCCTAAAGTCAACATGTCAGAACCTGTTTCCCCGTGTGCAGAACCTGTGTGCCTATTCAAGACATGGGCCGGGGAAGTGCATGTTTGACTGAGGGAACACAGAAGGGGTCACCTAACATGTGCCAGTGACAGGGTACGCCTATTTGAAGTTACTCAAGGTCCTTGGCACAGTCCAGATGGTTATCCTGCCAGATACACAGACACCTCCCTACATCCAACGCCTTTGTCCTTCTCTGGGAACAGATTTCACACCACATCAAGGGGGCGATTCAATTACAAGGTGACAGTTGGAGCTCATGCAAATGGGCCTTCATAGGGTTTAGGCAGGGACAAGGTAAATTTCCTTTTCTTTAATAGATATCACATATTTAATTTTAGCATATAATTGGATTTGAAGTAAACTATTAAAAATTATTGTTGAATTACATTTCTAGCGGTTTCCTAATCAGAATAAGAATTATTACATTGAATAATGCAATCCAGTGCTTTCCTATGGAACAGCCAGACTTCCAACAAACAACATATATTTTGCGCCTTATTCACTGCATGAACATGTGTAGCATTACATTTCTACATGTCCTACTTCCAAATACCATGTTCCCTTCTGTAGTGCTTATAAGTCCTTAGTGCCTATAAGACATAATTAGTGGTGACTTATTAATATTTAAAAGGAAGATTTTGACCTGTCAAAAGCATTTATTTTGACAAGTCAAAATTAAGTTTACAAATGGCACGTCCAGGCTATAATAGTAGGCATTTACTCATGTTTATGTCAGGTCAGTGTGGTGGGTGGCACTATGAATGCTGCATTTCAATTGTGATATTTAAATTAAAGTCCCTGAATAGACTTTGCACCATATACTAGGGACTTGAAGGTTATTGCAAACATTCCAATTAGGGATACAACTAATTTTGAGGTTTTAGGGGGGGTCACAGCACATGTACTGGGGCCTGGTTAGCAGAGTATTGGTGCATACAGTGAAAAATCAGTAGCAGCTGTCCACAAAAAATGGATGTGATCATGTATACTTTTCTGTAAAAGAGGCATTTCCTTCAGTTAACACTAACCAACAACCATACTGGTGTTTCAGATGTGCCGTCCTTTTATTACCGTACAGGCTGAAGGAGAGTAAAGCACAAGTAAAGTATTGCATAACATTGACTGACACTGATGCAGCTTTTACTCAAAATAGAGGGAAAGAGAAGGGTCCATGAAGGACAGTTATCTAGTCTTCCCCAGGTGATAATTGAATCACAATGAAAGAGAGCACCCACCTAATATACCAGGTTCCTCTTTCTCATCATCAAGCCCTTTAGGCATACACCTATTGTTTTAAAGGACCTTCACCCACACAACATTTGTGCGACATGTTAATCATCAGGTCCTCATCCGGTCTTTGAATACTCTCATATGTGCTCAATTCCAGCCCTTCACAATCAGGGAAGGCAGCTGTTGTTGTTTTTATGTTGGGATACTACATTACATTTTAAAACAGCCTCTAAAGTCCCTTAAACTCCTTGTGCTGCCTTACGTTACTCCCGATTTACCAAGCACTGCAGGGCCACGCAAGGTGGCATTGAATGGCTTGGTAAATATCATATAGGTTTTGCATCATCCTTGTGTTACTTTGCATGCACAAGGGTGAAACAGACTTTCATAAATATAGCCCTAACTCTGTATCTCTTTATTATAAAGTGGGATTTTTATTGTATTGTGTTTTCAACTTTTTAACTGTTTTGGTACTTCTGAATTCAATACACAGTTTACTTAATGTAAATCTGTCTGCTCGGAGTGATGAAATATCAACGATGGGAGGGAGTGATAACGAAGGAAACACCATTGTGGGACAGCAACACACTAGAAGAGTAGGGCAGATTACAGGGCTTCCTCAGGTGGGACCACATAGGCAACATGGAAGATGTAGGTGGGGATGTGGCTTTTATTCCTGTGGACAGACTCCAACGGAATTATCAGAGGGCGGGCACAGATATCATTACATGCAAGTGAGTTAGGCTTGCTTTAACTGCATATTTCACAGAGGATCTGACCATATGACTCCTCCTTCCTGGAAGCCAGGATGCTTGAAGACCTTCTTCTTAAAAAGTTATTTAAATGATCTATAAAAAAACATTCACAGTTCCCCAGGCCTCCTTTTAAAATTGAAGACTGTCTGGGAGGCTGACATTGGGGAGTTTGAAGGGGAAGACTGGTAGGAGGTACTAAGAGCCCTTCACAAAGTTGCAATACGGGCAGGGTTAAATTACTCATCTTACACAGATCATATTACACCAGAACAGTGCTGCAGAAAATGGGGAGAATTGATACAGATAAATGTGTGAGTCTCTGTAACCAAGGTGGGTTCTTCCTCTGTATTCTAGAGACATGTCCAGAAATAATCTGCTACGAGGAAAGGGAATGCATGAGACTAGAGACAAGAGGATGTTGAAAAAACAATAATTCTCTATATATGGGGAAATGGAAGCCCACTGACATACATTAAGCTATTTATTGTCGTAGGATTAACAGTACCGTAAAAGAACGTTGCCAGGAGGTGGGGAGTGGGTGCGAGTGACCCGCAGAGCATACGCAACTGGATAGAGTATATGGACTGGTTCATGGTTGCAGGGAAACACGTTTCAAAAGACTAGAGTATGCCCAATGAAATGGCCAACAATTTGGCAATCATATAGAGGAATGAACCTTAACATGATGTGATGGTGGGAGCCAGGCCAAGGAGTGACATGATTGAATGATGTCATTCTCTCTGTACTAATGAATTTCTCTCTATAGGTGCCAGAGTTTGAATTTGTATTAATGCTAGTGACTTGTAACTCCTTTTTTCAGTAAATATATATATATATATTTTTTAAACTGTCATCTCTGTGCCATAGCTACCGGGGTTAGAGCTTGGGTTTAAATTACTGGAACCTTTGACTGGACCTAGCAGAATGGGGAATTTAATACTTGTGGTGGACTCCGATTTTATAGTAAAAACATTCCATGTCTTCAAACTGAGTAATACACTTAGCTGACATCTTGATACTCCTTCTCTCGAAGTCTCTAGAGAAGTAAAAAAACAACCAGCATATCACAAACAAAATGAATTAATAACTTTGTACTGAATACCAATATACCTCGTGAAAACCTGAGCAATAGTATTTCCCTGAAGAAGCAGCAACTGCTTTAATTGGTCTTTCAGGACATGACTGTGATCCCACGAGATGAAAACCTTAGTGGTTACTTCCCAAGTGAGCAAAGCATGAGATTTAAATTTGCAGGCTTGGTTCACGCTTCTCTGTGTCCACATTTGGAGCAGATCCATCTCCGGTTTAGCTCAATTACCAGTGGACAATTTCACATAAAGTGATCTTTGAATTCCTTCCCAGGGTGGTTCCGAGAAATATGGAAAAGCTTTGGTGGTCATTCCAACCTTGGTGGTAAAAGCCGCTTACCGCTGTCAGAAGACCGCCAACATACCGCCGTGGCCGCGGTAAACCGCCACGGTCATTCTGACCCACAACACGCAAACCGCTTAAATACAGACATCCACAAAAGTCCGCCACACCAAAGGCCAGCGAGAAACTGGCGATGACCAAACCTCCACTGTCACGCCAACAGAGATACGCCCACACTATCACGACACACGAATCCACGCAGCGGTCTTTCAACTGCGGTATTCTATTGGCGGTACACACCGCTGCGCTCAAAATACACACACACTTACAAAACACAGCCACATTGGACAATTCAAAATACACACACCTGATACACATACACACACCACTCACACACACTATTAAATATAAAACACACACCCACATCACCCATAAATCTCCACTCCTAGAGAATCGGTACCACGCACAGAGAAATAGAGATCCGAGCACCAAGACGCGCATATTACATTCACCCAGCAATATTACCACGCACTTCACACAACACACCAATACACATCACCACACTTAGCACCACACAATCCACCGCACACATCACCCACACCACCCCATGGCACCGCAAAGACACCCCAGATTTTCTGAGGATGAACTCAGGGTCATGGTGGAGGAAATTGTACGGGTAGAGCCACAGCTATTCGGAACACAGGTGCAGCACACCTCCATTGCCAGGAAGATGGAGCTATGGAGCAGAATAGTCGACAGGGTCAACGCTGTGGGACAGCACCCAAGAAATAGGGACGACATAAGGAAGCAGTGGAACGACCTACGGGGGAAGGTGCGTTCAATGGTATCCAGGCACAACATCGCAGTTCTGGCGGGACTGGCGGCGGACCACCACCTCCGCCCCCAGAATTTACAACATGGGAGGGGCAGGTCTTGGCGATCCTGCATCCAGAGGGCCTCGGAGGAGTATCTGGAGAAATGGACTCTGGTAAGTCTCATCTTCACTACTTCATCCCCCCACCCCACCAGCATGCCAACTCGTACCTCCACCCTCACCCTCACCCCCATCACACCTACTCCTTGCAAATGTCTCACTATCACAACCCAACCATCCCAACCCCAAGCCCTGCATGCGACCACAAAGCATGGACACCCATCACCAAAGCATGCCCACTGCACATCCCCATCCCCCCCCAAACCACCATCACAAAAGCCCCCACACAGGAATGCAAGCACTGGGGTACACGGGCACCCACCCATTGCACGCTATGGCACACACAGATGCAATAACCATCCTTTTATACCCCTGCAGGACCCGAACGCCACGTCACCGCACAGGAGGGTCCACAAATGTCCACTCCACCCCCAGAAGAGGCCCACAGTGATGACAGCACCTCTGTCGACCTGGATCTAGATGACATGCCCGGCCCATCGGGGACCTCGGGACAGTCGGTTCCCCTCAGACAGCCACAGGCCACAGCAGACCTTCCCCCCTCTGGGAACACCAGCACAGCACCCACCCAGCGGGCCCATCCCTCTGTCCCCAGGACACGTAAATAAGCGGTGTGTCCACCACTACAGGGCACCCAGGTTAACCCACCACCCCAACAACAACAGGGACCTGGGGGCAGTGGTAGTGGGCACACGGTCCAGGGGACAGAGGCCCAGGGAAACAGGGGAACTGGGAGGGCTGCTGTGCGACAGGGGGGGGACAGGTCCAGGGAACCCACTCTCCACGAGGCCCTCTCCTCCATCATGGGAGCCTACCATCATTCCCAGGAGACGATGGCGACGGTACTGGCCAGGTTTCAGGAGATACAGCTCCTGCAGGAGGAACAGTATTTGGGCTTCAGGGAGGAACTACGAACCATCAGTTCCGCCCTGGGCACCATTGTAGGGGCTCTGAATCTGGTAGTCACCACATTGCGGGACAATGTGGCACCACAAACGGCCCCTGACACTAGCATGGACCAAGAACTGCCTACCACCTCTGCCGGCGCTAGTGGACAGGAGGCCCCGCCACAGGACCAACAGGCCACCAGCACCCCACCCCCTGCAGAAGGAGAACCACCCCGCAAGCGGGCCCTGAGATCCAGGAAGAAGACAGAGTAAGATGCCAAGACCCCCGCCAGGAAAGGAAACATCCCTGATAATCATCCCACTGTCCCACATTGTCACCCTGTCCATCCTTAAACTGCCCCTGCTCCACTTTCCAAAGGCATTTGGACAACGCACCTGTGATACTAATAGTCTGGACTCTGCCATGGACAATCCTCCACCATCACCCCTCACCGATTTGCTACCACCCACCAATATAGAGCACTGTAATAAACACAGTTATTGCACAAAACAATCAGGAGTCTGGCTGTATTTTTGAACAAATGTATTAGACATTACCGTGCCAAAATGCCTATTTACATTGTGATGCCAACATACCAATGTCACATAGCTGTAGTCCATGGGGAAACAAAGCAGATGTCACGCAGTAGGGCCCACATCTCTGAAATCGGAAGGGAAAGTCCCAACTCAGTTACCATACACTGGGGGAAAAGGACAGACAGTAGAGAGGTAGTAGTGTTTAAGTATATGTAATATGCCGGTGTGTATTCTTACCTGTGTGTCATTGAAAATACTGCTGTATTACTGTGTTCCTGTTGTCTATGTCGTCTTCTTCGGCTTCCTCGTCTTCACTCTCCACAGGCTCCACAGCTGCTACAACACCACCATCTGGACCATCATCCTGCAGAAAAGGCACCTGTTGTCGCAAACCCAGGTTGTGAAGCATACAGCAGGCCACGATGATCTGGCACACATTCTTTGGTGAGTAGAATAGGGATCCACCTGTCATATGGAGGCAGCGGAACCTGGCCTTCAGGAGGCCGAAGGTCCGCTCGATCACCCTCCTAGTTCTCCCATGGGCCTCATTGTAGCGTTCCTCTGCCCTTGTCCTGGGATTCCTCACTGGGGTCAGTAGCCATGACAGTTTGGGGTAACCAGAGTCTCCAATTAGCCACACACGTTGCCTCTGGAGTTGACCCATCACGTAAGGGATGCTGCTATTCCGCATGATGTACGCGTCATGCACTGAGCCAGGGAACTTGGCATTAACATGGGAGATGTACTGGTCTGCCAAACACACCTTCTGCACATTCATCGAATGATAACTCTTCCTGTTTCTGTACACCTGTTCACTCCTGTGGGGGGGAACCAAAGCCACATGGGTCCCATCAATGGCACCTATGATGTTGGGGATATGTCCAAGGGCATAGAAATCACCCTTCACTGTGGGCAAATCCACCACCTCAGGGAAAACGATGTAGCTGCGCATATGTTTCATCAGGGCAGACAACACTCTGGACAACACCTTGGAAAACATAGTCTGGGACATCCCTGACGATATGGCCACTGTTGTTTGAAATGACCCACTTGCAAGGAAATGGAGCTCTGACAGCACCTGCACTAGAGGGGGGATCCCTGTGGGTTGGCGGATTGGTGACATCAGGTCTGGCTCCAGCTGGGCACACAGTTCATGAATAGTGGCTTGGTCAAGCCTGTATGTTAGTATGACATGTCTTTCCTCCATTGTCGACAGGTCCACCAGCGGTCTGTACACCGGAAGATTCCTCCATCTCCTCGCATGTCCCAGCGGACGGTGCCTATGAAGGACAACAGCGAGCACAGAGTCAAACAACCCACAGGTACGTAACCACAGCTTGCACATAACACGATTCTCAATCCATTGAATGCTTTGTATGAATGTTGATGCAAGGCCTAGGTATGTGTGACGCAGTAAAAAGTAAGCCATGTGGGCCCCTGAAATGGCGGCTGCCTGACCTGTGAAGTGCGACAATGGGATGTGAGGTAAATGCGCTGGCGTGGCACACCGTGGCGGTAGGCGGTCGAAGACCGCGGCGCAAAGCAGCATTGGTTAACATTGAACCCTATGGGTCTCAGGAGCCAATGACGATGTGCGCCGGCGGTTGCGGTACGCACCGCCGTGGGCGTGACCGCCATTTTCTATCTGCTTAATCACTCGATACCTGATCTTCGACAGGAGAGGACCTACACTGCAAGTGCTGCTGTGACCTCGGTCTGGAAGAGACAATGGCTCATGCGACTGGGGAAAGGGCCCCTGCCTTCACTGCTCAGGAGTTGGAGAAACTTGTGGATGGGGTCCTCCCCCAGTACACGCTACTCTACGGTCCTCCAGACCAACAGGTAAGTACACTGGGAGCATGCTTCATGGGCAATGCCTGTGTTGAGTGTGGTGGATGAAAGATGGTGGGGAGGGGAGCAATTGAGGCATGAATCTATCGACGGTGAGAGCGTGTGCCACATGCCAAGGGTAGGGATGGGGGGCCACTCACATTGAGCATGCAGAAGGTGATGACTATTTTTCTCCCCCTGTACATTTCACATAGGTCAGCGCCCACCAAAAGATCGATATTTGGCGTGCCATCGCCAAGGACATCCGGACCCTGGGGGTCCACCACAGACGGGGCACCCACTGCCGGAAGAGATGGGAGGACATCCGCCGCTGGAGCAGGAAGACAGCGGAGGCTCAGCTGGGGATGGCCTCCCATCGTGGGAGGGGTGCCAGTCGGACTTTGACCCCCCTGATATCCCGGATCCTGGCGGTGGCCTACCCCGATTTGGATGGGCGCGTGAGGACATCACAGCAGACACAAGGGGGTGAGTACACTCTCATTCTGCTGACTTTGCGCGCAGTGGAGGTGTCTGGGTGGGGGAGGAGGGCTGTGGGTGTCCCTAGGCCAGGGCGATTTCTGTAGGCTAGGCCCCTCCGTAAGGCATGGCCCTGTGCCCCCGCCCCCCACCTCTGTAGGGTGCCAAGTACAGCTAGTCATGGCCCTGTGTCATCTATGTGTGCAGATGTCGTCCATAGGCTTGTAGGCCATGTCCCACGGATTGAGTAGTCAACCCCAAGTGCGCTGCGTAGTGCAGGGGGCTTCTGTGTCTGTCCTGTCCGCCAAAGGTGTCGCCAATGCATGCACTCAACATGTCTTTATTTTCTTCCCCCCCCTTTTTTGTGGTCTTCCTGTTCATGTGTGCATTAGCATCATCAGGCGGAGGAGAAGTGGCATCAGAGCACGAGGGAGCTGCATCCCCCATGGCCATGGAGGGCCATGCAACGGACTCCAAATTCACCAGTGGGACAAAGGGCGAGGGGAGCTCCACAGCGGGGACTCAGCCAGACATCAGTGACACCGACTCGTCCTCTGAAGGGAGCTCCCTTGTGGTGGCGGCAACATCTGTGCCCCCCGCACAACAGGTACAGCCGCCACCCACCGCACCAGCACCGCCCTCCCAGCAGCCCCTCAGCGTTTGCCCCGTGCCCGCTCACCCAGGAAGGTGGGCATCTCCTTCGCCCCAGGCACCTCAGGCCCTGCCCCAGTCACCCCTGCTGCCCTCAGTGAGGAGGTCATTGACCTCCTGAGGACTCTCACTGTTGGGCAGTCTACCATTTTGAATGCCATCCAGGGTGTAGAAAGGGAGGTGCACCAGAGTAATGCATACCTGGATGGCATTCATTCTGGTCAGGCTGCCCTTCAGCGATTGTTCCAGACTCTGGCCTCAGCACTGATGGCAGCCATTGTCCCTGTCTCTAGCCTCCCCCCTCCAACTTCCTCCACCCATACCCTATCACCTGTACCTCTGCCTATCCCAGGCACACCATCAGACCAGCCTGCACACACCTCAACACCCAAGGGAAGCTCAGCCAGACATAAGCACCACACATCACACAGGCATTCACACAAGCAACACCCACATACAGACATACCAACACCGACTGCCTCCACTGTGTCCCCCTCCTCCTCATCTCCCTCCTCCCTCCCTGTCACGTCTCCACTCACACCTGCATGCACTACATCTTCAGCCACTACGTCCCTCAGCAGCATACACACCAGAACCCCCCGCACACGTGGAGTCACCACCCCCACTTCCATTTACACGTCCCCTGTGTCCTCTCCCAGTGTGTCTGTGACCCCCTCTTCCAAGATACACAAACGCAGGCAGCCACCCACCCAACAGCCATCCACCTCATGACAGCCTCCAGCCCAAGCACCTGCACCCAAAGACACCAGATTTATAACTCCTACAACCACAACCTCTTCCTCCACTCCCATACCCACTACACCTACCCGTCCCACTGCTCCTAAAAAGCTTTTCCTGTCCAAACTCAACCTCTTTCCACCAACTCCCCCACCCCGTCCATGTCATAGGACTACAGTCAGCACCTCAGCCACGACAAAACCGGCCCCTGTCATCACAGTCTGCCATGGACTGTGGAGTGCCCCACCCTCCAGGGCAGCCAGTTCGGTACGAAGCCTAGACACGGGCAGCCCACCCCCGGAGAAACATCCCAAGGCAGTGGCCGACGCGAGAGGGTGAAAACACCAGGGACTAAAACCCTTGCCATGGCTCCGGCAGGAAGTGTGGAGACAACTGGCACACCGCCCAAGGTGGGGAAGGGCCACAGGCGATCAGGGAAGGCTGGGAAGGGCAGCACGCCCGACAACACCGCCATCAGCCCAGCTGGCCAGGAAGGCCCCGCCAGCCCCATCCCAGGTGGGCAGGAGGCCACCAACAGGCCCGGCACAGCAGCCCAGGAGGGCCTCGCCAGCCACAGGACAGATGGGCAGGAGGGCCCAGCCAAACAGATGGGCAGGACGGCCCCGCCAAACACAGGACAGATGGGCAGGAGGGCCCCGCCAGCCACAGGACAGGTGGCAAATGACCTCCCCGCCATGACCGGATACGCTGAACTGGGCCCTTCATCTCAAGAACCGCTGAACTGGGCACCGCCGTCTAAAGCACCGCTGAACTGGGCACCGCCGTCTCAAGTACCGCTGAACTGGGCCCTTCATCTCAAGCACCACTGAACTGGGCCCTTCATCTCAAGCACCGCTGAACTGGGCACTTCCGTCTCAAGCACCGCTGAACTGGGCACCACCGTCTCAAGCACCGCTGAACTGGGTACCGCCGTCTCAAGCACCGCTGAACTGGGCCCTTCATCTCAAGCACCGCTGAACTGGGCACCGCCGTCTCAAGCACCGCTGAACTGGGCACCGCCGTCTCAAGCACCGCTGAACTGGGCACCGCTGTCTCAAGTACCGCTGAACTGGGCCCTTCATCTCAAGCACCGCTGAACTGGGCACCGCCGTCTCAAGCACCGCTGAACTGGGCACCTCCGTCTCAAGCACCGCTGAACTGGGCACCGCCGTCTCAAGTACCGCTGAACTGGGCCCTTCATCTCAAGCACCACTGAACTGGGCCCTTCATCTCAAGCACCGCTGAACTGGGCACCGCCGTCTCAAGCACCGCTGAACTGGGCACCACCGTCTCAAGCACCGCTGAACTGGGTACCGCCGTCTCAAGCACTGCTGAACTGGGCCCTTCATCTCAAGTAATGCTGAACTGGGCACCGCCGTCTCAAGCACTGCTGAACTGGGCGCCGCCGTCTCAAGTACCGCTGAACAGGGCCCTTCTTCTCAAGCACCGCTGAACTGGGCCCTTCATCTCAAGCACCGCTGAACTGGGCACCCCCGTCTCAAGCACCGCTGAACTGGGCCCTTCATCTCAAGTAACGCTGAACTGGGCACCGCCGTCTCAAGCACCGATGAACTCGGCACCGCCGTCTCAAGTACTGCTGAACTGGGCACCGCCGTCTCAAGTACCGCTGAACTGGGCCCTTCATCTCAAGCACCGCTGAACTGGGCACCGCCGTCTCAAGCACCGCTGAACTGGGCACCGCCGTCTCAAGCACCGCTGAACTGGGCACCGCCGTCTCAAGTACCGCTGAACTGGGCCCTTCATCTCAAGCACCGCTGAACTGGGCCCTTCATCTCAAGCACCGCTGACCTGGGCACCGCCGTCTCAAGCACCGCTGAAATGGGCACCGCCGTCTCAAGCACCGCTGAACTGGGCACCGCTGTCTCAAGTACCGCTGAACTGGGCCCTTCACCTCAAGCACTGCTGAACTGGGCACCGCCGTCTCAAGTACCGCTGAACTGGGCCCTTCATCTCAAGAACCGCTGAACTGGGCACCGCCGTCTCAAGCACCGCTGAACTGGGCTCTTCATCTCAAGTAACGCTGAACTGGGCACCGCCGTCTCAAGCACCGCTGAACTGGGCACCGCCGTCTCAAGTACCGCTGAACTGGGCCCTTCATCTCAAGCACCGCCGTCTCAAGTACCGCTGAACAGGGCCCTTCTTCTCAAGCACCGCTGAACTGGGCCCTTCATCTCAAGCACCGCTGAACTGGGCACCCCCGTCTCAAGCACCGCTGAACTGGGCCCTTCATCTCAAGTAACGCTGAACTGGGCACCGCCGTCTCAAGCACCGATGAACTCGGCACCGCCGTCTCAAGTACTGCTGAACTGGGCACCGCCGTCTCAAGTACCGCTGAACTGGGCCCTTCATCTCAAGCACCGCTGAACTGGGCACCGCCGTCTCAAGCACCGCTGAACTGGGCACCGCCGTCTCAAGCACCGCTGAACTGGGCACCGCCGTCTCAAGTACCGCTGAACTGGGCCCTTCATCTCAAGCACCGCTGAACTGGGCCCTTCATCTCAAGCACCGCTGACCTGGGCACCGCCGTCTCAAGCACCGCTGAAATGGGCACCGCCGTCTCAAGCACCGCTGAACTGGGCACCGCTGTCTCAAGTACCGCTGAACTGGGCCCTTCACCTCAAGCACTGCTGAACTGGGCACCGCCGTCTCAAGTACCGCTGAACTGGGCCCTTCATCTCAAGAACCGCTGAACTGGGCACCGCCGTCTCAAGCACCGCTGAACTGGGCTCTTCATCTCAAGTAACGCTGAACTGGGCACCGCCGTCTCAAGCACCGCTGAACTGGGCACCGCCGTCTCAAGTACCGCTGAACTGGGCCCTTCATCTCAAGCACCGCTGAACTGGGACCTTCATCTCAAGCACCGCTGAACTGGGCACCGCCGTCTCAAGCACCGCTGAACTGGGCATCGTTGTCTCAAGCACCGCTGAACTGGGCCCTTCATCTCAAGCACCGCTGAACTGGGCACCGCAGTCTCAAGCACCGCTGAACTGGGCACCGCCGTCTTAAGCACTGCTGAACTGGGCACCGCCGTCTCAAGTACCGCTGAACTGGGCCCTTCATCTCAAGCACCGCTGAACTGGGCACCGCCGTCTCAAGCACCGCTGAACTGGGCCCTTCATCTCAAGTAACGCTGAACTGGGCACCGCTGTCTCAAGCACCGCTGAACTGGGACCTTCATCTCAAGCACCGCTGAACTGGGCCCTTCATCTCAAGCACCGCTGAACTGGGCACCGCCGTCTCAAGCACCGCTGAACTGGGCCCTTCATCTCAAGTAACGCTGAACTGGGCACCGCCGTCTCAAGCACCGCTGAACTCGGCACCGCCGTCTCAAGTACCGCTGAACTGGGCACCGCCATCTCAAGTACCGCTGAACTGGGCCCTTCATCTCAAGCACCGCTGAACTGGGCCCTTCATCTCAAGCACCGCTGAACTGGGCACCGCCGTCTCAAGCACCGCTGAACTGGGCACCGCCGTCTCAAGTACCGCTGAACTGGGCCCTTCATCTCAAGCACCGCTGAACTGGGCCCTTCATCTCAAGCACCGCTGACCTGGGCACCGCCGTCTCAAGCACCACTGAAATGGGCACCGCCGTCTCAAGCACCGCTGAACTGGGCACCGCCGTCTCAAGTACCGCTGAACTGGGCCCTTCATCTCAAGAACCGCTGAACTAGGCACCGCCGTCTCAAGCACCGCTGAACTGGGCCCTTCATCTCAAGTAGCGCTGAACTGGGCACAGCCGTCTCAAGCACCGCTGAACTGGGCACCGCCGTCTCAAGTACCGCTGAACTGGGCCCTTCATCTCAAGCACCGCTGAACTGGGACCTTCATCTCAAGCACCGCTGAACTGGGCACCGCTGTCTCAAGCACCGCTGAACTGGGCACCGTTGTCTCAAGCACCGCTGAACTGGGCCCTTCATCTCAAGCACCGCTGAACTGGGCCATTCATCTCAAGCACCGCTGAACTGGGCACCGCCGTCTCAAGCACCGCTGAACTGGGCACCGCCGTCTTAAGCACCGCTGAACTGGGCACCGCCGTCTCAAGTACCGCTGAACTGGGCCCTTCATCTCAAGCACCGCTGAACTGGGCACCGCCGTCTCAAGCACCGCTGAACTGGGCACCGCCGTCTCAAGCACCGCTGAACTGGGCCCTTCATCTCAAGTAACGCTGAACTGGGCACCGCTGTCTCAAGCACCGCTGAACTGGGACCTTCATCTCAAGCACCGCTGAACTGGGCCCTTCATCTCAAGCACAGCTGAACTGGGCACCGCCGTCTCAAGCACCGCTGAACTGGGCCCTTCATCTCAAGTAACGCTGAACTGGGCACCGCCGTCTCAAGCACCGTTGAACTGGGCACCGCCGTCTCAAGTACTGCTGAACTGGGCCCTTCATATCAAGCACCGCTGAACTGGGCCCTTCATCTCAAGCACCGCTGAACTGGGCCCCGCCGTCTCAAGCACCGCTGAACTGGGCACCGCTGTCTCAAGTACCGCTGAACTGGGCCCTTCATCTCAAGCACCGCTGAACTGGGCACCGCCGTCTCAAGTACCGCTGAACTGGGCCCTTCATCTCAAGCACCGCTGAACTGGACACCGCCGTCTCAAGCACCGCTGAACTGGGCCCTTCATCTCAAGTAATGCTGAACTGGGCACCGCCGTCTCAAGCACCGCTGAACTGGGCCCTTCATCTCAAGTAACGCTGAACTGGGCACCGCCGTCTCAAGCACCGCTGAACTGGGCACTGCCGTCTCAAGTACTTCTGAACTGGGCCCTTCATCTCAAGCACCGCTGAACTGGGCCCTTCATCTCAAGCACCGCTGAACTGGGCACCACCGTCTCAAGTACCGCTGAACTGGGCCCTTCATCTCAAGTAACGCTGAACTTTGCACCGCCGTCTCAAGCACCGCTGAACTGGGCACTGCCGTCTCAAGTACTGCTGAACTGGGCCCTTCATCTCAAGCACCGCTGAACTGGGCCCTTCATCTCAAGCACCGCTGAACTGGGCACCGCCGTCTCAAGCACCGCTGAACTAGGCACCGCCGTCTCAAGTACAGCTGAACTGGGCCCTTCATCTCAAGCACCGCTGAACTGGGCCCTTCATCTCAAGCACCGCTGAACTGGACACCGCCATCTCAAGCACCGCTGAACTGGGCCCTTCATCTCAAGTAACGCTGAACTGGGCACCGCCGTCTCAAGCACCACTGAACTGGGTACCACCGTCTCAAGTACCGCTGAACTGGGCCCTTCATCCCAAGCACCGCTGAACTGGGCACTTCATCTCAAGCACCGCTGAACTGGGCACCGCCGTCTCAAGTAACGCTGAACTGGGCACCGCCGTCTCAAGCACCGCTGAACTGGGCCCTTCATCTCAAGCACCGCTGAACTGGGCCCTTCATCTCAAGCACCGCTGAACTGGGCACCGGCGTCTCAAGCACCGCTGAACTGGGCACCGCCGTCTCAAGTACCGCTGAACTGGGCACTGCCGTCTCAAGTACTGCTGAACTGGGCCCTTCATCTCAAGCACCGCTGAACTGGGCCCTTCATCTCAAGCACCGCTGAACTGGGCACCACCGTCTCAAGTACCGCTGAACTGGGCCCTTCATCTCAAGTAACGCTGAACTGGGCACCGCCGTCTCAAGCACCGCTGAACTGGGCACTGCCGTCTCAAGTACTGCTGAACTGGGCCCTTCATCTCAAGCACCGCTGAACTGGGCCCTTCATCTCAAGCACCGCTGAACTGGGCACCGCCGTCTCAAGCACCGCTGAACTAGGCACCGCCGTCTCAAGTACAGCTGAACTGGGCCCTTCATCTCAAGCACCGCTGAACTGGGCCCTTCATCTCAAGCACCGCTGAACTGGACACCGCCATCTCAAGCACCGCTGAACTGGGCCCTTCATCTCAAGTAACGCTGAACTGGGCACCGCCGTCTCAAGCACCACTGAACTGGGCACCACCGTCTCAAGTACCGCTGAACTGGGCCCTTCATCCCAAGCACCGCTGAACTGGGCACTTCATCTCAAGCACCGCTGAACTGGGCACCGCCGTCTCAAGTAACGCTGACTGGGCACTTCATCTCAAGCACCGCTGAACTGGGCCCTTCATCTCAAGCACCGCTGAACTGGGCACCGCCGTCTCAAGCACCGCTGAACTAGGCACCGCCGTCTCAAGTACCGCTGAACTGGGCCCTTCATCTCAAGCACCGCTGAACTGGGCACCGCCGTCTCAAGCACCGCTGAACTGGGTCCTTCATCTCAAGTAACGCTGAACTGGGCACCGCCGTCTCAAGCACCGCTGAACTGGGCCCTTCATCTCAAGCACCGCTGAACTGGGCCCTTCATCTCAAGCACCGCTGAACTGGGCACTTCATCTCAAGCACCGCTGAACTGGGCACCGCCGTCTCAAGCACCGCTGAACTGGGCACCGCCGTCTCAAGCACCGCTGAACTGGGCCCTTCATTTCAAGCACCGCTGAACTGGGCCCTTCATCTCAAGCACCGCTGAACTGGGCACCGCCGTCTCAAGCACCGCTGAACTGGGCACCGCCGTCTCAAGTACCGCTGAACTGGGCCCTTCATCTCAAGCACCGCTGAACTGGGCACTGCCGTCTAAAGCACCGCTGAACTGGGCCCTTCATCTCAAGTAACGCTGAACTGGGCACCGCCGTCTCAAACACCGCTGAACTGGGCCCTTCATCTCAAGCACCGCTGAACTGGGCCCTTCATCTCAAGCACCGCTGAACTGGGCACTTCATCTCAAGCACCGCTGAACTGGGCACCGCCGTCTCAAGCACCGCTGAACTGGGCACCGCCGTCTCAAGCACCGCTGAACTGGGCCCTTCATCTCAAGCACCGCTGAACTGGGCCCTTCATCTCAAGTAACGCTGAACTGGGCACCGCCGTCTCAAGCACCGCTGAACTGGGCCCTTCATCTCAAGCACCGCTGAACTGGGCCCTTCATCTAAAGCACCCCTGAACTGGGCACTTCATCTCAAGCACCGCTGAACTGGGCACCGCCGTCTCAAGCACCGCTGAACTTGGCACCGCCGTCTCAAGCACCACTGAACTGGGCCCTTCATCTCAAGCACCGCTGAACTGGGCCCTTCATCTCAAGCACCGCTGAACTGGGCACCGCTGTCTCAAGCACCGCTGAACTGGGCACCGCCGTCTCAAGTACTGCTGAACTGGGCCCTTCATCTCAAGCACCGCTGAACTGGGCACCGCTGTCTCAAGCACCGCTGAACTTGGCCCTTCATCTCAAGTAACGCTGAGCTGGGCACCGCTGTCTCAAGCACCGCTGAACTGGGCCCTTCATCTCAAGCACCGCTGAACTGGGCACCGCCGTCTCAAGCACCGCTGAACTGGGCCCTTCATCTCAAGCAACGCTGAACTGGGCACCGCCGTCTCAAGCACCGCTGAACTGGGCCCTTCATCTCAAGTACCGCTGGCCCATGAGCGGCAGGGGCTGGGCCCCATCTGTGTCGGGCAGGGCTGCACGAAGCACTCTGGGCACCAGTCCCCCTCCAGAACCAGTAGAGACTGTTATCCACTTGTGAGACTGTGGCTTTGCACTCCCCAGGATGTAACAGTGGGAAGTCCACCCACTGTCTGGACTTGTGAGACTGTGGCTTTGCACTCCCCAGGATGTAACAGTGGGCAGCCCACCCACTGTCTGGACTTGTGAGACTGTGGCTTTGCACTCCACAGGATGTAACAGTGGGCAGCCCACCCACTGTCTGGACTTGTGAGACTGTGGCTTTGCACTCCCCAGGATTGAACAGTGGCCATGGAGGGCCCTCGTGGATCTGGCGTCGTGCACTCATCTGGCTGAGGTGCACCCCCTTCCCTTCCCCCTGAAGTGCCTGTAGTTTTGCTATCTGATGCCCCTGCAGTGTTCTCTCCGTTGGAGTCATGTATCCTGTGTGGGCTTTGCCCATGTGATTTGGGCCCAGTGGTCCACGAACAATGCCTGCTACAATGCTCGGACTTGTACATTTATGTATATAAGAGTTTTTGATGTGCATATATATTTTTTTGGCAGTAATACAATATATTCCAATGTTTAGAATCATTTCCTTTTGTATTAGCATTCTTCTGGGGGGTTTAGGGGTTTTTCACTCTGATGTGTTGCTATGCATTGATGTGTGTGTTGTAGTGGGTGAGGGTGAGGGTGGGTGCGTCGCGTATGTGTGTACCCGTAATAATTTCCCCTCCCGTGTGTCATAGGTGCAGTACTCACCGTTGTCTTCTGCGCCGGCGTTCGTGCTTCTGGTAGAGGAGCAGGAACACTATCGCTGGGAGTATGTGGAGTTCGGGTCCCATGCTGTCCTGATTCCTCGTGGGCTGTATGGAGGTGAGCGTTTTCCCTTCGAAATGGCTGTTTCTGCCGTGTTTTTATCGGTGGGGCTACCTCCCCGGAAAGGGTGGCAGATTAGTAGGTTGTGATACAGTGGGCGGTACATTGTCTCCCGCCTGTCTGTTGGCGGTGACCGCCGCGCTGTTTGTTTGTACCGCCGTGGCGGGCAGTGTGTTGATGTGGCGGTCGCTGTTGGCGGTTTCCGGCAGGGTCGGAATTCCAATTTTTTTCGCGCCAGCCTGTTTGCGGTTTGGCCGCCCCTTTCACACCGACCGCCAGGGTTGGAATGACCCCCTTTATGTTTTTTTCGGTAGGTCTCCAAAAGACAGTTGTTGTTTCTTGTGTGGCCTCACGATTGCTTTCCTGTATGCTCAACATATTGGAATCCATTTGATCTTTATTTGAACGAGGATCAGGCAGCACGGGCCAGACTCTGACAACAACATTATTCTCTTTGTTAATGTACTAATGCCCTGGCTGGACGCAGCATTACAGTTTTTTGTTGTAGACCATTCACCCAGGAAAAGATGCCTTCCGGCTTCCCTTGTAAATTAAGTCCGATGGCAAAAGGCGTAGGGTAGCTTGAGACTTGGTGCTTATTTTTTGTATCATTGGAAATGTTTCCTGGCATCATATAGCTTTTGTTTGGTAACAATGGTCAGGTTCATTGGAGTGACTGATTGACTTGTGACTGTCAAAGACTTTAAAATATAAGCTGGCGATTTCCTCCAGCTTATCACACACCTTCCTTAACAACAGGCCTGCATGGACCAGCTGTCGGTGCTTCCAGTATTTGGATCAGGGTGCTATTTCAACTTCACTGGGAACAATATTCAAGGCACTTGCCGTGCTGACTTGCACTGATACTGCTGACCTTGCTTTCATATCAGTGCCCAGGCAGCCCAAGGAATCCAGTTTGCGCCCAGGGGGCGTAGAAGCCTTCTCTATTCCTCATCAGAAATCAGAAAATGGCCGTCTCAAGAACCTATTGTTACAAAATGCAAGCGAGTGGAGGGGGAAGTGTTCATTGAAATCACAATTTCTCCCTGCACCTCTTTTAATTGTTTTCGCCTACTTATTAAGATTAAGAAGGGCTTCTCATGGTCCAGCGTGCATCCTTTGCGTGACGTAAGGTAAGCAGAGGTGGCAGGCTGACCTCTCCATCACTTGAATTGCCCCTTATCCTTGAGCCTCTATGGCTCCCAAAAGGAAGACAAAGCATCAGACAACCTATTTCTAACACTAGAAAAACACCATTGTGTTTAAGTTTGTGAATATAACTTTGCAAATGTGCAATAGAATGTCTCTGCACAATGCTTTACTGTCATTCTACCATGGTAACGTACCCCAGGCCAGGTGCTGATACAACTTAGCCAAGAAAACATGTGAAAAAAGTAATGGAAAGAGACAGCACTGTGTTGGCTACCTATTGAGTGATACATGCATTAACAGAGTGCATTTTGCAAGCCTGAAGCAAAAATAACAGATTGTTTTTCATAACCGCGCTTCTACCCCTAAGCACTGTAATTAACTCTCACCTTCTGACCAGCCAGTGTGATGCTCACATCTGTTGGACTACCTCACCCCCTTCCCAGCACTCAGACCCATATTTATACTTGGTTACCGCTGAATTAGCGTCATTTGTTTTTTACGCTAATTCAGCGCAAACCTAACTCTATATTCATACTTTGGCGCTAGACACATCTAGCGCCAAAGTTATGGAGTTAACGTCGTTTTCTGAATGTGAAAACCTACCTTGTGTCAATGAGATGCAAGGTAGACGTTCCGTCCAGAAACGGATGATATGGCCTTTGCACCATATTTATCTCCCTGTGCTAAAATCCAGCAGGGGGATGGGTGCCGTAAATAATGGCGCTAAGCTTGCTTAGCGCCATTATTTAATGCCTGGGTATGGGCAGGAGTGAGGCTACCTGTAGGCATATTTCCATGGTTAGAGACCACGGAAAGTGCCCACAGGTGCCCTTCCTTGGCCCCAGGGACACCCCCACCCACGCCAGAGGGACACCACAGGATGGGGGACCCATCCCAGGTAAGTCCCGGTAAGTGTATTTTTTTTTTTATGTTCCCGCTCGGGCTCCCTGACTTGGGGCCCCCTGCATGGAGCTGGCCCCAACGGCCATGCCCATTGGGGTGGTGGACATGGCTCCTCTCTTTCCGCAGTTTTGCGTGAAAAAGTATAAATCTGGCCCTCAGTGTTTCTAGTCAGGACCACTGGAAAGTATCATTTTGCAACCATGGATTTTTACGTTTACATTTAGCTAGCCACACTTGAAACATAATTCATTTTGTGCTGCATAGTTGAAAATTCTACAATCAATGAGCGATAGTGTCTGACATCTTGCCAGTGTCAACTTTCAGCTGTTGACCAGAGAATGCATACTTTTACTGGGCTTACCTTCAGATTGTGCTAACACCCCCATGATGCTGATGGACTGGAGAAAGTCTTTAATGTGCAGCATTAAACAAAACATGAAATGTGTGCTTACATTTAAACTGATGAAAACATAACATGTTTACATCACAGACACTGTAATCTTAAATTAAACCTGTCTTCTCAGAGTGATAGAAATATCTAGGAGGGGAGGGAGTGATAACCAAGGAAACACCATTGTGGGACAGCAATGCACTAGAAGAGCAGGGCAGATTACTGGGCTTCCTCAGGTGGGACCACTTAGGCTTCATGGAAGATGTATGGGGAGATGGAGCTTTCATTCCTGTCATTTCAAGAGAACATTTCGAAAATGGTGCGTCTTTGTTTATAGTCTGATTATTTGATTCCTTACACACCACCCTATGAAACAGGTACCTAATACACATGAAATGAACCACAATGTCCTGCAAAGCTTTACAAATGGAAAGCATGTTTTAAGAGCCCAATTCGATGAACACATGATAAACATGATACTCATACTGAAGACAAGTTTTAGAGGATGCACCAAATAAATTAGGTAAACCTTTTATTACTAGACTGTGCACATGTGTTCTGCCGAGTGTGACGTGGTGTATGTTTTAGATATTCAACTTTGCAATTGGAAGTACAAGGGATAGTTTCAATTAGCTATTTCCTGCTGCACAATTTATTCAGCTCAGGCTCATAGTTTGGCACTCCAAAGCCTCATAATACCAGTGGCCATGTTTTTTTTGTCCGACAGACACCCTGCTTCTTTACATTGCTTACTGAAGCTGGAATACGGTGAGTACCACAACAGTTGTCAACAGGATGCAGTATGTGGGAGGGAGACGTCTTTTGTGTCATTCTCAGCATATGGCTCAATTATAAGTAAGCCAGATTCAAGAGCGAGGATCCTAGGTGGCTGCAAATTAAAAAAATTGCATGTACGAATTATTTCACTCAGAATGGGGAATGTGAGAAATTGGGATGTTGGGTGACTGGCGTGTGAGCCCTGGTCAAGCACCAGCCACACTCCCTTGCAGGGTGAACCACAGGTGTGGGTTCAAGATGGTGATACCCTGTTATGTCCCTGTAGCTCTGAACAGGAGGCCAGCAATACTAGGCCTTGGAGTCACTTCTGAAGTCCTGGGTGCAGGTGAAGATGCAGGGCTGGCCTCTGAAGGTCCAAGGCAGGCTTCAGGCAGCAAAGCAGTAATTCCAGGTTCTACAGCTGTCGGACAGAGTGCACAGCAGGTCACAGCAGCAGGCAGTCCTCCGAGAATCCTTCTGCAAGTCCAGTAGTGAACTGAAGAGTGGGACTAAGAGCCCCAGTTTTATACCCTAGGAAGTGGGAGAAGTTTCCAGAAAGGTTCTTTGAGGTTTTGGGAGTATCCTGCCTTCCCGGCCCTGGCTCCGAGCTGGCTGCATGAACAATACAGGTGGTTATTGTGAGGAGGTAGGACACTGCCTATTCAGATGCAATTGGGGAGGCCCAGCTCCGCCCCCCCATCCTGCCAATTTAAGGGCCATTCAGGATCTGCTAATTCCATTATTGTGTGTGACTGTCTGGAGGAAATTCACAAATTCGTACATGTCAGTTACACTCAGTCATGTGACTTAAGGCAGGTTGCAGGCATCCAGGTGTGAGGGCCGGAAAATGGCAACTTTTTAAAATTGGCATTTTCAAACTAGTAATGATAAATTCGACTTCATAGGTACCAAACATGACATATTTACTTCCTCTCATTTAGGAATTGCAGCTTATTGGATGTAATACGGAATCCCCAGTGTTATCTTATGGGACGGGGAGGCCTCAGAATACTGAAAAACTGATTTTGGAGCTTTTCAATTTCAATTTAAAACTTAAAAGTACAGGTCCAAACCTTTAATTACAAAGCACCCTGCCTTATGGGTTACCAAGGGCCTGTCTTAGGGGCATTCAGGCTGCAATGGCAAGCATGGGACAAGTTTTAGAGGGCTATTTACCTTGCTGGCATAATAAGTGCTGCGAGTCCACTGGTTGCATTTAGTTTACAGGCCCTGGGTATATGATATATCACTTTACAAGGGACTTACAAGTAAATGAAATATGCCAATGAGGTATATGCTAAACAAATCATGTTTAGGAGGCTGAGCACAAGCACTCGTAAACTGCAGACTCCTAAGGCCAACGAAACCAACTTCACCAAAAAAGGAAAAAGGCAAAATATTTGGAAGTGATCCTACAGAGAGGGCCATTTCCAACACTTTTCAAAACTGCCTTGTGAAGCCATCACTTGTTCCTGTTATCATCACTGTGAATGTGATTACAGATTTCCTGTTTTTCTCACCTTTTTGTGGGTCTGATTAAAAATAATTATGCTGTCATTTATGTGGTGCTCGTGGCTTACTCCAGAATCCCACGAATACTGCATAAATACTCTTTGGAATTTAAGGGTAAGCCACGAGCACTACAAAAGTAAGTCACAGCTACTCATAGCAAAACTTTGTGACTTAGGGGCCGGTGTTTATTGAGTACAGGAGAAAGCCAGTGGTTATGAGCAGGTATCAACATTCTTATAAGGAAACTGAATATGTTTTCACAATGCCCACTTAACAAATCATGACCAAATGTTTCATAGACATTCTGATTTTCTGAACTATTTTTCCAGGATGGTTTAGCATACAGGAATCAGCAGATAAAAAAAGTAAAGATGTTGTTAGCACTAGCCTTTATTGAAGTGTCTTTAGGATTTGTTCTTGATCTTTGTGTTTGTTTCACAGCTACATGTTTTCCAATATCACTTTGTCATTACTGATAAACCAACATATCAGTGTATGGAATATGTATACTTAATGTGTGATGGAAAGTTGATTATTGGTAAGGGCAGGTGAGTACCTACACTTAGCAATAGACCAAAAACCTCACTAGATCCAGTCAGGGTTTCAATAAATTAGTCTAGTTTTATTTTAATTTTGCTTGTCTAGAAGCTTGTTGAGGCATTACCCTATAACATATCTGGTGGTTTGTGTGTAGAGGTTTGCTGGTGGTGTGTTTATATGCAAGTTAAAAGAGAGGTCGTGTGATTGGCAACTCAGTCCTGTGGCATATGAAACCGATTGGCCAGTATGTTGATATGAGTGTTATGCTGAGTTTTGTGGGCCCGTAGCTGGTGGCAGAATAGCAATGTGTATGGCCTGTGAAAGGTATCTAAATGGCATGTAAAGTGGTTAGTGCCTTCATGAGGCATTATAGTTCATCTCCAGTAGTCCTGCGTTCAATATTCTGATACTGTTATTAATATTTACTCTTTGAACCTAGCACTTCTGGAGCCATTAAAACAAACCAGTAAATGTTTATGCTTAAGTAGTGGATAGACAACGAGGAAACCTCCAAGGAATCAGAGCACATCATTGACCAAGCAAAGCCTCTATTGTATTTGCATGATCCCAAGTGTAATCAGTTCCAGTTGCAGGTAATAGGACCACTCATGCAAGTAGGGTACTGTTTGGATCAGGAGATATGTGAGAATGATGGGTGTTGGAAATGTTGAGGATCTGCACAGCTTCTGGAACATTCTGTTACATAAATGTGAGGAAAGTACATATTATTAGCCAAGGTTTGACATTTGCAAGGCCTTATTGTAAGAAAACTCCACTCTGGTTATTGCTGTGAAGGGGCATAAGAAATGAGGTAAGATTAATGTCTCATTCCTCAGTGGACACCCACGATAGATGGTGCACAAAATCAATATATTATATTTGATAAATGGCATCGATCACACTGAAAAAATTCTGGAGAAGCACATTGTTGTCACAATTATTCAAAAGACTATGGGCCTGATTACAACTTTGGAGGAGGGTGTTAATCCTTCCCAAATGTGACGGATATACCACCCGCCGTATTACGAGTCCGTTATATCCTATGGAACTCATAATACGGTGGGCAGGATATCCGTCACATTTGGGACGGATTACCACCGTCCTCCAAAGTTGTAATCAGGCCCTCTGTCCTTGAATAAACATTTTTGTTTACGCTATGTTGTGTTACAATAGTTTTAAGGATAATCTTAATGTAATATTCTAGTCAAAAGACTGTCAATGTGTATCTTGGCAGTAAAAACATAATATCAATGTCAATTTTGAGAATCTTAAAACATGAGGCATTGAAATACTGTGATACCATAAGTAACTTTCCGAGAAGCTACCAGCGGTATAATTTCTCTCAAAACTGCATTCAACATTGTCCACTGTTACTCTGAAATTCAGGCACAGGTGGATTTTCTGGGTTTGTAAATGTTCCCAAGATTGTCCACTTTTCAGATTCAATCATTATAAGCACAGAGGGATAGTTGTTGGGAAACATTCAAGAATCTAGTTATGCTATTTTCCCATGTAATGAGGTTTATTTATTGCTCCAGGACTGTGACCAAGTCTAGCCTCTTGAAAAAAGTGATGTATCTGGTGGAATCCTAAAGACAGTAATATTTGATACCCCTATTCTGGGATCACACCTTGCACTGGACACCCATAAACTGAGCGCCTTTTCATGTGAGTAGATGGTAAGAATATTGGCATGGGCACGGCAGGGGCCCCCGTAAGAGGGCCCCAAAATGTATTTCACTGTCTGCCTTGCAGACAGTGAAATACGCGACGGGTGCAGTAGCACCCGTCGCACCTTCCCACTCCGCCGGCTCGATTACGAGCCGGCATCCTCGTGGGAAGGTCGTTTTCCCCTGGGCTGGCGGGTGGTTTAACTGGAACCGCCCGCCAGCCCAGGGGAAAACTCGTAATACCCGCCGCGGTCTTTTGACCGCGGCGCGGTAATTTGGAGGGCGGGATCCTGGCGGGCGGCCTCCGCCGCCCGCCAGGGTCATAATGAGGCCCACAGTCTCTTACGAAGTGTTCAACACATTTTTCTACTCCAGGCCACCAGAATCCTTCTCTGACTCTCCTTTTCATGGCGCCCATACCAATGTGACCCTCATACGCAAGGCTCAAAACCCTTTTCCTCATACCATTCGGCACAACTAACAATTTTGACCTGAATAATAAACCATTGATCACTGACAACTCGTCAAAAACATGTTTATACTTATCCTTGAGATCGCCATCCGGAGACCACTGTGACTACCCCATCACGACTCCCTGCACTATTGACTTGATATCTTGATCCTCTTCACAAGCTTCCCTCCATTCTTGTTCACCTAACGCTCCATTCAATTGCTCACCTATTATACAGACAACTACCTCAGCATCTTCATCCTTAGAACTGAGATACATAGATGTTTCTTCTAACGGATCAGTGGTCACCAATCTGGACAAGCAATCGGCCAAAATGTGTTTCTTGCCAGGCACATACTCTAACTTGAAGTTGTGCTCACATAATTTGTACTGGCATTTAGCTATTCGTGGAGTGGCCTTCTCCGCACCTTTGGTTGTGAATATTTGAACCAAAGGCTTGTGATCAGTTCTAACCGTGAACCTTGTGCCCCATACAAATTGTTTGAAGTGGTTAATACCCCATCAGCATGCCAAGGCCTCACGTTCAATCACAGAATATGTCGCTTCGGCCCCTTTCAAACTCCTTGAGGCAAACGCAACAACTTCCTCCCTGCCAACCCTTTTTTGCAACAACACAGCTCCTAAGCCTTTTTGGCTAGCATCAGTCATAATGATAGTGTTATCTCTGGTATCAAAAGGTTTTAGGGGAATAGCTTGGGAAATCTCTCGCTTAATGTCACCAAATTCACGGTTGCAGTCAGCATCCCACACACATTTTGTATATAGTACGTCTTTTCTGAACAGTTGGGTACAAATCTAGCATAAAATTCTATTAAACCCATAAAGGACCTCAATTGGTCTTTGTTTTCAGGGCAAACAAAATCTTGAATAGCTTTCACCAAACTCACCTTCGGTTTGATGCCATCTGCTGACAACTCAAATCCTAAGTAATTCACTGTAGATACTCCAAAACGACACTTACTTGAGCTGAGAGTTACACCCTTCAGCTTCAATACATTCAGCGCCCTGCTTAATCTTTCATTATGTTCACACGTATCTTTTCCATAAACCAGAATGTCATCCTGAAACGCCATCACACCACGCATGCCTCTGAACATGTTTTCTACTGTCCTCTGGAAGACAGCAGAAGCGGAAACTAACCCAAACGGCATGCATTTAAATTGGAACAACCCAAAAGGAGTAATGAAGGCGGTGTAATGTCTGGAACTTGGATGGAGATTAATCTGGTGATAAGCAGAAGTCATGTCAAGCAAGGAAAACATTTTACCGTCCTTAACAGAAGATAACAGTTCTGAAATGTTGGGTAAGGGGTATTGATCGACCCAAATTTGATCATTAAGATCACGTAAATCCACACACATTCTCAACATTCCATTAGCCTTGCGAGCTAAGACCACAGGCGCCACCCAATCTGAGGACTCAATAGGTTCAATTATGTCTTGTTCACACAGTTTGTCTAATTCTTTCTTGAAATCCTCCCTTAAGGTGAAAGGAACTTTCTGTACTTTGTGCACCTTTGGTTGAGCATTATCATTGATTTTAATTCTGTGCGAGAACCCCTTGTACAACCCCACCTTGTTGCTGAAAATTTCAGGATAGCGTGATTCCCACTCCACACACGTTACAGATGATACAAGCATGAATTCACTTCTCGTTATAACTTGTTCAGGGTTATTCGGGTCCAATACCAATTCCAATTTACCCAGATCAAACCACCCCAAAAGACAAGCATTATCCTTAGCCACGTATATGGTGGCAGAAGTAGTGTTATTCCTGAACCTGAGATTAGCCTGGAACTCACCAATAACATCAATAGATTTCCCACCATAACCAATTGTCTGAATACGTGAATGGTTTAAAGTGATCCCACACATTTGGAATCACTTAAAAGAGTAAAGGGAGATCCAGAGTCAGCCATCATCTGGACCTGAATTCCGTTAACTTCTACCAAACAAAAAGGTCTTCTTGTACAATTGTTCGTGAGATCATTATTCACTACAAATACTTCCTCCTCACTACTGCTAGAAGAAGGGGAATCATTCGTATCAACATTGTTTACTTTGTAAGTCATATTTATCCGATTTGTAGGGTCTATTTGCTCTACACACCCTTGCAAAATGGCCTTTCTTATAACATTTGGCACAATTTTTATCAATAGCCGGACAAAACTTGGCATTTCCCAAATGTGCAGTGCTACCACATCTATAACATTCTAATGACCTAGTAACTTTCTTATCAGATTTTCTGCTTGTAGACTGTGGTGCAAATCCCTTGTTTCCATTTTTAAGTTTTGCCTTAACTGCAAATACATCAGACTTCGGAGGATGGAGTTTCTTTTCGGAAATAGACATTTGTTCCATAAAGGAAGCTGTACTTTCAATTCTGGTAGCAATCTCCAACGCTTTCTGCAGAGTTAAATTGGGTGTAGATAACAGAGCCTCCTGTACCTTCTTATTATTAGTTTTCTCCACAAGTTGGTCCTTGATCATTTCTTCCTCAAATTCCTTATAGTCACACGAAACCACTAATAGTCTCAAGGCACCAACATAGCAAGATGCGGATTCGCCATCAGCTTGAACCCTTTTGTAGAATTGATGTCTCTCCAAGGTAATATTCCTGCACCTCTTGAATCTAGTGTCCAGAGACTTAATTGCAGTCTCGTACTCATCTTCAATGCTATTACCTTTGCCCACTGCAGTTACAACAGTCACTTTAGGAATATATTTTAACATTTTCCGCCCCTCATTACCAAAACAATGCCTCAATATCGCAAATTTCCTCTTGTGAGTGAAAGTTTCAACCTCAAGGGCATCCAAATATGCTTTAAATGCCTCCTTCCATTGTTCCCAATCAGCGTCAGGAGAAGCTGGATTTGGAATAAAAGGAGGAGGTGGAGAAATAGTTTGTTGCATCTTGTAAACAAAACAATGTGACAGGACAGTAGGAAAATTAAAAGGTATTTGTAATACAATGCATGCGAAAACAATAACTACAGTAGTAATGTTATTTGGAACAATTCAAGTGAGACAGACAGGATGTGCGTATCACCATGATACACGAGACTATAGCCAGTAGAATTAAAAATGAATGTGAATATTTTCCACCAATTGAAGGTGTGCGCATCACCGTAACACGCAAATCCACAAGTTCAAGAAGGCTGTAGCACGAAAGCGCGGGAAAGTGCGGGACGCATTAGGTGCAACTCAGTACTCACGTGGCAAAAGTGCTCAGGCTTCAGCGATATAATGTGACACCCAAGGGATATCACATCGGAAGAAAAAGCTGTCGGAAAGCGGCTCCACGTATTCAACAGAGACGCTCGAGGATAAGCATAAAGCATAAAGGTGTCTCCGTCTCCTAGGAGACGTCAGGAAGATCGGCGAAGCTTCCTTAGCGTGCCGTTGTCAAGACGGCACGCACCGCTATTGAGGAATTATGTATAGAACTGGCGTCTCCGTCTCCTTGGAAACGCCAGCAGGAGCAGCTTGGGCTTCCTTGGCATGCCGTTGTCAGGGAGACGCTCGTCAAGCGCGAGCACGCTCCGTTCAAAAGGCTGCGGTCACGTCTAGAAAGATTTTAAAAAAAACGAAAGACCAAAACGTGACCAGAGTGAGCAGCAAAGCAGTAATGTCCCACGACTGTCCGAAGGTCAGAAGATGCCAATAGGAAAAGTTCCTGATTCTTGCTTGCGATGTAGTACTTCAGAAGTGTCGAAGGGAAGTAACAGCAGGTAACCCTCGTCGCCACTGAAAGGAACTGCGGGCCTCACGATTGCAGGTAAACAGGTTATTTCTTTATTAAGTTCCTATCCACAAGACAGCTCCTTCCTTCCGTCCACCTTCCACGGATCTTCGACACCAACTGCCCCGCATTAAACAAACCCCTACTAACATTCTACATTCTAAGGTTCTCCGCTCGTTGGTTCCACAGCACGAGGAACCAGAAGAGCGAGGAAGAACCCATACCCAACACATCCATTTATTACCTTACAGGCTGAAGGAGAGTAAAGCACAAGTAAAGTATTGCATAACACTGACTGACACTGATGCAGCTTTTACTCAAAATAGAGGGAAAGAGAAGGGTCCATGAAGGACAGTTATCTAGTCTTCCCCAGATGATAATTGAATCACAATCAAAGAGAGAACCCACCTAATATACCAGGTTCCTCATTCTCATCATCAAGCCCTTTAGCCATACACCTATTGTTTTAAAGGACCTTCACCCACACAACATCTGTGCGACATGCTTAATCATCAGGTCCTCATCCGGTCTTTGAAAACTCCCATATGTCTCAATTCTAGCCCTTTACAATCAGGGAAGGCAGCTGTTGTTGTTTTTATGTTGGGATACTACATTACATTTTAAAATAGCCTCTAAAGTACCTTAAGCCCCTTGTGCTGCCTTGCGTTACTCACGATTTACCAAGCACTGCAGGCCACACGAGGTGGCCTTTAATGGCTTGGTAAATATCATATAGGTTTTGCATCATCCTTGTGTTACTTTGCATGCACAAGGGTGAAACAGACTTTGATAAATATAGCCCTAACTCTGTATCTCTTTATTACAAAGTGGGATTTTTATTGTGTTGTGTTTTCAACTTTTTAACTGTTTTGGTACTTCTGAATTCAATACACAGTTTTCTTAATTTAAACCTGTCTGCTCTGAGTGATGAAATATCAACGATGGGAGGGAGTGATAACGAAGGAAACACCATTGTGGGACAGCAACGCACTAGAAGAGTAGGGAGGATTACAGGGCTTCCTCAGGCAACATGGAAGATGTAGGGGGGATGGAGCTTTTATTCCTGTGGACAGACTCCAACGGAATTATCAGAGGGCCGGCACAGATATCATTACATACAAGTGAGTTAGGCTTGCTTTAACTGCATATTTCACAGAGGATCTGACCATATGACTCCTCCTTCCTGGAAGCCAGGATGCTTGAAGACCTTCTTCTTAAAAAGTTATTTAAATGATCTATAAAAAAACATTCACAGTTCCCCAGGCCCCCTTTTAAAATTGAAGACTGTCTGGGAGGTTGAAGGGGAAGACTGGTAGGTGGTACTAAGAGCCCTTCACAAAGTTGCAGGGTTAAGTTACTCATCTTACACAGATACTACACCAGAACAGCGCTGCAGAAAATGGGGAGAATTGATACAGATAAATGTGTGAGTCTCTGTAACCAAGGTGGGTTCTTCCTCTGTGTCCTATAGACATGTCCAGAAATAATCTGCTACAGAGGAAAGGGAATGCATGAGACTAGAGACAAGAGGATGCTGAAAAAACAATCATTCTCTGTATATGGGGAAGTGGAAGCCACACTGACATACATTAAGCTATTTATTGTCGTAGGATTAACAGTACCGAAAAAGAACATTGCCAGGAGGTGGGGAGTGGGTGCGAGTGACCCGCAGAGCATACGTAACTGGACAGAGTATATGGACTGGCTCATGGTTGCAGGGGAACACGTTTCAAAAGACTAGAGGATGCCCAATGAAATAGACAAAAATTTGGCAATCATATAGCGGAATGAACCTTAACATGTAAAGCATGAGATGTGATGTTGGGAGCCAGGCCAAGAAGTGACATGATTGATTGGAGTGTTCAAAGTGGGTTGAATGCGGTCATTCTCTCTGTACTAATGAATTTCTCTCTATAGGTGCCAGAGTTTGAATTTGTATTAATGCTAGTGACTTGTAGCTCCTTTTTTCAGAAAATAATAAAATGTTTTAAAAAAAAAATTCATCTCTGTGCCATAGCTACTGGGGTTAGAGCTTGGGTTTAAATTACTGGAACCTTTGACTGGACCTAATAGAATAGGAAATTTAATATTTGTGCTAGACAAAAAGGAACCAGCCTATCACAAACAAAATAAATTAATAACTTTGTACTGAATACCAATATACCTCGTGAAAACCTGAGCGATAGTATTTCCCTGAAGAAGCACCAACAAAAACTGCTTTAATTGGTCTTTCAGGACATGACTGTGATCCCACGAGATGAAAACCTTAGTGGTTACTTCCCAAGTGAGCAAAGCATGAGGTTTAAATTTGCAGGCTTGGTTCAAGCTTCTTTGTGTCCACATTTGGAGCAGATCCATCTCCGGTTTAGCTCAATTACCAGTGGACAATTTCACATAAAGTGATCTTTGAATTCCTTCCCAGGGTGGTTCCGAGAAATATGGAAAAGCTTTAAGTTTTTTACGGTAGGTCTCCAAAAGACAGTTGTTGTTTCTTGTGTGGCCTCACGATTGCTTTCATGTATGCTCAACATATTGAAATCCATTTGATCTTTATTTGAACGAGGATCAGGCAGCACGGGCCAGACTCTGACAACAACATTATTCTCTTCGTTAATGTACTCATGCCCTGGCTGGACGCAGCATTACAGTTTTTTTGTTGTAGACCATTCACCCAGGAAAAGATGCCTTCAGGCTTCCCTTGTAAATTAAGTCCGATGGCAAAGGGCGTAGGGTAGCTGGAGACTTGGTGCTTATTTTTTGTATCATTGGAAATGTTTGCTGGCATCATATACCTTTTGTTTGGTAACAATGGTCAGGTTCATTGGAGTGACTGATTGACTTGTGAATGTCAGGACTTTAAAATATAAGCTGGAGATTTCCTCCAGTTTATCACACACCTTCCTTAACAACAGGCCTGCATGGACCAGCTGTCGGTGTTTCCAGTATTTGGATGAGTGTGCTATTTCAACTTCACTGGGAACAATATTCAAGGCACTTGCTGTGCTGACTTGCACTGATACTGCTGACCTTGCTTTCATAACAGTACCCAGGCAGCCCAAGGAATCCAGAGATGCACCCAGGGGGCGTAGAAGCCTTCTCTATTCCTCATCAGAAATCAGAAAATGGCCGTCTCAAGAACCTATTGTTACAAAATGCAAGCGAGTGGAGGGGGAAGTGTTCATTGAAATCACAATTTCTCCCTGCACCTCTTTTAATTGTTTTCGCCGACTTATTAAGATTAAGAAGGGCTTCTCGTGGTCCAGTGTGCATCCTTTGCGTGACGTAAGGTAAGCAGAGGTGGCAGGCTGACCTCTCCATCACTTGAATTGCCCCTTATCCTTGAGCCTCTATGGCTCCCAAAAGGAAGACAAAGCATCAGACAACCTATTTCTAACACTAGAAAAACACCATTGTGTTTAAGTTTGTGAATATAACTTTGCAAATGTGCAATAGAATGTCTCTGCACAATGCTTTACTGTCATTCTACCATGGTAACGTACCCCAGGCCAGGTGCTGATACAACGTAGCCAAGAAGGCGTGTGAAGAAGGTAATGGAAAGAGACAGCACTGTGTTGGCTACCTATCGAGTGATACATGCATTAACGGAGTGCATTTTGCAAGCCTGTAGCAAAAATAACAGCTTGTTTTTCATAATCGCGCTTCTACCCCTAAGCACTGTAATTAACTCTCACCTTCTGACCAGCAAGTGTGATGCTCACATCTGTTGGACTACCTCACCCCCTTCCCAGCACTCAGGCCCATATTTATACTCGGGTACCGCTGAATCAGCGTCATTTGTTTTTTACGCTAATTCAGCGCAAACCTAACTCTATATTTATACTTTGGCGCTAGACACATATAGCGCCAAAGTAATGGAGTTAACGTTGTTTTCTGAACGTGAAAACCTACCTTGTGTCAATGAGATGCAAGGTAGATGTTCCGTCCAGAAAAGGATGATATGGCCTTTGCGCCATATTTATCTCCCTGTGCTAAAATCCAGCACGGGGGATGGAGGCCGTAAATAATGGCGCTAAGCTTGCTTAGCGCCATTATTTAATGCCTGGGTATGGGCAGGCGTAAGGCTACCTGTAGGCATATTTCCATGGTCAGAGACCACGGAAAGTGCCCACAGGTGCCCTTCCTTGGCCCCAGGGACACCCCCACCCACGCCAGAGGGATACCACAGGATGGGGGACCCATCCCAGGTAAGTCCCGGTAAGTGTATATTTTTTTTTTATGTTCCCGCTCGGGCGCCCTGACTTGGGGCCCCCTGCATGGAGCTGGCCCCAATGGCCATGCCCATTGGGGTGGTGGACATGGCTCCTGTTTTTATGCAGTTTTGCGTGAAAAAGTATAAATCTGGCCCTCAATATTTCTAGTCAGGACCACTGGAAAGTATCATTTTGCAACCATGGATTTTTACGTTTACATTTAGTTAGCCACACTTGAAACATAATTCATTTTGTGCTGCATAGTTGAAAATTCTACAATCAATGAATGATAGTGTCTGACATTTTACCAGTGTCAACTTTCAGCTGTTGACCAGAGAATGCATACTTTTACTGGGCTTACATTCAGATTGTGCTAACACCCCCATGATGCTGATGGACTGGAGAAAGTCTTTAATGTGCAGCATTAAACAAAACATGAATTGTGTGCTTACATTTAAACTGATGAAAACATAACATTCATGTTTACATCACAGACACTGTAATCTTAAATTAAAACTGTCTTCTCAGAGTGATAGAAATATCTAGGAGGGGAGGGAATGATAACCAAGGAAACACCATTGTGGGACAGCAATGCACTAGAAGAGCAGGGCAGATTACATGGCTTCCTCAGGTGGGACCACTTAGGCTTCATGGAAGATGTATGGGGAGATGGGCTTTCATTCCTGTCATTTCAAGAGAACATTTCGAGAATGGTGCGTGTTTGTGCATAGTCTGATTATTTGATTCCTTACACACCACCCTATGAAACAGGTACCTAATACACATGAAATGAACCACAATGTTCTGCAAAGCTTTACAAATGGAAAGCATGTTTTAAGAGCCCAATTCGATGAACACATGATAAACATGATACTCATACTGAAGACAAGTTTTAGAGGATGCACCAAATAAATTAGGTAAACCTTTTATTACTAGACTGTGCACATGTGTTCTGCCGAGTGTGACGTGGTGTATGTTTTAGATATTCAACTTTGCAATTGGAAGTACAAGGGATAGTTTCAATTAGCTATTTCCTGCTGCACAATTTGTTCAGCTCAGCCTCATAGTTTGGCACTCCAAAGCCTCATAATTCCAGTGGCCATGTTTTTTTTGTCCAACAGACACCCTGCTCTTTACGTTGCTTACTGAAGCTGGAATATGGTGAGTACCAGAACAGTTGTCAACAGGATGCAGTATGTGGAAGGGAGACGTCTTTTGTGTCATTCTCAGCATATGGCTCAATTATAAGTAAGCCAGATTCAAGAGCGATGATCCTAGGTGGCTGCAAATTAAAAAATGTGCATGTACGAATTGTTTCACTCAGAATGGGGAATGTGAGAAATTGGGATGTTGGGTGACTGGTGTGTGAGCCCTGGTCAAGCACCAGCCACAGTTCCTTGCAGGGTGAACCACAGGTGTGGGTTCAAGATGGTGATATCCTGTTATGTCCCAGTAGCTCTGAACAGGAGGCCAGCAATACTAGCCCTTGGAGTCACTTCTGAAGTCCTGGGTGCAGGTGAAGATGCAGGGCTGGCCTCTGAAGGTCCAAGGCAGGCTTCAGGCAGCAAAGCAGTAATTCCAGGTTCTACAGCAGTCTGACAGAGTGCACAACAGGTCACAGCAGCAGGCAGTCCTCTGAGAATCCTTCCGCAAGTCCAGTAGTGAACTGAAGAGTGGGACTAAGAGCCCCAGTTTTATACCCTAGGAAGTGGGAGAAGTTTCCAGAAAGGTTCTTTGAGGTTTTGGGAGTATCCTGCCTTCCCAGCCCTGGCTCTGAGCTGGCTGCATGAACAATACAGGTAGTTATTGTGAGGAGATAGGACACTGCCTATTCAGATGCAACTGGGGAGGCCCAGCTCCGCCCCCCATCCTGCCAATTGAAGGGCCATTCAGGATCTGTTAATTCCATTATTGTGTGTGACTGTCTGGAGGAAATTCACAAAGTCCTACATGTCAGTTACACTCAGTCATGTGACTTAAGGCAGGTTGCAGGCACCCAGGTGTGAGGGCCGGAAAATGGCAACTTTCTAAAATTGGCATTTTCAAACTAGTAATGATAAATTAGACTTCATAGGTACCAAACATGACATATTTACCTCCTCTTATTTAGGAATTGCATCTTATTGGATGTAATACGGAATCCCCAGTGTTATCTTATGGGAGGGGGAGGCCTCAGAATACTGAAAAACTGATTTTGGAGCTTTTCAATACCAGGACATGTAAAACTTAAAAGTACAGGTCCAAACCTTTAATTACAAAGCACCCTCCCTTATGGGTTACCTAGGGCCTGTCTTAGGGGTGACATGTAATAAAAGAGGCGTATAAGGCTTGGCAAGGGGGGTTAAATTCCAAGTCAATATGACAGTGTGACACTGCATTCAGGCTGCAATGGCAAGCATGGGACAAGTTTTAGAGGGCTATTTACCTTGCTGGCATAATTAGTGCTGCGAGTCCACTGGTTGCATTTAGTTTACAGGCCCTGGGTATATGATATATCACTTTACAAGGGACTTACAAGTAAATGAAATATGCCAATCAGGTATATGCTAAACAAACCATGTTTAGGAGGCTGAGCACAAGTACTCGTAAACTGCAGACTCCTAAGGCCAACGAAACCAACTTCACCAAAAAAGGAAAAAGGAAAAATATTTGGAAGTGATCCTGCAGAGAGGGCCATTTCCAACACTTTTCAAAACTGCCTTGTGAAGCTGTCACTTGTTCCTGTTACCATCACTGTGAATGTGATTACAGATTTCCTGCTTTTCTCACCTTTTTGTGGGCCTGATTAAAAATAATTATGCTGTCATTTATGTGGTGCTCGTGGCTTACTCCAGAATCCCACGAATACTGCATAAATACTCTTTGGAATTTAAGGGTAAGCCATGAGCAATACAAAAGTAAGTCACAGCTACTCATAGCAAAACTTTGTGACTTAGGGGCCGGTGTTTATTAAGTACAGGAGAAAGCCAGTGGTTATGAGCAGGTATCAAAATTCTTATAAGGAAACTGAATATTTTCTCACACTGACCACTTAACAAACCATCACCAAATGTTTCATAGACATTCTGATTTTCTGAACTATTTTTCTATGATGGTTTAGCATACAGGAATCAGCAGATAAAAAAAGTAAAGATGTTGTTAACACTAGCCTTTATTGAAATGTCTTTAGGATTTGTTCTTGATCTTTGTGTTTGTTTCACAGCTACATGTTTTCCATCACTTTTTCATTACTGATAAACCAACATATCAGTGTATGGAATATGTATACTTAGTGTATGATGGAAAGTTGAGTATTGGTAAGAGCAGGTGAGTACCTACACTTAGCAATAGGCCACAAACCTCCACTACATTCAGTCAGGGTTTCAATAAATTAATCCCAGCTCAACCCTTTGTAGCTTGGCAACGAGCAGTTACGTTTAACTTAGGAGACAGATGTGTAAAGCATTTAAAGATCACAAAGCAGTAAATAAGTAAAACAGAAACACAATAAAAATCCAACTCCAATTTATAAAAATAGATTATATTTTTCTTTTTAAAAATGACAATAAAATTACAAAAAATCAATAAAGGGAACTGGAGATATTATTTTTTAAAGACAAAGGCCCCCATTACAACCCTGGCGGTTGGTGTTATAGCGGCAGTAATACCGCCAACAGGCTGGCGGTAAAAACAATGGGATTTCGAGCCTGGCGGTTACCGCCATCCAACACTGCGACTTTCATGCACCGACCACCAGGGTGGTAAGGGCCACTGGCTGGAGACTTCGGTCTCCAGCCTGGCGGCCGTCACATTCCCACCCTAGGGATTACGACCCGACCTACCGCCATGGTTTCCGTGGGTTCTGTACCTCCACGAAAACCATGCCAGATAATCCCTTCCCTGGCACTGATAGAGGTCTCCCGCATATAAACACGTGCACCCATATACACACATGCACACACGCATCCCCACATCCACCCATGCATGCACACATACATACCAACACACCACAACATACGCCAACATAGCTTGTCACACACATGCATCGACAACACACAACTCTCACAATCACTCATTCATGCATGCATCAAACACGACTCACACACACACATGCATGCATCCCAACACATACACCCCCTCCCACATACACAAAACACCACCCACCCCTCTCTCCTGTAGGAGAACCCAGTTTACCTGCTTGCAGCGGGTCCTCCGGCTGGACACGGTCCGCAACGCTGCTGGCAGCAGCAGTGTCCACCAGCAAAACACCGCCAGATAGTATCATTGCACATGATACGCTCTGCCGTATTTTCCTGGCGTGGCGGTGCTGCTGTCAGCAGCGCCGCCTTACCGCCGTCCGCCGCCATGACCATTGGCAGTGTTCCGCCAGATTTCTGGTAGTATACCGCCGGCGGTCATAATACACGTTGCCGACTGGTAGCCACGGCTGCGGTATGTTGGCGGCTGTCAACATGGCGGTGGACGTCATTTCCGTCAATCTTGTAATGAGGGCCTAAATTTGAGGCCAGCTTCAATGGAGCCCTGCTCGGCTACAGTGAACAGGAGGCCTCAGTAAAAGTTTTACCTTTGTAATTATCTTTTTCTTGAAAATTTATGTCAAATTCGACCTCCCTTAAGCCCTCTCCAGATACACGTCACAGGACACCTTGGTCAAGGATTCAACATTCAGACTTAGACATTTTTTGAATGGAAATCTTTGTCATGGATGACCTTGAAATTGAAGTCGATGAATTTGGCTATTTTTCCCTCATAAGGGCTTATATCACATCTTTTATAAAGTCCCTACTTATACTTACACCGTACCCAACCCTGGGGGTACCTAGGGCACACCTTATGGGTGACTTTAATGTAAAAAAAAAAATGGTAGCTTAAGACTTCGGAAGAACTTTTATTTCCAAAGTCGAATTTGGGGTTAACTTTAATTTGAAGGAAGCCAGCAAGGCAGGCCTGCATTTAAAATGACACTGGGCACCACTGCAGTGCGCCCATGGATGCACTACCTATGCTGGGGGTCCCTAAACCTACATGACCTACCATATGCTAGGGACTTATAGGCAGGGTGTTACTGCCAATTGTAATAACCTTAATTTGCATAATTCATTTTACACAGAGCACTGGCCCTGGCACTGGTTAGCAGTACCAAGGGCACAGTCACGAGTGAGTAACCACCAGTATCTGTCCAAAATGTTTGGGGCTGACCAGGGCAAAAAAGAGGACTTATCTACTGCGTGTCTTTCTCACAAATTTGACCAAATAAATCTTCCAGTTTTAACCATGGACCAAGGATTTCAACATCATAAAACTCAATGTCTGATATATGTTGCCAGCACTATTTTCTGAAGCATTTCAAGCCACGAGGTGGATTGTAGTGCTTTACAAAATAGTGCTTTATAAAATAAATACAATCTTGGAGTGTTGAGCAGTACTGTCCCCCATGGATAATGGTGTAAATTTGAAACAATGGGTGAGTCTCAAAACTCTCAGCAAATTTAAAACCGCATCTAAATATGGTCATCTGATTAAACAATACCTATGGGCGAGACTAAAATTTGCAGAAAGATGAATGGGATTCTAGGGTCCAAAATTATGGAACAGACAGTCACAGTCTCTAAACAATTCTCATATGCTGCAATTCAAGAAACTCTTGAAAACTGAACTTTACAAACATGCTTTCAATGATGTTCTACATTCACATGGAAGCACCTCAAGAATGTTTGAACTAGTTTTTTCCTAAGTATACGAGGGGTCTCTTACTCTTGACTTCAGATTTTTCAATGCCTTTGTTGCCCTGTTATTTAAATGGTAAGCAACCAGAGGGTCTCACAAGCCATTTTTCAGGCTCTGACACTAAGGTAAATCTAAACAGTTTCTTGTACGCTTCATATTGTTTTAACCATACTGGGCAAGGACACTAATAAAGATATTTGCGATTTTCAAGAAATTTAAAAAACTTTCCTCTGTTTCAAAAGGCTGTACTATTCACCACATGCCTAAAACATGTAAATAACCCCGACCACCCCAATTCATCAGCGGTCCGGTACCCTAGCAGAAATCCATAAGTGTTTCCCTGTTCTCCCATGCTGGTGACATCTGTTACCAGAACAGGGGTACCTTATTATAAAGCATGTCACCTTCTAGTGGTGCAGTGATACTGTCCTCAAGAGGAATATTCCCTTCTCAGATTAGCAAACCCATACCACTACACCTCTCTTCTTTTGCTAACTGGGTTGAGTTGAGTATACATTTTGGGGATGTACCCTCTTGGTATTGGTGAACCTTTGGCCCCTCTCCTCCTATGTGTTTAGTGGTTATTGGGATTACTATTGCCCTCTTACAGCAAGCAGTAATTCTTTTAAAAAATGAGTACTGACAATTTTCCATTAATTCTTTTTACGTAACAGCTGTGGGCTGTTCCAGAATACCAGAATATGAATAAATAGCTGGAAGTATTTAGATGAAAGGTGGCAACCCTTTGAGTGCCATAGTAAATTAACAGTGGAAGCGGTGGACTCACCCCTCCTCCCATGAATTATTTTTTGATATTGATTATGTGTCAAGTTCAAGCAAAAGTTTGTTCTTTTCTGTCTTTTTTAGCATCTTTAGGGAAGTTCTGAGGATCACAGCAGTAAGAGCTAAATATTTATTTTTGCTTTCCCACTTCTATGACATATCTCAAACATGCACACATCCATGTGAATATTTGTAAGCATGTTTCTGCCTTCTGCGTAGGATTTAGTATGTCAGAAGGAAGGTTTTAGACATTTACCAGTGATGGTGCCTTAGTGGATGGCTGCTGCACAGGAACTAACTCATATATTGGAGGACATCTCTGAGATAGGATGCATTACTGAGACATCCTCAGAGTGAGGGGCTACTGCAGCAGAATCCAGCTGATGGAGTTTCATCTGATAATGACTTGTTTTCCAGTGATTCTTATTCACTGGCATGGCATTCATTATGTTCCTTTAGCAGCACAATTTGTGCAGCAGAGAGACAGCAGGGTAGCCCAAACCAGAGAGAAGGCAACTGTGGTGCCAAGCATAGACAGGGTGCTCTCTTGGCAGCCCCTAAATTGTGTTCATCACTGAATTCCTAAATTCACTACACATACTGGATATAAAGTCAATACTGAAATCCTTTGCCTATTGACTATGTCCATCTCTTTTTGAATGTTGCTTCCTTCAGGAAATTGTGCACCAAATAAATCTGCATGCAAACATTTTCTGAGAGTTCATGAAGGCATTCTTGGGCCTATGTCTAGGGTACACCTGTGGGCTCACCATTTCCCTTGAGGAGTTGAACAAGCTTCTAGGCCTTATGCTCAACATAGGGACAGTACACAAAGCAACTGTGCTGTACTAACAGTCTACTGGCATTGCTTGAGCAACAGCTAACATCACTCCTGTCATGATACAAGATATGTTTTTGGTTTTGTAGCTAATGATAACTCTGCAGCATTGCCCAGGGAAAATCCATGCCGTTGCAGTTTTTTAAAAATGTGGCATGAGTGGAACATATGTCTGCCAGGTTTCCGAAGATTTATACTCCTGCAAAGAATATAGTGGTTGATCAGTGCTTGATTCTATTAGAAATGGTGACTGTTGTTCAGGTAGTACATACAAAGAAAAAACTCATTATGGCATCAAGATGTACATGCTCTATGAGAGCTCTACTGTTTATGTATAAAGCCTGACAGCATATACAAGAAAGGACTCCACTATAAATCCAGCAGGTTGTCTTTCTGCACTTGTGATCATTGCAATATTTGTATGGGAGCTTAGCCAATCACTCCTTCATAAAGGTAAAAACTTTATGCGGACAGGAGTCGAGCTGAACAAAGCTGGCACTATTACATGGGGTATAGTAAGCTGTTGCTGCCAAGGATTCCCACCTGAGCTTAAATGCAAGGTGTTTCAAAAAGCCCAGGGCACAGCAATGTATTCTACAGTCAGATTCTCAGATAGACAGGATGCATATGTGCTCTGTGCAACCCATAATAAAAGCCCCTCCCCTGTAGTGGTTTGGGATCAGATGGGAGAACTTCATAACTGTATACTTGATTGTAACAAGGACATGGTCAGAGTAGATGAGAATGACCAGGCACTTCATTTATATAATGTGAGTTGTAAAAATGGCACATTGTATCAGCAACCTTTTAATCACCTGACAGTTAACAACATGCAATGTATATGTTGTTTACTGTCAGATCACCACTGGAAGACCAATGTCTTTCTAAGACTTTCTGTTGACTGTAATTGAAGGTCTTACTACTGCAGAAGCAGTAATCTCTACTTCTTCTGCTGTGGAGACATTCCAAGGCAGCCAGATTGGCACTTTCAACTGTGTTCCTTCAAGAGGTACAGAATCAACCACGTTTTGAAGCAAAGTTTGCTCTAAGCATGAACAGAGGTATTAAAGTTCATACTGCTATTCCTAGTGTCTACGTCAGCCAGCCCTATGATTTCCAACTTATTTCACTTTGAATAATGTAAAAGTGAACTTTTTGGAAATATAATTAAGTGGAGCTGCCATACTGATATGTATGCACCTTTGAATGGCTGTGCATGGATACACACCTTCCATTGGCCAGTAGTCGACTAGACAAACAGCCTTTAAAATTGTTCCCTCCAGTTTGGAAAACATTTTGACTACTTTAAGTTGCTTACGGCCTACTTGCAACCTTCATCCACTGTCTGAACATGCCTGTAGTTCTGTTCGCCATTTGGTAATTGCCATATAGTCAGAGACTGCACATTATTGTGGAAGGAACATTCTCCATGTTGTTAGAGTTTTGCAATTTTTTATTTGGACTTTAGGGTAGGCTTCCCCAAAATGTTTATATTAGTTTCAAAAGTAGATACGTACAACAGTCTGAGAAATGTAGGCCAAGTCAAAGGACTTTTCTGACATCCCCCTAACTTACATCTACAAAATGGTAGGAGTTGGATTTTATAGAGTAAGTGTGCTAAAGGTGTATGAAAGTTGGGTGTCTCTGAGGTGGCTACCATGGGGAGGCACTAACACTTGGCACGTGTATGGTATTATCAAGATCTCAAAGAAGACAGAGAAATGGAAAGGTAGGAAAAGCTTAGCCTAGTATTAGTTTCATAGGGATACTATATAAGTATCAGGCAGATGGACAAAGTCAAGAGACACAGCACAAGGAATGTAGGCCACTCCTTACCTTACATCCACAAACTGGAAAGAGTTGGATTAAGGACAGTGAGTACTCTAAAGGCATGTGAAAGACACATCTTCCTGAGCCTCTCATGACAGATGTACAGTATCACTCAGGACTTTGAGAGAAGGCAGACACTTGATGAGTAGTGAATGCCTAGTCTAGTTTTATTTTAATTTTGCATGTCTTGAAGCTTGTTGAGGCATTACCCTATAACATATCTGGTGGTTTGTGTTTAGAGGTTTGCTGGTGGTGTGTTTATATGCAAGTTAAAAGAGAGGTCGTGTGATTGGCAACTCAGTCCTGTGGCATATGAAACCGATTGGCCAGTATGTTGATATGAGTGTTATGCTGAGTTTTGTGGGCCCGTAGCTGGTGGCAGAATAGCAATGTGTACGCCTGTGAAAGGTATGTAAATGGCATGTAAAGTGGTTAGTGCCTTCATGAGGCATTATAGTTCATCTCCAGTAGTCCTGCGTTCAATATTCTGATACTGTTATTAATATTTACTCTTTGAACCTAGCACTTCTGGAGCCATTAAAACAAACCAGTAAATGTTTATGCTTAAGTAGTGGATAGACAACGAGGAAACCTCCAAGGAATCAGAGCACATCATTGACCAAGCAAAGCCTCTATTGTATTTGCATGATCCCAAGTGTAATCAGTTCCAGTTGCAGGTAATAGGACCACTCATGCAAGTAGGGTACTGTTTGGATCAGGAGGTATGTGAGAATGATGGGTGTTGGAAATGTTGAGGATCTGCACAGCTTCTGGAACATTCTGTTACATAAATGTGAGGAAAGTACATATTATTAGCCAAGGTTTGACATTTGCAAGGCCTTATTGTAAGAAAACTCCACTCTGGTTATTGCTGTGAAGGGGCATAAGAAATGAGGTAAGATTAATGTCTCATTCCTCAGCGGACACCCACGATAGATGGTGCACAAAATCAATATATTATATTTGATAAATGGCATCGATCACACTGAAAAAATTCTGGAGAAGCACATTGTTGTCACAATTATTCAAAAGACTATGGGCCTGATTACAACTTTGGAGGAGGGTGTTAATCCTTCCCAAATGTGACGGATATACCACCCGCCGTATTACGAGTCCGTTATATCCTATGGAACTCATAATACGGTGGGCAGGATATCCGTCACATTTGGGACGGATTACCACCGTCCTCCAAAGTTGTAATCAGGCCCTATGTCCTTGAATAAACATTTTTGTTTACGCTATGTTGTGTTACAATAGTTTTAAGGAAAATCTTAATGTAATATTCTAGTCAAAAGTCTGTCAATGTGTATCTTGGCAGTGAAAACATAATATCAATGTCAATTTTGAGAATCTTAAAACATGAGGCATTGAAATACTGTGATACCATAAGTAACTTTCCGAGAAGCTACCAGCGGTAAAATTTCTCTCAAAAGTGCATTCAACACTGTCCACTGTTACTCTGAAATTCAGGCTCAGGTGGATTTTGTGGGTTTGTAAATGTTCCCAAGATTGTCCACTTTTCAGATTCAATCATTATAAGCACAGAGGGATAGTTGTTGGGAAACATTCAAGAATCTAGTTATGCTATTTCCCCATGTAATGAGGTTTATTTATTTCTCCAGGACTGTGACCAAGTCTAGCCTCTTGAAAAAAGTGATGTATCTGGTGGAATCCTAAAGACAGTAATATTTGCTACCCCTGTTCTGGGATCACACCTTGCACTGGACACCCATAAACTGAGCGCCTTTTCATGTGAGTAGATGGTAAGAATATTGAGCAAGCCAAGTGTTTACAGGGTACAATCAATGGAGTGAATATGTGTGTTTACTGAGCCAGTCATACTGATGATGATTCGCCTGGCATAGTATTACAAAAGCAGTTGACGGTACAGTTTACTGATGATCCATGCTTTCTAAACATTTGTTTATCAATATGGGGTTGAATTCATGCCTTTGGGCCTGATGTAGATCCTGGCAGAGTGGATTACTCCATCATAAACGTAACAGATATCGTGTCTGCCGCATTACGATCCCATTTTAGCCTATGGGGATCGATATTCATCATTTCTGTGATGGAATAACCCCTCCACCAGGATATAAGTCAGGACTTTTTTTTCCAATACCAGAAGAGCTGGGTCTGTGTGGTTATGGAAGGATAAGCAATGTGTGTATGAGCATATGTGAACACACTCCATGCAATGTGTGAGCACAAGGGCAATGATATAGCTTACAGAAAAATGCAGATGTTTATGTATGTGCTTAGACAAGCTCTTTAGGCATGTGTAGCACATCTCGAAAAAGTGGTGAGTTTATCAGGGGCGGCTCCTTCACAATGGCGAAGGAGCGTCACCCCCCTGGCTAAGCCAGGAACCAAAAGATAAAACAATATTTCATTATTGTTTTATCTTTCAGCCGCTGGCTCAGTCAGGAGGGGCGAGCTGAGCCACTGGAGGTGGGAGGGGGATGGAGACAGTGCACTTACGTGTGCATGTGTGTTTGGCCAGCTGTCTCAGGCCAGCCAAACACACATGCACACTTAGGTTTCTCCAGCTCGGCTGTGTTGAACAGCCGGAATGGAGAAACTGCACAGACACCTGGGTTGTATCTGAGCGGCAATCCAAATCACTCAGACCAATCCTGATACTGCTTTCATGCTAGGTTTAGCATGAAAGCAGTGCCAGGATTTCTGAGGAGCCTGTGCTGGTATCCCAGTGAATGCTGGTACACCACATCGAGGGAAGAGGAGCAAAGCGACAGAGCAGGGGCGACAGAAATATATTTTTTATCCCCCCTCTAATCCCCAACGTCTGCCCCTCCCCTTATGATTTGCAGCTCATTTTGAGTTGGATAATTTCACAAGAGCAAAAAGGGCAGTTAAAATACCCCAAATTGCTGGCCAGGAATTATTGGGTAAGAAAAATCCAGAACAAATATTTCTGGGAGTATAGACACCAGGTCAGTGAAAGTTTCTGCAGAGTAAGGGCTACAGACAGCAGCATTGCATGGCCTCACCTGTCCCCTGCAGGATTCCAGGGGTGGAGGAAGCATACAATGCCTCCCTGCCACTGCATCTTTCAACATTTATTTCCTCTGAAATCAGGAAAGACTGCCTGATAAAGCACCTGGCAACTCTGGGTCTGAACAGTCATTCACCACTTCACAACAAAAGATCATTCAGCTCATAATGAGCCCCTTAATGTGGCCCTTCAGATCCGGTCAGGTGGTGTTGCCTCCCACACTCAGGTCTCTGATGCCTATAAATGAAAGGATGCAGAGAGTGCATTCTTGTATCCTGCCAGAAAGGCAGTAGTCTCAGTGGAAGGCTGTATGTTCGGTCTACCATTGTGGTGAAGGAGAAAGACTGGGACATTTAGAGAATATTCAGAAGGTGCCTTTTGGGCCTCATTAACGGTTGTCCTTTAATGCCAATTATTGAAATTGCTAAGTCCACGGTAATGCAGCAGATCTGTTGTCTGTTGTTTTTCACCTAGAGTCTCCAGCTGCAACTGCATCTTCTGGGTGATAGTCCAAATGAGCAGTGGAACCAGGTCTGGTGCAACTTATCCTGCCAGATATTCCTCATTTCTTTTGAGACATTCATGGCATTTAAGGCACCTCTCACAATACCCCCGTAAATCGCCCCCCTCTATTGGTGTTACTAGTAACACTATCATGGGTACCAGAGGGAATTTGTCTAACCAGTGTAACAAGGTCCTTGATGATTACTCCATTTGGGGTATTTTCCTGCTAGCACACATCGGGACTCATTTAAGAGCTCCTAGCGCCTCCTTGTGCCACATTAGTGCCATTTTTTTATGCAAATGTGGTCCAACTAGGCCAAAATCACTCCACCAAATTTACAAAGTGGGGCAATGCATGCCTTGCACCACTTTATAAACCTTTGCACTACATTATGGATGCGCCAGGCATAATATATGCAAAGGGGGCATGCCCCTGTTAGGGGGACTGAAAAAATGGCACAAAGAAATCTGCGAGATTTCATTGCGTATTTTTCTCCGGCACTTTTAACGTCTCCTCAGAGCAGGTGTTTCTTCACCTCCATTTTTTTCTGCAGTGAAATGTATAGCAGACCACATGCACATGTATATGTTCATATGCTTCCTGTCCTGATGGTAAGTGGGCAATGGAAGCCTGCGCTCTATAGCACACTAAACTTGAATTTCCTACTGTACAGTGTAGCAGTGTGTTAAGCCAAATTCACCTTTCCTTGGCATTTAATAAAGTCATGTGATCCCCGTTATCTTGGTTTCTAGGGGGTGACATCTGGGAACACGCCAGCTCCTAGATCATTTGCGAAAAACAAAGATTTCAACATATAGTAGCAATATCTGTAACTTTATAAAAATATCCCCATGCACGGAATTCAAAATGCACCGAATTTGGCAGTCAAACCTTCCACCAATATGGACTGTAGTTAGATTAGTAAATGTTCAGGATCCTTATATATAAAAGAATAGTGGAAGAATTTAGAACTTAATTTCCAGTCAAATGCAGAATTTAATACAAGCAAATTTTATAGGGAAATGCTCAGGCAAGATTTCAACCTACCATACTTTGGAGAATATGCTTTTCCAACTCTATCTGCCCCCTCAAAATCGAGCATGCAGTCTGAAAGACTTCACTTGGATGGGAAATGTATGTATGGGGTTATCCCTAATGAAATTGTTTTAGCATAGCTAGGTGGATTTCTCTTCATTCAAAGGGATTCAATACCCTCTTAAAAAGGAACAGTTTTTTTAGGGTTCGCCTAAATACGGTAAGTGTAAATATGTCAAAATTCAGAGCACTAGGTGTTCCCACCGACTTCTTCTGCACCTTCTTATTAGGTTGGCAGTGTATGATTGGTATCCTGCTGTCTGGCACTCCTCAAAATGTGACAGTGAGGGGCGCATTTACTGCATTTTCATGAAATACATACCTGCAAAGAATAAAAGAAAGAGTGCGGAATAGCACCATGTATGCTAAGTTATGGTAATGTTGCTCTCTCCCCCAGTGCTGGGTGCCTTGCACTAGTGCTCACACCCTTGTACTATAGTGTGTATGATGTGAAGTATAGGTTTTGGACTGGAAGGGTACTCTTCTCAATCTTTGAACCTGACTCGAAGTGGTGTTAATATTTGGTGCAAAGTCCTCTCTAACTTTTTAGGTAAAAATAACTTTGCAAGGAAATCCATGGGTTGTTGTATTGGAATGTCCATATGCCCCCCAAGGACTCAAAGTAGTGCAAAGTAGCACTATTCTGAGCTACTTTAGGACTACTTTCTAATGCAAATCAGCAATTGTACTAGAAAGTAAATCCCAAAATACAATTTGTTACCTGTTTTCATCACTTTTGTATGGCAAACCGTTAGAAAATCTGCCTCAGTGTTTGCTGAAGCCTGTTACAGTCCAACCACACCTTTGCTGGAGTTGCTTTCTCTCTACCAAAACTAGATACCAAGAAATCAATTGACATAGAAACATTAACAATATTACAATGTCATTAACTTTCACAGTGATACATTATTTCACAGGGCATATTTGTTGAAGGTTCTTGTGGCCTATTACCTAATTTGAGTTTTAACGCCCAGTATTCATGTTTATGCTTTTTATAGAAAGGAAGGTGCATATCCACACTAACATATTTTTTGTTCTTACAACCACAGAAAACGTACATGAATGCTTTGGAAGGGGGCAACCAGACTGGTATAATGGAATTTATCCTCTTGGGACTCACCAATAACCAAGGAATGCAAATTCCTCTCTTCTTCTTCTTCCTCATGGTCTACCTCATCACTGTGCTGGATAATGTTGGAATTATCTTAATATGTTACTTAGACCCTCATCTCCACACACCCATGTACTATTTTATCAGTAACCTTTCTTTTGCAGATCTCTGTTACTCCTCCACGATCACCCCCAAGATGATTACTGGTTTCTTGGTGGAAAGGAATGTGATATCCAAACATGGATGTGCGTTACAACTTTATTTCTTCTCCACATTCTGCATTGCTGAATTTATCCTCATTTCGGTAATGGCTTTTGATCGATATACAGCCATTTGCAAGCCATTGCATTATACAACCATAATGACGAAAAAACTGTGTAATCAGCTGGTAGCTGGTCCCTATGTAAGTGGACTGCTATCTGGAGTAGTATACATTATTATCACATTTAAGCTTTCATACTGTGACAACATGATCCCCCACTATTTTTGTGACATGTTGCCACTATTCAGGCTCTCTTGTGAGGACACCTGGTTCAGTGAGATGATTGTGTTTATAATAGTTGCCTGTTTTGGGTCTTGCAATATCCTGGGATTGATGGTGTCTTATGCTTGTATAATCATTGGTATCCTAAGGATTCGTTCATCCAGAGGAAGGCGGAGAGTATTCTCCACCTGTTCAGCTCATTTTGTCTCTGTTGCCCTCTTTTACGGTACTGGCCTTCACATGTATCTGCGCCCTAATGCCAGAATCTCAAATGAAAAGGACAAAGTAATATCCGTGTTTTACACCATCATAATCCCAATGTTGAATCCGATGATCTACAGCTTCAGGAACAAGGATGTGAAAGCAGCTGTCGGGAGAAACCTCAGGATCAAACAGACTATCTGTGATGGTTAATATAAACGTGCACTAACATTCAATAGTGGATAATAATATTCTGATCTTTGCATGAGGTGCAGTCTTTTGAATAATGCCCTAACATTCAAAGGTGTCATTTTAGGCGGCCACTCTATATCAAAGGGAATGACAAATAAATGGGTTTAGAAATGTAGATGTATCTCGGTCAAACGTCAATGAAAAAAGTACCCTCAAAACGAGCATCTGTATGACAAAACACAGTATAAGGAAAAATGGAACTGATGATGTAAGCATCATAAAAATGGGCTATAATTAAAAAAACTTTGGAATTATAACAACATTTATATTATTCTTTGAAATTCATCAAATTTAGAATACAAATGCAGCTTTTTGACATGCAAAATTTGAGAAATTGAGTTGTTGTTTGACTTGGGTGTGACCCCTGATCAAGCAACAACCATGATCCCTTGCAGGAGGAACTACAAAAAGTCGCTAAATTAAGCTGTACTTAACCCTGAGTAGCTTGGTATAGAAACAGTCAGGCAGCACACAAACAGTAATAAAATGACAACACAACTCAAGAAAAATGCAGCAGGGCAAGGCTGTAGAAGGGGTCCAAGGAGGGAGTATCATTCCCTGATGGCCTTGGGTCATTGTGAAGATTTCTATGTATGGATGTAGCCACTGAAATGGAAGTTGAAGAACTACAGAGGTACAAGGAAGAGGTCTGTAGCAGACAGTACCACAAGGTTGGATACCCTTTAGGCAAAGGATAGCTGAGTTGGATTTACTGCTGTGGAGAGGACTGAGTGGCAGAAGTGTGTGCTATTTGATGCAAAAAGCATGATTCCAACGCAAACATGCCCATCCGTGTTTGCGATGAGTCCAAGAGCTTGAGTTAAAGAGCCAGTGAGCCACACCAAGGTTTGGGGACCTGAGACGCAGAACTTGGGGTTCAGGGAGTCACTTCAGTTGTGTCCAGGAGCTGTTAGGGACCTCTTTATGTCCCTGAGGCTCAGATCAGGATGCCAGCAGGCTAGCCCTTTGAGTCATTCTGGGGTCCTGGGTTCAGAATGAAGTTGAAAGTTCAGTTCTTTTTCCCCGAGCAAGAGGGCAGAAGGCCGCAGGTCAGCACAGCAGGGCAGCAGTTTCTTTGAGGCAGTCATCCAGCAGCGTGGCTTTTCTTGTAGCAGCACAGCAGTCCTTCTTCCTGGAAGAGTATCTACAGGTCCAATAATGTACAGAAGAGTTGATGTCTGCAGTCCTATTTTTATACCCTGGTGCCCTTCTTCTGGAAGGTGGGGAGAGGTGACTCTCTTGCCCTGGCTCCAAACTGGCTGCAGTGGTAATAAATGGTTGTTAGGTAATTTGTGTGAATTCAATGCGCAGCCTATTCAAGTGTAAGTGGGGCTGTGCTCAGACCCCCCCAATCCTGCTAGCACATGACCCATTCAAGCTCACCTAATCCCTCTAAAGTGTGACCCGGAGGAATTCACATGGTCTAGCTGTCAGCTACACCCATTTATGTGACTCTGGCCAGGTTGCAGGCACAAAAGGGCAAGATAATTTCAACTTTCTCAAAGTGGTACTTCGAAAATTGTAATGAAAAATCCTATGTTACCATTAAATATGGTTTATCATTACAATTTCAATGGCACCAAGCATCTCTTAGCTCCCTGCTCCCAATAAGGAATTACTACTTATTAAACGTAATAAGGAATACCCGATGTTAACCTATGTAAGGGGTAGGCTTCACAGTAGTGAAAAACAAATTGGGAGCTTTTCACTCCCAGGACACATACAACCTAACAGTACATGTACAATTCATTAATTACACAACTCCCTACCTATGCACTACCTAGGGCCTAACTTAGGGTTGAACTATATACACTAAAACGGAAGCTTAAGGCTTGGCAAGGGGGTTTAAATGCCAAGTCTGCATCGTATGGTGACTGCATTCAAGCTGCAATGTCAGACCTGGGACAGGTTTTATAGGGCTGCTTAAGTGGTTGTCACCAGTAGCATTAACTTTACAGGCCCTGATATATGGAATGCCACTCTACATAGCACTTAAAAGTAAATTAAGTATTCCAATCATGTGTAGGCCAATCTTACCATGTTTAAAGGAGTGAGCACAAGCACATTAGCACTTTTTAGCAGTGGTAAAATATACAAAGTCCTAAGGCTTGCTAATTTTAGTAAAGATGGAGAGAAAAAGAAAGAAATGGTTTGGGGTGACATTGTAGAGAGGGCCTGGTGGTCTAACCTAATCCCCATTTGTTTTGGACTGATGCTGCTGTTTTTTTAAAATTCTGTGCACTTGGAGTTTGCTAACCAGGCCCCAGTGCATGTTCTTTGACCCCTAAACATGTTGAATTAGTTTATACTATAATTGGCATATTTAATGTATACATAGTTCTCTGGTATATGGTTTAAAGAGTGTCCTGGGCCTGTAAGTTAAAAATCATTGGTGGACGGCAGCACCCATTGTGCCCCCCACTACGGTGAAAGTGCAAACATGACAGCAGATCTACCACTGGAGCATTGGTGTGGCACTTATTTTAACTAACAATTTGAGCTTTCATAATAAACCTTTTTACAGGTCAAAACCTTTCTTTTAAATATTAGGAAGTCTCTCCTATACATACCTTATAAGCCTCAATACAGGGTGCAAGATTTTTAAAAGTAGAACATTTGTAAATTTAATTTTACTAATGCCCTTACTGTGAAGAAGCCTTTCACTGTAGGAAATAACTGAATTACATTATTACCTTTAATAATGCCAATTTTAATTTGATAACAGCTCGAAATGTAAATCAAAAACTCTGTTTAATAGTCATTCGAAATCTAGTTTTGAATAACTTAGAAAGTGACCTGTTCTCTGCAAAAGGCCACTGGAAGCACATTTACATTAGCTCCAACTGTTACCTGGTAGTTAAATAGCCCCCTTGATGAAGTGCAAATCTGTTCCCAGAGCAGAACAAACACCTTTAGTGTGAGATGGTTTTTTGTTCCTCTTGCAAGATGGCCAACTCGACAGTAGCCAGGAATCTGATTATCTTCAATGAGGCCTTGTCCCACTGAGGATATTTGATTTTCATTTCAGAGATTAAGGGGCTGATTTATATGTTGGCAAAAAGGGTACTGTGTTCTAACAGCAATGGAGTACCCTTTCCGCCAGCATAATGTTTAACCTATCCAATATAAAAGCAGGTGGATTTTTGGCATAACAGCAGAGGAGACTACTGTTGCTTCTGCAGTATGACCCCCTCAGACAGCTCAACCAAGTAAGGGCTGTCACAGGTTTACCCTTATATCCACCTGCCTAATTTAGATGTGTGGACATTCAGGTCAGTGTTCACTACCTCTCACTGCCAGGTTAATGCTGGCAGTAAGGAGCAGTGAAAACTGCAAAATGCCTCCCTTGCCATGGGAGATAACTCCCGCTTTGGGTTTTGTTTTTGATAATAAAAACAATGTAACTTTGCCATACAGCTCCCCGATGTTTGATGAAGCTATACCGAAAAGTTACAATATATTAGCAGGAACCACCTTAACAATGGTTCCTGTCAATGCTTGAAATGTCCGCCGGCCCAATGGGTATTTCAAATTTAGGTCATGTGAATCTCTACAAAGCCGACAGAGTAATTTACTCCATCTCCCCAGTGAAGGAGGGCCGGATGGCCAACTTTTAAATTAGGCCTTAATTCAGAAGCTAAAGTCCCTAATGGTAACTACCGCCAACAGGCTGGCGGTCCGGACCACCAAATAATGAAGCACAGGAGAAACAGCCAGCGTGAAATCCACACACCGCCAGCATAGGAGTGCTGACAGCGATGGAAGAGGCCACCCACAGGCTGACGGAAAGGCCCCACCTGGCCAACAAATAATGAAGGACAAGACCGCCGTCAGTTCCAGGGTGTGAACCACGTGGCAGAAACCAACTAAATAAAAGGGAACACTCATCGTAGGCACACACAACACGCCGAAGCAGACATGGAGCGAGAGTTGCAAATAATGCCAGTCCTGCTCCTTGCCATATACCTCCACGGCCGTGACCGCCGACGAAGATGACAACGGTAAGTACCGCAAGCTACTAAACAAGGGAAGAAAGGGCACAGTTACACACCCACCCACTCCACCCACCCTGCAATGCACTCCCAACCCCTGACACCATCAATACAACCTGCCCAAAGTACACACGTGTGTAGCCCACTCACCCACAATGAAACAATGAACCACGTCTCCATATTGTGCCAACAGCAATGGGCACTCAAACTTTAATAAATATAGGAAAATGTAATTTCCAAATAAGGCCATTGGCCAGTCCATGTGAAGCAGGCTGAAGGGCCCAAATGGCCCGAACTTGACTCCCACATGTGCACATGGTACTCCACCATAAAGGGACATCAATGGGGCAGCCAGGCACCTCGGGGAACAGGGGCACGGGGTGGCGGGTGGGGACTTACATCTGGGAGGGGGCTTGGGCTTACATTTAGGAGGTGGAGGGGGTTTGGGTTTGCTCTTGGAAGGTGGGGGAGTGGGCTTGGAACTGGGGTGGCAGAGTGACCTGGGGCAGCACAGGGCTTCTTCCTCTCTCTGGAAGGGGCACGGGAATGGGAAGCGGCGGACTGGGGTAGACTTAGATGTGGAAGGAGTGGACAGGGCAAGGAGATGGGCATGTTTAGGGATGAGACTGGGTGGGGTAGTGGGTTCGAACAGGTCAACACGGGACAGAAAAAGTTTTTTAGGGGCAGTTGGGGTGGACCTGAAGGAAGGTGTCGGAGTGGAGGTAGAGAGAGTGCTTGTAACCGGTGTAGGTGTGCTGGCCGTGGATGCAGGTGCCTGTACAGTATGCTGAGGTGTGGTGAATGTGTGTTGAGTGGGTGTCTGGGAAAGTTTGAGTGTTTTGGGAGGAGGGGGGTGGACACAGTGGGAAAAGACAGGCTGCCAGTATAAATGGATGTTGTCTGGGTGTCTGCAGGTCTGGTGAGTGTGCTGCATGTGTCAGTCAATGTCGTGATTGTAGGTGTGGTGTCTGGGGTGGATGACTGGATGTCTCATCTTGTGGTGACAGCAAGAATGGGGCCAGAAACAGTGACTGAGGGTGCAGTGCTTGTGGGTGTGCATGCTGAGATGACAGACAGGGAGGCAGGAGAGGTACTGAGGGAAGTGGATGTTGTTGTGTGTTCCTTTGTATGTTGGCTGTGTGTATGCCTGTGGTGAGAAGTGTGGTGCTTGTGTTTCTCTGTGTGCTTCTTGTGTGTTGAGGTGTCTGCATGGCTGTCTGAATGTGTGCTTGGGATGGGAGAAGGCAGTGGGGTGCTGGAAGGGGTAGAGGTGGTTGGAGGGGGGACGGAAAGACCAGGGTCACTAGCTGCAATCAAAGAGGAGGCCAGAGCCTGAAAAGATCTCTGTGGGCCAGACATGGCACCATGAATGCCTTCCAGGAATGCATTGCATTGCTGCATCTGGGATGTAAACCCCTGGATGGAATTCATGATGGTTGTCTACCCTACAGAGATCAGGTCAATAGCATCCTCCGTGAGGGCAGCAGGGCTGACTGGGGCAGGGGATGAGATGCCTGGGGCAAAGGGAACACCAACCCTTCTGGGTGAGCTGTCACGGGCAACTCGGTGGGGAGCAAATGGGAAGGCGGTGATGGTATGGGGGGTGGCGGAAGATGACACAGAATGGATGAGCCCACTAGGGTCTGCACTGCCAGGGAGCTCCCATCAGAGGAGGTATCAGAGTCACTACCTCAAGTGGTAGTTGCTTCCCCAGTGGTACTCCCCTCACCCTTCAACCCACTGGTCCCCTTGGTGTTGCTCGACTCTGCATCCATGGAACCATGGGCTGCTGCATACCCACTCGCCGGTGCCACAGCTCCCTTGCCAGATGATGCTTCTGTACACAGACTACACAAGAGAACAGGGATGGGGAGACAAAACAGGAGAGACATTAGTAAATAGCTGATAGGAGATACATAACTGGTTCACACATACACCCATCCTGCAAATATTCTACCATGCAGCACCTACCACTATACACATGGCCATACCCCTGAATAGTTGTCACAACCCTGCCCTACAGCCATTTCCTACAGCACAGAGGGACCTGAAGTACTGCAGACCTGTCCCTTACAACCTTACTTCCCATGGGGGCCATTATGTAAAATGACATCAGTCAGAGTCCCTGCCAATAGACAGCATACATACGGAGCACACAGCCATCAAGGATACATACAATGGTTTCTGTACTCACCCCCTTGTGTCTGCTGTGCAGCCTACAAGAGCCCATCCAGGTCCGGATACGCCACCGCCAGAATGAGGTGCATTGGGGGGTCAGGGCCCAAAGGGCACCCCTTCCTCGTTGGGAGGACTTCCCCACCTGGTCCTTGAAGATCTTCCTCACCCAGGGCCGCAGGTCCTCCCACCGCTTCTTGCAGTGGGTGCTCCACCGGTTGTAGACCCCCAGGGTCCACCCCTCCCTGGCGATGGCATGCCAGAGTCCCCTCTTCTGATGGGCACTGACCTATATACCGATATGTAATTGGATGTCAGTCACTTGTAATTGTCAGTTTTTTGCAATATTTGCAACCGTAGACTACCCCCGTAGACTGCTCCTTTTCCTAGATATCAGATTTGTGAATGTAAGAAACTGAATTATTATCTGAGGAGGGTGGATGACCATCTAAAAAAATATTCACACATCCTGTCAGTGTCACTAAATGTGTATGACCTCAGTTCCTTGCTAGCTATGGAACAGAGCAGACAGGCTTACTTTAGGGAAATGGGTAAAGTATTCATGCTTAGGTTATAACACCTAGCAGAAACATTGTCATATCATATTAGGACTATGGAGTAAAATGTAATAAACAAAATGATACAAAATTGTTAAAAATCTATTAAAAGAAATGAGAGATATGAATTTCTAAATGCTTAAGTAAAAAAAGGCAATAAGAAGCACTAAGCCAAATCATAGTATATGTTGCAGGCATAATTTTTGGCTGAACTCAATGGACTGGGGCAGATTTAAGAGCCCTTAGCACCTCCTTGTGCCACATTAGTGTCATTTTTTTATGCTAATGTGGCTCAACGAGACCAAAATCGCTGCGCCAAATTTACAAAGGGGGGCAATGTATGCATTGCGTCACTTTGTAACCCTTTGTGCTACATTGTGCCTGCACCAGGCATAATATATGCAAAGGGGTTGTTCCCCCATTATGGGGGCCGGAAAAATGGCGCAAAGAAATCTAAGAGATTTTTTTGTGTCATTCTTTTCGGCACTTGTAACACCTGCTCTGAGCAGGCGTTAAAAGGAGGCACACAGTTATTCATAATGGGCATCATTGGGCTTTGCAGGGTTAGCTAAATCTTTTACGCTAATCTGCAAAGCTCCGAACTAGCTTCAAAAATGTTGATGCTAGTTCTTTAACTACCGCTATGGTGAGCTGTATCTTAGATATGGTGCACCCATGATGGCGTTTAGGGGGGCTCTAAGGGGCTCAAGAAAAGTAGCGCTGTACTAGGTGCAGCGCCACTTTTATTAAATTTGTCCCTAAATGTTTTCATCCTTCTGGCACGGGACCAATTTATATCTTATCGGATGTGTCTGGACTGTTGAAAATTGATGTTCCATCCATCTGCCATCAGAACTGATCACCAGCCTGATTTATATGTTGGTGATATGACAGGCCAAGCACCCGCGGTCTCGGTCAAGTGCAGACTCCTCCGTTGAGGGAGTCATAGGGCCTCATTATGAGTTTGGTGGTCAGACGAGCCGACCGCCAAACTCGCGGGGAGGACGCCACCTCCATGGTGGTGTCGTCCCCCCGACAGTATTACAATGTTCCCGCCAGGCTGACCTGGGGGAATTTTGCATTATGCATTCCTGCCGGGCTGACCGGTGGGAATAGTGCTACGATATTAGACTTGGCTCCCTTAAGGGAGCTGAGGCCAATACCATAGCACATCAGCACCATCGGAATGCGCACCATCTGCAAAGCAAAGCAGACAGCGTGCATTCCAATAGTGCTGGAATGGGGCCCCCGGCACTGGTTTTCTGCCAGCCTTTCCATGGTGGTGGAAAGCAGAGTTGTAATCAGCAGGGCATCACTTCATTCAGCGCTGCAATGGCTGAGGACAGCTACGGCTGCCGTCTACCCATAGGGAGTGATGCTCCCAGTAGGATGGGCGGTCCCCTGGCAGACCCGCCTGCCAGGGTTGTAATGTGGCGGTCAAACCATGACAGTTGCGGCGGTTTGACCGGCACCACGTCGTAATGAGGCAAATAGTATTTTTGATGGAGCTCAAAATCTTCCAGCAGGTTGCATCAAACCTTTGCTGCCTATTTGCTCTGATTCTCTGAAGGTCTTGTAAGTCCTTAACTGTTTTGTGTCCCAAATTTTGGGGCTTTGGGGAGCTGTTCCTCTTGGTGAATTCTAAGGCTCGCAGGACCTGAGAGACAGCACTTAGGTGCCAGGACTCACTTGAGTTCACAAGCAGGATCCAGTCCAGCTCCAGTTGGCAATGGTCCCTTCACAAAAAATACTTTTTGCAGCTTGTAGTCACATAGGAAATAAGCAACCTGACTCCTGGAGTCCACTTGTGGGAAAAAGAGTGAACAGGTCTGTTCCTTTAGGGTTCCTCTTATGTTAGAGGAAGCAGGGTCAAGTCCTTTTCACAAAAGTCCCTTTGTGTGCCACATTTCTGGTTTTCACTAGCCACTGGGTGGGTGTGAATCCTGGCCCATCCTAATCAATGAGTCAAAGGTTGTTATTGGGGAGACTGCCCACTGTTTGAGCAGTTCCTGTCTGTGTTACTGCAAACAATGATCTAGTGCACCTTACTTCCAAAATCTAACATGAGGAACCTTTCCTTCTTAGTGCAGAGCCGTTGTATCCCTCCAGAGGAATGAACAGGGAAATGAGCAGCTTATGCCCTTTGCCTGCTCCAAACTAGTCCTAGGCTAGCTTCCCTTCCACTGGGTTCTGAACTAGCCCAGCTTTCAGTTCTTCAGCTTTGCCTTGTCACTGAACTGTAAATAGGCAGTCTTGGTGTCTGTTTTTTCAAATTAATAAAGTTCCTTGGCCCACCTCAAATGTATTTTGTAAGCTGATAGGGATCACATGTCCAGCACCCAGCTCATCTTGTCACCAGGCCTAAGAAAATGTGTTCTGGGAGCAGTTTTCATACTTCATTTAATGCTGACTGGGCAGTTGCTGGCAGGCTAATGCTCAGCCTCCAAGAGCTTCAGGAATTGAAAGGTAACTTTCTAAAGTTACTTTTAATAAATAATATTATTTTTTATTAGAAATCTAACTAGCAATGAATTAGAATTTTGATAACTAAAATAAATAGACTTTAGATGAGTATTGTAGCCATTTCTTATCAAAGTATTGGATGCTAGTCACTGGATTAACAAGCCACCTTTAATTTCAAACGTTGCCCTTTTCAATATCAACTACCGTATGTTGTGGACTACTTATTCATAATTTAAAGCTGAGAGCCTGTCAATAAGGGTTATGTTGTCAGGTCTGACAGCAGAAGCAGCAGTTAGGCTGCAGCAGTAAGGCTACACATGGAAGGCCTCAAAGCATGTATCACAGGCCAACCCTGTGAGTGGAATAATAGGTGTTTCCGTCCACAGACAGGACTTAACTTTCAAGGCCTGTGTGTGTTATCCATTACATCTACTAGGCACTTATGAGCAAGTTAAATAGGTTTATTAGAGATAAGCACATTAAATCACAATTAAGGGGGGGGCAGAAGCACTTTACTCCTGTTTAGCAGGAGTAAAGTACACAGAAATCTAAGATTATCAAAAGTAGGACTCTGAAAAACGTGCAAAATATGTAATGGCTAGCTATAAAAGTAGATTTTCTACAATTAACAAAACCAGAAAGTGAGCGAGAGATGAGCTACAGAGCTGAGGACAGGAGCAAAGGTCAGCCCAACTACAGAAGAGGAGGGTAGGGAGGAAAAAGAAATGCAAGTTCAGAAATGTTGAGCTGAGGATTCTAGTTGAGGTCTTTGTAGCAAAACACAATAATCTTTTTAGCAGAGCTTCACTCAATCGTCCACCAAAAAAGACAAACACTAGGATCCAGAAAAGGAATAACACTGGGGGGATGAGTAACAGATCACTGGACAATATATGGAAACTGTGATACAACCTTCATTCTAGGACAAATACAAGACCTGCAGCCAGAAGACAACAGCAAGTGGTGGAGGGCCCAGCACCAAACTACCTCCTACATCCATAGAGAACTGACTGAGATGCATTCCAACCAATGTGGCCACAATCAACACTTCATATCCTTTAGACACAACACCAGGTAAACCTCCTCAGAATTTATGAGGTGAACGTTATGATAGGCAAGTTAGGCATTCAGCATGCACACAGTGAGATAAGCTGGTGAGGGGGTTACAAAGGGTTTGCTAGAACCCGCAATGAGGTCACGTCCAGTAGCAAATGGATACAGGCATAAACCATCAGTAATCACTATTCATAAACACATCCACCAAAATGTACAATAATAGACCTGGAAAATAACTCCACTCCTTCTATGAAGTCTGCAGAATTCGGGTACTTCGAGCTACGCAGAGTAGCGCGAAGTTCCTGAATTCTGCAATCAGTAGTGGAGTTTGTTTGCATACGTGACTTGGTTTTGACACTCTCTTGCGAGTGCTGTGATACTTTCAGGCCCCTAGCGAGCATGCACAAGACTTTGCTTTCACTCACACTGTTTCCGGCTGCACGTGCAAGAACTCACATTTACTCATGTTGCTTCCGGCCGCGGACAAAGCAGTCACAATCATGAGTAAGAATGCACCTGGAGTAGATTTTATACTCTAGATACATCTAAATCTAGTCAAAAAGAGTTTTGTGAGTGGACTTTCTTCTCGAATTAACCCTTTAAATTGTTTTTTAGTGTGGAAATCACTTGGATTTCGAGGTGGAAGGATCACTCTATTTGTCTCCTGGATATACCTTTTAATTTAAGGACTTCAATTTTGTCACACAAGTAACTTAAAAAACTATTGAATAAGGGTGTTCTTTTTTTGCTTGGGCATGCACCAGTATTTTTTTGTACTTTCATTTGATTTAAAAAATGTATAGTGGTTGGTGGCCTGGGGTAAATTAAATACTACAATAGGGCCCCTGTGTGACAAAAGTGCCCCCCCAGGGAAATATACTAATATAAACACACTATGGGCCACCCTAAGAACAACATACTACATATGATATGAGTAGTATGATATGATTTAAATACAATTATGCATATCTCTCAAGCCCTTTGTACAAATATCAAATATTTACTTTATTATAATCTCCACATATATGAATTCAATCATTTTTTTATACTTTCACTTGATTAAATAAACCTACCAGACACATAATAAATAAGCCAAAGAAAAAGCCCCCAAAATACCCTCCAAAAAGAATACAAACAAAAATCCTACCAACTTGCAACAGTGTCTCAAACAACCCGCACATACACATACGCTACCACTCACCTTCTAGTAAAACATCAATAAAATACAAAATGCACAAATATTCAACAATAACAAGATACAATACATTAAATTCTTAATGATCTTCAGTCTGTAATTCATCCACTATAGAAAATTTCATAATCTATTAATTTCAATATGATTGGATAGGCTATAATTTCAATCTACACCCAATATGACATAGTATAAAGGTTTTGTGGATAAAATACGTCAAAGTAATGAAAAATGCAATAAATATGGTTTGGATACCCCAATGAGCGTTTCGGTGTCAGTTCTTCCAATGGAACCACCTTCTTCACGGCTGTCCAATTACAAAGATTTCCTTAGGGGACGATAATTTGGGGTATGTTGTTCTTAAGGTGGCCCATGGTGTGTTTATATTAGTGGTGGCCTGGAGTTTAAGTATGGGCCTAGTTATTATTAATTTTGCATTTGATTGATTTTTCTTATTTTGTAAAGGAAAGGTGTTGCACAGCTTAGTACCTTTTATGCATGTTTGTAACATCTGGAATTGTATTTTACTATGTGGCCGAGATTTCCAAAGGGCCATCTAACCAGTAGGCCCAGGACAGTTAGTCCTCAGTGCATGATGTATGTTTTTGCAGCTTCATTTAATGCAGGGATGGCACTGGATTGAGTTAGAAATGGTGGCTATTGTTTGCATTTCATTTTTTTGCAATAAGTGTATATGTTGTGGGGTATTATTTGATGGCATAGTAGGATGTGTACCGTTGTTGTGAAATTTTTGTAGCTCAGTCAATTTTCGTGTTTTGCATTGTTGAAGTAATGTTAATGTTTTCTTCAATGCTACCTCCGTACCTCCTTATGGCCACTGTGTATGTGTGTGTGCCTTGTTGCCAGGGTCCATTTTGTGCAGTCTATGTCCATAGGCTTGCATGTGTATTTGTTCTCCATGCCTCCTTGTTCACAGTTGTTGTTTGACTGTGTGGCTGGTGGCCATTTTGTGCATTTAGCCAGTTTGTCTTTGCAATAGGCGTGCATGTGTTCTTTGTTCTCCTTGCTCCTTGTTGTTGTTTGATTTTTGATTTTGTGGCTGGCAGCAATTCTGTGCATCCAGTCAGTGTCCCTTTGCCATAGGCTTGCATGTGCTCTTTGTTCCCCATGCCTCTTTGCGCCTTGTTGTTGATGTTTTACCATGTAGCAGGTGGCCATTTGGTACATCCAGCCAGTGTTTCTTTACCGTAGGCTTGCATGTGTTCTTTATTCCCCAGGCCTCCTTGCTCCTTGTTGTTTGACAATTAGGTTTGTGGCCTATTTGTACATTCAACCAGTGTTCATTTGTCACAGGCTTGCATGTGTTCTTTGTTTCTCATGCCTTCATGCTCCTTGTTGTTGTTTGACCATGTGGCGGGCAGCCATTTGTGTATCCAGACAGAGGCCCTCATTACAACCCTGGCGGTCGGTGTTAAAGCGGCGGTAAAACCGCCAACAGGTCGGCGGTAAAAAAAATGGAATCACGACCATGGTGGAAACCGCCAACATAGAGAGCCACTTTAACACTCTGACCGTCACAGCGGTAGAAACAAACACCGCGGCGGTAACCGCCTACAGACAGGCGGAGGACAATGTACCGCCCACACTATTACAACCTACCAATCCGCCACCTTTTCTGGGGCGGATTCACCGCAAACAAAAACACGGCGGAAACAAGACTTCGAAGGGAAAACTCTCACCTCTACACACCCCACCAGGAACCAGGACGCCATGGAACCGGAACTCCAAGCCTTTATCTTCCTGCTCCTCTACCAGGAGCACGAACGCCGGCGGTGAAAACCACAGTGAGTACTGCACCTACGACACATGGGAGGGGGGAGGGAAAAAACAGTGACACACACAGGCAATACGCAACACCCCCACCCCCACCCTCACCCACAACACCATACACACAAATACATATTGATACAATACAGTTACACCCCCTAACCCCACCTGGAAGAATGCAAGGACAAAAGGAAATGAGTCGAATAATTGTGATATATTCAATTACATAAATCACAAATATTTACAAATATATACGTTTATACTATATACAATTATATACACCAAGAACACAAGTCCAAGGGATTCCACCATCATAGTCATATTCCGTGGATCACTGGGCGCAAAAAGGCGTGGGCCACACTCAATACCCGAACAAGACGGTGAGAACACTGCAGGGGCATCAGATAGAAATAAAACAAGCACCTCAGGGGGAAGGGAAGGGGGGGCACCTCAGCCGGTTGAGTGCACAATGCCAGATCCACGAGGGGGCTCCATGCCCACTGTTCAATCCTGGGGAGTGCAAAGCCACAGTCTCTCAAGTCTCTACAGTGGGTGGGTTGCCCACTGTTCAATCCTGGGGAGTGCAAAGCCGCAGTCTCTCAAGTCTCTACAGTGGGTGGTTTGCCCACTGTTCAATCCTGGGGAGTGCAAAGCCAAAGTCTCTCAAGTCTCTACAATGGGTAGGTTGCCCACTGTTCAATCCTGGGGAGTGCAAAGCCACAGTCTCTCAAGTCTCTACAGTGGGTGGTTTGCCCACTGTTTATTCCTGGGGAGTGCAAAGCCACAGTCTCTCAAGTGGATAACAGTCTCCACTGGTTCTGGAGGGTCTTTGTGCCCAGAGTGCTTCTTCCTGCCAAGGACAGAGGCAGTGGATGTAAATCTCCACTGGTTCTGGAGGGGGCTTTGTGTTCAGAGTGCTTCATCCTGCCTGTGGCGGCCTCAGTAGCGTCGGAATCTTTTGCGCTCACTGGCCTGCGGTGCTGCTGGCGGCGGTGTCCTGGGCAGCGGTTCAGCTGGTGGCGGTCTTGTCCTGGCCTGCGGTGCTGCTGGCGGCGGTGTCCTGGGCAGCAGTTCAGCTGGTGGCGGTCTTGTCCTGGCCTGCGGTGCTGCTGGTGGTCCTGTCTTGGGCAGCGGGGGCGGTCTTGTCTTGGGCAGCGGGGCTGCTGCTGGCGGTCCTGACTTGGGCAGCGGGGCTGCTGGCGGTCTAATCCTGGGCAGCGGGGCTGCTGGCAGTCCTGTCTTGGGCAGCGGGGCTGCTGCTGGCGGTCTTGTCCTGGCCTGCGGTGCTGCTGGCGGTCCTGTCTTGGGCAGCGGGGCTGCTGCCCGTCTTCTACTGGGCAGCAGGGCTGCTGGCTATCCTGTTTTGGGCAGCGGGGCTGCTGCTGGCGGTCCTGTCTTGGGCAGCGGGGCTGCTGCTGGTGGTCTTCTCCTGGGCAGCGGGGCTGCTGGCGGTCTTCTCCTGGGCAGCGAGGCTGCTGCGGTCTTGTCTGCCGTGCTGATCTTCCCAGACTTGCCGGTTTTAATGTGCCCCTTCCCCACCTTGGATGGTGTTGCAGCTGTCTCCACACTCCCAACTGTACCCCTGGGAGCGGCTTTGGTGGCTGATTTATTTCCCCTCTCCCACTGGGCACTGGCCAACTTTTTATGCTTGACAGGTGGGGGACTGTCAGTGCTCTGGCTCCTTGCTACACTGGTTGTCCTGCTGCCTAGTGCACTCCATAATCCAGTGACTACTGGCACCACTGGTCCCGCCGATGTGGTGGCTGAGGTGCTAAGTTGGGACCTGGAGAGTCAGGCCCTAGGAGACTGAAGGGGTGGTGGAGGTGAGGGAAAGAGGCGAAGGCTGGCCAGGAAAAGTTTCTTAGGAACACTGGGACGGGTAGCTGGAGGGGTTTTGCGAGTGGAGGAAGAGGTTGTGGTTGTAGGTGGTGTATGTTTGGTGACTTTGGATGAAGGTTGATGGGCTGGAGGCTGTCGTGAGGTGGATGGCTGTTGGGTGGGTGTGTTGCTGCATTTGTGTACCTTTAGAGGTGGCCTCACAGACACACTGGGAGAGGACACAGGGGATGTGTGAATGGTAGCGGGGGTGGTGACTGCACGTCAGCGGGGTGTGGTGGTGGGTGTGCTGGTGATGGACGTAGTGGCTGAGGATGTAGTGCATGCAGGTGTGAGTGGAGATGAGACAGGGAGGGAGGAGGGAGACGAGGAGGAGGGGGACAGAGTGGAGGCAGTGGATGTTGGTGTGTCTGCATGTGTATGATGCTTGCGTGAGTGCCTGTGGGATGTGTGGTGCCCTTGTGTGTTGAGATGTGTGCATGCTGGTCTGATGCTTGGGATAGGCTTAGGTACAGGGGTGTGGATCTGGGTGGAAGAAGTTGGAGGGGGGAGGCTAGAGACAGGGACAATGGCTGCCATCAGTGCTGAGGCCAGAGTCTGAAAAGCTCGCTGAAGGGCTGCCTGACCAGACTGAATGCCCTCCAGGTATGCATTGGTTTGTTGCAACTGCCTCTCCACACCCTGGATGGCATTCAAAATGGTAGACTGCCCAACAGTGAGGGACCTGAGGAGGTCAATGGCCTCCTCCTTGAGGGCAGCAGGGGTGACTGGGGCAGGACCTGAGGTGCCTGGGGCGAAGGTGATGCCCACCCTCCCATTAGAGTAGGAGTCCGTATCGCTGGTATCAGCTCCTGTCCCCGCCGTGGAGCTCCCCTCGCCCTCCGTCCCACTGGTGACTTCTGACTCCGTAGTGTCGCCCTCCAGGGCCATGTGGGATGCAGCTCCCTCCCGCTCCGGTGCCACTACTCCTCCGCCTGATGATGCTAATGCACACAATAACAGGGAGCCCACAAAAAGTGGGGGGGGCTGAAGAAAGACATGTTCAGTGCATGCAATACCGCTACCATTGGCGGACACGACAGACACAGAAGCCCCCTGCACTACGTTGCGCACTTGGAGTCCACTATTCAATCCCTGGGACATGGCTTACAAGGCTATGGTCGATGAATGCACACATGGATTTCACAGGAGCCTGACTAGGTGTAGTTGGCACTGTGCACAGGTGGGGTGGGGTGCCACAGGACCTGCCTGAAGAAGGGACCTTGCCTACTAAACTCGCACTGGCCTAGGGGAACCCACAGCCCACCTCACCCACCCTGACGCCTCCAATGCATGCTGAATAAGCAGAATGAGAGTGAACTCACCCACTTGTTGCTGCTGTGATGCCCTCAAGCGCCCATCCAACTCTGGGTACGCCACCGCCAGGATCCTGAACATCAGGGGGGTCATGGTGCGGCGGGCACCCCTCCCACATTGGGAGGCCATCCCCAGCTGGGCCTCCGCTGTCTTCTTGCTCCAACGGCGAATGTCCTCCCATCTTTTCGGGCAGTGATTGCTCCGTCTGTGGTAGACCCCCAGGGTCCGGACTTCCTTGGCGATGGCACTCCAAATGTCCTTCTTCTGGTGGGCGCTGACCTGCAGGAATTGTACAGGGGAAAAAGAGAAGTTATTACCAGCTGCACCGTCACAGTCATTGGCCCGCATCCGTACCCATGCCATGACGCACATGCACTCACCATCGTTTCATTCACGCCTCATTCTCACCCCCCCATCTTTCATCCACCCCACTCCACACAGGCATTGCCCATACAGCATGCTCACAGTGTACTTACCTGTTTGTCTGGAGGGCCGTAGAGTAGCGTGTACTGGGGCAGGACCCCATCCACGAGTTTCTCCAACTCCTCCGTGTTGAAGGCAGGGGCCCTTTTCCCAGACACACGAGCCACTATCTCTTCCAGACTGAGGTCACAGCAGCACTTGCAGTGTAGGTCCTCTCCTGTCGGAGATCAGGTATCGAGTGATTGAAGAGAGAGAAAATGGCGGTCACGTCCGCGGCGGTGCGTACCGTCACCGCCGGTGTACATCATCATTGGCTCCTGGGACCCATAGGGTCCAATGTTAACCAATGCAGGATTGTGCTGTGGTCTTCGACCGCCTACTGCGACAGTGTATAACGCCAGCGCAGTTACCTCATATCCCCTTGTCCCACCTTACAGGTCAGGCAGCCGCCATTTCAGGGGGCCACATGGCATTATTTTTGACTTCGTAACACATACCTAGGCCTTGCCTAAACACTCATACAGGCAAATTTCGATTTATTAATATTTTCTGAGTAAGCTGTGTTTACGTACCTCAGAGTTGGTTGACTCTCTGCTCGCTGTTCTCCTCCATAGGCACTGTCCGCTGGGGCATGTGAGGAGATGGCGGCATCCTCCGGTGTACAGACCTCTGGTGGACCTGCCGACAATGGAGGAGCGACATGTGATCATCACCTACAGGCTTGATCGTGCCACAATCCATGAACTGTGTACCCAGTTGCAGCCAGACCTGATGTCACCTATCCGCCATCCCACAAGAATCCCCGTCAAGTGCAGGTGCTGTCAATACTCCATTTCCTAGCAAGTGGGTCTTTTCAAACAACTGTGGCCATAGCATCAGGGATGTCCCAGACTATGTTTTCCAACGTATTGTCCAGAGTGTTGTCTGCCCTGCTGAAACACATGCAGAGCTACATCGTTTTCCCTCAGGTGGATGATTTGCCTACAGTGAAAGGTGATTTCTATGCCCTGGGACATATCCCCAACATCATAGGTGCCATTGATGGGAAACATATGGCCTTGGTCCCCCCCGCAGGAGTGAACAGGTGTATAGAACCCGGAAGAGTTACCATTCCATGAATGTGCAGATAGTGTGTTTGGCAGACCAGTACATCTCCCATGTTAATGCAAAATTCCCTGGCTCAGTGCATGACGCTTACATCCTGCGGAATAGCAGCATCCCTTATGTGATGGGGCAACTCCATAGGCACCGTGTGTGGTTATTAGGTGAGCACATGGACCCAATACAGTGGGAATATTTGTCTGGGTCTGTGGATGTCCCTATGAGTTAGTGTGTGTCTAACAGTTGTCCCTCGCTATTTGCAGGTGACTCTAGTTACCCCAACCTGTCATGGCTACTGACCCCAGTGAGGAATCCCAGGACAAGGGCAGAGGAACGCTACAATGAGGCCCATGGGCGAACTAGGAGGATTATAGAGCGGACCTTCGGCCTCCTGAAGGCCAGGTTCTAGTGTTCACCAAAAAAGGTATGCCAGATCTTCGTGGCCTGCTGTATGCTTCACAACTTTGCGATGACAGGTGCCTTTTCTGCATGAGGATGGTCCAGATGGAGGTGTTGTGGCAGCTGTGGACCCTGTGGACAGTGAAGACGAGGAAGCAGAAGAAGAGGACATCGACAACAGGAACACGGTGATCCTGCAATACTTCCAGTGAGACACAGGTAAGAAGACAACACTGCCTGCTACATATGAATTAATCTACTACCTCTCTACTGTCTGTCCTTTTCACCCAGTGTATGGTCACTGAGTTGTCACTTTCCCTTACGATTTCACAGATTTGGGTCCCACTGTGTGACATCTGCTTTGTTTCCTCATGGACTACAGCTGTGTGACATAGGTACGTTGACATTATATTTGAAAGAACATTTTGCCACTGTAATTGCTAACACACTATTTCGAAATCACAGACAGACTCCAGATTGTTTTGTGCTTTAAGGGTGTTTATTTAAGTGCTCAATATTGGATGGGTGGGTAAAATGTTCAGGGTGATGGTGGAGGAATGTCCATGGCAGAGTCCAGTCTATTAGTCTCACAGGTGCATTGTCCAAAGGGGCATAGGAAGTGGAGCCAGGGCAGTGTAAGGATGGACAGGGTGACAAGGTGGGACAAATGGATGACAATCAGGGCGGTCTCAATTCTTGGCGGGGGTTTTGGCATCATTCGCTGTCTTTGTCCTGGATCTCAGGGACCGTTTGCAGGGTGGTTCTCCCTCTGCAGGGGGTGGGGTGCTGGTTTGGTGGTCCTGTGGCGGTGCCTCCTGTCCACTAGTGCCGGCGGAGGTGGTGGGCAGTTCATCGTCCAGGCTAGTGTCAGGGGCCCCTTGTTGTGCCACTGTGTCCCTCCTGGTGGTAACAAGTTCCTTCAGCACCCCTACGATGGTGCCCAGGGTTGTATTGATGGATTTGAGTCCCTCCCTGAACCCCAAATACTGTTCCTCCTGCAGCCGCTGGGTCTCCTGAAACTTGGCCAGTACTGTTGCCATCGTCTCCTGGGAATGGTGGTAGGCTCCCATGATGTTGGAGAGGGCCTCGTGGAGAGTAGGTTCCCTGGGCCTGTCCTCCCCCTGTCGCACAGCAGCCCTCCCAGTTCCCCTGTGTTCCTGGGACTCTGTCCCCTGAACCGTGTGCCCATTGCCACTGCCCCCAGGTCCCTGTTGGTGTTGGGGTGGTGAGTTAGCCTGGGTTCCCTGTAGTGGTAGACACACTGCTGCTTGACGTGTCCTGGGAACAGAGGTATGGGCCCGCTGGGTGGGTGCTGTGCTGGTGTTTGCAGAGGGGGGAAGCTCTGTAGTGGCTTGTGCCAGTGTGAGGGGAACCAACAGTCCCAAGGTCCCAGAGGGTCCGGGCTGGTCATCTAGATCCAGTTGGGCAGAGCTGCTGTCATCACTGTGGGCCTCTTCTGTGGGTGGAGTGGACATGTCTGGACCCTCCTGTCCGGTGACGTTGGGTAGGGGTGTTGCAGGGGTGTAAAAGCATGATTATTGCATCTGTGGGTGCCATGGTGTGCAATGGGTGGGTGACCGTGTACCCCAGTGCTTGCACTCCTGTGTAGGACCTTGTGTGATGATGGTTTAGGGGGGTGTATGGGTATGTGCAGTGGCCATGCTTTGGTGATGGGTGTCCATGCTTTGTTGTTGCATGCAGGGCTTGGGTTTGGGATGTGTGGTTTGTGATATTGGGACATGTTTGAGGAGTTGGAGTGATGGGGGTGAGGGCAAGGTTGTTGGTATGTGATGGCATGCAGGTGTGGTGGGGAATATGGTAAGTAAGATATGACTTACCAGAGTTCATTCCTCCAGCTACTCCTGCGAGGCCCTCAGGATGCAGTATAGCCAAAACTTGCTCCTCCCATGTTGTTAGTTGTGGGGGAGGAGGTGGTGGTCTGCCGCTAGTCCTCTGTACCACAATGTGGTGTCTTGAAACCACGGAACGCATCTTCCCCTGTAGGTCGTTCCACCTCTTCCTGATGTCATCCTGTGTTTGTGTTCTTGGGCGCTGTCCCACTGTGTTGACCCTGTCCACGATTCTGTACCACAGCTCCATCTTCCAAGCTATGGAGGTGTGCTGCACCTGTGATCCGAATAACTGTGGCTGTACCCGGATGCTTTCCTCCACCATGACCCTGAGCTCCTCCTCAGAGAACCTGGGGTGTCTTTGCGGGCCCATCATGTGGTGTGGGTGATGTGTGGGTGTGGTGTGTGTTGTGATGTGTGAGGTGATATTTAGAGGTTTGTTGTGTGAGGTGCGTGGATGTTATGTGAGTGATAGTGTTGAGTGCCTGTGGATGCTAGTGTTGTTTCTGGTGGTGTCTCTGGCCTTCTGTCGCAATTGTGGCCGTAGGGGTTTGTGGGTGATGTGTGTGTGTGTTTTATATTGTATTGGATGTGTGGGAGTGGTGTGTGTATGTGTATCAGGTGTGTATATTTTGAATTGTCCAATGTGGGTGTGTTTTGTAGAAGTGTGTGTATTTTGAGCGCATCGGTGTGTACGGCCACTGGATTACTGCGGTTGAAAGACCGCTGCGTGGATTCGTGGGTCGTGATAGTATGGGCGTATTCCTGTTGGCGTGACAGTGGAGGTTTTGCTATCGCCAGTTTATCACTGACCTTTGGTGTGGCGGACTTGTGTGGGATTCTAAATTCTGGCTGATTCCGGGCTATGGGTCATAATGACAGGTGCGGAATTCCACGGCCGCGGCGGTGTGTTGGCGGTCTTCTGCACAGCGGTAAGCAGCTTTTACCGCCAATGTTGCAATGACCCCCAGAGTGTTTTTGCCATAGGCTTGCATGTGTTCCTTTGTTCCCTATGCCTCCTTGCTCCTTGTTGTTGTTTGATATGTGGCTGGGGCCGTTTTGTGCATCCAGCCACTGTCTCTTTGCCATAGGCTTTCATGTGTCCTTTACTCGCCAGGCCTTCTTGCCCCTTGTTATTGATTTTGACTATGTGGCTGGCAGAGATTTTGTGAATGCAGCCAGCTATATCCTTTGATATAACTAATGACTACTGTTTTGCCACTACTGTGGTCACTTTGCTTAGTTGTAACAGCATGACCAGGCTCTTTGATAGCCTTCCGGTCGGTTCTCTTTCTTGTTTTTAGGAAGATAATTTAGGGGCATAGCATCCCTCTCCTATGTCTTATCCTTGTTCCATTTTTTATCTTTTCCTCAAGACTCCCAGGACCACCAGTATAGATGTGTTGAATTTCCTATTTTTCTTGAAGATTTTTCACATAGGTCTGTACCGCTTGTTTCAGAACATTATCATTAAGTTTGTTTTCTTCTGGTCTTATAACACTATGAGTCGATTTACTCTTTTTCCTCCTTTCAATTTCTCCTTTTTGGCTTTCCTTTACCATGTTTTTATCACTCCTCTCTGGCAGTGGAACCACACTGTTTCTCTTCTCAAAGCACCACTTCTGAGGCGATGACAGGAACATGGAGTGGGCCCCGGCAGAGTCTGGGAGACACCAGCAGAGGCCAGGGAAAATAAAAATTCTCGAAAGTCTTAGAATCATGGAAGGGAATGATGGTGAGGATGAGGATGACGATAAGCTAGTCTTTGTGGAAGCTGGCACAGAGAAGTCTGATATTACTATCCAACCTGCTCCGAGGGATGTGGCACAGGCAGCACCACTAGCTCCCATATTTGCAAGGCCACAGCAGTGACCTACACCAACCCCTACCTCAGTAGAAGTATGCACTGCAGACAGGCAATCAGCATCACCATCTACTTCCAGTTCTTCTTCGGGCTTTGGCAGTGGTCCAGTAAGAAAGTACTCCTTCCCAGTTTGGGCCTTTTGTACGATTAGCAAACGGGAGGAAAACATTGCGATATGCTCCATTTCATATAGAGACACCACAGCATACAGTCACTGCACCAGGTCCCTAGCACTCCGTCCTGCACTGCTCAACTCGCTGAGTTGACCTCCTGCTTCGTGGGACTCTCCTTTGTAGTGTTGAGACAACCGCCGTGCTCAGTTTTCTTGAACCCCTGTTCAAGGGCTTCTGTGGGTGCTGCCTGCTTCTGCATGGGCTCTCTGAGTTGCTTAGCGCCCCCTCTGTCTCCTCCTCCGAGGGGCGACCTCCTGGTCCTTCCTGGGCCCGGGCAGCACCCATTTTCTTCATCCATGACCTTTGCAGTTAGCAAGGCTTGTTTGCAGTCTTTCTGCGTGAAAGCAACTCTGCATCCTCCAGCACACCATGGGACATTGTCTGTGCAAAGGAGAAGTTCCTGGCATCTTCCATTGTTGCAAAATCTTCAGCTTCTTCCACCCGGAGGCAGCCATTTTGCACCTTCATCCGGGGTTTAGTGGGTACTTGCCACCCCTGGACACTTTTGTGACACCACAATGCACATTGAGTCAACATTTCAAAAGTGGCCTGTTCCAGTGGCCCCCCAAAATAAGAAAATCCAGGCTACTATTACAAGCATGTTGAGGCAAGACAGGCCCTACGACCGCAACCACCCAAAGGCACATTAATAGAATGGCAAGCTGGCAAAAATGTTAGCACTGGACTTTATTCCTTTTTCTTTTTTGGAAGGAGTGGGATTCTTAGTTTGTGGCAGCCTCCTGCCCGAAATGGTAGGTTCGAAGTCTAACCTATTTCGCCAGCATTGCATCATGATGTGCTGCAACTGGTTAGACAAGATTTGCAGCAAAGTGTTGTCCACACTATCCACCTGACGACAGACATGTGGATCAGTTGTTAGGCTACTGATTACATGTGCATCACTGCACACTGGATCTCTTTTGTGGGGGTCAAAAAAAGCTATCTACAGGTCTTGGCCCTGAAGAAATGTTTAAGTGTGTTCAGTGGCAAGCAAGAGTAGCCATATTCACCATGAAGAAATCACATACAGCTGCAAACATCATGGACAAATTTAATAGCAAGGTGTCTAAATGGATGTGACCCAGAGGTCTCTGGATTGGATTTGGTTCAATGGACAATGGCGTTAACATAGTCAAGGCCATGCCAGATGGTAACCATTTTCAGGGTCCTGTGTTTGGCGCACTGCATCAACCTGGTTGGGCAAGACTTTCTTGAAAAAAGAAAACATACTCAGCAACATACTGACCACCTGCAGACTAATCTACACTCATTTCTGATATTCTTTTAAAGTCCAGACGCAGTTGTGGATTATTCAGCATGACAACAGGGTACCAGTTAAAGTCCTGATACAGGAGGTGCCAACACATTGAAACTCAACCTATTATATGTCGCAACATCTGTTTGAGCAGTACAGATGTAGGAAAGTACCATCTTGCCTGGCATGTTACCCCCATATTTCACTGTATATATGTTGTTTTAGTTGTATGTGTCACTGGGACCCTGCCAGCCAGGGCCCCAGTGCTCATAAGTATGCCCTGTATGTGTTACATATGTTATGACTGTCTCACTGAGGCTCTGCTAATCAGAACCTCAGTGGTTATGCTCTCTCATTTCTTTCCAAATTGTCACTAACAGGCTAGTGACCAATTTCACCAATTTACATTGGCATACTGGAACACCCTTATAATTCCCTAGTATATGGTACTGAGGTACCCAGGGTATTGGGGTTCCAGGAGATCCCTATGGGCTGCAGCATTACTTTTGCCACCCATAGGGAGCTCTGACAATTCTTACACAGGCCTGCCACTGCAGCCTGAGTGAAATAACGTCCACGTTATTTCACAGCCATTTACCACTGCACTTAAGTAACTTATAAGTCACCTATATGTTTAACCTTTACCTGGTAAAGGTTAGGTGCAAAGTTACTTAGTGTGTGGGCACCCTGGCACTAGCCAAGGTGCCCCCACATTGTTCAGGGCAAATTCCCCGGACTTTGTGAGTGCGGGGACACCATTACACGCGTGCACTACACATAGGTCACTACCTATGTGTAGCTTCACAATGGTAACTCCGAATATGGCCATGTAACATGTCTATGATCATGGAATTGCCCCCTCTATGCCATCCTGGCATTGTTGGCACAATCCCATGATCCCATGGGTCTCTAGCACAGACCTGGGTACTGCCAAACTGCCTTTTCAGGGGTTTCACTGCAGCTGCTGCTGCTGCCAATCCCTCAGACAGGTTTCTGCCCTCCTGGGGTCCAGCCAGGCTTGGCCCAGGATGGCAGAACAAAGGACTTCCTCAGAGAGAGGGTGTTACACCCTCTCCCTGTGGAAAAAGGTGTTAAGGCAGGGGAGGAGTAGCCTCTCCCAGCCTCTGGAAATGCTTTCATGGGCACAGATGGTGCCCATTTCTGCATAAGCCAGTCTACACCGGTTCAAGGACCCCTCAGCCCTGCTCTGGCACGAAAACTGGACAAAGGAAAGGGGAGTGACCACTCCCCTGACCTGCACCTCCCCTAGGAGGTGCCCAGAGCTCCTCCAGTGTGCTCCAGACCTCTGCCATCTTGGAAACAGAGGTGCTGCTGGCACACTGGACTGCTCTGAGTGGCCAGGGCCAGCAGGTGACGTCAGAGACTCCTTCTGATAGGCTCCTTCAGGTGTTGCTAGCCTATCTTCTCTCCTAAGTAGCCAAACCCTCTTTTCTGGCTATTTAGGGTCTCTGCTTTGGGGAATTCCTTAGATAACGAATACAAGAGCTCATCCGAGTTCCTCTGCATCTCTCTCTTCACCTTCTGCCAAGGAATCGACTGCTGACCGCGCTGGAAGCCTGCAAAACTGCAACAAAGTAGCAACAACGACTACTGCGACACTGTAACGCTGACCCAGCTGCCTTCTTGACTGTTTTCCTGGTGGTGCATGCTGTGGGGGTAGTCTGCCTCCTCTCTGCACTAGAAGCTCTGAAGAAATCTCCCATGGGTCGACGGAATCTTCCCCCTGCAACCGCAGGCACCAAAGAACTGCATCACCGGTCCTCTGGGTCTCCTCTCAGCACAACGAGCGAGGTCCCTTGAACTCAGCAACTCTGTCCAAGTGACTCCAACAGTCCAGTGACTCTTCAGTCCAAGTTTGGTGGAGGTAAGTCCTTGCATCCCCACGCCAGACTGCATTGCTGGGAACTGCGTGTTTTGCAGCTACTCCGGCTCCTGTGCACTCCACAGAGATTTCCTTTGTGCACAGCCAAGCCTGGGTCCACGGCACTCTAACCTGCATTGCACGACCTCCTGAGTTGTCCTCCGGCGGCGTGGGACTCTCTCGTGCAACTTCGGGTGAGCACCGTTTCACTCCACTTTGTAGTGCCTGTTCCAGCACTTCTGCGGGAGCTGCTTGCTTCTGAGAGGGCTCCTTGTCTTGCTGGGCACCCCCTCTGTGCCCTGACGCAATTGGCGACATCCTGGTGCCTCCTGGGCCACAGCAGCACCCAAAAAACCCAACCGCAAGCTTTGCAGCTAGCAAGGCTTGTTTACAGTCTTTCCGCAGGAAAACACTTCTGCACGACTCTCCACGGCGTGGGACATCTATCCTCCAAAGAGAAAGTTTCTAGCCCTTGTCGTTCTTGTAGAATCCTCAGCTTCTACTTCCTAGTAGCAGCTTCTTTGCACCCACAGCTGGCATTTCCTGGGCATCTGCCCACTCTCGACTTGATCGTGACTTTTGGACTTGGTCCCCTTGTTCCACAGGTACCCTCATCTGGAAATCCATCGTTGTTGCATTGCTGGTTTTGGTCTTTCCTGCAGAATTCCCCTATCACGACTTCTGTGCTCTTTGGGGAACTTTAGTGCACTTTGCACTCACTTTTCAGGGTCTTGGGATGAGCTATTGCTCCTGATTATCAGGACTCCTTTTCTTTGCTCCCCTTTTTTCTTTACCTTATTTCGGAACTGTGTACTACTTTATATTAGCATAGTATTGGGAGAACGTACACTGGACCGCCCAATCCTCTCCTATTTTTCTAACCCTCACTGTTTTCTTACAGTCCCAGCGACCCTCTACAAGGTCACATAGGTTTGGGGTCCATTCGTGGTTCGCATTCCACTTTTGGAGTTTATGGTTTGTGTTGCCTCTATCCCTATGTGTCCCAATTGCATCCTATTGTAACTATACATTGTTTGCACTGTTTTCTATTACTATACTGCATATTTTTGGTATTGTGTACATATATCTTGTGTATATTTGCTATCCTCATACTGAGGGTACTCACTGAGATACTTTGGCATATTGTCATAAAAAAATGAAGTACCTTTATTTTTAGTATATCTGTGTATTGTGTTTTCTTATGATATTGTGCATATGACACTAGTGGTACTGTAGGAGCTTCACTCGTCTCCTAGTTCAGCCTAAGCTGCTCTGCTAAGCTACCTTTTCTATCAGCCTAAGCTGCTAGACACCCCTATACACTAATAAGGGATACCTGGGCCTGGTGCAAGGTGTAAGTACCCTTTGGTACTCACTACAAGCCAGTCCAGCCTCCTACAACAGACAGATCAATGACTATGTAATTCTAAGAGGAAAGATTGTAATTGGGAAAGCTATGACCTTGGATGCAGACAAATGGGGTCTAGTTAAATGCCTGACACAGATGCTGCTCCCTTTTGAGGTTTTCATGCAGGAAGTTAGCAAGAAGGACAGTATATGATGGACCAAGCTATCTGTTGTTGCATCTGCTTCAGGAGCAGCTAAAGAAGGTGTCTGAAAGGTTCGCACTTGGAGGTGTGACGGAAAACTCAGAAGCACTTGCCTTGGTTGAGAGCCTAAGCTATCGATTGACTTGTAATTAAAGGCTGCAAAATGACTTTATCCTGTCCAAAAAGTTCATCTGTGCCACCCTACTTGATCCACGCTATAAAGATTTCCTCCCACTTTCATTCCTTTTTCTGAAGGGGATGTTTCAAAATACAAGAGGTAGATTGTTGAGCAAGCCAGAGAACTGGAAGAAGAACGGCTGGAACTTAGAGTCCAACTCTGTAGTTCTGGGGTGGCATCTTCAACTTACAGAGAGGGCAGTCTTGTCTCACAGCAGCCAACACCAGCAACAAGAACACACATAATTTGTATTTTTCAAATCTAGGAGGCACAACATTTAGAGACATACTATCTTGGGTCTCGCTGGGGCAAAGGAACTGTTTACAGTGCAATTATCTCAACTATGTCATACTTATCCCTTCATCTCTTCCTTCTACAACAGATTGATGATGGTGTGCTGCTCAGCGCCCAATGAATATGGTTTCTTTTGTATAATGTTTGTCTTTGCCACACCTTTCCCCATATCCTCGTTGCCTTCCATTCATTGAGCCCCTAACCCTCTTCCCCTGGGCAGTGTGATTCCAGTGACTCTTCAGTCCAAGTTTGGTGGAGGTAAGTTCTTGCCTCCCCACGCCAGACTGCATTGCTGGGAACCGCGTCTTTTTCAGCTACTCTGGCTCCTGTGCACTTTTCCAGGATTTCCTTTGTGCACAGCCAAGCCTGGGTCCACGGCACTCTAACCTGCATTGCACGACCTCCTGAGTTGTCCTCCGGTGGCGTGGGACTCTCTTGTGCAACTTCAGGTGAGCACCATTTCACTCCAATTTGTAGTGCCTGTTCCGGCACTTGTGCGGGTGCTGCCTGCTTCTGAGAGGGCTCCTTGTCTTGCTGGACGCCCCCTCTGTCCCCTCACGCAATTGGTGACATCCTGGTCCCTCCTGGGCCACAGCAGCATCCAAAAATCCTAACCGCAAGCTTTGCAGCTAGCAAGGCTTGTTTGCAGTCTTTCGGCAGGAAAACACTTCTGCACGACTCTTAACAACGTGGGACATCCATCCTCCAAAGGGGAAGTTTCTAGCCCTTGTCGTTCCTGCAGAATCCTCATTTTCTATCTTCCAGTAGCAGCTTCTTTGCACCCACAGCTGGCATTTCCTGGGCATCTGCCCACTCTCGACTTGATTGTGACTTTTGGACTTGGTCCCCTTGTTCCACAGGTACTCTAGTCTGAAAATCCATTGTTGTTGCATTGCTGGTGTTGGTCTTTCCCGCAGAATTCCCCTATCACGACTTCTGTGCTCTTTGGGGAACTTCAGTGCACTTTGCACTCACTTTTCAGGGTCTTGTGGTGGGCTATTTTTCTAACCCTCACTGTTTTCTTACGGTCCCAGCGACCCTCTACAAGGTCACATAGGTTTGGGGTCCATTCGTGTTTCGCATTCCACTTTTGGAGTATATGGTTTGTGTGGCCCCTATCCCTATGTGCTCCCATTGCATCCTATTGTAACTATACATTGTTTGCACTGTTTTCTATTGCTATACTGCATATTTTTGGTATTGTGTACATATATCTTGTGTATATTTGCTATCCTCTTACTGAGGGTACTCACTGAGATACTTTGGCATATTGTCATAAAAATAAAGTACCTTTATTTTTAGTATATCTGTGTATTGTGTTTTCTTATGATATTGTGCATATGACACTAGTGGTACTGTAGGAGCTTCACTCGTCTCCTAGTTCAGCCTAAGCTGCTCTGCTAAGCTACCTTTTCTATCAGCCTAAGCTGCTAGACACCCCAATACACTAATAAGGGATACCTGGGCCTGGTGCAAGGTGTAAGTACCCTTTGGTACTCACTACAAGCCAGTCCAGCCTCCTACAACAGACAGATCAATGACTATGTAATTCTAAGAGGAAAGATTGTAATTGGGAAAGCTATGACCTTGGATGCAGACAAATGGGGCCTAGTTAAATGCCTGACACAGATGCTGCTCCCTTTTGAGGTTTTCATGCAGGAAGTTAGCAAGAAGGACAGTATATGATGGACCAAGCTATCTGTTGTTGCATCTGCTTCAGGAGCAGCTAAAGAAGGTGTCTGAAAGGTTCGCACTTGGAGGTGTGACGGAAAACTCAGAAGCACTTGCCTTGGTTGAGAGCCTAAGCTATCGATTGACTTGTAATTAAAGGCTGCGAAATTACTTTATCCTGTCCAAAAAGTTCATCTGTGCCACCCTACTTGATCCACGCTATAAAGATTTCCTCCCACTTTCATTCCTTTTTCTGAAGGGGATGTTTCAAAATACAAGAGGTAGATTGTTGAGCAAGCCAGAGAACTGGAAGAAGAACGGCTGGAACTTAGAGTCCCACTCTGTAGTTCTGGGGTGGCATCTTCAACTTACAGAGAGGGCAGTCTTGTCTCACAGCAGCCAACACCAGCAACAAGAACACACATAATTTGTATTTTTCAAATCTAGGAGGCACAACATTTAGAGAAATACTATCTTGGGTCTCACTGGGGCAAAGGAACTGTTTACAGTGCAATTATCTCAACTATGTCATACTTATCCCTTCATCTCTTCCTTCTACAACAGATTGATGATGGTGTGCTGCTCAGCGCCCAATGAATATGGTTTCTTTTGTATAATGTTTGTCTTTGTCACACCTTTCCCCATATCCTCGTTGCCTTCCATTCATTGAGCCCCTAACCCTCTTCCCCTGGGCAGTGTGATTTACTGAGGAGTGACTTAATTTTACACCATAAATCGATCACACACTTGCTGGGGCAGATGTGGTGAAAGCGACACCAACTCACTGCATGCCCTTCTATTCCCTGAGCAATATTCCAAACAGATCCCATCAACATCATCATTAAGGCCTTGTGTTTTGTGTTGCATAAACACTTAGGCCCTCATTATGACTTTGGTGGTCTTTTCCTAAGATTGCCAAAGCCATGGGCCAGAAGACCACCAGTGCTGGCAGTCTTTTGACCACCATATTATGAGTACTGAAGGATTTTTGCCACAATTTGGGTGGAAATCTTCCAGTAGTCGTGCTGGCCATCAGAGGCACAGAGGCGGTTCCACCACCGGCCCACCTCACCAAAAGGACTCTGCCAGCCATATTACGACCTGTAATACGTGTCTGGCAGTCTCCTGATGGCGGGACGCTGCCGGTGGTGGGAGCGCTGGGTCCTGTCCCCTCAGGGAGGAGCAGCTCGTCAGATGAGGTAAGTGTCCTCTGCAAGGGGAAGGCGGTGGGTGTGTGAATGGATATGTGTGAGTGTGTGTAAGCCTGTCATGAATGGGGGGAGGTAGAGGGACTGTTTGTGCCTGCATGTGTGTGTCTGTGGGTAAATGTGGTGATGGTGATGCGTGTGTGGGTGAATGTGAATGCTGGGTCGGGTGCGTTTGTCCATGCATGTAGACAGGGACGGGGTTGTGTATGTATGTATGTTGAGGAAAAGAGGGGGTGGGGAATGGAGTGTGTATGCGTGTCAATGGGGAGAATGTAGTGACTGCGTGTGTGAGTGGGAGTGATGTGCGTGTATGTGTGTATGGATTTGGGGGTAATGTGTGTGTTCGTGGATGTGTGTATGGATTTGGGGGGTGTTGCATATGTGTGCACGTGAGTGTAAGGGTGTTGTGAGTGTGAGTGAGTGAGTGTCAGGGGGTGCGTTTCTGTGGGTGTGTGCATGTATGCAGGGGGTGGGGGTAAGTACAGGGATCGGGGGTGGGGAGTGAGTACATGTACGTGGGGGTTCACTACTGGGAACGGGGGTGGGGGAGTTACTGGGGGTTCGGGGAGGTGGGGTGGGAATGTTATAAGGGAATGGGGGTGGGGGGCTCTTGGATATATTGGGAGGGTGGAGGAGTTGTGTACCAGTGACAGGAATGCAAATTTAGTTAGTTAGTTAGCTGGTAGCCTTTCCGCCAGGGATTTTGTGGTGGTGCTACTGCCACGAAATCCCTGGCAGAGAGGGGACTTGTGATACCACTGGCGGTATTGGGTGGACCGCCGGGTCAAAGATGCTGATCTCCAGCCTGGCTGTCCAACTGCCCTGGTGGTACCAGTGGGGATTTGACAGTCTGGCACAGGCCAAACCACCACACTAATAATATACCGGTCTTCACCGCCGGCCCGTCAGTGGTGAGACCGCGACCGCAGCCCTAGCGTTCTTCGGACCGCCAGGGTTGTAGTGAGGGCTGTAGTCTTGTCCAATCACTCCTGACTCTAAGCCCACTTCTCTTGACTCAAGGATTTCATTTCTTATGTTGAGTTTTTAAATACTTGCTCCCCATTGCTAAGAAGATGTTTATTATGCTAGTATTATCGTATCAGTTCTTCTTTGTTGTGCATCAATTAATGTCATTGTTTTAGTCTGGTCTCAATCTTCTTAAAGTTATGATATAATATATGATCCACTAACTCTCTGTTTTCTTTCAATCTAGTTGACAGTGATGGATAACCCTTTGATTAATCCTGCAGCTGGTGTTCGCATAGGTTGGAGTGGCACCTTGTATCTTCTCTGTTAACACGCTAGCCTGCTACTACTAACCTCTTAAGTTAAGATAATATGCCACCCTGGGAAAACCCTTGTGTAAGAAGAATGAGGTATCAGCCCTTGCTTCATCTATTCAGGTAGTGTAGGAAGCTGGCCTGGTGTGTGGTGGGTGCCTAGGGTACTTACACCGTATACCAGGTCCAGGTGTCTCCTCTTAGTGAAGTGGAGGCAGTGTCTAGAAGCCAGACTCTCTAGAGATAGCAGTGGATGAGCAGCCAAGGCTTATCTAGGAGACATGCAAAGCTCATGCAATACCACTGTAGTCACACAGCACATTAAAGAAAACACTCAGGCCCATATTTATACTTTTTAGCGCCGCATTTGCGTATTTTTTTTACGCAAAATCGGCGCAAGCGTACAAAATACAATTGTATTTTGTCAGTTTGCGCCACATTTGCGTCAAAAAGTGGCACAAATGCGACACTAAAAAAGTATAAATATGGGCCTCAGTGTTACAGATATAAAGGTACTTTATTATGGTAAGACAGCACCTAAAATACTATAGGGGCAATACTCCCTTAGGAGGTAAGTAACACACAAGATCTATACACTAGTAGTCAGAAATAGGCATAAGAAGAGTTAAAAAAAACATATAAGAGAATGTTGACCATAGTGGGAGCACAAATCATATACAAAAAAATTGGAATGCAAGAGTTGGACCCCCACCTAGGTAAGTGGAATGTGTAGAGATTAGCTGGGGGTCATAGGAAAGCACACAGGTAAGTACCACAACACCCTCCAGCGACCCGGAAAGCAGGAGTAAATCACTAGAATTTCCCACACCTACTAAGAAGAAAAGAAGAGAATTACAAAACCTATAGACGACTGCAAGAAACCAACAGTGGATTCCTGAAGAGGAAGACCTGTGGAAACAGGGGACCAAGTCCAGAAGACACAGCAGAGTTCAGTGGGGGCAGGAGAACCTACCCACCAAGCTGAGGATCCAGGAGTTTGCCAACGGTGAGGAAGAAAAGTCAGCCTTGCAGTCCTGGGGGTTGCAGTCGGATTTGCATGTTCGGATTTCACCAACTAGGTTTGGCACAGGCAAAACTTGTGCTTGGCAGAAAGTGGTGCTGCCGGGGACCAGCAAGGCCCAGGAAGACTCAACCCAGGTGGGGGAGTCATAGGGGGCTCTCAGCATCGCAGATAGCCCACAGATGCATAGTCAGCACTCCCACAGGACGGGGACACAAAAGATGCAAATGGAGCACATGCAACACTGAGAAAAGGAGTACCACGTCACAGGAGACCCACTCGGGGAGCTGTGAGTCACAGGAAGGAGTACTGGGAGCTGGCACTACACGATGCCTGAAGACCCATTTGGAGGAAATGCCAACAAGCCTTGGCAGCTGCAAAAGATGCGGTGCACATGCTACTGTCCTTCGTGGGAAGGCAAGGGCTTACTTCCACCCAAGTTGGACAGCTGGTAGAGAGGAACAACAGGACCACTTCTGACCACCTCCCATGATGCAGAATCCACACAGCTCAGCGGAAGAGGAGAACCATGCGGTCGGTTGTGGTTGCTGTTGGTGCCTACAGATGGTCTCCAAGGGAGATTCCTTCTTCTTTCCTGTACTGACTGAAGACAGGCTGTCCTCAGAGGATGCATGACTGGGGAAATGTTGCAGAAGCTGGAACGAGCCATGGAAATAATGTTGCAGGTGAAATCTTTGTCTTTGTTGCAGATTGCCGAGTTCTGGAGAGTCCAGATGCATTTTCTTTGGTCAGAAGTCGAAGTGGAGGTTACAGTGGAATCCTGCTGGAATCTTGCCAGCTGAATCTGAGGAACCACCCAAAAGAGAGACTCTAAATAGCCATGAAAGGAGGATTGGTCACCTAGCTGGTTGACCACCTATCAGGAGGGGGCTCTGATGTCACCTGCTTGACCTGGCCACTCAGATCCTCCCAGAGTTCCTTGCCAACCTTGGATTCAAGATGGCAAAACCCAGGGACCAACCCTGGGGTGGTGATGGACAGGGGAGTGGTTCCATTGTCCAGTTTTGAGCTAGAGCATGGAATATGAGTCCTTGAACTGGTGTAGACTGGTTTATGCACAGGGGGCACCAAATGCACCCTTCAAAGCATACCAGTAGCTTGGGGAGGCTATCCATCCCAAGCCATGGAACACCTATTTCCAAAGGGAGAGGTTGTAACACCCCTCTCCCAAAGGAAATCCTTTGTTCTGCCTTCCTGGGCTTGAGCTACTCAAGCAATAGGAGGGCAGAAACATGTCTGTGAGGTGGCAGCAGCTTGGGATACCTGGAAAACCTCAGAAGGCTATAGGAGCAATGCTGGGGTTCCTCTAAGGAGCCCCCAGAGTGCACAGAATCATACAACCAATACTTCCAAAAGTACTGGGATATGAGTCCAACATGTTTGATACCAAACATGCCTATGTTCGGAGTTACCAATATGTAGGTGGGGATAGGTAGTGACTTATAGTCTAGTACACACATAAAATGGCATCCCTGTACTCACAGTCCAGGAAAATGGATCTGGAGTTTGTGGGTGCACCTCTGCTAGTGCAGCGGGGCCCTCACACAGAGGTCCTCTGGGCTAAGAGGGCCTATCGTAGGGGTGACTTACAGTGACCTGGTACAGTGACCTGCAGTGAAAAAGGGTGTATGCAGACTGCAATGGTAGGCTTGCAGAACCTTTTGTATGGGCTCCCTATGGGTGACAGAATTACTTCTGCAGCCCATAAGGATCCCATGGAACTCCGATGCCCTGGGTACATAGGTACCATGTACTAGGGACTTACATGAGGGGACCAGTATGCCAACTGTGGGAAGAAAAAAGGTTCCAGCAGCCATGTTTAAGGGAGAAAGCATAATCACTAGGGGCCTGGTTAGCAGGATCCCAGTGAACACAGTCAAAAACACTGACAAACAGGCAAAAAATGGTGGTAACCAAGCTAGAAAGAGACATCTTTCCTACAGGTGTAGAAGAACTATGGATTGAAGTGAACTTGTTTACTTAGTAAGTAACTTCTACTGAAGAAGATGTTGTGTATATTTAGCTTTTGTAGGCAAAATAGACAATGTAATCATCCCCTAGCGTTCAATATAGTTACAGAGGGCAGTAGAGCAAGGGTGTAAATAAATAATATATAGGCCCTCATTATGACATTGGCGGTAAATTTCTCTTATCGCCAAGCTGACTGCCGCCAACTTACCACCACCGCAGCGGATATCCGTTCACCATATTATGACACACATACACCAATCCGTCATTATTCAGCCACATACACAAGACAGACATCAAGACCACAGACACAGCCAGAGCCACACACTATACACACCTATACACTACTCACGCACCCCACCTGACACACCCCAACACATTACCCAACACACCCTCAACTAAACACCACACACAACACCCATGGCACCACAAAGACACCCCCGCATTACAGAGGAGGAGCTACGGGTCATGGTGGAGAAAACCATCAGAGTAGAGCCACAGCTATTTGGAGCACAGGTGCAGTAGATATTGACAGCTAGGAAAATGGAGCTATGGCGGAGAATCATCGACAGGGTCAATGCCCTGGGACAGCACCCAAGAACTAAGGATGACATCAGGAAGAGGTGGAATGACCTACGGGAGAAGGAATGTTCCATTGCAGCAAGACACCAGCTCGCTATTCAGAGGACTGGCAGTAGAGCCCCACCTCCTCCCCCACAACTAACAGCATGGGAGGAGCTGCATCCTGAGGGCCTGGCCGGGGTAGGAGGAGGACTGGACTCTGGTAAGTCAAATCTCTACTACTACTACTACCCCTCTTCCTGCATGCCATCACATACCCCCACCCTCACCCCTATCACTCCACTACATCCCACACACCCCCACCATCACATCTCACTCATCCCAATGCCAAGCCCTACATGCTCTAACAATGCATGGACTCCACTCAAAGCCCTGCATGGACACTCATCACTAAAGCATGAACACCACAGAGAACTAACAATCCCACTATACACCAACATACACAAGTGAAAGCTGGCAGGGCAAATACAACCAAAGCGGGCAAGCCACAGATGCACAATATGCCAGACACAGAAACTATAACACATCATTTACATCCCCACAGGTACCCCAGCCAATGTCAGCGGAGAGGAGGTGCCAGCAATATCCAGTCCCCCAACTGAAGAGGCCCACAGTGACAGTAGCAACTCTGGTTTTCAGGATCTGGAAGACCAACCTGGCCCATCAGGGACCTCTGGACAGCTGGTTACCCAGGCCCAGTCACACACCACCACAGAGCCTCCTCCATCAGGAAACAACACAACAGCACCCTCCCAACATACCCATACCTCTGTCTTCAGGGCATGTCAATCTGCAGTGTGTCCACCTCTACAGGGACCCCAGGGCACACCTCGCCCCCAAGACAATCAGGTACCTGGGGTCAGTGGAAGTGGGCACATGGTTCAGGGGACAGAGGCACAGGCCACCAGGGACACTGGGAGGACTGCTGTGCACCAGGGGGAGTACAGGCCCAGGGAACCGACTCTCCAGGAGGCACTTGCAGAGATCCTGGAAGCATATCAACATTCCCAGGACACGATGGGCCAGATCCTGGACAATGTGCAGGTGAACAGGCGGCTGCAGGAGAGACATTACCAGGGGATCAGGGAGGACTGGCAGGCCATCAACAACACCCTGATCTCCATAGCAGGGGTGCTGGGAGACATGGCCAATATTATGAGGGAGGTAGTCACACAGCAGTGGGGCCCTACCACTAGCCAGACATCTGAACAGCCTTCCACCTCCCCTGCCGCTAGTGGTCAGGAGGCCCCGCCACAGGACTCACAGGACACCAGCACCCCTCTGCCTAAAGAAGGAGAACCACCCCGCAAATGTTCCCTGACAGACAGAAGCCAGAGACACTTGCCAAGACCCCCGCCAGGAAATGAGACTCTCCTGATTGTCACCCTTGTGACCCACTCAGTCACCCTGTCCACCTTGAACTGCCGTTGCTCCTCTTCCTATGTCCCCTTGGACAATGCACCTGGGCTACAAACAGACTGGAACAATACCCTGGACTTTCATCCATCAACACCCCATCCTCTTGCGCTTGCCCCACAATATTTTAGCACTTGAATAAAAACCCTTGGAAAAAAAAAGAATTTTAGAGTATGTCAAATTTTTCAAGTATGTATTCATTTAAACAGGTTCAAACATTGTAATTCAACTGTACAGAAAATGAGAATAGATTAATGACCTGTAGCTGGCTACAGTGATCACACCAGGAGTATATGTGAGGTCACTAAACATCTGCAAAATGAATTGCCAGAGGGTACAATAAGTGGGCATAGAAGTGGGAAATAACAGCATGCCTCTGCCACAGAAATTCAAACAAATGTCATTGAAATGTGAAGTAACACTGTCTTACCTGTGTGTCATTAGAAGTACTGGCTGATCACTGATTTTCTGTTGTCCTCATCCTCATCCTCTGCCTCCTCATCCTCACTTTCCACAGCGTCCAGTGCTGCCACACGGGCATCTCCAGCCTCCTCCTCCTGCAAAAAAGGCACATGACGTCTCAGGGCAAGGTTGTGCAATATGCATCATGCCACTTCTATCTGGCAGACCTTCTTGGGTGAGTAGCATAGGGATCCACCTGTCAGATGGAGGCACCAGAACCTAGCCTTCAGGAAGCAAAAGGTCCTTTCTATTATCCTTTCGGTTTGCCCATGGGCCTCATTATAACGTTATTCTGCCCTTGTCCTGGCATTCCTGGCAGCATTGATAGGTTGGAGTAACCAGAGTCACCTCCAAATATTGAGGGACAACATTTAGCCACACACTATCCCATATGGCCCACACCATATCCATACACCAACATATACTGGGTGGGAACCAGAGCTCACCCATTAGCCACGCCCTGTACCTCTCTTGTTGGCCCATCACATTTGGGATGCTGCTATTTCTCAAGACAAAGGCATCATGCACTGACCCAGGATTATTAGCATTGACGTGGGAGATGTACTGGTCCACCAAGCACACCATCCGTACATTCATAGAGTGGAAACTCTTATGATTCCTGAACACCTGTTCATTCTGCCGGGGCGGGGGACAAATGCAACATGTGTTCCATCAATTGCCCCAGTGATGTTAGGGATCTGTCCCATTGCATATATCTCGGCCTTCACTGTGGCCAAATCTTCAACCTGGCGAAATACAATGTAGCTGCACATGTGTTTAATCAGGGCAGAGAACAATCTTGTTAGAACTATTGAGAACATTGGCTGTGACATTCCTGCTGCCAAGCCCACTGTCACTTGGAAAAAACAGTTGCCAGGAAATGCAGCACTGATAGAACTTGCACAAGAGATGGGATCCCAGTGACGGATAGCAGATATCAGGTCAGGCTCCAATTGTGCACACAGCTCTGTGATTGTGGCCCTGGCCAGTCTATAGGTGAGGATAATGTGCCTGTTCTCCATTGTTTCCAAGTCTACCAGGGGTCTGTACTGGGGGTATGTCTCCATCACCTATTCATCTGCAGTGGTAGCAATCTATGGGGCAAAAGAGTAAGGAGCTGGTCACAAACTGAATAATGGAGATACAACTGAACTTTGCATGATGTTAACTTGCAATGGGTAAGTGTGATTTGTCCAGTATATCCTAATTACACCAGTGACGCAGAAATATTCACGGCCTCACCCCGTGAAATGGCGTCCACCTGTCCTGTGTGGAGGGACAGGTAGAAGTGAGGTAATCCTGCTGACGTTGTGTGCCGTTGCGGGAGGTGATCTGGCACTGCCGTGCAACTCCTCATTAGTTAACATTGGGCCCTATGGGTCACAGTTGCCAATGGTGATCTACGCCGGTGGTGACGGTATGCACTGCAGCAGATGTGACTGCCATTTTCTATCTTATCCCTCACTTGCTATCTGATCTTCAACAGGAAAGGGCCCCAGCCTTCACTTTGGCGGATTTGGAGAGACTGGTGGATGGGGTCCTACCCCAGTACGGACTGCTGTATGGGCCTTCAGACCAACAGATGAGTACACTGTGGGCATGATGCATGTGGCATGAATGCATAGAATGGCGTGTGTAAAGGCCTCGTGTAAGGGGGGGTGGGTGTATGTCCTCTGAGTGGCGTATAGGTTGTGTGCTGGGACATGTGTGTGTAAATGGTGATGTGAAGGGATATGGTGGGCAATAAGTGTAACAGACAGGACTGTTTGACTAATTAAATTTTACTGTGTGTATTTCCTCTGCAGGTCAGCGCCCATCAAAAGAAGGGTATATGGCGTGCCATCGCCAAGGACGTGCAGACCCTGGGGGGTCTACGGCAGGCAGAGCACCCACTGTCGCAAATGGTGGGAGGACCTGAGACGCTGGGTAGGGAAGACAACGGAGGCCATCAAAGGAGTTGCCCACCCTCCTGGGTGAGCGGTCACGGGCAACTGGGTGTGGGGCCACTGGGAGGGCGGTGCTGGTACGGGTGGTGGCGGATGCTGATGTAGCTGGGGCAGTCCCAGAGGGGTCCGCCACAACCAGGGGTCTTCCATCGGAGGAGGAATCAGAGTCAGTAGTATCAGCTCCTGTCTACCCCGTGGTGCTCCTCTCGCCCTCCAACCGACTGGTTCCCCTCGGCATCTGTGCTCTTCACCTCCTGGGTCCCGTGGGTTGCAGCTCCCCCACTCGCCAGCGCCCCTGTTCCTTCGTCAGATGATGCTGATGCACACAAGGACAGGCTGACAAAAGGAGAGAGGGTGGGGGAGAAAGAAAGGGAACACAGGGTCAATTTCAGCAACAACAGCTGATATGGCATACACATCACAAAGACTCACTGGGACTCACACTGTGCAGTTTGAACCACAATACCAAACCATTGCCTAGGCACTAGAGTAGAAATTAACACAGACACTAACATATGCACACCTATTGGAACTCACTTTACCGTCTGCCATGGTATGCCAGCTCCTTGTCAATACCAAATGTACATACCACTCTTCATTGCTGAGCAGGACTCTACAAGATTAGCTAAATGGGCAAATTGAACCATCCACTGACTAGAACCTTGCACCCATACAACATGGCAGGCATCAAGAAAGAATTCCACCCCCTTGTGGCTGCTATGCTGCCCTCAAGCGCCCATCCAACTCGGATTGGCCACCACCAGTATGCGGGCTACTAGGGGGGTCAGGGTCCGACTGGAACCGCTCCCTCATTGGGAGGGCCTCCCCAGATGTGCTTCCACGGCCTTCCGGGCCCAGCATCAAAGGTCCTCCCACCTCTTTCTGCAGTGGATTTCCGCCAGATATGTACCCCCAGGGTCCGCACGTCATTTGCGATGGCACGCCATAACCCTTTTTTCTGATGGGAGCTGACCTGCATAGGGAACACAGTCAAAAGGACACTATGAACTCAACACTGCATTCTGTTACAGCAATGGCTTACATACTGCATACAATCCCCCATTGACCCTCACACATTACTCGTACCCAAAAGGGGCTCACCTGTTGATCTGGAGCCCCATACAACTGTTCACACAAGGTTAGGACCCCATCCATCAGCTTCTCTAGTCCCTCCAATGTGAAGGCTTGGGCCCTATCCCCTGTTGCATGGGCCATTGCAACTTCCAGACACAGGACACAGCAGCACACTCATTGGAGGTGTTGATGTGTGTAGAATCAGGAATCAAATGAAATGGGATAGAGAAAATGGCAGTCACGTCCGCGCCTGGGAACACCGTCATCGCCGGCGGTAATCATCATTGGTTCCTGTGCTCCATAGACTTCCATGTTAACCAATGGGGAGTTGCACGGTGGTGCAGACCACCTAGCACCATGAAGCCAAATGCCGGTGGAGTGAGGTCACTTTTACCTGTCCCTGCAGACAGGACAGGCGGTTGCCAATTCCTAATGCTGGTACTCATGACAGTCAAGTTAATGTGCGTCATAGGTACCAATGGTAGACAACCAATGCAATTCCAGTCCGCTACATACTTTGGTTTACTTGTAGACTCTGGCACTCAAATTAGATGTCATACCAGTTCATTGCATGAAAATGAGTAGTTGACAGTACATTTCAAATGGGAGATTACTAATCATGACACACAACTCCTACTACATCTCTCTAACACAATGGCTAATGAACAGTATTAGCATTTTTGAGAAAGTCCATTTGCATGTAGAGGACACCAGTGCAAAGTACAATCGTTGTTGGAGTATATTGGATGTGACTGCTCTGTATACTGTGATATTGTGTGTCCACCCTTCCTGTAGTCACACACTTCTGATGTTTGGTTTACTTAGATACCAACCACTGCAGAGGAAGAGGCAAGCACCCGTGTGTAGACCCCTAGTCGACTTGGATACACTGGAAGAATGGCACATTATTATGACCTATCGTCTGGACATGGCCACAATCACTGAACTGTGTCAACAATTGGAGCCAGGTCTGATTCCTGCTATTTGTAGCACTACAGCAATGCCTCCTGACAGTGCTCCACTTCCTGGCAAGTGGTTCTTTCCAAGTGACTGTGGGTTTGGCTGCAGGAAGCTCACAGCCAATATTTTTGATTTTGCTTAAAAGAGTTTTGGCTGCCTTGATGAGCCGATATATTACAATCCCCCAGAGTGAAGATTTGCCCACTGTGAAGTCTGCATTTTACACCAGGGGAGACATACCACATGTGCTTGGGCCATTGATGGGACGCATATTACCTTGGTCCCTCCCAGGACAAATGAGCAGGTCTACAGGAATAGGAAGAGTTGCAACTCAATAAATGTCCAGATGGTTTGCCTTGCAGGTCAATACATCTCTCACTTTACTGCCAAGTTTCCCGGATCTGTGCATGATGCCTATGTATTGAGGGATGGCAGGCATCAAGAAAGAATTCCACCGCCACCACAGGTGATGGCATTACTACAGAGGGAGAGAGTGTGGCTCATAGGTGAGCTTGAGTTTTCACACAAAGTATGTCACTGTATGCCACCTGAAGTTGTGCTCTTTGCCATTGTACATGAGTAATGCGTGTCTCTCACTACTTCCAGGTGACTCCAGCCACCCAAACCTATCCTGGCTGTTGACACCAGTGAGGAATCCAACAACAGGGACAGAAAATTGGTACAATGAAGCACATGGTCATACCAGAAGGATAATTGAACAGACTTTTGGGCTACTGAAAGCCAGGTTCTGGTGCCTCCATGTAACTAGTGGATCCCATCCTCCACGCCCCTGGGAAGTTTTGCCAGATAGTGGTGTCTTTCTGCATGCTGCACAATTTGTCCCCCAGACACCATGTGCCATTCCTGCAGGAGGAGGGGGAAGACAATGCACCTGTTGCAGCAGAGGACACTGCAGACAGCGATGAGGAGGAGAAGGAGGAGGATGTGGACAACAGGACACATCTGGTACAGAACTACTTCCAATGACACTCAGGTAAGATTGAACTTCTGTTCATACCTCCATTACAGTTTAGTGCTGTGTGGCTGTTGTGTTGTGCCAAGCAAAAATGTGTGCATTGTGTGAGCTGACACTGTTCTATCTGCGGTCAGTCGTGCCAGTGTGATGGTAATGTTGTACAAGCTTGTTCTGTCCATGCAATGTGTTAGTAGTTTAGCTTTCTCAAATTCATGGCCACTGCAAACTGTGTCCTCATCCCATATAATACTTAGCATATGTTGCTAGAAATGTCATGTGACTTACAATGTGCTTACACAACAGATCTGTGACTTCTATTTCCCTGACAGTGTTACCCACTCTGGGTGGTCCAGAGGAGGGATTGACATGCTGATAACATGGCATAGGTAATACTGTGGCATTTTGTGTGAGGGCCTGAAATGGGTTGTTTCTCCTCACTGATAGTGTTTGGAGTCAATTGCTGTGCACATTACTGTGTCGCACTGACCAGCTGAATGTAGGCTTTTATGTTACAGGGTCTCATGGTGCTCTAATACCTTTACTTCTCAACTGACTGACGATAATGCTAATGCTTTCCCTATTTGAAGATGTTTGTGTGATCACAACTGAGAACTAATGTGATGACTACAGACTGCTTTCACACATTTGGTGGATGGATTCACACTTTACATGACATTTGCACAGGATTATACAGGTCAAGACATTGCATTTTGTTGCAAATAAAGCACGGAAACTTCAGTTTTGTCCGAGGGTGGTTATTGAAGTGACAAAAAGGAAGGGATAGTTCAATAGAGTGGGGTGATGGTGGATGAAATCTTCAGTGTAGTGGCACAGTTTGTTTGTAGCACAGGTCCAGTATCCATGGGGCCATAGGAAAAGGAGCAACAGCTGTCCAAAATGAACATGTGTCTCAGTGGCCCACAAGGGAGACATTCAAGAGGGGCTCATTTAATGGCGGTGGTTTGGGTCTTGGCTACAGTCTCTGGTTTCTGTCTGGGTCACAGGGAACGTTTGCGGGGTGGTTTTTCTGCTGTCCTCCTGTCCACTAGCTGCAGCAGATGTAGAAGGCTGGTGAGTACACTGGCTTATGGAAGAGCCCCGCTAGTGTGTTGTATACTCACACATGATGTTCACCATGTCACCCAGCACCCGTGCAATGGAGTATATGTTGGCATTTAGGCCCTGCAACTGCTGCATGACCTCCTGGTGGTGTTCCCCCTGCAGCCGCTGGTTCTCCTGCAATATGGTAGTTACCTGGCCCATCCTATCCTGGGATTTCTGGTAGACTCCCAGGACATGTGTGAATACCTCCTGGGCAGTCAGTTCCCTGGTTTGGGCCTCTCCTTGGCGCACAGCTAACCTCCTACTGGCCCTGGCCCCCTCTGCCTGTGTCCCCTGAACTGTGTTCCCATTCTCACCAACACCAGGACCTTCATCGTCTTGCCTGTGTGGTGTAGACTCAGGTCCCTGTACAGATGGGCACACTGGGGACAGAGGTCTTGCGTCATTGGGTGGCTGATGTGGTATTGGAGTCAGATGGGGGGGCACAGTGGTGGACTGGGTGTTGGCTGTGGTACCTGACTGACCAGTGGTCCCAGGTGGGCCAGGGAGATTATCCAGATCGAGACTTCCAGAGTTGGTGTCATCACTGAGGGCTTCTTCTGGTGGAGAACTGGGTTGCCGTGGCACACGGTCGCCCCTGACATTGGCTGTGGTAACTGTGGACATGTAAACAATTTGTTACAGTCATTGTCAGTTACATATTCAGCATTTCTGGCTTTCCCTATGGGGAGGGTGTTGTCCTTCCACCTTTGGTTAGTGTATGGTGATGGATTGTGGGATTGGCAGTGCTACATGCTGCCCATGCATTACTGTTGTGTGTGCATGCTGAACTGGGAGAGGTGTGCTTGTAGTGGGTAGGGCATGCAGGGGTACACAGTTGAGGGTGGTAATGCGGGTGGTTCTCGGAATGGATGGAGTGGGGTGAAGGGAGTCAGGGTTAGGAGGTGACATGCCATGCAGCAATCAGTGGTGGTGGGGTAGTCATGGTGACTTACCAGTTTACAGCCCTCCAGTGATTCCAGTGAGGCCCTCTGGATGCAGGATAGCCACGACTTTCACCTCCCATGCTGTCAACTGCGGGGGAGGAGGTGGAGGTCCACCACCTGTCTTCATCATGGCAACGTGGTGCCTTGAGGCCACTGCACGCACCTTCACCTGTAGGTCAGTCCACCTCGTACGAATGTCCTCCCTTGTGCATGGATAGGTTCCCACAGAGTTCACCTTGTCCATGATCCTCTGCCATAGCTCCATCTTCCTGGCAATGGATATTTGCTGGACCTGTGCACTGAACAGCTGTGGCTCTATCCTGATGATTTCTTCCACCATCACTGCAACTCCTCATCAGTGAAACGGGGGTTCCTTTGTGGGGACATGCCTATTGTGCAGTGTGTGTGTTGTGCAGAGGGTGTTAGGTGTTGAGGTATGGTGTGTGGTGTGTGATGCGTGATGGGTGTATAGGTGGCTGTGGTTTATGTGTGCAGTTCTAAGTATATGTCGGCTGGCAATGTGTAACAGTCTTTTCAAGATTTTTAAAAGAATTGTGGTTTGTGTGGGGGGTGTTTAATAGTGCTGTTGGTGGGTGTATACGGTGTGTGTATATGTGTCAGTTGTGGGTTTTTCAATATGGCCAATGTTGACTTCTGTTGGTATGGAGTGGCCAATTCGACCGCGCTGGTACGCACTGCCAATGGCTGACCACCATTGTGTGTCCGCTGTGGTGATTTGTGGTTCATATCACGGTGTGTGCTGTCGTAGCTGGGAGGGTGGTGGGTCCAACAGTTTTTCGCCTCCGTTGGGGCTGGCAGATTTGTTGTTGTGGCTGCTTTCTGTTGGTTTTGTGCTTGAGTTTCGTATTGTGGTGGGCAGATTGCCGCCTCAGCAGCAGTCTGTTGGCAGCCATCACCACGGCGGACTTTGGAAAAGACCGCCAATGTCATAATGAAGGCCTTAGTCCCACTTTATACACTTGTCTTGCCCACCACCACAACTTATTTGCATTACATTCATTTACTGGGCAGTTAAGAAAGGAAACCTGACTTACGCTACTGCAGGGTAAAGTAGAGGGATTAGAAGGGGAGATAGAGCTTTTGCTATAGATTAGAGGGGTGTCACTGATCATCAATTCGTCATGTGCCTAAGCTTTGGCTTATTCAGTCACTGCAATAACAAAAGTCTGGGGAAAAATCAAAACTAATCCATTATGGGAAACCATGAAATGTATTTTGGAATCACTTTACATGGTAATAAAAATGTGGCACATGCCAAGAATGGATTTTTCTACTTTTTGGTACACTGGGATGGAAGAATTTAGGAGAAATAACAGAGAGAAGTACTAAGATGTGATTGAGTGGCCAAAGGGAAACACATTGGCCCTCATTCTGACCCTGGCGGTCTTTTCGCAAGACCGCCGAGTTACCGCCGCGGTGAAGACCGCCGACTGCGGCGGTATGCCGCTGTGCGCATTCTGACCGCTGGGAGCGTTCCGCCGGAAAACCGCCAGCAGCCACACTGGCGGTCGGCGGGAAAGTGGAGACTGGTCAACCTCCACCGCCACGCCAGCAGAACACCGCCTACAGAATTACGACCCACATTTCTGTGTGGCGGTCTTCTGTTGGCGGTCTTCTGTTGGCGGTCACCTCCCCATGGCTCCCGTCGCCTCCCGGAGGACCAACGCACAAGGTAAGTTGATCGTCCGTGAGGGGAGGGGGTGGGGGGGTGTTGTGTGATGTGGGCGTGCATGGGGGTGTGCGTGTGAGTGTGTAGAGGGGGTGTGTGAGTGCGTGTATGCGGGCGGGGGGTGCTGCTGTGTCTATGGGTAATGTGTGCTGTTCGGCAGGTGCGCATGTCTGCATGTATGTGTGCGGGTATGTGTCCCCGTTGTGTATGTGTGTGTAGGGGGTGTGTATATGTGCATGTTGGGGGTGTGTGCATGTCGGGGTGCATGTATGTGCATGTCGGGCTGGGGGTGGGGAGGGGGTTCGTACCACCTCTGGGGGGTGGCAGGGGGGTGGAGGGTGTGGGGGGAGGACTCGGGTGGGTAGTGGGGGGTGGGGGAGACCCCTATCAGTGCCAGGGAAGGAATTCCCTGGCCCCGATAGTGCTTACCGCCATGGTTCGCACGGCGGTTCCCGCCCGCAAGAAACCGCGGCGGTAGGCAGGGTCATAATACCCTTGGCGGTCTTGGGACGACCGCCGGGCCGGAGTGCGCAAACTCCAGCCGTGGCGGTCGGAGTGGAGAAGTGGCGGTCGGTCGCGGCGGGGACCGCCGCGGTCAGAATGCCATTTTTAATACCGCCGGTCTGTTCGCGGTCCGACCGCCGTCTCTCCGCCGACCGCCAGGGTCAGAATGAGGGCCATTGTGTGTTTGGTTTGTAATGCATTGAAAACTTTGTAAATGCCTCATTAACTGGAGCAGATGCACATTGCACAGCCAACACTGCAGTTACAAATTGCACCATACTGCATTTCGGTCATGGGTGGTGAAATGCCATGGGCAGGGAAAGGGGGGATGAATAATGATGGGTGGAGTACATCTGCCTCACTTAACAAATACAGTGAGTCAAGAGATTGGACCAAAAATAACAATACCCACCACTTTGAAACAAAGCTTTGATGTAAGCAAAGGAGCATGCACCTCTCCAGTAGAGCTCCATTGTTTATTCATTCAATCAATTATTCAATCATCCTTTCATTCTTCCTAAGTATATTCAACCATAGCCACCATGATTTAAGCTTTACTTTCTCTCATCCAGTCTTTTACAAATATTTCCAATCCTTTCAATCATCCGTCTTGCATCCTTTCACCCACCCCCACATAATTTCCTTTCACTAATTTCACCCATCCTTTCTTTTAACCTTCTGTTCTTTCCCGTTTCCATCCAGCCATCATTTTTAGCGTACCTTATGTGAGCTTTTGCTGAGGTGAATATTGAGGAGGCCATAACTCAACCACTGCTTTAACTGATAAAGCAAGGGGTTCACTGTCACAAGTCATGACTCAAAAGTCAATGACCCCTTTGTAGTTAGTGAGTACAACAGTAATTGTCAATAAGCAAGCAATGTGACTTACCACCTCCTGTCCCTGCCGCTACTTCTCCCTCTGCTCTGTCTGCTCCTGCAGCAGCACTTGATGAGCCAGACGCACTCTGTGCGGCTAGAAAAAAATATTACACATTTACGCCTCCCCTTAATTTTTTTAATAAAAAAAATGCAACCCCAATATGGCTACTCTCTCATTAACTGTTAGAGCATGAGCAAAAAAACATGAAGCCTTTTCAACATATATACATGGTGAATATTATTTATAATACTAGCTTACTTTGGCCTGCAAACTTCACCGTAGACAGTAGAGTACTAAAAATCTGTCCTCAGTCTAACAGTACCACCAGATATATAGGGGAAAGGGAAAAATTACCAACAAAGCAGAAGAAATCTATAGACTAGTACAGACCGAAAAAAGTCAGCTTAAAAAAAACACAATTAAGTAAGGAAATAAACAAAAAGTGGGTAGGAGAGTTCAAAAAAAGGAGATAGTATAAAAATATAAACAAGGCAAAATCAAAAGTAGTATAATAGTGGCAGAGATAAACGTTAGGGAAATACTTACGTATTAGGACTGGGGTGAGCAGAGCATTCAGCAGTGGTGCTGGTGGCCAACCCCTCCTCCTCCCCAGCCCTTCCCGGACCCACCTCGGCACTGCCCCTCTTCTTGCATTTGGGTGCTGATGTACGAAACAAAGAAGATAGAAAAATAGATCAGTGGTAGAGTTCATCTCCACAAAATTATTAAAACAGGGAAACGCAGAAACAGTGTACTTATCTAAATCAGTTAGCCTTTGGTACCAGTATCAACGATCATTGAGTTGGCAATACTAATCCTAAAATACCTATTTCAAATTTCAAAAACTACATTTGGAACTAATGAACTGCAGTGAATGATCTTTGATTCTATTCTCATTGATGGGCCAACTCAGTCTCCCTTTTTTGCAATGCATAGATGAATATTAGTACCATGCATCACTTTGAAAGTGCTCGGGACTTTACGAGTTACATAAAGAAAGTCACAGCGAATGCTAACTTGCTGATATCACTACTTCACTATGGTGACAGGAGGACAGAGGAGTCCTCATTGCAATGGCTTCTTAAATATTCAGCCAAAGCGAGCACCGACAAGTATGATTAGGTAGCGCTAACCACCTGCCTAGCTCAAACTTGATCATATAATAATATTCTTAACATAAACTAAATGTAACTTACCTCTGAGTGTGAGAATCATGCTGTTCAGAAAAAAAGTTAGCACTGTAGAACACAAACACAACAAATAATATAGTCTATCCTCACCAAGCCCTGGAACCTCGAGGCTTAGCAGGTTGAGTAGGTCCTGGTCCTAACTGAGGATATCTGCTCAGCGGTGCGTCAGCTGCTGGGTGGTGTTCTGGACCTGGCTGGTGCGCATCACACACCTGGAAATCCTCCCCTGATGCAGCTGATGCTGCCAGCATGGAGGGGAGGTGGTATTGCACATAATGTTGCACGTAATAAAAACAGTGCTGCCACGTCCACCTCACAAAATTGGACTGGGCTGCACCCATTGTCAGCTGTTGCTGCCTGTTAGGGGAGGGCCTGGCACCACTGCTCCCCTGTCTGCCGCCCTGCTCTGCCATGGTGTTGGGGGGGGGTAAAGAAAAGAAACAGAAGAAGGAAGGAAGGAAGGAAGGAAGGAAGGAAGGAAGGAAGGAAGGAAGGAAGGGAGGGAGGAAGGAAGGAAGGAATAATAAATAATCTAAAAAAAAATGAGAGAGGGCCCTACTGTACCTATAACCCAAGGGGTATTATTGAAAAATAAAAGATGGAGGATGGAATTGCCGCCCAACGGCTAAATAATATCAGATTGGAGAATAAGATAGGAGCATAATCAATTGACCCTGCTGGATTCGGGGAAAAAAAAAGGAAGATTACTAAGAAAAGCAAGGAACTTACCAGTGTCGGGGAAAAGGTTGCAATAAAGAACACCCAGAAAACAATAACAACAATTGGAAGGTGTTTTGGTTGTGAATGACCAAATTAGTTATGATGGGAGAATATCATATTGTCCTGAAGAAGGTGGTCAAAAGAATTTGAAAAACCACTGAAACGCGTTGACGCTTGTGAATTTGCTGGACCGATTGGAACCACCCCATAAAGATGGGAAAGGACTAACCATATTATGGACAGCAGATAACAATAGACTAGGGAATTGTCTGTGTTGTGTCTCCCATGTTGATGTAGTGCTTGGTTGCTTTTTAACTTGAATATAAGATATTTTGTAAACAATTGTTTTTTTACGGGAATATTTATCATTAAATTATCTTTTTAAATAGAATTTCCTTTATCAAGATTGAGTGTTCATGTTGTGTGTGTTTGGCTTGTCAGGTGAAAAACGAACGGTGTGCGTCCCCAAGGGGTTTCTTAATTTCACAGGAATAATAACTATGGAAGGAAAGGGAAAATTACACAAAAATACAAACAGTTACAAAAAGTATGTAAAAATTAAAAAAGTAAAAACTCAGACACAAAAACACACTAATATAATAAATAAAAAGATTAATCAGGGGGGAGAGGAGGATCAAAAAGATTAGGGAGGGATTAAAAAAAACAGGTCCAGCACTATAAACAGAGTAAGAAAACAAGATGGTCATGCACGTGTGAGTTGCGGGGTTGCGTTTGTGCATGATTTTGAAAGCAAGAACGTACTCCGTGTTGCGTTTCACATAAAACACAACTCCGTCTACCCGCACAACACTGCATAATGCAGCAGAGGTTTTTAACCACTTTATGGAGTACCTCGTAGTGAGACTCCCCAAACTCAGCCCAGGCCTACATAATAGAATATTGGATAAACCATCAATGTGCAGAGTTCCAGAGTAGGAATTACCAAATACAATCCATAATGTGAAATGTAATCCTTGCATCATGTTCTCAAGCCATCAAAGCAGACAATCACCAATCGCAAGCATGTGACAAAATTTCATCTAGAAGGATAGAAAATGCTTGCATGGTCATTTTCCTGAAAAGCAGATTTGTGCTGTGTTCATTCTTGTTGAGATCAGATGCCCCTGAAATGGACAGCGGGATCAGGTCATTTTGTTTCTAGTGATCCCAGGGGCCATGGCCCTCCCTGGGTGGAAATCTAGCAAACACAGCAGAATGATATGCACTCCATTTCCCAATTGACCCTCCCCCAGAAAACAAAACTCCCACAATCTGCTTCATTGGCCCCGTTAGTAGGAAAGAAGTCTCTTTCTAGCTTAGTTACCCCCACTTTTGGCCTGTTTGTCAGTGTGTTTTACTGTGTCTACTGGGATCCTGTTAATCAGGACTCCAGTAGTTCTGCTCTCTCCCTCAAATTAGGGTTGTTGCATACTGGTAACCCAGTATTTCACCCAGAACTGGCATACTGGTGCCCCCCCTTATAAGTCCCTAGTATATGGTACCTAGGTACCCAGGGCATTGGAGTTCCAGGGGTTCCTATTGGCTGCGTCATATCTTTTGCCACCCATAGGGAGCTCATGCAAAGGCTTCTGCAGGGCTGCCATTGCAGCCTGCGTGAAAAGGTGCATGCACCCTTTCACTGCCATTTACGCTAAGCCAGGTCACTTATAAGTCACCCGTGTAGCAGGCCTCCAGCCCTGAGGGCAGGGTGCAGAGTACCTGTGTTATAGGCTTGAGAGGGGTAGCCTCCCCAAGCCACTGGAAATGTTTTGAAGGGCACATTTGGTGCCTTCCTTGTATATTCCAGTCTACACCGGTTAAGGGACCCCAAGTCCCTGCTCTGGTGTGAAACTGGACAAAGGAAAGGGGAGTGACCACTCCCCTGTCCATCACCACCCCAGGGGTGGTGGTCAGAGCTCCTCCAGAGCGTCCCAGGGTTTTGCCATCTTGGATTACAAGTTGGCCGGGAACTCTGGGAGCATCTGAGTGGCCAGTGCCAGCAGGTGACATCAGAGCCCTTGCCTGAAAGGTACTTACCTGTTTAGCTGACCAATACCCCTTTCAGGGCTATTTAGGGTCTCTCCTTTGGGTGGTTCTTAAGATTCGGGTTGCAGGACTCCAACAGGAATCCTCTGCATCCTCCGTTCCAACTTTTCAATGAAGAAACTGCATCTGGATCATCCGGGAACTCTACAAAGTGCAGCAAAGATGCAAAGATGACTTCTGCAACATTGTATCTTCAGCTCCTGCTAGCAACTGCAACTGTTTCCTGGTCGTGCGTCCTCAGAGGACAGCCTGTCTTCAGCCTGCACCAGAAGAGTGAAGGAATCTCCCTTGGGTTGAAGGAGTCACTCCCCTGCTTCAGAGGGCACCTACTGTAATGATGACTGGCTGCGTGGGTCCTGCATCACGGGTGGTGGACTGAAGTGGTCCAGATGGTCCTGATGTCCTTCTGTCCAACTTTAGTAGAGGTAAGAGCTTTCCTCTCCCTGTGTTAGACTTTTCATCCTTGGCGTGATCTCCCTTAACTTTTTGCCTCTGTTCCCCAGGTTGTTGATGTGTGCTGGACTCTGATTTTGCTGTTTTTGTTACTCTGGGCACTTTACCACTGCTAACCAGTGCTAAAGTGCAAGTGCTCCATTACAAAATGTGTATGTGATTGGTTTATCCATGATTGGCATATTTGATTTACTAGTAAGTCCCTAGTAAAGTGCACTAGAGGTGCCAGGGCCTGTAAATCAAATGCTACTAGTATTGTTTACTGGATACATGTCAGGGAAAACTACCTGCTGTGCTCAACACACGGTAGATTGACGTCACAATTCTTTGACTTTAAATGGTATCCATATCTGGAACCATTTATGGATACAATTCTTGATCCATTAAGTAAGAGTCTATATATTCAGTTCAGATATGGTTGTCTGCCTCTTAAATCCTATGGCAGTACGCGGAGTGCGACCCCAAGTCCTGATACTTGTCCGAGTTGCAATCAAATTTCAGAATCTATTGTACATTTTATGTTTATATGCCCTGCTTATTTGATTGCGCGACGGAAGTGGTTACGACCTGTGTGCAGTAATGTGGGGGTAAGACATTGTATTGTTGCCTTAAGGATCATGACGAGGGAAACTTCTCTCCCTCTATCTTGTGCGGTTAGCAAGTATATTGTAGCTGCTTGACATATACGTACTAAATTTTTGGGGAAATAATGATGATGAGGACCAAATGTTTAAAAAAAAAAAAAAAAAAAAAAAGTGCTTTAGTTGCTAAATTTTAACTACACACCTAGACTGAAATAAAACCCCATGTTTAATTTGAAATGTTAGGTATTAGGGGGTTAGGTGCTTTTTCTAAGGAAAATAATTTTATGTGTTTTATGGCTGAAATATATGTTTTTATCTTATTCTTATCCTTTTTAAACCTAATTTCTATTTCCTTTTTCATTCAATTGTTGGTTGTTTTGCTTTTATGGTTGAAAGTAACCGAATAAAGTTATGTGTTGATGATGAAATGCTACTAGTGGGCCTGTAGCACTGGTTGTGCCACCCACATAAGTAACTCTGTAATCATGAGTCGGACCTGCCATTGCAGTGTCTGTGTGTGCAGTTTTACCTGTAAATTCGACTTGGCAAGTGTACCCACTTGCCATGCCTAAACCTTCCCTTTCCTTACATGTCAGACACCCCTAAGGTAGGCCCTAGGTAGCCCCAAGGGCAGGGTGCAGTGTATGGTTAAGGTAGGACATATAGTAATGTGTTTTATATATCCTAACAGTGAAATATTGCTAAATTCGTTTTTCACTGTTGCAAGGCCTGTCCCTCTCATAGGTTAACATGGGGGCTACCTTTAAATCTGATTAAAGTGTAGATTCCCTTTGGGAGTGGATGGACCTGTGGAGTTTGGGGTCTCTGAGCTCCCAATTTAAAAATACATCTTTTAGTAAAGTTGATTTTAAGATTGCACGTTTGGAAATGGCATTTTTAGAAAGTGAGCATTTTCTTTCTTATACCATTTCTGTGACTCTGCCTGTTTGTGGATTCCCTGTCTGGGTCAGTTTGACAGTTGGGCTGGTTGCACCTCACACTAGACAGTGACACAAAGGGAGCTGGGGTGTAGCCTGCATATCCTGATGAGCCATTTGTGCTAGGAGGGAGGGGAGGAGTGGTCACTCGCACCTGAAAGGGCTGTGCCTGCCCTGACACAATGCAGTCTCCAACCCCCTGGTGAGTGTCTGGGACCTGGCCTGGGCAAGGCAGGATTTCACATTGCAAAGAGACTTTACTTTGAAGTAGGCCTACTTCAAAGGAGAAACTGGGTATAAGAAGAGCACCCAAAACCACAGACTTTAGAAACACTTCTGGAACCAAGAGGAACCTCTGCCTGGAGAAGAGCTGAAGAGCTGAATAGCTGAGGAAGAAGAGCTGCCCTGCCTGTGACTGTGCTTTGTGGAGCTATCCTGCAGTTGCTCCGTCTGCCAGAGTAAGAGGGCAAAGACTGGACTTTGTGTGCCTTCCATCGTGAGAAGAAATCTCCAAGGGCTTGATCTAGAGCCTGCCTCCTGTTGTTTGAAGTGTCAGGGACAGCAAAGACTTCTCTCTTCCAGCACCTGGAGTCTCTGGAGAGACTCCTGCTCTGACAAGTGGTGCCCTATCCAGTCCCTGGGCCCTTGAAAGGAAAGCTGGTGGAAATCCAAGGAAATCGACTTCGGACGACTCCGGACCGATGCCGCTGCTGAATCCGGGGACGCCGCCTGCACCCAACGCCGTGACCTTCGCTGGAATGCGACGCTCTTCGCAGGCCTGACGCCGCTGCAGCCCCGCTGAAGTCCGCGACTCCGTGGAAGTCGCCGCACCACGTTGTGACCGACGCCGCTCGAAGTGCGCAGATTCAACATTTCGCACAGACGCCGCGATGCCCGACTTCGCGCATCGGCTTGTTTTCACTCTTCACCAAAGGTACTGTACTTGGGGGTCTACGCGACTCCGTGTCCGGCACCGCTGGTGTCGGCTTGTTGGGAACGACTCCGTCACGACGCGGTGTTAACACCTTATCGAATCATTTTTGTTTCTAAGCGCTATTTTTTAGTTTAATCTAAAAAAATTCATAACTTGACTTGTGTATGTCGGATTTTTGTCGTTTTGGTCTTGTTTTGTTTAGATAAATATTTCCTATTTTTCTAAACTGGTGTTGTGTCATTTTGTAGTATTTCCATTGAATTACTGTGTGTGTTGGTACAAATACTTTACACCTAGCACTCTGAAGTTAAGCCTACTGCTCTGCCAAGCTACCAAGGGGGTAAGCAGGGGTTAGCTGAGGGTGATTCTCTTTTACCCTGACTAGAGTGAGGGTCCTTGCTTGAACAGGGGGTAACATGACTGTCAACTAAAGACCCCATTTCTAACACCCTGCAAGACAGCACCCAGTGCACAGCATGTTTTGCAGTTGACAAGGCTTGTTGGCATCCTTCCGCGAAGTTCTTCATGCACCATGCAGCTCTGGCCCTAAGCACTCTATCCTGCGATGCACAGCTTCCTGAGTGGTTCCCCGGCAACGTGGTAGCCTTTGTCATAATGCTGAATATGCCTGCTTTTGCACCTCTTTTGTCCCCGTGCTCCTGTGCATGCTGCATAGTCTTCTGTAGGCTCTCAGAGTTGCTGAGACCCCCCCTCTGATTACCCCTCCTGGGTACACCTGGTCCTTCCTGGTCCCGAGCAGCACCATTTTCTGGTAACCGTGAGCTTTGTGTGTGCCAAGGCTTGTTGCCAGACTTCAGCGATGCAAATCAGACTGCAATCATCCATCCGGGATAGGAAATCATCTGCACCAGGCAGGAACTCGCATCCGTCTTCTTGGGTGCAGTACTGACTGTTGTTCTTCACCGGTGCCTCTTCTTTTGCGCCTTCATGCAGGTTAGCAGGGGTTTCTATTCTCCCTGGACTCTTCTGTGCTTCTTGGACTTGGTCCCCTTCTTCCACAGGTCTTCAGGTCCAGGAATCCACCATTGGTGTCTTGCAGTCTCTTCTGGTTCTTGTTTAATCTTCTTTCTCGTGTTTCTGTCTGTTCTTGGAAAGTTCCTGCACTTTACTCCTACACTCCTGTGCTCTGGGGTGGGTTCTAGTACTTACCTTTGGTGTTTTCTAGTACTCCAAGTGACCCTCTACACACTACACTTTCCTTTGGTGGGAAAATGACATTCACATTCCACTTTCTTAGTATATAGTTTGTGTTCCCCCTAGGCCCATTTCTAACTATTGTGATTTGTACTTTTTGCACTATTTTCTAACTGTGTTTACACCTGTTTCTGTATACTAGTGTATTTCATTTGTGCACTACTTACCTCCTATGGTAGTAAAGTCTCTATGGCATTTTTGGCTTTTAGACACTGCCTACATTTCACTAATACAGGATAACTGGTCCTGGTATAAGGTGTAAGTACCATAGGTACCCACTACAAACCAGGCCAGCCTCCTACACCTTTAAGCTAATTTTACTGTTTGTGGTTTTGTTTTACTCCTCTTGGCAAGCCCTAGACACTAGGGGGCATATTTATACTCTGCTTGAACCAAATATGTGTCATTTTATTTATCGAAAATTTGGCGCAAACTGAACTTCATATCTATATTTTGACATTAGACATGTCTAGCGTAAAAATATTGGAGTTTGCACAATCTTTTGGATGTGTGAACCTACCTTGCGTCAATGAGATGCAAGGTAGGTGTTCCCATCCAAAAAATGGTGCAAACCCCATAGCTCCATATTTATCACCCCATGCTAAAATGACGTATGGTGGGAGACAGGGCTAAATACACCATTATTTAACGCCTGGGTCATACCAGGCGTTAGGGGTCCTCTGGACCCATTTCCATGGTCAAAACACAGTGGAATGGGTCCACAGGTGCCCAACTTAAGCTGCAGGGCCACCCAGATCTACATCAGAGGGACACCAGATGGACACCAGAGGGACACTAGAGGATAGGGGACCCCGTCCCAGGTAAGTAGGGTAAGTATAGGTTTGCATTTCTTGTTTTTTGTAACATTTAGCCACACACTATCCCATATGGCCCACACCTACCCATACACCAACATCCACTGGGTGGGAACCAGGGCTCATCTATTAGCCACGCCTGGTGCCTCTGTTGTTGGGCCATCATATTTGGGATGCTGCTATTCCTCAGGATAAAGGCACCATGCACCGACCCTGGACACTTAGCATTGACATGGGAGATGTACTGGTCTGCCAGGCACACCATCTGGACATTCATGGAGTGAAAACTTTTTCGATTTCTGAACACCTGTTCATTTTGTCAGGGGGGGACAAATGCAGTATGTGCTCCATCAATTGATCCAATTACATTGGGGATATGTCCCATTGTATAGAAGTCAGCCTTCACAGTAGCCAAATGCTCCACCTGGGGAAAACAATGTAGCTGCACATGTGTTTAATCAGGGCAGACAACACTCTGGTCAGCACTATTGAGAACATTGGCTGCCAAGCCCACTGTCACTTGGAAAGAACCAGTTGCCAGGAAATGGAGAACTGATAGCACTTCCACAAGAGGGGGTATCCCAGTGGGCTGACGGACAGCAGATATCAGGTCAGGCTTCAATTGGGCACACAACTCTGTGATTGGGGCCCTGTCCAGTCTATAGGTGAGGATAATGTTCCTGTCCTCCAGTGTAGCCATGTCCACCACGGGTCTTTACACGGGGGCATGTCTCCATCTCCTATTCATCCGCAGTGGTAGCTATCTAAGGGACAAAAGAGTGAGGAGGCTGTCATAAACTGAACAATGGAGCCACAACAGTAGTCAGCAATCTGTAAACATGTTATGGGACAGTGTAATTTGTCAAGTATGTGCCTATTTATCCTGTGACGCAGCATCATTCCATAGGCCTGTTCCCCTCCCTCAAAATGGCCCCTATGGGGTACAGTGGGCAATGGTGATCTAAGCCGGCCGTGATGGTATGCACCGCCGCTGACGTGACCGCCATTTTCTATCATATTCCTCACTTGTTTCCTGACCTTCCATAGGAAAGGACCTACACTGCATGTGCTGCTGTGACCTGTGGAACCTACCATGGCCCTTGTGTATGGGGAAAGGGCCCCAGCCTTCACTTCAGAAGAGTTGGAGAGACTGGTAGATGGGGTCCTACCCCAGTACAGACTGCTGTATGGGCCTCCACACCAACAGGTGAGTACACTGTGGGTACGATGCATGTGGCATGAATGCATGGAGTTGTGCTTGAAGGCATTGTGTAAGCGGAGTGGATGTTCACTTGGCGGTGTACACATTGTGTGCTGGGCTATGTGTGTGCCAATGGTGATGGAAACGGGTGTGGTGGGCCATTCGTGTTACTAGCTGCACTGTTTGTCTAATGGTGTTCTCCTGTCAGTATTGCCTCTGCAGGTCAGCGCCCATCAAAAGAAGGGTATATGGCGTGCCATCGCCAAGGAGGTGTGGACCTTATCACAAACATTGGGAGGACCTGAGATGCTGGGTGTGGGAGACCGCAGAGGCCCAGCTGGGGGGTGGCCTCCCAACTAGGAAGGGGTGCCCGTCAGACCCTGAACCCCATGATGGCCAGCATACTGACAGTGGCTATCCTGAGCTGGATGGGCGCTTGAGGTCATCACAGCAGCCACAAGGGGGTGAGTAGAGTGGACATCATTGCATCTCACGGCTGGAGGGGTGGTATCAGGGTGGTAGTTGTGTGTCAGTGGGTGCCCCTAGGCCAGGCTAGACATAGCAGTGTAGGTCCTCTGGTGGCTAAGGGTCTGAAGGGGAAATACTGCCTACCTAGCTTGTTAGCATCCACTACTGGTCAGGGCTGCATGGGTCCCAGGTATGCTGCATTTGGCTGTGTGTTCTCCTCCTCATGCCTTGGTGGCTAGCAATATCACTGGTAGTGCAATGCATAGTGCACAGGCCTGTATACTGTGTGTGAGGGTGCTGTGTACGCCAACGGTGGTGTTGGTGCAGTCATTGATCCAGAGTATCATTTGTCTCTCTCATCCCCTTTCTTGTTTTGTCATCCTGTCCTTAGGTGCATTAGCATCATCTGGCAGAGAAGCAGAGGCAGAGTCCAGCGACGCTGAGGGCACAAGTGGGATGGAGGGCGAGGGGAGCAACAACGCAGAGACTGGAGGGGACAACACAGACTCAGATACCTCCTCCGATGGGAGCTCCCTGGTGGTGGCAGACACCTCTGTGACACCTCTGTGACCACCCCTGCTACAGGTACAGCCGCCAACCCCCATACCAACACCGCCCTCCCAGAGGCCCTTCAGCGAGTTGCCTGTGCCAACTCACCCAGGAGGGTGGGCATCTCCTTCACCCCAGGCACCTCAGGCCCTGCCCCAGTCAGCCCTGCTGCCCTGAGTGAGGAGGCTATTGACCTCCTGAGATCCATCTCTGTAGGACAAACAGCCATTGTGAATGCCATCCAGGGGCTGGCAGGCTAGATGCAGCAATCTAATGCATTCCTGGAGGGCATTCACGATGGGTTGGCGGCCCAACAGAGATCGATCCAGGCTCTGGCCTCTTCTCTGATGGCAGCTATTGTCCCTGTTTCTACCGTCCCCCCTCCAACTACCACTTCCCAGTCCCATTCTCCTCAAGCCCATCCCATTCCAAGCACACAGCCAGACGAGCATGCACACAAGACAACACCCAAGAGTGTCACAGGGAAACACAAGCACCACACTTCATCCCACAGGCACTCACACAAGCACCATTCAGTTGCAGACACAACAACATCTAATATCTCCACTGTCTCCCCCTCTTCCCCCTCTTCCTCCTCCTCCACCTCCCACCCAGTTACGTCCACACTCACACCTGCATGCACTACATCATCATCCAATACCTGCCTCATCACCACACCTAGCACAACACACACCTCACTGGCAGACACCTCCACAACATCCATGCACACGTCCGCTGTCCCCCCTCCTAAAGTACACAAACACAAGCACTCAGGCACCAGGCAGCCATCCACCTCACAACAGCATATAAACTATGCACCTGCACCCAAATCCAGCAGACAAACACCTCCAACAACCACTCATCCTCCACTCCCATTACTTCTCCCTCTTCCCGTCCCAATGTACCAAAAAAGCTTTTCCTTTCACAGATTGATCTCTTCCCTACCCCCCCCCCCACCCGTCCTGCATATACGGCCAGAGTATCAAGGGCACAGCCAAGCACCTCAGCCAAACATTCAACGGGCCCAGTTTTAGAAGATTCCAGGCCACAAAGAAGGGGAAGGAGCCTGCACCAGCCACAAAGAAGGGGAAGGAGCCTGCACCACCCACAAAGAAGGAGCCTGCACCAGCAGCTGCCACAGAGCCCCCACTGCCAGCCATGGTTGTGCAGCCATCAGAGAGTGCAGGTGCTGAGCATGAGCCTCCCACAACCACCACCACAGTGCAGCCATTGGAGGGTGCAGGAGCAGAGCAGGAGCCTTCCAAAACCACCACCACAGTGTAGCCGTCACCGCCGGCGTATGCCATATAGTCCAGCCTCCATGGGCTGCTGTGCGACCTGACCCCACCAGAACCAGTGGGCAAGTCACCCACTCGAGAGACTGTGGCCTTCCACACCTCAGGACCAATTACAGGCATGTTGCTCCCTCTAAGACCAGTGGGCATGTCACCCACTAGAGAGACTGTGGCCTTGCACTCCCCAGGACCAAGCACTGGGCATGTTGCCCCCTCCAGAACCAGTGGGGTATTCACCCACTCAAGAGACTATGGCTTTGCACTCCCCAGGAGCAAGCACAGGGCATGTTGCCCCTTCCAGAACCAGTTGTCTTGTTTCCTCATCCAGCTGAGGTGCCCCCCCGGAGGTGCCTGCCTATTTTCCAACTAATGCCCCTGCAGTGTTCTCTCTGAATTGGTCCAGGATTCCAGTGGGGCCTTGGACTTTGCCCTGTGGCCATGTGGCCCCTGTGAACTATGGACTGGGCAGTGTACCTTTATTGTACATTTGTACATATCTGTTGCAGTTCCACGTCGACTTATTAATTTTTGATGTTGATCTTATTACAATCACTGTAGTCAATTCCTGTTGTCCTTGCATTATTTTGATGATTATCATGGACAAATTGATTTTCTTGTGCAGCTGGTTATGTGTATGGTGTGTGTGAGTGTGGGGGGGGTTTGGGTTGTGCATGTGTGTGTCACTCTCGTTTTCCTCCGCCCGACCCTTGTGTGCTAGGCGTCTGCACTCACTGTCGTCGTCTTGGCCGACATTGGTGTTCGTGGGGGAGCATGACGTTGAAGATCATCAGGAAAACATGCAGTTTAGGTTCCATGATGGGGTGGTTCTTCCCTGTGTCTCCAATGGTGTATCCTTTGAATTCTGTGCTCTGTTTCTGCCAGGTTTTTGATGGTGTTGTTACCGCCCTGGAAAAGGTGGCGGATTGAATATGGTGGGTAGAACTTTGTCTTCCGCCTGGCTGTAGGTGGCTACCACCGTGGTGACTGCTGTTTCCGCCCTGGCGGTCAGTGTGATACATTGGCTGTCTTTCAGAGATATCACCACCATGGTCATAATTTGGCGGTAGTTAACGCCAGCCTGCTGGCGGTATTACCGCTACTTTATCACCCACTGCCAGGGTCGTAATAAGGGCCTTAGTGATGCAAGACTGGATCAAAGTAAAAAAATATGGCTGACTGCAATTGAGCGTGGTTCTGATACAAGAAGTCGATTGGGCCCAGTCATTGCTTAACTTTCTGAGAATTTTCTGAGAAAGTAACATTCTGCGGGGCAGGGCAGGGCAGGAAGGAGCATAATCATTGGGGAGCCTTGGGTCAAATATTTTTATATTCAAACTTAGACTCTTTTTTGGAAGTTGAAAATCTCCAGTGGTACGAGGCACAAGGCTATCGCTGAAGACAATTCCAGAGGCTTGGATACCCCTTTTGCGACGGGCCGCTGAACAGGATTTGCTGCTGCAGAGAAGAGCGTAGCATAAGAAGCTGCAATGTCAATCTGACTTTTGATGCAATTTGGGTGGATGATTGAGCAGGTTGTGTCGTAGCACTCTCGTCATGGGACAAGACTACTGATTTTGGTCAGCAGCACCACCCACCACCTGTAGGGGACTGAGTCAATCCAACACCGTCTGGTATCTGTTGACCTAACTCTTTTAGCTAGCTAGCAGCACCTCACCAAAACCTGGAGGTAAAGGTAATTTGTGGCAGCCTGACGCATGACACTCATTGACTCCTCAGGGAAGTCGTCTTTGGTGGATAATGCCTTTTTCTCTCATTGGCACAGGTCTCACATACACATAGTCAAAGAAGGAGATGCAGGACAGTTTTCAATGTGTTTATTGAAAAGACGTCCATCTAAATGCACAAGCTGCGATTTTTAGGAAGATGAAACATAGCACATTTAGGATTGTTAGCGGATGTGAAAAGCAAACAAACAACCTCATCATATTGGAATAAACATGTGCCTAAGAATTCTTTCCCACACTTCCTAGTTTCAAAGCGAGAGCAAGGCAGTGTTAGCCATTTTTCTCTGCCCATACTTAGTCCATGGAAGGAACACCCGTCCCCTTCTTTGGCCTGTGTGATATTTTATAATAAAATGTGCAATGTTCTGTGAAACAGGCCTGACATAGGTGTGGAGGATGGCTACGCACTCTTGTGGCAGCAATTCTAGACAGATTATCATGTACAGTCCTCAAGCAGCCTTGGGCAGAGGTACACAGTGAAATGTCATGCAGAGAAAGCAATAACAGCACTTTCACTGAATAACAGCTGTTAAGAAAAATAAAACATCCCCACTAACAAGCCAGTTATGCTAAAGTAAAGTTAAATGAATAAATGAAATGAAACATGTAACTAGGTAAAAGGGCACAGGCCACAGACCTAAGTAAAATACGAGTGCCCAAGCAAGGCTCTAAAATTAACCCATAATAGTTGGTCCCTGTCTCCTCCTAGCTCTAAAAGCAGTTTGTGACCAAAACATTTCTACATTTCCAGTTTCAGGTTTTGGCCATCTGGGCACCTTGAGCAAAGCAACCAAGGGTCAAGGGTTGCTGGGTCACCACTTTGGGGTTCAGGAGCAGGTTCAAGTTGGGGGGATACTTTTGTGTCCGAGTGAGACCAGCAAACTAGCCCTTGGCGACACTATAGTAGTAATGTCTGCAGGTGAAGATGGATGGCTCAAACAGCAGGGCTGGACTCTGAGGGTTCAAGTCTGGCTCCAAGCACCAATGTAGTTCTCCCAGGTAACGCAAAGCAGTCATACAGAGTGCACAGCAGGTGACAGCAGAAGGCAGTCTTATGAGAGTCCTCCTGTAGGTTCAGGAGTGAATTGAAGAGAGGATCTGAGGAACCTATTTTATACCCTGCTGCCATTCCTCTGGTAGATGGGAGAAGCTTCTAGAATGGCTCTTCTAAGTGCATGGAATTTCTTGACTCTCATGCCTTGGTTTCAAGCTTGCTGCAGTTTCTATATGGAGGTGATATGTTTCTGTCAGGTCTCACCTGGATTTTCTGCAGAAGTGAGAGGATGGTGCAAAGCTGAACAAGAGAGTCCAACAAAATCAGAGCTACTCCTGGCCAACGGGGAAGAGGTGAAGGGACAGATATAACACTGCTGTTGATGATGCCTGTTCCTTAGATATGTAGCTACCTTAACCATCTCCAAAGGCATATACCTGGAATATAAAAAACTGATATTACTAAAATATCTTAACATACTGTCAATTAAATGTAACTGGTTATTCCCCTCTCCCGCATATGATATATAGAGTTATATATGCTTCTGGAAGGCATATAATGTAATGTGGAAAACATTTTTTGTAATTTACAATCATATTTTACTTCAAACAATATCTAGATATGGAACATCAGATTACCTCCTATTCATGGCCACTTGCTTCTTGGAATGAGTATATTAAGGTAAGCAGCAACTTCTACAGATGAAATAATCATTAAAAGAATAAACTGGTACATAAATATAAGTGAGTGCATTAATTCATGCTGAGCAACTCAAGAATATGTCATAGTATTTCACAGTGCAACAAAATTATTGTCCTTCTAAATAGTAACTTTAGTCTGGCATGCGCATGTTATAAAGAACTAGCTTTGGCACATATGAAACAAAGTTTCTTGTTATTTTTTACAGAGTTGTCCTAACAAAAACCAAGGCCCTGATTCATACTTTTTTGTGCCGCATTTGTGTCATTTATTTGGTGCAAAAGCAGCGCAAACGTACAAAATACAACTGTATTTTGTACATTTGCGCCACTTTTGCATAAAAAAATTATGCAATTACGCAATTATGGTACACCACTCCATAAAGGACTTTTAAGTAAATTAGATATGTCAATCAGGTGTAAGCAATTAAACCATGTTATGGGGAGTGAGCACAAGAAAATTTGCAGTGGTAGAGCATACAGAGTCCTAAGGCCAACAAAAATGATTTCCAGCAAAAAATTAAGGTAAGTAGGCAAAACGCTTGGGGGAAGACCACACTAACACTGGCATGTCTAACTGTTAGAAGTTTGGTATCCACCTCAGGTGTAACTGTCACCGTGCCTTCAGTATCTGGACATGGACACTGTTAGAAATGGGGCCTTTGGTTGGCAGTCAGGTTACCCCCTGTCAGGACCCTCACTCTAGTCAGGGTAAGTCATACACAATCCAAATTATCCTATGCTCACCCTCTGGTAGCTTGGCACTGAGCAGTCAGGCTTAACTTAGAAGGCAATGTGTCAAGTATTTGTGCAAAAAATCATACAATTACACAATATAGCACCACAAAAATACACCACACAGTGTTTAGAAAAATATGTAATATTTATCTGGATATTTGCAGGTCAAAAACGATCAAAGATGCAAAAAGTAAATGTAGAGACATCACTGAAAAGTGATATAAAGTGTCTTAAGTATTTTTAAAGCAAACAAAGTCTCTTTCAAGCACAAAGTACCTGGTTCGCGTGAAAAATCTCTGCAAAGGGCCGCAGAGGAGGAGAAGCGTGGAAACAAAGGGGTGTGCATTGATTTCTCGGGCCACACACAGCGATGTGTCGTTCAGTTTCCATGCAGGTACGGCTGTGCGTTGATTTCCAGCACTCTGTTGTGGATCCTCTTCGGGTTGCAGGGTTTTCGGATGCCCCGTGGCCGGTGCGTGGAATCCTGGGCTCTTGCGGAGCGAAGTCACAAGCGCTGTGTTGTTCCAGTGGGCGTTGTGTGGAAGTTTCTTTCGCACAGCAGGCGCATCGTCGATTTCCCCTCTGGAAGTCGGGCTGCGTCGTCCCAGGTCGTCTGTGCGTTGATCCGGTGGGCCGTGCATCGAATTTCCGGTCACAACACAGGCCCCGTGTCGATCTTCTCCTTGCGAAGTCGCGCTGCGTCATACTGGTTCGGCATGCAGTAAATTTGTCACCGCGGGGCAGGCTGTACTTCGGTTTTAGCAAGCTGTGCCTAGAATTCTTGCCGCACAAGGAGTCCAGTTGCAAGAGAAAAGTCTTTTTGGTCCTGAGACTTCAGGGAACAGTCGGCAAGCTCTATCCAAGCCTTTGGAGAGCACCTCTTCACCACAGCCAAGGATCAGCAAGGCAGCAGGGCAACAGCAAGGAATAGTCCTTCAAAGAAAGCTGTCAGGTGAGTCCTTTGGGCAGCGAGGCAGTTCTTCTTGGCAGGATGCAGGTTCTGGTTACAAGTTTTTTCTCCAGGAGGTGTCTGAGTTGGAAGGGGCAGAGGCCCTGTATATTTACCCAAATGTGCCTTTGAAGTGGGGGAGACTTCAAATCGTGGCTTAGAAGTGCACCAGGTCCCCTTTCAGTTCAATCCTGTCTGCCAGGGTCCCAGCAGGGGGTGTGGCAGTTGTGTGAGAGCAGGCCCTACACCTTCCCAGCGCAGGAAGACCCATTCAAAATGCAGATGTATGCAAGCGAGGCTGAGTATCCTGTGTTTAGGGTGTGTCTGAGTGAATGCACAAGGAGCTGTCAACCAAGCCCAGCCAGACGTGGATTGTAAGGCACAGAAAGATTTAAGTGCAGAGAAATGCTCACTTTCTAAAAGTGACATTTCTAAAATAGTAATATTAAATCCAACTTCACCAGTCAGCAGGATTTTATATCACCATTCTGGCTGTACTATATATGATCTTCCTAAACCTTTCAGATCAGCAGCAACCACTCAAACAATGTATGAGGACAGCCCCAATGTTATCCTATGAAGGGAGTCGGCCTCACAGCAGTGTAAAAACAAATTTGGGAGTTTTACACTACCAGGACATGTAAAATACATGGTACATGTCCTGCCTTTTGCCTACACAGCACCCTGCCCTATGGGTTACCTAGGGCATACCTTAGGGGTGTCTTATATGTAGAAAAAGGGGAGTTTTAGGCTTGGCAAGTGCTTTTAAATGCCAAGTCAAATTGGCAGTGAAACTGCACACACAGGCCCTGCAATGGCAGGTCTGAGATAAGGTTAAGGGGCTACTTAAGTGGGTGGCACAACCAGTGGTGCAGACCCACTAGTAGCATTTAATCTACAGGCCCTGGGCACATGTAGTGCACACTACTAGGAACTTATAAGTAAATTAAATAGTCCAATTGGGTATGATCCAATGTTACCATGTTTAAAGGGAGACAGCATATGAACTTTAGCACTGGTTAGCAGTGGTAAAGTGCTCAGAGCCTAAAAACCATCAAAACCAGTGTCCAAAAAGTGGGGGGAGGCAGGCAAAAAGTTAGGAGTGAGCACCCTAAGGCTGTCAGGTCTTACAGACACTATGCCTGCAACGTGTTGCAGATGTGTCTGCCCATTTTAGCTCTCTTTCTTGTAAATAGGTATCTTGACAGTTTTTGGGACAACCCCCAGTCTGAAGGCCCAGGATGTACAGTCATTACTAGGACAAAGTCTTTATCTTCTTCCATTCCTAGTTTAGGTTCCTCTGCTCCATCTTCATTATCCTTGGTTTATGGTGAGTTCACATTACTTTGGTTTGGTTGCAGTTAGTCACCCCATCTCTGCTCCATATCTGTGACCTCATTATCCGATGACCATCCTTGTTCATCTTTCGTTTCATTGGTATCACATGCAGTTGAGAAGTCAGTGACATTCCTTACCTCTCCTACTGTTTATCGGGGCCTATCTTAGCAGTTCAGGCTAACCTCCATAGAGGGACTGTTTAAGGGATCTTCTTCTGCCTTTGTCTCTCTCCTAATGTCCTTTTAGGTCCTCTTAAGGGGGTGATGTATCGTCTCTCTCATTATCCCTTATCATCCTTGGGGTGTCTCATGATGTGCCTTTGGCAGGGCATTTGGGGCAGGACAAAACTTTAGAGAGGATTGTCACCCTGTTTTACTGGCCCCAAATGCGCAGGCAATCTGATGCCAATTGATAGTCTTGCCAGGCAAGTGGCAAGAGTGAGGAGAGATGCAAAGCTCACCTTTAACCATTACCTGCTGTGAGCACCCCTTTTGAGGGTGTGGGAATTGACATTGTGGATGCCTCCGGATCCCAAGACAGCCATGGGCAACAGATGTATCCTGGCCTTGGTGGAACATGCCACCTGATACCCAGAGGCCATCTCTGTGAGGTCACTGACAGCCCCTGTGGTGGGCTGGGCATTGATGGGGATTTTTACCCACGTGGGGTTCCCCAAGGAGGTGGTATCTGACCGGGGTACTCACTTAATATCTACCTTTATGAAGTGGAAGGAGGTGGCCTACAAGTTCACCACTCCTTACCACCCCCATGGAAATGGGTTGATTGTAAGGTTCAACTGATTTCCCTGAAAGGCATAAATATGGGTCTGTCAGAATCCATGAGGCGTACGTGGGACGTCCTCTTGTCATGCCTTTTCTTTGCATGCAGGGATGTACCACAGAAGGAACTTAGTTTAACCTCTTTGAGCTGCTGTATGGGCACCCTTTGAGTCTGGTGAAAGAAGGCTGGTAGAAAGCTCCCAGTAGTCCCCCTGAGGATGCATTTAGCTATGTGCTGGCCTTTAGAAACCAGACTACAACCTTCCGGAAACTCACTCAGGCAAACCTAGAAGCAATCCAGGAGGACAAGAAACAATGGTGTGACCAGAATACACTCTAGTTGAGTTTAGGCCTGTCCAGAAAGTGTGGATCATAGCCCCATTGGTGCCTCGTGCTCTCCAGGACTTGTGGACTGGGCCTTTTGAGGTGGTGTCGTGAAAGAGTAATGTCACCTATTGCAGACTCCCAGGAACTCTTTGAGGGTCGAACATGTGAACTGCCTCAAACCGCATTTTGAGAGGTGAACCTCTTCCTGACCTCTTGGCTGCCCACGAAAAAGATGGGTCTGATGGGTCTGTGGAGAGTGTGAACCTCTCCCCAACACTGACCCTGGAGCAGCAGAGGAGGATGCTCAAACTTGGCTGGAATGTGTGGAAAGAAGCTTTTGCTGTGGTCTGGGAACTGAGGAAGCTAGGACCCTACTTGTGTGGGACATCCGGGTTCAGACAGAGCACAGGCCCCTCAGATGGTTAATGCAGATAAGGGATGAGAACCCAAACCTGTTGAGGTGGTCCAACTCCCTACAGGGAATAGACTTTAAGGTGGAACACAGCCCTGGTACAGAACATGCGAATGCTAATGGTCTGTCCAGATTCTTCCGCCTTAGTGATGAGAACTCCCATGAGATTGGGTAGTTCTCCCCACTTTCAGCTGGGGGACATGTGTTAGACCAGGCATCCTTAGCACGGTTTCCCCTGTCTTTTTGCATCTGCTTCTTGTATTTGTGGTTTTGGTACTCTAGGCACTTTACCACTGCTGACCAGTGCTAAAGTGGAAGTGCTCTCTATTTAAATTGAGATTATGATTTGTTATCCCTGAATGGCATATTTCATTTACTAGTAAGTTCCTAGTAAAGTGCAGTAGAGGTGCCCAGGGCCTGTTAATCAAATGGTGCTAGTGGGCTGGCAGCACTGGTTGTACTACCCTCATGAGTAGTCCTGTAAACATGTCTCAGACCTGCCATTGCAGTGTCTGTGGGTGTTGTTTTTACCTGCCATGTTGAACTGGCAAGTGCACCCACTTGCCAGGCCTGGCCCAAACCTTCCCTTTTACTTCCTGTAAGTCACCCCTAACGTAGGTCCTAGGTAGCATGGGCAGGGTGCACTGTATTTAAAAGGTCAGACATGTACTGATGTGTTTTACATGCCCTGATTGCGGAATACTGCAAAATCCTTTTTCACTATCGCACGGCCTATCTCTCCCACAGGTAAACATGGGAATTACCTTCAAATGCCTTTTAAGTGCCGTTTCCTATTGGGAGTAGATAGAGATATGGAGTTTTGGGGTCTCTGAACTCACAATTTAAAAATACATCTTTTGGTAAAGTTGTTTTTTAGATTGTATGTTTGAAAATGCCACTTTTAGAAAGTGGGCATTTCCTTGCATAACCATTCTGTGTCTCTGCTTGGCTGCTGAATCCACGTCTGGGTCAGACTGGCAGTTGGGCTGTTTCGGAATTGACTCTAGACAGTAACACAAAGGAGCTGAGGTGGCTCCTGCATATCCTGATGAGTCTTGCTGGGCTAGAGTGAGAGGGAGGAGCTATTACCTGCACTTGAAAGGGCAGTGTCTGTCCCCTCACAATACCATCTTCATTGCCCTGCAGTGTAGCTGGAGCAGGGTAAGAAAGAAGCAGGATCTTGTGCACTACAAAGATTTGCCTACTTTAAACACAGAAATGAGTATAAGTAGTCGACTCAAAAGGACAGGAGCTGAGGAGCTGTGATGAGTACTGCCCCTTTGCTGTGTGTGCTTTGCTGGGTTGGCCTGCAGTTGCTGCCTCTGCCTTAGAGAGGAAAAAGACTGAACTTTACTGTGTATCCTGCTTATGAAGATTCTCCAAGGGCTTGGACTGTCAGGATGTCTCCGGGATATCAAAGACTCGATCTGCCAGGGCCAGGTCTGTCATGTTGAGACACCCTGACTTGCCAAGTGATGACACATCCAGTCCCTGGGGCCCTGGAAGGAGAAGCTGGCAGAACTTGAGTGGGAATCCCCGCACCGGAGCCCAGCAGCAGAAAAATCAGTGAAATTGACTCATCGCCAGCTCAGCACTGAATCATCGCTGCCATGCAACTGGATTTTTCAAGCATCGTCCCTGGGCATCAAAATCTTCAACATCACTGCATGGACCCAAGGTTGCTTGTCCAGAAACCAACGCATCCCTTCCCTGCGAGGAAAAAATCAACGCATCGCTTACCCGGCGGAGAAAGGATCAACGCATGGCCTCACTTGTGAGTAAGGAATCAATGCATTGCCTTCTTTTCCGACGCACGCTCGCCTCAGCAGCTTTATTTTTGACGCATACCAGGTACTTTGTGATATAACAACGCACATATTGATTCTTATGGATTAAGACTCTTTCTACTTTAAAAGTATTTATTTTTACTTGTGTATGTTGGATTTTTTTGTTTTGTTCTTGTATGATTTACATAAATGTTGGCTACTTTTCTAGACTGGTGTGGAGTCCTTTTGTGGTGTTTTTACTGTGTTACTGTATGTGTTGGTGGAAATACTTTATACACTACCTCTGAGATAAGCCTGACTGCTTGTGCCACACAACCAAGGGGGTGAGCAGGGGTTATCCTTGTCTTTGACTCCCTGACTAGGGTGAGGGTCCCTACTTGGACAGGGTGTTATCTGACTGCCAACTAGAGACCCAATTTCTAACAGTGGGGCTCTCTCGTCCCAAGATTAGTTGCCATCCTCTGTGACATGGTGTCGATATCACATGGCTAACTTGAAATCTATTTAAATTAATAGACTTAGCCACAGTTAAGCTGTCTATTGTACCCTTCAATCACTTTACCACAATCAATTATCTCTCTGGAAAAACAAAACAATGCTCATCCTTTTACTTCTTTTTGTCCTATTATATTGTAATCAAGATTGTGTTTGGCCTTCTATAATTCTAAAATCTGAAGGGGAGTACAATATATTCCTTTGATTTTACCGACACAGCCTGGTTTGCCTGTAGTTTTTATCTCTGTCTGTACTCCTAGTTGGAGACACAGTTATGTGTGCAGCCATGTTTTGTACACAGCCCTCCAGCTGCCCGTGTGTGGCAGAGGCAGCTCTCCAATCATGGCCTCTGTCCTATGCAACACCACAAAATACAATAATGGACAGAGTGTTGAAACTTTTCAAACACTCATCCAAAGTCACAAATCTGGGTTTAATCCATTATTATTTTCTTGCCACGTCCCCCCAGTTTGGACCCAGCCATATGCAAATCAGTCTTGACCCTGCTCCTCATGGGAACAGTCCAGCCTGACCTTCCAAGCCAGGTCCTCCCTTTACTGGAAAGAAGCATCATGGGACTGGTTTATGGGTATCACCCCTCATCAGCCAGGCTAGCTTGAATACATTGTTGTTTGAAAAGTTTCAACACTCCATAAATCATTTTATTTTGTGGTGTTGCTATGTGCCCCCCACAAGTGCAAAGGTATGCCCAGATGTGGCTCCCTTGCTCGCTGCATCATTGTATTCAAGCTAGAATGGCTGATGAGGGGTGTGTTGTAGTTGGACTCTCGCTCTTAAGCAAGACTGCTGGTTTAGGGAAGGCAGCACTTTTGTTTGTAGGTGACTGAGTCACTCCTACAACAAGTCGCAACTGTCAGCCCAACCTTCCCAGCTCACAAGCAGTACCTCACCAAAAACCCAAACAGTAAAAGGTGATTTCTGGCATCCCTACACATGGTCTCTATCTAAGACCTCTCAGGGAAGTCATGGTGAAACCAAAGTTATCCTTTCATTAAGTTAGCAACAAGCCTCATTTACACACAGGCAATGAAGTAGTTGCAGGAGAGTTTTCAATAGTTTATTGAAAAAAACTGCAATCTACGATAAAATGCATGAGGTGCAATGATTAGGATGACGAAAAAATAAAAGAAGCATAATTGTGAAGATGAGAGCTGTGAATACAAAAAAAAAAACATCTTGCAATAAACATGAGATGTAACATTTACAAAATACAAAGAGAACCTAATCTTTAACCTATGTGAGAGCAACGTATGATAAACCTAATCTGCCAGTACCATGTTCATGAGAAGCGCCTTCCAACCCTCATAACTTTAGAACGAGGTCTCTAGGTCACACTCCGTGGTGACACAAAGGTTGAGTTCTGCAGCAAGGTGACGTGCAGTGTAGATGGCATGTAGAAGGAATCCCTCTAAAGACCTTGTCCGTGTGAGATGCATTTAAACAGATCATGTAGGATCCCTACTCAGTTATGTTTCCAAACAACTGATAAGGAGGCAGACTTGTGGCAGCAATTATATAAACAATCCCCAACAAGTGTACATTGTGCTCCTGTCAAATGGGAGTGGGAAAAGAACATGATGTTAATACCTACGATCTTCACTGATCATGACGCTGATAATGACGCCTTCACATAATGGCACTGATTGTGCAAATCAGAACATTTCTGTAACTATTAACAATGACAGCCATCCTAAAAGAAATAATAAAATAAATGGACTAAGGTTAAAAGTCACTAGGTGATAGGGGCACAGCCCTTCAAGACGAAAGGCTAAGTAAAACTCCTGAGTCCCAAAAAAAACCTAAATTGGATTCACCATATCCTCCCCATTGCCGAAACAAGCATGCTAACTCGCTACTGAGGGTGCATGAGTCCAAGCTAAAATGCTCTTAGCTAAAAACAGTCTAAAATCGAATTAAAAACTAGGCTAAAACATACAAAGAGATAAAATGTCAGTCATGACAAGCATAGCAGACCAAATGTGAGCCGAATAATAAGACAATTTAGTGTTTTATATTTAACATTTTGAATAAAGCCAATGATTGAATCATTCAACAATAATCATGGTCTTGAAAAACGTCTCTGAAGTGATCAAATGGAAGTGCGTCCATGAAGGACTCTACATCGTCAGATGTAAGATGGATCACAGGATTTGCAGATTGATCCATGATGCAGAAGTGTGCAGATGCCTCAAATGCTGGATCACCTACATAGGCAGCACCATCCATAATGCCTGATGTCAATGGAGCCAAATAGTTAACCAGCGGTGCCTCATACATTGCCTTGCGAATCAACCTCAGTCTTATGGGGCAAGACCATGAATGACCCTTATGAGGAACATCAGCAGTTCCTTGTCCACTGGAGGTCCTGGCTGAACAATAAGACACACCAAATGTAGACACTTGAAGAGGCACCAGGTACAATGAAAGACAGGTTGCACGCACCACAGGACTGGTAGGAATGGCAATGACTAATCAAGCTTCAATTCTTCCAGCAACGGAGCACCAAAGAACTGTACCATGTGATCATGACACAGCTGGGCTGGTGGTAGTAGCTTAGTTACTCCGCTTAGCTGAGAAGGCACAACCACTGAGTATTAGGAATAGCAGCAGCAGTATCCCGCCAATCAGTGCCAAACTCACAGGAAAGCCACCAAACACACTAGAAAAGACTGAATGGATAGCCAATGGAATTACTCGGAAGACAGTCTGGAAGATAGAAACAAATTCCAACCTGACAGCCTTAAAGAAGTGTACAATCCCTGCAGTGCTGGAGTCGGTATGATTCTGAAAACCAGCTCTCCAAAGTGCTGGGGAAGTTGGTATTTAATAGGGATTGTGTCTCAGCTGATGATCTCACTATCTGGAGAGCATGCATTTCTCTTGCCGATGTCAAAGCCATTTGTTTTTGGAACAGTAGCGCCTTTAGTCTGCTCAGCTTGTCATCATTTACATTAGTAGTATCAATGTGAGGCCACATTTCTGCTACTATTGTCTCTTGTGTGTAGGGGGGAATAAAACATGTCCACAGCAAGTTACAATTTGAGACACTGAAATTGCGTAGGCAATTCCTGGTCTCATTCCACAGCAGCTCTGCTCGATCAGGACCACATAACTTCCATTCACAAGTATATGAAATGCTGGAAGAATCAAAGGGACAGGTGTATCCATCTGATAACATGCCAAGTTTGTAACCCCTGATTTGCAGAAACCGTGAAGTGAACCTGTTTGCAGATCACAGAATGACTAATAGTAGTTTAACATTTTGCTTTCACTCACAAAGACCTCTGTTTTGCCGTTCCAAAATTTGAACTCGAAAACCAGCTCCCACTCTTCTTTAATATAGCTATCTTCTAGCTGCTTGTATCTGCTCACAGCAAAATGTTTCATTTTGTTAAACGAAAGGTGGAAATTGGAAGATTTATAATGTCATGTACTAACCATACTGTTGATGGACTTTCTGCTACTGTAAAAGGCAGCTTTTCTAACTTTTCAGTATTACGAATGGTATAACTTGATTCCTCTTTAGCCACTATCTGTTGCTCCCTGGACAAATTAAAAGTAGCATACAAGTCATTACTGTGTATGTGTTTCCCCGAGATGCAGCCATTTTTCAGAATCTGCAATGTCCAACGCAACTGCATGATGGAACACAGCTGACTGTCCATGGTGTAAAAGGGACATGTCATTCTGAATGATAGCAATCGCAGAAAACACCATATTATTGGAAGTATATATTCTATTGGACAGATTATTCATGCGATTATCGACAATAGCTAAAGTCTTTACCATATTTTTCTTAGCTATCTTCCTTAAACGTGAAGCTGCTTCCATTTGAGAAAGCTTCCAGATCTCATTGTATATGACGTACAGGAATAGTCTGGAGCATTGTTTTTGTGGACCTAGCAAAAAATCTTGCAAGTCTACGTCCTCTGATAGGAGACTAAGCTGCTAGTGTATTAGTGAAAAAACATTGTTGGCACAGTCTACCCACACCGTATGTGGTAACTATACCTGAGTGTTGACCCGAGACATAGCGAGGGGGGCAGAAAGCCATACCCCCACCCCAAATAAATGGGGCCAAAGTTCTTCTGCCCAGTGGGCAGATGGGGCAATTACCCCCGACCCACACACCAGGAGGGCAAAAAGTCTACTAGATGCCATGGAATTAAACAAAAACAAAAAATAGTGGGGTGGTGGCTACCAAACAGTATGGGCCTGGTTATGCCCCCACCCCAACTGAAGGGGGAAACAGTCTTTCAGCTCTCCCCCGCACCCTAAAACATATTTTCCCACGGCAAGCAAGAGGACATATGATTATTTTGGGTTTTGGTTTTACATTTGGGCCATGAAAGCTAGGTAACTCTCAAAATCGTCCCACTTAGAATAGTGAGGGCTGCACTTTTTTGACTTTGGGACGCTGCCATGTAGAAAAATCCACAAGACACATCTGAAAACTAAACATCTGGTTGATTCCAGGGTGGTGTGCTTCAAATGCACCCCGCACCATTTTCTTACCCACAATGCCCTGCAAACCTCCATCTTTGCTGGAAATCATACATTTTTCCCACATTTTCGTGATGGAACCTTCCGGAATCTGCATGAATCCACAAAATTCCTACCACCGAACATTGTAGCATCTATACCGATAAAAATTCTGTCCCTCTTGTCAGCCTAAAAAAGTTTTTTTTCAAACTGCCCTTTTGGACCCGCTTTGGTTCCCCCTCAATTTCGACACGTTTTTGGCTATTCCCTGTCACAGGCACTTGGCCCACCTACACAAGTGAGGTATCATTTTTACCAGGAGATTGAGGGGAACATTGGGTGGTAGGAAATTTGTCATAGTGCAGTGATCCCACACAGAAATGTGATTTTTTTAACTAAATTTGAAGTTTGCTGAGGATTCTGGATAAGAAAACATTGGGGGATCCACACAAGTCACACCTCCCTGGACTCCCTCGGGTGTCTAGTATTCAGAAATGTCTGGGTCTGGTAGATTTCCCTGGATGGCTGCTTAGGCCCAGGACCAAAAGTGCAGGGGCCCCCCCTGCGAGCACTAGACCTACCCACACAAGTAAGGTGCCATTTTTATCGGGAGACTTTGGAGAATGCTAGGTGGGAGGACATTTTGAGGTTTACAAAGGATTCTGGGTAACAGAACCTGGTGAAAGCCCCACAAGTCACCCCATCTTGGATTCCCCTAGGTGTCTAGTTTTCAAAAATGCACAGGTTTGGTAGGTTTTCCTAGGTGTCGGCTGAGGTAGAGGCCAAAATCCACAGCTAGGCACTTTGCAAAAAACAGCTCTGTTTTCTTTGGGAAAATTTGATGCCCACGTTGTGTTTTTGGGCATTACCTTTCAGGGGCGCTAGGCCTAACCACTCAAGTGAGATACCATTTGTATCAGGAGACTTGGGGAAACACTGGGTGGAAGCAAATTTGTGGCTCCTCTCAGATTCCAGAACTTTCTGTCACTGAAATGAGAGACAAAAGTGTTTTTTTGGCCAAATTTTGAAGTTTGCAAAGGATTCTGGGTAACAGGACCTGGTGAGAGCTCCACAAGTCACCCCATCTTGTATTCTGCTACGAGTCTAGTTTTAAAAAATGTGCCTGTTTGGTAGGTTTCCCTGGGTGCCAGCTGAGCTAGTGGCCAAGATCTACAGCTAGGCAAAAAACATGTCAGATTTCAATGTAAAAATGTGATTTGTCCATGTTGTGTTTCCTGTCGTGAGCATTAGGCCTACCCACGCACGTGAGGTACCATATTTATCGGGAGACTTGAGGGAACACAGAATAGCAAAACAAGTGTTATTGCTCTTGTCTTTCTCTACATTTTGTCCTTCCAAATGGAAGAAAGTGTGTAAAAAAGAGGTCTATTTGAGAAATGCCCTGCAATTCACATGCTAGTACGGGCACCTCGGAATTCAGAGATGTGCAAATAACCACTGATTCTTAACACCTTATCTTGTGTCCATTTTGGAAATACAAACATTTTCTTGATAGCTATTTTTCACTCTTTATATTTCAGCAAATTAATTGCTGTATACCCGGTATAGAATGAAAACCCTTTACAAGGTGCAGCTCATTTATTGGCCCTGGGTACCTAGGGTTCTTGATGAACCTACAAGCCCTATATGTCCCTGCAACCAGAAGAGTCCATTAGACGTAACGGTATATTGCTTTAAAAAATCTGACATCGTAGGAAAAAGTTACAGAGGAAAACGTGGAGAAAAATTGCTGTTTTTTCACCTCAATTTCAATATTTTTTTATTTCAGCTGTTATTTTCTGTAGGAAACACTTGTAGGATCGACACAAATTACTCCTTGGTGAATTCAGAATTCTGTCTACTTTTCAGAAATGTTTAGCTTTCTGGGATCCAGCATTGGTTTCATATCCATTTCTCTCATGTGTGTCCCAGTAAAATGCCAAAATTATGTTGACAAATTGGGTTTTCTGATTCAAATCTGTCTGTTCCTGAAAGCAGGTAAGATTGTTATTTGAGCACCATAGACCCTTTGTTGATGCCATTTTCAGGGGGAAAAAAATCCAGAAGCCTTCTTCTGCAGCCCTTTTTTCCCATTTTTGTTAAAACAAACTACATTTTTGTTGTATTTTGGTTAATTTCTTGGTCTCCTTCAGGGGAACCCACAAAGTCTGGGTACCTCTAGAAACCCTAGGATGATGGAAAAAAGGACACAAATTTGGCATGTGTAGCTTATGTGGACAAAAAGTGATGAGGGCCTAAGTGCAAATAGGCAAAAAAACGGTTTGGCACATGAGGGGGAAAGGTCTGGCAGCAAAGGGGTTAAATACTGGTCTATGTCTCGTTGTTAGGTGGAGAAAATAATGTCCCCAATGATTATCATGAAATATTTACCCATAATTCGCTGTATTCATATACACATCACCACTTTCAAATACAGTGCAATCCTGTAGCTCAGAAAGCATAGAATCAACTGTTTTAACATCCCAGTCATCAGAAACAACAGCAGGCGTAATTACATCAGTCATTGAAATTGTGAACACATAAGGAATTTGGATAACTTCAGTAGGCCCGTAAATATCAAATGGAACTTTATCCTAAACAATCCCAACTGGAATTGAAACTGCAGCCTTATGTGAGGAAAGATATGGTGTTAGAACTTCATCTACTGGCTCGACAGAAGAGCGTTCAGGAAGATGATAACCATTTATCAAGAGAAAGAAAAAAGTCAGAAAAACCCATCCATAAAAGAAAGGCAATTACTGCTAGAAAAATCCACAGATAATGCCATAGATTGACCAAATAGTTATTTTAAGCAATATGTACAGCTTACATGCCTTTGAAACAGTTTCAGTTGGAGGTACAGATGAAGTTGAAGAAAAGTCATCAAGGTCGATGGAATAACCAGAAGCAGTCTCTGCCAACACAAGAGCTGGTGCATTACTGGTGCATGGATCCACTTCACGTGGAGTTTCATAGTAGATGTTGTTGTCAGTTTGTGTTGCATTGGAGTAGAAAACAGCCACATCTTGGACAGTTCTTTTTGAAGAAGTGGTAACAGGAATCAGCAAAAGAAAATTTTCCACCTTCCCTATGCTCAAGGAGACATTTGTAGCACTGTTGTACATGCTGATATATTCAGAAGGGTTGTTGTTTCTTCTTTGGAGAGGTGCATCCTGTTGGATAGTGAGAGGGGACTGGGAACTACTCAAGGGACTGTGCAGGATCGGCCACATGGTGCAATTTGACGTTGTTGATGGAGTCAAATCGGTTCCCTTTGGAACCTGGCAGTGGTGGTAGAATGACAGTTCTGGTGTCTTGTGTTCCCCAGACTGGAACTGGTGCTCTGTAAGATGGGTCAAATTCCTTCTTCACAGCAATCTTCTCATAAACCAAATCCCCAACTTTAGCAATCCAGCCTGCAGAAGTTGTTGGCAAATCCCTTATTCCTAAATCGGCAGCACTGGCAGATGAGTTATAATCACAAAATTGTTGAAGCTCCTGTTAGACAGTGAGATGTTTATTTATATCAAAAGGTATGTCTGCTGCCACAATATCCGGGCCATCTAGGTTTGGGACATACATAGGTATCCCAAAAAGGTCCACACAAGAAGTGGACCCCACATCGGTGATGAAACCAACTGCAGCCTGAATCTAATACTCTAGCTGTTAAGGACTCCTTTCAGTCACGATTCATACTCTCTGCAACAGAATTACCCTTGGGATGAAATAGGAAGAGTAATGGAATTCAAAACCCATCGTCCTCATGGTATGGAATACTGCAACCAAATATGTACCAATAAAGACCAGCAAGTCTTTTGTAACAGTTTGAGCATCAGCCAACCAATGTGGCCACACCCACAGGAATGTAGAAAAAGAATCAACAGCGACTAAGATGTATTTGCATGCACTATCAGGTTGTAAGGGACCACTATGGTCCAAGTACACACATTGTGGAGGCCTATTGGACACTAGGAGGGATGTCTGCTGTGGGCATTTGATGTTTGAGCCCTTTATTTGCTGGCAAAAGTCATAGCAAAGGGCATATTGCTTTGTCTGTTTTTAATAAACGGCCACCAGAAGCATCTCTGTAGAAGTGATATTGTGGCTGCGACACAAGCATGAGCAGATGCGACACCCTCATGTGCTGCTTTGGTGGGATCTAATCTCTGGTCTTGGTTGGGGATCACTCAATCTCCCACCCCAGGAATTGTCGCAAAGGCAACATTCTGTGCACTGATGTGGTAGGAATATATTGTAACGTATGCTTTTGGAAGAGGCTTACCCTCAGCCGAAGCTTTCGCAACAGCCTGAATTTCATTATCCAATCTCGTCTGAGAACGAGTCACTGCAGCAACAGAAGATGTATTTGGCTGCTTCATCAGCTAAAGTGTTTCGTATAACGTGTACTCCTACACATTGGTAGCCATGAGCATCTGGTAGCTTATCCTTAAGATCAGCAACCTTCCCCTACAGGGTTTTGTGTTTTATGGTGTTCCCCTTTGAGTCTCTGAATCCATTCAACTGCCAATGATTGAGGTTATCATTGAAGGACTGGACACAGTAGTATGAATCATGCACAATCAATGTGAGCTATCTTGAATCCGTATATTCCATTGCCAAAATAAGAGCTTTAAGCTCAGCCAACTCTGCTGTGCAGTCCCCCAGGGTTTGGAAGTAGGTATTTTGAGGGTAGAATACACCATCCTTCATCACTCCGCTCATGGCTGCGCAAGCTGCTGAGTATTGATGTTTTGTACTCATAGCTGGTTATGCCGAACCATCAATTTAAATGACAGTTTGATATCTGTCAAGTGGCAAGATGTTAAGAGGTGCTGGGTACTTCTCTTTGTACTGGAGAAATTCTTGTGTTTGAAGTTTTGGGTCATAGATGTAATCAACATCAGTGGCAGTCAGGGAGGTTGCCCATTGACTCCAGCATGGATGTAATGCTTTAGCATTAGGAATGCTTGCTCTGGTGACAGCCTCTAAGGCTGGCACCGGGGTAATGACAATAATACAATTTCCTTGGGCAAGTGGCCTCTCCTTAATGACAGCATCTGTACAGCAGTCACAATTTTTTCTGTGGGTACAAAATGTTGTTTTACATTTGAGTATAAATGTGATTTTTATGCTATGGGCACCGTGTTTCCCTCATTAAAGGTGACATAAGTGAACTCAACTGCACCAGCAACCATTCTTATGACCAGATTTGTTTTGTTGTCACATCAGTGTGTTTTGCTTCTAGCATGTCTTGCTGTAATCCTCTAAGGATGTTTGTGTGTTCCACTGTCCAGTATCTGCTTGAGAAGTCTGGGTGAATAAAATCATAGAGTGGTTTGATGTGCTGTGCATAATCTGGAACGTAAGTTTTTCCAAAGTTAAAGAAACCTAGTAAAGACTGCAGTTTCTTGATGGTATTTGGTGGTTGAAGTTAAACACATTTTTCTAAAAAGTGCGAGGCCTGGCTCTTGCCCTCATTTGATAGCTGAGATCCCAGGAGCAATATACTGAGAAAGGCTACCTTAGTTTTCTTGAAATCGAATTTGTAGCCAAGGGCTGCGACTCCTAGAACAAACTGATCGACCCTAGCAAGATGAATGTTGCGGTTGTCATCTGTGAGATAGATGTCATCCACATAGGACAACGCCTCAGGGTCAATATGATGCAATATTGATTGTTGCACAGGCTATAAGAACAACCCTGAGTTGTTCTTGTAGCCCTGGGACAAACAACAAAAATGTTTTGTGTTTTGTGAGCCAAATGAGAATGCACTCAGGTCTCGACTTTCATGTGCTGAGTTTTGGCAGAAAAAAACGCTGGAAACATCCAAGGCTGTTTTGTATTTTTTACGCACTGTGTTGTTAATTAGTGCAGTGTTGTGTGCATTTTGAATTGCATATGTGCATGTGTAATTGTTCAGGTGTCTGTAATCTTAGACTATTCTATATGAATGGTCTGGTTTTTCAATGGGGAATAATGGGTTATTCATTGGAAAGACACAGGGCTCTAATACTCCCTGGCACTTGAGTTGAGTGAGGATCTCTTTCAATGGGGCTTTAGCCTCTTGTTTAACAGGATATTGCGGCTGAAGCTGGAGAGTAGACCTAATCGGTATTACATGGTATGGGGAGTCCTCATTCCACCCTGCGTGATTGGGGTATAGCGCGGGTGCCTGACTAAAGCCCAGTTAACAGCATAAGCTTATTTTACCGCTTCCGGAACAAGTTCTGAGAAAGAATGCAAAATGACATCTTCCCCACATGGGAGCTTACGGACGTGTTAGGGTGGCCAGTCTCTTTCTGCCAGCAGGGTATCACAATCTAGATATTTAAATCATAAACCCTCTCGGGTGGGAGAACACGCCCGTCTGCAGTCTTGACTGCAAGAAAGTCGTTAGTTGCTGTCGCATCCAGATGATCTTTTAGACTCTGGTGACCTATTGTAACTTCTGCTGTGCTGTCCAGCAGGGTCAATGCCCACATCTTTTTCATCAGCAATGTTCTCACGTTTGCAGGCATGTTTTATTAAAATTGCTGACACCTTTTTTTTTTTATTGTGGCTTTTGTTGTGGTGATTTGTCTTCTTTCTTGTCTGAAGACCGCTGTAAGACTTTCTTCTGTTTTACGTAATCAGGACATTGCTCTGACAGGCCCACTCTCTCACTCCATCTATCCGGTGTGTCCTGAAAGGAACAAGAGGGATGTGAATCAGTGTATCTGTCAGGAGCCTTTAGAGTTTCTCTGTTTCTGAGATTATGGGCCTGATTCTAACTTTGGAGGACGGTGTTAAACCGTCCCAAAAGTGGCGGATATACCACCTACCGTATTATGAGTCCATTATATCCTATGGAACTCGTAATACGGTAGGTGGTATATCCGCCACTTTTGGGACGGTTTAACACCGTCCTCCAAAGTTAGAATCAGGCCCAATGTCTCTTTACTGAGCTCTCTGGATGTGGAGAGTCTTCTCTCTGAATTTGTCTGTATTTTTTTTTGTTTTGTATATGCCAGTGATTTTTTAGAACCCTCTTGTGCTTGTTTAGTACCGCCCTTACGTGTGGTACCATGAATTTCAGGCTTCTTCGGCTTGACTCTCAACCTTTCTTGTCCTATACTAATATTGGTGTCAGAAATAATTTTTAGTAGTTGATGCTCCTGTTCCAGCTGTGGAATCTCCCAGAGCCGCTGGTGTATAGCCGACGCTACCGCTTCCCCTTTAACCCCTTCGCTGCCAGGACTTTTCCCCCTCCTGTGCCAGGCCTTTTTTTGGCTATTTGGGGCAGTTCGAGCTTAGGCCCTCATAACTTTTTGTCCACATAAGCTAGCAAAGCCAAATTTGCGTCCTTGTTTTCCAACATCCTAGGGATTCTAGAGGTACCCAGACTTTGTGGGTTCCCTGAAGGAGGCCAAGAAATTAGCCAAAATACAGTGAAAATTTCGTTGTTTTAAAAAAAATGAGAAAAAGTGGCTACAGAAAAAGTCTTGTGGTTTTTTCCCTGAAAATGGCATCAAGAAAGAGTTTGTGGTGCTAAATTCACTAGCTTCCCAGCTTTCAGGAACAGGCAGACTTAAATCAGAAAAACCAATTTTTCAACACAAACTTGGCATTTTACTGGGACATACCCCATTTTTACGATTTTTTGTGCTTTCAGCCTCCTTCCAGTCAGTGACAGAAATGGGCGTGAAACCAATGCTGGATCCCAGAAACCTAAACATTTCTGAAAAGTAGACACAATTGTGAATTTAGCAAGGGGTAATTTATGTAGATCCTACAAGGGTTTCCTACAGAAAATAACAACTGAAAAAGAAAAATATTGAAATTGAGGTGAAAAAAACAGCAATTTTTCTCTACGTTTTACTCTGCAATATACCGTTACGTCTGCTGGACTCTTCTGGTTGCGGGGATATATAGGGCTTGTAGGTTCATCAAGAACCCTAGGTACCCAGATCCAATAAATGAGCCGCACCCTGCAGTGCGTTTTCATTCTATACCGGGTATACAGCAATTCATTTCCTGAAATATAAAGAGGAAAAATAGCTATCAAGAAAACCTTTTTATTTTCAAAATGGGCACAAGATAAGGTGTTGAGGAGCAGTGGTTATTTGCACATCTCTGAATTCCGGGGTGACCATACTAGCATGTGAATTACAGGGCATTTCTCAAATAGACTTCTTTTTTCCACACTCTCTTATATTTGAAAGGAAAAAATGTAGAGAAAGACAAGGGGCAATAAAACTTGTTTTGCTATTCTATGTTCCCCCAAGTCTCCCGATAAAAATGATACCTCACTTGTGTGGGTAGGCCTAGTGCCCGCGACAGGAAATGCCCCAAAACACAACGTGGACACATCACATTTTTTCACAGAAAACAGAGGTGTTTTTTGCAAAGTGCCTACCTGTAGATTTTGGCCTCTAGCTCACCCGGCACCTAGGGAAAGCTACCAAACCTGTGCATTTGTAAAAACTACAGACCTAGGGGAATCCAAGATGGGGTGACTTGTGGGGCTCTGACCAGGTTCTGTTACCCAGAATCCTTTGCAAACCTCAAAATTTGGCTACAAAAAACCTTTTCCTCACATTTTGGTGACAGAAAGTTCTGGAATCTGAGAGGAGCCACAAATTTCCTTCCACCCACCGTTCCCCCAAGTTTCCCGATAAAAATTATACCTCACTTGTGTGGGTAGGCCTAGCGCCCGCGATACGAAATGCCCCAAAACACAACGTGGACACATACCATTTTTTCACAGAAAACAGAGGTGCTTTTTGCAAAGAGCCTACCTGTAGATTTTGGCCTCTAGCTCAGCCGGCACCTAGTGAAACCTACCAAACCTGTGTATTTTTGAAAACTAGAGACCTAGGGGAATCCAAGATGGGGTGACTTGTGGGGATCTGACCAGGTTCTGTTACCCAGAATCCTTTGCAAACCTTGAAATTTGGCTACAAAAAACACGTTTTCCTCACATTTCGGTGATAGAAAGTTCTGGAATCTGAGAGGAGCCACAAATTTCCTTCCACCCAGCGTTCCCACAAGTCTCCCGATAAAAATGATACCCCACTTGTGTGGGTAGGCCTAGCGCCCATGATAGGAAATGCCCCAAAACACAACGTGGATACATCCCATTTTTTTTAAGAAAAGAGAGGTGTTTTTTGCAAAGTGCCTACCTGTAGATTTTGGCCTCTAGCTCAGCTGGCACCTAGGGAAACCTAGCAAACCTGTGCATTTTTTTAAACTAGAGACCTATGGGAATCCAAGATGGGGTGACTTGTGGGGCTCTGACCAGGTTCTGTTACCCAGAATCCTTTGCAAACCTCAAAATTTGGCGAAAAAAACACATTTTCCTCACATTTTGGTGACAAAAAGTTCTGGAATCTGAGAGGAGCCACAAATTTCCTTCCACCCAGCATTCCGCCAAGTCTCCCGATAAAAATGATACCTTACTTGTGTGGGTAGGCCTAGTGCCCGTGACAGGAAATGCCCCAAAATACAACGTGGACACGTCACATTTTTTGACCGAAAACAGAGGTGTTTTTTGCAAAGTGCCTACCTGTAGATTTTGGCCTCTAGCTCAGCCAGCACCTAGAGAAACCTACCGAACCTGTGCATTTGTGAAAACCAGAGACCTAGGGGAATCCAAGATGGGGTGACTTGTGGGGCTCTGACCAGGTTCTGTTACCCAGAATCCTTTGCAAACCTCAAAATTTGGCTACAAAAACACATTTTCCACTCATTTTGGTGACAGAAAGTTCTTGAATCAGATAGGAGCCACAAATTTCCTTCCACCCAGCGTACCCCCAAGTCTCTCGATAAAAATGGTACCTCACTTGTGTGGGTAGGCCTAGCGCCCACGAAAGGAAATGGCCCAAAACACAAGTGGACACATCACATTTTTTCACAGAAAACAGTGCCTACCTTTGGATTTTGGCCTCTAGTTCAGCCGGCACCTGGGGAAACCTAGCAAACCAGTTCATTTTTGAAAACTAGAAACCTAGGGGAATCCAAGATGGGGTGACTTGTGGGGCTCTGACCAGGTTCTGTTACCCAGAATCCTTTGCAAACCTCAAAATATGGCAAAAAAAACACTTTTTCCTCTCATTTCGGCGACAGAAAGTTCTGGAATCTGAGAGGAGCCAAAAATTTCCTTCCAACCAGCGTTCCCCCAAGTCTCCCGATAAAAACGGTACCTTACTTGTGTGGGTAGGCGTAGCGCCCACGAAAAGAAATGGCCGAAAACACAACGTGGACACATCACATTTTTTCACAGAAAACAGAGTTGTTTTTTGCAAAGTGCCTACCTGTGGATTTTGGCCTCTAGCTCAGCCGGCCCCAGGGGGTCAGAAATGGCCTAAAATAAATTTGCCCCCCCAACCCTCCCCCGGGAGCGACGCTTGCCTACGGGGTCGCCCCCCCTGCATGACATTGGCGCCCAAAAAAAAATCCCCTGTGCCTAGTGTTTCGATTGACCTAAAATCGGCCGATCTGCCCCCAAGGGGGCAGAAATGGTCTAAATACAATTTGCCCCTCAGGGGAGCGACCCTTGCCTAATGGGTCGCTCCCCATCTCTAAAAAAGCAAACACAAAAAAAAAAACACCAAAAAAAAATTGCCCTGGCGCCTAGAGGTTTCTCCCCCCCTAATAATCGGCCGATCTTCCCCCAGGGGGGGCAGAAATGGCCTAAAATCAATTTGGCCCCCCACCCCCCCAAACCTCACCCGGGAGCAACGCTTGCCTACGGGGTCACTCCCTCTGCGTGACATTGGCGCCCAAAAAAAAATCCCCGGTGCCTAGTGGTTTCTGCCCCCTTGGGGGCAGATTGACCTAAAATCGGCCGATCTGCCCCCAAGGGGGGCAGAAATGGTCTAAATACAGTTTTCCCCTCAGGGGAGCGACCCTTGCCTAATGGGTCGCTCCCCATCTCTAAAAAAACAAACAAACACAAAAAAAAACACCCCCAAAAATATTGCCCTGGCGCCTAGAGGTTTCTGCACCCCCCCGGGGGCCGATCGGTTTAATAATAGAAATGGCCTTCCAAAAAAATGCCCCCCCCTGGGAGTGACCCTTCGCTCAAGGCGTCGCTCCCTTATGCCACTTTCAGAAATAAAAAATCCCTGGTGTCTAGTGGGCGTTTTGACAGCCGGAGCTACAGTTGCCCCGGCTGAGTCAGGTGTCATGAACTTCGGTGTGACAGCACTCAGGACTCACAATGTTGTGGGACTTTGGTAGGGCTGCTACAGTGTCGGGCCTGTGGCATCGGTTGGGGTTGTCGCACTCCAGTGGGGGCCACAGCTTTGGTTTGCAGGCAGAGGCGCAGAGTCGTGCAGCGACGCAGGTGCTGGAGTCGTCCTGAGTCAGTGTGCCTGGTTTTTCTTGGTGTTCAGGCCAGCTTTCACTCCCAAGGTCCCAGGAACTGGATTGGCACTACTTGGCAAGTCAGGATCCTCAGGCTGGCAGGTGAAGTCTTGCTGTCACTTCTTAACTGGAGGAAAGCTTAGTCCTAGCCCTTGGAGAAACTTCACAATCAGGATACACAGCAAAGTTCAGTCTTTGTCCTTTCTCAGGCAGAAGCAGCAACTGCAGGCCAACCCAGAAAAGAACACATGACAAAGGGGCAGTACTCCTCCTCACAGCTCTTCAGCTCTTCTCTTTGGGACAGAAGTGTTCTAAAGGTCTGGGGTTTTGGGTCAACTGGACAAATTGGAGCAATATTCATGCTTGCTGTATGCTTTTCTGCCTTTGAAATAGGTAAACTTTGAAGGAAATTCTCTGTTGTTCACAAAATCCGGCCTTGCCCAGGCCTGGCTCCAGACATTCTCCGGGGGGTTGGGGACTGCAATGTGTGATGACAGGCACAGCCCTTTCACATATAGATGTCAACTCCTCCATCCCACTCTAGCCCAAGAAGACTTATCAGGATATGCAGGACACACCTCAGCTCCCTTTGTTTCACTGTCCAGAGTGAATTCACAAACAGCCCAACTGTCAGTCTGACCCAGACGTGGATTACACAGGCAGGCAGAGGCACAGAATGGTTAAGCAAGAAAATGCCCACTTTTCCAAAAATTGCATTTTCAAACAAACAATCTAAAAACCAACTTTACTAAAAGATGTATTTTTAAATTGTGAGTTCAGAGACCCCAAAATCCACATATCTATCTACTCACAATAGGAAACTACACCTAAATTATATTTAAAGGCAATCCCCATGTTAGCCTATGGGAGAGATAGGCCTTGCAATAGTGAAAACAAATATAGCAGTATTTCACTATCAGGACATGTAAAACACACCAGTACATGCCCTACCTTTTGAATACACTGTACCCTGCCCATGAGGCTGCCTTGGGCCTACCTTAGGGGTGACATATATAGTAAAAGGGAAGGTTTGCACCTGGCAAGTGGGTACACTTGCCAGGTCGAATTGGCAGTTTAAGACTGCACCACAAACACTGCAGTGGCAAGTCTGAGACATGTTCACAGGGCTACTCATGTGGGTGGCACAATCAGTGCTGCAGACTCACTAGTAACATTTAATTTACATGCCCTGGGAACCTCTACGGCACATCACTAAGGACTTAATAGTAAATCATATATGCCAATCATGGAAAAGCCATATCCCAATACATTTTAGAAAGAGAGCACTTGCACTTTAACACTGGTCAGCAGTGGCAAAGTGCCCAGAGTACCAAAATCAGTCAAAACAAAGTCCAGCACACAGTAAAAAATACAGGAAGCAGAGGCAAAAAGACAGGGGAAACCACGTCAAGGATGCCAGATCTAACACTTGTCCCCCCAGCTGAAAGTGAGGGAAACTACCCAACATCATGGGAGTTCTCATCACTTAGGTCAAAGAATCTGGACAGGCCATCAGCATTGGTGTGTTCTCTACCAGGGGGGTGTTCCATTCCCTGTAGGGAGATGGACCACCTCAACAGTTTTGCGTTCTCAGCCCTCATCTGCATTAACCATCTGAGGGGCCTGTGCTCTGACTGAACCTGGAAGTGAGTCCCAAACAAATAGGGTCTTAGCTTCTTCAGCGCCCAGAGAACAGTAAAAGCTTCTCTCTCATTGAACTCCACTTCTGTTCCCTGTGGAGTAACCTTCTACAATTGCAGGCTACAGGCTGGTCTAGGCCCTCTTCATTTAGTTGTCCTAGAACGCCCCCACACCATGCTCTGAAGCGTCAATCTGTACAGTGAATTCCTTGGAGAAGTCAGGTGCCTTCAGCATTACTGCCGTGTTCTCAGGCACGAGGGCCTTCTGGACCATCTCACTGTCCCCTAGTGAGACAAGGGTAATCTCAGCTGGCTCCCATCCTTCTCCTGAAACCAACTCCTCCCTGAACCCTACTCTGGCCAATCTTTGTGACTGTGCACCCGTGGGTGCCGGTGCTCGCTTGAGACACTTGGGGTCCCCCTTCATGTGACTCTTCTGGTCACATGCAAAACAATAAGGGGGAGGGGGCTTCCCAGTAGAGATCCATGGCTTCTTCTCACAATGGGAATGAGAATCCTTACCCTGGAAACTAGGTCAGGGGCCATTGGAGAACTCCCCCTGTTTACCTTTATCCCCCTACTTCTTCTAATGGGGACCCTGCCATACCCTTGGCAGAGTCTCCCCCACACTTCTTTCGGACCCTAGTACTCTCCCACTGGTCTGCCTCCTGGGCAAGCTTCCTGGGGTCAGTTAGCTTGCTGTCAATCCGGTGCTGGAGCAGCTCTGGAAAGCATAGACTATACAAGTGTTACCATGCAATGAAGTTGTGAAGCTCCTCATAAGTTGTTACCTTGCTGCCCTTCACCCATCCATCCAGTGCTCTGCAAAAAGAGCTAACACGTTCCAACAAAGTTTTAGAATCCCTCTTCTTGTAATATCTAAACTTTTCCTTGTACTGCTCTGGAGTGAGACCATATCTAGGGAGTAGGGCGTCCTTCATGGTAGAGTAAGTGAGCCCATGAGGGTCTCCTAGGGCTGTCAAGGTGTGCTTCCCATCTATCTCAAAGTGCTTCCACAGACCTGCCCCCAATGTACCTCAGGGACCAGGTTAATGTGAAGAGCTGGCTCATACCCCTTGAACCACAAGTATATGTCATCCTCCCTCTTATAATCTTTCACCAGATCTTTGGAAATGTACACTCTCCTCTCAGCTGGCACTGCGGTATTGCTGCCACCACCTGTCTTTCTGATCCTGCTCCTTTAAGCTCAGTTCATGAGCTAACAATATTTTCCTCTCCTTCATGGCCACAACAAGAATGCCAGGTCTAACAATGATTATTAATTGTAAAAATAACAATATTGTCCTTCACATAGTAACAATAAAACATATTTGTATTCCTTATGTATTGATATAGATCATATACATATTTTTCACTTACAATTTCAAATAATAATAGTCACAGTTTACATAGGCACTGTATGTCATGAGTGAACATAAACACAATTTTATCATTCACATTCATCATCATCATCTTCTCTGAATTGGTGTCATCATTCTCTGTATCTCTTTGATTTTCACAAGCAGGAAGTCTGCACGTCAGTGCACTTGAGGCCATTTAGACAGCAGACATATGTTGGCAGTTTGCAGTTCCTAATGCAGTTGCAAGCTAGTAGAACTTGCACAGCATGACGTGCAGCTGCCCCTCCATCCAGTCCACTACCAGTTGTTCTGCTTCCTCATGTTTTCCAACTTCTACCCTCTCCCAATTGGACTAGGCGTCTGTGGATCATTCAGAAGACATATCTTTCTCATAGCAGCTTGATAATTCAAATGTTCAGCATGGTTCTTCAGACAGCCCCTGATGACTGTCTATTTCACCCTTCTTTTCACAGAATAAGGTGATATATTAAGTAATTCACATGATGAACCAAAGATTTTGGTGCATACAGCAACCAGAAGAATTGCTCCAATTTGTCCATTAGTTCTTAAGAGAGATCCCATTTGTCTCAGACCTGCAAAAATGTTTCCTGTGTATGTCTGTTGGCAGATAGGATTTTAAATAACTTACTTTTCCTTTTCCCGCAAAGGCACTTACTGTGCCACATCTAGAAAACGTATGGAAACCTATAATACCTCAACAAACATTTTCACCATTATTTGAATCTATTTTCCCAACGTCAAGGACTTGCGTGCATATTTTAGTACCACATTTCAGAAACAATTTAGCCACGATTCTGTCATGGAATCCCAAACACATGATAAACAAATCTGTGTCATCTGAGCTTAACATTACTCCCCCATAATCCTCATTACCAGCTTGTGCAGCATGCAGCTACAAACAACCAGCTGCATCTTCGTGTGTACTGTTGAGATCAGGCACTTCGTGGCTCCCTTCAGAAGTGATTTTGTAGCATTTATCTTCACAGTTCGTAAACAGTGTTTTTTTCTCAAGTTTTACAAAATACTCAGGTTTCCTCCATTCATCACCAAGAAATGACAGTTGTTTTATTCATTACGTGGCTTAGAATTTCGACTGTCTGACAATCTGGGAAGGTGGGATGCTCTGTAACTGGTGCCCGAGTTCTCCCCCTCTGATTGTTCTTTTGCTGTTCTTATTAAACGTCTCATTGTATGTATCAAACACAACATCGATTCTTTGACTCCTATTTCCTTCCCCAAAAGCCAAGGACCGGACAGACATACCCACCTCACCAAAGTTTGATTCCTCTCCTTCTACATTCTGAACAAGAACCATACCATCAATCAGTGTGGCTGAATTTCCATGTAATTCAGCAGGGGTAACATTTTTCTGCAAGTTTGATGCTAAAACAGCCTTGTTTGAGTTTTGCAACAGACCTTCTGGAGTTGCTAAACCCCACGTTAAAGGTCTAATGGGATGAGAGAGTACATCTGGCATTTGAAGGTTCCGATTCTGTGCTGTCATAATGCTTCAACCAAATAGGGCTTTGTCTGCTTTCATGATGATTGTCCTGCCATTACCTTTCACTGCCTTCTTCTTTGACATGTTAGTGAATGTTTTTAGTTTTTTCATTTTCATTTTCATTTTCAATAGGACAAGAAAACTTCTTAATAGGTGGATAATTCTCAATTTACTCATGTTTGAAGTCTGTAAAGCACTGTTCACCTATTTCATGCACCTCCATTATGTCAGATACTATTTTTGAGATGCTGTTTTTGCTATGGAAAGAGTAATGAGATCATGTGACCCAATAAATGGGTTTATCTAGCCCTGAATCAGACTAACAGCTCTTGTAACGGTATGTTAGTCTTTTTCAATTCATGACTTATGTAGGTCTGCATGATTTTGGTATTTGTCAATGGCTGAGGCCCAACTCGTTCACCAGAAACATACATGAACAATTCTTCAGTATCTGTGGTGGTTAGTGCTCTTTGCTTTTGTTTCTCAATGCTTGGGAGAGGCACTTTAGAAGGTTGTGGTCCAAACAACTTGGACTGCACAGCTATACAGTTGACTCAGTGAGCTGACCCCCTTACCAGTAGGAGTCTCTTCTAGCCTATCAATGTTATCCCATGCTAAGTTAGTAAAAACATGAGGCTGAATGTTGGCTGGAAAAACAATTTGTACATTGAAGGTAGCAGAAAGTTTCTGAAGACACAAGGCGGTATCTTTTCCTTCCAGCTGTGAGTATGAAATCACATGACCAAGTCTGTTTAGAGTGCAAATGATTTCAACATTGCCTGTCAGTGGTTTTATGGCTTACAGGAGCAACAATTGATAGGCGTGTTTTTACCAGCCATTTGTGACTGTATATTTAATGTCCAGACTGAATAATTGCATAAGTAAGGAAACCCTTCTGAGCGCTTTGTGTTTTCTGGATCTCCAGTCAGAAGTCCAAGTAGGAACCTTTTAAAGTAATCAGGCACTGTAAATTATTATTTATCAATGTCAATTATCATTATCAATGTCTGATGGATGATATGACTGACTATGGTCATTGTTCTTGTGTGCGATGATGTTTGATCAATGCTCTTGTTCATGTCTGTTGCCTTAACATTTAAAACTGATAATTATCTTTTAAAACTCGTATTTTCTCTTACAACGTCCTGTAGCATGACACTATCAGGCTGGGTTAATAATTTTCCTTGGTTGTCTGGGAGTATGTGGGGGCTGTCAATGAACTCTGGCCTATATTTCTACTTTTTTTGCACCGTATTACCATCACTTTTTGTGACAAAAGCGGCGCGAACTTACAAAATACAGTTGAATTTTGTAAGTTTGTGCTGCTTTTGCGTCAAAAAATGACAGTAATGCTGTGCACAAAAAAGTATAACTCAGAGCCTCAGAGTCCAATTTGATTCTAATATGCTTCTTGGTTGATTTGTCTGCTACCTGTATTCCTCTGCATGTCATGAGGGTTTTCCAGCCTGTCAGTGAGAGTCATCACACGTGTTACCTATTTGTTAGGAATAATCACAGTTCTACTATATTGAAATAGTTCATCATATGCTTCATCTCTCATATTTTTGTAGTATCATCTGTTTGAATATTAGATGCATGATCTTCCTCCTTTGCTTTAAATCTTGTATAGTTTCTATAAAAAGATGCAAGGTAACGGGCTTCTGCATCCACTATGTCCCTACACCAAACTGCTAAGATTTTGAATCACAATCAGTGGTTGTACAATCTCTAAGACTTTTTTCAATTCTAAGCTCCGGGGCCTTACGTAATTTTTCATGTGTTGATGTGCCCATATAGCATTTTATCTTTCAACAAAATATTCATTTTTCAGCATACACATTTGACTTTAATGATGTTCTTCTGTTTAAGCATTTATTCGTGCACTCACTGACACTTGCTTCAGCTTTTTGCTTAATAGTTTCTACATCTCCCTTTACAGTTAACAGGCTCCTGCACTTCCTGTGGTAAAATACCTAGGGAACCGTGTTGGTTTCCACATTTCTTGCAATGTCTAACAGTGGACTATTATACCTTACTTGAGCTGTCGCTAACATCGTTTTCCATGATGAGTAGTCCTGCGGTTTGGTCAGCGTAGCTCCATGTTGCACATTTGAACATAAATTAATTATACATTGTTGATCAGAGGGACAGAATGTGCTTGTTTCAATCTTCATGATTGCAGGAAAGTAGCCTCTTTCTAGCATAATTACCCCCACATTTGGCCTGTTTGCGAGTGTGTGTCAGGGTGTTTTTAGTGTGTCACTGGGATCCTGATAGCCAGGACCCCAGTGCTCATAGATAAAAACCTATATTTCAGTGTGTTTTGACTGTCTCACTAGGATCCTGCTAGCCAGGACCCTAGTGCTCATAGTTTGTGGCCTAATGTGTGTGCCTGTGTAGTGCCTAACTGTGTCACTGAGGCTCTGCTAATCAGAACCTTAGTGCTTATGCTCTCTCTGCTTTTAAATTTGTCACTGTAGGCCAGTGACTCCATCTACCAATTTCAATTGGCATTCTGGACCCCCCTTATAAGTCCCTAGTATATGGTACCTAGGTACACAGGGTATTGGGGTTCCAGGAGATCCATACGGGCTGCAGCATTTCTTTTGCCACCCATAGGGAGTTCAGACAAACCCTTGCACAGGCCTGCCATGGCAGCCTGCGTGAAATAATGCACACGTTATTTCAGAGCCATTTTCACTGCACTTAAGTAACTTATAAGTCACCTAAATGACTAACCTTCACTTGCTGTAGGTTAGGTCAAACTTACTAAGTGTGAGGGTACCCTTGCACTAGCAAAGGTGCCCCCACATAGCTCAGGGCCATTTCCCCGGACTTTGAGAGTGTGGGGACACCATTTCACATGTGCACTAAATATATGTCAATACCAATATGTATCTTCACAATGGTAACTCCGAATATGGACATGTAACATGTCTAAGACCATGGAATTGTCCCCCCATTCCAAATCTGGTATTGGGGAGCCAATTCCATGCTACCTGGGGGCTCCACCATGACCCCCAGTACTGCCAAACCAGCTCTCTGAGGCTTGCACTGCAGCTACAGCTGCTGTCACCTCACAGACAGGGTGCTGCCCTCCTGGGGTCCGGTCAGCCCAGTCCCAGGAAGGCAGAAAAAAGCATTTCCTCTGAGAGCAGGGTGTTACAACCTCTCCCTTTGGAAATAGGGGTTACAGGCTGGGGAGGGGTAGCCTCCCCCAGCCTCTGGAAATGCTTTGAAAGGCACAGATGGTGCCCTCCTTGCATAAGCCAGTTTACACCGGTTCAGGGACCCCCAGTCCCAGCTCTGGCACGAAAATGGACAAAGGAAAGGGGAGTGACCACTCCCCTGTCCATCACCACCCCAGGGGTGGTGCCCAGAGCTCCTCCAGCGTGTCCCAGACTTCAGCCATCTTGTTTTCCAAGGTGTGGGGACACTCTGGAGGCCTCTGAGTGGCCAGTGCCAGCAGGTGATGTCAGAGACCCCTCCTGAAAGGTTCATACTTGATAAGGTAGCCAATCCCCCTCACAGGGCTATTTAGGGTTTCTCCTGTGGGTTTCTCTTCAGATTCTACTTGCAAGTTTCCAGCAGGAATCCTCTGCAACTACTACTTCATCCTCTGACTTCGGATCGACCCCAGACTGCTCCAGGAACCACTGTAACAGCAACAAAGTATCCAGAAGGGCTACTTTTCCTCTGCAACTTCAGCTCCAGCCAGCAACTGCAACAGTTTCCACGGTGTGCACGCTCTTGGGACTCCCTGTCTTCACCCTGCACCAGAAGGACCAAAGAAATCTCTTGTGGAATGACAGAGTCACTTCCCTGCTCTTGCAGGCACCTTCTAAGTCGACGACCGGTTCTCTTGGATTCCTCTCCTGGCGACAAACGTGCTCCTTGGAACACAGGTGGTGGAACCCTTCGACACAGACTGTCCTGAGGTTCTGCTGTCCCAATTCGGAGGAGGTAAGACCTTGCCTTCCCCGAGTACAACAGTACCCCTGTGCACCATTTCTTCTTCACCTCCTGAGGCCTCTGTGAACTCTCTGCAAAATTCATTTGTGCACAGCCTGTCCCAGGTCCCCAGCACTCTATCCTGCAACGCTCAACTCACTGAGTTGTTCTCCGGCGGCGTGGGACCTTCCTTTGTAGTGCTGCACCAACATACATTTTCACCTCCTTTGTCCAGAACCTAGGCTTGTTGGAGGAACCCAGGGCCAAAACTCGCCTGCATTCAACTTTTCTTCGTGGGACATCCAGTGCATCATGCTGGAAACCGCTGACATCTTCCTTGGCTGCATTTCTGCAGTCTTCGTCCAACTGGGGACTCTTCTTTTGCACCCTCTTCTGGGTTGGCAGGGGCTCCTGCCTTTCCTGGAACTTCTTCCAACTTCTGGACTTGGTCTCCTTCCTTTGCAGGTCTTCAGGTCCAGGAATCCACCATTTGTTGTTTGCAGTCTTGCTTGGTTCTTGCAATAACTAATCACAACTTGTAGTTTGTCCTAAGGAAACTTGCAGTACTTTACTCCTGCTTTTCTGGGTTCTGGGGTGGGGTAATTTACTTACCTTTACTATATTCGTACTCTCCCAGTGATTCTCTACACACTGCACTTTTCTGGGGGGAATTCGTAATTCGCATTCCACTTTCTTAGTATATGGTTTGTGCTGCCCCTAGATCTATTTTCTCTCATTGCATTCTATAGCATTTCCTATTGTTTACACTATCCTATGTCTAATTACTTACCCTATTTTGGTTTCTAGTGTATATTGTGTATAATAGTTACCTCCAGAAGGAGTATTGCCTCTAAGATATTTTTGGCCTACATTTAATTTTGGTAACACTGAGTATTGTCTTTACTTGTGTATACGTACTGTGCAACTATAAGTGGTATTGCAGGAGCTTTGCATGTCTCCTAGTTCAACCTAAGCTGCTCTGCTATAGCTACCTCTATCAGCCTAAGCTGCTAGAACACTACTATGTTTCACTAATAAGGGATAACTGGACCTGGTGTAAGGTGTAAGTACCCAAGGTACCCACTACAAACCAGGCCAGCCTCCTACAGTGCCCCTTACCAAAGCTACTCCATAGAGGCCTTCATTTTAAAAAGAGGTCACTGGTGGTAAAGAATCTTGGTCCAATTACTGTGAATTTACTGAGAATGAGACTCGGGTAGCGAGACTCATCTGTAAGAACATGTCTAAAATTATACGTTTACATGTCTTAATTTTAAATACTATGCACCCTTCCTTTTTGGAAGTAAAGCCTTCCCAGGGGTGACTTCTTAATATTTCAAAGGGTAATTATAGGTCTTTTCAAAAGGGGTTGGATTTGCAGTTTAAACCTTCACAGCCAGGTTGAAAGTACAAGTCCTGCAGTTCTGTTTACACAGTCACTGTAGTCAGTGGCACAACGCGTGCTGCAGCCCACTTGTGACTTTTAACCTATAGACCCTGGGTACATTTTGTACAATATAATAGGGACTCATAAGTAAGTTAAATATGCAAATCAGGGGTATGCCAACTTCATCCTGTTGAGGTGGAAGCACAGGCACTTTACCACTGGCTAGCAGGGGTGATGTGCACAGATTTCTATTAGCTAGCAAAAATAGTCAAGGCAAAAACCTGGGGCTACACCACACAAAACAATGTTCATTTCAACACTGACGCTCATGTAGATGTGGTACACATACACGACAACCCTGAGAGCAACCAGTTGTATTGTGGGTGCAGTCTATGGCCCATAGCACACAACGGAAATGCTTAATTACATACAGTCTTTCTTTGACATACTCACTATGTGCAGATCCATAGGAAAGAGGATACAATGGGCAACACATCTGAGCAGAGTACTCATGACTTGTCTCAAGATATTTGCAAACATAGGCCTATATTTATGGGCTTTTTGGAGCACAGCAGAGAAGGAAGTCACCTTGCTGTGCTGCCCTGCATCACAGAGAAAGGGCAGGAATGCATGGTGTTTCAAAGAATGCTGCACATTCCTGTCCTTTCCCTTGCCCTGGCGTCATTTACACAGCATAACAGCAATGCTGGCACCCTTGCACCATGGTGCAAAGGTGCCTGCGTTGCATACCGGATTGTTTTTGTGTTGGGCGGTGCACCTTCCTACACAATAACAATCCTGGGAGGTTTTTTTCTCTATGTATGTGTGCTGCATAATGCGTCAAAATCGATGGATGTTGCCTGGAACACCCATATAACACCCATGGTAACGCCTCCCTGGCACAGAGTAAAGTGACCCATCGCTTTGTGCTACGTTACATCACTCAAGATTTATGAAGCCACGCAGGGCCACACAAGGTGGCCTTATAAATCTCACTTAAGTTTGCGTTGTTCATGCTCCAGATTGCCAGGGGCAAAAGTGACGCAAACCGGATCATATAGCCCTTAGGTTTCGAAATACCAGGCATGATATCTAATAACAACAAATGTAACATGGCAGACAGCCTTAAAAGGATAAGCATGTCAGTCAGTATCCTAATATATTTTTTCATGTTATCAGCAATGAAGGTCAAGGGTGACAGATGGTAGCCATGGCCAAATGACATGTAGTGAGCAGTCATTCGTGTGCTGTCACTTCTAAGCTTTTTCTTTTCCTCTGTTTTTGGACTGCCGGAGTCTTTTGTTGGTGGGCTCATTTGCTCCTTATCCAGCAGTAGAATAAGATGCTGAATCTGTAGTTGTTCTGTTGAAGCCCAATAAAGTAATTAATAAATGGTATGTCAATAGATGTGCCGGTAAGTGTGTTGTTTTATGCTACACTGTTGGGCCAGCGGCCTCCATGAGTCCATACTCTCTTTGAAATAATTCCATCTCGTAAAATGGTTTGCATTTGTTTGTTTTTTCACTGCAGTAACGTAACACCTGAGGTGAGGCTAAGGCACTTTTCTAGGATACCTTTACGTGTGGGTTTCTCAAAATACAGTATACTGTAATAGGAAGATCTGTATTTTGGAGTAAGGTTGCATGCAAAAATAGTTACTTACACACAAACTCCCAGAAATGTCCGAAGGACTGATGACGCATACTGTAATTCTGGTAGCAACTCTTTACCGGATTTTGAAATATGTTAGTATAATTTTCAAAGTGTATCAATGCGCTGGCACTGAAGGACCAACCATTGAAACCATATTCTACAACGATCGGGCAGTAGAATGTCGGCTGAAGAGTAGTGCAAAGTTGGCATCATTGCAAACTTGCACGAAATCGTTAAAAATCTATTATTGGGATAATTTACATGATCTGGTTGTCCCGAGCTTTATGTGACAGGCCGAGACAAAAATCACCACAACAATTTCCATGGACCTTCCGTTTTGTGATCAGGGACCTCAAGCACTTGGGTGCATATTTATACTTGTTTTGTACCGAATTTGTGTCATTTTTTTTTACTTTAGTGCAAAACTAACTCCATATTTATACTTTGGCGCTAGACCCTTCTAGCACCAAAGTTATGGAGTAAAAGTTATTTTTTGGATGTGGAAACCTACTTTGCGTCAATGAGATGAAAGGTAGGTGTTCCTGTGCAAAAAATAACTATGGCCTTAGTGTCATATTTATCCCCCCCTGCTAAAATCACGCACAGAGGGAGGAGGGGTCAAATAATGATGCAAAGCTTGGGTCAGGTCATTGCGTAACCCATGGAATAAGCCCACAGGCGCCCTCCCCAGGCCCCAGGGACTCCCCCACCCACACCAGAGGGACAGCGGAGGATGGGGGACCCCATTCCAGGTAAGTATAGGTAAGTACAGGTAAGTATTTTTTTAAGTGCCATTGGGAGCCCCGAAATGGCCCCCCTACATGGCACTGGGTGCAATGGCCAAGCCCAGGGGACCCTGGCCCCCTGTGCTGCCCATTGGGGTTGTGGGCATGACTCCTCTCTTTTCTAAGACAGGAGTCATGTGCTATGGATGGTTTTGCATCAGAAAATGATGCTAGGCTGGTTAGTCATTTTTTTTTACTCTAACCTGCCTAATGTCATTTTTTGGTGCAAAACCCCTCTCCCCATGCCACCACCCCAACCCTGCTAACATCATTTCTTTTTACGCTAGCCTATCCTTTGCGCTGGCCTGCACCATTCCATAAACATGGTGCCCGGCTTGTGCTCAAGAATGGTGCAAGCCGGTGTAAAACTTTTTGATGCACCAGAACATTGCAGTTGGTTTGATTACGAGCCGGTGTCAATTTTGTGGTGTGTTTCCTGCTGGACCGGTGGCCCAGAAGGTACAGCGGAGGAACAGCGCATATACGGTCATCCCGACGTGGGACTTTGGCGGATGGCTTCTGCCGCCCGCCAAAGTCAAAATGAGGGCCTGAGTCTGTCCACACCATCAGGAGCTGTTGGCTCAATTACTGGCTAGTTAAAAGTGCTTCACCTGGACAACTGAACCTACCGGGGTAGAAGGTGATTACAGCAACCTAAACATGACACTGTGACTTCTTAGGGAAGTTGTGGAAACAGATCTCACCCTTTTGCTATTTTAACTCATGCATGCCCAGGCAAAAACACAAAAAATATTTGGACTGATTTTTCAATATATTTATTGAAAAAAAAGTAATCTTGCTTAAAGCAAAAGAGCTGTGATACTAGGCAGATGAAACAAAGCAAAGTAACCAGCATGATGAACATGGTAAAGGCAATGAATAATCCAACCATGGTAAATGTGTTCTAGAAGTTCTATCGGGTTCTGGAGGTTCCAGAGATTCCTACCTAACCCTAAGACTTCACCCAGACCATAGCAGTTGTACCCTACTTTCTAGCCTGATCTAAAAGATTAGCCCCAGTCCCATACCTGAAGACAGTGTCAGATGTCAGTCTGTGGTGCACATGGCAATCCTCTTGGAAGCTGGTAAATTAGCACCAGCAGAGCTGCATGTCAAAAACAGCATTCAACATAGAACAGTTATGGCTGTAAGACTATTATTTTATTAGGAACCATATAACAAAGTTAAGTCATTGCTGTAGTTGAAACAAAGAGATACTATTAGCAAAGCCAAACAATGTATCCAATGATTACTTGTCATTGAGGATATCTGCTTTAAAAGTGGATCCTTCAACTTTAAATACATCAGGAGTTTCCCTCTGTGTGGCTTTCCCTGAGGATGACCAGATACCCGCAACCAACATCATGAGGAGTAGGAATACATTCCTGATAAAATCCATGCTCAAACTCAAATCGCAGTAAGGTAAGGTCTTCTGCAGTCGAGGCCCATCCTTCAGGAATTCTCTTATCTGTGACCATGAGCACACCATGAGGAGTTGGGATCCATTTGTCCTTATAAAACCTAGGCTCCAACTCAAATCACAGTGAAGTAGGATTTCTCTGAGGCCTGCCTTTCAGGAATTTTGCAGTAAAACTGCTGATTGCTTGTATTATTCGAAAAGTCACAAAGAGCCATCTCTATGGGTAATGTGTTCCTCGTGAAAAATATGTATGTGCCTTTTCTTATAGCGGCTAGAGAGTTTTGTTTCTGCTACCTTGTTTTCTTCCTGTCGATCTCGTTGGCCATTCATTGTGGCACAGATTATACAAGTGACCATTGTACTCATTCCCTTAATATTTGCAATGCAATCTCTGAACTTTAACAACATCTTCTTCCAAAACTAAGGCCCAGATTTAAGAAGATGTAGCGCCACATTGGCATCATTTTTTTCAGGCTAATGTGGCGGTAGGATTAAAAAATCTCTGTGCCATATTTAGAAAGTGGCACAGTTCATGCATTGCGCCCCTCTGTAACCCCTTGCACCACATTATGCCTGTGCCAGGCATAATGTATGAAAGGGGGCGTGCCCCCATTAGCAGGGTCGAAAAAATGGCACAATGAAATCAAAAAGATTTATTTGCGCCATTTGTAGCAGCATTTTTTAACGCCTGCTCTGAGCAGGCGTAAAAAGGGGGCACACCATTTTTAAAAAATTGGCCTCTATGTACTTTGCAGAACTAGTGTCCACATTTAAGGTCAATAGTATTTTTCTCTGAGTCAATAAGAATCATATTTCATGTGATGCACATCGAAAATATAAGGGCCTCCTAAATACACCACCCTCTATGAAGTATCTCTAGTGTTCTAAAAAAATGATATGTGGTTGGTAATTCTTTTTTTTTTTTAAATTGTATTGCAATCTAATGGCCACCACTCAACTACATATGACATAAGCACTAGTGTCTCGAGTGCTTTACATACGATTATGACATAGGCAGTCACCACTAATGAGAGCAAAGCAGGTTGCCCATGATTTTCCCTTTCACGCTAATGAGAGTGGTAAAACAGAACGCAAAACATTTATTCATCTGACACCTGTTGTGATTGTGATTTCTGTTAGCTTGTGTCGCCTGTTCTCACTATACTCAGCTCTGCACCAATCCAGAAATAAAACATGTGACAGGGCCTCCGCTTGCTCAACTTGGGCCCCGGTGAATTATTTTTTGATGTGAGGCGAGCAAAACTGTCGGTAGAGATTCAATTAATCTGCTGTCCTTTATGAGGATAGCACAGATCTTCATCAGGGGCTGCGTGTGCTGAGGGTTGGTATAATGAACAGTAGGGTGACAGATGAGAGCCCTTCCCCCGATAACAACAGCACAACTATTATGAATCATACGAACACGTCTCACTCTGTCCAACTGGCTTTGAATCAGGTGTTTGGTCAAAACATACAACCAGAAGAATAATATAGGCAAAGTCCGCTTGCGAAGTGTATAAAAAAAAGATTTACCATCTGTTTGGCAAAATATCTGCATTGTGAAATTCTGCAGTTTCATTGTTTTGGGGACGTTTTTCAACTTTTGGATGGTTCATGTCATAATGTTCACAACATTTTGGACCATATTTACTAACACTTGGTGTAACACAGAAAATCAGCTAGCTGTGTTGCATCTAAAGGTGTGAGTAGGAATGCACAATATTTACTAAGATATGATGCATTCCTGCTCTCTCTCCGAGTTACCACTCTTAACGCAAGTGTCAGGTGCCTGAGTTACGGGCAAGATATTTTAAAAAAAACTTGCAGTGCAGGTAGAAAGAGAGAATTAGTAGGAGAAATGTACATATTTGGAGAAATTACCATAATTCTCCATGTTGTGTCTCTGTTGGGATGCCGTAGCCTGTTGATGCACTCCCAGGGTTAGTGCTCTTAGTAAATCTGGAATGTGCCAAAATTCATGGGTAGATTTGTGGGAATGCCCACACTTCACTCATGAGAATGCCTTCCCAATGCAGAGTAATGAAAGGCAGCGAGTTGCTCTGCCTTACTCTAAAGTTATTAAGTCACGCAGAGCCAGGCAAGGTGGCTTCGCATTACCTAATAAATATGACCTAACGGCTTGAATTACCTTGTGTCACCTTGTGTGATGCAAGGGCAACTTAAAATTAGGGCATTTGTGTTTTGATGAATGGCTAGGATTCATTTTCTTTCAGTTTTGAAAATTATGTGACACACTGCTGATTCTCTTTATGCAAGAAATAAACAAAAATGTGTCCATGCTTGCAATCTCCCCTATTGGTTATTAAGACACATTTTCATAAAGGTTAGCACTCTGATGCACATAATCAACAGGGGTCATGACTGATTTGATAAAATCCATTCTCCAAATCCGTTCAATAGTTTTGGAATCATTTAAAGTCAAGACACTACAATTCGTACTCTAAGTTACCTATAACCCACGTGCTCGCTATGCACTGCTATTTACTCCACATATGACATCTTACATTACATAATTTAGAAGATAACTCCATTTTGTAATAAAATTATTGATAAGAAAACTGTGCAGTTATTAAAGAAAAAATATTTATGCATATCTAGAAACGTGGAGGGTCCGCAAATCCCAATGATCTCATGATGAGATCTGATTGTCTGCCACCACTTTAACCGGTAAGTTGTGGCAGCCATCTTGGGACATGGACTAAGCCGAATACCCCCCAAAATATATAAAATCATAAGGGGAAGGGTATGAATACCCTGATCCCCCGGGCATGGTGGAGGGGTCCTACAGGGACTCCGCCAGGGCCTAAAAATGTTTTATTTTTTTTACATTGTGCTATGGATCCATCAAGAATCTGCAGATTTTCTGCACTTTATTTAAAAAAAAATAAGCCTGGTTATATGAACTTGTGTTTTTTGGCCCCAAGGTGGTTCAGGTCCTAGGGGAAATTGATTTTATAATATTATAGGGGACGGAGTGCACGTGGTCCCCTTCCCCAGGCTGATTATGGCTCTGGGGATCCCATTCCCTGTGGCCTGGCCAATTCTGAAAACACAGCCCCTTCCTGGGCTGATTTTGGCCCCAGGGACCACAGCCCCTGGGACCCGGTCAACTTTAAAAAAGGGGAGGGGGCTGCATGGGTGATAGTTACCTTAGGCCATAAGTTATAGTTACTTGAGATAGCTGTAACAATAACTGCTGAATTTTTATGGTTTTGTGTGTGTAAAATCTGAACCTAACTATAATGTCACTGTAAATTTTCTTTTTTTTTAGGGAATAGGTAGTTATAGTTAGGACCATGTTTCCATAGAAAAAACAATTTGTGACTTGCCTATATCTTTGGTGTCATTTGACGAATGTTCATGAAATTTCCCCAAAAAAGTGTCTCCAAGTGTTGGAAGGTGGGTCATTAGTTGTGTGGCCTGCACAACTAATGGGTCTGCACTCAACCTCAACTTGAACCTTAACCCATCATTGTAGCGCTCTCATAGGGTAGCGTTGCAGAGCAGTCCAAGGCTTACTCAAGGGAGGTGGTATAGGCAAGTAATCACTCTTCACAAGCACACAAAAATAACTCTCAATAAGTGATTGTCCAGTCTGTGCGTTTTCTTTTTAGAAAGTTAAAGTACATTTACTACACACACAATACTACACAAATTGATGGAATCACTTTTGGATAACATTGCATAATCATTCTTTTCTCCCCCGAGGGGAAATATAATCCAACAACTCACATGGCAAAACATATACTTGCATCCCAATGCAATATTTAATCGTAACTTGGAGTGAGAGCACCTACTTCTTTCAATAAAGTACATCTACTTTGATCAGTGATGGCTGTCAGCCTCAGTAATCAAATAAGCATGAACAAGAACATGTAAAGGCATGTTGGAATTATTTTTGGCTGTTATGATTACTCTTAGATTACTGTCAGATTACCCTCAGATTACTCTTGCCAAACATGGTGTAGTACCATCCTGCACCCCCTAGAGGGTGCCTTGTCATATGACCTTTCACAAGTCATACTATTTACCTCAATATTGGGACCACACATTCTCAAAATACATTTAGCATGACATGCTACCATTTAAACTATTGCTGTAAAAACATTTGCAATTGCATCCTTACTCCCCTAGAGGGTACAGTTCCACAAATCAAGAACAAAAGTTCCAGCAGAGACGTGGTTACAAATGTATTGGAACCCTTGGGGGCTTATCACTCTCCAGTCCCACCCAAACTAGGGTGGGGACACAAAACTGTTCATTGGGTGTGGCTGCGCAGCTCCAGCAGCTCCCCCTATCCCTGGGCATTCTGCTAGTGGTGACCCTCATCTTCCTGGGGCCACCACAAGCTGGAAAGGGGCAAAAACACATTGTGCCTCACAAAGCATTGTGAGGTGATGTGCATATGTGATGAGTGGCTCTCCCTCTGAGCTGGGGAGAGCAGCAATGCTGCAATGGATGGATCAACACCAAGGAGTGTCCAGTCCCACCCAGTCACCCCCCACAACAGGTAAGTGGTCCCTCTTTGGGGAATGGCATGGGGAGCCTACCCCTGGCTGCTCCAGCCAGCTCCCTGCACTGCCAGCACCTCCAAGTGCTGTGGCGGGAGCTAGCCTTCCGGGCCTTCTGAACAGATATATGCAGCTGTGGCTGGACGGGCCACCTTGGAGGAGTGCAGCTGCACTTTTCCTCCTCTTCTGCACCATCTGGGCCCTGGGATGGGGTCCTTCTCCCCTTCACAGGGACCGCAACAGTGCTTCCCGACTTCCTCCTCTTTCCAGGGCCCTGGGATGGGGTCTGGGGACCCTCTGGACATTTTTACAATGGTGCAACGACGACCCCAATTTCATCTTTGGCGTGGGGCTCCGGGATGGGGACTGGAACCCCTCTGGAGTGTTTCATGAGGAGTGCAATGGCACTCTCTGGCTTTGTCTTTGACCAGGGGCCCCTCCCACTGCCGGCAGCCATATTCGCGCGGGAATGGGGCCCTGGGATGGGGTCTGGGGCCCCTCTTGCATTTTCAGGAGGAGTGCGATGGCATTCCTGGACTTGGCCTCCTCTGTGCCCCCTGGCTTTACTTCAGGCACGAGGCCCTGCTCACACCTTTGCGGGGAGCACAACGGCAAGACCCTGGTTCGCTTCTTTGTGGGGCCCTGGGATGGGGTCCGGAACTCCTCAGCTCATCTTCACGGGGGCGCAACGGGCCCCTGGCATTACTTCTTTGGGGGCACAGACGAGAGGAGCAGCAGAGCCCCACGTGTTTCACTTTTTGCTCACAAAAGGTCAAAGGTCACAGCCCTTTTCACGGTGATATCTCAGGCACCCAAGGGCCGTTGTGGATGATCTTGGTGTCCTTTCACTCCTAGTGGCGAGCCCTTGCCACTAGAAGCACTTTCCTTATGCCTCTTGGCCTAGAAGGTTCCCAAATTGGTAGGGAGCCAGTCCCACTGACTCCATGCACCAGCCTTTCATCTGGGTACCTTCCTTTTCTTCTGGGGGGATAGAGGGGCCCCTTAGGGACCCGTTGCGGGCAAAAGAATTGTCCAATTACTTTTATTATCCCTGCCCTGGTGGGAGAATTGTGCAAGACTGCTTCTAAAAGCAGCCTGACAATTATGGACTCTAGGAGTGCCGCTCCTAGGAGTGTACAGAGCCCCAGAGGGGAAGACTAGTGTCAGGCTGTCATCCCTGACCTGGTGGAAGGGAGAGTGGTCAAAAGGTGTCAGAAACCTGGGGCTACTGCCCCCCACTCTCCACTGTCACAGTGGTTGGAGAGCCTTGAAAGACCATCCTTATCAGAGTAGTCCTCCTCTTCAGAATCATCTGGCACAGTAGCTTCCCAGCGTTTCATCTCATACTGATACTGGGCTCTCACAAGAGCCCACCTTTGAGACCCTTACTTCACAGTCAGCCCCCTCTCCTTGCAGAAAACTATTAGCTCCCTCATTGAATAGATCTCCAGGTGCCAACATTTGACTTACATCCTGCAAAGGCCTCAAACCAAAAACTAGAGTCCAAAAGGTCAAAATACCTCCAGAAAGATGACAGAGAACATAAGAGGAAAAAACAGTATTTGGTTGCGTAATAGTCTGCACTGAATACAGTAGTGTACACTCAATCACTGTATGTCAAGTACAAATACAAGACCAATCTCACCGCTGATCACCAAGGTGTAAAGTATTTGTACCAACCTACACAGTAATACAGTGAAAACACTACAAAATGGACACCACAAAAGTTTACAAAAATAGGTCATATTTATCTAAATCAAACAAGACCAAAATGACAAAAATTCAACATACACAAATCAAGATATGAATTTTCAAAAGAAATGGAAACATTGATTTTCCTTGGAGTACCTTGTTAGCGTAAAAAACATAAAGGGGCACAGGCGAGCATGAGTCGGAAAAGTCAGTGATGCGTTGATTCCTTACGCACAAGTGAGGCCATGCATCATTTCTTCACCAATTGGGTAGGTGATGCATTGTTTTCCTCCCTCGCAAAAGAGCAATGCGTGGATCTCCGGACAGGGCACCTCTGATCCGCACAGGTTCACAATGACTTTGATGCCCAGAGACGATGCTTGTGAAATCCGGTGACAAGTTATTTGAAAACCACGCTACGTGGGGTTTGCATCGTTATCAGCAGCCACAAGCTGGTGTTGCATTGTTACTCCAGCGGCGATGCATCAATCTTCCAGCTGCGATGCCGGTGGAGCATCAATTTCAGCCATGAAGGGAGTGGCGTGTTGTATATCAGCTGCATTGCATATGGTGCATCAAAAATTTCTTTGCACAGTGTTCTGTGCGTGGATTTCAGTCCTTTTTCTGCCAACTTCACCTTTCAAGAGCCCAGGGACTGGATAGGGCACCACTTGGCAGGGCAGAAGTCTCAGCAGAGAGCCCAGGTGCTGGCAGAGGAAGTCTTTGATGGCCCTAAGATTTCAAAACAGGAGGCAAACTCAGCCCCAGCCCTTGGAGATTCTTTTCAAGTAGAAGTGCACAATAAAATCCAGTATTTTTCCCCTTTTACAGGCGGAAGAAGCAACTGCAGGATAACCCAACAAAGCACAGTCACAGGCAGGGGCAGCACTTCTCCTCAGCTTTTCAGCTCTTCTCCTTGGCAGAGGTTCCTCTTGGTTCTAGAAGTGATCTTGAAGAAATCTAACGTCTGAGGTTTTGAGTCCACTACGTATACCCTTTTCTGTCTTTGAAGTAGGCAACCTTAAATTACTCCAAAACTACTGAACGGATGTACACCAAACCACAAAAAGCGTGATCTGCGGAACAGAATCTAACTTTGTTTTAAGTTTGGTGCCATTCTGTTCATCGGTTCGGGCTGTAGGTGTGTCTAAATAATTGAAAATCCCCATAGACACAGAATGAAGAAAAAGTGTTTTGGGACCACCTCCCCTTTATTTTGACCCCGACTTCACGGATCAGTCCGAAACGTTCAAGTCAGCAGCTGAACTGACCAAAGTATAAGTTTTGAAAATTTAGTGAAAATTTGTCAAGCAGTGCCAACGTTATTAGCAAAACAAAAAAAACTTCATCTATGGAAATAAATGCTCCTAACTATAACTACCTAGGGCAACTGCCACTAAATAATATCACAAGAGGCAGCCCAAAAACATAAAACAACTCCTCCAACACCAATACAGCAAGGATAACACCCACTCCAACCGTGTTGCTAGACACATTGTTTATTCTCTAGTACATTCCCATTCCACTGTCAGAAATGGAACCAACACTATGGCCCTCATTATGACATTGTTGGTAAATCCCGCTTACCGACATGCCGACTGCTGCCAACATAAGGCCACCGCTGCAGATAACCGCCAAGCATATTATGATACACACATACCAATCCGTCACTATACAGCCACACAAACAAGTCTGCCAGCACAAAGGTCAGTGATAAACTGGCCGAACCCAACCCCACACCTTTAGGCGAACAGAACCACGCCCACAGCATTATGATCCATGAATCACCACGCCACGGCGAACATTCAAATGTGGGAAACCATTGGCGGTACAAACCGCTGCGCTGAAAATGGACACACTCAAACAAAACAACACCACATTGGACAATTCAAACTACACACACCTGACACACATACACACATCACACCCACACCACTATAAAACACACACCCACAACCCGTTACCATTTCAAACAATTGCCAACAGAGAGAGAGAGTCCAAGAGCAGCCACACAACCAGAGCCACATAACATCATCACCTATACACCATCCACACACCTTACATCACATACTCCAACACATCACCCAACACACCCTCACCCTCACCCACACCACTCACACTACACCCATGGCACCACAATGACATCCCAGGTTCTCAGAGGAGGAGCTAAGGGTCATGGTGGAGGAAGTCATCCGGGAAGAGCCACAGCTATTTGGATCACAGGTGCAGCAGACACCCATTGCTAGGAAGATAAAGCTATGGCAGAGAATCGTGGCCTGGGTCAACGCCGTGGGACAGCACCCAAGAACAAGGGACGACATCAGGAAGAGGTGGAACGACCTACGGGGAAGGTGCGTTCCACAGCAGCAAGACACCAACTATCTGTACAGAGGACTGGCGGTGGACCCCCACCTCCTTTCCCATGGCTAACAACATGGGAGGAGCAAGTCTTGTCAATCATGAATCTTGAGGGAGGAGGACTGGACTCTGGTAAGTCAAATCTCTATTACTATCAGTCCCTCTACCTGCATGTCATCACAAACCCCCACCCTCACTCCCAGCACTCCACCATCTCCCACATACCCCACCATCACAACCCACTCATCCCACTACCAAGCCCTGCATGCAACACCAATGCATGGACAACCCTCACAGACCTGCATGGACAATTATCACCTCTGCATGCACACTGGAGAGAATCACCTAGCCTACCAAATTGTAACTCACACAAAGGCAAATCTGCCAGGGCAACTGCAACCATAGCGGCCAGCACACCCATGCACATGATGTCACATGCAGAAACAATAACACTGCATTTTCATCCCCACAGGTCCCCCAGCCAATGTAATTGGAGAAGAGGTGCCAGAAACATCCAGTCCCCCCCCAGAAGAGGCCCACAAGGATGACAGCAGCTCTGCTCGCCTGAATCTGGATGACCAACCTAGCCCATCAGGGATATCCAGATAGTTGGTTACCCAGGCACAGTCACACACCACCACAACGCCTCCGTCCTCAGGAAACACCACCACAGCACCCACCCAGGGGGCCTCAGGACACGTCAATCAGCAGTGTGTCCACCACTTCAGGGACCCTAGGCCACACCACAAACACAGGACGATCAGGGACCTGGGGTCAGCGGAGGTGGGCACACGGTTTAGGGGACAGAGGCATAGGACAACAGGGAAGCTGGGAGGACTGCTGTGCAACCGGGGGAGGACAAGCCCAGGGAACTGACTCTCCAGGAGGCACTCACCGTGATCCTGGGAGCTTACCAACATTCCCAGGATACGCTGGGCCAGATACTGGACAAGTTGCAGGAGAACATGCGGCTGCAGGAAGGACAGTACCTGGGAATCAGAGAGGACTTGAAGGACATCAACACCACCCTGCTCTCCATTGCACGGATGCTGTCAGACATGGCAAACACTATGAGGGAGGCAGTGGCACCCCACTGGGCCTCTGCCACTAGCCAACCGATGGACAGCCCTCCACCTCCACTGCCGATAATGGACAGGAGGCCCCGCCACAGGACCAACAGGCCACCAGCACCCCTCCCCCTGTAGAAGGAGAACTACCCCGCAAACATTCCCTGCTATCCAGGCAGAAGCCAGACTATTGCCAAGACCCCCGCCAGGAAATAAGACTCTCCTGATTGTCACTCTTGTGTCCCACTCTGTAACCCTGTCCACCTTGAACTGCCATTCCTCCCCTTCCGATGCCCCATTGGACAATGCACCTGTGATACAAATATACTGGACTCTATCCTGGACTTTCCTCCATCATCACCCCAGCCCATTGCACATCCCCCTCTACTTCTTAGCACATAAATGAACACCCTTTGAAAAAATACAAGCTTGGAGTATGTCAAATGATTTAAGTATGTATTAGTTTAACAAGGTTTAAACATTGAAAATCAACTGTACAGTAATGTATACATAGGAATGATCTGTAGTTGGCAGCAGTCAACACACCAGGAGCGATAGTTGGGCACAAATATCTGCAAATGGTACCATGAGTAGCCACAGAAGTGGGAAAAACAGCCTGCCAGTGACAATGTCAAACACAAAACAGTCATTTAAATGTGAAGTTACACTGTCTTACCTGTGTGTCATTGGGAGCATTGTTGTATTATTGCACTTCTGTTGTCCTCATCTTCATCCTCTGCCTCCTCATCTTCACTGTCCACAGGGTCCACTGCTGCCACACGACCATCTTCAGCCTCACCCTCCTGCAGAAAAGGCACCTGGCAACATAAGGCAAGGTTGTGCAACATACAGCATGCCACGATGACCTGGCAGACTTCTTCGGTGAGTAGAACAGGGATCCACCTGTTAGAGGCAACAAAACCTGACCTTTAGGAGGCCAAAGGTACTCTCTATAATTCTTTTTGTTCACCAATGTGCCTCATTGTAATGTTCCTCTGCCATTGTCCGGGGATTCCTCACAGGGATCAGTAGCCATGAGAGGTTGGGGTAACCAGAGTCACCCGCAAATACCGAGGGACAACTGTTACCTCACACCAAACCTTAGGGCCCACACCATACCCATACACCAACATCCACTGGGTGGGAACCAGGGCTCACCTATTAGCCACACCCTGTACCTAAGGAGTTGAGCCATCACATATGGGATCCTGTTATCTCTCAGGATAAAGGCATCATGCACAGACCCAGGATATTTTGCATTGATGTGGGAGATGTACTGGTCTGCCAGGCACACCATCTGCACATTCATGGAGTGAAAGCTCTTTCGATTTCTGAACACCTGTGGGGGGTGGGGGGAGACAAAAGCAATATGTGTACTATCAATTTCCCTAAAAATGTTGGGGATATGTCCCATTGCATAGAAATCAGCTTTCACTGTGGCCAAATCCTCCACCTGGGGGAAAACGATGTAGCTGCACATGTGTTTAACCAGGGCAGACAACACTCTGGTCAGCACTATTGATAACACTGGCTAAGACATCCCAGCTGCCAAGCCCACTGTCACTTGGAAGCAGCCAGTTGCCAAGAAATGGAGCACAGATAGCACTTGCACAAGTGGGGGCATCCGGGTGGGGTGATGGATAGCACAGATTAGGTCAGGCTCCATTTGGGCACACAGCTCTGTGATTGTGACCCTATCCAGTCTATAGGTGAGGATAATGTATGTGTCCTCCATTGCTGCTACGTCCACAAGGGGTCTGTACATGGGGGGATGTCTCCATCTCTTATTCATCTGCAGCGGTTGCAATCTATGGGGCAAAGTGGTGAGCAGCTGGTCAGTATCTCTTATTTCCAAACACTACACTTCACTGCATGTTGTTATTGTAACAGTATTTTGTTGGAGGTGTCCAAATGGTGCATATGTGTACTGTGACACAGTTGGGAGCCATGGCCTGCAACCCCCCCTGAAATGGCGTCTGCCTTTCCTGTTTGGAGGGATGGGTGGGAATGAGCTAATTCCACTGATGTTGTGTGCCGTTGTGGGAGGCGGTCGAAAACCGCCATGCAACTCCTCATTGGTTAGCATTGGGCCCTAAGGGGTACAATGGCCAATGGTGATGTACGCCGGTGGAGACGGTATGCACCGCTGTGGAAGTCACCGCCATTTTCTATCTGTTCACTCACTTGCTACCTGACCATCAATAGGAGAGGACCCACACTGCATGTGCTGCTGTGACCTGTGTCTGGAACTGACCATGGCTCGTGTCACTGGGGAAAGGGCCCCTGCCTTCACCTCAGCGGAGTTGGAGAGACTGGAGGATGGGGTCCTACCCTAGTACCGAATGCTGTATGGGTGAGTATATTGTGAGTACGATGCGTGGGGCGTGAAAGCATGGAGTGCTGTGTGTGACGGCCTCATGTAGGGAGGGTGGTAGATGGGCCCTGGGCAGTGTGCAGCGTGTATGGTGGGCCATGTCTGTGCTAATGGGGATGGGAAGGGACATGGTGGGCCATGAGTGTAACAGGCAGGAAGGTCGGACTAATACATTTCCCTTGGTCCATTTCCCTACAGGTCAGCACCCATCAGAAAAAGGGAATATGGCGTGCCATCACCAAGGACGTGCGGACCTTGAGGGTCTACGGCGGGCGGAGCACCCACTGTCGCAAATGGTAGGAGGACCTGAGACGCTGGGCACGGAAGACGGTGGAGGCCCAGCTGGGGATGGCCTCCCAACGAGGAAGGGGTGCCTGTCGAACCCTGACCCCCTTGATGGCCGCATACTGAGGGTGGCTTATCTGAAGCTGGATGGGTGCTTGGGGGCATCACAGCAGCCACAAGGGGGTGAGTACAGTGCCCCAGTATACAACATGCGCCTGGTGGGGTTGTATTCAAGTGGGGGATGTGGGCCTGTGGGTGCCCCTAGGCCAGGTCTGACATTGCAGAGGAGGTCCCATGTTGGGCAGGGTTCTGATGTAAAATACCTCCAACCAAGCTAGTAGGCATCCACTATTGGGCAGGGGTCTGTGGGTCTCAGGTATGCTTCAATTGGCTTAAGGTGTCCTTATCCAAGGCCTGGTGACTAGCATTGTGACTGGTAGTGCATTGCCTACTGCATAGGGCTGTTCCCTGTGTGTGTGTGTCGTGTACGCCAAAGGTGGTGTTGTTGGCGCCATTGACCGAGTGTATCCTTTGTTTCCCCCCTCTTTTTGTTTTGTCACCCTGTCCTTATGTGCATTAGCATCATCTGGTGGAGGAGCAGAGCCACCGACGATGGAGGGAGCTGCATCCCGCAGGACCCAGGACGCCAAATCCACCGACGGTGAGGGCACCAATGGGATGGAGGGCGAGGGGACCACCATGAAGGAGACAGGAGGGGACAATCCAGACACGGACTCCTCCTCCGGTGGAAGCTCCCTGGTGGCGGCGGACACCTCTGTGCCCACCCCAGCTACAGGTGCAGCCGCCACCCCATGTACCAGCACCGCCCTCCAGGCAGCCCCTCAGCGAGTTTCCGGTGCCCGCTCAAGCAGGAGTGTGGGCTTCCCCTCCATCCCAGGCACCTCAGTTAGCCCTGCTGCCCTGAGTGAGGAAGGCATTGACCTCATGCGATCAATCTCTGTTGGGCAGTCAACCATTGTGAATGCCATGCAGGGGCTGCCAGCCCAAATGCAACAGACAAATGCATTCCTGGAGGGCATTCACACCGGCATGGCGGCCCAACATAGATCAATCCAGGCTCTGTCCTGCTCTCTAATGGCAGCCATTGTCCCTGTTTTCAGCTTCCCCCCTCCAACTTCCACGACCCAATCCCATTCCCCTCAACCCCACCACCAACCTATCCCAAGCACACAGTCAGACGAGCATGCACCCAGGACAACACACAAGAGTGGACATGGCAAACACAAGCACAACACTTCATCCCACAGTCACTCACACAAACACCATCCAGATGCAGACATACCAACATCCACTGCCTCCACTGTAGAACCCTACTCCTCGTCATCCACCTCCCTCCCAGTTGCGTCTACACTCACACCTGCATGCACTACATCCTCATCCACTACCCCACCACCAGCACACCTAACAGCACATGCCCCTCACTGGCAGTCACCATCCCCACTCACATGCACACGTCCACTGTGTCCTCTCCCCCTGTGTCTGTGCCCCCTCCTCCCAAAGTACACAAACGCAAGCACTCAGACACACAACAGCCATTCACATCAGAACAGCATCCAGCCCATGCACCTGCACCCAATCACAGCAGACTGACACCTCCTACAAACACTCCCTTTTCCTCCACACCCAAACCATCTCCCTCTTCCCACCCCAATGACCCTATGCTTTTCCTCACCAACATTGACCTCTTCCCTAGTCCCCTCCCCCGTCCTTCACATCAGGCCAGGGTAGTCAAAACCCAGGCAAGCACCTCAGCCACACAGCCCAGGGCCACAGTAGTGTCCACAGCTACACCAGGTGGGAGAGGATCGCAGACACCAGGCAGCCACACTGATAGGGTGCCTGCACCAACTGCTGCAAGGAAGGGCAAGGAGGCACCCCAGCTGCAAAAAGGAAGGGCAAGGAGGCACCCCCAACTGCTGCAGGTAAGGGCAAGGAGGTACCCCCAGCTGGTAAAAGGAAGGGCAGGGAGCAATCCCCGGCTGCTGGGAGGAAGGGCACGGAGCAGTCCCCAGCTGCTGCCAAAAGGAGCAAGGAGCCATCCCCAGCAGCTGGCAGGAAGGGCAAGGGGCCTGCACCAGCAGGAAAAAAGGACAAGAGACCTGATGATGGGACTCAGTCAGAGCCCCCACCACCAACCATGGTGGTTCAGCCGTCCGAGGCTGCAGGAGATGGGCTGGAGCCTCCACCCATCACTGCCAGCACCGCAACCAGCCCCCCTGCCAGCAGCAGCAGCCCTAGTGGGCAGCCGTCCGAGGCTGCAGGGGAAGGGCTGCAGCCTACCCCACTACTGCCAGCCCCGCCACCAGCACCACTGCCAGTAGCAGCAGCCAGAGTGTGCAGTCATCTGAGGCTCCAGGGGAAGGGCTGGAGCCTACCCCCACCACTGCCTGCACCACCACCAGCACCACTGCTAGCAGTAGCAGCCCCAGTGGGCAGCCGTCCGAGGCTGCAGAAGAAGGGGTGGAGCCTCCCCCCACACCGCCGTCAGATAATGTGTAGTCCTGCATCCATGGGCTGTAGTGCGGCCTGGCCCCATCAAATCCTGTGGGTCTGACACCCAGGTGAGAGACTGTGACCTTGCACTCCCCAAGATCTGCATCACAGGGCATGTTGCCCCCTCCAGAACCAGTGGAAGAAGCCATCTACTCACCCCATCCTTCCCAGGATGAAGCTCACTGGGCCCAATGCCGCCTCCAGAACCAGTGAAAGAAGCCATCCACTCACCCCATCCTTCCCAGGATGAAGCTCACTGGGTACAATGCCCCCTCCAGAACCAGTGGAAGAAGCCATCCACTCACCCCATCATACCCAGGATGAAGCTCACTGGGCACAATGCCCCCTCCAGAACCAGTGGGCAAATCACTCACTTGAGAGACTGTGGCCTTGTACTCCCCAGGACCAAGCAGTGGGCAAATCACCTGCTTGAGAGAATTTGGCCTTGCATTCCCCAGGACCAAGCAGTGGGCAAATCACCCACTTGAGAGACTGTGGCCTTGCACTCCCCAGGACAGCGCACAGGGCATGTTGCCCCCTCCAAAATCAGTGGTGTTGTACCATCTTCTGGCTGAGGTGCCCCCCATTCCCCGTCCCCCTGAGGTGCCTGTCTATTTTTGACCTGATGCCCCTGCAGTGTTCTCTTAGTGTTGTTGCAGGAGAGAGGTTGGGCCTTAGACTTTGTGATGTGGCCCTGTGGCCCACAGACATTGAGGACTGGGCAGTGTCCCATACATTGTAAATATGTATATACATTTTTATTTGAATGCACGTATTTCACCTATATTTATCTTATTATAGCCTTTTTATAATATAGTAGCTGTCCTTGCATTATTCCTGAGTGGTAAGTGGTGTATATGTAATGTTACTGCATCTGGTTGTGTGTGTGGTGTTGGGGGTGGGGGTGTAATGATGGCCTATGACCCTTGCTGTACTGGCATTGGAGGAGTTGTTTATACATTCCAGCTAGCGCACTCTTGCTGCCAGTGCAGATGCAGGGGTTGCGGCCAAATCCCCTGTTTTAATGCTCAAGCAAATTCTGAAGCACTGCACTCCAGGAAGCACTATTGTCAATAGCAATTTTCTTTATATTTGCCAAAGTGAATGCCCCACCACGTGTTTCGACCACCAAGGTCTTGGTCATGGATAGTTTGAATATTTGGACATCAGGGTTTCTGTACATGAAATAACCCTAGAAACAACGATGTACCGCAAACCCACCCGAACCAACAGCATCCTGCATGGGAGCAGTTTTCACCCACCAAGTTTGATTAAAAGCATACCATATGCAAACAAATTGAGGATATCTAGCAAAGATTTGTGAAGAGATGATATCCCAAACAGTACATCGATCGTGGCGCAGTCAAATGATATGACTGCCATGGCAGAGAGTCAAGTGATAAGAATGATAATGACATACAGGGAACAAAATGATATTTACAACATTTTAAACAAATACTCGAGCCTCTTGAGCAAGATACAGATGTGGCCCACTCGATAAGGGCGAGACCTAGCATTACTTATAGAAAGGCACTGTCTCTTAGTGGTAAACTGGCAAGAAGTCATTTTACTGGTGGGAAGCAAAAGGAAGGGTTTTGTGAGATGTTTAAAGTGCAAAACGTGTTGCATTGGGGAGACGTTGGGTCGAACCATCAAAATTACCCAGAAAATCATGTGTGAGACAATTCATGTGGTGTATGTATTACAATGCAAATGCAGCATGAACTATGTGGGAAGCACAACGTGCAAGTTAAAAAAAACAAATAGTAGAATATATAAGGGCAGTTCAATAAAAGGATCTGAGTTATGCTATGGCCAAACACCATACACAAGCCCATGACAGTAAGTGGAAAACTATGCAATCTTTTGTCATAACCCATGTACGCACAAATGAAAGAGGAGGAAACATTTCTCTGAAACTTCACCTCCTAGAGTCAAGATACATAAACAAACTTAGGACCAAGATCCCTTTTAGGCTCAATGCAGATGAAGAGTTGCATGAGGCCTACGGACTTTGGTTCTGACATAATTGAGCTGTGTTAGAAATGGGGTTTCTGGTTGGCTAGAGTATGCACATAAGCCAGGCAGAACCCACCCACCCTCGTCATGGTGAGGGAGTTACACACCCAAGATAACCCCAGCTCACCCCCTTGGTAGCTTGGGACGAGCAGTCAGGCCTATCCCAGAGGCAATGTGTAAAGCGTTTACACAACACACACAACACATGTGACACACTCTCCCACCACAAAGGAAACACAACACCAAGGGCCAGATGTGTCAAAGTGTTTTGCGATTGCAAAAACTGCATTTTGGTATGTAACAAATCCAATTTGTGGTTTGGTAACTTGTTACCGAATCGCAAATTGGATTTGCGACTACATAGTGATTCGGTATTGGGAAAGGGCGTGTCAAGGGCGTCCCTTCCTAATACCGAATCGCAGAGGTATGTATGATTGTTTTCCGACTGTGAATGCGGTCGCAAAACAACCGCAGTTCCCACCAATTTCAAATTGGTAGTAACCCATTTGCAAAGGGGAAGGGGTCCCAAAGGGAACCCTTCCCCTTTGTGAATGCATGTGAAAACATTTTTTAAGAGTAGGCAGTGGTCCCACCGACCACTGCCTGCTCTTAAAAAATGAAAAGAAAGCTTTTTGTTTTTCATCTTTAAACACATCCCGTTTTCCTTTAAGTAAAACGGGCTGCATTTGAAAAACAAAAAAAAGATTGATTTATTGAAAAGCAATCACTGACATGGTAGTCGCAAATGGCTCGCAAATTGCGACCTACATCATGAATATGGTCAGAATTCGAGCCGTTGCAAATCGCAGAATGAAACTCCTAGAGTTTCATACATTCCGATAGCGATTACTTAATTTCGATTCGCAAAACATCGCAATAGGTAATCACTATTGGTTATAATTATACCTCTGTCCCCAAATTATGTAAAAATAAACTGTGTTGTACACAACATTATTAGACCAAACACAACATGTCAGTAATACCCTGTAATCCCCAACAGTTGTCAGAACATTACAAAGTACTGTTACTCTGCAAAAACCAGCAGTAGTCACATATAATAGTAGTCAGGAAAACATTGGTACAATAATGCACCTCATAAGATCCTCATAAATGCCCATAAAAGGAACATTAGAAAATATATGGTGCATCTGAAAAAAATCACATTGTCATCATTGCCCTTAACAGGAACATGAGAAAACACATGGCAAGTCAGCCAAAAAAATCACCCTAGCTGCACAGATCATAAGGGGACACAACCATTGTTACAAAAGGAGACAATCCCATGAATATACTTAGCACAACAGCAGTGCTGCATATGTTATTGGGCAATTTTGTTATGGGTGCAACAAACCTAAAATATTGTAGGCAAAACGGGCACGTCCATACCCCAATTTGGAAGCTCCAGCGCTCTGGTTGTGGCACCTGCTGTGCTCAGCGACAACGGGGGACCTCCGTTGTGGTTTTCCTGACATTTGCGAGCCTAAAACCATGAAGAAGTGGCCCAGTGGCACGAGGGCCTTAGATGAAGCTTCCGCCCCGCCTACGATACTTTCAGTGGGGACCCAGTGGAGAGAGGGGGTAGCATCCGTTGAGACTCCCTCCCCACCTGTGTTCCCAAAACTAAGGAGGAGGGGTTCCAGTGGGAAGGGGGAACTCTGTTGAGGTTTCCTTCCTGCCTACAAGCCTCCCGATCCAGCAGGGGGGCCCAGCAATCATGGTGCTCCGGTTGTGGCACCTGCTGTGCTCAGCAACAATGGGGAGCCTCTGTTGAGGTTTTCCTGACGTTTGCGAGCCTAAAACCATGAAGAGGGGGCCTGGTGGAACAGGGAGCCTTCGATGAGGCTTCCCCTATCCATGGACCTCACTGGTTGTACAGGGGCCGGCAGGGTGTGAGGCCTCCAAAGAGGTGTCCTCCCCTCTGAGCAGCTGGGCCCCCGCTGGACAACACACCCGCACCTGCGGTGGTGCACGAGTCTTCCTGCAGCCCTCCCGGGCCATAGTGGTGACCTCGGGCCAAAGTGGATGTCAGCTGGTGCCCCGGGGGCGGTCTTTTCAGTGCGCCTTGCCCCGGGGGCACCGCCAGGAGAGCGTGTGCTCCAGTTTCCATTTCCTCATGATGTGGGGGCACCAAACACAGCGTGTTTTAGACATGCTTTGGAAAAAGGTGTGCCCGGGTCACCAAGGTGATTGCCTCTGTCAGCAACCACGGACAAGGGCTTCTCGAGGGGCTACAACAAGACAGCGTGCTCTTCAGGCGCCACGAGAACAAACAGAAGGGTGCTCTCAGGCGCTTTAGTAATGAGGAACAAGGTGCTTTCAAGGCACTTAACAAATGAAGAGAATCCCTCCCCAAGCGCTCTGCTCTGGTACAGGAGCTGTAAAAATCAAGCTGTCTTCACGCTGGCAAGTAAGCAATTGCAGGGGGCACGGGCCACATCATCCAGCCCCTGGTGGAGCACAGGGCAGCAGGACCCAGCAACAAGCCAGCACAAAGGTGATGCATACAGTGGCAGTTCCTCCTAGTGACCCAGCAGGCCGCAGGTTAGCACAGCAGCAGCAGTCCAAGATGGTCCCTCCAGCAGCATCCTGTGCCCAGTTCTAAGTATGCTAAAATGTATTTCTTTTACATGGGTTCTAGGAGTGTCCCCTCTCTCCTCCAGCACAGGCTCCAGACATCAGTTGGGTTAAACAAGCCCTTTGTGTGAGGCCAGGGGACAGCCTTTACAAATGCAGGTGTGCCCTGCCTCCCTTTTTCTCAGACCATTCAGTTTGTAGATGCACCTCTGTGATACCTCCACTCTCCCTGTGCACAGACTGTCTGAAAAGTATGCACAAAGCCCAGCTGTCACTCTGCCCAAATGTGGATTGGAGTCAAGCTGCAAAACACCAGAGTCATAAGCACAGAGAAATGCTCACTTTGTAGAAGTGGCATTTCAATAATGGTAATAAAAAAATCCACCTACACCAGTAAGCAGTATTTCTCACTACCATCACAACCATACCAAACATGCCTACGCTACCTCTCATAAATCAGACAACACCCCCTAGTCATGAGGCAGGGGCATTTCCAATGCAGTCCCATGAGCAAGGCAGCACCAAATAGGCTGTTTGTCACTACCAGGAAAGGTCACACAACCAGGTGCATGTCTTGCCTTCTACAAACATAGCACCCTGCCCATAGGGCTAGCTAGGGCTTACTTTAGGGATGACTTACATGTAGTAAAAGGGGAGTTCTGAGCCTGGTAAGTAAATGTAGATACCAGGTCCCTGTGGCAGTAAATTGTGCATGAAGGCCCTGCACTAGCAGGCCTGAGACAGGATTGAAAGGCTACTTCTGTGCGTGGCGCAAGCAGCGCTGGAGGCCCACTAATAGAATTTAATTTACAGGGATACCACTGTACAAAGGGCTTACAGGTACATTAAATGGGCCAAATTGGGTATAAGCCAATCATACCAACTTTCAAAGGGAGAGCTCAAAAAGTATTATTCCTATGGTTAAACTCTCTCATCCTATTTTGAATGCCCTTTTTAAACCAATTGTGGGTTATCAAATAGGGTATGGACCAGGTAACCCCCAAAATAAAGTCTTGAGGCTATGGAGGATTGACAGTAGTTCCTTCTTGAATGTACAAACTTCCCTATCTTTTTTTATTAACTAGTTTTCTGTTTTTCAAAAAACCTTTCCAGCATGACCGCTGGCACCATCAAATTCTAACTATCATCGTCAATGCTAATAAAACAAAGGTTGGACAATAGGCTCAGACCTCAGTCAAGATGATGTTGGACTGATACTCAGAGTTTCCGACGAGGGGGTTAGCCAAGGATGAATTTTACCGGTACGAGATAGTACCGCATTTGCAGAATCTGTAAGCGATCAGTAAAATGGACATGAGCTTTTTCTTTAGTATTTAACTAAGATGGGTAAGGCTTGTCTTTTTTTTAGGCAATGCTCTTGTTCTTTTTACTCACAAGGGAATAGCACTTGTGAAATTCGGTATAAATAAATCCTTTACTAATGGTACAATAACGTTATCATAAACCAATTGGGGTCACCTACTATTTAACCAAGAACGGCAGTGCTTGCCCCGATTGTTTTCCTTTGGCTTACAGTGGCTTTTTACGAATATTCATGCAAATAAAGTTTGGATTCATCACTCTTTACTCGATGTGTCAATTCCTCATATTAAACCAACATATATGATTAGACCGGACCTTCGCGCATTGGAGATTCAGGGGGTCTAGCATTAGTAGGGAGAGCACTGGTACTTTAGCACTGATCAGCAGTGATAAATTGCTCAGAGTGCTAGAGCCAACAGCAAGAGGTCATAAAAAATATGAGGAAGGAGGCAAAAAGATTGAGAATTGTCAAACACTCATTTATCAATTACTTGAATAGTGTTGTGGACCACATGTGTATTACACTTCTCAGCATGCCAAGCAAGTAATTTAATGATTTCAGATGTCTATTGATAATGGAAGCATAAGAGAAAGTGGGCACCAAGAAAGAATAACCTGTGACATGATTTTAATCCCAGCCAATCATTGTATTGTGGAGATTGACATTTAATACGTAGTAGAGCAACAGAATTGCCTTTCAACAGAAATCCACGTTATAACAAGAACAGTAATGGTTTTGAATTGGACTCCCCATAACATGAAAAACTATATGACTACTTTATCCAGCATGCTCCACTAAGGAATTGCTAGTAAGGAACCATAAAGAGAGAAAGAGAAAGGGGAGTGAACTATCCATGACCAAGACCCAAGTTGCCTTAGGGCATGAGTTACACTTACTTTAGGTAACTAACTATAAGTGGTGAATTTGTATGGTTTTGTATGAGTAAATTCAGAACCTAACTATAACGTCCCTATAACCTTTGGGTTTATAGTGAACAAAAAAAAAAAAAATATATATATATATATATATATATATATATATATATATATATATATGTGCTATTGCTTTGGTAAACCTTTGGTTCACTCTGCCTCATTTCTTTAAATGTGTCAATGGGTCAGTTGCCTCTGCTGTTGGATATTTGTGGCCTGAAAGTTCATCCACCACTATACATCTGTTAATAATAGCAGTCACCTCAATCTATTTAAGGAGGGTGACTGTAACTTATTTGACTTTGTGATGGGCATTCACATATGGTACTCATGGGAAGTGGAAGCCCCCTGCACTTCTCAGAATTTGCATTTTGCTTTATATTTTGTTAGACCTGGAATCCTTGGCGTGATTTCTCTTAACCTGTTGCCCTTCGACCTCCAGTTTTTTGGACCCATTTTGCTGATTTTTAGGATTCTGGACACTTTACTACTGCTGACCACTGCTAAAGTGCAGGTGCTTTGTACTCTAAACATGGTAACATTGGCTTGTCCACAATTTACATATTTAATTTACTTGTAAGTAAAGTGCACTATATGTGCCCAGGACTTCTAAATCAAAAGCTACTAGTGGGCCTGCATGATTGATTGTGCCACTCACTGCAGTAGCCTTTCAAACATGACACTGCAGAGCCTATGTGGCAGTTTTAAACTGCCATTTCGACCTAGCAAGTGCATCCACTTACCAGGCCCAAATCTTCCTTTTTATTACATGTAAGTCACCCCTAAGGTAGGCCCTAGTTAGCCCCATGGTGCACTGTACTTAAAAAGTTGGACATGTACTTTAAGTTTAACAAGTCCATATTGTGAAAAATGATCTCCCCCTTAGGATAGCATTGCGGTTGCCTTAAAACATCTTTTAAGTGTAGCTTCCAAATGGGAACAGATGAAATATGGAGTTTGGTGTCTCTGGACTCACAATTTAAAATCACAGCGTATGGTGAAGTCAGATTTTAAAATGCAAGTCTGAAAATTGTATGTTGGCATTTTCTTACTTTAAACATTCTTTACCTCTGCCTCTTTCTGAATACACATCTGGGGTTGCTTAAGGCTGGGCTTTGTGCTTTCCCTCTAGACAATCATAAAAAGGGAGCTTGAGTGTGACATTTACATACAGATGGCCCATTACCAGGCTGATGGGTCTTCCTGGGCTAGATAGTCAGCAGGAGCTGACAGTTACTCCTGAGTAGGGCTATTCCTCTCCTCACACATAGGGCTGTACAGACCACTGTAGAGTGTATAACAGAACTTCAAAGGAAGGCCTGGTAGGTTCTTCCATTTTCCATAACCAGGGCACCAAAGTATAAATACTGGACCCTCAACCCCACCAAATCAGATCTCTTACGGAACCATGACACTGCCAGGAAAAATGACTGTTGTGCTGCCAGGAAGAACTGCCACTTTGCAACTGCATTGCAGTGTTGACCTACTGCTTGCTGTGCTGTAGGGGGGACTGCCATTTTGCCACTTGCTTTGCTGTGTTGGTCCACTGCCTGCTGTTTCTTGCCCGCAGTGAGAAGGACTGGACCCATTCTCTTATCTCTACATCCTTGCACCCAAGAGTCTCCAAGGGCTTCTAGGCTTGCCCCCTGTTCTTCTGCAGTCTCAGGGACATCAAAGTCTGCTTGCAACTCCCCTGGTACTGCTGGACTCTGCCACCTGTGAGCATATTTCTTGCCTGAGGTGCCCCTCTCCAGTCCTGGACCTCAGAGAAGGATTCTGCAGCTAACGTTTTTTAAAAAGTGTCGCATCACTGACTGCAGCAGAAAAATTGGTGCATAGCATCTCCAACAGCGATGCAGTGGCTATCCAATGATGACATTTTTGGAGCGTGCGCGGTTTGACAATGACACTCTGCAAGGCCTGACATCGATGCACTGCTTTCACTTCCAAGGAGCCCCACGATGACACAGTTCCCCGAGAGTGGTGAAAATACGGACACATCATGACCTCACCATTGGCACATTGCTCTATCAAAGGTACTGTTCAGCGGACCCTGTGTGGGGTTTATATATGTCCCCCTGCAGAGATAGATACACAACACACCATATGAACACTTTAATCCAGTCATTCCAATATCACAAAACACGAATATGCGGAAAACACACATTACCATAATTCCATGACACAACACACACATTATTGACACTGCACCCACACATGACACAACCGCAACAACTGACAACTACACACTCACCTACACAAACACACTCACAGACAAGCATAACTACTCTCATCATGACAACAACTACACAACAACGCTCATCTGAATGTTGCACAGAGCAACACAATATACAGCCAAACAAGCACAACATCAAAACCTCATGCAAGTGGCACACATACAGGCACAACCACATTACACAACCAAGCTCCTTCTGCCTCAACCAGCCAATTGAATCACACACACACATACACGTAATGATTCACACACACAACTGGAAGCACACCACCACACGCACAGGTTCCCTTGCAATGTGCACATAAGGACAAAGTTGAAGGGTGTGAATGAAACATCACTGTGGTGCCAGCATTCATTTGGCAATGAATACTGACACCAAAATTATAGTTGTGTATGTATGTTCGATATGAGTCATGTACCAGTGTGTCCCAATCCATGACCCATACAAATGTGCTACTGACATATGCATGGCACAGTAATTAAAAAAACATTACTTTGACATGTATATGACTGCAGTGGTCCCGAGCTCACATGCGGTAACCACACAACATACGTGTCTAATGCGACTTTCCTACCTTTAAGTCCGGTAACCAGGGGGTCATGTTTTCACCGTGTTCCAGAGACAGCAACCATGGACGGTAATGTCCAGTCGAGTCCAGTCAAAATCTGAAGTTGAATAGGGAAAAAAAGTAGGTTTGTACCCCATTTCCCCTCCAATCCGCCAACTCAGCTGTGGAGGTCGAACCACCGCAATTGGCTTTTTGGTAAGGCACATCCAAATTTGCTTGGTGGTAAAGGTACCTGGAGTCCCCCTATTAGCCCTTATTCCCAATGCTGCCGTTGAGGTAGCTGGAGATTCTTGGCAGAGCTGATGCGACTTGGGCGCTCTTTTGCCGATGGTCCCACCAACATCTAAATTGGGCAGGCAGACTGCCAAGGCAGCGGATGAGTTTTTGGTGGTACCATTACCTCCAACGCCTAAAGCAGGCCCTTAATCTTTAAAAATTCATATCTCAACTTCTACTGATTGGATTTTTGTAGTTTTAGTCTTGTTTTACTCAGATAAATATTTTCTATTTTACTCAAATGTCTGGAGTCTTTTTGTGGTGTCTTTCTATGTGTTACTGTGATTTAAGATTTGCACAAATATTTTACACATTGCCTCTTAAGTTAAGCCTAACTGCTCTGTGCCAAGCTACCAGAGGGAGAACACAAGTTAATTTAAGGTGTGTATCTGGCTTTCCCTAACTAGAATTGGTGTCCCTATTTGGAAAGAGTGCATACCACTGCCAGCTAGAGATAAATTTCTAATATACTGACAGTCCCCTGCTTTGGAAATTATTGACAAAAAGCAAAACAAAATGCCCAGTGGGTGCAGAAAACATTGCAGGGTGTTCAACATCCACTGCACTGAGACAAGCTCTATAACCAGAGATTACAGACATGATGGAAGGGTAATCTAAATGTGACCGGCAGTCATATGGCAGCAGGTTTGTGCCCAAAGCCTTCCCCAGTCTGATGGGTTGGCTTGCTGCTCACAGATCTGTAAATGAGCTCCTCAGATGCATATGCTGCTAGAGTCCAAACTCAGAGAATGTCCCTCAAGTGGTTCAACAGAAGAAATGAGTTGATGTGACATAAAGCTCCTAGAAACCCACTTGCTTGATGTGAATACCTGGATCTAGAAGCCATCTAAAAATTGTACTTTAAGTAGGAATTTTGATCATGTCAGAAAGTTAATCAGAATACCTCAGGTTTGCCTACATTTTTCACCCACCCTTTTCAATATTATTCCCCTTAGTGACTTTTGTATTATTCTAGTTCCTCTTTTCGTGGCCCCATTCTAAGCTCAGATGGAATTCCGATGTGGAGCGAAATTGGAGTATATGACTGCATTGGAATCACACATTGTAAATTTAAACCACATTCATTTATGTTTTTACTGTCTCATATTTTGGGCTGAGTGTAAATTAAGAGGCGGCTTTCCTTGTAAACTCATGATGATGGTCTTATTTTCCAATCTGTTGCCCAACTGACATGAGTATATGTAGCTGCCCATGTGTTTTCCATGCATAATGACATGAGGCAGAAGTCATAATGGGAAATACCTCTGTGAGGGCTCCGCAACAAACGGGTTGGACCCAATATTCATTGGATTCCAACAACACCCTGTTCAATTGTGTCATCCTTACCTGCAGCAAGCCATGGTCGTACAGAACTAGGGAACATGGATAAGACCACACTTCATTTTCAGACAACTAAACTACTATCTGCCACTAGTGAAGATAGGATTTACCCATTACTGGTGAGTTTACTATATTCTGCTATCTGGTGCCAACCATGCTGAATGGAGGAACAGACCTTAAGGTGCAGTGACACACAATAATGGTACCCTGAATAACCTTTAGAAGGAAACATGAGGGCACATTACTTGTATATTCCTGTGATTTGTGCTTGCAACATCAAGCTAACTTTTGGCCCTTGGGCTCTAAGTTTTTATGCCATTGCCAGTCATCCAATTACCTCTCTATAGTGGGCTCTTGTCTCTTTTCATGTTATGAGCAGTGGCCGGTGGTCCCTGTCTGGTGTATGGAGGCACAATGTACAGTTACACTTACGATACAGCTTAATCTGTTTGCCGCTGAGAACTGGTAACCAGAGATGATAAATATTTGCAAAGGAAAACAAATCTGTATACAATTTCCAAAGGTATGATTTGCAAAGTTCTGCAAATACTCTTCATGCATCCCGCACTGTTGGCCCGAGCTGCAAAGGTAAAACTTATAACATGGGAAATTGAGAAAATTCATAAAAGTGTAAAAAGTGTAAAAAGTGTAGGCAAGGAACGACGTTGGACACAATAGATCCATTGTCAAGAAGTTAGAATTTTTGCTTTGAGATGGGACTTTGAGAATTAGTTAAGATGTGTTGTAAATGCTGCTGATGAATTATCTTAATCAGACCCACAGCATCCAAGCTGATGCCAATGCTAAATTGTGAATGGCTGTCTGAGGCTTTCCGTGGCCACCCCCATCGACATTCACTGAGGTGATGGGCCAGTCAGAAATACCTCAATTGGAAAATTGGAGCAGGGACCAAATTGGAGCAGGGACCAAAATGTAGGCTACACTGCCACAGGTGCGTAATACATACTTGTGGGATGTGTAGGGAATTATATTGAGACTGAAAAGGTCGGTGGTTCTTATGTGAGCTACAGCTGAAGGTTCACAAATTTAAAACATTTCTCCACCTATGAGTAAAAGCATGTTGAGAGTCGTAGAAAGGTTTTCTGCAGAGAAAATTTAAACATTATGTTTAACTGCTTTAGGTCACATTACAGTCAAGAAATACATCAGATAAAATAATCAACCCAGTTCAGCCAAAATGAATAGTTTCTGAACAAAATGACACAAAACAAAAAAAAATGAATATGGGGCAGATATTTATTTTGAAGACATACAATAAGTGTGCATACACATGAATGTGGATATTAAAAGCCACAGTTATGTTATGTGGCATGGAGGACTGTTCCCAGATGCCTTTATTGGGTGATGGTCTTTTTCGGACGTCAAAACAACTAGTGTGGCAAGCTAGAATACTGTGGCCAAGAAGGGCTTCACGAGATCAGGTACTGTGAGTCACCAGACATGCTGAAGCCTTCACCTCTCTTATGCAGAGTTCACAGAGTGGCTACATGTACATTGTAGTGGTGAATGTGCATCATCCATGCCTTTTCCCACACTCATGCTTCACATTGTCTACTTATTAGATGTCAAACCCTTTCAATCCTTTGTTTGATAGGTTGTCACCCTTCACAACCGTTCTTTTTTTAATTGAATTTTATATGCAATTCCAACCACAATCCTCCAATTATAGGATATAAGTAACAAATCTTCCACGTATGGCTCATGCATCAACAGTTAGTACAATGATTACAATGCATTATGGTAATCTCATCCAGAGTGTCTCAGTATTTTACAGGTGAAGACTCATACATACTATGTTATGACACAGCCACAGTAGCAAGGTACCTTAATCATCTAACTTTTATCATCCTTAGCCATCCTCCACCTACCCGCGCCCCACACCCCCGGGTGTCCCCATGGGTGACAGTGGTGATTCAAATAAATGCTCATGGTAGTTACTCAGAATTGCTGCCCTCCATCTACCCTGTCTCTTTACCAATCAAATTAATTTGATATGGACCCCAGTAGTTCTTTGGGCGGAACTGTGGTGGGGACAGTTCATTGTACGTATCAGTCTGAGTGTTGCAATATGTCATATCCTGATGCCATTCGCTCAGTGTAGGTAGTTGTCCCCTATTCCATCGCAAAGCCACACAGCGCTTTGCCAACAGCAAACCTATAGCAACTAGCTTACTGACCTCCTTTCTCACATCTCTGTCGTATCCCAGCAATTCCAACAGTGGTGTGGACCTGAGATTTATATCCGTTATCTGCACCAACTCAGCGATTATCTTTGACCAAAACTCTTGAAAATCTAGGCAGGCCCAGGCCATATGCAGAAAGTCTGCCTCCTCCGCACCACATCTTGGGCATGCAGCTGAGTCCTAGAGCTCATATTTCCATAACCTGGCGGGGGTGTAATAAACTCTATTAAGATATTTAAAATGGATCAATCTATGCCTCCTGTTTAAGGAGATAGTATGGGTCTTCGAGCAACAGTAGCACCATTTCTCATAGGATAATGTATTACCTATGTCTCTCTGCCAATCTACTCTGGTCTTTAGTACCCCAGGTGTCCATGCCTCTTGTGCAAAGTCTAGTCACTAATTTCGTTCTCGATGTCCCGTGTATCACCCAAGTGAGAGCCGGAGACTCAGAGGGCTCAGTGAAAGCATCTCCAACTATCTCATGAAAAGCATGACAAGCTCTTTAATATTGATATTCCATGAGTGGGGTCTTCAACTGTATGTCTGTGACACACTCTTCACAAGAAAGCATTCTACCAACTCAAAAAAACTCACCCACATTGTTAAGTCCCAGCTTTCTGAATGTCTCGATTGCACCTCTATCTTGGTTCGGCAGGAACCAATTGCACCACTCTATCTATGCCTGAGGCAAGTACAACAGAGGAAGTGCCTGTCTGTCCAGTAGTTTATGCCAAGCGTGCACCACGGTATTTACTGCATCTATAACACCATGCCTTCTCTTGGGGGGAATAAACAATTGCTGTGGTAGTTGGTGTGGTTGTGAAATGTCACTCTCAATATAAGCATACAGGGCATTGTGTGGGCCATGTATCAAACTGTGCACTATTATCTCCCTCATGACTTCATAATAGATCTACAAATCTGGGGCTCCTACTCTCCCAAGCACATATTGTAACATGAGTACATACCATCTGACTCTGGGTTGTTTTCTCACCTAAGCCAACCTAACCAACTGTGATCTTAGTGTCGCAAACATTGTTTTGGGAAGCAGAATAAGAATATTTTGGAAAAGGAAAAGAAATCTTGGCAGGATCACCATTTTCATCAGGGCTATACATCCCATTAGGGAAAGTGGGAGTCTGATCCACTTGTCTACTGCCTCTGGTGACTTTTGTATCGCTCTGCCATAATTCTACAATACAACCACCAATGGATCTGAATGCAACTGAATCCCCAAATATCGGAAGGAATCCTCCGTCCACTCAAGTGGGAAATCCATCTGTACTGAGGTCGTGGCAGGAGTGAGAGGGAATATAAGTGATTTGCTCCAGTTTACCATTAACCCAGAGTGACCTCCAAAGAGGACTATCTCCTGGAGTAAGGGAGAGAGGTTGCACTCTGAGTCTCGTACATACAACAGAGTATCATCCCCATAAGTAGAAGTGGATACCTCTGTCTTTGTGGTATTCACATATGGCGCATGCCAGTGGTTCCGCCACTAGGGCGTACAGCAGAGGAGACAAGAAACATCCCTGCCACGTTCCCCTAGTAATTTCTATAGTGTCAGAGACGGTGCCTTTAACTCTCACCCAGGCCATGGGCTTAGTATAAAGGGCCCTCACCATTTGTAGAAACACCTCTTCCACCCGGATGCGTCACAGCACTGCAAACATGAAATTACATTCTACAGAATTAAAAGCTTTTTCTGTGTCTAGGAACATCGCAGCTGCCCGGACCACCGGATCTATTTGCTGCAGTGTACCAAAAATTGTCCTGAGGTTCATTGTGAGGGAGCAACCCAGGACAAAGCCAGACTGGCCTTATCCAACCAGTCCAAACAGTCGGGGAAGAAGAGGGGCCAGCCTATTTGTGCGGATTTTAGCGTATAGTTTGGCGTCAACATTTAGCAAAGGTAGGGGTCTATACAATGAGCAGTGCCGAGGAGATTTACCAGGTTTAAACAGCATGACAATCAGACCTTCCCTTGTGGTTGGTGGCATAATAGCATGAGCGATGATCTAACAAAACAAAGTTTGCAAATGAGGAATAAGAAGCTCTTGGTATGCCTTACAGAATGCCACAGTTAGTTGATCTAAGCCCAATGCCCTTGGCTCGTGTCCAGAGAAACCAACACTGCAGCGAGGACCCCCAGGTGACTCCCATGACGTGGCCATCATCAGACAACCTCCCTGCACCCCCACGGCGACGCTTGCAGAGAGAATCCAGAGGCTTCCCTTGACCGTGACTGCCCGGTAACAAAGAACCAGATGCCTGGAGGAAGCACTGCACCCGTAGCCCCAAGGCCAGAGATGAACCAACTACCGGTGCAGGAGTGACCAACAGGTGGCCCTCATCTTTGCCTAGTCGGTGGCTGGCCCGAGAAGCCCCCCTGTGTCCTGCCTGCAACGCCAGAGTGGCCCCTGGGTCCCTCCATAAAACCAACAAAAAACCAGACACATACTTTGCACACTGCACCCGGCTGCCCCTCTACTGCTGAGGGAGTATTTTGTGTGCCTGTTTGTGATCCCCCCAGAGCTCTACAAAACATTCGTGGTCTGCTCCCCTGCTAATCTAACTTGTACTTACCTCCCCCACAAACTGTTGAATTTTGCACCATGTCTACTTTTAAAGTAGCTTATTGCCATTTTTGACAAAACTGTGTACCCTACTGTTTTACTTCAAAGTTCCATATTTACCTATGCCAAGTACCTTACAATTGATGTACTTACTTGAATTCTGAATCTTGTGGTTCTAAAATAAATTAAGAACATAATATTTTTCCATATAAAAGCGTATTGGCCTATAGTTAAGTCTTTGAGTGTGTGTTTATTGCCTGTGTGTGTTCAACAAATGCTTAACACTACCCTCTGATAAGCCTACTCCTTGACCACACTACCACAAAATAGAGCATTAGTATTATCTAATTTTGCCACTATCAACCTCTAAGGGGAACCCCTGGACTCTGTGCACACTATCTCTCATTTTGATATATATATATATGTATATAAATATATATATATATACAGAGCCAACTTCCTACATTGGTGGATCAGCGGTGGGGTCTAAGACTTTGCATTTGCTGGACTACTCAGCCATTACCTCATCACAGGACAAAATTAGAAACTGATTTTTGAATTTTTGAGTTTTTTTCTAAATTTATAAAAGTCCTTCTAGGGCCTTCTGTAAGTCCCTGTTAGCATTTATTTTTAAGTTTAAAAGTTTGTAAAAGTTAGGATTTAAGTTCTAGAAGTAGTTTTTAGTTACTTAAAAAATAATCCCAACTTTTAGAGTCAGAATGAGTCACATAGATGAGATGGTGATGGAACTCAACCTCACCCCTCACCTGCTTCTAGGGATGTCAGAGCTAAAGTCTTTCTGTAAGATAAAAAAAATAAAAACCGGGTCCAACCCTACCAAGGTCAAGCTCCAGGAGCTCTTGGCAGAGTTTACAAGGGACCACCCTTCTGAGATGGCGGATCCTCCCTCAGATGGCGAAATTAGTGAACTGGAGGATAAACTCACCCCTCCTGTCCTAATTAGGGAGGACAGGGCTCCTAGAACCCTGTCCCCACAAATCATAGTCAGAGATCCTGGTTCCACAGGGGAGTCCAGTACCTCTTTAAGCTTTGAGGGCATCCTCAATGAAGAGGACATCCTTCTAACAAGGATGACCAAGAGATTAGCTTTGGAGAAGCAGCTCCTAGCTATAGAAAGGGAAATAAAAGAAATGGGTTTAACACCCATAAATGGTGGCAGCAATTTAAAGAGGGTCAGAGAGAATACTGACATCCTACAAATCACCAAATGGATTGTAACTAAATATGAAGAAGGTGATGACATCACCAAATGGTTTACAGCTTTTGTGAGGGCTTGTGCAACCAGAAAAGTAAGCAGATCTCACTGGGGAGCTCTCCTTTGGGAAATGTTCACTGGAAAGTGTAGGGATATACTCCTCACACTCTCTGGTAGGGATGCAGAAAACTATGACCTCATGAAGGTTACCCTGATTGAGGGCTTTGGATTCTCAACTGAGGAGTATAGGATTAGATTCAGGGGGGCTCACAAAATCTCGAGCGAGACCTGGGTTGATTTTGTTGACTTCTCAGTCAAAACACTAGATGGTTGGATAACTAGTAGTGGTATAAGTGATTATGATGGGTTGTATAATTTGTTTATGAAAGAACATCTGTTACGTAATTGCTTCAATGATAAACCTCATCAACATCTTGTAGACCTAGGCCCTATTTCTCCCCAAGAATTTGGAAAGAAGGCAGACCATTGGGTCAAGACAAGGGTGACCAAGACTTCCACAGGGGGTGACCAAAAGAAAGGGGCCACAAAGCCTCCCAAGGGGAAGGGTGGTGAGACATCCAAGGACAAAAACAAAGAGTCATCACAAGGGCCCCAAAAACCTGCTCAGGAGGGTGGGCCCAATCCTCTTCACAGTCAACAAATGGGTATAAGGGTAAACACTTTGATTCCAAGAAGGCCTGGTGTCACAACTGTAGACAGCATGGACACCAAACTGGAGACAAGACCTGTCCCAAGAAAAGTCCCACAACTACTGCTCCAGTTAGCACTGGAATAGCCAGTCTCCAGGTGGGATCAACAGTTTGCCCAGAGCAAATCAGGATTCACACTGAAGCTACTTTAGTCTCAGAGGGTAGGGTGGATTTAGCCACACTAGCTGCCTGGCCGCCTAACATGCAAAAATAAAGGCAGCAGCTCTTGATAAATGGGAATAAGGTAGAAGCCCTGAGGGATACACGTGCCAGTGTCACCATGGTGACAGACAAACTGGTTCCCCAAGACAGTATCTGGCTGGACAGACATATCCAGTCACCAATGCTGACAATGAAACTAAAGTCCATCCAATGGCAATGGTGACTTTAGAATGAGGATGGGTGACTGGCCTGAAACACGTGGTAGTCTCCTCTGCAATCCCAGTGGAATGTTTGCTAGGAAATGATCTGGAGTCCTCAGCATGGGCTGAGGTAGAGCTCAAGACCCATGCAGCCATGCTGGGTATCCCTGAACTAGTGTGTGTTGAGACAAGAGCACAAAGCAGAGCACAGGGTGAAAAAGAAATGTTGGAGTCTGTAATAATGGCCGAACCTTCCAAGAGAAAAGGAAAGAAGACTGGGGGACCAGCTTCTACACAGCACAAGAAACAGGACCTCTCTTCTTAGGAAGATGTCCTATTCCTTGATGGAACTGAGTCCATGGAGCTGGAGCCTTATCAGGCAGAGCTCTTGGGCCCAGGGGGACCCTCAAGGGAACAGCTGTGTAAGGGACAAAAGACTTGTCCCACTCTTGAAGGCCTAAGACAGCAAGCAGCTGAGCAAGAACATGGAAGTGTCAGTGGATCCCACAGGGTCTATTGGGAGGATGGACTCCTTTACACTGAGGCAAGAGATCCCAAACCTGGTGCCACTAGGAGAGTGCCTCAGGAGTTTAGACAGTTCATCCTCACCTTAGCACATGACATTCCCCTTGCTGGGCATTTGGGACACACCAAGACTTGGGAGAGATTAGTCAACCATTTCTACTGTCCCAAAATGGCCCAGAATGTAAGGGAGTTTTGCAGCTCCTGTGTCACCTGTCAAGCAAGTAGCAAGACAGGTGCCATCCAAAGCCCCCCTCATTCCACTTCCAGTGGTGGGGGTCCCCTTTTAGAGGGTGGAAGTGGACATAGTGGGTCCTCTTGAACCTCCCACAGCATCATGGAACCAGTATATACTGGTAGTAGTGGATCATGCTACCAGGTACCCTGAGGCAATTCCCCTTAGGTCGACTACTGCCCCTGCAGTAGCCAAGGCACTCATAGGTATCTTTACCAGAGTGGGTTTTCCTAAGGAGGTGGTTTCTGACAGAGGTACCAGCTTCATGTCAGATTACCTGAAACATATGTGGAATGAGTGTGGGGTGACTTACAAGTTTACCACACCATACCATCCACAAACCAATGGTCTTGTAGAAAGGTTTAACAAGACATTGAAGGGCACGATCATCGGGCTCCCTGAAAAACTCAAAAGGAGATGGGATGTCCTCCTGCCATGCCTGCTTCTCGCCTACAGAGAGGTGCCACAGAAGGGAATAGGGTTTTCCCCCTTTGAGCTTTTGTTTGGCCATCCTGTAAGGGGACCATTGGCACATGTAAAAGAAGGTTGGGAGAGACCTCTCCATGAGCCTAAACAAGATGTAGTTGAATATGTACGAGGCCTCCTCTCAAGGATGGCAGAGTACATGGAAAAGGCAAGAAAAAACCTTGAGGTCAGCAAACAACTCCAGAATTTGTGGTATGACCAAAAAACTGCAATGGTTGAATTTCAGCCAGGACAGAAAGTCTGTGTTCTGGAGCCTGTGACTCCAAGAGCACTCCAGGACAGGTGGAGTGGCCCTTTCCCAGTGCTGGAAAAGAAGAGTCAGGTCACTTACTTAGTGGACCTGGCCACTAGCAGGACACAAAAGATGGTGATCCATGTTAACTGCCTTAAACTCTACAATGACAGGGCAGACATAACCATGCTGATGGTTACTGATGAGGATCAGGAAGCAGAGAGTGAGCCTCTCCCAAACCTCCTCTCAACTGACCCTAAAAATGGCTCAGTGGATGGAGTTGTCTACTCAGACACCCTCTCTGGCCAACAGCAAGCTGACTGCAGACAAGTCCTACAGCAGTTTGCTGAGCTCTTTTCTTTGACCCATGGTCACACACACTTGGGTACCCATGATGTGGACACAGGAGACAGTTTACCTGTGAAGAATAAAATAGTCAGACAGTCTGACCAAGTCAAGGAAAGCATCAAAGTGGAAGTCCACAAGATGCTGGAATCAGGAATGATAGAGCATTCTGACAGTCCCAGTGGTCTTGGTCCCCAAACCTCACACTAAGGATGGAAAGAGAGAGATGAGGTTATGTGTGGACTACAGAGGGCTTAACTCTGTCACCAAGACAGAGGCTCACCACATACCAAGGGCAGATGATTTAATTGACAAATTAAGTGCAGCCAAATTCTTAAGTACCTTTGACTTGACAGCAGTGTACTGGCAAATCAAAATGGCACCTGGAGCAAAAGAAAAGACAGCATTCTCCACACCTGATGGGCATTGTCAGTTTACTGTTATGCCCTTTGTCTTAAAGAATGCCCCTGCCACCTTCCAAAGGTTGGTGAATCACGTCCTTGCTGGCTTGGAGTCCTTTAGTGCAGGATATCTAGATGATATTGCTGTCTTTAGCTCCAACTGGCAGGATCACCTGGTCCACCAGAAGAAGGTTTTGCAGGCCCTGCAAGCAGCAGGCCTCTCTTGCACGGCATCCAAGTGTCAGATAGGGAAGGGTGCAGTGGTTTACTTGGGACACCTTGTAGGTGGAGGCCAAGTGCACCCATTACAACCCAAGATCCAGACAATTCTGGACTGGGAAGCTCCAAAAACCCAGACTCAAGTCAGGGCATTTCTTGGCTTCACTGGTTACTATAGGAGGTTTGTGAAGAGATATGGATCCATAGTGACTCCCCTCACAGAACTTACCTCCAAGATAATGCCCAAAAAGATTAACTGTACTTTGGACTGTCAAAAGGCCTTTGACACCCGGAAAGAAGCTATGTGTTCAGCACCAGTTCTGAAAGCACCAGATTATTCTAAGCAATTCATTGTGCAGACTGATGCCCCTGAACATGGGATAGGAGAAGTCCTATCACAAAAGAATGATGATGGCTTTGACCAGCCTGTTGCTTTTATTACCAGAAGGTTACTTCCCAGGGAGCAGCATTGGAGTGCCATTGAGAGGGAGGCCTTTGCTGTGGTTTGGTCACTGAAGACGTTGAGACCATACCTGTTTGGTACTCACTTCATAGTGCAAACTGACCACAGACCTATCAGATCGCTTATGCAGATGAAAGGAGAGAACCCTAAACTATTGAGGTGGTCCATATACCTACAGGGAATGGCCTTTGTAGTGGAACACAGACCTGGGACTGCCCATGCCAATGCAGATGGCCTTTCCAGGTTTTTCGACTTAGAAATGAAGACTCTCTTGGGAAAGGTTAGTCTCATCCTCTTTCGTTTGGGGGGCTTGCCTAGGTAAATGCCACTGCTAGCATGGTTACCCCCTAACTTTTTGCCTTTTGTTGATGCTAGATATGATTGAAAGTGTGCTGGGATCCTGCTAATCAGGCCCCAGCACCAGTGTTTTTTCCCTAAAACTGTATCTTTGTCTCCACAATTGGCACAGCCCTGGCACACAGATAAGTCCCTTGTAAATGGCACCCCTGGTACCAAGGGCCCTGTGGCCAGGGAAGGTCTCTAAGGGCTTCCGCATGTATTATGCCACCCTAGGGACCCCTCACTCAGCATATGCACACTGCCACACAGCTTGTGTGTGCTGGTGGGGAGAAAAAGACTAAGTCAACATGGCACCCCCCTCAGGGTGCCATGCCCAGAACCCACTGCCTGTGGCATTGGTAAGTTACCCCTCTAGCAGGCCTTCCAGCCTTACGGCAGGGTGCACTATACCACAGGGGAGGGCATAGCTGCATGAGCACTATGCCCCTACAGTGACCAGCAGGTGGCCCTCATCTTTGCCCAGTCGCTGGCTGGCCCGAGAAGCCCCCCTGTGCCGTGTCTGCATCGCCAGAGTGACCCCTGGGTCCCTCCATTAAAACCAATGCAAAACGCGACACCTAATTTTGTGTGCCTGTTTGTGACCCCCCCAGTGCTCTACAAAACGCCCCTGGTCTGCTCCCCGAGGCCACAGGTACTTACCTGCTAGCAGACTGGATTCGGAGCACCCCTACTCTCCATAGGCATCTATGTTATTTGGGGCCCTCTTTGACCTCTGCACCCGACCGGCCCTGTGTTGCTGGTGCTGTGTTTGGGGTTGACTTGAACCCCCAACGGCAGGCTGCCTATGCCCTGGAGACTGAACTTGTAAGTGCTTTCCTTACCTGCTAATCTAACTTGTACTTACCTCCCCCAGGAACTGTTGAATTTTGCACCATGTCTACTTTTAAAGTAGCTTATTGCCATTTTTGACAAAACTGTGTACATTACTGTTTTACTTCAAAGTTCCATATTTACCTATGCCAAGTACCTTACAATTGATGTACTTACTTGCATTCTGAATCTTGTGGTTCTAAAATAAATTTGGAAAACAATATTTTTTTTCTATATAAAAACCTATTGGCCTGGAGTAATGTCTTTGAGTGTGTGTTCCCATTTATTGCCTGTGTGTGTGTGTACAACAAATGCTTAAAACTACCCTCTGATAAGCCTACTGCTCGACCAAACTACCACAAATAAAGCATTAGTATCTATCATTGCCACTACCAAACTCTAAGGGGAACTCTTGGACTCTGTGCACACTATCTCTCACTTTGAGATGGTATATACAGAGCCAACTTCATAGAATTACACAATCAGTTATTCTGGGGACTTGGGGCCAGATGTAGGAAAATTGCAAATTGCGACTTGCAATTTGCGAGTCCTTCCGACTCGCAAATTGCAAGTCGCAATTTGCAATGCAGAACGGTGTCTCAGACACCATCTGCGAGTTGGTATGGGGTCGCAGAGACCCACCTCATTAATATTAATGAGGTGGGTCGCAAATTGTGGCCCCATACCGACTATAGGCACTCGCAAACATGGAGGCCTGCTGTAGTCAGCAGACCTCCATGTTCGTGACTGCTTTTAAAGAAAGCAGTTTTTTTTTTTTAAGTGTAACCCGTTTTCCTTAAAGGAAAACGAGCTGCACTTAAAAAAAAAAACGAAACCTTTAGTTTCGGTATTTTTTCAGGGCAGGTAGTAGTCCCTTGGACCACTACCTGCCCTGAAAAAATAGTTTTGGGTCCATTCACAAAGAGGAAGGGGTCCCATGGGGACCCCTTCCAATTTGCGAGTGGGTTACCATCCACTTCAAGTGGATGGTAACTGCGACACCATTTGCGACCGCATATTGCATACCACTCCGAATCGCAAATAGGAAGGAACACCCCTTCCTATTTGCGATTCTGAAATGCATTTTGCGAGTCGGTCCCGACTCGCAATATGCATTTCTGAATAGGAAAATGCGATTTGCTAGTCGCGATTTTGCCGTTTGCGACTCGCAAATGCTTTCCTACATCTGGCCCTAAGTCCCTAGACACTAGCCAGTAATCAATTCTCGCATATATATTGTGTATTGCTAAATAATGTGTGTAGCCGCCTAATGTGGGGTATCTATATTGCCATACATCTGTCAATCCCAATAAAGCTGCTTTATATGTAGTGCATGGGTTGTCGCCGAGGGATGCTGAGGGGGCCCGGTAGAATGGTCAGCTGTCGGGTCCAGTGGGCAGTCAAAATCTCACCCCAAATTTGTGGGGTGCCCCCCCTCATCTTGCCAATAATGTTGGTAGTTCCCTATAAAACTGGGGATTTTCATAATTTGAGCAATAAATGCTGATTAGAACGAAAGTTAAGTCCTTTCTTGTAACGTCAATTTCTGGATGCTTGAAACCACCTTGCGTCAATGAGTTGCAAGGTAGGCTTTACTGTCCAAAAAATGACTCTAAGCGTCTAACACCATATCTGCAAAAATAATGCACGGGTGGGAGACGGACCTGTAGTGCCACCTCACATGCACCAGTTACTGACCCACAACACCATCATGTCTGTACCGTGAACAATAAATGGCCCACCATGGGGCAGAGTCACTGTTAGACAATACAGATCATGGATGCTGTAGTGGGTCCCTGTAGGAGTATTTAGGACATCACTGACCTTACATGCACCTTGCTAAGGGACACATTTGCCAAGTAGCTGAGCCCCATTGCATAGCCTGCACTGTGCATGTGTTGACAGTATAAATGCCGATTCATATATTGGAAGATAGGAGAGACACTGGTAGTAATGTTGATCATGCAGAAACAATGAGAAACACACCCCTGGACACCTAATGGCCGGCACAAACATCAGCTGGCACTCAAGATCACTAAGGGACATATGTAAGAGCCTGTAGTGCCATTGTCATGGCCTGCACTGCATGTACAAGTTGGCGGATGACCACTCTTTTGTAATTTGAAGCCACATTGTAAATAGTACTTTGCGTGGAAAGGGTGTGCAATGTGTGCCGTAGGTGTGTTACCACAAGATACATAGCATGATGATGTGGACTCTGATGTAGGTGTCACCTAAAACCTGAGGCAGTGCCAACATAAAACACCACCCCAGGGGTGGCGTTTGCAGGTTGCAATAAGGAAATCTACTATTATTTAATCTCATATGAATGTGCCACCTATGCATGCTGTATACTGCTGTACACCCAAAAAGAGCTAAGTGCCCATGAAAATGATTTATTTGGAAGGTGTCCCTTCCTGCACAGATATATCCACCTCCACAGGGCAGCCAGCCAAGCACTCTGGTGCAAGGTTGGCAATGTTGGTGCACGGTTGCATATTAGGCACCAGCTCAGGGGACAGCAAAGCGTTACCTTTTGACATATTAGACATGGTGCTTTCCTGCACAGGGAAGATTTTGGAGCTGTGTTGTGCACTGTCACTTACTCATTAAAATGGGCCTAAGTATTACTCTTCATCTGTACTGACTTGTCGAAACGGCTGGAATATCCAGGCTTTGTAGGGCGCTACTATGTTGTCACTGCATCTGACCCCATTGTGTTACAAGGATGTGTCATGTTCCCTCTAGTAATAGCATACTGCTACACAGATGCACTACACAACACATGGTACATACATACTGAGCATCAGTTAGGACTCCAAATTATATGTCCCAGCTCCTTGAGCCAATTCCCAAGATTGTCATGTCCAACAACATAGTGCTAGTAAAACTTAGCACAAGGCCACACACACCATACCACAGACTCATCTGAGTCACAACCAACTCCAACTGACAACTGCCATGCTACATACTAAATTTGTTGCAAGCTTTAACAACAACTTATATCTTTTATCCTTTGCAGCAGATCAGGCTTACAGCATACAGCCGTGGGTGATATCCCCATTTGCAAACCCAAACAGAGCATGCTTACAATGAGGGACACCGTCAGATACACAATGTGGTGGAAATGACATTTGGCATGCTGAAATCCAGATTCAGATGCCTGGACCTAACAGGAAGCAGCCTCCTTTATGTCCCACCCATTGTGTGCAAAATTATCCTCACATGTGCCATCCTGCACAACATATGTGTGCAAATAAACGTGTCAATGTACGACCAGGTTGCTGACCTGCCTGAGGAGGAGGATGGTGCTTACGAAATGGAAGGGAAACCGCACAACCCCGCTGCTGGGGTACGCTGGAGACAGCATATTGTGGACAACTTTTACACATAAGAAACACTGAAATCCCCATGTTAAATTTGGAAATAAACACTTCACACACACAACCAATCCTGCTTTGGTCTATTCAATCTCCACTACATATACCATAGGAATGTGAGTCTAACCTCAGTGAGTATGTAACAGTTACTAATCTGACAAGTGATGTCGTGACATCATATGTGATGTGTTACATTGTACTGCTACCATCACACACATCACTTACAGCCTAATCACTGGTATGTGACAACTGAAGGACACAATCCATGGACCGCAACATAATTTGTGCATTCACATTGCCAACTTGCTAATCAATAGCTCATCACACCCAACTACATCATGTCCCAATAGGATGTATGCAAGGGGCCCATACCTGAGGTTGGGGATATTCAAAAATAGAAATAAAGTCATGTTGGAACTGAACACTGTCACAACTCAGTGTGGGAGTTGCAATGGCTGCATGGAACATGTGTGACAGGAGGGGACATCATTGGTAACTATGGCCACCATGATTTGCCCAGGGATATTAACTAATGGAAGGAGTTGAGCCTGCTCAGTCTATCCATGGTAATGTGTCCTGCCACTGCCATGGGGCACAACCTTGAACAGGATAAACATAATCTCACTCATTGCACGGACATGTCTGTGGTATGCACATTAGTATGGATGAGAACATATGCATCTAGGGCTGCAGGTCCACCATACAAAAACAACAACTATTGGTAAATGTAATGAGTGAAATTCAAAATATGTGATCCAACCATATTATGGGTGAAATGTAGGCAGAGTGTGTCATACACACCATGTACCAAAGATGTACACATGTCAGACCAATATGCTGTCTTCACATAGCTCTCCATAAACTCCAAATACAAATACGGAGACAGATGTCGGGTCACATTTCCTAGGTAGCAATAGTTCTCCCATCATCAACAATGCCTGACCTGTATTTGCAGCTTTAAATACTTTAAATAGTATGCTTGGTATAACAACATCACACATCACATAACAAGACACAATACGCGCATTGGTGGAACAAACCAAACACACCCTTACTACATTGTTGCATGGACTACCACATGTGGCCATACCCTATATGCCACACTGCAGCACAGCCCATGTCGTATGTATGGTGAATCAGGGTGCATCTAAGGACAATGCAAAAAAACACACAATCAGGAAATGCATTAAAAAAAATTACGCAAATGCATCTAAAGCATCCGCAAACGTAAAGAAAATGACATATGGGCCCTTAGCGTGAATTCTATGTTCACACTCCTCTTAATGCAGACATCTGTGAAATCGACGCATAACTGTCATGTGTCAATGTTAACGACGCACCTGCATTATGTATCTAAAAAAACTACGCAAATATCAAATGCGTTAAATTAAAACACTCATAACTGAAAAACAGGATGCACGGGGACAGGAAGTGATGTTAATAGGAAATCCTGTCTACAAGCACAGTACAGTGGTTGTAGTTTCACTTTCTCTTTACAGTCTGTGCCTGTGTGGTTGTGTATTGGAGCTGGTGATTGAGTCTTGGTTGTGTTAGTAAGTTTGTGGTGTCCCTTGTGTTTTGCCTTGTTGAATTTGTGTGCTTTTTGTCCCAGTAGTTGTGCATTTGTGTAGTTTTTGTCCAGTTTTGTATTTGTACTGCGGGGTGTCTGTCCAGGGTTGTTAGTTATTTGAGATAGTTGGGATAAGTTAGTAGGGTTAAGTTTCCGTTTATATCTTTATTCTGACTTTTTGGGGTCAACTCTGACCATCAGTCGACATGTCTAGGAAGGGGAGGATGACCAGAATGTCAGCAATGAGCTAGGTGGTTTTGTATGGCTGGTATCACACTATCTGCCAATGATGCTTGAGATGGGTGGCCGGGTGATCCTCGGCTACAGGACCAAGGCCAGGCGGTTGCGGTGGGGCAAGGTGCTCCACCACCTGAAACGCATTTACAAGACTGGCAGGAATGAGCACCAGCTTAAGCATCGCTGAGCAGATCTCGTGGCCAGGGAGCAGGATCTGGTCAAACACCTTGGGATCGAGATCGGCAGAACTGTTGGTGATTTTCCCATTGCCATACTATTCACTGTTCACTGCTCTTGAATGACAGTAGCAAATGAGTTGGAGTGCTGCATGCAGTGCTTGTGGACAGGTTGTATGCAACCAGTATGAAGGGTATCTGCGCCAGTTCGGGCCTGGAGTTCATATGTCCAACAATGATACCAATGCAGGTCAGATGTCTGATGAGTCCTGCACAACCATCACAAAGGCACCCATTTCAGAACCTATAGCGTCACCAGTGCCCTGGCATAGTGTCATGAATAAAACACCAAGGCACCACCAGCCTACCATATTTTCCCTGGATTGTGTCAACAAAGTGGAGCAATGCATGCATAGTGCAACTTTGTCAACATTTTACGCACATGACCCCTGCTCCAGCCATTATGTTAGCAAAGGGGGTTTACCTGCGCTAGGGGGCAATGAATGTGGGGCATTTGATACAATTTTACAACCAGGCCACATCAGTCATGACTTAATCAACGCATGATCATTGCAGACTTTCAATTGAGCCGCATTTCTATCAAAAAGCGCCCCTGACTGCATTTTTTATAGATGGCCCACACATGGTGTTGTCAGGGGTGTGCTAAGGGGCACTCATCATGTGGGGAAGCACTAGGGGTAGCGTCGCCCATGCATCATTGTGTGACGCATTAGCAGCACAACATTAACCACATTATTTGTAAATTAGCGCTGCATATGCGTTGGAAAATGACACAAAGGCAGCGCTCATTTTTCATTACTCAAGTCCCAGGAGCTGCACCACTGTTGTGGTATTGGCTCCTTTGGGTCATTGGGCAAGACCGTGTAAGGGAGATTGGCCATGAATTGGGAAGAGACTACTGGCAGTTCCATGTTCCAGTTCATGTTCTGTCACAGACTGCCTCTAACACCCCTATGCCATACACATGTTCAGGGTCTGTTCCACTGGCCTACAGCTCCTCACTGACAGTATCAGGCTGCATTGCATTAGCTCCATCTCTGCCACATCACTCACTAACTTGCAACTCCAGATGCATCCTCTGACCACAGAGCAAGTGTGTCTGTGTTGAACGCTATGTCTATGCCCATGTACTTCTCCTTCACTGGACTGACAATTGTGTACAATGGCAACAATGGCAGGCCAACCAGTATTTGCTATACATACATGTCACAATGCAGTAAATGTGCAGGTAGACAAAGCAACTACACATTAGTCCACATCCATGGCAATTCCTTACGTGTGTCTGTCTTGTGATGGGCCACACATTTAACTCTGTTCATTGCAGGGTGTGTAATGCAATTCCCGAACACCTTGCAATACCCACACAATCCCAGAGTAGCAGCGTGTCTGTGAGCTATGATGATGACATAGTTGTTACCTACCTCTGTTGCAGGCAGAAATGCCATGGGTGTGACAATGGTCTTGCCAATGATACAACCATAGCATGGACCTCAGGTGGAAAATACATGATCACACAGTCCCATTTGGCAATGGAGGTGTCATGCCCACAGACAGCCAAATAACTATGCCACATATTAATGTTGCAGGATGTCGCACTACAGGAGTCTCTGGCCCGGTGCTAGTGTTTAGTTGTGTAGCTCTAACTCACCTGAGTAGCTGTGTCATTCTGTGATCCTAGTGGTGTGTCTGTTGCACTGATTTCCACTGGGATGACTAGCTCACACTGAAATGTGTTGTCCACTCGTAGTGACTATGATTTGACACTAAGCATGGTTTTCCATTCATGTCTTACATGTGGACCAGCCCCCTACATAATTGGTGAAGTGGCACGTTCTGAGGACCCAGATGTATCCAATAATTGTGATAATGTGTGTCCTGTGAAATAATCCAGGGTTTGGTGTGAGTGAGGCATGTGTGTTGAATTCAATGCAAGATATGATAAGCTGTCCAATGATCAGATATCAAAGTAGGCTGGATAGTGACATTATGGCACATTTTATGGATCTGCACTGCTGATGGGCTAGCAGACTCCTAGCTCATCAGCAGTGCAGGGGGCACAGCTGGCAACGCACCCACAACATTGTCTACAACTGTAACCACATCAACACAACAGCCCACACCACCTGCTGCCATTGCCACACAGTTGCTGTAGGATCTACAGAGGAACGCATCCCTCGTACTAAAACGTTTGGACAGCTTGGAGGAAGAGGTAGCCGCCAATACTAAGATGTTGAAATACATCAAGAAAAAACTAAAGAAGGCTAAACTTTGACTCTGATGTGATCTCCCACCTCCAAGTTCTGTTCCCTCCCTTCTGATGTTCTAAAATATTTTATTGGGGGTTTTTGGGGGTTAGTGTTAGGTTAGTGTAGGTATGTAGATTAGATAGGATATGTGTATTTGGGGGGTGGATTTATTTTACTTATTATTATGTGTTAATTAGTGGGATGGTGGCTGGGGGGTCATGTTGGGGTATCTATGTGGTTTCTTTATAAAATAAAAAAAAATACAAAATATATATATATTTGTTTAGGATTAGTTAGTATATGTGTAGTATTAGTATATGTTGTCCTGCATGTGTCTTGTAACTTAAAGGGTGTGGGGGGGCCAATGTTTAGAGTGTGGTGTTAAATGTGTAAGTTACATTTAGCTTAGGGCTTCAGTTGTTGGATAAGTATAGTTAGAATAGGTTAGTTTAGGATAGGGTAGGTTTTATTGAATCTTTTAGGTTAGTTGAAATTTAAATAAACGTTTTTGCACACTCCTATACATTTTGTGTTATATGCTTGTGCCTCAGGGTCGTCCCATGAGTGCACAGTGCAAATTGTGTGTTGGCCTAGTGATTCCGTCCTGCCTCTGAATACATCTGTTGGCATGTGCATCACCTATTGACAACTAAGCTGTCACATTGGCAGCAACAACACATCTACTTGTCCATGAATCTGCCAACCAGTGTACCCACCACTCAAGATGACTATGTTTACTTTTTATTGGATAGGTAGGTGTGGTACTTCAGTTGTCAGTTTTGGGGTCCTGTGTAGAAATGTCAGGAACTGTGGCAAATTTCAGGTTCTGTCTGTGCTGGAAGGTGCTCCTTCCTACACAACTATGATCTCCCCTCAATGCAACCATCCTTGCACTATGATGGAAGAGATGAAGCATTGTGGCAGTGCAGCTAAATTGACACAGGCACTGGTGTGGACCTAGAGATGGCCAGAATGGGTACTGTTTGTTGCTGTGTACATCATTTTCTACATGACAGTACATGATGGCAAAATAACTAATGGACATAGCCAGTTAACTAAATTTGAACTTAGGTCAGGGCTTTGAGCTAGTTTGATGGTGATTTTGCAGGTACTCATACTAGTGCACACATGGACCCACATTACAAGTCCAGCAGTCCTATGACCACCTGACTGCCATTGTCTACATGACCACCCCCAACAGCGCAGGTGGTAGTGGCACATGATGTCCATGGGGAATGCCTCATGGGCCAATGGCCTGGCACTGCCAGGGGGCCAACAGTTTACAGATTGGTAATGCCACCTGTTTGTGACACCAGACCAGTATTTTGTTCAGCGCTACCCTCCAGGTATGTTCCTTTTCCACCAGCCTTTGCATGGTGGTGAAGCCTCCATGCAAAGGTTGGTGGTGATGTGGTGATGTGGTGTGGGGTGCCCCTGCACAGCCCATGCACCTGGCATGGGCAGTGCAGGGGGCCCAATGCCAGCCCCTTTGCGCCTTCCACTGCCTGATTTGTAGGGTTAAGAGCAGCATGGCATGTCACACCCAATGCACCCAAAGACTGGCACTGACTCCATTCGATCCATCAACAATGTTGTGGTAACTGCCCCACAAAGAAACCATGAGCAGATAGAGTTCCACCCACCATCCCAACCTGTAAATCATACTGCCAGCTGCAAAGAGTACACTGCTCTGGCAGTCTTACCAGCACCAGACTTGCCCATGCACCATACTCCGCCCGTCAATGTGAAATTGTACACCAGTATGTTCATAGTCATAACCCATTGGTTGTATTTGTGTGGATATTTCCCTATTACTATGTGTCTCACATGGTTGTGACAAAGTAGCTCAGCCTGAATTTGTTGTGACCTACAGTTTGCAATCTGTAGTATATATTTTCTCTAGTGGTACAGTTCTGATCAGCATCACAATGTGTGGCTCCACACTACACCAGTTTAGTTACACTGGGTAAAGGGATGTTTCCTGTGATACAGGACCACCCTTCTAATCCCCCAACTCCTGCCCAGATTACTTTTTCCCTGCACCCAGAGGGGCATCCTTACTGCATGATGGAGCGGTGGCTGCCTTCTGTAGATGTGTTGGTAATGTGCAGGGTGGTGGTGCTAATGGCACATGTCTGGGTACTGTTGGGAAAGGTTGTCATGAATTATGTGCAGCAACATGCAGCACATGTGTTTTGCAATGAGACAAGGCAGTTGCAAGGTGTTACTGCAAGGGACACCACCATGACGTAACCCCAGGTATAGTATTGACTGACTTTCTATTCTCTGATGTCTTGGTCGTGTTGGTAGGGTTTGTTTGACTATATGCAAGGGATGTTGTGATGACACAACCAGAGGCACAGTATTTAGACATGCCTTCCATCGTAGGTGCTGCATATGTACATGTAGGTATTTAGCCCTGGTGATTGACATATGTCCAGGTTGTGTATGTGTAGTGGTGCACGGCACTACCAAGGCATATGTACATGTGTTGCTTACGTTTGAATGGTGGAACTTGATTCATGTGCAATGCGTCCTTCTGCGCTCCTTTGACATGCATTGAGTGTGTCATATGTGCCTCCCCCTTCTTGCACTTGACAATTTAGCATTAATTTCCCCCATGTAACTGACCCTGCATTTGTGGTGTCTCTTGGTAGTCTGTGCTGTCCTGCCTTGCGATTCCCGTGACCAGTTCCTCCGGGATGACTGCTGCAACTGTTGTGGAGCTATTTTAAATTATAGCTTCATACACATCATTTTAATGAACTAGGCCTGCGGCAGTGCACTTTAACCTAGACATATTTTATTCAGCTTTGCTGTATTATTTTAACAATGCCACATTTGTGGTCTTGTTTTATTTTCTTTCACTAGCTGATCTTTGCCTAGGCCAGGACTGCTTTCTTAAACAAGACAATTTCTTTCAGGCTGCAGTAAGATAGGTTGCCAGCAAACGTGGTAACGCTTTGTCTCTAGTGTTCATAGAAACATACACACTCTTACATGGGGATATTTTCATGGAACATCAGCTGTTTTATTATAAAACACTACTTTGACCCATGTACGTTAGAGGGAGATTCCAGTCAGAAGACCACGACTGTACGCTGACTGCTGAGCGCTTCACTGCAGCTGCTTATGTAGACTACAGGCCTCTTGCTCAGGTATCTCCTCCATCTCGTCCAGGTCCTCTTGTGGTGCTGGACTTCCACCTCCAGTTTGAAGTGTTGCCTTCCTGTTCCTTGCCATTTTCTCCTTTGTCCTTCACTTGCATTTATGCAGCATTTCTTGCACTCAGTTACGGTTCTCCTCAGCACTGCCATACTGTTGATCTTGTCAACTATCTCCTGCCAATTGGCAATTTGGAGGTTACGAAGAGTTGATATTGGTGCTCCTTCACCTCTCTCAAAAGTATTTCATGCTCCTCCGCACTAAAACAACACTTTCTCTTTTTCTTATCCCTCCCCTGGGAATTGTGTGTGTCCTCCTGGCTGGTTCCTGGCTGAATGGGGTCACCCTGGGGTCTCTCCTCACTTTCTAGGTCCATTTTGCCTTTCCTCTGCACTGTTTTCTCCATTAGCATCTGAAGTTGATGCTAATGTGGTTAAAAATGGTGCATACATGCTTTGCAACAAATTTAGGCGCCGTATAACAGGTTAGAGTCATTTTTGCGGCATTAACATCATTTTGCCTTATGACAAGGCGCAATGGTTAATGTCAATTTTTTTTACTCTAACCATTTTTTAGGGCCATCTTGTGCATTGGTATAAATTTGATGCCCAGACAGCACTAAAAGATTTTGCTAGCCAGTACTAAGCTTTTTGACACAAAAATGCGTTTGTGCAGTTTTGCGTAAAAAAATATAAATCTGAGCCAAGCAGTCTTCTATCCTCCTGTACCTGCTGGGTGAAGTCTGGATATAAGAAAATGTCCGACCCTTCATACTAAGTTCTTGTGCTTTGTGTAGGGCAGCATCCTGATCCCTATAATTCAGTAGTTTGGCTATCACTGGGCAAGACGATGCTCCCGGAGGTGGTTTGGGAGACAACGAGCAGTGGGTGCTTTCCACTACAAAAATGTTTGAAAAAGTCTCACGGCCCGTAGTCTGATCAGGAGTCGCTCTTTCTGCGAGAGTGGGCTTCGAGATTCTCAACATTCGCCCGCAGCACAGCCACTGTCCTGTCTGCCTGTGTTTGCTCCTGTGACACAGTATTACAGTCATCCTCCACCGCAGAGATTCTGTGTTCGGCCTTGTCCACTCGCTCCACATGCTTATCCAGCCATTCAGTCATTCTATCCATCCTATAGAATAGCGAGTCGATTTTACTGTTGATTGTAGCTAAACTACCCTGCATTGCTACTGGGCTATGACGCAGCTCAGGTTCAGCATCTGATTCCTGGTCTTCCGAGACCGCTCCCAGCTCTTCTCTGCACCGGTCTCTGCTTCTAGGGGTCTGCCATGCCTCAAACTGCAGCTTTGTCTGCATTTTATCTGTCTTCCCCATCTTGCATTCAGGGGAGAAGGGGACCCCTCAGCTATGTCTGGGCGTGGCCCCATATCGTTCCCAGTCTGCAATTTTGTGGTTCCCAGGTACAGACAGTCTCCTCCCGCGGACGCCACCAGCGCCCTCAGCATTCCCTACAGCAGCCAGGGCAATGAGCCAATCGCCCCCCCCCACCGGGCCGCCAGAGACCACAAAGCCCAATTCACCACCAGGCCCGCAAGTCCGAGGGAGCGTGGAAGGCTGTCGACACTCTTAACTGTGGGAGAGGAGGTCCACTCACCACCAGATGGCTGACACCCAGCCTCTAGTTCTTCTGGCGAGGGAGCAGGGGTAATGTCAGGCATACTTCAGCACCCCTCCCGGCCGTGTCCCCGAACGGGTGTGCCACGAATGGCCTGGCCGCACCTGGGCCAGGCCTCCTCACCCCCACTGCCGCCCAGCGACACCTGCCAGCAGCCGAAGCCTTCGGGCCTCCCCCGCGTCACCCCTGCTTGCCTCCCAGCCAAGGTGGTCCTCCGGATCACGCCGTGTCCCAGATCAGCGTAAGCCCAACCAGTTCAGGCCTCTATGCCACCGCGGGCGGCCGGCTGCTCTCCTCCTTCACAGGCCGTGTCTCTGTTGCTGCTCACCTGCCACACATCTGGCAGAGAACTGCGCTCCCTATCGTGCTGCAGTACTTCAGAGGCATCACCAGTGCCTTTTTTGGGTTGCAAGGTCTTAATAGGGCTGTAGGGTTATTTAGGATTGCGTAGAGGCCACGGGAGCCGAGTTAACCCACAGCCATCTTGTTGCTTGGCAAGCTCCGCCCCCCTTCACATCCGTCCTTTTCACACATGGCTGCTAAGTGCACTTGTTCATGCACACAAGCTTTTTGGAAGTTCAGACCTTTTTAGAAATGTCCAGTTAAAAGTCAAGGCAGGAGGCTTCTGCCTGGGCAAACTGGGTTTGGATTTTATCAGAGGAAAAACAGTTTTGATCAGTATTTCTTTAATCATTCTTGCACCCTTGATATTAAGTAGGTTGAAATTCATGTAAGAATAGTATTTTTAGTTCTTGAACAGTGGATGTGGGCTTTTAAAACACTGGGATGACCTATACACTCATTGTAATAAGGCACAGGGGTATGTGCAAACACAACTGTTCATGTGCATGTTACCTTTTAACATGCAGATTTTGGGGCTGGACACCCCTTTCTGATGTTTCATTGCTACACATGGCTGGCGTATGTTTCCACCAAGTCCCACACTGACTCCTTGACATTTATGCATATATGCAGCTTTGGCACACTTTTACCAAGACCTTATATAGCATTCAAATGTTATATGCCAATCTGTTCTCTTGTTGTACAGGCCAGAGGAACAAGAATGCTCCCTATCTATGTACATATAAATCCAGGAAGAACAAGCAAAAAGAAACATAAAAGAAGCAAAGAACAAATATTTCTGCAGGGGGGAAAATGTTTTTGGTGTTTGGAACTATAAGTGGTATTTACTATACTATGGTGCACTGAGGTTCCTATTTTGGTAATAAGACTGCGTTTTTGTGCAGAAGCACTGCTGAGTGTGGGTGACTGAGTAGGTCCCACACCGTTGGGAAGCTGTCAACCTAACTCCTGGCTAGCCCGCAGTGTCTCTCCCAACCCTAGAAAGGGAAAAGGTAATTTGTGGCAACCTAAACCTGACACTCTGACTCCATACCTGAAGCAGTAGGCAAGGGTCTGCCTCTTGTCTAGATGGCAGTCCTCATGGGTAGTGAAAGAGTCAATGCCAGGATCAGCGAAGCTGTCAATTAAATGATGTTTGTCTGAGGACAGCCATGACTGGAATGACATCTGCCTCCCCTTAGGCCTCTGTGACATTTATGTAAGAATCTAACAGTGTTTTTAGAACAGGCCTGACATATAAATTGGGGACTGACTCCTGAGCTCCTGGAGTGGCAATACGAATTAGAATATCATGTACCGACCTAAAATCCTTGAACAAGGTGAAACGTGTAGAGTGAACAAGGGGCTGATAAAATGTGCAACACAAACTGTGTCTTCTCAGAATGAACAGCTGATTAAAATGTAACAAATGAGCTAAAGGTTGGCTGTGCTAATAAATATATTAGCTGAATAAAAACGTGTCAAGGGCACAGTTATGGGTCTAATGCTAAATTAAGAGTGTCCAACCTAGGCACTATGGAGAACCCACAACAATTACTAGTATTAATGGTGAGGAAGTGTACTTACGATTTTGTGCATTCATGCCTACATATGTGTGCCTGTATTTGATGGACCATGGTTCAATAGCAGATAAAAAAGCAGCTGCCCAGTAGGTTGCACAAGCAGTGGCAATGTATACATTCAGATGAGAAAAGGGTGGTGACTTAGTGGTATAGCGGAAGTGCTGTAGTGAACGGTGTGGTGAAACATGCATACCAGTTTATACAGGAATAGGGTTGTAACAGCAATCTTAAAGTCTTTCTTTTGCAAACACCTGCCATTTTTGACTTGCGTCTCTGGGTAGCTTAAAATAACTCTCATCACCTTGCCCTGTAAATGCCAGGGATAACCTTATCCACTGCTCCCTCTAAAGAGCCCTGTTATAGGAGGTCAATTGTTGGGCCATATGGTTGAAATTAGTGCTGCAACAATGGTGAAATTGGCACCCACCAAAAGAATCCCTCTCATCTGCTTCTCCTGCAGCAGAGTGAAGCAAACCTATTTTCGGTGCAGAATAAACACCCACATCCCTGTGTCATGTGCCACTCTACTGCCCAAACTATAGCTGAATCCCTGCCTTAAGCCAGTGTTTAAGGGGCTGCATTCAAAGGTGTGAGGTCAGTGTGTGACAGAGGAGATTTCAAAGGCATTGGGTAAACTCTGTGCTCCATATTCTATAAAGCCTAAGAAACCCAATGTATTGTACAAGTGTAATTTCATTAATTATGCAGAATAAGAATAGACAGCCAGAAGCAGTACATTACGCAGCTTAGTGAGACAGAATCGCCCCTCCCACACCAGATAGGAAAAGTGAGCATGCATTCAGGAAAAGGGAACTGCCCATCTCTGATAGGCCTGACACCGCCTAAAACGCTTCAATAACGACGTGTGCACCTCCATTACTATGAATGCGCTGATAAAATAAGTAAAATGCCCTTCTTGTCCTTTGTACATATTTGTGCAAGCCCACTCCCACCAAATACAACAACATGCATCAGTGCCCTTACACCAGTGGTTCCCAAACTGGGAGCCGCAGTTCCCTGTTGCGCCATCAAAACTAGCCAGGGGCGCCGCACACAATTATGTTGAACTGGCAGTATAAAACTGCATTCAGGCACCAGAAGCAGGCCGGGGACATGCTTCAAGTTACTACTTGAGTGGGTGGCACAATTCGTCCTGAGGGCCCACCAATAGAACCATGTTATTTACAGGTGCTGAGTATCTGGTATATCCCTCTACAAGAGACTTATAAGTAAATTAAATATGCCAATTAGGTGTAAGCTAACTTTACCATGTTTAAGGGAGTGAACACAATCACCTTCGTACTGGTTATCAGTGCATAAGAGTCCTATGGCCAATAAAAACACATTTCAGCAAAGAAAATAAAGGGAAAGGCAAGACACGTAGGGAAAAACCAGCCTAAGAGTGACATGTTTAACATCCCTCAAGTATGCAATTAGAGAGGACACTCCCACTGGTCATCAGTGCCAGTCTCTATCTCCGGCTACTTACATGCCCCAGCACACAAAAGCAACATGCCAATATCCACCAGATCCTGCTCATTAGCACAAATGTTTTCACTCCTGCCATTGCACTCTCTCAGTCCTGATGCCTGCTTGCCTCCATTCAAATATCTATTTTTACAGTGGTTTGCTGATGAAACAGTTGCTTTTGCTGTCAATGTCGCCGATTCCACTTGGTGTCCCATTCTAATCATTGTGGCACTCCTTGTTTACGGCACTGCCAAAAATACATGGGTTCATAAAATGTCATGGACCTCATATGGTAAACCATTTATTTATAAGTTTAAGCCTGAAATAACCACAAATAAACGACAATGGTGACTTGACCCTGCCACCAATCCACACTCAATATACTTGGCACAGACATAGCCTACTCTAACTTGTTATTAATGTGTAATGAATGAATGAGTGACACACGATGACTTGTAGAGCACACAGCTATTCAGAGAGTGTCCCGTTGCACTAACATGTGACTAGTAGGGAGAGGAGAGAGATTACTAACTGAGACGATTAGTTTTTAATCATTTGGAGAAAGCAGCCTCATTTGACAGGATCCTAAGTTGAACAGGAAGGAGGTTCCAAATTTAGGCTACAGAGACCAGAAAAGACACGCCACCATGCGTTGCTTTCTTAAAGCGGGGGACCAATATCAGAGGATCTTTACTAGACAGCAGATCCCTTTTAGGCTTATACTCCTGAATTCTCTCATTCAAGTAATGAGGACATGAGTCATTGAAGGCGCGGTCAGCAAGCATTAACACTTTGAAAATTATCCTCTTGTCAACTGGTAGCAAGTGAAGTTGTTTAGGGTCGGGTGATATCAGGTTGCTCTTAGGAAGACTGAATAGCAGACAAGCTGCAGTATTCTGATCTACCTGCAGAGCCTGAATCAGAAAGGAAGTTAAACCCAAGTATAAAACATTTGAGTTGTCTAATCTGGATAAGATAGAAGGTTGGAGTACAGTTTTTCAGGCATCCCATGGAAAGAAGGTTAAACATTTAAATTTGTAAGTGCCCTCAGAATCCAGAAACAATTTTTCACTACGGAAACAATCTGGACTTGAAAGAAAGCTTATCGTTGAAGATGACTCCAGGTCTCTGGCAGCTTGTGTTGGCAAGGACAGGATTGACCATCAGCAGACCAATATCCATTCCAACTCAGACTAGGGTTAGGACTGAAAAGGAGAAATTCAGTCTTGTCCGGGTTGCATTGCAGTTGGCTATCTTGGACCTAGCCCAGGACCTTCCTCATAAAGGCTGGAAAGGATTTGTTTGTAGTGTCCATGGCACCCCCGTAGGAGAACATTAGCTGTGTGTCATCCGCATAAGAGATAATATTGATGCCAAATGATTCCACCATGATACCACCAGGGCGGTAAGCGGGACATATAAATGTTTAACGGTGTAGGACTTAATGCAAATCGTTGGGGTACTCTTCATTTGAGGGGTTTAGCATTGAAAAAAATGTAGCTTTATCCGCACTGACTGAACAATGGGTGTAAAAAAAAAGAATTAAGCAATTTCAGGGCCATTTCCGTCGACCCACTGCTTGTCAGATGATGCAGCAAAATGCCATAAAAAAAGGTATCAAAAGCTGCCGAAAAGTCTAATATGACGAGGGCAGAGTTATGGCCGTGATCCAGTGACATCTTCAGGGACTAAGTGATTTCCAACATGGTGGTTTCAGTGCTGTGGCAAGCACGGAAACCGGAATGAGACAAGTGGAGAAGATGGTAAGATTCTGCAAACTCAGGGAGTTGCCTATTGACAAAAGACTCCAGAATCTTGGAGGCAGCAGGAAGATTTTGTCAACAAGGGAACAACACTAGCTTTTCCATATATCAAAAACTTTACCTGTCTGTAAGAAAGAATAAAACACATAAGAATATACTGGACAAATAACATCTACGATTTGTCTAATGATGTAGGAGGAACGAAGCATGGGTTTAGGGGAGAGCCAGATTTACAGGACAGGAAATAAGCTTTCAGTTCTTCCACGCACAGAGGTACAAAGGAGAGAAGCATGTTACCCGGATTGCAAGTAGGAGGCATGGGGGTGAGTTCCAGTGGGAGGGAGGGGTGAGACACCAATATGTTGGCCTGAATTTTAACAAGCTTCTCTTTGAATAAGTTGCTTAGCTACTGACCTAAAGTGAGGTTAGTTTCTTGCACTTTTGAGTCCATAAAGTGTGACACAATTTTAAAGATTTCATTTGGGCTAATATTGGTTTCACTAGTTTTCAAATTATGTCCACAGCGCCGACATCCTACTGGCTGGAGGGAAAATAGTGAGTGAAACAAATATTTATTGCACCTTGCACCTTGTCTATTGTTTATCTCAATCTGCACTGTTTTAGAAACAGGTTGTAACTCGGTTTTAATGTCAAGACGTTTTAGGGCATTTTTGTCTTTTTGTGGCAACCACATTAGTCTCAAGAGGGCGCCCAGTAGAGTACAACTTCAACAATATACAATATCTGCCAACTCATGTAAGATCCTCTATAATTAATCAATATCATGTAGTATTGAGCACCCAAGCCTTTTTATACGAAAACAAAGCTTATTAAATACTATTTTCTGACAGTATCTAAAAGATTCACAATAGTAGTTACTTTTCTACGCCATTGCATTTAGAACAATCATTGTCAAATGTGTGACACTTAGACAGACACTTTCTTGTGAGTAAATTCAAGCAATTATGCACTTTTGAGCAATGAGATGCTTTGAAAAATATCCTTAAATTGCTGCAAAACCGCCTAAAATGCAAGAGTTGCACTTCCTTATAATTAACATTAAATCTCTGCACGTTGAAACAATGTGCTATTCACAGTGCTTTCAGACACAGGCTGGGACCTACTAACACTGAAAATACAGACGTCTCTAGGCACTACTGAGCCAACACACAAAATCATTTTCCTCCCTGCTCAAACACAAAACATCTTCAGTTCTTTCCTTAATCAACTGAGGTTTCACATCTTTAAGACAAAATAATGCATTTCCCACCAATTTTGTTTAACTTGCATGATTTATCATTTTGCACTTGGGTGTGAGGTTATTTTGTATGTATTTGCCAAATGACCAACAAAATGGTTATATACTGTCTTGGCTAAGCTCATTTGTGCATTATGACCTCTGCAGTTTCACCAGATATGTAAGAAGGGGTTTAGTGTAGGGTATCCAAGCAATATATTTAATTCATTGCTGACTATTTGGCTTTTACAGCTGCAGAGAAACAGAAATGGCCATATAACATTCATGGCAAACATGTCCTTAGTGCACTGTATTCTCTGCGTGGAACAAATTAACTCCTGCGTGCCTCATTAACTGCGTGAACTATCTGGAACTGCTGGTCTAGTGCGGTTAAGTTCCAGAGATTAGATGAACTTCAGAAAACAGTGTTCATGAATGACTCACCTGATTGCTACCACTGACCACAAGTGCTTTGCCGGGCCAGCGATTTGATGCCTTGCTTCGTCTTGAACTGGGTGTTCTTTCGCCCGGCTTGGCAGGACGGGCTGTAGCAGGAGGCGCCAGTTCAAGGGATATGCCTAAGTGGAAGCAGCGTCATAGGCAGGGGCGTAACTTGGTCATTAAAATTGGGGGTTGAGGGGTGTGGAGGTGGGAGGCTTGAGCTTCAGTTTTTCCAACAATCAGGCTGGCATATAATGTTTAAATATATAATACAACAAGCAAAGTGCATGAGAGGGGCCTACCGGGCAGTGGAAAGGGAGAGGAATGCGGATTGGTAGGAGAGCTAAGAGAGAAAATGCAATATTTTGTAAAATAACATATATTTTTAAAGACGTTCAAAACAGAGTGTGTGTGCATTTTAGTCTGAGTGCATGTAAAAATTCCTGGTGAAACCCAACAGACATCTCTTCATATCAAAGTGAGAGCACCTGTACCCAACTACTTATCAGAAAATACATTTATGAGGGGGGGTGCAATCCCCATACCCTCCCCTGAAGCTAAGCCCCTGTTCAGAGGGTGCAGCAGGTCAGGTGGTGTGCCTGAGGGTAAAGAGAGTCAGAGTCTGCATCTCTCTTCGCTCTGAAGTGTCTTACTCTGCCTGACTAGCCGGCTTAAGTGGTGCTCTTATTCATGTGTGCACAACTAATTCTAACAAACAAATGAACAACAAATTAATTACCTAGCCAGTGAAATCTGGGTTCTACTGGCAGGGACACACAGTACAGAGTAATACACAGGGCTTTCTCTGTTGCCTGTAAACAGTATCCTGTACATCACAATGCTGCTTGCTCAGACCATCGTCATCGGTATTAAGCGGCTGGCACACAATCCGCAATAGTGGGTTGGTGCCACTTTTCTGAGTGTGTATGGCACATTTGAGGGAAAAACAATTGTTCCCTAGCGATTGCCAGCACCAATGAACTGCACCGGTCAGCTAGGCCTGGAAAACACCAGAAGGTGCTAGATTCTAATTAGGCTGGACCCAGTGCTAGTTGTTTTTTTTTTATTTATTTTTAAATGTGACAGCCCCCTGACCATATCTCCTGCAGGATGATCCTCGCAGTGCCAAACATCCCATGCGCCTCCCCAAGAAGCTGGGTCCTGCCAGACAGCACAATTTCTTTTGCTTTGCGTGCTGAAACAAAGTATCTGTTCCAACTGCACTCGGTCACAATAGCAACAAGTAAGCCCCAAACTAGCTGTAAATTGCCTGGGCAGGCACAGCACGGAGGCAGCACTGTGCACAGACTGCTTTAATTCACTGTGGCACCTCATGATCTCCATTTTACAGAGGAACTTTAAAAATGGGTGACTAGTGCATTTTATTGCAGTGATGAGACACCAGCAATAAAATGAGTTAGTCCGACCCCTGATGAGTGGTACTTCGCAGGGTTGTGTGTTGTCAGCTGGTATTGCATCACACAAGTAACCAATTCTTACCCCTCCCACTCATTAACAATGTACAATCCTCCCATATGTCATGCTTCCAGCTCAGTTTAATCAACTAAGTGGCATATTTATGAGCCCTTAGCGCCACCGGAGTGTAACTTTTTGTGACGCTCCGGTGGCGCTATGCCCTGCGCCGTATTTACAAGGTGGCGTTAAGCCACTTTTTGTGGCTTTACGCCACCTTATAAATACGACCCCTTCAGATGCAGCCCTGTGCGTGGAAGGGGCATGCAATGGGTGTTGCTGTGGGCATGCCACTGCAACACCCATTGCATTTTGATGCTGCCTCAGATTTACTAGTTTTCGTTAACCTGAGGCAGCAACAAAATGTAACACCACACCAGGGGTGGCGTTAGCAAGACGCAACGAGGAGGAATACTTTTATGCCTCCTTGTTTTTTGCTTTATCTATGTGTGCTGCATTCTGCAGCACGCACAGAAAGAGCAAAATGCCAGACATGATTGTTTATGTGTGGGAAGGTGTCCCTTCCTGCACATAAACAATCATTTTAAAATTACGCTTTGGCACTTCTGTGTGTGCTGCATTCTGTCAAATCGCCATTAGTGATTGTTTATGTGCAAGAAGGGACACCTTCCCGCACATAAACAATCACACGCCTCAACGCAGACATCCTTGCAGGAAGACAAAAGGATGCCTGCATTCGCGCTGGCAGCTAAATTTAGCACCACCACAGGGGACAACACAGCGGTGCTCCGTATTCAATTAAATACAGCGCATCCCTGCGTTGTGAAAATGACAAAGCGCGGCACTGCCAATTTTGGCGCAGCGTCGCACATTATCATTTTCCTATAAATATGGGCCTAAATTGTTTGTTTACAATCATGGTTTATATTGAAACTGCTCTTTTATTAATGGTTCCATCTTAAGAGCTCCTATTTTTCATTTGAAGTATGAGCTTGTTTAACCTCCACATACCAAAACTTGTTTTATGGGGTAAAAGCAATGGTTGCAAAAATAGTGAGAATTTTAGTTCAGCATATAAACTATAAACGTTTCCTGTAAAATAAAACTCAGAAGCATAATATTAAGATTAAAAAACATTTACAGTCTGATTTTGGAGGTAGTCTGTTCTGGATACAGGCAGATGCAACTAAGCAAATAGATCTGCTAGAGCACATTACACCAGTATAATTTGTAAAATGGGAATCTTCACATGGAACGGTTCATAACAGAAGATGCCCATTACTACCATCTTGCCATTACATGTTTTAAGCTTAAGCAGTGTTAATATTAACACACACGAATCAAGAGCCAGATACACTAAGCATTTTTTAGGTTGTAAACAGTCCGATTTTCATGCTACAGAATAGCAAATTTGACTTTGCGATTCAGTAGCTGCATGGGTGTATTTAGGGCGCCCCTTCCAAATACTAAATCTGGGCAGTATATTGAATTTCGGTCACAAAACATTTAACATTTTACCACCTTCTCAAATAGAAAGAGGTCCCCAAGGAATGCCTTCCTCTTTGGGAATATTTACAAATACATTGTTTAAGTGAAGGCAGCAAAGTGGTCAAATGAACCACTGCCAACTCTTAAAAAATTCCCTTAGGGAAAACAGGTTGCATAAATATATGTATATATATGTGTATATATATATATGAAAAACAGAAAGGGAGTACTCTGCCTCATACTCAAGCATGTAGTCAGCCCCAATGCATCATGGTAAATGCTGTAGAAGTTTGTTTTGTATCCATAAAGTAATCTAAAGTTTTTCACTTTAGTAGGTGCAGCAAGTGCTGTAAATCTTTGGACACGTGTTTTTGGGTTCAGCCCTTCATCAGCAGAGAGCAACTTTGTCTGTGGGGTTGCTGGAAATGCTGCCAAAAGTCCTCTCAGGTTTATGTACCACTCACTGGCACGCAGGTGCTTCAACCAGAGCTTGACAGCTTTAGTTAATATTTATATGCGCCCTCTGGCACAGATTGTTCAGGCCCATGGGATGTCCTTGGTGTCCTACGCAGTTGACACACAGATGTCATATTAATCTCCAATGACGCCCCCCTCCCCGGGTCCAATGACGACACTCCCCGGGTCAGTCTTCTTTAGCCTTATGCCTACAGGAGGTCCCTTGCTGGATGTCTAATTACAAGCTGAAGCTCAATGGGGATAAAACTGAGATTATTCTACTGGGTAACAACTCCAGCTTTTTACTTCAAGCTCTCTGTTGGACTCTTTCTGTGGCCTGCCCAGTCCTAATTTCCTATTTCACCAGTAATCTGCACATGGTGCAGGATGCTGCAGCACACCTCCTTCTGAACATCCCCAGGCATATGTCCAACTCTCAGGCCCTGCAGGATTTACACTGGCTTCCAGTGGCGTGTCCTGTCCAGTTTAAGACCCTCTGTATGATGCATAGGGCAGTCTACAACAGGTGTCCTTTTTTGCTCCACCTCCTTTCCATCCCACATCACCCAGGGAGATCTCCTTGTTCTTCTTCTGCTCTCTTACTAAAGGTTCCCAGCATTCGCAGGACCCAGTGGGGTGGTAGATCTACCTCTTAACTGGCTCTCAGACTCTGGAACTCACTGCCTCTTGACCTGCACCTGTTGGAGAATGAATTCTCCTTTCACAAAGCCATGAAGACCTGTCTTTGTGCCTGCTAACCCTTCACATTGTTGGTCCCATCTTGGTCAGCGCTGGGAAGCCTCCAGGTAGCCATGCTCTTTACAAGAATTTGAGAATAGAATAGAACAGGCTATTATCTCTGTGATGGCTGTCATTCCTAATGGCTTGCAAATTGTGACCTACCTCATTAATATTCACATGGTAATACATTTCTGACCGAACAGGAATCACTAATTAAAAAAAAGAAGTTTCATATATTAAGCATATTGATAACCAAATATTTATTTGAAGAAAAAAATGCTATTAGGTTATCACTATTCTAAATGTTTGTATATCTGGCCCAAAATACCTTGACTCAATGTTTTGATAGGTACAAAATATTCTTCATTTTGTTTTATTTTCCCCCATACTTTACCATAGAGAGATTCCAAAGTTGTAGTGGGGATTCCCCTCTTGGAAAGTACAGGGAAAATTTTAAAAGTTTAATAAACTCTACAATAGATTAGAAAAAATATGTTTTTGTTCATGGTAAATGTAAAATAATTTTCTATACTTAGATCAAAATAAAACATGCTATAACACTTAACTTGATCTTAAATTCATTCAAAATTATTAAATTAAATTGTTTTTTCTGAAATTCCTATTAAAAAAAGGTGCTCACAGCTAAAATAAATACAATAAACATTTTTATGCATTATTACTAATTAAAAGTGATGTATACAATTAAGATTCATTTAATTATATTTTAATGCAATGCATTGTTACATTAAATATTTGAAGGTGATTAAAATATGTTAGAATCAAGTGAAAAATATGTACTGTTTGCACGCAATTCAATTATTTATTGTTTTACTATTTTACAATATTAAATTTAAATTAACATTATTTCCAATGTTTCCATTTAAGTACCTGGCTCTTTTCATTTTCCATAGGAGGCTGTTGCAGTACCACTGGTTGGCCACATGTGGTGCTAAACTACTGCATTTTTTGTAGAACCCTACACTCAAATGTAGCTGCTTCCCTATTTGTGTGTAACTTTATACTAGGATCTTTTAATAGTTTTGAGGTTTGGATCTGACACCTTAGTAGAACAGCACAATTCGCTTTATGTTCTATGGTCATTTGATTTGCAAAAGAACTAACAGGCATATCTAAACAGTTTATATACAGAGATGACTCTAGTTTTAACCATGTGCCCCCAGTTCAGAGTTTACCTCATCTTGCAACCCGGCTTGTCGGGCTTGCATGTAACTATTATCTGGGGTGGAAGCAAAGATAGCCTTTCCATTCAAGGCCTCTTGGTGATCTAACCACCACAGGAGTTCTGGAACAGCTTTTTGATCACAAGATATCACATTCATATAAGACACACCTTTTCAGCAATGACATGTTTTAATCTTTGGTGTGCTCAGTAAAACTACTTTGGTTAATGATGATAAAAGGCCCACTATGTGAGCTAAAGTTCTTTAAAAATCACTGATTTGTGGAGAACTGTATGAATCTTGTTCTGGAATACTAAAAGCTTGGATTGGGGAAGTTGCAAAATCATGTTTTCAAAGTCAAAAAGAATACCCAATTATTCTGTTTTCCCAATTGAAAATAAAACTCAGAGACTGGAGAAAAAGTTGAATTGTCACAGAGCCAAAATTGATTTTTCCTAAACCATAATACAGATATTGAGCCAGATGTACAAAGAAAAGGAATATCAATTTTCAAATAGCAATTGTTTTCCAAATCACTATTTGAAAAACAATTCCTTATGCGGAACATTTAGGGCGAGATTTAATAATAGTGGCACTGCACCTAGTGCAGCGCCACTTTTTGTGCGCCCCTTAGCACCCCCCTAAACACCATCATGTCTGCAATGTATTTAAAATACAGCACACCATGGTTGTAATCAGGGGTACTAGAATCATAGTTTTTAAGGCTAGTCTAGCACTTTGCAGAATTAGCATCGAAAATGTTGATTCTAATCCTGCAAAGCGCCCAAATGCCCACTGAAACCAATGGAAGCCTCTCTTTAATGCCTGCTCTGAGCAGGTGTTAAAAATGCTGATAAAAATGATGTAAATAAATCTCTTAGATTTCTTTGTGACATTTTTTCGGCCCCCTACCGCCAGAATGCCCCCCTTGCATTCATTATGCCTGGCGCAGGCATAATGTGGTGCAAGGGGTTACAAAGTGGTGCAATGCAAGCATTTTAAATATGGCGCAGAGTTTTTGGCCTTCCAACGGCAAATTAGCATAAAACAAATGACGCTAATGTGGTGTTGGAATGGCGCTAGACCCTCTTAAATCTGGGCCTTTGTTTCATACTTGCAATTTTAATAAAGCAATATTTTTTTTTATACTTAGCTCCTGATGTATTTCAAAAGAAAACAATGAAACTTTACAGCTTCCACTGCCTGCTCTTAAAAAATATTTTTCCAACATTCACAAAGGGGAACAGTTTTTATGGGGACTCATTTCAATTTTTGAATGCATTACCATCAACTTTGAGTTGGTGGTAAAATATCAATGCTTTACGATCGCATTTTGGTTGTAAAACCTCAATACATAATACTGGAAAGCACTATTTTGAAGGGTTGCCCTAAACATGCCCCTTACAAATAGCAATTTCTACACCCAAACTTTGTTTCTGGAGATTTGCAGTTTGGGTGTTTGTACATTTTGAGAAGCATTTTTGCTGTCACCAACGCGACAGCAAAAATGCTTCGCATATATATGGCATATTTCTTTGTAAGTTATGAGTCTAACACTGAGCTATTAGAACCGAAATCACCAGTCCCAATAACTCTATAAACTCTGTAAATCTCCATTATGCTCAATTGAGCCTGAATGGAGGAATTTTTAAAGCAAAATACATAGGAAAGAAAGCAAAATAACTTCATGTCTTTAATGAAATCTGGACTTTCCATCACAGACACTATGAAAATGTAAGTTTCAACGATTTAGCTCAATGGAGAATTTTCTATGACCTGTACATTGTTGAATCTGCTCCTTTTCTAATAATGATTTCATTACTTTTGAAATTCAATCCTGTACTTAATTGGCTGTAATTGACCTGGTCGTGCCTTGCTGAATCCACCAACAGCTTACAATGAGATTCAAGTACATCTTAAAATTCTTATTTGTGTGAAAATTCATTTTTTTATATTTGTTGGTATGTTTTGAGAAATATTTTAAGTGAACTTGCACCTCATTGAAATAAAGTTTTGGAAGAAACCAGAGGCAGACTGGTTAGAGCAATGAGTCCCTCGGGAGACATTGGGCCTTATTACAAGGATGACGGTCCTAAGACCGCCAGCTTTGTGTTGGCGGTCAGGACTGCCGCTGGTGTGGCGGTCGGACCGCAGCATTAAGACCCTGGCGGTCAGACCACCAGGGTTCTGCTGTCTCCGCTGGAAACGGTGATCCCAATGGTTTTATGGCTGGTGGAGGTCATAATCCGGCAGGGCAGCGCTGCATGCAGCAAATTACAACCTCGTTCTCCGACAGCCTTTTCATGCTGGTTTCACTGCCATGAAAAGGCTGGCGGAGAACAGGTGCTGGGGGTCACATGGGAGGGGGGTGCATGGGCAGTGCAGGGGTCCCTCTGCCCAGCACCCTTGCAATGTTCACTGTTTGTTGTGCAAACAGTGAACATTGTGAGGGTGCTGGTACACCCTGCAGACAGCAGCTTTGCCACTGGCTCGATTATAAGCCAGAGACAATGCTGCCGCCTATTTCCCGCTGGGCTGACAGGCAGAAAACTGAGGTTTCGGCCCGTCAGCCTAGCAGGAAACACCTAATAGGTCTGGCAGGGTGGTCGTCACTATGGCGGCGGCCACCCTGTCGGGAGTTTGATGGACAGACTTTCCCATCCGCAAAACTCAAAATGAGGCCCATTGTCATTGCAAAGCAAAGTCTCACTGCTGCCTCACAAGACTTTATTAAGAAAATTGTGTGCTGGCTTAAAAAGACTTATGCGAAATCTTCTATGGCAAAATTTTGGGAAAGGGAATTTTGTGTAATAGAAAATTCAGGAATTTCATTGACTTCATTGACATAACAAACATATTAAAATAATGAGGGTGCACCACAAATAATATAGAAGAGTCGAATTCTTTATTGTTGATCTATTTAAATCTTCTCTTTATTTTATTTTCTTAAAACAGCACACAGTTATAGCAGAAACAGCCAATGCTTTTTGTCCTTAAACGAGGACTTTTGCAGGGCTGTGATACAATAAATATGAAATCCCTTATAGTGTGCATGGCTACAAACACATATACAAATATACACAGACAGCATGACACTATAAAATTGAACAAAGTGGCCACATACCAAAGTTACATATACTTTACACGAATGTATACAAAAGACTACACAATTTACTTAATCTCCTATTATAAACAAAGCCAAACAAGGGAAAATTAATTTTGAAAAACAATGAAAACAACAACAAAAACAGTACTGACAAACAATACATAATACATACATGATACATAAAACTTTAAAAACATGCATCAAACTCATTTAGATATAAATACATACAAAGAAAAAGTTTAACCCAATTTAGATGATGAGCCATTCCTTATTTGTTCTCACATTAGACCCAAAAGCTTTTTTTTTTAAATGACATATTCCTAAAAAACAAGAAAGAATGAAGACAGGCGTACCATAATCAATAACATTTTCATTATAGAGGTCACTAACAAAGTAGTAACCCCCCATTTTGACAATCTTTCTTTAATCCATAGCTATGCCAGGTAACAAAAATTTACCATGCAAATTATAACATACATGACATATCAAGTGAAAAGAACAGGAAAAAGAAAAGGAGAAAAAATAAGATTTATACACATACCCCAATATAGTAATTAAATATTTCAATAGTATAAACTCAATGGGCTGACATAGTGCTCCTAAATAACATACTTGTATTCTTATTGTTCGTTTATCATTATCCCAACATTCAGGGAGCAATTCAACTGATTCTATATAATTTCTATCCCATAACCACAAAGAAACAAAAAAACAACATTCATTTATTCATGTTACTTTCCTATTTAGTCCATACTTGATTATCTAAATGCCACAAATTAAGAACTATAGCACATACCTACATGATTCAGTTTAGTTTCGATTCGCCATACTCAGGGTGTCAGCCACAATATTAGAATGGATCAATGTACCTAATATCAGCGCCTAATACATCATAAAGTAAAAGGCAACATATAAAGTTCAAATATTCATCCCATATCATACTCCTACTCACATCATAGAGTGCGACTTTCAGACTTCAGGCCCATTCTGCATTACCAGATTTCTAGCAAAAGTAAATACCCTACACCACCCCTAAGAATAAATAATCACAATAGACTAAAGAAAGACAAAAAGAGAAAAAGATCAAAGAAAAACAAAATCAATGTAACTCACCACTAACACACAAAATCATAGTGCTACATAATAACAGGTGCTAAAAATATTTGACATTCATCTCAGATACCAACAACTCACATATACGCAAGGAAATCCCGAAATTGAAAGCCAATGTTATAAAATGCCATTTCAGAATAGCCTTAACATTCCAATTACATTGTTCCCTTATCTTCACTCATGCCGAAAAAGATGTAGAGATGACCCTCGTTACAACCGCAAGCGAGACATGTTGAAAAGAATCGAGGTGCTGGAGGCGCATGATATTCAAATCCTCCGCCTCACCAATTATCAACAATGCAACACTTGTGGTAAAACGCTCATGACGCAACATAACGAAGCAGATTGTTATATTTTACTTATCTATACACCGGTTGTGGCTGTATAGCTAGATCGACAATAAAACTTACTATCACTTGGGATGGTAGCTGTCATCTTGAAGTTGATTATCTCAATTATATGTTATCATGCTGCACAGAAACTTGCCAAAACACCATACCTCAGTTCTGTTTCGATTATGCAACTATCACTAGACATCCTACAACATGACTTATGCCCAAATCAAAAAAAGGGGAATAAATCGACAATGACAAGAGAGATAGAGGAATAAAATAATATAAACATAAAGAAAAAATAATAATTGTCAAACCAAAAAAACACCTAGAAACCTTCTTGGAATGACATAATCCAACATAACAAACCATATTTTTGTAACTTTCCTATTTATGCACTGATCATGGCCCACTACAGGCTCCGAACCTGTATAACTAGAATGGCTGTTATACTTACTACCAGTTGGAATGGTGGTAGCCATTTTGAGATAGATTATCTCAACAGGGCATGATAATAATCTTCTGGCTATAAACACAATCCATTGGACCAATATGTTTTCTCTCATCATGTCCCCACAAAAGATACATGGAGGAACAACGTCTGATAAAACAGATTAAGAGAACAATACTAGAACTTTTCCTGAGATCATCTCTTTCAAAATCCAGATCTGTAATATTCATTTTCTAAATGTAACCATAGTGTATTGAAAACCAAGCACATCACCCATAGTATGGCAGAGTCCAATGATCGCTGTATATTTTCAACCACCATAATTAAGATCTATGGGGGTCATTACAACATTGGCGGTAAAAGCCGCTTACCGCCGTGCAGAAGACCGTCAACACAACGCCGCGGCAGCGGAATTCCGCCACAGCTATTATGACCCACATCTCGGAATCCGACAAGATTCAGACACCCACACAAGTCCGCCACACCAAAGGTCAGTGATAAACTGGCGAAAACTAAACCTCCACCGTCACGCCAACAGAAATACGCCCACACTATCACGACACACGAATCCACGTGGCGGTCTTTCAACCGCGGTATTCCATTGGCGGTACACACCGCCGCGCTCAAAATACACACACTCTTACAAAACACAACTACATTGGACAATTCGAAATACACACACCTGATACACATACACACACCACTTCCACACACACAATACAATATAAAACACACACCCACATCACCCGCAAACCCCTACAACCACAATTACAGAGAGAAGGCCAGAGAGAGACACCACCATCAATAAACTAGCATCCACAGGCACACAACATCATCACCCACATAACTTCCACTCACAAAACACCACACACCACTACATATCACCACACTTATCACCACACACACCACTCCACACATCTCCCACACCACCCCATGGCACGGCAACGACACCCCAGGTTCTCAGAGGAGGAGCTCAGGGTCATGGTGGAGGAAATCGTCCGGGTAGAGCCACCGCTATTTGGATCACAGGTGCAGCACACCTCAATTGCAAGGAAGATGGAGCTATGGCGAAGAATAGTCGACAGGGTCAACGCAGTGGGACAACACCTAAGAAATCGGGAGGACATCAGGAAGAGGTGGCACGACCTACGGGGGAAGGTGCGTTCCGTGGTCTCAAGAAACCACCAGGCGGTTCAGCGGACTGGCGGGGGACCCCCACCGCCTCCCCCACAACTAACAACATGGGAGGAGCAGGTCCTGGTGATTCTGCATCCTGAGGGCCTCGCAGGAGTCGGTGGAGGAATGGACGCTGGTAAGTCAAATCTTAACTATTACATCCCCCACCCTACCTGCATGCTATCACATACCCCCACCCTCGCCCCCACCCCTATCACTCCAACTCCTCACAAATGTACGGCTATCACAAACCACACATCCCAACACCAAGCCCTGCATGCAACAACAACGCATGGACACCCATCACTAAAGCATGGCCACTGCACATACCCATACACCCCCCTAAACCATCATCACACAAGCTCCCACACAGGAATGCCAGCACTGGGGTACAGGGTCACCCACCCATTGCAAACCATGACACACACAGATGCAATAATCATGCCTTTACACCCCTGCAGGACCACTACCCAACGTCACCAGACAGGAGGGTCCAGACATGTGCACTCCACCCACAGAAGAGGCCCACAGTGATGACAGCACCTCTGTCCACCTGGATCTAGATGACCAGCCCGGACCATCGTGGGCCTCAGGACAGTCGGTTCCCCTCACACAGGCACAGGCCACCACAGACCTTTCCCCCTCTGGAAACACCCGCACAGCACCCACCCAGCGGGCCCATACCTCCGTCCCCAGGACACGTCAATCAGCTGTGTGTCCACCACTACAGGGAACCCAGGATAACCCACCACCCCAACAACAGGGACCTGGGGGCAGTGGCAGTGGGCACCCGGTCCAGGGGATGGAGGCCCAGGAACACAGGGGAACTGGGAGGGCTGCTGTGCAACAGGGGGCGACAGGCCAAGGGAACCCACTCTCCACGAGGCCCTCTCCTCCATCATGGGAGCCTTCCACCACTCCCAGGAGACAATGGCAATGGTACTGGCCAAGTTTCAGGAGACCCAGCGGATGCAGTAGGAACAGTATTTGGGGTTCAGGGAGGAACTGAGAACCATCAGCTCCGCCCTGGGCACCATCGTAGGGGTGCTGAACGAACTACCCAACACCAGGAGGGACACTGTGGCACTACAAGGGGCCCCTGACACTAGCATGGACGATGAACTGCCCACCACCTCCGCCGGCGCTAGTGGACAGTAGGCACCGCCACAGGACCATCACACCAGTACCCCACCCCCTGCAGACGGAGAACCACCCCGCAAATGGTCCCTGAGATCCAGGAACAAGACAGAGCAAGATGCCAAGACCCCCGCCAAGAAATGAGACCACCCTGATTGTCATCCCACTGTCCCACTTTGTCACCCTGTCCATATTGAAACTGCCCCAGCTCCACTTCCTATGTGCATATGGGCAATGCACCTGTGAGACTAATAGACTGGACTCTGCCATGGACACTCCTGCGCCATCACCCCTCACCATTTAACTTCCCCCTCCAATATTTTGTATTGAAATAAACACACCTAAAGCACCAAAAGGTCTGGAGCCTGTCTGTGATTTCGAAATAGTGTATTTGCAATTACAGTGACAAAATGTTCATGAAATATTAATGTCAACATACCTATGTCACACAGCTCTAGTCCATGAGGAATCTAAGCAGATGACACACGTTGGGACCCACACCTGTGAAACCGTAAGGGAAAGTGACAACTCAGTGACCATACACTGGGTGAAATCGACAAACAGGATAGAGGTAGAAGTGTTAAAGTACATGTAGTAGGCAGGAATGTATTCTCACCTGTGTTTCACTGGAAATATTGCTGGATGACTGAGTCCCTGTTCTGCATGTCTTCTTCCTCTGCTTCCTCCTCATCACTGTCCACAGGCTCCACAGCTGCCACAACACTGCCATCTGGACCATCCTCCTGCAGAAAAGGCACCTGGCGTCGCAAAACCAAGTTGTGAAGCATACAGCAGGCCACGATGATCTGGCACACCTTCTTTGGTGAGTAGAATAGGGATCCACCTGTCATATGCAGACACCTGTACCTGGCCTTCAGGAGCCTGAAGGTCCGCTCGATCACCCTCCTAGTTCGACCATGGGCCTCATTGTAGCGTTCCTCTCCCCTTGTCCTGCGATTCCTCACTGGGGTCAGTAGCCATGACAGGTTGGGGTAACCAGAGTCACCTAATAGCCACACACGGTGCCTCTGGAGTTGACCCATCACATAAGGGATGCTGCTATTCCACAGGATGTAGGCGTCATGCACTGAGCCAGGGAACATGGCATTCACATGGGAGATGTACAGGTCGGCCAAACATACCATCTGTACATTCATGGAATGATAACTCTTCCGGTTCCTGTACACCTGTTCACTCCTGTGGGGGGGACCAAAGCCACATGGGTCACATCAATGGCACCTATGATGTTGGGGATATGTCCAAGGGCATAGAAGTCACCTTTCACTGTAGGCAAATCCTCCACCTAAAGGGAAAACGATGTAGCTCCGCATGTGTTTCAGCAGGGCAGACAACACTCTGGACAATACGTTGGAAAACATAGGCTGGGACATCCCTGATGCCATGGCCACAGTTGTCTGAAAAGACCCACTAGCAAGGAAATGGAGCACTGATAGCACCTGCACTTGAGGGGGGATTCCTGTGGGATGGCGGATTGCTGACATCAGGTCTGGCTCCAACTGGGTACACAGTTCCTGGATTGTGGCACGGTCAAACCTGTAGGTGATAATAACATTTCTTTCCTCCATTGTCGACAGGTCCACCAGCGGTCGGTACACCGGAGGATTCCGCCATCTCCTCACATGTCCCAGCGGACGGTGCCTATGAAGGACAACAGCGACCACAAAGTCAAACAACTCAGAGGTATGGACCCACAGTCTACACAGAACACCATTCATACCCAAAATGTGGCCTGTATGTGTGTTTAGACTAGGCCTAGGTATGTGTGACGCAGTTGGTAATTAGGCCATGTGGGCCCCTGAAATGGCGGCTGCCTGACCTGTAAAGTGGGACAATGGGATGTGAGGTAACTGCGCTGGCGTTGTACACCGTCGCGGTAGGCGGTCGGAGACCGCGGTGCAATTCTGCATTGGTTAACATTGGACCCTATGGGTCCCAGGAGCCAATGACGATGTACGCCGGCGGTGATGGTACGCACCGCCGCGGACGTGACCGCTGCGGATGTGACCGCCATTTTCTATCTGTTGAATCACTCGATACCTGATCTTCGACAGGAGAGGACCTACACTGCAAATGCTGCTGTGACCTCGGTCTGGAAGAGACAATGGCTTGTGCGTCTGGGGAAAGGGCCCCTGCCTTCAATGCGGAGGAGTTGGAGAAGCTCGTCGATGGGGTCCTCCCACAGTACACGCTACTCTACGGTCCTCCAGACCAACAGGTAAGTACACAGGGAGCATGTTGTATGGGCTATGCCTGTGTGGAGAGGGCTGGTTGTAAGAAGGAAGGGGGCAGAGTGCTGCATGCATGAAAGACAGTGGGTGCATGTGCCACATGGCAAGGGTAGGGATGGGGCCATTCATTTCGACGGCGCAGTTGGTAATGACTTCTCTTCGTACCCTGCACATTTCATGTAGGTCAGCGCCCACCAGAAGAAGGATATTTGGCGTGCCATCGCCAAGGACGTCCGGACCCTGGGGGTCCACCACAGACGGAGCACCCACTGCCGTAAAAGATGGGAGGACATTCGCCGCTGGAGCAAGAAGACTGCGGAGGCTCAGCTGGGAATGGCCTCCCAACGTGGGAGGGGTGCCCGTCGAACCATGACCCCTCTGAAGTTCAGGATCCTGGCGGTGTCCTATCCTGAGTTGGATGGGCACTTGAGGGCATCACAGCAGACACAAGGGGGTGAGTACACTCTCATTCAGCTGACTTTGCACGCAGTGGAGGTGTCTGGGTGGGGGAGGAGGGCTGTGGGTTTCCCTGGGCCAGGGCGAGTTCCGTAGCCTAGGCCCCTCCATAAGGCATGGCCCTGTGGCCCCCCCACCCCACCTCTGTAGAGTGCCAAGTACAGCTATTCATGCCCCTGTGTCATCTATGTGTGCATATGTCGTCCATAGCCTTGAAGGCCATTTCCCAGGAATTGCACTCTAGAGCCCAACAGCACGACGTAGTGCAGGGGTCTTCTGTGTCTGTCTTGTCCACCAACGGTAGCGGTAATCCATGCACTCAACATGTCTTTCTTCTGTCTTCCCCCCCCTTTTTTGTGGTCTCCCTGTTCTTGTGTGCATTAGAATCATCAGGCGGAGGAGCAGTGGCACCGGAGCATGAGGGAGCTGCATCTCACATGGCCATGGAGGGCCACACTACGGACTCAGAATACACCAGTGGGACGGAGGGCGAGGGGAGCACCACAGCGGGGATAGGAGCTGAAACCAGCGACACGGACTCGTCCTCCGATGGGAGCTCCCTTGTGGTGGCGGCAACATCTGTGCTCCCCACTTCTACAGGTACAGCCACCACCCCCCTACCAGCACTGCCCTCCCAGCAGCCCCTCAGCCTTCGCCCCGTGCCCGCTCACCCAGGAGGGTGGGCATCACCTTCGCCCCAGGCACCTCAGCCCCTGCCCCTGTCACCCCTGCTGCCCACAGTGAGGAGGCCATTGATCTCCTCAGGTCACTCACTGTTGGGCATTCTACCATTTTGAATGCCATCCAGGGTGTAGAAAGGCAGTTGCAACAAACTAATGCATTCCTGGAGGGCATTCATTCTGGTCAGGTGGCCCTTCACCGATCCTTTCAAACTCTGGCCTCAGCACTGATGGCAGCCATTGTCCCTGTGTCTAGCCTCCCCCCTTCAACTTCCTCCACCCAGACCCAATCCCCTGTACCTCTGCCTATCCCAAGCACACCATCAGACCGGCCTGCACACACCTCACCACACAAGGGAAGCTCAGGCAAACATAAGCACCACACATCCCACAGGCAAGCATCACACACATACAGACACACCAACATCCACTGCCTCCACTGTGTCCACCTCCTCTTCGTCTCCCTCCTTCCTCCCAGTCTCGTCTACACTCACACCTGCATGCACTACCTCTACAGCCACTACGTCCCGCACCAGCACACCCACCAGCACACCCCGCTCACGTGCAGTCACCACCCCCACTACCATTCACACGTCCCCTGTGTCCTCTCCCAATGTGTCTGTGATGCCCCCTCCCAAGATACACAAACGCAGGCACACACCCACCCAACAGCCTTCCACCTCATGACAACCTCCAGCGCATGCACCTGCACCCAAAGCCACAAAACGTACACCTCCTACAACCACCACCTCTTCCTCCACTCCCAAACCCCCTCCAGCTACCCGTCCCAGTGTGTCCAAACAACTTTTCCTGTCCACCCTTAACCTATTTCCCACCCCCCGTCCAACTCATAGGTCCCGAACTAGCACCTCAGCCACAACATCTCCGGGACCAGTGGTGCCTGTTGTCACAGGTATGTGGAGTGCACCGGCCACCAGGACACCCAGTGTGGCACGGAGCCACAGCACAGCCAGTCCCCCCCCTGTGAAGCACCAGAAGTTGGCCAGTGCCCGACGGGAGCGGGGGAAGACTCCAGCCACCCAAGCCTCTCCCAGGGGTCCCGGTGGGAGTGTGGACTCAGCTGTGACTCCTCCCATGGTGGTGAAGGGCCACAAGAAACCCGGCAAGTCTGGGAGGAGCAGCACAGCGGAGAAGACCGCCATCATCCCCGCTGCCCAGGAGGGCCCCGCCAGACCCATCATCGCTGCTGCCCAGGAGGGCCCCGCCAGCCCCATCGTCGCTGCCCAGGAGGGACCCACCAGCCCCATCGTCGCTGCTGCCCAGGAGGGCCCCGCCAGCCCCATCATTGCTGCTGCCTAGGAGGGCCCCACCAGCCCCATCATCGCTGCTGCCCAGGAGGGCCCCGCCAGCCCCATCATCGCATCCCAGGAGGGCCCCGCCAGCTCCATCGTCGCAGCTGCCCAGGAGGGCCCCGCCAGCCCCATCATCGCTGCTGCCTAGGAGGGCCCCGCCAGCCCCATCATCGCTGCTGCCCAGGAGGGCCCCGCCAGCCCCATCGTCGCTGCCCAGGAGGGCCCCGCCAGCTGCAGCCCAGCTGCCCAGGAGGGCCCTGCCAGCCACAGCCCAGCTGACCAATGAAGGACCGCCAGCCCCAGCCCAGCTGGGCAATGAAGGAACGCCAACTCAAGCACCGCTGAACAGGGCAAGGACCGCCAACTCAAGAACCGCTGCACAGGGCAAGGACCGCCAATTCAAGCACCGCTGAACAGGGCAAGGACCGCCAACTCAAGCACCGCTGAACAGGGCAAGGACCGCTAACTCAAGCACCGCTGCACAGGGCAAGGACCGCCAACTCAAGCACCGCTAAACAGGGCAAGGACAGCCAACTCAAGCACCGCTGAACAGGGCAAGGACCGCCAACTCAAGCACCGCTGAACAGGGCAAGCACCGCTGCACAGGGCAAGGACCGCCAACTCAAGCACCGCTGAACAGGGCAAGGACCGCCAACTCAAGCACCGCTGCACAGGGCAAGGACCGCCAACTCAAGCACCGCTGAAGAGGGCAAGGAACGCCAACTCAAGCACCGCTGAACAGGGCAAGGACCGCCAACTCAAGCACCGCTGAACAGGGCAAGCACCGCTGCACAGGGCAAGGACCGCCAACTCAAGCACCGCTGAACAGGGCAAGGACCGCCAACTCAAGCACCGCTGAACAGGGCAAGGACCGCCAACTCAAGCACCGCTGAACAGGGCAAGCACCGCTGAACAGGGCAAGGACCGCCAACTCAAGCACTGCTAGCCCATGAGCGGCAGGGGCACTGACGCAACTGGGACTGTCACGGATGAGTGATGCACCCTGGGCACCAGTCCCCCTCCAGAACCAGTGGAGACATGCATCCACTACCTCAGTCCTTGGCAGGATGAAGAACTCTGGGCACCAGTCCCCCTCCAGAACCAGTTGAAAAAGCCATCCACTACCTCAGTCCTTGGCAGGATGAAGCACTCTGGGCACAAAGCCCCCTCCAGAACCAGTGGAGACATGCATCCACTACCTCAGTCCTTGGCAGGATGAAGCACTCTGGGCACCAGTCCCCCTCCAGAACCAGTGGAGACATGCATCCACTACCTCAGTCCTTGGCAGGATGAAGCACTCTGGACACCAGTCCCCCCTCCAGATCCAGTGGATTATCACATCCACTACCTCTGTTCTTAACAGGATGAAGCACTCTGGGCACCAGTCCCCCTCCAGAACCAGTGGAGACATGCATCCATTAACTCAGTCCTTGCCAGGATGAAGCACTCTGGGGACCAGTCCCCCTCCGGAATTAGTGGATTATCACATCCACTACCTCAGTCCTTGGCAGGATGAAGCACTCTGGGCACCAGTCCCCCTCCAGAACCAGTGGAGACATGCATCCACTACCTCAGTCCTTGGCAGGATGAAGCACATTGGGCACCAGTCCCCGACCTGAACCAGTGGATTATCACATCCACTACCTCTGTCCTTAACAGGATGAAGCACTCTGGGCACCATGCCCCCTCCAGAACCAGTGGAGACTATCATCCACTTGTGAGACTGTGGCTTTGTACTCCCCAGAATAAAGCAGTGGGCAACCCACCCACTGGAGAGACTTGAGAGACTGTGGCTTTGCACTCCCCAGGATGGAACAGTGGGCAAACCACCCACTGTATAGACTTGAGAGACTGTGGCTTTGCACTCCCCAGGATGGAACAGTGGGCAAACCACCCACTGTATAGACTTGAGAGACTGTGGCTTTGCACTCCCCAGGATGGAACAGTGGGCAAGCCACCCACTGTAGAGACTTGAGAGACTGCGGCTTTGCACTCCCCAGGATGGAACAGTGAGCAACCCACCCACTGTATAGATTTGAGAGTCTGTGGCTTTGCGCTCCCCAGGATGGAACAGTGGGCAACCCACCCACTGTAGAGACTTGAGAAACTGTGGCTTTGCACTCCCCAGGATGCAGCAGTGGGCAACCCACCCACTGTATAGACTTGAGAGACTGTGGCTTTGCACTCCCAAGGATACATCAATGGGCATGGAGCCCCCTCGTGGATCTGGCGTCATGCACTCATCTGGCTGAGGTGCCCCTCCTTCCCTTCCCCCTGAGGTGCCTGTTTTCTTGGTATCTGATGCCCCTGCAGTGTTCTCTCTGTTTTGATCTGGTATTGTGTGTGGGCCTCGCCCATGCATTTTGGGCCCAGTAGTCCACGGACTATGAATGGTGCAATACCTGGACTACTAATCTTGGGGTATATTTTGTTAATAGTGTATATATGTATATTTATGCTTACTGAATTTTGATATATTACAATGGTTCCACTCATTTCCTTTTGTCTTTGCATTCTTCCGGGAAGGTTGGGGGGTGTAACTATAATGTATAGATATGTATTAGAGTGTGTGTTGTAGTGGGTGAGGGTGGGGGTGTTGCGTGTGTGTGTCCCTGTTTTTTCCCTCCCCCTCCCCTGTGTCGTAGGTGCAGAACTCACCGTGGTCTTCGCCGCCGGCGTTGGTGCTCCTGGTTCAGGAGCAAGAAGACTATCACAGGGAGGATTTGGAGTTCCAGGTCCATGGTGTCCTCCTTCCTCGTGGGGTGTGTAGAGGTGAGCGTTTTCCCTTTGAAATTCCTGTTTCCGCCGTGTTTTTATCCGCGGTGTATCCGCCCCGGAAAAGTGGCGGATTGGCCTTTCATAATAGTGTGGGCGGTACATTGCCCTCCGCCTGTCTGTTAGCGGTGACCGCCGCGCTGTTTGTTTGTACCGCGGTGGTCGTAATTCCCCAAAAAAATTCACTGGCCTGTTGGCGGTCTTACCGCCGCTTTAACACCGTCCGCCAGGGTTGTAACGACCACCTATATCTAAAACAAAATGTTCACATCCAGTGAGCCATCAATCAACATATATTAAGGCACTCCCAAAACCAGGAGCAAAATATTAGGTCATTTTTGGTATGTTCACTATCCATCCGAGATTCGGACATGTCTCCCATATAATGGTGTATGAAATAGCCACTATATGTACCACTGTTGGAACTGGCCCTTATGGCAGGTTCACCCCCTGACTTTTTGCCTCCTTCCTCCTATTTTTTCTGACCTCTTGCTGTTGGCTCTAGGACTCTGAGCACTTTCCCACTGCTGATCACTACTAAAGTGCAGGTGCTCTCCCTTCTAAAGTTGGTATGATTGGCTTATACCTAATGGGCATATTTAATTTACCTGCAAGTCTCTTGTACAGTGGTATTTCTATACCCAGGGCCTGTAAATTAAATGCTACTAGTGGGCCTACATCGCCAGGCCCAGAACTCCCCTTTTACTACATGTAAGTCACCCCTAAGGTAGGCCCTAGCTAGCCCTACGGGCAGGGTGCTATGTATGTATAAGGCAGGACATGTTCCTGGTAGCGTGGCCTGTCCTGGTAGTGACAAACAGCCTATTTGGTTTCTCACTGTTGTGAGTGCTGCCTTCTCATAGGACAGCATTGGAAATGCCCTGCCTTATGTGTAGGGGGTATTGTCTGATTTATGAGGGGTAGCCTAGGCATGTTTGGTATGGTTGTAGTGGTAGTGAGAAATGCTGCTTACTGGTGTAGGAGGATTTTTATTGCTATTACAGAAATGCCACTTCTAGAAAGTGAGTATTTCTCTATACTTATGTCTCTGGTATTCTGCAGCTTGACTCCAATCCACACCTGGGCAGAGTGAAAGCTTTGTGCTTACTTTTCAAACAGCCTGTACACAGGGAGGGTGAAGGTGTCACAGAGGTGCATCTGCATACTGAATAGTCTTCCTGGGCTGAGAGAAGGGAGAGGAGGGGCACACCTGCATTTGTAAAGGCTGTGCCCTGGCTTCACACAAGAGGGTCATTTGCCCCCAACTGATGTTTGGAGCCTGTGCTGGAGGAGAAAGGGGGCACTCCCAGAACCAGTTGTAACTGGTTGGAACCTCCTCTCCCCTTTCTTTGTGAACACACTGTAAAACTGAGTATAAGCACAGTGGAGGTTTCCCGAAAGTTGGGAACTCTTTGGAACTTAGTTGAAACTGGACACAGAATGCTGGAGGAACTCTCAAGGAACCGCCATGGACTGCTGCTGCTGTGCTGACCTGATGGGTCCCTAGGAGGAACTGCCACTGATTGCATCCACCTTGTGCTGGCCTGCTGTTGCCCCCCCCACCCTGTGCTCCATTGTCTTTTGTCCCCCAGGGGCTGATTGTCGTGGCCGTGGACCCCTGCACCAAATCCATAGCGCCTGGAAAGTGCTTTGATAACTCTTTCTGAAGCGCTTGGAAAGCGCTTCCTTTTAGGTCCATTTTGCCCTTGAAAGCGTGTCCTTGGTGGTGCCCTTGGCTGGGTAAGCACCTTTCTGAATCCTGGAATCACCGCCACGACCCAGGCTCTTTAAGCATGCCCCAGCACTCGTAAGCGCATTGCTGATTCCGAAATCATTGCTGCAGCCCTGGCGGTGTGCTTTTGTCGAGTGTGAGTGATGCACTGGCCCTGGGACCCTCGGGCACCATCAATTGAAGAGAAGGAGCGAGGGCACTCCTACTGTGCCCCCTGGGCAAGCGCGCTCTCAGGAGCAAACCCGGGTGTAGGAGGCTGGACTGGTTTGTAGTGGGTACTTTGGGTACTTACACCTTATACCAGGTCCAATTATCCCTTATTAGTGAAGTAGTAGTGTTCTAGCAGCTTAGGCTGATAGAGGTAGCTACAGCAGAGCAGTTTAGGCTGAACTAGGAGACATGCAAAGCTCATGCAATACCACTTATAGTTACACAGTACCTATGCACAAGTAAATACAATACTCAGTGTTACCAAAAATAAAGGTAATTATTTGAGTGACACAGTACCAAAAATATCTTAGAGACATTACTCCTTCTGGAGGTAAGTATTATACACAATATATACACTAGACACCAAAATTAGGCAAGTAAATAGTCATAGAACAATGCAAACAGTAGGAAATCCTATAGAATGCAATGGGAGAAAATAGGTCAAGGGGCAACACAACCATATACTAAAAAAGTGAAATGTGAATCAAGAATTCCCCCCTAGACAAGTGTAGTGTGTGCAGAATCGCTGGGAGAGTAAGAATACAGTAAAGGTAAGTAAATTACCCCACTCCAGAGCCCAGAAAAGCAGGAGTAAAGTACTGCAAGTTTCCTTAGGACACACTACACCTTGTTTTTGGGATTTTGCAGTAGCCAACCAAGTCTGCAAAGAACAACTGCTGGATTATTGGACCTGAAGGGGACCAAGTCCAGAAGTCGAAAAAGTTCCAGGAAGGACTGCAAAAGAGGAGGGTGTAGGAAAGTACCATCTTGCCTGGCATGTTACCCCCATTTTTCACTGTATATATGTTGTTTTAGTTGTATGTGTCACTGGGACCCTGGTAATCCAGGGCCCCAGTGCTCATAAGTGTGCCTGAATGTGTTACCTGTGTAGTGACTAACTGTCTCACTGAGGCTCTGCTAATCAGAACCTCAGTGGTTATGCTCTCTCATTTCTTTCCAAATTGTCACTGACAGGCTAGTGACCATTTTTACCAATTTACATTGGCTTACTGGAACACCCTTATAATTCCCTAGTATATGGTACTGAGGTACCCAGGGTATTGGGGTTCCAGGAGATCCCTATGGGCTGCAGCATTTCTTTTGCCACCCATAGGGAGCTCTGACAATTCTTACACAGGCCTGCCACTGCAGCCTGAGTGAAATAACGTCCACGTTATTTCACAGCCATTTTACACTGCACTTAAGTAACTTATAAGTCACCTATATGTCTAACCTTTACCTGGTAAAGGTTAGGTGCAAAGTTACTTAGTGTGAGGGCACCCTGGCACTAGCCAAGGTGCCCCCACATTGTTCAGAGCCAATTCACTGAACTTTGTGAGTGCGGGGACACCATTACACGCATGCACTACATATAGGTCACTACCTATATGTAGCTTCACCATGGTAACTCCGAATATGGCCATGTAACATGTCTATGATCATGGAATTGCCCCCTCTATGCCATCCTGGCATTGTTGGTACAATTCCATGATCCCAGTGGTCTGTAGCACAGACCCTGGTACTGCCAGACTGCCCTTCCTGGGGTTTCACTGCAGCTGCTGCTGCTGCCAACCCCTCAGACAGGCAGCTGCCCTCCTGGGGTCCAGCCAGGCCTGGCCCAGGATGGCAGAACAAAGAACTTCCTCTGAGAGAGGGTGTGACACCCTCTCCCTTTGGAAAATGGTGTGAAGGCAGGGCAGGAGTAGCCTCCCCCAGCCTCTGGAAATGCTTTGTTGGGCACAGATGTGCCCAATTCTGCATAAGCCAGTCTACACCGGTTCAGGGACCCCTTAGCCCCTGCTCTGGCGCGAAACTGGACAAAGGAAAGGGGAGTGACCACTCCCCTGACCTGCACCTCCCCTTGGAGGTGTCCAGAGCTCCTCCAGTGTGCTCCAGACCTCTGCCATCTTGGAAACAGAGGTGCTGCTGGCACACTGGACTGCTCTGAGTGGCCAGTGCCACCAGGTGACGTCAGAGACTCCTGCTGATAGGCTCCTTCAGGTGTTAGTAGCCTTTCCTCTCTCCTAGGTAGCCAAACCCTCTTTTCTGGCTATTTAGGGTCTCTGTCTCTGGGGAAACTTTAGATAACGAATGCACGAGCTCAGCCGAGTTCCTCTGCATCTCCCTCTTCACCTTCTGATAAGGAAACGACCGCTGACCGCGCTGGAAGCCTGCAAACCTGCAACATAGTAGCAAAGACGACTACTGCAACTCTGTAACGCTGATCCTGCCGCCTTCTCGACTGTTTTCCTGCTTGTGCATGCTGTGGGGGTAGCCTGCCTCCTCTCTGCACCAGAAGCTCCGAAGAAATCTCCCGTGGGTCGACGGAATCTTCCCCCTGCAACCGCAGGCACCAAAAAGCTGCATTACCAGTCCCTTGGGTCTCCTCTCAGCACGACAAGCGAGGTCCCTCGAATCCAGCGACGCTTTCCAAGTGACCCCCACAGTCCAGTGACTCTTCAGCCCAAGTTTGGTGGAGGTAAGTCCTTGCCTCACCTCGCTGGGCTGCATTGCTGGGAACCGCGACTTTGCAGCTACTCCGGCCCCTGTGCACTTCCGGCGGAAATCCTTCATGCTCAGCCAAGCCTGGGTCCACGGCACTCTAACCTGCATTGCACGACTTTCTAAGTTGGTCTCTGGCGACGTGGGACTCCTTTGTGCAACTTCGGCGAGCACCGTTTCACGCATCCTCGTAGTGCCTGTTTCTGGCACTTCTCCGGGTACTACCTGCTTCAGTGAGGGCTCTTTGTCTTGCTCGACGTCCCCTCTCTCTGCAGGTCCAATTTGCGACCTCCTGGTCCCTCCTGGGCCCCAGCAGCGTCCAAAAATGCCAAACGCACGATTTGCATGTAGCAAGGCTTGTTGGCGTCCTTTCGGCGGGAAAACACTTCTGCACGACTCTCCAAGGCGAGAGGGATCCGTCCACCAAAGGGGAGGTCTCTAGCCCTTTTCGTTCCTGCAGAAACCTCAGCTTCTTCTGTCCAGTCGAAGCTTCTTTGCACCCGCAGCTGGCATTTCCTGGGCATCTGCCCATCTCCGACTTGCTTGTGACTTTTGGACTTGGTCCCCTTGTTCCACAGGTACCCTAGATTGGAAATCCACAGTTGTTGCATTGCTGGTTTGTGTCTTTCCTGCATTATTCCTCTAACACGACTCTTTTGTCCTTAGGGGAACTTTAGTGCACTTTGCACTCACTTTTCAGGGTCTTGGGGAGGGTTATTTTGCTAACTCTCACTATTTTCTAATAGTCCCAGCGACCCTCTACAAGGTCACATAGGTTTGGGGTCCATTCGTGGTTCGCATTCCACTTCTGGAGTATATGGTTTGTGTTGCCCCTATCCCTATGTTTCCCCATTGCATCCTATTGTAACTATACATTGTTTGCACTGTTTTCTAAGACTATACTGCATATTTTTGCTATTGTGTATATATATCTTGTGTATATTTCCTATCCTCTCACTGAGGGTACACTCTAAGATACTTTGGCATATTGTCATAAAAATAAAGTACCTTTATTTTTAGTATAACTGTGTATTGTGTTTTCTTATGATATTGTGCATATGACACTAAGTGGTACTGTAGTAGCTTCACACGTCTCCTAGTTCAGCCTAAGCTGCTCTGCTAAGCTACCATTATCTATCAGCCTAAGCTGCTAGACACCCTATACACTAATAAGGGATAACTGGGCCTGGTGCAAGGTGCAAGTACCCCTTGGTACTCACTACAAGCCAGTCCAGCCTCCTACAGAGGGTACAAAAGAAAAGTCCCTGGTTAGTAGAAGACTGCAGAAATGCACCCTAGGAATATGCCAGCGGGTTCCTGCATGGTGCAAAAGATGTCCCACAGCATGAAGATCGTTGCAGATGAGATTTCTTGTTAGAAGGTGCCAACAAGCCTTGGCTATGACAAAAGTGCATTCTTCATCAAAATGGCCCTGGATGGACCCAGGAGGGATCTGGAGGCCTCAACTTTGTGTGGGGAGGAAGAGGAAGCTCTCAGGACTTTAGAGAGCCCTCGGGATGCCAGCCAGCACCCCCAGAAGCCACAGGATCTGGGTTCAAAGGAGGTGGAAAATGTGGTTGATGCAGCACAACAAAAGAAGGTCCCACACCGCCGAAGAACAACTCAGCGAGTTGAACATCACAGGGTGAAGTGCTGGGGACCTGGGCCAGGCTGTGCATGAAGGAATTTTGCAAAGAGTGCACAGATGCCTCAGGAGGCGAAAAAGACACAATACATAAGGGTACCATTGTTCTCAGGCCTCCTCCAAATTGCGCCAGCAGGACCTCAGGACTGTCTATGTCGATGATGTCCACCCTCTGTGTCCTTAGGAGCATGCTCGTCACCGTGACAGGATTCCCAGGGTACCAGTTGTCACTCCACTGGAGATTTCTTCGGTCCTTCTGGTGCAGGATGAAGACAGGGAGTCCCCAGAGCGTGCACACCATGATAACTGTTGCAGTTGCTGACTTGGAGCTGAGGTTGATGAAGAAAAGTGTCTCTTGTATACACTTTGTTGCAGTTACAGCGTTTCTTGGAGCACGCTGTGGTTGATTCAAGGTCAGAAGAGTCTGAAGTTGTTGCAGAGGATTCCTGAAGGAAACTTGCAAGCAGAATCTGAAGATAACCCACAGGAGAGACCCTAAATAGCCCTAAGAGGGAGATTGGCTACCTTATCAGGTATGGACCTATCAGGAGGGGTATCTGACATCAACTGCTGGCACTGGCCACTCAAGCCCTCCAGAGTGCCACCACACCTTGCAAAGCAACTTGGCTGAAGTCTGGGACACACTGGAAGAGCTCTGGGCACCACCCTTGGGTGGTGATGGACAGGGGAGTGGTCACTCCCCTTTACTTTGTCCAGTTTCCCTCCAGAGCAGGGGAGAAGGGGTCCCTGAACCGATGTAGACTGGTTTATGCAAGGAGGGCACCATCTGTGCCCTTCAAAGCATTTCCAGAGGTTGGGGAGGCTACCCCTCCCCAGCCTGTAACACCTATTTCCAAAGGGAGAGGGTGTAACACCCTGCTCTCAGAAGAAATGCTTTGTTCTGCCTTCCTGGGACTGGGCAATCCAGACCCCAGGAGGGCAGTACCGTGTCTGTGAGGTGGCAGCAGCTGTAGCTGCAGTGCAAGCCTCATAGAGCTGGTTTGGCAGTACTGGGGGTCCATGGTGGAGTCCCCAGGATGCATGGAATTGGCTCCCCAATACCATATTTGGAATGGGGGGACAATTCCATGATCTTAGACATGTTACATGGCCATATTCGGAGTTACCATTATGAAGCTACATATATGCACGCGTGGAATGGTGTCCCCGCACTTACAAAGTCCGGAGAGATGGCCCTGACCTATGTGGGGGCACCTTTGCTAGTGCAAGGGTGCCCTCACACTTAATATCTTTGCACCTAACCTTCAGCAAGTGAAGGTTAGACATATACGTGACTTATAAGTTACTTAAGAGCAGTGAAAATGGCTGTGAAATAGTGTGTGCACTATTTCACGCACGCTGCAATGGCAGTCCTGTGTAAGGGTTTGTTTGAGCTCCCTATGGGTGGCAAAAGAAATGCTGCAGCCCATATGGATCTCCTGGAACCCCAATGCCCTCGGTACCTAGGTACCATATACTAGGGACTAATAAGGGGGGTCCAGTATGCCAATTGAAATTGGTAAATGTAGTCACTGGCCTACAGTGACAAATTTAAAAGCAGAGAGAACATAAGCACTGAGGTTCTGATTAGCAGAGCCTCAGTGACACAGTTAGGCACCACACAGGCATACACGTTAGGCCACAAACAATGTGCACTGGGGTCCTGGCTAGCAGGATCCCAGTGACACAGTAAAAACACACTGACACACACTCACAAACAGGCCAAAAGTGGGGGAAACCATGCTAGAAAGAGGCTACTTTCCTACATCGGGGCACAAGCCAGCACCTGCTTTAGTGCCGCTTCACCATCGTGGCCCAGGCGGGCTCTGTGGTATTCTCAGAGCCAGGCGGGGACAGAAGCCTCATCGGAGGCTACCCGCCCAACCCGGCCCCTTGTGTCTTCTCCTGCAAGACGGGCAGGGGGATAAGGAAGCCTCATCGGAGGCTCACCCTTCCCCTTGGAACCCTTGTGTGTGTTTGAGATGGGCGGGGGGAAGAATCCTCATCGGGGGCTCCCCCAAACCCCAATGAAGCCCTGATTGCCCTCCTCAGAGATCGTGGGCGGGGCAGAAGCACTGCAGGCCTCCCTAGTGGCCTCAGAGTGTTGTGCGCTGTGCCCCCCTTCTGGAGAGCCAGTGGAGGCTCAGGGGGCCCCCTGAGATTGCAGCCCTGGAAGGGGCCCGATAGTAAAGCAGGAGGGAGTGCGTGCCACCCCGCTTCCCCAAATCATCGCAAGGCCCCCATTTTGCACAGTGGAGCGCCGGGGGCCCTCTTATTTCTCTTCTTGGCACTGGAAGTGCCTTTTCATCATAAAACAGGTACTTTTCTTGGACATGTATAGTTCCAATGTTCCTGGTATGGACATTGTGGATCATTATATTTTCCTGGTTCTTTTGATGATGTGCCATATAGGTGTTGATGTTCCTTTTATGGACATGACATGCTGATATGTTTTTATGACTTGCCATATGTTTTATAATGCTCTTGATATAGGCATTTATGATACTTTAATTACAAATGCATTCCTTTTGTAATGTGATTCCTAACTACTGCTTGTGTTGCAGAATAATAAGTAACCTGTGTTTTGTGTGACTATGGTCCTGCAGAGTAACTATGGTGTAACGTTCTGACAACTGATTGAATAGCAGGGTAATACTGACATGTTGTGTTTGGTCTAATAATTGCGTTTTGTACAATACAGTTTTTATTTTGATATAACTTGGTGTTGTGATTCCTTTGTGGTAGGGTTAGTGCGTCACGTGTGTTGTGTGTGTTGTGCAAACACTTTACACATTGCCTCTGGGATAGGCTTGAGTGCTCGTGCCAGCGCTGGTTTGCGTCAAAAAATGTATCGCCGGCTAACACCATTCCTATGCGCTGTGCCGGCACCTTATTTAAGGATTGACGTTAGCCGGCGTAGGGGAAAATGGGGGTTGTGAGTCAAAAAATGGTGCAAGTCAAGTTTGAGTAAAAAATCATGGTTCAAACCAGACTTGCGCCATTTTTTGACGCACAGCCCCAATTGGGCACAGTAGCATGTAGGGGGCCCCAAATTAGGCCCCCCATGCCACTTAAAAAATAACAAAATAATACTTACCTCAACTTACCTGTACTTACCTGGGATGGGTCCCCCCCATCCATGGGTGTCCTCCTGGGGTGGGCGAGGGTGGCAGGGGGTGTCCCTGGGGGAAGGGAAGGGCACCTCTGGACTGCTTCCATGGTCTGAGACCATGGAAGTGAGCGCACAGGTCCCATAACGCCTGCCCTCACCCAGGCATTAAAAAACGGCGCACATCAGGCTGTGCGCCATATTTTAAGGCCCGCCCCCTCCTGTGTGTCAAAATGATGCAGGTGTATAAATAAGGCGCACAGGCCTTAAAGTCATATTGTGGACAGGAACACCTATCTTGCATGTCATTAACTCAAGGCAGATTCCCGCATCCAAAAAATGACGCACACTGAGGTTTTTTGATGTCCGCGGGGTCAGGCCTCATAGTTTAAATATGGGGCAAGGTTTGCGCTGAATGTGCGTCAACATTTTTGACATACATTCAGCGCAAGCAGAGTATAAATGTGCCCCTTAATTTTTAAAACTAATTCTGGATGCCCCTCTTGTCATTCATCAGAAAAAGTTCAAAAGCCAATGAACGGACCAAGAAAGTTAATAAAATCTGGATACCAATATAGGGAAACCCAACTCAAAACCATTATGAAAATGTTATAAAAAATAATGAAATTCATCATCAGTATTATGACCCATTTCCACACAACGTAGATGGCAGATCCATGCAGCCTCCTTACGGTGTAAGATTAACTCTCTATTGCCTCCTCTTGGGTCAAGTGGTACATGATCCACTCCATGGAACCATATTTCACTGCTATTAGAATGATGTTCTATCACATGAAGTGTCATGGGACATCTCATGTCTTTATTTCTTTAAGCACGAGCATGTTCCTGTATCTAAAAGTTCAAAGGCCTTATTGTACTCCCCACACGTATCATGTTGCATGCACAACCCATAACATACACATCAAATTTGGTCCTACAGTTTATGAAATGTCTAATTTCAGATCTCCTCATGATATTGAAGCAAAAGGTTTTTATCTTGTCTAATCCTAAGCCACACACATTACATTTATGACAAGTATAAAAGACCCTTAATGAAAACGACTTTAGGAGTTTTTCACCACCAGGACATGCAAAACTTAACCGTACATGTCCAGCTTTTTAAATACACTGCATCCTGCCCTCTGGGTTGACTGGGGCGTACCTTGTGAGTGACTTAGCTATATTAAAAAGGAAGGTTTGGCCTTGGCAAAGGTTTATTTTTCCAGGTCGAAATGGCAGCTTAGAAACTGAACACACAGGATGCAATGGCAGACCTGGGATGTTTTTAAAGGTCTTCCTATGTAGGTGGTACAATCAGCACTGCTGTGCCACTAGTAGCTTTAAATTTACTGGCCCTGGGCATAGGCAGTACCCTTTTACTAGGGACTTACAAGTAAATTAAATATGCCACTTGGGAGTAGGCCACTTTTACCATAATTTAAGGGGAGAGCACAAACACTTTAGCACTGGTTAGCAATGGTAAAGTATGCAAACTCCTAAAAGCCAACAAAGCAGATTAAAAAACACAGGAGAGTGAAGTCAAAAGGTTTGGTGGCAACACTGCAGAGATAGGCCCAGCAGTTACCTTTACAACTGAACTACTCAATAGGGCCACAATATGCCAAAGAAACCATTGCTCTAAGGGCTTGTCACAATTTTTTCTATCAGGGCACAACATGCAAAATTCACCACTGTGCTTGGGATGGACCAAGAAAGGATGTCTGCTAGAATACTGATAACTAAAATATTTTGTGGGCAGAATGTCATGTTGAGAATATCGAGGACCAAAATATAGATAAGGTAAGTGTAAATAAGTAAGTATAAATCTGCTACTCTTAACTCCACATCTATGGAACTTAAAGATGTATGCTTTGTCAAAGTATGTATGTGTGGAGTTAAGTATAGTAAAACTTTGCTTTCCCATAGAAGCTTACCTTCACAATATTTTTGTCCTCAATATTCTTGACACAATATTTTGTCCACAATAATGTGTTCAAATACCCCATCCTATTATCAAATGCAGCACAGCATTCCAAATCTAACATTTCAGCCTGGAAGGTCCGAGCAATCCAAAGTCACCATTGCCCCAAGATCAGAATATCATGTTGCCAAGTCACTTTGATCCTGGAATGGGCCAAGACATGCCAAACAGGCACATTTTCAGACTGAGAAGGTAGGCATCCACATAAACACATGACTACACACAAGCAATGTTCTTTCACAAATACAAAAATGCTCCTGTGCAAAAACATAATACGCACACCCATATCTGAAAAGATTCTCAGCATAACCTATGGTACATCAAGCAGCATTCACCACATGCAGATTTTGTGTTACCGAAACAAACACACACAAATAAATGCTGGCACACACCCATTCAGTAAAACAAAGATTAATGTATGCTCATCCACCCAGTTAACAGCACTGAGCAATAAATTCACATCCCACTTACTTAAAAAAGGTGGCTTTTGTTAACAGGTGCATTGTGATTGCAGACTCTGGTTCTTCCACTGCTCATTACCCTATCAGCGGGTGAAGTAGAGAGGAGAGATTTGAAGACTGTGAAACCACTTTATGGTCAGTCTCCCTCAACCTCAGGAGATAGAGTGCTGCAGCTTTTCCTTTTCAGCTCTGATGCAATTGAACATATGCACATATATGCTTTATGCCAATATTCCCCCACAATCAAATTTTAGTTCAAATTAATTTGCAAATAGCACTAGGTTTCAAAAGCTTAGCATTTCGAAGACAGATTTCCGTAGACTGTGCATTTGCAAAAGCCAAGTGCATTTGCTGCTTACGAGCTCTACACACATACCAACACTATTGAACAAAACAACAACATACCATAATCTTTTTTTTTTATTTGAGTATCCTTAGTTGTAAACCAGCTCACAAGAATTAGGGTATTTTCCAATAGGAGTTTTCAACTAGTAATGTGTGTGTATAATTGAAAGGGAAATGTAGCACACTGCCACTTAGGTATATGTGTGCTGTTGTCTGTTCTAGCATATTGTTGCATGGCAAGGAAGAAATCAGACTGACATCACTTCCTTATTTTGGGACTCACCAACGTGTCCTCTTCTTTTTTACAGTCTATCTCACCACCTTGGTGGACAATATTGGAATTGTTTTCATATGTTAGTTTCACCCTCGTCTTCAGACTCCCATGTACTTCTTTATCAATAACTTGTCTTTGGTAGATCTCTGTTACTCCTCAACGATTACCCCAAAGATGCTGATGGGCTTTTTGTTTGACAGGAATGTGATATCCAAACGTGGATGTGCCTTACAACTATATTTCTACTCCACATTATGCAATGCTGAATTTCTCTTGATTTCTGTGATGGCATTTGATCGCAACACAGCCATCTCCAGGCTACTGCACTATACAGCGATCATGACCAAGAAATGTTGTACTCAGCTTGCAGCCGGTACCTCAGTGAGTGGTTTGTTATCTGGACTGGTTTATATTATTTTGACATTTAGGGCCTTATTTATACTTTTTGGTGCAAAACTGCACTAAGGCAGTTTTGCCCAAAAAAGTTTTGCACCAGCTTGCACCATTTTTTAGCACCAGCTGGGCACCATATTTATGGAATGGTGCAAGCCGGTGCAAAGGGTAGGCTAGCTTTAAAAAAAATTACGTTAGGCAGTTTTGAGTCAAAATAAATGAATCTGACCAGATTAGCATCATTTTTTGATGCTAAGGGGCATATTTATACTCTGTTTGCACTGAATTAGAGTCTGTTTTTTTTACTCTAATTCAGTGCCAAACTAACTCCATATTTATACTTTGGTGCTAGACCCGTCTAGCGCCAAATTTATGGAGTTAAAGTCATTTTTTGGAAGTGGAAACCTACCTTGCCTTAATAAGATGCAAGGTAGGCGTTCCCGTGCAAAAAAATGACTCTATGGCCTTAACACCATATTTATACTCCCATGTAAAAATGGTGCAAGGGAGGGAGGAGGGGTCAAAAAATGGGGCAAAGCAAGCTTTGCCCCATTTTTTAAGACCTGGGTCAGGGCAGCGGTTAGGGGACCTGTGGGCCTATTTCCATGGTGGAACACCATGGAATAAGCCCAGAGGTGCCCTCCCCAGGCCCCAGGTGCACCCCCACCCACACCATAGGGACTGCGGAGGATGGGGGACCCTATCCCAGGTAAGTACAGGTAAGATTGTATTAAAATTTTTTTTTTTTTTTTTTAAGTGCCATAGGGGGCCCTGAAATGGGCATGGTAGGTTTAGCACCATAAAATGACGCTAATCTGGTCATTTTTTTTACTCTAACCTGCCTAAAGTCATTTTTTGGTGCTAAACCCTCTTCTTCTATACTGCCAGCCCCACCCGACTAAAGTCATTTTTTTTTTGCTCTAGCCTACCCTTTGCACCGACTTGCACCATTCCATAAATATGGTGCCCGGCTGGTGCACAGAAATGGTGCAAGCCGGTGCTAAACATTTTGGTGCAAAACTGAGTTAGTGCAGTTTTGCAGCAAAAAGTATAAATAAGGGCCAATATTTTGTACGTTTGCGCCACTTTTGCGTCATAAAATGACGTTAATGCGGTGCAAAAAAAGTTTAAATCAGGGCCTTGGTGCTAGATGGGTCTAGCACCAAAGTATAAATATGGAGTTAGATTTGCACCGAATTAGAGTAAAAAAAAATGACGCTAATTCGGTGCAAACAGAGTATAAATATGCTGCAGAGTATAAATATGCCCCTAAATATGGCGTTAAGGCCATAGAGTCATTTTTTGCATGGGAACGCCTACCTTGCATCTCATTAAGGCAAAGTAGGTCTCCACTTTCAAAAAATGACTTTAACTCCATAAATTTGGTGCTAGAGGGGTCTAGCACCAAAGTATAAATATGGAGTTAGTTTTGCACCGAATTAGAGTAAAAAAAAATGACACTAATTCGGTGCAGAGTATAAATATGCCCCTTAGGCTTTTGTTTTGTGGCAATACGATCCTGTACTACTTTTGCGAAATGTTACCATTGTTCAGCCTCTCTTGCACGGATACCTCACTCACTGAGATGATGGTGTACCTAATGGTTGCCTGTATTGGATTATGTAATATGCTTGCATTAATTGATTCATATGCTTGCAATTGGTATTCTCAGAATTCCTTCATCCAAAGGAAGGCACAGGGTCTTCTCTACCTTATCATCACACTTTGTCTCTGTTGTTCTTTCTTATGGCACCAGCTTTAACATTGATTTAGGTCCAAATTCTAGAAACTCAGATGAAAAGGACAAAGTGGTATCTGTGTTTTACACCATCATAATCGCGATACTGAATCCAGTGATCTACAGCTTAAGGAACCAGGATGTGAAAGCTGCATTCCAAAGAATCATAACTAGCAAACAGACTTTCCACCAATGATAATACATATTTATAGGCCTCTAGCGCCACAGGACTATCACTTTTTGTGGCTTAACGCCACCTTTTAAATAAGGCCCCTTCCCACGCAGCACTGTGCGTGGAAGGGGTGTACAATGGGTGTTGCTGTGGGTGTGCCACAGCAAAATCCTTAGCATTTTGACACTGCTTCAGATTTATGAAATTTTTTGAACTTGAGGCACCACCAGTAGTGGCGTTAGCAGGGCACAACAAGGAGGAATACTTTTATTCCTCGTCGTTTTTTGCTTTTTCTATGCGTGCTGCATTCTGTCGCACACATAGAAAAAGCAAAATGCCAGAAATAATTGATTATGTGCGGGAAGGTGTCCCTTCCTGCACATAAACAATCATGTGAAAATGATGCTTTGGCACTTCTGTGTGTGCTGCATTGTGCTGCACACAGAGAAGTGCCAAAGCGTCATTGACGATTGTTGATGTGCAGAAAGGGACACCTTCCCGCACATAAACAATCACACCCCATAACACAAACATCCTATCACAGTGGTGCAAGGATGCCTGCGTTGGCGCAAGCAGCTAAATTTAGTGTGGGCACGGGGGTAACGCAGGGGTACTCCGTATTCTCTTAAATATGTCACATCCCTGCGTTTCTAAAGTGCTGCAGCGCGGCGCTACCAATTTTGTGAAGGTGAAACGGAGACTTGAGGCAAACTATCTTGCAACTGCAGTTTCAAATTTTAGAGCCTCAAGACGTGTAATTTCTAGGATTCAGGGAATATTAAGTGGCAAGATGAAATTCGACAGGAATATCAGAGAGCATTTTCTGCCATCATCATGAAAACAGTAATGATGTTGATGCTAAATTATCTTTAATGATTGTAACCTGTTACTAAAAGTATGTTAGAATTAAACCTTCAAATGTTTTAAACATATCCAAATAAAGATCACGCTGCACATTTTTAAATCTCCACTAAGAGTTATTGAATAATACTGAAGTGAATAGAATTTCACTTTATCAGACTGACATCTAAGCAGTAGGTCTGCTTTTCTGAAAGATCAATTTAATCAAAAGATTAATGGTTCTGATCAGGCAAGGTGTGTCATTTTGTGTAATAGCTTTAGGGCCGTATTTATACTTTGTTAGCGCAGCGTTTTCGGCATTTTTTGACGCAAAAGCGGTGCAGACTTACAAAATACAATGGTATTTTGTAAGTTTGCGCCGCTTTTGCGTGAAAAAGCGGCGCAAATGCGGCGCTAAAAAAGTATAAATACGGACCTTAGGGCCAGATGTAGCAAATCGGCAAATTGCTATGCAGTACGGTGTCTCAGACACCGACTGCGACTCGCTATGGGGTCGCAATGACCCACCTCATGAATATTCATGAGGTGGGTCGCAAATTGCGGCCCCATAGCGAGTATAGGCACTCGCTAACATGGAGGCCTGCTGACGTCAGCAGACCTCCATGTTCGTGACCTGCTTTTAAATAAAGCAGTTTTTTTTTTTAAGTGTAGCCCGTTTTCCTTACAGGAAAACGAGCTGCATTTAAAAAAAAAACCGAAACCTTTTGTTTCGGTATTTTTTCAGGGCAGGGAGTGGTCCCTTGGACCACTCCCTGCCCTGAAAAAATATTTTTGGGTCCAGTCACAAACTGGAAGGGGTCCCATCCACTTGAAGTGGATGGTAACTGCGATGCCATTTGCGACCGCGTACGCGGTCGCAAATGGTATTGCATCCCACTGCGACTCGCAAATAGGAAGGGAACACCCCTTCCTATTTGCGAGTCGGAAATGCATATTGCGAGTCGGTAACGACTCGCAATATGCATTTCTGCATGGCAAACCCACGTTTGCGACTCGCAAACGGCGATTTTCGCCGTTTGCGACTCGCAAATGGTTTGCTACATCTGGCCCTTAGTGTACAAATATTTGCTATATTGTTTCTGCTTCAATTACCATGAACCAGCTTAATTCCCACTATACCCATTGCTTAGGTAAATCAAAAATATTGCAGAGAAGGAAAACCTAAAACACAAACTGAAGCGTAATGTAAATATAGCCGGTTTGTATTGGCAAGTAGCCATCAAATATTTTGTACAAGTATTAGGTAAATGAGGACAGTGTAAAAAACAACACATATGTCTTCTTTGTACATAATCAAATAATGGGCTATAAACAATGGTGCTTAGAAATACAAGTACAGCATTCACACTTCGTCTGTATGGTGAATTACAATGTATTCATTTGAAGGCGTATCAGCACCAATGTTTTGGCCCCTTTGTGTCAAATTGGACTCAAACGATTACCTGAACAAAACGGTTGCACAGAATGAAGCCTATTTCCATATCAGAATTTAGGAAACCATCTTGAGAATAGTCATCCAATATTCTCCTAGTGAATCTTCAGCAATATATTTACTATTTTTTAGGTCTAACGTTAGGCACGACCTTCTAATTCAGCTAAAGTTAAAATGATATGTATAACATACCTAATAATGGGGCTTTTAGCCAGCTGTTTTTATCTGTTTGTCTGTTGTTGGTCTGTTGTGTCATTCACATTTTACTTATGCCTATTTTTCTACAGCATACGGATATGGATCATCCTTTTCAGCCACTGACAAACTTAACTTTGAATGACTTCATTCTGCTCTTTCACAAGGATCACATCCATAGAAAATAGTTAATTTCAGATATAGGGACTACTATGCAAATGTGTGCCTCTGAGAGCAAAAACAGGCATTGACAAAGACGAAAGGTTGGTATCCAAAGCCAAGGTTATTAGCTTTGTCAAAGCTTGTTTCTGAATAGGGCCCAAGGTTGTTGAACGTAATTGAGTTAGGAGTCCACCCTACAGTCATGCTGGCGTGTGCATCAACTGTTCTATGTTCATTTATATGTTTTGGTTATGCTGAGGTTGCACTACACTCTTTTCACCAGTGACTGAGGAAATTGATAATTTTTACCTGGCAATTTTGCACCCCCATTTACACTCAGCATCAAGTTCAACATGACATTTACAGCAACAAAAAGTGCATTTTGTAGTGGTTGACCAGTTTAACTGTAGATGAAAAATGACTGGTTATTGGATGGAATGTGCTTAATCACTGGTGCCTGTTAGACTTTTCATCCTTGGGGTGGTCTCCCTTAACTTTTTGCCTCTGTTCCCCAGGTTGTTGATGTGTGCTGGAGACTGTTTTTGCTGTTTTTGTTACTCTGGGCACTTTACCACTGCTAACCAGTGCTAAAGTGCAAGTGCTCCTACAAAAAATGTATATGTAAGTGGTTCATCCATGATTGGCATATTTGATTTACTAGTAAGACCCTAGTACAGTGCCCTAGGGGTGCCCAGGGCCTGTAACTCAAATGCTACTAGTGGGCCTGCAGCACGGGTTGTGCCACCCACATTAGTAGCTCTGTAAACATGGCTCAGACCAGCCACTGCAGTGTCTGTGTGTGCAGTTTTAAACTGTAAATTCGACTTGGCAAGTGTTCCTACTTGCCAGGCCTAAACCTTCCATTTTCTTACATGTAAGACTCCCCTAAGGTAGGCCCTACGTAGCCCCAAGGGCAGGGTGCAGTGTATGGTTAGCGAAGGACATATAGGCCCTCATTACAACCCTGGCGGTCGGTGATAAAATAGCGGTAATACCGCCAACAGGCCGGCGGTAAAAAAAATTGAATCATGACCACGGCGGAAACCGCCAACACAAACAGCCACTTTAACACACCGACCGCCACGGCGGTAGCAACAAACACCATGGCGGTAACCGCCAACAGCCAGGCGGAAGACAATGTACCGCCCACAGCCTTACAACATGCCTATCTGACAGATTTTCTGGGGAGGTACTAACGCCATCAAAAGCACTGCAGAAACAGAACACTGAAGGGAAACGACTCACCTCTCGACACTCAAGGAAGAACCACAACGCCATGGAGCCCGAGCTGCATTTTTTTCAAAGCTGGTGTACCTTATCATACATCAGGAACACGAACACCGGCGAAGACAACCACGGTGGGTACTGCACCTAGCACACAAGGGAGGGGGGGAGGAAAAAGAGAGTGACACACACACACGCAACACACAGCCCCCCCACCCCAAACACCATACACACAAACAGATGCAATAACATTACATATACACCCCGTAACCCTCAGGAATCACGCAAGGACAAAAGGAATTGAGCAAAATGAGTGTAATAGTACAGTTTTAGATATATACATCCTTAAATAATGAACAGTATGTACAATATATACAAAAGGAGAGAAAATGCCCACTCCAAAATGTCTGTGGTCCACTGGGCCATAACACATAGGCCAAGGACACACTTGACTCCTGCCTCAATACCGAGAGATAACTGCAGGGGTATCAGGTCGAAAACACACAGGCACCTCAGGGAGACGGTGATTGAGGGGGCACCTCAGCCGGAAGATGGTACAACGCCACTGGCCTGGAGGCGGCTATATGCCCACTGCTTGGTCCTGGGCAGTGCAAAGCCACAGGCTCTCATGTGGGTGGTTTGCCCACTGCTTGGTCCTGGGGAGTGCAAAGCCACAGTCTCTCAAGTGGGTGGTTTGCCCACTACTTGGTCCCGGGGAGTGCAAAGCCACAGTCTCTCAAGTGGATGCCTTCTTCCACTGGTTCTGGAGGGGGCCATGTGCCCAGTGTGCTTCATCCTGGCAAGGAGGGGCTGAGTGGATGACTTCTTCCACTGATTCTGGAGGGGGCCTTGTGCCCAGTGTGCTTCATCCTGGCAAGGAGGGGCTAAGTGGATGCCTTCTTCCACTGGTTCAGGAAGGGGCCTTGTGTCCATAGTGCTTCATCCTGGCAAGGAGGGGCTGAGTGGATGCCTTCTTCCACTGGTTCTGCAGGGGGGCCTTGTGCCCAGTGTGCTTTATCCTGGATGGGGCAAGGTCACAGTCTCTCACCTGGGTGTCACACCGGCAGGTGTTGCAGGGGCCAGTACGCACTGCAGCCCTTGTAGTCACAACTACACACTGCTCGCCGGCGGTGACGGCTGCTCAGTGGATCCCAGTTGCGCTGCAGGTGGCGGTGCTGTCAGTGGTGGTGGTAGCCTCCAGGCCTTCACCTGCAGCCTCGGACGTCTGCCCACTGGGGCTGCTGCTGCTGGCAGTGGTGCTGCTAGCAGCAGTGCATGTAGTGGTGCTTGCCGCGGTGCAGGTGGCGGTGCTGTCAGTGGTAGTGGTAGCCTCCATGTCTTCACCTGCAGCCTCGGACAGCTGCCCACTGGGGCTGCTGCTGCTGGCAGTGTTGCTGCTGGTGGCAGTGCATGTGGCGGTGCTGGCCGCGGTGCAGGTAGCGATGCTGGCAGTGGTGGTGATAGCCTCCAGGCCTTCACCTGCAGCCTCAGATGGCTGAAGTGCCATGGCTGGTGTTGTGTGCCCCTTCCTGCCCTTTGCAGATGGTGGTGCCTCCTTGCTTCTGCCAGCTGGTGTCTTTTTCTTGCCCTTGCTGGATGGTGGTGCCCCCTTCCCCTTGCTGGCTGGTGTCCCCTTCTTGCCCTTGTAAGGTGGCAGACCCTTCTTTGCTGGCACACTGGCTGGACTGCCGGGTGCATCCTTGGAGCCTCTCACACCTGCAGTTGCTGCAGAAACCACTGTGGCTGTGGACTGGGTGGCTGAGGTGCTGGGCTGGGTTCTGGCCACCCTGGCCCGAGGTGAAGGATGGGGCAGGAGGGGTAGGGAATAGGTCAGTGTTGGCGAGGAAAAGCTTCTTAGGAAGAATGGGGCGGGAAGAGGGTGAAGGTTTGGGTGTGGAGGAAGAGGGAGTGGTTGTAGGAGGTGTCAGTGCTGTGTTTGGGTGCAGGTGCATGGGCTGGATGCTGTTGTGAGGTGGATGGCTGTTGGGTGTCTGTGTGCTTTTTTTTTGTACTTTAGGAGGAGGGGGCACAGACACAGTGGGAGAGGACACAGGGGACGTGTGCATGGATGTGGGGGTGGTGACTGCCAGTGAGGGGCGTGTAGTGATAGGCGTTCTGGTGATAGAGGTAGTGGATGAGGATGTAGTGCATGCAGGTGTGAGTGGAGACGCTACTGGGAGGGAGGTGGACGACGTTGTTTGCCTGAGCCACTTCTGCGAGTTGATTTGGGTGATTGCTGGTCTGAAGTTGTGCTTGGGAAAGGCTGGGGTTGCGGGGATGGGGACAGGATAGAGGAAGTTGGAGGGGGGAGCCTGGAATGCTCTCTGTTGGGCCGCCACGCCAGAAGGAATGCCCTCCAGGTATGCATTTGTTTGTTGCAAATGCCCTGCTACACCCTGGATGGCAGTCAGTATGGTTGACTGCCCAACAGAGAGGGATCTCAGGAGGTCAATAGCCTCCTCACTGAGGGCAGCAGGGCTTGAGGTGCCTGGGGCGAAGGAGATGCCCACCCTCCTGGGTGAGCGGGCATGGGAAACACGCTGAGGGGCTGCTGGGAGGGTGGTGCTGGTACGTGGGGTGGCGGCTGTACCTGGAAGTTGGGGTGGGCACGGAGGTGTCCGCCACCGCCTGGGAGCTGCCATCTGATGAAGTGTTGCTGTCGGTACTGTCCCCTCCTGTCTCCGTCGTGGTGCTCCCCTCACCCCCCGTCCCACCGGTGGATTCCGCCTCCAGGCCCATGTGGGATGCAGCTTCCTCTGTTGCCGTTGCCTCTGCTCCTCCGCCAGATGATTCTAATGCACACAAGGACAGGGTGACAAAAAAAAAAGGGGGTGAGAGACAGAGGATACACTTGGTGAATGCCAGCAACAACACTTGGCGTACACAACTCACAGAGGACAGCCCTATGCACTAGGCCATGCACTACCAGTTACATTGCTAGTCACCAGCCCATGGGGTACAATGCCTAACGCCATTAGCTGCACACCTGAAACCCACAGGACCCTGCCCAGTAGTAGATGCCCACTAACATTATTGGGGTTGGAGTGCATCTGAGCTTGCCCATCATTGAACATACCCTGCCATGTTTGCCCTGGCCTTGGGGCACCCACAGCCCACATCCCCCACCCAGGTAATACCTTAATGCGCGCAAAGTCAGGATTCTGTATCTGTACTCACCCCCTTGTGTCTGCTGGGATGCCTTCAAGCACCCATCCAACTCCAGGTAGGCCACCGACAGGATGCAGAACATCAGGGGTGTCAGGGTACGAGGGGCACCCCTTCCTCGTTGGGAGGCCAGCCCCAGCTGGGCCTCTGCCGTCTTCCTTGCCCAGTGGAGCAGTTCCTCCCACCATTTGCGGCAGTGGGTGCTCCGCCTGTCAAAGACCCCCAGGGTCCACACCTCCATGGTGATGGAACGCCAAATACCCTTTTTCTGATGGGTGCTGACCTACAGAAAAAAAACAGCAGAAAAGGTATTAGTCATACCGTCCAGACTGTTATACTCATGACCCATCATATCTCCCCTTCCTCTTACGCACATACATTGACCACCATACATGCAGCGCTCTGCCCAGGACCCCTCAGACCCTCAACAACACGAGGTTTACACACACAGCAATCCATACACTCATGCCCCACGCATCATGCTCACAGTGTACTCACCTGTTTGTCTGGAGGACCATAGAGTAAAGGGTACTGGGGTAGGACCCCATCCACCAGTCTCTCCAACTCCTCTGAAGTGAAGGCAGGGGCCCTTTCCCCAGACACTCGAGCCATTGTTGCTTCCAGACACAGGTCACAGCAGCACTTGCAGTGTAGTTCCTCTCCTGTTGAAAGTCAGGTAGCGAGTGAGTGAACAGATAGAAAATGGCGGTCACATCCGTGGCGGTGCGTACCGTCACTGCCGGCGTACATCGCCATTGGCTCCTGAAACCCTTACACTCCAATGATAACCAACCGACCGCCAACCTCAACGGCGCACAACGCCAGCGGAATTACCTCATTTCTACTTGTCCCTCCTCACAGGTCAGGCAGCCGCCATTCCAGGTGGGCACAGGCCATGGCACCTAACTGCGTCACAGCAGACATTGGCACTTCAACTGACTTACGAGTTCACATACTGTTTCTGTAAATCAAAAATTGCATATTAATGTTGAAACATGTTTGAATATGACCTTCTGCTCACCGTTTTTCACCCTATAGTTCAACCACTGAGGATGAATAGGAGATGGGGACATCCCCCTGTGTACAGACCCCTGGTGGACCTGGCGATAATGGACACATTATACTGACCTAAAGACTTGATAGGGCCACAATCCAAGAACTGTGTGCCCAATTGGAGCCAGACCAGAGATCTGCAATCCGCCACCCCACAGGTATCCCACCTCTAGTGCAGGTTCTGTCAGTGCTCTATTTCCTGGCAAGTGGTTCCTTCCAAGCGATAGTGGCCATGGCATCAGGGATGTCACAGCCTATGTTCTGAAACGTGCTGACCAGAGTGTTGTCCTGCTGAAACACATGTGCAGCTACATCGTATTTCCCCAGGTGGAGAATTTGGCCACAGCGAAGGCTGACTTCTATGCACTGGGACATATCCCCAACATCATTGGTGCCATTTATGGTACACATAAGTGTTCAGAAATAGAAAAAGCTTTCACTCTCTGAATGTGCAGATGGTGTGTTTGGCGGACCTGTACATCTCCCATGTCAATGCAAAGAATCCTGGCTCTGTGCATGATGCCTCTATCTTGAGGTATAGCAGCATCCCATATGTGATGTCTCAAATCCAGAGGCACCGGGTGTGGCTAATAGGTGAGCCCATGGTTCCCACCCAGTTGATGCAGGTATATGGGTGTGGGTTTGACCCTAAGGGTGAGTGTGTGGCTAACAGGTATCCTTCGATATTTGCAGGTGACTCTGGATTACCCCAACCTCTCATGGCTACTGACCCCAGTGAGGAATGCCACGACAAGGGCAGAGGAACGTTACAATGAGGCACATGGGCGAACAAGGAGGATCATTGAGTGAACCTTTGGCCCCCTGGAGGCCAGATTCCAGTGCCTCCACGTGACAGGTGGATCCCTGTACTACTCACCCAAGAAGGTGTGCTAGATCATCGTTGCATGTTGCATGTTGCACAACCTGGTCTTGAGATGCCAGATGCCTTTTCTGCAGGAAGATGAGCCTGGGGATGGTTGTGTAGCAGAGGTGGAGCCTGTGGCAGTGACGAAGAGGAGACAGAGGAAGAAGATGTGGACAACAGAACTACACTAATTCAACAGTACTTCCAGTGACACACAGGTAAGACACTGTAACTTCACCTTCCATTGCAGTTTTTTGTTTGACATTGAACATGGCAGCCTGATTTCCCTATTTCCATGGCCACTTACTGCATCCTTTGGCATCTCTATTTTCAGAGCGCTGTGCCACACTCCTGGTGTGTTTACTGCTGCCCACTACAGGTCATACCTATGTAAATATTACAGTACATTTGAATTGCAATGTTTACAGTTTGTGAAACTAATACATATGTCAAACAATTGACAGACTCAATACTTGAATTTGTTCAAAGGGTGTTTATTTAGGTGCTACTAAGTGGAAGGGGTATTGCAATGGGCTGGGTTGCTGATGGAGGAAAGACCAGGGTAGAGTCCAGTCTATTTTTATCACAGGTGCTTTGTCCAAGGGGGAATAGGAAGGGGAGCAATGGCAGTTCAAGGTGGACAGGGTGACAGAGTGGGTCACAAGGGTGACAATTAGGAGTGTCTTATTTCCTGGCAGGGGTCTTGGCAATGTTCTATGGCATCTGCCTGGATCACAGGGACCGTTTGTGGGGTGGTTCTCCTTCTGCAGGGAGTAGGGTGCTGGTGGCCTGTTGTTCCTGTGGCAGGGCCTCCTGTCCACCAGCTTCAGCGGAGGTGGAGGGCTGTTCTTCAGTGTGGCTAGTGTCAGGGGCCCGTTGGTGTGCCACTGCCTCCCTCATGGTGTTGGCCATGTCTGCCAGCACCCCTGCAATGGTGACCAGGGTGGTGTGGATGTCCCTCAGGTCCTCCCTGACCCCCAGGTACTGTCCCTCGTGCAGCCGCTGGGTCTCCTGCAACTTGGCCAGTATCTGGCCCATGGTGTCCTGGGAATGGTGGTATGCTCCCAGGATGTTGGTGAGTGCCTTGTGGAGAGTCGGTTCCCTGGGCCTGTCCTACACCTGTCGCACAGCAGTCCTCCCAGCTTCCCTGTTGTCCTGTGCCTCTGTCTCCTGAACCGTGTGCCCACTGCCACTGACCCCAGGTCCCTGATCGTCTTGTGTTTGTGGGGTTGCCTGGGGTCCCTCTAGTGGTGAACACACTGCTGATTGACGTGTCCTGGGGTACAGAAGGATGGGCCCGCTGGGTGGGTGCTGTGGTGGTGTTTCCTGAGGGGGAAGGCTCTGTGGTGGGTTGGGACTGTCCCTGGGTAACCGACTGTCCAGAGGTCCCTGATGGGCCAGGTTGGTCATCGTGATCCAGGTGTGCAGAGCTGCTGTCATCACTGTGGGCCTCTTCTGGGGGGGGACTGGATGTGGCTGCCACCTCCTCTCCGGTGACGTTGAGTGGAGGTCCTGTGGGGATGTAAATGCAGTGTGATTGTTTCTGTGTGTGCCATCTTGTGCATTTGTGTGTTTCCCTCTATGGTTGTTATTAGCAATGCAGCTTTGGCTTGTGTGAGTCGTGATTGGTTTGGCTAAGTAATTGTCACTAGTGTGCATGCTGTGGTGATGGGTGTCCATGCAGGTCTATGATGGGGGTCCATGCATTGTTGTTGCATGCAGGGCTTGGTATTGGGATGGGTGGGTTGTGATGGTGGGGTATATGTGAGGTGTTGGGGTGATGGGGGTGAGGGTAGGGGTTGTTGTTTGTGATGGCATGCAGGTAGTGTGGGGGATAAAGTAGTAATGAGTTGACTTACCAGAGTCCAGTCCTCCTCCGTCTCCTGCCAGGCCTACATGATGCATGATCGCCAAGACATGCTCCTCCCATGTTGTTAGTTGTGGGTCCACTGCCAGTCCTCTGTACAGCTATCTGGTGTCTTGCAACCACAGAACGTACCTTCCCCCGTAGGTTTTTCCACCTCTTCCTGAAGTCATCCCTTGTTCTTGGGTGCTGTCCCACGGCGTTGACCCTGTCCACGACTCTCCGCCATAGCTCCATCTTCATTGCAATAGAGGTCTGCTGCACCTGTGATCCGAAAAGCTGTGGCTCTGCCCGGATGATTTCCTCCACCATGAGCCTTAGCTCCTCCTCTGAGAACCTGGGGTGTCTTTGCGGTGCCATGGGTGTAGTGTGAGTTGTATGTGTGATTTTGTGTGGGGTGATGTGTTGGGGTGTGTGCCGTGAGGTGCATGGATGGTGTATGGGTGATGGTGTTTTGTGGCTCAGATTCAGTGGGTGCTCCTGATTTGACTCTCTCTCAGTTGTGGGTAGTGTGTGTGTGTGTTGTATGGTGGTGTGGGTGTGTGGGTGTGTGTATGTGTGTCAGGTGTGTGTAGTTTGAATTGTCCAATATAGTGTAGTTTTGTATGTGTATTTTGAGGGCGGCTGTCTGTACCACCAATGGTTTACCGCGGTTGAATGACCGCCGTTGTGATTCGTGGGTCATAATGCTGTGGGCATATTTCTGTTAGCGTAACAGAGTGGGTTTTGGTACCGCCACTTTATCACTGACCTTTGGTCTGGCGGACTTGTGTGTGTCTGTATAGTGGCAGATTTTTATGCGTGGGTCATAATACGGGTAGCGGTATACCGCCACGGTATGTTGGCGGCAGTCAGCATGGCGGTAAGCGGCACTTACTGCCAATGTTGTAATGAGGGACATAGTTATGTGTTTTATATGTCCTGACAGTGACATACTGCTAAATTTGTTTTTCATTGTTGCAAGGCCTGTCCCTCTCATAGGTTAACATGGGTGCTACCTTTAAATATGATTAAAGTGTAGATTCCCTTTGGGAGCAGATGGACATGTGGAGTTTGGGGTCTCTGAACTCACAATTTAAAAATACAAAGTTGATTTAAAGATTGTGTGTTTGAAAATGCAGAAAGTGAGCATTTTCTTGATTAAGCCATTTCTGTGACTCTGCCTGTTTGTGGATGCCCTGTCTGGGTCAGTTTGACAGTTGGGCTGGTTGCACCTCACTAGACAGTGACACAAAGGGAGCTGGGGTGTAGCCTGCATATCCTGATGAGCCATCTCTGCTTGGGGGGATGAGAGGAATGGTCACTCACACCTGAAAGGGTTGTGCCTGCCTCACACAATGAAGTCTCCAACCCCCGGGTGTGTGTCTGGGGCCTGGCCTGGACAAGGCAGGATTTCACAATCAAGTAAGACTTTCCTTTGAAGTAAGCCTACTTCAAAATCCAAAATGGGTATACGATGGGCACCCAAAACCATAGACATTAGAACACTTCTTGAAACCAAGAGGAATCTCTGCCTGGAGAAGATCTGAAGAGCTGAGGTAGAAGAGCTTTCCTGCCTGTGACTGTCCTTTGTGGAGCCCTCCTGCAGTTGCTGCTTCTGCCTGTGCTAGAGGACAAAGACTGGACTTTGTGTTGCCTTCCTTCTTGTGAAGAACTCTCCAAGGGCTTGATTTAGAGCTTGCCTCCTGTTATTTGAAGTCTCAGGGACAGCAAAGACTTCTCTATGCCAGCACCTGGAGCCTCTGCTGAGACTCCTACCCTGCTAAGTGGTGCCCATCGAGTTCCTGGGACCCTGAAAGGAGAAGCTGGCAGGCCAAGAGTGAGAAATCTACTCAGCGACCGCCGTGCGGTACGTACGCAAATATCAACGCAGCTCTGATCTGCGACTGAAAAAAAAGAAGCGCCACCGGCTTCGCAGCTAAATTTAATGCTCGCCTGCAACGTAACCAGAAGATCGACGCCCGCAGCTGGAGAAACGACACGCAGCATTGCTGATGGAGGCTGGTGAGATTGCAACCCGTGTTGCGTGGTTTTCGGATCATCGTGCAGCAGGATTTTCGATGCAAACATTGTTGGGTGTGCAAAAATGACGCAAGGCCTGCCCGGCCCACGAGTGTGGTTCGAATTGATGCATCGCTCTCCTGCGGAGAGAAGAAACACAAAGGAAACACAACACCAAGTTATATAAAATAAACTGTATAGAACCCAGCATCATTAGATAAACACAACATGTCAGTAATACCCTGCTACATAAGCAGTTGTCATAACATTACTCAGTTACTTGCATTCTTCAAAAGCCAGCAATCGGCACATACAACACATAGGTTACTGGTAATCCTGCAACATAAGCAGTAGTCAGGTTGTCATTACCACAAGACTGCACGTGTCATAATAAATATATCATCATAAATGCCCATAAAAGGAACAGAGAGCACATGGCAATTCATGAAAGCATCCCTAGTATGCCCAGGTCATTATCATTACCAAAACATTACCATGACTGCACATTACGTGAAAGCATCACCAAAAAGCGCCCCTGGTAGGTAAATAGGGGACACAATCTCATCATAAGACACAGACCCCAATGGCATAAGTAGTACATGGAAAAACAAATGCACGTATCACCTCGGGCTATTCTCACCGGCACTGGTGAATGTGACCTGTCCCCTTCATCAGGTGAGACCATACAAAATACTGGGGGCCAACTGGGATGCTAGTGTCCCAATTCACAGAGCTTCTATGCTCTGATCCTCGCACCTGCAGTGCAGTCGATTTATCGGTGGCAGGAACTGGGACCTCCGTTGAGGGTCACCACCCTGCCTGCTATATTCCAGTGAATAACAGTAAGGGGACCATTGATGAGGTTTCCCACCCGGCATCGAGCCACAAGAACAAAGAGATGGGCCCAGGGGGAATGGGGGACCTCCGATGAGGTTTTCTGCCCACCCACGAACCGCCAAGACAAGGAGTAGGCCCGGTGGGAGCAAGGGACCTCCTATAAGGTTTCCCTCCTTCTAGATAGCTGCTCGTCTGCTGGCCAGTCTGGCCATACCTGACCTGGTGCACAAGCCTCTTGCTCCACAGCCCTCCCAGGCCTTGGCAGTGAACGCACCAAGGTAGGTGCCTGCCTGTGTCCCAGGGGCACTCATCACAGTGCTCCTCACTCCGGGGGCAGTGCATGGAGTACAATCGCTCCGGACTCTGTCTTCGTGTACCCTGGGGCACTCAAAGAAGCATGTTCGGACATGCTAGTCCCGTCAGGGACACATGGTGATTACTCCCTGGGGGAGAAAATGAAAAGCCGTCCTATTGCGCTTTAAACAAATGAAGAGTGCTCCTCATGCGCTACGATCCCACACAGAAGCTTCCATAAATAGCACTGCCCTTGTGCTTTGAGCAATAAAATGCAAGGAGAACAGGGGCCTCATCACCCAGCCCATGGAGACAGTAAAAGGTAGCACAGGATGGTAGGGCCCAACAAACAGGCCAGTGAAAGGGGTTGCAGTCAGTGGAAGGTCCTCCTAGTGACCCAGGGGGTCATAGGTCAGTACAACAGCAGCAGCCCAAGCAGGTCCTGGTGAGTCCCTCCAGCAGCATTCTGTGTCCAGTTCAGTTGTTGAAGAATGTCTCTCTAAACATGGGGAAAACTACCTGTACCTATACTCAGTTTTGCACAACTTTTACAAAAAGGGGGAGAAGAGGTTCCAATCAGTTACAACTGGTTCGAAGAGTGTCCCCTCTTTCCTCCAGCACAGGCTCCAGACACAGGCTCCAGGTATCAATTAGGGTAAATGGGCCCTTTGTGTGAGGCCAGGGCACAGCCTTTACAAATTCAGGTGTGCCCCGCCTCCCCTTCTCTCTGCCCAGGAAGACCATTCAATTTGTAAATGCACCTCTGGGACACAGGCTGTCTGAAAAGTATGCAATCACTCAATCAGTTATTATGAAGCGCAACTAAGGCGCTGGTGGTGGGTCTGCTGGTTGGATAGGAGGTGTCTGACGAAGTTATGGAAAGAGATGCAAAGATTCATGTAGGCCAGTCCGATGTTGTGAAGGGCTTTGTAGGTGTGAGTGAGTAGTTTGAAGTTGATTCACTTCTCCACCGGGAGCCAATGGAGGAGTCTCAGGTGTTGGGAGATGGGTGCTTTAACAAAGAGGAACAGGGAGATTAGTGGTCCAGTGTACAGCCTCCTGTATATAGTCTACATATGTATAAGGTACACTGTTCCAAAGAAGAGAGAAAGAAGACACAGGGCAACCCTATTGTTAGAAGCAAAAGCCCTCACACATCCATTTGGATGTCATGCTTCATCATTGGGCATGCTCCTCGTCAGACCAGTGCAATGTCTGACGGGCTCCCCATTAAGGGGGCTCTTTGCCGGAGATCTTTTTCCCAATGTCTCTGTGCCTTGAGAAATGGTAAGATGGACAGTGCCGCCTTACAAGCACAAAAAGAATAGGAGAGCAAAGAAGGATAAAATTGGCTCAAAACCACTCTTTTGTCATAAATTTAATTTTAAGATTAAAAAGAAAGCGGAGGGTGTGGGTAGAGGTAATGCTCAATCACTCTCTCAGTCAAAATAACAAAGGGGAAGGACACTACCTAACATCCTCTATCAGTGAGTCAACATGTTTTGTGTCTCAAGGGTCCAAAAGGAACCAGCAACACTTCTTCAGGACCAAAACAATAAACACTTCTCCTTGTATATCGAAGAGACCTGAAGGTGTCTAGAAACGTCAGTCTGCTAGGCTGCGATCACTTACATTATCAAAACTACGCATCAGGCTAGTCTCGAAAGTAGGGGTCGCCTTGTGAAAAAAAAGTAGAAAGTGGCAAACATCATAATTCTAATGTAAGCCAAATCATTCCATGCACACAACAATGTGGGTGGCACTCAGTAGGCAACAAGTGAAAAAAAGTGCTCAGGTGGTAGTGTGGAAAAGGCGTCAACGTAATGGCTTACCATCCCAAATTATGAAAACGGCTCCCTAGGAAAACACTTGCCAGGAGACAGGAGCAATAGCTAAAACAATATAAAACATAGTCATCAAGATATTGGTGCAATTGCTAAGGTATATAGTACATCGTATATCAGGAGTAATATATTCTGGGAACCTCAGATACCCTAGATACCTACAAACAAGATGGGCACATGTGCTGAATCATGATCCTTCCTAACTCGAATCGGATCACCAGCATACAACTCAAACATTCCTGACTATCTAGGAAGTAACAAACAGTCATACTATGTCAGCCAAGTCATGAGTATAGCAGTAACTTAGTGACCATAGGAAGGGGAGTTTAACCATCGGGGAAATGGGAAACACAAGGCGGTAGGGTTAACTTCAAATCACATGTGAGAGTGATTATTATTGAAATGTGCGAAGTGCATTCAATAATAAGCGCAAAACTAATGTGGCGGAGGGTCGCAAAAATGGCCACAACTACGAGGGAACTCGCACATGCCCAACATTCTCTGGTTTCAAAATAAAAAAACAACAGTCACACTGTGATATACAATATTCTACAGCGCATGTGTGTTTCAGTAAATGAAGAACCCTATGTTGAGATAGACACCGGGGAACTTAGTTGCAGAGGGGGAAAAGATTCCCTCAGGTCAATCGAGCGGTATAATTGTTGTAATACAATGCGTGAGGAACCGTCTGCTAAATTCACGTCTATTATTATAAAGGAGGCCCTACGTCGAAAAAATATAAATAAATATAAAAGTACGAACCAGGAAGGAGAGAGTCACTCTCGCGGACCCGTACTTACTATTATGCAGCCAGTCCTCTACTGGAGACCTACCCCGGGCAGCGTTCCTGAAGATGGCATCGGAACGCAAACAGCCCCATTAAGAGGCCGCTTGAATCCGGAGTTCCTGACAGATGTCCAACTAAACTGTTAAGCACAGATAAAGAACCACAAAAACCAAAGTAAGCAAAATGGCAAAAGTTGGTCAATGGACAAAACACTCTGAAAGACCATATGCTCAATAAATGGCGGCACACAAATTATCATATCGTCGGACGGTAAGTAGAAAACATAAAGTGGAAAAAATTATTTTACAAAAATGATGAAAAAGGTTCGGACGAGTATTTGGTACTTAGGACCACAGATGTGAAATTGAGGCATTTAAATAACAGTGGTGCGTGTTTGGGGTGGAAAACGCTTGTCACCTCTATGTCATACCATTGCCTGTGCAATTTAAAGCGAGAGCTGTGACCAAGGAATTTCATTGTTCTAGCCTCCACTAGAATAATAAGCATTAGCATGCCAGCACATTGACCTGCCAATGCTCCATTTTAATAAGGTGTGAAAATTCCTCCCAAACCAGAAACAATGACTTAGGCCTGTTCATAGAAGACCTGGATGTGACAGATATCAACTCAGGAAGGGCAGCTGATAAGGGTCTGTGAACATTATTAACTTGAAATGGACCAGTGTGAGGCTTAGCCATTCATAGTTAAGTGTATGGAGAGACCTGACCTGAGAAAGGAAAGCTTTTTGTTTCTTAGGCCATCTGTAACCAGCATTCCACCAGGTGAGTGGGAATGGAGGGAGAGCCAGTCTCATACCCAGTCTGAGGAGGCAACATCTAATTTCTCATACCCAGTCTGAGGATGAGGCAACTGCTAATTTCTCTAAGCACACACCTGACTGGTTCACAAGATTCCTTCAAGGGCCGAAATTTTCTGAAATTATAGATTTGTCCAAAAATAGGGCACTATGGTATAGTTTGCAGGAAGGGGAACAGGATGTGCTCCAAAGGTGGAAATAGCTGCCCTTGAGAGCTTTTTCCTGATGGATTAGCGGCATTTCCAGGCATCACACTCACCCACTGGCTAGTGGAGCCCACAAAGCAGAAACCTCACACACAGATCATCAAAACACTCTCTGTGCCTGCTGTTTGAGACCTTTGTGGAGACCTGAAAGGCTTGACCTGCTCCCACTTTTTAAATTGGAATACAAGGGTCTATTGGCTGACCTCCTGAGTGGCTACAGGGATATAACAAGCTGTAAGAAGCCTTTTTTTCCGAAGTGCCCAGCTAACCAGTAATAACTGGAACTGGCTGGACCCTGTTGGAGGCCCTTGCTGGAATGAGTCTCAACCTCAAAGTGGTATCCCTAAGGTCCAGGGAGTCATAGAGGTGTCCATGAGGAGGTGTTCCTGAAACTCTGAACAGTTGGATATTACAGTACAAAGTATATATACATCTACTATAGGATTTTATATAACGTTTCTAGCCTTTTGCAAAGTCTCAAAGCCCTTTCATGTTGGTTGAGTAAATAATCTTGCATGTTTTCAGACCCAGAGAAAAAGCTCCCCTTACTGAACATTTAAGTAGAGTACACTCAGAGGCAAGAGAAGCCCAATACCTCAAAGCACTATTAATCCCTCAATGTCTACTACAAGGAGTTCACCCAGGAACAACCAAAGCAACAACTGGAGGCACAGCTAAACATCTACAAACTATAAAATGAAGTCTACTGAGGAACTCTTGGAGGCACTTCTAAGCACCTGGAAGTGCCACATGGCATAGTCTCTAAAACAATTTAGGTCCATGTTCTGGAAGGACGCTTCATCCACCATTAAATACTATGAACGTTTACAATGCAGCAATGTAGTCACAATGGCTGGAGCATTGCTAAGCCACCATTAAGTTGTTAATATCTTAGTGTAATCCTTAGTATCTATAAAAGAAACAAGACTAATACCCTGGTATCTCATGGGCTAAGGGGTTATCATTTCCCACAAAGGAGAACATAAATTGTAACAGTAACTGCAGAACTTGTACAGGGAAAAAAGAAACTTAAAAATCATGATCACAATTAATCCAGACAAACATATAGAGAAGTAGTAAAGTAAGCATAAAAAGGAACATGCACAAAAGTATACACCCTTGCCTACCAAGGTAGAAAATCAATATGAAAACCATACAAAATTGAATATTCACCTCAGGAGAGATCCTGGTTCTTCACCTGATTTCACAAACATGGTAACTGGCTAACCTGAGGATGTTAGGTATAAGGAACTGAAAAAGACATTTAAAACTGCTCTACCCTGCTTTATGGGGCTCATGTCTATGATGAATAACCATATAAACTAATCCAGACTATAGAAGAGGCGAACACTATTATAGAGTTCCTGCTAATGTCTATATTCTTTCAATTAAAAATCATATAGATTAAGGGGTGACTAACAAGCACAGCAAAATCCTTTAAATATCAATCATGTCTATATCAAATAAACAAGAGACAAAAATTCTCAAACCATGGATCAATATATGACTAATCCACTCTGTACAGTCTTTTCTATTAATCAATTGATGCAGAGACGAAGATTCCTAAGTTGTAAACAAGAAGTAGAATCATTGTCAGCACTTCAGTCTCCTATATCAGCAGTTTGTGAGACCATCTTCAGGTTTGTGGTAGTAGAAGGAGTTTCGACCCCAACCAATAAACCAATCTGGTTTGTAAAGTACATGTTAAGCTTGTTACAGTATTTAGGAATTCATGAGCTAGGTTAAGTGAAATTACTACAAGTTAATCCTTAGATAAGGAATGTTCTTTTTGGCTATATTTTTTTATATTTTTCTCGAATTTGCCTTATTGGTTATATAAATTTTATCAAACTCTTTGGTTGTAAAATTGTGCAAAGAATTTGGAAGTGTGTGTGATGACACAGCAAAATCAAACAATGGACTTCCCCACGCTGAAACTCGGAGAGTGAAGTGCTAAAAAAGAGAACTCTGTTCCCAGTGCCCTGGAACAGGATTGGGAAAAGATTATAGTTTTATAATTGCAAACCTCCGATCCGCATTCCAGACAATTAGCAAATTAATTTCCTTTATAATATGATGGGCAAATTGCTAATCTTCTTGCCAAGAGATGGGTTCTTTCAATATTTGCAAAAACTAAATTAGATTAAGGAAACTTTTTCATGTTCATTATTGGGGTTTTTGTTCAGTTAGATCTGGCAATTTTATTCTGTGATAAAAGCAAATGTGAGAATTTCTATATGGTCAAAGGGTATGGTGTAATTCCTGTTTATTGATGGATTGTTTGTTATTAAACCTATGGCATGAATGCCTGCACCAACTATTTATTACAAATGGTACATGCTTGTGATTATCAGCTCTGATTTTCATAGTTAGCACTTATTTTTACATTTGACAGTAGTACTGAGATGGTTTTGAAATGCAATTAAACTTATTTGTTCAATGTGCTGATATTTTAAAGAAATGTTGCATTAGGGGATTATAAGAAATTGAGTTACTTGTCAGGGGTTGAAACACTTCTCAAGCAGCAACCACAGTTCTTGTCAGGGTTAAGTTACAAGCAATCTCCATGTTCTTAACCCACAGGTAGCTTGGTACAGAGCAGTCAGGTTTAAATTAGAGGCAATTTGTAAAATATTTCTGCAACATTTCAAACAGTTATAAAGTGAACATATGACACACAAAGGATCCCACAACAGACTAAAACATGATAGTAGGTTTTAATAAATAATACAAGACCAACATGACAAAATTCCAATCAGTAGAATTGGAAAGATGCAATTTTAAACAATTTAAAGGAAATATCACCTAAGAGCATGAAGCAACAACTGTGGTTATCTGGTTGGCCGGACCGGGTGAAGACACAAGTCCAGGCCAACTTTTTGGACCGTGGGCCAGCTACAGTTACCCAATTAGACCAGATGAACAACAGTACCTTGAATTCTTTTTGTGGAGCATTGTGAGGAACGCATAGAAGCCAGAGCTTCGTGCAGCTGAAACAGTTCATCAGTACTGAGCAGCTACAAGCCTGTGATGGGAAGTCCTGGGTCATCATCAAGGACCTTGTCGATGAGGTGCTTCAGATGCAAAGTCTGGCAGTGAGCAGCTTCAAAGCTGCGATGAGTAGTCCAGCATTGTCATTGAGACTGCCATCAATGAGGGGCTAGCGTTGCAAGGGACTATTTTGAAGATGCATTGCACAGCATTGGTTCCAATGAGGCTGCAGGCTGTGATGGTGATGTGGAGTTGTTGCGATGGAAAGACTGTCCATAAGAGGCAATGTGTCAATTATGCTCCAACTTGTGTCGCACAGCAGGGGATCCACAGATGAACTGGCAGGGCAACTTCAGACCCAATTCCAAGAGTCTAGGACTGGGATGGCACCAGTTGGAAGGGTAAAACATATAGTTGCCGAGACCATGTGCAGGTTACAAGAAACTTGAAACATGGAGTCACTCTGGTGGTCATAGGTACAGGTTGCAGGTCCAGTTATTCTCACGCAGGCAGGAGGGCAGCAGGTCAGTATGTCAGCCCAGCAGGCTAGGCAATGCTTCAGTGCAGCAGTCCAGATGAGTGGCAGTCCTTACAGCAGCAGAGCAGTCCTTCCTCCTGGCAGTGTACTGAAGAGTTGGTGTCTGAGGTCCAATATTTATACCTGGTGGCTTGGCTGAAGTGGGAAAATCTTCTAGAGGATTCCCTTTGAAATGCTCTGGCTCTAGATGAACTATAGTGGGTATGCAAGCTTTTGTGTGAAAGCAGGACACAACCTACTATAAGTAGGGCTGTGGCAAGCTCCGCCCTCCCATCCAGCCAGTGATGGCCCATCTAAAAACACCTAAACTCTCTACTCTGTGTGGCTGTCTGAGGAATACATAAAGCCACTGCTAACTACACCAAGTCATATTACCCAGAGACAGACTGCAGGCATTGAATGACCAAAGCAAGAAAATGCCAACTTTCTAGAAGTGGCATTTTCAAAACTGTACGTAAAATGTGACTTTACCCTAATCAATCTTTTCATTACAATTCCAGAGACACCAAACATGAACAGATTAGCTGTTTCCAATTTTCTCCAATCTTATCCCGTAGGAGAGCTAGGCTTAACAATACTGAAAACAAAATTGAGTTTTTCACTATCAGGACACGTATAACTTATAAAAACATATCCTACTTTTTAAATACACTGCACCCTGCTGTTGAAGTAAGCCTCAGCAATGCCTACTAGTGCAAGGGGTTCACCCTTCTCTGTGCAAAGTCCTCAAACCATATAGGAAGAAGTTGGCACAGAAACTGAAATAAAAGACAAAGGTAGTCATTCTGACTTTGGCGGGTGGCCTCCGCCGCCCGCCAAAGTTCCGCCGTCAGAATACCGCTGCGCGGTCAAAAGACCGCCGCAGTAATTCTGAGTTTCCCACTGGGCGGGGCGGGCGACCGCCAGAAGGCCGCCCGCCCGCCCAGCGGGAAACCCCCTTCCACGAGGATGCCGGCTCCGAATGGAGCCAGCGGAGTGGAAAGGGTGCAGACACTGAAAATCTTGGTGGGGCCCTGTTAGGGGGCCCCTGCAGTGCCCATGCAATTGGCATGAGCACTGCAGGGGCCCCCAGGGGCCCCACGACACCCGTTACCGCCAGCCAGGTTCTGGCGGTCAAAACCGCCAGAACCAGGCTGGCGGTAAGGGGGTCTGAATCCCCATGCCGGCGCTGCCTGCAGCGCCGCCATGGAGGATTCCTCAGGCCAGGGGAAAACCGGCGGGAAACTGCCGGTTTCCCTTTTCTGACCACGGCTTTACCGCCGCTGTCAGAATTGGCCTGGATGCACCGCCAGCCTGCTGGCGGTGCATCCGCGGTCCCCGGCCCTGGCGGTCCATGACCGCCAGGGTCAGAATGACCCCCAAAGTTTACTAAACCTCATGAGGTGGTACTACAGTTCAAACAGCACCCTTCGGTAATGTTTGAAGTAGCACACTGAACTAAGAGAGCATGGTCCTTTTATACCCACACAGGGGCTAAAAGAAGGTGGTACAATTATAGAAGCAAGACTTATATACATATAAGGTCATATGGAAATGCACAGTCAACAGGTAGGAGGGGCTAACAGTTTTCAAGGACTAGTTGACACATTACTGTCTGTTACTGATTACTAACAGCTGCAGATCTTACTGGGCATGTGTGAAAGTGGGATATGCTAAAAATAACTTGTCACTAGACAGATTTTCAAGAGTAGTTAACAGAAAGGTAGGACAGAGCACATGGCGGGCACATGGCAGAGAAAATAGCTGCCATGAATACAAAATGGATTCCGCGAAATGTTCACAATAGTTGCTAAATACAAGATGTCTTCTGGTAATGCTTAATCTAATCGCAACTGATTTACAACAGACGACCCTTTCAGCATTAGCTGGAGACATTCGTCTTTCTGGGATAATCTAAATATTCATCTTGTATATTTATGCTCATCATTTCAGCTATTTCCTTATCTAACATGTGTTGTGCTTTCATTTCTGTAATATTTCTTTTGGTAGGCATACAAGCAGTAATACACATGGAGCAGAACATTGGAACACACTGAATACAGATATAGCATGTGAAAAATATTGCAATCATTACACACAGGATAGTCAGTAGTTTCCAGCCCCAAGCGGAAACAAGAGCCCAAAACCATCCAGAAAAAGTCCAAGTACCAGTCTCTGTGTGGATTTCTGCAGCAATTTTATGCAATTTAGATATTGCATCATATACTGAATGTGAGTGATCTGGAATGAAAACGCAGCAACTACTACCGATGACGCGACATGCACCACCTCGATCAGCTAATATCACATCTAGTACCATACGATTTTGGAGCGCTACTATCCTTGCAATTTGGAGCTCCTCAGTAGTATTCCCAAGTGCCAGAGCTGCCTGATTGGTAACAGCTTCCACAACCCTAGTCAATCGTCTCACTTTCCTACTGTTTAACGCAGCACCCACAAAGGAGAACAACCCTAAATTAAAATCAACATATTGTTGCAGGCTAGTGTCCGTTTGGTCTACCTCATTTGTACTTATTGTCCTTTTATATCTATTTTTAATGATGTAATTGAACAGTTTAAAATCTCGGTGATATGATGCAGGGGCCAAAAACACAGGGAGTAATAGAAAAGATACATAACACACACCTGACCACCCAACAGGTAGTTGGTAATATCCATAGTTACCACAAACAAAATATGTATTATGTGAAGCTGTAAAACTACTACAATTTACACCCTCAATAGTTAAAATCAAGGTACAATCGCTTATCCCCACTGGAATTCGCCCAATGCTACGTATACATAAATCTGCTTTGGCGGTAGCTCAACCAGTTTTCTCCAGCACTACGGCGTCTTTCCTCGGTCTCAAATTATATCGCAACACTCCAGAAATCGTGTGGTCCAGGAAGAACTCCACAGATTCGTCAGGTGATATAGCACGGCCTTTCTCCGTAGTCAAAATCTCTCGATGATCGGTCAGCACAGCAGGTTCCACCATGGTAGGTAGCACTCTCTTGCAGTGAGTACTATGGACCCAATTCTTTCGGTTCGTCACTCGAACTGCTGTCCTTGTCGCGAGGAGCAGCTGCTCTGGTCCTCGCCACCTTGGTTCCAAGCAGCTTGATCTTTCAAAGGACTTAATCATCACCTGGTCACCAGGTCGGAGTTCATGGCCTTCACCTGTAGATCTGTCAGGAAGTGCTTCTCAAACCTGTTGATGAATAGAAACCAAATTGTTGGTTAACTCTGGGGGTGCCGGTTGCGCTTCTTCCAGTCTCAAATTGGTACCATTACAAAAAGCAACACATCCTACGAAGTGTGCTAAAAACAGGCATGCCAAAAATAGTGCAGAATATGCAATATTATAATCAAAGTAGCACTTAAGGTGCCGTTCACATCAAAATTAAATTGGAGAAAATTCTCCTTATCACCTGCCTATATAAATTGCAATTTATATATCAATTCAAAGGACACAAATTGACTAGTCACCCAAAACACGAGAGCCACAGTAAGTGTGCTAAACTTCATTACCAAACAAAGGAATCAAATCCCACAGCAAGTGCAGTAAAACGGCTCTTACCAATCACAGGGCGTCCAGGTTCCAACTGCCAAGTTCTAAATCAACCAAATGGTCACTGCATGACGAATGAACAAAAAGGATCTCAGTCGAGGACCAGCGCCACCTGGATGGTCAAATCAGAAAGAAGGTAAAAATGCCGTGGTCGCCAAGACACGGGTCTCCTCAGGCATTGATCGTCCGCAGCAAGATCCCAATCCTTCGTCGCGACCAATCCGTCAGGCATCCGAGTCGCCGATGAGTCCCTGTTCGGGCACCAATTTGTCGAAGCAAGCCTCAGCAAGGCCTACTAATGCAAGGGGTTCGCCCTTCTCTGCACAAAGTCCTCAGACCATATAGGAAGAAGTTGGCACAGAAACTGAAATAAAAGACAAAGTTTATTAAACCTCATGAGGTGGTACTACAGTTCAAACAGTAATGTTTGAAGTAGCACACTGAACTAAGAGAGCATGGTCCTTTTATACCCACGCAGGGGCTAAAAGAAGGTGGTACAATTATAGAAGCAAGACTTATATACATATAAGGTCATATGGAAATGCACAGTCGACAGGTAGGAGGGGCTAACAGTTTTCAAGGACTAGTTGACACATTACTGTCTGTTACTGATTACTAACAGCTGCAGATCTTACTGGGCATGTGCGAAAGTGGGAGATGCTAAATATAACTTGTCACTAGACAGATTTTCAAGAGTAGTTAACAGAAAGGTAGGACAGAGCACATGGCAAGCACATGGCAGAGAAAATAGCTGCCATGAATACAAAACGGATTCCGCGAAATGTTCACAGTAGTTGCTAAATTCAAGATGTCTTCTGCTAATGCTTAATCTAATCGCTACTGATTTACAGCACTGCTCTCTCAGCTGTCCAGGGCCTACCCCAGGGGTGACATATATATCATGACGGAAGGTTTGGGGCTGGCAAAAGCTTTGTTTTGCCAGGTCCAAATGGCAGTTTAAAACTGCACAAAGGGGCTACAATGGTAGGCCCAAGGAAAGTATGAAAGGGATACTTAATTGGGTGGCACAATCAGTGCTGCGGGCCCACAAGTAGCATTAAATTGACAATCCCTGGGTTCACAAGATACCACTTTACTACGGACTTATAAGTAAATTAAATATGCCAACTGGTGATAAGATAATGTTACTAGGTTTTAAGGAATGAGCACATGTACTTTAGCACAGTTTAGCAGTGGTACAATGCACAGAGTTCTGAGAACAATAAAGATGACATCAGGAAAATGTGGAGGGGTAAGGTAAACAGTTTTGGGAAGACCACCCTAAGACTGACAGGTCGAACAGGGATGTGGTTTTAAAGATGGATGTATCATCTATACTATTTTTATTATTCTAAATTATTTATTTTATTATGTTTTGTTTTTGCATGTGATTTTTGTGTGATTCATTTTGAAAGACTAGGAGCAGATGTTCTAGTTTTCCAAGCACCTCAGCACCAAAGTTGGTGCACTATTACGTTTAGTGTGAGGGAGACAGTAGGACAGCACTATAGGTACAGAGGTGTGGCAATCTGTCTCTCATCCCCTTTGCTGGTGCGCTTTAGGCTGGCAAGCACTAAACACACACACATACCCTTGTACCATAGTGGAAAAACTTCATAACTTGTGTTTTCTACTGACTTGGACAAGAACCACTCTACTTTGTTTTTCCAGAGGGGATGGGTGGTTCCATCATTTTACTAAACTGGAACCTTGGTCGATGGGGGGGTGCAGAGCCTCATTGCAGGCTTTGAGTCCTGCCATCTTGGAAGATTTTGAGAATAGGTCTTCTGGGTTTGTTCTAACATAAATGTACAGAAGTTCTATAAACAACAGTTCTGTTGAGTGAGAGAACTTTCAGTGGCTACATTTTGAAACAATCACTATTCACTAGCTAATGACTAGCATAAGAGAGACTCCCATTCCAAAGTGTTCAGATCACAGCCTGCCTTTAAAAAGTGTTGTCTGAAAAGAGACCTAAAGTCTGGAGTGCTTTCCCTTTCCACCCAAGCTTTGGAAGTGATTTTCAAATGCCATACCAGCTGGTCTTGTTTGATCCCAGTGGCATAAGGAGCAAGAAGGACATTTTCACAGAAGAACTTGCAGACCAGTGAGAATTAGGATCTGCACTGAAGCCCTAGATGAAAACCTTAAATATCCTCCCCTCCTACTACTAGCGGTGTCCATTTATCATTGCTGCCACTTCTGGGTTTTGGATCTTTACAAGTGACTAAAAGAATGAGATTAAGCTACCTTAAATGGTGGGCTTAGACATTGTCTGGGCTTTTGTCGAAGAAAGTGGTTGGCCTGACAATCAATGTTACAAGGGAAGCTATCCTTTGCAGTTTGGGAAATATTTAAAACTATCAACCTGCAAGTTAAAAGGCCATGACATTTCCATTTAAGCCTGCATAAAGCAGGAGAGTTTGGTAACAACTTTTTCAGGTTTGGCCTCTAGTGGCCATTTTTGGTTCAGCACATGAACTAAGAGTGACTTTTACACCACTTTACTTTGATTGGCATTTTTTTACATCTTCTTTAAAAGCGTATCTCCTTGTCCAAATGTTGTCCTTGTAACTAGTTAAATTGATTAGATTCCTGACTAAAGCAGATCTGGAACATATTTTACTTAAATTTCACTGAGAAAAATCCTGATGTTTTGCACCATTGCTACTAAGGGGATACACCCAAATGTTCTCACTAAAACTGAATTAGGCTAACAAGACACTGTAATTATTGTGTGGGAGTACATACACTGAGCTCCTCCATTTAATAAGCTAGGATATCACAATGGCTTATTAAAATAACACAAAAACTCCACATGCATATATGTGAATCCAGACATCCAGAAATGTGTTCCTGCTACAGATGTGACTTTATTTATGGCACAAAAATAAGTATGGATGCATATAGGTAAAATATTACAAAGCGAATATGTGTACATACAGACCAAAAAAATAGCACAATAAAACCTGAATCCTCTCTTGCCACAACCCAATACGCCAATTGTGGCTTCATTGTACTACCCAAACTTCAGAAAAGTTGTATGCTATTCCTTGCTACTGTTAGAGTATGTAGCATGCTTGTGATGTCACAGGAAACTCTACAAAGTTACTGTCCCCATATTAAAGTTGGTAAGGGATCTCTTAAAAATATTGCATGTTTGACCTGCCCAAGCTTACCATGGCAAATTCTGTGAGACCCACTTTTACCTAGATGTGACTAGGCCTGGTGCACTTCACAGTACAACTCCCAAATTACTGCCCTAAAATGACTAAATGCAGCTGCAACGCTGAAGAACCATGCCTCATTTGCAGTATTTTACGGTATCCAACGACCTTTCTAGGTGTACTTCCTAGTAAAAAGGATCTGTAGGTTTGTAATCCAGGCTAGCTCTCAATATGTGATGATTGGTGCTGTGATCTACTGTGAATTGGGAACCAACAGATCTACTGTTACAATTTATTTCAAATAAGCTCTAAATTAAATTATTGATGTTTGTAGCATTTCATATCTAGTTTTGTAAACAGCGATCTTTCATCACGTTTTGGAGTTGAAGGCAAATTTAGTGACTTTGCATAATGACTTATGGCCTATAAAATGGAGTCTGATGATGGCACAGACTTTCTCTAGACGGTGCTTTGGGACTTTGCAACAACACAATTCTTGTTTTTCGGTCTCCAGGAAATCTTACTTTGACCAGTAAATAATATACCTCTATTAAATGTAGCTCCTTCTGGAACTTATTTTCCTTCCTCTAGTAGATTGATAAGTAAGAAACTGGTCAATTTTCTTTAAGTGCTGTGGGATTAGGAGGCAGAAATAAGCATACATTTTAATTGATAACTGACTTCCCACCCAAGACTGCGCAGCAGAGGTACCTTTGTGGATGAAGCTCCTCAGGGATTGCTAAATTTGATTTAAAAATGTATTGATTCTTCCACTTGCGCTCATACCAACATGAGTGGCAGCTGCATCTGTAATTCAGGTATGGACCATTTAAATGTGGACAGGAAGAGATATTGATGTTGATGGAAGTATTGTGTGTGAGAATTGCCAGCCTGATAGCTTCTTCTGAGAAACAGCGTCAAAGGTTTGCATTTATGCCCTTTGGCTCAAAGAAAGCGTCCTGCCTGTCACCCAGCATCCCACCATTAAGTTAACTCATTCATTGCACTGTGGGGCTTCATTACGTTTATTAATGTATTACTATATTTGTTAAGCGAGAGCTTCACCCGAGGATATCAGGCCACTGCGCATTTGAATTTTCAAAAAGGCTGGTTGGCTGAGGTGTAAATTCTTAAGTATAATACATTTAGGGGATCATTACAACCCTGGCGGAAGGCGGAGAACCGGCGGAAAGACCGCCAACAGGCTGGCGGTCTTACTCTGTGGAATTATGACCATGGTGGTCACCGCCATGGTCATCCACCAGTTCTCCGTTCCAGCCCGGCGGCGGTCACTTTACCGCCGGCGGCATTTGGACCCGGCTTACCGCCGTGGATTTCCAGCGGTTTAAACCGCCATGAAATCCATGCCGGTAAGCACTATCAGTGCCAGGGAATTCCAAAGGTGGCAGGGCCCCCCTCTCCACCCCGACCCCCAACATCACTTCACCCATACCCACACGACACGCACGCAGGCACCATCTACATACTTACACGCACACACGCCGACATACATGCCTACATCCACACACACAGTCATACACGCACACCCACATTCAAACATACACGCACACATCCATACAGACATACCCACAGACATACATGCACCCATTCCCATACACACAACACCCGCGCAAGCATACACGCACTCACACACCCCCTCTACATACACACACGCACACTCCCATGCACCCACACAACACACAACACCCCCCGCCCCCCTACCCTCACGGACTATCGACTTACCTGGTCCGACGATCCTCTGGGAGGGGACGGGAGCCATGGGGGCAGCTCCGCCGACACCACACCGCCAACAGAACACCACCACGGCGAATCACAGGACGTGATTCGCTGGGCGGTGTTCTGTTGGCGTGGCTGTGGAGGTGGAGCAACCTCCACTTCCCCGCCTCCCGCCAGTATGGCTATTGGCGGCTCTCCGTCCGTAAAAGGACGGAGAGCTGCCAACGGTCATAATAGGCCAAGCGGCAAACCGCCACCAATGGCGGTCTACTGCACGGCGGTCCATCAGAGGTCTTCAAAAAAGACCGCCAAGGTCAAAATGACCCCCTTAGTCTTGATAGACCTGACATAACTGGGTACAGGAGATAGGTGAAACACTCTGAAGGTAGTATATAGATGGGGAACAGTGAATTAGGGAACATTTTCTTACTGAGGGATTCTGAGTGACATCAGCTTGACAACGGATAACGCTTCAGTTGTCTATGATGTCTCTCAGAACCCTGTGATAAAAAACATCCCTGTAATTCACTTTCTACCCATCAATAAACAGATGTTATGTAAGGCCACCCAAATAATCTGTCCCTGCCTTAAACTACTGTGCAGGAGAAGAGGATAATAGGAGAGCTATGCATAACATGCCCTTGCCTCCCTGATGCAAATATGAGACACAAATATCACCTGCTATCCTTCAGCAACCACTACCTTCCCTGGCTTCCTTTCCCCTCCTGCAACTGTGCTTTCTGCTTTCAGTCAAAGCAGACTAAGCACTGTGCCAACAGGCTCTCAGAGAGCCTGTCAGCCAGGCCTGGAAGGCCTTTATGGCATCACAAGAGCCTATAACCAGTTTTGTAATCAACTGTTGTGATGTGACAACAAGAACTTATGACTTTGTAGTACTTTGAACTCCATTGCTGCATAAAAACATCTTTGTTTGACTGAAAGCGCAATGAAGCGGAAAGCTTTGATCGCACCAGGCTTTTGTTCTGAGGTTCGGTTTTCTGTGGCGCGTGTTTGCGCGATGAGAGAATGGAACGTCAGAGAAGAGCGGCGAGGGAGGGGAGGGAGCGACGACCCATACTGCACTGCCCGGGGGTGATATTCTTGGATTTAAATTATTTCAAATAAACTTCCTGGATTGGAACCTGCCTTCCGGATGTTTTTTCAGCTTACTTTAGACCTTCAGAAACTGAAATGAACGATACAGACTCTCTATGAGACTAATACATAAGAACATCATTAAGGAGGCTCTTCTACCACTTTATGGAGTATTTATTGTTGATCTTAAAAACAACTTGTGCAGAATATCGACTACTAACTATTATGTATTTAGTCCTCTATCTATTTCCTTATAACGCCTTTATCCAGAGAAATGTAAAAACAACAGTATCAGTATAAAGAGGAGTGAACCTATTTTACAAGTACCAACAGTTAATGCCTAATAATATGTAGACAAGGTCGCTTTCAACAATTTCTCAAACGTTAATAAATTAGGAGCAGCTCTCATTGCAAGAGGAAGTTGGTTCCATAATCACTGGTCCAGTGCTTAAATTGAGGCGAGTGGTTTCTGGTGCGGGGCACCAGCACTTATTTTTTAGGGCCGGCATTCATTGTTCTTCATCAGGCATTTACTGCGAGCAAAAGACACATAATGGGAAAAGTGTAGGAAGAGAAAAATGAAAAACCGTCACAAAGGGAGAAAGCAGAAAGCTGCATGAGCGAGCTGAAGGGGCAGAGGGTGGCTGTAAATGGATTGAAGAGGCTCGAAATGGCCCGCACATTTAAATGCAGCGGCCACGTGTTTCAAAAGAGAGCTTTGGGCATGGCAAGTTTATTTATAAATTAAGCACTGATCAAATAGCACAAATGAATGAATTAGGATGATTAACTGGGAAAAGAGACTCCATATATTGGGGAGCTGAATGCAGTGAGTGACTTAGAGAAATCAAACAGCACAGGCAAAGATGGGTTACAGAATTATATCACAATGACAGGTCACAGTAAATGAAATTTATTCTGAAAATAAAATTGTACTCATTAAACGGACTCATGTAAGGGGAAATGGAAAGATGATGGTAGGGAGAAGAGTAGACTTACACAAGAACTGTGAACTGATTCATCAGAATTGTGGGATCTTTGGGCAGGACTTCATATATAAAGGAACAGCAATTAGAACAAGAGGGAGCGATCATTTGCATATAAGTTTGTACCTGTTGAAAAGATAAGTGACACACTTATATGCCCGAGGCAACGGGAGGGACAAAATACAGGGAGGTGTTAAACAGAAATCCCAAATTAAGGACAGATAACGCGTAACTGTTTAAATGTGTGCAAATAAAACAAATGTTTGAAGTATAAGGTACGTTTCAATTTAAAAGCAATGTAATACTTTAATACACAAAATTATTTTTTGTATTACTGGTATAGCGTTGTTTAGCAGTAAAACTAGAAACATGTACAGTGTGTTGTGTTTGATGGCAAAGAACCTTCTCTCCAAGATGGCGTTTGCATTTACCAATGGTCCCAGCCAGCTGCTAAATGTACAGCAAGTAATACATTGCAAAGGAAGCACTGTTTGGGAAAATGAAATGATACAAACAGTCAACAACGTAATTTGCCAAATGCTACTCATGGTGTAGTCTTAGTAATTGGTGACCGGCATTTCTTAAAATCTATCTGTTTCATAGGGGAGGTATAGAACGACCGAAAAACTGTCTAGCTCTGAAAAGCCTTTAATGTTTACAAACAGCTGCAGAGACCCACGAAGTGTTTACAGATTACAGTCTTCTAATAGCTACTGCCAGGTACTCCTCAGCCAGTAAGCAGGTCCTCGTCGATACTTCGGTTCACCCTGAAGTATCTCACGCTTACTCTAAAGTTGACCAGCTTCTCTGAGGTTGTTCATGATGTAACTTATTATAGTAGCAGTAGTGTTAATTCCTTGTGACAACGCAGTGGCGTAACAAAGCTTGAGCCCCCCACTGCAAAGTACGTGGGGGAACCCCCCCGGACTTACTCAGGAGCTCTCAATTTTACCTGACTGTGGAGGGGGAAATTGGAATTCTGGACTGGGAAGACGTCATTGAATGGGGCACGGGAAGCCTGGTTGGGCTTGCCCATAAAACAAGCACGCACCTCCTGTAATTCTACATGGGGCTGCTCTCATATTGAAAGTGTAGTGCTATTGTGTTTCTGGACGTGTTTTCACCACCACATTCTAATAGGGAACGTCAAAGTATGTCAATCAACCATGACACTGGATAGAAATGAGTAGAAACCCCGACCCTCGCAGCTACGCCCGCTCTCTCACTGGAACAGCGCCAGGCTACCCTCACGGACGACAGAGCGCGTTATGGCATAAGATATAACATAACATATTTAAACATCATATTTAAGCTCACTACATAATACATCCTCTCTGGCCACTTAACAAAGGATTTATCCATAGTAATGTAATAATCAGACATTTAAAACCAATCAGTTTTTCCTCACTAAACAATATGAACACCCCCAGAGGGGTGGAATTATAGCAGTCAATAAGTACCTCGTTAGTGTGCTTGTAGTTGGGTAACATCAATGGCAAGAAGAACATTCGACAAAAACATTAAAATAACATTGAAATACCATATAATGACATTTTGTCCAATACCATGCATGAACAACAAATAAAAACACAATCACAGTTTTAGTATTTAAATCTTTAACATTTTAATAAATTGCATTACTGCGTTGGCAGTGATTCCAAAATAAAGCTACAAATGTAAGTGATAAAAAGAGTCTTTCTAAATCTTCTTAGGGGGAGAAGGTCCCTTAGCCCACTCAATTAATGGCTGCAAAGTGAAAGACTATTTGCTTACAGGAAGAGTTGTTTTTTATTTTAAATCTAAGGCACAGATTTACTGACTGTTCACCTAGGCGCTTGAATGACACTTCGTGATGCGCATCACTGCAAATGGATGCATTGATTGACTTTCTGGTGCAGATGAAAATATCCTGATCGAGTTACTTTGATCCCCTAGATAAGCGGCTGTGCCTTGAAGGGGAACATCCCCCCCGCTAGCCCTACCACAGAAAATCATTATCATTTGAGCTTTCAAAGTGGCACGGAAAATTCTTCTTCATTTGTTCACCTTTTATCAGGTTTTATAGGCTGCAACCCTCCAGAAGAGAATAACCTTCACACCGATGACATTCTTCCTGACGCTTTAACTGTAGGTGATGTACTCAGTTCAGATTATTTTACATGGAAGGTACTTCTAAATCATATTAGATTCCAAATGACAGCAAAGGAAATCCTCAAGATACAAGATGAAACGTGGGATTGTTTTCAGCATGGCAGCCCCTGAGAAAGAAATGTAGAGTGGTAGCAAAGAGAAACAAGCATTGGCAAAGCCAAAAAGTCAAAGTGGTTCTCGGCTGATTGCGAGTGCGTGTGTTTGGTTGTGTGGCTGTACGATTGGTTTAATGTGAAAATAAGTCAGTGGGTGGGGGATTGGTAAGTGCAAGGATGTAGAGATGCAAGAGTGAGTGGCATGGCCATATGACTGCATGCCATATGACTGCATGCATGAGAATGTAAGGAATGAGTGCACATATGGATGGGAGGCTGGACAAACATTTTTTAGTACATGGATGGATGAAGAGAAGTTACAGCAATCTTATAAGATGAACCTTCAGAGAGCAACCCTGACCTCAGAGGCTGCAAAGGCTCGTCCTGAAACATCACTGTGTCTGACTGTATATTTGATCTGTAACTCATTATTCCACGTGTGAACCATGGACCTCACTGAACCGTAAACAGAAGTGACCTAGCACAATGTTCATCAATAACCAGTGAGCAAAAGTCTGCTAAGAAATGGGGAAGATTGACTGAAAAATATAGCCTACTGTTGCTCTATTCACCTGGGCAGGTGCACAAACAGGCTGTCAAGCCCACAGCTTTGCATTATGGTGCAGAGGTGTGCATGCTGTCTAGTTCAGGTTTTGAACTGGAAGCATACGCTTCCAATTGAGACATTTTATGCCTAGGTAATTTTTTCGAACAGTTCATACATTGTATGTGTGCTATACAGTGCAGCTCACATGCAATGTGTGAAATGTGCAAATAAATAATTATGAGCCAAATCTATATTGCATGTCAGTGGTCGCAAACGGCCTGATTCACAGAATAGGGCTGTTTGCAACTGGGAAAATCTATTTTGGATGTATAAATTTTAAATGGTGAATACATACCAATTCAGTATTAGGAAGGTAGCGTATTCAGGGCATTACTTCAAATTGCAGCAGTAGAGTGTTTTGTGACTGAAATGCAGTCGTGAACCATTCACATTTTACCACCCACTTCAAGTACATGGTTACCCATTCTCAAATGGGAAGGGGCCCCAAGGGCCCCTTTCCCGTTTGTGAATGTTTCTGAAAATATATTGAAAAGTAGGCAGAGGTCCTAAAATATAAAGCAAGCTTTTCATTTTTTCTTTTTTAAACGCATTTGGGTTTAAAAAAAAAGATTGCTTTATTTAAAAGCAATCACAGACATGGTGGTCTGTTGACCACAGGAGGCCACCATCCCTGTGATTTTTGAGTTTCCTAATGGGTTGCAAATTGCAACCTACCTCATGAATATTAATGAGGTAGGTTGATTTGTGACCAATTAGAAAACACTTCAAGAAACTCTATGTGTTTAATACATTAGGAATAGGGATTACCTAATTGTGATTCTCAATGAACGGCAATTAGATAATCACTATTGCTTAAAATGATACATCTGATCCTATATTTCTCAAAGTTTGGATCGGCCTCAGTGAGGTTTTTATTTGTTTATGAAAAGTCTGGTTTCACAGTTGTAGATAGAGCTTTGTGTCAAATACATGGATGCTTCCACTGGGATGTCCAAGTACCACTGGTGTGATGTCCAAGTACCACTGGTGTAGGAGGCTGGCCTGGTGTGTGGTGGGTACCTATGTTACTTACACCTTATACTAGGTCTAAGTATCCCTCATCAGTGTAGTGTAGTCAGCATCTAGATGCCAGGCTCTCTAGAGGTTGCTGTGGATGAGAAGCCAAGGATTATCTAGGAGACATGCAAAGCTCATGCAATACCACTGTAGTCACACTTAGACTTACACATTAAAGAAAAACACTCAGTGTTACAAAAATAAAGGTACATTATTTTGGTGACACAAATACCTAAAAGTACCATAGAGGTTATACTCCCTTAGCAGGTAAGTAATATACAATAGTATATACTAGTATGCAGAAATAGGCATAAACACTATTAGAAAACAGTGCAATTAGTGAAAATCGCAATAGAGAGAAATAGCCCTAGGGGGTGCACAAACAATATATTTTAAAAAATGGAATGCCGGAATCAGTCTCCCACATAGGTAAGTGGACTGTGTAAAGGGGATCTGGGAGTACTAGGAAAGCCCAAAGGTAAGTAACACAACCCACCCCAGCGACCAGAAAAGCAGGAGTAAATCACTGTAAATTCCACAGAACATCCACTTAGAAGAAAAGAAGAATAATGCAAAGCCCAGAAGAGACTGCAAAACACCAACAGTAGATTCCTGTACGAGAGGACCTGTGGAAGAAGGGGACGAAGTCCAAGAACCACAGCAGAGTCCAAGAAGGGCAGATGCCCCTACCCCCAGACTGAAGGAGCAAGAGGTGAGCTGACTGTGGAGGAGAGTCAGCACTGCACTCAAGAAGACAAAGTCGAGTTTCTGGAGGATGCAGGTGATTCCCATGTTAGAAGGAGGATTGCAGTCGAGTTTGCGTCTTTGGATTCCGCCAGGAAGTCTTGGCACTCCCAAAACTCGCGGTTTATGGAAAGTGGAGCTCCCAGGACCAGAAAATACCAGATGGACTCTACATATGAGAGGAAGTTAGAGGGGGCCCTCAGCAACACAGAGAACCAACAGAAGCCCATGCAGCACCCACAGGAGTGGGACAAGAAAGTTGAGGAAGAGGCCCACGCAGCACTACGAAAAAGGCTCCCATGCTGCCAGAGAACTAATCAGGGAGCTGTGTGTCGCAGGATGAAGTGCCGGGGGCTGGAGTTTCAAAATGCCTGACCATCTCATGGAAAAGATGCCAACAAGCATTGACAGCTGCAAAAGACCTTGTGCACAGGGGTACTGTCCTGCGTGAGCAGGCAAGGGCTTACCTCAGTCCAAGCTGGACAGCTGGAAGAAAGGACCATCAGAACCACTTCAGTCCATCACCCATGATAGGGGATCCATGCAGCAGGAGAGAGGATCCACACAGCCAGTTGTCGTTGCAGTTGGTGCCTGCAGAAGCAGTGGAGTAACTCCTTCACCCTCAGGGAGATTTCTTCTTCCTTCTGATACAGGCTGAAGACGGGCTGTCCTCAGAGGAAGCATGACCGGGGAAATGTTGCAGTTGCGGGAAGAAGCAGTGGATACAATATTGCAAGAGGCATCTTGCTTCTTTATTGCGGCTTGTCGGGTCCTGGAGTGTTCAGATTCAGTTTCTTCAAAAAGAAGTTGAAGTGGAGGTTGCAGAGCATTCCTGCTGGAGTCAATCCGAATCTGAGGAACCACCCAAATGAGAGACCTTAAATAACCCTGAAAGGGGGATTTTTCATCTAGCTGGGTGACCACATATCAGGAGGGGGCTCTGACGTCACCTGCCTGGCCTCGCCACTCAGATGCTCCCAGAGTTCCTTGCCAACCTTGAATCCAAGATGGAAAAACCAAGGGACTTTCTGGAGGAGCTCTGAACACCACCCCTGTGGTGGTGATGGACAGGGAGTGGTCACTCCCCTTTCCTTTGTCAAGTTTCATGCCAGAGCAGGGACTGGGGCTCTTTGAACCGGTGTAGACAGGTTTATGCAAGGAGGGCACCAAATGTGCCCTTCAAAGCATTACAGTGGCTTGGTGAGGCTACCCCTCCCAAGCCTCTAACACCTATTTCCAAAGGGAGAGGATGTAACACCCCTCTACCAAACTGAATCATTTGTTCTGCCTTCCTGGGCTTGAGCTGCTCAAGCAGCAGGAGGGCAGAAAGCATTGGGGTATGATTCCAACATGTTTGATACCAAACATGCCTATGTTCGGAGTTACCATTATGTAGCAGGACATAGGTATTGATCTATGTCCAGTACCCGTGTAAAATGGGTTCTCCGCACTCATGAAATCCAGGAAAATGGGCCTGGAGTTCATTGGGGCACCTCTGTTAGTTCAATGGTGCTCTCACACACAGGTGCTGTGCATCCTGCCCTCTCGGCTAGAAGGCTGGCCATAGGGGTGACTTATAAGTGACCTAGTGCAGTGAAAATTGGCAGTGAAAGGGTGCTTACACCTTTTCACGCAGGCTGCAATGGCAGTCCTGCAGAACCCTTTGCTTGGGCTCCTTATGGGTGGCAAATTATACGCTGCAGCCCATAGGAAACCCCTGGAACCCCAATGCCCTGGGTACCTATTTACCACATACTAGGGACTTACAGTGTGGCACCAGTGTGCCAATTGTGGGATGAAATACAGAGTTTTGGGAGACAAAGGGTAATCACGGGGTCCTGGTTAGCAGGATCCCAGTGAACACAGTCAAACACTCTGACATCAGGCAGGAAAAGGGGGTAACCCTAACAAGAAAGAGGGTACTTTCCTACACAGACCTGTCTGCTTTAAAGCCAACATTTTTGGCTTCACCCTCAGATTTTTCAGAACTTGTTTTTCCTGGATTTATAGATCTGTGCACTTTACCCCTGCTAACCAGTACTAAAGTGATTTTGCTCACTCCTTAAAACAAGGCAGATTTACAAGCCTGGGAATGTGTCAGATTCCTACACCTCCTCAGGGGTGGCGTAAGATTGATGCAACGGGGAGTAATATCTTTATTTCTCCCCAATTGTTCCTCTTTCTATATTCTGCAGCACACATAAAGAGGAAAACACCTCTTGTGATTGTTTCTGTGCAGAAAGGTGTCCCTTCCTGCACAACATCAATCACCTCACCAATGCAAGCACCCTTGCGCCATGGTGCAAGGGTGCCTGCATTGGTGCATGGCAGTGATTTGTGCGTCAGCGCAGGGAGAGAGGAAAGAAAGGTGTCACCCTCTGCTACTGGCCTCGTAAATGAGGCACACAAAGTGGAATATAACACATATCAACAATATACAGAGCTGTGCTGAAGCCAGCACTCTAGCATTCACTGGGCATGGCCCTGAGCTCATTTTCACTGTATATTGACAGTGGTTAGTCCCAATTAATAATAGGTAATATTCCGGGTAGGCTTGCACAAGTCTGAGTTCTAGATGTTCCGCTAAGCCCCAGTCTTAGATGTTCCACTACAGCTTTCTAGAAGTCAGAGTGTTCCAGTTCCATAGCAACATGAAGCACAGCAAGTTCCCTCCTGCTCTCCAGCCTGGCTGTTAGACCTGGCACCCTTGCCGTGGTCTCCACTGTCTTTTTTTGCCTCTTCTTCCCATGTCTTGACTGTGTGCTGGACTCTGTTTTCTGTTTTTGCAGTTTTTGGGTCTCTTGGCACTTTATCACTGCTTACCTGTGCTAAGGTGCAAGTGCTCCCTGTGTAAATTGTGTGTATAATTGGCTTTTCCATGATTGGCATATGTGATTTACTAGAAAGTACCCAATAAAGTGCACTAGAGGTTAATAGTGGGCCTGCTGCACTGATTGTGCCACCCACATAAGTAACCCTGTAAACATGGCTCAGTCATTCCACTTCAGTGTCTGGGTGCAGTTTTACACTGCCAATTTGACCTTGCAAGTGTACCCACTTGCCAAGCCCAAACCTACCCTTTTTAATACATGTAAGGTACCGCTAAGGTAGGCCCTAAGTAGCTCCATGGACAGAGTACAGTGTATGTAAAAGATAGGATGTGTACTGGTGTGTTTTTACATGTCCTAACAGTGAAATGCTCCACAGTTTGGGTTTCACTGTTGCAAGCTCTTTCTCTATCATAGGTTAACATGGGAGCTGCCTTTAAATAACTTTTAAGTGCAGTTTCCCTTTGGGAGGAGATAGACATGTGGAGTTTGTGGTCTCTGAACTCAATTTAAAAATACATCTTTTAGTAAAGTTGTTTTTTAGGTTGTCACATTTAAAATGCCACTTTTAGAAAGTGGGCATTTTCTTGCTTAAACCATTCTGTGACTCTGCCTGCTTATGTATTCCTTGTCTGGGTCAAACTGACAGGCTGTTTGTCAATCTCCACTAGACAGTAACACAAAGGGTGCTGGGGTATAACCTGCATATCCAGAGGGACCACCTGGGTTAGGCCAGAGGGAGGAATTGTCACTTACACCTGAAAAGGCTGTGCCTGCACTCACACAATGCAGTCTCCAACGATTATATGACGGAACACCGAATTAAAAACAACTACTAACCTTAACAACAAGGTCGGAACACCGACCTCATCCTTACTACTAATGATTTTACCATGAATGCCTTAACAACGATATTTCGTTGTAAAGGCATTCCTGATAAAATCATTAGCAATAGGCACCATTCACCCTACATCCCTCACCCCACCCCCCCAACCCCACCCCAAAACCTAAAACCCGCTGACCCCCCACCCACTCCCCAAAACCAAAAACGCCCCACCCCCCAACCCCACCCTAAAACCTAAAACCCCCTGACCACCCACCCACTCCCCAAAACCAAAAACGCCCCACCCCCCAACCCCACCCTGAAACCTAAAACCCGCTGACCCCCCACCCACTCCCCAAAACCAAAAACGCCCCACCCCAAAACCTAAAACCCCCTGACCCCCCACCCACTCCCCAAAACCAAAAACGCCCCTCCCCCAACCCCACCCCAAAACCTAAAAACCCCTGACCCCCCACCCCCTCCCCAAAACCAAAAACTCCCAACCCCCCAACCCCACGCCTAAACCTAAAACCCCCTAACCCCACAACACCTCCCCAAAACCAAAAACACCCCACCCCCCCAACCCCACCCCAAAACCTAAAACCCCCTAACCCCCCACCCCCTCCCCAAAACCAAAAACGCCCCACCCCCCCAACCCCACCCCAAAACCTAAAACCCCCTGACCCCCCACCCACTCCCCAAAACCAAAAACGCCCCACCCCAAAACCTAAAACCCCCTGACCCCCCACCCACTCCCCAAAACCAAAAACGCCCCTCCCCCAACCCCACCCCAAAACCTAAAAAACCCTGACCCCCCACCCCCTCCCCAAAACCAAAAACTCCCAACCCCCCAACCCCACGCCTAAACCTAAAACCCCCTAACCCCACAACACCTCCCCAAAACCAAAAACACCCCACCCCCCCAACCCCAAAACCTAAAACCCCCTAACCCCCCACCCCCTCCCCAAAACCAAAAACGCCCCACCCCCCCAACCCCACCCCAAAACCTAAAACCTCCTGACCCCCCACCCCCTCCCTAAAACCAAAAACGCCCCACCCCCCCAACCCCACCCCAAAACCTAAACCCACCACTTACCTTCGCCAACTCCCTTCTTTGTACCTTAAGCACGCATGTTCGTTGTTCAGAACATACGTAGTTAAGGCACAAAAATACGAAGTCGTGGTTAAAAAAAGCGTTGTTACACTTTCGTTAACCACGACTTTCGTATTAAAAAAGTCGTAAAAAAGGATGTTTCCCGTCTCCAACCCCCTGGTATGAGCCTGGAGGCAGGCCTAGGCAAGGCAGGATCTTGTCACCAACAGAGCCTTTCCTTTGAAGTTTGACAACTTCAAAGGCAGAACGAGGTACAAGTAGCGGACCCAAAACCCCAGACTTTTAGATTACTTCAAGATTCAAGAGGAGCCTCTGCCAAGGAGAAGAGTTGAAGAGCTGGAGGAGGAGTACTGCCCCTTTGCCTGTAACTGTCTTTTACTAGGTTCACCTGTAGGTGCTGCTTCTGCCTGAAAGTGGACAAAGACTGGACTTTGGGCTATATTCCTCCTTGAAAGGTATCTCCAAGAGTTTGGACTGAGCTTGCCTCCTGTTTTGAAGTCTCAGGGTCAGCAAGGACTTCACCAACTAGTCTCGGAGTCTGCTTGCTGTGGACTCTAGATTGCCCGAAGGTGCCATTCTAGTTCCTGAGCCCCTGGAAGTGAAATCTGTTGAAAGTCCTTGTGAAATGACTTCAGACGATTCTGTGTGACTTTGCAAAGGACACCGCTACAATAAAACTTATTTTTTCAATGTGCTGTTATTTAAAAGAAATATTGTATTAGATGATTGTAAGAAAATAATGTACTTGTCAAGGGTGAGGGTGAAAACCTTCTCAAACAGCAACCACAATTCTTATCAGGGTGAAGTTACAAGCAACCTCCATGTTCTAAACCCTCGAGTAGCTTGGCTCAGAGCAGTCAGGTTTAACTTAGAGGCAAGTTGTAAAGTATTTGTGCAACATTTCAAACAGCAATAAAGTGAACGTATGACACAGAGACAATCCCATAACAGATTACAACACTATAGGAGATTTTAATAAAAAAATACAAGACCAAAACAACAAAATGCCAGTCAGTAGAATTGGTGATATGCAGTTTGTTAGAAATGGGGTTTTTGGTTGGCAGTCAGGTTACCCCCTGCCCAAGCAAGAACCCTCACTCCAGTCAGGGTAAGTCACACACAATCCAAATTATCCTGTGCCCACCCTCTGGTAGCTTGGCACTGAGCAGTCTGGCTTAACTTAGAAGGCACTGGGGGTGATTCTAACTTCGGCGGGCGGCGGAGGCCGCCCGCCAAAGTTCCCCCACCAAAATACCGCTCCGCGGTCGAAAGACCGCTGAGGGTATTTTGGGATTTGCCCTGGGCTGGCTGGCGGCCGCCAAAAGGCCGCCCGCCAGCCCAGGGCAAATCAACCTTCCCACGAGGACGCCGGCTCAGAATTGAGCCGGCGTAGTGGGAAGGTGCGACGGGTGCAGTGGCACCCATCGCGTATTTCAGTGTCTGCATAGCAGACACTGAAATACTTTGTGGGGCCCTCTTACGGGGGCCCCGCGGCACCCCTACCGCCATCCTGTTCCTGGCGGGAGACCCGCCAGGAACAGGATGACTGTAGGGGGTGTCAGAATCCCCATGTCGGCGGAGCGCGCTCCGCCGCCATGGAGGATTCTGCAGGGCAGCGGGAAACCGGCGGGAGACCGCCGGTTTCCCGCATCTGACCGCGGCCGAACCGCCGCGGTCAGAATGCCCTGCGGGGCACCGCCGGTCTGTCGGCGGTGCTCCCGCCGACAAAAATATACCACACAGTGTTAAAAAAAATATATAATATTTATCTGGATATTTGTAGGTCAAAACGATAAAAGATGCAATATAAATTTGTAAAGATATCACTGAAAAGTGATATAAAGTGTCTTAAGTCTTTAAAAAGCAAACAAAGTCTCTTTCAAGCACAAAGTACCTGGTTTGGAGTGGAAAATCTCCGCAGAGGGCCGCAGAGGAGGAGATGCGTGGAAAAATGGTGTGTGCGTCGGTTTCGCCCCTTCACACACAGAATTGCGTCGTTATTTTTCACACGGGGAGACGTGCGTCGTTCTACGGGAAGAAAAATGGTGTGTGCGTCGGTTTCGCCCCTTCACACACGGACTTGCGTCGTTATTTTTCACTCTGGGAAGGCGTGAGTTGTTTTCCGGCCCGCGGACCTTCTCCTTCTATGGATCACGGGATTACCAGATGTCCCAGGGTCTGTGCGTGGATTGCTCGGCTTGTTATCCGGCTGCGCGTCGTCCCGGGAGGCTGTGCGTGGAATTTTCTTTCTCACGGCAGGCGTCACGTCGATTTCCTCTCTGGAAGTCGGGCAGCGTTGTCCATGCGAGGCAGTGCGTCGAAGTTCCGGTCGCACCACAGGCGTCGCGTCGAGCGGCATCTTTCTGGATCGCCGTGCGGTGAATTTCTCACCACGGAGCAAGCTGTGCATCAAATTTTTCTTCGCACGAGGAGTCCAAATAAAAAAGAGAAGTCTTTTTGGTCCTGAGACTTCAGGGAACAGGAGGCAAGCTCTATCCAAGCCCTTGGAGAGCACTTTTGCAGCCAGACAAGAGTTCAGCAAGGCAGCAGGCCAACAGCAAGGCAGCAGTCCTTTGTAGAAAGCAGACAGGTGAGTCCTTTGAGCATCCAGGCAGTTCTTCTTGGCAGGATGCAGGTTCTGGTTCAGGTTTCTTCTCCAGCAAGTGTCTGAGGTGGTAGGGCAGAGGCCCTTTTTTATACTAAATTGTGCCTTTGAAGTGGGGGTGACTTCAAAGAGTGGCTAAGAAGTGCACCAGGTCCCCTTTCAGTTCAATCCTGTCTGCCAGGGTCCCAGTAGGGAGTGTGGCAGTCCTTTGTTTGAGGGCAGGCCCTCCACCCTCCCAGCCCAGGAAAACCCATTCAAAATGCAGATGTATGCAAGTGAGGCTGAGTACCCTGTGTTTGCGGTGTGTCTGAGTGAATGCACAAGGAGCTGTCAACTAAACCTAGCCAGACGTGGATTGTAAGACACAGAAAGATTTAAGTGCCAAGAGATGCTCACTTTCTAACAGTGGCATTTCTAGAATAGTAATATTAAATCCGACTTCACCAGTCAGCAGGATTTTGTATTACCATTCTGGCCATACTAAATATGACCTTCCTGCTCCTTTCAGATCAGCAGCTGCCACTTCAACAATGTACGAGGCCAGCCCCAATGTTAGCCTATGAAGGGAGCAGGCCTCACAGTAGTGTAAAAACGAATTTAGGAGTTTTACACTACCAGGACATATAAACTACACAGGTACATGTCCTGCCTTTTACCCACACAGCACCCTGCTCTAGGGGTTACCTAGGGCACACATTAGGGGTGACTTATATGTAGAAAAAGGGGAGTTTTAGGCTTGGCAAGTACTTTTAAATGCCAAGTCGAAGTAGCAGTGAAACCGCACACACACGCCTTGCAATGGTAGGCCTGGGACAAGGTGAGGGGGCTACTTAAGTGGGTGGCACAATCAGTGCTGCAGGCCCACTAGTAGCATTTAATCTACAGGCCCTAGGCACATATAGTGCACTCTACTAGGGTCTTAGAAGTAAATCAAATAGCCAATCATGGATAAACCAATCAACAGCACAATTTACACAGAGAGCATATGCACTTTAGCACTGGTTAGCAGTGGTAAAGTGCCCAGAGTTCAAAAGTCAACAACAACAGGTCAGAAAAAGTAGGAGAAGGAGGCAAAAAGTTTGGGGATGAACCTGTCAAAAAGCCAGGTCCAACACAGTTTTAAACATTTTAGAAAAAATATCGACATAACAGCACCAAGCAACAACTGTGGTTATCTGGTTGGCTGAACTGGGCAAAGGCACATGTCCAGGCTGACTGAAGGTCTGTGGGCAGGCTACAAGGACCCAATTAGGCCCACTGAACAAGAGTACCTCGAATCCTGGTTGCGGAGCATTGCGAGGACTGCATCGAAGCTAAAGCTTTGTGCAGCCAAAACAGTGCATCAGTGCCAAGAAGCTACGAGGCTGTGATGGGAGATCCTGGGTCCTCATTGAGGACCTTGTTGATGAGGTGCTTGAGATGAGAATTCTGGAATCAATTATGCATCACACAGCTGGGGCAATGTGTCAGTTCTGAGGTGCTGTGAGGTTGCAATGAGTAGTCTGACATTGTCGGTGAGGCTGCCATCAACGAGGGGCTGGCGATGCAAGGGCCTACGTCACAGATGCATTGCACAGCATTGATTCCGATGAGGCTGCAGACTGCAATGGTGATGTGGAGTCATTGCAGCCGGAAAGTCAGAGCATTAGAGGCAATGTGTCAGTTCTGCTCGGTCTTGTGTCGCACAGCAGGGGATCCACAAATGAGCTGACAGGGCTTCAGACCCACTTCCAAGGGTGTCAGATTTAAGAAAAGTGGCATTGCACCCAGTGCAGCGCCACTTTTCTTGTGCCCCTTACTGCCCCCCTAACACCACCATGTTTGCCCTGTAGCTAAGATACAGCGCACCATGGCAGTAGTTGGGGAACTAGTGTCAACATTGTTTATGCTAGTTCATCTCTTTGCAGGATTGGCGTAAAAAAGTTTGACGCTAATCCTGCAAAGCCCATTGAGGCCCATTGTAGGAAGTTGGCTCTGTATATACTATTTCAAAGTAAGAAATAGTGTGCACAGAGTCCAAGGGTTCCGCTTAGAGGTAAGATAGTGGCAAAAGTAGATATTTCTAAAGCTCTATTTTTGGTAGTGTGGTCGGGCAGTAGGTTTATCAGAGGGTAGTGTTAAGCATTTGTTGTACACACACAGGCAATAAATGAGGAACACACACTCAAAGACTTACTCCAGGCCAATAGGTTTTTATATTGAAAAATATATTTTCTTAGTTTATTTTAAGAACCACAGGTTCAAGATTTAAATTAAACTTTAAATGTAAGGTACTTCACTTAGATACTTTAAGAACTTTGAATAAAAGCAAAATCATATACAGGCTTTGTAAAAATGGCAATAAGCTATTTTCAAAGTGGACACACTGAAAAATCAACAGTTTCTGGGGGAGGTAAGTAAAGGTTAGATTAGGAGGTAGGTAAAACACTTACAAGTCTCAGTTCTGGGGCATAGGCAGCCCACCGTTGGGGGTTCAAGCCAACCCCAAAGTTACCACACCAGCAGCTCAGGGCCGGTCAGGTGCAGAGGTGAAAGAGGTGCCCAAAACACATAGGCGCCTATGGAGAACAGGGGTGCTCCGGTTCCAGTCCGCCAGCAGGTAAGTACCTGCGTCCTTGGGGGGCAGACCAGGGGAGTTTTGTAGAGCACTGGGGGGGGACACAAGTAGGCACACAAAACACACCCTCAGTGGCACAGGGGCGGCCGGGTGCAGTGTGCAAAGCAGGCGTCGGGTAGGAAACAACGGAGGGATCCAGGGGTCACTCTAGCGTGCAGGCAAGCACAGGGGGGGCTTCTCGGGACAGCAACCACCTGGGCTAGGCAGAGGGTCACCTGGGGGTCACTCCTGCATTGAAGTTCGGTTCCTTCAGGTCCTGGGGGCTGCGGGTGCAGTGTTGGTTCCAGGCACCGGGTCCCTTGTTACAGGCAGTCGCGGTCAGGGGGAGTGAAGTGAGTGGTATCCAAATGGAAGAACAAAATCCACACTCCAATAGATGAATTCCTTAGTGTTTAATCCAGTAAATCTTTACAAGTAAATAGGAACTCCAACATTCTCCTTAGTCCACCGGGATGCCTCCAACTGTCCAGCAGAGATTCACATCCTCACATTCCAGACAGTGGAACAGTCAGCAGACCAAGGGAAGAGATGGAAGATACCATATTCAACAAACAGATATAAATAAAAGAAATACACAAAGCATAATAATAATAAATACAAATATGGAAAGAGAGAAACCTTGATGTTAACCATTATACAATACTACAACATACCCCTCCCCAAGAAAGAAACAAAGAAAAACAAAATTACCGAACAACAATTCTATTTAGATTCCAAACACGTCCATCATCAAGTTTAACTGCCCCCTTGAACACCTTTACAACTTAATGCATTCTGCTAAAATGTGACATGCCAGATTTATGTTTCTCAGGTAATTTAACCTTAACACCATCACTTGCTCGTACAGTACTTTCCTTCACAGATTTCCGAATATCATAAAGTTCTTTCCTCTTGCTTTGAAGATATCTATCTTTTTCAATAGCTTCTCTCTTGACAGCTTCCTTATCAAGTTCTGAAGCAAGATATTTTTTCACCCATGGGGGATTGATTTTGGTGTGTGGTACACGCTTCCTGAATAATATGAAAGGAGTCTGGCCTGTGCTAGAATGTGGAGTAAACCTATATTCTTCCACCTTTGACTCAACTAACTTTTCCCAATGAACTCCCTTCACTTTGGCAAACTGTATAGTCTCCTTTAACGTTCTATTAAAGCGTTCCACAATGCCATTAGTCTTGGGATGATACAACGCACATTTCTTGTGAATTATTCCCCTGGAGGAAAGAAAATCACACATACATTTTGAGGTAAATTGACCCCCATTATCAGACAAAATAGATTTAGGGTTGCCTCCCCTGATGAAGACATTAGAAAGGAAATCTACTACAACTTTTTAAGTAACTTCTGAAGTGATTAACACCTCTGGCCACGGATACAACATATCCATAAGTACAATTACATACTTAGAATAAGACCCTGAAGAAATGGGCCCCATAATATCAATGGAAACTTCTTCCCAAACATCTTTGGGGATTTCTTTAAGTACCATAGGCTGGGTCCTGATTTTCAACGTTTTATCAGCTAGGCGACATTCAACACACTCTCTAACTTTCCTTTCCAAAGCAAGATCCATGCCAGGCCACCAATACGTGGTCCTCATCCTTTCCTTAGTTTTACTAATGCTTTGATGACCTGAATGAGAAAGATCAAGAAGACGCTCATGCAGGCAAGATGGGGGTACTCATTTATTTCCCCTCAACAACAATCCATTGTATATCCACAGTTCATCTCATATTTTTTAAAAGGCAGAGCAGAAGCATCACAGCTGCTCCCCAATTGTCCAGACTTGAGTAAATCTGTTACTTTTACCAATTCCTCATCCTTAGCCATCCCTTCTAACCACTCCTGTTCCAAAACACACCCATCAGTTATAGCACAAACTTTCACTTGATCCTCTGTCCACCACGACGTACAATTAGTATCATCAGTCACATCACCCAAACTTAATCTAGATAAACAATCAGCAGTCTTGTTGTCACACCCTGGGACAAATTTTACAACAAATTTTGAAATCTTGGAGCGCTACCACCCACTTGCAGATACGAGAAGATACATTATCTAGACCTTTTTTTTCAAAGATCTCTCGCAGGGGTTTATGGTCAGAATGTACTTCAAAACATATGCCCCAAAGAAATTGTTTGAATTTTTTAATGGCCCAATAAGTGGCTAACGCCTCTTTCTCAATCGTGGAGTATTTAAACTCCGCACCACGCAATGTGCGTGAGGCAAAGGCAATAGTGAGATCCTGACCATCTCTCAGTTGTTTCAACACACACCCTAACCCTTTATCAGAAGCATCTGTTATAAGGTAACAAGGCAGACAAGGCGGAAAACTACTAAGGGATTGCGCAGATGATAAAGCATTCTTCAAATCTTAAAATTCCTCCTCACACTCCTTAGACCACAAGAATTCAGTATTCTTCCTGAGTAGGCTCCTAATAGAACTTGACCTTTTTGCAAAATTGGGAATGTACCTGGCATAGAATTCAGCCATACCTAAGAACACTTGAATAACACTTTTTCTCTTATTTTCCTTTCATGTTCTTCTTGTGTATCTGTGAAGACAAGAACTTCATCCTGGAAGAAACAAACACCATCCGACCCCCCCAATATCTCATCCATTAATCTTTGAAACACTGCAGCTGCTGAACAAAGACCAAATGGCATCCGGTTGAACTTAAAAACACTGAAGGGGGTGATGAAAGAAGTGAGTAATTTAGAATCTTCAGTCAATTGCACTTGATGGTGCGCCGAAGTCAGATCAAGAGGAGAAAAGAACTTCGCATTTCCCAAAGAACTAATCATTTTTGCAATGTTCTGCAGCAGAAACTTATCTTCAACAACCTGACTGTTAAGATTGCGAAGGTCAACACAAAGTCTTACATCACCCGAGCGTTTGGTTGCCACTACAATGGGAGCAATCCATTGTGCTGCCTCAACCTCTTCAATTATCTTATTATCCTTCAGTCTGTGAAGTTCCAGCTTTACTTTCTCTCTTGAACTTATAGGATCATTTCTTAATTTGCAGGCAATAGGGTGAGCATCACTTTTCAACACGATTTGATGTTTATAGCCTTAAATGCACCCAACACTGGAATTGAAGACGTCAGGAAATTCAACCCACAAATCATGTTCTAGATCCGAAACTTTGTGTACTACTACTTGAGGTACAGCAATTGGGTTCAAAATGATTCCCAGTTCTTTCTGATGAGGCCAACTCAAAATAGTGTCTCCAAAAACCGGAACATAGATTTTACCAAATGTTTCATTTCCTTTAAATCTAATGCACGCATCAAAGTAACCCTCCAATTCTATGGGTTTGCCACCATAGGAGTAAGGTGTTACGTCAGGGCCCTGTAGACTACTCTCCCTTCAAAAAATTTCTCATAATCTCTTACTGAGACAAGAGATAATTTTGCACCAGAGTCCATTATCATGGAAATAGATGTTCCGTTGAGTACAACAAGATCACTTGGATATTCGCAACGAACGGTAGGAACACAGTTGACATCATTGACTATCTGTAAAATGAACTGTTGGTCCTCATATTCACAAGTTACTTAATTAAGTTTTATATTGCTTTTGTTGGTAGATCTACAGCATTTGGCAAAGTGTCCTTTCTTGCTACACTTGTTGCAAATAACATTAACTGCTGGACATTCTTTGCAGTTCACTAAATGTGTTGGAGACCTGCACCTGAAACATACTGGTTTACTCTTGTTCTTAGGATTAAAATTAACTTTAGTTTTCGAATCAACTTTATACACAGTGCTGGAAGCTTTGGATTTCTTTAAAGTCTCAATGCAAGATTCAGAATGTTGAATTTGTTTAGCCACTTGCAGCACTTCATCCAAAGACGGATCACTCTTGGACCAAAGTGCTTCTCTGATTTTATCACTCCTGCACTCGAGCATAAATTGGTCACGAATACGTTCCTCAATATTTCCTCCAAAATTGCAGAGTGCAGCTAGTTTACGAAGATTTGTGACATTGTCCTCTATCGACTCTTCTTCAGACTGTTTACATTTTCCAAAATAAAATCTTTGAAGAATAATGGAAATTTTGGGTAGAAAATGTATATCAAGCCTGAGTAGTGTTTCCTCAAAATCATTCATGGGCGCGTCTCCTACAGCTCCATCTGAATTTAAGATTGTAGGTAAGCTCTCTAGAATTTCTTGTCCTTCCACTCCCAAACAATGCTGGAGTACAGATGTTTTTCTTTCTGTAGATAGGTTGCTTCCACAAACTTTCAAGTAAGTTAAAAAACTTTTTTCCATTTTGGCCATGGAATTGGAGGTTCACCGGGAGCAGACAAAAAGAAAGGCAGTGGAGAAATGTTTTGCATACTAGCGTTACTGGGAATAAAAATAAATAAAAGTCTGTAGAGAAAAAAAATGGAGAGGTACTGTTTAAGCTGAAAGACACTCAAAATTGTAAGAATACAAATTATTCCTAATATTGTATTCAAATCGGCCAAATGAACACCTGTGAGTTAAAGGTCATGAGTTATAGAATGTTGCATGGCGTGAATAGCAGCTAGAATAACACAGCATTGCGAGCGGGAGTAAGCACGCACGCAAGCGGCAAGCACGAGTGAAAGATTGTTGCTCTGCAACTTCAAAAAGCTTGTGTACAGCTGTTAAAAGAACATAGCATCGGGAGCAGGAGGAAGCGCGTGTGAACGCGTCCGGCACGAGAGAAAGAATGTTGCTGAGCAATCTCTACAAGCTCGTGAGCAGCTGCTTGTCAAAACAACACAACAGCACGAGCGCAAGAGAGCGCACACGAGGATGCTCCGCTCCAAACAAAATGAACGTGTGTAACGTTATAAAAATGCAGCGCTAACACGTAAACAAAAACATAAACAGGATCAAATACGTAGAACTGCTGAAAGAGAACACAGCAGCGCTGAATCATATATATATATATATATATATATATATATATATATAAAAAAGTTCAGTAACGCTAACACGATAAACGCGTTTAAGAGCTGCTAGTCAACGGAGCAGCACTAGCGCTAACTGAAGAGCGTGCGTGCTAGAAAAACAATGGTTAAAGCTCTTTACTCAGAGACGTTAGAGAAAACAGAGAGAAGAAAAAACACAGCAGCTGCACAGTACCTTCCAAGTTGAAGTGAAGAGAAAAAAAAATAGTCCTTATTGTCAACCGTGGTTAGAGTCCTCTGTTGGCACTGCACAACATAGATTTGGCATCCCATCCTCGTCGCCAAGTGAAGTGAGTGGTATCCAAATGGAAGAACAAAGTCCACACTCCAATAGATGAATTCCTTAGTGTTTAATCCAGTAAAACTTTACAAGTAAATAGGAACTCCAACCTTCTCCTTAGCCCACCGGGATGCCTCCAACTGTCCAGCAGAGAATCACATCCTCACATTCCGGAAAGTGGAACAGTTAGCAGACCAAGGGGAGAGATGGAAGATACCATATTCAACAAACAGATATAAATAAAAGAAATACGCAAAGCATAATAATAATAAATAGAAATATGGAAAGAGAGAAACCTTGATGTTAACCATTATACAATACTACAGGGTGCCTCTAGATTCTCTCTGCAGGCGTCGCTGTGGGGCCTCAGGGGGGTCGTCTGATTACTCACGGGCTCGCAGTCGCCGGGAAGTCCTCCCTGAGGTATTTGTTCTCTGGATCTCATTCCGGGGGCGTTGGGTGCAGAGTGTGAAGTCTAACACTTAAGGCAGGAAACGTGCAGTCTTTGAAAGTTGCTTCTTTGTTGCAAAGAAGTAGCTTGTTTTGAACAGGGCTGCTGTTCACAGGAGTTTCTTGGTCCTTTAGTCCAGGGCAGTCCTCTGAGGCTTCAGAGGTCGCTGGTCCCAGTCGGATGCATCGCTGGTGCAGGTATTCGAAGTTGGAGACAGGCCGGTAGGGCTGGGGCCACAGCAGTTGTCTTCTCTGCAGGCTTGCAGGTCAGCAGTCCTTCTTGTTTCTTCAGGTTGCAGGAATCTGATTTCCTGGGATCTGGGGAGCCCTAAATACGGAACTTTGGGGTGTGTTTAAGTCTGGGAGGGCAGTAACCAATGGCTACTGTCCTTGAGGGTGGCTACACCCTCTTTGTGCCTCCTCCCTGTAGGGAGGAGGGCATATCCCTAATCCTATTGGGGGAATCCTCCAAACTCAAGACAGAGGATTTCTAAAGGCAGGGGTCACCTCAGCTCAGGACACCTTAGGGGATGTCCTGACTGGTGGGTGACTCCTCCTTGTTTTTCTCATTATCTCCTCCAGCCTTGCCGCCAAAAAGCGGGGCAGCGGCCGGAGGGGTGGGCATCTCCACTAGCTGTGATGCCCTGGGGCTCTGCAACAAAAAGGGTGAGCCTTTGAGGCTCACCGCCAGGTGTTACAGTTCCTGCAGGGGGAGGTGAGAAGCACCTCCACCCAGTACAGGCTTTGTTCCTGTCCACAGAGTGACAAAGGCACTCTCCCCATGTGGCCAGCAACATGTCTGGTGTGTGGCAGGCTGGCAGAAACTGGGCAGTCTACACTAGAAGTAGGATTGGTATTCAGGGGGCATCTCTAAGATGCCCTCTGGGTGTATGTTACAATAAATTGCACACTGGCATCAGTGTGCATTTATTGTGCTGAGAAGTTTGATACCAAACTTCCCAGATTTCAGTGTAGCCAATATGGAACTGTGGAGTCCGTGTCTGACAAACTCCCAGACTACATACTCTTATAGCTACCCTGCACTTACAATGTCTAAGGTTTTGCTTAGACACTGTAGGGGCATAGTGCTCATGCAGATATGTCCTCATCTGTGGTATAGTGCACACTGCCTTAGGGCTGTAAGGCCTGCTAGAGTGGTGACTTACCTATGTCACAGGCAGTGTGAGGTTGGCATGACACTCTGAGGGGAGTGCCATGTCGACCTAGTCATTTTTCCCCACCAGCACACACAAGCTGTGAGGCAGTGTGCATGTGCTGTGTGAGGGGTCCCCAGGGTGGCATAAGACATGCTGCAGCCCCTACAGACCTTCCCTGGCATCAGGGCTCTTGGTACCAGGGGTACCAGTTACAAGGGACTTACCTGAGTGCCAGGGTCGTGCCAATTGTGGAGACAAAGGTACAGTTTAGGGAAAGAACACTGGTGCTGGGGCCTGGTTATCAGGGTCTCTGCACACTTTCAAATCATAACTTAGCACCAGCAAAGGCAAAAAGTTAGGGGGTAACCATGCCAAGGAGGCATTTCCTTACACCCATTGTAAACAATGGTGTGGCTCCTTTTAATGCCTGCTCTGAACAGCCATTAAAAGAGCCAAAAAATGATTCAAACAAATCTCTTAGATTTCTTTGTGGCACTTTTTCAGCCCCACTAACAGGGAAATGCCCCGTTTGCAATCTTTGTGGCTCGTGCAGGCATAATGTAGTGCAAAGGGTTGCAAAGTCGAGCAATGCATGCATTTCACCACTTTGTAAATATGGTGTGGGGAAAAGGTCACCTTAGCACCACCTTACCATCAAAAAAATGATGCTGAGGCGGCACTAAAGTGCCCTAGTCCCTCTTAAATCAGGGCCTTGGAGCTTGGGTTCTCTCTGTTAGTTCTGGGTATAAGTTGCATGTCCAGTTCTTCTCACCCAGGCAGCAGGACAGCAACTCAGCAGGCAGCAGGGCAGTCATTGCTTCAGTGCAACAGTCCAGAAGAGTGGCAGTTCTTGGAACAGCACAGCAGTCCTTCCTCCTGGCAGAGTCTTCCACAGGTCCAGAAGTGTACTGAAGAGTTGGTGTCTGAGGTCCAATAATTATATCTCTTCTTTGAAGTGGGAGAAACTTCTAGAGGATTCCCTTTGAAGAGTTCAGGGTTTCGGCCTCCTCTTCTCTGGCTCTAGATGAACTACAGTTGGTATGCAAGCCTTTGGTTGAAAGGAGGTGAAAGCAGGACACAACCTTGTGCAAGTAGGGCTGTAGAAAGCTCCTCCCTCACATCCAGCCAGTGATGGCCCATGTAACAACACCTAAACTCTATTGTGTGTATTTAGGTGGAACACATAAAGCCCAACTGCCAACTACACCAAGTCATGTGACCCAGAGACAGACTGAAGACAATGAATGATCAAGACAGGGAAACGCCAACTTTCTAAAAGTGGCATTTTCAAAACTGTAATATAAAATTTGACTATCATAATCTATCCTTTTCATTACAATTTCAAAGATGCCAAACATGAACAGGTTAGCTTTTCCATTTTACTCTAGCCTTACCGTATAAGAGAGGCAGGCTTGGCAATAGTGAAAAAGAAATTGAGTTTTCCACAATCTGGACATGTATAATTTATAAGAACATATCCTACTTTTCAAATACACTGCTCCCTGCTCTCTGGGCTGTCCAGAGCCTACCCCAGGGGTGACATTTATATTAAAAAGGAAGGTTTGGGCCTGGCAAAAGCTTTGTTTTGCCGGGTCCAAATGGTAGTTTAAAACTGTACAACGGGGCTACAGTGGTAGGCCCAAGGCATGTTTGAAAGGGATACTTAATTGGGTTGCACAATCAGTGCTGCGGGTCCACAAGTAGCATTAAATTGACTTTCCCTGGGTTCACAAGGTACTACTTTACTACAGACTTATAAGTAAATTAAACATGCCAGTTGGGGATAAGCCGATGTTACCAGGTTTTAAAGAATGACCAGATATACTTTAGCACAGTTTAGAAGTGGAACAATGCACAAAGTCCTAAGACCAACGCCAATGAAAATGAGATCAGAAAAATATGGAGTAAGGTAAAAAGTTTGGGGAAGACCACCCTAAGGCTGACAGGTCTAACAGGGATGTTGTTTTGAAGATGGGCTTAATATTTGTACTATTTTCATTATTCTAAATTATTTGTTTTATTCATGTTTTGTTTTTTGTATAATGTTTTTTGTGTTATTAGTTTTGAAAGACTAGGAACAGACGTACTAGTTTTTCAAGCAACACAACACAATACAGTAATCAAAGTTGGTTCACTATGATGAGTGAAAGGGAGACTGTAGAACAACACTATAGGTACAGAGGTATCATCTTCACTGGTGCACTTTAGGTTGCCAAACACACACACATAGCTTTGCGCCAAAGCGAAAAAACTTCATAACTTACTGGTGTTTTCTAGTGACTTGGACAAGAACCTCTCAAATTTGATTTTCTAGGTGGGATGGGTCATTCCACCATTTTATTAGGATGGAACCTTGGTGGGTGGGGTGGGGAGGAGTGCCTCATTGAGGACTTTGAGTGTGTATCTCCTTGTCCAATCAGGACATGGCCGAACAAGGCAGGGCCAAAGAAGACTGTAAGAAAAGAAGAGAAGGCAGAGGGCAGGGTGGCAAACTCGTCAGGGGAGCTTGCCTTGGTCTGGCCTCGTGTCAGCAGGAGTGGCGATCCCCCCATGCTGCCTCAATACAGCCTTAACGTACTTTTACGACTTGTAAAGGCCCCCTGCCCCCCTGTCACCTGTTTATCGAGGGCTTTGGATCACTGCAAGCCCAGTGAACTCTGGTGCTGACAGGCACCTTTCGTTCAGCGCTCAAAGTGTGATTTGTGACCCGTGATCTGCAACCTGTACAGTGGCAAAAGTGGTGCACAAAAGAGAAAAAAGGTAAAAAAGACAACCAAATCTCCCCGCCTTTCCTGAAAAGTATCTTGAACTTGCAATGAGGTCAGGAAAAGTAAGGAAGGAACCCGTTGCAGCCAGGAGGCCTAAGAACAGCAGCGAGAAGGCCAGGGTGGTGGTCCAGCACTAAGTGTTGAACTCCCATGCGGGGGTCACATATCCATCACCGCAACACCCCCCCAGCTTCTACAGCATGCGGAGGCATCACCCCACCAGTATATGACTGCCACACTGCCACAATGCAGTATACCGAAATGAAGTAAACTCTCACTGCAGGAGTACTTTAAAAAGAAATCTCTTGTAGCGGTAGCAGAGGTTTGTGAGGCGGGAAGCCATTTCCCTCCAACCCCGGACACTGTGGAGAACTCAGAGGAGAAGGCAACATCGATCCCCCGCTTGCTGGAAATACATGCTGTAGTCCATAGCCCCAGGCAGCTGTACACCTCTGACAGCCCTGTGGGTCCTGCAAGCCCCATTCAGGTGGGATTAGGGGTAGAGGCAGTCTTTTGTAAACACTCAACTATTGAACAGTAGAATGTCGAATCACCATTAACAGCAATCCCTTGTCATTGCTTTTCACATGCCATGGACTGGGACAGTGTGCTAGGTAGCGTGATTGGAACATTGGGACAGTGTTGGACCTGGCTTTTTGACAGGGTCATCCCCAAACTTTTTGGCTCCTTCCTCCTATTTTGTTTGACCTGTTGTTGTTGGCTTTTGAACTCTGGGCACTTTACAACTGCTAACCAGTGCTAAAGTGCATATGCTCTCTGTGTAAATTGTACTGTTGATTGGTTTATCCATGATTGGCTATTTGATTTACTTGTAAGACCCTAGTAGAATGCACTATATGTGCCTACGGCCTGTAGATTAAATGCTACTAGTGGGCCTGCAGCACTGATTGTGCCACCCACTTCAGTAGCCCTTAACCTTGTCTCAGGCCTGCCATTGCAAGGCCTGTGTGTGCAGTTTCACTGCCACTTCGACTTGGCATTTAAAAGTACTTGCCAAGCCTAAAACTCCCCTTTTTCTACATATGTCACCCCTAATGTGTGCCCTAGGTAACCCCTAGAGCAGGGTGCTGTGTGGGTAAAAGGCAGGACATGTACCTGTGTAGTTTATATGTCCTGGTGGTGTAAAACTCCTAAATTCGTTTTTACACTACTGTGAGGCCTGCTCCCTTCATAGGCTAACATTGGGGCTGCCCTCATACATTGTTGAAGTGGCAGCTGCTGATCTGAAAGGAGCAGGAAGGTCATATTTAGTATGGCCAGAATGGTAATACAAAATTCTGCTGACTGGTGAAGTCGGATTTAATATTACTATTTTAGAAATGCCACTTTTAGAAAGTGAGCATTTCTCTGCACTTAAACCTTTCTGTGCCTTTCAATCCACGTCTGGCTAGGCTTAGTTGACAGCTCCTTGTGCATTCACTCAGACACACCCCAAACACAGGGTACTCAGCCGCACTTGCATACATCTGCATTTTGAATGGGTCTTCCTGGGCTGGGAGGGTGGAGGGCCTGCCCTCACACAAAGGACTGCCACACCCCCTATTGGGACCCTGGCAGACAGGATTGAACTGAAAGGGGACCTGGTGCATTTCTTAGCCACTCTTTGAAGCCACCCCCACTTCAAAGGCACAATTTAGTATAAAACAGGGCCTCTGCCCTACCACCTCAGACACTTGCTGGAGAAGAAACCTGAACCAGAACCTGCATCCTGCCAAGAAGAACTGCCTGGCTGCTCAAAGGACTCACCTGTCTGCTTTCTACAAAGGACTGCTGCCTTGCTGTTGGCCTGCTGCCTTGCTGAACTCTTTGTCTGGCTGCAAAAGCGCTCTCCAAGGGCTTGGATAGAGCTTGCCTCCTGTTCCCTGAAGTCTCAGGACCAAAAAGACTTCTCTTTTTCATTTGGACTCCCCATGCGCCGAAAATTTCGACGCACAGCTTGTTCCGCGATGAAAAATTCACCGCATACCGATCCAGAAAGACGCTGGTCGAAGCGACGCCTGCGGTGCGACCGGAACTTTGACGCATGGCCTCGCATGGACAATGACGCCCGCCTTCCAGAGAGGAAATCGACGCGACGCCTGCTGTGAGAAAAAAAATTCCACGCACAGCCTCCCGGAACGACGCGCAGCCGGATAACAAGCCGAGGAATCCACGCACAGACCCTGGGACATCTGGTAATCCCGCGATCCATAGGAGGAGATGGTCCGTGGGCCGGAAAACGACGCACGTCCTACCCGAGTGAAAAATAACGATGCAAGTCCGTGCGTAAAGGGGCGAAACCGACGCACACACCATTTTTCCTCCCGTAGGACGACGCACGTCCCCTGCATGAAAAATAACGATGCAAGTCTGTGTGTGAAGGGGAGTGACCGACGCACACACCATTTTTCCACGCATCTCCTCTTCTGCGGCCCTCTGCGGAGATTTTCCACTCCAAACCAGGTACTTTGTGCTTGAAAGAGACTTTGTTTACTTTTTAAAGACTTAAGACACTTCATATCACTTTTTAGTGATATCTTTACAAATTCATATTGCATCTTTGATCGTTTTGACCTGCAAATACCCAGATAAATATTATATATTTTTTTAAACACTGTGTTGTGTATTTTTGTGGTGCTATATTGTGTTATTGTATGATTTATTGCACAAACGCTTTACACATTGCCTTCTAAGTTAAGCCTGACTGCCCGTGCCAAGCTACCAGAGGGTGGGCACAGGATAATTTGGATTTTGTGTGACTTACCCTGACTAGAGTGAGGGTTCTTGCTTGTACAGAGGGTAACCTGACTGCCAACCACAAACCCCATTTCTAACATTGGTGATCAGCGGTGAGGATAGGACTTGTATTTGTGCAGTAACATACAGTAGCTAAGTATTTCACTACCTACCCACAGTTGTGGGTCAACTTGATTTTTCATCTTTTTGCTTTTGGTTCTCTGATGTCCTCCTGGATATATTATTTATATTTTGGACTTTGGATTTTGATTTTTGCCTGTGATACCTTGTCAGATTGGGAATGGGTACCTACCGTGTGTCATTCTTTGTGCCTACTGAATCCCTCACTAAGGCAGACCTAAGGAGGCTTTGCAGAAAATGGGGACTTCCTATGTCAAGGAGATCCACTAAGATGGAACTGCTAGATATCTACATAACCTGGGGGGAAGGAAGATGGGCAGATGAAGAGGCAGCAAAAAAACAAATGACTGAGGACTCCTCAGGTGAGGAGGAGAACTGCTCAGATGAGGAGGAGAACTACTCATATGAGGAAAGAGAACCAGTGAGAGATGAATGGCTCCTAGAGGCAGAGCGGTGGAGAGAGGAGCTAGATGACTTTATTGAAAGGGCTGAGGCAGCAAGAGCCTTAGCCCTAGAAAAAGAAAGGATTGCAGCTCAGGATCTGAGCTGTGAAGAGCTGAAACTGGAAGCCGGAAGGGCTGAGTCCAGTTCAGATGGTGGCAGCAAAAATCTTGCATCCAGTACTGCTGAAGAAGGGCACAAGCCCAGAGATGTGGTGCCCAACTTGAAGAAGGGAGTTGACACACCCCAGGCGGTTCAAGAGTATGAGGTAGTTCCCGTTATGCACAGGGTCCCTGAGAAGGATTGGGGAACTGGCACAGGGAGTCATATTCCTACTGGGGGAAGGACACTTTACTGGCTCTAGAAGAGAGTGACAGGGAAAAGGGTTCCCCCCCTGGTGAACGTCCTAGATATAGAGTGTGGAGACATCCCAGAAGAGTATGGGTTGAGTGTCAGGGACAGTCAGATACTGTCTCACCAGTCTCAGGAGGGTGATGTAGAGTGCTTTTTAAAGGCTGAGTCACTGGATGGTTGGGTGAAGGGTGCTGTGGTTAATACATGTGAAGGGCAGAGTGATGTAATTGCTGGAGAGCATATGTCTGGTCCTTATTTTCCAGAGCTATGCCAACACCAGGTGGAGTGTGAGTACTGTGACCCCAGGGAGCTTACAATGGAGGCAGACATCTGGGTGAGTACCAGAGAGTCTGTAGAGGCATTTGGGGGTGCTCCTGAAGGGAGTGGTCTGGGTGTTTCCCAACCAAGTGAGGGGGAGAGGATTGTAGTGTCCCAGGTAGGTCCCAGGTCCTAGAGGATTTCATGAGGGAACGCCAGAAGGGAAGCCTAGGCTGTACCGTAGGGCCACCTGTTGAGGGAGGCCCGCAGTGTCCAAAGAACTTGGGGGGGTGACTGTAGCCAGCATCTTACCAGTTCTGGTGTCTGGCAGTACCACTCCTAGTGAGGGGTGCAGAAGTCCAGACAGAGGGTTGAGAGGGGGTTGCGGACCCCAGTGGAGGTCCTGGAGAATCAGGGGTCAGCTCTGAGAGCAGAGCTCCCCCAGAAATGACCCAGGTGAAACCGTTTCTGGTTTGGGGGAGATCCAGACTCTGCCAGATGGGCAGAGGTCAGGAGACCTGCACCAACCAGACTCTTGTGTAGCCCTTGGGGACTGTGTGTCCCTTGTGGGGGGTGAGCATGCCCCCCAGGAAGTCCTGGCGTGCCAGGCACTTGTTCAACCTCAGGGTGGTGACTCTGGGTTGGATGACCAGGTTCAGGGGTTAAACTCTGGCCTGGTGGGGGGTCAGTGTGCCCCCAGGAAGTCCTGGCGTGCTAGGCAATTGTTCAACCTCAGGGTGGTGACTCTGGGTTGGATGACCAGGTTCAGGGGTTAATCTCTGGCCTGGTGGGGGGTCAGTGTGCCCCCCAAGAAGTCCTGGTGTGCCAGGAAATTGTTCAACCTCAGGGTGGTGACTCTGGGTTGGATGGCCAGGTTCAGAGGTTAAACTCTGACCTGGTGGGGGGTAGGTGTGCCCCCCAGAAAGTCCTGGTTTACCAGGCAGTGATCCAGTCTGAGGGTACAGACCCTGGGCTGGAAGACCAGGTTCAGGGTGTCCCCCCGGACCTGGAGGGAGGGGCTACTGATGCCAGTGCCCCTACCATGTTGTCTTCTGAGGAGGCCACTCCTAGTTGGAGGGTTCTGGACCCCAGAAGGAAGGGCAGGGGGAGGGAAGCCTCACCCGGGCCCTAGTCCAACCTGAAGGTACAGATCCCAGGTTGGAGGGCGAGTGGCAGGTTAACAGCCCTGCACTGGTGGAGGAATGGTGCAGGGCGGCTTCTAAAAGCACCCTGACCATGTTGGACTCTGGGGGTACCGCTCCAGGAGGGAGGGTACAGAGCCCCAGAGGGGAGGACCAGGTTCAGGCTGTCATCCCTGACCTGGTGGAAGGGAGAGTGGTTAAAGGGTGCCCAGCACCTGGGGCTACCGCCCCCCACTCTCCACAGCCACAGTGGTTGGAGAGCTTTGAGAGGCCTGGCTCTCATCCCTGACAGCTGTCATTAACCACTGTGGCTTGCTGTCCAGGTGGACAGAGTTATCCCTGGGGAGGGGACAAGTGTCATACCCCGGGGGTAGAGTGGGCAACACCACTGTGTTGGTGCTGGTGGTACTATCCTGCTCCTGGGATACATCTGTGAGCAAAGTAAGGTTAGGTGCTGCACAGATGGTATCCGCAGGTAAGGAGAAAGGTTCCCCATGGGTTGGCTTAGTGGGCCCTGAGAGTATGGACAGAGGGATCCAATTGGAGTCAGGAAGGCAAAGAACTGGAGCATGCCCCTGTTGTTGTGGGCCTGGGTCCTTGTTCTATCGCCTCAAACAGGATAGTGATTGTTCTCCCCTGGCTTTAGGCTGGTGGGGGGTCATGTTGGACCAGGCTTTTTGACAGGGTCATCCCCAAACTTTTTGCCTCCTTCCTCCTATTTCTTCTGACCTTTTGTTGTTGGCTTTTAAACTCTGGGCACTTTACCACTGCTAACCAGTGCTAAAGTGCATATGCTCTCTGTGTAAATTGTACTGTTGATTGGTTTATCCATGATTGGCTATTTGATTTACTTGTGAGACCCTAGTAGAGTGCACTATATGTGCCTAGGGCCTGTAGATTAAATGCTACTAGTGGGCCTGCAGCACTGATTGTGCCACCCACTTCAGTAGCCCTTAACCTTGTCTCAGGCCTGCCATTGCAAGGCCTGTGTATGCAGTTTCACTGCCACTTCGACTCGGCATTTAAAAGTACTTGCCAAGCCTAAAACTCCCCTTTTTCTACAAATAAGTCACCCCTAATGTGTGCCCTAGGTAACCCTAGAGCAGGGTGCTGTGGGGGTAAAAGACAGGACATGTACCTGTGTAGTTTATATGTCCTGGTAGTGTAAAACTCCTAAATTCGTTTTTACACTACTGTGAGGCCTGCTCCCTTCACAGGCTAACATTGGGGCTGCCCTCATACGTTGTTAAAGTGGCAGCTGCTGATCTGAAAGGAGCATGAAGGTCACATTTAGTATGGCCAGAATTGTAATACAAAATCCTGCTGACTGGTGAAGTCGGATTTAATATTACTATTTTAGAAATGCCACTTTTAGAAAGTGAGCATTTCTCTGCACTTAAATCTTTCTGTGCCTTTCAATCCACGTCGGGCTAGGTTTAGTTGACAGCTCCTTGTGCATTCACTCAGACACACCCCAAACACAGGGTACTCAGCCTCACTTGCATACATCTGCATTTTGAATGGGTCTTCCTGGGCTGGGAGGGTGGAGGGCCTGCCCTCACACAAAGGACTGTCCCACCCCCTACTGGGACCCTGGCAGACAGGATTGAACTGAAAGGGGACCTGGTACATTTCTTAGCCACTCTTTGAAGTCACCCCCACTTCAAAGGCACAATTTAGTATAAAACAGGGCCTCTGCCCTACCACCTCAGACACTTGCTGGAGAAGAAACCTGAACCAGAACCTGCATCCTGCCAAGAAGACCTGCCTGGCTGCTCAAAGGACTCACCTGTCTGCTTTCTACAAAGGACTGCTGCCTTGCTGTTGGCCTGCTGCCTTGCTGAACTCTTGTCTGGCTGCAAAAGTGCTCTCCAAGGGCTTGGCTAGAGCTTGCCTCCTGTTCCCTGAAGTCTCAGGACCAAAAAGACTTCTCTTTTTCATTTGGACTCCTCATGAGCCGAAATTTCGACGCACAGCTTGTTCCGCGCTGAAAAATTCATCGCACGCCGATCCAGAAAGACGCCGCTCGACGTGACACCTGCGGTGCGACCGGAACTTCGACGCACGGCCTCGCATGGACAACGCCGCAAGCCTTCCAGAGAGGAAATCGACGCGACGCCTGCAGTGAGAAAGAAAATTCCACGCACAGCCTCCCGGAACGACGCGCAGCCGGATAACAAGCCGAGGAATCCACGCACAGACCCTGGGACATCTGGTAATCCGCCGATCCATAGAAGGAGACGGTCTGCGTGCCTTAAAACGATGCACGTCTTCCCCGAGCAAAAGATAACGATTCAAGTCCGTGTGTGAAGGGGTGAAACCGACGCACACACCATTTTTCCTCCCGTGGAACGACGCACATCTCCCTGCGTGAAAAATAATGATGCAAGTCCGTGTCTGAAGGGGCGTAACCGACGCACAAACCATTTTTCCACGCATCTCCTCTTCTGCGGCCCTATGCAGAGAATTTCCACTCCAAACTAGGTACTTTGTGCTTTAAAGAGACTTTGTTTACTTTTTAAAGACTTAAGACACTTCATATCACTTTTTAGCGATATCTTTACAAATTCATATTGCATCTTTGATCGTTTTGACCTGCAAATACCCAGATAAATATTATATATTTTTCTAAACACTGTTTGGTGTATTTTTGTGGTGCTACATTGTGTTATTGTATGATTTATTGCACAAATGCTTTACACATTGCCTTCTAAGTTAAGCCTGACTGCTCGTGCCAAGCTTCCAGAGGGTGGGTACAGAATAATTTGGATTCTTTGTGACTTACCCTGACTAAAGTGAGGGTTCTTGCTTGGACAGAGGGTAACCTGACTGCCAACCAAAAACCCCATTTCTAACAGGCAGGGGCAGGGCCTACCTAGTCCGGTTCATCCATTGGACCAAGGTGTGGCACTGATGACCAGCCCTTCGGCTGCCCAATGGATTCAAAGTCCAACTGGTAATATACTTCCCTTGAAAGCCCTGAGTGGGGTTGGCAGTGGCTGTCCTGGCGTGGATGGTAAAAGACAAGAGCTCAATGATCAATCACTCCTGGACCTCTCCTCTCTTCATTCAGATGTTCTGGAAGATGTGGAAATTCAACCTAATCTGCCACTCTTCCCGCCAGTTGCCACATGTGGCCCTGCTTGGTAGCAGCTTCTCCAAACTTTGCAGTCCACAGTTTTGACCCTGAACTACAACTCAGAAAAGCTGGATGTTCAAGTTGACTTGTTGAACACATTAGCCACCTATGTGGTGGGGATCGACCACAGACTTGATTCCCTAAATCAGTTTATCATTAGCGCAAAATCAAGCTCCAATGTAGTTCAGGCAGTCTGTTGTTGTTTCCCGATTGACAGTTTGTCATCCCATCGTACAGTTTTGGCTAGAGTTCTGATGGAGATCAAGAGGGTCTCGGTGGGGACGGTGCCCCCTGTTGACCCCAGTTTCAAGCCCAATGTTGAGGCAATGGTTATAAAACCAAATGTAGAACTCTTGATGATTACTTTGGTGTGGTAACAACTTCATTGAGTATTATATGGAGCCTGCCAGACGTCTAAGGCTCCTGAACAAATCAACTGGGAGGCACTGGTTCAATCAATGACTGGGTTGGCTGGTGCGGGCCAAATCCCCCGTTTGATCCCAGGTCAATGCCTACAAGCAAGACGGGAAAAGTATCATGCCCTGATATGGGTCCAGGGGTTTCTCCTGATTTGAGCAAAAGGAAAAAAAAAAAAAGCTTCAAAAGCAATGAAACAAAAGGGTCCGTTGTTCTAGCAGTTAAGGGCCATCAATCATCATAGCAAGACCTGTGTGAGTCGCCGGCTATGAGTACTGTGGGTTTCCCGTCTAGGGTAACCAGGGCCATGTAAGTTGCTTGCACTGAGGCGAGCGAGTCAGCTCAAGCAGTACAGGCAATTGTTCACTGTGAGAAGGATGGAGCATCCCCTCAGGATCTAAAGGGGTCAGATAAGGAAGGTTCAGCAGCACCCCAGGCCCGTAATGAAGTTCTGTGCCCGGAGGATGCAGATTTTGTTGTCAGTGACTGCTCCATTAGGGCCTTTCCCACAGACACTGGGTCGTCGTCCTACAGCTGTGTCAACACATAGTCAAAATCAAATAGATGAGGCACGGGGATGACTCAAGAGTCAATCATGATCTCCCCTGGTCTGGGTGCCCACTCTTATTCGAAACTCCCCATTTGCTCTTCAAGATGCACACCTGATCACACCTTCACAAAATTGCTCCTTATACTGGAATACCAATCAAAGGGTTCACACAATATCTTAAATAGAGGAAATATCTTAAAACTTTTTTATCACATTCTGAAATTGACTGCTATTGGTTCTAGGGATAATATATCAATCAAATCTTACCACAGATGGGGATGCAGTCGGGGGAAACTACCCTGATGACATTGGCCACAGAGGACATGGCACAGGCAATTTGTGATAAAAAGGACGGCTTCGATTTCTGGGGTATCACGATCTCTCCGTATAGTTCTATTAGCTATCCTGTGCTTCTGTCGGCTGCCTCTACCCCCAAATCAACAACAGTGTGGAAGCAGTTTTCAATTTTAGAGGGAGCCCAGAGCAGCTTCAGCTCACCCCTCCCCCTTATGTTGTAGGGATGTCTGGTACGAGTAACAGACTGTTGGCTAACTGGGACTGGCTGCCTTCAATTCTGTCACAAAGGCCAGTCGCATGAACTTCACGAGGGGGTCCCACGGGGGGAGGGTGTGAGGGACTGTCTCTTTGCTCCTAGAATATCAATGGGTTGGCACGTAAACTTGAATCCACTGACTTAGTATCTTTTCTCAATGATTATGACATTATTGCCTTGCAGGAAACCTGGGCGGAGAACGAAAAACAACTGAGGGGGTTCCAGGAGTTCTAGAAATTCGCTCAATGAGAAAAGAAAAGTGGCTGAGCTAAGGGGGGGTCTAACTATTTATGTTGCTGTCAAGCTTACAGGGCACATCACGCAACTCGAATAGGAGGAGAATTGGGTTCAGGGGATTACGATTAGTAAGGGGAATTTACACCAAGCACTTATCATGATTAATGTTCATATAGCACCTGGGACAAGGGAGAAAAGAAGAAAGCTGACCCGGCTAATTCAGTTGCTGGGTGACTTATTAGGCGATTATCCACATGCTGATTCTTTGGTCACAGGGGACTTTAACACAAACTTATTTCAGGACCTATGGGAAGCCCCAGAAGGGCCCCATTTTGAGGATAATTATTGTCTCTTGGATCAGATAAGGCCCAGGGACTGTCCTTACAGTGCCCTGGGAGAAAATATTCTTACACTCGTGAACAGTGTAGGGTTCAAAGCCCTGAATGGCTGCTTCCAGCAAGATGTACCACCTGGCTGGACGAGGTCTGATGGGCATTCTTATTTATATCTAGCTTATAATTTCTGTAATATAAAATATCTTTCCTCTATAGAAAGTGTTAGGATCTGTTCCCACAATGACCGTGATCACCACCCCCAGATAGTAGTTATGAGATCAAGCTTTGACTGACATGCTAAGATACGGTCGGTGGGAGGCGGTGTGTGTTATGAGACCCTGAAGCGCATCCGACTGAGCTCTTCTTTAGGAGCAATGATAAAGGAGGAGTATGCCAATTGTTTTGGCCTGATTGATGCTGACCATCGATTTTCTGTTCAGCAGTGGGATAAGTTTATTCATTTTTTACTTTATAAATATTAGCGACCCGTGTGCAACCCTGTTTCTCATCCCTCGTCTGTGACCTTTGTGGGGACACTTAATTTAAAGAAAGCTCGATATAGAGCTCCCAGGGCACTCAGGAAGCCTCCCTATTCTGAAGTAATGATTAGCAAACTTAGAGAGGCTTGGAAAGAGTACAAGAAGGCAGGTTTTTTTAGAAAAACAGAGGCGTTCAAATGTGTTCTGGGAAAAACTCTTCAGTGCAAGCAATGCTTCAAACCCACAGAAGTTAGAGAGCCTAGTAAATGAACTGACAGGGCTTCAGCAGAAATATTGCTCTGCCAACATTGCGGTGAATGATTGGATCATTTTCCTGATGAACCATTTTGCTACTAGTGGCCGGGAATGTGAGTGGGGTAGAGGTTGCAAAGAGTCAGTTGTACCTCAGGATGATCAGTATTTGCAGATGGTTGGCTGTGCGGCCCCTGATTTGGCTGTTGTTTTTTTCTCTGATGCGTATTTGCCATATCATTGATAGGGCAAGACGGGACGGTGCTCCTGGGCACAACGGTATTCCGCAGGCTGTGTTCAAACAGGACAGCCATTTTTGGGCAGACCATTTTGCAAGCTTGTTTGATCAATGTCTTTTTTCCTGTCGTGGATTCCAGATTCGTGGCGAGGTGCCATTATCCATTCAATTTTAAAAAGCGGCTCAAGGTCAGAGCCAGCCAATTTTAGATTAATAGTTCTCCTCGATAATGAGGCCAATTATTACGCTAGCCATCTTCTAGATGATCTTCGATTCTGGGGTGATCAGAACAGTATAATTCCCATTTCCCAAACAATGTTTTTGGCCACCAGTGGTACATCCGCAAATCTTTTAGCATTGTCCATTTTGATAGACAAGGCACGAATTTTGACCTCGATGATGCATTGCTGCTTTGTCGATTTTAGGACAGCCTTTGATCGGGTGCCCAGGCACGCTCTTTGGACAAAATTACAATGCTGGGGTATTCCCCCCTTACTTTTGGGGGCTATTATTGAACTGCATACCGGCACCTGGATTTGCATCAAACTAAGAGACGGTTATTCCTTCTCTGGAAAAATTCCAATGTTTTTCCGGGTAAAGCAGGGATATGTCCTCGCTCCCTTACTTATTTATACATATCCGATCTGTCATCTGCCCTTGATTCGGTCAATTCACACTCCCCCAAAGTTGGGGGTCTGTGACTAAGCCATCTGCTATATGCAGATGACCTGGCAATGCTTAGTTATATGAGGGTTGGCCTTCATATTACCTCGAGGTAATCTGCTTAAGACAAAAGTGGTTTGATTCGGCAGGAGAAGGCAGTTGAACATTAGCTGTTTTTTTAAGGCTAACAAGCTGACCTCTGACCCATCATATAAATATCTGGGAGTGCACCTTGATGCCAGAGGCAGCTTTATTGTCCAAAGGAGGGAGATGGAAGCTAAAGCGCTTGTGTGGGTTTCCTTTGCTAAGCTATCAAGAACATTGAGGGTACCTTGTTTGCTCCCCCTTTTGAAGGTTATCAGTGTAAAGATTATCCCCTCACTGTCTTATGGTCAGGGCACAATGATGGATATTGGCACTGGGCTATTAAATTGGCTGATCACTAGGATCTATAAGAGGGTCCTCCATCTACCGCAAAGTGCATCGCCTGCGCAGGTCTGGTTGGAATTTGGGATTTTGGACCAGTAAGCTGTGGGTCCCGGGATTTTCCTGAAACTCTGTCATAAACTGCGCAGGGCAAAGGCTGGCAGTTTAGAGTCAGTATTATGGCAAGAATTAAGCATGCAGGAGAGTAAAGGATCATACCACAGCTTCTTGGGTAAATGCAGACAGTTACTTGAAGCCGATGGACTTTGGGCTGGCAATTTTTCGCAAGCAGCATTTAAGCTGGGGATCAAAAAGTGTTCAGCTCTGGTCTTATCACAGTTACCGAGCTCTTTTAGCTAACCTATCTTGCACCTATGCCATCTATCTCAAAGTCAAATTTATGGCATTGAGGAGAGGTGACAGGGGCTTCTTGAAACATGTTCCATCTTGGTGTTTAGCGCCAGGGGAGGGAATCACATGTAGGAGTTGTTGTATAGGGGAGGAATCTCTTGAACATGTGATTTGCTTGTGCACATCATTGCTTCAGGAGCGAAGAAGATTGCTGCAAACTAAGTGGAATGCACTGGGGGTCTGTTCCTGTCACCAGGCTGTAATAGCGCTATTTGACCCAAGGAATACAATGCTAAATATTTTGACGGTCAAATTGATCAAGGTCGCCTTGGCCAGATTCCTTCGGGGCACTGCAAGCAGCAGTTAACAGGCTCTTGCCCCATTTTGGTCAGGCTGTATTGCGCATTACCTGAAATTTTATTCTGACCATCTGCCATGCGCCTTAGGGTTGTTAGTGGGTTAGTGAATTAGGGCACGCTTGCACTTTAAGGGTAGGGGGTTTATCATTTAATATATGTACTGTCAAAGTCCCTCATGCTCATTGGTAACCACTTGGGATGTGTTGTTAATGACTTTGTGGTTATTTTTTTTATTGCTATTCATAAGGAAAAAAAAATTATTGTATATTATATTATCGACTGGCTTTGGTTTTAGTTTTGTGATCGATTTTTAAATTGTAATGGATTCTATTATCCAAACAATAAAGATTATTTTTTCAAAGAATTGGTTTTGGAGTTTAATTGATTGGATTCCTGACTAATGTAGATCTGGTACTACTGCAATATTTTACTTACATTTCTCTGAGGAAACTGAGAAAACTCCTGATGCTTTGCAACATTGCTACTAAGGAGATAAACCCAGATTTTCTCACTAAAATTGTATTTAGCTAACAAGACACCATAGTTACTGTGTGGGAGTACATACATTGAGCTCTTCCGTTCAATAAGCTAGGCTATCACAATGGCTTATTGTTAGAAATGGGGTCTTTGGTTGACAGTCAGGTTACCCCCTGTTCAAGCAAGGACCCTCACTCTAGTCAGGGTAAAAGAGAATCACCCTCAGCTAACCCCTGCTTACCCCCTTGGTAGCTTGGCAGAGCAGTAGGCTTAACTTCAGAGCGCTAGGTGTAAAGTATTTGTACCAACACACACAGTAACTTAATGAAAACACTACAAAATGACACAACACCAGTTTAGAAAAATAGGAAATGTTTATCTAAACAAAACAAGACCAAAACAACAAAAATCCAACATACACAAGTCAAGTTATGAATTTTTGAAGATTAAACTCAAAAATAGAAACAAAAAATGCTTCGATGAGATGTTAACACAGCGTCGTGACGGAGTCGTTCCCAACAAGCCAACACCAGCGGCGCCGGACACGGAGTCGTGTAGACCCCCAAGTACAGTACCTTTTGTGAAGAGTGAAAACAAGCCGATGCGCGAAGTCGGGGATCGTGGCGTCTGTGCGAAACGTTGAATCCATGCACTTCGAGCGGCGTCGGTCACGACGTGGTGCGGCGACTTCCACGGAGTCGCGGACTTCAGCAGAGCTGCTGCGGGGTTGGGCCTGCGAAGAGCGTCGCGTTCCAGCGAAGGTCACGGCGTCAGGTGCAGGCGGCGTTACCGGATTCAGCAGCGGCGTCGGTCCGAAGTCGTCTGAAGTCGATTTCCTTGGATTACACCAGCTTTCCTTTCAAGGGCCCAGGGACTGGATAGGGCACCACTTGTCAGAGCAGGAGTCTCTCCAGAGACTCCAGGTGCTGGCAGAGAGAAATCTTTGCTGTCCCTGAGACTTCAAACAACAAGAGGCAAGCTCTAAATCAAGCCCTTGGAGATTTCTTCCCAAGATGGAAGGCACACAAAGTCCAGTCTTTGCCCTCTTACTCTGGCAGAAGCAGCACTGCAGGAAAGCTCCACAAAGCACAGTCACAGGCAGGGCAGCACTTCTTCCTCAGCTATCAGCTCTTCTCCAGGCAGAGGTTCCTCTTGGTTCCAGAAGTGTTTCTAAAGTCTGTAGATTTGGGTGCCCTTCTTATACCCATTTTAATCTTTGAAGTCACCTTTCTTCAAAGGGGACTCACACCTACTTGTGAAATCCTGCCTTGCCCAGGCAAGGCATCAGACACACAGCAGGGGGTTGGAGCCGGCATTGTCAGAGGCAGGCACAGTCCTTTCAGATGAGAGTGACCACTCCACCCCTCCCTCCTAGCAGAGATGGCTAATCAGGAAATGCAGGTTACACCCCAGCCCCCTTTGTGTCACTGTCTAGTGCGAGGTGAAAAACAACCCAACTGTCAAACTGACCCAGACAGGGAATCCACAAACAAGGCAGAGTCACAAAATGGTTTAAGCAAGAAAATGCTCACTTTCTAAAAGTGGCATTTTCAAACGCACAATCTCAAAATCAACTTTACTAAAAGATGTATTTTTAAATTGTGAGTTCAGGGACCCCAAACTCCACATGTCCATCTACTCTCTGGGGGAATCTACACTTTAATCATATTTAAAGGTAGCCCCCATATTATCCTATGAGAGAGACAGTCCTTGCAACAGTGAAAAACGAATTTAACAATATATCACTGTCAGGACATATAAACCACATTACTATATGTCCTACCTTAACCATACACTGCACCCTGCCCTTGGGGCTACCTAGGGCCTACCTTAGGGGTGCCTTACATGTAAGAAAAGGGAAGGTTTAGGCCTGGCAAGTGGGTACACTTGCCAAGTCGAATTTACAGAGTAAAAATACACACACAGACACTGCAGTGGCAGGTCTGAGACATGATTACAGGGTTACTTGTGTGGATGGCACAACTAGTGCTGCAGGCCCACTAGTAACATTTGATTTACAGGCCCTGGGCACCTCTAGTGCACTTTACTAGGGACTTAACAGTAAAACAAATATGCCAATCATGGAGAACCAATTACGTACATATTTTAAACAGGAGCCCTTGCACTTTAGCACTGGTTAGCAGCGGTAAAGTGCCCAGAGTAACAAAAACAGTAAAATCAGAGTCCAGCACACATCAACAACCTGGGGAACAGAGGCAAAAAGTTAAGGGAGACCACGCCAAGGATGAAAAGTCTAACACTTATGAAAATAATACAAAAACTTTGCATGCTTACATGTGGATCCAGATATGTGAACCTGCTACAGCTGTGACTTTATTTATGGTACAAAAATAAGTATTGATGCATACAGGTAAAATATTACAAAACTGATATGTGTATATTCAGACCGTAAACCAGCACCATATTATCAAAAGTCTCTCTTGCCACAACCCAATACCCCAATTATGGCTTTATTTTACAACCCAACCTTCAGAAAGGTGGCATGCTATTACTTGCTGCTGTTAGGGTATATAGAATGCATGTGACGTCACAAGAAGCTCTTCACAGTTACTGTCCCCATATTAAATTTGGGAAGGGATGTCTTAAATATATACCTTGCTTGCCCCGCCTATGCTCACCATGGAAAATTCTGTGAGACCCACTCTTTCCTAAAAGTGACTAAGCCTAGTGTACTTGACATAACAACTCAAAAATTCCTGCCCTAAAATGATTAATAATCCAGCTGCAATGCTGAATCATCCCTCATTTGTTGCATTTTATAGGATCCTACGACCCTTCTAGGTGTAATTCTTAATAAAAAGAATCTGTAGGTTTGTGATCCAGGCCAGCTATCAAAATGCAGTGATCTACTGTGAACTGGTAACCAAGTAAAGAAGCTCTAAATCTAATTATCTACATTTGTAGAATTTCATATCCAGTTTTGTAAAAAACAATTTTGCATCACATTTTGGAGTTGAGGGCAAACTTAGGCCCTCATTACAACCCTGGCGGTCGGTGTTAAAGCAGCAGTAATACCGGCAACAAGCCGGCGGGAAAAAAAATGGAATCACAACAATGGCGGAAACCGCCAACATAGACAGCCACTTTAATACTCCGACCGCCACGGCAGTAGAAACAAACACCACGGTGGTAACCTCCAACAGAAAGGTGGAACACAAGGTTCCGCCCACTGTATTACAACACCCCTATCCGCCACCTTTTCCGGGGCGGTACCAACGGCATCAAAAGCACGGCGGAAACAGTACTTGGAACGGAAACCACTCACCTTTCGTCACTTTACGAACAACCAGGACGCCATGGAGCCCGAGTTACAGGTCCTGCCCATGCTGGTCTACCTCCTCTTGCATCAGGAGCAGCAAAGACGCCGGCGACGACCACAGTGAGTACTGCACCTAGCACAAAGGGGAGGGGGAGGGAAAAGAGAGTGACACACACACGCAACCCGCAACACCACTACCCCACCATCACCCACAACACCATACACACAAATACATGCAGCAACATTACATATACACCCTGTCACCCCCTGGAAGAATGCAAGGGCAAAAGGAAATTATTGTAACAAGAGTAATCATTGAAATATCAGATAGGCCAAATTCAAATATCAGTATATACAAATATGTACACCAACTACACAAGTCCGGATATTAATGAAATCATTGTCCTTGGATCAGTGTCCCAATATGCATGGGCGAAGCCCACACCAGATACCTGACTTGAAACGGAGAGAACACTGCAGGGGCATCAGATGGAAAATTAACAGGCTCCTCAGGGGGAGGGGGATGGAGGGCACCTCAGCCGGATGAACGGACGACGTCACTGCTCCATGAGGGGGTTCCATGCCCACTGCTTGGTCCTGGGGAGTGCAAAGTCACAGTCTCTCAAGTCTCTCCAGTGGGTGGTTTGCCCACTGCATTATCCTGGGGAGTGCAAAGCCACAGTCTCTCAAGTCTCTCCAGTGGGTGGTTTGCCCACTGCTTTATGCTGGGGAGTGCAAAGCCACAGTCTCTCAAGTCTCACCAGTGGGTGGTTTGCCCACTGCTTTATCCTGGGGAGTGCAAAGCCACAGTCTCTCAAGTCTCTCCAGTGGGTGGTTTGCCCACTGCTTTATGCTGGGGAGTGCAAAGCCACAGTCTCTCAAGTCTCACCAGTGGGTGGTTTGCCCACTGCTTTATCCTGGGGAGTGCAAAGCCACAGTCTCTCAAGTCTCTCCAGTGGGTGGTTTGCCCACTGCATTATCCTGGGGAGTGCAAAGCCACAGTCTCTTAAGTCTCTCCAGTGGGTGGTTTGCCCACTGCTTTATCCTGGAGAGTGCAAAGCCACAGTCTCTCTAGTCTCACCAGTGGGTGGTTTGCCCACTGCTTTATCCTGGGGAGTGCAAGGCCACAGTCTCTCAAGTGGATAACAGTCTCCACTGGTTCTGGAGGGGGCCTTGTGCCCAGAGTGCTTCATCCTGTCAAGGACTGAGGTAGTGGATGTGAATTTCCACTGGTTCTGGAGGGGGCATTGTGCCCAGAGTGCTTCATCCTGCCAAGCATAGAGTCAGTGGTTGTGAATCTCCACTGGTTCTGGAGGGGGCCTTGTGCCCAGAGTGCTTCATCCTGCCAAGGACTGAGGTAGTGGATGTGAATCTCCACTGGTTCAGGAGGGGGCCTTGTACCCAGAGTGCTTCATCCTGCCAAGGATAGAGTGAGTGGATGTGAATCTCCACTGGTTCTGGAGGGGGCTTTGTGCCCAGAGTGCTTCATCCTGCCAAGGATAGAGTGAGTGGATGCCTTTCTCCACTGGTTCTGGAGGGGGCTTTGTGCCCAGAGTGCTTCATCCTGCCAAGGGCTGAGGTAGTGGATGTGAATCTCCACTGGTTCTGGAGGGAGCCTTGTGCCCAGAGTGCTTCATCCTGCCAAGGATAGAGTGATTGGATGTGAATCTCCGCTGGTTCTGGAGCGGGCTTTGTGCCCAGAGTGCTTCATCCTGCCAAGGATAGAGTGAGTGGATGCCTTTCTCCACTGGTTCTGGAGGGGGCTTTGTTCCCAGAGTGCTTCATCCTGCCAAGGATAGAGTGAGTTGATGTGAATCTCCACTGGTTCTGGAGGGGGCCTTGTGCCCAGAGTGCTTCATCCTGCCAAGGACTGAGGTAGTGAATGTGAATCTCCACTGGTTCACGAGGGGGCCTTGTGCCCAGAGTGCTTCATCCTGCCAAGGATAGAGTGCGTGGATGCCTTTCTCCACTGGTTCTGGAGGGGGCTTTGAGCCCAGAGTGCTTCATCCTGCCAAGGACTGAGGTAGTGGATGTGAATCTCCACTGTTTCTGGAGGGGGCCTTGTGCCCAAAGTGCTTCACATGCAGTGTGGCAGGTCCCATTCCCTCACCTGGGTGTGTTTGCCATGAAATTGCCTGGGAACAGGTAGCATGATACTCCATGGAGGCAGAGACACACTCCACCCTGCTGCGACTTCGTCTGCCACCTGCAGGTACAAACAGTGCTGGGAGTCATGCCTCATGTACTCTGGGCAGGGTCCAGGACGTCTCCTGCAGCCTCGGACGGCTGGCCACTGGGGATGATTGCCATGTCAGCTGTGGTGGCACTGTCCGAGCAGGTCACGGGGCAGGTGGCGGTGGTTGCGGCGGTGTCTGTGGCAGAGGTGCTGGCGGTGGTGCATGTGTCTGCGCCTGTTGAGGGACACAGCAGGACTTCTACTGCAACCTCGGACGACTGCCCAGTAGGGATGATGCTGGGGACTGTTGCTGAGGCAGAAGACTTGCAGGTGGCGGTGCTGGTGGCGGTGTCCACTGCCGTACAGGTTGATGTTATGGTTGACAGAAGGGGTGACTCTGGGTCCCTCAGCCGCAGCCTCCGTGCCCTGTCCTGACCTGCTCTTCGGCTTGTGTCCCTTCCCACCTTTGATGTTGCTGCTGGTGCCTTGCCACTGTCCCCTTTTGGCTTGGAGGAGCCCTTGCTTGCTGGTAGGTGCAGCTTCTCCCTCTGGCATGTGGGCACCTTCTTCACCTTGGCAGGTGGCGGAATGGCCTGCTCCTTGGCCTCGCTAGGTGGCACACTGGCAGCCCTGATGGGTGCCGCCCACGATGTGACCGGACTTGCTGAGACCACTGTGCTGGATGATTTGGTGGCTGAGGTGGTGGGCTGGGACCTGGACAGCCTGGCCCTAGGGGAAGGACATGTGGGAGGTGTAGGGAAGAGGTCAAAGTTTGTGAGGAAGAGTTTCTTAGACATGCTGGGACATGAAGATGGAGGGGGTTTGGGAGTGGAGGAAGAGGTAGTGGTTGTAGGAGGTGTACGTCTGCTGAATTTGTGTGAAGGTGCATGAGCCGGAGGCCGTTGTGAGGTGGATGGCTATTGGGTAGGTGTGTGCCTGCGTTTGTGTAGTTTGGGAGGAGGGCTCACAGACACACTGGGAGAGGACACAGAGGATGTGTGAATGGTAGTGGGGGTGGTGATTGCACGTGAGCAGTGTGTGGTGATGGGCGTGCTGGAGGTAGTGGATGAAGATGTAGTGTAGTACATGTAGTGACCACTGCACACTTGGATTTGCAAAGAGGCTGGTTGGCTAAGGTGTAACATATTAAGTACAATGCATTTAGGCCCTCATTACAACCCTTGTGGTCGGTGGTAATTTGGAGAAAGGTACTGCCAACAGGCTGGTGGTACCTGTTCCCAAAATATGACATTGGCCGTTTGGCTTGAGCCAAACCGCCAATGTACCACTCCGTCCGCCAGGGTGACGGGGAGGGAGGAGGAGGACGTGGAGGAGGGGGACACAGTGGAGGCAGTGGATGTTGGTGTGTCTGCATGGGGATGGTGCTTGTGTGAGTGCCTGTGGGATGTGTGATGCTTTTGTTTGCCTGTCCACTCTTGTGTGTTGATGAGTGTGCACGCTGGTCTGATGGTGTGCTTGGGATAGGCTGAGGTACAGGGGATTGGGTCTGGGTAGAGAAAGTTGGAGGGGGGAGGCTGGACACAGGGACAATGGCTGCCATCAGCGCTGAGGCCAGAGCCTGAAATGCTCTCTGTTGGGCCGCCACGCCAGAATGAATGCCCTCCAGGTATGCATTTGTTTGCTGCAAATGCCTCTCAACACGCTGGATGGCATTCAAAATAATTGATTGCCCAACAGTGAGGGATCTCAGGAGGTCAATAGCTTCCTCACTGAGGGCAGCAGGGCTGACTGGGGCAGGGGCTGAGGTGCCTGGGGCGAAGGAGATGCCCACCCTCCTGGGTGAGCGGGCACGGGAAACTCGATGAGTGGCTGCTGGGAGGGCGGTGCTGGTGGAGCGGTGGCGGCTGTACCTGTTGATGCGGTGGGCACAGAGGAGCCTGCCACTGCAAGGCAGCTTCCATCAGAGGAGTCACTGTCACTGGTGTGCGTCCCACTGGTGCCTTCGGACTCTGTTACTTCACCCTCCAGGGCCAGGTGGGATGCAGCTCCCTTCTGCTGCAGTGCCACTGCTCCTCTGCCAGATGGTGCTAATGCACTCAAGGACAGGGTGACAACACAAAAAGGGGGGGGAGACAGAAGAGACACATGGTCAATGCCTGCAACACCACTACCATTGGCGGGCACAACACACAGGGAGCAGCCCTATGCACTAAGCCATGCACTGCCAGGGCAGGGGAAAAGCACATGCCCATAGGAGACTCTGTCGAGAACCATTTTATGCACAGCTGGAAGCCATAGGAGCCTGACTAGGTGAAGAGGGCAAATACTACCTTTGGGGTTGGACTGGGAATGAGGCTGCAAATCAATGGATCCACCTTTGCGCGTCTGCCCTGGCCTAGGGGAACCCACAGCCCATCTCCCCCACCCAGACACCTCGTCAAGCATGCAGAGTCAGCTGAATGAGAGTGCACTCACCCCCTTGTGGCTGCTGTGATGCCCTCAAGCGCCCATCCAACTCCGGATATGCCACTACCAGGATCCGGTACATCAGGGGGATCATGGTGAGACAGCAAGCCTTCCGCGTTGGGAGACCATCCCCAGCTGGGCCTCTGCCGTATTCTTGGTCCAGCGGCGCAGGTCCTCCCATCTTTTCCAGCAGTGGGTGCTCCGTCTATGGTAGACCCCCAGGGTCCGCACTTCCTTGGCAATGGCATGCCAAATACCCTTTTTCGGGTGGGCGTTGACCTAGAGGAAAAGTGAAGTAAAAGTGGATTTTACTCCCCCGTACATTTCTTCTCACACATTGGCCACAAACCTCCCATCCTGGCCCAGAAATACATACACACACCATCCTCACATGCTGGCCTGTCACCCACACCTGTCTCTTCCATCCACGACACTCCATACAATCATGTGCCATCCACCATGCACACAGTTTACTCACCTGTTTGCCTGGAGAACCGTACAGTTGCGTGTACTGGGGGAGGACTCCATCCACTAGTCTGTCCAACTCCTCTGAAGTGAAGGCAGGGGCCCTTTCCCCAGACACATGAGCCATTGTCGCTTCCAGACACAGGTCACAGCAGCACTTGCAGTCTAGGTCCTCTCCTGTTGAAGGTCAGGTATCAAGTGAGTGAACAGATAGAAAATGGCGGTCAAGTCCTTGGCGGTGTGTACCGTCACCACCGGCGTACATCGTCATTGGCTCCTAGAAACCATAGGGCTCAATGACAACCAATGCTGAGTTGCGCTGCTGTCTTCGGCCGCATACCGCGACGGTGTACAACGCCAGCGCAGTTACCTCATTTCCCCTTGTCCCACCTTACAGGTCAGGCAGCTGCCGTTTCAGGGGGCCACATGGCAGGCCAACTAACTGCGTCACACCTATTTAGGCCAGGAATACGGACAGACAAAGGCACATTGAGAAACTTTTACGTTTGTGCTAAACAGCCTTGTGAAACCTATGTGGTGTCTGACCCTCTGCTCACAGTTCTCCTCCATAGGGCACATCCGCTGGGGCAGGTGATACGATGGCGGCATCCTCCGGTGTACAGACCCCTGGTGGACCTGTCGACAATGGAAGACAGACACATGATTATGACTTACAGACTTGATCGTGCAACAATCCAGGAACTGTGTGCCCAGTTGGAGCCCGACCTGATGTCAGCTATCCACCATCCCACAGAAATACCCCCTCTAGTGCAGGTCCTGTCATTACTCCATTTCCTGGCCAGTGGGTCTTTTCAAACAACAGTAGCCATGGCATCAGGGATGTCACAGCCAATGTTCTCTAACGTGTTGTCCAGAGTGCTATCTGCCCTGCTGAAACAAATGGGCAGCTACATCGTTTTCCCTCAGGTGGAGGATCTGCCCATAGTGAAAGGTTACTTCTATGCCCTGGGACATATCCCCAACATAATTGGTGCCATTGATGGTACACATGTGGCATTTGTCCCCCCTCACAGGAATGAACAGGTGTACAGAAACCGGAAAAGCTACCATTCAATGAATGTGCAGATGGTGTGTTTGGCAGACCAGTACATCTCCCATGTGAATGCCAAGTATCCTGGCTCGTTGCATGACACTTACATTTTGAGGAATAGCAGCATCCCTTATGTGATGGGGCAACTCCAGAGGCACCGTGTGTGGCTAATAGGTGAGCCCAAGGTCGCCACACAGTTTAAATAGGTGTCTGGGTATGGGAGATTCCCTAAAGTTTGGAGTATGTCTAACAGTTGTCCCTCGATACTTGCAGGTGACTCTGGTTACCCCAACCTGTCAAGGCTACTGACCCCAGTGAGGAATCCCAGGACAAGGGCAGAGGAACGCTACAATGAGGCACATGGGTGAACTAGGAGGATAATAGAGTGCACATTCGGCCTCCTGAAGGCCAGATTCCGGTGCCTCCATCTGACAGGTGGATCCCTATACTACTCACCGAATAAGGTGTGCCAGATCATCGTGGCCTGCTGTAAGTTGCACAACTGGCTTTGCGACGCCAGGTGCCTTTTCTGCAGGAGGATGGGCCTAATGGTGGTCTTGTGGCAGCTGTGGAGTCTGTGGACAGTGAAGAAGAGGAGGCAGAAGAAGAAGATGGAGCCAACCGAAACAACATCATCATGCAATACTTCTAGTGAGACACAGGTAAGAGGATGGAACTGCTTCCCACATCTCATACTATTGTAGGACCTAGCATAAATCTGCCTTTTGACCTCTGTGTATGGACCCTGACTTGTCACTTTGGCTTTCCATTTCACAGATCTGGGTCCCACTTTGTGTCCTCTGCTACATTTACTGCTGGCCTACAACTGTGTAACATTGGTATGTGAACAAGTACATTGACATTGCTATATTTCAGAGATATTGCAATTACACATTTGTGAAAGCACAGACTGACTCCAGATTGTTTTGTGATTCAAGGGTGTTTATTTCTGTGCTAATACATGGAGGGGAGTGTGCAATGGGCTGGGGTGATGGTGGAGGAATGTCCATGGCAGAGTCCAGTCGCTTGGTCTCACAGGTGCATTGTCCAATGGGGCATAGGAAGGGGAGCAATGGCAGTTTAAGGTGGGCAGTGTGACAAAGTGGGACAGAAGGATTCAGGAGGGTCCTATTTCCTGGCGGGGGTCTTGGCAATGTTCTCTGTCTTGTTCCTGGATCTCAGGGACCGTTTGTGGGGTGGTTCTCCTTCCGCAGGGGGTGGGGTGCTGGTGTCTTGTTGGTCCTGTGGCGGTGCCTCCTGTCCACTAGCACCGGCGGAGGTGGAGGGCTATTCATCGTCCAGGCTAGTGTCAGGTGCCCATTTGTGTGCCACTGTGTCCCTCATGTTGTTGACGAGGTCTGCCAGCACTCCTGCAATGGTGACCAGGGTGTTGTTGATGGACTTCAAGTCCTCCCTGATCCCAAGGTAGTGTTCCTCCTGCAGCCGCTGAGTCTCCTGAAACTTGGTCAGTACCGTGCCCATGGTCTCCTGGGAATGCTGGTATGCTCCCATGATGTTTGAGAGTGCCTTGTGGAGTGTTGGTTCCCTGGGCCATTCCTCCCCCTGTCGCACAGCAGTCCTCCCAGCTTCCCTGTTATCCTGTGCCTCTGTCCCCTGAACCGTGTGCCCACTGCCACTGACCCCAGGTCCCTGATTTTCTTGGGTTGGTGGGTTTGCCTGGGTTCCCTGTAGTGGTGGACACACTGCTGATTGATGTGTCCTGGGACAGAGGGATGGGCCTGCTGGGTGGGTGCTGTGGTGGTGTTTCCTGAGGGGGGAGGGTCTGTGGTGGCTTGTGACAGTGGCTAGGGAACCGACTGTCCCGAGGTCCCTGATGGGCCGGGCTGGTCATCTTGATCAATGCATAGTTTTAGTATCTGTGTGTACCATCTTGTGCATTGGGTGAGGTACCCTCTACTCCTGTGCTTGCATTATTGTGTTTGCCCTTTTGTGATAGTTGGTTTGGGGTATGTGTCGGTATCTGTGCAGGACATGCTTTGGTGATGGTGGTCCATGCATAGGTGCTGCAGACAGGGCTTGTTATTGGGATGGGTGGGTTGCGATAGTGGGGTATGTTAGAGGTGGTGGAGTGTTGGGGGTGAGGGTTCGGGTAGGAGTTTGTGATGGCATACTGGTGGGGTGGTAACAATATGACTTACCAGAGTCCAGTCCTCCTGCTACTCCTGCGAGGCCCTCAGGATGCAGTATTGCAAAGACTTGCTCCTCCCATGTTGTTAGTTGTGGGGGAGAAGGTGGGGTCCACCACCAGTCGTCTGTACAGCAATCTGGTGTCTGGATACCACGGAACGCACCTTCCCCCGTAGGTCATTCCACCTCTTTCTGATATCATCCCGTGTTCTTGAATGCTGTCCCACTGCGTTGACCCTGTCGACAATTCTCCGCCATAGCTCCATATTCCTAGCAATGAAGGTGTGCTGCACCTGTGATCCGAAAAGCTGTGCCTACCTGGATGATTTTCTCCACCATGACCCTGAGCTCCTCCTCTGAAAACCTGGGGTGTCTTTGAGGTGCCATGATGTGGTGTGGGTGATGTGTGAGATGATGTCTGTTGTGATGTGTGGGGGGATGTGTTGTATGAGTGATGGTGTTGTGTGCCTGTGGATGCTGGTGTTGTGTTTGCTAATCTCTCTCTCTGGGCTTCTTCCAAAATTGTTTGTTGTAAGGGGTTGTGGGCAATGTGGGTGTGTGTTTTATAGTGTTGTGGGTGTGTGGGTGTGGTGTGTGTATGTGTGTCAGGTGTGTGTATTTTGAATTGTCCAATGTGATTGTATTTTGTAAATGTGTGTGTATTTCGAGCGCGGCGGTGTGTACCACCAATGGATTACCACGGTTGTAAAACCGCCGAGTTGATTTGTGGGTCGTGATAGTGTGGGCGTATTGTTGTTGGCGTGATAATGTAGGTTTTGGTATTGCAGGTTTATCACTAACCTTTGGTGTGGCGGACTTGTGTGGGTGTCTGTATTGTGGCGGATTCCGAGATGTGGGTCGTAATACCTGTAGTGGAATTCCGCCACCGCAACGGTATGTTGGCTGTCTTCAGCGCGGCGGAAAGCGGGATTTATCACCAGGGTTGTAATGAGGGCCTTAGTGTCTTTGCATAACGAAATGTCTATAAAATGGAGCAGGACGATGGCACACACTTTCTGTAGATGGTACTTTGGGACTTTGCAATAACACAATTCTTGTTTTTGGACTCAAGGAAATGTTACTTCGACCAGTAAATAATATGCCCCTATTAAATGTAGCTCCTTCCGGAACTTATTTTCCTTCTCGTAGTACATTGGTAATGTAAGAGACATTGCAGTTTTCTTTAAGTGCTGAGGGATTACGAGGCAGACACAAGCATGCATTTAAAGTGGTCCAAGACTGCCCATCTGAGATTGCGGAGCAGAGGTGCCCTTGTGGATGCAACCCCTCTGGAATTGCTAAATTTGATTTAAATATGCATTGGTTCTGCCACGTAGACTCATGTCAACTTGAGCAGCAGCTATATCTGTAATTAGGGTATGGTCGCACTAAATGTGGGCAGGAAGAGGTATTAATGTAGATCACAGAATTGTTCGGAGGTATTACAGTTTTATAGCTTTTTCTCAGAAAAAGCTACAAAACTTTGCATTTATCCCTTTTGGTTCAAAGAAAGCTTCCTGACTCTCATTCAGCATCCCACCACTATGTTACCTTCTTCCATGCACTGTGGGCTTCAATAAGTTTATTAATTTATTTATATATTTATTAAGAGAGAGCTACACTTGAGGATAGCGGACCACTGCACACTTGAATTTGCAAAGAGGCTGGTTGGCTGAGGTGTAAAATCTTAAGTACAATGCATTTAGACCCTCATTACGACCCTTGCGGTCGGCGGTAATTTGGAGAAAGGTACTGTCAACAGGCTGGCAGTACCTTTTCCCAAATTATGACATTGGCGGCTTGGCTTGAGCCAAACCGTCAATGTACCACTCCGTCTGCCAGGGTGGTAACAGCCGCCGGGCTCTCTAGCCCGACGGCTGTCACAATCCCACCCCTGGGATTATGAACCCATCGTACGCTTGCCACGAAAACAATGGCGGTAGGCACTATCAGTGCCAGGGAATTCTTTCCCTGGCACTGATAGTGGTCTCCCTCGCCCCCCTCCCCAGAGTCCTCCCCCATCCTCCCCCTCCCCTTCCCGACCCCCCACACATTACACACCCACACGTGCACAGATACACACTCATACACACACGCATACCCACATCCACCCACGCATGAGCACATACATACCCACACACCGCAACACACACCAACATACATTGATGTACACACGTATTCACAACACACAACATATACAACACTCACCTTCAGTCATTCACGCACTCATTCAACGTGACTCACACCCGCATGCACGCATACATAAACAGACACACACACACAACACCCCCACACACACACCCTCTCTCCTGTCAGAGAACATGACTTACCTGCTTGCAGGGGGTCCTCTGGCAGGAGATGGGACGCAGCGCTACTGCCAGCATCAGCGTCCGCCAGCAAAATACTGTCAGGCCGTATCATTGCTCATGATACGGTCGGCGGTGTTTTGCTGGCATGGCGCTGTTGCTGACAGCAGTGCCACCTTACCGCCGTCCAGCACCATGACCGTCGACGGTATTCCGCCAGCCTTCTGGTGGAATTCCATCTATGGTCATAATGCGGGTGGGCGGCTGGTAGCCACGGCAACGGTATGTTGGCTGCCGTCGCGGTAGGCGGTCAATGCCTCAAATGTTGTAATGAGGGCCTTAGTCTTTAAAAGTATGACATAGTTATGTACAGGAGTGAGGGGAAACACTCTGAACATAGTACATACATTTATAGAGGGGTAGCAGTGAATTAGCAGATGTTTTCCTGCCAACGGGTTCGGAGTGAAATCTAAATGACGAGAGTGAAGCTTTAGTTGTCTATGACATCACTCAGAACCCTGAGGTGAAAAAAATCTCCATAATTCACTTTCTACCAATCTTTAAAAAGATGTTATATATGGCCGCCCAAATAATCCGTCCCTGCCTTCAACTACTGCGCAGGAGAAGTGGATAACAGGAGAGCTATGCATAACATGCCCTTTCCTCTCTGATGCAAATAGGAGACATAAATATCACCTGCTATCCTTAAGGAAAGCTCACTACCTTCCCTGCCTTCCTTTCGCCTCCTGCAACTGTGCTTTCTGCTTCCAGTCAAAGCAGACAAAGCACTGTGCCAACAGGCTCTCAGAGCCTCAGAGCCTGTCAGCCAGGCCTGGAAGGCCTTTATGGCATCACAAGAGCTGATAGCCAGTTTTGAACCAACTGTTGTGATGTCACAACAAGGAGTTATGACTTTCAGAAACTGAAATGAAAGACAGAGACTCTAGATGAAACTACTACATAAAAACATCATTAAGGAGGCTCTTCTACCACTTTATGGAGTATTTATTATCGACATTCAAAAACAACCTGTGCAGAATATCGACTACCAACAATTATGTATTAATTATTCTATTTATTTCATTATAATACATTTTATCCAAAGCAATGTAGCAACAGTATCAGTACAAAGAGGAGGGAAGCTATTTCAGGTAGCAAAAGTTAATGACTAATATTATGCAGACAAGGAAGTTTTCAACACTTTCTCAATCGTCAATAAATTAAGGAGCAGATCTTATTGCAAGAGGAAGTTGGTTCCATAACCACTGGTCCAGTGCTTAATTTGAGATGATGGCTTCCGGATCGGGGTACAAGCATTCATTTTCTGCATCAGGTATTTACTGCGACCAAAATAAACATATCGGAAAGGTGGAGGAAGAGGAAAACGAGAAGGTGTCACAAAGGGACAAAGCAGAGAGCTGTATGAGTGAGATGAAGGGGTGGCTGTAAATGGATTACAGAGGCTCGAGATGGCTTGCACATTTAAATGCAGCAGCCACGTGTTTCTAAAGGGAGCTTTGGGCATTGTCACTCTTTATTTATAAATTAAGAACTGGTAAAATAGCACAAATGAATGAATCCGGATGATTAATAGGGATGACAAACTCCAAATACCGGGGAGCTGAATACAAAGCGTGTCTTAGAAAAATCAGACAGGACAGGTAAGGATGGGTTATGGAATTATATCATAATGACAGGTCACAGTAAATGAAGTAAAAATCCCAAACCAATTTAAAAAACAAGTGGAGTAAATTTTAATAAATTATCTGGCATTTAAATGACAAGAATCTAATCAGTAAAACCAGCGTTATGGATTTTTAAAGTTTTTAGTAGAAACTAGTGCCTAAAAGATCAAAGCACCAACCGCGGCCATTTAGTCTTGCGTGATCTGATAAAAGTCTAAAAACATTGTTAACCACAAGTTGGATACAAGAAGTGGATTGGGCAATATTGGTGCTTGCCTTCAGACTTAGAAACATTTCTGAGAAAAAGTGTCTGAGATGATAAAGTTCAGCGGGGCAAGGTTACGGATGGGGTCGGAGGAGGAAGCATCATTGTCAGATTGCTTTGGGTCAAAGTCGCTGTTAGACTTTTCATCCTTGGTGTGGTCTCCCTTAACTTTTTGCCTCTGTTTCCCAGGTTGTTGATGTGTGCTGGACTCTGATTTTGCTGTTTTTGTTACTCTGGACACTTTACCACTGCTAACCAGTGCTAAAGTGCAAGTGCTCCTATACAAAATGTGCATGTAATTGGCTTATGCATGATTGGTATATTTGATGTATTAGTAAGTCCCTAGTACAGTGCACTAGAGGTGCCCAGGGCCTGTAACTCAAATGCTACTAGTGGGCCTGCAGCACTGGTTGTGCCACACACATATGTAGCTCTGTATTCATGTCTCCGACCTGCCACTGCAGTGTCTGTGGGTGCAGTTTTTAACTGTAAATTCGAATTGGCAAGTGTACCCACTTGCCAACCCTAACCCTTCCCTTTTCTTACATGTAAGACACCCCTAAGGTAGGCCCTAGGTAGCCGCAAGGGCAGGGTGCAGTGTATGGTTAAGGTGCGACATATAGGGGGTCATTCCAACCCTGGCGGTCGGTGTTAAACCTGCGGCCAAACCGCAAACAGGCTGGCGGGGTAAAAAATGGAATTCCGACCCTGACGGAAACCGCCAACAGAGACTGCCACATTACCACACCGCCCGCCATGGCGGCACAAACAAACAGCGCGGCGGTCACCGCCAATAGACAGGCGGGAGACAATGTACCGCCCACTGTATCACAAGCTACCAATCCGCCACCTTTTCCGGGGTGGTAGCCCCGCCGATAAAAACACGGCGGAAACGCCATTTAGAAGGGAAAATGCCCACCTCCATATACCCCACGAGGAATCAGGACAGCATGGAACCCGAACTCCACATACTCCCAGCGATAGTGTTCCTACTCCTCTACCAGGAGAACGAACGCCGGCGCAAAAGACAACGGTGAGTACAGCACCTACGACACATGGGAGGGGGGAGAAGAACATATTACGGGTACACACATACGCGACACACCCACCCTCACCCTCACCCACTACAACACACACATCAATGCATAGCAACACATCAGAGTGACACCCCCCAAACCCCCCGGAAGAATGCAAATACAAAAGGAAATGATTCTAAACATTGGAATATATTGTATAACTGGCTTAAAAATATATCTACACATCAAAAAATCCTATATACATAAATGTACAAGTCCGAGCATTGTAGCATGCATTGTCCATGGACCACTGGGCCCAAATCACATGGGCAAAGCCCACACAATATACCTGACTCCAACGGAGAGAACACTGCAGGGGCATCAGATAGCAAAACTACAGGCACCTCAGGGGGAAGGGAAGGGAAGGGGGGGCACCTCAGCCAGATGAGTGAACGACGCCAGATCCACGAGGGGCTTCCATGGCCACTGTTCAATCCTGGGGAGTGCAAAGCCACAGTCTCACAAGTCTCTGCAGTGGGTGGTTTGCCCACTGGACCATCCTGGGGAGTGCAAAGCCACAGTCTCACAAGTCTCTGCAGTGGGTGGTTTGCCCACTGGACCATCCTGGGGAGTGCAAAGCCACAGTCTCACAAGTGGATAACAGTCTCCACTGGTTCTGGAGGGGGCTTTGTGCCCAGAGTGCTTCGTGCAGCCCTGCCCAACACAGATGCGGGCCAGCCTCTGCCACTCATGGGGCAGCGGTGCTTGAGACGGCGGTGCCCTGTTCAGCGGTGCTTGAGATGAAGGGCCCAGTTCAGCGGTGCTTGACACGGCGGTGCCCAGTTCAGCGGTGCTTGAGATGAAGGGCCCAGTTCAGCGGTGCTTGAGACGGTGGTGCCCAGTTCAGCAGTGCTTGAGACGGCGGTGCCCAGTTCAGCGGTGCTTGAGATGATGGGCCCAGTTCAGCGGTGCTTGAGACGGCGGTGCCCAGTTCAGCGGTGCTTGAGACGGCGGTGCCCAGTTTAGCGGTGCTTGAGATGAAGGGCCCAGTTCAACGGTGCTTGAGACGGCAGTGCCCAGTGCAGCGGTACTTGAGACGGCGGTGCCTTGTTCAGCGGTGCTTGAGACGACGGTGCCCAGTTCAGCGGTGCTTGAGACGGCGGTGCCCAGTTCAGCGGTGCTTGAGATGAAGGGCCCAGTTCAGCGGTGCTTGAGACGGCGGTGCCCAGTGCAGCGGTACTTGAGACGGCGGTGTCCTGTTCAGCGGTGCTTGAGATGAAGGGCCCAGTTTAGCGGTGCTTGAGACGGCGGTGCCCAGTTCAGCGATCGCCTGTGTCCCTTCCCCACCTTGGGCGGTGTGCCAGCTGTCTCCACACTTCCTGCCGGAGCCATGGTAGGGGTTTTAGTCCCTGCTGTTTTCACCCTCTCGCGCCGGCCACTGCCTATCTTTGGATGTTTCTCCGGGGGTGGGCTGTCCGTGCCTTGGCTCCGTACTGAACTTGCTGGCCTGGAGGGTGGGGGACTCCACAGTCCATGGCAGACTGTCATGACAGGGCCCGGTTTTGTCATGGCTGAGGTGCTGACTATAGTCCTATGACATGGACGGGGTGGGGGAGTTGGTGGAAAGATGTTGAGTTTGGACAGGAAAAACTTCTTAGGAGCAGTGGGACGGGTAGGTCTAGTGGGTATGGGAGTGGAGGAAGAGGTTGTGGTTGTAGGAGTATGAAGTCTGGTGTCTTTGGGTGCAGGTGCTTGGGCTGGAGGCTGTCGTGAGGTGGATGGCTGTTGGGCGGGTGGCTGCCTGTGTTTGTGTATCTTGGAAGAGGGGGTCACAGACACACTGGGAGGGGACACAGGGGACGCGTAAATGGTAGTGGTGGTGGTGACTGCACGTGTGCGGGGGTTCTGGTGTGTGTGCTGGTGATGGACGTAGTGGCTGAAGATGTTGTGCATGCAGGTGTGAGTGGAGACGTGACAGGGAGGGAGGAGGGAGATGAGGAGGAGGGGGACACAGTGGAGGCAGTGGGTGTTGGTATGTCTGTATGTGGATGTTGCTTGTGTGAATGCCTGTGTGATGTGTGGTGCTTATGTCTGCCTGAGCTTCCCTTGGGTGTTGAGGTGTGTGCAGGCTGGTCTGATGGTGTGTCAGGGATAGGCAGAGGTACAGGTGATAGGGTCTGGGTGGAGGAAGTTGGAGGGGGGAGGCTAGAGACAGGGACAATGGCTGCCATCAGTGCTGAGGCCAGAGTGTTGAACGATTGCTGTAGGGCAGCCTGACCACAATGAATTCCCTCCAGGTATGCATTACTCTGGTGCACCTCTCTTTCTACACCCTGGATGGCATTCAAAATGGTAGACTGCCCAACAGTGAGCGTCCTCAGGAGGTCAATGACCTCCTCACTGAGGGCAGCAGGGGTGACTTGGGCAGGGCCTGAGGTGCCTGGGGCGAAGGAGATGCCCACCTTCCTGGGTGAGCGGGCACGGGGCAAACGCTGAGGGGCTGCTGGGAGGGCGGTGCTGGTGCGGTGGGTGGCGGCTGTACCTGTTGATGCGGGGGGCACAGATGTTGCCGCCACCACAAGGGAGCTCCCTTCAGAGGACGAGTCCGTGTTGCTGATGTCTGCCCGAGTCCCCGCTGTGGAGCTCCCCTCGCCCTCCGTCCCACTGGTGAATTCGGAGTCCGTTGCATGGTCCTCCATGGCCATGTGGGATGCAGCTCCCTCGTGCTCTGATGCCACTTCTCCTCCGCCTGATGATGCTAATGCACACATGAACAGGAAGACCACAAAAAAGGGGGGGAGAAAATAAAGACATGTTGAGTGCATGCATTGGCGACACCGTTGGCGGATAGGACAGAAACAGAAGCCCCCTGCACTACGCCGCGCACTTGGGGTCGACTACTCAATCCGTGGAACATGGCCTGCAAGCCTATGGACGACATCTGCACACATAGATGACACAGGGCCTTGATTAGCTGTACTTGGCACCCTACAGAGGTGGGGGGCGGGGGCACAGGGCCATGCCTTACGGAGGGGCCTAGCCTACAGAAATCGCCCTGGCCTAGGGATACCCACAGCCCTCCTCCCCCACCCAGACACCTCCACTGCGCGCAAAGTCAACAGAATGAGAGTGTACTCACCCCCTTGTGTCTGCTGTGATGTCCTCACGCGCCCATCCAAATCGGGGTAGGCCACCGCCAGGATCCGGGACATCAGGGGGGTCAAAGTCCGACTGGCACCCCTCCCGCGTTGGGAGGCCATCCCCAGCTGAGCCTCCGCCGTCTTCCTGCTCCAGCGTCGGATGTCCTCCCATCTCTTCCGGCAGTGGGTGCCCCGTCTCTGGTGGACCCCCAGGGTCCGGACGTCCTTGGCAATGGCACGCCAAATATCAATCTTCTGGTGGGCGCTGACCTATGTGAAATGTACAGGGGGGGAAAAATAGTCATCACCATCTGCATGCTCAATGTGAGTGGCCCCCCATCCCTACCCTTGCCATGTGGCACATGCTCTCACCGTCGTTTGATGCATGCCTCAATCGCTCCCCTCCCCACCATCATTCATCCACCCCACTCAACACAGGCATTGCCAACAAAGCATGGTCCCAGTGTACTTACCTGTTGGTCTGGAGGACCGTAGAGTAGCGCATACTGGGGGAGGACCCCATCCACAAGTTTCTCCAATTCCTGAGCAGTGAAGGCAGGGGCCCTTTCCCCAGTCGCATGAGCCATTGTCTCTTCCAGACCGAGGTCACAGCAGCACTTGCAGTGTAGGTCCTCTCCTGTCGAAGATCAGGTATTGAGTGATTAAGCTGTTAGAAAATGGTGGTCTCGCCCGCGGCGGTGTGTACCGCGGCGGTGAGTACTGCGACCGCCGGCGCACATCTTCATTGGCTCCTGAGACCCATAGGGTTCAATGTTAACCAATGGTGCTTAGCGCCGCGGTCTTCGACCGCCTACTGCCACGGTGTGCCATGCCAGCGCATTTACCTCACATCCCATTGTCGCACTTCACAGGTCAGGCAGCTGCCATTTCAGGGGCCCACATGGCTTTCTTTCTACTGCGTCACACATACCTAGGCCTTGCATCAACACTCATACAAGCCATTCAATGCATTGGGAATCGTGTTATGTGCAAGCTGTGGTTACGTACCTGTGGGTTGATTGACTCTATGCTCACTGTTGTCCTTCATAGGCACCGTCCTCTGGGACATGCGAGGAGATGGAGGAATCTTCCCGTGTACAGACCGCTGGTGGACCTGTCGACAATGGAGGAAAGACATGTCATACTGACATACAGGTTTGACCGAGCCACTATCCATGAACTGTGTGCCCAGCTGGAGCCAGACCTGATGTCACCAATCCGCCAACCGCCTTTGCAAGTGGGTCATTTCAAACAACAGTGGCCATATCATCAGGGATGTCTCAGCCTATGTTTTCCAAGGTGTTGTCCAGAGTGTTGTCTGCCCTGCTGAAACACATGCGCAGCTACATCGTTTTCCCTGAGGTGGGGGATTTGCCTACAGTGAAAGGTGACTTCTATGCCCTTGGACATATCCCCAACATCATAGGTGCCATTGATGGGACACATGTGGCTTTGGTACCCCCCAGCAGGAGTGAACAGGTGTACAGAAACAGGAAGAGTTATCATTCGATGAATGTACAGATGGTGTGTTTGGCAGACCAGTACATCTCCCATGTGAATGCCAAGTTCCCTGGCTCAGTGCATGACGCGTACATCATGCGGAATAGCAGCATCCCTTACGTGATGGGTCAACTCCAGAGGCACCGTGTGTGGCTAATTGGTGACTCTGGTTACCCCAACCTGTCATGGCTACTGACCCCAGTGAGGAATCCCAGGACAAGGGCAGAGGAACGCTACAATGAGGCCCATGGGCGAACTAGGAGGGTGATCGAGCGGACCTTCGGCCTCCTGAAGGCCAGGTTCTGGTGCCTCCATATGACAGGTGGTTCTCTCTACTGCTCACCAAAGAAGGTGTGCCAGATCATCGTGGCCTGCTGTATGCTTCACAACCTGGCTTTGCGACGCCAGGTGCCTTTTCTGCAGGAGGATAGTCCAGATGGTGGTATTGTAGCAGCTGTGGAGCCTGTGGAGAGTGAAGACGAGGAAGCCGAAAAGGACGACATAGACAACAGGAACACAGTAATACAGCAGTATTTTCAGTGACACACAGGTAAGAATCCACACGGCATATTACATATACTTAACCACTACTACGTCTCTACTGTCTGTCCTTTTCCCCCAGTGTATGGTAACTGAGTTGTGACTGTCCCTTCCGATTTCAGAGATGTGGGCCCCACTGCGTGACATCTGCTTTGTTTCCCCATGGACTACAGCTGTGTGACAGTGGTATGTTGGCATCACAATGTAAATATGCATTTTGGCACAGTAATCTCTAATACATTTGTACTAAATCATATCCAGACTCCAGAATGTTTTGTGCAATAACTGTGTTTATTTCTGTGCTCTATATTGGTGGGTGGTTGCAAATCGGTGAGGGGTGATGGTGGAGGATTGTCCATGGCAGAGTCCAGACTAGTATTATCACAGGTGCATTGTCCAAATGGCAGTGGGAAGTGGAGCAGGGGCAGTTTAAGGATGGACAGAGTGACAATGTGGGTCAGTGGGATGACAATCAGGGAGGTATCCTTTGCTGGCGGGGGTCTTGGCATCTTACTCTGTCTTCTTCGTGGATCTCAGGGCCCGCTTGCGGGGTGGTTCTCCTTCTGCAGGGGGTGGGTTGCTGGTGGCCTGTTGGTCCTGTGGTGGGGCCTCCTGTCCACTAGCGCCGGCAGAGGTGGTAGGCAGTTCTTGGTCCATGCTAGTGTCAGGGGCCCTCTGTGGTGCCACAGTGTCCCGCAATGTGGTGACTACCTGATTCAGAGCCCCTACAATGGTGCCCAGGGCGGAACTGATGGTTCGTAGTTCCTCCCTGAACCCCAAATACTGTTCCTCCTGCAGGAGCTGGATCTCCTGAAACCTGGCCAGGACCGTCGCCATCGTCTCCTGGGAATGACGGTAGGTTCCCATGATAGAGGAGAGGGCCTCGTGGAGAGTGGGTTCCCTGGCCTGTCCCCCCCCTGTCGCACAGCAGCCCTCCCAGTTCCCCTGTTTCCCTGGGCCTCTGTCCCCTGGACCGTGTGCCCACTACCACTGCCCCCAGGTCCCTGTTGTTGTTGGGGTGGTGGGTTAACCTGGGTGCCCTGTAGTGGTGGACACACCGCTGATTGACGTGTCCTGGGGACAGAGGTATGGGCCCGCTGGGTGGGTGCTGTGCTGGTGTTCCCAGAGGGGGGAAGGTCTGCTGTGGCCTGTGGCTGCTTGAGGGGAACCGACTGTCCCGAGGTCCCCGATGGGCCGGGCTGGTCATCTAGATCCAGGTCGACAGAGGTGCTGTCATCACTGTGGGCCTCTTCTGGGGGTGGAGTGGACATTTGTGGACCCTCCTGCGCGGTGACATGGCGTTAGGGTCCTGCAGGGGTATAAATAGATGGCTATTGCATCTGTGTGTGCCATAGCGTGCAATGGGTGGGTGCCCGTGTACCCCAGTGCTGGCATTCCTGTGTGGGGGCTTTTGTGATGGTGGTTTGGGGGGGGATGGGGATGTGCAGTGGGCATGCTTTGGTGATGGGTGTCCATGCTTTGTGGTCGCATGCAGGGCTTGGGGTTGGGATGGGTGGGTTGTGATGGTGAGACGTTTACAAGGAGTAGGTGTGATGGGGGTGAGGGTGAGGGTGGGGGTATGAGTTGGCATGCTGGTGGGGTGGGGGGGATGAAGTTGTGAAGATGAGACTTACCAGAGTCCATTCCTCCAGATACTCCTGCGAGGCCCTCAGGATGCAGGATCGCCAAGACCTGCTCCTCCCATGTTGTAAATTCTGGGAGAGGAGGTGGCGGTCCGCCGCCAGTCCGCTGCACCGCGATGTTGTGCCTGGATACCATTGAACGCACCTTCCCCCGTAGGTCGTTCCACCGCTTCCTGATGTCGTCCCTATTTCTTGGGTGCTGTCCCACTGCATTTACCCTGTCGACTATTCTGCTCCATAGCTCCATCTTCCTGGCAATGGAGGTGTGCTGCACCTGTGTTCCGAAGAGCTGTGGCTCTACCCGTGCGATTTCCTCCACCATGACCCTGAGTTCATCCTCAGAAAACCTGGGGTGTCTTTGCGGTGCCATGGGGTGGTGTGGGTGATGTGTGGGGTGGATTGTGTGGTGCTAAGTGTGGTGATGTGTATTGGTGTGTTGTGTGAAGTGCGTGGTAATATTGCTGGGTGAAAGTAAAATGCGCGTCTGGGTGCTCGGATCTCTATTTCTCTGTGCGTGGTCCCGATTATGGAGGAGTGGGGGTTTGAGGGTGATGTGGGTGTGTGTTTTATATTGTCTTGGGTGTGTGGGAGTGGTGTTTGTATGTGTATCAGGTGTGTGTATTTTGATTTGTCCAATGTGGTTGTATTTTGTAAGTGTGTGTGTATTTTGAGCGCGGCGGTGTGTACCGCCAATAGAATACCGCAGTTGAAAGACCGCCGCGTGGATTCGTGTGTCGTGATAGTGTGGGCATATTTCTGTTGGCGTGACGGTGGAGGTTTGGTCATCGCCAGTTTCTCGCTGGCCTTTGGTGTGGCGGACTTTTGTGGATGTCTGTATTTTGGCGGTTTGCCTGTTGTGGGTCAGAATGACCGTGGCGGTTTACCGCGGCCGCGGCGGTATGTTGGCAGTCTTCTGACAGCGGTAAGCTGATTTTACCGCCAAGGTTGGAATGACCACCATAGTATTGTGTTTTATATGTCCTGACATTTAAATATTGCTAAATTTGCTTTTCACTGTTGCAAGGCCTGTCCCTCTCATAGGTTAACATGGAGGCTACCTATAAACATGACTACATTTTAGATTCTCTTTGGGAGCGGATGGACATGTGGAGTTTGGGGTCTCGGAGCTCACAATTTAAAAATACATCTTTTAGTAAAGTTGATTTTAAGACTTTGGGCCTCATTACAACCTTGGAGGACGGTGTTAATCCGTCCCAAATGTGACGGATATACCACCCTCCATATTACGAGTCCATTATATCCTATGGAACTCGTAATACGGCGGGTGGTATATCCGTCTCCTCCAAAGTTGTAATCAGGCCCTTTGTGTTTGTAAATGCCACTTTTAGAAAGTGAGAATTTTATGGCTTATACCATTTCTGTGACTCTGCCTGTTTGTGGATTTCCTGTCTGGGTCAGTTTGACAGTTGGGCTGGTTGCACCTCACACTAGACAGTGACACAAAGGGAGCTGGGGTGTGGTCTCCATTTCCTGATGAGCCATCTGGGCTAGGAGGTAGGGGAGGAGTGGTCACTCACATCTGAACGGGCTGTGCCTGCCCTCACACAATGCAGTCTCCAACCCCCTGGTGAGTGTCTGGGGCCTGGCCTGGGCAAGGCAGGATTTCACAATCAAGAAATACTTTGCTTTGAAGTAGGCTTTTCTCAAAGGAGAAATTGGGTATAAGAAGGGCACCTAAAACCACACACTTTAGAACACTTCTGGAAACCAAGAGGAACCTCTGTCTGGAAAAGAGCTGAAGAGCTGTGGAAGAAGAGCTGCCCTGCCTGTGACTGTTCTTTGTGGAGCTATCCTGCAGTTGCTGCTTCTGCCAGAGTAAGAGGGCAAAGACTGGACTTTGTGTGTCTTCCATCTTGTGAAGATCTCCAAGGGCTTGATTTAGAGCTTGCCTCCTGTTGTTTGAAGTCTCAGGGACAGCAAAGACTTCTCTCTGCCAGCACCTGGAGTCTCTGGAGAGACTCCTACTCTGCCAAGTGCGGCCCATCCTGTTCCTGGAACCATGAAAGGAGAAGCTGGCAGCCTAAGAGGAAGAAATCCACACACAGATTGCCGAGCGGGGAAAAGATCGACGCAACTACGATCTGCGGCTGAAAAAAATCGACGCACCACCAGCTTCGTGGCTGGAAATCGACGCTCGCCTGCAATGTGAGCAAAGAATCGTAGCACGGAGCTGGATAAACGACGCGCAGCATTGCTGACAGAGGCTGGTGAGATTGCAACCCGTGCTGCGTGTTTTTTTGGATCATCGTGCAGCTGGATTTCCGACGCAAACACCGCTGGGCATGTAAAAACAACACAAGGCCTGCCCGGACCTGAGAGGGCTGACCGGATCAACGCATTGCTCTCCTGCAGAGAGAAGAAACGACGCACCCCGACCCGATGAGAGGCGAAACGACTCAAGGTCTCGCTCGTGAGTGAAATCGATGCATCACAAGCCCTTTTTGACGCACACTCTCCCGTGCAGGGTTATTTTTGACGCACCCAAGGTACATTTTCACGCTAACAGTGTTATGTTTAAAACTACATGAAGACTCTTTTTGCTTTTTAATTGATAACTTGACTTGTGTATTGTGGATTTTTGTCATTTTGGTCTTGTTTTATTTAGAAAAATGTTCTCTATTTTTCTAAACCTGTGTTGTGTCGGTTTGTGGTCTTTTCATTAAGTTACTGTGTGTGGTGCAAATACTTTACACCTAGCACTCTGAAGTTAAGCCTACTGCTCGTGCCAAGCTACCAAGGGGGTAAGCTGGGGTTATCTGAGAGTGATTCTCTTTTACCCTGACAAGAGTGAGGGTCCTTGCTTGGACAGGGGGTAACCTGACTGCCAACCAAAGACCCCATTTCTAACAGTAGCACTGTAGATTTCTACATTCAGACTTAGGCCCAGATGTATGACCTTTTGTTTTGCGACTCGCAATTTGCGATCTGTTTGAGAATCACAAATTGAGTCACAAAGCAAAAAGCACAACAGTGTTAAGTCACTGTTTGCAATTCCCAAAAGTGTCGCTAATGACCTACCTCATCAACATTTATGAGTTTGGTCAAAATTTGCGACCCCATTGGGAATGGCCACTCTCACAGGGTTGCTAGCCTGCTCGGGACTGCCAACCACCATGTTTGTGTCTGCTTTCAGTAAAGCAGTTTTTTTTTAAATGCATGCCATTTTCCTTGAAGGAAAATGGGATGCATTTCAAAAAGAAAAATGAAAAGTTTTCTTTTCATTTTTTTCCAGAGTTGGAAGTGGTCCGTGGGACCACTGCCTGCTCTGATAAAACATTTTTGCTACCATTCACAAAGGGGAAGGCATCCTTGGAGGGCCCCCTCCCGTTTGCGAATGGTTTAACACCAATTTGAAATTGGAATTAACTGCAATTGTTTTGGAATCACATTCACGATCACAAAATAGTCATACATACCCCTGCAAGTCACAATTAGGAAGGGATGCCCTCGGAACGCCCTTTCCTAAAACCCTGTTTTGCGAGTCGGTAACTGCATACTGACTTCCAAAATAGGAATTTTTTATTAGGGAAATGCTTTTTGTTGGCGGTTCTGTAAATCGGCCCATTTGCAACCAATAAAAAGCTACATACCTGTGGCTGTTAGTCTCTGAAATGAAAGTCGAGAATCTCTAGTGGGATGAGGCGGAGGACTGTATCCAAAGACAGTTCCATGAGGCCAGGATACCCCTTTGGCGAAGGGTCACTGGAAAAGGATTTGCTACAGAAGAGAACAATGTAGCCTGAGAAGCTGTGAAGTCAATCCTACCAGTGATGGACCTCAGAAGGATAGGCTAGCAGATTGGTCCCGGTCTCCTCCTGGTTCTCAGAGCATTTTAGGGGCCTCAGTTTTGGATGTGGGCCAGCTGGGCACCTTTAGCACCACTTCCAAGGGTCCAGGCTTGAGGACACCACTTTGGAGGTTAGGACTCACTTAGCATGGGTCCAGATGTAAGTTCACGATGGAGGAAGCCTACTGTATGCCTGTGGCTCGAAACAGGAGGCTGACAAACTACTCCTGGGGCAGATCACGATTCAGCTCACAATCAAGTCATTCTACTTAGGCAGAAGGAAGAAGAGTAACAGGACAGTATTCCAGCAGGGCTGCAGTCCTTCAGAACAGCAGTCAAGCAGGGTGTGAGCCCTTCCAGCAGCATAGGGGTTCTACCTGGCAGAGTAGCCATAGGTCCAGATGCGTACTGAAGGGTTACTGTCTGAGGTCTCCTTTTTAATAACCTGGTCCCATCCTTCTGAAAGATAGGAGGAGCCTCTAGGCAGTGACCTTGAAGTGCATGAAATTTCCTAACCCCTCTGCCCTGGTTCCAGGTTGGCTGCACTGACAATGTGGTGTTGTTAGGCCCTTTGTGTGGTGGAGGCAGAGCATACCCTATTCAGTTACCAGTGAGCTGGGCTCAGCTTTACCCCCACATGATGCCCACAGATGGCCCATTGAGGCACACCTCATTCCTCTAGTATGAGACTGTCTGGAAGGAATTCATAAAAGTCTAACTGTCCGTTATACTCATATATAAGACAGGCTAAAGGCACAAATGGGCTAAGGACAGGAAGTGCCAACTTTCTAAAAGTGCAATTTTCAAAGTTGTAATGAAAAATCTAACTTAAGTGAGTTTACCATTACAATTCTATAGACACCAAACATGAAATAGCTATCTGCTCCCAATTGGAAATTACAGCTTATTAAAAGTAGTAAGGAATCTCCAATGTTATCCTATGGGAGTGGTTGACCTAACAATTGAGAAAAATATATATTTTTTTCACTACCAGGACATGTAACCATCAAATGGACATATCCAACTTTTCATTTACACTCCACCTGCCCTTTGGGCTACCTAGTGCCCACTTAAGGGACAACTTATATGTAATAAAAGGGGAGTTTAAGACTTGATAAGGGTTTAAATGCAAAGTTGATAGCAGTTTAAAACTGCATGCAGGCTGCAGTGGCAGGCCTGAGACAGGTTTTAAAGTGCTACTTAAGCAGGTGGCACAATACAGGTGGCACGGTATGTGATGCAGGTCACTACTATCATTTCATCTGTAGGCTTTTGTTTTGTGGTATACCGCTCTACAGGGGACATACAAGTAAACTAAGTATGCCAACTGGGTATAATCCAATTTAACCATGTTTTAGGAAAGTGAGCACAAGCACTTTAGCACTGGTTAGCAGTGGTAAAGTGCACAGTCCTACGGCCAACAAAAATGACTTAAGCAAAATGGGGGAAGACCAACCTATGGCTGACAGGTCGAACACCTTCCCTAATCCTACTATGGACAGCTGTCACCCAAAACAGAAATCTCAGGAGTGAGACCAGTCCCTCCTCACACCCTACAACACTCACTGTGTCATGCAAGAGAGGTATCAGTGAAGAGGCCAGTCCATCCCTGTACGCTGCTACACACACCCTCATTCAAGAGAGGTAATAACAGAGAGGCCAGTCTCTCCCCACGCCCTGCTACACATACCTGACATCCAAGAGAGGTGTCAGTGAAGAGAGGCACCCAGTGAGCCACGGCTTGCCTTTTCCTCTGCCTAGATTAGTTCCTGGGCTAGCTTAGTCTAGTTTCTTCCCTGATCCAGCTTTTACCTGCTTGTTTGCATGCTGCCTCCACCACTGCTGTCTGGTTCCTGCCAACCGCTTTCCCATGGATTGCAAGCCCTTCCCACCCCAAGACATACTTAATGCAGACTGCAGCGCAACCACTCTGAGTATGCGCCACGGCAAGCAGTATTCTGCAGTTGGCCTGATCCTCTGCCAGGACTAGTTCCTTGGCTAGCTTAGTCTAGATTCTGCCCTGTTTATGTTCTCACCCTCTTGTTTTCTTGCTGCCTGCACCACCACTGGCTGTATCCCACCCTCCCAAATCCTATCGATTCCAAACCCCTCCTACCCCAGGACCTACAGGCTGCTATGGCAACTACACAGCAGACACACACCTTGGTCACACCACTGGAGTGCTAAAGGTATGCCAAAGGCATGCCCATCTGCACCCGTTCGCACTTGGACCATGCCCAGCACAAGGAACCCTGGTCCTCTGGGTGTCCAGAGATGCTTCCCTATGGAACCATGAACACTACCAAGACCACTGCTGCCTCGTCTCACCCCACTCCACGGTCAGTCCTTTTATGTGCTTACACTGCTACTTCACCTGCCACCATATTCTTGTATTCTCTGGCCACATCCACTCACACAGCCCGACTCTCAACTTCACCACCTGTACTCACCCTTCGCACAACGCCTCTCACTAGCAATCACTCAAATACATGCTCCTCAACACCCACTCTCTCAACAGGCACACAACTGAGCTCTACTTCCATGTACCAGACCTTACCTTCCTCACTGAGACCTGGCAAAACCCTTCATGTGCCCCTGACATTGCCAGCACCATCCCACCAGGATACAAGATCCTGCACCAGGACCAAACTATGAAACCAGGTTGTGGCATCACCATCATCCACAGAGACATCATCAAATGTATTGCCACCAATATGCAGAAACTACTTTCTTAGAAAGCCTACATGTCAAACTCCAGACAGATAGCAAAACGACTATCAGGGAGACCCTTGCATACCAGCTTCCAGGATCCTGCAGGAACTTCAGCAACCTCCTCACCGACTTTGCCACCCCATTTGCCATAAACTCCAAAGACTTTTTACACCTAAGGGACCTTATCTTCCATCTTGACAACTCTGCAGACTCGAACACTAGAGACCTACTAGACAGCCTACAAAACATCAGACTCCCTCAGCTCATGAAAGAGCCCACATAGGCCACAGGAACATCCTGGACCCCATCTTTACCTCCAGCAACAAAATCAAGGTCAGCCACGTCTCTCCGTTCACTTGGAGGGACCAGTTCATCATATTCATCTCCAGACACCAAGAAACCAGAACACAAGAACGAGCTCTCAAGCTGATAGCCTCCTTCCTGACGGGAAGAACACAATGGGTGAAACTCTGTTCACCTTAGAACCCAAGGAACTCATCTGTGGAGTCCCACATGACTCTTTGCTAAGCCCCACTCTCTTCAACATATACTTGACTCTGCTAACAAGCATCGTTCAGACCCACAAACTCTACAGCATCTCTTACACTGATGACACCAAACTCATCCTATCCTTCCCAGAAGACACCACCACCACCTAAAGTAATCAAAACAAAAAATACCACAGCACTCATAACACAAGTTCAGTTACAAAGTAATCAAGCGTAGATACAAAGATCCAAATACGTGGGTGTTGTATATCCAAGCAAAATCTTTTATTTCATAGTTGTGCAATGCTTTGTATATTTCCAAATGTTGTATGATAATAGAACAAGGCAGCCAATACGTGTTTCATCACCAAAACATGACTTTTTCAAGGCTGTAAACAAGATTACATGCATATACATATTAACAAATTATCATAAACATACCCAAGAACAGACAAACATTTTACAAAAGATTGTGCCAAGGAAGACCGCTCACCTGATTAAGACTGTACGACGAAACAACGACTTCAAAAACAACTAATGCCTTAACAACGAGGTCGGAACACCCTCACCCCACCCCCCCAACCCCACCCAAAAACCTAAAACCCTCTGACCCCCCACCCACTCCCCAAAACCAAAAACGCCCCACCCCCCAACCCCACCCCAAAACCTAAAACCCCCTGACCCCCACCCACTCCCCAAAACCAAAAACGCCCTACCCCCACAACCCCACCCCAAAACCTAAAACCCCCTGACCCCCCACCCACTCCCCAAAACGAAAAACGCCCCACCCCCCAACCCCACCCTAAAACCTAAAACCCCCTGACCCCCACCCACTCCCCAAAACCAAAAACGCCCCACCCCCCCAAACCCACCCGAAAACCTAAAACCCCCTGACCCCCCACCCACTCCCCAAAACCAAAAACGCCCCAACCCCACCCCAAAACCTAAAACCCCCTGACCCCCCACCCCCTCCCCAAAACCTAAACCCACCACTTACCTTCGCCAACTCACTTCTTTGTACCTTAACCACGCATGTTCGTTGTTCAGAACATACGTAGTTAAGGCACAAAAAAACAGAGTCGTGGTTAAAAAAAGCGTTGTTGCGTTTTCGTTAACCACGACTTTCGGAGAAAAAAAAGTCGTAAAAAAGGATGTTCCCCCCTGATTAATCTAGGTCAAGAAAACGTGAGTTAAACCATAAGGCGTTGAGCGATGAAAACGTTTGTTTTATTGTTTGCCCAATGGTGTACCAGGAGCACACCCAGAAGAAAAAGGTGTCCAAAGAAATTTGGGAAGTTAGAGGAAACATAATTAAACCACCCAGAATATATAAAGAAGTCCACGTGAGCCCCAGACCATGTATAGAAAAATTAACTTGCCTAAAGAACCAGTAAATTGGTTCATACACTTGACGTGAATTCATACATTGTAAACGTGACAAAATATAGTCCCACTATAGAAAAGGGAATAGTAAAAAATCACAGACAGCTAAAGCTGACTGAAAACTATAATGAAATAGTGAAGAGAAACGTTAGTCCGAAGACATCCCTGTATGAAAGGAAAGGCAGTCCCCTGCAATTTATGGTCTAGATGGACGGCCGAATTAAGCGGCAGGAAAATATCTTTAAAAAATCACACTGTAAGAGCACACCAAAATATTATGGAAAACAGTATTCATGCAACGATTAGATGCAACTATCCACATCGAGACAAGCTTGTTGTGATTTAAGTAAAATAGAAAGGATAAAGAGACACAGGTACTACAACAACATGTGGTAGAAACAGTACGTAGCATGCAAAGTAAGGAGAGTAAGTGCAATATGTTGTATTGCCCATAATGTTCTTACCCTGCCCATGAATCTTGTGTCTCCAAACATATAATCAAAACAGTTAAAAGTTCAGTATATAACTCATGTATAGAAAACACTGTCCTTTCATTATATTGACCCTAACATTTCAGACATATGACCTAATATGTCCAATTTTAGATGTAGTACATGTGGGGAACACTATCAAAACAGCTATAGTAACCCAATCCTAAAAGCTGTTGGTCTGCACAATATATCTGTTTCAGTGAGGAAAACATGTAGTCCCCTATCAATACTCAGTCACATATCCACTGCACGTAAGTTAATGAACCATCTGGTTTCCATGTTTCTCAGGTATAACGTTTGGTTGCCCCCTCGTGGTCCAGTCTCAGCTACTGCAATGCCATGGAAGCCAATAGTGATGATCTCGGAAAGTGGGTGTTGAGTATTGTAATGTACAGCCACAGGGTAATTAGCATTATGATTTTTAATGGCCTATTTGCAACATATTTGGCGGTCGGTGGAAGGCACTGAATCGATTCCTTCATAGCCTTTAACATCGTCGACCATGACCCATTGCCAAGCAAGCACTTCCGGGGGAGAAGCATGGGTCACAAGAGCAGACTAGCAGCGTGACGTGTGGGCCATCATGACGCCCTGCTACAAACTTGTTACGTAAGGCTCGATCTATAGATGTTTAGACCAGGGGACACTCTCCAGATATGGTGCTTCTTCAAGAGATGCATTTTAGGGATAAGAGTAATGATTGATATAAAATGCTTAAGCACTGGGAAGGTTGCTGTTGTATGTCAGACATGAGACCAACATGCAGAAGGGTGACTCTTTATTTTAAAAGGTATTTCCTTTTGCAAGTTACATTCTCCCAGGTTGACACAGAAGGCAGGTGGCTGCTAGTAAGTGGACTGCTCAACAAAATTAGCCTTACTATAGCTACCATATATGCTCCAATCTTAGATGATCCATTCCCCCTGACGGAACTGTGTCAGACATTACTCAATATCCTGGGCTTTTTGATTTGGTGAAAATGGAAGTGTCTGGTATCCAGGTAGAAAGGGAAAGTGGTATGTGGTCTTTTAGCAGAGTTAACCTGTAATAGAAAGAATGGTACAAAGACATAGAGGGTCATTCTGACCCTGGCGGCCGGTGGCCGCCAGGGCCACCGACCACGGGAGCACCGCCAACAGGCTGGCGGTGCTCCAACAAGCATTCTGACCGCGGCGGTTCAGCCGCGGTCAGAAGCGGAAAGTCAGCGGTCTCCCGCTGACTTTCCGCTGCTCGTGTGAATCCTCCATGGCTGCGGAGCGCGCTCCGCAGCCATGAGGATTCCGACCCCCCCTACCGCCATCCTGTTCATGGCGGGAAAGCCGCCATGAACAGGATGGCGGTAGGGGGGGTCGCGGGGCCCCTAGGGGCCCCTTCCGTGCCCATGCCAATGGCATGGGCACGACAGGGGCCCCCGTAAGAGGGCCCCGCCAAGTATTTCAGTGTCTGCCTTGCAGACACTGAAATCCGCGACGGGTGCCACTGCACCCGTCGCACCTTCCCACTCCGCCGGCTCGATTACGAGCCGGCATCCTCGTGGGAAGGTCGTTTTCCCCTGGGCTGGCGGGCGGTTTTTCAGCAACCGCCCGCCAGCCCAGGGGAAAACTTGTAATACCCGCCGCGGTCTTTTGACCGCGGCGCGGTATTTTGGAGGGCGGCATCCTGGCGGGCGGCCTCCGCCGCCCGCCAGGGTCGTAATGAGGCCCATAGACACTTAAAACACACATTACTTTAAGGCCAATGTAAGCTTAGCTTGGGCTCAGAATATCTGAAAGGCCTTCAAAGCAGTTATCCATTGCCACGTTACCTCTAGAGGAATCATTTAGCACAGAAGCTTAGCGGCTCAGAGGACACAGCTACAAGAACCTCACGAGTATTAATATCTCATACAATAGAAGTTCTGCTAATAAGAAGGTGCTCAGATAGGCAAGAAGCTGCATGCATGATTACTATTACATACAGGGATATGTCGCCAATTCCACATACCTTCAACAGGTGTATGAAAAAAATCTATATGCGGGTAGATTGCTTGCACGGCAGGCGCAAGTGCTCTGTTCGGAAAACAGAATTACGGCCCTCATTATGACATTTGTGGTGAGTGATAAAGTGGCGGAAATACCACCAATAGACTGGTGATAACTACCGCCAAATTATGACCATGGCAGTGATCCCTCCCATAGACAGCCAATGTACTACACCATCCGCCAGGGCGTTAACACCACTGACCACGGCAGTAGCCATCAACAGCCAGGAAGAAGACAAATTACCACCCACCATATTATGACACTGCTCACCGCCACGATTTCTGGGGTGGTGCCAACGCCATCAATAGCCTGGAGAAAACTGAACCCACAAAATGAAAGACTCACCAACAAGTACACAGAAGACTTCACCGCCGGCATGGAACTGAACCTGCAAGTCTTCCAGATGCTCTTCTATGCTATGCTCCACCTGAAGCACCATCGCCGCCTAGCACACGAGGGAGGGAGGGAGGAAAATGAGAATGAGAAACACATGCACAACACACATCAGACACACACCATAAACACAACCAGCTGCAGACGTAAACCAATTGCACACGACACACAGCACAATAAAACATGGACCAGATTACGTAAGTACTGAAAATGTATTAGCCACGGAAAAGCCACAACATGAACATCATATTTACAATGGTCCACAAACGGCTAATGCCCAGTCCAAAGTACAAAGGGCCCACAAAGCCACAGGGCACGGTCCAAGGCCAACTTGTCTCCTGACATCAAGAACTCTGCAGGGGCATCACGTTGTAAGTGGGCAGGCGCCTTTAGGGGGAAGGGGCTGGGGGCACCTCAGCTGAGGTGGGGCACTTTCCTACTGGTCTGGAGGGGGATTGTAGGAGGCTGGCCTGGCTTGTAGTGGGTACCAAGGGGTACTTACACTCTGTACCAGGTCCAGTTATCCCTTATTAGTGTAGAAGAGGTGTTTCTAGCAGCTTAGGCTGATAGAAGGTAGCTATAGCAGAGCAGCTTAGGCTGAACTAGGAGACATGCAAAGCTCCTACTATGCCACTGGTGTCATATGCACAATATCATAAGAAAACACAATACACAGATATACTAAAAATAAAGGTACTTTATTTTTATGACAATATGCCAAAAGTATCTCAGTGAGTACCCTCAGTATGAGGATGCCAAATATACACAAGATATATGTACACAATACCAAAAATATGCAGTAATAGCAAAAGGAAGTAATGCAAGCAGTGTAAAGTTACAATAGATTGCAATAGGAGCACATAGGTATAGGGGCAACACAAACCATATACTCCAAAAGTGGAATGCGAACCATGAATGGACCCCAAACCTATGTGAGCTTGTAGAGGGTCGCTGGGACTGTAAGAAAACAGTGAGGGTTAGAAAAATAGCCCACCCCAAGACCCTGTAAGGTAGGTGTAAAGTGCACCTACAACCCCCAGAGAGCACAGAAGTCATGATAGGGGGATACTGCAAGGAAAACCAACACCAGCAAAGCAACAACAGTGGATTTCCGGACCTGAGTATCTGTGAAACAAGGGGACCAAGACCAAGAGTCGCGACAGTGTTGAGAGTGGGCAGATGCCCAGGAAATGCCAGCTGAGGGTGCAAAGGAGCTGCCACCGGATGGAAGAAGCTTGGTGTTTTGCAAGAACGAAGAGGACTAGAAACTTCCCCTTTGGAGGATGGATGTCCCACGTCGTGAAGAAGCTTGCAAATGTGTTCCCACGCAGAAAGACCGCAAACAAGCCTTGCTAGCTGCATGGGTTGCGGTTAGGGTTTTTGGATGCTGCTGTGGCCCAGGAGGGACCAAGATGTCGCCACTTGGATGAGGAGACAGAGGGGGTGGCCAGCAAGTCAGGGAGCCCTCACAGAAGCAGGCAGCATCCGCAGAAGTACCGGAACAGGCACTTAGAAGAGGAGTGAACCGGAGTCCACCCAAAGTCAGAAAAGGGAGTCCCACGATGCCAGAGGACAACTCAGAAGGTTGTGCACTGCAGGTTAGAGTGTTGGGGACCCAGGCTTGGCTGTGCATGAAGGAAATCCTGGAAGAGTGCACAGGAGCCGGAGCAGCTGCAAATCACAAGGTACACAGCAATGCAGTCTAGCGTGGGGAGGCAAGGACTTACCTCCACCAAACTTGGACTGAAGAGTCACTGGACTGTGGGAGTCACTTGGACAGAGTCGCTGAGTTCCAGGGACCACGCTCGTCGTGCTGAGAGGGGACCCAGAGAACCGGTAATGCAGTCTTTTGTTGCCTGCGGTTGCAGGGGGAAGATTCCGTCGACCCACAGGAGATTTCTTCAGAGCTCCTGGTGCAAGAAGGAGGCAGGCTACCCCTAGAGCATTCACCACCAGGAAACAGGCGAGAAAGCCGGCAGGATGAAGCGATACAAGGTTGCAGTAGTTGTCTTTGCTACTTTGTTGCGGTTTTGCAGGCCTCCTGAGCATTCAGCGGTCAATCCTTTGGCAGAAGGTGAAGAGGGAGATGCAGAGGAACTCTGGTGAGCTCTTGCATTCGGTATCTGAAGAATTCCTCAAAGCAGAGACCCTAAATAGCCAGAAAAGGAGGTTTGGCTACCTAGGAAGGAGGACAGGCTAGTAAGAAAGGTAAGAGCCTATCAGAAGGAGTCTCTGACGTCACCTGCTGTCCCTGGCCACTCAGAGCAGTCCAGTGTGCCAGCACACCTCTGAACCCAAGATGGCAGAGGTCTGGGGCACGCTGGAGGAGCTCTGGGCACCTCCCCTGGGAGGGGCAGGTCAGGGGAGTGGTCACTCCCCTTTCCTTTGTCCAGTTTCGCACCAGAGCAGGGCTGGGGGATCCCTGAACCGGTGTAGACTGGCTTATGCAGAGATGGGCACCATCTGTGCCCATCAAAGCATTTACAGAGGCTGGGGGAGGCTACTCCTCCCCAGCCCTGACACCTATTTCCGAAGGGAGAGGGTATAACACCCTCTCTCTGAGGAAGTCCTTTGTTCTGCCTTCCTGGGCCAGGCCTGTCTGGACCCCAGGAGGGCAGAAACCTGTCTGAGGGGTTGGCAGCAGCAGCAGCTGCAGTGAAACCCCGGGAAAGGCAGTTTGTCAGTACCCGGGTTCTGTGCTAGAGACCCGCGGGATCATGGAATTGTCTCCCCAACGCCAGAATGGCATTGGGGTGACAATTCCATGATCTTAGACATGTTACATGGCCATGTTCGGAGTTACCATTGTGACGCTATAAATAGGTAGTGACCTATGTATAGTCCACGCGTGAAATGGTGTCCCCGCACTCACAAAGTCCGGGGAATTTGCCCTGAACAATGTGGGGGCACCTTGGCTAGTGCCAGGGTGCCCACACACTAAGTAACTTTGCACCCAACTTTCACCAGGTGAAGGTTAGACATATAGGTGACTTATATTTTACTTATGTGCAGTGTAAAATGGCTGTGAAATAATGTGGGCATTATTTCACTCAGGCTGCACTGGCAGGCCTGTGTAAGAATTGTCAGATCTCCCTATGGGGGGCAAAAGAAATGCTGCAGCCCATAGGGATCTCTTGGAACCCCAATACCTTGGGTACCTCAGTACCATATACTAGGGAATTATAAGGGTGTTCGAATATGCCAATGTGAATTGGTGAAATTGGTCACTAGCCTGTTAGTGACAATTTGGAAAGCAGAGAGAGCATAACCACTGAGGTTCTGGTTAGCAGAGCCTCAGTGAGACAGTTAGTCATCACACAGGGAACACATACAGGGCACACTTATGAGCACTGGGGCCCTGGCTGGCAGGGTCCCAGTGACACATACACTAAAACAACATATATACAGTGAAATATGGGGATAACATGCCAGGCAAGATGGTACTTTCCTACAGGGATCCATGCCCATATCTCTGTGCTGGGGAGTGCAAGGCCACAGTCTCTGGAGTTGGTGACTTTCCTACTGGTTCTGGAGGGGGCTTGTTGTACAATAATCGCAGGAGGGTAGCCTACATGCCTTCTGATGGAGGTGAGGGCTGCACTGTCTCTGCAGGTGAAGATGCTTTCTGGGCAGCCTGTGATGGAGCTGAGGGCTGCACTGTTTCATCTGGAGGCGGGGGATGCACTGTCTCAGCAGGTGAAGGTGCAGCCTCTGCAGGAGGAGTGGGCTACACTGCCTCAGTTGGAGGCGAGGGCTCTGTGACCACTGGTGGTGGTGGTGTCATCCTTCCAGCCTCTGCTGAAAGTGAGGGGTGCACTGTGTCAGCAGGTGAAGGTGCCTCCTTGGCAGCCTCTGCTCAAGGTGAGGGCTGCACTGTCTCAGGGGGTGAAGGTGCAGCCTCTGCAGGTGGAGTGGCTGCATTGCCTCAGCTGGAGGTGAGAGCTCAGTGACCACTGGTGGTGGTGGTGTCATCCCGTCAGCCTCTGCTGGAGTTGAGGGCTTCTTCCCCTTCATGGCAGGAGTTGAGTGCCTCTTCACCTTCATGGCAGGAGGTACCAGCTCCTTCCTCTTCATGGCAGAACTTGAGGCCTTCTTCCCCTTCATGGCAGGAGTTGAGGGCTTCTTCCCCTTCATGGCAGGAGGTGTGGGATCCTTACCCTTCCTGGCTGGTGGAGTGGGAACCATCACTGTCTTGCCTCCATGCGTGGACTATTTGACTGAGGTGCTGGGCTGGGTCATTGGGACCCTGCTCTTACAGGCATGACTGGGGGCTGCGGAGGGGAGAGAAGAGGTCAAGTTCGGCAAGGAAAAGGTTTTTAGGAACGGTGGGGCAGGAAGAGGGAAGAGGGATGGGAGTGGAGGTTGAGGGAGTGATTGTTGAAGGATTACATCAGCTGGACTTGGGTGCAGGTGCATGGGGAGTGTGCTAATGTGAGGTGGATGGCTGTTGGGTGTCTGAGTGCTTGAGGAGGGGGGGACAGACAGGGTTGGAGAGGACAAAGGGGGCTTGTGCATGGATGTTGTGGAAGTGTCTGCTAGTGAGGTGTGTGTGCTGCTTGGTTTGGTGATGCTGGTGGTGGTTGTTGAAGCAGTGCATGCAGGTGTGAGTTTGGATGTGACTGTGAGGGAGATGGAGGATGAGGAGAAGGAGAAGGAGGAGGAGGAGGAGGGGGAGCCAGTGGAGACAGTGGATGCGGTTGTGTCTGCAAATGTCTGGTGTTTGCATGAGTGCTTGTGTGTTGAAGTGTTGTGCCTGTGTTTGACTGTGCTACTCTTGTGTGTTGTCTTGTGTGCATGCTCACCTGTATGTGTGCATGGGATGGGTTGGGGTTGATGAGACTGGGATTGGAAAGTGGTAGTTGGAGGGGGACAGTAGGGACAGGGACAATGGCTGCCATCAGAGAGGAGGTTAGAGCCTGAATCGAACTCTGTTGGGCTGCCAATCTACTGTGGATGCCCTCCAGGAATGCATTGCGTTGCTGCTTCTGGGATGCCAGCCCCTGGATGGCATTCACAATGGTTGACTGCCCTACAGAGATGAACCTCAGGAGGTCAATAGCTTCCTCACTCAGGGCAGCAGGGCTCATTGGGGCAGGGCCTAAGGGTGCCTGGGGGGAGAAGGAGATGCCCACCCTCCTGGGTGAGCTGGCACGGGCAACTCGCTGAGGGGCAACTGGGAGGGTGGTGCTGGTACGGCGGTGTCTGCCACCATCAGGGAGCGTCCATCGGAGGAGGTATCTGAGTCTGGGTTGTCACCTCCTGTCTTCACCGCAGTGCTCCCCTCGCCCTCCGTCCCACTGGTTCGCTCGGCGTCAGTGGACTCTGCCTCCTGGGTCCTGTGGGATGCAGCTCCCTCTGTCACCGGTGCCCCTGCTCCTCCACCAGATGATGCTAATCCACACATGGACAGGATGACAGAAGATAAAGGGGAGAGAGAGAAAGAGAACACTCACTGGGTCAATTAATGCACCAATACCACTGTTGGCATACACAGCACCGTCACACACACTGATCAGGATTGAGCACTATGCATTGCATTGCCATTGACTTGGCTAAATGAGGGCCAAACATCGCCAACTGCACACCTCCTGGGACCCACTAAGCCCTGTCTGATGTGGAATGCAGCCTAGCTAGATTACCTTTTATCCCTTTGAACCATTAACCTTGAGCTGGATCATGCTGCAATGTCTGGCCTAGCATTAAGGGGCACCCACTAACTGACACCCACCACCCTGATCCCATGCCACCTACCAATTATTGGAGTAATGGCCACTGTACTCCCCCCCCCCTTGTGACTGCTGTGATGCCCTCAAGCTCCTATTCAGCTCTGGGTAGGCCACGGCCAGTATGCGGGTCATCGGGGGGGCAGGTTCCGACGGGCACCCCTTTCTCGTTGGGAGGCCATCCCCAGCTGGGCTTCCACGGTCTTCCGTGCCCAGCGTCTCAGGTCCTCCCACCGTTTCTGACAGTGGGTGCTCTGCCTGCCATAGACCCCCAGGGTCCACAAGTCCTTGGCGATGGCACACCATAATCCCTTCTTTTGATGGCCGCTGACCTGCAGAGGTGATACAGACAGGAGGACACCATTACACATACAATCCAGCCTGTCACACGTATGGCCCACCGGTCCTGTTTCTGTCACCATTGGCACACACATTGGCCGGCGCACACCATGTACACCACCACATTACAACCCCCATGACATGATGCTTGCACACATATCTCCATGCATCCTTTCCACATGCATTGTGCCTAAGGTGTACTCACCTGGTCTGGAGGCCCATATATCAGTCAGTACTGGGGTAGGACCCCACCCACCAATCGCTCCAACTCCTCTGAAGTGAAGGCAGAGGCCCTTTCCCCAGTCACATGGGCTATGGTAGGTTCCAGATACAGGTCAAAGCAGCACATGCAGTGTAGGTGTTCTCCTGTTGAGGATCAGGAAACAAGTGAGGAATCAGATAGGAAATGCCGGTCACGTCCGCGGCTGTGTACACCGTCACCTCCGGCGGTGATCCCCATTGACCACTGTACTCCATAGAGCCCCATATTATGCAATGAGGAATTACACGGCGATGCAAGACCGCCTTCCGCCACGATGCCCAACGTTGGGGGTGTTACCTCACTGTCACCTGTCCCTACATACAGGACAGGCAGACGCCATGTCATGGAGATGGACAACCATCAGATTAACCTTTACCGCGTCACTGCCTAGATTTGCACATACCAGTCATTCCCACTGTCCCATCACATAAATGCAACATGTACACTGAGGTTGTGGTTCCATTGTTCAAATTGTGACAGCCTACTCACTATTGTGACCCTCAGATACCTACCGCTGTGGATAAATGGGAGGAGAAGACGAACCCCTGAGTACAGATCCCTTGTAGACTTGGCTACACTGGAGGGCAGCCACATTTTACTCACCTATAGACTGGACAGGGCCACAATCACAGAGCTGTGTGCCCAATTGGAGCCTGACCTGATATCAGCTATCCATCATCCCACTGGGATCCCCCCTGTTGTTTCATTTCCTGGCAACTGATTCTTTCCAAGTGACAGTGGGCTTGGCAGCTGGAAAGTCACAGTCAATGTTTTCGATTATGCTAGCAAGGTTCTTGTCTGCCCTGGTGAAACACATGTGCAGCTACATTGTTTTCCCCCATGTGGAATATTTGGCCACTGTAAAGGCAGGATTCTATGCAATGGGCAATGTCCCCAAAACAATTGGTGTGATTGACGGTACACATATAGGCCCTCATTACAACATTGGTGGTAAATGCTGCTTACCGCCGTGCAGAAGACCGCCAACACACTGCTGCGGCCGCGGAAATCCGCTACAGCTATTAGGACCTACAGGCCGGAATCCACCAAAATCTATACACCCACACAAGTCCGCCACAGCAAAGGTCAGTGATAAACTGGCAATAACAAAACCTCCACCGTCACACCAACAAGAATACGCCCACACTATCACGACCCACGAATCCACGCGACGGTCTTTCAACCTCGGTATTCCATTGGCGGTACACACCACCGCGCTCAAAATACACACACATTTACAAAACACAACCACATTGGACAATTCAAAATACACACACCTGATACACATACACACACCACTCCCACACACCCAATACAATATAAAACACAAACCCACATCACCCACAAACCCCTACGACTAAAATTTAGAACGAAGCACAGAGAGAGACACAACCATCAACAAACTAGCATCCACAAGCACACAACGCCATCACTCACACAACATCCACACACCTCACACAACATACACAAACACATCCCCTCACACATCACAACACACACCACCTCACCCTTCACCCACACCACACCATGGCACCGCAAAGACACCCCAGGTTCTCTGAGGAGGAGCTCAGGGTCATGGTGGAGGAAATTGTCCGGGTAGAGCCACAACTATTCGGATCACAGGTGCAGCACACCTCCATTGCTAGGAAGATGGAGCTATGGTGCAGAATCTTAGACAGGGTCAACGCAGTGGGACAGCACCCAAGAACTAGGGATGACATCAGGAAGAGGTGGAACAACCTACGGGGGAAGGTGCGTTCCGTGGTCTCAAGACACCAGATTGCAGTTCAGAGGACTGGCGGCGGACCCCCATCTCCTCCCCCACAACTAACAACATGGGAGGAGCAAGTCTTGGCTATACTGCATCCTGAGGGCCTCGCAGGAGTAGCAGGAGGAATGGACTCTGGTAAGTCAGATCTTAACTATTACATCCCCCACCCTACCTGCATGCTATCATATACCCCACCCTCACCCCCATCACTCCAACACGTCACAAAATGTCCCACTATCACAACCCACCCATCCCAACACTGAACCCTGCATGCAACACCAAAGCATGGACACCCATCACCAAAGCATCACCACTACACATACCCACACAGATCCCCAAACCAAATATCACACAAGGTCCTAGACAAGAATGTAAGCACTGGGGTACAGGGTCACCCACCCATTGCACACGATGGCACACACAGATGCAATAATCATGCCTTTACACCCCTGCAGGACCCCTGTCCAACGTACCCGGACAGGAGGTTCCAGACATGTCCACCCCCCCACAGAAGAGGCACACAGTGATGACAGCAGCTCTGTCCAACTGGATCTAGATGACCAGCCCGGCCCATCTGGGACCTCGGGACAGTCGGTTCCCCACACACTGGCACATACCACCACAGAGTCTCCCCCCTCAGGAAACACCAGCACAGCACCCACCCAGCGGGCCCATACCTCTGTCCCAGGACACGTCAAGCAGCAGTGTGTCCACCACTACAGGGAACCCAGGCAAACCCACAAACCCAAGAACATCAGGGACCTGGGGGCAGTGGGCACACGGTTCAGGGGACAGAGGAACAGGAAAACAGGGGAACTGGGAGGACTGGTGTGCGACAGGGGGAGGACAGGCCCAGGGAATCCACTCTCCACAAGGCCCTCTCCAACCTCATGGGAGCGTACCATCATTCCCAGGAGACAATGGCAACAGTACTGGCCAAGTTTCAGGAGACCCAGTGGCTGCAGCAGGAACAGTATTTGGGGATCAGGGAGGAACTCAAGTCCATCAACACCACACTGGTCACCATTGTAGGGGTGCTGAAGGACCTTGTGAACACCAGGAGGGACACTGTGACACAACAAGGGGCCCCTAACACTAGCCTCGATGATGAACTGATTACCACCTCCGCCGGCGCTAGTGGAAAGGAGGCACCGCCACAGGACCATGACACCAGCGCCCCACCCCCTGCAGATGGAGAATCACCCCGCAAACGGTCCCTGAGATCCAGGACAAAGACAGAGAACAATGCCAAGACACCCGCCAATAAATGAGACCACCCTGAATGTCATCCTTCTGTCCCACTTCGTCACCCTGTCCATCCTTAAACTGCCCTAGCTCAACTTCCTATGCCCCTTTGGACAATGCATCTGTGAGACAAAGAACTGGACTCTGCCATGAACATTCCTCCACCATCACCCCTGCCCATTTTACAACCCCCTCCACTAATTTGCACTTAAATAAACACCCTTGAATCACAAAACAGTCTGGAGTCAGTCTGTGCTTTCACAAATGTGTATTTGCTATAACTACGGAACATAGCAATGTCCATTGTATTGTCAACATACCTATGTCACACAGCTCTGGTCCATGAGGTAACATAGCAGAGGTCACACAGTGGGACCCACATCTGTGAAATGGAAAGGCAAAGTGACAAGTCAGGGTCCATACACTGGGTGTATGAGATGTAGGAGGCAGTGATGTCTTCTTACCTGTGTCTCACTGGAAGTATTGCTGGATCACATTGTTTCTGTTGTCGATATCCTCTTCTTCTGCCTCCTCTTCTTCACTGTCCACAGGCTCCACAGCTGCCACAAGACCTCCAGCTGGACCATCCTCCTGCAGAAAAGGCACCTGTCATCGCAAAGCCAGGTTGTGCAGCGTACAGCAGGCCATGATGATCTGGCACACCTTCTTTGGTGAGTAGTAGAGAGACCCACCTGTCATATGGAGGCACCAGAACCTGGCCTTCAGGAGGCTGAAGGTCCTTTCTATCATTCTCTAGTTCGCCCATGTGCCTCATTGTAGTGTTCCTCTGCCCTTGTCCTGTGATTTTGCGCTGGGGTCAGTAGCCATGACAGGTTGGGGTACCCAGAGTCACCTGTAAATGTTGAGGGACAACTGTTAGAAACACACTAACCCATAGGGACGACCCCAGACCCAGACAACTATTCACAGGGTAGAAGGTCCTTGTCCTCACCTATTATCCACACACGATGCCTCTGGCGTTGCCCCATCACATAAGGGATGCTGCTATTCCTCAAAATGTAAGCGTCATGCACTGAGCCTGGAAACTTGGCATTCACATGGGAGATGTACTGGTCGGCCAAACACACCATCTGCACATTCATTGAATGGTAGCTCTTCCTGTTTCTGTAAACCTGTTCACTCCTGCGGGGGGTACCAAGGCCACATGTGTCCCATCAATGGCACCTATGATGTTGGGGATATGACCCAGGGCATAGAAGTCACCTTTCACTGTGGGCAAATCCTCCACCTGAGGGAAAATGATGTAGCTGCGCATGTGTTTCAGCAGGGCAGACAACACTCTGGACAACACGTTTGAGAACATAGTCTGGGACATCCCTGATGCCATGGCCACTGTTGTTTGAAAAGACCCACTTGCCAGGAAATGGAGTACTGACAGGACCTGCACTAGAGGGGGGATTCCTGTGGGATGGCGGATAGCTGAAATCAGGTCTGGCTGCAACTGGGCACACAGTTCTAGGATTGTGGCACGATCAAGCCTGTAAGTGATAATGATGTGTCTGTCTTCCATTGTCGACAGGTCCACCAGCGGTCTGTACACCAGAGGATGCCACCATCTCCTCACCTGCCCCAGCGGACATGCCCTATGGACGAGAACAGCGAGCACAGAGTCAGCCAACTCTGAGGTAGTAAAAAAAGACTTTATTGCACACATTTGTCAATCCGCTATGTGCCTGTCACTGTGTGTATGCAAGGCCTAGATATGTGTGACGCATTAAAAAATAATGCATGTGGCCACCTGAAATGGTGGCTGCCTGACCTGTAATGTGGGACAAGGGGACATGAGGTAACTGCGCTGGCGTTGTACACCGTCACGGTAGGCGGTCGAAGACCGCGGCGCAATCCTGCATTGGTTAACATTGGCCCTATGGGTCCGAGGAGCCAATGACGATGTACGCCGGCAGTGACGGTACGCACCGCCATGGATGTGACCGCCAATTTCTGTCTGTTCACTCACTTGATACCTGACCTTCGACAGGAAAGGACCTACACTGCAAGTGCTGCTGTGACCTGTGTCTGGAAGTGACAATTGCTCATGTGTCTGTGGAAACGGCCCCTGCCTTCACTTCGGAGGAGTTAGAGAAGTTAGTGGATGGGGTCCTCCCCCAGTACACACTATTCTACGGTCCTCCAGACAAACAGGTGTGTACACTGTGAGCATGCTGTATGGGCAATGCCTGTTTGGAGTGGTGTGGATGGAAGATACAGGGGGAGGGCTGAGGCCTGCATGAGCGGAAAGTGAGTGTACGTGCGTCAGGGCAAGGGTGGGAACGTGGGCCAATGACTGTGGCGGTCCGGACGGTTAAAGTTTTTCCTTTTCCCATGTACTGTTCCTCTAGGTCAGCACCCACCAGAAGAAGGATATTTGGTGTGCCATCGCCAAGGACAGCCGGACCCTGGGGATCCACCACAGACGGAGCACCCACTGCCGGAAAAGATGGGAGGACATTCGCCGCTGGAGCAAGAAGACAGTGGAGGCCCAGCTGGGGATGGCCTCCTAATGTGGGAAGGGTGCCCGTCGCATCATGACCCCCCTGTTTTTCCGTATCCTGGCGGTGGCGTATCCGGAGTTTGATGGGCGCTTGAGGGCATCACAGCAGCCACAAGGGGGTGAGTACCGTCACATCCATCTGACTCTGCGCGCATTACAAGGTGTCTGGGTGGGGGAGGTGGTCAGTGGGTTACCCTAGGCGAGGGCGAGCTTTGTAGGCAAGGACCCTTTGTGAGGCAGGCTATGTGGCACCCCAGCCCCACCAGTGGAAGAGCCATCTACACCTAGTCAGGCTGGTGTGACTTCCATGTGTGCAGCAATCGGGCATAGGCCTTGTACCCCATGTCCCTGTGATTAATTAGGGAACTCTAAGTGCATGGTGTAGTGCAGAGGGCTGCTGTGTCTGTAGTGTCCGCCAGAGATAGCGGTATTGCATGCACTGAACATGTCCTTCTTCTTTCTTCCCCCAACCTTTTTGTGTTCTCCCTGTTCTTGTGTGCATTAGCATCATCAGGCAGAGGAGCAGTGCCACCTGAGCAGGATGGAGCTGCATCTCATATGGCCCTGGAGGGTGAGACAGCGGAGTCTGAAGTCACCAGTGGGACGGAGGGCGAGGGGAGCTCCACGGCGGGGATAGGAGCAGAGACCAGCGACACCGACTCCTCCTCTGATGAGAGCTCACTTGCGTTGTCGGGCCCCTCTGTGACAACCGCATCTACAGGTACAGCCGCCACCCCCCTACCAGCACCGCCCTCCCAGCAGCCCCTCAGCGTGTGTCCCGTGGCCGCTCACCCAAGAGGGTGGGCATCTCCTTCACCCCAGGCACCTCAGCCCCTGCCCCAGTCAGCCCTGCTGCCCTCAGTGAGGAGGCTTTTGACCTCCTGAGATCCCTCACTGTTGGGCAGTCTACCATTCTGAATGCCATCCAGGGTGTAGAGAGGCATTTGCAACAAAAAATGCATACCTGGAGGGCATTCATTCTGGCCAGGCAGCCCAACAGCGAGCATTTCAGGCTTTGGCCTCAGCACTGACGGCAGCCATTATCCCTGTGTCCAGCCTCCCCCCTCCAACCTCCTCCACCTGGACCCAATCCCCTATACCTCAGCCTATCCCAAGCACACCATCAGACCACCATGCACACACCTCAACACACATGGGTGGCTCAGGCAAACATGGGCACCACACATCCCACAGGTACTCACACAAGCACCATACCCATGCAGACATACCAACAGCCACTGCCTCCACTGTGTCCACCTCCTCCACATCTCCCTCCTCCCTCCCTGTCTCGTCTCCACTAACACCTGCATGCACTACATCTTTAGCCACTACCTCCATCACCAGCACGCCCATCACCACACACCGCTCACGTGCACTCACCACCCCCACTACCATTCACACATCCCCTGTGTCCTCTCCCAGTGTGTCTGTGAGCCCTCCTCCCAAACTACAAAAACGCAGTCACACAACCAACCCAACAGCCATCCACCTCACAACAGCCTCCAGCCCATGCACCTTCACCCAAAGTCAGCAAACGTACACCTCCTACATCTACTACCTCTTCCTCCACTCCCAAACCCCCTCCATCTACCCGTCCCAGTGTGTCTAAAAAGCTTTTCCTATCAAATGTTGACCTCTTCCCTATACCTCCCCCCGTCCGTCCCCTAGGGCCTGCCTTTCCAGGTCCCAACCCAGCACCTCAGCCACCACATCACCTGGCACAGTGGTGCCAGCAATAGCAGGATTCTGGAGTGTGCCAAGCAACAGGGCTGCCAGTGTCCCAAGGAGCGAGGGCAAGGACATTCCCCCACCTCCAAAACAGAAAAAGTTGCCCACATCCCGGAAGGAGAAGGCAAAAACACCTGCCACCAAGTGCTCAGGCAAAACAAAAGTGGAAAGTAGGAAGACAGCTGTGCCACCATCCAAGGTGGGGAAGGGCCAAAAAATCAAAGGCAGGTCCACGTCGTCGCCAACCTGCACAGCGGACAAGACCGCCACTGCTACCTGCACTGCCGCCACCAGCACCGCCGCTAGCACCGCAGTGAGTGAGCCCACCACCTGCACCGCCGCCAGGCCCGCAGACACTGAGCCCTTCACCAGCACTGCAGTCTGTGAGCCCGCCACCAGCACCGCAGTCAGTGAGCCCGCCACCAGCACCGCAGTCAGTGAGGACGCCACCAGCACTGCAGTCAGTAAGCCCGCCACCAGCACAGCCGCCACAAAGACCGCTGCCAGCACCGATGCCACAGAGCCTGCCGCCAGCACCGATGCCACAGAGCCTGCCGCCAGCACCGATGCCACAGAGCCTGCCGCCAGCACCGATGTACTGACACTGCCGCCAGCACCGCCGCTACTGACACCGCTGCCAGCAACACCAGCGACCCCGCGACATCCTGAGCCAGTGGCACCACCGCAGACATGGCTGCCGTCCCCAGTGGTCAGTCGTACAAGGCTGGTGGTCAGTTCCAGGGGCCTGGCCAGCTTGCATGTTGCACCACCGTCAGTGGATTGTCACATCCACTACCTCAGTCCTTGGCACGATGAAGCACTCTGGGCACAAATCCCCCTCCAGAACCAGTGCGAAAGGCATCCACTACCTCAGTCCTTGGCAGGATGAAGCACTCTGGGTACAAAGCGACCTCCAGAACCAGTGGAGAAAGGCACCACTACCTCAGTCCTTGGCAGGATGAAGCACTCTGGGCACCAAGACCCCTCCAGAACCAGTGGAGTATCACATCCATTACCTCAGTCCTTGGCAGGATGAAGCACTCTGGGCACAAAGCCCCCTCCAGAACCAGTGGAGAGATTCACATCCACTACCTCCGTCCTTGGCAGGATGAAGCACTCTGGGTACAAAGCGACCTCCAGAACCAGTGGAGAAAGGCACCACTACCTCAGTCCTTGACAGGATGAAGCACTCTGGGCACAAAGCCCCCTACAGAACCAGTGGAGAAAGGCATTCACTACCTCAGTCCTTGGCAGGATGAAGCACTCTGGGCACAATGCCCCCTCATTAACCAGTGGAGAAAGGCATCCACTACCTCAGTCCTTGGCAGGATGAAGCACTCTGGGCACAAAGCCCCCTCCAGAACCAGTGGAAAAAGGCATCCACTACCTCAGCCCTTGGCAGGATGAAGCACTCTGGGCACCAAGCCCCCTCCAGAACCAGTGGAGAAAGGCATCCACTACCTCAGTCCTTGGCAGGATGAAGCAATCTGGGCACAAAGCCCCCTCCAAAACCAGTGGAGCATCACATCCACTACCTCACTCCTTGGCAGGATGAAGCACTCTAGATACAAAGCCCCCTCCAGAACTAGTGGAGAAAGGCAGCCCCCTCCAGAACCAGTGGAGAAAGCCATCCGCTACCTCAGTCCTTGGCAGGATGAAGCACTCTGGGCACAAAGCCCCCTCCAGAACCAGTGGAGAAAGCCATCCGCTACCTCAGTCCTTGGCAGGATGAAGCACTCTGGGCACAAAGCCCCCTCCAGAACCAGTGGAGAAAGCCATCTGCTACCTCAGTCCTTGGCAGGATGAAGCACTCTGGGCACAAAGCCCCCTCCAGAACCAGTGGAGAAAGCCATCCGCTACCTCAGTCCTTGGCAGGATGAAGCACTCTGGGCACAAAGCCCCCTCCAGAACCACTGGAGAAAGCCATCCGCTACCTCAGTCCTTGGCAGGATGAAGCTCTCTGGGCACAAAGCCCCCTCCAGAACCAGTGGAGAAAGCCATCCGCTACCTCAGTCCTTGGCAGGATGAAGCACTCCGGGCACAAAGCCCCCTCCAGAACCAGTGGAGAAAGCCATCCGCTACCTCAGTCCTTGGCAGGATGAAGCACTCCGGGCACAAAGCCCCCTCCAGAACCAGTGGAGAAAGGCATCAACTACCTCAGTCCTTGGCAGTATGAAGCACTCCGGGCACAAAGGCCCCTCCAGAACCAGTGGAGAAAGGCATCCACTACCTCAGTCCTTGGCAGGATGAAGCACTCCGGGCACAAAGCCCCCTCCAGAACCAGTGGAGAAAGACATCCACTACCAGTGGAGAAAGGCATCCACTAGCTCAGTCCTTGGCAGGATGAAGCACTCTGGGAACAAAGCCCCCTCCAGGACCAGTGGAGATAGGCATCCACTACCTCAGTCCTTGGCAGGATGAAGCACTCTGGGCACAAAGGCCCCACCAGAACCAGTGGAGTATCACATCCACTACCTCAGTCCTTGGCAGGATGAAGCACTTTGGGCACCAAACCCCCTCCAGAACCATTGGAGAAAGGCATCCACTTGAGAGACTGTGGCTTTGCACTCCCCAGGATAAAGCAGTGGGCAACCCACCCACTGAAAAGACTTGAGAGACTGTAGCTTTGCACTCCCCAGGATAAAGCAGTGGGCAAACCACCCACTGGAGAGACTTGAGAGACTGTGGATTGCACTCCCCAGGATAAAGCAGTGGACAACCCACCCACTGGAGAGACCTGAGAGACTGTGGCTTTGCACTCCCCAGGATAAAGCAGTGGGCAAACCACCCACTGAAAAGACTTGAGAGACTGTGGCTTTGCACTCCCCAGGATAAAGCAGTGGGCAACCCACCCACTGGAGAGACTGTGGCTTTGCACTCCCCAGGATAAAGCAGTGGGCAACCCACCCACTGGAGAGACTTGAGAGACTGTGGCTTTGCACTCCCCAGGATACATCAATGGGCATGGAGCCCCCTCGTGGAGCTGGCGTTGTGCACTCATCCGGGTGAGGTGCCCCCGTTCCCTTCTCCCTGAGGTGCCTGTTTCATTTAGATCTGATGCCCCAGCAATGTTCTCTCCGTTTGCAGTCTGGTATCGAGTGTGGGCCCAGTGGTCCACCGACTTTGAATGGTGCACTATCCAGACTTGTATAGTTGGTGTACATAATTGTTTATACTGTATTTAAAGTTTTGACTAATGGATTGTTATTGATTACAATTGTTACAATCATTTCCTTTTGTCATTGCGTTCTTCCCGGGAGGTTTGGGGGGTGTAAATGTATTGTTGCAGCATGTGTGTTGTTGTGGGTGAGGGTGGGGGTGGGGGTGTTGCGTGTTGCGTGTGTGTGTCACTCTCTTTTCCCTCCCCTGTGTGTGTTGTTGTGGGTGAGGGTGGGGGTGGGGGTGTTGCGTGTTGCGTGTGTGTGTGTCACTCTCTTTTCCCTCCCCTGTGTTGTAGGTGCAGTACTCACCGTGGTCATCGCCGCCGTCTTTCAGGCTCCTGGTACAGGAGCAGGAATACTATTGCAGGGAGGATTTGGAGTTCTGGCTCCATGGCGTCCTGGTTCCTCGTGGGTTGTGTAGAGGTGAATGTTTCCCCTGCCAAGTCCTGTTTCCGCCATATTTTTGTTTGCGTTGAATCCCCCCCGGAAAAGGTGGTGGATTGGCCAATCATAATAGTGTGGGCAGTACATTGTCTTCCGCCTGTCTTTTGGCGGTGACCGCCATGCTGTTTGTTTGTACCGCGTGGCGGTCGGAGTGTTAAAGTGGCTGTCTATGTTGGCGGCTTCCGCCATGGTCGTGATTCCATTTTGTTTACCGCCGGCCTGTTGGCGGTCTTACCGCCACTTTATCACCAACCGCCAGGGTTGTAATGAGGGCCATAATGTTAGTCCCTTCCACCAGAACGAACAGGTGTTCCGAAATCGGAAGAGTTTCCACTCTCTGAATGTGCAAATGGTTTGCTTTGCGGACGTCACTGCAAGTATCTTGGCTCTGTGCCTGATGCCTTCATCCTGCGGAATAGCAGCATCCCAAATGTGATGGCCCAACTACAGAGGCACAGGGTGTGTCTAATAGGTGAGCCAGATTCCCCCACCCACTGCATGTCAGTGTATGCCTTCAGGTGTTCTCCCCATAGGATTGTGTAAGGCTAAATGTTGTCCCTCAAAACTTGCAGGTGACTCTGGCTACCCAAACCTATTGTGGCTGCTGACCCCTGTAAGAAATGCCAGGACAGGGGCTGAGGACCATTATAATGAGGCACATGGGCGAACTAGGAGAATTATTGAAAGGCCCTTCGGCCTCCTGAAGGCCAGGCACAGGTGCCTCCATCTGACAGGTGGAACCCTGTGCTACTCACCCGGAAAGGTCTGCCAGATAGTAGTGGCATGCTGCATATTGCACTACCTGTCCCTCAGATGGCATGTGTCTTTTTTGCAGGAGGAGGAGACTGGAGATGACCCTGTGGCAGCAGTGGACCCTGAGGACAGTGAGGATGAGGACGCAGAGGATGAGGATGAGGACAACAGAGCATCAGTTATACGACAATACTTCTAGTGACAAACAGGTGAGACAGTGGGACTGACCATTACTCTGACTAATGATTTATCTGTGTGCCTGTGGCATGATGGAATTCACTTACTTTGCATCTTAACTTACTGTCACCTATGGCTTCTCATTTTCCAGATGTTGGTGATATGACAACATTGTCCTATGTGATCACTACAGACTGTTCCAGATCATTATTTGTTAGCTATCAGTGTCAGATCATTTGCACTCGATGTGACTGTTCCCACAAATGCAAATAAAAGACACATAAAACAGTGTTACTCAAATTGTGTTCAAGGGTGTTTATTGAGGGTAAAGTGCAATGGAATGGGGTGATGGTGGAGGAAAGTCCAGGGTATTGTTCCAGGCAGTTTGTAGCACAGGTCCAGTGTCCAAGGGGCCATAGTAATGGGAGCAATAGCAGTTAAAAGTGGACAAGGTGACAGGGTGACAATCAGGAGAGTCTCATTTCCTGGCGGTGGTCTTGGTCTTGGCAAGTGTCTTTGATTTCTGTCTGGGTCGCAGGAAACTTTTGCAGGGTGGTTCACCTTCTGTAGGGGGAGGGGTACTGGTGGCTTGTGGGTCCTGTGGTGGGTCCTCCTGTCCACTATCTGCAGCGGAAGTGGAGAGCTGGTCAATAGACTGGCTAGTGGTAGGGGCCTGCTGGTGTGCTGTCCATTCCCTTATGATATTGGCCATGCCTACCAGCACCCCAGCTATGGAGATCATGGTGGTGTTGAGTTCCTGCAAGTCCTCCCTGATCTCCTGATGGTGCTCCTCCTGCAGCCGCTTGTTCTCCTCGATGTTGTTGAGGATCTGGCCCATTGTGTCCTGGGATTGTTGGTAGGCACCCAGGAGATTGGTGAGTGCCTCATGGAGAGTCGGTTCTCTGGGCCTATCCTCCCCCTGGCGCACGGCGGTCCTCCCAGTGTCCTTATTGCCCTGTGCCCCTGTCCCCTAAACAGTGGGCCAACTGCCACTGACCCCAGGTCCCTGATTGTATAGGGTATGAGGTGTGGACTGAGGTCGCTGTACAGGTGGGCACACTTCTGATTGATGTGTCCTGGGGATAGAGGTGTGGGGATGCTGGGTGGATGCTTTGGTGTTGGTAAAGGATGGGGGAGGCTCTGTGGTGGACTGTGAGTGGTCTGGGGTGACCGACTGTAGGAGGCTTGCCTGGCATATGGTGAGTACCTGATGGTACTTACAAATTGTGCCAGGTCCAGTTATCCCTTATTAGTAGATTAGTAGTGTTCTAGGTAGCTATATCAGAGCAGCTTAGGCTGAACTAGGAGACATTCAAAGCTCCTACTATACCACTTACATCATATAGCACTATTTCATATGAATCACAATACTCAGAGTTACTAAAAATAAAGGTACCTTATTTTATTGACAATGTGTCAGAATTATCTCAGAGGACATACTACCTTAGGAGGTAAGTAAAATACACAAAACATACACACAAACCAAAATCAGGTAAGTAAACAGTTAGAAAAGTAGTGAAAACACTGTAGAATACATTATAATGCAATAGGCCTGGGGCAACACAAACCATATACTAAGAAAGTGGAATGCGAACCACTTAGGGACCCCAGGCCTAGTGTAGTGTGAAGAGGGTCGCTGGGAGTGTTGGAAAACACTATGGGTGTCCAAGATTCCCCACCACAAGACCCTGAAAAGTAGGAGTAAATTTACCCTACTTCCCCAGAAACACACTAAAGTGATAGGAGATTCTGCAAAGACAACAACTGACTGCAAAGCACTGAAGATGGATTCCTGGACCTGAGGACCTGCAAAGGAAAGGGACCAAGTCCAAGAGTCACGAAAGTGTCCAGGGGGGGCAGGAGCCCACTAAGCCCCGGATGAAGGTGCAAGATGGCTGCCTCTGGGTGGAAGGAGCTGAAGATTCTGCAACAACGGAAGATGCCAGGAACATCTCCTTTGCACAGAAGATGTCCCACGGTGTGCTGGAGGATGCAGAGTTGTTTCCACACAGAAAGACCGCAAACAAGCCTTGCTAGTTGCAAAGGTCGTGGTTGAAGAAAATGGGTGCTGCCTGGGCCCAGGAACGACTAGGAGGTGGCTCCTTGGAGGAGGAGACAGAGGGGGCGCTCAGCAAAATAGAGAGTCTATGCAGAAGCAGGCAACTCCCACAAAAGTACTTGAATAGGGGTTAAAGAAATCTGAGCATGGCAGTCATCTCAACACTACAAAGGAGGGTCCCAAGAAACCGGTGGTCAACTCAGCGAGTTGAGCAATGCAGGACGGAGTGCTGGGGACCTGGGCTATGCTGTGCATGAAGGGTTCCTTGCAAAAGTGCACAGAAGCTCTAGCAGCTGCAGATCATGCAGTACGCAGGATTACTGTCTAGCGTGGGGAAGCAAGGACTTGCCTCTACCAAATTTGGACAGAAGGACCACTGCACTGTTGGGGTCACTTGGATTCAGCTCCTATGTTCCAGGGACCACGCTCGTCAAGATCAGAGGGGACCCAGAGGACCGGTGATGCAGAGGTTTGGTGCCTGCGTTAGCAGGGGGAAGAGTCTATCGACCCACAGGAGATTTCTTCTTGGCTTCCAGTGCAGGGTGAAGGCAGACAGCCCTCAGAGCATGCACCACCAGGAAACATTCGAGAAAGTCGGCAGGATTACGCACTACAATGTTGCTGGTAGTCGTCTTGCTACTTTGTTGCAGTTTTGCAGGCGTCCTGGAGCAGTCAGCGGTCGATCCTTGGCAGAAGTCAAAGAGGGAGATGTGGAGGAACTCTGGTGAGCTCTTGCATTCATTATCTAAAGAGAAAACCACAGGAGAGACCCTAAATAGCCCTATGAGGAGGATTGGCCACCTAACCAGGCAAGCACCTATCAGGAGGGGTCTCTGATGTCACCTGCTGTCACTGGCCACTCAGAGGCCTCCATTGTGCCCTCACACCTCTACATTCAAGATGGCAGAGGTCTGGAACACACTGGAGGATTTCTGGGCACCACCCTTGGGGTGGTGATGGACAGGGGAGTGGTCACTCCCCTTTCCTTTGTCCAGTTTTGTGGCAGAGCAGGGGCTGGGGGATCCCTGAACCGGTGTAGACTGGCTTATGCAAGGAGGGCACCATCTGCACCCTTCAAAGCATTTCCAGAGGCTGGGGAGGCTACTCCTCCCCAGCCCTTAACACCTATTTCCAAAGGGAGAGAGTGTAACACCCTCTCTCAGAGGAAATCCTTTGTCCTGCCTTCCTGGTACTAGGCTTCCCAGACCCCAGGAGGGAAGAAGCCTGTCTGTGGGTTGGCAGCAGTGGTAGCTGCAGTGAAATCCCCAAAGAGCTAGTTTGGCAGTACCCGGGGTCCATGCTGGAGCACCGGGGATGCATGGGATTGGCACCCCAATACCAGATTTGGCATGAGGGGACAATTCCATGATCTTAGACATGTTACATGGCTATATTTGGAGTTACCATTGTGAAGATACATATAGGTATTGACCTATATGTAGTGCACACGTGTAATGGTGTACCCGTACTCACAAAGTCTGGGGAAACTGCCCTGAGCAATGTGGGGGCACCTTGGCTAGTGCCAGGGTGCCCTCATACTTAGTAACTTTGCACCTAACCTTCACTAGTTGAGGGTTAGACATATAGGTGACTTATAAGTTACTTAAGTGCAGTGTAAAATGGCTGTGAAATAACGTGGACGTTATTTCACTCAGGCTGCAGTGGCAGTCCTGTGTATTATTAGTCTGAGCTCCCTATGGGTGGCAAAAGAAATGCTGCAGCCCATAGGGATCTCCTGGAACCCCAATACCCTGGGTACCTAGGTACCATATACTAGGGAATTATAAGGGTGTTCCATTGTGCAAATCAGAATTGGTAAAAATGTTCACTAGCCTGCAGTGACAATTTTAAAAGCAGAGAGAGCATAAGCACCGAGGTTCTGGTTAGCAGAGCCTCAGTGACACAGTCAGGCACCACACAGGGAACAAATTCAGGCCACAAACTATGAGCACTGGGGTCCTGGCTAGCAGGATCCCAGTGAGACAGGCAAAAACAAACTGACACACAAGTAAAAATGGGGGTAACATGCCAGGCAAGATGGTACTTTCCTACACCGACTGTCCAGTGGTCCCTGATGGGCCAGGTTTATGATCCAGATCTTGAAGTCCAGAGTTACTGTCATCACTGGGGACATCTTCTTCTGTTGGGGGACTGGATAGTCATGGCACCTCATCTCCACTGAGATTGGCTGGGACACCTGTCTGTATGTAAGAGATGTATTATGCTTCATGCCTGTGTAATGTTGTACATCCCTATTCTCCCCTCTATGTTTGCTTTTGCCCTGCCACCTTTGTTTGTGTATGGTGATGTACTGTGGGATTGTTAGTTCCCCTATGCTGTGCATGCTTTGGTGATGGGTGTCCATGCAGGGCTGGGAGAGCTGTCCATGCATTAGTATGGCATGCAGGGGCTTGGCATTGTGGTTAGTCTTCTGCGTTGGGGCAGTGTGTGGGATAAAGTGGAGTGATGGGAGTGAGGGTGAGTGTGTGAGATGGCATGTATGGGGGGTGATAAGTGGTAAATGTTGACTTACTAGTGTCCACTCCACCGCCTACTCCAGTGAGTCCCTCAGGCTGCAGTAATACCAAGACTTGCTCCTCCCATGCTGTGAGCTGTGGGGAGGAGGTGGGGGTCCACTGCCAGTCCTCTGTATGGCGAGCTGGTGCCTTGCTGCTACGGAATGTAACTTCCCCCATAGGTCGTTCCACCTCTTCCTGATGTCCTCCCTTGTTCTGGGATGCTGTCCCACGGTGTTCACCCTGTCCATGATTCTCCACCATAGCTATATCTTCCTTGCAATGGATATCTGCTGTACCTGTGCTCCAAACAGCTGTGTCTCTACCCTGACTATTTCCTCCACCATGACCCTCAACTCCTCATCTGTGAAACAGGGGTACCTTTGTGGGGCCATGGGTGTTGTGTGATGTGTGTAAGTGTGTAGGTGTTTGGTGGTGTGATTGGGTGTGCATAGTAGAGTGTGTGCGGGGTATCTGGGTGGGTGTGTATTTGTTGCACTGGTCTTGATGTCTATCTGGTGGCAAGGATTTGTATACATAAAGGGTTGTGGGTAAGGTGGGTGTGTGTTTTATAGGGGTGTGAGTGGGTGGGTGTGGTGTGTGTATTGCAGTCAGGTTTGTGATGTTTTTATTGGCCAATGTTGTGTAGTTTAGTTTTTGGGTGTCCATTCTGAGCACGGCGGTGTGTACCGGCAATGGTTTACCACCGTTTATTGACTGCTGTGGTGATTCGTGGGTCATGATGTGGGTGATGTTGCTCTGTTGGCGTAATGGTATGGGTGTTGAGACCGCCACTTTTATCACTGACCTTCGGGCTGGCGGATTTGTGTATGCGGCTGTATTCTGTCGGTTTGGTGTGTGTGTCGTAATATACAGAATGTTTATCTACCACCGTGGCGGTATGTTGGCGGCTGTTAGCGTGGCGGTAAGCGGGATTTCCCGCCAATGTCATGATGTGGGCCTACATCTCTTGTTGACTCTGGCACTCTCAATTCTATAACTGAACCTGCAGATATCCAAAATGCATTCCTCAAACACTATATAGAAGCCCATAGTAAACAGCAGCAGGTAGACCTCACACAACTAAGGTCCTCTTTAAGTAAACTTCCTATCCCCAGGCTAAAATTTAGCCAGGCTCAGGCCTTATTTGCCAAATTTTCATTAGAAGAGATAGAGGCGGCAGAGAAATCGTTGGCTAATGGTAAAGCATCCCGGGAAATTTTCACCAGTGTTGAACACCAAACTATTAAAACTGTATAACCATATCCTGTGGGGTGGGGAAGTCTTTTCGTACGGCAGTAGTAGTTAGCTTCCTAAAGAAGAGTAAGGATAAGTCAAGCATTAACTCTTAAAGACACATCAGCATGATAAACATTGAGTACAACATTTTTGCTAAACTGTTAGCAAGTCCTAAGCATAGGATTATGGGTGTTGTTGTTCATGCCAACCAATGTGGCTTTGTGCCAGATAGGCAATTATTCACCAACTCAAATTTCTTTGAAACTCTAGATTATTTTACACAAAACAAAGTACCAGCCCAGGTTATGTTTTTAGATGCTGAGAAGGCTTTCGATTTGATCTGCTGGGAAATACTTAGTGTGTCTCTTTAGGGGCACAATGGCACAAATAATGATTAACTCCCTCGATGTTGGCACATGCAAGCTCGGCAGGGTAGGTCTCTGTTGCCCTTACCCTTCACCTTGTTTATTGAACTTTTAGCAATATCCATTCACACTAATATAGAAGTGGCACCTCCAATAAGAGGGATAACTAGTGATAAACTGTATGCAAATGATATAGCCTAGTTTTAAAAACCTGAGATAGAAATTCAAAAAAAGTATTTGGGATTTTTCAAGAATATCAAGAGCTCAGAGGCTATAAAATAAGCAAGTCTAAAACAGAGATCCTATTGTGCAATTGCACATTAGATATTTTTATCACTGATTCTCATCTGCTAATTAAAGCAAGACCCAAGCATTATCTGGGGGTGTTTGTCTCTGAAAATATCAACAATCTATATGTGTTATACTATGCCTCCTTAATTAATAAAATTAAGACTTTGGCCCTCATTCTGATTCTGGCGGGCGGCGGAGGCCGCCCGCCAGAATTCCGCCCTCCAAAATACCGCGCCGCAGTCAAAAGACCGCAGTGGGTATTTCAAGTTTTCCCCTGGGCTGGCGGGCGGCCGCCAAAAGGCCGCCCGCCAGCCCAGGGGAAAACGACCTTCCCACGAGGATGCCGGCTCGTAATCGAGCCGGCGGAGTGGGAAGGTGCGACGGGTGCATTTGCACCCGTCGCGTATTTCACTGTCTGCCAAGCAGACAGTGAAATACTTGTAGGGGCCCTCTTACGGGGGCCCCTGCAGTGCCCATGCCATTGGCATGGGCACTGCAGGGGCCCCCAGGGGCCCCGCGACTCCCCCTCCCGCCATCCGGTTCCCGGCGGGAGAACCGCCAGGAACTGGATGGCGGGAGGGGGAGTCGGAATCCCCAAGCCGGCGCAGCAAGCTGCGCCGGCTTGGAGGATTCCTGGGGGCAGCGGGAAACCGGCGGGAGACCGCCGGTTTCCCTTTACTGACCGCGGCTAAGCCGCCGCGGTCAGAATGCCCCGCGGGGCACCGCCGGCCTGTCGGCGGTGCCACCGCGTCCCGCGGCACTGGCGGTTCTATACCGCCAGGGTCGTAATGAGGGCCTTTGTTATTTAAATGGACAATTAGCCTTCGTCAATCCTTGGCTGCGCTGCTTTGATCTGCTTGTCTGCCATCCCCCCTATATAATTTCCTGTTTGCTGCTCTTCCATGGGCTCTGCAAATGCTTTTTTTAAGGAGCTGTAGGGAATATTTTCTGCCTTCTAATGGGCCAGTAAAATTCCTAGACTGTCTTTAGATACATTACACTGACCCATAAGAGAAGGGGGTCTTGGTCTCCCAAATCTGAGGGAATACTGTTGTGCGAACTTTGTACATATTACATTTAGATTTTGTAACTCCTCAAATGTAAACCTAAACAATGATTTTTCTGGAGTTGATTTTCCAAGAATATGACATTTTCTCTTTCCTCAACCTTACGAGACTCCTAAGAAAGTCTGAAATATGACAGTTCCATCGCTGTCAAAATGTAAAGCACAGTTATGGGGGGCAGATTATTTTTGAACATGTGGTTTGTTGTTCTTGAACCTTGACAAAACTAATAGACTCAATTGATTTTTTTGTGTGACTCCCTTTAGGGGGTCAAAGAAAATAATGTAATGTCATTTATTGTACTTTCCATCTGCCAATGTATGTTTGTAAATGACTGTTTAGTATTTAGTAGTGTATGTGTAATAAATGTACTTTTACTTTTCCTAAAGAAAAAATACTAACTGGACAAACATTTATTGAGAGTTATTATTTCATGCATTTGATTGGTGATTACAAGCCCATGCCACTCCCCTGAGTAGGCCTTGGACATCTCTGCCTCACCCTGAAAGAGTTAAGTGCTTTAATGGGGTGGCTGGTTTCCAGTAATGGGAATTGTGGAGCAATTACCTGTGCAGGCCAAACAATTAATAACCAAAGTTCCTACTATAGCTAACAAAGCCCACTGAAAGTGATTTCGGAACATGTAGTCTGTGTACTGCGAAAAAGATAAATTTGCTGAATGAAGAATGCAAGACAGAGGTAATATTAAGGTCAACCAATTGTTGAAATTGCTACTATTTGTTTATTTAAAATCTACAATGTGGTTGGTTGCAATGCTTGAGGGTTCTAAAACTTGTATCTGCTACATACCCACAGACACCTGAAATTGCCTTGGTGGTTTGGATGTGAAACAAGTGTGATCTCTGTAGCTTTATCTCAGCAGAGGTCATTTGATTTGAGAGTAAAGAATTTGGTACATTGAGCTGCTTCAAGAGACTGCTTTATTTGCAGGGAATTTGAAATATAGTGTAATTAATGTATGGAGCCTGAGACTACAGTTTAAAATTATGTGCTTTTTAAGGTATTACAGATAATTTATGAAAGTGAAATTGTGATTGGCAACAACTTTAGTAATGGCATGTGAGGATAAAGGTAAAAAATGAATGTTCTTTACAATAGAGAGATATTAGTGTTCTGTTAGTAATTGCATTGTTCACTTTGATATTTGTATTTATTTTATTATGTTTTTTGCATTGAGGTTTGATATGTGTTTCAAAGTTAAATATCATCTTTAATTGAACAGTGGATTTTAGGGTTGAGTATTTTCTGTATTAAAATGTAGATCGCTTTTAGGAGTAGTTGTCAGGCTCTCCCTTTGGAACTAGGTGTTACAGGCTGGGGAGGGGTAGCCTCCCCCAGCCTCTTGAAATGCTTTGAGGGGCACAGATGGTGCCCTCTTTGCATAAACCAGTCTACACCGGTTCAGGGACACCTTCTCCCCTGCTCTGGTGCGAAACTGGACAAAGGAAAGGGGAGTGACCACTCCGATGTCCTTCTCCATCTCAAGGGTGGTGCCCAGAGCTCCTCCAGTATGTCTCAGACTTCAGCCATCTTGCTTTGCAAGGTGTGGGGGCACTCTGGAGGCCTCTGAATGGCCAGTGCCAGCAGGTGACGTTAGAGGCTCCTCCTGATAGGTCCTTAGCTGATAAGGTAGCCAATCACCCTCTCAGGGCTATTTAGGGTCTCTCCTGTATGTTCTCTTCAGATTCTGCTTGCAAGTTTCCTTCAGGAATCCTCTGCAACAACTTCAGACTCTTCTGACCTCGAATCAACCGCAGCCTGCTCCAAGAAACGGTGTAACTGCAACAAAGTGTCTACAAGAGACACCTTTCTTCAGCAACTGCAACAGTTTCCACAGTGTGCATGCTCTGGGGACTCCCTGTCTTCATCCTGCACCAGAAGGACCGAAGAAATCTCCTGTGGAGTGATGGAGCCACTCCCCTGCTCCAAGCAGGCACCTTCCAAGACAACGACCAGAACCCTTGGACTCCTCTCACAGTGACGAGCGTGCTCCTAAGGACACAGAGGGTGGACATCATCGACATAGACTGTCCTGAGGTCCTGATGATGCAATTTGGAGGAGGTAAGACCTTGCCTTCCCTGAGAGCGACGGTAGCCCTGCGTACTGCCTCTTCTTTGCCTCCTGTTGTCTCTGTGCACTCTTTGCAAAATTCCTTCAGGCACAGCCTGGCCCAGGTTTTCAGCACTCCTTCCTGTGATGCTCAACTCACTGAGTTGTTCTCCAGCAGCGTGGGACCTTCTTTTGTTGTGCTGCATCAACTGCGTTTTGCACCTCCTTTGAACCCGGGTCCTGCAGCATCGGGGGGTGCTGGCTGGCATTCTGAGGGTTTTCTATCATTCTGAGAGCCCCCTCTTCCTCCTCACACAGAGTTGAGGCCCCCAGGCAAAACGCACTTGTGTCGTAGCCAAGGCTTGTTGGTGCCTTACAACTTGAAATCTCGTCTGCAACAATCTTCACGCCGTGGGACATCTTTTGCACCATGCAGTAACCCGCTGGCATCTTCCTAGGGTGAATTTCTGCGGTCTTCGACTAACCGTGGACTCTTCTTTTGCACCCTCTTCTGGGTTGGCAGGGGCTCCTGTCCTTCCTGGAGCTTCTTTCGACTTCTGGACTTGGTCCACTTCCTTTGCAGGTCTTCAGGTCCAATAATTCAGCAGTTGTTCATTGCAGACTTGGTTGGCTGCTGCAAAATCCCCAAAACAAGGTGTAGTGTGTCGGAAGGAAACTTGCAGTACTTTACTCCTGCTTTTCTGGGCTCTGGGGTGGGGTAATTTACTTACCTTTACTGTATTCTTACTCTCCCAGCGATTCTGCACACACTACACCTGTCTAGGGAGGAATTTGTGATTCACATTCCACTTTCTTAGTATATGGTTTGTGTTGCCCCTAGAGCCATTTTCTCCCATTGCATTCTACAGCCTTTCCTATTGTTTGCATTGTTCTACGACTATTTACTAATTTTGGTGTCTAGTGTATATATTGTGTATAATACTTACCTCCAGAAGATATTTTTGGTACTGTGTCACCTAAATAAATACCTTTATTTTTGGTAACACTGAGTATTGTCTTCACTTTGTATAAGTACTGTGTAACTATAAGTGGTATTGCATGAGATTTGCATGTCTCCTAGTTCAGCCCAAGCTGCTCTGCTATAGCTACTTCTATCAGCCTAAGCTGCTAGAACACCACTACATTTCACTAATAAGGTATAACTGGACCTGGTATAAGGTGTAAGTACCCGAGGTACCCACTACAAACCAGGCCTGCCTCCTAAAAGCTGGTTAGCCAAACCAGTCTTCAAAGAGGGAATGACAGTTAGAACAGGACACAGACTTACCCCCACTTCTAGCACTCGCAGCCTGACAGGAGTGCCAGTAATTGAATTAGCAGAGGGCTGGAAGGGGAGTGTTATAGAAACCTAGCCGCCCAAGTCGGATGGCTTTGCCAGATCTTAACCTCCAGGAGAGAGTTTCTCCATTTTGGATTCTGAAAGAATAGTGCTTTTCAGGGCAAGAGGATGCCACACTTTGGAGAAATGTATTGTAATTCTGGGTATTACCCACCCCATTGGTTAGGGGTACCCCCATGCTTGTCGCCCAGGAACACTGGATAAATATGGGAGAGTTGCATAGCAAGTCAGATCCATGCATGAAACTACATGGAGAAGAACTGGCTTGCTCGACCACTGGTCTGCACCCAAAAGGACTGCCCTCTGGGTGACTGCATCTGCTGCAAACTGTGGAACTATAGCCCTAAGGCCTTTGGGCCTGATTTGCAGTGTAGCATCACTTTTCCTGTGCCTCTTAGCGCCACCCAAATGCTCCCATGTGTGCGTGGTAGCTAAGATATGGTGCAACATGGCAGTAGTTAGGGAACTAGTATCAAAATGTTTGATGCTAATTTGGAGCCCTGCCGGATTTGTGACAAAATGTTGATGCTAATCATGCAAAGCCCATTGAGGCCCATTGTAATCAATGGTGTACCTCCTTTTAACCTGCTCTGAGTATGCATTAAAAGTGCCCAAAGAAATGATGCAAAGAAATCTTTTAGATTTTTTTGTGCCATTTTTTGTGGCTCCCTAATGGGGGAACGCCTCCTGTAGCACAAACATTTACAAAGTGTTGCAATTCATGCATTGTGCCACTTTGTAAATTTGGCACTGCAATTTTAGCCATGTTGGGCCACATCAGCATAACAAACATTATGCTAATATGGCGCAAGGAGGTGCTAGGGGCTCTGAAATCTGCCCGTTTGTCTTGCTTCAAGAACTGAAGGAGTGGACTTCCTGAGAGCAACAAGTTAACAGAGCTTTACCTGCACCATCTCCACCAAGAAGAACCCCGCTGGATAGCTTCCAGTGGACTTTGAAGGAGTTGGTCAGGTGCATTCTGTGAAAAGTAGTCCCAACATGCCAAGGCCCATCTCAGAGCTTCTAGACCCTTGAATTTGTGTTGTGGACACCTGTAGATCCAAAGGAGAACTTATGGAAGAATATCCACAAGCTTGGAGAAGACTGCAGACCTTTTGGTAAAAAGGTTCATAAGTTAAGCGACCCGTCGACAAGAGTCAAGCCGGCAACATTGAACTGCAACCCAGCCGGTAATCCAGGTTTGCCTTGGTGAAACTCTGGAGCTTTTCATTGGTGACAAGACTTCCAGAAGTTGACTGAGGCATTGCGCTGGAGCAAGCCACTGTCGTCAACTTGGACCCTGCCCTGACGAGGAGCCTTGTCTGACGACGAGAGAAAAAGCTCCAGAAAGACAACTAAGTCCGAAGGTAAAATTTAGTTTGAGGCCTCCCGCTCAGTGTTTCCGAATTGGGTTTCATTGCGGTTGTCCTCAATTTTTTACTTCACCTTGGTCAAGAACAACCAGATGTCCCTGGTTGGTGCTATTTGTTTATAAGCATTAGAAAGTAAATGATTTAATCTTTAAAAATTGATACCTCTAGTTCCCTACATTGGATTTATGTCACTTTGGTGTCATTTTACTCATAAAAATATTTCCTAGTTATATAAATTGGTGTTGGATTTTTAAAGTGTGCTGTGTCTTACTTATTTAATGTAATGGTGTTTTTAAATGCTTTACACACCTTTCTCTTAAGTTAAGCCTGCCTGCTTGTTGCCAGCTATGAAGGGTTGAGCAAGGGAATAACTTATTGAGACCTTGCCTGTACCTTGTATTGTGATTGTGGCCTTATTACTGGTGGTGGGTACCTACCAACTAGGCGCGGGCGTAGAAGTCTGCTATGCTCGTGGAGTTCGCAGAATTTGGGCACTTCCCACCATGCAATCCGGCGTGCTGCAGAGTTCAATTGCATGTGAAAAGTTGGATTTTGGTGCACCACAATACTCCCAGGCAGCTAGAGAGCTTGCGAGAGACTTTGCATTCAACCGTGCTTTTTCCAGCCACAAGTGTAAGACTTTGTGTTTACTCAAGCTGCTTCTGGCCATGACAGAGACTAAAACAGAACCGCTCGCAAGCATGAATGCAGATGAAGTAGATATTCTACTCCAGATACATCTAAATCTACTCAGAAAGTATTGTTTGAAAGGAGTTTCTTCTCCTATGGACTCTTCAAGTTGTGTTTTTTATTGAGAGGCTTTTTTTTCAAACATAAAAAAGAAGTGCCACAGAGACTTGAACTTCCTGTTCCTGTCTAGCAGACTCCTCCCAGTGCTTTGTCCAACTCCTGGTCACTTTTCACTTGGATTTCAAGGTGGATGATCACTCTCTATGTCTCCTGGATCTACCTTTGGATTGAAGACCTTTGTGTGAAACCATACAAGTAAGTTTAAAAACTATTCTAGCAGGGTGTTGTTTGTTTGCTTGGGCATGCACCAGGATTTCTTTGTGCTCTCATTTGATTTTTAAATTTTATAGCTGTGGGTGGCCTGGATTTTAAGTATGGGACTAGTAATTATTTATTTTGCATGTCATTGATTTTCACCTTTTGTAAATTAAAAGTGTTGCACAGCTCAGTACATCCTCTACATGTTTGTAACATTTGCAATAGCATTTTACTATGTGACCTAGATTTTAAAAGGGCCGTCTAGCCAGTAGGCCCATTACTAGTGTAAGTGCACAAAACTACACATTTCAGTGATCTATGTTTTTAAAACTTCATTTAGGGCAGGGACGATAGTAAATTGAATAAAAAATATTGTCTATTTCTTGCATTTCATTTTTTTCGCAAGAAGGCTATATATTGTTATGGCATTGGAGGATGTACATGTTGTGATGGTGTACGGGGATGTGTGTACTGTTATTGTGAAATGTTTATAGCTCAGTTCATTTTCATGTTTTGCATTGCTGAATTAATATTAGAGTTACCACCATGACTCCTTATGGCCAGTGTGTGTGTATGTGTGTGTGTGTGTGTGTGTTTGTGTGTGTGAATCATCATCCACCATATGTCTTTGCTCTCCATGCCATGTGGCCAGGGCCTTTTGTCCATAGGCCTGCAGGTGTTCTTTGTTCCGCATGCCTCCTTGTTGGCAGTTGTTGTTTGACCATGTGGCTGGTGGCTATTTTTTCTATTCAGCTAGTGCCTCTTTGTCATAGGCTGGCATGTGTTCTTTGTTTGCTATGCCTCCTTGCTCCTTGTGGTTGTTTTACCATATGGCTGGCAGCCATTTTGCGCATGCAGACAGTGTCCCTTTGCCATAGGCTTGGATGTGTTCTTTATTTGTTCCCCATGCCTCCTTGCTCCTTGTTGTTGTTTGATCATGCAGCTGGCAGCTATTATGTCCATTCAGACAGTGTTCCTTTGCCATAGTCTTGCATATGTTCGCTCTTTGTTCCCCATGCCTCCTTGCTTGTTGTTGTTTGACAATGCTAGCCGGTGTCCCGTTCCCATAGGCTTGCATGTGTTCTTTGTTTGCCATGTCTCTTTGCTCCTTGTTGTTTTTTTACCATGTGGCTGGCAGCCAGTGTTCCTTTGCATAGGTTTGGATGTATTCTTTCTTTGTTCCCCATGCCTCCTTGTTGTTCTTGTTTGACCATGTGGCTGGTGGCCATTTTGTCCAACCAGCCAGTATTCCTTTGCCTTAGACTTGCGTGGGTTCTTTCTTTGTTCCCTATGCCTCCTTGCTCTTGTTGTTGTTGTGTGACTATGTGGATGGTGGCCCTTTTGTCCCTCTAACCAGTGTCCTTTTGCCATGCTTCCATGCTTCCTTGCTCCTTGTTGTTGTTTTATCATTTGGCTGGTGACCATTTTGTCCATCCAGGGAGTGTACCTTTGCCATATGCTTGGATGTGTTCTTTCTTTGTTTGCCATGCCTTTTGTTGTTGTTTTACTATGTTTTTGGCAGTAATTTTGTGCATCCAGCCAATGTGTCTTTCCCATAGGCTTGTAATAAATATCAGCAATTATCAATCATCTTATTTGTTTAATTGTAATTTATTTTCACTTTTAAATTCAATTTTCAATTTTATTTTTTTAATTTCTTGTTTTTATTTTTTATTTTTACTTTTATGTTTTTTTTTTTAATTAATTTATTTCAGTTTAGTTAATTCAGCAATATGCCTTGTTCTATCCCTCCATGTATCCATCCACCAAAGGCACACAGCTGTGCTAAAGTATTCAGATGTAGGATGGGTGAGACTCACCGTAGCGGTCTGCCAAGGTTGTCCACATGTACCAACCTGCTTCTCATCATCTGGGCTTGCAGGAGTGGATTCCTCACTGAAGGCTTGATTCTGGTCAGGAGTAGAGGTGTCCTCAGGAGCACTGGCATCTGGTTCTCCACATACTCTGTATGTTGGACTATGAGTAATTACAACAACATTTTTTTGCAACTCTTGATTATACATCAAATGAGTTTGACACAAATAATGAAGCAATCTAAAAGGTAAAATACAAATACAAGTAATGTCATTATTATACCTTTCAGTTGTTTTGAATAAGTTACAAAACAGTTTAAATTACACACACAACTACACAAAAGCAGCATATAAAATGATGCCCTGACATGTAAAATAAGGTATAAAGTACACATGAAATATACCCAACTTTCAACACAATGCAGTAGGGAAGAGAAATGTGAAAAAAAACATTTAAAAGCCATCAGGGTACCAATCTGAAAATTAAACAACATTTAAGGATAATAGCATTACATATCATATGAACATTGCAACATGCATTTATTAAAAAATAACGTATATTTAGCATACAAAATAATGTACATTAAGTATTTCAAGGTAACAAGCTTTGATTTGTGATACAAAGAACATCAAATCAATGAAATGAAAAGAAAATTACAGCATACAAAATTAAACATCACATTTCAAAACATATCATAAAATAGAGATTAATAAATACATGACCAAAATAATATTGCAATTATTTTAGAATAAAATTAAAATAAGGCATCATGTTAGTTGTAGTCATTTTGATTAAACATCAACATCACTTGCAAAAATGTAAGTTAAAAATACCTATTAAAAATATGTAGTAAAAATAAAGAGACATTTACAGTATAGGACACATATAAGAAATTTGTAATTAGGTGAAGAAACACAGCATCCTGTAAAATGTGATGGAGATGGAAACCTTTAATCTTAAATTCAATAAAATACATTCACCCAAACAAACGCACAAAGGAAAAAATGTGAAACATGGAGAAAAAAATCCCATGTTGACAAAATATTTTAACTCTTAGATAAATGTGAGAAACAACAATAATGCTACAAATGTCCAATATAAAGGAACATTATTTATAGGTTTATATGTTTGAAAAATTTGAAACAGGTAAATTAAAAGCAAAAACAACATTTAGGTTTAATAACACATTCAAGAGTATGACTTATCAATCTTCATTCCACCAGGCATTCCTGTCAAGCCTTCAGGATATAGAATCTGCAATACCTTCTCCTCCCAGGGACATAGTTGTAAGAGGAGCTGGGAGAACCACCACCCATCCTTTGGGCCTCCAGATGATGCTTGGAGGCCAGGGAATGCACTCTCCCTGCAGGTCATTCCACCTCTTCCTAATTTCTTTCTGTATATACAGATTGTTTGTCACAGTATTCACCTTGTCAACTATTCTAGACCACATTTTCCTTTTCTATGTTATAGTTGTATTTTGTACTTTGGCTCCAAACTATTGTGGGTCTACTATAATAATTTCATCCACCATGACTGACAAATTCTCTCTCAGTGAAACAGGCATTTCTCCTCCATACCATTATCTCATGATGAAATTAAATACATTTGGTAACCCACAAATAAAAAGTATAACAGAAGCAAAATTAAAAAGGAATAAGGAAAGCACAAGCCTGACTTCACAGACAAAACTTCTCCTGGACAATGTTGTGCTTCAGTGGAATGGCGAAGGATGTTGCTCTGAAATGGAGTGTTCTTTATAGTGTGGTATGCAGGTGAAAACAATTAGCCAAAAACCATTAAGGGCATCATTATGTGTTTGGCAGGTAGTGGAGGCCACCAGACAAAACAATGGCTTGGAAAACCGCCAGTCTGGTGTTCCGCCCACCAGCCCCGTTACGTGTGTCCTTCGGGGCCAACAGGCAGAAACAGCGTTTCCACCGTCCGGCCCAGCGGGACACTCACAACATTGACACTGGCTCATAATGTAGCCAGCGGCAATGTTGCAATGCGTCAGGTGCGACAGCACCCGTCAAGCTTTTCACTGCCCATAATTCAGGCAGTGAAAAGCAGGATGTAGCTGTCCATAGGGGCCCCTGTACTGGCTATGCCAAGTGCATGTGCAGTACAGGGCCCCCCAGCACTCCCTTTCTGACAGCTTTTGCATGGCTGGGCTACTGTCATACAAAGGTTGGTGGAAAGGGGACTCGTATTCCCCAGGGCAGCGCTGCCCTGGAGGATCGAGACTGCTGGAACCACCAGACCATCGGCTAGCGGCAACTTGGCAGTGTCCGCGGAATGATTAATGAAAAGGTGACTTTCTGTGTCATATCTGTCTCATATCTACACAGAGTAACGCTTCAGTTTTCTGACACCATTCCCTCTCTGCTAACATCTCTCTTCACAATGAAGGCTGGATGTAAAAGGCTTTAGTGAAGAACAAACCACTCTAAAAAGAACTTTTCTCTGAGTGAACAGGTTAAATGATTTGCTTTAATAAGAGCAGCCTCGCTAGTGAGATCTCTGAGCACAGTAAAGGGTTTATTAGATCTGGCATCCTTGGTGTGTTTTCCTTGACTTTTTGCCTTAAGATCTCCTGTTTTCAATGACTTTGTTTTTGCTAGCCTTAGGATTCTGGGCCTTTTACCACTGCTCACCAGTGCTACAGCTCTTTCCCTAAAACATGATGACACTGGATTAGCCCAGTTGGCATATTGAGTTTACCTAGAAGTCCATAGTAAATTACACTAACCTTGCCCAGGGCCTATAAATTAAAAGCTATTATTGGTAGTATAACACTGACTGTGCCTTCCACTTAAGTAGCCCCATAACCATGTCACCGGCCTGTCACATGAGAGCCTGTGTATGCAGTTTTACACTACCATGTCAACCTGGCGAAATAAACCTTTTCCCAGTCCTAAGCATTCCATTTTAATACATATAATTTACCCCTAGTTTAGGCCCTGGACAACCAAGAGGGCAGGGTGCAACACATGTAAAAGGTAGAACATGTACTTTTTAAGTTGTACATGTCCTTGTAGTGAAAAACTCCCAAATGTATTATTTACTACAAGGCCTTTCTCTCCAATAGGATAACATTGAGATTACCTTATTACATTTTATGAGTGTAATTCGCAATCTGGAAGGGGTAACCTTTTCGAGTTTCTTGTCTTTGGAATCACAATTTAAAATCACAACTTATGATGAAGTCCAATTTTACATTGCAGTTCTGAAAATGCCACTTTTAGAAAGTTGACATTTTCTTCCTATAGCATTTGGTGCTTGCTGTCAGTCTCTGATGATACATCTGAGGTGGGTGACAGCTGGGCTTTGTGTATTCCTCCCAGACAGCCACACACATTGAAAGGTTAGGTGTGACTTGATGTACCATCTTGGCAGGAGGGAGGAGCTGGGCTTAGCCTCACTTCCACCTGAATAAGCTGTGCCCTGCCCCAACACAAAGGGCTGCATAATACCCCGTAGTGAGTCTGATTACCGGGCATGATGGGCAGGGACACTGTGTACTTCAAGGGCATGTCTTTGACGTCCCTCCCACTTCAGAGGCTCAACTTTATGTAAGTACTGGAACTCTGATACTAGAAATTCAGTACACTTCTGGACTTGTGGATACTCTGCTAGAAAGAAGGACTATCGTCCTGCTACAAGGGCTGCCAATCTGCTGTATTGCTACTCTGCTGGACTCCTGCTTCACTGTGCTGACCTGCTGCTTGGTGCCCTCTTGCCTAGGAGCGAGAAGAACTGGAGTTGCATCTCTCCGACTCAGACCCAAGGGCTAGCTAGCTGGCCTCCTGATCTGAAGTTTCAGGGACATAAAGGGGGTCATTACAACATTGGCGGTATGAGGCGCTTACCGCCGTGCAGAAGACCGCCAACACACCGCCGCAACCGCAGTAGACCGCCACAGCTATTATGACACACATCATGGAATCTGCCGAAATTCAGACACCCACACAACACCGCCACACCAAAGGTCATCGATAAACTGGCGGAAACAAATCCTCCACCTCCACGCCAACAGAAACACGCCCATGCTATTACGACCCACGAATCCACGCGGCGGTCTTTCAACCGCGGTATTCCATTGGCGGTAAACACCACTGAGCTCAAAATACACACACATCTCCAAAACACAGCCACATTGGACAATTCAAAATACACACACCTGATACACATACACACACCACTCCCACACACCCAACACAATATAAAACACACACCCACATCACACACAAACCCCTACAACCAGAAATTCCGAGGGAAGGCCAGAGAGACAGCACAGCTATTGACAACCCCATCACACAGAGGCACACAACACCATCACCCACACAACATCCACGCACAAAACACCACATACCACTACACTCACCACACTCATCAACACATACACCACCCCACACATCACACAGAACACCCCATGTTACGCCAAAGACACCCCCGCTTCTCCGAGGAGGACCTCAGAGTCATGGTGGAGGAAATCCTACGGGTAGAGCCACAGCTATTTGGCTCACAGGTACAGCACACATCAATAGCCAGGAAGATGGAGCTATGGCGCAGAATAGTGGACAGGGTCAACGCCGTGGGACAGCACCCAAGAAATAGGGAGGACATCAGGAAGAGGTGGAACGACCTACGGGGGAAGGTGCGTTCAACGGTCTCCAGGCACAACATTGCAGTGCAGCGGACTGGCAGCAGACCCCCACCTCCTCCCCCACAACTAACAACATGGGAGGAGCAAGTCCTGACCATCTTGCATCCTGAGGGCCTCGGCGGAGTCGGTGGAGGATGGGACACTGGTAAGTCAAATCTTAACTATCACATCCCCCACCCTACCTGCATGCTATCACACACCCCCACCCTCACACCCTCCCCTATCACCCCAATTCCTCACCAATCTACACATGACACCAAGCACCCATCCCAACTCTAAGCCTTGCATGACACAACTAAGCATGGGCACCCCTCACCAAAGCATGCCCACTGCACATACCCAGAACACCCCCCCAACCATCATCACACAAGCCCCTACACAGGAATGCCTGCACTGGGGATCACGCACACCCAACCATTGCACACCATTACACACACACATGCAATAATCATGTGCTTATACCCCTGCAGGAACCCGAAGGAACGTCACCACACCAGAGGGTCCAGACAACACCACTACACCCCCAGAAGAGGCCCACAGTGACGACAGCAGCTCTGCCCCACTGGATCCGGATGACCAGCCCGGACCATCGTGGGCCTCAGGACAGTTGGTTCCCCTTGCCCAGCCACAGCCCAACACCGAGCTGCCACCCTCTGGTAACACCAGCACAGCACCCACCCAGCGGGCCCAAACCTCCCTACCCAGGACAGGTCAATCAGCGGTGTGTCCACCACTACAGGGCACCCAGGATAACCTACCACACCAACAACAACAGGGACCTGGGGGCAGTGGTAGTGGGCACACGGTCCAGGGGACGGAGGCACAGGAACACCGGGGAACTGGGAGGGCTGCTGTGCGACAGAGGGAGGACAGGCCAAGGGAACCAACACTCCACGAGGCCCTATCCTCCATCATGGGAGCATACCACCACTCCCAGGAGACGATGGCCACGGTCCTGGACAAGTTGCAGGAGACCCTGCATTTGCAGGATGAACTGTATTTGGGGTTCAGGGAGGAGCTCAGGACCATCAGCTCCGCCATGGGCACCATCGTAGGGGTTCTGACGGACATTCAAAAGACCTTGAGGGCCCCTGACACTAGCCAGGACGACGAACTGCCCACCACCTCCGCCGGCGCTAGTGGACAGGACGCCCCGCCACAGGACCAACACACCAGCACCCCATCCCCTGCAGACGGACAACCACCATGCAAGCGGTCCCTGAGATCCAGGAACAGGACAGAGCAAGATGGCAAGACCCCGCCAGGAAATAAGACCACCCTGATTGTCCCCCCACTGTCCCACTTTGTCACCCTGTCCAGATTGGAACTGCCCCAGCTCCACTTCCAATGCCCAGATGGGCAGTGCACCTGTGAGACGAATAGACTGGACTGCCATGGACATTCCTCCACCATCACCCATCACCATTTTACAACCTTCCTTGTTTTGTTTAGCACTTAAATAAACACCCTTGAAAGCCAAAAATATCTTGAGTCAGTCTATGATCTGGAACTTTGTATTATCAATTACAGTGTCATAATGGGTAACCCATTGTAAGGCTAACATACCAATGTCACACATCACAAGCCCTTGAAGGATGCAAGCAGTTGACACGTAGGTTACCACACTTGTGAAACTGAAATGGAAGGGTACAACTCAATTAACAAATAGTTAGTGAAATGTAGGTATAGGATTGAGGTAGACGTGTGAAAGTTAATGTAATTTTAAACCAGAAAATGTTCTCACCTGTGTGTCACTGGAAATAGTGCTGTATGACTGACTCCCTGTTGTCGTTTTCTTCTTCCTCAGCTTCATCCTCATCACTGTCCACTGGCTCCACAGGCTCCACAGCTGCGACAACATCGTCATCTGGATCATGCTCCTGCAGAAAAGGCACCTGGCGTCGCAATGCCAAATTATGGAACATGGAGCAGGCGATGATGATGTTGCACACCTTCTTCGGCGAGTAGAATTGGGATCCACCTGTCATATGGAGGCACCTGAACCTGGCCTTAAGAAGGCCGAAGGTGCGTTCGATTACCCTCCTAGTCCGCCCATGGGCCTCATTGTACCGTTCCTCTGCCCTGGTCCTGGGATTCCTCACTGGGGTCAATAGCCACGAAAGGTTGGGGTAACCAGAGTCCCCCAATAGCCATACACGGTGCCTCTGGAGTTGGCCCTTCATATCAGGGATGCTGCTATTCCGCAGGATGTAGGCGTCATGCACAGAGCCAGGGAACATAGCATTTACCTGCGAGATGTACTGGTCTGCCAAACAGACCATATGGACATTCATGAAATGATAACTCTTCCGGTTTCTGTACACCTGTTCACTCCTGCGAGGGGGGACCAGAGCTACATAGGTCCCATCAATGGCACCTATGACGTTGGGGATATGTCCAAGGGCATAGAAGTCACCTTTCACTGTAGGCAAATCATCCACCTCAGGGAAAATGATGTATCTCCTTACGTGTTTCAGCAGGGCAGACAACACTCTGGACAGCATGTTGGAAAACATAGGCTGGGACATCCCTGATGCCATGGCCACTGTTGTCTGAAATGACCCACTTGCAAGGAAATGGAGCACTGAGAGCACCTGCACGTCAGGGGGAATTCCAGTCGGATGGCGGATTGGTGACATCAGGTCTGGCTCCAACTGGGTACATAGTTCCTGGATTGTGGCACGGTCAAACCGGTAGGTGACGATGATGTGTTTTTCTTCCATTGTCAACAGGTCCACCAGCGGTCGGTACACCGGAGGATTCCGCCATCTTCTCATATGTCCTAGCTGACGGTGCCTAAGAAGGACAACAGCGAAGAACGAGTCACTATTCCTCCAGGTATGTACCCACAGTTACACACAAGTCTACACCAGACAAAAAACCCTTCCTGTATGTGTGTTGAGTATAGGCCTAGCTATGTGTGACGCAGTAGTAAATGAAGCCAGGTGGGCCCCTGAAATGGCAGCTGCCTGACCTCTAAACTGGGACAATGGGATTGTGGGGTAACTGCGCTGGCATTGCACACGGTCGCGGTAGGCGGTCGTAGACCGCGGCGCAATGCTGTATTGGTTAATATTGGACCCTATGGGTCCCAGGAGCCAATGAACAGGTGCGCTGGCGTTGATGATGCGCACCGCTGCGGACGTCACCGCCGCGGACGTCACCGCCATTTACTATCTGTTCAATCACTAGATACCTGACCTTCGACAGGAGAGGACCTACACTGCTAGTGCTGCTGTGACCTCGGTCTGGAAGCGACATTGGGTGCTGTGTCTGGGGAAAGGGCACCTGCCTTCACTGCACAGGAGTTGGAGAAACTTGTGGATGGGGTCGTCCCCCAGTACACGCTACTCTACGGTCCTCCAGACCAACAGGTTAGTACCAAGGGAGCACGTTGTATGGGCTAGGCCTGGGTGGAGAGGGCTGTGTGGAAGAGGGAAGGGGGCAGAGTACATAGAACTGTCATGCATGGGAATGAATGGGCCACATGGCCAGAGTAGGGAGGGGGCCACTCACATTGACGGTGCAGTTGGTAATGACTCTTCCTCTTACCTTGTGCATGTCATGTAGGTCAGTGCCCACCAGAAGAGGGACATTTGGCGTGCCATCGCCAAGGAGGTCCGGACCCTGGAGGTCCACCAGAGACGGGGCACCCACTGCCGTAAGAGATGGGAGGACATCCGCCGCTGCAGCAAGAAGACGGCGGAGGCTCAGCTGGGGATGGCCTCCCAACGTGCGAGGGCTGCCCGTCGCACCATGACCCCCCTGATGTTCCGGATCCTGGCGGTGGCCTACCCGGAGTTGGATGGGCGCTTGAGGACATCACAGCAGACACAAGGGGGTGAGTACAACCTCATTCAGCAGAGTTTGCGTGCAGTATAGGTGTCTGGGTGGGGGAGGTGGGCTGTGGGTGTCCCTAGGCCAGGGCGAGTTAGGTAGGCAAGGCCCCTCCGTTGTGTAGGCCATGTGGCACTCAACCCCTCCTCAGCAGAGTGCCAAGTTGAGGTATAGTTGCCCCTGTGGCATCAATGTGCGCAGATTCCCACCATTGCCATGTAGGCCATGTCCCAGAAATTGCATGTGCAGAGGGCAGGAGAACGGCGTAATGCAGGGGGCTGCTGCGTCTGTCTTGTCCGCCAACGGTAGCGGTATGCCAGGCACTAAAAGTCTAGTTGTTCTGTCTCCCCCCCTTTTCCTGCTCTCCCTGTCCTTTTGTACATCAGCATCATCAGGCGGAGGTACAGTGGCACCGGAGCACGAGGGAGCTGCATCCCACATGGCCATGGAGGGCCACACCACAGACTCTGAATGCACCAGTGGGACGGAGGGCGAGGGGAGCTTCACGTCGGCCACCGGATCACACACCAGCGACACGGACTCGTCCGCCGATGGGAGCTCCCCTGTGGTGGCGGCACGACCTGTGTGCCCCACTTCTACAGGTACAGCCGCCACCCCCCCTACCAGCACCGACCTCCCAGCAGCCCCTCAGCCTTCGCCCCGTGCCCGCTAACCCAGGAGGGTGGGCATCACCTTCTCCCCAGGCACCTCAGGCCCTGCCCCAGTCACCCCTGCTGTCCTCAGTGAGGAGGCCATTGACCTCCTCAGGTCACTCACTGTTGGGCAGTCTACCATTGTGAATGCCATCCAGGGTGTAGAAAGGGAGTTGCAACACGGTAATGCATTCCTGGAGGGCATTCATTCTGTTCAGGCTGTCCTTCAGCGAACCCTGCAATCTCTGGCCTCAGCACTGATGGCAGCCATTGTCCCTGTGTCCAGCCTCCCCCCTCCAACTTCCTCCACCCAGACCCAATCTCCTGTACCCCAGCCCATCCCAAGCACACCTACAGACCAGCATGCAGACAAGTCAACACACACAAGTAGCTCAAGCAAACATAGGCACCACACACACCACAGGCACTCACGCAAGCCTCACCCACATACAGACACAGCAACATCCACTGTCTCCACTGTGTCCCCCTCCTCCTCTTCTCCCTCCTCCCTCCCAGTCTCGTCTACACACACACCTGCATGCACAACATCTACAGGCACCAGGACTCGCACCAGAACACCCAGCACCACAAGCCGCTCACCTGCACTCACCACCTCCACTGCCATTTACACGTCCCCTGTGTCCTCTCCCAATGTGTTTGTGACGCCCACTCCCAAAGTACCCAAACGCCGGCAATCACTCACCCAACATCCATCCACCTCACGACAGCCTCCAGTACCTGCACCTGCACCCAAAACACCTAAAGTGACACCTCCTACAACCACCTCCTCTTCCTCCACTCCCAGACCCCCTCCAGCTACCCATCCCAGTGTTTGTCAGAAACTGTCCCTCTGTCAAATAGACCTTTTTGCCCCCCCCCTCCAATTCATCAGTCCCGTCGTAGCGCCTCAGCCAAAAAGCCTCCAGTACCAGTGGTGCATGTTCCAGGTTTTTGGAGTGCACCGTCCACCAGGGCAGGCAGTAGGACCCGGAGCCAAGGCAGTGGCAGCCCACCCCCTGTAAAGGCTCTGAAAATGGAGAGTGGACGACGGGACCGACTTAAGACTCCTGGTGGGACAACAAGTGACATGGGATCGGAGGCGATTGGTGAGTCAGCTGTAACTCCAACAAAGGTGTGGAAGGTCCAGAGGAAGTCTGCCCAGCCTGTTGTGAGTGTCACAGCGGAGAAGTGCTCCATCATATCCGGCGGTCCAGACACAACCGCCAGCACCGTCGTCACTGGTCCAGAGACCACCGCCAGAGTCACAGCCCAGGAGGGCACAAGTATCGTCACTGGTCCAGAGACCACCGCCAGAGTCACAGCCCAGGAGGGTCGTCACTGGTCCAGAGACCACCGCCAGAGTCACAGCCCAGGAGGGCACAAGTATCGTCACTGGTCTAGAGACCACCGCCAGAGTCACAGCCCAGGAGGGCACAAGTATCGTCAGTGGTCCAGAGACCACCGCCAGAGTCACAGCCCAGGAGGGCCCAAGTATCGTCAGTGGTCCAGAGACCACCGCCAGAGTCACAGCCCAGGAGGGCCAAAGTAACGTCACTGGTCTAGAGACCACCACCAGTGTCACAGCCCAGGAGGGGCCAGGATGCCACAGCCCTGCTGGGCAATGATGGAACGTCATGCCACACACCAATGCCCATTGTAGAGATCGTCATGCCACACACCAATGCCCATTGTAGAGATCATCATGCCACACACCAATGTCCGCATCCGAACCGCCATGGCAAAGCACCGCTGAACAGGGCAAAGACCGCCATGGCAAAGCACCGCTGAACAGTCCTGAAACGCCATGGCAAAGCACCGCTGAACAGGGCAAAAACCGCCATGGCAAAGCACCGCTGAACAGTCCTGATACGCCATGGCAAAGCACCGCTGAACAGGGCAAGGACCGCCATGGCAAAGCACCGCTTAACAGTCCTGAAACGCCATAGCAAAGCACCGCTGAACAGAGCAAAGACCGCCATGGCAAAGCACCGCTGAACAGGACATGCACCGTCTAGGAATGAATGGACCGCCACATCAGGCATCCTTATCCCATGTGCAGCTGGGACAGTAACAGAACAGGTACTTTCACATGGAGACTCATCCAGTCTGGGCACCAGTCCCCCTCCAGAACCAGTGGAGACCTGCACCTACTTGAGAGACTGTGGCTTTGTACTCCCCAAGATGGCACAGTGGGAAAACCACCCACTGTAGTGACTTGAGAGACTGTGGCTTTGCACTCCCCAGGATGGCACAGTGGGAAAACCACCCACTGTAGTGACTTGAGAGACTGTGGCTTTGCACTCCCCAGGATGGCACAGTGGGAAAACCACCCACTGTAGTGACTTGAGAGACTGTGGCTTTGCACTCCCCAGGATGGCACAGTGGGCAAACCACCCACTGTAGTGACATGAGAGACTGTGGCTTTGCACTCCCCAGGATGGCACAGTGGGAAAACCACCCACTGTAGTGACTTGTGAGACTGTGGCTTTGCACTCCCCAGGATGGCACAGTGGGCAAACCACCCACTGTAGTGACTTGAGAGACTGTGGCTTTGCACTCCCCAGGATGGCACAGTGGCCAAACCACCCACTGTAGTGACTTGTGAGACTGTGGCTTTGCACTCCCCAGGATACATCAATGGGCATGGAGCCCCGTCGTGGATCTGGCTTTGCATTCATGTGGCTGAGGTGCCCCCCCTTCCCTTCCCCCTGAGGTGCCTGTAGTGTTTCTATCTGATGCCCCGGCAGTGTTCTCTCCGATTTTGGTCAGGTATCTATTGTGGGCCTCACCCATGCTTTTTTGGACTGTTGGTGCACGGACATTGTTGTGTACATATCTGCACTACTTCTCGGATTGTATGTGTAAATAAGAGTGATATTGAGATATGTATATCTGTATATTTTTGTATGACATGTATATTGGCACATTACAATGTTTGTCCGATTTTCGCATTGTCTTTGCATTCTTCCGGGGGGATTGTGGGTTGTTACTGTGATTTTTGTGACTGCATTGGTGTGTATGTTGTGATATGCGAGGGTGGGGGTGGGGGTGTTTGGTGGGTGTCCCCCTAACTTTTGCCTCCCCCCTCCCCGTGTCGTAGGTGCAGTACTCACCGGTATCTTCTGCGCCTACGTAGCTGTTGGTCGTAAAGGAGCAGGAAAACAAGGGCAGGTAGGATTTGTAATTCAGGCTCCATGGTGTCCTCCTTCCTCGTGGGATGTGTTGAGGTGAGCGTTTTCCCATTGCAAAAGCTGTTTCCGCCGTGTTTTTATCCGCGGTGCGTCCGCCCCGGAAAAGGTGGAGGATTGGCGGGTTGTAATAGTGTGGGCGGTACATTGTCTCCCATCTGTCTGTTGGCGGTAACCACCGCGCTGCTTGTATGTACCGCCGTGGCGGTCTGTGTGTTAAAGTGGCTGTCTTTGTTGGCGGTTTCCGCCAGGGTCATGATTCCCTTTTTTTTTTCCGCCGGCCTGTTGGCGGTTTTACTGCCGCTTTAACACCGACCGCCAGGGTTGTAATGAGGGCCAAAGTCTTCTAACCACCCTGCTCATGCACCTGGACTCTGCCATCTGTGAGTCTGCCCTGCCAAGTGGTGCCACTCCAGCCCTGGACCCTTTGAAGTGGGCCTAAGGTGCTTGCTCCAGTGGACTTGATGCAGCCTTTCCTGTGGGAGCAGAATCAAAACAATGCCGCTGTTGCATGGAGAAAATCATTGCTTTGCCTCTAATGTGTGGGTTGGACCCGGGGCAACTAGAATAGCATCACCATTGTAACTTGCATTTCGAAACCAGCGCCTCACCTTTGAAACCCACACTGTGGCACTTTTCTCGGTACAAATTCCTTGGATCCTTGTCGACGGCAGCCTTGACGATGATGCTGAACCTCTGCATCACAATCTTCTTTTCTTCCCAACAAATCATTGAAGTTGACACATTGGGAACTCGTGCCTCAGTTCACTGCAGAACCAATGCATTGCCACTGTTGCAAGGAGAACATCAATGCATTCCCTCTACTGCACAGTTTGGAACCAACACAAAGCTCTGCAACCCACATTAAAGGCATTTTGGTTCAGTGGGCCCAACTGATTCTGGCAACTGTACCTGGCCTGAGCTCCATCACAGTTGGGGTGAACCTTTGACTTTGTCCTGATCAGGCACAACCATATATCCCCCGTTGACTCTTTTGGCTTCTAAGCCTTATTTTCCAGTTTATTCTTTAAAAATTCCTAACTCGAGTTCTACATACTGGATTTTTGTCCTTTTAGTTTTCTTTTATTTATTAAACTCAGAGTTATTTTTCAACTTGACATGAAATCTTTTTGTGTTGGTGTTTTCACTGTATTTCTGTTTGATGTGTTGCACAAATACTTTACACACTGCCGCTAAGTTAAGCCTGACTGCTCTATGCCAAGCTACCAGAGGGTGAGCACAGGTTAACTTAGGGTTTGCCTGACACTTACTCTGACTACACCCCAGTCAACCAGCACCTCCATTTTTTAAAAGGGTCTATTTAGATAGTTTCACAGAAACATGCTACCACATTTCAACAGGACAAAGAATTTCTATGCTGCAGTTTGATGAAACACTGCCTCTCTCACATACAACTCTATAAAGGGTGAATGTTTCAGTGTAATGACAACATGCTTTCTATTTTGTAACACCTATTTACACAGTGAAGGCTGGGTGTTACAAACTCTAGTGAAGAACTGATCCCTCTGAAAAGATGTTTTTTTTTTAGTGAATAGGTTATATAATATGGATTATTCAGAGCAGTCTCTTTAGTAACACCAATGAATACAATAAAAGGTCTGTCTACAAGATTTAAAAGAAACTCAAGCCTTGTGCTACACCTTTTTAACTGGGTACCGATTCTGTATGGTACAGTTTGATATTAAAAAAACTGTCTCTCTCTCTCTCTGATACAACTGTATAGGGAATGAATGGTTCAGTTTTAAGACAGCACACCCTCTCTGCTAACACCTCTCTAGAGGGTGAAGACTGGGTATGAAAGGCTTTAGTGAAATACTGACCCCTCTGCAAATATATTTTCTCTGAATGAACAGGGTGTATAATTGTGCTTACTAACATCAGCCTCCATAGTGAAACCTTTAAACAGTTTAAAGGGTCTCCTTATAACATTTCAGAGAAGCACTATGTTTCATACGGTGGTTTATTATTAAGGGTTGGTAGTAGGGGTGAGTGGAATGTGCAGAGTCATGGTACTCTGCGAAGTGGCACAAAAACTCAAGTACTAGTAGCATGCACATATGCATTGCAAAAAAAGGGACAGCAGGTTGGTCCAACAAGAGGACCAATGCATTAGTTCCATAATTAGTTTTTTTAAGGACATTTTGAATAGGGATTTTAGGAGTATAGCCAAATCATCAATAGTTGAAAATGCTAGTACCATAGACGATCTGATTTAGATAAGTGCAATGTTACTGTGATTGCCCGTTATAATAATTTTGTGGAGATTAACTGTACCACTAATCTATTTTTCATCTTCTTTATTACTTACATCATGACTCAAGGGGAAGAAGAGGGGCACCACAGAGGCTAGTCCTTCAAGAGCTGGGCAAGCGCTGACTACCGGCACCAGTGTTGCAGGCTCTGCTCATCCCACTAAGTCCTATCATTAATATCATTATTATTTTCCTAATTTTTATCCCTGCCCACTATTTTACTACTTTTAATTTTCCCTTGTTTACTGTTTTATTACCTTATCCATTTTTTCCAAAATTCCTGTTATCCCTGCATTATCTTTTTTCTGTCTTTCATTGACTATTCTAATTCCACCTCTTCCTTGTGCTTCAATAATTCTGAGTCATCATCATCACAGGCTATAGCTCTGCCCTTCCATTATGCAAAGGTTTATGGTTGGCTTGACTACCTGGCTTTGCCAACATTGTGAACCAACAAAATGCCCAGAGTGATATTTTTGATAGAAGATACTCCAGTGCTAACCGAAGTGTAATGATGTATTGCGGTTGCATTTTTTTAATTAAAAAACTAAAGGGGAGATGTATCTAGCATTTAAGAACGGTATGATTTTTTTTTCTAGCCACACCGACCACCAGTGGAGCAGGCTCAAGTTCTGGCACAGGAGCGGATGGAGAAGCAGTTGTAAGGACATGTGGTGTTAAGTCACATTGCTTGCTCATTTACAATTACTATTACTCACAAGTTACAGGGGAGTCGCTGTGATTGTGATTCCCCTGCTTTACCGCTACAGTGGTGGTTGGGTTACTTATGAACTCTTCTATCTTCAGCAAAAGCACACATATTGTACACAAAAAATATGGCTTGATCGAAATGGGAAAAAACAGAAGGTTAAAAGAAAGGATGGGTGGGTGAGTGAGTATTTGGTAAATGGATGGATGGGTCAATGATTTTAAAAAAGGCATTTGGAGAAAGCAGTGCCATTGGAATTAAAGATAGATAATTGTCAACCATAGCTGCCCCAGCTGGAGACAGTAGCAAAGTATTCAATGCGCTTGTTGGCATGCCTCCATTAATTTGGCACAACAAATTTTATTACATAGTGCATAGTGCCTTACTCATCAATGTGACTTCATTCTTTTTTATTTTTCCACCAAAAGTGTCTGTTTAGTCACTAGAAAACCTTTCAAAAGGAAAAATATGAAATTACTGTTTTTAACCTCGTTATTCTGTCTTAAATATTTTCTACCAGACAGTCAGTGCTTTGTGATGCACCTGTGGGCAAAAACAAATACAATTGGCCCTGTGACTTTCCTCATAATCACATCAAATTCCAATATCCCTAGGGGACCAGCAATGTACTACTACTGTGCCACCCACTACCTACTTTTGAAGAAGTGTTTGTTAGGGCATTGTTTACAATTTGTCTTTTTTTGTTTTTGTTTTTCTTGATATAGCTACTCCTGCTGCTAAAGCAGTCCTGGTCCCTCCTACTCTGACAGGGCATTGCTCCACCGTATTCTGCAGCAAATGGATCAGATGGTGAGCCGGCTCATCGAGATTGAGCAGAGCCTGGACCAGCTCCACACCCAGATAGACAGTGCCCTCTTCTAAGCCCTTTTTTATTTTTGTATCTTGGTGGGATGGGGGGGGGGTTGGGAAGGTTTTTTTTTTCACATTGGACTTTTATTTGGGCTTTTTGGGGCTGGGGCTGTTTCTTTTGGGAATGAGGAAAGGTAGGGTTTTTGTACTTGTTAAAAATAAAAAGGGGATAATTAATTTAGCTTGATTTATGCCTCAAATGTTTACTTTGGTGTTTTAGTTTGCACTGCAGTCTTTTAGTGTAGCTAGTTTTTTAAATCTGCTAAAACAGAGTGCGACTTTTACTTATACTCTGGCGCTATTGCATCCTCAAACTATACTGACCACTAGGGGATGATTGCAATTGCCTATTTTGCCTTCGAAAATCTAGATACTCATGAACATCTTCTTCAGTAGGAGTTAACACCTATCTAAGCAAGTTCACTTCAATCCATAGTTCTCCTCTTACTTGAATACATGAAGTGAGAGAGTCTTCTTACTGCAGGGTTTTTCCAAACTGGCATTTTGTAGTAGTAACAAAGACAGAAGGTGCCCCTCCCATCTATGCGGGCTCCAACAGCAGGATTAGTCAAAGGGTTATCCATCACTGTTAACTAGATTGAAAGAAAACAAGGAGTTAGTGGTTCTTATTATTAGATGATAATTATAGGAAGACCGAGACCAGGCTACCAACCACAATGACAGTATTTGATACACAACAAAGAAGACCTGATATGATAATAAAAATTAGCAATAGCAACTTCTTCTGAGCAATGGTGGGCAACTAGTATTTAAAAAGTAAACTTAGGAAATTAATCCATGGAGTGAGGAGAAGTGGGTTCAGAGTCAAGAGAGGCTGGACAAGGTTAAGCATTTATGCAACACACAGCACACAGCAAGGCATGACTGATGATGTTGATGGGGCTGGTGTGGAATATTGCTAAGCTAAAAGAAGGTCATGAAGTGAGTTGATGTTGCTTTTACCACATCTGACCCAGCAACTGTATACCTCAATAAATCACACAGCCCAGTGGAAGAGGGTTAGGGGCTCAATGAATAGATGGGAAGGGGAATTTCCCAAACACATTACACACACTATTGTTGTAGTGTTGTATGTTAAAAATGTTTTTAAAACTACACATAAACCGTGCCCTTGTTATATCCTTATTTTACTAATCAAGGCCAAGTGATATCATCTAGGCTGAGTTATTTGTTGGAATTTCAATTTTTGGGGAATTTTGGAATGTAAAAATATATATGTCAATTCATGATATGAATATATATATTCATATATATCATGAATATATATTTGAAATAACATAATTTTTTTTTGAAAAATAAAAATCAAACTGAAAAATACACACAAATATAAATTCATTTTTCACTACTGTGAGGCCTACCTCTCCCAGGGATTCCTAATCATCTTTAATGCGCTGTAATTTCTAATTAAGAACAGGTAGATCAATCATGTTTGGTACTTATGAAATTTTAATGATAAAGCCTCTGTTAGAAATGGGGTCTTTGGTTGGCAGTCAGGTTAAACCCTGTACAAGCAAGCACCCTCACTCTAGTCAGGGCAAAGAAGAAACAAACCTGGTTAACCCCCGCACACCCCTTTGGTAGCTTGACACAAGCAGAAAGGCTTAACTCAGAAACAATGTGTGAAGTGTTTGTACAAATACACACATTAATACAGTGAAAACACTACAGAAGGGACATGACACCAATTTAGAAAAATAGGTAATATTTATCTAAATCAAACAAGACCAAAACAACAAAGATCCAACATACACAAGTCAAGATATGAATTTTTAAAATAATAAGAGTCTCACTCCATAGAAAACAAAGGAAACATTGTTGTTACACAAAGTACCTGGTTTGCATCAAAAATAAAGCTGTACGGGTGAGCGTGCGCCGGAAAAGTCATGGATGCATCGATTCCTTACTCGCAAGTGAGGCCGTGCATCATTTCTTCTCCGGTCGGGTAGGCGATGCGTTATTTTTCTCTCCCTCGCAAGAGAGCAATGCATCGATATCTGAATAGGCAACTTGGATCCGTGCAGACTTGCATTAATTTTTCACACCCACCGATGTTGCGGGTGAAATCTGGTTCCATGGCGTTGGAAAACCACACTGCATGGGGCTTGCGTCATTATCAGGAGCTGCAAGCGGGTGTTGCTTCATTTCTCCACCCGCGTCAATTATCAGCCGCATTGCGGATGGTGTGTTGAAAATTTCCCTGCATGGTGGTATGTGCATGGATTTCTGTCCTTTTCCACCAACTTCACCCTTTAAGGGCCTAGGGACTGGATGGGTTACCAATTGTCAGGGCAGGAGTCTCAGCAGAGAGTCCAGGTGCTGGCAGAGGAAGTCTTTGATGGCCCTGAAACTTCAAAACAGGAGGCAAGCTCAGACCAAGCCCTTGGAGATTCTTCACAAGCAAGAATATACCACAAAGTCCAGTCCTTGTCCCCTTTCAGGCAGAAGCAGCAACTGCAGGCCAACCCAGTAAAGTACAGTCACAGGCAAAGGGGCAGTACTCTTCCTCCAGCTCTTCAGCTCTTCTTCTTGGCAGAAGTTCCTTTTGATTCCAGAAGCAATCTAAAAATGTGGGGTTTTGGGTCCACAACTTATACCCCTTTCTGCCTTTGAAATAGGCAAACTTGAAAGGAAAGTCTCTGTTGTTCACAAAATCCTGCCTTGCCCAGGCCGGGCTCCAGACTCACACCAGAAAGTTGGAGACTGCATTGTGTGATGGCAGGCACAGCCCATTCAGGTGTAAGTTACCACTCCTCCCTCCACTCTAATTCAGATGGCCCATCAGGATATGCAGGCTACTCCCCACCATCCTTTGTGCCACTGTCTAGAGGGGATTCACCAACAGCCCAACTGTCAATCTGACCCAGACAGGCAATACACAAACAGGGACTTAGAACTATTCTCCTGTGGTTATGTAGGCACCGGAAAAAACTTTGGAATCTTTTAAAGACATTTGACCTAGAGCCCCAGAGTCACCGAGACCTACAGCAAAAAGTGCCAGACTGGCAGTTCTATGGAGCCAGATTGAATTTCATATTCATCCCCTAGAAAGTCTCCAGTCCATTTCTGTTTTTCAAGCAAAGACCTCAAACGCTCAAGAGCCTTAGTGAGGCCATACTGCTGCAGGTATGAAACCGGCAGTTCCATAGCAGGTTCTACAATTACAGACTTGTCCTGAGGGGGGACAATGTTTTCTACCTAAAATAGCCAGAGGTCCTGATTTAGAGTTTGACAGAGGGGTTACTCAGTCACAACAGCAATGGATATCCCATCTACCCAAATAAAACTCCCACAGGATATAATGAGATTTATATTGCAGTGGAGAGGATCTCCGTCACCGTTGTAACAGAGTAACCCCTCCGCCAAACTCTAAATTAGGCCTATAGTCCCTTTTTGGGTTAGGACTTGGAAACTTCTCAAACTTTTTAACTTCCAGAACTTTACTGGAATCAATCCATTTGGTATATCCAACCAGGGCTCCAATGTCGTTGGCCTTAAACCACACCTAGGTCCTGGTCTATCACTCCATAAACTATTATTTGGTCTTTGTGCTTTTTGGTGCTATTTTATCTTACTTTAAAAAAACTGAAATCATATTGCTGATTCATCTTATTTTCTCCTTAGTACAAAATTAGTTGTGGACTTTGATTGTGTCTGTTTTGTGTGACTTTCTTACTGTGTATGCAGTACTTAAATGCTTGACACACTTCAGTGGATTGAAACCTGACTGCTTTATATCACATCACCAGGGATTGGGCATTGGTTTGTTTATTTTAATCTGTGTGACATCTAGTAGGTGATGTCCTTATCGTTTCAGGTGGGCATACCAAGGCTTACAAAGATGTGAGCATTACAGCTGCATGGATGACCAGTTACAAAATGTGATAAGGTGCCCTTTACACTAGACACAAAATCATCATAATGTATTTTAGCAAATTCAATTTAGTTTCTTCTTTGATAAAATGTGGGATCCTCGATTCTAAAATAAACAATTTTAAAAATGTTAGCAACGTGGGTGGGTTGCACTCTTAGGTGCAGATTTACAAGGAGCTTGTGCCACTTTGACACAATTTTTTGACTCTCAGGTGGGAACGTCGTTAATCCACAATTACAAGGTGACTAATGTAGGTCCTGGTCTATCACTGCCATAAACTATTATTTGGCCTTTGTGCTTTTTGGTGCTATTTTTGCTTACTTAAAAAAAAAAATCATATTGCTGATCCATCTTATTTTCTCCTTAGTACAAAACTAGTTGTGGACTTTGATTGAGTTTGTTTTGTGTGACTTTGTTACTGTGTATGCAGTACTTCAATGCTTGACACACTCCAGGGGATTGAAACCTGACTGCTTTATATCACATCACCAGGGATTGGGCATCAGTTTGTTTAATATAATCTGTGTGACATCTAGTAGGTGATGTCCTTATCCTTTCAGCTGGGCATTCCAAGGCTTACAAAGATGTGAGCATTACAGCTGCATGGATGTCCAGTTACAAAATGTGATAAGGTGCCTTTTACACTAGACACAAAATCATCATAATGTATTTTAGCAAATTCAATTTATGTTTCTTCTTTGATAAAAAGTGGCATCCTCGATTTTAAAATACACAATTTTAAAAATGTTAGCAGTGTGGGTGGACTGAACTCGTAGGTGCAGATTTACAAGGAGCTTGTGCCACTTTGACACAATTTTTTGACTCTCACGTGGCAACGTCATTAATACACAATTACAAGGTGACTAATCTAGGCCAATGTGTCACTTTTTGTAGGTCAGAATTTACTTGCGCCTTAACCGGCAGTGTCTCGCAAGTCATAATACATGCAAGGTAGGTGTTCCATCATCAATCCTAACATAAAACCGATGCAGTGATATTTATGAGTTCAGGAAAAAGTGACACATTGTTGGCTAGTGGCCTGCAGAACCTGATATGCATCAAAATATCTGTGCATTGGTAACTCAGATCTAAAAAAATGATGCCTTGGCACTGCTATATACACAAAATATACACAAAGCACTGTGGCAAGCTCAATTTTTCTATGAAAGTGCTAAGAGTCCAACTTGGAGGACCGAAGAGACCACAACAACCCCCAGCACCATCAACTCCACCACCATCACCACCACGTAGCAGCACAGGAGAAGGGAGTGTGTATTCTGCCAAAGGACTACTCTCACTGACCTACTGCAGACTCGGGAGGGAGTCCATCATTCCGACCCTGAACCAGGTTGCACCAAGGCTGCAGGCAAAATCCCAGATGGCTGCCAACAGATCAGCAGATCAAGCTGATGGCAGTCCTTCACATGCTGGCTTCTGGGCCATTCCAGAGAAACACAGCCAGAGTGGCATGAATCTCCCGGCCATCTTTTTCTGCCTTCCTCCCCTATATTCCAAGTGGCATCATCAGCCTGACACTCCAGTACCTCATGGTCTCCAAAACACAACTACATCTGGATACAAACAAGAATGTTATGCCAAAGCTGCCTTCCCACATGTCTTGGGGGTGTACATTGTGCCTCCTACTGCAACTTCACACCTCATAATGAAGAAGGTGTTGCCTGTGTGTATCTAGCTTTATGTAGGCAAAATAAGCAATAGCAATCATCCCTTAGTGGTCAATAGAGTTGCAATAGAGCAAGGGTATAAGTAAACGACATACACATTTTTCTGCAGATTTAAAAAAATACATGGTACACTAAAATAAATATTTGAGGCATAAATCAAGTAAAACAAAGTCCCCTTTTTATTTCCAACAAATACAAAAAACCACCATTTCTACCCTCCCCTCTCCCAAAAGAAATAGCCCCATCTCCAAAAAGTCCAACGAAAATCCAAAGTGAAATCTGGTCCCAACTCCCTCCCCATCCTCTCCACCCACAAGTCCCTCCCACCAAACCAAAAAATTTGAAAAAGGGCTCAGAACAGGGCATTGTCCTTATGGGTTTGGAGCTGGTCCAAGCTCTGGTGCATGCTCCTTAGCCAGCTTTCAATGCTGTTGAGTCACTGCAGAACACAAACCTGGACTTGCCTGTCTGAGCAGGGGGAAGGGTGATTTTTTCCAGGCTCTGCTGCAGCAGACATCTTGCGATCTCCTACGTGTTTGGTGGTACAGGTGGTTGACCAGCAGGAGTAGCTATATTGAGACAAACCAAAAAAAGAGACAAATTGTAAACAATGCTCTGAACAAACACTTCTTCAAAAGAAAATAGTGTGTGGCACAGTAGCACTATATTCCCTGGTCCAATAGTGAAATTGACATTTTATGTGATTATGATTATTAGAGTCACAGGGCAATTTTTTTTTTATTTACCCACACATTTCTCACACAAAAAGCACTGATTGTCTGGTAGAAAAAGATTAAGGTAGGATAACACCGATTAAAAAAACAATGATTTTCTTTTTTTTTTTCTTTTAAAGGCTTTCCTAGTAACTAAACAGACACTGTGGAAAAATAAAAATGAATGTCCTCTATTGGATGAGTAAGGCATTATGCACTATGGAGTATAAGTTGTTGTGCCAAATTAATGGCAGGCAGGCAGGCAGCCTGGCGATGGCGGAGTTACATATCCGACGGGGCAGCGCTGCAAGCAGCCCTGCCTGCAGGATTATGTACTTGTTTTCCACCACAGCCCTGTTGTGCAGGCAGTGATATGCGTGACGGGTGCTGCTGCACCCACCGCACTGCTACATTGCCGCCGGATCCATGTGGAGCCAGCATCAATGTTCAGGCCCTGCATTCCGCTGGGCGGGCTGGCGGAAATACTGTTTCCGCCCGCCGGCCCAGCGGAATGTTGGTAATGTGGCCGGCAGGGTCTTCAACGCCCTGACGGTCTTTTGTAGACTGCCAGCGCCGAACTCGGACGGTTTTCCCACTGAGTTCGTAATGACCACCTATGTGTGCTTTTGCTGAGTTGCAGATAGAAGAGACCATAAATAAAACAACTACTGCTGTAGCTGTAATGCGGGTGGTTCATGAATCCGATCACGACAACGCCGTTTTAGCTTGTGAGTAATTGTCAATAAGCAAGCAATATGACTTACCATCGCCTGTAACTGCTGCTGTGTCTCCCACTTCTCCATCTGCTCCTGCAGAGGTGGAACTTGAGCTGGGTCTATTGGCCGCACTGGTTAAGGTGGCTAGAAAAAACAGTGTACAGTTTCTAGATGCCAGGTACACCTCCCCTTCTTAATTTGTTTAATCAAACACATGCAACCCTCATATATAGTAAAGTTCAGTTAGCACTGCGGTATCTTCTATCAAAAATATCACACTGGGCATTGTGTTGGTTCACAATGTTAGAAAAGCTACGTAGTCAAGCCAACCAAAAAGCCTATAATGATGATGGCTCGGAATCATTGAAGTGCAATGAAGGGGTGGAATAAAAATGGCCAATGAAAGACAGAAAAACAAAGTAATGCGGGAATAGCAGGAACTAAACAAAAATTGGATAGGGGGTTGGAATAAAAGAATATAGTATAAAAAAGTAAACACGCTAAAATTAATAGTAGTATATCAGTGGGTAAAGGTAAAAGTTAGGGAAATGATAATAATATTAATTAATAATAGGACTTACTGGGATGAACTGAACCCTCAGCATTGGTGTAGATGGTCTGAGCCTCTCCAGGCCCTGCTGGAGCCTCATCTGTGGTGGCCCTATTCTTCTCCTTGGGTGCTGATATAAGAGAAAAAATCCAAATAGATTAGTGGCACAGTTAATCTCCACAAAATTATTATATACCAGGCAAACGCAATACTTATCTAAATCAGATCGCCTATGGTACTAGAATGATCGACTATCGTTGAGTTGACTATACTGCTAAAATCCTTATTCTAAATTTAATTGAAACTAATGCATTGCTATGAATGATCTTTGATTCTTTTTTAATTTGTCATCCCCCTGAATGGACCAACTCAGTCTCCCTTTTTTGCAATGCATAGATGCCTATTAGTATTATACATCACTGTGAAATTGCTTGGGGCACAGAGAATGCTAACTCACTGATATCAATAATTCACTATGGTGACAGGAGGATAGAGGAGTCTACATTGCAATGGCTTCTTAAACAATAATCAGCCAAAATGATCGCTAACAAGCACGACGATGGAGCACCGAGCACCTGCCTAGCTCTAACTGGATCACATAATGAATAATATTTTTAATTTAAACTAAATGTAACTTACCTCTGAGTGTGAGCAGCATGCTATTTGAAAAAAAGCTAGCATTGTAGAACACAAACATAATAATATAGGTAATAATACTCACAGAGCCCTGGACTCTCCACTCCTAGCAGGTCAAGCAGGGCTGGTGATTTCAGACCAACGATGCATCCGCTGTTGGGTTGTGCGCTGGACATTGGTGGTGCCCCGAACACTCCTGCGCACTCTAGTCCAATGCAGCCAACCGTCCTCCAGGGGTTAACCGCTGCCAGGTCTGCCACCTGCTGCCCGCATGGAGGGAAGGTGGTTTTGCAAGAAGAAAACTAATGCTGACACCTCCTCCTCACAACAGATGGGTGGTGCCATTGCCACAAGGGAGATGGCTACTGCTGGCTGTCTATGGGGTGCCTGGTGCTGCCTCTCCCTTGTTTGCCAGCTCTGCCATGTTGCTGGGTGGTGAGGTGAAGTAAAGAAACAGGACGAGAAGAAAGGAAGGAATAAATAACTAAGGAAGTAAAGCGAAAAATAAACAAAAAATACAAAAAGTCACAAAAAGCTTGAAAAAAAAGAAAAAAAAAAACATAAAAATACATAGACACAAAAGGACACACTAATACAATAAATAAAAAAGGAGGGGTATATTAGGAGGGTGGAGAATTGAAAAGGTTAACAATGGATTAAAGAACATGGGTCCAGCACCACAAACAGAGTGGAAAACAAGATGGCCGTGCCCATGTCAACCGTCTGGTGCCATTCACATGCAATTTTTAATGAGAGAACGTATTTTGTATTTGATGTCAAACTTAATGTGAATGAGTGTGATGGGAAACTCTACCTGCCGGCGGAACTCTGCATGGCATGGTGGAGATTTTGTACCACTTTGCTGAGGAGCTCCACCCACCCCTAATCATTATGTTATGGTGCACTGGGACTGATACATAGGTATGGAATGAGGGCCATCTCTAGGAAGGACACACTGATGTTGTAACCGATATCTGTCTACCACAGACTCGTACACAATAAATTGGTCTTTAAATGTATGTGTTGTGCTTTTTAAATTTTTGAGGATTGTGTGTCTATTTGCAACAGTTCTAGAATTGCTGTCTCAAAGGATTGTTGAGGTTGATATCATGAGTACACTGTGGTGAATTGTCCAGGATGCATTACAATCTATGCTGCTGATTGTGGAATGCCATATTTGGCAACATTGTTTTGTTTTTTGTGACATGCACATTGCTGTATTATTATGTTTTCTTTCTTTTGGCAAATTACCTCCGGAACAGATGTACCAACACATTGTTTGCATCAGTGTATGTGGCTATATAACTCAGTGTATGTGTGTACGTGGACTGTCAGTATGGATGAGGGATATGTTGTTTTTGAACTATTGTTATCACTTTGTGAACCAGTATACACATTTACCCATGTCTAAGTCCTAAACTGATATTGGATGGCATACATGCCCTTTCCAAATTTTTCTTTCGGATACTTTAAGAAGTAATTTTGCAAATTTTGCAAAAAATTGCATATTTATTGTTCTCAATAGCATGGTAATGATGAGTCTTTACTGATACGTGGAGTAGGTATGCCATGTAGTAGACACTTATCTCACACTCCTCTATTGTCTTGGCTTGGAATTTTTCATGACATTTCTGGCCTACTACCTATTTCATTATAAATTCATTACCCTGTGAAGATGATGTGATCCCATTCATGCCCACAGAGTTAAATGTGACAGTAGTAGTCATTGATGTTCAGTAGCTACTGCCATGGTCGGATTAGTGTGTGCATGTCAATGTGGAACATCATTATGTACACATTGGAGTGCATTGGGACAGCTATGTGGACAGGACACAAGGGGCCAGATATTTAGAAATGCAGCACTGTACTGTGCAGCAATTAAATTATCAGCAGTGCACTGTGTCACTAGGGGGAATATTTCTTGCACCCTTTACCGTCCCCCTGTCACCACCATGTGTGTGCCTACCATGGCACAGGGTAGGGGCCAATAGCATCATTTTTCATGATGCTATTGATGTACTCTGCAGGAGTAGGGCAAAAATATTCATGCCAATGATGCAGAGTACATAAGGGCCCATTATAAATAATGGAAGCCCCCTTTTAACCCCTGCTCTGAGCAGGCCTTAAAAATGCCGTAAAAAAAGACACAAGGAATTTCGGCCTCTATAATTGGGGAGCACCTCCTTTGCATACATTATGCCTGACGCAGGCATAATGTAGGGCAAAGGGATACAAAGTGGCACAATGCATGCATTGCTCCACTTTGTAAATGTGGTGCAAAGTGTTTGCCCTCATTGAGCCACATTAGTGTCACAATAAACTACTCTAATGTGGCAAAAGGTGGTGCTAGGGGCTTATAAATATGCCCCTAAGTAAGGGGAGTGTTGGACATTTTAGGAGATACAGCACAGTCCTAAGTTTTGAAGCTGCACTGGCAAACAACAGGCTGCATATCACAAAGGCAGGCACAATTTTAACATGGTGAATGTGTGGTGAATGTGTGGCTGCATTCCCTGTGATATTTACTTTGTGCATGAGGGGCCACCTTCCTGCACAGCAAGAATGCTTGGAAGCCCGATAGTCTATGGGCCTCATTACGACCCTGACAGCCAGGGTCACAGTGGCAGTGGGACCACCGCCAATGCAGTGGTCGAAGCGCCACATGACAACTGGCAGTGCTCAGTTTTCATCTACATTATGTTCTGGTGGTTCAGGCAGTCCTAATCCACCAGGGCAGTTCTGCAAGCAGTGAGGCCCCGGGGATTACAACCCCCTTCTCTGCCAGCGGTTTCATGGCAGTAACCCCACTATGAGAAGGCTGGTGGAGAAGGGGTGCAGGGTGCCCCAGGTGGGCCCCTGCACTGCTGATATACTTGGCATGGGCAGTGCAGGGGTCGCCATGGCCAGCCTCGTCGCAATGTTCACTGTCTACTTATGAGCCGGAGACAATGATGGAGGTTGTTTCCAGCTGGTCCAGCGGGCAGAAACTGTGTTTCTGCCCGCTGACCTAGTGGGAAACTTGTAACGAACCTGGTGGAGAGGCTGACACACTGGCGGCAACCTACCCGTTGGGACTTTGGCAGACTGGCTTATCCGTCCGCCGAAGTCATAATAAGGCCCTATGTCTGTGTGCCACAGAATGCACCCCACATAGGTGGCAAGAGTGTGTTGGATGACTTAAGTAATTTTTCCGTGGGAAATATGACCTGGGGAAGGCAACTGACTTTCACAGTTTACCTGGTGTGGGATACATGACATTCCTCATGAAGCATGGGAGTTTACATGTGGACACATAGACAACAGACATGGAAGCCTTCCTTGCACACAGTGATGTACCACAGCCTTTTGACTTGCATTGCATTGCTCTGGTTCTTTCCACCCTTAAAAGGCACACACAGTGGCTTCACATGTCATAACATGTGTGACTTGCAGGTTTACATTGCACATATGCCATGGTGTATGGTGCAAGTATGAAGCACAACCCTCCTACATATGCACTGTCTCAGTCACCAAACACAGAGATGGCTAATTTGTCATACACTATTTGGTGTTATTAGGTCTGTCATGTGCTTCAGATGTACTTACCAACCAATAGGCAATACCAAGATCTCCTATTCTAGAAGTGCTCATTGATGATGGGGTGCCTGAAGATGTAGGCATCATGAGCACTCCCCAGATTCTTGGCCAGCACATTGATGAACATCCCTAGATGGTCCACAATTGCCTGTACGTTGATTAGGTGTGCTTCTGGTTTGCATTACAGGTGTGACTTCAATCCATAATTCTTCTCTTACCTGAATAGATGAACGAGAAAGTCATGTTACTGTAGGGTTTTCCTACGTTGGCATTTTAAGGGGGTGGCAGGCTACTATGCTAACTGGGAAGGCAGAAGATGCCACTCCCATCTATGCAAACTCCAACTGCAGAATGAATCAAAGGGTTATCTATCTTTCTCAACTGGATTGAAAGAAAACAGAGAGTTAGTTGGTCATATTGGCCCTCATTACAACCCTGGTGGTCGCTGATATAGTGGCGGTAATAGTGCCAACAAGCCGGCGGTAATAAATATGAAATTATGACCATGGGGGAAACCGCTTAGACAGACAGCCACTTTAACACACCGACCGCCAGGGCGAAATCAACAGGCACCTCGGCGGTAACCGCCTACAGCCAGGCGGTAGACAATGTTCCACCCACTGTATAATGACACACCAATTCACCACCTTTTCCGGGGAGGTACCAACAACATTAAAATCCTGCCAGAAACACTGCACAGAAGGGAAACGACTCACCTCTGGAGTCTCAGGAAAGAACCACGCCACCGTTAGGGCCCGAGTTGCATGTGTTCCCCATGCTCTTCTACTTTTTGCTCCACTACGAACACCAATGCCGGCAAAGACAACCACAGTGAGTACTGCCGCCTAGCACACAGGGGAGGAGGGGAGGAAAAAGAGAGTGACACACACATGCAACATGCAACACTCCCACCCCCAACACCATCCACACAAGCAGATGCAGTAACATTACATATTCACCCCGTACCCCTCAGGCATAATGCAAGGACTACAGGAATAGATGAAAGTAAGTGTGATCATACAAATATAGTAAAAAAATGAAAGTTCAATCTAATGGTATATACATATGTACAGTTAAGATAAAATAGAATAAATACCTGCATCCAAATCAACAAGTATATACATAATTACAAATGTAGGGACACTGCCCAGTCCTCAATGTCTGTGGGCCACAGGGCCACATCACAAAGTCCAAGGCCCCACCTCACTCCTGCAACAACACGGAGAGAACACAGCAGGGATATCAGGTCGAAAATAGCCAGGCACCTCAGGGGGACGGGGAACGGGGGCTCACCTCAGCCGGAAGATGGTACAATGCCACCGGTCCTGGAGGGGGCAACATGCCCTGTGCTCTGTCCTGGGGAGTGCAAGGCCACAGTCTCTCAAGTGGGTGACTTGCCCACCGGCTCTGGAGGGGGCATTGTGCCCAGTGATCTCCATCCTGTGAGGATGGGGTGAGTGGATGGCTTCTTCCACTGGTTCTGGAGGGGGCATTGTGCCCAGTGATGCAGATCTTGGTGGGTGTAAGGTCACAGTCTCTCACCTGGGTTTCACACCCACAGGATTTGCAGGGGCCAGGCTGCACTACAGCCCATGGACGCAGGACTACCCACTGTCCGCCGGCAGTGACGGCTGCTCAGTGGTAGCAGTGGTGCTGCTAATGGTGGAGCTGACAGTGGTGGGGGGAGGCTCCTGTCCATCCCCTGCAGCCTTGGATGGCTGCCCACTGGGCCTGCTGCTGCTGGTGGTGGTGCTGGCAGTGGTTGGGGGGAGGCTCCAGCCCATCCCCTGCAGCCTCGGACGGCTGCACCACCATGGTTGGTGGTGGGTGCTCCCACTGAGACCTTGCATCAGGCCCCTTGTCTCTACTCCCTGCTGTTGCAGGCCCATTGCCCCTCCTTCCTGTAGCTGGGGCTGCCTCCTTGCCCTTTCTTCCTGCAGCTGGGGCTGCCTCCTTGCCCTTCCTTGATGCACTTGAGGCTGGCACCCTGTCCGTCTGGCTGGCTGGTGGCCGGGATCCTTTCTCACCTGGAGTAGTTGGGGCCAATACTGTGCCCGTGGACTGGGTGGCTGAGATGCTTGGCTGGGTTTTGACCACCCTGGCCTGACGTGAGGGATAAGGGGAGGGCTAGGGAAAAGGTCAATGTTGGTAAGGAAAAGCTTCTTAGCGACATTGGGGCGGGAAGAGGGAGATGGTTTGGGAGTGGATGAAGAGGGAGTGGTGGTGGGAGGTGTCAGTCTGCTGTGTTTGGGTGTCTGTGGCTGGATGCTGTTGTGAGGTGGATGGCTGTTGGGTGTCTGAGTGCTTGCATTTGTGTACTTTGGGAGGAGGGGGCACAGACACAGTGGTGCAGGACTCAGGGGACGTGTGCATGGAGATATGGGTGATGACTGCCAGTGAGGGGTGTGTACTGATAGGTGTGCTGGTGATGGTGGTAATGGATGAGGATGTAGTGTATGCAGGTGTGAGTGTAGACGCAACTGGGAGGGAGGTGGAAGAGGAGGAGGAGGGGGCCACAGTGGAGGCAGTGGAGGTTGGTATGTCTGATTCTGTATGGTGTTTGTGTGAGTGACTGTGGGATGAAGTGTGGTGTTTGTGTTTGCCATGTCCACTCTTGTGTGTTCGACTGCCGCCAACATAACGCCGCCGTGGCGGGTAACCGCCAACCATATCATGACACACACATACCAATCCGTCACTATACAGCCACACACACAAGTCCCCCAGCCCAAAGGTCAGTGATAAACTGGCAGTAGCAAAACCCACACCATTACGCCAACAGAACAACACCCACAACATTATGACTCACGAATCACTGCGGCTGACATTTAATGGCGGGAAGCCACCGCACTAAAAATACACACAACCTAACAAAACAACACCACATTGGACAATTCAAACTACATAACAACTGACACCTATACACACACCACACCCACACAACCCACACCTCTATAAAACACACAACCACACTACCCACAACCCTTTACGAATACAAACCATTTCCAACAGAGAGAGAGAGACAGCAAGAGCACCCACACACCCAGAGCCACATACCACCATCACCCATACACCATCCACGCACCTCCAGCACACACCCGAACACATCACCCCACACACCCTCGCACATACCACTCAAACCACATCCATGGCACCCCAAAGACACCCCAGGTTTTCAGAGGAGGAGCTATTCAGATCACAGGTGCAGCAGACGTCCATTGCAAGGAAGATGGAGCTATGGTGGAGAGTCATGGACAGGGTCAACGCCGTGGGATGGCACCCCAGAACAAGGGATGACATGAGGAAGAGGTGGACGACCTACGGGGGAAGATGCGTTCTGTGGTTGAAAGACACCAGGTAGACGTACAGAGGACTGGCGGTGGACCCCCTCCTCCTCCCCCACAACTAACAACATGGGAGGAGCAAGTCTTGGCAATAATGCAATAATGCATCCTGAGGGCCTCACAGGAGTAGCAGGAGGACTGGACTCTGGTAAGTCAAATCTTTACTATTATATCCCCCACCCTACCTGCATGCCATCACAAACTCCTACCCCTACCCTCACCCCATCACTGCACCACCTCACATATACCCCACTATCACAACCCACCCATCCCAAAACCAAGCCCTGCATGCCACACCAATGCATGGACACCCATCACAGACCTGCTTGGACACCCTTCACTAAAGCATGCACATTAGAGAGTATCACCTAGCCCACAAAATCACCACTCACACAAGGCAAAGCTGACAGGGCAATCACATCCATACCGGGAAACCCATCCATGGATAAGATGGCACACGCAGATACAATAACACTGCATTTACATCCCCAAAGGACCCCCACCCCACGTCACCGGAGAGGAGGTGCCAGTCACATCCAGTTCCCCCCCTGAAGAGGCCCACAGTGATGACAGCAGCTCTGCACGCCTGGATCACGATGACCATCCTGGCCCATCAGGGTCCTTTGGACAGTCGGTTACCCTGCCACAGTCCCATACCACCACATTACCTCCCCCTTCAGGAAACACCAGCACATCACCCACCCAGTGGGCCCATACCTCTGTCCCAAGGACACGTAAAGCAGCAGTGTGTTCACCACTACAGGGACCCCAGACACAACACAGGACGATCAGGGACCTGGGGTCAGAGGCACAGGACAACAGGGACACTGGGAGGACTGCTGTGCGACCGGGGGAGGAAAGGCCCAGGGAACCCACTCTCCACGAGAGACTTGCAGGGATCCTGGGAGCACACCAACATTCCCAGGAGACCTTGGGCCAGATACTGTACAAGTTGCAGGAGACCCAGCAGATGCAGGAGGGACAGTACCTAGGGTCAGGGAGACCTCAAACACATCCACACCATCCTGGTCACCATTGAAGGGATGCTGGTTGACATAATCAACACCATGAGGGAGGCAGTAGCACACCAATGGGCCTCTTACACTAGCCACACCCATGAACAACCCTCCACCTCCGCCGGCGCTAGTGGACAGGAGGCCCTGCCACTGGACCAACAGGCCACCAGCACCCCACCCCCTGCAGAAGGAGAACCACCCCACAAACGGTCCCTGCGATCCAGGCAGAAGCCAGAGAACATTGCAAAGACCCCCGCAAGGAAATACGACTCTCCTGATTGTCACCCTTCTGTCCCACTCTGTCACCCTGTCCACCTTGAACTGCCATTATTCCCCTTCCTATGCCCCATTGGACAATGCACCTGTAATACCAATAGACTGGACTCTACCCTGGACTTTTCTCCATCATCAACCCAGCCCATTGCAATACCCCCTCCACTTATTAGCACCTAAATAAACAAATTCAATTATGGAGCCTGTGGATTATATGACAAATGTATCAGTTTCACAGACTGTAAACATTGCATTTCTAATCAAATGTAATATTTACATTGGTATAACCTGTAGTGGGCAGCAGTAAGCACACCAGGAGCCAGAGTGGGGCACAGAGATCTGAAAATAGAGATGCCAAAGGGTACAGTAATTGGCCATAGAAATAGGGAAATCAGGCTGCCATGTTCAATGTTAAACACAAAACTGCAATGGAAAGTGAAGTTACAGTGTCTTACATGTGTTACTGGAAGTACTGTTGTATGAGTGATCTTCTGTTGTCTACATCTTCTTCCTCTGCCTCCTCTTCCTCACTGTCCACAGGTTCCACCACTGCCACAAGACCATCTCCAGGCTCATCTTCCTGCATAAAAGGCGTCTCAAGGCCAGGTTGTGCAACATGTAACCTGCAACGATGATCTGGCACACCTTTTTGGGTGAGTAGTACAGGGATCCACCTATCGATGGAGGCACCGGAACCTGGCCTTCAGGAGGCCAAAGGTTCTTTCAAAGATCCTCCTTTTTTGCCCATGTGCTTCATTGTAACGTTTCTCTGCCCTTGCCCTGGAATTCCTCGCTGGGGTCAGTAGCCATGAGAGGTTGAGGTAACCAGAGTCACCTGCAAATATTCAAGGGATACCTGTTAGACATACACTCACCCTTAGGGACAACCCCACACCCATATACCTACATCAACTGGGTGGGGACCATGGGCTCACCTATTAGCCACACCTTGTGCCTCTGGAGTTGAGACATCACATATGGAATGCTGCTATTCCTCAAGATGAAGGCATCATGCACAGAACCAGGATACTTGGCATTCACATGGGATTTGTACTGGTCAGCCAAACACACCATCTGCACATTCAGAGAGTGATAGATTTTCCTATTCCTGAACAGTTGTTCATTCCTCCGGGGGGGGGAACAAATGCTACATGTGTACCGTCAATGGCACCAATGATGTTGGGGATATGTCCCATAACATAGAAGTCAGCGTTTACTGTTGCCAAATCCTCCACCTGCGGGAATACGATGTAGCTGCGCATGTGTTTCAGCAGGGCAGACAACACTCTGGTCAACACGTTGGAGAACATAGGCTGTGACATCCCTGATGCCATGGCCACTGTCGATTGGAAGGAACCACTTGCCAGGAAATGTAGCACTGACAGGGCCTGCGTAGAGGGGGGATACCTGTGGGGTGGCAGATAGCTGAAATCAGGTCTGGCTCCAATTGGGCACACAGTTCTTGGATTGTGGTCCTATCAAGTCTGTAGGTTAGGATAATATGTCTGTCCTCCATTGTAACCAGGTCCACCAGGGGTCTGTACACTGGAGGATGTCTCCATCTCATATTCATCCTAAGCGGTTTAATTCTAGGGAGGAAAACGGTGAACAGAGGGTCATATTAACACATCTATTGAAATAATGATGCATCTTTTCCTTTACAGAATCAGTATGTAAATCCGAGAGTCATTTGATGTGCCTAAGTCTGCTGTGACGCAGTTAGGTGCCATGGCCTGTGCCCCCCTGAAATTGCGGCTTCCTGACCTGTCAGGACGGACAAGTGGAAATGAGGTAATTCCGCTGGCGTCGTGTGCTGTAGCGGTTGGCGGTCAAAGGCCGCTGCGCAACTTCGCATTGGTTAACATTAGGTCCTATGGGTTCCAGGAGCCAATAGCGATGTACGCCGGCAGTGACAGTACGCACTGCTGCGGACGTGACCTCCATTTTCTATCTATTCACTCACTTGCTACCTGACCTTCAACAGGAGAGGACCTACACTGCAAGTGCTGCTGTGACCTGTGTCTGTAAGCGACCATGGCTCATGTGTCTGGGAAAAGGGCCCCTGCCTTCACTTCAGAGGAGTTGGAGAGACTGGTGGATGGGGTCCTACCCCAGTTCACTTTACTCTATGGTCCTCCATACAAACAGGTGAGTACACTGTGAGCATGATGCGTGGGCCATGAATGTATTGAGTGCTGTGTGTGTAAGCCACATGTAGGTGGGGGCTGAGGTGTCCTGGGCAGAGTGCTGCATGTATGGTAGTCAATGTATGTGCGTAAGGGGATAGGAGGCATATGGTGGGCCACAAGTGTAACTGTCCGGACAGTATGACTAATCCCTTTTCTGCTGTATTTTTCCTGCAGGTCAGCGCCCATCAGAAAAAGGGTATTTGGCATGCCATCGCCAAGGAGGTGCGGACCCTGGGAGTCTTTGACAGGTGGAGCACCCACTGCCGCAAATGGTGGGAGGACCTGCGACACTGGGCAAGGAAGACGGCGGAGGCTTAGCTGGGGCTGGCCTCCCAACGAGGAAGTGGTGCCTGTCGTACCCTGACACCCCTGATGTTCCGAATCCTGGCAGTGGCCTATCCGGAGTTGGATAGGCACTTGAGGGCATCACAGCAGCCACAAGGGGGTGAGTACAGATTCAGAATCATGACTTTGTGTGCATTAAGGTTTTACCTTGGTGGGGATGTGGACTGTGGGTACCCCTAGGCCAGGGCGAACATGACAGGGTATGTCCCTTGTTGGGCAGGCTCTGAAGCACTCCAACTCCAATGCAGTTAGTGGGCATCTGCTACTTGTCAGGGCCCTGTTTGTTTCAGGTGTGCAGCTGATGGCGTTATGCTATGTACCCCATGGGCTGGTGACTATGGGGGTCATTCCGACCCTGGCGGTAAAACCCGCCAGGGCCGTGAACGACGGAAAGCACCGCCAACAGGCTGGCGGTGCTTTGCTGCCCATTCTGACCGCGGCGGTAAACCCGCGGTCAGAAAAGGGGATCCAGCGGTTTCCCGCCGGATTTCCCCTGGCTGGGCTGAACCTCCATGGCGGCGCTGCAAGCAGCGCCGCCATGGGGATTCCGACCCCCTTCCTGCCAGCCTGTTTCTGGCGGATTTTACCGCCAGGAACAGGATGGCGGGAACGGGTGTTGTGGGGCCCCTGGGGGCCCCTGCACTGCCCATGCCACTGGCATGGGCAATGCAGGGGCCCCCTAACAGGGCCCCAGCATGATTTTCACTGTCTGCATAGCAGACAGTGGAAATCGCGACGGGTGCAACTGCACCCGTCGGACCCCGGCAACACCGCCGGCTCCATTCGGAGCCGGCTTCTGTGCTGCAGGGCCTTTCCTGCTGGGCCGGCAGGTGCTCCCTTGGCGGGCGCCCGCCGGCCCAGCGGGCAAGTCAGAATGGCCTCCGCGGTCTTTTGACCGCAGAGCGGCCAAGTTGCGGTTCGCGCCAGGCGAGCGCCGCCCGCCGCCCGCCGGGGTCGGAATGACCCCCTATATTTGTAACTTGTAGTGCATGGCCTAGTGCATAGGGCTGCTCCCTGTGTGTTGTGTACGCCAATGGTAGTGTTGTTTCTGGCATTGACCAAGTGTATCCTCTGTCTCTCCCGCCCTTTTTTTCTGTCACCCTGTCCTTGTGTGCATTAGCATCATCTGGCGGAGGAGCAGATGCACCGGCGACGGAAGGAGCTGCATCCCACATGGGCCTGGAGGCCGAATCCACCGACGGTGAGGGCACCAGTGGGACTGAGGGTGAGGGGAGCACCACAACGGAGACAGGAGGGGACACTACAGACAGCGATTCCTCCTCCTCTGTGCCCACCCCAACAACAGGTACAGCCTCCACCCCCCCACCATGACTGCCCTCCCAGCACCTCTCAGCGTGTTTCCCATACCCGCTCACCCAGGAGGGTGGGCATCTCCTTCGCCCCAGGCACTTCAGGCCTTGCCCCAGTCAGCCCTGCTGTCCTCAGTGAGGAGGCTATTGACCTCCTGAGATCCCTCACTGTTGGGAAGTCACCCATTCTGAATGCCATCCAGGGTGTCGAGAGGCATTTGCAACAAACAAATGCATACCTGGAGGGCATTCACTCTGGCATGGCGGCCAAACAGAGAGCATTTCAGGATCTGGCCTCCGCACTGATGGCAGCCATTGTCCCTGTCTCCAGCCTCCCCCCTCCAACTTCCTCTACCCAGTCCCAATCCCCTCTACCCCAGCCTATCCCAAGAACACCTTCAGACCAGCATTCACCCAAATCAACACACAGAAGTGTCTCACGCAAACACAAGCACCACACTTCATCTCACAGGCACTCACACAAGCACAATCCCCATTCAGACACACCAACATCTACTGCCTTCACTGTGTCCCCCCCTCCTCCTCGTCCACCTCCCTCCCAGTAGTGTCTCCACTAACACCTGCCTGCACTACATCCTCATCCACTACCTCCATCACCAGCACGCCCATCACTACACACCCGTCACTGGCAGTCATCACCCCCATGTCCCCTGTGTCCTCTCTCACTGTGTCTGAGACCCCTCCTCACAAAGTACACAAACGCAAGCACACACCCACCCAACAGCGATCCACCTCACAACAGCATCCAGCTCATGCACCTGCACCCAAACACAGCAGAATGACACCTCCTACAAGCACTCCCTCTTCCTTCACTCACAAACCTTCACCCTCTTCCCGCCCCAATGTCCCTAAGAAGCTTTTCCTAGCCAACATTGACCTCTTCCCTACCCCTCCCCCCCGTCCTTCACCTTGGGCCAGGGTCGCCAGAACCCAGCCCAGCACCTCAGCCACCAAGTCCACGTCCGCTGTGGTTTCTGCAGCTGTCAGAGGCTCTAAGGGGGCACCCATCAGCCCAGCCCAGCCACCAACCCCTGCCTGCAGGTGAAGGCCTGGTGGCTACCAGCACAACCGCCAGCACCTCCACCTGCACCGTGGCCAGCACCGCCACCTGCACTGCCGCAATCACTGCCGCAAACACTGCCACCTGCATCACCACCTGCACTGCCGCAAGCACCACTACTGTCAGCAGCAGCAGTCCCAGTGGGCAGCCATCTGAGGCTGCAGGAGAAAGGCTGGAGCCTCTCCCCACCATTGGCAGCACCTGCACCGCGGCCAGCACCAACACCTGCACCACTGCAAGCCCCGGTGCAAGCACCGCCACTTGCACTGCTGACAGTAGCACCACTGCCAGCAGCAGCAGCTCCAGTGGGCAGCTGTCCGAGGCTGCAGGAGTAGGGCTGGAGCCTCCCCCCACCACTGGCAGCACTGGCACCTCCACCGCAGCCAGCACTGCCACCTGCACCGCCGCAAGCACCGCCACCTGCACCACTGACAGCAGTGTTGCATGTATGTGTCACTTTCTTTTTCTTCCCCGCTCCCCTGTGTGCTAGTTGCAGTACTCACCGTGGTCGTCGTCACAGGCGTTGGTAGTCCTGGTATATGAGCAGATACACCAGCATGGGAAGGACGTGCAACTTGGGCTCCATGGCGTCCTGGTTCTTCCTTGAGTGTCGAGAGGTGAATAGTTTCCCTTCAGAACACTGTTTCTGCCGTGCTTTTCATGAGGTTGATAGGCCTCTTGCAATACATTGGGGGGAACTTTGTCTTCCACCTGACTGTTGGCGGCTACCGCAGCGGTGTTTGTTGCTTCCCCCGTGGTGGTCGGAGTGTCAAAGTGTCTGTCTGTGTTGGCGGTTTCCGCTGTGGTCAAGATTCCATTTTATTACCGCCGGCCTGTTGGCGGTATTACCACCGCTTTACCACCGACCGCCAGGGTTGTATTGAGTGCCTATGTCTTCTTTCTTGAGAAAGTCTTGCACAACCAGGTGGATGCAGTGCACCAAACACAGGACCCTGACATACCACCATCTGCTATGGCCTTGACTATGCTACTGTCATTGTCAGTGGCAAAAAATCAGATTTAGAGACCTCTGAATCACCGCCATTCAGACACATTGCTATTAAATTCTTCCAAGATGTTTGCAGATGTATGTGATTTTCCCATGATGAACATGACTACTGTTACATGCCGCCAAATGCTCAAACAGATTTCTTCATGGGCAAGACCTGTAGCTAGCTTTTACTTTACCCCCACAAAAGAGATCCAGTTTGCAGTGATGCACATGTAATAGGTAGCCTGACAAATGGTCCACATGTCTGTTGTCAAGTGGATAGTATGGACAACACTTTGCTGCAAAGCTTGTTCAACCAATTGCAGTACATCGTGAAGCAGCGTTGGAACAGCAACTCTGGCAAAATAGGTACAACTTGGAACCTTCCATTTTGGGTAGATGTCTGCCAGGAATTATAAGAATCCCACTCCTTCCACAAAAGAAAAAGGGAGGAGGTCCAGTGCTAAAATTTCTGCCTGTTTCCCATTGTACAAACAGGCCATTCGGTGGTTGCAGATAATGCCCCTACTTCCTAAACATGCCTGTAATAGTAGCCTGGAGTTTCTTCTTATGTGGTGCCATCTACGTAGGTGACTTTTTAGATGTAAGTCATAGTAGACTTAGGGGGTGTTACGAGTGTGGTGGTCTGCAGACCACCACACTCGTGGTGGTGGTCTGGACTATCACCAATGCGGAAGTCCGACTAAAACATTACAACCACATTACAACCCTGGTGGACGGACTTCAAGGGAACTGCTAGCTCCTGCAGGATCTTGGCAGTCTGTAGGATAGTGGCGTTCCTAATACAAGCAACGCTGCCCTGGGGATTATGACACTGTTATCCACCAGTGGTTAATAAAATGAAAAATGTAAATTAAAAAACAAACAAATTAAACAAATAAGAGGATCAATAATTGTCAATGTTTGTATGCAAGCCTATGACAAAGATACACCGGTTGGATGAACAAAATGTCTTCCAGCAACATGGTAAAACAACAAGAAGGGCCATGGAGGCACGGCAAACAAAGAACACATGCAGGCCTATGGCAAAGGGACACTAGCTGGATGGGCAAAATGGCCACCAGACACATGGTCAAACAACAATGCAAACAAAGAAGCATGAAGAACAAAGAACACTTGCAAGCCTATGGGCATAGACTACACAAAATGACCCCTGGCCACATGGCATAGAAAACCTAGACAAATGGTGGATGATGACAAACACATGCATATCAGCCATAAGAAGGCATGGTGGTAACATTGAAAAAACACATTAATTCAGCAATGCAAAACATGAAATTTAAATCGACTATACACATTTCACAACACACATCCTCCTATGCCATCAAACACTACCCCACAAAACACATGACATGCAAGCAACAGCTAACATTTGTAGTTCAATCCAATACCATTCCTGCCCTTAATGAAGTTTTAAAAACATATATCTTTGAAACATTTATTTCATACACTGATGACTACTAGTACTGGCTCCTTCTAGCTAGATGTCCCTTTGGAATCTAGGCCACCTAGTAAAATAATATTGCAAATGTTACAAACATATAGAAAAGGTAGTGAGCTGTGCACCAATTTTACTTTACAAAAGGTGAAACATCAATGAAATGGAAAATAATTAATAATTAGACCCATTCATAAACTCGAGGCCACACATCACTACAAAATTTGAAAATAACTTTAAAGTACAAATAAATACTGATGCATGCCCAAGTAAACAAACATCACTCTATTGCAACAGCTTTTAAACGTACATGTGTGATTTCACAAAAACAAAGTCCTTAAATCCAAGCGTATATCCAGGAGACAAACAGAGTAATCCTTTCACCCCGAAACATAACTGAAAAGTGACCAGGTGATGGACAAAGCACTGGGAGGAGCCTGCTGGACAGGAACACGAAGTTGGAGTTGGAGTCTCTGGGAAACGTCCTTCCTGTTTGAAAAAAAAAGTCTTCTCTCACACTACAAAACAACTTGAAGAGTCCATTGGAGAGGAAAATCTAGTCAAAAAGCTTTTTGAATAGATTTAGATGCATTTCAAGTAGAAAATCTGCTCCAGGTGGATTTGCGCTCACGAGCAGGAGTGTTTTGGCTGCCAGCACATCTGGATGCAGTGCGATCGAACATGAAGTCTCGGGTGTGCGGCCAGAAGCAGCACGAGAAAATGCAAAGTGTTGCGGGTGCTCGCTAGTGGCACAAGAGTATTGTGGCACTTGCTTGGGAGCACCAGACCAAATCTCACATGCATGAGCGAACTCCGCTCTGCAACAGAAGGTGGAATTTGGGAACTCCACATTACTTTGTATAGCACAGAGTGCCCCAATTCCGCAAATTCTACTGGCAGGGAAAAGTTCTACTCCCAGGCTGAATATTGATTGATGAAAAGCAGCAGCTGAAGCCTGACAACAAATTGTACAACTATCTAGGAACATGTATAGAATGCACCACATGGACTTACCAGATTTCACTTCCTAAAGAAAGTGAACAATTCAAAGGCTCTGTCATCATCAAGGAAGTGCAGCAACAACATCAGTGTCCCACAGGGACACATGTATGTGTAGGTATTATACAGGTTGCTACTTGCACAGCCTAACTAGAGATGTCCAAAAACTCCAATATACGAACAACATATTGCTGCTTACAGTGACAATGAACCCTCAGAAAACCTATCACACTAAGCTACTGCCCAAATCTGATTTTCGGACTGTGGCAGAATCAAAAAGTATGCTGATCTTTCAAAATGACACAAAGAAACCGAGGAGATATGGAATAAAATGTACTAATCTATACGTAACCAATATTGTCCAATGCTGGCAGAAATATGTATGAGTCATTCAGTACACAAAACAGACATGTACCTGAATGTGGGTTAATCAATCACCCTGATCATTAACTGAATTTTCTTTCATTGTCTTTTCAAGTGACCAGGGATATTGTCTGCAGCCATGGGTCAAGACCCCATTTGCACATCCCCAGACAGAGCACAACTACAGCCAGGCCCTGGGCAAGACCAAGTGTATTGTGTAGCGGTCTTTCGTGGATCTAAAGTCTTGCTTCAGGAGCTTGGACAAGTCCGGGCAAATATTGATATAGTCCTCCTATATGGTGTGCAGAATGATCCTAGTGTGTTGTATACTGCACAACATCTGCGTGAGGACAAATGTCCCATGGAACGTGGAACATGAGAACTAGGAAGCACAGGATGAGAATGACAATAAAGATGAGGATAGAGGGGAAAATTTCACATTGCCACAGTTGCGCGTACCCGGCGAAGAAACCTCCTTGTACAGAACTTTTTCACTGAAATGTGATATATATTTTGATGGCAATAATATTTTTTTAACTGATTTTCTAAAAATGTAAATACATACATGAACACTACCTTTATGTATGCACTTTCATTTCACAGTCATTGTAAACATCAAAACACTCACATCTCATCCAATTGATTTTGGCCCATCACAAAGTTATGTAGCTAAGCGTTACATTCACCCCAAGACAACATCCTGTAGACCAAAATATGTGTGCATATTAACAACATGTGCCAAAAGCATGTGTTTAGGGAAACTACCAGCAAAAAGTAAAAAATGGGGGCAAAAAGTCATGGGTCCTCTGCAATCAGCCCTGTTTTCCCACACAAGCTCCCCCTGGCCTAGACGCCCAGGAGACTCAGTCCAACCCTCGGAGATTTTTCCTGGCTTGTTAGACGAGAAAGACAGTGAGGAAAACTGGCTGTCCCTTGCAGGGCCTACTCTGCCTTACATCCTTCAGTCATGGTCACTCCCTCTGGGAAGTGAACCCATCCCAACAGGGAAAAGACCCATCTTAAACTGAAACTTCCCTCTAGGGGGGTTTTCTTCCTCTCTCTCTGCCAACTTGGGTAGTGAGGTGCCCACCTCCCCTATCCCTAACTTTGCTAGGGCAACACTCAGCTTACCCAAAGAGGTCATCCAACACTTGAGCAACCCCACTATGACCAACAGGGTCAGGGGGCCTACTTTTCCCTTTGTCCTGGGGTCTGCCTCCCAGGCCAAGTGCAGTGCTGCTATGAAGGCCAGCACCCAGCAGAGGCTACTGACAGCCGTCAGCACCCAGAACCTCACCCTGAGCACTCCACTGACAGGTGGCGTAGCTGCTTTAGGGGCAACTGTGGGGTCCTGGCACACCGCTTGCTGTCTAGAGTAGGGGGCTACCACCTCCTGTAGCAGACACCCTCCTTCCACTCTTCCTTCTGTCAGTACAGGGGCAACACCCTGCAGCTGGACAGCTGCCTGACTACTCAGGACTACCTTGGGTCAGGTGAGGCATCACCAGTGCCAACTTTGGGCTCCCCCTCCTACTGTGGCACAAGGCAATTGGCTCCCTGGAACTCTCTTTAAGAATGGTCTACCCTTCCTTTTCTTCTTTCCTATTTTTGGGGACCCCTGTCTCCTAACTATAGGGACTGGCTCCCCAGCACTTTGGGTTGGGGGGTGCCATGGGCAACCGACCCATCTGGGTCCAGACTCACCTCAGGGAGGTCATTGCCCAGGATAAATTCTAGGGGGAGGTCAGCACTGACTACCACCCTAAACCGGTCAAGAATACCCTCTCTCTAACAGGGGCACTATGGCTACAGTTTTGGAGGTGACCTCTGAGGTTGGTCAGCTTAGAGTCCACTAGATGCTGGCGTAAACCTTTCTTGCATACAATTGGTCAAGATGTGCTCTCTCATGATCAAATAGTATAACCCCGCTTAAGTATTTACTTTATTACCATGAGTCCAGCCCTCTAGTGCCTTAAAAGAGGTGTCTACAAAATCAACCCAAGACTGGGTAGGGATCTTTTGGGTGTTCCTGAATGTCATCCTGTACTGCTCTGGGGTCAAACCAAACTTCTGGGTTAAGCACCTCTTCATACTATGGAATGAATCTGCCTCCTCCCCATTTAAGGTCTGAAGCCTATCCCTCTCAGATTTGGGGACCAACTCCCATTGAAGTGAACCCCAGTATTGAGGCCTAGCCCTTCTCATTTGGAGTGCCCTCTCAAAGGCCTCCAACCACTTGTCAATGTCATCCTCCTCTACATAAGCATGAACCAACCCCTTGGGTAGTCTGGCACAAAATGCCCCACCCATGGACACCTCAACTTCTCTGTTGCTACCACTATCTCTCTGTTCAATTCTTGCCGACTTTTTCTTCTCTAAGGTCAACTTCTCTGCCTCCAAAGCTATGAGGGATTCTTGGGCCTCAATTTCCCTTTCCCTGGGGCCCAGTTCTGCTTCTTCTTGGTCTGACGCCACAGACCCTCCCCTCCCACTAGTTCTGGATGGGGCCCTAGCTGCTGAAATTACAGTGAGGCAATCATCCTCCTCCTCCTGGAGGTCGGAGAGGACATCTTCTCTCTTCCTTCCTACCTCTGAAGCTTCCTCTGTCTCGTTCTGCACTACCCAGGCTTCAAGGGACTTAACCATCACAGCCTTCCTAAGGTTGTCAGTAGCAGGTAATCCCCTCTTTCTACACAACACCCTAAGCTCAGCTGCAGTAAGTGTGGGTAGGCTAGCCAGATCAAGCTCCATGGTCTCCCTTAAGTTTTGAGTCACTTAAAAAACTTTTGGCACTATTTGATCAGAACAATTTAGAAACATCAAAAATGAAGTAATTAAAAAAGTAATCCAAATCTGAAAAATCTAAAATACTTTTGCTCTAGGTCAATTTAGAGGATTTTTTACTTATTTCACTTAAAACTGTAGTGTAATATTAAACACAAGTCCTGGATCCCACCACTGTGCACCAAAAATGTTGGAAAATGGATTATTGGTAAGGACAGGTAAGTACCTACACTTAGCAATAGACCACTAACTTCCACTTAGGTCCAGTTTGGTCTCAGTAAATTAAACCTAGCTCAACCCTTCGTATCTTGGCCATGAATGACAAGCCTTAACATAAGAGACATATGTGTAAAGCATTTAAAAATCACAAAACAGTAAATAAGTAAAACACAAAACACAATAGAAATCTAATACCAATGTATAAAAATAGATTATGGTGGTCATTACAACATTGGCGGTAAAAGCCCATAACCGCCGTGCAGAAGAACGCCAACACACCGCCACGGAATTCCGCCACAGTCATTATGACCCACAGCTCGGAATCCGCCAAAATCCAGACACCCACCCAAGTCCGCCACACCAAAGGTCAGTGATAAACTGGCGATAACAAAACCTCCACCATCACGCCAACAGGAATATGCCCACACTATCACGACCCACGAATCCACGCGGCAGTCTTTCAACCGCGGTATTCTATTGGCGGTACACACCGCCGCGCTCAAAATACACACACATTTACAAAACACATCCACATTGGACAAATCGAAATACACACACCTGATACACATACAGACACCAATCCCACACACAAAATACAATATAAAACACACACCCACATCACCCACAAACCCTTAAGACCACAATTGCGTCAGAAGGCCAGAGAGAGACACCACCATCTACAAACTAGCATCCACAGGCACTCAACACCATCACTCACACAACATCCACGCACAAAACACCACACACCTCTAAATATCACCCCACACATCACAACACACACCACCCCACACATCACCCACACCACCCCATGGCACCGCAAAGACACCCCAGGTTCTCTGAGGAGGAGCTCAGGGTCATGGTGGAGGAAGTCATCCGGGTAGAACCACATAAATTCGGTTCACAGGTGCAGCACACCACCATAGCTAGGAAAATGGAGCTATGGCACAGAATCGTGGACAGGGTCAACGCAGTGGGACAGCACCCAAGAACAAGGGATGACATCAGGAAGAGGTGGAACGACCTACGGGGGAAGGTGTGTTCCGTGGTCTCAAGACACCACATTGCGGTACAGAGGACTGGCGGCGGACCCCCACCTCCTCCCCCACAACTAACAACATGGGAGGAGCATAGTTGGCTATACTGCATCCTGAGGGCCTCGCAGGAGCAGCTGGAGGAATGGACTCTGGTAAGTCAACTCTTCACTATTACATCCCCCACCCACCTGCATGCTATCACATACCCCCACCCTCACCCGCACCCGCAACCCCATCACTCCAACTCCTTACATATGGCCCAATATCACAAACCACCCATCCCAACACCAAGCCCTGCATGCAACAACAAAGCATGGACACCCATCACCAATGCATGGCCACTACACATACCCATACACCCCCCTAAACCATTATCACACAAGGTCCCACACAGGAATGCAAGCACTGGGGTACACGGTCACCCACCCATTGCACACCATAGCACACACAGATGCAATAATCATGCCTTTACACCTCTGCAGGACCCCTACCCAATGTCACTGGACAGGAGGGTCCAGATATGTCCACTCCACCCACAGAAGAGGCCCACAGTGATGATAGCAGCTCTGTCCAAGTGGATCTAGATGTCCAGCCCGGCACATCTGGGACCTCGGGACAGTCGGTTCCCCTCACACCCAGCACAGCACCCACCCTGCGGGCCCATACCTCTGTCCCCAGGACACGTCAATCAGCAGTGTGTCCACCACTACAGGGAACCTAGGCTAACCCACCACCCCAACAACACCAGGGACCTGGGGGCAGTGGTAGTGGGCAAATGGTTCAGGGGACAGAGGCCCAGGAACACAGGGGAACTGGGAGGGCTGCTGTGCAACAGGGGGAGGACAGGCCCAGGGAACCCACTCTCCACAAGGCCCTCTCCAACATCATGGGAGCATACCACCATTCCCAGGAGATGACAGCAACGGTACTGGCCAAGTTTCAGGAGTCCCAGCGGCTGCATGAGGAACAGTATTTGGGCTTCAGGGAGGAACTCAAATCCATCAACTCCACCCTAGGCACCATTGTAGGGGTGCTGAAGGAACTCGCTAACACCAGGAGGGACACTGTGGCACAACAAGGGGCCCCTGACACTAGCCTGGATGATGAACTGCCCACCACCTCCGCCAGAGCTAGTGGACAGGAGGCACCGCCACAGGACCACCACACCAGCACCCCACCCCCTGCAGAAAGAGAACCATCCCGCAAACGGTCCCTGAGATTCAGGACAAAGACAGAGAACAATGCCAAGACTGCCAAAAAATGAGACCACCCTGATTGTCATCCTTCTGTTCCACTTTATCGCCCTGTCCATACTTAAACTGCCCCAGCTCCACTTCCTATGACCCTTTGGACAATGCACCTGCAAGACTAATAGACTGGACTCTGCCATGGACATTCCTCCACCATCACCCCTGCCCATTTTACAACCCCCTCCACTAATTTGCACTTAAATAAACACCCTTGAATCACAAAATAGTCTGGAGTCAGTCTGTGCTTTCACAAATGTGTATTTGCTATAACTACGGAACATAGCAATGTCCATTGTATTGTCAACATACCTATGTCACACAGCTCTAGTCCATGAGGTAACATAGCAGAGGTCACACAGTGGGACCCATATCTGTGAAATGGAAAGGCAAAGTGACAAGTCAGGGTCCATACACTGGGTGAAAGTGACAGACATATGATAGGTCTAACAATTGTATGAGATGTAGGAGGCAGTGATGTCTTCTTACCTGTGTCTCACTGGAAGGATTGCTGGATCACATTGTTTCTGTTGTCTGTGTCCTCTTCTTCAGCTTCCTCGTCTTCACTGTCCACAGGTTCCACAGCTGCCACAACACCTCCATCTGGACCATCCTCCTGCAGAAAAGGCACCTGTCGTCCCAAAGCCAAGTTGTGAAGCATACAGCAGGCCACGATGATCTGGCACACCTTCTTTGGTGAGTAGAATAGGGAACCACCTGTCATATGGAGGCACCGGAACCTGGCCTTCAGGAGGCTGAAGGTCCTCTCTATAACCCTCCTAGTTCGCCCATGGGCCTCACTGTAGCGTTCATCTGCCCTTGTCCTGGGATTCCTCACTGGGGTCAGTATCCATGACAGGTTGGGGTAGCCAGAGTCACCTGCAAATGTCGGGGGATAACTGTTAGACACACACTACCCCTTAAGGACAACCCCAGACCCAGACACATGTTCACACTATATTGGGTCCATATCCTCACCTAATAGCCACACACTGTGCCTCTGGAGTTGCCCCATCACATAAGGGATGCTGCTATTTCTCAAAATGTAAGCGTCATGCACAGAGCCTGGGAATTTGGCGTTCACACAGGAGATGTACTGGTCTGCCAAACACACCATCTGCACATTCATCGAATGGTAACTCATCCGGTTACTGTACACCTGTTCACTCCTGCGGGGGGGACCAAGGCCACATGTGTCCCATCAATGGCACCTATGATGTTGGGGATATGTCCCAGGGCATAGAAATCACCATTCACTGTAGGCAAATCCTCCACCTGAGGGAAAACGATGTAGCTCCGCATGTGTTTCAGCAGGGCAGACAACACTCTGGACAACACGTTGGAAAACATAGGGGGTTATTACAACTTTGGAGGAGGTGTTAATCCGTCCCAAAAGTGACAGTAAAGTGACGGATATACAACCAGCCGTATTACGAGTTCCATAGGATATAATGGACTCGTAATACGGCTGGTGGTATATCCGTCACTTTACCATCACTTTTGGGACGGATTAACACCTCCTCCAAAGTTGTAATAACCCTCATAGTCTGGGACATCCATGATGCTATGGCCACTGTATTTTGAAATGACCCACTTGCTAGGAAATGGAGTACTGACAGCACCTGCACTTGAGGGGGGATTCCTGTGGGATGGTGGATAGCTGACATCAGGTCTGGCTCCAACTGGGCACACAGTTCCTGGATTGTGGCACAATCAAGTCTGTAGGTGATGATCACATGTCGCTCCTCCATTGTCGACAGGTCCACCAGCGCTCTGTACACCGGAGGATTCCGCCATCTCCTCACATGCCCCAGCGGACGGTGCCTATGGAGGAGAACAGCGAGCACAGAGTCAACCAACTCTGAGGTACGTAAACACAGCATACACAGAAATATTAGCAAATCGACATATGCCTGTATGAGTGTTTAGGCAAGGACTAGATATGTGTGACGCAGTACAAAATAATGCCATGTGGGCCCATGAAATGGCGGCTGCCTGACCTGTAAAGTGGGACAATGGGATATGAGGTAACTGCGCTGGCGTTGTACACCGTCGCAGTAGGCGGTCGAAGACCGCAGCGCATTCCTGCATGGTTAACATTGGACCTTATGGGTCCCAGGAGCCAATGACAATGTACGCCGGCGGTGATGGTACGCACCGCCGTGGACGTGACCGCTATTTTCTCTCTGTTCAATCACTTGATACCTGATCTTCAACACGAGAGGACCTACACTGCAAGTGCTGCTGTGACCTCAGTCTGGAAGAGACAATGGCTTGTGTGTCTGGGGAAAGGGCCCCTTCCTTCAGCATGGAGGAGCTGGAGAAACTTGGGATGGGGTCCTCCCCCAGTACACGCTACTCTATGGTCCTCCAGACAAACAGGTAAGTACACTGTGAGCATGCTGTATGGGCAATGCCTGTGTGGAGTGGTGTGGATGAAAGATAGGGGGTGGGGAGAGAATGAAGCGTGCATGAAACAACAGTGAGTGCATGTGCAAGGGTAGGGATTCGGGCCAATGACTGTGACAGTGCGGATGGTAATAACTTCTCTTTTTCAGCTGTACTATTCCTGTAGGTCAGCGCCCACCAGAAGAAGGGCATTTGGTGTGCCATCGCCAAGGAAGTCCGGACCCTGGGGGTCTACCACAGAGAGAGCACCCAATGCCGGAAAAGATGGAAGGACATTCGTTACTGGAGCAAGAAGACGGCGGAGGCCCAGCCGGGGATGGCCTCCCAACGTGGGAGGGGTGCCCGTCGCACCATGACCCCCTGATGTTCAGGATCCTGGCGGTGGCGCATCCGGACTTGGATGGGCGCTTGAGGGCATCACAGCAGCCACAAGGGGGTGAGCACACTCTCATTCTGCTGATTCAGTGCGCAGTGGAGGTGTCTGGGTGGGGGAGGTGGGCTGTGGGTTCCCCTAGGCCAGGGCGAGTTTAGTAGGCAAGGACCCTTCTTAAGGCAGGTCCTGTGGCACCCCACCCCACCTGAGTACAGTGCCAACTACACCTAGTCAGGCTCCTGTGACATCCATGTGTGCAGCAATCGGGCATAGCCTTGTAACCCATGTCCCTGGGATTGAATAGGGAACTCCAAGTGCGCAGCGTAGTGCAGGGGGCTTCTGTGTCTGTAGTGTCCGCCAACGGTAGCGGTATTGCATGCACGCAACATGTCTTTCTTCTGTCTTCCCCCTCCTTTTTTTTGTCTCCCTGTTCTTGTGTGCATTAGCATCATCAGGCAGTGGAGCAGTGGCACCGGAGCAGGAGGGAGCTGCATCCCACATGGCCCTGGAGGGCGACACTACGGAGTCAGAATTTACCAGTGTGACAGAGGGCGAGGGGAGCTCCACAGCGAGGATGGGAGCTGAGACCAGCGATACAGACTCCTCCTCTGATGGGAGCTCCCTTGCGGTGGCGGGCCCCCCTGTGCCCACCGCATCTACAGGTACAGCCACCACCCCCCTACCAGCACCGCCCTCCCAGCAGCCCCTCAGCGTTTGCCCCGTGCCCGCTCACCCAGGAAGTTGGGCATCTCCTTCGCCCCAGGTACCTCAGCCCCTGCCCCTGTCACCCCTGCTGCCCCCAGTGAGGAGGCCATTGACCTCCTCAGGTCCCTCACTGTTGGGCAGTCTACCATTTTGAATGCCATCCAGGGTGTAGAGAGGCAGTTGCAACAAACAATGCATATCTGGAGGGCATTCATTCTGGTCAGGTAGCCCAACAGTGAGCTTTTCAGACTCTGGCCTCTGTACTGATGGCAGCCATTGTCCCTGTCTCTAGCCTCCCCCCTCCAACTTCCTCCACCCAGACCCAAACCCCTGTACCTCAGCCTATCCCAGGCACACCATTAGACCAGCATGCACACACATCAACACACAAGGGAAGCTCTGCCAAACAAGCACCACACATCCCACAGGCACTCATGCAAGCATCACACACATGCAGACACACCAACATCCACTGCCTCCACTGTGTCCCCCTCCTCATCGTCTCCCTCCTCCCTCCCTGTCTCGTCTCCACTGACACCTGCATGCACTACATCCTCAGCCACTACCTCCATCACTAGCACACCCACCACCACACCCCGCTCACGTGCACTCACCACCCCCACTACCATTCACACATCCCCTGTGTCCTCTCCCAGTGTGTCTGTGAAGCCACCTCCCAAAGTACACAAACGCAGCCACACACCCACCCAACAACCATCCACCTCACGACAGCCTCCAGCCCATGCACCTTCACCTAAAGTCACCAAACGTACACCTCCTACAACCACTACTTCTTCCTCCACTCCCAAACCCCCTCCATCTACCCATCCCAGTGTTCCTGAGAAACTTTTCCTGTCCAACTTTAACCTCCTTCCATCACCTCCCCCACCCCTTCAGTCTCCTAGGGCCCGACTCTCCAGGTCCCAACCCACCACCTCAGCCACAACATCTGCAGGACCAGTGGTGTCAGTAGTAACTGGCTTCTGGAGTGCGCCAGGCAGCAGGGCAGCCAGTGTGGCAAGGAGCCAGAGCACGGACAGTCCCCCACCTGTGAAGCATAAAAAGTTGGCCAGTGCCTGGCGGGAGAGGGGAAAGAAATCAGCCACCAAAGCCGCTCCCAGGGGTACAGTTGGGGGTGTGGAGACAGCTGCGTCACCATCCAAGGTGGGGAAGGGGCACAGTAAAACCAGCAAGTCTGGGAAGTTCTGCACAGCGGACAAGACCGCCACCATCCCGCTGCCCAGGACACCGCCACCACCATCTCCGTTGCCCAGGACACCACCGCCAGTAGCACCGCTGCCCAGGACACCGCTGCCAGCAGCACCGCAGGCCAATGAGCGTCAAAGCTTCCGACGCTACTGAGGCCGCCACTCGCAGGATGAAGCACTCTGTTCACCAAGCCCCCTCCAGAACCAGTGGAGAGATCCATCCACTACCTCAGTCCTTGGCAGGATGAAGCACCCTGGGCACAAAGCCCCCTCCAGAACCAGTGGAGAATGTTACCCACTTGTGAGACTGTGGCTTGCACTCCCCAGGATGCAGCAGTGGGCAAACCACCCACTGGAGAGACGTGAGAGACTGCGGCTTTGCACTCCCCAAGAGAAAGCAGTGGGCAAACCACCCACTGGAGAGACTTGAGAGACTGCGGCTTTGCACTCCCCAGGATAAAGCAGTGGGCAAACCACCCACTGGAGAGACTTGAGACACTGCGGCTTTGCACTCCCCAGGATAAAGCAGTGGGTAAACCACCCACTGAAGAGACTTGAGAGACTGCGGCTTTGTACTCTCCAGGATGCAGCAGTGGGCAAACCACCCACTGAAGAGACTTGAGAGACTGCGGCTTTGTACTCTCCAGGATGCAGCAGTGGGCAAACCACCCACTGGAGAAACTTCAGAGACTGTGGCTTTGCACTCCCCAGGATAAAGCAGTGGGCAAACCACCCACTGGAGAGACTTCAGAGACTGTGGCTTTGCACTCCCCAGGATTGAACAGTGGGCATGGAGCCCCCTCGTGGATCTGGTGTCGTGCACTCGTCTGGCTGAGGTGCACCCCCTTCCCTTCCCCCTGAGGTGCCTGTTGTATTTCTATCTGATGCCCCTGCAGTGTTCTCTCCGTCTTGTTCGGGTATTGAGTGTGGGCCTTGCCCATTGCTTTTGGGCCCAGTGGTCCCCGGACTATGATAGTGGAATACCTTGGACTTGTACTCTTGGTGTATATATTTGTTTATAGTGTGAATATCTTAATATATGTATAGATTTTTTATTAATTTATTTGATTATATCACAATCATTCTACTCATTTCCTTTTCTCCTTGCATTCTACCAGGTGGGGTTGGGGGGTGTAACTGTATTGTAGCATGATGTATTAGTGTGTGTGTTGTTGTGGGTGAGGGTGGGGGTGGGAGTGTTGCGTGTTGTGTGTGTGTGTCACTGTTTTTTCCCTCCCCTGTGTCGTAGGTGCAGTACTCACCGTGGTCTACGTCGCCGGCGTTCGTGCTCCTGGTAGAGGAGCAGGAAGATAAGGGCTGGAAGTATCTGAAGTTCCGGTTCCATGGCGTCCTGGCTCCTCATGGGATGTGTAGAGGTGAGCGTTTTCCCTTCCGAGTCCTGTTTCCGCTGTGTTTTTGTTCGCAGTGTATCCGCCCTGGAAAAGGTGGTGGATTGTACTGTTGTAATACTGTGGGCGGTACATTTTCTTCCGCCTGTCTGTTGGCGGTTACCGCCGCGGTGTTTGTTTGTACTGCCTTGGCGGTCGGAGTGTTAAAGTGGCTGTCTATGTTGGCGGTTTCCGCCACGGTCGTAATTCTGTTTTTTTTCCGCCGGCCTGTTGGCGGTTTTACTGCCGCTTTAACACCGACCGCCAGGGTTGTAATGACCACCAGTATTTGTATCTTTGAAATGACACCAAAACAATTAAAATTGAACAAGGGAAACCAGAGATATTAATTTTTAAAGAATGAATGCTTTTTAGCACTTATAAACGAATGGCACCAATCTGGTCATCTGGTCGCACCTCGACTGGGGCAAAGTCAAAGTTTGAGGCTGACCGGGATGGAGCCCTGCTCGGCTACAGCTTGCGGGAGGACTCAGTCAAAAGTTTATCTTCGGACATAGTCGTTTTTCTGGAGACTTTCTTCTGTGGTACCAAGTCGCCATTCCAATCCGACCTCCTGGAACTCTTTCTCAGATACGCATCGCAGTAGACCTCAGTAGAGATTTTTACCTTTGGACTTAGTCATTTTTTCAATATAAAAATCCTTCGACTGGGGCAAACCTGAATCTTGACCTGACATCCCTGGAGCCCTCTTCGGATACACTGCCTGGGAGGTCCCAGTCAACTTCCTACGTTCGGACTTAGTCACTTTTTCCAAGATTTTCTTCACAGGGAAGAACCTGCAAGTCAGGCCGGGTCGCGGTTGAGGCAAGCCGGCTAGAGTTTCAGCGGTGGGTTGGTTCTTTTATGGATCTTTTTTCCAAAAGGTCTGCAAATTCTACAAACTTCTGGATCTTCTTCCATATGTTCCTTTAAGGTTCTTTTGAGGCCCAAAGCTCACCCCAAAGTTCCAGAAGCTCTAGGATGCTCCTTGAGGGTGCGGACTACAACTACCAGAATGCACCTTGTGCAAACTCCTTTTTTGGCCACTGGACAGTGATCAGCTGGTCAGTTCCTTCAGGAGTTGGTTCAGGGAACTCTGGTTAGCAATTTTTCACCTGAGGCAAACAGGTAGTCCTTCCTTCAACCATTTGAAGCCAGGCAAAGTCCTTCTTGTGGTGAAGCCCAAGTGTGCATCTAGTGCAGTCCTACAGAGTGCAGTGTCCAGGTCAGTGTTCCAGCACGGCAGTCCTTCTTCTTCTGTAGTTCTTCCTTGTTGGTAGGGATCTGAGGTGTGGCTGCAAGTCTGCCAGTTTTTCCTTGCTCCTGGGTGAAAAACAGAGGGGTCCTGGTTCTACAATCAGGTGCAGGGTCCTTCCCCCATGATGACCACTTCCTGGGAAGTGTGGTAAAAATCAATCCCAGGGAGCAACATTCCTCAAAAATCCATCATGGCTGAAAGTGATTTTTGGAGGTTACATCAGGCAGAGCCCACCCACTGGTGTGGCTAAAAGTTTTAAACAAACCCTTCTCCTGCCCTCTCCTAATCTAATCAGTGGGACACCTAATTGTCTGGTTTTGCCTGATGTGAGAGAGGTGCTGGGTTGCTCCAAATGTCCTTCCCTGGCTTTGAAGACCAGTTTGGCAGCCCTCCCCCTTCCTGCCTCTCCATCTGCTGAGGGAAGATCGCCTCCCCAAGGCACATCTCTTTGTGTTGAGCCAGGCCAGTTCACACCTCATCAAGGCACGCTGGCTAGGCTGCCAGAGGCTGGCCAATCAGAGCAAACCAGCAAAAACACTGCAGGGCTGAAGTTAGCAACTTTTCAGGTAAAGTTTAAAACTCTTTACCTGAACAAGTTATATAAAATCCAACAACTGGAAGTTGTGGGATTTATTATAACAATTAATTTGATACCACACTTGATGCATCTTTTACTTAAGGGGACTTTTAAAATTAAAATAAAGTCTCCCCATTCTAGCCTATGAAGGCCATTCACTACAATGAGGGGAAAAACAAATTTGGCTGTTTTACTTCGCCAGGGCTTATAAATCTATTTGTATAAGGTCCCTGCTTATAGTTACATGGCATCCAGCCATAGGGGCACATAGGGCACACCTTGGGGGTGACTTAGATGTAACAAATAATGTAGTTTAAGACTTTGGAACTACTTTTAATTCCAAAGTCGAATTTGCATGTAACTTTAATTTTAAAGCAGCCAGCAAGGCAGGCCAGCCTTTAAAATGACACTGGGCACATCAGCAGTGCACCAATGGGGGCACCACCTATGCTGGGGTCCCTAAACCTACATGCCCTACCATATGCAGAGGTCACAGCAGCACTTGCAGTGTAGGTCCTCTCCTATTGATGGTCAAGTAGCAAGTGAGTGAACAGATAGAAAATGGCGGTCACATCTGCGGTGGTGCGTACCGTCAACGCCGGCTTAATTCACCATTGGCTACTGTAACCCATAGGGCCCATAGACAACCAATGAGGTGTTGCACAGTGGTACTCGACCGCCTCCTGCAACAGCGCACAACTTCTGAGGAATTACCTCATTTCCACCTGTCCCTACAAACAGGACAGGCGGACGCCATTTTTGGGGGGGCAGGCCATGGATCCTAACTGCGTCACAGTACACATAGGCACCATTTGGGCCCATCCAATGACATACTATTACAGTCACAACATGTAATGCAGTGTAGTGTTTGGAAATGTGGAATACTGACCAGCTGCTCACCGTTTTGCCCCCTAGATTACAGCCGCTGTGGATGAATTGGAGATGAAGATATCCCCCCATGTACAGACCGCTGGTGGACTTGACAACAATGGAAGACAGGCACATTATCCTCACCTGTAGATGTGACAGGGCCACAATCACAGAGCTGTGGGCCCATTTGGAGCCTGACCTGATATCTGCTATCGTCACCCCACCGGGATCCCCCCTCTTGTGCAAGTCCTATCTGTGCTCCATTTCTTGGCAACTGGCTCCTTCCAAGTGACAGTGGGCTTGGCAGCAGAAATGTCACACCCAATGTTCTCAATAATGCTAACCAGAGTGTTGTCTGCCCTGATAAAACACATGCGCAGTTACATCGTTTTTCCCCAGCTACATTGTTTTCTCCCAGGCGGAGGATTTGGCCACAATGAAAGCTGACTTCTGTGCAAAGGGACATATCTCCAACATAATTGGGGCAATTGATGGTACACATATTGCATTTGTCCCCCACAAGCTTTGGCTTGTGTGAGGAGTGATGTTGTGGGCTAGGTGATTCTCTCTAATGTGCATGCTTTAGTGATGTGTGTCCATGCAGGTCTGTGATGGGTGTCCACGCATTGGTGTTGTATGCAGGGCTTGGTATTGGTGTGGGTGAGTTGTGATGTTGGGGTATATGTGAGGTGGTGGAGTGATGGGGTGAGGGTAGGGGTGGGGGTTTGTGATGGCATGCAGGTAGGGGGGTGATAGTAATAGAGATTGGACTTACCAGAGTCCAGTCCTCCTGCTACTCCTGCCAGGCCCTCAGGATGCAGTATTGCCAAGACTTGCTCCTCCCATGTTGTTCGTTGTGGGGGAGGAGGTGGGGGTCCACCACCAGTCCTCTGTACATCTATCTGGTGTCTTGCAACCATGGAATAAACAGGGTAATGTGTGTGTGTGTTTTATACTGGTGTGGGTGTGGTGTGTGTATGTGTGTCAGGTGTGTGTAGTTAGAATTGTCCAATGTAGGATTGTTTTGTATGTGTGTGTGTATTTTGAGCACAGTGGTATGTACCGCCAATAGTTTACCGTGTTTGAATGTCCGTCGCGGTGATTCATGGGTCATAATGCTGTGGGCGTAGTTCTGTTGGCGTAACAGTGTGGGTTTTGCTACTGCCAGTTTATCACTGACCTTTGGGCTGGCAGACTTGTGTGTGTGTCTGTATAGTGACGGATTGCTATGTGTGGGTCATAATATGGGTGGCGGTAAACCACTGCGGCGGCAGTATGTTGGTGGCAGTTGGCATGGTGGTAAGCGGGACTTACCGCCAATGTCATATTGAGGGCCTTAGTGTCTGTGATGTAAGTCTACACATTCTTCACTGCCTTACACTCGTGGAGGCCACTATAGTGACCTTATTGCCCAGTGACTGTATACAGAGGACCATATGATATACATGGACAGACAATGCAACCCAGCTAGTCTCAATATGCTACATCAATGTTTGCAAGCACACAGCAAAATCAGTGTGGTATGTTACATAACAGACATGAATTTTGAGTCCTGAGCTGTGCCGTTTCTGGATCGGCTATCTAGGCCAAATGCAGGCATACTTGCCCCGTTAAGCAAGGATACAGCTGTTAGATTTAGGAATGGATGTGTCTGTGTTGGTGTGTCTTACTCTTAAACAAACAATGCTGTGACTCCCACAGGTAAATCTATGTGTACTGATGAAAACAGGGCACAAAGAAAATCAAAGGGCAAAATAGTTGTCAAGGTCTAACAACATGCAATATCACTCTTGCCAGGTAGTATGTACTGATGCATTCCAGATTAGAATGGCATAATCTGTCAAAAAATGCACATATGACCATCTGGTGCGAATGCCCACCCTCATTCTAAGTACATGTAACCCCTTTCTGTTGCCAAATAATGTGATGCATGGAAATGGTAAACATATTCCTACTAGGAAGTTTTCACACTTGTTTGGCCTGCTCAACCTGGCCTCATGATAATTCAACTATAGGCTAATCTTTTTGGCAAACACTTTTCTGCAGGTGTATGGTGCATGTGCCAAACACATTGTGCCAGGAACGAAACCCAGATAGTAGATGTGTGTGCACCACAATATTTTATGATGGTCTCTGGGTATTTTAGTCTGATAAATGATCTCTTGTGCATAATATGAGGTGTCCTAGCCACATATCTATACCGTTCATTTGTGAGCTAGATGACAATTTTTTTAAAATAAAAAAGTTTGTTTATCCCCTGGGAGGGGGGGCATGATCGCTCTCCCAGGAGTTAAAAATAAAAATAAATTAATTTAAAAAAATCAAATTGACAGAGGGTCGTCCGTGAGCAGGGTCACGATAGCCACACAACTATATAAAAAGTGATTTTTTTCTCTCTCTCTCTCTCTCTCTCTCTCTCTCTCTATATATATATATATATATATATATATATATATATATAAATATATCTGTTACCTACTGGTTACCTAGGTTTCTTTGTAAAAAGCATTTTTTTACTTGGCTGTATCTTTGGTGCCGCTTGACGAATCTTTATGGTCTTCATGAAACTCTCCAAAATTTGCCAGTCCCATCAGCTGCTGCCTGGAAACTTTCAGGGTGACCTGTTAAGTGTGGGCCAATAAAAAGGACGAGTCCCAAAACAAGTTTTCCCCATTCATTTTTCCATAGGACCATTAAACATGCCTACAGGCCAAAATGTTGAACAGAATTACACCAAATTTGTCGAAAAGCTAGATTCTGATCCACAGATCACACTTTTTGTGATTTGGTGTGAATCCGTTCAGTAGTTTCGGAGTAATTTAAGGCCACAAACATAGATATATAGGGACATGGATCCTCCCCAGATCAGGACCCGCGGTTCCGGCTCCGGATTCGAGAATCTGAGGGAAAAGCAAGGCCCTGATTGGCTTGTCACAACCTGACAGAAAAGTTGTGGCGCCCATTTTGCTTGTCGCATGGGCTCAGGGGTGGGAAAAGGAGAGTGCAAAAACACATAAGGGTTCAGGATACAGGTATCCTGACTCCCTTGGACAGATAGGGAGTCCCTTGGGGACCTCTTGTGGGCAAGAAATGGGCCAGTTATTTTTTTTTTAACCAATCAATGGATCCTCAGATCCACGGATCTGGACCCGCAGTTCCAGAGGTAGAACAGTGCTTCCAGAGAAAAATGTTAAAAAAAACACATACACACTGCATCCAGCCTCATTCTGCACACAGACGAAGGCTGTGTTCAGCTTGGGTTTGGATGCATGTAGGAAGATTGGCTGATGGGCCTCACTATAGGCAGGGCCCTGTGGCCAACTCATGCCATGCATAGCTGAAGGCCATGCGTGGCGCTGCTTATATTTACATCTGTGCGTGCTGAAAAAAAACATAGAAATTCACTGAAAAAAACAAAGGTTACAGGAACATTATAGTTAGGTTCTGAATTTCCTTGCACAAAACCATAGAAATTCAGCCGTCATTTTCATGCCACCAGCCCTGGGCCCAATCCAACTGATAATTGCACTCAAATCAACTCACTGCTGCCAGACAAGGGCTCATCACCTTCATATGCCATAAGACAAAATAAACTTTACTACAATTTAACACCCGTCAAGTAACCACTTCCTTCTTCCTGAACATTACTGAGCGCATGCATAAGGAACCTTTACTAAGGACCACCTTGACAGCCACATGAGGCTTAAGAAGACATGACTTTCATTCACCTTTAATGCACTCACTGTGCTAAATACAACTCCATCCAGTTTGTGGATACAAGTCGGTGGTGTCTGAGTATGCTTTGCGGGGCCTTTTCCACGAACTGAGTGAGCATAACTACCATTGAAGGTAAGGCAGACATGATGGTGAATACTACCAAAGGACCCTAAGAAGCCAAACAAATATCCTGTGGGACTCATTCACCAACATTTCTACTTTTGCTTTAAAAGTGAAGCTATAAATTGAGTTTGCAAACTTTCAAACAAGTAAAAATGTTGGTGAATATGTTCCACATGGCATCTGTTTGACTTATTACACTTACTCTGGTTCTCTTTGGTCCTTGTGTTGCATTCATAGATTCCCTAACAAGCACTTCAAAATTCAGTCACACCTTTAGCATTTTGCCACACAGGGTATTCCTTGACAATGTGGCATATGTTCTGTCCACTAGTATGTGCAGTGTAGGGAAAAAAAGCACATTAATCATTCAACAGAACATCTACCATGTTCTGATAGCAAACAAAGGTGTTGAACAGGCCATAAGGAAGTTTATGATTTCTTGAAGTCGATGAACTAAAATTCTCTGGCTGCTTGCCTAATGAAGAAGTGGCCCATGGACCAATGGATGTTATGTATCAGTGCACAGCCATTTAAAAGTTAACCCAACGGCAACTCTACTTCACCCAATTTCCCAGAAGTTTGCTTTCAGATGACTTTATGTCAACTACATGAATGATCCTTTTTGGGTGTTTTAGGAAAGCGATCAGCAAAGTGTCGCTCCTGCAGCCTTGCCACATCCTCCAGAACATATGAAGTGGAGGCTGCTGTTTTTGTAGCAGCAGTGAGACTTTCAATCATAGACAACTGAAAGACATAAGTCTTGCTGTGGTTGTCTGACTGTAAACAGCATACACATTTTATGTTGCCGTCTAGACTAGGTGAGTGAACAGATTCTTGTAATTTTACAACTTGCATTGTATGGTTGAAGAACCTGGTTGATCTTGTCCACTCCGCCCATGTACTTATTGGAGTCAAGTATACAGGTGGGCTTGTGGACTTCAGCCATCTGACCCGAAACCATGATGGGGGAATTGCTCTCATCAAGAATTGTAGTAAGCACATGCACATCATGAATGTTCCCAGGGCAGTGCAGCAGAATTGTCATTGAATTGCAGCATGTGCTGCAATAGCACAAACCAATCTCTGCTCATATATGTTGCGAAGATGGGGGTTACCCAAACAGTGCAAATGGACTACATTGTCGGTTTCTGCACTAACCCCATTTTGAGTGTGAGGCACAAAAATATCTTCAGCTCCACCAGGGAAGAGGAAGTCCACTTGCCTTCCCTAAAGCGGGGCCGTAGAGTGCCTCCATGCACCCTCAGAAATTGTTTGGCACGCCACTTTGTCAACATCCAAAAAGAGATGGACATAGTCAATTGGCAAAATGTTGGCTGTATCGTATTTACATCCAGCGTCACCAGTAAAAAGGTGGAATTTGTGGCTGAACTAAATTGATGGAATGCCAAGAGAGCACTCTGCGCTTGCTGCTGCACACATCTACTCTCTGGGTTGGGCTAACCTGCTGCTGTCCCACTGCACAGACTGTGCTTGTGAACTGTCCTAATCGTCTCCCTCAGAATCACTGGAAGAGGAGTCATTGGATGGGATTATGCTGACTGAAAAAACACTCCCAAATTATGTTCTGTTGTCCTCTCCCTCAGATGCTGTCTCAGTATCTGCTGTCTCAATTGATGATACTGCCTCATAGCTGTCCTCTATAACCTGAGTTCGGGCTTGAGCAGCAATCATCTAATGAGACACCATCTCTGCTACTGGCTAAACTGTCCATCCAAAGCATTAGCCTACGTAGATGGCAGATACAAATTTGCTGGTGGTGTGTGTGTGTGTGTGATGTGTGTAGCAGTAAATGTCAGTCACCTTACCTTCACTCCTTCCCTCAATCAGCAGATTCTCTGAAGACACTGAAAACCCCCCAGAAAAGACACACTATTACTTCATCTTGCCACGTACATATCATCACAGCCTTTAGCACTTGTGACGCCCAGTGCAACAATGATGTTTGGTGCTTCCCCTCCCATGACCTCCGTCTTGGAAATTCCCTTGCTACCATCCAGCAAAAGGTTATCATTATCATCACAATATGTTTGGGCCCTTCCCTGTTGCGGACAGTTGGCCTTCCTAAACGAGTGAGATACCATTTTTATCAGGAGTTGAGGGGGAATGCTGGGTGAAAGGAAATTTGTTGACCCCCTCAGAAACCAAAACCGAAATGTGAGGAATATGTTTTTCTTAGCCAACTTTGATGTTTGCAAAGGATTCTGGGTGACCGAACCTGGTGGGGCCCCACAAGTCACCTTATTCTGGATTTCCTTAGGTGTCTAATTTTCAAACATGTGCAGGTTTGCTAGGTTTCCCTGAGTGCTGGCTGAGCTAGAGGCCAAAATCCACAGCTAGGCTGTGATATGTCCACATTGTGTTTTGGGGTGTTTCCTGTTGCGGGCACAAGGCCTACCCCATAAGTGAGGTACCATTTTAATTGGGAGACTTGGGGGAATGCTGGGTAGAAGAAATTTTCTGCCTCTGCTCAGATTCCAAAACTTTCCATCACTGAAAGTTGAGGAAACGTGTTTTTTAGCCAACTTTTGAGGTTTGCAATGAATTCTGGGTGACAGAACCTGGTGAAAGCCCCACAAGCCACCCGATCTTGGATTTCTCCAGTTGTTTAGTTTTAAAAAATAAGGGGGTTTGCTACGTTTCCCTAGGTGACGGCGGAACTAGAGAGCAAAATCTAGAACTAGGCACGTAGCAAAAAATGAGTCAGTTTTCAGTGGAAAAATGTGATGAGTCCATGCTGCGTTTTAGTTTTTTTTTTGCTGCAGGTAAACGGCCTACCCACACAAGTGAGGTACCATTTTAATCAGGAGACCTTAGGGAATGCTAGATGGAAGGAGGTTTGTGTCTCCCCTCAGATTACAAAACTTTTGAGCACCAAAATATAAGAAAATGTGTGTTAGACAAAAAATTTCCAAGAATTCTGTGTGGCAGAACTTGATGCGAGTCCCGCAAGTCACCCCATTCTGGTGTCCCCTAGTTGTCTAGTTTTAAAAAATGTATACGTCTGTTAGGATTTCCTAGGTGCCATCTGAGCTAGAGCCCAAAATCCACAGCTAGGCACTTTGCCAAAAATGAGTCCGTTTTCAGTGGAAAAATGTGATTTGCCCAATTTGCATTTTGGGGCATTTCCCGTCACAGGCACTAAACCTACCCACACAAGTGATGTATCATTTTCATCAGTAAAGGAACATAGAATAGAAGAATAAGTGTTACTTCCAATTGTCTTCCTCTAAATGTGTTCCTTGCAAATGCAAGACAGTGTGTAAAAAAGAAGTCATTTTGAGAAATGCCCCATGATTCACATGCTAGTAAGGGTACCCCCAAATTCAGAGATGTGCAAATAACCACTGCTGCTAAACTCTATATCTTGTTTCCATTTTGGAAATACAAAACTTTCCTTGATACATATGTTTTACTCTTTATATTTTACCAAATGAATTGCTGTAAACCCGGTATACATTGAAAACCCATTCCAAGGTGCAGCTAATTTATTGGCTCAGGGTACCTTGGTTTCTTGATGAACCTATAAGACCTAAATATCCCTGCAACCAGAAGTGTCCAGCAGAGGTAATGATATATTGCTTTCAAAAATCTGCAGCAGTTGGTAAAAGTTACAGAAGAAAATGATGATTTTTTCAAGTCAATTTCAATAAAAAAAAATTTATTTCAACTGTTACTTTCTATAGGAAAATCTTAAGGGATCTGCACAAATTACCCCTAGCTGTATTTAGGATTTTGTTTACTTTTCAGAAATGTTTAGTTGTCTGGTATCTACCATTGGTTTCACACCTATTTCTGTTACTAACTGGAAGGAGGCTGAAAGCACAAAACTCTTAAAAATAGGGTAAGTCCCAGTAAAATTCCAAAACTGTATTTAAAAAATGTGTTTTTTTTTATTCAAGTCTGCCCATTCCTGAAAGCTGGGAAAATGGTGACTTTAGCAACACAAACCCTTTGCTGATTGTATTTGCAGGGTATCAACGGGTGCTTTCTTCTGCAGCACTTTTTTTCCAATTTTATTCGCTGTATTTTGGCTAACTTCTCTGTCTCCTCAAGGGAAACCCACAAACTCTGGATACCTTTAAAATCCCCAGGATGTTGGAAAAAAGGACGCATATTCGGTGTGGATAGCTTATATGGTCAAGAAATTATGGGGGCCTATGTGCAAATACTAAACAGCAACAAAAGGGGTCAGCACTGGGGGGGAGGGAAGGCCTGGCAGCTAAGGGGTTAAAGAACTTACGAGGGCAACCTCTGATGCTATAGGTCAATTTCTCTGCTGCCATGTAAAATCTAGTCCCTATTTTTGTTGCCATTCCATCATGTAGGGCTCCTCTGACGCTACTCAGTATCTTGCTAAGTCTACTCAGTATCTTGCTAAGTCTCTCCTAGTGACAATCAAGGCAAGGGGGCAGAAGATCAGTTTGAAGCATGGTATATCCACGTTATTAGAAATGCCCAGCAGAACAAACCACGATTCACGTGGCAAGGGAACCTCCAGGACGGCTGAAAGAAGGATTGATGCCCAGTAATTTTGAATGTGAGAACAGCCCATAAACGTCCCTATGGCCTCTTTACAGCTTATACAGTTTGGAGTATCTGCCTTCCCCATATTGTGTAGTTTGTGACAGTTGTAGTAACTCCTTGTAGATTTTTAAACTGTACTGCAAACCGTGATTTAATGGCCACTACCTGGGAATGCATCAATGCTGCCTCTCAGTCAATATCCTCAAATTCCCCCACATCTCTTTGCCACCTGGCACGTAGGTGGCCCATGGTATCCTGCCTATTGTTATTGATTGTTCTATATGTAGTCAATATTGCCCCTCTGCCTAGTTCCTTCATCAGTATTTGCCCCTCTAACAGTGAATCGACTGGCAGTTCCGTTCCCACCAGCCCCTTCGCTTGCCAAGCATGTCTCAATTGTGCGTACTTTAGAAACTGTGTCGAGTGCATGTCGAAATCTTCTTGCATTGAAGAGAAGGGCATGAGGTCCCTTTGTTCCATGATATCTCCCACCTTAGTGCGCCCTTTGGTTTCCCACCTTTTAAATCCATGCAGTTTTGCGAATTTGCAGAGTTTGTTCTCCTTCTAAAGTGTTGTTTCTCTAGTAATTGTTTGGGCCCATCTCAGTGTGTTAGTGGCTTTTCTCCATGCCTCTATCTCCACTTGTGTTGCTAGAAGCAGCCTCTTAGCACCCTTCCCCCTTTATAATTAGTGTAGGTGTGTTCTGTGTTACAGCAGGGCATGTTCGAAGCAGAATGTTGGGTGGTCTTGCAGAGCACAGATCCAGTCATTGATATTAATCAGGTGAGCTGCCAGAAATAGCCCACAATGTCTGGGATTGCAAGCTGACCGCTACATGAATTACGTTGCATTGTTTTAAGTGAAATACTTGAGTGGCCTCTGTCCCATAACAAATTCCTCAATTCTCCCTTGATTTGCAAGAATATCATCTGGGGCACCAGGAAGTAGGACTTTTGTAGGACATAGAGAAACTTAGGAAGAGTTATCATTTTGAATAGGGCCACTCTTCCAATTAGAGTGAGTGGTAACCCCCTTCTGCAACATTAGTTCAGAATTCTGAAAGGGTTTTTCCCACATTTTGTTTTGCACACTATTCTCTACTTGTTGTGATGAACATTCTCAGGTATCAAAAACCTTTGGCAGTTACCAAAAGCCCATGGGGCAGCAGTGGTTGGGCTGGAAGCCCGAATGGTGCATAGAACACCAATTTATCCCAGTTAATTGTATATATTGAATCAGCTCCATACTCACTTGATAGTTGGAAGAGTGCTGGGATAGTGACCTCTGGGTTAGTGACGTACAAGAGGATGTCATCAGCATTTAACAAGATATTTTCTTCCTGACTCTCTGTTTCAGATATACAAAACGCGCTGATTGTGGGCTGATCTCACACCACACAAGCCAGGGGTTCCAGCATCAGCGCGAAAAGGAGAGGTGACAAGAGGCAGCCCTACCTAGTGCCACTCTCAATTGGGCAGGTCATCGATGTTCACCCATTGACTCTTACTGCTTCTACCGGATTCATTTACAGCAGTTTGACATATTGCCGAAATTTGGAACCAAACTCAAATTTCCTGAGCGTCTGGTCCAGGAAGGCCCAGTGAATCGTGTAGAATGTATTCTTAGAGTCCAGGGAGACGAACACATGTGGGGCTGCAGGCATCTGAACTGTAGTAAGCCAGTTCTGTGTGCGTCACCAGTTGTGGCGGGTTGACCTGTTGGGCATAGAACCAGATTGATTCTAGTGTGCTAGGGAGGTGATTACAATTAATAGTTGGATCACTAGGATCGTAGCCAATCGTTTAGTCTCCATGTTGAACAGGGAGATCAGACTATTTGATCCCTAGGTTTCCCCTCTTTTGGGAGGACCACAATAGTGGACTGCCGCAGGTCCAGAGTGAGTTTCCCTACGCATCAGGCCTCTAGAAATAGGTTCAGCAGGAGGGGCCCAAGTGTTCTCATATGCTGTTTGTACAGTTCTGTGAGTATCCCATTAGGGCCGGGGGTATCTCCTTTTGGCAGCTTAGAGATTGTGGCCTGTACTTCAGACAGTGTCAGGTCTCCTTCTAACAAATCATGGGCTTCTGTGTCTAGACTCATAGTGGGAATCTCAGACAGATAGCGATTTAGGGTTGCTATGTTGTGAAGTGGCCTAGGCTTCCTCTAGGGGGGTTACGGATGGTGTGTATTCAGTGGACGTCCAGCTCTTCTTTGTTAGCCAGGCCAGCAGTTTACCGGTCCAGTCCCCTGCCTCGTAGAGGAGGTGTACCGTGGCCCTCATTGGTTTTACGGCCCCTTCTTGTACAATCTTCCTGTATTCTGCTTGAAGGCATCAATCTGTCATACCCCTAGGTGGGCCTGTCTCCACTCCTGGGTACTCTACTAGCTGAAGAATTTGAGTTTCTATCTCCTCAAGCTCTGGTGCCTCTTTTTTACCTTTGTATGCTATCCTGTGCTGGGCCCTATCACACAGTACCATGTTATATGTTTCCCAAAGTGTGATTTTTGAGTCTACTGTCCCTTCATTTTCCTGAAAATAAATCTTTGTGTCCATTTCAAGACCCGCACTATATCCCTATCCCTCAGCTCCCAACATTTAATTTCCATTATTTTAAATACCTATCTTCAAAGTGTACCGCCTGGACCAGAAGAGGGGAGTAGTCAGACAGCCCTCTGGCTAAATATTCCACCCTCACTGATTCACTTATTTCTCCTTTGCGTATAAAAATTTAATCAGGTCTTGAGTATACCTTATGTGCCCCTGAAAAGTATGAATATTTCCTGTCAGTCAGGTGTTTGTTTCACCAGAGATCGACCAACCCCAGCCTGTCCATGAATTGTTCTAGGGCGGTAGCCTATGGAGGTGCTGTCTTTAGCTTTGAGTGGTCGAGCTTGTGGATTATATCATTAAACTCCCAAACCACTATGTATAGTGCAGAGGCCGATTCCTGCTGGATTTCTGTCACCTTATCCAGTGTGGTAGTTTGGACTCTTGGGGAGCATACAAACTCATTAGGTTCATCTCAGATCGCCCCCTATATCCCTGCACACCCACATATCTGACACAAGGGTCCATCCAGGTCCAAGTTACCCAGAAGGGGAGATTTTTCTTCATGAGTATGGCAACCCCTCTGGCTCCCTTAGAGAATCCTGCATGTTCGTGGGTGGTGTATGCCCCTCGGCTTAGGAATCTACAATGTGACCCCATGAGGTGGGTTTCCTGTAGGAAAATTATAAAGAACTGCATTTGCTTGAGAAACTTCACCACCAGCCCCCTTTCGACTTCTCCGCCCATTGTCACTACAGGTCAACAGCGTGAGTGACTGATCGTCTATTGTGTTAGGCTGCACCATCTGAACGTGGTCAGTACCCTTGCCTCCCCATGTCCATGTCCATTTGCGAACCTCAGTTGACTAAGCTGTGATTGGTTGCCTTGAAAACAGAACACCCACCAAGGTATAAAATACCACATCAACCTCCATTTCCCACAAATGACCTCCCACCCCATCCCCATAAGTCCCCCCTCACCTTGAACCACATGTCCCAGATCAAGGCCTGCGTGGAAAGAATATAAGAGGTCTGTAGCTTTCCACCCAATAGTAACTTACAAACTCCCAATTGTGGAAGAAACAAGAAACAAAAACAAAAAAACAAGAAATCATTACATTTGAATGCTCTCTCAAAACACTGTGAAGTTATGTTCACTTTTACTTACAGCTTTTTGTCTGTGCTGTCTGGTGGAGGTGTTTGGTGTTTGATCTAGTGACTGGTTGCGTAATATGGTCTTGTGGGTGTCTGTGCTGTCTCTGTTGTGCTTCAATAGTGTTATTTGTGTATTGTACTTGTGTTTTGTGCAGAGCGCTCGGAAGGACCTGCTGGTTTGTCAGCACAGCAAACATGTAACAGTGAATGACACCCCTTGTTTTAATATAGGAATCCTGTTCCTGCTCCATAGATTAAAGGATGGTGCATATAGCTCCCAGCTGTGTGGCAACCTCACTGGTGTTACATTGGCAGGGATGTTGTCTCTGCCTCATGACACCAGCGATGTCAGCCAATGACTGTTCCAACTTCTGCTACTGGACTCCTATGGCTTGGCATTGAAATACAACCTGTGGGTCCTCGGACTCCAGAGCTGGACTGGGACTTTCAGATGGGGTAGGATCGGTTCCAGGTGGTTCCTCTGGAGATCTGATGATGCTGTCAGCCCCTCCCACACCTGGCAAAGGTGAGACAATGTACTCCAGGATTTGCTAAAAATGTGTTTTCATCCATGGGGAGCAGTTTGTCATAAGCAGCAGGTTGGTCACACGGGACAGGCAGCTGTTCAGAAGGAATTGATTCTCCCTCTCTAATAAAATCGATGTATGACAGTGGTGATCATTGCTAGATGGTGACATGGGTAATCTGGCTGAAATACAGTACTTATCCTCATTCACTTTCATCTCAACATTTATGTGTAGTACCTATGTGATGTGTATGTATTGATGGGACGTGGCACTGTAGTTACCTTTCAGATGGCAGTATTTGTGAATTGTTCACATGCCACTGTATGTCAGGGTGTTTGTTTGTGTCATACCACACATTGCATTACAGTTCAACAGCTTGCTCACCTGCCACTGTGGATAAGTTGAGGTAAGGTACACATCAAGCTTGGATATTATCACTTTTTTCCTGACGGATATGCTTAATTTATTTTACATGTATCTACAGCACTACTGTTCACATTGCACTAACATTGCCTCAAGTCACCAGTGGTTCAAGCATTCCCTGTGGCCATCACTGAAAGTGAAGTGTGTTTGTTAATGTATTCAATTTGATCCTGCTGTCAGACTTACAAATGCTACACCACTGTAGTCTACCTTGTTGTGCTGTCTTGCATGCACATTGTGCATTCACGTGGGCAAGGTCCATCTAGCCTGTGCATCCGCACTACTCTACACAGCTAGCACACTTGCTACACTATAGGAATGTGTAAGTGCATGTACTTACCATGGTTGTGTTATCCGTACATTACCCCTCTGGCAATCCTTCTTTTGGCTCAGTGACTCCACTTACTGCAAAAACATGTAATACCAAAGCCTAAAATTAGATTCATCACTTCCAATTGCCTAACATGGCTGTTTGTATTTGTGAGCTATGTATCAGGCTGTACCCACACATGCTAAGTTGTTTTGATAATGCATTATATGTACCTGCTGTGGTTTGCTACACAACTTTAGCCATACTTCTCAGCCTCAAGCCAACACAGACTTCTGCCCATGGTTATAGCAAACTAGCTCATCCTGCCACTACAGAATTCAGAGTTTTTCATCCTCCAGCTTTGACGTATGCAGCCTTGTACGAGATTTGTTCTTCCATCTCCCTCCTGACCCATGCTACATATTCCCCCTGGTCCTCATCACATGTAGTACATCTATGCTCTCTTCTATGTCATCCCTCCCTCACTGCAACAGCTATGTGACACTATCAAACACAACAGTATGGCCCTCATTACAACCCTGATGGACGGTGGTAAAGCAGCGGTAATACCGCCAACAGGCCGGCGGAAAAAAAAATGGAATCACGACCATGGCGGAAACCGCCAACATAGACATCCACTTTAACACTCTGACCGCCACGGCGGTAGAAACAAACACCGTGGCGGTAACCGCCAACAGACAGGCAGAACACAAGGTTCCACCCACTGTATTACAAGAGGCCTATCCGCCACCTCTTCCGGAGCAGAACCAACGCTATCAAAAGCACGGCGGAAACAGTACACAGAAGGGAAACCACTCTCCTCTCGACACCCAACGAGGAACCAGGATGCCATTGAGCCTGAGTTACACGTACTGCCCATACTGGTCTTCCTCCTGCTCTATCAGGAGCAGGACAGACGCCGTCGATGACCACGGTGAGTACTGCACCTACAACACAGGGGAGGGGGGAGGGAAAAGAGAGTGACACACACACGCAACACGAAATACACCACCCCCCCAACCTCACCCACAACACCATACACACAAATAGATGCAGCAACATTACATACACACCCTCCCACCCCCTGGAAGAACGCAAGGACAAAATTAAATGATTGTAACTAATGTAATCATGAAAAATCAGATAGTGAAAGTTCAAAAATCAGTATATACAAATATGGTACACCAACTACACAAGTCCGGATAGTGTACCAATCATTGTCCTTGGTCCAGTGGTCCCAAAATGCATGGGCGAAGCCCACACAAGATACCTGACTCAAAATGGAGAGAACACTGCAGGGGCATCAGATAGAAAATAAAAAGGCACCTCGGGGGGAGGGGCACCTCATCCAGATGAACGCACGACGCCACTGCTCCTCAAGGGGGCTCCATGCCCATTGCTGTATCCTGGGGAGTGCAAAGCCACAGTCTCTCAAGTCTTTCCAGTGGGTGGTTTGCCCACTGCTTTATCCTGAGGAGTGCAAAGCCACAGTCTCTCAAGTGGATAACAGTCTCCACTGGTTCTGGAGGGGGCTTGGTGCCCTCAGTGCTTCATCCTGCCAAGGACTGAGGTAGTGGATGCTTTTCTCCACTGGTTCTGGAGGGGGCTTGGTGCCCAGAGTGCTTCATCCTGCCAATGACTGTGTTAGTGGATGCTTTTCTCCACTGGTTCTGGAGGGGGCTTGGTGCCCAGAGTGCTTCATCCTGCCAAGGACTGTGTTAGTGGATGCTTTTCTCCACTGGTTCTGGAGGGGGCTTGGTGCCCAGCGTGCGTCATCCTGCCAAGGACTGAGGTAGTGGATGTGATTCTCCACTGGTTCTGGAGGGGGCCTTGTGCCCAGAGTGCTTCATCCTGTCAAGGACTGTGTAAGTGGATGCTCTTCTCCACTGGTTCTGGAGGGGGCTTGGTGGCCAGAGTGCTTCATCCTGTTAAGGGCTGTGTTAGTGGATGCTTTTTTCCACTGGTTCTGGAGGGGGCTTGGTGCCCAGAGTGCTTCATCCTGCCAAGGACTGAGGTAGTGGATGCTTTTCTCCACTGGTTCTGGAGGGGGCCTTGTGCCCAGAGTGATTCATCCTGCCAAGGACTGTGTTAGTGGATGCTTTTGTCCACTGGTTCTGGAGGGGGCTTGGTGCCCAGAGTGCTTCATCCTGCCAAGGAATGAGGTAGTGGATGTGATTCTTCACTGGTTCTGGAGGGGGCCTTGTGGCCAGAATGCTCCACATGCAGTGTGGCCGGTCCCATTCCCTTACCTGGGTATGTGTGCCACGAGATTGCCTAGGAACAGGTAGCATGACACGCCATGGAGGCAGAGACATACCCCACCCTGCTGCGGCTTCGCCTGCCACCTGCAGGTGCAAACAGTGATGAAAGTCATGCTTCATGGAAGCTGGGCACGGTCTAGGAAGTCTCCTCCAGCCTCGGACGGCTGCCCACTGGGGATGGTAGCCATGTCAGCTGTGGTGCCACTGTCCGAGCACGTTGCGGGGCTGGTGGCAGTGCTTGCGGCGGTGTCTGTGGCGGCGGCGCTGGTGCATGTGCCAGCACCTGTTGAGGGACACAGCAGGATGTCTCCTGCAGCCTCGACGGCTGCCCACTGGGGAAGATGCTGGGGACTGTTGCTGAGGCTGCAGATGTGCAGGTGGCGGTGCAGGTGGCTGTGCAGGTGGCGGTGCTGGTGGCAGTGCAGGTGGCAGTGCTGGTGGCGGTGAAGGTGGCGGTGCTGGTGGCGGGCAGGTTGCGCTGTTCACTGCCGTACAGGTTGGTGTAGTCTTTGACAGAAGGGGTGACACTAGTCCCTCAGTCGGTGCCACTGTGCCCTGTCCTGACCTCCTCTTCTGCTTTTGTCCCTTCCCCACCTTTGATGGTGCCGCAGATGTCTTGCCACTGTCCCCTTTTGTTTTGGTGGAACCCTTGGTGGCTGGTAGGTGCGGCTTCTCCCTCCAAGATGTGGGCACCTTCTTTACCTTGGCAGGTGGCAGAATGTCCTTGGCCCCAAAAGGTGGCACACTGGCAGCCCTGATGGGTGGTGCACTCGATTACCCTGTAGTTGCTGGCACCACTGTGCCTGGGGATTTGGTGGCTTAGGTGCTGGGCTGGGACCTGGAAAGCCTTGCCCTAGGGGAAGGACGGGGAAGGGGGGGTAGGGAAGAGGTTAATGTTAGCCAGGAAAAGCTTCTTAGACACACTGGGACGGGAAGATGGAGGGGGTTTGGGAATGGAGGAAGAGGTAGTGGTTGTAGGAGGTGTACGTTTGCTTAATTTGGGTGAAGGTGCATGGGCCGGAGGCTGTTGTGAGGTGGATGGCTGTTGGGTGGGTGTGTGTCTGCGTTTGTGTACTTTGGGAGGAGGGCTCACAGACACACTGGGAGAGGACACAGGGGATGTGTGCATGTTAGTGCGGGTGGTGATTGCACGTGAGTGGTGTGTGGTGATGGGCGTGCTGGTGATGGAGGTAGTGACTGAGGATGTAGTGCATGCAGGTGTGAGTTGAGACGAGACAGGGAGAGAGGAGTAGGATGTGAAGGAGGGGGACACAGTGGAGGCAGTGGATGTTGCTGTGTCTGCATGGGGATGGTGCTTGTGTGAGTGCGTGTGGGATGTTTGGTGCTTATGTTTGCCATACCCACTCTTGTGTGTTGGTGAGTGTGCATGCTGGTCTGATGGTGTGCTTGGGATAGGCTGCGGTACTGAGGATTGGGTCTGGGTGGAGGAAGTTGGAGGGGGAAGGCTGGACACAATGATGAGGCCAGAGCCTGAAATGCTCTCTGTTGGGCCACCTGCCCGGAATGAATGCCCTCCACGTATGCATTTGTTTGTTGCAAATGCCTCTCAACACCCAGGATGGCATTCAAAATGGTAGATTGCCCAACAGTGAGGGATCTCAGGAGGTCAATAGCCTCCTCACTGAGGGCAGCAGGGCTGACTGGGGCAGGGGCTGAGGTGCCTGGGGCGAAGGAGATGCCCACCCTCCTGGGTGAGCAGGCACGGGACGGACGCTGAGGGGCTGCTGGGAGGGCGGTGCTGGTAGGAGGGGTGGCGGTTGTACCTGTTGATGCAGTGGGCACAGAGGTGCCCGCCACTGCAAGAGAGCTCCCATCAGAGGAGAAGTCGCTGTCGCTGGTGTATGCTCCTGTCCCCGTCGTGGAGCTCCCCTCGCACTCCGTCCCACTGGTGGCTTCAGACTCCATTGCCTCACTCTTCGGGGCCAAGTGGGTTGCAGCTCCCTCCTGCTCTGGTGCCACTGCTCCTCTGCCAGATGATGCTATTGCATGCAAGAACAGTGAGACAAAACAAAAAGTGGGGGGGAAAGACAGAAGAAACACATGTTCAGTGCATGCAACACTACTACCATTGGCGGACACAACACACAGGGAGCAGCCCTCTGCACTATGCCATGCACTAACAGTTCCTAGCAAATTCACATGCCCATGGGGGAAGAGGCCTAAGCCCAATTGCTGCACACCTGGAAGTCACAGGAGCCTGACTAGGTGTAGATGGCTATTACCATTAGTGGGGTTGGGGTGCCACAGAGCCTGCCTAACAAGGGACCTAGCCTACCAAGTTCACCCTGGCCTAGGGGAACCCACAGCCCACTTTGACCACCCAGACACCTCGTAAAGCGTGCAGAGTCAGCTGAATTAGAGTGTACTCACCCCCTTGTGGCTGCTGTGATGCCCACAGGCGCCCATTCAACTCCTGATAGGCCACTGCCAGGATCCGGTACATCAGGGGGGTCATGGTGCGACGGGCACCCCTTCCACGTTGGGAGGCCATCCCTAGCTGGGCCTCCGCCGTCTTCTTGCTCCAGCGGCGCAGGTCCTCCCATCTTTTACGGCAGTGGGTGCTCCGTCTATGGTAGACCCCCAGGGTCCGGACGTCCTTGGCGATGGCACGCTAAATACCCTTCTTCTGGTGGGCGCTGACCTAGAGGAAAAGTGAAGTAAAAATGGATGTTTCTAGCCATTTCATCTCATGCATTGCCAAACACCTCCCACCATGGCCCAGCCATACATACACACACAATCCTGACATGCTGGCCTGTCCCCCTCCCCACCCTCTTCCATCCACAACACTCCATACACTCAGGTGCCATCCACCATGCTCACAGTGTACTCACCTGTTTGTCTGGAGGACCGTATAGTTGCGTGTACTGGGGGAGGACCCCATCCACCAGTTTCTCCAACTCCTCTGAAGTGAAGGCAGGGGCCCTTTCCCCAGACACTGTAGCCATCGTCGCTTCCAGACACAGGTCACAGCAGCACTTGCAGTGTAGGTCCTCTCCTGTTGAAGGTCAGGTATCAAGTGAGTGAACAGTAAGAAAATGGCGGCCACGTCTGCGGCGGTGTGTACCGTCACCGCCGGGGTACATCGTCATTGGCTCCTGGGACCCATAGGGCCCAATGTTAACCAATGCTGAATTGCGCCGCGGTCTTCGACCGCCCACCGCGATGGTGTACAACGCCAGAGCAGTTACCTCATTTCCCCTTGTCCCACCTTACAGGTCAGGCAGCCACATGGGATGGAAAAAAACTGCGTCACACCTATCTAGGCCTGGAATACAGACAGATACCAACATTTGAGCAAATAACACATTGTGATACCTAAGTGTTGGATGACCCTCTGCTCGCTGTTCTCCTCCATAGGGCACGTCTACTGGGGCAGGTGATGAGATGGCGGCATCCTCCGGTGTACAGACCCCTGGTGGACCTGCTGACAATGGAAGAAAGACACATCATTATCACATACAGACTTGATTGTGCAACAATCCTGGAACTGTGTGCCCAGTTGGAGCCAGACCTGATTTCAGCTATCCACCATCCCACAGGAATTCCCCCTCTAGTGCAGGTTCTGTCTGTACTGCATTTCCTGGCCAGTTGGTCTTTTCAAACAACAGTGGCCATGGCATCAGGGATGTCCCAGCCAATGTTCTCTAACGTGTTGTCCAGAGTGTTATCTGCCCTGCTAAAACACATGCGCAGCTACATCGTTTTTCCTCAGGTGGAGGATTTGCCCACAGTGAAAGGTGACTTCTATTCCCTGGGACATATCCCCAACATCATTGGTGCCATTGATGGTACACATGTGGCATGTGTCCCCCCGCAGGAATGAACAGGTGTGCAGAAACCGGGAAAGCTACCATTCCATGAATGTGCAGATGGTGTGTTTGACAGACCAGTACATCTCCCATGTGAATGCCAAGTATCCTGGCTCTGTGCATGACACTTACATTTTGAGGAATAGCAGCATCCCTTATGTGATGGGGCAACTCCTGAGGCACCGTGTGTGGCTAATAGATGAGGCCAAGGTCCCAACACAGTCGACATAGGTGGCTGGGTATGGGGTTGTCCCTAAGGATTAGTGTCTGTCTAACACTTGCCCTCAACATTTGCAGGTGACTCTGGTTACCCCAACCTGTCATGGCTACTTACCCCAGTGAGGAATCCCAGGACAAGGGCAGAGGAACGCTACAATGAGGCACATGGGCGAACTAGGAGGATTTTAGAGTGCACCTTCGGCCTCCTGAAGGCCAGATTCCGGTGCCTCCATCTTACAGGTGGCTCCCTCTACTACTCACCGAAGAAGGTGTGCCAGATAATCGTGGCCTGCTGTATGCTGCACAACCTGGCTTTGCAACGCCAGGTGCCTTTTCTGTAGGAGGATGGACCAGCTGGTGGTCTTGTGGCAGCTGTGGAGCCTGTGGACAGTGAAGAAGAGGAGGTAGAAGAAGAAGATGTCGACAACGGAAACAACATCATCATGCAATACTCCCAGTGAGACACAGGTAAGAAGATGTAACTGCTTCCCACATCTCATACTATTGTTGGAGCTAGCATAAGTCTGTCATTTTCACTCAGTGTAAGGACCCTGACTTGTTACTTTGCCTTTCCATTTCACAGATCTGGGTCCCACTTTGTGCCCTCTGCTATGTTTACTGGTGGCCTACTGCTGTGTTACATTGGTATGTGAACAAGTACATTGACATTGCTATATTCCAGAGGTTTTGCAATTACACATTAGTGAAAGCACAGACAGACTCCAGATTGCTTTGTGATTCAAGTGTGTTTATTTCTGTGCAAATAAGTGGAAGGGGGTGTGAAATGGGCTGGGGTGATGGTGGAGGAATGTCCATGACTGAGTCCAGTATATTTGTTTCACAGGTGCCTTGTCCAATGGGACATAGGAAGTGGAGAAATGGCATTTAAAGGTGGACAGGGTGACAGATTGGGACAGAAGGGTGACATTCAGGGGGGTGTTATTTCCTGGCGGGGGTCTTGGCAATGTTCTCTGTCTTGTTCCTGGATCTCAGGGACCGTTTGTGGGGTGGTTCTCCTTCTGCAGGGGGTGGGGTGCTGGCAGTCTGTTGTTCCTGTGGCGGTACCTCCTGTTCACTAGTGCCAGCGGAGGTGGAGGGCTGCTTCTCGTCCAAGCTAGTGTCAGGGGCCCATTGGTGTGCCACTGTGTCCCTCCTGGTGTTGACAAGGTCTGCCAGAACCCCTGCAATGGTGACCAGGGTGGTGATGATGGACTTCAAGTCCTCCCTGATCCCCAGGTAGTGTTCCTCCTGCAGCCGCTGGGTCTCCTGAAACTTGGCCAGTACTGTGCCCATGGTCTCCTGGTAATGGTGGTAAGCTTCCATGATGTGGGAGAGTGCCTCGTGGAGAGTGGGTTCCCTGGGCCTGTCCTCCCCCTGTCACACAGCAGTCCTCCCAGCTTCCCTGTTATCCTGTGCCTCTGTCTCCTGAACCGTGTGCCCACTTCCACTGCCCCCAGGTCCCTGGTCATCCTGTGTTAGTGGGGTTGCCTGGGTTCCCTGTAGTGGTGGACACACTGCTGATTGACGTGTCCTGGGGACAGAGGGATGGGCCCGCTGGCTGGGTGCTGTGGTTGTATTTCCTGAGGGGGGAGGTTCAGTGGTGGTTTGTGACTGTGTCAGGGGAACTGACTGTCCCGAGGTCCCTGGGGAAAGGAGATATTTGTTGGAAATATGAGGCATTTCTGCACTTTCCCTGTGGTGCTGGGGAGCACATCAAGGCCGCTTGCTGGGCTGCCCTGCACCGCTATTGTTGTAATTATGCCCCTATGGATATGTCTCTTCACATGGTCCTATGTGGTGGTACTTCACATGCCCAACACCTGACTCCCCTCTCAGTGAGGAGTTTATCCTCTGACAACCCCATTCCATTCCTTTGCAGCCAATATTTGACTGCAAGGTCCCAAGACAATCCCACTTGCCTCATGGTGCAAGAGGGCATGCATTATCAAAGTCAGGGTGGTCAGGGTTTTAGTGTGCTGGTGTATTGTGGTGCTTCAGTCAAGATCTTTTGCTTTGTATTGTGGAACTTGTAATCCTGGTCGCCAATGTTATACATTGCCCAACAGGTCCCAATATCCAAAGGTGAAGCAAAACTGGTGCAGAACATGACACATGGACTGAACATACATGATATATGTGGATTGGACTGTGCAACATATGTGTGTTTTTTTAAATAACATTTCAATGTTGTGTGACTGGACATTTCAATGATGCATGAAGGACCACATGGTCATTTCCATCCCTTTCCCTTACACTTTAGCACAGAGCAGCACAGAATCAAAGCATGCTGCACTGCTGAGCCTAACATATTTGATAATATTGTCCCTTGTTGCCACTTGCCCTCTAGGTCTTCTTGGTCCTCACATGCTTCGCTGTCAGGTCCTTTCACTCCGGCCACCAACTCTGCTGGGATGACTGATGCCACCTGCTCCTCCGAGGAAGTCAGCTCCTCCTGGACTTCAGGTCCTCCTCCTCCAGTCCGCATGGCTGCCTTCGGTTTTCTGTCCAGTTTCTCCTTGGTCCTGAGCTTGAATTTGTGCCAGCGCTTCTTGCATTCTGTCACTGTCCTTTTGACTTGCCCTACACTGTTAATTTTAACCACTATAGACTGTCATATGGCCTCTTTCTTCCCGAATGACAATTTTGAGGTGACAAAGATTTTGTGTTCATACCTTGTCACCTCTGTTATGAGTATTTGATTTTCCTCCTCACTAGAATTGCTCTTCTTCTTCCTCTGGGGGTCTGCCTGGACATCCTGGCTGGAGCTGGAGTTGTTGGGGTTGTAGCTCTGCCTGATACTGCCTGCTTCATCTTTTCCTTTCTATGTTTGGGGAACTGTTTTCTTCTCAAATGTGTCACTTTTTGATGGATTTCTGACACATGATGCACTCAAAATGAGGCAAGGCAGACTTGCTTTGCTTACATGCCGCAAAGCATCCATGTGTCACTTTTGCACCATGTTGCACCGTATTGTAACATACAATGCATTCATGGAATAGAAAACTGCTATATGTAGTGAAGGTTTTTTTTGGCATTGCTCTGTGACTGCAGCGATGCACATGCTCACTTTAGTTAATTATTAATATTTTTCTTAGTGTAAACGGCTGATACTTTCAACTTAGGAGCAGCTAGCTGCCCAAACCAGACATGCACGCTGAGGTTCATAGCTATGAAGTGCTAAGATTTCACGTTGGTTTCCACTTTTAAACCCTGAACCATTGTACATGGTGAGAGCCCCACCTTTTTAATGTATTTTCCTTCAGTCTTTTCCCAGTCATGTCTAAAAAGCCCAAACATTAACATTTCTGCCCAAAACAAGAATTTTGGGGGGACCAATGCTTTAAAAGTTGTACACACTGGTGCTAGTGAAGGTCCACAAAATCCATTCTAACCTTCTTTAGGCCTCTGTTAGAAATTGTGTTTTTGGTTGGCAGTCAGGTTATTCCCTGTCCAAGCAAGGACCCTCACTCTAGTCAGGGCAAAGGAGAAACACACCTGGTTAACCCCCGCTCACCCCTTTGGTAGCTTGGCACGAGCAGAAAGACTTAACCCCAGAAGCAATGTGTGGAGCATTTGTACCAACACACACAGTAATACAATGAAAACACTACAAAATGGACACAACAACAGTTTAGAAAAATAGGTAATATTGATCTAAATCAAACAAGACCAAAACGACAAAACTCCAACATACACAAGTCAATAAATTATTTTTTTCACATAATAATAGTCTTACTCCACAGAAAACAATGGAATTATTATTGTCACACAAAGTACTTGGTTTGTGTCAAAAATAAAGCTGCACAGGCGTGCGTGTGTTGTAAAAGTCAGCGATGTGTTGATTTCTCACTCGCAAGAGGGACTGTGCGTTGTTCCTTCTCCGGTCAGGGTGGCGATGTGTCATTTTTCTCTCTCTCAAGAAAGCGATGCGTCGATTTCCGGGTGGGCATCTCAGGTCCGGGCAGGCTTTGCGTCAATTTTTTGCACCCAGTGATGTTGCGTTCACAATCCGGTTGCATGGTGTTGCCAAACTGCACTGCGTGGGGCTTGTGTCATTATCAGCAGCTTCAAGCAGGTGTTATACGGTTTCTCCAGCCGTAATGCATTGATCTCCCAGCCACAATGCAGTTGGAGGATCGATTTTAGCCACAAAGCGGGTGGCGCGTCAATTATCAGCCTCGTTGAAGATGGTGCATCAAAAATGACCCTGCACGGTGGGTCTTTGCATGGATTTCCACCAGCTTCACCTTTCAAGGGCCCCTGGACTGAATGGGGCACCACTTGGCAGGCCAGGAGTCTCACCAGAGAGTTCAGGTGTTGGCAGAGGAAGTCTTTGATGGCCCTGAGACTTCAACAACCTGAGACAAGCTCAGTTCAAGTTCTTGGAGATTCTTCTCAAGCAGGAATGCAGTGTTTGTCCCCTTTCACAGGCAGAAGCAGCAATAGCCCAACAGACCATAGTCACAGGCACGGGCACCACTTCTCCTCAGCTCTTCAGCTCTTTTTCTTGGCAGCGGTTCCTCTTGAATCCAGAAGTGATCTGATTTTCAGGGGTTTTGGGTCCACTACTTACACTCCTTGGTTGGCAAACTTCAAAGGGAATTCTCTCTTGTTTGCAAGATCCTGCCTTGCCCAGGCCAGGCCCCAGACTAACACCAAGGGGTTGGAGACTGAATTGTGTGACAGTAGTCCTTTCAGGTGTAAGTGGCCACTACTCCCCTCCAGCCCAGATGGCTCATCAGGATATGCAGGCCACACCCCAGCTCCCTTTGTGTCTCTTTCCAGAAGAGTTCCACAACAGCTCAACTGTCAGTCTAACCCAGACAGGCAATCCACAAACAGGCAGAGTCACAGAATGGTTCAAGTAGGAAAATGCACACTTCTAAAAGTGGCATTTTCAAACTGAAAATCTAAAAACTACCTTCACTAAAATATGTATTTTAAATTGTGAGTTCAGAGAACCCAAACTCCACATTTCTATCTGCTTCCAAAGCCAAAGGGAATCTGCACTTGGATGATATTTAAAGGCAGCCCCCATGTGAACCTATGAGACCTATCAGAGAAAGCTGAGTTTAGCAGCATTTCACCTGTAAGGACACGTAAAACACACCACTGCACCATGCCCATGGGGCTAACTAGGGCCTACTTTAGGGCTGCCTTACATTTGGAAAAAGGGAAGGTTTAGGCCTGACAAGTGGGTGCACTTGCTAGGTCGAATTGACAGTTCAAAACTGCACACACAGATACTGCAGTGGCAGGTCTGAGCCATGTTTACAGGGCTACTCATGTGGGTGGCACAATCAGTGCTGTAGGCCCACGAGTAGCATTTGATTTGCAGGCTTTAGGCACCTCTAGTGCACTTTACTAGGGACTTATGCCAATCAGGAATAAGCCAATTACAGATACAATTTACACAGGAGAACTTGCACTTTAGCACTGATCAGCAGAGCACCAAAAACAGGAAAAGCAGAGTCCAGCACACAGTTAAAACATGGAACGCAGAGGCAAAAAAAGACAGGGGAGATCACACCAAGGATGCCAGGTCTAACAGCCTCCTACTGCTGTTATAGCTCATGAATTTAGGGCATCTATATAATGTTTGTGGGAAATTATGCCTTAATTATGCCTAAATACTTATAAGAGTTGGATTCTTCCACTATTGTCTCCACAATTGTCTGTGTGAAGGGCTTGCACTTTTCCCAAATAGCAAAATTTAAGTTTTTTCCTTATTCATATCTAACAGATTTGCCTCACAAGATTCAGTAAGAATAAATAAGTTTATTTGGCGTTATATTTAGACCTGCCAGATCACCCACCTACAATAGACACTGTACAATGTGTCTCTGCAATCTTGGGGAAAAAGTATGTACATCCATTGAGAGTGCTGGAAAATTGCCTGGGTAGAATGGAAACTAAGTGGGTGCTAGAACACTTGCTTGATGGAGAATATTCCCTATTGGGATTTCATGAGATAATGATCCATTCCAATCTAATTCCACCATAACTAAGTTTTTCTTTGAAGCTCCTGCAGCACTGCTTGTAGGAGACTAAGTAGGTTTGTGACTGTTAGTTCATCCCATAAAATAAATGTGGAGTGAAAATTCACAAAATGACAAAATGCATTACCTGTTGTTTCTAGTGTTTTCTGCCCCTTTGCCCAAAAACTAAAACAATGATCAAGGCCTCCTTGCTTAATCAGGACTAGGTCATGGCCCTCTATCTAATCCTTCAGATATTGAAGGAGAGCTTAGGAACAGATTTTTGTGCCCACATCCATGAAAATGATTACGCAGTAGGTTTTAGGCCCAGAAGGATCATTTTTTCTAAAGAAGTTGGGGCCTCATTTACGAGGCCCTAGTGGCATACTGCGCCACTGTAGCATGATATTTTTTGAAGCTCCGGTGGCTCAGTGTGTCGGCTCTTATTTACAAGGCCACGCAGAGACACCTTGCGTGGCTTTTCACAGCCTTGTAAATATAGACCCCTTTCACACATAACACTGCGTGGAAGGGGTGTTCCATGGGTGTTGCTGTGGGTGTTCCCACACAACACCCATGGAATTTGATGGAATCTGATGCATTCCCAGATTTACAAGGGGTGGCGTTAAAGTGGTGCAACGGGGAGCAATAACATTATTATTCCCCTTTGTTTCCTCTTTCTATGTGCTCCACACACAACAAGAGATAAATGCCATCTATGATTGTTTATGTTCAGGAAAGTGTCAGCTTCTGCACACAAACAATCATTCCTGCAATGCAGGCACACTTGCACCATAGTTCAAGGGTGCCTGCTTTGGCACTAGGCAGCAATTTGTGCACCAGTACAGGTCACAAGGACAGGAATGCGCTGTAGCTTATAGATACAGCGCATTCCTGCCCTTTGTTTGACACAGGGCAGTGCAGAAAAAAGGCTTGAAGCACTGCCCTTCGCCAAAATTAGTAAATGAGGCTCTGGTTTGCTAATTTCACCTTTGCAGCTATTTGGGTATCTGACCGTTTCAGTGACTGAAGCAACACCATTTAATAAAACCTAACCCCACCAATATAAGTAAGTTTATACTCCAATCACATTTTGAAAATACAGAGATTTGCCAAGTGTATTATGCTATTTAGTACTCTCCCACATTACTAGTAATAAAGAGCAAAATACCCACCACAGAAATACATGCATTGTGAACTCTGAGGCTGTTAGCAAATTTGAGGAATTTCAGACTATAAACGCTACTCATTACACATTACAAGAAGCCTAAAATTTAGATCGAAAAATACACTAGCTAGCAATGTTCCACAGTATATTTTATATTTTTTTTCTGACATACTTTCCATCCTGTATCCTCACGGAAGACACACAGGGACACAATGGAGACAGCCAACTCTACGGATGTGAAGGCCTTTCTTCTCCTAGGACTCAGCAATGACCGGAGACTGCAGGTCCCTCTCTTCCTCCTTTTCCTTGTCGTCTACATCATCACTGTGCTTGACAGCATTGGAATTGTGGTCCTATGCCTCCTTGACCCTCACCTCCACAAGCCCATGTACTTCTTCATCAGTAACCTCTCCTTTGTGGATCTCTGTTACTCAACCACAATCACCCCCAAGCTGCTGATGGGCTTCTTGGTGGAAACAAACACGATTTCCATCACAGGTTGTGCTGGACAGTTGTTTTTCTTTTCCTTCTTCTGCATTGCTGAATTCATTCTCCTCACAGTGATGGCATTTGATTGTTATGCAGCCATCTGCAGGCCACTGCATTACACAGCCCTTATGACCAAGAGATGCTGTACCTACCTGGCGGCTGGTCCATATGTTTGTGGTCGGATTCCAGCAGCTATATATACAGTCTCCATATTTCAGCTTCCATTTTGTGGGAGCACGATCCCCCACTACTTTTGTGACTTGTTACCTCTATTAAGTCTTTCTTGTATGGATCCATCAGTCAATGAACTAATAGTGTTCACAATAATTACCTCCTTCCGATCTTGCAATATCCTTGCACTGAGTGTGTCATATACATATATCATTATTGGTATCCTTAGGATTAGTTCGTCCACTGCCAAGCATAAAGTCGCATCCACCTGCTCCCCGCACTTCGTCTCTGTAGTCCTCTTTTATGGTACTAGCTTTTATGTATATCTGCGTCCCAATGCTCTCCACTCAGATGAAAAAAACAAAGGCATTTCTATATTTTACACCATCATCATGTCAATGCTGAACCCCCTGATTTACAGCTTGAGGAACAAGGATGTAAAAGCTTCTTTTTGGAGAACTGTGAAGAACAAACTGACTTTACATCAGGGATAATGGACAGATGCTCTAAATAGATTCATAAGATATTTGTGTCCTTTGCATAGTAAGTAATACAGTGTTACATAGTTATCCTATTGTAGGAAAGTAGCCTCTTTTTAGCATGGTTACCCCAACTTTAGGCCTGTTTGTCAGTGTGTTTCACTGTGTTCACTGGGATCCTGCTAACCAGGAACCCAGTGATTATGTTCTCTCCCCTAAAACTCTATATTTCATCCCACAGTTGGCCCACTGGTGCCCCATTATAAGTCCCTAGTATATGGTACCTAGGTACCCAGGGCTTTTGGGTTCCAGGGGATCCCTGTGGGCTGCAGAATATATTTTGCCACCCATAGAGAGCCCAAGCAAAGGGTTCTGCAAGGCTGCCATTGCAGCCTGTGTGAAAAGGTGCAAGCACCCTTTCACTGGCACTTTTCACTGCACCAGGACACTTATAAGTCACCCCTATGGCAGGCCTTCTAGCCCAGAGGGCAGGGTGCAAAGTACCTGTGTGTGAGAGCACCCCTGCACTAGCAAAGGTGACCCCATGAACTCCTGGCCCATTTTGCCAGACTTTGTGAGTGCAGGGATGACATTTTACATGTGTGCTAGACATAGCTCAATACCTATGTCCAGCTACATAATGGTAACTCCAAACATAGGCATGTTTGTATCAAACATGTTGGAATCATACCCCAATGCTTTTGCAAGCATTGGTTGTATGATTTCATGCCCTCTGGGGGCTCATTAAAGGACCCCCAGTATTGCCATTACATGATTCTAAGGGTTTCCAGTCAGCCCAAGCTGCTGCCACCTCCTAGACAGGTTTCTTCCCTCCTGTTGCTTGAGAAGCTCAAGCCCAGGAAGGCAGAACAAAAGATTTCCTTTGGGAGAGAGGTGTTATGCCCTCTCCCTTTGGAAATAGGTGTTACAGGCTTGGGAGGGGTAGCCTTCACAAGCCACTGGCAATGCTTTGAAGGGCACATTTGGTGCCCTTCTTGCATAAACCAGTCTACGCCAGTTCAGGGACCCCCAGTCCCTGCTCTAGCGTGAAACTGGACAAAGGAAAGGGGAGTGACCACTCCCCTGTCCATCACCACCCCAGAGGTGGTGCTCGGAGCTCCTCCAGAGGGTCCCTGAGTTTTTCCCATCTTGGATTCAAGGTTGGCAGGGCACTCTGTGGGCATCTGGGTGTCCAGTGTCAGCAGGTGATGTCAGAGCACTCCCCGGTTAGGTGCCTACCTGGTTAGGTGACCAATCCCCCTTTCAGGGCTATTAAGGGACTTTACTTCCTTTGGGTGGTTGCTCATATTTATATTGCAAGACTCCAGCAGGATTCCTCTGCAGCCTCCACTTCGCCTTCTGACCAAAGAACCTGCATCTGGACTCTTCAGGACCCTACAAGCTGCAACAAAGAAGCAAGATACCTCCTGATACACTGTAGCTCTGGCTCTTTTCAGCAACTGCAACATTTGTCCGGTCGTGCAGCCTCCGAGGACAGCCCATCTTCAGCTTGCATCAGAAGGAAGAAGGAATCTCCCTTGGGGTGAAAGAGTCACTCCCCTGCTTCTGCAGGCACCAACTGCAACGGCGACTGGCTGCGTGGATCCCCTCTCCTGCTGAACTGCGGACATCCTGCATCATGGGTGGTGAACTGAAGTGGTCCAGACGGTCCTCTCTTCCAGCTGTCTAACGTGAGTGAAGGTGATCCCTTGCTTGCCCATGCAGGACAGTACCCCTGTGGACCGCATCTTTGCAGCTGCCAAGGCTTGTTGGCATCTTTTACAAGGGATCTTCAGGCATCTTGAAGCTCCAGCCCCCAGCACTCCATCCTGTGATGTACTGCTCCCTGAGTGGTTCTCTGGTGGCGTGGGAGCCCTTTTTGGGTGCTGCCTGTACTTCTGTGGGCTCTTTGTGTTGTTGAGGACCTCCTTAGATCCCCCTCCTGGGTAGAGTCCACTTGGGCGGTCATTCTGACGGGGACCGCAGGAGCACCGCCAACAGGCTGGCGGTGCTCCCAAGGGCATTCTGACCGGGGCGGTATGGCCGCGGTCAGAAACGGAAAATCGGCGGTCTCCCGCCGGTTTTTCCGCTGCCCTGAGGAATCCTCCATGGCGGCGCAGCTTGCTGCGCCGCCATGGGGATTCCGACCCCCTCACCGCCATCCTGTTCCTGGTGGTTTTGACCGCCAGGAACAGGATGGCGGTGAGGGGTGTTGTGGGGCCCCTGGGGGCCCCTAAAAGATTTTCAGTGTCTGCCATGCAGACACTGAAAATCGCGACGGGTGCTACTGCACCCGTCGCACCCTTCCCACTCCGCCGGCTCCATTCGGAGCTGGCTTCCTCGTGGGAAGGGGTTTCCCGCTGGGCTGGCGGGCGGCCTTCTGGCGGTCGCCCGCCAGCCCAGTGGGAAACACAGAATAACCGCGGCGGTCTTCTGACCGCGCAGCGGTATTCTGGCGGCTCCCGCCGGCACCGCGGTTACCGCGGCCGGCGGGAGTCAGAATGACCCCCTTGGTCCTTCCTGGTCCCAAGCAGCTCCCCTTTCCACTCACTGTGAGTTTTGCGTGTGCCAAGGCTTGTTGGTGAAATCCAAAGATGCAAACCTGACAGCAATCCTCCTTCCAGGGTACAACATCACCGGCATCCTCCAGGAACTCAACTTTGTCTTCCTGGGTGCAGTGCTGACTCTTCTTCCTCACCATCAACTCATCTCTTGCACCTTCAGTCTGGTGGGTATGGGCTCATGCCCTTCCTAGACACTGCTATGCTTGTTGGACTTGGTCCCCTTCTTCCACTGGTCCTCTTGTCCAGGAATCCACTGTTGGTGTCTTGCAGTCTCTTCTGGGCTTTGCATTATTCTTCTTCTCTTCCAAGTGGGCTTTCTAGGGAATTTACAGTGATTTACTCCTGCTTCCCTGGTCACTTGGGGGGGTTATGGTACTTACCTTTGGCTTTCCTAGTACTCCCAGCTACCCTCTACACACTAATTGCACTGTTTTTTTAACTGTTATTATGCCCTATTTCTGCATACTAGTGTGTATAATTTGTGTATTAATTACCTCCTAAGGGAATATAACATCTATGGTATTTTTGGTATTTGTATCACCAAAATAAAGTACCTTTATTTTTGTAACACTGAGTGTTTTTTCATATGTAAAAGTACCGTGTGTGTAACTACAGTGATTTTGCATGAGCTTTGCATGTGTCCTAGATAAGCCTTGGATGCTCATCCACGCTACCTCTAGAGAGCCTGGCTTCTAGACACTGACTACACTACACTAATAAGGGATAAGGTGTAAGTACCATAGGTACCCACCACACACCAGGCCAGCCTTCTACACCTATCAGCAGTGTTACTTTATTTTGTGTCGACATCGTTTACAGGTACCAGTCTCTCGCCTAGAGGAGCCATGTTTTCCAAGCTGTAATAAAAAAAGATAATCGACTTAATAATCAAATGAATTATAAAGATTCAGCTGGGAACGTATTATGACACCAATATCAAAAGTAAAAACTGCCATGGAATAACAGTTATTAATTCTTCAACAACATATTGACTTGTAGCAAGTGCCCTAGGAAAAGTAGGGCAGTATAGAAATTTGAGGTGTGACAGAAGTCAAGACAATTTGACTTTACTAAAATGCTGTGTATAATATACTTATGTATATGGACCCACTGCATTGGAGAAGGTCACTGTGAGTAATGGTACTGAGCCCTTTCACACGGAGCACGTCCATTAACAACATAGCTCACTCAAGCGACAGGCATTACTAGGGCAATCTGTGGTTTATGAGACCAAAAATGTATTTCTGCATACAGCACTTTGTTTTAATCCACAAGGATCCTGCAAGCTTCCCCCAGAAAATCAAAGGCAAAATAAAGCAAGCATAAATAAAGTCAATTGACTGGGGGCCAACAGGAGACCTACTGGCTTTTATATAAAACACTTTTGCACAGATGACAATGGCGATAATTAGGTTGCCTTGTGTAATATCCTGTTTTCCTTAGACCTATGAAGACCAGGTAACTTTATGCCCTGGGAGAGCCAAAATTACTGACATGAAGAGAGAAACAAAGGCCCAGATTTAAGAGGGCCTAGTGCCACTTCAGCGCTGCCTTAGCATCATGTGGGCCTTTCCCCCACGTTATATTTACAAAGTGGCACAATGCATGCATTGTGCCACTTTGTAAACCTTTGCACCACTTTATGCCTGCACCAGGCATAATGTATGCAAGGGGGCATTCCCCTGTTAGGGAGGCCCGAAGAAATGGCGCAAAGACATCTAAGAGATTTCTTTGTGTCATTTTTTTTGGCTCAGAGCAGGCTTTAAAAGGGGGCACACCATTGTTTACAATGGGCCCCATTACTGTTCAGGGTTAGCGGCAAAATTTTGGAGCTAACCCTGAACAGTTTCTCAATAGCATCAAAAATGTTGGCTCTATTGCCCCCTACCCTGCGCTATGTTGTGTTGTATCTTAGATATGATGCACGCATGGTGGTGTTAGCACAGGCTAAATTTAGCGCCAGCGCAGGGGGAAATGCAGGGGTGCACTGTATTCACTTAAATATGGCACATCCCTGCGTTGCTAAAGTGATGCCATACGGCGCTGCCAATTTTGATGCAGCACCATGCTGCGCCACTTTTCCTTAAACCTGGTTCTCAGTATTTCTGTGAATCCACTAAGAACACTGGTCCTGATATAAAACTGTAGGGTAGCACAGATTCAAGGCCATATTTATTTGAGTCACAATCGCAACACGCAACTTGACTCATGAGTGTTGCAAACCTTAAGTCAGATTTTTGTAACCACTTTGCGTAACCACAATGGCCTCATTTACTAAGCTTTGGTGCAGGTTGGCGTTGCAAGCCTTTTTGCTGCATTGCCCTGCGTCAAAACAAAATGGCAGGAATGAACCATATCTGCAAGATACCTGTCCTTGTCCCTGGGTTGGCACACAAATTGCTGCCATGCTCCAATGCAAGAACCCTTGCACCATGGTGCAAGAATGCCTTTGTTGCGAGGATGATTGTTTTTGTGGAAGAAGAGACCTCTTCCTCCACAAAAACAATCGCGAGAAGCAGTTTCTGTAGCACACACAGAAAGAGAACCACCCTTATGCCACCCTGGGAGTGTTTTGGAAACTGACCCATTCCCAGGTTTATAAAACCTTGTAAATCTGGGAATGTGTAAAATTCCATGGGTGTTGCATGGCAATGCCTAGAAAAACACCTATGAAATGCCCCTTTCACTCAGAGTAATGTGTGAAAGGGGGCAATATTTAAAAGGCCATGAAAAGCCATGCTTTGTGTGGCCTTCGTGATGCACCTGCGTGCCGGCTGCTTGTAAATGAGGTGCAAATTACTATGCACTAGGGAGGGATTCCATGGGGGTTGCATGTTCTCCCATGCAAATTCCATGGATTTTGATGCATACTCAGATATACAAGATCGTGTAAACCTGCGGATGAGTCAAAATCTTATGCCTCCCCAGCAGAGGTGTAGAGAGGAGAAATATCTGTAATTTTCCTTGTTCCTTCCATTTTCTATGTGTGCTGCATTCTACATTACACATAGAAAGAGGAATATGCCTTCCAGGATTGTTTTTGTGCAGGAAGGTGTCCCCTCCTGCATAAAAAACAATTCTACATTTAATGCAGACACCCTTGCACCATGGTGCAAGGGAGCCTGCATTGGTATTAGATAGACCATTGTCCGTTAGTGTAGGGGGAAAAGTCAGGAATGTGCAGTATGCCTTAAATTTGGTGCATTTCTGCCCTCCCCTGTCACACAGTGCAGCAAGGTTACTTGCTGCACTGCACTGCATGACAACATGATAACTATCCCCCTAAGTACATAAAACCACACTACTAAAATTGATAGAGATTTGCAAAATCCTGCCCTATTAATGAATGTCCTATTACGTACCGGTAATCTTCATTACTCGTGGTCCGGTTGTCCTCGTCCCATTCATAACACGTGAGATATCCCTATCTCACGGACGGATTGAAAAACAAATGAATGCTGGGAAACCTGCCCTCCCAACCCCTTCCACTGGGAGTATGTAAGGTGTACCTACCCAGCATTCCGGCTGAACTACCAAGCCCAATAATAAAGTCCGCTCATCTGGGCGGGAGAAGCAAAAGTAGTAGGACATTACCCCTTGGTCCCCCTTGTCCATGTCCCATTCATAACAAGTGAAAATACCCAAGCCAACAAACCGGCCTTCATAGGAAAGAAAAACAACACCATCCAGAAGACCACTCCTAACCATCCCTGCAAAACTAAGGCCACCAGAATTCTGGCAAGATCTGGAAAATAAAGAGAAGCCATACCCCCAGCACAGAATCAAACTCTGGGCACAGGGACAATGCCCAAAAGGGGAGGACAGACAGCAGACCCACCAAGCGGTGCAATGACCAGGATCACACCCAGGGAACAACAAAGAAGAGTGGAAAAAACAAAACCAACGGGTAGGGCACCCCACAAACAGCAGAAAGAACAGAAAGTCACCTAGAAAGCACAAGCAGAGCCTTGCCACCCCACCATGTCCCCATCCAGAGAAGAAAACTGGGACATCGGGTGCAAGGCGTCCCTAATGAAACAGAATGAGACAAAAACCAGCAAGAGAACTCAAATCCAAGAGAGCCCCGAAAAAGCACCACACCGAGACAGGACACCCCCACACATGGGCTGGCTCCCACCAGAGAACTTGAGAATCTAGAAGGCACATCTTGGTAGACCAACCACAGGAAACACACTAGACCACAAAGACTTCCAGACACCACATACAGGGAGAGCAAACACAGCCCCCCACATGTCCACTGTCCACCCAAAACATTAATTACACAAACGGAGCAGGGGAGGGACTCTGCCCAGAAAGAAGGCTCTAACTTGGGAAAGCCAACAGGTCACCCCCAACCGACTGATCCACAAGCCACCAAAACCCACAAGGCTGTGACACAAACAAATCCCCCCACCCCCTAAGACAGCCCCAACCATGGAGGGCCCAGGAAAGAGCAGCGGCCAGGCCACCAAAAGATCCCTCAAATGGAAAGCAAGACTAAGAGAAAGATACCAATGAACATAAACAATGCACCAACCACCAACAACAAAGGCACAAAGTAGAAGCCTCTGCAGACTGAGAGGAAGTACCAGTAGTGGCAAAAGGGACAAAGAAGAAAACCCTGTCCTGAAAAAGAATAAGAAGCACTGGGAACAAGGCAGATGTCACCCCAGAACAGCAAAGCTTCACACAGGAGGGACCAATGAGAGGACCCAAAACAACAGGCCCAAAAACAGAAAAAAAGGAAGGAACTCAGGGCCTCATTCTGACCGCCAGGGGCCGGGGACGGAGGAAGCACCGCCAACAGGCTGGCGGTGCTTCATGGGCAATTCTGACCGCGGCGGTAAAGCAGCGATCAGAAAAGGGCAACCGGCTGTTTCCCGCCGGTTTACCCCTGCCCCAAAGAATCCTCCATGGCGGCGCTGCTCGCAGCACCGCCATGGGGATTCCGACCCCCCTTCCCGCCATCCTGGTCCTGGCGGTAAAAACCGCCAGGAACAGGATGGCGGGAATGGGTGTCGTGGGGCCCCTGGGGGCCCCTGCACTGCCCATGCCACAGGCATGGTCAGTGCAGGGGCCCCCTAACAGGGCCCCATAATGATTTTCAGTGTCTGCCTAGCAGACACTGAAAATCGCGACGGGTGCCACTGCACCCGTCGCACCCCTTCAACTCCGCCGGCTCCATTCGGAGCCGGCTTCATTGTTGAAGGGGCTTTCCCGCTGGGCCGGCGGGCGACATTCTGGCGGTCGCCCGCCGGCCCAGCGGGAAAGTCAGAATGACCGCCGCGGTCATTTGACCGGGGTACGGTCTTCTGGCGGTTCCCCCTCAGTGATTGCACTCTGCAGGCACCCTCCAAAGGGAAGGAGAAACCAGAAAAAGCACCAAAGCAACTGACATACAGACCCACACCAAAAAAGGAGACTGCAAGGCCCACCAGCAATGTCTGATCCACTGAGCCAAAGCTCCCAGCACAGCTCAACCCAATTCCAGAAACTGCGCCCCCAGATTAATGGAAGGCAGGACACACAGCCAAGAACACCAGGGCCAAGGCATCCCATGGAATAGGGCAGAACAGGCCACCTCAGAATTCCCCAAGCAGACCAGAGGAAGCACCTCCAGGGACCGGAAAACAACTGGACAGGAACATCCCCAAAAAATCAGGGAGCTACATTTCCAATGCCTGAAGGGAATACCCACAAGAATGTTCCGAAACCACAGACCAAGGGCGGTACCTTGGGACCCCGAGCACAACATTGTGAATAGGCAAGCACTGCTAGAGGAAATCAAAGAAGTGAAACAGGGAGGAAAGGGAGAGCACACCAACAACCGAGGTACCAATGACCAGTGCCTGTAAACCCAATTGACACCCAGGAAGCCCACAATCCAGAGAGAAGCTGCACACAGCCAGCCCACATACCAGCCATACATGGGAGGCTGGGCAACAAGCAAAAACAAACAGGAATGTACCTGGAAACTGAGCTGCCACAGCAACAGCTTGAAGAGAAAGAGGAAACAGGGTGCCCCTGCAACTGCAGCACCTCACGCAGTGGAGTTGCATACACCACTGATGGGAGGAAGCCTGAATGCAGAAGAGAGATGTCCCTGGAGGTAAGCAAGTGGAAACTCCAGAGGCCAACAAGTGCTGGAGGCAGAGGGAAAACCAAGGAGAATGGCTGAAACCCTACAGCCAAACGTGCAGCCGAGCTGCCAGAGCAGACAACTGGGAAACCCCACCAGCAAACACCCGTGAACCTGGGACCCAGAAACCAGAAAGCAAACTGAACACACCAGTGATGAAGAGCCAACAGCACCCCAAGGGCATGGAGAGACCCCACACAAAAATCACGCACAGTCTAAAAAAGGCAAGGGGAGGCAAAGGAGTAGAACAGCAGCACAGAAAGTGGATACCTACATCTGAATGGGACACCCCATATCTATTACTGAAACACCCACAGTAATGCCACACACTGGGTAATTGAAGACAACCAGGCATAACCAACCCACACTGCCAAAGCACTCCCAGACAGCCACGCCAAGCTGGGAGAAACTGAAGAAATGCATTAGCTTAAGCAGCACACAGCACCCTCATAGAACAACCGGAAGAACAGAGGGCACACTCAAACAGGAAGAAAACAGCGTACCACAGCATACAACAGAGGAACTGAGATGCATGTCACCACAAGACAGTGGGACTCCTCAGTGAGGGTGCCCAGATAAAATGCAGGTGTTTAAAAGCACATCATAAAACCCAAGAGAGTCTCAAGGCACTGAGCCACATGCACGGGGAGATAAAGTGCATTGCCCAGAGTCACTGGACATATAGCCAACACGAAGCGATGAACCTGGAGACCCAAGCTCTGAGGTCGGCAGCCCATGCCTTCATGCCACACTTGCTCCCTCCCGGAGGAGGAAAGGCTGAGTCCTGCAGGGCACAGCAGCAGTAGCTAGCACTGCACCAAGCCATCAGAAAAACAACAGATGGCAAAAGGCAGACCAAGTCCCAGAAGTCTCACCCATAGCCTAGCAAGCAGGGAGACATAAACCTGTCCACCCACCAGCCCCCCTAACAGCTGAGGGTGAAAGGCAGGGGACCTGCGAACAGTCCAAACGAGAAAGGGCAGGACTCCCCTGAGTGCCGTCCCCAGGAATTCATAGGAGCAGGAAGGTGAGAATGTGCATCCCCAACACAGGGGGCAGCCAGATGCCTGAAGCATCAGCTGCTGTAAACAGGGCAGGCCATCAAACCACCACGGGACTCCACACAAGCCCAGCAGGCAGGTAGTTGTGCAACCAGCTAGCTGCCACCCCCGCCCAGCTGAGGATTCAGCCAGTCACAACTATCACAATCCAGGAGGAGCCCTAGCCCAGCAGGAGCCAACCTCATCCTTTGTTCATAACATCCTATCGGCAGACAGAAAAAAGAACAGACGGACTGCTGGGTAGGTATGCCTTCAATATTCCTAGCGGTAGTGGGTGGAAGGGTAGGTTTTCCAGCATTCCTTTGTTCTTTTTTCATTCTTGCGAGATATGGATATCTCACTTGTTGTATGGGACGAGGACACAGGGGACTATGGGGTAATCAAGGTTCTTTTTCTGTGATTCCTACTCAATGTATGTGAAAACAAGGATGACGAAAAGCGAGGTACAATAGACCACTATCAATGCATTCACAATTCAGAAAAAAAGAAATGGCATGCTGGGAAGGGGCATTAAAGGGAGAATGCAGTCATCTTGCTCTTGTGATGCCTACAGCTGTCATTCTTCTAGTGTAAACTCTTCATCACATGCAGCTTCACTTTGGGAATGATTACCACCTGCTTTGACAGGTCTGTTTCCTGTCAATAGTTGGCAACCACAAATATAGTCATGACATTTATGCATTCCATTTGTTGTGTAGCCATTTTTGTTCTAGCTCCATACACATTTTTTTTAGCGAACTAGGCCTGCCGCTGTACACTTTAACCTAGATATATTTTATTCAGCTTTGTTTATTATTTTAACAATAGCCACATTTGTGGTCTTGTTTTATTTCACTCTACCTAGCTGTTCTTTGCCTAGGTCAGCACTGCATTCTTAAACAAGACATTTCTGTCACTCTGTGCTTTTCTCAAGGCTGCAGTAAGATAGGTTGCCAGTAAACATGGTAGAGGGAGATTCCATCCAGATGACCACAACTGTATGCTGATTGCTGAATCCTTTGCTACAGCTGCTTATGTAGACTACAGGCCTCTTGCTCAGGTATGAGGGATGATGTCTACCCAGGGGAACCTGAAGGGCAGAAATAGAGTTTTACATGTTGTGCTCTAACATGGCCTAGATAGGAATTATGTAAATGATTTTAGTGACAATATCGTAGCATTATTTTTATGCTTTACTCTCCTCGTCACTATTCTAATCCTGTCATGTTTTATCGTCCTGGTTATTGCAGTACATGCTTTATTATCTAAGATGCAGTTGTTTCATTAAAACCTTATTGAAACATATACTGCCTCTGATTGTTCTTGTATATGTGAGACTAACGTAAATGAGAGAAACGGATGCGATCTGAGTGAACACGATTTCCCTGAGGAGTCAATTGTTCATGCGCTCAGCTACCCGATCATCCCTGCTCTTGGGTGGAGATGAGGCACTGCTAGTTAGCCAGAGCAAAACCCGGACCAGGCCGACAGGTGTCACCTGTAGTGGTTCAGACTCAGTCCCCCACAGCGCAAGTGATTCTGCTGCCCAAATCCAGTAGTCTCATTAGAATAATGAGAGCCTATGCAACACATTGTGACTGGTAAAATGAGAAGAAGGTTGCTTCTTTCACTGCCCTCCAAATTCCAATGCACAAATAATTGCAAAATTTACTTTGTGACTTGGAGTACCCCTTGCACATTAAGGCTTTATTGTTCACTTGCAATTCCTGTCATTTTGTGACTTAGATGCAGACAACTGCAAATCACGTTTTTAAATGTGTTCCTCTTCTCTGCCCCTAGGAAAGGCACTCAAACATTTTGGGCTGTGGTTGGATCCACAAATGTTTTTTAGTCATCAGATCACAGCTCTTAAGGGAAAGACAAACTGATGGTAAGGTGTGCAGAAAAAGAGCTCTGTTCCTGTGCTGTGAAATACATACAGGTTATACATTTGAGGAAGTAAGCCTCTCTGCAAGATTTGAAACCAGCTACTTCAGTGATGCTTTTTCAGAGATAAGTATTATTCTGTAATATGAAGATGTTTATCTATTAGCATGTTTCAGTTTTTATTTGAAAACTGAGAAAGAGGCATGGTTCAGAAAATGTAGAAGAGCGTCTTACATTGGGGGAACATCACTGGTGAATGATCTTTGCAAGGTGCATTTCTTCTTGATATGTGAAATTCAAAAATATGTTTGCTTTTGTATCAATGTTTTCCTGAGTCCCCAAACCTGGATTGCTTGTCAGTGAGGCGTTCAGGAATTTTTTAGGGTAAGGCATTACAAGTAAGGCAGGCAGCTGTCATTGTGTGCCTGACATCAACAAGAATGTATGTTTTTGTGATGTATTTTTTATTTTTTGCAATTTTATATAGCGCAGATATAGCCCTAAGACATCAGAGTACTTTACAACACACAAAATTCAGGGTTACAGCAGGTTATATTAATAGTACTTAAGCTCTGACGTTTATGTCAGTGTATGCATACAGGAGTTACCACAAGAGACAGTAACAAAAACAGCGTAGAGGACATAAGCAGATAAACGAAGACAGATTAGGGTGCATTGGGGAAAGTAAATACATATGATCAAGGGTGATTTAACCAAGAGGTCTGTCAAATAGGAGGAGCTTCAGGTCCTTTTTCAAGCTAGCTAGGTGGTTAGACTTAAGTCCAGATTTATGAGGGGCAAGTGCCATTCCACCGCCACATTAGTTTTACTTTTCTGACACTAATGTGGAATTGGAAGGCCACACACACCACACTATATTTACAAAGTGGTGCAATGCTTGCATTGTGCCAATTTGTAACCCCTTGTGGCACATGATGCCTGCAGCAGGTATAATGTATGCAAAGGGGGGCGTTCAGGACCAAACAAACGCACAAAGAAATCTAAGAGATTTCCTTGCGTCATTGTTATCGGCATTTTTAATGCCTGCTAAGAGCAGGTGGTAAAAAGAAGCTCCCATTGTTTTCAATGGGCCTCTGTGTGCTTTCCAGAATTAATGTCAATATTTTGACGCTAATCCTGAAAAGTGCCAGACTAGCATAAAAAATGATGACACTAGTCCCCCTGACTACCGCCATGGTGCACCATATTTTAAATATGTTGCACACATGGTGATATCGGGGGGAGCGCTAAAAGGGGCAAGAAAAGTGGCGCTGCACCACTTTTCATAAATCTGCCCCTTAGTGAGGGAGTCAGAGAGCTCCAGATTCTAGTGGTGCTGCCAGAGAAGGACAGATTCATGTATCGTTCTCGCCTGAAGGTGGGGGGTTCCAGGAGCAGGAATTGAGCATTACCTGAACCCTTATTTGCTCTGGAGAGTTTCAGTTTCCCGTTTAGATAGGTGGGTGAGGAGGAGTGCAGTGCTCTGTGGGTGATGCAAGTGATTTTGAATTGGGCCCTCCTTCAGTGGAGACCATTGGAGGGTTAGCAGGGCAAGGGAAATGTGGTCAAATTTCTTGAGACCTAAGATGAAGAATGCTGTAGCATGTAGTTTTGCTGTGAGTGGGCCTAGGTGAACTTTGGGAATGCCCGAGAGTAGGGCAGCTCCATATTCTGGTCTATAGAGAACAAGATTTTGCACCACTGATTTGAGGTCTTGTTTCAGAATCAATTGTCTGATGCCATACAACTGCCTAAGTTGGTGTCGTACACTGTTGGCCATGGCTGCCATGTTGCTGTAAAGATTAAGACAATTATCCAGGGTGATTCTGAGTGATTTGGCACTCCTAACAATGGCAGGGCTGCCTACGAATGTGGGAAAGTTGTCCATCTACTCTTGCACATGGGTTTTTGCTTGCGGGTTGAGATCAAAAGAAATTCTGTTTTAGTTGGGTTGAGTTTTAAATGATGGTTGGGCATCCATTTTTTAATCTTTAAGAGTGTGTTTGAAAGCAGGACAATGTCCTTCCGGGATGAGATTTTCAAGTATATTTGGATATTTTTGGTGTAGAGGTGGAAGAGAATTCCAGAGTTTCTGAGAATCACAAATAGTGGTTCTAGGTAAAGGTTGAAGAGGGTTCGGAAGAGGATCCAACCTTGAGGGACACCTTTATTAATGCTGATTGGTCTTGAGAATAAGTTGCTAATTTTCACAATTTGGGAACGTTAAGAGAATAACCAGTTGAGGACTGCTCCTCCACATGTGTAGTTCAAGAATATGAAGAGGTCCTGATAGTTGACACTGTCAAATGCGGTGGATAGATCCAAGAAGACTAGGAGGCAGGGGTTGTCGGAGGCAAGGTTTCTAAGGGAGTCATCAACTATTTGGAGGATCAAAGTTTACAGTTTACTGTGACCCTGGCAGAAACCTGATTGGAGAGGGTCTATGAGGTTGTTTGTTTGGATGTGTGAGGCTAGTTGGGACACTATGCAGCTTTGGATGACTTTGCCTAAACATTGGAGAGTGGAGAATGGGCAGTAGATGTTCAAGTTTTCTGGATCGAGAGGTTGTCTATATAAAGTAGCAGAGTGATTTCACTGATTTTTAGTCATTCAGGGGAGAGGCATTGATTCAGAGAGGAATTGATCAAGGTGTTTCATATAGGGAATAGGTGTGTGGCAAGAGATTTGCTGATACATCCTGGAAGAGCATCCTGAAGATGGTTTGAGGGTTTTACATTGGAGACAGTATATAGTAGGTCCTACTTGAGGATCAGAGAGAAAGATGACCATGGTTGTATTGATTTGCATGGTAGAGACTCAACTGTTTCAAGGGAGTCATTGAGGGGAAGCTAAATATAGATGTCTCTAACTTTTTTTTATCAAAGAAATCCATGAGGTCATTGTAGGAAAGTACCATCTTGCCTGGCATGTTACCCCCAATTTTACTGTATGTATGTTTGTTTTTGCCAGTGTCACTGGGATCCTGCTAGCCAGGACCCCAGTGCTCATAAAGTGTGCCCTGTATGTGTTCCCTGTGTGGTGCCTAGCTGTATCACTAAGGCTCTGCTAGCCAGAACCTCAGTGTTTATGCTCTCTCTGCTTTTAAAATTGTCACTACAGGCTAGTGACTAATTTTACCAATTCTGATTGGCACACTGGAACACCCTTATAATTCCCTAGTATATGGTACCTAGGTACCCAGGATACTGGGGTTCCAGGAGATCCCTATGGGCTACAGCATTTCTTTTGCCACCCATAGGGAGCTCAGACAATTCTTACACAGGACTGCCACTGCAGCCTGAGTGAAATAACGTCCACGTTATTTCACAGCCAGTTTTCACTGCACTTAAGTAACTTATAAGCCACCTATATGTCTAACCCTCACTTAATGAAGGTTAAGTGCAAAGTTACTTAATGTGAGGGCAACCTGGCACTAGCCAAGGTGCCCCCACATTGTTCAGGGCAATTTCCCCGGACTTTGTGAGTGCGGGGACACCAGTACACGCTTTCACTACATATAGGTCAATACCTATATGTAGCATCACCATGGTAACTCCGAACATGGCCATGTAACATGTCTAGGATCATGGAATTGTCCCCCCAATACCATTCTGGTATTGGGGGGACAATTCCATGCATCCCCGGGTCTCCAGCATAGAGCCCGGGTGCTGCCAAACTAACTTTCTGGGGTTTTCTCTGCAGCTACCGCCGCTGCCAACCCTCAGACAGGTTTCTGCCCCCCTGGGGCCTGGGCAGCCCAGTCACAGGAAGGCAGAACAAAGGATTTCCTCAGTGAGAGGGTGCTACACCCTCTCCCTTTGGAAATAGGTGTGAAGTGCCTGAGAGGAGTAGCCTCTCCTGGCCTCTGGAAATGCTTTGAAGGGCACAGATGGTGCCCTCCTTGCATAAGCCAGTCTACATCGGTTCAGGGATCCCCCCAGCCCTGCTCTGGCGTGAAACTGGACAAAGGAAAGGGGAGTGACTGCTCCCCTGACCAGCACCTCCCAGGGGAGGTGCCCAGAGCGCCTCCAGTGTGTCCCAGACCTCTGTCATCTTGGATGCAGAGGTGTGAGGGCACAATGCACAGCGCTGAGTGGCCAGTGCCAGCAGGTGACAACAGAGACCCCTCCTGATATGGTGCTTACCTTTCTCTGTAGCCATACCTCCTCTGGGGGCTATTTAGGGTCTCTCCTGTGGGTATCTCCCCAGATAACATATGCAAGAGCTCACCAGATTTCCTCTGCACTTCCCTCTTCGACTTCTGCCAAGGATTGACCGCTGACTGCTCCAGGACGCCTGCAAAACTGCAACAAAGTAGCAAGAAGACTACCAGCAACATTGTAGTGCCTCATCCTGATAGCTTCCTCGACTGTTTCCTGGTGGTGCATGCTCTGAGGGCAGTCTGCCTTCACCATGCACTGGAAGCCAAGAAGAAATCTCCCGTGGGTTGATGGAATCTTCACCCTGCCAACGCAGAAACCAAACTTCTGCATCACCGGTCCTCTGGGTCCCCTCTCATCTTGATGAGCATGGTCCCTGGAACACAGGAGCTGGATCCAAGTGTCCCCGACAGTCCAGTGGCCCTTCTGTCTAAATTTGGTGGAGGTAAGTCCTTGCCTTCCCACACCAGACAGTAATCCTGTGTACTCCGTGAACTGTGTTTTTTTGCAAGACTTCCTTCGTGCACAGCCTAGCCCAGGTCCCCAGCACTCTGTCCTGCATTGCCTAACTCGCTGAGTTGGACTCCGACTTCGTGGGACTCCCTTTTGTTGTGCTGAGACAACCGCCGTGCTCAGATCCTCTGAATGCCTGTTCAGGTGCTTCTGCGGGTGCTGCCTGCTTCTTTGTGGGTTCTCCGTGTTGCTGAGTGCCCCCTCTGTCTCCTCCTCCAAGGGGCGACCTCCTGTTCCTTCCTGGGCCCTAGCAGCACCCAAAACCTTCAACTGTGACTCCTGCAGCTAGCAAGGCTTGTTTGCGGTCTTTCTGCCTGGAAACAACTCTGCATCCTCCAGCACGCCGTAGGACATCTTCTGACCAAAGGAAAAGTTCCTGGCACCTTCCGTTGTTGCAGAATCTTTGGCTTCTTCCACCCAGAGGCAGCCCTTTTGCACCTTCATCCGGGGTTTAGTGGGCTCCTGCCCCCCATGACACTTGCGTGACTCTTGGACTTGGTCCCCTTCCTTTACAGGTCCTCAGGTCCAGGAATCCGTCTTCAGTGCCTTGCAGTCAGTTGTTGTCTTTGCAGAATCCCCTATCTCATCTTTACTGTCTTTCTGGGGAAGTAGGGTAAATGTACTCCTACTTTTCAGGGTCTTGGGGTGGGGTATCTTGGACATCCTCCGTGTTTTCCTACACTCCCAGCAACCCTCTACACAGTACACTAGGCCTGGGGTCCATTTGTGGTTCGCATTCCACTTTTGGAGTATATGGTTTGTGTTGCTCCTATGCCTATTTTCTCCTATTGCATTCTATTGTGTTCTACGGTGTTTGCACTACTTTTTTAACTGTTTACCCACCTGATTTTGGTTGTGTGTGTATATTTTGTGTATATTACTTACCTCCTAAGGGAGTGTATCCTCTGAGATACTTTTGGCATATTGTCACAAAAATAAAGTACCTTTATTTTGAGTAACCCTGAGTATTGTGTTTTCTTGTGATATAGTGCTAAGTGATTTAAGTGGTATAGTAGAATCTTTGCATGTTTCCTAGTTCAGTCTAAGCTGCTCTGCTATAGCTACCTCTATCAGCCTCAGCTGCTAGAACACCTCTAATCTACTAATAAGGGATAACTGGGCCTGGCACAAGGTGTTAGTACCACAAGGTACCCACTATAAGCCAGGCCAGTCTCCTACAGTCATTTCAACAGGCTTAGGAGCCAAAGTGATAGTGGTATTAGTAGACTGTGCAATAACCTCGAACTAGTGCTTCAGTCTATTCTTTGTGGAATTTACGGCAGCTCTAACATGGGAGCATTTGGTCTTTGTTATGTTCACCATTTTTCTGATGTCAGAAATCTTCCCAGAAAGGAGACTAGTAAGGAGGATTGAGCTGCAAACAAGACATGAAATAACCAGATTTGCAACTAGGGAATCCTGGTTGGAGAGTATATGGTTCAGATGTTCTGGCCGGCGGTCTTGCGATGTTTCCGAGTTAATATAGCTTGATTATGCTTCTCATGGTGAATGTTTTAATTCAGAAGGAAACCAAGAGATTTTTCCAGTAAAGTTTCCTTGACTTTTAGAAAAACTCCTACACTCTCAAAGGTTTCCAGCAAAAACCTTATGAAGTTGTCATTAGTCTTTGGAGAGTAAAAGAAATATGTCTTGCCAGAAGTAATTTAAAAAAATGTATACTTCATTGATGTTTGTACAGCTTGCAATGCCGGTTCGATCTTAGCGATGGATTCAGGAGAGTTGAAATGACAATAAACTTCCTAACTGTACTAGTGATAAAATATGCTTTGTGTTTCAGAGGATCTACATCTCTCAGCATAAAGATTAAAGAGTAAGGGCATTAGAATGGTGAATTGAAGGACACCACCTGGAATGGAAGAGGTATCAGAGAGCAACCTCCCATTTTTATTGGCTGAGTTTAATCTGTAAGATAAGATTTGAATCAGAAGGACCTTTTTGCGACCATGTACAGTCCTGCTACAATGCCTGAAATACTAATATAAAGCCTTTCCAAGCTCAACACCATTTCCTACACTATGTCACAGTGTGAGAAAGAGCCTCTTTGTTTGTGGTAACCACCATACTTTGCTCACTAATAAAGCTGTTACTTTACCTCTGCACACTAGGGCACTGCTATCCGGACCCAGATGCACGTGCAATGACCCCTACCATATGGTACACTTGTATAATCCTCAGTTTACATATTTAACTGTATAGTAACGTCATAGCATATGGCGCAGGAAAATACATAAATGGCATGGAAAGTTCAATACCTGTGGACTGCAGCACTTTTTGCACCATTCATAATGATGGAAGGCTCCCAGATGGCAAGGGCATAGACAAAATGACCTAGCAGACTCAAATTAGACATAGGAGCACCCCTGGAGACTCTAGCAGGAAGCTGGACCTCCAACTGGAGTGAAAAGCACCACCAGGAGAGATGAAGAACTAAGCAAAAGAAACAAGAGCAACAAGCTAGAAACCTCTGCTGGATTGAGTAGGATTGACATGAGCATGGAAACATACCTCTGGGAGCAAAGAAGTATTGCAGCGCAAAGAGGATGAGAATCTCACCCTTTATATACCCCTAGCATAGTAAATTACATCAGAAGATGATGCCACCATATTGGATTGAAAAGGCATATCAATAATAAATGAGTAAGCTAACATAATGGAATGGGAATTAGAGACTTCCTCCCCAGGAATTCTGGGAAGAAGGACTATGGTGGCTTCCAACATCTCCCCAATCCCATCCCCCCAAGAGAGAGGAACACCGAATACTGCACCGGTGGGCCAACTGCTATGAAGGAATACCCCTCAATGCTTAAGGTGGCATACCAGCACTGCCACTGTGTGAGAAAGTAGCTTCTTTGTTGCATGGTTACCCCCATTTTTGGCCTGTTTGTCAGTGTGTTTTGACTGTGTCACTGGGATCCTGCTAACCAGGACCTCAGTGCTTATGCTCTTTCACTTCCCAAATTTGTCACTACATACTGGTAACCCAGTATTTCATCCCAAATTGGCACACTGGACCTCCCTTATAAGTCCCTAGTATATGGAACCTAGGTACCCAGGGCATTGGGGTTACAAGAAATCCCTTTGGGCTGCAGCATTTCTTTTGCCACCCATAGGGAGCTCATGCAAAGGCTTCTACAGGACCGTCATTGCAGGCCGTGTGACATGGTGCATTCACCCTTTCACTGCCGTTTACACGGTACCAGGTCACTCATAACTCACCTTTATGTTAGGCCTTCCTGCCCTGAGGCTGGGTGCAGAGTACCTGTGTGTGAGGGTGTCACGTAGGCTCTCATTATTCTAATGAAACTACTGGATTTTGAGCAGAAGAATCGCCTGTGGTGTGGGAGATTAAGCCTAACCCACTGCGTGTGAGACCTGTCTCTCCAATCCGGGTTTTTGCTCCGGCTAACTAGCAGTGCCTCATCTCTACCCAAGGATAGGGATGACTGGGCAGCTGAGCGCGGGAAATAATTGTTGAGTCGTGGTCACTCAGGTCTCATCCATTTCTCTCAGTAACATTTAGTCTCATATATAAATGACAAACAGAGGCAGTATATGTTTTAATAATGAGTTTAATAAAACAACTGCATCCTAGATAGAAAAGCGTGAGCTGCAATAACCAGGATGACACAACATGACAGTATTAGAATTGTGATGAGAAGAGTGAAGCATAAAAACAACGCTATCATATTGTCACTATTGTCAATAGACTAACTCCTACCTAGGCTGTGATAGAGCACAGCATGTTAAGCTCTAATTCTGCCCTTCAGGTTCCCCTAGGAAGACATCATCCCCCATACCTGAGTAAAGGCCTGCGGTCTGCTGTAGCATATGTAGCGAAGCATTCGGCAATCAGCATACAGTCGTGGTTCTCTGGCTGTTGGAGACTAAACTTCTACCACGTTCACTGGCAATGTACCTTCCTGTAGCCTTGGAAGAATCACAGAGTGATCAAGAATGTCTTGTTTGAGAACAGAGTGCTTGCCTCGGCAAAAACAGTAAGAGAAACAGAAAATAAAACAAGACCATAAAAGTGGCTATTGTAACAGTAATAAAATGAAGCAGAATAAAATATATCTAGGTTAAGGTGCACAGCGTCTTGGCCTAGTGTGTTAAAATAACGTACATGGAGCTATGGCTAAAATGGCTACACAACAAGGGCACCCCTGCAATAGCAGTGGTGCTCCCACATCATCCAGGACCAATTGCCCAGACTTTGTGAGTGCAGGGATGCAATTGTATATGTGTACTAGACATAGGTCACCACCTATGTCTAGCTACATATTGGTAACTCAGAATATGGCCATGTGAGGTGACTAACATCTTGGAATTATACCCCAATGATGATTCTAGCATTGGTTGTATAATTCCATACACTCTGGGGCTCCACAATGGACCCCCGTACTGCTATACCAGCCTTGTGAGGTTTTGAAGGCAGCCCAGCTGCTGCCAAACCACAGACAGGTTTCTGCCCTCCTGCTGCATGACAGCTCAAGCTCAGGAAGGCAGAACCAAAGGATATCCTTTGAGAGAGGGGTTTTTCACCCTCTCCCTTTGGAAATAGGTGTTACAGGCATGGGAGGGGTAGTCTCCCAGAGCCTCTGGAAATGCTTTGAAGGGCACAAATGATGCCCTCCTTGCATGATCCAGTCTACACCAGTTCAGGGACCCCCACTCCCCTGTCCATCACCACCCCAGGGGTGGTGCTCAGAGCGCCTCCAGAGGGTCCCTGGGTTTTGCCATCTTGTTTTCAGGATGGACAGGGAACTCTGGGAGCATCCGAGTGGCAAGTGCCAGCAGGTGACGTCAGAGCCCTCCCCTGATAGGTGCTTACCTGTTTAGGTGACCAATAACCCTTTCAGGGCTATTATGGTCTCTCCTCTAGCTGGTTCTTCAGATTTGGATTGCAAGACTCCAGCAGGAATCCTCTGCATCCTTTACTTCACCTTCTCACTGAAGAAACTGCATCTGGACCTCCAGGAACTCTACAAAACTACAACAAATAACCCAGGACAACTTCTGCAACTCTGTATCATCAGCTCCTGCGAGCAAATGCATCCTCAGAGTGCTTACAGTCTTCAGCCTACTCCAGAAGAGCAAAGGAATCTCCCTAGAAGTGAAGGTATCACTTCCCTGCTCCAGCAGGTACCCCCTGCAGCAACGACTTGCGGCTTGGGTCCCCTCTCCTGGCAAAGTGCGTGGATCCAGCAACATGGGTTGTAGACTGAATTGGTCCAAATGGTCCTGACGTCCTGCTGTCCAACTTTGGTGGAGACAAGTGCTTGCATTCCTACGCAAGACAGTACCCCCATACACTGCATGATTTCCAGTTGCCAAAGCTTGTTTGCAACCTTCCACAAAGTTCTTCATGCACAGCACAGCTCTGGCCCCCAGCACTCCCTCCTGTGATGCACAGTTTCCTGCGACATTCTCCGGCAGCGTGGGACCCTTTGTTATAGTGCTTCAGGGGCCTCATTTGTACCTCCTTTGTCTCATCTTGTGGGATTCCTAGTCATGCTGCCTGGTATTCTGAGGGCTCTCTACACTGCTGAGGGCCCCTCTGATTCCTCCTGGGTAGAGTTGACCTTGTCCTTCCTGATCCCGGGCAGCGCCATTTTCCTCTAACCACGAGCTTTGCATTTGCCAAGGTTTGCTAGCAGAATCCAGTGACGCAAACCAGACTTCAATCACCCATCAAGCGTGGAAAATCATCTGCACTAACCAGAAACCCGCATCCGTCTTCTTGGGCACAGTACTTACTGTTGTTCTTCACTGTTTGTTCCACTTTTGCAACTTCATATGGGCTAGAGGGGGTTCCTGTTCTTCCTGGACTCTTCTGTGCTTCTTGGCTTGGTCCCCTTATTCTACAGGTCTTCAGGTCCAGGAATCCATTGTAAGTGTCCTGCAGTCTCTTCTGGTCCTTGTATAATCTTCTTTTTGGTTTTCTTCTGTGTAGTAGGAAAGTTCCTGTGATTTACTCCTGCTTTTCTGGGCTGTAGGGTGAGTTCTATAACTTACCTTTGGTGTTTTCTTACACTCCCAGAGCCCCTCTACACACTACACTTGCCTAGGTGGGAAACGGACATTGGCATTCCACTTTCTTAGTGTATGGTTTGTGTTGGACTTTTTTGCTTATGCAGAGTCATCCCCAATCTTTTTGCCTCCTATTTTTCCTGACCTGTTGCTGTTGGCTTTTGAACTCTGAGCACTTTACCACTGCTAACCCGTGCTAAACTGCATATGCTCTCAGTGTAAATTGTATGGGTGATTGGTTTATCCATGATTGGCTTATTTGATTTACTAGTAAGTCCCTAGTAAGGTGCACTAGAGGTGCCAGGGCCTGCAAATCAAATGCTACTAGTGGGCCTGCAGCACTGGTTGTGCCACCCACATAAGTAGCTCTGTAATCATGTCTCAGACCTGCCACTGCAGTGTCTGTGTGTGCAGTTTTAACTGTAAATTCGACTTGGCAAGTGTACCTACTTGCCAGGCCTAAACCTTCCCTTTTCTTACATGTAAGGCACCCCTAAGGTAGGCCCTAGGTAGCCCCAAGGGCAGGGTGCAGTGTATGGTTAAGGTAGGACATATAGGCGGTCATTCTGACCGCGGCGGGCGGCGGTAGCCATGCGGTCACCGCCATCTGGCCGCACCGCGGTCAAAAGACCGCGGCGGCCATTCTGGCTTTCCCGCTGGGCCGGCGGGCGCCCGCCAAAGGAGCGCCCGCCGGCCCAGCAGGAAAGGCCCTGCAACACAGAGGCTGGCTCCGAATGGAGCTGGCAGTGTTGCAGGGGTGCGACGGGTGCAGTTGCACCTGTCGTGATTTTCACTGTCTGCTAAGCAGACAGCAAAATCATGCTGGGGCCCTGTTAGAGGGCCCCTGCACTGCCCATGCTAGTGGCATGGGCAGTGCAGGGGCCCCCAGGGGCCCCACGACACCCGTTCCCGCCATCCTGTTCCTGGCGGTAAAAACCACCAGAAACAGGGTGGCGGGAAGGGGGTCGGAATCTCCATGGCGGTGCTGCTTGCAGCGCCGCCATGGAGATTCAGCCCAGACAGGGGAAATCCGGCGGGAAACCGCCGGATCCCCTTTTCTGACCGCGGCGTCAGAATGGGCAGGGAAGCACCGCCAGCCTGTTGGCGGTGCTTCCGTGGTCCTCCACCCTGGCGGTCGATGACCGCCAGGGTTGGAATGACCCCCTTAGTAATGTGTTTTATATGTCCTGACAGTGAAATACTGCTAAACTCATTTTTCACTGTTGCAAGGCCTGTCCCTCTCATAGGTTACCATGCGGACTACATTTAAATCTGATTAAAGTGTAGATTCCCTTTGGGAGCGGATGGACATGTGGAGTTTGGGATCTCTGAGCTCACAATTTAAAAATACATCTTTTAGTAAAGTTGATTTTAAGATTGTGTATTTGAAAATGCCACTTTTAGAAAGTGAGCATTTTCTTGTTTATACCATTTCTGTGACTCTGCCTGTTTGTGGATTCCCTGTCTGGGTCAGTTTGACAGTTGGGCTGGTTGCACCTCACACTAGACAGTGACACAAAGGGTGCTGGGGTGTCGTCTGCATTTCCTGATGAGCCATCTGTGCTGGAAGGGAGGGGAGGAGTGGTCACTTAAACCTGAAAGGGCTGTGCCTGTCCTCACACAATGCAGTCTCCGACCCCCTGGTGAGTGTCTGGGGCCTGGCCTGGGCAAGGCAGGATTTCACATTCAAAAGAGACATTACTTTGAAGAAGGCCTACTTCAAAGGAGAAATTGGGTATAAGAAGGGCACCCAAAACCACAGACTTTAGATCACTTCTGGACATCAAGAGGAACCTCTGCCTGGAGAAGAGTTGAAGAGCTGAGGAGAAGTGCTGCCCTGCCTGTGACTGTGCTTTGTGGAGCTATCCTGCAGTTGTTGCTTCTGCCAGAGTAAGAGGGCAAAGACTGGACTTTGTGTGCCTTCCATCTTGTGAAGAAATCTCCAAGGGCTTGATTTAGAACTTGCCTCCTGTTGTTTGAAGTCTCAGGGACAGCAAAGACTTCTCTCTGCCAGCACCTGGAGTCTCTGGAGAGACTCCTGCTCTGACAAGTGGTGCCCTATCCAGTCCCTGGGCCCTTGAAAGGAAAGCTGGTGGAAATCCAAGGAAACCGACTTTGGACGACTTCGGACCGAAGCAGCTGCTGAATCCGGTGACGCCGCCTGCAACCGACTCTGTGATCTTCGCTGGAACACGACGACCTTCGCAGGCCCGACGCCGCTGCAGCCCCGCTGAAGTCTGCGACTCCGTGGAAGTCGCCACACCACGTCGTGACCGACGCCACTCGAAGTGCGCGGATTCAACGTTTCGCACAGATGCCTCGATCCCCGACTTCACGCATCGACTTGTTTTCACTCTTCACCAAAGGTACTGTACTTGGGTGTCTACGCGACTCCGTGTCCGGACTTGACTTGGTTATGTCGGATTTTTTTCGTTTTGGTCTTGTTTTGTTTAGATAAATATTCCCTATTATTCTAAACTGGTGTTGTTCATTTTGTAGTGTTTTCATTAAGTTACTGTGTGTGTTGGTATAACTACTTTACACCTAGCACTCTGAGGTTAAGCCTACTGCTCTGCTAAGCTACCAATGGGTTAAGCAGGGGTTAGCTGAGGGTGATTCTCTTTCACCCCAACTAGAGTGAGGGTCCTTGCTTGAACAGGGGTAACCTGACTGTCAACCAAATACCCCATTTCTAACAGTTTCTGTTCTCCCTATTGTGATTTTCACTATTTGCATTGTTTTCTAACTGTTTACTTAGCTGTTTTGTTGGATGTTAGTGTATATATTGTGTATATTACTTATCTCCCAAGGGAGTATAGTCTCTAAGGTATATTTTGCAAGTGTGTCACTAAAATAAAGTACCTTTATTTTTGTACCACTGGGTATTTGCTTTCCTGTGTGTAAGTACTGTGTGACTGTAGTAATATTGCACAAGCTTTGCATGACTCCTAGTTAGGCTTTGGCTGCTCATCCACACTACTACTAAAGAGCCCTGGCTTCTAGACACTAACTACATACACTAATACGTGCTAACTGGACCTTCTATAAGGTGTAAGTACCTCTGGTACCCACTACAAACCAGGCCAGCCTCCTACACACAGCCCGTCAGGTAAGAAGACAGAGCATCCTACTGAATAGAGAAGGACACAAGAGAAGCTGCTGGGCACAACGCAACCCTCGGTGTAATAGTATGTCCCTCTCCTGAGGCACAAGTTTGTTATGAAACTGCTTAAAGAAATGGTGAAACAGAATTGGGTCGTAAGTAGTAGAAGAATCTTCCAATGACTTCTCAGTGAGAGAATAACCCTTCTAATGAATCAAAAACTGCAGGCAATTCCTAAAGAATCAGGAATCACAAATGTTTTGAACTTCATATTCAGGAGCATCATTAGTCAAACTCAATAGTGGGTGCGAAGAAACATGATTAAAAGAATCCTTTACACAGGTTTTAACTGTGAATAATGGAGAACAGGATGTACCTTCCATGAAAGAGGCAACTCAATCCAGAATCCCACCAGGTTAATGACACGAACAATTTTGAACTGTCCATAAAACAGAGGTTTGAATTTGTTTAATGGGAGGTGGGCAGGTAAGTATTTGTAAGATAGCAACACCTTGTCCCCAACTTAATAAGTAGGAAACTGATGCTGATGGGCATCCAAATAGACTTTCATTTTCCTCTGGTATTCCTGCAAATTTAGGAATATTTTGCCACTACCATTTGTGTATGATAAGTGAAAGAAGCAACAGCAGGAACCTGCAGGCCTGATGGAAAGGTTCAACGATAAAGCCCATGCAAACAGAAAAATGTAGTTGCCTTGGCTGCTCTATGAACTGAATTATTATATGAAAACTCAGTGATAGACCAGTCACTCTGAATAGAATTGCAAACATTTGCAAACATTTAGGAGGTATTGTCCAAGACTCTCATTTAGGATGCCGCAGCAAATCTGCTCTTGCAGAACTGTGCCTTAGGACAACAGATTGTTAGAATGTAGGGTGCACGCCACTTCTGCTAAATCAGTACTGTCATAAAAAAATACCTGACTAAATCACAGTGCCTTATGTGCCCTCCTAAACTTACAGAGTGAGAAGTAATTGTAGTAGCCCAAAATGCACAAACCTCTAGCCTACTCTCAGTGAACAGCGGAAAAACAGGTGAGTCCTTTTTGTACATTATCCCAATCATACATATCCATAGCAACAATAAAAAAAGACACAATGAAAGTACACAAAGTATTTATTGCAACTAACGTAGTCTATTATGAAAGAAATTAGATGTGACAACAATACTGACAATAATTATAAAAATCATGATAGCAGTTAGAAAACTGTATAACACAAGTAATGGCACCATAATGCAAATCTAGTGGCCTAATCTTATCCTGTAATTGTATGCACAGGGAGACTATTGTTATTATTTGTGATCTCTCGGAGCAGAGAGCCCCATACCTCTGTTTGCGTAGTCAAGCCGTCCTAATAGGGAGTGAAAACCCAGTTTACACAGGCTGGATGCCCCGGAGGACATTGTTCCACAGGCCGGTCAGCTTTGTTAGATCTTTCTCTCTAAAAAAAACCACTATGGGAGCTAATTTATAATGTTAGCTTGATACAGTGAAAAGCTTCTGTGTCATGTCTTTAGGAACCTGAGAATGATTGCTAGACAGACAGAAAACAACACCTGGCACTTGTGCCTACAGAGCAGTAGGAGAATGCACAGACAGAATCCCAGGCAAATGGCTGCTCAACAAAACACATTACAGTGTGTTCCAAAACAATTGCATAAAAGAGAAAATGTGCAATGCATGACAGTGCAAAACAAAGATATTGGCGGTTATTACAACCTTGGCGGTCCAAGACCGCCAGGGCTGTTTTGACGGAAGCACCGCCAACAGGCTGGCGGTGCTTCCAAGCTCATTACGACCACGGCGGTTGCGCTGCGGTCGCACCGCCGGAGCCGGCGGTTTCCCGCCACATTTGCTCCGGCGGTGATAATCTGCCAGGGCAGCGCTGCCCAGGGGATTACGAGTCCCCGACCGCCAGCCTTTTCCTGATGGTTTGAACCGCCAGGAAAAGGCTGGCGGTATGGGGAGTGGCGGGCCCCCTGACAGTTTGCCCCGGCAGTGAAAATCCGCCAGGGCAGCGCTGCCCAGGGGATTATGAGTCCCCGACCGCCAGCCTTTTCCTGATGGTTTGAACCGCCAGGAAAAGGCTGGCTGTACGGGGAGTCACGGGGCCCCTGGGGGCCCTTGCACTGCCCATGCCACTGGCATGGGCAGTGCAGGGGCCCCCTGACAGGGCCCCGTGCAGCTTTTCACTGTCTGCATGGCAGACGGTGAAAAGCGCGACCGGGTGCAACTGCACCCGTCGCACGGCAGCAACACCGCCGGCTCCATTTGGAGCCGGCTCCAGTGTTGCGGCCGAGATTCCTGCTGGGCCGGCGGGCGGAAACCAGGTTTCTGCCCGCCGGCCAAGCGGGGATCTCAAAATGACCGCGGCGGGAGTGCGGCCACATTGGCGGCCACCCGGCGGTCATATCTTGGCCGGGTCATAATGAGGGCCATTGTGTTTTCTAGAGAGCTAGGATATGAGGTATAATTATAGTGACCCCATGAATAGGCCTCAAGACACGGCGTTCTGTCTGGTTATTGGTTTGTGGATGAAAACCAGAGGACAATGTGACCTCGATATGTAGGGATTTGCAAAAAAAGTTTCCAAAGGTGGGATAAGGAATGTAATCCTCAGTCTGACAAAATTATTTGAGAAAGTCTAAATAGACAGAAGATTTAATGCAAGAAGATTTGTCCCAATGCTTTTGCTGGTGGCAGTTCCTTAAGAGGAATGAAGTGTGCTATCTTAGAAGAATCCACTGTTGCTATTATGACCCAATTTGCTGCTGAAGAGGGTAAAGGGGTAGTGAGTTCAGTAGCTATAGTGTGCCAGTGTACAGGTGTAGGAAGGTGGCTTTCTAGTAGCAAGGTTACCCCCATTTTTGACCTGTTTGTCAGTGTGTTTTTACTGTCTCAGTGGGATCCTGCTAATCAGGACCCCATTGCTCAAAATTTGTGGCCTATATGTGTTGTCAGTATGCTTAGCTCTGTCACCGGAGTTCTGCGAACCAGAACTCCAGTGCTTATGCTCTCTCTGTTTGCCAAATTTATCACTATAGTTTAGTGACTCCATATTCCAATTCAGATTGGCACACTGGACCCCCCTTATAAGTTCCTAGTATATGGTACCTAGGTACCCAGGGCATTGAGGTTCCAGGCGATCCTTATGGGCTGCAGCATTTCTTTTGTCACCCATAAGGAGCTCATACAAACACTCCTTCAGGACTGCCATTGCAGCCTGAGTGAAATAGTGCACACATTATTTCACAGCTATTTTCACTGCACCAGTTAACTTATAAGTCACCTATATGCCTAACCTTCAGTTATTGAAGGCTAGGTGCAAAGTTACTGTGTGTGAGGGCACCCTTGCACTTGCAAAGGTGCCCCCATATTGTCCAGGACCAATTCTCCATACTTCGTGAGTGCGGGGACATTGTTATAAGAGTGCACTACATATATGTCAATACATATATGTAGCTTCACAATGGTAACTCAAAACATGGCCATGTGAGGTGTCTAAGATTGTGAAATGTAACCCCCAATCCAAATTTGGTGTTGGGGGGCCAATTCCATGCACCCTGAGGGATCCAGCATAGGCCCCCAGTACTGCCAAAGCAGCTCTCTAAGGTTTCCACTGCAGCTCTAGCTGCTGCCACCTCACAGACAGGTTTCTGCCCTGCTGGGGATTGAGCAGCTCAATCCCAGGAAGGCAGAACAATGCATTTCCTTTAGGAGAGGGGTGTTACACCCTCTCCAATTGGAAATATGTTTTACAGGCATGGGAGGGGTATCCTCCCAGAGCCTCTGGAAATACTTTGAAGGGCACAAACGGTACCCTCCTTGCATAATCCAGTTTACACCGGTTCAGGGACCCCCAGTCCCTGCTCTGGTGTAAAACTGGACAAAGGAAAGGGGAGTGACCACTTCCCTGTCCGTCAACACCCCATGGGTGGTGCCCAGAGCTCCTCCAGAGTGTCCCTTAGCCATCTTGTATTCCAAGGTGTGGGGACCCTCCGGGAGCATATGAGTGGCCAGTGCCAGCAGGTGATGTCAGAGACCCCTCCTGATAGGTGCATACCTGGGTAGGTAGCTAATTCCCCTCTCAGGGTTATTTAGGTTCTCTCCTCTCTGTGTTTCCTCAGATTCGGTTTGCAAGACTCCACCAGGACACCTCTGCATCCTCTGCTTCAGCTTTTGACCATCGGATCAACCGCAGACTGCTCCAGGTCCGCTGTAACTGCAACAAAGTATCCAGGAAGGCTACTGTGACCCTGCAACTTTAGCTCCAGCCAGCAACTGCAACAGTTTCCAGGTTGTGCATGCTCTGAGGACTGCCTGTCTTCATTCTGCACCAGAAGGACAAAAGGAATCTCCTGTGGAGTGACAGAGTCACTCCCCTGCTTCAGCAGGCACCTCTCTGGAACGACAACCGGTACTCTGGAACTCCTCTCCTGTCGACGAGCGTGATCCCTGGAACACAAGTGGTGGACTGAAGTGATCCTAACTGTCCAAGGTCCCAGCTGTCCAAATTTTCTGCAGGTAAGCGCTTGCCTCCCCGTGCCAGACAGTACCCCTGTGCACCACGTCTTTTGCAGCTCCTTGGGTTTCTGTGCACTTCTTTCAAACATCCTTCATGAACAGCATAGCCCAGGTCCCCAGCACTCTATCCTGTGACGCTCAGCTCCCTAAGTTGTTCTCCAGCAGCGTGGGATCTCTTTGTGTAGTGCTGTGATGACCGCATTCTGTAACTCCTTTGTCCCCGTGTTCTGGGGCTCCGGTGGGTGCTGCCTGGTCTTCTGAGGGCTCTCTAAAGTGCTGAGAGCGCCCTCTGCATCCTCAGTCCGAGTTGAGGGACCCAGGTCCCTCCTGGGCCCAGGTAGTACCCTTTCCCGCCAACCGTGACATTTGCGTGAGCCAAGGCTTGTTGGCTGAATTCAGTGACAAAAGCTAGCCTTCATCCAATGACTCAATGTGGGACATCTCTTGCGCCAAGCAGGAACCTGCAGCTGTCTTCTTTGGTGCATTTCTGACTTCTTCATCTAACCGGGGAATCCACTTTTGCACCTCATCCGGGTTAGCAGGGGCTCCTGTTCTTCCCGGACTCTTCATCGACTTCTGGACTTTGTCTCCTCTCTCCTCAGGTCTTCAGGTCCAGGATTCCATTGTTGGTTTCTTGCAGTCTTGCTTGGTTTTTGTATAATCCTTTACCACAACTCCTAGTGTGTTCTGAGGAAACTTGCTGTACTTTACTCCTGCTTTCCTGGGCTCTGGGGTGGGGTAATTTACTTACCTTTTGTGTTTTCCTGTGCTCCCAATGCCCCTCTATGCACTACACTTGCCTAGGGGGGAAACAGACATTCACATTCCACTATTTGAGTATATGTTTTGTGTTGCCCCTAGGGACCTTTGCATTTTGTTGAGTTTTTCCCTGTTTGCACTATTTTTTGACTATGTAATTACCTGATTTTGGTTACTAGTGTATATATTGTGTATAATACTTACCTCCAGTAGGAGTATTGCCTCTAAGATATTTTTGGCCTTGTATAACTAAAATAAATTACCTTTATTTTTGGTAAAACTGAGTTTTGTCTTTCTTGTGTATCAGTACTGTGTGACTATGGTGGTATTGCAAGAGCTTTGCATGTCTTCTAATTCAGCCTTGGCTGCTCTGCTACAGCTACCTCCAGACAGCCTAAGCTGCTAGACACTGCCTACATTTCACTAAGGTCGATCACTGGACCTGGTATAAGGCATAAGTACCTCTGGTACCCACTACAAAGAAGGCCAGCTTCTCACAACAGGTGGAATTGGTAAAGGATTCACCAAGCCTAAAAGCCAGGTTCGAGATTGTTTATTTTGGGCACAAATCGGACATGAGGTGAAATACTGTTTAGTGCCAATAAATACTGAGGGACACCAAAAGGAGCACATTATTAGTTCTAAGATAGATTTGGTACATCAGTAACTAGCAATGGGGAACTCATGGCCAATCGTAAGAACTTGAAGTTGTAATCTTTTTGATAGTATGAATAATGACTTGCCCCTGAAGTTGTATATGATATGCTTTTGAACCTGTCCAAGGATCTCTGTTCCTCCTTTGTAACAATTGTACATCCCGATAATAATTTGGCCATGAATTATTGAGTAGCTCCAATTATACATTGAGGGGCCGGGATATTGTGATTGAAGCTACTTGGGGATTCATATCAACGAGAATGAGCATCAACTAGTACATTCTTAGAACCAGGTATATAAGGCTGAAAAAATAGGCCCATCATGCTTGGAAGCTGTTCCTATATTGCATGAAGATTTCTGTTGTCAGTCCTAACTTCAAAGGGCTCCTGTGTTCCCATTAGGAATTGTCTCCACTCGCTATTGCCTAGCTGCTTGGCCAGAAGTTCCAATTCTAACACAAAATAATTCCTTTTGTCATCTGACAAGATGTGTGAAAGGTAGAAGACAGGAAGTTTCAATCTATTGTCCTCTTCGTTTTTTCAGCAAAACTGCACCCAGGGCTCGAACTGAAGTATTTGTTTTAACTATGACATTCTTAGTGGTGTCAGGATGATGCAAAACAGGGGCTTAGGTGAATGTTAGTTTTAGCTTTCGAGAAGCCTTCTCAGCTTGAGTATCCCACATGAACTTGTGTCGGAAATTGTCTTTCTTAAGGGTTTGGGCGATAAGATCCAAACCATAAGCAAACTTCACAATGGATTCCCAGTAAAAATTGGCAAAACCAATGGAACACTGTGTTTCCTTTATTGTAGTTGGCCTATGCCAATCAAGAATGGCTGAAATCTTTCGATAATCCATGACTATTTCACTTTTATTAAGGCAATAGCCTAACTATTCTACCTCAGGCTGATCGAACTTGCAGTTTTCAGGTTTGAAATATACTTGATTTTTTCGTAACCTATCCAGTACTTGACAGGCAGGTTGATGATGCACAGACAGATTAGATGATAAGACTAGAATTTCTCCCAACTAAACCAGAACTATTTAATACAACAAATCCACAGAGACATGATCCATGGAGCGTTGGAAAATCAGTGGAGATTTGCTCAATCTGAATGGCATGACACAGTATTCAAAATGTTCCAGAGGCGATCAAAAAGTGGTTTTCTATGCATCTGCCTTCTTGATTCTAAAGAGGTGATAGGCTCCCTGAAGATACAACATGGTGAAGATCTGTGCACCTCAGAAAGCCTCTACAATATCTTTAATGAGAGGTAAGGGACATCTGCCGTTGATGGTTACTTTATTCAAACCTCTGAATTGTATGCAAGGGAAAGTAAGTACGTTTATTTAATCGTATAGTCACTTAAAAGTGTTGCAATGCAATGCATAAAAAAGATCATTTAAAAACTGTGACGACTTATAGCAATATATGTGGCAGCTATCGATAGTTTTGCTTAAAATAAATACCTTTGCAGTAACAAACAGCAGACAATAAAACAAAAAATGTTCTTCAATTTAAAAAAAAAAGGTTCAAGTAGTGTGGTGAATAGTCCCCACAGCCACATAAAGAGCAGAGTGTAAATTGGATGAGACTGTAAAGCATACCGCCTCGGCTCAAGGGCTAGTTGTTTATGAGCGTAGACTGGCACGCTCTGCCTGCTCTAAAAATAGAAGTTTGAAAGCAAAGTATCCAGCCAAGGAGGGTCCGCTCAATGCAGTACGGGGCAGGTTAGCTCAAAGGTGCCGATGTGAATGCAGCCATGATGCAGAGCAGGCATGTTCTGAAAGCGGAAGTTTGAGAAGCAAAACATCTGGCTGAGGTGCATGCACTCAATGAAGTCCAGGACAGGTTAGTCCGAGGGTGCCAATAAGAGTGCAGCCAAGATGCAGAGCTGGTTAGTGAAGTGCAAACTAGCAAACATCCGAAAAGGTCGGTCACCGCCACCACATTCACTGCAAAGTCATTAGATGCAGGAGCGGTGGATTAAAAAAATACCCAAAAACGCACAATCAAGAAGCAGACAGTGCAAAGCATGCAGTCAAATCATTTCAAGGGAGCCAGTCACCACTGCGACACTCACTATAAATGGGGTTTAAAGGGACATGGCAGGTGAATGGTTGACTTTTAGCCACATTGCGTCTGGGAGGCTGTCACATTCCAATTCGAGTGAAGCCTTGTGGACAGCTCTAGGGAAGGGCAATGAGCCTTGCTGTATTACAATCTTCTTTTCTACTTTTGACAGATATTTTACCAGACTGAAATTCAGCTGTGGGTTCCCTGGCTTGAAGCAGGCCAGCGCAGCCTGCCTCCATGTGTGTATGTCTCTTTGCTTGATGGGGACACTTAAGAACTCTCTCCTTCCCCCTAGCAGTTTCTTACAAGATCATAGTAGGTGTAGCAAATCTTCTTTTCCGGTGCCGCACAGGCGGTAGACTTTCACAGGGAAAGGTGGAACCGCGAGGGCAGCAGCCCTGGGCGGTACCTCAGGAACTTCTCCTTGACTATAATAGTATACCCTGTATTAAAATACTTTTGCGGTGCTAGTGTGATTATATCGGGCCATCCAAGCGTGGGCTCGGCATGCCTGGACTGCATTGTCTTTGACCAGTGATCAGGTTTTTAATATTTCTCAGACTATTTTTTTTTTAAGGCCAGATGGCTTATAGGAGCATCCCAGCACTGGATAAGCCCAGTGGCTGACAGTGAATCCTGGAGGGGGACCCTCACCGACGAGGAATCTCTATTCTCCAGCTTTTGCCATAGAAGGTGGTTTAGTGTGTTGGGATCTGACTTTCTGATTTTGTTCCAACAGAATATGTAGATCCTGGGTCTGGCCAGTGTCTGCTTTAATTGACGGAACTCCAGCCAGATCTGAGTCAGGGAGGTATAATTCGCAAGATTAAAACATTATTCTATACGGCCTTGTCATTTTGCGGCCAAAACTTTGGCATCTTTTCCCCTCAGTAGTCGCTCTTAAACTATACAGTTGGTTGTAGCTTGTCTTGTATAACCTGAAGCAGGGGAGACAGTGTTGTAGCTTCCAATTTCCTTTTCAGGTTTATGAAGGTTACACCCAATATCAAGCCCTTCCTTTTGATGCAATGGATCAGCTGTTTTTATCAATGATATATTTATTCATTCACTGTTTCAATCTGTGAGCTTGCCCTTTGCCATGTCAGCGCTTTTTTTGTTGTTGATAATCATCATGGTCTTAGTTTTCCCCCAAGAATAATAGTTAGGCCATTTTTGATGGAATATTCTTGTGAGGCCTTGAGCAGTAGTTGCAGTCCTACCTGGAAGTGGCTCACCAGGACCACATCATCAGCATGTAAAAAGGTTGAAAGTGACATGCCCCCTAATTTTAGAGCGTGGGGATTGAAGGTATTTAACTTTTTGTTCGGCCAGGAAAAGAATAAATAGGGCGGGAGCAAGAACACACCCAAGGTTCAGCCCTTGAGTTGTTTGTATTTTCCTAGAGAGGTGTGTCCCCGTGCCCAGCTTGACCTGAAACCATGTTCCTGTGTGGCACAAGATAAGCATATCCAGTGGGGACTGAGGAATTTTCCAGTTTTTCAACTTGCACTAAAGCTTGCCTCATTATCAAAGGCTGCCTTATAGTCAATAAAGGAGAGATGAATGGAAATCCTGGAGCCTTTTGCCACGTCTATCAGGGGGATATTGCCAGGATATTGGTTGTTGTGCCTGATGACTTGGAGAGCCCCATCTGGTTGAGTTGGAGGCCCACATTTTTAGTTCTTCAAGCAGAGTCCTGACAAAATAATTTGCTTTGTTATTGATAAGTGCCACTAAATGATAGTTTTTTGCCAGAGATTTGTCCTCGCTCTTAACAATGGGTGAGATTATGGAGCCTCTATAGAAGGCTGGCATTAGGCCCAAACACCTGATTTGTGAGAAGGTTGGTTCCAGTACCCGTGCACAGAAGGAGGCATCATGCTTGAAGAGGGCCAGAAGAATACTATTAGTGCCCGGGCCCCCTCCCTTCTCCGTTTTGTTATCCGATGTCTTATAATTTTGATGTGAGCTACAGTCAAAGAGGTTGTTTGGCGTGTAATAGACTGACGCAGGGCTGTCTAGAACTAACAGCCTTGGGATCGATGACCTTTAGAGTTATTTGCATGGTTCCTCTGGTCAGATACTGTTTAAAATGATGCACTAGAAATTTTACACAAGTTGCCTCCAGAATGTGGGAGGCGACTCCTCCATGACCTGGGCATAGTGGTTTCATGACCGTAAACCAAAACTGGACGCTGTCATGGTGCTTTGTGTCCGACAACAGTTTTAACCGAGCTCATCATATTGGGCCCTTTTGATGGCCCACTTCTGTCCATTGAGCAGATTTTTCTGTAATCATAGCGTTGTATGAACGTTGATATCCCCTGGTCTATTGCGTAAAGTTCTTAAAGTGACTGGAGTTGTGATAATTGAGCCTTTGATGTGGTGCTTTGCTGCCCTGTTTTTTTCATGTGCAGGCCTTAATTTAACCAGTGTGGCAAGTGTGGCTGCTATCACTTTGGTAAAAAATTCCCACATTCTTAGAGCATTGCTGAAAGATTCCCTTGAATGTTGTAACAGTTCCATTGTAAATGCAGACATGTCCCTTATGGTGGGTGTGAGTACTTAATTATCTTGAAGTTGATGGTAAATACTGTGTCTGGAGCCTCAACTATGCGACAATACAGGTGGGGTTTCATAGAAGGACACCTCTTGTGCAAGGAGGTATGAGTGGACAGGGGAGGGTCACAAATGTGTAGTCCAGTGTTGAGATTGTTCTAGTGGATTGGAATGAAGCTGCTGGGGGGTTATCCTCTATAACCTATAAGCTAGGATGCTCAAGGTCATCCAGAAGTTGTCTGCCGATTCTGTTTGAGATCTCATAGCTATTTCTGCCTTGCCCTGGTGCCTCCCAGTATGAGGATTGGGCTAGAACAAAATCATCTGAGAAGAAGCCCAGGAGATTGAGATTGAAATCCCCTGAAAGGAGGAAGTATGATGTTTCTTCCTCCTCTGTGAACCTCAAGAGCTCCATTGCCAGCAATCTTGAGGTCATAGCCTGCTTTTAGATGGGATATAAAGATTGATGATTGCCACCTTGATTTCCACATCGTTGTTTTGAATTAAGATCTTGATTGCATTACGTTCCAATGACTTGGAGTTCAGAGCTTTTACTGTTATGGGGACAGAAAATGCCAGACCATCCAGTCAGTGGCCATTTTTAGCCCCTTTAGCATCTGGAACAGAGAATTCTATGAAACCTTGTATGTGAAATATTTCAGAAAACTTGGTCTCCTGCATGAGGATGATGTCAAAGGATTTCATATACTGATGGAAGTCAGGATCGGGTAATTTTGTGGCAAGGCATTTAACATTCCAGGCGCATGGACAAAAAGTGCCTCATTTGACTTTGGAGGGTGTCCGGTGATCAGGACTTCGTCATGTGCTAGAGGCAAACAGTTTATTGTCCTCAAGATCCACCCCAAATTGCAAACAAGTAGTGCAGTTATGTGCTGTTTCTGGCCTTGTGGACTGTTTATGACTGCCTTATTTAGTAGTAAAGACCCCCTGCCTCCTTGAGCATAGAGAAGGTAGATTTTTGTGGCCAAGCACCCTCTCTTTGTTGATCAAAAGAGAGCAGAGGTGAGGAGTAGCCAGGTTCATAATGTGGGATGAGCTTCATGCCCCATCTCTTAACCCCTTCGCTGCCAGGGCTTTTCCCCCTCAGGTGCTAGGCCTTTTTTTTTTGGCTATTTGGGGCAGTTCGCACTAAGGCCCTCATAACTGTTTGTCCACATAAGCTAGCCACGCCAAATTTGAAAGCCTTTTTTCCAACATACTATGGATTCTAGAGGTACCCAGAGTTTGTGGGTTTCCCAGGAGGAGACCAAGAGCTTAGCCAAAATACAGCACAAATTTCATTTTTTTTCAAAAACATTGAAGGGCTGCAGAAGAAGGATTGTGTTTTTTTCCCTAAAAATGGCATCAACAAAGGGCTTGCGGTGCGAAAATCACCATCTTCCCAGCTTTCAGGAAAAGGCAGACTTGAATAAGAAAACCACATTTTTCAACAGAATTTTGGCATTTTACTCGGACATACCGCATTTTTACTATTTTTTGTGCTTTTAGCCTCCTTCCAGTTAGTGACAGACATGAGTCTAAAACCAGTGATGGATCCCAGAGAGCTAAACATTTATGAAGAGCAGACAAACCTCTGAATTCACCAAGGGGCCATTTTTGTAGATCCTACAAGATTTTCCTACAGAAAATAATAGCTGAAATAAAAAATAGTGAAATTGGGGTAAAAAAAAACAATTTTTCTCCATGTTTTACTCTGTAACTTTTTCCTGTGGTGTCAGATTTTCATAAGCAATATACTGATATGTCTGCTATACTCTTCTGGTTGCGAGGATATACAGGGCTTGTAGGTTCATCAAGAACTCTAGGCACACAGAGCCAATGAATGAGCTGCACCTTACAATGGGTTTTCATTCTATACCGGGTAGACAGCAATTTATTTGGTGAAATATAAAGAGTGAAAAATAGGTATCAAGAAACCCTTTGTATTTCCAGAATGGGCACAAGATTAGGTGTTGAGAAGCAGTGGTTATTTGCACATATCTGAATTCCGGGGTCTCCATATTATCACGTGAATTACAGTGCATTTCTTAAATAGACATCTAGGGGAATCCAAGGTGGGGTGAGTTGTGGAGCTCTCACCAGGTTTTGTTACCCAGAATCCTTTGCAAACCTCAACATTTGGCCAAAAAACACCTTTTCCTCAAATTCCGGTGACAGAAAGTTCTGGAATCTGAAGGGAGCTACAGACTTCCTTCTACCCATCGTTTCCCCAGGTCTCCCGATAAAAATGGTACCTCACTTGTGTGGGTAGGCCTAGTGACCGTGACAGGAAATGCCCCAAAACACTATGTGGACACATCAAAATTATCAAATACAAAACGACCTGTTTTTGTGGAGGGGGGGCACCTGCGTTTTTGGTCCTGGGCTCAGCAGCCATCTAGGGAAACCTACCAAACCCAAACATTTCTGAAAACTAGACACCGAGGGAATCTAGGGAGGGTTGACCTGCCTGGATCCCCTAGTGTTTTTACATTTTCCCACATTTCTGTGTGGGATCACTGCACCAGCACACATTTCCTACCATCCAATGGTCCCCTAAGTCTCCCAGTAAAAATGATACATCACTTGTGTAGGTGGGCCAAGTGCCTGTGACAGGGAAGGGCCAAAAACGTGTGAAAAATGAAGGGGAACAAAAGCGGGTCTAAAAGGGCAGTTTACAAAATAAAACATTTTTAGGCTGACAAATGGGGCAGATTTTTTATCGGTATAGCTGCGACAATGCTGAGTGGTGGCTTTCCGCAGATTCTGGAAGGTTCCATCGCGAAAATGTGGGGAAAATGTGTGATTTCCAGCAAAGCTGGAGGTTTGCAGGGCATTGTGGGTAAGAAAACGGTGTGGGGTGCATGTAAAGCACACCACCCTGGATTCACCCAGATGTGTAATTTTCAGATGTGTCTAGGTCTTATGGATTTTTCTACATGGCAGTGTCCCAAAGTCCAAAAAGGTCAGCCTTCGCCATTCCAAGTTGGACGATTTTGAGAGTTAGACAAGCTCTTATGGCCCAAATGTAAAACCAAAACCCTAAATAATCAAATATCCTCTTGCTTGCCGTGGGATAAGATGTTTTAATGTGCGAGGAAGAGCTGAAAGACTGTTACCTCATTCAGTTTTTTTTTTTTATTCCCTGGCATCTAGTAGGCTTTTTGGCCCCCCAGGGAGTGGATCGGGGGTAATTGCCTTTCCTTTCCATTGATGCCTCTCTTGCCCCCTCCACACATTTCTCTTCCGATCTGCGCTGGATGGGGGCAGCCTCTGATGAGGTCAGCGCGCGATCGCACGCTGACGTCATCAGACGCCACAGAGGTTCCGGGGGAAGGGGTGGAAGGGGAAGCGATTCTCCTTCCATCCCTGCCCAGGGGAGGGGGGTGCTTGACCATCAGGGGGAGCGGACGTGACGGTTACGTTCTCGGCACCTGAGCGATGCAAACAAGGATGTAACTGTTATGTCCTGGGCACCCAAGGGTTTAAATGTCAGCCATTCAGACAGCACTTTATGAGCAATTGCGGTTGTGCTCCAAGTGGCCTTGGTTGCTTTTCTTCCATAGGGGTCATCTGTCCTCAGAAATTCTATGGCAATGAGGTGCATTGATCTCAGATTGGCTAAGATCAAAATTGATGATATTAGTTGAAAAATGTTGCCCCTATTCAAAACATTGCAGTTTATTTTTGATTTATACTTTGCTGTCCAGCAGTTCTTATTGAATCTTGGTGTGCTGTTCCAGAGTCCTTGAGTGTGTGACCTTCGATCCTCTGACCAAATTTGCCTGTTCGCCTTTGATCCATGGGAAACAGTGTATAAGTTGGTAGGGCCAGTTGCTGTTCTTGCATGCACTTGCTCAATGCCTGGCCCCAACATAACGTGCCTCACTGTTAGGTCTCGGTCAACACCTGACACATTTTGCTGAGGGCTGCTCAAGGGTTTTTGTTATGAATTTCTACTCCATTTGTGTTACTATGAGTGCTCCTATGATTTTGCAATGCAGACTCTGTAGAGCAAGTATATCCTTCTTCCAAGTTCAAGGATAAACTCCTCATGGCTTCAGTTGTTCCCCTCCTGGAGGGTCAGGGCAAGGTTGCACCTCCAGGACGTTGTGGCTGTGATGCCCTTCCCTAACGTTGTTGGTAGGCTGGTTGTCCACAGTTGGAGTTCCCTGTGCATGAGAAGTCAGTTTCTGGTGATCCATCTCTGTTTGTCTCGCCGCTGCTCTGAATAAAGGGTAGACATCTATCTGACTTGGACAGCATTTTTTTGTTCTGACATTTCCTTCTTTGGGATTTTCTGTGTTTGGCCAGGTCCGATTTAAGGTCCAACTTGACAGTGGCTGCTGACTGCTCCAATTCAGGAAGAGCTGGTACTGGTCTCGAAGCTTCACTGATGTTTGTGATTGGGCTTGGGATATTCTTGTCTGCAATTGCTGCTGTTGTCGAAGCTTCAGTTATGTCTGAAATTGGGTCCGGGCTGCTCCCGTCCACAGTTGTTGGAGGGTCAGGGTTTTAGAGGCCTTGTTGCGCAGAGCTGGTCATTAAGGTCAGGGGCCTGATTCACAAAGGAAAACTTACACCAAAAGTCTAAGTTTAGACCAAAAGTCTAAACTTAAACCAAAAGTCTAACTTTACTCGTAGTAAAGTTAGACTTTTGGTCCAAGTTTAGACTTTAGGTCTAAACTTACACCAAAAGTCTAACTTTTCTCATTGTAAAGTTAGACTTTTGGTGTAAGTTTAGACTTTTAGTGTAAGCTTACACCAAAAGTCTAAACTTAGACCAAGACTCTAAATTTACTACGAGTAAAGTCACACTTTAGGTCTGAACTTAGACTTTTGTTCGAAACGTAGGCCCATATTTATACTTTTTTTGCGCCGCATTTGCGTCATTTTGTGACTCAAAGGCGGCAAAAACTTACAAAATAGAATTGCATTTTGCAAGTCTGCGTCGCTTTTGCGTCAAGCAATGACGCAAATGCAGCGCAAAAAGAGTATAAATATGGGCCTTAGACTTTTGGTTTAGGGGTTACGTTTGTGAATCAGGCCCTGGGATGACAAGTTCTGGTGAGGCTTTGAGTGTTGTTTGAAATCAGTGAGAGTAATGGGGAGAGACAATAGTTTGTCTATAAACGGAGCACAAGAGCAGCTTGTTTGCACCAATGCAGTTTCTGTCTGTGCTTCCAACATAAGTGAGCTTTCTCCCCACACTTTTCATCAATGCCTACAACAAATACAGCCAAGGTGTTAAGGATTGATAGCTGGATGTAATTTCTTTCAATTGATATGGTAGTGCCTCCACTGCAAGCTGCACCGTGTTCAGAAGAGACACTCAAAAGAAGTCTAAAGGCAGTGGCTTTCTCTGCCTGATTTCTCTGTCTTGGGACTAGATGCCAGGGGTGGCTGCTGGGGAGGGTCCAGCCGGTATGATGCTAGCATTTCTTCCATTCCTGCATTCCAAGGTACGCAAGTGCCCCTAAACCTCTTCCCTGCCCTCAGCATACGGATTTCTTATGTTACCAGAAAGCTGTGAGAAGGTTTGGTTGTTGGCAGTATTAGCTGGTCTTGCAGTCTTCTGGGATTCCTCTTATGTCGGGATTAGGAATTAATTTGACAGTGGTTTGAGAGGCTCCTCAGATGTTCTTTGTTCCCCTGAATTGCTCCCTCTAAGCTCACCTTTCAGATCTGAAGGTGCTATTGTGTGTGCACAAAGGTAGAGCTTTCTTAACCTCAGACAACCCTAACCCATTCCAGCACCCTGAAAAAAGCCTCACAAATGTATACCCAAATGGCTCCCCAATCCTTAAACTCCCCTAAATCTTGAACTCAATACCACCCCTGAACCAATATGTGTATGCCTAAAACCAAATACATACATATATTCATTGAAAAAACAACAGTTAAAACATACCATTTTAAACGAGCAAAGTGACTGAAATTCACATTTATAGTTATATCAGGTATCTATAACTTGTGCCCTAAAGCAACTATAACTCATGCCCCCACCATAGTGAGTGCTGTCATAAATGAGTTAATTTCAGATGTTATCACTGATTTCATTGATCGTGTCATGAGTAATGTAATATGGGAGATAATTAGCAGTGCATGGAGATTGCAGTGCATCCAGGCCCTGCCCCAACTCCCACTGGGTGCCCAACCCAAGTGGGCATGCACTGCTGACTCTGTTATGTAACAATATACTAGGTGTCAATTCAAGTAAGGCAGAACTACTGACATTGGCACATGGTCAGAACACCAATATATAAAAACTGGACCTATTGGCTATATCAGGGACCCAGCACATCAACATATGTAAAGCATTCCTATTGTCTTAATAAAAGCTATTGCCACAAAATATTTGTAATAAAGCCATACTAAAAAAAAAAAGTCTTCAATTATTTTTGAAAAATATTTTACAGTCCATAAAATGCAACCACAGAACCCACTACAAGGGTTCCCTGTGTTCCGACTGAAGCTAAAAGAGCTCCAGCTTAGAGTGCTTTAAAAAATATAGTAAGCTCTGCTGGGTCATGGAATCAATGAGCCAGGAGACTTACAGTGTTTTTTCTTTAATGTTGCTGGGCAGCTGCTGCAGTCACTGCACCCACCCAAACATAGAAAATATGCCTTATTCAGGAAAAAAATATATAATTAATTTACAAAAGCCATTTGGCATTATGGGGCACTCCTTGCATGGACAAGTGAATAATAAAACTTGTGAAACTCTTTTATTATTCTTTAGTTTGTTGTTATTTTTCACAGACAGTGTCTTGAGGCCCATCCAAAGCACATACATAAAATCTAAATGTGGGGGCTGGGGGTGGATCCCCAAAAACCCTATGGTAACTGTTGGCTCCCCAGCCAGCACCCAGCATTCCACTCTACATCATCCAACCTGCATATATACTTTGCAATCCTGCACCATATAAACCGAGACCCAGACCTTGAAGTCTTCAGTAGAATTACATTATGGTTAGAGGCCCAGCTCTCCCCATGCTGCTGCATCACTCTTTCTCCAGTCTTTTCCTTGATTTTACCCCTATTTTTTGTGTACCTTTTCTTTGCTTTTCTTTCATTTTCACAGCTTCATCCTTGCTTCTCCCCCATTTTCTGAGTGCCTTGTCCTTGCTTTTCTTTCATTTTCACTGCTTTCTCCTTGCTTTTTCCTGTTTCTTGTGTGCCCCTCTTTCCTTTTCCCCTATTTTCAATGCTTTCTCCTTACTTCCCCCATTTTCTGTGTGCCTTCCCCATGCGTTTCCCTTGCACTCACTGCTTTCTCCTTGCTTTTTCTCCCATTGCTGTTCCAAAATGCCAGCCATTATTTCCCACCTCTGGCCTAGCCTGTCCGATTACCTCCTAGCACCCCTTCCAACCTACTTAATGGAGGCTGCAGTACAAACCCATTGAGCAGATTCCAGGCCCAGCTGTCCCCATGCTGTTACCTCGCTCTTGCTCCAGGCTTCTTGTTGCTTGTTTCCCCCATTTTTTGTGTGCTTTCTTCTTGCTTTTCCCATGTTTTAACTGCTTTCTCCTTGCTTTCCCCCATTTTTGTGTGTCTTTCCATTCTTTTCACAGTTTTCTCTTTGCTTTATCTATCATTGCCACTTTCACATGCTGGCCGTTTTTTCCTGCCTTTCGCCTAGCCCCAACGATTACCCCAAGCACCCCTCCCATCACCCAGGACCTACTAAATGGAGGCTGCAGCGTGACCCCATTGAGCAGGTCCCAGCTCTTCCTGTGCTGCAGCATCACTCTTGCTCTTTTTTCCCTACACTTTAAATGTACCTATTCCTTGCTTTTCTCTTGTTGCTTTTCTCGTTTTATGTGTGCCTACTCCTTGCTTCTCTCGTTTTCACTGCTTTCTCTTTGCTTCTTCCCCAGTTGTGTGTGCCTTCTCCTTGCTTTTCCCTCATTCTCCTTGCTTTCTTCTTGTTTTCCTCCATTTTTTCAGTGCCTTCTTCTTGTTATTCTCTCATCTTCACTGGTTTCTCTTTGCTTTTTATCCCGTTTTTTGTGTGCCTTCTTCTTGCTTTTCCCTGGTTTTTAAAGCTTTCTCCTTGCTTTGCTCTTGTTTTTTCTGCAGCCGCCTCAGGCAACTCTGGGCCATCTCATCACTTTTGGAATGCTGAAGGGCTCCCAAGGCCTGACTGTTCGAATGAGCTTCTGGGCCCTGCAAGCATCTGGATACCCTGTTGAGTGATAGCTGTGCTTTACAAATATTGATTGATTGATTGATTGATTGATGCTTTGTGCAGACTGAGCTATGGCTTGGAAATACTCAAAAGTAGCTGTATTCTTACCCTTTAACATGAATACCATTGAATGGCCTGTTGTCCGAAGCCTTACTATATCTAGAGGTACACAATGTGTTGCCCACTGCCGCTTTTGCTTTCTGTATGCAGGCCACCCAACTACAAACCTGTTGCCCATTATCCATGTAATTATTCGGGTAGGGTTGCATTTGGGTACATTAGTAAATAGGGGTACATCTGAGCTATTCCTATACACAGTCTCTACAATGAAGCCTGATGTATGTTGGAAAGAAGAAATGGTTACAGTTCTAGGCATACATACATGGTTTGGACATATTTTGCATTATGAACATGGTGACTTCAACGTCCACCACAAGGAATCTTTCTCTCTTTCCAATGTCAATATCCTCATTACAGGTTTCAACCCATAAACACCTGATACTGAAGAGGGAGCAAATTGTGAAGAGAACACTATTTGCAATACTGCCACAGGGCTTGCCATGTCGTCACAGAGCTGTACAAAGTGCAGCAGTAACACGCTGGGCATGGAAAGAGATGACTCAACGTCCAGTATTGGATAAGGTATATTCTGCATAAATTCGATTGCAGTGCAACATCCCCTTGCCATTCACTAAAAAAACTGTGGTCGTCAACTCTCTTGAGAAAGTGGGTATTTAGCAAAGGGAGCAAACATGCAAATCAACAATTTATATCACTTGTGCAGTGTAAATATGTTGCACAAAGCACTTCATTGGAGGTCTTCACATATTACAGCCTATGTCATGCAATACAACCTAATGTTCCAAACTTTTCAGCTGAGCCCACAGAATGCATTCCTTTGACCCCAAGCACGTCATGCGGACGACTGGCGATCTACGCTATATTACTCGTCACCTATGAGGCGACAAGATGTAAGTGTACACCGCTGGCGGGAATGGGAACAGGATTTGAATTTAGTGATTAAAGTGAAAGCATGGCTATTTTGATGTGAGTAAACTGCTAACGTTTCTGTGAACTATACTTTACTCCTGAGCCGGCTTTAGAGCAGGTAATTAGTTCAGCTGCATCTGGTGGGGGGCTTAGTGTTTAAAAATAACTTATGGGGTTAAAGCGAATTTCCTTGTCCTTCCAGCAGTCTTCAGGCAACAATAAAAATGACAAATACCTCTGGTGATTAATGTTCCTGCAGGGAAGAGATCAAAGTTTTGTCTGGTGACAGTTTTAACTCATCCTAAAATAGCGCAGAGGGTTATTGTGCCTGTTGCAGGAGAAGTGTGCCATGGGGATCACAGAACTGAGTGTGAGTGAAGTATGATTAGCACTATAAAAAAATTAAGGCCCATATTTATACTTTTTGACGCAAAACTGAGCTAATGCAGTTTTGCGTCAAAAAAATTGGCGCCGGCTAACGCCATTCTGAAGCGCCATGCGGGCGCCGTATTTATTGAATGACGTTAGCCGGCGATAGCCGCCGGCGCCGTCTGGTGTGCGTTAAAAAAAAACGACGTACACCAGGCAGCGCCGGCGTAGGGGAAAATGGAGCTTGGGCGTCAAGAAATGGGGCAAGTCAGGTTGAGGCAATTTTTGCGCCTCAACCCGATTTGCGCCATTTTTTTTTCGCTCCCAACCCCCATAGAAATGACTCCTGTCTTAGCAAAGACAGGAGTCATGCCCCCTTGCCCAATGGCCATGCCCAGGGGACTTCTGTCCCCTGGGCATGGTCATTGGGCATAGTGGCATGTAGGGGGGCACAAATCAGGCCCCCCTATGCCACAAAAAAAAAAAAAAAAATACTTACCTGAACTTACCTTAATGTCCCTGGGGTGGGTCCCTCCAGCCTTGGGTGTCCTCCTGGGGTGGGCAAGGGTGACAGGGGGTGTCCCTGGGGGCATGGGAGGGCACCTCTGGGCTCCTTCAGAGCCCACAGGTCCCTTAACGCCTGCCTTTTGCAGGCGCTAAAAAACGGCGCAAAAGCGGGCGTACGTCATTTTTTTTGACCCGCCCACTCCCGGGCGTGATTTTTGCCCGGGAGTATAAATCCGACGCACATGCCACGGAGTCGATTTTTTAGACGGGAACGCCTACCTTGCATCTCATTAACGCAAAGTAGGTGTCCACGCTAAAAAATGACGCTAACTCCATGGACTTTGGCGCTAGATGCGTCTAACGGCAAAGTATAAATATGGAGTTAGTTTTGTGTCGAAATTGCGTTGAAAAAAACGACGCAATTCCAGCGCAAACGGAGTATAAATATGCCCCTAAACCTTTGTCAGTGAGTGTTAATGGAGAGATACAGGGCACTGCTGGAGAGTGGTAGTGACAGAATTCATGAAGAAGCAGGTGATTATGGGGGTGCCAAAAAAGACTGGCACCACCAACGCTAAAGCAGGCCCTGCTCTTGAGCAACTGCATAAGATGAGTCCTGAGGTCAACCAAACGTGGTGGAGATGCAGAGCACCACGCTCTGACTTTTTGCATCTGGTTTTGTAGTGCCCGCATGTGTACAAATAGCTATTGGATGTGTTTGGTGTGATGCAGAAGATGATTGGGGTAATGCTGGAGAGGCCACCAATATTGATAGATGTTGAATGGAATCGCTTCAGTACAACAAGAGTTATAGATATTATAAGCAAAATTAAATCACAGTAAAAATGCACATTGAAAACTTAGGCCCGTATTTATACTTTTTTAGCTCCTAATTTGCGCCGCTTTTTGACGCAAAAGCTGCACAAACTTACAGAATGCAATTGTATTTTGTAAGTTTGTGCCGCTTTTGCGTAAACAAATGACGCAAATGTGGCGCTAAAAAGTATAAATATGGGCCTTAATGTGCTCAGTGAAAAAAATACTAGTGACAATTGGCCACTTTGAGGTCAAGTTACTTGCAACCCTTAACAGGGTGAGGTGGTGCAGACCCTAGGACCTGGTCACAACAGTGAGTTCGGTTTTACCTGGCCTGTTAAGTCTGGGTGCATAGTTGTCCTGGCTGTCCAGGGTGCTGAACGGGACCCACGGTGGTGCTGATTTTACCGCTTACCTGGTGCTGCAAGGAACAAGATGTAAAACAGTGCAGGAGCTCAATGTTGATGTCATATGCAGGCTGCATGGGCTGCATGGTGTGCCCTGCAGATGCAGCATTGAGTGTGGGGGTCAGTTACCTGACTGACAACCAACAAGCCTTGGCAGCGGTAAATGCAAAGAAAAGCTTTGGGAACTTCACAGCATCCGGGGGAGTGACATAGCAGCTTGAATCTTTGGTGCAGGTGAGCCTACAACTCCTAGAAGACACTAGACCACCTGGATTTGGGAAATTCCACGGAGGGCCTGATGGCTGGTGAATCTTCAGATCTTTTGATTCTGCCAGTGTTTTTACCTGCAGTTTACAGGGGACTAAAGATAATAGACCAAGCGACAATGAGGGTGTTTCTGGCATCCACAGGACTTCATCTTTTCGGGTGTTCTGAGTATGAACCAAGGACAAGGGTCGTTCATGCAGTTCTAAGTTTGTTGACACAGAGACAGAGTATCCCTCTTTTGCTTTGCTGCAATGACCAAAACCCTGTTGTCTGCGATACAGGGCTCATCTTGGTCCATCTTTGAAGTCAGTTGTTCAGATCTCAGGTTATGGCTTCAAGGGAGTCCCTTAAATCCTGTATTTGAAGCAGTTAGGGGTGTGGAGGCCAGTGACCAATGGCCAGCCAGCTCGTGCACCTGATCTGCCCCTGAGGTGACCACATCCAGTGGGGTGGGTCACCTTTAACTACCCAGAACCCTCTATTCTGGCACTCCTAACATACATAAATCAAAATTTAACACACAGACCAGGCTGCTCACCCTAGAAGTGTAGCCAGCAGTCTGGGGGTGTACACTACCCTGGATAGTGAATTTCCCACCTGTCCCCAAGAAGACGAGCCTGGGACAGTGGGAGGGCTGTTTACTCCTCTGGAGGACAGCACAGATGACTATCAGTGGTGGTGAAGCCTTTGTAGCTCACGTCCTTGAAGTTCCCATTCACTAGCCCGGCTGGAGATGGCAGGTTTGACCTCCTTCCTGTTTTAGCCATTGTCTCTGAGTCCTGGGAGTGTTCACACTACCTGGCAGGAGGTCAGAATCCTGTCTTGGCAGCAGCAGGCACAGGAAAGTATGGGCTGACCAGCCAGAGCACAAAGAAGTTTGGGCACCCAGATGGGTAACTGCTAAGGTGCCAGCTGGGTACATGGCAGCCATCTTTCCACACCAGATTCATGTCAGGAGAGAGTAGGCATGTTGTTGGACATCAAACTCAACTTGTCTAGGAGGTACCATAATGGAGCTAGCAACCCGGGTCCACCTGGGTGCAAGTCCCATGTTAGCCTATAGACTGGCTATCTCTTATACTGTACTTTAATGATAAAGACACTATAGAGATATATAAGCTTGTGCTTACATGCCTATACCTTAAAGATATTGCACCCTGCCTCCTGGGCTGAGGAGGTCATCTTTAGGGGTGTCTTACATATATGATGGCCAGTGCATGGGACTGTGCCACACAAGGTGAGGGCACAGTCAATATCAAGCCGTTTGCACTGCTCTTGCAGTCTGCAATGTCAGGCCTGCTATCAGTGGTTTATTTGGGTCACTCAGGGTGGCACAAACTTGTGCTGCATCCCTGGTGACCCCTTTACAACCTATGCCATGGGTACCCCAGATACTATTAACTAGGGACTTATAAGGGGGAAAGTATTTGTCATTTAGAGAATTACCAAATTGAGAAATCAGTTTTGAGAGAGAGCAAGCTCCAGTGCACAGAGTCTTAACCATCAGCACTGGGGCAAAAAGTCGGGTGACCATGCACAAAGGGGCACTTTCCTACAGATGAACCCTGTTATTGTCCACAGTTGGGAATGGCTGTCACAGGGGAGTTGGGTACAGGATCCTAGAGTTTGACCAGGCCCTATACCCAGCCCACAGAGTGAGCTGGATCAATAAGTAGGATGGGCTCAAGCACTAGCCTTTTGGCAAGCCTTACAGCTAACCTTTGCTGCGCATGTCCAGAGGTCATGCACAAAAGGGTTTTGCAAACCATAGTGGGCTGGGCAGACTGTCTGATCAAAGACCAGATTCTGTATCTAAGTTGTGTTGCACATGGTGAATGGCTATGCATATCAGGAATGGCCACCTGCGGCAGATGAGCATTGGGCCTGGTGCACAAATGTATAAAAAAGAAAAAAAATAACATTTATGTACAGTTCTCTGAATGCATAAAAGGCTCAGTGCATAGTTTTCTGAATTTTTTTAGAAAGTTTACTGTGCATTTATTGACCTATGTTCAGGACCATTGGAATTATGAGGCGGGGAAGGGACAAATTGTGTGTCAAGGTTGAGTAAATTCTATGTCAAGAAAAATGAAATTTTCAGCATAATGCAGCTAAACATTGCTTCATTATTTTGTCATTTTATAGATTTAGTGAACATTGTATGGGCTTTGGTTGCACTTCTCATCGGTTTAACACCCAGCTATAGCAATGACCAAACAAAACCCTGCACCTAATCTTCCAGCTCCACTTCCTTGCTTGGCTTTGAAAATGTATAAAACTTTTAGTTCTGAGTCCATAATCAAGCTTATGGCTCTGTGTGACCTCTTTGTCACTGAGGCTCATATTTATACTTTTTGGCACAAACCTACGCTAACGCAGGGTGGGATGAATGTGGCCACAAAAGCCATATCGTCCTTTTCTGGACGGGAACGCCTACCTTGCATCTCATTGACGCAAGGTAGGTTTCCCCTCCAGAAAAAAACGTTAACTCCATAACTTTGGCGCTAACCATGTCTAGCGCCAAAGTACAAATATGGAGGTTGGTTTGTGCTGAATTCACGTAAAACAAAATTACGCTAATTCAGCTCAAACAGAGTATAAATATGGGCTTCAGAGTAGTAACTAATAAATAGGTGCATAGTCTTGCATTTGACCAGGTCGTATGTGCAGCCAGGATGGATACAGGACCATGAGGATATTGACATGAACGAAGGCTTTGGCAATATGTATGTCTTTAACCACAGCGTTAGAAAGCTACCGTTAAAACTCCAATGCATGTCTTGCATGCCTGCATTATCAAACCTGGACGCAAGGTGACAGAAGAGTGCCATGCATGCGCCGATAAGAAGCTGAAAACTGCACAATTTGCCGCTGCGTAATGGCAAGCTACTTGTCTTCAGTCTTACCCTGAAATGTTGAGCCCTGTTCTCCATGGAACGCCTTAGCAAGGTAGCACGCAGTTAGAGTTATCTGTGGCCAAACGGTAACAACTACACAACCGTTTTCAGAATGAAATATACAGAAAGGAAAACATAGACATTCCGTTAGCCTCACTAAATCTCATGACAAGTTAAATAAAGCGACAGATGTTATATCCGGCAAATGAAAGCACAGGCTTGTGAAAACAAACACAGCTTTCACAGCTTCAAAAATAACAAGCATTTCCAATGCAACGGGTCTCGCTTTTCTCCGAGTTACAGCTATTAGCAGTTGTAAATTCCCAAAGATGACTTTTCTTTCACATTAAATGGAAAAAAAGGGTGTAATTGCGCTGCTACAGTTCACTCATAGTGAAACCTTTACGTAACTGGCAAAAGTGCAATTAACTATGTAACAGGGTGATGTCATGAAATGTGCTCGACTTCTACCAATTGAGATCGCGCTGCGAAAAAAGATAAAAAGTAGTCCGCAAACCTGACGGAAAACAGCGAGCCTCGCATGTTTTCAGTACTTGATCGCTGCACTCATTCCAACAAAACACAATTTAGGGGCCTACTTAACTCCATACCTTCTACAGCATCTGTACCAGGTTTGGGAATACAACTGTTTAAGCCTCAGTGGTCTCTGAACTTTTTAAGCCTCACAATACAGAACGAGCACTTCTTCCCTGTAGGTACAAGATGTCGAAGAACAAACCCTCCCTTACAGGTAAAGTGTGATATTTACACGAATAGAGAAATGGGAACAGAAAATCCTAATATTCTTCTACATTTTAGAACATGCTTTCTGTATAACTGCCATGATAGGTGAAGCATTTAGGGCCAGATGTAGCAAAGGTTTTTACCATTCTGTGTCTATGGGAAAAAGTGTTTGTATATATGGCCCATAGTGCTAGTGACCTCAAGCATTTCGGTTTGCAGTATATATCCCACACCAAACCAATCTGTTGTGGCCCTTCTGCTTCCTGACAACAAATTAATCCACATTGCCATGTAGTTTAGATGAGCTGCAAAATAAGAACGACCAGTTTGGGTTCTACTAGTCCCATTGCTCTGTTTTGGCTAGCTGCAATGGTTTCAAAGGTATTATCTGCTTCTTCCCTAGCCAATCCTTCAATTCAGTTTTGTAAGGATGTCAGTTAGCGCACATGGAGGGGCTAACTAAAGTACAAAAGTCTGGGGAGCAAGTTCATTTTAAAGTCAATATCCTTCCAAACCAGGTTAATGCAAAGTTCTGACGCAGACCCATGTCCTACAAAAGGTCGCCAATAGTTGAGGATAGTTAGCACTATAGAAGTGTAGAAGCTTAGGAATCATGTAAATTCCAAAGTATCCCCTAGCCCACTGGAACAGTGGTAACTCCATTTGGGAGTGCAAGTTTAAGAATCGAAGATTCTACATTTTCACTCTGAATTCAGAGACCTCCTGATAATCCATCTGTGATAGCTATGGGTCTTCTAGTAACATCACACCATCACTGACAAACACTGGGGGCTTAAATTAATTGCTACTCACCAGAACATTATGAATTGATAATATCTGTTGAGCTAATTTGTTGCTCTATGTTCAATAAACATTCTGAAGGGACTCAAACCACTCTTTTCCTATCAAGAGAAACCAGCACCGAAGGACTGTGGGAGAGATGTATGTATGACTGCCCCAGGCTGTAACAGTAATAAATCTCTGCTGATCCACACCCACCTAATGATTTAGGAAATTAATCAAATCTGGATGCAAGTATTTTGGTGAAAACCTGTGGAACACAAGAGGCGGTTGTGTTTATATAGCTTAGGAAATAATGTAATTAATGCTTTAAACATCGATGAGGTAATACTCTTTGGCTTTCTAAATGTGTATAATTCTGCATGAAAAAAAGGCTGGGGCATTTTACTGAAGATTTCTAATGGCTAGTAATGGCTCTAATGTAATGTGTGCATCAAATACTCACCTATGCCTAGACTTATCTACTAGAAATTGGCCTAAGATCCTTAAAGACCTCTGCTGGAAGGATGCCTGTGCCTCCTTTGCTCTTTAAAAAAAACTGATTTGTCAATCTGTTCATCGTAAGTGAGCCTCTCCTGTCAGGTTCATGATACAACCCAACCCTACTGCTGAACTCAAGAATAAATGACGCTTCAATACAGTTTTCCTGTTATACAGTACCTCCATCACATCCATTTCTTCCACCAGTTGTTGAAATCTTATTAGAACAGATACTACCATGTCAGTGAAACTAAATCATTTTCAATAGTTGACAGTCCTACTTTCTCTTTAACATCATGAATACAACACACGTTATTTATGTTTCTTGATGCCTTAAAATCTTACTCTGTAAGATGGGTAAAAAAAACAAATTTTCCCGTAAACCGAGTTCCAGCGGTTTTGCGAGTGGATGTCCTGGGATACCTGCCGTATGGCCCCCTCCCAGAGTGTGTATTAATCTTAGGTAGCCAATTCAGATCATTCCCGGAGGCTAGCTGGAGGGCCGAGAGCAACTAGCCTCGCGCTACTGGGAAGTGTCAGTCGACGCATGTGCGGTGACGTTAACCTTGCTAAATTCCTTCATCAACATGTTTCTATAATGTTTTGCGTGTACATAGAGCATATATTTACTTGTTTTTACGCTAGTCCATGTTATTTAAAAAAAAAAAAAAAAAAACTATGTCAGGGTTGTGAATGATCTATTTGTGTAGTTATGGCAGTTGGAATGTATGCACTACGAAGTTGAAAACAATTAGGAACTATGGTCTCGCATGTGTCTGAGTTACAGCTATTACCAGTTGTAAACTCCCAACCAGATTTTTCTTGCCACGTTGAAAGGAAAAAACAGGTCCGGTTTCGCCTTTCCATAGTAATAATAAGAAAAACAAGAAATGCAGCTACGGGTGGGAGGTGGTGGGGGGATGGCGCCATGGGCTAAGGCAAAGGAAACAAAATGTTTTTAATACGAAATACATTGTGTGGGCAGCGCTGGTCTTGCATCCCTACAAATTGTGGTGAGAAACGCACGTTAAACATTAAAGGGGGCGATTTTAAAGGGGATGGCAGGGTGATGCAGTGACAACTACAAACAACAGGGAAAACCAAGGACTGCATTCAGGCACACTCGCCTCCACAAAGAGAAGATGTGACAGCCTGATATACAGCCTTGTTTGAAGCGAAGCAAATGTAAACTGAAGGTTCACTCAACACAAGCAGGCAACAAAGAAAAACAAGCATTTGGAATGCAATAGTCTTGTTTTTGCTGGAGTTAGAGCTCATAGCGTTCTAAATTACTGACTGGACTTTTATTGCCACACAGACTGAAAATAACAAAAGGAAGAGAGTGAGGGTGAGCCGGCACTGGAAAAGCCCCCCTCTTCTGTTGGTTTTTGTTTACAGAGGGAGCTGGTGGGGAGGAGTAACTGAACAAGCACCAACACTGTTGAGGTGAAACAGGCAAATGCCAAAAAAAAATCCCTTACAGAAAAGATAAACAGGGCATAGCGTAATTACACAGTACTTTGTGCTGCTCCCAAAGTGAAAAAAGGCAGGAGAAAGAGGCAGAACTGACCACTAGCAAGCAAGGATTTTTGATGGACACTGCAACTAACAAATCTGAATGCTGGAAGTCACTCTATTGTATACTTTAGTATACAGCAGGCCGAACGCTAACGGTCGACCTAAAAATAGAAGTTTGCTCTTTTCACGCACGGCATACTACTAACAAAGTAAGCTTTGAGCATCAGATAAACAAAGAAAATATTTTTATGTGTGTTGCACTCTGTTACTCAAAGCCTTAGTAAATCAGTAAGTGAAGCTGAGTTGAACATGGCAGCGAGGCACACACTGTTCAAGGGAACTCACAAACTACCTCATGCCCATCAGCAGTGTACGCAATGTTATGATATATTACTATCACATATAGGGGCAGATTTAAGGAAAGTGGCGCTGCACCCAGCCCGACGGGGGTTGGAATAATGCATAGAAATTACATTTGCTTTTTGTTTAAAAAAACATAGAAATTCACTGAAGGTTCACAGGTTAAAGGGACATTATAGTTAGGTTGTGAATTTACTTCTACAAAACCATAGAAATTCAGCAGTTATATTTAGAGTTCTTTTAGGTAACTACAACTCGCACTTTAAGGAAACTATAACTCGCGCCTTTACTGTGCACAGCTAATTACTCCACATGTTATATCATTGATGAGATCTTGCATGGCATCTTTGATATAATCACTGCCACATTTGCAATAAAATTATTGATAAGAAAATTGTGCATGACAAGGGCGCTGGTTATAGTTACCAAGGTGCGAGCTACAGTTAATAAAAAGAACTATAACTGCTGAATTTAAATTTTTTGTACAAATAAATCAGAACCTAACTATAACTCCCTGGAACCTTTGTTTTTTCAATGAATATATAAATATATATATATTCATTGAAAAAACAAAGGTATATATATATATATATATATATATATATATATCACCACCATGAAAGGAACGCTAAATTCCGGCCACTTCACAGCAGCGAGTCCAAGGCAAGGTAGCGACCCTTAAAAATTCCAACAACAGGTTGCCTAAAACATCCGAGGAACCTCGGTGTAAAAGAAAGAGAGTCTTGGTACGTTGTTTCTTTTACACAGGTTACACTGGTTCCTTGGATATTTTAGGGAACGCGTTGTTGGAATATAAATATAATCTGAGATAATCTGCTACTACCTCTATATACCAGATTTTTTTGTAGCAAATTTACCCCTGATTTAAGACAAGTGGAAGCTGCGCCCAGTTCATCAAAGTCTCTTACGTTAGAGGAGCTTTGCAGGATTAGAGTCAAAAACGTTGACGCTAATCCTGCAAAGCCTATGGAGGCCCATTGAAAACAATGGCATGCCTCCTTTTAACGCCTGCTCTGAGCAGGTGTTAAAAGTACCTAAATAAAGGACTCAAAGAAAAAAAATTAGATTTCTTTGCACCATTTTTTCAACCTCCCCCAACGCGTGAGTTCGCCCTTTGCATACATTATGCCCAGCGCATGTATAATATAGCGCAAAGGTTGCAATGGGTTGCAAAGTAGTGCAATGCATTCATTGCAGCAGTTTGTAAATTTGGCACAGTGATTTTGGATTCATTTTTTAATATTAGCATGAAAAAATGACACTAATGTTGAGCAAGGAGGTGATAATGGCTCTTAAATCAGCCCTTTCATTTTAAGGAACCACTTAAAATCCATGCCACCAAAACCCCGGCGGAAACGAAAGCTATAAAATGAGACGTCACCTTCACCTTCACCTTCAGGAACACAGACCCGTTCGGAGCTGCCAGTCTTTCCATTGCTTCTGCTCGCCCTGCAGCTCCGGAATCAGCGATGGTGATGACAAAGACAAGTACACCCACCTAGCACACTGTAAGAGGCTGGCCTGGCTTGTAGCGGATACCAATGGAACTTGCACCTTATACCAGGTCCAGTTATCCCTTATTAGTAGATTAGTAGTGTTCTAGCAGCTTAGGCTGATAGAGGTAGCTATAGCAGAGTAGCCAAGGCTGAACTAGGAGACATGCAAAGCTCATGCAATACCACTTATATAGGTACTATATCAAAAGAAAGACAATACTCATAGTTACTAAAAATAAAGGTACTTTATTTTAGTGACAATGTGCCAAAAATATCTCAGAGGATTTCCTTCCTTATGAGGTAAGTAACATACACAAAATATACACAACTAACCAAATCAGGTTATACTAAGAAAGTGGAATGCGAAGCACAAATGCACCCCTAGGCAAGTGTAGTGTGTAGAGGGTCACTGGGAGTATGAGAAAACACTAAGGATGTAAAAGACCCCACACCAAGACCCTGGAAAGTAGGAGTAAAGTACTACTATTTCCACAAAAACACAACAAAGTCGGATTTTGCAAGGACCACAATAGGCTGCAAAGCACTGAAGATGGATTCCTGGACCTGAAGACATGCAAAGGAAGGGGACCAAGTCCAAGAGTCGCTAAAGTGCACAGGGGGGGCAGGAGCCCATTAAACCCCAGATGAAGGTGCAAAATGGGTGCCTCCGGTTGGAAGAAGCTGCAGGTTTTGCAACAATGAAAGGAGGTAGGAGGTTCTGCTTCTTGCAGAAGATGTCCCACTGCGTGCTGGAGGATGCAGAGTTGTTTCCTTGGCAAAATACTGCAACCAAGCCTTGCTTCCTGCAAGAGTCACGTTTGGAGAAAAAGGGTGCTGCCCGGGCCCAGGAAGGATCATATTGTCGCCACTTGGGAGAGGAGGCAGAGGGGGCCCTCAGCAACGTACATGAGCCCTCGGACATGAAGGAAGCACCCGCAGAAGTCCTCGAACAAAGGTTCAAGAAGAAAGAACACAGCAGTCGTCTCAACACTGCAAAGAGAGGTCCCACGACACTGGAGGTCAACTCAGGGAGCTGAGCATCGCAGGACGGAGTGCTGGGGACCTAGGCTCGGCTGTGCATGCAGGATTTCTTGGTAATGTGCACAGAAACCCTTGTAGCTGCAGATCACACAGTGCACAGGATTACTGTCTGGGGAGGGGAGAAAGGGACTTACCTCCTCCAAATTCGAACAGTTGGACTTCTGGACAGTCTGGGTTACTTGAGTCTACCACGTGTATTCCAGGGGCTACGCTCCTCAGGATGAGAGGGGACCCAGAGTACAGGTGAAGCTGAAGTTTGGTGCCTGCTGAAGCAGGAGGAAGATTCTGTCGACCCATGGGAGATTTCTTCATGGTTTCCAGTGCAGGGTGAAGGCAGGCAGCCACCAGAGCATGCACCACCATAAAACAGTTGAGAAAGCTGACAGGATTAGGCGCTACAATGTCGCAGGTAGTCTTCTAGCTACTTTGTTGCAGTTTTGTAGACGTCCTGGAGCAGTCAGCGGTCGATCCTTGGCAGAATCAAAGAGAGAAGTGCAGAGGAGTCCTGATGGATTCTTGCAAGTCGTAATCTGAGGAAAAGCCCACTGGAGAGACCCTAAATAGCCCTCAGTGGAGGATTGGCTACCTAGTCAGGTATGCACCTATCAGGAGGGGTCTCTGATGTCACCTGCTGGCACTTGCCACTTAGAGGCCTCCAGAGTGCCCCCACACCTCTGGAAACAAGATGGCAGAGGTCTGAGACACACTGGAGGAGCTCTGGGCACCACCCCTGGGGTGGTGATGGACAGGGGAGTGGTCACTCCCCCTTCCTTTGTCCAGTTTCGCTCCAGAGCAGGCACTGGGGGTTCCCTAAACCGGTGTAGACTGGCTTATGCAAGGAGGGCATCATCTGTGCCCTTCAAAGCATTTCCAGAGGCTGGGCGAGGCTACCCCTCCCCAGCCTTTAAAACCTATTTCCAAAGAGAGAGGGTGTAACACTTTGCTCTCAGAGGAAATGCTTTGTTCTGCCTTCCTGGGACTGGGCTGCCCAGACCTGAGGAGGGCAGAACCCTGTCTGTGGGGTGGCAGCAGCTGTAGCTGCAGAGAAAACCCCAGAGAGCTGGTTTGGCAGTACTGGGAGTCCATAGTGGAGACCCCAGGATGCATGGGATTGGCTCCCCAATACCAGATTTGGAATGGGGGGGACAATTCCATGATCTTAGACATGTTACATGGCCATATTCAGAGTTACCATTGTGAAGCTACATATAGGTTTTGACCTACATGAAGTGCACACGTGTAATGGTGTCCCTGGATTCAAAAAGTCCATGGAAATGGCCCTGAACTATGTGGGGGCACCTTTGCTAGTGCAAGGGTGCCATCACACCTAGTAACTTTGCACCTAACCTTCAGCAAGTGAAGGTTAGACATATAGGTGACTTATAAGTTACTTAAGTACAGTGAAAATGGCTGTGAAATAATGTGTGCGTTATTTCACACAGGCTGCAATGGCAGTCCTGTGTAAGGGTTTGTCTGAGTTCCCTATGGGTGACAAAAGAAATGCTGCAGCCCATATGGATCTCCTAGAACCCCAATGCCCTGTGTACCTAGGTACCATCTACTAGGGACTTATAAGCGGGGTCCAGTATGCCAATTGGAATTGGTAAATGTAGTCACTAGCCCATAGTGACAATTTTAAAGGCAGGGCGAGCATGAGCACTGAGGTTCTGATTAGCAGAGCCTCAGTGACACAGTTAGGCACTACACAGGCATACTCATTTAGGCCACAAACTATGGGCACTGGGGTCCTGGCTAGCAGGATCCCAGTGAGACATGCAAAACCATACTGACATACATGTAAAATTGGGGGTAACATGCCAAGAAAGATTGTACTTTCCTACACACACACTGGAAGGAAAGGCATTAGAACAAAGGCACACACAACAAATACAGCTGGGACAGCTAATGATGGGCACACACACACACATACACACACACACACAAACCACGCACACACACACACAAACAATACACATACAACGTTCAACACACAGGTGCCATACACACACCACCCCGCAAACACACACATCACCGGCCCTGGCTAACAGACATATATACAACACCACAGAGTCACACAACATCACAATCACAACTACACAAATGTGTTGGCAAGCCATTGACCTGCACATCTACACATGACAACACATACTTACAACAACATAGAAAGACAACTCACAACCAATCAACACCAACAACGTACCAAATGTTGCATCACGTCCACACGACATACAACGTATATTACATAGCCATCACCACACACACGCATGCACACACAACAACCACATGATAGCACACAACACCATTACAACACATCACACCGCGTACAATGCACAACTTAGCTACACACATGCATAGAACTACACAATCATTTCACAGACACAATACAGACCCATCACAGCGGGACTAATGGCAGGGGCTCACACATAGATGCAAGTCATGCACAACAGCATGCATAACTAACACACACACACACACATGCCACAAACACACAATTGAAGGACCACATACACAAACCTGACATAGAGAAAGAAAGGTAGGACAATTAGTGTGCAATGAATGCCAACATTGTGTTGGCCTAGATGTATTAAATATTGAAAACTGGAAATAAATAATAACTATTTACAATAAAAGGCCATAGGCTAGTCAATTTCTCAGGTGCCAAAGGCACATTAGGCACCTCAACATGCCCCAACCTGACTGCTGGCTGCAAAATTACATCCACAGAGTAGGGGCAACAATGTGGCAGGCAGGCACCTCAGTGGTGGGGGCGGGTGGAGGTGGTGGTTTGGGCTTGGGAGGGGGTCCTTGGGTTTGGGTCTGGGCATGGGAGGTGAGTCCTTGAGTTTGGGTTTGGGATTTGGCAGGGGTTGCTTGAGTTTGGGCTTGGGAAGGGAAACCTTGGTTTGGGGGGATTTACTCCTTGGCAGGGGGAAGGGCATGGGCACTACCAGGGGTGCCAGGAGAGGACTTGGAGGTAGAAGGGCTGGACTTGGGGAGGGACACAGAGCACTTTGGGGACTTACAACGTGGGGGAGGGGTAGGGTACAGGGAAAACTCATACAGGAAATGTTTCTTTGGCACACACGGGTGGTCATGGGAAAAGGGTTTGTGAGTGGAGTGTGAGGGACTGGTGGTAGGATGTCTCCTTGTGGGTGTCTTGGGTGCAGGTGCATTTTTGTGTCTTAGGAGGAGGGGGGAAGAGGTGCTGAGAGATGCCATGCTGGATGGGTGACAATCTGTTGGCGTAGTGTCTGCAGGTATGGTACATGTGCTGCATGTGGGGGTGATGGTGGTTGTTGTGAGTGCGGATGTGGTGACTGGGGTGGATGTCTGTGGGTCTGATATTGCGGTGACTGTGGGTAAAATAGGTGATGGGGCTGGATCTGCAAAAGTGCTGACTGCAGGAGTGTCATGTGTAGTATCTGTGAGAAGGGAGTAGTGGGGGAGTCCATGCAAGGAGTGGATGTTGTTGTGTCTACAGGTGAGTGTTGTCTGTGTGCATGCAGGTGGTAGGTCTTGTGGTGCCTGTGTATGTCTGTTGAGGTAGATGCATGCCTGTGTTAATGTGTGCTCTGGATGGATGCGCGGAGAGGGAAGTGGGATTAGGAAGAGGTAGGTGGAGGAGGGATGGTAGACAAAGGGACACTGGCTGCCATCAGAGCCTGAAAGGATCTCTGCAGGCTAGACAGGGTACCGTGAACACCTTTCAGGAATGCACACTCTGTTGGACTTGAGCTGCCAGTCCCTGGATGGCATTCACAATGGTGGACTGACCAACAGAGATGGACATCAAGAGGTCAATCTTCTCCCCTCAGTGGGCAGCAGGGCTGACTGGGGAAAGGGCAGAGGTGCCTGCAGTGAAGGAGATGCCCACCCTCAATGGTGGTGCTAGGCGGGGCGGTAGCAGACAATGATGGTGCTGGGGTGGTCCCAGATGGGTCCGCCACCACCAGGGAGTGTCCACCGAAGGACGATTATAAAGAAGATGTTGTAGATCTGGTCTCGCCTTTGGCACTCCCCTCACCCTTTGTCGTACTGGGTCCCTCGCTTTCACTGGTGCAGCTTCCTGGGTCCCGTGGGCTGCTGCTTCCCCACTCAACTGTGCCCATTCTCCTTCACCTGATGATGCTGATGCACACAAAGAGAGAGAAAGAGAGGGAGGGCGAGAAAGAAAGATAGGGGGGGGAAAAGGGTTAAAACATACCTCCCATAGACACCTATAAACATTACATCTCTGACATAACATATCATGGCAGGGCAATTGCATATCGCAGTACACATAACCAACATCATGTCAGTAGATTTTACTTCTACTTTCACCTGTATGCTTAGACTCACGCCCGCAACAATCCCTAAGTAGGACTGTAGTACTAGAGTCATCCCCATGAGGCCAAGCAATTACATTTTAGCTGGCACATCATGTCCTGGATGCTGTATCAATAGTATGCCTGAATACAGATCTCACTCCTCCATTCACCTTTCACACATTGGATGGGCAACAGACAAAACACAACACTTCAGATGTCTACAGTTATAATACTTGATTAAACCATGTCCACTGTAACATGTCAATTACACTAAAGAAAACTCCACTCATAGCCCACAAAGCATCTAGCTGCCATATCACCAGCCTGCCCACACAGTGCAGTGATGGCAAAATGGGGTACTACTTGGATCCTGCCAATACCAGTCACACGCCTAAGTAGTTCACATCTGGGCATGCGAATCTGTGGCATACCCATGTTACCAGTCACACCCCATGACATAGTCAGAGCAGCTGACCGCAAAACGTACATCACTACTCAGAATACTGCTCACTTAATCAACCATGGAACACGTACCACATACCACACATCTACTGAGTGGAGTGTGACAACATATGTACCCCTGGCACACACATGCCACATCATGGACCGATTCCAATGCCACCACACATGCAGGAAAAGTAGCTGTACAGTGCAGTATGAGATCTACAGCCACACACAAACACCATTCGACAAATGGCAAACCATTGTCACTGACCCCAAGCATCACACATCTTAGAGGGGAATAATTTGCTTTCACGTGGCACACACGGACACACACCACAGATTGTACAACAGCTACACATCCCACTACCACATAAGCCTGCCTGAGGAGACTGGTTAGGAAACGAACACCACATTAACACGCAATGTGTCATGCCATAACAATACCACCCCAATTCTGCTATTACCTATTGCCCAAGCCAAACTGTAAGAGTCAGAGTCATAGGACATCAGATGTGCACACAAGTGAACATATTGACATGATGAAGGCAGTAACTCTGCATTGCAGCATAGGAATTGCCAGGGCTTTGTCATACATGACATGAACACACAATGGTGAAAAACCAGGGACCTACCAGGGCACTTACCACATCTTGTACCATCCCATAGTTGAAAGGCCAAATCCCCATAATGATAGCTCCAAGGACTACATTTTCTGTGCAATCTGCCTTCATGAGATGTCATTTATCAGTATCCCATGGTTGTTTCCCTACACATACCCTACACTCTGTGGTTAACATTTATATGCATAGTCAGCTATCAGGGCAATACTCCTATCCATTGAGGCCCTTCATGTGGTGGAACTGTGATGCCAACCCCACAATCAGTCCATGCAAGCTACAGTACAATATATAAGGGTAACACAGATGTGATTGGACATACTCCTCAGATACACTGATGCAGATGGATGGAGCTGGTCATACACAATGTGTAGGGTGTCCAAATACACACAAGCACTGGAAAAGTGAAATGGACATCTACTGGCAGCAGGGTATTGTCACACATCAACGATGTATACCCTGCCAGGGTGACTGACACCCATGTCCCATTGTCGATGTGCATGTCCCATTCCACAATCACATTTTCCTTAATAAGCCACCCAACCCCACTCAAGGCCTGTCAAGTCTGAGGGTACTGTGTGTACTCATCCCCTTGTGGCTGCTGTGCTGCCCTCAAGCACCCATCCACCTCAGGGTAGGCCACTGCCAAAATGCAGGCAATTGGGGGGGTCAGGGTCCTATGGGCACCCCTCTCTCATTGGGGAGCTGGGCCTCCGAAAATAGGAGCTCCACCAGCTATGGACCCCCAGGGTCCGCACTTGCTTGGTGATGGCATGCCAAATCCCCTTCTTCTGATGGGCGCTGACCTGGATGGGTAACACAGACAGAAGGAGAACATAATGAAGAGTGGAACAATATACACAGCAATGAACTACACACATCAGACACACCAAATTCCCACTCAAATCCATTGTAATGCCTTAACTCCATGCCCCATGAATGAATGTACTCCCTGACTGAAATACATACACCATCCATCCTCACACACCCCCAATCACACATGACAATGGCATAGGGCTTACCTGATTCTCTGGTGCCCGATACAGCTGTCCATACAGGGATAGGACCCCTTCCACCAGCTTATCCAGCTCTTCTTGGGTGAAGGCAGGGGCCCTATCACCTGCAGGGCATGGCATAATGGCTCCCAGAGACAGTACCCAGCAGCTCATATTGTGGAGGCTTGGCGTACAGGAGTGTCAGGAGTCAAGTAAGCTAGGTGGCAGAAAATGGCACACTCGGCCACCGCATACATGACCGTCACTGCCTGTTCATCATTGGCCCCAGGCCCCCATAGGTAGCAATGGAAACCAATGAGAAGTTGTACAGCGGTTGGGACCTCCTACTGCCATGACGACATACACTGGCAGACTTAGATCACTTCCATCTGTCTTATGCTGCAGGACAGGCCGCTGTCATTTTATGATCAGTTAATGACTTGTTGCCGAAAAATAAGTGCAACATGATAGTAATATTTCCAGAGTGCTGAGCAAGCCTATGTTATGTCCTCATGGTTAGGCTCATGTACATCACATTAATTGCATGTCCAGCCACTCGATACCTTGTAGTTGGTGTAACCCCATAGGCCACTGGCATTACTATATAAATGGTCGATGCAGGACCCATCTGTGCACACAACATGGAACATTACGCACGTGTTGTGTGCCATGAGATATTGTACAGCTAACGTGTGGAGTACTTATCAGATTGTACATTCTCTTCTCTCTATCCTAGATGTCATGGGAGATTGAGAAATGCACCAGTGTACCATCTGCAAGTCGACCTTGCTACCCTGAAAGATAGGCACATCATCCAGACCTATTGTCTGAATCGTCTGACCGTCATGGACCTAATGGACCTATGTACCCAGTTGGCGCCAGATCTACTGCCCGCCGTCCGCAATTTCTATGTCATCCCTCCCATAGTGCAAATCTTGTCAGTGCTACACTTTGTTTGCCACAGTGTCCTTTCAAGTTACAGTGGGCTTGGCTGCAGGAATGTCTCAGCCCATATTTAGTATTGTGTTGAAGGATGCACTGTGGTTCCTCCCAGTATTATCAAAGAAGTGTATAGAAACAGGGAAAACTATTACTCACTCAATGTTCAGGTGGTGTGCCTGGTGGAACAGTGCATCTCCCAAGTGACAGCCAAGATTCCAGGATCTGTGCATGACTCCTACATTCTGAGGAATAGTGATGTCCCACACATGACAGCACGACTACAAAGAGAGAGCGCTTAGCTCATTGGTATGTATTCATATGAAGTGTGTCTCTGTGTGGCACCTGTCAACACAATCTTCCCTGTGACTGTAGCTAGATTGTAACAGGTCCTACCTTTATTCACATAGGTGACTCAGGATATCCTACCCTTTCCTGGCTGTTAACACCAGTGAGGTACCCTGTCACAGATGGGGAACACCGGTGTCTACATGTCTCTGGAGGTGCCCGTCTCTACAGTCCCCAAAAGGTATGCCAGATCATAGTTGCCTGCTGCATGCGCCACAATTTGTCCCTGAGGCTTCAGATCACACTACTGGCTGATGAGGAGGTGGCAGCTGGACCAGTGTCTGGTGATGGTGACATGCAAAGTGATAAGGAGGCAGATGAGAATGGTGCAGCTGACTCTGGGACTAAGCTCATCAATCAGTACTTCCAGTGACATAAAGGTATATTGTGTGTGTAGTAGCAATTGTTCTACTTCTGCTTTGATTAATGGCAATGCTCCTCCTGGCCAGGTACATTAGTGGAGATGCTCAGTGTACCTATGCCTATGTGTGGTTAGTACTAGAAGACAGATTGCATGTCCAGAGCAGTGTTACTGATATCAATTCTGACATATGTTTTCAATGCAGCATGCTAGGTTAATATCTCCTGTGTCCTGTAATCCCCTGTTCAGATGTGAATCCAGCTATGGACTGTGTACAGTGACTCTTCTCCTAATCGACCTGTTGCCTGAGCCATTCATGTCAAGTTGGCTTTGCTAACAGTTGAAAGTGTAGAGTTTAGTCCATTACAGCTGTCAGCTACAGAGTTTTAGGCGGTCATTATGAACATGGCGGTTTGTCCCGCCACGCCGCGTGTGAACCCGCCAGCCGGCATGACGGGCCAAACCGCCACATAATGAACCCGGTGAGGGGCGCCATCGGCAGCTCTCACTCACCGCCAGGCAGCCTCGTGGTGGATGGAAACATTATCCGACAGGGCAGCAGTGCTACCCCTCGGATAATGTTTCCTTAGCCAGGTTCCTTAGCCAGGGAAAGCTGGCGGAAGGGGTGCACCGAAGCACCCCTGGGGGCCCCTGCACTGCCCATGCACTTGGCATGGGCAGTGCAGGGGCCCCAGTGCAGTGCCACCTCGCGCAGATCACTGCCTGATTTTCGGGCAGTTATCTGTGCGACGCGTGCAGCTGCACATTGATGTAGAACCACCATCAATGTCCCGGCCATGCCTTCCTGTGGGCCGGAGAGTGGAAACAATGTTTCCGCCCAATGGCCCACAGGACGGTTCTTCATGCGGCCGGTGGGGATCCAGGGACATTGGCGGTCAGTGTTTAGCTCACCAGCATGAACTAGGCGGTTGTTACCGCCATGTTCATAATGACCACTTTAGTCATTTATTTACTGTGATTGTTGATTGAGAAGTGTCGTCTGTTGTGACCTGTTTCCTTGCCGATCCACAACGGGCACAACAACAATGGACTGCATATGTGCTTTGAGTGCCACCATGCCTAACATCATGATTTGTGGCCCCGTGTTGTTCTTTTTGCAGTTTGGATAAGTGGATCTACTCTGGTGTGTAGCTTGACTACTGAATCCCTTACAAATGACTTTTGTGACATTTCTGATGTACTATGTCCCCTGCAGAGGATGCCTCCCTGTAATTTGTACTTACTGTTGATTGAGGGGTATTACCACACATGACATATTGGTGACCACACCTTTGTACATCACAAAAAAGACACAAATTCAATTGCTGCAAAATGCAGTGTTTATTGTGCATATATTGTCCAACAGTTGATGAGTGGGGTCATGGTGGTTGAAATCATCAGCGTACATGGCCTAGCTGTAGGATAGTATATGTCCAGTGTCCAAGGGCCATGGGAATGTTGAGGAATGACATTGAACATTCTACAGGGTGTCTCAGTAGCACACAAGGGAGAATGTTCAGGAGAGGGTCACTTCCTGGCAGTGGGTTTTGTCTTGGCATTTGCTCCAGCTGTATGTCTGGATGGACCTCCAGGTTTGCAGGGGTGGGGGTTTGGCAGCTACAGAGGATGAAGTGCCAGTAGCCTGTGGCTCCCCTGGCAGACCCTTCAGTCCACTAGCTGCTGCTGATGTTGAATGCTCAGATAAGGGGTTGCCATTGAATGGGGCCTGCTGGTGAGTGGAGGTAGCACGCAGGATGGTGGGGAGCTCCCTGAGCACCCCTGCAATGGCGGCCATAGAATCTTTGAGTGACTGCCACTGCTACATGGCCTCCTGGTGTTATTACCTTTGCAGCCTCTAGCTTTCCCTCAAGATGGTGAGTATTTGGGCCATCTTGTCCTGGGGTTGCTGGTATGCTCCCAGGACTTGTGAGACTCCGGGTCAGTTGGGTCCCTTGGCTGCCCCGTCCTCTAGCCCACAGGTGTCCTCCCATACCCCCTGCCCCCCCTATGCCTGTGCCACAGGCATGGTGTGCCCACTCCCAATGTCACCAGGACCTTCATTCTCGTGGGTTTGAGGGGTCGACTCTGGTCCCTGTACTGTGGGGCACACTATTGATTGAACAGTCCTTGAGACACAGATTTGGGGATGAGGGGTTGGCTGTGCTATTGATGCCCCTAGGTTGGGGGTCGGATGTGGGCAGGGCGAGGCTGGGAGTGGTGGACTGACCAGGTGTCCCCAGTGGGCCAGGTAAGACCTCAATGTCCAGACATCCAGAGGCATTGTCCTCACTGGGGCCTTCACCCTGGGCAGGGACAACTGTCTCTGGCATCCTCTTCATGGTGACAGTGGCAGGGGTACCTGTGGATGGAGTGGAAGTGTGTTACATGGTGGAGATGTGATGGTTGTCTCTTTGTCTGATGCATACAGTGGCTTGACTTGATTCCCAATGAAGGCAATGACAGATGCAGCACTGTAGCCATTGTTTGTGGGTGGTGGATTGTGAGGTAGGTACCGTGTTCCATTGACGGTTGAGGAACGAGTATTGCATTGCTGTCATGTAGTGGTCCTCAGTTGAAGCATACAGTTGGTGTGGTAGGTGCAATTGTTATACATGCAGGAGATGCACTGTGCAGTGGACATAGCAGGTTTAGCTGTAGATGGGCTGGTGCATTGTGGGAGTTGTAGTGATTGCTATTGGCAGTGCTATCCGTGTACTAGGCAGGGACTGTGTGGGCATTGTGGCTAGGTGGTGGTGTGACATGCAGGGGAGGTATTAGGTGATTGGGTGTGAGGTGGAGTGGTAGATAGCGTGACTTGGGGAGAAACGTGCTGGACAGGAGTACTTAGTGGCAGGAATAAATATCATGTACTGTTCCCCATAGGTCACATAGCTAATTCCATCAAAGCATCTGTGCTACAGCAGGATTTCCAGACATCCTAGGATCACTTTGCTGATATACACACGATGACCTCAGGAAGACAGGAACAAATGTGCTTAAATGATAAGATGAAACACACTGTTTATGTGCAAATGCTGTGTCATGTTGATCAGTGTACACCTAACTGGTGTGTTAGTTGTGCTGTACAAAACCACGATCTTATCATACTGACAAGAACTAACTTTAGTCACACTGTGGTATCATATAACCCTAAACCTACTGGGCAGGCAAATCAACACTTCCTCATCAATATCACAGTGGATTCTTATTGAGATAACATAATCTCTATACATGTATTCAGTAACATTAGAGAGTTCTTAGCCTTTATGGCATATGCAACAAGGCTTTCAGCGCTGCCCTTTACCCTTACCATTTCTTTGGCCAGAAACTCCTGCTCATATCAATAAACTTGTACTTCTTTTCACTGCCTGGGTCCATAATGTAAATGTTTTACAGATTTCTACTTTTGATGAGTGAGTCCTATCAGATGAAGGCAGTGGATTCTGTTTGTCTCGGTTCAAGGTTCTTTGTAGACACAAAATTAATATCTGCACACTCCCACAGAAGAGGGAGCTGTTGGAGTACTTTTGGGGTTCACTAAAATCCTTTGACTTTCGCTCTGGTTGTTTCTGTTCCCAAGGGATTCATTTGCACACTTCAGGAACTTCCAATGCCTGAAAATGGCCACTTTCTGATGTTTTGTGATTTCACTATTCAACAAGGGAAGTACTTAGCATGCACACTAAGGGGGTGATTCTGACCCCGGCGGTCAAGGACCGCCGGGGCCAGGGTCGGCGGGAGCACCGCCAACAGGCTGGCGGTGCCCCGCAGGGCATTCTGACCGCGGCGGTTTGGCCGCGGTCAGAACAGGAAAACCGGTGGTCTCCCGCCGGTTTTCCGCTGCCCTATGGAATCCTCCATGGCAGCGCCGCCATGGGGATTCTGACACCCCATACCGCCATCCTGTTCCTGGCGGTTCGCCCGCCAGGAACAGGATGGCGGTATGGGGTGTCGTAGGGCCCCTGCAGTGCCCATGCCAATGGCATGGGCACTGCAGGGGCCCCCGTAAGAGGGGCCCACAAAGAATTTCAGTGTCTGCCTAGCAGACACTGAAATTCGCGACGGGTGCAACTGCACCCGTCGCACCTTCCCACTCCGCCGGCTCCATTCGGAGCCGGCTTCCTCGTGGGAAGGGGTTTCCCGCTGGGCTGGCGGGCGGCCTTCTGGCGGTCGCCCGCCAGCCCAGCGGGAAACACAGAATCACCGCAGCGGTCTTTAGACCGCAGAGCGGTGTTCTGTCGGGGGAATGACCCCCTAAATGTTACATTTATTCACCACATGCACGAAATAGTGCACATTTGGCATTTAACATATACTCTAAATGACGATTATGTTGCTCACGGTAAGAGCTCATAATCAGCATAGGTCTCAACTGCCCCCTTCCTGGAATGAGGCCATAGTCATGCTAATCTTGAAACCTGAGAAAAGCCCCATTATTTATTAATCTTTTCAACCTATTTTCCTTAAACAGTGATTATAAAATATTTGTGAAGGTTTTGGCAGAAAAGTTAAGTGGTGTGTTTGGGCAGCTGTTGCATTCAGACCAGAGATCGTTTGTAAATGGAAGATACCTGCATGAACTAAACTATGGTCTTATTTGCTGCAGAGCCCTGGCCACATCTTTGAACATCCCCTTGGCAGGTGTAACTATAGATACAGCTAAAGCCTTTTTATAGAGTGAACTGGAATTACCTAGCTACTATTTTACAACACTATAGACTGGGTGAACAGTTCTTTAGAGTAGTACAGTTGTTTCATAACACTCACCCAGCCAGAGAACTAGTGAATGGCACATTGACCTCTCCTGTTAAGATAGCAAGAGGTACAAAGCAAGGGTGCCCTCTCTATTCTCTGCTTTTTAACCTCTACATTGAGCCACTAGATTATAAGATTAGGGGAGACTCTTCAATACTCTCCTTTGCCTGCTATGGATGGGAGAAAAAAGTGGCCATGTATACGGAAGAGACTGCTCTCCCAGCTATTGGTCACTTGACTTCAGAGTTTGGCAAGGTGTCTGGGTATTGGGTAAATGTGGGAGAGGCCAGGGTAATTTTCTATAACCTGCCATATAAAATGATTTATTGAAAAGAGAAATAAAACATCTTGGTGTAACTATCTGAAAGAATATGGATATGATTCCCGATTTGAATATTGCTAAGGTTCTAGCAAACTATTGAAGGGTTGGGTCCACCTTCTAGTTTCGCTCTTTGGCAGTATTAATTTAGTGAAGATGGTTATTCTTCCCAAATTCACCTTTCTTTTCAGTTTAATCCCCTTGCATTTTATGAAGAGGTGGCATGAAAAAATACAATCGGCCATTAATTCTTTTGTCTAGGTGTAAAAGGACACAAGAGTTTCATGGATAAAACTCTGAAGGAGAAGGGACAAGGGGGATCTGCTATTGGTCTTCTGCTTCTGGACCTGCAGTTCTTTGCTTTGAGCTTTAAACTGAAAATGTGATAATGTTGTTCAATTCCCCAGACACTTCGGATATTGGTTTGATGTTCAGAGTCATGTTGAGAGCTCTTGGTGGCACTAGTGTACAATTTATGTTGACATCTGATGACATAAAGTACTTCAAAACACTGCAGCTGAAAGTTCTACAAGCCATGGCTAGGCTAGTCCCTTATAAGGTTGTCCTTAAAGCTGGGATACTATAGCAATCTGGCCCAAATCTGAGATTCTCTGTGTACCCCGGAGTGCTTCAATGATAAATTGGCATTACCAATTGAAGCAGCAGGCATCTGAACATAGGGGCAGTTTGCATCTAATGGAAAAGCTTCTGTCATGGTAGGAGCTTGCAACCTTAATGTAGGAACATCTCTCTAGATTTAGTACTTTCAACTAAAGGGTTGGTCTTATGACACAGGCTCTTATTTTGGGTCCAATAATCATCTGGAAGAACAGCTTAACAATCAGTAACAGGGAAAGAAAGAAGCATCAGCTTGGTATTGGGTGTGTTTCAAATCTTCAATAGGGATTTTACACTTGTGGATAAGCTCTTGGGAGAACACTTGCCATCGCCACAGCTCCAAGACTTATGGCAAGCATTGATGTAAACCCTATATAGCATTGTTAAACCTGCATTCTTAAGGAGCATTTCTTTTCTCTCCACAGAGCCTACTGGACTCCATACAGGCTTTCCAAGATGGGAAACAGGGTCCCTGCTAAATGCACCAAGTGTGGGCTCCAGGAGGTGACTGATATCCACATGTTCATGTAGTGCCCGGGGAGTCAAGAATTTTGTGACAGCCTGGGTAAGGCCATGTCAGACATGCTGGGGATTAATCTGAGGCGAACCCTCAAATGAATTATCTTTGGGGCAGTGGAGGAAGTGGTAAGACTTTGTAAGAATAAGTTGAACTTTCTTTTCTATATGGTCTAAAGAGAAATCTGCAAGCAATGGGTGATGGATGTCCCTGCCCAGGTTACAGAATGACTTAAAATTCTTGTCTATATATCTAGAATGGATCTCGCTGGGGGCAATTCGAAGAGGAATAGATTTTGGACCCTCTTATTAAGAAGCTGAGGCTGGAATAATGAATGAGGCTTTGTGCAGCATGGGTGTTAGCCCAATAAGCGTCCATTGATTACACCTTCTGCTGTATGTGGTGATGCCAGTGCTTAATTTGTGCTTGTTGTTTCCGGTGCTGAGCACCGTCACTTATTTTTGCCTCCTGTATTTGCTGCGAGCAAAAGACAAATATGGGAAAGACGAAGAGGATGGGAAAAACGAAAAAGCATCACAAAGGGAGAAAGTAGAAAGCTGCTAAAGTGAGCTGAATGGGCAGGAAATGGCTTTATATGGATTGAAGAGGCCTGGGATTGCTTCAGGATTATGCTGCCTCAGTATTCCGTGCTCGCACATTTAATTACAGCAGCCACATTTTAATTTTTAAGAGGAAGGCTTTGGGCACCGGCACCTTTTTATTTACAAATTAAGCACTGGGTGATGCTATCCGGCTCACTGATCAGGGAAACCTGAAGGACAGAACAACTTCCTCAATGGCCTCCTTTTTTCCCCAGGGAGTGATTGTTGGATTCCAGAGGGTTGTAATGCTGGAGCCTGAAATGGATAAGGACAAAGAAAAGAACTCATAATCAGCATTATTTATCCAAAACCGCACAGAGTTATTTATCCAACCCCGCGCTATTGGTATTTACCCTATGTTCAAGTTTGATGGTATTTACTGCCAAACTCATAATCAAGGCCAAAATGTTTGTGCTCTAGTTGTGGTGATATGAACTTCATTACTATAGTGCCAAATGACAGACTGATGTTGGTGTTGGAATTACATGTTTCACCTTGCATTAAAAAAAATATTTACTTTCAAATTCGAAATTAATGAGGAGGCTATTTGATAACTCGTCGAAAAAGTGACCTTATTTTAGCTTCCAAATGCACTGATAATAATTTGTATGACAAAAATAACCTCCTTAAATTGTTCATTTTTAAAGGAAATGGTTACTGTTCTTTCGGATTGATTCCATCAAGATGGCGCACAGGTGTGCCACACTATTGTCATAAATACATAATGTTAGCTGTCTTGTTGTTCATTAGAACACTTTGGGACGCTGTAGTAGAACACTGGGAAATCAACTAAGGCTGCTGCTGTTGGAAATCCATGTTTTACTCATAATATCAGACTTTATTTTCACTTGGCCGAGGAAGATATTGTGAATTTACAGAATTTGTGCTCTCATTCTAGCTTCTGGAACACATCCCATAAACTCTACAACAATGTCATAAAATAAATTGGTTTTTACTAAAACATGAATCATCAAATCCTGAACAGGCTCACCATTTTCACGGGGTAAAATCAACTGAAAATACACTAGAATTAAATACACTAGAATTACTGAAAATACACTAGAATTAAAACGAGTAAACACTACCAGCAAGTCATGTTTCATGGTAACTAAACTGTGTTATCACCCTTTACATGTTCTCCTTTTTGTGACCCTAAAACCCAGCTATTCACTACAATGAGGACCACGTCCCTGAGACCTGTAATGGCAGAGACAATATGTTGTCTATGTCATGGCCAGTAAGTCAGGAGAGTGGGGCCTTAAAGACTTCTCCACATGCCCCTGAATGTCAGGGTGTTCTCGCCCTGTTCCTTTGTAATTTTTTTAAAATTAATTTTCAAGACACTGGAGCAATGTCTCTGAAACTTTTAATGGCTACTATATCATATTGTTCATGTTGTGGCCAGAAAATCAGGACAACATCACTCAAGTTAAACATAGCTTTTCAACCCCTTCATTCCCAAACTAAACCCCCATTTTATCATTGAAGGCCTGTGAGACATTGAGTTGTTGGTTGGCAGCAGCATGAAACCTGGTAAAGCAACAGCCACAATCTTTTGCAGGGTGAACTACAAAAAGTTACTAAATTAACCTGTCTTTAAACCTTGTTAGCTCTCCACAAAAGCAGTTAGGCTTAACTTAGAGGCAATGTTTAAAGCATTTATGCAGTACACCAACAGCAATAAAGTGAAAACACAATACAAGAAAAATGCCAAACCAATCTAGAAAACTGGAGGACATTTTAATACATTTTTTGACACCAAAACAACAAACAACCAATCAGAAGAACTGGGTATATGAATGTTTAAAGTTTTAGTAAAACCTAGTACTAAAAGATCAAAGCACCAATCACAGGCATCTCTTCATGTGAGGCCGTATCAAAGTCAAAAAATATTCTAGACCACAATGCAGTAGTTTAGATACAACAATTAGATTGGGCCCAGTCAGCGCTTACCTTCTCACTTAGAAGAATTTTTGAGAAAAATGTTCTGAGAAGGTAAATTTCAGTGGGGGCAAGGCTGCAAAAGGTATCCGCGGAAGGAGTGTTGTCATCTAATAGTCTTGGGTCGAAGCCACAGTGAAGATTTCTATGTTTGGACTAAGTCTATGAAAGGGAAGTTAAAAATCTCTAGCGGGATGAGGCAGAGGGCTGTACCTAAAGACAATTCCACAAGGATATCTCTTTGGTGAATGACTGCTAAAAAAGGAAATGCTGCTATGGAAAGAAAACATAGTAGGAGATGCTGCAAAGTCTGCATTTTTGGGTCCCTCAGTCTGGGTCCAGGTACTGGTTCAGTGTGGTGAGAGCCTTTTGTGTTCCTGTGGCTCTGAACAAGAGGCCAGCAAACTAGCTCTTGGTCACTCTGGCAGTCCTGGTTTCAGGTGAAAATGCAAGGCTTAACAGCAGGACTGGCCTCTGAGGGTTCAAGGCAGGCTCAAGGTATCAAAGCTGTCCTTACAGGTACAGCAAAGCAGTCTTGCATAGTGTGCAAAAGGTCACAGCAGCAGGCAATCCTCTGAGAGTCTTTCCACCATGCAGAAGTTAACTGACGAGTGGGTGTGGAGGTCCTATTTTTATAGACTTGTTCCCTTCTTCTGGAAGGTGGGAGAAGGTGCTAGAAAGGTTTCTTGAAGTGCATGGAGCTTCCTGTCTCTCTTGCTTGGCTCCAAACTGGGTGCAGTGAGAATGGGAAGGAGTTAGGCCCTTTGTGTGAAGGCAAGCACGTCCTCTTCATTTACAAGTGTGGCTGTGCTCAGCTCCACCACGCCTCAATCCTGCCAGCGGATGTCCAGCATAAGGCCCATAAAGGCAACCCAATCCCTCTATTGTGTGACTATCTTGGAGGAATTCACAAGGTCTGTCACCCACACCCAGTCATGTGACCCACACCAGGCTGCAGGCACAAATGGCTAAGGGAAAGAGGAAGAAAATGACAACTTTCTTAAAGTGGCATTTTCAAAATTAGAATGAAAAATCTGCTTTTAGCATTTAAAAAGATTTATCACATTTGTGGCATAGCTGCTTGCTGCCAATCAGAAATTACAGCTTATTACATGTAATAAGGAATCTCCAGCCTTATCCAATGAGTGTGGTAGGCTACATAGTAGTGAAAAACAAATATTGGGTTTTTCACTGCCAGTACATGTAATGTTTAGCAGTACATTTCCAACCTTTTAATTACACACCACCCCCTACCTTTTGTTTATTCTAGGGCTGACTTTTATGTAATATAAGTGGAGGCTAAGGTTTGGCAAAGAGGCTTTAATGCTAAGTTGTCATGACAGTTTAAAAGTGCATTCAGGCTGCAATGACTGGCCTCAGACATGTTTTAGGGAACTACTTAAGGAGGTGGCACAATATGTGGTGCATGCCCACTGGTAGCATTTAATTTACAGGACCTGGGTATGTGGTATAGCACTGTACAAGGGACTTACAAGTAAATTAAATATGAAATTTGGGTATTATCCAATTTCACCGTGCTTAGGGAGAGAGCACAAGTAATTAAGCACATGTTAGCAGTCCTAAGGCCAGAAAAAATAAAATCATCAAAAAAGTGGAGGGTAAAACAAAAGGTTTGTGGGTGACCATGCAGAGAGGGCCAGGTCCAACAAGGCCATATTTACAATTCAGAGGATAGCCTGATACTCCATCAGGGTAATGGAGAAAATTACTCCATCACCATGACGGAGGTTCTGTTCACCATGTTTAGAATTGACCACCAAGAGAGCGGTCATTTCTTAAATCATTGCCAGGAACTTCCTTCACTGTGGTTCTTTCAATGCTTTTGCAGTTTGGTGCAGGGCTCCATCAGCATGTCAGCACCTATTAACTTTCTTTTTTTGTTTTCCAAAAATAAAATGTGAAAGTGAGATTTTCTCTTTGAAACTAAACTAGAAAATGCTCCCCTCGCTATGGGATTGGTCTGCAATCAGCAGTTTTCACTACCCCATACCACCAGGCCAGTTTTCACTGTCCTTCACCTCCAGGAATACTGATCTCTAATAATTCTACCCTTCAAATTATCTGGGCAATATTAGACATCTACCTCTGACATCCCTTATTCCACAGAGCTGTTGGAGGGGTATAATCACAGCAGACACAGAGTAGTACCCACTGTGATTAAACCAATAGCCTGCCTGCATTTAACTTCATCAGATGGATCATTATGTTCGAGGCATGCATACTGCATTGCCCATGAGACCTAGGACCTTATCCTAGGGGATTACTCTGTCACAAACATGATGGATGCCTCGCACAGCATGTTACAAGTTCCATAGGATATAATGGAACTTGTAATACGGCCGACGGGATATCCTTCACGTTTGTGACAGAATAATTCCCTCCGACAAACTCGTAATAAGGCCCCTACTGTGCTTACCGCAAACATATAAATCGGACCCTGAGTTCTCAAGAACAGTTGAACAGATTTACACAGAACCAAAAAAGCATGGTGAAGTTTCGTTCAGTCATTTAGGGCCATATTTATACTTTTTGACGCAAAACTGCGCTATCGCAGTTTTGCGCCAAAAAGATTAGCGCCGGCTAACGCCATTCTGAAGCGCCATGCGGGCGCCGTATTTATTGAATGGCGTTAGCCGGTGCTAGCAGACCGGCGCTGCCTGGTGTGCGTGGAAAAAAACCACGTACACCAGGCAGCGTCGGCGTTGGGGAAAATGGCGTTAGGGCGTCTTAAAATGGGGCAAGTCAGGTAGAGGCAAAAAAATCGCTTCCACCCGATTTGCGCCATTTTTAACGACGCCCAGACGCCATTGACATGACTCCTGTCTTAGTAAAGACAGGAGTCATGCCCCCTTGCCAAATGGCCATGCCCAGGGGACTTATGTCCCCTGGGCATGGTCATTGGGCACTGTGGCATGTAGGGGGGCACAAATCAGGCCCCCCTATGCCAATTTTTTTTTTTTTTTTTTTTTTTTTAAATTATACTTACCTGAACTTACCTGAATGTCCCTGGGATGGGTCGCTCCATCCTTGGGTGTCCTCCTGGGGTGGGCAAGGGTGGCAGGGGGGGTCCCTGGGGGCATGGGAGGGCAGCTGTGGGCTCATTTTGAGCCCACAGGTCCCTTAACGCCTGCCCTGACCCAGGTGTTAAAAAGAGGCGCAAATGCGGGGTTTTTTGCTCCGCCCACTCCCGGGCGTGATTTTTGCCCGGGAGTATAAATACGACGCATTTGCGTCGCAGTCATTTTTTAAGACGGGAACGCTTACCTTGCATCTCATTAACGCAAGGAAGGCGTTCACGCAAAAAAATGATACTCATTCCTCATACTTTGGCGCTAGACGCGTCTAACGCCAAAGTATAAATATGGAGTTAGTTTTGCGTCGAATGTGCGTCGAAAAAAACGACGCAAATTCGGCGCAAACGGAGTATAAATATGCCCCTTAGTCTGTATTGCAGAGCAAATTCCATGGGAAATAGCACCTTTGAAACCTTTCCACATTTTCTTGGCCTCTGCTTGATTGATCTGCACAAAATCTTATATGAACCAATTGACATGGGAAACGTCCGGAACAACAACTATGTTGACAATGTAAGCGGAACCACTCTTGCGTGAACAACAACTCCGTTTTTCTCTGCCTTAACCACACATGTGCTGAACAACACAGATGCGTGGTCAAGGCAGAGAAAAGTGGAGACTGCATTGGGAGAGGATGCGGTCAGGTAAGTGGGGCTGGGGCAGGGTTGAGGGGTAGTTTTTAGGGGTGGGGTGGATTAAGGGCTTAGGGTGGGGGTGGTCGGGGTACTTTGTTTTTTTAGGGGTGGGTTGCAGGGATCGGGGTAGTGTGTTTTGTAGGGGCGAAGTGAGGGGATCAGGCTAGTTCTGTTTTTAGGGGTGGGGTGGGGTGGGGTGGAAGGTTCGGGTAGTTTTGTTTTGGGGGCAGGGTGCAAGGCTACTTTTATTTTTTGGGGTGTGGGTGGGGTAATTTGTTTTTTGGGGGTGGGGTATCAGGGTAGTTAGGTTTTTAGGGGTGGGGGTCGTGGTACTTTTGTTTTTTTGGTGGGGGTTGGGCTAATTTTGTTTTTGGGGTGGCTTGGGGGGCTCGGGTAGTTTTGTTTTCGGGGTGGGGTAGGGGTTGGGGATCGGGACAATTAGGTTTTAGGGGCGGGGGTTGGGGTTGGGGTAGTTTTGTTTTAAGAGGTGGGGGAACGGGTAGTTTGGATTTTGAGGGTGGGGGGTCAGGTAGTTTTGTTTTTGGGGTGGGGCAGGGTAGTTTTGTTTTTGGGGGTGGGAGATTGGGGTAGTTAGGTTTTTAGGAAATGGGTTGGGGGCAGGGTAGTTTTGTTTTTGGGGGTGGGGGATCAGGGTAGTTTGGTTTTTGGGGGTGGCAGATCCGGTAATTTGGTTTTTGGGGGTGGGGGATCGGGGTACTTTTGTTTTTGGAGCAGGGTTGGGGGTCGGGGTAGTTTTGCTTTCAGGGTGGGGCAGAGTAGTTTTATTTTTGGAGTGGGGGAGGATCAGGGCATTTTGCTTTGTGGGAGGGCGGATGGGGTAGTTAGGTTTTTGGGGGCAGAGTGGGGGATCAGGGTAGTTAGGGTTTTAGGGGCGGGGTGGGGGAATGGGGTACTTTTGTTTTTGGGGGTGGGGTGGAGTAGTTTTGTTTTTGGGGGCAGGGTAATGGGGGAGTTTTGTTTTGGGGTGGGGGATCAGGACAGTTAGGTTTTTAGGGGCAGGGATGGGTGTTGGGGTAGTTTCGTTTTTTAGGATGGGGAATCGGGTAGTTTGGTTTTTGAGGGTGGGGGGTCGAGTAGTTTGGTTTTTGGGGTAGGGCAGAGTAGTTTGGTTTTTGGAGGTGGGAGTGGGGTTTGGGGTAGTATGGTTTTTGAGGGTGGAGGTTGGGGTGGGGGATTGGGGTACTTTGGTTTTCGGGGGTGGGGGATCGGGGTAATTTGTTTTTCGGGGTGGGGGTTGGTGTACTTTTGTTTTTGGGGTGGGGTCAGGGTAGTTTTGTTTTTGGGGCAGGGGGTCAGGGTACTTTTCCTTTGGGGTAGGACAGGGTAGTTTTGTTTTTGGAGTGGGGGTGGGACGATCAGGGCAGCTTGGTTTGTGGGTGGGCGGATCAGGGTAGTTAGGTTTTTGGGGGTGGGGTGGGGGTAGGACAGTTTGGTTTGTGGGGTTGGGGTGGGGTGTTGGAGTACTTTTGATTTTGAGGGTGGGCAATCGGGGTAGTTTTGTTTTTGGGGGGAAGGGGTTGGGGGAATCAGGGTAGTTTTGTTTTTAGGGGCGGGGTGGGGGGTCGGTTATTTTTTGGTGGGCGGGGGAGATTGGGGAAGGGTTTAGGGTTCAGGGAGGGCAGGAGGTATCTGTGGTCGTTTTTTTTCAGGGATGAGGGTTGCGGTAGTTTCAGTATTATGGGTGGGGTACTTCTGGGCTTTAGGGCAGGTGGGGGGTCGCATGCTAGAACCATGCATGCCATTCCCACACATGCCTTTAATAGGCATGCTTTTACAATGAAAAACGTTGTAAAGGCATGTGTGGTAAAGGCATTTGTGGTAACAACGCGGTCATTGTTCTGACTGCGTTGTTCAGGCATGCGTCGTTCCAGCCTTCATTGTTCCATCATACATTTAACCATGATTATTAGTGTAACAAAAACACTACTCCTATAGAAACACTGTGCTAACTAACACAGTAGTGACTGCCTTGCCCTGTCTTGTAATTCGTAAATTGACCAGAAACCCCATTTTCAGACAAACCAGGCATTATACCGCATTCAGCATAGGAAGCAGACAGGAAGCAGCAATACGAGTGGGGAATGGGACATCCAAAACTGCTGATATCTTGTCAGTATGCATGATTTTGGCTGAAAATAAGGGACTAATTAAACACATACTTCTGACGTGCCGCCATGGAACACATAGAAGCTGGACTGGATGCAAAGCCTGTGTGTGGATAATGTCATTTTAATAGCAGTGAAAGCAGTGGATTTCTAATTGTCTTATTAACATAAGGCTAACAACCTCATTGGAGAAAGAAAAAATGAATAGATAAAAACGGTTGTTATTGGCAAACAGAGCGGACAGGAGGGTGGTGAGACTGGTGTGGGCGCACTGACCTGGAAGCTGGGAACACTAATTTTATGGGGGGTGTGCTGTGTTGAGCAATAACTTATGATTTAAAAGCACCTGCTGCAGAGTTCCGTGTACGTCCAGTTTTCAGGCAGCAATACAAATGTCAAGATAACTTTTCTGAATAATGTTCCTGCTAGGCAGGCATTAAAATTTGCACCCATTACAATCAATCGGCCACCCTGTGTGTTGCTGCAATAGCCTTAACATTTTTTATGCTAGTGCAGGAAAGCACCACAACAACGTCATAAATTCTGATGCTGTTGTGGTAACTACTGGCATGGTGCACCATATCGTAAATATGGCACAAACATGTTGTCGTTAGGTGAGGCAAGGGTGATGAATGAGTAATGGCCCATTGGGATTGATGCACCACTTTCTCATAAATATGCCCAAAAGTATGTTTGTCAGAAGATCTAGGGGCTCACTATGAACACAGCGGGATTTCCCGCCATATTCATGCTGGCATTCTAAACATAGACCGCCAGCCCCTAGAAGACCCCGCCGGTCCTATAATATACATTCCACTGGGCCGGTGGGAAGAAACATGTTTCCGCCAGCCGCCCATCAAAATGCTGGGCCAGGATATTGCCGACGGCTCCACATAAAGCCGTCATCAAAGCCGCAGTGCAGTGGGTGCAGCAGCACCCGTCACACATATCACTGCCCGTAAATCGGACAGTGACCTGCGCAATGGGGCTGTGCACGGGGGCCCTGGAGCACCCCTCCTGCCAGCCTTTCCCTGGTGGGGGAAACAACCAGGGAAAGGTTGGAGGAACAAGGGTTCTCTATCCAACTGTCAGATAGAAAATTCCACCATCGTCAGGCTGCCTGTTGGCAGAAGCCTGGCGGTGGCGGAGGGCCGCCTGTTGCGGTCTTCCCTTGTTTATTATATGGCAGTCCAGACCGCCATGCCGGTGGTGGTAATTTCTGCCACCGGCAATATGGCGGTCTGGACCACCATGTTCATAATGAGACCCCTAGTTACTGAAAATGTGTAAGAGCAATAGAGTTGATCTTCCTGACATCACCCACAAAAGTGGACCCTTTAATAGTAATTGTAAACCTTCACGAAGCAGTATGCTTACCGCAAAACACGTGTTGACTGTGACTATACTGTATAATTGGATTAACTTTAATGACTAAAAAATAAAGTTCTTATAAATGCCATTATCACTCTAATGAACTGTACAAGAAAATCAAAAACTAAGACTTCTCAGGCGTTTTCCAATAAGAAGAATTGATTTAAAATAGAAATAATGGTTCATGAAGAATGATTAAAGAAAAAGAAAAACGTTTTCGTTTGGCTCTCTAAGAATATACACGGTTTATCCGGTCAATACTGCACGCCATTGATTCTGATGTTCCGACCACTTGCTCTTCCTCTGGTAAGTGTATTTTTGTTCTAAGGCAACTGCAATATTTTATTAATTGAAGCATAAGAGAGTGAAATGTCTCCAGTGAAATCAGAGAACCTGGAGGTAATAGCCGACTCCCCACAAGACCTGCAATCCCCCTGCCTCCAGAGCTGAGTGGCAACACCCAGAAAAGTGGAAATTGTTATGACGCAACCTTTGTCCCTAAGAGGTGCTCTTTTACCTCATTAGGATGTGTCCCCCGTGATCTGTGGAAGGATTTTAAGCCTTCTTGTCCCCCTGCCCTTGAGCCTGCCCAGGGAGGAGAGGCGTTTCTGAGGATGTGTAGGTAAGTGCCTTGGACTGGCTGAACCTGTTGAGTTTTCCTGGGAGTACATCATACATTCCAGTGAGCTTCGGTCCATGGAACAGTCAAGCAGGCGTCGCTTTCAGCAAAGGCGAATGTGAATTCAAGGAGGTTGCTTCATTTCCCTTGCTGCTTTTCCAACCAGAATGTTTTGGTAGAATGTTGAAGAAGGACCGGTTATTCTGATTAGGGAATAAACAGTTTCCAGTCGATTAAAAAATTATGAGCCATGGCCTTACAGCAACAACATGCACATTTGAATTGGCGAGTGGTCTTTGAAGCCACAAGCAGTCAATAAATGAGGCTGTGACATAATTTTGTTCGTGTTACACAGATGGGGCCAAAAGTTAAGATTTGTTAATGATGACAATGCCATCCGACTACGCGCTCGAAGGATTAAGGGCAAGCACGTTGTCTTGCTCCATTAACTGGTTTAATAAAACGGATTTGACATGAATATTCATGATGTATATACGTGTCACCAAAGATGCTGAGGAAATGCTGTCACTTCAGTATGTCGCTGTTTTACAGTATTTTCCTGTTTTCCACGGTCAGCATCCTGCAGTCTGCCAGCCTCCCCAGGTGGCAATACTCCCTGCAATTAGAAGTACCACGAATCACAACATTTCATGCCCTTAATGACTATTTCTCTGAAGCCACAATGGCTGAATTGGAAGAACATTTCTTTTGATATGAGAACCACGGTTCCCATTCTCAATGTTAGGATTTTTTTGTCCATCTCTTTAAGCTCTGGCAATTTTCGGAGTGGCTGTAAATGAATCAAAGAGGCCCTAGATGGCTTTAGGATTACACTGCCTCATTATTCTGTGGTCGCACATTTAAATACAGCAGCCCAGTGTTTCCAAGTAGAGCTTTGAGCACTGGCACGTTTTTAGTAGCAAATTAACCACTGTATTCAATAAATGGTAAAATTTACTGACCTATGGTCACATTCAAGCAACTTAGAACAAGTCTAAGGCCGACCCTACCTGAGCAATGTTATTGTCACACATGGTATATCTCTCTGGAGCAAATCCTATTAAATAAATAGTATAGTACGGTGGCAGAGCCCAACCTGCTAAAAATCTTTATTAAGTGCTTTTGTGCACCTTTTGAACCAGAAATGGTATGGTCTACAGTACACCATAACTAGCAGAACTCTGATTACAATAACTGAAATTATTTAGGGGCATATTTATGAGTCCTGTACGTTGCTGGAGTGTCAATTTCTTTTATACTCCAGCGGCGCTGTCTACAAAACCATATCTATAAGTCCGCGCAAAGCCACTTTGCATTGCTTTTCATGGCCTCTTAAATATGGAGTAAGTCAAGGCAGCACAAGTGGTGTTCCATGGGCATTACAGTGGAAACACCTTTATGGGTTGTTTCTGTGCAGGAAGGTGCCCATTCCTGCACAGAAGCGATCCTGACCATGGTGTAAGGGTGCCTGTGTTGGTGCTAGGCAGCCGAAACGGCACCATCGTAGGGGGAAAGCATAGACATGCACAGTATTGCATAAGTGCATTCTTGTCCTTTCACTTTGGAAGAGGGCAGCACAGCAAGAAGACTTGCTGCGATGCCCTACACCAAAGCGCTCTAAATATGGACCTTAGTGAAGGCAAAGTAAGCTTTAACGATTGAATTTGCATTTGGAACATCAACTCAAGACAGATCTGTATGGATACCACCGGCTAAATTTAAGTTAATTATTTTTGCAAATTGTAAGCCAATAGTTGCACACCACAATAGCTTGCTGTATGTCACTGCAGCCAAGAACCATAACAAAAATTCTTTGGTTCCAATGAACTCAGAGGCAAGTGGAGTGGTGAGTCCTCTAAAGCTGGAGAACGTTTTACCCATTTGAAGGAGATTTTACTGCTGTATGCTGGGATGGGATCAATTGATCACAAATCAGTATGTCACAAAGTCCAGTTACTGAAAGGTAGCTAACCCTCAATGTTGAATCCAATGTATTTTGCTTTAGTTCCAGATATGGACTCTCTATGCGTTTAACTTGAAGTTCTTAGGTCACAGATGAGAATTAATAAAGTTAGTCAGTGCAGCTGACGATGATCCATTTCCCTCCTTTAGCCAAGATACTGTAATCAAATTTAAAATTTTATGCTTTCAATCCTGCTGCAGCAGTTGTAATTTTAAAATACATTTATGAAACATATCTGTCCTCCAACCTTAGTGTTTTTTCTACACTTTTTATTGTGGGACATGCAAAACATCTAATTTTTTTTGCATACTTTAGAGGATGTATAGAGAGGCCCTCGTAAGATAAACTGTTATAAAACGCCGAAACATTGTTGCAACTGATAAACAAAATGTCTGATGAATGTTGCAAATGATCTCTGAGCCCTCCTAATTGGGCTGCCTTAATGTAGGGTGAGTATCAGAAACAAGGGTAAGCCCAAACATATCAGTAACCTTGGTCGATACAACATCTTAAAGAGACTGAGATTGAATGTACTTATCAAAAGCCTATTTAATACTGATAGTAATTTTGGAAGAGAGCCAATTATTGATTTCCAATGAACAGCGTACACACAAATAAAAAAGTCAAAGTTCCAAAACACTTATTTAAAATTATAACATTGATTTATTTCCAGAGATTTTTTCAATGAATGGCAATTCCTTTATAAGTTCCAGAGCTCACACATGTGAAAAAAGTGCAATGATGAGTGAGAAGTAAAAAAAAAGAGTGCATCATAGGTAAAAAGATAAAAAGAGTTATGACTCCTGACTCCTTCAAATGTTTCTGCAGTCTGGGGTCAATGGGTGGTGTCTTTGTACATCAGTGGTCAACAGCATTTAGACCTCGAATCGAAGAGAGGTCTTCCTCAGGACTGGGCAGTGAGCTTCAAATATCTGTGTCCAGTATATTTCAGTATGGGGATTTATTTAGTTGGTCCCCATGACGAATACAAAGGGCCCCTGGTCCAAAAGGGAAGGAACAGAAGGGGTGAAGAAGATCCTCCAAATGATTAAATCAATACCCATGAAAACCATAGCCACTGAAGAGTCAGCTAAATATCATGGTGGAATGCTCAAAAACAAATCAGAGAAAACATGTGGCGAAGCAATTGCATGCTGTAGGAAAGTGGAGTATTATGCAGTGATGTTGGTTAGGTTTACTATGTAATACTCTCATAATATCCCAAAGAGAGTCCTTAAATTCACAATGATAACTCCTTATCTCAGTCCTATTAGTGTGGAAAAGAGGCGTCATGCTTCATTAGAGGAACATGTGTTAAGCATTTCAGAGTACCAACATTGATGCTAAGTAATTGACACAGCTCTAAAGAAATCCAACACCAAATTATAAACATAAGGCACATTTTTATATTAATTTAGATACCAAAACAAAATAAATAATATAGAAGAACAAGAGTTATGTATTTTCAAGTGAAAAGTAATTCAATACAGTTCAAGCTGTCAAACTTGTACCATTGCAGTCAATGGAGAAAATCGCTAGTGGCACGTTGCCATTTGCGAGGTAAATTCAGATGAACCCACTTTAAGTTATACAGTTAAGGTTGTGTCGGTCCGGGGGACCAAGCGTTAACAGTCAGTTCAGTTTTATCTGGATCGTGCGGCCGGGGTGCAGATGTGCCCTGGCTGTCTTTTGTACTGAATGTAGGAGCTGTGAGTGCTGAAAAAATGACACCTGTGACAGTCACTTGCAGGTTAATTGCAAGGGAGCCTACTGGGGATTAAGCATGTGTAGGACCCTGAATCAGGATTCACCAGGCTGAACAACTCCACATAGCTAGGAAGTCTTGGGTGCAGCGGTGTGCTTGGGTAACCTTGGTGCTGAATGGGGGAGTGGCAGTTGCTGGCTTTAACACTGAAATGGTGCAGGGTAGCAAGCAAATTCAAAACGTGACAATGGAGCCACTGGTGACATCAGCTGTAGGTGTTGCGGTGTACCCTCGGGTTGTAGCATCAAGTAAAGGTGATAAAGACCGGGCTGGCCACCAACATGTCTTGGCCATGGTAATTTGGAAGAGAAGCTATCTCCCCTTCCAGAGGAGATGGGTAAAATGGTAGCCAGCTGTAACTTGGTGGAGAGCTGCACTACAATTCCCACAATGCACATGAGCACCAGCCTTTGGGTGATCCCTCAGAGAACCCAATGACCAGTTCTTCTTTGGTTCTAGTAGGTGTGAGTCACCTGTGGTGCACAACAGGCTAGTGTCACTAGTCCAAGGGCACCTGGTCTTGCCTTTGATTCATTAAGGATTCCCTCTTGCTGGGGGAATCAGACTTTAGTACAGGACGACCCACAGTCGAGCAGTTCCAGAAATATTGCCAGCGTTTCAAGGTATCACACCTTTGGATTGTGCAAGCTTCTGTTATTGTCGATGCAGGTATTTTGTTGCAAGTTGTTACAGATCTGAGGTTCGGGTGCCAGTGGTGCCCCTTCAATGTGGATAACGGGTATACCGCACCAAAATAGTAACAGGATCTAAGTATTGCTGATATGCATATTAAGTAAATAGCAAATTTGTTTATTTGAAAGAATGTAAGTTTCCAAGGTCTTTACATAAAATTTATAGTGAAATGATACGCTAAAATAAACGATTTCCGATGTTAGAACTGTATAAAAGTGCTGCTTGTGAAAATGACACAATGGCCAACTGGGAACTGTCATTTTTCACTGAGTATGTAGGAACTGCATATAGACAAAATCAGAAAGTACTGAGGCGACAAATATCCTGATGTAGTTCTTGAGAAAATTTGGGAAACGCAAACGCTGCTTGCTCATGCAATTTTAATGCACTTCCAAAAGAGTGGAAAACAAAAGAAAAGTTCATGTTTATTTTGCTTGAATAATGCATATTGCATTACTTAATTTCTTCAGAGATGTAACACAGTTACTTACAGGGCTGAGTTGCAGGTTGTGTGTAAAAAGATGAGGTATTTACCAAATGCAGTAAATACCACTATCCTGGGGTGTGGGATTTACTGACTGTGGTAAACACCTTCTAGTCTAAATCGTCAACTTGGAAAAGAGTCATAAGATGCAGAATCAAGATTCAAAACACTAAGGGGGTCATTACGACCCCGGCGGTCGGTGCTATTATGGCAGTAGTACCACCAACAGGCTGGCAGTACTTACCGCCATACTATGACATTGGTGGGATGCCTGAAGCCATACCGCCAATGTTCCACACCGATTGCCACGGAGGTAACAGCCGCTGGGCTGGAGATATATATCTCCAGTCTGGCGGCTGTCACTGTACCACTGGTGGTATCATGACCTCGCATACCACCATGGTTTTCTACCACAAAGAAAACCATGGTGGTAGGCACAATCAGTGGCAGGGAATTCTTTCCCTGGCACTGATAGGGGTCTCCCCCGCCCCTGTCCCCTTTCTCAGAGTCCTGCCCCTCCTGACCCCCCTCCCAACATACACACAGATACACGCACATGCATACACACATACCCACGTTCACCCACACATGCATGCATTCATACACACACAGAGCAACACTCACTAACATACATCCAGGCACACACGCAATCACACAACACAACATACACGCACACTCACACCCATTCATGCACACATGCATTACACATGCCTAACACCCGTATGCACAGATACAAACGCAGTCATACACACCCCCACACACATACCACCCCACTCCACTGTCGGAGCACCCACTTACCTGCTTGCAGGGGGTCCTCTGGCAGGAGACGGGACGCGGCGCTGCTGCCAGCAGCATCCACCAGCAGAACACTGCCAGGCCGCATTATGGATCATAATGCGTCCGGCAGTGCTCTTCTGGCATGGCACTGCTGCTAGCAGCAGCGCTACCTTACCGCCGACCGCCACCATGACTGTCGCCGGAATTCCGCCAGCCTTCTGGGAGAATTCCAGCTATGGTCATAATGCGGTTGGCGGCTGGTATTTGTGGCAATGGTATGTAGGTGGCCGTCGCCGTGGCGGTAGGCGACATTTACCGCCAATGTCATAATGATGCCTTAAATCAACATTTCAGTCAGGGAAAAATGGCTGGTGTGTAAACAAAATCACACCAGACTAAATTCTAATTTCTGGACATAATTCTGCTTCCCAGGGTTTAGAACTTAAAACACGACTAGTAATCTGGACCTCAGAGTTTAATAATTTGCCTCAGTTTGCACTTATTACATGTCTCTTTGTAGAAGAGATAATAAGATACGTCTACAGTGGGATACAACATACCATGTGAAGGCTCCTCATATCATTATTAAATGAAAGCAAGAAGTGAGCTTACAGAGCCTTGAAGTCGAACATAAGGCCAGAATGGTCCACTCAGTGTACAATAAAATGAAGATTGTTGCCTGACTGACGATATATCAACACATTTTTTAGGTTTGGGTGCAAGAAACTCACAGACTATTATTTCTTTTCTAGGCTCATGCAGGAAAGACCAGAAATTATGGATTTTATTCACTTGGTAATGCCTGGTAGGTTCTGCAGCCACCTTTACTCGACAAGCCAACTGATCTGCATGGTCCTGTTATGAGCCAGAATTCACTTTACATAAAAAGATGGTATATTTTTCATATTATTTATGCATTTTGATTCATGTAGCTTGTAACACCACATTGCAAAATAAATAATGTGTAGATCAGAATCAATCAAGTCCTTGTGGAAGAGTAAGGGCCTGATTTAGATTTTGGTGTATGGGCTACTCAGTGCCAATGGTGATAGATAGCCTGTCCGCCGATATATAAATGCCATTTTTTACTATGGGATTTATTTTTCGGTGGACGTGATAGCCATTACCATTGTGACAGAGTAGCTTGTCTGCCAAAATCTAAATCAGGCCCTAAGTAAAAGCTGTAAGGATCCTGACAAGAAAAGAATGTCCAAGGCATCTCATGTAAACGGACAGGAGATTCCAGCATACATTCCAATAGATTGGATTCAGGCGGGAGACTCACGATATTTTAAGCTAAAAATTAATCTATTTGGCTGTCCCCCCTTGGAATTGCGTCCTCTTCAGTAGAAGTCAAGGGGAAAATTAATTCTCCCTATTTCCTCTTGTAAAATGTTGGCATGTATGTTCCAATATTACCAGGTTTGACTTCAAAGCACAATCCTCTTCCCATTGTGAATTTAGGCACAAGATTGGACAAAATGTCACTTTTAGGCAGCATTAGCAGTCATACCCCACTATGTCACAAGTGATTCAGACCCACAACATTGAAATACAGACACATGGTATTATTTCAAAAAGGTGCTTTTAATAACATATTTATGATTGTGTCACCGCTCTGCAAAATAATTTGAAAACTATATATGTATATATTTATTTACGGTACTTAAAAAGCGCAAACTCCTCCTAATCTGCTAGAGAATATCACAACACTGAATTGCTGTGATCTCATATAGCTAAGGCTGGCATTCTTCTGAAGAAGGGCAATTTATTACATTGTGGTTAGTCTGAGAAAAGAATAGTCATTTCTGGTAAGCAGGCCCTATTATAAACTGCTGACATCTTCAGGAGAAAGCAGACTAGAGATTGATGGGAGAATGCCAACACTGGCACCCGGTAAACAGCACACAATGTAAACAGGATTGATCCCTTCAGTATGTTGTTGCTTACTTCGGTTGAACGGACAAACAATTTGGGAAGAATGTTATATAAAGGAGTTTTGAGGATAATTTGAAAGTTGGCATTTAGAAATGTATAAGGATTCAATGCATTATTTAAAAAATAAACAACGCCTGAAAAAGGAGGGAGAGGTATGTATATCTCACTATTCCTCCAGAGATAAACACACATAGCACTGAGTGGTGTAATGAGAAGAATATTGTGAACCATATCATCCTGCAGAGTCAGCCTGGAGGAGATCCCTCTTTTAGTAAAGAAGCCCTCACCATTATTTTAGTGCCATGCATCCTAGTCTGGCTTTCCATCCTCTGTACCATACCATTAGCTTAAGTGGGCTCAACCATGAAGTGGGAGCTCTGTTTATTATATTTAGGAATCAGAATTGTTCCTAGAACAAACAGCTGAATTACAATTTTCTAAAGCATCAACCATACTACTTTGTATTCCCAGTTGCTTTCACAAGATTAAAAATAAATGATTGGATGGTAAAAGGGTCGTATTGACAGCACATTCAGAAATATAATGTAACTAGCAGGTTTCAGATAGTTGTAAGTGCCCCTATGGGTCAAACGCCTTTGTCAGGACTTGTGCATCCACATACACAAGTCATACCCCTATACTTTTTCTGTCATACTAGAAATATGAGAAGAAGGACAACTAAGACAAACACAAAACATGCATTAGCTACTCACTTCTATCCTTGTATCTTTTTTTGTGACAGGAATTTTCTGTTAGAGAAACACAACAGTTAAACAGCCTTAGACATATTACACATTGCTTGGTATGGAACTCCTCTAATGCAGAAAAGTAGTAATTCACAGCAAACAACATGACACTGCACACACATGTATAAATAAAAGACACTCAATAATGACTGGTACTTCAAACTCATTCCGTAAAAGATAGAAAAAGAAGATCTCCCTGAAGTCACACACATTCAGCTCAAAGAAGGCTTGCTAAATCGATATACTGACTTGCAAAGCACATTGTTACAGGTAGGTATTATATTGTACTAATAACCCATATCATCAAGGGAGAGATGTTTCATTTTCTGTGCATGTCCTTCTCTTCCTCTCAAGATGTTGGGATTTATGGATTCCAACATAAAGTTGTTTATGGTATTTTTAGCACTAGGATGCAACAGTGTGCGACATTAAGTTTAACATGAGATGATCATCCTCTTGGCTAGTCAAAGCCAGAAAAATGGGTACTTACATTTACATAACAGTGATATTTAAGGCACACAATGAATTAAAATACTTTTATGTTTACAATATAAGATATAGGATTTTTGATGGACGCATTTTTTGTTAGAAATTGGGTTACTGGTTGACTGAGCCCTGGTAAAGCAGCAACGACAGCTCTAATCAGGGTAAAGTCCAGGCAAACCCTAAGTTAACCAGTGCTCACCCTCTGGTTGCTTGCCACAGATAAGTCAGGGTTTAGAGGCACTGTGTAAAGTAATTGTGCAACACTTTAAACAGCGAAACAGTGAAAACACCACTCAAAAAGATTCCACACCATGCTTAGAATAATAGACCAAAATATAATAAATATAATAAGTCCAAAACAAGACAAATCCAATAAGGAGAACTGAAGATATTGAATTTTAAAGTGTTAGGTAAAACCAGCACCACAAAACACAAAGCACTATTGGGAAGTGATTAGGCTGCTGTGTGAGGTCCTGTTGCACTGATGTCAAGAATCCTGTTGACAGGGCTTGCTATGTGAAAGACGGTGTCTAGAATGCATTGTAAAGTTGTAGCGATGCATTGGTATGGATGAGCGGTGAAGCTGGAATGTGGAGTTTCAGCTGGGATGTATTTCTCAGAAGAGAGGATGTATTGGTTCCATTGGCAAGCACCTTAGGCCCACTTCCAAGGGTCCAGGACTGGAGTGGCACTAATTGAAAGGGTAGACTCACAGATAGCAGCATCGAGGTGCAGAAGCAAGGTGGTTGGAAGTCTTTTATGTCCCTGAGACTTCAGATTAGGATGCCAACCCACTAGTCCTTGGAGTCACTCTGGGTTCTGGGTTCAAGAGGTCCAGCCCTTCTCACCCAGGCAGAGGGCAGCAGGCAGCAGATCAGTACATCAAATCAGGAGTTCAGCAGAGAGCAGTCTAGCAAAGTGTCACTTCTTTAGCAGCATCGCAGTCCTTCTTCATGACAGAGTATCCACAGGTCCAGAAGTGTTCTGAAGGTTGTGGTGTCTGAGGTCCAGTACTTATACCCAGTGGTGCCTTTGAAGTGAGGGAGACTTCAAATGCATGCCTTTGAAATGAACAGAAGTCCTGCCTTTCCTGCCTTGGCTCCAGACTAATTTCAGGCAAGTATGTAGCCCATTGTGTGGGGAGAGGACACAGCCTATTCAGGTGAAGCTGAGTCCAGCTCCTCCCTGACATCCTGCCAGGATGTCCCATCAAGACATGCCTAACAAACAGTAGGCACCAAATTACTGAAATAAGAAAATGCCAACTTACTAAAAGTGGCATTTTCCGAACTGCAATTTAAAATCCTACTTCACCATCAATCAATCAATCAATCATAGTATTTATAAAGCGCGCTATGTACCCGTTAGGGTTTCGAGGCGCTGAGGTGGGGGGGGGTGGAGAGGCTGTTTAGCGGTCGAAGAGCCAGGTCTTGAGGAGCCTTCTGAATGTGAGGAGGTCCTGGGTCTGGCGTAGCGGAGTGGGGAGAGAGTTCCAGGTTTTGGCGGCGAGGAAAGAGAAGGATCTGCCGCCGGAGGTCTTGCGCTGGATTCGGGGTACGATGGCTAGGGCGAGGTTGGCGGATCGGAGTTGGCGTGTTGGGGTGTAGAAGTTGAGTCTGGTGTTGAGGTAGGAGGGTCCGGTGTTGTGAAGCGCCTTGTGAGCGTGGGTAAGGAGTTTAAAAGTGATCCTCTTGTCTACTGGGAGCCAGTGGAGTTCCCTCAGGTGTGGGGAAATGTGGCATCGGCGGGGTATGTCGAGGATCAGTCGGGCGGAGGCATTTTGGATCCGTTGGAGTCATTTGATGTCTTTGGTAGGGATGCCTGTGTAGAGTGCGTTGCCGTAGTCAAGTCTGCTGCTGACGAGGGCCTGGGTCACCGTCTTTCTGGTTTCTGTTGGAATCCACTTGAAGATTCTGCGGAGCATACGAAGGGTGTTGAAGCAGGAGGAGGAGACGGCGCTGACCTGTTTGGACATGGTGAGGGCGGAGTCCAGGATGAAGCCGAGGTTTCTTGCGTGGTTGGCAGGGGTGGGCGGGGGACCAAGGGCGGAGGGCCACCAAGAGTCGTTCCAAGCCGAGGGAGTGCGCCCGAGGATGAGGACTTCCGTCTTGTCGGAGTTGAGCTTCAGGCGGCTGATGTTCATCCAGTTGGCGATGGATTTAAGTCCCTCGTGGAGGTTGGTTTTGGCGGTGAGCGGGTCATTGGTCAGGGAGAGGACGAGCTGGGTGTCGTCGGCGTAGGAGATGATGTTGAGATGATGTTGGCGGGCCAGTTTGGCGAGGGGGGCCATGTAGACGTTGAACAACGTAGGGCTGAGGGAGGATCCTTGGGGGACGCCGCAGATGAGGTTGGAGGCTTTGGAGCGGAACGGGGAGAGGCGGACTCTCTGAGTTCTGTCGGAGAGGAAGGATGAGATCCAGTGGAGGGCTTTGTCTTGGATCCCAGCTTCCTGGAGGCGGGTCAGTAGGGTGCGGTGGCAGACTGTGTCAAAGGCGGCGGATAGGTCGAGGAGGATGAGGGCTGAGGTTTCGCCCTTGTCCATTTGAAGTCTGATGTCATCTGTGGCGGCGAGGAGAGCAGTCTCAGTGCTGTGGTTTCGTCTGAATCCGGATTGTGAGGGGTCCAGGATTGAGTTGTCTTCGAGGAAGTGGGTGAGCTGAGAGTTGGCGATCTTCTCGATGACTTTGGCTGGAAAAGGGAGGAGAGAGATCGGTCGGAAGTTTTTGAGGTCGTTGGGGTCAGCCTTGGGTTTCTTGAGAAGGGGTTGGATTTCTGCGTGTTTCCAGCTGTCCGGGAAGGTGGCGGAGGAGAAGGAGAGGTTGATGATCTTGCGGAGTTCGGGGGCGATGGTGGCGTTTGCCGAGTTGAAAACATGATGAGGGCAGGGGTCCGTAGGGGAGCCTGAGTGGATGGTGTTCATGGTTGTTATGGTTTCTGCATCGTCCACGTGGGTCCAGGCGGTGAGGCGGCAGTCGTGGGAGGAGACGCCGGGGGTGGGGTCTGGCGGTGGGCTGGAGTTGAAGCTGTCGTGGATGGTAACGATTTTCTGGTGGAAGAAAGTGGAGAGGTCGTCGCAGAGTTTCTGGGAGGGCGGGATGTCGTTGGAGTTGGCTTTAGGATTTGAGAGTTCCTTCACGATCCCGAAGAGTTCTTTGCAGTCGTGGGCGTTGTTGTTGATGCGTTCGGTGAAATGGGTGCGCTTGGCGACGCGGATCCGTTGGTGGTGTTCACGGTTGGCGTTTTTGAGGGTGGCGAGGTTGTCGGGTGTGCGATCTTGGATCCATTTCTTTTTGAGCTTCTGGCAGATGCTTTTGGAGGTTGTAAGGTCATCTGTGAACCAGGCTGGTTTTTTCTTTCCTTGGATGGCGGTGTGTTTCTTTAGGGGGGCGAGGGTGTTAGCGCAGTCGAGGATCCATTGATGGAGGTTGATGGCGGCTGTGTTCGGGTCGGTTGCGTCGGGTGGAGGGTTGTTGGTGAGGGTGCTGGCCAGTTGGTCCTGGGTGATTTTGCCCCAGCGGCGGTGGGGAGGTGGCTGGATGCGGTGATGTTCTGTGATTTTCTTGTAGGTGAAGTGGACGCAGTGGTGGTCGGTCCAGTGGAGTTCGGAGGTGTGGCTGAAAGCGATGTGGTTGCTTGAGGTGAAGAGGGGGTCCAGGGTGTGCCCGGCGATGTGGGTGGGAGTGTTGACTAGTTGGCGGAGTCCGAGGTTGAGGAGGTTGGAGGTCAGTGAAGTAGTGTTGACGTCGGAAGTATTTTCTAGGTGGTAGTTGAGATCTCCCAGGAGGATGTAATCAGTGGATGCTAGGGCGTGGGAGCTTGCGAGGTCTGCGATGGTGTCGTTGAAGGGGGCTCTTGGTCCTGGAGGGCGGTAGATCAGGGTTCCTCTGAGGGTTGTTTTGGGGTCCGTGTGGATCTGGAAATGGAGGTGTTCGGCTGTTTTGAGGGTGTCGTCCGAGTGGGTGTGGATTTTGAGGGTGGCTTTGTGAACGATGGCTATTCCGCCGCCGATCCCGTTGGTCCGGTCTCTTCTGGTGATTTTGTATCCGTCCGGTATGGCGATGGCGATATCCGGAGCAGAGGAGTCGTTCCACCAGGAAGGTCAGGAAGGCCACGTCAGGTGTAGTGGTGTCGATCAGGTCCCAGAGCTCGATGGCGTGTTTTCGTGCGGAGCGGGTGTTGATGAGGATGCAGTTCAGGTGATTGGGGTTGAAAGTTTTTGTAGTTGGATTCGTCGTTCTGGTGCAGGAGAAGTTGCAGGTGCAACAGGAGAAAGGTCCTTTAGTGAGCTTCGGGGATGCCCGGAAGCATTCAGTGGAGGGCCCGGGGTTGAGGGCGCGGAGCTCTTCGGCCGAGAAGTGGGCGCGGGAGGCGCGAGGACCAGGGGGGGTGGCGCTGGGCGCCGTACAGGCGCGGACGGGCGCAGACGGGCTTGCCTCTGGCGCGCCTCAGGCGCGCCAGCGGCGCACCCGCTGCGCCAGCGGCGCGCCCGCTGCGCGGACGCGCAGCGCCAGCCATTAAGAAGGGAGGGGGGAGGGAGGAGCAGCTGGGAGGCGGGAGGCGGGAGGGAGCGGCAAATGGGGGCGCGAGGGGGGCGGGGCCGCAGGGAAGCAGCGGCTGGGGTCGAGGAGCGCACAAGGGGCGAAAGGCACAGAAATCGGGCAAAAACAGTCACAAATGCAGGAAAAAACACAATATGGACACAATACTGGCACTAAATACGATCGGGGAGACAGCAATCAGGGGGGCACAATGGGGCAAAAAGCGCCGGCGGCGAGGTGCAGAAAAGCGGAAAAAAGCTGAAAAACAAACTTACGGGACGGCGGAAGCGGCACTCGGGTCAAGTGAGCCCACTAGCCACCAGGGATGAGGCGCAGGAGGATGCCTGCGGGTGGAGGAGGGCCTCGAACACGCAGACGGCAGCGTGGTCGTGGGGCAGAGGCAGAAGGCAGCAGGTTGGTGCTGCGGTCGTGAGGGGCGAGTTCAGGACCTGAACCAGGTCCGAATTCGCTCACTGGCGACGCGCAGCGCCAGCCATTAAGAAGGGAGGGGGGAGGGAGGAGCAGCTGGGAGGCGGGAGGCGGGAGGGAGCGGCAAATGGGGGCGCGAGGGGGGCGGGGCCGCAGGGAAGCAGCGGCTGGGGTCGAGGAGCGCACAAGGGGCGAAAGGCACAGAAATCGGGCAAAAACAGTCACAAATGCAGGAAAAAACACAATATGGACACAATACTGGCACTAAATACGATCGGGGAGACAGCAATCAGGGGGGCACAATGGGGCAAAAAGCGCCGGCGGCGAGGCGCAGAAAAGCGGAAAAAAGCTGAAAAACAAACTTACGGGACGGCGGAAGCGGCACTCGGGTCAAGTGAGCCCACTAGCCACCAGGGATGAGGCGCAGGAGGATGCCTGCGGGTGGAGGAGGGCCTCGAACACGCAGACGGCAGCGTGGTCGTGGGGCAGAGGCAGAAGGCAGCAGGTTGGTGCTGCGGTCGTGAGGGGCGAGTTCAGGACCTGAACCAGGTCCGAATTCGCTCACTGGCGACGCGCAGCGCCAGCCATTAAGAAGGGAGGGTGGAGGGAGGAGCAGCTGGGAGGCGGGAGGCGGGAGGGAGCGGCAAATGGGGGCGCGAGGGGGGCGGGGCCGCAGGGAAGCAGCGGCTGGGGTCGAGGAGCGCACAAGGTGCGAAAGGCACAGAAATCGGGCAAAAACAGTCACAAATGCAGGAAAAAACACAATATGGACACAATACTGGCACTAAATACGATCGGGGAGACAGCAATCAGGGGGGCACAATGGGGCAAAAAGCGCCGGCGGCGAGGCGCAGAAAAGCTGAAAAAAGCTGAAAAACAAACTTACGGGACGGCGGAAGCGGCACTCGGGTCAAGTGAGCCCACTAGCCACCAGGGATGAGGCGCAGGAGGATGCCTGCGGGTGGAGGAGGGCCTCGAACACGCAGACGGCAGCGTGGTCGTGGGGCAGAGGCAGAAGACAGCAGGTTGGTGCTGCGGTCGTGAGGGGCGAGTTCAGGACCTGAACCAGGTCCGAATTCGCTCACTGGCGACGCGCAGCTCCAGCCATTAAGAAGGGAGGGGGGAGGGAGGAGCAGCTGGGAGGCGGGAGGCGGGAGGGAGCGGCAAATGGGGGCGCGAGGGGGGCGGGGCCGCAGGGAAGCAGCGGCTGGGGTCAAGGAGCGCACAAGGGGCGAAAGGCACAGAAATCGGGCAAAAACAGTCACAAATGCAGGAAAAAACACAATATGGACACAATACTGGCACTAAATACGATCGGGGAGACAGCAATCAGGGGGGGCACAATGGGGCAAAAAGCGCCGGCGGCGAGGCGCAGAAAAGCGGAAAAAAGCTGAAAAACAAACTTACGGGACGGCGGAAGCGGCACTCGGGTCAAGTGAGCCCACTAGCCACCAGGGATGAGGCGCAGGAGGATGCCTGCGGGTGGAGGAGGGCCTCGAACACGCAGACGGCAGCGTGGTCGTGGGGCAGAGGCAGAAGGCAGCAGGTTGGTGCTGCGGTCGTGAGGGGCGAGTTCAGGACCTGAACCAGGTCCGAATTCGCTCACTGGCGACGCGCAGCGCCAGCCATTAAGAAGGGAGGGGGGAGGGAGGAGCAGCTGGGAGGCGGGAGGGAGCGGCAAATGGGGGCGCGAGGGGGGCGGGGCCGCAGGGAAGCAGCGGCTGGGGTCGAGGAGCGCACAAGGGGCGAAAGGCACAGAAATCGGGCAAAAACAGTCACAAATGCAGGAAAAAACACAATATGGACACAATACTGGCACTAAATACGATCGGGGAGACAGCAATCAGGGGGGCACAATGGGGCAAAAAGCGCCGGCGGCGAGGCGCAGAAAAGCGGAAAAAAGCTGAAAAACAAACTTACGGGACGGCGGAAGCGGCACTCGGGTCAAGTGAGCCCACTAGCCACCAGGGATGAGGCGCAGGAGGATGCCTGCGGGTGGAGGAGGGCCTCGAACACGCAGACGGCAGCGTGGTCGTGGGGCAGAGGCAGAAGGCAGCAGGTTGGTGCTGCGGTCGTGAGGGGCGAGTTCAGGACCTAGTTACCTAGTAACCATAAGTTAGGGTTTTAAATTGTGATTTCAGAGACACCAAACTTGAAAGAATTATCTCTTCCCATTTGGAAACTATGCTTGTAAATTGTAATACGACAACTCCAATGTTATCCAATGGGAGATGTAGGCCTTGCAGTAGTGAAATATGAATGTGCACTACCAGGACACGGAAAACTTCAAAATACATGTCCTGCCTTTTAAATAAATTGCACCCTGCCATCTGGGCAGGGTGCAATTGTCCAGAGCCTACTTTTAGGGGTGACATATGTATAAAAATGGGAAGTTTTGGCCTGGCAAAATGATTATTTTGCCAGGTCGATAATGCAGTGTAAAATTAAACATACAGGCTCTGCAATAACAGGCCTAAGGCTTGGTTAAAAGGCGACTTAAGAGGGTGGCACAACCTGTGCTGAAAACCTACTAGTAGCAATTAATTTACATGCCCTGGGCACATGTACTGCACTGAAGGGATTTACATTTTAACTACCCTGGGAACCAAACACCCCATTGTGGTGCTCAACTCTCTCAGGGTAGCACAGCAGAGCAGTCTAAGGCCTACTCAAGTTGAGATGGGGGCGGGCTTGTAATCATCATTCACTGACAAACCAGAATAACACTCAATAAATGATTGTCTAGTCTGTGCTTTTTTATTTCATAAACCGAAAAGTACATTTATTACATACACAGTTACACACACAGTACTCAATATTATGCAGTAATTTACAAATAAACTTAAGGTCTGTTGGAACTACATTTTAATGACATTCTGTAATCAATTCTGACCCTCTTAAAGGGGGGCCAGTTCAAAAACATTATCATCTACTTAAATGCAATAATCAAATATAACCATGATTGAATGCACTTATTACTGGCAATAAAGCAAATATATTTTGATCACAAGTGGCTGTCAACATCATTATGTCAATAAAGCATTTACAAGAAAAATATATATGCATGTCTTAATGTTTTGTGTACTCATGATAAACTTCCAATGCTATGGTAAACAACCCCTTGAGTGCATCACATTTTGATCACAACACCTGTAACCACAGACTTTGCCCCTAGAAGGTGCTGCACAACACGTACACTTTGTTAAACATTTTCAGCCCACAGTAATTGCAGCTTTAGTCTTTTCTTCCAGAAGGTGCTGCAGTCCTAGCTGTTGAGCCCAAGCTTCAACCACGGGAGTGCTTTAAGTTAGTAGCAAATTCTGGGACTGTCCTGCTAAACCTATGTTGAGGCTGCTTAAAATCCTTTTTGAGGGGATACAACACCACTTCTTCAGCTCCGCTCATATTTCTGTACTTTATTGGTGGGGGTTCTGCTGTCCGAGAAGGGACAGAGGGAGTCCCAGCCCCACAGGCTTTATGGGGCAATCCTGGTGAGTGTGTACATCTTTTGTGAGTGGCAATTCGTAGCTTTAGGGAGAGCCTCTGCCTTTCATTTGCCTTTTTTCTGTTTTGCCGTTGGGGGCCACGTGACCCATTTTCTTTTTTTAGGGGTGCCAGGTCCCTCCTGGTCACCCTGCACTTTCCTGCCAAACAGGGCCTGGGGGCAACTGAAGTCAGAGTTCTTAGTCCAGATGACCATCATGGGCTTCTTCCTTTCAATTGTCCATGGCAGCTGCCCTCAGTCCTAGTGACCAGCAGAAAGTCACCACCAAGGGAGGGCTCCCCATCCTACACAAGAACTTTTAAGAGTGTTCAAGACATTCCAGCAGGGATGCATGTCTTTCTTATCCCACATCCCTTTGCTGCTCCTGTTCCAGCCTTCCTGCTGGGACATTTCAAACTGGCATCACTTCAGCATCACTCGCCACCTCAACCCTGGGGGCCTCAGCAGCACCCCTTTTGGACATCACTGCTAGGGTCTTACCCAGCAAATCTTCAAAGGGAACCCACTCCTGGGTTGGCCCCAGAGGTCTTGTCTCCATACTTTGTTTAGTGGGCTTTTGCAGGCCCAACCTTGGCAGAATGTGACAACTGGTTGATTGATGCAGGGTATTCTGCCCCACCTCTTTCCACCTCAGGAGCTGAGTTCATCACTGCTAATTGCTCCCCTTGCATGGGATAGCCTTTGTTCTTGCAAATGGAGAGAAATGTTGTTAACCAAGCCCAGTAGGATGACAAAAGGCCTGGTCTCTAATCCTGAGCAGAGCCAGAGAAATATGACATTCCAGGATGACCCATAAGTTGCACAGATACCTCTTTGCAATGTGCAGAATTGATTTCTTCACCCAGGTTATGCCTAAATTCGATATGACTCTGGGTAGGCCAAAGGGAAGCAAAGCTGCACGCTAAGGCAGCCCTTCCTAAAGATGTATAATGGATTGTCTCAGCCGATAAGTCAATAAACCACACAGATTTTTCCTAAGAGTGTACAAAAACATTATGAGGCGTTCCCCATTTGTGTCTTCTCTGTGACAGGCAACCTGTGCATAGTTATTGGACTGTGCATGACAGGAGTCTCCCATGAGCATCCCTCACACATGTGCACCTGCATGTTTACCAATGTTCACCTGTAACCAGCCCAGTGGCCCTTACTTTATGTCACAGTGGCCTTGACTTGAAAGTCAGACACTAGCGGTAAACATGCACAGTCCTTTTACCTTGACCTTGCTGTGGGTGACTTGCTTTGAGGCTCCCCCAAATTAAAAGTTCAAAAAGCAGGTCATCAAAAAGCAACAAATCTGGTTGATTAAATATGTAGAACCCTTTGGCTAACACACAGTCTCTGAAATGGAAGCCAAAACCTTTCAACAGGCCAAGGATACAGGCTGTATCCACTGATATCCGCTTGAATCTGGTGCATCTCTGGACGAGATGCTTCTGAAGCTGCTGGTTTTGAACAGAAATGTTTTGAGCAAATTCAAGTTTTGTGGCCGACAATGTTCTCTCATTTGGCAGGTACTCTTCACATCATCGCCCAGTCAAGATTTCTAGGTTCTGACTTAATGCTTTTTTATGAAGCTCAAAATACCCTAGTGGGACAAACCTGAAACTGTACCCAATGAAGTTGCATTGAAATCAGACACATTTTCCTTGGACACTCCATAGTTCGTGAAAGTTCCATAATTTCCAACATTTCAGAGTTTCTAGAAAAGCTCCTTCTGGCTCTTTTGAAGGCTCCCAGAACCTCAGGGACAGCACCTAGGGGCCTGTACTCAACCCATCAGAGGCTACCAGCAGTGTCCCATCCAGATGCTTCTTCTCAGCTGGATATTCCGAAAAAGCCTCCTGCAGCCTGTTGTACCCTGTAACAGGAGGTCAACTGTTAGACCTGACAGCCTTAGGGTGGTGACCCCTAACTTTTTGCCTGCCTCCCTCCACTTTTTGGACACTGTTTTTGCTGTTTTTAGACTCTGCGCACTGCTAACCAGTGCTAAAGTGCATATGCTCTATCCCTTTAAACATGGTAACATTGGATCATACCCAATTGGACTATTTAATTTACTTATAAGTCTCTAGTAGTGCGCACTATATGTGTTCAGGGCCTGTAGATTAAATGCTACTAATGGGCCTGCAGCACTGATTGTGCCACCCACCTAAGTAGCCCCTTAACCTTATCTCAGGCTTGCCATTGCAAGGCCTGTGGGTACAGTTTCACTGCCAATTTGACTTGGCATTTAAAAGTACTTGCCAAGCCTAAAACTCCCCTTTTTTTACATATACAATACTCCTAAAGTATGCCCTAGGTAACCGATAGGGCAGGTTTCTGTGTAGGCAAAAGGCAGGACATGTATCTATGTAGTTTACATGTCCTAGTAGTGTAAAACTCCCAAATTCATTTTTACAGAGCTGTGAGGCCTACTCCCTTCATAGGCTAACATTGGCGCTGTGTCATACATTGTTTGAGTGGTAGCTGCTGATCTGAAAGGAGTAGGAAGGTTATATTTAGTATGGCCAGAATGGTGATATAGAATCCTGCTGACTGGTGAAGTTGGATTTAATATTACTATTTAAAAAATACCACTTTTAGAAAGTGAGCATTTCTCTGCACTTAAATCGTTCTGTGCCTTACAATCCACGTCTGGCTGGGTTTAGTTGACATCTCCTTGTACATTCACTCAGACACACCCCAAACACAGGATACTCAGCCTCACTTGCATACATCTGCATTTTGTATGGGTCTTCCTGGGCTGGGAAGGTGGAGGGCCTGCTCTCACACAAAGGACTGCCACACCCCTACTGGGACCTTGGCAGACAGGATTGAACTGAAAGGAGACCTGGTGCACTTCCAAGCCACTCTTTGAAGTATCCCCCACTTCAAAGGCACATTTGGGTTAATAAGCAGGGCCTCTGCCCCTACCAACTCAGACACTTCCTGGAGAAGATAACTGGAACCAGAACCTGCATCCTGCCAAGAGGAACTGCCTGGCTGCCCAAAGGACTCACCTGACTGCTTTCTGTGAATTACTGCTGCCTTGCTGTTGCCCTGCTGCCTTGCTGCTCTCTGGCTGTGGTGAAGAAGTGCTCTACAAGGGCTTGGATAGAGCTTGCCTCCTGTTCTCTGAAGTCTCAGGACCAAAAAAGACTTCTCTCTTGCAACTGGACTCCTTGAGTGGTGAAAATTCAACGCACAGCTTGCTAAAACCGACGCAGAGTCTGCCCCGCGGTTAGAAATTCACTGCACGCCGAATCGGGACGATGCAGCACGACTTAGCAAGGAGAATATCGATGTGGCACCTGCCTTGCGACCGGAACTTCGATGCACGGCCCACCGGATCGACGCACAGCCAACCTGGGATGATGCAGCCCAACTTCCATAGGGGAAATCGACGCAGCACCTGCCGTGCAGAAGAAACTTCCATGCAACACCCACCGGAACGACGCAGCGCTGGTGACTTTGCTCTGGAAGGATTCCACGCATAGACCCCGGGGCATCTGAAAACCCCGCAAACAGAAGAGGATCCATGACCGAGCGCTGGAAATAGACGCACAGCCGTCCCTGCGAGGAAACTAAACGACGCTTCGCCGTGTTCGGCCCGAGAAATCTATGCACACCCCTTTGTTTCCACGCTTCTCCTCCTCTGTGGCCCTTTGCGGAGATTTTTCATGTGAACCAGCTACTTTGTGCTTTTCTAAGGAAAATTCATTGAAGGCAGCAAGTGTGCCTGTCAGAGGGGGCATTTAAGGAAATTAACATTACCTTCTTCCTAAGCTACACAAAACTTGTTCTGGACCAGCTCCTACTGCAACGGGGACAGAGCCAGGCTGATCACCATGTGTACTGGAATCAAGTAGTTTTTCTCCCTCCTGGGTCTCTCTTAACACTAAACTTACAATAAACTATGAATAGACATTCCTCATTCTTCCCTTCTTAAGATAAGTTAAGTTAAACTCCTAAACCTCCAAGCTGCTCCTACTAAGCTGACAGTTGTCACATCCTCATCCCTGTCTCATCCTGACCTCATGCTTAAGCCATTGTCTCCGGTCTGGGAGCAGTTGTCACACATTATCAAGGTTATTATTATGGCAGGGACAGCTGGTGATAGGCCAATGCAAATTATCCTTCAACAGCTTCAGTCATGGAAAATGTAACTTCCCAAAAGCTACTTTTCCTAAATATGTATTAAAATTCCAATCTCACCATTGGAACGCATTACTAAATATTATAAATAGTGGTTGATTAATTTCTCTAGCTTGTCTCAAATGCAATATAGCAGAATTAATATATTGTACCTCAAATAGGAGAGCCAGAGCATTCCACAGTGAAAAAAGCTTTCAGCAGTTTGTTATTTTCGGTGTCATAGTTGGACTATAGGCAAGACTATTGGTTTAGGGGTGACAGAACTTTTCTTTGTAGGTGACTAAGTCAATCCGAAAACAAATCGCAACCCTCCCGGCTCAAAAGCAGTATCTCACCAAAACTCAAACATTAGAAGGTGATTTGTGGTAGCCTTTACTCATGGACTCAAGAGTGTGACATCTCAGGGTAGCTGGGGTTAAACAGAGATTACCCTTTTCTTACATGAGCAACAAGTCTCAGTCACACACAGGCAATGAAGGCGATGCAGTAAAGTTTTCAGTAGGTTTAATTAACAAGACTGCAATCTACTATAACTTGCATGGGCTGCAATGATTAGGATAATGAACAATGCAAAAAGCAGAACTGTAAAAACGAGAGTCCTGAATATAAAGCCCCCACCATCTTGCAATAACATGAGATGTAAAATAGGCCCTAACACCTTAATATGAAGAACCTAGGCCTGTATTTATACTTTTTTTGCGTCGCATCTGCGTCGTTTTTTGACGCTAAAACGGCGCAAACTTGCAAAATACCATTGTATTTTGTAGGTTTGCGCCGTTTTGCGTCAAAAAGCGGCGCAAATGCAGCTCTAAAAAAAGTATAAATACGGCCCCTAGTCTCTAACCTAAAGAGAGCTAGGTGTGTTAAACCTAATTTGCAGTACCACGTCCATGAGAAGTGCCCCCAACACTCGTTATCTTGGAATGAGGTCTCTAGATCAGACTTCGTGGGGACACGAAGGCTTGATCTGCATCAAGGCGACGTGTTGCATAGATAGTATTGATGGCATCTGGTAGGAATCATTCTGATAACCCTATCGGCATGAGATGTATTTATACAGATCTTGTAGGACCCCTGACACAGGTATGTTCCTAAACAATAGATAAGAAGGCATGCTTGGGGTGGCAGTTACATAAACAATTCCTGTCAAAAGTAGATTATGTTCCTATTGTACGTAATTGGCAAAGAACATGATGCGAATACCTACATGTAGGACCTGGCCATTTTTGCAGGGTCATCCCCAAACATTTTGACTCTTTCCTCCTATTCGTTCCGGCCAGTTTTTGTTGGCTTTGGACTCTGGGCACTTTACCACTGCTAACCAGTGCTAAAGTGCATATGCTCTCTGTGCAAATTGCCTTGGTGATTGGTTTATCCCTGATTGGCATATATGATTTACTAGTAAGTCCCTAGTAGCGTGCACTAGAGGTGCCCAGGGCCTGTAAATCAAATGCTACTAGTGGGCCTACAGCACTGAATGTGTCACCCACATAAGTAACCCTGTCAACATGTCTCAGACATGCCACTGCAGTGTCTGTGTGTGAAGTTTTACACTGCCAATTCGACCTGGCAATTGTACCCACTTGCCAGGCCTAAAGCTTTCTTTTTTATACATGTAAGGCACCCCTAAGTTAGGTCCTAGGTAGCCCCATGGGCCGGGTGCAGTATATGTTAAAGGTGAGACAAGTACTTTATATGTCTTTACAGTGATATACTGCCAAATTTGTTTTTCACTATTGCATTGTCTATCTCTCTCATAGTTTAACATGGGGGCTGCCTTTAAATATCTTTTAAGTGCAGTTTTCCTTTGAGGGCAGATAGAAATGTGGAGTTTGGTGTCCCTGAACTCACAATTTAAAAATACATTTTTTGGTAAAGTTGATTTTTAAATTGGCAGTTTGAATCTTCCACTTCTAGAAAGTGAGGATTTTCTTGCTTAAATCATTCTGTGACTCTGCCTGCTTTTGTATTCCCTGTCTTGGTCAGACTGACAGTTGGTCTGTTTGTGAATCCACTCTAGACAGTGACACAAAAGGAGCTGGGGTGTAGCCTGCATATCCAGATGGGCCTTCTGGGCTAGAGTGGAGGGAGGAGTGGTCACTTACACCTGAATGGGATGTGCCTGCCTCACACAATGCAATCTCCAACCCCCTGGTGTGAGTCTTGAGTCAGGTCAGGGCAAGGTAGGATTTTGTGAACAACAGAGACTTTCTTTTGAAGTTTGCCTACTTCAAAGGCAACAAGGGTTATAAGTGGTGGACCCAAAACCCAAGATATTTAGGTTAGTTCTCAAATTAAGAGGAACCTCTGCCAAGGAGAAGAGCTGAAGAGCTAGAGGAGGAGTACTGCCCCTTTGCCTGTGACTGTGCTTTTCTGGATTGGCCTGCAATTGCTGCTTCTGTCTGAGATAGGACAAGGACTGGACTTTGTGGTATATTCCTGCTTTTGAAGAATCTCCAAGGGCTTGGATTGAGCTTGCCTCTTGTTTTGAAGTCTCAGGGCCATCAAAGACTTCCTCTGCCAGCACATGGACTCTCTGCTAGGACTCCTCCCCTGCCAAGTGTTGCCCTATCTAGTCCCTGGCCCATTGAAAGGGTAAGCTGGTAGAACAAGGGCTGGAAGCCACACACAGGATGCTGTGCAGGGAAAATGTAAACACACCACCTGCAACGTGGCTGAAAAACGACACACCACCTGCTTTGCAGCTAAATGTGCTCCACCAACATTGCAGCTGGGAGATCAACACATCGCAGCTGGAGAAACGACCCAACACCCACTTGCGGCTGCTGATAATGACCCAAACCGCATGCAGCGCAGTTTTCCGACACAATACTAACATATTTCTCACTCATCATCGCTGGGTGTCAAAAATCAAAGTAAGCTTGCACGAATCTGGAAAACAATGCATCGTCAACCCAACCAGAGAAGAAACGCAGGACGTTCTTGCTTGTGAGTGAGAAATCGAAGCATCACTGACTTTTTGGATGCATGCTCACCCGTGTGTTTTTATTTTCGACGCAGACCAGGTACTTTGTGTAACACCAATGTTTGCATTGTTTTCTATGGAGTAAAACTCTCATTCTTTTGAAAATTCATATCTTGACTTGTGTATCTTGGAGTTTTGTCATTTTGATCTTGTTTGATTTAGATAAATATTGGATATTTTGCTAAACTAGTGTAGTGTCCATTTTGTAGTGTTTTCACTGAATTACTCTGTGTGTTGGTACAATTACTTACACATTACCTTTAAGATAAGCCTGACTACTTGTGCCAAGCTACAAAGCGGGTAAGAAGGGGTTATCTAAGTGTGTATCTCCATTGCCCTGACTAGGGTGAGGGCCCCTGTTTGGACAGACTGCAAACTGACTGCCAACTGACCCCATTTCTAACACTACTTATATCACTTGTCTTTGATGCTGATAGTGATGGCTTCACAGACTTGCAATGATAATATGAAATCAAACCATCTTCCTAACTATAAACATAGCAGACATCTTGGAAGGAATAATTAAATGTGCTAAAACAGAGTAGGCTAAGTAGGTTAAAAGTCACTAGGTGACAGGGGCACAGGCCTGCAAGCCAGAAACCTAAGCTATATCCTGATTCCCAATGAAACTAAAAACGACCCACTACATAGGAACATGCCAACTTTAAATTACTACTTGTCAACCTTTTAAATACTAGGAACTCTACCTTTAACTTTGCATTCCTGGGATGTAGTTTTCATACGATATACTGTGGAGAGTTACGTGTCCGATCAGGGATCAGCTCATTTTTACAAATTGTAGTTGTCATACCACATATACTGGGCACTTTTCAGCAGTACCCCATAGGGCAGTCTAAAAACTAACAATAAAATTCAGGTACAGACAGGGATGCCCATGCAAAATGGGATATTTTCACACTTAATAAAACCACAAAATACTGGCAGGCAAGAAGACGTGTGCAGTGTAATTAAGTACTGATTCTACTATAATTACTGAGATGCGAACCTCAGTCCCAGAAGGTTCCTCTCGCAGAAGTGCTAGAGGTCTTATGCCACTTAGATCCCACTGTCCAATTTTCCACATTCTTCAGTCCCTTACCTGTGTGAGAAATGAGGAGTGATCTGGTGCTGTTATGATTGTGGCGGTCATTACAACATTGGCGCTAAAAGCCACATACTGCCGTGCAGAAGACCGCCAACACACCGCCGCGGAAAACCGCCACAGCTATTATGACCCACAGCACGGAATCCCCCAAAATTCAGACACCCACACAAGTCCGCCACACCGAAGGTCAGTGATAAATTGGCGAAAACAAAACCTCCACCGTCACGCCAACAGAAATACGCCCACACTATCACGACACATGAATCCACGCGCCGGTCTTTCAACTGCGGTATTCCATTGGCGGTACACACCACTGCGCTCAAAATACACCCATATACACAACACATCGACATTGGACAATTTGAAATACAGACACCTGATACACATACACACACCACTCCCACACACCCAATACAATATAAAACACACACCCACATCAGCCACAAACCCCTACGACCAAAAAACACGAACGAAGGCCAGAGAGAGACACCACCATCAACAATACTAGCATCCACAGGCACACAACACCATCACCCACAGAACTTCCACATACCTCACACTACACACCACTTCATATCAGCACACTTATCACCCCACACATCACCTACACCACCCCATGGCACGGCAAAGACACCGCAGGTTCTCGGGGGAGGAGCTCAGGGTCATAGTGGAGGAAATGGTACGGGTAGAGCTACAGCTATTCAGAGCACAGGTGCAGCACACCTCCATTGCAAGGAAGATGGAGCTATGGCGAAGAATAGTGGACAGGGTCACGGCAGTGGGACAGCACCCAAGAAATCGGGAGGACATCAGGAAGAGTTGGAACAACCTACGGGGGAAGGTGCATTCCGTGGTCTAAAGACACCACCTTGCGGTTCAGAGGACTGGCGGCGGACCCCCACCTCCTCCCCCACAACTAACAACATGGGAGGAGTAGGTCTTGGCGATTCTGCATCCTGAGGGCCTTGCAGGAGTAGGTGGAGGAATGGACTCTGGTAAGTCAAATCTTAACTATTACATCCCCCACCCTACCTGCATGCCAGCACATACCCCCACCCTCACCCTTACCCCTATCACTCCTCACAAATGTCCCAACATCACAAACCACACATCCTAACACCAAGCCCTGCATGCAATAACAAAGCATGAACACCCATCACCAAAGCATGGCCACTGCACATACCCATACACCCCCCTAAACCATCATCACACAAGGTCCCACACAGGAATGCAAGCACTGGGGTACACGGTCACACATCCATTGCACACCATGCCACACACAGATGTACTAAACATCTTTTTATACCCCTGCAGGACCCCTACCCAACGTCACCGGACAGGAGGGTCCACACATGTCCACACCACCAACAGAAGAGGCTCACAGTGATGACAGCACCTGTGTCCAACTGGATCTAGATGACCAGACGGCCCATCGGGGACCTCGGGACAATCGGTTCCCCTCACCCAGTCACAGGCCACCACAGAGCTTCCCCCCTCTGGAAACACCAGCACAGCACCCACCCAGCAGGCCCATACCTCTGTCCCCAGGGCACGTCAATCAGCAGTGTCCACCACTACAGGGAACCCAGGCTAACCCACCACCCCAACAACAACAGGGACCTGGGGTAGTGGTAGCGGGCACACGGTCCAGGGGGACGGAGGCCCAGGAACACAGGGGAACTGGGAGGGCTGCTGTGTGACAGGGTGTGGACAGGCCCAGGGAACTCACTCTCCACGAGGCCCTCTCCAACATCATGGGGAGCATACCACCACTCCCAGGAGACGATGGCAACATTACTGGCCAAGTTTCAGGAGACCCAGCGCCTGCAGGAGGAACAGTATTTGGGCTTCAGGGAGAAACTCAGAGCCATCAATTCCACCCTGGGCACCATCGTAGGGGTGCTGAAGGAAGTACTCAACACCAGGAGGGACACTGTGGCACTACAAGCGGCCCCTGACACTAGCCTGGATGATGAACTGCCCACCACCTCTGCCGGCGCTAGTGAACAGGAGGCACCGCCACAGGACCACCACACCAGCACCCCAGCCCCTGCAGAGGGAGAACCACCTCACAAATGGTCCCTGAGATCCAGAACAAAGACAGAGAACAATGCCAAGACCCCCGCCAAGAAATGAGACCACCCTGATTGTCATCCTTCTGTCCCACTTTGTCACCCTGCCCATCCTTAAACTGCCCCAGCTCCACTTCCTATGCCCCTTTGGGCAATGCACCTGTGAGACTAATAGACTGGACTCTGCCATGGACATTCCTCCGCCATCACCCCTCACCATTTTGCTACCCCCTCCAATTTTGAGCACTAAAATAAACACCCTTAAAGCACAAAACAATCTGGAGTCAGTCTGTGTTTTCGAAATAGTGTATTAGCAATTACAGTGTCAAAATGCTCTTTCAAATGTAATATCAACATACCTATGTCACACAGCTCTAGTCCATGAGGAAACAAAGCAGATGTCACACTGTAGGACCCACATCTGTGAAATCGTAAGGGAAAGTGACAACTCAGTGACCATACACTGGGTGAAAATGACAGACAGTAGAGAGGTATTAGTGTTTAAGTAAATGTAGTAGGCAGGTTTGTATTCTTACCTGTGTTTCACTGGAAATATTGTTGGATCACTGAGTCCCTGTTGTCCATGTCTTCTTCTTCTGCTTCCTCGTCTTCACTGTCCACAGGCTCCACAGCTGCAACAACACCACCATCTGGACCATCCTCCTGCAGAAAAGGCAACTGTCGTCGCAAAGCCAAGTTGTAAAGCATACAGCAGGCCATGATGATCTGGCACACTTTCTTTGGTGAGTAGAATAGGGATCCACCTGTCATATGGAGGCACTGGAACCTGGCCTTCAGGAGGCCGAAGGTTCGCTCGATCACCCTCCTAGTTCGCCCATTGGCCTCATTGTAGTGTTCCTCTGCCCTTGTCCTGGGATTTCTCACTGGGGACAGTAGCCATGACAGGTTGGGGTAGGGACAACTGTTAGACACACACTAATCTGTAGGGATAACCCCAGACCCAGACAACCATTCCCACTGTCTTGCTTCCAGGTGCTCACCTAATAGCCACACACGGTGCCTCTGGAGTTGACCCATCACATAAGGGATGCTGCTATTCCACAGGATGTAGGCGTCATGCACTGAGCCAGGGAACTTGTCATTCACACGGGAAATGTACTGGTCGGCCAAACATACCATCTGTACATTCATTGAATGATAACTCTTCTGGTTCTGTACACCTGTTCACTCCTGTGGGGGGTACCAAAGCCACATGTGTCCCATCAATGGCACCTATGATGTTGGGGGTATGTCCCAGGGCATAGAAATCACTTTTCACTGTAGGCAAATCCTCCACCTGAGGGAAAACGATGTAGCTCTGAATGTGTTTCAGCAGGGCAGACAACACTCTGGACAACACGTTGGAAAACATAGGCTGGGACATCCCTGATGCTATGGCCACTGTTGGTTGAAATGACCCACTTGCAAGGAAATGGAGCATTGACAGCACCTGCACTTGAGGGGGGATTCCTGTGGGATGGCGAATAGCTGACATCAGGTCTGGCTCCAATTGGGTACACAGTTCCTGGATTGTGGCATGGTCAAGCCTGTATGTGATGATCACATGTCTTTCCTCCACTGTCGACAGGTCCACCAAAGGTCGGTACACCGGAGGATGCCGCCATCTCCTCACATGTCCCAGCGGACGGTGCCTATGAAGGACAACAGCAAGCACAGAGTCAACCAACTCAGAGGTACGTACCCACAGCTTACACAGAACAACAATCATAATCCCAAAAGTGGCCTGTATGTGTGTTGAGTCTAGGCCTAGGTATGTGTGACGCAGTTGAAAATGAAGCCATTTGGGCCCCTGAAATGGAGGCCGCCTGACCTCTAAAGTGGGACAATGGGATGTGAGGTAACTGCGCTGGCGTTGTACACTGTTGCAGTAGGCGGTCGAAGTCCACGGCGCAATGCTGCATTGGTTAACATTAGACCCTATGGGTCCCAGGAGGCAATGACGATGTACGCCGGTGGTGACGGTACGCACTGCCGCGGACGTGACTGCCATTTTCTATCTGTTCAATCACTCGATACCTGATCTTCGATAGGAGAGGACCTACACTGCAAGTGCTGCTGTGACCTCGGTCTGGAAGAGACAATGGCTTGAGTGTCTGGGGAAAGGGCCCCTGCCTTCACATCGGAGGAGTTGGAGAAACTCATGGATGGGGTCCTCCCCCAGAACACGCCACTCTATGGTCCGCCAGACAAACAGATAAGTACACTGGAAGCATGCTGTATGGGCTATGCCTGTGTAGAGAGGGGTGGATCTAAGAAGGAAGGGGGGAGAGTGCGGTGTGCATGAAACGACGGGGAGTGCATGTGCCACGTGGCAAGGGTAGGGATGGGGGCCAATGACTGTGACGGTGCAGTTGGTAATAAGTTTGTCTTCCCTCTGTACAAATCATGTAGGCCAGTGCCCAGCAGAAAAAATATATTTGGCGTGCCATCGCCAAGGACGTCCGGACCCTGGGGGTCTACCACAGACGGAGCACCCACTGCCGGAAAAGATGGGAGGACATTCGCCGCTGGAGTAAGAAGACGGGGGAGGCTCAGCTGGGGATGGCCTCCCAATGTGGGAGGGGTGCCCGTCGCTCCATGACCCCCCTGATGTTCAGGATCCTGGCGGTGGCATACCCGGAGTTGGATGGGCGCTTGAGGGCATCACAGCAGCCACAAGTGGGTGAGTACACTCTCAATCTGCTGATTTTGCGCTCAGTGGAGGGGTCTGGGTGGGGGAGGTAGGCTGCGGGTTTCCCTAGGCCAGGGCGAGTTCCGTAGGCAAGGTCCCTCTGTAAGGCAGGCCATGTGGCACCCCACCCCACCTCTGTAGAGTGCCAATTACACCTAGTCATGCCCCAGTGTCATCAATGTGTGCAGATGTCGTCCATAGCCTAGTAGGCCATTTCCCAAGAATTGAACAGTGGAGCCCAAGAGCGCGGCGTAGTGCAGGGGACTTCTGTGTGTGTCGTGTCCGCCAACGGTAGCGGTAATGCATGCACTCAACATGTCTTTCTTTTCGGGCAAAGGAGCAGTGGCACCGGGGCACGAGGGGGCTGCATCCCACATGGCCATGGAGCCACACTATGGAATCGGACTTCACCAGTGGGATGGAGGGCGAGGGGAGCTCCACGGTGGGGACAGGAGCTGAGACCAGTGACACTGACTCGTCCTCTGATGGGAGCTCCCTTGTGGTGGCGGCAACATCTGAGCCCCCCCCATCTACAGGTACAGCCGCCACCCCCCCTTCCAGCACCGCCCTCCCAGCAGCCCCTCAGCCTTTGCCCCATGCCCGCTCACCCGGGAGGGTGGGCATCACCTTCGCCCCAGGCACCTCAGGCCCTGCCCCAGTCACCCCTGCTGCCCTCAGTGATGAGGCCATTGACCTCCTCAGGTCCCTCACTGTTGGGCAGTCTACCATTTTGAATGCCATCCAGGGTGTAGAAAGGCAGTTGCAACAAACAAATGCATTCCTGGAGGGCATTCATTCTGGTCAGGCGGCCCTTCAGCGAGCTTTCCAGACTCTGGCCTCAGCACTGATGGCAGCCATTGTCCCTGTGTCTAGCCTCCCCCCTCCAACTTCCTCCACCCAGACCCAATCCCCTGTACCCCAGCCTATCCCAAGCACACCTTTAGGCCAGCATGCACACACGCAAACACACAAGGGAAGCTCTGGCAATCATAAGCACCACACATCCCACAGGAACTCACGCAAGCATCACACACATGCAGACACACCAACATCCACTGCCTCCACTGTGTCCCCCTCCTACTCGTCTCCCTCCCAGTCTCGTCTACACTCACACCTGCATGCACTACCTCTACAGCCACTACTGCCATCACCAGCACACACACCACCACACCCCGCTCACGTGCAGTCACCATCCCCACTACCATTCACACGTCCCCTGTGTCCTCTCCCAGTGTGTCTGTGATGTCCCCTACCCCCTCCCAAGATACACAAACACAGGCACACACCCACCCAACAGCCATCCACCTCACGACAGCCTCCAGCCCATGCACCTTCACCCAAAGTCAGCAAACACATCCTACAACCACAACCTCTTCCTCCACTCCCAAACCCCCTCCAGCTACCCGTCCCAGTGTCTCCAAAAATCTTTACCTGTCCAACTTGACCTCTTTCCCACAGCACAGACGGTCCCCCACCTGTCAAGCATCAGAAGTTGGCCAGTGCCCGGCGGAAGAGGGGGAAGACTCCAGCCACCAAAGCCGCTCCCAGGGCTACAGGTGGGAGTGTGGAGTCAGCTGCAACACCTTCCAAGGTGGGGAAGGGGCACAAGAAACTCAGCAAGTCTGGGAAGAGCAGCACAGCGGAGAAGACCACCATCATCCCTGCTGCCCAGGAGGCCACCACGACCAGCCCTCCTGCCCAGGTGGCCACCACCAGCACCAGCCCAGCTGCCCAGGAGGCCACCGCCACCAGCCCTGCTGCCCCGGAGGCCACCGCCACCAGCCCTGCTGCTCAGGAGGCCACCGCCACCAGCCCTGCTGCCCAGGAGGCCACCGTCAGCACCAGCCCTGCTGCCCAGGAGGCCACCGTCAGCACCAGCCCAGCTGCCCAGGAGGCGACCGCCATCATCCCCGCTGCCCAGGAGGCCACAGCCGTCATCCCCGCTGGGACAGAGAGGACCACCAGCACAACCCCGCTGGGCTAGAGAGGACCGCCAGCACAAACCCCGCTGGGCTAGAGAGCACCGTCAGCACAAGCCCCACGGGGCTAGAGAGGACCACCAGCACAAGCCCCGCTGGGACAGAGAGGACCGCCAGCACAAGCCCCGCTGGGCTAGAGAGGACCGCCAGCACAAGATCCGCTGGAACAGGGCACCGCCGTCTCAAGCGACGCTGAACAGGGCACCACCGTCTCAAGCACCGCTGAACAGGGCACCGCCGTCTCAAGCAACGCTGGCCCAAGAGCGCCAAGGGCACTGACGCTACTGAGTCCGTCACGGGCAGAATGAAGCACTCTGGGCACCATGCCCCCTCCAGAACCAGTGGAGAGATCCATCCACTACCTCTGTCCTTAGCAGGATGAATCACTCTGGGCACAATGCCCCCTCCAGAACCAGTGGAGACTGTTATCCACTTGAGAGACTGTGGCTTTGCACTCCCCAGGATTGAACAGTGGGCAACCCACCCACTGTAGAGACTTGAGAAACTGTGGCTTTGCACTCCCCAGGATTGAACAGTGGGCAACCCACCCACTGTAGAGACTTGAGAGACTGTGGCTTTGCACTCCCCAGGATAAAGCAGTGGGCAACCCACCCACTGTAGAGACTTGAGAGACTGTGGCTTTGCACTCCCCAGGATAAAGCAGTGGGCACCCCACTCACTGTAGAGACTTGAGAGACTGTGGCTTTGCACTCCCCAGGATAAAGCAGTGGGCAAACCACCCACTGTAGAGACTTGAGAGACTGTGGCTTTGCACTCCCCAGGATTGAACAGTGGTTATGTGGCCCTCTCGTAGATTTGGCGTTGTGCACTCTCACGGCGGAGGTTCCCCCCCCCCTTTCCCTCTCCCTGAGGTGCCTGTTTTCTTGTTCTCTGATGCCCCTACAGTGTTCTCTCCATCATGGTCGGGGATCTTGTGTGGGCCTCGCCCATACCGTGTGGGCCCAGTGTTCCACAGACTTAATTGGAGCACTACCTGGACTACTATGCTTGGTGTATATTTTGTTAATGGTCTATATAGATATTTTTGCCTACTTGATTTTGATATATTACAATGGTTACACTCATTTTCTTTTGTATTTGCATTCTTCCGGGAGGGGTTGGGGGGTGTAACTGTGATGTATCAATATGTATTAGTGTGTGTGTTGTAGTGGGTGAGGGTGGGGGTGTTGTGTTTTGCGTGTCCCTGTTTTTTCCCTCCCCCCTCCCCTGTGTCGTAGGTGCAGTACTCACCGTGGTCTTCGCCGCCGGCCTTCGTGCTCCTGATAGAGGAGCAGGAAGACTATCGCAGGGAGAATTTGGAGTTCCGGGTCCATGGTGTCCTAGTTCCTCGTAGGGTGTGTAGAGGTGAGCGTTTTCCCTTCGGAATCCTGTTTCCGCCGTGTTTTTATCCGCCGTGAATCCGCCCCGGAAAAGGTGGCGGATTGGTAGGTTGTGATACTGTGGGCGGTATTTTGTCCTCCGTCTGTCTGTTGGCGGTGACCGCCGCGCTGTTTGTTTGTACCGCTGTGGCAGTCGGAGGGTTAAAGTGGCTGTCTTTGTTGGCGGTTTCCGCCACAGTCGTAATTGCAAAATGTTTACCGCCGGCCTGTTGGCTGTCTTACCGCCGCTTTAACACCGACCGCCAGGGTTGTAATGACCACCTGTGTACCGTAGGCCTGAGCAGATCTTAAACATTGTAACTTTCTCTGTGGCCCCTTCACAACCTGCTTCTGGAGTGAACTTGTAACGGAGAAGCAGAGCATTTTAATCAAAGGCTGTGTTGGGTGAAATTGTGCTTCACAGACAAACTATGTATGAGCTGATGAGGCCATTTTAGGTTAGTCAGAGAATCATGAAGTTAGCTGTAGCTCTCATTGAAACATAATGCAAACTTTTCAGGAAAATGGATGTCATGGTCTGTCATGAAATACACAGTACATGTGTACATCGTATGACTCTGTGGATGCATTGTAGTGGCCAGAGGACCACATTCTCATTTCTGCGTCATGTTGGTGCTCTAATACTACCCTCATGAGTAACAATACATCGGGGTTCGTGTTTCCTCCGTCCCACAATACCACACGATGCTGTACTTCAGAACTTAACCCATTTTAAAATGCAAAACATGAAATATTGAGGATTTACCCAATACAATTTTCGTTACGATTTACTTGATGAAATGTATGCAGGGAATATGCGAAATTGGCGCAATATTGCTAATCCTGATTCCTGATTTGGTGCAAAACCCAGAAACCCAGAATAAAGGAGTTTTCAGAATGAGGTTCTTTGTTAGAAAAATGATTCATTTATGTTCGATCCCGAGCTTTCACACTTGCAGACAGTTAACTGTGGGTTATGCATGGAGCGTATCACAGTTCTATTTGGACAGATGCACCAACCGCATTGGTTGTTTGTTGACAATAAAATATGATGTTGTGATTTAAAAATAAGCAGCGGGGTGAGGTAAAATATAACACCATTTTCAGACGAGGGATGAATAAATGCCGTTTTAATAAGGGCTGCAACATTCCTTGTACTGTGTCTTACAGCAATTATTATCCACCAAATGTCGTCATCTTCACAAAAAAAGCAAACTGCGAGTGCAATTACGAGTGCCTTACAATAAATATGCTACTTTATCCATTAAATATTGATTTCATGGGGTTTCTGAATTCATCAGTAATGATTAATCAGAAATATTACCTATTGTAAGTTTTTCTCATTAAAATAGGGATAACATATGGCTTTGGGTGTTCCTTGCACATAATCGTCATATCCCGGAACCTATCAGGCCTTTTCGTCAGGTACATATTGGCAGATTTGACTGTGCAAACGGAGCTTTGCATGGGTGTTGCAGTTTAGCACAGTTTGGGATCGAAACCAACGCGTGCTATTCTGCTAATTCTTCAGGACATTTTTCACATCTAAGTTTATTGCTACTGGTAGTTAGAAGCCCACTATGAGGAAGCAGTCTCAATAAAACAGCACAATCCAAGTGTGCTTCTTGTTTGTTATCCATTTAACAACCTCACACGTATGCAGAATTTTCTCTTTTTCCTTTCTGGTAACCTTTTATTGCTCCCCATCTCCCCCCCGTTCTTCCAGTGTACATGTGTATGCTTCAGTGCAAAGCACATCCTGAAAGTTTGTAGAACATATTTAATGTAGAGGGAGATCTCAACTTCTTTTGGCTAGGTGTATGTATCTCACCCTGTCCCTTTTAATCCCCTTGCACTTAAAATGTGGAATCGAAAGTGGCAGAAAAAAAATCAAGTTTTAAATAAAGAAAAATCACAAGCTACGACAACACAGCCTATTGACTTTGCCAATGAATTTTGGCAACATTGTTTACCACTGGCAAAGAAAAAAGTGAATTTGCATATGTGGATATGTATCAACATTCATGCACATGTATGCATCGTGATGCTACAGTGGCCCAGTGCCATGAGAAATATAGGTGTGCTTGCAAAGTGACACATTAGGACATACACGTCATTTTGCTGGGCCACAGTAGCACAATGGCAGATAAGAGCACAAGCGTGAAGATGCATGCATCAGGATGCCTCATACATCATTTTTTAAGCATATTCATTTGGGTGGTATTGGCCTTTTGATGCTCATTGGCGGGTTTGAACGCACCCAGTTGACAAGTATGAACATTTTTGCTATCTGCTCATTACAATAGCATCATAAAATGCAGCACCATAGCCAAGTAGAGAGTTTTAGCTACAAAGAAACCCAGGATCTATGCAAATACCCTGCTCTGAATGTCAAAGTAACGTAAGTAGACATAAAACACGTGAGCCTAAGATTGCATGTCACCTCTAAAATTGTGCACAGTTTATTCTAGTCTTAAAGAAAAAGCATCTTGATGAAACACATTGGCCCTCATTATGACCGTGGCTGTGAGTGATAAAGTGGTGGTAATAGCGCCAACAGGCTGGTGGAAATTGCTGCCAAATTATGACCATGGCGGTGATAACTCCCATAGAAAGCCAATGTACCACACCATCCGCCAGGGCGGAAACACCACGCACGCCGGTGGACGCTATCAACAGCCAGGCTCGAGACAAAGTACCACCCACCATGTTATGAAATAGCACACCGCTATTCCCATTGCTCTATCCTGGGGAGTGCAAGGCCACAGTCTCTGGAGTGGGTGTCTTGCCCACTGGTTCTGGAGGGGTCTCCCTGCCATTGCTCTGTCCTGGGGAGTGCAAGGCCACAGTCTCTGGAGTGGGTGTCTTGCCCACTGGTTCTGGATGGGGCCCCTCATACAGCAGCCCCTGGAGGCTGGCCTACATGGCTCCCGTTGGTCGTGGTGGTGATGGCTGCACTGTGGTGGCAGTGGTGGCAGATGGAGGTGCCTCCTGGGCAGCTTCTGCAGATGGTGGTGGCTGCACTGTGGTGGCAGATGGAGGTGCCTCCTGTGCAGCCTCTGCATTTGGTGATAGCTGCACTTTCTCAGCTTGGTGTGGGCGCCCCATGACCGCTGGTGGTGGTGGAGGTGTCAATCTGACAGCCTCCGCTGGAGTAGAGGGATTTGTCCTCTGCATGACATGGGTCGTGGATTCCTTACCCTTCCTGGCAGAGGTTGATGGCTTCTTCCCCTTCATGGCAGGTTGTACATGGTCCTTAGCCTTCCGGGCAGGAGTCAAGGGCTTCTACCCCTTCAAAGCAGTAGGTGCAGGCTCTTTCTCCTTCTTGCCTGGAGGTGCATGCTTCTTCCCCTTCTTGCCGGGAGGTGTGGTATCCTTCCCACCACGACTAGGTGGTGGCACCACTATCCCCGTGGACTGTTTGGCTGAGGTGCTGAGCTGGGTCATTGGGACCCTGCTCTTACGGGCAGGACAGGGGTGTGAGGGGGAGGGAAGAGGTCAAGTTGTGCAAGGAAAAGCTTGTTAGGGAGGTGGGGAGGGAGGAGGGAGGAGTATTGGGAGTGGAGGTTAAGTGAGTGGTTGTAGGAGGTGTATATCTGCTGGATTTGGGTGCATGGGCAGTATGCTGATGTGAGGTGGATGGCTGTTGGGTGTGTGAGTGCTTGCGTTTGTGACATTCAGGAGGGGTGAAAAAACAAGGTGGGAGAGGACACAGGGGATGCATGCATAGATGTTGTGGAGCTGTCTGCTAGTGAGGTGTGTGTGCTGCTTGGTGTGGTGATGCTGGTGGTGGATGTTGATGTAGTGCTAGATCGATTGTGGGTGAGTTCCCACTTAAAAAATGACTAATAATGAGCACAATGCTTCAATAGTTGTTTATTACATCAGTTTCATAGGTTTATAGTCCAGTTAATTAATGATAATCTTAAAGCTGAGATTAAGTTCCAAGGATCAGCAACATAATAGTCCAATCAACTAATATCAAGGTTGGAGAGAAATCAAGTAACAGTATTCGATGGAAGAACAGCCAACACGTGTTTCGCCCCTTTGGCGGGTAGGCGGGGGCTTTCTCAAGGCCAGTTCAGAGCATAATGAAAAACTTCTGAGATCAATTGTCACAATTATGGATAGAAATCTGAAGATGCGGTAAGCAATGGAAATACTGGCGAGAATTCACCAACACGTCCTGCGTTCAATCGCTAAGATGTAGTGCATGCAGGTGTGAGTGTGGACATGACTGGGATGGAGAGGGAGGAGGAGGAGGGGGAGACAGTGGATGCAGTGGATGTTGTCATGTCAACTGTCTGATGTTTGCATGAGTGCTTGTGGGAGGAAGTGTGGTGCTTGTGTTTGCCTGTGCCACTCTTGGGTGTTGTTTTGTGTGCATGCTTGTCAGTATGTGTGCCTAGTATGGGTTGGGGTTAAGGAGAATGGGACTGGGAAGTGGTAGTTGGAGGGGGGATGGTAGAAACAGGGACAACGGCTGCAATCAGAGAGAAGGCCAGAGCCTGAATCGATCTCTGTTGGGCCGCCAATCCACCATGAATGCCCTCCTGGAATGCATTGCATTGCTGCATCTGGGATGCCAGCCCCTGGATGGCATTCTCAATGGTTGATTGCCCTACAGAGATGAATCTCAGGAGGTCAATAGTCTCCTCACTCAGGACAGCAGGGCTCACTGGGGCAGGGCCTGAGGTGTCTGGTGCGAAGGAGATGCTCACCCTCCTGGGTGAGTAGTCACGGGCAACTCGCTGAGGGGCTACAGGGAGGGCGGTGTTGGTACAGCGATGGCAGCTGTACCTGCATCTGGGGTGGTCACAGAGGTGTCCGCCACCACCAGGGAGCTTCCATCGGAGGAGGTATCTGAGTCTGTGTTGTCACCTCCTCTCTCACCGTGGTGCTCCCCTTGCCCTCAATCCCACTGTTCACTCAGCGTCGATAGACTCTCCCTCCTGGGTCCTGTGGGATGCAGCTCCCTCTGTCACTGGTGCCCCTGCTCCTCAGCCAAATGATGCTAATGCATACAAGGACAGGATGACAGAACAAAAAAGGGGGGGAAAGAACACTGGGTAAAAAATGGCACCAACACCACAGTTGGCATACACAGCACCATCACACACAGGGAACAGGGTTAAGCACTATGCATTGCACTGCCAGTGATATGGCTATATGGTAAGGCAAGATGAGGGCCGCACACCACCAACTGCACCCCTCCTGGGACCCACGATGCCCTGCCTGAAATGGACTAATAACAAGATAGGTTATCTATATTTGATATACACCCATTACCCTACAGTTTACCCATGCTGCAATGTCTGGCCTGGCCTTGGGGGCACCCACTAACTCACATCCACCACCTGGATCCCACCCCACCTGCCAAAATTTGTAATGATCACCCCTTTGTGGCTGCTGTGATTCCCTCAAGCACCCATCCAGCTCAGGGTAGGCCATCGCTAGTATGCTGGCCATAAAGGGGGGTCAGGTTCCAATGGGCACCCCTTCCTCGTTGGAAAGCCATCCCCAGCTGGGCCTCTGTGGTCTTCCGTGCCCAGCATCTCAGGTCCTCCCACTGTTTCCGACAGTAGGTCATATGTGTAGGTGCGGTGTGTGGGATGGAGTGGAGTGATGGGAGTGAGTGTGAGGGGATGTGATGGCATGCAGGTATGGGGGGGTGATAAGTATTAAATGTAGACTTATCAGTGTCCAGTCGTCCGGCTACTCCAGTGAGTCCCTCAGGATGCAGTATTACCAAGACTTGCTCCTCCCATGCTGTGAGCTGTGGGGGAGAAGGTGGGTGTCCACTGCCAGTCCTCTGTATGGCGAGCTGGTACCTTGCTGCTATGGAACGTACCTTCCTTCATAGGTCATTCCACCTCTTCTTGATGTCATCCCTTGTTCTTGGATGCTGTCCTACGGCATTCACTCTGTCCATGATTCTCTGCCATAGCTCCATCTTCCTTCCAATGGATATCTGCTGTACCTGTACTCCAAACAGCTGTGGCTCCACCCTGACAATTTCCTCCTCTATTACCTTTAACTCCTCATCAGTGAAACGGGGTGCCTTTGTGGGGACACGAGTGTTGTGTGGTGTGTGTTATGCAGAGTGTCTTGAGTAATGTGGTGGTTTGTGTGATGTAGGGTGCATGAGGGATGTATCCAGTTGTCGCAGTGGTCTTGGTGTCAGTCTGGTGGCAATAATTTGTATTCGTAAAGGGTTGTGGGTAATGTGGGTATGTGTTTTATAGTGCTGTGGGTGTGGTGTGTGTGAGTGTCAGGTGTGTGTTTTTAGTATTGGCCAATGTGGTGGTGTTTTGTATGTGGGTGTCCATTCTGAGCACAGCAGTATGTACCACCAATGGTTTACCACCATTGAATGTCTGCTGTGGTGATTCGTGGGTCATAATGTGATAGGCGTTGTTCTGTTGGCGTAACAGTATGGGTTTTGGGACCGCCACTTTATTACTGACTTTTGGGCTGGCGGATTTGTGTATTTGGCTATATTCTGTCGGATTGGTGTGTGTGTGTGTGTGTGTGTGTCATAATAGGGCAAATGGATAATCGCCCCCGCGGTGGTAACCCGGAATTTACCGCCAATGTTATAATGAAGGCCATTGTCACTGGCTCTTGTCCTTTCTGATAAGTATATGTTCAGTACTACAAAATGCAATATAAGGAATCTATCTGTGATCATCATTCCTGATGAAAATAATATCGCCCCCTGATATACCTCTGTACAAAAATTGTTGGCCAGAGATTTTCTTTTTTGATTTTTGTTTTGGATCAGTAGAGAAGTAATTTAGTTTGGGTAGACACTGATGATCTGGGACACATTTTTCTAGATTACATTTTTTCAAATGGTGACTGTGTTGCAGAAATTATGTAATATTTCAGGAACCATGAGACCTATATACTTCGATTGGTGTAAAAACATGGGTTTTGTTGGGGGGGGGGGGGGGTCAAGTAGCCTAATAGAAACAGAAAAAAACTCAGAGCAACTCTTCTGGCATTTTCCAAGATGGCTGCCACAATAGAGGAAGAAGCAACATATATTGAAATGAAACAAATAATAATGGTTTCTAATCATTTTATGTAAACACCACACACTGTTCATGGTCTGAGTATGAAAGAAATAATGTTAATGACTTCTGTTCATAGTTAACTTTATTTATTTGTATCAGCAATTGCTAGTGATACATTTGCAGAATGTTGAACATTTGAGAACAGCATATCAACAGGGACATCTTTTTGTAGCACTGATTTTGCAAGTACATGTACACGTCGGTTCTGTGGGTAGGGACTTAATTTTTTTTGTATGTTTTAGGCCCCCATAAATATCTTCCCAACCCCATCAATATCTTCCCAACCAATTTCACACGGATCTTTTGCTACATATGCATGACCCAAAACATTAAAACATCTTCTGATCAAGTAGAACGCTCTTTTAATGTGCCCAGTCATGGAATACATCGTTAGTGGAAGGTCCCTTAGCGTGTCTGATCTCCTGAACTCACTGAACCGAAGATCGTCAAATGTGTGACAGTTAGATGCAAGAGGTATTTTTCTACATCTTTAAAGTCACATTCTTCTTCTGTCTCAGCAAATCCTTTTAGAAGCGTTACAGTATCAGCAGTTAAAGGTCTACGCTTTGTTCTAATTTTGCTCACAGTGTCCTCGCCCGTAAGAATATGTGCCTTGATAAGAACACTGGGCAACTCTGTGTCTAGTTTCTTCTACAGAATATGAAGCAGGATTAAGTGTTTCTTCTCACATGTTTCATAACTCTAACAATCTTTGATTTGTGAACATTGCAACAAATCTAAGTAGCACAATAATACCATCTGTGCCATTTGACAGTACAGTGACTTAATTGGAACCATTTCTTGAAGCCCACTCATCATGTGGCACAACACAAAGGTCAGCTTCCTCCAATTTGTTGTCAAAACGGCAATTTTCATCTTTTGCAACTGCTAAATTCCATCATACCTCTGGCCCGTAGTATTTCCTAAAATATTGCCTCATCACTGCAACACATTGGCCATGTTTAAAAATTCAGCTCGGATTAGCAATATCTACCCAAGCCAAATTACTGATACAAAATCTCAAATCAAAAATAAACATCTCTGGACAACAATTGTTTTACGGAGGTATATTAAGGGGCCAGGACTAATAACATCAAACTAATGGTTTTATCAAGCATCAAATATACCATGAGTTCAACTTGACCAGCAGCTGTACATGTGTCTTTAAAAGCAGGGTACGTGCAAGTGGCAGCAGTAAGAGTACAACATCACCCCCACAAACACACACACAGCAGGAAGAAGTTAGGTAGCAGCAGTGTATCAGTTATCATGGCATCACATACAACACATGAAACAGCAGTGTACATGTTCTTCTTGTTTAAAGCATAGTAAGTAAAGTGGCTGTGATTCCATGCACGAGTGAAGGTATGATGGTGTGAGGTGATGCATGAAGCAATGAACTGTATGTAAAATGCTGCTGGTGTTTGATGATGTGTGTTAGAGTACACTTGACGCTGTGATGCGTGTTGGTGTGGTGTTATGTGTGATACTGTTTTTCAATATAATTGGTGTGTTTTGATGTGCAAAGTTGTATGAGCATGTGATGTGCCTATGTGCTTTTGTGGATCATGATAAAATGGTAGGTATAGTAGGTAATGCATTTTCATTGCTGTGTGTAAAGCATTCCGATACTACAAGGACTAGGTTTACACTATATATACTCTGCAGTAATTAATTAAATAATCTGACATTTAAATATCTATGAGAGGCATTAATCTTTTTTCAATGACAATGCCGTTTTCTAAGTGAATATGAAAATATAATTATTTTGTGCTTCTGCTTAGAACAATTGATGGCACATAGTTTGACTGAAATCCTTGCTTTATTATTTACCCAGACTTTTTGCCTTCACCTTTCTGTTTTTGTTGAGCATGTTTTTGTTGGCTGGACTCTGTGCATTTTACCCCTACTAACCAGTCATAAGATGCTTGCGTTCTGTCCGTTAAGCATGGGCACACAATCTACTTATAAACCTCTGTTAACAGGTACCCAGGGCCTGTAACTTAAATACTATTAGTGGGAAGTAGCACCCATTGTGCCCCATACTAAAGTAGCGCTGTATAGCATACTTCCTTTCTGCTGCAGTAGCCTGTCGCATAGTTTTAAATGATTTGTTGACATGACAAAATAAACTCTTTACTAGGAATATGCTTCCCTTTGTGATACTTATAAGTCACCCTCAAGAAGGCCCTAACAGCAGAAGCTTGGCATTTAACAAACAGGACATATGTACTAAAGTTTTACTGGTCCTGACAGTGAAAAACTCTTAAAGTAATTTTTCACTGTAACAAACGGGGTCTCTGGCTGCAATAAGTTTGCACTCTTTCCAAGCAGGGACCCTCACTCTAGTCAGGGTAAAGGAGCAACACACCTGGTTAACCCCTACTCACCCCCTTGGTAGCTTGGTGGCATGAGCAGACAGGCTTAACTCAGGAGCAATGTGTAAAGTATTTGTACGGACACATGCAGTAATACAGTGAAAACACAACAAAATGGACACCACACCAGTTTAGAACAATAGGTAATATTTATCTAAATCACACAACACCAAAACAACAAAAATCCGACATACACAAATCGAGATATGAATTTTCAAAATAATAAGTCCTTACTCAGTAGGAAACAATGGTAACATTGATTTTACACAAAGTACCTGGTTTGCGTCAAAAATAAAGCCGCACAGGCGAGCCTGCCTCGGACATTTCAGCAGTGCATCGATTTCTTCCTCGGAATGGAGGCAATGCATAATTTCTTCTTTGGTCGGGTTGGCGGTGTGTCATTTTTCTCGCTCGCAAGAGAGCGATGCATAGATTTCCAGACGGGCACCTCGGATCCATGCAGAGTCGGGTTGACTTTGATGCCCAAAGCCGATGCATGGAAAATCCATTCACACTGTGTTAAAAAACTGCACTGCATGGAGTTTGTGTCATTATCAGTGCCTTCAAGCGGGTGTTGTGAGTCTTTTCTCAAACCGCAATGCGTCGATCTTCCAGCCACAATGCAGGTAGAGCATCGAAAATTTCCCCATGCGGCATTCTATGCGTGGATTTTCAGCTCTTGTCTGCTAACTTCACCTTTCAAGGGCCCAGGGACTGGATAGGACACCACTTGGCAGGGTAGGAGTCTCAACAGAGAGTCCAGATATTACAAGAGGAAGTCTTTGATGGCCCTGAGACTTCAAAACAGGAGGCAAGCTCACTCCAAGCCCTTAGAGATTCTTCACAAGCAGGAATATACCACAAAGTCCAGTCTTTGTCCCCTTTTACAGGGAGTAGCAGGAACTACTGGATACCACAAAAAAGCACAGTCACAGGCAGAGGCAACACGTCTCCTCAGATCTTCAGCTCTTCTCCTTGGCAGAGGAATCCAAAAGTGATCTAATTTTCATTGGTTTTGGGTCCAATACTTATACCCTTTTTTGCCTTTGAAGTTGGCAAACTTCAAAGGAAAGTCTCTGTTCTTTACAGGATCCTGTCTTGCCCAGGCCTGGCTCCAGACACCATTGTGTGAGACTGCATTGTGAGAGGGCAGCCACAGCGATTCATGTGTGAGTGACCACTCCTCCTCCCACTCTAGCGCAGATGGCTCATCAGGATATGCAGGCTACACACCAGCCCCTTTGGTCCCACTGTCTAGAGGGGATTCAGAAACAGCCCAACTGTCAGTCTGACTAAGACAGGGAATCCACAAACAGGCAGAGTCCAAAATTGGTTTAAGCAAGAAAATGCCCACTTTCTAAATGTGGCATTTTCAAACCAACAATCTAAAAGCCCCATTCACCAAAAGATATATTTTAAAATTGTGAGTTCAGAGACACCAAACTCCATAAGTCCATCTTCTCCCAAAGGGAGTCTGCACTTTAGTGGTATTTAAAGGAAGCCCCCATTTTAACCTATGAGAGAGATAGGCCTTGCAACAGTGACAGCTGTGTTTAGCAGTATTTCACTGTAAGGACATACAAAACACTTCACTATATGTCCCATCTTTTAACATACACTGCACCATGCCCATGGGGCTACCTAGGGCCTACCTTAGGGGTGCCTTACATGTATAACAAGGGATGGTTTGGGCCTGGCAAGTGGAAACACTTGCCAAGTCGAATTGGCAGTGCAAGACTGCACATACAGACACTGCAGTGGCAGGTGTGAGACATGTTTGCAGGGCTACTCATGTGGTTGGCAGAACCAGTGCTGCAGGCCCACTATTAGAATTTGATTTACAGGCCCTGGTAAATCAAATATGTCAATTGGGGATAAGCCAATTACACATACCATTTCCACAGGAGCAATTGCAATTTAGCACTAGTCGGCAGTGGTAAAGTGCTCAGAGTACCAAACACAGCAAAAATTGAATCCAGCACACATTAACAACCTGGGAAGCAGAGGCACAAAGTTAGGGGAGGTCGCACCAAGGATGCCAAGTCTAACACACTCCCACAGAGTAACACTAGGTTACGTTTTAACACTTAATAAGTGAAACGTTCCTTTTAGGGGCAGGTAAGGAAATGATTCTTTCTCTTCTGTGAAATGCAATTTAAAATCCTCTTTAATGGTAAAGTCAGATTTTCAGTTAATATTCTAAAAATTACACTTTTGGAAAGTGTGCATAGTTCTGCCTAAACCAAATATGACTTTCTGTCAGTGTCCAAGGCAACAAGAGTATTTCAGCTCTCCTGTGGTGTGATGTGTATTCCTTCCAGACATGGGGACTAAAGGGTCTTGCATGTGGGCCATGGTGTTCCGCTCCTGAGCTGTATATTTTGGGGCATTGTATTTTACCCTGTCAGAGCTTCAAAAGGTATGCTGAGAGCTGTGCTCCCCCTCCTGACTTCTAGGTGCTACATGCCTCACTGACAACTGCAGGTCACACCTAGGATTGCCCACCTGTGTCCCCCTAGACAGCCTAGAGCCAACCCCAGGAATGGGGGAAGGGTAGACACAGGGGGATCCCTATCCACAGGCTGGAACTAGGTGTAAGAATTGCACCTTTGGAACATCTCATCAGAACACTCTTGGAAGATTCAGAAGGACCGACTTCTATCTAAGAAAGGAAGACTGGGCATGCTTGCCTTGAAACCAGGTCTCCAAAAAGTGACTCCAATTGACCTCTCCTGTTTGTGTTACAGGGACACAACAAGGCTCTTGAGGCCTTTCCTCCATTAGCCGAGTTGAGCAGCACTTACTGGACCTTCCTGTGCCCTGCTGCTGGCCTCTTGTGGAGTACGTCCTGATCCCCAAAGGGTACCCACAAGGTTATGGGTGCTTGATGTGCATCTGAGTGTACTCCTCCTGCAGTAAAATCAAGCTGTAGATACAAATTTAAAAGTTTGGAGCTGTGTGTGATGCAAGTGGGATCCTTGCATCAGCAATGATCACCTCGTCTCCCACCAACACAAGGTTCTGACATTGATTTGTTGTTTGTGTCAAACCGGAAATGCCCACATCAACTGCCAACTTGAAGCTCCAGCAGCTACTGATTCTCACACCACCAATGACTTTCTAGCAACACTTGCCAATACAAAGATCCAGGCGAGGCTTTGTACATGAACGTGGAATTTGAAAGATAAACTCTTCCCCTGGACAAACTTGGTCCATGTACCCCAGCCTGTTCTCCATATCAGTGGGCATGAACATCTGACTTTGACCCAGTCCAGCACAGCCAGATACCCATGATTGGTGCTTTGTGTTTTGTGCTTTTTGGAGTTCTTTTCACCTAAAACTTTAAAAAACTCATAACTCCAGTTCTACTGATTCAATTCATGTTGTTTTGGTACCACTTTATTAAACTTGACAGGATTTTTCTAAATTGGTTTGGGATTTTACTTGTGATGTGTTTTCAGTTTTTTACTGTCTCGCTTAACTCTTCAACTAATAACCCAATTTATTACGCTTCAGTTTTGGACTTGCATAAAGCAGGAGAGGCCTATTGAATACTGTGGCAAGATTCATGGCAAATACTTTTTTCCAGCAAAGTTGTCACAATAAAGAAAAAGTGTTTTTTTTCATTTAAATGTTAACTTGCACATCACCCGAGTATGTTTTCCCAAGGTTTAACATTTAAACTTTCTTCAAAAGGGCTCAAAAGGAAAGTCATGAATTCAAAACCAATGCATGTGGCAAAAGAGGGGAGAAAAGACTGGAAAAAGCACAGAAAAAACAGGGAAAAGAATAAAATAGGCACCAAGAACGGATTGGAAATAAGGGTGGGGGTGAAAAGAGAAAAATAGAGCAAAAAGAGCAAATCAAAGCTCAAAAAAGAGCTGAGGAAAAGTAAGAAAACTAAGGGGCATATTTATACTCTGTTTGCACCGAATTAGTGTCATTTTTTTTACTCTAATTCGGTGCAAAACTAACTCCATATTTATACTTTGGTGCTAGACCCCTCTAGCACCAAATTTATGGAGTTAAAGTCATTTTTTGAAAGTGGAGACCTACCTTGCCTTAATGAGATGTAAGGTAGGCGTTCCCGTGCAAAAAGTGTCTATATGGCCTTAACGCCATATTTAGGGGCATATTTATACTCTGCGGCATATTTATACTCTGTTTGCACCGAATTAGTGTCATTTTTTTTTACTCTAATTTGGTGCAAATCTAACTCCATATTTATACTTTGGTGCTAGACCCATCTGAGATGCAAGGTAGGCGTTCCCGTGCAAAAAAATGACTCTATGGTCTTAACACCATATTTATACTCCCATGTAAAAATGGTGCAAGGGAGGGAGGAGGGGTCAAAAAATGGGGCAAAGCTTGCTTTGCCCCATTTTTTAAGACCTGGGTCAGGGCAGGTGTTAGGGGACCTGTGGCCCTATTTCCATGGTGGAACACCATGGAATAAGCCCAGAGGTGCCCTCCCTAGGCCCTAGGGGCACCCCCACCCACACTAGAGGGACTGGGAGGATGGGGGACCCCATCCCAGGTAAGTGCATTTTATTTTTGAAAGTGCCATAGGGGGCCCTGAAATGGGCCCCCATACATGGCACCGGGTGCAATGGCCATGCCCAGGGGACCCCTGTCCTCTGTGCTGGCCACTGGAGTGGTGGGCATGACTCCTGCCTTTTCTAAGGCAGGAGTCATGTGGCATGGTAGGTTTAGCACCATAAAATGACGCTAATCTGGTTAGAGTCATTTTTTTTTACTCTAACCTGCCTAAAGCCATTTTTTGGTGCTAAACCCTCTTCTTCTATTCTGCCAGCCCCACCCGACTAAAGTCATTTTTTAAAACTCTAGCCTACCCTTTGCACCGGCTTGCACAATTCCATAAATATGGTGCCCGGCTGGTGCACAGAAATGGTCCAAGCCGGTGCTAAACTTTTTGGTGCAAAACTGAGTTAGTGCAGTTTTGCAGCAAAAAGTATAAATAAGGGCCAATATTTTGTACGTTTGCGGCACTTTTGTGTCATAAAATGACGTTAATGCGGTGCAAAAAAAGTTTAAATCAGGGCCTTGGTGCTAGATGGGTCTAGCACCAAAGTATAAATATGGAGTTAGTTTTGCACCGAATTAGAGTAAAAAAAAATGACACTAATTCGGTGCAAACAGAGTATAAATATGCCGCAGAGTATAAATATGCCCCTAAATATGGCGTTAAGGCCATAGAGTCATTTTTTGCACGGGAACGCCTACCTTGCATCTCATTAAGGCAAAGTAGGTCTCCACTTCCAAAAAATGACTTTAACCCCATAAATTTGGTGCTAGAGGGGTCTAGCACCAAAGTATAAATATGGAGTTAGTTTTGCACCGAATTAGAGTAAAAAAAAATGACACTAATTCGGTGCAAACAGAGTATAAATATGCCCCTGAACCTTTTTGCAATGTGGTTTTTGGGCCTTAACTCAGCCAGTACCTATGGAAACCTAGCAAACCTGTACAAATTAGACACTTAGGGCAATCCAGGGTGAGATGATGTAAGGCTCTATCCAGGTTTTTACCCGGAAACCTTTGTAAACCTCAAACGTTGAATAAAACACACATTTTCTTCAAATTTCTGTGAAAAAAACTTCTGGAAACTTTGTAGAGACACATTTTTAATACCACCTAGCATTTCACTAAGTCTCCTGATAGAAATGCTACCTCTCTTGTGTGAATAGGCTTAGAACTTGTAGAAGGCAAGGGTCTAAAACACAACATAGACACATCACAATTTTTCACTGAAAACTGACCCTTTTTCAATGTGGGTGCTGTGGGGTTTGGGCCCTATTTCAGCAGGCACTAAGGGAAACCTTGAAAGCCTTCACATTTTTGAACAGTAGATAGCTGGGCAAGTTCAGGGTAGAGTGACTTGACGAGTTCTAACTAGGCCTTATTACCTAGAAGGCTTTGCAAACTTCAAAATTGAAATCTAAAAACGCAGGGGGTCATTCCAACCCTGGTGGTCGGTGTAAAAGCGGCGGCTAACCCGCCAACAGGCGGGCAGTAAAAAAAATGGAATTCTGACCCTGGGGGAAACCGCCAACAGAGACCGCCACTTTAACACTCCGACCGCCACGGTGGGACAAACAAACAGCGCGGCGGTCACTGCCAACAGACAGGCGGGAGACAATGTACCGTCCACCCTATCACAACCCACCAATCCGCCACCTTTTACGGTTCAGTAGCCCCGAAGATAAAAACACGGCAGAAACAGCCATTTTGAATGGAAAACGCTCACCTCTACGCACTCCACGAGGAATCTGGACAGCATGGAACCCGAACTACACATACTGTCAGCTATTGTATTCCTGCTCCTCTACCAGGACCACGAACGCCGGCGCAGAAGACAACGGTGAGTACTGCACCTACGACACAGGGGAGGGGGGAGGAGAAAATATTACAGGCACACACATACGCGACACACCCACCCTCACCCACTACTACACACACATCAATGCAGAGCAACAACTCAGAGTGACACCCCCAAACCCCCCGGAAGAATGCAAATACTAAATAAAATGATTATGAAATTTGAATTATATTGTACGGCTGAGTAAAAAAATATATCAAACATCTATAACTATATATATATATATAAAATGTCCTCTCCGAATTGTGTATCAGCCATTGTTCTTGGGCCACTGGGCCAAAACACATGGGCAAAGCCCACACAGGATACCCAACTCCAATGGAGAGAACACTGCAGGGGCATCAGATAGGAAAACTACAGGCACCTCAGGGGGAAGGGAAGGGGGGGCACCTCAGCCAGATGAGTCCACGACGCCAGATCCACGAGGGGCCGCCATGGCCACTGTTCAATCCTGGGGAGTGCAAAGCCACAGTCTCTCAAGTCTCTACAGTGGGTGGGTGCCCACTGTGCCATCCTGGGGAGTGCAAAGCCACAGTCTCTCAAGTCTCTACAGTGGGTGGGTGCCCACTGTGCCATCCTGGGGAGTGCAAAGCCACAGTCTCACAAGTGGATTACAGACTCCACTGGTTCTGGAGGAGGCATGGTGCCCAGAGTGCTTCGTGCAGCCCTGCCCGACACAGATGCGGGCCTGCCCCTTCTGCCAATGGGCCAGCGGTGCATGAGACGGCGGTGCCCAGAGGAGCGGTGCAGAGAGGACGGTGCCCAGCGGAGCGGTGCTTGAGATGAAGGGCCCAGCGGAGTTGTGCTTGAGATGAAGGGCCCAGCGGAGCGGTGCTTGAGATGAAGGGCCCAGCGGAGCGGTGCAGAGACGGCGGTGCCCAGCGGAGTGGTGCTTGAGATGAAGGGCCCAGCGGAGCGGTGCTTGAGATGAAGGGCCCAGCGTAGCGGTGCAGAGAGGGCAGTGCCCAGCGGAGCGGTGCTTGAGATGAAGGGCCCAGCGGAGCGGTGCTTGAGATGAAGGGCCCAGCGTAGCGGTGCAGAGAGGGCGGTGCCCAGCGGAGCGGTGCTTGAGATGAAGGGCCCAGCGGAGCGGTGCAGAGAGAGCGGTGCCCAGCGGAGCGGTGCTTGAGATGAAGGGCCCAGCGGAGCGGTGCTTGAGATGAAGGGCCCAGCGGAGCGGTGCAGAGACGGCGGTGCCCAGCGGAGCAGTGCAGAGACGGCGGTGCCCAGCGGAGCGGTGCAGAGAGGGCGGTGCCCAGCGGAGCGGTGCTTGACTTGAAGGGCCCTGTTCAGCGGTGCTTGACTTGAAGGGCCCTGTTCAGCGGTGCTTGACTTGAAGGGCCCTGTTCAGCGGTTCTTGACTTGAAGGGCCCTGTTCAGCGGTTCTTGACTTGAAGGGCCCTGTTCAGCGGTTCTTGAGATGGCGGTGCCCTGTTCAGCGGTGCTTGACTTGAAGGGCCCTGTTCAGCGGTGCTTGACTTGAAGGGCCCAGTTCAGCTGTGCTTGACTTGAAGGGCCCTGTTCAGCGGTTCTTGACTTTAAGGGCCCTGTTCAGCGGTTCTTGACTTGAAGGGCCCTGTTCAGCGGTTCTTGACTTGAAGGGCCCTGTTCAGCGGTGCTTGACTTGAAGGGCCCTGTTCAGCGGTTCTTGACTTGAAGGGCCCTGTTCACCCGTTCTTGAGACGGCGGTGCCCTGTTCAGCGGTTCTTGACTTGAAGGGCCCTGTTCAGCGGTGCTTGACTTGAAGGGCCCTGTTCAGCGGTTCTTGACTTGAAGAGCCCTGTTCAGCGGTTCTTGACTTGAAGGGCCCTGTTCAGCGGTTCTTGACTTGAAGGGCCCTGTTCAGCGGTTCTTGAGACGGCGGTGCCCTGTTCAGCGGTTCTTGACTTGAAGGGCCCTGTTCAGCGGTGCTTGAGACGGCGGTGCCCTGTTCAGCGGTTCTTGAGACGGCGGTGCCCTGTTCAGCGGTGCTTGACTTGAAGGGCCCTATTCAGCGGTTTTTGACTTGAAGGGCCCTGTACAGCGGTTCTTGACTTGAAAGTCTCTGTTCAGCGGTTCTTGAGACGGCGGTGCCCTGTTCAGCGGTGCTTGAGATGAGTGTCCAGGTCAGCAGATCCGGCCATGCCATGGATTTCACTCGCCACCTGACATGTGGCTGCCGGGGCCTTCCTGCCCATCTGTCTTTTCGCTTGCGGGGCCCTCCTGTGCTGCCGTACCGGGCCTGTGGGTGTCCTCCTGCACACCTGGAATGGGGCTGGAGGGGACCTCCTGGGCAGCTGGCCTGCTGCCGGACTTGTCGGCGTGCTGCCCTTGCCACCCTTCCCTGCTCGTCTGTGGCCCTTTCCTCCCTTTGGCGGTGTGCCAGGTGGCACACCACTTCCTGACGGAGCCAGGGTGGAGATTTTGGAGCCTGCTGTCTTTGGCCTCTCGCGCCGGGCACTGGCTTTCTTTGCTTTTTTTTCAGGGGGTGGGCTGGCCGTGTCTTTGCTCCTAGCCGAACTAGCTGGCCTTGAAGGTGGGGGACTCCAAAGTCCTTGGACTATTGTCTTTGTAGGTCCGGGTTTTGTGGTGGCTGAGGTGCTGATTGGAGTCTTATGAGATGGACGGGGTGGGTGAGTTGTTGGAAAGAGGTCAAGTTTGGAAAGGAAAAGCAATTTAGAAAGAGAGTAGGTGTAGTGGGTATGGGAGTGGAGGAAGAGGATGTGGTTGTAGGAGAGTCAAGTCTAGTGTCTTTGGGTGCAGGTGCTGGTGCTGGAGGCTGTCGTGAGGTGGATGGCTGTTGGGTGGGTGGCTGCCTGCGTTTATGTGGTTTGGAAGAGGGGGTGACAGACACACTGGGAGAGGACACAGGGGACTTGTGAATGGTAGTAGGGGTGGTGACTGCACGTGTGCGGACTGTTCTGGTGGGTGTGCTGGTGATGGACGTAGTGGCTGAAGATGTTGTGCATGCAAGTGTGAGTGGAGACGTCACAGGGAGGGAGGAGGGAGACGAGGAGGAGGGGGACACAGAGGAGGCAGTGGCTGTTGGTATGTCTGCATGTGGATGTTGCTTGTGTGAATGCTTGTGTGATGTATGGTGCTTATGTCTGGATGAGCTTCCCTTGGGTGTTGAGGTGTGTGCAGGCTGGTCTGTAGGTGTGTCTGGGATAGGCAGAGGTACAGGGGAGTGGGACTGGGTGGAGGAAGTTGGAGGGGGGAGGCAGGAGACAGGGACAGTGGCTGCCGTCAGTGCTGAGGCCAGAGCGTTGAACGATCGCTGATGGGCAGCCTGACCAGAATGAATGCCCTCCAGGTAAGCACTACTCCGGTGCACCTCCCTTTCTACACCCTGGATGGCATTCAAAAGGGTAGACTGCCCAACAATGAGCGTCCTCAGGAGGTCAATGACCTCCTCACTGAGGGCAGCAGGGGTGACTGGGGCAGGGCCTGAGGTGCCTGGGGTGAAGGAGATGCCCACCTTCCTGGGTGAGCGGGCACGGGGCGAATGCTGAGGGGCTGCTGGGAGGGCGGTGCTGGTGCGCTGGGTGGCAGCTGTACCTGTTGTTGCGGGGGGCACGGATGTTGCCGCCACCACAAGGGAGCTCCCTTCCGAGGACGAGTCTGTGTCGCTGGTGTCACCACGTGTCCCTGCTGTGGAGCTCCCCTCGCCCTCCGTCCCACTTGTGTACTCTGAGTCCGTTGCATGGCCCTCCAGGGCCATGTGGGATGCAACTCCCTCGTGCTCCGATGCCACTTCTCCTCCACCTGATGATGCTAATGCACACATGAACAGGAAGAGCAAAAAAAAAGGGGGGGGAGAAATAAAGACATTTTGAGTGCATGCATTGGTGACACCATTGGCGGAGAGGACAGACACAGAAGCCCCCTGCACTACGCCACGCACTTGGGGTAAACTACTCAATCAGTGGGACATGGCCTACAAGCCTATGGACGACAACTCCACACATAGGTGACACAGGGCCATGATTAGCTGTACTAGCAACCTACAGAGGTGGGGGGCGGGGGCACAGGGCCATGCCTTACGGAGGGGCCTAGCCTACAGAAATCGCCCTGGCCTAGGGATACCCTCAGCCCTCCTCCCCCACCCAGACACCTCCACTGCACGCAAAGTCAGCAGAATGTGCTTGTACTCACCCCCTCGTGTCTGCTGTGATGTCCTCACGCGCCCATCCAAATCGGGGTAGGCCACCGCCAGGATCCGGAACATCAGGGGGGTCAAAGTACGACTGGCACCCCTCCTACGTTGGGAGGCCATCCTCAGCTGAGCCTCCGCCGTCTTCCTGCTTCAGCGTCGGATGTCCTCCCACCTCTTCCGTCAGTGGGTGCCCCGTCTGTTGTGGACCCCCAGGGTCTGGACCTCCTTGCCGATGGCACGCCAAATGTCGATTTTCTGATGGGCGCTGACCTATGTGACATGTACAGGTCGAGAAACAAATCATCACCTTCTGCATGCTCGATGTGAGCAGCCCCCCATCCCCACCCTTGCCATGTGGCACATGCTCTCATCTGTCGTTTGATGCATGCCTCAATCGCTCCCCTCCCCACCATCTTTCATTCACCACACTCAACACAGGCATTGGCCACAAAGCATGGTCCCAGTGTATTTACCTGTTGGTCTGGAGGACAGTAGAGTAACGCATACTTGGGGAGGACACCATCCACAAGTTTCTCCAATTCTTCAGAAGTGAAGGCAGGGGCCCTTTTCCGAGTCGCAGCAGCCATTGTCTCTTCCAGACCGAGGTCACAGCAGCACTTGCAGTATAGGTCCTCTCCTGTGGATGATCAGGTATCGAGTGATTAAGCAGATAGAAAATGGCGGTCACGCCTGCGACGGTGCGTACCGCGGCGGTGCTTCCCGCGACCGCCGGCGCACATCGTCATTGGCTCCTGAAACCCATAGGGTTCAATGTTAACCAATGCGGCTTTGCGCCGCGGTCTTCGACCGCCTACCGCCACGGTGTGCCACGCCAGCGCATTGACCTCACATCCCACTGTCGCACTTCACAGGTCAGGCAGCCGCCATTTCAAGGGCCCACATGGCTTAATTTCTACTGCGTCACACATACCTAGGCCTTGCATCAACACTCATACAAGCCAATTAATGCATTGAGAATCGTGTACTGTGCAAGCTGTGGGAACGTACCTGTGGGTTGATTGACTCTGTGCTCCATGTTGTCCTTCCTAGGCACCGTCCGCTGGGACATGCGAGGAGATGGAGGAATCTTCCCGTGTACAGACCGCTGGTGGACCTGCCGACAATGGAGGAACGACATGTCATACTGACATACAGGCTTGACCGAGCCACTATACGGGAACTATGTACCCAGTTGGAGCCCGACCTGATGTCACCCATCCGCCAACCCACAGGGATCCCCCCTCTAGTGCAGGTGCTGTCAGTGCTCCATTTCCTAGCAAGTGGGTCATTTCAAACAACAGTGGCCATAGCATCAGGGATGTCCCAGCCCATGTTTTCCAAGGTGTTGTCCAGAGTGTTATCTGCCCTGCTCAAACACATGCGGAGCTATATAGTTTTCCCTGAGGTGGGGGATTTGCCTACCGTGAAGGGTGATTTTTATGCCCTTGGACATATCCCCAACATCATAGGTGCCATTGATGGGACACATGTTGCTTTGGTCACCCCCAGCAGGAGTGAACAGGTGAACAGGAACAGGAAGAGTTATTATTCCATGAATATCCAGGTGGTCTGTTTGGCAGACCAGTACATCTCCCATGTGAATGCCAAGTTCCCTGGCTCAGTGCATGACGCCAACATCCTGCAGAATAGTAGCATCCCTTATGTGATGGGTCAACTCCAGAGACACCGTGTGTGGCTATTAGGGGACACTGGTTACTCCAACCTGTCCTGGCTATTGACCCCAGTGAGGAATCCCAGGGCAGAGGAACGGTACAATGAGGCCCATGGGAGAGCTAGGAGGGTGATTGAGCGGACCTTCGGCCTCCTGAAGGCCAGGTTTAGGTGCCTCCATATGACAGGTGGATCCCTAATGTACTCACCAAAGAAGGTGTGCCAGATCATCGTGGCCTGCTGTATGCTTCACAACCTGGCTTTGCGACGCCAGGTGCCTTTTCTGCAGGAGGATGGTCCAGATGGTGGTGTTGTAGCAGCTGTGGAGCCTGTGGAGAGTGAAGAGGAGGAAGGCGAAGAGGACGACACAGACAACAGGAACACAGTAATACAGCAGTATTTTCAGTGACCCACAGGTAAGAGTCCAACCCGTCATTTTACATATACTTCAACACTCCTACCTCTCTACTGTCTGACTTTTTTCCCCAGTGTATGGTAACTGTGTTGTGACTTTCCCTTCCGTTTTCAGAGATGTGGGCCCCACTGCGTGACATCTGCTTTGTTTCCCCATGGACTACAGCTGTGTGACAGCGGTTTGTTGGCATCACAATGTGAATGAACATTTTTGCACGGTCATGGATAATATATTTGTTCAAAATCACAGCCAGACTCCAGATTGTTTTGTGCAACAAGTGTGTTTATTCAAGTGCTCTAAATTGGATGGGTGGTTGGAAATCGGTGAGGGGTGATGGTGGAGGATTGTCCATGGCAGAGTCCAGACTATCAGTATCACAGGTGCATTGTCCAAATGCCTGTGGGAAGTGGAGCTGGGGCAATTTAAGGTTGGACAGGGTGACAATGTGGGACAGTGGGATGACAATCAGGGCGGTATCCTTTGCTGGCGGGGGTCTTGACATCTTACTCTGTCTTCTTCCTGGATCTCAGGGCCCGCTTGCGGGGTGGTTCTCCCTCTGCAGGGGGAGGGGTTCTGGTGGCCTGTTGGTCCTGTGGCGGGGCCTCCTGTCTACTAGTGCCGGCAGAGGTGGTAGGCATTTCTTGGTCCATGCTAGTGACAGGGGCCCTTTGTGGTGCCACAGTGTCCCGCAATGTGGTGACTACCTGATTCAGGGCCACTACGATGGTACCCATTGCGGAACTGATGTTTCTTAGTTCCTCCCTGAACCCCATATACTGTTGCTCCTGCAGAAGTTGGATCTCCTGAAACCTGGCCAGGACCGTCGCCATCGTCTCCTGGGAGTCGTGGTATGCTCCCATGATGGAGGAGAGGGCCTCATGGAGAGTGGGTTCCCTGGGCCTGTCCCCCCCCTGTCGCACAGCAGCCCTCCCAGTTCCCCTGTTTCCCTGTGCCTCTGTCCCCTGGACCGTGTGCCCACTACCACTGCCCCCAGGTCCCTGTTGTTGTTGGGGTGGTGGGTTATCCTGGGTTCCCTGTAGTGGTGGACACACAGCTGATTGACGTGTCCTGGGGACAGAGGTATGGGCCCGCTGGGTGGGTGCTGTGCTGGTGTTCCCAGAGGGGGGAAGGTCTGCTGTGGCCTGTGACTGTCTGAGGGGAACCGACTGTCCCGAGGTCCCCGATGGACCGGGCTGGTCATCTAGATCCAGGTCGACAGAGCTGCTGTCCACACTGTGGGCCTCTTCTGGGGGTGGAGTGGACATTTGTGGACCCTCCTGCGCGGTGACGTGGTGTTCGGGTCCTGCAGGGGTACAAAAGTATGATTATTGCTTCTGTGTGTGCCATAGTGTGCAATGAGTGGGTGCCCGTGTACCCCAGGGCTGGCATTCCTTTGTGGGGCCTGTTGTGACGGTGCTTTGGGGGGGAGAATGGGTATGTGCAGTGGGCATGCTTTGGTGATGGGTGTCCATGGTTTGTGGTCGGATGCAGGGCCAGGTTTTGGGATGGGTGGGTTGTGATGGTGAGACATTTGCAAGGAGTAGGTGTGATGGGGGTGGGGGTGAGGGTCTGATTTGGCTTGCAGGTGGGGTGGGGGGGATGAAGTAGTGAAGATTTGACTTACCAGAGTCCATTCCTCCAGTTACTCCTGCGAGGCCCTCAGGATGCAGGATGTTCAAGACTTGCTCCTCCCATGCTGTAAATTCTGGGGGAGGAGGTGGGGGTCCGCCGCCAGTCTTCTGCACCGCGATGTTGTGCCTGGATACCATGGAACGCACCTTCCCCCGTAGGTCGTTCCACCTCTTCCTGATGTCTTCCCGATTTCTTGGGTGCTGTCCCACAGCGTTGACCCAGTCCACTATTCTGCTCCATAGCTCCATCTTCCTGGCAATGGTGGTGTGCTGCACCTGTGTCCCGAACAGCTGGGGCTCTACTCGTACAATTTCCTCCACCATGTCCCTTAGTTCATCATCTGAGAACCTGGGGTGTCTTTGAGGTGCCATGGGGTGGTGTGGGTGATGTGTGGGGTGGTGTGTGTGGTGATTAGTGTGGTGATATGTAGTGGTGTGTGGTGTTTTGTGCGTGGGAGTTGTGTGGGTGATGGTGCTGTGTGCCTGTGGCTGCTAGTTTGTAGATGGTGGTGTCTCTCTCTGGCCTTCTGTCGCAATTGCGGTCGTAAGGGTTTGTGGGTGATGTGGGTGTGTGTTTTATATTGTATTGGGTGTGTGGGAGTGGTGTGTGTATGTGTATCAGGTGTGTGTATTTTGAATTGTCCAATGTCGTAGTGTTTTGTACAGGTATGTGTATTTCGAGCGCGGCGGTGTGTACCGCCAATGAAATACCGCGGTGGAAAGACCGCCGCGTGGATTCGTGGGTCATGATAGTGTGGGCGTATTTCTGTTGGCGTGACGGTGGAGGTTTGGTCATCGCCAGTTTATCGCTGGCCTTTGGTGTGGCGGACTTTTGTGGATGTCAGTATTTTGGCGGTTTGCCTGTTGTTGGTCAGAATGACCATGGCGGTTTACCGCTGCGGTGTTATGGCGGTCTTCTGTCTGGCGGTAAGCGCCTTTTACCTCCGAGGTTGGAATGACCCCCACAGTGTCCTCACACTTTTGTGCGGAAAACATCTGGTATCTGCAAGGAGCCACAAATTTCCTACCACCAAGAATTACCTTAATTCTTCTGATAAAAATGTCACCTCAACTGTGTGGGCAGGACTAGTGCCTGTGACAAGAACAGAGCAAACCTGTGACAAGCACAGATCAAGCCAGGGTCAATTTGAATACCTTTGAAAGAACCACTATTGCCCCTGGTTTGACCTGTTCCTGTTGCAGGAACTAGGCCCAGCCACGCAACTGGGACAGCATTTTTATCAAGTGGGGGAACTTTGTGGATTCCAGCTGATTCTGGAATTTTAAACTACAGATTTGCAAGGAAAACGTGTGAAAGTTAGAATTTTGCTAAGCATTCTGGGATCCACATGAGTTACAGTACCCTAGCCTCCCCTTGGTGTCTAGTTCACAGATATTTCTAGGTTTTTGTTTAGGTTTCCCCTGGTAATCACTGACCTCAGGCCCAAAAAAAACAGCTACTGCTTTTGTTGATGTTGCCACATTGCATCTTTGACCCACTTCCTGCTGTGGACACCAGACCCACACATTTTTATCTTGAGACTGTTAGGGTTTGTACACAGCAAAGAACATGTCCCCTCTCACTGCACTAGTGGGTTCTGTAATAGCTGCCTTTTAAACTTACTATTGAAAGCCTTTCTTGTTATCTCACCTTCCCCCCCCTAGGCTTCTGTGTATGTTGTTTAATGTGCTTTTTTGTTTACACATTGGGCCTTGCTTTTACCAAGGCTTCTTTAAAATACTCCTCCCTAGGCCATGTGTTAATCCAACTCATTTGTATAATAACTGAAACTCTGCACACCTTTCAAGAACATGTGCAGCATGTGAGGACCACACCCAGCTCTTCAAACCACACCCAGCTCTGCACACCTTCCAAGAACATGTGCAGCATGTGAGGACCACACCCAGCCCTTCAAACCACACCCAGCCCTGTCTATAAAAGGCATCCCCCGAGCCTCACCCAGTGCTTGTGCTCGTCTACCTCCCGCTTACCTGAGAACAGATCCCTCGGCGCTGGCACTCCTGCTCTTTACAGACTTTCATTGACTTCAATGGGCGCAGCTTCTGGCTCTTCCTTCTTCCGGTTTCCGGTTCCTCCTTGCTTCAGCCTCTTTCCTATGAGTAACCTGCAAAAGAGAAAGAAGACAAGGTTAGACTGATCAGTATCTCTTGCCAGCAACAAGTAAGTGCAAAATCTTTTATTACCTGAAAGAACTTTGACAACAATTTCTGGATTCGTGTACAGAACTTTGTGAAGCAAACATTGTTTTTTCTCATGGAACTTTTAAGAATCGAACAGTGGAAACCATTAACAGCAAGGCAAACAGTAAATCAAGGACTTGCACAAATTACATGCTGTATTTTGATGTAAAAGTACAGTATTTGTTCACATTGGGCCTTGCTTTTACCAAGGCTTCTTTAAAATACTCCTCCCTAGGCCATGTGTTAATCCAACTCATTTGTATAATAACTGAAACTCTGCACACCTTTCAAGAACATGTGCAGCATGTGAGGACCACACCCAGCTCTTCAAACCACACCCAGCTCTGCACACCTTCCAAGAACATGTGCAGCATGTGAGGACCACACCCAGCCCTTCAAACCACACCCAGCCCTGTCTATAAAAGGCATCCCCAGAGCCTCACCCAGTGCTTGTGCTCGTCTACCTCCCGCTTACCTGAGAACAGATCCCTCGGCGCTGGCACTCCTGCTCTTTACAGACTTTCATTGACTTCAATGGGCGCAGCTTCTGGCTCTTCCTTCTTCCGGTTTCCGGTTCCTCCTTGCTTCAGCCTCTCTCCTATGAGTAACCTGCAAAAGAGAAAGAAGACAAGGTTAGACTGATCAGTATCTCTTGCCAGCAACAAGTAAGTGCAAAATCTTTTATTACCTGAAAGAACTTTGACAACAATTTCTGGATTCGTGTACAGAACTTTGTGAAGCAAACATTGTTTTTTCTCATGGAACTTTTAAGAATCGAACAGTGGAAACCATTAACAGCAAGGCAAACAGTAAATCAAGGACTTGCACAAATTACATGCTGTATTTTGATGTAAAAGTACAGTATTTGTTTTATAAAAGATTCTGGAAATATGGGAAAAGTGAGTCTGCTATTGGGAATTTAGGCTTTAGTTATATTATGATGAATGTTTGATATTGGTAATTCTGATAACGGTATTTGTTTAATGTTTTAGAAGCTTTACAGTAATAGAAAACACATCCCAGAGCAGTAACACATTCCAAACCTGGAAATTAGAGACCAGGATCCAAGAGGTACTTTTAGAAGAGAATTTCTAATAAATAAAGGGATAGTCAGGAACCCATTTAGGAATAGGTTGCACTTATCTGTTCTTTGTTTATGTTTCATTAGGCACCAGTTTCTACAGAAGTCAGAAAGGGCCGCAGATTTGTGCAGCACTTCAACAGTGGAAACGCAAGAACGGTGTTGTCTCTCTTTTTTATTTTATCCACTTCCCCCCTTCCCTTGAGCTTCTGTTCTTAGTGCACTGTTTTAAAAACTAGTGTGCTGGAACAAGCAGTTTCAGGGTGGGGTCGGATTGTCTTCAACCTCCATCAGAACTGAACAAGAACTCAGGTGAGCTGGGCTTTGACAGAGACACATGTGAATGCTGGGTGGTAGGAAATCTGTGGCACCCTAACAGTTTCAGTAATTCTTCTCCCAGAATTATAAAGAAAATATGTGTCTTTAGTCAATGTTTGAGGTCTGAAAGGACTTCTGGATAAGAAACCCTTGTGTAAAACACACAAGACATACTAATCTTGAGTCCCAGGGCCTAGTTTGCAAAAATATATGAGGTTGGTAGGTTTTCCCCAGACACAATGTACACCCTGGCAGTAAAAGTCAGAAAAGACAAATGTTGGTGCATAACCATCTAGTACCTAAGTGCACACACACACTGGTTGGATTTGGCATGAGGGGAAGTGAACATTTCAAAATGAAAATTGTATTACTAAAAGATTTCATGAAAATGAAAACATTGAAATAAGATAATTGAAATTTGAGAATACTGAGTCAGTGACTCACTGCTCATGAACTGTAGAGCTGCTCTACAAGCCCTTAACGCACCTTTCATGTATCTCACACATAAACACAAACCCAGCAGCAAACCACTAAACACACACTGCCAGCCAGCTACCACCACATACACTGTTAGTCTACCGCCAGTTCATACGTGTCACTAGCCAAATTGCAACCATGATTGCATATACAAAATGTGTAGCTAAACACATTAAACTACTGCCAAACAGGTAACTGGCAATACAGACCACAGTCTGTTCCCTTTTCCTGGCATGATTGTTCCAAATACCAGAGTTGAATAGGGTACAATTTAAAACATATGGGTGCACATGGGCCAGGATTAGAAGGGCACTCGGGCAGTAGATACAACTCTTCTTTTCATACTGTTCTTCAGATACACACTCTACATGTTTAACAAGGAAATCTTTTTTGGGCATGCTGGAGTAATGTATTAAAAAAGTCACAACCTCCACCACTCCAGGAACACTTGCCTGCTCGACTACAGCCGGGTTGCCTACTACAGTCTGTTGAAACTGTACAAAACACATCTTGGAATCTGGGGAACAGTGCAGAAAACAGCATAAGCATTGAAGGATGCTAAATGAAACAAATGAACAGTCATTATCTTGTACCAGATGTATGACTTTTGACCAGTACTTTAAGACTCAAACATTTGGTCTACTTTAGCAACAACGCCCATGTGCTTGTTGTGGTCTAAAATACACACAGGTTTACACATGTCTGCTACCTGACCCAAAACCATCATAGGTGAAATGATTTCATTGTGAATAGTTATGAGCATATAGACATCTCATTTGTCTGAAAATTTCTAATCAAAATGTTCTTTTCTTCACAAGTCACTGATCTGTACCCTTTCAAGATTTTTAGATTTATATACAGAAGCTCTTTTTGGTTACCTCTATCGTTAGGCTGGATTGTGCCACATCCTGCAGTGCCCACTTTGACCACTTCCTTAAACAATTGCACAATTCCCTAAATAATTGCACACCTGTGTAGAAGTTCTCCACACATAAATGGTGACCTAAAGGTCCTCTGGAAAGTCCCCATACAATGTTTTCACCGACTCCAAAAATGGAAGCTCAACCAAGGAGTCAATTGAAGACTCCCCACCAGTGTACTTAAGGAAAGTACCCTCTTTTTGGCATGGTTACCAGTGCTTTTTGCCTGATGTCAGTGGGTTTTTGTCTGTCTTCACTAGGATCATCCTAACCAGGATCCCACTGACTGTGCTCTCTTTCCTTAAATTCAGTTGTTCTTGGTTTTTACACCCACAATTGGCATACTGGTGCCTCCATGCATACCCCTAGTATATGGTACCCAGGTACCCAGGGAATTGGGTCCCCAAGATCCCCCAAAGGCTGCAGCGTGTATTATGCCACCCATAGGAGGTCATGCAAATCCTCTCTGCAGGCCATCCATTGAGGCCTGCAGGTCACTATAAGTCACCCCATGGCAGGCCATCCTAGCCCAGAGGGCAGGGTGCATGTACCTGTGTGGTAGGGGACTCCTGCATGAGCTCCATTTTCCTGGACTTTGTGAGTATCGGGAAACCATTTCGCCAGTGTACTGGACATAGGTCACTACCTATGTCCAGCTACATAATGGTAAATCCGAACCTAGGCATGTTTGGTATCAAACATATCAGAATCATACCCCAGTACTGTTGCCAGTATTGGTTGTATGTTTCCATGCACTCTGGGGCTCCTTAGAGGACCCCCAGCATTGTTCATACCAGCCTTCTGGGGTTTTCCGGGCAGCCCAAGATACTAACACCTCTCAGACAGGATTCTGCCATCCAGTTGCTTGTACAGCTCAAGCCCAGGAAGACAGAACAAAGGACTTCCTCTGAGAGAGGGAGGCAACACCTTTCCCTTTGGAAATAGGTGTTACGTGGCTTGGGAGGGGTAGCCTCCCCAAGCCACTGGTACGCTTTGAAGGGCACATTTGGTGCCCTCCTTGCATAAACCAGTCTGCATCAGTTCAGGGACCTCCAATCCCTGCTCTGACGTGAAACTGGACAATAGAAAGGGGAGTGACCACTCCCCTGTATTGCACACCTGAGGGGTGGTGACCAGAGCTCCTCCAGATGGCTCCTTGATTCTGCTGTCTTGAATCCAGGGTGGGCAGAGGCCTCTGGGAGCATCTGAGTGGCCAGGTAAGGCAGGTGACATCAGAGCCTCCTCTTGATAGGTGGTCACCTGGCTAGGTGACCAGTCCCCCTTCCAGAGGTATTTGGGTTCTCCATCTTGGGTGGGTCCTCAGATTCGTCTAGCAAGATTCTAGCAGGACTCTTCTGGTACCTCTACTTTGACTTCTGACCACCACCGGTACTGCAACTGGACCATCCAGGAACCCACAATCTGCATCCACGATGAAGACTCTGCTTGCAACATTTTATCCACAGATCCTTCCAGTTTCAGCAACATTTCCCTGGCTGTGTATCCTCTGAGGGTGGCAAGTCTTCAGTCTGCATGAGAAGAAAGAAGGAATCTCCCTTGGACTGAAGGAATCACTCTCTTGGATCTGGAGGCACCAACTGCAACAACAACTGGCTGCATGGCTCTCCTCCCATCCTGAGCTGTGTGGATCCTGCATCACCGGTGGTGGTCTGGAGTTGTCTCCTTTGTTCTCTCTGCCAGTTGTCCAACTTTGGCAAAGGAGGTCCTTGACTTCCCACACAGGACAGTATCCCCGTGTGTCGCAGCTCTTGTATTTTCCAAGGCTTGGTGGCATCTCCTCCAAGGGAACTCCAGGCTCAGTGTAGCCGCAGCCCTCCCTGTGACACACAGCCCTCTGTGTGCTTCTACTGCGACATGGGATCTTTCTTCAGGTGTGCAGCATGGATCCTGCTGTGACTCCTGGTCTCCTCCCCTGTGGGTCTTCTTTGGCAGCTGCCTCATCTTCTTTGGACTCTCTGCACTGCTGAGTGTTGCCTGAGACTCTTCCCATGGGTTGAGTCCCTCCTGGCCTTGCTGGTGCCGAGAAGCTCCACTTTTCACTAACCACAACATTTGCCTGTGCCAAGGCTTGTTGGTGTTTTTTCTGCACCACAACCATACTGCAATCTTCCCTCCAACTTGGGACATCATCTGCATCCTCCAGGAACTCTTCACCAACTCCACGGCTGCATGCCTGACCATCGTTGTTCCACAGTTGACTAACTCCTGCCGCCACAGACAGGTGGGTAGTGGCTTCTGCCACGACCAGACACTTTCACAAGATCTGGACTTGGTCCTCTTCTCTTTTAGGTCTTCCTCTTCAGGCATCAACTGCTGGTTTCTTGCAGTTTTGTCCGGGTGTTACGTTATCCTTGTTTTCAGTCCTTCGGTAGTTTGGGGAAAAGAACAGTAACTTTCTCCTTTCCTCCTGGTCACTGTGGTGTCCACCAGTATTTACCTTTGGGATTTCTTAATACTCCCAGCTCCCCTCTACTGATTCCACTTCCTTGGGTGGAGATCCAACCTTCACATTCCACTTTCTTAGTATATGGTTTGGTCTCCCCCTAGGCCTTCAATATTGTCTATTGCATTTCACTATTTTCCATCACTTTTTATGTATATTTCTGATTTTTCTGATTCTGATATTTCTGATTGCTAGTGTACATAATATAGTGTGTTTACTTACCTACTATTGGAGAATTGCCAACCTAGTAATTTAGTATTTGTGTCATTCAAATAAGGTACCTTTATTTTTGTAACACTGTGTGGTTCTTTCATGTGTTTAAGTGCTGTGTGACTACAGTAGTATTGCATGAGCTTTGCATGTCTCCTAGATAAGCCTTGGCTGCTCGTCCACAGCTACCTCTATAGAGCTTGGCTTCTAGATACTTCCTACACTACACTAATAAAGGGATACCTGGACCTGGTGTAAGGTGATAATACCATAGATACTCACAACACATCAGGCCAGTTTCCTACATGTACTTAGCGAAACAATAGACATATCCAGTGGAAATTTCACACAGCATAAACAGCTTAATACCATAACATGCTACCTTGTTGGGAACATATTGCCTAAAAGACAGGACCATAAACTCATCCACAGATATATATTTCCCTAGATCATTACATCACTGGGTGTAGCTGACAGTTGGTATTTCTGAATTCCTCGTAGACAGCCACACACAATAGGCAGCTTAGGAGTATCTGGATGAGCCATCATTTGCAGGATAGGAGGGCAGAGCTGAGAACAGCCCTTCATGCACTTGAATAGGCTGTGTCCTGCCTCCACACAAAGGGTTGCATACTTGTTGTATATATTCTGGAGCCAGGACAGAGAAAGCAGGATGCTAGGGGACTTCAAAGGGAACCCCCTAGAAGTTTCTTCACCTCTTCTAAGGCACAACTGGGTATAATTGCTGGCCTACAGAATGCTAGAGGCACATGGAGACTTCAAAATGGTCCTCTGTACATCCTCCCGGAGTTAGGTATAGATAAATAAGGTACACTGCTCCACAGGGAAGACCACAGATCGAAAGGGCACTCTTCAGAGTAGACGTCAGGGCCCTCACACACCCAATGGATGTCATGCTTCATCATAGGGCCTGCTTCTCGTCAGGCTGGCACAGCAATCTTAGATGGGCCCCTCGAGGGGGCTTTTTGTCAGACGTTTTTCAAAATGCATGGCATGGTTGTGCGTAGGTGTAGATTCAGACCTACAAGGAGAAGTGAAAAGCTGGAGAGCGGGAATTAAAAATGGCTCTAGATCCTACCAATAGTATGTTTATTTTACGCCAGGGGTCTAGGTTAAAAACAAGGGGAGTGAAAAAGGAAACAATGTTCCTCCACTCTACCAAAAAAGAAATGGGAAAAGGAAAAATTAGTCATTTTAACCTAGATGATGATCTACATGTTTCACGCCTAAATTGTCCAAAGGGATCAGTTGGCCTTTCTTCAGGACAAAAAAATAAAAAAATAAAAAAACAAAACTACTAAGTTTCACTAAAGAAATCAAGTGAGCGTCAGGTATGGGAAAGGAATATAACTGACATAAAGAGCTACACAAAAAACCTAAATAGGTTTGGACCTGTGGAAACAAAAGAGAAGAGAAAATTATACATTTGCTTGTGTAACAAAATCAACATACAAATATTGCAATGACACTCAGTGGATACATGCACATGTGCTGCGAGATAAAATGTTAACCTGACTTGTAAACCAGCCAATTCCATGTGTAAATCACCATGAAATGATTGAGCAAGATAAACTGGGTATCTTACCCTTCTATATTAGGGAATGGGCCCCTTGGGAAAATGTGAGCTGAGGGATTACAGTGGCCCTGAAATGAACAAAAACTAAAACATGAAAAAATGTATCTTATATAGCAGATTTAGCTATAAGTGACAATGCACATGGGGGGTATAAAATCGCCTCCCTGTATATTCAAGAAATCAAACATGCACCCCTGTTCTATGAACAGAGCAACACTGGGTAAATAAAGAAGGTAAATAATATCTTGTATCGACATGCGGTTTGTAAAAAACATTATCGCCATTATTCTGAACCCACTAGATGGGGTGGGGTAAAAGTGCATGATAAACATATGTAGAGCGTCATAATAGCTGCCATTCATAATACAGACCCAGTATGGAGGACAGATGGTGCGGTAGGGGAAGCCCACCTTTAGACAGGGGGATGAGAATGGGGAACTCTATGGAAAGCATTTTGGCCTGAAAGAGCCAGTGTCAAGGGATAAAAAGAAAGGTTAAATACTGTGGGGGGTACTATAGAAATGGACCACCATGCATACAGGCAAAGCATGGACAGTGAGCTTACAAAAATCTGGATCCCAAGAGTAGCCCATCAGAATATAGCATGAATGAACAATTGGAAGATAACCAAGGTAGGTTATCAGTACCACCCACTGAAGTGGACCCAGTGACCACAAACCCTAAAATACAGGGTTTTTGGACATTTCCGAGTATGTTGGTCATGGGCGGGATATCCACAATGGTGAAATAACAGGTTAACTTACATCAGAGTGCGATGCTGTAGGAGGCTGGCCTGGTTTGTAGTGGGTACCTTGGGTACTTACACCTTATACCAGGTCCAGTTATCCATTATTAGTGAAGTAGTAGTGTTCTAGCAGCTTAGGCTGAACTAGGAGACATGCAGAGCTCATGCAATACCACGTATAGTACTTATACACAAGTAAGGACAATACTCAGTGTTACCAAAAATAAAGGTATTTATTTGGGTGACACAGTACCAAAAATATCTTAGAAGCAATACTCCTTCTGGAGGTAAGTATTATACACAATAAATACAGTAGACACCAAAATTAGACAAGTAAATAGTCATAGAACAATGCAAACAATAGGAAATGCTATAGAATGCAATGGGAGAAAATGGGTCTAGGGGCAACACAAACCATATACTAAGAAAGTGGAATGTGAATCACAATTCCTTACTAGACAAGTGTAGTGTGTGCAGAATCGCTGGGAGAGTAAGAATACAGTAAAGCTAAGTAAATTACCCCACCCCAGAGCCCAGAAAAGCAGGAGTAAAGTACTGCAAGTTTCCTTAGGATACACAACACCTCATTTATGGGATTTTTCAGCAGCCAACCAAGTCTGCAAAGAACAATTGCTGGATTATTGGACCTGAACACCTGCAAAGGAAAGGGACCAAGTCCAGAAGTCAAAAGACGTTCCAGGAAGGACAGGAGCCCCTGCCAAGCCAGAAGACGGTGCAAAAGAAGAATCCCTGGTTAGTCAGAGACTGCAGAAATGCACCCTATGAAGATGCCAGCGGGTTCCTGCATGATGTAAAAGATGTTGCATGGTGTGAAAATTGTTGCAGATGAGATTTTGTGCTGGAAAACACCAACAAGCTTTGACTATGGCAAAAGTGTGTTTTTCATCAAAATGGTGCTAGATGGACCCAGGAGGGACCTAGGGGCCTCAACTCTGTGTGAGGAGGAAGAGGGGGCTCTCAGCACTTTAGAGAGCCCTCACGATGCCAGCCAGCACCCCAGAAGCTGCAGGATCTGTGTTCAAATGAGGTGCAAATTGTGGTTAACGCAGCACAACAAAAGAAGGTCCCATGCCTCCGGAGAACAACTCAGTGAGTTGAGCATCGCAGGGTGGAGTGCTGGGGACCTGGGCAAGGCTGTGCATGAAGCAATTTTGCAAAGACTGCACAGAGGCCTCAGGAGGTGAAGAAGGCACAAAACACAGGGGTACTGTTGTTCTCAGGGAAGGCAATGTCTTACCTCCTCCAAATTGCATCAGCAGGACCTCAGGACAGTCTATGTCGATAATGTCCACCCTCTGTGTCCTTAGGAGCACGCTTGTCACTGTGAGAGGAGTCCAGGGTGCCGGTCGTCACCTTGGAAGGTGCCTGCTTGGAGCAAGGGGGTGACTCAATCACTCCACCGGAGATTTCTTCGGTCCTTCTGGTGCAGGATGAAGACAAGGAGTCCCCAGAGCATGCACACCATGGAAACCTTTGCAGTTGCTGACTTGGAACTGAGGTTGCTGAAGAAAAGCGTCTCTTGTAGACACTTTGTTGCAGTTACAGCGTTTCTTGGAGCAGGCTGCGGTTGATCCGAGGTCAGAAGTTGTTGCAGAGGATTCCTGAAGGAAACTTGCAAGCAGAATCTGAAGAGAACCCACAGGAGAGACCCTAAATAGCCCTGAGAGGGGGAGTGGCTACCTTATCAGGTATGGAGCTATCAGGAGGGGTCTCTGACGTCACCTGTTGGCACTGGCCAATCAGAGCCCTCCAGAGTGCCCCCACGCCTTGCAAAGCAAGATGGCTGAAGTCTGGGACACACTGGAGGAGCTCTGGGCACCACCTCTGGGGTGGTGATGGACAAGGGAGTGGTCACTCCCCGCTCCTTTGTCCAGTTTTGCACCTGAGTAGGGACTGGGGGTTCCCTGAACCAGTGTAGACTGGTTTATGCAAGGAGGGCACCATCTGTGCCCTTCAAAGCATTTCCAGAGACTGGGGGAGGCTACTCCTCCCCAGCCCTTAACACCAATTTCCAAAGGGAGACGGTATGACACACTCTCTCACAGGAAATTCTTTGTTCTGCCTTCCTGGGACTGGGCTGCCCAGACCCCAGGAGGCCAGAACCCTGTCTGTGGGTTGGCAGCAGCGGTAGCTGCAGAGAAAACCCCAGAGAGCTGGTTTGGCAGCTCCCGTGGTCCATGGTGGAGCCCCGCGGATGCATGGATTGGCACCCCAATACCAGATTTCGCATGAGGGGACAATTCCATGATCTTAGACTTGTTACATGGACATATTCGGAGTTACCATTGTTAAGCTACATATAGGTATTGACCTATATGCAGTGCACGCGTGTAATGGTGTCCCCGCACTCACAAAGTCTGGGGAAATTGCCCTGAACTATGTGGGGGCAACTTGGCTAGTGCCAGGGTGGCCTCACACTTAGTAGCTTTGCACCTAACCTTCACTAAGTGAAGGTTCGACATATAAGTGACTTATAAATTACTTAAGTGCTGTGCAAAATGGCTGTAAAATAACGTGTACATTGTTTCACTCAGGCTGCAGTATCAGTCCTGTGTAAGATTTGTCTGTGCTCCCCATTGGTGGCAAAAGAAATGCTGCAGCCTATAGAGATATCTTGGAACCCCAATGCCCTGGGTACTTGAGTACCATATACTAGGGAATTATAAGGGTGCACCAGTGTGCCAATTGAATTGGTAAAAATGATCACTAGCCTATAGTGACAATGTTGAAGGCAGAGAGAGCATAAGCACTGAGGTTCTGGTTAGCAGAGCCTCAGTGACACAGTTAGTCACTACACAGGTACACACATTCAGGCCACAAACTATGAGCACTAGGGTCCTGGCTCGCTGGATCCCAGTGAGACAGGCAAAAACGTACATACATGTAAAAATGGGGATAACATGGCAGGCAAGATGGTACTTTCCTACACCGAGACAATAGGTTGACCTGGGGATGGCTCAATGTCCTTGTGGATTTTAGGGAGGCAATAGGATAATGATATGCATGGATGGTGGGTATCTAAGAATTCTGCCTCTTTATGGGTTATCCACGCATTGATCTCTGCTTCACTGATCATGGTACGTATGATACATTGTAGTCTCTCCGTAGGATCCTGTGATATTGCGTCATAATAGGCTGTCTCACACAGAAGGCGTAGGCATTCTTGTCTATACATCTAGTCCAAAATTACTATAGCATCTCCTTTGTCCGCTGACTTAATGACTATGCTTGAATCTAGTGCCAAAGTCCCGAGTGTGTCATTATCGCTCGTTAAGATATTCATAAAGGGATGCTTTGGGCTCGGTTTATCCATGTCAGAGAGGACTGCTTTCTCAAATGCGAGTAGTTCACATGGCATGGCAATGGTTGGGGGCGTAAAGGTGGAAGGATTCCTCAGTCCAGTATCCTCCCATGAAGACTCTGTTGGCCTATCCTTGAAGAACAAATGTAAGGGGATCTTCTTGAAGAATTGCGGTAGTTCACAATTGAGGCGGTAAAAGCTCTTTGTGTAAGCCATATTCCTTTCACATACCTCACACTCACTTGAGTTCTTTAGTGAAGCTTAGTAGTTTTGTTTTTTGTTCTTTGATCCTAAGGAAACGCCAACTGATCCGTTGGGAAAATTTAGACATGATACATGTCGACAATCATCTAGGGTAGAAGGACTAATTTTCCTTTTCCCCATTTCTTTTGTGGTAAAGTAGAGGAACATTATTTCCTTGTTCACTCCCCTTCACTCCCCTTGTGTTTAACCTTAACCTAGACCCTCGTGTAAAATAAACATACTGTTAGTAGGGTCTAGAGCCATTTTTAATTCAACCTTTTCAGCTTTTCACTTCTCCTTGTAGGTCTGAATCTACCCCTTTGCTCAACCACGGCACGCATTTAAAAAGATCTCTGACAAAGAGCCCCCTCGAAGGGCCCTTCGGACATTGCAGTGCCATCCGGTGAGGAACAGGCCCTATGGTGAAGCATGAAATCCATCGCCCCTACTTCTTCTCTTAAGAGTGCCCTTTCGATCTGTGGTTTTCAGTGTGGAACATTGTACCTTATTTATCTGTATAATTACTGGCCCTCAGACACCAACTCTTCAGTATACTTCTGGACCTGTTGATACTCTTCCAAGAAGGACTGCTGTGTTGTTGAGAGGATTGTCACTCTGCTGGACTGCTAATCTGATGAACTGCTGCCCTGTTGTGCTGGCCTGCTGCCTGCTGCCCTCTTGGTTCAGTGAGAAGGACTGGATCTGCACCTGTTAAACCCTGGATTCTATAGTGACTCCAAGGGCTATTTGGCTGGCCTCTTGACTTTAACCTCAGGGACAGAAGTCCTAGAACTTAGACTCTGCACGTGAACCCTGAGAGCCTGCCATCCATAATTCTATCCTGCCAAATGGTGCCATCCCAGTCCTGGACCCTTGGAATTGGGTGCTTTGAAGTCTCTGTGCATGGATTAGACCCACCACAAAGACCTGCAATGCATCACAGCCTGCTTCTTCATTGGAACCGCCAATGCACGATGCATGCTTCACACAACCTTCATTTTTGCCAGCCTTGACAATGACATCAGACTACACATTGCAGCCTTGCAGCTCCTCAGAACTGATGCATCGCACTGACCGCATGATGCATCCTCAACTCCAGTTTTCACATTGAAAACCCTCATCAATGGTATCCTTGATGATGATGATGCCAGACCTATCACCACAGCCTCACTGCATCTTGCAACCAATGTGTCACTTTGGCTGTGCAATGCACCTTTGAATTGAATCCTCACAACACTCTGCAAACCAGGATTTAAGGTACTTTGTTCAACATGCTTAACTGGATCCCTGTAGAAGGTCTGTGCTCTATTGTGGTTGGACTGTAGTTTGTCCCGGTCCAGTGCAACCAGATATCCACAGGTTGCTCTTTGTGCTTTTTGGTGCTACTTCTCCCAAACCCTTTGAAGCTGAATATCTCCGGTTTTAGTAATTGGATTTTTACTGTTTTGGTCTTGTTTTATTTATTAAAAAAATACTCTTGTTTTAAACTGCTGTGAGATTCTTTCAAGGTGTGTTTTCACTGTGTTACTGTGAGAAGTGTTGTAGAGGATTTTCACTAATACTTTACACATTGCCTCTAAGTTAAGACTGACTGCTCTGTGCCAAGTTACCTGAGGGTTGAACATAGGTTAATTTAGGCTTAACTTTTGACTTCACCCTGAGAAGAATTGTGGTTGCTGCCTGATAAGCATTTCACCCCACTCAATTGGTAAACCATTTTCTTACAACACCACAATACAGATCTTGCACAAACTCAAACATGAATTTGAAACACAATAAAACAGACACAGAACATAATACAATTATTACAATAGTTAAAAAACCACATTCACGCAGGACAATGAAACTCATTTAAAGTAAACAATTACACATCTATCAAACATATGCAACAACACAAACTGTAGATCTTCCAGTGCCAAAACCTCAACTTGGAGTTGCCACCAATGAATTTAAAAGCTTTTTATCATTTTGTTAGCTTGGCATGAATGGCACAGTTTTAATCATCTGCTTATAAATTTGCTGGAGAAACAAACAAGTGAGGGGAATAGATTCAGAGTGTCAGTGGTGCTTCTTTTTGTACATAATTTGTGCAGCACTTGAGCCTGAAAGGGTACTATCTTGACTTATATTGGGTGCTTCTTTGTGTCTGGACAAAGCTATACTTCTCTGGATAACCCCAGACTGGAGTGAAACATATGTGGCAGAGGATGCTCGTATTCTTTCAAGGTTGGCTTGGAGGGTGTTTTTCCAATCTAAAGCTGTAATACTGTGACTTGAACAGTGAAAGTATTTTGTTATTTTTCAGCTCGGAATAGATGGCACTTGCTAATCCTATGCTCACAGACTTTGCTGTAAAATTGGTAAAAGGTATTGCCACTCTTCAGCTTGGTGTGGATGGGAAAGTGGTAACTGTAAACCTAGGAACTAACCACAGTTCCCTGCTTCTTTTTTTGTATAGTTTGTACAGAAATCTAAGCCTAGATCATCATGGAAGAAAGGAATGAGGACTAAAGAAATGCATATCTTGAGCCCATTCTCTGATCAAAGTGCAAGAAATAGGAAGACACAATATTGGGGATTACAAGGTTGAAAATACTTACAGAGGACAGAGAGGACTTTCATTTCTATTGTAAGAAAGAAATTATTTGCATGTGAGAAATCTGTGTAATTTTCTTTCGCATAATTATGGGAAATTATGTTAACGTTATGCAAAATTACACATAATTACATGAAATGCAAACCTTTCAAATAGCACAATATTTTAGTGCAGTATATGTCAGCTTTTGAGATAAGGACTCAGTGTATTAAAAGCACAGAAAACATCAGCTATGCACATTCTGTTCTACCCATGTGTTTGCAAGTAAATTCTTATTGCAAATAGCATGTTCACTGTACGTTTTTACTGCAAATGGCATGTAATTACGCAGACTGTTGTAATTGCATTATTTCAGAATTGTTGTGTACTATGCCAATGTAATTCAAATTTCACCAAGCCTAGTTAAGTATCTTAGATACTAGTTTTACTGACTTCTTCAATATAGATTAAAGACTATTCATCATTCTAGCAAAAACAAATGGAATAAGTTGATGCTAATCCTGTAGGGCTATGGGATAGCTTGAGAGGCTCTTTTGGTTGATTAAATGTCTAGGGGCTTCATTGTGACTTTGGCTGTCGGACCAGCCAACTGCCAAAGCCACAGGGAGGAGGCTTTTGTCAAGCAGACAGCCTCCCCCTCAGTTACATTAGTATGTTTCCCCTGGGCTGCCCTGCAGAAACATCGTATTACAATGTTTCTGATGGTCAGCATGGCTGAAATAAATTCACAGCATTGGCCTCTGCTACAAGCCATCGTAAAACAGCACCCTCGGAATGCACACTAAACAGTGTGCATTCCGAGGGTGCTTTCAGGGAACCCCCTGCACAAATCTGTTTTTAATGCTTTATTGTTCTAATTTTTCAGCTGTCAATATGACACCTAAGCAACAGCATGTATACCACAAAAGGGCTGAAAGATACAGTCACAGTTTGGAAGTAGATGCTGGATACCACAGGATGGCAAGGAGGTTCCAGAAGGAAAATGCCACAGGGGAATGGTAACATTCCCACATTGGGGACATCCACAGCAGCCACAGAAATAAAGGATACATTGGGGAAAACATCAGGGGTGAAGGGAGCCTCTGAAGGTCCAAGCCCATCCACATCTGCTGCACCTGTCAGAAGCAAGGCAATTGTGTATCCACCTGCTGTGGTCTTGAACCCAGATTTCGAAAGGGACATGTGACAGGACATGGCCACCATGATTGGACAGGTTGGAGAGTGTTGCAAATAAGAAAATGTTAAAACACATTAAAGAAATTGAAAAAATTGTAATATGGTAGTGCCTCAACCTCTCAGCTCCTTCCCTTTCCATTTTACTGGTGTATATTTTTAGATTGGGTTTTAGATGGGTAGTGTTAGGTTAGTGAAATAGTGTAGGTTAGGCATAGGTTAGAGAAAGTATTAGTGGGGAGGTGGGTTTTTGTATTTTCTTCAATGGAGTAACTCATAACAGCAGCTATGTTGGCCAGGGACTGCTGTAGTCCACGTAGTGGGGAGTGGATGTCTCTGATGGTGGGTGAGTTGTCTTTAATTGGACTGAGGCATCTCTGCACTCCCTCTAGGTTTCCTGCCATGGTATCCATCCCCACACACACCTGCTTGGCCAGCTCCCGCTAGACTCCTACCACTGTCCTCTCAAAGGTGATCTCTGAGTCCTCAGAGTCCAGGGCTGTTTTAGTACTGGCTGATGGTGTGTTGGTAGCTGGGGGGTTCATGTTGAGAGCCCACAAAGCTGTGTGTCCTCCCTGTAACTGGAGTTGGAGTCTGGAGGGATCCTATGACATCTTGGAAAGTCTCTATATTGATTCGTCGGCAGGTGGCCACCCATGTCATCTCTAAAATCCAGGACAGGCAGGTCAGAAGGAGGTAAGCCATCATACTCTGCAATGAGATAGTGAAAGTCAATCTTAGACTGTTGTGGCTGTTGACATGGCACATCATTTATTTGCTACTGGAGGCTCAATGGCATGTTTCTGATCCAAGGTTGTAGTTGTATATTATGTGTAGCATCGAGTATCACACATGGGTCAAACTCACAATCTGTTTTGGGGCACATTTAGGTACCCCTGGGGCCACTTGAGAGTCATTTTCCGTGTCGGGCCCAATGCTCTGTGACGATGTTACAATGTGGTACTAAGGGACTTAGGCCCTCATTACAACCCTGGCGGTCGGTGATAAAGCGGTGGTAAAACTGCCAACAGGCCAGTGTTAGAAAAATTGGAATCATGACCGCCAACATAGACAGCCACTTTAACACACCGATCGCCACTGCGGTAGCAACAAACACAGTGGCGGTAACCGCCAACAGCCAGGCAGAAGACAATGTACCACCCACTGCATTACAACATGCCTATCCACCAGCTTTGTCTTGCCCTTGCCGGCTGGTTGTACCTCCTTGCCCTTGCTGGCTGTTGTCTCATTCTTCCCCTTGCTAGGTGGCGGACCCTTCTTGGCCTTGGCAGGTGTTGCTGGCACACTGGCTGGGCTGACGGATGCCTCCTTGGACCTCTCACACCTGCAGTAGCTGCAGAAACCACAGTGGCTGTGGACTGGGTGGCTGAGGTGCTAAGCTGGGTTCTGGCCACCCTGCCCTGAGGTGAGGGACGGAGGGGAGGGGTAGGGAATAGGTCAATGTTGCTGAGGAAAAGCTTCTTAGGGACACTGGGGCGGGAAGAGGGTGAAGGTTTGAGAGTGGAGGGAGAGGGAATGGTTGTAGGAGGTGTCAGTCTGCTGTGTTTGGGTGCAGGTGCATGGGTTGGATGCTGTTGTGAGGTGGATGGCTGTGTGTGCTTGCGTTTGTGTACTTTGGGAGGAGGGGTCACAGACACAGTGGGAGAGGACACAGGTGACGTGTGCATGGATGTGGGGGTGGTGACTGCCAGTGAGGAGCGTGTAGTGATAGGCGTGCTGCTGATGGTGGTAGTGGATGAGAATGTGGTGCATGCAGGTGTGAGTGGAGATGTAACTGGGAGGGAAGTGGACAACGAGGAGGAGGGGGACACAGTGGAGGCAGTGGATGTTGGTGTGTCTGCATGTGGATGGTGCTTGTGTGAGTGCCTGTGAGATGAAGTATGGTGCTTGTGTTTGCCTGGGCCACTTCTGTATGTTGATTTGAGTGAATGCTGGTCCGAAGGTGTGCTTGGGATAGGCTGGGGTTGAGGGGATTGGGACGGGGTAAAGGAAGTTGGAGGGGGGAGGCTGGAGACAGGGACAATGGCTGCCATCAGTGTGTTGGCCAGAGCCTGGACTGCTCTCTGTTGTGCCACCACGCCAGAGTGAATGCCCTCCAGGTATGCATTTGTTTGTTTCAAATGCCCCGCTACACCCTGGATGGCATTCAGTATGGTTGACTGCCCAACAGAGATGGATCTCAGGAGGTCAATACCCTCCTCACTGAGGGCAGCAGGGCTGACTGGGGCAGGGCCTGAGGTGCCTGGGGCGAAGGAGAAGCCCACCCTCTTGGGTGAGCAGGCATGGGAAACACGCTGAGGGGCTGCTCGGAGGGCGGTGCTGATAGGGGGGTGGCGGCTGTACCTGTAGTTGGGGTGGGCACAGAGGTGTCCGCCACCGCCAGGGAGCTTCCATCGGAGATGGAGTTGCTGTCTGTAGTGTCCCCTCCTGTCTCTGTCGTGGTGCTCCTCTGGCCCTCCGTCCCACTGGTGCCCTGATCGTCGGTGGATTCAGCCTCCAGTCCCATGTGGGATGCAGCTCCCTCCATCGCCCGTACCTCTGCTCCTCTGCCAAAATGATGCTAGTGCACACAATGACAGGGTGACAAAACAAAAAGGGGGGAGAGACAGAGGATACACTTGGTCAATGCCAGCAACAACACTACTGTTGGCGTACACAACACAGAGGGAACAGCCCTGTGCACTAGGCCATGCACTACCAGTTACACTGCTGGTCACCAGCCCATGGGGTAAAATGCCTAACACCTGAAACCACAGGACCCTGCCCAGTAGTAGATGCCCACTAACACTATTGGGGTTGGAGTGCATCTGATCTTGCCCATCATTGAACATACCCTGCCATGCTCGCCCTGGCCTAGGGGCACCACAGCACACATCCCCCACCCAGGTAATACCTGAATGCGTGCAAAGTCATGATTCTGAATCTGTACTCACCCCCTTGTGGCTGCTGTGGTGCCTTCAATCGCCCATCCAACTCTGGATAGGCCACCGCCATGATGCGGATCATCAGGGGTGTCAGGCCTCCGCCGTCATCTTGCCCAGCGGCACAGGTCCTCCCATTTGCAGCAGTGGGTGCTCTGCCTGTCAAAGACCCCCAGGGTCCGCACCTCCTTGGCAAAAGCACACCAAATACCCTTTTTCTGATTGACGCTGACCTGCAGAAAAAATACACCAGAAAAAGTATCAGTCATACTGTCCGGACTGTTATACTCATGGCCCACCATATCCCCCCATCCTCTTACGCACATGCATTGCCCAACATATATGCAGTATTCTGCCCAGGACCCCTCTGACCGCCCCCTACACCGGGCACAGCAATCCATACATTCATTGCCCACGCATCATGCTCACAGTGTACTCACCTGTTTGTCTGGAGGACCATAGAGTAAAGTGTACTGTGGTAGGACCCCATTCACTGGTATCTCCAACTCCTCAGAAGTGAAGGCAGGGACCATTTCCCCAGACATTCGAGCCATTATCGCTTCCAGACACAGGTCACAGCAGCACTTACAGTGTAGGTCCTCCCCTGTTGAAGGTCAGGTAGAAACTGAGTGCACATATAGAAAATGGCGGTCACGTCCGCGGCGGTGCATACCGTCACCGCCGGGCGTACGTCGCTATTGGCTCCTGGAACCCATAGGGCCCTATGATAACCAATGCGATTTTGCGCGGTGTTCATTGACCGCCGACCGCAACGGCGCACAACACCAGCGGAATTACCTCATTTCCACTTGTCTCTCCTCACAGGTCAGGCAGCCGCCATTTAAGGGGGGCACAGACCATGGCACCTAACTGCATCACAGCAGACATTGGAACATCAACTAACTTACTGTTGGTCCTGTCCACTAGCGCCGGCGGAGGTGGAGGGCTGTTCTTCGGTTTGGCTAGTGTCAGAGGCTTGTTGGTGTGCCACTGCCTCCCTCATGGTGTTGGCCATGTCTGCCATCACCCCTGCAATGGTGACCAGGGTGGTGTAGATGTCCATCAGGTCCTCCCTGATCCCCAGGTTCTGTCCCTCCTGCAGCCACTGGGTCTCCTGCAGCTTGGCCAGTATCTGGCCCATGATCTCCTGGGAATGGTGAGTGCCTTGTGGAGAGTCGGTTCCCTAGGCCTGTCCTCCCCTGTCACACAGAAGTCCTCCCAGCTTCCCTGTTGTGTTGTGCCTCTGTGTCCTGAACCGTGTGCCCACTGCCACTGACCACAGGTTCCTGATCATCCTGTGTTTGTGCGGTTGCCTGGGGTTCCTGTAGTGGTGGACACACTCCTGATTGACGTGTCCTGGGGACAGAAGGATGGGCCCGCTCGGTGGGTGCTGTGGTGGTGTTTTCTGAGGTAGGAGACTCTGTGGTGGGTTGAGACTGTGCCTGGGTAACTGACTGTCCAGGGCGTCCCTGATGGGCCAGGTTGGTCATCGTGAACCAGGCGTGCAGAGCTGCTGTCATCACTGTAGGCCTCTTTGGGGGGGGACTGGATGTGGCTGGCACCTCCTCTCCGGTGACATTGAGTGGGGGTTCTGTGGGGATGTAAATGCAGTGTTATTGTATTTGCGTGTGCCATCTTGTGTATGGATATGTTTCCCTCTATGGTTGTTATTAGCAAGGCAGCTTTGGCTTGTGTGAGTTGTGCTTGGGTCGGCTAAGTGATTGTCACTAGTGTGCATGCTGTGGTGATGGGTGTCCATGCAGGTTTGTGATGGGTGTCCATGCATTGGTGTTGCATGCAGGGCTTTGTATTGGGATGGGTGGGTTGTGATGGTGGGGTATATGTGAGGTGGTGGGGTGATGGGGGTGAGGGTAGGGGTTGTTGTTTGTGATGGGATGCAGGTAGGGTGGGGGATAAAGTATTAATGATTTGACTTACCAGAGTCCAGTCCTCCCGCTACTCCTGCGAGGCCCTCAGGATGCATGATCGCCAATACTTGCTCCTCCCATGTTGTTAGTTGTGGGGGAGGAGGTGGGTGTCCACCGCCAGTCCTCTGTACTGCTATCTGGTATCTTGCTACCATGGAGCAAACCTTCCCCCATAGGTCATTCCACCTCTACCTGATGTCATACCTTGTCCTGGGATGCTGTCCCATGGCGTTGAACCTGTCCACGCCTCTCCGTCATAGCTCTATCTTCCTTGCAATGGATGTCTGCTGCACCTGTGATCCAAATAGCTGTGGCTCTACCTGGATGATTTCATCCACCATGACCCTTAGCTCCTCCTCTCAGAACTTGGGGTGTCTTTGTGGTACCATGTTTGTAGTGTGAGTGATATGTGTGGGGCGGTGTGGGGTGATTTTTTAGGGTATGTGCTGTGAGGTGCGTGGATGGTCTATGGGTGATCATGTTTTGGGGCTCAGATTCAGTGGGTGCTCCTAGCTTGTCTCTCTCTCACTTGCCAAAATCGTTGGGTCGTAAAGGGTTGTGGGTATTGTGGGTGTGTTTTTTATAGTGTTGTGGGTGTGGTGTGTGTATGTGTGTCAGGTGAGTGTATTTAGACTTGTCCAATGTGGTGGTGTTTTGTTAGTGTGTGTGTGTATTTTGAGGGCGGCAGTCTGTACCGCCAATGATTTACCGCGGTTGAATGACCGCTGCGGTGATTCGTGGGTCATGATGCTGTGGGCGTGGTTCTGTTGGCGTAACGGTGTGGGTTTTGGTACCGCCAATTTATCACTGACCTTTGGGCTGGCGGACTTGTGTGTGTGTGTCTGTATAGTGGTGGATTTCTATGTGTGGGTCATAATACCTGTAGCAGTATACCGCTGCGGTCACAGTGTGTTGGCAGCAGTCAGCATGGTGGTAAGCGGCATTTACTGCCAATGTTGTAATGAGAGCCTTAATGTGGCTTATGGCTAGCTTGTAAGAAGGGCCCCTTCACACGCAGTATTTTGCGTGGCAGGGAAGTGCAATGGGTGTTGTTGTTGGCATGCTACAGCAACACTCTATGCCTTTTGACAGTGCCTCAGATGGACACATTTTTTTAGACCAGAGCCCTTGCCAGCATATCATACCACTCCAGGGGTAGCATTGCCATGTTGCAATGTTGCAAAATGCCATATTTTCTCTAAATTTTGTACTTGTTCCATGTGTGCTGTATTTAGCAATATACATGTACAGAGCTAATAGCCTTTTAAGAAAGTTTTTGTGCAGAAAGGTGTTCCATCTGGCACAAAATCCCATCTCCCACTCAATGCAGCCATCCTTGCACTATGGTACAAGGCTTGTGTGTTGGCCCACGTCAGCTCATTTAGCCCCGGCACAGGGAGTGACACAGGAGTACCCAGTATTCTAGTGACTACTGGCCATCAGTGCATTTTGAAAATGACGGTGCACAATATGCCTCATTTGGGGTAGTGGGGCACACCATCATTTCCTATAACATCTGGGCTTTGCAATTTGCTCCCACACCACCTCTTTCCTTGCAAGCTCCTTGTCCCAGCCACTGACACCATGGTGGCATGTATTTCACATTCCTATTCACCATGGTGGAGATTGCCAAAGTAATGTAATGTGTGCTGTTACTCTTTTGGCGCAATGATGCATTGGCACCATGTATGATGGGAGTAGTGCAGCACAGCACAGTGCATACAATTTGTTTGAAACATTCTCACCTGCCTGTAGCAGGCCCCACACATGTGCTAATTGCGGGTGACATGTCTGCCTTATTAGATTGTCCCTCCCTATATTTGTAACAATTCCTTGCACACAAGATATCAGCAACAGGCACATGTTGGTGTAAGGATGTTGACTGTGGATCAATGCATGCATTTTGTGACTTTATAGATGTCGCACTAGGGGAATGTACAGCTTGATTCCACATGGGTTATTGTTTGAATGATGATATAGTCGCATTACAGGCTAGTGACCTTGTGCTAGATGTTCAACATAGATGCCACTTGTGCCTCTGATCATGCATGTTGAATGTGCCGTTAAGCAGTAGACCAACCTTTCACACAAGACACTCTGGCCCTCATTAAAACCCTGGCGGTCGATGTTAAAGCAGCGGTAATACCACCAACAGGCTGGCAGAAAAGAAAATGGAATCACGACCATGGCGGAAACCGCCAACATAGACAGCCACTTTAACACTCCGACCGCCACGGCGGTAGTAACGAACACCGCGGCAGTAACTGCCAACAGACAGACGGAAGACAAGGTTCCACCGACTGTATTACAACAGGCCTATCCGCCACCTTTTCCGGGGCGGTACCAATGACATCAAAAGCACGGCAGAAACAGGACTTGGAAGGGAAACCACTCACCTCTCGACACCCAACGAGGAACCAGGACGCCATGGAGCCCGAACTACAGATCCTGCCCATGCTGCTCCTCCTCCTCATGTATCAGGAACAGGAAAGACGCCGTCGACGACCATGGTGAGTACTGCACCTACAACACAGGGTAGGGGGGAGGAAAAAGAGAGTGAAACACACACGCAGCACCTCCACCCCCACCCTTACCCACAACACCATACACACAAATAAGTACAGCACCATTACATATACACTCCCTCTCCCCCTGGAAGAACGCATGGACAAAAGGAAATGATTGTAATGCGTGTAATCAATAAAAATCAGATAGGGCAATTTCAAAAATCAGTATATACAAATATGTACACCAACTACACAAGTCCTGATGTTAATCAAATCATTATCCGTGTATCAGTGTGCCAAAATGCATGGGCGAAGCCCACACAAGATACCTGACTAGAAACGGAGAGAACACTGCAGGGGCATCAGATGGAAAATAAACAGGCACCTCAGGGGGAGGGGGAGGGGGGCACCTCAGCCGGATGAACGGACAACACCACTGCTCCATGAGGGGGCTCCTTGCCCACTGCTGTATCCTGGGGAGTGCAAAGCCACAGTCTCTCAATTCTCTCCAGTGGGTGGTTTGCCCACTGCTGTATCCTGGGGAGTGCAAAGCCACAGCCTCTCAAGTCTCTCCAGTGGGTGGTGTGCTCACTGCTGTATCATATGGAGTGCAAAGCCACAGTCTCTCAAGTCTCTCTAGTGGCTGGGTTGCCCACTGCTGTATCCTGGGGAGTGCAAAGCCACAGTCTCTCAAGTCTCTCCAGTGGGTGGGTTGCCCACTGCTGTATCCTGGGGAGTGCAAAGCCACAGTCTCTCAAGTGGATATCAGTCTCCACTGGTTCTGGAGGGGGCCTTGTGCCCAGAGTGCTTCACATGCAGTGTGGCAGGTCCCATTCCCTCACCTGGGTGTGTGTGTGCCACGAGATTGCCTGGGAACAGGTAGCATGATACGCCATAGAGGCAGAGACACACTCCACTCTGCTGCGACTTCGCCTGCCACCTGCAGGTACAAACAGTGCTGGGAGTCATGCCTCATGGACGCCTGGCAAGGTCCAGGACGTCTCCTGCTGCCTCGGACAGCTGTCCACTGGGGATGATTACCATGTCAGCTGTGGTGGCACTGTCTGAGCACGTCGCGGGGCTGGTGGCGGTGGTTGCGGCGGTGTCTGTGGCGGAGGTGCTGGCGGTGGTGCATGTGTCTGCACCTGTTGAGCGACACAGCAGGACGTTTCCTGAAGCCTCAGACGGCTGCCCACTGGGGATGATGCTGGGGACTGTTGCTGAGGCAGCAGACATGCAGGTGGTGGTGCTGGGGGCGGTGCTTGTGGTGGTGTCTACCACCGTACAGGTTGGTGTCGTGGTTGACAGAAGGGGTGACTCTGGTCCCTCAGCTTGAGCCTCCATGCCCTGTCCTGACCTGCTCTTCGCCTTGTGTCCCTTCCCCACCTTTGATGTTGCTGCTGACAAAGGCAAAGGCAGAGGAACGCTACAAGGAGGCACATGGGCAAACTAGGAGGATAATCGAGTGCACCTTCAGCCTCCTGAAGGACAGATTCCGGTGCCTCCATCTGACAGTTGGCTCCCTTTACTACTCACGAAGAAGGTGTGCCAGATCATCGTGGCCTGCTGTTTGTTGCACAACCTGGATTTTCGACAGCAGTTGCCTTTTCTGCAGGAGGATGGGCCTGATGCTGGTCTTGTGGCAGCTGTGGAGACTGTGGACAGTGAATATGAGGAGGCAGAAGAAGATGATGTAGACAGCCAAAACAACATCATCATTCAATACTTCCAGTGAGACACAGGTAAGATGGAACTGCTTCCCACATCTCATACTATTGTAGGACCTAGCATATGTCTGCCTTTTTCACTGTGTGTATGGACCCTGACTTGTCACTTTGGCTTTCTATTTCACAGATCTGGGTCCCAATGTGTGCCCTCTGCTATGTTTACTCCTGGCCTACAGCTGTGTAACATTGGTATGTGAACAAGTACATTGACATTGCTATATTCCAAAGATTTTGCAATTACACATTTGTGAAAGCACAGACTGACTCCAGATTCTTGGTCTCACAGGTGCATTGTCCAATGGGGCATAGGAAGGGGAGCAATGGCAGTTTAAGGTCGACACGGTGACAAAGTGAAACAGAAGGGTAACATTAAGAGGGTCTTATTCCCTGGCGGGGTCTTGGCAATGTTCTCTGTCTTGTTTCTGGATCTCAGGGACCATTTGCGGGGTGGTTCTCCTTTTGCAGGGGGTGGGGTGCTGGTGGCCTGTTGGCCCTGTGGCTGTGCCTCCTGTCCACTAGCGCCGGCGGAGGGGGAGGGCTGTTCATCGTGCAGGCTAGTGTGAGGGGCCCGTTGGTGTGCCACTGTGTCCCTCCTGGTGTTGACAAGGTCTGCCAGCACCCCTGAAATGGTGACCAAGGTGTTGTTAATGTACTTCAAGTCCTCCCTGATCCCCAGGTAGTGTTGCTCCTGCAGCCGCTGGGTCTCCTGAAACTTGGCCAGGACGTGCCCATGGTCTCCTGGGAATGGTGGTAAGCTCCCATGATGTTGGAAGTGCCTCGTGGAGTGTCGGATTCCTGGGCCTGTCCTTCCCCTGTCGCACAGCAGTACTCCCAGCTTTCCTGTTATCCTGTGCCTATGTCCCCTGAACTGTGTGCCCACTTCCACTGACCCCAGGCCCCTGATTTTCTTGGGTTGGTGGGTTTGCCTGGGTTCCCTGTAGTGGTGTACACACTGCTGATTGATGTGTCCTGGGGACAGAGGGATGGGCCCGCTGTGTGGATGCTGTGGTGGTGTTTCCTGAGGGGGGAGGTTCAGTGGTGGTTTGGGACTGTGTCATGGGAACCAACTGTCCTGAGGTCCCTGATGGGCCAGGCTGGTCATCTTGATCAATCAATCAATCAATGAAAAAAATGTATATAGCGCGCTACTCACCCGTGAGGGTCTCAAGGCGCTGGTGGGGGGGGGAGATCACTGTTCGAATAGCCATGTCTTGAGGTTTTTTCTGAAGAGCAGGAGGTCTTGGGTCTTGCGGAGGTTGGTGGGAAGGGAGTTCCTGGCCTTGGGGGCTAGATAGGAGTAGGATCTGCCTCCTCTGGTGGTGTGTTGGATGTGGGGGACTGTGGCGAGTGCGAAGTCGGCTGATCGGAGGTGGCGGGTGGGAGTGTGGAAGTTTACTCTTTCGTTGAGGTAGGTTGAGGTAGGTTGGGCTGGTGTTGTGGAGGGATTTGTGTGCGTGGATGAGGATTTTGAAGGTGATCCTCTTGTCTATAGGGGGCCAGTAAAGGGATTTGAGGTGAGATGTGTTCATGGCGGGGGAGGTCCATGATGAGGCGCGCAGCTGTGTTCTGGATTCTCTGGAGTTTGCGCTTGAGTTTGAGTGTGGTGCCGGCATTGAGGGCATTACCGTAGTCTAGTTTAGTGCGTGAGTGACGGTCTTTCTGGTCTCTGTGGGAATCCATTTAAAGGTTTTTTTTCAGCATGCACAGTGTGTTGAAACAGTAGGAGGTGATGGCGTTGATTTGCTGGGTCATTGAGAGGGAAGGGGCCAGGATGATGCCAAGGTTGCGTACGTGGTTGCGGGGGTAGGTGCGTGGCCTAGGGCTGTGGGCCACCATGAGGTGTCCCATATGGTTTTGTGGGGGCCGAAATGTATAATCTCGGTTTTGTTGGAGTTGAGCTTGAGGTGGTTAGCTGTTATCCAGGCGAAGGTGTCAAGGAGTGCAGCGTGGAGGTTGGTTTTGGCAGTAGTGGGGTTGCGGGTGAGGGAGAAGATGAGTTGGGTGTGCAGAGCTGCTGTCATCACTGTGGGCATCTTCTGTGGGGGGAATGGATATGTCTGGCACCTGCTGGGTATGGGTCCTGTTGGGGTGTAAATGCATAGTTTTAGTATGTGTGTGTGCCATATTGTGCATTGGGTGAGGTACCCTCTACTCCTGTGCTTGCATCATTGTGTTAGCCCTTTTGTGATAGTTGGTTTGAGGTCTGTGTAGGTATCTGTACTGGACGTGCTTTGGTGACGGTGGTCCATGCATAGGTGTTGCATGCAGGGCCTTGGTATTGAGATGTGTGGTTTGTGATATTGGGACATATGTGAGATGATGGAGTGATGGGAGTGAGGGTAAGGGTGGGGTATGTGATGGCATGCAGGTGCGGTGTGGGGGATATGGTAATAAAGATATGACTTACCAGAGTCCAGTCTTCCTGCTACTCCTGCAAGGCCCTCAGGATGCAGTATTGCAAAGACTTGCTCCTCCCATGTTGTTAGTTGTGGGGGAGGAGGTGGGGGCCCACCGACAGCCCTCTGTACAGCAATCTGGTGTCTGGATACCACGGAATGCACCTTCCCCTGTAGGTTGTTCCACCTCTTCCTGATGTCATCCCTGGTTCTTGGATGCTGTTCCAGTGCGTTGACCCTGTCGACGATTCTCCGCCATAGCTCCATCTTCCTCGCAATGGAGGTGTGCTGCACCTGTGATCTGAATAGCTGTGGCTCTACCCGTATGATTTCCTCCACCATGACCGCGGGCTCCTCCTCAGAAAACCGGGGGTGTTTTTGAGGTGCCATGATCTGGTGTGGGTGATGTGTGAGGTGCTGTCTGTTGTGATGTGTGGGGGGATGTGTTGGTGTGTGTTGTTTGAGGTGCGTGGATATATAAGTGATGGTGTTGTGTGTCTGTGGATGCTGGTGTTGTGTTTCCTAATCTGTCTCTCTGGCCTTCTTCAAAGTTTCACGTTGTAAGGGTTTGTGGGTAATGTGGGTGAGTGTTTTATAGTGTTTTGGGTGTGGTGTGTGTATGTGTATCAGGTGTGTGTATTTTGAATAGTACAATGTGGTAGTGTTTTGTAAGTGTGTGTGTATTTTGAGCACTGTGGTGAGTACTGCCAATGGATTACCGTGGTTGAAAGATCGCTACGTTGATTTGTGGGTCGTGATAGTGTGGGTGTATTATTGTTGGTGTGACACTGTGGGTTTTGGTATCGCCAGTTTATCACTGACCTTTGGTCTGGCGGACTTGTGTGGGTGTCCGTATTGTGGCAGATTCTGAGCTGTGGGACGTAATACCTGTAGCGGAATTCCACTGCCGCAACGGTATGTTGGCGGTATTCAGCATGGCAGAAAGCGGGATTTAAAGCCAGGGTTGTAATGAGGGCCTCTATCTTGTCATATTGTGAGATTGCAGCTACTTGTACAGATGCACACATGATGTTCACAGACATGCTCCATGTGTTGTATGTGTTTTATTTTGTGACTACTCTCATATGGCTCATATAGTCCTGTGTGAGTTGTCATGGGTTCACCCTGTGTGGGTTGTGTTGCTCAGGTTGCACACTTTAGGGCAGAAGTTTTCTCAACTGGCCCAACTTAGTGCTGCATCAATATGTATGGCACAACACTGCACACGTTTAGAAATGCAGGGATGTGCCATGTCTACAAGAATACAGTACATCCCTGCAATTCCCCCTGCACTTGCACAGATTTGCTTTCCCTGCAACAAAGGAGACATGGTTGCGCCATGGTGAAGGGGTGCCTGCGGTGAGGGGATGGATTGTTTACGTACAGAGAGTTGTCCCCCTTCCTGCACATGTACAAGCTATTTTTGCTAAGGTGGCATTTCAATCTATGCTGCAAGATGCAGCACACATGAGAAGTGCAATGAGACGAGGAGGAAGAGATACATTTTGGCCGGTTACACCACCCTGACACCACCCCTAGGGTGGTATTGACTACAGTCCTAGCCTCTGATGTTAAAGTCATGTAGGTACAGGGGCTTTGACGATATGCCATGGTTGTGGTACTGGCACAGCCACACAATTTGCTCATCCCTTCCAGGCAATGTGCTGCATATTTACATAGTATAGTCATAGTGAGTGACTTATGTGTGTGAATCATAGCATCAGTACATGTGTGGGGATGGGGTGTCTTGAATCAGGGCCTTCGTGTCCGGATCCAACCCTTTAGCATACATTGAGTGTATCCTATGTGCCTCGGCCATTTATGAGATTGCAACTTACCCTGTATTTGTAGTAGTTCTTGGTAGTCTGAGCTGTCCTGTCCTGCAATTCCAGTGACTAGCTCCTCCGGCTCATCCAGGTCCTCCTGTGGCACGGGACTTCCACCTCCAGCCTGCAGTGGTGCATTTCAGTTTCTGGCCAGTTTTTCCTTAGTACTGTGCTTGTAATGGTGCCCGCGCTTCTTGCAATTGATGACAGTCCTCTTCACCTCTGCCACACTGTGGCTTTGTCTACTATTGCCTGCCAAGTTGCGTCTCTCCTACTGACTGGCAATTTGGAGGTGACGAAGAGCTGGTGTTGGTGCTCTGTCACCTCTCTGACCAGGATGTCATGCTCCTCCTCATTAAAGCAACACTTGTGCTTCCTCTTCTCCTGGGACTTTACAGGACCCTCCTGGCTGGTGCTTGGATGATTGGGGTCTCCCTCACGTTTCCCCTGGCCTGCCATCTCCATCTTGTCTTTAATTTTCTATTTTTTTTGTTTGTTTGTGGGTCTTTTAACGCTAATTCTGTAAAAAACTGAGCTAACCCTTTCAGTGTCATTTATACATGTTGCAAAACGGACTAGCGCCACTTTTGCAACATTAGCATAATTTTTCCTTGCGACATGTCTCAATGGTTAGCGTTGTTTTTTTGGACACTAACCATTCCTTATTGCCGTAGTACATAATTTTTTTAATAAGATGCATGGATGGCGCTAGGGAATGACGTTAGCTTGCGTTAACATTTTTTTATAACGATTCGCCTTAATTTGTTATGGTCTCATCCTCACCACCTTTCACTCTCATTTGCTGTCTACATTGACATCAATTTCTCCCTCTGTTCATTACTGTTACCTCTCTCTTCCCTCCTCTCAATTTTCTCCATGTCTATACTCTCTAAACTGCTGTTCCTCTGTCTAGATGAAAACGCATTTGCTTTAACAATTACTTGTCTTGTTTATTGTCCCTCTTCAATGGTCATCGCCCTTGACAGGCTCCTCCTTTTTGGCTTCTCTCTCCCTCCCTCTCTCTGGTTCTCTTGCTCTTTTATACATTCCTCCTCCACTTTTCTGCTTTGTTAGACAGCAGTGGGCCCTTCCTTTCTGCTGCCACTCATTTTTTCTTATCTTTATGGCAAACACCAGCACTTCTTTTTCCCAATTTAAAGAACTGGAAAGTTTAATTGACATACATAGTGACCCTTTTTACAGCAAATGTAAATGTCCTTTTGCAGGATGATTAATTATGTGTGCACTTAGCACATTTCAGAAAGTTGCATTTTTATAATTCTCCCTAGTGCAACAGGGAGGATCACAAATACTGTGATTTTACATTTTCCACTTGAGGGCTAGGGATAGACGATAGATGGTTGATGTGCAGTGTCTGGATATTTTGCATCATCAGCTCAAATATTTAGAGCTGTATTAATGTTACCTTTGTTTTGGAAATCAGTACCCATATTAATTATGCCACTTTCTGTGATTTCATGGGATGGTGATAATGATGGCTAATTCATTTTTATGCCACTTCCAGTTCTGACTTCATATATTCATATGTTCTGAAAACCTGAGGTAGCTTAGGTTTGGTAAGGTCCTGTAAATAAATCTGGGAGTGGACGTGCAGCACATAGGTAGGGTGCTCGTTTCTGGCATCGCTACGTTAAGAGTGTTGTGGCATATTTTTAAATATAACTGCTTCTAGTTGGAAATTTGCATTGTGATAAATGGGGGACTCAGGACCTTTTGTTTCTTTTCTACTTTTTCGCTGTAGCAAGAGCACGTGCTAAGTGCTCCTTCTATGCCATTGGCGGCCATTTTGGTGGTGCTGTTAGATTGTGGTTGTTAGCGGACTGGCTCCAATTACTACGGACCTATTTAGAATGGCCAAGGAAAGGACACGCAGCACATAGGCGCGCTGCTCATTCCTGGCATCACTACATTTAAGAGTGTTGTTGCATATTTTTAAAAATAACTGCTTTTAATTTTTTATTTGGGAATTTGCAAGGTGGGTCTTTTGTTCCTTATTTCTATTTTTTGCTGAAGCAAGAGCACAGGATAATTGCCACTTTCAAGTCACTAGGAGCCATTTTAGTGTTGCTGAAAGATTACAGTGGCTAGAGTTCTAGCTCTAATTACTATGGTCCTATGTAGGAGGGTAGGGGAACCGAGTCTCAGTGGATGCGTGCAGAGGCATGTTACTGGCACCTCAAAGGTGATTTTCCATTCCAGCCATTCGATAGTTGTCTCAATATGGCAACTGGAAATGCTGATCGCTGAAACATCGCCTTTAGGTAAAAGCTGCACAAATGAATTCCAACATATTAATTGGTGTTCTTCCTAGGCATCAGCAACACCTTTTCAACTTTTTTGTGGATAAACAACCTGGATGCCCTGTTCTTAACAGCAACATGGGTCCATGATGGATCACTTCCAGATGTGATTGCAACACTTCCACCCAACTACTGTATTGTTAGGAAAAATAGACAGGTTAAAGTAGGCGGGGGATTGCTATTGTTTTCAAGAATGGATGTAAATGTAAAATTGAAGAGCTCCTCTTCACAGATTGTGAAGCCCTGTCTTCTCTCTTTCCCTTACACACAAATTTACACTATCTGGGGCTTTGATTTATCAACCTCCAGGGTATGCTGGGAAATTGTGCGCCCCCATCCCTGATCTAGTAGCCCCTTATATTCTAAAATTAGCAAATTTTATTTTGCTTGATGATATCAACATTTACTTGGAAGACCTCACGTGTAGACAGGGTATTACTCCTATAGGATTTGGGTGTCCTGAATTCGGCTCTGTGTAATTCTGCTCTTACTCATGAGGCTGGCCACCTTTTAGATCCAATTTTTTCCAACATGAAGAATCTGACTGTAGATCCTCCCACACCGTTACTTTGGTCAGACCATTTATCTGTATTATTTAATATCAGGCGCGCAGCTTCTCCTTTGACAGGGCTGACAAAACCTCCAATCATGTCTAGGAACTAGTCAAAATTGGATGTTCTGCCTTTGAATTTGCAACTTCAGAGCACCAAGCCTACTCCAGAGCAAATTGTTGAGTTTGACCAGGGTCTGTTTGGTAGCTGGATTATGAATGCCATGGATTCTACTGGTCACAGTTAACTATACAGAAAGGTCCCACCCACCAGCTCCTTGGTTAAATTAAATGTTTTGGCTTCTAAAAAAAAACATTTCAAGGGCCTGAAAAGACCGTGGATAAAGTCTTATTATAAAGAGTTTAAACCTAAATATAGATTAGCGATACAAATATATCCTGGGCTTTGTAGAACTGCACCAGCATTATTTTATTCAGATAAAATCACCAGTGCTCAAAACTGTCCTAAAACACTCTTTAATGTGGTTAAAGAACTTTCCAACCCTAGCAAAATGTCTCCAGCACCCTCACTTTCTCAGATTCAGTGTGAGAAGTTGGCCCTTTTTTTATCAAAAAGGTGAAAGATATCCATCATCATTTGTTCACGGACCATAGGGGAGGAATGCAACCAGCCTCTTTAGAACCTACGACTTATATACAGTCTGCAGTCTCTTCAATTGCTCCCCGTGAGTTCAATTTGCCTCTGCCTGAAGATGACGTTAATGCTTCGCATTCTTTACAGCCCTTTAACACAGCTAACATCGAACATTTAGCTGACACTCCCCCTCCCCCCAAAAAAAGGAAAGCTGGAGGACTCCGTAAGTGTAATAAGTTACTCAAATATCCAACGAAGGATAAGGAATGTATTTCTACACCATTGGATATCCCGGACGACCCTTTTCCAAAGGAAACTCTATTATTGGGCGAACTAGGCTCAGACCGCAGGATTCTAAGAGATAATCATTTGACCAACTTAGACTCGATACTCAAACCTTTTTTTTCGGGTTTTGGAGGAGAAGCTCACATTACTTATTGATTCCAAATTTGAGCAGTTACAAGAAACTATTTTTAAATATCTGCCTCAGCAGTCCACTCTAAAATCCAGTACAAATTCCCCTCCCTCTACTCCGAAATTGGTGTCTGATCTCAATGCCTCTCAGCAGGCTAACTGTCTAATGAATTGCAACCAACTTCCGTTCCATCGCATACCTACCCGCAATTCCCATGATGACTTTTTAACTGATTCCCTGTCTACTCTGGCTGGTGGTGCGATTGCCTTACCGAGGCCTGAAACTGCTTCTAAACCTAGATCTTCCACTAGTACAAAGAAGGTTCTACAGCTTCCTCCAGATAGCTTGCCATATGTTTTAGTTTTAGCAAACGTTCCTCCTCTTGACTGCACTCAGAAGGAAGATACTCATGCGCTAATAAGGAAATGTGCACATTGGATGAGCCAAAAACTTAGATATCAATATGATTTAAATAATAGAATAATTATGGCTAGAAGGGTGAAGTGGTTAGGCTTGTCTAAAAAAGCATATGAAGGCGACTGCATAGTGATTAATTTTGCAAATTCTCATTGTGTTAATCATTTGTTGGCGTCTCTACCATCGAGTCCAAAAGGGGAAGGTGGGATCAAAGTCTACCCATTAAGCTTTTTCTACAGGCCGCCCACTTTATCACTTCCTCCTACAAGGGCTTCCCATGGTAAAAATATTCTAACAAAGGCACCTTTACAGAACCCCACCCTTGACTCTGGGGTTACCCAAAATCACTCTTCCCTTGACGCAATTGATTGACAATTGGAGGGCTTGGGGCTCCTAAAAGATTATTTACAAGAACCAGAGCTGATGGGAGTGCATACACTTTTGGAATCACCCATAGGGCCTGACGAGTTAGTTAGCTTTCCACATCCTACAACAGACACGGCCATAACAGAGGAGTCTGGGAAAATGCCCCAGCAAAGTAACGCATTGTTATCTTTAATTAGTTGGAATATTGCTGGGTTGCGTTCTAAAGTTGAAAATTTGGAATGGCTGGAATTCATATCCACATTTGATATTATTTGCTTTCAAGAAACTTGGCTTATGGCACCCTTCCATTTAGACGGCTACTACTCTGTATCTCAGCCAGCTATTCCATCTAGAGCAGGCAGAGCAAGTGGCGGCCTTCTGGTACTTGTGTCATTATTACTCCCAAAAATTGAGGTTTCATTGATTTGGTCTTCTGCTTTTTTTTTGGTAGTTTTATTATCAATATCCGGACGGAAAGACATTTTACTCTTAAATTTTTACAATAACATTCCAAGTGTTGCTCTGCCAGGAAGTCTCGAAGAGCTTACAGACCAACTAGACTCAGCCGGTAAACTTCAGGACAGGGAATTTGATATGATCTGGGTTGGAGATTTTAATGCTCAGTTATGCAAGTATGAATTATCTCATTTATGTGGTGCCGCTATAGAAGGCAGAGAGTCACTCACTCATTTTATTCACTCTAATTTAGGAAATGCCTTGAATACTCTTTTTTATAAATTTGATCTTGCCTTTGCAAGGGATATGGCAAACAGTCAGATAAGAGAAACACCCACCTATACAGGAAGTACTAACGGCAGCATTATTGATTTTATTCTTATTACCTCCTCACTTTCACGTTCAATAGTGGATTTTAACATTAAATCTCACTGTGCCAGTGACCATAACCCTTTGAGTATAAAATTATCCTTTAAAACTAGAGTAATCTTACCTAGGATTGCATATAAAGGGAAAGAGGTGTCTAAAAGAAATTCTGTCCCTCGCATAAGGTGGGAGAGAGTAAACCCTAACACTTTCCATTCGAACCTTATAACTCAAAATAAGGCTGACATCAACTCTTGCTTGTCCCTGCAATCCACTCCATTCCACCTTATAACTGCCTCTGAATCTTTAAGCTGTGCTATTTCTCAGGCATTGATGTGTGCCCAATATCCCAAAGGTGCAAAACCTCAACGGTGGTTCAATTCTGCCTGTACGGCTGCCCATAGAGATCTAAAGTCAGCCATCAAAACTATTCCATGTAATCGGGATTTAATTAAACAGGCCAGGGGTCGATATAAATCAGTCCTTGAAAAGAGAAAGAATGAAATAAGCACTAGCACTTGGGAAGACCTTATGGCAGCAACGGAACTACGGGATCCCTCTCAATTTTGGAAGGTGGTTAATCACCCATATTTTTCAGGAAAGGAAAATAGGGATGACGACTGTTTGATACCAGAGGGGGTTTGGGTAGACCATTTTTCATCTGTATTTCAATCTGCAATTAATCCCAATGACGTAGGGGAGGTATGTGGCCTCCCACGTTCGGCTACTCCAATTCCAGATAAGAGCGGCATTTTACTTGAGGCACATGAGGTTAGTGCAGCAATAACTAAAATGAAACTAAGGAAAGCTCCTGGCCCTGATGGGATACCGGTGGACCTATTTAAATCTCTACCTGATCTGTGGGTTCCATTAATCACAAATGTTCTGAACAGTGCTATTCAAAGTGCTATCCCCTCCTCATGGTTAATGGCAATAATCGTTCCGATCTTCAAAAAGGGTAACAGGCTCGACCCCTTTTGCTATAGACCCATCTCTTTAATAGACTCCACGGCGAAGATACTGGGGAGTGTCATTCTGACCCGGCTCGAGGATTGGGTTGTAAGGACAAACATTTTATCGCCAATTCAATATGGGTTTAGGCCTGGATTAGGCACAGTGGACCAGGCCCTAAACTTACATCTTATCCTCAGTAAATATGTTATTGCCAAAAGGGAACCTATCCACTTAGCATTTATAGATTTGTCTAGTGCATTTGATATGGTGAACAGAGCAAAACTGTGGGACATAATGGATACAATGGGGATTGAGCAAGATTTGTTAATTTTGATCAAACGCTTATACTCTGACCTCCATATTTTAATTCAGTTTGGACAACACGGCGAAAGGTCCCATCCCCTTGCTTCCAATCGAGGTGTTAGACAGGGCTGCACACTGGCACCTTTCCTGTTTTTACTGTACATAAATGGCTTGTATAATTGTTTGGTCCAAAATGGTAAGAATTTCCCAAGGATGAGTTTTAGACAATTGCCAATTTTATTATTTGCCGATGATGCTGTTTTAATTGCCCGCACATCCAATGGTCTACAGACTCTCCTGGATCTTTTTTTAACACACACACGAGAGCTTGATTTGAAAGTCAATTTAAAAAAATCACACGTTATGACCTGCGGTCCTAAAAACACTTGTACTAGATGTTTTAGAATGGGGGGGAACACCTTGACAAAGGTAAAAGACTTTTGCTACCTAGGTCTGTATCTAAGTTCCACTCTGTCTTGGAAATTCCATTTGAATTTTAAGTTTCAACAACTGGCAAGAAATGTTGAGGCAATCTTTCGTTTTGCCCGCAGATTAGGGCATAGACCAGTCCACCAGATCCTCACGCTCTACAACTCTAAATGTGTTTCGGCGGCGATATATGGGGGCAGCCTTTGGGGATATACCAGTCCAAGCATTTTACAGCTTGCAGAGAATAAATTCCTTCATCGGTTACTTATGGTACCTAAGAACATAGCAAACATTTTATGCCATGAGGAACTGGGAATCCGCTACATTACAGATTTGATAGATATTGCCCCACTTTTGCTATGGATAAAAGTATGGTCAAATCCGGCGGCTACTTTAACACACGACTGTGTAAAAGATTGTGGCTCGTATTTATACTTTTTGATGCTAAACTGCGCTAACGCAGTTTAGCGTCAAAAAAGTTAGCGCCGGCTAACGCCATTCTGATGCGCCATGCGGGCGCCGTATTTATAGAATGACGTTAGCCGGCGTTAGCTGACTGGCGCAGCCTGGTGTGCGTTAAAAAAAAGACGTACACCAGGAAGCGCCGGCGTAGGGGAAAATGGCGTTAGGGCGTCCTAAAATGGGGCAAGTCAGGTTGAGGCAAAAAAATTGCCTCAACCCGATTTGCGCCATTTTTTTAAGACGCCCAGGCGCCATTAACATGACTCCTGTCTTAGTAAATATAGGAGTCATGCCCCCTTGCCCAATGGCCATGCCCAGGGGACTTCTGTCCCCTGGGCATGGCCATTGGGCATAGTGGCATGTAGGGGGGCACAAATCAGGCCCCCCTATGCCAAAAAAAAAAATAATAATAATACTTACCTGAACTTACCTGAATGTCCCTGGGGTGGGTCCCTCCATCCTTGGGTGTCCTCCTGGGGTGGGCAAGGGTGGTAGGGGGTGTCCCTGGGGGCAGGGGAGGGCACCTCTGGGCTCATTCTGAGCCCACAGGTCCCTTAACGCCTGCCCTGACCCAGGCGTTAAAAAGAGGCGCAAATGCGGGTTTTTTTGACCCGCCCACTCCCGGGCGTGTATTTTGTCCGGGAGTATAAATACGACGCATATGCGTCGGAGTAATTTTTTTAGACGGGAACGCCTACCTTGCATCTCATTAACGCAAGGAAGGCGTTCACGCAAAAAAATGACGCTAACTCCATGAACTTTGGCGCTAGACGCGTCTAACGCCAAAGTATAAATATGGAGTTCGTTTTGCGTCGAATTTGCGTCAAACAAAACGATGCAAATTCGGCGCAAACGGAGTATAAATACGGGCCTGTATTTCACTAACAAACTGTAATAAAATTCCATGGCTAAATTTTGTACACAATGGCTTCCGAAACTTTGATTTGGAGTATATGTATTTTAAACCAGAGCTCCTGCCAGCTAATGCGAAAGAAATTGTTAAACTTTGACATAAAGAGCATGTTATGAATCTTAGATACCAAGTGGCAGAGAATTTGAGCTCTTTTAATTCATACATACAAATTCTATCATCAGACTTGCTAGAACCTTATTTTGTTTGGTTCCCGACCCCTTCTTTATACTCTTTACTCGTACTTTTTAGATTTAATCTGATCCATTTTAGAGTGGCGTTCCCGATAAAATGTGTGTGGGAAAAAACACTACCGCCATGCCCTTGTGATAACTTTTCGAAACAAAGCACTTGCCACTTTATTTTATTCTGTAAACTTTACTCAGTTCCTAGGAAATCCTTTTTATTACCCATTTTGCGTAACTTGAACACTTCTTCCTACAAAGAAGGATTGACTGGCATCCAAAGCCTCTCATCCAAACAAATCTGCATTTCTATTCTTAGTTTTATTAATCCGCTATCACCATTAGAAACCGATATGAACTGGTAATGTGACTATTTATTAAGAGAAATTAGGCATTGTCTTATTACTATATTGTCTTATCATTATATACGCTTTTATAAGTATTTATTATCTTATACTGTTTTAGTAAGCTTGGGCAGTAAGCTTAGACTTAATAGATTTGCTTTTTATGAATGCCGTAAGTACTGTACATTATGATGATTTTTATGTATGTATGTATACTTTTGTGGCTAAACGCTGAATAAAGTTATTTTGACTGACTGACAGTACCTTTGGTGAAGAGTGAAAACAAGTCGATGGGCGAAGTCGGGGATCGCGCCGTCTGTGTGAAACGTTGAATCTGCGCACTTCGAGCAGCGTTGGTCATGACGTGGTGCAGCGACTTCCACGGAGTTGCAGACTTCATCTGAGCTGCAGTGGCATCGGGACTGCAAAGGTCGTCGCGTTCCAACGAAGATCACGGAGTCGGTTGCAGGCGGCGTCACATGATTCAGCTGCGGCGTCATTCCGAAGTCATCCGAAGTCGATTTCCTTGGATTTCCACCAGCTTTTCTTTCAAGGGCCCAGGGACTGAATAGGGCACCACTTGTCAGAGCAGGAGTCTCTTCAGAGACTCCAGGTGCTGCCAGAAAGAAGTCTTTGCTGTCCCTGAGACTTCAAACAACAAAAGGCATGCTCTAAATCAAGCCCTTGGAGATTTCTTCACAAGATGGAAGGCACACAAAGTCCAGTCTTTGCCCTCTTACTCTGGCAGAAGTAGCAACTGCAGGATAGGTCCACAAAGCACAGTCACAGGCAGGGCAGCACTTCTCCTCAGCTCTTCAGCTCTTCTCGAGGCAGAGCTTCCTCTTGTTTACAGAAGTGTTCTAAAGTCTGTGGTTTTGGGTGCCCTTCTTATACCCAATTTCTCCTTTGAAGTAGGCCTACTTTAAAGTAAAGTCTCTTTTGAATGTGAAATCTGCCTTTCCCAGGTCAGGCCCCAGACACTCACCAGGGGGTCGGAGACGGCATTGTTTGAGGACAGACACAGCCCTTCCACGTGTAAGTGACCATTCCTTCCCTCCCTCCTAGCACAGATGGCTCATCAGGAAATGAAGACTACACCCCAGCTCCCTTTGTGTCACTGTCTAGTGTGAGGTGCAACCAGCCCAACTGTCAAACTGACCCAGACAGGGAATCCACAAACAGTCACAGAAATGGTATAAGCAAGAAAATGCTCACTTTCTAAAAGTGGCTTTTTCAAACACACAATCTTAAAATCAACTTTACTAAAAGATGTATTTTTCAATTGTGAGCTCAGTGAGCTGTGTGGGGTGTGGCCCACAGAGTTGGAAGCATGTTGTGGTTCTCCTGCTCTTAAAAGAAACAAACCCTGATCTGACCAAATGGTTGAATTTTCAACCAATTTCTCTGTTGCGGATTTTCTTCAAAATGTTGAAGAAAAATGTCAATTCACCGCTCACATCATTTGCGGAGGCCCAAAACTTTTTACATCCTATACAGTTGGGCATCAGAGCTGGGCTCTGTACCAAATCTGCCCTCTTTGGAGTCACTGAACATTTTAAACAGTACCTAGATGAGGGAGGAAAGGCAGCGCTCATTTTATTAGACATTAGCCCTGCGTTTGATAATGTGTCCCATTCGATCTTGATTGAAATATTGGTGACATTGGACCTCAAAAGAACAGCTCTTTCCTTGTTAAACATCACTTCTAAAGGATGAGACATTTCAAATCTTTTTGGCCAATGTTAGGTCAAAGTCACAGGATTTAATTTCTGGAGTTCATCAGGGTTCAGTCTGGAGCGCAATGTTGTTAAATATTTATGTCAGTCCTTTGGCATATGTAGAGAAAAGCTCAATTTTCTTATGCAGATGACACACTTTATTTTTTCTGCACAGGGTCATGGATGGTCTTCTTTTAACCTGGTCTTGAGCCAAAACTCCTTATTTATGAATATTAACATGCTCAAGCTTAAAGGTGGTAAGACAGAGGTCATGATCCTGGGTGAGAACTCTCCTCTCTGGGGTCCACAACATTGGCCGGAATCCTTGTGGACTCTTCCCAATCTGTCCACCAAGGTCATAAGTTTCGGCTTTCTGTTGGATGAAACTCTTTCTATGAAGCTTCAGGCAGCTAAGGTTATTTCCACCTGTTTTGTGGGTGAAAAAGATCATCTGGATGTTTTCCCAATCTGCCTAAAGGATAGTGATCCAAATCTTTTCTAGATTAGATTCTGGTAACGTTCTTTATTTAGGAACCAATAAGGCTTGATCCTACAACTACAGATAGTTCATAATTCAGCTGCTAGACTTCTGTATTGGCTCCAAAACAGCCTTTGGTTTCTCACCTTTTCGATTAACTTCACTGGCTTACGGTTACAAAACGCATTCAGTTCAAAGTCCTGTGCTATATGTACAAAGCCAGAATGGGTCCGCATTACATTCAGAATCTGGTGGTGCCTTATCAGCCCACATAGATGTTCAGATCACAGAATCAGGCCCTTTGCACTGTGCCAACTAAGGATTGTCAGGGTATTTTTCACAAGGCATAAGAAAAGAAGGAAAATCATTTTGTGCTACACCTCGGCAACCAAGGCACTATAGAGTACAGAAGAAATAAGAGAGACTACAGTTGAAACATCATCTTCATGTACTGAGATAAATAATGGGCTTGTATCTTGCAAGTTAGTGAAGCAATCATGTTCATTAAGGGGATTAATGCACTACCTTCCTGCTCTGTGAAATATTTTTTACTATGCGTGCCTTGCATTGGACCGCGTTGCAACACCATGATATGAAATAGATCCACCTATTTCCTGCTGTGAAGCTGTTTCCTGAAAAACATCATTATAGTTATTTTCCCTTAGAAGAGCTAAAGTGTCAGCACGCCACAGTGCAATAAGGTTTCCTATTATTCAATTGACTGCTCCCACATTCAAGGATTCTACGTACCACACCATAAAAGGCACATGCGTCTAAAGGCTACTTGAGCAGGACACAAAATACGTTATAAAACCAAGCAGGGTCAGGCATCTTATACAGAAATTTGAATGCAGCTCTGTGGTCACAGGTTTAATTACTGCTAAAGTAGAAGGGACTGACAATCTTGCTGGGCTACTAGTAGTATGAAAGGAAACTATGTACTCTGTCAGTTTGTTCCCTAATAAGACAATGTTTAAATACCTGTAAATGAACTGAACAAATAGTTCAAAAACATATCAGCAATTAGGAAACACCAAATGAAGCACTGTTGTTTTTGTAATCATGAAGTGTGGTGAAAACAAAGATTTTAATATGATCAAAACAAATGAAGTCTTTTTACGTGGTAATGCACAAAGGCTAAATATATGCTGAAGCTCGATTTCCGCTCATTATCCTTTGTGCACTATATAGTTTAATCAAAGAAACCTCATGCCAGTGCAAATGATGTTGCCATTTTAACAGAAAACATATTGCTTGTACATGACAATAGCTAATGTTAGTAATACATTGCAACAGTGTGCTCCAATATGCACCTGAACACACACTCTTTCCTCCTGCTGAATGAGCATGGTCTATTTGATATACGCTATGTGATGTTTGGATTTATCAAAATCATTAACATTTAAATCCTAGGACCTAATTTACAGGGGCCATGGCATAGCATGGCACAGCAAGTGCCTTTCTGAGCTTCCCTGTGCCACCGGGAAAGGACAGAAATGTGCTGTATCTGAAAGATACAGCACATTCTGTCCTCTCGCCATACACTGGCACACAAATTGCTGCCATACGCCAACGCAGACACCCTTGCACCATGGTTCAAGGGTGCCTGCATTGTGGGGATGGCTGTAGACAAACAGGGTACGACACCAAGGACACTTCTTTTCCCAAAAACAAATCCCCTAGCAAAACCCTAGGGTGACCAGTGTAGCCTTTGGGGTTGACTCCTCAGAGGAGGAGGTCCACATGGCCTTCCATTGGAAAATGGGCCCAACAGGTGAGTTGTAAGTTCCAGAGGGGAGACGACACTTCCACCACCTACTGGTGAATGGAATCCCAGCCACTGCCCTGAGAGACACTTGTGCCAGTCACACTATTGTGCATGACAGGCTGGTGCTCTCAAACCAGTACATCCCAGGTGAGACTGCCAGAGTAAGGGTTATCCCAGAAAAGGTCACTAATAGGCCTGTGGCCTTTGTGCCCCTAGAAGTGGGGGGGGAGGCTCTTAGCTGGGTGGTAGTGAGTACATACCTCCCCCTCGATTGTCTCCTTGGGAATGACTACCCAGAGGTTGGTCAGAGCCCAAAAGAGGAGCTGGTCCAGTTCCAACCCTCTCCCAAGGATTCTGGAGGTACTACCCCTGCAGTGTCTAAAGGTAGGCCCCAGAAGAGAAAAAAAGAGAAAGCAGTGCAGGAAGGATGGATAGCCTTTAGTCAAGATTTCAGTAAGCCAAGGAGATTCGGCTCCAGTAGGGGAGAATCCCAAAACTGACAGTGGTAAAGTCCAACCTTACCCACAAGAAGTTCTGACCAGTCAGGCAACTGTTAAGCATGAGTGGGTGGCTTCTCAGCTAACAGAAGAGAGAGTGGTAGGAGAGTGTTTACTACAAGATGTAGCAACCCACCACTCTTATACAGCAGACAGACACCCTGAACCCAAAGAAGCCTGTATCTTAGCCCATTCCCCTGTTGGTGAAGAGCTAAGGGTGTGGTTCAGGGCACTGACAGTTGTCAGTGGCCTCTGCTGGGCGCTAGGCTTTATGGCTGCACTCTCCTTGGCATGGTGGTCCAACCACATGCCAAATAGTAAGATAGTCCCCATGACCCTGTTGGTCATGGCAGGGTTACTCCGGCTGTGGGTAACCACTGTGGGTAAGCTGGGGGTGAACTGGCGAAGATAGGATTAACAGAGGTGGATGCCTCCAGTCCCAAGATAAAAAGGATGGATGAAGAAAATAAAAACACAGACAAGAAGCAATTCAGATTCGGTCCTATCACTGTTGAGGTAGGTCAGTTCCCCAGAAGGAATGACCTAGACAGGAGGATGTAAGGCAGAATAGTCCCTGCAACAAACCAGCCTGTTTCTAACTACTCTTTCTCGCCTGACGGACTAGTAAGACTGTCCCAGGTTTGGCTGAGTCTGCTGGCCTGTGGGCTGGGGGGGGAATTGTGTAGGGAACTAGCCCTTGTTGCAGTTACCCCCTACACACGTTTTGCCTGATATTGATGCTGACTTGACTTAGAGTGTGCTGGGATCCTGCAAACCAGGCCCCAGGATCAGTGTTCTTTATCTAAAAATGTACCAGCTCTGGTACACAGATAAGTCCCTTGTAAAAGGTACCAGTGGAACCAAGGCCCTGTGACCAGGGAGGGTCCATAAGGACGGCAGCATGTGTTGTGCCACCCTAAAGGACCCCTCACCAAACACATGTGCATTGCCTTTGACAAATTGTGTGTGTTGGTGGGGAGAAGAAGCCAAAGCCAACATGGCATTCCTCTGAGGGTGCCATGCCCATAAAACACTGCTGTGGCATAGGTAAGTCACACCTTTAGAAGGCCTTACAGCCCAAAGGCAGGGTGCACTTTACCACAGCTGAGGACATAGCTACCTGTGCAATATGTCCCCATAGTGTCTAAGTCCACTCTTAGACAATGTAAGTGCAGTGTGACCATATTAAGTATATGGTCTGGGAGTTTATCATTACAAACTCCACAGTTCCATAGTGGCTTCACTGAATACTGGGAAATTTGATATCAAACTTCTCAGCACAATAGACCCACACTGATGCCAGTGTTGGATTAATTCTAAAAAGCATTCAGAAGGAATCTTAGAGATGCCTTCTGTATTTTACCCAATCCTCTAGTGTAGGACTGACTGTTCTGTGCCAGCCTGCCACTAGCAGACAGGTTTCTGACCCCATGGGTTAGGGCCTATGTGCTCTCTGAGGCAGGAAACAAAGCCTGCTCTGGGTGGAGGTGCTTCACACATCCCCCCTGCAGGAACTATACCACCTGGCGGTGAGCCTCAAAGGCTCAGGCCTCATGTTACAGTCCCACAGGATACTCCAGATAGTGAAGATACCCGCCCCCAGACAAAGCACCAATTTTGGCAGCAAGTTTGGCTGGAAACGTAGGAAAAACATAAGGTGGCCAGAACTGAAGTGATACCCTCCCTGCAGAATCCTCCATCTTGGTTTGGAGAAAGGGGACCAACAGAGTTAGGTCTGTATCCCCCATCCCAAAGGGAGTAGACACAAGAAGGGTGTAGCCACCCTCAGGGACAGTAGCCATTGGCTACTGCCCTCTGACCCATGTAACAACCCTAAATCTTGTATTTAAGGGCTTTCCTGAACCCAGCTCACCAGATTCCTGGTGGCATGACAAGAAGAAATAGGACTGCATAGCTGAAACCCCCAGCAGAAAATAAGGAAGACGACAACTGATTTGATGCCAGCCCTACTGGCCGGTCTCCTGCTTCAAAGAACATGCAAAAGAATAGCGACGCATATAGCGGGACCAATGACCTCTACCAAGCTCCAGAGGACAGCCCTGCACTCGAAAGGACCAAGAACTCCCGTGGACAACGACCCTGTCCAAGAACAAACAACAACCAAGGACTCAAGCCTCACTCCGAATGCATGAGTCCTGACCAATCTGTACCTGACACCCACACCCTGTGACCAGGTGGCCTAACCAGCTAGAGAGGATCCCCAGGCAATTCTGAGCAAGTGCTCCCCCTAGGTTGACCTCTCTACCCTTCCACGACGACGCCTGCAGAGGGAATCCAGAGCACCCCCCGACCGCAACAGCTCCGGACGAAGACATTCGATGCCTGGAGACACATTGCACCCGCAGCCCCCAGGCCTCCAAGAACCCAACCTCCAGTGCAGCTACGGTCAGCAGGCAGCCCTCTTCCCTGTCCAGCCTTTGGTTTGCCCGAGACGAACTCCTGGACCTCGCCTGCAGCATCTGAGTGAGCCCGGGGGCCCCTTCATAGAGAAGCATTGAAAACCCGACAACTTGTTTGCACACTGCACCCAGCCACCCCAGTGCCTCTCTAAACCCCCCCATGTCTGCCCTCCAAGGACGCGGGTACTTAACTGCCTGCAGATCTGATTCTGAGTGCCCTCAGTCTCCATAGGAGCCCATGTTAACTTTTTTTCAGCTTTGACCTCTGCACCCGGCCGGCCCCTTGTTGCTGGTGTTGGGTGTTTGGGGTTAACTTGAACCCCCAGCGGTGGACTTCCTATCCCCTGGAGACTGGAACTGTAAGTCAAGTACTTACCTCTAAAACTTGACTTTGTTTTCTTCCCCCAGGGACTGTTCTGAAATTGCAGTGTCCATTGTTAAAATAGATATTCTCTGTTTTATTAAACACTGTTTACTTTCCTTAAGTGAAACAAAGTTACATTGATGTCTATGTTGAGTATTAACCTGCAACAGTATTTACTTCTGAACTGAGTCTTGTGGTTCTAGTTATAAATTAACAAAATATATTTTTCTATATAAAAACCTATTGGTCTGGAGTTAAGTCATTGAGAGTGTGCTTCTTCTATTATCTGTGTGTGTACAACAAATGCTTTGCACTACCCTCTGATAAGCCTAACTGCTCGACCACACTACCACAAAAAGGAGCATTAGTATTATATACTTTAACCTGTTAAGCCTCTGGGGAACCCCTGGACTCTGGGCACACTATACCTCATTTTGATATAGGATATACAGAGCCAGCTTTCTACAGGGCCCCTTAAACATTTCTTGCAAGGGGATCCCCTCAAATCTTGTTACACCATTGAGTGGAGATTGATTGTGAAAATGTAAAGTGCAATACATTACCACTGTTGGCTTTGGGCAGTTACCAATAACCCAAGAGGCACAGCTTTTAGTGGGTAATATTGTCCATCCCTCAACAATGGTAATGACCAGGCTGTAAGTCTTTCCAGGTCTGTGCATATGATGTATACAATGCTGTTATTTCTTTTGTATTAGTTATAAACAAATTCATGGAAAGACAACAAAAACACAAACAGATTAATCTATGTGCGACAATAGCACATCAAATAAACCTTGCCAGCTCAGTTGTTATTCACTAAATAGAGAGTCGAATGTATGGTAACCATTTGACGTTTCCACTGCTAAAATAAATTGTTGAACTAAGTTCTAGCTCCACAATTGTTCCTTCTACCCTCTTAAACTGGGCCACATGTTTTTACTTCTATGACATAACCAGAAATCACAGTCCATCACAATCACAAATGTGGGGCTGATATATTGGCATCGTGACATGCATTTTTCATCGCTTGGGATACTGGCTTCTGTCATTCTCTATATTTCTTTTTTCTTTCCCAGGCTCAACACTTCATCTGTGCAGAAGAGATGAACCAGACAGCTTTAACTGAGTTCATCCTCATTGGTCTCTCCAAATATCCTAACTTGCATTCCACCCTAATTGTCATCTTCCTCTTCATCTACCTAATGGCCTTCGTAGGAAATGTGCTCATCACCGTCGTCATTAGTGCAGACCCCCGCCTGCATACACCAATGTACTTTTTTTTAATCAACTTGTCTGTCTTGGATATCTGCTGCACAACAGCTGCCATCCCAAAGATGCTGGACATCCTTATAATGAAAAGAATGGCTATCTCCTACTCAGGGTGCATCACTCAACTCTACTTGTTCACCGCTGCCCTCAGCACTGAGCTCATTCTTCTGACAGTAATGGCATACGACCGCTATGTTGCAATCTGCTTCCCATTGCGATACACAGTCATGATGAACAGAATGGCATGCATGCTTTTTGCAGGTTTTGCTTGGATGCTTGGCTTTTTGAACTCCCTAATCCACACCAGCCTCATTTTGAGGCTGTCCTTCTGTGAGGAAGACACCATTGATCATTTCTTTTGTGAAATCCCTCCAGTGCTAAAACTTGCAAGTTCAAACACCTTTGTCAATGATGTTGTAATTGTAATCGCTGATGTCATATTAGGTATGGTCTGTTTTCTGCTCACTGCAATATCATATACATATATCATCTCCACCATCCTGAAAATCCGCTCAGCTGAGAAGAAGAAAAAGGCTTTTTCCACATGTGCCTCTCATATGACAGCTGTAACCATCTTCTACGGGGGCGTCATCTACACATACATCCGCCCTGCATTTAGTGACAAGATGGAGGCTGACAAGGTAGTGTCGGCTATGTACGCCATCATGGCCCCAGTGCTGAATCCTATAATATACAGTCTGAGGAACAAGGAAGTCATAAATGCCATTAAAAAGATAATCGGGAAGCGAGCTCTTCCACAACAGACCTAGATTTGCAGATTTTAACTTTTTTTAGATAAACATGTCTCTGAGACTTTATTTATTTCCTTAGTTTTTATAAATGATCAACTTCATTTTACATAAATCAATAGATTAAATAGTTTATTCGAAAGAACTACAAGTAAATGTATAAGTAATGTGTAAGTCATCAATCAGCGAAAAAAGCGCCTTGCACGATCATGGTATTTATGGATCAATCAGTGATATTGCTTTTATCTTGAAAATAAGAACTAAATAGGAAACCAACTGAACTGAATGCTATTTACATTATTAATGTTCTTAGTCCAATGACATTGAAGGGTCATAGGACCTTATTTAGAGTTTGCAGGTGGACTACACAATTGGAGTGTCCTATCTGTCAACCTCTAAATAATGGCTTTAGGCGAGGATAGTACTCCTTATTGAAGCTAATCAAATTTATTTACTTTATAAAAAACATTACAGACGCAGTCCTTTCTTTGAACTGATGATACTCAGTGCATGCAAGTTATTGATTATTAGGCTTCAATGGTTCATTTATAGCCCTTCGTAGCAGGACGAATAAATGTACTGTAGTGTCCAAGGGTAGACAGGCAATTCTCAGGTGCTAAGAGCAGGATTATTAGTAAGGTGTAGTGAAAACCTGAGTTTACTTAACAGGTTTCATACCTTCAAGGCCTTCAGGACCATTTATTGTTCCATATGAGCAAATGCATACTATGCATAATTAGAACATTCCAACGTTGGCTGCTCCATTGAAAACAATGGAGTGCTCCGGGCTTTTACTGGCCGGTAAAAGCCCGCAGCGCCAACATTCCAATGTTCGCTTTGTTCACAGCAACAGCTGTGAACAAAGCCTCACGGAGCCCGAGGGGATTTTAATCCCCTCTGGCTTCGTGAACAATTTGTTTTATTTAATAGAACATTCTGCCCTGAGTGGCAGAATGTTCTAATAGCCTTAGAACCCGCTGTAGCGGGCTCTGCCGGCTATTAAAGGCCCTTTCCCTTGTTAAATGCCCTCGCCTTCGGCTCGGGCATTTAACGCAGGAGTGGGCCTTTAATAGCCGGTAGAGCCCGCTACGGCAGATTCTAAGGCTATATTAAGACCGAGCTGTCCACCGAGAGAATTATAAGCTATGAACACTTCAAGGCATCCAACCACAACACAAATCCGAAATAGAAGAACATGTAGGAAGTCAGCAAAAAAGGATAGTTTTAACTGTTGGCAAAATAACTCACTCTTCTTGGCAATTTATTCTGGTGCGTTACTCATTCAACAAGGCTATTTTCTGTCTATTGTTTCCACTAAGGAGTTGTAACAACAATGAAATAATGTTACAAAAGACCACCACAGAAAGTGAGGGGCAGAGAGGAGCCTTCACCACAGGTGACACTGGGATAGGTTATCCATCATATTTGTGGTTCCTGTTAAGATTACTGGAACAGGAGTGCAGCCGGTCTAATGATACAGTAATAATACACCTTCCTGTTGCCTTGAAAACACTCCTTGATTGTTCAAACAGTTATGCAGGTATGTATCATCGCTGAACCACATCATAGGTTTTGTTTTCTCCTTTGCTAGTATGCCATAATTAGACTAGCATTTAAAAGTAGCAGAAAGGGAGTCGGATTGTTATGTATTGATAACCACAATCATGTTGGAGTAGTATCTATTTTTCACACTTTTGATAACTGTTGCTTCTGCCCTAGACTACGCTTTTAATTTTACAATAAATATCTAAAATGTAACCTCTGTTTTCTAGTGTTCTTTGGTGTGTTATTCCTTAATGAAAGAGGGTTTGGGATTCCACATCTCATGTGATTACCTAAAACACATCTTGCTCGGATATTGCTCAGTGATTTTTGTGATGGGTGCAGTACAACTGGTTTTCTCATTCAGGTTCGTACATTGGCTAAAGGGCTGATTTAGACCTTGGTGGATGGAATACTCCTTCACAAATGTGACGGATAACCCATCCGTCATATTCTCCTTAGGATATAATGGGACCATAATATGGCACCAGTAACAGACACCTGTGTTTCTAGAAACAATGAGGACGTAGCATGTGCTTCTGAATTACTCAAAATCTGATGCCTTTAGCCACACAGTAGGTCACCCAACTTCCCCCTGGAGTTCACGTCTTAACCCTGGGTGCAAATGGGGGCAGACACAGCTTTTCAACAGACAACAGATCCTCTTCTGTTCTGCCACAGAACGTATTGTGAGAAGCTGAGGATCAGATGCTACTTTTGCTCAATTCATTAGCTATTATAGCCTTAGAACCCGCCGTAGCGGGCTCTACGGGCTATTAAAGTCCCGCTCCCCGCGTTAAATGCCCGAGCCGAAGGCGAGGGCATTTAACAAGGGAGAGGGACTTTAATAGCCGGTAGAGCCCGCTACGGCGGGTTCTAAGGCTATTAGAACATTCTGCCACTCAGGGCAGAATGTTCTATTAAAAAAAAAAATGTTCACGGAGCCGGTGGTGATTAAAATCCCATCGGGCTCCGTGAGGCTTTGTTCACAGCTGTTGCTGTGAACAAAGCGAACATTGGGATGTTGGTGCTGCTTGCTTTTACCGGCCAGTAAAAGCCCGCTGCACTCCATTGTTTTCAATGGAGCCCCCAGCATTCCAATGTTCTTATAGTTTATGGTGACTCCTGTACACTCTCTGGCCAATGTGAAAAAAGATTCCAAAAGCAAACGTTTTCACTTTTGCAGGGCTTCCTGTGTGCATCACTGCAAACTAACTCATAGAGCACGTTTCTTAGGAAAAACCAACACAGCAAAATTGTTCTGTCCGTGAAGGAAAGATGGGTGTGTTTAAGATAATGAGCAGTCCCATTCCACACAATAACTCCTAACTGGTTCTGCCCTCTTCCACTGAGACTACAACAAGGAGGTTAAAATCTGTTTTAGTATCAAGAGATACCTTTTGTCCTGGCTTCTGGTATGTCCAAAATATATAGTAAAGGTCTTCTCTGGTCCTTTTTAAGTAAATGACGTTCATGGGCCCTCCTGTCTTGCTTGGTTACATTGGGTCACCTTCATCCCCCACTTGAACATTCCGGGCCAAAACCATGGTCTTTGCTTTCAGAGCAGTATTTTACACCTCACCAAAGCAGCACTGTCAGACCAGCTGCAGATAGCCTAATGTTAATTTGCCTGAAAGAGCTTCAGTCAGAGAAACTGGTTATTAAAAGTTACCACTTCCAGTACATTTATCAAACATACAACTTCACCATTAGATTGAATTTTTAATAAATATTACCAACAGTGGTTGATCCAACTCTGTAGCGTATTCCTAACCAAAGATAAACAACTATCACAATACTGCACTTTAGCTTGTTACCATTAGAACATGCAATTCTGAAATTCCTACATGTTCTACTTCTAAATATCAGGCACCATATCTTGTGGGCAATAAGGCATATTTAAGAGTGACTTACTTGTTATTTAAAAGAAGGGTTTCCCTAGTGTCAAAATATTTATTTTGACATGTCTGCCTGATGGTTTAAGAGTCAGCAAACACCTATAGACTTGAAACCATGTTTTCCTTGTCAGTCTAGCGAGTGGCACAATGGATGCTGCAGTCCACAGTTGACATTTAACTTTATATGCCACTGGTTTCTTTTTTTACAGCATGTATTGTGGCCTCTTTGGAAAGTTAAACATGCCACTTAGCCATTAGCCAATTTTACAATGTTCTCGGAGTCCAAGCACATACAAATAGGGTTGAGAAATCAGTTCCCCAGTGCTCAGATTGCTAAAAAAAAACAGCAGCATCATTCCACAAAAAGAGGGGATGACGACGCAAAAAAATTCACTTTTCCATACATACAGATGTATATCAACGTCATACGTTTCCACTCTGCAAGGATACAGCCATATTAATGTAACATTGTTTGACTAATTTATCTCTTAAAAAAACAGTTCTGCAGTGCTATTTAAATACAACATCTCCTAGAAAAGTTACACAAACACATACCTTATGGCTATGCATCAGAGACTGCAGGGGCATTATCAGAGTAAGAAAACAATCCTCTCTTTGATATATGATTTACTTTCCTGAGATCAAAGCTATTGCCCTTCCCCTTACCTCTCAAGAGCTACTAGGATGCCTATTGTGATTCTTATTCTCATCTCTTTGACTTTCAATATAGTCACCCATGCTGCTATGCTTACATCAGTCACATCTCCTCTCCTTCTTAGAATTAACATTAGAGCATTAACCTAAAGTCAACTTACCAATTTAACTAATCTTTATGATAGTGGTTCCTCTATTCCCTGTCTACATTGCTAACATTAGCCAAGCTCTGACATAGAGCTACACTGCTTCCCATTATATATTGCCTCCTTCAACAACATTTCTTTTTTAGGCATTTACTGTCATCTCTATGAACTTAAAATGAAAAGTATTTTCTCCTTTCTTTCTGTCTCCCCTCACACCCAGATACACATTGTTAGAAATGGGGTTTTTGGTTGGCAGTTAGGTTGCCCTCTGTCCAAGCAAGAACCCTTACTCTAGTCAGGGTAAGTCACACACAATCCAAAATCAGCCTGTGCTCACCCTCCGGTAGCTTGGCACGAGCAGCCAGGCTTAACTTAGAAGGCAATGTGTAAAGTATTTGTGCAATAAGTCATACAATACCACCATATAACACCACAAAAATACACCACACAGTGTTTAGAAAAATATATAATATTTATCAGGATAATTGTAGAACTATCACAGGAAAGTGATATAAAGTGTCTTAAGTCTTTAGAATGCAATACAGTGTCTTTCAAGCACAAAGTACCTGGTTTCTGGGGGGAAATCTCCTCAGAGGGCCACAGGAGAAGAGATGCGTGGAAAAAGGGGTGTGTGCGTCGATTTCCGCTCAGCACACACAGACTTGCGTCGTTCTTTTCCACGCGGGGAAGTCGGGCGTCGTTTTCCGGCGCGCAGACAGTCTCTTTTCGTGGGTCGCGGGGATTACCAGATGTCCCGGGTCTGTGCGTGGATTCTCCTGCTTATTTTCCGGCTGCGCGTCGTTCTGCGGGGCTGCGCGTCGAAGTTTCGATCTCACGGTAGGCGTCGCGTCGATTTCTCCTTGGAAGTCGGGCGGCGTTGTCCTTGCGAGGCCGTGCGTCGAAATTTTGGTCTCACAGCAGGCGTCGCGTCGATTTCTCCTTGGAAGTCGGGCGGCGTTGTCCTTGCGAGGCCGTGCGTCAAAGTTTCGCACTCACGGTAGGCGTCGCGTCGATTTCTCCTGGAAAGTCGGGCGGCTTTGTCCTTGCGAGGTTGTGCGTCGAAGTCTCGATCGTCCCGAGGGCGTCGCGTCGATCAGCGTCGGTGTGCGGCGTTTTTCTCGCCGCGAAACAAGCTGTGCGTCGAAATTTTCGGCGCACGGAGCGTCCAAGTGAAAGGAAGAAGTCTTTTTGGTCCTGAGACTTCAAGGAACAGGAGACAAGCTCTATCCAAGCCCTTGGAGAGCACTTTCACAGCCAGACAAGAGTTCAGCAAGGCAGCAGGGCAACAGCAAGACAGCAGTCCTTTGTAGAAAGCAGACAGGTGAGTCCTTTGAGCAGCCAGGCAGTTCTTCTTGGCAGGATGTAGTTTCTGGTTCAGGTTTCTTCTCCAGCAAGTGTCTGATGAGGTAGGGCAGAGGCCCTGTTTTATACTAAGTTGTGCCTTTGAAGTGGGGGTGACTTCAAAGGGTCTCTAAGAAATGCACCAAGCCCCCTTTCAGTTCAATCCTGTCTGCCAGAGTCCCAGTAGGGGGTGTGGCAGTCCTTTGTGTGAGGGCTGGCCCTCCACCCTCCCAGCCCAGGAAGACCCATTCAAAATGCAGATGTATGCAAGTGAGGCTGAGTACCCTGTGTTTGGGGTGTGTCTGAGTGAATGCACAAGGAGCTGTCAACTAAACCTAGCCAGACGTGGATTGAAGGGCACAACAAGATTTTAGTGGAAAGAAATGCTCACTTTCTAAAAGTGGCATTTCTAGAATAGTAATATTAAATCCGACTTCACCAGTCAGCAGGATTTTGTATTACCACTCTGGCCATACTAAATATGACCTTCCTGCTCCTTTCAGATCAGCAGCTGCCACTTCAACAGTGTATGAGGGCAGCCCCAATGTTAGCCTATGAAGGGAGCAGGCCTCACAGTAGTGTAAAAACGAATTTAGGAGTTTTACACTACCAGGACATATAACTACACAGGTACATGTCCTGCCTTTTACCTACACAGCACCCTGCTCTAGGGGTTACTTAGGGCACACATTAGGGATGACTTATATGTAGTAAAAGGGGAGTTCTAGGCTTGGCAAGTACTTTTAAATGCCAAGTCGAAGTGGCAGTGAAACTGCACACACAGGCCTTGCAATGGCAGGCCTGAGACAGGGTTAAGGGGCTACTGAGGTGGGTGGCACAACCAGTGCTGCAGGCCCACTAGTAGCATTTAATCTACCTGCCCTAGGCACATGTAGTGCACTCTGCCAGGGACTTACAAGTAAATTAAATAGTCAATCATGGATAAACCAATCAGTAGTACAATTTACACAGAGAGCATATGCACTTTAGCACTGGTTAGCAGTGGTAAAGTGCCCAGAGGTCAAAAGCCAACAACAACAGGTCAGAAAAAAATAGGAGGAAGGAGGCAAAAAGTTTGGGGATGTCCCTGTCAAAAAGCCAGGTCCAACACACATCTTCATCTGCCTGAACGCTGTTTAATGTTGGATGTCCACACATCACTTAACTGAACTCGACTACAACAGAAGACATTCTGGGTCGGATTACGAGTTTGGCGGCCCCATTGCGGGACTGCCAAACTCGCAGAGAGGATGCCATTGCGATGGCGTGGCATCCCCCCCTCCTCCCTATTACACGATCTCCACTGGTCTGACCTGGCTGATTGGCGGAAACCTTGAAATAGAGTGTTCTTGCCAGTCAGACCTGCGGGTACAGTACTACGAGATAGCACTCAGCTCCCTTAAAGGAGCTGAGTGCTATCTTGTAGCACAGAAGGGGCCGCCCAGAACCCTCCAAATGCGCACTGTCTGCAAAGCAGACGGTGCACATTCTGATGGTGCTGAGCCCCCAGCACTTGTTCTCTGTCAGCCTTGTCATGATTGGGAAGCCGCTATGAAAAGGATGGAGGAGAGGATGGTTGTAATCTGCAAGGCAGCGATTAATCCAGCGCCGCCCTGGGTGATTACGACTAGGACCTCTGTCAGCCCAGTGGGATCTTGGATCCTAATGGAGACGCAGTCTGCTGGCAGATCCGCCCACTAAACTTGCAATGTGGCAGTTGGACTGCCACAACCACGGTGGTCCAACCTCCACCGCGAGTCTGGCAGTCTTTTGACTGCCAGACATGTGATCAGACCCTAAGTTAGTTTCTCATTTTACTCATATTCTCCTTTCGACAAAACTGTAAGGAATATGCAGATTCCTTTTAACCTTCCCAGATACACATTACCCTTTTCTTAATATTCAAGACAAACTCGAAGGGGACCCATATACGACCAAGTCTCAGAGATTGTAAAGCCTCTTCTAAGCAATATCTTATTAGAAATTGCAGACAGGTTTTGAGTCTGTAAAATTGAGGTTGAGGTTGAATTGGCAATTGAGTAGGGCTCCCAGTCACAAGCATATGAGTGAAGTAATTTTAATGATCATTCTGTACAGCAGCTCAAGCAGACTTGTGAATAACCATTCCCCTTTGTCAGGGAAAAGAGGTCCAGGGCTATCTTGATAGCAACACGTTCTAAACATACTTCAATGAGTGTACCAAGGAAATGATCAAGAGCAAAATGAACTATTAGTTTACACTGCAATGTTGCGTGAAATTAAAAAGTTATATGCATTATCCTGATGAGAATTTGATGTTTTGATAAGGATTCGACATGATAGTATAGTGTTGTGTTTCAAAAACATGGCCTGGTGAATACCATGTTTTAGGGCTATATATGGAAGTTACTCATCATTCATCTCAATGTCTACTAGTAATGGTTAATATGGGTGTTACCACTCTACTCTTCCATCTTTTTCAACAATCTATTCATGTAGCTCACTACACTGTTTGCATAACATTGCACTCTTGCTGCTGCCTGCAGTACCCTTCAGCGTTGCCCTTGGCCCCGAGCACAGAAGTCTATTGTGGGTGTGTGTCGATTTGGTAGAGCCCATCTTATTCAGCTCACCAGACCCACAAGAGTGCAGCAGCACTGCAGCCAACAATTTCTGCGCTCTTCAGACATGGAGCTTGGCAGCGCATCTGAAGTGGGAGGTGAGACAATGGTCGCTGCCACACATTAGAAGCAACCATTTCCCACTTTTTTACAGGCTGCCCTTTGTCACCACCATAGCCAAAGGTAAAAAACAATGGAATGAGAGGAAATGTCTCCGACACCAATATGCCTTGGTTCGTGATTATATGGTTCTGAGTAGTATGTGGGTATATCCTTCAAACACCTCACTTAGGTGCAGTGCACCTCTGTCCTATAGTCACAGCCTTACTGACATACTCCATGCAGAACTCTCCACTGCTCCGGATAGGATGCCGCTGTGAACAGCTTTCGATCGCCTGAGCCACACACTATTTTAACACAGATGACAAAGATGTACCATGTTCCGCACACCTAGCCAAGCTCCGCGAACACCATGGAGCTGTGAAAGTGTCAAGTTGGGATCACTGCTTCCATCTTGTAAGTCAATAGAGGGCATGTTGTGGATCGGCAGGGAGAGAGACTTGAATGTGTGTGTGTGTGAGCCTTTGTGTATGACTGTATGTTTGTGTGTGTGTGACTGTAAGTTTGTGTGTGTTTGAATTTTAATCATTTTAGGCAAGATGCTGGTTATCTTTCAAATAAAGGTGTTCTTTTTATGTGAAATGTCTGTGGGCTTTCATGGTGGTTACTTTCCCATCCCTCCCATAATAGTGGCCCCTCCTTGACCTCATTTCTGCATTCTAGGCATAAAAATCGTCTACAACTGATACAATGGTTTCCTATCAGTGAGGTTTTGTGGGCACATTATGTGGCATGCTGCCTACGCCTTACATGAAGGTGGTCTAGGATGGTGCCCATTCTTGGCAGTGTTGTAGCCATAACTTCCTTCACCTGCCTGAAATGTTGCACATCCTCATATATTGTGCACATATATGATATGATTCTGACGATGCTTGGCATGTTAGTTGTGTAACCTGTCCTAAATTATGGTCTCCATGTGTGCATGGTTCTGTACTATTGGCTAATACTAATTTCTACTTTTTATGCCTGCTTTATTATGCATATCATGCCTACATGACACATAAACGTTACTCACAACTCACAACTCTGAGTTATGGCCATTATTTTAGATTTGCTATAACTGTATCACTTGTTCACAAGTTGTAAATATACACAATGTTGATTTCCATGGGGCCATACTCTTACTGGACCTAATTGTTATCCTTTTGATTGCAGTCAGGCAGACATTTTACTGGATGTGGGCCAGGGGATCTGCCTATTCTTTTTATTGTTTTCTTTCTCGGGCGAGAAATCCACGCTTTCTATCACTGAAATGATTTGATGTGTTTAAATGACTTTCACATCATAAATTCTAAATGCACACTCACCCTAACAATTCTTTTATCAGTAGAACTATTTTATCAGGTCATACCATGTTCATCACTGTAGAAATCAAGATGCTTAGTGATTTTCCCCTACTTAATGTACCTTCAAAAAACCACAGTTGAGGACTTGGTCACTTTTACAAACAGCTACATTGAACGTAGGTGAAAAAAAGTGTTAATGTAACTTTTATGCCCAGCTGATAGAACTAGACAGAGGTATAGCCACAATAATGGAGAAGATGAACAACTGAACCTCCTGAGGCTGGTAAGGGTCCTGATGGTGGAAGTTAACATGAGAAGCGGGAAGCCATTTTGTTTTTTAGAATTCTATTCAATGCAGCTTTCACATCCTGGTTCCTCAAGCTGTAGATCAGAGGATTCAGCATGGGGATGATGATGGTGTAAAAGATAGATATCACTTTATCAGTTTCATCTGAGTGTCTGCTGCTGGGGCGCAGATACATATTGAGGCCAGTGCCATGAAAGAGAACTACACAGATAAGGTGGGATGAACAGGTGGAGAAAGCTCTACGCCTTCCTGCTGAAGAATGGATCCTAAGGATAGTGACGACAATTTTGGTGTATTATAATCCTAAAGGTATGACATAGAAAATTCCAAAGATTGCAATTGTTGAGTATACTATGATCTCATTGAGAGAAGTGTCAATGCAGGAGAGCTTAAACAATGGGAATAGGTCACAAAAGTAGTGGGAAACATTCTCCCTACAAAAATAGAGCCTAAATGTTATTAATGTATACATCACTCCATATATTACTCCTCCTACGTAGGGAACAGCAGCAAGCTGTTTACAAAATTGTTCTGTCATTAGAATTGCATAATGTAATGGTTTACAAATAGCTGTGTAGCGATCAAATGCCATGACCGAAATGAGGAGGGACTCAGAAACAACTAGGCTGGAGTAGAAAAATAGCTGAGTGGCACATCCACTTAGGGATATAACATTTTTCTCAACTAAGAAGCTCAACAGCATCTTGGGAGTGATATTTGATGAGTAACAGAGATCCACAAAGGAGAGGTTACTGATGAAGAAGTACATGGGTGAGTGAAGGTGAACATCATTCCAATACAAGAAGATGATTCCGATATTATCCAGCACAGTAATGATGTAGACGAGAAGGAAGAAGAAAAAGAGAGGCGCCTGCAGTTTCGGGTCAGTGGTGAGTCCCGCAAGGATCAACCGCATTACAGTGGTCTGGTTCCCAACTTCCATGTCAATGGTGTTTAAAACCTGCTGGGAACACTATATGATTTATATTTTTATAGTGATGATATGATCCTTGTCACATACAATGCAAATCTATTAATGGCGAATTTCTTTCCTAATGGTGACACTCTGTTAAAGGGCCATTACGCACTAATGTGTAATATTTTTTCATTTTGTAATCTATTTCATGTTTCTATATATAAATTATGACATTTCTAATAGTAAGTGACAAGGAACAAAATCTTACAATCCAATAATTACATTATGAAAAACAGAAATGAGATAGGACAAGCACAGTCAGTAGGAGCATGAACTCAGAAACCTCTTTGCATTACAGCACCTGGTATGATTAGAGCACTGAATTATAAATAAATCAATTCACTAGACTTATTAAAGAATGAGCAATTTAGGATCCAAGTACCAAGGACAGATCAAAATCAGTCTGTGTTTTTCCAAGTCAGTTGTTTGAGACCTGCCAATGTATTTGTGATGAGGCTGACATATTATCAATTTCCACAGAATATGCTCATTTATAGGAGGCTGCAAATATGTCTGCTTCATTAATATGAATAAGGCCGGAGGCAATGTGTCACACTGTGCAAACGCACTGATGGAATCATGAGAAGAACAGCAGACATAATCCTTACATTTGTATTCTTACCCCTTCTTTAAGGTATCCCCATTTCTACCTTAAAGAGACAGTGGTAGGCCTCATGGGGATGATGGTTTTTAAAATACAAAATAAAAAACCCTTCCACGACTGGAATAACATTTGGGTAAATGTACAGTGGTCTTCTGGGTCACTGTCATGTCCCTCCCCCAATGCACCTACTGACATTCATAAGTTGAAGTTGTTCACTCTGGGAACACCTACAATGTGACTATGGGATTTGGTATTCTGTCTCCTCTACTTGTTCGGCTTTTGGAAATTTGGCTTTAAAGTCTACCCACAATAAATACTACACCCTATCTTGCAACAGCATAAATCAAGATAATAGTCAGATAAAAACGGAATAAATTAGCCCGGCCGTACATGATAAGGATATTGCAAGTCCCTCAGGAGTTCCATGACTATATACAGTAGAGTAATGAGGCCAAAAGCCAAGCTCCTTTATAAGATTATGGAACTCTTGGTGACTTGCAATATGCCAATTGTGAATGCCAGGGGCTACTTTATCCTATATCATACATAGTCACACCATCACCTTTCCCACAAACTACTAAAAACCTCGGTACATAACTATTCCATATGAAAGAGCAAGCATGTTTTCAAACTTTTTTTAAATAAAAACTAAATCTGCAGTAACTCTGAATGTGTAGAAACATGCAACAGGATTCTAGCTTTTGTGTGAGAAGTGCAAAAAATAAACATGCTATACTTTTCAACATAGCCTATGAAAATAGAGCAGAATACAGAAAAGCAACATTCTATTTTAGTTGTTTTAAACAGCTCCTTCATTTATGGTCTGTGACCTGAATTTCCATTCACCTGGGCTATTGGTTCCGGCAGCAGGCATTGTGACTTCAGAACTCAACTGTAATAAGTTGTAATAGTTGACTTATGTCTTTTTATTATTATTGACAATTGAGTGTGTCTCAAGCCACTGATTAGATAGAAATTAGGGACTGCTGTTTACACAAGGAATACTGAGTCCCATTGTTAGAAACTGGGTCTCTAGTTGGTAGAGGTATGCACCATGTACAGGTAAGGACCACAATAGTCCTGGTCAGGATAATTCAAAACAAAATCTAAATTGTTCTATGCTCACCCTTTGGTAGCTTAACACAGGGCAAGTAGGCTTAACTTAGAAGGCAATGTAAAAAAGTATTTGTACAATTATCCATTTAGTAACACAGTGAAAAGACCACAAAACATACTCCACAACAGTTTAGGAAAATAAATAATATTTATCTGAATAAAATAAGACCAAAACCAATAAAATCTAATAAGCACAAGTAAATACATCACTTTTAAAAGGTTTAGATGGTTCTTGATTCATTAAATTAGTGGTTGTGTCTTTTTAAAACACAGTAGCTGGGATGCATAAAAAATTATGATGCAGATAGCGACAGAGGAGGTGATGTGTTGGAATATAAAGTGATGCGTCGATTTTTCAGGCATGGTGGAGGTGATGCTTAAATTCTTTCCCTGTGGACAAGGTGAAGTGCTGATTCCCAAGTGCACAGCCTTGGCTCCTTACTGTAGTGTGGGGATATTTTGATGCCAAGGGACGATGCACGGAAAATCCAAAACATGCCGGGAGGATGGAACTGGCACAGCATTGATCCGATAGGCGATGCAGCACTTTTTCAACCCGGAGACAGGCACTGCGACAATCCTGCAGGTGTTGTGTCAAATTTTGCAGAAGTTGTTCTGGATGTTGCTGCACTTGTTTCTTCTTTGTTACACCAGAGGTCACTCCCACTGGCCCAGGAACTAGATTTGGCACCACTTGGCAAGGCAGGACTCTCTGAACCCAGGTGTTGGCAGATGAAGTCCTTGATGTCCCTGAGACTTTTTAACAGGGGGCAAGCTTAGTCCAAGCCCTTGGAGAACTTTTGGAAGCAGAATGTAGAAAGCAAAGTCCAGTCATTTCACCCCTAGGACAGAAGCATTGAGCTGCAGGCCAGCACAGCAAAGCAACAGGCAGAGTTGCAGTCCCTCCTACAGCATCCCGCTCTTCTTCCTGGCAGAATGTCCTCAGTCTAGCAGGATTCTAGCTTTGTGGGATCAGAGGTCCAGTACTTATAATAATTTCTGTCTTTGAAGTAGGCAAACCTCAAAGAGAAGATTGTGTACAGAGGTGTATTTCATAGCACTGATGAAGGTGCTAAGCATTGTGAGAGTGCTTCTTGTTGACTGATGAGGTACATCTCATTGAGATGGGCCAGTGCTCTATGCTGAATTACTTGAGACATACAAACATGGCAGCACTACAGATCTCATCACATTCACACAAGCTATGCCACGATTTCACTGCACATATTTGTCTTGCACTATGTCAGCTGCTCATGTACATCATCAGCAAACACGCTTGTGCAAAGCCAAGTGTTCTTACAGATCGAATGTAACAGGTCATGGCCTGCCTTTTTCACAAAATCCAGGTCAGTGGTCAAAGAGAATAATATGCCATTGTTTAAATTGATGAGAATCTGACAAAGGGCCCCATTCACACAGGTAAACATACACATGTGTATTTACTCATGTGTATAAATAATACTACCCATAGGAGTAACTCTTCACTTGTTTGCTATTCATAATTTCTATAGATATTCCCCATTTCCCAGTGTAGATGTACACCTCTGTGCGGACTTCGATGTACCCTGCCCATCAAATTAGAGGGTTGAGCCTCCTCAAAACAATTTGGAGCATATTTATGAGAGACTTGTGCTGGCGTGCATACCTTTTAGTGATGCAGCAGTGACGCTAACCTCACAACCATATTTGGGCAGCTACGCAAAGTTACTTCGCGTGGCTTTGAATGGCCTCATAGATATGGAGTAAGACAGCGCAAATCAATGCATTGCCTTACTCGGAGCCAAGGAGGCATTCTATGTGCATTTCTGTTGTTTTTCCTATGCAACTCCCATGGGTTTGTTTGATTCATCCCCCAGCCTGTAAATCTGGGGATGCACCAAAACCTTACGTCTTCCCAGGTGAGGCACAAGGAGGAGAAATATTTTCACTTCTCCTTGTTTTTTCCACTTCCTATGTGTTCTGCATTCTGCAACACACATAGAAATTGGAAAAAGCCTCCCAGGATTGTTTGTGTGCAGGAAGGTGCCCCTTCCTGCACAAAGACAGTCCTGCAAACAATGCAGACTCAGGGGTCCCTGCATTAGTGCTAGGCTGCCAAAATATCACCAAAGCAGTTGGAAGGGACAGAAATGTGCCATATTGCATAAATACCATCAGGTGGGGGGCACAGAAACCAAAGATAGCATTATAGATAGCTTCCCGGAGAATCAAATAAGGGAAACAGGAATAAATTCCAGGAAGGATGGTGCTCCAAGACCGAATGGGCTGCCTCAAGCATTGTATTTGTCAAACACAGATTTATGGATACCAGTACTAGCCACAGTTTATGACTGTGTGCTACAACAGCAGATAGTACCAGATTCTTGGCCGGGCTCTATATTAAATCCTGTTTATAAGGAAGGTAACAGAGATGCACCAGAAAACTATCGATTAATTATGTTACAAGATATGGAAGCAAAGTATTTTGCTAGCCTACTACTAAGTGAATTACGAGAATGGGCAATGGAAAGAAAGATTTTCTCACTCAATCAACCCGGATTCACACAAGGAGTAGCAATGGAAACTAATATACTAGCATTATCCTTGTTAATGGATAAACAATCTCTTGCTTTGTCGACTTTAAACCAGCCTACGACTCTGTAAATCAAAATTTACTATGAGTGAAGCTCACAGCACTGGGCATTCCATCCACTCTTCTCAAAGCTATGCAGCTCCTGTACACTGATACTTGGGTGAGGATGCGGCTAGGGGATGGGTCTGTCTTGTCAAGAAAAATAGATACCTTTCAAGGACTAAAGCAAGGCTGTGTCCTTGCACCCTATCTTTTCAATCTGTTCTTAGCAGACTTATCACAAGAACTAAAAGTAGTAAACTCACGTGCACCCAGACTAGGTCAGATAACTATCTCTAATCTGCTACATGCAGATGATGTTGTTCTGATAAGCCAAACGCAAGTCGGGCTTCAAAGACTACTGGGAGGGCTAACAAACTACTCAAAGCAAAATGGTCTGGCAGTAAACTTAGAAAAGACCAAGGTAATGGAATGTAGCCGAAGGATAAATAAAAAATATAGATGGTTCATCAACGGAGAACAGGTAGAGCTAGTTCATTCCTATCGATACCTGGGAGTACGGTTTGATGAACATGGCTGCTTTACCCAACATAGAGAGGAGTTAAAAAGGAAAGGTCTAACACTGCGCATAGCGCTCTCAACCCTAAAACGAACCTTGAATGGCCCTAGAATCTTACCATTATTAAGGGTGATATCAGCCAAATTGGCACTTAGCTTAACGTATGGCAGTGTTGCACTATGGGGGCGCGATGCACTATGTCCAAATACAAGTATAATAAGAACATATAGACAGCTATTTCACAGACCCCAAATGCATCGCCAGCACCAATACGCTTGGAGTTTGGGCTAATAAACCAGAAAATAGCGAGAAAAGCGGCCTACATGAAAACTTGATATAGAATAAAAACAAATAAGAGAAATTACCTGTGTCAGGTTTTGTGGCAAGAACTCCAAAGAAATAGTGAGCATCCGGCTGCGCTCTGGACAAGGCAATAAATGATTTAGGGCTGCAAGAAAGCTGGGAAAGTAACCTATCTGTAGCATGTTTCAAAAGAGTGGTAAACAACAAAACCAAGATGCTATCTCTATTGAATGACAAAGAAATATTATCAGAAAGATCGCATGCCTGGGGGGTACTAAATGATTATAAACGCCTACAACAGCAGCTCTATTTCGAAGAAGGCTGGTCCCCTGTTCTAAGAATGGAATTTCTGTATATATTTGCCTAGGGAAGTTACCTGGTGATAATAAAGACTATTCAGGGGGTAAGGAGAGCCCTAGTGAAATTCATAGGTTATGTAATAAGGGGAAGAGGAATATGATTCGCCTTTATGTCTGTGCCCTGCCTTAGAGCAAGAGAGAAAATGCCTGCTAAAATTGCTTTTTAATCAATGTGGTATAAGGACATGCAGGCAGGCAGTAATAGCATGCCTTAAACCAGGTGACCCAATCCTGAACTCACGTATGGTGAAAATTTTAAAGAAGACTGAGAAGAAATCTCTAGGAAAATGAATAGAACAATGAGACAGGAGGGGTTCCAAAAAGACCAAGGTTACGGACTATTTTTCCCTTTTAAGCTGTTTTTATTTAAGAAGTGTAATATTTACACATTTTATATGAAAATGAAATTTGATTTTACGCTGGCAACATATGGTACACCATTGTAATGGTTTTTATTAACTGTACCATAAAGATTATTCATTCATTCATAAATACATCTCATTCATGCCCTTTCCTGTTGATGCAAGGCAGCGCAGGAAGATGACTTACTGTTCTGCACTATGCCAACATTTTTGTAAATTTGGCTGCTGGTATTTGTTACTATTATTAGTATAGTTTCACCTGCAGGTGGAGAGCTCCACATCCATGACAGGGATAGCCACATGGGAACATATAGAGAAAATGTTTTTTTTCCTATATTTGAATGCATAAAATATAAATGTGATATGTGAATACAGGGTCTAGTAGACAACATTTCTGTGACCAGCGTGTCATGTGAGCAGCCTCTGAGGCTACTTGTAAGTGTTCTGATGCAGGGGATGTGAGAATATTCATGCCAGGTCAAGTTCAGTGCTGAGGCTGTGCTTCTCCAAAATATGCCTGTGTTTCATTTTGAAGGGTTGTCAGTGTTATTGAGGCATTCGTAATCTTTGGGAAAATCATCAATGTCCATGGTTGGAATGTATGGACAGAGGTAAATATATATCAATCTACGAATACCAGTTTTAGGGTGTGCTATATGTTACTGCTATTCACAAGTGAGATGTTCAGTTCTTTATGGGCAAGTATGCCTTGTGCAGTTGTCAGACGTCTTCCATGTTAATACTATTCTTCAATTTGAATGTTTTGAAGCTTAAAGATTTGACCCAATGTAGAAACTGCACATACTGTAGAGGCACATATTTATACTTTTTTAGCGCTGCATTTGGGTAGTTTTTTGTCACAAAATCGGCGCAAAATTACAAAATTTGGGGCATATTTATACTCTGTTTGCACCGAATTAGTGTCATTTTTTTTACTCTAATTCAGTGCAAAACTAACTCCATATTTATACTTTGGTGCTAGACCCCTCTAGCGCCAAATTTATGGAGTTAAAGTCATTTTTTTAAAGTGGAGACCTACTTGCCCTAATAAGATGCAAGGTAGGCGTTCCTGTGCAAAAAATGACTCTATAGCCTTAACGCCATACTTAGGGGCATATTTATACTCCGTGGGATATTTATACTCTGTTTGCACCGAATTAGTGTCATTTTTTTTACTCTAATTCGGTGCAAATCTAACTCCATATTTATACTTTGGTGCTAGACCCGTCTAGCACCAAGGCCCTGATTTATACTTTTTTTGTGCCGCATTAACGTCATTTTTTTATGCAAAAGTGGCGCAAACGTACAAAATAATGACCCTTATTTATACTTTTTGCTGCAAAACTGCACTAACTCAGTTTTGCACCAAAAAGTTTAGCACCGGCTTGCACCATTTCTGTGCACCAGCCGGGCACCATATTTATGGAATTGTGCAAGCCGGTGCAAAGGGTAGGCTAGAGTAAAAAAAAATGACTTTAGTCGGGTGGGGCTGGCAGTATAGAAGAAGAGAGTTTAGCACCAAAAAATAACTTTAGGCAGGTTAGAGTAAAAAAAAATGACTCTAACCAGAATAGTGTCATTTTATGGTGCTAAACCTACCATGCCACATGACTCCTGCCTTAGAAAAGGCAGGAGTCATTCCCACCACCCCAATGGCCAACACAGAGGACAGGGGTCCCCTGGGCATGGCAACTGCACCATGTGCCACGTATGGGGGCCCCCTTCAGGGCCCCCATGGCACTTTAAAAAAAAAAAAAATGCAATCTTACCTGTACTTGCCTGGGATGGGATCCCCCATCCTCCGCAGTCACTCTGGTGTTGGTGGGGAAATAGGCCCACCGGTCCCCCAACGCCTGCCCTGACCCAGGCTTTAAAAAATGGGGCAAAGCAAGCTTTGCCCCATTTTTTTACCCCTCCTCCTTCCCTTGCACCATTTTTGCATGAGAGTATAAATATGGCGTTAAGGCCTAAGAGTCATTTTTTGCACGGGAACGCCCACTTTGCATCTCATTAAGACAAGGTAAGTTTCCACTTCCCATAAATGACTTTAACTCCATAAATTTGGTGCTAGACGGGTCTAGCACCAAAGTATAAATATGGAGTTTGTTTTGCACTGAATTAGAGTAAACAAAAATGACGCTAATTCAGTGCAAACAGAGTATAAATATGCCCCTTAGCATCAAAACATGATGCTAATCTGGTTAGAGTCATTTATTTTGACTCAAACCTGCCTAACGTCATTTTTTTTTTTAAGCTAGACTACCCTTTGCACCGGCTTGCACCATTCCATAAATATGGTGCCCAGCTGGTGCTAAAAAATGGTGCAAGCCAGTGCAAATCTTTTTGGTGCAAAATTGCGTTAGTGCAGTTTTGCATCAAAAAGTATAAATAAGGCCCTTTGGCCCGTATTTATACTCCGTTTGCGCCGAATTAGCGTCGTTTTTTTCGACGCAAATTCGGCGCAAAACTAACGCCATATTTATACTTTGGCGTTAGACGCGTCTAGCGCCAAAGTATGGGCAAATAGCGTCATTTTTTTGCGTGAACGCCTTCCTTGCGTTAATGAGATGCAAGGAAGGCGTTCCCGTCTAAAAAAATGACGGCGACGCAAATGCGTCGTATTTATACTCCCGGGCAAAAATCACGCCCGGGAGTTGGCGGGTCAAAAAACCCCGCATTTGCGCCACTATTTAACGCCTGGGTCAGGGTAGGCGTTAAGGGGCCTGGGGGCTCAAAATGAGCCCACAGGTGCCCTCCCCTGCCCCCAGGGACCCCCCCTGCCACCCCTGCCCACCCCAGGAGGACACCCAAGGATGGAGGGACCCACCCCAGGGACATTCAGGTAAGTTCAGGTAAGTATAATTTTTTATATTTTTTAATTTTTTTTGGTGGCATAGGGGGGCCTTATTTGTGCCCCCCTACATGCCACTATGCCCAATGACCATGCCCAGGGGACATAAGTCCCCTGGGCATGGCCATTGGGCAAGGGGGCATGACTCCTGTCTTTACTAAGACAGGAGTCATTTAAATGGCGTCTGGGCGTCGAAAAAAATTGCGCAAATCGGGTTGAGGCGCTTTTTTTGCCTCAACCTGACTTGCCCCATTTTAAGACGCCCTAACGCCATTTTCCCCCTACGCCGGCGCTGCCTGGTCTACGTGTTTTTTTTCAACGCACACCAGGCAGCACCGGTCTGCTAGCGCCGGCTAACGCCATTCCATAAATACGGCGCCCGCATGGCGCTTCAGAATGGCGTTAGACGGCGCTAAATTTTTTGACGCTAAACTGCGTTAGCGCAGTTTAGCGTCAAAAAGTATAAATATGGGCCTTTGTATTTTGTAAGTTTGCGCCGATTTTGTGTAAAAAAACGACACAAATGCGGCGCAAAAAAGTATAACTATGGGGCATATATTCCTATCATCTTGTGTTTATTCAGTCAATCATGGTCATTCCTTCGTTCATTCCTCCCGTTGTCCTGTTGATTGAGTTTGTAGGAAATATTTTCTCTTTTGCTTAGAAGAGCAACTTTGCCTTCTGTCAGGAACTACTTTGTGCGTATATATTTGGTGATAGTAAATTTTCAGTTGAGGTCCCTTTCATGGGTTAATGTCTGTACTGGTGCCAATACATGAGCTCAAGAGTGTCATATGTTGTTCAACAATATATTATGAGTGATGTGTGTATGGAGTTTGTTACGCATTCATCACTGGAACTGTCCCATTTAGGATTGACATTTGTACTTGGAAAGGAATGTGTTACTTGTGTTTTTTTTCAACTGATGGAGAGCTGCTTTTGAACTTAAAAGCCTCATTGGTGAATTTTCTAATGTTTTCTGACTCAGTTTTGTGGTTTGGTGAGATGATCAGGGTCGATGCATTCCCAGAACTTCAAATTTCTTAATCTTTAATGGCGTTAGTGCGCAGCAGGCTTATTAATGCAAATGTTAGCATAACCAGTCAGGTTGATATAACTGGGCTTCCGATTGCCTGTAAAAGAAACGCTGTTTTATTCATCACGTTTAAGAGCCTGCTGGATTATTTTCCATTAGCAAGAAAATAGTCAAAATAGGATTTGTTTTGTTGTGCAATTTATCAAAGTGTATCTAACATGTGTTTCCAAAGAAGCCATGCCGGAGATGTTCTCACAATGTTGCAAATAATCGAGGCTGTTAGTCAAAACTCTTCGCCACAACTGTATGTTTATTCATTTAAATGATTTATTGTTCAGCAGAGCAATACCATTTCCCCTAGAATGTAAGTTAAATGAGAAACTAGTATATTATTATTTAGGCAGATCTTTAGACTAGTCTGTCTAGTGTAATACAATTGCTGAAATATTGTTTTATTATGTCATGTAAGTTTATTAGTTCAGTCACTCACGTTATGTTGAGAGAATACTTTTTCGCTCCTCTAAAATTCTATATTCTGGGGTGTGTGTCACACTTTCCCGAGGCTTTGATCAAGCATTTCCCTATGACGGACTGTTCTTTGATTTATAATATTCATGTGCAGGACCTTACTTGTCTTTAAACTGAGCAGTCCCTATGTCAGTTTTACTGTTACTTTCTGTACTTAAAATATTTTTTTTTTCATACTTTTCCATGCTTCATTACTGAGCAATCGGACTGTTACTTGAATCTGTGCAATATTTTGATTTGCTATTCTCCAGATTTAATTTCGAATCTCTCGTTTATGAGCTATGTTAATGCTTGTTTAAACTGACTAACTATATTTTTCTTTCCGAAGTTATTATATTTTGAACACACGTTCATGCTTTTAACTTTAAACATTGTCCTGCATGTGCTTTATTGATGTGCCTTGGGCTCGCGTACTTAGGGACTAACACGGCCTGCACATCTGTCCTTTCATAGTTTCTTGGTGGAAAGAGCCACAACCCCGTGAACAGCCCCCTTCATTAGAGGTTGTGCATTGTTATTCATACAAGCATAAAGCATCGAGCATATGCTAAAATGAAAGCAAATTTCATGGCTTATGACTATGGCCCATATTTATACTTTTTGACGCAAATCAGCGCTTTGGCAGATTTGCGTCAAGAAGTTTACCTCCGGCTAATGCCATTCCAATGCGCCAGCCGAGCACCTTATTTGTGGAATGATGTTAGCCGGCGCTGCGGCCTGGTTAGCAGCAAAATAAATGACTCTAATCGGGCAGCGGAGGCGAAGGGAAGAGTGTGCGCCAAAGAATGGTGCAAAGTCAGGTTAGAGTAAAAAATATTGGCTCTAACCTGACTTGCGCCAGTATTTGTCGCACAACCCCCATGGAAATGACTCCTGTCTTAGCAAAGACAGGAGTCATGCCCCCCTTCCCAATGGCCATGCCCAGGGGACTTCTGTCCCCTGGGCATGGCCATTGGGCACAGTGGCATGTAAGGGGGCCTAAGTTAGGCTCCCCTATACCACTTAAAAATATATATATATATATACTTACCTGCACTTACCTGCACTCACCATGGATGGGTCCCCCCATCCATGGGTGTCCTCCATGGGTGGGCGAGGGTGGCTGGGGGTGTTCCTGCGTGCAGGGAAGGACACCTGTGGACTGTTTCCATGGTCTCCCAGCATGGAAATGAGCCCACAGGTCCCTTAACGCCTGGCCTGACCCAGGCGTGAAAAAAACAGCGCAAATCTGGCTGAGGGCCATGTTTTTAGGCCCGCCTCTTCCTGTGCGTCATTTTGATGCCGGAGGATAAATAAGGCACACATGCCTTAGAGTCATATTTTGCAGGGGAACGCCTACCTTGCATGTCATTAGTGCAAGGTAGGTTTTCACGTACAAAAAATTACTCAAACTCCATAAATTTGGCGCTAGGCGCCAAAGTATAAATATGGAGCTAAGTTTGCACCGAATTTGCGTAAAAACAATGATGCAAATCCAGCACAAACAGAGTATAAATATGGGCCTATGTGCCTAATTCTAAATGCTTGCTAAAGGTATTTTCAGTTCTAAATTGTGAACTGCTCAAGCAAGTGTTAAATTGTGAATATTATGAGTTATAGTAATCAGTTAAGCAAAGAGGTCAACATGTCTTATGTTAGACTAACAGAATCATCCTACATTGTTGTTCTGAGAACCTTACATTGTCCGATCAGTGATCCAGTCTCCAGCATTATTCATCATAAAGCCAATGAAACAAATGTGTTATACGACCATATCTAATTGATACATGCTGCCATTAAAACAAGCAGGTAAATAAACAAACATGACCAGATAGATAGAGGTAGTTTTCCCAAGGGCCTAAATGCAGCACCATAACAAATGGCATCAATTCAACTGAATAAAGAAAAACATTTGAGTTTATTTAAAATGTTGGTTTTATCTTTTATCAACTATCAATAAACAAAACTATGAGGTGGCCCTAGTAATTCAACCCTACTAACCTACACAACTCTGTGACATAATTAGGAAAAATCTGAAAATGCCATTGCCAATGTAGTCACAGGATAATGTTATGTGTGAAGCACATTAAGCTCTGCGGGGCAAGCGATTCAAAAACCAACCACCTATTTATACCTAGTGTGCACACATAAAAGAAAATAGGACCATTCACCTACCTCTTTGTTAATAATACTTTGCATAATCTGCAAAAACACATCATGAGCTACAAATGAGCCATCCTTACCTAGGTCACAGATGCATCTGTCCCACAAACTGGCCTAAATACATATATGGTACAGCTGTGGCATTTAAATATGCACCTATTTCCTTGGGAGACATAATATCCTCTAAGGTACCACTGCTTCTGAATTACGCATGTGCCCAAAGGAGCTAATTAAATATTCTACATATGATTCCCTTTGGTTATGAACCTGCCTTGCATATCATAATTTATCTTTTTCTGTCATATCTAGAGACAGGTTTAGGTGCCTGGCAGGAATTCATCTAATCACATACACAACAAACCTCACACACCAAACACAACATACAACGTACAGATACAGAAAGGGGCTTCCGGACAGCTCTTTTCAGTGATTGACTCCAAACCAGACTGCTGCTATTTTTTTCAAGATTTAATAGACATGATATTGTTATGATCCCCTCTCTCTATTATTGGACAGTGATTTAAACATCGTCCTAGGACGAGGATACATATAATTAGATCACATGTACTCAATGCACAGGTACCATCACATACAGTCCTAGGGAACATGTGGTAGCTCAATGAACTAGTAGATATCTTCAGGAATAGACAGGAGGGACAGACATTTACACACCCAGGGATACTCCTTATATTCAGTTGTCAATGGCATGTCATGAGAAACCAATTGTGAGACATTAGATTGTTGGTTGACTGGGGTGTGAGCCCTGATCAAGCAATAGCCACAATCCCTTACAAGGTAAACTACCGAGAAAAGTCACTACATTAACCTACGCTTAATCCTGGGTAGCATGGCACAAAAAGCAGTCTTGCGTAACTTAGAAGCAGTGTATAAAGTCCACACAAACAGTAATAAGGGGTAAGCACAACACAAGAAAAATCCTCAACAATTTTTTTAAAAAAGAGTGAATTTTAATAAATTATTTGACAGCAAAACAACACACATCCAATCAGTAGAAAGTTATGAATTTTAAAAGTTTTAAGTGAAATCTAGTGCCTAGAAGATCAAAGCACCAACCGCAGACATCTAGTTGAATGAGATTTGGTCACAGTTGAAAGTTAAGGCAAACTGTGATGGAGCATGGTTCGGATACAAGTCAGCGCTCTTCAAACCATCGGACATATTGAAAATCCTAAAGAAAATTGTCTTACAAGGTAGAAGTTCAACATGGCAAGGCTGCAGGAGTGTCCAAGGAGGGAGCATTGTCATCTGATTGTTGTGGAGTGAAGTGGCTGTGAAAGTTTTTTTCCTTTGGACTTAGTCGCTGTAATGTCATTCAAAAATCTCCTTTCGGATGAAGCACAAGGCTATAGCCTAAGACAGTTCCATGGGGTCAGATACCCCTTTGGCAAAGGGCCACTGAAACAGATTTGCTGATATAAAGAAGGATGTAGAAGGAGAAACCACAAAGTCAATCAGAACAGCAATGCATCTGAGGCAGATAGGTGGGCAGGTGGTCCCGGTCTAATCCTAGTTTTGGCCATATTTTGTTTCAGTCCTCTCTTTTAGAAATTGCCCATCTAGGCACCTTTAGCACGAAAACCAAGGGTCCAGGGCTGTTCGGACACCTCTTGGGGGATTAGGACTCACTCAGCCTAGACCCAGGTGTGGCCTGAAGATGGTGAGACCCTGGTATGCTCCTGTGGCTCTAAACCTGAACAGGCCAGCAAACTAATCTTTGGAGTCACTTCTGGTAGTCCTGGGTGCAGGTGTAGATGCAGGGCACTGGCACCCACTGGCAGTTCTCCAGAAGCCACACCTCTACACCTTACCATGCGAGTAGTAAGAAAGAGTGGAAGGAGATCCTTGGGGTGGAGCTAGAGTGGCCAGGTTGAGGAAGAGGGAATCTTGTCTAATTATTGACCTCAATACCAAATCTCCTAACAGCCTGAACTCTGATGAAGAGTTACATGTTCATTTATGTTAAGTTATTTTGTGAAGTACTGTGAGAAAGTCATACTTTTAGTATGCTCACCCCAAAGTTTCTGACGCATATTGGTTCTAACTGATCCTGACTGTGCCCTGGGCTATGCTAAACAGGCCCAGGGCCAGTGCTCTGAATAAAACCTATAAATGAGATTCAGCAACACACAGAAGGTGGGATGAACAGGTAGAGAAGGGTCTGCACCTCCTGCTGAAGAATAGATTAAGGATAGAGATGAAAATATTTGTGTATGATACTTCTAAAGGTATAACACAGAAAATGCAATTGATGAGTATACTATGACCTGATTAAGGGAAGTATTCACTCAGGAGAGCTTAAACAATGTAAAAAGGTCACAAAAATGCAGTTTAAATGTTAATAATGTAGACATAACTTTCACACTCCGCACGTCCTATGTAGTGTACAGCTGCAAGGTGATTACATATTTGTTCCTTCATTAGAATCACATAATGTAATAGTTTATAAATAGCCATGTGGTGTACAAATGCAGCACCTCCACTCACGGATATAATGTTCTTCTCAACTAATAAGCTCATCAGCATCTTGGCAGTGATATTTGAGTAGTAACAGAGATCCACAAAAGAGAGGATACTGATGAAGAAGTACGTGGACGAGTGAAGGTGAACATCATTCTAAAACAGGAAGATGGCCCCAATATTGTACACCACAGGCATGAGGTAGGCGAGAAGGAAGAAGTAAGAGAGGCACCTGCAGTTTCGGGTCAGTGGTGAGTCTGCAAGAATAAACCTGATCACAGTGGTCTGGTTCCCAACTTCCTTGTTAATGGTGTTTAAAAACTGCTGGGATAAACTAAAGGATATATTAGTGAAGTGATAGTCTTCATCACTTCTGAACAATGCAAATCGATGGTGGTAATTCAATAGAGAACAAATGTCACAAACTCCTCTTGTGCCATGACCCTCTCTTGTGCCACATCCCCCTCATTTGCGCTCTGTGATACAGGCCTTACACACAGAGCACATGTTATCATTCCCCACTGGTGCCTCTTGTCCTCCTGCAACTAATGGTCCAGAGCTAGACTGACCGTAGCGGGCATTGGGTGTTTCCCTGGGAGGCTGGAAGGGTCGGGGCTGGGGTTCTTATTTGGTGCCAGTTTCGCAGCGGTGCTGCAATATCAGCCCCCATTAACAAAAGAAACAAGGCTTCACACTTGCACCCTACCCCATCCCAGGGTTGGTCTGACAAAACTGTCAGGGCTGCTTTGGGTTCCCAGTTCTGCCATGCCATGGTACCCCTTTCAGAGCACTTAAAACTGGACAAAGTGAGTTGAGGGTTAAAATAGTTGTAGATGTTGGCAATCTTGCTGTGGAAGCAATTGGATAGTGATTCCCAGAGTCGCACAGGTGTTGTGAGGGGTATACTGTGTTTTCTCTGGCAGTCAGATCGGAGAATTCCTAGATGATCTTAAAGAGTTCCTTGTTGTGGCTGGCTGCGGTGTTGATGCAGTAGTTGTTGGCTGTTATTTTAGCCTCTTTGATGCACCGGTGCTGTTTTGTGTCTCACTCTGTCGGAGGGGTCCTTGGAGATGTTCCATCGCTCCTCAAATAGAAGACAGTTACTTTTGGTGCTTCTGAGCTGGCTTGTCTTGACGTTCTGTTGGTTTTTACCGGTTTCAGAGGGGTGACTTCTTGGCCCATTTCCTGATCCAGGTGGAGACGTTGTGGGCGGCCTGATCAAGGTCTGTGTTGGGTGGTGTAGTGCTGAAAGCCTGCATCCATTGGCTCTCAGTTACTTTACCCCTGCTGCTGTGGGTGGCACTTTGGTGCTTGGTGATGGTGTGCTGGGACTGGGAGATTATGAAGTGGATGATTGTGTGGTCAGTCCAGGAGAGTTCCGTGGTGTGGGTGAATTTGATTCTGTCACTGGAAGAGAAGATAGTGTTTAGGGTGTGTCCAGTTCTGTGGGTGGGTTTGAAGACTACTTGGGGGGGGTCCAATGTTGCTGAGGTTCTCCAGTAGGAATGTGGAGTTAGTGTCCTTGGGGTTCTCAATGTGGAAGTTGAGGTCGCTGAGCAGCATCTATTGATCTATTGGGGAGAGGTGATGGCAAGGGGGGTGATGATGTTGATGATGGTGTCGTAGAAAGCCAGACGGGGACCTGGTGGTCTGTATGTGAGGGTACCTCTTAGCATTGTCTTGGCGTCAATGTGCAGTAGGAAGTTAAAGTGCTCCATGACAGGCATTAGGTTGTAATTCATAGTGAAGCATTGGATGGCTTCCTTGAATATTATGGTGATTCCTCTGCCATGCTTGTTGAGGCAGCCCTGGTGTATCATCTTCAATCCAGCATGTGTGTTAGTGGAAAAGTCAGGGTTGGAGGCGGGTTTGGGGTTCAAGGATGAAGGTGACCTCTGGGGTGAGGGTGGTGATGGTGTCCCAGATTTGCTGAGGGAACAGGCATTGAGCAGGGTATCAGTGTAGCAGTTCTGGGTTGATGGTGGTCTTCTGGGAGGTATTCGTGTTCTGTGTAGGTAGGTGGTGGTCCTGTGAAGCAGGAGAAGTGATAGTGGCAGCAGGTTAAAGGTCCTTCTTCAGAGCGCGGGGTAGACATGCATCAACAGGAGTCCTGGCATCTGGTGTTGAGGACCAGGAGCTTCTCTGCAGAGTAGCAGCAGATGGTGGGAAGACAAGGGGTCCTTGCACTGGGCGCAGTTCAGGCATGGATGGGTACAGACGGGCTTCCCTTAAGCAAGATGGCGGTGTGCCTGCTATGCTGATGCACAGCGACTGCCATTAAGTAGGTCCTAGAGTGAGGGAGGGCATGGAAGTGGTACAGAGAGTAGGAAAACATTGGTGCATAGTGGGGCAGCAAAAGAGCAGGAAGTACAAAGGGGAGGCAGTGGGGTCCTGAAACAGGGCAATAAGCAGAAAAAGCAGAGAAAAAGCAACAAAGCAAAGCATAAGCAGTAGGAACTATACTGCAAGCTCCACATAGCACTTAGCAGTGAGTACAGGGAGAGCCGGTGAAAAAGTACAAACACTCTCTTTTACAACCAGTGCAACTTGAAATGCAGAGAAATCTTTTTCAGGGGACATTCCCACCAGACATAGTCAACAGAACTCATTCTCTTCTCTCTTCAATGGCCTGTGGAGATTAGTGAAATCAATGGGCCTCGTGACATGATGACACCGCAGATGGGAGGGAGAGGGGCAGCTCAAGCACCGGAGGTTTCCTTTAAACTTTACACAGCATTGGCCAATGGCCAACAGACACACTGGAGAGCGTGTGCAGGCATTGGCCATTAGCTGACGTTCACACTAAGGGACAAATTTATAAGCCACTAGCACCACCTTGCGCCACATTAATGTCATTATTTTTGATGGTTTTGTGGTCCTAGAGGCCAAAATACCTGTGCCGTAATTACAGACTGTGTAACCCTTTGTGTCAAATTATGCCTGCGTCCAGGATAATGTATGCAAAGGGGGCGTTCCCCCATCAGGGGAGGCAAAAAAAGGTGCAAGGAAATCTATAGGATTTCCTTGCGCATTTTTTACGGCACTTTTAACGCCTGTTCAGAGCAGCCGTTAAAAGGGGGCTTCCACTATTTAGAATGGGCCCCTATGTACTCTGCAGGAGTAGCAGAAACATTTTGGCACTCCTCCTGTAGAGTACATCAATAGCGTCATGAAAAATGATGCTATCTCCCCCTACCCTGCGCCACGGTGTGCCGTATTTTAAATACGGTGCACACATGGTGGCGGTAGGGTGGCGCTAAGGGGCGCAGGGAATGTGCAGCTCTTTCCATAAATTTGCCACTAACAGTGTTAAAGTAATTAGCCAAGGTGTTGGAAAATGGGTTATTGGTAAGGGCAGGTAGGTACCTACACTTAGCAATAGGTCAGTAACCTCCACTAAGGTCCAGTTAGGTCTCAGTAAATTAACCCCAGCTCAACCCTTGGTAGCTTGTCAACGAGCGTCAAGGCTTAATTTAGGAGACAGAGTGTAAAGCATTCAAATATCACAAAACAGTAATTAAATAAAACACAGGAAACAGTTTAAAAATCCAAAACCAATTCATAAAAATAGATTATATTTTTATCTTTAAAATGACACCAAAACGAATAAAATCGGATAAGGGAAACCGGAGATATGAATTTTTAAAGAATTATAATTTTTTTGCGAAACAAAAAGCGCCAATCGGGTCATCTGGTTGCACCTCGACCGGGGCAAAGTAAAAGTTTAAGGCCGACCGCGATGGAGCCCTGCTCGGCTACAGGCCGCGGGAGGCCTCGGTTAAAAGTTTACCTTCACACTTAGGGGGTCATTCTGACCCTGGCAGTCTCTGACAGGCTGGCGGTGCTTCAAAGCCCATTCCAACCGTGGCGGTAAAGCCGCGGTCAGAAAACCGGGTCCGGCGGTTTCCCGCCGTATTTCCCCCGGCTGGGCGAATCCTGCATGGCGGCGCTGCAAGCAGCGCCGCCATGGGGATTCTGACCCCCTTCCCGCCAGCCTGTTTCTGGTGGTTTTCACCGCCAGGAACAGTCTGGGGGGAACGGGTGTCCTGGGGCCCCCTAACAGGGCCCCAGCATGCTTTTCACTGTCTGCATAGCAGACAGTGAAAAGCGCGCCGGGTGCAACTGCACCCGTCGCACACCTGCAACACCGCCGGCTCCATTCGGAGCCGGCTTCTGTGTTGCAGGCCCCTTTCCCGCTGGGCTGCCGGGCGCTGCCTTAGGTAGCGCCCGCCGGCCCAGCGGGAAAGTTAGAATGGCCCCAGCGGTCTTTTGACCGCGGGGCGGCCAAATGGCGGATCCCTCTAGGCGGGCGGCAACCGCCGCCCGCCGGGGTCAGAATGACCCCCATAGTCTCTTTTTCGAAGATTTTCTTCAGCGGGACGAACCTGCCAGTCCAATCCGACCTCCTGGAGCCCTTCTCCGGATACACGATGCGGGAATCCTCGGTGGAGATTTTTACCTTCGGACTTAGTCGTTTTTTCGAGGTGAAAATCCTTCAACCGGGGTAAACCTGGATCTTGATCAGATGTCCATAGAGCCCTCCTCGGATACGCTGGCTGGGAGGTCCTGGTCAACTTTTTACCTTCGGACTTAGTCTCTTTTTCTGAGATTTTCTTTACCAGGACGAACCAGCAAATCAGGCCGGGTCACGGTTGAGGCAAGCTGGCAAGAGTTGCTGCGGCGGGTCGGTCCCTCTATGGAGCTTTTTTTCAAAAGTTCTCCAAACTTCTGGTGCTTCTCCCAGATGTCCTTTTAAGGTTCTTTTGGGGTCCACAGCTCACCCCAAGGGTCCAGCAGTTCTGAGATGGTACTTGGGGTGCAGACTACAACTCCCAGAATGCACCTGGCGCAAACTCCTTTTTGGCCACTGGACAGTGGTCAGCAGGTCGCTTTCTTCAGGAGTTGGTGCAGGGGACTCTGGTTAGCAATTTTCACCTGTAGCAAACAGGGAGTCCCTCCTTGAACCAGCTGAAGCCAGGCAAAGTCCTTCTTGTGGTGAAGCCCAGGTGTGCAGCTGGTGCAGTCCTTCTGAATGCAGGTTCCAGGTGCAGGCCAGGGTGCCAGCAGGGCAGTCCTTCTTCTTCTGTAGTTCATCCTTGTTGGATGTGGTAGGGAACTGAGGTGTGGGTGCAGGTCTGCCAGTTTTATCCTTGCTCCTGGGTGAAAAGCAGGGGGGTCCTGGTTCTCCAATCAGGTGCAGGGTCCTTCCCCCTGTGATGACCACTTCCTGGGAAGTGTGGCAAACATCAATCCAAGGAGGAAACATGCTCTAAAAATCCATCATGGCTGAATCTGATTTTTGGAGGTTACATCTGGCTGAGCCCAACCACTGGTGTGGCTAAAAATCATAAACACACCCCTCTCCTGCCCTCTCCTAATCTAATCAAGGGGGCACCTAGTTGTCTGGGGTTGCAGGATGTGGGGGTGTTGCTGGTTGCTCCAAATGTCCTTCTCTGCCTTTGAAGACCAGCTTGGCAGCCCTCCCTCTTCCTGCCTCACCATCTGCTGATGGGATATTCCCTTCCACAGGCACATTCCTTTGTGTGAAGCCAGGCCACTTCACACCTCATCAAGGTATCCTGGCCAGACTGCTAGAGGCTGGCCAATCAGAGCACAGCAGCAAAAACAATGCAGGGCTGAAATTGGCAACTTTTCAGGTAAAGTTTAAAACTCTTTACCTGAACAAGTTATATTAAATCCCACAACTGGAAGTTGTGGGATTTATTACAACAATTAATTTGATACCAAATTCTTGGTATGCATCGTTCAAGGAGATTAAAAAAATTAAAATAAAGTCTCCCCATTCTAGCCTATGAAGGCCATTTACTACAATGAGGGAAAAACGAATTTGGCTGTTTTTACCTCACCAGGGCTTATAAAACTATTTTTATAAGGCCCCTGCTTATAGTTACATGGCACCCAGCCCTAGGGGCACATAGGGCACACCTTATGGGTGACCTATATGTAAAAATAAGGTAGTTTAAGACTTTGGAACTACTTTTAATTCCAATGTCGAATTTGCATATAACTTTAATTTAAAAGTAGCCAGCAAGGCAGGCCTGCCTTTAAAATTACACTGGGCACCTCAGCAGTGCACCTATGGGTGCACTACCTATGCTGAGGTCCCTAAACCTACATGCCCTACCATATACTAGGGACTTATAGGTAGGTTAACTTAGCCAATTATAATTAGCCTAATTTGCATATCCATTTAACACAGAGCACTGGCCCTGGGACTGGTAAGCAGTATCCAGGGCACAGCCAAGAGTCAGTAAATCACCAGCAAAAAGTGTAAAATGGGGGCAAAAAGTTAGGGGGCCTCTGCAATCAGCCCTGTTTTCTCACACAAGGGAAATTCAGGGATACATAAAAGCAAATAACTCACTTGGAGGGAATAGTGTAGATATAATTTGTCACTGCTCACAATTATATGAACTGTTTATAAAGAAGATTCAAGGAATAGATGGTTGCATGATGAGGGTTTAGATCCTCTGCTATTTAAATAATTGAACATTGATGGAAATTTTAGACCCAAATCTACTGTAAGTGAAGAGGAAAATACTTCATTTTACCATAGGATCCTAATTTTTTTTTTTTTATTAAACGATTTGGGTCATATTCACAAGGCTCATTGTGCAGGGCGGAGTAGCAAGTGCCTTGTTGCGCCACCCTGTGCCATCGGGAAAGGGCAGAAATATGCTGTATCTACAAGATACAGTGCATTTCTGTCCTCTCCCCCTGCGCTGGTGCACAAATGTTGTCATTCCCCAACGCAGGGAGCCATGCACTGTTGTGCGAGGGTGCCTGCATTGTGGGGATGATTGTTTTTGTGCAGGGAGGGGAACCTTCCTGCACAAAAACAATCAATGGAGGTGATTTCCTCCTTGTATGTGTGACAAGCAGTATAAAAAGTAATTCTATCTTGTGTTAACCTTAAGAGACTCTTTCTACCTCAGCTAAATATGGCAAAGTGTAGCAAAAATGATGTGGCTAAATGGCTACTACCATTTGGCTAAATCACCATTTTGGCATAGGAAATGGTACTAAAACCAGAGTGAAATGTATTTATCTCTCTTAAATAAGATACCAAGGTATGGCTTCATTCAGTGTCTGCATATTGAGCACATTTTCACTGAAATGGGGCTGTGTACATCTCATTAACTAACTTTACAAGACAGTACAGTAGATGCAGGAAGAACAGCTCATGAGATAACAATTTTAGGTCAGCTGTGTAGGCAGCAGAATTTATGGCCTGATTTAGCAGATACAGTGGTGCCTCAAATTACCTCCAGCATCTACCTGCGAAACTCAGAGATGACCTTCGGCCCAGCAATCATCTCTCTACATTGAAAGGAAATACTGTCAGGGCAGTTGCTTTCACTATAATAAAGGTTTGTTGCCCAACTGACATCATTTTTTAAGGCCATCTATCTCACTTTTACAAAACATTTGTTTTTCAGAAACAAACCCCAAAAAGCAAGAACTTCTTTCTGAAAAACAGAAAGCTAAATACCTGCACAGTTTCAGAGTATTCACTTAGAGAGATGGATTCATTGTTGTTTCCTACCTGTCCGTCTCCACCATGTTTCTCTTTTGGTGACAGACAGGAAAAAAGGCATTGCATTATCCACCCTAAATAGGATGGGTGGTGTAATGTCCTTTCTCAGAAGCCCCCAAATCCCTCCAGGTATCAGTGGAATTATTCAATTGATGGAGCCAATACTTAAAGTCCACCATCTCCAAATGAGTACAAGAGTACTCTGACACATTTGCAACGGAATACTCAATCCTCTTCATCTGTGCAGACATTATGAGACCCTATACTTTAAATATACATGAGACCATGTTCATTTGAAGTCTATTGATTTGCCATAGAATCATAAGGCACTCTGGCAGTCTACAACATAATCTACAGTCTTTCCACTACACCAAGAAGTCACATCACTGCAACTCAATTTTACAAGCTGGTATGCTAAGTCATGCTAAGTAGATAACAGTAGTAAAGATACTACTTTTGAGGCAAACCCTACAATAAAATGTCTACATCTAAATGTTCCGGTAGTTGCATAATTTCTTACTATATATTTTTGTAAAATTGGTGTTTAGTCATCAGGGAAATCATTATGCACTCCACCTTTCATTGTTTCTACTAAACAATATTTCACTGAATATTAGAATTCACTGCAAATTCTATTTGGCATTTATTGGTGAACAGATGTTTTGCGGAACCATAGTGTGTTTTTTAAATGTTTTACTCACATCACAGTTGTTTAGAAACATCACAAGTGACAATGTTCACATTACCAAAGGTCCAATTAAAAACATAGCTATTTTTTTGCCTTTTGGAGAGCAGATTCATACATAATATTTAATCAAAGGCTTTTGACCAATCCCTTGTGTAATTTAATTGTCATTCTGTTAACATGTACAGTATTTTACTAAAAATATATGAAATCATTCTTTGATTAATGAACTTCAGGGGAAGTACTCACAATCACATTAACATACAGCATAGCAGAAAAACACTGTCACCAATGTATGTTACTTTCTTATTGGTAAAGTATTTTTGAAAAGGATCTTAAGTAAGGCTCGCTTAACCTCCTGGTTTCTCAAGCTGTAGATCATTGGATTTAACATTGGAGATACAACAGCATACAGGGCAGACAAAACCTTGTCATTGCTACCTCCAAAGTTCAGAGCAGGAAGGACATAGGTGTAGATAATACTTCCAAAGAACAAACTCACAACCAGTAAGTGAGATGCACAGGTAGAAAAGGCTTTTCTCTTTTTCTCGGCAGAGCGAATCCTGATAATGGATGAGATAATGTATGTGTAAGTAACAATTATAAAAAAGAAGCACATCATGCCAAGGAAGATATCTGCCACCAGGGTCACAAGTTTCACATTGTGGGAATCCGACAGTGAAACCTTGGTTACTGCTGGTATTTCACAGAAAAAATGGTCCAGAAAAACTCTTTCAGAAAAAGACAACCTCAGGATCAAGCCGACGTGAAGCATGGAGTTTAAAATTCCAACAGTCCACACCGTAGCTGACAAGGAAACATATACCTTCTTACACATGACAAGTGTGTAATGCAGAGGAAGGCAGATGGCCACATACCTATCAAATGCCATCACTGTGAGAAGCAAGACTTCAGTGCCCAGTGCTGAGGAGAGCAAGAACATCTGTGTCATGCACTCATAGTATGAGATAGACTTTGTCTCAGATAGCAAAATTGCCATTAGCTTGGGGCTGATACATGAGGTAAAACAGATGTCCAAAACAGAAAGGTTGACCAGAAAAAAGTACATGGGAGTGTGAAGGTGAGTATCTGAAAATATAATGACGATAAACAGGAAGTTTCCAAACATAGCAAACAAGTAGCTCATCAAGAAAGCAGCAAAGAATGTGGACTGTAGATGTGCGTAGCTGGCAAAGCCCATAAGGAAGAACTCTGAGACTGAAGTTTGGTTTGTTTGTTCCATTTTAATTAGAATTGTCATCTACAGGAAGGAAAGAAAAAATGTTTGATTAAATTACAGACAAAAAGGAAAAGCGCAGTCTAATGGTTAGTGTCCTGGGAACAAAGCGTATTTTGACCTGCTTCTAAACCACAAATGATCAATTATTTACCTTAAGAAAAATACCATCTTTAAATCAATCTGAATTAAGATATGCCCTTAACACTTTAAATTTAATCTTAAAAGTTTTATGATCATTTACTTTTTTATAGCATCAGCTATTCTGAGTTCAGTGACAATCTACCAGAGTCGATGGTCATTATCAAGAGAATGGTAGGGGATAGTTCATTGCTGACCAAAGATACGTTATAACGATGAATTATAAGCTTTTTTTAAAAACAAATTGTCATTGGACATAAAAACTAATATAATCACCTCATCTACAAACTTTGTGGAGGAAACTGGGTTATTGGTTGAAAGGAGTGGAAGCTCTTCTCAAGTAAAACCACTAAAACTTACAATATAACCATGTGCTTAGCCCTCTAGTAGCTAGGCACAAAAGCAGTCAGGCTTCAGTTAGAGGCAGTGGGTAAAGTATTTATGCAGCACACAAACAGTAAGAAAGTGAAAACACAACAGAAGAAAACTCCCACACCAATCTAGAAAACAGAGTAAACTTTAATGAATACATTTTTATCGGAACAACGGAAATTCAATTAGTAGAACAGAGGGTATACAACTTCAAAGTTTCAGATAAGCATGACCCCTAAAAACACAAAACAACACTTGCAGTCTTCTGCTTATGCTAGACTGGGAGACAGTCACAAATTCAGGCCAACTGCAATGGAGTGTAGGTCTGATACAAGAACCAGCTTAGTCCCACTGAAAAAGTTACCTTCTCAAAGTATGGGACAAAGCGTCCAGTTTGCAGTTGAGAAAGCTATGAGGAGCAGCTTCACTGGAGCCTCACATATAAAGTTGTTACGGGTGGCAGCAATTGAGCATTAATGGGCCCATTTGAGGACATGAGGAGCCCAAAACTTCAGCATTTTACCTTTATTGGCAGAAGAATGCAAGACCAGAGGGTATACCTCTTGGGACCTGGGACTCACTCATGCAGAGGCCAGTAGGACTCAGGCAGATCCAGTTACAGGCCCAGTCAGGTTCAATTGCAGCAGGCAAAAAGACTATTACAGGGAGACATCTGGAGCTTGTTGTGTCCCTGTATCTCTAAACAAGAGGTGAGACAACGGACCTTTTGAGTCACTTGTGTTAGCCTGGGATGAAGGGAGCAGGTCCACTCTGCCTTCTAAAGAAGCAGGCAGGCCTCGTGCAGCAGGTCAATCCTCAGGTAGGAGTAAGGCAGTACTCTGTGGACAAGGCAAACATCAAGCAGCGGGGCAGTCCTCTGCAGATCTAGGTACTCCGTCGGTATTTGGAAAAAAACATTGAATATCGAGTTACAGAAATAGCGGGAAAAATATTGTGATGCAAAAATGTTATTGTCAAGAATATCGATTTTTTTCAGGTAATACTGTTGTCAATAATATCATTGTTGTTAATATTGTTTTCAATAATAGAGTTGTCAAAAGTATCAGTATATATTTGTTTATGTGTTATTATTGTTTATTTAAATGTTAATGCTATATTTATATATAGTTTGTAATTTTAAAATACTATTATATAACAATTAATTATTAATTTAATATTATACATTTAATTAATGAATACTTATGCAAATTGTGTTATATTTATATTGTTTAATGTTATTATGTAAAGTGTGATATAATTATTTTTTAAAGTTGTGTATTAGATGCTAGCTGCTGGGTTTGTAGGGACATAGAGTAGGAAGTTAATTAAGTAATAATACATTGTCTATTAGTTATTAATTTATTATTAAGTATGTAGTTGATTATTGATTTTGGTAAGTGTGTTATGCTTGTTTTTTTTTTTTTATTTAAGTGGTGTTGCTAGGCTGTTGGGGATATAGGCCCTTATTATGACCCCGGCGGTCTACTGACCACCATGGCCACGGTGGTGGTTTCACCGCCAACAGGCTGGCAGTGAAGACTGCCACATTATGACCTTAGCTGGTTGCTCTGCCAACCTGCCACATCCCCACTTGTACTGCCAGGGCAGTCAGACCCGCTGGCCCGGAGATGAGCATCTCTGACCCGGCAGTCCACAGAAGACCGCAGAGGTATTATGAGCCACCTTTACACCAGGGTCTTAGCAGCGGTAGCACCGCAACAAAAACCCTGATGGAAAGGCTACCAGTGACAGGTAATTCCTTCCCTGTCACCGGTAGACGACTCCCCCACCATCACCCCAGCAAGCACAATCTGACACCCACCCACCCCCTCCATCTATAGCGCCCCCTTCCCTAGTCCCCACCCTCTATCAGTTACAGCGCCCTCACTTCCCCACCAGGTACAGGGCCCCCACCAGGTACAGTGCCACCCCTTCCTGCACCCCCTACCAGTTACAGCGCCCCCTCCCTGCATAAAGATACACGCACAAACACCCACATGCACCGCGCATACACTCATTCACCAACACTGACATACATGCATTCACTCACATGCATCCATACACGCATTCACTTCAGCACTTATACACGCATTCACCACAACATACACACACGCATACACACTTACATTCATACACACATTCAACCACGCATACACATTCATGCACACACGCAGACAACACCCACTGACAAATGCACACACAACACCCTCCACCCCCTCCCCTGTCGGACGAACGACTTACCTGGTCCGTTGAGGATGTTGTCCGGCAGGGAAGGGGCGCTTCCACCACCAGCAGCTCCCCTCCATCAGGACACCACCAGGCCGTATTACTGCACATAATATGGCGGGCGGTGTCCTACTGGCAGGGCGGTGCCGGTGGTAGAACCACCCCAGCACTTCTACCCGCCAGCACGACTAGTGCTGCATTTCTGCCAAAAATGTGGCAAAAATCTAGAAGTACCTGTAATATGGTGGGCAGAAGATCACCAGCACTTGTGGTCCTCTGGCACCTGTGGCTTTGGCAGTCTTTGAAAAAGACCGCCAAAGTCATAATGAGGGCCACAGTATGGAAGTTAAATAAATAATAGATAAATAGCATTTTGTTAATTTATAATTAATTATTAAATTATTTAATAACTATGTAATTGTTTATTTTTTGTTTATATATATATATATATATATATATATATATATATATATATATATTAATTAATAATGTGCATATAAAGAGTTTTTTATTTGTTCTAAATTAATAGAGTTATTCAAATATGTTATGTATTTGAAGTGAAGTACTTTCCATGCTGTTGCACAGACTACAGTTGAAACAGTAAATTTAACTCCTCTGATGTTGATCACATTCCCTACTGTTGCGCTGTTTGGAGTTGGAATAATTTATTTAACACTGGTTAAGTCCTAATGAAGTCCTACACTTTCTCTAATGTTGCATACACTGGAGTGGGAATAGTATATCTATTGTTCCCAGTCTCAAATAGATTTCCTAATATTGGTTAAACATAATTTTCAAATATTTGTATATATTGGTATTTGTTTTTACATTTCGGAATTTTTTTTTAAATATCTCATTTGTTTTTTTTTTATTTTTAAATGTTATTTGTTTGTAATGTATTTAATGCTTTGAAATTACATTTTTTATATTTTTCTGGGGGAATAGTAAAATGAATCCTTGGAAGTCAAACACTTCCCCTACTGTTGAATGAACTGGAGTGAGAATAGAAAATGTAACCCCTTTAAAGTCCAACACTTTCCATACTGTTGCACAGACTGGAGAGAGAATAGTACATTTCATCCATATGAATTCCAACACTTTCCCTACTGTTTCACAAGTGGGAGTGGAAATAGCAAATGTAATCACTTCAAAGTGCAATGCTTTCCCTACTGTTGTATGGACTGGAGTGGCAATAGAAACATTCACCTCTTTGAAGTCCAACGCTTTCCCTACGGTTTCACGGAATGATGTGGGAATAGTGAATCGAATCCCTACAAAGTCCAATTCATTTGCTATTGATGCAAAGACTGGAGTGGGAATATTACATTTAATCCCTCCAAAGTTCAAAATTGTTGCCATCGCTGCACAGTCTGGAGTCCGACACTTCCCATTCTGTTGCACAGACTGAAGTAGGAATAGTAAATGTTATCTCTTCAAAGTCCAACACTTTCCCTACTGTTGTGCAGACAGCAATAGGAATACCAAATCCTACAAACATTTACTACTGTTGCACAGGAGGGGGAAGGCTATGGGCCTGATTACGAGTTTGGCAGTCCCAGACTGCTGTATTACAATGCAAACAGGCTGGACTGCCTCCTATCAATCAATCAATCAATCAAAAAAATGTGTAGAGCGCGCTACTCACCTGTGAGGGTCTCAAGTCGCTAGGGGAGGGGAAACGGGGGGGCAGGGAGGGTCACTGATCGAACAACCATGTCTTGAGGTTCTTTCTGAAGACCAGTAGGTCTTTGGTTTTGCGAAGGTCGGTGGGGAGGGAGTTCCAGGTTTTGGGGGTAGGGTAGGAGAAAGACCTGCCTTCTGTGGTGGTGCTTTGGATGCGGGGGACTGTGGCTAGGGCGAGGTCGGCTGATCGGTGGTTGCGTGTGGGAGTGTGGAAGTTAACTCTTTCATTGAGGTAGGTTGGGCCGGTGTTGTGGAGAGATTTGTGTGCGTGGATGAGGATCTTGAATGTGATTCTCTCGTCTATGGGGAGCCAGTGAAGGGATTTGAGGTGTGGTGAGATTCGTTCGTGGGGGGGAGGCCAAGGAAGAGGCGTGCAGCTGTGTTCTGGATTCTCTGGAGTTTGCGTTTGAGTTTGAGTGTGGTGCCGGCATAGAGGGCGTTACCGTAGTCCAGTCTGCTGCTGATGAGTGCTTGGGTGACTGTCTTTCTGGTTTCAGGGGAAATCCATTTGAAGGATTTTTTTAGAGTGCGGAGTGTGTGGAAGCAGGAGGAGGTTAGAGCATTGATTTGCTGTGTTATGGAGAGGGAGGGGTCGATGATGATGCCGAGGTTGCGTGCGTGGGTTGCGGGGGTGGGTGCGGGGCCTAGGGCGGTGGGCCACCAGGAGTCATCCCATGTGGTTTTGTTGGGGCCGAAGATGATGATCTCGGTTTTGTTGGAGTTAAGCTTGAGGTGGTTAGTTGTCATCCAGTTGGGGGTGTCGAGGAGATTGGCATGTAGGTTGGTTTTGGCGGTGGTGGGGTTGCGGGTGAGGGAGAGGATGAGTTGGGTGTCATCTGCATAGGAGAGGATAGTGATTCCGTGTGCTCGGAGGATGTTGGCTAGGTGGATCATGTAGATGTTGAAGAGTGTGGGGCTGAGGGAGGACCCTTGGGGGACTCCCCAGGTGATCGTGGTATTGTTGGAGTGGAAGGTCAGAAGGCGGACTCTTTGGGTCCGGTCGGTGAGGAAGGAGGTGAGCCAGTCTTGGGCTTTGTGGCGAATTCCTATGTTGTGGAGGCGTGTGCAGAGTGTGTGGTGGCAGACGGTGTCAAAGGCTGCGGAGAGGTCTAGGTGGATGAGTGCGACAGTCTCGCCTTTGTCAACTTTGGTCCTGATGTCATCAGTGCATGCGATGAGGGCGGTTTCTGTGCTGTGGTTCTTGCGAAACCCAGATTGTGAGGGGTCAAGAGTGCTGTTTGCTTCTAGGAAGTGGGATAGGCGGGTGTTGACTAATTTCTCTGCAACCTTGGCGGGGAAAGGGAGGAGGGAGATGGGGCGGTAGTTGGAGAGGATCTCTGGGTCGGCTTGTTTTTTTTTTAGGAGAGCGGTGATTTCTGCGTGCTTCCAGGGGTCTGGGTAGGTGGTGGAGTCGAAAGAGGAGTTGATTATGTAGTAGAGTATGGGGGCGATGGTAGGGCTAGCTTTGTTGTAGATGCAGTGTGGACAGGGGTCGGAGGGGGAACCGGAGTGGATGAAGTTCATGTTTTTTTTGGTTTCTTCGTGTGTGGTGGGGGTCCATGTGGAGAGTGTGGTGGGGGGGTCCTGAGTGGGGGTTGGGTTGGGTGAGTGAGGGGTTTGTGTGGTGGGTGTGTGTGGCATGAAACTGTTGTGGATGTCAAGGATTTTGTGGAGGAAGTGGTTGGAAAGGGCTTCACATAGGGGCTGTGTGTGTGTGTGTGTGTGGGGGGTCTATGTTGCTGGCTTTGGGTTTGGAAAGTTCATTGATGATGGTGAAGAGTTCTTTGCTGTTTTGAGAGTTGTTGCCAAGGCGTGTCTTGTAGTGATCTCTTTTGGCGGTGCGTATGAGTTGGTGATGGGTGCGAATGGTGGTTTTGAGGGTGGAGAGGTTGGTTGTGGAAGGCTCTAGTCTCCATATTTTCTCAACTTGGCGGCATTTGCGCTTGGAGTCTTGGAGTTCAGGGGTGAACCATGGGGCGTTCTTGATTTTGCGGGTGGCGATGTGATTTCCGAGGGGGGCTAGTGTGTCTGCGCAGGTAGTGATCCATTTGGAGAGGTTGTGTGCTCCTGTGTTGGGGTTGTTGGTGTGGGGGGTGTTGTGGGCCATTTGGGAGTTTAGTCGTTCTGTGGGGATCTTGTCCCACATGCGGTAGGGTGTGGTGTGTTGATGGTAGTGTGTGGGGGGTTTGGTGAAGGAGAAGTGGACGCAGCAGTGGTCAGTCCAGAGGAGTTCAGTGGTGTGGGTGTAGGCTATGTGTTGGCTTGAGGTGAAAATAGCGTTGAGCGTGTGTCCTGCTGAGTGGGTGGGTGTGGTGACCAGTTGTTTGAGTCCGAGGTTGGTGAGGTTGTCTATGAGGGAGGTAGTGTTGTGGTCTTGTGGGTTTTCTAAGTGAAAGTTGAAATCACCAAGTATGATGTAGTCTGTGGAGGTGAGGGCATGCGAGCTGATGCTGTTGGCGATGGCGTCGCAGAAGCAAAAAAGGCAGACCGGTGGCAAGATGGTGGCTTGCATCTAGGTGGCCCGACCTCAAGGGCTGTCAGCACTGCGGCCAACCACCGAGCCTATTACAAACACAGTCTCCATGGCGGTCTTCTTGTGGTGGTTAGCCAATGATGGTCGTCAGCCGCTGTAAAGGTCCAACAAAGTAACAAACTAGTGCACATTGGATGAATTCAAATGCAAATCAGCTGACACACATTGGTTCAGTGGGCACACCTGCAAATAACAGTATAAAACATACGTCTTCACAGACCACAATATTTTGCATTTTCACAGGGAGCCAAAGAACACCGACCACCTTTCATTGAATTTTCCATAGATCAGGCTCCCCTATTTCAAACATCCCACAGAACAGCCTGCATATACTTTTGTCCATTCATTCCCTAATGCACTTTCTCTGTTAGGTAAGCCCTTGTCAAAAACTTTAGTTGTCCACTATGTCATATTAAAAAAAGCCCTGTTTTTCGGAAGATGATTTGAGAGTCATGTTGGATGAAATCATAAGTAGAGCCACACTTTTTTGGAGCCCAAGGTGAGCACACTCCTCTCAGTAAAAAAATGAAAATGTGGGACAGGATAGTCAACAGAGTGAATGCTGTAGGCACTACATTGCGCAGAAAGGAGGACATTACGAAGGGGTGTAATGACCTTCGGGGGCAAGGTCCATTTCCTGGTCTCCAGGCAGCAGCTGGAGGCCAAGAAGACTCGGGGTGGACCTCCCAGTGTCCCATTAAGACTCTTTCCCTGGGAAGAGAAGGTCCTGGCCATCCTGCAGGCTTGATAGGAGTACCTGGGGGAGTGGAGTCTGGTAAGTTACAATCAAAAAAACGGTCACAAAAATGCAACTTCATGCATGCTCACAGCACAGCTTTTGCCACTTTCCTGGTCATGTACCTCACCAACATTCAATACCCAGAGGATCTGAGTCTTAATACTATCAATATGTATTATTAGCCTAACATTACAGCTACTAAGACCCATTACATGCCATCTGTCCAAATGGTGCCTGTAGATCTCACAATATAAAAAAAGAAAAAATCCAAGATTTATGGTATGTTCCACAATGTAAATGTATGCTCAAAGCTAAATGATGTCTGCATACAGATATGTAATACCCAACTTTTGGCAAATGTTGGGGAGTAGCGGGAGTAACCTGACTGTGACTTGCAGGGGACCCTGTTTCTGTAATTCCAACCACCAGCACATTGATCACTTGTCTAAATACCCTTGTTTGGTAACTTTCAATTGAAGTTTAATCACCTGGGAGGATACCATGTTTCTATTGTGTGTAGTAGATAGTGACCTGACTGCAACTCCCAGGAGGCCTTGTTTCTGTAACTCCAGACACCAGCCCACTGTTCACTTGTCCAAATGTCCTTGTTTGGTACTCTCAATTGAAGTGTACTCACCTGGGAGGGTGCCATTTTCTAGTGTGTGTAGTAGAGAGATTGGTTTGACTGCAACTCACAGGAGGCCCTGTTTCTGTAACTCCAACCAGCAGCCCCATGTTGACATGCCCCAAACATCTGTAAGTGAACTAGGAGGACATCATATGTCAAGTGTTGGGAAGTAGAGGTAGTGACCTTATGGCAACTTCCTGCAGGCCATGTTTCTGCAATTTCAACCACCAAACCAGTGGTCTAAATACCATTGTTTGTGCATCTTATTTAAAGTTTACTCACCTCGGAGTGATCAAAATACAGATCATGGTCAACTCAGAGTTGTGTCTGTCTACGTAGCTACATCTTCGCCTGTTAATTTAAGATGAAACTATTGAAGACAGGAATTACACCTTACCCAGTGTGTACAACAAATATTCCTAAGGCCTTTAGATGCGTCACCAGATTGGTATTGGCAGAAGACACATTGACACAGCACTGTGCACATGTTGACTTCAATCACATATACAACAAAGTCCACTGTTTTTGTGCATCCCACTCAGCTAGGCCTCCAAATGGTCAAAGCCATATGTTGCCTCTTCACTGTGTTGGTTACACTGGTGCTAAGATGTAATTTTCAGGCCATCTTCAAAAGTGCAACTGCCCTGCATATCTCATCAGTTGCTAGAGCCAATATGTTAAGCATGCTTCACACATGTCATGTCAAATAACCCACCAGCATGCTAACTTGGAACAATAGGATTACCTACAACTTAACTATGTCTAATGTCTCTGCTTAATGTAACACAAAACCTTTGGGCGGTATAGGAGGCTGGCCTGGTTTGTAGTGGGTACCAAAAGTACTTACACCTTACACCAGGTCCAGTTATCCCTTATTAGTGTATATAGTCAGTGTCTAAAAGCCAGGCTCTCTAGTGGTAGTGTGGATGAGCAGCCAAGGCCTAACAAGGAGCCATGCAAAGCTCATGCAATATCACTGTAGTCACACAATACTTACACACATGCAAGAAAATACTCAGTGGTACAAAAATAAAGGTACTTTTATTTGGTGACACACTTGTCAAATATACCATAGAGACTATACTCCCTTGGGAGGTAAGTAAAATACACAATATATACAATAAAAACTGTTAGAAATGGGCTGGGGGAACACAAACCATATACTAAAAAAATGGAATGCGAATGTCGGATCCCACCTAGGCAAGTGTAGTGTGTAGCGGGGGGATGGGAGTATTAGAAAGCCCCAAAGGTAAGTAATAGACCCCACCCCAGAGCCCAGGAAAGTTGGAGTAAATCACAGGAACTTTCCTAGAACACACAAGAAAATGAAAAAGAAGATATGGCAAGAACCAGAAGAGACTGCAAGACACCAATAGTGGATTCCTGGACCTGAAGACCTGTGGAAGAAGATTACCAAGTCCAAGAAGCACAGAAGAGTCCAGGAAGAACAGAAGCCCCTGGTAACCTGGATCAAGGTGCAAAAGTGGAACCACCAGCGGAGAAAAACAGTCAGTACTGCACCCAAGAAGATGAGTGTGGGTTCCTAGTTGGTGCAGGTGATGTCCTAAGCTGGATGGATGATTGCAGTCTGGTTTGCGTTGTTGGATTCTGCCAACAAGCCTTGCTAAACGCAAAGCTTGCAATTGAAAATGGTGCCGCCCGGGAACAGGAAGGACCAGGTCGACTCTACCCTGGAGGGGCAATCAGAGGGGGCTTCCAGCAGCCCAAAGAGCCTACACAAGAACAGGCAGCGTGACCAGGAGTTCCACAGGATGGGGCAAAGAAGGTGCAAATGGAGGCCCATGCAGCAGTGTAACAAAGGGTCCCATGCCACCAGAGAACCACACAGGAAGCTGTGCATCATAGAAGGGAGTGCTGGGGGCTGGAGCTGCGCTGTGCACAAAGAACTTTGTGGAAGATCACACACAAGTCTTGGTAACTGCAAATCATGCGGTGCATGGGGGTACTGTCTTGCATGAGGAGGCAAGGTATTACCTCACCAAAATTTGACAGCTGGGCATCAGGACTGTCGGGACCACTTCAGTACACCAGCTGTGATGCTGGATCCACACACTTCATCAGGAGAGGGGACCGAAGCCAAGAGTCATCGATGCTGAGGATTCCTGCTGTAGTCTTGCAATCTGAATCTGAAGAACCACCCAGAGGAGAGACTCTAATTAGCCCTGAATGTGCGATTGGTCACCTCACCAGGTAAGTACCTATCAGGGGAGGGCTCTGACACTAACTGGTGGCATTGGCCACTCAGATGCTCCCAGAGTTCCCTGTCCATCTTGAAAACAAGATGGCAGAACCCAGGGGCCCTCTGGAGGAGCTCTGAGCACCACCCTGGGATGGTGATGGACAGGGTAGTGGTCACTCCCCTTCCTTTTGTCCAGTTTCACACTAGAGCAGGGACTGGGGATACCTGAATCATTGTAGACTGGATTCTGCAAGGAGGGCACCATTTGTGCCCTTCAAAGCATTTCCTGAGTCCCTGGGAGGCTACCCCTCCAATGCCTGTACCACCTATTTCCAAAGGGAGAGGTTGTAACACTCCTCTCCCAAAGGAAATCCTTTGTTTCTGCCTTCCTGAGCTCGTGCAGTACAAGCAGCAGGAGGGCAGAAACCTGTCTAAGGGATGGCAGCAGCTGTGGCTGCCTGGAATATCTCAGAGGGCTGGAATGGCAATACTGGGGGTCCTCTAAGGAGCCCCCAGAGTGTATGGAATCATACAATCAATGCTTGCAAAAGTCTTGGGGTATGATTCCAACATGTTTGATACCAAACCTGGCCATATTCGGAGTTACCATTATGTAGCTAGACAAAGGTAGTGAACTATGTCTAGTACACATATAAAATGGCATCCCCTCACTCATGAAGTCTGGAAAATGGTCCTGGATGAGGTGGGGGCATCTCTGCTAGTGCAGTGGTGCCCTTACACACAGGTACTCTGCACCTAGCCTTCAGGGCTGGAAGGCCTGACATATAGGTGACTTATGAGTGACCTCGTGCAGTGTAAACGGCAGTGAAAGGGTGCATGCACCATTTCACACAGACTGAAATGGCAGTCCTGTAGAAGCCTTTCCATGGGCTCCTTATAGGTGGCAAAAGAAATGCTGCAGCTCATAGGGATCCCCTGGAATCCCAATGCAGTGGGTACCTAGGTACCATATACTAGGGACTTATAAGGGGTGACCAGTGTGCCAATTTTGGATGAAATACTGGGTTACTAGTATGCATTGACAAAAGGTAGGGAAGAGAGAGCAGAAGCCCTGGGGTCCTGGTTAGCAAGATCCCAGTGACACAGTCAAACACACCGACGTCAGGCAGAAATTGTAGGTAACATGCCAAAAAGATGGTACTTTCCAACAGCAATAGATGTACGTTCCCCATCAACTGGTTGAGCTGACACTGGGCACACGGAGGTCACAAAACAGACTACCACTACCCCCCTCCGGGTGAAGCCCTCAGTGATGACAACAGTCCTGGACTTGTGGACGTGGAGCAAACCTCCACCACTTCAGCTGCCTCTGGGAGCAATCATGCCAAGGCTAGCAGGTGAAACGGCCCCTGCCTTATCTTCAGAGAAGCTGGAGAAGCTTGTGGACGAGATCCTTCCCCTGTATAGTCATCTCTATTCCTCACACAAGGAGCAAGTAAGAGTCTCATAGGCACAACTGATTCTTATACACCATCCTTTCCCTCCTTGCAGGCTACAATGTGCCTCTGTGAGCCAGCTAGTCTTCTTGTGTGCCTGTTTTTGTAGTTTGTGTGGCATCAATGTGATATTTATGGTGCCGGTATTGTTGCAGAGTACTACAGGCCTTATGTACAAGAAACTGGTGCATTGGAATAGATGCAAAATTTTTCTTGAACTTCCCTGCGTCCGCCTAATGACGCCATGGTAGCACTGTATTTAGTATACAGAGCTCCAGGCACAAAGGTGGTCATTCTGACCTCGGCGGTAAAAGGCGCCTACCGCCGGTCAGAAATCCTCCATAATCCCGCCGCGGTCGCGGAAACCCGCCACGGTCATTCTGACCCGCAGAAGGCAAACCTCCGAAAATCCGACCGCCACAACAGACCGCCAGACCAGCGGTTGGCGGAAAGGTGGAGGTGACCAAACCTCCACCGCCACGCCAACAGAAATACGCCCATGGCATTACGACCCACGAATCCACGCGGCGGTCATTCAAACGCGGTATTCCATTGGCGGGACACACCGGCGCGGTCAGAATACACACAAACGAACAAAACTCACCCACATTGGACGATTTGAATCCCACACACCTGATACACATACACACACCACTCCCACACACACAATACAATATAAAACACCCACCCACATCACCCACAAACCCCTACGCTTAAAAATTCGTAAAGAAGACAAGAGCGAGACACCAGCATCCAAAACATAACAGCCACAGCCACTCAACACCATCACCCACACACTATCCACACACAAAACAACACACACCACCACACTCAACTCACTTAAATACACATACTCCACCCCACACATCATACACACCACCCCATGGCACCCCAAAGACAACCCCGCTTCACAGACGAAGAACTCAGGGTCATGGTGGAGGAAATCGTTCGGGTAGAGCCCCAGCTGTTCGGCACACAGATACAATACACCAGCATTGCCCGGAGGACGGAGCTATGGCAGAGGATTGTCGACAGGGTCAACGCAGTGGGACAGCACCCCAGAAATCGGGAAGACATCAGGAAGCGATGGAACGACCTACGGGGGAAGGTGCGTTCCATGGTATCCAGGCACAACATCGCCGTGCAGAAGACTGGCGGAGGACCCCCACCTCAACCCCCACAATTCACATCATGGGAGGAGGAAGTCTTGAACATCCTGCATCCTGACGGCCTCGCAGGAGTCGGCGGAGGAATGGATACTGGTAAGTTGAAGCTTCAATACTGCTTCCCCCCCACCTGCATGCCAAATCAGACCCCAACCCTCACCCCCATCCTCGAACCCCACCCTCACCCCCACCCCCATCCTCACCCCCACCCTCACCCCCACCACCATCCTCACCCCCACCACCATCCTCACCCCCACCACCATCCTCACCCCCACCCCCAGCACACCTATTCCCCGCCAATGTCTCACCATCACAACCCACACATCCCAAAACCTAGGCCTGCATGCGTCCACTAAGCATGGACACCCATCACCAAAGCATGCCCAATGCATATACACCTCCCCCTCACAAGCCACCCTCACCAAAGCCCCCACACACGAATGCCAGCACTTGGGGACACGAGAACCCACAGATACACCCATATGCCACACATTGAAACTATAACCATACCTCTATACCCCTGCAGGACCCGACCGTCAACACACCGCGGCGGAGGGGCCAGAATTCTCCACACCCCCCACCCAAGAGGCCGTCAGCGATGACAGCAGCTCTGTCGACCTGGACACCGATGACCAGCCCGGACCATCGGGGACCTCTGGACAGTCGGTTCCCCTCACACAGGCCCAGGCCACTACAGACCCTAACCCCTCTGGGAACACCAGCACAGCTCCCACCCAGCGGGCCCATGCCTCTGTCTCCAGGGCGCGTCAATCTGCGGTGTGTCTACCACTACAGGGCACCCAGGATAACCCACCACCCCAACAACAACAGGGACCTGGGGGCAGTGGTAGTGGGCACACCGGCCAGGGGGCAGAGGCCCAGGGAAACAGGGCAACTCGGCGGGCAGCTGTGCGACAGGGGGGGGAGGAGAGGCCCAGGGAACCCACTCTCCACGAGGTCCTCACCACCATCATGGGAGCATACAACCGCTCCCAGGAGACGATGGCGACGGTACTGGCCCGGTTCCAGGAGATCCAGGTGCTGCAGGAGGAACACTATCGGGGGTACAGGGAGGACATCAGAGCCATCAACACCACCCTGGTTACCATGGTAGGGCTGCTGCAGGACCTCGTAAACAGCAGGGCGGACACTGAACAACACCCAAGGGCCCCTGCCACTAGCCTGGACCAAGAACAGCCATCCACCTCCGCCGGCGCTAGTGGACAGGAGGCCCCCGCACAGCAGCAGCCCACCAGACCCCCACCTCCTGCAGGAGAAGAACCACCCCGCAAGAGGGCCCTGAGATCTCGCAAGAAGACAGAGTAGGATGTCAAGACCCCCGCCAGCAATGGATACCACCTGATGTCATCCCACTGTCCCACATTGTCACCCTGTCCATCCTTGAACTGCCCATGCTCCATCTCTCCACAGGCCTCTGGACAATGCACCTGTGTGACTGTTACTCTGGACTCTGCCATGGACATTCCTTCACCATAGCCCCCACCCACTTGAAACCACCCATCCCATTTTGAGCACTTCAATAAACACCTATTTTGCACCAAAATATCAGGAGTCTGGCTGTGATTTCAATAGATTGTAATTGACATGACAGTGCAAATATGTCCTTGTACATGGTGAAGTCAACAAACAGCTGCCACAAAGCTGTAGTCCATGGGGAAACGAAGCACAGGACTCGTAGTGGGGACCCCAGATCTGAAATAGGGAGGGAAAAGCCAAAACTCAGTCATCATACACTGGGGCAAATAGACAGGCAGCAGAGATGCAGCAGAGTAGTTAACATTTACTAAATTATCTTTGAAATGTTACCTGTGTCCTATTGGAAGTACTGTTCAATGATTCTGTCCCTGTTGTCTGTTTCAGCCCCGTCGTCTTCCTCCTCGTCACTCTCCTCAGGTTCCACCGCTGGCACAACACCACCGTCTCGACCATCCTCCTGCAGGAAAGGCACCTGGCGGCGCAAAGCCAGGTTGTGAAGCATGCAGCAGGCCACGATGATGTGACACACCTTCTTAGGTGAGTACATTAGGGATCCACCTGTCATATGCAGGCACCTAAACCTGGCCTTCAGGAGGCCAAAGGTGCGTTCGATCACCCTCCTAGTACGCCCATGGGCCTCATTGTACCGTTCCTCTGCCCTGGTCCGGGGATTCCTTACTGGGGTCAGTAGCCACGACAGGTTGGGGTACCCAGAGTCCCCCACTAGCCAGACACGGTGTCTCTGTAGCTGTTCCATCACGTAAGGGATGCTGCTATTCCTGAGGATGTAGGCGTCATGCACTGACCCTGGGAATTTGGCATTTACATGCGAGATGTACTGGTCAGCCAAACACACCACCTGGATGTTCATTGAATGGTAATTTTTTCTGTTCCTGTACACCTGCTCCCTGTCTCTTGGGGGAACCAAAGCCACATGGGTCCCATCAATGGCACCAATTACGTTGGGAATATGTCCAAGGGCGTAGAAATCACCCTTCACTGTAGCCAATTCGCCCACCTCAGGGAAAATGATGTAGTTCCTCACGGATTTCATCAGGGCAGACAACACTCTGGATAACACCTTCGAAAACATGGGCTGAGACATCCCAGAAGCAATTCCCACGGTTGTCTGAAATGACCCACTTGCCAAGAAATGTAGTACTGACATGACCTGCACCAGAGGGGGAATCCCTGTGGGTTGGCGGATGGGGGACATCAGGTCGGGCTCCAGCCGGGCACACAGTTCATGGATAGTGGCACGGTTAAGACGGTAGGTCAGGATAATGTGGCGTTCTTCCATTGTCGACAGGTCCACCAGCGGTCGGTACACGGGAGGATTCATCCGTCTCCTCGCCCAACCCAGCGGACGGTGCCTAGGAAGGACAACATGGAGCACACAGTCAAGCAACCCACAGGTACGTACTCACAGCTAGCACAGTATACGATTCTCTATGCAGTGAATGGCGTGTCTGAGTGGCTATGCAAGGCCTAGGCCTGTGTGACGCAGTTGAAATTGAGCCATGTGGGCCCTGGAAATGGCGGCTGCCTGACCTGTGAAGTGTGGCAATGGGATGTGAGGTCAATGCGCTGGCGTGGCACACCGCGGCGGGCGGCGGGCCAAGACCGCGGCGCGAAGCCGCATTGGTTAACATTGAAGCCTATGGGTTTCAGGAGCCAATGGCGAAGGGCGCCGGCGGTGGTGGGACGCACCGCCACGGTACGCACCGCCGCGGACGTGACCGCCATTTTCTATCTACTTATCCACTTGCGACTTGAACTTTCACAGGAGAGGACCTATACTGCAAGTGTTGCTGTGACCTCGGTCTGGAAGGGACAATGGCTGCTGCGACTGGGGAAAGGGCCCCTGCCTTCACTGGAGAGGAGTTGGAGAAACTTGTGGATGGGGTCCTCCCCCAGTATGCGCTACTCTACGGTCCTCCAGACCAACAAGTGAGTTTAATTCAATATGGATTTGGTGCCACTGGCTGGCTTGGGGGCCTGGCGGGGATGGGGGGCATGTTGGGGCTGGCGGGGGGCCTGGCGGGGGGCCTGGCGGGGATGGGGGGCATGTTGGGCATGGCGGGGGGCATGGCGGGGATGGGGGGCATGTTGGGCATGGCGGGGGCATGGCGGGGGGCCTGGCGGGGATGGGGGGCATGTTGGGCCTGGCGGGGGGCCTGGCGGGGATGGGGGGCATGTTGGGCATGGCGGGGGGCATGGCGGGGGGCCTGGCGGGGATGGGGGGCATGTTGGGCCTGGCGGGGGGCCTGGCGGGGATGGGGGGCATGTTGGGCATGGCGGGGGGCCTGGCGGGGATGGGGGGCATGTTGGGCATGGCGGGGGGCATGGCGGGGGGCCTGGCGGGGATGGGGGGCATGTTGGGCCTGGCGGGGGGCCTGGCGGGGATGGGGGGCATGTTGGGCATGGCGGGGGCATGGCGGGGGGCCTGGCGGGGATGGGGGGCATGTTGGGCCTGGCGGGGGGCCTGGCGGGGATGGGGGGCATGTTGGGCATGGCGGGGGGCCTGGCGGGGATGGGGGGCATGTTGGGCATGGCGGGGGGCATGGCGGGGGGCCTGGCGGGGATGGGGGGCATGTTGGGCATGGCGGGGGGCCTGGCGGGGGGCCTGGCGGGGATGGGGGGCGTTGGGCCACTGGAAAGGAAAATGCTGAGTAACTTGAACGTGGTATTTCTCCCTCCCTGTACGTGTCACATAGGTCCGCGCCCATGAGAAGATCGGGATTTGGCGTGCCATCGCCAAGGAAGTCCGGGCCCTGGGGGTCCACCATCGACGGGGCACCCACTGCCGCAAGAGGTGGGAGGACATCCGCCGCGGGACCAAGAAGACCGCCGAGTCTCTGCTGGGGATGGCCTCCCAACGTAGGCGGGGTGCCTGCCGTCAACTGAGCCCCCTGATGTTCCGGATCCTGGCGGTGGCCTACCCTGATTTGGATGGGCGCGTGAGGGCAGCACAGCAGACACAAGGGGGTGAGTACAAGCATTATCTACTCTGTTGTCGCGCAGTGGAGGTGTCTGGGTGGGGGAGGAGGGCTGGGTGTCCCCCTAGGCCAGGGCGATATCTGTAGGCTGGGCACCCCCGTAAGCCCCTGTGTCCCCAGCCACCACCCTCAGTAGTTTGTCAGTACAGCCATCCCTGGGCCGTGTCATCCATGGGTGCAGTTGTCAACTCTAGGCGTGTAGGGCATGTTCCACGGAATGCGTAGCGTACCCCAAGTGCGCAACTTAGTGCAGGGGGCATCTGTGTCTGTCATGTCCGCTAACTGTACCGGAGATCCATGTACTCAATATCCCTTTATTTCTCTCTCCCCCCCCCTTTTTGTTTGTCTTTCTGTGCTTGTGTGCATCAGCATCATCAGGCGGAGGAGAAGTGGCATCGGGGCAGGAGGGAGCTGCATCTCACATGGCCCAGGAGGGCCATGCCACAGAGTCAGACTGGACCAGTGAGACGGAGGGCGAGGGGAGCTCCACGACGGGGACGACTGGAGCCTGCAGCGACACGGACACGTCCTCGGAAGGGGGCTCCCTTGCGGGGGTGGCACCATCCGTGCCCCCCGCCATTACAGGTACAGCCGCCCTCCCAGCAGCCCCTCCGCGTTCGCCCCGTGCCCGCTCTGCCAGGAAGCCGGGCATCTCCTTCGCCCCAGGCACCTCAGGCCCTGCCCCTGTTACCCCCGCTGCCCTCAGTGAGGAGGTCATTGACCTCCTCCGAACGCTCATTGTTGGGCAGACTACCCTTTTGAATGCCATCCAGGGGGTGGAGAGGGAGGTTCATCGCAGCAATGCGTACCTGGAGGGCATTCATTCGGGTCAGGCTGCCCATCAGCGATCATTCCAGGCTCTGGCCTCAGCACTGACGGCAGCCATTGTCCCTGTCTCCTGCCTGCCTCTACTAACTCCCTCCTCCCAGTCTCCTGTTCCTCTGCCTGTCCCACCCACACCATCAGACCAGCCTGCACACACCTCAACACCCAAGAGAAGCTCATCCAAACATAAGCACCACAGATCACGCAGACATTCACACACGCAACATTCCGATGCAGACATGCCAACAGTCACTACCACCTCTGTGACCCCCACCTCCTCGTCTCCCTCCTCCCTCCCTGTGACGTCTACACTCACACCTCCATTCACCTCACCATCAGCCAGTGTTTCCATCACCAGCACACCCTCCACTCCAGTCCGCACACGTGCAGTCACCACCCCCACTGCCATTTACACGTCCCCTGTGTCCTCTCCCACTGTGTCTGTCACCCCCTCTTCCACACCACACAAACGCAGCCACCCACCCACCCAACAGCCATCCACCTCACGACAGCCTATCCCTCCTGCACCTGCACCCAAAGACAGCAAACGTGACTCACCTACAACCACATCCTCTCCCTCCACTCCCATTCCCACTGTACCTACCACTCTCCATTGTCCCAAGAAGCTCTTCCTCGCCACTACTAACTTCTTTCCTGACCCTGAGCCCCCCCCTCCTTCTCGTCGGGGTAAGAAGAGCACCTCAGCCACCACCAGCCCTGCAGCCCCCTTGACAAGGGTGCAGGGGTATTGGAGCCCACCAGCCCGCATGTCTGGATCTTCGCCCAGCAGCAAGGGGACAGCCAGCCCACCCCCTGGGAAGAGGAGCAGAAGGCGGAAGGGTCGCCGCAGGAGCCCGCCTTCTACATCCCCCCCGGACACCACCCAGAGACAGTCACCAGCCACAGCTCCAAAGGGAGGAAAGGGCCACAGGCCCACGACTAAGGAGGGCAAGGGCAGCAAGTCGGAGAGGTCAGGCAGCAGGCCTGCTGCCCAGGAGGAGCCCACAACCCCCATAGCCGCTGCCCCGGGAGGAACCGGCACAGCTGCCCCGGGAGAGCCCACCACCCCCATAGCCGCTGCCCAGGGAGAACCCAGCCCAGCTGGCCAGGAGGGCCCCACCACCCACAGCCCAGGTGGGCAGTGAAGGAGCACCATCCCCGCTGCCCAGGAGGGCACCACCAGGCAATTAGCAGTTGGCCATAGACCGTCCGCCGTCTCAAGAACCGCTGAACTGGGCCCTTCAGGGCAAGGACCGCTGAACTGGGCCCCGCCGTCTCAAGAACCGCTGAACTGGGCCCCGCCGTCTCACGCACCGCTGAACTGGGCCCCGCCGTCTCAAGAACCGCTGAACTGGGCCCTTCAAGGCAAGGAGCGCTGAACTGGGCCCCGCCGTCTCAAGAACCGCTGAACTGGGCCCTTCAGGGCAAGAACCGCTGAACTGGGCCCCGCCGTCTCAAGAACCGCTGAACTGGGCCCCGCCGTCTCACGCACCGCTGAACTGGGCCCCGCCGTCTCAAGAACCGCTGAACTGGGCCCTTCAAGGCAAGAACCGCTGAACTGGGCCCCGCCGTCTCAAGAACCGCTGAACTGGGCCCTTCAAGGCAAGAACCGCTGAACTGGGCCCTTCAAGGCAAGAACCGCTGAACTGGGCCCCGCCGTCTCAAGAACCGCTGAACTGGGCCCTTCAAGGCAAGAACCGCTGAACTGGGCCCCGCCGTCTCAAGAACCGCTGAACTGGGCCCTTCAAGGCAAGAACCGCTGAACTGGGCCCTTCAAGGCAAGAACCGCTGAACTGGGCCCCGCCGTCTCAAGAACCGCTGAACTGGGCCCTTCAGGGCAAGAACCGCTGAACTGGGCCCCGCCGTCTCAAGAACCGCTGAACTGGGCCCTTCAAGGCAAGAACCGCTGAACTGGGCCCCGCCGTCTCAAGAACCGCTGAACTGGGCCCCGCCGTCTCAAGAACCGCTGAACTGGGCCCCGCCGTCTCAAGAACCGCTGAACTGGGCCCCGCCGTCTCATGAACCGCTGAACTGGGCCCTTCAGGGCAAGAACCGCTGGCCCTTTGGCAGACGTGGCAGGGCAGGATCTATCTCGGGCAGGGCTGCAGGATGTCCTCTGGCCAACTTGCCTCCTCCAGTGGCAGTGGGGTCTGTTATGGACTGTATGGACTGTGGCTTTGCTCTCCCCAGGATGGCCCAGTGGGCAGGCCACCCACTGTATGGACTGTTTGGACTGTGGCTTTGCTCTCCCCAGGATGGCCCAGTGGGCAGGCCACCCACTGTATGGACTGTATGGACTGTGGCTTTGCTCTCCCCAGGATGGCCCAGTGGGCAGGCCACCCACTGTATGGACTGTTTGGACTGTGGCTTTGCTCTCCCCAGGATGGCCCAGTGGGCAGGCCACCCACTGTATGGACTGTATGGACTGTGGCTTTGCTCTCCCCAGGATGGCCCAGTGGGCAGGCCACCCACTGTATGGACTGTTTGGACTGTGGCTTTGCTCTCCCCAGGATGGCCCAGTGGGCAGGCCACCCACTGTATGGACTGTATGGACTGTGGCTTTGCTCTCCCCAGGATGGCCCAGTGGGCAGGCCACCCACTGTATGGACTGTATGGACTGTGGCTTTGCTCTCCCCAGGATGGCCCAGTGGGCAGGCCACCCACTGTATGGACTGTTTGGACTGTGGCTTTGCTCTCCCCAGGATGGCCCAGTGGGCAGGCCACCCACTGTATGGACTGTTTGGACTGCGGCTTTGCTCTCCCCAGGATGGCCCAGTGGGCAGGCCACCCACTGTATGGACTGTTTGGACTGTGGCTTTGCTCTCCCCAGGATGGCCCAGTGGTCATGGAGTCCCCTCGTGGATCTGGCGTCGTGTACTCAAGTGGCTGAGGTGCCCCCCCTTCCCTTCCCCCTGAGGTGCCTGTCCTATTTTCTTTCTGATGCCCCTGCAGTGTTCTCTCCGTGGAGTTCTTGTCGTGGGACTGGGCCTTGCCCCTTTGCACAGGACCCCTGTGATCCACGGACAGTGGTTGGACTACATTTAGTAGCTGTATATATTTTGTACATAGTTTATTTATTTATTGGGATTAATGGCGTACATATTTCAATATATCTGCCCGTTTATGATCTCTTCTTTTGGTCTTTGCATTATTTCGGAGGGGGGTGGTTTGTGGGTTGTGACAGTGATCTGTGGGAATGCATTGATGTGTGTCTTGTAGTGGGTGTGGGTGGGTGGGTGTGTGCCGGTAATCTTTTCCCTCCCCTGTGTCGTAGGTGCAGTACTCACCGATGTCTTCCGCGCCGCCGGGCGTGCTCCTGGTATATGAGGAGGAATAGGAGTGCGGGGATGACCTGTAACTCTGGCTCCATACTGCCGGAATCTCGCGTGGAGTGCGTAGAGGTGAGCGTTTTCCCGTTCGTAGTCTGTTTCCGCCGTGTTCTTATCGGCGGTGCTCCCGCCCCGGAAAAGGTGGCAGATTGGTGGGTCGTAATAGGGTGGGCGGTACTTTGTCTGCCGCCGGGCTGTTGGCGGGAACCGCCGCGCTGTTTGTTTGTACCGCTGTGGCGGTCGGAGTGTTAAGTTGGCGGGCTGTGTTGGCGGTTCCCGCCAGGGTCAGAATTGCATATTTTAGACCGCCGGCCTGTTGGCGGCTTGGCCGCCGCTTTATCACCGACCGCCAGGGTCAGAATGAGGGCCAAAGTGTCTCAAACATTCTGACAAATCTGTGGTGCTAAACTGACATATTGCTGCACTACCGTAAAGAAAATTATGCTACTCTAGCAATGCCATGAGGCCCCCTTTAAAAAAAAAACTCATATCAGTTTAATGCCTGCTTTGAGCAGTTATTAACCCCTACGCTGCCAGGCCTTTTTTTTGCTATTTGGGATCAGTTTGTGCTTAGGCCCTCATAACGTTTTGTCCACATAAGCTACCCACGCCAAATTTGCGTCCTTTTCTTTCCAACATCCTACTGATTCTAGAGGTACCCAGACTTTGTGGGTTCCTCTGAAGGAGACCAAGAAATTATCCAAAATACAGTGATTTTTTTTTTTTAAATGGGAAAAAAGGGCTGCAGAAGAAGGCTTGTGTTTTTTTCCCTGAAAATGGCATCAACAAAGGGTTTGCGGTGCTAAAATCATCAGCTTCCTATATCTCAGGAACAGGCAGACTTGAATCAGAAAACCCTATTTTTTGACACAATTTTGGCATTTTAATGGGACATACCCCATTTTTACTATTTTTTGTGCTTTCAGCCTCCTTCCAGTTAGTGACAGAAATGGATGTGAAAACAATGCTGAATCCCAGAAAGCTAAACATTTCCTAAAAGTAGACAAAACTCGGAATTTAGCAAGGGGTAATTTGTGTAGATCCTACAAGGTTTATCGACAGAAAATAACAGCTGAAATAAACAAATATTGAAATTGAGGTGAAAAAAATTGCAATTTTTCTCAACGTTTTACCCTGTAACTTTTTCCTGCAATGTCTGATTTTTGAAAGCAATATACTGTTACGTTTGCTGGACTCTTTTGCTTCAGGGGATATATAGGGCTTGTAGGTTTATTTAGAAACCTAGGTATCCAGAGCCAAAAAATGAGCTGCTCCTTGCAATGGGTTTTCATTCTATACTGGGTATACAGCAATTAATTTGCTGAAATATAAAGAGTGGAAAATAGGTATCAAGAAAACCTCTGTATTTCCAAAATGGGTGCAAGATAAGGTGTTGAGAGGCAGTGGTTATTTGCACATCTTTGAATTCCGGGGTGCCCATACTAACATGAATTACAGAGCATTTCTCAAATAGACTTTTGTTTTACACAATGTCTTACATTTGGAAGGAAAAAATATAGAGAAAGACAAGGGGTAATAACACTTGTTTTGCTATTCTGTGTTTCCCCAAGTCTCCCGATAAAACTGGTGCATCACTTACATGGGTAGGCCTAATGCTCGCGACAGGAAACACAACATGGACACATCACATTTTTACATTAAAATCTGACGTGTTTTTTGCAAAGTGCCTAGCTGTAGATTTTGGCCTATAGCTCAGCCGGCACCTAGGCAAACCTACCAAACCTGTGCATTTTACAAAACTAGACACCTAGGGGAATCCAAGATGGGGTGGCTTGTGGGGCTCTCACCAGGTTCTGTTACCCATAATCCTTTGCAAACCTCAACATTTGGCCAAAAAAACACTTTTTCCTCACATTTTGGTGACAGAAAGTTCTGGAATCTAAGAGGAGCCACAAATTTCCTTCCACCCAGCATTCCCCCAAGTCTCCGGATAAAAATTGTACCTCACTTTTGTGGGTAGGACTAGCGCCCGCAACAGGAAATGCCCCAAAGCACAACATGGATACATCACATTTTCCCACAGAAAACAGACCTAGCTGTGGATTTTGGCCTCTAGTTCAGCGGGCACCAAAGGAAACCTACCAAACCTGTGCATTTTTTAAAACCAGCCTTGTAGGGGAATCCAAGATAGGATGACTTGTGGGGCTCTCACCAGGTTCTGTTACCCAGAATCCTTTGCAAACCTTAAAATTTAGCCCAAAAACACTTTTTCCTCACATTTTGGTGACAGAAAGTTCTGAAATCTGAGAGGATCCACAAATGTCCTTCCACCCAACGTTCCCCCAAGTCTCCCAATAAAAATGGTATCTCACTTGTGTGGGTAGGCCTAGTGCCCGCAACAGGAAATGCCCCCCCAAAAAAAACATGGACACATCACATTTTCCCAAAGAAAACAGAAATGTTTTTGGGAGATTGCCTAGCTGTGGATTTTGGCCTCTAGCTCAGCCGGCATCTAGGGAAACCTACCAAATCTGTGCATTTTTCAAAACTAGACACCTAGGGAAATCCAAGATGGGGTGACTTGTGGGGCTCTCACCAGGTTCTGCTACACAGAATCCTTTGCAAACCCCAACATTTGGCAAAAAAAAGTCTCCCGATAAAAATGGCACCTCACATGTGTGGGTAGGCCTAGGGCCTGCGAAAGGAAATACCCCAAAACACTGGACACATCAAATTTATTGAATACAAAACTTCCTGTTTTTGCGGGGGCACCTGCGTTATTTGTCCTGGGCTCAGCAGCCATCTAGAGAAACCTACCAAACCCAGACATTTGTGAAAACTAGACATCCGAGGGAGTCCACGGAGGTGTGACTTGCTTGGATCCCCCAATGTTTTCTTACCCAGAATCCTCAGCAAATCTCAAATCTAGCTAAAAAAAATCACATTTTTCCACTTTTCTGTGTGGGATCACCGCACCGGAACAAATTTTCTACTACCCCCTCAGTCTCCCGGTAAAAATGATACCTGTGACAGCGAAGAGCCAAAAACATGTCAAAAGTGAGGGGGAACCAAAGTAGGTCCAAAAGGGCAGTTGAAAAAAAAACATTTTTAGGCTAACAAGTGTAGAAGAATTTTTATCGGTGTAGATGAGACAATGCTGGGTGATAGGAATTTTGTAGATTCCTGCAGATTCCGGAAGGCTCCATCACTAAAATGTGGGAAAAATGTGTGATTTCCAGCAAAGTTGGAGGTTTGCTGGGCATTGTGGGTAAGAAAATGGTGCGGGGTACATGTGAAGCACACCACCCTGGAATCACCCAGATGTTTAGTTTTCAGATGTGTCTAGGTCCTGTGGATTTTTCTACATGGCAGCGTCCCAAAGTCCAAAAAGTGAAGCCCTTACAATTCCAAGTGGGGCAATTTTGGGAGTTAGCCAAGCTCTCATGGCCCAAATGTAAAACCAAAACCCAAAATAATCAAATGTCTGCTTGCATGCCATGGGATAAGATGTTTTAGTGTGCGGGGGGAGAGCTGAAAGACTGTTACCCCCTTCATTTGGGGTGGGGGCATAACCAGGCCCATACTGGTTGGTAGCCACCACCCCATTATTTTATATATTTTTTCTAATTCCCTGGCACCTCGTATGCTTTCTTCCTCCCTGGGTAGTGGATCCTGGGTAATTGCCCCATCTGCCCAACAGTGGGCAGAACAACTTTGCCCCCATTTATTTGGGGTGGGGTATGGCCATACCTCCACCCTCTTATTTTGGAAAAAAAATCTTCCCTGGTCTCTGGTGGGCTTTCTGACCCCTTTGGGGGCAGATGGGCCTTCCAAAAATAGGCGCAGATATGGCAAACAGTAATGTACCCCCCATGGGGAGTGACCCTTTCCCAAGGGCTGCCCCCCAAACAAAACACACACATACACACACAGCAATCCCTGGTGCTTAAGTGGTTTCTATGGCCTAAAATAAATTTGCCCCCCAGGGGAACAACGTTTGCCTAAGGGGTCGCTCCCCTTGTGTGAAATTGACGCACAAAAATACAAATCCCTGGTGTCTAGTGGTTTCTGCCCCCTTAGGGGCAGATTGGCCTAACAAAAATAGGCCGATCTTCCCGCAAAGGGGGCAGAAATGGCCTAAAGACAATTTGCCCTCAGGGGAGCGACCCTTGCCTAAGGGGTCGCTCCCCGCATATAAAAAATGTTTTAAAAAAACAAAAAAAACAATCCCTGTTGTCTATGGTTTTCTACCCCCCCATGGGGGCAGATCAACCTAATTACAATAGGCCGATCTGCCCCTAAGGGGGGGGCAGAAATGGCCTACAGCAAATTTGCCCCCCCCAGGGGAGCAACCCTTGCCTAAGGGGTCGCTCCCCTCACCTGAAACTGACAAAAAAAAAATCCATAGTGTCTAGTGGTTTATGCCCCCCTTGGGGGCAGATTAACCTAATAAAAATAGGCTGATCTGCCCCCAAGGGGGGGGGGAATGGCCTAAAAGTAAGTTTGCCCCCAAGGGAGCGACCCTTGACTAAGGCGTTGCTCCCCACATACATAAAACAAACAAACATAAAAAAATACAAAATTATCCCTGGTGTCTAGTGGTTTCTGCTGTCCGATCGCATCACGATCGGGCAGCAGAAATGCAGAGAGAGACATGAAAGGAGAAGAAAGGCCCCCTCCATCGGGGGGTGGAAGGGAAAGCGATTCCCCTTCCATCCTTGCCCAGGGGAGGGGGTGCAATGCCCCTGGGAGGAGCGCTAGTGCTTCCCAGTGGACCCCTAGCTGGACGTAATGGTTACGTCCTGGGCACCCGAGAGGTGCTGCCCAGGACGTAACCGTTATGTCCAGGGCACCCAAGGGGTTAAAAAGAAATGCTGTGAAGGCACAGAACAATGCAGTGAAATCTTGTAGATTTCACTTAACCAGTTCTGCGTGGCTTCTAACAGGTGAACGCCTACACCTATAAATTATATCTGGCGCAGGTATAACGTGGTGCAAGGCTTTACAAACTGGTGCAATGGTCCCATTGTTTAGGATATTCAGATTGTGATGTCTGATGTGTTTTGAGGCCTAGATACTTCTTGTGTTGGATGGTGGCCTGGCTTAAAGTGGGTCCCTGGTGGAACCCAGGTCCAGTTGTCCCTTATTAGCAGATTAGTAGTGTTCTAGCAGCTTAGGCTGATAGAGGTAGTTGTGGCAGAGCAGCTTAGGCTGAACTAGGAGACATGCAAAGCTCCTACCATGCCACTTTACCCCACCCCAAGACCCTGAAAAGTAGGAGTAAAGTTACCCTACTTTCCCAGAAACACACTAAAGCCGTGATAGGAGATTCTGCAAAGACCACAACTGACTGCAAAACAATGAAGACAGATTCCTGGACCTGAGGACCTATAAAGGAAGGGGACCAAGTCCAAGAGTCACAAAAGTGTCCGGGGGAGCAGGAGCCCACTAAACCCCAAATGAAGGTGCAAAATGGCTGCCTCTGGATGGAAGAAGCTAAAGATTCTGCAACAACGGAAGATGCCAGGAACTTCTCCTTTGCACAGAAGATGTCCCACGGTGTGCTGGAGGATGAAGAGTTGTTTCCACGCAGAAAGACTGCAAACAAGCTTTGCTAGCTGCAAAGGTCACAGTTGAAGAAAATGGGTGCTGCCTGGCCCAAGAAAGGCCAGGAGGTCGCCCCTTGGAGGAGGAATCAGAAGGGGCACTCAGCAGCACAGAGAGCTACCATGCAGAAGCAGGCAGCACCGACAGAAGCACTTGAACAGGGGTTCAAGAAATCTGAGCACGGCAGTCATCTCAACACTACAAAGGAGGGTCCCACGAAGCCGGAGGTCAACTCAGTGGGTTGAGCAATGCAGGACGGAGTGCTGGGAACCTGGGCTGTGCTGTGCATGAAGGATTCCTTGCAAAAGTGCACAGAAGTCCTAGCAGCTGCAGATCACGCAGTACACAGGATTGCTGTCTGGTATGGGGAGGCAAGGACTTACCTCCACCAAATTTGGACAGAAGGACCACTGGACTGTCGGGGTCACTTGGATCCAACTCCTGTGTTCCAGGGACCATGCTCTCCAAGATGAGAGGGAACCCAGAGGACCAGTGATGCAGAAGTTTGGTGCCTGCGTTAGCAGGGGGAAGACTCCGTTGACCCACAGGAGATTTCTTCTTGGCTTCCAGTGCAGGGTGATGGCAGACAGCCCCCAGAGCATGCACCACCAGGAAACAATCAAGAAAGCCGGCAGGATTAGGTGCTACAATGTTGCTGGTAGTTGTCTTGCTACTTTGTTGCGGTTTTGCAGGCGTCCTGGAGCAGTCAGTGTTCAATCCTTGGCAGAAGTCAAAGAGGGAGATGCAGAGGAACTCTGGTGAGCTCTTGCATTCGTTATCTGAAGAGAAACCCACAGGAAAAACCCTAAATAGCCCTCAGAGGAGGAATGGCCACCTAACCAGGTAAGCACCTATCAGGAGGGGTCTCTGACGTCACCTGCTGACACTGGCTACTCAGAGGCCTCCACTTTGCCCTCACACCTCTGCATTCAAGATGGCAGAGGTCTGGGACACACTGGAGGAGCTCTGAGCACCACCCCTGGGATGGTGATGGACAGGGAAGTGGTCAGCCCCCTTTCCTTTGTCCAGTTTCGCGCCAGAGCAAGCGCTGGGGGATCCCTGTACTGGTGTAGACTGGCTTATGCAAGGAGGGCACCATCTGTGCCCTTCCAAGCATTTCCAGATGCTGGGGGAGGCTACTCCTGCCCAGCCCTTAACACCTATTTCTAAAGGGAGAGGGTGTAACACCCTCTCTCAGAGGAAATCCTTTGTTCTGCCTTCCTGGGACTGGGCTGCCCAGACCCCAGGAGGGCAGAAGCCTGTCTGTGGGTTGGTAGCAGTGGTAGCTGCAGTGAAATCCCCAGAGCTAGTTTGGCAGTACCCGCGGTCCATGCTAGAGCCCCGGGGATTCATGGGATTGGCAACCCAATACCACATTTGCCATGGGGTGAGAATTCCATGATCTTAGACATGTTACATGGCCATATTCGGAGTTACCATTGTGAAGCTACATATAGGTATTGACCTATATGTAGTGCACGCGTGTAATGGTGTCCCCGAACTCACAAAGTCCGGGGAAATTGCCCTGAACAATTTGGGGTCACCTTGGTTAGTACCAGGGTGCCCTCACACTTACTAACTTTGCACCTAACCTTCACTAAGTGAGGGTTAGACATATAGGTGACTTATAAGTTACTTAAGTGCAGTGTAAAATGGCTGTGAAATAACGTGGACGTTATTTTACTCAGGCTTCAGTGGGAGTCCTGTGTAAGAATTGTCTGAGGTCCCTATGGGTGGCAAAAGAAATGCTGCACCCCATAGGGATCTTCTGGAACCCTAATACCCTGGGTACCTAGGTAAATATACTAGGGAAATATAATGGTGTTCCAGTGTGCAAATCAGAATTGGTAAAAATGGTCACTAGCCTGCAGTGACAAATTTAAAAGCAGGAAGAGCATAAGCACTGAGGTTCTGGGTAGCAGAGCCTCAGTGACACAGTTAGGCACCACACAGGGAACACATTTAGGCCACAAACTATGAGTACTGGGGTCCTGGCTAGCAGGATCCCAGTGAGACAGGCAAAAACAAACTGGCACACAAGTACAAATGAGGGTAACATGCCAGTCAAGATGGTACTTTCCTACAATATATTGCGGCACACAGTCTTTACTGCTATAATTGAGATTTGTTTGGATATGATGGTAGAAATTATCACACAACATGTATTTGCATGACAGCATGATCTGTGTGTGCATCTTGTTTGGGTCATTTGTGGATCTTGTGACCAATGTGTATTGTACCACAGATGTTTCACCCAACATCTAGCTTCCCCAAAATTATGTTTGGGAGGCATATCATGACTCACTGTGCTCTTCAGGTTGTCACATAAGCCACATTAATGATGGCCATATAATGTACTGTCAAATCAAATCAAATCAAATCATAAACATTTATAAAGCGTGCCACTCACCCGTGCGGGTCTCAAGGTGGTAGGGGAAGGGGTTACTGCTGCTCAAAAAGCCAGGTCTTGAGTAGTCTCCGGAAAGCGGAGTGGTCCTGGGTGGTCCTGAGGATGGTGGGGAGGGAGTTCCATGTCTTGGCCGCCAGGTAGGAGAAGGACCTCCCACCTGCCGTGGAGCGGCGGATGCGAGGGACGGCGGCGAGGGCGAGGCTGGTGGAGAGAAGAAGACGGGTGGGTGTGTAGAAGCTGAGGCGGCGGTTGAGGTATTCGGGTCCCTTGTTGTGGAGGGCTTTGTGTGCGTGGGTGAGGAGTCGGAAGGTGATCCTTTTGCTGACGGGAAGCCAGTGCAGGAGTCTCAAGTGGGCGGAGATGTGGCTGTTGCGGGGTATGTTGAGGATGAGGCGGGCGGAGGCGTTTTGAATTCGTTGCAGAGGTTTTTGGAGTTTAGCAGTGGTTCCGGCGTATAGGGTGTTGCCGTAGTCCAGGCGGCTCGTGACGAGGGCGTGGGTCACGGTCTTTCTGGTGTCAGCGGGGATCCAATGGAAGATCTTTCGGAGCATGCGGAGGGTGAGGAAGCAGGAGGATGATACGGCATTGACTTGTTTGGTCATGGTGAGAAGTGGGTCCAGGATGAAACCGAGGTTGCGTGCGTGGTCTGAGGGGGTCGGTGCGGTGCCAAGGGCCGTGGGCCACCAGGAGTCGTCCCAGGAGGTCGGGGTGTTTCCGAGGATGAGGACTTCCGTTTTGTCTGAGTTCAGTTTCAGACGGCTGAGTCTCATCCAGTCTGCGACGTCTTTTATTCCATCTTGCAGGTTGGTCTTGGCGCTGGTGGGGTCCTTGGTGAGGGAAAGTATCAGCTGAGTGTCGTCGGCGTAGGAGGTGATGATGATGCTGTGTTTGTGTACGATGTCGGCGAGGGGGCTCATGTAGGACTGTCAGGAAGTGATGGAAATTTGAGTGTCATGTAGGTAATGTATGCCCAACCTGCAGAAACTAGGGCCTGTCAAATGTATCTCTCAGTATGGGCCATACTCCAGGCTGTGGGAGAGTCACTGTGGCTATGCAACTGTGGCACTGTGCCCACTCCCTGTAGACCTGCAGATCCTGTCATGTGGCCAATATGAGGTTGTAGTGACAAAACCTACCCGGAATGCCTCAGCCCATTGACTAGATAAGATATAGGTAGTGAGGTAAATCCCTGGACTAGTCAATATGTGCATTTTGCATCATAGTGTATGTATGTCTTTAAATCATGTGAGATCTCTTACTCTCACAGCTCTGTTCTCACCTTCACATCAGTCATATTTGCCAATGCAGGCGTACTGCACAGGTGACAAACCCACAGTGCAGATAGTGTGCAGATTCCAGGGAGGTCATGATATGTGACTCAATAGCTTGGTTACATTGCAGAAATTGAACCAAACTTACCTTTTTATGGCAGATGCCATCTCTGTAGGTTTGCCACATATGTTCTGTGGTGCAGGTACATACCATAGAAACCCACCTTGAGGGGGTATGAGTCAGCATTTGGTAGGCCACAGGTCCAGACATGCACAGGGTAGTGACTTTCTGTGCCCACCATGCCAGCCCTTTCATTGTCTCTCAAAACCTAGGGTGAAGTCTGTATGATAGTAGTTGCCTATAGGGACTGTATGCATTGAGTTAATGTTGAAGAGCATATATGTGTTGGTCCAGTCAGACTCAAGGAGTTTACCTTTTAGAAGTCACAATGTTGTGTAGTGTTTCATTGTGGCTCACATCACAATACATACTGCTTGTGCCTGGGCTAAATGATGTAAGTAGGCTTGCTTAGTCATTGTAGGCCATGAGCAGGCTAGTGGGTTAAGTTGTAGATGACTCCAATAGTTTGTAGTCATTTCCCTGTACTTATCAGCATGTGTGCTTTACAGTTGTGGTGTGCTGACAATTTGCCTTGTCAATTTGCAAATTTTGTGCCTGGTGTTTTTGACATGTGTGTGACGCAACCATTTGTGCAAAAACTTGTGTTTGTAACATTGTAATTTGTTTCCTGCATCCATACTGTTCAATGTCCATCAGAAGAAGGGTATTTGGAGAGCCATCCCCCGGAAGGTCTGGACCGTGGGGGTCCGTAGCTAGCAGAGCTGTCAGAAGAGGTAGAAGACCTGATATGCTATGTCTGGAAGATCACTGAGATCCAGCTGGGGCTGTCCTCCTAACGGGAGCAGGGCTCATGTCAAAGCTTGACTCCCTTAATGGCTTTATGGGCATTTGGGGGGGAGCACAGGAGCCACTAAGGGGTGGATCCAGGGCATATTCCTGTCTGTCACATGACCAAGTTAATGTGCTAGGTTCAGCCATTTCCCCTTTAGACTGGGGATGGTCTATGTGTGAAAGACAAGATGAGTAACTGTTTCTGTAGATATGGAAGTTGGTTCATGCTGATGTGCCTTGTCTAGTAGGTCTGGGACCTAGGACCTAGTACAGAACTAAGTACAGTCCAAAAACAATTTGATTTCCAGGGCCAACACATGGCTATGTACAGTGATCATTTAAGTACTGTTGGTTGCTGTTGTGGATGTAGTTTGTAGACAACAGTCCACTACTCTTCAGTGTGACAGCCAAAACAAAAGGAAACAATGGATCACTGTTCTCAGCCATGTGTCTGCTCAAATGAGTAAATCGGCATCTGCCCTCCAGAGGCCACGTGTCTTCTTTGTGTCACGAATTATGATGCCTCACTACTGTTTGTCAGGCAAATTTGGCCATCATACATGTGACAGAGAATACTTTGTACTTTGGGTGTACTACAGAACAATACTTTGCCTTAGTAAGTGGGGAATGTCCATTGACATGATTTGTGTGACATAACAGTTGCCAGCATTCCTTGTGCCTGCATGTTTACATGTGTTCCTTTCATGTATGACAAATTATTTTCACTGCTGTTTCATGCATGCTCTACCTGTCTTTGTGGGATGATTCCTGTAGTCCCTCACATATGTGTGCATGCCAACATGTGTTTGGAATTGAACATATGTCATGGGCCTACATTTCATGGGGTGCCACAGACAGGAGTGTGTCATAATTGCATTTTGGCTCACACATACCCTCACCTATCATTGCATGTCTTTTGGCATGTACAACTGCAGTAGCAATGAAGGACATGACTGGTAGGACTATAGTTGTTAGCCATATTGTGCATTTCCATGTCACTGATGTTACACTGTGTAGTAAAGTGCTCTGTACTTGTGAAATGGGGAAGGTTTCTCACCTGACTGTTGGCATGGATCATGTAGTGACTTGCAGTTATGTGGGAATCATATGTGGTTGTGTATAAATGGTAGGCAGAGCTCGTAGAGCTCTACTCCACGGAATTCCATGGAGTTACCTAAAGACTCCATGAATTTCCACAGAGTTCTGCATACAGTGAAATGCCTTCTGGCCCTAACTTATACATCCAGTCAATGCAGATGTGTGCACGTGGCATACAAGCAAATTGAAAAAAGTGAAAGCTGTCCTTATCTCTCCTAAGACTCAATTAGAGTAGAAAGAAAATGTCAACAAAACTACAGGTAATGCAAACACAAAAATAATACCAGGCTAAAATAGACACATTGCTTGTTTAAGCCCTTGTTATGATGAAAACTACAATCGCACTGCAGTGATTATCTCAGAGTAGCTGCATTTTTATTATTATCATATATTTTTTTGCAATACTCATAATATCAGTAACGCTGTGTTTGTTGAGTGGGTGACAACATCCACTGATCTCACCTTAGAAGTCCAAATAATAAAGAACTGTTCACGTGCCTTCTTAATCCTTAGACTGAGGGGCAGATCAATACCACAATTGCTTGGAGTGCAGAGTGCCAAAACTCTGTGAACTCCTCCAGGGGAGCGGAGTTCACCGCCCACCCCTAGTTGTGTACAGCCATGGAAATCTGGGCTGACAGGACCAAAATGGAGACAGTGATATATCTTCCCATGTGGCAACATGTTGAGGGCCTTCTACAAGCATTTGATAATCCCTGGGCCTCTCCAACATTCACAGGACTATTGGCTTTTGCTGATGCAATCAGAGTAAGTCATTGTCAGAGGTTCTATTAAAGAAAAGTGATTTCCTGGGGGCTAGCTTATTCATTGGGTTGTGGATGTTGGAGGCATATCTCCCTGACATTTTGTACAATTTGTCTACAGTGCACATTTCCATGCTAGGTGTGTAGTATATCTGAGCAATATTAGCACAACCCCCATGACTCCATTAGGAAACTTTGCACATGGAGAAGTGCACATTGTTGATTTGTTTGCAGTGTGACATGGGTATTTCCATGTCACCTTCTTCTGGCTCTGTCAGCAACATAACAGGATTTTGGACCAATAATTCTTATTGTGGTATTGTGAATGTGACAAAAAGGTGTATTTAGACCTTGTGTGGGATCTGTGGAAATGAACTTGACATTGCCCGAGTATTGTATGACAAGATAACTGAGGTATGCTTCATGAGGCAAACCATTGAAAGTGAGAGGTATCCTACTTGTTCAATGGTGATTGTGTTGCACAGCTTCACACATGCAATTGGAGTTGTCTGAGATTCGGATTTTCCAGTGGGTAACTGTTAATGTGGCATGCATGCAAATGTTGTGGTAAATGTAGGAGTCACTTTGATGGAGTTTGTTGCAGAGGTCTACTTTACGTCATGTTGATGTTTGCTAACCACAACTGTTCTTCAATTGTGATCAGGAACATGTAATGACTCTATTTCTCTTTGTATTTGCTGCAGCGTCCCAGGCAAATGAAGGAGACAGAGCAGAACCAAGTGGGGAAGCATCCTACCACAGTACCTCCAGTCGTGACACCACCAACACAGAGGGACTCATTGGCCCAGAGGGTGAGGGGAGTGGCACAGAGGACACAGGATCTAACTCATCTTCATCTGATTGTACCTCCAGTGGACACTCTCTAGTGGTGGTGGACTCGTCGGGACCTGCTCCTCTGCCATCCTTGTCCACCACCCCCAGTTATATTGCCACTCTCCCTGTTGCTCCCACAAAGTTTATTGTGCCTGCTCACTCAAGAGGGTGGACATCGCCTTTGACCCAGGCACCTCACCCCCAGCTCTTCTTACCCCTGCTTCCCTGAGTGAAGAGGCTATTGACCTCCTGAGGAGTATCTCTGTGGGGAAGACTGCCATTGTGAATGCCATCCAGGGCTTGGCCAGCCAACTTGAGCAGACAACTGCATATCTGAAAGGCATTCATAATGACATGTCTGGCCTACTGAGATCTTTTCAGGCTCTGGCCTCCTCACTGATGGCAGCCATCTACCCCCACAATCCTCCCCTCACTACCTCCCTCTTTCCAATCCCAATTGCCAATTCTTCTACCTGTCCCAAGCACAGGGACACATCCACACATACCCACCTCAACATGCACAAGCAGCACACACAGACACAAGCACCACAAGCAGTGGCGACTTTAGCGCTGGTGGCACCCTGTGTGACTTTTTTTTGGCTCTCCCCCACGACCATGGCCACCTCCTTGGATTCACTCATTACCAACCTACAAATGTGCTCCTTATCTCTCTATAGCCCCTCTCACATACATTCATTTGTTTTAATGAGTTGTGAAGGCTGCCTTTACTAATCAACTCAGCTGTCCACATAGAATACAGACCTGTTCTTTGCAGCAGGCATATTAACCCTCTATGCTAGTTTATGGGCAGTCAAAGCTGCTGCTAGACAAAACCTCTGTCTCTCTCCCTAGCAGGAACATTAATCACAAGAGGTATCTTGACATTTTAATAGTTTCCTGAAGACTGGACGCAAAATGTACTTTTCAGCATGTGCTTTTAAATCGCAAGTTTCGTACGTTCTTGCTTATCACAGTGTCCCCCTGAGGTCAGCGCCCTTAAATCCAGGTCAGCACCCGGTGCGGCCGCCCTGCTGGCACCACCCTAAAGCCAGCCCTGACCACAAGACACACTGGCACGTAAGCATTCAACAGTCACCCACAGACACCACAACAGCCACCATTCCAATGGACACCCCACCGCCCCCACTGACCCACACACCACAACTACCATACCCAGAGAAACCACCACCTGAACTTGATTAGCTGCCTTAAATAGAGCTGCAAATCCTCAGGCAGGTGATTGCCATTTTGGAGTTGAAGAGAGAATAAAGAGCAACCAGGATCCCAGAGGCACAAGAGGATGCAGACCCAGGTAAAATATTCTACCATCTGGTAGGTACAGGCTACATATGGGGTCTTCTGAGCCCCAGGAACCACAGGATCCCACAAATTATGAGGTTCTTGGGCATGCAGACAGCAAAGAAGCAGCAGACTCAACAGTCACTTCTGCTGGTCATACATTGTTTTAACCAAATTGGCATGGGCATTTCAATATCAATACATTTTACAACATTGGTATGGGTTGAGAGAGGTCACACATTCATGTATGAACGTGGCATAGGTTATATCATGTATGAACATGGCATAGGCTATCCCAAAAATGTGAAGATCTACAACTTGACAGAGTAATTCATTCTATAGTCCAGAGCATAGGTTAATAGTGCTCCTCAGAGAGTGGCAGCTATGTGGACTGTGTGTTGACCTCCTCTTTTCTAATAACCTACCTCTAGAGAACAGCAGTAGAAAAAATATGTTAGAAAATATGTGCTGACATTCCCATACTGTTCTTGTCTGTCCCTGGGCAATAAAGTGCATTTCAAAGTCTTTCATGTTGATGTTGTCAAAATACAACATTTATCTGCATTCACAAAAAGGGTTCTAGCATCAATGGGACACAGTTTCTCAATAATGACTCACCATTTTATTTTGAATGTAGAGGACAAAAATAAGTCCATAGCAAGCATTGATCTGGATTCCAGTAGTCCATGGTAACTCCCCTTTTGACAATACCAACTTATCAGGTGACACTGTTATATATCACATCAGTCCTTGATGAGCTTATAGTTAAATGCATGTTCTCACAAGACACCGGATACAGTGTATATTTGTGAACGTCTAATGACAATGTTGAATCTAAAGTATTGACTCCCACAAGTTGTAGAAGCATCCCTCTGTTAAGGCTAGCACCTTAAGTGCACTCAATGTAGCTAAAAGCATGGGCTACTTGAATTATAATACCCATTTATGATTTCAGGCTAATAAAACTATTTAAGACATATCAATAAGAACAGGGGTCACAGACAGCTACTTGTTCTGTCAGAATTAGATTCTACTGAAAAAACAACAATTGACAGTTCTGTGATAGTGCCTGTTATCTGAACCTGATGTGTAATCCTTAGTGGAGGTAGATTAGATTACTTATTAAAAAACAGACACCCTATAATACAGACTAAAACAGTGGACCTAAATGAATGCTTTGACAACAAGGATAAACATGATAAAATGATAATATAATAACATGATACATCATAAAATGATGTTACATGTTTGGCATCCAAAATCTCTTTTTAGGTTTAGAGTTTGCAGTAAACACTGCTATACTGTTACCTGTAAGCGCTAACAACAGAATCTTACATTTTTAGGGTAACAGTATGGGCCAAAATATTTATATTGCATATGCTAATTAAGTATCAAGAAGAAATAGGAGTTCAAAGGTGGGGTTGAGGAGGAATTCCATGCTCAGCTATCACACAGTATTATTGATTACCATTTAACTATAAGCATATATTACCCAACCACTGAGTGCTTATAGTTAGGACCAAGCTTCCATAGGAAATAGATTTTTGGGTTTGCTAATATATCTGGTGCTGTTTTGCAACTCTTCTCAAAACTTGTTTGGTCTTCCCCCAAACATTTTGCCTTCATTCCTCCTCCTGCCTGAATTTTGTTTGTGCTGGCTTTACAATTGCTAACCACTGCTAAAGTGCTTGCGCTCACTCCCTAAAACATGATTAAATTGACCTACACCTAATTGGCATATTTAATTTACTTGAAAGTCCCTAGCACACGCTACCTCATGGCACCCAATGCCTGTCAAATCAATGGCACTAGTGGTCAACAACACTCCTTGTGCTACCAACTAAAGTAGCACATTAAGGTCGATCTTAGCCCTGCCATTTCAGTCTTTAGTGGAGTTTTAAACTGCCAAAGTTAGCTGGCAAAAGAAACCTTTTGGGAGGACCAGACCTTCCTTTTTGTTACATGTATGCCACACCTAAGGTAGGCCCTAAATAGTCTACAGGGCAGAGTGCATTGCATCTATAATGGAGGACATGTGTTTATAAGATGTACATGTCCTGGTGTTAAAAAAATCCTAAGTTTGTTTTTCACTACTGTAAGACTTACCTCTCCCATAGCATAGCATTAGGTGACTTTATTACATTCAATAATGCTAACTTTTGATTGGGAACATGTGGAAATGTCATGATGAGGCTCAAATAAATTGTAATTCAAAATATGTTTTAATGGTAAAATTGGATTTTAATTCAGTTATTTGAAATGCTTCATTGGCATTTTTCCTTCCTAATCATTTATTTGCCTCCACCAGTTTCCTGGGTCACATGACTGTCAATAGCTTAGCTCTTGGGAGTGCTCTATTTCTTCCAGTCAGTAATACCGGGGGAGGAGGGTTGTAAGCATATGGGACCAGCCTACTTGAATTGTTGGGGATGGAGTTGACCCCTGCCCCACTTACATTTTGAAAGGGCATTCCCCAGCACACACACACACACACACACACACACAAAGGAACCTGACACTGGTCTTTTTTTCACCCAAACTACTTTGAGCCTTGACAGGGGAAAAGAAGAACTTTCCAGAACCAGATGTGGTGATAGCAAAGATGATTCCCATATTTCATAGGCTGACAACAGGTATAAATATGGGACCCTCACAACACTTCTTCAGTACACTCATTGACCAGTGGAAGGCTTGAAGGAGAAATGAACCACCTCTTTAAATCTAGGAACAATAAGTGACCCCACTGTGTAGTTGGCTGGCCTCCTGTGTGAGCTACAGGGACCTAACAAGCTCCTGGGGAATTGAATCCTCAACCTGGACCCTTCTGGAGTGAGTCCTCAACCCCCAGCGGTACCTTTCAGGTCCGTTGGTTGTGGTGTTAAAAGTATTTCTCCAAAAATGTGTGAGTTCAATTTTTTTTTACCAAATAGTAGCCTGAGAACTCACAGATCACCAGGACATACCTGCCAGATGATCCACCCAAGGTGCGTTGCCAGTTGGCCTGATTTTGAAGTAGCTCCCATTATGTTCTTCTCCACAGCAGCCCAGCTTGTGAGTAGGACCTCCCATGTAAGATATCAGGCCTCATGGAACCCTCATTGGCTACAGTCTGCCGCATAGTCCTGCTGGAGATTTCCAACTTCCAAAAAAGTTTGTAGGTCGAAATCTTCACTGCAACTCTCTCCAGTGACTTCTTTATGATGACTCCTCCTCCTTGGACACATCATGCTAGCTTGCCACACTGAACTTCACCTTCTTTGGAACTTTTCTTTTAAATTTGAAGGTAAGCTGATTCTGGGCATATTCCACCTTGTGTAACAAAACCACCATCCATCACGGTCAACCTTCTCTTTCGAATTTGCCCCAATCTTGCACGACTAGATACATGCAGTTGGCGCTTTTTGGTGTTATTTTTCACTTCAATCTTAAAAAATCACATGACTCTAGTTCTACTGATTGGATTTAATTCCATTTTGGTGTTTTTTTTGCATTACAATTTGTTAGACTTGGCATATTTGGCGTGGTCTCCCCTGTTTTTTTTGCCCCTGCTTTCCATGGTTTGACTGTGTACTGGACTATGTTTTTGCTGCTTTTGGTACTCTGGACACTTTACCAATGCTGAACAGTGCTAGAGTCCAGGTGCTTCCTGTGTAACTTATCTATGTAATTGGCTTTTCCATGATTGGCACATTTGATTTATGAGTAAGTCCCTAGTAAAGTGAACTTGAGGTGTCCAGGGCCTGTAAATGAAATGCTACTAGTGAGCCTGCAGCACTGGTTGTGCCGCCCACACGAGTAGCCCTGTAAACATGGCTCAGACTTGCCACTGCAGTGTCTGTGTGTGCAGTTTTGAACTGTCAATTTGACCTTGCAAGTGCACCCACTTGCTAGGTCTAATCCTTCCCTTTTAATACATGTAAGACATCCCTAAGTTAGGCCCTAGCTAGCCCTATAGGCAGGGTCCAGTGTATGGTAAAGGTGGGATATGTACTGATGTGTTTTACATGTTCTAACAGTGAAGTACTGCCAAATTCGGTTTTCACTGTTGCAAGGCCTATCCCTCTCATAGGTTAACACAGGGGTTGTCTTTAACTATCTTTTAAGTACACTTTACCTTCGGGAGCAGATAAAGATTAGGGGCCTGATTGCAACTTTGGAGGAGGTGTTAATCCGTCCCAAAAGTGACAGATATACCACCAGCCGTATTACGAGTTCCATAGGATATAATGGACTCGTACTACTGCTGGTGGTATATCCGTCACTTTACCATCACTTTTGGGACGGATTAACACCTCCTCCAAAGTTGTAATCAGGCCTCTAGGTGTTTGGGGTAACGTTGGTTTTTAAATTGTCTGTTTGAAAATGGCACTTTTAGAAAGTGGGCATGTTGCTTAAACCATTCTGTGACTCTTCCTGCTTTTGTATTCCCTGTCTGGGTTAGACTGACAGTTGGTCTGTTTTTGAATCCTCTCTAGACAGTGACACAAAGGGAGCTGGGGTGTAGCCTGCATATCCTGATGGGCGATCTGAGTTAGGGTGGAGGGAGGAGTAGTCACTTACACCTGATTGGGCTATGCCTGCCCTCTAGCAATGCAGTCTCCAACCCCCTGGTGTGAGTCTGGAGCCAGGCTTGGGCAAGACCGGATACTGGAAACAACATAGACTTTCATTTGAAGTTTGCCTACTTCAAAGGCAGGAATGGGTATGCGTGGGGGACCCAAAACCCCAGATTTTTAGATTTCTTCAAGATCACTTCTGGATCCAAGAGGAACCTCTGCCAAGGAGAAGATTTGAATAGCTGAAGAAAAGTGCTGCCCTGCCTGTGACTGTGCTTTGTTGGGCTATCCTGCAGTTGGTGCTTCTGCCTGTGAAAGGGGATAAAGACTGGACTTTGTTGTGCATTCCTGCTTGACAAGAATCTCCAAGGCCTTGAACTGAGCTTGCTTCCTGTTTTGAAGTCTCACAGCCATCACAATCTTCCTCTGCCAGCACCTGGGCTCTCTGCTGAGACTCCTGCCCTGCCAAGTGGTGCCCCATACATTTCCCGGGCCCTTGAAAGGTGAAGCTGGCAGAAAAAGGACTGAAGTCCATGCACAGGACGCTGTGTGGGGAAATCTTACAGGCGCCATCTGCAATACAGATGAAAAAAGACATACCACCCAGAGGCCACATTTCTAACACAGTCAATACAATTTTTCTAGTTTTGGAATTTTTCTTGTGTTGTAGTCTCACTTTATAACTATTTGCGTGTTGCATAAGTTAAGTCTGACTGTTTTTGTGCTACGCTTTCAGAGAGTGAAGCATGAGTTAGTTTAATGACTTTTTGGTTGAACCTGAGAAGTATTGTGGTTGTTGCTTGAGTAAGGATACACCTCTCTCAACTAATAGCCCAATTTCATACATTGGTGTTCATTGATGGGCTCCAGTATTATGTTTCTGCATTGTGAGAGAACCCAGATACTGATTGTGTGTAAATGTAAATTTAAAGGCTCTAACATAACCTGACATAAATATTTTTTTTTTTAAATTTCCTTAGTTTCTTGATTGATCATTTTCTATTTTTAACTTTGCTCCACATCATTCTTTGCTACCATGTACATTGAGCTGATCAATGTTCATAACTTCAGAAAGGCAGAGCTGCACTGGCGTTGCAAGAAGAGGGGACTGAATGTGGGAAAGAAGGCCACCAAAGTGGACCTTCAGGTAGCCCTCCGAGCCTTTGAGGCAGTCAGAAGGATAAATGGAGGAGGCAACTGCTAAGGAGGCCTTGAAGCAGAAGAAACCGACCCTCATGGGGAACAATATTCTTCTAGCTCATGAGACCAGTACACAAGAATCTAAAAGATAGCCATCTCTCAGAGCGCAGCAGTAGTGATGGCAGCATTAATTCAGTGTTTCATGGAGACCTGGGTGTCCGCATTTCCTAAGGTCTGGTGCCTGGCTATAATGTGGGGTTTGAGATTTTATATTGATAAATGGTTTTCAGACAAGGAGAGGGCATTTATGATGCACAGGGTCTCAGAGAAGGATTGGGAACAAGTCTCTTTAAACACATTCTTACAGTGGGGATTGTTGCACTTTTTATGTTTTTATGTTGGAGTTGGGGGACCAAAGTAAGTATTCCCCAGTGAAAGCCATTCTTATCTCTAAGTTTGGGCTTACGCCAAAGAAATACCGCATATGATTCAGGGATTGCAGAAAAGTTGCCAACCAATCTTGGGTGGATTTTTTGGATTGGTCCATTAAGGTGCTGAGAGGGTGGGTGAGGAGCAGTAAGGTAAATGATTCCAATGGGTTGAATTGCCTCATTTCAAGGGATCACATGCTAAGTACTTGCTATAGAGTTATGCCAACACCTATTTGACACCAAGCTTACTTCACCAAGGGAGCTCAAGGCCAGACCCAGACTATCCAGAAAGATATTTGGGGATTGCCAAAAGGATGAACAGGGTTCCCAACAGAAGAAAGAGGAGACTAAAATAAAACTAAAGGAGTTCTCTAGTTACCCTAGTATCCCTATGTGACAGCCACTTGGTACTCAATCTCCCCATGCCTTCCAATACTTTGAAGTATAGGCTCTGAAGGACAAAATAGTCAGCATGACTACTGTCAGGTGCCATCTGGTACCCTCAGAACAGGCAAACCCAAATATATACTTCATGCAAATTGTAGAAGCAGACAACTGTGACAGCCCCTTCCCTGTGGATCAGGTTCCAATTGAGTGGGAGCTGAAAAAAGCTTTGAGGCCTGTCATGTCTGTAGATTGTCTGCTTGAAAATCACTTAGAGAACACCCGCTGGAAGGAGGTGGGGCACCAATCTCACGTAGTGAAGTTAGGGTTATCTGTGTGGGTGCTCCTGACCACAAGGTCCATGGCAAACCTAGATGGTAGTAAGGAGGCCTGGAGCCTGGAAAAATGGCCCAGGTAGCTGCAGAGAAGTGAAAGGACAAGGGCTACAAAAACTAGCCCCTGAAACTCCCAGGGTCCGTGAGAAGGCTGAGCTCTAGGGTGACACATCAGAACGTACAAGGGAGTACATTGTTGCACTATGGGACTGCCTGAGCTGACTGGTTGACAAGCTGAGGGTAGGCTTTCCAGGGAAGAGTTCCACAGAACTCAGAATGAGTGTTCAACTCTTGATGGCTTGAGGCTCCAAGCTGTGGCCCAGGCAGCTGGTGACACCTCTAGAAATCACCTGGCATATTGAGAGAATGACCTCTTATAGAGTGAGGTAAAGGTTCCTGGTCCTGGGGCAACCCAGATATTGGTGGTCCACTGGTGATACATGGCCTTCCTATTAGGTTTGGCTCATGCTATAACCCTGGAAGGACAGCTGAAGATGGGCAAGACCTTTGTCAGAATTGTCACCCATGTTTATTGACACCACCCGATGGGTGTTCCCTCAGATGCACTCTGCATGTCATGTCCTACTTGACAAGCTAGAAAAAACTCAGAGAACAAGCTAAAGGTCATATCAGCCTACATGAAGTCATTGTGAGATGAGTGAGGACTAACTCAAAAGTTTTATAAACCCTATCTCCCAGACCAATCGGTTTGCAGTAAGGTTTAATGAGACTCTTAAAGGCATACTTATGAGTCTATCAGAGCTCATGAGATAGAAGTGAGTCATCCTCTTACCATGCCTTCTAGTTGCTGAAAATGAGTTGCCACAAAAAGGAGTTGGTGTCAGTCCCATTGAGCTCCTGTATGGCAACCCTGCTAGTGGACCTGTCAGTCTCAACAAGAAAGGGTGGGAGAGAGATCCCAAGAAGACCCCACCAGGATGAAGTCAGCTACATGTTTGTTCTCAGAGCTCAGATGCACTGCTTCTGGAAGAAGGCTGCTGGCAACCTGGAAACCAGCCAGTAGGTGAGTTGCCAAGTTCATAAGTACTTTTGATTTATCATTCGGGTACTGAAAGATTACCATGACTATGGGATCAAAGGAGATATTTGCAATCTCTACCCTATAGGAACACTTCAGAGTGATGCCCTTTGGGTTAAGGAATGCCCCTGCCAACTCCTTTGTTAACAGGATCCTGGCTGGAACAAAGGCTTTCAGTGCTGCCTACCTGGATGGCATTGCAGTTGGTATTTCTAGCTGGGAGAATCACCTGTTCCACCTCTTGTAGCAGGAAAGCCTTACTATCAAGGCCAGCAAATGTCAGATAGGGCAGGCATCTGTGGTCTATCTGGTCTCCTAATGGTCAGGGGTAAGGTGCACTCCTTCAACCCACGATTGAGAATATTATGGCCTGGGAACAACCCCCAAGACTCTTCCTGAGTCTCACTGGATACTATAGGAGGTTTGTCAATGAATATGGCCCAAAGTTCGTCCCTTGACTAAGCTGACTTTCCAGAAGCAGCCCAAAAAAGTGATCTGGTCAGAGGCCTCACCAAAAGCCTTTGACACTCTCAAGGAGGACATGTGTACAGCACCTGTGCTCATGGCCACTGATTTCTCCAAAGAATTTATAGTGGAGACTGATGCTTCATAACATGTCATAGGGGGTGTGCTCTCACAGCTGAGTGAAAGGGAGGGGCTAGACCAACATGTAGCTTTCATAAGAAGGTTACTCCTCATTGAATAAAGGTGGGGAGTGCTTTTGAGAAATAAGCTTTTGCTGTGTCCTGGGCAGCTCAGGACTCAGGTTTCAGACAAACTACAGGCTCCTCAGGTGGCTCATGCAGAGTTTGGATGAGAATCGCGAATTGTAGTGGTTGTTTAGTGCCCTACAGGGAATGGACTTCAAGGTAGAACAGTGTCCTGGGGCTGACCACTCCAATGGTGATGGCGTCTCCAAGTTCTGCATCAGTGATGAGAACTCCCACAAGAGTTTCCCTCACTTTCAACTGTTAGCGACATATATTAGACCTGATATCCTGGTGCGGCTTCTCTCAAACCTTTCACCTTAACCCCTCCAATTCCTGTAGCCCTATAGTCACACAGTCATCAAGGCAGGTGTGCCAGGCCCAATAACTATGATTCCTCTTTTGTGGAAGGTTGACTGGTGAAAGGAAAATCGTCGGATTTGTATTTGGCATACTTCCTTAGTGAGTGTGTGACTATAGGAGTAGCCAAGACCCACCAGACCATGAAGTGAATGACACTCCTGAGTAGGGTTGACTGATATCATCCCGAAAAGTATGAAATTCCTATCTTGGCTGGTGCAATTTATTCATTTTATTCATTTGAAGTAGTAGAGATAGGGATCCTCTGTAGCCTTGAGGAATGCCACTGTACAACAACATGGCAATTGTAAGGGCATAAACATGTCAGCAGATCTTAAGGATGGTAGGTTTGTTGCACACCTGAACATCCACACATTTACCTTTGTTTCTTTTTAAGCATACCTAAGGTACAACCTCATAAAGTATGCTCCTGTGGTATACCTTAAGGTATTCTTAACTTCAAAAAGAATCCCTTCCCTATCCAGGTGAATAGTATATATTAAGCACTCCCTCAGGGTTAATTCTGCCCTGGTAGTATTACCTTACCAGGGTAGTACGAGGAGACTTATGAATAGGCATGCCACATTACATAGGTAAGGCCTCCTCACCCAAATATATAGGGCCATATATATACTTTTTGACGCACAACTGCGCCAACGCAGTTGTGCGTCAAAAATTTTAACGCCATTCCAAAGCGCCATGCGGGCGCCTTATTTATTGAATTACGTTAGCCGGCGCAGCTGACTGGTGTGCGTAAAAAAAAATGACCGACACCAGGCAGCGCCAGCGTAGGGGAAAATGGAGCTTGGGCGTCAAAAAATGGGGCAAGTCAGGTCTGAGGCAAAATTTTGGCCTCAACCCGATTTGCGCCATTTTTTTTTTTACGCCCAACCCCCATTGAAATGACTCCTGTCTTAGCAAAGACAGGAGTCATGCCCCCTTGCCCAATGGCCATGCCCAGGGGACTTATGTCCCCTGGGCATGGTCATTGGGCATAGTGGCATGTAGGGGGGCACAAATCAGGCCCCCCTATGCCACAAAAAAATAACGAAAAAAATACCTACCTTAACTTACCTTAAGTTCCCTGGGATGGGTCCCTCCATCCTTGGGCGTCCTCCTGGGGTGGGCAAGGCTGACAGGGGGTGTCCCTGGGGGCATGGGAGGGCACCTCTGGACTCCTTCCGAGCCCACAGGTCCCTTAACGCCTGCCCTGACCAGGCGTTAAAAAATGACGCAAAAGCGGCTGGACGTCATTTTTTAAGGCCCGCCCACTCCTGTGCGTCATTTTTGCACGGGAGTTTAAATAAGGCGCACATGCCTTAGAGTCATTTTTTAGAAGGGAACGCCTACCCTGCATATAAAATGACGCAAACTCCAAGATCTTTGGCGCTAGACGGGTCTAACGCCAAATTATAAATATGGAGTTAGCTTTGCGTCGGATTTGCGTAAAAAAAAACAACGCAAATCCGGCGCAAACAGTATAAATATGCCCCATAATGTCTCAGAGGACGTCTTGTGTCTATGGACATTGTAATAGGATAGAGAAATATCCTTCCTGCATCAAATAGTCACTGTACCTTTGTGTCACTAGCAAATCTGTCATGTCAGTTGTTTCACTGGTTACTGTGTAGGAGACTAAGGATGGTGCTTCTACAGTAATATTTAGGGACGTGTATAGATGATGTGCAGATATGCACACTAGGCAGGGTATTTGTGGGGCAGTACTTTTTAGTGCGGTACAGAGTTGCAATACCTTCTCTGTTATACATCAAACATAAAGTGCAGATCTTTGGTGAGTAGCAATGGGATTCTGGCATTTGAGCTCTGAGTTGATTTCTGCCAACGACATCATACAGAGATATATGTGGTCAAGGTGTTTGTCAATTCCTGCATCCATAGCAGATATAAATTTGTAGATGTCCCAGGTCTAGCTTGTCACAATGCAACGTAGTCTCCAATTGCATTTTCCAGTAGTCTGTGCTGCAGGAGGACACTGTCCTTTTAATGGTGATACTTATGTACCTCTTTCACGTTTCCTATAGCATCAGAGGCAACTTGTTTAATGATGTTTTTACACGTCAGCTTCAAGGGATGTTTCGATTCGTGCTTCCTCAATGCCCAGATTAGTTGCATCTACTGGCAGTTCGTCTGTCTGTTAACTGGTATTTGAACGTTCGCCTCAATGTGACATGGAATGGTTTGGTCATAGTGAGAAAAATCGTTTGCCACATCCACGAACGTCGGTGCACACAGCATTGGGTCTTTCAGAATAGGTCCTGCAAATAAATAATATGGAGCTGTTACTCTGCAGATCATTCAAGGCACACAGCAACATTAAACAGAGTTCAAAACACTGCCATGCGGACCACTTTTGTGTGCAAATCATGTACTGTCATACATTGAAAGGGGCTGAATTAGACCTGCTTCGCCAGTCTTTGTGCCCCACAGTAAATTTGTCAGTGATTAGTTCTACACACTACGAAAACATGGATTGAATTTGTAGCACATCTTCCCTGGCATCTGTCCTTGCGTCACACCACACAGAGGAAATGGTATGCGCATGCTCAGAGTTGTAACATTGCAACTGCTATAACAGAAGAACTAGTTTTCTTCTGGCATGTCCTGTTCTAACGTAACAATTTACATTTTATCACCTTCTTCTTCTTGGGGAAATGAAACTCTTTTATGATTTAGTTGAACTTCGTTCACTAATTACTTACATTCCATAAGCACAAGGTGTTCTACAGTGGGGCACTCGATGAGTGCGTTGGCAAGTCTTCTACCTACCAAGCACCGTTGAAAGTATAGAGTGCACTTTTCTTGACCAATAGAATACAAATACTGGCACCTCTGCTCAGTAAACAGTGGATGTCAGAAGGAATGCTGCAGAACTGTATTTGACTCAGATTTGTGCATTTTTAGCTTTTTATCAATGTGTGTTCAACTTGCTACAATAAAGAACAATTCACTTGGGTTTTTCTTAAAAGATATTTGATCAGTTTTTATTTATTAGTTCAAATTCAAAGTCAAATACTCATTTAGACGCCAATCTGTGTTTTGTGTCTGGGCGACCTCATTAAGAAAGACAATTATCTGAAATGTTTTCAATTATGTTCAAACACAGTGTAGGACACTTTCTTTAAACACAAAATAGTGAATAATGACAAAAAAGTCTGCTTAACTTTCAAGAGTATGTAAAAGAGTATTCCTGTAGTGCTAGTTCTCCTACATCTCGTAAATGTTTTGTGAATGTGTGCCAAAGTAGCAAACATAAGAGGATTTATTTTCTCTGTGTAGAAATGTTGATTTATAAGTGCCTTGGAATGCGCCTTACAGAGACTAAAAATTAGGGGTCATTTATGAGCATCTTCACACGTTATCTAGCTGCACCCAACTGCTGATGAGCAATGGCTGATCCGTAAAATAATAAACTGCCTTGTAAATGTTTTATCTAAGTTGTAATTTTTACATGTTCAAAATATAATGGACTTTACTAATCTGGATTCAAGTGTTTATGAATGTTGAGTTCATCCTCAACAATGAGTCTTCTCTATGTATATGTTGATGATCAATGGTCATTGTATATGTCTCGCAGTATCTCATTTTGAGGATTCCACAAATATCAAACTATGTTGTAAGTATTTTGTCTATATCATGATTTTAAGAAGTGTGCAAACGTTAAAAACATAATGCATTTTATTCAGCTGAATATGGAGCTCGTCCTAAACAAGGAACTGTGCCAGACTGGGGACATAAAGTAGTGTTGGCAAATTTTGTCACACTAGTTCCGATAGGGTACATAGCGAGCAATCCTGACCACTGCAATGGGGCTTTTGAGGGGTTTTCCCACACTAAGAAAATTTGGAAAAAAAATGACAAAAACACAATGCATACTACATTCCATTTTTAATTATATATTCAATTATATTAGTTTTTAAAGTAGTGCAACAGAATACAGCAATCTTCCTTGGTTTTTTTTCAATGACTCCCTCACTATCACCCTCTAACATTGTGCCACAGAACCTCCCTCACAATCATTTGTTTCATAGCGCCTCTCTTACTAGCATATGGTGCTGGAGCACTTTACATTACACAATCATAATGTGTAAATCAGTGCATAGAAGATTCTATACAAGACAAAGGGGACTAAAGGTGTAGGATTCACATGTCATCCACACTAATAGGCATTTTTTAAGAGTGCTTGTTTTGGGGAAGTATGAACTCAGGATTCAGAATGTAGCAAAGTGGTTAAGGTTGACTTTACTAATAATTTATTTCTACCTAAACAAAACCCTTTTAGCACAAGTAGGACAATCAAAGGCTGGGTAAAAACATAACTTTCTAGCCTGTACCATGCAGTTTACATGCAGATCGTTGATGGCCATTCATAGTTCTCTATGCTAGATTATGATTGTAACTTATAAACCACTAAGGTAACAAAAGGTTCTCTATGACAAAAGCAGTATCCCACTGAGCTATGCACATACAATACTGTTCTGTAATATGCATAGTAAATGTTCTCTGCAGCAGGATTATTAAACATCTGCACTACCTTAGATGAGTCAAAACCACCAATAGACACAACTCTGACCTATCTACAGCAGGTACATTAATCACCCAAATTATTTTGCCACTTATATCTTGCCTAAGCTGTTAGATATACACTGCACTGCTATAAAACCAGGCCCCCAGTAACAACAGTGATCTCCACACTCCCAGCCTCCCGGGAAAATGCCCAATACCCAGTACAGCCAGCCCAGCCTTTCTATGTTGGTGTTGTTGATCAATGATCAAAGTATATGTCCATAAGAATAATATTATTGTTTGGATTGGCCAAATGTGTTTTTAATTTTTTTTTGGGTTATGGTGGTATTTTATGTCTGCGTTGGTAAATGGTTAATAAATGGAAGTAATATTTTTACTAACTTATGTATGAACATTTAAAAGAATCAGCTAAACCTCACCCAGAGCCAGCACTGGAATGGAGGAACTACATGTAGCTAACCTTTCTTGAATCCTTATCAGCAGGTACAGAAGTGCTGTAAAGTTACTATGATACAAATAAATTACATATGTTCACATTTGTCTCACAGACATCCCTTACATAAGGTGGTTTTGTGCAACTCTGCCATGTCCTGGATTTCTGGCTACTAAAAATCTATGGGCGGCTGGCAAAAGCCATCCATCAGTTCATTACTAGCTATTTAGAAAAATGAACAAGGTGAACACAATGCAAAAAGACCAGTATAGCTATCATATGGAATTATTTCAAAATGACTGGAACCATTCCGAATGGTAAAGCAGTTACATTCAGTAAGTAAACTCATGACCATGACTTCTTGTCTTGGAAACAATAATCATGTTTCACTCTAGCTTTAACTGGGTCAAGTGGCTACAGATTCAGCTAATACAATGCACTTACTAGCACATCTCAACTGCACCAGTCCTCCCTGGCTATGTAGGCGAAGTAGGGAATCAATGGCATGACACAAATCTTTAAGAGCAATCCAGAGAACACTGGGGAACTGCTCACAGGAGGGATAGAGAACAGCTTCCAGAATCACAGATGCATGATCACATTCATTAGGCTCCCAATGCTATTTGTTTGCTGCTCATTGCTCCTCTTGGGAAATGTTGCTTTTCACCAGGAACCCCAATCAATAAACTAGCAAACGACAGACAAATCATGACGAGCAGATGGAGGTGTTTTGGTAAAGAATCTAGGACTGAAAAATCACAAAATAGTCACAGCAAAGTAGATTGGCAGGCCCATATTTTTGGATCTCATTTGTTGGGCCAAACATTTTTTATAGTCTTGTAAGAAGCTTTACCAACATTTATGCTGGAAAGCTGTAGCATTCAAGTGTAACATTTTCTGCAACTATAAGCAGAATGTCAGCTAACATACTGCGAAAAAAGACATGCAATTCAATACATACTTGTCTGTGGAAAGCCTAAATATTTTCTTAGTTATAATGTTCGATTTCAGGGTAAAAACTCAGTTGAGAATTGAGGATGTGTTATATTCAATGCTGCAATTTAAACACTTATCAAGTATATTTATAGGACCCATTAGTTAGTCACTGGGGCCCAGATTTATCAAGAATCAGCAGCGATGTGTTGCACAGCTTTCTGTGAGGATGTGCTATGTTACACAATTTCCTGCATCATGGATGCGCTGTAATTACTATGTGGAGCACCCATTGCGTAGGGCCAAGATATGCAGCATGCAGCATGGTGCTGTTATGCATTTCCAACTTTTGGTAATAGCACTGCAGTTTAGGATAGTAGAACAGCAAAACATGGGAGACTGAGTTTACCCACATGGTTAGTAACTGCTGGTCTATCTCCTGGTTTGCTCACAATACCTCACCTAAACTTCCACAGCCACCAGGATAAAAAGTGATTATGCAACCTGAAGATGACACTCTGACTCCCCAGGGAAGCTGTGGAAACAGATCTTACCCCTTTGGTACAGTTTCTCATGCATGCCAAGGAAAGGCAAAAAGATGCAAAATAAGGGCCAGATTTATGGAGCACTTGCACCATTCCAACGCTACATAAACATCAGTTTTTGGACGTTAATGTGGCATTGGAAGGGGAAAAATGCTGTTCCACATTTACAAAGTGGCACAATGCTTGCATTGCGCCAGTTTGTAACCCCTTGCACCACATGATGACTGCACCAGGCATAATATGAAAGGGGGGCTTTTCAGGGCTAGGGGGGCCATAAAAATGGTGCAAAGGTGTGAGAAAACAGGGCTGATTGCAGAGGCCCCCTAACTTTTTGCCCGCATTTTCCCCTTTTTGCTGGTGTTTTCCTGACTCTGATGGTGCCCTGGGTACTGCTAACCAGTCCCAGGGCCTGTGCTCTGTGTAAAATGGATATGCAAATTAGGCTAATTATAATTGGCTAAGTTAACCTACCTATAAGTCCCTAGTATATGGTAGGGCATGTAGGTTTAGGGACCACAGCATCGGTGGGCCACACCTAGGTGCACTGCTGAGGTGCCCAGTGTCATTTTAAAAGCAAGCCTGCCTTGCTGGCTGCTTTTAAAATAAAGTTATATGCAAATTCGACTTTGGAATTAAAAGTAATTCCAAAGTCTTAAACTACCTTATGTTTACATATAAGTCACCCCTAGGGTGTGCCCTATGTGCCCCTAGGGCTGGGTGCCATGTAACTATAAGCAGGGACTTTATAAAAATAGATTTATAAACCCTGGTGAGGTAAAAACAGCCAAATTCGTTTTTCCCTCATTTAAGTAAATGGCCTTCATAGGCTAGAATGGGGAGACTTTATTTTAAATTTTAAAGTCTCCTTAAATGTTGCATACCAAGAATTTGGTATCAAGTTAATTGTTGTAATAAATCCCACAACTTCCAGTTGTTGGATTTAATATAACTTGTTCAGGTAAAAAGTGTTAGGCTTTATCTAAAAAGTTGCCAATTTCAGCCCTGCATTGTTTTTGCTGCTGTGCTCCGATTGGCCAGCCTGCAGCAGCTTAGCCAAAGCTGCCTTGATGAGGTGTGAAGTGGCCTGGCTTCACACAAAGGAATGTGCTTGGGGGAGAGAATCTCCCCTCAGCAGATGGTGAGGCAGGAAGGGGTAGGGCTGCCAAACTGGTCTTCAAAGGCAGAGAAGGACATTTGGAGCACCCAGCAACACCCCCACATCCTGCAACCCCAGACAACTAGGTGCCCCCTTGATTAGATTAGGAGAGGGCAGGAGAGGGGTGTGTTTATGATTTTTAGCCACACCAGTGGGTGGGCACAGCCAGATGTAACCTCCAAAATTCAGATTCATCCATGTTGGATTTTTAGAGACTGTTGCCTTCTGGGATGGATTTTTGCCACACTTCCCAGGAAGTGGTCATCACAGGGGGACAACCCTGTCCCTGATTGGAGAACCAGGACCCCCCTACTTTTCACCCAGGAGCAAGGATAAAACTGGCAGACCTGACCCCACACCTCAGATCCCTGCCAGATTTCAAGAAGAAAAGAACTAAAGGAGAAGAAGGACTGCCCTGCTGGACCCCTGGCCTGCACCTGGAACCTGCACTCAGAAGGACTGCACCAGCTGCACACTTGGGCTTCACCACAAGAAGGACTTTGCCTGGCTTCAACTGGTTCAAGGAGGGAATCCCTGTTTGCTACAGGTGAAAAATTGCTATCCAGAGTCCCCTGCACCAACTCCTGAAAAAAGAGACCAGTTGACCACTGCCCAGTGGCCAAAAAGGAGTTCGCGCCAGGTGCATTCTGGGAGTTGAAGTCTGCACCCCCCCAAGGACCATCACAGAACTTCTGGACCCTTGGGGTGAGCTGTGGACCCCAAAAGAACCTTAAAAGAACATCTGGGTGAAGCCCCAGAAGTTTGGAGAAGATTTGAAATTTTTTGTAAAAAAGATCCAGAGAGGGACCGACCCGCCGCGGAAATTCTAGCCGGCTTGCCTCAACCGCGACCCGGCCTGACTTGGTGGTTCGTCCCGGTAAAGAAAAACCTCTGAAAAAGAGACTAAGTCCGAAGGTAAAAAGTTTACCAGGACCTCCCAGCCATCGTATCCGAGAAGGGCTCCATGGATGTCGGATCAAGATCCAGGTTTACCCCGGTCCAAGGATTTTCATCTCGAAAAAACGACTAAGTCCGAAGGTAAAACTCTCCACCGAGGAAACCCACATCGCGTATCCGGACAAGGGCTCCAGGAGGTCGGATTCAACTGGCAGGTTCGTCCCGGTGAAGAAAATCTTCAAAATAAAGACTAAGTCAGAAGGTAACTTTTTAACCGAGGCCTCCCGCGACTTGTAGCCGAGCAGGGCTCCATCGCGGTCGGCCTGAAACTTTGACTTTGCCCCGGTCGAGGTGCAACCAGATGACCCGATTGGCGCTTTTTGTTTCTAAGCGCTAGAAAAATAATAATACTTTAAAAATTCATATCCCCGGTTCCCCTGAACCAATTTTATTAGTTTTTGTGTCCTTTTAAAGATAAAAATATAAACTATTTTTATAAATTGGTTTTGGATTTTTAAACTGTTTCCTGTGTTTTATTTAATTACTGTTTTGTGATATATGAATGCTTTACACTCTGGGGGTCATTCTGACCCTGGCGGTAATTACCGCCATGGCGGAGGTCGGCGGTAGCACCGCCAACAGGCTGGCGGTGCACCGCTGGGCATTCTGACCGCGGCGGTTCAGCCGCGGCCAGAAACGGAAAGTCGGCGGTGTACCGCCGACTTTCCGCTGCCCTTGAGAATCCTCCACGGCGGCGGAGCACGCTCCGCCGCCATGGGTATTCTGACACCCCCTACCGCCATCCTGTTCCTGGCGGGTCTCCCGCCGGGAACAGGATGGCGGTAGGGGGTGCCGCGGGGCCCCTGGGGGCCCCTGCAGTGCCCATGCCAATGGCATGGGCACTGCAGGGGCCCCCGTAAGAGGGCCCCAAAAAGAATTTCAGTGTCTGCCTAGCAGACACTGAAATTCACGACGGGTGCAACTGCACCCGTCGCACCTTCCCACACCGCCGGCTCAATTCTGAGCCGGCGTCCTCGTGGGAAGGGTGTTTCCCGCTGGGCTGGCGGGCGGACTTTCGGCGGTCGCCCGCCAGCCCAGTGGGAAAGCCAGAATGACCGCCTCGGTCTTTCGGCGGGAACCGCGTGGCGGGCGGCGACCGCCGTCCGCCGCGGTCAGAATCACCCCCTCTGTCTCCTAAGTTAAGCCTTGACGCTCGTTGCCAAGCTACCAAGGGTTGAGCTGGGATTAATTTACTGAGACCTAACTGTACCTAGGTGGAGGTTAGTGGCTTGTTGCTAGGTGTAGGTACCTACCTGCCCTTACCAATAACCCATTTTCCAACATTTTTGGTGACAGCGGTGGGATCCTGTACTTGTGTTCAGTATCACGTTACAGTTTTAAGTAAAACAAATTAAAAATCCTTTAAATTGTCCTAGTGCAAAAAAATATTTTTTTTAATTTTTTTTTTTTTTTTATTAATTTGGATTAATTTCAATTATTGATTTTTTGTAATTTTTCGAAATTCTTGTTTCCAATTTTTGCTAAAAGTTTTTGTTGACACAAAACTAGGGAACCATGGAGCTTGATCTGGCTAGCCTACCTACACTGACAGTAGTCCAGCTTAGGGGGTTGTGTACTGAAAGAGGGTTGCCTGCAACCACAGACCTCAGGAAGCAAATCCTGATCAAATCCCTGACAGCATGGGCTGAGGCCCAAGAGCTAGGCACAGAGGAAGCTCCAGAGGAGGAAGAAAAAGGGGAGGATGCTAACTCTAACCTCTCAGGGGAGGGAAGGCATCTGAGCCCAAGTGAGGATGAGGAAGAACGGTCCTCAGTAGATACAGTCACTAGGGGCAGACCCAAAGCTAGTGGTGGGAAGGGGGTCCTCTCAGGAGGAGAGAACCCATCCATCAGGGAAAGATAGCTGGAGGCCCAGCTAGCATACATAGCTTTGGAAGCAGAGAAGCTGGCCCTAGAAAAGAAAAAGTGGGCAAACAAAGAGAAAAGAGATGGTGGCAGTGACAGAGAAGTTGAGGTGTCCATGGGTGGGGGAGTTTGCCCCAGATTACCCAAGGGGGTGGTTCCTGCTTATGTAGAGGGGATGACATAGATAAGTGGCTGGGGGCCTTTGAGAGGGCACTCCAAATGAGAAGGGTTAGGCCTCAATACTGGGGTTCCCTTTTGTGGGAGTTGGTCCCCAACTCAGGGAGGGGTAGGCTTCTGACCTTAAGGGGGGAGGAGGCAGATTCATACCCTAGTATGAAGAGGTGCTTAACCAAGAAGTTTGGTCTAACCCCAGAGCAGTATAGAATGAAGTTCAGGGACACCCAGAAGGTCAGTACCCAGTCTTGGGTTGACTTTGTGGACATTTCACTAAAGGCACTAGAGGGCTGGATTATTGGTAACAAAGTAAATACTTATGAGGGGTTATACAATCTGATCATGAGAGAGCACATCTTGACCAATTGTACCCAAGAAAGGTTACCCCAGCATCTAGTGGACTCTAAGCAGACCAACCCTAGAGAGCTAGGGGAGGCAGCTGATGAGTGGTTGAGAACCAGGGTGGTTGTCGAATCCCAGGGGGGAGACTCCAAGAAGGGGGGGGCAGGTCCCCAAAAACCTAAGGAGGGAGGTGGTAAGCCCAACACAGAGACTCCCTCTGGACCCCAGAACCCTAAGAAGGAAGAGAGTAAATCCCACTCCCACTCTGACAAGCAGAGACAGGGAGACCCAGGGTTAAAAAAGCTCTTGGACAGTAGGGCTTGCTTTGACTGTCAGCAGACAGGTCACTTCAGAGGAGATGCAGCCTGTCCAAAGAAGGTGGTTAGCATTGGGCTGTCCAGTGTAGCCATGAGGAGGACTCCTCAGATGATGAAGTCCTCCTAGCATTGAGCTGGGAGACAGGACCAGATGGTAAGCTGGTGATCCCTGAGGGTGGAAGTAGGCACTTCCACCCCATTCAGGTGAATGGGATCCCTACCACTGGCCTGAGAGACACCTGTGCCAGTCACACTATAGTGAGTGACCGGTTAGTGACACCAGGCATGTATGTCCCAGGAGAGACAAAGAAAGTCAGGATAGCCACAGGGGAGGTCACCTCCAAACCTGTAGCCATAGTGTCCCTAGAGAGGGAGGGTATCCTTGACTGGTTTAGGGTGGTAGTCAGTGCTGACCTCCCCCTAGATTGTATCCTGGGCAATGACCTCTCAAAGGTGAGTCTGGTCCCAGATGGGGTGGTCGCCCAGGGCGCCCCCCAACCCAAAGTACTGGGGAGTCAGTCCCTACAGTTAGGAGACAGGGGTCCCCAAGAAAAGGAAAGAAGAAAAGGAAGGGTAGGCCACTCTTAAAGAGAGTTCCAGGGAGCCAAAGGCTTTCTGCCCCAGTAGGGGGGGAGCCCAGAGTTGGCACTGGTGAGGCCTCCCCTGACCCCAAGGAAGTCCTGAGTAGTCAGGCCGCTGTCCAGATGCAGGGTGTTGCCCCTGCACTGACAGAAGGGAGAGTGGAAGGAGGGTGTCTGCCACAGGAGGTGGTAGCCCCCCACTCTAGACAGCAAGAGGGGTGCCAGGACCCCAAAGTTGCCCTTAAAGCAGCTCAGCCACCTGTCAGTGGAGAGCTTAGGGTGTGTTTCTGGGTACTGACAGCTGTCTGTAGCCTCTGCTGGGTGCTAGCCTTCCTGGCAGCACTGTACTTGGCCTGGGAGGCAGACCCCAGGGCCAATAGCAAAGTAGGCCCCCTGACCCTATTGGTCATGGTGTGATTGCTCAAGTATGGGGTGACCTCTTTGGGTAAGCTAGGTGTTGCCCTAGCAAAGTTAGGAGTAGGGGAGGTGGGCACCTCACTACCCAAGTTGGCAGAGAGAGAGGAGGAAGACCCCCCCTAGAGGGAAGTTTCAGTTTGAGATGGGTCCTTTCACTGTTGGGATGGCTTCACTACCCAGAGGGAGTGACCATGACAGGAGGATGTAAGGCAGAGTAGGCCCTGCAAAGGGACAGCCAGTTTTCTTCACTGTCTTCCTCGCCTAACAAGCCAGGAAGACTCTCCCAGGGCTGGGCTGAGTCTCCTGGGCGTGTGGGCTTGTGGGAGCAAACAGGGCTGATTGCAGAGGCCCCCTAACTTTTTGCCCCCATTTTCCCCTTTTTGCTGGTGTTTTCCTGACTCTGATGGTGCCCTGGGTACTGCTAACCAGGGCCTGTGCTCTGTGTAAAATGGATATGCAAATTAGGCTAATTATAATTGGCTAAGTTAACCTACCTATAAGTCCCTAGTATATGGTAGGGCATGTAGGATTAGGGACCACAGCATAGGTGGTGCACACCTAGGTGCACTGCTGAGGTGCCCAGTGTCATTTTAAAAGCAAGCCTGCCTTGCTGGCTGCTTTTAAAATAAAGTTATATGCAAATTCGACTTTGGAATTAAAAGTAGTTCCAAAGTCTTAAACTACCTTATTTTTACATATAAGTCACCCCTAAGGTGTGCCCTATGTGCCCCTAGGGATGGGTGCAATGTAACTATAAGCAGGGACTTTATAAAAATAGATTTATAAACCCTGGTGAGGTAAAAACAGCCAAATTCGTTTTTCCCTCATTGAAGTAAATGGCCTTCATAGGCTAGAATGGGGAGACTTTATTTTAAATTTTAAAGTCTCCTTAAATGTTGCATACCAAGAATTTGGTATCAAGTTAATTGTTGTAATAAATCCCACAACTTCCAGTTGTTGGATTTAATATAACTTGTTCAGGTAAAAAGTGTTAGGCTTTATCTAAAAAGTTGCCAATTTCAGCCCTGCATTGTTTTTGCTGCTGTGCTCTGATTGGCCAGCCTGCAGCAACTTAGCCAAAGCTGCCTTGATGAGGTGTGAAGTGGCCTGGCTTCACACAAAGGAATGTGCTTGGGGGAGAGAATCTCCCCTCAGCAGATGGTGAGGCAGGAAGGGGGAGGGCTGCCAAACTGGTCTTCAAAGGCAGAGAAGGACATTTGGAGCACCCAGCAACACCCCCACATCCTGCAACCCCAGACAACTAGGTGCCCCCTTGATTAGATTAGGAGAGGGCAGGAGAGGGGTGTGTTTATGATTTTTAGCCACACCAGTGGGTGGGCTCAGCCAGATGTAACCTCCAAAAATCAGATTCATCCATGTTGGATTTTTAGAGACTGTTGCCTTCTGGGATGGATTTTTGCCACACTTCCCAGGAAGTGGTCATCACAGGGGGACGACCCTGTCCCTGATTGGAGAACCAGGACCCCCCTGCTTTTCACCCAGGAGCAATGAGAAAACTGGCAGACCTGACCCCACACCTCAGATCCCTGCCAGATTTCAAGAAGAAAAGAACTAAAGGAGAAGAAGGACTGCCCTGCTGGACCCCTGGCCTGCACCTGGAACCTGCACTCAGAAGGACTGCACCAGCTGCACACTTGGGCTTCACCACAAGAAGGACTTTGCCTGACTTCAACTGGTTCAAGGAGGGACTCCCTGTTTGCTACAGGTGAAAAATTGCTATCCATAGTCCCCTGCACCAACTCCTGAAAAAAGAGACCAGTTGCCCACTGCCCAGTGGCCAAAAAGGAGTTTGCGCCAGGTGCATTCTGGGAGTTGAAGTCCGCACCCCCCAAGGTCCATCACAGAACTTCTGGACCCTTGGGGTGAGCTGTGGACCCCAAAAGAACCTTAAAAGAACATCTGGGTGAAGCCCCAGAAGTTTGGAGAAGATTTGAAAAAATTTGTAAAAAAGCTCCAGAGAGGGACCGACCCGCCGCCGAAATTCTAGCCGGCTTGCCTCAACCGCGACCCGGCCTGACTTGGTGGTTCGTCCCGGTAAAGAAAAACATCCAAAAAAGAGACTAAGTCCGAAGGTAAAAAGTTGACCGGGACCTCCCAGCCATCGTATCCGAGAAGGGCTCCATGGACGTCGGATCAAGATCCAGGTTTACCCCGGTTGAAGGATTTTCATCTCGAAAAAACGACTAAGTCCGAAGGTAAAAATCTCCACCGAGGAAACCCACATCGCGTATCCGGACAAGGGCTCCAGGAGGTCGGATTCAACTGGCAGGTTCGTCCCGGTGAAGAAAATCTTCAAAATAAAGACTAAGTCAGAAGGTAACTTTTTAACCGAGGCCTCCCGCGACTTGTAGCCGAACAGGGCTCCATCGCGGTCGGCCTGAAACTTTGACTTTGCCCCAGTCGAGGTGCAACCAGATGACCCAATTGGCGCTTTTTGTTTCTAAGCGCTAGAAAAATAATAATACTTTAAAAATTCATATCTCCGGTTCCCCTGAACCAATGTTATTCGTTTTTGTGTCATTTTAAAGATAAAAATATAAACTATTTTTATAAATTGGTTTTGGATTTTTAAACTGTTTCCTGTGTTTTATTTAATTACTGTTTTGTGATATATGAATGCTTTACACTCTGTCTCCTAAGTTAAGCCTTGACGCTCGTTGCCAAGCTACCAAGGGTTGAGCTGGGATTAATTTACTGAGACCTAACTGTACCTAGGTGGAGGTTAGTGGCTTTTTGCTAGGTGTAGGTACCTACCTGCCCTTACCAATAACCCATTTTCCAACAAAAGGAATATATGAGATTCCTTTGTTTCATTTTTATTGGCAATTTTTAACACCTGCTAAGTGCAGGTGTTTCAAAAGAGGCTCCCATTGATTACAATAGGCCTCTTGGTGCTTTGCAGGATTAGCATCAAAATTTTGTAAAGCACCAGTCTCGCATCATACATTTTGACATTAGAAGTTGTCTCCTGTATGGGCAACATAAGCTAGCATTCCATGTACCTTGTTCCATAGTCTTGGACATAAAGTACTGATTATATATATTGTGCAAAGGCTAAGCTAAACAAGCAACATGCTCCTTGCTTTCCTAGAATAAAAGCAAAGTGATAAAAAGTGTGAAAGCCTTTCATAAAAGCAGTCTTGCTAATATGAATAAAATGTGAGCAAAACTTGATCAGTAAAACTAAGCTAAAACAAGGGGGACCAACTCATGACAGTGCAAAGATGGAGCTGCAGCACAACGCACAGTATTGTACTTCTAAGTGATGCAAAATAGCAAGCAACACAAACTAATTATGTGTACCAACATCCCACTATCTTGCTCCATGAAAGGAACGTCAGGCAGGAGGGTTTCAAACCCGAAGATGGTCCTAAAACTGCACTTTAAAGAGTAGAAAAGCTACATATTGATAAGTGAGATGACCTAAAATTAACCTCTTTTGTCACCTCTAAATTACCATTATCCAAGAAGGATGCTTTATGGTAAGCAATAGTGGACAGGACCAACTGCTTCACAACAGCAATAAGGACTTTAATTGACTGCAAAATAAGTTGCCATAACTACAAACATAAGACAAAAGAAAAACTGGTGGGAAACCTTAAGACTGGAGTAAAGACCAGAGGAGGACAGGATGTCCAAGAGGAGTTCAACCCATTGGAAGAGCATGTGGCATCACTTATACTGTCTGAGTTGTTTGCCACTGTCGAGGGAGTGGACAGTGCTGAGGTAGAGGGTGAACAAGACGCAGAGGGTGAGTGATTCCATAATGCATGTACAATATATGTGCAACTTTGCATAATGAACACCTAGAAACAAAGAACCAAACTTTTGTACAATGCAGGCTCTATTCTGTGAAAGAGAGAAAGCAGAAATGCTTCAATCTTTCAAAGCTATGGGGCATATCTGATACCTCCATGTGGTTGTGCACTATGTGCAGCCTAGAGCCAATGCAGGCAGCTTTGTGCAAGTTTGTCTGCATTACAGGCAGGAAAGTTTTTGTGGAAGAAGGGACACCTTCCTGCACAAAATAATCCTTAGGTGCATATTACACTTTCTAGGTGTGCTGCAGAATTCAGCACCCATGGAAGAGGAAAATAAGAGAAGAAAGAAAGCTATGCTTCATAGTGACTTTTCACTCAGGAAGTCATACTATATTGATACCTTGCCAACTTTAAAAGTGTTAATACATCTGTCAATGCCCCAAAAATATGTGTGAACACCAATACACCACCCATGAGAAGCCTTTCCAGAGGGACTTGCACTGCCTTGTGTTACTTCATATACTTAAGGTGGCTCTGTGTGGCATATAAATCTCACGTACGGGCTTGTGTTGCACTTGTGTCAACTAGCGTAATGCAAAAGCAATGTCTGGTCCTTAATGCTACAGTGCAGGTCAGTGTTTGGAACACTATTGAACCAACAACTACTAAAGAGTATCATCCATTGTGATGCATCCCTCTGGTGCAAAGACTGGTAAACGCAGGATATCTTAGTGAATCTAAGCTTCTGTGTGTGTCACATTCAGAAATGTTGAGTGCATGCCAACAATCCACCTGTATATATCTGTAACAATCTAAAAATAATATTTTTCCTCTCGATACGTTAGTCCGACTCAATGTCAAAGTAAAGTGAAGGTCCAGTGAAAGTAGGATTCGAAAATAATGTATGTTTTGATAACGTCTTGTGAACATGCACATAGTAGGTATTTGGAACCAATTAACTTTTTGTTTACATTATAGAGCTTGCAAGGGGCATACAGGTTTGTGTACAAATATCCACAAGCAGTGATGACAGCTGTGAACTGAAATCCAGTTCTAAAATTATCAATCTTTCATGCATCACAGCAAATCTATTCAACTTGTTGAGCTATGTGAGAGGAAGAAAGCAGGAATTGTCTAAATCTTCCAAGATATGGGCCTTTCCTGCTCTCTCCTTGGGCTGGGCCACTATGTGCTGCATAGCATCAATGCAGGCACCCTACCAACATGGTACAGAGGATCTATATTGCAGGTAGAATATCATTGTGTGCAGGAAGGGACACAGATGCGCACCAAAAAGTCCTTGAAGGCATTTTTATTTTTCTGAGCTGAATGCAGCAAGCTTGGGAACATCCATGTTCCACCCATTAAACAGCTCCATGGCACAGACTAACAAAAGCCAGAGCTTGTGCTGGCTTGTGTTAATTAGAATTTACAAAGCCACGAAGTTCCAAGCAAGGTGGGTGTGGGTAGCTTGATAAATGTGACTCAGGATTGCGTTGCACCTGAGTCGCCTAGTGTGAAGCAAGCAAAATCAATGCATAGGTAAATCTGGTCCCCAATTTGAATATACAAGTTTGGGATTAGAAGCTGTTCATTCCTAAACTTTGACCTATGTACTGAGTTGCATTCATACCTTATATGTGTGTGACAATATGTTATGTTGTCGCTTGTAGAAAATGAGGTTCTGAAACTATCACATATGCCCTTAGTGGTGACCTTTGATTAAAATGCAATGTGGCAATGTTGACACGATTCTGATTGAATTGTGTAAACTGTTTAAAATATGGTTTAGAGAATGGTAAAAATTGATTAAATGACTTAGGGACACCTGGGGACTGATGCGCCTTTGGGCACCAGCTTTTGGATCAAATTTACGCATTTCTGGACGGCACACTTACCTGGGATGCACTCCAAAATATGAGCCTTAGAGCGTATTGTTTCATTGTTTATATTGTGCCTTTGAGCGTTTGATAAAAAGAGGTGTGCATCCTGCCTATAAAGGATAATGTTCACATGTCTGTCAAATACCTGTGTAAAATGAACTGTAATTAATGAGGTATATAAATGTAAGCCCATCTACATCAAATACAGCCTCTGTTGAATGCTAACATATCCCACTTCTTTTTCAGAGAAAATTATTACCTCTCCTGTACAATAGCTGGTCCATGATAAACAACCTGTCTTCGACTCCCCCCTTCCCTCCATGGATGAAAATACCTTCAACCAACTTCTGGACACTATTGATTTCTCCTCCAAACTTGGCAAGAAAAAAATACATTGTTGGTTCACCAAGAGAACAAACCCAGTCTGTTTATCACATTGCACATCAGTGAGGACTCTGATGGCCGCCAGGTCATGTGTTTCAATGGAGAGTGGAAGAAGTCAACTTGAGGTTGAGACTAGAGCGGACACTTTAGAAGGAGTCCAGGGAGTCCAAATGTGTCTCATCCCATATACGTGGTTGGTTGAGGCATTACAAGATGCCCATTCTTGGATCCATGGAACTGATGGGTCTTTAGCTCAGATTGCTGGTGTACTAATGTTGAGTGGCAAAGAAGATGAGTCTTCAACCTATATCACCAGTGATGTTGTCTACCAGCTTGGAGCCTTCTCTATCCAGTACTTGGAACAATGACCGGAAGCCTTGTGAAATTGATTAGAGATCAAATTGGACTCCTCCATGGCAGCAAATAGTGCCCTCAACAGCAACATCATTGAAGTGTTGCAAAACTAGTAAGCCTTTGCCAGGGACTACCATGCAGCCCTAGTTCCATTCATTAATGCTCCTGGGAAAGCTCCTCTGATGTATGTGCATCGGAGTTCAGTAACATCACTCCTCAGCCTCCTATTACACTTGAAATACAAGACCAGGGGACTGGAGATTCATCAGACGATGAAGTGGTACAGCTCCCAAGGGTAGGAAGTCACATTTCATATGAACATTAGTGAATGTGTTGTATTCATTATCCATTTTGTCATGTGGTTGACATCATGCCACCTTCTTTGCAAACAACTATAGTCCCCTATTGGTGACATATACTTAATCTTGGTTATCTGTTCTTCTCATAAAGCATCCGTGTCCGATAATGGCAATGTTTATTAATGCATCTTTAAGGTTGTAGCTGTAAGCCTGAGATCCTTTCCTATGAACTCTGCAATTCATGTTATGATTTTTGACTTGCCTCCTCTACAACAAAATTATGTGTAAATATATTCCCCATGAAAAACATGTGAAACACCGCAACACTGAGTAAAAATAGAATTTATCATAACATCACAAGAGTGTTTCTGTATTTCTACTATTTATGTGATGTGTAAGTTAGGAGCCATGTACAACATACCTCACGAAAAAGGAGACTCTCCATGCTAACATTGTCCCCATGATTCAGCCAAATTAAACAAGAGTGTACATATATGTTAGCTCTAAGGGTCACTTTAATTTCTGGCCCAAAGTAATTTATGATCATATATATGATGAGTCAGTGTGAAATACCATATTTCACGCAGCTACAAACTATGAAAATGTTGATCCATGAGACATGTGTCAAATGTCAATGGCATTCTGCTGTGGTGATAATTTGCTTATAGGACATCAAACTGTCCAAATATTGTGAATGTTTTATAGCATGATGTACATCTCCTACTTGTGAACACACCATTTATTCTTCATGGCCTTATCCCATATAGACCCCAGTGGGTCAGCAACACCTTCTTCACACAGAACAGAAATACTCTGAGGAAAACAGCCTAAGCATCAACTTTGACAAAACATGCAATATGTCTTTAAATTACACCTAGAAAAATATGCCAACCTGGTGCTGGGGGGATACAGCTATTGCGCCAGCAACAGAATACAAATATCTAGAGGTGATAGTCAACAAGGAAGGTAACTCAACACGTCAAATGGAAGCAATAAAATGCAAAGGGCTGCAAGTGGCAGTGTCACTAAGGACCCTGAAAGCAGAGCTTAACAGACCAAAGCTGTCCCCACTTCTCCAGGTACTGCGAGCAAAAGTCCTACCAACATTTACATAAAGCAGTGAACACCAAAGAGCAGGAGCACAATAATCCTGGATAACACAGTAGTAAAAGCTTACAGAATAATCTTTAGCCTGCCAAAGTACACTCTCTGGCACAGATCAGGCTGGAGTTCAGCCTGACGAAACGGACCCTGGCAAGGCAAGAAGCTTTCATTGTCTTCTGGGACAAAACAAGGGAAAGCCCCCAGGTCACCTAGTTACTATTTACTGTGGGAGCTACAATTGAGCTGTGGGAAGTCTAGGCCAGTCACAAAAAAAGTAATATAGAAGGCCATTAAGCTTTGATCCATGGTGGAAGACAAGTCAGCCCTTTTTGCCAGAGATCATGACTGGTGGTCCAGCACACCTACATCAAGCCAGCACCCCAGAAATACCTAAGCTTTGGTTTCTCAAGAGTGACAAAAGAGACATTTTTGAAACACCATCTGGGCTTCCTGCCCTGCTCGCTGCACTTTCCACAATGCCAGAAAGCTAATGTGGCACCGTTCCAGAACACATGCCACACATTTTGTGTAGCTGTGGGGGTCTGTTGGAGGTAAGACGACTCCTGCTATAAATCCCCTTCAATCAAAGGGGAATTCGCTCCTGGATGCAGACAGTGATAGCCTGCTTTGTCCCTGGTAACTCCAAGCGGATGTGCTGGGTGGTAAAGTTTCTTGCAGAGGTCTCCAAGAAAATGCCAAAGGTGGACACTGGGGCACCTGACCTGGACTCTTGAGATCTCCAGCTGTCCATAGCTGTAAACTACATTTGCCGGTTTCTCTACTGCTACTGTCACATATGCACGTAGCACCTTGGCCTAAGCTGCTGAAGCCCTTGCCATTAAGGTTTTGCACAAGTCACTTAGACACTCACAAACTCTTCACGTTTTACACTGGCTCACTGGCTGGCTGCAACAACTGTAAGGCAGCTGCACATTGTGAACTCATTAGTTAATAGAGTTTTCAGCATCCAAGGCAGTTTGAGTCCAGACACTAGCCTTAACAAAAGCCATATATTTCAAGACTTTAAAGCCACTTATGAAACTTGATTTTAACTTTTTAGCTGGTATTATGGTTTTATAATTTGCACTTGCTTTTTGTGTTGTGAAATGGTTTTAAGTAACTATGCAATCAAAATGTACTACTACTACATTAAAACTACTACTACTATCCCACATATGTGAGAAGGCTAAATGTTACAATATGTTGTAATCAAAATATGTCATCTCTTTCTCAGTGGTGACAATTATGGCCTAATACTTGTAGAATTCACCATCAGTTCTGTTGAAATGTGTTTATTTTAAGACAGAAAACATAATACCAACGTCAGAAATTAATAAGTATGCACAGAAAATCTTCAAGAATTATATAGATCATTTGAAAACCTTCACAACAAAGGAACATATCAACTTTGAAGGATATATTTCTGCCTGGCTGTAGCACAGTGTAACAATACCATGAGAATGTTCAAAAGGTACTCCTAAAACATAAAGAAAAGTCATCTGCTCTACTAGTCACACAAAATAGCAGACTAAGCTTGGGATTTGCTAGGAGTCTAAATAATATTTATATGTTTCTAGTGTCACAACATATATATCAATATATACCTATGTGCAAAGGATGTTAATTGGCAACATAACGTCTCACATAGCAATGTTTCATAGCAACGACTTTCTGACCTTAGGAAAAAATCATGTTTACATATATGTGCAAATTGTAAGCCATAATAAGAAATGAGGTAAAGTCTGGCTATTTATATTTTATAGTATATTTTATTATAAACCAAAGAAAGAAAACATTGAAACTGCTAACACAATCTAGAGCTACTGTGTCTACCCTTAAATCTATCTTGAGATAACCTTAATTTTAGTCTATCTTAACTATCACTAGCACATGACATAATAAACATCAGCCTCCATACCCTGCATAATACACCTGAACAGACACAAGTCCTACATGTACTATATTTTAAACATATAACTACATCTAAGTACCTGAACAAACAAACATGTTTTGTGTTTGTTGACGGCTTTTTTTTTTACGGAAAAATATACCATCAACTCCCCAACTCCAATTAAAGTACACTATAAAATCTAACTATAAAACGTAACACTAATTACTATGTAACTTTTCTGGCAGTGATGAGGACAACCAGAGGGAGAGCTCGCAGTCACATCAAAATTTGCTTTGCCTCCCAGCAACCACCCAGCATATGACTGTTCTGCAGCAGTAGTTTGTTTTGTTTGTCCATATTTTGGTTCCAGAGCTTTCAGCTGCTTCACCATTACTCTGTGCAGTCCCTTCTGTGCTGTGCTTTTAAAGTGCGCTGGCTGGGTCCTTGTAGTGCCCCCTATATTTTTTGGGGTGGATGGTGGCTTCCTTCTTTAGTGAGGGGTAGGTCCTCCAGTAGAAATGGATGGCTGCTGGCATGTGTACCCACTGCCTTCTGGACATTATACCATTTGCCTTTATTCTGAATTAACTAGTTGGTTTCTGTATTCTTTAGATTTTTGCATTTCTGGCTCCAAAACACTTATTCTAATCAGCTGTCATATATGTTAGACAAAAAGGAACAGATTAAAAATCCAAATATGCAATATAACTCCACAAAGCAACTACATATGTGCAGTTCCTATATACCAATTTCTTAAATACTAAAACATCATAGATTTGAAACGTCAAGGAGCATTACAGTTGGTGTACAATGTCATGTTACATGTAGGGTAGCAGTATTCATACTACTTAAATGGTCATACCAGGAACGTGAACTACCAAAAGTGATTCCATATAATAAATATGGCACAATGTATTGGATAGCCATGTGGGAGGTACATGTTCATCATGGACACACAACCATCACAGATAATTATCCAACTGTGGCTTTGACCACTATCAAAATTATGTATGTGGTGCACCCCACCCATATCCATCCATTATACTTTGCATTCATCAACACACGTAGAGGGTCATTTTGACTCCGGCTGTGAGTGTTAATGTGGCGGTATGACCGACAGGCTGGCGGTGCATACCGCCACATTATGAGATTGGCCGTTTGGCTGCAGCCAACCCGCCACTTGTATGAGCCACTGGGCTGGAGATATGTATCTCCAGCCCAGCGGCCAGCATAGCACTGCGGGCGGCATTATGAGCCTGCCTACCGCCATGGTTGTCGTGGCATTAGCAATGACACGAAAATCATGTTGGCAGGCCCTACCAGTGACAGGGAATTCCTTCCCTGTCACCAGTAGGTGGCTCCCCCACCCCCAACACTCACCTGACAACCCGCACCACCCCTGTCCAAACACCCCCTCGCCCCTCTGATCCTCAGGCACACACACACCCAAACACACCTGCAGATGCACCAAGCATACATCCAATCACTCACACTGGCATACACGCATTCATACACACACTGGCATTCACACATTCATACATGCATACATCCAGATATGCTCGCACCCATTCTTACGACAATCACACTGCCACACACGCTCACTTCAGCATTCTTACATGCATTCTCTCACACACATATAACCATGCAAACAACACAACACACACAGACACTTTCACACTTTCACTCACACATTCATGCACACACTCAGACACACAGACAACACCCCCTACCCTCCCTCCTTCTCCCCTGTCGGAAACCCGACTTACGGGTGAAGAGGTCTTCCGGCAGGGAACGGGTAGGGGAATTGTCACAATACAGCTGGCGCGTTCTACTGACGTGGCGTGGCGGTGCTGGTGGTAGCGGCGCCACCTTACCACCTTCCATTACCATGAACACTGTCAGATTTCCGCCCATCTTGTGGCGTAAGTCCGGCAGTGCTCATAATGTGGAGAATGGATGGTAACCGTGGTGGCAGTATTTTGCCGGCCCTCACCGCGGTGGCAGGCAGTTTTTACCACCAATGTCAAATTGAGGGCCATAATGTTTGTTTGTCTCTAGATAGGATATTTGAAGTTGCTGACCTCAACAACACATGGGTTATGCATAAGTCAGCAACTCACATTTCTCAATTCCATAATGCTGACGGTACAGAGAAAAGAACATTAAATATGTCATTTATAACTCATTACTCAGTCTCATTGCACTGTTAAGCATATCAAAAATGTGGAAATTATAAACCACTTGTGCTCAGGTGTATGTGCCATTGTTCTGGAGGTCATAATTCTATGAGGGTATAACTTCCTGCATGTAGTGTGACAGTAAATCCAACTTTTAATACAAATGTCAGCAGTTTGGTTTATGGGGACCTGAGATCATGCTGGGTGTGTGACTTTGTAATACAGATCCAGATTCGCTAAGGATTTCCCTCGTCCTTGTAGCATGCAAAGGGGATGCAGGTTCACCCAATGCCATAGCTATGATATATTAAGCCACACAAAGCCACCTGGTGTTGCCTTGTGTGCCTTAGTAAATTTAGAGTAACACAAGTCAGCAGTAGAATGTGGCTTCCATTACTCACCAGCAGGAAGACCTGACATGTGGACAGAGTGTTTTATCCCTCCAATCTTGAATTTTATTACGCATTCCCAGATGTAAAGAGAAAAGGGGCCCTGAGAAGGTATCAAAATGGTATGCCTTCCAAATAGAGTTGTTACAAAGAAAATATTTCATGTCACCTTGTCTTGCCCTCTTTCCAAGTGTGATGCATTCTGTGGCACACTTTAAAATAGTCAGGATAATTCAAATAATTATTTTTGTGCATAAAGTTCTTCCTTTCTGAACAAATACAAACTTGTCTGTAACACAGGCACCTTTGCACAAAGGTGCTAAGCAGCCTGTCTTGGGGCTAAGCTTTCCTCTGTGTGCCAGCACAGTACAGGAATACATCATATCTTGGTAGATAAGGTGGATGTTTATGCTTCAAAATTTGTGCCTATCCCATTCTAGGATAAACACATATAATATTGAGTGTGTGTGCATAGACCTATGAAGAACATGTGTAAACTTGCATTATACCAGGCACAGTCACAGCTGAGCACAAGTATGTGTACAGCTGGGAATATGTCACAAAATATTTATGCATGCATGTTTGCACCCATGCTTTACTCATTACACAACTAATATTTATGCAATGTGCATCACTGTAAATTAGCATTTACGCAAAGATGTGTCAATCACCACAGTGCCTTCACATTTTCAGGGAAGGAGTTTGAAACATGTGCATCCCAACACATCCACCCATCTTATTTGTCTTATATGGATGAAAAGCAGATGCCTTTCTAGGTGACATATGACATTGCCAGCTCTGTTTGTTTCTGAAGCTTCTTCCACACTGGTTGGTCACTGCATTCAGCATCACATTTTGAAAAAGGAATATGGCTTCAAAATATTTTTTGAGCATGAAAGTATCCATTCCTATATACAATGGAACTGACTTATTGTATTTCATTGTCTTTGTGTCATTTTTGGTGTAGCAAGGCAACATAATCCTAAAGTCAGATTTACACATAACCCCGGCCACCTTGCACTGTCCTGTGTAGTTTGGTAAATGTGGAGTGGAGTGGAGTAAGGTAGCTCATGTCCCTGCAGTGCGTTACTCTGCCCGGGTAAGGTATTTCATGGGTGGAACATGGGTGGAACATGGGTGTTCCCACAAATCCAGCCATTGGTTTTGGCCCATTCCTAGATTTACCAAGAGTGTTAAACCTGGGAATGTGTACCAGATGCTACCCCTTCCCAGGGGAGAGACAAGGTGGAATAATGTAAGTGTTCTGCTTTCTGCAACACAGTTAGTAAGAGGTAAACACCTCTGTGGATTGTTTTTTTGTGTAGATAGGTGTCCCATTCTGCAAAAACACAATCCTGCCTGTAACACACAATCACTTGCACCATGGTGCAAAGGTGCCTGCTTTGGCAAAACAGTAGATGCATTGATATAGTTCAGTAAGATGTCAGACATGTCCCACATACTGCAACTTATGCTGCATCTCTGTCCTATCCCAGTGAAGCCACCCATCACAGCAAGTGGAGTGATAAAGTTGTCAGGCATCACTTTGTTAGAAATGGACACCTATTCACCCTAGCATAAAGTGTACATACACGTTTCTCTCCATAGTGTGGACAGGAGATGACAAGGTGTGACAAACAGAATAAGTCACAGATGATGTGGCATGTGTTTATTTGTAATTAGATATAGTACTTTTTGTGTAACTTTTTCAACTGGAGTACAAGCATTTTAGCTAAACTGCATATATTATGGTTAACATAATGGACATACTGTGTTGCCTTAGTCCCTTAGTAACAAGTACTACCAGATCCTCACCCACAGAATCTCTCCTTTACAATATTTGAAGCTCTTGACTTTGAAGCTATGTCAATTCAGTATTGTGCACACACACAATGGTCTACACATAAGTTTACAGATAATCATTCTGAGGGACACCGTCACAACTCAAGCTTACAAAATGAAGTAAAACATTATTTTAGATTACAAAACACACATTGCAACACTGAGTGTGTTACCAAAACGTGATTAAGGGTGGGAGGTGAGCTCTGCTGGCAGAGTTAACATAGTTTTTGGCACTCAACGCTCCAGAGCTGTTTGTGAAGGAGGGCAGTTGGTGAAGGGAAGTGTGCAGGTGTGGAGACTTGCACCTGATCTTGGAAGTGTTGAGTAGGGGCTGCCCAACCCTGCTTGGCGCATCTGAGATTGAGCACATTTAGGCCAGGGTGGTAGGGCAGGCAGCACTCTGCCGCACTTGGAACTCCACAGAATTTCATAGAGTTTATAGCCAACTCCACTGTATTCCAGGGCGTACAACTTTATGAGCTCCGCAAACCCCCTAAATGTGATACATGCCATTTGTTTGTATGTGAACAATTCATACATTTATGTGCCCCAACTAGTATGTTTATAATCTCATCACTACATGTCACAGTGAGTCCATCCCTGATACTAAATACCTTATATGTGAAATATATGAGCTGGATACTCCCTATATATATTTACAGACATCACCTGTCATTCACTCTTAGTGTTTTACATTTTGTGCATGATTTATTAAGTGTGATCCAGTATCATAGGTCTGTGGTTTTGATAATGACAGTGTGGGATAATATAAGCTATACTACTGTGATTGTATCAGATTTATAGTAGATGTCTATATACACAAGTTGAGGTGTCTTAGATGACTGTAAACAGCTATCATCAGACATCCTCAGATTATTGTTCTATTCTTTGCACATTACTCAGGTGTCTGACATTGTATAGGAAACTCTCAGCACACCTTTAATATCAAAACTTTTAGTCATTGATATATTTGTTTATAAGTATAGGAGTCTTTTTAACATACTTAGCACAAATCTTGTTCGACATTAACATATACAACATCGTGATTTAGAACTTGATTCAGAATTTGTCGGAGGGTTTACTCCATCACAAAAGTGACAGATATCCCATCTGCCATATTGCAAGTTCAATTATACTAATGAATCTCATAATACGTGGACGGGATATCCGTCACATTTGTAACAAAGTAATCTCTTTGCCAAACTGTAAATCAGGCCCTTTGTCTTTCTTGATTTTAAACACATGTTTATTGACAGTGTACAATTCGATAAACCTGTAAGTTTAATTTTATTTAATTATGCAAAAATATGTATTACAACATCACCTTTTCTGGCTCAGCCTGCCAGTGAGTGTACAATTTGTAACTGTGATTTATCACCCCCTCGCCCTGAAATTTAATTTGATTTTAAAGTCACATTGACACATATGTTGTGAAGAATAGCACTAACAAGAATAATTTTACACACAACTGAGAGTGTGTAGAGCTGCTTCTGTCTGATTGGGCCAGGCAATGAGCACATGATTTCAGTACAACAAACATCCTTTCAATGCCATTGCAGGTTTTCCTCAAAGCAGAATTATATCACTTCTGACCTTCATTCTGTGGAGTATTGAACAGGTCCATCATCCATATCTGTAAACCAAAGCCTTGATCATCTGACTTAAGACATAGATTAAAATATTAGACATAGCTAGCAATTTTCATTTGCATAGATGTTGAGTGAGTATGAAGCAGGCATACTCTTTAATCTTAACATTAGTTAAGTTATTGTGAATATAGTTGACAATAAGTCCTGTTTTACACATATGGTTGTATGGAAGCATCTTAAAATGAAAAATGAAGTACTATTCAACATCCATAGTTACGTCTCACAATTGAACTTAATTATGTTTTGCATATTTAAAACGTAACAGCATTGGGACAATGAGATTGGCAGAAAAATGAGTTTGTTTGGGTCTTGTTCATTTAACACACATGACGTGATAGTTTAGATATTTTAGTAACAGTGACAGAGACAATCTGAGTCACACATACTTTGCTTTGGTTTATACACAGGCAAATGTACTCATTAACAGAAAGTATGTTATTGTAGGTTAGGTACACAGATGTGATTACAAATAATTTGCTTGTTTGGACCATTATTATCCATGCTACACATTCATTCAAACGATTTTGTTCATATTGCAGCAATATGTTTATGTATGCTGTATATGTGGTTGTAGATGTACAGAGAACAAGTCTCAGCCAATATAGTGCAATAGCTGTTGATACAATTTGATGTTCAATGAATACCAAATTGTAGTCATCTCCAAACATGTCCCCATTACAATTTTGATGTGTATGTATGTTTCTTATTTAGTTAGGGAAATGGCCTACCATAACACACAGGTTATGATTTCATGTTATAAGGATATGTTACTTATTCTAACAATGCACCAACTTTGAGACCTTAGTATGTGATAAGTGAGCCTTTGCTTTGCCCTTGTGCCCCACGAGGTGATACAGGTAAGTAGCAAATAGTTATGTGTTAGTTTGCACTGGGGCTAATCCAATCTTTAAGGTGCCATGATCATATTTGTACATCACTTTCACACAAGGAAACATCCCTATGTGGACTTACATGTCATTTCATGCAGTAAGACTTTTCATAGGTGGATCATGGCCATTCACACGCATTAACTCCATGTAATGCACACATTTCCAGACTGACAGTACCTAATAACTACTTGACAGTACCTAATAACTCTATAGCAACATTAAATGGTGTGGATACTAGATGCAGATATAAGACTGAGAAACAGATGTTGAAATACTAGTAATTATGTCTGCCTGTATACTAGCATCTGCAGCAAGATGGTACCAGGGTCAATGAATTCTGTTGTTTTTTTACTTCCTACCAATGAGGATTGTCTGCACCATAACACTGACACCTTTGTATTATGGTGCAAGGGTGGCTGTGTTGTCAGTATACTGCACACAATGCATCATCACATGGATATTAAAAGACTGCCCATAACTGTGTTGGTATGGTTGTCTTTCACTTGGACATCACACAGGACAACAATTTTTGTTTGGTGGCCTGCATTGCATGAAAAAGTCATAAACCTTACACCTAGTGTCAGCAAATAAATGGTTCTTAAGGTTTTTGGGGTCAAGATTGGGCATCATGAGAAGTGGCTTCACTACTGCTTCCTTCCAAAGCAAAGTGTAATACTCTGAGAGGATGGCTTTGTTCATTATTGCTAGTAATGATTAAGATACCTAACCAGATACGATTTGCTGAATTTTTAGTGCCCATGATTCAAGGGGGGGGGGCCTAATTTAGTGTTATGAAGGTGCTGTTCAACAACCTCAAGTGCAAAATGAGGGAAATCCATATGCATCTTTACAGTTTTTTCTTTGACTTCAATAGATGTTGGGGTATCTGGCTGCATCTCTCCACTTAAAGACAGCATGACATCAGCTTCTATTTTAGGGACTTCAAACTCTTTATAAATATTAGAAGTTTGAAGTATGAAAAACTCTGCTAGCTGGATACATAGCTCTTGTGAGCTTTTGATCTCTGGTGTAGTCAGAGATGTGGATAACTGCTAAGTAATTTTCAAGTGTTCTTCTGAGAAATTAATTGCCTCAATTTTGTTGGTGCAGTAGAAGGCTTTTTGTTCTCAGAGAGCTAATTTGTAGCTTCTGATCGCTATCTCATATGTGCATGCTTGGTGATCAAGGTGTATATATGTGTCATCATGCTACTGTGGCCCTAGTATAGTAATGTGTACTTACTCATGCACACAAGTGAACACATCATGCCATTGTTAAAATCAAATTAATTGATGCTGATGCACACAGTGATACATTCATATACACAAATAAAATTGTATCACCATTATTAGATTCCCCCACATTGTTAACTGTCTGTCAGCCCCGGCATGTAGCTATGTGGTCAGGCAGGCTTTGAGACCTAGGCCTGAATTTAGTGACTAACAGGTCACTAGTGGGGACAAACTTAGCGAGCAAACAAATACACAAACAGGAAAACTTAAATCAGATCCCACAAACAGGCACAGCAGAGCCACAATGGTCCTAGGAGATTGGCGCCAATAAAACAAACATGGCCAAGGTGTGCACACATTTCCAAAACACTAAAAAGTTAGATACCACATGTAGTTAGGAACACACATCCAATCAAAACACAGCACACACAGTACATGCAGCGATCATGTGCCCCTCTGGCTCGACCATCTAGACACATATTATCTGGCCCACATTGTGTCCACGTTGTGCCAAGACCCATCAGCATTATCTGGAGCTGTGTTTATGACTCCACAATAAATGTTCACATTCTTAATCAAGATAAGTTTTATTGTTTTATGGTACTCAGAGAAATGTATAAAAAACTGATGTATTTTGAGAGACAGTTGTCAGACTCCCATTCTGTAACTGCTCTCCTGGTAATTATGTTTAATTAAACAAACCATTCCTATTTAGCCCGGCGCCTCTTGTCTTTTGTTATTTTAAGGTGAAATCCACCTTCGAACAACAATATAGTGGCCATTTTGTTCTAGTTTTAAATTTACGATTCAAACATGGTGCACGCCATATTGGTTTGATAATATAAAAGTGTGTCAAATTGCATTGTTTTTATAAAGGAGCAGACTTTCAGCAAAGTGCAGCTGTTGGGCTCGCCAAATAAATATATAAATAAAATAAATAAATAAAGAAATAAATACATAAATAAATAAAGAAATAAAGGACATGGGGGGAGCAACACAGGGCAGGTGGAAGTACGGAATAAAAAAAAAAGCAAGAAAGTGGCAGGCACAGCAGGGGGGCAGCTGAAGAGGAAGAAAAGGAGAGTGCAATAAAGCAGAAAGACTGCCATAAATCAGTGGTCCACTAGTTCTGTTAAACTTGCAGTTTGACAGGTTATTGGCTCCTCAAGTGTAAACCACTGATGTTGTCGCCCATTCACCAAAGGGCTACCAGGTCACGGTGATCGCCAGGTCACTTAGACGTTATTTACCCATCACTCCTTATGTGTTAGGGTCATTTATTTTGTGTTCTGAGAAAATCTCAACACAAAAATGTTTGCCATGTGGGTGTTTTAAACATGATGCACACTCTGCAAACCTTCAGGGTGTTGATGTGAGAACACTGAGAATCTAACCAGGGAGGTATGGCTCCTTCAATAGAGTGGATGGAGATAAGGGGTGGGTGGAGTTCTCAAAGTTCTACTCAGTGGAATTCTGCAGAGATGGCTAAAAACTCAGTGGAATTCTGTAGAGTTTCATGTTGGGAAGAGTGCCCTGCTTTACCACCCTGGCCTGAATGTGCCCGATCTCGGAAGCGCTAAGCAGGGTTGGGCAGCCCAACCTGCTTATCGCTACCTAGATCAGGGGCAAGTCTCCACACCAACACACTTCCCTTCACCAACTGTCCTCTTTCACAAACTTTCTATGGAGGGCTAAGTACACCCCTGTCTTGCATCAGCCTTGCAATTGCTTCTTGTGCACTCACACACATACTCAGATCACCCTGCTGGCCTCACACTGCACCCCATAACACCACTTCCTTTCCCAGAGACTCTGGGGAGACATGTTTTTTTCAAGTGGAGCTGTGACTGCATGTTTCCTTTTTCGCAAGCAAAGATGCCCTAATATGCAAATATTTCAAGCCCAGTGCCGGCCCCTGTGTGCACATAGAAGTATCCAGGACGGTCCCCATTGCCAGTGGCCTGACTCTCTGCCTCCCTCTGCCCCCTTCTCCCGGGCTGCTGAGGACAGTGAAAGGAAGGGAGGCCTGGATCAGGAGCTAGCCCCAGTGTAGCCTTTCAGTAGCAGCTTGCACCACCTCCACTCCAACTGGCAGAATAAAGTGCAGACCAGTTATGGACCACACAGATCAAATGCAGATTGCCTGCATAGATAAATTGTGCTTGTGCTGTGTGGCCCATAACAGACTAGTGCAGTGATCTCTGCTTCGCTCTGGGGGTAGTAGAGTTTTTGGATGAAATCCACGCTCCAACTGGAGTGTGGAGTGCCATAACTCTGCCAGATGAGTGGAGCTCACCACCCACCCTTAATGGAGATCTCTCAATAGTGCAATGGCCTTTGCTGGCCTGTTAGGCTGGTAGGCCACCCACCAGGGTCTTAATGACCTCATTAATATGCAGCAATGTGTGAAAGGCTCAATCTACCAAAAACACATTTTGTATGACATTTGATCTTCAGAAACAGCATTATCTGATCTGAATTGCTGTCTTGTAATTTTATTTGATAATTTTTAGTTCACCGGCAAACACTAACTGATTATTTCTTTAGTCAATAAATCATTCACTGACCCAGCCATGTTCTGCAACTACACGCCAATCTCACTCCTACCATGCCTGGCCAATGTCTTAAAAAAACAAATCCACTGACATCTCACCTATCACTTCAGCAACCATCAGCTCCTTTATACCTCGCAGTCTGGATTCAGGCCCAACCACAGTACCGAAACATAACTCATCACTGCCACAGATGACATCTGCATGGTCCTTGATGGAGGAAACACTGAAGCCCTTCTTCTCATGGATATCCCTCCAGCATTTGACATGGTCTCATACCTCATTATCATCGGGTACCTACATGAGATTGGCATCCAAGGACCTACTCATCTGATGGATCTGTTCCTTAATAGTGAATAGGATACAAGTGGTCAGCCTGGCACCTTACTCCTCAGAAGCCTGCAAACTTATCTGTGATATACACCAAGGTGCATTGTGCAGCCCCACCCTCTTCAATGCATGCATGTTGCTTCTGGCCAACATCAACGCTTAGATGATATCAACATCTTCTCCTAAAACTATAACATGCAACTCATACTCTCCCTTCTAAACAAGACCTCCAATACAAGGAAGCAATTCACTGCATGACCAAAGTCGCTAACTGAATAATAGGCAACTTTCTCAAACTGAATGCTGACAAAGGAGAGAACATATCACAATGGGACTCCAACTGGTGGCTAGCTAATCTTGGTCCCATACCCAAGACCCCCTTCAGGAACCTCAGAATCATCATCAACAGCAACCTGGATATGTCCACACAAGTGAACGGCATCATTGTATCCTGCACCCATACCCTGAAGATGTTGAGTAAAATTTATAACTAACTCCAAAGCAAAATGCCTCATTTGTTTAGTAACCTACATAATATGACCAGAGTCCATACCATTTGAATGACACCATATGACATTTAAAGTGAACAAAAGGGAACACTATATGAATTTCCTAGTTCTCATTATGGCTAATCAACCAGGTTAACTACATCTTTGGCCCGACCCAGAAGGTTTTCCCGTTTCGTTGGTGTGTGAATATAATTTGTTCACTTTACACAGTCAACACCTTATTAGTAATGTTTATATTGTATGTATTTATGGCTCTTCAATCCTAAGGGTGGTACTACACATGACTAAAACATCACCTTCCGGGTAGTGGCCATTATTGTGACTTTTTGGCATGCAATATGTACCTCACTGAAACTGCTTATCCTGTTTGTATATCACTCACATACAGGAGATTCTTCATCAACCAGTTCCTATAAGAGGTCAGAGGAACATTGATGGTGAAAGTGCTGGGTAGATTACATATACATAAAATCCATAGCTTCTTTACTTTGAAAAGTATGACAAGCACACATCCGGTTTACTTCATTCTTTTACACTAGTGTTTCAGCATTCATTTCAAAGACTGAACCCTTCCATTAGAATATAGGTAAGTCAATTCTTTAGGCATTTTCACAATTAAGATCCTTCTGTGACAAATATTCAGATTCTAATGTAAGTCTTGACTTCTAATCCACTGCTTTATCTTTTTATGGCTTGAGAATCTGTGACCATTGAACACAGAGAAATATTGGGTGGTTGGTTGAGGGAAGTGAAACCCTACTCAAGCAACAGCCACAATCCATGTCAGGGTGAACCACAAAACGTCACTAAATTAACCTGTGCTTGTCCCAATGGTAGCCTGGCACAAAAACAGTCAGGCCTAATTTAGAGGCAATGTGTAATGTAGTTATGAAGCACTTAAACACTTGAACGATAATGTAGGAAAGTCCTTTTTTTTGCCTGATCACCCCCACTCTTTCTGGATAGGTACTGGTGGTTACTGACTCTTGGCTGTGCCCTGGGTACTGCTTACCAGTCCCAGGGCCAGTGCTCTGTGTAAAATGGATATGCAAATTAGGCTAATTATAATTGGCTAAGTTAACCTACCTATAAGTCCCTAGTATATGGTAGGGCATGTAGGTTTAGGGACCACAGCATAGGTGGTGCACACCTAGGTGCATTGCTGAGGTGCCCAGTGTCATTTTAAAAGCAAGCCTGCCTTGCTGGCTGCTTTTAAATTAAAGTTATATGCAAATTCGACTTTGGAATTAAAGGTACTTCCAAAGTTTTAAACTACCTTATTTTTACATATAAGTCACCCCTAAGGTGTGCCCTATGTGCCCCTAGGGCTGGGTGCCATGTAACTATAAGCAGGGACTTTATAAAAATAGATTTATAAGCCCTGGTGAGGTAAAAACAGCCAAATTCGTTTTTCCCTCATTGAAGTAAATGGCCTTCATAGGCTAGAATGGGCAGACTTTATTTTTAATTTTAAAGTCTCCTTAAATGTTACATACCAAGAATTTGGTATCAAATTGATTGTTATAATAAATCCCACAACTTCCAGTTGTTGGATTTAATATAACTAGTGCAGGTAAAAAGTTTAGACTTTACCTAAAAAGTTGCCAATTTCAGCTCTGCATTGTTTTTGCTGCTGTGCTCTGATTGGCCAGCCTGCAGCAGCTTCTGCCAGGCCACTTTCATGAGGTGTGAAGTGGCCTGGCTTTACACAAAGGAATGTGCTTGGGGGAGAGAATCTCCCCTCAGCAGATGGGGAAGCAGGAAGGGGGAGGGCTGCCAAACTGGTCTTCAAAGGCAGGGAAGGACATCTGGAGCACCCAGCAACACCCCCACATCCTGCAACCCCAGACAGCTAGGTGCCCCCTTGATTAGATTAGGAGAGGGCAGGAGAGGGGTGTGTTTATGATTTTTAGCCACACCAGTGGGTGGGCTCAGCCAGATCTCTCCTCTAAAAATCAGATTCATCCATTTTGGATTTTTAGAGACTGTTGCCTTCTGGGATGGATTTTTGCCACACTTCCCAGGAAGTGGTCATCACAGGGGGACGACCCTGTCCCTGATTGGAGGACCAGGGCCCCCCTGCTTTTCACCCAGGAGCAAGGATAAAACTGGCAGACCTGCACCCACGCCTCAGATCCCCACCAAATTTCAAGAAGAAAGAACTACAAGGAGAAGAAGGACTGCCCTGCTGGACCCCTGGCCTGCACCTGGACCCTGCACTCAGAAAGACTGCACCAGCTGCACACTTGGGCTTCACCACAAGAAGGACTTTGCCTGGCTTCAACTGGTTCAAGGAGGGACTCCCTGTTTGCTACAGGTGAAAAATTGCTAACCAGAGTCCCCTGCACCAACTCCTGAAAAAGTGACCAGCTGACCACTGCCCAGTGGCCAAAAAGGAGTTTGCGCCAGGTGCACTCTGGGAGTTGAAGTCCGCACTTCCCAAGGACCATCACAGAACTTCTGGACCCTTGGGGTGAGCTGTGGACCCCAAAAGAACCTTAAAAGAACATCTGGGTGAAGCCCCAGAAGTTTGGAAAAGATTGGAGAAATTTTAGAAAAAAGCTCCATAAAGTGACCGACTCGACGCGGAAATTCTAGCCGGCTTGCCTCAACCGCGACCCGGCCTGACTTCGTGGTTCGTCCCGGTCAAGAAAAACATCCGAAAAAAAGACTAAGTCCGAACGTAAAAAGTTGACCGGGACCTTCCAGCCATCGTATCCGAGAAGGGCTCCACGGACGTCGGATCAAGATCCAGGTTTACCCCGGTCGAAGGATTTTCATCTCGAAAAAACGACTAAGTCCGAAGGTAAAAATCACCACCGAGGAAACCGACTTCGCGTATCCGGACAAGGGCTCCAGGAGGTCGGATCCAACTGGCAGGTTCGTCCCGGGGAAGAAAAACATCGAAAAAGAGACTAAGTCAGAAGGTAACTTTTTGACCGAGGCCTCCCGCGACTTGTAGCCGAGCAGGGCTCCATCGCGGTCGGCCTGAAAGTTTGACTTTGCCCCGGTCCTGGTGCAACCAGATGACCCGATTGGCGCTTTTCGTTTCTGAGCGCTAGAAAATAATAATACTTTAAAAATTCATATCTCCGGTTCCCCTGAACCGATTTTAATCGTTTTTGTGTCATTTTAAAGATAAAAATATAAGCTATTTTTATAAATTGGTTTTGGATTTTTAAACTGTTTCCTGTGTTTTATTTAATTACTGTTTTGTGATATTTGAATGCTTTACACTTTGTCTCCTAAGTTAAGCCTTGACGCTCGATGCTAAGCTACCAAGGGTAGAGCTGGGATTAATTTACTGAGACCTAACTGTACTTTTGTGGAGGTTTGTGGCTTGTTGCTAGGTGTAGGTACCTATCTGCCCTACCAATAACCCATTTTCCAACATAATTGGAAGCAGCGACGGGATCCTGTACTTGTGTTCAATATCACGTTACAGTTTTAGATAAAACAAATTAAAAATCCTTTAAATTGTCCTAGTGCAAAAATTGATTTTAATTTTTAATTTTAATTTTTTTTAAATTAATTTGGATTAATTTCAATTATTGAATTTTTGTAATTTTTCTAAATTCTTGTTTCCAATTTTTGCAAAAAGCTTTTGTTGACACAAAACTAGGGAACCATGGAGCTTGATCTGGCTAGCCTACCCACACTGACAGTAGTCCAGCTTAGGGGGTTGTGTATTGAGAGGGGGTTGCCTGCAACCACTAATCTCAGGAAGGAAATCCTGATTAAATCCCTGACAGCATGGGCTGAGGCCCAAGAGGTAGAGACAGAGGAAGCTCCAGAGGAGGAACCAAAAGAAGATGATGCTAACTCTAACCATTCAGGGGAGGAAAGGCATCAGACCCCAAGTGAGGAAGAGGAGGAACGGTCCTCACTGGACACAGTCACTAGGGGCAGACCCAAAGCTAGTGGTAGGAAGAGGGTCCTGTCAGGAGGAGAGAACCCATCCATCAGGGAGAGAGAGCTGGAAGCCCAGCTAGCCTACATAGCTTTGGAGGCAGATAAGCTTGCCCTAGAAAAAAAGAAGTGGGCAAGCAAAGAAAAAAAAGATGGAAGCAGCGAGAAAGAAACTGAGGTGTCCCTGGGTGGGGGTTTTGCCCCCAGATTACCCAAAGGGGTGGTTCCTGCCTATGTAGAGGGGGATGACATCGATAAGTGGCTGGGGGCCTTTGAGAGGGCCCTCCAGATGAGGAAAGTCAAGCCTCAGTACTGGGGTTCACTCCTTTGGGAGTTAGTTCCCAACTCTGGGAGGGATAGGCTCCTAACCATGAGTGGGGAGGATGCAGACTCATACCCCAGTATGAAGAGATGCTTGACTAAAAAGTTTGGTCTAACCCCAGAGCAGTATAGGCTTAAGTTTAGGGACACCCAAAAGACAAGCACCCAGTCCTGGGTGGACTTTGTGGACATTTCAGTGAAAGCACTGGAGGGCTGGATACAGGGCAACAGGGTAAGTACCTTTGAGGGGCTGTACAATTTGATTATGAGGGAGCACCTTCTAACTAATTGTGTCCAAGAGAGGCTCCGCCAGTATCTAGTAGACTCTAGGTTGACCAACCCCAGAGAGCTGGGGGAGGCAGCAGATGACTGGTTAAGAACTAGGGTTAACCAGAGACCCCCAGGGGGTGATCAGAAAAAGGGAGGACATGGTTCTTCTCAGGGGAAGAACCAAGGGAAAGATGACAAAAAACCCAAAGAGTCCTCACAAGAGTCCCCAAAAACTTCTCAGGGAGGGGGAGCCCCGAGCCAATTCACTTCTAAAGGGAAAGGGTATCAGGGAAAGAATTTTGATCCTGCTAAAGCAGGAAGGTTTCAGGAGCTTGCTAAGGCCGGCAAGTGTTTTGACTGTTATCAGCCAGGACATAAAAGAGGAGATGCTATCTGCACCAAGAAGCCCCCCACTGGTGGGCAATCCCAGGGGATTGCTAGTGTAGGGTTGGGGGTGGAAGTTGGCCCAGGGGTGGAATCAGGGTACACTGAAGTCACCTTAGTATCCGTGGGTGGGGTGGACATTGCAACTATGGCCACCTTACCTCCGATCATGCAGAGGTATAGGCAGAGGCCTAAAGTCAATGGGACTGAAGTGGAAGCTCTGAGAGATACAGGAGCCAGTGTGACAATGGTCACAGAAAAGCTGGTTTCTCCAGAGCAGGTCTTACCTGGTGTCTTCCACCAGGTGACTTATGCAGATAGCAGAACCAAACTCCATCCTATGGCTATGGTGAGTCTGGAATGGGGAGGTGTGACTGGCCCTAAAAAAGTAGCTGTAGCTCCTGCCCTCCCAGTAGAGTGTCTGCTGGGAAATGATCTTGAAGCATCTGAATGGTCAGAAGTGGAGAGAAGGGTCCATGCAAAGATGCTGGATCTCCCTGAATGGGTGTGTGCTGTGACCAGGTCACAGGCCGCACAACAGGGAAATGCTGGACACTTGGACCCTGGAACAAAGGGCCAAGCCTCCAAGAAAAAGAGAAAGGGCACTGGGTCTGGCTTGCCAGCCCCAACAAGTACAGAGGGTCAGGAAGAATCCAACCCTGAGGGGGAGGATCTGAACTCTGAGGGAGGGACACCTTCCCTGCAAACTCTGCCTGACTTGGCAGAACTGCAAGGGGCAGGTGGGCCCACCAGAGAAGATTTGTGCCAGGGACAAAGAGAGTGTCCCACTCTTGAGGGCCTGAGGCAGACTGCTGCCAGGCAAGAACAAGGGGATACCAGTGGTACCCACAAGGTTTACTGGGAGGATGGAGTTCTCTACACTGAGGCTAGGACCCTCAAAGAAGGGGCTACTAGGAGAGTAGTGGTCCCCCAAAAGTATAGAGAATTCCTCCTTACCTTAAGCCATGATATCCCCTTAGCTGGTCATTTGGGACAGACCAAGACCTGGAACAGGCTGGTCAACCATTTTTTTTGGCCAGAAATGTCAGAAAAAGTCAGGGAGTTTTGCAGCTCCTGTGTCACCTGTCAAGCCAGTGGCAAGACAGGGGGCAAGCCAAAGGCTCCCTTAATTCCACTGCCAGTGGTTGGGACTCCCTTTGAGAGGGTGGGGATTGACATTGTTGGTCCCCTAGACCCACCAACTGCTTCAGGTAACAGGTACATTGTGGTGGTAGTGGACCATGCCACCAGGTACCCTGAGGCAATACCCCTCCGGACAATCACTGCACCCACAGTGGCTAGGGCCCTACTTGGTGTGTTCACCAGAGTGGGATTCCCAAAGGAGGTGGTCTCAGATAGGGGCACAAACTTTATGTCAGCCTATCTGAAAGCCATGTGGGAGGAGTGTGGTGTTACTTATAAGTTCAGCACACCCTACCATCCACAGACCAATGGTCTGGTGGAAAGATTCAATAAGACCCTGAAGGGCATGATCATGGGTTTGTCTGACAAACTCAGGAGGAGATGGGATGTCCTCCTCCCATGCCTGCTGTTTGCCTACAGGGAGGTGCCACAGAAGGGGGTTGGATTCAGCCCCTTTGAGTTACTGTTTGGGCACCCTGTAAGAGGCCCATTGTGCTTGGTGAGAGAGTCTTGGGAAAAGCCTCTCAAGGAAGCCAAGGAGAATGTGCTGGATTATGTACTAGGCCTGCGGTCTCGCATGGCTGAGTATATGAAGAAGGCAAGCAGGAACCTGGAGGCCAGTCAGGAGCTCATGAAGCTCTGGCATGATCAGAAGGCTACCATGCCTGAGTATCACCCAGGACAGCTGGTGTGGGTTTTGGAGCCCATGGCTCCTAGGGCACTACAGGCCAAATGGACTGGGCCCTATCCAATCCTAGAGAAAAAAGGTGAGGTCACCTACTTGGTGGACCTTGGCACCCCCAGGAATCCTCACAGGATCCTGCATGTTAATAGGATGAAACCCCACCAGGACAGGGCAGACATGACCATGCTGATGGTCACTGATGAAGGGAAGGAGGAGGAGGGTGAACCTCTGCCAGACCTCCTGTCCTCAAAAGAAAAAGATGGGTTAGTGGAGGGAGTGGTACTCTCTCCCAAACTGACAGATCAGCAACAACAAGACTGTAAGCAAGTCTTGGGACAGTTTGCTAGTCTGTTCTCCCTGACCCCTGGACTCACCAATTGGTGTGTCCATGATGTTGACACTGGTGACAGCTTGCCTGTCAAGAACAAGCTGTACAGGCTGTCTGACCAGGTCAAGGCCAACATCAAAGCTGAAGTGGCTAAGATGTTGGATCTGAAGGTAATTGAGCACTCTGATAGTCCTTGGTCCAGTCCAGTGGTACTGGTGCCCAAAGCTAGTCCCCAAGGTGGGAAGAAAGAATTAAGATTCTGTGTGGACTACAGAGGTCTAAATGCAGTCACTAGGACTGATGCTCACCCCATACCTAGAGCTGATGAGCTCATTGACAGGTTGGGGGCTGCCAAATTCCTGAGCACATTTGATCTGACCTCAGGATATTGGCAGATTGCCTTAAGTCCAAGAGCTAAGGAGAGGTCAGCATTTTCCACACCAGAGGGCCACTTTCAGTTCAAGGTGATGCCCTTTGGGATGAAAAATGCTCCTGCCACCTTCCAACGGTTGGTGAATAGAGTCCTATCTGGGTTGGAATCTTTTAGTGCAGCTTATCTGGATGATATAGCTGTACTTAGTTCCACCTGGAGGGACCACCTGGTCCACCTGAAGGAAGTGCTTCAGGCCCTGCTTCAAGCAGGCCTGACTATCAAGGCAAGCAAGTGCCAGATAGGGCAAAGTTCTGTTGTGTACCTGGGCCACCTTGTTGGTGGAGGCCATGTACAACCTCTCCAGCCCAAGATCCAGACTATCCTGGATTGGGAGGCTCCAAAAACCCAGACTCAGGTCAGGGCCTTTCTTGGCCTGACTGGGTATTACAGGAGGTTTGTTCAGAATTTTGGGACCATAGTGGCCCCTCTGACTGAGCTTACCTCCAAGAAACAACCCAAGAAGGTCATTTGGACCCCAGAGTGTCAAAAAGCTTTTGACACCCTAAAACAGGCTATGTGTTCAGCACCAGTGTTACTGGCCCCTGACTATAGCAAGGAGTTTGTAGTGCAAACAGATGCTTCAGAGGAAGGGATTGGGGCAGTGTTAGCACAAGTTAATGAAGAGGGCCATGATCACCCAGTTGCCTTCATCAGCAGGCGACTACTCCCCAGAGAGAAGAAATGGAGTGCCATTGAGAGGGAGGCCTTTGCTGTGGTTTGGTCCCTGAAGAAGTTGAGGCCTTACTTGTTTGGCACTCACTTCCGTGTACAAACTGACCACAGACCTCTCAGATGGTTGATGCAGATGAGGGGGGAGAACCCAAAACTGTTAAGGTGGTCCATTTCCCTACAGGGGATGGACTTCACAGTGGAGCACAGACCTGGGACTGCTCATGCCAATGCAGATGGCCTTTCCAGGTTTTTCCACTTAGCTGATGAGGACTACCAGGGTGTAGGTTAGTACCCATCACCTTTCATCTGGGGGGGGGGCAGTGTAGGAAAGTCCTTTTTTTTGCCTGATCACCCCCACTCTTTCTGGATAGGTACTGGTGGTTACTGACTCTTGGCTGTGCCCTGGGTACTGCTTACCAGTCCCAGGGCCAGTGCTCTGTGTAAAATGGATATGCAAATTAGGCTAATTATAATTGGCTAAGTTAACCTACCTATAAGTCCCTAGTATATGGTAGGGCATGTAGGTTTAGGGACCACAGCATAGGTGGTGCACACCTAGGTGCATTGCTGAGGTGCCCAGTGTCATTTTAAAAGCAAGCCTGCCTTGCTGGCTGCTTTTAAATTAAAGTTATATGCAAATTCGACTTTGGAATTAAAGGTACTTCCAAAGTTTTAAACTACCTTATTTTTACATATAAGTCACCCCTAAGGTGTGCCCTATGTGCCCCTAGGGCTGGGTGCCATGTAACTATAAGCAGGGACTTTATAAAAATAGATTTATAAGCCCTGGTGAGGTAAAAACAGCCAAATTCGTTTTTCCCTCATTGAAGTAAATGGCCTTCATAGGCTAGAATGGGCAGACTTTATTTTTAATTTTAAAGTCTCCTTAAATGTTACATACCAAGAATTTGGTATCAAATTGATTGTTATAATAAATCCCACAACTTCCAGTTGTTGGATTTAATATAACTAGTGCAGGTAAAAAGTTTAGACTTTACCTAAAAAGTTGCCAATTTCAGCTCTGCATTGTTTTTGCTGCTGTGCTCTGATTGGCCAGCCTGCAGCAGCTTCTGCCAGGCCACTTTTATGAGGTGTGAAGTGGCCTGGCTTTACACAAAGGAATGTGCTTGGGGGAGAGAATCTCCCCTCAGCAGATGGGGAAGCAGGAAGGGGGAGGGCTGCCAAACTGGTCTTCAAAGGCAGGGAAGGACATCTGGAGCACCCAGCAACACCCCCACATCCTGCAACCCCAGACAGCTAGGTGCCCCCTTGATTAGATTAGGAGAGGGCAGGAGAGGGGTGTGTTTATGATTTTTAGCCACACCAGTGGGTGGGCTCAGCCAGATCTCTCCTCTAAAAATCAGATTCATCCATTTTGGATTTTTAGAGACTGTTGCCTTCTGGGATGGATTTTTGCCACACTTCCCAGGAAGTGGTCATCACAGGGGGACGACCCTGTCCCTGATTGGAGGACCAGGGCCCCCCTGCTTTTCACCCAGGAGCAAGGATAAAACTGGCAGACCTGCACCCACGCCTCAGATCCCCACCAAATTTCAAGAAGAAAGAACTACAAGGAGAAGAAGGACTGCCCTGCTGGACCCCTGGCCTGCACCTGGACCCTGCACTCAGAAAGACTGCACCAGCTGCACACTTGGGCTTCACCACAAGAAGGACTTTGCCTGGCTTCAACTGGTTCAAGGAGGGACTCCCTGTTTGCTACAGGTGAAAAATTGCTAACCAGAGTCCCCTGCACCAACTCCTGAAAAAGTGACCAGCTGACCACTGCCCAGTGGCCAAAAAGGAGTTTGCGCCAGGTGCACTCTGGGAGTTGAAGTCCGCACTTCCCAAGGACCATCACAGAACTTCTGGACCCTTGGGGTGAGCTGTGGACCCCAAAAGAACCTTAAAAGAACATCTGGGTGAAGCCCCAGAAGTTTGGAAAAGATTGGAGAAATTTTAGAAAAAAGCTCCATAAAGTGACCGACTCGACGCGGAAATTCTAGCCGGCTTGCCTCAACCGCGACCCGGCCTGACTTCGTGGTTCGTCCCGGTCAAGAAAAACATCCGAAAAAAAGACTAAGTCCGAACGTAAAAAGTTGACCGGGACCTTCCAGCCATCGTATCCGAGAAGGGCTCCACGGACGTCGGATCAAGATCCAGGTTTACCCCGGTCGAAGGATTTTCATCTCGAAAAAACGACTAAGTCCGAAGGTAAAAATCACCACCGAGGAAACCGACTTCGCGTATCCGGACAAGGGCTCCAGGAGGTCGGATCCAACTGGCAGGTTCGTCCCGGGGAAGAAAAACATCGAAAAAGAGACTAAGTCAGAAGGTAACTTTTTGACCGAGGCCTCCCGCGACTTGTAGCCGAGCAGGGCTCCATCGCGGTCGGCCTGAAAGTTTGACTTTGCCCCGGTCCTGGTGCAACCAGATGACCCGATTGGCGCTTTTCGTTTCTGAGCGCTAGAAAATAATAATACTTTAAAAATTCATATCTCCGGTTCCCCTGAACCGATTTTAATCGTTTTTGTGTCATTTTAAAGATAAAAATATAAGCTATTTTTATAAATTGGTTTTGGATTTTTAAACTGTTTCCTGTGTTTTATTTAATTACTGTTTTGTGATATTTGAATGCTTTACACTTTGTCTCCTAAGTTAAGCCTTGACGCTCGATGCTAAGCTACCAAGGGTAGAGCTGGGATTAATTTACTGAGACCTAACTGTACTTTTGTGGAGGTTTGTGGCTTGTTGCTAGGTGTAGGTACCTATCTGCCCTACCAATAACCCATTTTCCAACAGATAATAATTGAAAACACAAGGAAAATGCCATATTAAATCACAAAAATAGAGTAAATTGAAAGTAAAGTGAAAAACAATGCCTAAAAGACCAAAGCCCCAACTTCATTGAAAGTTATGGCTGACCCCGATGGAGCATTGTTTGGGTACACAGATACATGGAGTGGATTGGGCCCCTCTGTGCTTACCTTTGTACTTAGAAGAAATGTTGTGAAAAAATGCCTGTGAATAAAAAGTTCAATTGGGCAAGCCAGCCAGTGGTGTCAGAGATGGAGGTCTTGTCATCAGGGAGGCTCTAGGTAACGTTGTGCTGAAGATTTCTGCTCTACGTTCAGATTTAGGGCCTGATTTTCATTTCAATGGATGGGTTACTCCATTACAAAATGGCGGATATCCCTACAGCCAAAATATAAATCCCATTATTTCTTATGGGATTTATATTTCGACGGATGGGATAGCCGTATCCACTGTGTCTGTCTGTCTGCCAAAATCTAAATCAGGCCCCTAGTCTCTTTTATGAAGTCACAAATCTCCATCAGGAGGACCTACAGGCTGTAGCCAACGAGTGCTCCAGGAAACTGAATACACCTTCAATGAGGAGGTGCTAAACAGGACTTGCTGCTGTGAAGAAGAATGTCACTGGAGCTACAGCAAAGTCAGGCCAACCAGTGATGCTGCTTCCGCTGAATAGCTAGGAGGTAGGTCCCAGTCTCCTTTTGTTTCTTAGAGCGCTTTTTAGATGAAAACGTCCTAAATCCTATGCTTTGGCTTTGGGCTATCTAGGCACCCTTAGTACCACCGCCAAGGATCCAGGACTGGAGGAGCACCACCTAGAGGGTCAAGGCTCACTCAGGATGGGTAAGAGATAATTGGAACTCTTTCTGTCAGCTGCTCTGATCATTGTACTCTGGAGTACTCTGGAAGGCCTGGGTTCAAGGAGAAAACAGGTTTCAAGCAGCAGGACAGCCCTCTAAAGGCACAGTGCAGGCTTCAGGCAGCATGGCAGTTCCCTTGGTGAAGCCCTTCAGTCCTCTGAAGTACATAACAAGCAGCAAGGCAGTCAGCCCTCTGAGATTCCTCTGCAGGTCAAGAAGTGGTTTGAAAAATGGGTATTAAATTCCAGCCTCCCTGCCCTGGTCCCAGGATGCCTGGAGTCACAATAAAGCTAGTATGAAGTGTTTTTTTTTTTTTTTTTTTCCTGTGTCATCTTCCTTGAAGGGCAAGTAGGGCTGTACATAGTTTCACCCCTCATCCTACCAGGATGGCCCAACCTCCAACTACCAGACCCTATTGTATGGCTCTTTTGTATAAATACACACAGGCCGACTGCCAACAACACCTAGTTGTGTGACCCAGGAACTGGCTGCAAGCACCAAATAGAAGGACAAGAAAAGGATACCTTTCTAAAAGTGGCATTTACAGAATTGTGACTTAAAATATGACTTTACCTTTAAAGAAGATATTAATTACAATTACTTTGGTACCAGACATGAAATTTCTACCTGCTGCCACATAAAAGTTATCCCTTATTAAATGTAATAAGTTAACCCAAATTTGTCTTATAGAAGGAGTAGGCCTCACAGTAGTCAAAAAGGAGTTTTTCACTATTAGGACATTCAGAAATAAAAGCACATGTCCTTATTTTTAAATACAATTCAATCTGAGCTATGGGCTGTTTAAGGCCTGCTGTAGGGGTGACTTATATGAGGGGCCACCGTAAGGGCTGTCACTTCTAACACATGTCCACCTAGCTGAAAGTAGGGAGAACTACCCACCCACATGGGGAGTGCTCATCACTAGTGTAGAAGAACATGGATAGGCCATCAGCATTGGAATAATCTGACTCAAGGTAGTGTTCCACCATAAAGCCTATTCCTTATAGGTGGTATAACACCTCAACAGTTTTGGATTTTGATCCTTCATCTGCATGTTCCAACTAAGGGACCTGTGGCCTGTCTGAACCCAGAGGTAAGTCCAAAACAGGTATGGTATTGATTTCTTCAGTGTCCAGGCCATAGCAAAAGCTTCCCCCTCAGTAGGGCTCCACACATGTTCCCCAGGAAATAACCTCCTGATGAATGCTACAGGTTGGTCTAGGCCCTCTTCATTCAACTGTTAGAGGACATGCCATGTTATGTAGCTTCTGTCTGCACTATAAACTCCTGGGGGAAGTCAGGGGACTTGAGTACAGGTGGCAGGCATCACCTTTTTGGGTTGCATCTTCGAAGTCAGCTCAGTTAAGGGGACAACAATGGTACCAAAGCCCCTATCAAACCTCCTGTAATACTCAGTTTGGCTTAGGAAGGGTGTTTAGGGATTCCAGGGCCAGTATGGCATCAATCTTGGCTTGTAGAGACTTCACCTTACTCCCACCCGGTAGGTGTCCTAGACACACCGCAGAGCTCTTTCCTATATGGCAATTGCTGTCCTTACTAGTAAGGTCTCTTTGTTGAAAAAGCACCTCCTGGAGGTAGAAAGGTGATGTTCCAAGTTGGAGTTAAAGACAGCTTTTTTATTGCGGTATTCAGCACTAAATATTTTGAACTAAGCCAGGAACCTGTTGACTAAACTCAGGAAGGTGACAGGGGAATTCTTCGATTCAAATGGCATTACTCTAAGTTGGAAATGGCCATCTGATGTAGAAAATGTAGACCTCTCCTCAGCCTCCTCCATCAGGGCAATCTGCCAGTAACCTGTGGGAGACCAAAGATACTCAGAAGCTTGGCAGCTTCCTGCCTATCAATGAGATCATCATCTCGAGAGATGGGGTGAATATCAGTCTTGGTTGAGCCCCCTGTAATTCAAAGAGAACCTGAGTTCTGGGGCATCGCCCAGAGGGACTGCTATGAATACCAGCACCACTAGGTTGGACCAGGGGCTATGGGTGGCTCAATTACCACCAATTCAAGCATCTTGGATACTTCCTCCTTGACCATACAGCAGGCCACAGGCAGACTCATCCTCCACCTTCCCAGACCATCTCACACCATACCTCAGGCAACTCCACTGACCCCCCATGCAGAAAACGTGTATATTCAAGCTGCTGACCCATGCACACAAAGCTCTACACAGCTGAAGACCCACCTATATTAACCACAGCCTGGATTTTCACCAACCATCAAGAAGACTGCGCTCCACCTTCCTATCGCTTGCTCACAATCAAGGCATCCACCTAAGAAGTCAAGGTTGTTCCTCTTCCACATAGCGGCAGAACCTGGAACAGTCATACCACCATCCTGTGGGAGACCGAAGATACTCTAGAACTTGGCAGCTCCCAGCCTATCAATGAGTTCATCATCTCAAAAGATGTGGAGAGCATTAGTCTTGGTGACTGAGTTAAGTCCCCTGTAATTCAAACAGAACCAGAGTTCTAGGGCATCGCCCAGAGGGACTGCTATGGATACCAACACTACAAGGTTGGACCAGGGGCTATTGGGTGCTAAGTTACTACCAATGCAAGAATCGTAAATACCTCCTCCTTGACCATACAGCACGCCACAGCCAGGCTCACCCTCCACCTTCCCCGAACATCTCACACCATACCTCAGGCAACTCCACTCTCTCCTCATGCAGAAGAGGTGTGTATTCAAGCTGCTGACCCAAGAACACAAAGCTCTACACAGCCGAAGACCCACCTATATTAACCACAGCCTAAATTTTCACCAAACATCAAGAAGACTGTGCTCCACCTTCCTATCAATTGCTCACAATCTACGCATCCACCGAAGAAGTCAGGTAATTCCTCTTCCACCTAGCAGCAAAACCTGGAACAGTCATACCACCATCTGGAATTCCGTAGAACCCTCAAGACCTGGCTATTTGAATGTGCCACGGAGACCTGCAAGCTCCTACATACCCTCAAGGGTGATTAGTAGCACTTTATAAATCATGTTTATTTGATTGATTCATTGATGCGAGCCCTCACCTTTCCAGGTAGTCTGGAAATTTTTGTTTTTACAGTCACGCTGTCTCCTCTATCAATTTCATGGGTGCACAAATTGGGTGAGCCCATAAATAAAGGAAAACAGTGAAGAAACAATCAGACTTGGCAACTGGAGACATTCCCTCTACTGTTCATGGCTCAGGGTAGGGAGAGTTTGACACCATCCATTTATCCATCTTGCTCCTTTGAAAGTAGGAGGTTGGTGAGAGGTTTACTTTCCACTTCCAACCCATCATCTGCCACCAAGAATATAGTGAGTTCAGACTTCTCATAGTATGGTTTGAGGCGGATGACATGGACTACCCATAAGAGGTTCTAAGGGACTTGAGGTTCATCAAGTAGGTGACCTCCTCCATTCTCTCCTTCACCTCCTAAGGCCCTGACCAATGGTCTTGGACGGTCAGGGGCTCCACAGGCTCCGTCATCCATACTTTCTGTCCAGGTTGAAACTCAAACAGAGTGGCCCTCTGTTCATACTTCATGGCTGGCTTCCTGGTTCTCAGAGGACTTTTTCCAGAGATGCTGCGTCAGGTTTCAAAAAGATGGTATGTAGCTGACTACATCCTATGGAGGCTTATTGGGAGTGGGGCCTTACTCCCTTCTTCAGCACATGCTTGTGGGCAATTAGCAGGCATGGTAAGAGGACATCTCACTTCCACTTCATAGGCTCAGGCATGAACATAATTGTGCCTTCAGAGTCTTGTTGAATCACTCAACAAGCTAATTGGTCTGAAACTAGGGAAGCTTTTAGCTTTTTTTCCCATTTGCCCCCTGGGCTGACCTGTAGGGCATGACCTACAGCATGTATCTGAGGCTGTCTTCATCCTGGGCCAATAAAAGTCCATTAACAAGTCTTTTCCCTCCACAGATTTCCTACCATGGATATGTTATGAGCCAGAACTAGTAGGAAGGCTCTGCAACACTCAGGGACCAAATTACCCAAGTTCCCCGGGCTGAGCTTGCCACATCAAGCCCTCTAAGGTTGTGTTGTCTTTCTGAGCTCTAAGGGACTCCTCTCTGGTGGGCCCAACCTCAACATGTCACCCAGCAAGCTCAGGTAGGCCCGAAGTGTTGCGCTTTCATCCCCAAGGTAGGCTTCAAGGCAGCACCCTCATGTTCTGCTTCCTCCTGCACTGTGGGGGTTCCAGGAGCTGGTTTACCATTACCCTTGTCCATCTGTATTTTAGGAACTGTCTAGGCCATGTTTTCCAGGGTCAAGGCAACCTTGACTCCCTTCTTGGGTGATCCTGGAACATGTAGTTGGGCACACCCGCTCAGGCAGCCCTAACGTTTCCAGCTGGGACATTAGCTACCAGTGATTGTGCTCCAGATAACTTTCTAGTCATACTGGCTCCTGTGTCCGTCAGATCCTCCATCCTCTACCCATTGATGGTGACCAACTGCCTGTTCTTAGAAGTATTTGAAGGCATGTGGGTTTTGGGCACAATATCCTTGTAACCCAGGGACACAATATCCTTGTAACCCAGAGACACTAGTGTAACTTCTGCTCTACCCACAGTACTCCCTGGGGCAATCTCCTTCCCAAGTGCTACACTGGCCATCCATTGGATATACACACCAGTAAGAGGCTGTGCCCTCTTGGGACACTTGGCATCCCCGTTCATGTGCCCATATGATTGGAACTTGGAGGCAAACTTCCCTGTCTTATTTCTTTTAGCAAAAAATGACTTTTTGTTATCTTGTCAGATTGTGGCTGGGTCTCCTTCCCCTATAAAATGTTTGTTTATATTTCTGTCTCCTCCTTTTTCTCCTAGTGGAGATCATAACTACCCTTTTGGGGATCCCCCCAAATACTTCTATGTGGACACTGGTGCTGAGCCAGTGATCTGCCTCTATAGCAAGCTCCTTGGGCTCTGTGATTTTACTATCTAACTGGCACAGTTCTGTAAAACAATTGCTGAGCATATTCTCTCCAGCAAACAAATTGTACAGCCCCTTAAAATAATTGACATCACTGCCCTTCACCCAACCATCCAGTGCCTTGCAAAAGTAATCCACAAAGTCCTCCCTGGAATATTGGGACAACTTCTAGTTGTTCCTAAACTTCTGCCTTTCGGGAGTGAGATCATACTTCTTAACAAGTGTATCCTTTCTAAGGGGATACACCTTTTGCATGTACACTGACTTTTGTCTATTTAACAACGTTTGCTTTCCCACCCACGGGTGACACAGGGAATTGAGCTCAATGCACCAGCACTGGATGTTAAAGGTGTGATTGTTTGCTATACATAACCCCACCCAAAACATAGATGATCTAGAGGTATTGCTTTGGTTAATAACAATCCCTTCAATTGTGTCAAAGGCACCGTGGTAACAGAAACAAACCTATTGTATTAGTCACTATATCACACACATGGCACTAAGAAGAATGGACAACAGGGTACACTTGTTTCACAGCATATCTAGAGCCACTACATAGGGTATCATAAAAACAGCAAGAAGCCACATTGTGAACAAGAGTAAAAAATACATTTCTAACAGGGTTAAAATGTCATAGTGCCACTCTAGAACCTAATTCTGTGTGATACATTGGGAGAGTGTGTAGAGTAGAACAACTTACAGCCGAGAATGTCTTAGGGAGAAGCAATGCACTGCATACCTTGTTGACTAAAGAACTGTCATAATCAGCAGAGGCTTGAAAGCAGTTCCCTGTGAAGGGCAAACACCCACTGCGTTAAGAGCCTTCCTCCAATACGCAACATTATCAATATCAGGCAAAGTGCAGCATATTAGAAGGGTGCTGGCAGTAGATGAAACCATCTCCGGCAGACTCTTGTGTGATAATCTGGGCGAAAGACCTCTCCTGACAAGGGTTCAAGTGGCAGCCTGTATATACTAGGGAGCAGATTTATCAATATTTCATGTAGCACAGAAAGCCACCTTGCTGCACTGCACTGCATGAAATGGAAGGGGCAGGAATTTACTGTATTTAACATGATATTCTTTATTCCTGTTCTTTCATTCCACCGGCACAAAATCTGCTGCCTTGTGCCAATGCGGGCACCCTTGTACCATGGAGCAAGGGTATTTGAATTGAAGATAGGATTGTTTTTGTGTGGGAAGGGACGCAGAATCTTGACACATTCCCAGGTTTACCAGTAATGGTAAACCTGGGAATGTGGCAAAATCCATGGTTGGATGGGTGGGAACACCTATGCCCCTCCCTGGGGCAGAGTAATGCAATGCAGTGATTTGCTTTGGGATGCATTACTCTAGATTTAGCAAGTCACGAAGGGCCATTCAAGGTGGCCTTGCATGGCTTGATAAATGTGACTTAGCAGTTGCATCGCCCTTGTGCCCTCTTGCATGGCATACATCCCAGACATTTTCTTATGAACTTGTAAGCTGAAAGGGCATTCATTCTGACTATATTGACTATATGTCTGTATTTGTTCTTATTTTACCTTGACATGATGATAAGTAGACCCTTGTCCCAGACTGATGTTGTATCAGGTGGTATATCTATGTCATTACTGACACTACCTAATAACTCTATAGGTACATTAAATGTTGTGGATACTGCAGACATATGGTATATAGGTAAATCCCACTGTGTTAGGTTTGCACTATATTTTGAGTGGGGACACCTACCTTGCATATATTAAGGCCTTCATTATGTCATTGGCGTAAATCCCGCTTACAGCAGCAGTGACAGCCGCCAACCTACCATCGCAGACACACACACCAAACTGACAGAATGCTGCCACAAACACATAGCCGCCAGACCAAAGCTCAGTGTTAAAGTGTCGGTACTACCACCCATACCATTACGCCAACAAAATAACGCCCACCACATTATGACCAACACATCACCATGGCGGACATTCAATGGCGGTGAGCCATTGGCGGTACACATCGAAGCGGTGTGAATGGCCACACAAATACAACACAACACAACATTGGCCAATACGAAATACACATACCCGACACAGATACACACACCACACCCACTAAACCCACAGCACTATAAAACACAAACCCACATTACACACAACCCTTTACGAACACCAAAAATTGCCACAAAACAGACACAAATAGCAAAGAGACAACTGCATACACACACCACAAACACCCATTCATCTGTCATGCACCCCACATTCCACACCCCACCACATTACTCAACAACCTCTGCACAATACACATACCACGCAACACCCATGTCCCCACTAAGACACCCCTGTTTCACTGATGAGGAATTTTGGTTCATGGTGGAGGAAATAGTCATGGGAGAGCCACAGCTGTTTGGAGCAAAAGTACAGCAGATATCCATTGCCAGGAAGACCGAGCTATGGCGGAGGATCGTGGACAGGGTGAATGCCATGGGACATCATCCAAGAACAATGGATGACATCAGGAAGAGGTGGAACGACCTACAGGGGAAGGTACGTTCAGTGGCAGCAAGGTATCAGCTCGCCATCCAGAGGACTGGTGGTGGACCCCCACCTCTTCCCCCACAGCTGACAGCATGGGAGGAGCAAATCTTGGCAATCCTGAGGGACTCAATGGAAAAGTAGTAGGACTGGAAACTGGTGAGTCAATATATACTACTTATCACCCCCATACCTGCATGCCATCTCACCCTCTCACCCGGACTCCCATCACTCCACTCCATCCCACACAGTGCACCTACACATGTGACCAACCCCAATGCCAAGCCCTGCATGTCATACCAATGCATTGGCAGCCCTCCCAGCCCTGCATGTACACCTTTCACCAAAGCATGCACAGCATGGAGTACTAACAATCATACAATACATCACCATACATAAACAAAGGTGGCAGGGCAACAGCAATGATAGAGGGGAAGCTAGGGATGTACAATATGTCACAGACATGAAGCATAATACATCACTTACATCCCCACAGTTGCCCCAGCCAATCCCCATGGCGACAGAAGATGGCCCCAGTGATGACACTAAGGCCCTCATTCTGACCCTGGCGGTCGGCGGAGAGACGGCGGTCGGACCGCGAACAGACCGGCGGTATTAAAAATGGCATTCTGACCGCGGCGGTCCCCACCGCGACCGACCGCTACTTCTCCACTCCGACCGCCGCGGCGGTCATGACCGCGGGGCTGGAGTTTGCGCACTCCGGCCCCGCGGTCGTCCCAAGACCGCCAAGGGTATTATGACCCTGCCTACCGCCGCGGTTTCTTGCGGGCGGGAACCGCCGTGCGAACCATGGCGGTAAGCACTATCGGGGCCAGGGAATTCCTTCCCTGGCACTGATAGGGGTCTCCCCCACCCCCCACTACCCACCCGAGTCCTCCCCCCACACCCTCCACCCCCCTGCCACCCCCCAGAGGTGGTACGAACCCCCTCCACACCCCCACCCCGACATGCACATACATGTACCCCGACATGCACACACCCCCAACATGCACATATACACACCCCCTACACACACATACACAACGGGGACACATACCCGCACACATACATGCCGACATGCGCACCTGCCGAACAGCACACATTACCCATAGACACAGCAGCACCCCTCTACACACTCACACGCACACCCCCATGCACGCCCACATCACACAACACCCCCCCACCCCCTCCCCCCACGGACGATCAACTTACCTTGTGCGTTGGTCCTCCGGGAGGCGACGGGAGCCATAGGGACGTGACCGCCAACAGAAGACCGCCAACAGAAGACCGCCACACAGAAATGTGGGTCGTAATTCTGTGGGCGGTGTTCTGCTGGCGTGGCGGTGGAGGTTGACCAGTCTCCACTTTCCCGCCGACCGCCAGTGTGGCTGCTGGCGGTTTTCCGGCGGAACGCTCCCAGCGGTCAGAATGCGCACAGCGGCACACCGCCGCGGTCGGCGGTCTTCACCGCGGCGGTAACTCAGCGGTCTTGCGAAAAGACCGCCAAGGTCAGAATGAGGGCCTAAATCTGGACTTCAGGATCTGGATGAACTTCCTGCCCCATCAGGGACAACTGGTCAGTTGGCAACCCCAGCCCACTCCCAGTCCACCACAAAAACTCCCCCTCAGTATCCAACACCACAGCACCCACCCAACCTCCCCACACCTCTGTCCCTAGGACATGTCAATCAGCAGTGTGTCCACCTGTACAGGGACCCCAGTATTCACTTCACAGTCAAGAAAATCAGGGTCCCGAGGTCAGAGGTAGTGGGCACACCGTTCAGGGGACACAGGCCCAGGGGGGCCGGGACACTCGGAGGACAGCTATGTGCCGGGGGAGGGCAGGCCCAGGGGACCGACTTTCCGGGATGCACTCATTAATGTCCAGGGGGCAGCAATCCCAGGACAAGATGGGCCAGATCCTTACCAACATACAGGAGAACAAGTGGCTGCAGGAGGAACACCATCAGGTGTTCCTCCTGGGAAGATTTGCAGGCCCTCAACATCACCATGATCGCCATAGCAGGTGTGCTGGCTGATATGGCCAACATCACAAGGGTATGGACAGCACACCAGAGGGCCCCTATCACTAGCCAGTCTACTGACCAGCCGTCCACATCTGCTGCAGCTAGTGGACAGGAGGCCCTGCCTCGGGATCCACAGGCCACCAGAACCCCTCCCCCTGCAGAAGGTGAACCATCCTGCAAACGGTCCCTGCGACCCAGACATAAGAAAGAGACACTTGCCAAGACCACTAAAACAAACACCCTTGAAAACAACTTGAGTGATAGTGTTTTATGTAATGAAATGTGCAATTATGGAAACATTCACATCTTCTGCAAATTATCTGAACACTGTGATAGCCTACAAATAATGACCTATAGCTGTCTGTAGTCATCGCATCAGTACACAGTTGTCATAACACCAACATCTGCAAAATGAGAAGGCATAGGTAAATGTAAGATGAGATGCAAAGGAAGTGAATGCCATCCTGCTACAGCCACACTGAAAAATTCAATATTCAGAGGAATGGTCAGTTCCACAGTCTCACCTGTGTGTCATTGGAAGTATTGACGTATAACTGATGTTCTGTTATCCACATCCTCATCCTCTGCCTCCTCATCCTCACTGTCCTTGGCGTCCACTGCTGCCACACGGGGGCATTTCCAATCTCCTCCTCCTGCAGATAAGGCACATGTCATCTGAGTGCCAGGTTGTGCAACCTGCAGCATGCTACTACTATCTGGCAGACCTTCTCGGGTGAGTAGTACAGGGATCCACCTGTCAGATGGAGGCATCTGAACCTGGCCTTCAGGAGGCTGAAGGTATGTTCAATAAACCACCTGTTTCACCCATGTGCATCGTCATACGGATTCTCAGCCCCTGTTATGGCATTCCTCACAGGGGTCAGGAGCTACAATAGATTTGGGTAGCCGAGTCACCTGCAAGTATTGAGGGGCAAACATTAGCCTTATACAATGGTATGGGGATCACTCGTGAAGCCATACACTGACATAAATTGTGTGGGGACTCAGGCTCACCTATTAGGCACACCCTGTGCCTCTCTATTTGTACCATCACATTTGGCATGCTGCTATTCCTCAGGACGAAGGCAGCATGCACTGACCCAGGATATTTGGCAGTGACGTGGGACATGTATTGGTCAGCCAGGCACACCATTTGGACATTGAGTGAGTAAAAACTCTCCCGATTTCTGAACACCTGTTTATTGTGGCGCGGGGGGACAAATTCAATGTGTGTTTGGTCAATCGCCCCAATTATGTTAGGTATATGTCCCATTGCATAGAATCCTGCCATCAGAGTGGCCAAATCTTCCATTTGGGGGAAAGCAATGTAGCTGCACATGTACTTGACCAAGGCAGACACAACCCTTGCCAGCACTATTGAGAGCATTGTCTGTGACATTCCTACTGCCAAGCCCACTGTCACTTGGAAAGAACCAGTTGCCAGGAAATGTAGCACTGATAAAAGTTGCACAAGAGGGGGGATCCCAGTGGGATGACAGATAACTGATATCAGATCAGGCTCCAATTAAGTACACACCTCTGTGATAGTGGCCCTGTCCAGTCTATAGGTGAGTATAATGTGCCTGTCCTCCAGTGTAGCCAAGTCCACAAGGGGTCTCTGCACTGGGTCTTGTCTCCTCCTCCTATTCATCCACAGTGGTAGGTATCTAAGGAACACAAGATTGAGTAGGGTATCACAGTTTGAACACTGGACCCACCACCTCAGTGTATATGGAACAATTAGGTGATGAGACTATGGGAATGGCAATGTATGTGCAATTTATAGCAATGACTTCTTGATTATCTGAAAGTTGTCCACTACCATAAAATGGCGACCACCTGTCCTGTATGTGGGGACAGGTGGAAGTGAGGTAACTCTGCCGGCGTTGGGCGTCATGGCGGAAGGCGGTCTTGCACCTCCATGCTATTCCTCATTGGCTAATATGGGGCTCTATGGAGTACAGTTGCCAATGGGGATCAGCGGCTGTGGTGATGGTGTACACTGCCACTGACGTGACTGCCATTTTCTGTCTAAAACTTCACTTGATTTCTGACTTTTTTGGCCTACATTCTGTCCGTATTTCCATGTGGGTGTGTTGGATAGCTAAGGCCATCACTGTGGCAAGAAGAACGTGGGTGGATATGGTGCCTGGGAGGCTTGATAACACTACTGGACTGGCTGGCTGGCTGATTGATTTTTGCCTAAGTGAGGAGGCTTGCCAGCAGATGGACGTATCGAAGAGACGGGCTGATGGGCTGCCATTTCCCAGAGGTAAGCAATCATCTGCCACGAGTTGTGTGGGAAGAGCGTTCAGCCTAGAGATTCAGGGGGGCCTAAGGCTGTTATTGATATGTGGAAACATCATGGAAAATTGCACAGAAGGTAAAACAGCGGGCAGGGCAAGGGCATTAGGGAGAACAATACCAGCAACATGGTGGAGAGTCACCCATCCCCCAGGGAAGAAACACATTCAATACAGCCTATAGAGTCTCAGTGTACACTATTATAATCCACTGATAGTCTTCTCCAAGCAGATCAACCAATGACTGTTCACAGAGGGGCAATATGGGGGGAGCAGATGAGTAAAGAAGGGAGCATACCCAGAGGTATAGACAATGGTGACCTGTCTTTTGTACAGGCGTAGGCTCGGGTTCAGCAATGAAAGCCAAGGAATACCCTCTATTTTAGAAAGTGTGAAGTGTTCAAGGAGAAAGAGGGATGAAACAAACACTGAAAAGGTGCACAGAGACTCCAAATCTAAGTTTGGCTGTGACTACCAGGCAAAGAGACAACACAGAAATAGTAGATGCTGATTCTCAACTGCCATCTGGTTTGGGGAGGAAATGCTACAGGCTGGGACTGACGATTTGGGAAAGAACTTCAACATATGGAGGGCCTGTAGCCCATGGTTGGGACCATTGTTAGGAACATAATAAGTGCAGATTCCATTAAATCTTTGATTGAGATAATCTTGACAGAAATCCAAGAACTAAAACAACAGCAGGCTCTAGAGGTTGGAAAACTACAGCAAAGATTGACTAGTTTTGAACAGACATTTGAGCAATTTGAACAATATGCAAGAATGTTGCAGGAGGCTTAACTAAGAATACCTAAGTTGTAGGATAAAAGGGGCTCCCTCAACAAGGAAGTACTGGATGAACAAAAAAGGGTGCATTATTCAGAAAGTAAGATGGAGGGAATGGAAAATCAGGTGATTTACTCTAGCTTTCGATTTTAAGGGGAATCATGAAGCATATTTTACCAGACATGGTAGCAGACTTGACAATCATGAGGGCACATGGAGTGCCAACAATCCAGCCAGTAAATCCTCAACCAATTCTGGTTAATTTTTTTGATTACCAGATTAAAGAATAGATTTTGGGGACAGCGACTAACAACACATATTTTCAGATATCAGAAAATATGCATATGAGAGTGTTCTCTGATCTTTCAACAACAGCAGCCCGACGTCAAAAGATTTTTTTTTTAACTGGTTAAAGAGTTCAAACTTTCAGGGGTGCAGGCCTCCCTATTCCAACAGTTTCAGTTGAAAGTACTAGTGAATGGTCAATTTCAAGTGTTTCAAATGATAGAGGAAGCACAGGCTTTCCTTGTCAAAATGTCTAAAGCCTGAGAGTTTTTGATTTCAGAACATTGGTTTGAGAGCTGGGGGCTATGGTCACCAGGCTGTTTATAATCTGCAATTAGGTGAAGTTGTCATTGGGATGTGGGGGAAGGGTCACACTATGAAAAAAGGGTACAGTTAACAGGGCATCTTTTAAAAGAGGGACACTTCGGGGGAGGTCCTCTGATCCAAGGATGGGGTGGGAACAGGGCACGGTGGCAGGGTGTTATAGTAGTTAAAAAGAACAGGGTCAAAATAAAGAGCTTGAATGGTCCTGAGGGTGATTATGAAGATTGCAGTGACCAAGTTGATCAGCAAGGGCAAAGCCAATGCAGTGATAATAAGGGGCTTGGTGAGTAAACCTGGAGTAACCTGCTTAGTGAAGGCATGTACATTTTAACATGCAATGTGAAGGGGTTAAGGAACAGGCGTAAAAGTGATGAACGCATGAGATGGTTTTCCTCTTACAGTCCTGATGTCATTTATCTGTTGGAAACTCATTTTAAAAGTAACATCCCGAAAATGTGTTTCCCTGGAAGGTTTTCACAGTCCTATTTTTCCTCTGTGGGGGTGTAGGAAAGTACCATCTTGCCTGGCATGTTACCCCACTCCTCGCCGCCACAGATGACATCAGACATCAAATGGACAACGGCGAAACCTCAGCCCTCATCCTCCTCGACCTATCAGCCGCTTTTGACACAGTCTGCCACCGCACCCTACTGACCCGCCTCCATGAAGCCGGCATCCAAGATAAAGCCCTCAACTGGATCTCATCCTTCCTCTCCGACAGAACTCAGAGAGTCCGTCTCTCCCCTTTCCGCTCCAAAGCCACCGACCTCATCTGCGGCGTTCCCCAAGGCTCCTCCCTCAGCCCTACGTTGTTCAACGTCTACATGGCCCCCCTCGCTAAACTGGCCCGCCAACACCACCTCAGCATCATCTCCTACGCCGACGACACCCAGCTCGTCCTCTCCCTGACCAAAGACCCTCTCATCACCAAAACCAACCTCCACGAGGGACTAAAATCCATCGCCGAGTGGATGAACAACAGCCACCTGAAACTCAACTCCGACAAGACGGAAGTCCTCATCCTCGGGCGCACCCCCTCGGCCTGGAACGACTCCTGGTGGCCCACTGACCTCGGACCCCCACCCACCCCAGCCAGCCACGCAAGAAACCTCGGCTTCATCCTGGACTCCGCCCTCACCATGTCCAAACAGGTCAGCGCCGTCTCCTCTTCCTGCTTCAACACCCTTCGGATGCTCCGCAGAATTTTCAAGTGGATCCCAACAGGAACCAGAAAGACAGTGACCCAAGCCCTCGTCAGCAGCAGACTTGACTACGGCAACGCACTCTACACAGGCATCCCAACTAAAGACATCAAACGACTCCAGCGCATCCAAAATGCATCCGCCCGCCTGATCCTCGACATACCCCGCTGATGTCACATCTCCCCTCACCTGAAGGACCTCCACTGACTCCCTGTGGACAAGAGGATCACCTTTAAACTCCTCATCCACGCTCACAAGGCTCTTCACAACAACGGACCTACCTACCTCAACTCCAGACTCAACTTTTACACTCCCACACGTCATCTCCGCTCCGCCAATCTCGCCCTCGCCATCGTCCCCAGAATCCAGCACAAGACCTCCGGCGGCAGATCCTTCTCCTTCCTCGCCGCCAAGACCTGGAACTCCCTCCTTACATCACTACGCCAGACCCAGGACCTCCTCGCCTTCAGGAGACTCCTCAAGACCTGGCTTTTCGACCGCTAACAGCTCACCCTCCCCCCCCCCAGCGCCTCGAAACCCTGACGGGTACATAGCGCGCTTTATAAATAAAATGATTGATTGATTGATTGACCCCCCTATTTCACTGTATATATGTTGTTTTAGTTGTATGTGTCACTGGGACCCTGCCAGCCAGGGCCCCAGTGCTCATACGTGCGCCCTGTATGTGTTACCTGTGTTATGACTAACTGTCTCACTGAGGCTCTGCTATCCAGAACCTCAGTGGTTATGCTCTCTCATTCTCTTTCCAAATTGTCACTAACAGGCTAGTGACCAATTTCACCAATTTACATTGGCATACTGGAACACCCTTATAGTTCCCTAGTATATGGTACTGAGGTACCCAGGGTATTGGGGTTCCAGGAGATCCCTATGGGCTGCAGCATTTCTTGTGCCACCCATAGGGAGATCTGACAATTATTAAACAGGCCTGCCAGTGCAGCCTGAGTGAAATAACGTCCACATTATTTCACAGCCATTTACCACTGCACTTAAGTAACTTATAAGTCACCTATATGTCTAACCTTTACCTGGTAAAGGTTGGGTGCTAAGTTACTTAGTGTGTGGGCACCCTGGCACTAGCCAAGGTGCTCCCACATTGTTCAGGGCAAATTCCCCGGACTTTGTGAGTGCGGGGACACCATTACACGCGTGCACTATACATATGTCACAATATATGTATAGCGTCACAATGGTAACTCCGAACATGGCCATGTAACATGTCTAGGATCATGGAATTGTCACCCCAATGCCATTCTGGCATTGGGGAGACAATTCCATGATCCCCCGAGTCTCTAGCTCAGACCCGGGTACTGCCAAACTACCTTTCCCAGGGTTTCACTGCAGCTGCTGCTGCTGCCAACCCCTCAGACAGGTTTCTGCCCTCCTGGGGTCCAGCCAGGCTTGGCCCAGGAAGGCAGAACATAGGACTTTGGAAAAAGGTGTCAGGGCTGGGGAGGAGCAGCCTCCCCCAGCCTCTGGAAATGCTTTGATGGGCACAGATGGTGCCCATCTCTGCATAAGCCAGTCTGCACCGGTTCAGGGATCCCTCAGCCCTGCTCTGGCACGAAACTGGACAAAGGAAAGGGGAGTGACCACTCCCCTGACCTGCACCTCCCCTGGGAGGTGCCCAGAGCTCCTCCAGTGTGCTCCAGACCTCTGCCATCTTGGAAACAGAGGTGCTGCTGGCACACTGGACTGCTCCAAGTGGCCAGTGCCAGCAGGTGACGTCAGAGACTCCTTCTGATAGGCTCCTTCAGGTGTTGCTAGCCTATCCTCTCTCCTAGGTAGCCAAACCCTCTTTTCTGGCTATTTAGGGTCTCTGCTTTGGGGAATTTTTGAGATAACGAATGCAAGAGCTCATCAGAGTTCCTCTGCATCTCTCTCTTCACCTTCTGCCAAGGAATCGACTGCTGACCGCGCTGGAAGCCTGCAAAACTGCAACAAAGTAGCTAAGACGACTACTGCGACCTTGCAACGCTGATCCTGCCGCCTTCTCGACTGTTTTCCTGGTGGTGCATGCTGTGGGGGTAGTTTGCCTCCTCTCTGCACTAGAAGCTCAGAAGAAATCTCCTGTGGGTCGACGGAATCTTCCCCCTGCAACCGCAGGCACCAAAGAACTGCATCACTGGTCCTCTGGGTCTCCTCTCAGCACGACGAGCGAGGTCCCTTGAACTCAGCAACTCGGTCCAAGTGACTCCCATAGTCCAGTGATTCTTCAGTCCAAGTTTGGTGGAGGTAAGTCCTTGCCTCCCCACGCCAGACTGCATTGCTGAGAACCGCGTGTTTTGCAGCTACTCCAGCTCCTGTGCACTTTTCCAGGATTTCCTTTGTGCACAGCCAAGCCTGGGTCCACGGCACTCTAACCTGCATTGCACGACCTCCTGAGTTGTCCTCCGGCGGCGTGGGACTCTCTTGTGCAACTTCGGGTGAGCACTGTTTCACTCCACTTCGTAGTGCCTGTTCCGGCACTTCTCCGGGTGCTGCTTGCTTCTGAGTGGGCTCCTTGTCTTGCTGGACGCCCTCTCTGTCTCCTCACGCAATTGGCAACATGCTGGTCCCTCCTGGGCCACAGCAGCATCCAAAAACCCTAACCGCAACCCTTGCAGCTAGCAAGGCTTGTCTGTGGTCTTTCTGCGGGAAAACACTTCTGCACGACTCTTCACGACATGGGACATTCATCCTCCAAAGGGGACGTTTCTAGCCCTTGTCGTTCTTGCAGAATCCCCAGCTTCTACCGTCCGGTGGCAGCTTCTTTGCACCCACAGCTGGCATTTCCTGGGCATCTGCCCACTCCCGACTTGATTGTGACTTTTGGACTTGGTCCCCTTGTTCCACAGGTACTCTCGTCTGGAAATCCATCATTGTTGCATTGCTGGTGTTGGTCTTTCCTGCAGAATTCCCCTATCACGACTTCTGTGCTATTTGGGGAACTTCAGTGCACCTTGCACTCACTTTTCAGGGTCTTGGGGTGGGCTATTTTTCTAACCCTCACTGTTTTCTTACAGTCCCAGCGACCCTCTACAAGGTCACATAGGTTTGGGGTCCATTTGTGGTTCGCATTCCACTTCTAGAGTATATGGTTTGTGTTTCCCCTATTCCTATGTGCCCCTATTGCATCCTATTGTGACTATACATTGTTTGCACTGTTTTCTATTGCTATTACTGCATATTTTTGTGTTGTGTACATATATCTTGTGTATATTTGCTATCCTCATACTGAGGGTACTCACTGAGATACTTTGGCATATTGTCATAAAAATAAAGTACCTTTATTTTTAGTATATCTGTGTATTGTGTTTTCTTATGATATTGTGCAAGTGACACTAGTGGTACTGTAGGAGCTTCACTCGTCTCCTAGTTCAGCCTAAGCTGCTCTGTTAAGCTACCTTTTCTATCAGCCTAAGCTGCTAGACACCCCTCTACACTAATAAGGGATACCTGGGCCTGGTGCAAGGTGTAAGTACCTCTTGGTACTCACTACAAGCCAGTCCAGCCTCCTACAGGGGGCAGCTGTGAGGGGTGTAGCAATGTTGTTTTCAGACTCTGTAAAATGCCTCATAAAAGAGACACTGAGGGATAATCAGGGTAGGTGGATCTGGGTGAAGGCCAAAGTTAGGAACAGGATAGTTAATTTTGTGAGTTATTACAGGCCTATTTCTGATGAACTGCTGCCACTGAAACCAATTTATGACTTAGCCATGGAAGAAGATGTAAGACTTAATAAGGGATAGCTCAAATAAAGTGAAAAAACAGATGAAGCCAAAAAATAGCTAAGTTGCTACAAGTAATGAAGCAGGACTTTAGATTACTGTATCCTTGGCGGGTGGACAATAAAGAAGGTGCACAATATACTTGCTACTTGAATCAATCTGTTTCTAGATTCGATTTTTTCAGGTAGCTAGTACAGTGAAATGGAGCGTAGTGGAAATTATGGCAAACTCCTTCTCTGGTTACTCGGGAGCCTCCAGTTAGGGTTCAGTCTGCTTCCAAAGGTAAGGCCAAGGTGACATTTCAACAGGTTGCTGCTCTCAGATCAGAATTGGTTGAACAAGATGAGGGATTTTATAAAATAACTTGTTGACATAAATTGTAACACTGCATCTGTTCTCATGGTATGGGAAACTTGCAAAGCTGCATTTAGGGGGCAAGTCATAGCTCTCAAAGCGAGAAGCAATAAGCAACATCAGGGGCGCGTTCATAAGCTTCAAGCAGCAGTAGATAAGGCCATAAATAACCTTTTTGTTGCTAAGGCTAAGCCAATAGTTTTGGTAGAATATCAAGAGAGGAGAGGTGTGCTAGAAAAATCGAAACAAGATTTAAGGTACTCTTTTCTGACAGAGGAGATTTCACAGGATAAAGCCTTCCAACAAAAGTTATATGAAGAAAATCAGCAAATAGGGATATATTTGGGCTGTTCAACAAAAATCAAAACACATAACCATAAGATGAGTAATTTGAAAAATCCAGATAAAGGAGTGCTGGGATGTGAGGAAAGTGTGATTGCAGAGGTGTTTTTGGGGCATTGTAGGCATATATATGAAGAATCAGAGATTGTCCTTCGAAGCAAGCTGAAACAATATTTTGAAACTCTTCAGCTGCATCAACTCTCGAGTTCTCAAAAAAAGCATTGTCAGAAAGAATCAGTCTGAAATAGTGCATGCTCCTAAGAAGCTGGCTTACACAAACAGAAATTCATGTCATCTGATAAGTCTCTTAAATGCAGACCGTGAATTGTTTAAAGAATTTAGGCTGTTCAAGTAGCGATGGGGGCCCAAGTAGTTGTACAGAGACTAGAGTGGGTTTGGCCCTGTAGAGTCATGGCAACAATTAGGCAGTTTTTAATCCAAGCGTTAGAGGACTTCCTAGTCAACCAACAGAGAGCAGCGATTTTAATGATGGATGCAGAAAAAGCATTTGATTTTGTGAATTGGAAGGCATTATTTTTTATTTCGGAAACGTTTGAGGTTTCCAGCTCAATATCTCATCATGTTGAAGAATGTATATCGTGGGGCGGACTCGACGGCGATTGTAAACTCCAGAGAGGCAATGACAGTGAAAATTAAGAGTGGCACCCGGCAGAGATGCCTTCTGTCCTGGATTTTGTTTACAGTTTTTGTTGAACCGTTAGGTATAGGATCCGGAATAATGATTTATTCGAGCCTCCCCTGGAAGTAATATTGAAGATCAAGCTGTTCACTGAAGACATTATATTTTATTTAAAGGCAGAGAATGGAACTATACAGTGATAATTCAAAGTTCACAAGGATAGGAGCCTGTAAGACAAGTTCTTGCTAATAAATGTATGTAAAAAATATCTCCTTGTTAGTCAAAAATTGGCAGCACGGTGTCCAGTAAAGTATTTAGGAATCTATGGGACTAATAAATTAACTGATCGTTTCCAACTTAACTATAGCGAACCCTTAATAAGATCAAAGCGCTGCTTCACATTGATCGGAAGAGTTGCGTTAATTAAAATGTCAATCTTGCCTTTGCTATTATTTCTTTTTAATAATCTTCCCTTACGGTTACCCAGAGCATATTTTAGGGAACTCAACATTATTTTTCGTGATTTTTTTAATGTCAGAACAAAAACCCCAGAGTAAGAAAGGAAATATTAGAAAAAGGGGTAGAGCAAGGGGGGTTGTCTCTTCCTCCTTCTATGACATACTACCAGGCTGCCCCTCTGGATAACCTGATTTGACCCTCGATAACAGATACAGGGTTTGATATCCTCTTTATAGTTCTCATGGTCAAAGAAAGTGAGATGAAATTGCTTGTGTTTTTGAAGATGGTGAAGTTACCCAATACATCTAGATATAAGACTTGAGGGTGCTAGAGCAGCGATTACAAGCTTTTTGTATGCAGCAGGAGATGTCAACTTGCCATGCCTAGATTCTGTCACAGGAGAGTGATATTTAGGGACTGGCAGGTAACAAAGCCAGTGGTCTCTCAGTGGGAAGAGAAGGGGTTCAATAAATTGGGGGACTTTTATATGGGCATGACTGGGCTCAAGTAACCTGGGGATTCGGGAGGAATGATATGGATGCACAGCTTAGTTGTAGACAAATAATTAGGTTTTTGAAGGCAAATTACAGGGAAATTTCCTGGTTCATTTGTTTTACGAGAATAAACCTTTAGGACTGGGTAACTGGTACAGGGTTCTTAGAAGAGATGTAAGTCAAGCAGTGGTAAAGGATTGCCTAGAAAGAGTTAATAGAGAAAGAGGATGTAAGTTAACGACACATGAATGTCGCTATAATTGTGAGATGGGACGTAAATCCCTTAGAGCTGCTAACGATAAAAGGGTGGCTTTTGTTTCAAGCTTGTTTGCGTATTATGCAGCATCTAGACTGCACAGAATGCATCTGTCTTACTCTAATAAATGCTTTCAGTGCAGTGCTTTAGATAGAGGAGATTGGTAACATATATTTTTATGCCCTAGGTTGTAACAATTTTGGACAGAGGTTTTTGCCAAAATTACTGAACCAATTCAGCTGCATGTACTACCTGAAATTACATTGGCAATATGTGGTTCCTCTCTTTTAGTAGGTAAGACCAATAGGTATTGCCAATAGTTTACTTCAGTAGCGACCACAGTGACACTCTCGCTGATTCTGCAATATTGGAAATGACCCCTCGTTCCCACTATTAAGTTATGGGTTGAAAAGATGATGAGGACTGTAGGAAAGTCTTCCTTTTTGCCCTGGTTACCCCCACACGGATACTGGTGGTTACTGACTCTTGGCTGTGCCCTGGGTACTACTTACCAGTCCTGGGGCCAGTGCTCTGTGTAAAGTGGATATGCAAATTAGGCTAATTATTATTGGCAATATTAACCTACCTATAAGTCCCTAGTATATGGTAGGGCATGTAGGTTCAGGGACCCCAGCATAGATAGTGCACCCATAGGTGCACTGCTGAGGTGCCCAGTGTCATTGTAAAGGCAAGCCTGCCTTGCTGGCTTCTTTTAAACTAAAGTTATATCTAAATTCGACTTTGGAATTAAAAGTACTTCCAAAGTCTTGAACTACCTTATTTTTACATATAAGTCACCCCTAAGGTGTGCCCTATGTTCCCCTAGGGTTGGATGCCATGTAACTATAAGCAGGGACCTTCTAAAATGTGTTTATAAGCCGTGGTGAGGTAAAATATCCAAATTTGTTTTTCCCTTACTGTAGTGAATGGCCTCCATAGGCTAGAATAGGGATACTTTATTTTAAATAACAAAGTCCCCCCAAGTGTCAGATACCTCAAGTTTGGTATCAAATTAATTGTTAAAATACATCACACAACTTAGAATTGCTGGATTTAATATAACTTGCTCAGGAAAAGAGTTTTAAACTCTACCTAAAAAGTTGCCAACTTCAGCCCTGTAGTGCCCTTCTCTGATTGACCAGCCTTTGGCTGCCTGGCTAGGCTGCCTTCATGAGGTGTGAGGTGGCCTGGGCTAACACAAAAAGATGTGCCTGGGGGAGGAGAACTCCCCTCATCAGATGGGGAAACAGGAAGGGGGGAGTGCTGTAAACTGGTCTTCAAAGGCAGGGAAGGACATTTGGAGCAACCCAGGACCTCCCTCACACCCTGGAAACCCAGACAATTAGGTGTCCTCTTGATTAGATTATGAGAGGGCAGGGATGGGGTGTGGTTAGGATTTTTAGCCCCACTAGTGGGTTGGCTCAGCCAGATGTAACTTCCAAAAATCAGTTTCAGCCATGATGGATTTTTGAAGAATGGTGCTCCCTCGGATTGATTTTTGCCACACTTCCCAGGAAGTGGTCCTCACAGGGGGAAGGACCCTGCATCTGATTGGACATCCAGGACCTCCCTGGTTTTCACCCACCCAGGAGCAAGGATAAATATGGCAGAGCTGCACCCACAACTCAGATCCCTACAAGAAAATACATCAGAAGAAGAAGGACTGCCCTGCTGGACCCCTGACCGCACCGGGACACTTCACTCCGAAAGACTGCACCAGCTGCACACTTGGGCTTCACCACAAGAAGGACTTTGTCTGGCTCAATTGGTTCAAGGAGGGACTCTCTGTTTCTCACAGGTGAAAACTTGCCCGTACACCATCTCCTGAAGAAACTGACCAGCCCACTGTCCAGTGGCCAATTTGGAGTTTGCACCAGGTGCATTCTGGCAGATGTACTCCGCACCCTCAAGAAGCAACACAGAGCTTCTGGAACTTTGGGGTGAGCTGTGGACTCCAAAAGAACCTTAAAAGACTTTTTGGAAGAAGATCCAGAACTTTGGAGATGATTAGGGAACTTTTGGGAAAAAAGCTTCATAAAGAGATTGACCCACCGCCGAGAGTCAAGCCGGCTTACGTCGACTGCGACCAGGCCTGACTTGTTGGTTCGTCCAGCTGAAAAGCTCAGTGAGCCCTGGACCTCCAGGATTTCACCGGGGGCTCCTGGAAAGGCAATCGGATGATGTCGACTTGAAATTGGCTTGCTGTGGATGGTCACCAATGTCAGAGAGAAAAAGCTCAAAAAAGTGACTGAGTCTGAAGGTAAAAAGTTGACTATTACTTCCCGCGCAGCGTATCCGAGAAAGGGCTCCAGAGAGGTCAGATCGGACTGGTGACTTCGTCCCGCTGAAAAAAATCTTCAAGAAAACGACCAAGTCCAAAGGTAAATATTTGACCGAGGCCTACCACTTGCTGTAGCCGAGCAGGGCTCTATCGCGGTCGGCCTCAAACTTTGACTTTGCCCCGGTCGTGGTGCAACCAGATGAGCAGATTGGTGTTATTCGTTTCTGAGCGCTTAAAAACACACATTCTTCAAAAATGTATATCTCCTGTTCCCTTTATCTGATTTCATTTTAAAGCTAAATATATTTCCTATTTTTATAAATTGGTTTTGGATTTTTGAACTGTTTCCTGTTTTAATTTAATTACTGTTTTGTGATACTTGATGTTTTATGATTTGTCTCCTAAATTAGCAAAAACAATGGTCTACAGGTAGGGACAAAAAACAGAAGTCTTACAATTTTTACGTAAAGTCAGACTTAAAGCCTTTTTTTTATATAGTGCCCTCACAAGAAGATTCCAATAGGACTGGATTAAGACCTAAATCTATTTTTTTGCCAGAAAGAAGTGAGTTGCCTGTAGAGGTAAAAGTCTTTGAAGATATTGTCCTTAAAGAGTTAGATGCATTAAACACAAAAAAGATCTATTTTAAGGATAATTTCTCCAAAAGAGAAAGAGAAGCCATAACTAATTTGGCAGAGAAAAATGACATTATAATCAAACCAGCCGATAAAGGAGGTGGGATAGTCATTTGGGACCTAGAACAATATAATGAAGAGGTCATGAGACAACTTAACAATAGATTACACTACCTAAAGGTCGAAGTTAACACTCCTAAACAAGTGATGACTCAAATAGAGGTCATTACATCTGAAGCTAGAGAGCAGAGATGGATTAATAAAAAAGAGTTTGAATTTCTTAATCAGAATGAAGGCAGAATGCCATACTTCTACATCCTACCTAAGATCCATAAGAACTTAGAGAAACCGCCAGGTAGACCTATTGTGTCGGCCTGTGGCTCAATTTTGGAACCCCTGGCACAATTTGTAGATGTTTTTCTTAAACCTTACCTGATTAAGAACTCCTCCTAAGTGCGTGATTCAATGGACATGATCAATAAACTAGAGAGACTACTGTTCGATGAAGACAGACAATTGTTAGTTACCTTTGATATAGAATCACTTTATAATAACATCCCACAAGATGAAGCAATAGAGATCATTAGACAAGTATTAACTACAGACACTGAGTCAGACAATCCCCTTATAGAATTCATTACATCTTTAGCTACATTGTGCTTAAAACACAGTTTCTTTAAATATAAGGAGAAACTGTATCGACAGATTAAAGGAGTGGCAATGGGCTGCAGCTTCGCCTGGCTAACCTTGTAATGGACTGCTTCGAACAAAAGTGGATTTACCCACAATCTAATCCTTATAAACCACATATCATAAAATGGTACAGATAAATAGATGATATCCTTATGATCTGGGAAGGCTCAACCGACGACCTAAGCAGGTTTTGTGACTGGCTTAACCAACGAACATTCGACTTTAAGTTCACCATGAATAAAGACAAAAGGAAAATCAACTTCCTTGATTTATGGATTCTAACTAAGAATGGTGAACTAGTAGTGAGTCTTTATAAAAAGCCTACGGATCGTAATACACTGCTACATTTCTCTAGCTGGCACCCTAGAACACTTAAAGAGAACCTCCCATATTGCCAATTCTTAAGAATTAGGAGAAATTGCACTGAGAAAGAAGACTATTTCCATTGTGCATGGGAACTCACAAAGAAATTAATCAGTAGGGGATACCCCACAAAAATTGGTGAGGGCAGCGGCAAAAAGAGCTTGGTTCACACCTAGGGAGACACTCTTAATCCCCAAAACAAAAACAACACAAACTCCTTTGAGATGCGTGATTACTTATAGTCCAAAGGCAAACAAAATTTGTTCGATTATTGAAAAGAACTGGAAAATAATCAAAGATTTAAATATAGATAAACCACTTTTCGCTTTTAAAAAAGCGCGCAGCTTAAGAGACCAATGGGTCAAAGCACCCCACACACAACCAGAAGTGAAAAACTTAAGATCCATGTTACAACTACCAGCTTTACAGGGACACTTTAGATGTGGTAAATGCATTGCATGTCAAGATACACAAAATTCCAAAGAAATATTACTTAATGGTAAACTACATAGGCAAAATGATTTCTCAAATTGTAATACGAAAAATGTTATTTACTGCATATTGTGCCCATGCAACAAAGTGTATATAGGACAAACTTCGCAACTGGTGAAAACCCGTATTTTACAACACCGGTCAAGAATCAAATGTGCTGTTAAAGGAGCCCCTTTGGTTGAACATTTCATGGAACATACACACAAAGCAGAAGATTTGCATTGGTCAGTACTGGCTGTGGTGCAACCTAAAGTAGATGGACCACCAATGGTAAATAAGCTTTTGAAATTGGAAGCCAGATTGATAGAGAAATACCAGACAGCCCGGAATGGGTTGAATGACCTTGATGAAATGTGGACATTGATTATATAAAGCCTAAAAACGAGATCAGGCAAAAGGAACCAATCATTTTCACGAGACAAAATGGAAAAGAGATAATGTTATATCTCGTAATATAAACAGTATGTGGATGGCTCTTTTCATACCATTGTATAATTTTGATACGTGGATATCCTCGGAATGCAGTAGTCTTGAAATATTTCGGTTTAAAGGGGAGACTGTGAAGTACGTGCTAAATGGGTAGCAATCTGCATAGAAATATACACTACACTGAGTGACTTGATTCTTGGGCATCCATAAAGTTGAAACAATAGGAGTACAGACAGGTCTGTTCATAAATACAACAGTAGGGACTAAGTCACCTCCCCACATTCAAACGATTTTAGAAGTGTTTGGAAGGCTGAGATGAAAGGATCACTCCTCTCGCTGTGTAGTAGTTGTTCACATACTGCATTTGGGTCTTCTAGATGTAGGCACGCATAAAAGAGAAAACCTGTGAGAAGCCCAAGCTAAGAGATTACTAGAAGCAAAATTGTTGTTTACATTCAGCTTCAGGCACTTTTAGAGGCCATGGATACGATGTAGACTTATGCAATCTCCTATTTTTTAGAAACAGGTGTTTTCTTTATTATAGAAGATACGGGCTGGTCCTGGCTAAAGATGGCCACCGGCTTGCACCTGGGTAACAATGCCGTAGAGTAATCGAGAGGTGCATGCTTAGAAGCAATAGATTCCCTTGAGAACTGCCCTTATATGTAATCTCGGGTATTTCCCGAGATTATAAAGTCGGCGTAGACTGGTGCAATCAACAGTGTCTGGAAACGGATATAGAGCACACAAGAGTAAACACTGGTCTGGCCTGTTTAAAGATGGCCACCACCAGTAGCCTGAATGACATCGGCTATCAGCTGTCTAGTTGTATACGTAGACACACGTACACTCGCACCTGATACCGCAAGCAGGAATTGCTTGTCTTCTAAAAAGAGAGACATACACGGTAACGCAGGTCTTGCGGGGACAGATACAGCAACCGAGACGCTCGAGAGGCCTCCATCGTTCTGCAAGCATACACCAACTTAGTAAGTACCTAGACACTGTTGTTTTTGAGTAGATAGCTGAGGTTAATATTGATGTTACCCGGCTTGTAATTTATTTTCTCGATCATTTCGACAGCCGCCTGCTTCAGAAACATCGTGTCTGCCCATCTGACACAAGCAAACAGACTAAGGAATGCTGTTTGTAGACGCTAGGAGACTATGGGTCCCTAGGCAGACACAAGAAGACAGTGAGTCCTTATGCTGAATGCTTTTTGCACGAGGTGGTTGTTCAAACCTAAGCCTTTGGCTGCACACTGAGTTATTCACTTTTTGATTTGCAGCTCCTGTTAGTAATCTCCAAAGGCTGTCCTGAAATAGATTCTGGACATTGTTAATAACAGGTACTTTCCTAAATTGCATGCGTGGAATGGCCTTCAGTTGCATGTTACAGTCAAATACACCCAGTAGATTGCACTTTGATTTGACTATTTGCCATGAAGAAAGATGCTTCAAGGGTGTGTTAGACATTTAACATAGGGGACACACTGTATGCAGTAATTTAACTCACAGGGCACTGTAGGAGGCTGGCCTGGCTTGTAGTGAGTACCAAGGGGTACTTACACCTTGCACCAGGTCCAGGTATCCCTTATTAGTGTAGAGGGGTGTCTAGCAGCTTAGGCTGATAGAAAAGGTAGCTTAGCAGAGCAGCTTAGGCTGAACTAGGAGACGTGTGAAGCTTCTACTATACCACTGGTGTCATATGCACAATATCATAAGAAAACACAATACACAGATATACTATAAATTAAGGTACTTTATTTTTATGACAATATGCCAAAGTATCTCAGTGAGTACCCTCAGTATGAGGATAGCAAATATACACAAGATATATGTACACAATACCAAAATATGCAGTAATAGCAATAGAAAACAGTGAAAGCAATGTATAGTCACAATAGAATGCAATGGGAGCACATAGGTATAGGGGCAACACAAACCATATACTCTAGAAGTGGAATACGAACCACGAATGGACCCCAAACCTATGTGAACTTGTAGAGGGTCGCTGGAACTGTAAGAAAACAGTGAGGGTTAGAAAAACAGCCCACCCCAAGACCCTAAAAAGTGGGTGCAAAGTGCTAGGGGAATTCTGACAGGAAGACAAACACCAGCAATGCAACAACGATGGATTTCCAGACGAGAGTACCTGTAGAACAAGGGGATCAAGTCCAAGAGTCACAATCAAGTCGGGAGTGGGCAGATGCCCAGGAAATGCCAGCTGTGGGTGCAAAGAAGCTGCCACCAGATGGTAGAAGCTGTGGATTCTGCAAGAACGAAGAGGGCTAGAAACTTCCCCTTTGGAGGATGGATGTCCCACGTCGTGAAAAAGCTTGCAGAGGTGATCCCACGCAGAAAGACTACAAACAAGCCTTGCTAGCTGCAAGGGTCGCGGATAGGGTTTTTGGATGCCGCTGTGGCCCAGGAGGGACCAGGATGTCGCCACTTGGATGAGGAGACAGAGGGGGTGCCCGGCAAGTCAGGGAGCCCTCACAAAAGCAGGCAGCACCCGCAGAAGTGCCAGAACAGGCACTACGAAGAGGAGTGAACCGGAGCTCACCCGAAGACACAAAAGGGAGTCCCAAAACGCCGGAGGACAACTCAGGAGGTTGTGCACTGCAGGTTAGAGTGTCGGGGAGCCAGGCTTGTCTGTGCATGACGGAAATCCTGGAAGAATGCACAGGAGCCGGAGCAGCTGCAAATCACGTGGTACCCAGCAATGCAGTCTAGCGTGGGGAGGCAAGGACTTACCTCCACCAAACTTGGACTAAAGAGTCACTGGACTGTGGGAGTCACTTGGACAGAGTTGCTGAGTTCAAGGGACCTCGCTCGTCGTGCTGAGAGGAGACCCAGAGTACCGGTGATGCAGTCTTTTGGTGCCTGCGGTTGCAGGGGGAAGATTCCGTCGACCCACGGGAGATTTCTCCGGAGCTTCTAGTGCAGAGAGGAGACAGACTACCCCCACAGCATGCACCACCAGGAAAACAGTCGAGAAGGCGGCCGGATCAGCGTTACAAGGTCGCAGTAGTGGTCTTTGCTACTCTGTTGCAGTTTTGCAGGCTTCCAGAGCAGTCAGCGGTCGATTCCTTGGCAGAAGGTGAAGAGAGAGATGCAGAGGAACTCTGATGAGCTCTTGCATTCGTGATCTCAAAAATTCCCCAAATCAGAGACCCTAAATAGCCAGAAAAGGAGGTTTGGCTACTTAGGAGAGAGGATAGGCTAGCAACACCTGGAGGAGCCTATCAGAAGGAATCTCTGACGTCACCTGCTGGCACTGGCCACTCAGAGCAGTCCAGTGTGCCAGCAGCACCTCTGTTTCCAAGATGGCAGAGGTCTGGAGCACACTGGAGGAGCTCTGGGCACCTCCCAGGGGAGGTGATGGTCAGGGGAGTGGTCACTCCCCTTTCCTTTGTCCAGTTTCGCACCAGAGCAGGGCTGGGGGATCCCCGAACCGGTGTAGACTGGCTTATGCAGAAATGGGCACCATCTGTGCCCATGAAAGCATTTCCAGAGGCTGGGGGAGGCTACTCCTTCCCAGCCCTGACACCTTTTTCCAAAGGGAGAGGGTGTAACACCCTCTCTCTGAGGATGTCCTTTGTTCTGCCTTCCTGGGCCAAGCCTGGCTGGACCTCAGGAGGGCAGAAACCTGTCTGAGGGGTTGGCAGCAGCAGCAGCTGCAGTGAAACCCCGGGAAAGGTTGTTTGGCAGTACCCGGGTCTGTGCTAGAGACTCAGGGGATCATGGAATTGTCTCCCCAATGCCAGAATGGCATTGGGGTGACAATTCCATGATCTTAGACATGTTACATGGCCATGCTCAGAGTTACCATTGTGACGCCATACATATGTCGTGACATATGTATAGTGCACGCGTGTAATGGTGTCCCCGCACTCACAAAGTCTGGGGAATTTGCCCTGAACAATGTGGGGGCATCTTGGCTAGTGCCAGGGTGCCCACACACTAAGTAACTTAGCACCCAACCTTTACCAGGTAAAGGTTAGGCATATAGGTGACTTATAAGTTACTTAAGTGCAGTGGTAAATGGCTGTGAAATAACGTGGACGTTATTTCACTCAGGCTGCAGTGGCAGGCCTGTGTAAGAATTGTCAGAGCTCCCTATGGGTGGCAAAAGAAATGCTGCAGCCCATAGGGATCTCCTGGAACCCCAATACCCTGGGTACCTCAGTACCATATACTAGGGAATTATAAGGGTGTTCCAGTATGCCAATGTAAATTGGTGAAATTGGTCACTAGCCTGTTAGTGACAATTTGGAAAGAAATGAGAGAGCATAACCACTGAGGTTCTGGATAGCAGAGCCTCAGTGAGACAGTTAGTCCTAACACAGGTAACACATACAGGGCATACTTATGAGCAGTGGGGCCCTGGCTGGCAGGGTCCCAGTGACACATACAACCAAAACAGCATATATACAGTGAAATATGGGGTAACATGCCAGGCAAGATGGTACTTTCCTACAGGCACGCATCTTGAATCTTTGATAATTGAGAAAAAGAGCACAGCTCTCTTATGTTAATTTTAGTGTAAATAAATTCTTAGGTAGTCTCCTTGTTTTTAATTCCCGCAGAGGTGACGTTGCCCATCGATAGTCCTGATGAGGCCCCGAATGGAAGGGCCGAAACACGTTGACACTTAAAAGTGGCGAGATTGGATTCGGTAATTAGAGTAAGCATCGCGAAAATCAGAAAAAACGCTGTTCAAAATACCCTAAAAAATACAGTGGTATTTGCTTACTGCGTATATACGAACTCCCAATCATCGTACAAAGTGGATTACAACCAGAATACAGAGAATGTAACCACCAATTCCCCATGAAGAAAGGTTGTAGGGCACAACCCTCTAGTAATGATATGGTCAATCATCAGACTTTGAGAAGCTAGATGTTGGCTTCAATTGAAGTAAAAAAGAAAAATATGAATTCAAATGTTTGTGTTGGTACTAATTGTAAGTCTGTTTTGTTTTGTAAATACTCTGTTGCTTGTATTTAATTTTCATCAATGATTTTTTTCTGCCTTGTACATAAAAAGAATTGTAATAAAGTGTGGAAAGTAATTAATCCAACAAAGGCAGTATTAAGCACTGTATTTGGAAATAATGTTATAATTTGTCCCTACCTGTAGACCATTGTTTTTGCTACCAAGGGTTGAGCTTGGGTTAATTTATTGAGTCCTACCTGAACCTAGTGGGGGTTAGTGGCATATTGCTAAGTGTAGGTACTTACCTGCCCTTACCAATAATCCATTTTCCAAAAAGGAGCAAGACTTTCGTGGAGGGAAATGCAAGAAGAGTGGGGGCACTGTTAAGATTTGTAGGAATAAGGGGGGAGTTGATGTTTCCAGACTCGGCAACTCCTGTGAGTGGATACTGTTGCAGCAAATGAAAGTCTTTTGTTTATTGGCATTTTACTAGTTTAGACAAGCACAGTTGTACTTTCAACGGTTCACTTTATTTAAAGTGTGGCTTGAGACTTCATCATGGACAAAGAGATCAATGCTTAAAACCCCTTCTATGAGTAGAGGGATATTCTATGCACTGGATTTAAGCCTAGTTAGGCAATTACATAAACTGCTTGAACCAACACTTTCTTATGGTGCAACCTTAATGCCACTTTAGTTTAATTGCATTTTATTAGCACAGTTGCATGTTTTACAATGCACTTTATATGTTAAATAATGATGAAGCATTGGTATATTTTACTAGTGGATAGGAGTTACACCAGGTCATCATATATGACTAGTTGAAACACTGAGATCTTATGGAGTAGCTATAACACTAGTAATCACACGTGAGAGGGCATTGATCAATGACATTGATGATAAAAAAGGATGTAGGCATTTTTTATTCCAGGTGCTCCTGGTGAAAGGATAGCAAATGCATATTTAAATGCACTTTATTCATTTTAAGACACTTTATTGTGAGATATGCACTGTGATCAAAAGTTTATTTTTTGTTTTTTATATGCACAATGATGAGATTTTTGTCTGGACTCTTTCTTTACTCTGCTTGATAAAAAGATTTAAAAAATAAATACTTTACTGGTGACATTGATCTGTCATAGGTAGCGTCCTGTGGAAGAGACAAATGCATTGTTCGACACTGTCTTTGGCCAGTTAAATGACTGTTTCCATAGCAAGACAATCCACTGGCTTAAGTCCAAGATGTTGCCAGTCAGACAGTTTATGCACCAGAACACAGGTTTTACTTGCATATCATCCATTTTGAAAATTGATTGCATCTATCACTTGTTGAGTTCAGATAGTCAAGCATGTCCCATATAACATGCAAGAATTTCCCTGCATCTTTGTTCAGCTGGATATGAGTACTCAATGTTGTTGATATCCTTGTCGGAAAAGGAGGAAAATGAAGATATCACAGTCAATCAGCAGTAGATTGCCCAGGAATCCTCAGAAAAGACTACAGAGTGAACAGTGGAAAAATAATGGAATCCGTCCAAATACTGTTTTAAATCCAGTCACCAGACCATATCCAATGTTCCTAAAAAGGTGCACAACACCAGTCATCAAATGTAAGTTGAATATAATTTGCAGGATATCAGCAGTGTGTGGGTATTGCAGGTGTAACAGCCTCCGAGTTTCTGAAGCAGTTCTAGCTGTCTGCATGTGATAGGTTTCAGCCACTGAAGTCAAAGGGACCTTTTTTTGTAATAAACAGAAAATAGCTTGTTTAGATCATGAAACACATAGATTTCATGTCTATATTATGCCAAGAGATGTTTTTAGTCTTAGTTCGAGGTGACGGGTTTAAGGTCCTTCAACAACACTGTTTTGTTTCAGAAACTGAAATCAGGTGCGGCTGGCCAGTTTCCAACCCACAGCAAAAGGCATTCACAATGAATAAATGAGAACTGTTATTCAGGAGTTCATGATGTGTGGGGATGGATGCAGTGGGGGGAAATGGATAAAACACAACTCAATCCTGGCATCAAATAACTACACACTCCATGCATTGATTAGGGTGGGTGGAACTTGTGGAATCTGACTCTAAAAACACTCTGAGATTGCATGGAATTCCTCCCATGTAGGCACTTTGCACCACTTGTGCTGCACTTCAGTGCCAGGATCATGTTTTGTCCTGAAAAATCTGCTCAAACTGAGCATCAGAGGGATTAGTTAGCTGCTGCTAATGCTTTTCTTGCTGTAAGAGTGGATCTTCTACTAGAACAGCAGCCTTTTTTACAGCGAATGGACACAACCATCTGTTTTGGAAAAATCTCTCCAGATGTCCTCCTAAGGTCTGGAAATTGTATTAGGGGATGTCAAATTTAGCTTGCCACATCAACTTGCCATTTTGGCTTGCACACAAGAAATAATTCTGCCTCGTGGCGATTGGCAGAATTTGTCCAGAACTATGCATTACAAGAGTAACGCAGAGTCGGCAAAGTCCTGCCAATTCCATTGGTGAAATGGGATATTTCTCTCATCCCTAGCAATGATATAGCATCACACAGAAGAGTGAAACACAGGGTATTCCTGCAGTTTGCTTTACTAATGAACACAGGCTCATCTTTCTTTTCACTTAGACACACGTAGGAAAAAGGAAACTTCCATGAATGGAGCATTTGTTAATTGTGCATAGTTTCATATCAGCCAGGAATTATATTTCTGGCATTCATGAAAATGCAATGGAATGGGTAAAGAAATGATACAGTGTATCAACAAGGTAATAGGTGGAGTATCACTAGCCATACATGGTGTGTCTTCCATTTTTTCTGTACTCAGTAGTGTGTATGTGGATGGTTTCTTTGCAAATGATTTCTGGTTAAGCATCATATTAAGCCGTCAAAACATGGCTGATTCATTAAGAATTAGCCAGTGCACAAAATCCCTATCTATTTATATAATTGCTCCTGAATGAGTATGTCTGCATTGCAACAAATCCAAGTCTCCTTTTATGAGGTCCAAGGGTGGGAACAGAGTGTGATTTAGTGATTACACAGTATTAAAATGTGTTCGCATTCCATTTTTAGTAACTTTATTTGCAGATTTTCTTGAACTATTTGCCTAATTATTTTTGGCAGCTTCTTTCTCTGAATATTTGTCCCAGAAGAAAGTCAGAGAAATCATGTTTTCATTCATTAACCCCTTGGGTGCCCAGGACAAGTTGGTCTCGCCCTTGGCCACGGCGCGCTGGTGCTGTGGACAAGACCAGCTCGTCCTGCTATAGGCCCTCGCTCCTCATGAGGGCCTGGCACCCCCCTCCACTGGGTAGGGATGAAAGGGGAATTGCTTCCCCTTTCACCCCTGGCCCCCCAACCCAATCAGCTTCTAGCAAAAGCATTTGTTCTCCGATCACATGGAGGGGCGAGAGAGGCATGAAAGGAGAGGAAAAACCTTTCCTCTTCTTTCATGTCTCTCTCTGCATTACTCCTGCCCAATTGCAATGAATTATTTTTTTGCACCAATTTCACACAAGGGAAGTGACCTCTTAGGCAATGGTCACTCCCCTGGGGGGGGATTTATTTTAGGCCATCTCTGCTTTCCTTGGGGGCAGATTGGCTTATTTCTATTAGGCCAATCTGCCCCCCAGGGGGTCAGAAACCACTTAGGCACTAGGGATTGGTATGTGTGTGTTTTGTTTGGTGGGCAGCCTATTGGGAAAGGGTTGCACCCCATGGGGGCACATTACTGTTGGCCCTATCTGCACCCCTTGGGGGCAGATCAGCCTATTTTTGGAAGGCCCATCTGCCCCCAAGGGGGGCAGAAAGCCCATCAGAGACTAGGGAAGATTTTATTTTTAAAAAAGGAGGGTGGGTGTATGGCCATACCCCCACCCCAAATAAATGGGGCCAAAGGTGTTCTGCCCACCGGTGGGCAGATGGGGCAATTACCCCTGATCCAGAACCCTGGGGGAGCAGAAAGTCTACTAGATGCCAGGGAATTAAAAAAACAATAGTGGGGTAGTGGCTACCAACCGGTATCGGCATGGTTATGCCCCCACCCTCACTGAAGTAGGTAACAGTCTTTCAACTCTCCCCCGCTCACTAAAACATGTTATCCCACAGCATGCAAGAGGACATTTGATTATTTTGGGTTTTGACATCACATTTGGGCCATGAGAGCTGTGGGATGCTGACATGTAAAAAAATCCACAAGACCTAGACACATCTGAAAACTAAACATCTGGGTGAGTCCAGTGTGGTGTACTTCATATGCACACCACACCATTTTCTTACCTACAATGCCCTGCAAACCTCCAACTTTACTGGAAGTCACACATTTTTCCCACAGTTTTGTTATGGAACTCTCTCGGGTGTCTACTTTTCAGAAATGTTTGGGTTTGGTAGGGTTCCCTATATGGCTGCTGAGCCCAGGACCAAAAACACAGGTGCTGCCCCCCTTCAAAAACAGGTAGTTTTGTATTTGCTATTTTGATGTGTCCACATAGGCTCTTTTTACAACCCTGGCGGTAAATGCCACCAACCGCCGTGCTGACGGCTTCCAAGATACCGTGACCACAGCGGTATATCGTTACAGGTATTATGACCCACACAGAGAAATCCGCCACTATACAGACACAAGTCCGCCAGTCCAAATGTCAGTGATAAACTGGTGATACCACAACCCACACTGTTACGGCAACCGAAATACACCCACAGTATCGGGACCCACAAATCACCGCAGCGGTCTTTCAACCGCAGTAACCATTGGCGGTACACACCGCTGCGCTCAAAATACAGACACACTAACAAAACTACACCACATTGGACAATTCAAACTACAAACACCTGACACCCATACACACACTACACCCACACACCCAATCCAATATAAAACACAAACCCACAATACCCACAACCCCTTACATTGAAAAAAAATATTGCCAACTGAAAGAGAGACAAGCCAGGAGCACCCACTCAATCTGAATCACTTAACACCATCACCCATATACCATCCACTCACCTCATAGCACACAGCTCACAACATCACCCTACACACCCTCACACATACTACTAACACTCCACCCATGGCACCAAAAGACACCCCAGGTTTTCAGAGGAGGCGCTAAAGGTGATTGTGGAGGAAATCATCCGGGTAGAGCCACAGCTATTCGGATAACGGGTACAGCATGCGTCCATTGCAAGGAAGATGGAGCTATTGCGGAGAGTTGTGGACAGGGTCAACGCCGTGGGACAGCACCCCAGAACAAAGGATGACATCAGGAAGATGTGGAACAACCTACGGGGGAAAGTGCGTTCCGTGTTTGCAAGACACCAGGTAGCCGTACAGAGGACTCGTGATGGACCCCCACCTCATTCCCTCACAACTAACAACATGGGAGGAACAAGTCTTGGAGATCACGCATCCTGAGGGCCTCGCTGGAGTAGCAGGAGGGCTGGACTCTGGTAAGTCAAATTCTTACTATTTATCCCCCACAACCTACCTGCATGCCATCACAAACTCCCACCCCTACCCTCACCGCCATCACTCCACCACCTCACATATACCCCACCATCACAACACACCCATCTCAATACCAGGCCCTGCAAGCAACAACAATGCATGGACACCCATCACAGACCTGCATGGACACCCATCACCACAGTATGCACACTAGTGACCATCACTTAGCCAACTGAATCACAACTCACACAAGCCAAAGCTGCCTTGACAATAACAACCTTAGAGGGAAACATACCCATGCACAAGATGGCACATGCAGTAACAATAACACTGCATTTACATCCCCACCGGACCCCCACTCAACGTCACCAGAGTGGAGGTGCCACCAACATCCAGTCCCCCCCAGAAGAGGCCCACAGTAATGACAGCAGCTCTGCACGCCTGGATCATGATGACCAACCTGGCCCATCAGAGAACTCTGGACAGTTGGTTACCTTGCCACAGTCCCAACCCTCCACAGAGCCTCCCCCCTCAGGAAACACCAGCACAGCACCCACCCAGGGGGGCCATATCTCTGTCCCCAGAACACGTCAATCAGCAGTGTGTCCACCACTGCAGGGAGCCCAGGCATCCCCACAAACACAGGATGATTAGGGAACTGTGATCAGTGGCAGTGGGCACACGGTTCAGGGGACAGAGGCAATGACAACAGGGAAGCTGGGAGGATGGGGAGGACAGGCCAAGGGATCACACTCTCCGCGAGGCACTTGCAGGGATCCTGGGAGCATACCACCATTCCCAGGAGACCATGGGCCAGATAATGTACAAGTTGCAGGAGACCCAACGGCTGCAGGAAGGACAGTACCTGGGGATTAGGGAGGACCTCAAGCACATCCATAACACCCTGGTCACCATTTCTGGGGTGCTGGCAGACATGGCCAATACCATGAGGGAGGCTATGGCACACCAACGGGTCCCTGACACTAGCCAAACCAAAGAACAGCCCTCCACCTCCGCCGGCGCTGGTGGACAGGATGCGCCGACACAGGAACAACAGGCCACCAGCACCCCACCCCCTGCAGAAGGAGAACCACCATGCAAAAGGTCCCTGCGATCCAGGCAGAAGCCAGAGAATATTGCCAAGACCGCTGCCAGGAAATAGGGCTCTCCTGATTGTCACCCTTCTGTCCCACTCTGTTACCCTATCCACCTTGAACTACTAATGCTCTCCTTCCTATGGCCCATTGGACAATGCACCTGTGATAGCAATAGACTGGACTCTATCCTGGACTTTCCTCCGTCATCAACCCAGCCCATTGCAATGCCCCCTCCACTTATTAGCACATAAACAAACACCCTTGGAACTAATACAAGTATGGAGTCTGTCAATTGATTCAAATACGTATTCTTTTAACAAGCTGTAAACATTGGAATTCAACTGTACAGTCATGTATACATAGGTATGACCTGTAGTGGGCAGCCGGGAACACACCTGGAGCCAGAGTGGGGCACAGAGATCTGAAAATAGAGATGCCAAAGGGTATAGTAAGTGGCCATATAATATGGAAAATCAGGCAGCCATGTACATTGTCCAACACAAAACTGCAATGGAAAGTGAAGTTACAGTGTCTTACCTGTGTATCACTGGAAGTACTGTTGAATGAGTGAACTTCTGTTGTCCACATCTTCTTCCTCTACCTCCTCTTCCTCACTGTCCACAGGCTCCACCGCTGCCACAATACCATCTACAGGCTCATCCTCCTGCAGAAAAGGCACCTGGCGTCTCAAGGCTAGGTTGTGCAACATGCAACATGCAATGATGATATGGCACACCTTCTTGGGTGAGTAGTACAGGGATCCACCTGTCAGATGTAGGCAATGGATCCTGGCCTTCAGGAGGCCAAATGTTCTTTCAATTATCCTCCTTGTTCGCCCTGTTCTAACGTTCCTCTGCCCTTTGTCCTGGCATTCCATACTGGGGTCAGTAGTCATAAGAGTTTGGGGTAACCAGAATCACCTGCAAATATTCGAGGGATACCTGTTAGACAGACACTCACCCTTAGGGACAACCCCACACCCATATACCTACATCAACTAGGTGGGGACCATGGGCTCACCCATTAGCCCCACCCGGTGCCTCTGGAGTTGAGACATCACATATAGAATGCTGCTATTCCTCAAGGTAAAGGCATCATGCACAGAGTCAGGATAATTGGCATTCACTTGGGAGATTTACTGGTCTGCCAAACACACCATCTGCACATTCAGAGAGTGATAGCCATTTCTATTCCTGAACACTTGTTTGTTCCTCCAGGGGGGAACAAATGCTACATGTGTACCATCAATGGCACCAATGATGTTGGGGATATGCCCCAGGGGATAGAAGTCAGCTTTCACTGTGGCCAAATCCTCCGCCTGGAGGAATACGATATAGCTGCACATGTGTTTCAGCAGGGCAGACAACACTCCGGTCAACACGTGTTAGAACATAGTCTGTGACATGCCTGATGCCATGGCCACTGTCGCTTGGAATGAACCACTTGCCAGAAAATGGAGCACTGACAGGACCTGCACAAGAGGGGGGATACCTGTGGGCTGGCAGATAGCTGAAATCAGGTCGGGCTCCAATTGTGCACGCAGTTCTTGGATTGTGGCCCTATCAAGTCTGTAGGTTAGGATAATGTGTCTGTCCTCCATTGTCGCTAGGTCCACCAGGGGTTTGTACACAGGAGAATGTCTCCATCTCATATTCATCCTCAGCGGGTGAAGTCTAGGGAGAAAAATGGTGAGCAGAGGGTCATATTCATACATCTGTTGAAATAATGATGCATTTCTTCCTTTACAGAAACAGTATGTGAATTTGAGAGTCAGTTGATGTGCCAATGTCTTCTGTGACACAGTTCGGTGCCATGGCCTGTGCACGCCTGAAATGGCGGCTGCCTGACCTCTGAGGAGAGACAAATGGAAATGAGGTAATTCCGCTGACATAGTGCGCCCTAGTGGTCGGCGGTCGTTGACTGCAGCGCAACTTCGCATTGATTAACATTAGGCCCTATGGGTTCCAGGAGCCAATGGCGATGTACGCCGGCGGTGACGGTATACACCGCCGCGGACGAGACCGCCATTTTCTATCTGTTCACTCACTTGCTACCTGACCTTCAACAGGAGAGGACCTACACTACAAGTGCTGCTGTGACCTGTGTCTGGAAGCAACTATGGCTCAAGTATCTGGTGAAAGGGCCCCTGCCTTCACTACAGGAGGAGTTGGAGAGACTGGTGCATAGGGTCCTACCCCAGTACACTTTACTCTATGGTCCTCCAGACAAACGGGTGAGTACACTGTGAGCATGATTTGTGGGCCAATAATGTATGGATTTCTGTTGTGTAAGCCTCATGTGGGGGGCTGAGGAGTCCTGGGCAGAGTGCTGTATGTATGGTGGTCAATGTATGTGCTTAAGGGGATGGGAGAGATATGGTGGGCCAAGAGTATGACTGTCCGTATGGTATGACCAATCCCTTTTCTGCTGTCATTTCCTGCAGGTCATCAGAAAAAGTGTATTTGGTGTGCCATCGCCAAGGAGGTGCGGACCCTGGGGGTCTTTGACAGACGGAGCACCCACTGCCGCAAACAGTGGGAGGACCTGTGCCACTGGGAAAGGAAGACAGGAGAGGCCCAGCTGTGGCTGCCCTCCCAGTGAGGAAGGGGTGCCCGTTGTACTCTGACCCCCCGATGTTCTGCATCCTGGCGGTGGCCTATCCGGAGTTTGATGGGCGCTTGAAGGCATCATAGCAGCCACAAGGGGGTGAGTACAGATTCAGAATCATTACTTTGTGCGCGTTAAGGTTTTACCTGGGTGGGGGATGTGGGATGTGGGCTGTGGGTGCCCCAAGGCCAGGGCAAACATGGCAGGGAAGGTCCCTTGTTGGCCAGGCTCTGAAGCACTTCAGCCCCAATAGTGTTAGTGGCCATCTACTACTGGGCAGGGTCCTGTTTGTTTCAGGTGTGCAGCTGATGGTGTTCTGCTATGTCCCCCATGGGCTGGTGACTAGTTTTGTAACTGGTAGTGCATGGCCTAGTGCATAGGGCTGCTCCCTGTGTGTTGTGTATGCCAACGGTAGTGTTGTTGGTGGCATTGACCAAGTGTATCCTCTATCTCTCCCTCCCTTCTTGTTTTGTCACCCTGTGCTTGTGTGCATTAGCATCATCTGGCGGAGGAGCAGAGGCACCGGCGAAGGAGGGAGCTGCATCCTATGTGGGCCTGGAGGCTGAATCCACAGACGATGAGGGCACCAGCGGGATGGAGGGCGAGGGGAGCACCACAACGGAGATAGGAGGGGACACTACAGACAGCGACCTCTCTTCTGATGGAAGCTCCATGGAGGTGGCGGACACCTCTGAGCCCACCCCAACAACAGGTACAGCCACCACCCCCTACTAGCACCGGCCTCCAGCGCCCTCCTGTGCCCGCTCAACCAGGAGGGTGGGCATCCCCTCCGCCCCAGGCACCTCAGGCCCTGCCCCAGTCAGCCCTGCTGCCCTCATTGAGGAGGCTATTGACCTCCTGAGATCCCTCACTGTTGGGCAGTCAACCATACTGAATGCCATCCAGGGTGTCAAAAGGCATTTGCAACAAACAAATGCATACCTGGAGGGCATTCACTCTGGTGTGGCGGCCCTACAGAAAGCATTTCAGGCTCTGGCCTCCGCACTGATGGCAGCCATTGTCCCTGTTTCCAGCCTCCCCCTCCAACTTCCTTTACCCAGTCCCAATCCCCTCAACCCAACCTATCCCAAGCACACCTTCAGACCAGCATTCACCCAACTCAACACTCAGAAGTGGCTCAGGCAAACAAAAGCATCACACTTCATCTCACAGGCACTCACACAAGCACCACCCCCATTCAGACACACCAACATCCACTGCCTCTACTGTGTTCCCCTCCTCCTTCTCGTCCACCCCCTCCCAGTAGTGTCTCCACTCACACCTGCATGCACTACATCCTCATCCACTACCTCCATCACCACCACGCCTATTACCAAACGCCCCTCACTGGCGGTCACCACCCCCACATCCATGCACACGTCCCCTGTGTCCTCTCCCACTGTGTCTGTGACCCCTCCTCGCAAAGCACACACTCACCCAACAGCCATCCACCTCACAACAGCATCCAGCTCATGCACCTGCACCCAAACACAGCAGATTGACACCTCATACAATCACTCCCTCTTCCTCCACTCCCAAACCTTCAGCCTCTTCCCACCCCAATGTCCCTAAGAAGCTTTTCCTAGCCAACATTGACCTCTTCCCTACCCCTCCCCCCGTCTTTAAACCTTGGACCAGGGTGGCCAGAACCCAGCCCAGCACCTCAGCCACCAAGTCCACGTCCGGTGTGGTTTCTGCAGCTGTCAGAGGTTCTAAGGGGGCACCTGTCAGCCGAGCCAGTGTGCCACCAACCCCTGCCACGGCCAAGAAGGTTCCACCACCTGGCAAGGGCAAGAAGGGGACAGCATCAAGGCCACGGCAAAGAATTTAGCCGGCAGACCCAAGGAGGCACCGCCATCTGCCAAGGGCAGGAAGGGGCACAGAACAACAGCAAGGGCACTTCAGCCGTCCAAGCCTGCAGGTGAAGGCCTGGTGGCTACCAGCACAACTGCCAGCACTGCCACCTGCACCACGGCCAGCACCACCACCTGCACTGCCGCAATCTGGCAGGAGCAGCAGCCCCAGTGGGCAGCCTTCCGAGGCTGCAGGGGAAGGGCTGGAGCCTCCCCCCACCACTGGCAGCACTGGCACCTGCACCGCGGCCAGCACTGCCACCTGACCGCCACAAGCACTGCCACATGCACTGCCACCTGCACCGCTAAAAGTAGCACCACTGCCAGCAGCAGCAGCCCCAGTGGGCAGCCGTCGAGGCTGCAGGGGAAGGGCTGGAGCCTCCCCCCACCATTGGCAGCACCCCCCCCAGCACCGGCACTACCACCACTGGTGAACCATAGTCACTGGCAGATGGACTGTAGTCCTGCCTCCATGGAGTATCATGCATCCTGCCCACTGCAAATCTCGTGGCTCTGGCACCCAGGTGAGGGACTGTGACCTGGCACTCCCCAAGTGCTGCATCGCTAGGCACACAGCCCCCACCAGAACCAGTGGAAGAAGGCATCCACTCACCCAGTCCTTGACAAGATGAATCACACTGGGCACACATCCCCCTCCTGAACCAGTGGAAGTAGGCATCCACTCGCCCTATCCTTGGCAGGATGAAGCACACTGGGCACACATCCCCCTCCAGAACCAGTGGAAGAAGGCATCCACTCGCCTTGTACTTGACAGGATGAAGCACACTGGGCATACAGCCCCCTCCAGAACCAGTGGAAGAAGGCATCCACTCGCCCTATCCTTGGCAGGATGAAGCACACTGGGCACACAGCCCTCTCCAGAACCAGTGGAAGAAGGCATCCAATCGCCCTATCCTTGGCAGGATGAAGCACACTGCGCACAAAGCCTCCTCCAGAACCAGTGAAAAAAGGCATCCACTCACCCTATCCTTGGCAGGATGAAGCACACTGGGCACAATGCCCCCTCCAAAACCAGTGGGCAAACCACCCACTTGAGAGACTGCGGCATTGCACTCCCCAGGACCACGCATTGGGCAAACCACCTACTTGAGAGATTGTGGCTTTGCACTCCAGAGGACCAAGCAGTGGGCAAACCACCCACTAGAGTGACTGCGGCTTTGTACTACCCAGGACCAAGCAGTGGGGATGGAACCCCCTCCAGGAGCAGTGGCTTAGTACCATCTTCTGGCTTTGGTGCCCCCCCTTCCCAGTTCCCCCTGTAGTGCCTGTGTGTTTTTGACCTGATGCCCCTGCAGTGTTATCTCCTTTTTGATTCAGGAGTCAAGTATGGGCTTGGACTATGTGTTATGGCCCAGTGGGCCACAGACTATTTTTGTGTGGACATTGTCCCTCATTTCGTATATATTGTATACATTGTACATACTGGTTATTTATTTATGAATGTATTTCTAAGTATTTCTAATATTACACTCATTTGGCTCAATTCCTTTTTTTTCTTGCGTTTTTGCTGAGGTTTGCAGGGTGTATATGTAATGTTGTTGCATGTGTTGGTGTGTATGGTGTTGGGAGTGTGGGTGGGGGTGTTGCGTGTGTGTCTCATTCCCTTCCCCCCCTTCCCTTGTGTGCTAGGTGCAGTACTCACCGTGGTCGTCGTCACCGGCGTTGGTGCTCCTGTATATGAACAGATACACTGGCATGGGGAAGACCTGCAGCTCGGGCTCCATGGCGTCCTGGTTCTTCCTTGACTGTCGAGAGGTGAGTGGTTTCCCTTCAAAGTACTGTTTCTGTCGTGCTTTTGGTGGCGTTGGTACTGCCTCGGAAAAGCTGGTGGATGGGTGGGTTGTAATAGAGTGGCCGGTATATTGTCACCGCAGTGTATGTTGCTATTGCCGTTGCGGTCGGAGTGTTAAAGTGGCTGTCTATGTTGGCGTTTTCCACCGTGGTCATAATTAAATTTTTGTTACCACCGTCCTGTTGACGGTATTAACACCAATTTAACACCGACCGCCAGGTTGTAATGAGGGCCATAGTGTTTTGGGCCGTTTGCTTTTGTGGGCACTAGGCCTACCCACACAAGTGAGGTACCATTTTTATCAGGAGACTTGGGGGAGCGATGGGTGGAAGGAAATTTGTGGCTCCTCTCAGATTCCAGAACTTTCTGTCACTGAAATGTGATTAAAAAGTGTTTGCAAAGGATTCTAGGTAACAGAACCTGGTCAGAGCCCCATAAGTCACCCCATTCTGAATTCCTCTAGGTGTCTAGTTTTCAAACATGTATTGTTTAGCTAAGTTTTTCTAGGTGCCAGCTAAAGGCCAAAATCCAGAGCTAGCCACTTTCCCAAAAAACACGTCAGATTTCAATGCAAAAATGTGATGTGTCCATGTCGCGTTTCCTGTTGCAGGCATTAGACCTACCCACGCAAGTGAGGTACCATTTTTATCGTGAGACTTGTGGGAACACATAATAGCAGAACGAATGTTATTGCCCCTTGTCTTTCTCTACATTTTGTCCTTCCAAATGTAAGCCAGTGTACAAAAAAGACGACTATTTGAGAAATGCCCTGTAATTCCAATGCTAGTATGGGCACTCCAGAATTCAAATAACCACTGCTTCTCAACACCTTATCTTGTGCCCATTTTGGAAGTATAAAGGAATCCTTGATACCTATTTTTCACTCTCTATATTTCACCAAATGAGTTGCTGTATACTAGGTATCCAAGGAAAATCCATTGCAGGGCTTTTTTATTGGCTCTGGGAACCTAGGGTTCTTGATGAACCTACAAGCCCTATATATCCCCGCAACCAGAAGAGTCCAGCAGACGTAACGGTATATTGCTTAAAAATTTGACATCACAGGAAAAAGTTACAGAGTAAAATGTGGAGAAAAATAGATGTTTCGTTACCTCAATTTCAACATTTTTTTATTTCAGCTATTATTTTCTGTAGGAAAACCTTTTAGGATCAACACAAATGACCCCTTGGTGAACTCAGAATTTGTCTACTTTTCGGAAATGTTTAGCTTTCCAGGATCCAGCATTTGTTTCACAACCATTTCTGTCACTAACTGGAAGAAGGGTAAAAGAACAAACAAATAGGAAAAATGCGGAACGTTCCAGTAATATGCCAAAATTGTGTTGAAAAATGTGGTTTTCTGATTCAAGTCTGTCTCTTCCAAAAAGCTGGGAAGATTGTAATTTTAGCACTGCAAACCCTTTGTTAATGCTATCTTCAGGGAAAAAACACAAACCTCCTTCTGCAGCCCTTTTTTCCCATGTTTTTGAAAAAATGAAATGTTTGCTGTATTTTGGCTAATTTCTTAGTCTTGTTGGAAAAAAAGGAAGCAAATTTGGTGTGGGTAGCTTATGTGGACAAAAAGTTATGAGGGCCCCAAGCGCGAACTGCCCCAAATAGCCAAAAAAGGCCTGCACCTGAGGGGGAAAAGGACTGGCAGCGAAGGGGTTAAGGAAACATCTTCTTTTACAACTTAAAGACTAGAAAGTTCCAGCCATCATTGGCATAGCTTACCTACACCATATGTGGTAACTAGTACAGGTCTGCATGTCAGAAAGTGGGTCAGGACAAGTAGCTTTAGGCCCAGGAGTCTTGGGATGAATAACCATCATACATGTGTCAGAATCATATGGCCATAAGGTTAAATATTCAGTAGAGAACCGAGTTGAATTACATGTTCAATTTTGTAGTATGTCAGTTATGTTTGAGTCTGACATATTAATTTGGAACTACAATTACTGAAGAGAGTTATATTTACCTTTGGCATATAATGTTTCTTTAAATTGTTCACTGTCCCAAATCCCAGACTGGTAGTCTGTTGGATAGGTTTTGTTAAAAGAAGAATAATTGGTTTAATTATTATTATGCATTCGTGAAAGAAGTTTTTCTTCTGCTGTGGATATGCCAAGATTTTTTCCCCAAGCACCTTTTTCTTCTCCATTTGCGATCCAGTACTCATATCCCTAGAAAGCAAGATTGTGACTAAACACAGTAGAGTAAAACATTTATTGACGGTGATTAGATTCTTTGGAAGCTGTTGTGACTTCTGTACAAACCAGAAAGCTGTAGGGTGTGATTGTCAGCACTCTGAAAATTAAGGGAGTTTCTTCTTGAAATTGGGATGCCTATCAGGAAAAGGAGCCTTATTATGTTCCTACTGTGAATAATTGTAAATTTATCTAGGATCATTAGTCCTTTGTAGGACATTTAGGCCCTCATTACAACCCTGCCGGTCCAAGACCGCCAGGGCTGTTCCGGAGGAAGCACCGCCAACAGGCTGGCAGTGCTTCCCAGGGCATTAAGAAGCGCCGCGGTTGCACCGCTGGGGCCGGCGGTTTCCCGCCACAATGGCCCCGGCAGTTGTAATCCACCAGCGCTGCCCACGGGATTACGAGTCCCCCTACCACCAGCCTTTTCCTGGCGGTTTGAACTGGCATGGGCAGTGCAGGGGCCCCCTGACAGGGCTCCGTGCAGGGCTGCTATGCAGACAGTGAAATGCGCGACGGGTGCAACTGCACCCGTCGCACGGCCGCAACTCCGCCGGCATTTGGAGCCGGCTCCTGCAACTCCGGCGGCATTTGGAGCCGGCTCCTGTGTTGCGCCCGAGATCCCCACTGGGCCGGCGGGTGGAAACTAGGCGGGGATCTCCAAATGGCCGCGGCGGGGGTGCGGCTGCATTGGTGGCCACCCGGCGGTCCGATCTTGGCGGGCGGCTTCAGCTGCCCGCCAAGATCGTAATAAGGGCCTTAAAGGGTTCCATAAAGATCTCTAGATTGCTCACTCAACTCTGTGTTAAACCAAATTCTGCCTGCGTTGTTTATTTCATACATATTGTATTGTGTCTTATTGTATTTTTGTACTTATAGAGCACACAATCATCCCCAAAGGGATATCCCAGTACTAGACCTTATCTTTACCAGTCCTGATTGAAACCCTAAAGTAAATACAACCACGTCTTTAGTTTCTTCTGAAAGACCGATAAATCTGGCACACATCTGAAAGTCTTCACAAAAAATTGATGCTGCAGTGATGTGCACCACACATTGTGCATACAGGTTAGAGGAAAGGATCTGACCTAGAGGTTATGCCAACAAAGAAATCTTCTGAAGGGCATGTTATCTGCACATGGACAAATGTATGTTCCGTCAATGATATTTAAAGAGGACATTTTTTTCAACTACTATATCACAGTAAATGTATTTATTTTAGCCTAAATGTACTAAAGAAAGAGAGGAGTGTACTATGGTGCCAAGCTTGCTTCTTTATGTAGGGAAAACAGAATGGATGACCTCTCACAAATGTAGGTAATCCAGTTCTAGAAGGCAAAGCAGGTTTAAATGAGGAATCAGATGCTTACCCTTGGTAGGACCTGCCTCAAGCAACAGGCCTAACTTAGACCAAGCATTGCCAACGTTTTCATTGAACAATATATCAAGAAAGTCAATAATTCAATCGGTAAAATGTCCACTTTACCCATAGTAAAGAGGAGCAAAAATTAAACAGATGCCAAAACAATTTACCACTGGAGGTCTAACTTCCACCAGAATAAAAATAAAATACTATTCAGGGATAGGGGCAAGCTTATTTGGTTTAAAATAGTATACTGGCACCATCTCTCCTTATAACTTTAAACAAAGTAGCTTCACATAGGAATGCAAAGATAACTTAGTTAAAGTGAATCAGGTAGAGCAGGGGCAGGATCAGATAATATTCATCCTAAAGGTACACTTGAATGCTCCTAAACCTCCAGTGGCTCTTTTATGGAGCACAGGTCACAGTTTCAAGAGGAAAAATGAATTTTCAACCCTTTTGATTTAGCACCTTGGTCAAACCTCCAAGGCCAACTTTGTCAGAAGTTCCCCAACTCTTTTTCCAAATTTTCATAAGAGGCTTTCTCAAGATTTGGGCCACACATCTAATACAGAGATACATTACTCTACCCTTCTGCTTCCTACAGGCCAAAGCCGACTTTAGTTCCACTGAACTTGCTGATTCTTTCATCCAAATTACATGCTAGCTTCCATAAAATGTTCAGTCTTGTTCTTTGCCCACGGCATTTGGGTTACACCAGCAAGTTTGTTTATTAAAAGGTCAGCACCAAAGGCAGACCCTTATTGTAGCACTGTCTCGGTATAAACAAGAATCTACCAGAATTCCTTACTGCCCTGGAGGTTGAAATCTGGTATTCTCACTCCTTCCCTCAGATTCCTGTGATAAGTGTAGATGGAAGTTATTGTAGTTAACCTAATCCTGCTTTCTTGCCGGGGATATTCTGACAGGACAGCTAGCCTAAAAGGCTCTTTATTCTCTATTAGACTTGGCATCATTGGCATTGTCTCTCCTAACATTTTGCCTCTACTTCCCAGTTTGTTTCTGTGTGCTGGACTCTGTTTTTGCTGTTTTGTTTGCTCTGGACACTTTACCACTGCAGACCAGTGCTAAAGTGTAAGTGTTCCCTGTATAAATTGTAGGTTAACATAAGCTTATCCATGATTGGCATATTTGATTTACTAGTAAGTCCCTAGTAAAGTGTACTAGAGGTGCCAAGGTCCTGTAGATCAAATGCTACTAGTGGGCCTGAAGCACTGGTTGTGCCACCCACATTAGTAACCCTGTAAACATGTCTCAGACCTGCCACTGCAGTGTCTGTGAGTGCCGTTTTAAACTTCCAATTGTACTTGGCAACTGCACCCTCTTGCCAGGCCTAAACCTTCCCTTTTTAAACATGTAAGGCACCCCTAAGGTCGGTCCTAGGTAGCCCAATGGGCAGGGTACAGTGTATGTTAAAGGCGGGACATGTATGTGTTTTACATGTCCTGACAGTGAAATACTGCAAATTTGTTTTTCACTTTTGCAAGGCCTATCCCTCTCATAGATTAACATGGCGAATGCCTTTAAATACCCTTAAAGGTCAGATTCCCTTTTGGAGCAGATAGACTTGGAGTTTGGGGTCTCTGAACTCACAATTTAAAGCTAAACCTGTTAGCGAAGTTGGTTTTTAGATTGTGTGTTTGAAAATGCCACTTTTAGAAAATGGGCATTTTTATGCTTAAACCATTCTGAGACTCTGCTTGTTTGTGGATTCCCTGTCTCAGTCAGTTTGACAGTTGGGCTGTTCACACCTCTTCTCTAGACAGTAACACAAGGGGAGCTGGGGTAGAGCCTGCATATCCTGATGGGCCATCTGGGCATGAGGGGGGGAGGAGCAGTCACTTACACCTGAAAGGGATCTGCTGCCCTCACACAATGCAGTCTCCAACCCCCTTGTGTGTGTCTGGGGCCTGGCCTGGGCAAAGCAGGATCTTACACTCAAGAGAGACTTTTCTTTGAAGTTTGCCTACTTCGAAGGCAGAAAGGAGTATAAGAAGGCGACCCAAACCTGTGAAAATTAGATCACTTCTGGATTCAAGAGGAACCTCTGCCAAGGAAAAGAGCTGAGGAGAAGTGCTGCCCCTGCCTGTGACTGTGCTTTGTTGGGCTATCTTCCAGTTGCTGCTTCTGCCTATAAAAGAGGGCAAAGACTGGACTTTGCAGTGCATTCCCACTTGAGAAGAATCTCCAAGGGCTTGAGTTTTGGTTGCCTCCTGTTGTTGAAGTCTTCCCCTGCCCGCACCCGGACTCTCTGCTGAGACTTCTGCCCTGCCAAGTGGTGTTCTATCCAGTCCCTGGGTCCTTGAGAGGTGAAGCTGGCAGTCGAGAACTAAAAATCCATGCACAGACCGCCGTGCAGGGAAATTTTCGACGCACCTTCCATGTCGCAGTTGATAAATGACGGGCTGCTGGCTTCGCAGCTGAAAACAATGCTACCACCTGCATCGAGGCTGGAAGATCGACACAAAGAAGCTGGAGAAACAACGTGCAATACCTGCTAACAGAGGCTGTTAACAACGCAAACCCCACGCAGCACAGTTTTCTGATACCGTGCGACCAGATTTCACTGCAACCTCGCTGGGTGTGAAAGATCGATGCAAAGCCTGCCCAGACCCCAGGTGCCCATCCGGAAATCGACGCATTGCTCTCTTGTGAGGGAGAAAAATTACGCATTGCCAACCCGACCTGAGAAGGAAAAATGATGTATTGCCAACCCGATCGGAGAAGGAACCAACGCACAGCCTTGCTTCTAAGTAAGGAGCCGACGCATCGCAGACTTTTCTGATGCACACTCACCCGTGCTGCTTTTTTTTTTTTTAATGCTAACCAGGTACCTTGTGTGCTATCAATGTTTGCACTGTTTTCTAAAGGATCAAGACTCTTAGGCCCTCATTAGGACCTTGGCGGTAAAAACCGCCTACCACCACGGCGACTGCCGGCAAAAGACCATCACCGCAGCTACCAGCCATCTGCCGGATTATGACCACAGCCAGATTTCCACCAGAAGGATGGCAGAAATCTGGCTGTGGCCACGCCGCTGGCCATGTTATGAGAATAATACGGCCTGGCTGTGTTCTACAGGTGGACGCTGCTGCTGGCAGCAGCGCCCTGTCCCGTCTCCTGCTGGGAGACCCCGTGACTACAGGTAAGTTGGGTGCTGTAACATGGGAAGGGAGTGGGGGGTGTTGTGTGTGTGTATCTTTCCGTGTGTGTATGCGGGTGTGTGTTGCATGTTGTGTATTTGCATGTATGGATGTGTGAGTGCGTGTAGATTGAGTTGTGTGAATGCATGTGTGCGTGTGTGTACGTAAGTGTGTGTGGATGTGAATGGAGATATCCATGCGTGGATGAATGTTGGAATGGGTGTGTGTATGCGTGTATGCATGTGGAAGCGAGGGGTGTGTATAGGGAGTCTGGAGAGGAAGGGGGATTGGGGGAACCTGTGGAGGGGGTGGGGAAGACCTGTATAAGTGACAGGGAAGGAATTCCCTGTCACTGATAGTGCCTACTTCCATGGTTTTCGTGGTGGCATGGATGCCATGAAAACCATGGTGGTAGGTGGGGTCATAATCCCGCAGACGGGCAAATGACGGCCGCCGGAGTGGAGAGTGAAGTCTCCAGCCCTGTGGTCATTACCGCCGTGGCGGTCGGTGTGGAACATTGGCGGTTTGGCTTTAGCGAAACCGCCAATGTCATAATATTAAGAAAAGTACCGCCAGCCTGATGGAATTACTTTCCTCCATATTAACGCCAAAAGCCGAGGTCATAATGACCCTCTTATTCTTTTAAATATTCATATCTTGACTTATGTATGTTGGATTTTGGTCATTTTGGTCTTGTTTTGTTTAGATAAATATTACCTATTTTTCTAAACCTGTGTTGTGTCATTTTGTTGTGTTTTCACTGAGTTAGTGTGGGTGTGTTGGTACAACTACTTTACACATTGCTTCTGAAGTTAAGCCTGCCTGCTCGTGCCAAGTTACCAAGGGGTGAGTGGGGGTTAACTGAGGGTGACACTTTGTTGGAGCAATGCCCTGTGCCATATTTACAAGGTGCGTTAAGCCACTTTTTTTCTGCATACTATTAATCTATTGGGGGCATTGACTACTAAGCACTGTAACGTCTCTCTTAACCTGGGAATCACCACTGAGAAGCATCTTGCCCTCGTCCATAAGGACAACATTCCTTTTTTATCATTAACTAGCATTCACTAGCCAAACATATCCTAAGCTTCATAGAAGACCATTGCTATGCCTGATATAGTTCAAGCTGTACCAGAGCATTATTGTATCATTAGAAGTGACCACAATGGCAAAAGAGGGGCGTGGCATTGTCAGTGTTTTTAAAATGATTTTTACATGTTTTATATCTGATTGTATACTTCCTGTTTGCCCAGGTGTTGTCTTTTCTCTTGAACTTTCACACCATTTTTATTTCTGTTATAAAGGTCAGTTTTTCTCAAGCTCTTCCTTAGGCTATGTTCTAATTACGGGATTTGAATCTCCATTTTGATAATGGATGTTGTGCCCCTGTGTACAATGTCCTAAGGTAACTATAACTTGTGCACCCACTATATACAGTTGTCTCATCAATAATTTAATTGCAAATTTTGTTCAAAATGACAGTAAAACATAGTAATTAACTTATTTCCATAGGTAGGATCTTGCAAATGATTTGTGAGAGCTGAACAAGAAGTGCAGCACCAATCAACTTTTTCAACAAAAAAAAAACACAGGAATTCAGCAGTTATAGTTAGCAGCACTAACCACCATGCACTGCTTATTACCTCATATATAACAACATTCATGACATGTTCTATGACATTATTTAAGACATCACTTTTGACATCTCAAATGACATCATTGATGAAGTCACATATATATATTTATATTAAATGAAAATTTGATCAGTTTATGTTTTACTCACCACCTTCAAATTTCCATAAGTCGCACACCTCCAAACACACACTTGTCACCTCACTCAACACACTATATTAACTATACCTCATGTCTTTTCCATGCACTGTTTATACCTATGCATAATATATCACTTATAGTATGGAAAATCTTTGCATTCATAACAACATCAATAACTTCTCAAATGACATTATTTCTTATTGTCAGAACAGTGCATGGTAGAGTGGCGAGTTATAGTTAGTGTTATCTAGTTAGCGAGATGAAAACAGTGCATTAGGAGATGTGCTACTTATAATAATTTAAAGGTGGTAGATTAATTTTAATTGAAGTGATAAACATTATTTTATAATTTTCAAACTTTGGGTAGTTTAAACTTCATTTGCAAAGCGCTATACCTTTTCCTAACTATAACTTAGCTTTAAACTTTGTTATTTTCATTGAATTGCAGTTTTAATAAAAATGTGCTTCAAATAGCAGTGTTACAAGTGGAGAGCTGTTATGTGGAGTGCCGTTGAGTACACTGGAAGAGAATCTATGATCACAGACTGGAATATTGTAGATTGGAATCCAGTGGAGTAGAGTAGAGTGTTGTAGCATATCATGCAGAATACTAATGTGTTATATAGTGTAGTAGCAAGGTGTACAATGGCAAATTGAAAAGTAGAGCAGGTTATTTTAGTCTGTCATAGAGTGGAGTGCTGTGTTTTAGAGTGGAGCTGGGTGGAGTGTCATAGAGTGGAGTATCGCCAAGTGCTGTAGAGTAAAGCAGAGGAGAGTGATGTAGAGTGCAGTGCTGTGTAATATAGTAGTGACATATCGAAGAGAGAAGTTGAGTGGCATTGCCATCATGTGTTATTCAGTGTAGTACAGTGGCGTAGAGTGGATGAGCATAGACTATGGTGTCATAGAGTGGTAAAGAGTGTAGTATGGTGTTGTAGAGTGTAGTTGTATAAAGTAGAATTGAGTGTTGGATAGTGGAGTAGCGTAGAGCAGACTATAATGCAGTGGCATAGAGTGGAGTATAGTACAGTGGCAATAAGGGGGATAAAGTATAGTAGAGTAGAGTACACTGGAGTCGGGTAGTATAGAGTGGAGTAAAGTAATATAAAATGAAGTGGAATGTCATAGACTATAGTAGCATGGAGTGTAGTAGAGTGGACTGACGCAGCATATAATTGAAAAATTGGAGTACTGTGTTGTACAGTACAGTGAAGTGGGGTGTCATGCATTATTTGACATCCATGTAGACTTGAGTAGAGTACAGTAGCATACAGTCTTGTTGATTTTGTATAGTGGAACTGTGTATAGTACAGAACAGCGTTGTGGAGGTTGATACAGTGGAGTGGCATATGGAGTACAATGACATTGAGTGGTGTAGACTGGAGTGATATATAGTGGAGTACTGGAGTCGAGTACTCGAAACCCGCGCTCCAGAGGGCAAAAAAGGGGCATGAGATAATGTACATTTGAGATGCATAATTGGCTCACCATATAAGATAATAATAGAAAGACTTAAGGGTACAGGGGAAAGACATAATGAAAAGAGCCGGAGCGGGTTGAGCGAGCACCGTCTGGGAGGGGGGGAAGAGCAGAGGGGGAGAACAAGGCGCGGGGAGGAGCGCAGCCCCCCTTTCTAGCGCTGACAAGCCCGCACCCCAGCCAGGGCCACACCGCAACCCCCACGGCCCAGGAGTAATTTGAGGAGAGGGCCGAGGCCGGGCCCCCTTCTGGGAGAAGGCGACGGCGCAGCAGCTCCGGAGCAAGAGGGGGACACCATGGCATCCAGACACACCAGAGTCGGCCATGTAGTTAAGTGTTCCGGTCCCCTAGTGATATACCTGGGCTGTCCCCATAGGCCGTGTATCAATGCATATGTTGGTTTACAACTTGTTGTGTATGTGACAGTGAGCGCCTGTGTTAGTGTCTTGGGGTTCTCACTTGAATATCGGGCGTTGTCTGTTTTTTACTATTTTCAGGGAGGACGTTCGTCATCCTTGTTTTCTACAGCAATCACGAACGAGTTCCAAGTGTCTAGGCCCTTGTCCAGGATTCCTTTGTCCAATAGGTTCTGCAGTGTCTGCGCTTCCGCTTTAGCCCATCGTAGCAGCTCTGCCCACCATTGGGTAACACTAGGGGCACTCGGCGCTTTCCATTGCATGGCTATGAGGCGCCTGTACATCACCAGTGCTAGGGCGATACATCGAAGTGTTTGTTTGCGTTTTTGGGGACAGGGTCCTATGCCCAGTAAGCATAATTCGGGGTTGGGGGTTACTGTGGTGTCTGTCCACTCGGCTAGTAAAGTTATTATGTCAGTCCATGTGTTTCGGAGTGGGGGACAGTCCTGTGTCATATGAAAGAAAGTGGCTTCTACTGTTCCGCATCTGGGGCACAACTGCGGCGACCGGGGGAACATGCGCGTTATGCGGTGCAGCGATAGGTATGTTTGATGCACGTAATTGAACTGCGTGTACCGGAAGCGAGGGTTGCGGGATACTTCATAAATCATTTTCATAGCTTGTTTCCATGTGTGCTGTGTTAGGGGTTCAGATAGCACACAGTCCCATCTGTTTTTTGCTTGTTCCTGTATGTGTTCGGTCTGAGTAGTGAGGGTTTTGTATATGTTCGATATACTTGTTGAGGCAGTTATGCTTCCTAGCAATTCGTGAAGCATGGGGGAAATATTAGGTTCTGCGTTGCTGCTTTTCTACCATGCTCGTATTGCTTGTCGCACTGCTCTGTAGACTATGAAGCCACCTTGTCCTAGGGTATATTTGTCAGCCAGTGCTTCATATGTTTGGAGTTGCCCGTCATTATATATGTCACCGATTGTGCGTACGCCTCTGTTTCCCCATGTACTCAAACCCACCTTAGTCGCTATTTTTGCAAGTTTCGGGTGAGCCAACAGTGGAATCCTAAGGGAGTACCGTAGGTTTTTATCACCTAGTAGTGCAAATCGGCCTCAGACACAGTGCGCAGTAGCCAATAGGATGTTGCGTACATGTTTAGGGCCCTCGCGATTGATGAGATAATGCAATACCTCAGTACCGCCGAGATCCAATAAGACCCTCTGTGTTTCTGCGCTGGTGGGATTCCCGATCCAGGTAGATATCCATTGCAATTGGGCGGCAGCGTAGTATAATTCAAATCTGGGGGCCCCTAGTCCCCCCAGAGTAAGTGGATAACCCAACGCGTCTTTGGCCATTATCCCATATTAGATCAGTCAGTAAACTGTTCAAGGGTTTGAAGAAGGAAGTAGGCAGTACCAACGGCAGTGCCATAAAGAAATAAAGAAGGCGTGGTAATAGTATCATCTTTGCTATGGCCACTCTGCCCATAGGCGACAGTGGGATCGAGCACCGGAAGGGCAGGGAGCCCCTTATGGATCTAATCACTTGGCCGAGGTTGTTGTCCCTTAGGTCCCGACTATCATGATATATGTTTATACCTAGGTACTTAAAAGTGGCATGGCACCACTTCAGGTCACCCAGACCTGATAGTGTCCTGTGGACCTCGGGGACCGGGCACATAGGAAATATGCATGATTTTGCCCAGTTCACCATCAACCCAGTCACCGAGCCAAATTTTTGTAGTAGGTTCAATAAGCCAGACAGGGATTCCTTATAATCTCGGAGGAAAATCAACGCATCGTCTGCAAATAAAGACACTATCCGATGTGCTCGGCCGTCAAGGACGCCCCAAGTAGGGGCCATTGTGCGGAGATGGGCGGCCAGTGGCTCAATGGCCAGCGCGAACAGGAGCGGGCATAAAGGGCATCCCTGCCTGGTACCTCTTTCTATGTTGAGTGCCTCGGAGATCGTGTCCCCTGTCTTGACCCTAGCCGTTGGAATGGAGTATAACACTTTCACCCAGTCAATATAAGTCTGCCCAAAACCCATGCGACAGAGTGTTTCTGTCAGGAAGGGCTACCCTAGTGTATCAAATGCTTTTTCTATGTCTAGTGATACTGCTACCCGATGCCACTCACCTTCAGGGGAGTTTTCCATCAGGCATAGTAGATTCCTAAAGTTGCTGAAAGTTTTGCACCCCGGGATAAAGCCCGATTGGTCTTGATGGACCAATTCTGATATGTATGGGAGCAGGCGGTTGGCTAGGATTTTGCCAAGTAATTTGCAATCTGTCTTTAGCAACGATAGTGGCCTGTATGAGCATACATCTAATGGAAGTGTCAGGGAGCTGGCCCCGTTTTAGAGCCTCCATTAGCATTGCTAGGTATGGGGCTAAGGTTTGGGATGGGAACGTACTATGGTATTCAATGGGTATACCATCACTACCGGGCGCCTTGCCATGTGTTAATTGTTGCAGTGCCTGTTGCACTTCAGTAATATCTATCGGCCTGTCTAAGTCCGTCACCTGCGTGGTCGTTAGGCGGTTCAGAGTAATGCAGTTGAAGAACTCGCTTAGTTGTAATTCAGTGGGTGGGGGTCGCGACTTGAATAGTGAGCTATAGTACTCTCTAAAGGCACTGTTTATATCTGCCTGTGTATTAACTATTAATCCTGTATCGAGGCGAATGGCACCTATAGGGGAATTCTGACGTTCATTGTTTATGAGCAATGCTAGTAATTTGCCAGATCTGTCCCCTTCTGCGTGTGTACGGGGCATGTAATGTTGGTTGTCTGTCTCGTTCCATTTAGAGCGTATACTAGAGAGCTTCACTTGTGTGATCGTGGATTTTGCAAATTCGCACTCAGAAGAGTGAATCTCTTGTTCTAGTTTACGGAGCTCGCGTGTCAGTTTTTGACGTATGCCTACTGTCGTTGATATACTAATCCCCCTTATGACTGTCTTGTGTGCATCCCACTCAATAGTTCTGGAGCTTGTCTGCACTCATTATTCTATGTGTTAGGTCCTGTGATGTAAGGATGAGGTCAATCCGGGTGTGTAGAAGGTGTACTGGGGAGAAGTAGGAGTATACTCTGCCATGCGGGTGCAAATGCCTCCATATATCAATCAGGCGACGCTCTGTTATCCATAATCGTAATGTCTGGGAATTTTTCGCTATTGGGGCGGCCACCAGTGGGGGGTGTGATCTATCCATATCTATTTGCGGGACGCAATTCATGTCCCCGCCCCATATGCAGGGTGTAGTTAAGTCATTTGTTAATTGCGATATCGTTTTTTGGAGAAATTCGCCTTGTCTAATGTTCGGGACAAATAACCCATTAATCATAAGCTCCTCCCCATCTAACAGTCCCTTTAATTGTATGAACCTACCATCCTTATCTTTTATGCTGCGTTGCACTGTGTAAGGGACCCCCGGGGCTATCCAGATCAGCACGCCTCTGGCAAAGGACGAGTTACCAGAGCTGTATATTGATCCCGCCCAGCTCTTTTCTAGCTGCGCAATGTCTTCCGGTGTGATGTGTGTTTCCTAGAGGATTGCTATATGGATATGGTGGCGTTTTAGATATGCATGTATCCTATTTTGTTTATTTATTCCGGCCATACCCTTCACATTCCAGGTTATTATATTATATACGGGTTCCTTCTTCATTGTGTTGAGTGGTGTTATAAGGAACTATATGGGCTGTTCCCGAGATCCCATTCTTATGCGCATCACCCCCTCGCCGCCATACCCCGCACATCCACCCCAGCCACCCCCCAACCCCCCACACACCCACCCGCATGCAACCCGGATCCTGAGAGAGGAAGAATAAACATAGAGTGGGAAAGAGGAGGATAAGGAAAAGCAAAAAAACAACAACAAAAAGGATATTCCGGACGGATTCCGGTTTTAAACAAAGTGGCACAACCGGTGCCTAGACTAGCGTCCAGGAAGTTCAGTTCCATTCGGGTACCGTTCAGGTAGTGGGGGATGTGGATTGATTGAGGTCGGGTCCTTGGTTGGCCCACCTCCAGGATGATCCATTGCCTGTGCGATACTGTGTGTGGCCGTGTTCTATAATAAGAGACAGTTAATGCTACCGATGCGGCTGTCAGCTAACTCCCCTCCAATGGCCGTCGCAGTCCTTGGCATGAAACTACTGAGGAAGGGGAAGGTCCCGCTCCGGTTGCCGAAACGCCGGAGGAGGCGCCGCAGGCATCCACTACGAGCACCTAGAGTTCGTCCTCCGAGCGCGGGATGAGGTCCGGGCCAACCAGCAACGGGAAGGGAGACGGGCTGGAGTCCCCCCCCATGTGAGGTGGTGTCATTGGTATCTGTTTCACTCCTGGAGTCCAATAGCGAACGGGTGAATGAGCTGGTTTCCTTTAGGATTTGTGCTTGGTCTGCTGCCATTTGTGATTTTGTAGGGCGGGAGGTTGCTTTAGCTTTTTTCTTCTTTCTAGAGCTGGGGGTAATCCATTCTTCGTTCGCTGTATCTTCCTTGGCTGGGTCTGCCAAGCCTTTGGCATGGATCCATGTCCATGCGTCTTCAGGTGTGGAAAACATTAGAGTTTTTTCATCTATGACTATGCGCAGGCGTGCTGGGAACAGTAGTGAGTAGGTGATGTCATGTTCATGCAGTAATTGTTTGATCTTAATATATGCGACTCTCTTGCGCTGTACTTCCATCGTATAGTCTGGGTAGGCCATTACCTTGCTATTTTCCAGAGTGATTTGGTTTGAGATTCTGAAGTGTTGGAGGACCAAGTCTCTATCTCTGTAGTTTAGGAAACGCGCTATCAGCGGGCGAGGTGGTGCTCCGGGCCGCAGGGTCCGCCCGGGATTCTGTGGGCTCTCTCTATCACTGGAGCTATGGCACGTTCAGTGTGTTTTTCAGCCAACTCTCTATGAATTCCTCTCCTTTTGGGGACTCAATACGTTCTGGGATGCCAAGGAATCTGAAGATTCCAATGAAGATTTAGGTGGTCATTCTGACCCTGGCGGTCTTTGACCGCCAGGGTGGAGGACCGCGGGAGCACCGCCGACAGGCCGGCGGTGCTCCAATGGGGATTCCGACCGCGGCGGTAAAGCCGCGGTCGGACCGGCACCACTGGCGGGCTCCCGCCAGTGTACCGCCGCCCCATTGAATCCTCCACGGCGGCGCAGCTTGCTGCACCGCCGCGGGGATTCCGACCCCCCCCTACCGCCATCCAGATCCCGGCGGTCGGACCGCCGGGATCCGGATGGCGGTAGGGGGGGTCGCGGGGCCCCTGGGGGCCCCTGCAGTGCCCATGCCACTGGCATGGGCATTGCAGGGGCCCCCGTAAGAGGGCCCCTACATGTATTTCACTGTCTGCTGCGCAGACAGTGAAATACGCGACGGGTGCAACTGCACCCGTCGCACAGCTTCCACTCCGCCGGCTCGATTCCGAGCCGGCTTCATCGTGGAAGCCTCTTTCCCGCTGGGCTGGCGGGCGGTCTGAAGGCGACCGCCCGCCAGCCCAGCGGGAAAGTCAGAATGACCGCCGCGGTCTTTCGACCGCGGAACGGTAATCTGACGGCGGGACTTTGGCGGGCGGCCTCCGCCGCCCGCCAAGGTCAGAATGAGGGCCTTAGTGTCCATTATTGCTTGCATGATTTTGTCAAACTGGAGGGAATGCGCGCGCAGTGTTTCATTCAGTTGAAGAAGTGTAGCTGATTGCATGTCGGAATGACCAGCTGACAGGGGGGTGGGGTCCCCATCCCCCTGGGTCCCCGGTTTGGGGTGTTTTGGTTTTACCATGCTTTTTCACAGGGGCAGCCCCGCCCGCTCCGCGAATCCGGACCGAGTTGGGTCGGGTTGTTGGGGGGCCCAGGCCGGGCGATTGCGGGGGTCTCCGCCTTGCAGGGAATCTACACGGAGTTATCAGATGGGCCGATGTATACTGCACGGGTGGTGCGGCTGGATGTACTGTGTGATTGTGGGCCAAGAATAGTGCCCCAGAGAGTTTGTTCGCCCAAGGCTACGACCGGTCATGTGCGCGCTTATGTTATAAATTATACAGCCCTTAGCCCTGCACACCGTCCAGTACGCGGGCCACTCCGCTCCCAGCACATCTTGTTTCTTGTTGCCCATTTCCTGTCTTTCCCGGACTGCTGCAACTTTGTCCCCTTTTCAAGCTGTGCTTTCCCCCTTTGATTGTTTTACTTCTGATGCTGACAGTCGCCTTTCCACCTAGATAAATGAGTTGTCAGGAGACCCTTTATTATATTGAACTTTAACTTGGTCTTCTTTGCTTCTATTCATTTGTTTATTTTTTTTTTTATTTTTTTTTCCCCTTTTGTGATTAGTCCACCTTTATGCTTAGTTTTTAAGAAGCGCTGTTTTCCTATTGCTCCATTGACTCTGCAGGTTCTAATCCGTGCCGTGGGGGCCAGCCCCCGTCCCAGCGCGCCAGGCCCAGCACACACCGAGCTCGATCCAGCTGGGAGCCAGGGGGGCCGCGCCTCGTCCCGGCAACGAGCCCAGCGCAGCCCTTCTAGGATCTGGCCGTTCCGGTGGACGAAACCAGGAGCCAGCTCCCATGCGCCGCGCGCGCTCGCCCGTACAAGTTAGGCGCTCCCCCGGGTCGCCCAGCTAGTGTGCAGCCGGGCCGGAGCGCAGCGCACGCAGCTCACCTCCCCGGGCATGGCCCCCGGCGCCTGGGCGTCACGGCGGGATCGATCAAAAGGAGCACCAGCGGGGGCCCAGGGGAACCAGCCAGATCCCGCGATGCCACCGCCCAGTGCACAGTGCACTCAGGTAAGGCCTGTGGACCCAGGCGAAGGCCGCGCTGCCCCCTCCACTTCTCTGGCTCCCCGTACCAGGCGCCACCTCTGCAAGCTCCGGAATCCTCAGGTGCGTTCCCGGCCGGGAAGGGAGATCTTTGCCCGCATCAATCCCCGACTTAGGATGCGGCAGGGCACAGGATCATGAAGTATTGGTGGGCCGTGAGCGGAGCTCTTCACTTAAGCATCTGCTCCGGCAGCCATCTTGGCATGCCCCCCACAATCCTATATTGCCTCAAGCAACATTCCACTCATCTTTGGGTCTTTAGTCCAACCTTCCTTATTATTTATTTCAGAAACATTCTCATTCCTTACTTAGAACCGTGACAAGAAAAAATGTGAATTATTTCATGTTTAAGAGAGAAGAAGTTTCTTTATGTAACATCCATTTCTTAGTTTGTGCATTACAGTGATTATAATTTATCTGAAACTTAATCTGCAGAGACAGAACCAATGGCTAGATGTAATTTTTTATCTTTTGAATATTTCAAATTACATGCATATCCATTTGATAGATTATTGATTCAACTTAACTTCGATTATCAATTCCTGGTCCTTACTGTGGGGCCAAATGAGCTTCAGTGTAAATTAAATTGTTTGCTATTATAACTCTCATGTGCTTCTCAATCAATCAATCACTGCATTTGTAAAGCGGCTACATACCCGCGAGGGTCTCAAGGCGCTGGGGAGTGGGGGTGCTACTGGTCGAAGAGCCAGGTCTTCAAACAATTTAAAAAGGTTGATCAGACAAGAATGTAGGTTCATGCTCCTGCACGTTCTCAAGAGTAAAGTTTTAGAGAGTGGCATACAGTGTAATAGAGTGTTGTACAGTGGAGTTGCATAGAGCACAGTAATGTGTGTAAAATCGTGGAGCTGCATATAGTAGATTGCTGTATAGTAGCATAGAGTGAGCGTGAAGTCTTATACAGTGGAGTAGAAACAGGTAGAATGGTGTGACATAGTGTAGAGTGCAGTATAGTAGAGTGTATAGGTGTGTCAAAAAGTAGAGTGTCATGAAGTGGAGTGTACTTGTGTAGTGCAGATAGTTATTTGTTAAAAAATAGAATGGGTCTATTACAGTAGAATGTCGGAAACTGCCATGAAGTGTGACAGACTTTTACAGAATGGAGTTATATGGAGTGGAGGAGAGTGTCATACAATAGAGCAGCGTAAAGTGGAGTAGCCTACCTTATATTCATGAAGGGTGGTTTACTGTGCAGTAGAGCAGCATACAGTGGAATAGCATATAGTGTAACACAGCACAGTGGACTGTAGAAGAGTGGAATGGCATAGAGTAGAATGTTGATTGCTGGCATCCTTGGCATGGATTTCCCCTTACTGTTAGAAATTGGGTCTTTGGTTGTGAGTCAGGTTACCCCCTGTCCAAGCTCGGACACTAACTCTATTCAGGGTAAAGGAGAATCACCCTCAGTTAACCCCCGCTCACCCCCCTGGTAGCTTGGCACGAGCAGGCAAGCTTAACTTCAGAAGCAATGTGTAATGTATTTGTACCAACACACACAGTAATACAGTGAAATCACTACAAAATGGACACCACACCAGTTTAGAAAAATAGGTAATATTTATCTAAATCAAACAAGATCAAAATGACACAAGTCAAGATATTAATTTTTAAAAGAATAAGTCTTAATCCTTAAAAAACAGTGAGCATGCTGTTGTTACACAAAGTACCTGCTTAGCGTGAAAAAGCAGCATGGCAAGTGTGCATCGGAAAAGGGTAGTGATGCGTTGATTCCTTACTCACAAGTGAGGCTGTGCGTCGTTTCCTTCTCCAGTCGGGTCGGCAATGCGACATTTTTCTCCCTTGCTATGGAGCGATGTGTCTATTTCCAGACGGGGCACATCGGATCCACAAAGAATCGGGTTGAATTTGACGCCCAGGGATGATGCCGGGAACATCTGGTTATACAGTGTTAGAAAACCGCACTGCATGGGGGTTGCGTTGTTATCAGTTTCCATTAGCGGGTGTTGGGCATCGTTTCTCCAGCCGCGATACATCGATCCCCCAGCTGCGATGCAGGTGTTGATTTCAGCCGTGAAGTCAGTGGCGTGTCGTTTATTAGCTGCATTGCAGAAGCTGCGTTGAAAATTTCCCTGCATGGTGTTCTGTGCATGTATTTTCATCTCTTGGTTGCCAACTTCACCTTTCAAGGTCCGAGGGACTGGATAGGGCACCACTTGGCATGGCAGGACTCTCAGGGGAGAGTCCAGGTGCTGGCAGGGGAAGTCTTTGATGGCACAGAAACTTTAACCACAAGAGGCAAGTTCAGCTCAAGCCCTTGAAGATTCTTCTCAAGCAGGAATGCACAGCAAAGTCCATTCTTTACCTCCTTTCACAGACAAAAGCAGCAACTGCAGGATAGCCCAAAAAAGCACAGTCATAGCTAGGGGAAGCACTTCACATCAGCTCTTCAACTCCTCTCCTTGGCAGAGGTTCCTCTTGAATGCAGAAGTGATCTAACCTTCAAGGGTTTTCAGTCTACTACTTATATCCCTTTCTGCATTTGAAGTAGGCAAACTTCAAAGGAAAGTCTCTCTTGTTTGTAAGACCCTGCCTTGCCCAGGCCAGGCCCCAGACACACACCAGTGGGTTGGAGACTGCATTGTGTGAGGGCAGGCACAGCCCATTCAAGTGTGACCATTCCTCCCTCCACTCTAACTCAGATGGCCCATCAGGATGTGCAGGCTTCTTCCCAGCTCCCTTTGTCTCATTGTCTAGAAAGAACTCACACTAGCCCAACTGACAGTCTGACCCAGACAGGGACTCCATAAACAGGCAAAGTCACAGAATGGTTTAAACAGGAAAATGCCTACTTTCTAAAAGTGCCATTTTCAAACACAAAATCTAAAAACAACCTTTACGAAAATAGTTAACCTATGAGAGAGATAGGCCTAGCACAGGAAAATCTGAATTTGGCAGTATTTCACTGTTAGGTCATTTAAAACACAATAGTATGGGGGTCATTCTGACCTTGGCGGTAAAAGGCCTATACCGCCGGTCAGAACTCCGCCATACTACCGCCGCGGCCGCGGTAAACCGCAACGGTCATTCTGACCACCAATTGTGAATCCGCCAAAAACCCGACATCCAAGGAAGGCCGCCTCATCAGCGGGCCGCGGAAAACTGGAGATGACCAAACCTCCACCGCCACGCCAACACAAACACGCCCATGCCATTCTGACCCACCAATCCACGCGGCGGTCTTTCAACCGCGGTATTCCATTGGCGGTACACACCGCCGCGCTCAAAATACACACACAGCTCCAAAACACTGCCACATTGGGCAATTTGAAATACACACACCTGACACACATACCAACAACACTCCCACACATCCATACAACTATAAAACACACACCCACATCACCCACAAACCCCTACGACCGAAGATCAGAGACGAAGGAGAGAGAGACACATCACAGAATAGAGAGCTACATCACACAGAGGCACACTACACCATCACACACACCACATAGAAGCACAAAGCACCACACACAAACACACTCATCACCATATACACCACCCCACACCTCATCCACACCACCCCATGGCACCCCAAAGGCACCCACGCTTTTCGGACCAAGAACTCCGGGTCATGGTGGAGGAAATCATAAGAGTTGAACCCCAGCTCTTCGGCTCACAGGTGCAGCACACCACTATAGCCAGGAAGGCGGAGCTATGGCAGCGGATCGTGGACAGGGTCAACGCGGTGGGACAGCATCCCAGAAATCGAGACGACATCCGCAAACGCTGGAACGACTTAAGGGGAAAGGTGCGCTCGATGGTCTTGCGACACAACATCGCAGTGCAGAAGACTGGCGGGGGACCCCCACCCACTCCACCCGAATTCACAGCATGGGAGCAAGAGGTACTAAACATCCTGCATCCTGATGGCCTTGCTGGAGTACACGGAGGAATGGACTCTGGTAAGTACAATCTCAACTACTTCACCCCCCCCAGCATGCTAACCCCCACCACCACCCTCACCCCAACCCCCCATCACACATCCTCCCCTGAGAATGTCTCTCCAGCACAACCCACCCAACACCAACCCCTGCATGCCACCACAAACTATGGACACCCATCACCCAAGCATGACCACTGCACATACCCCCCCCCCCCCCAAAACACCCCCACAACACCTCCCCCAAGGGAATGGCAGCACTGGGGGACAAGGGCACCAATCAATGGCACGCAATAGCACACACAGAAACAATAACCATACTCTCTTACCCCATGCAGGACCCGAACGCCAACACACCGGCCAGGACGGTCCAGAAATGTCCATCCCCACCCCGGAAGAGGCCCCCAGTGATGACAGCAGCTCTGTCGACCTGGAACCTGATGACCAGCCCGGACCATCGGGGACCTCTGGACAGTCGGTTCCCCACACACAGGCCACAGCAGACCCAACCCCCTCTGGGACCAACAGCACAGCTCCCACCCAGCGGGCCAATGCCTCTGTCTCTAGGACAGGTCAATCAGCGGTGTGTCTGCCACTACAGGGCACCCAGGCTAACCCACCACCCCAACAACAACAGGGACCTGGGGGCAGTGGTAGTGGGCACACCGTCCAGGGGACAGAGGCCAGGGGAAACAGGGCAACTCGGAGGGCTGCTGTGCGACGGGGGGGGAGGAGAGGCCCAGGGAACCCACTCTCCAAGAGGCCCTCACCACCATCATGGCAGCCTACCACCACTCCCAAGAGACGATGGCGACGGTACTGGCCAGGTTCCAGGAGATCCAGGCACAGCAGGAGGAACGCTACATGGGGTTCACCAATCAACTCACCAACATCTCTACCGCTATGGGGAGCATAGTCCAGGCCCTCAACCGGATAGAAGACACGTTGCGGGACCATGTGGCACCACACAGGGCCCCTGTCACTAGCCAGGAACAGCCTACCACCTCCGCCAGAGCTAGTGGACAGGAGGCCCCACCACAATGACAGGCCACCAGAACCCCACCTCCTGCTGAAGAACAACCACCCTGCAAGAGGAGCCTGAGATCAAGAAAATCGACAGAGTAGGATGTCAAGACCCCCGCCAGCATGAGACACCCCCTGAAGTCATCCCACTGTCCCACATTGCCACCCTGTCCAACCTTGAACTGCCCCTGCTCCATCCTTCCACAGGCATATGGACAATGCACCTGTGAGACTGAGAACTGGACTCTGCCATAGCCATTACTCCACCCCCACCCATCACCGTGTTTATATCATGTACCATTATCTAGCACAAAAAATAAATCACTCAATGCACTGAAATCAAACAGGAGTCAGGCTGTATTATTTACAAATGTATAACACATTACCGATCAATTATGTTCTGTTAACTTTGTGCTGAACACATACTGAGATCAATAAGCATTAGTCCATGGGCTAACCAAGCAGAAGTCACGCAGTGGGTCATACAGCACTGAAAAGGGAAGGGAAAATCAAACATCAGTTTAAAAGAACTGGGGGGTCATAGACAAAGTTGAGAAGCAGGAGGCTTTCAGGAAAAGTAAAATGGCGTGGGTGATTCTTACCTGTGTGCTACTGAAAATACTTTTGGATAACTCTGCCCCTGTTGTCTGTGTCGTCCTCTGAGTCTTCCTCCTCTTCACTCTCCGCAGGCTCCACAGCTGCCTCAACACCACCATCTGGACCATCCTCCTGCAGGAAAGGCACCTGACGTCACAATGACAGATTGTGAAGCATACAGCAGGCCACGATGATCTGGCACACCTTCTTTGGTGAGTACATCAGGGATCCCCCTGTCATATGCAGGCACCTAAATCTGGCCTTCAGGAGGCCAAAGGTCCTTTCTATGATCCTCCTAGTTCGCCCATGGGCCTCATTGTACCGTTCCTCAGCCCTGGTCCGGGGATTCCTCACTGGGGTCAATAGCCAAGGCAGGTTGGGGTAACCAGAGTCACCTATTAGCCACACACGTTGTCTCTGTAGCTGTTCCATCACATAAGGGATGCTGCTATTACGCATCACATACGCGTCATGCACTGACCCAGGGAACATGGCATTCACATGGGAGATGTACTGGTCAGCCAAACAGACCACCTGGATGTTCATAGAATGGTAACTTTTCCTGTTTCTGTACACCTGCTCATCGTCTTTTGGGGGGACTAAGGCTACATGGGTCCCATCAATGGCACCAATGATGTTGGGAATATGTCCAAGGGCATAAAAATCACCCTTCACAGTGGCCAAATCAACCTCCTCAGGGAATATAATGTAACTCTGCATGTGTTTCGTCAGGGCAGACAACACTCTAGACAAAACTTTGGAAAACATAGGCTGAGACATTCAAGATGAAATAGCCACTGTTGTCTGGAATGAGCCACTTGCAAGAAAATGGAGGACTGACAGAACCTGCACCAGAGGGGGAATTCCTGTGGGTTGGCGGATGGGGGACATCAGGGCTGGCTCCAGCTGGGCACACAGTTCATGGATAGTGGCACGGTCCAGTCGGTATCGTAGTATGATGTGGCGTTCTTCCATTGTCGACAGGTCCACCAGCGGTCGGTACACGCGAGGATTCATCCTTCTCCTCGCAAGTCCCAGCGGACGGTGCCTAGGAATGACAACATGGAGCACAGAGTCAAGCCAATCACTGGTACGTTCACCACAGCTTGCATAGCACACGGTTATCTATGTATTGAAAGGCGTGTATGTGTGGCAATGCAAGGCCTAGGCCTGTGTGTCGCAGTAGAAATTATGCCATGTGGGCCCTTGAAATGGCGGCTGCCTGACCTGTGAAGTGGGACAATGGGATGTGAGGTCAATGCGCTGGCGGAGCACACCGTGGCGGTAGGCGGTCGAAGACCGCTACACGGAGCCGCATTAGTTAACATTGAAGCCTATGGGTTTCAGGAGCCAATGACGAGGTGCGCCGGCGGTAGCGGTACGCACCGCCGCGGTACGCACCGCCGCGGGCGTGACCGCCATTTTCTATCTGCCTAATCACTCGAGACCTGATCATCCACAGGAGAGGACCTATACTGCAAGTGCTGCTGTGACCTCGGTCTGGAAGTGACAATGGCTGCTGCGACTGGGGAAAGGGCCCCTGCCTTCACGTCTGAAGAGTTGGAGAAGCTCGTGGATGGGGTCCTCCCCCAGTATGCGTTACTCTACGGTCCTCCAGACCAACAGGTAAGTACACCGGGTGCACATGGAATGGGCGATGCCTGTGTGGAGTGGGGTGGATGTAAGTTGGTGGGGTGGGGGGTGAATGAGGAGTGCAACGCACGACAGATGAGAGCATGTGCCATATGGCAAGGTTGGGGAGGGGGGGCCAATCACATCTAACATGCAGTAAGTTGATGAATGTTTCCTTCCCACCCTGTACATGTCACATAGGTCAGCGCCCATCAGAAAGTCGAGATTTGGCGTGCCATCGCCAAGGAAGTACGGGCCCTGGGGGTCCACATCAGACGGGGCACCCACTGCCGCAAGAGGTGGGGGGACATCCGCCGCGGAACCAGGAAGACCGCCGAGTCACTGCTGGGGATGGCCTCCCAACCTAGGAGGGGTGCCAGTCGTACCCTGACCCCCCTGATGTCCCGGATCCTGGCGGTGGCCTACCCTGATTTGGATGGCCGCTTGAGAGCATCACAGCAGACACAAGGGGGTGAGTATCAGCACATTCTGCTATCTTTCTGCGCAGTGGAGGCGTCTGGGTGGGGGAGGAGGGTTGTGGGTGACATTAGGCCAGGGCGCTTTCTGTAGTGTAGTCCTCTCCCTTAGGCATGGCCCTGTGCTCCCGGCCCCCACCTCTGTAGGGTGACAAGTACAGCTATTGATGGTCCAGCCTCACACATCTGCGCGTTTGTCGTCTCTTGACCTGTTATCTTAGTCAGAAGTACTGAGTAGTGTACCCCGAATGCGCGGCTTAGTGCATGAGGCTCCTGTGTCTGTCCTCTCCGCCAACGGTGTTGACATTGCATGCACTCAACCTGGTCTTCTATTTTCTCCCCCCACCCTTCTTTTTCATCTTCTTGTGCATGTGTGCATTAGCATCATCAGGCGGAGGAGATTTGGCATCGGAGCACGAGGGGGCTGCAAGTCACAAGGCCCCGGTGGGCCCAGGAACAGACACCGAGGGCACCAGTGATCCGGAGGGCGAGGGGAGCACCACAACGGGGACCGGTGGTGAGAGCAGCGACACAGACACGTCCTCGGATGGGTGCTCCCTAGCGGTGGCGGAAACATCCGGGACCCCCGCCTCTACAGGTACAGCCGCCACCCAGCGCACCAGCCCCGCCCTCCCTGCAGCCCCTCAGCCTACGCTCCGTGCCCGCTCGCCCAGGAAGGCAGGCGTCTCCTTCGCCCCAGGCACCTCAGCCCCTGCCCCTGTCACCCCTGCTGCCCTCCGTGCGGAGCTCATTGACCTTGTGAGGACGCTCATTGTTGGGCAGACTAGCCTTTTGAATGCCATCCAGGGGGTAGAAAGGGAGGTGCATCGGAGCAATGCCTACCTGGAGGGCATTCATTCGGGTCAGGCTGCCCATCAACGATCGTTCACTGCTCTGGCCTCAGCACTGACGGCAGCCATTGTCCCTGTTTCCAGCCTCCCTCTTCTGACTGCCTCCAGCCTGTCTCTGTCTCCTGTTCCTCAGCCTATCCCATCCACACCATCTGACCAGCCTGCAAACACCTCAACACCCAAGGGCAGCTCATCCAGACACAAGCACCACAGATCCCACAAACACTCACCCAAGCAACACCCAGATGCAGACATTCCAACAGTCACTGCCACCCCTGTGTCTCCCTCCTCCTCGTCTCCCTCCTCCCTCCCTGTGACGTCTACACTCACACCTGCATGCACACCAACATCAGCCAGTGCTTCCATCACCACCACACACTCCTGTACAGTCCGCACGCGTGCAGTCACCACCCCCACTGCCATTTATACGTCACCTGTGTCCTCTCCCACTGTGTCTGTCACCCCCTCTTCCAAGACACACAAACGCAGGCAGCCACCCACCCAACAGCCATCCACCTCACGACAGCCTACAGCACCAGCACCTTCACCCAATGACAGCACACCTGACTCTCCTACAACCACATCCTCTTCCTCCACTCCCATCACCACTTCTCCTACCCTTTACCTTGGCCCTAAAAAACTTTTCCTGGCTAATCTTGACCTCTTTCCCTCCGATGACCTACCCCCTCCATCTGCAAAGAGTCCCAAGAGCACCACAGCCACCACCAGCCCAGCTTCGGGTGTCACTGTTGTGCATGGGTTCTGGAGTCCACCCTTTGCCAGCAGTGACACCTCAATCAGCAGCAAGGACACATCCAGCCCCCCCCCCCCCGGCAAGAGGACCAGGAAACACAAGGGCCGCCGTGCGAGGATTGACACGGCTGCCCCCAAGGAGCAAAGTTCACCCACTTCACCAGCCACATCATCTAGGGGAGGCAAGGGCCCGAGAGCCCCATCTAAGGAGCGTAAGGGCAGCAGGGCGGAGAAGTCAGGCAGCAGGAGCGCGGAGCAGGTGGGCCCCACATGCCACATCCCAGCTGGAAAGGAGGACACCAAAGGGCCCAGGACTCCGTCCCCGAAGGGTCCAGAAGCATCACGTTCGGAGGGCGACTGAGCAGGGAGTCCAGGCCAGGTCTGGCTCCCTTGACCTACTGGATGTGCACCGCTGAACAGGGCCCGCTGTGGAGAAGAGCACCGCTGAACAGGGCCCGCTGTGGAGAAGAGCACCGCTGAACAGGGCCCGCCATGCAGAAGAGCACCGCTGAACAGGGCCCGCCATGCAGAAGAGCACCGCTGAACAGGGCCCGCCGTGGAGAAGAGCACCGCTGAACAGGGCCCGTCGTGGAGAAGAGCACCGCTGAACAGGGCCCGTCGTGGAGAAGAGCACCGCTGAACAGGGCCCACCGTGCAGAAGAGCACCGCTGAACAGGGCCCGCCGTGGAGAAGTGCACCGCTGAACAGGGCCCGCCGTGCAGAAGAGCACCGCTGAACAGGGCCCGGTGTGGAGAAGAGCACCGCTGAACAGGGCCCGGTGTGGAGAAGAGCACCGCTGAACAGGGCCCGGTGTGGAGAAGAGCACCGCTGAACAGGGCCCGGTGTGGAGAAGAGCACCGCTGAACAGGGCCCGCCGTGCAGAAGAGCACCGCTGAACAGGGCCCGCCGTGCAGAAGAGCACCGCTGAACAGGGCCCGCCGTGCAGAAGAGCACCGCTGAACAGGGCCCGCCGTGCAGAAGAGCACCGCTGAACAGGGCCCGCCGTGCAGAAGAGCACCGCTGAACAGGGCCCACCGTGGAGAAGAGCACCGCTGAACAGGGCCCGCAGTGGAGAAGAGCACCGCTGAACAGGACCCCGCCGTCTCAAGCACCGCTCCGCTGGGCCCCGCCGTCTCAAGCACCGCTCCGCTGGGCCCCGCCGTCTCAAGCACCGCTCCGCTGGGCCCCGCCGTCTCAAGCACCGCTCCGCTGGGCCCCGCCATCCAAGCACCGCTCCGCTGGGCCCCGCCGTCTCAAGCACCGCTCCGCTGGGCCCTTCCTGTCAAGCACCGCTCCTCTGGGCCCTTCATCTCAAGCACCGCTCCGCTGGGCCCTTCCTCTCAAGCACCGCTCCGCTGGGCCCCGCCGTCCAAGCACCGCTCCGCTGGGCCCCGCTGTCTCAAGCACCGCTCCGCTGGGCCCTTCCTCTCAAGCACCGCTCCGCTGGGCCCCGCCGTCCAAGCACCGCTCCGCTGGGCCCCGCCGTCTCAAGCACCGCTCCGCTGGGCCCTTCCTGTCAAGCACCGCTCCGCTGGGCCCCGCCGTCTCAAGCACCGCTCCGCTGGGCCCTTCCTGTCAAGCACCGCTCCGCTGGGCCCCGCCGTCTCAAGCACCGCTCCGCTGGGCCCCGCCGTCTCAAGCACCGCTCCGCTGGGCCCTTCCTGTCAAGCACCGCTCCGCTGGGCCCTTCCTGTCAAGCACCGCTCCGCTGGGCCCTTCCTGTCAAGCACCGCTCCGCTGGGCCCTTCCTGTCAAGCACCGCTCCGCTGGGCCCTTCCTGTCAAGCACCGCTCCGCTGGGCCCTTCCTCTGAAGCACCGCTCCGCTGGGCCCTTCCTCTGAAGCACCGCTCTGCTGGGCCCTTCCTCTGAAGCACCGCTCTGCTGGGCCCTTCCTCTGAAGCACCGCTCCGCTGGGCCCCGCCGTCCAAGCACCGCTCCGCTGGGCCCCGCCGTCCAAGCACCGCTCCGCTGGGCCCCGCCGTCTCAAGCACCGCTCCGCTGGGCCCTTCCTGTCAAGCACCGCTCCGCTGGGCCCCGCCGTCTCAAGCACCGCTCCGCTGGGCCCTTCCTCTCAAGCACCGCTCCGCTGGGCCCTTCCTCTCAAGCACCGCTCCGCTGGGCCCTTCCTCTCAAGCACCGCTCCGCTGGGCCCCGCCGTCCAAGCACCGCTCCGCTGGGCCCCGCTGTCTCAAGCACCGCTCCGCTGGGCCCTTCCTGTCAAGCACCGCTCGGCTGGGCCCGCCGTCTCAAGCACCGCTCCACTGGGCCCTTCATCTCAAGTACCGCTCCGCTGGGCCCTTCCTCTCAAGCACCGCTCCGCTGGGCCCCGCCGTCCAAGCACCGCTCCGCTGGGCCCCGCCGTCTCAAGCACCGCTCCGCTGGGCCCTTCCTGTCAAGCACCGCTCTGCTGGGTCCCGCCGTCTCAAGCACCGCTCTGCTGGGTCCCGCCGTCTCAAGCACTGTTTATGGTTCACTGTGCCCACCATGCCTCCTCCTTGAGCAGTGGACACTGTCATCCACCAGATGGACTGTGGCTTTGCACTCCCCAGGATGGTGAAGTGGGCAACCCACCCACTGTAGAGACTTGAGAGACTGTGGCTTTGCACTCCCCAGGATGGTGAAGTGGGCAACCCACCCACTGTAGAGACTTGAGAGACTGTGGCTTTGCACTCCCCAGGATGGTGAAGTGGGCAACCCACCCACTGTAGAGACTTGAGAGACTTTGGCTTTGCACTCCCCAGGATACATCAATGGGCATGGTGGCCCCTTCGTGGATCTGGCGTCGTGGACTCTTGTGGCTGTGGTGCCTCCCCCTTCCCTTCCCCCTGAGGTGCCTGTAATTTTTTCATCAGATGCCCCTGCAGTGTTCTCTCCAAAGGACTCAGGTCTCCTGTGTGGGCTTTGCCCTTGTGTCGCTACACTGTAGCCCACGGACTGTTCCATTTAACTTTCATGTACAGGACTAATTGCCTCGGTTCTCCATGGCAGTGTATATAGTATCATTTTGTTATGGATATTTTGCATAGTTGACCGCTCCATATCAGAGTCTATTTTTTATATAAATTTTTCGTCCCAATTTATTTCTGTCTTTGCATTCTTAAGGGGGGTTTGGGTGGTGTCACTGTGCATTGTTGCTCTGCATTAGTGTGTACATAGTTTGGGGGCGTGGGGGTCGCATATGTGTGTGGCGTAAGCTTCCCTCCTCCCCCCTCCCGTGTGTCGTAGGTGCAGTACTAACCGTTGTCGTCTGCGCCGGAGTTCGTACTCGTGGTAGATGAGAAGGTAGACGAGAGCAGGTAGGATGTTTAATTCGGGTTCCATGCTGTCCTCCTTCCTCTTGGAGTGTGTTTTGGTGCGCGTTTTCCCGTTCGTAGTCTGTTTCCGCCGTGTTTTTATCGGCAGGGCTCCCGCCCCGGAAAAGGTGGCGGATTGGTGAGTTGTGATACTGTGGGCGGTACATTGTCTGCCGCCTGCCTGTTGGCGGTGACCGCCACGCTGTTTGTCTGCACCGCCGCGGCGGTCGGAGTGTTAATGTGGCGGGCTGTGTTGGCGGTTCCCGCCAGGGTCAGAATACCATTTTTTCGACCGCCGGCCTGTTGGCGGGTTGGCCGCCGCTTTATCACCGACCGCCAGGGTTAGAATCACCCCCTATATGTCTTACCTTAAGCATACACTGCACCCTGCCCGTGGGGCTACCTAGGCCCTACCTAAGGGGTGCCTTTCATGTATGAAAAGGCAAGGTTTAGGCTTGGCAAGTGGGTACACTTGCCAAGTCGGACTGGCAGTTTCAAACTGCACACACAGACATTGCAGTGGCAGGTCTGAGCCATGTTTACATGGCTACTTATGTGAGTGGCACAACCAGTGTTGGAGGCCCGCTAGCAGCATTTGATTTACTGGTCCTGGTCACCTGTAGTGCACTGTACTAGGGACTTATTTGTAAATCAAATGTGCTAATCGTGGATAGTTAATTACGCATATATTTTACTTAGGAGCACTTGCACTATAGCTATGGATAGCAGTGGTAAAGTGCCTAGAGTATCAAAACAACAAAAACAGAGTCCAGCACGTATCAACAACCTGGGACCTCATTTTTAGTAGTTTTAGGATCCTGTGCACTATACCACTGCTATCCAGAGCTAAAGTGCAATTCCTGTACTCGAAACGTAGTGGCATTGGACTATCTACAATTGGCATATTTAATTTAATTGGAAGTCTCTTGGGAAGCGTACTACTATAAAGTATATGATACTGACAGGCCTGCAGCACTGATTGTGCCACCCACTACAGTAGTCCATGTCTCAAGCATGCCACTGCAGAAACTGTGTGTGCAGTTTTACACTGCCATTTCAACCTGGAAATTGCACCCACTTCCAAGGCCCGAACCTTCCTTTTTATTACATGTAAGTCACCCTCATATTTGGCCCTAGAAAGCCCCAAGGGCAGAGTGCAGTGTATTTAAAAAGCTTGATATGTACCTTTAATCTTAACATGTCCTGGTAGTGAAAACCTATTACTATTTGTCTTTCACTACTGCAAGGCCTATCTCTCCCATAGGTTAACATAGGATTACCTTGAATCAGTCTTTATGTGTAATTTTTCAATTAGGAAAATATAGAAATTTAGATTTTGGTGTCTTTGGACTCACAATTTAAAATCACGACTTATGGTAAAGTCAGTTTTTAAGTTGTAAGTCTGAGAATGCCAATTTTCGAAAGGTTTCAGTTTTTTACTTTAAGCATTCTGTCCCTATGTCTGTCTCTGAATACATGTCTGGTGTGGCGGACAGCTGACCTTTTTGCACTCCTTGTAGACAGTCACACACAAAAGGAGATGGGGTTTGACATTTATATCCTGAAGGTCCATCACAAGGTTGATGGGCCTTTCTGGGCTAGATGAGAGGGAGGAGGTGATAGTTGCACCTGAAAAGAGATCTACCTTTTCCCACACAATGCATAACTCCCTGTAGAGTGTCTGAAGCCAGGGAAGGATGGGCAGGGACCTCGTGCACTTCAATGGCCTCTCTTCGAAGTCTCTCCCTCTTCAAAGGCTCAACTGGGTAAAACATCTCCAAATCAGTACACTACTACATATGAGGACATTCTGGGAGAAAAAAGACCTGTTGTGCTGCCAGAAACGACTGCTACTCTGCTGAACTGCTTTGCTGTGTTGGCCTGCTGCCTCTTGCCTGGGAGTGAGAAGGTCTGGGCATGCCTCTCTATAGCCCGTAGAGGACTTGAGAGACTACAAGAGATTGTTGCCTTGCCTCCTGTTTTGAAGTCTCAGGGCCATCAATGACTTCTTACAACCATGTTCAGCTGCCGGACCCTGCCAACTGTGAGCCTTGTCCTGCCAAGAGGTGCTAATCAAGTTCTGGGCCCTGAAGATATGTGAAGATATTTTCCAGCGAAAGTTGATGCATCAATGCTGTTGCACCAAATGGAACCATCGTATCTTCCCTCAACCTCAACACATCTCTGCTGCTGCTAAGCATGAGAACTTTGCATCACTGAGTGAGCAGCTCAGGATCAATGCATCACCACCAGCCCCAGTGCACCGCCTTTGCATCGCTGGTTGCGTGGCTCATGAACGACTCATCACCTTCATTTCAAGGCCCTTCATCCAAGGTCCTTTTCCGTAGGCCCTGTGTGGTTCCTGTACTTGGCCTCCCCCCATTGCAACCTTTTAGTGCCATTGATTTCTAAACATTCTATTACAATTTATCTTTGACTTCTACTTACTGGATTTTTGTTGTTTTGGTCTTGATTTATTCATAAAAATATTTTTTATTTTTCCAAACTGGTTTGGCGTCTTTTTTTGTTGTTTTCACTCTAATTTAAGTGTTCCACAGACACTAAAGTAACACCTGCCTGCTCTCTGCCAAACTACCAGAGGGTGAGCAGAGGTTAATTTAGGGTGAGTATCTGACTTACCCTGACAACGATTGATGGGGTGCATACCTCTGCCAACACAAGGCACAATTTTTAGCAGTGGTGTACTGTGGCTGCGTTGGAGTGGAGTAGGGTACAGTAGATGAGTCAGGTGGCAAACATTGAAGTGGCGTAACATAGAGTTGAGTGGAGTAGAGTGTTGTACAAAAGAATGTATGGGCATAGAGTTGAGTGCACATTTGGACATTGGAGTGTGCCAAGATAGAGTAGAGTAGAATCTAATAGAGTGGCATTGAGTGTAGTAAAGATTTGCCAAATCCTCTGAGCTGAGTGAGAGTATAGTCTTCTAGGTTGTTAAGCTCAAACTCCATGCTTGCAGCAAGCAAAGTCACAGGTGAACATTTAGTATGGAACAGAAATGAATTAAAAAAGTAAAAAGAGGTCAATCAATGAGACTTTAAAAAGAGGTTGAATCTGGTATCAAATTATTTATTTAGATTCCAGTGTCACAAAAATTCACTGAATGACACTGTTCAAACAGAAGTACTGAATCCCACCACTGAACACCACTGTATGAAATTGGGTTTTTGATTGAGGGGGTGAAGACTCTATTACAATCCCTGTCAGTGTGAGACACAAAAGTAATTAAAATAAACTGCGCTTAACCTTCAGGTAGCTTGGCACAAAAGCAGTCAGGATTAACTTAGACGCCATATGTAAAGTATTTATGCAGCACACAAATAGTGATAGATTGAAAACACAACACAAAAATACCCACTAATTTAGAAAAATAGAGTAAAATATAATAAATAAAATTAGACTAAAACAACAAAAACCCAATCCATACAATTGGCGATGTGTAATTTCAAAGACTGTAGGAAGTACAGTGTCTAAACGCACAAAGCACCACGTGTGGTCATCTTGTAATGCAAGACCAAGGGAAAGTCATAAGTTCAGGCCACCGCAATGGAGTGTGGAATGGATATAGAGACCAGGTTAGTTCTGTTGAAAAAGTTACTTTCTTAAAGTCTGGTGCAAAGTGTCTACTTCGTAGTAGATGAGCTGCAAGGAGCAGGAGAGTGTCACGGATGGTTACTGAAGCAGCGACGAAAGAAGAAGGGCATCACAGATGGTCATCAAAGTAGTTTGTCAATACCCTTCCCACTTAGGGCCACAAAGACTGATTTGCACATGGCTGGGTCCAAACTGGGGTGGCATGGTATGAAAAAAAAATGAAGTATTTAAACCAGATCTTTGTGACTGGGGTTGAATGTTTGCATTATTCAGCATTATGTCCGTCATCTCTTCGTTTTGCTTTTGTCATCCTAAGTGGGAAGGGTATGCCCAAACGTGGGTCCCATGCTCACTGCACCTCCTAAACATGTCCCAAGATGCTTGTTTCTGGTCCAGAGAAAAATTGCTCTGGGAATTATGGCTGGACTGTTCCTATGGGAGCAGGGTCAGGACTGATTTGCATGTGAATGGGTCCAAACTGGGGTGGCATAGTGGGCAAAAATGCAATGAATTAAATGCAGATCTTTGTGACTAGGGCTGAACGTTTGCATTGTTAAGCATTCTGTCCATCATCTGTTTTTTTGTTGCTTTTGTCACCCGAAGTGGGAAGGATATGTCCAGACATGGGTCTCATGCTCACTGAGCCACTGGATTCAGGCTAGCCTGTCTGATAAGGGGTGATTCCCTGAAACTGGATCCAGCAGTCTTGACCTGGCCTTGAGTTTGGGCTGGACTGTTCCCATGGGGAGCAAGGTCAAAACTGATCTGCATATGTCTGGGTCCAAACTCGGGTGGAATGGTGGGCAAAAAACAATGGTTTGTAGCCAGATCTTTATGACTGGGGGTGATTGTTTGTACTGTTCAGCATTCTATCCATCATCTTTTCTTTTAACTTTCTAACAGTGGCATTTTCAAAATTGGGACTAAAAGTTCAACTGTACCACTACAGATAATTTTAAGTTACAACTCTTTAGAGAGTAAACATGACATTCCTACGTTCTCCCAATCAAACAATATCACTTCTTTAATGTAATACGGTAACCCAATGTTATGCTATGAGAGTAGTAGGACTCACAGTAGTGAAAAACACATTTAAGAATTTTTCACTACCACTGACATGTAAAATTTAAAATTACATTTTCAACTTAATACATACACTGCACTCTCCGGTCACCTCTTATGCTCACAGGACCTCAAGAGCAGCAGTTAGGAGCTAGGACTCAGTCCAGTAGAGGTCACCAGAGAGGTTTGGTCAATATCCAGTTACTCCTGGTCAGCCTGGCACTCCAGGGAAAAGGCTTCTAGTAGCTTATTGTGGACCTGTAGCCACACAGGAGAGTCAGCCAACTGACTCTTGGAGTCCACTTTTTCTTCTGGAAACAAGGGGGAGCTGGTCTAGTCCTTTAGGGTCCCCTCAGCTCACAGACTACAGGACCAGTCCACTTGTGTTCTTCTGCAAGACCAGAAAGTGTTCTAATGGGTAACCACATGAATGTTTGTCAGTAGCTAGTGGTAGGGATGACTCCTTGGCACTCATAACAAATGGGATAAAAGTTCCTGGGGGCAATCCTTCCCACCTTTTCAGTAGTTCATTACTGGAAAAAGGCCCAAAATGCCTTGTGTCAGTGTGTTTTTAAGATTATGAAACTTAATGACCTCTGAGAGTTATGGGAGTGTATGGGAGTGCACTATAGTAATTGCTTGTGTTTTCCACATCTAATGCTCCAATATAGTTTGTAGCAGGCCATTTTATCATTCAACAAACCCAGAGATTTGGAAGAAAAACTGTAGGATTTGTCAGCAACCAAGCAGGGGATATACACTTATTGTCCTGGCATTCAAGTCTCTTCCTTTTAGGTGTGCCATAGTACTACATATGTCTTAACAGACCTGCCAAACAGGATATAACACTGTGGTGTCCACAGACTTTCTACAGCTCCCACCCTACATATTCTTTTGAGCTCAGAGGAGGCAGGACAATAGCTTCTGGAGGCATTTTACACCTCAACAAGGCTGAGTACCAGCTGGGCATTGGCACAGAGCTAAATTGTATCTTTCCAAAAATTATGTTACCTTAATAATTATTAAAAACTGCCTTTACCATTCAACTAGATTATAATAGCTTTTATAATTAGTGGTTTTAGTATTGTTCTAGCTAGTCCCTTTCCCTAGCTATCAGTGTTAGCACTTTAATCTGCACTCTACATAGGACAGCGAGGCCCACAACAGTTAAAATAGCTTTTTAGGTCTTGGCATTATAGGGACATGTTGTTAATTTTCTACCTGTCCCACTTTTAAATGCCATGCACCCTGCCTTGTGTGCTACACGACATACATAGCAGTGACTTAAAACGGAGAATTTTACCTGTCAAAAAGGGTTATTTTCACAGGTCAGAGAGCAGGTTTTACACTGGAGTAGTCATTTTGCAAGAATAAACATATCCATGTTTGCACTGCCAGTCTAGAGGATGGAACAATATGTGCTGCTGTCCACAGGTGGCATTTAAATTTCCATGCTAGGGGTGTAATTTTGCACCATACATTATGAACCTAAATTAAAATTAACTGTACCCATCAGGGATAAGCCAATTTCAAAATATCTAAAGGGGGTGAATAAGTACTTTACTCCTGCTTAACAGGGGTAAAGTGTACAGTGATCTCAGACATCCAAAAACAGGGTTAAGGAAAAGGATGACAATGCAGAAAAGGAAGATTTTCTACAACTGTATTACTGCATTCGTGAATATCATGAAATGCATTAGTAAAACAGAGCTGTAAAAGTGCGACTATTTCCAATACTCTTTGTTGTTCTTGTTTTGGTACTGCAATTATTGTATTGAATAGAAAGTAGGTGTATTGATTGAATGTAATCAAATGACTTTGACACATCTATTGAGTAAACAATTTGTCATTTTGTTGATGTGAACACATATTATTTAATTTAAAACATTTGACGTCATTATATGATCAATACATTCTGTGTCCAGTACTCACATTTGAATGACCATACATATGACATTCAAGAAAAACAAGCTATCTCTGTGGTAAGATGTTTTTGGAAAGCATCTTGATGAAGGCTCTCTTAACCTCCTGGTTTCTCAAGCTGTAAATCATCGGATTTAATACTGGAGATACAACAGCATACAGGGCTGACACAATCTTGTCATTGTTACCCCTAAAATTCAGAGCAGGAAGTAAATAAGTATAGCTGATGCTTCCGTAGAACAAGTTGACAACCAGTAAGTGAGATGCACAGGTGGAAAAGGCCTTTTTCTTTTTCTCTGTAGAGCGAATCCTAATAATTGATGAGATAATGAATGTGTAAGTTACAATTATGAAGAAGAAGCACATCATGCCAAGCAAAATATCTGCCACCAGGGTCACAAGTCTGACAGTGTTTGAGTCAGACAGGGAAACCTTGGTTACTGTTGGTATTTCACAAAAAAAGTGGTCCAAAATAACTCTTTCAGAGAAGGACAACCTGAGTATCAGGCCAACATGAAGCATGGAGTTTAAAATTCCAAGAATCCACACAGTGGATGCCATGGATACACAGATATTACTGCGCATGATGACTGAATAGTGCAGCGGAATGCAGATAGCCACATATCTATCAAATGCCATCACTACAAGAAGCATGAGCTCAGTGCCCAATGCACAGGATAGCAGGAACATTTGTGTCATGCAACTCCAATATGACATGGACTTTGTCTCTGAAAGCAGGATCGCCAATAAATTGGGGATGATGCATGATGTAAAGCAGACGTCCAAAATGGAAAGGTTGACCAGAAAAAAGTACATGGGTGTGTGAAGTTGAGTATCTGAATATATGATGAGGGTAATCATGAAGTTTCCAGACATAGCAAGTAAGTAACTCAACAACAAAGTAGCAAAGAGTGTGGACTGTAGGCTTGGGTAGCGGGAGAAACCCATTATAAAGAACACTGGCGCTGATGTCTGATTCATTTGCTGAAATGGCACAAGATCCATCATCTAATGAAGGAAATACAAAATGCATGTTATTAATGCATGCCAGAGAATTTTTTTTTTATCTATTGCTTAACATATGGGGAACAGGGTCACGTTTACCTTATTTAAAACCATATAATGCCACTGTCTCTCCTTATCCCTTTTATTAAAATAGTTTCACATAGGAATGTGAAGATAACTTAGTTAAGGTGACCCAATTAAGCTGATCCAAGATGTGCCTCTGTCATTTTTATGTCCTTCTAATTTTTGCAATCTCTATTCTACTAAATACAGGGGACTTTCTATAATGTTCATGGTCTCAGCAAAAGAGTGTTCTCAACAACACTGAAATCCCGACATTGGTCGAAGGCCTTCACATAGAGATTATTAAGCGCATTTACCAAACCTTTGGATTGCATTACACCCATCAGTGGGAAACATCCAACTAATAATGAGTAACCAATTTGTCCAAAAACAATTCACTACTATCTATCCTCATTGTTTTGTGTTGAATGCTTTAGCCATCCTGCTCAAGAAACCTTTCAAATATGATATGGCACAAACGTGTGTGGATCATTTCATAATGCTAACTAGCATAATCCAATAAGACTGATGCATTTTGACAGAAAAATGATTTATAATGTTAACTGCACTAATATGTTCATTCATTTAACTTAAACAGGTATACACATTTCTTAAAAAAGAATGTCACGCCTGCTCTGGAACTTGTAATGACTATAAGATAAATTGATAAATCTGGCGCAAATCTGAATGTGTTCACAAAAATATGATGTGCATCAGACATTGTGAATATTGTTAAGAAAGAATGGTACAATTTTCTAAAATATACATTATAAAATACAGGTTAGAGGAAAGGTCCTAACAAGAGGTTATGCCAATGAAGAAATGTTCTCTGCACATGGACAAAGGTATATTCTGTCAATGCTATACGTAGAAATTTTTTCAACTACTATACCACAGTAAATGTATTTATTTTATCATAAAGATACTAAAGAAAGAGAGGAGTGTACTATGGTGTCAAGCTTGTTATTTACGTAGGGAAAACAAAATGGATAAGATAACCTCTCACACATTTAAGTAATCCAGTTCTAGAAGGTAAAGCAGGAGCAAACATTTAACTGACACCAACACAAGAAACATGAGTAAAGGCGATCAAGAGTTATAAATACTAAGAGATTAAATAAGCAGCTGAAGATGCAAATGTAGAACAAAAATAATTGTAATTCTATGCTCTATGCTCATTTACCACTAGAGGTCCAACTTCCACCAGAATAAAAGAAACAATTACTAGCAAACTGCTGTGCCTCACATATGGAGAATAGGGTCAAGCTTGCCTTGTTTAAAACTATATACTGCCACCATCTCTCCTTATAACTTTAACTAAAGTAGCTTCACATAGGAATGCGAAAATAACGTAGTTAAAGTGAGTCGGGGAGAACAGGGGCAGGAGCATATAATATTGATCCTGCAGGTACACTTGAATGCTCCTAGAACGCCAGTAGCTCTTCTATGGAACACAGGTCGCAGATTCAAGAGGAAAAAGGAATTTTTTGATTCAGCACCTTGGTCAAAACTCCAAGCCCAACTTTGTTAGAAGTTCCCCAATTTTTGTACAAATTTTCATAAGAGGCTTTCTGGGGATTTGGACCACAAATCTAATACAGAGATACATTACTCTGCCCTCCTGCTTCCTACAGGCCAAAACCAACTCCAGGTCCACTGAACCTGCTGATTCTTTCATCCACGATACATGCTAGCTTCTGTAGTCTTTTCAGTCTTGTTCTTGGCCCTGGGCACCTCTCTGGGTGATACAGCAAGTTTGTTAATAAAAAGATCAGCATCAAAGGCAGACCATCATTGTAGCACTGTCTCGGTATAAACAAGAATTAACCTGAGTATCTGACTGGCCTGGAGGATGCAATCTGGTATTCTCACTGCTCCCCTCAGATTCCTGTGAAAAGTGTGGGAGGAAGTTAGTGTAGTTAACCTAATCCTGCTCTCTTGCCAGGGATCCTCTGGCAGGCAGCTATCCTAAAAGGCTCTTTGTTCTCTGATAAGTGTTAACTCACTATTCCTCTGAGGAGTGGGCAATCCAATTACAGTAACATACGAGGGTGGAAGTTTAGAAGATTCATTTGGAGGCAGTCTGACACAGGCACAGAAAACCGATTAATCAACGTTGTGGTATATTTACTAAGAATCAAGTCAGCCAATCTGTGTTTTAATAAATAATAGAACGCTGTAAAGTTGGACTTTTTTGCTGTTCCTTAAGCCATGTTTCTGAAATATGTCTTTTATACTTGAAGTAGGCATTGATAAAAATAAAAATACTGCTTTAGCTTATTCAGAATTATGCACTTTTGATAGCTATTAATGGACAATTGTCAGCATCTTTGGTAAGTTTATGCTAGATGCACTGAAAGAAGTAATTTAACATCTTTTTTGCTTGTTCGGTTTTCGTCTTCATTTTTTTAAACATTAAGGGGCATATTTATACTCTGTTTGCACCGAACTAGCATAATTTTTTTTTACTCTACTTCGGTGCAAAACTAACTCCATATTTATACTTTGGTGCTAGACCCGTCTAGTGCCAGATTTATGGAGTTAGTCATTTTTTGGAAGTGGAGACCTACCTTACCTTAATGAGATGCAAGGTAGGCGTTCACATGCAAAAAATGACTCTATGGCCTTAACGCCATATTTAGGGGCATATTTATAGTCTGGGGCATATTTATACTTTGTTTGCACTGAATTAGCGTCATTTTTTTTACTCTAATTCGGTGCAAAACTAACTCCATATTTATAGTTTGGTGCAAGACCCGTCTAGCACCAAGGCCCTGATTTATACTTTTTTTGCGCCACGTTAACATCATTTTTTGACACAAAAGTGGTGCAAACTTACAAAATATTGGCCCTTATTTATACTTTTTGCTGCAAAACTGCACTAACTCAGTTTTGCACCAAAAGGTTTAGCACCGGCTTGCACCATTTCTGTGCACCAGCCGGGCACCATATTTATGGAATGGTGCAAGCCGGTGCAAAGGGTAGGCTAGAGTAAAAAAAAATGACTTTAGTCGGGTGGGGCTGGCAGTATAGAAGAAGAGGGTTTAGCACCAAAAAATGACTTTAAGCAGGTTAGAGTAAAATAAAATGACTCTAACCAGATTAGCGTCATTTTATGGTGCTAAATCTACCATGCCACATGACTCCTGCTTTAGAAAAGGCAGGAGTCATTCCCACCATCCCAATGGTCAGCACAGAGGACAAGGGTCCTCTGGGCATGGCCATTGCACCCTGTCCCATTTCATGGCCCCATATGGCACTTTCAAAAATAAAATGCAATCTTACCTGTACTTACCTGGGATGGGGTCCCCCATCCTCTGCAGTCCCTCTGGTGTGGGTGGGGGTGCCCCTGGGGCTGGGGAGGGCACCTGTGGGCTTATTCCATGGTGTTCCACCATGGAAATAGGCCCACAGGTCCCCTAACGCCTGCCCTGACCCAGGCTTTAAAAAATGGGGCAAAGCAAGCTTTGCTCCATTTTTTGACCCCTCCTCCCTCCCTTGCACCATTTTTGCATGGGAGTATAAATATGGAGTTAAGGCCATAGAGTCATTTTTGCACGGGAACGCCTACCTTGCATCTCAATAAGGCAAGGTAGGTGTCCACTTCCAAAAAATGACTTTAACTCCATAAATTTGGCGCTAAATGGGTCTAGCACCAAAGTATAAATATGGAGTTAGTTTTGCACCAAATTAGAGTAAAAAAATTAAGCTAATTCAGTTCAAACAGAGTATAAATAAAAAAAAATGACGCTAATTCGGTGCAAACAGAGTATAAATATGCCCCTAACTGTGTCGGAATGTTTCCACTTGCTAATATGTAACGTTTAACATTTGAGTTAACTTGCATTTAGAAAAGGTCTTCTTGACCTTAAAGCCTGCTAACCTTTTTTTAAGGACAGGAGATGTAAAAGTTTTCACTTACTCCCCTTCAAGCACTGTAAATTTGCAATATTTTGCAATATTTTGTTATTTCGTGACCCGGTTCTGGTATGATAAATAGATTCATAGTCTAAAGTGTTTGTGTTTTTGGGTCAAAGTCACTGTGGTTGTTTTCAATATCAGCACAAATTACTGCTGATTTGCACTGTTATTGTTTATCATAAATCATTGGCAATAGGTAGCTTTGTGATTCAAACATGACATTCTGCATCCTTTTCCCATAAGGTGTCTTTTCATAATTTAAGCTATCGTGTCCCTAGTTTTTAAATGGCTGTCAGTTGCTCATTGATGAACCATATCGGAGACAACTTTTTGTAGCATCAACCAGTTCTCCTCTTTTCATATTTCATGTTTTTCCAGCACCAATTTGGGATTCTCAAAGGTTTTAAAATCCTTTTAGCTCTTAAAGTATGTCAGTTTAGCCCTCTGATGTATGTTAAATTATCATCAACCAAATAACACGTTTCGGTTGAGTTGGTATTTGTGTTTTGATTGTGGTTATAATGCACATACCTGTGGTTTCCAACATCTTGTCCAGAACAGGGACATCTTAAGGACTTTGGGACTCTGGGCCAAATGTATTTGGAGGCCCCTGTATGGAACAGCTTTAAATTTGTGATCCAGTTATAGCTCTTTCACACCTCCAAATTCTACATCTTTGTACATCTAATAGTCAGGGATTGTGTTTTCAATATTGTAAGATAACAACTGCACAGTAACATAACTTTGAAAATAATCTTTGTGAAAACCTCCCTTTTTGCACACATGAGTTTTCATCTTTTTTCAAAATAAACTTTTTATTAAAACAAATAAAAGAAAAATGGTATTTAAAACAAGTTCATCAGAGCACGATTCTCTGCAGAACAGAGCTGGCTTTATCTAGTGGTCCCAGGAGAGGCAGGCGCTCTGGTCCAAAGGCCTCTTTGCCCATGCCTCAAAACATATTTGGTCCATTAAATTTGATAAGAGGGTAGAAAGGTTAAGCTAGAAATAGAACCATAACAAATGATCCAGCCAAGGTAATATAGCCTGGTGCCCTTTAGGAGTGGGGAGTGAAAGGTTGACATATGCACTAGAGGCAACTACTTTCTCCAAATACCTTACAACATCAATTAATCTTCACAATGGAGAGTTCAGAATGGGTAAGACATTAAAATTAGACACTCAGGGCCTCATTATGAGTTTGGCGGTCATTTCGGAAGACCATTGCGGTGGCGACAGCCAAAAGACAGCCATGGCGGTATTAATCCAAGCTCTGTACACCGCCAGGACGCAGGAGGGTGGGAAAGAGGCAGTTCCACCATCAGCACTGCAATTCTGACAACATTCCACCCCCCAGATTATGGGGGTCATTCTGACCCCGGCGGTAAAATGCACTTACCGCCGGTCATAAATCCTCCATAATCCCGCCGCGGTCGCGGAAACCCGCCACGGTCATTCTGACCCGCAGAAGGCAAACCTCCGAAAATCCGACAGCCACAACCGACCGCCAGACCAGCGGTCGGCGGAAAAGTGGAGGTGACAAAACCTCCCCCGCCACGCCAACAGAAATACGCCCATGCCATTACGACCCACGAATCCACGCGGCGGTCATTCAAACGCGGTATTCCATTGGCGGGACACACCGCCGCGGTCAGAATACACACAAACGAACAAAACTCAGCCACATTGGATGATTTGAATCCCACACACCTGATACACATACACACACCACTCCCACACACACAATACAATATAAACACACACACCCACATCACCCACAAACCCCTACGCAAAAAAATTCTGAAAGAAGGCCAGAGCGAGACACCACCATCCACAAACTAGCAGCCACAGCCACTCCACACCATCACCCACACACTATCCACACACAAAACAACACACACCACCACACTCAACACACTTAAATACACATACTCCACCCCACACATCATACACACCACCCCATGGCACCCCAAAGACAACCCCGCTTCACAGACGAAGAACTCAGGGTCATGGTGGAGGAAATCGTTCGGGTAGAGCCCCAGCTGTTCGGCACACAGGTCCAATACACCAGCATTGCCCGGAGGACGGAGCTATGGCAGAGGATTGTCGACAGGGTCAACGCTGTGGGACAGCACCCCAGAAATCGGGAAGACATCAGGAAGCGATGGAACGACCTACGGGGGAAGGTGCGTTCCATGGTATCCAGGCACAACATCACCGTGCAGAAGACTGGCGGAGGACCCCCACAATTTACATCATGAGAGGAGGAAGTCTTGAACATCCTGCATCCTGACGGCCTCGCAGGAGTCGGCGGAGGAATGGATACTGGTAAGTTGAAGCTTCACTACTGCTTCCCCCCCACCTGCATGCCAAATCATACCCCAACCCTCACCCCCATCCTCGAACCCCACCCTCACCCCCACCCCCACCACCATCCTCACCCCCACCACCATCCTCGCCCCCACCCTCACCCCCACCACCATCCTCACCCCCACCCCCAGCACACCTATTCCCCGCCAATGTCTCACCATCACAACCCACACATCCCAAAACCTAGGCCTGCATGCGTCCACTAAGCATGGACACCCATCACCAAAGCATGCCCAATGCATATACACATCCCCCCCCACAAGCCACCCTCACCAAAGCCCCCACACACGAATGCCAGCACTTGGGGACACGGGAACCCACAGATACACCCATATGCCACACATTGAAACTATAACCATACCTCTATACCCCTGCAGGACCCGACCGTCAACACACCGCCGCGGAGGGCCCAGAATTCTCCACACCCCCCACCCAAGAGGCCGTCAGCGATGACAGCAGCTCTGTCGACCTGGACACCGATGACCAGCCTGGACCTCTGGACAGTCGGTTCCCCTCACACAGGCCCAGGCCACTACAGACCCAAACCCCTCTGGGAACACCAGCACAGCTCCCACCCAGCGGGCCCATGCCTCTGTCTCCAGGGCGCGTCAATCTGCGGTGTGTCTACCACTACAGGGCACCCAGGATAACCCACCACCCCAACAACAACAGGGACCTGGGGGCAGTGGTAGTGGGCACACCGGCCAGGGGGCAGAGGCCCAGGGAAACAGGGCAACTCGGAGGGCAGCTGTGCGACAGGGGGGGGAGGAGAGGCCCAGGGAACCCACTCTCCACGAGGTCCTCACCACCATCATGGGAGCATACAACCGCTCCCAGGAGACGATGGCGACGGTACTGGCCCGGTTCCAGGAGATCCAGGTACTGCAGGAGGAACACTATCGGGGGTACAGGGAGGACATCAGAGCCCTCACCTCCACCCTGGTTACCATGGTAGGGCTGCTGCAGGACCTCGTCAACACCAGGGCGGACACTCAACAACACCCAAGGGCCCCTGCCACTAGCCTGGACCAAGAACAGCCAACCACCTCCGCTAGTGGACAGGAGGCCCCCGCACAGCAGCAGCCCACCAGACCCCCACCTCCTGCAGGAGAAGAACCACCCCGCAAGAGGGCCCTGAGATCTCGCAAGAAGACAGAGTAGGATGTCAAGACCCCCGCCAGCAATGGATACCACCTGATGTCATCCCACTGTCCCACATTGTCACCCTGTCCATCCTTGAACTGCTCATGCTCCATCTCTCCACAGGCCTCTGGACAATGCACCTGTGTGACTGTTACTCTGGACTCTGCCATGGACATTCCTTCACCATAGCCCCCACCCACTTGAAACCACCCATCCCATTTTGAGCACTTCAATAAACACCTATTTTGCACAAAACTATCTGGAGTCTGGCTGTGATTTCAATAGATTGTAATTGACATGACAGTGCAAATATGTCCTTGTACATGGTGAAGTCAACAAACAGCTGCCACAAAGCTGTAGTCCATGGGGAAACGAAGCACAGGACTCGTAGTGGGGACCCCAGATCTGAAATAGGGAGGGAAAAGCCACAACTCAGTCATCCTACACTGGGGCAAATAGACAGGCAGCAGAGATGCAGGAGAATAGTTCACATTTACTAAATTATCTTTGAATTGTTACCTGTGTCCTATTGGAAGTACTGTTCAATGATTCTGTCCCTGTTGTCTGTTTCAGCCCCGTCGTCTTCCTCCTCGTCACTCTCCTCAGGTTCCACAGCTGCCACAACACCACCGTCTCGACCATCCTCCTGCAGGAAAGGCACCTGGCGGCGCAAAGCCAGGTTGTGAAGCATGCAGCAGGCCACGATGATGTGACACACCTTCTTAGGTGAGTACATTAGGGATCCACCTGTCATATGCAGGCACCGAAACCTGGCCTTCAGGAGGCAAAAGGTGCGTTCGATCACCCTCCTAGTACGCCCATGGGCCTCATTGTACCGTTCCTCTGCCCTTGTCCGGGGATTCCTTACTGGGGTCAGTAGCCACGACAGGTTGGGGTACCCAGAGTCCCCCACTAGCCATACACGGTGTCTCTCTAGCTGTTCCATCATGTAAGGGATGCTGCTATTCCTTAGGATGTAGGCGTCATGCACTGACCCTGGGAATTTGGCATTTACATGCGAGATGTACTGGTCAGCCAAACACACCACCTGGATGTTCATTGAATGGTAACTTTTTCTGTTCCTGTACACCTGCTCCCTGTCTCTTGGGGGAACCAAAGCCACATGGGTCCCATCAATGGCACCAATGACGTTGGGAATATGTCCAAGGGCGTAGAAATCACCCTTCACTGTAGCCAATTCGCCCACCTCAGGGAAAATGATGTAGCTCCTCACGGATTTCATCAGGGCAGACAACACTCTGGATAACACCTTCGAAAACATGGGCTGAGACATCCCAGAAGCAATTCCCACTGTTGTCTGAAATGACCCACTTGCCAAGAAATGGAGTACTGACATGACCTGCACCAGAGGGGGAATCCCTGTGGGTTGGCGGATGGGGGACATCAGGTCGGGCTCCAGCTGGGCACACAGTTCATGTATAGTGGCACGGTTAAGACGGTAGGTCAGGATAATGTGGCGTTCTTCCATTGTCGACAGGTCCACCAGCGGTCGGTACACGGGAGGATTCATCCGTCTCCTCGCCAAACCCAGCGGACGGTGCCTAGGAAGGACAACATGGAGCACACAGTCAAGCAACCCACAGGTACGTACTCACAGCTAGCACAGTAAACGATTCTCTATGCAGTGAATGGTGTGTCTGAGTGGCTATGCAAGGCCTAGGCCTGTGTGACGCAGTTGAAATAGAGCCATGTGGGCCCTGGAAATGGCGGCTGCCTGACCTGTGAAGTGTGACAGTGGGATGTGAGGTCAATGCGCTGGCGTGGCACACCGCGGCGGGCGAAGACCGCAGCGCGAAGCCGCATTGGTTAACATTGAAGCCTATGGGTTTCAGGAGCCAATGGCGAAGGGCGCCGGCGGTGGCGGGATGCACCGCCGCGGTACGCACCGCCGCGGACGTGACCGCCATTTTCTATCTACTAATCCACTTGCGACTTGAACTTTCACAGGAGAGGACCTATACTGCAAGTGTTGCTGTGACCTCGGTCTGGAAGGGACAATGGCTGCTGCGCCTGGGGAAAGGGCCCCTGCCTTCACTGGAGAGGAGTTGGAGAAACTTGTGGATGGGGTCCTCCCCCAGTATGCGCTACTCTACGGTCCTCCAGACCAACAAGTGAGTTTAATTCAATCTGGATTTGGGGCCACTGGCTGGCTTGGGGGCCTGGCGGGGGGCCTGGCGGGGATGGGGGGCATGTTGGGCCTGGCGGGGGGCATGGCGGGGGGCCTGGCGGGGATGGGGGGCATGTTGGGCCTGGCGGGGGGCCTGGCGGGGGGCCTGGCGGGGATGGGGGGCATGTTGGGTCTGGCGGGGGGCATGGCGGGGATGGGGGGCATGTTGGGCCTGGCGGGGGGCATGGCGGGGGGCCTGGCGGGGATGGGGGGCATGTTGGGCCTGGCGGGGGGCATGGCGGGGATGGGGGGCATGTTGGGCCTGGCGAGGGGCATGGCGGGGGGCCTGGCGGGGATGGGGGGCATGTTGGGCCTGGCGGGGGGCATGGCGGGGGGCATGGCGGGGATGGGGGGCATGTTGGGCCTGGCGGGGGGCATGGCGGGGATGGGGGGCATGTTGGGCCTGGCGGGGGGCATGGCGGGGGGCCTGGCGGGGATGGGGGGCGTTGGGCCACTGGCAGGGAAAATGCAGACAAACTTGAACGTGGTATTTCTCCCTCCCTGTATGTGTCACATAGGTCCGCGCCCATGAGAAGATCGGGATTTGGCGTGCCATCGCCAAGGGAGTCCGGACCCTGGGGGTCCACCATTGACGGTGCACCCACTGCCGCAAGAGGTCGGAGGACATCCGCCGCGGGACCAAGAAGACCGCCGAGTCTCTGCTGGGGATGGCCTCCCAACGTAGGCGGGGTGCCTGCCGTCAACTGACCCCCCTGATGTTCCGGATCCTGGCGGTGGCCTACCCTGATTTGGATGGGCGCGTGAGGGCAGCACAGCAGACACAAGGGGGTGAGTACAAGCATTATCTACTCTGTTGTCGCGCAGTGGAGGTGTCTGGGTGGGGGAGGAGGGCTGTGGGTCCCCCTAGGCCAGGGCGATATCTGTAGGCTGGGCACCCCCGTAAGCCCCTGTGTCCCCAGCCACCACCCTCAGTAGTTTGTCAGTACAGCCATCCCTGGGTCGTGTCATCCATGGGTGCAGTTGTCAACTCTAGGCGTGTAGGGCATGTTCCACGGAATGCGTAGCGGACCACAAGTGCGCAACTTAGTGCAGGGGGCATCTGTGTCTGTCATGTCCGCTAACTGTACCGGAGATCCATGTACTCAATATCCCTTTATTTCTCTCTCCCCCCCCCCTTTTTGTTTGTCTTTCTGTGCTTGTGTGCATCAGCATCATCAGGCGGAGGAGAAGTGGCATCGGGGCAGGAGGGAGCTGCATCTCACATGGCCCAGGAGGGCCATGCCACAGAGTCAGACTGGACCAGTGAGACGGAGGGCGAGGGGAGCTCCACGACGGGGACTACTGGACCCTGCAGCGACACGGACACGTCCTCGGAAGGGAGCTCCCTTGCGGGGGTGGCACCATCCGTGCCCCCCGCCATTACAGGTACAGCCGCCACCCAGCGCACCATCTCCGCCCTCCCAGCAGCCCCTCAGCGTTCGCCCCGTGCCCGCTCTGCCAGGAAGCCGGGCATCTCCTTCGCCCCAGGCACCTCAGGCCCTGCCCCTGTTACCCCGCTGCCCTCAGTGAGGAGGTCATTGACCTCCTCCGAACGCTCATTGTTGGGCAGACTACCCTTTTGAATGCCATCCAGGGGGTGGAGAGGGAGGTTCATCACAGCAATGCGTACCTGGAGGGCATTCATTCGGGTCAGGCTGCCCATCAGCGATCGTTCCAGGCTCTGGCCTCAGCACTGACGGCAGCCATTGTCCCTGTCTCCTGCCTCCCTCTACTAACTCCCTCCTCGCAGTCTCCTGTTCCTCTGCCTGTCCCACCCACACCATCAGACCAGCCTGCACACACCTCAACACCCAAGAGAAGCTCATCCAAACATAAGCACCACAGATCACGCAGACATTCACACACGCAACATTCCGATGCAGACATGCCAACAGTCACTACCACCTCTGTGACCCCCACCTCCTCGTCTCCCTCCTCCCTCCCTGTGACGTCTACACTCACACCTCCATTCACCTCACCATCAGCCAGTGTTTCCATCACCAGCACACCCTCCACTCCAGTCCGCACACGTGCAGTCACCACCCCCACTGCCATTTACACGTCCCCTGTGTCCTCTCCCACTGTGTCTGTCACCCCCTCTTCCACACCACACAAACGCAGCCACCCACCCACCCAACAGCCATCCACCTCACAACAGCCTATCCCTCCTGCACCTGCACCCAAAGACAGCAAACGTGACTCACCTACAACCACATCCTCTCCCTCCTCTCCCATTCCCACTGTACCTACCACTCTCCATTGTCCCAAGAAACTCTTCCTCGCCACTGCTAACTTCTTTCCTGACTCTGAGCCCCCCCTCCTTCTCGTCGGGGTAAGAAGAGCACCTCAGCCACCACCAGCCCTGCAGCCCCCTTGACAATGGTGCAGGGGTATTGGAGCCCACGCCCAGCAGCAAGGGGACAGCCAGCCCACCCCCTGGGAAGAGGAGCAGAAGGCGGAAGGGGCGCCGCAGGAGCCCGCCTTCTACATCCCCCCCGGACACCACCCAGAGACAGTCACCAGCCACAGCTCCAAAGGGAGGAAAGGGCCACAGACTCACGACTAAGGAGGGCAAGGGCAGCAAGTCGGAGAGGTCAGGCAGCAGGCATGCTGCCCAGGAGGAGCCCACAACCCCCATAGCCGCTGCCCCGGGAGGAACCGGCACAGCTGCCCCGGGAGAGCCCACCACCCCCATAGCCGCTGCCCAGGGAGGACCCAGCCCAGCTGGCCAGGAGGGCCCCACCACCCACAGCCCAGGTGGGCATTGAAGGAGCACCATCCCCGCTGCCCAGGAGGGCACCACCAGGCAATGAGCAGTTGGCCATAGACCGGCCGCCTCGCTGAACTGGGCCCCGCCGTCTCGAGCACCGCTCCGCTGGGCCCCGCCGTCTCAAGAACCGCTGAACTGGGCCCCGCCATCTCGAGCACCGCTCCGCTGGGCCCCGCCGTCTCAAGAACCGCTGAACTGGGCCCCGCCGTCTCAAGCACCGCTCCGCTGGGCCCCGCCGTCTCAAGAACCGCTGAACTGGGCCCCGCCGTCTCAAGCACCGCTCCGCAGTGCCCCGCCGTCTCAAGAACCGCTGAACTGGGCCCCGCCGTCTCAAGAACCGCTGAACTGGGCCCCGCCGTCTCGAGCACCGCTCCGCTGGGACCCGCCGTCTCAAGAACCGCTGAACTGGGCCCCACCGTCTCAAGCACCGCTCCGCTGGGCCCTGCCGTCTCAAGAACCGCTGAACTGGGCCCCGCCGTCTCAAGCACCGCTCCGCTGGGCCCCGCCGTCTCAAGCACCGCTCCGCTGGGCCCCGCCGTCTCAAGAACCGCTGAACTGGGCCCCGCCGTCTCAAGAACTGCTGAACTGGGCCCCGCCGTCTCGAGCACCGCTCCGCTGGGCCCCGCCGTCTCAAGAACCGCTGAACTGGGCCCCGCCGTCTCAAGCACCGCTCCGCTGGGCCCCGCCGTCTCAAGAACCGCTGAACTGGGCCCCGCCGTCTCAAGCACCGCTGAACTGGGCCCCGCCGTCTCAAGAACCGCTGAACTGGGCCCCGCCGTCTCAAGAACCGCTGAACTGGGCCCGCCGTCTCGGGCACCGCTCCGCTGGGCCCCGCCGTCTCAAGAACCGCTGAACTGGGCCCCGCCGTCTCAAGCACCGCTCCGCTGGGCCCCGCCGTCTCAAGAACCGCTGAACTGGGCCCCGCCGTCTCAAGAACCGCTGAACTGGGCCCCGCCGTCTCAAGCACCGCTCCGCTGGGCCCTTCAAGGCAAGACCCGCTGAACTGGGCCCTTCAAGGCAAGACCCGCTGAACTGGGCCCTTCAAGGCAAGACCCGCTGAACTGGGCCCTTCAAGGCATGAGGCGCTGAACTGGGCCCTTCCAGGCAAGAACCGCTGGCCCTTTGGCAGACGTGGCAGGGCAGGATCTATCTCGGGCAGGGCTGCAGGATGTCCTCTGGCCAACATGCCTCCTCCAGTGGCAGTGGGGTCTGTTATGGACTGTATGGACTGTGGCTTTGCACTCCCCAGGATGGCCCAGTGGGCAGGCCACCCACTGTATGGACTGTTTGGACTGTGGCTTTGCACTCCCCAGGATGGCCCAGTGGGCAGGCCACCCACTGTATGGACTGTTTGGACTGTGGCTTTGCACTCCCCAGGATGGCCCAGTGGGCAGGCCACCCACTGTATGGACTGTTTGGACTGTGGCTTTGCACTCCCCAGGATGGCCCAGTGGGCAGGCCACCCACTGTATGGACTGTGGCTTTGCACTCCCCAGGATGGCCCAGTGGGCAGGCCACCCACTGTATGGACTGTATGGACTGTGGCTTTGCACTCCCCAGGATGGCCCAGTGGGCAGGCCACCCACTGTATGGACTGTTTGGACTGTGGCTTTGCACTCCCCAGGATGGCCCAGTGGGCAGGCCACCCACTTTATGGACTGTTTGGACTGTGGCTTTGCACTCCCCAGGATGGCCCAGTGGGCAGGCCACCCACTGTATGGACTGTATGGACTGTGGCTTTGCACTCCCCAGGATGGCCCAGTGGTCATGGAGTCCCCTCGTGGATCTGGCGTCGTGTACTCAAGTGGCTGAGGTGCCCCCCCTTCCCTTCCCCCTGAGGTGCCTGTCCTATTTTCTTTCTGATGCCCCTGCAGTGTTCTCTCCGTGGACTTCTTGTCGTGGGACTGGGCCTTGCCCCTTTGCACAGGACCCCTGTGGTCCACGGACAGTGGTTGGACTACATTTAGTAGCTGTGTATATTTTGTACATAGTTTATTTATTTATTGGGATTACTGGTGTCCATATTTCAATATATCTGCCCGTTTATGATCTCTTCTTTTGGTCTTTGCATTATTTCGGAGGGGGGGGTTTGTGGGTTGTGACAGTGATCTGTGGGAATGCATTGATGTGTGTGTTGTAGTGGGTATGGGTGGGTGGGTGTGTGCCGGTAATCTTTTCCCTCCCCTGTGTCGTAGGTGCAGTACTCACCGATGTCTTCCACGCCGCCGGGCGTGCTCCTGGTATATGAGCAGGTATAGGAGTGCGGGGATGACCTGCAACTCTGGTTCCATACTGCCGGAATCTCGCGTGGAGTGCGTAGAGGTGAGCGTTTTCCCGTTCGTAGTCTGTTTCCGCCGTGTTTTTATCGGCGGTGCTCCCGCCCCGGAAAAGGTGGCGGATTGGTGGGTCGTGATAGGGTGGGCGGTACATTGTCTGCCGCCTGGCTGTTGGCGGGGACCGCCGCGCTGTTTGTTTGTACCGCCGTGGCGGTCGGAGTGTTAATGCGGCGGGCTGTGTTGGCGGTTCCCGCCAGGGTCAGAATTGCATATTTTGGACCGCCGGCCTGTTGGCGGCTTGGCCGCCGCTTTATCACCGACCGCCAGGGTCAGAATGAGGGCCTATGAGTCACAAATTAGCACAGCAGTTCTTAGATGACAGAAAACCATTGGTGGCGATGAACCATTGCGGTCAATAACCACTACCGCCAGAACAGAGCACATCAGTTTGAAAAAGCCACACCTGAAACACATAGCCACACCAGAAATACCTACTCAAAGCACTATATAACACACCCCTACAAAACCCACAATCCTTTGCCACCAAAATCCATTTTCACATACACCGAGAGCAGGCAAATACACTTATATTGCACCATCACATTATACCCATACATACACATCTCACACAGCACACACCACACAACTGCACCACCAACACAAAACACATAAAGAGCACACACACACAACCATGAGCGACCATCAGTCACTACCCACACCCCATCAATCACCCTGCACTGCACCCTTACACACACACCCCCCACCGCCTCAACACCCCCCATTACCATGTTCCCACAAAAGCACTCATGGTTCACAGATGGCAAGATTGTTTGGAGCCCAGGTCCAATAAACCTCGATTGCCAGGAAAATGGAGTTGTGGCAGAGTATAGTTGATAGGGTCAACTCAGTAAGCAACCATCCATGCACAAGGGAGAACATTATGAAGATGTGGAATGACCTACCTGGGAAGGTGCTTTCCATGGCATCACAACACCAGATTGCCATGCACAAGACCAACAGTGGGCCCCTACCTCCTCCCCCACACTTCACAGCATGGGAGGAGAAGGTATGGAACATTCTTCATCCCGAAAGCCTGACTGAAATACCTGGGGGACTGTACTCTGGTAAGTGTCCACAGCTTCCATGTCACACAATTGTTAGGTCCTGCATGCTTCCTCTAGATAAGAGGTCTTCAAACTGGGGGGCGGGCCCCCCTTGGGGGGCCTCAAGTGATCCCAGGGGGGGGGCGCCAAAATCTGGCCAAAAGAAATATTATACAGATAACATGCCTTTGTCTTAAGCAGAAGTATGTTATTGCAGTTTTAAAAAGGTAACAGTACTTAACTGCAATGTTTAAATAAGTTTAGACATATTTAAACATTGCCATCTTTCAAAAATAATTGTGAAAAAGTCTGAGGGGGGGGGCCCAATGATATTTATTTTTCAACTGGGTGGGCGCAGCATTAAAAAGTTTGAAGACCACTGCTCTAGATGAATACCTGGAATGTGCACATTACATCACATCCCTTGCATGTATGACTATTGTACTAGATATACCAACTAGCTGGCACGACTGATGACCACTACATGGCAATGACAGCAATACAATGGCACAACACTATGACAAGCAAGGCAAAACACAGCTACAGCATTGTGCCAAATCCAATTGACCACTAATCAGGATTCACAACCCTGAAATTGACCCACCATGGTATGGAATATAAGACGGCAGACTCCAAGCACATTCCCACATGCACAGACAGAAAAAAGCAACCTTCCATACACACAGGCCCTCCTCCCATTGGGACACCATGCTGAATTGTGCACCTATAACACCTCACAACTGTAATTCCTGATTAGTAACTAGCTAACAGTGCTTAAAAGTCATGTGTACCATCAAACAGTTCCAGTACCCACCCACAAATCCAAATTGAATAAACCTTACTGACAGCAATCTGAAATGGAGCATGGCAGACATGTCATAGATCACTAACTACCACCAATGGTATGCTGTGCAGCATCTGTCATTGTCATAGCTGAGAATCATGTCAAGCAACTAACTGCATATATGAAAGAGTAAACCAAATATCAGTTCATTATACTACTCACTCCACACTCCATCCACAGGTGCACCTGCCACTGCCACAATGGAGAGAACACCAGAGACTGCCAGCCCTCCACAGGATGAAGGCCACAGTGAAGACAGCATGCCTGGATATCTGGACAATGATGACCTACCTGGCCCATCTACGACTCCCTGCCTACATCGATCCCACCCAACCGTGTGACTACTACATCCTTGCCTACATCCTACTACAATAATTCCCAAACCAGTGTTCAAACTATAGTGTGCCCCACAGTACAGAGACCTGAGTAGCCCCCTGTTAGAAATGGGGTCTCTGGTTGGCAGTTTACACTCTCTCTAAGCAGGGTTCCTCACTCTAGTCAGGGCAAGGGAGAAATACACTTAATAACCCCTGCTTAACCCCTTGGTAGCTTGGCACAAGCAGTCAGGCTTATCTCAAAGGCAATGTGAAAAGTATCTGTGCCAACACACACAGTACTACAGTGAAAACACTACCAAATGGACACCACACTAGAAAAATAGACAATATTTATCAAAATAAAAAAAATACAAAATTACAAAAGTCCAACATACACAAGTCAAGATATGAATTTTCAAAAGAATAAGAAATTAATGGAAACATTGTTGTTACACAAAGTACTGGGTGTGCGTAAAAACGAAAGCAGCACAGGTGAGGGTGCGTCGAAAAAGTCAGAGATGCGTTGATTCCTTACTCGCAAGTGAGGCTGTGCATCGTTTTTTCTTTGGACGGGTAGGTGATGCATCATTTTTCCCTCCCACAAGAGAGCGATGCATCGATTTCCAGATGGGGCACCTCTGATCCATGCAAATTTTTGTCGCCCAGTGATGATGCATGAGAAATCCAGTCACCAAGTGAAGGAAAACCACACTTCATAGGCTTTGCATCATTATCAGCAGCCACAACTGGGTGTTGCATCATTTCTACAGCTGCAATGCATCAATCTCCCGCAGCAATGCAGGTGGAGTGTCAATTTTAGCTGCAAAGTGGGTGGTGCATCATTTTTCAGCTGTGTTGCAGGTAGTGCATAAAACTTTTTCCTACATGGCATTCTGTTCATGAATTTCAGTCCTTGTTCTGCCAACTTCACCTCTTGAGGGCCTAGGGACTGGATGGGGCACCACTTAGAAGGATAGGAGTCTAAGCAGAGAGTCCAGGTGCTAGCAGAGGAAGTATTTGATGGCCCTGAGACTTAAAAACAGGAAGGAAGCTCACTCCAAGCCCTTAGAGATTCTTCACAAGCAATAATACACCACAATATACTACAAAGTCCAGTCTTTGTCCTCTCTCAAACAGAAACAGCAACTGTAGGCAATCCCAGTAAAGCACAGTCACAGGCAAAGGGGCACTGCTCCTCCAGCTCTTCAGAGGTTCCTCTTGAATCAAGAAGTAATCTAAAAATCTGGGTTTTTGGGACCACCACTTATAGTCCTTTCTGCCTTTGAAGTAGGCAAACTTCAAAAGAAAGTCTGTTGTTCACAACACCCAGTCTTGCCCAGGTCTGGCTGCAGACTCACACTAAGGGGTTGGAGACTGCATTGTGTGAGGGCAGGCACACCACATTCAGGTGTAAGTGACCACTCTTTCCTCCATTCTAGCTCAGATAGCCCATCAGGATATGCAGGCTACACCCCAGCTCCCTTTGTGTCAATGTCTAGAGAGGATTCACAAACATCCCAGCTGTCAGTCTGACCCAGACAGGGCATACCCAACAGGCAGAGTCACAGAGTGGTTTAAGCAAGAAAATGCCTACTTTCTGAAAGTGGCATTTTCAAACTGACAATTTAAAAACCAACTTCACCAAAACATGTATTTTTAAATTGTGAGTTCAGAGACACCAAACACCCCATATCTATCTGATCCCAAAGGGGAAATGGACTTAAAAGATATTTAAATGAAGCCCCCATGTTAACATTTGGGACAGCTAGGCCTTGCAACAGTGAAAAACAAGTTTGATAGTATTTCACTGTTAGGATGTGTAAAACAAATCAATACATGTCCCATCTTTAATATACACTGCACTCGTCCCATGGGGCTACCTAGGGCCTACCTTAGGGGTGCCTTACATGTACAAAAGGGGAGGTTTGGGTCTGGCAAGTGGGTACACTTGCCAGGTTGAATTGGAGATTTAAAATTGCACACACAGACGCTGCAGTGGCAGGTCTGACACATGTTACAGGGCTTCTCAGGTGGGTGGCACAACCAGTGCTGCAGGCCCAATAGTAGCATTTGATTTATAGGCCCTGGGCACCTCTAGTGCACTTTGCTAGGGACTTACTAGTAAATTATAGTTCCAGCCATGGAAAAGCCAATTACACATACACTTTACAAAGGCAGCAATTGCATTTTGATACTGTTCAGCAGTGGTAGAGTGCCCAGAGTAACAAAAACAGCAAAACAGAGTAAAGAATACAGTCAAAACATGGGAACCAGAGGCAAAAAAACACAGTGGAGAACACACAAAGGATGCAAGGTCTAATACCAAGTCACATCCAAGACAATGAAGGTCCTACAAATGTTGGGAGTGGGCACACTGTGCTAGGGGCACAGGCACATGGGGGCTGGGGCATGGAAGGGAAGCTGTGGGACAGAGGAAGGGGCCCCCAGGGGATGACACTGACCAGTAAACCAACTCCCAAGTTCTGGGAGCATACCAACAATCCCAGGACAGGATGCAGAGGGAAAACCACCAGAAAGCCATGCAACAATGGCAGGCACACAATGCCACGATTGACTCCGCTGCGAATGTGGTCATCCATCCAGACATCCGGCTGCAGCAGATGCCAAGACCAAACCCATTGCCAGAAAGTGAACCTCATCTGATGTCCCTCCCTTGTGTACCACTGAAACCCCTTGTTTACTGTTTATTGCCATAACTCCTTCTTCCTATTGGCAAATGGACTCTGGGCTACCAACTGCCTACTCTGATGATCCCAACTCCCATGATCTCACTTATCACCTGGTGCACAATGTATGTACCTTATTTAAGTACTACCAATGTTATCAAATGCACAATAAACACAAAATGAAACACAGGTACTGTATGTGTGTTATCATTCCAAATACAATAAGTATAACAATAGCAAAATGTGATCAAGGTATGGACCTTTACACCCAACATGCACTGTAATGGACAGCAGAAGGAGGCATCCTTAGCAGGAGACATAGTCCAACAGATAGGTACCAGGACAGATGTCAGGTAGGGAAAAATCCAGGGCCACACGAGTAAAGTCAGTATTCCAACCTGCAAACAGACAATGACAAATAGTACCATCAGGATGGAAGGTATGGAACCACACAATTATCACAAGCAGCTCACTGATGTTTGCCCAGTGTAGAATACCTCCTAAGCAAGGGCCCACTGAGATACCTCATACATACCCAGTCCCAGTTTCTACATCACAATTCCGTTCATCTGCCAACTGTCATGTAGAACCTTCAAATATTAATTGATTTGGCACTGGATAATCCCTATGATTGCATCAAGTAAAAGGTAACAGAGGCACACATTTCAATACCATAGTCAGTGGGTAGAATTACATGAAAGTAGATTAATGCAAACATTAAGAATGAAAATCTGAGATTACAGTGAGGATGTGAAAGTAGGAAGGAGCAGAGACTACACTTTGGAGATTTGCAATATTACACTATGCACCTTACATTCATTCCGTCAGCTCCCCCAACACCGACATGGGGAGATGACCACATCACACCACTATTGATGAATGAACATGGATAACTGTTGCCAGCTATTCATGTGGAAATACAACACTTGCAAAGCTAAATTCCACATATGTCATTTGAAGTACCGGTGGGCTCAGTCCTAGAGTCAGCAGCACCTTACTCCTCTGCCTCCTCATCACTTGTCATGTCACCATTACCAGCCACTGGTTCAGCTTCGACATCCTTATCTGCTAGCAATGGTACCTGATTTCTCGGGTTAAGATTGTGGAGCATGCAGCAGGCTACTATGTTCTGGCATACCTTTTGGGATAAGTAGAAGCGGGCACTACCAGATAGATCCAAGCACCTGAATCTGGCCTTCAGGAGCCCAAATGTCCTTTAGATGATTCCCCTTGTTTTCCTGTGTGCCTCATTGAAACAATGTTCATCATCTGTGACAGGGTACCTCACTGGTGTGAACAGCAAGGGAAGGTTAGGATACCAGGAGACACCTGTTTTAAAAAAGTGGGACTAGTAAACATATAGGTACAGCAACAGAAAGAATGTAAAGACAAGTGTCATAAGTATGAACACCTTTTTATGCATACATACCAAGGAGGCAGGCCCTCTCTGTGTGCATGGCTGCCATCATGTGTGGGGCTCTGCTGTTCCTAAAAATGTACGTGTCATGCACAGATCCTGGAAACTTGGCTTTGACCTGTGATATATTGATCAGCCAAACTCACCACCTGTACATTAATGGAGTTTTAATTCTTCATATACACTTGTTCATTGACACTGAGAGGGACCAGGGCAAACTGGGTGCAATCAATCACCCCAATCACATGGAGTGTGTGTGCCATATCATGAAAGTCTGCCTTAACATGGGCCATAGCTCCACATTGAGGGAACCTGATGTAACTGTCCACGTGTTTCAAAAATGCACACAGTACTTCCTTCAACACATTACTGAATATGGGCTGTGACATCCCAGCTGTCATGGCCACTGTATGCTGCAATAATCATGTCGTAAAGAAAGTGAAGCACCGACAGGACTTGGACTGTGGGAAGGATGCCATATGGATTCTGGATAGCCGGTACACAAGTCTCCATGGTGTGCCTGTCCTCCATGCATGCAAGGTTGATTAGTGGATGGTGGACTGGTGGGTGTCTCCATCTCCAAATGGGAGGACATCTAGGATTGAGAGAAAAGTTTGTGGCCCTCATTATGTGGCTGGCAGATGGTGGTATTCTGGAGAAAGGTACTGCCAACAGGCTGGCGGTACCTTTCCCCAGAATATAACATTGGCGATTTGGCTCAAGCCAAACCGCCAATGTACCACTCCATCCACCAGGGTGGTAACAGCTGCCTGGCTGGAGACTTCAGTCTCCAGCCAGGCGGCCGTCACTGTCCCACCCATGGGATAATGACCCCACCTACCGCCATGGTTTTCGTGGCAATCTTACCACCACGAAAACCATTGCGGTAGGCACTATCATTGCCAGGGAATTCCTTCCCTGACACTGATAGGGGTCTCCCCTGTCCCCTCCCCCTCCCCAGAGCCCTCTCCTCCTCCCCTTCCCGAACCCCTCCCACATACACGCACATTCACGCACCAACATACACATGTATACACACTCATACCCACATTCACCCACGCATGCATACATTCATTCACACACACATCAACACACACTGACATAAATTTTAGCACACATGCATTCACACCACACAACATACACACGCACTCACACCCATTCTTGCACATATGCATTCCACACGCCACACACCCGCATGCACGCATACAATCACATACACCCCCCCCACACACAGACACAACACCCCCCACCCCTCCTCCCCTGTCAGAGCACCTAACTTACCTGCTTGCAGGGGGTCCTCCGGCAGGTGACAGGACGCAGTGCTGCTGCCCACAGCAGCTTCCGCCAGCAGAACACCACCAGGCTGTAGTATCATGATCATGATACGTTCTGCTGCGGTCTACTGGTGCAGCGCCACCTTACTGATGTCCGCTGCCTTGACCGTAGCCAGAATTCCACCAGCGGAAATCCAACTACGGTCATAAAATGGTGGACGGTAGGTAGCCGTGGTGACGGTGTTTTGATAGGCCTGTATGTTGAGATATGAAGAACATGTCAAAATCACATACAACTAACACTGTAGGACATGCACAGCACTGCTGATACATACTAATATGGGCATGGTGGGGCAGAATAAAAAACAACTGTGAGGCACATTGCAAAACCTGTTAGTTGTATGGGGCACATATCACACACGGTGCAATACTGTGCTTATCAGTTGAATATTCAGGGGACACATCAATATAGTGGCACTGCCTATGTGCTTCTGAGTATATTACCATGCCCATCTACAGATATGCCACCATGTAAGTTCACTGTGTCATGCATGACACATGCAGTTCCATTACCATCAAGGCACAACATTGGCTAACTCCACCATTTGGACAAATATGTGTGTTGTGCATTTGTTTTCGCACATACAAGAATGATATGTGCACAGAATCGCAACTACCTGTCCTGCTGCACTGGGCAGTTGTAAGTGACCTAAGTCTGCCGGAAATTGATGTCAAGGCGGTAGGCAGTCACAACCGCCGTGCAACCTGTCATTAGATAACATTGCTGCCTATGGCAGACTGAGACCAATGGCCATGACCGCCGGTGGTGACGGTCCTGTACTCGGTGGCTGTGACCACCATTTTCTGCAGCCTTGCTCACTTGACTTCTGACACTGTTGCTAGCAAGACCTCCATGACCTGAGCTTCTGTGTGCTGTCTCTGAGAGCCATCATGCTGCACCCTGTAGGTTATGGGGTCCCAGCCTTCACCCAAGAAGAGAAAGAGAAGCTGGTGGAAGGGAACCTACCCCTGTATGGACAGCTATATGGAGCACCAGAGTAGCAGGTGAGCCCAATGCCATTATCATGTGTGATAGGGGTGTGTGTGATGTTGGATGGGGTAAGTGTACCGGAGAGGGTGTACATGCATGCAGAGGATGTGTAGAGACAGCGTGTGAGGCAAGAGGAAGGTTATGTGTGGGCACTTGGCGAGTCAGTTGTGTACAGGCCATTCATGTTGGTATGATGCCATTGTCCATGACTTTCTCCTTTTGTCTGTGTCATCCATGCAGGTAAACCCCAATCAGAAAAATGGGCTTTGGCATACCATCGCCAAGCAAGTGTGGACACTGAGGGGCATATTTATACTCTGTTTGTGCCGGATTTGCGTAGTTTTTTTTTACGCAAATCCGACGCAAAGCTAACTCCATATTTATACTTTGGCGTTAAACCCGTCTAGCGCCAAAGATCTTGGAGTTTGCGTCATTTTTTAGCGTGGACACCTACCATGCGTTAATGATATGCAAGCTAGGCGTTCCCTTCTAAAAAATTACTCCAAGGCATGTGCGCCTTATTTAAACTCCCGTGCAAAAATACACACAGGAGTGGGCGGGCCTTAAAAAATGACGTCCAGCCCCTTTTGCGTAATTTGTTAACGCCTGGTCAGGGCAGGCGTTAAGGGACCTGTGGGCTCGGAAGGAGCCCAGAGGTGCCCTCCCATGCCCCCAGGGACACCCCCTGCCACCCTTGCCCACCCCAGGAGGACGCCCAAGGATGGAGGGACCCATCCCAGGGAACTTAAGGTAAGTTCAGGTAAGTATATATATATTTTTTTTTTGTGGCATAGGGGGCCTGATTTGTGCCCCCCTACATGCCACTATGCCCAATGACCATGCCCAGGGGAAATAAGTCCCCTAGGCATGGCCATTGGGCAAGGGGGCATGACTCCTGTCTGTGCTAAGACAGGAGTCATTTCAATGGGGTCTGGGAGTAAAAAAAAATGGCGCAAATCGGGTTGAGGCCAAAATTTTGCCTCAGACCTGACTTGCCCCATTTTTTGACGCCCAAGCTCCATTTTCCCCTACGCCGGCGCTGCCTGGTGTGAGTCATTTTTTTTGACGCACACCAGTCAGCTGCGCCGGCTAACGTCATTCAATAAATAAGGCGCCCGCATGGTGCTTTGGAATGGCGTTAACATTTTTGACGCACACCTGCGTTGGCGCAGTTGTGCGTCAAAAAGTATAAATATGGCCCTGAGGGTCCACAGCTGGCAAAGCATCCATTGCAGAAAGCGGTGGGCGGGCCTGAGATGCTGGGCCTGGAAGACCGCAGAAGCCCAGCTGTGGATGTCCTCCCAATGAGGGAGGGGTGACCATCGGTCCCTGACCACCCTAATGGCCCACATCTTGGTGGTGGCCTACCCTTCATTGGATGGGTGTTTGAGGGCAGGATAGCAGCCCCAAGGGGGTGAGTACTGACTGTATCCTGGGACTTGGCTCTGTGGGTATGAGATTAGCTGCCTCACTGTAGCTTCAGTGATGGCCTAGCAAATAAAACATGGATGTTGAGCACACAGGCTGAGTATAAGTTACAGATGTGTATAGATAGCTTACTGTCAGTGGATGTACATCTCCCATTACAAGCCATCTCCATGAATGGAAATTAGAGGTGGTCTCATGACTTTAGCAAAGATGTGACTCCATCCTGCCTATACAATGTTAGTGAGCCTGTGTGTTGTCTTAACCATTGAATATCACCTGCTCCATCCTTCTGCATTTGTGCCCCTGAGGTGTCAGTCTCTTCCTTTTGTGTAGCATACCTGAACATGCAACTGTGTGACAATCTTTTCACCACAGGTACAGTATGCATCAAGTATTAGTAGTCGTATTGACTGAATGTGAGGCAGCTATAACCTTTCTACCACAGACATGCTGTGTATAGGACTAGAATAATGGCTTGGTAGTTGGATTACCATATAGCGCTCATCTACTAACTATAGGATACATTAAGGATGCCTAAGTTGCACACTTTGACATGTACATTTGAACAGGTCTGATTGTAATCACCATGCATTAGGAAGAGCTAGGCTTGTGGGGATGATACCTTTAAGTCAAAGGAATGGTACTGGAGGTGGTAAGTGCCTAGGCTGACCTCGTCCTTTTCCATATGTTGTGTGAATGCCGTGTATGCCAATGGCCTAGCAATTGCTGTGCAACATGATAAATGTACTGCTTACATCATGTCACAGTGGTTATTTGTGCCCACATCTGATGGAGTGGGACAATGTCTGCTACCCTTGGTTTAGCTCATGTGGCAGAACGGGACAGGAATTTGTTTGTCTTGACTAATGGGATGTTGATGTGCACCAAATGTGGGAATTCCTCCCCCGATCCTAGCCTTTTTTAGTAGTTGGATGTGTTGACAGTGTAAAGGAAGTGGTGTTGGTCCCTGTGTGCATGATGCCGACATGTACACAGTGCTTGAGATATGTGCTGTCTGGACTGAGGTACTGGTATTCACAAATCTGGTTTGGTGTCTGTTAGGGTGATGTTTATATGTGACACGGCATGTGTGGTGTTATAGTATAAGGACCATGATGTCATATGTGTTGCCTGAAGGTCATCAGTTGTGACACTGGACTCAGTAAATGAGTATGCCTGTGTTATATGTGTCAAATGGGCATTTGTATATGCAGTTAGATGTATGAGTAAATGTGATATATGTGTTTGCTGTGTGCAGCACTTCCTCTGTGAATGGGTCAGTTAATTCAAATGGCTATGCCCCAGACTTGACTATGCCCTCTGATGTAACCTGTATGGGTGTCTACTTTTTGTGATCTGATCAGTTATGACATCTAAATTGCCATTACTGTACAGTGTTCAATTAGCAATGTATTGTTACAGGCAGATTGTGTGTTGTGTGTGTAATAGTGTAATGCAGATTTTACAAACGACATGGACTAATCAGCTGTTGTTACTTTATAGGCCTTATGAAATCTGCTCATTGAGCTGCACTTCCAATGGGTGACAGGTGTAGGGAGTGATATGATGTTAAATCAGGTAGACATTTGTACTTCAGCTATGGCATGATGTGCATGCAAACATGGCTTTGATGGTGATCATTTAGAAGACTCCATTCTGGCTATCCTACCTGTATATAGATGTAGGTGTGACGATTGGCATACAGGTGTGGGTAGTTGTGAAATGTTGTTATATGATGTTGGAAATGTGTCTTTGCACCTGAGATATCCTAGGTATGATATGTGTTTTCACAGGTGTGCTTGTTGACATGTGTATATGTGAGGTATATATATCAACCCTTTCTCGCCCTATCTCTCTCTGTCTCTGTCTCTGTCTCTCTCTCTCTCTCTCTCTCTCTCTCTCTTTCTCTCTCTCTATTTGTGTGCATCAGCAGGTGAAAGAGAAGGGGCGCAGGTGTGTGGGGATGCTGCAGGCTACGGGACCCAGGTTGCTGCTACCAGCTACGGACCCAGTGGCATGTAGGGCACAATGGGGACCAGATCTACAACATCTTCAGAATCCTCTTCCAGTGGACACTCCCTGTTGGTGGGGGACCCTTCTGGTACCAACCTAGCACCATCTTTGTCTGCCACCCTGCTTACTACCACCGCCCTCCCTGTAGCTCCCCACCCAGTTGCCCATGCCCGCTCACCCAGGAGGTTGGGCATTTCCTTCACCCGAGGCACCTCTGCCCCTTCCCAAGTCAGCACTGCTGCCCTCCGTGAGGAGACTACTGATCTGAGGTCCATCTCTGAGGGTCAGACAAACATTGTGAATGCCATCCAGGGACTGGCAGCACAAGTAAAACAGAGCAATGCGTTACTGGAGATATTCAGAGTGCACTGGCTGGCCTGCAGAGATCCTTTCAGGCTCCTGCCTCATCACTGATGGCAGCCAGTCACACTTTGTCTACTGTCCCCCCTCCACCTACCTCTTCCCAATCCCAAACCCCTCTTCCCAAACCCAGCCAAAGGACACAGACATCCATGCATGCATCCACTTCAACAGCCAAGTATACCACAGTCAAAGACAAGCACCACAAGACCCACCACAGGCATACTCACAAACAACACCAACCTGCAGACATACCAACAATCACTACTTGCACCGACTCCTGCAGCACCCCTACCTTCACAGACACTACACCACTCACACCTGGTGGTACCACACCAACACTCCCTGATCCAGCCACAAGTCCTATCTTACCCACAGTCAGCACACAATCAGACCCCCAGACATCCACCCCAGTCACCACAACCACCGGACATACCCTCATGCAGCACATCTTCCATACCTGCAGATACCACCCCAACAGACAGTCAACCATCCACCATTGCATCTCCCAGCACCTCCTACCCCATTCTCCCAAGACACCTAAATGCCCACACTTACCCACCCAAGCATTCCTCGACACACATGCACCCAAGACATCCACAATGACACATCCTACAAGTACTCCCTCGCCTTCTACTCCCAAACATTTTTGTCATGACCGCTCCCATGTGGCTAAGAAGTATTCCTCTCAGAGTTGAACCTTTTCCCTACTCCTCTCCCATCCTTTGTGACCCCCAAATGAACCATTTCCCTGAACAAAGTCCAGCCTTTCAGCCTCCAAATCATCCTCTGTTTCCCCGCTAGAACCCATGCCCCTTCTTATGCCAAAAAGCCAACCCTTCTAAAGCCCAAACCCAAAGACCTCCTTCCCAAGGCCAGGCCTAAACCCAGAGATCCCCCTCCCAAACCCAGACCCCCCATCCCCACAATCCCTGAGGTACCTGCCTGCCACCTTGATGTCCCTACCCTGTGAAGGTAATCTAGCAGCCAGGAGTCATGTAGGGGCACACATATGTGCCATTTGTGTCTTGGGCACTTTGAAATATGGACTGGCCAACAGCCTTCTGGTCACCAATAGTTATTTATATTCTTATTTATTTATATATCTAATTAACATATCTTGGCCAACCAGTTGTTGGATTTAGTGGTAACATACTTGTCCTGCCTTTCTTTACACATTGCTGTTTTGGTCTTGCCTGCTTTGGTTTTTGAGTGGGTTCTGTGTATGTGTGTTAGTTGTGGTAGTTATTGCGTCTGGGCAGCATGTGGGGGAGTGTGCCTGCCACATGTCCCGTTGTGATGGCTGTGTGCTGTGTGTTGTATATGTTTGTGTTTGGTACATATATGTGTGTTATTAGTTTGTGCATTGTTGGTGTTGACATGTGTAATTGTGGTGTTGTGTGGCCTAGTGTGGTTGTTGCATCTGCGTGCGTGTGTGTGGTGATGGTTATGTGAAAAGTGTTATGTGTTGTGTTAGCACGGTTTGACATGTGCCTCATTGTATAGCTGTGTGTAGGTGTATATTGGCTTAACATGATGTAATGTGGAGATGTTTAATGTGTTTGCTTTCCATGGCATTTGTGTAGTTGCTGTTGTGGTGTAATTGTGTGACTTGGTGGTGTTGAGTATTATTGTGTTGGACTATGCCAGTGCTGTGTGTGTGCAGGGTGGTGTGTGTATTGCTTGTGTGTGTTGGCCGTGGTGTGTGTCTGTATGGGGATGCATGTTGTGTACATGTACATTAATTGACAGTATACAACAGTGTCTGGTAAGTGTGTGCACTTAAGGTTGCTGTTGTTGGTGACGTCGCTGGTTCCGAAGTCGTTGGTTGAGCAGGAGCAGCGGAACGACGTGTAGCTCGGGTTCCATGGCGGCTGAAGATAAGTATGTGTTCCTGAAGGTGAGTGTCTCCTTTTATAGCGTTGGTTTCCAGGGTTTTGGTGGTGGTGCGACTGCAGCGTAAACCTTGGCGGTGTGCAGCCTCATAATCAGTCCAGTGGAAACATGGTCCCCTCCAGCTTGAAGGTGGGTACTGCCGTTCATGGTGGCCTGACCGCACTGGCGGTACAGGTGGTGATTTGTCTGTGTTCTGTTGGGAAGACTGTCATGGCTATAATATGGCGGTCTTCTCCACCGGCCCATCAGTGGTGCAACCGCCCCGCCAACATGGCAGTTCTGGTACCACCAAACTCGTAATGACCTGCTCAGTTCTACACATTCAGTCAGTGTGTTAATTGATGTCCTATACAGATTTGTACCACATCAAACTCTGGTGTGTGGTTTATTACACCAGATTTCTGGACATTTGTGATGAAAAAAACATGTAGTATTAAAATAATTTAGGCATGTCCTCGATTCTGTGAATTCTTGAAATGTGTAAATGAAATCATGTTTTGCAATAAACATACATGCATTGCTTCAAATGGCACTGTGAATCATGCCTACAATTTATTGCAGCGGCTGCATTCTTTACAACTTAACTCACAAGTTTCTGTCACCTTGTTCTGTTAATGTGCCATATACTTGGTTTTAGGAACATAGGTGGTCATTACAACCCTGGCGGACTGTGTTAAAGCTGCGTGAATAGCGCAAACAGGCCGGCAGACAACAAAAGGGAATTATGACCATGGTGGAAACCGCCAACAAAGACAGCCACTTTAACACTCCGACCGCCATGGCGGTACAGACAAACAGCGCAGCGGTACCGCCAACAGACATGCGGGAGACAATGTACCGCCCACACTATTACAACCCGCCAATCGGCCACCTTTTCCGGGGCGGATTCACCGTGGATAAAAACACGGCAGAAACATCTTTTGCTACGGGAAAACGCTCACCTGAACACATTCCACGAGGAACGACGACTCCATGGAACCAGAGCTGCAAATACTCCCTGCCCTTGTCTTTCTGCTCCTCTACAAACAGCTACGTAGGCGCAGAAGACACCGGTGAGTACTGCACCTACGACACGGGGGAGGGGGGAGGCAAAAGTTAGGGGGGCACCCACCAAACACCCTCACCCCCACCCTCGCATATCACAACATACACACCAATGCATTCACAAAAATCACAAGAACAACCCACAATCCCCCCGGAAGAATGAAAACACAATGCGAAATTCGGTCAAACATTATAATGTGCCACTATACATGTCATACAAAAATATACTGATATATATTAGAAAATCTCTCATAATTATATACAATACGAGAAGTAGTGCAGATATGTACACAACAATGTCCGTGCACCAACAGTCCAAAAATGCATGGCCGAGGTCCATAAATGACACCTGACCACAATCGGAGAGAACACTGCCGGGGCATCAGATAGAAATACTACAGGCACCTCAGGGGGAAGGGAAGGGGGGGCACCTCAGCCAGATGGATGCGAAGCCAAATCCACGACGGGGCACCATGCCCATTGACGTATCCTGGGGGGTGCAAAGCCACAGTCCAGTTGTGGGGGAGGAGGTGGGGGTCCGCCGCCAGTCCGCTGTACTGCAATATTGTGCCTGGAGACAGTGGAACGCACCTTCCCCCGTAGGTCATTCCACCTCTTCCTGATGTCCTCCCGATTTCTTGGGTGCTGTCCCACAGCGTTGACCCTGTCAACTATTCTGCGCCATAACTCCATTTTCCTGGCTACTGATGTGTGCTCTACCTGTGAGCCAAATAGCTGTGGCTCTACCCGTATGATTTCCTCCACCATGACCCTGAGCTCCTCCTCGGAGAAGCGGGGGTGTCTTTGGCGTGCCATGGGGTGGTGTGTGTGATGTGTGGGGTGGTGTATGTGTTGATGAGTGTGGTGAGTGTAGTGGTGTGTGGTGTTTTGTGCGTGGAAGTTGTGTGGGTGATGGTGTTGTGTGCCTCTGTGTGATGGGGTTGTCAATTGCTGTGCTGTCTCTCTGGCCTTCTTTCAGAATTTGTGGTCGTAGGGGTTTGTGGGTGATGTGGGTGTGTGTTTTATATAGTGTTGGGTGTGTGGGAGTGTTGTTTGTATGTGTATCAGGTGTGTGTATTTGGAATTGTCCAATGTGGTGGTGTTTTGTAGATGTGTGTGTATTTTGAGAGCAGCGGTGTGTACCGCCAATGGAATACCGCGGTTGAAAGACCGCTGCGTGGATTCGTGGGTCGTAATAGCATGGGAGTGTTTCTGTTGGCGTGGAGGTGGAGGATTTGTTTCCGCCAGTTTATCACTGACCTTTGGTGTGGCGGTGTTGTGTGGGTGTCTGAATTTCGGCGGATTCCGAGATGTGTGTCATAATAGCTGTGGCGGTCTACCGCGGCGGTGTATTGGCGGTCTTCTGCACGGCGGTAAGCGCCTTTTAGCGCCAATGTTGTAATGACCACCATAGTTTGTGTTACCTTTGTGCATACTTCATACTGTGAATTCACAATTTTGCAGAATTTAATCACTGGTGGCTACTTGAATGCCAAATGGTAGAGGTTAGGTGTAACATTGTCGGGTTTTAGTCTAATGCTATAAAATTACAATACTTTGTAAACAAATCAAAGCTCATTTTGCAATTTCTTTGCATGTATAGTCCCATCCAAAATATACTTATGCCCAGAGCCTAATGGCGTTAGCCTTCTCTGGTAACCTATGAGAAACCTCAAGCCTACTGGCATTAGCGTGGACATGTTCATAGAATTTCCTGTGTTAAAACCATTTCTGCGCAAAAGGCCCTTATTTTTCTTTTTAAAACATGTGGCACGCACCCTCACCCTCACGGAATGGTATTCACCGTGAACTACCACTAATTTTACTGAGACACTGTACTTTGCCCTTCAGTTAGAGGCCTTGTAAAATATGTTTTCAATTAGGGGAGAGGGTGGGGAATTGGTTACCTGTGCTCTGTGGCATTCCCAATTCACCTGTCCACGTGTCTTAGTTGCTGAGGCAGTGTTTACTTGGGTCAACAATCTTCTCTGTGCCATCTAGAGGCACCATTTTGAAAGGGTGTGCTGTAGCTGTCCAGGACTCTGTATTTTATGGTCTCTTCCTATAAAAAGAAGGAATCTGCATGGATGTGTCACTGGTGTGCCAAAAGCACAACAAGGGCAAGTCTGTCTGCGCCCATATCACCCGACTGGTGCCAGGGACTGGTAATTAGCAAATTTCACAGCAATCCTCTTTCCTATTCCCTTGAGGGTTTGTTATTATGCTAGGCCTGATTCTGATATTTGTCTGCACACTGTTAATCTATTGGGGGTGGTTTTGACCTGTAAGCACTGTAACATCTCTCTTAACCTAGGAATCACAACTCCTCCATAAGGACAAAATTCCTTTTTTATCATTAACTAGCATTCACTAGCCAAACATAAACTAGATATCCTGAGTTTCATAGAAGACCATTGAACTGATGCCTTATTTTTTTACTAAGACCTGGCTTGATAAGGGTGTTGTGCCTCATATAGTTCAAGCTGTGCCAGAAGGCTATTGTATAATTAGAAGTGACCTCAATAGCAAAAGAGTTGTCATTGTTTTTAAAATAATTTTTACTTTTTTTTTTTATCTGATCATATACTTCCTGTTTGCCAAGGTGTTATCTTCCCTGTTGAACAGTGGAGTAGAGTGGATGAACATAGATTATAGTATCATAGATGGGCAAAAAGTGTAGTACAGTGTTGTAGAGTGGAGTTGCATAGAGTAGAGTGTCAGACAGTGGAGCGGCATAGAGCGGAGTATAGTACAATGGCAATTAGTATGATAAAGTGTAGTAGAGTGGAGTACACTGGAGTGGGGTAGTATTGAGTGGAATTTATAGATTTATAGAGTGGAGTAGCGTGCCATAGGCTATAGTGGCATGGAGTGTAGTAGAGTGGACTGGCACAGCATACAGTTGAGTAAAGTGTCATAAATTGGAGTACTATGTTGTACAGTAGAGTGTAGTGGGGTGTCATGCATTATTTGACATTGATATAGACATGAGTAGAATACAGTTGCATACAGTGTAGTTGATTTTTGTAGAGAGGTTTGGTGTATAGTACAGATCAGCGTTATAGAATGTAATACAGTGGAGCGGGATACAGAGTACAATGAGATTGAGTAGTGTAGAGTGGAGTGACATACAGTGGAGTAATGGAGTGGACTACTGTGTCAGAGTAGAGTGGAGTAAAGTCTGGTACAGTGGCATACACAGAATTGTGTACAGTGTTGTATAGTGGAGTATCTCAATTTTAGACTCCATCTTTTACACATCTGACATTGCACAGAAACACATTTTTATTTGACATTGCATTTACAGTGTGGTTTAAAACTGCTAACGTGTGCCTACTTAAATGCATTAGGAAAATGTAACCACTTTTACAAACATGCATACAAATGTTTTATTTAAAAATATTTCCATGTAGTCATTATTAGTGTTTTATGGTTACTCTTTAAATTGCATTAGTTGAAGTAACATGTATTTCTTTTTTCATGTTTTGTATTTATTGTGAAATTTGAAAGTGCATATGTATAACCATGCATTGAACTGCACATTAAGGCCCTCATTATGACATTGGCGGTAAGTCCCGCTTACCGCCATGCTGACTGCCACCAACATACTGCTGGAGCAGCAGCTTACCACTACCCATATTATGATACACACATAGCAATCCGTCACTATACAGCCACACACGCAAGTCCGCCAGCCCAAAGGTCAGTGATAAACTGGCGGTATCAAAACCCACACTGTTACGCCAACAGAACTATGCCCACAGCATTATGACCCACAAATCACTGCAGAGGACATTCAACCGTGGTAAACCATTGGCGGTACATACCGCTGCGCTCAAAATACACATACTCAAACAAAACAACACTACATTGGACAATTCAAACTACACACACCTGACACACATACACACACCACACTCACACACCCACACCACTATAAAACACACACTACCCACAACCCTTTATGACTAAAATAAAATTGACATCTGAGAGAGAGAGACACCAAGAGCACCCACAGAACCAGAGCCACATAACACCATCACCCATACACCATCCACGCACCTTACAGCACACACCCCAACACATCACCCCACACACCCTCACACACACCACTCACACTACACCCATAGCACCACAAAGACACCCCAGGTTCTCAGAGGAGGAGCTAAGGGTCATGGTTGAGGAAATCATCATGGTAGAGCCACAGCTATTCGGATCACAGGTGCAGCAGACATCCATTGCAAGGAAGATGGAGCTATGGCGTAGAATCGTGGACAGGGTAAACGCCATGGGACAGCACCCAAGAACAAGGAATGACATCAGGAAGAGGGGGAACGACCTATGGGGGAAGGTGCGATCCTTGGTAGCAAGACACCAATACAGAGGACTGGCCGTGAACCCCCACCTCCTCCCCTACAATTAACAACATGGGAGGAACAAGTCTTGGCAATCATGCATCCTGAGGGTCTGGCATGAGTAGCAGGAGGACTGGACTCTGGTAAGTCAACTCTTTACTACTTTCACCCCCCTACCTGCATGCCATCAAATACCCCCAGCCCTACCCTCACCCCCATCACTCCACCACCTCATAGACGCCCCACCGTCACAACCCACCCATCCCAATACCAATCCCTTCACATAACCAATGCACACACCTCTATCACAGACCTTCATGGAAACCCATCACTAAAGCATGCACATTATAGAGAATCACCTAGCCCACAAAATCACTACTCACACAAGGCAAAGCTGACAGGGCAACACACCCATGCACAAGAGGTCACACGCAGAAAGAATAACACTGCATTTATATCCCCACAGGTCCCCCACCCAACGTCACCGGAGAGGAGGTGCCAGCAAGATCCTGTTCCCCCACAGAAGAGGCCCACAGTGATGACAGCAGCTTTGGACACCTGGATCTGGATTACCAACCTGGCCCATCAGGGATCTCCGGACAGTCGGCTACCCAGGCAGTCCCAAACCACCACAGAGCCTCCCCCTCAGGAAACACCATCACAGCACCCACGCAGTGGGCCCATACCTCTGTCCCCAGGACACATCAATCAGCAGTGTGTCCACCACTACAGGGACCCCAAAAAACAGGACGATCAAGGACCTGGGGTCAGTGGCAGTGGGCACACGGTTCAGGGGACAGAGGCACAGGACAACAGGGAAGCTGGGAGGACAGCTGTGCGACAGGAGAGGACAGGCCCAGGGAACTGACTCTCTAGAAGGCACTCACCAACATCCTGGGAGCATACCACCATTCCCAGGAGACGATGGGCCACATACTGGACAAGTTGCAGGAGACCCAGCGGCTGCAGGAAGGAGAGTATCTGAGGATTAGGGAGGACCTGAAGGACATCCACACCACCCTGGTCACTATTGCAGGGGTGCTGGCAGACATGGCCAACACCATGAGGGAGGCAGGGGCACACCACCGGCCCCTGACATTAGCCACACCGATGAACAGCCCTCCACCTCCGCTGCCGCTAGTGGACAGGAGGCCCCGCCACAGGAACAACAGGCCACCAGCACCCCTCCCCCTGCAGAAACATTGCCAAGACCCCCACCAGGAAATAGGACTCCCCTGATTGTCACCCTTGTGTCCCACTCTATCACCCTGTCCACCTTGAACTGCCATTGCTCCACTTCATATGCCCCCTTGGACAATGCACCTGTGATACAAATAGACTGGACTCTATCCTCGACTTTCCTCCACCATCACCCCAGCACACTGCATCCCCTCTACTTATTGGCACTTAAATAAACAGCATTTAAAAAAATATAAGTATGGAGTCTGTCAAATGATTGAACTATGTATTTGTTTAACATGCTTTATACCCAACTGTACAGGAATGTATACATAGGAATGACCTGTAGTAGGCTGCAGTCAACACACCAGGTACCAGAGAGGGGCACAGATATCTGAAAATAGAGATTTCAAAGGGTACAATAAGTGGCCATAGAATTGGGAGAATCTGCCTGCCATATACAATGTCCAACACAAAACTGTCAATGTAAAGTGAAGTTACAGTGTCTTACCTGTGTGTCACTGGAAGTACTGTCATATTATTGCTGTTCTGTTGTCCTCATCCTCATCCTCTGCCTCCTCATCTTCACTGTCCACAGGGTCCACTGCTGCACATGGCCATCTCCAGCCTCATCCTCCTGCAGAAAAGGCACCTGGCGTCTCAAGGCAGGGTTATGCAACATGCAGCATGCCACGATTATCTGGCTGACCTTCTTGGGCGAGTAGTACAGGGATCCACCAGTTAGATGGAGGCAACGAAACCTGGCCTTCAGGAGGCCAACGGTCCTCTCAATAGTCCTTTATGGCCTCCCATGTGCCTCATTCTAACGTTCCTCTGCCCTTGTCCTGGCATTCCTCACTGGGGTCAGTAGCCATTAGAGGTTGGAGTAACCAGAGTCACCTGCAAATATCAAGGGATACCTGTTAGACACACACTAACCCTTATGGCCAACACCATACCCATACACCAACATCCACTGGGTGGGAACCAGGGCTCACCTATTAGCCACACCCAGTGCCTCTGGAGGTGAGCTATCACATATGGGATGCTGCTATTCCTCAGGATAAAGGCATCATGCACAGAGCCAGGATACTTGACATGGGAGATGTACTGGTCGCCAGGCACTCTATCTGCCCATTCATGGAGTGAAAGCTCTTTCGATTTCTGAACACCTGTTCATTTCTCTGGGGGGGGGAACAAATGCAATATGTGTACCATGAATAGCCCCAATTATGTTGGGGATATGTCCCATTGCATAGAAGTCAGCTTTCACTGTGGCCAAATCCCCCACCTTGGGGAAAACAATGTAGCTGCACATGTGTTTAATCAGGGCAGACAACACTCTGGTCAGCACTATTGAGAACATTGGCTGTGACATTCCTGCTGCCAAGCCCAGTGTCACTTGGAAGGAGCCAGTTGCCAAGAAATGGAGCACAGATAGGACTTGCACAAGAGGGGGGATCCCGGTGGGCTGACAAATAGCAGATTTCAGGTCAGGCTCCAATTGGGCACACAGCTCTGTGATTGTGGACCTGTCCAGTCTATAGGTGAGGATAATGTGCCTGGCCTCCATTTTTTCCAAGTCCACCAGGGGTCTGTACACAGGGGGATGTCTCCATCTCCTATTCATCTGCAGCAGTTGTAATCTAGGGGGAAAAACGGGGAGCAGCTGGTCAGTCTGCCACATTTCCAAACACTACACTGCATTGCATGTTGTGACTGTAACAGTATATTGTTGTATAGACCCAAATGGTGCCTATGTGTACTGTGACACAGTTAGGTGCCATGGCCTACCCCCCCCCTGAAATGGCATCCACCTGTCCACTGTGGATGGACATGTGGAAATGAGGTAATGCCGCTGACGTTGTGCGCCATTGCGGGAGGTGATCGAGTACCGCCGTACAACTCCTCATTGGTTGTCAATGGGCCCTATGGGTTACAGTGGCCAATAGTGATGTACGCCGGCGGTGGCGGTACTCACCGCCGTGGATGTGACCATCCTTTTCTGTTCACTCACATGCTACCTGACCTTCAGCAGGAGAGGACCTACACTGCAAGTGCTGCTGTGACCTGTGTCTGGAACCAACCATGGCTCATGTCAGTGGGGAAATGGCCCCACCTTCACCGCTGTGGAGTTGGAGAGACTGGTGGATGGGGTCCTACCACAGTACCGAATGCTGTATGGGCCTCCAGACCAACAAGTGAGTACACTGTGAGCACGATGCATGGTGCATGAATGCATGGAGTGCTGTGTGTGATGGCCTTGTGTAGGGTAGGTTGGTGGATGGGCCCTGGGCAGCATGCTGCATGTCTGGTTGGCAATGTCTGTGCGTAAGGGGATGTGAGGGCTATGGTGGGACATGAGTGTAACAGGCCAGATGGTCTGACTGATACCTTTTTCTATGTGCATTTGTCTGCAGGTCAGCGCCCATCAGAAAAAGGGTATATGGCGTGCCATCACCAAGATGGTGCGGACCCTGGGGGTCTACGGCAGGCGGAGCATCCACTGTCGCAAACGGTGGGAGGAGCTGAGATGCTGGGCAAGGAAGATGGCGGAGGCCCAGCTGGAGATGGCCTTCCAATGAGGAAGGGGTGCCCGTTGAACCCTGACCCCCCTGATGGCCCGCATACTGGCGGTGGCCTATCCGGAGCTGGATGGGTGCTTGAGGGCATCACAGCAGCCACAAGGGGGTGAGTACCGTTTTCCAATATACTACTTGCACATGGTGGGGTGATCTGCAGGTGGGGGATGTGGGCCTGTGGGTGCCCCTAGGCCAGGCTGGACATTGCAGGGTAGGTCCTATGTTGGGCAGGGTCTGCTGTACACCACCTCCTACCAAGCTAGTAGGCATCCACTACTGGGCGAGGGTCTGTGGGTCTCAGGTATGCTGCTATTGTCGTTAGGTATTCCTTTCCATAGGCCGGTGACTAGCATTGTGACTGGTTGTGCATTGCCTAGTGCTTAGGGCTGTTCCCTGTGTGTGTGTGTGTCCTGTACGCTAACGGAGGTGTTGGAAGAGCCACAGGCCATGTGTATCGTTTGTCTCTTCCCCCCTTTTTGTTTTGTCACCCTGTCCTTATGTGCATTAGCATCATCTGGCGGACGCACAGAGCCACCGGTGGTGGAGGAAGCTGCATCCCACAGGGCCCATGAGGATGAATCCACAGACAGTGAGGGCACCAGTGGGATGGAGGGCGAGGGGAGCACCACGGCAGTGACAGGAGGGGACAGTTCTGACAGTGATTCCTCCTCCGATGGAAGCTCCCTGGTGGTGGTGGACACCTCTGTGCCCACCCCAACTACAGGTACAGCCACCACCCCTGTACCAGCACCGCCCTCCCAGCAGCCCCTCAGAGTGTTTTCTGTGCCTGCTCAACCAGGAGGGTGGGCATCTCCATCGCCCCAAGCACCTCAGGCCCTGCCCCATTTAGCCCTGCTGCCCTGAGTGAGGAGGCTATTGACCTCCTGCGATCCATCTCTGTTGGGCAGTCAGCCATTGTGTATGCCATCCAGGGGCTGGCAGCCCATTTGCAACAAACTAATGCATTCCTGGAGGGCATTCACTCTGCCATGGTGGCCCAACAGAGATCAATCCAGGCTCTGGCCTCCTCTCTGATGGCAGCCATTGTCCCTTCCCTGTTTCTAGCCCCCCCTCCGACTTCTTCTACCCAGTCCCATTCCCCTCAACCCCAACCTATCCCAAGCACACAGGTAGACCAGCATTACACAAGACAACACACAGGAGTGGCGCAAGTAAACACAAGCACCCCGCATCATCCCACAGGCACTCACACAAACACTATCCAGATGCAGACATACCAACATCCACTGCCTCCACTGTTCCCCCTTCCTCCTCGTCCTCCACCTCCCTCCCAGTAGCGTCTCCACTCACACCTGCATGCACTACATCCTCATCCACTACCTCCATCACCATCACGCCTATCACTACACACCCCTCACTGTCAGTCACCACCCCCATTTCCATGCACACATCCCCTGTGTCCTCTCCCACTGTGTCTGTGTCCCCTTTTCTCAAAGTGCACAAACGCAAGCACTCAGACACCCAACACCCATCCACTTCACAACAGCATCCACCCCATGCACCTGCACCCAAACACAGCAGACAGACACCTCCTACAACCACTCCCTCTTCCTCCACTCCCAAACCATCACCCTCTTCCCACCCCAATGTCCCTAAGAAGTTTTCCTCTCCACCGTTGACTTCTTCCCCACACCTACCCCCATCCTTCAGAACCCAGGAGAGCACCTCAGCCACCCAGTCTACGGCCACAGTAGTGTTGACAGCTACTGCAGGTGGGAGAGGCTCCAGGGAACAAGGCAGCAGCACTGAAAGTGTGCCTGCACCAAGTGCGTCAAGGAAGGTCAAGGAGGCACCACCAGCTGCCAAAGGGAAGGGCAAGGAGGCACCACCAGCTGCCAAAGGGAAGGGCAAGGGGTTTGCACCAGCAGGCAGGAAGGACAGGAGGCCTGGTGCTGGGACTGATTCTGAACCCCAACCACCAACTATGGCGCTTCAGCCGTCCGAGGCTGCAGGGGATGGGCTGGAACCTCCCACCACCACTGCCAGCAACGCCACCAGCACTGCCACCAGCAGCAGAAGCCCCAGTGGACACCCGTCCGAGGCTGCAGGGGATGGGCTGGAGCTTCCCCCCACCACTGCCAGCACTGCCACCAGCAGCAGCAGCCCCAGTGGGCAGCCGTCCAAGGCTGAAGGGGATGGGCTGGACCCTCCCCCCACCACTGCCAGCCCCGACACAAGCACCGCCACTGCCAACACTGAGCAGCTGTCACCGCCTGCAGGCAGTGTGTAGTTCTGCCTCCATGGGCTGTAGTCTGTCCTGGACCCTGCAAATTCTGTGGGTGTGACACCCAGGTGAGAGACTGTGACCTTGCACTCCCCAAGTGCTGCATCACAGGGCACAAGGCCCCCTCCAGAACCAGTGGAAGAGGCCATCCACTCACCCCATCCTTGCCAGGATGAAGCACACTGGGCAAAAGGCTCCCTCCAAAACCAGTGAAAGAGGCCATCCACTGTAGGAAGGTAGCCTCTTTCTAGCCTTGTTACCCCCACTTTTGGCCTGTTTGTGAGTATATGTCAGGGTGTTTTTACTGTCTCACTGGGATCCTGCTAGCTAGGGCCCCAGTGCTCATAGTGGAAACCCTATGTTGTCAGTGTGTTTGAAATGTGTCACTGGGATCCTGCTAGCCAAGACCCCAGTGCTCATAAGTTTGTGGCCTATATGTGTTCCCTGTGTGGTGCCTAACTGTATCACTGAGGCTCTGCTAACCAGAACCCCAGTGTTTATGCTCTCTCTACTTTTAAAATTGTCACTGCAGGCTAGTGACTAATTTTACCAATTCTGATTGGCACACTGGGACACCCTTATAATTCCCTAGAATATAGTACCTAGGTACCCAGGGTATTGGGGTTCCAGGAGATCCCTATGGGCTGCAGCGTTTCTTTTGCCGCTGCTGCCAACCCTCAGACAGGGTAGCCCAGTCCCAGGAAGGCAGAACAATGAATTTTCTCTGAGACATGGTGTTACACCCTCTCCCTTTGGAAATAGGTGTTAAGGGCTGGGGACGAGTAGCCTCCCCCAGCCTCTGGAAAGGCTTTGAAGGGCACAGATGGTGCCCTCCTTGCATAAGCCAGTCTACACCAGTTCAGGGAGCCCCCAGCCCCTGCTCTGGCGCAAAACTGGACAAAGGACAGGGGAGTGACCACTCCCCTGTCCATCACCACCACAGGGGTGGTGCCCAGAGCTCCTCCAGTGTGTCCCGGACCTCTGCCATCTTGAGTGGTCAGTGCCAGCAGGTGAAATCAGAGCCCCCTCCTGATAGGTACTTACCTGGTTTGGTAGCCAATCCTCCTCTGAGGGCTATTTAGGGTCTCTCCTGTGGGTTTCTCTTCAAATAACAAATGCAAGAGCTCCCCAGAGTTCCTCTGCACTACTCTCTTCAACTTCTGCCATGGATCGACCGATGACTGCTCCAGGACGCCTGCAAAACCGCAGCAAAGTAGCAAGAAGACTACAGCAACATTGTAACACCTCATCCTGCCGACTTTCTCGACTGTTTCCTGGTGGTGTATGCTCTGAGGGCAGTCTGGCTTCACCCTGCACTGGAAGCCAATCCCCTGTGCGTCGATGGAATCTTCCCCCTGCTAACGCAGGCACCAACCTTCTGTATCACCCGTCCTCTGGGTCCCCTCTCATCTTGACGAGCATGGTCCCTGGAACACAGGAGCTGGATCCAAGTGTCCCTGACAGTCCAGTGGCCCTTCTGTCCAAATTTGGTGGAGGTAAGTCCTTGCCTCCCCATGCCAGACAGTAATCCTATGTACTGCGTGAACTGCAGCTGCTAGGGCTTCTGTGCACTTTTGCAAGACTTCCTTCATGCACAGCACAGCCCAGGTCCCCAGCACTCTGTCCTGCATTGCCCAACTCGCGGAGTTGACCTCCGACTTTGTGGAACCCTCTTTTGTTGTGCTGAGACCACCGCTGTACTCAGATCTTCTGAATGCCTGTTCAGGTGCTTCTGTGAGTGCTGCCTGCTTCTGCATGGGCTCTCTGTGTTGCTGAGTGTCCCCTCTGTCTCTCCCTCCAAGGGGCGACCTCCTGGTCAGTCCTGGGCCCTGGTAGCACCCAAAATCCTCAACCACGACTCTTGCATCTAGCAAGGCTTGTTTGCGGTCTTTCTGCGTAGAAACAATTCTGCATCCTCCAGCACGCCGTGGGACATCTTCTGACCAAAGGAGAAGTTCCTGGCTCCTTCCGTTGGTGCAGAATCTTCAGCTTCTTCCACCCAGAGGCAGCCCTTTTGTACCTTCATCCGGGGTTTAGTGGGCTCCTGCACCCTCTGGACACTTGCGTGACTCTTGGACTTGGTCCCCTTCCTTTGCAGGTCCTCAGGTCCAGGAATCCGTCTTCAGTGCTTTGCAGTCGGTTGTTGTCTTTGCAGAATCCCCTATCTCGACTTTACTGTCTTTCTGGGGTAGTAGGATAACTTTACTCCTACTTTTCAGGGTTCTGGGGTGGGGTTTCTTGGACACCCTTAGTGTTTTCTTACACTCCCAGCGACCCTCTACACACTACACTAGGCCTGGGGTCCATTCGTGGTTCGCATTCCACTTTTGGAGTATATGGTTTGTGTTGCTCCTAGGCCTATTGTCTCCTTTTGCATTCTATTGTGTTCTACAGTATTTGCACTACTTTTCTAACTGTTTACCTACCTGATTTTGTTTTGTGTGTATATTACTTACCTCATAAGGGAGTATATCCTCTGAGATACTTTTGGCATATTGTCACTAAAATAAAGTAGCTTTATTTTTAGAAACTCTGAGTATTGTGTTTTCTTATGATATAGTGCTATATGATATAAGTGGTATATTAGGAGCTTTGCATGTCTCCTAGTTCAGCCTAAGCTGCTCTGCTATAGCTACCTCTATCAGCCTAAGCTGCTAGAACACTTCTAATCTACTAATAAGGGATAGCTGGACCTGGCAGAAGGTGTAAGTACCACTAGGTACCCACTATAAGCCAGGCCAGCCTCCTACATCCACTCACCCCATCCTTGCCAGTATGAAGCACACTGGGCACAAGACCCCCTCCAGAACTAGTGGACGAGGCCATCCACTCACCCCATCCTTGCCAGGATGAAGCACACTGGGCACAAGGCCCCCTCCAGAACCAGTGAAAGAAGCCATCCACTCACCCCATCCTTGCCAGGATGAAACACACTGGGAACAAGGCCCCCTCCAGAACCAGTGGAAGAGGCCATCCACTCACCCCATCCTTGCCAGGATGAAGCACACTGGGCACAAGGCCCCCTCCAGAACCAGTGGAAGAAGCCATCCACTCACCCCATCCTTGCCAGGATGAAGCACACTGGGCACAAGGCCCCGTCCAGAAGCAGTGGATAAGCCATCCACTTGAGAGACTGTGGCCTTGCATTCCCCTGGACCAAGCAGTGGGAAAACCACCCACTAGATAGACTGTGGCTGTGCACTCCCCAGTATCAAGCAGTGAGCAATCCACCCACTAGAGAGACTGTGGCTTTGCACTCCCCAGGACCAAGCAGTGGGCAAACCACCCACTGGAGAGACTGTGGCCTTGCTCTCCCCAGGACAAAGCACGGGGCATGTTGCCCCCTCCAGAACCAGTGGGCAAGACACCCACTTGAGAGACTGTGGCCTTGCACTCCCCAGAACAAAGAACAGGGCATGTTGCCCCCTCCAGAACCAGTGGGCAAGACACCCACTTGAGAGACTGTGGCCTTGCTCTCCCCAGGACAAAGCACGGGGCATGTTGCCCCCTCCAGAACCAGTGGGCAAGACACCCACTTGAGAGACTGTGGCCTTGCACTCCCCAGAACAAAGAACAGGGCATGTTGCCCCCTCCAGAACCAGTGGGCAAGACACCCACTTGAGAGACTGTGGCCTTGCACTCCCAAGGACAAAGCAATGGGCATGTTGCCCCCTCCAGAACCAGTGGGCAAGAAACCCACTTGAGAGACTGTGGCCTTGCACTCCCCAGGACAAAGAACAGGGCATGTTGCCTCCTCAAAAACCAGTGGGCAAGACACCCACGTGAGAGACTGTGGCCTTGCACTCCCAGGACAAAGAACAGGGCATGTTGCTCACTGCAGAACCAGTGGGCTTGTTCCGGCATCCGGCTGAGGTCTCCCCCTCCCCCTGAGGTGCCTGCCTATTTGACAACTGATGCCCCTGCAGTGTTCTATCCAGATTGGTGCAGGATTCGAGTGTGCCCTTTGGCCATGTGTGCCCTTTGCACTATGAACTGGGAAGTGTCCCTTTTTTTATATGCGTGTACAGATCTGTATCATGGCCAAAACTGATTTTTCATTTTATTTTTGGACTGATTACAAACATTTTTGTAAATTCCTTATATAAAAAAATACAAAAAAATATATATTTGTTTAGGATAGTATAGTATGTGTTTAGGTTAGTATCTGTTGTCCTCCATGTGTCCCGTCTCATAAGGGGGGTGGGGGTTGATGTATAGAACGTTTCGTTACATGTAATAAGTACGTTTAGCTTAGGTTAGTTAGGGACAGTTGTGGACAATGAGTAGTTAGGGTAGATTAGGGTAGGTAAGACTTTTCCCCGAGTTTCCTCTTCTGTGATTACTGTTTAATAAATATATAGTGAACCCTTTACAGTATGTGTTTAATGCTTGTTGATCAGGGCCTTGGCATTAGTGTATATTATTTTTGTTCTATTACATTTGTGTCCTATGCTACAAACAAATCCCAACTGAGCAGTAAGATTGGCAGCTACCCCAGAGCTACCTTGCAAAGATTCCACCATTCATTGCAACCACCAATCACAGTTAATATGGATCCCAAAGTGTTTTCAAAGTCACAAACAGTGCTTCCAGATTTGGTATTGGGGGAACTGTTTTAGGTGTGACTGCAGTGTGATGTTGAAGGACACCCTTATAAGGTGAGTTGTCGTAAGCACTCTTGTAGTATGGTCTTCATGACTCACAGACATCATTTGTGACACTGTTCAGCTTGATTACTTATTTGGATGTGAACTCAGACACCTTCATTCATGCAGTTTTTGGAGTGTTTGCTTAGATTTGTGGGCACTGTTATATGTGTTAGTATTGCATGGTGACAACATTTTGCTGCCACTATTTGATGACTTAGATATCCCTTGAGGAAGCATTATCCTGTCCAACACAGCATGATGGTGTATGGTTTCTCACTTCATCAGATATTACCCTCAGGAAGGGCAGAGTATGATGCAATCCTGGCCAGTGTGCAAATGTATCTGACTACATAATTTCAGATCAGTTGTATTGTCAAGCTATGTAATTTGACAGGAGTCACATTTCAGTTATCTACTGCACAGTTGATGTGTCACATTACACAGAGACAAAGTTGTTGTGTAAGTGCTATTTATTGAAAAGTGCTATAGTGGTATATGTACATTGTCCATGATTGTGAGTCCATTATAGTGACATCTTCCATTGTGAGCCTACACAAGTGGTAAAGGAAAATGCATTTGACATGCTGGGGTGATGTGTCAGAAAGTGCAGAGGGACAGGATTTGCCAATGAGTAAGTGAGAGACAATCAATGGGCAGGATGACAAGATATACAGTGGTTTGCAGAACAGTCATTGAGTACAGTTGTTGTAAGACTGGCATGTTACAAAGCGCTGGACCTTGGTAATAGTTGGCCATGTGGCAGGGACTAGTGCTTCCGGGTACTTTTCCTTGTGAAGGTGATCTGTTCCATGTCTTCTTCTTTTGATATGTGTGTTGCCTCCTCTGTCCTTTGTGGTGGTGGTTGTGAAGGGGCAACACACACCTCAGTATTAGAAGACGTGGAGTCAGACATCCCGGTCGCTGCTACCTGTGAAGGTCTTAAGGGCAGTACTGCTGCAAGGAGGATCTGCTGAATCTTAAGAATAGCAGCCACATCACGATGGTAGGCAGCCAGGTCGGCCCCGAGGGGGTCATGATTGCATTCGTGCATGCAGTGGAAGATTTGGGGTGCGAGGTGTTGTGGCAACTCCCTTACTGCAGTGGTGAATTCCTTGACAGTTTCTTGTAGTCCTTGCAGGATGGATGTTAGGGCTTGCATGGCTGCTGCCTGATCTGCAGATGACATCATGCACGAACGCACCCCCCCTCTAGGCTGGCTGCCATAGTTTGCATCCCCACCCGCACCTCCTTGGCCAGCTCCCGCTGTACTCCAACTACAGTTCTCTCAAAGCTGGTGCCTGTGTCGTCTGAGTCCTCAGCTGTATTGGAGCTGGCAGGTCTTACAATTGGGGTGGTGGGTGGATCCTCTGCGATGACTGCTTGTTCTGTGCTCTTCCTTGTGACTGAAGGTGGGGTCTGGAGGGTTCCAAGGACATCTTGGATGGTCTGCTGGGGAATTTTTGTCAGCTCGTCATCCATGTCATCAGGGTATTCCGGGACAGGCATATCAGCAGGAGATCCATAGTCCTCTGAAATGGGGTACAATTAGTGTGTGTGTGTTGTGGCATTAGTGATGTGACAGGCCTGCCTTGTGATGATTTCACATTGTGATCTTGTTTCCTGTTCATTGCTCCAGTCTTTCAGATGGGCATTCTCCCAGGCCTATGGCCCACCTGCATGTCACATGTATTGTATTAAGTTATTGGACTTGTCAGCATCATCTCCTCTAGTGTTGTTTTAGGCCAATTAATGAATTGCCACCTTCTTGTCCTACTCAACCCTCCGTCTACATCCATTCTCATGGTGAGGCCTTTCACTGGCTGTGGGTGCTCTGATGGCACTAGCAGCACACTTAACAAACTGGACCTGCCCCAGTCTCTGATCTTTCACATCCACTTCTATGTAGTTGACATGTAGTGTATCCTATGCATAGCATTGTTATGGCACGATATGGATGTTGGCATTGGTAATGTGTACAGCTGATGTTAGGGAATGTGTGGTACATTGGATTGCCCTGATAGTCGCAGCAGTGTCCTATTTCCTCCTCTGACTGTGCAGGTGTATGTCAGTGACCAGTTACATGTGTCCTCCCCCTCAATGCTGTTGTCTGCGCAGTATGACATTTGGGATGTTGCATTGTGACCCAGGCACAGGATGGACCCTGACATATGCAGTATGGGTGTGACCTTAGTGCTGTGTAGCTCCTAATGTGGATGACATTGGCTGACGTTTGTGACAACTATGGGCATTCACATTTGACAGGACTGGAGCCTTTGTCTTGTTTCAGGGGATTATTGAAGTTGTCATCATCAACCCTCTAATTTAGGTGCTCTTCCCTCCTGGCGTGGCTTTACCTTTGCTCCATCGTTGGCATTGCAGCATGCCCCCATGGGACTGTTGTTGGTGTAGTGTTATGGTGTGCCCCAGCTTCTCTCTGTGCAGGCCATGCCCCCATGCCATACCCCTTTACCCATGCCACTCCATGTATATGATGACATATTGTAGTCTGTATTCCCCCCCTGCTTACATTTGACATTAGTGCATTATAATTCCCCATGCGACTTACCCTGCATGTGCGTTGTCTCCTGGTAGTCTGCGCTGTCCTGTCCTTGAATCCCTGTGACGATCTCCTCAGGGATGATGGCTGTGACCATCTCCTCCATGTGGTCCAGGGCCTCCTGTTGTGCTGGACTCCCAGCTCCAGTCTGCAGTGCTGCCTTCCTGTTCCTGGCCATCTTTTCCTTGGTCCTGCGCTTGCAGTCATGCCAGCGTTTCTTGCACTCGATGACTGTTCTGCGTACTTCTGCCACACTGTTGATCTTGTCAACAATTTGTTGCCATATTGCCTCTCTCCTACTGATTGGCAACTTTGAGGTGACAAACAGTTGGTGCTGGTGTTCCGTCACCTCTTTAACCAGAATTTCCTGCTCCTCTGCACTGAAGCGACACTTTCTTTTCTTCTTAAAAGTGTCCTGGTTCTTGTGTGGGTCCTCCTGACTGGTTCTTGGTCTGTTGTCATCTTCCTGGGGTCTGTACAGGCATCTGGGGTCCATTTTGGCTCTCCTCTGCTGAAATGACTGTGTTCGCGGAGAATTTTGACTCTATTGCGTCAAAAAACACTGCATATCCGGTTTGCAGTGTCGTAAATCGACCCACAGTCATTTCCGCTGTGTTAACATCATTTTGCTTTATGACTTGACGCTGCGGTGTGCATAAAAAAAAATGACTTACACCTGTGGTTTGCGCCGCCATGCGTCAAAGTATACATTTGACGCCCGCACGGCGCACCGAAATGGCGTTAGCCGGTGGTAATATTTTTGACGCAAAACTGCGCCAGCGCAGTTTTGCGTCAAAAAGTATAAATATGGCCCCTAGGCTTTAAAAAATGGGACAAAGCAAGCTTTTCCCCATTTTTTTGACCCCTCCTCCCTCCCTTGCACCATTTATGCATGGGGGTATAAATATGGCGTTAAGGCCATAGAGTCATTTTTTGCACGGGAACGCCTACCTTGCATCTCATTAAGGCAAGGTAGGTTTCCACTTCCAAAAACTGACTTTAACTCCATAAATTTGGCACTAGACGGGTCTAGCACCAAAGTATAAATATGGAGTTAGTTTTGCACCGAATTAGAGTAAAAGAAAATGACGCTAATTCAGTACAGAGTATAAATGTGCCCCTCAGCGTAAAAAAATGACGCTAATCGGGTTAGAATAATTTATTTTGACTCTAACCTGCCTAACATAATTTTTTTTACGCTAGCCTACCCTTTGCACATGCTTGCACCATTCCATAAATGTGGTGCCCAGCTGGTGCAAAAAATGGTGCAAGCCGGTGCAAAACTTTTTGGTGCAAAACTGCGTTAGTGCAGTTTTGCACCAAAAAGTATAAATAAGGCCCACTGTGTTTCCCACTGCTGAACACCAAATGTTGGAAAGTAGGTCATTAGTTGTGTGGCCTGCACAAGTAATGGATCCACACTCGACTACCACTGGGAACCAAACACCCCTTGTCTCTCATAGGGTAGCGTTGCTGAGCAGTCCAAGGCTTACTCAAGGGAGATGGTGTGGGCTAGTAATCCCCATTCACGGGCACGCCAGCATGACACGCAATAGATGATTGTCCAGTCTGTGCTTTTTCTTTTGATAAAGTAACAGTACATTTATTACACACACACACTACTCAATACTATGAAACAATTTACAAATAGTCACAAATAGATGGAATTACCCTTGGATGACAGTATGTAATCTCCCAAGTTTCCCCCTAGGGGAAATACAATCCAACCACTCACATAGCAAACCAGTTCCTGGTATCCCAATGCAACATTTGTCGGCAATATAGAGTGAACGCAGCAAAGCCTGACAATGAGGATACATAATTACTGTACAGGTAAGTGGGTATCGGTCTATTAAACAGCTCAGCATTATTAGAAAGACCTAGAGACATAATTAAATATTGTGTTTTATTAATTTTTTTGTATGGAAAAGAAAGGTAATTCATTACAGGCAATGGGGAAGAGAGAGATCAAAAACCAATTGTACTATTCATTACAATAAAAGTGCTTTCACTTTCGCTAAGCCGTTGCTGTGAGCAAACCCAATCTTCGAAGAGCCCCCACATTGTCTGCCCCTTACATCTAGCCTGCCTCCTCTTACGTTGATATAGGGCTGCCTCCAGATGATAAATGGATAAAAGTCATCCCAGCCACTGATGACCTGAGGGGGGCATGAATCTAACCCTTCAGATGCAACACAAAGCTGGTATACAGCCAAAAATGAAAGCCCTTTGTGACTTTCCCCATTTCTCCGAAGCCCCTAAAACCATAATATCTGGGGTAAGTTCTACATCATATCCTACCACCCCCTTTAACACCTGCTTGATCTCCTCTTTCAACGGCGCCAATTTGACACAGGTAGCAAACATGTGTATAATATCTGCCCCAAAAACTCCACATCTCAGGCAATGGGTTCCCTCCAGCCTTCCCCATTTAGCTATTTGAGCTGGGGTATGATACAAATCATATAGGCCCATATTTATACTTTTTGACGCAAAACTGCGCCAACGCAGTTTTGTGTCAAAAAAATTAGCGCCGGCTAACGCCATTCTGAAGCACCATGCGGGTGCCGTATTTATTGAATGACGTTAGCCGGCGTTAGCCGGCGGCGCTGTCTGGTGTGCGTTAAAAAAAACGACGTACACCAGGCTGCGCCGGCGTAGGGGGAAAATGGCGTATGGGCGTCCAGAAATGGTGCAAGTCAGGCTGAGGCAAAAAGATTCGCCACAACCCGATTTGCGCCATTTTTTTACGACGCCCATCCCCCATTGAAATGACTCCTGTCTTAGCAAAGACAGGAGTCATGCCCCCTTGCCCAATGGCCATGCCCAGGGGACTTCTGTCCCCTGGGCATGGTCATTGGGCATAGTGGCATGTAGGGGGGCACAAATCAGGCCCCCCTATGCCACAAAAACAAAACAAAAATACTTACCTGGACTTACCTTAATGTCCCTGGGGTGGGTCCCTCCATCCTTGGGTGTCCTCCTGGAGTGGGCAAGGGTGGCAGGGGGTGTCCCTGGGGGCTTGGGAGGGCACCTCTGGGCTCATTCTGAGCCCACAGGTCCCTTAACGCCTGCCCTGACCCAGGTGCTAAAATCCGGCGCAAATGCGGATTTTTTAGTCCTGCCCACTCCCAGGCGTCATTTTTGCCCGGGAGTATAAATACGACGCATATGCATCGCAGTCATTTTTTAAGACGGGAACGCCTACCTTGCATATCATTAACGCAAGGAAGGTGTTCACGCAAAAAAATGACGCTAACTCCATGAACTTTGGCCCTAGACGCTTCTAACGCCAAAGTATAAATATGGAGTTAGTTTTGCGTCGATTTTGCGTCGAAAAAAACGACGCAAATTCGGCGCAAACGGAGTATAAATATGCCCCATAATGTCTTATAGTGCTGTGCTGGTAGTGCTGAAGACATTAACATAGTATACCCAAGCTCCAGGGATTCACAAAATTTCATATCTCCCCTGTTAAGATTGCTTTCCCACTTCTTGCTATACTTCTCGAGGTCGTTGGGTTGTTCTGACATAAACATTTAGTATATGAAGCCTATTGATAATCGGGTCCTCTCTGTTACCTTCTCCAAAAATTGATTTTTTGAAAACCCCTCTATCCCACCAGTTTTTTTACTTAAAAAATCTATTATCTGCAGATATTTGAAAAAATCCCTTTGCTCCAATCCATACTTTTCTCGGAGATCCTCAAATACTCTGAATGCCGACCCCTCATAGAAGTCTCCTAACCGTCAGACCCCATGGAGGGCCCACCTAGCAAAGTAACAATCTTTAAATATCTCTGGGAGAGCGGGATCATTATCTATTAACGTATAGTGGTTAAATCTGCCAAGTCCTGCCTTTTTCCAGCAAGGACACCTACATTTAAAGGCAGCTTCCAATACCCTAAACCGAACTTTCTTATAGTAACTGGGTTCCAATAAGATTAACAGTCCACCATTTGCTAACAAACCAATTAGTAACTCATATATGTTTGGGCAGTATTCTGTCCCTATCTTACCCTAATTCCCCACCATCAGTGGGTGCATATATTGAAAGGCTGCTGCCATCTGATACAATTTAAAATTCGGGACAGACGATACCCCCTTCTTTCTGGGTAAGGACATATATTTGCTCGCACTTCTACACTTACCATATGCCCAAATGAATCTGGTTACTAGCTGATCTATTGCTATAAACCATGATTTGTCAAAAACTAATGGGATTGCCCGGAAAAGATACAATACATTGGGGAGGAATATCATTCTCATCATATTACATCGCCCCATGATGGACAGATGCAGATTGTTCCATCTACTGAAATCCTGCTTTGCTTTCCATAAAAATTGCTCCAGATTCAGACTATCTTCTCCACCATAGGGGCGATATCTATTCCTAAATACACTGCATGGGCTACCTTACGAGGATCTTGGGAAGTTGCATATTTATTCACCAGCAGCTGAGTTTTCTCCTTGTTTAATAAATACCCAGAAAACTCCTCAAACTTACTCGTCCCCTTCTTTATTTCTCTTAAACCTTCATCCGGATTGGCAGTTGTGACAGCTATATCATCCGCATATGCCAATACCTTAATGTCCCATCCAAACCTATGAACTGGTAAAATGGCAGAATTCCTTTCTAACTGCCTAAGCAAAGGATCGATATATATTGCAAACAGCAATGGGGAGCATGGACACCCCTGTCTTGTGCCTCGCCCTATTTGAATACTCTCCGATTGCCCTCCCATTAGCTGTATCCAAGCAACATGACATATATCGATGGCTTTTGTTGCCACCAATAATTTTTCCCCAAGACCATAAGTTTCCAATATTTGCCAAAGATAGTCCCAATTCACCCTATCAAAGGCTTTCTCTGCATCCAACAATGCCACCGCCATAGGCTTTTCTGCTACATCAGTTGCGTCAAAGAGCGTAATGACCCTTCTAATATGATCAGTGGTGTCTTTCCTGGGGATCAACCCATGTTGATTTAGCACTACTAGTTTCTTAATAACAGTAGAAAGCCGAGCTGCAAGAATTTTAGAGTAAATCTTAGCATCACTATTTATTATTGTAATTGGTCTATATGAACCTGGATTATGCAGCGCCTTCCCCTTCTTCAAAAAAACTACTATATTAGCCGAAGCCCAGGAAGGAGGAGCTCTACTGCCTTTTTACAATTCAACAATTCCAGCATCACAGGCAGCAGTGGAGCTCTAAAGGACTTATAAAATTCTTAGGGGATTGCATCTGGACCGACAGCTTTTCCCATGGAGAGTCCCTGAATTGCCTCTTCCACTTCACCCATACTAATTTCATCCCCCAATAACTTCTGTTCCTTTTTGAGAGCTTACCGAACTTTATAGTACTTAAAAACCTGTGCATTTCTTGCTCATCTATGGAAGGAACAGGTTTATAAAGCTCAACATAGTACCTTCAGAAAACCTCCCTAATGCCTTCATGGTCTACTATGATCTGTCCCTGTTGATCTTTAATTTCCCTAATAGCCCTGTAACCGCCTTATGACGCGCCCGTGCCGCCAATAGGTGGCCTAATAAGTGGCCGGTCTTCTTGCTATATTCACAGCTTTCGGAGCGCTTTGAAAGGTATTTTTCTGCCACTTTTTTTGCTGAGATCTTCCTGATTGCTGCCTTAGCTATAGCGATCTTCTCCAAAGCCGTATTCGTATCTCTCCCCTCCTCAATGACCAAAATTAAATGACTTTCTGCCTCTTACAATAAGCCTCTTTAACCAGTCTTCTAAGGCTAAAACGCAGGGTTTCCCCTCGTATCCCAGCTTTTAAGGTGTCCCAAACAATCTCCACTGGAGCAGTCCCCCTATTAATTTCCAGAAATTTCTTTATCCAAATATTCATGTGATGATGATATTCTGGAACATTAAGGAGCCCTCTCTCAAAGGTTTACCTTCTCTTATTATTTTTAAAGCCTTCCATATTTACTTACAATATTAATGGGTTATGATCTGCCATAAACCGTGGGTATATTTCCATTCCTGCCCCTATTAATAATTCAGGGGAAGTTAAGAAATAGTCTAATCGGGCCAGCTTCGCATGGGGGGCAGAGTAATATGTATAACCAGGATCAGGTTCACAAAGTTTTACCCAAGCATCCACCAACCCTAATTCCTTTTGCAAGCTAGAGAGAGTTTTATACACTTGTGGTTTGCGGCCATGATACCTATTGGGGGTGGTATTTAGCAGATCTATTAACCCATCCCAAGAGCCGTTAAAGTTCAAATCTCCACATAAAATATAAGGGGGAGGCCACACTGCTAATTCCACTGACAGAAAATTCAACAGAGACGGGTCATCCAACAGAGCACCATAGATGGAACAAAGGGTAAAGCATCCTTTACTATGCTGACACTCTACCGCCACCCATCTACCATTTTTGTCTGCTGTCTGTCTTGTAAACTTAAATTTACTACTACCACCTAGTATCACAACCCCCTCTGTTCAGTACAGATTACTACTTTCATACCTAAAGAGCCTAAAATTGACCTGTTACCATATTCTATATGCGTCTCCTGCAGGGAATATGTCTGCTGGTAATGTTTTCAAATCTTCAGCAATGTTTTGCCTCTTCAGGGGATCATTTAACCCGCATACATTAATAGATGCAATTCGCAATCTAGCCATTTATTCCTTCAATCTCCCTATTACCTTTAGGCATACACATTTGTTAACATTTATGCACATTTTACCCTTTCTGGCTGCCATATACCAGATATCGTACTTCCGCCTTTTTTGAAGCTTACTCCTCCGTTTTTTAAACCTTTGCTCTCTTCTCCTCTCCTTTCACCCATGTAGCCTTGAGTTTCCAGTCTCTCTTTTCTTTTCCTTTTTTCTTTATGCCTCCTTCCATTCCCCCTTCCCACCATCCGTCCCTTACCCCCTATTCCACTCCTCCCCATACAACCCCTCACCAGCCCACACCCCCTACTCCCCCCCCCCCTACCAATTGGGCAATCATACCACCACTGGTCTTAATGATGGAATCCCCTATTGTCAGCCAGAAACCCCCCCAGGACAGCTATGTTTACCCACCAGGAAGAGAAGTCGGGGGACGCCGTTGCGTTCCCAGTGAAGATGGCCGCCGGCAGAGGTTAAGCCGGAGGCCAAAGACTAAGCCCGGGAGTGCCATCAGGCTCTCCATGAAGATTGTCTGGGGGCCCCAGACCCCATCCCAGCACTCTTACCCAAAGTCCAAGTCGGGGGTGCCGTCGCACTCCCATGACTAGTGCCAGAAAGGCCCCGGACCCCATTCTGGGGCCCCACAAAGAAGGTGATTCTGGAGTGGCGAGTGGGGCCCTGGACCCCTTCCTGGGGTCCCAATGAAGCAGAAGAGGAGGAAGGAGTGCCGTTGCACTACCCCCAGGCGGTACGTCTGGCCGCAGAGCAATGCTCATCTGTCCGCAGGAGCAGGCAGGCACCAAAGATGAGGCCGGCCCCCGCGGCAGAGACTGGAGGTGCTGGCCGTGCAGTGAGGCAGCGGGAGCGGCCGGGTGTGGGCTCCCTGAGCTGCTCCCCCAAGACCACTTAACTGACGGGGGTGTCCGGGTGGGACCAGGCACCCCCCAACGACAATGAGAGCTCCCTGCGCTGCCCTCCAACGAGCAGGCCGCATAACGGGGTGTCCGGGTGGGACCGGGCATCCCCCAACAATGAGGGCTGCCGGGGGTGGGGCCCCCTGCACTGCCCTCACCCCCAGAAATGCAGCGCGACGCTACAAAATGGAAAAAGAAGTGCAAAACGGCTCTCTCCAGCACAGTGGGAAAGCCGCTCATTAAATAAGTATATGGCCCATAAGGCCTTGCGGGCTGAGGGCCTCCAGGACACCTTATTCAGCTCATGGTGGACCCAGAAAGATGGGGCCACCATCAACCAAGCGTCCATTATCAGGGGGAGCTGCAGGAATGCCTCAGCATCCCCCAAGGATAGGTTTATGCCCCCCCACCCTAGGTTAGGTGAGACCAAGGACATACAACCCTCCCAAGGGTTATAAGTAAATGTAAGTTATTAACATGCATCAATTTTTGTTCTTAGCTTGTGTTCTTTAGGTATGTAAGTGAGAATTATACCAAAGTATTCAAATATAGGAGTTTATACCAATGTAATTCAAAAGTAACCTAAAAAGAATCCACAAATAATTTTCTAATTTCAAGTGATTTATCATGTCTCTAGGTCTCTCTAATAATGCTGAGTTGTGTGATAGATTGATACCCACTTATCTGTACAGTAATTATGTATGCTCATTGTCAGGCTTTGCTGCGTTCACTCTATATTACCTACAAATGTTGAATTGGGATACCAGGGACTAGTTTGCCATGTGGGTGTTTGGATTATATTTCCCCTAGGGGGAGACATGAGAGATTACACACTGCCATCCAAGGGTAATTCCATCCATTCGTGAATATTTGTAATTGTTGCATATTATTGAGTAATGTGTGTGTGTGTAATAAATGTACTTTTACTTTATCAAAAGAAAAAGCACAGACTGGACAATCATTTATTGAGTGCCATGCTGGCATGCCCGCGAATGGGGATTACTAGCCCACACCACCTCCCTTGAGTTAGCCTTGGACTGCTCAGCAATGCTACCCTATGAGAGCCGGGCGCTACAATGGGGTGTTTGGTTCCCAGTGGTGGTCGAGTGTGGATCCGTTACTTGTGCAGGCCACACAATTAATGAGTGAATCTAACAAGCTGAATCATGCAACAGAGACTGAGGAAGATGAAAAAGCAATTAAATAAATGAAATACTTAAATAACAATGAAGTGCCATCTAAGATAGACAGACACCAGGGCCCTAATTTATACTTTTTGACGCAAACCTGCACTAACGCAGGTTTACATCAAAAGGTATAGCGCCGGCTTGCGCCATTCCAGGACGCCAGATGGGGGCCATATTTATGGAATGGCACAATCCGACACAAAGGGTCCGGGGGTGGCGGTATGGGAGATGGGTGTTTAGCACCAAAAAATTACGCTAGGCTGGTTAGAGTAAGAAAAGATTACTCTAACCAGATTAGTGTTATTTTATGCCACTAAACCTACCATGCCATATGACTCCTGCCTTATAAAAGGCAGGAGTCATGCTCACCACCCCAATGGCCACCACAGGGGACAAGTGTCCCCTGGGCATGGCCATTGCACCCTGTGCCATGTACGGGGCCCAAATCTTGGCCCACTATGGTATTTTAAATAAAAAAGGTAAATACTTACCTTTACTTACCTGTACTTACTTGGGTTGGGGTCCCCCGTCCTCCGCTGTCCCTTTGGTGTGGGTGGGGGTGTCCCTGGGGCCTGGAGAGGGCACCTGTAAACTCATTCCATGGTGTTCCACCATGGAAATGAGGCCACAAGTCCCCTAACACCTGCCCTGACCCAGGCATTAAATAGTGGCACTAAGCAAGTTTAGTGCCATTATTTAGGCCTGCCACCCTTCCGTGCACAATTTTTGCACAGGAGGATAAATAAGGCGCAAGGGCCTTAGAGTAATTTTTTCCCCAGGAACGCCTAACTTGTGTCTCATTGACGCAAGGTAGTTTTCCGCAGGCAAAAAATTACTTTAAGTCCAATATTTTGATGCTAGATGTGTCTAGCATCAAAATATAAATATGGAGTTAAGTTTGCACTGAAATAGCATTAAAAAATGACGCTATTTCAGCGCAAACAGAGTATAACTATTACTCTAGATTTCTACAATGCGGACAAGGTGCCCAGCAGGCACCTCTTTAACTCATTGACGGCTTAAGAATGTATAACACCTTTGAGGTAGACAGAACCTTGGGTCTAGAACTGGGGAATGACTCATAGGGCTCTACTTCTACCACCCAATTGCACTAATAAATTCAGCTACAAATATTTTCTCAAATGCCTAAGTAAAGAGACTGGGTAAAATACTGCCCTTCTAATTGAAGCAGATCGATCATGCTACATGTTTGACAGACAGACAAATGATCATTGTATTGGAAAATAGTCAGTTTATTGGAGAAAATGAAGGCATATGTGTTCCTTCACACTTATTGACCTTTAACAGAGAAAAACAGATTTGCTAATCATTTGTGCTGGGTTTGCATCATAACAGTGATGTAAATCTTGTACAAAGTCCTATGGTGGGATTTACATTTTAACACAAATCAATAAAATGCAAAGTTACACAAAGTGCCATGAGGTCAGGGGTAGTGGTGGTGCACAGGCAGAGAAGAGGATATGCAGGTCATTCAAGGGGATTTGGAGGTAGACACAGTAGACAGAGAATCATGACACAAGGGTAAAAAGGGCAACATAGATGAGAAGGGGGTGAAAATGGATTAGAGGAGCTCTTCAGAGAAGGTCCACCTTGCGACATGGAGAGGAGGTGACCAAAGCTCTGATTCAGATGGGGAAAATGCAAGAAAGGTTGGTAGAAGTAAGAGGTGGTTGGAGAAAGGAGAAACTGGAATTATGGGACACCTTCTGCAGAAAAGAAAAAATATGGGTTAATGTATGCTTTGGTATCAATTACTACAAGGGAAACATGGTGCAAAGAAGGGTCCAAAGTGGAGAAAAAAGAGGTGGCAAAATGAATGAGGGTGCCATAAGGCTAGAGATGTGGACATCTATGTTAGCATTATAGGAAAATAGAACCAGGAGGCCAGTGCTGGGTATTCAAATATAGGGGCATAGTGAAAATGGCAAGCATCGGTTTTGGAAGCCTAGCATTGCTAAGAAATGGTAAATAATTTAGATCACAGAGAACCTTGACCCTACTAGGGTGTTGGGAGAGATGGACAATCAGCTATGCTTACAGTTCATGATGCCAAATAAATTGTTGCCCGCAAATCATATGGTGAGTGGTTTAACCCTGTGTTATAATGTTCCTAGCATGTTGTAGGCCTCTAATCTCAGTGACATTAGTGTTCCAGCATTCACATTCTGGAGCCTGGTAGACAATGATGTTCCAGGCATTGATGTGGGCGCGGGGATTCTGAGTCGGTTGAGGTGGTGCGCAGCACGTCTCCTGCTGTGGGTTGGTTACTTCCAATAATTCTCTGTTTTGACATTTCCTGCTCGTCTAATCTTAACACTGGTGACGAGGTAACCAACCCAGAACCCATGAACTTATCCTCACAACATCGGTCGAGGATTACCTTTTGATTTCTGTCGAGGCTGCATTGTCGACCGAACTGGCATTGTTCGCTGCTGTCCGTAAGTTTCCTTAATCTTGATACTACCGAAGAGATCCTGTGGCGGTTTGGAGTGGCCTACCCTGGAGTCCTGTTCATTTTGAGATTTGCCGCGTGCATGTGGCCGATCCCCAGAGATGTACTATTTTGGGAACGTCTCCAAACGACGACTTCCAGGTAGTGAAACCTCACCATTGTTTAGGATAGTTTACTCTCTCAGCTTGCGCCCTGCCGCGCGCGCACTGTTTTTTTTAAAGACTGTTGGAGCGTGACAGGCTTGACGCCACGCGCACCTCATGACGTTGCGGTTACAACAAAGAAGACTAGACCGCTTCTCATTTCTCCACGTTCTTGGCATTATTGTGATCTGTTCAGGCAGATACGAAGCACGCCACCAAGCCTACACACCGCTTTGCTCACTTCCTTTTCATGTATGAAAGTCTAGACTGCTCACTGTGTTTCCCACTCGGCTAGAATAGTAGTGGGAAAGCATTGACCTCATGTAATTTACTCCTCCATCTGAAGTCATTGACATCACTTGAATTATTCTCCACCCAGTTGCAAATTCAGGATACAACTCTGTGTTAATTCATCATGGCTACACCTACTATGTCCCAACCACCCCCCTTTTTATCGGATAAAGGTGACCCGATTCTTCCATGGAAACGTTGGAAAGATCTTTTTGATTCCTTCTTAATAGCCATAGGTGGAGAAAAATTCTCCCCAGCTAGAAAACAAGCGGTCCTTTTACACAATCTGGGAATTGAAGGCAGGAACATTTATGACAGTCTAGAACCCTTGACCATTGGTGAGGCTGATGGTGAACCCAGAGACGTTTATGAGCTGTCAGTAGCGATGTTGGGGACACATTTTGAGTCGAAACTCAATGTTGTTTTAGAGAGACATAAATTCTTCGCCAGATCCTAGGGTAATACTGAGAGTGTAGGAAATTTTATCGCTGCTTTACGTACATTAGCACGCACTTGTGACTTCGGTGAAATCACGGACTCTCTTATTCATGATCAACTAGTGCGTTGCACCAATAACAAGAAAGTCCGGGAGAAACTATTGACAAAGAACCCCGAATTGAGGGAGGAGATAGCAATTGTCGAAGGAATGGAAAGTACTAGCAACTGGATCAAAGAGGTGAACCATACAGAGGGAGATAGCCTCTCCACGGTACAAGTACCAAGGATTCAAGAAGAAGTTTTAATGGTTGGCAATCACATTAGGACACAAACATCAACCCAATAGAAGAAGAGGGACATTAAACCTTTATGATGTTACCTCTGTGGCAACACGGGTCATGCAGCGAATAGTTCTAATTGCTTTGTGCGCAATTCATTATGTAGGAAGTGCAGGAAGAGAGGCCATTATGCTAGGGTCTGTAACAATGACAAAAGCAACATAGATTCGGTCACCGAAAATACTAACAAGATGGTATTGTATGTAGAACAGGAGGTTGACCAAGCTAGGCACAGCACTGGTATGGTAGATGAGGGACCTGTGATCATGCCTGAGTGTACCATTAAACTGGATGATAGGACGGTTATGATTCTGGCAGACTCGGGATCTCCCTACACAATGGTTGGCGAAAAGAACTGGCAGGCAATTTTCGGGGAGACTCCAGATTCCCTAATTAAACCCGATATCAACCCTGTCAGCTATGGGGGTACCAAAATAGAGGTGGTTGGGTACAAGGTCATGAAAATCCAATTCCAAGACAAGGTCACTATAGGGAAGGTCTATGTAGCCAAACATGGCAATAATCTGTTAGGTTGGCGACACCAACGGGACATGGATATTAAGTTAGACCCCAATTCAGATAATCAAGTTATGGTGGTGAGTAATGTGAATGACTCACTGGAGATTTGTAAGGAATTCCCAGGAGTGTTTAGGGAAAATGTAGGTTGTTTAATAAATTTTGAACACAAGATTATACTGAAGAAAAATGGAGCCCCGGTAGTACATAAAGTCAGAAGAGTACCTAAGTTGATGTTAGAACCTCTCAGAGCGAAACTGAACAGGTTGTTAGAGGCAGGAGTGATTGAAGAGATTGAATCTTCGGAATGGTTGGCCCCTGTTGTCTTGGCACCGAAGGATAACGGGAGACAGATCCGCATGTGTGTAGATCTCAGGGATCTTAATAAGAATATATGGGTAGATCGTCAACCTTTACCTAACATTACGGAAGAGTTGTCATGCTTAGTTGGCTCAAAAGTGTTTAGTGTGTTGGACTTATCCTCGGCTTATCATCAGATTGTTTTGCACCCTGAGTCCAGACACCTCACCTCCTTTGTAACACCTTTGGGGGCTTATCAGTTTTTGAGGATGCCATTTGGTCTGGCCTCTGCGGCCGCTTGTTTCCAACGCATAATGAAAAGAGTCTTAGGGGGAATCTCTGGTACATTATGCTTCCAAGATGACATATTAGTTCATGGTAAAACAGTGGGTGAACATGACAAGATGTTAAGAGAAGTTTTGGGTAGGTTAGCTGAGGCCGGTCTTACTGTAAAGGAAGAAAAATGCAAATTTAGGGTCACTTCTGTGACTTACCTGGGACATAATATTTCTGGTGAGGGAATCAGACCCAAGTTCGAGTTATTTGATTCCATAATTCGTGCACCTGAACCCAAAGAGAAAGATGGTGTGAGGTTATTCCTGGGGTTGGCGTAGTATTACTCCAAGTTAATTCCCAACTTTTCTAGCGTCACATAACCTTTGAGAGCTCTTTTGAAGAAGGGTTGTGAATTTGTCTGGGGGGAGGAATGTGTGACTGCCTTCACCATTGGGAAGATGCCCACCCTGGGGCATTTTGATGTGTGTGCCAAAATGTACTTGTACACTGATGCCAGTGTCAAGGGTTTGGGGGCTGTTCTTATCCAAAGGGTGGACCAGGAGGAGAGAGTAATCGCTTTTGTTTCCCGTTCCCTCAAGGAGGCTGAACAGCATTACTCTGTCATAGAAAGGGAGGCTCTTGCGTGTATGTGGGCAGTCAAGCATTTTAAATTTTACTTGTGGGGCTTACCTTTCGTGGTGAGGACTGATCACAGGCCTCTCGTCCAAATTTTTTCCTCCAAGAAGAATCAAGAGTTGACCCCGAGAATACGAAGGTGGGTAGAAGGATTATTAGAGTACAACTTTGTTATGGAATATGTGCCAGGGCCGAAGAATATGGTGGCAGATTTCCTGTCGCGATTTTCGGTTGACAATAGCGAGGAGTTTGATGATGAGGTTATTATCAATTGGGTGAGAGAGATGGCCATTAACGAAGAAGAGTGGAAATTGGCTGTGGAGAGAGATCCGGACAGACATAAGCTTGGGGAATTCATTGTAAAGGGGTGGCCGGAGCACAGGGATATTCCTGACTCCTTGAAGGGCTATTGGAATGTGAGAGATGAGCTCTCTTTAAATGGAAGTGAGTTATTCAGGGGTAGCAAATCCATACCTCCCGAGGGTGTGAGGAGCAAAATTCTGAATCTGGCTCACGAAGGGCACCTGGGCAGAAGTTTAACTAAATCTAGACTTAGGACAATATACTGGTGGCCAGGGTTAGATCGTGATGCTGAGGCAGTTGTGAAAGACTGTATGAGTAGTGCACGCAATGACAAAAGCAAGGTTGTAGCGAAAGCGCAACTGTCTCCTATTGAGATTCCGGAAAAACCCTGGGCGAAACTAGGTCTTGACTTTATGGGTCCCTTTCATCTCCTACCTGCGAACGAACAATACGTCATACTCATGGTGGATTATGCGTCCAAATGGGTGGTGACTAAGTGTGTGAATTCAGTCGATACCTGAACAGTTGAGCTGTCCTCAAGTGCACAATAGCCAGGGAGTCTAAAAAGAACTTCATGTCTTGCGATGTCAATTGTACACCATTGTCTGTGACTAAATGACTGGGTATGCCCTCCCTAGAGAATTCCTCTTCCAAAAACTCAATTACTTGCATCTCATTAAGGCAAGGTAGGTTTCCACTTCCAAAAAATGACTTTAACTCCATAAATTTGGTGCTAGACGGGTCTAAAAAGTATAAATATGGAGTTAGTTTTGCACTGAATTAGAGTTTAAAAAAAATGACTCTAATTCAGTGCAAACAGAGTATAAATATGCCCCTTAGCGTCAAAAAATGATGCTAATCTGGTCAGAATCATTTATTTTGACTCAAAACTGCCTAACGTCATTTATTTTTAAGCTAGCCTACCCTTTGCACCGGCTTGCACCATTCCATAAATATGGTGCCCAGCTGGTGCTAAAAAATGGTGCAAGCCGGTGCAAAACTTTTTGGGGCAAAACTGCCTTAGTGCAGTTTTGCACCAAAAAGTATAAATAAGGCCCTGTGATTCTTGACAATGGGGATGCGTGTAGCATGTCCAGAATTGCGAAATGGAGAGATGTGGCGGAAGACTCCTCTACTTTGGAAGATCAAGGAAGAAATCATCTTGCGAATACATCTAAGGGGTCACCACGCTCTAAAGTTTCATCCAGGTTACGCTCCAAACCACTCTTGATGAAAGACTATACATATTGACATGTTATGATCTGCTATTCTGTCTTAATACTTTTACATTCTTGTTTACAATATTTTGTTAATCATTTTCCTGTATCGTTGGGATATTAATGTAAGAGAGGGGGATGAGTTATAATGTTCCTAGCATGTTGTAGGCCTGGAATCTCAGTGACATTAGTGTTCCAGCATTCACATTCTGGAGCCTGTTAGACACTGATGTTCCAGGCATTGAAGTGGGCACGGGGATTCGGAGTCGGTTGAGGTGGTGCGCAGCACGTCTCCTGCTGTGGGTTGGTTAATTCCAATAAAACTCTGTTTTGACATTTCCTGCTCGTCTAATCTTAACACCCTGCCCATCCTTGGGGAGGGCAAACTGGATGAACAGGCCTCAAGGGGTTATTCAGATTGGCAGGGGAGTCTGAAAAGGGTACATGGAAATTGAATTATGACAGTTGTACAAAGACCTGGAAGCATCAGACTATTTGAAAGGCAGGGGGCATTTACTGAGGCCTTTATAATATGGTAAACAGGTCCCAGGAGCTGTAGATGGGCAAAGAACTAGAAATTTTGCAACATGAAAGAGCCAAAGAATGCTGAGGGTGAATTCCACTTTGTACACCACCTTTCGTGTCTGAAAGTGTCCTCTGTCAATGACTGCTTGGACCAGGACTAAAGTTTGGCATCACATACTAGCTTGGACAAGACAGTAAGACTACTGAGACAGTGTTGGAGGGGAGTGGAGATAAGGAAATCAGATAAAAGTCCGCTTTCGGACTCTTGCCACTGCACCCATGTGAGTTTCAGTTGCTGGGTATCAAATTATATGTATGTATACACATAGAGATGGAAATTCCCAAGGGCTGAGCAGTAGCGCAAGCAGCATTTGAGTTCAGCACATTCTCTGAGCAGACAGTGAAGAGGGTTGTAGGGTCTAAACATGTGCTGCACTACCTTGACAAGTTTTTGATGGTGGAGAAGGCAGGGGAATTGCGCACATGTCTCATGGCAATTTTTCAGGAAGTGACACTGTTATATCTTGTGACATGTCATATGACAATCTATTCTATGTACTTTTATTTTCATTGTACTGCTCCTGACAAGCTATGGAATGTAGAATGTAACAGGAGGGAGGATTCCAGGAGTGGGAGACAGAGGACAGTTGATGAAGGCTGCGGTCAGGGGTCCTTGTTTGGTGAGTTAATAAACAGCTTCAACATATTTCCAAGGAGTGCCTTTTACCTATTTGGAAAAGACACATCATTTTTGGATCCCCTGGCAAATGAAAAGACAGAGGGACCACTACATGACGCTCCATTTTTAGGAATCAAGCTGGACTCGGTGGCAATGGTTGTGAGAGCTACTGGCAGTGCCTTTTAGTAAGAATAATTGTGAGCTGAGATTTCTTCAACAATTACTAGGACATTTGAATTTTGCCTGCAGAGTGGGAGAACCAGGGAGACATTTCTGAAGACAATTAGGCGGTCATTCTGACCCTGGCGGTTGACTACCGCCAGGGCTGGGGACCGCGGATGCACCGCCAACAGGCTGGCGGTGCATCCATGGGCATTCTGACTGCGGCGGTACAGCTGCGGTCAGAAACGGGAAACCGGCGGTGTCCCGTCGGTTTCCCGCTGCCCTAGGGAATCCTACATGGCGGCGCTGCAGGCAGCGCCGCCATGGGGATTACGCCCCCCTTACCGCCAGCCTAGTTGGTGGTAACGGGTGTCATGGGGCTCCTGGGGGCCCCTGCAGTGCGCATGCCAATGGCATGGGCACTGCAGGGGCCCCCTAACAGGGCCCCACCAAGATTTTCAGTGTCTGCCAAGCAGACACTGAAAATCGCGACGGGTGCAACTGCACCCATCGCACCCCTTCCACTCCGCCAGCTCCATTCGGAGCCGGCATCCTCATGGAAGGGGTTTCCCGCTGGGCTGGCGGGCGGCCTTCTGGCGGTCGCCCGCCAGCCCAGAGGGAAACTCAGAATTACCGCGGCGGTCTTTTGACTGCGCAGCGGTATTCTGACGGCGGGACTTTGGCGGGCGGCCTCCGCCGCCCGCCAAAGTCAGAATGACCGCCTTAGTGTCTTCAATGAGAGAATTCCTGAAGCTCCCCAACTGAATTAGAATCACTAAAAGACTTGAGAGAGACTTGTAGGTATGGCTACAATTTTTTTTCCACTACAGTGGCATTACAGGTTAGTAGCAGGATGAACCTGTAGTGTGGACTGTAGTGATTGTTTTATGCAACTAAAGCTGGAGAGGTTAGTCTATTCTGGAAAGGGATGTGGTGTGCGAAAGCATGGCTGGGGGTATTGCAGCAAATTAAGTACAGCATTGTAACTCAGTATTTCTTTTCAGTGTAAGAGTGGCAGGACAGAAAAGTTACATTTAAAGTGAACTACCAGGCAGTGGTGAACATGGTCAAAAGACAGTCCACTAAAGATCAGGATGTAGTTTGTCTAATGAGAGATCTTGTTTTACGTTGTTATTGCTGGAACATTGTGTTTAGGGGACAGCATATTTCTGTATTAGAGAACCAGGAAGCTGAAGCATTCTCTAGTTTGCTGTGGGTGAGCTTCTGTGTCAAGGCCCTAGAGGCAGAGGTGGCAGCAGTATTACTGAAATGTGGGACTTTGCAAACTAAGGTGTGGCACTCACCAAAAAGGTCATGCTGACAAGCCTGGGGGGAGTTTTCAGAGTTGCAGCTTGAGAAGGGAGATAAATCAGGATTTACTTTGCTTTACAGCTGAGGAAGGATTATATGGTGAGATTTGTGATGAAACTGATCAGCAAGGGTGTATCCATGGTGATTATAGCTTGGAAACTGGTGGGCATTGCGTTTTATGGAAACTGCAATTGGGGTTCTGAGTCAGGGAGAATTGCAGGAAGGCTGGAAGAGAGAAAGATTGGTAGAGGCCAATCTCTTTGCCAGTCTTGGGGATTATGACGAAGAAGGCAAGATTTGCACCCACATCCAACAGTCAGTACCACTTGTTCATGGGATGTTTACACTCATGCTTTTTTGGCCCATTCAGAATGTCAGATGTATTTAGTGTAAGGTGCTATGCAGGGCTGTGGTAGGAAGATGTTATAATAAATTAGGGGTCCATGCAAGTAAGGGTGGGAAGGAACAAAACCATGACCATAGTCCAGGTAGTCCAGATGTTGACTTGGTTGATTTCCTCTTCAGGTGTGATGGCAGGAGCATAATTACAAATTTGCATTAAAGTTGGGAAGAAAACCAATTTACACATGTGTTTAGAGTAGCTAAAAACAGCATTTCGATGGCTCTCAAAGACGGGAGCTGAAAAGGTTGGGTCGATGGAATAGTGATTGTGTGTGGGGGGGGCTGACGTTCGGTCATAACTATTGAGGAAGTCCAGATCTTGACATAGTTGATTTCCCCTTCAGATGTGATGGCAGCAGTGGAAATGAAAATGTGCATTATATTTGTGGTTTCTCTATTGTGATGTCGACAGGTGCACAAGCAGAGAGGTAAGCTATGTTCTATGTGTCCAAAGCTGGGTCAGAAGTTTAATGAGTGTCATTGTAGTGGTATGGGCAAGGTGGCAATTTGGTCAGTTGATGCTGATGCTGTAGGAGGTGAGCAGCAAAGGGCCTTGGTCAGACACCATTCTAATATATTTGGGTAAGTGTTCTGCTGCAAGAAACAGGTTTGCAATTGTTGAAAATTATACAAAAAGATTTGTCAAAGGTGAAGGAGAGATCTAATTAGGATTGTGTTTGGCTGTTGTCAATAACACTAATTCTTCCCAGCCATGTAATGTATTATGTCCTGCAAGTCCCCCGGTTGCTTAGTATTTCATAACACAATTTTGGAAAAGAATTAGGCTCAGAGTCCCCCCCTGTCGAAAAGGCTGCTTTAATCAGGAGCAAGGTGGACTTACAATATATAAGAAACCTTTGGTTTATCTGTACCCACTAATTATGCCCTCCTAGTGACTATCTCCCCTCACCTAAACAGTTCCCTTCCCCTTTAAAACTGCCTCACCTTTGCACAAGCAAGGAGGGTACATGGACCAGGGAGTCATGGGACATGTGCTGGCAGGCATTCCATGGCTACCCAAACAAGATAGACCACAGAACCTCCACTCTAGTAAGGTCACAGGGGTGGTTCTGAAAATACAGAATAAACTGTAAGCAATGAAGCAGAACATAACATTTCCTGCATATTTACCCCAATCTATCTCAATCCACACTTCACACCAGGATTACATAGGCAAAGAGTCCTTAATTGTCAGATATGAGTTATTCATCTGCAAATACTCATTAGGCCAGACACCAGATGAACAAACACGCAGTAACACTATTTGAGAACATTATTTGGACTTGCTTTGGTATGAGGGCTGTAGATACTTTATTATATATATTGATAAATAAGAGATAGGAACAGCGTGAGAAATATCATACCCACTGGGGAATGATTTTAGGCTGGCTAGTAGAAGAGGAATCATGGGATAAGTTATGGAAGACAATCTGGTAGAGTTTAAATGCAAGAACATGCATTGTGAATCCCATGGTTCAATGGTACCTTACAATGCAGAGGCTAATACATTTTGTTTTCTCTCCAATAATTATTGTACATTCAGAGATAGCAATGGGATATTGGCAGATATATGGTGATTATTTTTCCAGTCTCCAATTTAAATAGACACACATTTTGGTTATATTAAATATATTTTGGGTGATCCAATAATGACAGTATCAGAGAGGATGCCTTTACACGGTAATGGGTCAAATGTAAATAAAATGTTCAAACACTAGACCTATCCATAACATCAAGCGGAGTACCAAATCCCAGCTGTTGAATCAAGGCAATTAAAATGAAATATCAAAAAAGGAATTGAAAGCAGCAGTGTCTCAAATAGATACACATGCCTATGTCAATGTTTTGACTGAGTCCTTAGAACCAGACTTTTTCTCCAGGTCTAATGATGGTATACTCTTTATAACCCCCCCCCCCCCCGCCTCCTTGCCCCAAGGGGCAACAGGCCCATGCAATCTAGCAGTACAGAGGGGTTTGCTAGGAGATCAAGTGATGTCCTCCTGGAACATAACCACTGGGCAAGTTGTAACTGGAAATTTATAATACCCACTCAAAGTGAACCTGCTGCCCCCCTTTACACATGGAGTACATATGGGTATAATGGACAAACAATGGTGGTTACACTGCAGAGAAATTAATGTAACCAGTTGTAGCTAAATGTTTGCATGAAGATATAGGGACCTCTCAGATCCCAATAGGTACAGACTAATTTTTGAGGGTGCAGCTCTGGATACAACTTCCATAAATGCAGTTTATTACCTGTATATTTGCTGCCAGATGGAAGCAGAACATTTAACTTTTTAAATACATTGTTGTAGGAAGTGCCTATTTTTTCTCAACTAGGCTATTAATGGCCTTTCTTTCTTCTATTGTCAAAAAGAAATCAGAAAGTGCATACTTGTGGACTTTTTGGAGAACCAAATCCAGTGCATGTATTATTTGAGTTGGTTTAGATTTTGTTTTTCTGCGTATACAGTTTACATTGTACTGTCTTAATTTTGTGCCACTTTAATTATTAAACACTTAACATTTGTCTTAAGCCATTTTGGTGTTTATTTAGTTGTCACACAATAATTCATGTATTTCATGGAGAAGATCCTTACTTCTAGAAGCTGCTGCCAAGGTTAAGTCTGGTTGTCCTCCAGAAACAAGATCATCTTTGTGAGATCTGAGACAAAATTCAAAATCCATTTTCCTAAAAACCTACTTTTTAATTAGGCAAGAAATGTACATTGCACTATAATAGAATTTGTCAAGTCAGCCAATGCTCATTGAGAAGACAAGGAGCTGTAAGTTGTGTTTGTGGGTCAGCAGCTGCAGTTAGAAAAATTGGGTAATAATGGGCATTGAGATTAATGACTAACCAATTAAAAGAGAATGGAAACAATATGTATGAACATTATACTTTTAATGTCCTTTTATTTTAAATTAATGTGCAGTATCATTGATAAAAAATCAAAAGTACAATATAGTAAACAGGTATTAATAAGCACTTGAAATACTACTCCTTTAGTACTCCTTCAAGGACTCATAAATGCCTTTGCTATTTAGCTCTACTATGACCCACTAATAAGTAGTAATTTGACTCTAAAATGAGATATGCCTTGCTAAATGTTTGTATAATACTTACATGCTTCAAGCTGCAATGAATCAAAACACAAAATCTGTGAAATCGTTCCAGGGTAGGTAAATTCCATGCACACCAATGTTCTTCTCCTTCCTGGTTTTGAAGGTGAAGCAGGGAACAGAAGAATGGGCATGTTTTAAACCTTCAAGAGGACACTAGAGAACGTATCCCTGGAGGGAAAGATGCCAGTGTCTGCTGCCACGCGTTGCTTTGTCTGCTACGTTTGTTACTCCTAATTACTTCCATGTCACTAGAGATAAGGTCTCAGCTAGCCGGTGTTTCCTTTCAGACAGTTCAAACACAGCATACTGCAAATCTGCAGCCTTTCTGCACCTTCATTATTATTATTATTTTTATATTTGTACTGGAAAGCAGATCCATGCAGTTGTAACCTTTTTTGCAAAGCACAGCCTGCACAGGTCACACTCAGACTTTCGATTAATGCTTTTGTAGTGGAAGATGTAAAATGTAATATATAGTTTGTTGAAGAGGAAATACTAGCATAGCTAAAATGTTGGGCTCTGCATCAACATACGTACTGGAGGCGCCTTTTTAAAAAGTGCATTCAAAAATAATATTGAGGTGCAAACATGCTGACACCATACAACAGATCATTAAAGTGTCAATTGCCGGTTGTATCTTGACTCTGAAGAAAGGGTGATCCCTTCCTGAAATAACCATGTTGATACCTTTGAAATGAAAGGTAAAGCAAATGGTGCCAACAATATCCAAAGTAAAACTCTAGAAGGGAAGGACAGAAGAGATGACCAAAAATTACCTGTACAACAATACAAGCGAATATAGTAAGAATAGAAAAGGGCTAACCTAAGAGTTTGCAGGGAATCAAAAACAAGACTCAATTGTGACCCATCATTCCTGTAATCCTGCTCACCCTATGTACCCTTAATTAGACTTGGAAAGAAAAAGATGGCCAAAGGTAGCTATTGTTGCCATAATGCTTTGGGCAGACAAAGTAAAACAGAATTGAGGGGCCGCCGACTTGGACAGGGAAATTTTTTATCTTACAAAATTGTGCCTACCAGCTCAGAACACCATGGAAGTTTACAAGAGTAAACAAAACTCATAATGTGCCCAACCACCAGTTCCCCAAACAGATTCAGCAGCTCAGAATGCCCCAGAGCAGACCACCCTCCATGTGGTAGGCACCATGCCGAGTGGAGCTCCCAGCATAAAATCAGGTATATGAAATGCTTGCTGTTGGTGGAGTTGTTAGTGGTGCTGGTGGTTTGGCACCAGTAGCAGTAGTGTCAATGGTATAATTTATATTTGTGATATTGGTGGTGGTATTGGTGGATATGATGCTGATGGTGTGTTATTGCTAGTGGTGTGATCAGTTGCATTGATGGTATTGGTAGTATCAGTGGTGGTGGTGTAGGTGATGGCAGGATTGTTAGTGTGGTGGTATGAGTAGGGTGATGTTAGTGGTGAATTGGAGTTAGTGGTATTGATGGCTGTGTTTCTGGTGTTGATACAAACAGTGGTGTTGTAATTAGTGGTTGTGGTTTTTGGTGATCAGCATACCTGGCCAGTGTGCTTCACTATATTCTTCACAAAGGTCATGTTGAATCAGTTTCAGCAGTAAAAAATATCAGTGATAGATTCAGCACAAATCAACCTTGTTAAGGAAGACACAAATGTTTAATTTCCGGAGTCTCCATCACTAGGCCCACGCTCTGTTTCATACAGAAAGAGAAAGCAGGGTTTTAATATCTCGATCGGTTGTATTTGGGTATTTGGTGGCGATATATTGGTAATATTGGTGGTAATAACAGCATTGTCTTAATAGTATTAGTGGTGGTATTTGTGATTTGTGAAACAGTGGTGGTATTCATTATAGCATTTGTGGTACATAACATGTTAATGGTGGTATTGCTGGTTTTGGTAATAGGGTTGTTGGTGGTATGCATCGTGATAGCATTAGTGATATTGATTATGGTATTGATGGTTCTATTGATGGTATTGTTTGTGGCACTGGGGGTGGTGGAAGGTGTGTAGTCGGGATGTTTTGGTGGTTATTAATGCTGTTGTTACTGGTGTTATATGTCTTGGTCATGAATGTGGTATTTATGATATTGTAATCAAATCAGTGAAGTTGGTGAAATGTGTGTTATTCGCATGTCTTTGTGCACTTAGAGTGCAGCTCAGTTTGAAAGGCATGCATGTTCTGGAACTCTCGTCTTGCCTATGAAATTTCCTGTAGCACCCACTCTTGTGCATGTGCATGTGCATGACATATATTGTGCAGTGATGCCAGCGAGGCAGACAATAAGGCAGATTCATGTTACTTACACAACTGAACAAAAGACAAAAAAGTTAGTGATCTTGACAACAGGCATGTAGGGGAAGCACTGGAATCAGGTAGACTTGAGTAGCAAGAGTTGGTGCATGAAGAGATGTTGCTGGCTCCTTCTTAGAAGTCTCAAAGACAATCATTGACTTCTAATTCCCATGTACTTTTTATACTTATTCAGATCTATAATCCCATTGTTTTCTTCATATAATTTACATTCGCAATGAAGTGATTATCTCACGATTGACAAACTACAAAATGTAAAACACACTCTTAATCTCATTGGTTCATCACTACCATCTAAATAAAAATGGGTAGAACTTAAGAGTTTGCTTGGATATTTTTTATATTATTAAACATTCCTAATATTATCTTTCACATAATGGATAGTTCTTATGTACATTAATTATTAACCACACTAGATTTTTTTCCTACTTAGCTGATCATGAGGCGCACCAGAGTCAAACAGGGGATGATGGAATACCTCCTTTCTATCTGGTGATGACATTAGTATTCTTTTGTGGATGAATAGACCTTACAAAAATTACAGGTGGGCAGTATCCACGACAACATTGAAAGCCATGTGGGGGAATGCTCTTAGGTGCGGTTTGCATACTACTACACCTAAATGTCTGCTTGTCACTCACAAACTGCTGAAATCCTGTTTTATTCTCACTAAATTGTAATCATCTCGTAAGAATGGAAAAAACACCACTTTTTGCCTCATCCTGATGAGGGAATGCATTTATCAGGCAAGACACAGGCACTTTAATAAAAGACTGGGGAGGTGATTGAAATGACGTAAGTACAGGATCACAGGGCATCTTGGTTCTTGAGTGGACTTTTTTGTCTATACAGCCATGCTGACAGATGATGCGAGTACACTGGTGAGCACATGACCTACAAGGTGTTCTACCTTTAGTGAATGAACATGCTGTCCAGTGTCAAGGTATTTAAAACCATCAGCTCCAAAGTTGCAGTTCTAGCTCCTGCTTCACAGTCCATTTTTTGGTACCTGATCCATCAGTTATGGATTCAGTCTTTGTTAAAGGGATATGAGCTTGTGTTTGACACAGAATTTAAGGTTCACCTGGTACATGCAGGAGACCAATTATCTAGATGCTACAGCATGCCCTTTTTTGTATTATTGAAGGTGGCAATGCATGAAGACAAAGGGAATTTCTGAACCATCTGTGCTGCAATGCATGAAAGGGAGAAAGCAGAAATGTGGCATATTTATAAAGATATAGCACATTCCTGCTCTCTCTTTGCACTGGTATAATTATGCCAGCCTATCACTATCGCAGGAACCCCTCTGCCATGAAGTAATGGTGAATGCGTTGTGGTCAGAATAGTTTTTGTGCAGAAAGTGATACCCTCCTGCACAAAAGCTATTCTTACACACTTTGCCTCATTGTATGTGTGCCTCAGAAAAAAGCGCAAATGCAAAGGGGAAATACAAGGAGAAATAAAGATGCTTCTTTCATTACATCGCCTCATGTAGGCACACCATTTTGGCACAAACTCAGGTTTATATACTTTAGTACATGGGTCTCTGAACTTTTCTGCAGTGAGAGGTATTTCTGATTGGTAAAAAGCAGTGTGAGCTACTGAAGGCTAAACAACTTGTGCATTGTTACCAGAAATTCCGCACATCCAGCTTTATTGACTTTAAGCCTAATGGCTATAGAGCCAGATACTATGGTATGAAAAAAATACGAGGGGCACTGTGAGGCAGCTGCAATGTGTGTCAGTGAGAACATGATCTTTGGGAATGTATGAACATGTGTGCTTAAGAATGGAATATATATGTATGAGTGACTGAGAACCTGTGTTGTATGTACATGCAGGACATACCTTTTACCATATGTGGCACCTTTACATGTCTAACATAAACATGCAACCATTTCTTTAAAAGGGAGAAAAAAGTTCTGCAAAATGTTCAAAATATGGAACTTTTTCCTCACTTTAAGTTCCTCCCATTTAAAAATGTCTGTTTATCAGTTATACATATGGCCCGACTGGCTATGTAGAGCAAGAAACCTGCTGTGTCTGAAGGTGACACTTTCATTTGTGAGAAGATCAAAATGAAGAGTTAACTTAATCATTAAGGTAACTTTTCAATTGAATTGTCTTCTATTTTACATTATTTTGTTCTCACATCTCAGTGCTTCAGTTCTTCAACTCTGTGCACTAGCTGAAGCCTGGGTCATAAATCTCACTGAGCACTACTCATTATCAGGCCCTGTTCCTTGCAACCTAAGAATAGTAATCTAAAATAAGCACAGACTTCACTTACCTCTAAAAGGAAAATGTTACCCTGTGCTTAGATAAAAAATAAACTTGTAGCTCACTGTGACTGTTTGGAGACACCAGCTTTATTAAATCTGGGTTGGTGTTACAATCCCTTATTTTAGTAAAACGGAAATACTTCAATCTCACAGTCAAATGAAATACTACACACTTCAAAAATGAATATGGTTATAAAGTTGTAATCTTATCTGTGAATCTCAGTAAAGTGCTACACCTTTAATGCATTGATCATTTCAACAGTTCAAGCTGCTGTGAGTTCATACAAAGTCTACAGCTCTTAATAGCAGATTTGCCTCAGTGACTTGAGTATTTCTTTCTTTTTATGTCTAGGCTAGTTTTACTAGATAAATTGAGATGTGGCTCTTGTGGCATTGGCACCTGCATTCTTTAGTTTTGGTCCTTCAACAGGGAGCTCGATGATGCAGGACCAAGGAGGCTGCTTCATTCGGCATACAGGCTGTTGTGCATAAGTCATGCATACTTCTGTACATTTGTATATGTGCATACTTCCATACACTTTCCTGCACTGATGCTTTGCTGTTGCCTGAAGTCCATTTTTTTCATGCTTGACTATATGTAGACCTTCTTCACACTAATTATCCAGAGCCCCATCAATTAGTTCATGATTTCTGCTTCGATGGCCAAATAAACTGCGATGTTTCAAATATTTATATATAAGTAGCAGGGATTATGTACAGTTTTGCAGAGGGGATATTGCAGAGATTACATAGTGTTTATCTGACTGGTGCCCAGATAAAAATCCACTTCATTTGAGTTTATGCTGATTTTCACTGTAGGGATGTCCATTGCATACAATGTGGATTAGTGCAGAAATCAGCTTGCCCAGTCCAACTTCTCTGGCATCAAAATGCAGGGCTTGGCAGCTGCTTCAATACCCCATTCACAATTCAGATCAGGACACCTTAGAAGGGGTGGATTTGGGGCCACAATCATTATTCTCAAGTCTGCTGACCCATGGAAAGCGTGTACCCGGGGACTTAGTAGTCAGAAGATGGGCTATTAATTTGGGATTCAATGCCCCTTCCAACATATTATATACAATCTGTTTAGCACCATGTTATTCTTTAGAGAGATGCATTTGAAGTTCAAAAGGTACTAGTAATTTTAAAGTCAAAAGCACATTAGAATAAACATCTGAAACACTTTAGGAACTCAAAAACCTGTAAAATGTTATGGGCGGAAATGCACAAAAACAATAAAAAGTAGATAAAGGGGATCGTTAGATTATTAACGTTTTAATTCAAAAGACCCCTCAATAATGGAAACCACAAATTAAATGTATCAGTCTGCTGTTTACCAGGAACCAAGCATGATTATTTTCAATTCAACTGTGATGGAGCAGAGATCAGATGCACCAAGCAGTTCACTTCATCAAAGATTTGCCTTGGGACCTACCCTTCTTCTTGCATCTGAGAGTCATGCAGTGAGATTCAGTGAGGTCATAATTTAAAGCCGGTGACAGTCCTTCAGCAGTCAGTGCTTACACTAAAGCAGTGGTTTTGGCAGAAAAACCTCTGGGCAGAATAACTATTTTTGTTTCTTAACATGCATTATTGAGATAAGGAGGGCTCTCACGGTCAGATACATTTCCTGCAACACCCAGCTGAACCTGTTTTCAGTATGCATAAAGCTCTGAGTGGGATGAACCTGTTGATAAACCAAGCTTGTAGTGTACTATTCCTGGTCATTCACTCACTGGGCAGCCCCTCCCTGCCCTTCCTGAACAAGCCTCAGTGCCATATCCTGGTTCTTTGGGGATGAAAAAAGTGCCACTTTTTCTCCATTGGCCTGGATAGTTCTGTCTTGTCATTCCTACAACGATCAGGTTCACAAGACAGGATTCCCTGCACGAGGTGTCTCTATTGCCATGGCTCCTGCAAGGTCAAGCCTTAAGTGGTGAACAGGGCCCTCTTAGAGGCAGGAGTCCTTCTGCTTTTGTTATCACTGGAGCAGGAAACCTAGAGTTCAACCACTTAAACCTTGGAGAGAGGTTGTATTCCTTGGATGCTATCTGCAGTCAGGAGCCCATGAATGTTATTTCTCCATCCTGGAATGTCCCAAGAATGTGTTGTGGAGGAGCCAGCCTTATCCTGTGAACTAGCCTACACCCAATATTGACAACTCTTACTGTCTCCCCACATACATTGCTGCACTTCCTCTCTTGGAATTTACTGAAAGAATTCCCACAGGTCATAACACCAAATTGACTGCCCCCTTCATTCATCTGGAGTAGCTGCCCTAGCCACTTTCATATTTAAAAGAGGTGCCAGCCCTTCTGCCAGAGTCCAAACTTATTTGTCCTGCTGCTGAAGTTTGTGCAAGAAAGACTAGAAGGCCCTGAAAATTTGATCAGTACCTACACACTCCATTTGGCATCACCACATTAAAAGGAGATGTGCTCTTGGAACAAGGATGTTATTTTCGAGCAATGAATGTGAATTGAGCTCTGAAGTAGGGCTGAAAGGCAAACTGGTTCTAAATCACTTTTCTCTCATGCAGCACAAAATACACGTTCTTAACATTACTAGAGTTAGTAATGTTTTTTAATATTCTTACATAATTGAATTAGATTTTTTTTAACAATGTAAAGAATACCGGTGAATCGATTTCTCAGCATTTTTAATGCAAGCATTTAAATCTTGGTTTTATTTTCATTTAGACCTTTTCATCAACAATGTAGCTGTATATGCACATTGAAAGAGTTAATTGTTTTGTTCACTGTGAGGGTGCATCATGCAAAATATGTAATATTCCACATTTTAATAAATGAAACACCCAGCCACATAGCTGTTTTGGAAGTTATTATATGATATATAAAAAGAAAAATGTTTTTCCTGCTTGGGAAAAACATTTTTCCCAGCCATGTGTCACTTGACATAATTCAAACGGTATCCCATCATCACAATAGTGCTACCTAATGCCAAACATTTTGTCACATATGTGAGTAGTATAAATACACTGTGTACGACACTTAACATCCATGCTGCTGGTGATATTTCTGCACTAACTCACAATGGTCTCACATAGCTGTTAAATACATGACACTGGTGAAAACAATTTTGCAATTCTGTTTTAGAGGCAGGACATAACACACAGAGTCCTAATGCTAAAAATATCTATAGCCAAGAGAAACTATGCAACAAAGGTGACTTTTCAGAGTTGTGCTATATGCCTTGCAACCCTGGTATAAGGCTAGCATGTGTTCAATATGCTTCTCCTGTTCTGGACTGAGCAGTTTAAAAAAACTGTCACTGACTCCTGGGTCAGTCCTTGTGCGGGGTGAAGTTGGATTACAACATTGAGACTCCATAGGCAGAAGGTTACAAGATGCATACCATTTGGATTTTTTGGGTGCTATGGATCCACCATTTTTGTCCCACCGCAGCACATTGTAGCAGATGTTTGGCTTTAAGGGTCACAACAAAGGACAAATTAAAGGGTGCTAAGGTATTTTAGCTACAATATAAATCATGTGTGTGTGGTATGATACAACATTTAGTAACTGTGGTGAGTTCTAAGGTGATTTTACCCTGTGACAAATGTAAATCCTTAACTGGGGTTTGATGAACCATGTTTGAATGAAAATAATTTTCTCTTGTGAGTGTCTCATAGACAGATGGAGGTAGACTAAGGTGCTTCAGAATCTAAAATCAGAGCACATTGTCTATATATTCACACAAATCTTTCTCAGCCATGTAAGAAAAAGATCTAACATGCTCAGTAAAGCATGTAATTCCAAAAGAAGACACAGTCTCTCAGATGATTCCCCAGTGTTTTACAGCAGCTTCACTCCTGAGTTCTAATGAGCAACTAGAGTGCTAACATTCTATATTCCTGACAAATGTGATGCTCACCTGAATGCCGTATTGTGGGCATTAGAGCTGCAGAAAAGGAAAGCATTACCTTTATTGCAGCCAGAAGGTAATGTACATTGAGATGGTAATTCAGATATGAAATCAGTTCTTTAAAAATGTGAGAGGAGTTATGTTTTTTTAATTATTTAATGGTACTCTGAATAGAGGCTAAACGTAGTTAAAGAGAGAAATCCAATATCCCCTTTCCCCATCATTTTCTCTGGCTAACAACTTCACTCAGTGCCTCCCTAATTTTAAAATAGTAACAGTTTGGTAAACATCAAAGGTTTTTGCAATCTTTCACTTAAATGTTTGTGGGTTGTTGGTTGACTGGGGTGTGAGCCGTGGTCAAGCAACAGACATAGGCGGTCATTCTGACTTTGGCGGGCGGCGGAGGCCGCCCGCCAAAGTCCCGCCGTCAGAATACCGCTGCGCGGTCAGAAGACCGCTGCGGTAATTCTGAGTTTCCCGCTGGGCTGGCGGGTGACCTCCAGAAGGCCGCCCGCCAGCCCAGCGGGAAACCCCCTTCCATGAGGATGCCGGCTCCGAATGGAGCCGGCGGAGTGGAAGGGGTGCGACGGGTGCAGTTGCACCCGTCGCGATTTTCAGTGTCTGCTTGGCAGACACTGAAAATCTTGGTGGGGCCCTGTTAGAGGGCCCCACGACACCGGTTCCAGCCAGCCAGGTTCTGGCGGTCAAAACAATCCAGAACCAGGCTGGCGTTAAGGGGGTCGGAATCCCCATGGCGGCGCTGCTTGCAGCGCCGCCATGGAGGATTCCCTTGGGCAGCGGGAAACCGGCGGGACACCGCCGGTTTCCCGTTTCTGACCGCGGCTGTACCGCTGCGGTCAGAATGCCCATGGGAGCACCGCCAGTCTGCTGGCAGTGCTCCCGCGGTCGTTTGCCAGGGTCAGAATGACCCCCATAATCCCTTGCATGATGAACCACAAAAAGTCACTAAATTAAACTGTTCTTAACCCCCGGTAGACTGGCACAAAAAAGCAGTCCATCTTAACTTAGAGGCAATATGTAAAGTAATGATGCAGCACACAAGCAGCAATATAGTGAAAACACTACAAAAGGAAAATCTTAAACCAATTTTAAAAGTAACTTTTAATAACTTATTTTACACTGAACAAATAAACTTCCAATGAGTATAACCAGCGTTATGAATTTTTCAAGTTTAAGGTTTAAAACAGAGCCTAAATGATAAAAGTGCCCACGCAGACATCCGGTAACCTAAGACCGGGTCAAGGTAGAAAGTTAAGGCCGACCGAAATGGAGTACGGTTCAGATATAAGAGGTGGATTGGGCCCAGTCAGGGCTTACCTTTGGACTTAAAAATTTTTTGAGGGAAAAATGTCTGAGAACGTAGACGTTCCGCAGGGCAAGGCTGCAGGAGTGTCTGAGGAGGGAGCGTTGTTGTCAAATGGCCATGGAGCGAAGCAGCAGTGACGTTTTTTACCTTTCAACTTAGTCATTGAAATGGAAGTTGAAAAACCCCAGCGGGACAAAGCAGAAGGCTGCAGATGAAGACAATTCCATGAGGTTGGATACCTCACTGGAGAAGGACTCCTGAAACAGATTTTCTGCTGGAGAGAAAATAACGGCAGAAGCCAAAATATTGATTCTACCAGCGATGCACCTCAGGATGATAGTCGAGCTGGTTTGTCCTGATCTCCTCCTGGTTCTCAAAGCAGTTTTCAGACACATTTTTGTTTCAGTCCTCTGTTTTGGAAAATGGCCTCTGCACCTGTTGAGCACCGTAACCAAAGGTCAGAGAGTGGATGGAGATCTTTTGGGGGTTCACACTCGCTCAGGCTAGGCTCCAGAGTTTGGTTCAAGGTGGTGGGAGCCTGTTATGTCTTTGTGGCTCTGAACAGGAGGCCATCAAACAAGCCCTTGAAGTAACATCTGGAAGTGTGAGTGCAGGTGCAAATGCAAATGCAAATGTAGATGCAAAACAAAAAAGCAGGGCTGGCCTCTGAGGGGTCAAGGCAAATTCCAGGCAACAATGCATTCCTTCCAGGTACAGAAGCAGGTCTGGCAGAGCACACAGCACGTCACAGTATCAGGCAGTCTTATGAGAGTCCTTCCGCAGGTCCACTAGTGAACTGAAGTGTTGGCCTGAAGGTCCTATTTTTATACCCAGGTCTCTTTCTCCTGGCAAGGTTCTTTGAACTGCTTGGAACATTTTGCCTCCCCTGACTCCAAACTGGCTACAGTGACAATACAGGGCTGTTAGGCCTATTGTGAGGAGACCAGAAACAGCCTATTCAGGTGTAAGTGGAGTGTGCACAGCTCGGCCCTCCAATCCTGCAAGGTGATGGCCCATTGAGGCACATCTAATTCCACTATTATGTGACTGAGGAGTTCACAAAGTCTAACTTTCAGCTACACCCAGTCATGTGACCAAAGACAGGCTGCAGACATAACGGGCTAAGAACAGTAAAATGCCAACTTTTCAAAAGTGGCATTTTCACAATTGTAATTAAAAATGTGACTTTTACCTTTGAAGAGAGTTTATCATTACAATTCCATGGATGCAAAATATTAGATATCTACCATTTCTCCATTAGAAATTACAGCTTTTTAAATGTATTAAGAAATCCCCAATGTTATCCTATAAGAGGTGTATTAAATTAATTTGTTTTTTTTTCACTACCAGGATAAGTAGAACTTAAAAGTACAAGTCCAACCATTTATTTACAACACTCTGCCCTGTGGGCTACCTACAGCCTACCTAGGGTGTGACTTATATTTGATAAAAGGGGATTTTAAGGCTTGGCAAGGGCGTTTAAATGCCAATTTGACATGGCGGTATGCCACTGCATTTATGCTGCAATGGCAGGCCTTGGACAAGTTCTACAGTGTGACTTAAGTAGGTGTCACAATAACTCTTGCAAGCCCACTGGAAGCATTTAATATGCATGCCCTGGATATTTGATATTCCACTCTACATGGGATCTATAAGTAAATAAAAATGTAATATACCAATTGTTTAGAAACCAACTTGACCATGTTTTAGGGAGAGAGCAAAAGCACTTTAGCACTGATTAGAAGTGATAAAGTGCACAGAGTTGTAAGGCCAAAAACAAATTTAGTAAAAGATGGAGGGTAAAAAGCAATATTGTTTGGGGGTGATCTTGCAAAGATGCCCGGTTGAACACAAGAATATTTGTTTAGAGGTGCATGAAGCTGTTAAGAGCAGGACTGGTCAGTAAAATGAATATATGTGTGTTCCAATGGATAATGTAACCCTTCAAAGGAGTTACTGTTTGACTATTTATTTTCTTTCATTTTACTTTTTCCCCACTTCCTCTTGTCACTAGTTTCAGCTCCCTCCATGATTGGGCAGTGGCTTGAAAATACTTTTATTGTGCGGAAAAGTGAGGTAATGATGAAACAATAACAAAATTGTATCCTTCACTCTACAAAAAAGGCCTGCCAACACCCTGGAGTTTAAATTTATAAAGCAACAATGTTTGTTTTAGGTTCTGTCACCACTACATATGTCAGCCCTCTCTGAAGCCTTGCTTACACCGAATACTGTTAGTAGGCTTGCAAAATATCATTGGCACCCACTGGGCGCATGATGGGTGAAGCCGCCGTGATGTACCTACGCATGAGCAGTGGAGCTTTGGTTCAACATGATGTTTAGGTGTTTAAAGCCCTACTGACAGGCACAGACCCCAAAGTGCAGGGATTGGAGGTCATGTTAGGTATTATTTAAGGGCACAATGCTTGATGAATTAAGTGCAGAACTCATGAGGGACGATTGATTTTTTGAAAAATTCCTCACCTTATTTTTTTTGCTTGAACTCTGTCTTTGTACTGTGTAACTACAGGTTCTGTCCTCCTCTGATGCTCACTATGGGGCCTCTAGAAGAGTCCCTCTGAGGTATATTTTCTTGAAACTTCACAATTAATATCATTGTATTTGCATGTTTGTGGGATTCACACTGGTCATGTATAGGATATCTCAATGAAACACCTGTATTTCATGTATGATAAATTAATCCTCTGCCACATTTGGATTCACATCCTGAGGTTTTGCAGTATCTGCAGTTCTTATGAGGGGCAATATTTCATCCCAGTTACTAGATCAATGCACTTGGAAACTACAATCAGTATTCTCTCTTACATATTGTGGTGAAACATGTAGACTTTTTATGTGAGTGTTGTCGGGGACTATTTAGTTACCCCACATTTGGCATCATTTTCATTTCCTAATTCCCAAAGAACCATACACCTGGTAAAATATTCACAGGGATACTTAAGATTATTTGAAGTTTTAAACAGATTCCACTGAAAATCTCCTTGGTAGAGCTCACTCACTCAGGAGATTGGACCCATTCAGACACATTAGGAGTTCCAGGTGAGGACTCAATGATGAAGCATGCCAGTGGAACATCCTAGTGAGTGAGAAAACTTAAAAAAAACAAAAAAACAATAAAGCATTCTGAGATCATGAGAGGCATCATTCTGGTTTCATTCCCTCTTGTTTTGTTGGTGCTTATATTTGCAGGTTGAGTGGACCCACTCCTAATACATCTACCTCACCTTCTTAATTATAGATGATTCCTCTGATTATCACAGAAATTCCCATCTCAGATAACATATAGTATAAAAGGGCTGCCACTAGACTATTTGTCAGAAGAAGTCCTTTACCCCAGATTAACTCATAAAATACTGCCAGAGGAGTTTTTGACTGGCAGAGATGCTGTTGCATTGCACTTTCAGCTGAAAGCTGATATTGAGCGAAGTACACAAGGAGAGGAGCTGATGCAACAAGTGTTTATCTTGCACAGGGTGCATTGCCTCCTGACTTTTGACAACTACAGTGCTTTGCTGTAAATAGGTGTGCAGTGTGCTGAATCTCCCTAAGGTACTCTAGATGCAACTTTTGTAGTGTAGTGCAGTGGTTCCCACCTTGTGGTCTGGGGACCCATGGGGGGTTCACAAAGCCTCTTCAGGGGGTCCACGACTGCTTTGAAAATTAAATAGGATTAACAGATTAGGTACCCAGCTTTCAGTACTGACTCAGTAGAGGGTCCCTGGATTCCAATAATGATTCAGTGGGGGTCCCCAGGATCCAGTAATGATAATGTGGGGGTCCACAGAAGTCAAAAGGTTGGGAATCACTGGTGTAGCGCATAGAAGTAGGTTTTAGTATATCAGGTTTTAAATTAATTGTAACTATGGTAGAAATGTACATTTTATTCTCACTGTTTGAACATTAATTTGTGCTTTTATTGTGATATTTTGTGTGGCTAGTTTAGATGCGTTAAGAAACAGTTTGAGATTGTTGAAAGAAAATGCCTTTTAGTTAAAGTGTCTTTTTCTTAGTGCACTTTGTGTGTGTGCTATTAAGGAGAATTAAATAGGTTTGTGTCCAACTACAAATGCAAAATGACAGATCATAGGGTTGACAGTTTGTCCTGAACTGTTCCCATGGGGAGCAGGGTCATGACTGATTTACATATGGCTGAGTCCAAACTAAGGTGGCGTGGAGAGCACAAAATGATTTAAACCCAGATCTGTGACTGAATGTTTCCATTGATCAGCATTTTGTCCATCATATTTTCTTTTTTACTTTTGTCGCCCTAAGTGAGGAGGGTATGCCTAGATGTGGGTCTTGTGGTCACTTCACCACAGGATTCAAGTTAGTCTGGCTAATGAGGGGGTGATACCCTGAAACTAGTCCTAGATTGCTTGTTTCCAGTCTAGAGAGGATTTGGCTTGGCAGGGCAGGGCAGGGCAGGGCAGGTCAGGATGAACTGTTCCTGTGGATAGCAAGGTCAAAACTGATTTGTATATGGCTAGGTCCAAACTGGGGTGGTGTGGTGAAAAAAAAAACAATGGATTAACCCCAGATCTGTAACTAAGGCTCAATATTTGCATTGTTCAGCATTCTGTCCACTGTCAGCTCTTTTTGTTTCTGTTTCTAATTACCACAGCATTCCCTGTTTAGAGAATGTTAGTAAGTCAAAAACATTGACTGTTTTTTATGCATGTTCTTGCTGCATTGAACTAAGTTTGTTTGTGTTACCTGTGTCTGTGAAACCAAGGTTTTTAGAGCTAAACCCAAGTCTTAGTTTATGCAATAGTAGGCTCCCAATCCCCATAGGACAGGGTGCATGGTATTCAAAAATGTATTTAAGTTTTTCAAGTTCTGGCAGTGAAGGATTTCATTTTACACCATAGCCATGCTGGCTGTCCCATAGAAAAGCAATGGGTTACATTATAACACCTTATAATGCATAGATCAGTTTGAAAATAACTAGAAAATGGTTTAAGAACTCAAATAGTAATACTTTAAAATCCAATTGGATGGCCAAGTCAGAGTTTAAATTGCTATTTTGAAAATGTAACTTTTAGAAAGTTGGCATTTTCCTGCCAGAACTTAATATGCTTTTCTGCCAGGGTTCAGTGTCATCTGCCTCTTAATGGCTGTCCTCTGGTTAGGTGTGTTTTGCACCCGGACAGTAAACAAAGGGCTGGAGTGTAGACAACTGTTTTTATCCCTAACAGGAAATCTATATTGGGCTGTGTCCAGGAATTTATTTAAACATCAAGAGGAGCTTGCTCTGTCACAAATAGATGTAACTCATACTGGGCACCAATCTGTCTGGAAAAGACATTGCCTCTAGACCCAGTTTAAAGTGTTTGCAAGGGAGGGTTTGCTAATTGTATTAGTCAGAACTCTGTGTTGGCCTACTGAGCTCTGAGCAAAGGATTAAATGTTTACATTGGTTCTAGGTAGAAAGGTGCCTGCAGGATAGCCTACACTAAAACACACAAGAACTGCTACAGAAATTAGGTAGGGGGCCCCATGGAAACTCTTACCTCATTCGGTAGGGAGTAGCCAGGAGTTCCCCCACCTCGGGCAGGCACTGGGCATTAAAGGGGTAACTGCAGTACCCCTTTAGGAACACCTCCGGGCCTGTAAAAGGCAGAAGAAGGACTGCACCTGCTGTTAAACCTGTGGAGTGAAACCACAAGGGCTGGACCTGCTCCTCACTTTTACCCATGACTGGAAAGAGAACTCCAAGGGCTAGTTAGTTAGTCTTCTATTAACCTCATGGAATACAAAAGATGCACAAAGCCCCAACATGGAACATGGAGGACTGTACCAGGACCAAAGGCAAGGTGCATATCGACTATGATGACACCTTCTGCATTAAGTGCCTCAAACTTCCTAAAAGTGCCAAGGCTCCCACTTTAGTCTCACATTTCATCTGGCTACTGTCAACAAGCCCCTTTTCAGATCCAGCCTTTAGGCCAACCCAGAGTAGACTTTTAGACGAGGACTTTCCTATAGAAAAATGACTAAAACACAAGATGAGCGTTTCAACAGGATTGACCTTGTCCCTGTATCTGACCAATGCTCCATTGCGGTCCAGCTTTTGACTTTGATCTGGTCTAGCATGACCAGATAGCCGCAGTTGTCGCTTGGTGCTTTGTGGTGTTAGAAACACCTAAAACTGTGAAAAATCATATCTTCTAAATCAATTTTTTATCATTTTGGAATTTACTTGCTAATTAGCATTTGCTTTACTTTATTTGCCTTTTTCCATTGGAGTGGGATACAAACAAAATGTTTGCCTTTCTAGTTCCCTCATTTGAAGTAACCCCCCAAAAATGTCATATGAAAAATCCTAGCAGAGATGTCAAGCATGTATTAACCTTCCAGCACATTCTGACACTGTGATGTCAACAAGAGGCCCACAGTGACGCAAACTGGACTGACTGGGGAAACAATGGGAGAGTGCAGGTCTAGTTGTTAGTTACATCTGGTTATGATAGGGTAGACCTCTTTGAAGTTAATAAGGTCCTTGGGCCCAGCCTACCAGCCATCCTGTCAAGGGCACCTTCCCATCCAAAGGAGCTTTGTCTTTGTCCTGAGAGCAAGTTGATTCTTTATTCAAGCGCACTGAGGTGCTATTTATTGGCTAACAGAAACTAGAGAGCAAAATGAAGATTTAGCTTCCAGCTATTTCAGGCAGGGCAATGGTGACTTTTTAATATCTATAACAGATGTGCCATTGCCACTGAATTCAATTTTGAATAATTATTTAAAATAGTTGTTTGTTTTTCCAACTAGTGCCATTCCCAGGATACAGTACAAGTATTTGGTGCTTTCCTAGCTCTGCTACAGTACAAATAGTTTAGAGGTGCTTCTCATTGTAAGGACATGTTTATCATTAAACATTGCATGGTCTAATTGTAAATACCAAGCACACTGCCTTAATGGACATATATAATATATAATGTAATATATACATATTTAAAATGAGGGTTTAGGCCAACCAAAAGGGTTTATTTTGGCAGGATTAATTTTCAGCTTAAAACAGTCAAGCCATGCTTGTGTTGCCAATGCAGTAGGTAGCTCCCCAGCCTAACATTTAACTTAACATCCCTGGGTACACGTTGGCCAGCATATTCTAGGGACATATAAGTAAGTTAAATATACCAATTAGGGGTATGCCAATTTCACCATGTTGAATGGAGGAGCACAAGTACTTTAACACTGATCATCAGATTTGCGCAGTAGCCTGCAAAAATAAGGTTTGCAAAAAATGCTAAAAAATAAAATTAAATTGGTGACCCGGCAGAAAGGGCACATTCCGAACAGGCATGCAGTTCTATGGTTGCTTTTCAGAAGCACCAGCCTGACAGCTGACCCATTCTGTCCCAAACCAATCAAAATATCAGAGGAAATTCTATGACCAGTGTTTCACATTTACTCTTCCATAAGGCGCCACATTTTAATGTGATAGATTCTGCACCTGGCCCATTGGCCAATCATCAGCTGATTTACTCTGTTCCAGTCTAACAAGGCCAGAAACTGGTATTTAAACTTTCACAACTTCTTTAAAGAAAACCGACTACACTGATGATGAAAAATGTGCTCCATTGCTCCAACTTTGGATTAGAAGATCACACATCTGGAAATCCTGATAGAAATTCTTGTTTACCTCCTAATAATAGATCAGTTTGCTGGCATGTTATTTTTGCACATTTCAATGGGCTCATGCTCAAAATGAACAGCTGCCTAGTAGCCCCATGTCACATGCATCATCTTCAGCTAGTAGTGGCTTTTAAGCTGACACCACTGATTGGCTTTCTAAATGTATGTTGTGGTGATGGCACGTATAGTTGCATGTAAATGTTCGGTCATCATGTATCTTATTTTACTAACAAAGAAGCCTTGATTGTGGACAATGGTTAAAAATTTACAAATAGGAAAGTAAATGTAATTTGTTTATGCCAAAGTCTAGCAGAGCCATGAACAGCAGATAAATAAATTCGCAAAATGAAAAGCAGGGGAGAAACTTCTGATTTAGTTGAGGAGATCTCTGTGTGCGTGGTAATGTCAGTTGCAGATGTTTTGAGGCAGATTCTAGCCTGCCTTAAGCAAGTGCCTGAAGCACTGGCAAATCTGAACCTCACCTTTGAGGAACTTTGTTTGGCTGGACTACCTCCTCCTGGCCCTGGGGGCCCTCCCCAACTGTGGGGTCATCAACCCCATCATACGCATTGTCAGAGCCAGCTAAAACTACCACTGGATGGGTCAACTACTCACAAGGGGCTAGGCATGATTCCCTGGTGAAAGAGCTTAGCCCTCAAGGCAGTTTAGAAGGGATAGCTGGGGCTCCAGAGCAAATCAAAGAATCCTGTGGCTCGATGACCCATAGTTCTGGATGTCCCTAAGAGGTGTTGCACTGGAAACTCCCCACATTACAACTACCACCCCAAGCCACCTCCTTTGTCCTGATCCTAAAAGGTGTCCCACCACTGAAGCATGACACACCAGGGGATCACAAGCAACTGGTGAATACATTGGGTCAACAGAAGGCTGTGGGGACCAATGTTATTCCACAGCCAAATCAACTTGGTCCGTAGAGTTTCATGGGTAGAGAACAGCAGGAAGCCTCACAATAATGATTCATTTTAAGGACAGAATGTTGACCAAAGATAACCTGACAAGGATCAGTTTAACTGAATTTATCTCCTCAGCAGGCGAAGCACTTCTGCTAGACTTCTTTTATAGGCCAATGAGTAGAACGTCTCATCAGTCCCAATGAACCATCCTTCGCAGCATGTCATTGTCATTATAAACAGACTCTTTACTCTCTCAGCTGGACCATTTTGATAGACTCTCTGCTTAAAACGAAACCTATCCACATGTTGACCAGGGGACCGTAAGGTCCGGAGCAGCCTAGCAAATCTGTTCTGTACTAGTGACTGCAATACCTTGGTGTTAGACCTGACAGCCTTAGGGTGGTCATCATCCAACTTTTCGCTTACCTCCCTCCACTTTTCTAACACTGTTTTTGCTGGATTTAGGACTGTGCATACTTTACCACTGCTAACCTGTGCTAAAGTGTATATGCTCCCTCCCTTCAAACATGGTAATATTGTCTCATACCCAATTGGCATATTTAATTTACTTGTAAGTCCCCAGTAAAGTGCACTACATGTGCCCAGGGTCTGTAATTTAAATACTACTAGGGGCCTGCAACACTGATTGTGCCACCCTCATAAGTAGCCCCATAACCATATCTCAGGCCTGCCATTGCAAGGCCTGTGTGTACAGTTTCACTGTCACTTCAATTTGGCATTTTGAAGTACTTGCCAAGCCTCAAACTCCCCTTTTTTACACATATAAGTCACCTCTAAGGTAGGCCCTAGGTACCCTATAGGGCAGGATGCTGTGTTTGTAAAAGGCATGACATATACCTGTGTATTTTTATATATCCTGGTAATGGAAAAGTCATAACATCTTTTTTCACTACTGTGAGGCCTGCTTCTTTCATAGGCTAGCATTAGGTCTGCCCTCATATACTTTCTAAGTGGTAGATTCTGATCAGAAAGGGGTAGACAGGTCATGTTTAGTATGGCCAGAATTGTTATATAAAATCCTGCTTATTACTATTTTAGAAATGCCACTTTTAGAAAGTGAGCATTTCTCTGCACCTAAAATCCATCTGTGCCTTACAGCCTGTTCCCAATTCATGTCTGGGCTGGGTGACAGCTCCCTTGTGCATTTTACCCAGGCAACCACAAACACAGGATACACAGTCACACCTGCACTCATCTGCATGCTGAATGGGTCTACCTGGGCTGGAGGGCCTGAAACTTACATTTCAAAGGCTAGTGGCCTGCCCTCATACAATGGACTGCCAAAACCCCTACTGGGACCCTGGCAAGCAGGACTTTACTGAAAGGGGACCTTGTGAACTTCGAAACCACTCTTTGAGGTCTCCCCCACTTCAAAGGCACTTTTAGGTATATAAACTGGGTTCCTGACCCCACCAAATGAGACACTCCTAACCTGTCAAGATGAACTGCCTGGCTGCCTAAAGGACTCACCTGGACTGCTGTGCTGTGAAGGACTGCTGCCTTACTGTTGCACTGCTGCCTAGCTGGCCTCTGACTTTGCTGAGAAGTGCCCTCCAAGGGCTTGGATTGAGGTTGCCTCCTGTTTCTGAAGTCTCAGGGCTAAAAATACTTCATCTCTGGAAGAAATTCCTTATGGGCCAAAAATTGACACCAGAAAATATACACAGCTTGCCTTGCGATGGGAAATTGCAGCACCGCCAAACTGGAATGACGCAGCCTGACTTCCTGAGATAAGTTTGATGCAGCGCTTGTGTTGCGACCGAAAATTCGATGCACAGCCCTACCGGACAGAGGCACAGCTGAGCCTGAACAATGCAGCAAGACCCCCTAAGTGGAGAATCAACGCAGTGCGTGCCGTGTGACAGAAAATTCAATGCAGCGCCATACCGGATCGAAGCAACGCTGGTGACTTCATCGCACGTCCAGGATTTTCCATGCATCGTCCCTGAGCATCAAAAGTTCCCCACTTCTCAGTGAGGACCCAAGACTGCATGCCAGAAAATGATGCGAAACCCCTTGCAGTGTGGAAAGAAACAACGCATTGTCTGTGCTGCATCAGAAAATCCGATGCACTCCTTATTTTTCTACGCATCTCCTACTCTGCGGTCTCCGTGAGTGATAATTTTGAAGCAAACCATGTACTTTGTGCAAACAAGAGACAACTGTTGATTTTTAAGATCTAAGACTCTTTATAATCTTCCAAAAGTGACATTTCAACTTATGCTTCTGGTGTGGTGTATTTTTGTTGTTTTCACTGTGTTATTAAATGATTTATTGCACAAATACTTTACACATGGCTCCTAAGTTAACCCTGACTGCTCAGTGGCAAGTTACCAGAGGGGGGCACAGGATAATTTAGATTGTGTGTGACTTACCCTGACTAGGATTGTGGTCCCTACTTGTACAAATGTGTATGCCTCCGCTAACTAGAGACTCCGGCCCATATTTATACTTTTTGACGCAAAACTGCGCTAACGCAGTTTTGCGTCAAAAAAATTCGCGCCGGCTAACGGCATTCTGAAGCGCCATGCGGGCGCCGTATTTATTGAATGACGTTAGCCGGCGTTAGCCGCCGGCGCCGGCTGGTGTGCGTTAAAAAAAACGACGTACACCAGGCTGCGCCGGCGTAGGGGAAAATGGAGCTTGGGCACCAAAAAATGGGGCAAGTCAGGCTGAGGCAAATTTTGCGCCGCAACCCGATTTGCGCCATTTTTTTTTACTCCCAACCCCCATAGAAATGACTCCTGTCTTAGCAAAGACAGGAGTCATGCCCCCTTGCCCAATGGCCAGACCCAGGGGACTTATGTCCCCTGGGCATGATCATTGGGCATAGTGGCATGTAGGGGGGCACAAATCAGGCCCCCCTATGCCACCCAAAAAAAAAAAAAAATTATACTTACCTGAACTTACCTGAGGTTTCCAGGGATGGGTCCCTCCATCCTTGGGTGTCCTCCTGGGGTGGGCAAGGGTGACAGGGGGTATCCCTGGGGGCATGGGAGGGCACCTCTGGGCTCCTTCCGAGCCCACAGGTCCCTTAACGCCTGCCTTTTGCAGGCGCTAAAAAACGGCGCAAAAGCGGCCTTGCGTCATTTTTTTTGACCCGCCCACTCCCGGGCGTGAATTTTGCCCGGGAGTATAAATCCGACGCACATGCCTCAGAGTCAAGTTTTTAGACGGGAACGCCTACCTTGCATATAATTAACGCAAAGTAGGTGTCCACGCTAAAAAAAGACGCAAACTCCATGGACTTTGGCGCTAGACGCGTCTAACGCCAAAGTATAAATATGGAGTTAGTTTTGCGTCGAAATTGCGTAAAAAAAAACGACGCAATTCCGGTGCAAACGGAGTATAAATATGCCCCTCCATATCTAACACTTGGGCAGTGGTTCTGGTTGAGACTCAGATAATGTTATATTGATAGCCTCTTGGAATGTGGCTGGCCTGGCAATCAAGCTGAATAACTGAGATTGACATAGATATATAGAGCGGTTTGCAGTTCTATGCCTAAAGGAGACTTAGCTAACTGACACTGTGTTTGTGACATATTACATTTTGGAAGTCCCAGGTTCTATGAGAGGGGTGAAGGAAGGTCTTATCACCTTTATTTTTCATGTGCTACCATCCCAAGTTATATGGAGAGCCTGTGTCCTGTTCATTACCAACGTATCTTGCTACAATGTCCAACTAAGAATTTGTTATTGGTAAACATCGTGTACAATCTTTTTGATTCAAGCAACGTTGAAATGGCAAAATTATTGTACATTGATAACTGTATAAATAATATAGGAGGGGGGTATGTGATTGTGTTTCTGAGGGGTTTTAATGTGAAGCACTACCAACTATCTTTAGCCAAGAGTTCAGGCTTGTAGATGATGTTGGAAACTCTATAACCCATTTCACATCAGCCCGACTGGTGAATAAATTAATCTGGTTCTCATGAAATTCTATTTAGTATTTGCTTTTGATTCCTTGAGCACCGACCAATTTGTTTCCCCCACTTTTATTGGACGGGTCAGTCTTACCCTTAATTTTAGTTTTCTGCAAACTTAGGAGACTGGGTAGTGCACTATACCTTAGTAGACTCTCCCCTTAGTGACCATGGGCTCCTAACTTCATCAGACTGTGACACTGTCATTATCAAGGTCAACCCTTTACCACTGCTTCACTCAAAGAATAATGGGGGAATTATGAGGACAAAGATAGAAAATCATTCCTTTCTAAATGCTCTGCTGGGCTCAACACTCCCTGACTTCTTGACCGGTCTAGATGATAGTGATAACTCCAGGGTATAGCTTAAGCCATTAGATGCATTTGAGAGAATCTGTGATACCTCAGGTAACATGCTCATGATCCAGCACACACGTATCAATAGGAATCAACCCAAATGGTTTGATGGTAACTGCACTATGACACACAATCAGATGTTGGCAGCACTTAAACATGTCCCTAGGAATCAGGAGCTTGTCCCCAGTTGCAGGACTGTGTATGGGAATACTTTAAGGCAGTGGTTCCCAACCTTTTGACTACTGTGGAGCCCTACTTTATCATTACTGGAACCTGGCGGACCCCACTGAATCTTTATTGGAATTCCAGGGCCCCTACTGAATCATTATTGAAATCCCCGGACCCCTCACTGAGTCATTATTGAAAGCTGAGGACCTATGTGTTATATTATTGAAGGTTATAAGCAGTCACGGACCCCTTGAGGAAGCTTTGTGGACTCCCAGTTGGACTCCCAGTTGGTCCCCAGACCACAGGTTGGGAACCACTGCTTTAAGGGCCTAAAGGAAAGCCATTAGTTAGGAATCATATCACTGTCTAGTACAGGACGGTGATTTAACGGGTAGCAAAGATTCCTGGATGGTGGAGAATCATAACTACTCAGAGACAGCCCAGGAACCTGGCCTTGACACAGTGATTTCTCTGGAGAACTGGGTAGCCCAATTTACCCATCCTTATTCAGACCCTATCCCATGGGACAAATCATCTTTCATAGCTGCTGGCTTAACTCTAATTTGAGCATCTCAAGGCCTGTCCTTCTTGGTTTTGCCCTCTGCTTCCCTATCCTCTGGCTTGGAGACTGAAATGAGTTAGGTAATAGCAGCAAATAGGCAGATTACCTGTGGGAAAATCTCCTGAGCCGGATGGGATACCGGTCGATGTTTTCAAGACTAATATATTGCTGTAGGCTCCTTTTTTATAAATGTTCTTAACATCATAATAACAACAGGTCTTCCAAAGGCCAGGTCCATGAACCTTTTGTCCTTCTCTTCAAAAAAGGCTCAAAGAGAAAACCGACAGTGCTATTGTCACATATCTCTGATCAATTCAACTGCCAAGATTGTGGGAAATTTGGTCATATAAGCACAATGTGCTGTTGGACCTTCAGTTTGGTTTTCACCCTGGCAGACGGACAGTAGAACAGTGCTTTAATTTGTATCTTCAAATCAATAAATATACTGTGGCTAAGAAGAGCAAGTTGTATCTGGCATTTATGGAATTAAGCTTAGCTTTTGACTCTGTAAACTGAACCAGCTGTGGAGCATTATGCTAGATCTCTGAGTAAAGCCAAACATTGTTAATTTTTTTGAGAGAATCCCACTGAAAGGTGACTGCAAGTGTGAGGTGCAGTCCAGAAGAAAGACAACCAAACCATCTATATTTGATAGAGGTGTTCACCAGGGATGGATTTGACCCCTTAACCTTTCTCTTTGTAAGGAACAGTTTAGAAAAGAAACTACTGGATCTTAATGCTGACTGTCTGCAAATAGTCAAAGTGTCCCTGCATTGATTTATGCTGATGACACAGTTTTAGGAATCAGCACAACCATAGGTCTACAGTGATTACTTGACAGATTTTGTACTTATATGGCCAGTTTGGATCTTGTGGTCAATCAGGCAAAACCCACATAATGGTATTTGGGCACTGCAAGAAAGTAAGTTTTGGCATCAGAGTGAACAACATTAAAGTTAGTACTATCCCTACATTTTCTTATCTGGGGATACCATTTGATGAGAAACTAACAGGGTTCACTGAAGAGTTTGAGGGCAGCAGGCCTGAGTTGGTTTTTAGTTTTGCCTCTAGAATAGGAAGAGCTCGCTATCATATATAAAACAAAGTGCTGTGCAACCACCAGTGAACAAAGTGGGTTGGAAAGGGCTGAGAACTGTTTTATTAAGAGACCATTGGCTGTTCCAAAATCCAACAGTTCTTTTTATTTGCCACAGTTTATTAGTGAGACCTTAAAGATGAAACCACTTAAAATTTGAACAAAAACCCAAACATCTTTCACTTGAGTGGTTCTCACAGACTTTCTACACTTTCATTTCATTGTCTGAAAACCCCCTGGAACAGGTACATTCATGAAACATGTATTAGCCTGAATATGGTAGATTAGTTTAAGAGAATTTCAACCTCGTTTTTTCAACACCCCGAAGTCTACATCTCTAAACAAATGCAATCATAAGAGACTGCAGTTAGCAACTGGTAAGTCCACTGCTCAGGCAGATGCTGTTACCTGCACTAGCAATGGTATTGAGCTGTATCTAACTTGGGTCAGCAACCTTCATCACAGATTTCTTCTAGCGAGGATAAGACTGACTATTGTCCATTTCCTAGGGGCCTACACTGTACAGGGCAACTGCATTGCCAAATAACCCCTGTGTCCTTGTGATGGCTGTTGTGTACAATGCAATCTGAACTTTTTGTTTTGTTGCAAATATTATACATCACTGCAAAAGTTGTATATTTTCCCTTTTTTGAAACAGGGCAACATTAGATATTGTAGGTCTGCATTTAGCATTTCTGCAGTTGTTGTGAACAGTAATGATGTACTTTTTAACCACAAAAAATATTCAGCATTCTGTACAGCAGACAACAAGTGTTTCTTTGTGAAGATCTCCCTTTCATACACATATTTTATACTAAATGTTTTTAAAATGTATTGTTGTTTGTATTCCTTTATGGTCACATACTGATCGAATAAAGATTGAGATTGATTGATTGAGTTTGTTTGTCTAACCTTCAACGTGAAGTTTTGCTCTCATATGCTATATTCTATCTTTGCAGGTGCATTTGTGAGAGTCCATAGTTAATAAAAGGCATGTTGTGTGTATTGAAGATAGTGGAGTATGGGAGGATACTATGGAAAGGACAAAGGTGAGCGAATGAGCTAAGAAGAAAAGACTCTTGTTAGTGTTCCAGACACCAATAGACACTCAAGGACATCCTGATGCCCAGTTTGTGGGATGTGAGATTTGATGGGAGTTCCTAATCTATGTGAGGAAGATGGAAAACTAGTGGCATGGTTGATGTAGCCGTCTCAAAGGTTCTGTAGGTTTAACTGGTATTTAATTAGTTACCTCTCTACCTTTTTATTTCTTTGTGTGGCTTTATGCCATACACCACCTCTCTATCAGAACTTTGACTGAAGTTTCTGCTGTGCTGACACTTCTGTATACTTCATGAGACTTAGCTAGGATTCCTCTATAGCTTAGTTTAGGGCAGTGGTTCCCATCCTGTGACCCGGGGACCCCTGGGGGTCCACGGAGCCTCCTTAGGGAGTCTGTAGCTGCTTAGAAAATTAAACAATATTAACAGACTAGGTTCCCAGCTTTTAGTAATGACTCAGTAGGGGGTCCCCAGATTCCAATAATGATGCAGTGGGGGTCTCCGGGTTCCAGTAATGCTAAAGTGGGGGTCCACAGGTGTCAAAAGGTCGGGAACCACTGGTTTAGGGTACTTAGAGTAACTTTATTTTCCCAATGATTAGGCAAGAGGACTGCAACTTATGTACAGACCATCAGATTCTGTTTCTCATCTATTGTATTGCTTCAACTAAAATTCTCTGATGCCTTGTGCTTATACGACTTAACCTCATTCACCGTTTTACCTCACATTTGGTGATATTGTACTTATATAGCATACCCTTTAGATTAATTTACATACATTTGGCTTTACATTTTTAATATACTTTTTTAAGCTTCAACCTTGCCTCCTGGATTTAATGTGTGAACAATTGGGTTACACTGTTAATTGATTGTAGGGTTTGTTTAACTCTCCTGTGCCTGTCTAGTACCTCAAGAAAGGGCCGTAAGAATAACAGAAGTAGGAGTATGGGTCCAGAGCATGATCAGTTAGAGGAAGTGGGAGGGGGGGTTAATAGAAGTGACACCCACACTCCCGCCACAATAAAAAGTGAGAAGAATGTTTTGAAGTGGAGGCAGAAAAGTAAAGGGTAAATGTAAGGAAATGCCTCCTTGGCATGGTTGCCCCCTGACTTTTTGCCTTTGCTGATGCTATGTTTACAATTGAAAGTGTGCTGAGGCCTGCTAACCAGGCCCCAGCACCAGTGTTCTTTCCCTAACCTGTACTTTTGTATCCACAATTGGCAGACCCTGGCATCCAGATAAGTCCCTTGTAACTGGTACTTCTAGTACCAAGGGCCCTGATGCCAAGGAAGGTCTCTAAGGGCTGCAGCATGTCTTATGCCACCCTGGAGACCTCTCACTCAGCACAGACACACTGCTTGCCAGCTTGTGTGTGCTAGTGAGGACAAAACGAGTAAGTCGACATGGCACTCCCCTCAGGGTGCCATGCCAGCCTCTCACTGCCTATGCAGTATAGGTAAGACACCCCTCTAGCAGGCCTTACAGCCCTAAGGCAGGGTGCACTATACCATAGGTGAGGGTACCAGTGCATGAGCATGGTACCCCTACAGTGTCTAAACAAAACCTTAGACATTGTAAGTGCAGGGTAGCCATAAGAGTATATGGTCTGGGAGTCTGTCAAACACGAACTCCACAGCACCATAATGGCTACACTGAAAACTGGGAAGTTTGGTATCAAACTTCTCAGCACAATAAATGCACACTGATGCCAGTGTACATTTTATTGTAAAATACACCCCAGAGGGCACCTTAGAGGTGCCCCCTGAAACTTAACCGACTATCTGTGTAGACTGACTAGTTTTAGCAGCCTGCCACAAACTGAGACATGTTGCTGGCCCCATGGGGAGAGTGCCTTTGTCACTCTGAGGCCAGTAACAAAGCCTGCACTGGGTGGAGATGCTAACACCTCTCCCAGGCAGGAATTGTCACACCTGGCGGTGAGCCTCAAAGGCTCACCTCCTTTGTGCCAACCCAGCAGGACACTCCAGCTAGTGGAGTTGCCCGCCCCCTCCGGCCAGACCCCACTTTTGGCGGCAAGGCCGGAGAAAATAATGAGAATAACAAGGAGGAGTCACTGGCCAGTCAGGACAGCCCCTAAGGTGTCCTGAGCTGAGGTGACTCTAACTTTTAGAAATCCTCCATCTTGCAGATGGAGGATTCCCCCAATAGGGTTAGGATTGTGACCCCCTCCCCTTGGGAGGAGGCACAAAGAGGGTGTACCCACCCTCAGGGCTAGTAGCCATTGGCTACTAACCCCCCAGACCTAAACACGCCCTTAAATTTAGTATTTAGGGGCTACCCTGAACCCTAGAAAATTAGATTCCTGCAACTACAAGAAGAAGGACTGCCTAGCTGAAAAACCCCTGCAGAGGAAGACCAGAAGACGACAACTGCCTTGGCTCCAGAAACTCACCGGCCTGTCTCCTGCCTTCCAAAGATCCTGCTCCAGCGACGCCTTCCGAAGGGACCAGCGACCTCGACATCCTCTGAGGACTGCCCCTGCTTCGAAAAGACAAGAAACTCCCGAGGACAGCGGACCTGCTCCAAGAAAAGCTGCAACTTTGTTTCCAGCAGCTTTAAAGAACCCTGCAAGCTCCCCGCAAGAAGCGTGAGACTTGCAACACTGCACCCGGCGACCCCGACTCGGCTGGTGGCGATCCAACACCTCAGGAGGGACCCCAGGACTACTCTAAGACTGTGAGTACAAAAACCTGTCCCCCCTGAGCCCCCACAGCGCCGCCTGCAGAGGGAATCCCGAGGCTTCCCCTGACCGCGACTCTTTGAATCCTAAGTCCCGACACCTGGGAGAGACCCTGCACCCGCAGCCCCCAGGACCTGAAGGACCGGACTTTCACTGGAGGAGTGACCCCCAGGAGTCCCTCTCCCTTGCCCAAGTGGAGGTTTCCCCGAGGAACCCCCCCCTTGCCTGCCTGCAGCGCTGAAGAGATCCCTAGATCTCCCATTGACTTCCATTACAAACCCGACGCTGGTTTCTACACTGCACCCGGCCGCCCCCGCGCTGCTGAGGGTGAAATTTCTGTGTGGACTTGTGTCCCCCCCGGTGCCCTACAAAACCCCCCTGGTCTGCCCTCCGAAGACGCGGGTACTTACCTGCAAGCAGACCGGAACCGGGGCACCCCCTTCTCTCCATTCTAGCCTATGTGTTTTGGGCACCACTTTGAACTCTGCACCTGACCGGCCCTGAGCTGCTGGTGTGGTGACTTTGGGGTTGCTCTGAACCCCCAACGGTGGGCTACCTTGGACCAAGAACTGAACCCTGTAAGTGTCTTACTTACCTGGTAAAACTAACAAATACTTACCTCCCCTAGGAACTGTGAAAATTGCACTAAGTGTCCACTTTTAAAACAGCTATTTGTGAATAACTTGAAAAGTATACATGCAATTTTGATGATTTGAAGTTCCTAAAGTACTTACCTGCAATACCTTTCGAATGAGCTATTACATGTAGAATTTGAACCTGTGGTTCTTAAAATAAACTAAGAAAAGATATTTTTCTATATAAAAACCTATTGGCTGGATTTGTCTCTGAGTGTGTGTACCTCATTTATTGTCTTGTGTATGTACAACAAATGCTTAACACTACTCCTTGGATAAGCCTACTGCTCGACCACACTACCACAAAATAGAGCATTAGTATTATCTCTTTTTACCACTATTTTACCTCTAAGGGGAACCCTTGGACTCTGTGCATGCTATTCCTTACTTTGAAATAGCACATACAGAGCCAACTTCCTACATTGGTGGATCAGCGGTGGGGTACAAGACTTTGCATTTGCTGGACTACTCAGCCAATACCTGATCACACGACAAATTCCAAAATTGTCATTAGAAATTCATTTTTGCAATTTGAAATTTTTCTAAATTCTTAAAAGTCCTGCTAGGGCCTTGTGTGTTAAGTCCCTGTTTAGCATTGTCTTTTAGAGTTTAAAAGTTTGTTAAAAGTTTGAAATTAGATTCTAGAAACAGTTTTAGATTCTTTAAAAAGTCTTCCAACTCTTAGCAAAATAATGTCTGATACAGAGATGAATGTGGTGGAACTCGACACCACACCTTACCTCCATCTTAAGATGAGGGAGCTAAGGTCTCTCTGTAATATCAAAAAAATAACCATTGGCTCCAGACCTACCAAAATTCAGCTCCAGGAGCTGTTGGCAGAGTTTGAAAAAGCCAACCCCTCTGATGATGACATCACAGAGGAAGAAATTAGTGACTTGGAGGCCAATGTCCCTCCTCCAGTCCTAAATAGGGAGAACAGGACCCCTCAAGTCCTGTCTCCAACTGTGTTAGTCAGAAATAGTGAGTCCCTCACAGGAGGGTCCCACATTTCTGAAATCACTGAGGATGCTCTCAGTGAAGATGACCTCCTGTTAGCCAGGATGGCCAAAAGATTGGCTTTAGAGAGACAGCTCCTAGCCATAGAAAGGGAAAGACAAGAGATGGGCCTAGGACCCATCAATGGTGGCAGCAATATAAATAGGGTCAGAGATTCTCCTGACATGTTAAAAATCCCCAAAGGGATTGTGACAAAATATGAAGATGGTGATGACATCACCAAATGGTTCACAGCTTTTGAGAGGGCTTGTGTAACCAGAAAAGTGAACAGATCTCACTGGGGTGCTCTCCTTTGGGAAATGTGCACAGGAAAGTGTAGGGATAGACTCCTCACACTCTCTGGACAAGATGCAGAATCTTATGACCTCATGAAGGGTACCCTGATTGAGGGCTTTGGATTCTCCACTGAGGAGTACAGGATTAGGTTCAGGGGGGCTCAAAAATCCTCGAGCCAGACCTGGGTTGACTTTGTTGACTACTCAGTGAAAACACTAGATGGTTGGATTCAAGGCAGTGGTGTAAGTAATTATGATGGGCTGTACAATTTATTTGTGAAAGAACACCTGTTAAGTAATTGTTTCAATGATAAACTGCATCAGCATCTGGTAGACCTAGGACCAATTTCTCCCCAAGAATTGGGAAAGAAGGCGGACCATTGGGTCAAGACAAGGGTGTCCAAGACTTCAACAGGGGGTGACCAAAAGAAAGGGGTCACAAAGACTCCCCAGCAGAAGGGTGATGAGACAACCAAAACTAAAAATAGTAAAGAGTCTTCTACAGGCCCCCAAAAACCTGCACAGGAGGGTGGGCCCAGAGCCTCTTCACAAAACAATGGGTACAAGGGTAAAAACTTTGATCCCAAAAAGGCCTGGTGTCATAGCTGTAAACAGCATGGACACCAAACTGGAGACAAGGCCTGTCCCAAGAAAGGTTCCACTCCAAACTCCCATCCAGGTAACACTGGTATGGCTAGTCTCCAAGTGGGATCAACAGTGTGCCCAGAGCAAATCAGGGTCCACACTGAAGCTACTCTAGTCTCTGAGGGTGGGGTGGATTTAGCCACACTAGCTGTCTGGCCGCCTAACATGCAAAAATACAGACAGCAACTCTTAATTAATGGGACTAGAATAGAGGGCCTGAGGGATACAGGTGCCAGTGTCACCATGGTGACAGAGAAACTGGTTTCCCCTGGCCAATACCTGACTGGAAAAACTTACACAGTCACCAACGCTGACAATCAGAGAAAAGTACATCCCATGGCAATGGTTACTTTAGAATGGGGAGGGGTCAATGGCCTGAAACAGGTGGTGGTCTCTTCAAATATCCCAGTGGACTGTCTGCTTGGAAATGACCTGGAGTCCTCAGCATGGGCTGAGGTAGAACTAAAAACCCATGCAGCAATGCTGGGTATCCCTGAACTGGTGTGTGTGAAAACAAGAGCACAATGCAAGGCACAGGGTGAAAAAGTAGAGCTGGAGTCTGGAAAAATGGCCCAGCCTACCAAGAGAACAGGAAAGTCAGTTGGGAAACCAACTGCAACACAGCAAAAGAAAGGGAACCTCTCTTCTCAGGAAGAAGTTCTGCCCTCTGAGGGAACTGAGCCTTTGGAGCTTGAACCTTATCAGGTTGAGCTCTTAGGCCCAGGGGGACCCTCAAGGGAAGAGCTGTGTAAGGGACAAGAAACCTGTCCCTCTCTTGAAGGCCTTAGGCAGCAAGCTGCTGAAGAGTCCAAAGGCAAGAAAAATGGAACACATAGGGTCTATTGGGAAGATGGGCTCCTGTACACTGAGGCCAGAGACCCCAAACCTGGTGCCACTAGGAGAGTGGTAGTGCCTCAGCCGTTCAGAGAGTTCATCCTAACATTGGCCCATGACATTCCCCTTGCTGGACATTTGGGACAAACCAAGACGTGGGAGAGGTTAGTCAACCACTTCTACTGGCCCAATATGTCCAACATGGTTAAGGAGTTTTGCCTCTCCTGCCCCACCTGTCAAGCCAGTGGTAAGACAGGTGGGCATCCAAAGGCCCCCCTCATTCCACTTCCTGTGGTGGGGGTGCCCTTTGAAAGAGTGGGTGTGGACATAGTTGGTCCACTGGAACCTCCCACAGCCTCAGGAAATATGTATATCCTGGTAGTAGTGGATCATGCTACCAGGTATCCTGAAGCTATTCCCCTTAGGTCGACTACTGCCCCTGCAGTAGCCAAGGCCCTCATTGGTATCTTTACCAGAGTGGGTTTCCCTAAGGAGGTGGTGTCTGACAGAGGTACCAACTTCATGTCAGCATACCTAAAGCACATGTGGAATGAGTGTGGAGTGACTTATAAATTCACTACACCTTACCATCCACAAACTAATGGCTTAGTTGAGAGATTCAACAAGACATTAAAGGGCATGATCATGGGGCTCCCAGAAAAACTCAAAAGGAGATGGGATGTCCTCCTGCCATGTCTGCTTTTCGCTTACAGGGAGGTACCACAGAAGGGAGTAGGGTTCTCACCCTTTGAACTTCTGTTTGGTCATCCTGTAAGGGGACCACTTGCCCTTGTTAAAGAAGGCTGGGAGAGACCTCTCCATGAGCCTAAACAGGACATAGTGGACTATGTACTTGGCCTTCGCTCTAGAATGGCAGAGTACATGGAAAAGGCAACCAAAAACCTTGAGGCCAGCCAACAGCTCCAGAAGTTTTGGTATGACCAAAAGGCTGCACTGGTTGAGTTCCAACCAGGGCAGAAAGTCTGGGTTCTGGAGCCTGTGGCTCCCAGGGCACTCCAGGACAAATGGAGTGGCCCTTACCCAGTACTAGAGAGGAAGAGTCAGGTCACCTACTTGGTGGACCTGGGCACAAGCAGGAGCCCCAAGAGGGTGATCCATGTGAACCGCCTTAAGCTCTTCCATGACAGGGCTGATGTGAATCTGTTAATGGTAACAGATGAGGATCAGGAGGCAGAGAGTGAACCTCTCCCTGATCTTCTGTCATCAGACCCAAAAGATGGCACAGTAGATGGAGTGATCTACTCAGACACCCTCTCTGGCCAACAGCAGGCTGATTGTAGGAGAGTCCTACAACAGTTTCCTGAGCTTTTCTCCCTAACCCCTGGTCAGACCCACCTGTGTACCCATGATGTGGACACAGGAGACAGCATGCCTGTCAAGAACAAAATCTTCAGACAGTCTGACCATGTTAAGGAAAGCATCAAGGTGGAAGTCCACAAGATGCTGGAATTGGGAGTGATTGAGCGCTCTGACAGCCCCTGGGCTAGCCCAGTGGTCTTAGTCCCCAAACCTCACACCAAAGATGGAAAGAAAGAGATGAGGTTTTGTGTGGACTACAGAGGGCTCAATTCTGTCACCAAGACAGATGCCCATCCAATTCCAAGAGCTGATGAGCTCATTGATAAATTAGGTGCTGCCAAATTTCTAAGTACCTTTGACTTGACAGCAGGGTACTGGCAAATAAAAATGGCACCTGGAGCAAAAGAAAAGACAGCATTCTCCACACCTGATGGGCATTATCAGTTTACTGTTATGCCCTTTGGTTTAAAGAATGCCCCTGCCACCTTCCAAAGGTTGGTGAATCAAGTCCTTGCTGGCTTGGAGTCCTTTAGCACAGCTTATCTTGATGATATTGCTGTCTTTAGCTCCACCTGGCAGGATCACCTGGTCCACCTGAGGAAGGTTTTGAAGGCTCTGCAATCTGCAGGCCTCTCTATCAAGGCATCCAAATGCCAGATAGGGCAGGGAACTGTGGTCTACTTGGGACACCTTGTAGGTGGAGGCCAAGTTCAGCCACTCCAACCCAAGATCCAGACTATTCTGGACTGGGTAGCTCCAAAAACCCAGACTCAAGTCAGGGCATTCCTTGGCTTGACTGGGTACTACAGGAGGTTTGTGAAGGGATATGGATCCATTGTGACAGCCCTCACTGAACTCACCTCCAAGAAAATGCCCAAGAAAGTAAACTGGACTGTGGACTGCCAACAGGCCTTTGACACCCTGAAACAGGCAATGTGCTCAGCACCAGTTCTCAAAGCTCCAGATTATTCTAAGCAGTTCATTGTGCAGACTGATGCCTCTGAGCATGGGATAGGGGCAGTTTTGTCCCAAACAAATGATGATGGCCTTGACCAGCCTGTTGCTTTCATTAGCAGGAGGTTACTCCCCAGGGAGCAGCGTTGGAGTGCCATTGAGAGGGAGGCCTTTGCTGTGGTTTGGTCCCTGAAGAAGCTGAGACCATACCTCTTTGGGACTCACTTCCTAGTTCAAACTGACCACAGACCTCTCAAATGGCTGATGCAAATGAAAGGTGAAAATCCTAAACTGTTGAGGTGGTCCATCTCCCTACAGGGAATGGACTTTATAGTGGAACACAGACCTGGGACTGCCCATGCCAATGCAGATGGCCTTTCCAGGTTCTTCCACTTAGAAAATGAAGACTCTCTTGGGAAAGGTTAGTCTCATCCTCTTTCGTTTGGGGGGGGGTTGTGTAAGGAAATGCCTCCTTGGCATGGTTGCCCCCTGACTTTTTGCCTTTGCTGATGCTATGTTTACAATTGAAAGTGTGCTGAGGCCTGCTAACCAGGCCCCAGCACCAGTGTTCTTTCCCTAACCTGTACTTTTGTATCCACAATTGGCAGACCCTGGCATCCAGATAAGTCCCTTGTAACTGGTACTTCTAGTACCAAGGGCCCTGATGCCAAGGAAGGTCTCTAAGGGCTGCAGCATGTCTTATGCCACCCTGGAGACCTCTCACTCAGCACAGACACACTGCTTGCCAGCTTGTGTGTGCTAGTGAGGACAAAACGAGTAAGTCGACATGGCACTCCCCTCAGGGTGCCATGCCAGCCTCTCACTGCCTATGCAGTATAGGTAAGACACCCCTCTAGCAGGCCTTACAGCCCTAAGGCAGGGTGCACTATACCATAGGTGAGGGTACCAGTGCATGAGCATGGTACCCCTACAGTGTCTAAACAAAACCTTAGACATTGTAAGTGCAGGGTAGCCATAAGAGTATATGGTCTGGGAGTCTGTCAAACACGAACTCCACAGCACCATAATGGCTACACTGAAAACTGGGAAGTTTGGTATCAAACTTCTCAGCACAATAAATGCACACTGATGCCAGTGTACATTTTATTGTAAAATACACCCCAGAGGGCACCTTAGAGGTGCCCCCTGAAACTTAACCGACTATCTGTGTAGACTGACTAGTTTTAGCAGCCTGCCACAAACTGAGACATGTTGCTGGCCCCATGGGGAGAGTGCCTTTGTCACTCTGAGGCCAGTAACAAAGCCTGCACTGGGTGGAGATGCTAACACCTCTCCCAGGCAGGAATTGTCACACCTGGCGGTGAGCCTCAAAGGCTCACCTCCTTTGTGCCAACCCAGCAGGACACTCCAGCTAGTGGAGTTGCCCGCCCCCTCCGGCCAGACCCCACTTTTGGCGGCAAGGCCGGAGAAAATAATGAGAATAACAAGGAGGAGTCACTGGCCAGTCAGGACAGCCCCTAAGGTGTCCTGAGCTGAGGTGACTCTAACTTTTAGAAATCCTCCATCTTGCAGATGGAGGATTCCCCCAATAGGGTTAGGATTGTGACCCCCTCCCCTTGGGAGGAGGCACAAAGAGGGTGTACCCACCCTCAGGGCTAGTAGCCATTGGCTACTAACCCCCCAGACCTAAACACGCCCTTAAATTTAGTATTTAGGGGCTACCCTGAACCCTAGAAAATTAGATTCCTGCAACTACAAGAAGAAGGACTGCCTAGCTGAAAAACCCCTGCAGAGGAAGACCAGAAGACGACAACTGCCTTGGCTCCAGAAACTCACCGGCCTGTCTCCTGCCTTCCAAAGATCCTGCTCCAGCGACGCCTTCCGAAGGGACCAGCGACCTCGACATCCTCTGAGGACTGCCCCTGCTTCGAAAAGACAAGAAACTCCCGAGGACAGCGGACCTGCTCCAAGAAAAGCTGCAACTTTGTTTCCAGCAGCTTTAAAGAACCCTGCAAGCTCCCCGCGTGAGACTTGCAACACTGCACCCGGCGACCCCGACTCGGCTGGTGGCGATCCAACACCTCAGGAGGGACCCCAGGACTACTCTAAGACTGTGAGTACAAAAACCTGTCCCCCCTGAGCCCCCACAGCGCCGCCTGCAGAGGGAATCCCGAGGCTTCCCCTGACCGCGACTCTTTGAATCCTAAGTCCCGACACCTGGGAGAGACCCTGCACCCGCAGCCCCCAGGACCTGAAGGACCGGACTTTCACTGGAGGAGTGACCCCCAGGAGTCCCTCTCCCTTGCCCAAGTGGAGGTTTCCCCGAGGAACCCCCCCCTTGCCTGCCTGCAGCGCTGAAGAGATCCCTAGATCTCCCATTGACTTCCATTACAAACCCGACGCTGGTTTCTACACTGCACCCGGCCGCCCCCGCGCTGCTGAGGGTGAAATTTCTGTGTGGACTTGTGTCCCCCCCGGTGCCCTACAAAACCCCCCTGGTCTGCCCTCCGAAGACGCGGGTACTTACCTGCAAGCAGACCGGAACCGGGGCACCCCCTTCTCTCCATTCTAGCCTATGTGTTTTGGGCACCACTTTGAACTCTGCACCTGACCGGCCCTGAGCTGCTGGTGTGGTGACTTTGGGGTTGCTCTGAACCCCCAACGGTGGGCTACCTTGGACCAAGAACTGAACCCTGTAAGTGTCTTACTTACCTGGTAAAACTAACAAATACTTACCTCCCCTAGGAACTGTGAAAATTGCACTAAGTGTCCACTTTTAAAACAGCTATTTGTGAATAACTTGAAAAGTATACATGCAATTTTGATGATTTGAAGTTCCTAAAGTACTTACCTGCAATACCTTTCGAATGAGCTATTACATGTAGAATTTGAACCTGTGGTTCTTAAAATAAACTAAGAAAAGATATTTTTCTATATAAAAACCTATTGGCTGGATTTGTCTCTGAGTGTGTGTACCTCATTTATTGTCTTGTGTATGTACAACAAATGCTTAACACTACTCCTTGGATAAGCCTACTGCTCGACCACACTACCACAAAATAGAGCATTAGTATTATCTCTTTTTACCACTATTTTACCTCTAAGGGGAACCCTTGGACTCTGTGCATGCTATTCCTTACTTTGAAATAGCACATACAGAGCCAACTTCCTACAGTAAACATTTCTGAATTTTCTTCTCCTTGAAGAAAGGAGAAGATTTAATAGGTTTAATTTAACAAGTTGAATTCCTGTTATGTTGAAAAAGTTGTCGAAGCCTATTTGAATAAATAGTTAATCAGAATCAGCTTCTTCATATTTTTTTCAGACAAATACCCATGTAACATTTCCGGTGTAGAGCAGAGCAGCAAAGGTATATGATGTTCTGTTGTTTTGCACTACATTCCAGACTTCGTTTACACCCCAGGATCAATGGGGACAGTTTATACAAGCACTTACATATTCCCTCAGGAGCATGCTTCTTTACATACTCAAAATTACTTTATGAATAGACCACTGTGTTTCTAATCCCTAAATTTAAATACGTAAAATTTAAAATAGAGTACAACTAAATGTGCATGGCGTATAGCTTTAGGGTTCTATAGGAGAGTAGAAATTGTGGTATTGACAACAAATAAAAATACCTTGCACGTGGACATTTCAAAACAAATTAAATAGATACATTATAGTATCCATGATGCCGTATTCTGAAAATGTGTTTACGAATCAAAAAAATAGGCCATTGCTCAATAATTAGATTAGTTTTAGATGAGATTTTAAATAATGACATTGATTGTGCTGTGTGTTTACATGTCTGCATAATATTAAAATAATTAGGAACTATTTACATCCTATTCATTTTGACCAAGGAAACTGCCAGCCATTATAACTAAGCACAATCTGTTGAAAACTCACAGTTGTTTTGAATGTGGAGAAATAACTTGCTTCGCTTATGACTGTAATGACAAAGCTTTCCATTGGAAATTGAATGGAGTAATATTTTCAGAAACGGAGACTGATAGCGTCATTTGTGTCAAACAAGTCAATATTTGAGGAAGTGCTGATGTGAAGTAGGAAAAGGCAGCTAGTAAATGTTTGAAATTGCACGTAAAGAGAGGACGAATGTCAAAACAGAATAGTAGTGATGATAATAGCAGAAATAAAGGCAAGATGAGTGGCACAGTTGGAGAAGATCCTAAAAGACCAATCACATGTTAAGATGAATAGAAAATAACATTAATAGTGGACTGCACAAGAGTTGTCGGAGCCTCTGGTTTCCTTTGTATATAGTAATACAGTGTAACACAGCAATTCCCTATAAGATCAATGCAAATTCAAAAAACAGTAACATAGTTATGTAGCAGATTTTTACAAATAAATTCTGTGATGTGTTTGCTGTTTCACGTGCCATTAAAAGGTGTCACTCTATTGTGATGCCACGTTCTTTACTATATACTTTTTAAAGGCTTCTTTGATTTCCTTGTTCCTCAGGCTGTACACTATGGGGTTCAACACTGGTGATAAAATAGTGTATAGGGCAGAGACCACTTTATCGTCATCCATAGCGAAGTTGAAAGCAGGTCTGATGTAAGTATATATGACGGTGGCAAAGTAGAGCCCAACTACTATAAGGTGTGATGCACAGGTGGAAAAGGCTTTCTGTTTGCCCTCGGCGGACCGGATCTTAATAATCGCTGAAATGATGTACGTGTAGGACACCAACGTCAGTAGAAAGCTGCTGATGCCAAAGAAGGAGTCAGCAGCCAGCATTGTCAGGTCATTCAGGCGAGTATTTGAGCACGACAGTCTGAAAACTGAGGGAAACTCACAAAAAAAGTGATCCAGCAAGTTCTCACCACAAAAATCTAATCTGAATAGCAATGTTGTGTGGACAAGTGAATTGATTATTCCAATGATCCATACTGCTGCTGCCAATAAAATACAAATTCTTACGCTCATTATGGATGTGTAGTGGAAGGGGTAGCAAATGGCAATGTATCGGTCAAACCCCATGACTGTGAGTAGCAGAAGTTCTGTCCCCAGTGCTGAGGTGAAAAGGCACATCTGTAGGACACAACCTGTGAAGGAGATGGTTTGCTTTCCTGATGCAATGTTCACCAGCATCTTCGGGATGGCGACTGAAGTGCACCATATGTCCAGGATGGATAAATTAATGAGGAAAAAGTACATTGGTGTGTGAAGTCTCTGATCAACACAGATCAGTGAGCTAATAAGAAGATTGACCAGCAAAGAGATGACATATACAACCAAGAAGGCAATGAAGAGTAGGACCTGAAGCTGTGGCTGTCCGGATAGTCCAAGAAGGGTGAAATCTGGCCGGGAGGATTGATTTTTCCATTCCATTGTAGAAAATTATTGTCTTCAAAATTATAACATATTGAAAGAAATGTAAGATTTAGCATTTTTGTTTGAAGTCTGTAATTGCCTTCTAAGACTCCAAAGTCCTGATTTAAAGTTTGGTGGTTGATTACAATCTTCCAATGTCTGGAGTAAATTCTTAATACTGTCCAGAAACAACTAAATTTCCAAAGAAATGCTGTCCCATTGGTATAGGGATTTAAGTTGCTATGTGTAGGCCATAATTACTATTTCCTTCAAAAACTGAGATGCCTGTTACGACCACCAAACTCTTAATCAGGATCCATGCAGATTAATCTTAAGAACATAACATTAAGGTCATTAGACATGATTCATGAGATTCTCTCAAGGTTAAAATGTCTGTGTAGATTGTAAAGTTCAACAATTTGCAAGAGAGGATAAGGTCTTGATTTACAACTCGGCAGACAGGTTACTCCGTCACAACAGCGATGGATATCTCATCCACCGAAATCTAAATCCCATAGGATATAATGGGATTTAGATTTCGGCGGATGGGACATGCAACACTGCTGTGACGGAGTAACCCATTCGCCAAGTTCTAAATCAGGCCCTTAGTATGGTATTTGGTATTAACTCACAATTTTTGTATCAAAGTCTTCTAAAGTACATTAGCATCTCTAACACATGTGAAGGCTATCTTACTCCTACTAAAACAGCTTAATTCTACCTAAAACACAAACAGTCTCGGCAAGGACTACTGCATGCACCAGCTTAATAAAAAGAATGATATCCTTGATCTGTATGAATTAATTTTTTTAATGAATATTATTTAAATGAACATGCTATTCACTGAGAACTCTAAAATGTTTCAATATATTTTGGAGAAACTGTAGGTTTAGGAACTATACCTTTTAAAGAACAAAATTTGGCAAATCCACTAGGTCTTGCCTTTAAAAGGCAAATGTCGACCTGATTTACTTTGAAAGAAAGTAAGTTTGACCAGCCTTATTAGTTTGTGGAGAACAATTTCAGTTGTGAAACATTCTTTTATTATAGATGTCTGTTTGCACCTCTCCTCTACACAGTGAAACAAAGGGAGCTGGGGGGTAGCCTGCATATCCTGATGAGCCATCTGTGCTGGGAGGGGAAGAGTGGTCACTCACACTTGTAAGGGCTGTGCCTGCCCTCACACAATGCAGTCTCCAATGCCCTGGGGTGTGTCTGGGGCCTGGCCTGGGCAAGACAAGATCTTACAAACAACAGAGACTTCTCTTTGAAGTAGGCCTATTTCAAAGGCAGAAAGGGGTATAAACCCACAAAAACAGATCACTTCTGGATTCAAGAGGAACCTCTGCAAGGAGAAGAGGTGAAGTGCTGAGGAGAAGTGCTGCCCCTGCCGGTGACAGTTCTTTGTTGGGCTATACTGCCGTTGCTGCTTCAGCCTGTGAAAGGGGACAAAGACTGGACTTTGTGGTATTTTCCTGCTTGAGAAGAATCTCCAGGGTCTTGGACTGAGCTTGCCCCCTGTTCTGAAGTCTCAGGGCCATCAAAGACTTCCTGTACCAGCACCTGGACTCTCTCATGAGACTCCTGTCCTGCCAAATGGTGCCCTATCCAGTCCCTGGGCCCTTGAAAGGAGAAGCTGGTGAAAAACCAAGGAAAGTGACTTCGGATGACTCCGGACGGACGCCGCTACTAAATCCCGTGATGCCAGCTGCAACCAAAGCTGTGGTCCTCGCTGGAGTGCGACGACCCTTGCAGACCCCACACCGCTGCCACTCTGCCGAAGTCTGCGACTCCGTGGAAGTCACCACACCACATCGTGACCGCAAGATATTGACTCTGCCTGAAGTACCCAGATTCAAAGCTTCACACGATGCTGCCTCACCTCCATTGCTCCGTTGCAAGGAGCCGATGCCTCTTATTGACACTGCAGCTCCTTTTCCCCACAGTACGGAAACTGACACCGCCTCGAGTCCACAACTCCGCAATCCCCGATTTTGCGCAGTGGCTTGTTTTCATATTTTACTAGGGTACTTACCTGGGGGTCTGCGTGACTGCGTACCTGGCATATCCATCAGTGTCTAGAAGCCAGGCTGTCTATAAGTAGCTGTAGGCAGAGCAGCCAAGGCTGAACTAGGAGACATGCAAAGCTCTTGCAATACCACTGCAGTCACACAGTACTTACACACCAAAAAAGATGATACTCAGTGTTACCAATTATAAAGGTACTTTACTTTAGTGACACAAGGCCAAAAATAACTTAGAGACGATACTCCCTTAGGAGGTAAGTATTATACACAAAATATACACTAGTAATCAAAATCAGGTATGTAAATAGTCGTAAAATAGCTCAAATAGTGGAAATCACCATTAATCACAATGGGCCTAGGGGGGACACAAACCATATACTAAAATAGAGGAATGTGAATGCTGGTTTCCCATCTAGGCAAGAGTAGTGTGTAGAGGGATGCTGGGAATGTTAGAAAACACCAAAGGTAAGTAAAGTACCCCACCCCAGAGCCCAGGCAAACAGGAATAAAGTACAGCAAGTTTCCCCAGAACACACTAGGAGTCGTGATGAAGAATTATGCAAAAGTCAAGCAAGACTGCAGGACACCAATGATGGATTCCTAGACCTGAAGACCTGTGAAGAGAGGAGACCAAGTCCAAGAACAGCTGAAGAGTCCAGGGAGAACAGGAGCCAATGTTAACCCAGATGAAGGTGCAAAAGTGGATTCTCCAGTTGAAAGAAAAAGTCATAGATGCACCAAAGAAGACAGCTGCTGGTTCCTGCTTGGTGCAAGAGATGTCCCATGTCCAATAGAAGAATGCAGGCTGGTTTTCGTCATTGGATTTCACCAACAAGCCTTGGCTCAAGCAAAAGACTCGTTTGGCAGAAAAAGGCGGCACCAGGGCCCAGGAGGGACCTGGGGGTCTCAACTCAGAATGAGGAGACAGAGGGGGTTCTCAGCTCTTCAGAGAGCACTCAGAAGACCAGGCAGCACCCACAGGAGTCCTAGGACACAGGAACAAAGGAGTTGCAAATCGCAGTCATTGCAGCACTACACAAAGGGATCCCACGCTGCCTTAAAACAACTGAGCTGAGCATCGCAGCATAGAGTGCTGAGGACCCGGGCTACACTGTGCATAAAGGATTTCTAGGAGAAGCACACAAAAGCCCTACGAGCTGCAAAACACCCAGGTACTGGGTACTGGGGTACTGACTGGCTTGGGGACGCAAGCTCTTACCTCCACCGAATTTGAACAGTTGGACTTTTGGAGATTCTTGGTCACTTCAGTCCACCAAATGTGTTCCAGGATGGTTTTCAGGAGAAGGGACCCATAGTACTGGTCGTCGCTGCAGTGAGGTGCCTGCTGAAGCAGGGAAGTGACTCTGTCACTCCACAGGAGATTCCTTCGACTCTTCTGGTGCAGGATGAAGACAGGCAGTCCTCGGAGCGTGCACGACCTGCCAACTGTTGCAGTTGCTGGCAGGAGCTGAAGTTACAGAGTTGCAGTAGCCTTCTTGGATACTTTGGCCCATATTAATACTTTTTTAGCGCCGCATTTGCGGCGCTTTTTGATGCAAAAACTGCACAAACTTACAAAATACAATTGTATTTTGCAAGTTTGCGCCGCTTTTGCATAAAAAAATGGCTGTGGTCATATGAATCTGGTCCCTGAAGCTCATTGGGGAGTGGGTCTGTGGAAGAACTTTGAGGTGGAGGGGAGGGATAACCTGACATCCTTAGGGGATCCTCAGGGGTTCACTTACTCTATCATGAAGGACGCCCTGCTCACAAGGTATGGTCTTACCCCTGAGTAGTACAAGGACAAGTTTAGGTCCTATAGGAAGAAGGAACCACAAACATGTTTGGAATGTGTCGATTCTTTTTGCAGGTCACTGGATGGTTGGGTGAAAGGCAGTAAGGTAACAATGTTTGAGGGGCTGTGCAATTTGATTGTATAGTCTTTGTTTTCCAGAGCTGCACCATCACCTGATTGTCAGAAAGTAGCCTCTTTCTAGCATGGTTACCCCCACTTTTGGCCTGTTAGTGAGTGTGTCAGTGTGTTTTTACTGTGTCACTGGGATCCTGCTAGCCAGGACACCAGTGCTCATAGCTATAAACCTATATGTCAGTGTGTTTTGCCTGTCTCACTTGGATCCTGCTAGCTAGGACTCCAGTGCTCATAGTGTGTGGCCTAATGTGTATGCCTGTGTATTGCCTAACTGTGTCACTGAGGCTCTGCTGATCAGATCCTCAGTGCTTATGCTCTCTCTGCTTCTAAGTTTGTCACCACAGGCCAGTGACTACATTTACCAATTTCAATTGGCATACTGGACCCCCCTTATAAGTCTCTAGTATTTGGTACCTAGGTAACCAGGGCATTGGGGTTCCAGGAGATCCAAGTGGGCTGCAGTATTTCTTTTGCCACCCATAGGGAGCTCAGACAAACCCTTGCACGGGCCTGCATTGCAACCTGCGTGAAATAATGCACACGTTATTACACAGCCATTTTCACTGCACTTAAGTAACTTATTAGTCACCTATATGTCTAACCTTCACTTGCTGAAGGTTAGGTGCAAAGTTACTACATGTGAGGGCACCGTTGCACTAGCAAAGGTGCCCCCGCATAGTTCAGGGCCATTTCCCCGAACTTTTTGAGTGCGGGGATGCCATTACACATGTGCACTACATATAGGTCAATTCCTACATGTAGCTTCACAATGGTAACTCCGAATATGGCCATGTAACATGTCTAAGATCATGGAATTGTCTGCCTATTCCAAATCTGGTATTGGGGAGCCAATTCCATGCATCCTGGGGGCTCCACTATGGACCCCCAGTATGCCAAACCAGCTCTCTGAGGTTTGCACTGCAGCTACAGCTGCTGCCACCTCACAGACAGGGTTCTGCCCTCCGTGGGTCTGGGCAGCTCAGTCCCAGGAAGGAAGAAAAAAGCATTTCCTCAGAGAGCAGGGTGTTACACCCTCTCCCTTTGGAAATAGGTGCTACAGGCTGGGGAGGGGTAACCTCCCCCAGCCTCTGGAAATGCTTTGAAGAGCACAGATGGTGCCCTCCTTGTATAAACCAGTCTACACCAGTTCATGGACCCCTTCTCACTTGCTCTGGCAGGAAACTGGACAAAGGATAGGGGAGTGACTTCTCCCCTGTCCATCACCACCCCAGAGTTGGTGCCCAGATCTCCTCTAGTGTGTCCCAGACTTCAGCCATATTGCTTTTGCAAGGGTTGGGGGGACTCTGGAGGGCTCTGAGTGGCCAGTGCCAGCAGGTGATGTCAGATACCCCTCCTGATAGGTCCATACCTGATATGGTAGCCAATCCCCCTCTCAGGGCTATTTAGGGTCTCTCCTGTTGGTTCTCTTCAGATTCTGCTTGCAACTTTCCTTCAGGAATCCTCTGTAACAACTTCAGACTCTTCTGACCTCGGATCAACCGCAGCCTGCACCAAGAAACGCTGTAACTGCAACAAAGTGTCTACAAGAAACACTTTTCTTCAGCAACCTCAGATCCAAGTCAGCAACTGCAACAGTTTCCATGGTGTGCACGCTCTGGGGACTCCCTGTCTTCATCCTGTACCAGAAGAACCAAAGACATCTTCCGTGGAGTGACGGAGTCACTCCCCTGCTCCAAGCAGGCACCTTCCAAGATGATGACCGGTACCCTGGGACTCCTCTCACAATGAGGAGCGTGCTCCTAAGGACACAGAGGGGGGATATCATTGACATAGACTGTCCTGAGGTCCTGCTGATGCAATGTGGAGGAGGTAAAACCTTGCCTTCTCCGAGAATGACGGTACCCCTGTGTACTGTGTCTTCTTCGATCCTGAGGCCTCTGTGTACTCTTTGCAAAATTCCTTCGTGCACAGCCTGGCCCAGGTCCCCAGCACTCCATCCTGTGACGCTCAACTCGCTGAGTTGTTCTCCAGCGGTGTGGGATCTTCTTTTGTTGTGCTGCATCAACCGCATTTTGCACCTCTTTTTAACCTGGATCCTGTGGCTTCTGGGGGTGCTGGCTGGTATCCTGAGGGCTCTCTAAAGTTCTGAGAGCCCCCTCTTCCTCCTCACACAGAGTTGAGCCCCCCAGGTCCCTCCTGGGTACATCCAGCAACATTTTGACGCAAAATGCATTTTTGTCGTAGCCAAGGGTTGTTGGCGCCTTCCAAAACAAAATCTCATCTGCAACAATCTTCATGGGATGTCATGGGACATCTTTTGCATCATGCAAGAACCCGCTGGCATCTTCCTAGGGTGCATTTTTGCAGTCTTTGACTAATTGGGGACTCTTCTTGTGCACCCTCTTCTGTGTTGGCAGGGGCTCCTGTCCTTCCTGGAACTTCTTTCAACTTCTGGACTTGGTCCCCTTCCTTTTCAGATCTTCAGGTCCAATAATTTAGCAGTTCTTCTTTGCAGACTTGGTTGGCTGCTGCAAAATCCCAAAAACAAAGTGTAGTGTGTCCTATGGAAACTTGCAGTATTATTCTATGACTATTTACTTGTCTTGTCAAATTTTGGTGTCTAGTCTATGTATTGTGCATAATATTTACCTCCAGAAGAAGTATTGTCTCTAAGATATTTTTGGTAGTGTGTCTCCCAAATAAATACCTTTATTTTTGGTAACACTGAGTATTGTCTTTACTTGTGTATAAGTACTGTGTAACTACAAGTGGTATTGCAGGAACTTTGCATGTCTCCTAGTTCAGCCTAAGCTGCTCTGCTATAGCTACCTCTATCAGCCTAAGCTGCTAGAACACGACTACTTCACTAATAAGGGATAATTGGACCTGGTATAAGGTGTAAGTACCCAAGGTACCCACTACAAACCAGGCCAGCCTCCTACACTGATTAACAGCAAGCTGACTGACCCCAGGAAGCTTGCGCAGAGTCCCTAAGAGGTATGGGGAGTACCCGGCAGGGTCCATCTCAGAAGAAAGGAGGTATAGGAGTAAACTGGAAGGGCCCCAACCTAGTTCCCAAGGTCAGGATTCCAAGCCCTCAGTGATAAGAAACCATGGGTCTCCAAAGGAAAACCTGTGGAGGTGGGGTCCCCACAAGTGTTATGCATATGACCAGGTGGGTCATGTGAGGGGGACCTCAAATGCCCCAAGAGTACACCCGCACCCACTGGTGCTCACTCACATGGTTTGGCTAGTGTAGCACTTGGGGAGGAGCTGGTTTCAGGTGGATGAGAGCCAGCTGAGATGATCCTTGTCTCGCTAGGGGACAGTGAGATGGTCCAGAGAACCCTAGTGCCTGAGAACACTAAGAAAAACAGGCAGTGGGTGACCATCAATGGACAGAGGGTGGAGACTCTGAGAGACACAGCAGACAATGAGACTATAGTGAGGAGCCACCTGGTGTCTGAAGATCAGATAGATCCCTGTGTACTTCACTAAGTAGTTGCAGTGGACAACTCAGAGTGCTTGTGCAGAGTGGTGCAGGTTCTCTTTGAATGGGGGGGGGGTCTCAAGTTCATTGAAGGTAGCTGTGAGTCCACCCATGCCTGTGGATTGTTTGCTGGGCAATGACCTGGAGGATTCCCCTTGGAAGGGGTTGGAACACAGGTCACACTTGGAGATGTTGGGTCTGCCTGGGTGGGTATGCATATCCACCCGGTCAATGGCAGCATGTCAGGATGGTCAGAAGTCCCTGGAGCCTGAAACAGTGTCCCTGGGAACTGCCAAAAAGAGGAAGGGCAAGGGGCGCAGGAAACTGGCTCCAGAAGTTCCATGGTCCAGGAGGAGGCAGAGCCTGAGGGTGATGCCCCAGAGCCGAATGGAGAACATATCGTTGAGCTGGGGGAGGTCCCTGAGCTGTCAGAGTGTCAGCAGGAAGGGGAACCCACTAGGCAGGCCTTCTGTGAGGCACAGAGTACATGCCCTACTCTAGTGGGTTTGCGGCAGCAGGCTGCAGACCAGGTGGCTGTCAAGGAACCAGGATTTCACCTGATTTATTGGGAGGACCTCCCCCTGTAGTATGAGCCTAAGGTTGTTGAGTCTGGGTCAGCCCATGTGCTGGTGGTAACCCAGTGCTTCAGAGCCTTCTTACTGGGTCTGGCTCATGACATGTCTTTAAGTAGACTTTTGGGGCAGGACAAGACCTTTGAACAGCTTCTCACCCACTTTTTCTGGCCCCTAATGCGCAGGCATTCAGATGCTCATTGCAGGTCTCGCCAGACATTTTCAGACAAGTGGCAAGAGTGGAGGGGGAATGTAAAGCTCCCCTCCAACCTTTCCCAGTGGTTAGTACCCCCTTTGTAAGTGTCGGTATTGACATTGTGGAGCCTCTGGACCCCAAGACAGCCATAAGCAACAAGTTCATCCTGGTCTTGGTGAACCACGCCACCCAGTACCCAGAAACCATGCCTCTGAGATCAATCACACTCCCTGTTGTGGGTCGTGAGTTGATGGGGGTTTTTACCCACATGGGGTTTCATTAGCAAAGTGGTATCTGATAGAGGTACTAACTTCATATCTACCTATATCAAGTCTCTGTGGCAGGAGTGTGTGGTAACGTATAATTTCACCACTCCATACCACCCCCAAAGCAATGATCTGATTGAAAGATTCAACCGCACCTCAAAAGGCATGATCATGGCCCATCAGAGCCCTTGAGGAGGAAGTGGGACGTTCTGTAACCATGCTTTCTGTTCGCCTACAGGGAGGTGCCTCAAAAAGGGCTTGGACTTTTGAGTTACTGTATGGCCACCCTGTTAGGGGACCTTTGAATCTGGTGAAGGAGGGCTTAGAGAAACCTCCAGTAAACCTCCCCAGGATATATTTAGCTACATGCTGACCTTCCGAAACCAGACTACCAGCACAAGAGAACATGGAAGCAAGCCAGGTAGATATGAAACAGTGGTTTGACCAGAATGCCACTCTGGTCGAGTTTAAGCCTGGGCAAAAATTGTGGGTGGTGGCGCCAATAGAGCCAAGGCTGCTCCAGGTCAAGTGGACTGGGCCATTTGACATATTGGAGCACAAGAGTGACGTCACCTACCTGGTGAACTTGCAGACTCCCAGGAACCCCTTGAGGTTCCTACATGTGAACCTCTTCAAGCCACACTTTGAGCAAACTGAATTGTCCATGCTTCTAGCAACAGATGGTGGGGTGGAGGAAGAGTGAGCCTCTTCCTGACCTCCTGTCTGCTGGAACAGAAGGATGGGTCTTTGAGGGGAGCGAACATTTTCCCCTCCCTGACCTCAGAACAAATGAGGGACTGTTGTCATATGTTGGGTCAGTTTGCCTCTCTGTTTTCCTTGATCCCAGGGGTCACACAGTTGTGTACAAATGATGTGGACACTGGGGACATTCTACCCATTAAACAGAAGGTTTACATGGTGACTGATAAGGTCAGGACTAGCATCAAAAATGAGATGTCTAAGATGCTATCCCTAGGGGTAATTGAGTTTTCTAGCAGTCCTTGGGCCAGCTCTGTGGTATTGGTCCCAAAGGCCTCTGCTCCTGGTGCCACCCGAGAACTCTGGTTCTGAGTAGACTACCATGGTCTCAATGTGGTCACAAAAACTGACGAGCACCCCATACCCCGAGCTGATGAGCTCATCGATCAGTTGAGAGCTGCCAAATACCTCAGCACATTCGGTCTGCCATCCAGGTATTGGCAGATTGCCCTAACTGAGGGGGCTAAGGAGAGGTCACCATTTTCTACCCCAGATGGACACTTCCAGTTCAAAGTGATGCCACTTGGGATGAAAAATGCCCCTGACACATTCCAGAGGTTGGTGGTCAACCAGGTGTTGACTGGGCTTGATGATTTAGTGCAGAATACCTGGATGACAGTGCAGTGTTTAGTTCCACTTGGGAGGAACACTTGCAGCACCTCTACAGAGTGTTGGAGGCCCTGCAAAAGACAGGCCTTCACTATTAAGGTAAGCAAGTACCAAATAGGGTAGGGTGCAGTGGTGTGTTTCGGGCACCAGGTAGGGAGTGGCCAGGTGGCACCCCTACAGACAAAAATTGACACCATTCTGGCTTCGAACCTCCCAAGACCCAGACTGAGGTTATTGCCTTTTTCGGCCTCACTGGCTATTACAAGAGGTTTGTCAAGGGATATGGCACCATTGTTGCTCCCTTGAATGAGTTGACTTCCAAGAAGAAACCCAAGTAGGTTGATCTGGACAGAGGTTTGCCACACCGCTTTTGATGCCCTGAAGGCTGCCATGTGCACAGCACCTGTGCTGAAGGCACCTGACTACTCCAAGGAGTTTGTTGTGCAAACAGATGCCTCAGAGCATGTTATAGGAGCAGTACTATCACAGCTTAATGAAGAGGGCCTAGACCAATTTGTAGCCTTCATTACCAGGAGGTTACTTCCCAGGGAATGCAGGTGGAGTACAATTGAGCATGAAACTTTTGCTGTGGTCTGGGTGCTGAAGAAGCTAAGACCCTACTTGTTTGTGAGTCATTTCTGGGTTCAGACCGATTACAGGCCCCTCAGATGGTTCATGCAGATGAAGGGTGGTCCATTTCTCTACAGATGATGGACTTTACGGTGGAATATCGTCCTGGTACAGAACATGCCAATGCTGATGGTCTGTCCAGATTTTTCCGCCTTAGTGATGAGAACTTCCATGAGGTTGGGTAGTTGCTCCCTACTTCCAGCTGGGGGGACACGTATTAGACTTGGCATCCTTGGTGTGGTCTCCCCTAACTTTTTGCCTCTGTTTCCCAGGTTATTGATGTGTGCTAGACTCTGTTTTTGCTGTTTTTGTTACTCTGGGCACTTTACCACTGCTATCCAGTGCTAAAGTGCAAATGCTTCTATGTAAAATGTATGTGCAACTGGCATTCCATGATTGGCATATTTGATGTACTAGTAAGTCCCTAGTACAGTGCACTAGAGGTGTCCAGGGTATGTAAATCAAATGCTGCTAGTTGGCCTGCAGCACCGGTTGTGCCACCCACATTAGTAACCCTGTAAACATGGCTCAGACTTTCCACTGCAGTGTCTGTGTGTGCAGTTTTAAACTGCCAATTTGACTTGGCAAGTGTACCCACTTGCCAGGCCTAAACCTTCCCTTTTCTTACATGTAAGGCACCCCTAATGTAGGCCCTAGGTAGCCCCATGGGCAGGGTGCAGTGTATGTTTAAGGTAGGACAAATAAGAATGTGCTTTATATGTCCTGACAGTAAAGTACTGTCAAACGTATTGTTCACAGTGCAGGGCCTATCTCTCTCATAAGTTAACATGGGGGCTGCCTTTAAATATTATTAAAGTGCACATTCCCTTTGGGAGCGGATAGAAATCTGGAGTTTAGGGTCTCTGAACTCACAATTTTGTAAATTGTAATTGTAATTTATTTAAATGCTTAATTAATAAAAACCAATGCATCATACATAAGTTTTAAGGTACGTACATTTTTAAGAAACTCCCCATTACAGCCTAAAAATGTACTTTTTGTCTTTACGTACAGTCCAGCATCTGTAACCGTAACTTTCCTAGTGCATATTACATGGGAAAGATAATGTTGTTTAATGTTTGTTGCTGGTGATAACCTCCTATTTAGAGGTGAGCATATTATTGTCCAACAATTTTGTTGTAAAATACATCATTTAACAGTACCCTCGTCTTTATTTATATGATCCGAGTACGCTATAAAAGTAATTCTTAAAAGGAAGGTGCTAAAAAATATTTTCGTATTTACTACACAAGCCCATGAGCCAGCATGTACCTATGTTATATTTTTACTGATTTTGAACTAGAAGTTGTTATATCAACCGTAAAACCTTTGTACATTTTGCATTCAAGACAAAGTCAGAACGTTTAAAGCAGGCAATCACCGCTTTACTACAGGACCATATCCCCCTTTGGTTGAATGCTGCCTTTAATAGAAATTTTCGTTCATTTCGTAGGTTGTTACAAATACAGATCAGGTGAATTATATCTTCCAGTCCACATCCGCACAGCCTACACTGAGGAATTGTTACAGTGCGTTCCCATGGGGGTCGAAGGGCATCACCAGGAATAATGCCAAAGCGATGTCTGATGAAGGAATCCTTGTCTGCTTTTGACCACCCAGCCTCCTGATAAGGATGATATTTCCGGAGTTTGTACTTATTTATTACCATCCAAGAGTGCGATCTGGTAGCTAGTAAGCTCTTATCCATAATTACTAATCTTTTCTTCACTGTTCGTTTAAAAAAAAGTTTGAATGCGTAGTAGGGGAGATTTGAGTCCCATAATTCCCATATCTCCAAGTCTTCTAGGGCCTGATCTAAACACTGTCTTAACTTGGCTTTAGGATTTCAGCTTATCTCCAAAGTGCCTGGCAAAGCTGATTTCCTTTTGTTGACTGTAAATGTTTCCAGGTTTTGATGTAACTGGATTGCCTAGCTAGGCACTGGTTTAAATATCCAAACTCCAGCCTAATTTGTGCTCGGGAGGTGTACCCTGGTAACTGGAATAGAGACCTTAGGACTTTTCCTGTGATTTTGTTTACGGTGATGGCATCTTGTCCACACAGTGCTTCGCTGCCTTATCCTAGAGTCGAATTTAGTTTAGCTGCGACGACTTGCAGCAAGGGCAGTAGCTAGGGCCATTGAGCACCTTTCTCAGGGTGCGAAAGGCAAGCAGTAGAACATTTCCTTTTCTATGTAGTTCCTGCCTCTGAGGGAGAAATGACCCCCGTTCATCAAATAGTACGCCCAGGTATCTATATTGATTTAGTTTTCCAATTCTCCCTTTTGTGTGTACCATTTTTTAGCTCTGGAGATTTTATTACTAATTTCCAACACTTTGTTTTTTTTATGATTGATTTCGATTCCATTTTACTCAGCATATTCCGATAACTTGACCATAAGCCGTTGTAGTCCTACTTTAGTTTGACTCAGAAGTACTACATCGTCAGCGTATAGCAAATTAGAAATAAGCATGTCACGAACCTTAGGAGACTGCGCATTCACCTTATTTAGCTTCATGTTCAGATCTGACAGAAAAAGATTAAATAGAAACAGTGCCAGCACACAGCCCTGTTTCAGACCTTGTTTTGTCTCAATTTCCCTTGAAAGGAAAGATCCGTCTCCTATCTTAACCCTAATCCATGTATCTGTGTATAGCTGCTAAATAGATTTTAGCAGATTCTCTGGTATTCCCCAGGAGGCAAATTTTTCCCATAGAAGACATTGTTGTACGAAATCAAAAGCTGATTTGAAATCTACAAAGCACAGATACAGAGGTTGGTTCTTTTGTTTGCATTTGTCAATGATAACGGAAAGAGTTAGTATATTTGTGGCCGTTCCGGGGCCCTTTGCAAAGCCTGTCTGATTGGGGGGAACAATGCTGTTCTCGGTTGCCCACCTGCGAAGATGCTCCAGTAGTAGCCCAGCATAGTATTTGGCCTTGACATCCGTTAAGGTAATCAGTCGATAATTCTTGGGATGAGATTTACAACCTCCTTTAAATATTGGGTGGATTATCGCCCCCTCCAAGATTTTGGAATTGTACCTAATTCTATGCAGTTATAAGTCGAGATCAGCTTTTCTCCCCAAAAGTCTGGATTCATTTTGAACAATGCATTTGGGATCCCATTTGTACCTGGGGCACCTCCACTTTTGCTTTTCTTTATTAAGTTTACAAGTTCTGACGTCGTGAATGTTAATTTTTCAGATTCCTTTTGACAGTAGGGGGCTTTAATATAACTCCTTTTGGATTTAAGGCATTTGTTTTCTTGTCTAGGTTTTTGATCATCAGCCCTCATCCTCCTGGACCTATCTGCCACTGCACCCTGAAAACACGCCTCCACGAAACCGGAATTCAAGGAAAAGCCCTCGAGTGGATCATCTCATTCCTCTCCGACAGAACCCAGAGAGTCCGCCTCCCCCCCCTTCCGCTCCAAAGCCACCGACATCATCTGCAGCGTCCCCCAATGCTCATCCCTCAGCCCGATGCTGTTCAACATCTACATGGCCCCCCTCGCACAAGTGGCCCGACAACACAACCTCAACATTCTCTCCTACGCCGACGACACCCAGCTCACCCTCTCCCTCACCAAGGACCCGCGCACCGCCAAAACCAACCTCACGAGGGAATGAAATCCATCGCCGAATGGATAAGAAGCAGCCGTTTGTAACTGAATTCGGAGAAGATGGAGGTCCTCATCCTCGGACCCACCCCCTCCGCCTGGGACGACTCCTGGTGGCCTACCTCACTAGGAACCCCACCGACACCGACCAACCAGGCACGCAACCTGGGCTTTGTCCTCGGCCCCTCCCTCACCATGTCTAAACAGGTCAACGCAGTTTCCTCCTCCTGCTACAACACACTCCGCATGCTCCGTAGGATCTACAAGTGGATCCCGACAGAAACAAGAAGAACTGTGACACACGCCCTCGTCAGCAGCAGGCTAGACTACGGCAACGCACTCTACACAGGCATCCCAGCAAAAGACCTACGACGCCTCCAACGCATCCAAAACGCCTCCGCCCGGCTGATCCTCGACATACCCTGCCGCAGCCACATATCCCACCACCTGAGAAACCTTCACTGGCTCCCCATGGACAAGAGGATCACTTTCAAGCTTCTTACCCACGCTCACAAAGCACTCCACGACACCGGACCAGCCTACCTGAACAACAGACTCAGCTTCTACACCCCCACCTGTCAGCTCCGCTCCGCAAACCTCGCCCTCGCCGTCGTTCCCCGCATCCAACGAAAGACCTTCGGTGGCAGATCCTTCTCATACCTCGCTGCCAAGACCTGGAACACCCTCCCTACCAACCTGAGACAGACCCAAGACCTACTCACCTTCAGAAGACTCCTCAAGTCCTGGCTCTTCGATCAGTAACAGCAGCTTCCCCCCACAGCGCCTTGAAACCCTGACGGGTACGTAGAGCGCTTTATAAATTCAATGATTGATTGATTGATTGTTCCCTTTTTTCTGCCAAAGGGATGAATTAAATAAGCAGACCATACGGATTCTGAAATATTGGAGCTAGTTAGGGTCATTGGAGCTTTATTCAAGTCATTTACCATTTTCAAAAAACCCTGTTCATTTGATTATGCGCTTAGGAATAAAGCCTTTGCCCAAAAATCATGATTCTTCTGTTTTTATGATCCCATATTTGTTTCCGATAGATATTGTTTGAATGTCTAAGGTCAGCCTTAACACGTTTATCTTATATAATTCTAGGAGTCTATTTCATTGTCTTCTCAATTTAATCATGTGTGCTGAAATGTTTATATTCTTGGTTGTTTTCATTTTCCCCTGATTTAGGTAGTTCTTTTGCGATCTATCTGTGAGCAGACCAGCTGCGAATCTGTCCAGGAACTTCGACCAGATATTTATTGGGTCGCTAGTTGTATTGTTATAGCAAAGGTCTATTATCGTAATTGACCGTTCTTCAATGGATTCCAGTGTTCTTTCATTCCATCGAAGTTTTTTGTAACTTGTTGTAGTGACATCCCTCAGTGCAGTTGGTGCAGAATTAAATATGGGGAAGCCACATCCAATCTCCAAGCATTGTTGACCAGGATCACTTTTATCTGATTTTACGATGTAGTACTTAGTAATTAAAGTAAGTAGAAATAAAGAGGCCACAGTGTAGTCAATTGTTTCTTGAGTTCCAGTGACATAGCAGGTGGTTTCTGGCGGAGTATCCTGTGGGAACCTCCCGTTTAGGAGTCTGAGCGCAAGGGCCTCAAGATCTTTTACTAGAGAAAGTGCTGTTGTGCCTGGTTTACCTCGCTCTATGGACCCCAAAGACTGCTGTGGTACTGCCCACAATTGATATTGCATGATGGTTTGGGTGTCCCTTTCAAAGGGATTTAGTAAATTCAAATTGAAGTCCCCAGCTATTAGAAGCTCTAGGGGTCCTAAGTCCTGAGGGGCAGTTAATATTGTATCTATCAGTTTAGTGGAGATATGTTTCTTAGATCGTGCAGCTGGATGGATATAAACATTTATTAGCAGGAGTGGGCTGGAGTGTTCTTTATTCCATCCATCTTGCTTTACTAGCAGGAACTCTTAGTTTTCCTCCTATAGTCGTGTACATTATATATATAACGCTGCTGGAATAAAGATTGCTAATCCCCCCTTTGGATGGCTGAACCTTTGTTCCCTGATTGCTGGGGAAAAAAAGCATAAATCTATCAATTGTGAAGGGATTGGTAGCCCAAGTCTTCTGCAAAAAGATAATTTGATTTTTTTTTAATAGGCTTGTCAGATCCTTTTGTTCAGTGTTTGATTTAACCCCATTTATATTCTAGGAGCAAACTTAGAGGGGTTTATCATGTAGAGTTACCCACCCATAGTGATCCTGACTATTAGGAAGTCACTGATGATTTTCTAAACGGATTGCTTCCGACATCCAACCCAAATCTAGCTGCATTAAGGGGTACTTGTTTGGTACTTTGAACCCTGTGGAATGTTCATCATTTTTTCCAATTGCATTTCTAAGAACTGAAAAAGGTTTATTTAGCACTTTTGAATTTGATAGGTTCAACATATTGGTTTGATCCTCTAGAGCAGTGGTCTCCAAACATTTTAATGCTGTTCCCCCCCGTTGAAAAATAAAAATCATTGGGTCCCTTCAGAATTTTTCACAATTATTTTATAAAGAAGGACATGTTTAAATATGTCTAGACCAATTTAAACATTGCAGTGAAGTACTGTTACCTTTTTAAAAATGTAATAACATGTTTTGGTTTAAAACAAAGGCCTGTTATCTGTATAATACTTCTTTTGGCTAGAGTCTGGCGCCACCCCTAGGATCACTTGAGGCCCCCCTAGGGAGTCCGCCCCCCAGTTTGAAGACCTCTGCTCTAGAGGGTCAGGATGGCCTGTTTGTTTGGGTATACTCAATTTGATTCCCCATTTTAAGAAGGAGATTTTTTCGGTGACAACTCTCCTAACCAATTGTGGTGTCTTCCAAGTTACCAGGGTTGATTTGTTTTATCCTCCTCAATTACTTTTGACCACCAATAGAAACTCTATAGAAACAATATCAGTAGACTTTATATCTTTTAGAGACAGGATAGCTTTTAACAATTTTAATATATTGCCTCTATTTAAGATGTCATGTGAGCCCCTGGATTGATATTGAGGTTCCAGGATTAGTTGTTTACAGTCTGTAGACAGGACATATTTGGGACTTCCTATAGAGTCCTCCGTTTCTTACATTTTGGCTGTCCGCTTGTGTTCTGTTACCCCTGACCGTGATAGAGATTCTCTATCTGACCAGCCTGTATTAGCAAGAGTTTGCAGCTGATCTGTTTAGAGACTCTCCCTCCGAGAGTGGTCTAGGCCCTCTTCCTTCTTTAGGCTGGTGATGAGTCATATGTGCCCCCAATTTTAGTTCCTTGACGCTCAGCATGTTCCGGGTTATGCAACTGCAATTGTTATGCCTTCTTCTTCAAAAGACCTCCTATTAGTTAAGGGACTGTAACTTAGTTCAGCTTTCACCTCCAGTTGATGTAGATTGATGTTCTGTATTTTCTGCTTTTTTTGGCCTCTAACATTTGAATTTGGCAAAGCTCGTTAGCCATTATACTTCATTAACTCCACATTGGAGTGTGATATGTTTTGCCCCTTGTGTTTTTGGAGAGTAGGGCCCCTCGTTTGAGAGTTGAATAATGGAAACAGTTTATTTGCTGTTGGAATACTTTTTATGTTTCTAATCGAGTCATAGGGCATTAACATATCATTACTTGTATCCAGATTTATAGAGGGGCTTGACTTTGTAGGAGGAGGGCCCATTGAGGCACCCCCTATTTTGTTCCTTGCTTTTCGCTGTTTTCTCTTTTGTCTTTTTGTAAGTGGCTTTTCTAGGCATAGCAGATGCCCCACAGATTTCTTTGGGGGGGAAAGTGCATTCATTTGAATCTCAAGCTGACATCCTTTCCCCACCTCAGGGGATTTTAATAAGCGTACATATTCCTTTTCTACTCCTTCCTGTCCGCATCCTGGTGCTTCAGGGGATTCTATTACCTTGTCAGACATTTCCTCAGGGCGACAATAGGCTCTGTTGCCTGTATTTTTTTTGTTTCGGACCTCTTCCCTTTGCCTGGGTGATTCTTCGGCTGAAATTTCACCCCCTCTGTTCATATTTAGATTTTCTTTAAGATTAGTTATCATTGAATTTAGCGCTTCTGGGAGTGTGGCCAGTTGGTTGATTATAGGCTCACAAGTACAATCTGTTATTGTCATTTCTGCAAGGTTCTGAGCTCGCTTTATCAAATTGTTTAAGTTTGCCAGTTTCTGATCAGTCCCTGATACTGAGTTAGCCATAGCGTTCAGTAAATCCACCTGAACGTCCATTTTAGAGGACTGATAGGACAAGGCATCCAGCGTTAGTTGCGATGTTTTTAAAAAGAGATCCCAAACAGCGTTTTGATCCAAATGATTTGAGGTATTTTGTGAGGGCAATATGTTCTCAGACTTTTCCTCCTTAGTTCCGAGTTCGATTATTTTTATTTTTAATGTGGCAGAGGCATTTGGGGATCTGTATTTGAGGGTGGAGATATCCAGTTGAGTTTCTCAGATTTCGGCTTGTTCATCATTTGGTAGGGTCCGTTAGAGGTATGTGGAATGGTGATTCTGGATTTTTAGAAACCTCCAAGGTGTACATAGCTTCTGGAGGATGATTCCTGTTCCACCCTTTACCGCCATCTTGAGGCCTCAAGGCAGGTAGACATAGTGAGGAGTCCTTGGCTCCTTTAACAATCACATTTACCATCAGGGGAGGTTGAATCCCTAATCGTTGAAAGTCAGTCTGATTTTCCAAAGATGGAGAGTTGAAAGTATCGGAAGACGGTGATGATGATCGGAGGGTCAGTAATTCTAGGTCACTGATTGAACCCCAGACATTTTCTTTATAATTGCCATTGGTTGGTTTTTCGGTGTTGCCGAGGGTAGTTTTTCCGGACAGCTCCTCCTCCTTGAGCTCGCTTTTATCACCTTGCTCATATAGCAAGCTGCTCTCCCTTTTTATAGGGGAAATTGGGTGGGGTAAAGACCCAGAGACGTTAACAAAGGAAAAAATTGCATCCACGGGGTCCTTCAGAAAGTCAATTTTGCGAGGGACGTTCACCGATTTTTTAAATCTTTGAAAGAAGGTGTTTATCGGGGAACCCAAGAGTTGATGTTTTGACTTCATTTTTGCTTCCCATTTTGACGTTGAGGGCGGATAGGAGGGTTTGTTGGACTTCTTACTTCTTTTTGCTTGCAGCTGAAAAGCCCTTTCATACCTGATCGCATCTTTGCTGTCTGTAGAGTTTTCCCTTAGGATTTTCTTTTTTTTTTTTTTTTGCCTAGTATACGTGCCACACCTCGCGGTTGAGAGGCACGAGCATGCGTGGTTCTCCGTGTGGTACTCCTCGAGTTCCACCCAATATTTATTGCTGGCTCTTGTTAGGTCGCTGGAGGTCTGAGCTTTCTGAGGGAGCCGAAAGGTCCCCCTGAGACCATCCGGGACTTCCAGAAACCCTTAGATTTGCAGATGTGCCATGTCGTCTCCATCCTCTTCGTCCTCTCTCAGATAGCTCAACACTCTCATGGGAACTCACAATTTAAAAATACATCTGTGCTACAAATAGACTGGCCCACTACACTGGACTATTCCCAACCATCACCCAACTCTATTGCACTTATTATTGTATACAAATTTTCAATAAACACCCTTGGACACAACTTGAGTAATAGAGCTTCATCGGAAGGTAATGTACAATGTATTGAACTGTATTGAACTGCAGGATCCTGTGTAAATGTTCAGTAATATGTTGATCCATCCTACAAATGTGTCTCAGCAGTCTGTACACATCACAGCATTACACTGTTGTAACCACAGCATCATCTACAATAAGGGAAAGCGTAGGTGTAGGAAAGCACCCTCTTTTTGGCCTGTTACCCCCAATTTCTGACTGATGTTAGTATGTTTGACTGTGTCACTCTGACCCTCCTAACCAGGACCCCAGTGCTTATGCTCTATGACCTCTAGATGTTGCCACTGTATACTGGTGACCCAATATTTCATCCACAATTGGTTTACTTGTCACCTCTTATAAGTTCCTAGTATATGGTTCCTAGGGCATTGGGGTTCCAGGGGATCCCTATGGACTGTAGCTTTTCTTTTGCCACCCATAGGGAGCCCATGCAAAGGCTTCTACAGGACTACCGTTGCAGCCTGTATGAAATGGTGCATGCATCCTTTCACAGCAATTTACACTGCACCAGGTCACTTATAAGTCACCCATATAACAGGCCTTCCTGAAGGCTGGGTGCAGACTACCTGTGTGTGAGGGCACCCCTGCACTAGCAGAGTTGCCCCCACATCATCCAGGACCATTTTCCCAGACTTCATGAGTGCGGGGACGCCATTTTACACGTCCACTATACATAGGTCACAACCTATGTACAGCTTCACAATGGTAACTCCGAATATGGCCATGTCTGGTATCAGGCATGTTGGAAGCATACCCCAAGGCTTTTGCAAGCATTGGTTGTATGATTCCAGGCACTCTGGGGGTTCCTTAGAGGACCCTCAGTACTGCCTTTACAGCCTTCTGAGGTTTTCCAGGCAGCCCCAGCTGCTTCCACCTCACAGAGAGGGTTCTGCCCTCCCGTTGCCTGAGCAGCTCAAACCCAGGAAGGCAGATACAAAGGATTTCCTTTGGGAGAGGGATGTTACACCCTCTCTCCTTGGAAATAGGTGTTACAGGCATGGGAGGGGTAGCCTCCCAGAGTCTCTGGAAATGATTTGAAGGGCACAGATGGTGCCCTCCTTGCATAAGCCAGTCTACACTGGTTCAGGGACCTCCAGTCCCTCCTCTGGTGTGAAACTGGACAAAGGAAAGGGAAGTGACCACTCCCTGTCCTTCACCACTCCAGGGGTGGTGCTCAGACCTCCCCCAGAGCTCTTACCGAAATAACTGCATCTGGACCCTCCAGGAACTCTACAACTGCAACAAAGAAGCAAAGACGACTTCTGCAACATTGTATCTTCAACTCCTGCCAGCAACTGCATCTGTTTCCTGGTTGTGCATCCTCAGAGGACAGCCAGTCTTCAGCCTGCACCAGAAGAATGAAGAAATCTCCCTTGAAGTGAAGGAGTCACTTCCCTGCTTCAGCAGGCAACCCTCTGCAGCCATGATTGAGGGCTTGGGTCCCCTCTCCCGAAGAAGTGGGTGGATCCAGCAACATGGGTGGTGGACTGGAGTTGTCCAGACGGTCCAGACGTCCAACTGTCCAACTCTGGTGGAGGTAAAAGCTTGCCTCCTCACCCAAGACAGTACCCCCATGCACTACGTATACTGCACTTGCCCAGGCTTGTTAGGCTCCTTCCAGGAAGTTCTTGGTGCTCCATGCAACTCCGGCCCCAGCACTCCTTCCTGTGATGCACATCCTCCTGCGTGGTTCTCCGGTGGCTTTTCTGTAGTGCTGCATAGGCCTCCTTTTGCACCTTCTTTCTCCCTGTGCAGTGGGACTCCTCAGCATGCTGCCTGGCATTCTGAGGGGCCTCTGAGTTGCTGAGAGCCCCCTCTGTCTCTCCCTACTGGGTTTAGGCCACCAGGTCCCTCCTGGTGCCGGGCAGCGCTATTTTCCACTAACAGCGAGCTTTGTGTGTGCCAAGGCTTATTGTCGGAATCCAGCGAACCAAACCAGACTGCACTCATCCATCTTACGTGGGACATCATCTGCACCAACCAGTACTGACTGTTCTTCTCCACTGGTGGTTCTTCCTTTGCACCTTCATTCAGGTAAGCAGGTGCTCCTGTTCTCCCTGGACTCTTCAGTGCCTCTTAGATTTGGTCCCCTTCTTCCACAGGTCTTCAGGTCCAGGAATCCATTGTTGGTGTCTTGCAGTCTCTTCAGGTTCTTGCTAAATCTTCTATCAGGTGTTCTTGGGTGTTCTAGGAAAGTTACTGTGATTTACTCCTGCTTTCCTGGGCTCTGTGGTGGGTTCTATACTTACCTTTGGTGTTTTCTAATACTCCCAGCGCCCCTCTACACACTCCACTTGCCTAGGTGTGTTAAACCGACTTTCGCAGTTCACTATGTTAGAATATAGGGGGTCATTACAACATTGGTGGTAAATGCCGCTTACCGCCATGCAGAAGACCGCCAACACACCGCTGCGTCCGCAGAATTCCACCACAGCTATTATGACCCACAGCTCGGAATCCACCAAAATCCAGACACCCACACAAGTCCGCCACACCAAAAGTCAGTGATAAACTGGTGAAAACAAATCCTCCACCATCACACCAACAGAAATACGGCAACACTATCACGACCCAATAATCCACGCGGCGGTCTTTCAACCGCGGTATTCCATTGGCGGTACACACTGCCGCGCTCAAAATACACACACTCTTACAAAACACAGCCACATTGGACAATTCCAAATACACACACCTGATACACATACACACACCCACACTCACATTACAATATAAAACACACACCCACATCACCCACAAACCCCTACGACAAAATTACCAAGAGAAGGCCAGAGAGAGACACCACAAACAACTACCAAGCACCCACAGGCACACAATACCATCACCCACATAACTTAAACGCACCTCACACAACACACCACTAAATATCACCCCACTTATCACCACGCACACCAACCCACACATCACCCACACCACCCCATGGCACGGCAAAGACACCCCAGGTTCTCTGAGGAGGAGCTCAGGGTCATGGTGGAGGAAATCATCCGGGTAGACCCACAGCTATTCGGATCACAGGTGCAGCACACCTCCATAGCTAGGAAGATGGAGCTATGGCGCAGAATAGTGGACAGGGACAACGCAGTGGGACAGCACCCAAGAAATAGGGATGACATCAGGAAGAGGTGGAATGACCTACGGGGGAAGGTGCATTCCGTGGTCTCAAGACACCACCTTGCGGTTCAGCGGACTGGCGGCGGACCCCCAGCTCCTCCCGCACAACTAACAACATGGGAGGAGCAGGTCTTGGTGATTCTGCATCCTGAGGGCCTCGCAGGAATAGATGGAGGAATGGACTCTGGTAAGTCAAACCTTAACTATTACATCCCCCACCCTACCTGCATGCTATCACATACCCCCACCCTCACTCTCACCCATATCACTCCAACTCCTCACAAATGTCCCAACATCACAAACCACACATCCTAACACCAAGCCCTGCATGCAACAACAAAGCATGGACACCCATCACCAAAGCATGGCCATTGCACATTCCCATACACACCCAAAAACCACCATCACACAAGGTCCCACACCGGAATGCAAGCACTGGGGTACACGGTCACCAACCCATTGCACACCATGGCGCACACAGATGTAATAAACATCCTTTTATAACACTGAAGGACCCCTACCCAACGTCACCGGACAGGAGGGTCCACACATGTCCACACCACCAACAGAAGAGGCCCACTGTGATGACAGCAGCTCTGTCCAACTGGATCTAGATGACCAGCCCGGCCCATCGGGGACCTCTGGATAGTCGGTTCCCCTCACACAATCACAGGCCACCACAGAGCTTCCCCCCTCGGAAGCACCAGCACAGCACCCACCCAGCGGGCCCATACCTCTGTCCCCAGGACCAGTCAAGCAGCAGTGTGTCCACCACTACAGGGAACACAGCCTAACCCACCAACCCAACAACAACAGGGACCTGGGGGCAGTGGTAGTGGGCACACGGTCAAGGGGACGGAGGCCCAGGAACACAGGGGAACTGGGAAGGCTGCTGTGCAACAGAGGGAGGACAGGCCAAGTGAACCCACTGTCCACGAGGCCGTCTCCAACATCATGGGAGCCTACCACCACTCCCAGGAGACGATGGCAACGGTACTGGCCAAGTTTCAGGAGACCCAGCGGCTGCAGGAGGAACAGTATTTGGGCTTCAGGGAGGAACTCGATCCATCAATTCCACCCTGGGCACCATCCTAGGGGTACTGAAGGAAGTCCTCAACACCAGGAGGGACACTGTGGCACAAGAAGGGGCCCCTGACACTAGCCTGGGCGATAAACTGCCCACCACCTCCGCCGGCGCTAGTGGACAGAACGCCCTGCCACAGGACCACCACACCAGCACCCCACCCCTTGCAGAGGGAGAACCACCCCGCAAGCGGTCCCTGAGATCCAGGACAAAGACAGAGAATGATGCCAAGACCCCCGCCAAGAAATGAGACCACCCTGAATGTCATTTTTCTGTCACACTTTGTCACCCTGTCCATCCTCAAACTTCCCCAGCTCCACTTCCTATGCCCCTTCGGACAATGCACCAGTGAGACTAATAGACTGGACTCTGTCCTCCACCATCATCCCTCACCATTTTACAACCCCCTCCAATATTGGCACTTAAATAAACACCCTTGAAGCACAAAACAATCTGGAGTCAGTCTGTGATTTCGAAATAGTCTATTAGCAATTACAGTGACACAATGTTCTTTCAAATGTAATGTCAACATACCTATGTCGCACAGCTCTAGTCCATGAGGAAACAAAGCAGATGTCACACAGTGGGACCCACATCTGTGAATTTGTAAGGGATAGTGACAACTCAGTGACCATACACTGGGTGAAAATGACAGACAGTAGAGAGGTAGTAGTGTTAAAGTACATGTAGTAAGCAGGTTTGTATTCTTACTTGTGTCTCACTGGAAATATTGCAGGATCACAGAGTTCCTGTTGTCGATGTCCTCTTCTTCTGCTTCCTCGTCTTCACTGTCCACAGGCTCCACAGCTGCAACAACACCGCCATCTGGACCATCCTCCTTCAGAAAAGGCACCTGTCCTCGCAAAGCTAAGTTGTGAAGCATACAGCAGGCCAAGATGATCTGGCACACCTTCTTTAGTGAGTAGAATAGGGATCCACCTGTCATATGGAGGCACCTGAACCTGGCCTTCAGGAGGCTGAAGGTCCACTCTATTATCCGCTGAGTTTGCCCATGGGCCTCATTGTAGTGTTCCTCTGCCCTTGTCCTGGGATTCCTCACTGGGGTCAGTAGCCATGACAGGTTGGGGTAACCAGAGTCACCTGAAAATGGCGAGGGACAACTGTTAGACACACACTAACCTGTAGGGATATCCCCAGACCCAGACAACCATTCCCACTGACTTGCTTCCAGGTGCTCACCTAATAGTCACATACGGTGCCTCTGGAGTTGACCCATTACATAAGGGATGCTGCTATTCCGCAGGATGTAAGCGTCATGCACTGAGCCAGGGAATTTGGCATTCACATGGGAGATGTACTGGTCTGCCAAACACAGCATCTGCACATTCATGGAATGATAACTCTTCCAGTTTCTGTACACCTGTTCACTCCTGCGTGAGGGTACCAAAGCACATGTGTCCCATCAATGGCACCTATGATGTTGGGGATATGCCCCAGGACATAGAAGTCACCTTTCACTGTAGGCAAATCCTCAACCTGGGGGAAAACGATGTAGCTCTGCATGTGTTTCAGCAGTGCAGACAACACTCTGGATAACACGTTGGAAAACATAAGCTGGGACATCCCTGATGCTATGGCCACTGTTGTTTGAAATGACCCACTTGCAAGGAAATGGAGTACTGACAGCACCTGCACTCGAGGGGGGGATTCCTGTAGGATGGCGGATAGCGGACATCAGGTCTGACTCCAGCTGGGCACACAGTTCCAAGATTGTGGCACGATCAAGCCTGTAGCTGATGATCACATGTCTTTCCTCCATTGTCGACAGGTCCACCAGTGGTCTGTACACCGGAGGATGCCGCCATCTCCTCACATGTCCCAACAGACAGTGCCTATGAAGGACAACAGCGAGCACAGAGTCAAGCAACTCAGAGGTATGTACCCACAGCTTACACAGAACACGAATCCTAATCCGAAATTTGGCCAGTATGAGTGTTGAGGCAAGGCCTAGGTATGTGTGACACAGTTAAAAATTAAGCCATGTGGGCCCCTGAAATGGCAGCTGCCTGACCTGTAAAGTGGGACAATGGGATGGGATGTAACTGCGCTGTCTTTGTACACCGTTGCGGTAGACGGTCGAAGACCGCTGCGCAATTCTGCGTTGGTTAACATTGGACCCTATGGGTCCCAGCAGTCAATGACGATGTAAGCCTGTGGTGACGGGATGCACCGCCACGGGCGTGACCGCCATTTTCTATCTGTTCAATCACTCGATACCTGATCTTCGACAGGAGAGGACCTACACTGCAAGTGCTGCTGTGACCTCGGTCTGGAAGAGACAATGGCTCGTGTGTCTGGGGAAAGGGCCCCTGCCTTCACATCGAAGGAGTTGGAGAAACTCGTGGATGGGGTCCTCCCCCAGTACACGCTACTCTACGGTCCTCCAGACAAACAGGTAAGTACACTGGGAGTGTGCTGTATGGGCTATGCCTGTGTGGAGTGGGGTGGATGAAAGATGGGGGGGGGAGATTGAGGCGTGCATGAAACAACTGTGAGTGCATGTGCCACATGGCAAGGGTAGGGATGGGGGCCAATGACTGTGACGGTGCAGTTGGGAATAACTTTTCTTTTCCCCATGTACAATTCATGTAGGTCAGCGCCCACCAGAAAAAATATATTTGGCGTGTCATCGCCAAGGATGTCCAGACCCTGGGGGTCTACCACAGATGGAGCACCCACTGCTGTAAGAGATGGGAGGACATTCGCAGCTGGAGCAAGAAGACGGTGGAGGCCCAGCTGGGTATGGCCTCCCAACGTGGGAGAGGTGCCCGTCGCACCATGACCCCCCTGATGTTCAGGATCCTGGCGGTGGCGTACCTGGAGTTGGAAGGGCACTTGAGGGCATCACAGCAGCCACAAGGGGGTGAGTACACTCTCATTCTGCTGATTTTGCGCGCAGTGGAGGTGTCTGGGTGGGGGAGGTGGGCTGTGGGTTTCCCTAGGCCAGGGTCAGTGTGCTAGTTAGGTCCCCTTGTTCTGGCAGACCCTGTGGTACCCCACCTGTGTACAGTGCCAAGTACACCTAGTCATCCATGTCTGCAGATGTCGGCCATAGCCTTGTAGGCCATGTCCCAGAGACTAAACAACGGAGCCCACGTGCGCGGCGTAGTGCAGGGGGCTTCTGTGTCTGTCATATCCGCCAACGGTAGCGGTAATGCATGCACACAACATGTCTTTCTTCTGTCGTCCCCCCCTTTTTGTCGTCTCCCTGTGCTTCTGTGCATTAGCATCATCAGGCAGAGGAGCAGTGGCACCGGAGCAGGAGGGAGCTGCATCCCACATGGCCCTCTAGGGTAAGAAAACAGACTCGGAGTTCACCAGTTGGACAGAGGGCGAGGGGAGCTCCACGGCGGGGACAGGAGCTGACACCAGTGACACGGACTCGTCTTCTGATGGCAGCTCCCTTGTGGTGGAGGCAACATCTGTGCCTCCCGCATCTACAGGTACAGCCGCCACCTCCCCTACCAGCACGGCCCTCCCAGCAGCCCCTCAGCCTTTGCCCCATGCCCGCTCACCCAGGAGGGTGGGCATCACCTTCACCCCAGGCACCTCAGGCCCTGCCCCAGTCACCCCTGCTGCCCTCAGTGAGGAGGCCATTGACCTCCTCAGGTCCCTCACTGTTGGGCAGTCTACCATTTTGAATGCCATCCAGGGTGTAGAAAGGCAGTTGCAACAAACAAATGCATTCCTGGAGGGCATTCATTCTGGTCAGGGGGCCCTTCAGCATGCTTTTTAGACTCTGGCCTCAGCACTGATGGCAGCCATTTTCCCCGTCTCTAGCCTCCCCCTCCAACTTCCTCCACCCAGACCCAATCCCCTCTACCTTAGCCTATCCCAAGCACCCCTTCAGACCTGCATGCACACACGTCAACACACAAGGGAAGCTCTGGCAAACATAAGTACCACACATCCCAGAGGCACTCACGCAAGCATCACACACATGCAGACACACCAACATCCACTGCCTCCACTGTGTCTCCCTCCTCCTCGTCTCCCTCCACACTCCCAGTCTCGTCTACACTCACACCTGCATGCACTACATCTACACCCACTATTTCCATCACCAGCACACACACCACCACACCCCGCTCAAGTGAAGTCACCACCCCCACTGCCATTCACACGTCCCCTGTTTCCTCTCCCAGTGTGTCTGTGACGCCACCTCCCAAGATACACAAACGCAGGCACACACCCACCCAGCAGCCATCCACCTCAGGCCTCTTCCTCCACTCCCAAACCCCCTCCAGCTACCCATCCAAGTGTTGCCAAGAAACTTTTCCTGTCCAACCTTGACCTCTTTCCCTCACCTCCCCCACCCCGTCCGTCTCCTAGGGCCCGACTCTCCAGGTCCCAACCTAGCACCTCAGCCTCAACATCTCCGGGACCAGTGGTGCCTAGTCACTGGAATCTGGAGTGCACCGGCCACCAGGGCAACCAGTGTGGCACGGAGCCACAGCACGGACAGTCCCCCACCTGTCAAGCATCAAAAGTTGGCCAGTGCCCGGCGGGAGAGGGGGAAGACTCCAGCCACCAAAGCCACTCCCAGGGGCACAGGTGGGAGTGTGGAGTCTGCTGCAACACCTTCCAAGGTGGGGAAGGGCCACAAGAAAGTCAGCAAGTCTGGGAAGATCAGCACGGCAGAGAAGACCACCATCATCCCCGCTGCCCCGGAGGCCACCGCCAGCACCAGCCCTGCTGCCCAAGAGGCCACCGCCATCATCCCCGCTGCCCAGGAGGCTACCGCCATCATCCCCGCTGCCCAGGAGGCCACCGCCAGCACTAGCCCTGCTGCCCAGGATCCCACCGCCATCATCCCCGCTGCCCAGGAGGCCACCTCCATCATCCCCGCTGCCTAGGAGGCCACCGCCAGCACCAGCCCTGCTGCCCAGGACAGGACTGTCAGCACCAGCCCCACTGGGCCATGAAGGACCACCAGCACCAGCCCCGCTGGGCCAGACAGGACCGCCAGCACCAGCCCCGCTGGGCCATGAAGGACCGCCAGCACCAGCCCCTCTGGGCCAGACAGGACCGCCACCAAGTGTGTCACTGCACAGGACCCCGCCGCCACAAGCACTGCTGAAGAGGGTACCACCGCCACAAGCACCGTTGAACAGTGCACCGCCGCCACAAGCACCGCTGAACAGGGCACTGCCGCCACAAGCACCGCTGAACAGGGCACCGCCACCACAAGCACCGCTGAACAGGGCACCGCCGCAACAAGCACCGCTTCCCCTTGAGCGCCAAGGGCACTGACTCTACTGAGTCCGTCACGATCAGGATGAAGCACTCTGGGCACAAAGCCCCCTCCAGAACCAGTGGTGAAAAGCATCCACCACCTCTGTCCTTGGCAGGAGGAAGCACTCTAGGCACAAAGCCCCCTCCAGAACCAGTGGAGAAAGGCATCCACTACCTCTGTCCTTGGCAGGATGAAGCACTCTGGGCACAAAGCCCCCTCCAGAACCAGTGGAGAAAGGCATCCACTACCTCTGTCCTTGGCAGGATGAAGCACTCTAGGCACAAAGCCCCCTCCAGAACCAGTGGAGATTCACATCCACTACCTCTGTCTTTGGCAGGATGAAGCACTCTGGGCACAAAGCCCCCTCCAGAACCAGTGGAGAAAAGCATCCACTACCTCTGTCCTTGGCAGGATGAAGCACTCTGGGCACTGTGCCCCCTCCAGAACCAGTGGAGTCTGCTATCCACTTGAGAGACTGTGGCTTTGCACTCCCCAGGATTGAACAGTGGGCAACCCACCCACTGTAGAGACTTGAGAGACTGTGGCTTTGCACTCCCCAGGATTGAACAGTGAGCAAACCACCCACTGTAGAGCCTTGAGAGACTGTGGCTTTGCACTCTCCAGGATTGAACAGTGGGCAACCCACCCACTGTAGAGACTTGAGAGACTGTGGCTTTGCACACCCCAGGATTGAACAGTGGGCATGTGGCCCCCTCGTGGATTTGGCGTTGTGCACTCAACCGGCTGAGGTGCCCCCCCTTTCCCTTCCCCCTGAGGTGCCTGTTTTCTTGCTATCTGATGCCCCTGCAGTGTTCTCTCCGTCATGTTCGGGGATTGAGTGTGGGCCTCGCCCATACCGTGTGGGCCCAGTGTTCCACGGACTTCAATGGAGCACTACCTGGACTACTATTCTTGGTGTATATTTTGTTTATAGTGTACATTTTTTTTTTTGCATAGTGGATTTTAATATATTACAATGGTTACACTCATTTCCTTTTGTCCTTGGATTCTTCCAGGGGGCCTGAGGGGCGTAACTGTAGTGTATCATGCTGTATTAGTGTGTGTGTTGTCGTGGGTGAGGGTGGGGGTTGGGGTGTTGCGTGTTGCGTGTGTGTGTCACTCTTTTTTCCCTCCCCCCTCCCCTGTGTCGTAGGTGCAGTACTCACCGCTGTCTTTGCCGCCGGCATTTGTGCTCCTGGTAGAGGAGCAAGAAGATAAGGGCTGGCAGGATCTGGATTTCCGGTTCCATGGCGTCCTGGTTCCTCGTGGGGTGTGTTAAGGTGAGCGTTTTCCCTTTGAAGTCCTGTTTCTGCCATGTTTTTGTTTGCGGTGAATCCGCCCCAGAAAAGGTGGCAGATTGGCCTGTTGTGATACTGTGGGCGGTACATTGTCTTCTGCCTGTCTGTTGGCAGTGACCGCCAAGCTGTTTGTATCGTCGTGGCGGTCAGAGTGTTAAAGTGGCTGTCTTTGTTGGCGGTTTCTGTCATGGTCGTGATTACATTTTTTTTCCCCCAGGCCCTTTTCTAACTATTGTGATTTTCACTATTTCCAGCTGTTTGTACAACTATTTCTGCTTTCTACTGTATATACTGTGTATATTACTTTCCTCCTAAGAGAGTATACTCTATAAGGAATTTTGGGCATTTATGTCACCAAAATAAAGTACCTTTATTTTTGTAACACTGTGTATTTTCTCTCATGTGTGTGAGTACTGTGTGACCCCATCGGTATTGCATGAGCTTTGTACGTCTCCTTGTTAGGCCTTGGCTGCTCATCCACACTACCCCTAGAGAGCCTGGCTTCTAGAGAATGACTACATTTCACTAATAAGGAATAACCAAACCTGATATAGCCTCCTACAATAGGTGACAGTCAGGTGGGATGCACAGGTAATGACTGGCATTATGCTACAGCCACATAGAACAACAGTGAAATGGAGAGGCATTTAGTTCATCAGTCTTACCTTAGTGTCAGTACTTCTGGATCATATGCAGCATATTTATACTCCGTCTGTGACGAATGTGCGTCAAAAAAGTTTGACGCACATTCGGCACAAACCTTGCCCCATATTTAAATTTTGACGCCCGCGGACGTCAAAATTCCACTGTGTGCGTCATTTTTGGGATGTGGGAAACTGCCTTGCGTTAATTATATACAAGGTAGGCGTTCCCACAGAAAAAATGACTTTAAGGCCTGTGCGCCTTATTTATACTCCAGCGTCATTTTGATGCACAGGAATGGGTGGGCCTTAAAAAACTGTGCACTGCCTGATGTGCACCTTTTTTTAATGCCTGGGTCAGGGCAGGCGTTAAGGGACCTGTGGGCTCAGAAGTAGTCCAGAGGTGCCCTTCCCTGCCCCCAGGGACACCCCCTGCCATCCTCGCCCACCCCTGGAGGACACCCATGGATGGGGGGACCATCCCAGGTAGGTACAGGTAAGTTCAGGTAAGTATTTTATTTTTATTTTTTTAAAGTGGCATAGGGGGGCCTAATTTGGGCCTCCTACATGCCACTGTGCCCAATGACCATGCCCAGGGGACAGAAGTCCCCTGAGCATGGCTATTGGGCAAGGGGGCATGATTCCTGTCTTTACTAAGACAGGAGTCATGTCAATGGGGGTTCTGTGTCAAAAAATGGCGCAAGTCCGGTTTGAGGCCTGATTTTTGCCTCAGACCTGACTTGCACCATTTTTTGACGCACAACCCCCATTTTCCCCTACGCCAGCACTGCCTAGTTTGAGTCATTTTTTTTCACACAGACCAGTCCGCAGCGCTGCATTGTCACCACCCTCCTCCTGCAGATAGGGCACATGGCATCTGAGGGTGAAGTTGTCCAACATGCAGCACAGAACAACAGTCCTGCAGACCTTCTCAAGTGAGTAGCATAGGGATCCACCTGTCAGATGGAGGCACCTGAACCTGGTCTTCAGGAGACCGAAGGTCCTTTCAACAATCCTCCTGGTACGCCCATAAGCATCATTGTACATATTCTCAGCCCCTGTTCTCGGACTCCTAACAAGGATCAGGAGCCAGGGCAGGTTTGGGTAACTGGAATGAGCTGCAAGAAGTGAGGGACACACATTAGCCCTGCACAATGGCATGGGGTATGACTCCTGAAGGCATACACTGACATACATTGGGTGGGGACTCAGGCTCACCTAAAAGACATACTCTACGACTCTGTAGTTGTGCCATCAGCTGTGGGACACTGCTATTCCACAGGACAAAGGCATCATGCACCGACCCAGGATACTTGGCAGTGGCTTGGGAGATGAACTGGTCAGCAAGGCACACCATCTGGACATTGAGTGAGTGGAAACTCTTCCTATTCCTGTGCACTTGTTCATTGGCCCTGGTGGGGAGTAAGGCAATATGGATCCCATCAATGGCCCCAATAACATGTGGTATATGTCCAATTAAATAGAATCCAGCTTTCACAGTGGGTAAATGATCTACCTGGGGGAATGCAATGTAGCTGCACATGTGTTTAAGCAAGGCTAGCAAAACCCTTGCAAGCACAATAGAGATTATTGGCTGTGACATTCTTGCAGCGAGTCCCACTGGCACCTGTAAAGAGGCAGTTGTCAGGAAATGGAGCACTGAGAGTACCTGCACAAGAGGGGGTATTACTGTTGTGCAACAGATAGCAGGTGGCAGATCAGGCTCCAATTGTACACACAGATCTGTGATTGTGGCCCTGTACAGACGATACGTGTGTATGATGTGCCTGTCTTCCAGTGTAGCCCAGTCCACAAGGGGTCTGTAAACGGGTGCTTGCCTCCTCCTCCTATTCCTCCACAGTGGTTGGTACCTAAGGAACCCAGGATTAAGAAGAGAGTGACAACAGGAACTATGGACACACTACAGCAGTGTACACAGAGCATGCTTGTATGTTGGACACTAGAATTGTCTAGGTGTGTACATTCGACTACAATGACGCACTTGTTAATCTGTACATGTGTACTAGCATTAGAAAATGGCAACTGCCTGTCCTGTATGCAGGGACAGGTCAAAGTGACCTCACTCCACCGACTTTCGCTTCATGGCGGGAGGCGGTCTGCACCGCTCTGCAATTCCTCATTGGCTAACATGGCCCTCTATGGAGTATGGGAACCAATGATGATTAATGCCGGCAGTGATGGTGTTTATTATCGCAGACGTGAATGCCATTTTATTTCTATCATAAAGAATAGAAATCTCCTATTTCTATAGGAAATAGGAGATTTCCTATAGAAATAGGAAAGTGTCTCCACAAAGTGTGCTGCTATGACCTATGTCTGGAACCTGCCATAACACGTGCAACAAGGGAAAGGGCCCCAGACTTCACTTTGGAGGAGTTGGAGATGCTCGTGGATGGGGTTCTACTCCTGTATGGGCAGTTGTATGGGCCTCTAGACCAACAGGTGGGAACACCCTGGGTACGTTACATGCTACATGGCTGCTGGGGATGGGTGTGTCTGCTGCCAGTGTGTCATTTAGGGGGGCATGGCTGGTGGCGGTGTTAATGTAGAGGTACAGGACAGGTGAGTGCCTGATGAGGGGCAAATGCAGTTTGTAGCCCATACGTGTGACAGGCTGGATTGTCTGGTTCATGGTGTCCCTCTGTTTGTGTTTCCTCTGCAGGTCAGCGCCCATCAGAGGAAGGGGTTGTGGTTTGGCATCACCAAGGACGTGCGGACCCAGGGGGTCTATAGCAGGCAGAGCACCCACTGCAGGAAACAGTGGGAGGACCTGAGACACTGGGCCCGGAAGACCGGGGAGGCCCAGCTGGGGACAGCCTCCCAACGAGGGAGGGGTGCCCGTTGGAGCCTGACCCCCCTGATGGATCACATTCCGGCGGTGGCCTACCCTGAGCTGGATGGGCACTTGAGGGCATCACAGCAGCCACAAGAGGGTGAGAACAGTGTGTTTGACAACCATCTCTGTTGCCTGGCATGGGATTTGGGTGCAGGGTACTAGTCAGTGGATGCCCCAATATGCCAGTATAGACACTGCTGTGTTGTCCAGCTTAGGTTAATTGGGTGAAATGCATGTTTTTGAAAGCTAGGTAGCTGGCTTTCCATGGCAGACAGTGCCTAGTTGGTCCAAGTTGGTGTGCAAATGGCAGTATTTGGCTCCTACCTGCTGTGGCACTTAGCCAATGGAATGCCAGTGTGGTTCATACTGCCCATTCTCAGTCTCGGTGTGTGACAGTGATGTGTATGCCAATCTGTGCTGTTGGTGCTGTGATTGACCCTGTGCTCCCTTTCTTTCTCCCCCCTCTCCTTTTGTCATCCTGTCCATATGTGCATCAGCATCATCTGGCAAAGGAGCAGGGGCAACGGAGAGTGAGGGAGTTGCAGCCCACAGGACCCAGGAGGCAGAGTTCACCAATGCAGAGGAGACCAGGGGGATGGAGGGTGAGGGGAGCACCACGGCCGGGACAGGAGCTGATACCACTGACTCTGATTCCTCCTCCGAAGGGAGCTCCTGGTGGTGGCGGACACCTCTGGGACCACCCCAGCTACAGGTTCTACCGCCACCCAGTACCAGCACCGCCCTCCGAGTAGCCCCCCATCGAGTTGCCCGTGCGCGATCACACAGGAGGGTGGGCATCTCCTTCGCCCCAGGCACTTCAGGCCCTGCCCCAGTCAGCCCTGCTGCCCTCAGTGAGGAGGCTATTGACCTCCTGAGATCCATCTCTGTAGGGCAGTCAACCATAGTGAATACCATCCAGGGTCTGGCATCCCAGATATAGCAATGCAATGCCTTCCTGGAAGGCACTCACAGTGGCTTGGTGGCCCTCAGAGATCATTTCAGGCTCTGGCCTCTTCATTGATGGCAGCCAGTGTCCCTGTTTCTTCCACCCCACCGCAAACTACCACTTCCCAGTCCCAGTCTCCTCACCCCAAACCCATCCCATGCATACATTCAGACAAGCATGCACACAAAACATCACACAAGACTCGGACAGACAAACACAGGCAGCACACTTCAGTCCACAAGCACTCACAGAGCCAACACACAGATGCACATATAACATCATCCACTGCATCCACTGTCTCCCCATCCTCCGCCTCCCTATCAGTCACATCCAAACTCACACCTGCATGCACTGCATCAACAGTCCCTGAACCTGCCACCTGCACAGCCTTGACCACAGTTGTGAGAAAGTAGCCTCTTTCTAGCATAGTTGCCCCCATTTATGGCCTGTTTGTCAGTGTCTTTGACTGTGTTACTGGAATCCTGCTAACCAGGACCCCAGTGCTTATGCTCTCTCCCCCTTACATTTGGTTGTTCAATACTGCTAACACAGTATTCCACTCATAGCTGGCATACTGGTGCCCCCTTAGAAGTCCCTAGTATATGGTTCCAGGGGATCCCTATGGGGTGCAGCATCACTTTTGCCACCAATCGGGAGCCCATGCAAAGGCTTCTGCAGGGCTGCCATTGCATGAACCCTTTCCCTGCCATTGTTCACTGCACCAGGTCACTTAGGAGTCACCTATATGTCAAGCCTGTAAACCTTGAAGGCTGGGTGCAAAGTACCTGTGTGTGAAGGCACCCCTACACTAGCAGAGTTGCCCCCACGTTGTCCAGGTGCATTTTCCCAGACTTCGTGAGTGAAGGGATGCATTTTATGCATGCATTGGACATAGGTCAATACCTATGTCCAGCTGCACAATGGTAACGCCGAATATTTCCCATGTAAGGTGTCTAACATCTTGGAATAGTCCCCCAATACTGATTCTAGTATTGGTTGTACAATTTCATGCACTCTGGGGGCTCCATAGTGGACCCCCCAGTACTGCCATACCAGCCTTCTGAGGTTTGCCAGGCAGCCCCAGCTGCTGCCACCTCACAGATAGGTTTCTGCCCTCCTGATGCTCAAGCAGCTCGAGTCCAGGAAGGCAGAATAAAGCATTTCCTTTTGGAGAGGGGTGTTACACCCTCTCCCTTTGGAAATAATTGTTACAGGCATGGGAGGGGTAGCGTCCCAGAGCCTCTGAAAATGCTTTGAAGGGTAGAGATGGTGCCCTCCTTGCATAATCCAGTATACACTGGTTCAGGGACCCCCAGCTCCTGCCAACAACTTCAACTGTTTCCAGGTCCTGCATCCTCAGAGGGCAGCCAGTCTTCAGTCACCAGAAGAACGAAAGAATCTCCATTGAAGTGAAGGAGTCACTTTCCTGCTTCAGCAGGCACCCCTCTGCATTGACGACTGGTGGCGTGGGTCCACTCTCCAGATGAAGTGCATTAATCCATCAACACGGGTGGTGGACTGAAGTGGTCCCGATGGTCCTAACGTCCAGCTGTCTAACTTGGATGGAGGTAAGAGCTTGCCTCCCCATGCAAAACAGTACCCCCGTGCACCTCATGTTTTGCACTTGCCAAGGCATGTGTGTGACCTTCCACAAAGGTCTTTGAGCACAGCTCAGCTACATCCCCCAGCACTCCTTCCTATGATGCACAGCTTCCTGAGTGGTTGTCCGGTGGCATGAGATCCCTTTGTGTAGTGCTGCATGGGCCTCCTTTTGCAACTTCCTTGTCCCCATTCTGTGGGACTCCTGTGCACGCTGCCTGGTCTTTTTAGGGATCTTTGAGTTGCTGAGAGCCCTCTCTGCCTCCCCCTCCTTGGTAGAGGCCACCAGGTCCCTCCTGGTCCCGGGCAGTGCCATTTTCCGCTAACCACATGATTTGTGTGTGCCAAATCTTGTTGGTGGAATCCAGGGGCGCAAACCAGACTACAGTCATCCCTCCGGCATGGAACATCATCTACACCAACCAGGAACCCGCATCCGTCTTCTTGGGTGCAGTACTGAGTGTTTTTCTTCAACTGTGGTTCTTCTATTGCACCTTCATCTGGATTCGCAGAGGCTCCTGTTCTCCCTGGACTCCTCAGTGCTTCTTGGACTTGGTCCCCTTCTTCCACAGGTCTTCAGGTCCAGGAACCCATCACTGGTGTCTTGCAGTCACTTCTTGTTCTTGCATAATCTTCTATCATGTGTTCTTCTATGTCCTAGGAAACTTACTGTGATTTACTCCTGCTTTCCTGGGCTCTGGGTTGGGTCTATTACTTACCTTAGGTGTTGTCTTACACTCTCAGTGCCCCTCTACACACTACACTTGCCTACGTGGGAAACCGACTTTCGCATTCCACTATTTTAGTAATAGTTTGTGTTCCCCTTAGGCCCATTTCTAAGTATTGTGGTTTTCAATATTTGCACTGTTTTCTGTTTTATTAGCTATTTCTGCATTCTAGTGTGTATATACTGTGCAAATTCCTTACCTCCTAAGGGAGTATAGTCTCTAAGGTATTTTTGGCATTTGTGTCACCAAAATAAAGTACTTATTTTCTTTCAGGTGTGTAATTCCTGTGTGACTACAGTGGTATTGCATGAGCTTTGCATGTCTCCTAGATACGCCTTATCTGCTCAGCTACAGCTACCCCTAGACAGCCTGGCTTCTAGAAAATGACTACATTTCACTAATAAGGGATAACTGGACCTGGTATAAGGTGTAAGTACCTTTGGAACCCACTACAAACCAGGCCAGCCTCCTATAACAGTCACCACAACATCAGACCCACAGACATGCACCCCACACACCACATGCACAGTAACCCCCACCACCATCACACCTCATGCAGCTCACCCACTTCACTTGCAGACACCACCACAACATCCATCCACACGTCCTGTTTGACCTCCCCCACCCTGTCTGCCCCCCCTCCAAAGACACACAAATGCTTGCAATCAGACCCCCAACAGCCATCCACCTCTCTCACACACACACACAGTGTCCATGCACCTGCACCCAAGTCTAGCACACCTCCTCCTCCTACAACCACTCCTGCTACCTCTACTTCTATCCCTCCTCCCACATCCCACCATATTGCCCCTAAGAATCTTTTCCTTGCCCTACTTGACCTCTTCCCTCCCCCTCCATCCCCCATCCTGCCAGTAAGAGGAAGATCCCACCGCCCAACCCAGTACCCCAAGCACCTAGTGTGACACTGTTTCACCCCTAAAGTCTCCAGCTGCCACTAAGGGGCACATGAGTGCGACGTCAGCCCCCCGCACCAAGGACACTCCTCCACGCCCAAAATGGAGGGCTAAAATGCCGCCCCCTCCCAAACAGACAACCGAAACCAAGGAGACCCCTCCCAAAACAAAGGCCAAGGGGACCCCTCCCAAAACATAGGCCAAGGAGACCCCTCCCAAGACAAAGGCCAAGGTGTCCCCTCCCAAGACAAAAGCCAAGGAGACCCTTCCGAAAACTAAGGACAAGGAGGCCCTCCTAAAACTAAGGCCAAGGAGGCCCCTCCCAAAACAAAGGCAAATGAGCCCCCTGAAGAACCAGAGGCCAAGGTGCCCCCTTCAGAACCAGTCGGCAAGGAGCCACCTCCAGAGGAAGAGTGCAAGGAGCCCCCTCCAGAACCAGTGGGCAAGGTGTCCCCTCCAGAGCCAGTGGACAAGGAGCCCCGTCCATAACCAGAGGGCAAGGACCCCCCTTCATCACCAGAGGACAAGGGCCCCCCCTAGAACCAGTGGGATGTTAGAACCTGCTACTTGTGTTCTAGTGTTTGGGCACATGTGGCTGACCATACTAGTGCGGACCATAATACACAGGGGCATATTTATACTTCGTTTGCGCCGAATTAGACGCAAAACTAACTCCATATTTATACTTTGGCGTTAGACGCGTCTAGCGCCAAAGTTCATGGAGTTAGCGTCATTTTTTGGCGTGAACACCTTCCTTGCGTTAATGAGATGCAAGGTAGGCGTTCCCGTCTTAAAAAATGACTCCCAGGCATGTGCGTGGAATTTATACTCCCCCGCATTTGCGCCTCTTTTTAACGCCTGGGTCAGGGCAGGCGTTAAGGGACCTGTGGGCTCAGAATGAGCCCAGAGGTGCACTCCCCTGCCCCCAGGGACACCCCCTGCCACCCTTGCCTACCCCAGGAGTACACCCAAGGATGGAGGGACCCATCCCAGGGAAGAAAAGGTAAGTTGTGGTAAGTATATTTTTAAATTTTTTTTTGTGGCATAGGGGGGCCTGATTTGTGCCCCCCTACATGCCACTATGCCCAATGACCATGCCCAGGGGACAGAAGTCCCCTGGGCATGGCCATTGGGCAAGGGGGCATGACTCCTGTCTTTGCTAAGACAGGAGTCATGTTAATGGCGTCTGGGCGCCCCAAAAAAATGGCGCAAATCGGGTTACGATGATTTTTTTGCCTCAGCCTGACTTGCCCCATTTTGGGAAGCCCAAACGCCATTTTTCCCTACGCCGGCGCTGCCTGGTGCACGTCGTTTTTTTTCACGCACACCTGGCAGCGCCTGTCGGCTAACGCCGGCTAACGCCATTCAATAAATACGGCGCCCGCATAGCGCTTCAGAATGGCGTTAGCCGGCGCTAATTTTTTTGGCGCAAAACTGCCTTAGCGCAGTTTTGCGTCAAAAAGTATAAATATGGCCCTAATTTTGTTGTGCCGGATTAGCACTCTTAACTGACGCAACAGCAACCCAAACTTTTGGAATTAAAATTGGTATTTCCTAGTTTGAGCAGGTGGTGCATCAACAGAGGATAGCAATCAATCAATCAGTCTATTTGTAGAGCGCACTACCACCCGAGAGGGTCTCAAGGCGCTGAGGGAGGAGATGGGGGTGCTGCTACTGCTCAAATAGCCAGGTTTTGAGCCGCTTCCTGAAAGTCAGCAGGTCTTTGGTCTGTCGCAGGGGCAAGGGAAGGGTGTTCCAGGTCTTTTGGGAGAAGGATCTGCCTCCGGTGTTTGCTCTTTGGATGCGGGGGACGGTGGCGAGGGCGAGGTCGGCTGAGCGGAGTTGGCGGGATGGGGTGTAGAAGGTGAGTCATCTGTTGAGGTAGGCTGGACCGGTATTGTGGAGCGCCTTGTGTGCATGGGTGAGGAGCTTGAAGGTTATCCTTTTGTTGACGTGGAGCCAGTGTAGGTCTCTCAGCAGGGGAGTGATGTGGCTGTGGCGGTGGGCATCGAGGATCAGGCGTGCAGAGGCGTTTTGTATGCATTGCAGTAATTTGAGGAGTTTGGCTGGGGCTCCTGCATAGAGGGCGTTTCCGTAGTCAAGTTTGCTGCTGACGAGGGCTTGGGGACTGTTCTTCTTGTATCTGTGGGAATCTATCTGTAGATCTTGCAGAGCTTGCGGAGGGTGTTGAAGCAGGATGAAGAGATGGTGCTGACTTGCTTGGTCATGGAGAGAGTTGAGTCGAGGATGACGCACAGGTTGCGTGCTTGGTTGGTGGGTGTTGGGGCTGCTCCCAGGGCGGTCGGCCACCAGGAGCCATCCCAGGCTGAGGGGTTGGCGCCAAAGTTACGGACCTCTGTCTTGTCTGAGTTCAACTTCAGTTTGCTGTTTCTCATCCATTCGGCGACAGCCTTCATTCCTTCGTGGAGGTTGGATTTGGCAGTGAGGGGCTCCTTGGTGAGGGAGAGAATCAGTTGGGTGTCGTCGGCGTAGGAGATGATGTTGAGGTTGTGTAGCCAAACGACGTGGTCGAGCGGGCCATGTAGACGTTGAATAGTGTAGGGCTGAGGGAGGATCCTTGGGGAACACTGCAGATAATCTTGGAGGCTTAGGAGCGGAAAGGGGGGATGAGGACGCTGTCGGTTCTGCCGGAGAGGTAGGAGGTGGTCCACTCTAGAGCTTTGTCCCGGATCCCTACGTTGTGGAGGTGTGTGCGTAGGATGTGGTGGCAGACGGTGTCGAAGGCAGCCAAGAGGTCCAGGAGGATGAGTGCTGCGGTTTCGCTGTTGTCGAGCAAGGCCCTGATGTCGTCGGTGGCGGCGATGAGGGCGGTTTCGGTACTGTGGTTGCTGCGGAACCCTAATTGGGATGGGTGCAGGATGTTGTTTTCTTCAAGGTAGTGGGTCAGTTGTCTGTTGACAATCTTCTCTATGACCTTGGCCGGGAATGGGAGCTAGGAGATGGGACGGAAGTTCTTGAGGTCACTCGGGTCCACCATGGGTTTTTTGAGTAGGGGTTTGATCTCAGCATGCTTCCAGCTCTCGGGTAGGTTACGGTCTCGAATGAGATGTTGATGACTTTGCGGAGGTGGGTTGCAATGGTGGTGCTTGCTTTGTTAAAGATGTGGTGCGGGCATGGGTCTGATGGAGATCCAGAGTGGATAGTGCTCATGGTTTTGATTGTGTCGTCTTCTTTCACATTGGCCCAGACGAGCAGGGGGTCGTAGTTGAAGGTGGGTGGAGTATCTGAGGAGTTGGTGATTGGTGGGGTGGTCTGACTGTTGAGGCTGTTATGGATGTCTGTGATCTTGTGTTGGAAGAAAGCGGCGAGGGAGTTGCACAGGTCTTGTGCAGGTGGGATGTCGTTTGTGCTGGAGCTGGGGTTGGAAAGTTCATTCACGATGTTGAAGAGCTCCTTGCTGTTGTGTGTGATGTTGTCCAGGTGGTCTTTGAAGGCCGTTTTCTTGGCAGTTCTGATGAGGTGATGGTGATTGCGGATGGCGTTCTTGAAGGCGGTATGGTTGTCCGGTGTCTGTTCGAGGAGTCATTTTCTCTCCAGTTTCCGTCAGGTTTGCTTGGAGGCTTGAAGGTCTGAGGTGAACTAGCTGGCTTTCTTGTTGGCACTTCTGTTGGAAGGTTTGTTGAGCGGGGCAAGTGTGTTGGCGCAGTCGTCGATCCAGCGCAAGAGGTTGCAGGCAGCGAGCTAGGAATTAGTGGGTTCGGTGGGTGGTTTTCGGGTGAGGCTGGTGTTCAGCTGGTCTTGGCTGATTTTGCTCCAGTTGCGGCGGGGGATCTGTTGGGTGTGGTGGTGCGTGGTGGGTTTCTGGAAGGTGAAGTGGATGCAGAGGTGGTCGGTCCATGGGAGTTCGGTGGTGTGGCTGAAGGTGACGTGGGGGCTAGCGGAGAAGATGGGGTCCAGCGTGTGGCCAGCGGAGTGTGTAGAGGTAGCGAGGAGTTGTCTGAGTCCGAGACGGGGGCAGACGGGCTCGCCTCTGGCGCGCTATCGGCACGGCCACCATTAAGAAGGGGAGGTGGGAGGGAGGAGCAACTGGGAGGAGGAAGAGGGTGGACCAATGGGAGCGCAAGGCGGGCGGGGCCGCAGGGGACGCAGCAGCAGGGACAGGGAACTGGCACGAGCCAGAAGGGGAAACAAAGGCAGCAAGAACAACGGAGAAAACAAAGCGGGCACAAAAAAGGGCACAATTACAATAGAGTACCAGGTCAGAACGAATTTTGATATGCAGCAAACGAAATTCAGAGCAAGTACAGAAAATGCTAGAAGCTCCTACCACAAATGGCAGCGAGGCAGCAAGGACGGGGTCAGGGACGTGAGGGCAGAATGGAGGCTCCGCCCGATGCGAGGAGTCATTCCAAAACTCACCTGCATCCAATATCTCTTCGTGGGACATCAATTGCATCATGCAGGAACCCGCTGACATCTTTCTTGGGTGCATTTCTGCAGTCTTCGTCCAACCGGGGATTCTTCTTTTGCACCCTCTTCTGGGTTGGCAGAGGCTCCTGTCCTTCCTGGAACTTCTTCCGACTTCTGGACTTGGTCTCCTTCCTTTGCAGGGCTTCAGGTCCATTTTTGCTTGGTTCTTGCAATAACTCTAATCACGACTTGTAGTGTGTCCTAAGGAAACTTGCAGTATTTTACTTATACTTTTCTGGGCTCTGGGGTGGGGTAATTTACTTACCCTTTCTGTATTCTTACTCCCCCAGCAATTCACTACACACTACACTTGTTCAGGGGGGAATTCATGGTTCACATTCCACTTTCTTAGTATATGGTTTGGGTTGCCCCTAGACCTATTTTCTCCCATTACATTCTATAGCATTTCCTATTGTTTGCACTATCCTATGTCTAATTACTTACCTTCTTTTGGTGTCTAGTGTATATATTGTGTGTAAAACTTACCTCCAGTAGGAGTATTGCCTCTAAGAAATTTTGGGCCTTGTGTCACCCAAATAAACTACCTTTATTTTTGGCAACATTAAGGATTGTCTTTACTTGTGTATACGTACTGTGTAACTATAAGTGGTATTGCAGGAGCTTTGCATGTCTCCTAGTTCAGCCTAAGCTGCTCTGCTATAGCTACCTCTATCAGCCTAAGCTGCTAGAAAACTACTACATTTCACTAATAAAGGATAACTGACCTGGTGTAAGGTGTAAGTACCCAAGGTACCCACTACAAATTAGGCCAGCCTCCTACAGTATACACACATGCGCACACACATTCACAAACAGACGCAGACACCACACAGTCACACACAACACCCCCCAACTTCCACCCCCCTCTCCTGACGGATGCCCGACTACTCTTGTCTGGTGAGGAAGTAGTTCATCAGGGAACAGGCAGGGGCACTGCTGCCGCCAGCAGTGCCCCGCCAGCAAGACACCGCCAGGCCATATGAATGGCCAAAATACGGCTGCCGGCATCCTTCTGATGGGGCGGTGCAGGTGGTAGCACCACCGAGGTGCCTCGCCTACCAGCATGACTACTGCCGGATTTCCACCCTAATTGTGGCGGAAATCCGCCAGTGTCCATATTATGGTGGGTGGAAGACCCCCAGCACTGGTAGTCTACCGGCGCCCGTGGCATCGGCTGTCTTGGGAAAAGACCGCCGATGTCATAATGAGGACTTAATCACTGTGGCAGTCATTATGACCTTGGCGATCAGGTGACCGCCACGCTGGCGACGGCAGTAGTACAGTCGCAAGGCCAGCGGTAATGACTGCCAAATAATGACCATGGCGGTGATCCCTCCCATAGACAGCAAATGTACCACATTAAACGCCAGTGTGGTACAACCACTGAACGTGGCAGTAGCCATCTACAGGCAGGCGAAAGACAAGGATCCACCCACCAAATTATGACACTGCACACCGCCCGGGTGTATAGTTATAGCCTTCATGTATGTTAAAAATGAGAAAAATGACACAAACACGGTTAAAGACGGATATTTTGACACAAACACGTAAAAAAAGACGCATATGTGTCAAAATATGATGCATATGCATTAAAAAATGACGCTCACACCCATTATACATTGCTTGGTCCCTAGCGTTAATTCCAACAATGCACCCCATGAAGTCGGTTATCCATGAAAAATACATTGATTCTTGAATGCGGGGCAATTTTGAAGCAAATGCGTCAAAAAATATTGATGCAAAGCCCGTAAGCTTCATAAAATTCCATGCATCATAATAAAAACGCACCTCATTTGAGACAGGAAGTGATGTAATAGGATATCCTGTTTACAGAAATAGTACAGGGGTGTACTTTCCCTTTCACTTTGCAGTCTGTGATTCTTCTAGACTGTGTGGCTGTGTAGAGAGTTGTGTCTGTCAATATTTTGCTTTTGTCTCCTGTGTGCCAGTTCAATTGGCATCTGTTATTTTTGTAATTATCTCTGTAAATCAGTGTAAGTGTGTTTTTCTCATTTTTTCTGTCTAATTTTGACTTTTACTGTTGGGAGTGTGTAGTGGGTATTGTTAGTTGGGGTATTTTTGGGCTGTTTGTGGGATCTTTAAGTTTCATCTGTATTTCCCCCTTTTCCCTTTCCTATCCCTATTATTTTTGTGATGTTGTGAAGGCCACGTCTGGGGAGAATGGCTTAGGAGAAGCTGGGGGCTTTTATTTGTCTGGTGTGCCACTTTCTTCCCCTGATGTTAGAGGCTGGTGGCAGGGTGATACAGGGGTATCACACCAAGGCGAGGAGACTCAGGTGGTCCAAAGTGCTGTTCCACCTAAAGAGAGTGTTCAACAGCCAGCGCAACGACCACCAACTTAAACATCGCTGGGCTGACCTTGTGGCCAGAGAGCAAGATCTGCTGGATCACCTGGTGTGGTGATTGGTGGCCCTGTTGGTGAGTACAAATTAGACTAATGTGTACAGTAAAACGCTCTGTAGTGACAGTAACAGATTTTGTGACATGCTGCAGGCAATGTCTGTGGACATGTGGAATGCAAGTTGAACATACAGTGGCCCTGATTTATACAATATTTGCTATGCATTACTGTCATTTGTGGATGCAAAAGATACACAAACTTCCAAAAGACAACTTGATCTTGTAAATTAGTGCTGCTTTGACGTCAATAGATGATGGTAATGCAGCACAAATAAAAGTATTATTCAGGGTCTCTGGAATGAGATGTATTTCACATGCTAATGCAAGGAACGAATGTAGTCCCCAATTTTTAGAATACATGGCTGAACTGTATTCATGGCCATACGCACAAAGATCTTCCTAACCTCTGGTAATATCTTGGGCTGATATTTTGACTTGGTTTGTGCAGCATTTAAATTAATCATGGATGTCAATGTAATGCACGCTTGATGATATCTGAATATGTTGTACTACTTTCCATAGCTGTAGCATAAACAAATGAAACAAATGCTACACATTAAAAAAAAATCTTGCCCTAAGTTCATTGTTCCTGTGTGTTTTATTTTGCCTTGGGCACAATTGCTGGTACAGAGCTGATGCATTTGCCATCTGTGTCAGTTTATAGCCAAATAATTTTCTAAAGTTAAGGGGTCATCATGGGATCCCTGAACTTTGTGAATGCATGGTCACAAATTATTTATTTACATGATGTTTTGCAAGGGACCCCTGACTGCTTCCATCATACATTTAAAGTGACAAAATAGTTTGGTAGTTTACGTTTTGTACACTCCTGCTGATCTAGTGCAGCATATGTACAATTGTTAAGTTCTCAGTATAAAGGCTATCACAGACATGGGTGTATGTTAAGATCAGCAGGCCAGCATTCCTGTGAGTGCTGCCATTCCCAAGATGCATACAAATTGAGACCTACTTCATCAAGATTTCCAAAGTAGGACATTTGCTAAACCATGTTTCAAGTAGTTCAATTAGTCTCAGTTCGTTGAATAACCACTGCTCACCCAACTTGGCAAATGTAAGATAATGAATGTGGCTAACTGTGATCTACAATACCTGATATGGGCACACAGGGCCCTGAGTAACACATTTCAGGTGCAATGACTACACCTGTGCCCATGCATTCTGTCACGGATGATCAAATTAGACACTGTCTGGATATATTTCTTTGTTGTTTTGATTTAGATAAATGGTCAATCCATGTTTAGCGTAACATTGGCATCAAGTAACACACAGGGTCCCTGCCATCATGGTGTCATAGGGGGCATATACAACTCTGGGTACACTGCCAATGTGGCATATGTAACCTACATACAACACAGGCACACGTATAATGGACGATAGAAAGCACAAACATTCCTGAACTAAACTCAACCCACATGAGCATGACACAGTAACTCATTGTGCCTTGATGCACAAGCCACAATACCTGAGTGACTGGTATTGCAGTGCACCAGGAATGTGGCTTTGCATGTCTCTCATAACAACAAATGAAGAAATGGAGTACCCTCGAGAAATAATTCTGCACAAAATTGAGTAATCATGTTTGGCACCACATGATTGTTAGGGCCAGTGCATGTGTACATATGTGTGACTATCACTCACTGGAGTGACAGGGTCAATGCATGTTTGCAGTAGTATGTCTGTTGGGGTGGTTACATGCCTGAGGTGCTGCTCTATCACATAAAATGTCACACACAATGATTTGTTTTGTAGAGTGAGCAGACATTGAGCACATTTCACCCTTCCATGTTTTACAGGTGGACCAGCCCCCTACACAATTGGTGAAGTGGCTCGATTTGTGGACCCAGACATATCCAGTAAGTGTTGATATGTTAGGCCTGTGTTGTGTTTGGAGCTGTTGTGTGATTGACTCCTGTGTGTCGGACACATTGCAAGGTATGATGTTCTGGCACATGATCTGATATGTGACTTGACTGGAGGTTTACATTTGGTTCCATGTTTGAGTTGGACAATCAGTGGCGGAGAGTCATATATTGGGATTCTAGGACTGCACTATAGGCATGGGCAGGTGAACAGGGTGATATTTGTTGCTACAATGATTCCAATGATTAATTAGGAGGTGGCCATTTTCATGATTTACTCAGCAAGTCATACCCTTATTCACACAGACCAGTGATGCCGAAGTATGACCCACAGACTAGAGCATCCCTGTTAACTAATGACCATGTAAGACTGTATGTTTGACTTCCTAGCAGCATCTAGCTCTAAATGTTGTGCTCCGTTCATGTGGCACTTCAGTTGAATGTCATAGGTGTGCATGCAGGTAAAGCCCAGATGGGTGCTTGCATCTATGTGCTTGTTTTTGTAAAGGTATCAGTGAGATGAAATGATGTTGACAATTGGCCGCAATTAGGAACATAAATGTGGATGTGATTATCCAATGTTTGAGTCTATCCTAGTTGGCAGTTGGCAGTATGTGTTGCATGTCCATCACCCCCTGAGGCACAAGCTTAGGGATATGAAATATGTGTACCTAGGTGTGAGGATCCCAGTGTAGAAGACAGACATGTAATTCCAACATTCTATTGCTCCAACCTAGGATACCCCCTCATGATTAGCAACTGCATACCGTCAAGGCAATTACATTTATTAATCACAGTCTTGTGGGCCTTGTTTGTCATCCAGAAGATCGTCATTAGTTGGCCTGTCACTTGTGGAGTACTTGCAGCATTTGTTATGTGTCTAATAGCAGTATAATGATGCACTGATCATTTAAGTAGGGACACACCTTTTTGAGCATTGCTGTGCTGTTAGATAGTAGATGTGTAGGCTGCGTTGACCTGTCATTCCTCAGGGACATTCTATGATCTCTACTGTGATTTGGACTGTTTCAGCTAATTTTGAGGAAGTGTTAGAATATCATCTGTAGAAGTATCACACAATGATTCACTAATGTTTGGCTTTCTCTATTTTTACAGCTGCCAACATGAATGCCCATGTGATCAGGGAATTCCAGAGGAGGCGATGCGTTACCGCCACATACTAGATGTGGAGTTTGGGTTCCGCAATATGGCACAACGTTATCGCCATGAGAGAGCCACAGGGGACTGGAGGGCATTTGCGCAAGGGGGGGCATCCTTACCCACAACAGCCACCACCACCAGTACAACAGCTCAGACCACAGTCGCCCAAAGGATGACAGCCACTGTTGCAGGTCCATCAACCTCATCTGCTCCAGGCCCACAGACAGCAGCTCCTGCACCTCCCCCTCCAACCACAGCACTGGCACCAGCACTGCCCTCAACTAGTAGAACACAGACAACCCCAGCTGCTGTAATAGACAATGCAGAATTTCAGTCCATGAGACGTGACATGCAACAGATGTTGCGCAGGATGGACAGGCTGCAGCAGGAGGTGTCCCGCAATAGCAGGAGACTGCAGGGTATAAAGAAGATCCTGTGGAGGGCAAGTTTGTGACTTTTGGACCCTCAGCCATGATTCCCACCCCTCCCTCCTCTTTCCTGGTTCTTATCTTTAGTGGGTTTAGGGGGCTTAGTGTTAGAGTAGGCTGTTAGTTTAGTTAGTATAAGTGGGTTGGGGGGTGGACGGGGTTATATTATTACATGTGTTTTTTTGTGGGTGGGTAGGTGGTGGATGATGTTGGGTTTTATGTGTATAAAAAAAGTAAAAAAAATATATAAAAATATAAAATTTAAAAAAAACAAAAAATATTTATTTGTTTAGGATAAGATAGTATGTGTTTAGGTTAGTATATGATGTCCTACATGTGTCCTGTCATATAAGGGGGGTCGGGTTGATGTTTAGAGTGTTTAGTTAAATGTGGTAGGTAAGTTTAGATCAGGGTAGTTAGGGCCAGTTGTGGTTAATGTGTAGTTAGGATAGGTTAGGTTAGTTAAGGTGTTTCCCCTAGTTTATCCTTTATTACTGTTAAATACATTTTTAGGTACTCCTTTACAGTATGTGTCATATGCTTGGGGATCAGGGCCTTGGCATGGGTGAACAGTGTCAATTTAGTAATTTTGTATTTACATTTGAGTTCCATCCTGCATCCCAATCCCATTATTGACATGGTTATTCACAATTCCTAATGTGCAGTCACCAAAGCTACTTCTCTATGCATCTGCCATCCATTGCACCCACCACTCAAGGTAAGTATGGTTCCCAATGTGTTGTGAAGTTTGGATGTGTTTTTAAATATGTCATCGTTTGAAACCTGAATTGGAATCTTGGGCACTGTGGTATGTCTGCCTGCAGCCTGATATTAATGTGAACCCTGATAACCTGAGTGATGTTATAATGTTATGAAGTATTGTATACATAACTCACACCTATCATTTCTTACATTGTTACAGGTTACATATTGGTCCATAGACTTGTACACATCCATTCCTGCTGAATAGTGTGTGTGTGTGATGAAAGTTTATAGTCAGATGCTACATACATAAAGATTGTCTTGAAGGGAATGTTGGCCACATTGATTTTCTGCATATACATACCTTGAAGCAGACTTTTTCAGTCCAACACAGCATTATACTGTTAGTTTTCAATTTACTTCAGAAACAAGCCTCAGGAAGCGCAGATGATGATACTATCCAGACCCCAGTGCATAGTTATCAGCCGACATTCTTTCAACGCAGTTGTATTGACATTCTATGGCCATTGACATTTGACGTGTGACATACATCACTAATCTCCTACACAGTTGATGTGTCACCCTACACAGAGACAAAGTGGTTGTGTAAGTGCTATTTATTTTTAAAGTGCTGTAGTGCAATAATTACATAGTCCAGGATTGTGAGTCCATTAGTGTGACTCCTTCTATTGTGATGCTACACAAGTGCAATGGGACATGTCATTGGACATGCTGGGGTGAAGTGTCATACAATGCAGAGGAACATGAATTGCCAATGAGGTAGTGAGAGACAATCACAGAGCATAGTTTCAAGATAAACAGTGTGCTGGAGAACAGTACATGTGACCAACTGTTGCAAGACTGGCATGTTAACAAGCACAGGACCTAGGATATCAGTGCCCATGTGGCAGGACTGGTGCTACCGGGTGAAGGCGATCTGTTCCACGTCTTCATCTTTTGATATGTATGTCGTCTCCTCTGCCCTTGGTGGTGGTGGATTTGGAGGGTCAACACACACTTCAGTGTTTGAAGACGTGGAGTCAGAATTCTCGGTAGCTGCCAACTGTGGGGCTATTAAGGGCATTACTGCAGCAAGGAGGAGCTGCTGGTTCTTGAGTATAGCAGCTACATCACTGTGGTAGGCAGCCTGGTTGGCCCTGAGGGGGTCATGATTGCATTTGTTCATGCAGTGAAAGGTTTTGGATGCCAGGTGTTGTGGCAACTCCCTTACTGCAGTGGTGAATTCCCTTACACTTTGTTGTAGTCCTTCCAGGATGGATGTTAGCACTTGCATGGCTGCTGCCTGTTCTGCAGATGACATCATGCACGAACGCATCCCCTCAAGGCTGGCATCCCCACCCGCAACTCCTTGACCAGCTTCCACTGTACTCCAACTATAGTCCTCTCAAAGGTGGTACCAGTGTCCTCAGAGTCCTGAGCTGGGTTGGAGCTGGCAGGTCGTACTATTGGGGTGGTGGGTGGGTCCTCTCTGATGGCTGCTACCTCTGTGCTCCTCCTTGCGACTGAAGTTGGGGTCTGGAGGGTTCCAATGACATCTTGGAGGGTCTGCTGGCTAATGTTTGTCAGCTTGTCATCCATGTCATCAGGGAAGTCCAGGACAGGCATATCCCCAGGAGAGCCTTTGTCCCCTGCAATGAGATATTGTACAATTAGTGTGTCTGTGTTGTGGCATTAGTAATGTGACGTTCCTGACTTCCTATTAGTTGAACATTGTAATCTTTGTTTGTGGTCATTGTTCCTGTCATTAAGATTAGCTTTGTCACAGGCCTATGCCACACCTGCATGTCACATGTAGTGTGGGCAGTTTGGGGAATTGTCTGCGTCACATCCTCTAGGTGTAGGTTCTGTCCAAATTGTATGTTGCCACCTTCTTGTTCTATTCAACCCTCCGTCTACTTTCATTATCATGGTGAGGCCTTGCACTGGCTGTGGGTGTTCTGATGTCACTTGCACCACACTTAACAATCTGGAACTGACCCAGTCTCTGATATTTCACATCCACCTATATGTTGCTGAGACATAGCATATACTATGTGTATCATTGGCATGGCACGATACAGGTGTCAGCATTGGTAGCGTGTACTGCTGATGTTGGGGAATGTGTGCTACATTGGATTGCACTGATGGTCCTAGCAGTGTTCCATTTTCTCTTATGACTGTGCGGGTATGTTTCACTAGCTAGACACATATGTCCTCCCCCTCAATGCTGTTGTCTTAGAAGTATGACAGTTGGGATGTTGCAAGGTGGCATTGCAGCTATTGTAACCCTAGCACAGGGTTGACCCTGAAATGTGCAGCATGGGTATGACATTACTGCTGTGTACCTCATAATGTTAATAACAATACCTGATGTTTATGGCACATATAGACATGAGCATTTGACAGGATTTGCACATTGTTAGTAATTACAGGGGATTGATAACGTCGTCAGCCTGAACCTTCTATTTTGGGTGTGTTTGATTCATGGGCACATAACTGCCATTGGCTACTTGACCTGCACAAACAGCACAGGTGGTAGTGGCAACAGTTGTCAATGGTAAATACCACTTGCGGATATGGCCTGAGACTGGAAATTGAGCCCTAGTTCATGTTGTGACAATACTAGCTGTTGCGTGACAGCAGGCCAGTTTTACGTTGTACCCTACCGTCCTGGACTGGCTTTGCCTTTCCAACAGCCTTGGTATGGCAAAGTAGCCCCATGCAAAGGTTGTTGGTGTAGTATAGTGCCATGCCCCAGGTTTCCCCTGCACAGCCCATGCACCCTTCCCGTGCCTCTTTGCCCTTTCCACTACCTGATTATCATGGCTGACATGCATTGTGTAGTATGTATGTCCCCCCCTGCTTGCAGTTAACATTTAGGCATTTTTGTCCCCCATGCAACTCACCCTGCATCTGTGTTGTTTCCTGGTAGTCTACGCTGTCCTGTCCTTGAATTCCTGTGACGATCTCCTCAGGGATGACGGCTGCCACCATCTTCTCCATGTGGTCCAGGGCCTCCTGAGGTGCTGGACTCCCACCTTCAGTCTGCAGTGCTGCCTTCCTGTTCCTTGCCATCTTTTCCTTGGTCCTGCGCTTGCATTCATGCCAGCGTTTCTTGCACTCAGTGACTGTTCTCCGTACTTCTGCCACACTGTTGATCTCATCGACAATTTGTTGCAAAATTGCCTCTCTCCTCCCAATTGGCAATTTTGAGGTGACAAAAAGTTGATGCTGATGTTCCGTCACCTCTTTCACCAGTATTTCCTGCTCCTGTGCACTGAACCAGCACTTCCTTTTCTTCTTCTCCTTCTCCTGGGTCTTGTCTGGGTCCTCCTGGCTGGTTCCTGGTCGGTTGTAGTCTTCCTGGGGGTCTCTCATGGCTTCTGTGATCCATTTTGGGGCTCCTTTGAACATGTTGCTGTGTTTGCGCCACTTTTTGACGCTATTGTGGCAAAAAAAAGGTGCGTATCCATCTTGCGACGTCGTAAAGAGGATAAAAGTCATTTTCGCCGCATTAATGTCGTTTTCCTTTACGACGTGGCGCAATGGTTAGAGTAAAAAAAATTACTCTAACCCGTGGTTTGCGCCACGGGGCATCAAAGTATGAATTTGACGCCCAAGTGGTGCAAAGAAATGGCGTTAGTCGGCGCTAAACCTTTTGACGCAAAACTCCATCAGCGCAGTTTTGCATCCGAAAGTACAAATATGCCCCTTGGTGCCTAACTTGAAGGAGGGGGTTAACATACACCACGAGGTTCAGGGGTACAAGGTAGATCCTGTGGTACGCAGGATCCCTGAGGTGGATTGGGAAAGTGGCATGGGGGGATCATATTCCTTCTGGTGGGAGGAACACTCTACTGGCTCTAGGTGAGAGTGACAGGGAGAGGGGTTCCCCCCAGGTAGAGGTCCTGGTTGTGAGGTATGGAGACACCCCAGAAGAGTGTGGGCTGAGTGTAAGGGACAGTCAGTTACTGTCACACCAGTCTAAGGAGGGTGATGTGGGCACTTTTTCAAGGCCGAGACACTGTATGGTTGGGTGAAGGTAGTTTGGTTAACTCATGTGAGGGGCTGTGTGATGTGATTGTTGGAGCGCATGTGTCCAGTCCTTCTTTTACAGAACTGTGCCAACACAAGGTAGAGTGTGAGTTCTCTGACCCCAGGAAACTTGCACTGGAGGTAGTTCTGGGTAAGAACCAGAGGGTCTGAAGAGGCATTTGGGGGTGTTACTAAAGGGAGTGGTCTTGGTATTTACCAACCAGGTGAGTTGGGAAAGGCTTGCAGTGTCCCAGGTAGGTCCCAGTGTAGTGGGATGGATGAGGGATCCCATGTCCGGTCTCAGAGGAGAGGGAATGGGGGTGCGCTGAGTCCCAGGATGCCCGAAATCCAGTGTCTGAACCTGGAGGGTTCCATGAGTGAATACCAGAACGGGAACCTTGCCTGTACCATAGGGCCATCTGCTGAGGGGGACTCCATAGTGTCAGGAGATCCTGGGGGGGCAGCTGTCGCCAGCGTGCCACCAGTTCTGGTGTCTGACAGTACCACTCCTAGTGATGGGGTGTAGAAACCCAGACAGAGGGTTGAGAGGGGGTTGTGGGCCACAGTGGAGAACCTGGGATTCAGGGGTTAGCTCTGAGATCAGAGCCCCCAGGATTGACCCTAGTGATACCACTTCTGGTCTGGGGGTAACCAGGCTCTGCCAGATGGGCAGAGGTCAGGAGACCAGCATGAGCCAGATTCTAGTACAGTCTTTAGTGCAGGTGTTTCCCTTGTGGGTGGTAGGTGTGCTTCCCAGGAAGCCCTGGGTTGCCAGGCAGGGGTCCAGTCTGAGTGTACAGACCCTAGGCTGGAGGGTCAGGTGCAGGGGGTAAACTCGGACCTGATGAGGGGTTGGTTTGCCCAATCACCCCCCCCCCGGTATGACTTCTAGGAGTACTCTCCAAGGTGGGGAGGGTGCAGAACCCCATGGGTATTGGCAGGAAAGGGAAAGACTCACCCCTGACCCCAGTTCAATCAAAGTGTACAGACCCTGGGTTGAAGGGCCAGGATCAAGGTGCCCCCCCTTGACATGGAGGGAGGGGCCACTGTTAACAGTGCCCCTACCATTTTGGATTCTGGGGTGTCACTCCTAGTGGGGGAGGGGTGCAAGAACCCAGAAGGTGGGGTGGGTAGGGAAGCCTCGCTCCAGACCCCTATCTAGCCTGAGGGTACAGGTCCCAGGTTGGGAGACCAGTTGCAGCTTAACATCCCTGCACTGGTGGAAGAATTGTGCAGGACTGCTTCCTTAAGCACCCTGACAATTCTGGATTCTGGGGGGTCACTCCAAGTAGGGGGGAGCAGGATCCCAGAGGGAAGGGTAGGGGGAGGAAAGCCTCAACTCTGACCCGGGTCCAACCTGAGGGTACAGACCCCAGGTTGGAAGTCCAGTTGCAGGTTAACATCCTGCACTGGTGGGAGACTTATGCAGGACTGCTTCTACAAGCAGCCTGACAATTCTGGACTCTGGGGGTACTGCTCCTAGGGAGATGGTACAGAGCCCATAGAGGAGGACCAGTGTCAGGCTGTCTTCCCTGACCTGGTGGAAGGGAGAGTGGTCAAAGGGTGCCAGGCATCTGGGGTTAGTGCCCTCCACTCTCCACAGTCACAGTGGTTAGGGATCCCTGAATGGCCTGGGGCATGGCTCTCATCCCTGACAGCTGTCAATGGCCATTGTGGCTTGCTGTCATGATGGATGTAGTTGCCCTTGGGGGGGACAGGAGTCACACCCCAGGAGTGGAGTGGGCCACACCACTGTTTTGGCCATGGTGGTACTCTCTGTCACCTGGGATACATCTGTGAACAAAATAAGGTGCTGCACAGATGGTATCCCCAGGTGAGAAGAAGGGTTTCCCATGGGTTAGCTTAGTGGGCCCTGAGAGTATGGACAGGGGAAGCCAACTAGGTTCAGGAAGGCATAGAATTGGAACATGCCCATGCTGTTCCAGGCCATGGCCCATGTTCTATCGCCCCAATCAGGGAAGTTCATCAAGGTATTGATCGGTGTCCCCTGGCTTTAGGCTGGTAGGGGGTTGTTTTGGACCTGGCCCTTTTCCAGGGTCATCCCCAAATATGTTGCCTCCTTCCTTCAAATTATTCTGACCGTTTTTTGTTGGCTTTAGGACCAGTGCTAAAGTGCATATGCTCTCCGTGTAACTTGGATTGGTGATTAGTTTATCCATAATTGGCATATTTGATTTACTAGTAAGTCCCTAGTAAAGTGCACTATAGGTGCCTAGGGCCTGTAAACCAAATGTTACTAGTGGGCCTGCAGCACTGATTGTGCACCCACATGAGTAGCCCTGTAAACATGTCTCAGACCTGCCACTGCAGTGTCTATGTGTGCAGTTTTAAACTGCATACGACTTGGCATGTGTACCCAATTGCCGAGCCCAAACCTTCCCTTTTCATACATATAAGTCACCACCCCTAAGGTAGGCCCTAGGTAGTCCCATGGCCAGGGTGCAGTGTATGTTAAAGGTGGGACATGTCCTGATGTGTTTTACATGTCCTGACAGTAAAATACTGCCAAATTCGTTTTTCACTCTGCAAGGCCTATCGCTCTCATAGGTTAATATGGGAGCTGCCTTTAAATATTATTAAAGTGCAGATTCCCTTTGGGCGCAGATAGAAATTTGGAGTTTAGGGTCTCTGAACTCATAATTTAAAAGCACATATTTTAGTAAAGTTTGTTTTTAGATTGTGTGTTTGAAAATGCCACTTTTAGAAAGTAGGCATTTTCTTGCTTAAACCATTCTGTGATGTTGCCTGTTTGTGGATTCCCTGTCTGGATCAGACTGACAGTTGGGCTGTTTGTGAATCTCCTCAAGACAGTGACACAAAGGGAGCTGGGGTGTAGCCTGCATATCCTGATAAGCTATCTGGGCTCAAAGGAGGGATGAGTGGTCACTTACACCTGAATGGGCTATGCCTGCCCTCACACAATGTTGTCTCTGACCCTCTAGTGTGCATCTGGAGCCAGGCCGGGCAAGACATGATCTTCTAAACAACAGAGACATTTCTTTGAAGTTGGGCAACTTCAAAGGCAGAAAGGCTTATAAGTATTGGACCCAAAACCCTAGACTTTAGAGTTCTTCAAGATTTGCTTCTGAAACCATGAGGAACCTCTGCCAAGGAGAAGAGCTGGAGAGCTGAGGAGAAGTGCTTCCCCTACCCGTGACTGTGCTATTTTGGGCTATCCTACAATTGCTGCTTCTGTCTGTGAAAGGGGACAAATACCAGACTTTCTGGTATAACTGCTTGAGAAGACTCGCCTAGAACTGGGACAGAGCTTGCCTCCTGTTTTTGAAGCCTTAGGCACAGCAAAGGCTTCACCAAGCTGTCTCGGAGTCTGCATGCTGTGGATTCTATCTTGTCAGAGGGTGCCATTCCAGTTTCTGGACCCCTGAGAGTGAATTTCTTAATGACGGTGGACACCGCTGTCTGACTTTGTAAGGACGCCATTGCCCTGAACCCCTGATGCCGCGTGCACCCAAAGCCATGGACCTCGCAGAAGAGCGACAACCCCACCGACATCGCAGGCCCCGCGTCACTGACACCGATGACGTCCCAAGAACCCATAAGATTGGAGTTTCGTAGCACCGATGTTCGTGGCACCCGACTCTGTCACAGCGCCTGTGACCCTGTGACGTGACTGTGACCCTGTGAGGTCGCCCCGCAGCATTGTGACTTCACCGGACTTCGACTTTGCGGAGGTGTCCAGGGACCGACTCCTCGCAACCAACGCCACCTCACCTCCACGGGTCCGTAGCAAGGACTCCACAACTCTCCGTGGTATCGGCGCTGCTTCGCCTCACAGCACCGGAACCTACATCACCTCAGATCCAGCAATACCTAGCGCCCCGACTTCATCCACCAGCCTGTTTTCCACACTTTTGCTAAGGTAGTGTACCTGGGGGTCCATGTGACTCTATAAAAAGGCACCAGTGGCGTCAAATTGTGGGAAACAACTCTGTCACAACGCTGCTTAACATCAAGTTGCAGCATTGGTGCTTCTAGACACTATTTTGATGTTTTTAATTTCTAAAGTCATATTTTTAATTGTGAATTGTGGATTTTTATTGCATTTGGTCTTGCTCTACTTAGATAAATATTTACTATTTTTCTAAACCTGCATGCTGTCAATTTTGTAGTGTTTCATTGTAATACTGTGTGTGTTGGTATCAATTCTTTACACATTGCTTCTGAGATAAGCCTTCCTGCTCATGCCAGGTTACCAAGGGGGTTATCTCAAGTAACTATAACTCATGCCCTGAGGTAAATATAACTCGCTCCTCCGCCATGTACAATTTATTTATGAATAATATAACAACAAATGTTACAGAAATATTATCAATGATGTTATAAAATATGTCATGATTGCTGTAATATCTCGGATGATTAGCAGTGCATGAAACGGATTATAGTTACTTTAGGGCACAAGTTATATATGTTATATATATAACATCCCTGTAACCTTTGTTTTTTTAAGTGAATTTTTATTTTTTTAATTCTATTTCCTAACTATAAAAGCCCTGTAACCTTTGTGTTTTTTCAGTAAATTTATATGGCTTTTTTAACGTAAAGTCATTTTCATTAGTATCCGTTAATCCTATGGCCAACCCCCTAACCACCCAACCCCATGATGTGCAAAGTCCATTTGCTATGCATTGCAGGAGTAGGCCGTGGCCTGTGTCTCTGGGTGTGGGAATAGGTGTGAAAGGATGTATCTAGGGGTGAGAGTGGGTGTGAAAGTGTCTGAGTGGGTGCATCCATGTCTTAATGGGTGTGTCAGTTTCTGTGTGGGTCTGTGAGTCGGTGCATGAGGGTTTCAGTGGGTCTGTAAGTAGGTGCAAGAGGGTCTGAGTGGATCTGTGAGTAGGTGTGTGAGTATCTTAGTGGATCTGTGAGGAGGTGCATGAGGGTCTGAGTGAGGCTCTGAGTGTGTACACTAGGGTCTGAGTGGGTTTGTGAGTGGGTGAATGAGTGTGAGTGGGTCTGTGAATGGGTTCATGAGTGTGAGTGGGTGTATAAGGGTCTGAGTGGGTGTGTGACTGGGCGCTCCCCCGTCCTGTCAAACAGGGTCAGCTGTCAAAAAGTGGACTTTTCATCTCTGTTACCTGCACAGAGGTATGCATGCAGGGAACAGAGATGAAGCTTTGCTCCATCATCCAGGCGGCTGCCTGCTTGCTGGAGCAATGGGAATGTGGGGGAGGCATTGTAGCTCCCCCTGTGGTCCTAAATAGCCTGTAAAGTGCTTAGCATAAAAAAAATGTAAAAATAGTGAGAGACTGTGGGGGAGGCCTTGAGGCTTGCCCCATGGTTCCTGGTAGCTAGTAAGGGCATATTACAAAATATATTTTTAAAAATGAGAGCCCGTGGGTGAGGCCTTGAGGCTTACCCTGCAGTCCCTGGTAGGCCGTGAGGGCATATTACACAATAAATTATAAAATAGGGAGGAGCAGCAGGAGAGGCCTTGAGGCTTTGCCTGCTGTCCCTGATAGCCCACAAAGGGCTAAAAAAAAAGAAGAAAATAAAATTTACATAGCTCAAAAGTGAAGATCACAGACGTTTGCGTTGGGGATTCAAATCCAGCTGTGTCCCTGGTCATTCCCTCTTTTTTTATTCAAATGTCTAAGGCTCAGACTAAAAGATGATCTTACTCTTTTTAATTGAAAAATATGTTTGCCTTTTCAATTTGTGCAGTTATATCTCATTCTAATTATATCATTCATCAATGCTTGTGTTTGGGTAGTGTCTGTTGCATTTGAGAGTTTAGGCATTTGCGTGTCTTGTGGGCTTGGAGGCCGAGGGTATGGGTGCTGTTGGATTGGTGGATGTGTGTGTCTGTTGGGGTGGGTCCTGTGGGAATATGTATGTGGTGGATGTGTCTGTGTTGCGGTGGTGACTGGGTGTATGGTGGGTGAGGTGGATGTGTAAGTGGCTGTTGTGGTCGTGTCTGAGGGTGTGGTCGCTGTGGTGTGTGGGTCAGTTGGGGTAGTGGGGGTGTAGTGTCTGTGTGGAAATGTTGAGTGCCGTGTGCTGGTGTGTGTTGTGATGATTGTGTTTATGTGTGTGTTGAGGAGGGTGAGTGCAGATGTGTTTGTGTGCTTGGGACAGGTAGAAGAATAGGGAAGTTGTATTGGGAAGAAGGAGGTGGTGGGGGCAGGACTGGGTGGTGAGGAGGCCAGAGCCTGAAAAGATCTCTGTAGGCCAGTCTTGTCACTATGAATGCCTTCCAGGTAAGTATCTGACTGCTGAAATTGGCTTCCAACCCCTGGATTGCATTCACAATGGCAGTCTGCCCCACATAGATATCCCTTAGGAGGTCACAAACTTTCTCAATCAGGGCAGCAGTGGTAACAGGGGTTGGGCGCGAGGTGCCTGGGATGAAGGAGATGCCCACCCTTTTGGGTGAGTGGGCACGGCCAACTGGGTGGGGATCAACAGGGAGGGTGGTGATAGAACTGGGGGTGGCAGACAAGGATGGTACAGGAGCAGGTCCTGATGGGTCCACCACCACTAGGGAATGTCCACTGGAGGAAGAATCTGAAGATGACAAGGTTGATCCTGATCCTACATTGAACTCCCCTCATCCTCCGGGCCACTGGGTCGCTCCGTGTCAGTAGTGTCATGACTGGAGGTACCTTGGTCAGATGCTTCCACACTTGGCTCTGCCTTGTCTCCTTCACATGTCTGAATGATGTTGAAAATACAAAGAAAAAAAGGGTCACCATATGTTCCTCATCCCACTTGAACAACAGCTGTGTTTAGCAAATTTTACCATAATGTCAAGTAGGCCCCAGTAACTACATCAATGTGGCTCCTACATGTACCAAACCATATGCATGCATGCCACATGAACTGTCAACAGCTGCCCACAGAAAAATCTGAATCTCAGACAACTCCAATTGCATGGACAAAGTTGTGCAACACAGTAACCATTGAGCAAGTGGAAGACCTTATCACCTTCAATGCTTTGCCTCATGGACCACACCACAGTTACCTGTTGTCATACAATAATAGGCCAATGCCAAGTTTTTTTTTCCTAGAGATCCACAAAAGGTTATGCATACATTTATTTGCCACATAATAACACAACAATAAGAAATGGTGCTCCAAAATGAAATCCTGCCATATTGCTGACAGCAGTACAGTAACCTAAAGAATGTGACATGGAAGTACTCATGTTACACTGGAAACATATCAACAATGCACAAATTGTCCTAATGGAGTCATGGAGGTAGTATTAATGTTGCTCAGATATGCTACACATTTGGCATGGAAATGTATACTGTAGATAAAATATTCAAATTGTCAGGGAGATATGTCTCTAAAACCACAACACAATGAATCAGCTGGCCCCATGGAAATCAACTCTGTGGTATGGCACCCCTTATAATGACATACTCTGATTGCTTTAATAGATGCCATTAGTCCTTTCGATGTTGGAGAGGACCAGGGATTCACAAGTACTTGTAGAATGCCCTCAACATCCTGCCCAATGGGAAGCTACATCACAGTCTCCATTTTAGTCCTGCAAACCCAGATGTCCGTGGATGAATGGTTGTTCCCAACTAAATATGATTCCAACATAATTGCAAGTCACTCCATGATGCATGCAACAATCTAGTAAAACACCTTCCCCATTTCATGTGTGCACAGCATGTTGCCACATGATGCCACATCAATGGAATGAAAATGCATGCTGTGGGTAAAAACTGTCCCTAAATGCTGCCGCAGTTGTACATGCCAAATGACATGTAATGATGGGTGAGGGAATGTGTGAGCCAACAATCAATGGTGACACACTCCTGTCTGTGGCACCACCTGAAATGAAGCCCCATTGCATATGTCCAATTCCAAACACAGGTTGGCATGCACATATATGTGAGGGAATAAAAACATTATCCACTGAATACAAGTAGACCATGCATGAAATATGTACACAAATTGTCAAAAGAGAAAGGGACACATGCTAACATGAAGCACAAGGAATGTTGGCCACAGTGATGGCACATAAATCATGTCAATGGACATTCCCCACTTAGCAAGGGAAAGTATTGCTCTTTAGCTGCACCCAAAGAACAATGTATGCTTTGTCACATGTATGATGGCCACCTTCACATGATAGACAGTAGTGAGGCATCAGCACTCATCACACACTGAAGACAAGTGGCCTCTGGGGGGCAAATGTGACTGGGGACCAGACACATGCCTGGGGACAGCGATCCATCACTTCTTTTTGTTTGTGCTGCAACACTGAGGAGTAGTGATTTGTTGTGTAGAATTTAGACCCCTTGATTGATCAATGTACACAGCCATGTGTTGTCCTTGGAGATCAATTTCTTGTGTAGTGTACTTGGTTGCGTCCTAGGTCCCTGGGCTAATAGGCAAGGCACATCAGTATGCACCAAATTCCATACCTACACAATCAGGGACTCCTCTTGTTTGTCACACAATGTTAATCCCCAAATGTCAGGGGGAGATGTCAGATCCTGCCTATGGGACAAGGAGGAATAGGTCCTGTACTCACCCCCTTGTGGCTGCTGTGCTCCCCCAAATGCCCATCAAGCTCCAGGTGCACCACCATCAGAATGCGGGTCATTAGGGGGGCCATGCTCCAACATGCACCCTACCCACATTGGGAGGACATCCCCAGCTGGACACCCGGGATCTTCTGGGCCCAGTGACTTAGATCCTCCTGCCCTTGCAGCAGTAGGTGCTCAGCTGGGTATAAACCCCCAGGGTACGCACTTTCTGGGTGATGGCTTTCCAAATCACCTTCTTCTAATGTGCATTGATCTGTATTGATGCAAGAAACAAATCAAACAATTACAAGCACAAATGGTTGTGTCACATCCATGTCAGAAACTCCAAGCACAAAATGGGAAAATTGGAAAGTAGCCTGTTTCTAGCATGGTTACCTACACTATTGGCCTGTTTGTCAGTGTTTGACTGTGTCTACTGGGATCCTGCCAATCAGGACCCCAGTAGGTATGCTCTCTCCTTAAATTATGGTTATTGCATACTGGTAATCCAGTATTTCACCCAGCATTGACATACTGGTGGCCCCTTATAAGTCCCTAGTATATGGTACTTAGGTACCCAGGGCATCAGGGTTCCAGGGGATCCCTATGGGCTGCAGCATATCTTTTGCCACCCATAGAGAGCCCATGCAAAGGCTTCTACAGGACTGCCATTGCAGCTTGTGTGAAAAGGTGCATGCACCCTTTCACTGCCATTTACACTGCACCAGGTCACTTATGAGTCACCCACATGTCTGGCCTTCCAACCCTGAAGGCTGAGTGCAGAGTATCTGTGTGTGAGGACACCCCTGCACTAGCAAAGGTGCCCCCATGACCTCCAGGACCATTTTCCAGGACTTCGTGAGTGTGAGGACACCATTGTACGCATGTACTGGACATAGGTAACTACCTATGTCCAGATACATAATAGTAACTCTGAACATAGACATGTTTGGTATCAAACATGTTGGAATCATACCCCAGTGCTTTTGCCAGCATTGGTTGTATGAATCTATGCACTTCGGGGGTTCCTTAGAGGACCCCCATTAATGTCATTCCAACCTTCTGAGGTTTTCCAGGGAGCCCCAACTTCTGCCACCTCTCAGACAGGTTTCTACCCTCCTGTTCCTTGAGCAGCTCAAGTCCAGGAAGGTAGAACAAAGGATTTCCTTTGGGAGAGGGGTGTTATACCCTCTCCCTTTGGAAATAGGTATTACAGGCTTGGGAGGGGTAGCTTCCCCAAGCTACTGGAAATGCTTTGACGGGCACAGATGGGGCCCTCCTTGCATAATCCAGTCTACACCGGTTCAGGGAACCCCAGTCCCTGCTCTGGCACGAAACTGGACAAAGGAAAGGGGAGTGGCCACTCCCCTGTTCATCAACACCACAGGGGTGGTGCTCAGAGCTCCTCCAGAGGGTCCCAGGGTTTTACCATCTTGGATTCCAAGTTGGCAGGGAACTCTGGGAGCATCTGAGTGGCCAGTGCCAGCAGGTGACGTCAGAGCCCTCCCCTGATAGGTGCTTCCCTGTTTAGCTGAACAATCCCCCTTTCAGAGCTATTTAGGGTCTCTGACTTGGGTGGTTCTTCAGATTAGGATTGCAAGACTCCAGCAGGAATCCTCTGCATCCTTTACTTCACCTCTTACAGAAGAAACTGCATCTGGACCCTCCAGGAACTCTACAAACTGCAACAAAGAAGCAAAGATGACTTCTGCAACATTGTATCCTCAGCTCCTGCCATCAACTGCAACTGTTTCCCAGTCATGCATCCTCAGAAGACAGCCTTCCTTCAGCCTGCACCAGAAGAACAAAGGAGTCACTCCCCTGCTTCAGCAGGCACCACTCTGTAATGACGACCAGTTGTGTGGGACCCCTCTCCTGATGAATTGTGAGGATCCTGCATCACAGGTGGTGGACTGAAGTGGTCCCGATGGTCCTGACCTCCAACTATCCAACTTCAGTGGAGATAAGAGCTTGCCTCCCCATGCAAGACAGTAACCCTGTGCACCGCATGTTTTGCAGTTGCCATGACTTGTTGCATCCATCCACGAAGTTCTTCATGCACCGAGCAGCTCTGAGCCCCAGTACACCTTCTTGTGACGCACAGCTTCCTGTGTGGTTCTCCGGCAGCGAGGGACCCTTTGTTGTAGTGCTGCATGAGCCTCCTTTTGCTCCTTCTTTGTCCCTGTGTTGTGGGACTCCTGTGCACACTGCCTGGTCTTCTGAGGGCTCTTTGAGTTGTTGAGAGCCCCCTCTGGCACCCCCTCCTGGGTAGAGTCCATGTCCCTCTTGGTTCAGGGCAGCGCCATTTTCTGCAAGCTTTGAGTAGGCCAAGGCTTGTTGGCAGAATCCAGCGACGCAAACCAGACTGCAATCATCCATATGACGTGGGACATCATCTGCAACAACCAGGAACCTGCATCGGTCTTCTTGGATGCAGTACTGCGTGTTGGTCTTCACCGGTGGTTCTTTCTTTCCATCATCATCCGGGTTAGCAGGGGCTCCTGTTCTCCCTGGACTCTTCAGTGCTTCTTGGACTTGGTCCCCGTCTACCACAGGTCTTCAGGTCCAGGAATCCATCATTGGTGTCTTGCAGTCTCTTCTGGTTCTTGCGTTATCTTCTTTCTCGTGTTCCTGTGTGTTCTAGGAAAGTTAATGTGATTTACTCCTGCTTTCCTGGGCTCTAGGGTGGGTTCTTTTACTTACCTTTGGTGTTTTCTAATACTCCCAGCACCCCTCTATGCACTACAGTTGATGAGGTGGGAAACCGACATTCGCATTCCAATTTCTTATATAAGGTTTGTGTTCCCCCAGGCCTATTTCTAACTATTGTAATTTTCACAATTTGCACTGTTTTCTAACTGTTTTTACAGCTATTTCTGGATAATAGTGTATATATGTGGTATTTTTGGCATTTGTGTCACTTGTAACACTGAGTATTTTCTTTCATGTGTGTGAGTACTGTGTGACTACAGTTGTATTGCATGAGCTTTGCATTTCTCCTAGATAAGCCCTAGCTGCACAGCTACAGCTATCCCTAGAGAGCTCAGCTTCTAGACACTGCCTACATTTCACTAATAAGAGATACCTGGACCTGGTATAAGGTATAAGTACCTTAGGTACCCACCACATACCAGGCCAACCTCCTTCACACACATGCCGACAAGTACAGGGACATGACTACACACTTTTGGAGTCATCTGCAGACTAACCCACTACCCTGCTCATGGCCTACAATGACTAAGCAAGCCTACTGACTCCAGGTAGCCCTTGCTCCAACAACATGTACTGGGATGTGAGCCACAATGAAACGCTGTACACCAATGTGGCTTCTGAAGGTTAAACTCCTTAGGCCTGACTGGACCAACACATTTACACTCTATAACATTGACTCAATGCATACAGTCTCTACAGGCAACTACCAGAGTACAGACGTCACCCTTATACTTGGGTGACAATCAAAAGGCTGGCATTGACAAACATGACAAAGGTGACAACAAAGCAGTGAGACCTGTCGTGAGTCAAAGACACACATTGACAATGAAGCAAACTGCACATATGAACTAGAGCTGGGATTTACCTGAGTACCCATTTCTAATCTAGTCAATGGACTGAGGCTTCCAGGCCAAGTTGTGCCACTAGAGCCTCATATTGGCCACATGACAGGATCTGCAGGTTTACAGAGAGTGGGCACACTGTCACATTTGCATAGCCACAGTGACTCTTACACAGCCTGGAATGTTTCCCATACTGGGAGATACATTTGACAGGCCCTGGTCTCTGAAGACGGAGCATAGAGAACCTGCATGACACTCATATTTCCATCACTTCTATGCATGCCAGTACATCATGTGGCCATCATCAATGTGGTCATCATCAATGTGGCTGTTTGGCAACCTGAACAGCACAGTGAGTCATGATATGTGTTCGAGATAACAGTTTGGCAAAGACCAGATGTGGGGTGAAATATCTGTGGCACAATACACATTGCTTACAAGGTCCTCAAGTGAATCAGTCAATATGCATGCACACCTCAAGCTGTCATGCACATATATGTTGTCTAACATTTACAACCATTGTAAAGAAAAAATTGTCATTGTATGGAAGTAAAGTCTCCTTGCCCAGGTATGTGCATCTAATACAAGTAGGATGTAGAGCCTCAAAAAACATCACACAGCACAATGTGAATAAGCACAACACATAGTACTGTACTCTAATACTTGTGCCATGTGCATCCCATTGATCCCACATAAACTGCAACAACAGGCACACAAGAAGTCTAACTGGCACACAGAGGCACACTAAAACCTGTGAGGAGGAAAAGAATGTTGTTGAACAGTTAATTTGCCTATGAGATTCTTATCTGATTCTTATCTGCTCCTCTGGTGAGCCATAGAGCTGATCATACATGGGGAAGGACCTCCTTCACTAGCCTCTCAAGCTCCTCTGGACAGAAAGCAGGGGCCCTTTCACCTGCTGAACGTGGCATGATTGCTCCCAGGGGCAACACACAGCAGCTGACGTTGCAGAGGTGTTGATGGCAGCAGTGCCAGGAGTCAAGTGACTGATTTGGCACAATGCTGCATACACGTCCGCCACCTACCCAGTCATCACCATAGACATGCACAGCCATTGGGCCATGGCTGCTACAGGCAACACCGTCAGCCTATGGCTGTGTCCACCGCAGTTGGTACCATCCACAGAGCAGAAAACTTCTGCCAGCAGATGCAGGCAGTTCCTGATGTCCATACAGTAGATGTTACTGTTAAATGTGTCACAATGGCAATATATGTTTAGGATCATCATCAACATTGTAACTCCATCTTGTTGTGCAGGGCAGACAACACAACCACTAATGTATGATGGCATATGATGGTGGCACACGGTCCATCACTGCTGATGATATTTTTGGTGGTTAGAAAGACTGTCAAATTTAGAGGGGCAATTGAGTAGCATATAGTTGGTTATCGCCCAAATTCATGTTGTCGACACATGTGTTGACAATCATGGGGATCATTATGACCCTTGTATAGTTGACAGCTATGATGTGTACTGGGTGTAATGTATTTCTACTCAGAAATGCTTTGTTACATGATTTTGTTGGTATGCATCATGTGTGTTGCTGTGGACACAATTACTAATGTTCCAAATCATGTTAATTCAAAGATAGGTACCCTGGGAGATAAGGGATGGGGCAACCTCCTGCCTACCATCCATTGCCAGACCTTCTGACCATGAAGGAATGCCACATCATCCAGATTTACCATCTGAATAGGTGAAAAATAATGGATTTATGCCATCAGTTGGAGACAGATCTGATGCCAGCTAACAGTAATCTATTCTGCATATCGCCAATTGTTCAAGTCATGTCAGTATTGCACTTGTGATGTCATGACTATGATTGTTCAATGAGCATCTCCACATTGATGATGTTGTATTGTTTGTGTCAGGTTTCTTGCAATGTAGTTTTTTGTCCAGATTCTTGCTATTTGACGTATGTCATATGTATTACTTTAAGCCTATATACTTTGTTTTTGTATCTGTACAGGTACCTTCACCATGACATCTTCATGTGGGCATATGAGAGTTGCGACAGTGACAGGTATTTGATGTTGTTCTGACATACTAATTGGACATGGATTGTTCCAGGAAATGTACGTCACTCTGTGACCTACAGAGTTTGGGTGTAGGAGACCTCTGTCAAGACAGCTTGCATGGTGTTTGGATGGAAGTTCAGAAGTACCCATTCGACTTGTTTTGTGTCGTGTGGTGGGCCTGATGCATCATGTGTTTTTCATCATGTGGCCATAAGTATGTAGTCCTAGTTCATGACCAAGTCAGTTCCTATTCACATTGGTTAAGCAGTCTTTTTGTATGACCTGAATACAGCTGTAGCCTGTACCAAAACACTGACATATGTTTGTGCTATACAACCAGATGTGTGAGTATTGGATTATAGTGAACCTGTGATCTGAAACTGTTGTACTGCCGTCTGTCTGAATCTTGGATTATGTGAAGTTCGATTACTTTGGGGTGGTATTTGATAAGGCTCAAGCTGGTGACATCTAGCATTTCAATCTTTCCCTCATCTACAGGACAATATCTGGCAAATCCCCTCCCTTCCATGGTCTGGAGGTCTGAACCAGTAAATGTGTTCCTTTACTCAGTATGAGTCAATCATTTATGATTTCCAATAGTTGAGAGATATTGACAGCAAATGTGATGTACACTGTAATCAAATTTGAAGTTTGAACAGACATGTGTAAGTATGTGTTTGTGTGGGATGGTTGTAATCCTAGACTAAACACTATGTGCATGTAATATATCCCATCTTGAACAACTACCTTGGATCATCATCATATGGTTCACTTGGTCTGACATATCTGCATGGCTAAATATGAAATAAAAAACAGCAGAGAATGAGTCAGAGATGGGCGATTTCATTGCGAAGCTACAATTAACTGAAAATCCATGTTACATGAATCAACAAAAAAATTGGGAAGGGGTCAGTCATTGTGAATGAAAACATTGGAGTAGATGCCACACGACTGGAAGTCCAAAGTTCAGAGTACTCCTCCCATTGTAAATGGAAGGTGGTTCAGGATAAGTCCACAGAGAGAATGTGAAAAGAGGACCTTAAGGAAAAAGGTTATTTCTTGCAGTGATGGATGTCTTGTCATACGCACCTCCTGGAATCTTGTCTGGAAGTCTCCACTTGCATGGGGTGGGAGGATCAGCTGCTACGGAGGCGGGGGTGTCTGTGGCTGGTTGTTCCCCTGGTATGGCCTCCCTTCCTGTGGCTGGTGCCAATGTCGATTTCCTGCTATGGTCAGCCAAAGAAAGGGGAAGAATGGTTTTGAAAAACCCTGCTCAGGGTTGTGTGTATGTCACTCAACACCCTTGTTAGGGAGGCCATGTTGGTATTGTGGGCCTGCTCACACATGTCCCTATGCAGGTCCCTCTGTTGATGCTTGATTTCTTGGAAATTACATCACCTGCTTCATCACGCCTTGGGACTCCTGATAGACCCCCAAGACGTGGCTGATGGTGGCCTCACCACGCTGGCCTATAGTATCCCTCCCATGCACCCTACCCCTACAAGCCTGTGCCCTTGACATAGGGTGCCCCCTCCAACTGGTTCCTGGAACCACAGTGTCGAAAGCGTTGAGCTGCACCACAGCATTCAGGACTGGGGAGTACAAGCTGGAAGAAACTGTGCTAGACATACAGGTTGGAGGGCAAATGGTTTCCTGTGATATAGAAAGAACAGGGCTGTGAGGTGACATTGTGAGCACAGTGAGACTCACTGCTGCCATCTGACCAGGTTGCCCAGATGGGCCAGAACCTTTCTCCATCTCTCCAGGTCCAGGAGTGTTGTTGTCACTGAGAGCGTCATCTAGGGAGGTAGTGGTAGTTGTTCTGTGGTCTCCATGTGCCCAGCGGCAGATCCACCTGTTGATGAAAAATGTACATTGTTACTGGTTGAATTGTGACATCTACCTCCAAAGGTTTTGTGTTACAGTAAGCAGAGACCTTTGACAAAGTTAAGTTGTAGGTAATCCATTTGTGTCAAGACATGATATTGGGTGATTTGAAATGACATGTGTGAAGCATGACAAATGTATTTCACTCAAGAAGCTGATGAATATTGCAGATCAGTTGCCCTTAGGAAGATGGCCTGAAAATGTGATCTTACCACTGGGGCAGCCAACACAGTGGAGAAACAACATATGACTTTGACCATTTGGAAGCCTAGTTGAGTGGGATGCATGCAAACCCAGGACCTTGTTGTATATGTGACTGGAGTCATAATGTGCACAGTGCTGTGTCAATGTGTCTGCTGCCAACACCAATCTGGTAATGCAGCTTGAGACCTTAAGGATCATTGTTCTGAACACTGAGTATGGTGTAATTCCTGTCCCCAATAGTTGTATTTGGGTTAGCAAGTGAAGATGGAGCTAGGCAGACAAACACATGTCTGAGTTGAGCCTGTATCTTAGTCTCTCCCAGGTAACTAAACTTAATTTGAGAGTTAGCAAACAAGGGTATTTGTACAAGTGCACACTGTGCTGGTGCTTGGAGTTACTGAAACAGGGCCTTCCAGGAGTTGCATTCAGATCACTCTCTCTACTACACAAACTATACACAGGGTATCCTCCCAGGTGAGTGAACTTCATTCAAAGGTTACCAAACAGGTGTATTTAGGCAGTGAAGACTGGGCTGTTGGTTAGAGTTGGACTGACAGGGGCTATTTGGCATTGCATTCATTCCACTCCCTCTACTTCCCAATACTTGACAATTGGTGTCCTCCCATGTGATTAAACTTCAATTTTGAGTTAATAAACAGGAGTATCAGGGCACATGAACACTGGGCTGGTGGTTGAGGTTACATACAGAAGACATCCTGGGAGTTGCAGTCAGGTCACTCCCACTACTGCGCACACTTGACAAATGGTATCCTCCCATGTGAGTACACTTCAATTGAAATTTACCAAACGGGTCACTTGGGCAAGTGAACACTGGGCTGGTGGTTGAAGATACAGGCACAAAGAGTTGCAGTCAGGTCACAACCTCTACTACACACACTTGACAAATGGTATCCTCCCTGGTGAGCACACTTCAATTAAGACTTAGCAAACAAGGGTATTTGGACAAGTGAACACTGTACTGGTGGTTGGAGTTGCTGGAACAGGGCCTCCCGGGATTTGCAGTCAGGTCACTTGCTGTATTCCCCAAAAATTGACAAATGTTTGGTATATTCTGTATGCATGCTGCTTTTAGTTTTGAGCATATGTTTACGTTTTGCGACATTCCATGACTTCTGGAATGTGTTTTTGGTATTGTGAGATGTACAAGCACCATATGGACATATGGCATGTGATGGGCCTTGGTAGCTGTGATGTTGGGTCCAATTATACACATTGACAGTGTTAAATCTCGGATACTCTGGGTATTGAAAGTTGGCGAGGTACATAAACAAGGCAGTGGCAAAAGCTGAGTTGTAAACATGCATTTTTTGGACAGTTTTTGTGTTGTAACTTACCAGACCCCACTAGTCCAGGTATTCCTGTCAACCCCTCAGGATGGAGGATGGCTAACACCTTCTTTCCCAGGGAAAGAGTCTTAACTGGGTACTAGGTAGGCCACCACCAGTCTTCGTGGCCTTCAGCTGCTGCCTGGAGACCAGGAATTGGACCTTGCCCCTGAGGTTGTTCCACTCCTTTCCCAATGTCCTCCTTTGTGGGCAGGGTGGTGCCAACAGCATTCACTTTATAAACTATCTTGTTCCTCATTTCCATTTTCCTGCTGAGAGGAGTGTGCTGGACTTGGGCTCTAAACAGTTGTTGCTCTACTCTGAAGATTTCATCCACCATGATTCTCAACTCTCATGGGTTTTTGGCCCTGGACATGACTGAATATTAAAGAGGGTGACAGTGACTAACTAAACAAGGCAGATGGATAGGATGAAAAAAACAGAACATATGTGTGAAAGATGTGAAATGGGATGTGAAATAAAGGCCTACTTTATGTAATAAATACGAGAAGTACATTATGCTTGGTCTGCCTTGTAGTGCTACAGTGGAGATGCAAAGGATTGAGGTCTGTGGAGGGGTGTATTTTATAGCGTTCTTTGCAGGAGTGTCCACTGTGCCAATGTGTTGTCGCGTGGGCTCTCATTATCCTAAATGAAACTACTGGATTTCTAGGTAGCAGGATCGTTCATGGTGTGGGGGAATGAGTCAGACCCACTTGGAAGGACCTCTGTCACCCTAAATCCGGTTTTGCTCCGGATAACTAGCAGTGCCTCATTTCTCCAAAAGAGAAGAGATGATTAGGCAGCCGAGCGCATGACATCTTTGGAACTTCTCAGGGAAGTCGTGGTCACTCAGATCCAAACCAACTCTCTCATTTACAATATGATCTCATATACAAATGACAAAGACAGTATAAGTTTTATATAATGTTGTGAGAAAGTAGCCTCTTTCTAGCCTTGTTACCCCCACTTTTGGCCTGTTTGTGAGTGTATGTCAGGGTGTTTTCACTGTCTCACTGGGATCCTGCTAGCCAGGGCCCAGTGCTCATAGTGAAAACTCTGTTTTCAGTATGTTTGTTATGTGTCACTGGGACCCTGCTAGTCAGGACCCCAGTGCTCATAAGTTTGTGGCCTATATGTATGTGTTCCCTGTGTGGTGCCTAACTGTCTCACTGAGGCTCTGCTAACCAGAACCTCAGTGGTTATGCTCTCTCATTTCTTTCAAATTGTCACTAACAGGCTAGTGATCAATTTTACCAATTTACATTGGCTTACTGGAACACCCTTATAATTCCCTAGTATATGGTACTGAGGTACAGCATTTCTTTTGCCACCCATAGGGAGCTCTGACAATTCTTACACAGGCCTGCCACTGCAGCCTGAGTGAAATAACGTCCACGGTATTTCACAGCCATTTTACACAGCACTTAAGTAACTTATAAGTCACCTATATGTCTAACCTTTACCTGGTAAAGGTTAGGTGCAAAGTTACTTAGTGTGAGGGCACCCTGGCACTAGCCAAGGTGCCCCCACATTGTTCAGGGCCAATTTCCCTGACTTTGTGAGTGCGGGGACACCATTACACGCGTGCACTACATATAGGTCACTACCTATATGTAGCTTCACAATGGTAACTCCGAATATGGCCATGTAACATGTCTATGATCATGGAATTGCCCCCTCTATGCCATCCTGGCATAGTTGGCACAATCCCATGATCCCAGTGGTCTGTAGCACAGACCCTGGTACTGCCAAACTGCCCTTCCTGGGGTTTCACTGCAGCTGCTGCTGCTGCCAACCCCTCAGACAGGCATCTGCCCTCCTGGGGTCCAGCCAGGCCTGGCCCAGGATGGCAGAACAAAGAACTTCCTCTGAGAGAGGGTGTGGCACCCTCTCCCTTTGGAAAATGGTGTGAAGGCAGGGGAGGAGTAGCCTCCCCCAGCCTCTGGAAATGCTTTCTTGGGCACAGATGTGCCCAATTCTGCATAAGCCAGTCTACACCGGTTCAGGGACCCCTTAGCCCCTGCTCTGGCACGAAACTGGACAAAGGAAAGGGGAGTGACCACTCCCCTGACCTGCACCTCCCCTGGGAGGTGTCCAGAGCTCCTCCAGTGTGCTCCAGACCTCTGCCATCTTGGAAACAGAGGTGCTGCTGGCACACTGGACTGCTCTGAGTGGCCAGTGCCACCAGGTGACGTCAGAGACTCCTGCTGATAGGCTCCTTCAGGTGTTAGTAGCCTATCCTCTCTCCTAGGTAGCCAAACCCTCTTTTCTGGCTATTTAGGGTCTCTGTCTCTGGGGAAACTTTAGATAACGAATGCATGAGCTCAGCCGAGTTCCTCTGCATCTCTCTCTTCACCTTCTGATAAGGAATCAACTGCTGACCGCGCTGGAAGCCTGCAAACCTGCAACATAGTAGCAAAGACGACTACTGCAACTCTGTAACGATGATCCTGCCGCCTTCTCGACTGCTTTCCTGGTGGCGCATGCTGTGGGGGTAGTCTGCCTCCTCTCTGCACTAGAAGCTCCGAAGAAATCTCCCGTGGGTCGACGGAATCTTCCCCCTGCAACCGCAGGCACCAAAAAGCTGCATTACCGGTCCCTTGGGTCTCCTCTCAGCACGACAAGCGAGGTCCCTCGAATCCAGCAACTCTGTCCAAGTGGCCCCCACAGTCCAGTGACTCTTCAGTCCAAGTTTGGTGGAGGTAAGTCCTTGCCTCACCTCGCTAGACTGCATTGCTGGGAACCGCGACTTTTGCAGCTACTCCGGCCTCCGTGCACTTCCAGCGGAAATCCTTTGTGCACAGTCCAGCCTGGGTCCACGGCACTCTAACCTGCATTGCACGACCTCCTAAGTTGTTCTCCGGCGACGTGGGACTTCTTTGTGCGACTTCGGGTGAGCACCGTTTCACGCATCCTCGTAGTACCTGCTGCTAAGAGGGCTCCTTGTCTTGCTCGACGTCCCCTCTACCTCCTGGTCTAATTTGCGACCTCCTGGTCCCTCCTGGGCCACAGCAGCATCCAAAAACGCTAACCGCACGATTTGCAGCTAGCAAGGCTTGTTGGCGTTCTTTCGGCGGGAAAACACTTCTGCACGACTCTACAAGGCGAGAGGGATCCGTCCTCCAAAGGGAAAGTCTCTATCCCTTTGCGTTCCTGCAGAAACCGCAGCTTCTTCTGTCCAGTAGAAGCTTCTTTGCACCCGCAGCTGGCATTTCCTGGGCATCTGCCCATCTCCGACTTGCTTGTGACTTTTGGACTTGGTCCCCTTGTTCCACAGGTACCCCAGATTGGAAATCCAGCGTTGTTGCATTGTTGGTTTGTGTCTTTCCTGCATTATTCCTCTAACACGACTTCTTTGTCCTTAGGGGAACTTTAGTGCACTTTGCACTCACTTTTCAGGGTCTTAGGGAGGGTTATTTTTCTAACTCTCACTATTTTCTAATAGTCCCAGCGACCCTTTACAAGGTCACATAGGTTTGGGGTCCATTCGTGGTTCGCATTCCACTTTTGGAGTATATGGTTTGTGTTGCCCCTATCCCTATGTTTCCCCATTGCATCCTATTGTAACTATACATTGTTTGCACTGTTTTCTAAGACTATACTGCATATTTTTGCTATGGTGTATATATATCTTGTGTATATTTCCTATCCTCTCACTGAGGGTACACTCTAAGATACTTTGGCATATTGTCATAAAAATAAAGTACCTTTATTTTTAGTATAACTGTGTATTGTGTTTTCTTATGATATTGTGCATATGACACTAAGTGGTACTGTAGTAGCTTCACACGTCTCCTAGTTCAGCCTAAGCTGCTCTGCTAAGCTACCATTATCTATCAGCCTAAGCTGCTAGACACCCTATACACTAATAAGGGATAACTGGGCCTGGTGCAAGGTGCAAGTACCCCTTGGTACTCACTACAAGCCAGTCCAGCCTCCTACAAATGTTTTAATAAAACAACTGTATTTTAGATAATAAGGCGTGAGCCGCAATAACCAGAGCCATACAACATAGTAGGATTGAAATAGTCACCAGGAGAGTAAAACATAAGAACAAAGCTATCATTGTGTCTATTAGTTTCTACTCTCCCTCTGCTTGATCTATTTTGAGCACAGCATGTTAAGCTTCTAGCTTGCCTTTCTGAATCACTGGGGAGACATCAGCCCTCATACCTGAGCAAAGGCCTGTGATCTGGTTCAGCATCTGCAACGAGGCAGTCAGCGTCTAGTTGTGGTTCCCTGGTCGGAATCTCCCTCCTTCGTGTATTGGGACAAGGAAGTGACTTTATAACTAATATGTCAGCGTGATCACAAAATGTCCCTACGCAGGAATGCCAAGTCTAAACTCCTACCACGTCTATCGGCAATGTACCAGACTGTATCCTTGACTGAAGCACAGAGTGAGACTCCAGTGCTGAAGTAGGCTAACAGTGTGATATGAATAAATAACAAAACCGTAGAGCTGGTTATTTGAAAAATAACAGTACGAAGCCTAATAAACAGCATTCAGAGCAAAGTGCACAGAGGCTCTAAGCTGCAAGCAAATGAATAAAATACATCCAGGGCAAAGTGCACAAAGGCCTAAAGCCCGAAGCTAACGCGCAAAGGATACGTAAAACTAACCACACTACAGTGTGTCAGCTGTGTTGTTTTCAAATTCATCCAACGTGAACTTGTCTTACTTTGATGGATGCAGACCGAAGTGTTGGAGCGCCATTGGCTGACCACTTAAAAGAGACTGTCACAGCAAATGTGTGTTTGTAAAGGATCAGTAGTTGGCAGCAGTGCTGATGGCGCTGGAGGTTGGACCGCATAGATACAAGCTGCCACACTGCTGCCAGTTTGCCTTTTTTGCTTGGCGGACAGCAGTCATGCCTGTATTCTTTATAATACAGCGGTCTTGGAACTGCCGACGTAGCAGTGTTTTTGGTACCACCAAAATTTTGGTCTGGTGGTCCAACCACCAAACTTGTAATCAGGCCCTGAAACTTGTAGGTTTGTGAGTATATGTTTGTAGTACTTAAGTAGAACAACTATATTACAAATAGATGTACTGCATAATTCAGTTTGTGCATTATCCCTTCCGTGTCTCTGTACAAAAATAGGGAAAGTGAGTCGTTTACTGGTGATACAAATAGGTCAAGCTATGAAGACCCACACTATTGAGAGAGGAATGGAATGCTTTCCTAAGAAAAACAACATTCTGTCGATGAAGGGAAAACAGACCTGATCCAGTTCTATATTCCTTTAACCCAAATCTAACTGAAAAAGAATACCGTTCAAGCTAAAGAGGCTAATTTCTGACACTTTTTTACTTTTTGGTGGTTCTCGTATGCTGTTGCTACTTTATTTTCTGTGTGGATCAATATTTTTTTTTCATGAAGGAGGAGTAAGAAACCTCTGAGACCATGAATTATGTTTGATTGCTCGCTGAGATTTGAAGCATGTTGTGCTTCTGATTATGTGCATCTCCCCTGTATGTCTATATTGTTTAAAGGTTCTACCCAACCTGCTAAAACTTCCTATGTAGTCAGCATTATTGGTAGGCAGAGCCCCTGCAATCTTCCCTTCTGTTGATTGACTGATTTGACCCACCTTTGAAGGGATTGTTATCTCACTGGCATGTGTATCACGTAATTAAGAGATTGATGTTCCAGTGATCTGCAGATGCTGCATTAATGTAATGAGATGGAGTTGAGCTCTATGGATGATTGAAGTAGTGGCTGACATTTAACCCTGTACACCAAGTTTGTAGGGGTATAAGGTGGAAAGTGAATTAAGTCAAAATGAATGATCATGTAATTATTAATTGTTATTTAATTATTAAACTCATTTTTAATTATATAATTTATGGAATATTTATTTATTGTACATATATTATAGTTGCAGACTGTAGGTTTGTAGTGGGGAAGGGTGGAAAGTTAATGAAGTAATACTTCATCAACAACGTATTCAAATTTGTTAATTCTTTAATTGATTTTTTATTTATGTAAAATCTGGATACTGATTTATTTTACTTATATTTTAGTTGAGAGATGCTAGGTTTTTAGAGGTATGGAGTGGGAAGTTAACTATTAGTTATTATTTGTAACTTATTTAATTGAATCTAAATAGGTAAATTGTGGAGCACTTCTTTAAATTAGTTGTATTTTAGGTGTGGGCTGGTGGGTTTGTAGGGGTCTAGTTCGGGATTTTATTTAGGTAATATTTAACAACTAATTATTGATTGTTAATTAATCATAAATATGTAAATTAAGTAATAAATTGTTGTGTTGTATTTTGGGTGTGGGCTGGTTGGTTTGTAGGGTTATAGGTTGGGAAATTAGCTAATTAGTTTTTCAATAACAATATTTATTAATTGATAATTAATTATTTTATTGCTGTTAGAAAGTGGATTATTGATAACCACAGGTAAGTGCCTACTCTCAGCAATAGGCCACTAACCCCCACTAGGTTCAGTTAGGTCTCAATAAATTAACCCCAGCTCAACCTTTGGTAGCTTGGCAATGAGCAACACGGCTTAACTTAGGAGACAAAGGGGCACATTAATACTCTGCTTGTGCCGGATTTTCATCATTTGTTTTTACACAAAGTCAGCGCAAAACTAAGACCATATTTATACTTTGACGCTAGACCCCGATAACGTCAAAATATCTCAGTGTACGTCATTTTCTAGATGCGTGAAACCGCCTTGCATTAATGACATGCAAGGTAGGCGTTCCCATCCAAAAAATTACTTAAACACCCCTACGCCATATTTATTCAACAGGGCAAAAATGGCGCACAGCTGGGAGGCAGAGCCGGAAAATTAAGTAAATTCCGATTTGCGTAAACAATTAACACCTGGGTCAGGGCAGGCGTTAAGGGACCTGTGGGCTCTGTTTCATGGTGGGAGACCATGGAAGCAGTCCACAGGTGCCGTTCCATGCACCCAGGGACACCCCCCCACACTAGCCCATCCCTGGAGGACACCTATGGATGGGGGGACCCATCCATGGTGAGTGCAGGTGAGTTCAGGTAAGTATAATTTTTATTTTTTTAGAGTGGCATTCAGGGGGCCTATCTTGGGCCCACCTACATGCCACTGTGCCCAATGGCCATGCCCAGGGGACAGAAGTCCCCTGGGCATGGCCATTGGGCAAGGGGGCATGACTCCTGTCTTTCCTAAGACCTCTGTGAAGATTTCTAAGTTTGAACTAAGATGATTTTTTGGGACAAAAATCTTCATCCGGGCCAAAGTTGAGTCTTGATCTGACATCCCTGGAGCCCTCCTCAGATATGCTGTGTGGGAAGTCCCGCCCAACTTTTTATCTTTGGACTTTGTCACTTTTTTGGAGCTTTTTCGCTCCGAGGTCAGGCGACCCTCCACAGCAAACTGATTTTGAGTGGATGTCATCAGATTGCCATTCCAGGAATCCCCGGTGAAATTCTGGAAGTCCAGGGATCTGTAGCTTTTCAGTACGATGAATCTGCAAGTCAGGCTGGGTTGCGGTCGACGTAAGCTGGCTTGACTCTCGATGGCGGTCCTCTTATTGAGCTTTTTAGCAAGTGTTCTCCAATCTTCTCCAAAATTCAGGATCTTCTTCCAGAAAGTCTTTGAAGGTCCTTTAGAAGTCCAAAGCTCACCCCAAGGTTCCAGAAGCTCTGAGTTGCTCCTTGAGGGTTATTACTCAAACTCCCAGAATGCACTTGGCTCAAGCTCCAAAATGACCACTGGACAGTGGTCAGCTGGTCAGTATCTTCAGGAGTTGATGCAGGGGACTCTGGTTAGGTATTTTCACCTGCAGCAAGCAGGGAGTCCCTCCTGGAACCAGTTGAAGCCAGGCAAAGTCGTTCTTGTGGTGAATCCCAAGTGTGCAGGTGTGGGTGAGGGTGGCTGGGGGTGTCCCTGGGGGCAGGGAAAGGCACCTGTGGGCTGCTTCCATCGTCTCCAACCATGGAAATGAGCCCGCAGGTCCCCTAATGCCTGCCCTGACCCAGCTGTTGAATAACGGCGCTAAACATGCTTAGAAGCATTATTTAAAGCCCTCCTCCTCCCGTGCGTGATTTTTTAAAGGGAGGATATATAAGGCGCAAAGGCCATAGAGTCATTTTTTGCCCGGGAACGCCTACCGTGCATCTCATTGACCCAAGGTAGTTTTTCACAGTAAAAAAATGACATTAACTCCAATGCTTCAAAATATAAAATATAAATATGGAGTAAATAAAAATGATGCAAATCTGTTGCAAACAGAGTATAAATATGCCCCTAAGTGGCTCATGTACAAGAATCTGATGCATCAGCTCCAAAACACCAGATTTTGTGCGCTGCCCTATGACCCCCTGACAACACCATGAATGCACTGTATTTATAGCACAGAGCTCCATGGTGCAGGTTGTCACAGATGCGTCAGAAATTCTGATGCATCTGTGGTGGTAAATTCACACATTGCTCGACAAGCCTCAAAAAATTATCCTGCTCCAGCAATGCGGGAGGCCCCCATTGAGAAAAGCCCTACATCTGTTTTATGCCTGCTCTGAGCAGGAAGTAAAATTCTGGTGCAGTGAAGCCACAGAATGGTGCAGTCAAATGTTGTAAATTTCACAGCATCAGTTCTGCGTGGCTTTTCCCATGGGAATGCCTGCCATGCGTACATTATACTTGGCACATGTATAATGTGATGCAAAGCTTTACAAACTGACACTTTCTGCCCAATGCATCAGTTTGCAAATGTGGAGTAGTACAGAGCACTGCTTGCGCCACTGTTGCTTAAAAAAAAAATGATGCAACATTGGTGCAAGTGCCTTGTAAATGACGCCCTAACTTCTTCAATTAAGATAAAGAAGATAGGGCCTCATTTAATACAACAACTTAAACAATGTGTGATTAACCTTCTTTAGATTTATTGGACATTGTTGACCAAGTTAATGCTATTCCCTACCATTATTTATAAAAAGGTGTAACTAAATGTTTCTTGCAGGTATGTTAGACATTACTGCACAGTTCACTGTCATTCTTGCATTAAAGGTGTTGCATACCATTATTAAACAAAGCGTGATTAATTTTCTTGCAGGTTAATTAGCCATGTTTGATTAAGTTACTGCTATTCCTTGCCATTATTTAAAACAGGGTGTAATCGGATTTTTCTTGCACTTTTGTTGGGCAGTATCGTACAGTTTACTGATATTCTCACTTTGTCATACATTAATTTGCAATATATTATTGTGTAATCCTAATTGTCACTCTGTAGCAGTGATACTCAAAGTACGGCCTGAGGGGCAGCATGCGGCCATCCTTACCTTTACATGTGGTCTGGGTCCTTTTGTCAACTGCAACACTGAACTGCTATTTACTGGACTCAGCGGTAATGCTAAATAAGCATGCAAACACATCCAGTTTTAATGGCATCTTGCAACAAAAGTGTAAAAGTATGAACAACTCTACTCAAAATTCAAAAAGTGTGTTTCAAAAACATGCATGACCTTTTCACCTTAGTGCATCAGATTAAATCAGTGCATTAAGAAGTATTTTTTTAAGTGATGGTTTTCAAGCATGTATTTAGAAACATTCATTTTTCCCCCCATCCTGACAACAATGCCAATAGTGAACTAAGAGGCAAGTCAAGTGTTATGTGTCACTCTTTGGTAGCCTGGATTCCTATTATACATGAACAATATTGAATATTATTAAATCAAACAAAGGAGAAGGTTATGTTCAGCACAGAGCTACAAGGCATGTAAGGCCCTCACTTGTGATAATGAATAAAAAAGATGGAAAGTAAATAAAACACTAGGGCCCATATTTATACTCTGTTTGAGCTGGATTAGTGTCATTTATTTTTATGCAAATCTGGCGCAAACTTAACATCATATTTATATTTTGACGCTAGACCCGTCTAGCGTCAAAATATCTGAGTTTGCGTCATTTTCTGGATGTGCGAAACCACCTTGCGTCAATCAGATGCAAGGTAGGCGTTCCCGTCCAAAAAATGACTCAAACAATCGTGCGCCATATTTATCCATCTGGGCAAAAATGACGCACAGCTGGGTAGTGGACCCGAAAAATGACGCAAACCCTGATTTGCGTCATATTTTAATGCCTGGGTCAGGGCTGGCATTAAAATGGGGCAAACACACCACTACTAAAGGAAAAAAACACAAGCAACACCATTGCTCAAGAAGGACAACTTGGAGGTGCTACTCATGCAGCATTCCAGACAACAGAGAGCACAGGACCAACAGCAGCAGCTACCACCACACCAACGTGGACCCCAAAGGCAACGCCGAAGGCAGGAGAGGCTCTTCAGGAGCAGGACACCCCTCCAGGGCCTCAAGGGACATGATTTCATCCGGAGGTCCAGACTCAACTGGCAAGCCATACAGCAGCTCGCTAGGGTCGCAAGGTGCTGAGGGAGGGTCGAGGACTGCTACTGCTCGATTAACCATGTCTTGAGGCATTTCCTGAAGGTCAGGAGATCCTGGGTCTGTCGAAGGTGGGCGGAGAGGGAGTTCCAGGTCTTGGCGGCAAGGTGGGAGAAGGATCAGCCATCGGCTGTAGTTTGATGGATGTGAGGGAATGCGGCGAGGGCAAGGTTGGTGGAGCAGTGTAGGCGGGTGGGAGTGTGGAAGGTGAGTCGCTCGTTGAGGTAGGCCAGGCTTGTGTTGTGAAGAGCCTTGTGAGCATGGATGAGGAGCTTGAAGGTGATCCTCTTGGTGACAGGGAGCCAGTGCAGGTCTCTGAAGTGGGCTGAGATGTGGTTGCGGCGTGGGATGTTGAGGATGAGGCATGCAGAGGCCTTCTGTATACGTTGTAGTTTCTTCTGGAGCTTGGCTGTGGTTCCTGTGTAGAGCGTGTTGCTGTAGTCCAGTCTGCTGCTGAGGAGAGCGTGGGGGACCGTCCTTCTTGTTTCTGTGGGGATCCATCCGAAGATCTTGCGAAGCATGCGGGGGATGTTAAAGCAGGAAGATGAGGCGGCGTTGACTTGCTGGGTCATGGTGAGTGATGAGTCTAGGATGAAGTCTAGATAGCGTGCGTGGGTGGTGGGAGTTGGTGCGGTTCCTAGGGTGGCTGGCCACCAGGAGTCGGCCCATGCGGAGCGATTGGAGCCAAGGATGAGGATTTCTGTCTTGTCTGAGTTAAGTTTGAGGAGGCTCTTCACCATCCAGATGGCGATGACATGCAGTCCGTCGTGTAGGTTGGTGTTGGCGATGGCAGGGTCCTTGGTGACTGAGAGGATCAGCTGGGTATCGTCGGCGTAGGAGACGATGTTAAGGTTGTGGGATCGGATGATGTTGGCGAGCGGTGCCATGTAGATGTTAAAAAGACTAGGGCTTAGAGAAGATCCGTGGGGAACGCCGCAGATGGTTTTGGTAGCCCCCGACAGGAAGGGAGGAAGGGTGACTCTCTGCGTTCTGCCAGAGAGGAAGGACGTGATCCAGTCAAGAGCTTTGTGGTGGATCCCTGCGTCGTGGAGGCGACTGCAGAGGGTGTGGTGACAGATGGTGTCAAAAGCAGCCAAGAGGTCCAGGAGGATGAGGGCCGTGGTTTCGCCTTTGTCAAGCATGTTCCTGATGTTGATGTTAGTGCCGATGAGGGCGGTCTCGGCGCTGTGGTTCCTACGGAATACTGATTGGGAGATGTCCAGGTTGTCTTCTAGGAAGCAGGTCAGTTGGCCGTTGACGATCTTCTTGATGACCTTCACCGGGAAGGGGAGGAGGGAGATGGGTCGGTAATTCTTGAGGTCATCGGGGTCCGCTTTGGGTTTCTTCAGAAGGGCGTTGACTTTGGCGTGCTTCCAGCTCTCTGGGAAGGTCGCGGTCTTGAAGGAGCTATTGATGATCATACGGAGTTGGGGGGCGATGATGAGGCTCGCTTTGTTAAAGACATGGTGGGGGGAGGGGTCGGAGGGAGAGCCGGAGTGGATGCTGCTAAGGGTTTTGATGGTGTCCTCGTCATTGATGTGGGTCCAGGAGAGCAGGAGGTTGGTGTGGCTGGGAGCGTCAGGGTTGGTGGTGGCCGTAGTGGTGATGGGGGATGACGAGTTGAAGCTATTGTGGATTTCTGTGATCTTTCAATGGAAAAAGGTGGCAAGGGAGTCGCAGAGGTCTTGCGAAGGATGGGGGTTGATGGAGCATGACCTGGGGTTGGTGAGTTCTTTGATGATGCTGAAGAGCCATTTGCTGACGTGGGCATTGTTGTTAATGCAGTCTTTGTAGAAGGAACTTTTGGTGGGCCAGATGAGCTGGTGGTGTTTGCAGATGGCTGCCTTTAGGGTGGTGTGATTGCTCTCTGTTGGTTTGTGGCACCACGTCTTCTCTATTTTCTGGCACTCTCGCTTGGAGGACTGAAGGTCGGCGGTAAACCAGATGGTCTTGGCGCTGGTGCTGTTGTTTGGGGATTTTCTGAGCTGAGCCAGGGTGTTGGCGCAGTCGTCTAGCCATCGTCTGAGGTTGAGGGCGGCTGTGTTGGGGTCATTGGTGCTAGGTGGCAGGGCCAGGGCGAGGGTAGAGATCAGTTGGTCTTCCGAGATCTTGTTCCAACTGCGGCAGGGGATCTGTTGTGGGCGGTGGTGAGCTGTGGGTTTCTGGAAGGTGAAATGGATGCAGCGGTGGTCGGTCTTCCAGGATGGACGATATGGCAATGGCCTTCTAGTCGGTAAGTCCATAAACCTAGTAATATACACAGGGCACAGCAACCCTGTAGGACACACAATACACACACCACTACATTGACACGTGGCCAGGAAGACACTGAGGTGTGACACAAGTAGTTATGTTGGATACCCTGACACAATGGGATACACACCAATGGACAAATGACAGCTGCCTATAACAATAGATGCCATTCTAGAGCTACAAGAGACCAATTTCAAACCACTTAGAGACAATGACATGGCCTGCACTGGAAGTACAACTTGGAAGATGAACCCTTTACTAATACATAAAACCACAAAGTCAATCCCACACCCTCCCAAGCAATAAGTACTGTGGAAGGGGTGTGCAATGTTTGTTGCTGCAGGTCAAACACCATGAGACACATAGCATGATGATGCTGACTCACATGTAGGTGACATGTAAATACTGAGGCAGTACCAACATCACACATCACTCCTGGGGTGACGTTGCCAGCTAGCAATAAGGAAGTGGACTGTGCTATGAACACATATTGATGTGACACTAATGAAAACTACACACTGCTGCACATACTGAAAGAGCCAATTCTCCATCTAAATAACAGATAAACAGGGAGATGGCCCTTCCTGCACAGATACATCCACCTCCACAAGCCAGTTAGCCAGCTTACCTGGAGCAAGTTCGGTAGTGTAGGTACAAGGTTGCACATGAGCCATTGGCAGAGCGAACCACAAAGGTCTACATAGAACCAAGTCACACATGGGACAATTGTGCATTGTCAATGCTGAACACTTCTGTGCTACCAACTTATGGAGATGTGTTGGGCATTGCCATCAAGCCCAAAGGGCCTCACTTCTGATTTTCATCTGCAGTTACATATGTCCAAGTGGATGGGATGTAGGGGTCATGTAGTGCAACCATGTTACCACTACATTGGAATCTACTGTGTGTGTGGAAGTATCATGCCCCCTGCAGTGAACGCACAGTAAAACATGTAGCTCACTACACAACGCGTGGGAGATACACACTGAACTGCAATTTGGAAAGTAAACCATAGATATCAGGCCAATGAGCCAAACACAAGTTGTCAAGTCAAACAACCCATTGCAATAAACCTCACAGAAGACCAGGATCCCACACAATTCCACAAACACATATGAGTCACAGACAACACAAGATATCATCTGCCATGCTACATGACATTCCTGGTGCAATCAACAACAAAATACTTACTCCTATTTTCTTTTTCAGCTGATCAGAGTTAAGGGATCCAGCCATGGATCATGGCCCCCACCCCCAACCCAAGCACAGCAGCAGAGCGTGCCTATAATGAGGCACATCGGAGGACACGTACCATTGTTGAACGGGCCTTTGGCATCCTGAAGTCCAGCTTCAGGTGCATGGACATTACCGGAGGCAGCCTTCTATATTCCCCAGAAATGGTCTGCAAGATCATATTGACTAGTGCCATCCTGCACAACTTTTATGTTAGGAGGAACATAATATATGAACCCCTATATGAACCCGAACAAGAACTGCCTCAGGAGGAGGAGGAAGCAGATGGTGACAGGGAAAATGAAGGGGAACATCTAAACAGAGCTGCAGGAATGCGTTGCAGACAGCAAATAGTTCAAAACTTTTTTCAACAATAGTCACTATAAACATATTGTTACGATATGGAGTTAAACACCTCACTTTATCACTCAATCCTGCTCTGGATACTTATTTATGCATCACATGTTCTTTAGGAATGTGAGTATTTCCTCAGGGAGCATGTCACAACAACAAATCTGACTACTTCTGATGCCACATCACATTTGATGCATATGGTTGTACAGCAAACATCACACACAGTTTGTAAAAAAACCATCTTTTCTATTTCACATATGAAGGGCAAAATCATAGGACCACAGCTATGACAGACATCCATGTTGCCAACATGGTCTACTGTAGCACATGACTCACAACTATGACATCTTCAATCATAAGGTGAATAAGCGCTTCATACATGAGGCAGTGGAACAGGAATGTATGAAAAGATCTTCGACATTAGTAAGTTTGACATTTGCTATCTCTGCAAGGAGCTTGTGTGACAAGAGGTGCATCAATCCTGAAAATGGATAGCGTGAGTGTCCAAGGTATGATAAGCAATGGTTACAAGACATGCCCTGCACAGTCCATCCCTGGTAATAAGTCCTGCCACAACCATGTTTTAAGACTCTGCCTTCCGTTCTCTAGGGGGTGCTGTAAATGGACTATCTGTACCCTGGGAATCATCATCAACACTCACCTAGACTCCCATTCTGACTCCTGTTTGCTTCCCTTTTCTACATGGCATGCCATAGTACAACTACATTAGCCTGCATGGACTTCAGGTCCCATAATGCACTCCCTGGTAGTCGGTAAGACCTGTAGTCTTCTGTCCATAGCTTTCCATGGGAAAAGTCCGGTTGGACCCATATACTGGATTCTCTCCTCCAGGACTTGTGAGAGACTGAAGCTGCACACACCTGTAAGCTCTCACGTGCAGCCCAGCCATTTGACTCTGGCCTGGCCTTGCTGCTGCCTGGAAATGCTTACAAACTGCCATTCCCTGAAGCTCCTTGTCGTGTATTGGAGTACAATTCATTTGTGTATCAGAGCCCTTGCTGGATTGTGTTACAGTCTTGATTACCCCTGAAAATGCTCTCTGTTTCCACAGTGTTGTTCCTGGTTGTCCCAGTCAGACTCTGGTACCTGTTTTTCAGCCTTGTTCATTTTGGTTCCTGACAGAGCCTGCTTTCTGTTAGCCAGACCTGTTCCAGTCTTTGCGTCAACTAGAGTCTGTTCCCTGTGCCTGCATTTGCCTCCTCGTTGTTTCCCTTGCCCTCCATTTCCTCTTGGGGTATTTTGTCTGGTAAGTGTACTATATGTCCTCAACTATATATAAATGTTTGATTTTGAATTTGTACTGGCACATGGTTTCCAGGAGGCTAATACAGCCCCATCCTTTGTCTAGTTTCGCATGTATTCATTCGTAGCAAACAGTGACAGTGTGATATGGCTGTATTCCTTGACTTGTTACTGTGTCTCAAACCCAACAAACAAGGGCTAGTCTTGTGTATGTAAGGACAATCCATGTTTGTCCCCTGGGGGTCCAGACACAGATTCACTTCTGCCGCCACCTCTCGATGGGGCTTGCGTGGTGACTAGCTGTGAGATTAATCTGCACAGATGTACTGACGTTCCCTGTTGCTGTGGGAAGTTCAGAGCCATACCCTGTGTACAAACATAGTGATGAGCCCTGCGTGTTTGTACATTACTGGTCCGTTACATATTTGTCAACTGAGGTTCCTCTGTCTTCACTCTTTTGTATTGTCTGCTGTACCATAGCTGCCCTATCCTCTTGTATGCCTTTAGCTGATCTTTGGCGTTAGGACAAATCTGCTTTGAAAGATACTCTGTGAACTCAAGCGTTGCCTCAACAGACTCCTGACTAGACCTGCACGAAACCGTAACACCATTGAGCCCAATACTGACACACAGCACACATGTCCACACACTTGAACTGGACAATTTTGTGCAATGCACCTCTGAAAATATGTGAATACATACAGCCTGGGCTGCTGGTCCACCACAGCCACAGAAGGAACATAGGTAATTTACATTAGTTAAACTGACGTGCACATGACAATTTTATGATTGGAATTGAGGCTCTGTCTTGCAAACACTGTACCTACCAAACATGTTCAAATGCCTGACTTATGGGTAGTTTACACACAAGTCACCATGAAGTGGTAGGAAATGATTAATGACATGTGAGGGGTAACATATCTGACATAGCTCTCATCAGCCACCCTCAATCTTCCCTGTGTATTGTTTGTTGTGGGAAATGTAATGTCCCCAAAGTCAAACAACTACACACAGCAAATGAGTTGACATATATTACAAATACATATCATGATTGTTGTACCTCATTGATTGCCATCTGATGTTGATACCCATTTGTAACACATTCATACGCGAACATCACGTCAAATGTATTGCATGCCGTTCCATCAGAAACACACATACAGTTGTAACAGTTAATTCACAAACAAAACACACAGGCCACGATTTATATTTTTGCAGCACAGCCTTGCCATCATTTATTGACGCAAAATCTGCGCAAACTTACAAATTCCATTTAAATTTCCTAACTTTGCGCTGCTTTTGTGTCAGTAAAAAAAGGGAATTCCTGATCAAAGATAGTAGAAATGTGGGCCGTACTTGCATGGTCTACCACATGTGGCTAAACACTAGAACACACACTGGAGGCCATACCATCCTATCTTCATCTACATTCAGGCTGCATGCATGTTAATTAATGAAAAATCACGCAAACACAGTTTGAGTCAGAAATTTTGATGCAAATGCGTCAAACAACACGTAAACGCAAACTAAACATCAATGGGTCCCTAGCGTTAATTCCACCAACGCATCCCACGCATGCGGATATCCATAAAAATAGTAGTTTCCTGGTAATGCGTGAGATTGTGCCACACATGTAGCTTATGCATCAAAATAATTCATGCAAACTAAGTATGCGTCAAAAAAATTACACGCAAGATGGAAAACGGGGGCAAAGGGGACTGGAAGTGATGTAATAGGAAATCCTGTTTACAGACATGGTACAGTGGGTGTACTTTCACTTTCACTTTGCAATCTGTAATTTTTCTTGACTGTGTGGTGGTGTGTTGGTCTTGCTCTCTTGTGGCCTGTGTATATTGTCTCTTGTGTGGTCTACCTTTTGTCTTTTTATGTATCCGTATTGTATTTTGTACCTGTGTAAGTGTTTTTGTGTCTTTTATTGTTGTCTGAATTGTATTTGTACTGTCGGGTGTCTGTTTGTGGGTTAGATTAGTTGGGGTCTGTCACTGGGGTTTGTAAGTTTCCTTTTTTCTACTTTCTTGTCCTTTATTTTTCATTTTATTGTCAAAATACTGTGCCGTACCACGTCGGGAAGGGCGAGGCTGGGGCGCATGGGTGAGGAGGAGCTATAAACTTTTGTGTGGCTGGTGTGCCACTTCCTTCCAATGATGCTGGAGGCAGGGGGCCGTGTGATACAGAGGTATCACACGGAGGTATCACACGGAGGCAAGACGGCTGCGTTGGGTGAAGGTGCTCTTCCACCTTCAACGAGTATTCAACACCTCCCGGAACAAGCACCAGCTGAAGCATCGCGAGGCTGAACTGGTGGCCCGAGAACAGGACATGCTGGGTGTGGTGATCGGTGGCCCTGTTGGTGACAAATGTGTACAGTAGAATGCTCCTGAGTGACAGTAGCAGATGTCTTGACGTGCTACATGCAATGTTTGTGTCCATGTGGAATTCAAGTTGAACAAACTGTTAGTGTACCAGTAATGAGATGTATTACACATGTTTATACATGATAACAATGCAGTACAGAGTTTCGTTGAGCCATGTTTGACTATTATACAGGGCCAAATGTACCAAGCTATTTATGACTTTCACTAATGCCTGAGTTTAATGAATTTTTGTGTTTGAGTCAGGACAAATATTCATTCAAATGCAAAAACCAAAATTTGCCATTCTGCTATCAGATTGCACAGTCACAAAACAGGGTTATCTAGTGGCATTTAGGAATAGGCGTTCCAGTCCTATCATTGAGTCACAGGCAACTATTTGTTTTATTCTTGAGCACAAATGCTGGCATCCGTTTCAACTTGATGCTAAACCATTTTCAAAAGGGGAGGGATCCCCATGGGATCCCTTCCTTTTTCTGAATGCATGGTCAAAAACTTTTTCTGAGCATGAAGTTGTGCCATGGACCACTGACTGCTTCTAAAAATTTATTTCAGTAATGAAATACGTTTCTAAAATACTTTAGGTTTACCCCTGCTGAAATAAGGCTGCGTTTCAACAAATTTTTACATCCAAATATGAAAGCAATCACAGACATGGTGGTCTGCTGAGCTCAGCAGACCAGCATCCCTGTGAGTGCCGCCATTCCCAAGGGGTTTGCAAAATGAGACCTACCTCATCATTATTCGAGAGGTAGGTCATTTGATACCCCATTTTTGAATTGCAAACATTGTCATTTTAAGTGTTCTACCTTTGATCATCCAACTTGCTAATTGCTAGTTGCTAAGTCTCGCAATGTGTGAATTACAATACCTGATATAGGTACATGTAGCCCGGAGTGACACATTTTAGGTGCAATGACTACACCTGTGCCCATGCATTCTGTAAATGATGATCAGTTAAGACACTGTCAGCATACCATATTTTGCAGTTTAGGGACAGCAAAGTGGGCAATCCATGTTTAGCACTAAATTGTCATCATTACGCGCACACAATCCCTGTCATCATGTTGTCATAGGGGGCATATACGACTTAGGGGACACTGCCAATGGGGCATTTGTTACCTACATACAACTGTGCCACTTCTGTTATGGACCACTGAAAGCACGATAATTGCTGATGAAAAATTGACCTACATGTCCATCACACAATTACTCATTGTCCCTTGATGCACAAACCACAATACCTAAGTCACTTGTATTGCAGTGCACCAGGGAAGTGCCATTGAAATTGGCACACAATTACAAATAATGTAATGGAGTACCATCTGAAATGGATCTGCCACATAAGTTTGTAGTCAGGTTTAGCATCACATGATTGTTAGGGCCAGTGCATGTGTGCATATGTGTGCCTATCACTCACTGGAGTGTCAGTGTCAATGCAAGTATTCAGTGGTATGTCTGTTGGAGTGTCTACATGCCTGATCTGCAGCTCAATCATATAAAATGTTACACACTGTGATATTCTGTTCCCACGTTTGTACAGTGATCAGACATTGAGCATATGTAGGAGGCTGGCCTGGCTTATAGTGGGAACCTGATGGTACATACACTTTGTGCCAGGTCCAGTTATCCCTTATTAGTAGATTAGTAGTGTTCTAGCAGTTTAGGCTGATAGAGGTAGCTATAGCAGAGCAACGTAAGCTGAACTAGGAGACATGCAAAGCTCATTCTGTACCACTTATATTATATAGCACTATATCATGAGAATCGCAATACTCAGAGTTACTAAATATAAAGGTACTTTATTTTAGTGACAATGTGCCAAAAATATCTCAGAGGATATACTCCCTTAGGAAATAAGTAAAATACACAAAATATACACACAAACCAAAGTCAGGTAAGTAACAGCTAGAAAAGTAGTGCAAATACTGTAGAATACAATAGGATGCAATAGGCTTAGGGGCAACACAAACCATATACTAAGAAAGTGGAATGTGAACCACTTAGGGACCCCAGGCATAGTGTAGTGTGTAGAGGGTTGCTGGGAGTGGAAGAAAACACTAAGGGTGTCCAAGCTACCCCACCCCAAGACCCTGAAAAGTAGGAGTAAAGTTACCCTACTTCCCCAGAAACACACTAAAGTCGTGATAGGAGATTCTGCAAAGACCACAAATGACTGCAAAGCCCTGAAGATGGATTCTTGGACCTGAGGACCTGCAAAGGAAGGGGACCAAGTCCAAGAGTCACGAAAGTGTTCAGGAGGGGCAAGAGCCCACTAAACTCCGGATGAAGGTAAAAAATGGCTGCCTCTAGGTGGAAGAAGCTGAAGATTCTGCAACAACGGAAGATGCCAGGAACATCTCCTTTGCACAGAAGATGTCCCATGGTATGCTGGAGGATGCAAAGTTCTTTCCACGCAGAAATACCACAAACAAGCCTTGCTAGCTGCAAAGGTCACAGTTAAAGAAATTGGTACTGCCTGGGCCCAGGAAGGACCAGGAGATCGCCACTTGGTGGAGGAGACAGAGGGGGCACTCAGCAATACAGAGAACCCATCAAAAAGCAGGCAGCACCCACAGAAGTACTTGAACATGGGTTCAAGAAAACTGAGCATGGCAGTCGTCTCAACAATCTAAAGGAGGGTCCTACTAAGCCGGTGGTCAACTCAGTAAGTTCAGCAATGCAGGACGAAGCGCTGGGGACATGGGCTGTGCTGTGCATGAAGGATTCCTTGCAAAAGTGCACAGAAGCCCTAGCAACTGCAGTTCACGCAGTACACATGATTACTGACTGGCGTGGGATGGCAAGGATTTACCTCCACCAAATTTTGACAGATGGACCACTGGACTGTCAGGGTCACTTGGATCCAGCTCCTGTGTTCCAGAGACCAAGCTTATCACGATGAGAGGGGACCCAGAGGAATGGTGTAGCAGAAGTTTGGTGCCTGCGTTAGCTGGGGGAAGATTCCGCTGACCCACAGGAGATTTCTTCCTGGCTTCCTGTGCAGGGTGAAGGCAGACAGCCCTCAGAGCTGCACCACCAGGAAACAGTCGAGAAAGCCGGCAGGATTAGGTGCTCCAATGTCGCTGCTGGTAGTCTTCTTGCTACTTTGTTGCAGTTTTGCAGGGGTCCTGGAGCAGTCAGCGGTCGATCCTTGGTAGAAGTCGAAGAGAGAGATGCAAAGGTACTCTAGTGAGCTCTTGCATTCGTTATCTGAAGAGAAGCCCACAGAAGAGACTCTAAATAGCCCTCAGAGGAGGATTGGCCACCTAGTCATGTGTAGTGCACGCGTGTAATGGTGTACCCACACTCACAAATTCCAGGGAAATTGCCCTGAACTATGTGGGGGTACCTTGGCTAGTGCTAGGGTGCCCTCATACTTAGTAACTTTGCACCTAACCTTCACCAAGTGAAGGTTAGACATATAGGTGACTTATAAGTTACTTAAGTGCAGTGTGAAATGGCTGTAAAATAACGTGGACGTTATTTCACTCAGGCTGCAGTGGCAGTCCTGTGTAATATTGATCTGAGCTCCCTATGGGTGGCAAAAGAAATGCTGCAGCTCATAGGGATCGCCTGGAACCCCAATACCCTGGGTACCTAGGTACCATATACTAGGGTGCCAATCAGAATTGGTAAAAATGGTCACTAGCCTGCAGTGACAATTTTAAAGCTAGAGAGAGCATAAGCACTGAGGTTCTGATTAGCAGAGCCTCAGTGACACAGTTAGGCACCACACAGGGAACACATTCAGGCCACAACTATGAACACTGGGGTCCTGGTTAGCAGGATCCCAGTGAGACAGGCAAAAACAAACTGACACACAAGTAAAAAGTGGGGGTAACATGCCAGGCAAGATAGTACTTTCCTACAGCATATTTCTCCTCTCCATGTCTTACAGGTGGGCCAGCCCCCTATACCATCAGGGAAGTGGCTCGATTCGAGGACCCAAACGTATCCAGTAAGTGTGAACATGTTTGTCCTGTGTTGTGATTGCAGCAGTTGTGTGATTAACCCTTGTGTCTTGCAAGATATGATGAGCTGGCACATGATTTGATATATGACTTGACGGGAGGTTGACATGGTGTTCCATGCGAGGGTTAGACATTCACTGGCAGAGAGTCATATCTTGGGAGTTGTGTGCTGCGCAATAGGCAGCAGCAGGTGAACAAGGTAATTGGTAGCCACATGTAGGCCCACATTTGATTTGGAGGTGGTCCAGTGTCAGAATATTGACAGCAAGTCATACCCTAATTTACACAAGACAGTGATGCATCAGTTTTCCACACAAAATTGCACATCCCTGTATTGTAATGTACATGTAGGACTGTATGGGTGACTGTCCCCCAGCATCTAGCCTCAAATGTTGTACTCCATTTACGTCGCACTTAAATGGTATATCATAGGCGTGCATGCAGGTCAAGGCCAGATGTGTGCTTGCATCAATGTGGGTGATTCAGGAAATGGGTCAGGCAGATCAGATGTTGATGGTTGTCCACAATTGGAAACATGAATGTAGATGTGATGGACCAATGGATACCTCACTCCTAGTTGGCAGGCCTCCTTACATGTGTTCCACTCACTAAATCCATGTACAGCTGGACAAGGCTTTGTGGTTGTCCTTGACGGTTGTGATGATGTATTGCATGCCCATCCCCCCTGAGGCACAGGGGTAGAGGGAGAAAATATATGTAGGTAGGTGTGATGGTCACCGTGTAGATGAAAGACATCTAATTCAAGCATGCATGTGTCCCAAACAACACTGACCCCTTATGATTAGCAACTGCATACCATCCTGCCAATAACACATACAAATCACAGGTCTTGTGTGCCTTGTTGTTGATCCAGCTGATAGGGATTAGTCACCCTGGCACATGTTGAGTACTTGCTGCATTTGCATTGTGACACATTGCACTATATAAATGCACAGATCACTTAATTTGGTACACACCTTGTTGTGCTTTGCTGTTAAATACTTGATGGGTGGGCTGTGTTGCCATTTCTTTCCTCAGGGACAATTTATAATCTGTACTGTGATTTGGACTGCATGTGCAATTTGAGCGAGGGTGTTGGAATATCATCTGTACATGCATCACACAATGATGACACTAATGTATGCCTGTCTCCTTTTCACAGCTGCCAACATGAATGCCACAGAGATTAGAGAGTTCCAGAGGCGGGCAGTGAGATACAGGCATATCCTGGATATGGAGTCTGGCTTTAGAACGATGGCAAGATGCTATCGTCGGGAGAGAGCCACTGGAGCATGGCGGGCTTTTAGCCAAGGGGGCCCGTCACTGGCCACAACAAGTGTCGCACCACCACAACTGCAGGCAGTGGCACAGTGGCCACCAGTATATCAGCCACACCTGCTGCACCCTCAGCCTCGGGAGCTACAGCCACAACTCCTGCTGCACTGTCACTTCCAGCACGCCCAACTACGGCACCTGCAGTTGCTACAACATCAGGGACACAGACTGCCACAGCAGCTGCTTTGGACATGGCCACAATCAGGCTACTCCAGAGGGACATGCGGAAGGTCCTGAAGAAAATGGACAGTCTTCAATGGGACGTTGATCGTAATAGCCAGAGGCTCAAATCAATAAAGAAAACTCTGAGGAGGGCAAACCTCTAAGTCCTGCATTGCCTCACCCCTAATTCCGTCCCCTCCCTCCTCTTTCCTTCTCCTGTTTATTAGTGGGTTTAGGGATAGGTTAGAGTAGGTTATTAGTTTAGATAGGATAGGTAGGTTGGGGGGTTATATTATTACATGTTAGTTTGTGGGTGGGTGGGTCGGTGGGGGTTGAGGTTGGGGCTTTTGTGTATTCTATCATAATTTTTTTTTTTAAATACAAAAAATACATATTTGTTTAGTATTAGATAGTATCTGTTTAGGTTAGTATATGTTGTCCTACATGTGTCCCGTCATATAAGAGGGTGTGGGGGTTACTGTTTAAAGTGTTTAGTTAAACGTGGTAAGTAAGTTTAACATAGGGTAGTTAGGGTCAGTTGTGGGTAATGTATAGTTAGGCTAGGTTATGTTAGTATAGGTGTGTGACAAAGTTTAAAGTTTTCTTTTAGACATAGTTAATACAGTTTTAGGTACTCCTTTATGGTATGTGTCATATGCTTGGGGATCTGGGTCTTTGCATGAGTATACAGTGCCAAATTTGTGTTGGCCTGTGTATTCCGTCCTGCATCCACAACCCACTCTTGACATGTTAATTCCCACTTCCAACTGAGCTGTCACATTGGCAGCTACATCAAAGCTACATTTCTATGCATTTGCCATTCATTGTTCCCACCACTCAAGGTGACTGTGGTTCCCATGTATTAGACAGGTAGGTGTGTTTTTTAAACTGTCATCGTTTGGGTCCTGTGTCGGAGTCTTGGGCACTGTGGGACGTCTGCCTGCAACCTGATGTTCATGTCAACCCAGATAGTCTGAGTGGTGTCAATTTCTTATGAGGTTAAGTATACCAAATTCACGCCTATGGGTTTACATTTAAATTGTACTCCCTGCTGACGTTATTGGCCAAACACTCTACACAGCCATTCCTGCTATATGTTGTGGTTGTGGCATGTATGTTTTGAGTCAAATGTCACATACACAATGATTGTCTTGTAGGGGATGAGGCCAGCATTGAGTTTAATCATGTAGATACCTTGGGCCTGACATATACTATTTTTACACAGCAGTTGACTCATTTGTTAACGCAACAGCAGCACAAACTTATAAATTGCAATGATATTTTGTGAGTTTGTGCTGCTTTTACTTCCGAAATGAGCAACAAGCAGCACAGATGATATAATAGATATCAGCCCACATTATTTCTGTGCTCTTGTATTAATACTCTGTGACCATTGACATGTTACATGCATCACAAATCTCCAGCAAAGTAGGTGTGTCACATTACACAGAGACAAAGTGGTTGTGTAGGTGCTGTTTATTTTAAAGTGTTGTAGTGCAATATTTACATAGTCCAGGTTTGTGAGTCCATTAGTGTGACGCTATTGTGATGCAACACAAGTGCAATGTTGAGGGACATATCATTGGACATGCTGCGATGTAGTGTCATTCAGTGCAGAGGAACATGAATTGCCAATTGGGTAGTGAGAGACAATTGCAGTCCATAGGGGTAAGGTTAACGGTGTTGGAGAAGAGTGCATGTAGCAAGACTGGCATGTTGTCAAGCACAGGTCAAAGGAAAAAACAGTGCCCATGTGGCATGGGTTGGTGCTACCAGGTACTCCCACGGGTGAAGGTGATCTGTTCCACATCTTCATCCTCTGATGTGTGTGTCATCTTCTCTGCCCTTGATGGTGGTGGTGGTGGGTTCAAGGGGGCAACACACACTTCAGTGGTTGGAGAAGTAGACTCCGAATTCCCTGTAGCTGCCAACTGTGGAACTATTAAGGGCATAACTGCAGCAAGGAGGAGCTGCTGGTTATTGAGTATGGCAGCAACATCCCTGTGGTAGGCAGCCATGTCTGCCCTGAGGGAGTCCAGCTTGTTGTTATGCATGCAGCTGCAAGATTGGAGGCCAGGTGTTGTGTCAACTTCCTCACAGCAGTGGTAAGGTGCCTCACACACTGTTGGAGTCCTTGCAGTAGTGATTGTTGGACTTGCATGGCTGCTGACTGTTCTGTGATGTCATCATGCAGATGCGCATCCCTGCAAGGCTGACTGCCATAGTTTGCATCCTCACCTGCACCTCCTTGGCCAGCTCCCGCTGTAATCCCACTACTGTCATCTCAAAGGTGGTCCCAGTGTCATCAGAGTCCTCAGCTGTGTTGGAGCTGGCAGGTCCTACTATTGGGGTGGCGGGTGGGTCCTCTGAGATGGCTGCTACATGTGCTCCTCCTTGCGACTGGAAGTGGTGTCTGGAGGGTTCCCAGGACATCTTGGAGGGTTTCCTCGCTAATGGTTGTCAGCTCATCATCAGGGTTGTCCAGGACAGGCAGATCCATAGGAGAGCCACTGTCCACTTCAATGAGATATTGTACAATTATTGTGTCTGTGTTGTGGCAGTTGTAATGTGACGTTGCTGACTTCCTATTGTTGGAACATTGTAATCTGGGTTCCCGTTCATTGTTCCTGTCATTCATGTTTGCATTCTCTCAGGCCTATGCCCCACCAGCATGTCAAATGTAGTGTTGGCAGATTAGGGAACTGTCTGTGTCACATCCTCTAGGTGTAGGTTCTGTCCAAATTGTGGCTTGCCACCCTCTTGTCCTAATCAACCCTCCCTCTGCTCTCATTTGCATGGTGAGGCCTTGCAATGCTTGTTGGTGTACTGATGCCACATGCACCACACATAACATTATGGCCCTGTCCCAGTCTATCATTTTTCACATACACATATACAGTGCTGATACCTAGCACCATACCATGTATTGCATTTCCATGAAACAATACATGTGTCACCCTTGTTAGTTTCTCATGTTGATGTTTGCATATGTGTACTACATTGCATTGCACTGATGGGCCTGGCAGAGTTCCATTTCCTCCTATGACTGTGTGGGTGTGTTTGCCTAGCAACACACATATGTCCCCCATCAATGCAGTTGTCTTAGCACTATGACACTTGAGATGTTGCATGGTGGCATTGCAGCAATTGTGACACAGGCACATGGGTAGACCCTGGAATGGGCAGCATGGGTATGCAACATAATGTATGTGACAGTGCCTGATGTTTATTGAGTCTATGGACATGAGCAGTTGACATGAGTTGCACTTGGATAGGGATTGAAGGGGATTGATCATGTAGTCATACTGATCCCTCATTTTGAGTGTGTTTGTGCCATGGGCACCTAACTGCCATTTCCTAATTGACCTGCACACACAGCACATGTAGTAGTGGAAAGTGTTGTCAATGGTAAATGTGGCTGGAGCCAATGGCCTGAGACTGGGTATTGTCCTCTAGTTTACATTCTGACAATACCAGCTGTCCTGTGACGGCAGCCCAGTTTTACGTTCTACCCTACCCACCTGGTCTGCTATAGCGTTTCCAGCAGCATTGGTATGGTGGTGTACCCCCTTGCAAAGATTTTTGTTGTGTTGTGCTGTGGATGCCCCTGCACAGCCCATGCCGTGCCCCTTTACCCTTTCCACTGCGTGATTTCCATTGCTGACATGCATTGTGTAGTAGGTATGTACCTCCCCCTTCTTGCACCTGCCATTAAGGCATTTTTGTCCCCAATACAACTTACCCGGCATAAATGTTGTTTCCTGGAAGTCTGTGCTGCCCTGTCCTGCAATTCCTGTGACGATCTCCTCCGGGATGACGGCTGCAACCATCTCCTCCATCTCGTCCAGGGCCTCCTGCGGTGCTGGACTTCCACCTCCAGTCTGCAGTGCTGCCTTCCCGTTCCTTGCCATTTTTTTTTTTGTCCTGCGCTTGCAGTCATGCCAGCATTTCTTACACTCAGTGGCAGTTCTCCTGACCTCTGCCACACTGTTAATCTTGTCCACAATTTGTTGCCAAATTGCCTCTCTCCTTCCAATTGGCAATTTAGAGGTGATAAATAATTGATGCTGGTGCTCCGTCACCTCTATGACCACTATTTCATTCTCCTCTGCACTGAAGCGACACTTCCTCTTCTTCTTGTCTCTCCCCTGGGTCTTGTCTGTGTCCTCCTGGCTGGTTCCTGGAAGATTGAGGTCTCCCTGGGGTCTTTCCTGGCTTCTGGGATCCATTTTGGAGCTCCTTAGCACTGTTTGCTGCATTTGCGTCACTTTTTTACGCTATTGCTGTAAAAAATGGTGCATATCTGGTTTGCAATGTTTTCCATGTCGCAAACTGGATTAGACACATGAGTGGCGAGAAGAAATGGCATTAGCCCCCATTCAATTTTTGGACGCAAATCTGCATTAGCGCAGTTTTGCATCAAAAAGTATAAATCTGGCCCTAGGAATCACACAGTTTACTGAAGTGGAGAAGGCTGAATTAATCCTAGATTACTATTTTCACATTGTGCAGTTCAGACATGAAATGTATATGCTTCACTTCCCCTGTGCCTACTTTGCAGCCAACCTCTATCCACCACTCTTCTGGTATCAATGCAGCCGTCGTCACATTACAGTTCAAATTGTGTGGCTCCTGTGAAAATGTTTGTGGGGAACCATGCTCTACAGGGTATTAAGTTCATATCCACAAACAATCTTTTGTTTTGACCAAATTGTATTTTTATATATATAATTTTATAGCAATTGTTGTATAGCAACTGTCCCATTCTCTACAGCAATGTTACAACTGTTTTGACCCTCAATCTCATGGTATCAAGTAGTATTTTACAGTTACGTTCGTCACACTTCTTCCAGTATTTGCAATCCTTCCCAGCATGGCAGCAGCTAACGAGAGCCAATGCCCTCCTTTTCTTAATGAATTGAGAGAGCGAGAATTACCCTAAACAATGGATTAAATTATTTGAAACTTACCTTATTGTTATATGAGGAGACAAGTTAAGTCCGTTTAGAAAACGACATGTTACACAATATTGGGACAAAGGGGAGAAATATTTATGAAAATCTTCTCACAATCACAGTAGAGGAAAGGGGGGAAGAAGGAGAAGCTTGACAGGATGTATATCAAATTACTCTTAAGACACTAGAAAGTTATTAAAATGAAAAGATTAATGTTCTATTAGAAACATGCATTTTTATAGCGGTCAAGGATCCATCCCCCAACTGTGGATTTGGATCTTTAGCAGACTTGTTAACACAAGACCAACTTGTAAGATGCACTAATGATCCTAAAATCCAAGAAAAATTTTCTGATTATGAATTCCAATCCACAAGAAGCAATAGACATAGCTAAAGGCATTGAACACACCGCTGAGTGCGAAAAAGAGATGAAAATTGCTTCAGATAATTCCACTCATATAAATGTTATCATTAAAATATAGAATACAGGAGAAGATGAAATACAGATACAAAAGTCCAAAACAAAACCTAACAGATCTGTCAGACTAAAATGCTACAGGGGTGTCAAAACCAACCATCTAGCTAATTGTGGTAAGTGTTCTGTAAAAAACGTGTTCTGCAGGAAATGTAACAAAAGGAGACATTTTGCCAACATATGCAGAAACACTACAGCAGAGAAATAGATGTAATCAGGTCCATGAATGAGGAAGAGTCAGACAACAAAATTGTTCTCCATGTACATTCTATAAAGCAGAGTGAAGGTATAAATTATCCCACTTATGAGATAGCTCTTAATGGAGTAAAAGTCAATATTTACATAGATAGATGCTCACATATACATTCATAGATGAAAGTCCCTTCCAAGACAAATGCGCATTAAACAAATATGATTTGTAATCTCCTGACATCCAACCAAAAAGTTATAATAGAGACCACATCCCACTGGAAAGATTGGTAAAAATGCACGTTTTGTTTTGTTTAGAGACAGAAACACAGTAACAGTAACAACTATTAGTTGGGAAACACCAAAAATATTTAGGTATAAAACTGGATCGAAATAGCAAAGAACAAGTACTAGTCATAGACAGATGAATAATAGGTCAAGGACATTTGCAAAGATTTTCTGGAGGTCGATTTAGAAAAAAATAGGGTTTGCTCAAAGATATTGTACACACAATAAGATCAAAGGATGACACCATACCAGTAGTGCATAAAACTGGTCATGTTCCATTTCCCATGAAGGAACCCCTTGAAAAACTACATAAATTAGAATCTGACGGTGATCCCAAAAATATTGAAGGTTCAAAGCGGCTATGTAATAGCTACAAACATTAATTCAAAATAAATCATGTGTTGTTTTGAAAGATTTTAACTGGATGGAAAGGTATCAACTTCTTAGAACTAATGAGATGTTGAGGCTAGTAAAATATTCTAAATACTTTATGGTACTAGAGCTCACCTCTGCATACCACAAGGTTGTGCCCCATTCAGATTCCAAGTCCCTCACATCTTTTACTACACCCTTCAGAGCATACAGGGCCGTATTTATACTCTGGTTGCGCCGAATTTGCGTCGTTTTTTTCGTCGCAAATTCGACGCTAAACTAACGCCAACTAACGCCATATTTATACTATGGCGTTAGACGCTTCGGGCGCCAAAGTGCCCGGAGTGTGCGTCATTTTTTAGCGTGAACCCCTTCCTTGCGTTAATGATATGCAAGGGAGGCGTTCCCGTCTTAAAAAATGACTCCCAGGCCTTTACGTGGTATTTATACTCCCGGGCAAAAGAGACGCCCGGGAGTGGGCGTGGCTAAAAACGGCGCATTTGTGCCGCTTTTTAACGCCTGGGTCAGGCATGGCGTTAAGGGACAAGTGGGCTCAAAATGAGCCCAGAGTGCCCTCCCCTGCCCCCAGGGACCCTCCCTGCCACCCTTGCCCACCCCAGGAGGACACCCAAGGCTGGAGGGACCCACCCCAGGGACATTCAGGTAAGTTCAGGTAAGTATTATTATTTTTTTTTTTAATAATTTTTTGTGGCATAGGGGGGCCTGATTTGTGCCCCCCTACATGCCACTATGCCCAATGACCATGCCCAGGGGACAGAAGTCCCCTGGGCATGGCCATTGGGCAAGGGGGCATGACTCCTATCTTTACAATGATAGGAGTCATGTTGATGGGGGATGGGCGTCGTTAAAAAATGGCGCAAGTCGGGTTAAGACGATTTTTTTGCCTCAACCTGACTTGCCCCATTTTAAGACGCCCTAACGTCATTTTTGCCCAACGCCGGCGCTGCCTGGTCTACGTGGTTTTTTTCCACGCACACCAGGCAGCGCCGGTCTGCTTGCGCCGGCTAACGCCATTCCATAAATACGGCGCCCGCATGGCGCTTCAGAATGGCGTTAGACGGCGCAAAATTTTTTTACGCTAAACTGCGTTAGCGCAGTTTAGCGTCAAAAAGTATAAATATGGGCCACAGTTACTGCAGAATGCCTTTTGGGTTGGCATCTGCTGTAGTAGTATTTCAAAGGGTGATGCAACACATTTTAAAAGTGTCATGTGTTACCAAGATAATAGTTTGACATATGGATCAACCAAATTAGAACACAATGGCACCTTAAGGACAATGTTGACGGACCTCAACAGGACAGGGTTAACAATAAAAAAGGAGAAATACAAATTGGCAGGGTGATCACGCCATTCGCTTGTAGCCGGGGAACTGGCTGGGCATAGAGAAGACCAATCAGGTGAATAAATTGGGAGCTCAGTCCCAGATGGGAAAGCAATACAAAGATGTATGGCCACTCAAGAGAGTCAAACGCCTTAGCCGCATCTAGAAAAAGTGCAACTGCCTGGAGAGTCAGGCCAATTGTGTGCAGAAATGCAAAAAAGGTGCCACGGTTCTGTGCTGTTGATTTCCCCAGGATGAATCCTGATTGGTCAGGACAGGCAATCAATGGCAGATCTAGAGGCCAGGGTTTTATTATCCAAATTGATCATGGATAGCGGTCTGTATGACTCACAATGCAGCGGATCCTTATCTGGTTTCAGTATGGTAACAATGAGGGCCTCCCATAGGGATGGAGGGAGTACCCCAATGGTTAGAGACTCTGCATACACAGTGAGAAGGTGAGGGGTAAGGAGTTGACTAACTCCTTGTAAAAACCAGCTGTAAGGCCATCAAACCTGGGAGCCTTGTCACTGGACAAGGCGCTTATAACCTGCATCACCTCCTCCACTGTCAAAGGCTCATCCAAAAGTGCCCCTCCCCTAACTAGAGCATTTTCACTGTGCCAAAATTAGCAGCAAAATCAAAGTGTGTTTCAGGCTGTTTAGACATATGACAAGTGAAGTAAAAATCAGTCATATTTTTCTATATGGCCTCAATACCGGTTTGTGTGTTTTGATGGTCATCAAGCACTTTGACTAGTTACTTGCCCATGGTCTATGTAACAGGGCAGCCAGCATCTTCCCCATCCTTTCGTCTCTGCCGTAACAGTGGGCATGGGCCTCTCTACCCAGGTAGTGGATTTCAAGCTGCACTGAGTCTTCAAATTCTGTGACTTCACAACAAATGGCTGCGAGCATGGATGCTTTGCAATCCGCTACGTAATGCAATTCCAGGGTTCTTGATCTTGAGGCAATGGAGATCTTCTTGTAGCGCTCAGAGTACACCCGCTAGTTTCACAATGTATACCTCACAGATGACAATCTCAAAACCTCCTGTAGAATAGATTGAGGAGTCACCGAGTTCGCGCTCAGCTCAAAGTATACCACGATAGCCGACGAACCTCATCTCTAAATACATGGTTAGCAAAATGTCAGGTGGGAGTTGCTGGAAGTTGCCACATGAAAGCATGCGTCTTATAGTCAGGAGGCACCATCTTCAGTAGCACAGGTGTGTGGTCAGACAGCGTATGTGGCAGGTGGTCCAATCGAGTCATCCATGTGTCGACATCACACAAGTTCAACCAATAATCTATTCATGGCCAGCTTTTGTGTGGCAGCTACACATGTGCCCTCTGCTCTTGCTCCAAGTCGAGAGCACCAAATATCAATGAGATCATTGTCTGTGATTATCAGTCGCAGCTGTACAGCAGCTGTTGGGTGTGGGCAGCTGGCGTCACTGGATCTGCCCACTACTGGATCCAACACTATATTGAAGACGCTCACCTCCATATCACCAACCCAGGTCCAATTCTGCCTGCCAGCCTCCAGATCTCAGTGAAGAAACAGAGGTTGAGAGGGTGTCGCTGTTAGGGCAATAAACAGCAATGAGACTGAGCTGGTATAGCCACCCAACGCGCATAGTTAGAATAGTGCACAATGTGCCGTTTACCAACCCATGTCACACTCAAGCGTGCATGTGAGCTCTTCATTCAATGTAGTTCCTGAAACATGCAAATATCTGTGCTGCACCTCGTAAGTATGCCATGACCTGTCTTGCCTTGCTCCTGTTACTGAAACCTTGCATGTTCCACATTACACACTTAAGAGACAGGGTTCGAAGTAAGGCATACTATAATGCTGACATGTGCACACACTGGGGGCATCTTGTGGATAAAACTTGATTCGCTCATTGAAGGGCATGGGAGGAGAAGGGACAGGAATATCAAACACAAACTGATTGCAACAAACACCAACAAACCCCTAAGGCACCTCCCACTTTGCCCCCCCCAATTCGGCTAAATTCCAGTCACCCACCAAAGCCAACTCCTCATTTTAGTGAACAGTTAGGCAAAATTAGGAATCATCCTCTCAGATGCACCAGGGGACCCAGCACTCTCCACAGCCAAGAATATCTGGGTGGCCAGAGGGATATTATATTAGAGCCACCAGTGTCTGCCACGGAGGGCCCTAGCAGATAGATACTAAGTGAGTTTACTTTACAGCAGCCTGCAGTCAATCATGGGAGTGCAGGCATCAGAGTCCAGGGAGAGCCCCAGGGTCATCCCTCCAAGCCTACCACCTGCATATTGCAAGTTATAACTTTCAATAATGAGACCTGTTAGTTTCCATCCAAGGCAACGTAGTGCTGGTAGAGGAGTTCCCATCTTCCATCTCCAAAGCACAGGGTTCCAGGTGTCCTATACATTTTACTTGACGGTCGACCACTTCCTACAGACAATCAAACCTGTCAGTTAACAGGTCGATTTTAGTATCAGTGGAAGTTAGGCTATGCTTGAGATCAAGAAACATGGTGCGCACGTCTGGCTCCTCCGATGTGGTGTTATGAGTGCCCGGACTTGGCTGCTGATCATCTGAGAGGGGGTCCACTGTGAGTGCTTGCCGGCATGGGTCAAAAGAGAGCTTTGGCTGATGGGTGTCGGCCATCCTGCAAATCAAATGGTTCCCAAGTGCCTGATTGTCCAAAGTTTGCAATCTCCGGTTGGGCGTAGTGGATGATGCAGGTGTCTGAGAGGTCCCATCTCAACACCTAGGTATCACAAAGGGGGGCATGTGCAGACCTAGCAGCCTTGGGTTCAAGATGGAGCCAGTTACAATATCTGCCTTCCCGTGCAATCAAGAGTTAGAGGTATGGCAGAATAAGTCACCACCAACAGCACGGGTCAAGTTCTGCATGTTTATCAGCACCCTGGGACACTTTCACCAAGTGCCTTAGGTGTCCTGGGAGCAGGCAGGTTCCGTGCCTGATGTGGACTAAGTGTGAGGCCCAGACATAGTGGTGTCCCATCCTCACCCCCCTGGGACACTACTGGGGGGGAAAGAGCAGACTCAGAGCCTCCAGGTTCAGTGAGAAGTTGATAGTGTGGGCCAGTCCCTATGAGGGACATGAAGCAGGCCATGTGGCAGCAAATGCGTGGGTCAGGGTGCACTTGCGCAAGGGCAACTCAAACGCCATGTCCAAAGTAAGTGCTTTAAAGCAGTCCCAAGGCCCTGCCATGCCCCACAGATGTTCTTCAGGGAGCCAGGGGCAGGCCAAACCGAGCACCGGCAATGCACGGCTCGAAGCCTGACAGTCATATTGGTCCATAGACTCGTTGACCGCCAAAGAGTTCTAATCACCTACTAGGGTTGTTTCTGCTTGCTAATCTGGCCTGTCAGTGCCCGCATCTGCTAGTGGATTTTCCCCAGGCACATCCAGGTTTTTGGGTGGTCCCGGGGGGCCACTGGTAGCCCCATCTCCTCTCCTCCTGGCGTGCAAGCCGCTTACCTCCTCTCCCCTCAGCCTGGGAGGCAGCCAAGGTCCATGTAGTAACACGGGCCACCCTCTATACTGACCTTGCCTTACAGAGCATCACCAGGGTTTTCGGTGCATTCTTCAGGTGTACCTGAACACACCAAGGAGAGGCACTGCTGCCAATCTCCTTGTTACTTCCCACAGCATAGTCCCAGTCAGACCTCTCCTCCTGTTGTCCGCACAAGCCGGGGCAGGCCAAAATTCATGTGGCTCCCAGCAGGCAACATGTTCAGTTAGCTGATGGTGGCCGCAAAGGGGCTGCAGCAGTCTATCCCCAAAGAAGGACAGTGTCCTGGTTCCAAAGCCCTGGCTGCAATTACCAAAGCCACACCATATGCATGTCCCAGACCGCTAAATCAGGAACAGGAAACCTGCAGCGCCGGTCGTGCACTACTAGTTTACAGCAGTTTAAGCTCTGCTAAAGAAATCCCAGCAGCTGCAGTCCTAGATGGTGCAGTAGGGGACCTCCGTGCACCCCATGATGCTATGGATAAATGACAAAATAATCCTCCAATCAGAGCCTCACGGAGTGGTGGCCATCTTGCAACTGGGCCCTCTGGCAAACCAGAAAGTTGTAAAATATTACCTGAATGTCTGCAATCACACTCAAATGTGAGAAATTAGTAATCCTTGAATGGTGATTTTATGTTAAAAGCTAACAAAATGATACAGCCAGAAAACATCAGAGAATATATTGTGGACCTAGTTCATGAAGGGCAATGTGGAAAAACAAATTAGGAGCCGAATATTGGTTACCATATATGGATAAGATGGTTGAAACCAAAGAGGGGGATTGTCATGCTTGTGGAATGAGTAACAGGTTCAGGGTTATCCACAAAACTCAAATCTCTTTTATTGAGGTACTGTTAGGCCTGGCATCCTTGGCATGGTCTCCCCTGTCTTTTGTTTGCCTCTGCTTCCTATGTTTTGACTGTGTGCTGGATTTTGTTTTTGCTGGTTTTGGTTCTCCATGCACTTTATCACTGCTGACCAGTTCTAAAGTGCAAGTGCTCTCTGTGTAAACTGTATGTGTAATTGGCTTTTCCATGATTGGCATATTTGATTTACTAGTAAATACCTAGTAAAGGGCACTAGAGGTGCCCAAGGCCTGTAAATCAAATGCTACTAGATGGCCTGCAGCACTGATTGTGCCACCCACATGAGTAGCGCTGTAAACATGGATCAGACCTGCCACTGGAGTGTCAGTGTGTGCAGTTTTTAACTACCAATTTGATCTGGAAAGTGTACCCACTTGCCAGGCCCAAACCTAGGTAGGCCCTAGGTTCGGTTTTCACTGTTGCAAGGCCTATCTCTCTCATAAGTTAACATGGGAACTGCCTTGAAATAACTTTTAACTGCAGTTTCCCATTGGAAGCAGATAAAGAATGGGTGTTTGGGGTCTCTGAACTCACAATTGAAAAATACAGCTTATGGTAAAGTTGTTTTTTAGATTGTCAGTGGAAAAATGCCACTTTTAGAAAGGGGACATTTTTTTGCTTAACCATTCCCTGACTCTGCTTGCTTGTGTATCCAATGTCTGGGTCAGACTGACAGTTGGGCTGCTTGTGAATCTCCACTAGACAGTGACACAAAGTGTGATGGGGTATAGCCTGCATATCCTGATGAGTCTCGTAGCCTAGAGTGGGAGGGAGGAGATGACACTTACACCTGAAAGGACTGTGCCTGCACTCACACAATGCAGTCTCCAACCCCCTGGTGTGTGTCTGAAGCCAGGCCTGGGCAAGGCAGGATCTTGTCAACAACAGAGACTTTCCTTTGAAGTTTGCCAACTTCAAAGGCGGAAAGGAGTATAAGTAGTGGACCCAAAACCCCAGATTTGTAGTTTACATCTGGACTCAAGAGAAACCTCTGCCAAGGAGAAGAGCTGAAGAGCTGGAGGAGGAGTATTTCCCCTTTGCCTGCAACTGTAGTGGCCTACAGTTGCTGCTTCTGCCTGAAAGAGGACAAAGACTGGACTTTGTGGTGTATTCCTGCTTGTGAAGTGTCTCCAAGGGCTTGTACTGAGCTTGACTCCTGTTTTGAAGTCTCAGGGCAATCAAAGACTTCCTCTGCCAGCACCTGGACTCTGTTGCTGAGACCCCTACCTTGTCAAGTGGTGCCCTATCCAGTCCCTGGGTCCTTGAGAGGTGAAACTGGTAAAACCAAGACTGAAATCCACACACAGGAGCCAAGTGGGAAAACATTTGACACACCACCTGCAACACGGTTGTAAAATTGATGCACCACCTGCATCATGGCTGAGAAATCAACGCACCATCTGCATTGCAGCTTGAAAATCTATGCATCACGTGCATCGCGGCTAGAAAAACTATGCAACACCCGCTTGCAGCTGCTAAAAACGATGCTAGCACCATGCAGCACAGTTCCTCAAGACAGTGCATCCAGATTTTGCACGCACCATTACTGGGCGCCAAATTCACTGTGAACCTGTGTGCACTGGAGGTGCTCATTCGGAAAGCGAAGCATCTTTCTCTTGAGGGAGAGAAAAATGACACAATGTCTACCCGACTGGAGAATAAATGTCGCACAGCCTCCCTTGTGAGTAAGGTATTGAAGCATCGCTGACATTTCCAACTCACACCTGCCCGTGCGACTTTATTTGTGATGCAAACCAGGTACTTTGAGTAACATCAACACATCCATTGTTTTCTATGGAGTAAGACTCTTTATAATTTAAAAAATCATAACTTTACTTGTGTAGGTTGGATTTTTGTTTTTTTGGTCTTGTTTGATTTAGATAAATATTAGCTATTTTTCTAAACTGGTGTTGTGTCCATTTTGCAGTGCTTTCACTGTATTACTGTGTATATTGGTACACATACTTTACACATTGCCTTCGAGATAAGCCTGACTGTTTGTGCCAAGCTACCAAGGGGGTGAGCAAGTGTTATCTGAAGTGTGTATCTCCACTGCCCTGACTATAGTGAGGGTCCCTGCTTGGACAGAGTGCAAACAGTAGGAGGCTGGCCTGGTGTGTGGTGGGTACCTTAGGTACTTTCACCTTATACCACGTCGAGGTATCCCCTATTACTGAAATAAAGGCAGTGGCTAGAAGCCAGGCTCTCTGTGGGTAGCTGTGGATGAGCAGCCAAGGCTTATCTAGGAGACATGCAAAGCTCATGCAATACCACTGTAGTCACACAGCACTTACACACATGAAAGAATACACTCAGTGTTATAAAAATAAAGGTAATTTATTATGGTAACACAACACCAAAATTATTAGAGAGGCAATACTCCATTAGGAGGTAAGTAATACACAAGTTATATACACTAGTTGTCAGAAATAGGCATAAGAATAGTTTGAAAACAGAGCAAATAGTGTAAAACACAATAGAGAATAGTGGACCTAGGGGGAGCACAAACCATACACTAAAAAAATGGAATGCAAGAGTGTCACCCTCACCCAGGTTAGTGTGTAGAGGGTCGCTGGGAGTACCAGGAAAGCACAAAAGTAAGTACCACAACACCCCCCAGCAACCAGGAAACCAGGAGTAAATTACTAGAATTTCCCAGAGCACACTCTTGGAAGAAAAGAAGAGGATTGCAAAACCCAGAGATGACTGCAAAAAAACAATGGTGGATTCCTGAAGAAGAATACCTATGGAAAAAGGGGACAGCAGAGTCCAGTAGGGGCAGGAGTCCCTACCCATCAAGCTGAGGATTGCTGGTGTTGGTCAACCGGGCAGAAGGAAAGTCAGCACTGCAGCCTTGGAGTTGGAGTAGAGTTCCTGGAGGATGCAGGTGATGTCCCACACCTGAAGGAAGATTGCATTCAGGTTTTCGTCTCCAGATTCCACCAACAAGCCTTGGCACAGGCAAAATTTGTGGTTGGTGGAAAGTGGTGCTGCCAGGGACCAGGAGGACTCAACTCAGGAGAGTGAGTCAGAAGGGACCCTCAGCATTGCAAAGAGCCCACAGAAGCACAGGCAGCACACACAGGAGTCCCACAGGACGGGGACACAGAAGGTGCAAATGGAGCACATGCAGCACTACGAAAAGGAGTCCCACGCCACAGAAGAGTCACTCAGGGAGGTGTGCATTGCAGGAAGGAGTGCTGTGGGTTGGAGCTACACAAAGACTGAAGACCCCCTGGAAGAAGTGCCAACAAGGCTTGGCAGCTGCAAAGGATGCGGGAAATGGGGGTACCGACCTGCGTGGGAAGGAAAGGGCTTACCTCCATGAAAGTTGGACAGCTGGCAGAGAGGACCGTCTGCACCACTTCTGACCACCACCCATGTTGCAGGATCCATGCAGCTCAGCAGGAGAGGGAATCCACACAGCCAGTCGTCATTGCTGTTGGTGCCTGCAGATGCAGGGGAGCGACTCCTTCACTCCAAAAGAGATTCCTTCTTCTTTCCTGTGCAGACTGAAGGCGGGCTGTCCTCAGAGGATGTGCAACTGGGGAAATGTTGCAAAAGCTGGAAGGAGCCGGAGAAACAATGTTGCAGGTGAAGTCTTCGTCTTTGTTGCAGATTGTCGGGTCCTGGAGAGTCCAGATGCAGTTTCTTTGGTCAGAAGTTGAAGTAAGGGATGCAGAGGAATCCTGCTGGATTCTTGCAAGCCGAAGCTGAGGAATCACCCACAAGAGAGACCCTAATTAGCTCTGAAAGGGGGATTGATCACCTAGCTGGGTGACCACCTATCAGGAGGGGCTTCTGACGTCACCTGCCTGGCCTGGCCACTCAGATGCTCCCAGAGTTCCCTGCCAACTTTAGATTCAAGATGGCAGAAACCAGGGAGGAGCGCTGGACACCACCCCTGGGGTGGTGATGGACAGGGGAGTGGTCACTCCCCTTTCCATTGTCCAGTTTCGTGCCAGAGCAGGGACTGGAGGGGCCTGAATTGGTGTAGACTGGTTTATGCATGGAGGGCACCAAATGTGCCCTTCAAAGCATACCACTGGCTTGGAGACACTACCCCTCCCAAGCCATGTAACACCTATTTCCAAATGGAGAGGGTGTAACACCCCTCTTCCAAAGGAAATCCTTTGTCCTGACTTCCTGGGCTTGAGCTGCTCAAGCAACAACAGGGCAGAAACCTGTCTGTGGCATCAGCTGGAGCTGCCTGGAAAACCTCAAAAGCAATGCTGGGGGTCCTCTAAGGAGCCACCAGAGTGCATGGAATCATACTGCCAATACTTGCAAAAGTATTGGGGTATGGTTCCAACATGTCTGATACCAAACATGCCTATGTTTTGAGTTATCATTATGTAGCTGGACATAGGTAGTGGCCTATGTCCAGTACACATGTAAAATGGCGTCACCGCATCCACAAAGTCCAGGAAAGTGGTTCTGGAGTTTGTGGGGGCACGTCTACTAGTGCAGGGGGGCCCTCACATGCAGGTACATGCACCCTGCCCTCTGGGCTTAGAGGACCTGCAATAGTGGTGACTTATAGTGACCTGGTGCAGTGACCCATAGTGAATTTGGGTGCATGCACCCGGTTCACGCAGACTGCAAATGGAGGCCTGCAGAACGCTTTGCATGGTGACCCTCTGGGTGGCAGAATAACTACTGCAGCCCATAGGGATCCCCTGGAACCTCAATGCCCTGGGTACCTAGGTACCATGTACTAGATGCTTCCATGGGTGTACCAGTATGCCAATTGTGGGAAATACAGAGTTTGTGGGAGAGAGAGCATAATCACTGGGGTCCTGTTTAGTAGGATCCCAGTGAACACAGTCAAACACATTGACATCAGGATGAGCGCACTCGCTTCCAACCATTGTGGATTCAAGACTTACAATAGAATTGGCCCAAGAGAAACTAAACATCATCACTATAGATTTTGAAACATCGCTATGAAATCAATCTAGTAATGACAACTAGAGAGACTTCTTATGGAAGCCCTGATGAAGTCATAAGGGTGATATCCCTGACGAAACACGTGTTGGCGGGCTGGTTTTGAGAGATATCAGGAAATTCCATCGATGGAAATACAATGTGATGTCTATTGTGGAATTGATTTAGAGAATTACGGAATACAATCTATTGGACTACATATCAACTGATTGTGGACACATTGGTGCCAATCTGAACATGCATATGGACTAATAAACAACTTTAACATAGGTGGAACTACTGTTGTAATAATATTTACATTTCATTTATCTCTACTGAATGTTTTTCTGGTGGGTTGAGTGTAGGAGGCTGGCCTGGTTTGCAGTGGTACCAAGGGGTACATACACTCTGCACCAGGTCCAGTTATCCCTTATTAGTGTAGGAGAGGTGTCCAGCAGCTTAGGCTGATAGAAAATGGTAGCTTAGCAGAGCAGCTTAGGCTGAACTAGGAGACGTGTTAAGTTCCTACTATACCACTGGTGTCATATGCACAATATCATAAGAAAACACAATACACAGATATACTAAAAATAAAGGTACTTTATTTTTATGACAATATGCCAAAGTATCTCAGTGAGTACCCTCAGTATGAGGATAGCAAATATACACAAGATATATGTACACAATACCAAAAATATGCAGTAATAGCAATAGAAAACAGTGCAAGCAATGTATAGTCACAATAGGTTACAATGGGAGCACATAGGTACAGGGGCAACACAAACCATATACTCCAAAAGTGGAATGCGAACCACGAATGGACCCCAAACCTATGTGAGCTTGTAGAGGGTCACTGGGATTGTAAGAAAACAGTGAGGGTTAGAAAAATAGCCCACCCCAAGACCCTGAGAAGTGGGTGCAAAGTGCACCTAAGTTCCCCAGAGAGCACAGAAGTCGTGATAGGGGAATTCTGCAAGGAAGACCAACACCAGCAATGCAACAACAATGGATTTCCAGACGAGAGGACCTGTGGAACAAGGGGACCAAGTCCAAGAGTCACGATCAAGTCGGGAGTGGGCAGATGCCCAGGAAATGCCAGCTGTGGGTGCAAAGAAGCTGCCACTGGGTGGTAGAAGCTGTGGATTCTGCAAGAACGAAGAGGGCTAGAAACTTCCCCTTTAGAGGATGGATGTCCCACGTCATGAAGAAGCTTGCAGAGGTGTTTCCGAGCAGAAAGACCGCAAACAAGCCTTGCTAGCTGCAAGGGTCGTAGTTAGGGTTTTTGGATGCTGCTGTGGCCCAGGAGGGACCAGGATGTCGCCAATTGCGTGAGGAGACAGAGGGGGCGCCCAGCAAGACAAGGAGCCCACTCAGAAGCAGGCAGCAACTGCAGAAGTGCTGGAACAGGCACTACAAAGTGGAGTGAACCGGAGCTCACCCGAAGTCACAAAAGAAGGTCCCACAACGCCAGAGGACAACTCAGGAGGTCGTGCACTGCAGGTTAGAGTGTCAGGGACCCAGGCTTGGCTGTGCACAAAGGAAATCCTGGGAGAGTGCACAGGAGCCGGAGCAGCTGCAAATCACGCAGTACCCTGCAATGCAGTCTAGCGTGGGGAGGCAAGGACTTACCTCCACTAAACTTGGACTGAAGAGTCACTGGACTGTGGGAGTGACTTGGACATAGTTGCTGAGTTCAAGGGACCTCGCTCGTCGTGCTGAGAGGAGACCCAGAGGACCGGAGATGCAGTTCTTTGGTGCCTGCGGTTTCAGTAGGAAGATTCCGTTGACCCACAGGAGATTTCTTCGGTGCTTCTAGTGCAGAGAGGAGGCAGACTACCCCCACAGCATGCACCACCAGGAAAACAGTTGAGAAGGCGGCAGGATCAGCGTTACAAGGTCGCAGTAGTCGTCTTTGCTACTTTGTTGCAGTTTTGCAGGCTTCCAGCGCAGTCAGCAGTCGATTCCTTGGCAGAAGGTGAAGAGAGAGATGCAGAGGAACTCTGATGAGCTCTTGCATTCATTATCTAAAGAATTCCCCAAAGCAGAGACCCTAAATAGCCAGAAGAGGAGGTTTGGCTACTTAGGAGAGAGGATAGGCTAGCAACACCTGGAGGAGCCTATCAGAAGGAGTCTCTGACATCACCTGCTGGCCCTGGCCACTCAGAGCAGTCCAGTGTGCCAGCAGCACCTCTGTTTCCAAGATGGCAGAGGTCTGGAGCACACTGGAGGAGCTCTGGGCACCTCCCCTGGGAGGTGCAGGTCAGGGGAGTGGTCAGTCCCCTTTCCTTTGTCCAGTTTCGCGCCAGAGCAGGGCTGAGGGATCCCTGAACCGGTGTAGACTGGCTTATGCAGAGATGGGCACCATCTGCGCCCATCAAAGCATTTCCAGAGGCTGGGGAGGCTACTCCTCCCCAGCCCTGACACCTTTTTCCAAAGGGAGAGGGTGTAACACCCTCTCTCTGAGGAAGTCCTTTGTTCTGCCTTCCTGGGCCAAGCCTGGCTGGACCCCAGGAGGGCAGAAACCTGTCTGAGGGGTTGGCAGCAGCAGCAGCTGCAGTGAAACCCCAGGAAAGGCAGTTTGGCAGTACCCGGGTCTGTGCTAGAGACCCGGGGGATGATGGGATTTTCTCCCCAATACCAGGATGGCATTGGGGGAGGCAATTCCATGATCTTAGACATGTTACATGGCCATGTTCGGAGTTACCATTGTGAAGCTATACATAGGTAGTGACCTATGTATAGTGCACGCGTGTAATGGTGTCCCAGCACTCACACAGTCCGGGGAATTTGCCCTGAACAATGTGGGGGCACCTTGGCTAGTGCCAGGGTGCCCACACTCTAAGTAACTTAGCACTCAACCTTTACCAGGTAAAGGTTAGACATATAGGTGACTTATAAGTTACTTAAGTGCAGTGGTAAATAGCTGTGAAATAACGTGGACGTTATTTCACTCAGGCTGCAGTGGCAGGCCTGTGTAAGAATTGTCAGAGCTCCCTATGGGTGGCAAAAGAAATGCTGCAGCCCATAGGGATCTCCTGGAACACCAATACCCTGGGTACCTCAGTACCATATACTAGGGAATTATAAGGGTGTTCCAGTATGCCAATGTAAATTGGTGAAATTGGTCACTAGCCTGTTAGTGACAATTTGTAAAGAGAGAGCATAACCACTGAGGTTTTGGTTAGCAGAGCCTCAGTGAGACAGTTAGGCATCACACAGGGAACACATACATATAGGTCACAAACTTATGAGCACTGGGGCCCTGGCTAGCAGGGTCCCAGTGACACATAACAAACATACTGAAAACATAGGGTGTTCACTATGGGCACTGGGCCCTGGCTAGCAGGATCCCAGTGAGACAGTGAAAAGACCCTGACATACACTCACAAACAGGCCAAAAGTGGGGGTAACAAGGCTAGAACGAGGCCACTTTCTCACATTGAGTGCCTAGTAAATTTAGGAAATATATGACTTACCAGTATGAATTGCTGGTAGATGGGGTCTTTTGGAAGTATTCGCCCTGACTAGTGCACCTTCTGAGCCAGTTGGAATCAGGGAAAGGTAGCGCCTTTATACTCACTGAATACTTTCCCAATAAACCACATTGACATCAGGCAGAAAAAGCAGTACCATGCTAAGAAAGAGGGTACTTTCCTACACAAACTGACTGCCAAACAGAGACCCCATCTCTAACAGGTGCCATCCAAACTATGGGACAAATTGAAATTAGACATCATAGGTCCAATAAATTTACAAAAAGTACATATCAAATATGTGTTTGTCCTTGTTGGTTTTCATTCACATTGGGTTTCCACCAAGTTTGTGAATGAAATACATAGTACATCACTAATCACATTTCTACTAGACACATTTTCTGTGGGGCGTAAACCTATCTCCAACAATAGTGTACAATTTGCTTCTGGTGAACTGAGAAAATATTTAAAGGGATTAGCCATCAATCACATGAGACCACTCCTCTACTGCGTAAAGCTAATGGATTAGTGGAGAGAAGAAATAATTTAGTAAAAAGATCCATTCAGTTAGCACAAACAACAGGCAAACATGTTCAATAAAACTACACAAAACATGTTGTGGTCCTACCACACAACCCTGTAACAGATGTATCACCATTCATGACACTAAAAGGTAGGAAACCTGGATCCAAACTCACACTACTTTGTTGAATGGAGGACAAGTAATATGGGTTGATGTGAAGTCTGTGGAAAAGATGATTAAGAATCACCAAACCAACTATAAAGATTGGTATGACAAGGAGTGGGGAGTGAATAAACAGACATGGAGAATAGGACAATGGGTTGTGGTAAAAGTCCCCTCTACAAGTCAAATAAAGTTCAACACATTCTCTCAACCTTTAAGAATTCTAAAAGTAAAACACAGTATAGTAATCGTAGAAGATGCCAAAACATGGAATATGGATAGAATAGCTAAGAGATTCCTAGATTTGGAAATCATAACGCACTAAACAGTGATCATCCATGTGATGTAACTAGTTCTAGGAAAAACACCAGATATATTTGACCACCTAAATTGCATTAGGATTTAAAAATTGGGTAATTCATATAGGCATACCCGCCATATCTCCCTTACATGGCCCCTAATGTAATCCTAGTGATATATTCTATTTAATTGATGTATCTAAGCATTTTGCTTTTATCTTAGTTGTGCTACCAGATTTTCAATTGCATTTGCTGTTTGATTTTGGGGAAAAAGATGTATGTTGCAGCCTCTCTCCTCATATTACTTTTCTTGCCTCTTCCCTCACCCCCTTACCTTATCTACTGGAATGTTCCATTAGGAGCTGATTTAGAATGTTGTTTTTCTTTCAGATCTGCCCTGTGAGGTGAGACTGGAGACACTCAGGGCCTACTTTACAAGGCCTTTGTGCCACTGTTGCATCATTATTTTTTTGACACAACAGTGGTGCCAGCAGTGTTTTACACTGCTCCAGATTTACAAACTGATCCATTGGGCAGAATGCATCAGTTTGTAAACCGTTGTGTCACATTATACATGTGCCAGGCATAATGTATGCACGGTAGGAATTCCCACTGGAAAAGCCACACTGAACTGACGCAGTGAAATTTACAACATTTCACTGTGCCATTCTGTGACTTCACTGTTTCGGAATTTTACCGCCTGCTCAGTGCAGGCGTAAAAATTGACGCAGGGATTTTCTCTATGGGTGTCGCATTACTGGAGTAGCATCATAGATGCGTCAGAGCATCCATGGCGCCCTAGGGGATCGATGGCAGTGCAAGAAATCTTTTGCATCGGGCCAATGTGTCAGGTTCTTGTAAATGAGGCCCACTCAATTTGTATGCTGAATAGTGTACCCTAACTCACACGTTTTCGTGTCCTTAAGTAGGAGAAATGCTTTCTTCGGATTCTGAAATTGCAAAAAATCAAAAAAGACGCTGCTGCGGTGATGACAGACTAGCACAGTTCCAAGCTAGTGAGACAGGACACATGGAGAGCAGGCAAAGAAAGGGTCTGCTGCACTGCCGACAGATGGAAACTGTGGCAGAATATCAGGGGCTGGTGGGGAAAATATGGTAAGTGTCGCTGGTGCCTAGCCCAGCATCATACAACATGTCTTGAAGTGAGTCAAATGATGCTGTGATCTAGAACTCACTGCTGCCACTCTAGCAAACTGCGCCCCTTTATCACACTTTACACAACGGGTTCCCCATCAATTTGAAAGCTGTCTGTAAAGACTTTGAATACTTCACGTATGTGTATGCCATCTTACCTGGTGCACCACATGACACTTGCAGCGAATTTCCACGACTCCGCAAATGTAGTTTCACTGAATTTCGGCGGCTGTCAAAATGTGTGGCTGCAATATAACATATACTAATTCACATGATGCACACAGCAGCAGTGAAAGACAAACATTCATACTCATCCTAAGTATTCACAAGGTTCCATAGTGAAAGGTATATGTATCATAACATTCTGTACATGCTTTAAGGGACTATCCAAACCTATCTCATGTCTGCATTGGTGTTCATTAGAGTGCACACACACAAGTCATACTGAAAGTGTCTCACTGTCTTTGTTGGATACTCAGAAGTGATGTGTGTAATATAGAATTGCATCAGGCAATATATATTCACCTCAGATTTGGCCTATGTCCCAGTTATGGTCGATTAACGATGACATGGCAGGGGAGTCAGTGGTATGTATCAGAAATCAGCGAGTAGATTCGGAGTTCCAATGAGCCTCCACCCTTGGAATTCTGACCTGAAACATGAGCAGTCCTGAGTTAAGAATGCATGTGGTTTGAGCATGAATCTACAACCTGCAGAGGCCCTGCAGGTGGCATGAATGAGATAATGGACATCCGAACTGAAAATGTGGGTCCTGGCTGACCTGCCCCATGGCCAGCAGCACCAGGGCACGCAGATGTAAGTGGTGAATGTATTAACTTCAGTTGCAATTGAAATACTGATGTTTGAAAATTGAAGCTTGGTCTTTCCGGTGAGAAACATAGGTGCCAAATGACGTAAACCTTCGTATACACAATGTTGGCACTGTATCTTTGGAGGAAGAGGGTATGCTAGCTTTTGATCGGTTGTACGCTGCATCACCTATAAATCTCCCATCTCAGGCTAAATTGGAGAATAGAGACATCTAGAATAAGGTTGGCAGCTGGCAGATTGAGTCATATTCTGACAATTCTGTAATTTCCCCCTCTCTTAGTGCAATGCAGCATAAATGCTTATATATGTGATGTGCCAATGCATGCCAATAGCATATATTGCTAAGAACTATGTATGTCAAACACATCCACAAAGTGTAAGGTTGGGTACTATGGGAACTTGCTGTGCATAATGACGGATACCAATTTGACAAGAGCACAGCTATGCCCAGTGTTAGAGACTGACATGATTGGGATATGATAAGGCATGTCGTCATACACCATTTGAGTGTACAATTTTGAATCATTCCATGGAATGTAAGGTATACCAGGTTAGAATGCAGCCACCATGGCATTCCTATATCATCACAACTGCCTGGTTTGCCAGACGTTGCAGACATTCTTGAAGTACCAGACGCACGCTGATAAAATAGTGCAAGGTGTGTGAACAACTTAGAATCAATGGGTGTATAAATAACCCATGTTGCATCACGCACCTATTTTTTACTCTTCATGATTAAATGGTGTCATTACTGGGACTAAATGTTATGTCAAACATCCACTTCTGTTGCACACTTCGATCTTACATGCCAAATGCGATGCATCCACCCATGCAGATCACAGGGAGATGCTTGTTGTGGAAGGCAGTGCTGTAGGTGGCTTAATTGGTCTTCTTTTAAATTTAAATTTAAATACCAGACAGAAGATCGATATTGTAGACTTGGGTTTGCCTTCAATATGATGGCAGCAGCTGAACAGTTATAATTTGAGCTGTCTTCCCAAATGGGCGTCATTTTTTAAAATTGCCATCTACTGCATGCATTATGTCATCCATTTTATGTGGAAAGGCTACACAAAGGCTTCATAGGAGGACTGGCATCACTTATGAGTGTACAGAAGATGGCATTCACAAAGTAACATCTCCATGACACAAATTTCCAAAATTGTCACCAATTTGGGTGATTAGTCCACTACGCAAGGGGCATTCGAAGCTGTTTTGCTAAAGGCCACCATGATGCAAATGTCAGTCCTAGGAAAAAGGTGTAGCAACTAATGGCATTGATTTTGCCGGCCCTCTTGGGTGATCACCCTGACACTGTTTTTGACAGCCAAATAGCTGCTGTCGATGTCAAAGGTACAACTAGTGATTCCACCAGCAGAAGTCCGCTTTTTGAGATACTGGGGTGGAACGCATCGACCATCTTTACCAAATGTTCTCTAATCATCTACTTCCAAAGTATCACCAAGGCAACGGTTACGAGAGAAACAGAGCACTGTCCCCAGCAGGGTTACCGCTATAAAACCCCTAATGTTGCCAAAATCAGATTGTCTGGGTGCTGGAACACCAGACATTATTTTATCAGTTGGAAAATCTAGCTGGTAAATTCTCTATGGGCTTTTGGCAAGACCAGCCTTGCCTTGGCCTCCTGCTCCCATCTGACACCCTTCCTATGGCACAGATGTTCATGGAATGCTTCTCCCACCCACTCTCACAGCCCCCAATCACATTAGCATATACCCACAGAGTAACTCCCAAAGAACTGTTGTATTCCGCCCGAAATCCCAGGTTCGTACAGGTGTAACCCTTCAAATGGGGATTAACTCTTAGTTGTAGGATGGTTGGAAGATATCAACCACGGTTATTAATTCTGGCCATATGATATCTGTATATCTTGCAATGCCTAATTTCTAATTGAGGCCTTGAAGCAGGACTTTAGCCTGACTGTTTGTATTCACAGGTGGCTGGTATTAGAGCACTAAGTGGACGTTGCCCGACCAAGAAATATTAAAAAAGAAAAACCTGCTTTAACAGACTTTGTGGTGGTCTGTCTCAAGCAGTAGTCCGAAACTCGTTTTAATAGATAAGGAAAAGTGGATGTGACTAAACATGTACCTGGCCGGACAAGTGTTTACTCGCCCTGCAGGCAAAAGGCAGTGTAGTATCGTAAAAGCGGTAGCTGCGGCATTATTTAATGACTGTGATTTACATTGGTATTGGGCGTTAAATTATGCGCCCTTATCTGTCCTCTCCCCCTACGCTGGTGCACAATTTACTGCCACGCACCAACACAGGCACTCTTGCACAATGGTAAAAGGACACCTTCCTGCACAAAAACAGTCACAAGAGGTGTTTTTCTTTTTCTAGAAAGAGGAAAAACCAGGGAAAAATAAAGATATTTTTTCCTGGTGCGTAGTTCTTACGCCATCCCTGAAGTGATGTAGGAATCTGACGCATTCCCAGACATGTAAATCTAGGAATTCATCGTATTCCACACTGCGCCTCCGGAGGTCAAAAAAATAATTCTCAGGTGGTGCAGTGTGTCACTAGGGACTCGTAAATGAGGCCCATAGTGTTGAGACCAATCAGGTCTCTCCAGATCATCACTAATTCAGGAATAAACTAGACTGGGGAGTAGTTGAGAACTTGTATAGTGCACTATACTTGAATAAAAGGAACATCTCTTTCAAGAGCTATGCATATTTGTGCATCATGTCAATGTTATTTGTCTTGGGTGAAGCATATCCTTAATTACCTTTTCCCTCCATAATTATTCTCTTTCTGCTCATTCATATAAAAATACTACTCGTTCTTAATGTTTTATAGAACAATGACAATACAGTAACATTAAAAGCAAAATTGTAGGTGCCATTTCTATTGACAATTATGTTTTTTTTTTAAAGGGGAATCATTTGCTGGTCTCTTGAGCAAAAGCTGCATGATGTGTTCAAGAGGAAATAGAGCATCTAGCACACAGGAGAGAAATGGTATTCTCAGGCTGGAATGCCTAACCTTATCTCCCAGCGGCTTGCGCAAAGCTTGGGTAGACACCTGTTTATGTGAAAAAAACGAATGTGAAGTCATGCATAAGTATTCTGGTAGATTATAAACACAGGCGAATGAGAATTTCTAACAAAAAAAAGAATAGACCGTCATCATTCATGCCTCCCGCAGTACAATCACCTTAGAACACATCCCTTCACTAAATAAAGCGGTATTGCCAACGTCTGATCTGCATGTTTGTATCAGTGCCCGTTCAAGAGCCCTTACCTTGCATGGCACAGATATATTTTGAGGTGCTCCACCAGCCATCCAAGGAGACACGCATTATATTTATTTTCTCAGGCTCCAGGGTCTAAGTTGCTTTTTCCCAAGGGTGCAAGCAAATAAACCAAACATTACAACACTGTTTCCGTACACACTGATTTTAATTAATTAATAGCTCTGTGGTTTGTGAGTTAGACGATCACTATGTCTAAATTGCACTCATTGGCATCCAAATCAACACCCTTAAGTAGTTTACTCGCTTTTCTTAATAGTGAAAGCCAAAGAAGCATTATAAAATGAGGTAGAACATCCGAACATGATTGAGAGCGATGGAGACATTGCCTTATCGGGCTCGGCATCAAAGTATACAGCATAGGCCCTGATTTTAAGCTGCATGCTGTTGTCAGGATGCAAAATCTGCCCACGGAATTACCAATACCATGCAGTAGCACTGTGCCAGAATCGTGCAATATCAATGAAGCAAAGTTTATTACATCTAAGGTGTGGCAGATTTATGAAATGTGGCGCTGCACCTAGTGTAGCACCACTTTTCTAGCGCCCCATTAACGCCATGGCGGTAGTTAGGAGGACTAGCGTCATCATTTTTTACACTAGTCCGGCGCTTTAGAGGCTTAGCGGAAAAAATTATGACTTTAATCATGCAAAGCACCCAAAGGCCCATTGAACAGGCGTTAAAAAAAGCTGATAAAAATGGCGCAAAAGTATCTCATAGAATTCTTTGCCCCATTTTTACGCCCCCCCTAGCGCCATAACGCCTCCCTTGCATAGATGATGCCTGGTGCAGGCATAAGGAGGCTCAAGGGGTTACAAAGTGGCACAATGCAAGCAATGAGCCACTTTGTAAATATGGCGTGGCGTTTTTGCCCTTCCAATGCCTCATTAGCATAAAAAAATGATACTAATGGGGCGTTGGAATGGCGCTATGCCAATATAAATCCGGGCCTAAAGGTGCAATGGAACACTCTTGCTGACTATGTGGAGTGAAGTTAGAGTGCCAAATTTACTGGGATTTGGCATAGGGCAACGCAGCAAGTCAACCTTAATCCGTTTCTACGTAAGGAAAATACACGTTTATACTTCATTCTCCATATCTGCAGTTGGTAAAACCTTGCGATGCCATTTAAAGGTGGACACTTCCTGAATTAGTTCAATTAGCACACTTGACATCCCTGCGCATTACAGTCTAAATCCCCACTATTCAAATCGTTTCATTATTGTGCTCCAGGATGACATAGGATGTTGGTGCGGAGTCGTTACGACCCACCCTAAGGGTGCCCCTTGAAGAGCAGTGGAAATACTCCCATTGACCCCTAGGTATTCTCCTCAAGAAAGGTGCAGACACTCACCACACTCAGTTGACTATGCATATCTGCCCTCTTTTCAACTGCAGGCTACATTGTTGCATGTATAGTGAAAGACTGACCAAGACTTCAAACAGCCAGTCCATCCGTCTCTAGTGCCCTCAAGGCAGCTTGGCTTTCTTACATCCTAACCATTACTAATGTGGTGTACAGAGAATGGCCATGCTTCATCCAAATAACAAAACAATAATCCCTGGGTTATTAGGCAAATATACATGCTAAACGTTTTATAGTGGAATCCTTGCAGAATGTTCTCACATAAATATTGATCAGAATGCTGTTAACGTGCACGCCTTTCACAAGTAAACTAGTTTATTCTATGCATTACATTTTCACAAAAATGCATGAAAATTACTTATTTCTTTCTTTCAGTGCCCTGCAAATACATGAAATGATTGGTATATAAAGTGCTAGCCCATTAGAAATTTCATTATTTTCAAATTATACATGCATAATATTTAGCAATTAGCATTCAAGCAGAAATATGTGCATCAGATGAAGATGCCCAGCTAAACGCCATTTGGTAGATTTCGTGTTATGTGTTCAGTTGAGTAGGACATTTTTAGATCACAGTATGACAGAGCCGTTTTCAAAGGATGTGGCTCTTACAGAAATAGCCTAACTAACTAGATGACTGTTACTTGATTGAGGAGTGTTCTAGATAACAAAAAGCCCTGTGAGATCTCACAGTGGTAGCTAGTGGAGATACAGACCCTCTTTCCTCATGAATAAGAACGCTCAAGAACCCTAGGGAAACCTAGAATGGAACAAACAAACTAATATAAAAGCAACAAAATATTTGAAACATGTATTGAAACATTAAAGACCTATATTCTCACCTTCAATATCGTAGGACAAAATATTGAGGGTGAGAATATAGGTGTTTAGTGTTTCAAATATTTTGTTGGTTTTACATTAGTTTGTTTGCTTGCAAGGTCTCTTGGGAAGCCCAAGAAGTTGCAAATGCAGCATCATATTGATAAATTACCAGATGTATCAGCTCACTACTTTGTAAAACAAATGTTTAGATATCATATCTAATAATGGTCATATGGAGTAATATTAGATATGATATCTAAACATTTGTTTTACAAAGTAGTGAGCTGATACATCTGGTAATTTATCAATATGATGCTGCATTTGCAACTTCTTGGGCTACCAAGAGACCTTGCAAGCACGATGAGGATGTCCTTCGGTTCTCACAAGTCCCACATGAGTAGTACCTCCAGTCTTGAGGTCAGAAAAAGGTAAGGTGAACATGATACTAGGTTGCCTTCTGCTAGTGATGTGAGGTATGGAATTCCATTTCATTAGGAGTTGAGTCCAAAGCTTAAAACAGCAACGGGACAATTAGACAATTTCCAAGCACCTCGGTTTAAAGCCGCTTACCTGGTAAATCTTGATGCTCATCTATGTAAATGTAACCACCTGATCCCCTCCGGTGTTTTACTTTCAACACAAGGATGCTAGAGAAGTCTTTTAAAGGTGACAGAGAAAATATGTGAGATTAGGTTTTTCCCCCAAAAATATGATACACCTAGAAGAGAGAAATTCTGGGTTACTTTACTTATTGCAGGAAAAGGCTGAAATAGGCAGAGATTGTGTTGTTCCTCATATAACCAAAGAAGGGGTTGATAGGGAGAAAGTGCACCATTTTCTTTGAGAGGAGGAGCCACTGTACTGTATTCCCAGCCCTTGAAAACCTACTGTACTAGAAATGCCTCTTTGAGCTGGGCGTGATACCACTATAAGTGTGTGGGACTAACCCATGGAGATGGTGCTCAAATTTACAAATGATGCTTTCACGGCTATGATTTTACATTCATTGGAAAAAGCTCTGCAACAGTTTTATGCCTGTCTGAACATGCAGTGAAATTTTGTCACAGTGAAGTCGTAGAGTAATGCAGTGAAAATTTGTAAATTTCACCTTGTCAGTACTACACGGCTTTTTCCTTGGGAATGCATACCCCATATACATTATATCTGGTACAGGAAAAATGTGATGCAGGGCTTTAGAAAGTGACACATTGGGCCCAATGCATTAGTTTGTAAATATGGAGCAGAGTAGTACACTGCTAGCATAATAAAAAGATGCAGCTGTGGTGCAAGAGGCTTGTAAATCGGGCCCTTGATGCTTCATATATAACTCTAGCTGCTTTCAATGTGGTATCTTGTGTTTATCTTGGGTGATAAATGCCTCACACAGGATATTAGGTGCTTATTAATACTTGATGTATGGAAGCCTCACCGGTAGCTTTGAAATTGATTGCAATCATAAGGTGATAGGATATGTTTTAGAGAAGCTGATTATTTGGTGAAAATAAGGGAATTAGAGAGATCTGCGAACAGAGGTGAAATAGTGGAAATTAGAGAGAGAGAATCCAATCAGTGAGAGCTCTCATATTGGCCAAATTTCAAATATGCTTATTGTCACGTCCTCCATCAGGCCACTTCCTTAAAAATGATCTTTTCTTTCTTCTACCACTTTGTAGTTTCTACATTTTTCCTCTTAGAAGCCATTAATAAAGAATATGCAGGAGCAAGAGAGGATAGTACATGAGGCAGTGCAAGTTCCAATAGGCTGCCCCTTCAAGAGACAAAGCAATGGGACAGCTGAGGCCCAGTTAAAAATACATATTTAATCCTGTTAACTTAACCCCCATTCATGTATAAAAAATCTAATTGAATGATGCACCCAAAAGAACAAGTACATTATTTAGTTATATATACTGAAGTAAGGACAATTTTAGCTCCATCAGCACTAAATTGAGTTTGATCCAAATCCAAATTTCCTGCCAACACATTTTGCAGCAACAGGCCACTTATTGAGACTGAACAGAAATTGTGAGTAAACACCTCTTGTTGCATATTTTTTGTCACCCGCAAAATTAATACTACCATGGCCTTGTAGAAACAAGTCCCGCAACTTAATTTCATTGTGGGAGATTCGGGCTTTGGTATGAGTACAGAATACAATATTAATTTTGTATATTAGGTTTGGGACCAGCTATAAAACAATAATTCAGATGCTTATTAGAGAACAATACCTTTCAAAAGTTGCCTTTTCCCTGACTGAAGCACCTGCAGGCTAAATTACCTTAGCCCTTCAGCTGCCACCCAGCAAGTGCTTGACCCTAATGAGTAGTTATTATTGTTCTAGTAGCAGGCACAATGAGCTGGGTAGAAATAGGGATCCAACTGAATTCAGAGGAGCATGAAACTGGCAAGTGCCATTATATAAGAGGGCCTTCGTCCATGTTTTATCAGGGTATTGATACATTTACCCTGGCTTTTTGCTTGAACGGGGTTGTGTTGGACGTGGCCTTCGCTGCAGACTCACCTCCAAAATATTTGCCTTCACCCCTCCTGTTTACTTGACCTGTTTTATTTGGTTTTAACACTCTGCACACTTTGCCAATGCTAACAAGAGTTAAAGTGCTTGTGTTCTCTCTTATGAACATGGTAAAATGGGCTTACACCCTATTGCCACATTTTACATACTTGTAACTCACTTGTAAAGTGGCAATACATATATACAGAGACTGTAGGTAAAGTGCTACTAGTGGGCCTGCAGCAGACATTGTGCCAACCTGCAAGGTAGCCTTTTTAAAAATGTTTCAGGAATGCTATTGCAGCCTGTGTGTACTTTTTTAAACTGCCATTTGGACTTGGCAAAGTAAACCTTTTACCAGGCCTAAACCTTCTTTTTTTATATATACCAGTTGGCCCTTCGTTAGGCCCTAAACAGTCCCTTAGGCTGCCATGTGTTTAAAAAGTTGGACATGTACTTTTAAGTTTTACATGCCCTGGTAGTGGAAGACCTTCTAGATTTATTTTTCACTATTGCAAAGCCTACGTTCCCATAGAATAACATTGGATTACCTTAAAATAGTGAATAAATGATAATTCTGGACTAAAAACTTTGAATTCTGGAACAACACACAGCAACACATGTTTATCATCGGACAATGAAGGGTGCATTGCTGTAGCTGTTGGGAGCTGACTATTGTCCTCTATACTTCATTCATTGCAGTTGTATTTGCACTGTCCTGTTGAGGAATTCACATTAGCTTGTTGGTGTTGTCGGTCCAACACAGAGTACTGATGATGTTCTCATTGACTGAATGGTATTTTGAGACTGAAACATTGACAGTTCCTCCTTCTTAACTATACTAATGACATTAACTGTGGTTGAGTCCATAGAATTGTAACTACATGGACGTTGAATTGAGAGTATGAACCTATGCAAGTCAAGTAAAACAAGTAGGTTAAGTACAACATGCAAGAATGAACAACATGTATGTGGGATCTTACTTGTGAAGGATGTCAGTGTTGTTGTTAATTTGTTCTACATTTGTGGTTTCAATACAATTTGTATATAACATTACTTGGATGTAATTTTCTTGTGTTTGTCTGAATAACACTATTGGATCAGTTGACCAATGCGAAAGTAATTTCTAAATACATCCTCCAGGTACATTAATATTTGTAACTATTAGAAAGTTAGTATTTTCTTGTCCTAACCATTTGGTGCTTCAGCCTGTTTCTGAGTCACATGACAACGTAGACTTGACAGTTGACCTTTGTGTTTTCCTCCCAGACAGCATAAAAAACGGAGTGTCTGGGGGATAGAAGGATGCCTCATACTGGCTTCATGGGGGCAGGGAGGACTTTATTCAAGTCTGTTATGCCCCCAGACAGTCTTGAACCAGGGCAAGGAGGTAGGAAATCTCAGAACCTATGTGGGCATCAGGTATGAAAAGAGGATCCTTATTCCTGGACCTGTGGATACTACAGAAGAAGGACACTTTGCTGCCATGCTGCTTTAGGCCTGCCATGCTTGCTATGAAGGAAGACTGAACCTGCTCCCTTCATCCAAGGATGAATGACTCCAAGTGTCAGCTTACTGACCTCCTATTCTGAGCTACAGGGACATAACAAGCTTCAGAGGCTGCTCTGCATGTGCTCAGATAACCTGGACCAGAAACTGGATCTGAACCTGGACCAGAAACTGGAACTGCATGAGCCCCGCTGACCTCTGCAAAAGTGATTCCCTGATACCTAAGATGTGCCTTCCTAAGTTTTAGACCTCTGACTGGCATCAGAGTGCACTCCTTTCACTCAAAAGGAGAAATCCTGATTTGTTAGGCTTTTTCTGAATGTGAACTGGTCCATTCACTCCAAGATCTTGCCACCTGTGTCAACAACAGTGAAACTGACTCCCCGCACTATAGCAACCTCTACTGATGGCCGGTAATGTGAGATCTGCATGAGCTACAGCATCGACATCTTGCAGTGGCCCCCAAAGTGAACCTCCAGTAACTACCGTCTGTGTGCCCGATGGGATCTTTGCACTACAGTGACGACCATCTGCAATGCTTGACCTACCCTTCGTTCTATAGACCCGACTATTTGTAATGCTCTCCCAGTTCTTTGCGGTCTCCTCTACCCTGAATCAAACTCTTTGTGCTGAACTTAAGCAGGTAACTTTTACAGCAAGTCTAAGCTGGTCCCTGTATCCAACCCATGCTCCATTGCGGTTAGCCTGAACATTTTACTTTCACTTCATCACGCATGAGAAGATAACCATGAGTGACGTTTCATGCTTTTAGTCAGTATACTTACCTGAAATGTTTAAAATTGCATATCTATGGGTCTTCTATTTGGATTTTTTCATTTTGGTGTCAAATCATTTACTAGAAATACTTTTCTGAATTGGTATGGGATTTTTTTGTGTTGTGTTGTCACTTTATTGCTGATTTTGTGCTACATAAATATTTTACACATTGCCAAGTTAACCCAGACTGCTGTTGCGCCATGTTGCCAGAGGGTTAAACACAGGTTAATTTAGTGACTTTTTGTAGTTCAGCCCCCTAAACTAACAATTCAATTTTCTACAAGAGATGTTTTTCTACAATGTGGCAGAAACACTAGGGCCCTGATTTATGCTTTTTGCCGCAAACCTGCGTTAGAGCAAGTTTGTGGCAAAAAGTATAGCTCCGGCTAGCGCCGTTCCTAGACGCAGGCCGGGTGTCATATTTAAGGAATGACACTAGCCGGCACAAAGGGTGGACTAGCGTCAAAACATTTGACGCTAGCCGGGTGGGGTTGGCAGTATGAGAGATGGGGCTTTAGCACCAAAAAATGATGCTAGGCTGGTTAGAGTACAAAAATGACTCTAACCAGATCAGCGTCATCTTATGGCGCTAAACCTACCATGCCACATGACTCCTGTCTTAGAAAAGGCAGAAGTCATGCCCACCACCCTGATGGCCAGCACAGGGGACAAGGGTCCCCTGGGCATGGCCATTGCACCCTGTGTCATGTATAGGGGCCCCTTTGGCACATTAAACATTCCCCATCCTCTGCTGTCCCTCTGATGTGGGTGGGGATGTCCCTGGGGCCTGGGGAGGGCACCTGTGGGCTAATTCCATTGTGTTCCACCATGGAAGTAGGCCCACAGGTCCCCTAACTCCTGCCCTGACCCAAGCGTTAAAAAATGGGGCAAAGCAAGCTTTGCACCATTATTTGACCCCTCCTCCTTCCCGTGCACCATTTTTGCACGAGAGTATAAATATGGCATTAGGGCCAGAGTCATTTTTTGCACGGGAACGCCTACCTTGCATCTCACTAAGGCAAGGTAGGTTTCCACTTCCAAAAAATGACTTTAACTCCATAACTTTGGCGCTAGACGGGTCTAGAACCAAAGTATAAATATGGAGTTAGTTTTGCACCGAATAAGAGTGAAAAAAAAAGACGCTAATTCGGTGCAAACAGATTATAAATATGCCCCTAGATAGAGTGAGCAAAGGGGCCTGCCATGTTACATATACATTTTTGTCTTTAGTGGACCAGCCTTTATTCCCCTAGTTACGTTGGCACTAAAGCCAATGTTAGCGGAGCTACCCGCTAAATGAGTTTTGAGTGTACACAGAAGAGGGGACTGCCCACAACCGTGGGCTCATTTCTGAATGGGGACAAAGGTTCTGCTTAGGAGGGCAATAGTTTTCCCATCTTGGATTTTGGTAGTAAGGTGCACTGTTGAATTGTTTGCAGCAGGGCCAACAAGAATTGCTGCAAAAGTTTGTAGGGTATCCCCCAGGAATTTCTTACCGTATTATTTAGGGAGAGGTCAAGTGTCATTCAAACACACTAGTTGGGGCCAGGCATAAATCTGACAGCCCAAAGAATCATCCACAGAACACTCTATGGATCTATGGAAGATCAGAAGACCTGCTGATTGAGACCTGTGAGGAGTCCTGAAAGGCAGGGGCTTCTCCCACTTGTTCCAGTACAAAGAGGTGGACTCCAAGGGTTTATTGGCTGACCGTCTGAGTGGCTATAGTGAAGCAGCAAGCTGAAAGAAGTATTTTATCTGAAGTGCCCAAATGACCCATATCAACTGGAACTAGAAGGGACCCTGCTAGTAGCATCTGTTGGGGTGAGCCTTCACCACTACCTGTTTCTCCCGAAGGCCTTGGACCCTTATCTGTGTGTAATTGGACTTCTCCTAACATTTCCGAAAAGGTTTTTGGAAATACAGATGTCTGAGGACTGGGGGCACCCCTAAGCGAATCCACCTACAGCACAACTTCGCTGGAAACAGGTTTCTCCCACTTGGAGCTTCTCCTCAGCAGCAAATCCATTTCAGAGGGCCCCTGGTGAGAAGGTATCTATCCTTATGGAACTCATCATTGGGTACAGGTTTCTCAGCTCTGCAATCTTGACCCTGTGGAGGCTCTGAAAAATAGAGTTTGGACCTGATTTAGAGTTTGTTGAAAGGGTTACTCCATCACAAATGTGGCAGACACCCCATCAGTTGAATTACAAGTGCCACTAGATAAAATGCACTTGTAATTTGGTAGACAGGATATCCATCATATAGGTTTATTTCCACACCCACAGGTGGCACAAATTAACTTCAATTAAGTTTGATGCACCAACGCTTGAATGTGAAAGACAGGTTACTTTAGCCCCGAAAAACTCCACCAAATACATAGGTGACATCGTGTCACTGCTTTTGGGTTACTAACAGTCCATAAACAGGGATCTAGGGATGGTGTGGTGAATGGAAACAAACCTATTTCATTGTCCTCAATGTCACTCCCACAAACTGCGCTAAGACACTTCAAATAAAAATATCTTTATTTCAACGGTCTGATCCTGTTTCTTTGCACATCTAAAATAACCACACAAAGTATCATAATAACAATACAAATGAGTGTTGGGAACAACAAGAATAAAATGAACATTTCTACCATAGTTAAAAGGACATTTAAAATCTAACACCCAAAATCCTATTTTCGTGCGCAATGCTAGGAGAGTATGCACTAGTATAACTTGCATCTAGAGCTTCTCACGTAGAATCATCACACTGCATACCTTTTTATCAGAAAAGTGACGTAGTTATCAGAAGTCAGGGTGGCCTTGTTCCCTGCGAAAGGCCAATATGTGTCGTGTCAGCTCCTCTCCTCCTGGACTTTCAATAGAGATTACGAAACAGAAGCATCTCTGGCAATCAAGATCTTTTCTAGCAATATCTTGCCCGATATTCTGGGGTGAAGGACCTCTTCTGACGAGTGATCAAGGGAAGCACCTTTATACTGTATATTTTCTAAGTTTGGGAATTTTCGACATATCAACAGGCTATGTCCAAACATAATATATGTGAATTCTTAAACATATTCCTATAACCAAATGAGGTACAAAACAGACTGTTTTCATTATTGTTCTTGTTTGACTTTGAAATGGGGATAACAAGGCACTTGTCCCAGACTGATATTGAATCATGTGTCTTATCAATGTCACTGTCTGAGTGACTTGATACATTCACTGATTCTTAGAAAGAATAAGGACAGACAACATTTGAATCAAAGGCAGACATGTTGATGATTCTGCAAAAATAGAGAAAACTTAATCTTGTCCTACTCAGGATGAAGTTGGGCTTTATAGCATTTACATCAAAATCAGACCCTAAGTCTAAACATCAAAATCTTGACCGGACAAAGGCTCAGAAAGAACCCAGCTTAAGAGGGAGTTAATCTATTGCACACTAATAGCTTCAGCTAGATCTCATCCAATACCTATCCAGCAGTGCCTCGATGGAAGATTTTCACTTACATTTCTAAGAATGTAAGAAATTGGATTGTTAGTCACCAAGGAAGTACATATCTCACAAGTAACAAGCCCACAAGTTTCCCTTTTTAATGGGAACCGAGTACCCCATTGTAGCTTTTGACTCTCTGAAGCACAGCAGTCCAAGGCCTACACAGGGAAGGTGGTGTGGGCAATTAGCCCCAGCTGACTGGTACGCAACAACAACACTCAATAAATTATTGTCCAAACAGTGCATTTTCTTATTTAAGAAATACTTCTATTAATTTCACACTAGTAATTAATACAATTCATTACAAATATATGCATACAGGTAGATTGAAAGACTTTTGGTTGCACCCTATTATCATGTTACGCTCCTAGTGGGTCCTATAACCTATATCCACAATACACCCCTCTGCAACAGATAGAGGCATCACAATATATGAGAGTGTCATTGTCGACAGGACAGGCCCATTGGATTGTTCAGTGTGTCAACACATTTGTAAAAACATAAAACATGTTATAATCTACCACTAAAATCAATGAGCACAGAATCAAAATTCTATGCATGCTAATTAAACTGGAAAACTTCCCATTGACAGCCACCAACATTGTCAATAAAGCACTAAATCGAATGACATATGTCCCCGAGTCCTATTTCTACCTTTTCTATGCTACTGCTGCAGCTTTAGATTCAACCAACAAGGATTCCTGTACTCCAGAACATAAGAACAAAAAGATCTAGCCCAAGGAGTGCTTGTAACAATAACAAGCAATTCAATTCCCTGAGAGATGTAGGGTGTCAAATAAAAAATGTATGGCAACCTACTGAGGGCAACTTCAGGCTGCCAGGCCCAGGACAATGTTTTGATGATGACCCTGCCCTTCCTGGGCCCTCCCATTAGCCCGGCTTATGGGAAGCTCAAAAAACCCTGAGGCACCATGGCACTCATTGGCACAAATGCATCAATATGTTTGATGCAGTTGTGACGCTTTGTTGGACTAGCGTAAAAAATGTTGATGCTAGTCCAGCAGAGCTCAGAGGCCAAGTTAAAAGAGCCTAGTGTCAGTTTAATGCCTGCCCTGGGCAAGCATTAAAAAATTACACTACAATGGCACAGTGTAATCTTGTAGATTTCACTGCTCCATTTTTTTAGGCCTCCCTTCGGGAAAACACCTCCCTTGCATACATTATACCTGGTACATGTGTAATGTGGCAGAAGGATTTACAAACTGGCGCAATGGTGACATTGTGCCAGTTTGTAAATACAGCACAGGGTGGGGAACTGTTTTGTGCTGCCGTAGCGTAAAAAAAATATGCTACACGGTGAAAGGGGCTTGCAAATGAGCCTCTCAGACCTGAATTAAATACATAGGCGGTCATTCTGAGGGTTGCCGCCCGCCATGTGGTCACCGCTGAATGACCGCACCGCGGTCAAAAGACCGCGGCAGCCATTCTGGCTTACCCGCTGGGCCGGCGGGTGCCCGCCAAAGGAGCGCCCGCCGGCCCAGCGGGAAAGACCCTGCAACGAGGAAGCCGGCTCCGAATGGAGCCGGCGGAGTTGTAGGGGTGCAACGGGTGCAGTAGCACCCGTCGCGATTTTCACTGTTTGCTAAGCAGACAGTGAAAATCTTTGTGGGGCCCTGTTAGGGGGCCCCTGCACTGCCCATGCCAGTGCCAGTGGCATGGGCAGTGCAGGGGCCCCCAGGGGCCCCGCGACACCCGTTCCCGCCATCCATCCATCCTGTTGGCGGTGCTTCCGTTGCCCTCCACCCTGGCGGTTTCAAACCGCCAGGGTCAGAATGAGGGCCATAGTCTAAAAAGTACAAGTATCTATACGCCCACTGATGAACTTCACCGTTTCTGCAGTGTCATCCCCAAACCTTTTGCCTACACTCCTTATTCTTGCTGATCTCGTTTTTACTGGCGTTTGGACTCTGCACACATTACCAATGCTAACCAGTGCTAAAGTGCTTGTGCTCTCTCCCTGTAACATGGTAGACTTGGAATACACCCAATTGACATGTGTAGTTCACTTGTAAGTCCCTAGTAAACTGACACTACCTCTGCCTATGGCCTGTAAATTAATTGCTACTAGTGGGCCTTGCACCACCGATTGTGCCATCCACTCAAGAAGCCCTTTGACTATAACTCAGTTCTGCCACTGCAGCCACTGTATGCAGTTTTAAACTTCCATTTTGACCTGACAAGAGAAACCTTTTGCCAGGCCCAAACCTTATTTTTTAATACATAGAAGTCACCCCTATAGAAGGCCCTGAACAGCTCCAAGGGCAGGGTGCAGTTTATTTAAAAAGTTGGACATATACTTTTAAATGTTACATGTTTTTGTACAGCAAGTCCTACCACTTCCATAGAATAACATTGTAATTACCTTATTACATTTAATATGCTGGAACTTCCAAATAAGCACAGTTAATCAATCCATGCTTAATTTCTTTGGAATTGTTATAAAAAATCCTTCCTTATGATAAAGATGGACTTTTTCAGGTCCCCCAATGGCACTTTTAAACATTAAACAAAATACTTACCTGTACTTACCTATACTTACCTGAGATGGTATCCCACATCCTCTGCTGTCCCTCTGGTGGGGGTGTCCCTGGGGTTTGGGGAGGGCACATGCGGGCTCTTTCCACGATGTTCCGCCATGGGTATGGGCCCACAGGTCCCCTAATGCCTGCCCTGACCCAGAAGTTAAATAATGGTGCTAAGCAGGCTTAGTGCCATTATTTCGGCCCAGCTCCCTCCCGTGCCCCATTTTTGCAAGGGAGGATAAACAAGGCACCTGGGCCTCATAATCGTTTTTTGCCCAGGAATGCCTATTTTGCATCTCATTGACGGAAGGTAGTTTCCTGCTAGCAAAAAAATGACTTTAACTCCAAAACTTTGGTGTTAGATGGGTCTAGAGCCAAAGTATAAATAGGGAGTTTACTGGTAGGATGGGAGGCTGGAGCTGGGCACAGCACTACTTACAGTTGAGTAGGCTGTGTCCTGCATCCACACAAAGAATTGGACACCTCCTGTAGTTAGTCTGGTGCCAAGGCAGGAGAGACAGGAAATCTTTGCACTTCACAGCAAAATCTCTAGAACCTTCTCCCCACTTCAAAGGAGGCACCTTGTATAAATATTGGACCTCAGACCCTACCTCTTCAGCACACATCTGGACCTGAAGATACTCTGCCAGGTAAAAGGACTGCTGAGCTGCTGAAAGGACTGACACTCTGATGAACCACTACTCTGAAGGACTGCTGCCCTGCTGTGATGTCCTGCTGCCTTCTTGACTGGGTTAAAAGGGCTGGCACAGCATCTGTTGAACCCAAGACCCCAGAGTCACTCCAAGGACCAGATGGCTGGCCTTCTGACTACTGCCTTAGGGACAGAAGGGTTCAACAGCCTGGAACCCAGCAACTGAACTCTGCCATCTGTGAGTTCTACCCAGCCACGAGTTGCCATTCTATCCCTGGACCCTTGGAAGTGGGCCTGATGGTGCTCTGACAGCCCATCTGAGGACCCAGAAGAACCAACGCCTCTCCTCTGTTGCATAAAGCAACCCTGAGCAAATATATCTCCTAATAGTCACATGATCTCTTCAATATGTGCTACCATACTGCACAAATGTCCATTCTAGATTTGGTTAAATATTTTTTTAAGACATAGATGTGAGAAAATATCATGGGCCTAAACAATATATGATGCTGTGCAAAGTAGAACATGCAATATATTTCCATTGTTGAGTGAGAGGAGGGGTATCATATATATATGCACCGATTACAATATGTTATTTATTACCAATTGTGAGTGTGGGGAAGGACAAAGCCCCAAGAAAGTCATAAAGCTCATCCCCTACCTCAACAATGGAAATATCAACATTTAAACAAAAAAGCTAGTCAGAGCAGATACAGCATATGATGGATGCATTGTAGAAATCTATGTAGGTGGTTGATGTTTAAATTTCTCTATATGGAAGTTTATTAATAAGTCTTCTATGATTTAAATCGACAGGAGGGTAGTTGGGTAATTTTCTTGCTTCGTGTATAATCAAATGTTTTATTCATGCTAGAGGGACACATGATCACCAGTAATATATATAGCAGAGGTCTCCAACGTTTGTGATGGTACAATAGTACTTCTGCTCAAGGAAAGCCCTCCTGGGCTACTAGCAAATTTTATCATTATAAAATAGCCAACAAATATGGCAACATTACACTATGAACACTCTAAGCAAGATTATGAGCAGAAGACAATAAAGCAATTCAAGTGAGGTTACCAGAAGACATGCCTGAAAAAATGTTATCAACAATAAATGCATCTACCTCACTGATAACAGCCAAAGCATCACATGTTTTCTGGCAAAAACATCCAATCCACAGCAGTAGGTCTTCTCAACTCATTAAACAGATCAGCATATCAGTTTCTGAAAATACACATATCTTTCTATCAAATACCAATTCTGATTTTTGCCTTCAAAGAAAATTCACAGCCACCTGGGATGCTATTAATTGTGTTTGACCAATGACTTTGTGTTTCACCACTGCGCATATTAGTTGCTCAGTGTTTACCAGTAGCACATTACATGTTGTGTTCAGTTTAGCTGCCTATTGGCTTTAACATGGAGTTAGCCATTATATTCTGTATTCAGGTCAGCTGCCTATTGGTTTTAACATGGCAACAGCATTACATTCTGTATTCAGTTTAGCTGCCTATTGGCTTTGACATGGTATTAGACATTACATTCTGTATTTAGTTTAGCTGCCTATTGGCTTTGACATGGCATTAGACATTACATTTGGTATTTAGTTTAGCTGCCTTTTGGCCTTAACGTGGAGTTAGACATTGCAGTTGAAACATTGCAGATGAGCTATGTTTTTCCAAGTTGTGTTTTTCCACAAGATAGACCAAGCTGTGTTTTTCACACCAGACCCTAGCTGATAAGAGCACGTAGATTTTGTGTTTACCTCTCAATCCAGTCTGAGAACGAGTGAGGCTTGGAGAATTGGCCACTCTCCAAGTTTCTTCGGTTCTCGCACTGAGTTTGCTTTTAAGGGGTTGCTCTGGACAACAGAGTTAGATTGAAACTATCTTGACTTCAGACAGGAACTGAGACGTCAGTTGCCTGTCTCCCGTTTGGGTAGAAATTCTCTTTCTCGCAGTTGAACGGAGTCATCAACCTAAAGCTGAGTATAGGCCCTACAGCCTTGCCCTACGGTGATGCAATTTTGACTTTTATGCTTTGCTTTGAAGTTATGCTATAATATAATCACATGTGTTTGCTGTGTACATTGCAACTGAGAAGTACTTTGATATATTTTGCTTTCATTGTTGCGACTACTTTTAAACGTGTGCTTCCAATCTACTAATTTCGTCTTTCAGGAACCTCGTGGTGAAGTAATATTAACAATAAATGTCTTCTTTAAACTCAGAAGTGCATTCCAAAGAGTTTCTGCAAGCTCGGTCATGAGATAACAGCAGGAAAGCAGAACACCCCCTAACATAAGCTTATCATTTTCATTGAGTAGTAATATGCACAAATGCTTCAAACGGACAGATTATACTTCAAATGCCCCAGTTTTACAATCATAGGCCATGGATCCTCACATACCATCAAAGATTTCTGGTGCATGCCAATAACGTGTTATGTTACGTTATGTTATGTGTATTTGCAAAGAGCACTATCAAGCCAAAGGGTATCCTGATGCTGAGCAGGTTTTCAGCTTCCTGAAGAATTCAAGAAAAGAGGAGGGTCTTTGATATAGAGTGGGAGGCAGTTTCACTCTTTAGGAGCATTATAAGAGATTATCTGTCCTCCTGATCTGGTTCTGTGGGATATGTGTGCATAGGAGTCCTGTGGAGGTGTCTGGGTGTTGATGCATAAAGGTGCAACTATTCAGATAGTTGGGGCCCAAGTTGTGTAGTGACTTGAATGTGTGTGAGGATTTTGAAATAAGCACGTTTACATATCGGGAGCCACTGGACCCTCTTGAGGTGCGGTGTGATGTGAGTTCTGTGTGGGAGGTTGAAGATGAGTCTGGCTGCTGAATTTTGGTTGGTTTGTAGTCTTCTAGAGAGTTGTTCAATGATCCCACTGTAGAGGGTACTCCCATAGTCAGACGTTCTGGTGACTAGGGCATGAGTGACAGTTTTTGCAGTGTTGCTTCAGAGTCATATGAAGATCTTACTCAGCATCTTCAGAATGTGGAAGCAGGATGCTATAATGGCATTAACTTGCACGGTCATTTTCAGTTTTCCGTCACTGACTATCCCGAGATTCCTGGCATAGTCACTGGATGTGAGTGAGCGCCTGAGCTCAGCTGGCCACCAGTGAAGTCCCATGTGAGGTAGTTTTGCCCCAGATCACTATTTCTGTCTTGTCAGTGATGAGCTTGAGACAGCTGACTTTCCAGTGAGTGACGTGGGGGAATTGTCCAAGAGAGAGAGTATGAATTGCTCATCCTCAGTGTAGTGGAAAAATGTTGTGATGTTGATGTCAAGTGTATATGCGGTGAAGAGAAGGGGCTGAGCAATGCACCTTGAGGCACCCTATAGAGTTTGTAAGCATACGAGGAGAAAGGGGCCAGGCTGACTACTCGCTCTCTATCAGTTAAGAAGGAGCAGATCCAGCAGAGAGTGAGACCTTGGTTGCCAATCTCATGCAGGCACCTGATGAGCGGGGCCGGCTTTAGTGCTGATGGACCCAGAGTGATAATCATTTTGGCACCCCTCTTCCCATAGTCTCCTCCTTGTATTCCCTCTCTACCACCAGGTAGTGCCCCTCATCTCTCCATAGCCTCTTTCAAATGTATTTCATTTGTTTTAAAGCACTGGCAAAGTATGGCTTTACTAATAATAATTGGTTGTCACTCTAATGGTCCTAGGATCAGCAGTGCCTTCTTCTTTCATATGTGCACATTCTCTTAATGAGGTATTGGGCTTGACTTCACCACTAATAGATAATTCAAGGTGTTGGTGAGCTACCACTGGCTCTCAAGCTTCTCGTGGGAGAACCCTGATATTTAGTAAACCCAGGAATTTCACATCTATAGCTGAATGTGTTTTTTTTTTAACCTTGAAATATGTTTCAGGCCTCCCCTTCACCTGCATGTGAAGACCTTCACCCCACATGTTCCTGCAGTTGAGAGTCGCCATACATGATCTGTGTCATTCATATATGGCCTACAGCAACAAAATATTAGGTTCCTGCCTCTTGAAATTTAGCCCCCCAACCCCAAATGTTGGCTCCTCTTAAGGGTTGCATTTAGACCTGGTATCCTTGGCATGGTTTCCCCTTTCCTTTTGCCTCTGCTTCCTGTATTTTTAACTGTGTGCTGGACTTTGTTTTGCTGGTTTTTGGTACTCTAGGTACTTTGGCACTGCTGACCAGAGCTAACGTGCAAGTGATTCCTGTGCAAATTGTGATTATGATTGGTCATCCATGATTGGTATATTTGATGTACTATTAAGTCCCTAGTGAAGTGCACTAGGGGTGCCCAGGGCCTGTATATCAAATGCTTCTAGTGGGTCTGTAGCACTCATTGTGCCACCCACATGAGTAAACCTGTAAACATGTCTCAGACCTGCCACTGTTTGTGTGTGCAGTTTTGCACTGCCAATTTGACCTTGCAAGTGTACCCACCTGCGAGGCCCAAACATTCCCCTTTACTAAATTTAAGTCAGCCCTAAGGTAGGCCCTAGGTAGCCCCATGGGCAGGGTGTAGTTTATGTAAGAGTAGGACATGCACTGTTCTTTTGTCTATGTCCTGATAGTTTAAAACTGCCAAATTCATGTTTCACTATTGCAAGGCCTATCTTTCCTATATTGCCTTTAAATGTCTTTTAAGTGCAGTTTCCTATTGGGAGCAGATAGAGATATGGAGTTTCAGGCATCACAATTTAAAATAATTATTTTAGTAAAGTTGGTTTTTAGAATGTCTGTTTGAAAATGCCACTTTTAAAAGTGAATAAACACAAATGATGGACGGAATGCAGAACCAATCATCCAGAATCAAACATTCACCCTCAGTCACAGTTCTAGGTTTAATCCATCAATTATTTTACTCACGATGCCACCCCAGTTTGGACCCAGCCATATGTAAATCAGCCTTGACCCTGCTCATGGGAGCAGTCCAGCCTGACCTACCAGACCAGGTCCTCCCTGGACCAGAAACCGCATCATGGGACCGGTTTCAGGGTATCACCCTTCATTAGCCAGCTAGCTTGAATCCAGTGGCATAGTGAACCCGGGACCCAGGTGTGGGCATACCCAGCGCACTTAGGGTGACAAAAGCAAACAAACACAAATGATGGATGGAATACAGAACCAATTAAACATTCAACCCGTCATAGATCTAGGTTTAATCCATCAATTCTTTTGCTCAACATGTCACCCCAGTTTGGACCCAGCCATATGCAAATCAGTCTTGACCCTGCTCCCCAGGGAACCAGTTCAGCTATTTCCTTCCTGGACCGGAAGCAAGCATCCCGGGACCAGTTTCAGGGTATTTTAGAAAGTGGGCATTTTCTTGCTTAACCAGTCTGTGCCTCAGCCTACCTATGGAATCCATGTCTGGGTTCAGACTGACAGTTCGGCTGATTGTGAATTCCCTCTAGACAGTGACACAAAGGGAGCTGAGGTCCTGCACATCATGAGGGGTCTTCATGAGCTATAGTGGGAAGGAGGAGCTGACACCTGCACCTGAAATGGCTGTGCCTGTCCTCACACAATACAGTCGCCATCCCCCTGGAGTGTGCCTGGAGGCAGGCCTCCGCAAGGCAAGATCCTGTGAACGACAGTGATTTTCCTTTGAAGTTTTCCTACTTCAAAGGCAGAACTGAGTATAAGTAGTGGACCCAAACACCCATATGTTTAGAACTCTTCTGGATCAGGAGGAACCTCTGCCAAGGAGAAGAGCTGAAGAGCGGAAGGAGGAGTGCTGCTCCTTTACTGTGTGTGGTTTGCTGGGTTAGTCTGCGGTTACTGCTTCTGCCTTAAAGAGAACAAAGACCGGACTTTGCTGGGTATACTGCTTGTGAAGTTTCTCCAAGGGCTGGGACTGATGTTGCATCATGTTTAGAAGTCTCAGGGACATCAAAGTTTTCACCTACCTGCCTCTGGTTTCATTTGCTGTGGACTCTAACTTACTAGGTGTGTCTATTCCAGTTTTTGAGCCCTTGGGATTGAAAGTTGGCCTAAAACCAAGAAGAACCAGGTGCACCAACTCCGAATGACTGCAGGACTGATGCAGCTGCCCTACTCAGTGACTTCTCCTGCTGTGGTCCCCGATGGAGTGTGAGGATGATGACCGACAACACAGGGCCGCAGATGTCCAATGACTCCTTGAGTCCTGAGTGCTGTGTCACTGATGTCCGTGATACCCGACTCCTCTATGGCACCTGTAGCCCTCTGGTGTGGGTGTGGCCATGACTCTAAGAGGTCACCCATCGTGTCTTGACCTGCCGGATTCATTGACCCTACCAAATCATCAGGAACTGACAGCCCGCACTGACACCGCATCACCTCCCCTGCTGTGCAGTAAGGAGCAGATGCCACACCGGATCCAGCGATTTCTCACCTGTCCATCTTTTTTCCTCATTACCAAAGGGACTGTACCTGGGGGTCTGTACAACTCTGTGACTGGCACCGCCCTCCTCACAAATGCCATCATGTTGTTGGGAACGACACTGTCAACGACGCCATGATAGCCCCAGGTAGAGCTATTGTGTGAAAAGAATCTTATCAAAACGTAGGTGTTAAGAGGACCTTAGAGTTCTCTAGGTAAAAAATTTCCTCGTTATCTACATTTTAATGCTGCTGTTTGTTGACTCTGTGCCTGTTATCCAGACCACAGTGCATATTGTTGAACTCCTAGAACATTTTGAAATTGGTCATGCTCCTAATTGGCATAATTAAATTTGAAATTGTTGAACAGAAGCATATTTTCAAAGGCACATACACAAACAAAACATTGTGCTCAGCAAAGCTCTACAGTCCTACCAGACAGACATTTCGTCTAGGCACAGGTAGTGAGGAACATTTCTAGTATAAAACACAAAATCAGCAAGCTCAATCTCAAAAAATATTGATGGGTGGGATGCTTGAAATAAACTCACCCACTGAACATTACAAGGGGCCACATCCCACTCCATTTTTTACCTATCATGCCATCTCAGGTAAGACCCATCCATATGCCTATTAGCCTTTATAATGTTTCATTAGGGATGGTCCAACCAGAAGTGCCAAACCAGGACCTCTCTGAATCCCTATCCAGAGTGATTGACAGTTGTTACACTATTTGCAATCACTCCTTCCATTATCCTTTGGGTAATTGATGTAACACACAAAGGGGGTCATTCTGACCCTGGCGGTAAAAACCGCCAGGGTCAACGACCGCGGGAGCATCGCCAACAGGCTGGCGGTGCTCCCATGGGCATTCTGACCGCGGCGGTACAGCCACGGTCAGAAACGGAAAACCGGCGGTGTACAGCCGGTTTTCCGCTGCCCTGGGGAATCCTCCATGGCGGCGCAGCTTGCTGCGCCGCCATGGGGATTCCGACCCCCATTACCGCCATCCTGTTCCTGGCGGTCGTGGCCGCCAGGAACAGGATGGCGGTAAGGGGTGTCGTGGGGCCCCTGGGGGGCCCTGCAGTGCCCATGCCAATGGCATGGGCACTGCAGGGGCCCCCGTAACAGGGCCCCACCATGATTTTCAGTGTCTGCCATGCAGACACTGAAAATCGCGACGGGTGCAACTGCACCCGTCGCACCCCTTCCACTCCGCCGGCTCCATTCGGAGCCGGCATCCTCATGGAAGGGTGTTTCCCGCTGGGCTGGCGGGCAGTCGCCCGCCAGCCCAGCGGGAAACCCAGAATACCCGAGGCGGTCTTTTGACCGCGCAGCGGTATTCTGGCGGTCCCACCCAGGCCGGCGACTTCCGCCGCCGGCTGGGGTCAGAATGACCCCCAAAGTGTTCAAGGGTATGCCGAGGGTTGGGTCCCATGCTCGTTACTAATTGTGCTATTGGATTCACTAAAGAGACCTAAAAAGGCTGAAACCAGTTCCTCCTGGAGTCTCGTCTGGCTGTTTGGGATGGACTCTTCCCATGAGGGGCAAAGTCATTACCGATTTACATATGGAGGACCTCTGTCTAGAGTGGCATAGTCAAAGAAAAATGATGGAATAACAAGGAACAAACCAGGCTAGGGTTAGTTGTGTTCCCTTCCAGAGGAGGCCTTGCCTGGAAGTGTGGGATGGACAACAGGGTCAATACTGAGTGAATAAGGTAAGGATTTGTCTAGTCAGTGAAAAACAATGGGTGATTGTCAGAGGTTAGACTATTTACAAGCATTCCTCCCATCACCTTTTGTGTGATTAATGTAATGCTCCATGTTATCAATTCAGTCACTAGTTAGCAGTGGGTTGCATGCTGTCCAAGTAGAGACTCTCACACCTGTCAGGGTAAAGGAGTCACACAGCTGAGGTGGCCCCTGCTCACCCCTTGGTAGCTTGGCTCAAGCAATCAGGCTCATCTCAGAGGCAATGGGTAAAGTATTTGTACCCCCCACACACACACATACACACACACACACACACACACACACACACAGTAATACAGTGAAAACCCCACAAAAGTACTCCACACCAGTTTAGAAAAAAAGCCAATATTTATCTGTGTTAAAAATTAGGTCTTTGGTTGGCAGTCAGGTTACCCCCAGTCCAAGCAAGGACACTCACTCTAGTCAGGGCAAAGGAGAAACACACCTGGTTAACCCCCACTCACCCCCTTGACAGCTTGGCACGAGCACGCAGGCTTAGCTCAGAAGCAATGTGTAAAATATTTGTACCAACACACAAATAGTGAAGACACCACACCAGTTTAGAAAAATATGCAAAATGTATCTAAATCAAACAAGACCAAAAAGACCAAAATGACAAAAATCCAACACACAAAAGTTAAAATATGAATTTTCCAAAAAATAAGAGTCTTACTCCATAAAAAACAATGGAAGCAATGATTTTACACAAAGTTCCTGGTTTGCGTCAAAAAGAAAGCCTCAAGCGTGAAAAATCAGTGATGCCTTGATTCCTTCCTTGCAAGGGAGGCCATGCATCGTTTCTTTTTTGGTCGGGTCGTTGATGCGTCGTTTTTCTTCCTTGCAAGAGAGTGGTGCATCAATTTCCAGATGGGGCACCTCGGATCCGCACAAAGTCAGGATGATTTTGATGCCCAAGGACGGTGCATGGAAAATCCTGTCGCAGGGTGTTAGAAAACTGCGCTGCGTGGGGTTTGTGTCAGTATCAGCAACCGCAAGCGGGTATTGCACGTCGTTTCTCCAACCATGATGCATCGATCTCTCAGCTGCGATGCACGTCATTTTCTAGCCCCGTCACAGATGGTGCATTGCAAATGTCCCCTCACGCCATTCTGTGCGTGGATTTTCCACTCTTGTTCTGGCAACTTCACCTTTTAAGGACCCAGGGACTGGATAGGGCCCCAGTTGGCAGGCCAGGAGTCCCAGGTGCTGACAGAGGAAGTCTTTGATGGCCCTGAGTCTTCAAAACAAGAGGCAATCTCAGTTCAAGTCCTTGGAGAATCTTCTCAAGCAGGAATGCACAACAAAGTCAAGACTTTGTTCCTTTTCACAGGCAGAAGCAGCAACTGCAGGATAGCCCAACAACACACAGTAAAAGGCAGGGGCAGCACCCATAATATTTAGATTCTGCCTTACACATGTTTACAAACCACAGTCACCAGGCATTGAATAGTTAAATATTGTGCCTTCTGCACAGTATAACAAGTTGAGAAGGGAATAAATAATAATATTTATTTAATGGGTGTTCGACTACCTGTGAAATATCTGACATGCCCGGGGACAGTCAGTTTTGGCCTATGTGCCGATGCTCAGCTTTCATTCTTCATAAGGCTGGCAATTTCTCATAATGATGCATTATCTTCGAGTAACACTTTTTGTAATAACATTTTCTATACCACCAATGACTTAGTAAGAAAAGAGAAGGGTGCCTTTTTCTCACATTTAAGATTTACATACTATTTTACATATCGTGAAGCACACCAAATTTATTTTTAAATTGTGGATCCATCACAGGACATATGTTGTTACAAAGAAATTATGAATCCAATCATCTGGGAACCCAACGCAGCCCTGGCAAATTTTTTCAGACCAGCTCCCATAGGGTGCATAGCGAGTGAGCCTGACCACTACAGTGGGACTTGTGGGGTTGCCCTCCCAAGTAAATTTGGGAAAAAAGTGCAAGAACGGTGCATTCTGCAACACATTTGTCAATATATATTCAATTGCGTTTGTTTTTAAAGCATCAAAATTGATGACTTTATAGTGCACTGTAATAGGGCAATCTTTTTTTGGGGCTCTTCAATGATTCCCTCACCATCACCTTCTAACAGTGGGATTCTGCTCTCGATAGCCCCTCCCTCATATGTATTTCATTTGTTTTATAGTGCCTCTCTTACCAGCATAGGGAGTTGGAGCACTTTACATCACACACATTCAGAGACAGTGAGTCATACATGTGTAACTCGGTGTATAGAACATGTTACGTAAGACAAAGGGAACTAAAAGGTGTATGATTCACATGTCAACCATACTGGGAGGCATTTTTCATGAGTGCTTGATCTGGGGAACCATAAACTCAGGATTCAGAACGTCACACAGTGTAACACAAATTAGGATAGTCAAAGACTGGGAAAAACATAGGCCCACATTTAAGAAAAGTGGCTCTGCATATAATGCAGGGCCACTTTTATTGCGCCCCTTAGTGCTTCTCTAATGCCACCATGGGCACGCCATATTAAACATACAGCGTACCATGGTGCAGGTTAGGGACAATAGCATCAACATTCATGGCGCTATTGTTGTACTTAGCAGGATTAGTGCCAAATCCTCCAAAGTACATGGGGGCACATTTAAAAAGATGGTGTGCCCCCTTTTAACATCTGCTCTGTGCAAGCATTAAAATAGCCAGCAAAAATGGCGCAGTGGAATCTCATAGATTCCATGGCCATATTTGTGGTCCCCCTAATGGAGGCATAATGTGGTCCCCCTGGCGCAGGCATAATGTGGCGCAAGGAGTTACAAATTGGCACAATGCATTAATTATGCCACTTTAAAATCTGGTGTGGAGAATTTGGCCTCGTTGAGCCACATTAACATAAATAAAATTACACTAATGTGGCGCAAAATGGCGCTAGGCCCTCTTAAAACTGGGTCATAACGTTTAACATGTACCATGCAGTTTGCATGCAGATCTTTGAAGGCACTTCATAGCTCACTGTGCTAGATTATGATTGTAACTTATAAACTGCCTGCAAACAAACAAAAGGATCTCTGTAACAAAAGCAGTATCCCACTGAGCATTGCACATAAAGTACTGTTCTGTGATGTGCAAGTTGTGCTACCTAAGCTGAGTCAAGACTGCCCCTAGACAAAACTCTGAGTTCTCTCCAGCAGGTACATTAAATATCAGAGTTATCTTGCAACTTCTATTGTTGCCTGACAGCTTTTGGATATACAAGGAATTCTGCAGTGCTTTTAAAACTGCTGCACTGCAATAAATCCGACTCCCCATTAAAAAAGTGGCCCCCTACCCTTCCAGCATCCTGAGGAAATGCCTGATGGCCAGTGCAGCCAGTCTGGCCTTGAATCCAATATACAAATGTGTTTTTTCTCTAGGTATACCAAGGAATGTAAATAATTACTAGAGTACTCATAATATATGCATTTTAATGGTGCCAAGGTCAAATGCATTAGAACAACACTCATGGGGAAGTATTCTTAATACATTTCATAATGTCTGGAGTGTTTATTAAATGAAGACTGTCACAGAGTAAATATTATTTACCTTTTTTCTGCAGTCATGTTAGAGTAGTGGAGGGTTTTGAAATTCAATAATAAAATCAATGCACAACATCTATGCTGTTTTTTGCCATTCCTCTATTGACTACTTTTCAAGACCAAAGCCATACATCACCAAGTTCTCATAAAAGGCAATACAATACTAGAATCGTATGTCTTGCATGCTCAGGGACATATTTACTGATTTTCAACTAAACACAGGGCAGCAAGCAAAGTTGTGTAAATGGGATACAGTAGAAATATCCATATCAATTAAGATATGGCACATTTCCGCTGGCTCCTACCACTGGCAATTTGCGTGCTGGCTAGCACCAATGCAGGCACTCTTGCACCATGCATTACAGGCAGAATTGTTTTTGTTTTCATGCAGGGAGGAATACCTTCCTACACAAAACACTCCTTAAAGGCGTTCTCCTCTTTCTGTGCATGCGGTAGAATGCAGCATACATTGAAAGCGGAAGTAACAAGGAGAAAAGCTATTTCTCCTCCCTACTCCTGGTTCAGGAAGGCATCACATATTGACAGCTACCCAGGTTAACTAGCTTTAGTTGCTCCAGGAATGCACCAAATTTCATGGGTGAATGCATTGCAACGTCCATTTTCCACCCATTGAGCGCCTCCTTGAAGAAGGGTGACGCAAGGCAGCAATATCCTATGCAAGCTAAGCAAATCTGATTTCTGAGGATTTGGAAATATCCAATAAAATCCGAAGATGCACCATAAAAGTGAAGCCACCACCACAATGTGAAAGATTAGTAAATGCTGAGCTTCAGTGCTTTGAGAGGAAAGTCAGTGTAACAACTCAAAAAATCAACAGAGGCTTGCTTGCAGTTATAGGATTGAAAGAAATTAACCAATATTAGACACACAACAAAATAAATAATACGCCCCCTTTAATGATATTTAAGATTATTGTGTTCTTTTGATTTGTTTACGTTGCTCATCTTTTGAGCTGTAAACTGTTTTAATAGACAATTAGCCCTGACACTTCATTAGGCACCATCTCCAGCAGCCATGTCAAGATGTTTGGAGACCCGAGTGCCTTCACCTGTCACAGTATGGAGCTGCTGTCCAAGTATTACTCCAAGCACATTATATTAACATAATGAACATGTATAAAACGATGACTGAACAGAGCAAAGCACGGCATATATAAAAACATCAACAGTTTGTGTTGATGCATTTAGAAGTGGTGGTGACCCATGAAGGCAATGATATTGCAGATAACAATTGGATCAAATGTTATTTTTACATTGGAGTGCAGAGATGATTTGACCAAGGTTGAAGGATGTAAATTAGACTTCGACGAGTTGGCTGTCAGTGATATTGATGCTTGATCATGTGCAGGCAAACGTAAGGGTAAGCTTGAGAAGACACTGGAATGCAGGAAAACAAGGATTCACATGTAACTCAGACTTGAGATTAATGCCAGGGCTGGAAAGGCATAGGGCGTATGTAGAACAGGGAGGTGGAGCTTGGGCTCACACAGGCACTGAACCACACAAAGCGGTTTAAAAAAAACATTCACACAGCTGGAATTTAAATCCATATCAAGATGGAACAGACACTTAGCAATATCCTACCTACCACTTGCCTTCTTAACTTGGGATTTACCAGTCTTCTGGCATCCTTGTTGTTTTAGAAGCTCATCATCGTGTCATCTGTCAAGAAAACAACCACTGCATTACCTTGTTTTACGCTACTTACCTTAAAGTTGGTCTAGGGCCCCTTGAAGTCTCTGATACCTTCTACTGGCTGGGATGAATCTAGCTAGAGGATAAATCCATTTCTACTTTTCTCTTTTGCCCTTTTCATTATATCCCAATGCTATTGTCATTTGTACTTTCTTACCAATGCATCTGCACACAAGCCTAGGGATGGCAAGAACTTTGATGAGTCTGAAACTAACAGTAATCTAATTCAGTAGCAATCTGCAAACAGATTAAAGGGCTGGATTCTAAAGACACCTACTAGGAGATGGTGGATGGCAGAACTCAGAGATCATGAATGAGAATATAATGTGAGGTTGCAGAACAGTTTTTAAGGAGAAACGTCATAAATATTCTTCCTATTAAAGGCCTAATTTACAAGGCATTTGTGCCACCGTTGTGTCATATTTTTGTGATGCAGCAGTGCCACTTGCTGTGCTCTACACTGCCCCATATTTAAAAACTGACGCATTGGGCCCAATCTATCAGTTTGTAATCCCTTGCATCCCATTATAGATGTGTCATGTATAATGTATGCAGGGTAGGCATTCCCACAGGAAAAGCCTTGCAGAACTGACACAGTGGAAACATTTCACTGCGTCATTCTATGACTTCATTACCTCATAATTTTACCAACTGCAGGGCTTTTCTTTATGGGGGCCTCCCCGCATTGCTGTGATAGCATCATGTTTTTTTATACTAGTCTAGCTATGTGAGAGTTTAGGGCAAACAGATATGTCAGAATTTCTGACTCATTTATGGAAAAGTGCACCATGGAGCTCTGTACTGTAAACACATGGGCCCTCATTCTGACCTTGGCGGGCGGCGGAGGCCGCCCGCCAAAGTCCCGCCGTCAGGTTACCGTTCCGCGGTCGAAAGACCGCGGCGGTAATTCTGACTTTCCCGCTGGGCTGGCGGGCGGTCGCCTTCAGACCGCCAGCCAGCCCAGCGCGAAAGAGGCTTCCACAATGAAGCCGGCTCGGAATCGAGCCGGCGGAGTGGAAGCTGTGCGACGGGTGCAGTTGCACCCGTCGCGTATTTCACTGTCTGCGCAGCAGACAGTGAAATACATGTAGGGGCCCTCTTACGGGGGCCCCTGCAATGCCCATGCCAGTGGCATGGGCACTGCAGGGGCCCCCAGGGGCCCCGCGACCCCCCCTACCGCCATCCGGATCTCGGCGGTCCGACCGCCGGGATCTGGATGGCGGTAGGGGGGGTCGGAATCCCCGCGGCGGTGCAGCAAGCTGCGCCGCCTCGGAGGATTCAATGGGGCCGCGGTACACTGGCGGGACCCCGCCAGTGGTGCCGGTCCGACCGCGGCTTTACCGCCGCGGTCGGAATCCCCATTGGAGCACCGCCGGCCTGTCGGCGGTGCTCCCGCGGTCCTCCGCCCTGGCGGTCAAAGACCGCCAGGGTCAGAATGACCACCATGGTGTCGTTAGGGGGTCGTAGGGCAGCACAATAATTCTAACTCATCTGGCCAATGCATCAGATTGTTGAAAATGAGGCCCTCAGAGTTTTCTGAATGTCCCTGTTTGTGATAGGTAGTCAGACTTTGTTATGGTACTAAAGTAGTTAAGTTGCATACAGGGAGGTAGAAGTGGGTTGTTGTGACTATGTTTACCAAAGCTGTGTTTGAGCAATGAGAAGACATACTATGAAAACATTAGAGTTTTCATAATATGTCCTTCTATCGTTCCATGCCTGCGCTCTGTCTCTAATTGTAGTGTTGGACATAAATGACTACCGTAACATGCCTCAATTGAAAACTATCATACGTTTCCATACAGTGGGCCTTGAGTTAGGATTTCAGGGAAAAGACAGTGGAATAATTGAAGGGTGTGATAGAGTAAGCAGCGAAATATATGATTTCTATTGTAGTAAAGTTCCATGCAGTTCAAATATGGCGCCAGTTTTAACTAACGGAACATTGAACTAGTGAGAGGTTAGTTGAAAGCTTGGGAAAAGAACCATGTCTTCAACCCCTTCCTAAAAGCACTCAAGTTGGATTGGTATCTTTAAAAAACAAGGCGATCTTTAAACAACAAGGCAGAGAGTTCCATAATTTGGAAGCGCAGAAAGAAAATCTCCTGCCACCCCACCTTGCTTTTTCTGTTCTAGGGAAAGCAGTTAATTTAGCCATATTGGACCTGAAAGTATATCTGGGTAAATGCCATCTAAAAGTCTTTTGAAAATATTCAGGACTTGTTTGGTGGAGAGCCTTGTGAACCACACAGAGAGCCTTAAATGTAATCCTTTCCTTCGCCCACGAGCCAGGGAATGCTCCAAATTGACTGTGAAATTCATCCTAATTTTGAAATCCTCAGAAGCAGCCTCATGGCTGCGTTTTGCAGAGTCTGTAATTTGCAAAGAAGAAGTCACTTTTGAGAGCCTGAGAGAAAGGCGTTGTTATAATCTATTTTTTAGTTAACCTCTTAGCTGCTGGTCCTTCCCCACCCCCAGTACTGAGCCCTTTTTTGGCTATTTGAGGTAGTTTGCAGTTAGGCCTTCATAACCTTTTGTCCACAAATTTGCATCCTTTTTTCCAGCATCCTAGAAATTCTAAAGGTACCCAGAGTTTGTGGGTTGCCCTGGAGGAGACCAAGAAATTAGCCAAAATACAGCTAAAATTTATTTTTTTAAAGAAAAATTGGAAAAAAGGGCTGCAGAAGAAAGCATGCGTGAAAATGGCATCAACAAAGGGTTTTCAGTGCTAAAACCACCATCTTCCCAGCTTTCAGGAACAGTCAGACCTGAATTAGAAAACCACATTTTTCAACACAATTTTGGCATTTTACTGGGACATACCCCATTTTTACTATTTTTTGTGCTTCAGTTAGTGACAGGAATGGGTGTGAAACCAATGCTGGATCCTGAACAGCTAAACATTTCTGAAAAGTAGACACATTTCTGAATTCAGCAAGGGGTCATTGGTGTAGATCCTTCAAGGTTTTCCTACAGAAAGTAACAGCTGAAATAAAACAAAAATTGAAATTGAGGTGAAAGAAGAGCCATTTCTGTCTACATTTTCTTCTATAACTTTTTCCAGCTATGACAGATTTTTGAAAGAAATATACTGTTACGTCTGCTGGACTGTTGTTGTTGGGAGATATATTTGGCTTGAGGGTTCACCAAGAACCCAAGGTACCCAGAGCCAATAAATGAGCTGCACTTTGCAATGAGTTTTCATTGTACACCGGGTATACAGCAATTTCTTTGGTGACATATAAAGAGTGAATAATAGGTATCAAGTAAACCTTTGTATTTCCAAAATGGGCATGGGATAAGGTGTTGAAAAGCAGTGGTTATTTGCACATCTCTGAATTCCGGGGTCCCAATACTAGCATGTGAATTACAGAGTATTTCTCAAATAGATTTCTTTTTTACACACTGTCTTACATTTGGATGAAAAAATGTAGAGAAAGACAAGGGGCAATAACACTTGTTCTTCTATTCTGTGTTCCCCCAAGTCTCCTAATAAAAAAGGTACCTCACTTGTGTAGGTAAGCCTAGTGCCCACGAATGGAAACGCAATATGGACACATCACATTTTTACATTGAAATCTGATGTGTTTTCTGGATAGTGCCTAGCTGTGGATTTTGGCCTCCAGATCAGCCAGCACCAAGGAAACCTACCAAAGCTGTGCATTGATTACAACTAGACGCCTAGGGGAATCCAGGATGGGTGACTTGTTGGCTCTCACCAGGCTCTGTTACCCAGAATCCTTTGCAAAACTCAAAATTTGGCAGAAAAAAACACTTTTCCCTCAGATTTCAGTGTGGCAATGTTCTGGAAACGGAGAGAAGCCACAAACTTCCTTCTAACCAGCATTCCCCCAAGTCTCCCAATGAAAATGGTACCTCACTTGTGTGGGTAAGCTAGTGCCTGTGTCAGGAATGGATCACACAACCGTCAATATTAGTTCTTACATGAGGGCAACTGTTGATCCTGGGGTGATCCATTCCTGATGCACGCACTATGTACAGGCACTCTAGCTATTTTATTAGGACAGGTGGGGAAACACTGGGTGGCAGGAATTTTGTGGATCCCAGCATATTCCTGTAGTTTGTGTGACAGAAATGCAAGAAAAAAATAGAGTTTTTATTCAATATTTCAACTTTGCAGGGTATTCTGGGTAAGACAACTTGGAGAATCCACACAAGCCACTCCTCTGTGGACATCCCTGGGTGTCTAGTTTCCAGAAATGTCTGGGTTTGGTAGGTTTCCCTATATGGCCGCCGAGCCAAGGACCAAAAACTCAGGTGCCTGCCTTACAAAACCAGGTTGTTTTGTGATAGACAATTTTGATGTCTCCTCAATACGATTTGAGCTGTGAAATTTGGGGCTGAGCTAAATTGGAGAGCTCCCAGGAGAGCACTCTCTCTGTGCATGCTCCCGCATGCACCTGCTCTCTGGGTTGGGCTAACTCCCTATTGTCCCGCTGCACAGTGCTTGTGAAGGTACAGCAGGACTGTACTCATCTCGTCCCAGAATCACTGGAAGAGGAGTTGTCAGATGGGACTCCGACGACTGAAAAATCACTCCCAGAGTCTGCACCATTGTCCTATCCCTCAGATGCTGTCTCCATATCTGCTGTGTCAATCTCTGATCCTATGTCAGAGCTGTCCTCTATAACCCGAGTTAGGTCTTGGGCAGCAGTCATCCAACGAGACATCATCTCTGCTACTAGCTAAACTGTTGCTCTAAAATACTAGCCTAAGTACACAGTCACAAAACTGCTGGTGGGGGTGTGTGATGCTGTCATGTAGGCTCTCATTATTCTAATGAGACTACTGGATTTTGAGCGGCAGAATCGTCTGCGGTGTGAGAGACTGAGTCTGACCCACTACAGGTGCCACGTGTCGCCCTAATCAGGGTTTTGCTCCGGCTAACTAGCAGTGCTTCATCTCTACCCAAGGGCTGGGATGATTGGGCAGTCGAGCGTGTGACATAATTGATTTGTTAGGGAAACCGTGGTCACTCAGGTCTCATCCATTACTCTCAGTTACATTAGTCTCACATACACAATGACAAACAGAAGCAGTATATGTTTCAATAAGATTTTAATGAAGTGACTACATCTTAGATAGCAACGCATGTGCTGCAATAACCAGGATGATACATCATGACAGTATTAAAATTGTGACAAGGGGAGTAAATAATAGAAATAAGGCTACCATATTGCCACTAGAATCAATAGACTAATTCCTACCTAGGTTATAATAGTGCACAGTGTGTTATGCTCTAATTCTGCCCTTCAGGTTCCCCTGGGAAGACATCATCTCCACTACCTGAGCGAAGGCCTGAAGTCTGCATAAGCAGCTGTAGCGAAGCGTTCAGCAGTCAGCATACAGTCGTGGTTCTCTGGCTGGACTCTCCCACTAACGTGTAAGGGACAGGGAAGTGTTTTCATAATAAAACAGATGATGTTCTGAGAAAATGTTCCTAAATAAGGATGTTTGTTTTTCTACGAACGTCAGAGACAAAACTTGAACCATGTTCACTGGCAACCTATTTTACTGCAGCCTTGAAAGAAACAAAGAGTAAGCAAGAATGTCTTGTTTGAGAACAGAGTGCTGGCCTAGGCAAAAACAGCTAGATAGAGAGAAATAAAACAAGACTGCAAAAGTGGCTATTGTAAGAATAATAAAACAAAGCTGAATAAAATGTGTCTAGGTTAAAGTGCACAGCGGCAGTCCTAGTATGATAAAATAAATGCATGGTGCTATAACTAAAATGCCTTCACAATAATGCGTGCAACAGGAAAGGTCACCTTACCTTCACTTCTTCCCTCAATCAGCACGTTCTCTCAAGAAACTCAAAAAAACTAAAAAGGCACACTATTACTTAACCTTGTCACATACCATTCATCACAGTCTTCAGCGCTGGTAGCACCCAGTGCGACAGTCATTTTTGGTGCTCTGCCTCCCATGATCTTCTCTTCAAATTCCCTCAGTACCACCCAACAAAAGTGCCCCTCATATCTCCATAGCCCCCTACACATATATTTCATTTGTTTTAAAGAGCAGGTAATGCATGGCTTCACTACTCCACTCAGCTAAATACATGTATATTCTGTGCAGCAGGCATGTAATCCATCTGCCCTAGTTTTTGGCATCAAAACTGCCACTAGAGAAAAGAAAGATCTAGTTCTACATAGAGATAATCTATCTCTCTCTACCCTCTCTCTCTCTCTCAATATATATATATATATATATATATATATATATATATACATATATTTATATAGATAATGATTTTTTATATGAGTGGTTTCCCTTGGGGGCGATTGCGGCTCCCAGAAAACAACACATGTAAAAAAGTGATACATACATATCTATAGAGAGATTTGTCTCTTGTTTAATATATATATGTATATGTATATATATATATATATATATATATATATATATATATATATATATATATTCACACAAATTTGACACAAAGTCAAACGCGTCACTCACAGGATTCTTGGAATTACTTATTAAATCTATAACTGATTAGCCAAACACCAATGCATTTCAACCACAAGGTCTTGACCGTGATCAAGACCTTGTTGGTTGGAATGCGTTGGTGTTGGGTTAATCAGTTGTAGATTACATAAGTAATTCCAAGAATCCTATGAGCGCTGCCTTTGACTTCGTGTCAAATTTGGGTGAATTGAAATACAGGAAACTGATCCTTCCCTGGTGTGGGCACAGACGATATGACCGCGCCTGGAGTGGGCCTTTGTTGGAATATATATATATATCGACATATATATATATCGCTATATAGTTAGAGAGAGAGAGACTTTCTACATCACTCATTTTTTTATATTTGTGTGCTTTCCCTGGGGCCGATCGTGACCCCCATGGCAAAGTACACATGTAAAAAAAAAAAATCCTCCATACTGACCCCAACATGTTCATATTTTTTTAAAAACATTCCCTGGGGGAGCGAGATTGCCCCCCAAGGGGAAACCATTTAAAAAATATATATAATTAATTGCCCCCCAGGGGTTGGCCAGTGAGGGAAAGGTTGACCCCACTATTTTTTTTTTTTTTTTTTAAATAAAATAATAACATGTTTAGTATCTGGGGGGCGGGATCGCTCCCCAGAAGAACCCCAATATGATTTTTTTTTAATTGTGCCCCACTTACACGGGGGCCGACTGCCCCAAACACGATCCCTGCTGCCTAGGGCCATTTCCTGGCCATGGATCGCAGCTGCGCTTTGATCCATGGCCGGAAAACAGTACAAAGAAGGCATTGATGGAACGGGGAGACTCTTCCCATTTCATCAATGTCTACCTGGCATCTGGGGAGGCGGTTTTGCCCTTTTTTCTGCCAACGGAGTGGCGAGAGGATACTTACCTGCACCTCCGCTGCTCTGGTGCGGATAAATGTGACGTCATCGCACTTCAAGGCACGTGCCATCACAGATCGGCAGGACGGGGGTGGTGGGAGATGCTGAAGTTCTTCCGTGTCTCCTTGGATGAAAAAAAAAATTTAGAACCCCTCCCTGGTGTCGGCCACTGGTCATGACCTGCACCATGGAGGGTTTTCGGGGGTCGGCCCCCACCAATGGGGTTAATCAGAGCAATAATCACAGTCTTCAAAAGATGTAAAGGGATGAAAAGAAAAATCTTTCTTAAGGTTCCGAGAAGGTAGAAATAGGCTGAGATAATTTAATTAACTTGCTCTGAGAAGGATACATTCCTATCAAGAATAACTCCCAGATTTTTTACTTCGTTGACTGGGGTCGGGAGTGGGCCTAAATTAAGTGGTCACCATGTAGTATCCCAGTAGGAGATATTGTTCCCAGAGCAATACTTCAGTTTGGTGTAAGTTCAATTTAAGAAAACTTTCCTCTATCCAGCATAGAAACTGTGCCATACAGTTCCTAAAGTTCTTAGCCATTTCCTCCTCATTGGAAGATATTGATACCACAATTTGTGTGTCATCTGCATAAGAGATGACAGCAAAGCAAAAGCATTGGATAAGATTGGCTAAAGAAGTGACATAGACATTAAATAGGGTCGGACTGAGTGAGGAGCCCTGTGGCACCCCACGAACGATGGTGAAAGAGGCAGAGAGGAAATTCCTAAGGGTCACCCCTTGCTCTCTATTCTGCAAGAATGAAGTAAGAAGTGAAAGAGTTGAATTACTGACGGCAGTGGTCTCATGATGGCTGTTAAGAGAGTGATTGACCATATTGAAAGCGGCTGATAGGTCCAAGAGAATCAGAGCTGCTTTCCCACCCTAATCAACCAACTTTGTTTTTTCTTCTGCAGCTGCCAATAGAGCTGGCTCAGTGCTATGATTGTTTATAAGAGTCTAAAATGTTGTTAGTGTGGATAAAAGACAGTATTTTATTGATCAATGCCTGTTCAAGGATGTAAGCTGGAAAAGGAAGACATGAGATAGGGAGATAGCTTCTAGCATCTTGATGGCCCATGGTTGTTTTTTCGATTAGAGGGATAATCAAAGCTCTTTCCCAGGCAGGGGGAACTTTCCTTCTAACAGAATATTTTTCTGTAGGTCTATGAAGGATTCTGCTACTGTATCAGAGACCGGATACAAAATATGAGGGGGGCAGGAATGTGAATAGGCACCCTATTTAGTGGATCAGATGAGACTGGCAATCTTCGATACCAAGAAAAACTATCAAAGGTTTTAAAGTCCCCATCCATATTAATTTCCTGCCTTGTGAGAGTGGTATTTTGCCTAGGGGGAAAAAGAGATAGCCAGTTCTAGATCAGTTTAGAAGGCAGTGGTAGTACTCAAATTAGCAAGGTAATTAACCGCTTTAAAAACCTCCCTGGAGCTGTTATGTGTGGTCTTGATTGTCTCACTAAAGCATATGGATTTAATAGAGGTGATTAGATTTTGATATTCAGTGAGGAGAGACTTATAGATGGCTTCTTCTACTTGGCAATAACTGATTTATTGACATTATTGACGAGTGTATTTAGAGAAAGGAAGATAGCCCTGTGATCTGTCCAATCTAAGGGTAGAACTTTGAGATAGCTGAAGGCAAGGTTATTTGTAAAAACCCTCTTCAGTGTATGATTTGAATCATGTGTGGGTGCATTTACAAATTGTCTAAGGTCACCGGGACTAAGGCTATTTTTAAGGTGTTCCACATTCTTGTTACCAGTTAGTTCAAGGTGAATGTTAAAATCACCAATTATAATAACATTATTGTGAAGATATCACATGTTCAATAGTAGTAGAGATCAGAGGGGGTCATTGCAACATTGGCGGTAAAAGCCGCTTACCGCCGTGCAGACGACCGCCAATACACCGCCACGGCCGCGTAATTCCGCCACAGCCATTATGACACACATCTCGGAATCCGCCGAAATTCAGACACCCACACAAGTCCGCCACACCAAAGGTCAGTGTTAAACTGGCGAAAACAAAACCTCCACCGTCACACCAACAGAAACATGCCCATGCTATCACGACACAGGAATCCACGCGGCGGTCTTTCAACCGCGGTATTCCATTGGCGGTACACACCGGCGCGCTCAAAATACACACACATCTCCAAAACACCACCACATTGGACAATTCAAAATACACACACCTGATACACATACAAACACCACTCCCACACACCCAACACAATATAAAACACACACCCACATCACCCACAAACCCCTATGACCAGAAATTTTGAGGAAGCCGAGAGACAGAGAGCACAGCAATTGAGAACCCCACCACACAGAGCCACACAACATCATCACCCATACAACATACCACGCACAAAACACCACACAGCACTACACATCACTACACACATCAACACATACACCACCCCACACATCACCCACACCACCTCATGTCACGCCAAAGACACCCTAGGTTTTCCGAGGAGGAGCTCAGGGTCATGGTGGAGGAATTCCTACGGGTAGAGCCACAGCTATTTGGCTCACAGGTGCAGCACACCTCCATAGCCTGGAAGATGGAGCTATGGCGCAGAATCGTGGACAGGGTCAATACTGTGGGACTGCATCCAAGAAATCGGGAGGACATCAGGAAGAGGTGGAACGACCTACGGGGGAAGGTGCGTTCCGTGGTCTCCAGGCACAACATCGCGGTACAGCGGACTGGCGGCGGACCCCCACCTCCTCCCCCACAACTAACAACATGAGATGAGCAAGTCTTGACCATCATGCATCCAGAGGGCCTCGGAGGAGTCGGTGGAGGAATGGAAACTGGTAAGTCAAATCTTAACTATCATATCCCCCACCATACCTGCATGCTATCACACACCCCCTCCCTCACCCCCTCCCCTATCACTCCAAATTCTCACTAATGTACTAATACCACAAACCACCCATCCCAACACCAAGCCCTGCATGACACAACTAAGCGTGGTCACCCCTCCTCAAAGCATGCTCACTGCACATACCCATAACAACCCCCTAACCATCATCACACAAACCCACACACAGGAATGCTTGCACTGGGGTACACGCACACCCACCCATTGCACACCATTACATACACACATGCAATAATCATGCTCTTATATTCCTGCAGGACCACTACGGAACGTCACCACACAGGAGGGTCCAGACATCTCCACTCCACCCACAGAAGAGGCCCACAGTGACGACAGCAGCTCTGGCCAACTGGATCCTGATGACCAGCCTGGACCATCGTGGGCCTCGGGACAGTCGGTTCCCCTTGCACAGGCACAGCCCAACACTGACCTTCCACCCTCTGGTAACACCAGCACAGCACCCCCCAGCGGGCCCATACCTCCGGACCCAGGACACATCAATCAGCGGTGTGTCCACCACTACAGGAAACCCAGGATAACCCACCACCCCAACAACAACAGGGACCTGGGGGCAGTGGTAGTGGGCACACGGTCCAGGGGACGGAGGCACAGGAACACAGGGGAACTGGGAGGGCTGCTGTGCGACAGGGGGCGGATAGGCCAAGGGAACCCACTCTCCACGAGGCCCTCTCCTCCATCATGGGAGCATACCACCACTCCCAGGAGACGATGGCTACGGTCCTGGCCAAGTTTCAGGAGACCCAGCGCCTGCAGGAGGAGCAGTATTTGGGGTTCAGGGAGGAGCTCAAAATCATCAGCTCCGCCCTGGGCACCATCGTAGGGGTGCTGAATGACATACAAAAGACCATGAGGGGCACCGTGGCACTCCAAGGGGCCCCTGACACTGGCATGGACGATGAACTGCCCACCACCTCCGCCGGCGCTAGTGGGCAGGACGCCCCGCCACAGGACCACCACACCAGCACCCCACCCCCTGCAGACGGACAACCACCCCACAAGCGATCCCTGAGATCCAGGAACAGGACAGAGCAAGATGGCAAGACCCCCGCCAGGAAATGAGACCACCCTGATTGTCCTCCCACTGTCCCACTTTGTTACCCTGTCCATACTTAAACTGCCCCAGCTCTACTTCCTATGCCCATATGGGCAGTGCACCTGTGTGACCACTAGAATGGACTCTGCCATGGACATTCCTCCACCATCCCCCATCACCATTTTACATCCCCCCTCCATTTTTGAGCACTTCAATAAACACCCTTGAAGCACAAAACAATCTGGAGTCAGTCTGTGATTTGGTAAATTTGTATTATCAATGACAGTGTCAAAATGCATTTTCAATTGTAATGCCAACATACCTATGTCACACATCACAAGTCCATGAAGGATGCAAGCAGATGACACACATTGGTAACCACACCTGTGAAACCGTAATGGAAAGGTACAACTCAGTTACCAAATACTGATACTAAATGACAGACAGGATAGAGGTGGAAGTGTGAAGGTTAATGTAATAGTAAAAAAATAAATTCTCACCCGTGTGTCACTTGAAATATTGCTGTATGACTGACTCCCTGTTGTCTATGTCTTCTTCCTCAGCTTCCTCCTCATCACTGTCCACAGGCTCCACAGCTGCCACAACGCCGCCATCTGGACCATCCTCCTGCAGAAAAGGCACCTGGCGTTGCAAAGCAAGATTGTGAAGCATCGAGCAGGCGATGATGATCTGGCACACCTTCTTTGGTGAGTAGAATAGGGAACCACCTGTCATATGGAGGCACCTGAACCTGGCCTTCAGGAGGCCGAAGCTGCGTTCAATCACCCTCCTAGTCTGCCCATGGGCCTCATTGTAGTGTTCCTCTGCCCTGGTCCTGGGATTCCTCACTGGGGTCAATAGCCATGACAGGCTGGGGTAACCAGAGTCCCCTAATAGCCACATGTGGTGCCTCTGGAGTCGACCCATCACATACAGGATACTGCTATTCAGCAAGTTGTAGGCGTCATGCACAGAGCCTGGGAACATTGCATTTACCTGGGAGATGTACTGGTCTGCCAAACATACCATCTGTACATTCATAGAATGATAACTCTTCCGGTTCCTGTACACCTGTTCACTCCTGCGGGGGGGACCAGAGCTACATGGGTGCCATCAATAGCACCTATGATGTTGGGGATATGTCCAAGGGCATAGAAGTCACCTTTCACTGTAGCCAAATCCTCCACCTGAGGGAAAACGATGTAGCTCCTTACGTGTTTCAGCAGGGCAGACAACACTCTGGACAACATGTTGGAAAACATAGGCTGGGACATCCCTGATGCCATGGCCACTGTTGTCTGAAAAGACCCACTTGCAAGGAAATGGAGCACTGACAGCACCTGCACGTCAGGGGGGATTCCTGTGGGATGGCGGATTGGTGACATCAGGTCTGGCTCCAACTGGGTACACTGTTCCTGGATAGGGGCACGGTCAAACCTGTAGGTGATGATTAAATGTCGCTCTTCCATTGTCAACAGGTCCACCAGTGGTCGGTACACTGGAGGATTCCGCCATCTTCTCAAATGTCCCAGCTGACGGTGCCTAGGAACGACAACAGCGACCACAGAGTCAATGAATTCCCTAGTATGTACCCACAGATACACAGAACACGACACCAAACAAAAAACTCTTCCTGTATTTGTGTTGAGTGTAGGCCTAGGTAAGTGTGTAGTAAATTGAGCCATGTGGGCCCCTGAAATAGCGGCTGCCTGACCTCTAAAATGGGACAAAGGGATGTGAGGTATCTGCGCTGGCGTTGTGCACCGTCGCGGTAGGCGGTAGTAGACCGCAGCGCAATGCTGCATTGGTTAACATTGGACCCTATGGGTCCCATGAGCCAATGATGAAGTGCGCCGGCGGTGATGACACGCACCGCCATGGACGTCACCGCCACGGACGTGACCGCCATTTTCTATCTGTTGATTCACTAGATACCTGATCTTCGACAGGAGAGGACCTACACTGCAAGTGCTGCTGTGACCTCGGTCTGGACGAGACAATGGCTGCTGTGTCTGGGGAAAGGGCCCCTGCCTTCACTGCTCAGGAGTTGGAGAAGCTCGTGGACGGGGTCCTCCCCCAGTAGACGCTACTCTACGGTCCTCCAGACCAACAGGTAAGTACACAGGGAGCACGTTGTATGGGCTATGCCTGGGTGGAGAGGGCTGGATGTTAGTTGGAAGGGGGCAGAGTTCAGGGAACATGAAGGACTGTGAATGCATGTGCCACATGGCAAGGGTAGGGATGGGGGCCACTCACATCGACGGTGCAGTTGGTAATGACTTCTCTTCTTCCCCTGTACATGTCATGTAGGTCAGCGCCCACCAGAAGAAGGACATTTGGCGTGCCATCGCCAAGGGCGTCCGGACCCTGGGGGTCCACCAGAGACGGGGCACCCACTGCCAGAAAAGATGGGAGGACATTCGCCGCTGGAGCAAGAAGACGGCGGAGGCTCAGCTGGGGATGGCCTCCCAACGTTGGAGGGGTGCCGTCGCACCATGACCCCCCTAATGTTCAGGATCCTGGCGGTGGCCTACCCTGAGTTGGATGGGCGCTTGAGGGCATCACAGCAGACACAAGGGGGTGAGTACACTCTCATTCTGCAGACTGTGCGCGCAGTGGAGGGGTCTGGGTGGGGGAGGAGGGCTGTGGGTTTCCCTAGGCCAGGGCGAGATCCATAGGCTAGGCCCCTCCGTAATGCTGGCCATGTGCCACTCCACCCCACCTCAGTAGAGTGCCATGTACAGGTATACATGCCCCTGTGGCCTCTATGTGTGCAGATGTCCACCATAGCCATGTAGGCCAGATACCAGAAATTGCATCTGTAGAGGCGAAGTGCACGGCGTAGTGCAGGGGGCTGCTGTGTCTGTATTGCACTCAACCTGTCTTTCTTCTGTCGCCCCCCCCCTTTTTCTGCTCTCCCTGTTCTTTTGTGCACCAGCATCATCAGGCGGAGGTACAGTGGCACCGGAGCACGAGGGAGCTGCATCCCACATGGCCATGGAGGGCCACACCACAGACTCTGAATACACCAGTGGGACGGAGGGCGAGGGGAACTTCACGTCGGTCACCGGATCACCAAACAGCGACACGGACTCGTCCTCCGATGGGAGCTCCCTTGTGGAGGCGGCACCATCTGTGCCTCTCACTTCTACAGGTACAGCCGCCACCTCCCCTACCAGCACCGCCCTCCCAGCAGCCCCTCAGCATTCGCCCCGTGCCCGCTCACCCAGGAGGGTGGGCATCACCTTCGCCCCAGGCACCTCAGGCCCTGCCCCAGTCACCCCTGCTGCCCTCAGTGAGGAGGCCATTGACCTCCTCAGGTCACTCACTGTTGGGCAGTCTACCATTGTGAATGCCATCCAGGGTGTAGAAAGGGAATTGCAACACGGTAATGCATTCCTGGAGGGCATTCATTCTGGTCAGGCTGCCCTTCATCGAACCCTGCAATCTCTGGCCTCAGCACTGATGGCAGCCATTGTCCCTGTGTCTAGCCTTCCCCCTCCAACTTCCTCCACCCAGACCCAATCCCCTGTACCCCAGCCTATCCCAAGCACACCATCAGACAAGCATGCATACACCTCAACACACAAAAGTAGCTCAGGCAAACATAAGCACCACACAACCCACAGGCACTCAAACAAGCATCATCCACATACAGACACAACAACATCCACTGCCTCCACTGTGTCCCCCTCCTCGTCGTTTCCATCCTCCCTCCCAGTGTCGTCTACACTCTCACCTGCATGCACTACATCTACAGGCACTAGGACTCACACCAGAACACCCAGCACCACACTCCGCTCACCTGCACTCACCACCCCCACTACCATTTACACGTCCCCTGTGTCCACTCCCAGTGTGTCTGTGATGCCCCCTCTCAAAGTACACAAACGCGGGCACCCACACACCCAACATCCATCCACCTCACGACAGCCTCCAGTACATGCACCTGCACCCAAATCACCTAAAGTTAAACCTCCTACAACCACCTCCTCTTCCTCCACTCCCAGACCCCCTCCAGCTACCCATCCCAGTCTTCGTGAGCAACTCTTCCTCAGCAACGTTGACCTCTTTGCCCCCATCCCCACCCCTCCAATTGACAGGTCCCGTAGTAGCACCTCAGCCAAAAAAAGTCCAGTACCAGTGGTGCGTGTTAAAGGTGTGTGGAGTGCACCAGCCACCAGGGCAGCCAGTGTGACACGGAGCCAAATCACTGCCAGTCCATCCCCTGTAAAGCACCTTAAGTTGGAAAGTGGCCGACGACTGCTCACAAGGGTCCCAGGGGGAGTGCTGAGTCAGCTGTGAGTCCTCCAAAGGTTGTGAAGGGCCAAAAGAAGTCTGCACAGTCTGGGAAGAGCAGCACAGCGGAGAAGGCCGCCATCCTCCCCGGCGGCCGGGACGCCGCCGCCTGCACTGCCCACACTGGTCCGTAGACCACCGCCAGAGTCAGTGCCCAGGAGGGCAGCAGTATCGTCACTGGTCAGGAGACCACCGCCAGAGTCAGTGCCCAGGAGGGCAGCAGTATCGTCACTGGTCCGGAGACCACTGCCAGAGTCAGTGCCCAGGAGGGCCCCGGCAGCCACAGCCCCGCTGGGCAATGAGGGACCGTCATGCCACACACCAATGCACAGGTCAGACAGCAAAGGCTAGCACCGCTGAACAGGGCACAGACCGCCATGGCAAAGCACCACTGAAGAGAGAAAAGACCGCCATGGTGAAGACCGCTGAACAGGGCAAAGCACTGCTGAACAGGTCAGAGACCGCCATGGCTAAGCACCGCTGAACAGGGCAAAGCACCGCTGAACAGGGCAGAGACCGCCATGGCAAAGCACCGCTGAACAGGGCAAAGCACCGCTGAACAGGGCACAGACCGCCATGGCAAAGCACCGCTGAACAGGGAAAAGACCGCCAAATCAAGCATCGTTAACCCATGTGCAGCTGGGACAGTGACGGAACAGGAACCGTCACGGGGAGCCTGATGCAGTCTGGGCAACAGTCCCCCTCCAAAACCAGTGGAGACTGTTATCGACTTGAGAGACTGTGGCTTTGCACTCCCCAGGATGGTACAGTGGGCAACCCACCCACTGTAGAGACTTGAGAGACTGTGGCTTTGCACTCCCCAGGCTACAGCAGTGGGCAACCCACCCACTTGTTAGACTTGAGAGACTGTGGCTTTGCACTCCCCAGGATGGTACAGTGGGCAACCCACCCACTGTAGAGACTTGAGAGACTGTGGCTTTGCACTCCCCAGGATTGAACAGTGGGCAAACCACCCACTGTAGAGACATGAGAGACTGTGGCTTTGCACTCCCCAGGATCCAGCAGTGGGCAACCCACCCACTTGTTAGACTTGAGAGACTGTGGCTTTGCACTCCCCAGGATGGTACAGTGGGCAACCCACTCACTGCAGAGACTTGAGAGACTGTGGCTTTGCACTCCCAGGATACATCAATGGACATGGAGCCCCGAAGTGGATCTGGCGTGGTGCTGTAATCCGGCTGAGGTACCCCCCCCATTCCCTTCCCCCTGAGGTGCCTGTTGAATTTCCATCTGATGCCCCTGCAGTGTTCTCTCCGTTTGTGGACAGGTATCTAGTGTGGGCCTCGCCCATGCATTTTGGGCCCAGTGGTCCACGGACATTGAATTGTTCATGCCTGCAATACTAATCGTGATGTATATATTTGGAATGTGCATATATTTATGAATATATGAGCATACTCTATTTTGATACATTACAATGGTTGTACTGATTTCGTTTTGGCTTTGCATTCTTCCGGGGGGGTTGTGGGTTGTTACTGTGCTGTTTGGAAATGCATTGGTGTGTGTGTTGTAGTGGGTGAGGGTCGAGTGGGGGTGGGGGTGTTGCGTGTGTGTGTCCCCCTGACTTTTGCCTCCCCTCTCCCCTATGTCGTAGGTGCAGTACTCACCGTTGTCTTCGGCGCCTACGTGGATGGTGATCATAGAGGAGCAGAAAGACAAGCGCAGGGAGTATTTGTAGTTCGGGCTCCATGGTGTCCTCCTTCCTCGTGGAGTGTGTTAAGGTGAACGTTTTCCCATTGCAAAACCTGTTTCCGCCGTGTTTTTATCCACGGTGAATCCACCCCGGAAAAGGTGGCGGATTGGCGGGTTGTAATACTGTGTGCGGTACATTGTCTTCCGCCTGTCTGTTGGCGGTGACCGCCGCGCTGCTTGTCTGTAACGGCGTGGCGGGCGGGAGTGTTAATGTGGCTGTCTTTGTTGGCGGTTTCCTCCATGGTCATAATTCCCTTTTTTTGTCCGCTGGCCTGTTTGCAGTATTACCGCACCTTTAACACCGTCCGCCAGGGTTGTAATGACCACCAGAATGTGGTGAGGTAGCTATGTGATCATATGGAATGTCAGGCAGAGTCAAAGAGCTGGAGAGTGGAGGAGCTCTGCTGGAGATGTCATACATAAATACTTATTGAAATAAAAAGAAAAAATAAATCTAAATGGATTGATCTTTACAGTTATCCAGTTCCATGCAGGATTCCATGGCCTCTTGGAGTGTTTGAATGAAATTGTCTGTAAGTCCTGGTGGCCGGTACAGTTAAATAACATTAAACCATTTGCGGTTATTAAGCTTAAAACTAAACATCAGCGCTTTGCTATTGTGCAGTGAGATATGTTAAAAAGTGGACTTAAGATAATTGCGATAGATGACTGCAATGCCTCAAGCTCTTTTAGCCTGGTAATCTGCTCTTGCAAAATTAAAGCCTTCAGGTGAAGCAATTTTAAAATCAGGATCTGATGAAGCAGCCACCGAAGTTTCTGTAATGAAAATAATATCTGGCTTATGCTGTTCCATAAAATCCCTGAAGACTAATTTATTCTTTATTAGTGATTGGGAATTTAATAATATCCAAGTAATCATCTGTCCCAAGTCATTACTGCCAGTTTTATGCTATGTGCCTGGCAGGGGTAGATCATTGATAACAGGAGCAATGCTATTCAGTATCGAACCAAACTTACAGCTTGGACATTGATAGGAGTCTGAGCTTGAGTTAGTGTCATATAAAATACAATGCACATTCTTATCCTTATTGGTGAGGTTCAGTAATACTTCCCTTGGATACACGTAGATAATAGGGGGGGCAAGGTTCCTGGCGCATGGCTTGCCTTTGGTGCACATTTGACGCGCCTTTGGTATACACGCTGTGCACATCCGCTCTGCGTGTTGCCAGTCCCAAATAAGGGCTAGCATTAAGGGGGCATGCCCAGGGGTGTGGCCATTCCCTGAGATGAAGCAGCACACCTGGGGCAGAAAAACGAGTGGGGAAAACAAAGTCGAACTGGGGGACAGCAATCCCCTTCTGAGACAACCTTCTCCAATGCAGGTAAGAAGTACTAAGGAAGCAAAAGTCTAAATAAAACAAAAGTGTGAAAATAGAAACACAAAAAATAATTAAAACGGCTATAGAAGGCTGACCAAGGCGCAGGCATACAGTGGAGCCAGGCACCTCCAAGATGGATTTGAGAAGCCTACAAGGAAATAAACCATGCATGCCACCAGTGTTTGTTCGGAATACTGTGGATGCGCTGCCTGGTCCCAGAAAAGGGCCAGCATTAAGGGTTCATGACCAGGGGTGTGGCCAATCCCCAAGGTGCAGCAGCACACCTGACGCAGAAGAATTAGTGGGGAAAACAAAGCAGAACTGGGTTCCAGCAACCTCCTTCTCTGATCACAGGCTCCCCAGCAGATGAGAAGTACTAGGAAAGCAAAAGTCAAATTAAAACAAACATGTGAAAGTAGAAACACATAAAATAATTGAAATGGCTATAAAAGCCTGATCACAGCACAAACATACCAAGCATACAGTGGAGGCAGGCACCTCCAAGATGGCTTCGAGAAGACTGAAAGGAAAGAGAACTTGCTGTGTCACCAGTGTTTGTCCAGAATACTATGTGGATGAGCTGCCCAGTCCCAGTCCCAGGGCCAGCATTCAGGAAATGTGGCCAATCCCTAAGGTGCAGGAATACACCTGGGGCAGAAAAACAAGAGAGGAAAACAAAGCAGAAATGGGGTCCAGCAACCCCCTTCTCAAACAACAGGATCCCCGCAGGTGAGAAGTACTAGGAAAACAAAAGTCATATTAAAACAAACAGGTGAAAAACATAAAATAATTGAAAAGGCTATAAAAGCCTCATCATGGTGTGAGCATACAGTGGAGCCAGGCACCTCCAAGATGGCTTTGAGAAACCTACAAGGAAATAAAATTGCTGTGTCACCAGTGTTTGTCTGGAATACTGTGCAAACCCATCAGCCTCTCTATGGCAGTTTCACTGATATCAAAAGATTGGGAGAAGGCCAGTGCTGGAAGCTACAGGGGGCCCCTGCACTGCCCGTGGCATGGGCAGTACAGGTACCCCCCTGCCGGTACTCTCCGTAATGCGCAGTGTCCGCTCTGCTCATTCTGGAGGGTGCTGTTGTGCAATGGCCTCGGCTCCCTTAAGGGAGCTGAGGCCTATGGCGTGCTGTGTATCCGCCATGCTGACCTGCAGAAACATTGTAATGAGATATTTCCATCAGTCAGCCAGGTAGAAACATCCTAATATGACAGGGGTGAGGCCGCTGGTATGATGACAGCCTCGCAGCCTCACCCCCATAGGTTTGGCGGTCCGACAGTCTATCACCCTATCTCGCTATATATATATATATATATATATATATAAATATATATATATATATATATATAAAAACATATATATATAAACAATACCTAGGTGTATTTGCCGAACCCGGAATACTCACTCCACATATTTCTGAATGCCCCACAGGCCTTTGGGGAGGTATTGGGTCTCTTTGTGAACATCACTAAGTCCCAGCTTTTCCAATTGGGTACACTAGCCGGGGTTCAGAACAGGGAGCGCCTGCTGCTGGGGGTTATATGGGGGACTAAGGGGATCCGATATCTGGGAGTCCAGATGTCCCACACAGGGCAGACATTCCTAGACCTCAACATAGGCAGGGTACTGGAGTTTCGGCGAGTGTCTGGAGGGGCCTCCCTCTGTCTCTGATAGCAGGACAGTGGTTGCAAAAATGGCAGTGCTCCCCAGGTGTCTGTATGTGCTGCAAGGCACGGTACATGAGATCCCCCACCACTTCTTCCCTAAACTAACCAGTTTTATCATAGACTTACTTTGGGCCAAAAAGAGGAAACAAATAGGACCACTCATGCTTAAATAGACCAGTGAGAGAGGTGGGGTTAAGATTCCCGACATACAACTCTACTATATGACAGCGCACCTGTAGCACGCAGTCCACTGACTGGACGCAGCAGACAACTCGAAAATAAGTCTCTTGAAGGGATTATATTGTAGCTGAATGCTCCCTGTGCTGCTCATGTGAGGAGCATGTGTGCCATCAGACATTCCCTTCCTCATACTGCAGGTGTGTGGATGTTGGGCTGCGTGGTCACAAGGGTTTATAGACGGGCTCCACACGTGTGGGATATGCCACTATGGGAGTTGAGGCCATTTGCAAAATTGTCTGAGGTAACAGAAATAGAAAGACAGGGACTGTGAATTTCTGGGAGACATATCTTTGGAGGCAAAATTTACCACACAGGAGGATGCAATAGATTCCTTCACACTAGGCACCAGACAGTATTTTCAATGTGTAAAGATATCCGCTTTGGTGCAGCATATATGACCCTGCTTCCCAGAGGAGCCAACACCATCACAGCCACTGACAACACTCTTCACAATTGGGGGAGGCTGTAAGCTGATATCACACATATATCATGCATTAAGGGACGATAGGCCAAAAATAGCCCTTAGAGCACACATGAAATGGAGAGGGCCCCAGCGGAAACCCTGTTCACCCAAGACTGGGGCAAAGTCCATGCAGAGATACTGATTGAGAGATCCTACATACACTTTAAACTAGTGTAATATATTTACACACACCAGGCGTGGCGTATCTCTCACCCACGAATTTAGATAACATCTATCCCACCCGAATGTATGAGTGTGCTTGCTGCTAGACTACTAGGCCTATTGCTTGCAAAGAGGTTCATCGCTATAAAATAGATGAGCACTGTGGCCCCCAGATATGTGTAGTGGCTGCAAGATATTTTGGAATGGGCAGTGGCAGAGGAAGTCGGGATGGAACATGAACATAGAGATGAGAAATTGAAAGATGGCTTAGCAGCATGGGTGTTGATGTCCACTGAGTTGAGTAAAGTAGCAGATAGAAATGTAAACATAGGAGAAGCAGGGGAGGTGGGAATGACCAATAACATGGTAGAAATCCATGGGGAGGATAGAGAGGGGGAGTGATCATCCCAGGATCCTAATTCAACCTCATCAGGCAGAACAGAAGTGGGGAGTCCATGAGGGGAAAATGAGCTCAGAGCATACCAATGGAGAGGCAGATTAAAGAGGCTGTTGTCGACCAGGGAGGTGTAGCTACTCTCTAGACCATTGCCCCTGTTGGTCAAATGCAAATTTACATTGAAAAAAATGAAAGACTAGAGACGTTTGACGAAGCAAGAACAGTCGGTTTAATTAAATAGAGCGATCAGGAGAACAGTACAGAGTAGGGGGTCTGATGACTGTCTCAAAGTCCATTAGTTCTGAGTGCTATTTCATAGATTTTCTTGAGGATCAATAAAATGCGTGTATGCATTCTTTGGTGAAATGAATCTGGGCCTGTTCACTAGTCCATACATAAGAACATCTGATAAAGTGTGCAGTTGGGTCCGAGCCCTGGGTGGAAATAGTGTGGGCCAATAGGTAACATATCCAGATGTCCGGCATGGGAAGCACGTGATCACTGCATGTAGTATGTGTGGGCTGTGTTCTGATTGGCTGAGTGTTCCTAACTTCAGGTGGCATCTACCTTCATGGTATTTTGGGAATAGGCATCCCTCTTGCTAAATGTATTTTATTGGGGGGCCAGTCTCCTATGACTATTGTGGTGTTGCTGCCTATCTGGACAATCAATGTGGGTTTTTCCTGTTTGGGTGTTTGTCTCTGGGCTATGTGTCACCCCACGTGTGATCAGATGCTTCAGGCCTAGGTTGCAGGGCTTGCCTGACCATACATTCCTGACTCGGGGTCGATGGGGAGGTCATGTTCAGTGAATTTGAAATCAGTGATGTGAATTTGCTGTTATCTTGGCACATATCATGGCATACATTGACATCATTCTTATGCATATTCCTATCATTATGTTAGCCCATATCATGGCGTACATTGACATGGTTCTTGTGCATAGTAAGTAGTATGATGATCCCCCATAATTACATTGTGGATTCAGGAACAAAATGAGTAGCATTAGGGGGAGAGTTGAGAATTGGTTATTAAGCAAGACTTTATTGCAATATGTGAGTGAGTATCGAATTACTGTGATCATGAGATGATGTTTTAGATTTGAGCAAATCAACAGTTTTATTAAAAGAAAATCACATAATATTTACACAAACAATAAAATATAACAATGCCCACCCAAAAGAAATAACATCAATATAACTTACTGTTAGAAGATGCAGACCTTCTTTTGTATTCATGTAGTCAAAAATAAAAATCCAACAAAAACAAGAAAAACATTTTTTTCAAGAAGCCCCCAAAAATGGCAAAAAATAAGAAGAATCTAATACACATTCCACAAAGTAATCCAAAGTATTTAGGAACCATAAAAAAATGAAAACATGTTTTAAAACAATGCTCTGGGAAACCTAAATAAAGGAAATCAAAGTTAAAATGATTTGTTTATCATAAACAAAAAGTGATTTAGTTAAAAAAAGCACAAAATAATTGTTAGCTCTCAATGCCCATAGGTCACCTTACCTGACAAAAACCTGTAAAGTAAACAAGAAAACCCACCTGGAGGCACATCAAATTCACAAACATGTATATACAAATTACAATTAATCTTCATAAAATATCTAACATTACATAATGTGACATAACATAAAAAGCACAAAGTACCCACGAACAACACTAAAACTAACCTCTAGATCTCCCCTGTGAACTCCATTGCCCTCAAAACCCTTTAAAAAATCTTAACAAAGGACTTACATGTTCTGATCAACAGCACCACCTTACTCCAAACTGGATCTCGGAAAACAGAGTGAAAATGACACAAATAGACTACAAAACAGAAGGTAGCAGTAAACGAAATAGGGAATTAAATGAAACTAAAAAAGACTACCTCCTCTTTGAAATATATGGCAAAAAATGTAAATAAGTTGAATAAATATATCAAAGGTGCTAAAAAATATTAAACATGTAAAACATGCCAGAACGCTTGTAACACATGTTAAACAATAAAACCAAAATTAAATATTAGTATTAAAAATATACAATTGGTAAATATATAGAAAAACAAACTTATATTAAAATGATGTTGAAAATAAGTATATAAAACATTTTAGGAAAAATTTAACAAAGTTAAACAATGGAAAAAAGTTGAAAATATATGACATGCAATACAATCTAAATATGATTGACACTTTAATGTACTAATAAAATGGGAATAAAAATGTATTTATTTATCTCTATATGATTATTTTTAATTTGAAACACGGATGTGTAAAAATGTTAAAATATACATAAACTTTGAAAACTTAAATAAAATTATAAAAAGATGTTACGTCTTCATTCAATAAAAATATGGATTTCATAATAATATTTATTACAAACATAAATATGTTCTATGTTTCTAAACTCCAACAATACTACTTCAGAAACACAAACTATTTCTACCACCTTGAAACAAAGGATAATACACCAAAATTATAAAATGAAATAATCACTCTCAAACGTAAACCATTTTTCTGAAAGTTTTGGACAATAAGGGATTGACATTTACTATTCCCAATCCAATCTAAAAGAATTTAGGGTACAAGTTGGACACTAAAGGGGTGATATTTACTATTCTCATACCAATCTATGCCAATTCAGGGAAAGTTTTGAACACTAAAGAGATCAGATTTACTATTGCCACCCCATTCAATACCAATTTGTGGAAGGTGTTGTACACTTAAAGCGTGACATTTACTATTCCCACTCCAATATATACTAATCTGGGAAAGGCGTTGGACACTGAAGGAGTTATATTCAATGTTACCACTCTAATCTAACCCAATTGGGCAAAGGGGTTGGACACTAAAGGGTTAACATTTACTATTCCCACTCCAATCTATACCAATTTGGGGTAATTATTATTCCCTATTGTACATTAAGATGTATTTAGTAATTTATAAACTATTTACTCATGTAACACATAATTATGCATAGACTGTGGTGAGGTATGTTACAGATTGTTATGAATATACAGCTGTGATTCACAAAGGGATGTGCATGGCCTATCTGTCTGTCACCTAAATCCTGCAGTAGGGACAGGCCTAATGGACTCAGGGCAAATATGTGCCCCAGCCCTCAACATCAATGCCCAAGCAACACATGCTATATAACTTTTGTATTTTTATGAAGGCATCTAAATAATTACTTTGGCATTTCATATGTTGGCCTCCAAGGGCCTATCCTTTGAAGTCTGCTCTAACATCCAATTGGGTAGAGGCCTCTTGGTTTGAGAACATTCTTGCAGCATTCTTCAAGATTTCATGGCTCCCTATGGTGAAGTCAGGACCTGACTTTTGCCATGCTGCAAAAGATGATAGGTAGTCAACTGCCCCACTATGAATTAAGGTGTTTTAATAAACAGAAGCCTATACGAGACCTGTTAGTACATCAATCCATAGTTGTTTTGTTCAGATGACCTATTCAGCCATTTTGCATTTTTGTGCCATTATGTCGTTGTGTATAGTTGAATCCATGATGTTTCCCTGTATAGTTGGATCTAAGATGTTTCTGTGTATTGGTGGATCCTTGTTGTTTCTGTGTATAGTAGGATCTATGATGTTTGTGTGCATTGCTGGATCTATGACGATCTATGACATGTCCATGTACTGTTGGATCACTTATATTTAAATGGTGGATCCATTACATTTCTGAGCCTTGTTGGATCCATGATATTTATAGTTAGAGCCATTATGTTTCTTTATATTGTTTTATGTTCTTCTATGTTGAATGGTAACAGTGAATTAAGAGATACCACATATAGCAACTTTGCTTGCCCGCATGTATGGAGGACACCAAAAATTACCTTTACTTCTTGTTCTCATTCTCCCGTTTTTAACCTGAATAAAGAGTGTAGCAAAAGCAAGCAATATACTACCTACACTCTAATAAAACCTAAACATTGCACCATTCCACACATGAAAATGAATGAATATGCCCTGGTCTTGATTTTGGTAGCAGCTTTTAATTTTTGCTCGGCTTTCTTAAACCGGAACCTGTGAAAGTTCCTTACTCTCCACAGAAAAAAAAATATATATACTGTATATATGTTTTAAATATATCCAGATAACCCCAACACTAAGGGAACTACACTGGCCAACTGGAGATGCATGAGTTAATCAGATTGGATTCCTGATTTTCAAAGCAGTTCAAGAAAGATTTCGACCTGGCCTACTCCTTATTTTAGAAAGCAAAGAGATTCAGAAACATAGACTGACTTCAACTTGATATCCCAAGTGTAAATTTTCACAATCACTAGACACATTTTTTTTTTTTTGGTAGCAGCTCCAACATTCTGGAGCTTGCGGCCAATTTGTAACCAGCATTTTGTGACCATTGCAGAATTTTGTGAATATGAACCAATTGGTAGGTTCACAATATTTCAAATCTGAGCAGCTTTCAATCCAACCTACCTTGTTAATATTCAAAGGATAGGTTGCAAATATTGAATCATTCTCTTTGGACAATTGGACACAATTACATGGAAGGAGGGCTGCATGGGTCAGCAGTCCATCATGTCTATAAGTGTGTTGAATATAGAAAAGATTTCTTTAAATGTAACACATTTTCCTCAAAGGAAATGTTCTTCCTTTAAAAAAAGTTTCATTGAGAGTTAACCACTGCTTACTCTCCGTGAAACATTTTAACCACTCACAAAGAGGAAGAGGTGAAAAGAGTTGGAAATGAACCCCTTTCCCTTTTAAGAATAAGCTACCACCTCAATTTGGGGCTCTGTAACTTTTCCATGGTTTGAAACCAGAATTACGGTTGGGTACCATTTATAGGCCCATAAATTGCTCTTTCAAACACCAAATTGCTATTTGCAATCCTATATTAGGAGTTTGTAAATCTTTACTTACTCCTACAATGGAAGTTTTAAAGTGCAAAAACTATTTTTGTGTCACAAACTCCGATTCAGAATGTTTGTAACTAAATTAATACATCTGGCCCCTGTCTCCGACTGCCAGCATATGAGCAACACTCAGGTCGGGAAATCATTCTACTGTGAGTAGTGCTGTTTAAAGCTGATCCATTTTTCACTAACCTGGAGCAAGGTATATAAAAAAAAAACCTACCAAAAATGCTGTTTGTGAACCCCTTTAACATGAAATGCTATATTTCTTAACTGAGTTCCACATAAGGCACTCCTAGCAGTCACCGATGACATACACACCATACTAGACCAGAGAGGCATAACCGCACTCTTCCTCCTCGACCTCCCCGCTGCGTTTGACATTGTGTTCCACTCCACCCTCTGCACCAGACTACACAATGCCGGCATCCAAGATAAAGCACTAGAATGGATCAGATCCTTCCTCACCAGAAGGACACAGGGTGTCAGACTACTGCCTTTCACGTCAGAACCCAAAGACTCATGCTGCGGAATGCCCAAGGATCATCACTCAGCCCAATGTTTTTCAACATCTACATGGCCATGCCAGGCAAGATTATCAAACAACAAGGGCTAAACATAGTCTCCTACACCGACAATACCCAACTGATCCTCTCCCAGTCCGATGATCATGCAAATGTAAAGAGAAATTTCCACAATGGGCTGAGCTCCCTCAAACTCAACTTGGACAAGACGAAGATCCTCATAATTGGCTCCACCCCTTCCACCTGGAAATACTCCTGGTGGCCCACCATACTGGGAATGCCCCCCCCTCCCACGGACCATGTGTACTATAGTATTGGTCTTGGGTCCCTTATTGGTCCAGAGACCAATAATGTAACACTGTGCTCACTGGGTTGACCAGCGGGAAAGTTGTGATATGATTTTCCTGCCGGTCAGCCCGGTGGGAACTTCCTCTTATGGGCAGGTAGGCACCCGGATTGACGTCCGCCTCATCCCTGTGAGTTTGACGGCTCGTACAACCGCCAAACTCATAATGAGCCCCTAAGTAAGTGATTTTGTGATTGATTTGATGAAAGGAAATTATTGTGATAACTAGTTTGTAAGTATGATACATGCTGCTTTGTTATTTAAAAGGAATAGGAAAAACAACAAGTGATGGACGGAATGCTGAACATTGTCAAACATTCACCCCCAGTACTGTGATCTGGGCCTAAATTCATCGTTTTTTTGCTGCCCATGCCATTCCAGTTTTGGACCCAGCCATATGGGAACAGTCCAGCCCGAACTGCTAGGCCAGGTCTTCCCTGGACTGAAAACAAGCATCCAGGGACCAGTTTCGGGGTTTCACCCCTCATCAGCCAGGCTAGCTTGAATCCAGTGGCATGGGAAGCACAGGACCCACGTCTGGGCATACCCTTCCCACTTAGGGCGACAAAGCAAAAACAACAAGTGATGGACAGAATGCTGAACATTGTCAAACATTCACCCCCAGTACAGTTATCTGGGCCTAAATCTATCGTTTTTTTGCTGCCCATGCCATTCCAGTTTGGACCCAGCCATATGCAAATCAGTCTTGACCCTGTTCCCCATGGGAACAGTCCAGCCTGAATTGCTAGGCCAGGTCTTCCCTGGACTGGAAACAAGCATCCTGGGACCGGTTTCGGGGTTTCACCCCTCATCAGCCAGGCTAGCTTGAATCCAGTGGCATGGGAAGCACGGGACCCACGTCTGGGCATACCCTTCCCACTTAGGGCAACAAAGCAAAAACAACAAGTGATGGACGGAATGCTGAACATTATCAAACATTCACCCCCAGTACAGTGATCTGGGCCTAAATCCATCGTTTTTTTGCTGCCCATGCCATTCCAGTTTGGACCCAGCCATATGCAAATCAGTCTTGACCCTGTTCCCCATGGGAACAGTCCAGCCCGAACTGCTAGGCCAGGACTTCCCTGGACTGGAAACAAGCATCCCGAAACCGGTCCCAGGATGCTTGTTTCCGGTCCAGTGAAGACCTGGCTTGGCAGTTCGGTATGGACTGTTCCCATGAGGAACAGGGTCAAGACTGATTTGCATATGGCTGGGTCCAAACTGGGGTGGCATGGTGAGCAAAAGAACGATGGATTAAACCCAGATCTCTGACTAGGGGTGAGTGTTTGACAATGTTCAGCATTCCGTCCATCACCTGTTGTTTTTGATTTAAAAGGAATAGACACCATCACTCTTTCATCTTTCAATACAAACGTAATGCAGAAAACATAAAGGGCCTTATTTATACTTTTTGGTGCAAAACTGCACTAAGGCATTTTTGCCCCAAAAAGTTTTGCACGGGCTTGCACCATTTTTTAGCACCAGCTGGGCACCATATTTATGGAATGGTGCAAGCCGGTGCAAAGGGTAGGCTAGCTTTAAAAAAAATGACGTTAGGCAGTTTTGAGTCAAAATAAATGATTCTGACCAGATTAGCATCATTTTTTGACGCTAAGGGGCATATTTATACTCTGTTTGCACTGAATTAGCATCATTTTTTTTTACTCTAATTCAGTGCAAAACTAACTCCATATTTATACTTTGGTGCTAGACCCGTCTAGCACCATATTTATGGAGTTAAAGTCATTTTTTGGAAGTGGAAAACTACCTTGCCTTAATGAGATGCAAGGTAGGCGTTCCCGTGCAAAAAAATGACTCTATGGCCTTAACACCATATTTATACTCCCATGTAAAAATGGTGCAAGGGAGGGAGGAGGGGTCAAAAAATGGGGCAAAGCTTGCTTTGCCCCATTTTTTAAGACCTGGGTCAGGGCAGGTGTTAGGGGACCTGTGGCCCTATTTCCATGGTGGAACACCATGGAATAAGCCCAGAGGTGCCCTCCCTAGGCCCTAGGGGCACCCCCACCCACACTAGAGGGACTGTGAGGATGGGGGACCCCATCCCATGTAAGTACAGGTAAGTGCATTTTGTTTTTGAAAGTGCCATAGGGGGCCCTGAAATGGGCCCCCATACATGGCACCGGGTGCAATGGCCATGCCCAGGGGACCCCTGTCCTCTGTGCTGGCCACTGGGGTGGTGGGCATGACTCCTGCCTTTTCTAAGGCAGGAGTCATGTGGCATGGTAGGTTTAGCACCATAAAATGACGCTAATCTGGTTAGAGTCATTTTTTTTTACTCTAACCTGCCTAAAGCCATTTTTTGGTGCTAAACCCTCTTCTTCTATACTGCCAGCCCCACCCGAATAAAGTCATTTTTTAAAACTCTAGCCTACCCTTTGCACCGGCTTGCACCATTCCATAAATATGGTGCCCAGCTGGTGCACAGAAATGGTGCAAGCTGCTGCTAAACGTTTTGGTGCAAAACAGAGTTAGTGCAGTTTTGCAGCAAAAAGTATAAATAAGGGCCAATATTTTGTAAGTTTGTGTCACTTTTGTGACGTTAATGCGGTGCAAAAAAAGTTTAAATCGGGGCCTTCGTGCTAGATGGGTCTTGCACCAAAGTATAAATATGCAGTTAGTTTTGCACCGAATTAGAGTAAAAAAAAATGACACTAATTTGGTGCAAACAGAGTATAAATATGCAGCAGAGTATAAATATGCCCCTAAATATGGCGTTAAGGCCATAGAGTCATTTTTTGCACGGGAACGCCTACCTTGCATCTCATTAAGGCAAAGTAGGTCTCCACTTTCAAAAAATGACTTTAACTCCATAAATTTGGTGCTAGAGGGGTCTAGCACCAAAGTATAAATATGGAGTTAGTTTTGCACCGAATTAGAGTAAAAAAAAATGACACTAATTCGGTGCAAACAGAGTATAAATATGCCCCAAAACATATCTACATCCACTGATTTGCTAAATAAATGACAGTGTAAAATCCGTAAAGACTAAACCTATCTGTATGAAGTATGTTTTCAATTTTCCATATGATGTGCTGATGTATGTTATAGTAGATTATTTAAAAATGTAGGGCCTCTTAGAGGTCCTTGGTCTCAAGTGTGCAGGTTTATTTCCTTTGAGGAAGGGCTTGTTTGCCAAATATCTTTTTAATGGCATTTATAACTTCCTTGTTCCTTAAACTGTATATCACAGGATTCAGCACTGGAGATATGATAGCGTACATAGCAGAAACTACCTTGTCAGCCTCCATCTTGTCACTGAATGCAGGCCTGACATATGTGTAAATGACGCCCCCATAGAAAATGGTAACCACAGTCATGTGTGAGGCACATGTGGAGAAAGCCTTTTTCTTTTTCTCAGCTGAGCGGATTTTCATAATAGTAGAAATGATGTAGGTGTATGATACAGCAGTCAGTAGAAAACAGATCATACCTAGTAATACATCTGAGGCTACAATCACAACATCATTGACAAAGGTATTTGAACTTGCAAGTTTCAGCACTGGTGGGATCTCACAAAAGAAATGATCAATGGTGTCTTCATCACAGAAAGATAGCTTCAATATGAGACTAGTGTGGGTTAGAGAGTTCACGCTTCCTAGTACCCATGCTGAACCTGCCAAAAGCACACAAGCCATCCTGTTCATGATCACTGTGTACCGCAATGGGAAGCAGATTGCAACATATCGGTCATATGCCATTACCGTTAAAAGAATGAGCTCGGTACTGAGGGCAGAGGTGAACAAGTAGAGTTGAGAGATGCAGCCAGAGTAGGAGATAGCCATTCTTTTCATAATAAGGATATCCAACATCTTCGGGATGGCCGCTGTGGTGCAGCAAATATCCAAGATGGACAGGTTGATCAAGAAGAAGTACATTGGTGTGTGAAGGCGGGGGTCTGCACTAATGATGATGGAGATGAGGACATTTCCCACCAAGGCCATCAGATATATGAAGAGGAAAATGAAGGTCAGGGTGGGCTCTAAGCTTGGGTGCTTTGAGAGACCAATCAGAAGGAACTCCTTCAGATCTGTTTTGTTCAACTGTTCCTCACAGGTAAAGCGGTGTGTCTGGGGATGAAGAAAGAAAAATTGAGAATGACATGGATGCCACCCTCTTAGTGGATAACACATTTACATGCCATGATGCCAATATGCTCAGTACTATATGAACATGTATACTAACATGTCTGCTTCTTCCAGGATTGTGAGTAAATGTAGGAAATGAAACCAGGTTTGGGAGCAAGTGCATTTATAGACCTGAATTCATACATTTATTACTTTAGTGCCAAGGTGAAAGACCACAATGTTATCAATGCACAGCTATCTTGTGAAATCACTGATTTGCTCACTGTTGGAAATTGGGTTACTGGTTGGGGTGATGAAACTCTCCTCCAGCAGCAACAACAATCTCTGTATGGGTGAAACACAAAGTTCAAAGGTCAAATGTATTCAGGTGTTAGTTAATTTGAACCACACATGTAAAAATATCAGTCATTCATCATATACAACTGAAGGTTAAATAAAATATTTTGAAATACTGTAAAACAGTTACCTCAAAACTTAAGACTCAGTCTAAGAATAATTCCAATACTCCAGCTATACAATTCCTTACAGTTCAATAATCAATAACACCATAAAACAATCATCAGTCATCAAAAAATCAAATTGAGTATTGGTACTGTGAAGAAGACATAAAGTGCATAGACCCTGCTAGTGGGTTTGTATGTCAGTTGGGCCACCCCAGACTTGAATCATAGCTAAAAACCAGGAAAGATGTAAAAACGGTGCCCACATTAAAACCTCTGTAGTTTGCACTCATCCACATGAAGCCACAGTACTCAGAAGTTTCTCAACTAACTGCATATATTTCACAAATCTTTCTGCCAGTATACAGTACTCTGCTTTGAGGCAGGCCATTACTGCTTGCCTACAAGAGTGTATATACATAGGAGCAGAAACTGTGATTTTAATACTGCACGTCCTGCTGGCAACATCTTTGAGCAAGTGAAAACTGTGTGAATAATTGTTTCCCTGTAGGACTGACACAGCCGGCAAAGGGCCATATTTATACTTTTTGACGCAAAACTGCGCTAACGCAGTTTTGCGCCCAAAAAATTAGCGCCGGCTAACGCCATTCTGAAGCGCCATGCGGGCGCCGTATTTATTCAATGACGTTAGCCGGCGTTAGCCGCCGGCGCTGTCTGGTGTGCGTTAAAAAAAATGACGTACACCAGGCAGCGCCGGCGTAGGGGGGAAATGGCGTATGGGCGTCCACAAATGGTGCAAGTCAGGCTGAGGCAAAAAAAACGCCTCAACCCGATTTGCGCCATTTTTTTACGACGCCCAACCCCCATTGAAATGACTCCTGTCTTAGCAAAGACAGGAGTCATGCCGCCTTGCCCAATGGCCATGCCCAGGGGACTTCTGTCCCCTGGGCATGGTCATTGGGCATAGTGGCATGTAGGGGGGGCACAAATCAGGCCCCCCTATGCCACAAAAAAAAAAAAAAAAAAATACTTACCTGAACTTACCTTAATGTCCCTGGGGTGGGTCCCTCCATCCTTGGGTGTCCTCCTGGGGTGGGCAAGGGTGGCAGGGGGTATCCCTGGGGGCAGGGGAGGGCACCTCTGGGCTCATTCTGAGCCCACAGGTCCCTTAACGCCTGCCCTGACCCAGGCGCTAATGCAGGTTTTTTAGACCCGCCCACTCCCGGGCGTCATTTTTGCCCGGGAGTATAAATACGACGCATATGCATCGGAGTCATTTTTTAAGACGGGAACGCCTACCTTGCATATCATTAACACAAGGAAGGTGTTCACGCAAAAAAATGACGCTAACTCCATGAACTTTGACACTAGACGCGTCTAACGCCAAAGTATAAATATGGAGTTAGTTTTGCGTCGAATTTGCGTCGAAAAAAACGACGCAAATTCGGCGCAAACGGAGTATAAATATGCCCCAAAGTGCTTTGTGATTTTCCTTATCTTATCAGGAATGCAGTCCCATGTTGGCAGCCCCCCCAACCTACATTGGAAGAGTTTTTGTTTAACTTGCTTTGACATAAAAACTCTTTAAATTGTCTGCAGACCCAGTTTACCATAATTATTTAAAACCATCCAAGCGGGCTATGAATTTTACAGATTAACTTTTTAACGGTTGTGGATGGAACGGGCTGCCCACAGCAAAGTGCCTTTAAATTCAGTATTAATTCATCCAGAAACATCTGGGCAGTAGACTTACTGTCCATATTTCATGCAACAGTTGGCTTTCCAACTAACCAAACTTGGTGGCACATGACTTAAAACAGGTTTTCAGATAGGCTCCGTGTTTGGTACAAATCACTTTTGTTAGAGTTTCCTTAAGCTTTTTTGAGAGCTTTAAGAATGCATGTGATAAGCTTCTTTTAATTTTAAGCATTTGTTTGTCTAAGTTCATTCCCAGATACTTATATTCCGTGTCAGTTTTAATTTCAGGGCCCTCTACTGTCCTGCTGTCTAGGAGGAATGAACTGCAAACTACAACGTGTCATGTGACCCATGAACAGGCTGCTGGAACCATCTTATTAGGACGAGAAGTCTAAACGTTTTCAAAATTGTTACAGTTAAAGATGATTTTTAGTTACAATTTTTTAGACACCAAACATTAAACGTTCACTGGTTCCTAATCCAATGTTCGCACCTATTAAATGCAATATGGCATTCCAATTTTATCTTAGAGGGGAGGTAGGCCTTACAGTAGCAAAAAAAGAATTCAGGGGTTTTTCATTCCCAGGACATGTAAAGCTTAAAAGAATATGTCCAACCTTTACAATGTGCCCTGTCGTATGGGCTACTAATGGCATAGCTTAAGGGTGACTTATACGCACTAAAAGGGGACCTTAAGATTTGCCAAGTCGAATTGGCAGTTTGAAACTGCATTCAGGTGGCAATGGCAAGCCAGAGTCATAATTGAAGTGCTATTTAAGTGGGCAGAACAATGAGGGCTGCAGGGCCATTGATAGCATTTAATTTGCAGGGCCTGGGTACTTGTAATGCCACTGTACTACAGATTTACAAGTATATCAAATGTGCCAATTGGGTATAAGTCAATTTTACCACATTTAAAGGAGAGATCACAAGCACTTTAGCAGTGGTCAGCAGTGGTAAATTGATAAAAGCCAACAAAACAGGTTCAGAAAACAGAAGAGGGAACACACAAAGTTTGGGGATCACTCTGCAGAAAGGGCAAAGTCCAACACTCATATATTTCAATATTCAGACATTAAACAGAGGAAAGTAACTGAACTAATAATTGTTGGGTCTATTTAATGACAATGTATCTCACTGCACGTTTAACTACATATACCCTGATGAAATACATCTGCTGCACTTGGAAATCATAAAACATACTTGCGGATCCAGTGTGAAGGAGGCAGGTAAGCATCCACATGACAATCCATGTCTCAAAAATTCAACAACAGAAATAAAGAGAATAGCACAACATATAGCTGTACTATTTTATAGCTGCACTTTTCATATTAACACCACAATTTACTGAAACTCAAATTTCCAGTTTTAAAGTTCTTTTGATATTTTTGATCATCCTCTATAGAATACCCTACTGAGTCAAATTACAAGTAATATGGCATGAAGAGAGACCTAGATTACTCACATAGGCCATTGTTGGTGTGTATATGTATTGAGCAGGTTTTGAAATGTTTGTGTCACTAAAACATGTCACTTGAACCTCAGAGTTTGATCTATAGCACTTCTTTAATCTCCAGCTCTAAAGGAAATTATAGGATAAACATTTTGGAAAATAATTAAAATCAGAATGGAAAGTATGTAGAGGATTAGGAAATCTTTAAAGAACCTGTGATGCGTAAGATAACTTGGGGGTGGTAAGGCTGCAAGGAGAGCTACCCCTAAAAAAAGAGAATCTACTGGGTTGGATTACAGAAGTACAGATGCTGCCCCCCTCATAATTAGGTAGCAAAATGTGCTCTGTTTCATAGAATTCACAGATACTAAAAATTACATGCAGATACATTGTTGATGCTCGGAACTGTGTACATTGCTGACCCAATGATATCAGAAACTAACATTGACTAATCTGATATACAGGGCCTTAGTGAGTTAACTCATGCAAATTAGACATGAAAACTAGGGTGGTTGATTGATTGTAGAGTGAGCCCTGGTCAAGCAGCAGCCACAGTCCTTGTCAGGATGAGACAGAAGCCAGTTCTAAATTAATCTGTGCTCAAATCTCCGGTAGCTTGGCACAGCGCAGTCAAGCTTAACTTTGAGGCAATGTGTAAACTATTTGTGCAGCACTAAGAAGATAACCAGACAAAAAGGATCTCACACTAAGTTTTATTTCCTGTCTTGTAAAAGATAGGAGTCATGCCCACCACCCTAATGGCCAGCACAGGGGACCAGGGTCGCCTGGGTATGGCCGTTGCACACAGTGCCATGCAGGGGGGCCCATGTCAAGGAATTCTCTATTACTAAATGCAATTACAAAATCAAAATACAAACAAGGGCAGTGCATCATCAATTTAAATAACATATGATGTGCAGGACACTTTCACAATACACACCTTGTCCTGTCTAAGCCTGCATCAATCATCCCCCAGGTGAACCCTAAAGGTCCCCAAGTACGTCAACTGTGCCACTCCATTGGGCACCTTAATCAGATATGTCACCAGAGGCCCCCATATATTCTTCGATCTTGAAGCCTGAGGAAGTTCTTGCACGTATGGTTCTAGTTGTTCTTTACAGTAAGTCAAGTCTTTTAACCAGTGTTCAAACACAGAAGCACGCTTCCCTCCCCAGTGTATGGCCACCTTTCTCTTCGCTATTAATAAAGCTATTGCAGTAAGTCTACGACTGTCAGATTGCTGCAACTGTACCAGTCCAAGCACACACATTTGTGGGTACATGCCACTTCCTCCATCACCAACACCGTTAAGGCCTGCGTCACCTTTGTCCAGAATTCCTGTACCTGACTGCAGGTCCAGGCCAGATGCAAAAAACTAGCATCGGTACCTCTACATCTGGCGCACCTTGTGTCCTCCCGCAGACCATAGCTATGCAATTGAAGTGGGTTGTGGTATACTTGGTGTAAAATTTTTATTCAATTTGGTGTCAAATTTCCTTTATTATTCCTTATAGTTGCAATTAGGAGTGAGATGTTCAGTCTGTGCATAGACAATCTTCTAACTTGAGTGCGCCCCATTTGTGCATTCCACTTGTCCAATGCTGGGGAAGTAGCCTGTGAGTGTTCGGCTTGGGACACAGTATATAAGTTAGCAAGAATATTCCTGCACTCATTGTTGGTGAGCAGTATCTGTAGGCCATTCAGGGCAGGTGGTTCCTCAGGAAAATATGGAACTAGAGCCTTCTTAAGCCTGCAGTGTAGAAATAATGATAATGGTGTAGGACGCACTTGTCGAAATGTATCTCAGCGGTCATAAACATACCATTCAGAAATAGAACCCCAATTGTGTTGAGATTCGCTGCCTCTAAGATAGATAGGGGCATATTTAAAAGTCACTAGCGCCATTCCAGAGCCACATTAGCATGATTTTCTTTTCACTAATGTGGTGTTAGAAGGCCAAAAATCCTGCGACATATTTACAAAGTGGTGTAATGCATGCATTGTGCCACTTTGCGCTGCATTATGCCTGCACCAGGCATAATGTATGTAAAGGGGGCATTACCACGTTAGGGGGGACAAAAAAAAGGCGCAAGGAAATCTGACAGATTTCCTTGCACCATTTTTTTTGCAACTTGTAATGCCAGCTCAGAGCAGGTGTTAAAAAAAGGCTTCAATTGGTTGCAATGGGCCTCTAGGTGCTTTGCAGGATTAGCATCTGAGTTTTTTATGCTAATCCTGCAAAGCACCGGACCAGCGCCCAAAATTCTGATTCAAGTCCCCTAACTACTGCCATGGTGTGCCATATTTTAAATACGGCGGACACATGGTGGCATTAGGGGGTGCTAAGGGGTGCAAGAAAAGTGGCGCTGCACAATGCAGCGCCATTTTTCTTAAATATGTCCCATAGTGCCTTGGGCTCCTGATTAACAGTAAAAGCTGGGTGATGCAGCAGCATCGTAGGCGCATACATGTGAGTCTTGTTCGCTCGTTCACTGAGTGTTTGCCATGCCCGTACCGTACTATGTATGGTTATGATTTCTTGGTGATGTATCCCTCTATGGACATACGGTAGTAGACCGGTTAAGGGCAATGGGAACGCATCTTCTGCTTCAATCGCAATTGGAGGCAGATATTTAGGAGGGAAATAACAGTAATGTGCAAATTGTGCCTGTGCACATAGGTAATACAGATAGAAATCTGGAGCGCCAAATCCTCTCCTATGGTTGCGTGAGCGTGTCCCAACTGATGCGTGGCTGCCTCACCGCCTAGGTCAATGTCACCAAATGAGATTTAAGTGTGACAAAGAAGACTTTAGTTAAAACAATGGGTATATTAATAAACAGATATACAAATGTTGGTAGTAAATTCATTTTTATAATTGCAATCCTGTCTGCCAGAGACAAAGGTAGCCTCAACCATCGGGGAACCAAAGATAGGGAAGGCTGGGCAGGTGTGTCATATTCCGAGTCAGAGACGGTATGTTGGGATGGGTGAGCTGAGCGCCGCGTCTCAAAGGTAAGGCACGCCTAATGTTTGTCAGTCTTCCTCATAATGCAGACAAGTGAAATGCCTGTCCAATGTAATGCGCATGGGCTGTGAAGAGCACACTCACCTGTGGTGTCCATCTCCAGGATACCTCTGCCTTCGCCTCAGTATTCCACCGAGTACCGACTCCAATAGTGCCTATGGCCATGCCTGGATCTAAGAATCCACAGCAGGTCCACCCCCAAAGCCAAGCAGACCAATGAGCCACCTTTAGCCTTCACAGCATACAACAATGCGATTCAGAGCACAAGTGTCCTCAGGTCATTATGCTAGGAGGCTCAGGGCCGTCCGCCACCCGGTTCCATGCCTTCTTAAGTCCTGTATCTGCAAACCTAGGGTCACTGTAAATGCATCATATATGATGCCCAGCAGGTCCTCCACCTCTCCGTAGCACCCTGACAGCACCTGTTTGCTGTTAAAGGCAACTCGCTACCCGGAACCCAACTCTCAGGGTGCAGTCGATTTTGCCCCCTCCAGGGTTGCTTGCAGCATCTTCTCCTGTCCTTACAGCAGCTGAGGCCCCAGAGCACAGACCAGTGTTAAAGCAAGTGTGTCTCTACACCGGGCTTCCACCACCTGATGCTGCTTCCCTCCCTCTGCGGTGGCACAGCCGCCAGCATCCTCAAGTGCACACCTCTGCAACGATTCTTGGGCCGCTCATTCTGGCGTCACACTCTGTAGTGAAATATGTGTTTTGACCACTGACTTTGTGTTGCACTACTTTACACCTGGATTAGGTTTCCAGTGTTCACCAGTTGCAGACTACATTTTGTTTCCAGTTTAGCTACCTATTGATTTTATCATAGCATCAGACACTACCTTGTTAAATCTGTTTGTACTTTTCCACATAGTAAACTGTACTTGTTTTTGTGCTTTTTCTCACCAAGGGCTTTGGTTGATAAGGAGGTATTCAGACAGCAGGGAACAGCCTTGTTTTGATTTGACACCTTGGGATTGTGGCCAACCCCAACTTGTTATTTTCAAAGCAGACCTAAACTAGCCAGCATGTTTGAATTGCTAAATGAGGAGGGGTTTCCAGAAAGCTCCTTCTGTTTCTTTTTTTAAGATATAAGACAGTGAAAGTGGCCTCAATCAGGAATCTTGACATTGGATGCCTGATATCTGTCCCGTTAGGGTGGAGATCACTTTCTCTTTCGCAGTCGAACAGGGTCATCGTCTTGCTGGCATGAGAAAGATGAAGAGCTTGGCAGGCCCTACGGTGTTTAATTTTTACTTCATTATTTGCTTTGTAGTATGAAATAATATAAATACATATATTTGCTGTGTACATTGCAGTGGAGAATCATTTTGGTATATTTTCCTTTCATTGCTGTGACTATTTTTAAATGTGTGCTTTCAACATGCTAATCTCCTTTTAGGAACCTAATGGTGAAATAATAATAAATGTCTTCTTTGAACTGAGAAGTGCATTCCAGAGATGTTTGTCAGCTCGGTCATTAGTAAAAGCAAAACACGCTCCTCTCCCGGTGCGGTCCGATGCAGGCAAGAGTGTCCAGGCCTCCGATGTGGCCTTGTTGGGCCTCCAGCTACTGCATAGTGCTCCAGGCCTCACATACAACACCTCCCTCTGCCACCGGCTCAGTAGGCCGTCAGTCGCCACAGTGCTTCTTCTGCCATCCAGTTAGTACCACCAGGCAGCGCCCTTCACGTCCTCACCTATAGCTCTGCAGGCCCAGCACATGTGGCTGTTGCCACCATGCAGCACGGTAGGCCTCTCAGCCCTCTCGATCCACACTCCCCAGCTAGCACAGAACAGGCACCAGTTTTTCACTGCTGCATTCACATTTGTCTAATACACCTATGCCTCCAGTGTTTCAGCTAGATGCCTTCTGGAAGAGCAGCACTAATATCTGTCCATCTTGCCGGCAGCTCTCTAGCGTACCCCCTCTCCACATTAAGTTAGACAAAACACTAAAATCCAATCAGTAGAAATACAATAATACAGGTTTAAGGATTTTAGTAAAAATTGCACTAAAAAGCAGAAAGTGGTCACACCAGGCCCAAACAAAGTCACAAGTTCAGACCTACCGCTAAGGGGCACAGGCTGGTTACAGGAGCCCAGTTAGGCGCACTGAACAAAGTACCTTAAATCTGTTTTTTGGAGCACTGTGAGGGTTCACTTCGAAGACACATTGGGCAGTTGAAGTGATACCTGTCCTGCTTGTAGACTGCCTATAGGGGGTAGGGAGCCATTCGTGTGGAGGCAGGACACAGTCTATTCAAGTGTTAGTAAGGCTGTGTCCAGCTTCACCCTTGCATCCTGCCAGTGATGGCCCAACTTGGCACAACTAAGGTCTCTATTATGTAAGGCTGTCATGAAAGAATATGCAAAGCCTAACTTTCAGCTACACCCAGTCATGAGACCAAGAGAGAGGCTGCAGACACTAAGGCACTCATTTTGACCCCGGCGGTGTTTGGACCACCAGGGTTAATGTGGCGTTATCACTGCCAACAGGCTGGCGATGTATATCGCCACATTATGAGTGCGGTGGCTTTGCCACAGCCAACCCGCCACATCTCCACTCATATCACCATGGCGGTATGAATCATCGGGCCGGAGATGTGCATCTCCGACCTGGAGGTGCACACATGACCGCCGGTGGTGTTTTAAGCCTGCCTACCACCATGCTTTCCGTGGTGGTACCCCCACAGTAGGGCTACTGGTGACAGAGAATTCCTTGACATGAGCCCCCCTGCATGGCACTGTGTGCAACGGCCATACCCAGGCGACCCTGGTCCCCTGTGCTGGCCATTAGGGTGGTGGGCATGACTCCTATCTTTTACAAGACAGGAGTCATGTGGTATGAATGGTTTTCCATCAGGAAATTACACTAGGCTGGTTAACCGCATTTTTTTGCCTCTAAGCAGCGTAGCGTAATTTTTTGAGGTAAAACCCCTCCCCCCGTACCACCACCCCTTCCCAGCTAACATAATTTTTCCTGATGCTAGCCCACCCTGAGCACCGGCTTGCAAGATTCCATAAATTTGGTGCCCAGCTGGCGCTTTGTAATGACGGAAGCTGGCGCTATACTTATTGCTGCAAAACTGCGTTTGCCCAGTTTTGCAGCAAAAAGTATAAATATGGGCCAAAGTTTTTAAGCTGCCAGTCTGATGGGCATGGCTGGATGATTCACTGTAACTGACAAAACTGACATTTTTGGTTATTGGGCATGGGGCCGGGTGCAGGAATGCACTCAGAGATCACTGTGCAGAGCCTTTTGGGTATGAAGTGGATCTTTATCCAGGGTCTGCTACTCATGGTCAAACACTATAGGATCCGCTTTGATGGACAAATGGACTGTGTGCAGTGCCTGCTGGGAGTCCATGGCCCAAGTCTGCATGGTGCTGGTTGTCTGTGTCCAGATCCCACTGCACACTGCTAAAGGCTATACCCAACTAGCAGCTTTTCCTCCACAACCCACCCCATGTGGCCTTAAGCTGTATGCATCCAGATATGGGCAAAGGCCGTGAGCTTTAGCCATGTCCTGTAGTCAACCCTAAGACCCCCTTCTCTATGTCCTGTGGCCATTCACAGTGGGTTAATAATGCAGATCATGGCCGAACACACTGTATCCTCAATCCTTGTGTCTTAGACACACTAATTACAACATTCAGGTGAGCAGACTCTTCTCCGGGTCCAGGACCTGCCCTGTAAATGCACTGTGCATAGCGTAATGCCACAACCTTCATGCCGCCAGTGCTAGTTTTGCCAATAAGGGTATGGTTCCCCTTTTGTAATCATTCAACATTCTCCCTCTTGTCAGAGGCTGACTCCTATAAACCCTTTAAATCCCCTCTGTATTTTTTCGTGCAGAGCTAGATTTTCTAATATCCTCAAATCCAGCATGGCCGTAATGGAAAGCAGTAATACCCACAGGTCATGCACGCAGGTATGTAGTTTTCAGTGCAGTGTCATTCCCTCCAACATGTTTCTTTGGAATCAACAATGCTTTATCAAGCTACCTTTAAACTCACTTTTCTGTGAAACAGGATTCATGAATATTCTCGGTTTAAAGGATTTTGCAATGGCAGTCGCAGCAAAATGTTTCAGTCATAGCCAAATAATGAGATCGAGCTGACAACGAGTAAAACGTTTACTCATCAAATCAAAGGAATATTATTTATTTTTCTAATTCACAGAGACTCTGTTCATCAAGATACACAATTATTTTGCAAATTACCATTCAAGATTTAAATAAATGTAACTTTTTAAATCCAACTGGACACCTTTGTGTAACACGTAACATTAATACACCAAACGAATAAAGTGCCTGTATCAAGTAAAGTTCTTTATGCCTAGTTTGTACAATTATATCATTAAGGATTTATAAAAGAAATGGATTTGATGTCATTGGTTGCGAACACTAACAATGAGGACCAGCAGTTCCATGTCTTACGATTGATATATATTGCATCATGCCCTTTGATCTAACAGCAATGCTTGGGCCATTAGACAAAAGACAAAAACCCTTTTTGATTTATACTGTATGCATATTGTGATGAGCACGATTTACAGCAGTCATAAAATCCATAACTTCTAAGCATAGATAACAGGACCATCAGCAGCAGACAAATCTGAAGAGGAAATGGCCAGGATGACGGAAATTAAATTGAGAAATCGACATTCCCATATTGTAAGTGCTCTGAAAGATACACTGCCATGATGAAGGTGCACCATTTGTGAAACAGGTCAATACCTTAGTCATGGCAGGAAATCTTACAACAGCTGTGTCTTCCTGAATGGTGAGTCTTACTTGTTTTTTTCTCCACATAAATGCTTACCAAAAACTCAATTGACTACCCACATAAACACAGATGTATTAAGATATGCCTCAAAAAGTGACAGAAAAGACTGGTTTAGAGTTATGTCACTTACTGTAATACAGGGTTGCATACATTATACCTGTACACATTTTGCTTCTCGAAATATATTGTACAGAACTCATAACCTGATTTAGAGTTTGGTAGACAGGGTACTCCAATTCAAATGTAATGGAGAACCCTGCCTGGCAAACCCTCAATCCACTCTTCTCATTTAAAGGTGGGTTGTCTATAGGGTTGCTATTGGTGGAGCTCGCATTGGATTTGTCAATGGAGTACTGCATCCAATGGGCAAATGGAGTAGGAGCTGTCCAAGGAAGCACATTATCCTACCCACCCTTTTTAGGGTGGATAATGCAATTTATTTTTTCCCGTCCATCACAGCCAGGTTAGGCCTTGTGGTGAGGGACAGAAATAAAAGTATAATGACCTCCATACCTTGGGGGAAATCTCTCAGGGTGTGAGAGCCATTAGTTGTTTTTTTTCAAAAACAAACTTTCCCTTTGGAAATGTGTTTTGAAAAAACAAAAGAAAATAAAGTTTGGTGGATACCTGTCAAAACTGACTGCAGCCATCCCTCAAGCTTTCAGTACATTGAAAGGAAACACTATGACGTGCAGGCTGTTTTCAGCTATTATGTGAATCAGATGCATCTCAATTGTGATTGGAAACATTGACACATACTGTGCTCAATTGCAAATATTGTTGTGCAGCTCTTTTAGTTATAGCTCCAGGCACGTTATTTTAGCACACTAGGCCTGCCTAGTCAAAGTCACATTTGCGGTCTTGTTTTGTTTCTCTCTATCTAGCTGTTCTCTGTCTAGGTTAACTCTGTGCTTCTCTCAAGTCCGCAATAAGATAGGTTGCTGTTAAAACGTGGTAACTCTTTGTCTCTGGTATTCATAGAAACATACACATCCTTATGTAGGGACATTTTCTCAGAACATCAGCTGTTTTATTATAAAAACACTCCACTGTTCCATACTCGTTAGACGGAGATTCCATCCAGATGACCACGACTGTATGCTGATTGCTGAACGCTTCGCTACAGCTGCCTATGCAGACTTCATGCCTTTATTATCTAAGATGCACTTGCTTAAATAAAACCTTATCGAAACATATACTGCCTCTGCTTGTCATTGTATATGTGAAACTAATGTAGCTGAGAGAAACGGATGGGATCTGAGTGTACACTATTTCCCTGAAGAGTCAACTGTGTCATGCGCTCGGCTGCCCAATCATCCCTGCTCTTGGGTGGAGATGAGGCACTGCTAGTTAGCCGGAGCAAAACCCGGATAGGGGCGACAGGTGTCACCTGTAGTGGGTTAGACTCAGTCCCCCACACCACAGGCAATGCTGATGCTCAGATCCAGTAGTCTCATTGGAATAATGAGAACCTATGCGACAATATAAAGTTATGCCATTTTTCATCCTTTCATAATTGCAATTAGGTAATGGACAAAAAATCTATTTTGTAAGTCAGAATTCTATTCCCACTCGTAAAATCCGTTTAATATAGTATAGGATATTATACAAAAAAACGTTTTGCATGTACAAGCCCTAGGGTTTAGCAAATCACAATGTTTGCGAACAGAAAATGGATTTGCATATCTGGTTGCACATGCTTAGATATACTTAGCACTGGCATTCTCTTCTGAGTTTTTTTCTTTTTGCTTTGAGACTATGGGCCATATGTAGCAATGGGAAAATGTGTTTGTACATGTGGCCCATAGTGCAGCCAGCATATTTATCCTTTGAGGTGGCAAGGCATGCAAGTATGTTCATGTGTGAAAATATCATAAATTAATAAAGTACCACTGTGAAATGTTTTATCGATTTACTCTGTTTTTTATTTGCTTATATACATAATATGGGAATATAAGTTAACTGTATCAGAGTCAACCTGCTATTGAGTCTGTTCCTGTTGGCATCCATTTTGTAATGGTTCTCATTAACTCATGTAAGTATGGCACTGTGAGAGAGGTAACAAAGACAGTTCTCAGATTTTTAGAGTGAAAATATATATAGAAATACAACATTAGTCACTTAAGGAGGTTTGCTTGCTTTCCAGGAGCACTAAACTGATTAGATGCAAGCTCTACCCATAAATTCTAACCATTCAGCGGCATATTTAGCAAACATTCTCTCAGGGCAGGACAGCAAGCCACCTTGCTGCACTGTATCAAGGGAGAGGGCAGGAATGCACCGTACACAATTTTTACACAGCTCAATCCTGCCTTCTGTCTGTGATGGTGCACAATGTGCTTCCTAGCACCACTCCAGGCGCCTTTACATCATGGTGCAAGGGTGCCTGCCTGTTTTTTGCAGGTATGGGCCTTTCTGCTCAGAAATAATTCTCTGAAACATTTTTTTCTTTATAAGCATGCTGCAAAATGCAGCATGCTTAGAAAGAGGAAACAACGAGGAGAAATATAGATTATTTCCCTTTGTTGTGCCTCTTGGAGGAAGGCATACAATTCAAATAGATTCCCAGGTCTACCACTCATGGCAAATCTTGGAATCTGTCAGAATAGATGGGTGAATGCATAGAACCACCCATGCTCCACATACGTAACACCCTCCCCTATCAGTGCAATACAAGGCACTAACTTGTGATGCCTTGCATTACACCGGATGGCATGTTTACCACAAAAGAGGTGCAGGGTAGGTCTGGAAGGTAACTTGCAGCACTGCCCTGCATCACAAGGAAAGGGCAGGAATGTGCCGTATTTAAGCAATACAAGCAAAATTAACAAATAATGGATGGAATACTGAACAATGCAAACATTTACCTTAGTAACAGATATCTGGGTTTAATTCATCGTTTTTGGTCCACCGCCTCATCCCAGTTTGGACCCAGCCATTTGCAAATCAGTCTTGACCCTGCTCCCCATGGGAACAGTCTAGCCCGAACTGCCAGGCCAGGCCAGGCCCTCCCTGGACCTGGAAACATGCATCCCGGAACTGGTTTCAGGGTATTACCCCTCATAAACCAGGCTAGCCTGAATCCCATGGCGCAGTGAGCACAGGACCCACATGTGGATGTACTTTTTCCACTTAGGGTGGCAAAAGCACAAAGGACAGAAGATGGACAGAATACTGAACAATGCAAACATTCACCCTCAGTCACAAAGATCTGGGTTTAATCCATTGTTTTTTGTCCACCACATCTCGCCAATCTGGATTTAGCCTTATGGAAATCAGCCTTGACCCTGCTACCCATGGGAACAGTCCAGCTTAAACTGCCAGACCAGGTACTCTCTAGACTTGAACCTAGCATCCTGGAACTGATTTCAGAGTATCACCCCTCACCAACCAAGCTAGTTTGAATCTAGTGGTGCATTGAGCATGGGACCCACATCTTGGGCACACCCTACTCACTTAGGGTGACAAAAGCAAAAGAACAGATGGACGGAATGCTGAACAATGCAAACATTCACCCCCAGTGAAAAAAAATCTTGGTTTAATCCATAGTTTTTTTGTCCACAATTCCACCTCAGTTTGGACCTAGCCATATGCAAACAGTCCCGGAAAAAAGGTTATAATGGCAATATCAAATTGGATTTGTGGAATGGGGTGAAAGTGTGTTTTCCTTTGTCTTCCATGCATATGTTCCATCATCAGCCTTAAATGGCTGCCCAAGAAACAGCAATGGAAGGGGCAGCGTAAAGGAGGGAAGTAGCCCCAGTGAGCCATATCACCAGGAAATTAAAAGAGGAAACCCCACAAAACAGTAGGAGTGGAAGAAAATAGATTACAATTGCGATTCTTGTGTTGTAATGTGTTATAAGGAGTCCAGCACTATGTAGATGGTTTAAACTCTCTTTTTTGGCATCCAACACAGGTAACACAGCCACCTCTGACTCAGCCGTCATCTAACTCAATAAGTGGTTGCCCATGACACCCACAGCATTCTCAGTGATGTCCCCAACACTCTACAAGTCACATCATTGTTAAAGGGTAAGTTACAACATAATGTGCACTTGAAGAAATGTTCTTTCAAAACAAGAATGGAAGTTCAGCTAGCATTAGCCTTGAAATGAATAAATAAACTATTGAGTAGTGCATATAATTTTATTTGTATGACTCTCCAACCTTGAGCGTATCTTCCAGCACAAGTCGATTGATGTTGATGTGTGTTCAAGTGTGTGTGTGTGTGTGTGTAAATAAATAATTTACCTAATCAATATAAACAAATCTGTGAAACAACTTACCATATTGTTCTGTATGTTCAATGCTGGCTCATAACAGTAGCAAGTTAGTAAGTAGATATTTGGCCAAGGTAAAGATAAGTAGTTTCAAAGTCATCCAGGTGTTACCAATGATTGGATACCTTGATTTACCATCTTCTGACAAAGACCTAGGAAGAAATCACACTTTGTAGAGAGTTTCATTCTTTCCACCAAACTTGAACATTGTGTTGATTTACAATCAGTTGGGTACCCATCATTGCTTCCTAATGCACTGATACATCCATACAGCTTGTGTGCCTCACTACAAATACTCCTAATGCTTAACTATTTTCCCTTTACCTCCTAGTATCATCCGACATGAAACACTCCTCCTTCTCTATCAAGAAATTCTTCTTTCAGAGAAAAATATCAATGGAAGTTCTTGCATTGAAGCCCTACTTTGAGTGATTTTCATATTCTGTATAGGGGTGGTCCCAGTCTCTCAAAGTCACATTGAACATAGTCGAGCTACTTCTTGGTGCATTAAATCGCTGTTGCTGAGAGGTGGACTCTAGATGAATAGGCTTCTGAGTGGGTTGCCAGGATCCTTGTAAAGCTATTGCCAAAAGGGCTCACTGTGACATGGCCTGAGGGCTGCACGTAGTTAGACTGATAAATGAAGCATGAATTATGGCTGAAAGTTCCTGAAAAATCCAGGCCCATATTCTAGTACCATATTGTGGAGTAATGATATCCTACAGGGACGCTCTAACCGAGACCAGAGGGGCTACATATCCTAGACTGCTTTGTGACCCCAGGAGGTGGCCATTTTTAGCATCACTTGCTCCCACTTGCCAGATCAACGAGTGCTATAAAGCGTGAGTGGGGACACTGCAGCGCGGGATGCATTAACCAAGACCAGAGGGACTACATATCCTAGACTGCTTTGTGGCCCCAGGAGGTGGACATTTTTAGCATCACCTGCTCCCACTTGCCAGACCAATGAGCGCTATAAAGCACCAAGGGGGCACACCACAGTGCGGGGTGCGCTCGGGCAAAGCCTGGGCTAAAGGCAGGCCCATCTGTGCCCGTCCGCGGCTGACGGAGGCTGGACTGGCCCATCCCCCTGAGTCTCCAACAGCTTTGTTTCCCTCTAGTTCATACCTAACACAACTTCTCAGGGCCCTTGTCCTGTCTTATGTATTGCCACAGCCATGGGTAAAAGAAAAGCGACTAAAGGTGGTGTGGGGGTGGGAGAGAAAGGCACAAGAAAATCCCCAAACAGTCGTGTAATGATGCGCTCAATTGCATTGACAACCTTCTGGCAGATTGCGGGGAAATATTAGTTCCACCACCTGGTGTAGACCAACCAAGGAGTCCCAAACTATCCTTAGAATCCCAACCGCTGAATAACAAGCAGGAAGGTATATCCAATATGTTTAACAAAGCCAGGGCATGGATGAGCAAGAAGCCTAGCACAGTGCTCCAAAACGTTATGGATTTAGCTTCCTGCTCTGGCCCTACCCATGACACAGCAACAGCACCCCCTCACTCCCCCATCTCCTGTACCAATCGTTTTTTACCATTAATATGTATCCCAGATCCACTCACATCTCAGGATTTCCCAGTTTCTCTTGCACAAGCAGGGGCAGGTTGCTTACCTAACAGCCAGCCATGTTCCCCCTCCCCAAACGATGACCTGGTAGGCTGTATACAAACCCGTAGGTCAGAAATAGCAGCCCTAAAGTGCATTATAAGCGATCTTGTGGCCACTGTGGGGTGTCTCATGGAAGAGAGGGGGACAATACCTAGGGAAGGAGCTGCAATCCCAGTCTTGACAAACACCCCCGCTCCGGCTCCCAATGCTATCCCTATGCCTCCCATGCAAAACACCTTGGATGCTACACTGAATTGCTACAAGAGGAAACTACCCCAAGGACACTAGCCAGAGCCCACACCAAAGGCTCCTGAGCACCTGTAGGTGTGACAAATAAAACAACTTCCATTTATCCATTCCTTTTACCCCCTACATTAGGGGAGGGCTGTCACCTTAGCAGAACACACGTTGCCAGAACTACCATCTCCTCCCCTCGGAAAACTTTCATGACCAATGTACCTAAACTCAACTCCCATGGGGGTGGAAGGGGATGAACCCATGATTAACAAAGTCATCCACTGGATTCAACATAGTAGAGGATGTCTCTCAGTAATTAGGAAAGATATCCTCATGGCCAGATGGCATAGGTCCCTGGATCCCTGAGCTCGCCGTCCGACTGCAAGCGTCTGACTAACGAACATTTAGCTTACGACTTAGTGGCACTAGACCAAAGAACCAATCCTCCAGATGATTCCACTATGCAGTTTAAACTCAAACCATCCCTTCCTTTTCGCACCCCCCCCTCCACGCTGTTGTAAATGATGGCACTGTCTGTTCCGAGTTAGACTGACCCATTAAGTCTGAGGCACAGGCCTCCCATGATAGCTCTATTAGCTGCACAAGCTCTGACTACTGTCTCCACACTACCAGCTACGTAGCGCATAAGCCCGATTAGAGAGGCAGGAAGGCCCCTATTGTATCACCTAACGCCATTGCACCAATAACCAAGGAAGCATGTAGACTATCTACAGGCTCTGTAGATTCCCAGGTAAATCCTCCGTCATCGCTTAACTCCATGACTACTTGTCGGAAAGCAAACAACATCTTCTGGAATGTGGCAGGTCTTAAATCTAAAATTCTATTGCCCCACTGGAATACTCTGACTGACTAACATGATATATGCATCTTTCAGGAAACCTGGCTAGTCGAACCTGCCTACCAACCTGGTTATGCAACCTACCACATTCCTGCCATTTTTAGTAAGGGGGGGTCGCCCATCGGAGGGCCTCCTAAATGGGTGAAAATCGAACTTCAATGCGAAGTGAAATGGCTACCTACTGATAGCCCCGATATTCTTGGTATCAGTCTCAGTGGTCCGGGGACCACTGTCATTGACATATTCAACATCTCCGCTAGAGGGACTAGGGTGCACAACTACTCCGCCCCCTGCAGTTTCTCGAGATCCTCCTGGGGGAGGGACCATCCAATCACGGCCTTATTGTATCAGGGGATTTCAACGCTACCTTTGAACCCCTCGGTCTGGACAATATGGGTGATTTCCTAGAAGAAGATAACCTTTGACACGTACCCAGGCTTGAGCTCCCCCCTATCAAGAAGTTGCATCAGGCTATTTTGCAACTAAAATGCCTTGACCCTTGGCCTAGGCCTGAGGGCAGGCCTGAGGGCAGTCAATGGGAGAACCAAGTCTGAAAGGCATGCTGCCCATTCTTGGCACGCAGGAGAAGAGTTGCATCGACTACATCCTGATGGAACTTAGACATTGGTATCTGGTAGAAGACATGGTAGTTCGGAACCAAACGGACAGTGACCACAATCCTCTTTGCCTTAACCTAGAGCCCCCATGGGGTAGGGCGCCTACTGGTACCAGTATAAGCAGATGAAGTCCAAGGCAATAAGGATTGGGAGGAGGAAAGATTGAGGCTTATGAAGGTAGCTTGCGAACGCATGGACTCCAAATCTTTCTGCCTCACGGTAAGCAAAATAATCCAAAGGGGAGTTCCTGCAATTGGCAATAACATCCAGCCCTCAGACTGGTTTCTACATTTCAACTCCCTTTACAATGATGAAAGCTAATTCCCAACCACCTCTGTTCTTCTATTCCCCCCCTGCTGAGCACTAACCACTGGGAGGGTTTCTTCAACCTGGGAGATTTTTTTGACACAAACAATAACATAGTACAACTGAAAGCTGCTGGCCCTGACGGCATACCTGGTGATATTTTCCTCCACAACATTGACAAATGGGTTGAGTTCATCCTCCTTTTATCCAATGCAATTGCGAGGGAAACCTCCATTCCCTAATCTTGGAGGGGTTCTGAGGTAATATCCATCTATAAGAAAGGCGATAGGTCTCTACCTGCCAATTACAGGCCGATAAGCCTCATAGATACTATACAAAAGGTATTCTGTTGTGCTTTATTATCCAAAATCCATGACTGGATAACTGAGAACAATATCTTGTCACCATTCCAGGCCGGCTTCAGGTCTAAAACCAGTGCCATAGATCAGGTGTTTTGGTTTCTGCTTCTGCATTGGAAGGTTGAAGTGACAGAGAATCTCTATGTAGCCTTCATAGATGTTAAATCTGCCTTCGACCTGGTCCCCAGAGGCAAACTCTGGGAAGTTCTCAATGAGATGGGAATGCCTCCGGGGTTCCTGACCATAATTTTTCAATTACACAAAGGCAACTTTACAAGATTACGTTGGGGGAACCAAGAAGACCTGACCGATCCTATTAGAGTAGCCAGGAGCGTCCGGCAAGGTAGTGTAGTAGCTCCAACTCTCTTTTGCCTATATCTGAACCAGGTTGTCCAACATCTCAGCTCACAGCCCTCTGGTGCACCAGCCCTAGACAATGAAAAGAAAGATCACAACACTCTTGTTTGCTGATGACACCTTGTTAGTATCCAAAACCCTGATGGATCTCCAATCTTATGGTCATTAACCCACACAGATCATACAGGGGGAACCTTTCCCTAGGCAGGTCTAAATTAGAACAAGTTAACACCTTAGAATATTTGGGGAACAAACTATCGGACTCAATGTCCTGGAAAACCCACATTAATTTCATATTGCTAAAATTTAGCCAGTTGGTGGGTGTCTTTCTGAGCGAGCACCATGAATCCACTACACGACCAATAGCTGCCGCTCTCCAGATTTACAACATAAAGTCGGTCAGTGCAGCACTCTACGGGGCTGAAATCTGGGGCTTCGAGGACGTAAATGAGCTCACCCGCACAGAAAACATGTTCATAAGAAAGCTCACCTCCCTGCCCTGAGTACTCCACTCCTTCCCTTGCATTTGGATCTGGCCCATAAACCATTAGCTGCCACAGCCGGTCTTAGACCGTTGTTGTTTTGGAAGAGAATCATGGCTACTCCTGAACTGTCTTCCTATGCCATTGCACTCATAGAAGTTTGTCTTCTTGATACTTCCAACAAGATCAAGTGGATCAACTCAGTTAAGGCATCATTGATCACCATTGGGATGGGACAAACATGGAGTGGCCCATTTACAGGATCACCACCCACTAAAGAAAGAGTGAAGTCATGTTATTGGGGGAGTCTATATCCCGCTCACTTTCCATAGGGCGACTCTCTAGCGAGTTTCTGGATTTCAAGTCTGCCTGGCTGCTAGAGCCCTTTTTGGACAGCATTCTACACCCTACTGACAGGAAGCTCTATATGCAATTTAGATTTGGCTCCCTCCCACTCAAAACGTTCACTAATATATGGCAGAACAGGGCCTCTACTAATTTGTTATGTCCCTGCTGCAACCTGTCTATTGCCCATGATTTCTTTGTATCTCAACTTTACACTTTCCCACACAGGAAATGGCTTGCCTGAATTTACAAACGGCTGTGGACTCAAGACCATGCCACAGCCATGAGGATTCTAGAATCAGACCCAAGCCTGTCTATTGCCATCGCAGTTGCCAAATTCCTTGGAGGGATGTGACGTATTAGAAGGAAGCTGGCCAAGACTGTTTAGCTCCAAAATCCCTCAGTAGTCCTATTTGCACTTTTTAGTCCCAGACTATAAATTGGCATTGCACTTTGATTGTATTGTTCTTCGTCTATTGCTTTTATATATTTTAAAGTACGTTTTTATGAATCTATTATTTATTGTGGTGCTATGTGACTTTTATGGCACTGGATGCCGAAATAAAGTTTATTGGATATCCTACAGATCAGAGGTGGGGGGGGGTGTAAATTTGCCAAACTTTTTCTTGCAAACTTCAGGTATTTCTTGTAGAAGCTATGATGAGTATGTGAAGGTTTTGAAGTTTCCTGTGAGATGGGTTTCACATGAAAATTACAACTTTTGAAAGTATTTTTATGCAGCTGTAACTAGTGTTGAGTCACTGACAAGGAAAGGCTAAGCCAGGACCGCACCAGCATACAGGGTTTAACCGTTTGCTTGCAAATTACCGGTGTGACAACAAAGCAAAGTATACTCTTGCAAACTATGCTAAAGACATACTGACATAACAGTGGTTCAGAGTACTCATGAGATACATTTCTGTGAGATACATGTGATAACTAACACAGTAGAAAATGCTATGCATTTGTGTTGGCATAAGTCGAACTGGAAGACTTAGCAAATTAATGGTTTGTTTATACTAGACCAATAAACAGATTATGAGCTTGTTATAAAAGCTTTGTGCACCTCTTCTTGAAAGAAAGATTGTTGACTTTAGGGTGACTGCTTCTCAGTAAATACAATCTCTAAATCATAGAGCCTTATTTCCATTTGCTAAGACATCTGTATGCCACTGAAGGGGTGTAAGAAAGTATATTATAAATTGGAGTGGATGTGAGTCCAGAATGTTTTCAGAGTGAAATACAGTCTAAATAAAATAAACCTGAGGTCAACTCCTAATTTAGGAAAATGAGAAAAATATTTATTATTAACAAAATAGATAGATAGTCGAAACACAAGAGAAAAATTCCAACAACCAATTTCCAAAAATAGAGAAAAATTAAATAAGCACAATGACACCAAAATGACAAAAATCCAGTAATGGGGAACTGGAGAATTGATTTATTAAGGATTTAAAGCCACAAGCGCCAAGGAAAAGTAAAGCGCAAATCAAAAGTTGCTGCTCGCAATTGACTGTATATTTGTCTGACGTTTTAAATATTTATGTGAAATTTCAGCAAAATTACTTGAAATTACATGTAATTACACACAATGCAGATCAGTTATTTTGCACAATAGTTTAGTGTGAACTGCATCCTTGCATCAATTTTAGATGTGAGGGTGAATTTTACCTTAAGAATTTGCAAAAACAAGACAAACAACACCTGCTAGCGGAAACCATTTACCTTCTGACTTATTCTCTGACATGGAAGTCAAAATCCTCTAGTTGGCCAGGATTCCAGCCTCCATTCGAAAAAGTCCTCTTGAAGCTGCATAGCCATCAGATGACATCCCGCTGAATCCATTGGTTTTGCTGGAGATAGCTCAGAGAGGGAGAAATTCCATTTTTTATAATGAAGTGCAGAATAAGGAGTAACGTAGAGAAATAATGATCCTATTACACTGGTCATATGGCGTCTGCTACACTGAGTAAAGTCATTTCTAATAGAGTGCAGCTAAGTTCAGCATTGAATTAGGGATGGCATTTTAAGACAAGCCACCACTAAAAGCTATTTCATGCTGAAGCTCATCTTTCTCTCTAGTAACACAAAAATATGTTATATGCTTAAATTATTACAGTTTTTCTTATCGTCATGAGTCCATCCACCTTTCAAATCATCCACTCAGATTTAAAAAAACAAACACATAGGAAACAAAACATAACAAAGTTGAAGTTACGCAATAATATGATATACCCACTAAAACCTATAAAACGGCTCCCCAAAATCTTTAAAACATCTACTCTGTTATATTTTCATACTTTTATAACATTAGAAATAATTGCAAATATACCATCATTCCTGCACTTTTTTGTAGGTAAATGGTTACATTTCCTGATGATATTAAGTAGAATACCTAATGAGATAATAACATCATATATACAAGTCAAACAGTTATCCACTCCAATCCCTAATGTGCTGTTCTTTTCTGTCCTGTTATGTTAGGTTATGGTATGTTAATGATATATATTCAGTGTGGCAGTTTAATAGTTTTGATAAGGGACTCCAAGTGCAAAAGTTGCAGGATATAGCAAGCTTATCTTTGCCCTGACACACGCCTAATAAGTTCAATAGAACACAAGAACCTGTCACTGAAGCTATCAAATGCCAATGCAAGCCTCTCCACTGCATCCTGAAAGACTAGTCAACTATGACAAAGGCCTTTTATGTAATAACAGCAAATACATTTAGAAATTACACTGGATTATTTTTATTATTATCTAAAAAATAATGCATCATTATCATAGCTCATTTATGTTTATTTTCAGTTTATAAAAAAATAAACAAAATCATGCACTCTTTAACCCCTTCGCTGCCAGGCCTTTTCCCCCTCAGGTGGCAGGCCTTTTTTTGGCTATTTGTGGCAATTTGCGCTTAGGCCGTCATAAACTTTTGTCCACAAAAGCTACTCATGCCAAATATGCGTCCTTTTTTTTGAACACCCTAGAGATTCTAGAGGTACCTAGATTCTGTGGGTTCCCTTAAAGAAATTAGCCAAAATACAGCAAAACTTTCATTGTTTTTTTTTAAATGGGAAAAAAGGCTGAAGAAGCAGGCTTGTTATTTGTTTCCCTGAAAATGGCATCAACAAAGGGTTTGCGGTGTTAAAATCACCATCTTCCCAGCATTTTTTAACAGGCAGACTTCAATCAGAAAACCACATTTTTCAACACAATTTTGGCGTTTAACTGAGACATACCCCATTTTTACAATTTTTTGTGCTTTTAGTAATAACAATGGGTATGAAACCAATGCTGGATCTCGGAGAGCTAAACATTTCTAAAAAGTAGACATAATTCTGAATTCAGCACAGGGTCATTTGTGTAGGTCCTACAAGGTTTTCCTACAGAAAATAACAGCTGAAATTATTAAATATTGAAATTGAGCTGAAATAAACATCCATTTTACTTCACGTTTTACTCTGTAACTTTTCCCTGCGATGTCAGATTTTTTAAAGCAATATACCGTTATGTCTGCTGGACTCTTTTGGTTGCAGGAATATATAGGGCTTGTAGGTTTATCAAGAACCCTAGGTGCCCAGAGCCAATAAATGAGCTGCACCTTGCAATGGGTTTTCATTCTATACCGGATATACAGCAATTGATTTGGTGAAATATAAAGAGAGAAAAATAGGTATCAAGAAAACCTTTGTATTTCCAAAAAGGGCACAAGATAAGGTGTGAGAAGCAGTGGTTATTTGCACATCTCTGAATTCTGGGGTCCCCATACTAGCATGTGAATAACAGGGCATATTTCAACTGTCTAGGGGAATCCAAGATGGGGTGACTTGTGGGGCTCTCACCTGGTTCTGTTACCCAGAATCCTTTGCAGACCTCAAAATCTGGCCAAAAAACACTTTTTCCTCACATTTCGGTGACAGAAAGTTCTGGAATGAGAGGAGCCACAAATTTCCTTCCACACAGCATTCCCCCAAGTCTCCCGATAAAAATGGTACCTCACTTGTGTGGGTAGGCCTAGTGCCCTCAAGAGGAAATGCCCCAAAACACTATCTGAACACATCAAAATTATCAAATACAAAACTGCCTGGTTTTGGGGGACACCTGTGTTTTTGGTCCTGGACTCAGCAGCCGTACAGGGAAACCTACCAAACCCAGACATTTCTGAAGACTAGTCAGCCGAGGGAGTACAGGGAGGTGTGACTTGTGTGGATCCCCCAGTGTTTTCTTACCCAGAATCCTCAGCAAACCTCAAAATTAGCTACAAAATCACATTTTTCCTCACATTTCTGTGTGGGATCACCACACCAGGACAAATTTCCTACCACCCTACGTTCCCCTCAGTCTCCTGGTAAAAATGATACCCACTTGTGTAGGTAGGCCAAGCGCCTGTGACAGGGAAGAGCCAAAAACATGTCAGAATTGAGGGGGAACCAAAGAAGGTCCAAAAGGGCAGTTTGAAAAATACATTTCTAGGCTGACAAGTGGGGCAGAATTTTTATCGGTATAGATGAGACGATGCTGGGTGGTAGGAATTTTGTGGATTGCTGCAGATTCCGGAAGGTTCCATCACAAAAATTTGTGATTTCCAGCAAGTTGGAGGTTTGCAGGGCATTGTGGGTAAGAAAATGGTGCGGGTGCATGTGAAGCACACACCCCTGGACTCACCCAGATGTTTAGTTTTCATATGTGTCTAGGTCTTGTGGGATTTTTTACATGGCTGCGTCCCAAAGTCCAAAAAGTGCAGCCCTCACGATTCCAAGTGGGATGATTTTGAGAGTTAGCCAAGCTCTCATGGCCCAAATGTAAAACCAGAACCCAAAATAATCAAATGTCCTCTTGCTTGCTGTGGGATAAGATGTTTTAGTGTGCATGGGGAGAGCTGAAAGACTGTTACCCCCTTCAGTTGGGGTGGGGGCATAACCATGTCTATACTGGTTGGTAGCCACCACCCCACTATTTTCTGTTTTTTTAAAATTCCCTGGCGTCTAGTAGACTTTATGTCCCCCAGGGATGTGGATTGGGGTAATTGCCCCATCTGCCCACTGGTGGGCAGAACAACTTTGGCCCCATTTCTTTGGGGTGGGGATAAGGCCATACGCCCACCATCTTATTTTGAAAAAACAAAAAAATCTTCCCTGGTCTCTAGTGGGCTTTCTGCCACCTTGGGGGCAGATGGACCTACCAAAAATCGGCTAATCTGCCCTGATCACTAGTGGGCTTTCAGCCACCTTTGGGGCAGATGGGTCTTCCAAGGGGGGGCAGATATGGCCAACAGAAAGACCCCGCATGGGGAGTGACCCTTGCCGAAGTGGCTGTCCTCCCAAACAAAACACACACATATACACACACCAATCCCTAGTGCCTAAGTTAATAGAAATAGGCCGATCTACCCCCAAGGGGAGCAGAAACGTCCTAAAATAAATTTGCCCCCCAGGGGAACGACCCTTGCCTACGGGGTCATTCCCCTTGCATGAAATTGGCACAAAAAAAATCCCCGGGGCCTAGTGGTTTCTGCCTCCCTTGGGGACAGATCGGCCTAATAAAAAAGGTAAAATAAGCACAAAAAAAAGTCCTTGGTGTCTAGGGGTTTCTACCCCCCGGGGGCAGATCGTCCTTATTATAATAGGTCAATCTCCCCACGGGGAGCAGAAATGGCCTAAAAATAAATTGCCTCCCTGGGGAGCAGCCCTTGCCTAAGTGATTAATAATAGGCCAATCTGCCCTCAAGGGGGGCAGAAATGGCCTAAAATTAATTTTGCCTCCAGAGGAGCAACCCTTGCCGAAGGGGTCGCTCCCCACATATAAAAAAAGAAACAAAAAAAAAAAATGTTCCTGGTGTCTGTTGGTTTCTGCCGCCCTTACAAATTAATTGCCCCCCCATGGGAAGCGCCCCTTGCCTAAGGAGCTGCTCCCCTTATTCAATAATAATTTTTTTTTTTAAATTCCATGGTATCAAGTGGCATTTCTGCTGCCTGATCTCATTGCGATCGGTCACCAGAAATGCAGGGAGAGACATCTTTGATGATCAGAGGAGAAATGCTTTTGCATTTGTCCTCCGATCCGCGCTGGAAGCTCAGGGTAGGCCTTTGATGAGGTCAGTGCGCGATCGCGTGCTGACATCATCAGATGCCATGGGGGGGGGTCAGGTGGAGGTGGAAGTGGAAGTGATTCCTGTTCCATCCCTGCCCAGGGAAGGGGGTGCGAGGCCCCTGGGGAGAGCGCTAGCGCTTCTCCCAAGGGCCACTACTTGGACGTAACGGTTACTTTCTGGGCACCCGAGCGATGCTGCCAAGGACATAACCGTTACATCCAGGGCACCCGAGGGCTTAAAAACATTTACACACCCCACGGTTTGTAAATCATTATCATGCTAACAAGCATTATCATGCTAATTATCCTCACTTCTAAACTTCAGATGTATGTATGTATTGTGCATAATAAATAGGATTTTATGGTAAAATTAAATTATGTGTGTATCTACTGTTTCTAGGGCTCTGGGTATGATCAATATCAATGTACATTACTCCCCGTGTAAATGAGAGTTACTCTGACTCTTAATACTCCTTATCTAAATGACCATAAGTCTTGATCAATCAATCAATCAAAAAATGTATAGAGCGTGCTACTCACCCATAAGTGTCTCAAGGCGCTGGTGGGGGGGAAGGAGGAGGCAGGTGGGGATGACGATTACTGTTCGAAAAGCCAAGTCTTGCGGAGGTTTGTGGGGAGTGAATTCCAGGTTTTGTGGGCGAGGTAGGAGAAGGATCTGCCTCTGGTGGTGGCACGTTGGATGCAGGGTACTGTGGCGAGTGCGAGGTTGGCGGAGCGGAGGTGACGAGTGGGAGTGTGGAAGTTCACTCTTTTGTTGAGGTAGGTTGGTCCAGTGTTGTGGAGGGATTTGTGTGCGTGGATGAGGACTTTGAAGATGATCCCTTTGTCGATCGGAAGCCAGTGAAGGGATCTGAGTTGAGAGGAGATGTGTTCATGGAGCGGGGGGTCCAGGATGAGGCAGGCGGCTGCGTTCTGGATCCTTTTCGCTTGAGCTTGACTGTGGTGTCGCCTGCTGCCGATGAGTGCTTGGGGGACGGTCTTTCTGGTCTCTATGGGAATCCATTTGAAGGTTTTTCACACCTCCTCCTGTTGAAACAGGAGGAGGTGATGCAGTTGATTTGCTGGGTCATGGAGAGAGAAGAATCCAAGATGATGCAGAGGTTGCGTGCGTGGGTGGCGGGTGTTGGGGGTGAACCATAGGGTGGCGGGCCACCAGGAGTCGTCCCACAAAGTTTTGTTGGGGCTGAAGATGATGATTTCGGTTTTGTTGGAGTTTAGCTGGAGGTGGTTTGCTGTCATCCATTTGGCGGTGTCAAGGAGTCCGGCGTAGAGGTTGGTTTTGGCGGTGGTAGGGTTTTGGGTGAGGGAGATGACGAGCTGGGTGTCATCAGCGTAGGATATGATGGTGATTCTGTGTGGCCGGAAGGTGTTGGCGAGCGGGGCCATGTACATGTTGAAAAGGGTGGGGCTGAGGGAGGACCGTTGGGGGACTCCGAAAATTATCTTGGTGGCTGGGGAATGGAAGGGAGGGAGGCAGACTCTCTGGGTTCTTTTGGTGAGGAAGGAGGCAAGCCAGTCCAGGGCCTTGTATTGAATACCTGCGTTGTAGATGCGTGTGCGGAGTATTTGGTGGCAGACAGTATCAAAGGCAGCGGAGAGGTCCAGGAGGATGAGTGCAACGGTCTCGCCCTTGTCGTCTCTTGTTCTGATGTCGTCAGTACATGCGATGAGGGCGGTCTCAGTGCTGTGGTTCTTGCGGAATCCAGACTGGGAGGCGTCAAGTGCGTTGTTTTCCTCTAGGAAGTGAGACAGGCGGGTGCTCACTGGTTTCTCAGCGACCTTGGCGGAGAAGGGAAAAAAGAGAAATTGGGCGGTTGTTGATGAGGTCATCAGGGTCTGTTTTGGGCTTTTTCAGGAGTGCAGTGACTTCTGCGTGCTTCGAGGAGTCTGGGAAGGTGGCGTCGTCGAAAGAGCTGTTGATTACGGCACGAAGCTTGGGAGCGGTGGCTGGGCTGGCTTTGTTGAAAATGCGGTGGGGGCAGGAGCCTGAGTGGATGGAATTCATTGTTTTTTCAGTTTCTTCATCGTTGGTAGGGTCCCAGGTGTGTAGTAGGTTGGGAGGGGTGAGTCGTTGCTGGTCGTGTTGGTGGTGAAGGTGGCGAGTGCCTGTGGTGTGAACCTGTTGTGTATGTCTAAGATTTTGAGCTCTTAGATGATGGTAAAGAGTTCCTTGCTGTTGTGTGAGTTACTGTCTATGCGTTCCGTGTAGTATGCCCTTTTGGTGGTGCATGTGAGTTGGTGATGTTTGCGTGTGGTGGTTTTGAGGGTGGAGAAGTTGGTAGTTGAGGGTTCCTGTCGCCAAGCTTTCTCTGTTTTGCAGCATTCATGCTTGGAGGCTTGGAGTTCAGTGGTGAACCAGGGGGCGTTCTTAATGTTGCGGGTGGTGATGGTTCTTCTAAGAGGGGCGAGTGAGGCAGCGCAGGTTGTAATCCATTGTGTGATGTTATGGGCAGCAGTGTTGGGGGTGTTATGAGCGAGTTGAGTGTTCAGGTGCTCTGTGGGGATATTGTCCCACATGCAGTAGGGTGTGGTGTGTTGGTGGTGGTGTGTGGGGGCTTTGGAGAAGGAGAAATGGACGCAGTGGTGATCAGTCCAGTGGAGATCGGTGGTGTGAGTGCAGGTTATGTGGTTGCTTGAGGTGAAGATTGCATCTACTGTGTGTCCTGCTGAGTAGATGGGTGATGCGACCAGTTGTTTGAGTCCTTGGTTCGTGAGGTTGTCTAGAAGGGATGTGGAGTTGTGTTCGTGTGGGTTCTCATGAAGAGTGAGAGACACCTGCCCATTCCCATTTTCTTCAAAGAGGGTACTTTAGAAATTGTTTTATTGGTAGATAGGTGGAGGCCCTACTCTGGGCACCAGAACAATCCATGTCAGGGTGAACAACTAAAGTCACTAAATTAACCCACGCTTAACTCTGTGGTAGCTTGGCACAAATGCAGTCAGGCAGTAACATAGAGACACTGTGTAAAATATTTATGCAGCACACAAACAGTAATAAAGTGGAAACACAATACAAGAAAAATCTCAAACCAACTTAAAACAATAGAGAGCATGCTAATAAATAAAATTACATAATAACTAATTGAATTCAATCATTAGAACTGGAGTTATAAAGTTTTACATTTTTAGTGAAATCTAGCACCTAAAAGATCAAAGCACCAACTACGGGTATCTGGTCGTGCAAGACTGTGGCAAAGGCAAAAGTTAAGGCCAACAATATGGAATGCAGGTCAGATACATGGGTTGGATAGGGCCCTGTTTTGCTTTACCTTGGGGCTTACAATATTTCTTGAAGAAATACACAGGAGAAGGCAGATTTCGGCGAGGAATGGCAGCAGGTTTCTTGATGGAGCCATCAATGATGGCATGAAAAAACTCTAAATAGTCAGAAAACCTGGATTTCCAGGCTGAGGATTTGTTTTTCTTGATGCAAAGCTGATCATCATAGAGCATGGTGAAGATTTTTACCTTCAGACCTAAACAACTTTTCGGAAGTCAAAAACCTTCAGGTTGTAGCCAAAGAGGTCTCCACAAAGCTGTATACTGTTGCTGAGCTGTCCCACTGAATATGATTTGCTGCTCTGGAGAAAAATGTAAAGGGAGCTACAACAAAGTCAGACTGACCAGTAAGGCATCTTAGGCGGATCGGCTGGCAGGTAGATAACGGTCTTCTGTCACTTCCCCAAGACGTTTAGGGCCTGATTTATGAAAAGTTAGCGCCGCCTTTATATCATTTTTTGACACTAGGGCGCTGCTTTTGCATCAAAAAATTACATGAAGGCGGCACTAACTTTTCATAAATAAGTACCTTAGTTTTAGGCAGGAGCAGCCCCTCTAACATCACTTCCAAGGATGCAGGATGGGGGATGGTGGCACCAATTTGGAGCATTAGGACTCATTCTAGCACAGGTAGAGCCACTTGTGGGCCCCAATAAAGTAGCCTTTTAAAACATCTCAATCCTGTCACTGCAGTCTGTAGTGTAGTTTTAAACTGCATTTTGATTTGAAAGGCTTCAACCTTCCTTTTTCAAACTTATAAGTTATCCATAAAGTAGACCCCAACCACCTATAGGGCAAGTAGGCAGGAATTTAAAAAGTAGGACACGTGTTAGGTTTGACATGTTCTGACATTGAAAAACTCCTACTGTCGTGTTTTCATTGTTGTTAGGCCTAGCTCTCCCATACACTGACAATATGGACATAGGATACTCTACAGTAACTTTCAACCCAAAACCAAAGGAAGCAGTGAGGTCTAATCCGCATATCTAGTAAGGCTGACGTATTTTACAACTTTTCTCCTCTAATTCCTTTTGCCATATATATATATATATATATATATATACATTTACATTGTTCTTTCTGTTTTCCATTTTAAAACACCTAGTCTAATGAGTTACATTTAGTTTGATACAGGTATACATTAAAGTGATTCTTTCTGTGTGTGACTAAAGAATTATGGGCCAGAAGTATAAAACATTTTTGAAGTTAAAAACACTACAGTTCTCAAAATCACACTGTTTGTGAGCAGAAACTAAATGTATACATGTGCAAAGCATTTTTTATTTGCAAAAGGTTTTCTGCAACCCAATAAGGAGCACAGTTAAGAGGGTGCATGAAAATGGAACCCACATATAATTGGGATTTGTAATGACAAGTACCAGTGGTCACATACCATTGATCAGATACCGTACCCCTGAGTTGAGGTGGTATCAGCTTTGCAAACAGGAAGTTGCCTCATGAGACAGTTGCTCTTTTGAGAATACATTTATATTACCTTGGGACTCAAGGTGTAGCCAGAAAGTGATCGGGTGGGGTGGAAGCACTGCATTCTTCTCTATAATTGTCCTAAAAATGGCGACATATTTTAACCAGTACCTTTAAGGAACAAGGACTGTTGTCTGTGAATGCAAGGAAGGTTGTCAGCTGGTCACAAATCCGGCATTTGAAACCAATCGTTAGGTCTCCATAGGGGCCATGTCTAATCAATATTCATTTGGAAATTAATTTTGTGACTGTAGAAAATGTGCTATGCGACCTCTTAGGATATACACTTCATTTCAATTTGCATCTCTGTTCACAAACACATCGATGTGCAATGTGCTCTTCCTGGTTTGTAAACAGGGTTTCATAGATTGAACTGTCCATTTTGTTATGTGCAGAGTTGACGAAAGTTCGAATCAGTAATTATCGATTCAGTGATTAGGAGAAATGAATGTTGGATTTTTCATCAAATATACCTTTCAGAACATTTAGACAACCAAACACTCTAAAGCCGATGTCATTATAAAGTTTAAAATTCCAGTGTGAATCTTTGCATTTTCTAATTAGTTTAAAAACCAGAAGGATTGTGAATCACCCACAATTTTTAAAATACTAAATATGGTGAAAACATTTAGTGACAGACTCAATTGTTGAGGATTGTGTGTTCCTTATTCAGACTAATCTGAAAGTTTAGTCGATTACTTAACAAGAAATGTAATCAAGAGTCAGTGGTTAATTTGGTGCAGTATTACCACATCCGGTAAACAGAGATGCAATGGGATGCAACATTTACTTGGAGGTGCATTCTTGTGCTAATTCTATTTATGTATCTTGAAATCGGGGTTCAACCAAAGGTCAGAGGTTCCTTATGGTATGCTCAATATAAGCTTCATGAATGAACAGGTTTTAGCTTACCGTTTGAACTCCCTCATAAAAGAGATTGAGTCTGCCCTCGTACCATCTTACCAGGGAGGGGTGAGGTCGCTGATGATGATGATTTCCACATAATGTGGGTGAAGCTCTCTCATCGGGAAACAATTAAGGCCTCACTTACAAGCCCTTTGCACAGCGGTGGCACTAGCAGTGAATTACACTATATTTACAAACTGATGCATTGGGCCCGATGTGTCAGTTTGTAAGACTCTGCGTTACATTATACCTGCGCCAGTTATAATGTATGCAGGGTAGAAGTTTCAACGGGAAAAGCCACACAGAACTGACTCAGTGAAATTTACAACATTTCACTGCGTCATTCTGCGACTTCACTGCATCTAATTTTTACAGCCTGCTCAGAGCAGGCATAAAATTGATTCAGGGCTTTTCCCTAGAGGGACTTCTTGCATTGCTGGTGTTGCGTCAGTTTAACGACTCTACTCCAGCAATGCATGAGTTTAGCACCGTGAGTTTAGAACCATAGGGTATGTTAGGGAAGTGCAAGAAATATCATGCATCAATTTTGATGTGTCAGATTCTTGTAAATGAGGCCCTTAGTTTTCATTGTTTGCACCTAGGTTTCTGACTGAATAGGATACTAAATCCATTCCTTCTAGCTATTCACTGTACACTTTGGGGGTCATTCTGACCCTGGCGGCCGGTGGCCGCCAGGGCCACCGACCACGGGAGCACTGCCAACAGGCTGGCGGTGCTCCCACGAGCATTCTGACCGCGGCGGTTCAGCCGCGGTCAGAAGCGGCAAGTCGGCGGACTCCCGCCGAATTACCGCTGCTCGGGGGAATCCTTCATGGCGGCGGAGCACGCTCCGCCGCCATGAGGATTCTGACAGCCCCTACCGCCATCCTGTTCATGGCGGGAAACCCGCCATGAACAGGATGGCGGTAGGGGGTGCCGCGGGGCCCCTGGGGGCCCCTGCCGTGCCCATGCCAATGGCATGGGCACGGCAGGGGCCCCCGTAAGAGGGCCCCGCTAAGTATTTCAGTGTCTGCCTTGCAGACACTGAAATACGCGACGGGTGCAACTGCACCCGTCGCACCCCTGCAACTACGCCGGCTCAATTCTGAGCCGGCGTCCTCGTTGCAGGGGCATTTCCTCTGGGCCGGCGGGCGCTCTTTTGGAGAGCGCCCGCCGGCCCAGAGGAAATGTCTGAATGGCCGCCGCGGTCTTTTGACCGCGGTGCGGTCATTTGGCGGCGGTACTATGGCGGACGGCTTCCGCCGTCCGCCATAGTCAGAATCACCCCCTTTGTGTTGTTGAGTTTTTGTTAGGAGGATGTACGGGGATTTTTCCACCATTTCTTTCGATGTGGTGGTAAATCTGCCAACCACAGCCTGTGGACAGTACAAACTAAAATTAAGCAATAGGGAATGCCACCGCAATATTATGAGCCAACCAAGGCTCACTACATCTATATACCTTAGTAAGGCACTGAAAATGCTGGTACTGACTGAACCTGAACTTGCAACCACTGCACTCAATGAGGAGGTAACAGAGCCTAGTAGTAATGCTTGACGTTTTGTCTTGATACTGCAAACGTGTCAAACACACAGGGTAGACAAATACTGACTGCATTCTCGAACCCAGGATCAATAAATATATTTCATATCCTTACAGTAAAGTTCTTGCTCACTCTGAACAACCTGGAATCTGAAATGCGTCAAGTTAACTGAAACTGGCTTTTTATGTAATGACAGACACTGGGCTAGGTAAGGAACAGTAACATATTTTATTTTCAATGCTGAGAGCGTAGAGGGAATCAAACATAGCAGGAAGGAAGTACACCTTTCAGTTGTTCAAGCTTGCCCAAACTCTCTTAAAAAAACATCTTAGAAGAAAGTCCATTTTATTAATTCTTTAATGAACCACTCTTCACATGATATTTGCCTCATCAGTCATCCAATACATGAGGGCAGTTCGCACATGCTAAATGAAGTGAGGAAACCATTGCAGTGGCGTAGCGTGGGGGGCGCAGGGGGGGCCGGCCGCACCGGGCGCAACATCTTGGAAGAGACTCGAGTGCTAAAATCCACGGGTTAGGGGGCGCAAATTACTTGCCTTGCCCCGGGTTAGGGGGCGCAAATTACTTGCCTTGCCCCGGGTGCTGACAACCCACGCTACGCCACTGAACCATTGCTCTTCTTGTGTTAGGTACTGTAACTTTCAAAAAGCAAGTTATTAAAGCATTAGCCTCCCAAACTGTTTTTTGAGATAGCAGTTTGGTGCACAGATTCAAAGGTGTGGTTAATATGAGAAATTCTTACCAAAGTAAGTTGAAAAAATGGCAACTCTGCTGATGGTGTTGATAAGGGTAAATTCACTGCTTTTCGGAGGGAGTGCTGAATTTTGAGGAGAAGAAACACAAGTCTGGTTCTCCTTATTCTATTAGATTTGCTTCCATGCCTCCATATTAAAACTTTACAAATCTAAAGGTGTCAGGCTATCACCAACTTCTAAATCAGGCCCTAAGAATGGTGGACTTTTTGAACTATCTATTATTTGCATGTAGTAACTTGACGACACGCTGATTCTCTCCATGTCCACCACCGACTCTCGTTGTAGTTGCTGTTGTAGACCTAATCAGCTGAAAACCTCAGTTTTCAAGGTCTCTGCTTTCTGTACAGGGTTACTACAATAAAGACAATTCTATCCTGAGGTCTGGATTGCACGGCTTGTTTCTACCTGTGCTTCTTATTAGGTCACTGTTTAAAAATATAAAAGGGGTATAGACTGCAACAATGAAAGATGGCAAGGATATTCATTAGAAAAAACATTTCCTCCTTGTCATTATCACATTTATAAAGATCTTAAAACTAACATGCACTGTATGGCAAATGCTCTTGTTGACGATCACAATAGTCTTGAAACTAAGATACTTTCCTTGGTATTCACCATGCATGGAACTGGTTCCATAATCTGCTGGCATGGAGTAGGAAATTATTTCCTCTAGCTTGAGTATTGCTACATGTGATAATGATAAGAAAATGCATGTCATTCTACTGAAGGGCGCTATTCAAACTATGTTGCTTGAGTCATTAGTTCAGCATAATAAACGAATGTGATATATTGAATTGTTTGACATTTTAATTAAAAGGCTCAAGACCACTCCAAGATGAAAAAAATCTCCATGATCTAGTGCCAACCTCCTTGCACTTAAAAAGGAATGCAAATAATTAGAGAGATGTTGGAGAAAGTCATGCGATGATGCGTGTAAAAGTAAGTAGCTCTATAAAGTGTTATCACGCAGCAATGAGAACAGCCTAAATTGCTTAAATTGCTGCAAAAATTTAGCTCTCTTCTAACTCCCCAACAAAGTATTTTCGGATCCTGCAGAACATAAGTTGGCAGCCTCTGCTCTTGAAGCCTTCTCTGAATACAGCAATAAGTTGGCTCTATTCTTCCAGAAAAAAGATACTTGATATCTACTCCAACTTCCCTAACAGCCCAAATATCGAGGAGTAATGAGCCTTAACCTCACCATTGACAGTGACTCTTTCGGCCTTCCCTGAGTTGGCTGTCAATCTTTTTACAGACCTCCTATAAACAGGAAAAACTGGATCCCCCCTCGACCCCACCCCTTTACACATCCTACATCAATGCTTCGATAGTGTTGCCCCCACTTTGGTGGACCTGCTGAATCTTTCCCTCACTATGGGGAAGATCCCCCACAGTGGAAGCATGCTGTGGTCAAACCTCAGATTAATTTTTTTTTTTTTAAATAAAAAATAAATGGATTAGACCATTGCTGCCGGAGCAATTGTAGACCAATCTCCCTGCTACCAGGTCTAGCAAAGCTCCTAGAAAAACATGCCAATAAACATCTCACTGCATTCCTAGAGTCCAGTGATAGCCTCCACCCCACACAAATGGGGTCTAGACCTCAGCATAGCACCAGGACAGCGTTGCTCACTGTAGTTGAGGAACTCAGATCTCTTTTGGACCATAGACGCTCAGCAGCTTTTATTTTTTAGACTAAAGTGTGGCCTTGAACAAAGCAGATCATTCCACATTGATCCACTGAATTTCTAAAGTGGGTGCCACTAGTCTGCCCCGAAATGCCTCTCTTCTTTACTGGAAAATATAACCTTCCTGGTCCAGATCATTCTTGGTACTCTGACAGTCTCCCCCTAAGATGTGGGGTGCTGCGGGGCTCTTACCTCAGCCACAATCTTTACATGCTCCCTATGGCTGACACTGCATGCTCTTTTGGGTTGCCATTGGTCCTATGCCAATGACACCCAATTGGTGAAATCCATCTCCCCTGATCTAACTATTTCAATTTGACTCCTTGGGTCCAGGTAGAGTACAGTTGGATGTCCAGCTGTGAGCTCAAGCCTAATGCTGCTATAACTGATGTCATGATACTGGGTAACAACCTCAGTAAGGAAATCCCCATTCCATTGCCTGTCTGTCTGGAAGGACTCCCTAGCCCCAAAAGATGTGATAAAAAGTCTTGGAATGTGGTTAGACTATAGTCTTACTATGGATCATCAAGCAAAAAACTTGCAACCAACTGTTTTGCCATTCTCAGACTCTTAAGAAAGGTTTTAAACCTTCTCCCCTTTCCAATGGGAAGACCAAGGGGGACCTTATGACCCTGGCGGTCGGTGCAATAGTGGAGATATTACTGCAAAACTGCAAACAGCCTGGCGGTATCTACCTCATATATTATGACATTGGGGGTTTGGCCAAGTTACCACACCGACCGCCACGGCGATAACGACCATGGCTGCCCATGGCATTTTGACCCCGCTCTCCGCCATGGTTTCCACGGTTTCTGTACGGTCACGGAAACCATGGCGGTGGGACAATTCCTTCCCTGGCACCAATAGGGGTCTCTCCCGCCTCCCTCCCCAGGGAACTCCCCTACACTCCTGCCATCCCCTTACAACTCCCCCAAATATACACGTGCATACATACACACCCATACACACATGCATACACACATTCACCCACACATGCATACATTCATAAACACTCGCAGCAACACTCACGAACCTTCCACCAGGCACACATGCACGCACATGACACAACATGCACGTGCACACACACCCACTCATGCACACATGCATTACACACGCATGCACGCATTCACATTCAGTGACACTACCCACACACGCACACAACACCCCCCACCTCTCTCTCCTGTCAGAAAACCCGACTTACCTGCTTGCTGGGGGTCCTCCGGCAGGAGACGGGTCACGGGGCTGCTGCCAGCAGCAGTGTCCGCCAGCAAAACACATACGGTAGGCAGTGTTTTGCTGGCGTGGTGCTGCTGCTGGCAGCAGCGCCACCTAACCGCCGTCATCCGCCATGAACGTTCCTGGAATTCCACCATCCTTCTGGCGGAATTCCGGCTTCGGTCATACTTCCATGGACAGTCGGTAGCCACAATGACGGTATGTTGACGGCCATCGCTGTGGCGGTAGGTGGCATTTGCCGCCAATATCATAATGAGGCCCCAAGTGTCCAGGCTCTTATTATCTCCAGCCTTGACTATGGCAATGCCCTTTATCTCAACTCCCTTAAATATGTGACTAAAAGGCTAGAGATTATACAGAATGGCAGCTGGCTCCTGATGAACCATCCAAGGGATCATTTTGCAAGAAAGGAATTAGATACTCTTCACTGGCTTCCTGTTGAGCAACGCATCCTATTTAAAGCCTTATGCATTTTGCATAAATCACTACACAATAGAGACCCTACTTTGTTGAAATTGAGTGCTACTCCCTACATCCCTGGAAAACCTCTCAGATCAACTTTTACCCACTTGCTTCAGTTTCAGAAAGTTAGACGATCCCGGTGAGGTGGTCGCTCTTTCTCCCACCGTGCCCCTAAATTGTTGAGCACTCCTCCTTTCGAGTTGTGTCAAGTACCTACCAAGCTCTCTTTCCAAATGGCCTCATAAACCTGGCTCTATACAAAATAGCTCTTACCAGTTAGTTGACAACTTGAAACTGTTCTAGTGCTGGGAGGCCTCTGTGTAGCTATGCGATTTACAAATTTCCAGAGTAGAATTGACTTCAACCTAATCCGTGACTCATCCGCAGCCAATGAAATCTGCTCCAAAAGGAAAGAATGATCTCTGTCCTAAGGGTAGTGGTCACTACCATTTCATATCACATTTTAATTAAAATTAAACATTGAAATGGTACTTGACTCCAATCAGCAATCATACTATATTGCTTTACAAATCATTAGTTCATGAATTTACACTAAAGGAGCCAAGATTGTAACGGATATTTTTTCCAGTACAAACTTCTTGTCCACATTTAAGTGTATATTACTCCTTGTTAGACCAACCCCAGGAAGGGGAATAATTTTAGTGCAAGCCAATGTTTACCAGACTTTTCAAATATGGCTTTGCGTCAAAATGCATGGTTGGATGCATAGGAATGCTCATGTACCACCTGATCCAATGTAATGCAGGGCTGCGCTATGTGCTGTGTTATTTCTTTTTACAAAGCCATGCAACTCTGCTTTTGGTGGCTTTGTAAATCACAAAGAGATTGTGTGTCAGGGCTGCTCCAAAAAAGTGACGTAACCCCAAAGCAAAACATTAGTAAACCTGGGCCTAGGTGTATAGATGAGTTGGTGTTTATATGTCATACTATTGCTGAACCTTGAATGTTACATCTTGATTCATGTTTGATGCGAAATAAAATCATGATTGTGGTACTTATGTCGATAAATGCTTATACATATAATATATAACGATTGTCCTCCAAAATCAGAATTTACTTAAACATATTAAAAATGTTATTCAGAATGCTCATATCCTGCCTAACTGGTATGGACACCAGTGGGTTATATTTGACACCGCATTTGAAGATTTAGATTATGTGTGCCTCCTCAGAGCGTCAGAGAGGCGGGCGGAAGCTGGCAGTAACAATGAGCAGTTGAGTTTGCCAGACTATGTTGGAAGTATAAAGAGTAATCTCGGAATCTAAGGAAGGGGTATGGGCGATATTTATTTAGAGATAACGTTTTTTACGTACGAACCAGTCTTCCCATATACCTTTCGCAAGCAAGTTAAAGGAGTCTCCTATTTCAGGAAAAACTTTACTGAGACAGCACAAACCTCTAGGAAGGAGACGTGTGCAAACATATACCAGGTGAAATGTGGATCCTTTTTATACTGTAAGAATTCGTCGGTGACACCCAAGATAATATTCACATGGATTTAAGTAAAAACAAATCAACCGCGTTTGCCACACACCTTAATTCGTAGTTTTGTGAGAAGGTTAGCTTTCAACTGAGTTCTTGGCGTGGTGTTAACAAAATTGAAAGACGAATTTAGACGGTGTTATAAACAGTAAGATTTAAGGCATCATTCTCACATCCTGTGTCACTGATTGATATCTTTTTTTGCAAAAAAGTACTCTTTTTATTTAGAGTTTTGATTAGTTTTGCGGCGACTGGGTACGAAGGCATTCAAGCTGGCATTCTGCAATACTAACAGACACCTATCAGAACGGTATTAAGGTGGTTGTGGCGGTGAAAGGTGGATATCGTAGGGACCTGGGTGAGTGGTTAAGAATTAACGAGAAAATCATTCCAAACACACAGCTCATCAACTGAACTGTGTGGAAATTGTATTCCTAAACTGTAATTACTCTAATTCAATCCACTTGCCAACTGATTTGCAAAAATAGGCCACAAGGGGAATAAAGCATCTCTTGACTGAAGAGTGTTGCTTACAGAGAGTCATGCTTGCTTGACTTTAACGACTTTGTGACTGAAATATAAAATAAGATGTGCTAATGATGAAGGGCAAATAATTTCAGGTAATACACACCACTTACCTGTGCAGCTCCATGAAGACGTCTCCTCCCTGCTTGTGAAGGTGAAGGTTAGGCTCAAGGGCAGGGAAATTGAGGTTTAAATCCTTTCCCATGATCCTCTTGAGGTTGGTTAGCACCTCCCAGGGCCATAGGTTGCATCATGATTGTCATTACGTTCTGACTGTTGCAATCAGACTCTGGGGACTGGGTGAAGTCAGGTAAAACCGAGGGTTGGTTGTTGTTGCATGTCACTGAAGGCAGCATCCTGAAATATGCTCATGCTGTCTCTTAGCGTTCTACCTGCAGCATGGCGACTGCAGCCTCCTTCATAACCCTTGACAGCCTGACACTATGGACCAGATTTAAGAAAGGCCTAGAGCCACCTAGCGCCATTTTAGTGTAATTGTTTTGATGCTATTGTGGCGTTCGTTTGGCAAAAACGCTGCGCCAAATTTACAAAATGGTGCAATGCACGCATTGCGCCACTTTGCAAATCCTTGTGCCGCATTATGCCTGCGCCAGGCATATTGTATGCAAAGGCGGTTCGTTCCTCCATTAGGAGGCCCAGAAAAATGGTGCAGTAGAATTCTATTAGATTCCACTGCACCATTTTTCTAGTCATTTTTTACACCTGCTCAATGCAGGTGTTAAATTGTGTCACACCATTGTTTGTAGTGGGCTTCTATGTACTTTGCAGAACTAGCGCTAACATTTTTGGCTCTAATCCTGTAACCACAATAGTGTCAAAAATTAAGAAGCTATTGATCCTAACGTGCGCCATGGTGCCCTGTATCAATAACATGGCACACACATGGTGGCGTTAGGGGAGCGCAATGGGGCGAAAAAAAGTGTCTCTTCATGTAATGAAGCACCGCTTTTCCTAAATCTGGGCCTATGTTCTACTAAGCAATCAATGTAGGATCCATCACTGGTGACTATGTGATGCACTGAGTGATGCATGTCATGGAAGACGAAGAAGTGATCTGGAAACCCAATCAGTTCCTACTCCCTAATGCACCTCAAGTGCAACAAGCTCATAATAATACCCAGGAGCAACACAATTGTGTTATGAGTGCCATACAAACAAATCAAACAAAAATATGTTAATGAGCTACATTAACACAGAAAGAACCCTTTTGTTGTTTGGTGTAAATTCATTCAGTAGTTTTTGAGACAAAAAAGGAAATCCAAATTTGTATATATAGTGACTCAAAAGATTTGCGACCCCTATGTGAATCCTCATGCCATGAGGAATACTGTGATTGGTTAGCCACAAACTGTTCAGAAAGTTGTGCCCACCATTTTATGAATTGGGGCACAGTCCCAGGTCATTGAAATAAAAGCTGAGAACAATAGAAGGGGTCAGAGTAGAAATACTCTGATGCCATGGGGGCTATTAAAGGGTGTGTGAGGCCACAGTTTTTAGGTTTAAAAAGATTAAAAACATTTTTTTGGCCACAATCACAAAGATGTGACTCTGTATATATATGTATATATATACATATATATAATGCATTGATCAGCATTGTCTCTGCTGTGTTTAAAATGGTTGCAGTAGCTCCAGTTGCAGATCCATTCATTATAAATTGCATATATTCTTCTAGCTATAAAAAGATTATTCCTAGCAGGGCATGGTTCCAGGAGAAAATCAGAATAAATCCATGTTTTCTTTAATTGAGGACAAATGAAAGGAAAGTGGTGCTACATCATATGAAGTGTTACTTTTCCTGAGCCTCTTAGCGCTCTCTTAATGCCACCATGTGTGAGTTGTATTCATCATATGGTGCACCATGGCGGTAATTAGGGAGGATTAGCATAAAAAATTATGAAGCTAATCCTGAAAAACACCTAAAGGGGCATTGAAAAAAAACGGGATCCTCATTTTAACACCTGCTCTGAGCAGGCATTGAAAAATGCCCAAAAAAATTATTGAAAGAAATCTTTTACATTTCTTTGTGATATTGTTTCACCCCCCCCTAACAGGGGAACACCCCCTTGCATACATTATCCTTGACTAACAAGGAGTTACAAAGTGGCACAATGCATCCATTGCACCACTTTGTGAATCTGGTGCAGCGATTTTGGCCTTGTTGGGCTACATTAGCCTAAAACAAAATTATACTAATGTGGCGCAAGGAGGTGCTAGGGGCTCTTAAATATGCCCCTATATATGGTAACAGCTAAAGGTATCTGGGTGCTATATCTCAGATCAGGGTGATTAGCTTCAGGGGCATTGTAAAGAAAATGACACATTCAGGTATTGGAATCATGGGGCAATAAGGCTAAACATTCCAGAGGGAACTGAGATTTTTTTTTTTTTTTTTTAAATTCTGATTACATTCTTCTGAATGCATCAGTTTATAAGAAGTTAATAACCTTTTCTGGAATTGTTGTGGACGATGTAAAAATTAGAAAGCTACGGGATGGGACCTGTTCTTTCTCTTAAAATAGGCAAATTTGTTCAACAAATGTGAGTGACTATTTAGAGGTGGAGCTTCACAATGTTCTCACTGCGTATAGTTGCATGTTGTATGTATGCAATAATGTGCATACTGTGAAAACAATACATTTCTTTATGACTGAATTCATTAGAATCTTCGTTGTTCAAGGTGGCATATGCCATACTATCAAATCAGAACATTAAAATTACAATCTCTTTAACCCAGTCACCTGAAATAGAACCTGGAAGAATAGCATAATAATTGAAGCGTTCAATGCATATGGTAATTGGAATGTCTTAGTACGTCCCATCATTTGATAAGGAGCCTTCTAGGCTATGCCCTTAGGCACAAGATAAGCTGTGACATTTGGAGAGTAGAGACTGCTTCGGGATTTGTTGAATGAGAGATAAGGGGTAAAGTTCTTCATGGTAAAATTGGTGTGAACCCAGGTGGCACATCTATTTTACTTATAGGTCCCTAGTTAAGTGGTACTACTTGTACCCAGGTCCTATAAAGTAAATGTTATTAGAGGCCCTGCAGCACTTATTTTTCCAGCCTCTTAATTAGCCATTTTTCACTCAAATTCTGTTTTATTAGGTTTTCATAGAATTATCCATTGTAACAGAAAGACAAAGGGAAGCACAGCACAAATCATCATAATTGCAAAAGTGAGTAATGTAAGAAGAGTCAGGACATCATCAGAAGAGTGGTAGGGCAGTAAGGTTGCCACAAAAGGCAAATAGCATATAGAGTGTGTTGGACTTTTGCTTATGCAGGGTCATCCCCAGACTTTTTTGCCTCCTGCCTCCTATATTTTTCTGACATGTTGCTGTTGGCTTTTCAACTCTGAGCACTTTACCACTGCTAACCAGTGCTAAAGTGCATATGCTCTCCTGTTTAAATTGTATGTAAGTGGTTTACCCATGATTGGCATATTTGATTTACTAGTAAGTCCCTAGTAAGGGGCACTAGAGGTGCCAGGGCCTGTAAATCAAATGCTACTAGTGGGCCTGCAGCACTGGTTGTGCCACCCACATAAGTAGCTCTGTAATCATGTCTCAGACCTGCCACTGCAGTGTCTGTGTGTGTATTCTTACACTGTACATTCGACTTGGCAAGTGTACCCACTTGCCAGGCCTAAACCTTCCCTTTTCTTACATGTAAGGCACCCCTAAGGTAGGCCCTAGGTAGCCCCAAGGGCAGGGTGCAGTGTATGGATAAGGTAGGACATATAGTAATGTGGTTTATATGTCCTGACAGTGAAATACTGCCAATTTCGTTTTCACTGTTGCAAGGTCTGTCTCTCTCTCATAGGATAATATGGGGGCTACCTTTAAATATGATTAAAGTGTAGATTCCCCTAGAGAGTAGATGGACAGGTGGAGTTTGGGATCCCTGAACTCACAATTTAAAAATACATCTTTTAGTAAAGTTGATTTTGAGATTGTGAGTTTGGAAATGCCACTTTTAGAAAGTGAGCATTTTCTTACTTAAACCATTCTGTGACTCTGCCTTGTTTGTGGATTCCCTGTCTGGGTCAGTTTGACAGTTGGGTTGTTTTTCACCTCACACCAGACAGTGACACAAAGGGAGCTGGGGTGTGATCTGCATTTCCTGATTAGCCATCTCTGCTAGGAGGGAGGGGTGGAGTGGTCACTCTCATCTGAAAGGACTGTGCCTGCCTCTGACAATGCTGTCTCCAACCCCCTGGTGTGTGTCTGAGGCCTTGCCTGGGCAAGGCAGGATTTCACAAGAAGGTGTGAGTCCCCTTTGAAGAAAGGTGACTTCAAAGACTAAAATGGGTATAAGAAGGGCACCCAAACTTACAAACTTTAGAAACACTTCTGGAATCAAGGGGAACCTCTGCCTGGAGAAGAGCTGATCGCTGAGGAACAAGTGCTGCCCTGCCTGTGACTGTGCTTTGTGGAGCTTTCCTGCAGTGCTGCTTCTGCCAGAGTAAGAGGGCAAAGACTGGACTTTGTGTGCCTTCCATCTTGAAGAAGAAATCTCCAAGGGCTTGATGTAGAGCTTGCCTCCTGTTGTTGAAGTCTCAGGGATAGCAAAGACTTCTTCCTGCCAGCACCTGGAGTCTCTGGAGAGACCCCTACTCTGCTCTGTGGTGCCCTTCCAGTTCCTGGGACCCTGAAAGGAGAGGCTGGCAGCCTAAGGACAAAAATACACGCACCGAGCACCGTGCGGAGAAAAGATCGACGCGAATCCGATCGCGGCTGAGAAAACGACGCGACGCCGGCTCCGCAGCTGAGAAACGACGCCGCAGGAAACGCGACCGGAGAATCGACGCCCGGAGCAGGAGAAACGACACGCAGCATCGCTGACGAAGGCTGAGAGATCGCAACCAGCGCCGCGGGACTTCGGACCGTCGCGTGGCTGGCTTTTTCGACGCGCCTCGCCGAGCCGAGCTGTTTTCGACGCATATACCCGTGCAGGGTTATTTTCGACGCACACCGCCCGTGCGGGGTTATTTTTGCCGCAAACCAGGTACATTTTCACACTAGCAGCGCTAGTGTGGTGTTACAACTACCTAAAGACTCTTTTTATTTTAAACCTTTAAAAAATCATAACTTGACTTGTGTATGTTGGATTTTTGTCGTTTTGGTCTTGTTTTGTCTAGATAAATATTTCCTATTTTTCTAAACTGGTGTTGTGTCATTTTGTAGTGTTTTCATTAAGTTACTGTGTGTGTTGGTACAAATACTTTACGCCCAGCACTCTGAGGTTAAGCCTACTGCTCTGCCAAGCTACCAAGGGGGTAAGCAGGGGTTAGCTGAGGGTGATTCTCTTTTATCCTAACTAGAGTGAGGGTCCTTGCTTGAACAGGGGGTAACCTGACTGTCAACCAAAGACCCCATTTCTAACAGAGTGTCAATCCAGTTCAATTAATCCCAGGTAAGGATGTTGCCTGCTTTGGCAGGGGTATGCAGCAAAATGCCCACTGAAGTGTGGCGGGGTAGAGGGAGACCAGACCCAACCTGCATTGGTTGGAAGTAAAGAGGAGGTGTGACCAACTGATAAATGAAGGGAAGGGGCATGGAGAAACTGGAGGAATAGGGGGCTAACTTGGGTTGCAAGTCCGCGATTGAGGTAATGATGTCCCTGGTGTGATGGAAATGTTGGGTTAGCAGGTGACAGAGTGGGTCACCCCGGTAAGTGAGAGTAAGCATCCATCTGGGTGATGTGCCTTCAGAGGCAGAAAGGAGTAAATCTCCAGTCCCATTGGTCAATTGAATAAGTGCAGGGCATGAAGTTTGGGTGGTTGGAAACTGTTATACCAGCCATCCTTGGCGTAGTCGCCCGCTGTCTTTTTGCCTCTGCATCATATGCTGTGACTGTGTGCTGTGTTGTGTTTTTGCTGGTTTTACTCTGGGCACTTTACCACTGCTGACCAATGCTAAACTGCAAGTGCTCTCTGTGTAAACTTTATGTGTAATTGGCTTTTCCATTATTGGCATATCTGATTTTATTTGTAAGTTCCATACTCAAGTGCACTAGAGGCACCCAGAGCCTGTAAATCAAAGGCTACTAGTGGGCTTGCAGCACTGATTGTGCCACACACATTAGTAGCTCTGTAACGTGACTCAGACCTGCCACTGCTGAGTCTGTGTGGCAGTGTTTTAATTGCCAATTCACCTAAACCTTCAGTTTTTATACCTGTAAGGCACCCCTAAGGTAGGCCCTGGGTAGCCCCATGGGCAGGGTGCAGTGTATGTTAAAGTAGGTCATGTACTGATGTGTTTTACATGTCCTAACAGTGAAACACTGCCAAATTCGGTGTTCACTGTTGCAAGGCATTTCTCTCTCATAGGTTAACATGGGGGCTGCCTTTAAATAACCTTAAAGTGCAGTTTCCCTTTTAGAGCAGATAAAGAATGGAGTTTGGGGTCTCTGAACTCACAATTTAAAAATACATCTTTTGGTAATGTTGTTTTTAAAATTGTGTGTTTGAAAATGTCACTTTTAAAAAGTGGGTATTTTCTTCCTTAAGCCATTCTGTGACTCTGCCTGCTTGTGCATTCCCTGTCTGGGTCAGATTGACAGTTGGGGTATTTGTGAATCCCCTCTACAGAGTGACTTAAAGGGAGCTGGGATGTAACCTACATATCCTGATGAGCAGTCTGAGCTAAAGTGGAGGGAAGAGTGGTCACTTAAACCCTGAAAGGGCTTTGCCTGCCCTCACACAATGCAGTCTCCAACCCCCTGGTGTGTGTCAGGGGCCAGGCCTGGGCAAGGCAGGATCTTGTGTACAACAGAGACTTTCCTTTGAAGTTTGCCTACTTTAAAGGCAGAAAGGGGTATAAGTAGTGGACCCAAAACCCCATATTTTTAGATTTTCTTCTGGAACCAAGAGCAACCTCTGCCAAGAAGAAGAGCTGAAGAGCTGAGGACAAGTGTTGCCTCTGCCTGTAACTGTGCCTTTTTGGGATATCCTGCAGTTGCTTCTTCTGCCTGTGAAAGGGGACAAAGACACGATTTTGTGGTATATTCCTGCTTGTGAGGAATCTCCAAGGGCTTCGTCTGAGCTTGTCTACTGTTTTGAAGTCTAAGGGCAGTCAAAGACTTCCTCTACCAGCACCTGGACTCTCTGCTGAGACTCCTACCCTGCAAATTGGTGCCCACTCCCGTCACTGGGCTCTTGAAAGGTGAAGCAGGTAGAACCAAGGCGGAAATCCACAGCAGGAGTTGTGTGGGGAAAAATGTGATGCAACACCCTCTAGTGGCTACTGAAATCGTTGCAAGACACACTCAGCATGGTTCCTCATCACTTTTTCTGGCTGGATTTTGCATGCATCGTCGATGAGCGTCAAAATCAACGTGAACCTGCCCGGATTTGAGGTGCCCGTCCAGAAATCAATGCATCACTCTCTTGCGGGGGAAAAAACGAGGCATCGCCAACCTGACCGGAGAAGAAAAGACACACAATCTCACTTGCGAGTAAGGAATCAACACATCACTGAGTCTTCCGTCGCATCCTCATCCTTTTCGCAGCTTTATTTTCGACTCAAACCAGGTACTTTGTGTAACATCAACGCATCTATTGTTTTCTATGGAGTGATACTTTTTTTAATTTAAAAATCCATATCTTTAATTGTGTATGTTGGATTTTTGTTGTTTTGGTCTTGTTTGATTTCGATGAATATTGGCTATTATTCTAAAAGTATGCCGTGTCCATTTTCTAGTGTTTTCATTGTAATACTGTGTGTGTTGGTACACATACTTTACACATTGGTTTTTAGATAAGCCTGGCTGCTTGTGCCAAGCTACCAAGAGGATGAACAGGGGTTATCCTAGGTGTGTATCTCCATTACCATGACTAGAGTGAGGGCACCTGCTTGGACAGAGTGCAAACTGACTGCCAACATAATTTATAACATAATTTATTGTCGACACATTGTGCATAAATTTCCATAAAGCTAAACAAGTCTCTTCCTCTTTTTACAATATATTTAGAGTCTCTAAAGCAATGTCCAAACTCAAAAACAATCAACTTGACTAAAGGGCTTTTTGTGTTCTCGCGTAATCTTATGCCTATAATAGTTTTCCTAAACTTGCTCTATTTCCAATCTCCTAATTCTCATGGGAGTGCTCTCTCAAAATCATCCCACTTGGAATGGTGAGGGCTGCACTTTTTGGACTTTGGGACGCTGCCATGTTGAAAAATCCACAAAATCTGGACACATCTGAAAACTAAGCATCTAGTTGATTTCAGGGTGGTGTGCTTCACATGCACCCTGCACCATTTTCTTACCCACAATGCCCTGCAAACCTCCAAATTTGCTGGAAATCACACATTTTTCCCACATTTTTGTGATGGACCCTTCCAGAATCTGCAGGAATCCGCAAAATTCCTACCACCCAGCATTGTCTCATCTATACTGATAAAAATTCTGCTGCACCTGTCAGCCTAAAAAGTTTTTTTTCAAACTGCACTTTTGTACTTGCTTTGGCTTCCCCTCAATTTCAACATGTTTTTGGCTCTTCCCTGTCACAGGCACTTGGCCCACCTACACAAGTGAGGTATAATTTTTACCGGGAGACGTTGGGTGGTAGGACATTTGTTCCGGTATGTTGATCCCACACAGAAATGTGGGAAAAAGGTGATTTTTTAGCTAGATTTGCGGTTTGCTGAGGATTCTGGGTAAGAAAACATTGGGGGATCCACACAACTCACACCTCCCTGGACTCCCTCTGGAGTCTAGTTTTCAGAAATGTCTCGGTTTGGTAGGTTTCCCTCTATGGCTGCTGTGCCCAGGACCAAAAACGTAGGCCCCCCTGCAAAAACAGGTCGTTTTCTATTTGATAATTTTGATGTGTCCAGATAGTGCTTTGGGGCATTTCCTTTCGCGGGCACTAGGCCTACCCACACAAGTGAGGTATCATTTTTGTCGGGAGACTTGGGGGAACGCTGGTTGGAAGGAATTTGTGGCTCCTCTCAGATTCCAGAACTTTCTGTGACCGAAATGAGAGTAAAAAGTGTTTATTTGGTCAAATTTTGAGGTTTGCTAAGGATTCTGGGTAACATAACCTGGTGGGAGCCCCACAAGTCACCCCATATTGGATTCCCCTCGGTGTCTAGTTTTCAAAAATGGGCAGGTTTGGTAGGTTTCCCTAGGTGTCCGCTGAGCTAGAGACCAAAATCCACAGCTAGGCACTTTTCAAAAAATAGCTCGGTTTTCTTTGGGAAAATGTGATGTCTCCACGTTGTGTTTTGGGGCATTTCCTGTTGTGGGCGCTAGGCCTACCCACACAAGTGAGGTACCATTTGTATTGTGAGACTTGGGGGAATGCTGGGTGGAAGGAAATTTGTGGCTCCTCTCAGATTCCAGACCTTTCTGTCACCAAAGTGTGAGGAAAAAGTGTTTTTTTGGCCACATTGTGAGCTTGGCAAAGGATTCTGGGTAAGAGAACCTGGTAAGAGCCCCACAAGTCACCCCATCTTGGATTCCCCAAGATGTCTAGTTTTCCAAAATGCGCAGGTTTGGTAGATTTCCCTAGGTGCCGGCTGAGCTAGAGGCCAAAATTCACAGCTAGGCACTTTGCGAAAAACAGCTGTTTTCTTTGGGAAAATGTGATGTGTCCATGTTGTGTTTTGGGGCTTTTACTGTTGCGGGCGCTAGTCCTACCCACACAAGTGAGGTACCATTTTTATTGGGAGAATTAGGGGAAGGCTGAGTGGAAGGAAATTTGTGGCTCCTCTCAGGTTTCAGACCTCCTGTCACCAAAATATGAAGAAAATTTGTTTTTTGGCCAAACTTTGAGATTTGCAAAGAATTCTGGGTAACAGAACCTGGTGTGAGCACCACAATTCACTCCATCTTGGATTCCCCTGGCTGTCTAGTTTTAAAAAATGCTCAGGTTTGGTAGGTTTCCCTAGGTGCCGGCTGAGCTAGAGACCAAACTATACAGCTAGACACGTTGCAAAAAACACCTCAGATTTCAATGTAAAAATATGATGTATCCATGTTGCATTTCCGGTGCCGAGCATTAGGCCTACCAACGAAAGTGAGGTACCATTGTTATTGGAAGACATGGGGTAACAAAGAATAGCAAAGCAAGTGTTATTGCCCCTTGTCTTTCTCTACATTTTTTCCTTCCAAATGTAGGACAGTGTATAAAAAAGACATCTATTTGAGAAAAGCCCTGTAATCCACATGCTAGTATGGGCACCCAGGATTCAGGAATGTGCAAATAACCACTGCTTCTCAACTCCTTATCTTGTGCCCATTTTGGAAATACAAAGGTTTTCTTGATACCTTTTTATAACTCTTTATATTTCAGCAAATTAATTGCTGTATACCCAGTATAAAATGTAAACCCATTGTAAGGTGAAGCTCATTTATTGGCTCTGAGTTCCTAGGGTTCTTGATCAACCTACAAGCCCTCTATATCCCCGCAACCAGAAGAGTCCAGTAGACGTAGTGGTATATTGCTTTAAACAATCTGACATCGCAGGACAAAGTTACAGAGTAAAACGTGGAGACAAACAACTGTTTTTTTCAGCTCAATCTCAATATTTATTTTTATATCAGCTGCATTTTCTGCAGTAAAACCTTGTAGGATCTACATAAATGACCCCTTGTTAAATCCATAATTCTGTTTATTTTTCACAAATGTTTAGCGTTCTGGGATCCAGCATTGGTTTCACACCCATTTCTGTCACTAACCGGAAGGAGGCTGAAAGCACAAAAAAAAAGTAAAAATGGGGTACGTCCCAGTAAAATACCACAATTGTGTTGAAAAAGTTGTTTTTCTGATTTAAGTCTGCCTGTTCCTGAAAGCTGGGAAGATGGTGAGTTTAGCAGAGCAAACCCTCTGTTGATGCCATTTTCATAAGCCTTCTTCTGCAGCCCTTTTTTCCCATTCCTCCAGCGGAACCCACAAACTCGGGATACCTCTCAAATCCCAAGCATGTCGGAAAAAAAGGACGCACATTTGGTGTGGATAGCTTATGTGGACAAAAGGTTATGAAGGCCTAAGCACGAACTGCCCAAAATAGCCAAAAAAATACTCAGCACTGGAGGGGAAAAGGCTTGTCAGTGAAGAGGTTAACAAGCATTGGTTATTGCAAACTTGATATTCAAGGATGTAATGAATATACCCAAATGAGTCTGACTGTTGCAAGCAACAGCACCTCACTGTAATCGGGCTCTTGGATGTTCTAGTGTACCCTCAACACAGGGTCAGAAACTCTCTGCCAGGTATTGAGTCTCTGGATAGGGCTGAAAAGCACACTTGTACTAAAGACGTGTTTTTTCAGGCAGCATAAAGTTTACTACCCCAAAGTTAGCACAAAAACTACTTTTACCACTGAGTTAGATTTTTTTAAATGATTGAAAAAAAATATTTTTTAAATTAAGTGAAAGTTAACTTTTCGTCATTTCACTACCATTTTCCCATGATGATTTTATTTATGCTTAGACCTGTTTCTGAAAATTGCAACTTTACCTACGCACTGAGAACAGGAGATTGAAGATTGGTCACTGTAAGAATATGTTATTCACTATATGTGGTATGTCCCAATTATATATAAATGTTATGCATCTCCTCGTATGCCCGGTTTGCACCATGGTGCAACTTCCAGCTCTTCCCCAAAACAATCTGTCATCCCATTGGGCCACTACACATTCGACTATGGCACCCTGTCCTTCCCCATTATTTATCTATATGTGCCCTGTCATCCCCTTGGGCGGACACACTTTCCTTTATTGAGACCTCCCTTTTGCACTTTATTGCCCAGGGGGTACTTCGAGAAGCAGGGAGAAAGGCCTCCATTTTAGGCATTTCCTTCATACTGCTTCAACTGCTGCGATCTAGGGCACAGCCGTTTAATACTGAGCCCACAGCCAAAAGCCTTGGTTTGCTTAAAAAAATCCAGGAAGAAAACTTCCACTGCCCATTGCAGCTAAAAGTACTTGATGATAATTACGATCCCCAAGTTAAGATGACTACAATTGCCTCGCCACATCTTGTCTTGCTGGTCTGCCCCCATCAAGACACCTAAAAAGGGAAAAGGAAAAGAAACACAAATTAGCCTATTTGTGATAAAGGTTATTACCGCGCCCTCATTCCACAAAGCTACAGCCTGCATAAAGCAACGAAAGGTTAGTGCACTAAACTCATTTGGGATTTTTTTTATTGTGAAGCAACAATATGAACTTTGTATGCAGACTTATTGTGAAGCAACAATATGAACTGTGAATGTGGACATATTGTGAAGCAATGTTAGAAATGAGATTCCCAGTTGCCTGAAGTATGCACATAGGTCAGATAGGAACCATCACTTTAGTCAGAGTAAGCTTAATACACACTTAAAGATAACTTGTGCTCACCCCCTGGTATCTTGGTACAGAACAGAGCATGTAGAGTATTTGTGCAACACACATCCACAGTAAAAAAAATGAAAACACCAAAACAAGACTCCACACAGTTTTAGAAAGATAGAAAATATTTATCTGAGCAAAATAAGTTCAAATAAAACAAAAATTGAATCAGTACTTAAACCCAAATGTGCCTTTGATGAGGGGTGTGACTAAAAGGGAACTCTCTGAAGTGCACACACATCCCTTTAAACCAGTCTGCCTGCCCAAGTATCTATGGGGGTTAATCAGTCCTTTGTGTGGGTTAAGGTCACTACCCTTTGAGGTGTAAGTGTGAGCACCTCACTCCTTCCTGCGTAGGAAGATCCATCAGTATGAAGATGAATGCAGATGCAGTTGACTGTCCTGTGTTGTGGTTGTTTGGAGGGAATGCATAAATGTAGATGTCACCCAGCCCTGCTGAGACATGTAGACTGTCAGGCACTCAGAGCAGTAAGCGCAGAGAAAATGCCCACTTTTTAAAAGTGGCATTTCTAAAATAGTAATGTTAAATAAGACTTCACCAGTAAAAAGGATTTATCATTACCATTTCAAAGACATGAAACAAGAACAAGCTACTCCTTTCTTGTCAGGAATTACAGTTTAAAAGTACATTAGGAAATTCCCAATGCTAGCACATGAGAGGAGTAGGCCTCACAGGAGTGTAAAATGAAATATTCTATTTGTCAATACCAAGATATGTACATGTCCTACATTTTACTTACATAGTACCTTGCCCTTAGGTTTCCTTAGGACCTGCCTCAGGGGTGACATATGTAATCAGTGCTTCCTTACCCTTACGGAAATCAGTTAAAAGTACATTGTCAGGGTTTTCCCACCTGCTATCCGCTTCATATTTTTCCCAGTGTGCAGGATATCGTCCTTTACATATGACACATTCAAGTCTCATCCCAATATGCCAATCAACTGTTCAAACCCAAAGATGCACACAGTTCTGACCACTATGCCCCTGTCATAGAGTGAGTTTGTGTTTCCTCCGTTTCACTTTCGGTGTCTTTGCCTTTAGTGTTACTTTTGTTGGAGGAAGTGTATTTATTGTCTGCTGCCTGACTCATTATGCCTCACTTGTCAGGCAGCAGCGCCAGTACCATAACACAGAGTACAAGTCCCTGCCCACATATAATTCAGTCCTTCCAAAGACAGGAGAGACTTGCAGTGCTCTCTGGTTGCACGAGGAGGCTGGGGGCACTGTAGCCTCTCTAGCCATGGAAGAAATACCTGTCACCATCTAACGCCGAGTCAGCATGGCTTCCCTACTGCCCACCTGCTTTGTAACCCAAGTCTCCTCATCCTTATGTTCTTCATTTGATATCGGTCACAGCAGGTCATGAATCACATTGCTCCCCTGAATATTTACTCCAGCACTACGCAGTAAGTGTACTGTCTATGATCACTCTTCTTATGCAGTGCCATCCCAACCACATCAGTGGTGGCCATGTTGAATCTTTGTGCAGCTCCCTTATGATGGTGTTCTTTTCTTCTTTTTTTTGTTTTTTTGCAGACAGAGTTGAGCCACAGATATACATTTCTTAGTTCTCCCGGTGTAGATTTGCAGTGTTATTTAGTGCGGATGGGCGTGGTTAAGGTGTATTAATGAACAGATGTTGGGTCGGGGGTTTCAGAGCTCTGTCACACTTCTTCATGGCATTGCTTTTGGCCATGCCATGATTATCTGTTAAGGTTGAAATTGGGAGACTTTAGCAAAGGTGCATTTTCTGTGTGATGAACTTAGATTTATTACCTTTTTTTACCTTAAATTTAGTGGTATCTGGAAGTGTGTATTCCAATATTATGGTGTATGTGCTCTACCCCTCAAATGGTACTGTAAAATTGGGGTTACTGGTGTATTTCACTGTCTAGTATGGCCAATTTAAGTTAACACAGAAGTTTCACTAATGGCATGGATATTAAATGCACTAAGTAGATAGTGTGGGTTACACTGTGTACTTAAACCATCCACTTAAACCAGCCACATATATGACAAAGAAATATCGCTCTCGGTAGCACCATTATGCTCTGGCTGTTAAAAGTACTCCAGTGACGCATGGCAAAGAGCCTTTATCAAATAAGAAACACACTTTTATATGTGATAGGGGACCTTTATATTGTGCCCTGTAAGGCCACAGAGCTGAAATATATATATATATATATATATATATATATATATATATATATATATATATATATATATATATATATTTTGATATTTTGTGAGAAATTGGATTGTTGGTTGACTGGGGTGAGAGCCCTGGTGAAGCAACAGCTGCAATCCCTTGCAGGGTGAACCACAAAAAGTCACAAAATTAACCTGTGCTTGACCCTAGGTAGTTTGGCACAAAACGCAAGCAGGATTAACTTAAAGGCAAAGAATGTATGTAGTACACAAACAGCAATAGGGTGAAAACACAGCATAATAAAAATCCCAACCCAATTTAGGAAACATGGGGGTAGATTTGTTGAAAGTGACGCTGCACACTTTCCCTGTGCCCCCTTGCAGCCCCCTACAGCCATGTGTGCGCTGTATTAAAAATACGGCGCACCATGGTGCAGGGTAGGGGGCAATAGCATCATTTTTCATGACGTTATAGATGTACTCTGCAGGAGCAGCGCTAAAATATGGGCGCTACTCCTGCAGAGTACATAGAGGCCCATTTTAGATACTGGAAGCTCCCTTTTAACACCTGCTCTGAGCAGGCGTTGAAAGTGCTGTGCAAAATGACGGAAGGAAATTTCATAGACTTTTTTCGCGCCCCCCCCCCTAACGGGGGAACGCCCCCTTTGAATACATTATGCCTGGCGTAGGCATAATGTAGTACAAAGTGTTACAAAGTGGCGCAATGCATGCATTGCGCCACTCTATAAATATGGCGTGGGGATTTCGGCCTCGTTGGGCCACATTAACGTCTAAAATAATGAAGCTAATGTGGTGCAAGGTAGCACTAGGGGATTATAAATAGGTCCCATACAGTCCATTTTGATCAATTATTTGACACAAAAACCATCAAAATCGAATCCATAACCAGAGTTATGAATTTTAAAAGTTTAAGGTTAAAAATAGCAAGTCCTCAGGTTTAGAAAATGGCCATCTAGAAAACTTTAGCACCACAAACAAGGGACCAGGAGTAGATTGAGACCACTTGGTGGGCTCAGGACTCACTAAGGGTGGGTCCACGTGCGGGTTCAAGAAGGTGGGGGCCTGTTATGTCCCTGTGGCTCTAAAAAAGAAGGCCAGCTAAGCTAGCTTTTGGAGTCACTTCTGAAGTCATGGGTGCAGGGCAGACTCCAGGCAGAAAAGCAGTCCTTCTAGGTCCTGCATCAGTCTGGTACAGTGCAGAGCACCTCACAGCACCAGGCAGTCCTCCGAGAGTCCCTCCGTAGTTCCAGTACTGACCTGAAGAGTGGGTCTGAGAGCGCTATTTTTATGCCATGGTACCCTGTTCCTAGAAGCTGGGAGAAGTTTCTAGAAGGGTTCTTTAAAGTTGTAGGACTTTGATGCCTCCCCTGCCCTGGCTCCTAGCTGGCTGCACTGACAATACAGGGCCACTAAGTCTATTTTGTGGTGGCAGAGCCCAGCCTATTCAGTTGCAAGTAGGGTTGTGCTTATCTACGCCCCTCCATCAAGTCTGTTAATGGCCCATTGAGGCTCTGCTAATCCCACTATCGTGTGACTGTCTGGAGTGAATACACAAAGTCTTAACTGTCAATTATGCACAGTCATGTGACCTAAGGCAGGCTGCAGATACAGAAGACTAAGGGCAGAGAAATGCCAACTTGCTAAAGGTGTTGTTTTAAAACTTGTAATGAAAAAGCTGACTTTAGCATTAAAGAGAGCTTATCATTATAAGTTTGTAGACACCAGACATGATATATCTACCATCTCTGGTTTAGGAATTACAGCTTACTAAGTATATTAGTGAATCCCCAATGTTATCTTATGAGAGGGATTGGCCTCACAGCAGTGAAAAATAAATTTGAGAGTTTTTCACGACTAGGACATGTAAAACTTAAAAGTACGTGTTGTACTTTTTAATTACCTAGCATCCTGCCCTATAGGCTACTTATGGCCTACCTTGGGGGTAACTAACAAGTAATAAAAATGGAGTGTAATGCTTGGCAAGGGGTTTTAAATATCAAGTAGACACGGCAGTTGGACACTGTCACAGGCTGCAATTGCAGGTGTGGGACATGTTTTATAGTGCTACCTAAGTGGCCCAATAAGTACTGAAGGGCCACTGGTAGCATTTAATGTACTAGTCCTGGGTGTATGGTATACCACTCTACAAGGGACTTAAGTGTAAATCAAATTTGCCAAACAGGTATATGCCAATCAAACCATGTTTAGGGAAGTGAGCAGAACCACTTTAGCACTGGTTTGCAGTGGTAAAATGCAAAAAGTCCTAAGGCCAACATGCACAAATCCAGATGAAATGTAGGAAGAGGAAGGCAAAAAGTTTGGGTATGATCCTGTAGAGTGGACCATTTCCAACATGTATGCTCTGCTGGAGCACAAATTGCATGCCTATGCCCCCTGAAGCAAGAACCCAGCCTGCTGTATGTCAACAGCCAGGTTCAGGAATTACCAAAAGGGGAAGGGAGGATTGGGTAGAGGGAGAGAGATTCTTTGGCTGGTGTTCTTTCCTGTTCACTGGTATGAATATTGACCATCAGTATATCGTGGGGACTGGAATGGGTCTACATATCTCCTCTCCTGGGACGTAATGGAAGTGTCTTCTATTATGCTGTCACTGAAACACAAATGCAAGACTTACTCCTGAATACCCAAAATACCTCCTTCTCTACACGGAACTTCCTAAGTTCAAATTGTTGCTTGTTAAACCTGTCATTCTTAGGCTAGTATTTTCCTAGAGTTTTTGCATTTTGTCTCTCATTTTTGCTGATTCTGTTTTGTTGGCCTTAGGACTCTAAGCACATTGCCACTGCCAACCAGTGTTAATGTGCATGTGCTTCTCCCCTAAACATGATGAAATAGATGTATGCCTGATTGCAATATTTGAAGTACTAGTAAGTGCCTTATAAAGTGATATACCATATACCCAGGGACTGTACTTCAAATGCTACGTATGGGCCTGCAGCATGAGTATTTTGGCCTTGTTAGGCCACATTGGCATAAAAACTAAATTACGCTAATGTGGCGCAAGGTGGTGCTAGGGGCTTATAAATATGCCTCTTAGTAGATAGGTTCATATCTACTAAGGAGCGTACCTATGGGCGGTAGCATTGGAACGCCCATGTAAATCCCAACACAAATCATGATTGGCAATGGAAAATATATCCCACCACAACACGTTGTGCACGGTTAGTGTCACATTTGTTGTGCAAACTTGGTGCAAAGTGTTAGTAAATCTAAAATGCAGTGCCTGGGCAACCTTCCCTGTCAAGTGAGAATAAACATACTGAAATAACCAGGAATGGTAGAACTCCATATATGGAAATGTTTTTTTTTTTCTTCTTTGCCTGTTTCAGGCCCCTTGAGCCAGGGGAAAAAATCTGTCTTCATCCTCCAAACTTTGTGAACATGTTCACGTTTACAAGCATGAATGCAGCTTGCTGAATGATGACAGTCAACTTTGTAAGGTGTGAGTGTTAGAATGAGCCTTGTCACCAATTATTGCCAATTTGGAACGGCCTCATTGCGGGGCTTTCTTGATTTCCACCTTGCTAGACCCACAGGTGTTACACAGATGAGGCCTGACTTTCTGTGCTTGCACTAATGAATCAGCTCTGTTTGCTGCACCAGCGCAGTGCAGCAGAGAGCAGCGCAATGTTTAAGACTTGCAAACCACTGCTCTAATTCACCTGGGGCAGTGGGAGTGTGTCAAACCCAGCAGCTCTCACTCATTTTCAGCCCGACCAATGGGCCTTATTTAGGGGCAGATTTAAAAAAAGTGGCAGTGCACCCAGTCCAGCCCCACTTTTCTTGCACCCCTTAGTGCTCCCCTACCGCCACCATGTGTGCGCAGTATTTAAAATACAGCACACCATGGCGCAGGGTAGGGGGCAATAGCGTCATTTAATGTGACGGTATTGATGTACTCAAAAGGAGTAGCACCAAACTGTTGGTGCTACTCCTGCAGAGTACATAGGGGCCCATTCTAAAGAATGGAAGCCCCCTTTTAACGTCTGCATTCCCAGTAGGGTCGCAAATTGTAACCTACTTCAGGAATATTAATGAGGTAGGTTATTTGCGACCCCATTGGGAATCGCAAACAATGTCATAGTCAGTGTTGGGCCTTTGGTTTTGTGACTCACAATTTGCGGCTCACACATGAGTCATAAATTGTGAGTCGCAAAAAATATGGTCGCACATCTGGTCCTTGATGTTCTCTTATAGCTCTCAAGACCCCTTGACCTGTTTCAAGGTTATAAATGTCAACATTCTTCTAGTAACCATGCATGACATTTTAACATATATTTTAATAAATTAATTCACTGATAAACAGAAAGGACCAAATGAGAGCCAAACTAGACAATCAAGAAGCCCTGATTGAAACTGCCAATAAATAAATTTCCAACCTTGAAGGTGACAGTAAAACTAGAAATTAAACAATATAATTTGGGGGTCTTGGAAAATAACTAACACGGGCATATTGGAAGATTCTGTAGAAATCTGACTCACCTCTCTTTCCAGTCCAGGAATTTCTCCCATCTTTTTTAAGGGTGAGCATGTCCATGGACTGAGGCCTCCCCATGGGAAACCATTGTGCCCCATCATTGTCCGATTAATGAACAACAAAGATTGTGATACATGCTTATGTTTGTCATGATAAACAATCTTTGAATTCCATGTGAAAGAAGGGAAGATAATTTGTGTCTTCTGAAATTAATTAGAATACAAACCTAATTATATAATGGGATCATGAATCACTCCATTGGAGGAGCACATTGATAATTCTTATAGTATAGTCTGTACCGGCACATCCTCCTCAAAGCAGAGTGCCCTAAATTACAAGCGTTGTCCATGTGGTCCAGCACTAAGTGGAGAGCCAGACTCATTATTGCTCCACAATTTCTCATCATGGGAATTGTTCAGGTTTGATAAGCATTTTCATTATGCCCATGGTTATGAAACAAGCCCATGAGACCACTCACACTTAATTTGTGCTCCCATGGTTGCTTTTGCAACCCTTTCCTTCCTAGGACCATATTATATACAGGGCCCCAGGTGCCCAATGGGTGTATGCACCTATTTTCTGAACCCCTGGGGCACTATTGTGTTTCCAAAGAGGTCACAGAAGCAGGTGTGCCCCTTTTGTAATATAGGAGGCACTGGTGTTATCTCAGTTCCTTCTTTCAGGTGGGGACGAAGACCCATGCAAAAGAGGTAAATACTTTTCCTCTGCACCCATGGAATACTATGGTCATAAGCATGAGGCAAAAATGCCATCAGGAGGTGCCCTGACGGTGTGACACAAAAAGGTGGTGCACGATCAGTCGTTCACTGAGGGCAGCTCTTTGGATGGGGGCAAGGAGGTTCCATGAACCTCTCAGAGATCCCTCTGCAGGCAGGTGCAGTAATTCACTGCATCTGCTTGCAGGGGGATCTCTATCCTCTCTATGAAGTCCAAGTGAGAGCCACCTCCACAATGAAAGAATGTGTAGCTTCTCCCAACTTCACTCAGTTATGTAATAACTCTCTGTCCACAGCGTCAGTACCTCAGGCCTGGAAGAAAAGCACTTTTGGTTACATTGTTAAAACAAACAATGGCTGGCCCTACTGTTCTAAGCAACTTTCGTCCAATTTCCCTTCTTACTTATATATATTCTTCAAATGAGCTGGATAGAGCATGGAATATTGAATGCCCGCCTACTGTAGTTTTCACCATATAGATAGGTATTCATGCTTAGCTTCATGCACTGACAAAATATAAATTGTGTTGCTATGACATAAAGAGTTTTTTCCCACTCTACCGCTCTATTTTTAGGTTGAGCATAGCAGTAAGCAAGCGCTGCTTTTCCAACATGTTGGTATGTATCTGTGTTTTTAACCACTCCCACCGCACGCCAATTACAATCACTCATTCATGGGCTTGCCCTTCAAAAATCCTTCATTTTTGTTGGTAAATGATTTACGTTTGTCCCTCCTTGGGGCGGTTTAGTTGCCACCTTGGACATCGCCCCTGTTACATGCTTAGTTGCACTTTTGCTAATACAATTGACTGCGAGCAAACTTCTTTTTCCTTTTGTGTGCTGCTTCAAGCTGACGCCCTGGCGCTTTGAATTGGCTTGCTTATGTGAAATTGTATTTCTTTTCATTTTCACTTTATGTGGTAAGAAAAGTCCAGTTAGGAGTTTACAACGCTAATAGCTCTGACTTGAGCAAAAGTTAGACCCATTGTATTGCAAATGATTATTCTCTACTGTTCTGCCCCCAAGGCAGGTGTGTGCTTGCGGCATCACTGGGCCAGCACATTGAATATATTAGTTTGACTTGTCCCTGTTTTCACCACAGCTCACCTATTTAACGGTGAGCTGTGATGCAAACAGGGACAATGTACAATTACAAAATAAGGACCCTTGTGTTTCAGCTTACATGCCACTGAAATGTCTAAATAAGAGTATTTGTGATCCACTTCCAATTTTAAGCTACTGGATCAAGGTTTAATATGTGACTTCATTCCAAAATTCTTTGTCTACAGCTGTTGGTTGTACATGTTAGCGGGTGTATTGCTGTTTGATAACAGTTATTTCTTGTATCTTGTTGGTTGTGTGTACATATAATGATAGGTGTCTCCGCATATTACGGTGAGTGTGTGGATGCATAATTGGCTTATGAATGTGTAGGTATTTCAAGATGCGTTTGTTGCCATGATATAGGAGGTGTCTTGGTCAGTAAGACTGGTGTGAGTGTGAACTTCAGATTTCCCAACAATCACACTGGCACTTAGGTGGTCATTACAACCCTGGCGGTCGGTGTTAAAGTGGCAGTAAGACCGCCAACAGGCCGGCGGTAAAAAAAATTGCAATTACGACCGTGGTGGAAACCGCCAACAAAGACAGCCACTTTAACACTCCGACCGCCACAGTGGTACAAACAAACAGCATGGCAATCACCGCCAACAGACAGGCGGAAGACAAAGTAACACCCACAGTATCACAACCTACCAATCCGACACCTTTTCCAGGGCAGATTCACCGCAGATAAAAACACACCAGAAACAGGATTTCGAAGGGAAAACGCTCACCTCTACACACCCCACGAGGAATCAGGACACCATGGAGCCGGAACTCCAAATTCTTGCTGCGATAGTCTTCCTGCTACTCTACCAGGAGCAAGAACGCCGGCGGCGAAGCCCACGGTGAGTACTGCACCTACGACAGAGGGGAGGAGGGAGGAAAAAAAACAGGGACACAAACACGCAACACCCCCACCCTCACCCACTACAACACACAAACTAATACATATTAATACATGATAGTTACACCCAACCTCCCCGGAAGAATGCAAAGACAAAAGAAAATGAGTGTAACCATTGTAATATATTAAAATCGAGTACGCAAAAAAATATATATACACCATAAACAAAATATACACCAAGCATAGTAGTCCAGATAGTGCTCCAATTAAGTCCGCGGAACACTGGGCCCACATGGGATTGGCGAGGCCCACACAAGATCCCCAACCATGACGGAGAGAACACTGCAGGGGCATCAGAGAGCAAGAAAACAGGCACCTCAGGAGGAGGGAAAGGTGGGGCACCTTAGCCGGTTGAGTGCACAACGCTAAATCCACGAGGGGGCCACATGCCCACTATTCAATCCTGGGGAGTGCAAAGCCACAGTCTCTCACGTCTCTACAGTGGGTGGGTTGCCCACTGTTCCATCCTGGGGAGTGCAAAGCCATAGTCTCTCAAGTCTCTACAGTGGGTGGGTTGCCCACTGTTCAATCCTGGGGAGTGCAAAGCCACAGTCTCTCAAATCTCTACAGTGGGTGGGTTGCCCACTGTTCAATCCTGAGGAGTGCAAAGCCACAGTCTCTCAAGTCTATACACTGGGTGGGTTGCCCACTGTTCCATCCTGGGGAGTGCAAAGCCACAGTCTCTCAAGTCTCACAAGTGGGTGGGTTGCCCACTGTTCAATCCTGGGGAGTGCAAAGCCACAGTCTCAAGTCTCACAAAAGGGTGGGTTGCCCGCTGCTTTATCCTGGGGAGTGAAAAGCCACAGTCTCTCAAGTAGATAACAGTCTCCACTGGTTCTAGAGGGGGCATTGTGCCCAGAGTGCTTTATCCTGCTAAGGACAGAGGTAGTGGATGTATCTCTCCACTGGTTCTGGAGGGGGCATATTGCCCAGAGTGCTTCGTCCTGCTAAGGACAGAGGTAGTGGATGTATCTCTTCACTGGTTCTGGAGGGGGCATTGTGTCCAGAGTGCTTCATCCTGCTAAGGACAGAGGTAGTGGATGTATCTCTCCACTGGTTCTGGAGGGGGCATAGTGCCCAGAGTGCTTCATCCTGCTAAGGACAGAGGTAGTGGATGTATCTCTCCACTGGTTCTGGAGGGGGCATTGTGCCCAGAGTGCTTCATCCTGCTCAGGACAGAGGTAGTAGATGTTTCTCTCCATTGGTTCTGGAGGGGTCATTGTGCCCAGAGTGCTTCATCCTGCTAAGGACAGAGGTAGTGGATGTATCTCTCCACTGGTTCTGGAGGGGGCATTGTGCCCAGAGTGCTTCATCCTGCTTGTGACAGACTCAGTAGCGTCAGTGCCCTTGGCGCTCATGGACCAGCGGTGCTTGAGGCGGCGGTGCCCTGTTCAGTGGTGCTTGGAGCGGCGGTGCCCTGTACAGCGGTGCTTGGAGCGGCGGTGCCCTGTTCAGCGGTGCTTGAGGCGGTGGTGCCCTGTTCAGCGGTGCTTGGAGCGCAGTGCCCTATTCAGCGGTGCTTGGAGCAGCGGTGCCCTGTGCAGCGGTGCTTGGAGTGGCGGGCTCCTTTGTAGTGACTCAGCTGCTGGCGGTCCTCTCTGTTCCACCGGTGCTTGTGCTGGCGGTCCTCTCTGTCCCAGCGGGGCTTGTGCTGGCGGTCTTCTCTGTCCCAGCGGGGATTGCACTGGCGGTCCTCTCTGTCCCAGTGGGGCTTGTGCTGGCGGTCCTCTCTGGCCCAGCGGGAATGATGACGGTGGCCTCCTGGGAAGGGGGGATGGCGGATGTGGCCTCCTGGGCAGCGGGGATGATGGCGGTCTCCTCCGCCGTGCTGCTCTTCCCAGACTTTCCTGGTTTCTTGTGGCCCTTCCACACCTTGGAAGGTGTCGTAGCTGACTCCACACTCCCACTTTGACCCCTGGTGGCTGGAGTCCTCCCCCTCTCCTGCCGGGCACTGGCCAACTTTTGATGCTTGACAGGTGAGGGACTGTCCGTGCTGTGGCTCCGTGTCACACTGGCTGCCCTGGCGGGCGGTGCACTCCAGATTCTAGTGACTACAGGCACCACTGGTCCCGGAGATGTTGTGGCTGAGGTGCTAGTTAGGGACCTAGGAGACGGACAGGGTGGGGGAGGTGTGGGAAAGAGGTCAAGGTTGGACAGGAAAAGGTTTTTGGAGAGACTGGGATGGGTAGCTGGAGGGGGTTTGGAAGTGGAGGAAGAGGTGATGGTTGTAGGAGGTGTTCGTTTGCTGACTTTGGGTAAAGGTGCATGCGCTGGAGGCTGTTGTGAGGTGGATGGCTGTTGGGTGGGTGTGTGTCTGCGTTTGTGTATCTTGGGAGGTGGCATCACAGACACACTGGGAGAGGACACAGGGGACGTGTGAATGGTAGTGGGGGTGGTGACTGCACATGAGCGGAGTGTGGTGGTGTGTGTGCTGGTGATGGCAGTAGTGCCTGTGGTGCATGCAGGTGTGAGTTGAGACAAGACTGGGAGGGAGGAGGGAGACGAGGAGGAGGGGGACACAGTGGAGGCAGTGGATGTTGCTATGTCTGCATGTGTGTGATGCTTGCGTGAGTGCCTTTGGGATGTGTGGTGCTTATGTTTGCCTGAGCTTCCCTTGTGTGTTGATGTGTGTGCATGCTGGTATGTAGGTGTGCTTGTGATAGGCTGGGGTACAGGGGATTGGGTCTGGGTGGAGGAGGTTGGAGGGGGGAGGCTAGAGACAGGGACAATGGCTGCCATCAGTGCTGAGGCCAGAGTCTGAAAAGCTCGCTGAAGGGCCGCCTAACCAGAATGAATGCCCTCCAGGAATGCATTGGCTTGTTGCAACTGCCTTTTGACACCCTGGATGGCATTCAAAATGGTTGACTGCCCAACAGTGAGGGACCTGAGGAGGTCAATGGCCTCCTCACTGAGGGCAGCAGGGGTGACTGGGGCAGGGGCTGAGGTGCCTGGGGCGAAGGTGATGCCCACCCTCCCGGGTGAGCGGGCACGGGGCAAAGGCTGAGGGGCTGCTGGGAGGGCAGTGCTGATTGGGGGGGTGGCAGTTGTACCTGTAGATGGGGGGGGGGGCACAGATGTTGCCACCACCACAAGGGAGCTCCCATCAGAGGACGAGTCCGTGTCGCTGGTCTCAGCTCCTGTCCCCGCCGTGGAGCTCCCCTCACCCTCCGTCCTACTGGTGAAGTCCGAGTACGTAGTGTGGCCCTCCATGGCCATGTGGCCCCCTCGTGCTCCGGTGCCACTGCTCCTCCGCCTTATGATGCTAATGCACACAAGAACAGGGAGACGTCAAAAAGGGGGGACGACAGAAGAAAGACATGTTGAGTGCATGCATTACTGCTACCGTTGGCGGACACGACAGACACACAAGCGCCCTGCACTACGCCGTGCTCTTGGGCTCCACTGTTCAATTCCTGGGAAATGGCCTACTAGGCAATGGACGACCTCTGCACCCATGGATGACGCAGGGGCATGACTAGGTGTACTTGGCACTCTACAGGGGTGGGGTGCCACACAGCCTGCCTTACGGAGGGACCTTGCCTATACAACTCGCCCTGGCCTAGGGAAACCCACAGCCCACCTCCCCCACCCGGACCCCTACACTGCGCGTAAAATCAGCAGGATGAGAGTGTACTCATCTCCGTGTGGCTGCTGTGATGCCCTCAAGCGCCCATCCAACTCCTGGTACGCCACCGCCAGGATCCTGAACATCAGGGGGGGTCATGGTTCGACGAGCACCCCTCCCACGTTGGGAGGCCATCCCCAGCTGAACCTCTACCATCTTCTTGCTCCAGCAGGGAATGTTCTCCCATCTTTTCCAGCAGTGGGTGCTCCGTCTGTGGAAGACCCCCAGGGTCCGGACGTCCTTGGCTATGGAACGCCAAATATATTTTTTCTGGTGGGGGCTGACCTACATGAATTGTACAGGGGGAAGAGGAACTTATTACGAACTGCACCGTCACAGTTATTGGCCCCCATCCCTACCCTTTCCATGTGGCACATGCACTCACCGTCGTTTCATGCACGCTGCAATCTCTCCCCCTTCTTACATCCACCCCACTCCACACAGGCATAGCCCATACAGCATGCTCCCAGTGTACTTACCTGTTTGTCTCGAGGACCGTAGAGTAGCGTGTACTGGTGGAGGACCCCGTCCACGAGTTTCTCCAACTCCTCCAATGTGATGGCAGGGACCCTTTCCCCAGACGCACAAGCCATTGTCTCTTCCAGACCGAGGTCACAGCAGCACTTGCAGTGTAGGTCCTCTCCTGTCGTAGATCAGGTATCGAGTGATTGAACAGATAGAAAACTGCGGTCATGTCTGCGGCGGTGCGTACCGTCACCGCCGGCGTACATCATCATTGGCTCCTGGGACCCATAAGGTCCAATGTTCACTAATGCAGCAGAGCGCTGCGGTCTTCGACCGCCTACCGCAACGGTGTACAACGCCAGCGCAGTTACCTCACATCCATTTGTCCCAATTTACAGGTCAGACATCCACCATTTCAGGGGCCCACATGGCTCAATTTTTAACTGCATCACACATACCTAGGCCTAGACTCTACACACATACAGGCCACTTTCAGGATTATGATTCGTGTTCTGTGTAAGCTCTGGGTACGTACCTCTGAGTTGGTTGACTCTGTGCTCACTGTTGTCCTTCATAGGCATCATCTGCTGAGACGTGAGGAGATGGCGGCATCCTCCGGTGTACCGACCGTTGGTGGACCTGTCGACATTGGAGGAAAGACATGTGATCATCACCTACAGGCTTGACCGTGCCACAATCCAGGAACTGTGTACCCAGCTGGAGCAGACCTGATGTCAGCTATCCGCCATCCACAGGAGACAGTGGGAATGGTTGTCTGGGTATATCCCTACAGGTTATTGTGGGTCTAACAGTTGTCCCTCTTCATTTACAGGTGACTCTGGTTACCCCAACCTGTCATGGCTACTGACCCCAGTGAGGAATCCCAAGACAAGGGCAGAAGAACGCTACAATGAGACACATGGGCGTACACGGCGGATAATCGAGCGGATCTTTGGCCTCCTGAAGGCCAGATTCAGCTGCCTCCATGTGATAGGTGGATCCCTATTCTACTAACCAAAGAAGGTGTGCCAGATCATCGTGGTCTGCTGTATGCTTCACAACTTAGCTTTGCGACGACAGGTGCCTTTTCTGCAGGAGGATGGTCCAGATGGCGGTGTTGTTGCAGCTGTGGAGCCTGTGGACAGTGAAGACGAGGAAGCAGAGGAAGAAGACATGGACAACAGGGACTCAGTGATCCAGCAATATTTCGAGTGAGACACAGGTAAGAATACAAACCAGCCTACTACATGTACTTTAACACTACTACCTCTCTACTGTCTGTCGTTTTCACCCAGTGTATGGTCACTGAGTTGTCACTTTCCCTTACAATTTCACAGATGTGTGTCCCACAGTGTGACTTCTGCTTTGATTCATCATGGACTACAGCTGTGTGACATACGTAGGTTGATATTACAAATGAAAGAGCTTTTTGCCACAGTAATTGCTAATACACTATTCCGAAATCACAGACAGACTCCAGATTGTTTTGTGCTTTAAGGGTGTTTATTTTAGTGCTCAATATTGGAGGGGGTAGCAAAATGGTGAGGGGTGATGGCGGAGGAATGTCCATGGCAGAGTCCAGTGTATTAGTCTCACATTCGCATTGCCCAAATGGGCATAGGAAGTGGAGCTGGGGCAGTTTAAGGATGGAGAGGGTGACAAAGTGAGACAGAAGGATGACATTCTGGGTGGTCTCATTTCTTGGCGGTGGTCTTGGCATCGTTCTCTGTCTTTGTGCTGGATCTCAGGGACTGTTTGCGAGGTGACTCTCCCTCTGCAGGGGGTGGGGTGCTGGTGTGGTGGTCCTGTGGCGTTGCCCCAGGTCCACTATCGCCAGTGGAGATGGTGGGCAGTTCATCGTCCAGGCTAGTGTCAGGGGCCCCTTGTAGTGCCACAGTGTCCCTCCTGGTGTTGAGTACTTCCTTCAGCACCCCTACGATGGTGCCCAGAGTGGAATTGATGGCTCTGAGTTCCTCCCTGAAGCCCAAATACTGTTCCTCCTGCAGGCGCTGGGTCGCCTGAAACTTGGCCAGTACCGTTGCCATCGTCTCCTGGGAGTGATGGAGGGCTCCCATGATGTTGGAGAGGGCCACGTGGAGAGTGGGTTCCCTTGGCCTGTCCCCCCCTGTCGCACAGCAGCCCTCCCAGTTCCCTTGTGTTCCTGGGCCTCCGTCCCCTGGACCGTGTGCCCACTGCCCCCAGGTCCCTGTTGTTGTTGGGATGGTGGGTTAGCCTGGGTTCCCTGTAGTGGTGGACACACTGCTGATTGACGTGCCCTAGGGATGGAGGTATGGGCCCGCTGGGTGGGTGCTGTGCTGGTGTTTCCAGAGGGGGGAAGCTCTGTGGTGGCCTGTGCCAGTATGAGGTGAACCGACTGTCCCAAGGTCCCCGGTGGGCCGGGCTGGTCATCTAGATCCAGTTGGACAGAGGTGCTGTCATCACTGTGGTTCTCTTCTGTTGGTGGTATGGACATGTGTGGACCCTCCTGTCCGGTGATGTTGGGTAGTGGTCCTTCAGGGGTATAAAAGGATGTTTATTACATCTGTGTGTGGCATGGTGTGCAATGGGTGGGTGACTGTGTACCCCAGGGCTTGCATTCCTGTTTGGGACCTTGAGTGATGATGTTTTAGTGGGGTGTATGAGTATGTGCAGTGGACATGCTTTAATGATGTGTGTCCATGCTTTGTTGTTGCATGCAGGGCTTGGTGTTGGGATGGGTGGTTTGTGATGTTGGGACATTTGTGAGGAGTTGGAGTGATGGGGGTGAGGGTGAGGGTGGGGGTATGTGATAGCATGTAGGTAGGGTGGGGGATGCAATAGTTAAGAATTGACTTACCAGAGTCCATTCCTCCACCTACTCCTGCGAGGCCCTCAGGATGCAGAATCGCCAAGACCTGCTTCTCCCATGTTGTTAGTTGTGGGGGAGGAGATGGGGGTCCGCCGCCAGTCCACTGAACCGCAAGGTGGTGTCTTGAGACCACGGAATGCACCTTCCCCTGTAGGTCGTTCCACCTCTTCCTGTTGTCATCCCGATTTCTTGGTTGTTGTCCCACTGCGTTGACCCTGTCCACTATTCTGCGCCATAGCTCCATCCTCCTTGCAATGGAGGTGTGCTGCACCTGTGACCCGAATAGCTGTGGCTCTACCCGGACGATTTCTTCGACCATGACCCTGAGCTCTTCCTCCAAGAACCTGGGGTGTCTTAGCCGTGCCATGGGGTGGTGTGGGTGATGTGTGGGGTGGTGTGTGGGGTAAGAAGTGTGCTGATATGTAGTGGTGTGTTGTGTGAGGTGCGTGGAAGTTATGTGGGTGATGGTATTGTGTGCTTGTGGATGCTAGTATTGTTGATGGTGGTTTCCCTCTCTGGCCTTCTCTCAGTAATTGTGGTCATAGGGGTTTGTGGGTGATGTGGGTGGGTGTTTTATATTGTAATGGGTGTGTGGGAGTGGTGTGTGTATTTCGAATTGTCCAATGTGGTGGTATTTTGGAGATGTGAGTGTATTTTGAGCGTGGCGGTGTGTACCGCCAATGGAATACCGCGGTTGAAAGACCGCCACGTGGATTCGTCGGTTGTGATAGTGTGGGCATATTTCTGTTGGCGTGACGGTGTCAGTTTTGTTTTTGTCAGTTTATCACTGACCTTTGGTGTGGTGGACTTGTGTGGGTGTCTGAATATTGGCGGATTCCGTGCTGTGGATCATTATAGCTGTGGTGGAATTCCTCAGCCGCGGCGGTGTGTTGGCGGTCTTCTGCACGGCAGTAAGCAGCTTTTACCGCCAATGTTGTAATGACCGCCTTAATATTAAAATACATTATACGACAAGCGGGTGCATGAGAGGTGCTTAAGGGGCAGTGGAAAAGGAGAGGAATACCGATTGGAAGGGGTACTAAGTGAAACACAATGGGGCTGATTCTAACTTCGGCGGGCGGCGGAGGCCGCCCGCCAAAGTTCCCCCACCAAAATACCGCTCCGCGGTCGAAAGACCGCTGAGGGTATTTTGGGATTTGCCCTGGGCTGGCGGGCGGCCGCCAAAAGGCCGCCCGCCAGCCCAGGGCAAATCAACCTTCCCACGAGGACGCCGGCTCAGAATTGAGCCGGCGTAGTGGGAAGGTGCGACAGGTGCAGTGGCACCCGTCGTGTATTTCAGTGTCTGCATAGCAGACACTGAAATACTTTGTGGGGCCCTCTTACGGGGGCCCCTGCAGTGCCCATGCCATTGGCATGGGCACTGCAGGGACCCCCAGGGGCCCCGCGGCACCCCCTACCGCCATCCTGTTCCTGGCGGGAGACCCGCCAGGAACAGGATGGCGGTAGGGGGTGTCAGAATCCCCATGGCGGCGGAGCGTGCTCCGCCGCCATGGAGGATTCTGCAGGGCAGCGGGAAACTGGCGGGAGACCGCCGGTTTCCTGCATCTGACCGCGGCCGAACCGCCGCGGTCAGAATGCCCTGCGGGGCACCGCCGGTCTGTCGGCGGTGCTCCCGCCGACCCTGGCCCCGGCGGTCTCAGACCGCCGGGGTCAGAATGACCCCCAATATTTTGTGAAATAACCAACATTCTTGAAGTCTTTCTAAACAGGGAGGGGGAAAGAGTGTGTGCGTGGATTTTTGTCTGTTTGTGTACACTCCCCTTTTGAAATCCGACAGACACCTTACCATACCCGACTGAAGGCACCTGTACCCAACTATTTATCAAAAAATACATTTACTGGGGGGAGTGAAACACCCCACATGCCCCGCCTGAAGCTTCGCCCCTTTGCAGATTTCCACCAGCTGTATGGGTACATATCAGTGAGTGTGTGACCATATTATGGTGCGTGTGTTGGTGTGTGATTGTGGCAATCATATTGCGTGGTGATTAGTATGAAGGTGTATGAGGTGCATACATGGGCATATCATAGTGGATCTGTGGAATTATGATGTTTTTTGTGCAATCGTGGTGTGTATTTAGACATGATGGTGCATGGTGCATGTGTTCCATATGATGTTAGTTGTGTGGGCATATGATGGCAGTGTGTGAGTGAAAGGTTGTGGGTGTGTGGCTGTATGATGATGGTGTGAGGTAATCTGATGGTGACAAAACACCCCCCAGCCTATGCTGATGGGGTGAGAGGGGCTACATCTGCCATCAACCTATGTAAGGCAATTAGGATATATTAGTAGCTACCTACTACCCTTAGCTAAGGCAGGGGATGGGAAAAATCATCTCCCACCCATCACTTGCTGTGGGAGAGGGTTTGGGATACTACGAGCCCAAAGGCAAGATTTGGGAGTCTTATTACACCAGGGCAAGATATCAGTGTCCCGGTGCAAGGACACATCTTTTCCCGCCTTTCCGGGGGAAAGATGGGAGGATTTGTTTGTATTTTACCCCTTCCTGCCACTTATTCAAGTCTGGGTAGGGAAACAAGTACAATCCTTCGAAATTCCTAAAAAGGGGTTATATCAGGCCAGAGAGGGATAGTTTTGTTTGCAGCTTTGACTATAGGTCTTCGTCATACCAGGAGAGGTGGAAGCAAAGGCGTATCTTTTGCTTCAGGCAGGCTGGGGAGAGATATCCATACAGGGATGGGCCAAGGTTAAAATGTTCCCCAACTTCGCCACTTGCAGTCAATCCCATTCCAAGAGCAATTACCTAGGATTGCATACAAAAACGATGATGAAGTATGCCACGAAACGTGAGTGAGTATTAGTGCACACAGTTGAAGTTAAAAAGCAAACAGGACAAAGGTGGAAGATGAGTTTTACAGTGCAATCTTCGATAAAAGAGGGTGTTATTAGAAATCATGCAAGCGTTTCTCACTCACATTTCATGGAGTAAATCGTCTGAAAATGATGCTGACTATAGAAACTGTTCAGGGACCTGTGGGGCGTGTGATCATTCATACAATTCAAATAATGTTTTCTTCAAATAATTCTCATAAGACGCCCACTGAGTATTCTGTGTCGTGCAATGAGAGTTGGATATTTTACCAGCCCTCTCTCCAGGGAAGTTGATTTCAGCTGGTATTATTCATTCACAGTTCCTGCATACTCATACAAATTCAACACAGATCTCAGTGCTAACTATTGATGGGTCAGTGATGAATGAGGTAAATGAGGTCATGAGTGGGGATTGACCACAAGGTGAATACCATAAACCTGGTTACACTGATGGTCACAGTGGGTGAAGTTGTCAAATGTATGTGTATTATTCAGTAACAAACATCAATGATAATGGGCACACGGAAAAAAACAGTTATCTATCATGCCCATGATTTTCATGACTTTCGTCATGCTTTGTGAGCCACAAAAGTCCCCAGGAGTACGCTTAAATAATCCTACCTGTTTACAAAAATGATCTGCAGGTTTAGAATCCAGTAATTTAGAAATATGTTAAGGAAACATTTACACATATTTACTCTGCTTCTTTTTTATTTAAAATAGAAATATTTATTTCTGTAAATGAAATAATTTCCTCTACACCGCCTAGAAAAAAAGTGCTTGTTGAACGCTTACACCTTAAAATTGGGCTGTGACGAGGCATAGTGACGTTTGTGGATGCCCGTAAATTGTGCATTTTTGGCTTTATCAGTATTTCCAAAGCTTGATCTACGCCCTACCTCTCCCCTAGGCAAACCTACTTTCATGATATTTATTAAAATAGCAGACAGTAAAACATATAAACACTAATATCAAAACTTTACTCAATGACTCGACACCAGGTTAGAAAGATAGATAATATATATCTGATTTAAACAAGACCAAAACGACATAACTCCAATCAGTAGAAGTCAAGACGTTAATTTTTTAATTCTAAGGGCCTCATTTACAAGGAACTTGAGGCACCGTTGTAGAATTGTTTTTGACTCGGCACAATCACTGCTCCATATCTACAAACTGATGCATTGGGCCCAATGCGTCAGTTTGTAGAGGCCTGCGTCACATGATATTTGCACCAGGTATGATGTATGCAGGGTAGGCGTTGCCACGTTAAAACCCTTGCAGAACTGATGCAGTAAAATTAACACATTTTCATAGCGTCACTCTGCGACTTGACTGTGTCAACATTTTCAGGCTTGCTCTTATCAGTTTTAAGGATTGACACAGCACTCTCTTCTGTATTCTGAAGCATTGCTGGAGTTGTGTCAGTTTTATGATGCAACTCCAGCAATGCATCACTTTAGCATCAACAGATGCTTCAGAATACATGAAACTTGTACCATGGAGCTCTGTCTTGTAATTACAGCGCACCCATGGCATTGTTAGGGCATTTGCAGCAGGCGCAAGAAATCTAATGCATCAATGCCAATGTGTCATGTTCTTGTAAATGAGGTCCTTAATGTGAAAACAGTGCTTAAAAGTCTAATGCCGTACAAAAGTTACTTGAGGTCGCAAGGGACTGATGTAAGTCCAAAATCCAGACTGACTGCAATGGACCTACACAAGATCTGTTGAAAAGTACCTTTGTTAGTGCAATGTGTCGATGGCAAGGACATGATGCATCAATATTTCTGCTTCACTCGGCTCAATACGTCATCGCCGAACTCCATAGAATGGATGCTATAGGTTATCGTTGGACTGTGCAGAGCGCCGTCGTCAGGCTCTGAAGTAGATGAAACTGCTGTTGTTGGGTAGCCGCTGCGTTGTTGACAGAGATGCATTGTGTCTATTTTTCTGCCGCAAGATGCATCGCTTCTTACAGTTTGTAGCTGTAGATGCGATATGTTGTTTTTTGAAGAGATACATCTATTTTTCTGCTGAACTCAGGGCGATGCATTGCTTTTTGAAGATTGCAGCTGCGGAAACCAGTTATATGACACAACCACGCATGACAAAACCACGCATGGCTTAAAAATGGGGTTGGAACAACAACTGTGTCTTAATCACGCATGCCTTTACCAGGCATGCCTTTACAATGGATTTTATTGTGAAAGCATGCTTAGTAAAGGTATATTTGGTAACACCATGCGTGGTTGTGTAATACAATCTTGCCCCTGCCCTAAACCCTAAAACCTACCCTGTCCAAAAAACTACCCCGAACACCTACCCTAAACCCTAAAACCTCCCCTGCTGTGTCCTAAGAACTACCCCAACCCCCACCATACCTTAAACCGTAAAAGCAACCCTGCCCTGTCATAAAACCTACCCCACCCTGTCCTAAAAACTACCCCACACCCTGCCACCACCCTAAACCTTACCCTGTCCTAAAAACTACCCGACCTGCACCCCACCTTAAACCGTAAATCCTTCCTTGCCCTGTCATACAATATACCCCGTCCCTACCCTAAAAGCTACCCTGCCCCGTCCTAAAACCTACCCCATCCTGTCTTAAAAACTACCCAGACCTCCACCCCACCCTAGACTCAAAACGTACCATGTCCTAAAAACTCCCCCACCCTGCTCTAAAATTGACCCTACCCCCTGCCTCCACCCTAAAACCTACCCTGCCCTGTCCAAAAAACTACCCTGAACCCCGACCTAAACACAAAAACCTACCCTGTCTTAAAAATTCCCCAACCCTGTCCTAAAAACAACCCTGACCCTCCACCCCACCCGATAGGCTAAAATCTACCCCTCCCTGTGCTTAAAACTACCCAGACCCCTGTCCCCCACCCTAAACCCTAAAACCTTCACTGTGCTAAAAATGACCCTACCCCATCCCAAAAAATACTGCAATCCCCTACCCCCACCTTAAACCCTAAAACCTACCCTGTCGTGTCCTAAAAACTACCCTGACCCCCACCCTGCCCTAAACCCTAAAACCTACCCCACTCTGTCCTAAAAACTACCCCAAACACCTACCCCCACCCTGAACTCTAAAATCTAACCCACCCTGTCCTAAAAATCCCCCAACCCTCCCCAGCCCCACTTACTTGTCCGCCCCATTCCTCTTCCGGCTGTTCCCCCTGTGTGCCAGAACCATGCAAATGCCTGGTACCTAAAACACGCATTTTGTTCCATTCAGGCACATGTGTGGTTCAGAGCAAGCATGGTAATGCTTGCATGCTTGTGGCATGCGTGGCTCCGGCCACATTGTAAAGGCCATTTCCCCTGCACAGTTGTATACAGAACCACGCATGGCAAAACCATGCATGGCTTTACAACGCAGTCAAAACAATGACCACATCTTTCCCTTGCATGCCTTTACAATGAATTTCATTGTAAAAGCATACTTAGTAAAGGTATATTTTGTAACGCCATGCATGGTTGTGTGATACAACTCGCCGACCCTCTTGACTCTGCCCTAAACCCTAAAACCTACCCTGTCCTAAAAACTACCCAACCCTGTCGTAAAAACGACCCCAAATCCCGTCCCCTGCTCTAAACCCCAAAACCTACCCTGTTCTGTTCTAAAAACTACCAGAAATCCCCGCTAAACCTTAAAAGCTACAATGCCATGTCCTAAAAGCTAGCCCAACTCATGCCTCTGCCCTAAACCCAAACCCATCTTAAAACCTACCCCACCCTGTCCTAAAAACTACCCTGATCCCCTGCCCCACCCTAAACCCCAAAAGCTACTCTGCCCTGTCCTAAAACCTACCCTACCCTTCCATAACAAGTATCCTGACCCCTGCCCTAAACAATATTCCGCCCTAAAATCTACCCCAACCTGTCCTAAAAACTACCCGACCCCGAATCCCACTCTAACCACTAAATCCCACCCTGCCCTGTCCTAAAAACGACCCCACCCTGCCCTAAACACTAAAAGCTACCCTGTCCTATCCGAACGCCTACCCTGCCCTGTTCTTAAAACTATCCCGACCCCTCACCCTAAACCATCAAACCTACACTGTCCTAAAAACTACCCACCTTATCTTAAAATCGACCATGACCCTCTGCCCTGAACCCTAAAACCTACTCCACCCTATCCTAAAAACTACCCTGACCCCCATGCCCTCTAAACACTAAAACCTACCCTGTTCTAAAAACTCCCCCACCCTGTTCTGAAAATTAACCCATCCCCCACCCCTTCCTGAACCCTAAAACCTACACTGCCCTGTCCTAAAAACTACCCCGACCCCCACCCTAAACCCTAAAACCTACCCCACCCTGTCCTAAAAACAACCCAAACACCATCCAGCCCTGAACCCTAAAACCTACCCTGCCCTCTCCCTTAAAAACTACCCGACCCCATCCGAAACCCTAAATCCTACACTGCCCTGTCTTAGAAGTTCCCCCACCACTGCCCTAAGCCCTAAAAGCTACCCTGCCTGTCCAAAAACCTACCCTGCCCTGTTCCAAAAACTACCCTGACCCCCACCCAGTCCTAAATCCTGAAACCTACCCTGTCCTACAAACTCCCCCACCCTGTCCTAAAAAATACCCTGACCACATGTCCCCAACCTAAACCCTAAAACCTACCCTGCCCTGTTCTTAAAACTATCCCGACCCCTCGCCCTATACCATCAAACCTACACTGTCCTAAAAACGACCCCACCTTTTCTTAAAAGCGACCATGACCCCCTGCCCTGAACCCTAAAACTTACCCGCCCTATCCTAAAAACTACCCTGACCCCTATGCCCGGTAAACACTAAAACCTACCCTGTTCTAAAAACTCCCCCACCCTTTTCTGAAAATTACCCCATCCCCCACCCCTTCCTGAACTCTAAAACCTACACTGCCCTTTCCTAAAAACTACCTTGACCCCCACCCTAAACCCTAAAACCTACCCGCCCTGTCCTAAAAACAACCCAAACACCATCCAGCCCTGAACCCTAAAACCTACCCTGCCCTCTTCTAAAAACTACCCGACCCCATCCTAAACTCTAAATCCTACGCTGCCCTGTCCTAGAAATTCCGCCACCACTGCCCTAAACCCTGAAAGCTACCCTGCCCTCTCCAAAAACTACCCTGACCCCCACCCAGCCCTAAATCCTGAAACCTACCCTGCCTTGTGCTAAAACTTTGCTGACCCCTGCCCTGCCATAAATCCTAAAACCTACCCTGTCCTAAAAACTTCTCAACCCTCTCCTAAAAACTACCGGACCCCCTGCCCCCCCAAACCCTAAAACCTACCCTGCCTGTCCTAAAAACTACCCCAACCTTGCCTTAAACGCTAAAGTCTACCCTGTCCTAAAAACTCCCCACCCTGTCCTAAAAATTACATCAACCCCCACCCCACCCCACCTTAAACTCTAAAACCTACCCCACCCTGTTCTTAAAACTACCCCGACCACCGCCCTAAAACCTACACTGTCCTAAAGACTAACCCACCGGGTCCTAAAAACTACCCAGACTCCAGCCCCCACCCTAAATTCCAAATCCTACCCCGCCCTGTCCCAATAAACTACTGTGACTACGCCGTTCTGCCCTAAACCCTAAAATCTACTCCACCTTGTCCTAAAAACAATCCCACCCTGTCCTAAAAACTACCCAACCCCACCCTGAACCCTAAAACCTACCCCACCCTGTCCCAAAAACTACCCCAACCCTCTGCCCCCACCCTGAACCCTAAAACCTACCCCACACTGTCCTAAAAACTACCCCAACCCTGACCCCTCCATCCCCACCCTGAACTCTAAAACGTAACCCACCCTGTCCTTAAAAATACCCCCACCCGCCCTAGCTCCACTTATCCGGCTGCTGCATTCCTGTTCCGGCTGTTCCTCTCTTGGGCCTGAACCACGCAAATGCATGGTACCTTAACCACGCATTTGCGAGGTTCAGGCACATGCATGGTTCAGGGCAAGCAGGGTAATGGTTCCAGCTCGTTAAAGGTAATTTCACAAATGGAACCCACTTCTGCAGCCAGGACTGGTGGAGGGCACCTCAGGGAAGGGTAAGACTCACAGATGGCAGAGACATTCAACACCATGAGAGTTGTAAGCAGACTTTGATGTCCCTGAGACTGTAGGAGAACAGGGAGCAAGCTACCAAGCCCTTGGAGACTCTTGGGTTCAAGGATGTAGAGAACAAGTCCAGATCTTCTCATTGCAGGACAGAAGCAGCAGGCAGCAAGCAAACACAGGGAAGCAAGTAGCGATGAGGCAGTCCCTCATACAGTGCAGCAGGCAGTAGGCCAACACAGCAGTGCAGTTGCAGAATGGCTGTCCCTCTTGGAACCACAGTAGTCCTTCGTCCTGGCAGAGTGTCCTTGGTTCCAATAGAGATCTGATTTAGTGCGGTTTGGGACCCATAATTCATAATTTGTTGCCCTGGTTCTGGAAAGTGAGGGAAACTTCTAGGCCTTCCTTTGAAGTCCAAAAGGTCCCTGTCCTGCCCTACCTGGCTCCAGACACTCTACATGGGGTGACGCAGCCCTTTATGTGAGGAAAGGCACATCCCTATTCAGAAGTGTCAGCTCATACCATCAATCTAGACCAGAAAGACCCATCAGCCTCGAAATGGGTAATTGGTATGCAAATGCCATACCCAAGCTCCCTTTATATCTGACTGTCTAGTGGGAATGCACAAAGGTCAGTACTGTCATCTACCCAAGACAGATATTCAGAGACAGGCAGCGGCACAGAATGTTAAAGTAAGAAAAGCCCAACTTTCTAAAAGTGGCATTTTCGAAATTACAATTTAAAATCCAACTTTACCATAAGCTATGATTTTGATTTGTCAGTTCAGGGACACCAAACTCATATGTCTATCTCTTCCCAATTGAAAACTACACTTAAAATATGTTTAAGGCAATCCTAATGCTATCCTATGGGAGAGATAGGCCTTGCAATAGGGAGAAACTAATTTTAAGAGTTTTTCAGAATCTGGACATGCTAAACGTTACATGTCCAATTTTTAATATATCCATCACACTGCCAGTGGGGTTACTAAGGGCTACCTTAGGGGTGACATATTTGCAAAAAAAAGGAAGGTTTGGGTCTGGCAGGTGGGTACACTTGCCAGGTCGAAATGGCATTTTAAAACTGCACACACAGGCTCTGCAGTGGAAGGCCTGAGGCATGTTGGTAAGGATACTGTAGTGGATGGAAAAATCAGTGCTGCTGGCCTAGTGCACTTTACTACGGACTTACAAGTACATTAAATATTCCTATTGTGAAGAAGATAGTGTTGTCATGTTTGGAGTACAAAGCACCTGCACATCAGAAGTGGTAAAGTGCCTAGAATCCTAAAAGTCAGTAAAAATGATTCAGAAGAATAGGAGGTCAGAGGACAAAAAGTAAGACGAAACAACGCCAAGAATTCCGAGCCTCACATTCAAGAAATTAGGGGCCTCCGTGGGCCAAAGATGAGGAGGTTAATGAAAGGAAGGGTTATTAACAGCTGGTAACGCCGGATAGCATGATGCCAATAAGGCTGCTAGATACCTTTTACCTAATCTTACACATCAAAGGCAATCAAGCAAGCCAACAGTTCCTGTCTGATTCATGTTTCTGCTCCTCATGGCGCTTACAGGATGTTCATTAATGTGTCTGTTTGAACAATAACGATCATTGTTTAAAGATAATTGTAGTTAATCTCATCCACTATACCTGCCCTAAAAGACAATCAAAACTAATAGAAATTAGTCTTGTCACCAGTACTAACACAATGGAAATCATAATCAACTTTAATAGTATAATTAAAGGGTAATTATGCATCCACAGCAGTATTAAGAAATGGGAGTTACTGCATTAATAAATAAATGCAAGGGAGAGGGGAACAAAGATGGAAAGGTTTAGAGAATTGAGAAAAGACAGAACAAGGGAAAAAGCTAAGAAGAATACAAAATAGAGAGGAGACTATGCCTAGAGAGAGAGGGATATGCAAAGTAAAGTGAAACAGGCATAATAAGAGAGAAGAGAAAGAAGAAGATAATAGTGAAATCAGTGGGAACAAGTGCAAAACAACAAGTGAGAGAAAGTAGAAGAGCAGAGAAAGAGAGAATGAGGGTGAAAAGACGGAAGGGCACAAATTGAGGGAAGTGAGAACAATAGAAAACTCTGCAAAAGGGAGAACAAACGAGAGGGCCTGATTTAGAACTTGGAGGATGGGTTATTCTATCACAACAGTGATGGATATCACGTCTGCCCAAATCTAAACCCCATTAGAGTCTATAGGATTTAGGGCCAGGTGTTCAGAGCATTTTTCCAGTTGCAAACAGCCCATTGGGAAGTTTGAAACCAGAAAAATGTTTTTTACCATGTACCAAAGGCAAAATGTGCTTCAGTAACTTGTTACCAAATCACATTTTGCTTTTGCAATTCGATATTAGGAAGGGGGCCTTCCTAATAGCAAATGCCACTGATATGTATGAATATTTTGCGACCTTTATGCAGTCACAAAACATTCATATTTTACTGACTCCTACAAGGCACTACACAAAATAGAACCGGCATACCTCAATCACTGCCTCGCCTTCTATGTACCCGACAGAAGACTCCTTTCTTCCTAGCTTGCCCTCTCAGCCATTCCCAATATCCCAAAAAAAACAGCAGGAGGAAGATCCTTCTTCAACCTCGCAGCCCGGACATGAAACACACTACAGCTCAAATTCAGACAGACTGCATCACTGAAGTAGTTCAGGAAGGACCTTTTCGATTGAGCAACACACCCGTAAACACCACCTTGATGATTAGTTGTGCTTTAGAAATTACTGATTGATTGATTGAATGACTTTTTGATGAGGCGGTAACCCATTTGCAACAGGAAAGGACCCCTAAGGGACCTTTACCCCTTTGTGAATATGTTTCCCAACATTTTTCAGCAGCAGCAAGTAGTTCCATAAACTACTGCCTACCCCTAAAAAAATGAACAAAAAACTTTTCATTTTTGTTTTTGTGATGCATCCTGTTTCCTTTAAGGAAACCGGGCTACATTATAATAAAAGAACTGCTTTATTTAAAAAGCAATCAAAGGCATGGTGGTTGCTAAACCACTCAGGCTACAATCCCTATGATTGCGGCCATTCCCAATGGGTCACAAATTGTGACCTGCCTCATGAATATTGATGAGACAGGTCCCTTTCGACCAATTTTAGAATAGCAAGTTTTAAACACACTGCCGTACATAGCTGTTTGCAATTTCCTAATAGCGAATGGCAAAAATGTGCTATTGGGAATTCGCAAACCCTAAGCTATATACATCTGGCTCTCTGATTTTGGTGGACGGTGTTGGGAAATAGCCCACTCTGAAGGGTCACTCCAAAGTTTTTGCCTACCTACTTTTCTTTTTCTGACCTCAATTTCATTGGCTTTAGGACTCTGGGCACTTTACTACTGCTAAACAATTCTAACGTGCATCTGTTCTCTCCCTAGAACATAGTAACATTGGCTTATACCCAATTTGCATATAAAATGTACTTTAAAGTTCCTAATAAAATGCACTACCTTTGCCCAGGGAATGTAAATTAAATGCTACTAGTGGGACTTCAGCACTGATTATGCTACCCACATAAGTAGCCCATAGACCATGTCTCACACCTGACATTGCAGGGCCTGTGTGTGCTGTTTACTGACACTTTGACTGTGTGTGCATTTTACTGACACTTCGACTTGACATTTAAAACTATTTTCCTAACTTTAGACTCCACTTTTATTACATATAAGTCACCCGTACGGGTGGCCCTAGGTAGCCTATAGGGCAGGGTGAAATGGGTAGTTTTTCACTATTGTGAAGCCTGCTCCTCTCATAGGTTAGCATTGGAAATTCCCTTATATACTTTTTAATTGGTAATATAAGATTGGAAACAGGTGGCATAGTCATGTTTGGTATGTTTGGAATGCTAGTGAGAAATCCTGCTTACTTGTGAAGTTAGATTTAACATTACTATTTTAGAAATGCCACTTTTAGAAAGCAGGTATTTTCCTGCACTTACTCCTGTCTGTGCCTTACAACCTGTCTCCAATCCACGTTTGGTCTGTGTTGGTTGACTACTCCCCTTGTGCATTCCACCCAGACAGCCATAAATACAGGACACTCAGCTACATCTGCATCCATCTGCATACTGATGGGTCTTCCAGGGAATGAAGGGTGGTGGGGCACTCACTTATGCTTCAAAGTGTATAGGCATTACGCCACACAAAGGACTAATAATCCCCCACACATCTCCTGGCAGACAGGGCTGTGTTGAAAGTGAAACTTGTGCACTTCAATACCACTCTTTAAAGTCTTCTCCCCTTCAAAGGTATATTTGGGTACAGATACTGGGTCTGTGACGCCCTAAAACTTAAAATCAGACACTTCTGAACCTACCGTAGGAGGCTGGCCTGCTTTGTAGTGGGTATCTTGAGTACTTACACCTTACACCAGGTCCAGTTATCCCTTACTAGTGAAATGTAGTAGTGTTCTAGCAGCTTATGCTGATAGAGGTAGCTATAGCAGAGCAGCTTAGGCTGAACTAGGAGACATGCAAAGCGCCTGCAATACCACTTATAGTTACATAGTACTTATACACAAGTAAAGACAGTACTCGGTGTTACCAAAAATAAAGGTAGTTTATTTGGGTGACAGAGTACCAAAAGTATCTTAGAGGCAATACTCCTTCTGGAGGTAAGTAGTATACACAATTTATACACTAGTCACCAAAATAAGGTAAGTAATTAGACATAGGATAGTGCAAACAATAGGAAATGCTACTGAATGCAATGGGAGAAAATAGGTCTAGGGGCAACACAAACCACATACTAAGAAAGTGGAATGCAAATCACGAATTCCCCCCTAGACAAGTGTAGTGTGTGCAGAATTGTTGGGAGAGTAAGAATACAGTAAAGGTAAGTAAATTACCCCACCCCAGAGCCCAGAAAAGCAGGAGTAAAGTACTGCAAGTTTCCTTAGGACACACTACAAGTAGTGATTAGAGTTATTGCAAGAACCAACCAAGTCTGCAAACAACAAATGGTGTATTCCCGGACCTTAAGACCTGCAAAGGAAGGAGAACAAGTGCAGAAGTTGAAAGAAGTTCCAAGGACAGGAGTCCCTGCCAACCCAGAAGAGGGTGCAAAAGAAGAGTCCCTGGTTGGACGAAGACTGTAGAAATGCATCCAAGGAAAATGTCAGCGTGTTCTTGCATTATGCAATGGATGTCCCACGTCGTGAAGTTGGATGTAGGTGACGTTTGGTGCTGGATTCCTCCAACAAGCCTTGGTTACGGCAAAGTCACGTTTTGCGTCAACTAGGCGCTATCTGGACCCAGGAGGGATCTCAACTCTGTGTGAGGAGGAAAAGGGGGCTCTCAGCACTTCAGAGAGCCCTCAGGACACCAGAGAGCCCCCATGGGATTCACAGGACACTGGAACAAGGAGGTGCAAAATGCAGTTGGTGCAGCACTACAAAGGAAGGTCCCAAGCCACCGGAGAACAACTCAGCGAGTTGAGTGTTGCAGGATAGAGTTCTGGGGACCTGGGCCAGGCTGTGCAAGAAGGAATTTTACAAATAGTGCACAGAGGCCTCAGGAGGTGAAGAAGACATGGTCACAGGGGTACTGTCGTTCTGGGGGAAGGCAAAGTGTTACCTCCTCCAAATTGGGACAGCAGAACCTCAGGACAGTTTGTGTCGATGGGGTCTACCCTCTGTGTTCCAAGGAGCAAGCTCGTCACCAGGAGAGTCCAAGAGAACTGGTCGTCGACTTAGAAGAGGCCTGCATGAGCAGGAGAGTGACTCCGTCACCCCACAGGAGACAGGGAGTCACACCATGGAAACTGTTGCAGTTGCTGTCTGGAGCTGAAGTTGCAGAGGAAAAGTATCCCTTCTGGATACTTTGTTGCTGTTACAGTGGTTGCTGAGGCAGGCTTCAGTTGATCTGAGGTCAGAGGATGAAGTAGGAGTTGCAGAGCATTCCTGCTGGAAACTTGCAAGTGGAACCTGAAGAGAATCCACAGGAGAGACCCTAAATAGTCCTGAGAGGGGGATTGGCTACCTTATCAGGTAAGGACCTATCAGGAGGGGTCTCTGATGTCAGCCTCCACTCAGAGGCCTCCAAAGTGCCCCCACACCTTGCAAAGCAAGATGGCCGAAGTCTGGAACACACTGGAGGAGCTCTGGGCACCACCCCTAGGGTGGTGATGGACAGGGGAGTAGTCACTTCCCTTTTCTTTGTTCAGTTTCACCCAGAGCAGACACAAGGGGTCCCTGAACCAGTGTAGACTGTCTTTTGCAAGGAGGGCACCATCTGTGCCCTTCGAATCATTTCAAGAGGCTGGGGGAGGCTACCCCTCCCCAGCCTGTTACACCTATTTCCAAAGGGAGAGGCTGTAACACCTCCCAAAGGAAATGCTTTGTTTAGCCTTCCTGGGACTGAGCTGCTCAGACCACCGGAGAGCAGAATCCTGTCTGTGAGCTAGCAGGAGCTGTAGCTGCAGTGCAAGCCTCAGTGGGCTGGTTTGGCAGTACTGGGGGTCTATAGTGGAGACCCCAGGATGCATGGAATTGGCTCCCCAATACCAGATTTGGAATGGGTGGACAATTCCATGATCTTAGACACCTTACATGGCCATATTCAGAGTTACTATTGTGAAGCTATATATAGGTATTGACCTATATGTAGTGCACATGTGTAATGGCGTCCCCGCACTCACAAAGTCCCGGGAAATGGCCCTGAACTAAATGGGGGCACCTTTGCTAGTGCAAGGGTGCCCTCACACTTATTACCTTTGCACCTAACTTTCTGCAAGTGAAAGTTAGACATATAGGTGACTTATAAGTTACTTAAGTGCAGTGAAATGGCTGTGAAATGGTGTGTGCACTATTTCACGCAGGCTGCAATGGCAGGCCTGTGGAAGGGTTTGTCTGAGCTCCTTATGGGTGGCAAAAGAAATCCTGCAGCCCATAAGGATCTCCTGGAACCCCAATGCCCTAGGTACCTAAGTGCCATATACTAGGGACTTATAAGGGGGGTCCAGTGTGCCAATTGGAATTGATATATAAAGTCACTAGCCTATTGTGACAAATGTAAAAGCAGAGAGAGCATAAGCACTGAGGTTCTGGTTAGAAGAGCCTCAGTGACATAGTCATACACTATACACACCACACACATTAGGCCGTAAACTATGAGCACGGGGGTCCTGACCAGCAGCATCCCAGTGAGACAGGCAAAAACATACTGACATACAGGTAAAAATGGGGGTAACATGCCAAGAAAGATGGTACTTTCCTACACCTACTATGTCAGAAAGGCTGCAGTGCTGCCCAAATGAGTAAACTGGGCTGCTTTTCTTGAAGGACTGCTTTTCTGCTTGTTGCCCTGCTGCTTGCTGCTCTCTGACTGGAAGGAATTTTCTTTCATACCACAAGTGACCTCCAAGGGCTTGTCAGCTTGCCTCCTGCTAGGAAGTCTGAATGCCATCAAAGACTTCACCTAAAGGAGAAAATACACGCCTCAATGCATTGCGCTGGAAAAGTCAATGCAACGCCTGTAGACTCACAGCAGCGCCTGTCTTGCTGCTAAAAAATGGAGGTAGGGTCTGCAGAATCGATGCAGCGTCTGTTTCACCATGGTTCCATCATCACAGTACATCTGGATTTAGTCCCGGGGCATCAACCCTGCTCTGCAGTAAGGACCAGATGCTTCATTTCCAGAAATCGATGCACCGCCTTTCCTGCAAAGAAAGAATCAACGCATTACCTCCTCTGCCAGTACGAAACTGGCACATCATCTCACCTGTGAGGAAAGAATCGACTCACCATCTCTTCTGCACAGTAAGTAACCGATGCATCACTTTTGTTTTCTGGTGCCTCACCTCCTCTGTGGCCTGTATCATCTTTGTTTTAAATGAATCCTAGGTACTTTGTGCTAAAGAGATATATCCATTGATTCCTATGGATTAAGACTTACTCAAACCTCTAAAAAGTTATATCTTGACCTATGTATATTGGACTTTTGTCTTCTTGGTTTTGTTTTATTCAGATATTGTTAGACCTGACAGCCTTAGGATGGCCACCCCTAACTTTTTGCCTGCCTCCCTCCACTTTTGAGATACTGTTTTTGCTGGGTTTTAGACTCTTTCCCTCATAAGGAGATGTATGAAAGTACCATATTTTTGGCATGTTACCCCCAATGTTTACCTGTCTGTCAGTGTGTTTGCCTGTGTCAGTGGGATCCTGCTAACCAGTACCCCAGTGCTTATTCTCTCTTACCTTCCAAATTTGTCATTACATACTGGCAACCCAGTTTTTTTCCCAAATTGGCACACTGGACCCTCCTTATAAGTCCCTAGCATATGGTACTGAGGTACCGAGGGCATTGGGGTTCGCACTGGTGGTACGCACTACAAACCAGGCCAGCCTCCTCTAGGTGATGATTTTAGGCTTTCTATTGTAATATTTTATATCCCAACTGTCCTTCTTATTTGATCCAGAAACTTCAAATGGTCCAAAATAGTGCCACCAGCTTGAATTTAGGGGTTAAGAGACAGAGATCACATCTCATATGTTCTAATCTCACTTCAATGGCTCCTGATAAAGGATAATGACAAAGCCTGGTGTTGTTCCTTAAGGCAGGATTTAGAGGCATATTTACAAGAAAGATGCACCACATTTCTTGTGTCCCGCCTGCCCCACCTAACAACACTATGGTTTCTCCATATTTACAAGACAACATGGCGGTCTTTAGAACAATAGCATCAAAATTGTTGACGCTATTGTGTTTCTTTGCTGCACTAGCATCAAAAGATTTGACACTAGTGCAGGAAAGCACAGGGAGGCCCATTGATTAAAATGGGTGCATCATTTTAACACCTGCTCGGAGCAGTCATTAAAAATGATAACAAAAAAGGTGCAGTGAAATGTAATTTTCATGGTGCCATTTTTTCGGGCCTCCCTGTGTCGGGAACGCCTGGCGCAGGCATAATGTGGCAGAAGGGTTTACAAAGTGGCGCAATGCAAGCTTCGTGCCACTGTATATATATGGCACATGAAAAACACCTCCTTAACACCACCTTTAAAAAACTGTAAAAAAAAAAAAAAATGACACTAGGCCGGCACAAGGTTGTGGTAAATATGCCCCTTAGTATCTCAGTTCTTATTATGGGATTTGGAAAAGATTATGGGCTAGATGTATCAAAGGTTTTTGCATTCGCAACAGGTGCGAATGCCCATTGGTGAATGCAAAAATGCCTTTCAGTTTTTATGAAAGGCATTCGCAATGCAAATTTAAGGAATCGCTAAAATAGCGATTCCTTAAATTTGTGACCCCCCTTTAGAGAATCACAAATTTGCTATTCTCTAAATAAGAAATTGCAAATAAGGAATCCTTATTTGCGATTTCCTAAGCACATGTATCAAGCAATTCCTTAATGCAAATTTGGCATTAAGGAATCGCAATTACCACCAAGTTAAACTTGGTGGTAACCATGTGCAAATTTTAAAAATGCATTAAAAATGCATTTTTAAAATTGACATGTAACACACACATGCCCCTTTGGCATGTGTGAGCCTTACGTGTCCTCAAAAACATTTTGGAGTGCAGCACCCTGGAGTTTTGCATTTCCAAAATTGCAAATTCCAGTTAGGAATTCGCTATTTGGGAAATGCAAAAAAATTGCAAATATGGGCCTACAGGCCCATAGGTGCAAATGGGGGCTGTATCACAATTTGCGATTCGGTAATAGCATTTGTGAATTTTAAGAAATCGCTATTACCGAATCGCAAATATGATACATAGCATTTTGCGAATCAGAAATAGCGATTTCTTAAAATTCGCTATTACCAATTGGCAAAAGGCTTTTTTGATACATCTAGCCCTATATTTTCAACTTCAATTTCAACTTCAATTGAGGACAGGATTTTATGCTTTCCACGACCCATGCAGGAGTTTTTCTTCAAATCTTCTACCATAGCCTGCAGCACTTGAGGAAGAGTGCTTAGTTCTAATTATAAGAATAGTTGTGTAGTAGTTTGACTTTTGCTCTAGGCAAGACTGTTCCTTTAAGGATGACAGCTTAACAGAATGGAAATAAATGGCAGTGGGTAATCAATCAATCATTAATTTGTAAAGCGCACTACTCACCGTGAGGGTCTCAAGGTGCTGAGGAAGGGGGTAGAATGGAAGGGTGTTGCTACTGCTCGAACAGCCAGGTCTTCAGAAGTTTCCTGAAGGTAAGGAGGTCTTTGGTCTTGTGCAAGTGGGTGAGAAGAGTGCTCCACGTTTTGGTGGCGTGGTGCAAGAATGATCTACCGCCGGTTGCAGTTCTGTGGACACGTGGGATGGTTGCGAGGGCGTGGTCAGCAGAGCAGAGATGCCAGGTCGGGGTGTAGAAGGAGAGCAGTCTGTTGAGGTATTCTGGTCCAGTGCTGTGCAGTGCTTTGTGAGCGTGGGTGAGGAGTTTGAATGTGATTTTCTTGTTGACTGGGAGCCAGTGCAGTTATGTGGCACATAATCTGTGAAAAAGCCTACAGTCCAGCCTGTTGATGGAGGTTTGCTCCACAGAAGAAGGGGGTGCTCATATGCTATGATTTTAGCTGCTTGATTGCCTTTACTTTCACTTTCACATTACGTTACTTTTTATGAATAGCATTGCCAGCTAAAATAGCATCATCTTTTTTTCACAGATTGTATGATACTGAAATCTTTACTGATGGGGTATCCTCAATCTTTGATATTGCATGGAATTGTAAGTACATTTTCACCATAGATAAGAGTTTCCTGTGAATGAGCTAGCTTAGTCTTGGACAGATTTACACAGGGGGAAAAAAAGTTGTAGAAATTTGCTTTGTTAATGTTCTTACTTGAAGAGAAAACTATAGAGTTTCTCTGCTAGTCTTCTTCTGCCTGAACATTTGTGTTTCTAGTGGACACATTATAGGAAAGTACCATCTTGCCTGGCATGTTACCTCCATTTTTACTTGTGTGTCAACTTGTTTTTGCCTGTCTCACTGGGATCCTGCTAGCCAGGACCCCAGTGCTTATACTTTGTGGCCTAAATGTGTTCCCTGTGTGGTGCCTAACTGTGTCACTGAGACTCTGCTAACCAGAATCTAGGTGCTTATGCTGACTCTGCTTTCAAAATTGTCACTGCAGGCTAGTGACCATTTTTACCAATTCTGATTGACACACTGGAACACTCTTATAATTCCCTAGTATATGGTACCTAGGTACCCAGGGTATTGGGGTTCCAGGAGATCCCTATGGGCTGCAGCATTTCTTTTGCCACCCATATGGAGCTCAGACAATTCTTACACAGGACTGCCACTGCAGCCTGAGTGAAACAACGTGCACGTTATTTCACAGCCATTTTTCACTGCACTTAAGTAACTTATAAGTCACCTATATCTGTAACCCTCACTTAGTGAAGGTTAGGTGCAAAGTTAACAAGTGTGAGGGCACCCTGACACTAGCCAAGGTGCCCCCACATAGTTCAGGGCAATTTCCCCAGACTTTGTAAGTGCTGGGACACCATTACATGAGTGCACTTCATATACGTCAATACCTATATGTAGCTTCACAATGGTAACTCCGAATATGGCCATGAACAAGTCTAAGAACATGGAATTGTCCACCCATGCCAAATCTGGTATTGGGGTGCCAATCCCATGCATCCCCGGGGCTCCAGCATGGACCCCGGGTCCTGCCAAACTAGCTCTCTGGGGTTTTCACTGCAGCTACCGCTGCTGCCAACTCACAGACAGGCTTCTGCCCTCCTGGGGTATGGACAGCCCAGTCCCAGGAAGGCAGAACAAAGGATTTCCTCTGAGAGAGGGTGTTACACCCTCTCCCTTTGGAAATAGGTGTTAAGGGCTGGGAAGGAGTAGCCTCCCCCAGCCTCTGGAAATGCTTTGAAGAGCACAGATGGTGCCCTCCTTGCATACACAAGTCTACACCGGTTCAGGGATCCCCCAGCCCCTGCTCTGGTGTGAAACTGGACAAAGTAAAGGGGAGTGATCACTCCCCTGTCGATCACCACCCCAAGGGTGGTGCCCAGAGCTCCTCCAGTGTGTCCCAGACCTCTGCCATCTTGAATGCAGAGGTGTGAAGGCACAATGGAGGCCTCTGAGTGGCCATTGCCAGCAGGTGACGTCAGAGACCCCTCCTGATAGGTGCTTACCTGGATTAGGTGGCCAATCCTCCTCTGAGGGCTATTTAGGGTCTCTCCTGTGGGTTTTTCAGCAGATAACAAATGCAAGAGCTCACCAGAGTTCCTATGCATCTCCCTCTTTGACTTCTGCAAAGGATCGACCTCTGACTGCTCCAGGACTCCTGCAAAACCGCAACAAAGTAGTAGCAAGAAGACTACCAGCAACATTGTAGCACCTAATCCTGCTGGCTTTCTTGACTGTTTCCTGGTGGTGCATGCTCCGAGTGCTGTCTACCTTCACCCTGCACAGGAAGCCAAGAAGAAATCTCCTGTGGGTCGCCAGAATCTTCCCCCTGCTAACGCAGACACCAACCGTCTGCATCACCAGTCCTCTGGGTCCCCTCTCATCTTGACGAGTGTGGTCCCTGGAACACAGGAGCTGAATCCAAGTGACCGCGATAGTTCAGTGGTCCGTCTGTCCAAATTTGGTGGAAGTAAGTCCTTGCCTCCCCACGGCAGACATTAATCCTGTGTACATGATCTGCAGCTGCTAGAGGCTCTGTGCACTTTTGCAAGGAATCCTTTGTGCACAGCTTAGCCCAGGTCCCTCCCACTCTGTCCTGCATTGCTCAACTCGCTGAGTTGACCGCCGGCTTCGTGGGACCCTCCTTTGTAGTGTTGAGATGACTGCCGTGCTCAGATTTCTTGAATGCCTGTTCAAGTGCTTCTGCCGGTGCTGCCTGCTTCTGCGTCGGCTCTCTGTGCTGCTGAGCGCCACCTCTGTCTCCTCCTCCAAGGGGCAACCTCCTGGTCCTTCCTGGGCCCGGGCAGCACCCATTTTCTTCAACTGTGACCTTTGCAGCTAGCACGGCTTGTTTGTGGTCTTAGTGCTTGGAAATAACTCTGCATCTTCCAGCACGTCGTGAGACATCTTCTGTGCAAAGGAGAAGTTCCTGGCATCTTCTGTTGTTGCAGAATCTTCGGCTTCTTCCACCCGGAGGCAGCCCTTTTGCACCTTCATCTGGAGTTTAGTGGGCTCCTGCCCCCCTGGACACTTTTGTGACTCTTGGACTTGGTCCCCTTCCTTTGCAGGTCCTCAGGTCCAGGAATCTGTCTTCAGTCCTTTGCAGTCAGTTGTTGTCTTTGCAGAATCTCCTATCACGACGTTAGTGTGTTTCTGGGGAAGTAGGTTAACTTTACTCCTACTTTTCATTGTCTTGGGGTGGGGTATCTTGGACACCCTTAGTGTTTTCATACATTCCCAGTGACCCTCTACACACTACACTAGGCCTGGGGTCCATTTGTGGTTCGCATTCCACTTTTGGAGTATATGGTTTGTGTTGCCCCTAGGCCTATTGCATCCTATTGTATTCTACAGTGTGTGCACTACTTTTCTAACTGTTTACTTACCTGATTTTGGTTTGTGTGTATATTTCGTGTATTTTACTTACCTCCTAAGGGAGTATATCCTCTGAGATACGTTTGGCACATTGTCACTAAAATAAAGTACCTGTATTTTTAGTAACTCTGAGTATTGTGGTTCTTATTATGTAGTGCTATATGATATAAGTGGTATAGTAGGAGCTTTGCATGTCTCCTAGTTCAGCCTAAGCTGCTCTGCTATAGCTACCTATATTAGCCTAAGCTGCTAGAACACTACTAATCTACTAATTAGGGATAACTGGACCAGGCACAAGGTGTAAGTACCATCAGGTACCAACTATAAGCCAGGCCAGCCTCCTACACACATCTGTGTAGGGTTCATTTTATGTTTTGCACACAGGGAATAACTTGTTAAAATAAAGGGTTTTTAGAGCCTCGATCTTCAGGCCAGCAGAGTGGTAAAGACTGATGTTCACCCTACCAGGCAAAGCACAGAACAATGACCACTCTCTACACTCCATGCTGTTATGGGCTTGGCACGTAGTGGAATCTCTGATGCTGCTTCTTGTCTGGTCTACACAGAGTTGGGATCCAATTTAGATTTCGGAGGATGGGTTGCTCAAGATCAAGATTTGGATCCCGGGGAGGTGACAAGTAGGTAGTAATCTATAATGTAATACTCTGATGTCACCAGATAAGATAGATGCAGTATACTCTATCCTTAGCATGCAAGGGGCATGCTTGGGTATAATCTCTCATTTAGGAGAGGAACCAGGGAGTCATCTGCAGTCCTGATGATAAGCACATGAGTACGGCACTTACATAATATACCCTACTTCCATGTACCCAATTTGTAATCATACTGCCACTTTCTGTAGGTATTAAAGTATTGTAGTCCCTGGTTGGCAGGTATTTTTAACCACTCTAAGACCTCCCCCACTACCACCTTCTCTTCCACCCTAGTTGTATAGAGTATATACTTCAAAAGTGCTCCCACGTAATCTATAAGTGTAGCACGCCCTGTTCCACAGCCGAACAGGAAAAACTCAATGATGAAGCATGCACCAAGTGGTAACCCTGGTGGGTGAGTTTTTTTTTTAGGAAAATGTATTTTTTTCAGGTGAAGACTCTTTTCTTGCTGGACTTTCAGGTTATGTTACATAGTCACTGAGGTGGGTAAGCCTGACATTTTTTCCTACTATTCCCTCTTTTGCCTTGAGGCCTGAATGTGTCTAAACACCTCTCGGTGAGGGAAGACATTTGTTCCCTTCACTGGCTGCCATCCAGAAAGTGGGTGAAATATATAAAGCTTTTTACATGTTTTTTTGGCTCTTCACTATCAAGGGCCCATGCCTTTCAGAACAGTGTTCTACAGTTATGTACCTAAAAGACTGTTCAGATCATCATCTCTTGGAAAGGTGACTATTCTTAGCTTCCACAAAGCCTTTTGTGTAGCGGTGGCTAGATTATAAAATACTCTGTTAGTGCACATTGCATGTTTGGATTCCTTATTAATTTTCCATAACCAACTTAAAACCTGGCTTTTTACCCCTTCTGTGATTGCAGCTTCTTGGTCCAAGTGGATGTCTTCCTTTCCAGCTTTAGCACTTAAATGCCTTTGGATTTAGTGCATTTTACAAATATTATTGCAATCCATTCTATTCCATTTCAAAGGAGGATAGGGAGCGAAAATGTACTGGACAATTACAAAAAAAAATAGATTATCAAATGATTGAGGTATAAAAAGGCACAGACAAAAGATAGTTGATGAAAGGCCTGAGATTTCATCATAAACAGCGTATGAAGCAGTTAATGGGTGAGTAACAAGAAAGATCCCAAGATTATTGAGCACCTTAAGTGGATCAAACTGATGCAACACAGAATCAACTAGCCATGAAAAAACATTTTTAACAAGAGCACTAGAAAGTAGGCAGAACACAAACAAATTAACTGAAAGATACTAAAGAGCAGAATAATGAAACATGGTGTGACATAAGTGAGTCATTTGAGATGTCATCAGTGATGTCACTGAGCATGTAATGAGTGATGTAATATGTGAGGTCATAAGTAGTGCATTACAGAGACACAAGTTATAGTTAGCTGAAGTAACTATAACTGCTGAATTTCACTGGTTTTGTGCTTGTGAAAAGTGAGGCAAACTATAACATCCCTGTAACCTTTCTTTTTTTTCAGTGAATTTCTATGTTTTTTTAACATTTTATTTCCTAACTGTAACATCTGTTTAACCTTTGTTTTTTCAGAGAATGTCAAATGTTTTTTAAATTTTATTTCCTAACTATAAAATCCCTGTAACCTTTGTTTTTTTCAGTGGATTTCTAAGGATTTTTAAAAATGCATTTCCTGACTATAGCATTTGTGTAACCTTTGGGTTTTTCAGTGAATTTCTAAGGTTTTTCAAATTTTATTTCTTAACTATAATGTGAGTGTAACATTTGTTTTCTTCAGGGAGTTTGTAATGTTTTTTGATTTTGTATTTCGTAATTGTTATGTCCCTTTTGCTTTTTATTTTAGTGGATTTATAAGATTTGTAAGATGTTATTTAGTATATGTGTAACCTGAAATGATTTACAGTGAATGTAAGACTATATACGTAGGAGAGTGGCTGTGTGAGTAATAGTATGGGTCTGTCAGTGGGTATGTAATTGTTCATCCGGAATTTTGTGTGGGTACATGAGTATGTGCCTCAGTCTGTCAGTTAGTGTATCAGTGGTTTAGTGAGTGTATTTATAGCTCTGTGTATGTCATTTAAGTTTGTGACTGGTTGTATGAGTTTTTGAGTAGGTAAGTGACTGGGTGTATGAGTATCTATATGGGTCTGTGAGTGGTTGAATAAATTACTGAGTGAGAGTGTGGATGGTGTAATATGGAGTGAGTGCATCAGATATACCCAATGTCTCTACAGAACTAAGCATGTGTATTACTGAATTATATATTGTTCAAAACAGTTGTTATTTCCATAGGAGAAGGATAGATGTGTAGATGGTTGGTTTACTCTACCTGAATGTAAATTACAAAAGCAGAAATGTTAATAATGCAGACACACTTCTACCTGAGCCTGCACTAGTTGTGTGTGTAATTGCTGTAGATACCATAATCTTCTAAAACAATCTAATTTATATTGCTGTACATGATGATAGTTTTAATTTGTAGGATTGTGTTAGACCTGACATGCCTTGGGGTGGTCACACCTAACTTTTTGCCTGCCTCCCTCCACTTTTTGGACCCTGTTTTGCTGGCTTTTAGACTCTGCGAACTTTACCACTGCTAACCAGTGCTAAAGTGCATATGCTCTCTTCCTTTTTAAACATGGTAACTCTGGATCATACCTGATTGGACTATTTAATCTACTTATAAGTCCCTAGTAATGTGCACTACATGTGCTTAGGGCCTGTAGATTAAATGCTACTAGTGGACCTGCAGCACTGGTTGTGCCACCCACTTAAGTAGCCCCCTTAACCTTGTCTCAGGCTTGCCATTGCAAGGCCTGTGTGTGCAGTTTCACTGCCACCTCGACTTGGCATTTAAAAGTACTTGCCAAGCCTAGAACTTCCCTTTTTCTACATATAAGTCACCCTTAATGTGTGCCCTAGGTAACCCGTAGGGTAGGGTGCTGTGTAGGTAAAAGGCAGGACATGTACCTGGGTAGTTATATGTCCTGGTAGTGTAAAGCTCCTAAATTCGTTTTTACACTACTGTGAGGCCTGCTCCCTTCATAGGCTAACATTGGGAACATTGCCCTCATACACTGTTGAAGTGGCAGCTGCTGATCTGAAAGGAGCAGGGAGGTCATATGTAGTATGGCCAGAATGGTAATACAAAATCCTGCTGACTGGTGAAGTCGGATTTAATATTACTATTCTAGAAATGCCACTTTTAGAAAGTGAGCATTTCTTTGCACTTAAATCTTTCTGTGCCTTACAATCCACGTCTGGCTGGGCTTGGTTGACAGCTCCTTGTGCATTCACTCAGACACACCCCAAACACAGGGTACTCAGCCTCACTTGCATACATCTGCATTTTGAATGGGTCTTCCTGGGCTGGGAGGGTGGAGGGCCTGCTCTCACACAAAGGACTGCCACACCCCCTACTGGGACCCTGGCAGACAGGATTGAACTGAAAGGGGACCTGGTGCACTTCTTAGCCACTCTTTGAAGTCTCCCCCACTTCAAAGGCACATTGGGTATAAAACAGGGCCTCTGCCCTACCTCATCAGACACTTGCTGGAGAAGAAACCTGAACCAGAAACTACATCCTGCCAAGAAGAACTGCCTGGCTGCTCAAAGGACTCACCTGCCTACTTTCTACAAAGAACTGCTGCCGTGCTGTTGCCCTGCTGCCTTGCTGAACTCTTGTCTGGCTGTGAAAGTGCTCTCCAAGGGCTTGGATAGAGCTTGCCTCCTGTTCCCTGAAGTCTCAGGACCAATAAGACTTCTCTTTTTCACTTGGACGCTCCGTGCGCCGAAAATTTCGACGCACAACTTGTTCCGCGGCGAGAAAAACACTGCACACCGACGCTGATCAACGCGACGCTCTTGGGACGACTGAAAATCCGACACACGGCTTCGCAAGGACAACGGCGCCTGACCTCTAGAGGAGAAATCGACGCAACGCCTGCCGTGAGATCGTAATTTCAACGCGCAGCCCCGCAGACCGACGTCTAGAGGAGAAATCGACGCGACGCCTGCCGTGAGATCGTAATTTCGACACGCAGCCCTGCAGACCGACGCGCAGCCGGAGAACAAGCAGGAAAATCCACGCACAGACCCGGGACATCTGGTAATCCCCGCGATCCACAGAAAGAGACTGTCCGTGCGCCGGAAAACGACGCACGACTTCTCCGCGTGGAAAAGAACAACGCATGTGCTGGGGAGAAATCGACGCACACACCCTTTTTCCACGCATCTTTTCCTCTGTGGCCCTCTGAGGAGATTTTACCACTCTAAACCAGGTACTTGTGCTTGAAAGAGACTTTGTTTATATTCTAAAGACTTAAGACACTTTATATCACTTTTCAGTGATATCTCTACAATTTCTCATTGCAACTTTATTCTTTTTGACCTACAATTATCCTGATAAATATGATATATTTTTCTAAACACTGTGTGGTGTATTTTTGTGGTGCTATATGTTGGTATTGTATGATTTATTGCACAAATACTTTACACATTGCCTTCTAAGTTAAGCCTGACTGCTCGTGCCAAGCTACCAGAGGGTGGGCACAGAATAATCTTGGATTGTGTGTGACTTACCCTGACTAGAGTGAGGGCTTTTGCTTGGACAGGGGGTAACCTGACTGCCAACCAAAAACCCAATTTCTAACAGATTGTATTTGGTACTGTGTGTACTTTTTTTATTTATCTGGTATTTTTTTTTTGTAAATGGAATATCAGTCATCAAGATTAATTGTGAATTTGGCATGTTTTGAGAAAGTTCATAGTGTATATAAACACATTTCCTACATAGTCTTTTATACTAGTATTGTATTGTTTTGCTGTAGTACAAATTAAATTTGTAAATAATTCAATCGTGTGGATTTTTTGTTTGCTCTCCTTTCTTGAATCATGTCGTCGTCGATCATACCATTCCTCACGATTAATTGAAATGTTGGTATATTTTCTGAAAGTTGCAACTAATGGTAAACTGACTTCCTAAATAAAGTTTGACATCAGTACTTTATTAGTGAAGTGTACAAACTGTTGATTGTGTGACTAATTCAATTGAAAAGATTTTGGATGATTTTGTTTCATTTAATTATGATGTCATCGTTCGTTACGTTCCCCGCGATTAATCACAACAATGTCACATTTTCAAAAACTCAGAACTACAAATAAACACATTTTGTATCTGATCTTTCATTTCAGAATTTCATTGTTGTAGTGTAGAAACTATTAATTGTGTGAGTAATTCAATTTTAAATATGTTATTTGCTTTCTTTTTGCATTTACTCGCGACGTGGCCGTTCACCGTGATTACGTTGTTGGTTGCTAATGTCACATGATCTTGAACTAAGGAGATTTCATTGGACAAGAAACAATTCAGTTATATTCTAGGGAAGGCCACATCCAGCCTTCCCATTTGGTTTTAACTTGTAGTGGGAGAGAACACTATTTTTTCTGTGCTCAATCTAGTGTTGTATCAGGTAACTTTTGTTCATTAGTTTTGTTTATTTGTTGATAAAATGGCATCTACTACCTCTCAGCCATCTGAGGAACAGCTAGATGAACAATATGCTTCAGATGAAGAATCTGCCCAGACGAAGCAGTCACTTGCTTGGAAATTATATGTAATCCATTCAGGAGAGAAGAAGATAGTGGCCATACTGGTGTAATGTATCATTTAAAAAAAAATACTTTTAAGGGGATCAAGCAAGAAGTTCTCATGCCCGCATGCTTTACATCTGAAGGCATATCACTACAGGTAATATATAAGAGCTGTGAGAGAGGAAAGAGAGGGAGAAACAGCACCTTCCAGTGGACCAAGACCATCTGTAGGAGAATCTCTGCCATCAGATTTGTATACTCAGCTTGGAGACATTGCTCCAGAATTTAACAGAGTGGGGAGCTCTTGTCTTGATTGCAAACAAATTGTAACTATAGGTGAGCAGTCAGTCACTCTGATGAAGAATGCTGCAAAAAAACATGTGCTATTGTTTTCCTTCTGCTTCTCCAGTTTGATTTACAGAGTTGGAATTTTTAAAGACCTCTTTATGTCCTAGTTACCATTTTATTTAAAACAAGTACCAAAAAGATTTACAAACGTTTCTGAAAATAACAAAAAAAATTAAAACATTCCACAAAAAAGAGAAAAGAATAGTAGTCTTTTGAACTACCTTTCTTGGTTAAAAAAGGATGATCTAAATGTCTACGTGTGTGTGTGGAAAATCATGAGTGAATAAGTGAATGTATAAATGAATGAGTGGTTTAGTTGTGTATATGTGGGATTGACTGAGTGTAAGAGTGTTTGTATGGGTGAATTGGCTGTATAGATAAGTGTATGTGTGGATGAGTGAGGGAGTGCATGAGTGCATATATGGGTAAGTGACTGAGTGTATGCATGTATGTATGGGTGACTAACTGTATGGATGCGTGCATGTAATGTAATGTAATTCGAGATTTATAAAGAGCATCGAAGCGCTGGGAAGAAAGCACGTAGTAAAAGATAGACAGAGGATAAGAAAAATAACAGAAGCAATAAAAATATAAAAACATCTAATAGAAGAAACTGAAACAATCTAAATCAAAGACCCTGATCTTGATGTACCCAAAAAATTAACAAGGAAAGAGCCAAGTTTTCACCATTTTCCTAAATTTCATATAACCTGATTCTTGCCTAATAATCTGTGGGAGAGAATTCCATCCTCTGGCTGCAGCTAGTGTAAAAGCTTTGTCTCCCCATTTGGCTTTATGTGTGCGAGGGACCTGAATCAAGTGAGCTTGGGAAAACCTCAAGCTTCTTTTAGGTACATGCAGGAGGAGTCTGGAAGTCAGGTACTGTGGTCCTATTCCATGAACTGCCTTAAAAGTAAGACAGAGCGACTTAAACTGGATACGCTGCGCCACTGGTAACCAGTGTAATTTCCTGAGACTTTCTCTAACTGATATACATCGTGGGAGATTAAGAACCGCTCTGACAGCGGAATTCTGAACTAATTGGAGTCTTTTTATCAGCCCCTTATCCAGATTAAGGAACAGTGCATTACAGTAGTCTATCTTAGACATTACCAATGTCAGGATAGCAGATACTCTCCATTCATGTAACAGATAGGGGAAGATTTTTCTGAGCATTTTAATTGACCATAAACTGATGTTTACTAGATGATTAATCTGTTTTTTAAAAGACAGATGTTCGTCGAACAAAATGCATAGGTTTCTGGTAACAGTAGTGGGCGCAGGGCGTCACAATGGTGGCCCACATTCAGAGGGCCACCATCGTGAGTTCCATAAATTCTTTCCAGATCCAAAACATAAAACTTCAGTTTTGGTGGCATTCATTTTTAGCCAATTGGTCTTCATCCATTTACTCACTTCCACCATACAATTACTAAAACTATCTGCAACCTCCTCCCATGGCTGATTAATAGGAATAATAAGCTGGGAGTCATCAGCATAGGAAGATGGAATGAAACTAAAAGTACGGATTAGACTAGCCAAAGGCCCTACATACACATTAAACAATGTGGGGCTGAGGGAAGATCCCTACGGAATCCCACATGCCAGAAGATAAGGTCTAGATTTAAAATCACCACAGCTAACTGTGGTCCATCTATTTGTAAGAAAAGACTTCAGAAGTTTAAGCGCCTTGTCCCTCAAACCCTCATGATGCAAACGGGACATTAATAGTGTGGGAGAGATAGTGTAGAAGGCAGCGGATAAATCTAAAAGAACCAAAACGGCTCCCTTGCCTTCATCAACCATCCTTCAAATAGTATCAGAAGATGAGATTAGGGCAGTTTCAGTACTATGCCCTTTTCTGAACCCGTATTGGGAGATATCAAGAGCATCCGCCTTTGTTAAAAACTCAACCAATTCAGAGTTCAAATTGTTTTCTGGACTCTTTGCCAAAAACGGGAGATGTGCTATTGGCCGCAAATTACTCATGTCCTGATTATCCCCCTCTAGTTTTTTCTTAAGGTGTACTACTATTGTTTCTTTCCAGATAGATGGGTACTCCCCAGACATAGCTACCTCTTGGTAAATGGGGACCAACATCCGTGCCATTAAATCCGGAACCAAGTGAAAAATGGAAGGAGGACACGGATCCAGAGGGGAGCCCGATTTAATTTCAAGAATCTTCCTTTTAATAGTACCCATGGAAGGGGGTTGAAAATATGACATTAGTGACTGGCCATCTGCTGTAGCACTCTCTGTTATCATGGGGGTAATACTTTGGGAATGATCTGGGTATCAAAGTTGCTATGTATTTGCAATATCTTATTTTCAAAATGAAAAGCAACTTTGTCACAGAAACCCTGAGAGTTTTCTAGACCAGTCGGCTTCATGGGCACAGTTAGGGCCTTAATAGTCTTAAAAAGTTCCCTGGGGGCATTAATAGCCTTCTTTACTTTGGTATTATAAAATTTAGATTTTGCCATAAATTGTGCTGCTTTATAAGCTTTTAGAGTGGACTTAAGGGCCACCCTTTCCTCAGGTACTGGATTAAGTTTCCACCGTCTTTCCTGCTGCCGATACTTTCTTTGAAGGAGTTTGAGGTCTTTTGTAAACCAGGGGTGACCTGGTTTCCTCTGACTATTGGGCCTTCTAATTACAGGGGGTACCATTTCTTCCATAGTCATTTCCACTCCTTTCAGAAAGCTGTCAATCAGGGGCAAGCCCATAGCTTTAGCCTTATCCCAACCAGCTTCTAAAGCTGGGCCTAATTCCTCTACTTTAACCTGTTTCCATAACCTGACTACCTTGTTCGTTTCCACGTTAGCAGCCCCAACATTCTTTGAGGTGAGTTTAAATTTCAGCAGATGATGATCCGTCCAACTCAACTGTATCATGGTTACCTCCACCTGTTGAGTAGCTCATGCAAACACCCCATCCAGAATATGCCCTGCAATATGGGTGGCCAACGAGACTCTGGAGGTCCAATCCAGGGCCTCCATAAAGTCAATGAATTCACGGATCTTAGGAGTTGACGTCTCATCAAAGTGCATGTTAAAATCGCCCAATATCGCAGCTTTTGCAGACAGAACCATAGGATCATAGCATATATGGAAGAGTGAGTAGCTACATAAATGCAGGTATTGAGTGGGTATGTGACTGGCTGTATGGGTGAGTGGGTGGATGAATGCGTGTGTAAGTGAGTATGTGAGTGTATGGGTGCATGTATGGGTGACTAACTGAGTGCACAAGAGTATGTGTGGGTAAATTAGTGAATGCATGAGTGCATGTATATGTCAGTGAACGACTAACTGAATGTATACTGAATCTATGGATGAGTAAGTGAGTGCATCAATAACTCTATTGAATGAATGAGTGGGTATGTGACTGCCTGTATAGACGAGGGATTTACTGTATGAGTGCACATATGGGTGAGTGAGTGAGTGCATGAGTGTATGTATGGTTGAGTGAGTGACTAGGTGAGTGCATTCATGGATGAGTGAGTGACTGTATGAATGTTGTATTATTGACTGAATGAATGTACAAATGATACATGGGTGACTGAGTGACTGGGTTGCTGCATTTAAACATTAATGAATGGAGAAATGCTTCATGAATGACTGACTGTGTGTATGACTCCATGTATGGATGAGTGACTGAGTGCATGAGAGGTGCATTGGATATTTACTAAGTGCAAGAGTACATTTAAACATGAGTGAATCAGTGCACGGACACTTGATATTTTATAATATTACACAGAACATTTAAATAGGATGCAGAGAGAGTAAACTAATGGAAAGGTATAACAAGGGCACTATATATTTAGAAACACTTTCAATACAGATCTCTTATTAATATTTCTGAAGAACTCTCTTCATAAAAAGTTGTTCATCTGCATCTGCTATTAAAAAAGAAAAATCAGATACAAATGTATTAGTATTTAATATTCAAAGATAGACAAATATTACAATAGTAATGACTTATAGTGTCATGATTTCATTTTGATTGTTTTACAGTTCTCAACTTATATACTTCTTCATCGTAAACAATGGTTTGTATAATGCATCATCTTTGAGCAGTGGGGAAAAACAAATAATGGACTTTGAAAAAACCCTAAAGCTGCACAGTGGATCACTAATGCTATGCTTTGCACTCACCACATTTCATTATGTTAATACACTTGAGTCTAGTTACTAAAGTAATCTAAATATGTTGTTTGTAATATTTTTCTTCAATTTTTACATCTGGTACAGTCTCTGAAAATAATGTGAAGTACTGTTGAATTTTACAGATCAAATTGAAAACATCATCCATGCTAGGTCAAATTATGTCTACAGTGCCCATAATCCATGTTCACAGCAACATATTCAGTACTTTGTTTTCGTTAGTTAGCAGTTTGTTTGAAGAAATAAAAGAGGATATTTCCTTTAGTTAAGAATTGTTTATGTTTAGGCTGCTGTAATTAGAATATCCTTCCAGTTTCAGACTTTAATTTGTCTGTGTTGCTTCATTTCTTATATTGACGTCTTTCTGCAATATTAAAAGGTCTCTTGAGATTTGAAGACCTTTTTTAAAGACAGTACCCTTTATAGGCAGAATGTTATCTAGAAAACAGATAAAGAACATACAGAAAACAGTGGGGAGCAAAGTTAGAACTTTGGCTGGAGAAAAAGAAGACATTAAGGCCCGTATTTATACTCCGTTTGCGCCGAATTTGCGTCGTTTTTTTCGACGCAAATTCGGCGCAAAACTAACGCCATATTTATACTTTGGCGTTAGACGCGTCTAGCGCCAAAGTATGGGCAAATAGCGTCATTTTTTTCCGTGAACGCCTTCCTTGCGTTAATGAGATGCAAGGAAGGCGTTCCCGTCTAAAAAAATGACGGCGACGCAAATGCGTCGTATTTATACTCCCGGGCAAAAATCACGCCCGGGAGGTGGCGGGTCAAAAAACCCCGCATTTGCGCCACTATTTAACGCCTGGGTCAGGGTAGGCGTTAAGGGGCCTGTGGGCTCAAAATGTGCCCACAGGTGCCCTCCCCTGCCCCCAGGGACCCCCCCTGCCACCCCTGCCCACCCCAGGAGGACACCCAAGGATGGAGGGACCCACCCCAGGGACATTCAGGTAAGTTCAGGTAAGTATAATTTTTTATATTTTTAAATTTGTTTTGGGTGGCATAGGGGGGCCTTATTTGTGCCCCCCTACATGCCACTATGCCCAATGACCATGCCCAGGGGACACAAGTCCCCTGGGCATGGCCATTGGGCAAGGGGGCATGACTCCTGTCTTTACTAAGACAGGAGTCATGAAATGGCGTCTGGGCGTCGTAAAAAAATGGCGCAAATCGGGTTGAGGCGATTCTTTTGCCTCAACCTGACTTGCCCCATTTTAAGACGCCCTAACGTCATTTTTTCCCAACGCCGGCGCTGCCTGGTCTACGTGGTTTTTTTCCACGCACACCAGGCAGCGCCGGTCTGCTTGCGCCGGCTAACGCCATTCCATAAATACGGCGACCGCATGGCGCTTCAGAATGGCGTTAGACGGCGCTAAATTTTTTTACGCTAAACTGCGTTAGCGCAGTTTAGCGTCAAAAAGTATAAATATGGGCCTAAGGCCCGTATTTATACTCCGTTTGCGCCGAATTTGCGTCGTTTTTTTCGACGCAAATTCAGCGCAAAACTAACGCCATATTTATACTTTGGCGTTAGACGCGTCTAGCGCCAAAGTATGGGCAAATAGCGTCATTTTTTTGCGTGAACGCCTTCCTTGCGTTAATGAGATGCAAGGAAGGCGTTCCTGTCTAAAAAAATGACGGCGACGCAAATGCGTCGTATTTATACTCCCGGGCAAAAATCACGCCCGGGTGGTGGCGGGTCAAAAAACCCCGCATTTGCGCCACTATTTAACGCCTGGGTCAGGGTAGGCGTTAAGGGGCCTGTGGGCTCAAAATGAGCCCACAGGTGCCCTCCCCTGCCCCCAGGGACCCCCCCTGCCACCCCTGCCCACCCCAGGAGGGCACCCAAGGATGGAGGGACCCACCCCAGGGACATTCAGGTAAGTTCAGGTAAGTATAATTTTTTATATTTTTAATTTTCTTTTGGGTGGCATAGGGGGGCCTTATTTGTGCCCCCCTACATGCCACTATGCCCAATGACCATGCCCAGGGGACACAAGTCCCTTGGGCATGGCCATTGGGCAAGGGGGCATGACTCCTGTCTTTACTTGACAGGAGTCATGAAATGGCGTCTGGGCGTCGTAAAAAAATGGCGCAAATCGGGTTGAGGCGATTCTTTTGCCTCAACCTGACTTGCCCCATTTTAAGACGCCCTAACGTCATTTTTTCCCAACGCCGGCGCTGCCTGGTCTACGTGGTTTTTTTCCACGCACACCAGGCGGCGCCGGTCTGCTTGCGCCGGCTAACGCCATTCCATAAATACGGCGCCCGCATGGCGCTTCAGAATGGTGTTAGACGGCGCTAAATTTTTTGACGCTAAACTGCGTTAGCGCAGTTTAGCGTCAAAAAGTATAAATATGGGCCTAATTATTTAGTTTAAAGGGAAGTTTATGTTTGCATTTTAGGTTGATGTAATTGCATTCTCTCCACCTGTTTTTGCTTTTCATAAACCCTTTATAGTTTTCAGAGGTTATATTAACTCCTTCATGAAAGATGATAGTCAAAGTAGTAAAAGTTTTTCCTGAAAACAATATTTTCCCAACATTGAAGTTTGCAATTTCAGTTTCCAATTTGGAACCATATTCTCTGCATTGTTGCAGCATTACAATAATGTTTTTTCCTGTTCATCATAGAAATAATGTAGAGGCAAGGTCTGATCTTCATTTTGGATAGGTCATTTTTTGCTAAGCATTTCTATACAATTTGTCAAAAGGCTCAGTTTTACAACCTGGTAACATCAAGTAAAAAATAGTTCACAGTTAATGTCAGGGGTACATGTATAAGAGCAGTTTTTACACTCATTGGTCCATTTGTTACTGAGTCCAAAAAGATCATCAATTATTACTTCTTCTTGTTTTAAGACTGCAAGCATCACCATAATAAATTCCTTTGCATCTTGCTGAGTGCTCAGAGTAAATATTATGGATCTTAGCACTAGTTGTCTTGTCTTTTTATCATTCTTTTCTTGGGGGTCTGTGGACTGTTTTGTAATCTTTACTTTGGGCACAGTATACGTTTCTCATAAACAGATTGCTAAATGAGGAACGTAAAGACTTCTTAACCAATTATATTCATTTACGCAGTTTACATCAGCAATAACCCTGCTTTCATCATAATCAATAAAAACAGGGCAGACAAATTTCCAATTCATGACAATGCTATATATGACATTCAGGCCCATATTTATACTTTTTGACGCTAAACTGCGCTAACGCAGTTTAGCGTCAAAAAATTTAGCGCCGTCTAACGCCATTCTGAAGCGCCATGCGGGCGCCGTATTTATGGAATGGCGTTAGCCGGCGCAAGCAGACCGGCGCTGCCTGGTGTGCGTGGAAAAAAACCACGTAGACCAGGCAGCGCCGGCGTTGGGAAAAAATGACGTTAGGGCGTCTTAAAATGGGGCAAGTCAGGTTGAGGCAAAAGAATCGCCTCAACCCGATTTGCGCCATTTTTTTACGACGCCCAGACGCCATTTCATGACTCCTGTCTTAGTAAAGACAGGAGTCATGCCCCCTTGCCCAATGGCCATGCCCAGGGGACTTGTGTCCCCTGGGCATGGTCATTGGGCATAGTGGCATGTAGGGGGGCACAAATAAGGCCCCCCTATGCCACCCAAAAAAAATTTAAAAATATACAAAATTATACTTACCTGAACTTACCTGAATGTCCCTGGGGTGGGTCCCTCCATCCTTGGGTGTCCTCCTGGGGTGGGCAGGGGTGGCAGGGGGGGTCCCTGGGGGCAGGGGAGGGCACCTGTGGGCTCATTTTGAGCCCACAGGCCCCTTAACGCCTACCCTGACCCAGGCGTTAAATAGTGGCGCAAATGCAGGGTTTTTTGACCCGCCACCTCCCGGGCGTGATTTTTGCCCGGGAGTATAAATACGACGCATTTGCGTTGCCGTCATTTTTTTAGACGGGAACGCCTTCCTTGCATCTCATTAACGCAAGGAAGGCGTTCACGCAAAAAAATGACGCTATTTGCCCATACTTTGGCGCTAGACGCGTCTAACGCCAAAGTATAAATATGGCGTTAGTTTTGCGCCGAATTTGCGTCGAAAAAAACGACGCAAATTCGGCGCAAACGGAGTATAAATACGGGCCTCAGTCTTTGAAAACAGAGCTTCCAATGTTAACCTAAGCTGCACCTTGTGATTTATGGATCATTACTGCATATGCTAACGAGAGAGGAAACTGAATGTATAAGTCTTTTACAAGCAGAAATCGTCCAACACACTGGCTAATCTTTTTAACATAAATAACTGATCAACTTCTATAGCCAAGTATTACACCACATCTTTATTTGGAAAATTATTAACTCAACAACTTTGCCGATTGCACCATTTACTAAGCCATCCTCAACATTTAAATTGCATCGTAAAATAACTCAAAAGATTTTACAGACATGGTAATGCCTCTCTAGCCCTGCTGTTTTTTATACTGATATTTCCAAATAACCCCATTTTGCGTGTAGTTAATCTGACAGTAATCTTGAAACTCCTTGATGTTCCATTTTATCAATAGCTGTAATTTCCAAAATGTCATCTTTCTTAGGTTAAAGTAACTTTCCATGAATGTCTGAGCACTGTTGAAGTGTTGTGATAGAGAAACTATAGGTTTATGTTCTTTGATGAAATTGAACATTAGTTCTGCTGCAGTTATGGTGGATAAGAAGAGAGACTTGATTTGGTGACTTTTCAATGCACATTTCCCCTGTTTTTTAATGTATTTCAGCATCTCAGTATTACATATCAGATGCCTTCTGCATGTTTTTTACTAATTCTTTGTACTCAAAGACTAACTGAATGTTTAGGTTGCCAATATTTCCCAGGGAATTTCTTGTTTCATTATGTAGACGAGTTTTGATAATTGGTTGTCCTTTTAGTAGTATAAATTGGAATAGGTCATCAAAGACAATTCGATGTTTTCCTCCAAAAAGTACATCATAGTTTGTTCTCAAATCTTTCTGCATCCTTAAATGTATGAAAACAAGTATTATGTGTAATACCTTGCTTACTTCTTCAATGATGAAAAGAGTCATATTTGTTAATACTATGAATACTTCATGGCAAGCGTCAGCCTCTGATACTCAAGTTTATTGTCATGTTCAACAGTTAGCATTAAAAGTTGATGCAGAGTAATTCCTTTATTATTATTAGCAGCTAATCCTGTTGGTGCCATCACAGCACATGACAAATTTGTATCAGTAGTCTTTTGGTGAGAAATTTAATTAGGAAACTTTTCCCAGTACCATCTTGTCCACTGATGTACATTAATAGTGGTTTATATGTAGAACAGTCACATAGTTTTTTGTCGTGAAGAAATCAATGTTTTATTTTTGTTTTAACTTCATGGATATTTTCCCTCTGATCATTGTTCAGTTGTTACACTATCTGTTCTAAATTCATAGTTTCCAATCTTGCTTCACGCACTGCAGCCTCCACTTCGATCACTGCTATAGCTGCCTCATTTTGAATTACTGGTTCTCCAAGAGGATCTTGACTTGCTGGTGCAGAACGTTTGACTGCTCTGCAAATTCTCCCTGGCTATTTCAGCTGCAGTAATTTCTTCTTGTTCAACCTCATCTTTCAAAAATGTTGGAAAATGAGAACACTGAATATAATCTTTTGAAGTATTGAATGAATCTTCATAACAGTCATAATGTCCAATTAGATCTGATTCAGCTCACAAGTGTTGTGATAGTGGCAAGTAGAAAAACTCTTTCCTATCTGGAGTTTGGCAACTCAGCTTCCTGTGATTAATTAGATTTCCTTTGTTGTGTCTTACCAGACAACGATCACATTCAGTAACTGTAAATCTTCCTTCTTTAATGTTTTCTGTGACATTAGTTCTGTATGTGTAGTACTTCATAGGCTTACTCACCCAATTCCTCTAGGCTTGGAGAACAAAATGACTGACCTCAACCTATCTGTATATTCATAAGATCCAATTTCCATATGTGGAAGCATTTTCAAGCTAAAACTATACAATTATTTGGTGAGACTATTTTCTATTGAAACCTCTTCCCACAGCTCTTACATTTCTGTCTTCTCTGCCTTTGTTATATAAAAAGTGATGTAAAGAGCTACAGCAATAGAACTATCAGAAACAAAATGTATCTCCATATTTGCATTCCACATCTTTAGAATAACAGGGCTGTAGTCTATATATTTCGAAGATTTTCTTCTTCTGATGTTGTAGGTACTTGTTGGTGATTTCCATGTCAAGGTGTGTCTCATTGCAGACAAAAAACTATTCACTCTTCCTTCTGAGATAACAGGACCTGGAAATCCAAAGCAACATTGTGTATAACATTTTCCTGATTTGTACTGCCGATGGCAATATTTGCAACACCTGTCATTTTGAAAGCATAGAATTTGTAGTCTCAATCCTGTCTCAGCATTTTCATTCAGGGTGGCACAATGAAAGACAAGACAAACTCATCCCTGTCTGTTCCAAACATTAGGGCATATTTTACCCCGTTGGGCCTACCCTTAATGGAGGGTCACCCCAATCTGTTTGCCTCTTTCCTCCTATTTTTTCTGACTAGTTTTGTTGGCTTTAGGACTCTGGGCACTTTACCACTGCTGACCAGTGCCAAAGTGCTTATGCTCTCTGCATAAATTGTATTGGTGAATGGTTTATCCACGATTGGCATATTTGATGTACTAATAAGTCCCTAGTTAGGTGCACTAGAGGTGCCTAGGGCCTGTAAATCAAATGCGTCTAGTAGGCCTGCAGCACTGGTTGTGCTACCCACATGAGTAGCCCTGCAAACATGGCTCAGACCTGCCACTGCAGTGTCTGTGTGTGCAGTTGTAAACTGCCAATTCGACCTGGCAGGTGTACCCACTTGCTAGGCCTAAATCTTCCCTTTTCCTACATGTAAGGCTCCCCTAAGGTAGGATGTAGGTAGCCCCCTGGGCAGGATGTCTAAGGTAGGACATATACTAGTGTGTTGTATATGTCCTAACAGCTAAAGTCAGCTTTCACTGTTGCAAGGCCTATTTCTCCTATAGGTTAACATGGGGGCTGCCTTTGAATAATATTTAAGTGCAGATTTCCTTTGGGAATAAGTAGTTTGGTGTTTCTAAACTCACAATTTAAAAATGCATCTTTTAGTGAAGTTGGGTTTTAGATTGTTAGTTTGAAAATGCCACTTTTAGAAAGAGGGCATTTTCTTGCTTAAACCATTCTGAGACCCTCCCTGTTTATGGATTCCCTGTCTGGATCAGACTGACAGTTGGGCTGTTGTGAATTCCTTTTAGACAGTGACACAATGGGACCTGGGGTGTAGCCCGCATATCCTGATGGGTCATCCGAGCTAGAGCGGAGGGAGGAGTGGACAATTATACCTGAATGGGCTGTGTCTGCCCTCACACAATGCAGTCTCCAACCCCCTGGTGTGTGCCTGGAGACAGGCCTGGGCAAGGTAGGATCCTATAAACAGCAGAGACTTTCATTTGAAGTTTGTCAACTTCAAAGGTCAGAAAGGGGTATAAGTAGTGGACCTAAAACCCCTGAAAATCAGATTTCTTCAAGATCATTTTTGGATGCAAGAGAAACCTCAGCCAAGGAGAAGAGCTGAGAAGAAGTGCTGCCCCTCCCTGTGACTGTGCTTTGTTGGACTAGTCTGCACTTGCTGGTTCTGCCTGTGAAAGGGGACAAAGACTGGACTTTGTGGAATGTTCTTGCTTGTGAATAATCTCCAAGGGCTAGAACTGAGCTTGCCTCCTGTTTTGAAGTCTCAGGGCAATCTAACACTTCCTCTGCTAACATCTGGAAGCTCAGCTGTGACTTCTGCCCTGCCAAGAGGTGCCGTATCTAGTCCCTGTGCCCTTGAAAGGTGAAGTTGGCAGAACAAGAGCTGAAAATCCATGTACAAAACGCTTGGCTGATAAACGGCGCACGGCTAGCTTCACGGCTAAAATCGACACTACACCTGCATTGCGTCTGGGAGATTGACACATCGTGGCTGGAGATATGACGCACAACAGCCACTTGCGGCTGCTGATGGCAATGCAAATCCCCATCATGTGACCAGATGATTTTACGAGCATCATCCCTGGACATCAAAGTCAACCCAAATCTGCACGGATCTGAGGTGCCCCTTCCATAAATCAATTCATCGCTCTCTTGCGAGGGGGAACAACAACGCATGGCCAACCCGACCGGAGAGAAAACGACACACAGCCTCACTTGTGAGTAAGGAATTAGTGCATCGCTCCGCACGCACGCTCGCCCATGCCACTTTATTTGTGATGCAAACCAGGTACTTTGTGTAAAATCAACATTTCCATTGTTTCCTATGGAGTAAGACTCTTATTATTTTTAAAATTCATAACTTGACTTGTGTATGTTGGTTTTTTGTCATTTTGGTCTTGTTTGATTTAGATAAAAATTGCCTATTTTTCTAAACTGTTGTTGTTTTGTTGTGCTTTCACTGTATTACTGTGTGTGTTGGTACAAACACTTTACACATTGCTTCTGAATTAAGCCTTTCTGCTCATGCCAAGCTACCAAAGGGATGAGTGGGGGTTAACCAGGTGTGTTCTTCCCTTACGCTGACTAGAGTGAGGTTCCCTGCTTGACAGTGTGCAAACTGAGTGCTAACCAGAGACCCCATTTCTAACATACCCATAACAGTATATGAATGTGTGGAGCACCTTTAGCTTGGTACTTTTTGAGGCAGAAGAAATCAGTGACTTCACCAAGAGGTGGAATAGTTTGGTTACAGATGAAGCCATCAGTGCTTAAAAATCAGTGGTTAAAATATGTGCAAACCCCTGTGTTTGTGATTTGCACAGGACAGCAGGTCGCTTCTGTGTCTAGTCAACTGATGGACTTTGAGAACAAAGTTGTGAATGTGAGATTGTTAACACAGGTTGCAAACTGAGTATGGCAACCATACGTGCAGCACTAAGAGAAATAGACATGAGGAGGAAATTAAGAGCAGATTAATTATTTTCAAGAGAAAGAGTTATAAAAATGATAATTTGACTGATGATTTAACTAGAAATTTAAACAAGAGATGAAAATAAAAAATTAGAAAAGTACATCAGGAAAGAAGTAACAAAGTAGTGGGAAGCCACTACTTTAGAAAATGTCTTGATGTGGGTGGGTTCCAAGGGGCATTAGAATACTGATTGCATCATAGTGTGAATGGCCTGATCTGGAAATGCTAAAGGAATGGGCAAGTAATACAGAGACCTGTTTACATCAAATGATGAGTGTTTTGATCAATATGCCTGGAGAGAACTGGAAGATATTTTGAAAGAACTGGATAAACTTAAGTTGAAATTACAAGAAGAGGATAAGTAGTCTTTGGTGAGAACATGAATGTAGTAATGGAGAGAATAAAGAAATTAGAGCAAGAGATCCCATTAAACAAGTAAAGAAAATCCTTGTGAGATCAGAAAGATTATGAAGATGAGAGGATACTTACTTTCGGTAGGCATTATGATAAACAATTGAGTGATCACTATAACTGGTATCCTAAAGTAACTATAATTTGAGCCCCGACCATGGACAGTATTATCCACAATAAAGGCATTTCAGTTGTGAGAAGAGATGTTATAAACATAGTCAAAAAATATGTCATGAGTGATTTAACATGTGAGGGAAAAAGCAGTGCATGGTGAGTGTGCAAGTTATAGTTATTTTAGGGTACTCATTATAGTCATTTGTAATAACTCTAACTGGTGAAATTCAGTGGTTTTGTTATTTTCAAATGGTGCGTTTTATATGACATTTTCACGTAACTATAACATCCCTTTGGAACACTTCTGAGCCTTAAAATGTCTGCCAAAACATATTTTTGAACCAACCGACCAGGATTGTCTAGTCCCCTATAAATTTGCCAATCAGAGCATATCTGGACACCAACTGTCAGGATATCTATACATTTTGAACTATAATTTCTCGAAAACTACTGACTGATTTTACACCAAATCACAAAAAGCACAGTCTGGGGACCAATATCAAGCTGCCCTGCTAAGTTTGATGCAATTCTGTTCAGCAGTTTTTGCTGTAGCAAACAAGTCTGTGGAAAATGCATGGAGTTTTTGCGTTTTGGGACCCCCGTTTTTAAGTTGCTCCCGCTTGGCAGATCACTGTGAAATTTTCCATGCACAAACTAGGCAAAAGAGATCACTTTTTGGAATGTTTTGTGAAGATTTTTCAAATGGTGCTAAAGTTATTAGCTACACAAAAAGGCATTTCCTATGGAAATGATGACCTAACCATACTGACAGTTATTATTTACTGTCAAGATCTTTGTAAGTATGCAAGTCTGTAATCCAAGCATAGTTGCATAGCCATGTTTTATAAAATATATTGTTATTAAAGATATTTATTGCTAAGGCTTTTTAACTAGATGATTAGAAAGCAACCAATCACAAACAAACTATGAAGTGTAACTAACCAGCTCATCTTGTTACTTAACTATGACCACCGGGAACTGATAACAGCGTTTGGTGAACAGTGATGCTATTGCACAACTGATGGCCCAGAGAGACAGACACTGTCCTCATGAGGACCTTTCTCCTGTGCTCAGCCATAGGCATTTAAACCAACTATCTCTAGCTGTGCAACTGTCTTTGTCTTCCCAACCAAGAGTAATTGGTGATGAGCAAGTAAGTGCTGTGCTGTCACAGAAACTGCTTCTCTTTTAGAATATGTGCATTGCATATGCAATCACAGTCTACAAGCTTTGAAGGAGGCAAAGAAGCTTTATGATAATTTATATGTTCCCATGTTTATTTGCCGTCAATAAAGGTGAACATTTGATAAGATGCAAAGGGAATGGTGATGTGTAATGCATCTGGCATCCAGCTGCGTGAAATGATGGAGCTGGTGTCTTAACTTTCTCTCAGAAAACTGAATTTGGAGCAGAAATGTCTTGGGAAAACTCTGGAACAGGATGTGTGGCATCTCTCTGGTCTCACTGCTAATATGTTTAGAGTAACTTATAATATTTTGTTTGGCGGTACGTAGATCATGCACAGCTTTGTTTAGCAACAGACTCCACATTGGATATTTTGCTTACTTAGTTCGATGTCCAAAGCTATTGCACAAATTACAGGTAGCATGCAAGAAAAAAAATCCACGCAAATGTGCACAACCTAACATGGATCACTACTATTATTTGAATCTTATGTTGTTTACTTGTGAACTCTCAGCTCTTAAAGTTTTTATTTCAGTAATAAGGTAGATGAAGCCCTCTAATTTTTACGTAGTACTCTATTCTGGCATATAGCATATGTCTAAACTCTCTAAATATTTATTTGAAAAGTGGGAAAACTGAGGCAGAGAGTGATAAGTCGAAATGTCTAGTAACACACACTTTGGATAGTTAGGGTTTTGAGTTTAGAACCAAAGTCTTCATATAATACTTCTAACAATTTAACTACTGTGACAGAACCTGGTAATAGATTGCTGTACCTTTAGTTTCTACTTAGACAATATAAAAACACAACATAGGTTCACAATACAAACACAATAATGCAACAAAAAACAACACAACAAAAACAAAAAGAACAGAAATAAACAAAACAATGAATGAAAGAACCACAACAAAGTGTAACACTGCGCATCCAAAAAGTATCTAAATTAACACAGAAAAATGGCACACTCACACACATTGTACTACGACTACTATAACACAACCGTGAAGCAATACATGACAGCAGTGCGCCACAAAACAAATCGCCTTAATGGAAACACAAAGACATGTCATAAAATAAGCTTGGTAGATCATAACAAAACACAAAAAACACTAAAATTGGACCGCATTTTTCTCGTGCAGCAGTGTTATTTGGTTGTATGTTTTACAGTGGTCATTAGCGTGTTTTACTGAATTTTTGTTTTTTCATTGTACTTTGGTGGTGTTTTAATGTATTGTATTGTGTACTGTGTTTTTTTATTTATTTTGGTATTATGTTAAACTGTTGAGTTATTTTTCAGTGGGTTATTGTAAAGCAATTCTATTTTGCTGCAGTGATTTTAATGGTCACGTGGCACTTTTGCTCTATGTCAACAACAGAATGTCAGATTAAACATTTTAACCGCCACCAAAAATCTGACTTCAAAAACCTGTTGTAAAAAGTATTCGCAGCACCATCTAACATTGTGAATCAAAATGTTTTGTGTGCGTTTCCCATAGCAGTAGGAATCATGTATATAAAAGGCCACTAATTTAAGGCCTCATTTGCATGCCCCTAGCGGCATACTGCACCACCGGTCATATTTTTTTGATTCTATGGTGGGGCAGTGTCCTGGCCCATATTTACAAGGCAACACAAAGCCACCTTGCATGGCTTTTCATGGATTGTAAATATGGCCCCCTTTCATGCATAACTCTGCGTAAAGGAGCGTTACATCGGTTTTGCTGTGAGTATTCCAATGCAACACCCATGGACACTGGGAATGTGTCAGATGCCTAAGCCACCTCAAAGGTGGAGTTAAAGTGGTGCAATAAGGAGAAATAACATTATTTCTCCTTGCTTTTCCTCTTTCTATGTGTGCTGCATTCATAGAAAGCACACATAGAAAGAGGAAAACATCATTGTTTATATGCAGGATGGCGCCCCTTCCTGCACATAAACAATCATCCCTGCAACACTGACACCCTTGCACCATGGTGAATGGGTGCCTGCATTGGCATTAGGCCGCAGTTTGTGAGCTTATGTAGAGGAAAGCACAGGGATGTGTCATATTTCTGTAAATATGACGCATCACTTTAGTTTCAAAATGACGCAGCACACTGGTTTGCAGCGCCACGCTGTGCCATTCCTTTGTAAATGAGCCCTTAGTATTTTATAATGCAATCCAATGCAGCAACTAAAGTTGAAGAAATAGTTTGCGTGAAAGGTAAAGTGTAGTACAGAGCCACATCTATTAAGAGGTGGCATAGCTGCCTCTACCCAAGAGCTGGCACACTTTCTAGCTTGCAAATGTCATGCCCATTCCCTTGCACCATAGCGCACTCGTGCCTCCATGAACCTAATATAGATTTTGTACTGGAAGTGTATCATTTCCATACAAAGTGGTATGCTTAGAATTGCTTTTAAACTTTTCCTACTTTGTATATTTGCTGCAAACTATACCACATGTGAAAAGTTAGAAACATCTGGGGAAAAATCTTTTTTTGTTTGTGCCTTCCTCAAGGATGCATAATTGTCTACAGCAGAGCCTGGTCTATAAACATTAACAGATGGAACTCTTGCCAACAAAAATGCATGTTAGTACAGGAAAAACATTTAAAACCTAGAAAATGCCCCCCTCATCCCTTCATGTAAAGCATCGCAAGATACTACTAACCTAACGTACCTCTTCAGTACAAAAAAATAAACTTCCAAATCAACACTTTTTTTGTGTTGCGCAGACAGAAAACTCTGGTTAGTTTCCACCCGCTGGCCTAGAGGGAAACATGCTACAACATTGTCTCCTGCCCATAAGAGAGCAAGCGAGCCACCCTTGCAATGTTCACTGACCTGCACTGCCCATGGACCCCTGCACCCGTTCTCCCCCAGCCTGTTCATGGTGGTGGTATTGTCATGAAACCGCTGGTGGAGAAGGGATACGTAATCCCCAGGGCAGTGTTGCCCTGGCAGAGGAGGACTGTCACCACCTCCAGACCTCCGGGATCTCCGATCCCGGTGGAGCTGGCATTTTCCTGGCAGCCCGACCACCAGGGTTGTGTAATGTCTAGAGACCACCAGACTGATAATGACCCCCTTTGTGCTGTGTTAAGTCACTCTATAAAGGCAGCCTTTAACTATGCAGGCAGACATGTTTTATGGCAAACCTAGAGAACGAATGGTATGTATTTGGATCTTCTCGATTTCATTATTCAGTTTCACTCAAGCAGAAGGGTGCCGAGAGGAAAAATCTTCAAGTAACCAAGGCAGCTAAAGTTATACTTTTAGGTAGATTACCAAGGTCATGTGTAGGTCAGAAGCACCGACAAGGGGTGGGGCAGCACGTGAAGTCCGGGTCTTACACTTTCTGCTGCGTATTTTGGAACACAGAATTGACAGAGAGGTTCAATGTTCGGCCCTGCTTCATGAGGTGAGTCATAAAATGCGATATGCTCTCGCTGTCATCTTTGAGCTTTGCAGTGTTGACGGAAACCCTTTCCCTCTTTGCACTGACAAAGGGCTGGCATTGCGTGCGGAGAGAGACAGCTCGAGATGATCTGCTATTGTTCTTTGTTCTAGTATGCATCCTGAAATAACTCCCTCCAGCGTGATTTTCTGCATGTGGTCTTGGATGAGTAACCTGTTAGTCATATGTATTTGGTGCATTGAATGTAAGATGATGCTGTGCTATTGAAAGTCGATGTCACGCATGCTTTTTAAATCTCATGCATACATGCAGACTGAGCAGATTAACCTGTGCTATACAAATATTATTTTTGTATGCATTCTATAATGCATTAAACATAGTGCAAAGTTGCACAGTACCCACGAGATGGTAAATTTGTATTTGAATTTACAGTTACCAAGTTGTAAATCCACATTAGGACTTCTGGCTGGGTCGATAAGAGGTATAATGGAAAGAAAAGGTAATTTTCCTTCCTGACCAGACCAGAAAACAAAAATGGGGAATGAGTCTTCACCGCTGCTGAAAGCAAAACCAAATGCGATTTTCTGGGTGAAATTACCTCCCGGAAAAATAGAGTTCAGTACTTCCACATCCGGGAAAGCTGGGTGCAGGAACACCGGCTCCCTCTGGATTAGGCGGAGCTGTATTTCATTCAATAATTCTGGTCTGACTCAAAATCAGGGCCCAATAGGGGTGCACATTCCATAGTATGGGTTTCCTGGACTGTATATATATTTTTGTTAATGTAGACAAAGATAGGCTTTCTGCAATGTAAGTACATTTCTAACATGCACAGTCTGTTTCAGCGACTCGTAAAATGTATTTTTCCACACATACAGGGACATGAATATTATTCATTGTAAATGCATGTAAAGTGTTGTTTTCACTGCTGAGCTGTTTCTGGCACGGGACTAGCACTGAGAACATCAATACTGCCAGGGTTGTTCGAAATCGGGGGATCTTTATGGAGGAAATTCTATCAATGGAAACCCACATTAATAAGACAGCTGCTACATGTTATGGTTTGTTGAAAAATCTAAGGAAGATTACTCCATTATTACCACATTCAGCAAGGAAGCTGGTAATACAATGTACCGTTTTAAGCAGAATTTACTATTGTAATGCACTTCTGCTTGGAGCCTCTGACTATCTCCTTAAAAAGGCTGGGATGGAAGCACAGCTTATACTCAATAAATCTAGATTTGATTCTGCCTCAGGCACCTTAAGTGAGTTGCATTGGCTACCAGTTAAAGAAAGAGTTGTTTTTAAAGCAGTGTGTGTTGTTTTTTAAGCTTTAAATGGTGGAGGGACTACACTTTTGCAAGGAATGTATCAGTTCTGCCAATAAATCTTTATGCATCACTGGAGACCCATCATATTTTTAAAAAAATCCTCTCCTCTACCACCTATGGATGCTTGAATGCACAACAGTAGTAACATATGCTGAATCTGAATAAATTGTAACTTCTAACCCCTCAACCTGTTGCAACGCTTCAATAATAGTCACTAATTCTACAGCTTGCGCTGAAAAATGAGAGGGTAATGGTACTTGACTCACTATCTGCAGTGTGTCAGATGACACCTGCTGTTCGACTCTTACAACTGCTGCTCCCGAATGTCTAATCCCTGTTTCCTGGTCTATGAAAGAGGATCCATCAACAAAGAGCAGCACACTCCCCGAGATGGGATCTATTCTCACCTTGTTCTCTTCTTCTGGCACATAATTGCACAGTCATGTACTTGTTCGTCGTCAGTAACTAGGTGTGCAAAGAGTGTCTCTGGATTAACTGCATGACATCTAAACACCTGCAAAGATGGTAATGAAAGTATTACTTTGTACCCAGATACTCTCTGAGTCGTGAGAGTGTTTTTACCTAAATAGCAAATACTGCATGCTCTACATACAGTGTTAAAGGTGATCCCATCACGATCATAGTACTCTTCTGAACTGCAAATGCTGCTGTAGCCAGGTCTTGCTCACATGGATACTGGCCCTTCATGACAGGATCTAGCAGCCCACTGTAGTAGGCAATTGGCTTATGTCCCATAGATGTTTTCCGAGTCAATAATGAGGTCATCGTCATTCCATTACCATGAAAAAAGAGGTAGAATTGTTTCTTGTAATCGGGTGTACCTAACACTGGAGAATTCATAATCACATTCTTTAAATCCAGGAATGCTATCTCTCATTCATCTGTCCAATGTATTTTATTTGAAGTCGCATGGGACTCTAATGCAGTGAGAAGCGGTCGTGTCAGCGTTGCATAATCAAACACCCACTGCCTCACATAATTGCAGAGTCCTAAAAACTGCTGCATCTGTTTGGTAGTGGTTGGCTTGGGAATATTCTTTATGCTTTCGATTCTGTCAGGTGTCACCTTCCTCCCATTTTTAGATATCAATTGTCCCAAATAATGAACCTCTTTCTGAATGTACTGCAACTTATTTTTATCCACCTTGTATCCTTTGTCTGCAAGCATGCCGAGGAGGCTAATGGTATCCTCTCTACATATATCCTCAGTGGCACTACAATCAAAATGTCATCTACATATTGTAAAAGCGTACTTCTACATTTAATGTTTGCTAAGTCGTTTTTAACCATCTGATTAAAAATACTTGGGGACATGTAAAAACCTTGAGGAAGCCTACTATGGCAATATTGGGTATGTTTACATGTAAATCCGGTCAATTATTGGCTATCAATATGCAATGGGATGCTGAAAAACGCATTTTTCAAATTGATTACAGAGAACAAAGTGGCATTTTTTAGGAACATTTGTCAATATAACTAAAGGTTTGGGTACTACAGGGAACTCCGGAAAGAAAATATTGTTCAGACAGCGTAAATCCTTAATCATTCTCCAAGTTCCTCCTTTAGCTTTTCTTATTGGGAAAATCAGCGTATTACATGGTGTTGATCTTTCAGATATCACTCCTTGCTCAAGTAACGCCTGAATTGTGGGTAGTATACCTTCCTCTGCTTCTTTGGACAGAGGGTACTGGTGTATCATGGGCAATATGGCTCCAGGTTTCAATGTAATTTTAACAGGCTCAGCTCCTTTTATCAACCCCACATCATGGGGTTCTTTCGTCCATAACACTTCCGGTACCTTAGCCAAATCCCTTTCTTTCATCGTTGCCTCTGGCACATGTTTTTACACCTTCCTGTACTGCACCTCCATTCTGAGAGAAATTCTGAGAGAATGTTCCAACTAAAGGTTGTTCTCTGAACAATTCCTCATCTGAAATATCTCTTAATTTGACCCCAATATCTGAGAACACTATTGATGCCCACATTCCCTGTCTTTTGTCAAATGCAATGAGCACTGCATATGTTGGCGTTAGTTCAAGAACTGATATGTCCAGCACAAACTCCCGTTCTGTCACTGGGTCTATAGGTTTGCATGGTCTAAATGCTTATTCTTTTGGTAACTGCACTGTTTTCCCCTGCAGTGCTGGTGTATGTGCTATCAGAGCATGTATCCCTCTCAAAAAACCCTCTATGTTTACTGGGACTGCTCTGACCTGTTGTCTAGATTCTTCACATGCTATGAGAGATAATATCCTACCTGGCATAATACCAGGTATATAACACATCATTGATCCATCTTCCAAAAACGACATGGCCATATTCAATTTGCTCATTAGGTCTCTTCCCAGAAGGTTAACGGGTGACTCAGGGGAATATAGCAATGGCCCATTGACTTGTGCATCGCCAACAGTCATATTTCCAGAATTAGTAAAAGAAACCCATCTGACAGCCCCAGAAAACCCTTATGTGTCCATTGAGTTGCATGAGAGTGATAATGTCCCTTCATTTATAAAAGATTTGGTGGCCCCAGTCTCAATTAAAAACTGACAGGCGACCTTCTATGGCCACCGTCACAGTGGGTTCCTCCTCTGATCTGTGGGTCACTGATAGTATTTTTGACATTGGACATAATTACGTGTTCCACTAGATGATTGGGGCGGTCGCAAACGGGGTTATCTCCTTGCACCACTACTCCTCCTATCTGTCCTTGCGCTTGTCCAGCCCTGATGTTACTGCCACCCTGGGACCCCTGTTGCTGTAATGGCCCCTGAGGTGCCATCCACTGAGCTTGAGGGATCTGGGTGCACTCCTGTCTTGTATATTGTTGTGGTCTCCATTACATCTGCGACGGCCTCGCTACTTGTCTTTGCGGGTAGGCCACCCCTGCATACATTCACCCATCCTTTTACTTCTGCATTCCCTTGCAAAATGACCTGACCTGTCTCAATAATAACATGGCTGACCCCCTCGGTACCCTCCTTGCCTTCTCCGCTGCATTGCTCCTTGTTCCCCTGTTTGGTCTCCTAGTCTTCTCCCTATTTCACTCACTACCTGTCCTCCTGGTACTTGCCCTTGCACTGCCGTTGTAACAATCGCTGATGGTGTTGTCACAAGTGCTCCTTCTGTACTTGGGGGCATATTTATACTCTGTTTGCACCAAATTAGTGTCATTTTTTTTAACTCTAATTCGGTGCAAAACTAACTCCATATTTATACTTTGGTGCTAGACCCCTCTAGCACCAAATTTATGGAGTTAAAGTCATTTTTTGAAAGTGGAGACCTACTTTGCCTTAATGAGATGCAAGGTAGGCGTTTCTGTGCAAAAAAATGACTCTATGGCCTTAACGCCATATTTAGGGGCATATTTATACTCTGAGGCATATTTATACTCTGTTTACTCTAATTCAGTGCAAAACTAACTCCATATTTATACTTTGGTGCTAGACCCATCTAGCACCAAGGCCCTGATTTAAACTTTTTTTGCACTGCATTAACGTCATTTTATGACACAAAACTGGCGCAAACTTACAAAATATTGGCCCTTATTTATACTTTTTGCTGCAAAACTGCACTAACTCAGTTTTGCACCAAAAAGTTTAGCACCGCTTGCACCATTTCTGTGCACCAGCCGGGCACCATATTTATGGAATGGTGTAATCCGGTGCAAAGAGTAGGCTAGAGTTTAAAAAAATGACTTTAGTCGGGTGGAGCTGGCAGTATAGAAGAAGAGGGTTTAGCACCAAAAAATGGCTTTAGGCAGGTTAGAGTAAAAAAAAATGACTCTAACCAGATTAGCGTCATTTTATGGTGCTAAACCTACCATGCCACATGACTCCTGCCTTAGAAAAGGCAGGAGTCATGCCCACCACCCCAGTGGCCAGCACAGAGTACAGGGGTCCCCTGGGCATGGCCATTGCACCCTGTGCCATGTATGGGGGCCCATTTCAGGGCCCCCTATGGCACTTTCAAAAATAAAATGCACTTACCTGTACTTTCCTGGGATGGGGTCCCCCATCCTTGCAGTCTCTCTAGTGTGGGTGGGGGTGCCACTAGGGCCTAGGGAGGGCACCTCTGGGCTTATTCCATGGTGTTCCACCATGGAAATAGGGCCACAGGTCCCCTAAAGCCTGCCCTGACCCAGGTCTTAAAAAATGGGGCAAAGCAAGCTTTGCACCATTTTTTTACCCCTCCTCACTCCCTTGCACCATTTTTACATGGGAGTATAAATATGGTGTTAAGGCCATAGAGTCATTTTTTTGCACTGGAACGCCTACCTTGCATCTCATTAAGGCAAGGTAGGTTTCCACTTCCAAAAAATGACTTTAACTCCATAAATATGGTGCTAGACGGGTCTAGCACCAAAGTATAAATATGGAGTTAGTTTTGCACTGAATTAGAGTAAAAAAAAAATGACGCTAATTCAGTGCAAACAGAATATAAATATGCCCCTTAGCATCAAAAAATGATGCTAATCTGGTCAGAATCATTTATTTTGACTCAAAACTGCCTAACGTCATTTTTTTTTAAGCTAGCCTACCCTTTGCACCGGCTTGCACCATTCCATAAATATGGTGCACAGCTGGTGCTAAAAAATGGTGTAAGCCGGTGCAAAACTTTTTGGGGCAAAACTGCCTTAGTGCAGTTTTGCACCAAAAAGTATAAATAAGGCCCTTGGGCCCGTATTTATACTCCGTTTGCGCCGAATTAGCGTCGTTTTTTTCGACGCAAATTCGGCGCAAAACTAACGCCATATTTATACTTTGGCGTTAGACGCGTCTAGCGCCAAAGTATGGGCAAATAGCGTCATTTTTTTGCGTGAACGCCTTCCTTGCGTTAATGAGATGCAAGGAAGGCGTTCCCGTCTAAAAAAATGACGGCGACGCAAATGCGTCGTATTTATACTCCCGGGCAGAAATCACGCCCGGGAGTGGGCGGGGCAAAAAACCCCGCATTTGAGCCACTTTTTAACGCCTGGGTCAGGGTAGGCGTTAAGGGGGCTGTGGGCTCAAAATGAGCCCACAGGTGCCCTCCCATGCCCCCAGGGACCCCCCCTGCCACCCTTGCCCACCCCAGGAGGACACCCAAGGATGGAGGGACCCATCCCAGGGACATTCAGGTAAGTTCAGGTAAGTATACATTTTTCATTTTTTATTTTTTTGGGTGGCATAGGGGGGCCTTATTTGTGCCCCCCTACATGCCACTATGCCCAATGACCATGCCCAGGGGACATAAGTCCCCTGGGCATGGCCATTGGGCAAGGGGGCATGACTCCTGTCTTTACTAAGACAGGAGTCATTTAAATGGCGTCTGGGCGTCGAAAAAAATGGCGCAAATCGGGTTGAGGCGATTTTTTTGCCTCAACCTGACTTGCCCCATTTTAAGACGCCCTAACGCCATTTTCCCCCTACGCCGGCGCTGCCTGGTCTACGTGGTTTTTTTCCACGCACACCAGGCAGCGCCGGTCTGCTAGCGCCGGCTAACGCCATTCCATAAATACGGCGCCCGCATGGCGCTTCAGAATGGCGTTAGACGGCGCTAAATTTTTTGACGCTAAACTGCGTTAGTGCAGTTTAGCGTCAAAAAGTATAAATATGGGCCTTGGTTTCTTAAGTTTCTGTTGCATCAATTTAGCAGTAGCTCTCTCTGCCTGCTCCGTTCTCTCTTTATCTTTCTCTTGTTTACGTTTAAAATAATGTATTATGTGAGCCTGTATTTCCTGGAATGGTTTAGCCTCAATTTCCACTACTCCATCTAGATTTACCTGTATCTCCGTGGGAAGGCCTCTCTTCAGCACATTATAGAATGAAAGTGCATTTCCTCGCGTATTCTCCCAATTACATCCTACCTCCTGTATCCATAGTTCTTTCATTCTTGTAATAGTCTCTGCAATGTCCTCAGATGTCTTAATACTTTCTGCCATGAGAGCTCCAATATATGGCTTATCTGGATATGTCCCCTGCAACGCATTCCAAACATGCTAGCTGACATTATTAAAGGAAGATTATCAAACTGTTTGAGGAAGTCCTGCTCTCGTGAATATAGTATTTGTTTTATCTCCTGCCAGAGAATTCAGCAAACTCTTGACATCGCCCAAACCAAGATTCACTCTAGCAGTATGTTTTTCAAAACTTCCTAGCCATTTTCCTGCACCTTCATATAGTGGGGGCAGTGCTCTCTTTAAATTTTCTTTGTCCATTTGTGGCCAAGGCACGTATGTTGGTTCCTGTCCTCCCTTTAAAATGAGAGGCAGTTGGGTGATAGGCGGGGAGCCTGTTAACCTACCACTTAACTTCGGGTCTGACCTGTTATTGTGTATCACTTCGGTTGGTTTGTCTTCGGCATACATCTCCCAAACTGCAAGACACTCTTGCATGTATTGATAATCCCAACCCGGGGCACCCTGTCCCTGCCGTATACTGTCTTCTGCTATCGCCAAATCATAGCGTTGAAAAGACCCCTGTTGGGGCCATGATTTTCTCCCCTCTTTTTCAGTCCATTCTGCTAATTCATCTGAAAAGGGTTGGCAAAAATACCTGCCCTCCTCTCGTTCTATCATCGCAATAGGTGACACCCTCAATTTGATTGTTTTTGAAACTGACTTTCTCTTTATTTCTCCTGAGTCTCCTGCTATCAATTGTAATCTTCGTATAGGAAGGGGTTGAAAGTTATACAGACCTCTGTCTCTCCCTGCTGCACCCTCATTGGTATCAGACTCATCATCCCAATCCTCAACTGCTGCCTCAGCTCATGTTCCATTCTTGTTTCCTCTAAATATCTATATTATCACAACCTTTCTACATCTTCTTCCTTCTCTCTTTCTTCCAACATCCACTCTCCTGCTGCTTCTCTCAACGTATTCACAGATGTATCTCCTAATTTGAGAATAACCTGCCCGTAGTCCATTGCCCTCAAAGAGGGTCAGCATTCTCAAATCTGTCTACCTGTTCTCCAGTGCATGGCACCCTAGGTATCGCTCCTCCCTTTCTTCTCTGTTCATGCTCTGCCCGATGAGCTATCAGGACTATTAGGACTAGGCTAGGCATTATCTCTGCCTCCTTCACCCCTGTCTAACTTTCCTCTGATTCGATCCGTACTGGATCTTGATATCCAGCTGCTGGTCGAATAGGGTAGAGACCATACAGTGGGGGTCCCTCTGGAGCCCCTTCTGTGAATATTTCTTGTGCTTGTGTCCCTGTCGTACCTGCCCTGACCCTGGTCTTAAAAAATGGGGCAAAGCAAGCTTTGCCCCATTTTTTGACCCCTCCTCCCTCCCTTGCAGCATTTTTACATGGGAGTATAAATATGGTGTTAAGGCCATGGAGTCATTTTTTTGCACGGGAACGCCTACCTTGCATCTCATTAAGGCAAGGTAGTTTTCCACTTCCAAAAAATGACTTTAACTCCATAAATTTGGTGCTAGATGGGTCTAGCACCAAAGTATAAATATGGAGTTAGTTTTGCACTGAATTAGAGTTTAAAAAAATTACGCTAATTCAGTGCAAACAGAGTATAAATGTGCCCCTTAGCGTAAAAAAATGATGCTAATCTAGTCAGAATCATTTATTTTGACTCAAAACTGCCTAACGTCATTTTATTTTAAGCTAGCCTACCCTTTGCACCGGCTTGCACCATTCCATAAATATGGGGCCTTATTTATACTTTTTGGTGCAAAACTGCACTAAGGCAGTTTTGCCCCAAAAAGTTTTGCACCGGCTTGCACCATTTTTTAGCACCAGCTGGGCACCATATTTATGGAATGGTGCAAGCCGGTGCAAAGGGTAGGCTAGCTTAAAAAAAAATGAGGTTAGGCAGTTTTGAGTCAAAAGAAATGATTCTGACCAGATTAGCATCATTTTTTTACGCTAAGGGGCATATTTATACTCTGTTTGCACTGAATTAGCGTCATTTTTTTTTACTCTACTTCAGAGCAAAACTAACTCCATATTTATACTTTGGTGCTAGACCCGTCTAGCACCAAATTTATGGAGTTAAAGTCATTTTTTGGAAGTGGAAACCTACCTTGCCTTAATGAGATGCAAGGTAGGCGTTCCTGTGCAAAAAAATGACTCTATGGCCTTAACACCATATTTATACTCCCATGTAAAAATGGTGCAAGGGAGGGAGGAGGGGTCAAAAAATGGGGCAAAGCTTGCTTTGCCCCATTTTTTAAGACGTGGGTCAGGGCAGGTCTTAGGGGACCTGTGGCCCTATTTCCATGGTGGAACACCATGGAATAAGCCCAGAGGTGCCCTCCCTAGGCCCTAGGGGCACCCCCACCCACACTAGAGGGACTGCGAGGATGGGGGACCCCATCCCAGGTAAGTACAGGTAAGTGCATTTTATTTTTGAAAGTGCCATAGGGGGCCCTGAATTGGGCCCCCATACATGGCACAGGGGGCAATGGCCATGCCCAGGGGACCCCTGTCCTCTGTGCTGGCCACTGGGGTGGTGGGCATGACTCCTGCCTTTACTAAGGCAGGAGTCATGTGGCATGGTAGGTTTAGCACCATAAAATGACGCTAATCTGGTTAGAGTAATTTTTTTTTACTCTAACCTGCCTAAAGCCATTTTTTAGTGCTAAACCCTCTTCTTCTATACTGCCAGCCCCACCCGACTAAAGTCATTTTTAAAAACTCTAGCCTACCCTTTGCACCGGCTTGCACCATTCCATAAATATGGTGCCCGGCTGGTGCACAGAAATGGTGCAAGCCGGTGCTAAACTTTTTGGTGCAAAACTGAGTTAGTGCAGTTTTGCAGCAAAAAGTATAAATAAGGGCCAATATTTTGTACGTTTGCGCCACTTTTGCATCATAAAATGACGTTAATGTGGTGCAAAAAAAGTTTAAATCAGGGCCTTGGTGCTAGATGGATCTAGCACCAAAGTATAAATATGGAGTTAGTTTTGCACTGAATTAGAGTAAAAAAAAATGACACTAATTCGGTGCAAACAGAGTATAAATATGCCGCAGAGTATAAATATGCCCCTAAATATGGCGTTAAGGCCATAGAGTCATTTTTTGCACGGGAACGCCTACCTTGCATCTCATTAAGGCAAAGTAGGTCTCCACTTTCAAAAAATGACTTTAACTCCATAAATTTGGTGCTAGAGGGGTCTAGCACCAAAGTATAAATATGGAGTTAGTTTTGCACCGAATTAGAGTTAAAAAAAATGACACTAATTCGGTGCAAACAGAGTATAAATATGCCCCATGGTGCCCAGCTGGTGCTAAAAAATGGTGCAAGCCGGTGCAAAACTTTTTGGGGCAAAACTGCCCTAGTGCAGTTTTGCACCAAAAAGTATAAATAAGGCCCTAAATATGGAGTTAGTTTTGCACCGAATTAGAGTAAAAAAAAATGACACTAATTTGGTGCAAACAGAGTATAAATATGCCCCAAAGTCTTTTGCCATTTGTACAGCAAAGTCTTTAAGCATAGGTTTGACACAGTGTCAACCTTGCCGAGCTGTAAAATGACAAAAGCCATTTACCACTCCAGGCACAGTATTACAGCTTTGGACTGGTAAAATACCATCCAAGCCAACCTGGAATGAGTAAAAGCAACCCCTGACACGTGTTTTGCTCTCATTAGAGCTCATCGGAGAGGTTTAGCTTTGTCCAGACACAAGGGAGCACCCAGTATAAGTCAAAACAAATCCTTTTCAGGGTTAGAGTGCCGCATAAATTATGCAAAAAAAGAGAATAGAGAATTCTGGGTAGTTCCCAAGTTTAGGTGGAGAGCAGCTCTAGTAAGGAGCACCCTGCAACACCAGCGACACTCTAGATTTGCTCACCTCAAATATCTGTTTATCTAGCAAAGTTTTTAAGCATTGGATCAGCACAGTGCTATCCACGCCGAGCTAGATAGTGACAAAGTCTTTTGCCATTTGTACAGCAAAGTCTTTAAGCATAGGTTTGATACAGTGTCAACCTTGCCGAGCTGTAAAATGACAAAAGCCATTTACCACTCCAGGCACAGTATTACAGCTTTGGACTGGTAAAATACCATCCAAGCCAATCTGGAATGAGTAAAAGCAACCCTTGACACGTGTTTCGCTCTCATTAGAGCTCATCGGAGAGGTTTAGCTTTGTCCAGACACAAGGGAGCACCCAGTATAAGTCAAAACAAATCCCTTTCAGGGTTAGAGTGCCGCATAAATTATGCAAAAAAAGAGAATAGAGAACTCTGGGTAGTTCCCAAGTTTAGGTGGATAGCTGCTCTAGTAAGGAGCACTCTGCAACACCAGCGACACTCTAGATTTGCTCACCTCAAATATCTGTATATCTAGCAAAGTTTTTAAGCATTGGATCAGCACAGTGCTATCCACGCCGAGCTAGATAGTGACAAAGTCTTTTGCCATTTGTACAGCAAAGTCTTTAAGCATAGGTTTGACACAGTGTCAACCTTGCCGAGCTGTAAAATGACAAAAGCCATTTACCACTCCAGGCACAGTATTACAGCTTTGGACTGGTAAAATACCATCCAAGCCAACCTGGCATGAGTAAAAGCAACCCCTGACACGTGTTTCGCTCTCATTAGAGCTCATCGGAAAAGTTTAGCTTTGTCCAGACACAAGGGAGCCCCCAGTATAAGTCAAAACAAATCCCTTTCAGGGTTAGAGTGCCGCATAAATTATGCAAAAAAAGAGAATAGAGAACTCTGGGTAGTTCCCAAGTTTAGGTGGAGAGCAGCTCTAGTAAGGAGCACCCTGCAACACCAGCGACACTCTAGATTTGCTCACCTCAAATATCTGTTTATCTAGCAAAGTTTTTAAGCATTGGATCAGCACAGTGCTAGCCACGCCAAGCTAGATAGTGACAAAGTCTTTTGCCATTTGTACAGCAAAGTCTTTAAGCATAGGCTTGACACAGTGTCAACCTTGCCGAGCTGTAAAATGACAAAAGCCATTTACCACTCCAGGCACAGTATTACAGCTTTGGACTGGTAAAATACCATCCAAGCCAACCTGGAATGAGTAAAAGCAACCCCTGACACTTGCTTCGCTCTCATTAGAGCTCATCGGAGAGGTTTAGCTTTGTCCAAACACAAGGGAGCACCCAGTATAAGTCAAAACAAATCCCTTTCAGGGTTAGAGTGCTGCATAAATTATGCAAAAAAAGAGAATAGAGAACTCTGGGTAGTTCCCAAGTTTAGGTGGAGAGCAGCTCTAGTAAGGAGCATCCTGCAACACCAGCGACACTCTAGATTTGCTCACCTCAAATATCTGTTTATCTAGCAAAGTTTTTAAGCATTGGATCAGCACAGTGCTATCCATGCCGAGCTAGATAGTGACAAAGTCTCCACCTAAACTTGGGAACTACCCAGAGTTCTCTATTCTCTTTTTTTTGCATAATTTATGCGGCACTCTAACCCTAAAAGTGATTTGTTTTGACTTATACTGGGTGCTCCCTTGTGTCTGGACAAAGCTAAACTTCTCAGATGAGCTCTAATGAGAGCGAAACACGTGTCAGGGGTTGCTTTTACTCATTCCAGATTGGCTTGGATGGTATTTTACCAGTCCAAAGCTGTAATACTGTGCCTGGAGTGGTAAATGGCTTTTGTCATTTTACAGCTCGGCAAGGTTGACACTGTGTCAAACCTATGCTTAAAGACTTTGCTGTACAAATGGCAAAAGACTTTGTCACTATCTAGCTCGGCGTGGATAGCACTGTGCTGGTCCAATGCTTAAAAACTTTGCTAGATAAACAGATATTTGAGGTGAGCAAATCTAGAGTGTCGCTGGTGTTGCAGGGTGCTCCTTACTAGAGCTGCTCTCCACCTAAACTTGGGAACTACCCAGAGTTCTCTATTCTCTTTTTTTGCATAATTTATGCACCACTCTAACCCTGAAAGGGATTTGTTTTGACTTATACTGGGTGCTCCGTTGTGTCTGGACAAAGCTAAACCTCTCCGATGAGCTCTAATGAGAGCGAAACACGTGTCAGGGGTTGCTTTTACTCATTCCAGGTTGGCTTGGATGGTATTTTACCAGTCCAAAGCTGTAATACTGTGCCTGGAGTGGTAAATGGCTTTTGGCATTTTACAGCTCGGCAAGGTTTACACTGTGTCAAACCTATGCTTAAAGACTTTGTCACTATCTAGCTCGGCGTGGATAGCACTGTGTTGATCCAATGCTTAAAAACTTTGCTAGATAAACAGATATTTGAGGTGAGCAAATCTAGAGTGTCGCTGGTGTTGCAGGGTGCTCCTTACTAGAGCTGCTCTCCACCTAAACTTGGGAACTACCCATAGTTCTCTATTCTCCTTTTTATTTTTTTTGCATAATTTATGCGGCACTCTAACCCTGAAAGGGATTTGTTTTGACTTATACTGGGTGCTCCCTTGTGTCTGGACAAAGCTAAACCTCTCCGATGAGCTCTAATGAGAGCGAAACACGTGTCAGGGGTTGTTTTTACTCATTCCAGGTTGGCTTGGATGGTATTTTACCAGTCCAAAGCTGTAATACTGTGCCTGGAGTGGTAAATTGCTTTTGTCATTTTACAGCTCGGCACGGTTGACACTGTGTCAAACCTATGCTTAAAGACTTTGCTGTACAAATGGCAAAAGACTTTGTCACTATCTAGCTCGGCGTGGATAGCACTGTGCTGATCCAATGCTTACAAACTTTGCTAGATAAACAGATATTTGAGGTGAGCAAATCTAGAGTGTCGCTGGTGTTGCACCTAACCTTGGGAACTACCCAGAGTTCTCTATTCTCTTTTTTTGCATAATTTATGCGGCACTCTAACCCTGAAAAGGATTTGTTTTGACTTATACTGGGTGCTCCCTTGTGTCTGGACAAAGCTAAACCTCTCCGATGAGCTCTAATGAGAGCGAAACACGTGTCAGGGGTTGCTTTTACTCATTCCAGGTTGGCTTGGATGGAATTTTACCAGTCCAAAGCTGTAATACTGTGCCTGGAGTGGTAAATGGCTTTTGTCATTTTACAGCTCGGCAAGGTTGACACTGTGTCAAACCTATGCTTAAAGACTTTGCTGTACAAATGGCAAAAGACTTTGTCACTATCTAGCTCGGCGTGGATAGCACTGTGCTGATCCAATGCTTAAAAACTTTGCTAGATAAACAGATATTTGAGGTGAGCAAATCTAGGGTGTCGCTGGTGTTGCAGGGTGCTCCTTACTAGAGCTGCTCTCCACCTAAACCTGGGAACTACCCAGAGTTCTCTATTCTCTTTTTTTGCATAATTTATGCGGCACTCTAACCCTGAAAGGGATTTGTTTTGACTTATACTGGGTGCTCCCTTGTGTCTGGACAAAGCTAAACCTCTCCGATGAGCTCTAATGAGAGCGAAACACGTGTCAGGGGTTGCTTTTACTCATTCCAGGTTGGCTTGGATGGTATTTTACCAGTCCAAAGCTGTAATACTGTGCCTGGAGTGGTAAATGGCTTTTGTCATTTTACAGCTCGGCAAGGTTGACACTGTGTCAAACCTATGCTTAAAGACTTTGCTGTACAAATGGCAAAAGACTTTGTCACTATCTAGCTCGGCGTGGATAGCACTGTGCTGATCCAATGCTTAAAAACTTTGCTAGATAAACAGATATTTGAGGTGAGCAAATCTAGAGTGTCGCTGGTGTTGCAGGGTGCTCCTTACTAGAGCTGCTCTCCACCTAAACTTGGGAACTACTCAGAGTTCTCTATTCTCTTTTTTTGCATATATATATATATATACATATACATACATATATATATATCTACAGTGTAGTGTAATAAAATCATACAACCAATGCTTGCAAAAGCCTTTGGGTATGATTCCAACATGCCTATGTTTGGAATTACCATTATGTAGCTGGACACAGGTAGTGACCTATGTCCAGTACACGCATAAAATGTCATCCCTGCACTCACGACGTCTGGGAAAATGGTCCTGGAAGTAGTGGGGGCACCTCTGCTAGTGCAGGGGTGCCCTCACACACAGGTACTCTACACCCTGCCTTCTGGGCTGGAAGGACTGCCATAGGATTGACTTATGAGTTACCTGGTGCAGTGTACGTGACAGTAAACGGGTGCTTGCACCTTTTCATGCAGGCTTCAATGCCAGTCCTGCAGAAGCCTTTGCATGGGCTCCCTAGGGGAGGCAAAAGATATGCTGCAGCCCATAGGGATCCACTGGAACTCCAAAGCCCTGGGTACCTAGGCACAATATGCAAGGGACTTATAGTGGGGCACCAGTATGTCAATTGTGAATGAAATACTGCTTTATCAGTATTCAACAACCATAATTTAGGGGAGAGAGCATAACTACTGGGGTCCTGGTTAGCAGGATCCCAGTAGATACAGTCAAACACACTGACAAAATAGTCAAACACACTGACAAACAGGCCAAAAGTTGGGGTAACCAAGCTAGAAAGAGGCTACCCTCCTACATAACCCCTCCAAACGAAGGACAATAAGGCTAACTTTGGCCAGTCAAGACTTTATTGTCTAAGTGGTGATAAGTGGAGAGTAGCTCTGCAGCAAAGTGGTTACTCCCTTTATCATCCACTATGTGGTCCCGTCCCTGTGGGGAGGTGAACCACCCTGTGTGGTTAGCTGTGGCTAGAGAACAGTGAAACTTTGGACTCTGAGATTCCCTATTTCTAAGGTTATCAAGTAGTTTTAAAGTGGTGCAGTATGACTGTCGTTGGGATCATATAGTAGGACATGGCTGCTGTCCTAAGGATTGCAATGCCAGAGGCTAAAGCAGGTCAAAATGTTTGACCCCATGGCTCTAAAAGAGGACAGGGCCGCTGTCCTTCTTGGGAAAGAGCAGGACAGGGTTGCTGTCCCAAGGGCTCTACATAAGGACAGGTTTACTGTCCTATAGGATTAGAGGATGTCAAGGGGTGCTGCACTAAAGTGTCTCTTGGTAAGTTGGAAGGTTGCTTCAAATTGTCTAAGACAGGGCAGAATTTCTGTGCTGTCTTAGATTCCCCACAACGAGGGAATTTTACCTCAGGGAGTTCAGCTGTGGTAGCTTTTGATTACCTTGGCAAAAGTTCCCCCCTAGAAGAGTGTCTCCCACCACAGGAGTGCTATCCTTAGAGGTAGGGTGGGTAGGGGATACTTTGGTACCCCTTTTACCTGTGGTGTGAGGAGGATCCTGAGGCTTCAGGGCTCTTCTCTTCTTTGCTTTTTAATCTCACTTGAGATTAAAGGAAGCAATTCTTTGGAAATACCCAGCATGGATGCATGGGTGTGAAACTCTACCTCAGCCCTACTTGAGGCCTCGAGGTCATTTCCTAGGAGACAATCTAGAGGTAAGCTAGGTGACACCACCACCTGCTTAGGGTCAGTAACTCCACCCCAACTAAATTGCACTACAGCTAAGGGGAGAGACTGAGTGGAGTTATTCACATCAGTTACTTGGTACTGGTGGCCAAGTAGGTGTTTTGCAGGTGACATTAGGGGCCATATTTATACTTTTTGACGCAAAACTGCGCTAACGCAGTTTAGCGTCAAAAAATGTTGCGCCGTCTAACGCCATTCTGAAGCGCCATGCGGGCGCCGTATTTATGGAATGGCGTTAGCCGGCGCAAGCAGACCGGCGCTGCCTGGTGTGCGTGGAAAAAAACCACGTAGACCAGGCAGCGCCAGCGTTGGGCAAAAATGACGTTAGGGCGTCTTAAAATGGGGCAAGTCAGGTTGAGGCAAAAAAATCGTCTTAACCCGACTTGCGCCATTTTTTAACGACGCCCATCCCCCATCAACATGACTCCTATCATTGTAAAGATAGGAGTCATGCCCCCTTGCCCAATGGCCATGCCCAGGGGACTTATGTCCCCTGGGCATGGTCATTGGGCATAGTGGCATGTAGGGGGGCACAAATCAGGCCCCCCTATGCCAAAAAAAATTATTAAAAAAAAAAAAAAAAATACTTACCTGAACTTACCTGAATGTCCCTGGGGTGGGTCCCTCCGTCCTTGGGTGTCCTCCTGGGGTGGGCAAGGGTGGCAGGGGGGGTCCCTGGGGGCAGGGGAGGGCACTCTGGGCTCATTTTGAGCCCACTTGTCCCTTAACGCCATGCCTGACCCAGGCATTAAAAAGCGGCGCAAATGCGCCGTTTTTGGCCACGCCCACTCCCGGGCGTCATTTTTGCCCGGGAGTATAAATACCACGTAAAGGCCTGGGAGTCATTTTTTAAGACGGGAACGCCTCCCTTGCATATCATTAACGCAAGGAAGGGGTTCACGCTAAAAAATGACGCACACTCCGGGCACTTTGGCGCCCGAAGCGTCTAACGCCATAGTATAAATATGGCGTTAGTTGGCGTTAGTTTAGCGTCGAATTTGCGTCGAAAAAAACGACGCAAATTCGGCGCAACCAGAGTATAAATACGGCCCTAGGTTTCCAGACACTAAAGTGATACTGGCACCTGTGTCCCTATAGGCCTCTGCCTCAACACCATTTATTTGAATTAACTGCTTGTACTTAGCCATGTTAAGGGGACAAGCAGCCAGGGTGGCAAAGTCATTGCACCAGGTGAGACATAAACTGTCTTGGGGGTTTCTACATCTACCCCAGTTTCTATGATGGCCCCAAAAGTGAATCCATCTACAACTTTACTTTGACTATTGCAAGTAGTCCCACCACTATTACTATTTCTACTACTAGGAGTACTAGAAGTGGAAGTTGGTGTAGGAGTTGTGGTAGGCTCATGGGCTTTCCCTGGGCAGGACTTTTCCCCTGGCCTAAGGCGTTTATTGCTGCACAAAGGTTATTTGGTGTGTGCAGATGAAGTAGAAGAAAAAGCTTTATTCCCAACCCTAGGGGAGTATTGTGGACCTGATAAGGAGTCTTTACTTCTGTCTTTGTCCCCACCTTTATCCTGAGGTTTACCTTATTTCTTCTTTTCCTTGTCACCCCCTGTATGAGCTTTTCTGCTCACCCTTGTTCTGACCCATTTGTCTGCCTTCTTTCCCAATTCTTGGGGTGAGGTCAGATCTGACTCTACCAAGTAGTGGTGCAACAAGTCAGACACACAGTTATTCAAAATATGCTCTCTCAGAATCAGATTATATAAGCCCTCATAGTCAAACACTTTATTGCCATGTAACCAACCTTCTAAAGCTTTTACAGAACAGTCCACAAAGTCAACCCAATCTTGTGAGGACTCTTTTCTGGTTTCCCTGAATTTAATTCTGTTTTGTTCAAAGGGTAAGCCAAATCCATCTAAGTAATAGAACCCACCCCAGAACCCAGGAAAGTGGGAGTAAATCACAGGAACTTTCCTTGAACACACAAGAAAACGAGAAAGAAGATATTGCAAGAACCAAAAGAGACTGCAAGACACCAACAGTGGATTCCTAGACCTGAAGACCTTTGGAAGAAGAGGACCAAGTCCAAGAAGCACAGAAGAAAGAGTCCAGGAAGAACAGGAGCCCCTGCTAACCCGGATGAAGGTGCAAAAGAAGAACACACTGGTAAAGAACAACATTTAGTACTGCACCCAAGAAGACAGATGCAGGTTCCTGGTTGGTGCAGATGATGCACCATGCCGGATGGATGATGGCAGTCTGGTTTGCGTCACTGAACAACAAGCCTTGGTAACTGCAAAGCTCGCGGTATGAGGAAAATGGAGCTGCAGTGACCAGGAAGACCAGGTTGACTCTACCCAGGAGGGAGAGTCAGAGGGGGCCCCCAGCAACTCAGACAGCCCACAGAAGACCAGGCAGTGTGACCAGGAGTCCCACCGGACGAGGACAAGGAAGATGCAAAAGGAGGCAGCACTATAAAAAAGAATCCCAAACCGCCAGAGAACCATGCAGGAAGCTGTGCGTCACAGGAAGGAGTGCTGGGGCCGGAGCATCATGGTGCATGAAGAACTTCGTGGAAGAATGCCAACAAGCCTTGGCAACTGCAAAATCACGGTGCATGGGGGTACTGTCTTGCGTGGGGATGCAAGCTTTTACCGCCACCAAGGTTGGACAGTAGGATGTCGGGACCATCGGGACCACTTCAGTTCACCAACCATCCATGCACTTCATCAGGAGATGGGACCCAAGCCACCGGTCTTCAATGCAGAGGGTGCCTGCTGGAACAGGCGAGTGATACTTTCACTCCTAGGGAGATTCCTTCACTCTTCTGGTGCAGGCTGAATACTGGCTCTCCTCTGAGGATGCCCGACCAGGAAACAGTTGCTGAAAGGAGCTGAAGATGCAAAGTTGCAGAAGTCATCTTTGCTTCTTTGTTGCAGTTTGTAGAGTTCCTGAAGGGTTCAGATGCAGTTTCTTCGGTAAGAAGGTGAAGTAAAGAATGCAGAGTATTCCTGTTGGAGCCTTGTTATCCGAATCTGAAGAACAACCCAAAGAAAAGACCCTAAATAGCCCTGAAAGGGGGGATTGGTCACCTAACCATGTAAGCACCTATCAGGGGAGGGCTTTGACAACATCTGCTGGCACTGGCCACTCAGATGCTCCCAGAGTTCCCTGCCAACCTTGGAAACAAGATGGCAGAACCCAGGGACCCTCTGGAGGAGCTCTGAACACCACCCCTGAGGTGGTGATGGACAGGGGAGTGTTCACTCCCCTTTCCTTTGTCCAGTTCTGTGCCAGAGCAGGGACTGGGGTCCCTTAACTGGTGTAGACTGAATTATGCAAGGAGGGCATCAATTGTGCCATTCAAAGCATTTCCAGTGGCTTGGGGAGGCTACCCCTCCCAAGCTTGCAACACCAATTTCCCAAAGGAGAGAATGTAACACCCCTCTCTCAAAGGAAATCCTTTGTTTCTGCCTCCCTAAGCTAAAGCATCTCAAGCAGCAGGAGGGCAGAAATCTGCCTGAGGGATGGCAGCACCTAGGGTTGCCTTGAAAACCTCAGAAGGCTGAAATGGCAATACTTGAGGTCTTCTAAGGAGCCCCCGGAGTGCATTGAATCATACAACCAATGCTTGGAAAAGCCTTGGGGTATGATTCCAACATGGTTGATACCAAACATGTCTATGTTCAGAGTTACCATTATGTAGCTGGACATTGGTAGTGACCTATCTCCGGTACATGCTTAAAATTACATACCCGAACTTACGAAGTCTGGGAAAATGGCCCTGGAGGTAGTGTGGGCACCTCTGCTAGTGCAGGGGTGCCCTCACACACAGGTACTCTGCACCCTGTCTTCTGGGTTGGAAAGCCTGCCAATGGGGTGAGATATGAGTGACCTGGTGCAGTGTAAGTGACAGTGAACGGGTGCTTGCACCTTTTCATGCAGGCTGCAATGGCAGTCCTGCAGAAGCCTTTGAATGGGCTTCCTATGAGTGGCAAAAGATATGCTGCAGCCCCTAGGGATCCCTTGAAACCCCCATGCCCTGGGTACATATGTACCATATACAAGGGACTTATAAGGGGGCACCAGTATGCCAATTGTGGATGGAATACTGGGTTATCAGAATCCAACAACCATGATTTAGGGTGAAAGAATCAATTCTGGGTTCCTGGTTAGCAGGATCCCAGTAGACACAGTCAAACACACTGACAAAACAGTGAAACACACTGACAAATAAGCCAAAAGCTAGGGTAATGAAGCTAGAAAGAGGCTTCCTTCCTACAGAATCACAGAAAAACATGAATGTAATCTATGATATCCAATTGTGTAACAACAGAATATTAAGAATATAAATATTTAGCTACAAAAATATCGTCACTCATGAAGTTTTTGATATCATCATTCATAATATCAATGTAATAGTTTTGGTAAAACTTTTGGTGAAAAAACTGTGCATGGCGGGGGCACAAGTTATTGTTACCTTATGGCACAAGTTATAGTTACCTGAGATAACTCTAAGTACACCAGGTGAATTTCTATGGTTTCGTACGTTTAAAATGTGAGCCTAACTATAACGTCCCTGTAACCCCTGAATTTTTAAGTGATTTTTTTAATTTCAATTCTATTTCCTAATTGTAATGTCCCAGTAACCTATATATTGATGCTAGTGGGGGTTGCCAGCAGGTAGGTATAGTTAGGACCCAGTTTCCATAAGAAAAGTGTTTTTTGATTTGCCTATATCTTTGGCGCCATTTGAAGATCTTCACAACATTTTCAGAAAAAGTTGTACTGTATCTTATTGTGCATTGTAAGTTATGGGGTGATTCGTCAAGCGGGGGCTGAGAAAAAGGGGGAGGGGGCAAAAAAGTGTATTTCCCATATTAATTCCCATTGGGATTTTGAACACGAATACAGCCTGAACCACTGGATGGAATTACAATAAATTTGCCAGAAAGCTAGCTTTTGGTCTAGAAAGCAGCTTTTTGTGATTTGTTGTAAATCTGTAGTTTTAGAGATATTAAAAGAAAAAGAAATACGGATATTGGAACGCAGAATGTCTGCACATCCTGGAGATCTTGTGAGGTCATCTGATTGGCTGTCAACGAAGTCCAAAAAAACAAATGCAAAAAAAAAATATAAAATACCCTAACTCCCTAGCCTTGGTCCTGGAGATCCCCTGGGACTCCGCCAGGGCAAAAATACATTTGTTCATGAATTTGGGTGACATTTTCAGAGGATCTGCAAAGCTTTCAAAATTAAAAAACGAAAAACCAAGCACAGTCTCCCGCGCTTGTTTGAAATGTGGTCAGGTCTCGGGCCATGTAGCTATATAAAAAATAAAGGAGGGGGACGCACAGGGCCCCCCTCCTAGGGCTGATTTGAACCCAGGGGATGGACATCTCCCCAGGGCTTCATTATGATAGTGGTGAGGGGCTTCACGGATGCTCCTCTTTTGGGCTGGTAGGAGCTCCGAGGACCACCACCTGGAAAAGTAGAGGGGAGCCACGCAAACCTCCATCCTGGGGCTTTTGAATGCCCCAAGGACCACTCCATCCCCAGGACAAAAAACGTAATAAAATCTGGGAGGACGCCAACCACCTCCCCGGACAGGCCATGTCAAGGATGTGGACCGAGCAGCCTCCTCCTGGAGTCATTAATGGCCCTGGGGACCATCACCCCCCCCCACCCCCCCAAGGCAAACTCATGCTATCTCCCTAGGTACCCACCCTTTGGACATAGCTGTTTGCTTTTGCTTGGTGGGAGCTGTGACAGCTCACTCCAGGCAAAAGCAAACACTGTTTCCAGCAAGCAGGAGCTGTAAAAATGATCCCACTTGCCGGAAGCAGCGAGTTCAAAGGGCAAACAGTTACAAAATGGTGCAATGCCTGCATTGCTCCACTTTGTAAATTTGGCGCAGTGATTTTGGCCTCGGGCTGCATTAACATAAAAAAATGATGGTAATTTGGCACGAGGAGGCATTAGAGGCTGCCCCTTATTTTGGAATGTGCAACGGTTGAAAGTGACATAGTTTGTGTCTGTATCAATTGCTGGAGTCGGTATATAATGGAGATGTGAGTAGTGAAAAATGGATGTGTGTGTTTGTCCATCACTCTGAAAGCACACAAATAAAAATGCGTTAGCAAAAAAGAGAACGCCCGAGAATTGCAATTGCTGAATGTTAGAACATTAGCTTCATTTCAAGCATGTTGGAGAATTAAGGGCTTGGGACATAAATCAATCATGTTATTCACTGAAGATGAGATGCAGTAAACCTGTGAGTCAGAAATATAAAGCATGCCTTTTGGTACCACAAGGAGCAGTCAACTAAACCACTCATCTAAAATGTCATGGTAAAGTATGCTAAATTATTGCTGTTTAAAATAATGAATAATAATAAGCCAGTGCAAATTCAGGTGATAAGAACAAATGCTGCTTCTGCTCCACTTAAATGAAAAAAACACAGGACGGGACTTCAGCATAGCCCCCTAAAGAAGTGCATATGCTGATTCCTGCATGACAAAGGGTTCATTATCATGTCAAGGGGCCTGGGAGATGAAAACATCTGAACATGGTGCATCCCCCAAACTAGGGGATGGGCCATGTGTCCAAAGATAAACCTTTGAACAGTTGGCATTCAGAGCAGTAGTATTTAACCGGCTGACTGGAGACCCTGTCACCAGCCAGGATGTCACTGAGGCCCCACAATGGAATCTTTCCCTGACTATGCATCACCTCCAGAAGAGAGCGATTTTCAGGTGCCTCCAACAACATTTCAGAAATTATACAGAATACGTAAAACATGAGAATGCAGTTTTCTTCTAATTTAAACAAAAAGAAAACAAGCTCTGATAATTTGATGGAGCTACACACTTTAAGTTGAATAATTGCTAACTTTAATGTGAGAAATGTGCTTTGACATAAAAATTGTGCAATTCAAGCACAGTGACATAAAGGGCCTGATCATGAGTTCGGTGGACGGTTTACACCGTCCGCTGAACTTCCGAAGGGGAGGTCACGCCATACTGGCTACCTCCCCTGAGTTTCCGCCACATGGCCCTGCGGGAACTAGTCTACAGCATTTTCTCCAGCTTGTAATGCTGTTTAGCACATGGTGCACCAGCACCCTTGCAATCACAGACAGTGAACATTGCGAGAGCACTGGCCAGGGGTCGCCCCTGCACTGCCCATGCCAAGTGCACTTGCAGTTCAGGGGCCCCCTGTGGCCCGCTGCACCTGTTCTCTTCCAGCATTTTTAATGGCGGTGGTAACGCCATAAAACTGCTGGCGGAAAAGTGGGTCGTAATACCCAAGGCAGTGCTGCCCTGGGAGATTGAGACCGCCGTCACCTCCAGACCGCCAGGATCTCCAATTCAGGTGGAGCAGGTGCTTCCCTAGTGTCCACCAAACTTGTAATGTGGCCCTAAGTCTTTGCTAAATTATAGTATCATGAAAACATACAATATATGTGAATGCTATAGAGTCATCACCAAAGGACTGCCGTTCAGAGCCATGAAGTGAAAAATGCTGCTAAAAATAGAGAGCTAGATGCATAAAATTCTACGGTGTTAGTGTGTGTTGCAAAACAAGTTTGATGTAGGTCCTAATGCAAGCGAGAAGCATTGCTTCCTTTCACGTGTGACTGACTCAGCTTCAACCCTACTTACATTTCAGAAGCACAAACTATCAATGTGAGTGAGTGTGCTGAAGCGTTCATTCCTTTCAGAACCATGTGTATAGAAAACAAGTCAGGCATACACTAGAATTTCTCAGGATTACTATTAGGCTAAGATGTTAAATCCTTGCTCTAAATATGAGCAGGACCTAAAACTATTTTTTTTATATTAAAAAAGATTGGTTAGGAGGAGAGTGGTGTTTTATTTTAATTTAAATAATACTTTTGACATCTGAGGGAGTCAGTGGCTGGAGCTAATTGAAAAATGTGAGATTTTTGTGAGGTGTACGAGGTTCTGAAGAACCCCTCCCTCCTCTTCATTAAATTATTACATGTTTGGTCTCCATGCCTAGGAAATTGAGTTATTATTTTGCCACTGTCACATCATTTCAGTTTAGTAGGTTGCTGCTTAGGCTGGGGCGAGTTTGACCAAAGTAAGTGCTGATAGAATTTTAACCAATTTTTTTTAGAATTAGGCTAGATTATATTTATTTTATCTTACTTTTAATCCAAGAGAATGCAAACTATCTCAGTGTCGTGAAATGATTCTTGTGCATTGTGCATGGTGGGGGTGGAAGGAGGGAAAGTAATTCACAGTATCTCAGCTGTAAACTGACCCCTTCTAGATCCAAGAGGAACCTCTGCCAAGGAGAAGAGCTGAAGAGAAGTGGGGCCCCTTCCTGTGACTGTGCTTTGTTGGGTTATCCTGCAGGTACTGCTTCTGCCTGCTAAAGGGGACAAAGACTGGACTTTATTGTGCATTCCTGCTTGAGAAGAATCTCCAGGGGCTTGGACTGAGCTTGCCTTCTGTTATGAAGTCTAGGGGCCATCAAAGACTTCCTCTGCCAGCACCTGGACTCTCTGCTCAGACTCATGCCCTGCCAAGTGGTGCCTCATCTAGTCTCTGGATCCTTGAAAGGTTAGGATGCTAGAACAAGGACTGAAATAGACACACAGGATGGCATGCGGGGACATTTTCGCACACCACCTGCAAAGTAGCTGAAAAACGACACACCAAACGCTTCACGGCTCAAATCAACACTCCACCTGCATCACAGCTGGGAGATCAATGCATCGCAGCTGGGGAAACAACACAACACCTGCTTGCAGCTGCTAATAACGACGCAAACACCACCCAGCACAGTTTTCTGACCCTGTGCAACCGGATTTCTTGCGCATCATTGTTGGGCATCAAAAATCAATACAAGCCTGTACGGATCTGATGTGCCTGTCCGGAAATCGACGCATCTCTCTCTTGCGGGACAGAAAAATTATGCAGTGCCTTCCCGACCGGAGAAGAAAACAATTCACAGTCTCGCTTGTGAGTGACAAATCAACGCATCGCTGACCTTTTCAATGCATGCTCACCAGTGCAACTTTATTTTTGACGCAAACCAGGTACTTGCATTGTTTTCTATGGAGTAAGACTCTTATTCTTTTAAAAATTGATATCTTGACTTGTGTATGTTGGATTTTTATTGTTCTGGTCTTGTTTGATTTAGATAAATATTTCCTTCTTTCTAAACTGGTGTGGTGTCCATTTTGTAGTGTTTTCACTGTATTACTGTGTGTGTTGGTACAAATACTTTACACATTGCCTTTGAGGCAAGCCTGACTGCTTGTGCCAAGCTACCAAGGGGGTGAACCGGGGTTATCTAAGAAGTGTACCTCTCTTACCCTCACTAGAGTGAGCATCCCTGCTTGGACAGAGGGCAAACTGACTGCCAACCCGAAAAATGATTTTGGGGGGTCTGGAATGTCTGAGCAATAAAAAAAATTGCCTTTAAATTTTGTGTTTATCTTGTCAAATGGGTGATTCAAAGCTGGCGGTCAAATGTCAGAATACTTCTTCTTTTAATAGTGGATTTGGGTTTATTTTACTTTCACCTTCTTTTACTGCAAAGTGAGATGCATTTTTAAAGTGAATTATGTGACAATCTGCTGGAGTAGGGGAAGTTGGATAGGAAACAATGTAGGATGTTGCCTTTTTCAACACCAAAGAAAATGTAAACACTTGTAACTGAACTGTCTGGATTCAGCGTATATGAGAGCAAAAATAAAGTACATATTTTTGTAATTCTGAAGTTTGTTGAAAACAAGTTATAAAAATTCACTGCAACCCGATTTTCATGCTTTATCATTTGTCTGCCAAATTATCTGTGAAAATCTAGTGGTCAATTCAAAGTCCCTAAAAGACCATGCGCTACAACATTGTGCTTTTGCTACATTAAAAAATCACCCTGCCTCTTGTAATTTAAATGTAGGTGGGTTGTGAACGTTTGACATTCTAAAAAGTGGGTTGTGGTTCTAAAATGCTTGGGAACCACTGATATTGACCATAAGAAACAAACTATGTTACTAGCATAAAATATTCCTTATGAAAACATTTTTAAGAGTGATCATTTGCAAGGCATTAGCATCTGTGTGAAGCACAATCTTATTAAACACATTGGGCCTCATTACGACCCTGGCGGCCGGCGGTAAGATGGTGGTAACACTTCCAACAGGCTGGCGGTGTTCCGCCAGCTATTATGACTGTGGCACAATAGCCACGGCCAAACCGCCGGCCCCACCCGAGGGCAGCGGACGCTCAGGCATAGCCCAATCGCGCATTTTGCCAGTGGAATGCGTGATGGGTGCTACTGCACCCACTGCACATCAGCATTGCCGGCGACCCAATTACGAGCTGGCAGCAATGTTGATGTGACTTTTTGCTGGGCCAGCGGAATGTAACACTGTTACCATTCCCTGGTCCAGCGGAAAACTCGAAATAGGGAGCCAGATATACCGCCAGCACTGGCAGTATACTGGCACCCACTGCTTTGGCGGTCTTTTCCAAAGACCGCCGAAGTTGAAATGAGGGCCATTATTTTGCATGTATTCACACTACTGAAACATGGAATAAACAGATTAAAATGTGGGTTTATTTAGTTCATTGATTTTGTTTATTTAGATGAGTTATAATTGCACTGAGAAATTTATTTTACAAAACCTAGTGCATAATGTCTGTGCCCTACTGAAAGATGCAAAAAGTAGCCAGTGGTCACCAGGACACTGTTTACCTTCTTTTCTTGTAGTGGGAAGTTTTGAAAATGGAGGGGGGGGGTAACACTTACTCTTAACTGTAAAAAGTTAACAAAGCAAGAGGGACTGCCCTCTTCTATGTAGGGTTCAGGAGGGTTTCTCCTCCAGTGTCGCACTAGCCTAGAGTGCTATCAGGAAGTGCCCTTGGGCTGGTCTGACAGATTTGTGTTTGGGACACTTTTTAGCAGTTGGCTGATTTTAAGCTCTGCTGGACTGGTTTTTACTGTTCATTTCCCAGGTATGACCACAAACATTGCCGGCAGCAAGCACAAATGCATGCATTCTCCCATACCTTGCAAAATACCCATACAGAGTGTCCTTACAAGCTCATAACTGGTCTGATTTGCAAATGTGGTCCACTTTTTTACCTATATGGTTTGTTAAATGGAGCCACAACAACTGAGTTCACTGTTAGGCACTATTCCAAAGGATCTCTGGCAAAGAGCTTGCCTGTGGGGCCCGTCGGGCATTGCAGCGCCGGCCCGAAGAGAAGCAGTCCCGATGATGAAGAATGCCACCTATCAGTGGGTGAGGGCTTTTCTTGCTTCTAACTAATGACATGCCTCATGTGACCTGTGTCTTCCCCTAATTTAGTTTGTGGAACACAATTCACAGAACAGTGAGCTCAGTTTTTATGACTATCGTACATCAGGGGACTGCACATTGGACCGTTATTTTCTTTTGTGCCCAAGCCTATTCTTTGTCCAAGTCCAACCTTATTCTTCTCGAGAGAAATTTGTGAATAAAATGGATTCAAATAGTTTATTTGTACGCAAAAGTTTCACATACACATGTTCAAAAGTCATAGGCCCTGAAAGGCCACTCGTTAATTATTCAAGTATTTCCATGTTGTGCCAAGTTAATGAAACCTGACTTTCCACAGGAGTTGATACATTTTTTTCTTTCAAAATAAGCTAAGGTTGACTCTAATGTCAAAATTACCTCCAATGTGCTACTTTTTGTAGGTGCCATTAATATCTCATGCGTACCCTTAAAGACGAAAGCCTACATACAATGTGCTAATAGCACAATTTTGATGTAAGTTCCATCCATATACTTTAGGGAACCTTTATGTCAAAAATTACTTCTTGTATGCCAGGTCCTGCATTTTTTCACGTATGATTGCCTTCCCTCTCATATGGCATGGTTGCGGCCCACTTATGCCAAAAATTATTTTCCAATGTGCCAGTGTCAGTATTGTGCTGCTGCTTCTGCAATGCAAGGAATTCCTCCAATTTGACAGCCTAATCCTTTCCTATGTGTCTCTTATGTCAAGCATTACCTCTAATATGTCAGAGGCAGCACTTTATCACAGTTGCCCCATCCCATATGCCATGATGTTCCTCTCTAATGCCAAGAAGTACCTTGAATGTGCCAGTGACAGCTTTTTGTCACCGGTTCCTCCTACACCAAAATTTTCTCCAGTATGCAAGCACCAATTTTTCCCATGGTTGCCCCAGCTGCCAAGTAGTACCTCTAGTATTCCGGTATCAAGTATTAATTTTAATATGCCAGTGCTAATATTTCAAAGCCCTGGGTAAAACTTTGATCATGCAGGAGCAATCTGAGTATATTTGGTAATTCAACATTACTTTTAACATGGAATTACCTTTGGTTGCCTCAATAGTACAAGAAGTGCTTTCAAAATGCAAGGGCCAAAAGCAGATTTACAAGCAGAACCCACATTCTCACACACACTCACTTATATTGACTGACTCAGCTCATTCTCCCTCCCTCACCTATGCTCATTAATTCTCTATAGCTCACTTGCACTCATTCATTCTCATTTAATCTCTTGCAGTTACCCTCAAACACTCACACTCACGCTAACTGTGACTCACACATATTTTCTCACTGACAATCATTTGCACTCACTCTTAATAACACCCACTGATTCTCATTTTTTCTCAGTGACTGAACCACTAATTCCCAATCTTTTACTCTTGGTCATTTATAATCATTCATTCCCACTCCCTCCCTAACATTCCTTTTCACTCAATCTTGCTCACTTATTATCAGTCATTCACACATGTTTGAAGTAATTTCACTCATTGTCATGCATTCTGACTTACTCGTGGTCAGTTGCTGACACTCAATGACATTGATTGTTAACAAACCTGTTTTTCTCTCATACATTCTCACCTACATGAATGCCCACACCATAGTTTTAAAGGCATGTTCTTTCTTTTACCTCAGCTGCCAACAATGGTCCTATTGCAGCTACTCTTGCTTCAGTTTTTATTGCACCAATAGTGAATAACAAAATATAATTCATTACTAGTATTACAAAAAATGAACTAAAAACAAGGACGGTGTGGCCCAAAAGCCCATAAAGGCACTGATTTTGCCACCCTTGAAGTCAAGGGCCACAAAGGTAGTGCCAGGGGATGTAAGGGGCAAGTCAGGATTTACAGGTGCAACTCTGGTGGCCCCTAAATGGTGCTCATGGGATGAGGATGAGCAAATGTTATTACCAAATTTGGAGTCTCAGAAGTTAACCTGGCTTTCCCCTTGTAAGTGTTATCAGGGCAACCTGCTGAAATTGATCTGGGTAAAAGTCTTGGAGTGAAGAGTTTATCACACCCATTATTTACACCTTGGGGTCGAGTTTGCAGTAGTCACAATTCAGCCCGGCGCACTGTCAAAAGTTTGCATAGAAAAAATGTTTTGCCTAGGTGCTTAAACATTGCCTAATGTTAACTGTATACTCTGAGAGATCTCATCCCATCCAATACATATTGATGGAATTATAAAGTAATGTTTTTCAATCAAATTTCAAGTCAAAAAAATCCAGGCTACCTGGAGAAGGGCAACTACAAAAATGCAGAAACTTGAAGGTACACATGCACGGAAGGACATCAGGAGATATTATTTGTCAGCTGGAAAGATGGTGCAGCAGCTTCAGCCAAGGGAATGGAACAAAGACACTTCTGGACAAACTAAACAAACATTTTGCATAATCTGGGTGGAGGCTCTAGAGATGTTGCAAAGTCTGAATGTGAGATTGGAGTTTTTTAGCTGATTCTAGTTATAAGAAACATTTTATATTGGAAATTATGACTCTCACTAACCAAACCTTTTCTATGTTTCTATTTATTAATGCCATCATGTTGCTTTCCATTTGTCAGATGATGCCTCTCATTTTAACAGAACACAGAAACAAGACCTCATGCTCAGAGTTTTTCTTCATGGGATTCTCCAGTCAACCACAAATGCAGTCTGCGTTCTTTGCAGTTTTGCTGTTGATGTACCTTCTTGCCCTGTTGGGAAATGTCCTCATTATCCTCATCATATCAACAGATGATCATCTTCACACCCCCATGTACTTCTTTCTAATCAATCTGGCTGTACTGGACATCAGCCTGACCTCATGTATCATCCCGAAATTTCTAGCGATCCTGCTCTCCGAGACAAAGTCCATCTCGTACTTTGGTTGCATGACACAGCTTTACCTGCTGACCTGGAGTCTGGGCACTGAGCTCATGCTTCTCACCCTGATGGCTTTTGATAGGTATGTTGCAATCTGCATTCCTCTCCATTATCTAATAATCATGTGTAAGAAATCTATGCTTCCCTTGCTGCCATCATCTGGTTTGCTGGCTTGTGTAATGCCACAATCCACACTAGTTACATTCTGAAGCTGTCCTTCTCTGAAAAAAATTATTTAGACCATTTCTTCTGTGAAATACCAGCAGTTCTAAAAGTTTCACTCTCTGATACCTACCTTGTCAGCATTTCAGTCCTAGTGACAGACATCTTCCTTGGCATGCTCTGCTTTATCTTCATATTAGTATCGTACATACAAATTCTGACATCTATTGTCAAGATGCGCTCTACTGAGAAGAAAATGAAGGCCTTCTCTACCTGTGCGTCCCACATTATGGTGGTAACTTTGTACTGTGGAAGCACGATCTACGCTTATATACTTCCTGCATTAGGCTATGGTAGTAATGGAAATAAGGTAGCTTCTGCCTTGTATGCTCTTGTTTCTCCAGTAGTAAATCCAATGCTCTATAGTCTGAGGAATGCTGAGGTAAAGCAAGCTTTCTTCAAGATCTTTGCTAGATATATTTTGCAGCGGACAAAATAGTGTGTTTTAGTGGTAGCTATGGTTATGTCACCATGCCAATCATTGACATTATTACGAGATTTGAGGTGGCATTAACCTTTCCCTGGACAAATATTCGATGTTATGATAATAATTAATTACACCGTGATTGCACCATTATCAAGTTGCACCAATTTATTTCAACTGTATCTCATTTAAACCAGAAGTATTTGAATGGCTGAGAGACCTCTTCATTGAAAATGTGTTCATCATTAAACTTTGGGAATGGCAATATTGAATAAAGCTCCCACTATTATTTATCAACTGAGCATTTCATGTGAACAATACATGTGAAGGAAAACTACTTTGCAGATTGCTTTTTGAATTGGGTTTTGCATTAACATTGCATTGAGATTTCACACCATTTCATAGAACTCACATACCACAACAAAGATAAACATATATTTTCACAGATAATTTGCGTATAGAGTGCTTCTTCAGGGGTTGTATGAGTATCATCTTAAATGTGTTACAGTCAATAAAATAAGACAGCCTTCAGAATTTTAGTAAGGGAATCTATGGAAGTCTGTAGAAGAGGATTGTATTTTTTTGCTAGAAGAGACTACCCCATAGAAAGACTTTGAGTAGAAAGAGATCTGTTACCTTTTAGCAATGAATGAAGAATAGAATTCCCAGTATGCATGTCTTTGTTCTGGTAGTTGTTCACTGCAAAGACAATCAAGCACTGTATGTCAAACCAACTGCTTAAAATTATTTGAATCAGCTATGTAAAACCAAAGTAAAGAACTCCAAGCTTGTGTAATATGGTCTTTCATTTTATACTTAGGCCAATATTTATACCCGGTTTGCGCTGAATCAGCACCATTTTTGTATGCTAATTCAACGCAAACCTAACTGCAAATGTATACGTTGGCATTAGACATGTCTAGTATCAAAGTTATGGAGTTAACGTTGTTTTCTGGACGTGAAACCCTACCTTGTGACAATGAGATGCAAGGTAGGCGTTCCCATCCAGAAAAGGACGATATGGCCTTTGCCCCATATTTATCCCCCGTGCTAAAATCCAGCACGGGGACGAGGACCTTAAATAATGATGCTAAGCTTGCTCTGTGCCATTATTTAACGCATGGGTATGGGCAGGCATAAGGGGACCTGCAGGCATATTTCCATGGTCAGAGACCATGTAAAGTGGCCACAGGTGCCATGCCCTGGCCCCAGGGACACAAACACCAGAGGGACACAACAGGAAGGAGGACCCATCCCAGGTTAGTCCTGGTAAGTTTTTTTTAATTTTTTTTTTTTCCCTGCTCGGGGGCCCTGACTTGGGGCCCCTTGCATGGTGCTTCATCCCCTGGGCATGGCCATTGGGGTAATGGGCATGGCTCCTGTCTTTACTAAGACAGGAGCCATGTCCATTGGGATTCTGTGCCAGAAATGGTGCTATTCTGCTTAGAGGGAATTTTTCTGCCTCTAAACAGTGTAGCGCCATAATTTGGTGCAAAAGCCCTGGTTTCCCCTGCACCTCCCCTGCCCCGTTAGCGTCCTTTCCAAGGATGCTAACAGGGTATTAGCGCCGGCCTGCGCCATTCCATAAATATGGCACCCGGCTGGTGTCTTGCAATGGCGCTAGCCGGTGTTATACTTTTTCACGCAAAACTGCGCTAACGCTGTTTTGCGTGAAAAAGTATAAATCTGGCCCTTAGAATGTGGGTTTCTTGAAACCAATAGTACATGGCATCTTAATAGTCAACAGACAACGTTCCAACTGCCTATACTGCCCAAGTCCAATGCTTATTGTCAAGAAGTAGTAATATTTGCTTTATTTAGTCAACTTCCAACTATGGGGCAGATTTAAGAGCCCCTACAACCTCATTGAACCACATTAGCATCATTTTTTTATGCTATTGTGGCCAAACGCGGCCAAACTCACAGTGCCAAAGTGGTGCAATGCATGCATTGCATCATGTTATAACCCTTTGCGCCACATTATGCCTGCACCAGGAGTAATGAATGCAAAGGGGGCGTTCCACCATTATGGGGGCTGAAAAAATTCTGCAAATAAATCTAAGACATTTCTTTGCGTCATTTTTTCAGCACTTTTAACACCTTTTCAGGTGGCACACCATTGTTTACTATGGGCCTAAATGAGCTTCGCAGGATTAGCGCCAACATTTTTTACGCTAATCCTGCAAAGCTCCGAACTAGCATAAAAATTTTGGACGCTAGTTCCCTAACTACTGCCATGATGCTCCGTATCTTGGGAACAGCACACACACAGTGGCTTTAGGGGGGGCGCTAAGGGGCGCAAGAAAGGTGGTGCTGCCCTGGATGCAGCTCCATTTTTCTAAAATAAGCCTTATGTTTTTACTTGGTGGGTACAAAGATGTAACTATGGTGAAGTTAAAACGTAATCATTATTAATATTGCTATATTAAAGATAAGTGCTGCTATTATTATTATTAGTAGTATTACTATTATGATAACAATCATACTGATTAAGGATATTGAAAGTCACGGAGGAGATCAGAACCAATTTAAATGAGGCTGAGCTATGAGGTGACTTACAATATCTTTCAACATACTGCAGAAGGTATTTTTTACATTCTTTACATGGTCACAACAATCACTTTTCCCACTAAAATATATTGGGATCAATTAAATCTGACTGAGATTAATTAAAGACTAGTTCAGAGTGAATGGTAACTCAGAGAGAGTCCTTTCTTTTAATCCACTACGTGCAAATAATCATCATACTACTATTAAACCCTCCTTTGTGCTGGTCCCTGTTCATTTTGGAAAAACTGATCATAAGGAGTAAAAGTGTTGGCTGCTAGCTCTGCCAGCGGGTATTATCATGTCACAGGATTGTCGTCCATGTTATTAATCTATATGCGAAAACATATCTTGCAAGATAGCAACTATACCAAAATGATTATTTAATACCTGTCAGACAACAAATAAGCAATCCTAAATTATCCTAATAACTCATTATGCACTCGTAATGTGCTAATCCTACAAATCTACCTTGTGTTGACCAACCTTCGATGAAAAGTAAACAAGACTGATAAAAATACAGTAGCATTTATGAATTCAGATGTTCTCCATAAGTATTCTTATTTAATAATGATATGGAATTACAATCTTGCATTTATTGCTATAAACATTGTGAGATCATGACCACTGCATTTGGGTTGGGTGGTTTAGTTTGGAAGCGAAGGACTCATGCCCAACAACAAGCATGCTTTAACATCTGAAGGTGTATCACTACAGGCAATATGTAAGAGCTGTGAGAGAGGAAAGAGAGGGAGAAACAGCACCTTCCAGTGGAGCAAGACCATATGTCTGAGTTAGATACTCAGCTTGGAGAGATTGCTCCAGAATATAATAGAGTTGGGAGCTTTTGCCTTGATTGTAAACAAATACTAACTATAGGTGAGCAGTCAGTCACTCTGATGAAGAATGCTGTAAAAAAACACATGTGCTATTTTTGTCTTCTGTTTCTTCAGTTTGATTTACAGTTATGAATTTTTAAGGACTTTTTTTTGTCCTAGTTGACATTTTATTTAAAACAAGTACCAAAAAGATTTACAAACTTTTATGAAAATTACTAAACATTTTTAAAAAAATCCACAAAAAAGAAAAAAGAACCTCAGAGGGACACCGGAGGATGGGGGACCCCATCACAGGTGAGTAGGGTAAGTAGAGGTAATTTTTTATTTTTTTTAATTAAAGTGCAATCAGGGGCCATCTTGGGGCCCCCTGCATTGCAAAGGGTGCAATGGCCATGCCCAGGGCTCACTTGTCCCTGTGCTGGCCATTGGGGTAGTGGGCATTACTCTGTCTTTTATAAGACAGGAGTCAGGTGGTATGGATGGTTTGCATCAGGAAATGATGCTAGGCTGGTTAGAGGCATTTGTTTGACTCTAACCAGCCTAACTTCATTTTTTGGTGCAAAACCCCCTTACCCTATACCGCCACCCCCCCCAGCTAATGTCATTTGTTTTTTTACGCTAGCCCACTCTTTGTACCGGCTTACAGGATTCCATTAATATGGCGTCCGCCTGGCGCTCTGGAATCACGCAAGCCAACGTTATACTTTTTGAAACAAAACGGCATTTGCACAGTTTTGTGTCAAAAAGTATAAATTTGAGCCTAAGTGCTTTACTTAGGCACTTTTATCTACATTTGCACTGACTGCACGTATTCTAACATTGGCTTAAGATGCCTGACAGTTTTCTGTTTTCCTAGGGTAAATATGTTGTCCCTCTTCCATGTCTTTACACTACATATGGTGAGTGGGCACTAAGATCTGTTCATGTGATCAAGGTTTTTGCCAAAATGTGTAAATGATTTATGGAATAAAACTTTCTTCAATAGAATTCCTTGTGTGGATCAGCTATTTATAAACACACCAGTAGGTAGTTATAGTGAGGGCCTAGTTTCCAATGGAAAATCATTTTTTGTTTTGCCCATAACTTTGGTGCCGCTTAATGAAATTTTCAAAATATGTGTCCCATCTTCTACTACCCTTCAGGGCCCCAGAGAGCACCACCTCCCCGGGGATTATGAAACAAATTGGATGGGGCAGTGTCGGCCCCCATCCTTTTGCCAGTAGGGCCCTTGGGACTACCACCTCTCTGTGGCCATGAAGAACATTGAAACAAGGAAGGGGGCACGGGCCCCCTCTTCAGGGACTGGCTCTAAACAACAAAGGAAGAAGGCCCCCCTCCTGGAGGCTTTTATGGAACTGGGGACTGCCGCCCTCCAGGGCTAGCTTCTATGTCCGTAGGTGTCCTGCATTGGGGCATAGTAGTTTGTTGTCCCTTAGCAGAAGGTATGACAGCTCTCCAAGCTAGAGCAAACTATAAGTCTGCTCCCAGTGGGCTGAAGCAGGAATGCAGCTCCTGCCCTCTGGAAGTGGACTTTTCTTTTACTTTCCTGCCTGCTGGCAAAATGGGTACACACACCTGTTGCACCCCTTTGGCCCTTTCTGTAATATGGCCCCAAGAGTTTCTAATATTAAAAACTGCATTACAATTAATAGTTGTAACAACAAAGCAAATGTAACATAATACATTCTGGGGGTCATTCTGACCTCAGTGGTAAAAGGCCTATACCGCCGGTCAGAACTCCGCCATACTACCGCCGCGGCCGCGGTAAACCGCCACGGTCATTCTGACCATCAACTGTGAAACCGCCAAAAACCCGACATCCAAGGAAGGCCGCCTCATCAGCGGGCCGCGGAAAACTGGAGATGACCAAACCTCCACCGCCACGCCAACACAAACACGCCCATGCCATTCTGACCCACAAATCCACGCGGCAGTCTTTAAACCGCGGTATTCCATTGGCGGTACACACCGCTGCGCTCAAAATACACACACAGCTCCAAAACACAGCCACATTGGACAATTTGAAATACACACACCTGACACACATACAAACAACACTCCCACACATCCAATCAACTATAAAACACACACCCACATCACCCACAAACCCCTACGACCGAAGATCAGAGACGAAGGAGAGAGAGACACATCACAGAATAGAGAGCTACATCACACAGAGGCACACTACACCATCACACACACCACATAGAAGCACAAAGCACCACACACCAACACACTCATCACCATATACACCACCCCACACCTCATCCACACCACCCCATGGCACCCCAAAGGCACCCACGCTTTTCGGACCAAGAACTCCGGGTCATGGTGGAGGAAATAATAAGAGTTGAACCCCAGCTCTTCGGCTCACAGGTGCAGCACACCACTATAGCCAGGAAGGCGGAGCTATGGCAGCGGATCGTGGACAGGGTCAACGCGGTGGGACAGCATCCCAGAAATCGAGACGACATCCGCAAACGCTGGAACGACTTACGGGGAAAGGTGCGCTCGATGGTCTCGCGACACAACATCGCAGTGCAGAAGACTGGCGGGGGACCCCCACCCACTCCACCCGAATTCACAGCATGGGAGCAAGAGGTACTAAACATCCTGCATCATGATGGCCTCGCTGGAGTACACGGAGGAATGGACTCTGGTAAGTACAATCTCAACTACTTCACCCCCCACCAGCATGCTAACCCCCACCACCACCCTCACCCCCAAGCCCCCATCACACATCCTCCCTGAGAATGTCTCTCCAGCACAACCCACCCAACACCAACCCCTGCATGCCACCACAAACTATGGACACCCATCACCTAAGCATGACCACTGCACATACCCCCCCCCCAAACACCCCCACAATACCTCCCCCAAGGGAATGACAGCACTGGGGGACAAGGGCATCCATAAATCGCACGCAATAGCACACACAGAAACAATAACCATACTCTCTTACCCCATGCAGGACCCGAACGCCAACACACCGGCCAGGAGGGTCCAGAAATGTCCATCCCCCCCCGGAAGAGGCCCCCAGTGATGACAGCAGCTCTGTCGACCTGGAACCTGATGACCAGCCCAGACCATCGGGGACCTCTGGACAGTCGGTTCCCCACACACAGGCCACAGCAGACCCAACCCCCTCTGGGAACAACAGCACAGCTCCCACCCAGCGGGCCCATGCCTCTGTCTCTAGGACAGGTCAATCAGCGGTGTGTCTGCCACTACAGGGCACCCAGGCTAACCCACCACCCCAACAACAACAGGGACCTGGGGGCAGTGGTAGTGGGCACACCGTCCAGGGGACAGAGGCCGGGGGAAACAGGGCAACTCGGAGGGCTGCTGTGCGACAGGGGGGGGAGGAGAGGCCCAGGGAACCCACTCTCCAAGAGGCCCTCACCACCATCATGGCAGCCTACCACCACTCCCAAGAGACGATGGCGACGGTACTGGCCAGGTTCCAGGAGATCCAGGCACAGCAGGAGGAACGCTACATGGGGTTCACCAATCAACTCACCAACATCTCTACCGCTATGGGGAGCATAGTCCAGGCCCTCAACCGGATAGAAGACACGTTGCGGGACCATGTGGCACCACACAGGGCCCCTGTCACTAGCCCGGACCAGGAACAGCCTACCACCTCCGCCGGCGCTAGTGGACAGGAGGCCCCACCACAACGACAGGCCACCAGAACCCAACCTCCTGCTGAAGAACAACCACCCCGCAAGAGGAGCCTGAGATAAAAAAAATAGACAGAGTAGGATGTCAAGACCCCCGCCAGCATGAGATACCCCCTGAAGTCATCCCACTGTCCCACATTGCCACCCTGTCCAACCTTGAACTGCCCCTGCTCCATCCTTCCACAGGCATATGGACAATGCACCTGTGAGACTGAGAACTGGACTCTGCCATGGACATTACTCCACCCCCACCCATCACCGTTTTAATATCATGTACCATTATCTAGCACAAAAAATAAATCACTCAATGCACTGAAATCAATCAGGAGTCAGGCTGTATTATTTACAAATGTATAACACATTACAGATCAATTATGTTCTGTTAACTTTGTGCTGAACACATACCGAGATCAATAAGCATTAGTCCATGGGCTAACCAAGCAGAAGTCACGCAGTGGGTCATACAGCACTGAAAAGGGAAGGGAAAATCAAACATCAGTTTAAAAGAACTGGGGGGTCATAGACAAAGTTGAGAAGCAGGAGGCTTTCAGGAAAAGTAAAATGGCGTGGGTGATTCTTACCTGTGTGCTACTGAAAATACTGTTGGATAACTCTGTCCCTGTTGTCTGTGTCGTCCTCTGAGTCTTCCTCCTCTTCACTCTCCGCAGGCTCCACAGCTGCTTCAACACCACCATCTGGACCATCCTCCTGCAGGAAAGGCACCTGACGTCGCAATGCCAGATTGTGAAGCATACAGCAGGCCACGATGATCTGGCACACCTTCTTTGGTGAGTACATCAGGGATCCCCCTGTCATATGCAGGCACCTAAACCTGGCCTTCAGGAGGCCAAAGGTCCTTTCTATGATCCTCCTAGTTCGCCCATGGGCCTCATTGTTCCGTTCCTCTGACCTGGTCCGGGGATTCCTCACTGGGGTCAATAGCCAAGGCAGGTTGGGGTAACCAGAGTCACCTATTAGCCACACACGTTGTCTCTGTAGCTGTTCCATCACATAAGGGATGCTGCTATTACGCATCACATACGCGTCATGCACTGAACCAGGGAACATGGCATTCACATGGGAGATGTACTGGTCAGCCAAACAGACCACCTGGACGTTCATAGAATGGTAATTTTTCCTGTTTCTGTACACCTGCTCATCGTCTTTTGGGGAGACTAAGGCTACATGGGTCCCATCAATGGCACCAATTATGTTGGGAATATGTCCAAGGGCATAAAAATCACCCTTCACAGTGGCCAAATCAACCTCCTCAGGGAATATAATGTAACTCTGCATGTGTTTCGTCAGGGCAGACAACACTCTAGACAAAACTTTTGAAAACATGGGCTGAGACATTCCAGATGACATGGCCACTGTTGTCTGGAATGAGCCACTTGCAAGAAAATGGAGGACTGACAGCACCTGCACCAGAGGGGGAATTCCTGTGGGTTGGCGGATGGGGGACATCAGGGCTGGCTCCAGCTGGGCACACAGTTCATGGATAGTGGCACGGTCAAGTCGGTATCGTAGTATGATGTGGCGTTCTTCCATTGTCGACAGGTCCACCAGCGGTCGGTACACGCGAGGATTCATCCTTCTCCTCGCAAGTCCCAGCGGACGGTGCCTAGGAATGACAACATGGAGCACAGAGTCAAGCTAATCACTGGTACGTTCACCACAGCTTGCATAGCACACGGTTATCTATGTATTGAAAGGCGTGTATGTGTGGCAATGCAAGGCCTAGGCCTGTGTGTCGCAGTAGAAATTATGCCATGTGGGCCCTTGAAATGGCGGCTGCCTGACCTGTGAAGTGGGACAATGGGATGTGAGGTCAATGCGCTGGCGGAGCACACCGTGGCGGTAGGCGGTCGAAGACCGCTATACGAAGCCGCATTGGTTAACATTGAAGCCTATGGGTTTCAGGAGCCAATGACGATGTGCGCCGGCGGTAGCGGTACGCACCGCCGCGGTACTCACCGCCGCGGGCGTGACCGCCATTTTCTATCTGCTTAATCACTCGAGACCTGATCATCCACAGGAGAGGACCTATACTGCAAGTGCTGCTGTGACCTCGGTCTGGAAGTGACAATGGCTGCTGCGACTGGGGAAAGGGCCCCTGCCTTCACGTCTGAAGAGTTGGAGAAGCTCGTGGATGGGGTCCTCCCCCACTATGCGTTACTCTACGGTCCTCCAGACCAACAGGTAAGTACACCGGGTGCACATGGAATGGGCGATGCCTGTGTGGAGTGGGGTGGATGTAAGTTGGTGGGGTGGGGGGCGAATGAGGAGTGCAACGCACGACAGATGAGAGCATGTGCCATATGGCAAGGTTGGGGAGGGGGGGCAATCACATCTAACATGCAGTAAGTTGATGAATGTTTCCTTCCCACCCTGTACATGTCACATAGGTCAGCGCCCATCAGAAAGTCGAGATTTGGCGTGCCATCGCCAAGGAGGTCCGGGCCCTGGGGGTCCACGTCAGACGGGGCACCCACTGCCGCAAGAGGTGGGAGGACATTCGACGCAGGACCAGGAAGACCGCCGAGTCACTGCTGGGGATGGCCTCCCAACCTAGGAGGGGTGCCAGTCGTACCCTGACCCCCCTGATGTCCCGGATCCTGGCGGTGGCCTACCCTGATTTGGATGGGCGCTTGAGAGCATCACAGCAGACACAAGGGGGTGAGTATCAGAACATTCTGCTATCTTTCTGCGCAGTGGAGGCGTCTGGGTGGGGGAGGAGGGTTGTGGGTGACATTAGGCCAGGGCGCTTTCTGTAGTGTAGTCCTCTCCCTTAGGCATGGCCCTGTGCTCCCGGCCCCCACCTCTGTAGGGTGACAAGTACAGCTATTGATGGTCCAGCCTCACACATGTGCGCGTTTGTCGTCTCTTGACCTGTTGTCCTAGTCAGAAGTACTGAGTAGTGTACCCCGAATGCGCGGCTTAGTGCATGAGGCTCCTGTGTCTGTCCTCTCCGCCAACGCTGTTGACATTGCATGCACTCAACCTGGTCTTCTTTTTTCTCCCCCCACCCTTCTTCTTCATCTTCTTGTGCATGTGTGCATTAACATCATCAGGCGGAGGAGATTTGGCATCGGAGCACGAGGGAGCTGCAAGTCACAAGGCCCCGGTGGGCCCAGGAACAGACACCGAGGGCACCAGTGATCCGGAGGGCGAGGGGAGCACCACAACGGGGACCAGTGGTGAGACCAGCGACACAGACACGTCCTCGGATGGGTGCTTCCTAGCGGTGGCGGCAACATCCGTGCCCCCCGCCTCTACAGGTACAGCCGCCACCCAGCGCACCAGCCCTGCCCTCCCTGCAGCCCCTCAGCCTACGCTCCGTGCCCGCTCGCCCAGGAAGGCGGGCATCTCCTTCACCCCAGGCACCTCAGCCCCTGCCCCTGTCACCCCTGCTGCCCTCAGTGCGGAGCTCATTGACCTTGTGAGGACGCTCATTGTTGGGCAGACTACCCTTTTGAATGCCATCCAGGGGGTAGAAAGGGAGGTGCATCAGAGCAATGCCTACCTGGAGGGCATTCATTCGGGTCAGGCTGCCCATCAACGATCGTTCACTGCTCTGGCCTCAGCACTGACGGCAGCCATTGTCCCTGTTTCCAGCCTCCCTCTTCTGACTGCCTCCACCCTGTCTCTGTCTCCTGTTCCTCAGCCTATCCCATCCACACCATCTGACCAGCCTGCACACACCTCAACACCCAAGGGCAGCTCATCCAGACACAAGCACCACAGATCCCACAAACACTCACCCAAGCAACACCCAGATGCAGACATTCCAACAGTCACTACCACCCCTGTGTCCCCCTCCTCCTCGTCTCCCTCCTCCCTCCCTGTGACGTCTACACTCACACCTGCATGCACACCAACATCAGCCAGTGCTTCCATCACCACCACACCCTCCTGTACAGTCCGCACACGTGCAGTCACCACCCCCACTGCCATTTACACGTCCCCTGTGTCCTCTCCCACTGTGTCTGTCACCCCCTCTTCCAAGACACACAAACGCAGGCAGCCACCCACCCAACAGACATCCACCTCACGACAGCCTACAGCACCTTCACCCAATGACAGCACACCTGACTCTCCTACAACCACATCCTCTTCCTCCACTCCCATCACCTCTTCTCCTACCCTTTACCCTGGCCCTAAAAAACTTTTCCTGGCTAATCTTAACCTCTTTCCCTCCGATGACCTACCCCCTCCATCTGCAAAGAGTCCCAAGAGCACCACAGCCACCACCAGCCCAGCTTCGAGTGTCACTGTTGTGCATGGGTTCTGGAGTCCACCCTTTGCCAGCAGTGACACCTCAATCAGCAGCAAGGACACATCCAGCCCCCCCCCCCCAGCAAGAGGACCAGGAAACAAAAGGGCCGCCGTGCGAGGACTGACACGGCTGCCCCCAAGGAGCAAAGTTCGCCCACTTCACCAGCCACAACATCTAGGGGAGGCAAGGGCCCGAGAGCCCCATCTAAGGAGCGAAAGGGCAGCAGGGCGGAGAAGTCAGCCAGCAGGAGCGCGGAGCAGGTGGGCCCCACATGCCACATCCCAGCTGTAAAGGAGGACACCAAAGGGCCCAGGACTCCTTCACTGAAGGGTCCAGAAACATCACGGTTGGAGGGCGACTGAGCAGGGAGTCCAGCCCAGGTCTGGCTCCCTTGACCTACTGGATGTGCACCGCTGAAGAGGGCCCCGCCGTGCAGAAGAGCACCGCTGAACAGGGCCCCGCCGTGAAGATAGGCACCGCTGAACAGGGCCCGCCGTGCAGAAGAGCACCGCTGAACAGGGCCCCGCCGTGAAGATAGGCACCGCAGAAGAGGGCACGCCGTGCAGAAGAGCACCGCTGAACAGGGCCCCGCCGTGAAGATAGGCACCGCTGAAGACGGCCCGCCGTGCAGAAGAGCACCGCTGAACAGGGCCCCGCCGTGAAGATAGCCACCGCTGAACAGGGCCCGCCTTGCAGAAGAGCACCGCTGAACAGGGCCCCGCCGTGAAGATAGGCACCGATGAACAGGGCCCGCCGTGAAGATAGGCACCGCTGAACAGGGCCCGCCGTGCAGAAGAGCACCGCTGAACAGGGCCCCGCCGTGAAGATAGGCACCGCTGAAGAGGGCCCCGCCGTGCAGAAGAGCACCGCTGAACAGGGCCCCGCCGTGAAGATAGGCACCGCTGAAGAGGGCCCCGCCGTGCAGAAGAGCACCGCTGAACAGGGCCCCGCCGTGAAGATAGGCACCGCTGAAGAGGGCCCCGCCGTGCAGAAGAGCACCGCTGAACAGGGCCCCGCTGTGAAGATAGGCACCGCTGAACAGGGCCCCGCCGTGAAGATAGGCACTGCTGAACAGGGCCCCACCGTGCAGAAGAGCACCGCTGAACAGGGCCCCGCCGTGAAGATAGGCACCGCTAAGCAGGGCCCCGCCGTGAAGATAGGCACCGCTGAACAGGGCCAAGCCGTGCAGAAGAGCACCGCTGAACAGGGCCCCGCCGTCTCAAGCACCGCTCCGCTGGGCACCGCCGTCTCAAGCACCGCTCCGCTGGGCCCCGCCGTCTCAAGCACCGCTCCGCTGGGCCCTTCCTGTCAAGCACCGCTCCGCTGGGCCCTTCCTGTCAAGCACCGCTCTGCTGGGCACCGCCGTCTCATGCACCGCTCCGCTGGGCCCCGCCGTCTCAAGCACCGCTCCGCTGGGCCCTTCCTGTCAAGCACCGCTCCGCTGGGCCCTTCCTGTCAAGCACCGCTCCGCTGGGCACCGCCGTCTCAAGCACCGCTCCGCTGGGCCCTTCCTGTCAAGCACCGCTCCGCTGGGCCCTTCCTGTCAAGCACTGCTCCGCTGGGCACTGCCGTCTCAAGCACCGCTCCGCTGGGCCCTTCCTGTCAAGCACCGCTCCGCTGGGCACCGCCGTCTCATGCACCGCTCCGCTGGGCCCTTCCTGTCAAGCACCGCTCCGCTGGGCCCTTCCTGTCAAGCACCGCTCCGCTGGGCCCCGCCGTCTCAAGCACCGCTCCGCTGGGCCCTTCCTGTCAAGCACCGCTCCGCTGGGCCCTTCCTGTCAAGCACCGCTCCGCTGGGCACCGCCGTCTCATGCACCGCTCCGCTGGGCCCTTCCTGTCAAGCACCGCTCCGCTGGGCCCTTCCTGTCAAGCACCGCTCCGCTGGGTCCCGCCGTCTCAAGCACCGCTCCGCTGGGCCCCTTCCTGTCAAGCACCGCTCCGCTGGGCACCGCCGTCTCAAGCACCGCTCCGCTGGGCCCCGCCGTCTCAAGCACCGCTCCGCTGGGCCCTTCCAGTCAAGCACCGCTCCGCTGGGCCCTTCCTGTCAAGCACCGCTCCGCTGGGCACCGCCGTCTCATGCCCCGCTCCGCTGGGCACCGCCGTCTCAAGCACCGCTCCGCTGGGCCCTTCCTGTCAAGCACCGCTCCGCTGGGCCCTTCCTGTCAAGCACTGTTTATGGTTCACTGTGCCCACCATGCCTCCTCCTTGACCAGTGGAGACTGTCATCCACCTGATGGACTGTGGCTTTGCACTCCCCAGGATGGCACAGTGGGCAGCCCACCCACTGTAGAGACTTGAGAGACTGTGGCTTTGCACTCCCCAGGATGGCACAGTGGGCAACCCACCCACTGTAGAGACTTGAGAGACTGTGGCTTTGCACTCCCCAGGATGGCACAGTGGGCAATCCACCCACTGTAGAGACTTGAGAGACTGTGGCTTTGCACTCCCCAGGATGGCACTGTGGGCAACCCACCCACTGTAGAGACTTGAGAGACTGTGGCTTTGCACTCCCCAGGATGGCACAGTGGGCAACCCACCCACTGTAGAGACTTGAGAGACTGTGGCTTTGCACTCCCCAGGATACATCAATGGGCATGGTGGCCCCTTCGTGGATCTGGCGTCGTGGACTCATGTGGCTATGGTGCCCCCCCTTCCCTTCCCCCTGAGGTGCCTGTAGTTTTTTCATCAGATGCCCCTGCAGTGTTCTCTCCAAAGGACTCAGGTCTCCTGTGTGGGCTTTGCCCTTGTGTCGCTACACTGTGGCCCACGGACTGTTCTATTTAATTTTGATGTAGAGGACTAATTGCCTCGGTTCTCCATGGCAGTGTATATAGTATTATTTTGGTATGGATATTTTGCATAGTTGACCTATATTTATCAGAGTCTATTTTTTATATAAATTTTTCTTCACAATTTAATTATGTCTTTGCATTTTTCAGGGGGGTTTGGGTGGTGTCACTGTGCATTGTTGCTCTGCATTGGTGTGTACATTGTTTGGGGGGGTGGGGGTCGCATATGTGTGTGCCGTAAGCTTCCCTCCTCCCCCCTCCCGTGTGTCGTAGGTGCAGTACTCACCGTTGTCGTCTGCGCCGGCGTTCGTACTCGTGGTAGATGAGCAGGTAGACGAGAGCAGGTAGGATGTTTAATTCGGGTTCCATGCTGTCCTCCGTACTCGTGGAGTGTGTTTTGGTGAGCGTTTTCCCGTTCGTAGTCTGTTTCCGCCGTGTTTTTATCGGCGGGGCTCCCGCCCCGGAAAAGGTGGTGGATTGGTGAGTTATGACAGTGTGGGCGGTACATTGTCTGCCGCCTGCCTGTTGGCGGTGACCGCCGCGCTGTTTGTCTGTACCGCCGTGGCGGTCGGAGTGTTAATGTGGCGGGCTGTGTTGGCGGTTGCCGCCAGGGTCAGAATTCCATTTTTTCGACCGCCGGCCTGTTGGCGGTTTGGCCGCCGCTTTATCACGGACCGCCAGGGTTAGAATCACCCCCTCTGTCTTTTATTGAAAGCTGTAAACTATTTACTCTATTTAATTAAATTGTAATCTCTAGGAATAGTAAATCTTACCCTGGCAAAGTCAATGTGTTCCCTACTGTTGCACAGACTGAATGGGAATACTAAACCTTATCCCTCTGAAGTCCAATGCTTTCCCTACCATTTCTAAGACTGGAGTGTGAATACTTATTTAACCCCTCCGAAGCCCAGCACTTTCACTACTGTTGCATTGACTGGAGTGGGAATAGTAACTCTTACCCTGGCAAACTCCAATAGTGAATGTAAACCCTCAGAAGTCCAACACTTTCCTAATGTTGTATGTGTTATTCACAAACTTAAACAAATTTCCTAATATTGTTTAAATATCTTTTTCATTAATATTCGTTTAGAATTTATACCTTATCATATGTGTTTACATTTCTGGATGTCTATAATATTTTTTGTAGATTTTTCATTTTTTTTTCTTTATTTCAGCTGCTGTCTAGAAGTTTCGGAGTGATACAGGGGCCAAGGAAAAGTGGAGGTCCCAAAATGCGTTTTCCCCATGCAATTTTCCCATTCGGATTTTAAACACGACTACTGCCCAAACTGCTGTATTGAACTGCACCAAATTTGGCAGAACTATACCCATCTAGTAATGTGGATCCTCAGATGATTTGGCAAATCTCAAGCTGATATATGGTGTGATATGAATAATGATATATGATTAAAAAAAATGCACGATATTGTGCTTGCCTTAAATCTATTTCTGTCCTCTTTATTTCTAATTTAGTAAGGAATGACTTCGCTATGACAGAGAATGTGAAGAACAGTGGATCCTGTGAGGGTTTTGAGCATTGTGACCCCCTTGTATATAAGTAAGAAACCCCTGTTTAGGCGTTTAGTCATTTCCCCAGTGGGGATATAGGAGTGAAGCCTGTTCTGTGCACCTCTGCTAACTCTAAGACACACTAAACTGGGTTGCCAGTTACATGCACAAGAGAGAGTCAGTTGTGAATAACGTAGATGCATGTATGTGCAGGGATGGGAAATATAAGCACATGCATGAGAGAACACACTTGTCAACAGACAATGCATGTCTGAGTGCATGTAGGTATACCACTGAAAATATACTAACAAAGTGGAGGGTTTCTAACACCGTTGAGGATCATATTTGGAGATGGAACTACCACAGATAGATTTCCTTCTTCTCTTTCTTTTGTTCCAGTCAATCCATTGGCCATAATGTAAATATTTTACATTGCAGGTATTGTGTTTTTGAGGATTATAGTCTCTCCTGGGGGGCCTTTTAGAATTATATCTGCTGTGTGCCCTGAAGAAGGTGGCTGACCCTTTGGGTTACTTGACACCGAAACACGCGTCAGCTTTACTGCTATGGAAAAAGATTTTCAACTGAACTTCACCCATCCACATAAGACTTTTTGATTCATGACTCTTGGACATTTGACCTTATAAGTGAAGAATCAATGACCATGCTGTGAATATATTGAATCATGACTATGTGAACTCCCATAACTGTGTATTCACCAGATGTTGGGGACTTCTAATCAAGTGACATTGCTAAATCCACACTGGGATTATTACATAGGTCCTTTTTCGCGATTGGTTTGGGGGAGGTATGAATTTTTCAGAAAATGTTCCATCTGTGTAGTTCTTGGTTGTTTTAATGAGTATAACTAAGGTTGTGTGAATGATAGTTTTTCTATTTTTACCTTTTTGGCCTTTCCCAGGTTACACAGGACTATTTGTGCTATATATATGTATGCAGTATCAAATTAATGTAATTATAATTGTAAAATAAAATGATATACAGTACCCTTATAAGAACGTATGTTAATGACCTTGGTTTAACAGGTTGTCATTATCAAATTCAGGGATTCCGATCGATTGGAACCATTAGTAAAGGTAGATTATTTGCTTTTTGTTGAGATCTGATCGCCTGCCAACACTTCAACCAGGAAGTGTTTACAACCAGCTTGGGACTCAGACTCAGACAAGTTCCAAGAAAAAAGTTAGCAGAAAACAGGATGGGTCAGGGTAGGAATACCCTGCCTCCCCTAGGCCTGAGCTGGGGCCATAAACCTCCTGTATTTGTTTTATTTTTTTAATTCTCAGTGGACTTGCAGCCACTGCTCAAGCCCATTCATTGCTCTGTTGCCCACACATTGTGAACAGGTGTGTTTGCTGATATGCACTGTGTTTGTAGTTCAGATTTGAAATAAACCGAATAATTGGCTGCTGCTACAGAATGTGCATTTCTCTTGATGTGGCAGAGAAAAGTGTTGTTTGAAAATAGTTCGGGCCACTCACTTGGTCACTCACCACTGGCGAATAGACTCGGGTAGTGGGGGATCATTGTGAAGGCTGAAACAGAAGGCTTCTCCGGAGCTAGCTATTGAAATTGCAGCCACGCATTCAATGGCATCAATTGTCACTGAACAGGATAGGTGGCTGTAAACTGAATGAAGCCAGAAATGCTGATCAGGTTGGAGGTAGCGACATTGGTGCGTATGCATCCCCAGAGTATTTCAACAAAGGGGCCTGTGAAGATCCCTGTGTTTGTGATTTGCACGGGTACAGGGCAGCAGGTGGCTGCTGTGTCTAGTCAGTTGATGGACTTTGAGAAGAAGTATGGCAACCATACGTGCAGCACTAAGAGAAATAGGCATGAGGAGGAAACTAAGAAGCAGATTAATTATTTTCAAAAGAAAGAGTGATAAAAAATTATAATTTGACTGATGATTTAACTAGAAATTTGAACAAGAGATAAAAATTCAAAATTAGAAAAGTACATCAGGCAAGAAGTAACGAAGTAGTGGGAAGCCACTACTTTAGAAAAATGTCTTGATGTGGACTTTAGAATATTCTTTGCACCATTGTATGAATAGCCTAATCTGGAAGGGAATGGGCAAGTAATACAGAGACCTGTTTCAATCAAATAATGAGTGTTTTGATCAATATGCCTGGAGAAAACTGGAAGATATTTTGAAGGAACTGGATAAACTCGAGTTGGAATTACAAGAAGAGGATAAGTAGTCTTTGGTGAGAACATGGACGTAATAATGGAGAGAATAAACAAATTAGAAGAAGAGATCCCATTAAAAAAGCAAAGAAAATCCTTGTGAGATCAGATAGATTATGAAGATGGAAGGATACTTACCTTCAGTAGGCATTATGATAAACAATTGAGTGACCACTATAACTCGCATCCTAAAGTAACCATAATTTGAGCCCCTACCATGGACAGTATTATCCACAATAAAGGCATTTCAGATGTGAGAAGAGATGTTATAAACATAGTCAATAAATATGCCATGAGTAATTTAACATGTGAGGGAAAAAGCAGTGCGTGGTGAGTGTGCAAGTTATAGTTGTTTTTACTCATTCCAGTCATTTATGATAACTGTAACTGGTGAAATTCAGTGGTTTTGTTAGTTTCAAATGGTACGTTTTATATGACATTTTCACCTATCTATAACATCCCTTTGGGACACCCCTGAGACTTAAAATGGCTGCAAAAACATATTTTTGAAATTAAAACCAACTGATCAGGATTGTCTAGTTCCCCATAAATTTAGCAATCAGACCACATCAGGACACCAACTGTCCAGTTATCTATGAGTTTTGAACTATAGTTTCTCAAAAACTACTGACTGAATTTACACCAAATCACAAGAAGCACAGTCTGCGGACCAATATCTAGCTGCCCTGCTAAGTTTGATGCAATTCTGTTCAGCAGTTTTTGCTGTAGCAAAGAAGTCTATGGAAATTGCATGGGGTTTTTGCATTTTGGGACCCCTGATTTTAATTGGCTCCCGCTTGACAGATCACTGTGAAATTTTCCATTCATAAACTAGGCAAAAGAGATCACTTTTTGGAATGTTTTGTGAAGATTTTTCAAATGGTGCTAAAGTTATTAGCTACACAAAAAGGCATTTCCTATGGAAATGCTGACCTAACCATACTGACAGTTATTATTTACTGTCAAGATTTTAGTAAGTATGCACATCTGTAATCCAAGAATATTTGCCTAGCCATGTTTTATAAAATATATCTTTATTAAAAATATTTATTGCTGAGGCTTTTTAATAAGATGATTAGAAAGCAACCAATCACGAACAAACAATGAAGAGTAAATATCCAGCTCATCTTGTTACTTAACTATGCACACCGGGAACTGATAGCAGCGTTTGCAGACCAGTGATGCTATTGCACAACTGATGGCTCAGAGAGACAGCCCCTGTCCTCATGAGGACCTCTTTCCTGTGCTCAGCCATAGGCATTTAAACCATCTACCTCTAGCTGTGCAACTGGCTTTGCCTTCCCAACCAAGAGTAATGGGTGTTTTGGTGATGAGCAAGTAAGTGCTGTGCTGTCACAGAAACTGCTTATTTTTTAGTATATGTGCATTGCATATGCAATCATAGTCTTCAAGCTTTGAAGGAGGCAAAGAAGCTTTATGATAATTTATATGTTCCCTTGTTTATTTGGCATCAATAAAGGTGAACATTTGATAAGATGCTAAGGGAATTGTGATGTCTTATGCATCTGTTATCCAGCCGCGTGAAATGATGGAGCTGGTGTCTTAATTTTGTCTCAGAAAAATGAATTTGGAACAGAAATGTCTTGGGAAAACCCTGGAACTAGATGTGTGCCATCTCTCTGTTCTCACCATTAATATGTTTAGAGTAATTTATAATATTTTGTATGACGGTACATAGATCATGCACAGCTTTGTTTAGCAACAGACTCCATATTGGATATTTTGCTTACTTAGTGTGATGTCCAAAGCTTTTGTACAAATTACAGGTGTCATGCAAGAAAAAAAATCCACGCAAATGTGCACACCCTAATATGGATCACTACTGGTATTTGAATCTTATGTTGTTTACTTGTGCACTCTCAACTCTTCAAGTTTTTATTTCAGTAATAAGGTAGATGAAGCCCTATAATTTTGTATTTTTACATAGTACTCTATTTGGCATATAGCATATGTCTAAACTCTCTAAATATTTGAAAAGTGGAAAAACAGAGTAAGAGAGTGATAAGTTGAAATGTTTAGCAACACACACTTTGGATAAATAAGGTTTTGAGTTTAGAACCAAAGTCTTCATATAATACTTATAACAATTTAACTACTGTGACAGAACCTGGTAATGGATTGCTGTACCCTTATTTTCTACATAGACAATATAAAAACATAACATAGGTTTACAGTACAAACACAATAAAGCAACATAAAACAACACAGCAAAATAAAAACACAGAAATAAACAAAACAATAAATGAAAGTAACCACAACAAAGTATAACACAGCACATCCAAACAGTATCTAAATTAACACAGAAAAATTGTCACACTCACACACATTGTACTACAGCTACTATAACACAACAGTGAAGCAATACATGACAGCAGTGCGCCTCAAAACGAAACTCCTTAATGGAAACACAAGGACATGTCATAAAATAAAACACAAAAAACACTAAAATCGGACCACATTTTTCTTGTGCAGCAGTGTTATTTGGTGGTATGTTATACAGTGGTCATTAGCGTGTTTTACTGAATTTGAGTTTTTGCATTGTACTTTGGTGGTCGTTTTTAATGTATTGTATTGTGTACTGGGTTATTTTGATTTGTTTTGGTATTATGTTAAACTGTTGTGTTATTTTTCAGAGGATTATTGTAAAGCACTTTTATTTTGTTGCAGTGATTTTAATGGTCACGTGGCACTTGTTGCTCTATGTCAACAACTGAATGATCTGACTTCAAAAACCTGTTGTAAAAAGTATTTGCACCACCATCTAACACTGCCAATCAAAACATTTGTGTGCGTTTCCCATAGCAGTAGAAATCATGTATATATAAGGGCCCTAATTTAAGGCCTCATTTGCATGCCCCTAGCGGCATACTTCACCACCGGTCATGTTTTTTTGATGCTCTGGTGGGGCAGCATCCTGGGCCATATTTACAAGGCAACACAAAGCCACCTTGCATGGCTTTTCATGGCCTTGTAAATATGGCCCCCTTTCATGCATAACTGTGTAAAGGGGCGTTACACGGGTGTTGCTGTAAGTATTCCCACGCAACACCCATGGACGCTGGGAATGTGTCAGATTCCTAAGCCACCTCAGTTAAAGTGGTGCAATGGGGGGAAATAACATTATTTCTCCTTGCTTTTCCTCTTTCTATGTGTGCTGCATAAACAATGATCCCTGCAACGCAGACACCCTTGCACCATGGTGAATGGGTGCTTGTATTGGCATTAGGCCGCAGTTTGTGAGCCAATGTAGAGGAAAGTACAGGGATGTGTCGTATTTCTGTAAATATGACACATTCCTTTAGTTTCAAAATGGTGTTGCAAGCTGGTTTACAGCGCCACGCTGTGTCATTCCTTTGTAAATGAGCCCTTAGTATTTTATAATGCAATCCAACGCAGCAACTAAAGTTGAAGAAATAGTTTGTGTGAAAGGTAAAGTGCAGGACAGTGCCACATCTATTAAGAGGTGGCACAGCTGCCTCTACCTTTTCTAGCCTGCAAATGTCATGCCCATTCCCTTGCACCATAGCACACTCGTGCCTGCAGGAATCTATTATAGATTTTGTACTGGAAGTGTATTCTTCCAGTACAAAGTGGTATGCGTAGAATTGCTTTTAAACTTTTCCTACTTTGTATATTTGCTGCAAACTATATCACACGTGAAAAGTTAGAAACGTCTGGGGGAAAAAAAAAAAATTGGCGTCTTCCTCAAGGATGCATAATTTTCTACAGCAGAGCCTGGCCTATAAACATTAACAGATGGAACTCTTGCCCAAAAAAATGTTTGTTGGTACAGGAAAACCATTTAAACCCTAGAAAATCCCCCCTTCATGCCTTCAAGTAAAGTATTGCAAGATACTACTTTGTGCTAATTTACGTACCTCTTCAGTACAAAAAATGAAACTTCCAAATTAACACTTTTTTTGAGTTACGCGGACAGAAAACTCTGGTGAGTTTCCACCCGCTGACCTAGCTGAAATAGGCTACAACATTGTCTTCTGCTCGTAAGTGAGACAGCGGCTATGCTGTAGCCAGCAGGGTGTATCAACACCCTTGCAATGTTCATCCTTCTGTAAAGCAGACATTGAACATTGCGCTTGTGCTGGCCAGGGGGGCCTTGCACTGCCCAAGGACCCCTGCACCCGTTCTCCACCAGCCTGTTCAGGACTGCCACCACCTCCAGACCTCCGGGATCTCTGATCCCGGTGGAGCTGGCATTTTCCTGGCAGCCCGACCACCAGGGTTGTGTAATTTCTAGAGACCACCAGACTGATAATGACCCCCTTTGTGTTGTGTTAAGTCACTCTATAAAGGCAGCCTTTAACTATGCAGGGAGACATGTTTTATGGCAAACCTAGAGAAGGAATGGTATGTATTTGGATCTTCTAGATTTCATTGTTCAGTTTCACTCAAGCAGAAGGGTGCGGAGAGGAAAATCTTCAAGTAACTAAGGCAGCTAAAGTTATACTTTTAGGTAGATTACCAAGGTCTTGTGTAGGTCAGAAGCACCGACAAGGGGTGGGGCAGCACGTGAAGTCCGGGTCTTGCACTTTCTGCTGCGTATTTTGGAACACAGAATTGACAGAGAGGTTCAATGTTCGGCTCTGCTTCATGAGGTGAGTCATAAAATGCGGTATGCTCTCGCTGTCATCTTTGAGCTTTGCAGTGTTGACTGAAACCCTTTCCCTCTTTGCACTGACATTGCGTGCGGAGAGAGACAGCTCGAGATGATCTGCTATTTTTCTTTGTTCTAGTATGCATCCTGAAATAACTCCCTCCAGCGTGATTTTCTGCATGTGGTCTTGGATGAGTAACCTGTTAGTCAAATGTATTTGGTGCATTGAATGTAAGATGATGCTGTGCTATTGAAAGTCGATGTCACACATGCTTTTTGAATTTAATGCATACATGCAGACTGAGCAGATGAACCTGTGCTATATAACTATTATTTTGTATGCATTCTATAATGCATTAAACATAGTGACCCTGATGCAAAGTTGCACAGTACCCACGGGATGGTAAATTTGTATGTGAATTTGCAGTTATAAAGTTGTAAATCCACATTAGTACTTGTGGACGGGTCGAGAAGAGGTATGGGGAGTGGGGAATGGAAAGAAAAGGTAATTTCCATTCATGACTAGGCCAGAAAACAAAAATGGGGAATGAGTCTTCGTCGCTGCTGAAAGCAAAATCAAACGCGATTTTCTGGGTGAAATTACGTCTCGGAAAAATAGAGTTCAGTGCTTCCACATCCAGGAAAGCTGGGTGCAGGAACACCGGCTCCCTCTGGATTAGGCGAGCTGTATTTCATTCAATAATTCTGGTCTGACTCAAAATCAGGGCCCAATAGGGGTGCACATTCCATAGTATGGGTTTCCTGGACTGTATATATATTTTTGTGAATGCAGCCAAAGATAGGCTTTCTGCAATGTAAGTACATTTCTAACATGCACACTCTGTTCCAGCAACTCGTAATATGTATGTTTTTCCACACATACAGGCACATGAATATTATTCATTGTAAATGCATGTAAAGTGTTGTTTTCATTGCTGTGCTATTTCTGGCATAGGAATAGCACTGAGAACATCAATACTGCCAAGATGGTTCGAAATCGGAGGAAAATCTATCAATGGAAACTCTTGTTAACAAGACAGCTGCTACATGTTATGGTTTGTTGAGAAACCTAAGGAATATTATTCCATTATTACCACATCCAGCAAGGAAGCTGGTAATACAATGTACGGTTTAAGCAGAACTGACTATTGGATTGCACTTCTGACTGGAGCCTCTGACTATCTCCTTGTAAAGGCTGGATAGGGTTCAAAGAATGGCAGCAAAGCTTATACTCAATAAATCTAGATTTGATTATGCATCAAGCACCTTAAGAGAGTTGCATTGGCTACCAGTTAAAGAAAGAGTTGTTTTTAAAGCAGTGTGTGCAGTTTTTAAAGCTTTAAATGGTGGAGGGCCTACACTTTTGCAAGGAAAATGTAGTCTCTATATATAGATCTGAGAGGCTCCTACGGTCCGCATCAGCTATCCTCATCTGGTGGTAGCTCCTTCCAGGGTAAGGCTGCCCAGTTATGGAATAAATTGCGGCGTCTCTTAGAGCTGATGGAAAACTGTACCATTTTAGGAGGAACTTAAAAACCTGGGCCTTCCCTATGTAAAAGCTTAAACTCGGTTCAACTTGCTGTTAGAGTTTTGAGACGTTTTATGTTACAGGCAGTTCGCTAGCACCATGACACCTGCTAGGTGGATACGCTTACTAAGTGCTTGTAATTCATAATAATAATAATAATAAGAAGAATAACATAAATTAACACTGTATTCAATTTTACAGGTAACTTAAAGATACACATGCAGCCTGGAACGGAGCTGTACGTAGGCACCTGAGGTGAGCTGATGTGGTGTGGGATGAGTTTTCTTCAAGGTAAACTGGCTTTCTTGCATGACTTCCAAGATGATTTATCAGCATGGCAAAGGCGTATTTGCAAGACATCTAAACTGAATTATACATAATAAGGTTTGTGAATGGAATTCAGAGTAGGTCACCTGCAACCTGAGCATATTTTGTTGTATTTAGCCATGGTGGGCAGTATTTCTAGCTGGCTTACGCTCCAGCCATGGGAGCAGGGGTTGCCACAAGGGCCCCTTTCTGTCCAAAAGAATAATTTCCAATACCTGGGTCTGCGATGCACAACCAACAATGGAGGGAGAGGAAACACAAGGGTGGATAGGTGCCTTGCAGCTGTTTTAGTCTCTGAGAGTCTATTTACAGATATACCAACATGTAATGGTGCCTGTATTCTGCCCCTTGTCATTTGCGACAGCATTTCGCTGTCTGTCTTGTCTTTTGAACTGAACACTCGAAGAACTGATTCTGGGTGCAACCTTTATCATTTTAGCAGCCCGATTATGGAAGGGTGGAAATCTCCAACTACGAAAGATCATACTGACACGGATTCCTTTCAAAGCACACCTCCAGTCTCCCTGGACTACTATAAGCTGAGAGCTAGGAATGCAATCAGCGGCATGCACTTTGCACATAGTTCCCAGCTGCATACAAATTAACTAACTTACCTAGCTGCCTCAATGTAGATCGTTTTCCACAGAGACCACATAAAATGTTCCATTTGTTCAAGGAACCGTATTGTACATACCGACATATTCAAAAACAGTAGTTCAGTGAAGTATTTAATTTGTAAATGGGTGGTGCATTTAAATGTGCCAGCACTGAATGTTGAGGCGGCGTAACCCTAAAGCCATCTGGGGCCTCTTTAATCCATGTGTAGCCACTCCCTGCCCTTCAGCTCATTCTTGCAGCTTTTTGCTTTCTCGCTTTCTGACTCGGGTTAATTTTTCACTTCCGCGTCTTTCACATGTCACATGTGTCTATTTTGCTGGATGCAGAAAACTAAGGCCCATATTTGTACTTTTTTAGCGCTGCATTGCGTCGTTTCTTGACGCAAAATCGACGCAAACTTGTAAAATACAATTAGTGGCATTAGAAAAGTATAAATATGGGCCTACACTCAAAAAGTAAGTGCAGGTGCCCCGCACCGGAAACGACTGGCTCAAATTAAGCACTGGTTTAGTGTCCACCAATTACTGGTGAAGAACTGTGCTGTTATTCATGTGACACAATAAGGTTAGATAGTTTTACCATTTATTTTAAGAGATTGCTATTAGTCCACTAACAAACCTCAAATGGGCTGTGACCAAACAATACGAAGAGAAACCATGTGCAAGAGAATCACATAATTCTGTGTGATATTATTACAGTGCAGCTCTTGCGAGGGTGATTTGTGACTGAAAGAGGGGAAGGAGGCAACGTGATAAAAGGAGCAGGACTGGCGAAGACTCTAGAGTGATGCAACTGAGGAACTGTAAAACAGTCCTACTCACTCTCTTGGCGAGCTGCCACAAGTGGCACACAAATCTAAACTAATCTATCTATGGCTTCCGTTAGCAATGCTGTCTGCTGTCTATAATGCGGCCCTCCACCACAACAAACTGCTTCACCACCAGTGATGCTGTCCACACAACGGTGGAATAGGCCACTAACTTTCTGTTTTGGGGTAAGGCATGACTGCAATGGACAAGAGGGAGACCATTCTCTCATATGAAGCCTTCCGGGGTCGCTCCGCACATCATGGAGTTGGGATCCGCTTATAATGTTCACCACTACTTTAGAGCCATCATCCTGTCGTCTCAACAGTCTTTGGTGGCGGTGGAGGAAGAAATGAGCCCCTTCAAGATGCCTTTCAATAGAACAGCTGTGTTTGGCTCTGTGTGGTCTGTCGCTTCTTCCCTATGTATATATTAGTGATTGACTATGGCTGATGACAGCAGAGAGAGCCTATATATTTTACAGCCTTGCTGATTAACAAGACAGACTCAAAGCGCTGTTTTTGAGCACTAGCTACTGCAGATGTTCACATGGCCACCCTGACTGACTTTTCAGTAGAAGCATAGGTAGAAATGTTCAGGACATAGTTAAATAAGAGAATGTTATTGTCAGAATTTCATCTAGCACAACTATTGTGCCCTAAATATTGTCTGTAAAAATACTGTCCCATCGGAACTGACAGCATATTTACAGGTATGGCTTGATTTACATATTGACGGAGGGGTTACTCCGTCACAACGGTGATGGATATCAGTTCTGCTGAAATCTAAATCCCATTATATTCTAAGGGATTTAGATTTTACTAGGTAGAATATCCATCACTGTTGTGACCGAGTAACCCCTCCACCAATATCTAAATCATAGTGAGCCAATAGTTTTGTCAATGGTATTTAGAACTTAGGGCCATATTTATAGGCCACTCGTCCCAGTGGAGCGTCACTTTTTTGTGATCCTCCTGTGGCGCTAACCACTGTTCTGTATTTACAAGGTGGCGTTAAGCCACTTTTTGTGCCTTAATGCCACCTTGTAAATACGGCCCCTTCCCACGCAGCACTGTGTGTGGAAGGGGCGTGCAATAGGTGTTGCTGTGGGCATGCCACAATAACACCCATTGCATTTTGATGCTGTCTCAGATCTATGAAGTTTCATAAACCTGAGGCTGCGCCAAAATCTAACGCCACCATAGAGGTGGCGTTAGCAGGGTGCAACAAGGAGGAATACTTTTATTTCTTTTTCTGTGCTTGCTGCATTCTACTGCATGCATAGAAAGAGCAAAATGCCAGAAATGATTGCTTATGTGCGGGAAGGTGTCCCTTTCTGCACATAAACAATCATTTGAACATGACGCTTTGGCACTTCTGCGTGTGCTGCATTCTGCAGCACACACAGAAGTTCCAAAGAGCCATTACTGATTGTACCCCTCAAAGCAGACATCCTTGCATGATCGTGCAAGGACACCTGCGTTGGCGCTGGCAGCTAAATTTAGCACCAGCGCAAGGGGTCTCGCAGGGGTGCACTGTATTCAGTTAAATACAGTGCATTCCTGTGTTTCTAAAGTGATGCTGCGCGGCGCTGTCAATTTTGCAGCGGCACCACATTGCGCCACTTTTCAATAAATCTGTCCCTTAATGTATTGTCGAACCAAATACCTTGCCCAGATAACTGTTAACAGAAGTGAATCACCTCAAGGAGCTACACCACCAGAAAAAGGGAGAAGTCAAAATATTTTGTGACCAATGAATCTTTGAGGAATTAGATTCTTAATTGATTAATATTAGATAATCTGCTGTGCACACCCTCCAAACACAAAATGCAGAGTTCTCATTGGTAATCAATGCTTTTTGTACCATGTTTGTTTTCTTCTCAATTTCCTCAGTTAAAATCATGCTACAAAAGTTATTGCAGTGCTTTCTCACCATAAACTGTAGTTCCGTTTTTTTGTTTTAAGCTCTTTATGTGTGTACTCTTTGTAGTCGAGTTTTTATCAGAAATAAAGAAGTGACACAATTCTAATAATAATTGGGTATATTTATAAGTAAATGAAATACAGCTGGGAGTTCAGCACAGTTCTGTAACTGAAGCCACACTCAACTCAACTCTTACAAACAGTTGTTTTTATACACTTGGTGGGCACCCAAGTTCCACCTCCTTCATACCTTTACAATTAACAAAAGACCATAATTCTTTAAACACTATCTGACTGCTTATTACAAAAATACAGTTGTAAGAGATATAATACATATATCTTTCCACATACACAGTAACCTTCACTCCTACCCTTTGAACTCTATCAATATGTTCTCCCTACACGTCTACCAGCCTTTGAGGCTTTACAGTCTGCCCCCCACTTACTGCTAACCTTGAAACACAAACATCTAGGTGGTCATTACAACCCTGGCGGTCAGTGTTAAAGCTGTGGTAAGACCGCCAACAGGCCGGCGGTAAAAAAAATGGAATTACGACCATGGTGGAAACTGCCAACATAAACAGCCACTTTAACACTCCAACGGCCACGGCGGAACAAACAAACACAGCGGCGGTCACCGCCAGCAGACAGGTGGAAGACAATGTACCGCCCACAGTATCACAACTGTTATCTTTTAGTTCAATGTTATAATTTAATAAGTCTATATATAAGTAGTTTCACGGAGGTACAGTCATTTGATAAATATTGTTGTGAGTTTATTAATATAATTGGAAACAAAATGTATTAATGTACAGGTAGAGCTTAGTTCATAATGGTATATTCTGCCCCCCCCCCCATAGGAGAATAAGGATGGAATGTTCGGAAGGGGGTGAAGATCTGAAGTGTATGATAGAATGTTGGGGGATGACAGAGAGGAGACGAAGGAAGGCACAGAGTGGAGAAGAAGCAATAAAGTCTGAACTTGAAGGAAAGAAGGCTGGTTTGGACTTTGTAATACTGGCGACGAGGAGTGCGTAAGGGGGCACATTCTTCTCCACCCCTTTTCAGGTTGGTGACACTCCACCTATCCTGTGTCCTTCTATTTAAGTCATACAAATAATTATAGATTACTGAAGTATAAGTAATCTATTTGGCACAATTTCTACTCGAAGATTTAACTCCTCACGTACTCGGGTTGAATTCTGACATTCATGTCTGATTAGAAATCGGCACGGAAAGCCAAGCGCGAACAGAAAATTCTGTTTACTTTGACTGGAATTGGACGTAAAAGCCGCACCGCAGCATTTCTATAAGCCTTACTCGGGTGGCATTCTAACATTCACATCTAATTAGAATTCGGCGGGCAAGCGCAAACAGAGAATTGTATTTAAATCGACGGGTGAATGGAATTAAGTGTTAAAAACAGGACCGCAGCATTTCTGGGAGCTTTTGCGTGTTTACTCAGAGTTCAAATGAAGTTCAACGATCACGGGGAGCTTTATTACGGCGAGGTTTCTGTTTACTTTAACGTCTGACTGAAATTCTACTAGCGCTAAAACCTACGCGCAAGTAACAATTCTGTTAGCTTCAAGTTCAAACGAAGTTCGACGAACACACTGTGGGGGTCATTCTGAGTCTGGCGGGCGGCGGAGGCCGCCCGCCAGACTTCCCCCCTCCAAAATACCGCTCTGCGGTCGAAAGGCTGCTGAGGGTATTTTGGCTTGTGCACTGGGCTGGCGGGCGACCGCCAAAAGGCCGCCCGCCAGCCCAGTGCAAAAAACCCTTCCCACGAGGACGCCGGCTCAGAATTGAGCCGGCGGAGTGGGAAGGTGCGACGGGTGCAGTTGGGGCCCTCTTATGGGGGCCCCTGCAGTGCCCATGCCATTGGCATGGGCACTGCAGGGGCCCCCAGGGGCCCCGCAACACCCCATACCGCCATCCTGTTCCTGGCGGGAGAACCGCCAGGAACATGATGGCGGTATGGGGTGTCAGAATCCCCATGGCGGCGCCGCCATGGATGATTCAATAGGGCAGCGGAAAACCGGCGGGAGACCGCCGGTTTTCCCTTTCTGACCGCGGCCAAACCGCCGCGGTCAGTATGCCCTGCGGGGCACCGCCAGCCTGTTGGCGGTGCTCCCGCCGACCCTTGCCCCGGCGGTCCGTGACCGCCGGGGTCAGAATCACCCCCTGTGACTGGAAGTACAGTGGAATCTACACTAGAATTCTTTCAGAAGACAAACAGTCTTCGCGAGCACTGTGACGTTTTATGGCCACAACTTAAAATTGTAAATTAAAAACATCGCTGACAGGCACAAGATGTGTTGATTTTATCATCAATATTTACCTGTAAGATAATGTTTTTTTATTAATTGCGGTAGTTCTTCAGATTTTTTGCTATCCCCATATTTGGAACTGTCCTTACATACCCTCGCAAAGTGGCCTCTTTTATTGCATTTCCTGCAAATTGCAGATCTTGCTTGGCAGGAGGTGGAATTAGCAAGGTGATTGTTACTGCCACAACGGAAACATGTTAAATTCGTTTTGTTAACATTATACTTTTGGGGTTGTTTTTCATTACATTTAATTTTCAGAATGTTCTCAAGGCACAGAGTGGAGAAGAAGCAATAAAGTCTGAACTTGAAGGAAAGGAGGCTGGTTTGGACTTTGTAATAACAACCTACCAATCCGTCCACCTTTTCAGGGGCAGATTCACAGCGAAGAAAAACACGGCGGAAACAGGACTTCGAAGGGAAAACGCTCACCTCTACACACCCCACGAGGAACCAGGACGCCATGGAACCAGAGCTTCACATTTTCCCAGCTTTCATCTTCTTGCACGAATGCCGGCAGCGAAGACCACGTGAGTACTGCACCTACGACACAGGGGAGGTGGGAGGGAAAAAACAGGGACACACACACGCAACACGCAACACCCCCACCCCCACCCTCACCCACGACAACACACACACTAATACATATTGATACATCACAGTTACACCCCCCAACCCCCCCGGAAGAATGCAAAGACAAAAGGAAATGAGTGTAACCATTGTAATCTTTTAAAATCCAGTACGCAAAAATATATATACACTATTAACAAATATATACACCAAGAATAGAAGTCCAGGTATTGCTCCATTTAAGTCCATGGAACACTGGGCCCACCCTGCATGGGCGAGGCCCACACAAGGTACCCGAACATGATGGAGAGAACACTGCAGAGGCATCAGATAGAAATAAAACAAGCACCTCAGGGGGAAGGTAAAGGGGGGCACCTCAGCCGGATGAGTGCACAACGCCAAATCTACAAGGGGGCCACATGCCCACTGTTCAATCCTGGGGAGTGCAAAGCCACAGTCTCTCAAGTCTCTACAGTGGGTGGTTTGCCCACTGTTCAATCCTGGGGAGTGCAAAGCCACAGTCTCTCAAGTGGATAACAGTCTCCACTGGTTCTGGAGGGGGCTTTGTGCCCAGAGTGCTTCATCCTGCCAAGGACAGAGGTAGTGGATGCCTGTCTCCACTGGTTTTGGAGGGGGCTTGGTGCCCAGAGTGCTTCATCCTGCCAAGGACAGAGGTAGTGGATGTAAATCTCCACTGGTTCTGGAGGGTGCTTGGTGCCCAGAGTGCTTCATCCTGCCAAGGACAGCGGTAGTGGATGTAAATCTCCACTGGTTCTGGAGGGGGCCTGGTGTCCAGAGTGCTTCATCCTGCTCATGGCGGACTCAGTAGCGTCAGTGCTCTTGGCGCACATGGGCCAGCGGTGCTTGTGGCGGCGATGTCCATTGCAGCAGTGCTTGTGGCGGTGGTGTCCATTGCAGCAGTGCTTGTGGCGGCGGTGTCCTTGGCAGCGGTGCTTGTGGCGGCGGTGTCCTTGGCAGCGATGCTTGTGGCAGTGGAGTCTATTGCAGCGGTGCTTGTGGCGATGGTGTCCTTGGCAGCGGTGCCTGTGGCGGCAGTGTCCATTGCAGCGGTGCTTGTGGTGGTGGTGTCCTTGGCAGCGACTCAGCTGCTGGCGGTCCTGTCTGGGCCTGCGGAGCTGCTGCTGGTGGTCCTGTCTGGGCTAGCGGGGCTGGTGCTGGCGGTCCTGTCTGGGCCTGCGGGGCTGATGCTGGCGGTCCTGTCTGGGCCTGCAGGGCTGGTGCTGGAGGTCATGTCTGGGCCAGCGGGCTGGTGCTGGCGGTCCTGTCTGGGCCAGAGGGTCTGATGCTGGCGGTCCTGTCTGGGCCAGCGGGTCTGCTGCTGGCGGTCGCCTCCTGGGCAGAGGGGCTGATGGCGGTCGCCTCATGGGCAGCTGGGCTGATGGCGGTCGCTTCCTGGGCAGCGGGGCTGGTGCTGGCGGTCGCCTCCTGGGCAGCGGGGCTGATGGCGGTCTTCTCCGCCATGCCGATCTTCCCAGACTTGCCGGGTTTCTTGTTCCCCTTCCCCACCTTGGAAGGTGTCACAGCTGACTCCACACTCCCACCTGTACCCCTGGGAGCGGCTTTGATGGCTGGTGTCTTCCCCCTCTCCTGCCGGGCACTGCCCATCTTTTGATGCTTGACAGGTGGGGGACTGTATGTGCTGTGGCTCCTTGCCACACTGGCTGCCCTGCTGTCTGGTGCACTCCAGAATCCGGTGACTACTGGCACCACTGAACTCGCCGATGTCGTGGCTGAGGTGCTAGGTTGGGACCTGGAGAGTCGGGCCCTAGGGGACTGACGGGTGGGGAGGTGAGGGAAAGCGGTCAAGGGTGGACAGGAAAAGTTTCTTAGGAACACTGGGACGGGTAGACGGAGGGGGTTTGGGAGTGGAGGAAGAGGTTGTGGTTGTAGGAGGTGTACGTTTGGTGACTTGGGGTGAAGGTGCATGTGCTGGAGGATGTCGTGAGGTGGATGGCTGTTGGGTGGGTGTGTGCCTGTGTTTGTGTACTTTGGGAGGTGGTGTCACAGACACACTGGGAGAGGACACGGGGGATGTGGGAATTGTGGTGGGGTGGTGACTGCACGTGAGCGGGGTGTGGGGGTGATGGAAGTAGTGGCTGTAGATGTAGTGCATGCAGGTGTGAGTGGAGACGAGACTGGGAGGGAGACGAGGAGGAGGGGGACACAGTGGAGGCAGTGGATGTTGCTATGTCTGCATGAGTGTGATGTTTGCGTGAGTGCCTGTGGTATGTGTGGTGCTTATGTTTGCCTGAGCTTCCTTTGTGTGTTGGGGTGTGGACATGCTGGTCTGATGGTGTGCTTGGGGTAGGCAGAGGTACAGGGGTGTGGGTCTGGGTAGAGGAAGTTAGAGGGGGGAGGCTAGAGACATGGACAATGGCTGCCATCAGTGCTGAGTCCAGAGTCTGAACAGCTCGCTGAAGGGCTGCCTGACCAGAATGAATGCCCTCCAGGAATGCATTTGTCTGCTGCAACTGCCTCTCTACACCCTGGATGGCATTCAAAATGGTAGACTGCCCAACATTGAGGGACCTGAGGAGGTCAATGGCCTCCTCAGTGAGGGCAGCAGAGGTGACTGGGGCAGGGCCTGGGGTGCCTGGGGTGAAGGTGATGCCCACCCTCCTGGGTGAGCGGGCACAGGGCAAAGGCTGAGGGGCTGCTGGGAGGGCGGTGCTGGAAGAGGGGGTGGCGTCTGTACCTGTAGATGGGTGGGCACAGATGAGCCCGCCACCACAAGGGAGCCCCCATCAGAGGAGGAGTCCGTATCACTGGTCTCAGCTCCTGTCCCCGCCGTGGAGCTCCCCTCGCCCTCTGTCCCACTGGTGAAATCCGACTCCGTAGTGTCGCCCTCCAGGGCCATGTGAGATGCAGCTCCCTCCTGCTCCGGTGCCACTGCTCCTCCGCCTGATGATGCTAAGGTACACAAGAACAGGGAGAACACAAAAAGGGGACGACGACAGAAGAAAGACATGTTGAGTGCATGCATTACCGCTACCGTTGGCGGACACAACAGACACAGAAGCCCCCTGCACTATGCTGCGCACTGGGGTCCACTATTCAATCCCTGGGACATGGCCTACAAGGCTATGGCCAACATCTGCACACATGGATGTCACAGGAGCCTGACTAGGTGTAGTTGGCACAGTACCCAGGTGGGGTGGGGTGCCACAGGGCCTGCCTGAAAAAGGAGACCTAACTAGCACAATCACCTTGGCCTAGGGGAACCCACAGCCCACTTCCCCCACCCAGACACCTCCACTGCGCGCTGAATCAGCAGAATGAGAGTGTACTCACCCCCTTGTTGCTGCTGTGATGCCCTCAAGCGCCCATCCAACTCCGGGTACGCCACCGCCAGGATCCTAAACATCAGGGGGGTCATGGTACGACGGGCACCCCTCCCACGTTGGGAGGCCATCCCCAGCTGGGCCTCCGCCGTCTTCTTGATCCAGCGGCGAATGTCCTCCCATCTCTTACGGCAGTGGGTACTCGGTCAGTGATAGTCCCCCAGGGTCCGGACGTCTTTGGCGATGGCACGCCAAATATCCTTCTTCTGGTGGGCGCGGACCTACAGGAATTGTACAGGGAAAAAAGAGAAGTTATTTCCAACTGCACCGTCATAGTCATTGGCCCGCATCCCTACCCTTCATTTCATGCACGCCTCATTCTACCCCCCTATCTTTCATCCACCCCACTCCACACAGGCATAGCCCATACAGCATGCTCCCAGTGTACTTACCTGTTTGTCTGGAGGACCGTAGAGTAACGTGTACTGGGGGAGGACCCCATCCACGACTTTCTCCAACTCTTTCCGATTTGAAGGCAGGGGCCCTTTCCCCAGATGCACGAGCCATTGTCTCTTCCAGACTGAGGTCACAGCAGCACTTGCAGTGTAAGTCATCTCATGTTGAAGATCAGGTATCGAGTGATTGAACAGATAGAAAATGGCGGTCACGTCTGCGGCGGTGCGTACCGTCACCGCCGGCATACATAGTCATTGGCTCCTGGGACCCATAGGGTCCAATGTTAACCAATGCAGAATTGCGCCGCGGTCTTCGACCGCCTACCGCGACGGTGTACAACGCCAGCGCAGTTACCTCATATCCCATTGTCCCACTTTACAGGTCAGGCAGCTGCCATTTCAGGGGTCCACATGGCTCTATTTTTAACTGCCTCACACATAACTAGGCCTTGCCTCAACACTCATACATGCTTATTTCGGATTATGAATCGTGTGCTGTGTAAGCTGTGTGTACGTACCTCTGAGTTGGTTGACTCTGTGCTCGCTGTTGTCCTTCATAGGCACCATCTGCTGGGACATTTGAGGAGATGGCGGCATCCTCCCGTGTACAGACCGCTGGTGGACCTGTTGACAATGGAGAAAATACATGTAATCATCACATACATGCTAGATCGTGCCACAATCCTGGAACTGTGTGCCCAGTTGGAGCCAGACCTGATGTCAGCTATCCGCCATCCCACAGGAATCCCCCCTTGTTGGAAAATGGGTTATTGGTAGGGCAGGTAGGTACCTACACCTAGCAACAAGCCACTAACCTCCACCTAGGTACAGTTAGGTCTCAGTAAATTAATCCCAGCTCAACCCTTGGTAGCTTGGCAACGAGCGTCAAGGCTTAACTTAGGAGACAAAGTGTAAAGCATTCAAATATCACAAAACAGTAATTAAATAAAACACAGGAAACAGTTTAAAAATCCAAAACCAATTTATAAAAATAGTTTATATTTTTATCTTTAAAATGACACAAAAACGATTAAAATCGGTTCAGGGGAACCGGAGATATGAATTTTTAAAGAATTATTACTTTTCTAGCGCTTAGAAACAAAAAGCGGCAATCGGGTCATCTGGTTGCACCTCGACCGGGGCAAAGTCAAACTTTCAGGCCGACCGCGATGGAGCCCTGCTCGGCTACAGGTCGCGGGAGGCCTCGGTTAAAAAGTTACCTTCTGACTTAGTCTTTATTTTGAAGTTTTTCTTCACCGGGACGAACCTGCCAGTTGAATCCGACCTCCTGGAGCCCTTGTCCGGATACGCGATGTGGGTTTCCTCGGTGGAGACTTTTACCTTCGGACTTAGTCGTTTTTTCGAGATGAAAATCCTTCGACCGGGGTAAACCTGGATCTTGACCCGACGTCCATGGAGCCCTTCTCGGATACGATGGCTGGGAGGCCCCGGTCAACTTTTTACGTTCGGACTTAGTCTCTTTTTTGGATGTTTTTCTTTACCGGGACGAACCACGAAGTCAGGCCGGGTCGCGGTTGAGGCAAGCCGGCTAGAATTTCCGCGGCGGGTCGGTCCCTCTCTGGAGCTTTTTTCAAGAATTCTCAAATCTTTTCCAAACTTCTGGGGCTTCACCCAGATGTTCTTTTAAGGTTCTTTTGGGGTCCACAGCTCACCCCAAGGGTCCAGAAGTTCTGTGATGGTCCTTGGGTGGTGCGGACTTCAACTCCCAGAATGCACCTGGCGCAAACTCCTTTTTGGCCACTGGACAGTGGTCAGCTGGTCGCTTTCTTCAGGAGTTGGTGCAGGGGACTCTGGTTAGCAATTTTTCACCTGTAGCAAACAGGGAGTCCCTCCTTGAACCAGTTGAAGCCAGGCAAAGTCCTTCTTGTGGTGAAGCCCAAGTGTGCAGCTGGTGCAGTCCTTCTGAGTGCAGGTTCCAGGTGCAGGCCAGGGGTCCAGCAGGGCCGTCCTTCTTCTTCTTAAGTTCTTTCTTCTTGAAATTTGGTGGGGATCTCAGGTGTGGGTGCAGGTCTGCCAGTTTTATCCTTGCTCCTGGGTGAAAAGCAGGGGGGCCCTGGTTCTCCAATCAGGGACAGGGTCGTCCCTCTGTGATGACCACTTCCTGGGAAGTGTGGCAAAAATCCATCCCAGAAGGCAACAGTCTCTAAAAATCCAACATGGATGAATCTGATTTTTGGAGGTTACATCTGGCTGAGCCCACCCACTGGTGTGGCTAAAAATCATAAACACACCCCTCTCCTGCCCTCTCCTAATCTAATCAAGGGGGCACCTAATTGTCTGGGGTTGCAGGATGTGGGGGTGTTGCTGGGTGCTCCAAATGTCCTTCTCTGGCTTTGAAGACCAGTTTGGCAGCCCTCCCCCTTCCTGCCTCACCATCTGCTGAGGGGAGATTCTCTCCCCCAAGCACATTCCTTTGTGTGAAGCTAGGCCACTTCACACCTCATCAAGGCAGCCTGGCAGAAGCTGCTGCAGGCTGGCCAATCAGAGCACAGCAGCAAAAACAATGCAGAGCTGAAATTGGCAACTTTTTAGGTAAAGTCTAAACTTTTTACCTGGACAAGTTATATTAAATCCAACAACTGGAAGTTGTGGGATTTATTACAACAATCAATTTGATACCAAATTCTTGGTATGTAACATTTAAGGAGACTTTAAAATTTAAAATAAAGTCTGCCCATTCTAGCCTATGGAGGCCATTTACTTCAATGAGGGAAAAACAAATTTGGCTGTTTTTACCTCACCAGGGCTTATAAATCTATTTTTATAAAGTCCCTGCTTATAGTTACATGGCACCCAGCCCTAGGGGCACATAGGGCACACCTTAGGGGTGACTTATATGTAAAAATAAGGTAGTTTAAGACTTTGAAAGTACCTTTAATTCCAAAGTCGAATTTGCATATAACTTTAATTTAAAAGCAGCCAGCAAGGCAGGCTTGCTTTTAACCCCTTCTGTGCCGCGGACGTAGTGGTTACGTCCCGCGGCACAGTGCTGCTGTGCCGAGGACGTAACCACTACGTCCTCGGCACACAGCCCAGAGGGAGCGCTCTCGCTCCCTCTGTGTGCTTCCCCCCACCCCCCCAAAGTCAGGGATGGAAGGGGAAGCCCTTCCCCTTCCACCCCCGACCCCCCCACCCCCCCATAATGACGTCAGCGCGCGATCGCGCGCTGAGTTCATTATGGGGATTTCGCCGCACAGGAAGCCATTTGCTTCCTGTGCGGCGACGAGGAAAGAGGTGAGTTCCTCTTCCCGGTGGGTGGGGGGTTTGGGCTAAAGAGGCACCGGGGGAAAGGAAAGGCTTTTCCTTTCCCCCGGTGTCTCTTTGAGCATTCCTGCTGCCCGATCGCATTGCGATCGGGCAGCAGGAATGCCCACTAGACACCAGGGATTTTTTTTTTTTGTTGTTTGCTCGTGTTTCTTGCTGGCGGGGAGCGGCCCCTTGGGCAAGGGTCGCTCCCCTTGTGGGGGCAATTAGTTACGGCCATTTCTGCCCCCCTTGGGGGCAGATTGGCCTACTTTTTAGGCGGATCTGCCCCCAAGGGGGGCAGAAACCACTGGATCACCAGGGAATTATATTTTCTGTGCAGGTATGTTGGGAGGGGGTGCCCCCTTGGGCAAGGGGCGCCCCCCCCAAGGGGGCAGAGAACTGTTGGCCATTTCTGCCCCCCTTGGGGGCAGATTGGCCTATTTTTTTTAGGTCCATCTGCCCCCAAGGGGGGCAGAAGCCACTTAGGCACCAGGGATTGTGTGTGTAGTGGATGGGGGGGCGCCCCCTTGGGCAAGGGTCGCTCCCCTTTGGGGGCATGTCTTTTAGGGCCATTTCTGCCCCCCTTGAGGGCAGATCAGCCTATTATTTTTAGGTTGATCTGCCCCAAGGGGGGCAGAAACCACTAGAACGCCAGGGATGTTTTTTTATGTGTTTATTTTTGTGGGGGGCGTCCCCATGGGCACGGGGCGCCCCCCCAAGGGGGGCATTGACCTGTTGGCCATTTCTGCCCCCCCTGGGGGCAGATGGGCCTATTTTTCTAGACCCACCTGCCCCCAAGGGGGGCAGAAGCCACGTAGACACCAGGGATAGTGTGTGTGTGTGTGTGTGTTAGTGGATGGGGGGGGGGCTTGGGCAAGGGTCGCCCCCCACTTTGGGGGCACATGTACCCAGGCCATTTCTGCACCCCTTGGAGACAGATCAGCCTATTATTTTTAGGCTGATCTGCCCCCAAGGGGGGCAGAAACCACTAGAACGCCAGGGTTTTTTTTTAATGTGTTTATTTTTGTGGGGGGGCGTCCCCTTGGGCACGGGGCGCCCCCCCAAGGGGGGCATTGACCTGTTGGCCATTTCTGCCCCCCCTGGGGGCAGATGGGCCTATTTTTCTAGACCCACCTGCCCCCAAGGGGGGCAGAAGCCACGTAGACACCAGGGATAGTGTGTGTGTGTGTGTGTGTTAGTGGATGGGGGGGGGCTTGGGCAAGGGTCGCCCCCCACTTTGGGGGCACATGTACCCAGGCCATTTCTGCACCCCTTGGAGACAGATCAGCCTATTATTTTTAGGCTGATCTGCCCCCAAGGGGGGCAGAAACCACTAGAACGCCAGGGATTTTTTTTTATGTGTTTATTTTTGTGGGGGGGCGTCCGCTCGGGCACGGGGCGCCCCCCCAAGGGGGGCATTGACCTGTTGGCCATTTCTGCCCCCCCTGGGGGCAGATGGGCCTATTTTTCTAGACCCACCTGCCCCCAAGGGGGGCAGAAGCCACGTAGACACCAGGGATAGTGTGTGTGTGTGTGTGTGTTAGTGGATGGGGGGGGGCTTGGGCAAGGGTCGCCCCCCACTTTGGGGGCACATGTACCCAGGCCATTTCTGCACCCCTTGGAGACAGATCAGCCTATTATTTTTAGGCTGATCTGCCCCCAAGGGGGGCAGAAACCACTAGAACGCCAGGGTTTTTTTTTTATGTGTTTATTTTTGTGGGGGGGCGTCCCCTTGGGCACGGGGCGCCCCCCCAAGGGGGGCATTGACCTGTTGGCCATTTCTGCCCCCCCTGGGGGCAGATGGGCCTATTTTTCTAGACCCACCTGCCCCCAAGGGGGGCAGAAGCCACGTAGACACCAGGGATAGTGTGTGTGTGTGTGTGTGTTAGTGGATGGGGGGGGGCTTGGGCAAGGGTCGCCCCCCACTTTGGGGGCACATGTACCCAGGCCATTTCTGCACCCCTTGGAGACAGATCAGCCTATTATTTTTAGGCTGATCTGCCCCCAAGGGGGGCAGAAACCACTAGAACGCCAGGGATTTTTTTTTATGTGTTTATTTTTGTGGGGGGGCGTCCCCTCGGGCACGGGGCGCCCCCCCAAGGGGGGCATTGACCTGTTGGCCATTTCTGCCCCCCCTGGGGGCAGATGGGCCTATTTTTCTAGACCCACCTGCCCCCAAGGGGGGCAGAAGCCACGTAGACACCAGGGATAGTGTGTGTGTGTGTGTGTGTTAGTGGATGGGGGGGGGTTTGGGCAAGGGTCGCCCCCCACTTTGGGGGCACATGTACCCAGGCCATTTCTGCACCCCTTGGAGACAGATCAGCCTATTATTTTTAGGCTGATCTGCCCACAAGGGGGGCAGAAACCACTAGAACGCCAGGGATTTTTTTTTATGTGTTTATTTTTGTGGGGGGGCGTCCCCTCGGGCACGGGGCGCCCCCCCAAGGGGGGCATTGACCTGTTGGCCATTTCTGCCCCCCCTGGGGGCAGATGGGCCTATTTTTCTAGACCCACCTGCCCCCAAGGGGGGCAGAAGCCACGTAGACACCAGGGATAGTGTGTGTGTGTGTGTTAGTGGATGGGGGGGGGCTTGGGCAAGGGTCGCCCCCCACTTTGGGGGCACATGTACCCAGGCCATTTCTGCACCCCTTGGAGACAGATCAGCCTATTATTTTTAGGCTGATCTGCCCCCAAGGGGGTCAGAAACCACTAGAACGCCAGGGATTTTTTTTTATGTGTTTATTTTTGTGGGGGGGCGTCCCCTTGGTCACGGGGCGCCCCCCCAAGGGGGGCATTGACCTGTTGGCCATTTCTACACCCCCTGGGGGCAGATGGGCCTATTTTCTTAGGCCCACCTGCCCCCAAGGGGGCAGAAGCCACTTAGGCACCAGGGATAGTGTTGTGTGTGTTTTTTTTGTTTTTTTTTGTTTGAGGGCTGTCCCCTTTGGCAAGGGTCGCTCTCCATGGGGACACAGTACTAAAGGTATTTTCTGGCTTCCTTGGGGCAGACAGGCCTATTTTTTTAGTAGGCCCATCTGCCCCTATGACAGAATCCACTTAGGCACCAATTTCTAAAATGTTTGATGGTGGGGTGTTTGTCAACTGAAGAAGTCTTTGCATTTGTGATAAAAAAAAATGTCCTCCTTTTTGTTCTAGTTCAAAGCTTTTGCTTTAATTGCTGTGGCTCCTTGCGGTTTTGGCGGTGGTTGACCTGCAGTTTGCACAGTTGCATGTTTTAGGTAAGTAAAAACAATTTACTCCAAAGGAGTATTGTTGCCATGCATGAATGACATGTTTGTAGGGGGTGTACTAAATGCAGGATTGTGTGTGAAATTGTCCTTAGGTTTGTGCACAATGATATTTGTTGTGTCTTATTTCTAATTTGCCTTTCTTTCTTTCTTTTTAGTGGGATATCATTGGTGATTGCTGTGTAGTTGCTGGTGAATCAAGCTTTTTCAGGCAAGTGAGCGGTATAGTTTTTGAGTTTGTAACTCTTACTAACAAAGCTACACTTTGTTACTTGTCTTACACAGTGCTGGTTGTTGGTGGTGAATTTGTCCAGTTAATTTTAGCAGGAGAGATCATGGCTAGCCGCAGGATGACCGCTCAGCAGGTGGTTGGTATGCTTTTTGAGTCACAGTCTGATCATGACTATGAGACGGACTCTGCATCTGAGGCAGAGGAGGAAGTCAGAGATTCTGGCAGTGATGTTTCTGTTGGAGGGGAATCTTCTGATGATGAAGCCACACTCAGTGCAGATGAAGGTTCTGTTTTAGAGGAGGACATTGATGTGCCAATAGTGCAGCAACCTGGGGCTGAAAGGTTTCCCGTTAGAAGACCTGATGTCTGGGTTGCCCCAAACATGGAGCAGCCAGAGTTGCCTGCCTTTACTGGTCTCCCGGGGTGTAACGCCAATACAGAGAACTTTATGCCTATCAATTTCTTTGAGTTATTCATGGATGATGTGTTTTTGGAAGAGATTGTTGAGCAGACTAATTTGTATGCGGAGCAGCATTTGAGGGACAACGCTGCTAGACTTAGGCCACACTCTAGAGCTGCCCAGTGGATTCCCACAAATTTGGAGGAGCTAAAAAAGTTTTTGGGTTTGACTTTTTTGATGGGGTTGATAAGGAAGCCGTCACTGGCTTCTTATTGGTCTACTAGTCCCTTGATGGCAACAGCTATATTTCCAGCTACCATGAGTCGTAATCGGTATTTGCTTCTTCTTAGGATGCTGCATTTTGTTGACAATGCATTAGCCTTGCCACGAGATCACCCAGATTCTGACCGTCTTTTTAAGATTAGGCCTGTCCTTGATCATTTTGTAGATCGGTTTTCGGAGGTCTATGTTCCGGGCAAAGAGATAAGTGTGGACGAGTCTTTGGTCCTCTTCAAGGGTCGTTTGGTTTTTAGGCAGTACATTCCTAGCAAAAGGGCACGATATGGAATTAAATTGTATATGCTGTCTGAAAGTAGGACAGGATATGTGTATAGTTTCCGTGTGTACACTGGTAGGGATTCCAATATTGACCCCCCTGGTTGTCCTCCCACTTTTGGAGTTACTGAGAAAATAGTGTGGGATCTTGGTAGACGACTGTTCAACAAAGGTCACCATTTGTATGTAGATAACTTCTACACTGGTGTGCAGTTGTTCAAGGAATTGTTTAGAGTGGACACAGTTGCTTGTGGCACAATCCGTTCTAACCGGAAAGGCTATCCAAGGGAGCTTGTCTGTAAAAAACTTGAGAGGGGACAGTGCTGTGCCTTGCGGAACGAGGAGCTGCTAGCTTTGAAATTTTCAGACAAGAGGGATGTCTACATGCTAAGTACCATCCATGATGAGAGTACTTCCCCTGTGACTGTTTGGGGCCAGGTTGCTGAAGTGCGCAAACCTGTGTGCATTTTAGATTATAATAAGCACATGGGAGGTGTAGATAGAGTTGACCAGAGGTTGGAACCTTATACTGCTATTCGTAAGTCTTATGTTTGGTATAAGAAGTTAGCACTTCACCTCTTCCACTTAGCAACCTTCAATGCTTTTATTGTGTTTAGGGATAGGTCTCCAGACTCAAAGATGACATTTGTGAAATTTCAGGAGTCAGTGATAGAGAGCCTTATTGTGGTGGAACAGGCCAGAGTTCCTAGAGAAGCAGTGGTGGAGGATGTGGCTAGATTGAAAGATCGCCACTTTGCTGAGCACATTCCTCCCACACCCAAAAAAGACTTTCCAGCTAAGAAATGTAGAGTGTGTTTTCGAAGAGGTATCCGGAGGGAGTCTCGAATGTACTGCCCAGATTGTCCTTCAAAGCCTGGGCTGTGTGTCGGTGCTTGTTTTAAGAATTACCACACCCAGAAGAATTTCTGGGAACAACCATGAGTGTAAACTCATGTCTGTTTTGTATTTTCATGTGTTTAGTTTCATGGTTAGCATTTCTGTCATGTTGTTAGTTAGAGCTTTTGTGTTTGTTGTTTTGTAATTCTTTCTACTTAGTTAGGGGTTCCTCTGTTAAAAAAAAAAAAAATATGATGCCATTGTGTGTGGAGTGGGGCTTGGCTGAGACTGTACATATTGACTTGATGTTGGCTACTGCAACACACTGCAAGCCAAACACCAGTCCACACACTCCCATCAGCTGGTGTGATTGTTGTATCAGGCATGTGGGCGTATGTAAGTGATGGGCCCTTGAGTGGCGCTGTCTGTCGATGTGAGTGTTGTAATGTGCTGGGCCCGTGGCTGGCGGTGTGAATGGCCTTGTGTGTGTCATGTATGAAAGTTGTGTGAATGGACTGTAAAGCGGTTGGTGCCTTGTCGCGGCTTTACAGCTCACGAGCTGTGAGTCATTGGTTCAGTTTTTTGCCTTTCAGTTACTAACAGTGCTTTTCATTTTTGTGAAAGCTCTTGTTAGTAAAATTTGATCCACTGAACCATCACTCACCCTCGTGCCAAATCCAACCAGTATGTGTGGTAAAAATGACCAAACCTGCTCCGCTGTAATCAGGCGTCGCAGCACACCTATGACACGCTAGGTGCCTCAGGTGGGACCCCGATGATGAAGCATGCCACCAACTTGGTTGGTGGGTGAGGGGTCTTTTTCACATAACCTAAGTGTGTTTCTTTTCAAAATTTTAGTGTTTGGCACATCACGGACGTATGTGGGCACATCAAAACGATATATTACAAAACTACCTGTGTTTGAGGGGGGAGAGGGCACCTATGTTTTTGGTCCTGTGTGCGGCCTTCATCTAGGGAAACCTACCAAACCCAGACATTTTTTAAAACTAGACACCCCAAGGAGTCTAGGGAGGAGTGGCTTGCGTGGATCCCCCAACATTTTCTTACCCAGACTCCTCTGTAAACCTCAAAATGTGCTTAAAAAAAGCATATTTTCCTGACTTTTCTTCGTACGATCACCACTCCAGCACAAAATTCCTACTCCCCAGTGTTCCCCTCAGTCTCCCAAATAAAATGACACCTCACCTATGTGGGTCCCCAAAGCAGAGTCAGTCTAAAGATGTATAAAAGAATATGTCCTTATAAACTCGCAGTACTATCCCCTGTATCTCTACAAGTTTTGGGCCTTATTCTGTTGGAGGCACCTGGCCCACCCACACAACTGAGGTATCATTTTTATCGGGAGACTTGGGGGAACGCTGGGTGGAAGGAAATTTGTGGCTCCACTCAGATTCCAGAACTTTCTGTCACCGAAATGTGTGAAAAATGCGTTTTTTTAGCCAATATTTGAGGTTTGGAAAGGATTCTGGGTAACAGAACCTGGTCAGAGCCCCTCAAGTCACCCCATCTTGGATTCCCCTAGGTCTCTAGTTTTCAGAAATGCACAGGTTTGGTAGGTTTCCCTAGGTGCTGGCTGAGCTACAGGCCAAAAACTACAGGTAGGCACTGTTTTCAATGAAAAAATGTGATGTGTCCACGTTGCGCTTTGGGGCGTTTCCTGTCGCGGGCGCTAGGCCTACCCACACAAGTGAGGTATCATTTTTATCGGGAGACGTGGGGGAACGCTGGGTGGAATCAAATTTGTGGCTCCTCTCAGATTCCAGAACTTTCTGCCACAGAAATGTGAGGAACATGTGTTTTTTTAGCCAATTTTTGAGATTTGCAAAGGATTCTGGGTAACAGAACCTGGTCCGAGCCCCGCCAGTCACCCCTCCTTGGATTCCCCTAGGTCTCTAGTTTTCAGAAATGCACAGGTTTGGTAGGTTTCCCTAGGTGGCGGCTGAGCTACAGGCCAAAATCTACAGGTAGGCACTTCGCTAAAAACAGGTCTGTTTTCTTCCAAAATTTTGGTGGTGTCCACGTTGCGCTTTGGGGCGTTTCCTGTCGCGGGCGCTAGGCCTACCCACGCAAGTGAGGTATCATTTTTATCGGGAGACTTGGGGGAACGCTGGGTGGAAGGAAATTTGTGGCTCCTCCCAGATTCCAGAACTTTCTGCCACAGAAATGTGAGGAACATGTGTTTTTTTAGCCAATTTTTGAGCTTTGCAAAGGATTCTGGGTAACAGAACCTGGTCCGAGCCCCGCCAGTCACCCCTCCTTGGATTCCCCTAGGTCTCTAGTTTTTAGAAATGCACAGGTTTGGTAGGTTTCCCTAGGTGGCGGCTGAGCTAGAGGCCAAAATCTACAGGTAGGCACTTTGCTAAAAACAGGTCTGTTTTCTGTGATGTGTCCACGTTGCGCTTTGGGGCGTTTCCTGTCGCGGGCGCTAGGCCTACCCACACAAGTGAGGTATCATTTTTATCGGGAGACGTGGGGGAACGCTGGGTGGAAGGAAATTTGTGGCTCCTCTCAGATTCCAGAACTTTCTGCCACAGAAATGTGAGGAACATGTGTTTTTTTAGCCAATTTTTGAGCTTTGCAAAGGATTCTGGGTAACAGAACCTGGTCCGAGCCCCGCCAGTCACCCCTCCTTGGATTCCCCTAGGTCTCTAGTTTTCAGAAATGCACAGGTTTGGTAGGTTTCCCTAGGTGGCGGCTGAGCTACAGGCCAAAATCTACAGGTAGGCACTTCGCTAAAAACAGGTCTGTTTTCTTCCAAAATTTTGGTGGTGTCCACGTTGCGCTTTGGGGCGTTTCCTGTCGCGGGCGCTAGGCCTACCCACGCAAGTGAGGTATCATTTTTATCGGGAGACTTGGGGGAACGCTGGGTGGAAGGAAATTTGTGGCTCCTCCCAGATTCCAGAACTTTCTGCCACAGAAATGTGAGGAACATGTGTTTTTTTAGCCAATTTTTGAGCTTTGCAAAGGATTCTGGGTAACAGAACCTGGTCCGAGCCCCGCCAGTCACCCCTCCTTGGATTCCCCTAGGTCTCTAGTTTTCAGAAATGCACAGGTTTGGTAGGTTTCCCTAGGTGGCGGCTGAGCTACAGGCCAAAATCTACAGGTAGGCACTTTGCTAAAAACAGGTCTGTTTTCTGTGATGTGTCCACGTTGCGCTTTGGGGCGTTTCCTGTCGCGGGCGCTAGGCCTACCCACACAAGTGAGGTATCATTTTTATCGGGAGACGTGGGGGAACGCTGGGTGGAAGGAAATTTGTGGCTCCTCTCAGATTCCAGAACTTTCTGCCACAGAAATGTGAGGAACATGTGTTTTTTTAACCAATTTTTGAGCTTTGCAAAGGATTCTGGGTAACAGAACCTGGTCCGAGCCCCGCCAGTCACCCCTCCTTGGATTCCCCTAGGTCTCTAGTTTTCAGAAATGCACAGGTTTGGTAGGTTTCCCTAGGTGGCGGCTGAGCTACAGGCCAAAATCTACAGGTAGGCACTTCGCTAAAAACAGGTCTGTTTTCTTCCAAAATTTTGGTGGTGTCCACGTTGCGCTTTGGGGCGTTTCCTGTCGCGGGCGCTAGGCCTACCCACGCAAGTGAGGTATCATTTTTATCGGGAGACTTGGGGGAACGCTGGGTGGAAGGAAATTTGTGGCTCCTCCCAGATTCCAGAACTTTCTGCCACAGAAATGTGAGGAACATGTGTTTTTTTAGCCAATTTTTGAGCTTTGCAAAGGATTCTGGGTAACAGAACCTGGTCCGAGCCCCGCCAGTCACCCCTCCTTGGATTCCCCTAGGTCTCTAGTTTTCAGAAATGCACAGGTTTGGTAGGTTTCCCTAGGTGGCGGCTGAGCTACAGGCCAAAATCTACAGGTAGGCACTTTGCTAAAAACAGGTCTGTTTTCTGTGATGTGTCCACGTTGCGCTTTGGGGCGTTTCCTGTCGCGGGCGCTAGGCCTACCCACACAAGTGAGGTATCATTTTTATCGGGAGACGTGGGGGAACGCTGGGTGGAAGGAAATTTGTGGCTCCTCTCAGATTCCAGAACTTTCTGCCACAGAAATGTGAGGAACATGTGTTTTTTTAGCCAATTTTTGAGCTTTGCAAAGGATTCTGGGTAACAGAACCTGGTCCGAGCCCCGCCAGTCACCCCTCCTTGGATTCCCCTAGGTCTCTAGTTTTCAGAAATGCACAGGTTTGGTAGGTTTCCCTAGGTGGCGGCTGAGCTACAGGCCAAAATCTACAGGTAGGCACTTCGCTAAAAACAGGTCTGTTTTCTTCCAAAATTTTGGTGGTGTCCACGTTGCGCTTTGGGGCGTTTCCTGTCGCGGGCGCTAGGCCTACCCACGCAAGTGAGGTATCATTTTTATCGGGAGACTTGGGGGAACGCTGGGTGGAAGGAAATTTGTGGCTCCTCCCAGATTCCAGAACTTTCTGCCACAGAAATGTGAGGAACATGTGTTTTTTTAGCCAATTTTTGAGCTTTGCAAAGGATTCTGGGTAACAGAACCTGGTCCGAGCCCCGCCAGTCACCCCTCCTTGGATTCCCCTAGGTCTCTAGTTTTCAGAAATGCACAGGTTTGGTAGGTTTCCCTAGGTGGCGGCTGAGCTACAGGCCAAAATCTACAGGTAGGCACTTTGCTAAAAACAGGTCTGTTTTCTGTGATGTGTCCACGTTGCGCTTTGGGGCGTTTCCTGTCGCGGGCGCTAGGCCTACCCACACAAGTGAGGTATCATTTTTATCGGGAGACGTGGGGGAACGCTGGGTGGAAGGAAATTTGTGGCTCCTCTCAGATTCCAGAACTTTCTGCCACAGAAATGTGAGGAACATGTGTTTTTTTAGCCAATTTTTGAGCTTTGCAAAGGATTCTGGGTAACAGAACCTGGTCCGAGCCCCGCCAGTCACCCCTCCTTGGATTCCCCTAGGTCTCTAGTTTTCAGAAATGCACAGGTTTGGTAGGTTTCCCTAGGTGGCGGCTGAGCTACAGGCCAAAATCTACAGGTAGGCACTTCGCTAAAAACAGGTCTGTTTTCTTCCAAAATTTTGGTGGTGTCCACGTTGCGCTTTGGGGCGTTTCCTGTCGCGGGCGCTAGGCCTACCCACGCAAGTGAGGTATCATTTTTATCGGGAGACTTGGGGGAACGCTGGGTGGAAGGAAATTTGTGGCTCCTCCCAGATTCCAGAACTTTCTGCCACAGAAATGTGAGGAACATGTGTTTTTTTAGCCAATTTTTGAGCTTTGCAAAGGATTCTGGGTAACAGAACCTGGTCCGAGCCCCGCCAGTCACCCCTCCTTGGATTCCCCTAGGTCTCTAGTTTTCAGAAATGCACAGGTTTGGTAGGTTTCCCTAGGTGGCGGCTGAGCTACAGGCCAAAATCTACAGGTAGGCACTTTGCTAAAAACAGGTCTGTTTTCTGTGATGTGTCCACGTTGCGCTTTGGGGCGTTTCCTGTCGCGGGCGCTAGGCCTACCCACACAAGTGAGGTATCATTTTTATCGGGAGACGTGGGGGAACGCTGGGTGGAATCAAATTTGTGGCTCCTCTCAGATTCCAGAACTTTCTGCCACAGAAATGTGAGGAACATGTGTTTTTTTAGCCAATTTTTGAGCTTTGCAAAGGATTCTGGGTAACAGAACCTGGTCCGAGCCCCGCCAGTCACCCCTCCTTGGATTCCCCTAGGTCTCTAGTTTTCAGAAATGCACAGGTTTGGTAGGTTTCCCTAGGTGGCGGCTGAGCTACAGGCCAAAATCTACAGGTAGGCACTTCGCTAAAAACAGGTCTGTTTTCTTCCAAAATTTTGGTGGTGTCCACGTTGCGCTTTGGGGCGTTTCCTGTCGCGGGCGCTAGGCCTACCCACGCAAGTGAGGTATCATTTTTATCGGGAGACTTGGGGGAACGCTGGGTGGAAGGAAATTTGTGGCTCCTCCCAGATTCCAGAACTTTCTGCCACAGAAATGTGAGGAACATGTGTTTTTTTAGCCAATGTTTGAGCTTTGCAAAGGATTCTGGGTAACAGAACCTGGTCCGAGCCCCGCCAGTCACCCCTCCTTGGATTCCCCTAGGTCTCTAGTTTTCAGAAATGCACAGGTTTGGTAGGTTTCCCTAGGTGGCGGCTGAGCTACAGGCCAAAATCTACAGGTAGGCACTTTGCTAAAAACAGGTCTGTTTTCTGTGATGTGTCCACGTTGCGCTTTGGGGCGTTTCCTGTCGCGGGCGCTAGGCCTACCCACACAAGTGAGGTATCATTTTTATCGGGAGACGTGGGGGAACGCTGGGTGGAAGGAAATTTGTGGCTCCTCTCAGATTCCAGAACTTTCTGCCACAGAAATGTGAGGAACATGTGTTTTTTTAGCCAATTTTTGAGCTTTGCAAAGGATTCTGGGTAACAGAACCTGGTCCGAGCCCCGCCAGTCACCCCTCCTTGGATTCCCCTAGGTCTCTAGTTTTCAGAAATGCACAGGTTTGGTAGGTTTCCCTAGGTGGCGGCTGAGCTACAGGCCAAAATCTACAGGTAGGCACTTCGCTAAAAACAGGTCTGTTTTCTTCCAAAATTTTGGTGGTGTCCACGTTGCGCTTTGGGGCGTTTCCTCTCGCGGGCGCTAGGCCTACCCACGCAAGTGAGGTATCATTTTTATCGGGAGACTTGGGGGAACACTGGGTGGAAGGAAATTTGTGGCTCCTCCCAGATTCCAGAACTTTCTGCCACAGAAATGTGAGGAACATGTGTTTTTTTAGCCAATTTTTGAGCTTTGCAAAGGATTCTGGGTAACAGAACCTGGTCCGAGCCCCGCCAGTCACCCCTCCTTGGATTCCCCTAGGTCTCTAGTTTTCAGAAATGCACAGGTTTGGTAGGTTTCCCTAGGTGGCGGCTGAGCTAGAGGCCAAAATCTACAGGTAGGCACTTTGCTAAAAACAGGTCTGTTTTCTGTGATGTGTCCACGTTGCGCTTTGGGGCGTTTCCTGTCGCGGGCGCTAGGCCTACCCACACAAGTGAGGTATCATTTTTATCGGGAGACGTGGGGGAACGCTGGGTGGAAGGAAATTTGTGGCTCCTCTCAGATTCCAGAACTTTCTGCCACAGAAATGTGAGGAACATGTGTTTTTTTAGCCAATTTTTGAGCTTTGCTAAGGATTCTGGGTAACAGAACCTGGTCCGAGCCCCGCCAGTCACCCCTCCTTGGATTCCCCTAGGTCTCTAGTTTTCAGAAATGTACAGGTTTGGTAGGTTTCCCTAGGTGCCGGCTGAGCTAGAGGCCAAAATCTGCAGGTAGTCACTTCGCAAAAAACACCTCTGTTTTCTTCCAAAATTTTGGTGGTGTCCACGTTGCGCTTTGGGGCGTTTCCTGTCGCGGGCGCTAGGCCTACCCACGCAAGTGAGGTATCATTTTTATCGGGAGACTTGGGGGAACGCTGGGTGGAAGGAAATTTGTGGCTCCTCTCAGATTCCAGAACTTTCTGTCACTCAAATGTGAGGAAAATGCGTTTTTTTAGCCAAAATATGAGGTTTGCAAAGGATTCTGGGTAACAGAACCTGGTCCGAGCCCCGCCAGTCACCCCTCCTTGGATTCCCCTAGGTCTCTAGTTTTCAGAAATGCACAGGTTTGGTAGGTTTCCCTAGGTGGCGGCTGAGCTAGAGGCCAAAATCTACAGGTAGGCACTTTGCTAAAAACAGGTCTGTTTTCTGTGATGTGTCCACGTTGCGCTTTGGGGCGTTTCCTGTCGCGGGCGCTAGGCCTACCCACACAAGTGAGGTATCATTTTTATCGGGAGACGTGGGGGAACGCTGGGTGGAAGGAAATTTGTGGCTCCTCTCAGATTCCAGAACTTTCTGCCACAGAAATGTGAGGAACATGTGTTTTTTTAGCCAATTTTTGAGCTTTGCAAAGGATTCTGGGTAACAGAACCTGGTCCGAGCCACACAAATCACCCCATCTTGGATTCCCCTAGGTCTCTAGTTTTCAGAAATGCACAGGTTTGGTAGGTTTCCCTAGGTGGCGGCTGAGCTAGAGGCCAAAATCTACAGGTAGGCACTTTGCTAAAAACAGGTCTGTTTTCTGTGAAGTGTCCACGTTGCGCTTTGGGGCGTTTCCTGTCGTGGGCGCTAGGCCTACCCACACATGTAAGGTATCATTTTTATCGGGAGACATGGGGGAACGCTGGGTGGAAGGACATTTGTGGCTCCTCTCAGATTCCAGCACTTTCTGCCACAGAAATGTGAGGAACATGTGTTTTTTTAGCCAATTTTTGAGCTTTGCAAAGGATTCTGTGTAACAGAACCTGGTCCGAGCCACACAAATCACCCCATCTTGGATTCCCCTAGGTCTCTAGTTTTCAGAAATGCACAGGTTTGGTAGGTTTCCCTAGGTGGCGGCTGAGCTAGAGGCCAAAATCTACAGGTAGGCACTTTGCTAAAAACAGGTCTGTTTTCTGTGATGTGTCCACATTGCGCTTTGGGGTGTTTCCTGTCGCGGGCGCTAGGCCTACCCACACAAGTGAGGTATCATTTTTATTGGGAGACGTGGGGGAACGCTGGGTGGAAGGAAATTTGTGGCTCCTCTCAGATTCCAGAACTTTCTACCACAGAAATGTGAGGAACATGTGTTTTTTTAGCCAAATTTTGAGGTTTGCAAAGGATTCTGGGTAACAGAACCTGGTCCGAGCCACACAAATCACCCCATCTTGGATTCCCCTAGGTCTCTAGTTTTCAGAAATGCACAGGTTTGGTAGGTTTCCCTAGGTGGCGGCTGAGCTAGAGGCCAAAATCTACAGGTAGGCACTTTGCTAAAAACAGGTCTGTTTTCTGTGATGTGTCCACGTTGCGCTTTGGTGCGTTTCCTGTCGCGAGCGCTAGGCCTACCCACACAAGTGAGGTATCATTTTTATCGGGAGACTTGGGGGAACATAGAATAGCAAAACAAGTGTTATTGCCCCTTGTCTTTCTCTACATTTTTCCCTTCCAAATGTAAGACAGTGTGTAAAAAAGACGTCTATTTGAGAAATGCCCGGTAATTCACATGCTAGTATGGGCAGCCCGGAATTCAGAGATGTGCAAATAACCACTGCTTCTCAACACCTTATCTTGTGCCCATTTTGGAAATACAAAGGTTTTCTTGATAGCTATTTTTTACTCTTTATATTTCAGCAAATGAATTGCTGTATACCTGGCATAGAATGAAAACCCACTGCAGGGTGCAGGTCATTTATTGGCTCTGGGTACCTAGAGTTCTTGATGAACCTACAAGCCCTATATATCCCCGCAACCAGAAGAGTCCAGCAGACGTAACGGTATATTGCTTTCGAAAATCTGACATTGCAGGAAAAAGTTACAGAGTAAAACTTAGAGAAAAATTTATGTTTTTTTCACCTCAATTTCAATATTTTTCTTTTTCAGTTGCTATTTTCTGTAGGAAACCCTTGTAGGATCTACACAAATTACCCCTTGCTGAATTCAGAATTTTGTCTACTTTTCAGAAATGTTGCGGTTTATGGGATCCAGCGTTGGTTTCATGCCCATTTCTGTCACTGACTGGAAGGAGGCTGAAAGCACAAAAAATCGTAAAAATGGGGTATGTCCCAGTAAAATGCCAAAATTGGGTTGAAAAATTGGGTTTTCTGATTCAAGTCTGCCTGTTCCTGAAAGCTGGGAAGCTGGTGATTTTATCACCGCAAACCCTTTGTTGATGCCCTTTTCAGGGAAAAAACCACAAGCCTTCTTCTGCAGCCCATTTTTCAATTTTTTTTAAAAAAAATGAAATTTTCACTGTTTTTTGGCTAATTTCTTGGCCTCCTTCTGGGGAACCCACAAAGTCTGGGTACCTCTAGAATCCCTAGGATGTTGGAAAAAAAGGACGCAAATTTGGCATGGGTAGCTTATGTGAACAAAAAGTTATGAGGGCCTAAGCGCGAACTGCTCCAAATAGCCAAAAAAAGGCTCGGCACAGGAGGGGGAAAAGGCCTGGCAGCGAAGGGGTTAAAATGACACTGGGCACCTCAGCAGTGCACCTAGGTGTGCACCACCTATGCTGTGGTCCCCAAACCTACATGCCCTACCATATACTAGGGACTTATAGGTAGGTTAACTTAGCCAATTATAATTAGCCTAATTTGCCTATCCATTTTACACAGAGCACAGGCCCTGGGACTGGTTAGCAGTACCCAGGGCACCATCAAAGTCAGGAAAACACCAGCAAAAAGAGGAAAATGGGGGCAAAAAGTTATGGGGCCTCTGCAATCAGCCCTGTTTTCTCACACAACCCCCCCCAGCCCACACGCCCAGGAGACTCAGCCCAACCCTGGGAGAGTCTTCGTGGCTTGTTAGGCGAGGAAGACAGTGAAGAAAACTGGCTGTCCCTTTGCAGGGCCTACTCTGCCTTATATCCTCCTGTCAGGGTCACTCCCTATGGGTAGTGAAGCCATCCCAACAGTAAAAGGACCCAACTCAAACTGAAACTTTCCTCTAGGGGGGTCTTCCTCCTCTCTCTCTGCCAACTTGGGTAGTGAGGTGCCCACCTCCCCTACTCCTAACTTTGCTAGGGCAACACCTAGCTTACCCAAAGAGGTCACCCAACACTTGAGGAACCCCACCATGACCAACAGGTTCAGGGGGCCTACTTTGCTATTGGCCCTGGGGTCTGCCTCCCAGGCCAAGTACAGTGCTGCCAGGAAGGCTAGCACCCAGCAGAGGCTACTGACAGCTGTCAGTACCCAGAACCACACCCTAAGCTCTCCACTGACAGGTGGCTGAGCTGCTTTAGGGGCATCTTTGGGGTCCTGGCACCCCTCTTGCTGTCTAGAGTGGGGGGCTACCACCTCCTGTGGCAGACACCCTCTTTCCACTCTCCCTTCTCTCAGTGCAGGGGCAACACCCTGCATCTGGACAGCTGCCTGACTACTCAGGACTTCCTTGGGGTCAGGTGAGGCCTCACCAGTGCCAACTCTGGGCTCCCCCCTTACTGGGGCAGAAGGCCCTTGGCTCCCTGGAACTCTCTTTAAGAGTGGCCTACCCTTCCTTTTCTTCTTTCCTTTTCTTGGGGACCCCTGTCTCCTAACTGTAGGGACTGACTCCCCAGGACTTTGGGTTGGGGGGGCGCCCTGGGCGACCACCCCATCTGTGACCAGACTCACCTCTGGGAGGTCATTGCCCAGGATACAATCTAGGGGAAGGTCAGCACTGACTACCACCCTAATCCAGTCAAGGATACCCTCCCTCTCTAGGGGCACTATGGCTACAGGTTTGGAGGTGACCTCCCCTGTGGCTATCCTGACTTTCTTTGTCTTTCCTGGGACATACATGTCTGGGGTCACTAACCGGTCACTCACTATAGTGTGACTGGCACAGGTGTCTCTCAGGCCAGTGGTAGGGATCCCATTCACCTGAATGGGGTGGAAGTGCCTACTCCCACCCTCAGGGATCACCAGCTTACCATCTGGTCCTGTCTCCCAGCACAATGCTAGGAGGACTTCATCAACTGAGGAATCCTCCTCTATGGCTACACTGGACAGCCCAGTGCTAACCACCTTCTTTGGACAGGCTGCATCTCCTCTGAAGTGACCTGTCTGCTGACAGTCAAAGCAAGCCCTACTGTCCAAGAGCTTTTTTAACCCTGGGTCTAACTGTCTCTGCTGGTCAGAGTGGGATTTACTCTCCTCCTTCTTAGGGTTCTGGGGTACAGAGGGAGTCTCTGTGGTGGGCTTACCACCTCCCTCCTTAGGTTTTTGGGGACCTGTCCCCCCCTTCTTGGAGTCTCCCCCCTGGGACTTGACAACCACCCTGGTTCTCAACCACTCATCAGCTGCCTCCCCTAGCTCTCTAGGGTTGGTCTGCTTAGAGTCCACTAGATGCTGGCGTAACCTTTCTTGGATACAATTGGTCAAGATGTGCTCTCTCATGATCAGATTGTATAACCCCTCATAAGTATCTACTTTGTTACCAATAATCCAGCCCTCTAGTGCCTTTAGTGAAATGTCCACAAAGTCAACCCAAGACTGGGTACTGACCTTCTGGGTGTCCCTGAACTTCATTCTATATTGCTCTGGGGTCAGACCAAACTTCTTGGCTAAGCACCTCTTCATACTAGGGTATGAATCTGCCTCCTCCCCCCTTAAGGTCAGAAGCCTATCCCTCCCTGAGTTGGGGACCAACTCCCACAAAAGGGAACCCCAGTATTGAGGCCTAACCCTTCTCATTTGGAGTGCCCTCTCAAAGGCCCCCAGCCACTTATCTATGTCATCCCCCTCTACATAAGCAGGAACCACCCCTTTGGGTAATCTGGGGCAAACTCCCCCACCCATGGACACCTCAGCTTCTTTATCGCTGCTTCCATCTCTTTTCTCTTTGTATGCCCACTTTTTCTTTTCTAGGGCCAGCTTCTCTGCTTCCAAAGCTATGTATGCTAGCTGGGCCTCCAGCTCTCTTTCTCTGATGGATGGGTTCTCTCCTCCTGAAAGGACCCCCTTCCCACCACTAGCTTTGGATCTGCCCCTAGTGACTGTATTTACTGAGGACTGTTCTTCCTCGTCCTCACTTAGGGTCAGATGCCTTCCCTCCCCTGAGTGGTTAGAGCTAGCATCCTCCCTTCTTTCTCCCTCCTCTGGAGCTTCTTCCGACTCTACCTCTTGGGCCTCAGCCCATGGTGTCAGGGATGTGATCAGGATTTGCTTCCTGAGATCAGTGGTTGCAGGCAACCCTCTTTCAATACACAACCCCCTAAGCTGGACTACTGTCAGTGTGGGTAGGCTAGCCAGATCAAGCTCCATGGTTCCCTAGTTTTGTGTCAACAAAAACTTTTTGCAAAAATTGGAAACAAGAATTTAGAAAAATTACAAATATTCAATAATTGAAATTAATCCAAATTAAAAATTAAAATTTTTTTTGCACTAGGACAATTTAAAGGATTTTTAATTTGTTTTACCTAAAACTGTAACGTGATATTGAACACAAGTACAGGATCCCGTCGCTGCTTCCAATTATGTTGGAAAATGGGTTATTGGTAGGGCAGGTAGGTACCTACACCTAGCAACAAGCCACTAACCTCCACCTAGGTACAGTTAGGTCTCAGTAAATTAATCCCAGCTCAACCCTTGGTAGCTTGGCAACGAGCGTCAAGGCTTAACTTAGGAGACAAAGTGTAAAGCATTCAAATATCACAAAACAGTAATTAAATAAAACACAGGAAACAGTTTAAAAATCCAAAACCAATTTATAAAAATAGTTTATATTTTTATCTTTAAAATGACACAAAAACGATTAAAATCGGTTCAGGGGAACCGGAGATATGAATTTTTAAAGAATTATTACTTTTCTAGCGCTTAGAAACAAAAAGCGGCAATCGGGTCATCTGGTTGCACCTCGACCGGGGCAAAGTCAAACTTTCAGGCCGACCGCGATGGAGCCCTGCTCGGCTACAGGTCGCGGGAGGCCTCGGTTAAAAAGTTACCTTCTGACTTAGTCTTTATTTTGAAGTTTTTCTTCACCGGGACGAACCTGCCAGTTGAATCCGACCTCCTGGAGCCCTTGTCCGGATACGCGATGTGGGTTTCCTCGGTGGAGACTTTTACCTTCGGACTTAGTCGTTTTTTCGAGATGAAAATCCTTCGACCGGGGTAAACCTGGATCTTGATCCGACGTCCATGGAGCCCTTCTCGGATACGATGGCTGGGAGGCCCCGGTAAAATTTTCACGTTCGGACTTAGTCTCTTTTTTGGATGTTTTTCTTTACCGGGACGAACCACGAAGTCAGGCCGGGTCGCGGTTGAGGCAAGCTGGCTAGAATTTCCGCGGCGGGTCGGTCCCTCTCTGGAGCTTTTTTCCAAAAATTCTAAAATCTTTTCCAAACTTCTGGGGCTTCACCCAGATGTTCTTTTAAGGTTCTTTTGGAGTCCACAGCTCACCCCAAGGATCCAGAAGTTCTGTGATGGTCCTTGGGGGGTGCGGACTTCAACTCCCAGAATGCACCTGGAGCAAACTCCTTTTTGGCCACTGGACAGTGGTCAGCTGGTCGCTTTCTTCAGGAGTTGGTGCAGGGGACTCTGGTTAGCAATTTTTCACCTGTAGCAAACAGGGAGTCCCTCCTTGAACCAGTTGAAGCCAGGCAAAGTCCTTCTTGTGGTGAAGCCCAAGTGTGCAGCTGGTGCAGTCCTTCTGAGTGCAGGTTCCAGGTGCAGGCCAGGGGTCCAGCAGGGCCGTCCTTCTTCTTCTTAAGTTCTTTCTTCTTGAAATTTGGTGGGGATCTCAGGTGTGGGTGCAGGTCTGCCAGTTTTATCCTTGCTCCTGGGTGAAAAGCAGGGGGGCCCTGGTTCTCCAATCAGGGACAGGGTCGTCCCTCTGTGATGACCACTTCCTGGGAAGTGTGGCAAAAATCCATCCCAGAAGGCAACAGTCTCTAAAAATCCAACATGGATGAATCTGATTTTTGGAGGTTACATCTGGCTGAGCCCACCCACTGGTGTGGCTAAAAATCATAAACACACCCCTCTCCTGCCCTCTCCTAATCTAATCAAGGGGGCACCTAATTGTCTGGGGTTGCAGGATGTGGGGGTGTTGCTGGGTGCTCCAAATGTCCTTCTCTGCCTTTGAAGACCAGTTTGGCAGCCCTCCCCCTTCCTGCCTCACCATCTGCTGAGGGGAGATTCTCTCCCCCAAGCACATTCCTTTGTGTGAAGATAGGCCACTTCACACCTCATCAAGGCAGCCTGGCAGAAGCTGCTGCAGGCTGGCCAATCAGAGCACAGCAGCAAAAACAATGCAGAGCTGAAATTGGAAACTTTTTAGGTAAAGTCTAAACTTTTTACCTGGACAAGTTATATTAAATCCAACAACTGGAAGTTGTGGGATTTATTACAACAATCAATTTGATACCAAATTCTTGGTATGTAACATTTAAGGAGACTTTAAAATTTAAAATAAAGTCTGCCCATTCTAGCCTTTGGAGGCCATTTACTTCCATGAGGGAAAAACAAATTTGGCTGTTTTTACCTCACCAGGGCTTATAAATCTATTTTTATAAAGTCCCTGCTTATAGTTACATGGCACCCAGCCCTAGGGGCACATAGGGCACACCGTAGGGGTGACTTATATGTAAAAATAAGGTAGTTTAAGACTTTGGAAGTACCTTTAATTCCAAAGTCGAATTTGCATATAACTTTAATTTAAACGCAGCCAGCAAGGCAGGCTTGCTTTTAAAATGACACTGGGCACCTCAGCAGTGCACCTAGGTGTGCACCACCTATGCTGTGGTCCCCAAACCTACATGCCCTACCATATACTAGGGACTTATAGGTAGGTTAACTTAGCCAATTATAATTAGCCTAATTTGCCTATCCATTTTACACAGAGCACAGGCCCTGGGACTGGTTAGCAGTACCCAGGGCACCATCAAAGTCAGGAAAAGACCAGCAAAAAGAGGAAAATGGGGGCAAAAAGTTATGGGGCCTCTGCAATCAGCCCTGTTTTCTCACACCCCTCAAGTGCAGGTGCTGTCAGTACTCCATTTCCTTGCAAGTGTGTCATTTCAAACAACAGTGGCCATAGCATCAGGGATGTCCCAGCCTATGTTTTCCAACGTGTTGTCCAGAGTGTTGTCTGCCCTGCTGAAACACATGCGCAGCTACATCGTTTTCCCTCAGGTGGAGGATTTGCCTACAATGAAAGGTGACTTCTATGCCCTGGGACATATCCCCAACATCATAGGTGCCATGGATGGGACACATGTGGCCTTGGTTCCCCCCCCCCCTCGCAGGAATGAACAGGTGTACAGAAACCGGAAGAGTTATCATTCGATGAATGTGCAGATTGTGTGTTTGGCCGACCGGTACATCTCCCATGTGAATGCCAAATTCCCTGGCTCAGTGCATGACGCTTACATTCTGCGGAATAGCAGCATCCCTTATGTGATGAGGCAACTCCAGAGGCACTGGGTGTGGCTATTAGGTGAGCACATGGAACCAAATCAGTGGGAATAGTTGTCTGGTTCTGGGGCTATCCCTATAGGTTCGTGTGTGTCTAACAGATGTCCTTCGCCTTTTTCAGGTGACTCTGGTTACCCCAACCTGTCATGGCTACTGACCCCAGTGAGGAATCCCAGGACAAGGGCAGAGGAACGCTACAATGAGGCCCATGAGCGAACTAGGAGGGTGATCAAACGCACCTTTGGCCTCCTGAAGGCCAGGTTCAGGTGCCTCCATATGACATGTGGTTCCCTATTCTACTCACCAAAGAAGGTGTGCCAGATCATCGTGGCCTGCTGTATGCTTCACAACTTAGCTTTGCGACGACAGGTGCCTTTTCTACAGGTGGATGGTTCAGATGGAGGTGTTGTGGCAGCTGTGGAGCCTGTGGACAGTGAAGACGAGGAAGCAGAAGAAGAGGACATCAACAATAGGAACTCGGTTATCCTGCAATACTTCCAGTGAGACACAGGTAAGAAGACAAACCTGCCTACTACATGTAATGTATCACTAGTACCTCTCTACTGTCTGTCCTTTTCACCCAGTGTATGGTCACTGAGTTTTCACTTTCCTTTACGATTTCACAGATGTGGGTCCCACTGTGTGACATCTGCTTTGTTTCCTCATGGACTAGAGCTGTGTGACATAGGTATGTTGACATTACAATTGTAAGAGTATTTTGTTACTGTAATTGCTAATACACTATTTCAAAATCACAGATAGACTCCAGATTGTTTTGAGCCTTAAGGGTGCTCAATATTGGAGGGTGCTGTAAAATGGGGAGGGGGGATGGTGGAGGAATGTCCATGGCAGAGTCCAGTCTATCAGTCTCATAGGTACATTGTCCAAAGGGGCATAGGAAGTGGAACTGGGGCAGTTTGAGGATGGACAGGGTGACAAGGTGGGACAAAAGGATGACAATCAGGGTGGTCTTATTTCTTGGCAGGGGTCTTGGCATCATTCTCTGTCTTTGTCCTGGATCTCAGGCACCGTTTGCGGGGTGGTTCTCCATCTGCAGGGGGTGGGGTGCTGGTGTGGTGGTCCTGTGGCGGTGCCTCCTGTCCACTAGCGCCGGTGGAGGTGGTGGGCAGTTCATCATCCAGGCTAGTGTCAGGGGCCCCTTGTTGTGCCACAGTGTCCCTCCTGGTGTTGAGGACTTTCTTTAGCACCCCTACGCTGGTGCAGAGGGTGGAGTTGATGGATCTGAGTTCCTCACTGAAGCCCAAATACTGTTCCTCCTGCAGGCGCTGGGTCTCCTGAAACTTGGCCGGTACCATTGCCATTGTCTCCTGGGAATGATGGTACGCTCCCATGATGTTGGAGAGGGCCTCATGGAGAGTGGAGTCCCTGGGCCTGTCCTCCCCCTGTCGCACACCAGCCCTCCCAGTTCCCCTGTTTCCCTGGGCCTCTGTCCCCTGAACGGTGTGTCCACTGCCACTGCCCCCAGGTCCCTGTTGTTGTTGGGGTGGTGGGTTAGCCTGGGTTCCCTGTAGTGGTGGACACACTGCTGATTGACGTGTCCTGGGGACAGAGGTATGGGCCCGCTGGGTGGGTGCTGTGCTGGTGTTTCCAGAGGGGGGAAGCTCTGTGGTGGCCTGTGACTGTGTGAGGGGAACCAACTGTCCCGAGGTCCCAGATGGGCCGGGCTGGTCGTCTAGATCCAGTTGGACAGAGCTGCTGTCGTCACTGTGGGCCTCTTCTGTTGGTGGTTTGGACATGTGTGCACCCTCCTGTGCGGTGACATTGGGTAGGGGTCCTGCAGGGGTGTAAAAGCATGATTATTGCATCTGTGTGACCATGGTGTGCAATGGGTGGGTGATCGTGTACCCCAGTGCTTGCATTCCTGTGTGGGATGATGGTTTAGGGGGGTGTATGGGTATGTGCAGTGGCCATGCATTGGTGATGGGTGTCCATGCTTTGGTGTTGCATGCAGGGCTTGGTGTTCGGATGTGTGGTTTGTGATAGTGGGACATGTGTGAGGAGTTGGAGTGATGGGGGTGAGGGCGAGGGTGGGGGTATGTGATGGCATGCAGGTAGGGTGGGGGATAAGGTAGTTAAGGTTTGACTTACCAGAGTCCATTCCTCCAGCTACTCCTTCGAGGCCCTCAGGATGCAGAATCGCCAAGACTTGCTCCTCCCATGTTGTTAGTTGTGGGGGAGGAGGTGGGGGTCCGCCGCCAGTCCTCTGTACCGCAAGGTGGTGTCTGGATACCACAGAACGCACCTTCCCCCATATGTCGTTGCACCTCTTCCTGATGTCATCCCTGTTTCTTGGGTGCTGTCCCACTGCGTTGACCCTGTCCACTATTCTGCGCCATTGCTCCATCTTCCTAGCTATGGATGTGTGCTGCACCTGTGATCCGAATAGCTGTGTCTCTACCCGGATGGTTTCTTCCACCATGAACCTGAGCTCCTCCTCAGAGAACCTGGGGTGTCTTTGCCATGCCATGGGGTGGTGTGGGTGATGTGTGGGGTGGTGTGTGTTATGATATGTGGGGTGATATTTAGTGGTGTGTTGTGTGGGGTGCATGGATGTTATGTGGGTGATGGTGTTGTGTGCCTGTGGATGCCTGGTTATAGATTGTGGTGTCTCTCTCTGGCTTTCTATCGCAATTGTGGTTGTAAGGGTTTGTGGGTGATGTGGGTGTGTGTTTTATATTGTATTGGGTGTGTGGGAGTGGTGTGTGTATGTGTATCAGGTGTGTGTTTTTCAAATTGTCCAATGTGGCTGTGTTTTGTATATGTGTGTGTATTTTGAGCGCGGCTGTGTGTACCGCCAATGGAATACTGCGGTTGAAAGACCGCCGCGTGGATTTGTGGGTCGTGACATTGTGGGCGTATTTCTGTTGGCGTGACAGTGGAGGTTTTGTTTTCGCCAGTTTATCACTGACCTTTGGTGTGGCGGACTTGTGTGGGTGTCTGAATTTTGACGGATTCAGAGCTGTGGGTCATAATAGCTGTGGCGGATTTCCGCGGCGGTGTGTTGGCGGTCTTCTGCACGGCAGTAATCGGCTTTTACCGCCAATGTTGTAATGACCCCCCTAGTGCTGTGTCTCCCTTTCAGCTTGTCATGATTTACCCCTTCTGCTAACCCTGGTATCAGAACGTGGCTCAGATTCTCCTTTGTGTATGCGTCCTTCTAAATTATTTATGGCATGTGAAGTCGGACTGTGACAGCTTTTACTCTGCGCCTGGCCTCTCTACTCATTCTCCTTTCTGTCCCTGCATCCCTGTGTGAATGTTATATTCAAACCGAGGCCTATACATTTCAAGTATTATATACACTTATGTACATTTGTTTTCTATGTCGTGTGTGGACCAGAGTAGGCCTTCTGTTGTTTTCTTGAACTCTATTACATCTTTCATAAAGTGAATAACTGAAGGCGAACAGGAGAAGTGTGATTGGAATCTGTAGGAGGCTGGCCTGGTTTGTGGTGGGTACCTGTGGTTCTTACACTTTATGCCAGGTTCAGTTATCCCTTATTAGCGAATGTAGGCAGTGTCTAGAAGCTAGGCTCTCTAGCGGTAGCTGTGGATGAGCAGCAAAGGCCTAACTAGGCGACATGCAAAGCTCATGCAACATCACTGCAGTCACACAGTACTCACACACTTGAAAGAAAATACACAGTGTTACAAAAATAAAGGTACTTTTTTTTTGGTGACACACATACCAAACGTACTCTAGAGACTATACTTCCTTAGGAGGTAATATACAAAATATATACACTAGTATCCAAAAATAGGTAAGTAAACAGTTAGAAAAGAGTGCAATTAGTGAAAATCACAATAGGTAGAAATGGGCCTGGGCGAACACAAACCATATACTAAGAAAGTGGAATGCGAAAGTTGGTTTCCCACCTAGGCAAGTGTAGTGTGTAGAGGGCCCTGGGAGTATTAGAAAACACCAAAGGGAAGTAATAGAAACCACCCCAGAGCCCAGGAAAGTAGGAGTAAATCACAGGACCTTTGCTAGAACACAAAAGAAAACGGGAAAGAAGATATTGCAAGAACCAGAAGAGACTGCAAGACACCAACAGTGGATTACTAGACCTGAAGACCTGTGGAAGAAGAGGACCAAGTCCAAGAAGCACACAAGAGTCCAGGAAGAACAGGAGCCCCTACTAACCCAGATGAAGGTGCAAAAGAAGAACCACCGGTGAAGAACAACAGTCAGTACTGCACCCAAGAAGACATATGCAGGTTCCTGGTTGGTGCAGATCATGCACCATGCCGGATGGATGATTGCAGTCTGGTTTGCATCGCTGAAGTCTGCCAACAAGCCTTGGTAACCGCAAAGCTCGCAGTATGAGGAAAATGGCGCTGCCCGGGACCAGGAAGGACCAGATCAACTCTACCTAGGAGGGAGAGTCAGAAGGGGCTCCCAGCAACTCAGAGAGCCCACAGAAGACCATGTAGTATGACCAGGAGTCCCACAGGACAGGGACAAAGAAGATGAAAAGGAGGCCCATGCAGCACTATAACAAAGGGTCCCGAGCCTATGGAGAACCATGCAGGAAGCTGTGCATCACAGAAAGGAGTGCTGGGGGCCGGAGCTGCAGGGTGCATGAAGAACTTCATGGAAGGATGCCAACAAGCCTCACCAACTGCAAAAATGCGGTGCATGAGGGTACTGTCTTGCATGGGGATGCAAGCTTTTACCTCCACCAAAGTTGGACAGTACGATGTCAGGACCATCGGGATCACTTCAGTTCACCACCTGTGATGCTGGATCCATGCACTTCATCAGGAGAGGGGACCCAAGCCACGGTCAACGACGCAGATGGTGCCTGCAGGAGCAGGGGAGTGATATTTTCAGTCCTAGGGAGATTCCTTCGCTCGTCTGGTGCAGGCTGAAGACTGGCTGTCCTCTGAGGATGCACAACCGGGAAACAGTTGCAGTTGCTGGAAGGTGCTGAAGATGCAATGTTGCTGAAGTCGTCTTTGCTTCTTTGTTGCAGTTTGTAGAGTTCCTGGAGGATACAGATGCAGTTTCTTTGGTGAGAAGGTGAAGATAAGGATGCAGAGGACTCCTGCTGGAGTCTTGTTATCCGAATCTGAAGAACCACCCAAAGAAGAGACCCTATATAGCCCTGAAAGGGGGGATTGGTCACCTAACCAAGTAAGCACCTATCAGGGGAGGGCTTTGACAACATCTGCTGGCCCTGGTCACTCAGATGCTCCCAGTGTTCCCTGCGAACCTTGGAAACAAGATGGCAGAACCCAGGGACCCTCTGGAGGAGCTCTGAACACCACATCAGGGTGGTGATGGACAGGAGAGAGGTCACTCCCCTTTCCTTTGTCCAGTTTTGTGCCAGAGCAGGGACTGGGGGTCCCTGAAATGGTGTAGACTGAATTATGCAAGGAAGGCACCAAAAGTGTCATTCAAAGCATTTCCAATGGCTTGGGAAGGCTACCCTTCCCAAGCCTGTAACACCAATTTCCAAAGGGAGATGATGTAACACTCCTCTCTCAAAGGAAATCCTTTGTTTCTGACTTCTTAAGCTCAAGCATCTCAAGCAGCAGGAGGGCAGATCCTGCCATAGCGATGGCAGCAGCTGGGGCTGCCTGAAAAACCTCAGAAGGCAAGAATGGCAATACTGGTGATCCTCTAAGGAGCCCCCAGAGTGCATTGAATCATACAACCAATGCTTGGAAAAGCCATGTCTATGTTGGGAGTTACCATTATGTAGCTGAACATTGGCAGTGACCTATCTCCAGTACACACATAAAATGGCATCCCCGCACTCACAAAGCCTGGGAAAATGGTCCTGGAGGTTGTGGGGGCACCTCTGCTAGTGCAGGGGTGCCCTCACACACAGGTACTCTGCACCCTGTCTTCTGGGTTGGAAGGCCTGCCATAGGGGTGACTTATGAGTGACCTGGTGCAGTGTAAGTGACAGTGCAATGGCAGTCCTCCAGAAACCTTTGCATGGGCACCCTATGGGTGACAAAAGATATGCTGCGGCCCATAGGGATCCCTTGAAACCCCAATGCACTGGGTACCTAGGTACCATATATTAGGGACTTATAAGGGGCCACTAGTATGCCAATTGTGGATGAACTACTGGGTTAACAGAATCCAACAACCATAATTTAGGGGAGAAAGCATAAATACTGGGGTCCTGGTTAACAGGATCCCAGCAGACACATTCAAACACACTGTCAAAATAGTCAAACACACTGACAAACAGGCCAAATGTACGGGTAACCAAGCTAGAAAGAGGCTACCTTCCTACAGAATCACAGAAAAACATGATTGTAATCTAAGATATCTAATCTAAGATATCCATGGGTGTTACAACAGAATATTAAGAATACAATCATTGTGCTACAAAAATATCATTGAAAGACTGCCCATTAAAGGTAAAAAAGAGGCACCAGAGCTTGAGGAGATAGAAACTCAAATTCTTCAGCTAGTAGAGTCCCCAGGAGTGGAGACAGACCCACCTAGGGGTATGACAGATTGATGCCTTCAAGCAGAATACAGGAAGATTGTACAAGAAGGGGCCGTAAAACCAATGAGGGCCACGGTACACCTCCTCTACGAGGCAGGGGACTGGACCGGTAAACTGCTGGCCTGGTTAACAAAGAAGAGCTGGACGTCCACTGAATACATACCATCCGTAACCCCCCTAGAGGAAGCCTAGGCCACTTCACAACATAGCGACCCTAAATCGCTATCTGTCTGAGATTCCCACTATGAGTCTAGACACAGAAGCCCATGATTTGTTAGAAGGAGACCTGACACTGTCTGAAGTACAGGCCACAATCTCTAAGCTGCCAAAAGGAGATACCCCCGGCCCTAATGGGATACTCACAGAACTGTACAAACAGCATATGAGAACACTTGGGCCCCTCCTGCTGAACCCATGTATTTCTAGAGGCCTGATGCGTAGGGAAACTCACTCCGGACCTGCGGCAGTCCACTATTGTGGTCCTCCCAAAAGAGGGGAAACCTAGGGATCAAATAGTCTGATCTCCCTGTTCAACATGGAGACTAAACGATTGGCTACGATCCCAGTGATCCAACTATTAATGGTAATCACCTCCCTAGCACACTAGAATCAATCTGGTTCTATGCCCAACAGGTCAACCCGCCACAACTGGTGATGCACACAGAACTGTCTAATTACAGTTCAGATGCCTGCAGCCCCACATGTGTTCGTCTCCCTGGACTCTAAGAATACATTCTACAAGATTCACTGGCCCTTCCTGGACCAGACACTCGAGAAATTTGAGTTTGGTTCCAAATTTCGGCAATATGTCACACTGCTGTAAACGAATCCGGTAGAAGCAGTAAGAGTCAATGGGTGAACATCGATGACCTGCCCAATTGAGAGTGGCACTAGGTAGGGCTGCCTCTTGTCACCTCTCCTTTTCGCGCTGATGCTGGAACCCCTGGCTTGTGTGGTGCGAGATCAGCCCACAATCAGCGCGTTTTGTATATCTGAAACAGAGAGTCAGGAAAAAAATATCTTGTTAAATGCTGATGACATCCTCTTGTATGTCACTAACCCAGAGGTCACTATCCCAGCACTCTTCCAACTATCAAGTGAGTATGGAGCTAATTCAATATATACAATTAACTGGGATAAATCGGTGTTCTATACACCATTCGGGCTTCCAGCCCAACCACTGCTGCCCCATGGGCTTTTGGTAACTACCAAAGGTTTTTGATACCTGAGAATGTTCATCACAACAAGTAGAGAATAGTGTGCAAAACAAAATGTGGGAAAAACCCTTTCAGAATTCTGAACTAATGTTGCACAAGGGGGTTACCACTCACTCTAATTGGAAGAGTGGCCCTATTCAAAATGATAACTCTTCCTAAGTTTCTCTATGTCCTACACAAGTCCTACTTCCTGGTGCCCCAGATGATATTCTTGCAAATCAAGGGAGAATTGATGAATTTGTTATGGGACAGAGGCCACTCAAGTATTTCACTTAAAACAATGCAACGTAATTCATGTAGCGGTCAGCTTGCAATCCCAGACATTGTGGGCTATTTCTGGCAGCTCACTTGATTAATATCAATGACTGGATCTGTGCTCTGCAAGACCACCCAACATTCCGCTTCGAACATGCCTTGCTGTAACACAGAACACACCTACACTAATTATAAAGGGGGAAGGGTGCTAAGAGGCTGCTTCTAGCAACACAAGTGGAGATAGAGGCATGGAGAAAAGCCACTAACACTCTGAGATGGGCCCAAACAATTACTAGAGAAACAACACTTTGGAAGGAGAACAAACTCTGCAAATTCGCAAAACTGCATGGATTTAAAAGGTGGGAAACCAAAGGGCACACCAAGGTGGGAGATATGATGGAACAAAGGGACCTCATGCCCTGGCAAGCGAAGGGGCTGGTGGGAACGGAACTGCCAGTCTATGCACTGTTAGAGGGGCAAATACTGATGAAGGAACTAGGCAAAGTGGCAATATTGACTACATATAGAACAGTCAATAACAATAGGCAGGATACCATGGGCCACCTACGTGCCACGTGGCAAAGAGATGTGGGGGAATTTGAGGATATTGACTGAGAGGCAGCATTGATGCATCCCCAGGTAGTGCCCATTAAATCACGGTTTGTAGTACAGTTTAAAAATCTACAAGGAGTTACTACAACTGTCACAAACTACACACTATGGGGAAGGCAGATACTCCAAACTGTATAAGCTGTAAAGAGGCCATAGGGACGTTTATCCACACGGTTTGGGGCTGTTCTCACATTCAGAATTACTGGGCATCAATCCTTCTTTCAGCCATCCTGGAGGTTCCCTTGCCACGTGAACCGCGGTTTGTTCTGCTGGGCATTTCTAATAACGTGGATATACCATGCTTCAAACTGATCTTCTGCCCCCTTGCTTTGCTCAAGGTAAATATATGTGCCCTAAGGTGACTATAACTGGGTCCCTCGCCATGCACATCCATTACTGTACAAATTAGGGCACTCATGACATTTTTGATAACATCATTGATAATATCAATGTAATAGTTGCAGTAACATTTTTGGTGAAAAAACTGGGCATGGCAGGGGCACAAGTTATAGTTACCTTAGTGTACAAGTTATAACTACTTGAGATAACTCTAACTACACCAGGTGAATTTCTATGATTTTGTACGTTTAAAATGTGAGCCTAACTATAACGTCTCTGTAACCTCTGAATTTTTAAGTGATTTTTTTTTCAATTCTATTTCCTAATTGTAATGTCCCTGTAACCTATATATTGATCCTAGAGGGGGATGCCAATAGGTAGTCATGGTTAGAGCCTAGTTTCCATAAGAAAAGTATTTTTTGATTTGCCTATATCTTTGGCGCCGTTTGGAGATCTTCACAAAAGTTTCAGAAAAAGGTATCATGCTGTGTCTTCTTGTACATTGTACATTTTGGGGTGATTCGTCAAGCGGGGGCTGAGAAAAAGGGGGAGGGGCAAAAAAGTGTGTTTTCCATGTTAATTCCCATAGGGATTTTGAACACGACTACAGCCCGAACCACTGGATGGAATTACAACAAATTTGGTCTAGAAAGCGGCTTTTGGTGATTTGTTGTAAATCTGTAGTTTTAGAGATCTTAAAAGAAAAAGAAATACAGATATTGGAGCACAGAATGTCGGCACATCCTGGAGATCTCGTGCAGACATCTGATTGGCTGTCAACCAAGTCCCAAAAACACAAATGCAAAAATAAAGAAAGGGGAACAGGGTGAAAATACCCTAACTCCTTAGCCTTGGTCCTGGAGATCCCCTGGGACTCCGCCAGGGCAAAAATACATTTTGTTTATGAATTTGGGTGAAATTTTCAGAGGATCTGCAAATCCTTCAAAATTTGAAAAAGAAAAACCAAGCACGGTCTCCCGCACATGTTTGAAATGTGGTCAGGTCTCGGGCCATGCAGCTATATAAAAAATAAAGGAGGGGGACTCACAGGGCCCCCATCCTAGGGCTGATTTCAACCCAGGGGATGGACATCTCCCCAGGACTTCATTATGATAGTGGTGAGGGCCTCACGGACGCTCCTCTTTTGGGCTGGTAGGAGCTCTGAGGACCACCACCTGGAAAAGTGGAGGAGGGTCATGCAGACCTCCATCCTGGGGCTTTTGCATGCCTCAAGGACCACCCCATACCCAGGGCAAAAAACTTAATAAAATATGGAAGCAGGACCACCACCTCCCCGGACAGCCCATGTCAAGTCAAGGATGGGGACCGAGCAGCCTCCTCCTGGAGCCATTAATGGCCCTGGGGGCCAAATCCCCCCCCAGGGCCAACTCATGCTATCTCCCGAGGTACCCACCCTTTGGACACAGCTGTTTGATTTTGTCTGGTGGGAGCTGTGACAGCTCACTCTAGGGAAAAGAAAACACTCTGCTTCCAGCAAGCAGGAGCTGTGAAAATGCTCCCATTTGCCTGAAGCAGCGAGTTCAAAGGGCTAAAAAATGGCGCAATGCATGCATTGCTCCACTTTGTAAATTTGGTGCAGTGATTTTGGCCTTGGGCTGCATTAACATAACAAATTATGGTAATGTGATGCAAGGAGGCGCCCAGAGGCTCTTAAATCTGCCCCTTATTTTGGAATGGGCATTGGTTGAAAGTGACATAGTTTGTGTCTGTATCAATTGCTGGAGGCGGTTTATAATGGAGATGTGAATAGTGAAAAATGGATGTGTGTGTTTGTCCATCACTCTGAAAGCACACAAATAAAAATGCGTTCGCAAAAAAGAGAACGCCCGAGAAACGCAATTAGTGATTTTTAGAACATTAGCTTCATTTCAAGCATGTTGGAGAATAAAGGGCTTGGGACACAAACCGATGATGTTATTCATCTAAGATGAGATGCAGTAAACCTGCAAGACAGAATTATAAAGCATGCCTTTTGGTACCACAAAGAGCAGTCAACTAAACCACTCATCTAAATTGTCATGGTGAATGTTCAAAATAATGAATAATAAGCCACTGCAAATTCAAGTGGTAAGAAAAAATGCTGCTTCTGTTCCTCTTAAATGAAAAAAAAACAGGCCTGGACTTCAGCATAGCCTCCCCAAAGAAGTGCATATGCTGATTCCTGCATGACAAAGGGTTTATTATCTTGGGAGGTGAAAACATCTGAACATGGTGCCTCGCCCAAACTGGGGGATGGGCCATGCGTCAAAGGATAATCCTTTGAATAGTTGCCATTCTGAGCTGTAGTATTTAACCAGCTGACTGCAGACCCTGTCACCAGCCAGGATTTCACTAAGGCCCAACAATGGAAACTTTCCCTGACTGTGCATCACCTCCAGAAGAGAGTGATTTTATGTTAAAAAAAAACATTCTAATTTTCAGGTGCCTCCAACATTTCAGAAATCGTAAAGAATACATAAAACATAAGCAACCATTCTTCTTCTAATTTAAACAAAAAGAAAAAAAAAACATGATATTTTGATGGAGCTACATGTGTTAAGTCGAATAATTGATAACTTCAATGTGAGAAATGTGTTTTGGCATTAACAATTGTGCAAGTCAAGCATTCAAGAACAGTGACATTAAGTGCTTGATTATGAGTTCGGTAGATGGTTTACACAGTCCGCCGAACTTCCGACAGGGAGGTCGCGCCATACTGGCTACCTCCCCGTCCAGCCCATTAAGAGTTTCCCGCTAGGTCAGCAAGCGAGAATCCTAAGTTTCCGCCAGGTGGACTGGCGGGAACTAGTCTACAGCATTGTCTCCATCTCGTAATGCTCTAGAGCGTATGGTGCACCAGCACCCTCGCAATCACAGGCAGTGAACATTGCGAGAGCACTGGCCAGGGGTGGACCCTGCACTGCTCATGCCAAGTGCATGGGCAGTTCAGGGGCCCCCTGTGGCCCCCTGCAACCATTTTCTGCCAGCATTTTCATGACAGTGGTACCTCCATAAAACTGGTGGTGGAAAAGTGGGTTGTAATCCCCAGGGCAACGCTGCTTGCAGCGCTGCCCTGGCAGATTAAGACCACCATCACCTCTGGCAGAGCTGGTGGTTCCCTAGTGACCACCATACTTCTAGTGCGGCCCTAAGTCTTTGCCAAATTATAGTATCATGAAAACATACAATATATGTCGTTCAGAGCCATGAAGTGGAAAATCTTACTAAAAATAGAGAGGTAGATGCATAAAATTCTATGGTGTTAGTGCGTGTGGCAAAACAAGTTTGATGTAGGTCCTAATGCAAGCGAGAAGTATTGCTTCCTTTCGCGTGTGACTGACTCAGCTTCAACCCTACTTACATTTCAGAAGCACAAACTATCAATGTAAGGGGGTGTGCTGAAGCGTTCATTCCTTTCAGAACCAAATGTAGAGAAAACAAGTGAGGCACGGACTAGAATTACTCAGTATTACTATTAGGCTAAGATGTTAAACCCTTTCTCTAAAAATGAGCAGGACCTAAAACAATTTTTCTTATATAACAAAAGCTTGGTTAGGAGGAGAGTGGTGTTTTTTTAATGTAAACAATACTTTTGACATCTGAGGGAGTCAGTGGCTAGAGCTAACTTAAAAATGTGAGATTATTGTGAAGTGTACAAGGTTCTGAAGAACCCCTCCCCCATCTTCATTAAATTATTACATGTTTGGTCTCCATGCCTAGGAAATTGAGTTATTATTTTGCTACTGTCACATCATTTCAGCTTAGTATGTTGCTGGTTAGGCTGGGGTGAGTTTGACCAAAGTAAGGACCATATTTATAATTTTTGATCCAAATCAGCGCTAGGGCAGATTTGCATCAAAAAGGTTACCGCCGGCTAACGCCATTCCTACGTGCCTGCCGGGTGCCTTATTTATGGAATGACGTTAGCCGGTGCTGCGGCCTGGTTAGTGTCAAAATAAATGACGGTAACCGGGCAGCGGAGGCGAAGGGAAGACTGGTGGTTGTGTGCCAAAGACAGTGCAGGTGAGATTGGAGTAAAAAATATTGTCTCTAACCTGACTTGCGCATTTTTTGACGCACAACACCCATGGAAATTACTTCTGTCTTAGCAAACACAGGAGTCATGCCCCCGTGCCCAATGGCCATGCCCAGGGGACCTCTGTCCCCTGGGCATGGCCACTGGGCACAGTGGCATATCAGGGGGCCCAAGTTAGGCCACCCATGCCACTTAAAAAAAAATGTATATACTTACCTGCACTTACTTGCACTCACCATGGATGGGTCCCCCCACCCATGGGTGTCCTCCAGGGGTGGCCGAGGGTGTCAGGGGGTGTTCCTGGGTGCAGGGAACGGCACCTGTGGATTGCTTCCATGGTCTCTCACCATGGAAAGAGCCCACAGGTCCCTTAACGCCTGCCCTGACCCAGGTGTTAAAAAAACGGCGCAAATCTGGCTGGGCGCCATGTTTTAAGGCCCACCTCCTCCTGGGCGTCATTTTGACACCGGAGGATAAATAAGGCACGCATGCCTTAGAGTCATTTTTTGCACATGAACGCCTACCTTGCATATCATTAGCGCAAGGTAGGTTTTCACGTACAAAAAATGACTCAAACTCCATAACTTTGGCACTAGACGGGTCTAGCACCAAAGTATAAATATGAAGTTAAGTTTGCACCGAATTTGAGTCAAAAAAATGATGCCAATCTGGCGCAAACAGAGTATAAATATGGGCCTAAGTGCTTATAGAATTTTAACCACTTTTTTTTAGAATTATATTATATTATATTTTATTTTGTCTTACTTTTAAGATTTCAAGAGAAAGAAAAATATCTCAGTTTCCTAAAATGATTCCTGTCCACTGTGCAGGTGGAGGTGGAAGGAGAGAAAGTAATTCACAGTATCTCAGCTGTAAACTGAACTTAGGACAAGACCAAACCACTTTAACTGTTTCAAACCAATGGAATGCTGTATTATATTCAGGGTCATTGCAATTATGGAAGAATGGTCAGCCCGTCAGGAACAATGCTACAAGGCCAATGCTCTAGCACACCAGCTGCCCTGGAATGCACACTGTCTGCAAAGTTGGGCAGGGGGGTCCCTGCACTGTCCATGACATGGTCGTGGGCTGAGGGGGCCCTGCACTGTGTTTCCACCAGCCTTTTCATGGCAGGGTCTCCACCATGAAAATGCTGGAGGAAACTGGACTCATGATCAGTGTGGTGGTGCTAAACTCAGCACTGCCATGGCTGACCACGACTCCAACTGTCATTAGCCCATCAGGAACCATGTTCCTGGTGGGGACGATTGTCTCCTGGCACTATGACTGTCAGTGATGCAATGATACCTGGAGTGTGGCGCTCCAACCGACACTGCGGCATTGGCAGTCCCAAGACTGCCAATGTCATAATTAGGCCCTTTTCATACTATTATGACCACATTTGACCTTGTTCGGTAGCATCACATACCATCCTTAGCAGGCAGTAAAATCACATGCTACACCTAGTGAGATGTAGTCTAATAGCTATTTTAACATAAATTAAAGTAATTTCCCTGAGTTCTACTTGACCATATTGCTTGATAACATCATTTATTTGTTCCATGTTTTAGTTCCATATCTCCTAAGTCTTTGAGCACTAAGCAAAATGTTACCTACAGTTTTAATTTTCCTTCCTCAATCCTGATACATTATATTTACTGATGCATTATTCATATAATTGATCTATTGTGTACTCCTAAGAGATGTGCAATAATTTAATTGTAAATAGATTACAATGTTATTTGTGTACAAAATGAACATTTAGCCATGTGCCTATGTTTGTATTCCAACAGAAATGATAATTATGAAGCAAGTCCCTGCAAGGATGATAACACCCCTTCAAGCCCCTTCAAGGATGGTTCTGTGCACACAAATAAATAACAACGAATTTGCTAATTTGAAGCAGGATCCTATATCACAATTTTTTTCTTAACATATTTCCTTTATTGATATATTTTTAAAAGATTAAGAAAGGTTAGTCCCCACAATGCAGGTCTCCAAACATAGGCCCAGATGTAGGAAGCCTTTTGCTCCTCGCAAACTGCGAAAAACGCAGTTTGCGAGGTGCAAAAGGCCAAACGCGATGCACAACCGCAAATTGCGAGTCGCTACTGACTCCCAATTTGAGGCTGCGACTCGCAAATAGGAAGGGGTGTTCCCTTCCTATTTGCGACCGCATCGCCATGCAGAGTTGCTTTGGGACCGCAAATGCGGTCGCAAACCAACTCGCAGTTACCATCCACTTGAAGTGGATGGTAACTCATTCGCAAAAGGGAAGGGGTCCCAATGGGACCCCTTCCCTTTTGTGAATGCCAATAAAAATATTTTTTCAGAGCAGGCAGTGGTCCTATGGACAACTGCCTATTTTGAAAAAAACGCCTTGGGTTCACCACAATCATAATGTGGCGGTAAGTACCGCCAGCCTGTTGGTGATATTACCACCATATTATCTCCACCCGCCCAGATCATAATGACCCCTATGGGTTTCTAAAATTTCACCTATGTTGCAGTACTTTTTTTAGAAACTTTAAAGTAATAGACCCCCAAGCCGGAAGCAAAACTTACCTTCATGCTGGTAATGCTGGGGTCCATGCCCCAAAGAGCAAATGGTCCCGGCTAATGCCCTGTTCACTGCAGCAGTGTCTCAAATTATTACCACATTACCACAGCATTCATTTACAATCACATTGTAGTGGTCACACACATTATGAATGCTGTTTTATTTATTTATTTTATTTAGTGGGTTTTATAAGGCATGAACATGATCCAAAGGTATGCTAGAGCTATAGATGGAAAATTTTTGTTTCGGTTACATATATCAGCATTACACAACTTTTACCTATCAACATAACATGAGAAAGACAGTGCATCAACTATATCAGCTCTATGCCTGCATATTTAGATGAGTTAGTCAACAATATCATCTACGGGTTGTGATGACGGGATAGAGCACCAAGGGGGTTATTCTAACTTTGGAGGAGGTGTTAATCCGTCCCAAAAGTGACGGAAAAGTGACGGATTTACCACCAGCCGTATTACGAGTCCATTATATCCTATGGAACTAGTAATACGGCTGGTGGTATATCCGTCACTTTACCGTCACTTTTGGGACGGATTAACACTCCTCCAAAGTTAGAATAACCCCCCAAGTGTTGCTACCTGTTTACAAAACCTACTCACAGGCACTAAGCAGATTCCCTTTTCCTTTTTCCCATTACCAAGCATCCTTAAGGTCTGATCAGTCCAGGAGGAATATGAAGAGAATATCCTCTTGACCTTCCTCTTGCAAGTGATAGTTAAAGGGTTCAGCTCACTCTCCTCTGGGAGAGGATTCCATAATGTAGGGGCTGACCAACAAAGGCCAAGGCTTAAGTCATTTTTTAAATCTTACAGACCCTAGTAAGATGGAGCTTGTTATTCGTAGAAAGTAACTACAACCTGAGATAATTAGGTCATGGGCTAAGTATTCAGGAGTCCCATAGTGCAGGGCTTTGTGAGCCAGGCAAACTATCATCAGAAGGATTCTTGCTTTGACTAGAAAGGATTTGGGTGAAGGTGTATTGCGATCAAAATTTCTCATTCCTGTTTACAGTCTAACTGTGGCGTTGAGGGTTGCCTTTAGTGGTGTCAGTCATGTTTTGGATAGACATGCTAGTGTTGCGTTTCCGTATCATTTTGAGGTCAGTTGTTGGAATGAATAATTTCCTCCTGACAGGGATTTGAGTGAAGGTTTTTTATGGTCAAAATGCCTCAAGTTGTGGTCAAAATGCCTCATAACTTTGATAAGTCTAGCTGTGGCATTGATAGTTGCCTTTAGTTGTACCGGTCGTGTTTTGTATAGACTTGTTACTGTTGTGTTTCCATATCATTTTGAGGTCAGTTGCCAGGATGAATGGTTTCATCATCTTTAGGAATCCAAGTTAAATGAGTGCCTTACACAAGAATGTGCTGATGTGAGCTGATGTGAGCTTGCAAGTTGAGGTTTCTTGCTTAGCATTATTATTAGGGATTCAGGTGATTCGACAATAGAGGGTTTGCAGTTGAGAGCATCCAGATCTTTAAGCCATTTATGAAGAGGGAGGGTAGCTATGGGATGGTGCAATGAGTAGGAACTCAGTTTTCAGAACGTTAAGTTTTATATGGTTCAGTTTTAGTAGGTTTTGATCCTTCTACGGTGTATTGCTTAGATGGACAATATCTTCTAGGGAGGAAATCATTAAATAATACGGGGTACTGGGTTCATACATGTGATAATTTGAGTGTGGCTTGTTTCAGGATCTCCATCAAACATTCAATGTAGAGGTTTTAGAAGATTGGGGAGATTGTGAAGTCTTTGGGGATACTCAATCTGACCGGTGATGAGCTAGAAAGGGAGTAATTAAAGTGGTGATCAGTTTTGTATATAAGAGATGATTCATTTTAGTTTGATTCCTGACATCTTCATTCTTCATCGAACCACATCTTGGAAACTATTGTGTCTGACTGTGATGCGCGCCGAGGACAGATCGGGGAGAATGAGTAGGCATAATTTCTTTTTCAGGGTTCAGAGTGCACTATCCATGGTATGTATAATGACAGTCAGGGCTCAGTCTCAGGGCTGTGCCCGGTTCTGAAACTCAATTGGAACTTGTCAAGTAGGCTGAAGTTTTTAATATGCTGGCACAATTGATTGTGTACACATTTCTCAAAAAGCCTTGGCAGAAAGGGAACGTTTGAGACTGGTCAAAAGATATTCACATCAATCGGGTCCACACATAGTTTTATCAGAAGGAGTGTCATTTAACTGTTCTTCAGGGAGTCTTGGATAATGCCTTGGATTAGTGATGAATTTCTAATCATTGCCCATAGGGGGCAAAAACATGGCTCAGATCTTTAGAGATAGTCAAAGGTAAGGGGTTGTTGAAATGCGAGGATGGTTGTATTGTTGTTATAGTCCATAGTATCTCATGCTTGCTAAATATTTTGAATTAAAATCAGAATGCCTCATTTTTGGTCATTCTGGGGTGGGTATTAGATAGGGCATTGTTGGTTATTTTACGTCCTTAGTGGGAAGGAACATATCTGAAGCTCTATCCTAAGTTTTAAATGAATCTATAATGATTGAGTTTTTGATTTTGCATATTTTCTCTAAATGCTTCTCAGTTTTGTCCTTAGAGGCATTGCTGAGGGTTGTGTTGTTGTGTGACCAGGTCTGTTTCAGGATTTTAAAACATTTACCTCATCAGTGTCATGTGTAATCGAGTTGCAATCTGAAGTATGATGTTTTTACCATCCATCTTGTTCCTTTCATCTTGTGCCCTTCTTGTACTTGTTTTTTCTCTGCCTTAGTTGTCTCAAATACGTAATGGAAGGTTCTTGCCTCCATAGCCTTTCTTCTAGTCTAAGACCTTTCCTCTCTTGATTTAAGTTCTGGTTATATTAGGGTTGGGGCAATTTGTTCTTTTGCTTTTTCAGCCGGAATGGGACTTCTACCTCCATTATGTCTGTCCTTGTCCAGTTGTAGTGATCAGTTAAATCACATGTTTCATTGGGGCAGGAGGTGTCTCTTGCTGTACAGCCACTCTCTCCCATATGAAATCAATAGTGACTGCTTCTCATGTTGTTCTTTGCCTACCTCACACATTCTCATCACAACTTTGTGCAGAGCACCACATTTCTAAGCACAGGTTATTCGTTTTCACTTGTAACCAGGGACAGCAAACTCAACATTCACTAGGCAAAAAAAGTATATTGTGCTGTTAATGTGACTTGATGCTGGACTGACATAACCATGCTATTTTACAATCACCTTTACATATAATACTTGGTTGATGGGCGTCATTGCGGTGGCGAAGTCAAAGTGGAAACAGCTAGTCTTGTGCCCATAGTTTTTCTTTGGTCTGGCTGGAAGCCACCTAATGCACAGCATGTAGCGCCACTGATTGTGACCATACAATACACAATGCATGCAGATCACATATTTATCTGATCCCTGAGATTAATTAATTTTTTTGAGATTTTCATTGCCTTTTGCTTACATGGGTATTTACTTGTACAGGATGTACAGTTGCTTACTTACTTGGGTGAATGAAGTCTGAATTTTATTTTTGAAATGTCCAACAATCCTCTAAACAATATTATTGTGTAATGAACATCAATGGGAAATTGCAAACTGAAAAATCTTTCTGAAATCAGTAGTAAAGCCCACACTTTACAAAGAACAAATAAAGACAGGCTGAGAGAATGGTTTAAGTATATTTGTCCACAATGAGTCTATGTCCATGATAATGAATGCCTGGGAGGGAGAGACTTATTTACAGCACATGATAAATATGACACCCTGGGAAAGACTTGGCCTTCTTTTCAGCAAAATACTGGGGGCAACGGAAGTGACATCACATAATCTTTGCTCTGAAGAACTTCTTAGAAAGTGATATCGTATAACCTTTGACACTAAGGGGCTGATTTAAGAATAGTAATGCTGCACCCAGTGTAGTGCTACTTTCCTTGCACCACATAGCGCTCCCCCCCCACCGCCACTATGTGTACATCATTTTAAAAATACGGTGCACCATGGCGTAGAGTAGGGGAAAATATTGTCAGAATTTGTGACGCTATTGATGTACTCAGCAGGAGTAGTGCCAAAATGTTGGTGCTATTCCTGTAGAGTACATAGGGGCCCATTGTATTCAGTGGCATGGCACCTTTTAACTCCTGCTCTGAGCAGATGTAAAAAGTGCCCAAAAGAAATGCCACAAGGAAATCTCTTTGCCCTTCCCCTAATTGGGGAAAGCCCCCCTTGCATACATTGTCTCCACCGTGGCCAGACTTCTCTGAAGGCCCTAGAGAGTAAGGGCTGTCAGAGAAGTGGCTACATTCTCGTCCAATGTAGATGGGCAGACATGTGGCCATTTTGTACTGTTTCTTACTGCAAGTTAAATGTGGGAGTAAGGACCAGTAAAATCCTCATAATGCTCCCCTGCAATGGGAGAAGACACCCATGGCGAAGGAAGCATTATGGGCCAGATGTAGCAAGCCGTTTGCATGTCGCAAACGGCAAAAAACGCAGTTTGCGCCATGCAAACGGCCTCCTGCGATGCTCATTCCCTTCCTATTTGCGACTCGCATCGCAATTCAGACTTGCTTTGTGACCGCGAATGCGGTCGCAAAGAAACTCACAGTTACCACCAGTGTTACACTGGTGTTAACTCATTCGCAAAAGGGAAGAGGTCCCCAGGGGACAACTTCCCCTTTGTGAATGTCGACAAAAATATTTTTCAGAGCAGGCAGTGGACCACTGCCTACTCTGAAAAAACGAAACCAAATGGTTTCGGTATTTTTTTCATTTTGCAACTCGTTTTCCCTTAAGGAAAACGGGCTGCAAAATGAAAAAAAAACAGCTTTATTTAAAAAGCAGTCACAGACATGGAGGTCTGCTGACTTCAGCAGGCCACCATCCCTGTGAGTGCAGGGACTCGCTATGGGGTCGCAAAAAGCGACCCACCTCATTAATATTAATGAGGTGGGTCTTTGCGACCCCATAGCGAGTCGCAGAAGGTATCTGAGACACCATTCTGCATATGCTTTTGCGAGTCTGAAATTGCGAGTCGCAAAAGCATATCTTGCTACATCTGGCCCTATATTTTTTTATTTTAAAAGAAAAAAATACTCCTTGCCATAGGGTTGTTTCCTTCCAACGCAACCCTGTAGTGAACAATAAAATCCTTGTTGGTCATTTATGAATTAGGTGGGCAGCTTCTCCACAATAGGAGCTGAGTAATTTACTCCATTCCCCTGGTGGACCTCTGGGCTGTCTGCCCAGAAATAAATCTGGGGCTTGGACTCCTAAATTCCATACAAGCAAAAACCTTCTGTTTCAAATTAAGATCTTGAACTGATCCTCAATAGCCTCTTATTCATAGCGTGTGCTACATTCCCACATTTGGCAGAACCATGCATAATCAGCTTGGTCCAAAAAAGTGTTAAATGACAGCACTCACTTAGGGTACACTTTGGGTGAGGCACAAATGTCAGATTGTAAATAGATTTTAGATATACAACATGAATATACAATGGAGCAAGCATTTCAAAGCAGAATTTGGTTTAAATCTTTTTATTCATTATTAGTAGAAGATGATATACAAACACAGTTTGGTTGTCCTCTGTGAACTGCAACCAATGCCCTCAAAACAATGATCAGTTGCTGCATCAAAATCCCACATTTATAAAACACAGTTGCTTCCATGGGACCGAGTGTCATACTATGATGCACAGAAAATAATGAATGTACCACAAAGTAGGTTAAAAAGAAAGCCATATAAAATGTATTTAATTTACCACAAAGAAGGTTGAAAAGAAATTGTAGACAATGTGTAATAACACTATGAAATGACGTTTTCGCCAACTGCTACCCATCTCATGAAATTACCCTGGCTCCTATAGGCACCCAAGGGAATTTCAGGGTGGGTGACGCTAGTGCACTACCTTCTTATTACTCACTGTTAGCAGGCAAAATTTCTGGCTAAAATGTGCTAGTAAGAACATGTAGCACTTTTACAGAGTGCCACCCTCCGCCTCACTGGGAAAGCAACTGATAACTCAATGCCCTTTGCTACAAATGCATCTGTCACAATTAACAAAGACCTGCTCCTGGCTAAAGTATCAGGAGTCAAAACTGTGATTAACAGGAACCGACGGTCCCCAAGTATCCTTTTTTTTAGGTCGAGCTTTCGAAACCTGTTGTATATATTTTGTGGGCTTACAGCACACCCACTGCTTTTCCTTTGTTTGTTTCAATGGGCCAGATGTAGCAAAAATATAAATTGCGACTCGCATTTTGCGAGTTGATGCGAGTCGCAAAATGCGAGTCGCAAATTGGAATGCCAGAAAAAAAAGCGATCCGATTTTGCGACTCGCAGCCGGACTCGCAACGCTGTGTGCGAGTCCGCAGTTTGCGAGGTCGCTGTTTGCGAGTGTGCAAAAAACGAATTTGCAATTAGCGAGTGGGTGTCGCAAATTGCGAATACCTTCAAAATTGCTTGCAGATGCAGCAGAACACTCCAGAAAGCATACCAGAACACCCTGGAAACACTTCCTGGCACATGATGATGACATCACAGCCAGGAAGTTAACAAATACACCTGGGAGGAGGGCTCAACAGTGAGCAGTGTCTCTGCCACTCACAGTAGGGTGCTGAGGAGTGGTAGGCACAGCACCATGGGCGCAGCAGGGACCAGCCAGGCTGGCAGGAGGGGCAGGAGATCATAGATTACAGCCAGGACAGATTCATGTGGCACATGGCGTTAATGTGCCACATGACTGGTTGGCATTTTCCTGCCCATGGACAATTTCAACTTGTATATAGTTTCTTCATGACATTAATAAAACAGTTATTTTTGTTCCACTTAACAAATGGTTAATAGGTGAGTATGGTGGGAGTTGACACGTACCGTCCAAAATATTGCGTTGCAATGTGGTCCCGTCTCAGTCTGCCTTGATTAGCTAGACTCCTATCCCCATGATGGCGATGTGGTTGTTCTTGCTCTTCATCATCAGGATCTGGGTCTGCAGGGGTGAGAGGTAGCCCACGTCGGGTGGCTATGTTGAGGAGGATGGCGCATGCGACCACAATTTTGAAAGCGGTAATGGGGGTGTATTGGAGGGCGCCTCCACTGCGGTGGAGGCATCTGAATCTTGCCTTAAGCAGTCCGAAGGTGCGCTCGATCAGGTTCCTGGTCCTCTTATGCGCACTGTTGTATTGCCTCTCTGATTCAGTTCTGGGTGTTAAAAACGGAGTCATGATCCAAGGCCTGAGAGTATATGCACTGTCACCTGTTGGGCACAAAAGTACACGGTTAGGAAGTCAGGATTGTCGTGCACAGTGACCTGTGTGTATGTCTGCAAGTGTCTGTGGCTCTACCTAGGAGGTAACCGTCTCCAAATTCCCCACGTTCCAGGAGTTGATGTATCCCACTATGCCTAAAAATGTATGAGTCATGGGTACTGCCAGGAAATTTAGCTACGATGTCCGTGATGACATAATGGGCATCACAAACAACCTGTATGTTGAGTGAGTGGGTACACTTCCTGTTGCGGAAAATGTGTTCCAGATTAGCAGGGGGGCATATTTGAATGTGTGTCCCATCTACACACCCTATGACATGAGGAAAGTGGACAATGCGGTAAAAGTCCAGCTTGGTGCTGTTAATTTCTGCCTCATTCCTTGGTAAGTATATGAAGTGAGACATGTGCGTGACTAAGGCATCTAGGAATGCCCTGAGGAACCTTGACACTGCACTTTGGGATACCCCACCTGCCACGGCAATGACCCCCTGATAGCTCCCTGAGGCCAAGAGGTGCAGTGCGCATAGCACTTGCACATGCGTAGGGATGGCGCAGCCACGCAGAGTCTTGTGTTCTAGCTGTGGTTTCAGTAAATCTATTAATTCTAGAATGGCTGCGCTGCTAAGGCGGTATTTGTCATAGATCTCCTCTTCAGTTTGCTGAAAAAGAGTCTGCCTGGTTCTATATATCTTCTCCTGTCTGTAGCCCCTCCTCCTCCTCTGCTGGGCTGCGTAGACTCTCCTCCTCACTGCTATCAGGTATATCTCCGCCATCTTGAGTAACCCAGATGCCTTCTGGGTCCCCTTTTATACTTTGGTAATGGTTACCACCTGCTCTGAGTTAGTGGTAAATGGGACATGCAAACTGGGCTTTTTGCGACTAGTCGCAATTTGCGAGTTGCAATTGCATAAGGTTTGCGACTCGCAAATTGCGACTTGCAATTTGCGGGTCGCAAAATGGGGTCGCAACGGATGCGACTCGCAAACGGGTCCCATCGCTTTTTGCGAGTCGGAAATGGGCTTTTTGCATCCCATTTCTGATTTTGCACTGTCGCAAATTGCGAATCGGCCTGTTTGCGAGTCGCAAACGTTTGCTACATCTGGCCCATTGTCCTTTAAAAATCCCTGCTTGTTAGTGGTCAATTCTTCCTCTTTGTCCCTCATTTTTGTCTTTTGATTTTATAAGTACGGCGCCTCAAAGCTGGTTATCGGCACCACAAGGACTTCGGTATGTAAAGCCTTTGCCATGGGAGCCTACACGCACACACCTTGTGTTTTTTTTTTTCCTTCCCCTGTTGTCAGCGTCTTTGATGTTTCATGTGTGATCAGGGGTTCCTGTTGAGTGTGTTTGAGTCTCTTTTAACAAGTGCATTTGTTTTTTGCTATATATATTCTCAGCAAAGCACCGACCATTGCAATGCGAATTGTCACGCAAAACAGGACAGAGCTCAGATTTAAAGTTGGCTTTGTGGCTCGAGTTTGTGTGGCATTGTCTTTACTGTTGCTTGGAGTGGCCGCTCAGAGGACACACCGATCCAAACATTTGTTTCTCTTCTTATTAGCATATTTTTAGATACCTTGAAGAATATAACAAAAGCCAGACTTTTCAGATCTTGAGTGCACAAGTCTCCCCGCATCACTTCTTGCACCGCCCCTCTCCCAACATCACTACTTGTTTTTAATAGCAGGGTCCTCTTCTGTAATGGCTTTCAGATTCTGCCGACTTTGGCTTCTTTCATTTTTCTATTGCCACCTGCAGTGGGTCTGCTGCTGTCTGAAGCCAGGATGAAGTGCCTTCCTGTAGGGCCACTAAAGTACACAGTTCAGGTGGGCTGATGACTCTTGCCTGCTGTATGCCCTACTCTGCAGGAATGGCACTATATGGCCAGCACACACAAATGAACGGAACTGCTTCTTGGTGCTCCGGTAGACCCAAGTCACTAAAACAAGAAGGCTCACTTAAGTAATGATGGTTCAAACCCACCCAAAAAATATAATTTACCTATAAATCTCTGTCTGCTCTAATTTTATATAATTCCACCTCGAGACCCGAACATCTATTGCAACAACCTATTAGCTTCCCTCAGCTGCTTGGGCTGGGGAGCAAGACGCAGTCAGTTCTTTTTACACCCTCCAGGGCTACTGTAACAAACCAATACTGGGTATTTCTGCTTTCAGGCCCGTTTTGGGGGAAATGCTTTCACTATGTGTTAATGTCAGAACGTGTTCATACTTTCAAGCTTCCTGAAATGTTATAGCAATACGGTATTTGGCCCAAAGGTGTGAAATTCCCTTTCTGTTCACATTCATTATATCTTTAGGCATGTGGTGACTGTATGATTAACATTTGCTGTCAAGCTGCTCCACTGTCTCTATTTTGTGCCTAAAGGTGGGTCACTCAGCAGTGTGCACTTTGTAAAAACAAAAAAAACAAACAAAAAAAACAATTACAAAAATTAAGCACACTCTGTTTGATGCTGCCACAACCACCAGAGAACAGGAAAGTGGGCAGGCTGCAGGGGCACAGCGGAGTAGATCTCTCAAACTTCCTAGATCCCTAATTCTTTTTCTCAAGGCCTTACTAATTGTGGAGACTACAATGCCCAGGTGTACCTTGTAATAGATTTATGCCCCAGTATCATTGCTAATATATTTTGAAACCGTTTCAACTTCAAGCAAGCTGGCTATCTTTATTTGTTCTGTGATAATGTTGTTAAGTGAAACAGCCATGCCAGAGGCCGCTTTCCAGTCTCTTCTCTAGCCCAATGAAGCCAGCGCAGGGAATTTAAATGGATATTCTCAGATGAGCGGTGGGGCAAAGACAGACCGTCGAGTGTAAGACCTCTGCAAAGTGAAAGGTGCAGGTTACAGGGGCAGGAAAAACCTGAATGCAATCCTTTAGTGCCACTTGAAATTTGGCAATCAGTGTGTTTTATGCAGTTTCGTCTTTCAGACCAAACAAATCTCCCAAGATGTGAGTTGTTCAATTTGCTATTGGCTTCAGTTCAATTAGCCCTAAACAAAAATGCTCCAGCATCACTTTATCTGCTTAACTTGACTGCTGCTTCACAAACCGAAGTCTGCTAATAGCCTTCCTTTGCTCCTACGTAATCCCCTGGACTCTAATTATCCAGCTGTCAAGTTTTCTCTTCACAGCCTTGCATTAACAATAGCCAATGTATTTCTTTTTTCCTAAATCAGTGCGCAAAAGTTACTTTCTCTGCATGTGATTCATGAATCATCATTCAATTCTGCAGCAGCCTCTCTATCCTTGACTGCACATTCAACTGCTTGGCTAGAAAAAGTCCTCTTTCCAAGGCTTCTTCTTGGACATGTTTTTTTTTTCCACAAGAGCTTAACAGTTAGCTCCACAAACCTGCAAGTAGACTACATGATATGAACAACCAGCACCAGTCATGCCTCTATGGCTTGATTGTATCCAGTGCCTCCCATTTGTTCTCTGTCCTATTGGAGTCCTAGCTCTTTCTCCTCTGGTAAAATCTACTACCTGTTATTTCTCTGGAGTCCATGAATAAACTGTTGCAGCTCCAATCATGTTGCAGCTCACAAAGCTTGAATCATCTGTGGTACCACACAGTATTCTCTTGTTACCAGAACCAATGTTGGATGCCTGTGACAGTTTGGTCATTGTGGTTCCTTGACTTCCATGCATGACCTGCACCCCTGCGTATAGGACGAGTATGAAGGCAGCTCGACATCTGTTGGCGTTCCCTTCGAAACAAGGTCACTGTTTCAGCCCTTTAGACCGCTCTAACAGCCACAGGCGTTCCCAGGGGCACTGGCAGGAGAAGGAACTGTGGTCACTGAGAAGCACCCAACACTTGTGACCATCTTGGCATCAGCTGTCCCCGCCCCTAAGAGCAGAAACAAGGGAGTAAAGTTTGTGTGGTGGTGCGCTTTAGCTCAAGAAGGTTTCTTTGGTGTGTGCAAATTGTTTTCCTTCGAATACGTTTTTCGAGTCACGAGGTAGAGTGACTTCTCCTATTGGTGATAGTGCGCCTGGGCATCAACTCCATTGTTAGAGTTTCTTTCTGCCGTCGGGTTCCGGACCTGTGTACCTGCACTCCAGTTCAACACCATCTTAGCGCTCTTTTCGGTTTGTGCAATAGATCACGTTTTTCACTCTGTGTATTGTATATCTTTTCGCTCGAGTTGGTTCGCTTGGACTGTGGCCTCTTTGGGGGGTTATCTTCAGCTCCATCAATTTCTCCAGAAAATGCCTCACTGGTGATGGAACAAACTCCTTTCCATGAAGTATCCACGGACAGATTTACAACCGGTCTGTAGCCTGTGTTTGTCTCCAGAGCACAGAGAAGCAGGCTGCAAGGCCTGTCGCTCCCTCTGATCTAAGAAAACTCTTTGAAACCACCAGCCACGTCTGCTCAAAACGTCCAGGAGGAGCATCAGGAGATTCGGTCATGAAGAAGTCGAAGAACACCCACAGCCATTGGCAAAGGAGGAGGCATTCTCCACTAAAGGCAGTTCTGACTCCGACCCCTGGGTCAACCTCAAAATTATGGCTCTGCAAAACATGTGTACCCCCTGTCCCTCAACATTGTACCGATCATCCCAAAAACACTTGAACCCTCTGGAAAAACAGACAAAAGACATCGGTCCACCACTGCCTTCTGCCCATGGTTAGCACTGAGTAGCTTGATCAGATGCCCCACTCTCCAGCTCGGCACCGAAACACAAACCGAAGCCTTTGGCCTCAAGTACTTTTGTGCCCACCCGATCCTCTGTACCAAGCCGATCATCAACGCCATCATCCGCTTCGACGTAGAGTGGCTCTTCGTTACCAAAACTGGGTCATACCCAAAATCTTCTTAGGAATCCTCGTCGAAAGATTCCGGCAAACCAGTGGAGCCCATTTTCCATAGACTCCAAGAACAACTGGATGTCAAACAAAATACAATTCACATCCAGCCTCACACCGGCCTGATCCTTTAAACATCCTCGGCACCCACTCCTACTCCAAAGAGACCGCTTTCTTTCCAGGAGGCTCTAGACTCACCAATGCCAACAAAACACCAGAAGAAAGCAGACAAAGCCACCAGACCATTACCTCCTCCAACACCCTCACCACCTCCTCCAATAGTACCAGCCTCACATTCTCCACCACATTCTCCAGGAGACCCATTAGAAATTTCACCTAAAGGGTCTCCACATTATGACACAACTGGGGAGGGTGGGGCACAAGGCACTTTTGAAACACCACCATATAGTGACTGCTGGGACAATTATGACGATGATTCTCCAGAGGACGCAAACTCAGATCAGTATCCCGCCCGTCCCTCCCTTCATGATGATCAGGAGTTTATAGGCAGTGTGGCAGTGTATCATGACGTACAGCTCCATGAAGAGCTTTTAGAAGAGAATTCCTTTTTTGAAACCCTTTCCCCCACTCACTGGGCTACACACTATCTCCCTATGCTAAAAGGCATGCTTAGACACACTGAGAACATTTTTAAAGATCCTGATACGGCTAGAGATATCGTCCCAGGAGTAGATTAAAAAGTATTGGGCTTCCCCGTCTGATTACCATATGTCTCAGGGGCCAGTTACCACCAAACTCACTTGTCATTACCACTGCATGTAAGCACTCAATTCCCAAACTAGCAGAGATGCCTAGCTGCCTGACAAGGAGAGTAAGCTTATCGATGCTGCAGGGATGAGTGGTGCGGCGCAATCCAACAATCATTGGCGAATTGCCAATTGAGTGGGCCAACTTGCCTGTTATGATCGTTCTTACTGGGATGAAATGGAGAATCTACTCTAACATCTCCCAGAGGAGCACAAGTAACGAGGACAACAACTTGCCTCTGAAAGCAAGCTTATTTTTAACACCTCAATATGGTGTGCCTTAAACTCTGCTGACATTGCAGCTAGAGGCATCAATAACAGCATCTTACTCAGACGTCATGCGTGGCTTCGTATTTCTGGTTTTAAACCAGAGCTGCAGTAGAGTGTCCTTAATATGCCCTTCGACAAAGAACATCTGTTTGGTCTCCAAGTAGACCAAACACTAGAAAAATAAATGCTACAGAGACAGGGAAGGCAATGGGGGCCATCCAAACACCAACCACCCATGACTCCTTTCGAATCCCCAAACACTGTGGTCGTTACAAAGCAACCTTTTCTGACACCTACTTCCTATCAATGCAATCAAGGTCAAACTACCTCCCACAAAGATTATTTCTGTGGCTCCTTCAGAGGTAATAATGCCAAAGGCAGAGATAAGGGTGCTTTCCCACGTGGTTCAACACCCACTGCTAAACAGCGACTCCCCCCCATGTTACCCCTGGCCATATAACACCTTTCGGGGGTCACCTATAAGATTTCCCACCCACATGGCAAGCAGTTACATCAGACCAGTGGTTGTTGGACATTATCTAACATGGCTATGTTTGGAGCTCATTACCATACCTCCCAACATTCTGCTTCACACTCACAGGCTATCAACAAGACATCAGGTATTGCTCAAAAACTATGGGGGTCATTACGACCTCAGTGGTCTTGCAAAAAGACCGCCGAGGCCGCGGGAGACAGAATACCGCCATTGCCGGCGGTATTCCTGGCTCCCTATTATGACATTTCCACTGGGCCAGCGGAAATGTCACATCAACATTGCTGCCGGCTCGTAATAGAGCCGGCGGCAATGCTGATGTGCAGCAGGTGCAGTAGCACCTGTCGCACATTTCAGTGCCCGAAATTCGGGCAGTGAAATGCGCGACGGGGCTATGCCTGGGGGCCCCTGCACTGCCCATGCCAAGTGCATGGCAGTGCAGGGGCCCCCAGGGGCACCCCAAGTCCCCTTTCCGCCAGCCTTTCAATGGCAGTGTTTACCGCCACGGACAGGCTGGCGGTCGGGGACTCATAATCCCCAGGGCAGCGGTGCTTGCACCGCTGCCCTGGGGATTATGACCGCCAGGCGGAATCCTGGCGGGATATTGGAGGGGCCGGCGGTATGGCCATGGCATTTACCGCCAACTTACCGGCGGCCGCCAGGGTCGTAATGACCCCCTATGTGTAAGCTCTTCTTCTCAAAGGAGCTACAGAATCCATCCCTCTACGTCATAATGGTTCAGGGGTATACATTCTATACTTCCTAATACCAAAAAGGACGGATCGCTGAGGTGAATTTTAGACCTCAGGCCCCAAAACAAGTACATCCGGTCAGAGCACTTCCACATGGTTACCTTGCAAGACATGAAGCCACCTCTCCAACACAGTGACTTTATGGGTACACTAGACCTAAAGGACGCCTATTTTCACATACTAATATACCCAGCACATTGCAAATATCTCAGGTTTGTAGTGGGCAGCAAACATTATCAGTTCAAAGTCCTACCTTTTGGGGCAACTACTGCACCTCGGGTATTCACCAAATGCCTAGTGGTGGTACCAGCCCATCTACGCAGACAAAAAGTGCATGTTCAGGCTTATCAAAGCCAACATTCATGAACAGTGTCAACAACACACTCGGGTTACAATAGATCTGCTCCAATGCTTAGGGTTCTCCATCAATATCACAAAATCTCAACTTCAACCTCTGCGGTTTCAGCCATACCTAGGGCCTATTCTAAACAGACAAATAGGATTAGCCTATCCCAATTGTGCAAGAATCAAGAGTTTCCAAACGTTGTTTCAGACAAATCAATAACTCGCAGTGAGGAGACTCGTGCATCTCCCAACGATGATGGCCTCCTGTGTTGCCATAGTACCCCTTGCATCTGTTACTCCAAAGCCTAGTAGGACAGTGGTCTCAGTTACAGGGTCAGTTAGAAGATCTAGTGATGATAGACTGCCACACATAACTCCCTGCAGTGGTGGAATACCAACAACTTATTACGAGGGCAGCTTTTCCTCAGCCCTGTTCCCCACCTCACTGTCGCAAAGGAAGCATCACTCATGGGATGGGGTGCACACTTGCAGGATCTCACATTACAGGGTCTCAAGGACACCAAACACCAGGGTCCCCACATCAGCTATGTAGAGCTTCAAGCTATTCACCTAGCATTGAAAACATTGCTACCTCACCTAATTGGCAAGGTTGTCCTAGTCCGAACAAACAATGACAACCATGCATTATCTACAAAAATAGGGTGGACACATTCTCTACAATTATCTCACCTATCTCAGATAATTTGGAGATGTGCTTTGCATCACATCATTCACCTGTTAGGGCAGTACCTTCCAGTAACAGACGACTTTGCAGATGTCCTCAGCAGGATGCAGCAACATGTCCACAAGTGAGAACTCCACCCCTAAGTCCTCCTTCTATAATTTCTTAGATGGGGGGTTTCCCTCGAGTAGATCTTTTCGCAACCATAGAAAATGCAAAATGTCTAAATTTCGCATCCAGGTTCCCAAACCCACCATCTAAGGGCAACACACTGTAGATTCATTTGTCAGGGATATTTGCCTATGTTTTTCCGACTTTCCTTCCATTTCTAGCTCGAAAGCTCAGGCAGACATTGCTCACTCTAGTACTAGTGGCTCCGACATGTGCACCAGGGCTGATGGGCCCAATATTACTGGACCTTTCTGTAGTCCCTCACAAGGAGATTCCCAACAGGCCGGACCTTGGCACTCAGAACCATGGAGAAATGAGGCACCCAGATCCCAAGGCTCTCAACCTGGCGATTTGACTCCTGAGGTCATAGAATTTGGTTACCTGAATCTACCACCTCAATTTATGGCTATTCTCAGAGAAGCTTGTAGTCATGTCACACAGCTAAATGGAAGAGGTTTGTTTGTTATTGTCATTCAAAAGAAATTGATCCTTTTAATGCACTGTACAAAACACTGTATTTTACCTGCTTCATTTACAACTCTCTGGGCTAGCATTCACCTCCATATGGGTGCATCTCACTGCATTAGCTGTCTATCTACAAAATAAGCAACACATGTCTCTATTAAAAATACCACTCATTAAAGCCTTCATGGAGGGGCCTGAGAGTAATTCCACCACGGGTTCCAGCTGCACCTTCATGGAATCTTAACATTGTTCTTACACGACTCATGGGCTCTCCTTTTGAGCCCCTGCATACCTGTCTCCTTCAATATCGTTATTGGAAAGTGTCATTTTTAATTGTTATTACCTCACTTAAACGCGTTAGCAGGCTTTAGGCATATACCTTGGAACAAACTTTCTTCCATCTCCAAGGAGACAGGGTGGTCCAATGCACCAAACCTAAATTTCTACCAAAAGTTGTTTCTGACTTTCACCTCAATCAGTCGAGTTACAGTTTTTTCTCTCAACCAGAATTGATTGTGGAGAGTGCTCTCCACACATTAGATGTCAAAAGACCCCGTATGTTCTACAAAACATTTTTTTTTAGAGACACTGAACAACTATTTATTGCTTTTTCACCACCTCAAAGGAAAGCCTATATCCAAATCAGGTGTTGCACTGGTTGTGCAACCCACATTAGTAGCCCTGTAAACATGGCTCAGACCTGCAACTGCAGTGTCTCTGTGTGCAGTTTTGAACTGCCAATTCGACTTAACAAGTGTCCCTAATTGCCGGGCCTAAACCTTCAGTTTTTATTCATGTAAGGCACCCCTAAGTAATGCCCTAGGTAGCCCCATGGGCAGGTTGCAGTGTATGTTAAAAGTGTGGCATGTACTGATGTGCATTACATGTCCTAACGGTGAAGTACTGCCAAATTCAGTTTTCACTGTTGCAAGGCCTATCTCTCCCATAGGTTAACATGGGTACTGCCTTTAAATATCCTTACAGTGAAGTTTCCCTTCTCTCTGCTGAGACTCTTGCCCTGGCAAGTGGTGCCCCATCAAGTCTCTGGGCCCTTGAAAGGTGAGATTGGTAGAACAAAACTGAAATAGACACACAGGATGCCGTGCAGGGACATTTTCGATGCATCACCTGCAATGCAGCTGAAAAACAACACAACACCCGCTTTGCGGCTAAAATCGACACTCCACCTGCATCCCGGCTGTGAGATCAATGCATCGCAGCTGGAGAAACAACACAACACCTGCTTGCAGCTGCTGATAATGACACAAACCCCACACAGCACAGTTTTCTGACACTGTGCAACCGGTTTTCTCACGCATCATCACAAATCAACACAAGCATGCATGGATCTGAGGTGCCCGTCCGGAAATCGACGCATCTCTCTCTTGCGGGAGAGAAAATTATGCAGTGCCTACCCAACTGGAGGAGAAAACAATGCACAGACTCACTTGTGAGTGACAAATCAATGCATCGCTGACCTTTTCAATGCATGCTTACCAGCGCAGCTTTATTTTTGACGCAAACCAGGTGCTTTGTGTAAAATCATTGTTTACATTGTTTTCTATGGGGTAAGACTCTGTGTATGTTGGATTTTTATTGTTCTGGTCTTGTTTGATTTAGATAAATATTTCCTTTTTCTAAACTGGTGTGGTGTCCATTTTGTAGTGTTTTCACTGTCTTACTGTGTGTGTTGGTACACATTGCCTTTGAGGTAAGCCTGACTGCTTGTGCCAAGCTACCAAGGGGGTGAGCAGGGGTTATCTTAGGAGTTTACCTCAGTTACCCTGACTAGAGTGAGCATCCCTGCTTGGACAGAGTGCAAACTGACTGCCAACCAGAAACCCACTAGTGGGTCGCAAACTGATTTTTGGAGGGCCTGGAAAGTCTGAGCAATAAAAAAATTGCCTTTAAATTCTGTGTTTATCTAGTCCAATGGGTGCTTCAAAGGTGGCGGTCAAATGTCAGAATGCTTATTCTTTTAACAGTGGATTTGAGTTTATTTTACTTTTACTTTCTTTGACTGCAAAGTGAGATGCGTTTTTAAAGTGAATTATGTGACAATTTTGCTAGAGTAGAGGAAGTGGGAAAGGAAACGATGTAGGATGTTGCCTTTTTCAACACCAAAGAAAATGTAAACACTTGTAACTGAATTTTCTGCATTCAGCAGATATAAGAGCAAAAGTAAAGTGCATATTTTTGTAATTCTGAACTTTGTTGAATACAAATGCTAAATATTCACAGCAACCCAATTTGCTACAGCATGGTGCTTTTGCTACATTCTAAAATCACCCTGCCTTTTGTCCTTTAAATTTAGGTGGGTTGTGAACGTTTGACATTCTAAAAAGTGAGTTGTGGTTTCTAAAATGCTTAGGAACCACTGATATTGATCATGTGTAACAAACTATGGGGGTCATTCCAACCCTGGCGGTCGGTGATAAAGCGGCGGCCAACACGCCAACAGGCAGGCGGTCAAAAAAAAGGTATTCTGACCCTGGCGGGAACCGCCAACACAGGCTGCCACTTTAACACTCCGACCGCCACGGCGGGACAGACAAACAGCGCGGCGGTCACCGCCAACAGGCAGGCGGCAGACAATGAACCGCCCACCCTATCACAACTCACCAATCCGCCACCTTTTCCGGGGTGGGAGCCCCGCCGATTAAAACACGGTGGAAACAGACTACGAACGGGAAAACGCTCACCTATACACACTCCACGAGGACGGAGAACAGCATGGAACCCGAATTAAACATCCTACCAGCTATTGTCTACCTGCTCATCTACCACGAGTACGAACGCCGGCGCAGATGTCAACGGTGAGTACTGCACCTACGACACAGGGGAGGGGGGAGGAGGAAAGCTTACGGGCACACACATATGCGACCCCAACTATCTACACACCAATGCAGAGCACCAAGTCACAGTGACACCACCCAAACCCCCTGGAATAATGCAAAGACATAATTAAAGTGAGAAAGAACATTGCAAAACCGATCAACATAGGCAATAAGTCCTGCACAGTCACTTAAATTTCCACTGTCCGTGGGCCAAAGTGTATCAACACATGGGCAAAGCCCACACAGGAGACCTGAGTCCGTTGGAGAGAACACTGCTGGGGCATCAGATGACAAAACTACAGGCACCTCAGGGGGAAGGGAAGGGGGGGCACCTCAGCCACATGAGTCCACGACGCCAGATCCACGAAGGGTCCACCATGCCCACTGTGCCATCCTGGGGAGTGCAAAGCCACAGTCTCACAAGTCTCTACAGTGGGTGGTCTGCCCACTGTGCCATCCTGGGGAGTGCAAAGCCACAGTCTCACAAGTCTCTACAGTGGGTGGTCTGCCCACTGTGCCATCCTGGGGAGTGTAGAGACACAGGCCATCAGGTGGATCACAGACTCCACAGGTAATGGAGGAGGCAGGGTGCCCCGAGTGCAGCGTGAACACTAGCTCGACACAGAACCGGCACTGTCAATGGGCTAGCGGTGCTTGACAGGAAGGGCCCAGCGGAGCGGTGCTTGAGACGGCGGGGCCCAGCGGAGCGGTGCTTGACAGGAAGGGCCCAGCGGAGCGGTGCTTGAGACGGCGGGGCCCAGCGGAGCGGTGCTTGACAGGAAGGGCCCAGCAGAGCGGTGCTTGATAGGAAGGGCCCAGCGGAGCGGTGCTTGAGACGGCGGGGCCCAGCGGAGCGGTGCCTTTCTGCACGGCATGGCCCTCTTCAGCGGTGTCTTTCTGCACGGCGGGGCCCTCTTCAGCAGTGTCTTTCTGCCCGGCGGGGCCCTCTTCAGCGGTGCCTTTCTGCACGGCGGGACCCTCTTCAGCGGTGCCTTTCTGCACGGCGTGGCCCTCTTCAGCGGTGTCTTTCTGCACGGCGGGGCCCTCTTCAGCGGTGTCTTTCTGCACGGCGGGGCCCTCTTCAGCGGTGCTTGTCCAGTCATTCAAGGGAGCCAGACCTGGCCAGGACTCCCTGCTTAGTCGCCCTCCGACCATGCAGTTGCTGGACCCTTCTGTGAAGGAGTCCTGGGCCCGTGGGTGTCCTCCCTCACACCCGGGATGGGGCTTGTGGGGCCCTCCTGGTCCGCGCCCCTGCTGGCTGACTTCTCCGCCCTGCTGCCCTTGCCCTCCTTCGATAAGGCTCTCTGGCCCTTGCCTCCCCTGGATGTTGTGGCAGGTGACGGCCCAGGACTTTGCTCCTTGGGGGCAGCCGTGTCAGTCTTCTCGCGGCGGCCCTTAATTTTACGGGTCCTCTTTCCAGGGGTGGGCTGGCTGTCCCCTTGCTGCTGGCCGATGTATCAGTGCTGGGAAAGGGTGGACTCCAAAACCCGTGCACAATGGTGACACTTGAAGCAGGGCTGGTGGTGGCTGAGGTGCTCTTGGGACTCTTAGCAGATGGAGGGGGTGGGTCAGGTGGGGCAAAGAGGTTAAGTTTGGAGAGGTAAAGTTTTTTAGGACCAACGTAAAGGGTAGGTGTAGTGGGTATGGGAGTGGAGGAAGAGGATGTGGTTGTAGGAGAGTCAGGTGTGCTGTCTTTGGGTGCAGGTGCATGTGACGTAGGCTGTCGTGAGGTGGTTGGCTGTTGGGTGTGTGGCTGCCTGCGTTTGTGTGTCTTGGAAGAGGGGGTGACAGGCACAGTGGGAGAGGACACAGGGGACATGTAAATGGCAGTGGGGGTGGTGACTGCACGTGTGCGGACTGTACTGGAGGGTGTGCTGGTGATGGAAGTATTGGCTGATGGTGGTGTGCATGGAGGTGTGAGTGGAGACGTCACAGGGAGGGAGGAGGGAGACGAGGAGGAGGGGGACACAGGGGTGGTAGTGACTGTTGGCATGTCTGCATCTGGGTGTTGCTTGGGTGAATGCTTGTGTGATCTGTGGTGCTTATGTCTGGATGAGCTGCCCTTGGGTGTTGAGGTGTGTGCAGGCTGGTCTGTTGGTGTGGATGGGATAGGCTGAGGAACAGGAGACAGAGACAGGGTGGAGGCAGTTAGGAGAGGGAGGCTGGAAACAGGGACAATGGCTGCCGTCAGTGCTGAGGCCAGAGCATTGAACGATCGTTGATGGGCAGCCTGACCCGAATGAATGCCCTCCAGGTATGCATTGCTCCGATGCACCTCCCTCTCTACCCCCTGGATGGCATTCAAAAGGGTAGACTGCCCAACAATGATGGTCTGTAGGAGGTCAATGACCTCCTCACTGAGGGCAGCAGGGCTAACATGGGCAGGGCCTGAGGTGCCTGGGGCGAAGGAGATGCCCGCCTTCTTGGGCGAGCGGGCACGGAGCGAAGGCTGAGGGGCTGCTGGGAGGGCGGAGCTGGTGCTCTGGGTGGCGCTGTACCTGTAGAGGCGGCGGGCCCGGATGTTGCCGCCACCGCTAGGGAGCTCCCTTCCGAGGACGTGTCGGTGTCGCTGGTGTCACCACGGGTCCCCGTTGTGGTGCTCCCCACGCCCTCCGTATCACTGGTGACCTCGGTGTCTGTACCATGGCCCACCGGGGTCTTGTGATTTGCAGCTCCCTCGTGCTCCGATGCCAATTCTCCTCCGCCTGATGATGCTAATGCACACATGCACAAGAAGATAAAGAAAAAGGGTGGGGGCAGAAATAAAAACAGGTTGAGTGCATGCATTGTCAACACCGTTGGCGGAGAGGACAGACACAGGAGCCTCATGCACTACGCCGCTCAATCGGGGTACACTACTCAGTACTTGTGACTAGGCCAACAGGTCTATGGACAACAAATGCGCACATGGGTGATGCAGGACCATGGATTGCTGTACTTGGCACCCTACAGAGGTGGGGGGCGGGGGCACAGGGCCATGCCTAAAGGAGGGGACTACACTACAGAAAGCGCCCTGGCCTAATGTCACCCACAGCCCTCCTCCCCCACCCATACGCCTCCACTGCGTGTAAAGATAGCAGAATGTGCTGGTACTCACCCCCTTGTGTCTGCTGTGATGTCCTCACGCGCCCATCCAAATCGGGGTAGGCCACCGCCAGGATCTGGGACATCAGGGGGGTCAATTGGCGGCTGGCACCCCTCCTACGTTGGGAGGCCATCCCCAGCAGTGACTCGGCGGTCTTCCTGGTCCCGCGGTGGATGTCCTCCCACCTCTTTCGGCAGTGGGTGCCCCGTCTGTTGTGGACCCCCAGGTCCCGGACTTCCTTGGCCATGGCACGCCAAATGTCGACTTTCTGATGGGCGCTGACCTATTTGACATGTACAGGGTGGGAAAGGAAATTTCAACATTTTTCTGCATGTTAGATGTGATTGCCCCCCCCTCCCCAACCCTGCCATGTGGCACATGCTCTCATCTGTCGTGCCTTGCACTCCTCATTCGCTCCCCACCCCACCATCTTACATCCACCATACACAACCCAGGCATAGCCCATTCAACGTGCACCCAGTGTACTTACCTGTTGGTCTGGAGGACCGTAGAGTAGCGCATACTGGGGCAGGACCCCATCCACAAGTTTCTCCAACTCTTCTGAAGTGAAGGCAGGGGCCCTTTCCCCAGTCGCAGCAGCCATTGTCTCTTCCAGACCGAGGTCACAGCAGCACTTGCAGTATAGGTCCTCTCCTGTGGATGATCAGGTTTCGAGTGATTAAGCAGATAGAAAATGGCGGTCACACCCGCGGCGATGCGTACCGCGACCGCCGGCGCACATCGTCATTGGCTCCTGAGACCCATAGGGTTCAATGTTAACCAATGCTGCTTTGCGCCGCGGTCTTCGACCGCCTACCGCCACGGTGTGCCACGCCAGCGCAGTGACCTCACATCCCACTGTCACACTTCACAGGTCAGGCAGCCGCCATTTCAAGGGCCCACATGGCATGATTTCTACTGCGTCACACAGGCCTAGGCCTTGCATTGCCACTCATACAAGCCTTTCAATGCATAGCGATTCGTGTACTGTGCAAGCTGTGTGAACGAACCTGTGGGTTGCTTGACTCTGTGCTCCATGTTGTCCTTCCTAGGCACCGTCCGCTGGGACTTGCGAGGAGAAGGATGAATCCTCCCGTGTACCGACCGCTGGTGGACCTGTCGACAATGGAAGAACGACATATTATACTTCGATACCGACTTGACCGAGCCACTATACATGAACTGTGTGCCCAGCTGGAGCCAGACCTGATGTCCCCCATCCGCCAACCCACAGGGATTCCCCCTCTGGTGCAGGTTCTGTCAGTACTCCATTTTTTGGCAAGTGGGTCTTTTCAGACAACAGTGGCCATGTCATCAGGGATGTCTCAGCCTATGTTTTCTAAGGTTTTGTCCAGAGTGTTGTCTGCCCTGATGAAATACATGCGGAGATACATTGTTTTCCCTGAGGAGGGTGATTTGGCCACTGTGAAGGGTGATTTCTATGCCCTTGGACATATCCCCAACATCATTGGTGCCATTGATGGGACCCATGTGGCTTTAGTACCCCCAAAAGACAATGAGCAGGTGTACAGAAATAGAAAAAATTACCATTCGATGAATGTCCAGGTGGTCTGGTTGGCTGACCAGTACATCTCCCATCTAAATGCCAAGTTCCCGGGGTCAGTGCATGACGTGTATGTCATGCGAAATAGCAGCATCCCTTATGTGATGGAACAGCTACAGAGACACCGTGTGTGGCTAATAGGTGACTCTGGTTACCCCAACCTGCCTTGGCTATTGACCCCAGTGAGGAATCCCCGGACCAGGGCAGAGGAACGGTACAATGAGGCACATAGGCGCACTAGGAGGATTATAGAACGGACCTTCGGGGTCCTGAAGGCCAGGTTTAGGTGCCTGCATATGACAGGGGGATCCCTCATGTACTCACCAAAGAAGGTGTGTCATATCATCGTGGCCTGCTGTATGCTTCACAATCTTGCATTGCGACGCCAGGTGCCTTTCCTGCAGGAGGATGGTCCAGATGGTGATGTTATAGCAGCTGTGGAGCCTGTGGAGAGTGAAGAGGAGGAAGACGATGGGGACGACACGGACAACAGGGACACAGTTATACAACAGTATTTTCAGTAGCACACAGGTAAGAATCACCCACGCCATTTAACATTTACTTCTGGCCTCCTGCATCTCTACTTTCTGTGTTTCCCCCCAGTTCCTTTTCACTGATTTTTGACTTTCCCTTCCCTTTTCAGAGCTGTATGACCCACAGCGTGACTTCTGCTTTGTTTGCCCATGGACTAATGCTTATTGACACTGGTATGTTGTCATCACAATGTAAATGAACATTATTGCACCGTTATGTGTAATACATTTGTAAAGAATACAATCAGACTCCTGACATTTGAAGTGCAATTGGTGATTTATTTTAAGTGCTGCGCATAGGTCCATGATAGTAAAACGGTGATGGGTGGGGGTGGAGTAATGTCCATGGCAGAGTCCAGTTCTCAGTAGCACAGGTGCATTGCCCATATGCCTGTGGAAGGATGGAGCAGGGGCAGTTCAAGGTTGGACAGGGTGACAATGTGGGACAGTGGGATGACATTAGGAGGTATCGTTTGCTGGCGGGGGTCTTGGCATCCTACTCTGTCTTCTTGTGTGATCTCAGGTTCCGCTTGCGGGGTGGTTGATCTTCAGCAGGAGGTGGGGTTCTGGTGGCCTGTCGTGGTGTGGTGTCCACTAGCGCCGGCGGAGGTGGTAGGCTGTTCGTCGTCCCGGCTGGTGACAGAGGCCCTTTGGGGTGCCACATGGTCCCGCAATGTGGTGACTATCTGGTTGAGGGCCAGGACGATGGTCCCCATTGCGGTACCGATGTTCCTGAGTTCGTCTCTGAACCCCATGTACCGTTCCTCCTGCTGTGCCTGGATCTCCTGGAACCTGGCCAGTACCGTCACCATCGTCTCCTGGGAGTGGTGGTATGCTCCCATGATGGTGGTGAGGGCCTCTTGGAGAGTGGGTTCTCTGGGCCGGTCAACCCCCTCTCGCATAGCAGCCCTCCCAGTTGCCCTGTTTCCCCGGGCCTCTGTCCCCTGGACGGTGTGCCCACTACCACTGCCCCCAGGTCCCTGTTGTTGTTGGGGTGGTGGGTCAGCCTGGGTGCCCTGTAGTGGCGGACACACCGCTGATTGACGCGTCCTGGAGACAGAGGCATGGGCCCGCTAGGTGAGAGCTGTGCTGGTATTCCCAGAGGGGGTTGAGTCTGCTGTGGCCTGTGTCTGTGTGTGGGGAACCGACTGTCCAGAGGTCCCCGATGGTCCGGGCTGGTCATCAGGTTCTAGGTCGACAGAGCTGCTGTCATCACTGGGGGCCTGTTCTGGGGGCGGGATGGACAAATCTGGACCCTCCTGGCCGGTGTGTTGGCGTTCGGGCCCTGCAGGGGTAAAAGAGTATGGTTATTGCTTCTGTGTGTGCCATGGCGTGTGATTTGTGGGTGCCCTTGTCCCCCAGTGCTGGCATTCCCTTGTGGGAGGAGTTGTGAGGGTGGTTTGTGGGGGGGATGGGTATGTGCAGTGGTCATGCTTGGGTGATGGGTGTCCATGGTTTGTGTTGGCATTCAGGGATTGGTGTTGTGTTGGGTGGGTTGTGCTGGTGAGACATTGGCAGGGAGGATGTGTGCTGGGGGGTTGGGGGTGAGGGTGGGGGTGTGGGTTGGCATGCTGGTTGTTGGGGGGGTGAAGTAGTTGGGATTAGACTTACCAGAGTCCATTCCTCCGCCTACTCCAACGAGGCCCTCAGGATGCAGGATGTTCAAGACCTCTTGCTCCCATGCTGTGAATTCGGGTGGAGTGGGTGGGGGTCCGCCGCCAGTCTTCTGCACAGCGATGTTGTGTCTTGACACCATCGACCGCACCTTCCCCCGTAGGTCGTTCCAGCACTTTCGGATGTCTTCCCGGTTTCTGGGATGCTCTCCCACAGCGTTGACCCTGTTGACGATCCTTTGCCATAGCTCCGCCTTCCTGGCTATTGTGGTGTGCTGCACCTGTGTGCCGAATAGCTGGGGCTCTACCCTGATTATTTCCTCCACCATGACCCTGAGTTCTTGGTCCGAGAACCTGGGGTGTCTTTGGGGTGCCATGGGGTGGTGTGGGGTGGTGTTTGTGGTGATGAGTGTGGTGTGTGTGGTGGTGTGTGGTGTTTTGTGCGTGGATGTGGTGTGGGTGATGATTTTGTGTTCCTCTGTGTGTTGGGGTTTTCGATAGCTGTGCTCTCTCTCTCTCTCGCCTTCTCTCCGAATTTCTAGTAGTGGGGGTTTGTGGGTGATGTGGGTGTGTGTTTTATAGTTGATTGGATGTGTGGGTGTGGTGTGTGTATGTGTATCAGGTGTGTGTATTTCGATTTGTCCAATGTGGCTGTGTTTTGTAAAGGTGTGTGTATTTTGACCGCAGCGGTGTGTACCGCCAATGGAATACCGCGGTTGAAAGACCGCTGCGTGGATTCGTGGGTCGTAATGGCATGGGCGTGTTTGTGTTGGCGTGACGGTGGAGGTTTGATCATCTCCAGTTTATCGCTGACCGCTGATGAGGCGGCCTTCCGTGGATGTCGGGTTTTCGGCGGTTTGGCAGTTGTGGGTCAGAATGACCGTGGCGGTTTACCGCGGCCGCAGCGGTAGAATGGCGGACTTCTGACCGGCGGTAAGAGCCTTTTACCGCCGAGGTCAGAATGACCGCCTATGTTACTAGCTTAAAATATTCCTTATGGAAACATTTTTAAGTGTGATCATTTGCAAGGCATTAGCATTTGTGTGAAACACAATCTTATCAAACACATTATTTTTCATGTATTCACACTACTGAAACATGACATAAACAGATTAAAAATGTGGGTTTATTTAGTTCATTGATTTTGTTTATTTAGATGTGTTAAAATTGCACTGAGAAATGTCTTTGACAAAAGCTAGTGTACAACGTCTGTGTCCTACTGTAGTGGGAATTTTTTTTTAAGTAGGGGAGCGTAACACTTACTCTAAACTGTAACAAGTTAGCAAAGCAAGTGTGACTGCCCTATTCTATGTAGGGTTCAGGAGGGGTTCTCCTCCAGGGTCGCACTAGCCTAGAGTGCTATCAGGAAGTGCCCTATGAGCTGGTCTGACAGATTTGTGTTTGAGACACTTTTTAGCAGTTGGCTGACTATATGCTCTGCTGGACTGGTTTTTATTGTTCACTTCCCAGGCATCACCACAAACATTGCCGGCAGCTAGCACAAATGCATGCATTCTCCCATACCTTGCAAAATACCCATACAGCGTGTCCTTACAAGCTCATAACTGGTCTGATTTGCAAATGTGGTCCACTTTTTTACCTATATGGTTTGTTAAATGGAGCAACAACAACTGAGTTCAGTGTTTGGCACTATTCCAAAGGATCTCTGGCAAAGAGCCTGCCTGTGGGGCCCGTCGGGCATTGCAGCGCCGGCCCGAAGAGGAGCAGTCCCAATGATGAAGCATGCCACCTATCGGTGGGTGAGGGCTCCTGCTCCTTACTAACAACACGCCTCAGGTGACCTGTGTCCTCCCCTAATTTAGTTTGAGGAACACAATTCACAGAACAGTGACCTCGGGAGACTGCATATTGGACAGTTATTTTCTTTTGTGACCAAGCCTATTCTTTGTCCCAGTCCAACCCTACTGTTCTCTAGCGCAATTTGTGAATAAAATGGATTAAAATAGTCTATTTTTAAGCTAAATTTTCACATAAACCTGTTCAAAAGTCATAGGTCCTGAAAGGCCACTCATTAATTATTCATGTATTTCCATGGTGTGCCACGTTAATGAAACCTGATTTTCCACAGGTGTTGATACATTTTTTACTTCCAAAATAAGCTAAGGTTGACCCTAATGTCAAAATAACCTCCAATGTGCCAGTGCCACTTCTTTGTTGTAGGTGCCATTAACATCTCATGGGTACCCTTTAAGACCAAAGCCTACATAAAATGTGCTAATGGCACAATTTTGATGTAAGTTCCATCCATATACTTTAGGTGACCTTCATGTCAAAAATGACTTCTTGTATGCCAGGTCCAGCATTTTTCCACGTATGACTGCCTTCCCTCCCATATGGCATGGTTGCGGCCCCCTTATGCCAAAAAATTTTTTCCAATGTCCCAGTGTCAGTATTGTACTGCTGCTTCTGCAATGCAAGGAATTCTTCCAATTTGACAGCCTAACCTTTTACTATGTGTCTCATATGTCAATCATTACCTCTAATATGTCAGAAACAGCACTTTATCACAGTTGCCCCATCCCATATGCCATGATGTTCCTCTCTAAAGCCAAGAAGTACCTTGAATGAGCCAGTGTCGGCTTTTTGCCACCGGTTCCTCCTACATCAAAATTTTCTCCAGTATGCAAGCACCAATTTTTCCCATGGTTGCCCCAGCTGCCAAGTAGTACCTCTAGTATTAACTTTAACATGCCAGTGCTAATATTTCGAAGCCCTGGGCAAAACGATTCTGCAGGAGCAATCTAAGTATGTTTGGTAATTCAACATTACTTTTTTACATGGAATTACCGATGGTTGGCTCAATAGTACAAGAATTGCTTTAAGAATGCAAGGGCCAACAGCAGATTTGCAAGCAGAACCCACATTCTCCACACTCACTTACATTCACTTACTCAGCTCATTCTCCCTCCTTCACCTATGCTCATTCATTTACTATAGCTCACTTGCACTCGTTCATTCTCAATCAATATCTTGCACTTACCCTCACACACTCACACTCACGCTAATTGTGACTCATGCATATTTTCTCACTGACAATCATTTGCACTCACTCTTAATCACACCCACTGATTCTTATTTTTTCTCAGTGACTGAATCACTCATTCCCAATCTTTCACTCTTAGTCATTCATAATCACTCATTTCCACTCCCTCCCTAACATTCCTTTACACTCAATCTTGCTCACTTATAATCAGTCATTCACACATTTGAAGTAATTTCTGTTCTAATTCACTCATTGTCATGCATTCTGACTTCCTCATGGTCAGTTGCTGACACTCAATGACATTCATTGTCAACAAACCCGTTTTTGTCTCATGCATTCTCACCTACATGAATGCCAAACCATAGCTTTAAAGGCATTTTCTTTCTTATACTTCAGCTTCCAACAAAGGTCCTATTGCAGCTACTCTTGCTCCAGTTTTTATTACACCAACAGTGAATATAATTCATTACTAGTATTACAAAAAATGAACAGAAAATAAGGACGGTGCGGCCCAAAGCCCATAAAGGCACTGATTTTGCCACCCTTGAAGTCAAGGGCCGCAAAGGCAGTGCCAGGGGCTGTAAGGGGCCAGTCAAGATTTACAGGTGCAAACTCTGGTGGCCCCTAAATGGTGCTCATGGGGAGAGGAATTTACCAGGTGCAGTAAATTTGCCTAATTCCAAATATTTGCTCTAAAAATGGTATTGACAGCAAATGTTATTACCAAATTTCATTTCTCAGAAGTTAACTTGCCTTTTCCCTTGTAAGTGTTATCAGGACAACCTGCAGAATTTGATCTGGGCAAAAGTCTTTGGGTGAAGAGTTTATCACACCGATTTTTTACCCCTTGGGATCGAGTTTGCAGTTGTCACAATTCAGCGCTGCACACTGTCAACATTTTGCATGGAAAAAATTTTCTTAGTTTAGTATACTCTAAGAGATCTCATCCCATCCCATACATATTGATGGAATTATAAAGTAATGTTTTTCAATACAATTTCAAGCTAAAAAAATCCAGGCTACCTGGAGGAGGGAAACTAGAAAAATGCAGAAACTTGAAGGTACACATGCACGGAAGGACATCAGGAGGTACTATTTGTCAGCTGGAAAGATGGTGCGCCAGCTTCATCCATAGGAATGGAACAAAGACACTTCTGGACAAACTAAACAAACATGTTGCATAATCTGGGTGGAGACTCTAGAAGATGTTACAAGGTCTGAATGTGAGATTGGAGTTTTTTAGCTGATTAGAAACTGTTATGTGTAATTATGTTTGCGACAACTAATTTTAGTTATAAGAAACATTTTATATTGGAAATTATGACTCTCACTAACCATAACTTCTCTATGTTTCTACCTATTAGTGCCATCACGTTGCTTTCCATTTATCAGATGATGCCTCTCATTTTAACAGAACACACAAACAAGACCTCATGCTCAGAGTTCTTCTTTATGGGATTCTCCAGTCAACCACAAATGCAGCCTACGTTCTTTGCAGTTTTGCTGTTGATGTACCTTCTTGCCCTGCTGGGAAATGTCCTTATTATCCTCATCATATCAACAGATGATCGTCTTCACACCCCCATGTACTTCTTTCTAATCAATCTGGCTGTACTGGACATCAGCCTGACCTCATGTATCATCCCGAAATTTCTAGTGATCCTGCTCTCTGAAACAAAGTCCATCTCGTACTTTGGTTGCATGACACAGCTTTACCTCCTGACGTGGAGTCTGGGCACTGAGCTCATGCTTCTCACAGTGATGGCTTTTGATAGGTATGTTGCAATCTGCATTCCTCTTCATTATCTAATAATCATGTGCAAGAAAATATATGCTTCCCTTGCTGCCATCATCTGGTTTGTTGGCTTGTGTAATGCCACAATCCACACTAGTTACATTCTGAAGCTGTCCTTCTCTGAAATAAATTATTTAGACCATTTCTTCTGTGAAATACCAGCAGTTCTAAAAGTTTCACTCTCTGATACCTACCTTGTCAAAATTGCAGTCCTAGTGACAGACATCTTCCTTGGCATGATCTGCTTTCTCTTCATATTAGTATCGTACATACAAATTCTGACATCTATTGTCAAGATGCGCTCTACTGAGAAGAAAATGAAGGCCTTCTCTACCTGTGCGTCCCACATAATGGTGGTAACTTTGTACTGTGGAAGCACCATCTACGCTTATATACTTCCTGCACTGGGCTATGGTAGTAAAGGAGATAAGGTAGCTTCTGCCTTGTATGCTCTTGTTTCGCCAGTAGTAAATCCAATGCTCTACAGTCTGAGGAATGCAGATGAAAAGCAAGCTTTCTTCAAGATTTTTGCTAGACATATTTTGCCGCGGACAAAATAGTGTGCTTTAGTGGTAGCTCTGAAAATGTGTACATCATTAAACTTTGGGAATGGCCATATTGAATAAAGTGATCAGCACATGATGATTTTCCTAGAGTCTGTTCCATAACCTTCGGGGCTCCCACTATTATTTATCAACTGAGCATTTCATGTTAACAATACATGTGAAGGAAAACTACTTTGCAGATTGCTTTTTGAATTGGGTTGTGCATTAACATTGCATTGATATTTCACACCATTTCATAGAACACACATACACAACAAAGATAAACATATATTTTCATAGATAATTTGCATATAGAGTGCTGCTTCAGGGGTTGTATGAATATCATCTTAAATATGTTACAGTCAATAAAATAAGACAGCCTTCAGAATTTTAGTAAGGGAATCTATGGATGTCTGTAGAAGAGGATTGTATTTTTTTACTAGAAGAGACTACCCCATAGAAGGACTTTGAGTAGAAAGAAATCTGTTACTTTTTAGCAATGAATAGAGAATAGAATTCCCAGTATACATGTGTCTTTGTTCTGGTAGTAGTTCACTGCAAAGAAAATCAAGGACTGTATATCAAACAGACTGTTTAAAATGATTTGAATCAGCGATATAAAACCAAAGTAAAGAACTCCAAGCTTGTGTAATATGGTCTTTCATTTTAAACTTAGGCCCATATTTATACTCGGTTTGCGCTGAATTAGCATAATTGTTGTGCACTAATTCAGTGCAAACCTAACTCCATATGTATACATTGGTGTTAGATACGTCTAGGGCCAAAGCTATGGAGTTAAGGTCGTTTTCCAGACGGTAAACCCTACCTTGTGTCAATGAGATGCATGGTAGGTGTTCCCATCCAGAAAAGGACGATATGGTCTTTGCCCCATATTTATCCCCCGTGGGGATGGTGGCCTTAAATAATGTCCCTAAGCGTACTTAGTGCCATTATTTAACGCCTGGGTATGGGCAGGTGTAAGGGAACCTTCAGGCATATTTCCATGATCAGAGACCATGGAAAGTGCCCACAGGTGCCATTCCCTGGCCCCAGGGACACCAACACCAGAGGGACACAAAGGATGGAGGACCCATCCCAGGTAAGTCCTGGTAAGTATTTTTTTTTCATAAGTTGACTTGGGGTCCCCTGCACGGCGCTTCATCCCCTGGGCATGGCCATTGAGGTGGTGGGCATGGCTCCTGTCTTTACTAAGACAGGAGCCATATCCATGGGGATTGTGCGCCAGACGATGGCGCTACACTGCTAGAGGCAATTTTTCTGCCTCTAAACAGTGTAGCGCATAATCTGGCACACAAGCCCTGGTTTTCCCTGTGCCTCCCTGTAGGAAAGTACCATCTTGCCTGGCATGTTACCCCCATATTTCACTGTATATATGTTGTTTTAGTGTATGTGTCACTGGGACCCTGCCAGCCAGGGCCCCAGTGCTCATAAGTGTGCCCTGTATGTGTTCCCTGTGTGATGACTAACTGTCTCACTGAGGCTCTGCTAACCAGAACCTCAGTGGTTATGCTCTCTCTTTACTTTCCAAATTGTCACTAACAGGCTAGTGACCAATTTCACCAATCCACATTGGCATACTGGAACACCCTTAGAATTCCCTAGTATATGGTACTGAGGTACCCAGGGTATTGGGGTTCCAGGAGATCCCTATGGGCTGCAGCATTTCTTTTGCCACCCATAGGGAGCTCTGACAATTCTTACACAGGCCTGCCACTGCAGCCTGAGTGAAATAACGTCCACATTATTTCACAGCCATTTACCACTGCACTTAAGTAACTTATAAGTCGCCTATATGTCTAACCTCTACCTGGTAAAGGTTGGGTGCTAAGTTACTTAGGCCCTCATTCTGACCCTGGCGGTCAAAGACCGCCAGGGCGGAGGACCGCGGGAGCACCGCCGACAGGCCGGCGGTGCTCCAATGGGGATTCCGACCGCGGCGGTAAAGCCGCGGTCGGACCGGCACCACTGGCGGGCTCCCGCCAGTGTACCGCCGCCCCATTGAATCCTCCACGGCGGCGCAGCTTGCTGCACCGCCGCGGGGATTCCGACCCCCCCTACCGCCATCCAGATCCCGGCGGTCCGACCGCCGGGATCCGGATGGCGGTAGGGGGAGTCGCGGGGCCCCTGGGGGCCCCTGCAGTGCCCATGCCACTGGCATGGGCATTGCAGGGGCCCCCGTAAGAGGGCCCCTACATGTATTTCACTGTCTGCTGCGCAGACAGTGAAATACGCGACGGGTGCAACTGCACCCGTCGCACAGCTTCCACTCCGCCGGCTCGATTCCGAGCCGGCTTCATCGTGGAAGCCTCTTTCCCGCTGGGCTGGCTGGCGGTCTGAAGGCGACCGCCCGCCAGCCCAGCGGGAAAGTCAGAATTACCGCCGCGGTCTTTCGACCGCGGAACGGTAACCTGACGGCGGGACTTTGGCGGGCGGCCTCCGCCGCCCGCCAAGGTCAGAATGAGGGCCTTAGTGTGTGGGCACCCTGGCACTAGCCAAGGTGCCCCCACATCGTTCAGGGCAAATTCCCCAGACTTTGTGAGTGCGGGGACACCATTTCACACGTGCACTATACATAGGTCACTACCTATGTATAGGGTCTCAATGGTAACTCTGAACATGGCCATGTAACATTTCTAAGATCATGGAATTGTCACCCCAATGCCATTCTGGCATTGGGGAGACAATTCCATGATCCCCAGAGTCTCTAGCACAGACCCGGGTACTGCCAAACTACCTTTCCCGGGGTCTCATTGCAGCTGCTGCTGCTGCCAACCCCTCAGACAGGTTTCCGCCCTCCTGGGGTCCAGCCAGGCTTGGCCCAGGAAGGCAGAACAAAGGACTTCCTCAGAGAGAGGGTGTTCCACCCTCTCCCTTTGGAAAAAGGTGTCAGGGCTGGGGAGGAGTAGTCTCCCCCAGCCTCTGGAAATGCTTTGATGGGCACAGATGGTGCCCATCTCTGCATAAGCCAGTCTACACCGGTTGAGGGATCCCCCAGCCCTGCTCTGGCACAAAACTGGACAAAGGAAAGGGGAGTAACCACTCCCCTGACCTGCACCTCCCAGGGGAGGTGCCCAGAGCTCCTCCAGTGTGCTCCAGACCTCTGCCATCTTGGAAACAGAGGTGCCGCTGGCACACTGGACTGCTCTGAGTGGCCAGTGCCAGCAGGTGACGTCAGAGACTCCTTCTGATAGGCTCTTACCTGTTTTGCTAGCCTATCCTCCTTCCTAGGTGGCCAAACCTCCTTTTCTGGCTATTTAGGGTCTCTGCTTTAGGGAATTCTTTAGATAACGAATGCAAGAGCTCATCAGAGTTCCTCTGCATCTCTCTCTTCACCTTCTGCCAAAGGATCGACCGCTGACTGCTCAGGACGCCTGCAAAACCGCAACAAAGTAGCAAAGACGACTACTGCAACCTTGTATCGCTGATCCTGCCACCTTCTCGACTGTTTCCTGGTGGTGCATGCTCTGGGGTTAGCCTGCCTCCTCTCTGCACTAGGAGCTCTGAAGAAATCTCCCGTGGCTCGACTGAATCTTCCCCCTGCAACCGCAATCAACAAAAGACTGCATCACCGGTCCTCTGGGTCCCCTCTCAGCACGACGAGCGTGGTCCCTGGAACTCAGAAACTCTGTCCAAGTGACTTCCACAGTCCAGTGACTCTTCAGTCCAAGTTTGGTGCAGGTAAGTCCTTGCCACCCCACGCTAAACTGCATTGCTGGGCAGCGCGTGATTTGCAGCTGCTCCGGCTCCTGTGCACTCTTCCAGGATTTCCTTCATGCACTGCCAAGCCTGGGTCCCCGACACTCTAACCTGCAGTGTACAACCTCCTGAGTTGTCCTCCGGTGTCGTGGGACTTCCTTTTGTGTCTTCGGGTGAGCTCTGGGTCACTCCTCTTCGTAGTGCCTGTTCCGGCACTTCTGTGGGTGCTGCCTGCTTCTGTGAGGGCTCCCTGACTTGCTGGGTGCCCCCTATGTCTCCTCATCCAAGTGGTGACATCCTGGTCCCTCCTGGGCCACAGCAGCATCCAAAAACCTTAACTGTGACCCTTGCAGCTAGCAAGGCTTGTTTACGGCCTGTCTGCGTGGAAACACATCTGCAAGCTTCTACACAACGTGGGACATCCATCCTCCATAGGGGAAGTTTCTAGTCCTCTTTGTTCTTGCAGAATCCACAGCTTCTACCATCCGGTGGCAGCTTCTTTGCACCCTCAGCTGGCACTTCCTAGGCATCTGGCCAATCTCGACTTTGTCGTGACTCTTGGACTTGTTCCTCTTGTTCCACAGGTACTCTCGTCCGGAAATCCACTTTGGTTGCATTTCTGGTGTTGGTCTTCCTTGCAGAATTCCCCTATCACGACTTCTGTGCTCTCTGGGGAATATAGGTGCACTTTATACCTACTTTTCTGGGTCTTGGGGTGGGCTATTTTTCTAACCCTCACTGTTTTCCTACAGCCCCAGCAACCCTCTACAAGCTCACATAGGTTTGGGGTCCATTCGTGATTCGCATTCCACTTTTGGAGTATATGGTTTGTGTTGCCCCTATACCTATGTGCTCCTATTGCAATCTACTGTAACTTTACATTGCTTGCATTACTTCCTTTTGCTATTACTGCATATTTTTGGTATTGTGTACATATATCTTGTGTATATTTGGCATCCTCATACTGAGGGTACTCACTGAGATACTTTTGGCATATTGTCATAAAAATAAAGTACCTTTATTTTTAGTATATCTGTGTATTGTGTTTTCTTATGATATTGTGCATATGACACCAGTGGTATAGTAGGAGCTTTGCATGTCTCCTAGTTCAGCCTAAGCTGCTCTGCTATAGCTACCTTCTATCAGCCTAAGCTGCTATAAACACCTCTTCTACACTAATAAGGGATAACTGGACCTGGTACAGAGTGTAAGTACCCCTTGGTACCCACTACAAGCCAGGCCAGCCTCCTACACTCCCCTGCCCTATTAGCGTCCTTTCCAAGGACACTAACAGGGCATTAGCGCCGGTGCTATACTTTTTCAAGGAAAACTGCACTAATACAGTTTTGCGTGAAAAAGTATAAATCTGGCCGTTAGAATGTGGGTTTCTTGAAACCAATAGTACCTCGCATCTTAATAGTGAACAGACAACTTTCCAACTGCCTATACTGCCCAAGTCCAATGCTCATTGTCAAGAAGTAGTAATATTTGCTTTATGTAGACACCTTCCAGCTATGGGGCAGATTTAAGAGCCCCTACAACCTCCTTGAACCACACTAGCATCATTTTTTAATGCCATTGTGGCCCAAAGAGGCCATAATCACAGTGCGAAAGGTGTGCAATGCATGCATCGCATCATGTTGTAACCCTTTGTGCTACATTATGCCTGTGTGATGCATAATGTATGCAAAGGGGGCGTTCCGCCATTAAGGGTGCTGAAAAAATGCTGCAAAGAAATCTAAGAGATTTCTTTGTGTCATATTTTCAGCACTTTTAACACCTGTTCACGTGGCACACCATTGTTTACTATGGGCCTAAATGGGCTTCGCAGGGTTAGCGTCAACATTTTTGACGCTAATCCTGCAAAGCTCCAAACTAGCATCAAAATTTTGGACACTAGTTCCCTAACTACTACCAAGATGCGCCGTATCTTAGATACAGCAGACCCAAAGTGGCGTTAGGGGGGTGCTAAGAGGCGCAAGGAAAGTGTCACTGCACTGGGTGCAGCTCCATTTTTCTTAAATATGGCCTCATGTTTTTACTTGGTGGGTACAAAGATGCAACTATGGTGAAGTTAAAACTTAATAATTATTAATATTGCTATATTAAAGGTAAGTGCTGCTATTATTATTATTATTATTACTATTATAATAACAATCATACTGATTAAGGATATTAAAAGTCACGGAGGAGATCAGAACCAATTTAAATGAGGCTGAACTCTGAGGTGACTTACAATATCTTTCAACATACTGCAGAGGGTATTTTTTACATTCTTTACATGGTCACAACAATCACTTTTTCCACAAACATAATGAGATCAGTTTAATCTGACTGAAATTAATTAAAGACTAGTTCAGAGTGAATGGTAACTCAGAGAGTCCTTTCTTTTAATCCACTACGTGCAAATAATCAACATACTACTATAAAACTTTCCTTTGTGCTTGTCACTGTTCATTTGACAAAAAACTGACAACAAGGAGTAAAAGTGTTGGCCGCCAGCTCTGCCAGCAGGTATTATCATGTCACAGGATTGTCGTCCATGTTATTAATCTATGTGCGAAAACATATCTTGCAAGAGAACAACTACAACAAAATGATTATTTAATACCTGTCAGGCAACAAACAAAGCAATCCTAAATTTTCCTAATAACTCATAATACACTTGTAATGTGCTAATTTTACGAATCTACCTGTTGTAGACCAACCTTTAATGGAAGTAAACAACAAGACTGATAAAAATACAGTATCATTTATGTGTTCGGTTGTTCTCCATAAATATTCTTATTTAATAATGATGTGGAATTACAATCCTGTATTTATTACTATAAACATTGTGAGATCATGACCACCACATTTGGGATGGGCGTTTTAGTTTGCAAGCGTTGGATGTAGGCTTTAATTTGCTCAGTTAATCTATATTAATCTTGACATTAAAAGCAATATCAGTTTTGTTTAAACATACTTTAATACATACTAACGTGTGGTGTGACCTAAAGAAACCATATTTTTTAACAAAGTCTTTTCAAGGGTTGTTTGTGATATATTCCATCCCTTTTCTCTGAAAGCACACCTGTTGTGGCCCTCAGCTGTGTGTAGCTGTAGGTGGGCATGAGCTTCGATTCACCAAAAGCCGACGAAAGAAAGAAGTCACATCACATGCTGTTTAACCCAGTGACATCACAGGAAGTGACATCAGAATACCATTGACACAATGAATTTCACAAGAAGTGGTTTAATGAATATTAAATACATTCATCCCAGAATTGACATCACCCAATTTAAGAGCTGCACAGTAAAAGCAAGATTGTGAAAAATGACTCTGCAGTTCCAAAACAGATACATTTCTGTTTACTTACCATTAATTTTCCAACATCCTAGGGATTCTAGAGGCACCCAGAGTTTGTGGGTTCCCCTGAAGGAGACCAAGAAATTAGCCAAAATACAGCAAAAAATGCGTTTTTTTTCAAACAAATGGGAAAAAAGGGCTGCAGAAGAAGGCGTGTGTTTTTTTGACCTGAAAATGGCATCAATTATGGGTTTGTGGTGCTAAAATCACTATCTTCCCAGCTTTCAGGAACAAGCAGACTTGAATCAGAAAACCAAATTTTTCAACACAATTTTGGCATTTTACTGGGACATTCCCCATTTTTACTATTTTTTGTGCTTTCAGCCACCTTCCAGTTAGTGACAGAAATGGGAGTGTGGGGGTGACACCAGTGCTGAATCCCAGCAAAGCTAAATATTTCTGAAAAGTAGACAACATTCTGCATTCAGCAAGTGGTAATTTGTGTAGATCCTACAAGGATTTCCTACAGAAAATAACAGCTGAAATAAAAACATGTTAAAATTGAGGTGAAAAGACAGCCATTTTTCTCCACGTTTTACTCTGTAACTTTTTCCTGTCATGTCAGATTTTTTAAAGCAATATACCGTTACGTCTGGTGGACTCTTCTGGTTGTGGGGATATATAGGGATTGTAGGTTCATCAAGAACCCTAGGTACCCAGAGTCAATAAATGAGCTGCACCTTGCAATGGGTTTTCATTCTATACCGGGTGTACAGCAATTCATTTGCTGAAATATAAAGAGTGAAAAATAGGTATCAAGAAAACCTTTGTATTTCCACAATAGGCACAAGATAAAGTGCTGAGAAGCAGTGGTTATTTGCGCATTTCTGAATTCCGGGCGATAACACTTATTTTGCTATTCTGTGTGTTCCCCCAAGTCTCCCGATAAAAATGGTACCTCACTTGCGTGGTTAGGCCTAATACTCACAACAGGAAACACAATATGGACACATCACATTTTTACATTGAAATCTGACGTGTTTTTTGCAAAGTCACTGGCTGTAGATTTTGGCCTCCAGCTCAACTGGCACCTAAGGAAATCTACCAAACTCTGCATTTGTGAAAACCAGACACCTAGAGGAATGCAAGATGGGGTGGCTTGTGGGGCTCTCACCAGGTTCTATTACCCAGAATTCTTTACAAACCTCAAAATTTGGCCAAATAAACACCTTATCCTCACATTTCGGTGACAGAAAGTTCTGGAATTTAAAAGGAGCCACAAATTTCTTTCCACCCAGCGTTCCCCCAAGTATCCCGATACAAATGGTACCTCACTGGTGTGGGTAGGCCTAGTGCTCGCGACAGGAAATGCCCCAAAACACAACATGGACACATCACATTTTCCCAAAGAAAACAGAGCTGTTTTTTGCAAAGTGCTAAGCTGTGGATTTTGGCCTCTAGCTCAGCCTGCACCTAGTGAAACCTACCAAACCTGTACATTTTTAAAAACTAGACACCTAGGGGAATCCAAAATAGGGTGACTTGTGGGGCTCTCACCAGGTTCTGTTACGCAGAATCCTTTGCAAACCTCAACATTTGGCCAAAAAACACTTTTTCCTCACATTTCGGTGACAGAAAGTTCTGGAATATAAGAGGAGCCCCATATTTCCTTCCACTCAGTGTTCCCCCAAGTCTCCTGATAAAAATCGTACCTCACTTGTGTGGGTAGGCCTAGTGCCCGCAAAAGGAAATGTCCCAAAACTCTATGTGAACACATATAAATTATCAAATTCAAAAACCTAGCCAGATGTGGATTGGAAGGCATAAAAGGATTAAGTGTAGAGAAATGCTCACTTTCTAAAAGTAGCATTTCTAAAATAGTAATAGCAAATCCAACTTCACCATTAAGTAGGATTGTGTATCACCATTCTGGTCATACTAAATATGACCTGGCTACTCCTTTCAGATCAGGATCTGCCACTCAAAGAGTATATGAGGGTAGCCCTAATGCTATCCGATTAAAGGAGCAGGCCTCACAGCAGTGTGAAAGAAATTTAGGAGTTTTACACTACCAGTACATATAGAACACACATGTTCATGTCCTGCCTTTTACCTACATGGCACCCTGCCCTATGGGCTACCTATGGCCCACCTCAGGGGTGACATATGTAGAAAAAGGGGAGTTTAAGGCTTGGCAAGTACTTTTAGATGCCAGGTTTTTGCCGAGGGAGGACTCATGTTTTTGGTTCTGGGTTCAGCAGCCATACAGGGAAACCTACCAAACCCAGACATTTCTGAAAACTAGACACCCGAGGGAGTCCAGGGAGGTGTGACTTACGTGGAATCCACAGTGTTTTCTTATCCAGGATCCTCAGCAAACCACAAATTTGCTGAGGAAAAAGCAAGAGTTTTGAGGTACAGAGAAAGGTAGAGACAGAGTAGAAGTAGAAAAGTACATAAAGAGACAGCAGTAGAAGAGGTGAGATAAGAAGAGTTGGGTGACATAGAGGTGCAGAGGGAGATGAGAGAAAGAGAGAACGACATGGTAGCGAAAAATGTATTGAATGTAAGTATTGTGAGAAAGGAGGCATTGAGAACAAAGGTAGAAAAATGAAGAGGGTGGAGGGAGATGGAGATGAGAGGCACAGTAATGAACAAATGAGAGAAAAAAGAGGTGGTAAAAGAAAAAAGGGGTGGTTTAGAGATAGATGATGGGCAAGAGAGATGTTAGGTAGAGACAGAAAGGAATTGGAAAGATGAAATTTAGATTAGGCAGTGGCTAAGACTGGGATATAGGAAGGCATAGAGCATTAAGAAAAGCGAAATAATGAAGGAAAAATACAGGTGAAATGGACACAGAACAGAGATGCAGAGATACAATGAAGAAGAAAGTCGAAGTAGAGGGGTAGAATTTAGACATGCAGAATTAGACATAGAGTGCCCTCCAAGAGAAGAGAAGTAATAAGAGTGGAGTAAATAAACGTACATTGGTAGAGAGCTGACCCAGCCACGGGTAAGGTAGAGAAAGAGATGAGAGAGAGATGCGTAAGTACAAACAGCTGCATAGAGAGAGAGAGGAAGAGAGAGAGAAAGAAAGAGAGACTGGTGAAGAAAGGAGTGTGACATAAAAAGAGAGATATGACACAGAATAATCAGTTGACACCAACTGCCTGAGTTTGGAAGTGTTAGAGTTGGGCATGATGGGAATGCATGGCTTAAGGTTAGACAGGATGGGAAAGCTTCTGGAAGGTGCAAGTGATGAAGCCAAATCAAAACCTGCTGTTTCCTTTGGGACTTCTGCATTTGTCAGCTTTAAATCTGCTGTCTCAACTCCCAGTGAGCTGCACCCACAAGGGGCTTCACATCCCAAGCCAGCCTTCAGAAACGTTTTGTTTCCTTTTGAAGGCCTGGACAGATGGGAGGTAGAGCACATAGAGGCAGATTTCAGAGCCCCTAGTGGCTCTTTGTGCCACATTACCAGCATTTTTTTTACTCAAATGTGGCCCAACTAGGCCAAATTTACAAAGTGGCACAATTGCATGCACTGTGCCACTTTGCAACCTCTTTGTGGTACATTATGCTTGCATGAAGTGGCACAAGAAAAGTAGAGGTGCACTGGGTACAGCGCCACTTTTCTTATATATGACCAATAGCATATTCTAGGGTGGCACCATTGTTATAAGAGCTCTGACCCTGCAAGAATGTATTTTTTCAAGTTTCATGTGTGCATCTGAGAGTAATAAGGCTGAAGGAAGATTTTTAATCTTCGGTTAAAATGATAGCTTTTTATTCTTAGGGATCGCAATGCAGTGAAAAGGTCACAAGGTAAAGTCACTGCTGCGACCCTTGAAGACTCCTACTTGACATCCACGTGGCGGTGCTTGTCTGTCTGGTCGCTCATCCCTAGAGTGTATGGTCCCAGTAATCCATAAAATATTGCACTATGTTACAATACCAGGTGTCATATCTGTTTAAGTAAGTGCAATTACAATCAGGAGAGCAGCACAGAATCACAGGCAGGTCTGCACCTTCATGTTTCTCTAATGCTTTGAGGGCAGCTCCTGCCTTAAGTGGGCCTTTACGTGGACCCACAGAGAATGTGATTTAATTGTCCAAAAGGCGCATACACCCCAGCCTTTCTTGTGGACAGGCACAGGAAAATTCAGTAGTAAAATACTACAAAATTATATTCACAAAAATCTCCCCCGCCACTAACCTCCACTTAGGCCCAGTTAGTTCTCAATAAATTAAACCCAGCTCAACCCTTGGTAGCTTGGCAAGGAGCGACAAGGCTTAACTTAGGAGACAAATGTATAAAGCATTTCAAAATCATTAAATAGTAAATAAGTAAGACACAAAACAACACCATGTTATACAAATAGAGTATATTTTTATCTTTAAAATGAAACCAAAACTAATAAAATTGGATAAGGGGAACCGGAGATATGAATTTGTAAAGAATTTGTCTTTTTTAAGCGCTTAGAAACGAATAGCGCCAATCTGGTCTTGTGGTGGCACCTCGACTGGGGCAAAGTCAAAGTTTGAGGCTGACCGTGATGGAGCCCTGCAGGCAGGGGACTCTGGTTAGCAAGTTTTCACTTGTAGCAAACAGGGAATCCCTCCTTCAACCAGTTGAAGCAAGGCAAAGTCCTTCTTGTGGGGCAGCCCATGTGTGCAGCTGGTGCAGTCCTTCAGAGTGCACTGTCCATGTGCAGATCAGGGTTCCAGCAGGGCAGTCCTTCTTCTCCAGATGTTCTTACTTGTAGGGATCTGGTAGGGATCTGGTACGTAACTGAGGTGTGGGTCCAGCTCTGCCATATTTTTCTTTGCTCCTGGGTGTAAAACAGGGGAGGTCCTGGTTCTCCAATCAGATGCAGGATCCTTCCCCCTGTGAGGACCACTTCCTGTGAGGTGTGGCACAAATCAATTCCAGGGAGCAAATTCTTCAAAAATACTGTCATGGCTGAAACTGATTTTTGGAGGTTTCATCTGGCTGAGCCTACCCACTGGTGTGGCTAAAAATCCTAAGCACACCCATCTCCTGCCCTCTCCTAATCTAATCAAGAGGTCACCTAATTGTCTGGAGTTGCAGGATGTGAGGTAGGTGCTGGGTTGCTCCAAATGTCCGTTCCTAACTTTGAAGTCCAGTTTGGCAGCCCTCCCCCCTTCCTGCTTCCCCATCTTCTGAAGTAGTTCTCCTTCCTCAGGCACATCCATTTATGTTCAGCCCAGGCCACTTCACACCTCGTCAAGGCAGCCTGGCCAGGCTGCCAGAGGCTGGTCAATCAGAGAAGGGCACTACAGAGCTGAAGTTGGCAACTTTTAGGTATAGTTTAAAACGCTTTACCTGAACTAGTTATATTAAATCCAGCAATTGTAAATTGTGGGATTTATTATAACAATTAATTTGATACCAAACTTGATGTATCTGACACTTAAGGGGACTTTTGTTAATTAAAATAAAGTCTCCCCATTTTAGCCTATGGAGGCTAGGTAGGGAAAAACTAATTTGGCTGTTTTACCTCACCAGGGCTTATAAAACTATTTTTATAAGGTCCCTGCTATAGTTAAGGGCACATAGGGCATTATATGTACAAATAAGGTAGTTTAAGACTTTGGAAGTACTTTTAATTCCAAAGTCAAATTTGCATGTAACTTTAGTTTTAAAGCTGCCAGCAACGCAGACCTGCCTTTAAAATGACACTTCAGCAGTGCCCCTGTGGGTGCACCACCTATGCTGGGATCTCTAAACCTACTTGCCCTACCATATACTAGGGACTTATAGGTAGGTTGACATAGCGAATTATAATTAGCCTAATTTGCATACTCATTTTATACAGAGCACAGGCTCTAGGATTGGTTAACAGTAACCAGGGCATCATCAGAATCAGGAAAACACCAGCAAAAAGTGAAAAATAGGGACAACATGTTAGGGGGCCTCTGCAATCAGCCCTGTTTTATCACACCCAGATTTACTTAATCATGTAAACCTGGGGCAGGGCCAACACCTTACACCTCCTCAGGGCAGGCGTAACATAGAGAAATATTTTCATTCCCCTCTAGTTTTCCTCTTTCCAGATATCCTGCCTTCAGCATATAGGAAAACACCTCTCTGGATTGTTTTTGGGCAGGAAGGTGCCCCTTCCTGCCCCACAAAAATCTTGCATGCAACACAGGCACCCTTGAACCATAGTGCAAGGGTGTCTGCATTGGTCCCTGGCAGCCTATTGTTCACCAGCTTACGGAGAAAGCACAAGAGTACACTGAGGGGCATATTTATACTCTCTTTGCGCCGAATGTGCGTCACAATCTTTGACGCACAATCGGTGCAAACACTGCCCCATATTTATACTTTGACGTCCGACCCCGCGGGCGTCAAAGTTCCACCATGTGCGTAATTTTTTAGAAGGGGGAACCAGCCTTGCGTTAATTATATGCAAGGTAGGCGTTCCCTTCCAAAAAATGACTTTAAGGCCTGTGCGCCTTATTTGTACTGTGATGTCATTTTGACGCACAGGAGGGGGCAGGCCTTAAAAAACGGCGCCCAGCCTGATGGGCGCCGTTTTTTAACGCCTGGGTCAGGGCAGGCGTTAAGGGACATGTGGGCTCAGAAGGAGCACAGAGGTGCCCTCCCATGCCCCCAGGGACACCCCCTGCCACCCTTGCCCACCCCAGGAGGACACCCAAGGATGGAGGGACCCATCCCAGGGAAGTTAAGGTAAGTTCAGGTAAGTATTTTTTTCGTATTTTTTTGGTGGCATAGGGGGGCCTGATTTGTGCCTCCCTACATGCCACTATGCCCAATGACCATGCCCAGGGGACGTTAGTCCCCTGGGCATGGCCATTGGGCAAGGGGGCATGACTCCTGTCTTTGCTAAGACAGGAGTCATTTCAATGGGGGTTGGGCGTCAAAAAAAGTGGCGCAAATCGGGTTGAGGCCAAAATTTTGCCTCAGACCTGACTTGCCCCATTTTTTTACGCCCAAGATCCATTTTCCCCTACGCCGGCGCTGCCTGGTGTGAGTAATTTTTTTTTACGCACACCAGTCAGGTGTGCCGGCTAACGTCATTCAATAAATAAGGCGCCCGCATGGCGCTTTGGAATGGCGTTAGCCGGAGTTAAAATTTTTGACGCACAACTTCGTTGGCGCAGTTGTGCATCAAAAAGTATACATATGGGCCTGAATTGCATAAATACAGTGCATTCTTGCCATTTCACATCGGCATAGGACAGCACAGCAAGAAGACATGCGGTGCTGACATATACCAGTTCCCCATAAATAATCCCCATGGTATATTGAGAGACATGCACCCACTCACAAAAGTGCAAGCCCATTGCTATTTACAGACTGCACTTCTAATTTTACTACAGCCAAAATGGTAGCTAAAATCAGAGTAAATGTATTCCAGCTGGAGTAAGTCCAGTGCAATACATCGCCACCATACATGGCCAATCATTGTTAGTGCACTATCCATTCAAAAAACTAGTATTGGTAGTAATTTAAAATAAAAGCCCTTAGAAAACAATGTTAGAATAAATCTAATAACTTGAAGTATTTTTTTTTTTTTAGTTTCAAAAGTTTTATTAAGAATATATAAGGCGGTACATACAGCATATAAACAAACTGTTTATCTTTCAAAACATTGTTTTTGTTCGTTTACCACAATTATTTCCATTTTAAGCATATACACATGTACTGTCAGGTAAGTAAAAATTCCCAGTTGCATAGTTGAGTTGTGTACCCTTATTTTGAAGAAGAGTGGAAAACAGGTGGGGGGGGTGGTAAGGGGAGGGGGAGCGAGGATAGGGTTGTGTAGGAGGGGTTGGTCTTGGTATAGGGGAGAGACAAAATAGTCATATGAAATGGGGAGGGGGAGAGAAGGGAAAGAAAGAGGGAGAAAGAGGAAGGGTAATCGCGGGGGAATGTAGAATGAAGAGACTCGAGGTAGGCAGGGGGTCTTTGTATCCTGAGACTAGCTTGTTCAGGCCTAAGAGTAGATCGTTCTGTACTTCTCCGTCTGTAGCAAGTTATTATCTAGGGGTAGATAATATGTATGATAGATATGGTAAGGTCGGTTAGAGAGTGTCTACGTCTTATATGAGTTGATTTCTCAGTCCTTGTTTGTGTTAGGAAGCGACTTGTATTACTATGTTGGGTAGTTCAGGGTCTTGGGCATGTGACAAAATTAGAGGCCTGTGGATTGATAGAGAGAGAGAAAAAAGAGAGAGAGAAGAGAGGATAGCGTAGCTAGGGAGAGAGAGAGGGGGCAGTAGGAGATTAAGGGGGTCATTCTGACCCTGGCAGTAATTACCGCCATGGCGGAGGTCGGCGGTAGCACCGCCAACAGGCTGGCGGTGCACCGCTGGGCATTCTGACCGCGGCGGTTCAGCCGCGGCCAGAAACGGAAAGTCGGCGGTGTCCCGCGACTTTCCGCTGCCCTTGAGAATCCTCCATGGCGGCGGAGCGCGCTCCGCCGCCATGGGGATTCTGACACCCCCTACCGCCATCCAGTTCCTGCCGGTTCTCCCGCCGGGAACAGGATGGCGGTAGGGGGTGCCGCGGGGCCCCTGGGGGCCCCAAAAAGAATTTCAGTGTCTGCCTAGCAGACACTGAAATTCGCGACGGGTGCAACTGCACCCGTCGCACCTTCCCACACCGCCGGCTCAATTCTGAGCCGGCGTCCTCGTGGGAAGGGTGTTTCCCGCTGGGCTGGCGGGCAGACTTTCGGCGTTCGCCCGCCAGCCCAGTGGGAAAGCCAGAATGACCGCCGCAGTCTTTTGACCGCGGAGCGGTCTTTCGGCGGGAACCGCGTGGCGGGCGGCGACCGCCGTCCGCCGCAGTCAGAATGACCCCCTAAATGTGTTTCCGGAGTCTAGGATTCTCAGAGGGTGATTGGTAATTAATATTCCCTAATCATTGATCATTGAACATTGATCATCTGTTGGTCATCCACCAGCCGCTTCATGGTCTCTTCAAGAATGGGCGCCAGACCTCCTCAAATTGTTCTGCTTGGTCCTGTAGGTTATAGATCACTCGTTCATGGGTAGCCGTTTGATACATGGCCGTCATCCATTCCATGGGTGTGGGGGCAATGCTAGATCTCCAGTGCCGGAGTATGCATATTTTGGCCGTGGCTAGCGCTGTGTGGATTAATCGTTTATGTGCCCGCGATAGGGAGGCATACGGGCGAATGTCATGTAGAATGATAAATGCTGGTGGGGTCGGTTTTGGTATCTGTATGAAGTCCGATAAGGCGAGGCGTACCGCGTCCCATAGTGACTGTACCGTGGGGCAGTGGCATAAAATATGAAGTTGGTCGCAATATGGCTCTGTGCATCTCCAACAGTTCGCGTGAGGTATCAACCCTGCCCTGAAGAGTTTAACGGGGGTCCAGTACCATCCCTGAAGGATTTTAAATAGGCAAAATTTCAGGCGTGCTTCACGTACGCCCCTGTCGAGGGCTTCTAGTATGTCTGGCCATTCTTCGTCCGTGTAGGTTATCTCTAGTATGTCCTGCCACTTTAAGCGTAGTCGTTCAAGTAAAGGCTGAGAGTAAAGGTGGTTAGTTAATTCGGCATAGAGGCCAGCCAAGACGCCTTTTTGTCGGCCCCATTTCTGAAGATAGGTGACGATGGGTGAGGTTTTGAGCAGCCACGGGGGGGTTCCTAATGTTCTCCGCATACAGTGTTTGAGCTGTAGATATCGCCACTCCTGGTTACTTTGGATACCGAATTCTTCCTGGAGGGAGGCGAATGTGCGGAAGCTATCTCCATCTATTATGTGAGATATATTGTGGATACCTGCCTCGGACCATTGGGGCCATCTGAGAATAGTCCCTCCTATTTTAATGCTTTTATTCCCTGCTATGGGAGCCTGAGTATGCAGGGAGGGGTGTACTCCTAGTAGTCGATGGGCTCTGCACCACGCTGTGTTTGTAGCCTTGAGGATGGGGTTAGTTAAGGGAACGTGGTCGGCGTATGTTCCTCCCATCTCCGTATACTGTCCATATAGGAGTTTCTCTGTGATCACCCATTGCGGTGGATCGGCTATATCCGGAAGCGTATATATTAGCTGTGAGAGTTGTAGGGCCAGAGAGTATTGTTCTACCGAGGGTAGTCCTAATCCTCCGTATAGCCGTCGTGCCAGTATTATTGCAGGTTTCAGTCTTGGGCGTGAGGAGCCCCAGACGAAGGCCCTTATGGATGCGTCTATTAATCGGAGTGAGGAAAGAGGTATCTGTAGGGGAAGCATGCCTAACACGTATGTGAAGCGTGGTAAGGTGACCATTCTGACCGCCTGTGTCCTGCCCCACATGGACAGGCCTAGTAGGGACCATTTGGCAAAGTCTTGTTTCATTTTAGATATAAGGGGGTCTATGTTGTCCCTGACCATATGTTCTAGACCTCTGTTAATAAACGTTCCTAAATATTTAAGGCGGGTCGGGGTCCATTTGAATTGAAGGCCATGTATCGCTGCCCTCGTTGTTATGCGGGATAATGGTAGTGCCTCACTTTTATCCCAGTTTACCCGATATCCGGATAGGGATGCAAAGTCTTCTATAGTGGAAAGTAGTGCTGGGAGCGAGGTTTCTAGATCGGACATTGTTAACAGAATGTCGTCTGCGTAGAGATATATTTTGGATATGCCCCCGGTGATATGGATCCCTTTTATTTGGTGAGAATTTCGTATGGTGGCAGCTAGGGGTTCCATGGCCAATAAAAATAGAAGTGGCGACAAGGGGCATCCCTGGCGTGTGCCCCTTCCGATAGGGAATGGGTCTGACATGATGCCCCCACAGTTAACCTGTGCTGTGGGGTGGTCATATAATAAACGTACTTTAGAGATAAATTGTTCCCCCAGGCCAAAATGCTTCATGGTTGTGAATAGGTAGGGCCACTCAATGCGGTCGAATGCTTTCTCCGCGTCTAGGGACAGGGCTAGGGCTTCGTCAGGTAATTGTATGGATTCTAACAGTGTATGGCAAAGAGTTCGCATATGATTTCTGGAGGTACGGCCTGGTACAAATCCTACTTGGGTATTGTGAATCAATGATGGTATCACCTTGCGGAGCCGCGCTGCTAGAACACTGGCTAGGAGTTTGACATCCCCATTCAAAAGGGAGATAGGACGGTAACTGCCGCAAAGAAGGGGGTCTCTCCCTGGCTTAGGCAAGATGACAATCGTGGCTTTATTGGATAGAGCGCCCAGGGAGCCTTCTTGACATGCTTCCGTCAGTGCTTCATGTACTGCGGTTATTGCCTCCTCCCCAGCCCATTTATAGAATTCCGCAGGGAATCCGTCCTCTCCTGGTGATTTATGGTAGGGGAGGCTTGTTATAACTTGGATTATCTCTTCTTTGCTTATGTTACCGTCCAAGAGGGCCCTGCCTGCCTCAGACAGACGGGGTAGATTGGCCGCGGCAAGGAATGTCTCCATTTGTGTTTGATCTGTCGTTGTTTCAGGAGTGTACAAATGTCGGTAGTACTTGGCGAACTCGTTTACAATGTCTTGTGGGCGAGTTAGCACTGCTCCTGAAGAAGATGTTATGGCCGCAATGGCAGAGGCTGCCTCTCTTTGTCGGAGCTGCGCCGCTAGGAGGCGACCTGCTTTTTCCCCTTGTTCGTAATGGCGGCCTCGCAATTTTTGCAGTGCGTATTCCGCCTGAGATGTATAGAGTTCATTGTGTGCCATGCGGGCCTGTTCTAAGGCGTGTCGCAGCCTAGGGGATGGTTGGGCGGTATATTGTTTAGTGAGGTCCTGTATCGTGGTCTCTAAGGTGGTTTGGCAGGCTATTCTGTCTTTGTTGGCCAGTGCTGCATCTCGCATCATATTCCCTCTTAGGGTTGCTTTTGCTGCCGCCCATAGGATCCATTTTGAGGATACAGTGCCTGAATTCTCGGCCATGTATGTGGTTACATGAGCTTTTAATTGTTCCTTCCCTTGTGGAGAGCGATATCTGTGTACAGCCAATCGCCATGGTTTACGACCAGAGAAGGAGAGTCCCACCTGGATCCGGATTAGTATTGGGGAGTGATCTGAGAGCCCGCTGTCTAGGATACAGGTGTCTTGTATATGAGGGATTACAGTGTGTGATACTAAGAAATAATCCAGACGCGATTGGGTGCCATGGACGGTGGATAAGAAAGTATATTCCTTATCTTTCGGGTGTTGTATTCTCCAGCAGTCCACCAGACCGACGTCAGTGGTCAGGTCTGTCAGAAGCGCTCTGTCGTGATTGTTACATACATCGACAGGGCCTGTCCTATCCATTATGGCGTCTTGGACGAGATTCCAGTCTCCCCCGATTATGTATCGAGTAGTTCCGATTTCTGTCAGGAGGTGATTTAGCTGTAGAAGGAATGGGCGTTTTGGGCCGGTTGGTGCGTAAACGGATCCCACGCATAAAACAGTGTCCCCTAGTTTTAATTTAGCAAATATATACCTTCCTTCCGTATCATTCCAGGTTTTAATGATAGTGACCAGGAGGGATTTACGCACTAGTATCGCCACTCCACATTTGCGGGGTCCGTTACTTCCAGATTCCTGACTCGTTGGACGGCAGCTGAAGGCAACCCTCCCTACCCAATCCCGTTTAAGTTTACTGGATTCCAGAGTGTCAAGGTGAGTCTCTTGAATCAGAGCTATATCTGTTTTTTTGGATTGAAGATAGGACAGTATCTTTTTCCGCTTAACATAGCTCGTCATGCCGTGTACATTCCAAGAGAGTATGCGTAATGGTCGCGTCGCTTGAGGGTGGGGCTTCGACATATTGGATAATTGTGAGTAAGTAAGCACCCTCGATCTGGGGTTGGTGTTGGTGGGGGGGGGGGGAGGGAGGGTGGGAGATATTGACTTAGTAGTTAGAGTGGGAGTTGTGTTTCGATATGATACGGTGTTTTATTTTATTTTATTTTATACGGGGGTTAGTAGCTGGTGGAGGCCAAGGGAATCCTCTGGAGAAGAAAGAGAAGAGAGAGGAGAGGGTGAAGGAAGAGAGGCAATATAAGTAGGACGAGAGCCAGATGAAGGGGAAATATGAGGGAAAAAGAAGGCAAGGAGAAATGAGAGGGAGAAGAAAAGAGGGAGAAGGGGGGGAAGGGATGGATGCGTGTGCTGAAGTTGAGATTGAGAGTATAGCAAGAGAGCGTGCAATTTGGGGGAAGAAGTGGAGAAGGGTAGGGATGAGGGAGGTTAGGAGTCCAACCTCCTTCGTTCGTTAGGTCTGTAAACGGCGGGACCGATTTCTCTCGGAGCTCTCGTGCCGTCGGGCGGTCTCGATCGGGGGGGGCGAAGGGGGGAAACAGCAGACAGCCAGTTATCGATATGTCGGTGATAAGGAGGGGTGGGGGGGGCACACAGCAGTGCTGATGTTTATGTATCGGGAAGTGGGTCTGTTCATCGGTGGTTAGTGGCTAGTGTATTAGTTATATAACTAAAGTGTATATTGGCAGAAGTAATGATCGGTTAATAACTATAGTACCTGAGCGGCGCTGGAGAGGAGGGGGGGGTGTCGGGTGTTGATGGGGTATGGTGTTTAGGATGTTGTGCCTAGTACTTGATGTTGTATGGTATCGTAGGGTGTTTAGGAGTTCATAAGATAGGGTCGTAAATTAAAGTAGGGACTGGGCAGACAGAAAGACCGAGACCGGCTGGCGAGGGGAGGGGGGGGAGAGAGCTCAAACAGAGTATTATAGTTCTCGCGTATGCATGGGTACATAAAGATACCAATATACAGTATAATATAATACTTCCTGAGCATTTCTTTTCAACTATAACACTGCCTCGTCTCGTCTCGCCTTACAACTGTTCAATGACATATTAGGTTGATCAACATAACATATCCTGGCATCTTATCACATTATCATGTTAGGAGCCATTATGCCAAACGTCTCTCTATTAATCGTAGGATAGGTAATGAGTGTAGCTGAGCCCCAGGTTACGCGAGGATAGTGCGTATCTCATCCTATTACTAACTCCTTGCTGTGTATTATTACATCATAATACTGACCTACTAAGGTCTTACTTGGTATGTGCCACCATCATAGTCGTTCTGTTGTTGATGATAGTTTAAGATAGTAATAATGATTAGGATGGGGGTAGGTACGAACATCTGGGGAAAAGAATAGCTAATAGTTTATAATTTACATTGTGATGTTATAATGTGGTGTGGAGTGGCAGTGTAGAATGTCATAATATTTCGCTTTGTTATGCGGTATTATGTTGTATTATGTCCTCGTGTTCTATTTTTTTTTTTCCAGTTTCTTATTGTAGAATAAGGTAAAGTCAAGTAGTGGGAGCTTTGATATGTTTCAGGTTATATCGTATTGTGTGTCCCTGTATTGGAATTAATTTATCTTTACGTGGTCTAGTCCCATCCCTTGGGGTGATAATGGGGGCTAAACGGTTCTAATGTCGGCGCTGGTCGAGTGTGGTGTATATTAGGAAAGTTTCACATACTTTGTTGTTTACTACCATGAGATATTTTGTAGTGTGTGGAATATGAGGTAAGTTCCATGATAGTTAATTAGTGTTTATTTTTTGTTATCTGTTTAATGCCCCTGTTACCTTGTTACCTTGTTATAGGGTTATAGGGTCGGGACCGGGCCCTTATTCAACATACAGTGAGTTGGTGGGGTCTGATCCCTGTTCTAGTAATCATCATCTGTTGTGTACTGAGGGCAAATAACGATTTACTGGTAGTTTTCCATTATAGGGCCTCGGCTCTAGTCATAAAGAGCATAGATTTTTCATGTATCTGGTTTTAACATTGATACTAGCAGTCTTAGACAATTACAATAGTAATACACATATGATCTGGAATGGTACTCATCCTTCCGCGGAGTCTATAGTTGTTATTTTCGACTCTCTGGCGATAGTCCCATAAGTCGTCTTGTCGCGTTACCTTCTCATGAAGACCCAGTTGTAGGCTTTAAAGGGGAGCGGGATTTGTCTCTTTCCGATAGTTGGGTGTGGGTTACTACTGCGTGTAAAATCTGACCCCTGTCATCATATGATCTAGTTAGTCTCTCCATGTCTCTACCTCTATGACTGGCTCCGGTGTTGTGTAGAGCCGTCTTCACCTTTTCTATTCCCGGGTGGGGGGTTTCGGCCCTATCACTGCCTCCTACAATGTCATGCTCACTGTCTGTGTTGTAAGAGTCCATAGGCTGGGATTGGAAAGAGTCAAGGAAGAGTCTCAATTCGTCGGGGTTATAAAAGTCCTTGGATACTCCATTTTTTGTAACCCACATTCTTGCAGGGTCAAAGAGACCGTATTTCATCTCTAGTTTGCGAAGCCGGGGTCGTAGGGCTAGGAAAGCCTTTCTACGTTCGTTGGTTTCCTTGGAGTAATCAGCGGTTATTCGGATCTCGTGCTGGTCTATTCGGAAAGGGCCGTGGTTGCGTGCTACTTGGAGTATTTGTCGGGTTTGATTATGCCGCAGCAAGCATGCGATGATTGGGCGGGGCCTTGAGGAGTTGTCGGAGCGTTTTGGGCCTATCCTGTGTGCCCGTTGGAATTCTAGCGGCGGGTCAAAGTCCAATGAAATCATTTTTGGAAGAGTGGAGGTCAGAAAAGTCTGCATATCCGAGCCTTCTTCGTTTTCCGGGATCCCAAGTATGCGGATATTGTCTCTCCGGCTCCTGTCCTCCATGTCCGTTAGTTTGCTCCTGAGGTAGATGAAGTCTTGTTCTCGCACCTGATACGTGTTGATCTGCGTCTCTAGTGATCCCATGCGTTGTTCTAGCCCTGTCACTCTAGATTGAAAGCCGGCAATGTCAGATCGCATGGATTTGGTTTCTAGTGTCAATGAAGTTATGGAGGCGTCCATCCCCTCTATGCGGCGGCTGACGGTGGTGATCTCTTGTAGTATCCTGTCCATAGTCGTGGATTGATCTTTATCAGGCATCGTGGTGGACTCGTTTAAAGGTGGCGATGTTTGAGGGTTTATCTTCGTGGGGGTTAGGCGTTTGTGTTGTAGCGCTTCTGAGAATAATAGTTGTCGTGCAGGCTTGCTGACAGGTTTATGGTTCGGTTTGTTGCCGGGCATCGCCTCAATTGTCTACAGAGTCTGACCACGTGGGGCCCGAGATTCCCTCCGTAGATTCCGATAAGGATATAGATGTTCAGTGGCTTACACTGGTGTCAGTCCACTCCCTTCTCCTGTATCTCTTGGCTCCCTCTGGCTCTCCTCATCTCCGGTGCCCCTCCAGTCGCTCACCCCTCTCGTCCCCTCGCCTCCACGTGCCTCCCGTCGTGCCCCTCTGCCCTCCTCAGTATTAGTTGTCTGGAGGGGGGGGGGAGAAAGTTTATTTTCTCAGCGGGAGGGTTTTTGTTGTCCCTCTGTGATGGAAAAGAGGGGAGAAGTCGTGCCTCTGCCTCCGGCGATGCCGTTCTTATTTTGAAGAGATTCGATCCTACCTCTCTTTGGGTTTCTCTCCCGGCTGTCGAAGGGGCCGCACCCCTTTGCTGCGTCTTCCCGTCTCCCTGTGGGGGGGGGGAAGGTCCACGGGTGTTTGTTGGCGTTGTAGGGAGATGGATGCGGGTCATCACGGCTCCCGCAGTCCCTGCGGCCTGTTCAGCTTGCTCCTTGCTGCTACGGGCACGCCGTCCCCGGTCTTCCGAAGACGCGACTCCGCCCCTTTTTCCAGGCCTTATCGGCCTGGGGCGAGTCGCGAGTTTCCTGCCTTGCGTCCCGCTCCTACGGGGTCCCCGGACATGGTTCCGTGTCGCCGCTGTTGTAGGGGTGGAGGGGCACCGAACCCGGTGTGTTGTCCGGCTGTCTTCTCGCCCCCGTCGCCCCTCCGGGACCACCTCGGCGCGGAGCTCTCACTCTAAGCGGCCATCTTGTTTCGTGGCCCGGCCACGCCCTCTAACTTGAAGTATTTTAAAAAATATAAATATATCTTAAAAATGTATTTCTTTTATAAAATGAATATGTTTAAATAACCGTTTTAGTTTAAAAATTATTGTAACAATATTTTGCATTGAAATATAATGAAATTGTGTTTAGTTAATTCTATATGTAAATGTTCATAAATATCAATGCATATTAAATGCATTCATTTTTTTGTTTTATTTTTTATTTTTTTTATTTAAACTTCAGAAATGTAACTTTCAATTATTTGAAACTATTCCAGATGTTATTTTTTTTTTTTAATTATATTATTACTGGAATCTTTTTTTTTATTTTGTTCGATATTTAAAATAACTATGTAAACATAATTTACATTATTATTTCACAAATGTACTTTTCTTATTGTTAATGTTAATGTGTATTAAATTTGAAAACATAATAAAAATATGTATATGATAAATGTAATAGTGCAGATGAGGAGGGGGGAGTGCAGTTCCACTCCCCCAAGGCGACCCACCTGGCTGCAACAGACACCATATGGCAGCCGGCTCCCGCAGCAGCACCTGGAGGTGCTGGCCGTGCAGGGAGCCCACGGAAGTGCCCGAGGGTGGGCTCTATGCACCATTCCCCAAAGAGGAGGAACAGCATGGGGGTGTGCAGGTGCGACCTCAGGAGGCACCATGGGGGTTCCTGAATGGGACTGGACACCCCGGAACCTGAGGGCAGCATGACCGGGGTGTCCAGGTGGGGCCAGACACTCCCAACCAAAGAGGAATACAGCGCGAGGCCATATAAAGCAATGCGAAGGAATTAAAGCATTACAGCTCTCACTGGCACAGCAGGAGAGCTGCTCATCAACTATGCATACCTCCCCACAATTCCTTTCAAGGTATAGCATTTCCATTAGCTCTGATTCTAGCTTGTGGTGGCCCCAGGACGATGGGGTCACCACCAACAGAACGCCCTTGGACTGGGGGAGCTGCAGGATCAGTGCAGCCTCTCCCCATTGCCAGGTTTGTGTCTCCACCCTAGGTTGGTTGGAACAAGAGAAGTATAGCCCCCCCCAAGGGTCGCAAAGCATTGTGAAGCACAAGTTTGTTGAAGCTTTTTGTTCTTTGCTTGGGGACCTTTGCTCTGTATGGGCAAAGGGCTGTCATTGCAAGTGTTTTTTACAGTACTAGTTGAAAAGGTAGCATGTTATGCTGAATGTATTCTAGGAATGTGTGTTCCCAGTATAGAGACCAATAGTATGGCTTGTGAAAGCTCATATGCCAAGGCACCCTCTAAGGGTGCAGGATGGTATTGCACAAAGTTTATCAGGAGTAATATGAGAGTAATCTGAAAGTATTCTAAAAGTAATCCTAACAGCACAAAGTATTCCAACGTGCCTATACAGGTTCTTGTTCATGCTTATTTGAGTAATGAGACTGACAGCTACCTCTTATCAAAGTAGGCATACTTTATTGCAAGATGTAGGGGCTCTCACTCCAGGTTGCACTCAAATATCTAATTGGGACACAAGTAAATATTTTGCCATGTGGGATGTTGGATTATAGTTCCCCTCAGGGGGAGACCAGAATGATTACACAATGTCATCCAAAAGTAATTCCATCACCTGTTGTATATTTGTAAATTGTCGCATAGTATTGAGTAGTGTGTGTGTAATAAATGTACTTTTGCACAGACTGGACAATCATTTATTGAGTGTTATTCTTGTGTGCTCATAAATGGCGATTACTAGCCCACACCACCTCCCTTGAGTAAGCCTTGGAATGCTCTGCAACGCTACCCTGTGAGAGTCAAGAGCTACATTGGGGAGTTTGGTTCCCAGTGGTAGTCGATTGCCGACCCATTACTTGTGTAGGCCACACAACTAATGACCACACTTCAGGCCATATTTATCAGGGGTGGGTTCTCCACGAGAGTGGAGGAGCATCGCCTCACTTATAAAAATGTCCCCCAGAACTGAAAAATAAAATGGCAATAACTTTTCTTTATTACTATTTTATTTTTCAGCACCTTGTCGTGAACTGAGTGACAGGATGGGGCAAGGCAACTGGTGCTGAGCATCAGCAGGGAGTTGTGCACTTATTTTAAGTGCACAGGTCCCTTTGGCTGGCCGTCTTGCGATGGCCAACCTGACATGTGTACCTCAAACTTCTCGTACCAAGCTGTCTTGAAACAGCTGGGTTAGAGAAAGCACAGGCCTCCAGCGCTCTTGTGAGCACTGAGAGAGGCAGCTCCCACCAATCCTGAACCTTCTTTCATGCTGGTTCCCAGCAAGAAAGCTGCATCAGGATTGGGTAGCACAGTTTCTTGGGTCCCGTCATGCGTTGGAGCCAAGAGAGAAGGAGAGACGACGAGAGGAGAGGAGGATGTCCTAAGGTAAGTGCTGTTTTTTTATTTTTATTGTACCCACCCGCCACCTGCCCCCCAGTGTAAATTTGAGCCAGCTGCAACTGATATTTATCATTTCATGAACCCAAATCAGCAAGCTACCTTTCCTTCCATGTCTTGCTAAAGCTCATAACAGTCCTTGAGTGGTGCAAGGACTAACCAAATCCCTCCAGAAATATGCCCCTTAATGTGTTTCACATGTAACCATCATGTAGCGCAAAGGACTTCGCTGATTTTAAAGGAAACGGCAGTCACTGGGAGCTCATCAGGTCTGAAGACACCACCTCTTTAACACAGTCCATTACTGCTGCGCTCTTGTCTCAGTGGGTAGTAGACTTGCATTAGATGCTGAGAGCAGAAGCAGAAAAATGTACATACGACTGAAGTAAAGTGCACTTGTACCTGGCGTAGTACAACCGCGAGATCTTTATATATATATATATATAATCTGATTTGTGTTTCAACATTTATAGCTGTAGACATTTGTGATCTGACTTTGTGGTGACTTTGCCTTCTTAGGGTACCCAAGGCATTTAATTTCAATGATTAGAAATTAATTTATTGGAGTGAACTCAGGGGTAAAAAACTAGCCCACCACATCCCCGAATTTCAGTCAACCCCTGGGAATTGATTGCAGCGCTGGCATCTCAACGAGTCTAATGATGCCCACGGTGGCTCTAGGAAGAGCTTCTGACCCTCTGAGGATTCTTCCAAAGATCTGCAAAAGCTATTTAAATCTCTAGCTCTCGCTTTGCATCTGTCCTTTTTCTTCATATTAAGAGTAAGGTGTGGTTGGGAGATAAGCAAGTAAGTGATGTGCATTGATTAAGGCTGTTTCTCTGTCTAAAAGTGTGTACTAAGGCCTTTAACCTCCCTGTTCCCAGATCCTTTCTTGGTCCCGCAGCTGCAAACTAATCAGGTCAATACAATTCTGCTATTCCTTGGTTTGTTCTTTTGAACCAGCCTAATGAATTTCTATTCCTTGTGTCTTTCTTTAGTCACTGTGCTATCAATTAAAAACGTCTCCCCCACCCCCCTCCCCCCAGCGCCACCCTGCTCCTATCTGATCCTTTTGCATACTATCCTAGTACTGTAAAGTGGCCATTTGGAAAGAAAGAAAACAAAGAAAAGAGAGTGTTTGGCAAGCATTTCTCCTGATATAGACACATCCGCATTCAGATGGTTTCTCATTTCCCCTTATTGCTTTCCCAGCAGCAATGATCAACATCACTCAGTGATAAGCAGAGCAGGCTGTAATAATTAACACATGCTATCCAGACTATTTGAAATGGTGAGGTTTGCTTCGGGGAGCACACCAGAAGGTCGAACCTCTTCGCTCTTCTCTGTATACAAACGTGATGTAGTACAAGACCTTTACTAAATAGGCCAGTGATGCTCATACGTGGTGCTCCCTCCACCAGTCATTAAGCAAATGCCAGTGTATGGAACACCACCACAGATGGCAATACTCTTAGAATGCCTAAGAATAAAGGACATTCTAATCTTAAAGCCATAGATAAAAGCATAAATACATGTAAATAAAATACACAGCGCTCTATCGAGCTGCAGGGTTGGCTGTATATGTTGATCAGTTTTCAGAGGAGCCGTAGTACAGATGAATGATGAAGTTACAGAGGGATGTTTCTACCGTGCTGCTGAGTGGTCCTGCGGTCCTGCCCAAAGTTACATGTCTTATCCTAAGCACCTTCATAGTAGCTAGGCCTCTGACACAAGGCGTCAGGGGGTAGGCTTCAGCTACATGTGACCTTTATTACCTATATTTACGAGCCCCTAGCGCCACCTTGCGCTGCCATAGCATCATTTCTTTTTTTACTCTAAGGCGGTGTTAAGGAGGAATCCCTCCTACGCAATATTTACAAAGTTGCACAATGCTTGCCTATCGCCACTTTGTAAACCTTTGTGCTGCATTATGCCTGCGCCAAGTATAACGTATACAAGGTGGGGGGGGGGGGCGTTCAGACGCAGGAAGGCTTGAAAAAATAACACAGTGAAATGTACAACATTTCAATACAACATTTTTTCCATCGCTTTTAACGCCTGCTCAGAGCAGGCATTAAAATAACACACCCATTGTAATCAATGGGCCTCTGTGTGCTTTGCTGCACTAGCATCAACGTTTTTGATAGTATTGCACCAAAACACCACAATAGGGTCAAAATTCTGACACTATTGTCCTAACGACCACCATGTTGCGCTGTATTTTGAAAAAGTGCACCCATGGAGTTGTTAGGTGGGACGGGGGCAACGCCTAAAAAGTGGCACATCAGGACCGATGCACCCCTTTCTTGTAAATATGCCCCATTCTTTCTTAGCTCCTGGTTTTGGGGCTTCCAGTAGTCCATGGGGTGCCCCATATTTATCCTACACTTGTGCTAACGGTAGAATTTACTTGTTTTCTCTTTTTTTCTGCGAGCCTGTTTAGGTAACCCACGATCGTTTTGTACAGCAGTGCTCTTTATTACGATTAACTCAATAGCTGCGTCTTTTCTGATAACACATAATATCCAGAGATTGTACAAGAATTCCGGGCTATCTGTTAGGAGTAAACTGCCAAACTTTGTTTACCCCTAACCTAGATAGGAACAGCAGGTGTGTGAGAAAACAGGGCTGATTGCAGAGGCCCCCTAACTTTTTGCCCCCATTTTCCACTTTATGCTGGTGTTTTCCTGACTCTGATGGTGCCCTGGGTACTGCTAACCAGTCCCAGGGCCTGTGCTCTGTGTAAAATGGATATGCAAATTAGGCTAATTATAATTGGCTAAGTTAACCTACCTATAAGTCCCTAGTATATGGTAGGGCATGTAGGTTTAGGGACCACAGCATAGGTGGTGCACACCTAGGTGCACTGCTGAGGTGCCCAGTGTCATTTTAAAGGCAGGCCTGCCTTGCTGGCTGCTTTTAAATTAAAGTTATATGCAAATTCGACTTTGGAATTAAAGTTACTTCCAAAGTCTTAAACTACCTTATTTTTACATATAAGTCACCCCTAAGGTGTGCCCTATGTGCCCCTAGGGCTGGGTGCCATGTAACTATAAGCAGGGACTTTATAAAAATAGATTTATAAGCCCTGGTGAGGTAAAAACAGCCAAATTCGTTTTTCCCTCATTGAAGTAAATGGCCTTCATAGGCTAGAATGGGCAGACTTTATTTTAAATTTTAAAGTCTCCTTAAATGTTACATACCAAGAATTTGGTATCAAATTGATTGTTATAATAAATCCCACAACTTCCAGTTGTTGGATTTAATATAACTAGTTCAGGTAAAAAGTTTAGACTTTACCTAAAAAGTTGCCAATTTCAGCTCTGCATTGTTTTTGCTGCTGTGCTCTGATTGGCCAGCCTGCAGCAGCTTCTGCCAGGCTACTTTGATGAGGTGTGAAGTGGCCTGACTTCACACAAAGGAATGTGCTTGGGGGAGAGAATCTCCCCTCAGCAGATGGTGAGGCAGGAAGGGGAGGGCTGCCAAACTGGTCTTCAAAGGCAGAGAAGGACATCTGGAGCACCCAGCAACACCCCCACATCCTGCAACCCCAGACAGCTAGGTGCCCCCTTGATTAGATTAGGAGAGGGCAGGAGAGGGGTGTGTTTATGATTTTTAGCCACACCAGTGGGTGGGCTCAGCCAGATCTCTCCTCCAAAAATCAGATTCATCCATTTTGGATTTTTAGAGACTGTTGCCTTCTGGGATGGATTTTTGCCACACTTCCCAGGAAGTGGTCATCACAGGGGGACGACCCTGTCCCTGATTGGAGAACCAGGGCCCCCCTGCTTTTCACCCAGGAGCAAGGATAAAACTGGCAGACCTGCACCCACGCCTCAGATCCCTACCAGATTTCAACAAGAAAGGAACTAAAGGAGAAGAAGGACTGCCCTGCTGGACCCCTGGCCTGCACCTGGAACCTGCACTCAGAAGGACTGCACCAGCTGCACACTTGGGCTTCACCACAAGAAGGACTTTGCCTGGCTTCAACTGGTTCAAGGAGGGACTCCTTGTTTGCTACAGGTGAAAAATTGCTAACCAGAGTCCCCTGCACCAACTCCTGAAGAAAGCGACCAGCTGACCACTGTCCAGTGGCCAAAAAGGAGTTTGCGCCAGGTGCATTCTGGGAGTTGAAGTCCGCACCCCCCAAGGACCATCACAGAACTTCTGGACCCTTGGGGTGAGCTGTGGACCCCAAAAGAACCTTAAAAGAACATCTGGGTGAAGCCCCAGAAGTTTGGAAAAGATTTGAGAATTTTTGGAAAAAAGCTCCAGAGAGGGACCGACCAGCCGCGGAAATTCTAGCCGGCTTGCATCAACCGCGACCCGGCCTGACTTCGTGGTTCGTCCCGGTAAAGAAAAACATCCAAAAAAGAGACTAAGTCCGAACGTAAAAAGTTGACCGGGACCTCCCAGCCATCGTATCCGAGAAGGGCTCCATGGACGTCGGATCAAGATCCAGGTTTACCCCGGTCGAAGGATTTTCATCTCGAAAAAACGACTAAGTCCGAAGGTAAAAGTCTCCACCGAGGAAACCCACATCGCGTATCCGGACAAGGGCTCCAGGAGGTCGGATTCAACTGGCAGGTTCGTCCCGGTGAAGAAAAACTTCAAAATAAAGACTAAGTCAGAAGGTAACTTTTTAACCGAGGCCTCCCGCGACCTGGAGCCGAGCAGGGCTCCATCGCGGTCGGCCTGAAAGTTTGACTTTGCCCCGGTCCTGGTGCAACCAGATGACCCGATTGGCGCTTTTTGTTTCTAAGCGCTAGAAAAGTAATAATTCTTTAAAAATTCATATCTCCGGTTCCCCTGAACCGATTTTAATCGTTTTTGTGTCAATTTAAAGATAAAAATATAAACTATTTTTATAAATTGGTTTTGGATTTTTAAACTGTTTCCTGTGTTTTATTTAATTACTGTTTTGTGATATTTGAATGCTTTACACTTTGTCTCCTAAGTTAAGCCTTGACGCTCGATGCCAAGCTACCAAGGGTTGAGCTGGGATTAATTTACTGAGACCCAACTGTACCTATGTGGAGGTTGGTGGCTTGTTGCTAGGTGTAGGTACCTACCTGCCCTACCAATAACCCATTTTCCAACAAGGTGAAAGTTTCTTCTCTTGGTATGTTGGTCCTAGCACTCTAGGCACCCCTAAGGTCAGAGTCAGAGGCAGCCAAATGGCCTCAATATTGGTTTTATATCATGCGTGCTTTGTACTGTCAAATGAGAAGCAGAGACTACCCAAAATTAATACAAATTAGACCAGTGGGTATTCTTCGTCAATTGTCACCATCAGTCAGTCCACCTTAAATTACGACATATTGTTTATTTTATTAACAGTAGTAACAGTAGTGCAATTTCTTCCTTGCATGGCACATTAAGGCCCATATTTATATATTTATACTTTTTTAGCGCCGCATTTGCGTATTTTTTTTACACAAAATCAGCGCAAACCCACGAAATAAAAACTACGCAAATGCGGCGCTAAAAAAGTATAAATATGGGTCTAAGTGCTAATCAGAATTCTGCATTTTATGAATGTTTTATGAGAGGGGCCATCCATACGAAAGTTGTTAAATTTCTGATAAGTTTTCTCCCACGATCCTAATATAAAATGTATTCCCGGCCCCCTGACAGTGCAGTTTAAATGCTTCAGCTGGGAAGGCTGTATGCAAATCCGGCCTGGAGCATCCTCTTGCCACACTCAAGCTCCTCTGGGAAAGTTGCTTTGATGAGCACTGTCAAGGACTGTAAGTGCAATTCACTTCATGATAATTCAGTTCAAGTGACAGAGCTCTGAATGAGGAATTCTTGTTCGTCAAGCCATTTTGTCTCCTTCTGCCTTTCTTAAATGTAGAGCAGGCCAATGGGAAAACACCAGTGCTTAATTCAGTGGCGCCTGGCTCTTATTTACAATGGGCAGGGGTTGGGGTGGAGAGGGTGTGGGACGGTGCATACAATAAGAATACAATTTTAAAAAAGCACTTACCTGACGACGATCTTCTCTTCTCTCGCTTTCTCTCTCGGCTCCGACGTGCAACAGTCACAGGACCAAGAAACTGCACAAGCCAAACCTGACACTTGTTTCATGCTGGTTACGTCAGGATTGGTGGGAAAGGACTCTCTCAGCACTCACCAAAGCACTGGAGGCCTGTGCTTTCTCTTACTCAGCTGTCTTAAGACAGCTGGGTTAGAGAAGTTTAAAGTGCACATGTCAGGCAAGACAGCCAGCCAAAGGGACATGTGCACTTTAAATAAGTACACAGCTGCCTGTTGCCACTCGGCAACAATTGCCCGGCCCCATTCTGACACTCGATTCAGGACAGAGTGCTGCAAAATAAAATGGTAATAAACAGAGTTTATTACCATTTTATTTTTCTGTTCAGGGGGCATTTTTTTGGGCGGGCGACATTCCTCCACACACGTGGGGGGCCGCCCCACCTTAATTTGCGCTGGTGGTTTCCGGTCACCAGTACTTATTTTTGGGGGCTGGCACTTATTTTTCTGCACTTACTGCAAGCAAAAGGCACATATGGGAAAGAAGAAGGAAGAGAAAAATGAAAAAACATCACAAATGGAGAAAGCAGAATGCTGCAAGAGTGAGCTGAAGGGGCAGGGAGGGGCTGTATATGAATTAAAGAAGCCAGAGATGGGTTCAAGATTACACTGCCTCAGTATTCCGTGCTCGCACATTTAATTGCAGCAGCCCCATGTATCAGACGAGAGCTTTGGACACCGGCAACCTTTTATTTACAAATTAAGCACTGGAAAGCACAGAATAAAATATAAAAGATTGCACTCACCCCAATGGGTAGTCCATATTCAGAATCGATGCAAGTTTTTTTTGTGTTTGGGCAATAATTAATTCACGGGCCTGTTCTCAGCAGTTGCTACAATATATGCTAAAGGCAATATGGAGGTGATGTACGGTACTTAATGTCAGGGCTCACAGAGCGAAAAGTCCTAATATCCATGCAGGATGGTAGAATAGAATTCACTGCTTGGAATAAAAAAATAAGTCTGTATGATTGCTGCGCCGCGCTGGATGACAGTTTTGTAATTCTGCCTCATAAAGTTTCATCTCATGTGTTCAAATGTGTCGCTCTTTTTTCCATACACAGGGTCATCCCCAGTCTTTTTGCCTCCTTCCTCCTGGTTTTCCTGACCTCTCGCTGTTGGCTCTAGGACTCTGAGCACTTTATCACTGCTGACCAGTGCTAAAGTGCTGGTACTCTCCCATCTAAAAATGGTATGATTGGCTTATACCTAATTGGCATATTAAATTTACCTGTAAGTCCCTTGTACAGTGGTATCTCTATACCCAGGGCCTGTAAATTAAATACTACTAGTAGGCCTGCAGCGCTGCTTGCCCCACCCACTGAAGTAGACTTTCAAACCTGTCTCAGGCCTGCTAGCGCAGGGCCTGTGACCACACTTTTCTGCCACTGGGACCTGGCATCTAAATTTACTTGCCAGGCCCAGAACTCCCCTTTTACTACATGGAAGTCACCCCTAAGGTACGCCCTAGCTGGCCCTATGGGCAGGGTGCCATGTATGGAGAAGGCAGGACATGTGCCAGGTTGCGCGGCCTGTCCTGGTAGTGACAAACAGCCTAACTTGGTGTCTCACTGCTGTGAATGCTGCCTTGTCATAGGATTGCATTAGAAATACCCTGCCTTATGTGTAAGGGGTATTGTCTGATTTATGAAGGGTATATTTGGTATGGTTGTGATAATAAATGCTGCTTACTGGTGTAGGTGTATTTTTTATTTTATTACTATTACAGAAATGCCACTTCTAGAAAGTGTGCATTTATCTGTGCTTATGACTCTGGTGTTTTGCAGCTTGACTCCAATCCACGTCTGGGCAGAGTGACAGCTGGGGCTTTGTGCATACTTTTCAGACAGCCTGAACACTTGGAGGTTGGAGGTGTCACAGAGGCGCATCTGCATACTGAATTGTCTCCCTGAGCTAATAGAAGGGAAAGGCGGGACACACTTACATTTGTAAAGGCTGTGACCTGGCCTCACACAATAGGGTCGTTAACCACCCACTGATGTTTGGAGCCTGTGCTGAAGGAGAGAGGGGGCACTCCCAGAACCAGTTGTAACTGGCTGGAACATCCTCTCCCTACCATTGCAAAACATTGTAAGGACTGAGTATAAGTATAGGGGAATTAACCCCACAATTTGGAGATTCCTTGAACTTACCTAGAACTGGACACTGACTTCTGGAAGGACTCACCAGGAACCACCATTGGGACTGCTTGGTCACTAAAGAGGACTTGCTACATACTCCTTGTGCTGGCCTGTTGTATGGCCCTCCTCCTGTGGGCCTTTTCCTGCAAGCTTTGCTCCCAGGGACAGAGTGCTGTGGCCCCTGACCCCTGCCGCCTTGTGAAGCATGAGGAGTGCTTTAATATTTGCCAAAGTTAGCGGTTGGGAAATTGCCTCGTCTTTAATCCCTCCAAGCTCCTTTGTGCCCAAAAGACACCACCGCGACCCGGGTTCTTCCAATGGAAAAAAGCACTTTATGAAGCACTTTTGCTGCCGTGGTAATCACCGCCGTGACCCGGGCGGTAATCATTACACTTGCGTCAAGGACGCGCTTCTCTTTGTGCCCCCGGGGCACCAAGAAAACCGAAAACTTGGAGCAAGCGTGCTCCTAGCGGCGCCCCCGAGGCAGTGATCACTCCGAGGAGTGCCCCTGGGGAACCAGAAGACCCATATCTGGGCCTGGACGACGCCAGAGACGGGCAGGAGAGGAGGAAGACTCTCCCTGCCCTGCTGAGCCCAGGAGGGCTCTCTGTTGGATTGCCGGAGGCTTCCCCTCGGCGCCGCTGGTCCTTGGTTTGGCCCTTGTGTGGGCCACTGTTGATCTTTGGCCCACCCTTTCATGGAGGGACAGTTAAGGCCGGTGGGCCTGCAACAATAGCAGGTCCCAGGAGGGGCCCGCCTTTGAAGCGGAAGGGTTGCGTGGCACCCCCCTCCTCCTGACATTCTTCCCTGATTTTGGCCCCCTTGTGAGGGCCAGAGGAGGCCCAGGGGACCCCAGGGATCATGGGCCCCAGGAGGGCCCCATTAGGAGTACAAAGGGGGTGCGTGCTGCCCCCCTCTCACCCAGAATTGTCAGGAAGGCCCCCATGTTGTGCAGAGGAGAACCAGGGGCCCCTTTTTTATTCTTCTAGGCACTGGAGGTGCCTGCTTCATCTTACCCAGGTACTCATTAAGGACCAGTATATAGAACTAAGGGGGTCATTCTGACCCCGGCGGTCTCTGACCGCCGGGGCCAGGGTCGGCGGGAGCACCGCCGACAGACCGGCGGTGCCCCGCAGGGCATTCTGACCGCGGCGGTTCGGCCGCGGTCAGATGCGGGAAACCGGCGGTCTCCCGCCGGTTTCCCGCTGCCCTGCAGAATCCCCCTACCGCCATCCTGTTCCTGGCGGGTCTCCGGCCAGGAACAGGATGGCGGTAGGGGGTGCCGCGGGGCCCCTGGGGGCTCCTGCAGTGCCCATGCCAATGGCAGGGGCACTGCAGGGGCCCCCGTAAGAGGGCCCCAAAAAGAATTTCAGTGTCTGCACAGCAGACACTGAAATTCGCGACGGGTGCTACTGCACCCGTCGCACTCCAGCAACTCCGCCTGCTCCATTCGGAGCCGGCTTCATCGTTGCTGGGTCTTTCCCGCTGTGCTGGCGGGCGGCCTTTTGGCGGTCGCCCGCCAGCACAGCGGGAAAGCCAGAATGGCCGCCGCGGTCTTGTGACCGCGGTGCGGTCATTTGGCGGTAACCGCATGGCGGGCGGCGACCGCCGCCCGCCGCGGTTAAAATCAGGCCCTAAGTCCTTTCTAAAGACGTTGCTGATTTACATACTTCCCTCCTGTTTTTTTTTATATTAATTTATTAATTGCACATATAACAGAACAACAGAAACAAGCCCACAGAACATGAATACAGGCTGTGACAAAGTTCATCCCCACCATGACTCGGGGACTATAAGGAATGGCACCAACGTTACTCCATGCGGGTACATCACATGTAAATCCCATAATGACGTCAGTGTTCTCCAGCCTCCACAAATAGTACATACCAAGCACATAGTCCAGGCATGGGGTCTTACGCCAAACAACCATAGGTCTATAAACCGACTGGAGAAAAACATATAGAAAGTGGGGAAACAGAAGGCAGGCAGAGAAAGTGCACAGAGGCGCCCAACCACTTTCATCATCACACATTGCACATGGTGAGAGAAGGGCTGTGGGAAATAGAGTCACCTAGCACATGAGCATTCATGCAACACTTACACAGCCTCTCTCGAGGCCTCCAAGAATGATCGCAGCGGAGCCCAGATATCCTTTGATCGGGAGCCCTCCGGAGTCAATTCCCAAAAGATCATTAGCTGGTCCTGACAAAAGGAGGCATCACGTATCCAGTTGGACCCACAGCACATAGCAACCCTGCGCTTAGCCAACAATAGAAGCTGGCCCACCAGCCTCCTATGTGTCTGGCGAACCTCGTCCACGCGCCCAAGCAGCGTCATCTCACCAATCATGCGCATTGCCTCCTCCCAGAAAGCATAAACCTCAGCACGTTACCACGCGAGATGCAAGAAACCAGCGTCAGGGGCACGGCATCTCTCGCAGCATGCATCTGCGCGCAGACCCACAGAACAGAGTCTACTGGGCGTATAATATATGCGGTGCAAAAACTTGAAATGTATCAGACGCAGCCTATAATTAGGGGACAATACTCTCATATGCGCACAGCATCTCTGCCACGTCTCCACCGTAATAGGCTCGCCCACATTCACCTCCCAACGAACTCCGGCTGACTCTCCAAGGTCACCACACTGCTCCTGAATGCAATTATGTAATTTATTTGTGCGGATACTGAGCACGGCACAGCACCTTCAGAGCCTGACACTCCTGTGGAGCCCCGGGAAGCCCGGGGAACCGAGCACGCAGCATAGCACATACACGCAGCACATACATCTGCTGCAGAGCAGTGGCACATCCATCCCCAAGCGCATCCCCATGGGAAATCAAACGACCATCCACAAACCAGTCGCCCAATTCAGTCAAGCTGGAGTCCCGAAGAAAGTCACGCAACCCCACATCTTGAAACATCCGAACATCAGCAGTAGCAAGAACCGGCAACGAAGGGACAAAGGGTATACTAACTCCAGAGCAGCGCAACAGCACCGTCCAGGCTTTAGCAGTGTGCATCACAGTGTCAACGCCCCACGAACGAGGCCGGGATGGACTGCCAAGGACATGAGCCAAGCCATCTGGCCACACCACATCACTCTCAGGCGCCAGATGGGGCAAGTACCGAATCGAACACAGCTAATAATATGCAGAGTGCGCCTGATTGCAGTGATAATAAAGCTCCAGATCTGGGGCAGCTAGGCCACCCAACTCGAAAGGTAGTGTCAGATTCACCCAAGCAATACGAGGTTGTCCGCCCGCCCAAACTAAGCGGATCAGAGCAGAACGAAGACACCTCAGAAAGCTCTTCGGAAGTATGAGCGGAAGCTTCACAGAGAGATACAAAAATGTAAGTAGCACCACCATCTTCACAATAGCAATACGCCCAATCAGCGAGAGCGGTAGTGAGTGCCATGACTCAACCTTCTCCTCTAACCACGATATCGCCGTACCGTAATTGGCCAGCCAGAGAGCCTCCACATCACAACTCAACCAAATTCCCAAATACTGAACCGGGCCTGTCGCCCACTCAATGGGGTACCGGGAAGGAAACTTCGCCGCACCCGAAGACAGAGGAAACACCACTGACTTAGACCAATTAATCACAATACCAGAAAAAGTGCAAAAATGCACAATCTCATCCTGCAAGAAGTCTAGACTCCTACGCGGATCACGTACCTACAGTGCAATATCATCAGCATACATATATATCAGAATAGGCTGCTGCCAAAAAGGCAGACCCCTATCATTATGATGCTGCCTCAACCACGCTGCAAGAGGCTCCATCGCTACAGCAAAAAGTAACTAAGACAGAGGGCACCCCTGACGAGTGCCACGGGTGACCGGAAAAGAGGCCGAAACACTCCCGTTCAAATGTAGTCTAGCAGTGGGGGACATATACAGCAATGTGATCAGTTTCACAAATTGAGCACTCAGTCCCACTCGAGTGAGTAACGCAAACATGTGCTCCCATGCCAGAGAATCGAAAGCCTTGGTAGCATCTAAAAAACACCACAGCCGCGTTCTCATCAGTCTCCATCGAGCCAGCGACAGCAAAAAACATTCACAAATTGTGAGATGTGGATCTGCCCTGCACAAATCCAGACTGATCCGCAGTACCAGCTTAGAAAGCAAGGGCTGCAACCTGCACCACAATCATTTTAGCCAAAATTTTACTGTCAATGTTAATCATAGAAAGTGGGCGATATGAATCACAACAACACGGATCCTTATCCGGCATTAGGATTGCGACAATCAGGCCCTTTACGAAGTGAGGCAGGAAGAACCCCAGCCTCCAAGGACTCCGCATATACCTCCAGAAGATAAGGAACAAGAATATCTGAGTACTCTTTATAGAACGCAGGAGTCAAGCCATCTATTCCAAAAGATTTATCGCTAGGCAGGCTGCGAATCGCCGCAGCAATCTCCTCCACAGAGAATGGGGCATCGAAATACGAGGGGTGGGCGTCATCAAGCCACAACAACGAAATCTCAGAGAAGTAAGTCTGTGCCGCAGCAGCGTCCATTCTGGTCAGTTCCGCATATAAATTAGTAAAAAATTGAGTAAAAACCTGCATAACTCCACTCGTCCCAGCCACACGTTCACCCCCAGCGCCATAAATCACAGCGACATAATTGCTAGACCATGGCTTACGCAGCATGCCTGCAAGCGTGCGGCCGGCCCTCTCACCCTCACCATAGCGGCGGCCCGAGCAGTCCTCCCCCAAAAAAAAACTCTCGAAGAGAGGCCTCCTCATACAGGGACACAGCACTCCGCAACTCAGCCAGCACCTCGCCCGACCAGTCCACCACTAAACGCTGCTCCAGCTCCGCAATCCTTCCCTCGAGACCTGTCAGCTCCCGGCGAAGTGCCTTCAACACCCCATGCTGCTTCGAAAGGGCACACACCACCTATAACCACCTTAAATGGCTCCCTCAAAGTGCCGGCCGAACTCACAGAGTCACAATTTTCAGCAAAAAACTGCACTATGGCCTCACGGACCTCCACACGGAACGCCGCATCCCGGAGGGCCCTGTGTGAGAGCCGCCACAAGAACATGCACTCCAGCCCACAGGGCACCTCCAGCACCAACTGAACCGGAGAATGATCCGACAAAGTGTCAAGCAGATGGCCCACAGATCGCATCATAGCTCCACATCCCTTGTACCCAACCAGAGATCGATGCGGGACCAGCTGCTATGGGTATAGTTAACACCTGTACCCTCTCTAGAGGCGCCGTGCTTCACCCTCCACAAATCCACCAGAGCTCCCTCCTCCATCACCGATGCCAGAGCCCATACCGCTGAAACGTGCTGCACCCTGGCCACACTTTCGCTATCCATCCTCGGATCCAGAATCACGTTAAAGTTACCACCCCAGATCACTGCACCAGTTCCCAACGACTCCACCAGGCGCCACAACTCCCAAAAAAACTCAGGGTCATCAGTGTTAGGACCATAGACGGAAACAAGCCAAAAAGCTCTGTCCAACAGCGTACCACTCAGTGTAACATATCTGCCATTCGGATCAGCAACAATCTTCTGAGTGCGTCACTGCAACCCTTTACGCAGCAAAATCGCCACACCGCGGGCATAATGTGAAAATTCCGAGCAGTGATATTCACCGACCCAGCTGGCCTTCAGCCTACCCAGTGTAAAAATTACCAAATGATTCTCCTGCAGCATACAAATATCAATTTCATGGTGTTTAACATATGCAGACATAAGACGTGCCTTCCGCCTATCATTCAGCCCATGCACATTCCAAGTCAAACAATGCACAGTTGTCATGCTTCTCATTCCCATCTCAGCCTCCTCACAAGCACCAGGCACCTCCGCAGTGCCCCAACCTGCCAGCCAGAAACAAACAAACAGACAAAGAGAGAGGTATAGAGGAATATAGAAAAGAGAAAGCAGAACTGTGACAATCCCAACCCCCTCCCACGCAGTCCCCCCAATTGGGCCACAGCAGAAGTCCACACCCCAAAACAACAAACCACCCCTTCATAACAAGAGAACGGTAATCAGGACTCATCCAGAGGGCGTAAGTCAGGCCTTGCTTCCCACCATCCAATCAGGAGTGGGGGAAAAGGGCAAAAGGGCCAAACAACAAATCTATACAACAGAGTGACCCTAGGTTTAGAAGTAGAACATTGAAACCTCTAGCAATCCCAATAAGCCGTTCCAGTCCCAGTATCTCGCCAATTAGTCATTATCACTCAAGTCGGCCTGCTCAGATCCTGAACCTCCCGGGCCCGCAACCTCCAACCGCTTAGGTACCCTTTTAGCGAATATGGCTGCTAGTTTTGGGTCAGTAAAAAACAGCAACTTCCCCTCATGTCGCACCCTCAGCTTAGCGGGATACAGCAAAGCGAATCTTACTCCGACTGACTTAACAAGCGCTTGATCGCAAAAAAGCACACCGTGCCGCTTACACACCAGGAGTATAGTCCGGGAAAAAGATCAGTTCAGAGTTCTTGTACATCACCGGTCTCCGCTCCCGGGCCAACTGAAGGATAGTGTCCCTGTCATGATAGTTCAGCAGGCAGGCAATTATGGGACGCAGTGGAGTGCCAGGTGGGGGCCGAGGACCCAAGGATCTATGGGCCCTCTCAACCACAAGCAGTCGGGAGAGCTCACCAGCAAACAGATCAGACAGCATGCCCTCCACAAATTCCTCCATATGACCCATGTCCGTAGTCTCCGGCAACCCAATTATGCGAATATTGTTTGGGAGCGATCGCGCTTCCAAGTCCTCATTCTTATTTCGGATCACCTCCAGAACTCGCTCCATTTGTAGAATTTGCTGTCTATCGCCACCGTGGTGATCCATCCTCCATCTCCGATGCCCGTGACTCCAATAACTCAAATCTGGAGTCATGATCATCCACCCGGCCCTGATTTAATCCAACTGCTCGGCAGCATGATCCAGCTTTGCATCAATGCCGGCCAGGCTGCTCTTGAGTTCCAGAAACATGGCCTTCACGGAAGCATCCGTACTCCCCTCCTCTGCCCTGTCACAGCCAGATAGAGAGGCAATAGATCCACCTCTCTTCTTTCCACCATCAAGGCTAAGCTTGGACTGTCTCTGCTCCGCCTTGCCCATGATTCACGACTCCTGTCGCCAACCAGCGCGATCACCAGCAGGAAAAGGTATGAAGCAGCCAGCCCCAGGGATCTTCACTCTAAAGATCTTTCTCCCAAACTCCAGGGGTCCTCACAGCACAGTTCCAGCAGGCCGATATGGGCCTACCACCTAGTCACTAAGCCACACCCTGCAGGCCAACGCTGAAATCTCCAGTCGCCACCAGCAGTCACCGCAGGGGCCAACTCCAATGTCCAGCACCAGACCACCTGCAGGTGTAGCCCGAAACCCGGGTGCCTCAGCTCAGGACCAGGCTCGGCAGCGCCAGTCCACTCTCCACAGGCGCACCAGCGTTATCTGAGGCGCGGCCAGACAGGGCCTCACCCCACCAGCAAGCAGGCTACCTTCTCCGGGCCGATCTAGCCGGCGACGTCACTCAGGGAGCCAAGGCCCAACCTTAAGCGCTAGCTCAACTGAGTGCACCACGCGGCAATCAGCCCGCGCAGGCTACCCCAGGCCGGCCCCCAGCACTGAGCCCCCAACAGGCAGCCGGCAGACGGGCCCCTGCACCTCACCGCGTCTAGGGGCAATCCAAGGGTCCAGGCCCGGATCCAACCTGAAGGTGCCCGCCGCACCAGGAGACCTGCCTTATCCCTCCCAGCCAGCCAGCCCCTGGCAGTGCCACGCACCCCCACACCGGGGGGCCCCGTCCAGGCCGCGGTCTGACCCGACCCGACCACCAAAGACCTCAGCAGCAGGGCCTAAAATGCCCGCGCTAATCACTCCCACCTCCCGGCAGCAGTAGCACTGCCCAGAGAGGCAGAACAGCAGGGCGCGCCCCAGCAGAGGAAGCGATTGAGCCTCTGCAGGCCGCTCCACGGGGCCAGGCCCCTCTCTCTCCAGCTGGGGAAAACTTCGCGGCCAGACACCACCAGGGGCCCGCCGCTGAAACAGACACAGCACCAGGGGCTCCAAAGGTCTGCGACGCCAGCCCAGCGCCTGTTCAGTGGCCCATCCGGACAAATACACGAAAAAAGGCCCTAAGCCCAGCAGAGCCTCACTCTGTGATGGCCATCTTGCCGGCAGGCCAGGCCACGCCCCTCGTATATATCCCACCTGTTTGATGATGTTTTTATATATGTGTGCACATGTTGCTTTTATGGACATGATTTGCTGATCTGTATTCCTATGACTTGCCATATATTTCTAATGTTCCTACTATGGGCGTTTTATGATATTCATATGGCAAGCGCTTTGGTATAATAAAGTGTTTCCTGACTACTGCTTATGTTGCAGAATACTGAGTAACCTGTGTGTTATGTGTGACTACTGCTAAGTTGCAGAGTAACTAATATGTAATGTTCTGACAACTGCTAAGGTAGCAGGATAGTACCGATATGTGATGTTTGGTCTACTAATTGCGTTGTGTACAAAACAGTACATTTTCATATAATCTGGTGTTGTGTTTCCTTTGTGATGGGGATATTGCATCACATGTGTTGTGTGTGTTGTGCAAACGCTTTACACATTGCCTCTGGGTTAAGCCTGACTGCTCGTGACAAGCACCAAGGGAGTGAGCAGAGGTTATCTTGGACGTGTAACTCCCTTGCCCGGACTAAAGTGGGTAGGTTCTGCCTGGCTGAGGTGCATATCCTAGCCAACCAGAAACCCCATTTCTAACATTGGTCATCAGCAGTGAGCATAGGACTTGCCCTTGCACAATACCATTGTGACTCATTATTTCAGTACAAGGATTGGTTTAGACCATCACATGTTTTGCTTCTCTTAACTTTCTCTCTTTGGTCATTTTTCCTGCTTTCCGTTTGGGTATTGTGGTTGTCACACTTGTGTTTTTGTACCTTTTCAAGATGAGGCTAACCTTTGATTTAGAAGACCTTCCGTTTTACACGCAGGAGGAATTAGAGGGGTTTTGTTAAGAGACAGGGCTGCCTGTAGAAGGGGAAATCAGGAGATCTCTGAATTTCCTTGAAAGGTTTGTGACAAATACCCAGCGGGGGAGTGTGCTTAGGGGGTACCCTGAGGATCCTGAGCGTAGCGAGGGTTTCCAATGGGAGGGCTCCCAGACCTCATCCCTAGAAAGTGGTGGAGAGACTGACCAGGAGGGTGAGAATGACCGGGTGGGGATGCCAATTGACAGGGAAGGCCCCAGTGATAGGGAGTCCCTTGCTGGGTCCAGTGTAAAAAAGCAGGAATACCTCGCATTCTTTGACACCTGATGAGCTAAAGGATAGGCGGGAAGAGAGGGACCTGAAGTTGCAGTTAGCGTGCCTAGCTGTTGAGGAGAGAAGGGCTGAGGTGAAGAAGGCCTTAGTACAGGAGAGGTTGGCAGAGAGGGCCTTTGCCAGAGAAAGACTCACTCTAGAACACAGTCTACCGGTTCGGGACTCACCAGCACTGCAGATAAAGTGCAGTGGTGGCAGTTATGTAGAGTGCTGTAGCAAAGATGTTCCCCACATACCCATAGATCTGGTACCTAGGTTCCACGAGGGGGGTGACATACGTCAGTGGTTAAAGGAATATGAGAGGGATCTGGTAGAGCGCAGGATCCATGAGAAGGTTTGGGGGACTGGCCTAGGGAGCTTCATTCCTGAGGAGGGGATGGACGCCCTAATGACTCTAGAAGAGAGTGACAGGGAGGGGTACTCCACTGTGAAGAACGCACTGATTGTGAAGTATGGTTTTTCCCCTGAGGAATACAGAAAAAGGTTTAGGGGTGGTAAGGAACTGTCCCACCAGTCTTGGGAGGAGTTTGTGGAGTATTGCTGCATTGCACTAGATTGATGGGTGAAGAGTAGCACGGTAAACAATTTTGAAGGGCTGTTTAATCTGATTGTCAGAGAGCACCTTCTTCGTTGTTGTTTTTCAGAGGCACGCCAACACTTTTCAGCGTGTGAGCTCTCTGACCCCAGGGAGCTTGCAAAGGAGGCAGACTTCTGGTTGCGTACCAGAGGGTCTGGTGTGGCATTAGGGGGTGTTCCTAATGAGAGTGGTCTAGGTGTTTCCCAACCAGGTGTGGTGGGAAAGGCTTGTGTCCCAGGTTGGTCACAGTGTAGTGAGAGGGGTTTTGGATCCCATGTCTTGTCTCAGAGGAGAGGGAGTGGGGGTGGGCTGTGTCCCAGGATGTCCAAGACCTGGTCTCATAGATTGGTTGGTTCCATGAGTGGACGCTAGGGTGGGAGCCCAGCCTGAACCGTAGGGCCAGCTGCTCAGAGGGATCCCACTTTGCCAGTAGAACTTGGGCAGGTGGCTGGTGATAGCGTTCCGCCAGTTCTGTTGTCTGGTAGTCTCACTCCAGAGTGGAGAAGGCAGAAATCCAGGAGTAGGGTTGAGAGGGGGCTGCGGGCCCCAGTGGAGAACCTGGAGGGTCAGGGGTCAGCTCTGAGAGCAGAGACCCCTGGGAATGACCTTGGTGAGACCATTTCTGGGTGGGGGGAAATCCAGACTCTGTCATATAGGCAGAGGCCAGGAGACCTGCACCAGCCAGACTCTTGTGTGGCCCTTGGGGAAGGTGTTTCGCTGGTGGGGGGTAGGTGTGCCCCCCAGGGAGTCCTATTGCACCAGGTAATGGTTCAACCGTAGGGTGGTGGATCTGGGTAGGATGATCAGGTTCAGGGGGTAAACTCTGACCTGATGGGGAGTAGGTGTGCTCCTGAGGAAGTCCTGGTGCTCCAGGCAGTGGTTCAACCACAGGGTAGTGACTCTGGGTTGGATGGTCAGATTCAGGGGGTAATCTCTGATCTGGTAGGGGGTAGGTGTGCTCCCAAGGAAGTCCTGGTTCGCTGGGCAATGGTCCAGTCTAAGGGTGTCATCCCTGGACTGGATGGACAGGTTCAGGAGGTAATCTCTGATCTGGTTGGGGGGGCAGTTAGTGTGCTCACCCCGTGTGAAACGTCTGGTGGCTTCTCCCGAGGTGGGGAGAAGCAGGACTCTGGAAGTGGGTTTCAGGGGGGGGAAGCTCGCCCCGACCCCAGTGCAACTCAAGGATGTCGTCCCTAGGTTGGGTGGTCAGTCGGCAGGAAGTGATCCTGGGCTGGCGAGAGAGTTGTGCAGGACTGCTGTAACCAGCACCCTGGCAATTTGCGGATTCTGGTGATACCCCTCATAGGAGAGGAGGGCGGGATCCTAGAAGGAAGGGTAGAAGGAGGAGAGCCTCACCACTAGCCCCTGTGGAACCTATGGGTGCAGACCCTAGATTGGTGGATCAGTGGCAGGGTAGAGCCCCTGAACTGATTGGAAGTGGAGTGGAGACAAGTTGCTGTGCACCTGGGGCTACTGCCCCCCACTTGTTATGGTTTCAGAGACCAGAGGCTCCTAGGTGGCCTGGGGCCTGGTTTTGGCCATTGGCAGCTAGAGAGCCCCCGTGGGTTGGTCTAGGGTGCCTGCGAAGCATTGACAGAGAGATCTGAGTGGAGTCAGGAAGACGTAGAACTGGAACATGCCCCTGCTGTTGTGGGCCTGGGTCCTTGTTCTATCACCCCAATCAAGGAAGTACATCAAGGTATTCATTGTTCTCCCCTGGCTTTAGTCTGGTAGGGGGTTGTGTTGGGCTTTTTTCCTTACACAGGGTCATCCCCAGTCTTTTTGCCACCTTCCTCCTGGTTTTTCTGACCTCTTGCTGTTGGCTCTAGGACTCTGAGCACTTTATCACTGCTGACCAGTGCTAAAGTGCTGGTGCTCTCCCATCTAAAGTTGGTATAATTGGCTTATACCTAATTGGCATATTTAATTTACCTGTAAGTCCTTTGTACAGTGGTATCTCTATACCCAGGGCCTGTAAATTAAATACTGCTAGTGGGCCTGCAGCGCTGCTTGTGCCACCCACTGAAGTAGACTTTCAAACCTGTCTCAGCCCTGCTAGCGCAGGGCCTGTGAGCGCACCTTTCTGCCACAGGGACCTGGCATCTAAATTTACTTGCCAGGCCCAGAACTCCCCTTTTACTACATGGAAGTCACCCCTAAGGTACGCCCTAGCTAGCCCTATGGGCAGGGTGCCATGTATGTAGAAGGCAGGACATGTGCTAGGTTGCGTGGCCTGGCCTGGTAGTGACAAACAGCCTAACTTGATGTCTCACTGCTGTGAGTGTTGCCTTCTCATGGGATTGCATTAGAAATGCCTTGCCTTATGTGTAAGGGGTATTGCCTATTTATGAAGGGTATATTTGTTATGGTTGTGATAATAAATGCTGCTTACTGGTGTAGGTGTATTTTTTATTTTATTACTATTACATATTGCCTTATGTGTATGTCTGATTTATGAAGCGTAGGCGTGTTTGGTATGGTCGTGATGGTGATAATAAATGCTGCTTACTGGTGTAGGTGTATTTTTTATTTTATTACTATTACATATTGCCTTATGTGTATGTCTGATTTATGAAGGGTAGGCGTGTTTGGTATGGTCGTGATGGTGATAATAAATGTTGCTTACTGGTGTAGGTGTATTTTTTATTACTGTTACAGAAATGCCACTTCTAGAAGTGTGCATTTATCTGTGCTTATGACTCTGATGTTTTGCAGCTTGACTCCAATCCACATCTCGGAAGAGTGACAGTTGGGGCTTTGTGCATACTTTTCAGACAGCCTGAGCACAGGGAGGGTGGAGGTATCACAGAGGTGCATCTGCATACTGAATAGTCTTCCTGGGCTGAGAGAAGGGAGAGGTGGGGCACACTTACATTTGTAAAGGCTGAGCCCTGGCCTCACACAATAGGGTTGTTAATCCCCCACTGATGTTTGGAGCCTGTCCTGAAGGAGAGATGGGGCACTCCTAGAACCAGTTGTAACTGGCTGGAACATCCTCTCCCTACCATTACAAAACATTGTAAGGACTGAGTATAAGTATAGGGGAATGTTCCCCACAATTTGGAGACTCCTTGAACTTACCTAGAACTGGACACAGACTTCTGGAAGGACTCACCAGGAACCGCCATGGCGACTGCTTGGTCACTAAAGAGGACTTGCTACATACTCCTTGTGCTGGCCTGTTGTTGGGCCCTCCTCCTGTGGGCATTTTCCTTTAAGCTTTGCTCCCCAGGGACAGGGTGCTGTGGCCCCTGACCCCTGCCACCTTGTGACGCACGAGAAATGCTTAAATATTTTCCAAAGTTAGCGCTTGGGAAAGCGCCTTGTCTTTAATCCCTCCTAGCACTGTGAGCACCCTCCTTTGTGCCCGAAAGACACCACTGTGACCAGGGTTCTTCCAATGGAATAAACCACTTTGTGAAGCACTTTTGCTGCCGTGGTAATCACCGTCGCTACCCGGGCAGTAATGATTTCACTTGTGTCGAGGACACACTGCTCTTTGTGCCCCCAGGGCACCAACAAAACCGAAAATGGAGAACCTGGAGCAAGCGTGCTCCTATCGGTGCCCCCGGGACAGGGATCGCTCCGAGGAGCGCCCCCGGGCACCAGAAGGCCCTTATATGGGCCCAGGCGATGCCAGAGATGGGCATGAGAGGAGGAAGCCTCTCCCTGCCCTGCCGAACCCAGAAGGGCTCTCCGTTGGATCGCAGATGGGGCGGAAGCCGCACCAGAGCCCCCCCCCCCCATGCCGCCGGTCCTTGGTTTGGCCCTTGTGTGGGCCAGTGTTGACCTTTGGCCCCCCCTTTCGTGGAAGGCCAATTAAAGCCTGGGGGGGGGGCCTTGCAATGATCGCGGGTCCCAGGAGGGGCCCGCCCTTGAAGCGGAGGGGGTGCATGGCGCCCCTTCCTCCTGGCATTCTTCCCTGATTTTGGCCCCCCCTCGTGAGGGATGGTTGAGGCCCAGGGGGACCTCAGTGATCATGGGCCCCAGGAGGGGCTTGTTAGGAGTACAGAGGGGGTGCGTGCCACCCCCCTCTCACCCAGAATTGTTAGGAAGGCCCCCATGTTGCACAGAGGAGCACCGGAGGCCCATTCTTCGTTCTTCTGGGCACTGGAGGTGCCTGCTTCATCTTACCCAGGTACTCATTAAGGACCAGCATATAGAACTAAGTTATTTCTAAAGACTTTGCTGATTTATATATTGCCCACCTGTTTGATGATGCCTTTATATATGTGTGCACATGTTCCTTTTATGGACATGATTTGCTGATATGTATTCCTACGACTTGCCATATGTTTCTAATGTTCCTACTATGGGCGTTTTATGATATTCGGATGACAAGTGCTTTGGTGTAATAAAGTGTTTCCTGACTACTGCTTATGTTGCAGAATACTGAGTAACCTGTGTGTTATGTGTGACTACTGATAAGTTGCAAAGTAACTAATGTGTAATGTTCTGACAACTGCTAAGGTAGCAGGATAGTACTGATATGTGATGTTTGGTCTACTAATTGCGTTGTGTACGATACAGTATATTTTCATATAATCTGGTGTCGTGTTTCCTTTGTGGTGGGGATATTGTGTCACGTGTGTTGTGTGTGTTGTGCAAATGCTTTACACATTGTCTCTGGGATAAGCCTGACTGCTCGTGCCGAGCTACCAAGGGGTGAGCAGGGGTTATCTTGGATGTGTAACTCCCTTGCCCTGACTAGAGTGGGTAGGTTCTACCTGGCTGGGGTGCATACCCTTGCCAACCAGAAACCCCATTTCTAACTAAATGTAATTACCTAACATCATGAAACGCTAGTCAGTGTGAAGTACAAAACAGGCCTGGTAATAAAGGACAAAATGAATCCACAATGTAAAAGGGATACTGTAATTGAAGAAAATATAGGAATAGAGGGCAAAATTAGGACTTTGTTATAAATACATTTTTATTTCTTCAGTCCTCTATCCTGGTTCATACAGCCTCCCCTTCTGTTTTCTCTGCATTCTCCTCATTGGCTATTTCATTTTCCACCTTTCTTATGGTATACCCCATTTCCACATGGGATCTGTCAGTGACCTTACATAAGGGCTCAGTCACAGAAGACTCATGGCAGGAGGCAAACTTTGTTGGGTATGAAGGGATTGGCCTTTTCTAAAACATGTTCAAGAGACTCAGCTTCCTGACCCCTCGATGTATACTGATGATTCACCCACATCAGCCAAATCTATCCACATTGTCCTAACATCTGAGTGACTCATGTAAAACCACATGAAAAGTGGCGGTGTTTGTGATTTTCTAGTAGGTAATAATTCAGTGATTGTTTTATCTTGTATATGTATTTTTAGGCTACTCTCTGGAACTTGGTATGTTGTGTGATACACTTGAAAGTCTATCTATTTTATGTCTCAACTTGGGCTTGCTTATTTGATATCTAACAAGACAGAGAAAATGATAAGTGTGAACAGTCTGTGGCAAGAATGCAAATGATAGATTTAAATTTGCTTTGCTAATAGAGATATTCTGGGATTTTCATCATTGCAAGCAAACACAGTGTTATATAAAAGAGTCCACAACTGTTTAAGCAAAGATTGTTATTTATGGTAATTTGCATCATGGATAGTGGTATTCTTGAAGTGAATGCCTTTCATAATGTGATTGTTCAAAAGGCAATTTAAATATTGGTATTTTCATAGTACAGAATGCACTTAAGGATAAAAAGGTTTGACTTATTGCAGGTGTGCCATAGGGCTGATGGACAATATATTTCAAAGTGCTCTTTAGTATGGTCCTGAGGATGTATACCTTTCTGTTTAGAATTGTCAGAAAAAGAGATAACAGGAGTATGCATTCCAGGGATGTTTATTTATTTATTTAGTTTCTGCTTGAAGGTATCCTATTGTAAAAACGTTGCTGTGTAAAAACAAACACAGTGCTGACTCAGTATAATCCTCTGCTTGAAGTTCAACCACTGCACCAGCTGATGCACTGAAGGCTTTAGAGTTTATGGCCAACCAAATGGGGATCATAAACTATGGCTGGTGGTATGTTATGGGGTTGGAGGCCTTAACTTCTGTAGCCAATTAGTTGGACCAAACATTCCTCGTCTGAATCATGTCACACCAAGGGGCACTTACCTGGGTTGCCAGGGATTCTTACGAAGCAAAGATCTTCCGCCACTTCCCCTAAAGGTACATCCTAACTATCAGAAGAAGTTACTGATACTGGTGACTGAGCCCAGGGGGAAGGGTTGTTGGAGAGAGTTAGAGTGAGAGTGATGTTTCTGGTATACCTTCATATAACACGTCTTTTCCCTTTATCCAATGCTTTCTTATTCAAACTCAATTTGCTAGGGTGTCCGTGAATTAAAACAGTGTAACAAAACAAGAAGCACCTGGTTAGTGCACTAACAATAGATATGTGTACTAGGCTGAAATAGTTGAAATAGTTGAATTGTTGCAAAAAATGGTTGTAGTCAAAGTGATGGAGTAGGGCTGTGCCGGATAATTGGCTTGGTGCCCGGGTTCAACATTGTTGGAGGCCACCTCAAAAGGACAGAGTTATAAAACCGGTTGCTGACCCCTAGCTTCAAGATGAAGATGTCTAGGTGGGGCTTGGAGCCCAAGGACAGAGCTTATGAGAGACAAAGCTCTCTCTCAAGACAGATTGATTAACCACTTCGCTGCCAGGCCTTTTCCCCCTCCTGTGCCAGGCCTTTTTTTGCCTATTTGGGGCAGTTCGCGCTTAGGCCCGCATAACTTTTTGTCCACATCAGCTAACCAAGCCAAATTTGCGTCCTTTTTTTCCAACATCCTAGGGATTCTGGAGGTACCCAGACTTTGTGGGTTCCCCTGAAAGAGGCCAAGAAATTGGCCAAAATACAGGGAAAATTTTGTTTTTTTCAAAAAAATTTGAAAAAGTGGCTGCAGAAGAAGGCTTGTGGTTTTTCCCCTAAAAATGGCATCAACAAAGGGTTTGCGGTGCTAAACTCAGCAGCTTCCCAGCTTTCAGGAACAGGCAGACTTGAATCCGAAAACCCAATTTTTCAACACAATTTTGGCATTTTACTGGGGCATACCCCATTTGTGCAATTTTTTGTGCTTTCAGCCTCCTTCCATTCAGTGACAGGAATGGCCATGAAACCAATGCTGGATCCCAGAAACCTAAACATTTCTGAAAAGTAGACAAAATTCTGAATTCAGCAAGGGGTCATTTGTGTAGATCCTACAAGGGTTTCCTACAGAAAATAACAGCTGAAAAAGAAAAATATTGAAATTGAGGTGAAAAAAACATCAATTTTTCTCTACTTTCTACTCTGTAACTTTTCCCTGCAATGTCAGATTATCGAAAGCAATATACCGTTACGTCTGCTGGACTCCTCTGGTTGCGGGGATATATAGGGTTTGTAGGTTCATCAAGAACCCGAGGAACCCAGAGCCAATAAATGAGCTGCACCCTGCAGTGCGTTTTCATTCTATACCGGGTATACAGTAATTCATTTGCTGAAATATAAGGAGTAAAAAATAGCTATCAAGAAAACCTTTGCATTTCCAAAAAGGGCACAAGATAAGGTGTTGAGGAGCAGTGGTTATTTGCACATCTCTGAATTCCGTGGTGACCATAGTAGCACGTGAATTACATGGAATTTCTCAAATAGATGTCTTTTTTACACACACCCCTATATTTGGAAGGAATAAATGTAGAGAAAGACAAGGGGCAATAACACTTGTTTTGCTATTCTATGTTCCCCCAAGTCTCCCGATAAAAATGATACCTCACTTGTTTGGGTATGCCTAGCGCCCGCGACAGGATATGCCCCAAAACACAACCTGGACACATCACAGAAAACAGAGCTGTTTTTAGCAAAGTGACTACCTGTAGATTTTGGCCTCTAGCTCAGCCGCCACCTAGGGAAACCTACCAAACCTGTGCATTTCTGAAAACTAGAGACCTAGGGGGATCCAAGGAGGGGTGACTTGCGGGGCTCGGACCAGGTTCTGTTACCCAGAATCCTTTGCAAACCTCAAAATTTGGCTAAAAAAACACATGTTCCTCAAATTTCTGTGGCAGAAAGTTCTGGAATCTGAGAGGAGCCACAAATTTCCTTCCACCCAGCGTTCCCCCACGTCTCCCGATAAAAATGATACCTCACTTGTGTGGGTAGGCCTAGCGCCCGCGACAGGATATGCCCCAAAACACAACATGGACATATCACAGAAAACAGAGCTGTTTTTAGCAAAGTGACTACCTGTAGATTTTGGCCTCTAGCTCAGCCGTCACCTAGGGAAACCTACCAAACCTATGCATTTCTGAAAACTAGAGACCTAGGGGAATCCAAGGAGGGGTGACTTGTGTGGCTCGGACCAGGTTCTGTTACCCAGAATCCTTTGCAAACCTCAAAATTTGGCTAAAAAAACACATGTTCCTCACATTTCTGTGGCAGAAAGTTCTGGAATCTGAGAGGAGCGACAAATTTCCTTCCACCCAGCATTCCCCCACGTCTCCCGATAAAAATGATACCTCACTTGTGTGGGTAGGCCTAGCGCCCGCGACAGGATATGCCCCAAAACACAACCTGGACACATCACAGAAAACAGAGCTGTTTTTAGCAAAGTGACTACCTGTAGATTTTGGCCTCTAGCTCAGCCGCCACCTAGGGAAACCTACCAAACCTGTGCATTTCTGAAAACTAGAGACCTAGGGGGATCCAAGGAGGGGTGACTTGTGGGGCTCGGACCAGGTTCTGTTACCCAGAATCCTTTGCAAACCTCAAAATTTGGCTAAAAAAACACATGTTCCTCACATTTCTGTGGCAGAAAGTTCTGGAATCTGAGAGGAGCCACAAATTTCCTTCCACCTAGCGTTCCCCCACGTCTCCCGATAAAAATGATACCTCACTTGTGTGGGTAGGCCTAGCGCCCGCGACAGGATATGCCCCAAAACACAACGTGGACATATCACAGAAAACAGAGCTGTTTTTAGCAAAGTGACTACCTGTAGATTTTGGCCTCTAGCTCAGCCGCCACCTAGGGAAACCTACCAAACCTGTGCATTTCTGAAAACTAGAGACCTAGGGGGATCCAAGGAGGGGTGACTTGCGGGGCTCGGACCAGGTTCTGTTACCCAGAATCCTTTGCAAACCTCAAAATTTGGCTAAAAAAACACATGTTCCTCAAATTTCTGTGGCAGAAAGTTCTGGAATCTGAGAGGAGCCACAATTTCCTTCCACCCAGCGTTCCCCCACGTCTCCCGATAAAAATGATACCTCACTTGTGTGGGTAGGCCTAGCGCCCGCGACAGGATATGCCCCAAAACACAACGTGGACATATCACAGAAAACAGAGCTGTTTTTAGCAAAGTGACTACCTGTAGATTTTGGCCTCTAGCTCAGCCGCCACCTAGGGAAACCTACCAAACCTATGCATTTCTGAAAACTAGAGACCTAGGGGAATCCAAGGAGGGGTGACTTGTGTGGCTCGGACCAGGTTCTGTTACCCAGAATCCTTTGCAAACCTCAAAATTTGGTTAAAAAAACACATGTTCCTCACATTTCTGTGGCAGAAAGTTCTGGAATCTGAGAGGAGCCACAAATTTCCTTCCACCCAGCGTTCCCCCACGTCTCCCGATAAAAATGATACCTCACTTGTGTGGGTAGGCCTAGCGCCTGCGACAGGATATGCCCCAAAACACAACGTGGACATATCACAGAAAACAGAGCTGTTTTTAGCAAAGTGACTACCTGTAGATTTTGGCCTCTAGCTCAGCCGCCACCTAGGGAAACCTACCAAACCTATGCATTTCTGAAAACTAGAGACCTAGGGGAATCCAAGGAGGGGTGACTTGTGTGGCTCGGACCAGGTTCTGTTACCCAGAATCCTTTGCAAACCTCAAAATTTGGCTAAAAAAACACATGTTCCTCACATTTCTGTGGCAGAAAGTTCTGGAATCTGAGAGGAGCCACAAATTTCCTTCCACCCAGCGTTCCCCCATGTCTCCCGATAAAAATGATACCTCACTTGTGTGGGTAGGCCTAGCGCCCGCGACAGGATATGCCCCAAAACACAACGTGGACATATCACAGAAAACAGAGCTGTTTTTAGCAAAGTGACTACCTGTAGATTTTGGCCTCTAGCTCAGCCACCACCTAGGGAAACCTACCAAACCTGTGCATTTCTGAAAACTAGAGACCTAGGGGAATCCAAGGAGGGGTGACTTGCGGGGCTCGGACCAGGTTCTGTTACCCAGAATCCTTTGCAAACCTCAAAATTTGGCTAAAAAAACACATGTCCCTCACATTTCTGTGGCAGAAAGTTCTGGAATCTGAGAGGAGCTACAAATTTCCTTCCACCCAGCGTTCCCCCAAGTCTCCCGATAAAAATGATACCTCACTTGCGTGGGTAGGCCTAGCGCCGGCGACAGGAAACACCCCAAAGCGCAACGTGGACACATCCTAAATTTTGGAAAAAAACAGAGGTGTTTTTTGCGAAGTGCCTACCTGTAGATTTTGGCCTCTAGCTCAGCCGGCACCTAGGGAAACCTACCAAACCTGTGCATTTCTGAAAACTAGAGACCTAGGGGAATCCAAGGAGGGGTGACTTGCGGGGCTCGGACCAGGTTCTGTTACCCAGAATCCTTTGCAAACCTCAAAATGTGGCTAAAAAAACACATGTCCCTCACATTTCTGTGGCAGAAAGTTCTGGAATCTGAGAGAAGCTACAAATTTCCTTCCACCCAGCGTTCCCCTAAGTCTCCCGATAAAAATGATACCTCACTTGCGTGGGTAGGCCTAGCGCCGGCGACAGGAAACACCCCAAAGCGCAACATGGACACATCCTAAATTTTGGAAAAAAACAGAGGTGTTTTTTGCGAAGTGCCTACCTGTAGATTTTGGCCTCTAGCTCAGCCGGCACCTAGGGAAAGCTACCAAACCTGTGCATTTCTGAAAACTAGAGACCTAGGGGAATCCAAGGAGGGGTGACTTGCGGGGCTCGGACCAGGTTCTGTTACCCAGAATCCTTTGCAAACCTCAAAATTTGGCTAAAAATACACATGTTACTCACATTTCTGTGGCAGAAAGTTCTGGAATCTGAGAGGAGCTACAAATTTCCTTCTACCCAGCGTTCCCCCAAGTCTCCCGATAAAAATGATACCTCACTTGCGTGGGTAGGCCTAGCGCCGGCGACAGGAAACACCCCAAAGCGCAACGTGGACACATCCTAAATTTTGGAAAAAAACAGAGGTGTTTTTTGCGAAGTGCCTACCTGTAGATTTTGGCCTCTAGCTCAGCCGGCACCTAGGGAAACCTACCAAACCTGTGCATTTCTGAAAACTAGAGACCTAGGGGAATCCAAGGAGGGGTGACTTGCGGGGCTCGGACCAGGTTCTGTTACCCAGAATCCTTTGCAAACCTCAAAATTTGGCTAAAAATACACATGTCACTCACATTTCTGTGGCAGAAAGTTCTGGAATCTGAGAGGAGCTACAAATTTCCTTCCACCCAGCGTTCCCCCAAGTCTCCCGATAAAAATGATACCTCACTTGCGTGGGTAGGCCTAGCGCCGGCGACAGGAAACACCCCAAAGCGCAACGTGGACACATCCTAAATTTTGGAAAAAAACAGAGGTGTTTTTTGCGAAGTGCCTACCTGTAGATTTTGGCCTCTAGCTCAGCCGGCACCTAGGGAAACCTACCAAACCTGTGCATTTCTGAAAACTAGAGACCTAGGGGAATCCAAGGAGGGGTGACTTGCGGGGCTCGGACCAGGTTCTGTTACCCAGAATCCTTTGCAAACCTCAAAATGTGGCTAAAAAAACACATGTCCCTCACATTTCTGTGGCAGAAAGTTCTGGAATCTGAGAGAAGCTACAAATTTCCTTCCACCCAGCGTTCCCCCAAGTCTCCCGATAAAAATGATACCTCACTTGCGTGGGTAGGCCTAGCGCCGGCGACAGGAAACACCCCAAAGCGCAACGTGGACACATCCTAAATTTTGGAAAAAAACAGAGGTGTTTTTTGCGAAGTGCCTACCTGTAGATTTTGGCCTCTAGCTCAGCCGGCACCTAGGGAAAGCTACCAAACCTGTGCATTTCTGAAAACTAGAGACCTAGGGGAATCCAAGGAGGGGTGACTTGCGGGGCTCGGACCAGGTTCTGTTACCCAGAATCCTTTGCAAACCTCAAAATTTGGCTAAAAATACACGTTACTCACATTTCTGTGGCAGAAAGTTCTGGAATCTGAGAGGAGCTACAAATTTCCTTCCACCCAGCGTTCCCCCAAGTCTCCCGATAAAAATGATACCTCACTTGCGTGGGTAGGCCTAGCGCCGGCGACAGGAAACACCCCAAAGCGCAACGTGGACACATCCTAAATTTTGGAAAAAAACAGAGGTGTTTTTTGCGAAGTGCCTACCTGTAGATTTTGGCCTCTAGCTCAGCCGGCACCTAGGGAAACCTACCAAACCTGTGCATTTCTGAAAACAAGAGACCTAGGGGAATCCAAGGAGGGGTGACTTGCGGGGCTCGGACCAGGTTCTGTTACCCAGAATCCTTTGCAAACCTCAAAATTTGGCTAAAAATACACATGTTACTCACATTTCTGTGGCAGAAAGTTCTGGAATCTGAGAGGAGCCACAAATTTCCTTCTACCCAGCGTTCCCCCAAGTCTCCCGATAAAAATGATACATCACTTGTGTGGGTAGGACTAGCGCCCACGAAAGGAAAGGGCCCAAAACACAACGTTGACACATCACATTTTTTTATAAAAAGCAGTGCCTACCTGTGGATTTTGCCCTGTAGCTCAGCCGACACCTGAGGAAACCTAGCAAACCAGTGCATTTTTGAAAACTAGAAACCCAGGGGAATCCAAGATGGGGTGACTTGCGGGGCTCTGACCAGGTTATGTTACCCAGAATCCTTTGCAAACATCAAAATTTGGCCCAAAAAACACTTTTTCCTCTCATTTCGGTGACAGAAAGTTCTGGAATCTGAGAGGAGCCACAAATTTCCTTCCACCCAGCGTTCCCCTAAGTCTCTCGATAAAAATGGTACATCACTTCTGTGGGTAGGCCTAGCGCCCACAAAAGGAAACGGCCCAAAACACAACGTGGACACAACATATTTTTTCACAGAAAACAGAGGTGTTTTTTGCAAGGTGCCTACCTGTGGTGTTTGGCCTGTAGCTCAGCCGGCCCCAGGGGGGGGGGCAGAAATGGCCTAAAATAAATTTGCCCCCCCCAACCCCCACCCCCCCCCGGGAGCGACCCTTGCCTACGGGGTCGCTCCCCCTGCGTGACATGGGCGCCAACAAACAAATCCCCGGTGCCTAGTGGTTTCTGCCCCCTTGGGGGCAGATTGACCTAAAATTGGCCAATCTGCCCCCAGGGGGGCAGAAATGGTCTAAATACAATTTGCCCCCCCAGGGGAGCGACCCTTGCCTGATGGGTCGCTCCCCATCTCTAAAAAAAGAAACAACAAAAAAAAACCACACAAAAATAAAATTGCCCTGGCGCCTAGAGTGTTCTGCCCCCCCCCGGGGGCAGTTCGGCCTAATAATAGGCCGATCTGTCCCCCGGGGGGGCAGAAATGGCCTAAAATAAATTTGCCCCCGCCAACCCCCCCCCCCCCCCGGGAGCGACCCTTGCCTACGGGGTCGCTCCCCCTGCGTGACATTGGCGCCAACAAACAAATCCCCGGTGCCTAGTGGTTTCTGCCCCCTTGGGGGCAGATTGACCTAAAATTGGCCAATCTGCCCCCAGGGGGGCAGAAATGGTCTAAATACAATTTGCCCCCCCAGGGGAGCGACCCTTGCCTGATGGGTCGCTCCCCATCTCTAAAAAAAGAAACAACAAAAAAAAAAACACACAAAAAAAAAATTGCCCTGGCGCCTAGAGTGTTCTGCCCCCCCCCCGGGGGCAGTTCGGCCTAATAATAGGCCGATCTGTCCCCCGGGGGGCAGAAATGGCCTAAAATAAATTTGCCCCCCCAACCCCCACCCCCCCCCGGGAGCGACCCTTGCCTACGGGGTCGCTCCCCCTGCGTGACATTGGTGCCAAAAAACAAATCCCCGGTGCCTAGTGGTTTCTGCCCCCTTGGGGGCAGATTGACCTAAAATTGGCCAATCTGCCCCCAGGGGGGCAGAAATGGTCTAAATACAATTTGCCCCCCCAGGGGAGCGACCCTTGCCTGATGGGTCGCTCCCCATCTCTAAAAAAAGAAACAACAAAAAAAAAACACACAAAAATAAAATTGCCCTGGCGCCTAGAGTGTTCTGCGCCCCCCCCCGGGGGCAGTTCGGCCTAATAATAGGCCGATCTGTCCCCCGGGGGGGCAGAAATGGCATAAAATAAATTTGCCCCCCCCAACCCCCACCCCCCCCCGGGAGCGACCCTTGCCTACGGGGTCGCTCCCCCTGCGTGACATTGGCGTCAACAAACAAATCCCCGGTGCCTAGTGGTTTCTGCCCCCTTGGGGGCAGATTGACCTAAAATTGGCCAATCTGCCCCCAGGGGGGCAGAAATGGTCTAAATACAATTTGCCCCCCCAGGGGAGCGACCCTTGCCTGATGGGTCGCTCCCCATCTCTAAAAAAAGAAACAACAAAAAAAAAACACACACAAAAAAAATTGCCCTGGCGCCTAGAGTGTTCTGCCCCCCCCCCCGGGGGCAGTTCGGCCTAATAATAGGCCGATCTGTCCCCCGGGGGGCAGAAATGGCCTAAAATAAATTTGCCCCCCCAACCCCCCCCCCCGGGAGCGACCCTTGCCTACGGGGTCGCTCCCCCTGCGTGACATTGGTGCCAAAAAACAAATCCCCGGTGCCTAGTGGTTTCTGCCCCCTTGGGGGCAGATTGACCTAAAATTGGCCAATCTGCCCCCAGGGGGACAGAAATGGTCTAAATACAATTTGCCCCCCCAGGGGAGCGACCCTTGCCTGATGGGTCGCTCCCCATCTCTAAAAAAAGAAACAACAAAAAAAAAACACACAAAAAAAAAATGGCCCTGGCGCCTAGAGTGTTCTGCCCCCCCCCCCGGGGGCAGTTCGGCCTAATAATAGGCCGATCTGTCCCCCGGGGGGGCAGAAATGGCCTAAAATAAATTTGCCCCCCCAACCCCCACCCCCCCCCCGGGAGCGACCCTTGCCTACGGGGTCGCTCCCCCTGCGTGACATTGGTGCCAAAAAACAAATCCCCGGTGCCTAGTGGTTTCTGCCCCCTTGGGGGCAGATTGACCTAAAATTGGCCAATCTGCCCCCAGGGGGGCAGAAATGGTCTAAATACAATTTGCCCCCCCAGGGGAGCGACCCTTGCCTGATGGGTCGCTCCCCATCTCTAAAAAAAGAAACAACAAAAAAAAAACACACAAAAAAAAAATTGCCCTGGCGCCTAGAGTGTTCTGCCCCCCCCCCCCCGGGGGCAGTTCGGCCTAATAATAGGCCGATCTGTCCCCCGGGGGGGCAGAAATGGCCTAAAATAAATTTGCCCCCCCAACCCCCACCCCCCGCCCCCGGGAGCGACCCTTGCCTACGGGGTCGCTCCCCCTGCGTGACATTGGCACCAAAAACCAAATCCCCGGTGCCTAGTGGTTTCTGCCCCCTTGGGGGCAGATTGACCTAAAATCGGCCAATCTGCCCCCAGGGGGGCAGAAATGGTCTAAATACAATTTGCCCCCCAGGGGAGCGACCCTTGCCTGATGGGTCGCTCCCCATCTCTAAAAAAAAGAAAGAACAAAAAAAAAAAACACAAAAAAAAAAATTGCCCTGGCGCCTAGAGGTTTCTTCCCCCCCTGGGGGCAGATCGGCCTAATAATAGGCCGATCTGCCCCCAGGGGGGGCAGAAATGGCCTAAAATAAATTGCCCTCCCCCCCAGGGAGCGACCCTTGCCTAAGGGGTCGCTCCCTTTGCGTGAAATTCACGCAAAGAAAAAACTCCCTGGTGTCTAGTGGTTTCTACCCCCCTTGGGGGCAGATTGGCCTCATCAAAATAGGCCAATCTGCCCCCAAGGGAGGCAGAAATGGCCAAAATATAATTTTCCCCCAAGGGGAGCGACCCTTGCCTAAGGGGTCGCTCCCCACCAAAAAAAAAAAAAAATGAAACAAAAAAAAAAAAAAAGGTCCCTGGTGCCTAGAGGTTTCTGCCCCCCCTGGGGGCAGATCGGCCTAATAGTAGGCCGATCTGCCCCCAGGTGGGGCAGAAAAGGCCTTCCCGAAAATATGCCCCCCCCTGGGAGCGACCCTTGCCCAAGGGGTCGCTCCCTTTTGTCAATAACAATAATAAAAATAAAAAAAACCCTGGTGTCTAGTGGTTTCTACCCCCCTTGGGGGCAGATTGGCCTCATCAAAATAGGCCAATCTGCCCCCAAGGGGGGCAGAAATGGCCAAAATATAATTTTCCCCCAAGGGGAGCGACCCTTGCCTAAGGGGTCGCTCCCCACCTCAATAAAAAAAAATGAACCAAAAAAAAAAAAAAAAAAAAAAATGGTCCCTGGTGCCTAGAGGTTTCTGCCCCCAGGGGGGGCAGAAAAGGCCTTTTCAAAAAAATGCCCCCCCTGGGAGCGACCCTTGCCCAAGGGGTCGCTCCCTTTGGTCAATTTCAAAGAAAAAAAAAAAAATCCCTGGTGTCTAGTGGGGTTTCAAAAGCCGGATTGCAAGCAATCCGGCTTTTGAAACCCTCTGAGGGACTTCAAAGGGAAGGAAATACTTTTCCTTCCCTTTGAAGCCCCTCCGGGCCTCCCAAGTGATTGAAAAAGAAATGCTTTTGCATTTCTTTTTCAATCGCGCTGGAAGCAGAGCTTCCAGCGCGACTAGGGAGGCCCCTGTGACAAATCAGCGCGCGCTCGCGCGCTGACGTCACAGGGGGGGGTGGGGGGGGGTCGGGGGTGGAAGGGGAAGGGATTCCCCGGTCAGCCCTGACCTGGGGGGGTGGGGGGGCGTCCCTCGGGAGGAGCGCTAGCGCTTCTCCCGAGGGAAGCATTCAGGACGTAATGGTTACGTCCATGGCGCCACACGGGCGCTGCCATGGACGTAACCATTACGTCCGTGGCGGGGAAGGGGTTAAGCCATGTAGAAGTCTGAGTTTTATATCCTGTAATGAAAGAGTTAACCTGGAACTTTCTTGAAAATTATTGACCATTTTTTAAAATATCTTCAAATGGAATCTTATTTCAAGCATATAGCTCTGTGTGACATAACAGAATACAGTACCACCGTCAAAACAGTATATAAATAACAGTCAATGACTTTGAGAATATTTACAGCAGTTATCAAATGGTTTGGGTGGTGCAGAAGTAAATATCACATGCCAGTAACATCTGGGAAACAGGAACCAAACAGCCAAAAATGTGTAACAATGAACGTCTGGCAGTGTGAGGGGCGCACAGTCCTAGCCGAAATGGTGAAATAATCCATAGGGCGGAGAGGATTGTCAGGGTAGAAACAGGAGATCAGATATGGCCAATTTCAGCTTACAATGGGGGGGGCATAGGCAGGTGCAATCTCTTGCAGGTCTGCCCATATAAAATGGATCATCCGTGACGTCGTCTTGAAAGGCTACAACAAATGTGTCCCAACCCTGCACTAGAGGATACATTTGCAGACCCCTGGTCTCCTCCCTCAGCAGTGCAGAGTGTTCTGCTGTAGCCCAAACAAGGATTGATTGCTGCTAGGGAACTAAATGGGGAGCATGGTTGTCTTCTAGTGCTTGGTCACTAAGCGCTTATATAAAATTAAAGCAGGGTCTCAGAAGTGGGTTTTGAGCCTCTGTTTCTGAGAGCTGCAAAAGAGACCTTATGTGCAGACCTCCCAAATTGTAGAGAACACGGTTGCCCATGAAGCTGCCAAGATATGAGGTGACCACTTGCAAAATAATTTGAGAGGTAGGGACAGGTCCAGAGCATGTGGAGAATATTGACGCCATGCGATTGGCAGCATGGGCAGCAGGCCTCTACATCTGGAAAATACTCATTCTGTTTATTTGGTTAAGGTAGGCCAAAAGAAGAAGGAAATGTTGAATCAGTTTGAAACAAGCATTCTTGGGTATCTGAGTAGCGTAAATCAGAATGCAAGACCACTCCTTCTCACAGAGCACTGCCAAAATCTGCCTCCCTTCAGGAGAGCAAGGGGAACCCAGGTGTGTTCGCCAAGGAATCTAGCTACCCAATAGATGAGACGCCTACCAGGTTCCAGGACATGTAGGTATTGGAGAAACGCATGTTGTGGCATTCCTCCACATCAATGCCCCAGTCGGAGCAGAGCATTGTATGTAAGGAAGTGCCCTGCAGGTATGTCATATTGTTCAGCAAACTCTGCAAAGGGTAGGAGCACCCCATGATGAAAGAGATAAATACGGGGTGGCAACCCCACCAGTGTCCAATGACACAGGTACAGAGCATCTGACATATTTCTAATGCAAGCCAAGCTGAAAATGGAAATAGGTGGTGCATAGGGGGAGGTTAAAGCCATGAGACAAAGTTCTCTCTGAAAGCATCCATACGCCACGTTAAGTGCAACGCATAAGAAAGTGGGGTGGTCCAACTGTACCACAAGGTGAGAAGAGTAGTTGTTCCACTACAAGGTGCAGCGGAGGCTACAATGTGGTTGTGTCTGTGAGAATGCTGGATAATAATAATAATAATAATAATCACAATTCAAGGCTTTCATTCCCCTCTGATTGATTGGATGCTACAGCTTTGCCAGGACCAACCAGTGGCAGACCTTGCTCCAGATTGGTTTGCCCAACCGCACATGCAGTGCGTGAAAGAATGACCGGCGAAGAATTAGAGGCAGGTTAGTAAATTACTATGAGAGCCAGGGCAGGATGACAATTTTTAAAACTTCAACCCTGCTAATTACCAATAGAGGAAGAGTCAGCCAAAAGGCCCCGTGGCCCCCAATTGCTGTGACCGCACTGGTTATGTTATCACCTGGCAGGTCTTTCCCTTCATGATATATTCTAGCCCATAAATAAGAAAATGTGCCATAAGAGAGGCTCCCCCCACCACAGCTTGCTGCTAATGAGGTGAGACTGGGAACACACATGATTTGTGCCAGTTGAAACTTAGGCCACATGCATGAAAGAATACCCCCAGGGTTGAGCTATGTTGGTGTGGCCAGCTCAGATACCCCAAAACTAAAGCAGCATGTTGTCTGCATAAAGAGAAACAGTGTGCAAGGGAATGCCACAGCCCACTCACCTGCAGTGCATTTTGACAGCCAATGGCTCCATCCTTAGTGCAAAGATGGGGAAGGCAAACCCTGCCAGGTGTCACAGAACATTACTAAACATTTCCTGTGAGTTAAAGGCTATGTCTGGCAGAAAACTAGATCAGAAAAGAGAAGATTTAGTAATCAAACTCCTTAGGGACGGGAGCCTTCCCGAAGCTTTCTGTCAATTAGTACACTGTCTCTGGCAGGAGACAGGGCAGGTCATGGTGGCATTAAATTAGATGGCATGACACTTGAACAAATAGACAACAAGGAACATATCAGGCAAACTTGAGCTCATCAGGAAACAAAGGCTATTAACTAATCAGCATCACATGTATTTTCAGACAGGACTTGCATGTGTTTGTACTTAGTTACACAGATCTTTGAAAAGGTGCACACAAAATAAAGTACATAGCACACCTAAGTAAAATGCACAGCAAAGTACATCACACCTGTGTAGGAAGGTGGCTTTTTTCTAGCATGGTTACCCCCATTTTTGGCCTGTTTGTCAGTGTGTTTTTACTGTCTCACTGGGATTCTGCTAGTCAGGACCCCAGTGTTCATAGTTTGCGGCCTTTATGTCAGTATGCTTGACTGTGTCATTTGAGTTCTGCTAACCAGTACTTATGCTCTCTCTGTTTACCACATTTGTCACTACAGTCTAATGACTTAATATTCCAATTCAGATTGGCACACTGGACCCTCCTTATAAGTCCCTAGTATATGGTACCTAGGTACCCAGGGAAGCTCAATCCCAGGAAGGCAGAACAATGCGTTTCCTTTAGAAGAGGGGTGTCCCACCCTCTCCCACTGGAAATAGGAGTTACAGGCATGGAAGGAGTATCCTCCAAGAGCCTCTGGAAATGCTTTGATGGGCACACACGGTGCCCTCCTTGCATAATCTAGTATGCACTGGTTCAGGGACCCCCAGTCCGTGCTCTGGTGCGAGACTGGACAAAGGAAAGCGGAGTGACCACTCCCCTATCCATCACCACCCAAGGGTGGTGCCCAGAGCTCCTCCAGAGTGTCCCTGACATTAGCCATATTGGATTCCAAGGTGTGGGGACTCTCTGGGAGCATCTGAGAGGCCAGTACCAGCAGGTGACGTCAGAGACCCCTCCTGATAGGTGCATCCCTGGTTGGGTAGCCCAATTCCCCTCTCAGGGCTATTTAGCGTCTCTCCTCTGGGTGTTTCTTCAGATTCAGTTTGCAAGACTCCACCAGGACTACTCTGCATTCTCTGCTTCAGCATCTGACCGTCGATTCAACCTCAGACTGCTACAGGAACCGCAGTAACTGCAACAAAGTATCCAAAAAGGCTACTGTGACCCTGCAACTTCACCTCGAGCCAGCAACTGAGATCTTGCGTGAACCAAGGCTTGTTGGTGGAATCCAGAAACGAAAATAGCCTGCATCCAACTATTCAACGTGGGACATCTTTTGAACCAAGCAGGAATCTGCATCTGTCTTATTTGGTGCATTTCTGTACTTTTCTTCTAACCAGAGAATCCACTTTTGCACCTTTGTCCAGGTTGGCAGGGGCTCCTGTTCTTCCTGGATTCTTCGTCTACTTCTGGACTTGGTCTCCTCTCTCCACAGTTCTTCAGGTCCAGCAATCCATCATTGGTTTCTTGCAGTCTTCCTTGGTTCTTGCATAATCCTTTACCATGACTTCTAGTGTGTTCCGAGGAAACTTGTTGCACTTTACTCCTGTTTTCCTGGGCTCTGGGGTAGGGTATTTTACTTGCCTTTGGTGTTTTCTTACACTCCCAGTGCTCCTCTACACACTACACATGCCTAGGGGGGGATCTGACATTCGCATTCCACTATTTTAGTATATGGTTTGTGTTGCCCCTAGGCGCATTACAATCTGTTGTGTTTTTCACTGTTTGCACTATTCTATGACTGTTTACTTACCTCATTTTGGTTACTAGTGTATGTATTGTGTATAATACTTACTTCCAGTAGGAGTATTGACTCTAAGATATTTTTGGCCTTGTGTCACTAAAATAAAGTACTTTTATTTTAGGTAACACTGAGTATTGTCTTTCTTGTGTATCAGTATTGTGTGACTATAATGGTATTGTAAGAGCTTGTCTTCTAGTTCAGCCTTGGCTGCTCTGCTACAGCTACCCCTAGACAGCCTAAGCTGCTAGACACTGCCTACATTTCACTAAGGTGGATCACTGGACCTCAGAACCATACTGGACAGCAGCGAAACTGCAGCCCTCATCCTCCTGGACCTCTTGGCCGCGTGTTACACATTGTCTCCCACCACACCCTATGCTCACGCATTGTTAAAATTCATGACAGAGCACTGGTCTGGGTCACCTCCTTTCTCACCGGCAGAACCCAGAGAGTTCACCTCCCTCCATTCCGCATGGAGGCCAACAAAATCAGCTGCGGTGTACCCCAGGGTTCGTACCTCAGCGCGACCCTTTCCAACATCTACATGTCCCCTCTCACTAACATCGCCTGATCCCACAACCTCAACATCATCTCATATACCGATGACACCCAGCTGATTCTCTCCGTCAACAAGGACTCTGCCAAGACCTACCTCCATGAAGGAATGAAGGCCACCGCCGAATGGATGAAGAGCGCAATTCCGAGAAGACGGAAGTCCTCATCTTCGGCTCCACCCCCTCCACATGGGATGACTCCTGGTAGCCTCCCACTCTTGGAACCGCTCCGACTCCCACCGACCACGCACGCAACCTAGGATTCATCTTGGTCCTCTCACTTTCCATGACCCAGCAAGTCAACACCATCTCCTCCTCCTGCTTCAACACCCTCCACACGTTCCGAAAGATCTACAAATGGATACCCACCAAAACCTGAAGAACAGTCACCCAAGCCCTCGTAAGCAGCAAGCTGGACTACGGCAATGCCCTCTACGCAGGAAACCACAGCTAAACTCCAGAAGATGCTGCAACGCATCCAGAACGCCTTCACATGCCTCATCCTGGACATCCCCCGCCACTGCCACATCACAGACCACCTGAAAAACCTGCACTGGCTCCCAGTCAACAAGAGACTGACCTTCAAATTCCTCACCAATGCTCACAAAGAACTGCACAACACCGGACCAGAATACCTCAACAGACGACTCTCCTTCTACACCCCGACCTGGCATCTCCGCTCCGCTGACCTCACCCTCGCAACCGTCTCGCACATCCACAGAACTACAACCGGTGGTAGATCATTCTCACACCTCGCCGCCAAAACGTGGAACACTCTTCCCACCCACCTGCACCAGACCAAAGACATCCTTACCTTCAGGAAACGTCTCAAGACCTGGTTGTTCGAGCAGTAGCAGCACCACCCCCCACCTTCTCCTCCTCCCCTCCTCAGCACCTTGAGACCCTCACGGGTGAGTAGTGCGCTTTACAAATCCCTGATTGAATGATTGATTGACCTGGTATAAGGTGGAAGTACCTCTGGTACGCACTACAAACCAGGCCAGCTTCTCACAGCCTATCCAATGAGAAAAGAATGACAATGGAAAACAAACAACACACACAGATACGAGTATGATAAATGCTTGGTTGCAAGCATGCCTGTATTGTCCACAATATTTTTCAGGCTGTAGCTCTCATGTCTGGTTGGAAGAGTGGAATGGAATGTGATCTTTCCAGTTTTTGTTAGCAAATGTGATTCCACAGATGTCCTTAGAAATATAGCTTGGCAACTCTTTGCTTTGAGGTTTCATCAATGTGTGCTATACATAAATGCACATTTTATATTTACCACCAAAGAATCAGCTGTGTGTCAGTCAAGTATAATCTTTCTCCATAACAATCTGCAAGACAATATATGTATGTTTGTGTGATAAAGAGAAGGAGAATTGGAGAGTGATTCAACCAGCAATGTGTTTTGTGCACAAGGTTTTCTATCAATAAAGTCTTCATGTAGATTTTTAAAACTTGCTACATGACGTTGTATCAATGTGGATCTTATCAAACAATATATGTGGCCATTGCTTTCCTTTTAGGTTGCTGATACCTAAATTAGATGAGAATGGTTGAAGAGGCTCCTTTCTACTCCCATTAACAGAGAACCCATCTGTGTATCACTTTGATAGACATAAGTGAAAGTGGTATGCAGGGTATTTGATTTGAAAGCGCTTCAATAATTCCCTCACCAGCCCCCTCTAACAGTGCCTCATCTCTTCATACCTACTCTCTCTCATGTTTCAATTGTTTTATAGTGCCTCTCTTACCAGAATAGTGTGTTGGGGCACTTTACAACAAACACAGACAGAGACAATGAACCATACATGTGTAAATCTTTGTGTACAAAATGTTACATTAGACAAAGGAAACTATAGGTGGGAGATTCACATGCAATCCATACTGGTAGGAATTTTTAAAAGTGCTTGGTCTGCGGAAGCATAACCTCAGGATTCAGAATGTAACACAGTTATTACCCTTTGAAACAAATAATGACAAAGCAGTTGCACGGTTTGAAATATATGAGAAATCCCTAGGTAAAAAGCTTGGTATTGATGTATGTCATCCACTGGCTACAAAATCCAGGGGCATATTTAAGAGCCCCTAACACCATTCCAACACCACATTAGCGTCATTGTTTTTACAGTAAGAAGTATAGTTAGAAGGCCAAAACCACTGCGCCATATTCACAAAGTGGTGCAATGCATGCATTGCGTCACTTTGTAACCCTTTGCACTACATTATGCTTGCACCAGGCATAATGTATGCAAAGGGAGCATTCCCCAATTAGGGGGGACAAAAAAATGGTGCAAGTAAATCTAAGAGATTTTTTTCGGCTCTTTTAACTCCTGCTCAGAGCAGGTGTTAAAAAGAGGCTTCCATTGGTTCAAATGGGCCTCAATGAGCTTTGCAGGATTAGTGTCAGAATTTTATTACGCTAATCCTGTAAAAAATTCTGACGAGAGTTCCCATAACCCCCCAAGGTGAACAATATTTTAAATACAGCGCACACCTGGTGGCATAAGAGGTGCACTAAGGGACACAGAAAAAGTAGTGCTGCACCATTTCTCTCAAATATGCCCCCACCCAGTCTTCTCCAGTGCTTTAAATTAAACGGTACTCACTGGTATTGAGTACCCGCACTTCTGAATTTCCAGCCTTTGAGTACCGGCTCTCAGCTTTAGCCACGGAGAGTACCGGTCTTCATGCGTGTAGCACAGCAAGCTCAGTTTGAGATAGAGGTGCTGATGAATAGCTGCCGATGAACCTGCCAGAGGAGTGTTTTGTGCAGCAGTTAGTCAGTCTCACAGGCAGAATCCGCTGCCCACCGCAGCTCATGTTAAATCTAAAGTATGACAATATGATGTTACAGCAGAGTGCGCCAGCACATCTCGGTAACCAGGCTTAGGTGGAAGGGAGTAAAATATTTACAGTGATGCAAAGCAGGTGGGCATTGAGGCACACCAGATCGCACATCAGCATAGGTAACCACTTGCAAAAAAAACTTGTTGACTGCTATGTAAGCATGTCTGATTGCCTCTGTGTTTGCACGTTTAAGTGCTGTTGTTTCCAGTCACAGTAGCTGCTAAATAGCTGAAAGCCCCACAGGTCCTGCATCAAAACAGCCTGTCCTGTCTCTGAATTGAACTTAGCAGGGTTAGATCGCAGCAGTTCAGTGCTTCTCAATGTCACCAGTGTGGGTCCGCCTTTCTCTGTGGGGAGATCACACTGTCTCAACACAAATGTACCATGGCTCGAAGAGGTCATTCCCTTTGCAAAGATTATAATAGACCTGCCCCTCTACTGGGAGTGTAATGTTCTTAAACATGTTTAAACTTGTTAAGGTTTGTGCAAGCCATTCTGGCGGGATAGCTCACATAAGACTGCTCTGCAGGCATGAATTTGAAACTGCCCATTTGTTCATTGGAATCAATTGCTTGTATTAAAAGATCTTTATTAGCATATCTTTTCGAGGCTGTGATAGTGATGATTTTGTAAACGTGTTTACATTTCATCTTAATGAAAAAGCAGCTCAGGTAGTTCTTGATGGTGCAAATGAGGGTGCAGATTTATACCCTGTTTGCGCCGAATTTGCATATTTTCTTTACGCAAATTCAGCACAAACTTAACTCCATATTTATACTTTGGAGCTAGACACTTCTAGTGCCAAAGTTGTGGAGTTAACGTCATTTTCAGGATGTGGAAACCTACAGTTGCATCAATGAGATGCAAGGTAGGCGTTCCCGGGCAGAAAACGATGATATGGCCTTACCGTCATATCTATCTCCCATGCTAAAATGAAGCACGAGGGATGGGGGCATTAAATAATGCTTAGCGCCATCATTTAACACCTGGGTCAGGGCAGGCGTTAGAGGACCTGTGGGCTTATTTCCATTGTCAGAGCCCGCAGGTGCCCTTCCCTGGCCTGAGGGACACCCTCACCCACCCCCACCCACACCAGGAAGACACCTAAGTATGAGGGGGGACCCCATCCCAGGTAGGTAGAGGTAGGTATGGGTAAGTATTTTTTTTTGTTGACAAAGTGCCAAAGGGGGGCCTAACTTGGGACCCCTGACATGGCACTGGGCCCAATGGCCATGCCCTGGGGACATAAGTCCCCTGGGCATGGACATTGGGCTGAGGGACATATCTCCTTTCTTAACTGAGACAAGAGTCATGTCCATGGAGTCCTAACGTCAGAAAATGACGCTAGTCGGGGCAGAGGCATTTTTTTGCCTCTGCCCATACTAGCATCATCCTCTGACTCAAAAACCCCTGTTCCTCCTATGCCTCCCTTACCCGGGTAGCATAATTTAGAATGACGCTAACCGGGCCTTACCGCCGGCTAGCCTCATACCATAAATATGACACCCAGCCAGCGTCTTAATATGACGCTAGCCGGTGGTAAACTTTTTTGACCCTGAACTATATTAGCGCAGTTCAGCCTCAAAAAGTATAAATCTGGCCCGAGGGATAGTAATAGGTTGGAGTATAACACTGATTCCAAAGAGCTTTGTTCAATTCTACTATAACAGGTAAAAGTGCCTGCAAGGTAACCTATTTCATAAGAAATCAGTAAATTCAGCTAAGTAGGTTGGCATCCGACAGTGACATCTGTCTTTCGCTTACTACAATTTTGAGGTCAATACAATTTCTTTACAATCCACAGAAATTAATATCATAAATATCTCTCAAAAGCAGGTTAATCTTAGAGAATGTATTAGGAGACAATTGTAGAAACATACATAAAACACATGAATTTGGGGGGTTTGTATCAGTTGTTCCTAGTACATTGACACTGTCTAAACTAATACAATGATATGTAATTCTAGCATGGTACCAGAGACGAATGGCAACGGACTCCATGCCCACTTTCTGGATATCACAGTGAAATGCAGCCCGAATGACATAACATCAGTTCAGGAGTAGAATCCAGACAGTTTCCAAAGAAAGATGAGTCAAACGTTGACATTTCGGTCTTGCCATGAACTCATCCAAGAGATCATCTTCAGGAAGAGTTAGCACAAAAACATGAAGGGCCATGTAGACATTATGCATGAAAGAACATAAATTTACAGACAGCAAATGCGTAATCTCAGGAATACACCTGCGTACCCTTAACATCCTAGGGGATAGTGACTTAATTTAAGGAAAGACCAGATACCAAGGTGATTGGCAGAAGAACATAGCCGTTATGGAAAAATATTTTTTTAGAAAAACATGTCCATGAGATAAATATAATAGTGTGAATTATTACTTGAGATATACTTTCATCAAAAAGTGAAGTAAGAGATTTCTCAACCATTCACGAATCCAAAGAGTGCAAGAATTTGTAAACACACGTGTAAATGATAGTGATTGTCTAGACTTTAAATACACTTTATTTCATAAAAGTTGAATAAAAGGTATCTCAACATTTCACGTTTCAAAGAATGAGGACAATTTACCATATATTTTAGCTGATCGAAATTTAACAGGTATATAGGGCCAGATGTATGAAAAGTTTTTGCACTCGCAAACGGTGCGAATCGCAAAAATCGTCCGTTTGCGAGTGCAAAAACGTGGTCTGCGATGCATGAAAGTCATTCGCAGACCAAAAAAAAGAAATCGCTAAAGTTGCGATTTTTTGCGGCGCGACCGGGTTTTGCGAGTCGCATTTTGCGATTCGGTATTTCCAGTAGGAAATTGCGAGGAGCAAAATGCGAATCGCAAAATCCGAATCGCAATGAGATGCATCAAAAAATCAAAATTTTTCGCAGAATGGCATTTTGCACATGCAAAATACCACTAAGTGAAAGCAGGTGGTAACCAGGTGCAACCTATATAAAGAGGCCCAGAATGCCTCAGACTCTTTTCCACAATGGCTGCACTCTACGTCATGGCGAGGAAGATGAGGCTCCTGGCAGGTTTGAGGAGAGGGAGGAGGAGACAGGAGCGCATTTTCAGAGTGCGCAATACACTTTTTGACCTGACAGAGGAGGAAGTATATGAGAGGTATAGGTTGAACTCAGCCATGATACTTGACCTGATAGCTGAGCTACAACCCATACTGCAGCGCAGAACACTAAGGACACATAGTATCCCCACCCATGTGAAGGTATTATGCTCCTTACACCTACTCGCCTCAGGGAGCTATCAAGGGGTTATAGCTGCGGCTGGGGGGGTCTCACAGAGCACCCTCTCCAGATTCTTCAATGCATTTATCAACGCCATGCTAAGCAAACTCCAACAGTACATCAGATTCCCCCACACCCCACAGGAAATACAGCAGACAAAAATTGACTTTTATCAGATAGCACAGTTCCCCCACATCCTAGGTGCCATAGATGGCACACATGTGGCAATATGTCAACCATCAGTCACAGAGTATGTGTACCGAAATCATAAACACCAACATTCCATGAATATACAGGTGATATGCAATGCCTCCTACATCATAAATGATCTTGTGGCTAGGTACCCAGGGAGCACACATGATTCATACATCTTTCGCCACAGCGGCATTCACACAAGACTGCTAGCTGGGGAGTTTGGTGAAGGATATCTATTAGGTAATGTCACTCTTTACAATGGCGCATAGATAACAAACCCTTTTCAGATGGCTGAGGTACTCATCAAACCTTCTGTCCTTTTCAGGAGACAGTGCCTATGCAGTGCGCACCTACATGATGACGCCCTACCTCAATCCCACCACACCGGCAGAACGGAGATACAATGCAGCACACAGGGCAACCCGCAACATGGTGGAGCGCACATTTGGCCTCCTAAAGAGTCACTTCCGTTGCCTCCACAAGAGTGGAGGGGCACTACAGTACAGTCCAGAAACCACATGTAGAATAGTGGCTACTTGTGCAATCTTGCACAATATAGCTACAACCAGGGGCATTCCTATAGAAATCAGTGACACTGAATCAGATGACGATCCCATACCACCTCTACAGCCAGCAGACAGGACCAGTGCAGCAGAGGGACGGCAAAGGCGTGCTGACATCACACACAACCATTTCAGACGTGAGTATGTATAACAAAACTCCACTGACAACTGTACCTGTAGTGATAAAAATATTTATTACCTTACGTCAGGTTATTAATTGTGATGAAAGAAGTAAAAAGGTGAATGATAAAAACGAAAATCAACACATGAACTGAGTACCACACTATTACTTCATAGTGGGGACACCAGAGTCAATGCGGCAAGAGTCACCTCCTCCTCCCTCGCACACCACTGGGGTGCCCAGTTGACTCACTGGCACCCTGAATGTAAGCCTCAGTGGCAGTGCTGCGCCTGGCACTGTGCCGTCTGTGGTCTGAAGCAGGTACGTGCACACTACTGAGGCTCGAAGTGTCCTCCGTGTCCCCCAAGGCAACCTCACTGGGAGTGGCCGACCTCTGTCCCATTACTAGTTCTATCACATTGGTGATTTGGACAAGGCCCTGGACCACATCCCTGCTGGTTTGTGCAGCCTCCACCTGGGCCGCCACAGCACAACGGGCGATGAGGGCGGTGGAGTTGGCCATACGATTTGAGGACCTGCAGTAGTTTGCAAACATGGTGCGAAAACGGTGCTCATGTCTGCGTGGACTCACTCTTTCATGTCTCAGCTCCTCACACAGGTCACGCACTGCACTGGTCAGCTCCCTAGTGTCCTGGGAGGCCTGCACCTGTCCCTCACGCAGCTGGTTGATATTTTCATTCAGGGCGTCAAGTCTCCGATGCAGGCCAACCATATTTCTGTTGTGGACTCTAAGGTTCCTGTCCAGACTCAGTATTCTTCTTTTTTGCAGGCGCTGTTGCTGCAACATAGCAGCCTCAAGTCCACCAAACAAGGATGTGCCCTCAGCTGCCTCCTGCAGTTGCTGTTGGGACACTGAGGCACTTCTACGATGCGCTGAATGACCCCTGTCCTCTGGTACCTTGCTGCGCCTCTCGGGTGCAGATGGTGTGCCTGGCCCCTCCTGCTGCACATCAGAGTCACCACTGAGGTCTGGAAGTGGCAATGGCCTGGGCCTGCGGCGCACAGTTGAGACATTGATGGACCCACTGGTGTTGGTGTCAAAGGGCAGCTGTGTATCCGTCTCCCCTACACACGCAATTTCTGTGGCTGCTGTGCCAGGCCCACCTGCAACAACAATATGCAGCATGTCAGTTCTGTATGTTACATTCTCTGTCCAGAAATGGCAATAAAGCTATAGGTACTGCTCTACATGGTGTAGTGTGTGTTGTCTTACCTTGGGTGTCACTATGCTTGCTTACATTATCATGCCACTGTCTGTACTAATTTGTGGACCACGACTCCCATAATGCATTGTTGTGCTGCTACTAAGATGTGGAGTGGACTACTTCACACACTACTTCACATTACATGCTAATTCCTAAGGGGCTTTTATGCATGCACATATTGGGTTCACACGACAACATTGCACTTACCTTGGCTGGTACTTGGTTGAGCGGAGGTGTCTATATCTGTGACCCCTGTCACTGCTTCTGGTAGGAGTGTTGATTCCACCAGGTCCCCCAGTGGTGTGGCAGGTGGCTCGGTTGGTGGTCCTCCTCCTGTGCTCCTGGCCTCTGCAAGTCACATTGCCACCCTCTCCTTTGCCCATGACCACAGGTTATACCAGCGTTTCTTGATTTCTTCAATGGAGCGCTGTGCCACTCCAATTGCGCAGATTTTACTTTGGATCTCCAGCCACAGTCTTCTCTTCTCACGCTCTGGTACTTGGAGGGATGATTTGCCAAACAGGCGGTCATGGCTCCTCACCACCTCTTCAGTTAAGACCTCCAGCTCCTGCTCACTGAACTTCAGTTTGCGCTTCCTCTCCTGCTTCTCAGATCCTGGACCTTGGGGCTCCATTGTGGCTCAGGTGATGCTGCTCCTTCACAGTGCTGCTCACAGTGGCTGGGCTGCTCTCACTCAGGATGCTGGTTTGGGTGTGGCACCTGCCTGGGATGACTCATTTCCTGCTGGTGATGTCATCAGGCTCCTCCAGGTGTGCAATCTCAAACTTTCTAGCATTTTGCAATTTTTTACCGAATCGCAAAAAAATCGCAAATTGCGAGAATGCTAATTGCGATTCGGTAAATGGGCCTCGCAAACCACAAATAGCGATTTTGAAGAAATCGCTATTTCCGAATCGCAATTTTATTACATGGCCAATTGCGACTCTGAAATAGCGATTTCTTAAAAATCGCATTTTGCGATTCGCAGACCCCAGTTTTCATACATCTGGCCCATATTACCTAGTGGTGTTCACCACTAAGTAGTTATATTTAAGACCTATGGCCAGATGTATGAAATGATTTTGTACTTGCAAATGGTAAAATCGGCCGTTTGCGAGTGCAAAACCGTGGTCTGCGATGCATGAAATGCATTTGCAGACCACAACTAAGAAATCGCTAAAATAGCGATTTTTTGCGTTGCGACCTGGAAATTGAAAGTCGCAATTTGCGATTTGCAATTTCCAGGTCGCAAGGCTATTCAGGAAAAAATCGCAAATTACGATTTTCCCAAACATGCCATTTTGCACTTGCAAAATACCATGCTTTGCAACCAGGTGGTAACCTGGTGCAAAATTTAAAAACGCAGTTAAACTGCATTTTTAAATTAAACATGTAAAGCACACATGCCCTTTTGGGGCATGTGTACCTTACATGTTCAAAAATAAAATAAAAATGGGGTGCAGGAGAGGGGGCCTTACGCCCCCAGCACCCTGGCCTTCTGCATTTCCAAAATTGAGATTTCTGGTTCACAAATCGCACTTTTGGAAATGCAAAAAATTCTCAGATATGGGCCAACAGGCCCATAGCTGCGAATGGGGCCGGTATCGCAATTTGCGATTCGGAAATAGCATTTGCGATTTTTAAGAAATCGCTATTACCGATTCGCAAATGTGATACATGGCCCTTTGCGAGTCGGTAATAGCGATTTCTTTAAAATCGCTATTACCGAATCGCAATGGGCTGTGATCATACATCTGTCCCCTAGTTTCTATAGAAAAAGGTGTTCTGCTTGCCTATATCTTTGTCATCGCTTCACGAATCTTCACAAAAATGTTAAAAAAAATTAGACAGTTACATGAGCTGTTATCTGGAAAGTTTCGGGCTGATGCAGGGGCCGAGATAAAGAGGGTGACATTTTGGGTATTTCTAATGTTAATTGTCATAGGGAAAATTGAACAGCGATAGCGCCAAAACCAATGGGCGCAATTACACCAAATTTGCCAGACGGGTGGGTGTTGGTCCAGAAAGAGCCCTTTTTGTTATTTGGTATACATCTGTTCAGTAGTTTTTAAGAAATTAAAGGAAATCCAGCTTTGTATATATAGGGGCATCAAGGATTCACAACCCCTTCCGATCTCTTGCTCATATCTGATTGGCTGCCAACACTTCAACTAGGAAGTGTTGGCAGCCATCTTGGGACTTGGCTTCAGCCGACTGCTGGAAAAAATGCTTAAAAAAAGAAAAGAGGCCAGAGTAGGGATACCCTGACCCCTTAGCTCTGGAGGTGGGGTCCCAGAGGCACCCCACCCACAAGGGCTAAAAAGCATTTTTTGATGATGGGACTCGTGGTGAATCTATGGATCCGCCGTACATTTTAACGAAAAGGAAACATGGGTTCCCATGCTTTGGCTTTTTTAAGCCCCCAGGTGGGCCAAGTTCAGCGGGCATTTTTAGAATTATGCAGAGGGGGGCACCTGACCCCCTCCCAATACCCTGGGGACTGCCACCTCCCTGGGGCTTATAAGTAATATGCAGGGACGCACTCCTCCACTGCTCCAGGGATCACCACCTCCCAGGGGCTGTATATAAATATTTTGTGGGGGGTCTGTGCTGCCCCCCAGCTGCTCTGAGGACCACCACATCCCCAGGGCATTACACAAATATTATGTGGGGCTGTGCTGCCACAGAGACCACCACCTCCCTGGGGCATTGTAGACAAACAATGTGGGGGAGCCGTTTGGCCCCCTCCCCCCCGAAGTCCAGGGGACCACCACCTCCCCAGGGCAACTTGAACAAAATTTGTTTTGGACCCCCTGTAGCCCAGGGCTGTTTCCATATTGGTGAGGGGGCCCTGCTACCCCCTAGAGGAACCACTGATGGCTCTGGGGACCGCCACCCCCCAGGGCCAGCTCCAGCAAACACTCCACTTTGTGACAGTGGGACCTTTAAAACAAGTCCTGCTGTCACAAAGCAGAGTTTTCATCTCTGTTTCCTGCATGCAGATATGCATGCAGGGAACAGAGATGAATGCTTTGCTCCAGCAAGCAGGAAGATGCTACTTACAGCAGCTTCTTGGGTACTGAAGCAAGTGCCGGCACAGGCAGGAGGTAGGATCTAGGAGTCAGCTGGGATCTTGCGGTTCCAGATAGCCTGTAAAGGGCCATCACATTTTAAAAAAAAAACATAAATGGAGTTGGACTACAGGGGAGGCCTATAAAGGGAAAAGCAAATAATTATTAAAAAGAAAAAAAGCGAACATGGCCTAACAGTGAAGGTAATAGACCTTCTCACTGACAATTCAGGGTTCGACTACAGGAGTATCTGGAGTCATTTCCCTCCTTTAATTTTCTTTCACCTGCAAATGTTTAAGGCTCATACTGAGAGGTGATGTTACTATTTTTAAATGACAAATACATTATTCTTTTCAAAGTGTGCAGAAATATCTCATTCTAACTTTTTCATACATCAAAGCATGAACAACTCTGTCTCTCACCCTCTCACTCTTTTTTCTCTCTCTCTATTTCAATCTCTTTCTCCCACTCACACACCCAGTTAGTCCCTTACGCAGCCACTCATAGACACACTCACCACAGACCAACTCAGACATTCACGCACCCATTCACAGACCCACTCAAACCCTTGTGCACTCACTCACAGCCCTACTCAGACCCTCACCCATCCACACACAGACCCACTCAGACACTCATGCACCCACTTGCACACCCACTCAGACTCTCACACACTCACAGACCCACTGACACCCTCATGCAGCAACTCACAGACTTTCACTGACACTGACACACCCACTAAGACACTGATGCATGCACCCTCACACCCCCGGACTCTCACCGCTACTCTCATCCTAAGATACACCCTCTTACAGCTAATCTCACACTCAGAGAGACAGGCTACGGTCAATTCCCTCCATGTGCTGCCAAAGGGCTGTGCACAATATAGGGTTGGGTGGTTGGGGAGGGTTAGCCGCAGGGTCTGGCTGCAGGCTAGGCCTTTCAGGCAATGCCTGCCATGCATGGGCAAAGGCTGTGCACAGTGCAAGGTTGGGTGCTTGTAGGGGGTTGACCTCAGGCCCTGTCGCCAACCTCCACCTCTCATGGCCAAAGTTTGTGCATGGCAGTGGTTGGATTAACGTATAGTTATGAAAATTACTATACTTTTAAAAAAACATAGAAATTCACTGATAAAACCAAAGGTTACAGGGACATTATGGTTAGGAAATAGAATGTTTTTTAAACATAGAAATTCACTTAACAGGGACGCTATAGTTAGGCTCACATTTCAAACATACAAACCATAGAAATTCACCTGTTATAGTTAGAGTTATCTGAAGTAACTATAACTCTGGCCCTAAGGTAACTATAACTTGCACCCTCGCCATGCACTGCTAATTACCCCACAAATTACAGCGCCCATGACATCTTTGATAACATCACTGATAATATCAATGTAATATTTGCAGTAACATTTTTCATGAATAAACTGTGCATGGCGGGGGCGCCCCTCATGAGCTGGAGATGATAGCACCCTTCCCCCAGATGCTAGGCCACTCACAGCTGGAATTATACTTATTCAGGATCCCAGGGTGAAGTTGAGGGGAAGCCATGAGATAACGGCTGATCAGACAATAGTCGACAAATGGAAATCTGTCAACCACTCGGGTCCTCACTCAGGGTTCTCCACACCATGCCTTCCGGAGTGGGCCCCAGTCTGCAAAGCATGGGGGAGAGTCAGTTTGGGACACGCTGTTCATAGTGGTGCCCAGTCCAACCAGGCACTCCAGTATACAGATACTTACCAAATTCGCACCCCTCTGGTAGGAGGCACAACATCTGGTGTGTGATGACTTGAGTTGCACCAGACAATCCTGGACACACAGGAAATATTACCAATGCTGTGCCTCCTTGGAATGAGGTACAGCATATTTTGCACAATGACTTGAGTCACAACAGACAGTTCCTGACCCACACAAAAAGTTACCAGTGCTGTACCTTCCTGGATTGAGGTACAGCATCTGTTGCAGGATGACTTGAGTTGCAAACCTTGAGACAAATCTGAACACACACAGAAAGTTACCAAAGCTGTACCTCCCTGGAATGAGGCACAATGTCTGGTGCACGATGACTTGAGTCACACCAGACAAATCCTGTCACACACACGCAAGTTCTGTGGTGCCGCATGAGGTAGAATGCCACACTGTTCTGTGTATGCACCCACATCTGAGGGTCACAACAAGCAGACAATGACCATGCAGTCAGATGTTGCATGAGAGAAATGCAACATGCTTGACAAAGACGTGCTATACTGGGTCCTGCAACCGGTGAATCTGCTCACTACCAACCAGACGCTTATGCTTGTCATGGCCCATAATGAAGTGCCACACTCCTTGAATGTGGGCAGTACTTTCAAGGATCTACACCAGGCAAATCCAGTCTCGGGGCTCAATACTTAGTTTCACACCTGCACCCCTGCTACCAGGTGGCATCCAGCACACGATGTAGGCACTTAAGAGGGCACCGCTCTCCAGATGACACAGGTAGAAGGTGTAGATCCCTCGCAGGAGATCTTTGATGTTCCTGAGACCTCCACAAAAAAACAGGGGGCAAGTCCACAAGCCCTCTGAGAGCACACTTCGAAGTGCCACACAGCAGCAAACAGTTTCCCCAGGCCATCCAAATGCAGGAATGGTGCGCGGTCCCTTCCTAGGGTAAATTTTTCTGGCAGTGTGCATCACATTCCCACAAATGTATCTCTACTTTGTTGCAGTGGGGCACAGTAGTTATACTGTAGGATGTCTTTGAAGTTGGGGGAGGTTCAGAGGGCTCCCTATTGAACTACAGCTGTCTCCGCTGAATTATAGTCCTGTCTGCCATGGGGCTGTGGAATACAAATCTTAATCATTAGTGGGGCCATGATCTGGCTCGAGGAGGCCAAGGCCCATATTTATACTTTGTAGTGCCGCATTTGCATCATTTTTTGACGCAAAATCGGTGCACACTTACAAAATACAATTGTATTTTGTAAGTTTGCGCTGCTTTTGCGTCAACATAGGATGTAAAAATACATAAAAACACATAACTTATGAAACATTGTAGCCCTTGAGATGATTTTGGTGAAGATGTCTTCTTGGTGATGAGAGGCCCTTGGAAAAAGTATTTGAAGCAATGAGTGGATTGAGATCCCAATGGAGGTATGGATGTGGAAAGTCATTGGGGTGGTTTGTGGATCTTGATCCTATTAGATGTGAAAGTTCTTTGGAGCAGTTTGTGGCTCTTGATCCTGATGGGGGGTACATGTGTGGCTACTGAGAAGGTAATGGTACTCTGTAGAGTAGGTGCACTTAGTGGCTTGACTGCAGACCTGTTGGGCAAGAGCTATGTTTGGTTGTTATAAAAGAAAGAACATGACATCCTTGCATGTCACCAGTTATTAATTCCTGCATTTCTGTGATTTTGGTAAGACACTGGAAGGTGGCCCAACTTGGGATACCTGTGGCCAAACCTAAGAAAAGTGGCACTGAATCCAAAGCAGTGCCACTTTTCTTGCCAAGACTGTTGTCCTGGTCTTTGTTGGGCTGAGTTCCCTGTCTGTGCTTGCTGATGCCAGGTGTTGGTCCAATTACCTGACCCGTGTTGCGTAGCGCAGCAGGGGACTGACTTTTGTGTGGCTCCCAATCCATTTTCACTTGGGCCAATACCTGTCGAGACCTATGTCTTGGTTTCTGTGATTGAGAGTTTGACTTGATTGCTATTAAGAGCTCACTTCTAACTGACCTGCGTGATCCATCGTACCAAGTGGCAGGTCTAGGCACTGCCTTTCCCTTACATCTAGCTTGACCTAACAAAGCTGCTGCAATAAGATTTTTGGACACGTCTTTGCAGGTGGGATTGCACTCCTGTTAGTCAATCTCGATACAGAACACAGTTGTGCCTCCAATGTCATTGATTTCACTGAGAAGTCTTGCCTTTTGAGCAGGTAAGAATTTTTTCCTTTCATTGACAAACTTTATTTTTAAAAAGTTACCTTGTTTTATTATATCCACTTATCCACAGTTATAATAAAGGTTTGAATCAAAAGCAGGGATTGGGATAAACCATGCACGCACAAAATGTTTCTCAAATAAACTTCAAAAGGCCCAAACTAAAAACACAGAAATCAGTCAAGAGCTGTCCACACTGTCTGTTGTGAATTCCAAGTCAACAGATAAACAGATAGACAGCTTGGGGAGTTTAAAAAAAACAGGTTTAGATATTTTTTAATACAGCATATGTTAAAATAGATTTGCAGCAAACTGCTAATATTTACCTGTAACTGTAGTGTTTTGCTATATTTGGGTGCTGAATTTGCTAAAACTTGAGAGGCATCAAAGTATGAGTGCATGTTTATCAGTTAAATAAAAGTGGAAATGTACCATTTTTTATACAACTTATTTTCAAACCACAAAAAATTATGGATACATTTTAATAAGATGGCTAACAAATAAATATGAATAAATATAGATGGAAATGTAAAAAAAAAAATAACATAAAACCAGGAGCCCTAGTTATTATTGTACGAAGTGGGGCACTTAGCAGCCTAATAAACACTCCCTGGTTTGGTCTCAACACAAGTCTCTTTGAAACTTTGCTTAACCTTTGAAAGCTATGGCACAAGTAGTTGGCAATTCCCTAGAGAAATGAGGTTTAAATTCAAGTAATAAAACCAAGTTTTACGTAAATACATATTAATACAAATAAACAGGAACATGAGATATGAATGTTTAAAGTTGTAAAGCAAAAAGTAGGTAGAATACGTATACCCCCAAAATATCACTTTGCATTTGACCGGGAACTACGTGCAATTTCAGATCTACTGCATTGGAGCAGCAGTCAGATACACATACGGCATTATCCAAGTTTAAAATGTTGCCATTTGACTTAGATTAAGTTTTAGCTGTCAAAGACTTGCAGAGGGGCAAGGTCCAAAGCAGTACATGGAGAGGGATATTCGGTTCCATAAATGTCTTTGTTGATCTCCCAATGAGTGGGACAAAGTTGGATTATATAACTGCTTCACTGTTGAGAAAGAACTGACAAATTATCACAGTTCAAGACTTTATTCTTTATTGGGTTATGTAATTGGCTAGAAGAACAAGGCTGGAAACTATAGCTGGGCTAGGCTTTTCAACGCCAGATACTTTAGGGGTCAAGCTTAAATATGATTTGTGCAACCAAAAGCTCCAGATGAGGCAAATGTTGTTTTTATAACCATCAATGGTGCAGTCTCCCTGTCATGCCTCTGAAACTTGCAAAAAAAACTTGTTGACTGCTATGTAAGCATGTCTGATTGCCTCTGTGTTTGCACGTTTAAGTGCTGTTGTTTCCAGTCACAGTAGCTGCTAAATAGCTGAAAGCCCCACAGGTCCTGCATCAAAACAGCCTGTCCTGTCTCTGAATTGCACTTAGCAGGGTTAGATCGCAGCAGTTCAGTGCTTCTTAATGTCACCAGTGTGGGTCCGCCTTTCTCTGTGGGGAGATCACACTGTCTCAACACAAATGTACCCTGGCTCAAAGAGGTCATTCCCTTTGCAAAGATTATAATAGACCTGCCCCTCTACTGGGAGTGTAATGTTCTTAAACATGTTTAAACTTGTTAAGGTTTGTACAAGCCATTCTGGCGGGATAGCTCACATAAGACTGCTCTGCAGGCATGAATTTGAAACTGCCCATTTGTTCATTGGAATCAATTGCTTGTATTAAAAGATCTTTATTAGCATATCTTTTCGAGGCTGTGATAGTGATGATTTTGTAAACGTGTTTACATTTCATCTTAATGAAAAAGCAGCTCAGGTAGTTCTTGATTTATACCCCGTTTGCGCCGAATTTGCATATTTTCTTTACGCAAATTCAGCACAAACTTAACTCCATATTTATACTTTGGAGCTAGACACTTCTAGTGCCAAAGTTGTGGAGTTAACGTCATTTTCAGGATGTGGAAACCTACAGTTGCATCAATGAGATGCAAGGTAGGCGTTCCCGGGCAGAAAACGATGATATGGCCTTACCGTCATATCTATCTCCCATGCTAAAATGAAGCACGAGGGATGGGGGCATTAAATAATGCTTAGCGCCATCATTTAACACCTGGGTCAGGGCAGGCGTTAGAGGACCTGTGGGCTTATTTCCATTGTCAGAGCCCGCAGGTGCCCTTCCCTGGCCTGAGGGACACCCTCACCCACCCCCACCCACACCAGGAAGACACCTAAGTATGAGGGGGGACCCCATCCCAGGTAGGTAGAGATAGGTATCGGTAAGTATTTTTTTTTGTTGACAAAGTGCCATAGGGGGGCCTAACTTGGGACCCCTGACATGGCACTGGGCCCAATGGCCATGCCCTGGGGACATAAGTCCACTGGGCATGGACATTGGGCTGAGGGGCATGACTCCTTTCTTAACTGAGACAAGAGTCATGTCCATGGAGTTCTAACGTCAGAAAATGACGCTAGTCGGGGCAGAGGCATTTTTTTGCCTCTGCCCATACTAGCATCATCCTCTGACTCAAAAACCCCTGTTCCTCCTATGCCTCCCTTACCCGGGTAGCATAATTTAGAATGACGCTAACCGGGCCTTACCGCCGGCTAGCCTCATACCATAAATATGACACCCAGCCAGCGTCTTAATATGACGCTAGCCGGTGGTAAACTTTTTTGACCCTGAACTATATTAGCGCAGTTCAGCCTCAAAAAGTATAAATCTGGCCCGAGGGATAGTAATAGGTTGGAGTATAACACTGATTCCAAAGAGCTTTGTTCAATTCTACTATAACAGGTAAAAGTGCCTGCAAGGTAACCTATTTCATAAGAAATCAGTAAATTCAGCTAAGTAGGTTGACATCCGACAGTGACATCTGTCTTTCGCTTACTACAATTTTGAGGTCAATACAATTTCTTTACAATCCACAGAAATTAATATCATAAATATCTCTCAAAAGCAGGTTAATCTTAGAGAATGTATTAGGAGACAATTGTAGAAACATACATAAAACACATGAATTTGGGGGGTTTGTATCAGTTGTTCCTAGTACATTGACACTGTCTAAACTAATACAATGATATGTAATTCTAGCATGGTACCAGAGATGAATGGCAACGGACTCCATGCCCACTTTCTGGATATCACAGTGAAATGCAGCCCGAATGACATAACATCAGTTCAGGAGTAGAATCCAGACAGTTTCCAAAGAAAGATGAGTCAAACGTTGACATTTCGGTCTTGCCATGAACTCATCCAAGAGATCATCTTCAGGAAGAGTTAGCACAAAAACATGAAGGGCCATGTAGACATTATGCATGAAAGAACATAAATTTACAGACAGCAAATGCGTAATCTCAGGAATACACCTGCGTACCCTTAACATCCTAGGGGATAGTGACTTAATTTAAGGAAAGACCAGATACCAAGGTGATTGGCAGAAGAACATAGCCGTTATGGAAAAATATTTTTTTAGAAAAACATGTCCATGAGATAAATATAATAGTGTGAATTATTACTTGAGATATACTTTCATCAAAAAGTGAAGTAAGAGATTTCTCAACCATTCACGAATCCAAAGAGTGCAAGAATTTGTAAACACACGTGTAAATGATAGTGATTGTCTAGACTTTAAATACACTTTATTTCATAAAAGTTGAATAAAAGGTATCTCAACATTTCACGTTTCAAAGAATGAGGACAATTTACCATATATTTTAGCTGATCGAAATTTAACAGGTATATAGGGCCAGATGTATGAAAAGTTTTTGCACTCGCAAACGGTGAGAATCGCAAAAATCGTCCGTTTGCGAGTGCAAAAACGTGGTCTGCGATGCATGAAAGTCATTCGCAGACCAAAAAAAAGAAATCGCTAAAGTTGCGATTTTTTGCGGCGCGACCGGGTTTTGCGAGTCGCATTTTGCGATTCGGTATTTCCAGTAGGAAATTGCGAGGAGCAAAATGCGAATCTCAAAATCCGAATCGCAATGAGATGCATCAAAAAATCAAAATTTTTCGCAGAATGGCATTTTGCACATGCAAAATACCACTAAGTGAAAGCAGGTGGTAACCAGGTGCAACCTATATAAAGAGGCCCAGAATGCCTCAGACTCTTTTCCACAATGGCTGCACTCTACGTCATGGCGAGGAAGATGAGGATCCTGGCAGGTTTGAGGAGAGGGAGGAGGAGACAGGAGCGCATTTTCAGAGTGCGCAATACACTTTTTGACCTGACAGAGGAGGAAGTATATGAGAGGTATAGGTTGAACTCAGCCATGATACTTGACCTGATAGCTGAGCTACAACCCATACTGCAGCGCAGAACACTAAGGACACATAGTATCCCCACCCATGTGAAGGTATTATGCTCCTTACACCTACTCGCCTCAGGGAGCTATCAAGGGGTTATAGCTGCGGCTGGGGGGGTCTCACAGAGCACCCTCTCCAGATTCTTCAATGCATTTATCAACGCCATGCTAAGCAAACTCCAACAGTACATCAGATTCCCCCACACCCCACAGGAAATACAGCAGACAAAAATGGACTTTTATCAGATAGCACAGTTCCCCCACATCCTAGGTGCCATAGATGGCACACATGTGGCAATATGTCCACCATCAGTCACAGAGTATGTGTACCGAAATCATAAACACCAACATTCCATGAATATACAGGTGATATGCAATGCCTCCTACATCATAAATGATCTTGTGGCTAGGTACCCAGGGAGCACACATGATTCATACATCTTTCGCCACAGCGGCATTCACACAAGACTGCTAGCTGGGGAGTTTGGTGAAGGATATCTACTAGGTAATGTCACTCTTTACAATGGCGCATAGATAACAAACCCTTTTCAGATGGCTGAGGTACTCATCAAACCTTCTGTCCTTTTCAGGAGACAGTGCCTATGCAGTGCGCACCTACATGATGACGCCCTACCTCAATCCCACCACACCGGCAGAACGGAGATACAATGCAGCACACAGGGCAACCCGCAACATGGTGGAGCGCACATTTGGCCTCCTGAAGAGTCACTTCCGTTGCCTCCACAAGAGTGGAGGGGCACTACAGTACAGTCCAGAAACCACATGTAGAATAGTGGCTACTTGTGCAATCTTGCACAATATAGCTACAACCAGGGGCATTCCTATAGAAATCAGTGACACTGAATCAGATGAAGATGACGATCCCATACCACCTCTACAGCCAGCAGACAGGACCAGTGCAGCAGAGGGACGGCAAAGGCGTGCTGACATCACACACAACCATTTCAGACGTGAGTATGTATAACAAAACTCCACTGACAACTGTACCTGTAGTGATAAAAATATTTATTACCTTACGTCAGGTTATTAATTGTGATGAAAGAAGTAAAAAGGTGAATGATAAAAACGAAAATCAACACATGAACTGAGTACCACACTATTACTTCATAGTGGGGACACCAGAGTCAATGCGGCAAGAGTCACCTCCTCCTCCCTCGCACACCACTGGGGTGCCCAGTTGACTCACTGGCACCCTGAATGTAAGCCTCAGTGGCAGTGCTGCGCCTGGCACTGTGCCGTCTGTGGTCTGAAGCAGGTACGTGCACACTACTGAGGCTCGAAGTGTCCTCCGTGTCCCCCAAGGCAACCTCACTGGGAGTGGCCGACCTCTGTCCCATTACTAGTTCTATCACATTGGTGATTTGGACAAGGCCCTGGACCACATCCCTGCTGGTTTGTGCAGCCTCCACCTGGGCCGCCACAGCACAATGGGCGATGAGGGCGGTGGAGTTGGCCATACGATTTGAGGACCTGCAGTAGTTTGCAAACATGGTGCGAAAACGGTGCTCATGTCTGCGTGGACTCACTCTTTCATGTCTCAGCTCCTCACACAGGTCACGCACTGCACTGGTCAGCTCCCTAGTGTCCTGGGAGGCCTGCACCTGTCCCTCACGCAGCTGGTTGATATTTTCATTCAGGGCGTCAAGTCTCCGATGCAGGCCAACCATATTTCTGTTGTGGACTCTAAGGTTCCTGTCCAGACTCAGTATTCTTCTGTTTTGCAGGCGCTGTTGCTGCAACATAGCAGCCTCAAGTCCACCAAACAAGGATGTGCCCTCAGCTGCCTCCTGCAGTTGCTGTTGGGACACTGAGGCACTTCTACGATGCGCTGAATGACCCCTGTCCTCTGGTACCTTGCTGCGCCTCTCGGGTGCAGATGGTGTGCCTGGCCCCTCCTGCTGCACATCAGAGTCACCACTGAGGTCTGGAAGTGGCAATGGCCTGGGCCTGCGGCGCACAGTTGAGACATTGATGGACCCACTGGTGTTGGTGTCAAAGGGCAGCTGTGTGTCCGTCTCCCCTACACACGCAATTTCTGTGGCTGCTGTGCCAGGCCCACCTGCAACAACAATATGCAGCATGTCAGTTCTGTATGTTACATTCTCTGTCCAGAAATGGCAATAAAGCTATAGGTACTGCTCTACATGGTGTAGTGTGTGTTGTCTTACCTTGGGTGTCACTATGCTTGCTTACATTATCATGCCACTGTCTGTACTAATTTGTGGACCACGACTCCCATAATGCATTGTTGTGCTGCTACTAAGATGTGGAGTGGACTACTTCACACACTACTTCACATTACATGCTAATTCCTAAGGGGCTTTTATGCATGCACATATTGGGTTCACACGACAACATTGCACTTACCTTGGCTGGTACTTGGTTGAGCGGAGGTGTCTATATCTGTGACCCCTGTCACTGCTTCTGGTAGGAGTGTTGATTCCACCAGGTCCCCCAGTGGTGTGGCAGGTGGCTCAGTTGGTGGTCCTCCTCCTGTGCTCCTGGCCTCTGCAAGTCACATTGCCACCCTCTCCTTTGCCCGTGACCACAGGTTATACCTTCGTTTCTTGATTTCTTCAATGGAGCGCTGTGCCACTCCAATTGCGCAGATTTTACTTTGGATCTCCAGCCACAGTCTTCTCTTCTCACGCTCTGGTACTTGGAGGGATGATTTGCCAAACAGGCGGTCATGGCTCCTCACCACCTCTTCAGTTAAGACCTCCAGCTCCTGCTCACTGAACTTCAGTTTGCGCTTCCTCTCCTGCTTCTCAGATCCTGGACCTTGGGGCTCCATTGTGGCTCAGGTGATGCTGCTCCTTCACAGTGCTGCTCACAGTGGCTGGGCTGCTCTCACTCAGGATGCTGGTTTGGGTGTGGCACCTGCCTGGGATGACTCATTTCCTGCTGGTGATGTCATCAGGCTCCTCCAGGTGTGCAATCTCAAACTTTCTAGCATTTTGCAATTTTTTACCGAATCGCAAAAAAATCGCAAATTGCGAGAATGCAAATTGCGATTCGGTAAATGGGCCTCGCAAACCACAAATAGCGATTTTGAAGAAATCGCTATTTCCGAATCGCAATTTTATTACATGGCCAATTGCGACTCTGAAATAGCGATTTCTTAAAAATCGCATTTTGCGATTCGCAGACCCCAGTTTTCATACATCTGGCCCATATTACCTAGTGGTGTTCACCACTAAGTAGTTATATTTAAGACCTATGGCCAGATGTATGAAATGATTTTGTACTTGCAAATGGTAAAATCGGCCGTTTGCGAGTGCAAAACCGTGGTCTGCGATGCATGAAATGCATTTGCAGACCACAACTAAGAAATCGCTAAAATAGCGATTTTTTGCGTTGCGACCTGGAAATTGAAAGTCGCAATTTGCGATTTGCAATTTCCAGGTCGCAAGGCTATTCAGGAAAAAATCGCAAATTACGATTTTCCCAAACATGCCATTTTGCACTTGCAAAATACCATGCTTTACAACCAGGTGGTAACCTGGTGCAAAATTTAAAAACGCAGTTAAACTGCATTTTTAAATTAAACATGTAAAGCACACATGCCCTTTTGGGGCATGTGTACCTTACATGTTCAAAAATAAAATAAAAATGGGGTGCAGGAGAGGGGGCCTTACGCCCCCAGCACCCTGGCCTTCTGCATTTCCAAAATTGAGATTTCTGGTTCACAAATCGCACTTTTGGAAATGCAAAAAATTCTCAGATATGGGCCAACAGGCCCATAGCTGCGAATGGGGCCGGTATCGCAATTTGCGATTCGGAAATAGCATTTGCGATTTTTAAGAAATCGCTATTACCGATTCGCAAATGTGATACATGGCCCTTTGCGAGTCGGTAATAGCGATTTCTTTAAAATCGCTATTACCGAATCGCAATGGGCTGTGATCATACATCTGTCCCCTAGTTTCTATAGAAAAAGGTGTTCTGCTTGCCTATATCTTTGTCATCGCTTCACGAATCTTCACAAAAATGTTTAAAAAAATTAGACAGTCACATGAGCTGTTATCTGGAAAGTTTCGGGCTGATGCAGGGGCCGAGATAAAGAGGGTGACATTTTGGGCATTTCTAATGTTAATTGTCATAGGGAAAATTGAACAGCGATAGCGCCAAAACCAATGGGCGCAATTACACCAAATTTGCCAGACGGGTGGGTGTTGGTCCAGAAAGAGCCCTTTTTGTTATTTGGTATACATCTGTTCAGTAGTTTTTAAGAAATTAAAGGAAATCCAGCTTTGTATATATAGGGGCATCAAGGATTCACAACCCCTTCCGATCTCTTGCTCATATCTGATTGGCTGCCAACACTTCAACTAGGAAGTGTTGGCAGCCATCTTGGGACTTGGCTTCAGCCGACTGCTGGAAAAAATGCTTAAAAAAAGAAAAGAGGCCAGAGTAGGGATACCCTGACCCCTTAGCTCTGGAGGTGGGGTCCCAGAGGCACCCCACCCACAAGGGCTAAAAAGCATTTTTTGATGATGGGACTCGTGGTGAATCTATGGATCCGCCGTACATTTTAACGAAAAGGAAACATGGGTTCCCATGCTTTGGCTTTTTTAAGCCCCCAGGTGGGCCAAGTTCAGCGGGCATTTTTAGAATTATGCAGAGGGGGGCACCTGACCCCCTCCCAATACCCTGGGGACTGCCACCTCCCTGGGGCTTATAAGTAATATGCAGGGACGCACTCCTCCACTGCTCCAGGGATCACCACCTCCCAGGGGCTGTATATAAATATTTTGTGGGGGGTCTGTGCTGCCCCCCAGCTGCTCTGAGGACCACCACATCCCCAGGGCATTACACAAATATTATGTGGGGCTGTGCTGCCACAGAGACCACCACCTCCCTGGGGCATTGTAGACAAACAATGTGGGGGAGCCGTTTGGCCCCCTCCCCCCCGAAGTCCAGGGGACCACCACCACCCCAGGGCAACTTGAACAAAATTTGTTTTGGACCCCCTGTAGCCCAGGGCTGTTTCCATATTGGTGAGGGGGCCCTGCTACCCCCTAGAGGAACCACTGATGGCTCTGGGGACCGCCACCCCCCAGGGCCAGCTCCAGCAAACACTCCACTTTGTGACAGTGGGACCTTTAAAACAAGTCCTGCTGTCACAAAGCAGAGTTTTCATCTCTGTTTCCTGCATGCAGATATGCATGCAGGGAACAGAGATGAATGCTTTGCTCCAGCAAGCAGGAAGATGCTACTTACAGCAGCTTCTTGGGTACTGAAGCAAGTGCCGGCACAGGCAGGAGGTAGGATCTAGGAGTCAGCTGGGATCTTGCGGTTCCAGATAGCCTGTAAAGGGCCATCACATTTAAAAAAAAAAACATAAATGGAGTTGGACTACAGGGGAGGCCTATAAAGGGAAAAGCAAATAATTATTAAAAAGAAAAAAAGCAAACATGGCCTAACAGTGAAGGTAATAGACCTTCTCACTGACAATTCAGGGTTCGACTACAGGAGTATCTGGAGTCATTTCCCTCCTTTAATTTTCTTTCACCTGCAAATGTTTAAGGCTCATACTGAGAGGTGATGTTACTATTTTTAAATGACAAATACATTATTCTTTTCAAAGTGTGCAGAAATATCTCATTCTAACTTTTTCATACATCAAAGCATGAACAACTCTGTCTCTCGCCCTCTCACTCTTTTTTCTCTCTCTCTATTTCAATCTCTTTCTCCCACTCACACACCCAGTTAGTCCCTTACGCAGCCACTCATAGACACACTCACCACAGACCAACTCAGACATTCACGCACCCATTCACAGACCCACTCAAACCCTTGTGCACTCACTCACAGCCCTACTCAGACCCTCACCCATCCACACACAGACCCACTCAGACACTCATGCACCCACTTGCACACCCACTCAGACTCTCACACACTCACAGACCCACTGACACCCTCATGCAGCAACTCACAGACTTTCACTGACACTGACACACCCACTAAGACACTGATGCATGCACCCTCACACCCCCGGACTCTCACCGCTACTCTCATCCTAAGATACACCCTCTTACAGCTAATCTCACACTCAGAGAGACAGGCTACGGTCAATTCCCTCCATGTGCTGCCAAAGGGCTGTGCACAATATAGGGTTGGGTGGTTGGGGAGGGTTAGCCGCAGGGTCTGGCTGCAGGCTAGGCCTTTCAGGCAATGCCTGCCATGCATGGGCAAAGGCTGTGCACAGTGCAAGGTTGGGTGCTTGTAGGGGGTTGACCTCAGGCCCTGTCGCCAACCTCCACCTCTCATGGCCAAAGTTTGTGCATGGCAGTGGTTGGATTAACGTATAGTTATGAAAATTACTATACTTTTAAAAAAACATAGAAATTCACTGATAAAACCAAAGGTTACAGGGACATTATGGTTAGGAAATAGAATTTTTTTTAAACATAGAAATTCACTTAACAGGGACGCTATAGTTAGGCTCACATTTCAAACATACAAACCATAGAAATTCACCTGTTATAGTTAGAGTTATCTGAAGTAACTATAACTCTGGCCCTAAGGTAACTATAACTTGCACCCTCGCCATGCACTGCTAATTACCCCACAAATTACAGCGCCCATGACATCTTTGATAACATCACTGATAATATCAATGTAATATTTGCAGTAACATTTTTCATGAATAAACTGTGCATGGCGGGGGCGCCCCTCATGATCTGGAGATGATAGCACCCTTCCCCCAGATGCTAGGCCACTCACAGCTGGAATTATACTTATTCAGGATCCCAGGGTGAAGTTGAGGGGAAGCCATGAGATAACGGCTGATCAGACAATAGTCGACAAATGGAAATCTGTCAACCACTCGGGTCCTCACTCAGGGTTCTCCACACCATGCCTTCCGGGGTGGGCCCCAGTCTGCAAAGCATGGGGGAGAGTCAGTTTGGGACACGCTGTTCATAGTGGTGCCCAGTCCAACCAGGCACTCCAGTATACAGATACTTACCAAATTCGCACCCCTCGGGGAGGAGGCACAACATCTGGTGTGTGATGACTTGAGTTGCACCAGACAATCCTGGACACACAGGAAATATTACCAATGCTGTGCCTCCTTGGAATGAGGTACAGCATATTTTGCACAATGACTTGAGTCACAACAGACAGTTCCTGACCCACACAAAAAGTTACCAGTGCTGTACCTTCCTGGATTGAGGTACAGCATCTGTTGCAGGATGACTTGAGTTGCAAACCTTGAGACAAATCTGAACACACACAGAAAGTTACCAAAGCTGTACCTCCCTGGAATGAGGCACAATGTCTGGTGCACGATGACTTGAGTCACACCAGACAAATCCTGTCACACACACGCAAGTTCTGTGGTGCCGCATGAGGTAGAATGCCACACTGTTCTGTGTATGCACCCACATCTGAGGGTCACAATAAGCAGACAATGACCATGCAGTCAGATGTTGCATGAGAGAAATGCAACATGCTTGACAAAGACGTGCTATACTGGGTCCTGCAACCGGTGAATCTGCTCACTACCAACCAGACGCTTATGCTTGTCATGGCCCATAATGAAGTGCCACACTCCTTGAATGTGGGCAGTACTTTCAAGGATCTACACCAGGCAAATCCAGTCTCAGGGCTCAATACTTAGTTTCACACCTGCACCCCTGCTACCAGGTGGCATCCAGCACATGATGTAGGCACTTAAGAGGGCACCGCTCTCCAGATGACACAGGTAGAAGGTGTAGATCCCTCGCAGGAGATCTTTGATGTTCCTGAGACCTCCACAAAAAAACAGGGGGCAAGTCCACAAGCCCTCTGAGAGCACACTTCGAAGTGCCACACAGCAGCAAACAGTTTCCCCAGGCCATCCAAATGCAGGAATGGTGCGCGGTCCCTTCCTAGGGTAAATTCTTCTGGCAGTGTGCATCACATTCCCGCAAATGTATCTCTACTTTGTTGCAGTGGGGCACAGTAGTTATACTGTTGGATGTCTTTGAAGTTGGGGGAGGTTCAGAGGGCTCCCTATTGAACTACAGCTGTCTCCGCTGAATTATAGTCCTGTCTGCCATGGGGCTGTGGAATACAAATCTTAATCATTAGTGGGGCCATGATCTGGCTCGAGGAGGCCAAGGCCCATATTTATACTTTGTAGTGCCGCATTTGCATCATTTTTTGACGCAAAATCGGTGCACACTTACAAAATACAATTGTATTTTGTAAGTTTGCGCTGCTTTTGCGTCAACATAGGATGTAAAAATACATAAAAACACATAACTTATGAAACATTGTAGCCCTTGAGATGATTTTGGTGAAGATGTCTTCTTGGTGATGAGAGGCCCTTGGAAAAAGTATTTGAAGCAATGAGTGGATTGAGATCCCAATGGAGGTATGGATGTGGAAAGTCATTGGGGTGGTTTGTGGATCTTGATCCTATTAGATGTGAAAGTTCTTTGGAGCAGTTTGTGGCTCTTGATCCTGCTGGGGGGTACAGGTGTGGCTACTGAGAAGGTAATGGTACTCTGTAGAGTAGGTGCACTTAGTGGCTTGACTGCAGACCTGTTGGGCAAGAGCTATGTTTGGTTGTTATAAAAGAAAGAACATGACATCCTTGCATGTCACCAGTTATTAATTCCTGCATTTCTGTGATTTTGGTAAGACACTGGAAGGTGGCCCAACTTGGGATACCTGTGGCCAAACCTAAGAAAAGTGGCACTGAATCCAAAGCAGTGCCACTTTTCTTGCCAAGACTGTTGTCCTGGTCTTTGTTGGGCTGAGTTCCCTGTCTGTGCTTGCTGATGCCAGGTGTTGGTCCAATTACCTGACCCGTGTTGCGTAGCGCAGCAGGGGACTGACTTTTGTGTGGCTCCCAATCCATTTTCACTTGGGCCAATACCTGTCGAGACCTATGTCTTGGTTTCTGTGATTGAGAGTTTGACTTGATTGCTATTAAGAGCTCACTTCTAACTGACCTGCGTGATCCATCGTACCAAGTGGCAGGTCTAGGCACTGCCTTTCCCTTACATCTAGCTTGACCTAACAAAGCTGCTGCAATAAGATTTTTGGACACGTCTTTGCAGGTGGGATTGCACTCCTGTTAGTCAATCTCGATACAGAACACAGTTGTGCCTCCAATGTCATTGATTTCACTGAGAAGTCTTGCCTTTTGAGCAGGTAAGAATTTTTTCCTTTCATTGACAAACTTTATTTTTAAAAAGTTACCTTGTTTTATTATATCCACTTATCCACAGTTATAATAAAGGTTTGAATCAAAAGCAGGGATTGGGATAAACCATGCACGCACAAAATGTTTCTCAAATAAACTTCAAAAGGCCCAAACTAAAAACACAGAAATCAGTCAAGAGCTGTCCACACTGTCTGTTGTGAATTCCAAGTCAACAGATAAACAGATAGACAGCTTGGGGAGTTTAAAAAAAACAGGTTTAGATATTTTTTAATACAGCATATGTTAAAATAGATTTGCAGCAAACTGCTAATATTTACCTGTAACTGTAGTGTTTTGCTATATTTGGGTGCTGAATTTGCTAAAACTTGAGAGGCATCAAAGTATGAGTGCATGTTTATCAGTTAAATAAAAGTGGAAATGTACCATTTTTTATACAACTTATTTTCAAACCACAAAAAATTATGGATATGGAAATAAGATGGCTAACAAATAAATATGAATAAATATAGATGGAAATGTAAAAAAAAAAATAACATAAAACCAGGAGCCCTAGTTATTATTGTACGAAGTGGGGCACTTAGCAGCCTAATAAACACTCCCTGGTTTGGTCTCAACACAAGTCTCTTTGAAACTTTGCTTAACCTTTGAAAGCTATGGCACAAGTAGTTGGCAATTCCCTAGAGAAATGAGGTTTAAATTCAAGTAATAAAACCAAGTTTTACGTAAATACATATTAATACAAATAAACAGGAACATGAGATATGAATGTTTAAAGTTGTAAAGCAAAAAGTAGGTAGAATACGTATACCCCCAAAATATCACTTTGCATTTGACCGGGAACTAGGTGCAATTTCAGATCTACTGCATTGGAGCAGCAGTCAGATACACATACGGCATTATCCAAGTTTAAAATGTTGCCATTTGACTTAGATTAAGTTTTAGCTGTCAAAGACTTGCAGAGGGGCAAGGTCCAAAGCAGTACATGGAGAGGGATATTCGGTTCCATAAATGTCTTTGTTGATCTCCCAATGAGTGGGACAAAGTTGGATTATATAACTGCTTCACTGTTGAGAAAGAACTGACAAATTATCACAGTTCAAGACTTTATTCTTTATTGGGTTATGTAATTGGCTAGAAGAACAAGGCTGGAAACTATAGCTGGGCTAGGCTTTTCAACGCCAGATACTTTAGGGGTCAAGCTTAAATATGATTTGTGCAACAAAAAGCTCCAGATGAGGCAAATGTTGTTTTTATAACCATCAATGGTGCAGTCTCCCTGTCATGCCTCTGAATCGTGTTCTAGTCTTCCAGAGTTGAGAAAATGACTCAGTCCCACCTTTCTCCATCTCCTGGAAACATTTCAAATGGTAATTTTGAGAACACCATGGCCCTCTGAGAGGCTTTTCAGCCACAGCTTCTTCAAGCTTCTGTGTTCTGTGGTCAGCTGGCCCATCCTGGAGTCAGGCGACCCTATGCTTTTGGTTTCAGAAGGTCAGCCTCCTGACTCTTTTGAACAGTCTTGCTCCCTGGGTGTCAGCACTGTGCTTCACAATTACAGTATTGCATGAACTTGAAGCTCAAGCAAGCCCATACTTACAGTCTTTGGGGGGGGTCTCTCCCACCACAGATTCCTCTTAGTGAGCAATTGTCTTGGTCCTGTTCTTCCTACCTTTCATGGTCTCTGCTGAATCCTAGAGAGAAAGACAGAGACAGTTACTTGGGCACGTGTACACAGCGCACTGTGATGCAACTCGGTATTTGAGACCTGTGAAGACCGCAGAGTGATGTAACAGTGTATTGGGATCTTGTAAAGAATGTGTACTATGTTGTAATAGGGTATTATTGAACCTTGATTTGTGCACTGTGAACCAGTAGCGTCTCCCGATAACAGCACCAAGTAGTTTGGGAGCATCTATGGTTGAGACAGATAAGCATGTGCGACATAGGACTCTCAGAAGGTATCACACCTATGAGTTCCTAAGGAATGTAGTTCATTCTTGAAGGTGAACCTTGTTATAAAACCCCAGCACATACTCATAAATTTAGCTGCGAGTAGAGTAGTGGAGTTAGGCTTCCCTAAGTACCAAAAGGTAATTCTCGTTTTCCTTTAATTTCTCATAAACCCATTCTTGGTCCACACTAAAGTAGTTAACCTCACAGTGGGAAAGAGGGAATTGAGTGGTAAGCATGTCCTATTTAATCACTGGAGGTATAGCACAGTGAGTGCCGAAGTCACAAGCATATTCTTGATATGTTGTTTATCCATCTATAGTTGACTTGATTGGCAGCTTTTCCACCTGCAGATAGCAATGAAGAAAACACTCATTCACAACCAACCTAAACTACACAAAAGAAGCTGGGAGAAAGACATAATGCCCCCAAAAATTGGGTCTATGGGACCTGTTAAGGCTCAGGAAGGCAGCCATGCAGGCCCACCCCCTTGATGGTGGATTTCGGCCCTGGGGATGGGGTTCTTGGGGCCCAATAAAGCCCTGGGAGGAAGGCAAAATCCCCTTGCCCTCTTGTTTGTGGCTCAGCACTCAGAAATGGGGTCCCTGAGGCCTCACAGAGGCTCGGGGAGGGGAGCCATATGCACCCTACACCAAAATAAACATTCTGCATCACTCCAGGCTCTCTTGTTATGACATCTGGAATACTCTGTGAATTTGCAGCAAAACTGAAATTGTTATTGGCCATAGGCAGGTCCCTACCTGACCCTGTCTGATCTTTTTTGCTTTGTTTTAGAACTCAGGACTGAGTCCTGAGTCCTAAGATGACTGCCACCACATCCTTGTTGATATGACAGCATCCAATCAGATCTCAGCAAGATATCTATGGGGCCCTTACAATCCTCTGCGACATGAAATATATAAAGTTTTTGAGCATTAATTGCTCAGAAACTATTACATGGATTTACAGCAAATCACAAAAAAAAACACTCTTTCTGGACAAAGCTCATTGCTTTGGTGTAAATCAGTTCGGGTTGTAGTTGTGCCTTGAGTCCCTAGGCAAACATGAATGGGGAAAATGTGTTTTGCCCCCCTCCTCTTTTCTCACCCCCATTTGACAGAGTCTCCTTAAACATTTCATGCATAAAAAAGTAAAAAAGTAGCACTTTTTCAGAAGGTTTTGTGGAGATTTGTTAAATGGTGCCAAAGATATAAGCAAACCAGAAAATGCAAAACACAATCCTAACTATAAATACCTTCTTAAATTTGCTAACATCACTGGTCTCAACACCAAGTGAGCCAGCAACCTTCTTAGAAAAGTGTTCCATCTCCAATGCAATTCACCATCTGCCACGTTCATGGGCAGTTCAATATTTTGGCCACATTTCAAGAAAGACATATTAAAGAGTGTGGTCAACGTTATGCCCTTTACATAAAATTGCTGTTTAAGAGGACTACATTTTAAAGAGTATGTTATTTTGGGAAATCACATCATTTTAAAAGGGTATCTACTATTACATTACAAATCACCCCCAACTAATCACCAGGAACAGGATTGCGGTAACGGGTGTCGTGGGGCCCCCTAACAGGGCCCCACTAAGATTTTCAGTGTCTGCATAGCAGACACTGAAAATCGTAACGGGTGCAACTGCACCCGTCGCACCCTTTCCACTCCGCCGGCTCCATTCGGAGCCGGCATCCTCGTGGAAGGGGGTTTCACGCTGGGCGGGCGGGCGTCCTTCTGGCGGTCGCCCGCCCGCCCAGCGGGAAACTCAGAATTACCGCGGCGGTCTTTTGACCGCGCAGCGGTATTCTGGCGGTTCCCGCTTGGCGGCCGGCTCCCGCCGCCCGCCAAGTTCAGAATGACCCCCATAATTGGTGACATCACACCACACTTAAAGACAACTCCCCGCCATGCCTGGCCTTTGTCCGTGTGCACCAGAGGGTCAGCCACAGGTCCTGCAGCTAGCTCCCACAGGCATCCAACCCCACACACAGCCTTGGCTGCGCACAGCATGAAATTGGCAACTGTGACCAACACACTCAGAGGCAGCCAAACCTCCTCAGACAACCAACTACATGCCATGGATGCCCTTTCATCACACCTGGCATAGGGCTGACTGCAGGGCATGGCTTACAGCAGTGCCCTGCATCCACCTGTTTGCAGGTAGCCACCTGGAGGCAGCCAACCCTATGCAGCACATGGCCTTTGGTGCAGCATGTCATGGGATTAACCGCAGAGCCTGGCTTGCAGCCAGGTACTGCTTTCAACTCCCTGCAGGCCACCAACACCATGTTGCTTGCAACCTTTGGCCATGCAAAGCAGGGGGTTGGCCACATGGCTTGGCTTGCCATCAGGCTCTGTGGCTAAACCCCAATCAGGCTCCCCCCAACACAGCCTTTGGCATGCTCAGTGTAGGGTTGGCCTTCGGGCCCAGGGGAATAAATCCCCTGGAGCCAAAACATATATGTTAAGGGGGGGAGGGGGTGCTGCTCCCCTCATGGACCCTTAAGTGGCCCTAGGGACTGCTCACCCCCATCCCGTTAATGAATGGATTGGGATGGGGTCCCCAAAGCTTTGGAAGGGGAGCACACACTCCTCTCCCCTTAAACATATTAGGAGTCTGACTCCCACGGAAGCAAGATGGCCCAAAGGGAAAAAGGCTCCCAAGACCAGTCAGAACACTCTGTATTTAAATTGGCATTCCTACAAGACTCTCAAGAGACTCTTGCAGACCAAACCATCCAGATATACAAATATTTTTGTACCTTATTTTTTCAAAAACTACTGAATAGATTTACACCAAATTACAAAAAGCGCAACCTGTGGCCCAAGATCTAGCTCCATGCCAAATTTCGTGTAATTACATTCAGCAACTTTTGTGGTAGTGCTGCCTAAAGAAGTCCATGGAAAATGCATGGGAATTTATCTTTTTGGGACCACCTTTTTTTCTCAGCCCCAACTTCACGGAGAACCCCAGAACCTCCCAAAACATGCACAAACTAGGCAAAAAAGAGCACTTCTTTTTTAAAGTTTTGTGGAGATTCATCAAACGATGTCAACGTTGTAAGCAACACAAAAACAACTATTTCCTATGGAAACTCTGACCTAACTATAACTAACCAGTGGCAGCTGCCACTGGCTAATACATATGTGATTCTAATCCAGAACCCCTGAAACATTTTCTTTAAAGACAAATCTTTATTTATTCCATCTCAAGCTCTTAGACATGAAGTCCTCAGAATGTGTCACGACTACCCCGTCGCTAGTCACTTAGACATACAATCTACTCTGGAATTTATTTTTTGCTTCTTCTGGTGGCCCAGAAGGATACAGAGAATTATGTAACCTCTTGTTTAACATGTGACTGAAATAATTCATCCCATGCTCAACCTGCAGGTTATCTTCAGCAATGGCCAGTTGCACCTGAACCCTGGGATACTGTTCCATTGACTTTATTGTGGGCTTACCACCCTCTGAAGGAAACACTATAATTATGGTAATGGTTAATACGTTTTCTAAGATGGCTCATTTTACAGCTCTGAAAAAGCTTGAGAGAGATTTTTTTGATAACATGGGTTACCTCGTGTTGTTTTTTCTGACTGATCGCTCCAGTATGTCTCTCGCTTCCAGAAGTCCTTTTGTAAAACACTTCACATTGATATGACCCTGCCTTCCGGTTTCCATCCTCCGATGAATGGTCAGCCTGAACATCTTAATCCGGGGCTGGAACAATATTTTTGCTGCTTTTGCAGCTCTGCGCAATTGATCATCAGATTCGGCATTGGCTGAATTCTCTTCACACTGCTACACACACTTTATGTTTTTTTTTGTCTTTGTGGTGTTTATCCATTTACTATCCTATCTGGGTTGTCGCCTTCCACTATGGTTCCAGCTACCAGTTTTTTCCAATGAAACATTTTGCTGATTCCCACCAGGTTCCTGCCCCAATATATAAAATGGGGGACAAAGTATGGCTGTCCTCCAGATTTATTCCATGTCATATGTCACAAAACAAATTTCAGACCAGGTTTATGGCCCCTTTACCATATGATTTGTTGATTTCAGTTACTTCTACACTGGTATATCTATCCTGTTTTTTGTTCCTCTTAATGAAAGCCATTTCAATTATACCAAAATCATCACAGCTTTTAACTGCCTCCTCCCTGTTAGTCCTGGCATCCTGGGTGTGGTTTCCCCTAACTTTTTGCCTTCTAACCTTATGTTTTGCTGACTTCATTCTTGCTGATGTTTATTTCTCTGGGTACTTCACCACTGTTGACCAGTGCTAATGTGTATGTGCTCTGTACTTAAAACATGGTAATGTTGGCTTATCCACAATTGGCAAATTTGATTGACTTAAAAGTCACTAGTAAAGTATATTGCTTTTGCCCAGGCCCTATGAATTAAATTCTACTAGTAGGCCTGCAGCACTGATCGTGTCACCCACTTAAGTAGCCCTTTAAACGTCTCAGACCTCCTATTGCAGAGTGTATGGTTGGAGTTTTAAATTGTTATATTGACCTGGCAAGTTAAACATCTTTTCAGGCCCAAACCTTCCTTTTTAATACATAGCAGCCACCTCTAAGGTAGGCTCTTGTGAGCCCCAAGGGTAGGGTGTAGTGTATTTAAAAAGTAGGACATGTGCTTTTAAGTTTTACATGTCCTGGTAGTGAAAACTCTTAAATTCAGGTTCAGTACTGCAAGGCCTATCTCTCCCATAGTCAGTGTGTGATGGTTACCTTATTCCATTCAATAACTGTAATTCCCAACTGAGAAAAGGTAGAAAAGTTGATGTCTCTGGATTCACAATTTAAAATCACAACTTATGGTAAAGTCTGCAAGTCTTAGAATTCCACTTTTGGAAAGTTAACTTTTTCATACTTTAACCATCCAGTACCTTCTGTCTGCCTGTAAATACATGTCTACGGTGGGTGACAGCTGGCTTTTGTTCTTTCCCTCTAGGCAATCACACATAAAGGGAGCTTAGGTGTGATTGATGGCCATCAACATCCTGATGGGCCATTCTGGGCAAGATGAGAGGGAGGAGATGACACACCTAAATAGGCTGTGCCTGTCCCTACACAAAGGGCGTCATACCCTCTGTAGTGAGTCTAGAGCAGGGCAGTAAGGGCAGGGACGCTGTGCACTTCAAAGGTCTCTTTTTGAAGTCTCCTCTACTTCAAATACACAACTGGGTATACCACCATTTCTGTACACCTGGGGATACTCAGCCAGGGAGAAGGCCTGCTGTGCTGCTGAATAGATTGTCACTTGGTTGGACTCTGCTGGATCTTGCTGGACTCCTGCTCTGCTCTGCTGTGTCTGTCTTGCTTTCCTCCTTACCTGGGAGTGAGAAGAACTGGACCTGCATCTCTACACCCCAGAACCAATGTGACTCCAAGGGTTTGCTGGTTTGCTTCCTTTTTTAAAGTCTCAGGGATATCAAAGACTTCCAGCAACCCTGCTACCCAACCTGGCCTATGCCAACTGTGAGGCTTGCTCGGCCAAGTGGTGCTAATCCAGTCTTGAGTCCTTGGAAGTGGATTTTCTGTACTGCAATACACACATTGCTCTTGTTGTGCCTGTCAGAACCAACACATCTCCTTCGGCGTCAATGCACCACCTTCTTCGGGGACATCACATCACTGTCAGCGCACCTTGATAATAATGCCTGGCCTACATCGAAAGATGCCACTGACAACGCATCTCGATTTGCGCAGCTTAGAACTGATGCATTGCCTACATCCAAAGTGATCGAGGCCGAAGCATCACCTCCTCTGCTACAAGCATCTGGTCCTCCCAATAGTGGAACAAGGCACATTTCCAGCAGGACAAGGTTTTTCTCTGTATCTGACACATGTCCCATTGTGGTTGGACTGAACATTTGGATTTGACCTGGTCTAGCACAACCAGATAGCCCCAGTTGGCACTTTATGCTTTTGAGCGCTATGTCTGCAGATATTCTTTAAAAATTCATATCTCCGGGTTTTACTTATTGAATTTTTGTCATTTTGGTCTTGTTTTGTGCATTCAATTACGTTCTATTCTTCTAATTAGGTGTGGTGCATTGTTGTGTGGTGTTTTCACTGCTTTACTGTTTTAAGTGTTGCACAAACAGTTTACACATTGCCATCTACATGAAGCCTGACAACTCTATGCCAAGCTACCAGCAGGTGGGCACAGGTTAATTTAGGTTATGTAAGTGACTTACTCTGACTAGGATTGTGGATCCTGCTTGGACAGGGCATATACCTATGACATCCAGAAACCCAGTTTCTGTTTTAGTAGATAATGTTCGTATGTATGAGGTACAAGAGATTTGTTATTCCAGGTACTATCGAGGAAAGCTGCAGTTTTTGATTCAATGGAAAAGTTATCCACCTAGTAAACAGTCCTGGGAGTGTGCTTCATCAGTTCTTGCTCCTGCCCTGGTTTGCTGTTTCTTTCAACTGTTTCCAAGGGGCATACTGTTGAGCTGCTATGGCATTTCCTTGCCAGCAGTAACAATGAACACTGGCCGTGAGTGGGGTGTTTTGCAGTGGCACATCATGCCCCTCAGCAGGAGAAGCCCACCATCGACAGAGTGCGAGGCAGACTCCAGGTCTAGTGAAAAACAGGGAGAGCGAGCATGGAAGCTGGCTGCCACCTTCCTCCATTAGACATATGTTACAGCGGCTGGCCTGTCAGTGTTGCCATATCGCTCGGCATTCCTCTCCTGGGGGCCATGCTTCCTTTCTAAGAGTTTCCTCTTCCCAGAGTGCCTTGCCCATTCTTCTGGGAAGATTTGTAATTTTCCAGTTCAAGATGGCAGTGTTCCGTAGAGGTCTGAGGGAAGCTGCTCAGCTTAAGATGGCACATGAAGGTGGTCATTACGAGTTTGCCGGTCCCAGTACCACCTGACAGTGGTGGTAGTAGCACTGCCACCAGCCCGACAGAGAAGACTGCCATTTTATGACCATGGTGTTCTCAACGGAGCACAGCCAATTCACAATTAGTACCGCCAGTGCAGATAGACTGCTACAAACAGCTGCAGGCATCTCCAGTTTGGCAGAGATCATGTTACCGATGAGTCTATTACAAGGTTGCACACCACCAGGATTTCTGGTGATGTCACACCACCGCTAAAACCCTGGCGGAAAAAAACACTATGGCCCTCATTCTGACCTTGGCGGGCGGCGGAGGCCGCCCGCCAAAGTCCCGCCGTCAGGTTACCGTTCCGCGGTCGAAAGACCGCGGCGGTAATTCTGACTTTCCCGCTGGGCTGGCGGGCGGTCGCCTTCAGACCGCCCGCCAGCCCAGCGGGAAAGAGGCTTCCACAATGAAGCCGGCTCGGAATCGAGCCGGCGGAGTGGAAGCTGTGCGACGGGTGCAGTTGCACCCGTCGCGTATTTCACTGTCTGCGCAGCAGACAGTGAAATACATGTAGGGGCCCTCTTACGGGGGCCCCTGCAATGCCCATGCCAGTGGCATGGGCACTGCAGGGGCCCCCAGGGGCCCCGCGACCCCCCCTACCGCCATCCGGATCCCGGCGGTCGGACCGCCGGGATCTGGATGGCGGTAGGGGGGGTCGGAATCCCCTCGGCGGCGCAGCAAGCTGCGCCGCCTTGGAGGATTCAATGGGGCGGCAGTACACTGGCGGGAGCCCGCCAGTGGTGCCGGTCCGACCGCGGCTTTACCGCCGCGGGCGGAATCCCCATTGGAGCACCGCCGGCCTGTCGGCGGTGCTCCCGCGGTCCTCCGCCCTGGCGGTCTTTGACCGCCAGGGTCAGAATGACCGCCTATAAAAGGAGATACTAACTTTCCGGAACACTGACACGTTCGTAGCCCCCATGGAACCTGAACTTGAAGTCTTACCACTGCTCCTGCTCACACTATGACTCTGGGACCAGTGACCGCGATAAAGGCAACAACTGTAAGTACACCCACCTAGCACAAACTGGAGGGAAGGTCATTAGTTCACACACACACACACAACACCCATGATGGCTACTGATGGCCACAAACACATGCAGTCACAGACCCATGCCAACACACACACCACCATACGCACACACAAACTACCCACACCACGGCCATAACACATGTGCCATTCACATACCACCCTGCACACACGCATCACCGCCAGTGTCTAACACAATCATACAACACACCACTGAGTCACAGAGCGACATTACTACCGCAACCACTGAAATGCGTTGGCACGCAAGTCTACTGTACACATCCACATGACAATACATACTGACAACAACACATAAAAACAGCACACAAACAATCAACACCATCACACTGCCAAATATTATGCCAGATGTTACACTACATCCACACAACACACAACGCATATGACATATCTATCACCACACACACAGACGCACACACAATAACCACACAGTGCTATACAACACCATCACAGCACATCACACTACGTAGAATGCACAATTTTGCAATGCAAATGTATGAAGCTACACAAACATGTCACAGACACAAAACACACACAAACTAAATCACACAAATACAACATATCCATGTCGAAGGAAAGGCAGGACAAGTATGGACTTGGGAGGGGGGTCCTTGGACTTGGGTTTGGGTTTTGGCAGGGAGGCCTTGGGTTTTGGTTTAGCTTTTGTGGGAGGGTTCTTTTCTTTAGGCTTGGGAGGGGTGACTTTGGGTTAGCGGGGATCGATCTTTTAGCAGGGGAGGGGGATGGAAAACAGCAGGGGCGGCAGGGGAGGACTGGGAGGTGGAAGGGCTGGACTTGGGGAGGGACACATGGCACTTGGGGGGGCCATAGGGTTGGTAAGGGGTAGGGAACAGGGAAAAGTCATAAACAAAATGTTTTTTAGGGACACAAGGGCAGTCATGGTAAAAGGGTTTGGGAGTACAGGGAGAGGAAGTGGTTGTAAGGTGTGTTTGTGTCAGTGTCTTGGGTGCAGGTACGTGGGTGGAATGAATGTGTGTGCTGGGTGTCTGGTGGATGGCCAAATGTGGGTGTTTAGGTATCATAGGAGGAGGGAGGAGAAGATGGATGGAGATGCCATGCTGGATGAGGTGGCCTTCTATTGGGGTACTGTCTGCAGGTATGGTATATATGCTGCATTTGGCGGTGGCAGTGGTTGTGGTGTGTGCGCATGTGGTGAATGGGGTGGATGTACACAGGTCAGTTATTGTGCTGACTGTCGGTATGATGGGACTTGTGGCTGGATCAGGGATGTTGGTGTCATGCCAGCAGGTGTGAGTAGTGTAGTGTCTGTGATGGAGGGGTTGGTGGGGAGTCAGTGTAGGGCTCCTACACTGCAGGTGAGTGTTGTCCATATGCATGCCGGTGTGTTTTGTGGTGCCCATGTTTGTCACTGGGAACCGTGTCTGTTGATGTGGATGAATGGAGGTGCAACTGTGTGCTCTGGATGGGTGTGGGGAGAAGGGTGTGGGATTGGGAAGAGGTGGCTGGAGGGGGAATGGGAGACCACGGAACACTAGCTGCAGTCAACAAGGAGGTTAGAGTCTGAAAGGATCTCTGCAGGCCATCCAGAGTACTGTGAATGCCTCCCAGGTAGGCATTAGTCTGTTGAACTTAAGCTGCCAGTCCCTGGACGGCATTCACAATGGTAGACTGACCCACAGAGATGGACCTCAGGAGGTCAATAGCCTCCTCACTGAGGGCAGCAAAGATGACTGGGGCAGAGGTGCCTGCTGTGAAGGAGACGCCCACCCTCCTGGGTGAACGGGCACAGGCTACTGGGCTGAAAGCTACAGAAGGCAGTGTTAGTAAGGGTGGTGGCGGACAACGATGGTGCTGGGCTGATCCCAGATGGGTCCGCCACCACCAAAGAGTGTCCATCAGAGGAGGGATCCAAAGAAGATGTAGAAGATCCGGTCTCCCCCATGGCACTCCCCTCGCCCTCTGTCCCACTGGTTCCCTTGGCTCCAGTGGTATCAGCTCCTGGGTCCCGTGGTCTGCTGCTTCCCCACCCACCGGTGCCCCTTCTCCTTTGCCTGATGATGCTGATGCACACATAGAGAGAGGAGGAGAGGGAGGGAGGGAGAGGGAGAAAAATAGGGTAGAAAAGGGTAAATACCTACCTAACATTTACACATATCAACATGTAGATCTCTGATAAATATCATGGAAGGGCATGCAATAAAAATTACACTTCATTACTGCAACTTCCCATTGGGGAAGGCAAGCTTCAATGGTCATAAATCAGCAGTTATGGCCACAATTTGACATAGTGACTTGGTGAAGGCTGTGACTCTGCATAGCAGTATTGTAGTTGCCAGTGCTATGTCATACATGACATGTAAGCACAGTGGTGAGACTTCAAGGACCTCCCAGGGGACTTACCACATCTAGTACCATCCCATTTTTTAAAAGACAGGTTCAGAGAATGATAGCTTCTAAACCTGAAACAGATGTGCAATTTGCCCACATGTAACACAACCCCCATGGTTGTTTCCCTACAAATTGCATACACTCTTAAGTTAACATATTGTTCAGCTACCATGGCAAAACTCCTGTCCCATTGAGACCCTTGATGTAGTGGCCCCCTTATGTCAGCCCCACAGTCAGTCTATGGCAGCTCCCGTACAATATGGAGATTGTCTCACTCAGTGTAGAATATAACTACCACTGGGATTGCACTTACACCTCAGATACACTCATGTAGATCGATGGAGCTGGTCACACACAATGCATAGGGTGTCCAAACTCACCCAATCATGGAATATGTCAATTGTACATCCATGACAGCATTGTATTGTCACACATGAATGATATAGAGCCTGCCAGGATGACTGATCCCCATTCTCGATGTGTATCTACTGCTGATCACAAGCACATCTTCCCAATGGTAAGTCACCCAATCCCAAACAAGGCCTGTGGAGTAACAGTCAGTACTCATCCCCTTGTAGCGGTTGTGCTGTCCTCAAGTGCCCATCAACCTCCGGGTAGGCACTGCCAAAATGAGGGCCATTAGGGGGGGTTAGGGTCTGACGGGCACCCCTTCCTCTTTGGGAACACATCCCCAGTTGGGCCTCTGTGGCCTTCCGGACCCAACGTCTCAGGTCCTCCCATCGCTTCCGAAAATGGGTGCTCTGCCTGCTATGGACCTCCAGGGTCCACACTTGCTTGGTGATGCCACACCAAATCCCCTTCTTCTGATGGGTGCTGACCTTCATGAGTGACAGAGACAGAAGGAGAAAGTCATGTAGAGTGGCACCACAGAACCAGCAGTGGACTACACACATCAGACACATCATATGCCCACACAAACATATCTTCATGGGACAAATGCATTTCCCCATGCCACTGCATGCATCTACTCCCTGTGGGGCGTGGCAATGCCTTTCAGCATCACACACACCCCTCTATCACACAGGACAATGGGATTGGCCTCACCTGCTCCTCTGGTGCCCCATGCAGCTGTCCACACAGGGGTAGAACCCCTTCCACATGTTTTCCTGCTCCTCCTGGGTCAAGGTTAGGGCCCTTTCACCTGCAGGACGTGGCATAGTGGCTCCCAGAGACAGTACACAGTACCTCCCATAGTGCAGGTGTTGCTTGCAGGAGTGTCAGGAGTCAAGTGAGCTAGGCAGCAGAAATTGGTAGCCACAGCCACTGCGTACATGACCATAACCGCCGACGGCGATCATCATTGGGCCCAGTCTCCCTTGGGCAGCACTGTAATCCAATGAGGAGTTGCACGATAGTTGTGACTGCTTATCACCATGACGACATACGTTGGTGGAATTAGGTCACTTCCATCTGTCCAGTGCACGCAGGACAGGCGGCTGCCATTTTAGACAAATTTCATGGCTTGTATAGGGAAAATAAGTGTGTCATGCCAGACATTTGTTCATATATGAAGTGTTGGCCTATGTTCTGCCCTAATGGCTATGCCCATACATGTGTCATTAATGACACAGTGGTGTGCAATGTGCTGATGTCAACTCCAGTGCATGTGCAGCTCCTTGGTGCCTCATAGATGGTGTCAACATATTTTGCACTGGAATAAGTACATACATGTTCCGTGCTGGGGCAATATGCTGCGGTAACATGGAACATTAAACATGTTTTTTGTGTGACATGCTGTTGGTCAGGGCCTGCAATGAGCAGCAAGAATGGATCACATGGTCCATCTACATGCCCTATATGGTATGTGTCAACTGTTGCCCATGTCTACAGTGTTTGTTGGGTGCACCAAGTAAATTATAAGTTAGCATGTGTACAGTGCACATCAACTTGTACATTCTCTTGTCTTTATCCTAGATACCCTGTAGTGGCGACAATGAGACATGCACAAGTGTACCGCCCACTAGTTGACCTTGCTGCACTGGAGGAGAGGCACATCATACAGACCTATCTAGCCGAATCTATTGCCTGCCATACGTAATCCCTATGCCATACCTCCCACAGTACAGGTTTTATCAGTGCTACACTTCCTTGCCTCAGGCTCCTTCCAGATTACAGTGGGCTTGGCAGCAGGAATGTCACAGCCCATGTTCAATCTTGTGTTGAAGGATGTACTGTGTGCTTTACTGAAACACATGGACAGCTACATCAGGTTCCCTTATTGTGTGGATTTGCCTACTGTGAAGGCTGACTTCTATGATATCAGACACATCCCTCATGTGATAGGGCCATAGATGGCACCCACATTGCTTTGTTCGCTCCCATTGCCAATGTACACGTGCATAGGAACAGGAAAAACTATTACTTTATCAATGTTCAAGAGGTGTGTCTCGCCGACCAGTATATTTTCCAAGTGACTGCCAGGTTTCCTGGATCTGTGCTTGACTGCTACACTCTAGGGAACAGCAATGTCCCACACATGAAGGCACAGCTTCAGAGAGAGAGGGCTTGGACCATTGGTATGTATGTAATAGTATGTGTGTAACTGTTGTGTCACCTGTCATCCCAATCTGCCTTGTGCCTCTACTGGTATTGTGACAGGTCCTACCTTTGTGCAGACAGGTGACTCTGGCTATCCTTACCTTCCCTAACTGTTGGCACCAGTGAGATCCCGTAGCACAGATCGGGAACACTGTTTCAATGAGGCCCATGGCAGGATGAGGCGTGTAATAGAAAGGACAGTTGTCCTACTGAAAGCCAGATTCAGGTGCCTCCACGTCTCTGGAGGTGCCCATCTCTACACTCCGCAAAAGGTATGCCATATCATTGTTGCCTTCTGCATGCTACTCAATTTAGCCCTGAGACCAGTGGCTGATGATGGTGACAAACAAAGTGAGGAGTAGGCAGATGATGACGGTGCAGCTGACTCTAGGACTGAGCTGATCAACCAATACTTCCAGTGACATACAGGTATGTTGTGTGTGTATTGTCAGGTCACAGATTTCCTATCTGCCTTCTGACATGGCCTGCTGGTCAGTTACATCAGTGGATGTGTTCAGTGTACCTATCCCTCTGTCTGGCTTGTGATGGGAGTCAGATTGCCTATCAGGAGCTGTCTTCCTGATCTCATATCTGACGTTTGTTGACTATGCGGGTTGGCAGGTTGCCATCTCCTATGTTCAGGCCTGTGGTGTTATCAGTCATGCAATCTACTGTGCAGATGTTTTGCCAACTATAGATTGTGTATTGAATATCACTCCCTATCCTAACTGTTTCCAGTGGCAGTCATGGACACTGGCCTTCCATACCAGTAGTACGTTTTTTTTTTTGGTTCATATCAGCTGTGAGCTTCAGAGTAATGCCAATGTGTTTCCTGCGATTGTGGATGTGACATGGTATACTGTTTTCCCATGCAGTCCCTGTCTCAGTCTATTTGGAGGTTGAATTAGTGGAGCTATTCTGGTATGTGCCTGAACGTGTGGCTCCCTTGAAACTGGATTTTGGGACATGTCTGAGGTACTGTGTGAACTGGTGGGAAATCCTCCCTCTCTTGTCCATGTAACAGACTTTTGGTAAATGTGAATTAACACGCATTACATTTTAGTGAGCACACATTAGAACATGTTACAATAAAGACATAAATGCATTTGGTGTATTCTATGGTGTTTAGTGTGCTTAAATTGTTCAACAGGTGATGAGTGGGGTCTTGGTGGATGTAATCATCAGAGTAGTTGGCCCAACTGTAGGAAATGCAGGTTCAGTGTTCAAGTGCCATGGGAAATGGAGAAATGACATTGAACAGTCAACAGGGTGTCTCAGTGGCACACAAGGGAGAATGTTCAGGAGAGGTTCACTTCCCGGCAGTGGGTTTAGTCTTGGCATCTGCTCCTGCAAGATGTCTTGATGGATGATCACGTTTCGGAGGGGGGGTTCCTCATCTACAGAGGGATGGGTGTCAGCGCCCTGTGGTTCCTCAGGCCTCCATTCTACTATCTGAGGCGGATGTTAATTGCTCATTTAGTATGTGGCTAGTAAAAGGGGCCTGCTGGTGGGTGGAGGACGCATGCAGGATGCTGGTGAGTTCCTTGAGCACCCCTGTAATGGAGGCCATGGTGGCATTGTGTGCCTGCCACTGCTGCCTGGCCTCCTGGTGGTAATCCCTTTGCAGCCTCTGGTTGTCCTCCAAGATGGTGAGTATCTGACCCATCTTGTCCTGGGATTGCTGCTATGCTCCCAGGACTTGGGAGATGGTTTGAAGGCCAGTCAAGTCCTTTGGGGCCCCATCCCCTGGCCCACAGGTGTCCTCCCACGCCCCTGGCCCCCTGTGCCTGTGCATATGGCACGCTGTGCCCACTCCCAGTTACACCACGACCTTCATCGTCTTAGGTGTGAGGGGGTGACTCTGGTCCCTGCACTGTGGGGCACACTACTGATCAACCAGTCCTTGGGACACAGGTTTGGGGACGAGGGGTTGGCTGTGATGTTGATGCCACAAGGGTAATGGAGTGATGTGGGCAGGCTGAGGCTGGAAGTGGTGGACTAACCAGTTGTCCCAGATGGGCCAGGTAAGTTGTCATTGTCCAGACATCCAGAGGCATCGTCCTCGCTGGGGCCTTCATCCTGGGGCATGGGTACCTGTGGACGATGTGAGAGAGAGTTGCATGGTGGAGGTGTGATTGGTAGTCTCATTGTGTGATGCATACAGTGTCTTGACTTTATTCCCAGTTAAGGCAATGACAGATGCAGCACTGCAGATATTGTTTGTGGGTAAAGATATAGAAATGGGTACAATGTTCCATTGAGGGTTGAAGAATGAGGATTGCATTGCTGCCATTGCCATGCAGTGGTCCTCAGTCGTAAAATTGGTGTAGCGGGTGCAATAGTTACACATGCAGGTGTTGCACTATGACGTGGACATTTCAGGTTATCATGTGGCTGGGCAGCTGCATTTTGGGAATTGTAGTGATGGTTACTGGCAGTGCTAAACATGCACTGGGCAGGGACTATGTGGGCACTGTGGCTGAATGGTGGTGTGGCATGCAGGAGCAGAGCATTAGGTGATTGGGTGGGGGGATGGAATGGAAGATAGGGTGACTTGGGGAGTTATAGGGTGGTGGGGTAGCATGCTGGACAGGAGTACTTAGTGCCACGGGAGTTTTAGTGATTTACCAGAGTCCAGTCCTCCGGTTATTCCAGTCAGGCCCTCAGGATGGGGATGTCCAAGGCCTTCTCTTCCCACAATGCAAACTCTGGGGGTGGATGTGTGGGCCTACCACCAGTTTTGTTCATGGCAATCTGATGATGTAATGCCATGGAACGCACCTTGCCCCGTAGGTCGTTCCACCTCTTCCTGATGTCCTCTATTGTACGTGGATGGTTGCCCACTGAGTTGACCCTGTCCACGATCCTCTGCCATAACTCAATTTTCCTGGCAATTGATGTTTGCTGGAAATGTGCTCCATACAGTGGAGGCTCTACCCTGATGATTTTATCAACCATGACCCTCAACTCATCGTCTGTGAATCATGGGTGTTTTTGACGGGACATGGTGGCTGTGTTGTGAATGGGGGTGTGTGTTGTGTGCAAGGGTGCAGTGTAGGGTGCTTGGTGGGGTGGGGTGTTTGGTTGTTTGTGCTGGTTGTTTAGTGGTGTTTGTGTGCTGTATCAATGGGTGTTTTGTGTCAATGATGCAGTTGTGTGGTGTGTGCTGGGTGCTGTGTGTGATGTGCCTATGGTGTAGAGATGCAGAGTATTACGTTTATTTGCTCCTTGCTGTCACTGTTAGTCATTTGTGTTGCAAAGGATTGTGGGTTGTGTGGAGGCATGTTTTATAGTGGTGTATGTAGGTGTGTGTGGTGTGTGTATGTGTGTTAAGTGTGGGGTATTCAAATTGTCCAATGTGGTTTTGTGTTCTGGTGGAGGTGATTCTTTAACCACGGCGTTTGGCACCACCAATGGGTTTCCGCCGTGTAATGACCTTTGTGCTGATTTCTGGGTCATAATCTGAAGGGCGGTGCTGTTCCGCCCTCGGTCATCCTGGCAGTGTCAGATTTTTGGCTGTATTTTGTCAGTGTTCTGTGTGTGACTTGTAATACAGGGGTCAGATTGCCCCCTACATGGCGGTCTTTTGGTGGCTGCTACCACAACAGTCTTCCAATGCAACGTGGCTACTGGAAGGGGTCACTCTTATGTCTGGCAGACAATCACTGTGAAGGTTTGGTCGAAGAATATATAGGCATGAAGCATGGCATCTAATTTCTGAAGGTAATACACACAGGCCTAATGCAGTAGTAAATAATAACATACACACAAATTACCTCGTTTTTAGTTTCTTGTTCATTGCCCCGAATAAATCATTAGAAGGCTACAGCCTTGTTGATAAACAACTTCCTATTTTGGCTGAATGGTAACACATTAGCATGATTTTGGTTAAATGCCCTTTCAGTGAGGACGCCTATAAACACTGTTAAGAGATACTTCATTGTATCCATTATGGGCCTGATTCTAACTTTGGAGGACGGTGTTAAACCGTCCCAAAAGTGGCGGATATACCACCTACCATATTACGAGTTCCATAGGATATAATGGACTCGTAATACGGTAGGTGGTATATCCGCCACTTTTGGGACGGTTTAACACCGTCCTCCAAAGTTAGAATCAGGCCCTATGTATGTAGTATTTGTACCATGCAAACCTAGAACAGTTCTGTACATGTTGAAAAGCAAAGATACAATCAATGAGTGATTGGAGGGGAAGCTGATTTCTAAGCGTGAGAGTGGGATACTACTGCAAAATCATGTGTGATCTTTAAAGGTTTGATAGCTTAATGATATAGGTGTATATATATATATATATATATATATATATATATATATATATATAAAAAACCTAGTGGCGGCCGCCACTATGTAGTTATAATTAGGATCTGGTTACTATAGAAAAAGTGTTTTTTTAACTTGCAAATGTCTTTGGCACTGGTTTACAATTCTTCACGAAATTTTACGAAAAATTATGAGGCTCACATCTGCTTCTGTCTGGAAAGTTTCGCTGTGATCTTTCAAGCGGGGCCCAAGAAACAGAAGGGATCCTAAATGTGTTTTCTCCTTGTTAATTTACATAGAGATTTTGAATAGCAATAGCAACCAAACTGCTGGATGGAATTACACCAAATTTGGCAGAAAGCTAGCTCATGGTAACATTTTTGTGATTTGGTGTAAATCCATTCAGTAGTTTTTCATTAAAGAAAACTAAAATTTGAATACATAGGGGTGCAAATCCTCCACTGATCATTCTCGGATTCTCCTCAGATTCACAAATCCATGTGCCACCAGCAATGTAGTGATTGGCAGCTGTAGACTGAGAAGAAAGTTGCAGCCACCATTTTGTTTATCAGGACTTGATTCCCAGTGGGGAAAATAAACATAAAAAGTTATAGAAGGGGCCATGTTAGAGGTACCTTGACCCCATAGGACTGATGGAGGGGTCTGTGATGGACCACTCATAGGCAGGAAATTGTCAAAAAACATTTTTTACCACACAAGGAGCAATAGATGCTCCCTGATCCAGGATCCTTCCCAGATCCTCACAGATTCAGGTAGATTTAGGTGGATTCAGAGAGGATTTGTGGATCCAGACCCCAATTTAAAATAAAACAAACTTATTCAGAGATCCACACACCTACTAACACACTCATTCACACACCCACTTATACACCCACACAACCATTCACACACCCACTCACACACCCATACACCTACTCACAGACTCACAAAACCACTCACACACCCACTCACAGACAGACACAGCTACTCACAGACCAACTCACACAACCATTTGCTCACATTCACACCCACATACACTCCCATACAGCCACACACGCTCTCACTTACCCACCCATGCAGCCACTCACACACCCACTCAGAGACCCTCAAAACCACTGACACACTCACAGACCCACACAGCTTTCATACACCCACTTACACACTCACACAATCACTCATACACCCACTCACACACCCACACAGCCACGGACACACTCACTCACAGATCCTCAAATCCACTCACACACCTACTCACAGAGCCACACAGCTTTCACACACACCATTTACACACCCACTTACATACCCACGCAAACACTCACACACCCACTCACACAGGCATACAGCCATTCACACACCCACTCACAGACCCACAAAACCACTCAAACAGCTACAGAGCCATTCACATGCCTACTCACACAGCTACTCCCACATCCACTCACTGACCCACACAGCCAGTTAGACAAGCACTCATACATCCACCACACACTGACACGCTCATTCACACACCCCAGCACACATCCAGGTTGCAGGGACATTATAGTTAGGAAAGAGCATTAAACCCATAGAAATACACTGAAAAAACTATTGTTAAAGGAATGTTATAGTTAGGAAGTATTTTTTTTTTAAACCAAAGGTTTCAGGGATATTCTAGTTAGGCTCAGATTTCACTCATACAAAACCATTGAAATCCAGCAGTTATAGATGTAGGTTTTTCAAGTAAATGTAACTCACTGCCTAAGGTAACTATAACTTGTGTCCCCCTATGCACTGCTAATTACCCCAGATATTACAGCACTCATTACAACTTTTATAAAATCATTAAAATATCAATGTAACATTAGAAGTCAAATTATTGAAGAAAAAACTGTGCATGGTGGGGATGCAAGTTATAGTTACCATAGGTCGCAAGTCACACTGTTATCAGCTACACAACCTGTGAACTCATGAGCTTGTGTATGGATCCTTCCAATGCCTCCAGTGGGTCCATAAACCTGGTTCACTGGACACCAGATGTGGTCTCTGCAGTTTCTCACCTTTAACCCTCTCATCTTCTAAAGTTATAATATGCCTGCAGCACCAGAATAGGATTCATAAAAAAAATAAAAAAATCCTAATTGTATGTCAGTGGTTAAGCACAAGATTGAACTGCATGATTTTGTGGAAGAACTTAGAACAGATGCAATTAACTGAAACATGGCTCAATGTGGATTCCACCCTGGATATACTTCATGCCTTTCAATAGGGTTGCACAATGGTTAGGCAAGATAGGCCACTATGGGGAGGGGAAGGAATTCCCATAGTTTAAAAAAAATATTTTAAATGCTCTTTTTCAGACCTCCCTATCAAAGGATGGTAAGCCGTTTTTTTTTTCTCTGACACTCTTAAAAACAATTGTTGTGTGTTCTTATGCATAGCCTCCTGGACTGGTATAGAGCTTCTCTACTGCATGAGCTGTCTGTCAGGAATTCAGTAGCAGGAACTGTTAGAAATGGGGTCTCTGGTTGGCAGTCAGTTTGCACTCTGTCCAAGCACAGACCCTCACTATAGTCAGGGCAATCAATCAATCAATCAATATTTGTAAAGCACAGCTACTCACCTGTGAGGGTCTTATGGTGCTGGGGAGGGGAGGATCCTCATCCGAAGAGCCACATCTTGAGGTTGCTCCTGAAGATGGTGAGCAACAGGCGTTGTCTGAGGTGCCGGGGTTGGTGGTTCTAGCTCTTTGCTGTGGCGTAGATGAAAGATTGTCCTCCGGCAGTGGTTTTGAGGATGAGAGGGACGGTGGCCAGGGCCATCTGGGTGGAGCAGAGGGATCTGGTGGAGGTGTGGAAGGAAACACAGTGGTTCAGGTAGGCTGGTCCTGCCTTGTGAATGGCCTTGTACGTGTGGGTGAGAAGCTTGAAAGTGATTCGCTTCTCGACCGGTAGCCAGTGAACGGTCCTCAGGTGTTGGGAGATGTGTTCTCAGCGAGGGAGGTCAAGAATGAGTTCTGGATGAGTTTAAGTTTTTTCATGTTCCTAGTTGTGGTGCCGAAATAGAGGGCATTGCCATAGTCGAGCTTGCTAGTGACTAAGGTGTGGGAGACTGTCCTGCGACAGTCTGCTGGGATCCATGAGAAGATCTTCTGAGGTTTGCAGAGTGTGTGCGAGCAGGAGGAGGTGACAGAGTTTACCTGGCGGATCAGGGATAGGGAGACGTCCTAAGTTGCGGGCATGCTCGGTCGGTGAAGGGGGAGGTGCTGAGGGATGATGGCTACCAGGAGTCATCCCAAACTGAGGTGGCGTTTCCGAAGATGATGAGCTCCATCTTGTTGGAGGTGAGCTTGAGGCAGCTTTCTCTCATCCAGGTGGCGATAGTCTCTCTTCCTGATTGAAAGTTTCTTTTGACCGTGTCCGCATCTTCGGTGAGGGAAATGATGAGTTGTGTGTCATTGGCATATGACACGATGTTCATACTTTGGCTTCGGACGATGGCAGCAAGATGGGCCATGTATACGTTGACCAGTGTAGGACTCAGTGAGGATCCTTGAGCAACTCCACAGTTGACTCCTGTGGGTCTGGAAGTGTAGGGCAGGAGTCTGACCCTCTGCGTCCTCCCAGAGAAGAAGGAGTGTTTCCATTCCAGGGCTCTTCCGTGGATTCCTATGTCATGGAGTCTGGAGTGCCGTGGGAGACCATGTCAAAAGCTGCTGAGAGGTCGTGGAGTATGACTCCTGCGGTGTGGCCACGGTCTAGAAGTAATTGGATGTTGTCGGTGGCTGCCAGGAGTACTGTCTCAGTGCTGTGATTGCTCTGGAACCTGGACTGAGAGCTGTCCAGGAAGTTGTACGGGCAGGGGTTCGAGGGGGATCCAGAGTAGGTGCTGTTCATGATGTTGACTGTTTCCTCTGTGGTGAACGTGGACCAGCTGTGGATAGTCTGGGTGAGTTCTGGGGGGGTGGGTCAGTCACAGGTTCCAGTGCCAGGATTTTTTCAGGAGAAAGCTGTCATAGATGTCCTGGATCTTGTGGTGGAAAAAGGAGGCAAGTTTGTCACAGAGGTCCTGTGATGGAGGGATGCTGTTGGCTTTGGAGGGGGCAACTGAGAAGAGTTCCTTAGACTTGGGTGTGGAGGAGTTGATGCACTCCTGGAGTGTGTCCTTACACCATTTATTCTCTAAACGTCTGTGGATAGGCTTTGATTCTTTGAGTTCGGTGAGGAACCAGCCGGCTTTCTTAGGTATGCATTTGGCCAATGTCATCCGGAGAGGGGCATTCGGTGATCCTTACATTGAGATTGCATGCTGCTGTGTTGGCGTCATCAGAGCAGCGAGGGAGGGATTTGGCGAGCAATGAGGTGAGTTCCTCATTGGTGATTACATTCCATTTCCTGTAGGGGGTCCTGGTGGCGCGGGTGGGGTGCGGGTGCGGCTCCTGGGTGTGGTGATTGTGAAGTGTATGCAATGGTTGTCCGTCCAGTCTAGGGTGGAGATGGTCTCAATGGTGGTCTGGTTTCTTGAGGTGAAGATAGTGTCCAGTGTGTGTCCTGTGATGTGTGTGGGTGTGGAGATCAGCTGTCTGAGGCCAAGGGTGGCGAGGTTGTTGAGTAGAGTGGTGGTGTTTGGGTCAGCGCGGTCCTTGAGGGGGAAATTCAGGTCGCTGAGGAGGAGGTAGTCAACTGATACCAGGGCCTGGGGGGTAGCGATGTCTAGGATGTCATCTATGAATGCTGGGCGGAGGGCAGGTGGCCTGTATACAGGGTGTCGCAGATGGAGGAGTTGTGGTTGGAGTGGACCAGGAAGTGAAGGTGTTCCATGGTGGTGCAGTGTTCTTCTGTGACATCCTTCACACATAGCAAAATGGAGATACGCATTGGAGGTACACACTTAAAATAACCCCTGCTGACCACCTTGGTAGCTTGGCACTAGGAGTCAGGCTTATCTCAAAGGCAATGTGTAAAGTATCTGTATCAATACACACAGTAATACAGTGAAACCACTGCAAAAGGGACACCACACCAGTTTAGAAAAATAGTTCATATTTATCTAAATCAAACAAGAACAAAACAACAAAAATCCAATATACACAAAGTCAAGATACGAATTTTCAAAAGAATAAGAGTCTTACCCCATAGAAAACAATGGAAACGTTGATGTTATACAAAGTACCTGGTTTTCATCCAAAATATAGCTGCACAGGTGAGTGTGCGTCAAAAAAGTCAGCAATGCATCATTTTCTCACTTGCAAACAAGACTGTACGTCATTTTCTTCTCCGGTCAGGTAGGCACTGTGCCGTTTTTCTTTCCCACAAGAGAGCAATGCATTGATTTCCGGACGGGCACCTCGGATCTGTGCAGGCTTGCTTTGATTTTTCATGCCCAGCGATGAAGTGTGAAAAAAACGGTTGTACGGTGTCAAAAAACTGCACTGTGTGTTTTGCGCAATTATCAGCAAACACAAGCGGGTGTTGAGTCATTTCTCCAGGTGCAATACATCGATCTATCAGCTGTGATTCAGGTAGAGCATCGATTTTAGCCGCAAAGCGGGAGGCGCGTTGTTCTTCAGCCACATTGCAGGTGGTGTGTCGAACATTTCCCCGCACAGCGTCCTGTATATTGATTTCAGTCCTTGTTCTGACAATTTCACCTTTCAAGGGCCCAGGGACTGGATAGGGCACCACTTGGCAGGGCAGGAGTCTCACCAGAGTCCGGATACTGGCAGAGAAAGTCTTTGATGGCCCTGAGACTTCAAAACAGGAGCCAAGTTCCACCTAAGCCCTTGGAGATTCTTCATAAGCAGGAATATACAGCAAAGTCCAGCCTTTGTCCTCTTTCAGGCAGAAGCAGCAACTGCAGGCCAACCCAGCAAAGCACAGTCACAGGCAAAGTGGCAGTACTACTGAGTCCAGCTCTTCAGATTTTCTCCTTGGCAGAGGTTCCTCTTGAATCCAGACATAGGGGGTCATTCTGACCTCGGCGGTAAAAGGCGCTTACCGCCGGTCAGAAGACCGCAATAACACTGCCGCGGGCGCGGGAAACCGCCACGGTCATTCTGACCCGCAACAGGCAAACCGCCAAAAACCCGACATCCACAAAAGTCTGCCACACCAACGGCCAGCGAAAAACTGGCGATGACCAAACCTCCACTGTCACGCCAACAGAAATACGCCCATTCCATTCCGACCCACGAATCCACGCGGCGGTCTTTCAACCGTGGTATTCCATTGGCGGTACACACCGCCGCGGTCAAAATACACACACAGCTCCAAAACACTGCCACATTGGACATTTTGAAATACACACACCTTAAACACATACAAACACCACTCCCACACACCCAACACAATATAAAACACACACCCACATCACCCACAAACCCCTACGACCACCATTTATTGACTAAGGCCAGAGAGAGACACCACCAGCTAGTACAGAGCATTCAGAGGCACATAACACCATCACTCACACAACATCCACGCAGAAAACACCACACACCACCACACTCACCACACTCATCACCACAAACACCACCCCACACCTCATCCACACCACCCCATGGCACCCCAAAGACACCCCCGGTTTTCAGACGCTGAACTCAGGGTCATGGTGGAGGAAATAGTTCGGGTAGAGCCCCAGCTCTTCGGGACACAGGTGCAGAACACCAACCATTGCCAGGAAGATGGAGCTATGGCAAAGAATAGTGGACAGGGTCAACGCTGTGGGTCAGCATCCACGAAATCGGGACGACATCAGGAAGCGGTGGAACGACCTACGGGGGAAGGTGCGTTCCATGGTATCCAGACACAACATTGCGGTGCAGAAGACTGGCGGTGGACCCCCACCTCAACCCCCAGAATTTAAAACATGGGAGGAACAGGTCTTGGCGATCCTGCATCCCGAGGGCCTCGCAGGAGTAGGCGGAGGAATGGACTCTGGTAAGTCTAATCTCAACTACTTCATCCCCCCCACCCACCGGCATGCCAAATCATACCCCCACCCTCCCCCCCCACCCCCATCACACATCCTCCTTGCTAATGTCTCACCATCACAACCCACCCATCCCAACACCAAGCCCTGCCTGCGACCACAAACCATGGACACCCATCACCTAAGTATGCCCACTGCACATACCCATCCCCCCCAAACCACCATCACAACAGCCCCCACAAGGGAATGCCAGCACTGGGGTACATGGGCACCCACCCATTGCACGCTATGGCAAACACAGAAGCAATAACCATACTCTTATACCCCTGCAGGACCCGAACGCCACGACACCGCCCAGGAGGGTCCAGAAATGTCCATTCCACCCCCAGAAGAGGCCCAAAGTGATGACAGCAGCTCTGTCTCCCTGGACCCAGATGACCAGCCCGTCCCATCGGGGACCTCGGGACAGTCAGTTCCCCTCAGACAGCCACAGGCCACAGCAGACCTACCCCCTCTGGGAACACCAGCACAGCACCGACCCAGCGGGCCCATGCCTCTGTCTCCAGGACACGTCAAGCAGCGGTGTGTCCACCACTACAGGGCACCCAGGTTAACCCACCACCCCAACAACAACAGGGACCTGGGGGCAGTGGTAGTGGGCACACGGTCCAGGGGACAGAGGCCCAGGGAAACGGGGGAACTGGGAGGGCTACTGTGCGACAGGGGGGGGACAGGCCCAGGGAACCCAATCTCCACGAGGCCCTATCCTCCACCATGGGAGCATACCACCACTCCCAGGAGATGATGGCGATGGTCCTGGCCAGGTTCCAGGAGATCCAGGTACTGCAGGAGGAACAGTTTATGGGGTTCAGGGAAGAACTCAGAAACATCAGTTCCGCAATGGGCACCATCGTTGTGGCTCTCAATCAGATTGTCAGCACATTGCGGGACCATGTGGCACCACAAAGGGCCCCTGTCACTAGCATGCACCAAGAACAGGCTACCACCTCCCCCAGCGCTAGTGGACAGGAGGACCCGACACAAGAACAACAGGCCACCAGAACCCCACCCCCTGCAAAAGGAGAACCACCCCGCAAGCGGGGCCTGAGATCTAGGAAGAAGACAGAGTAAGATTCCAAGACCCCCGCCAGGAAAGGATACCCCCTGATTGTCATCCCACTGTCCCACATTGTCACCCTGTCCAACCTTAAACTGCCCCTGCTCCACCTTCCACAGGCATATGGACAATGCACCTGTGAGACTGAAAATCTGGACTCTGCCATGGACATTCCTCCACCATCACCCATCACCGAATTGCAACCATTACCCAAAATTGAGCACTTTAATAAACACACTTATTGCACAAAAATAATCTGGAGTCTGCCTGTATTTTTGAACAAATGTATTACACAGAACCGTGCCAAAATGTCCAGTTACATTGTGATGACAACATACCACTGTCACACAGCTGTAGTCCATGGGGAAACAAAGCAGAGGTCACGGAGTGGGGCCCACATCTCTGAAATTGGAAGGGAAAGTCACAACTCAGTTAACATACACTGGGGGGAAACTCAGACAGTAGAGAGGCAGGAGACTTTAAGTAAATGTAAAATGCCGGTGTTGATTCTTACCTGTATGTCATTGAAAATACTGCTGTATTACTGTGTCCCTGTTGTCTGTGTCGTCCTCTTCGTCTTCCTCCTCTTCACTCTCCGCAGGCTCCACAGCTGCCACAACACCACCATCTGGACCATCCTCCTGCAGGAAAGGCACCTGGCGTCGCAAAGCCAGGTTGTGAAGCATACAGCAGGCCACGATGATATGGCACACCTTCTTTGGTGAGTACATTAGGGATCCACCTGTCATATGGAGGCACCTAAACCTGGCCTTTAGGAGGCCGAAGGTCCGCTCGATAACCCTCCTAGTAAACCCATGGGCCTCATTGTACCGTTCCTCTGCCCTTGTCCTGGGATTCCTCACTGGGGTCAGTAGCCATGACAGGTTGGGGTAACCAGAGTCACCAATTAGCCACACACGGTGTCTCTGAAGTAGTTCCATCACGTAAGGGATGCTGCTATTTTGCATGATGTACGCGTCATGCACTGACCCAGGGAACTTGACATTTACATGGGAGATGTACTGGTCAGCCAAACAGACCACCTGGACATTCATGGAATGATAACTTTTTCTGTTCCTGTACACCTGTTCACTCGTGCTGGGGGGGACCAAAGCAACATGTGTCCCATCAATTGCACCAATTATGTTGGGAATATGTCCAAGCGCATAGAAATCACCCTTCACTGTAGCCAAATCGCCCACCTCAGGGAAAACAATGTAGCTCCGCATGTATTTCAGCAGGGCAGACAACACTCTGGACAACACCTTGGAAAACATAGGCTGAGACATCCCTGATGAAATGGCCACTGTTGTTTGAAATGACCCACTTGCCAAAAAATGGAGTACTGACAGAACCTGCACTAGAGGGGGGATCCCTGTGGGTTGGCGGATGGGTGACATCAGGTCTGGCTCCAGCTGGGCACACAGTTCCTGTATAGTGGCTCTGTCAAGCCTGTATGTCAGTATGACATGTCTTTCTTCCATTGTCTGCAGGTCCACCAGCGGTCTGTACACGGGAAGATTCCTCCATCTCCTCGCAAGTCCCAGCAGACGGTGCCTAGGAAGGACAACATGGAGCACAGAGTCAATCAACCCACAGGTACGTTCCCACAGCTTGCACAGTACACGATTCTCAATGCATTGAATGTCTTGTATGAGTGTTGATGCAAGGCCTAGGTATGTGTGACGCAGTAGAAATTAAGATATGGGGGCCCTTGAAATGGCGGCTGCCTGACCTGTGAAGTGTGACAGTGGGATGTGAGGTCAATGCGCTGGCGTGGCACACCGTGGCGGTAGGCGGTCGAAGACCGCGGCGCAAAGCCGCATTGGTCAACATTGAACCCTATGGGTTTCAGGAGCCAATGACGATGTGCGCCGGTGGTCGCGGTACGCACCGCCGCGGTATGCACCGCCGCGGTACGCACCGCTGTGGGCGTGACCGCCATTTTCTATCTGTTTAATCACTCGATACCTGATCATCCACAGGAGAGGACCTATTCTGCAAGTGCTGCTGTGACCTCGGTCTGGAAGAGACAATGGCTGCTGCGACTGGGGAAAGGGCCCCTGCCTTCACTTCTGAAGAATTGGAGAAACTCGTGGATGGGGTCCTCCCTCAGTATGCGCTACTCTACGGTCCTCCAGACCAACAGGTAAGTACACTGAGACCATGCTTTGTGGCCAATGCCTGGGTTGAGTGGGGTGAATGAAAGATGGTGGGGAGGGGAGCGAATGAGGCATGCATCAAACGACAGATGAGAGCATGTGCCACATGGCAAGGGTGGGGATGGGGTGCCACTCACATCGAGCATGCAGAAGGTGATGTTTTTTTTTTTTCTCCCCCTGCACATGTCACATAGGTCAGCGCCCATCAGAAAATCGACATTTGGCGTGCCATCGCCAAGGACGTCTGGACCCTGGATGTCCACAACAGACGGCGCACCCACTGCCGGAAGAGGTGGGAGGACATCCGCAGCGGGAGCAGGAAGACAGCGGAGGCTCTGCTGGGGATGGCCTCCCAACGTAGGAGGGGTGCCAGTCGTACTTTGAGCCCCCTGATGTCCCGGATCCTGGCGGTGGCCTACCCCGATTTGGATGGGCACGTGAGGACATCACAGCAGACACAAGGGGGTGAGTACAAGCACATTCTGCTGATTTTGCGCACATTGGAGGTGTCTGGGTGGGGGAGGAGGGCTGTGGGAATCCCTAGGCCAGGGCGATTTCTGTAGGCTAGGCCCCTCCGTTAGGCATGGCCCTGTGCCCCCGCCCCCCACCTCTGTAGGTTGCCTAGTACAGCTATTCATGGCCTGTGTCACCTATGTGTGTAGTTGTCGTCCATAGGCTTGTAGGCCATGTCCCACAGATTGAGTAGTGTACCCCAAGTGCGCGGCGTAGTGCAGGGGGCTTCTGTGTCTGTCCTCTCCGCCAACGGTTTCGCCAATGCATGCACTCAACATGTCTTTGTTTCTCCACCCCCCCCTTTTTTTGGTGGTCTTCCTGTTCATGTGTGCATTAGCATCATCAGGCGGAGAAGAAGTGGCATCGGAGCACGAGGGAGCTGCATCTCACATGGCCATGGAGGGCCATGCAACTGACTCGGATTTCACCAGTGAGACGGAGGGCGAGGGGAGCTCCACAGCGGGGACACGTGGTGACACCAGCGACACAGACACGTCCTCGGAAGGGAGCTCCCTTGTGGTGGCGGCAACATCCGTGCCCACAGCAACAACAGGTACAGCCGCCACCCAGCGCACCAGCTCCGCCCTCCCAGCAGCCCCTCAGCGTTTGCCCCATGCCCACTCACCCAGGAAGGTGGGCATCTCCTTCGCCCCAGGCACCTCCGGCCCTGCCCCAGTTACCCCTGCTGCCCTCAGTGAGGAGGTCATTGACCTCCTGAGGACGCTCATTGTTGGGCAGTCTACCCTTTTGAATGCCATCCAGGGTGTAGAAAGGGAGGTGCACCGGAGCAATGCATACCTGGAGGGCATTCATTCGGGTCAGGCTGCCCATCAGCGATCGTTCAACGCTCTGGCCTCAGCACTGATGGCAGCCATTGTCCCTGTCTCCTGCCTCCCGCCTCCAACTTCCTCAACCCAGTCCCACTCCCCTGTACCTCTGCCTATCCCAGACACACCATCAGACCAGCCTGCACACACCTCAACACCCAAGGGAAGCTCATCCAGACATAAGCACCACACATCACACAAGCATTCACCCAAGCAACATCCACATGCAGACATGCCAACAGCCACTGCCTCCTCTGTGTCCCCCTCCTCCTCGTCTCCCTCCTCCCTCCCTGTGACGTCTCCACTCACACTTGCATGCACAACATCTTCAGCCACTACGTCCATCACCAGCACACCCACCAGAACACTCCGCACACGTGCAGTCACCACCCCCACTACCATTTACACGTCCCCTGTGTCCTCTCCCAGTGTGTCTGTCACCCCCTCTTCCAAACCACAAAAACGCAGGCACCCACCCACCCAACAGCCATCCACCTCACGACAGCCTCCAGCACAAGCACCTGCACCCAAAGACACCAGACTTCACTCTCCTACAACCACATCCTCTTCCTCCACTCCCATACCCACTACAACTACCCGTCCCTGTCTTTCTAAATTGATTTTCCTTTCCAACCTTGACTTCTTTCCAACAACTGACCCACCTCCTCCATCTCCCTCCAATCAGCACCTCAGCCACCACAAAACCTGGACCTACAAAGACAATAGTCCAAGGATTTTGGAGTCCACCACCTTCAAGGCCAGCTACTTCGGCTAGGAGTAAAGAGACGGCCAGCCATCCCCCGGAAAAAAAAGCCAAGAAAGCCAGTGCCCGGCCCGAGAGGCCAAAGACAGCAGGCTCCAAAAGCACTACCCTGGCACCGTCAGGGAGTGGGGTGCCACCTGGCACACTGCCAAAGGGAGGAAAGGGCTACAGACTAGCAGGGAAGGGTGGCAAGGGCAGCACGCCCGACAAGTCCGGCAGCAGGCGAGCTGCCCAGGAGGGCCCCACCAGTCCCATTCCAGGTGTGCAGGAGGACACCCACGGGCCCGGGACGGCAGCACAGGAGGGCCCCGCAAGCGAGAAGACAGATGTGCACGAAGGGCCCGGCAGACACATGTCAGGTGGCGAGTGAAGTCCATGTCATGGCCGGATCTGGTGACCTGGACACACATGTCAAGCACCGCTGAACAGGGCCCTTCAAGTCAAGCAAAGCTGAACAGGGCCCTTCAAGTCAAGAACCGCTGAACAGGGCACCGCCGTCTCAAGAACCGCTGAACAGGGCCCTTCAAGTCAAGCACCGCTGAACAGGGCCCTCAAGTCAAGCACCGCTGAACAGGGCCCTTCAAGTCAAGCACCGCTCCGCTGGGCCCTTCAACTCAAGCACCGCCCCGCTGGGCACTGCCGTCTCTGCACCGCTCCGCTGGGCCCTTCAACTCAAGCACTGCTCCGCTGGGCCCTTCATCTCAAGCACCGCTCTGTTGGGCACCGCCGTCTCTGCACCGCTCCGCTGGGCCCTTCAACTCAAGCACCGCTCCGCTGGACCCTTCATCTCAAGCACCGCTCCGCTGGGCACCGCCGTCTCTGCACCGCTCCGCTGGGCCCTTCATCTCAAGCACCGCTCCGCTGGGCCCTTCACCTCAAGCACCGCTCCGCTGGACACCGCCGTCTCTGCACCGCTCCGCTGGGCCCTTCATCTCCAGCACCGCTCCGCTGGGCCCTTCATCTCAAGCACCACTCCGCTGGGCCCTTCAAGTCAAGCACCGCTCCGCTGGGCCTTTCAACTCAAGCACCGCTCCGCTGGGCACCGCCGTCTCTGCAACGCTCCGCTGGGCCCTTCAACTCAAGCACCGCTCCGCTGGGCCCTTCAACTCAAGCACCGCTCCGCTGGGCACCACCGTCTCTGCACCGCTCCGCTGGGCCCTTCAACTCAAGCACCACTCCGCTGGGCCCTTCATCTCAAGCACCGCTCCGCTGGGCACCGCCGTCTCTGCACCGCTCCGCAGGGCTCCGCCGTCTCAAGCACCGCTGGCCCATTGGCAGAAGGGGCAGGCCCGCATCTGTGTCGGGCAGGGCTGCACGAAGCACTCTGGGCACTATGCCTCCTCCAGAACCAGTGGAGTCTGTAATCCACTTGTGAGACTGTGGCTTTGCACTCCCCAGGATGGCACAGTGGGCAATCCACCCACTGTAGAGACTTGTGAGACTGTGGCTTTGCACTCCCCAGGATGGCACAGTGGGCAATCCACCCACTGTAGAGACTTGTGAGACTGTGGCTTTGCACTCCCCAGGATTGAACAGTGGCCATGGAGGTCCCTCGTGTATCTGGCGTCGTGGACTCATCTGGCTGAGGTGCCCGCCCTTCTCTTCCCCCTGAGGTGCCTGTAGTTTTGCTATCTGATGCCCCTGCAGTGTTCTCTCCATTGGAGTCGGGTATCCTGTGTGGGCTTTGCCCATGTGTTTAGGCCCATTGGCCCACGAACAATGGCTGATACCCAATTTGGACAGGACAATTTACATATGTATATATAGTTATAGATGTTTGATATATTTTTTTACTTAGCCGTACAATATACTTCAAATTTCATGATCATTTTTTTTTGTCTTTTCATTCTTCCAGGGGGTTTGGGGGTGTCACTCTGAGTTGGTGCTCTGCATTGATGTGTATGTAGTTGTGGGTGAGGGTGAGGGTGGGTGTGTCGCGTATATGTGTCCCCGTAATTTTTTGCCTCCCCCTCCCCTGTGTCGTAGGTGCAGTACTCACCGTTGTCTTCTGCGCCGGCGTTCGTGCTCCTGGTAGAGGAGCAGGAAGACAATAGCTGGTAGGATGTGTAGTTCGGGTTCCATGCTGTCCAGATTCCTCATGGAGTGTGTAGAGGTGAGCGTTTTCCGTTCGTAATGGCTGTTTCCGCCGTGTTTTTATCGGCGGGGCTACCGCCCCGGAAAAGGTGGCGGATTGGTGGGTTGTGATAGGGTGGGCGGTACATTGTCTCCCGCCTGTCTGTTGGCGGTGACCGCCGCGCTGTTTGTTTGTCCGGCCGTGGCGGTCGGAGTGTTAAAGTGGCGGTCTCTGTTGGCGGTTTCCGCCAGGGTCAGAATTCCATTTTTTTTACCGCCTGCCTGTTGGCGGGTTGGCTGCCGCTTTAACACCGACCGCCAGGGTTGGAATGACCCCCATAATCTTTAAGAAATGTAAAGTCTGGGGTTTTTGGGTCCACTGTTGTACCCCTTTCTGCCTTTGAAGTAGGCAAACTTCAAAGGAAAGTCTCTTTTGGTCATAGGATCCTGCCTTGCCCAGGCCTGGCTCCAGACTCACACCAGGGGGTTGGAGACTGCATTGTGTGAGGGCAAGCACAGCCCATTCAGGTGTAAGTGACCACTCCTCCCTCCACTCTAGCCCAGATGGTCCATCAGGATATGCAGGCTACACCTCAGCTCCCTTTGTGTCACTGTCTACAGGAGATTCACAAACAACCAAACTGTCAGTCTGATCCCGACAGGGAATACACAAGCAGGCAGAGTCACAGAAGGGTTTAAGCAAGAAAATGCCCACTTTCTAAAAGTGGCATTCTCAAACTGACAATTTAAAAACTCACTTTACCAAAGGATGTATTCTTAAATTGTGAGTTCAGAGACACCAAACACTATGGGGGTTATTCTAACTTTGGAGGAGTGTTAATCCGTCCCAAAAGTGACGGTAAAGTGACGGATATACCACCAGCCGTATTACGAGTTCCATAGGATATAATGGACTCGTAATACGGCTGGTGGTAAATCCGTCACTTTTCCGTCACTTTTGGGACGGATTAACACCTCCTCCAAAGTTAGAATAACCCCCTATATCTTGATCTGCTCCCAAAGGGAAACTGAATTTAAGAGTTATTTAAAGGCAGCCCCCGTGTTAGCTATAAGAGAGATAAGCCTTGCAACAGTGAAAACCGAATTTGGCAGTATTTCACTGCTAGGACATGTAAAACACATCGGTACATGTCCCACTTTTAACGTACACTGCACTCTGCCCATGGGGCTACCTAGGGCCTACCTTAGGAGTGCCTCACATGTATAAGAAGGGAAGGTTTTGGCCTGGCAAGTGGGTACACATGCCAGGTCGAAGGGGCAGTTCAAAACTGCACCCACAGACACTGCAAAGGTAGGTCTGAGACATGTTTACAGGACTACTCATGTGGGTGGTACAACCAGTGCTGCAGGCCCTCTAGCAGCATTTGATTTACAGGCCCTGGCTACCTCGAGTGCACTTTACTAGGGACTTATTAGTAAACCAAATGGGCCAATCATGGAAAACCCAATTACCAAGATAATTTACACAGGGAGCACTGGTCAGCAGTGGTAAGGTGCCCAGAGCCCCAACAAAAGCAAAACAGAGTCCAGAACACAGTCAAAACATGGGAAGCAGAGGCAAAAACGACAGGGGAGACCAGGCCATGGATGCCTGGTCTAACAGGAACAAAGATTTACTTTTGCAAAAAAACTAAACGCCAGAAATGGATGAGAGCCCGGTGATATCCATATTGGCGGCATGGTAAGCCATCCACAAAACTGTTGTTGAAGGCCATCATCCGCAAGATTGCTACACACACCTGTTGTAAGGCAAATTATAAAATGTCTCAAAAGAAATATCACCAGCTTATTTCTCAGATACGACAAACATAATCACAGATGATTTTAGCTTGTGCTCTAAGTTAACTATAGCTCACGCCCTCACCATACACAGCTGACTACCCCATGTGACATCTTCTATGGCATTATTAATATTATTATTGCAACATTTGGAGCCGTAGTTGATTCATTGATTATGTTGACTTATCATTTAGAAATTGTAAAATCACTAAACCTCTACTATACTCTGGGAGTAAAAATGTGCAAGTCCATTCCTTTATGATAATCCTTGTTGTTTTTATCTATGGTCCCTGTGTTTTTTCTTCCGACATCTTGAAATGGTGCTAAATTGGGGCTAAACACAACATTACTTCCCATCTATAGTGACTCCTATGTCTAATGCTCCCAGGATCTCTTTTAGAGGCTCTTGATTGGCGTTTGTTTTACTATTATATGACGCTGCTATAATTTTAATGTAACAATGTTTTACTTTAGTACGTGTGAAAATATTGTGTTCTATAGTATACAAGATAATACATAAAACTGAGATGCAATCAGTAAATACCTTATCTCATTTCTCATTTTACTCCTGTTGTTAAACACTACTGTATTTTGCCATCCTTTAGTTTGTCTCCATAGCTTCATTGTGGCAGCATCACAGATAGTGAGTGAGGCATTTTCTAAATATTTCTCATTTTCAGTAACACCCTTTCACCATTATATCCAGTCCCTCATCACTGAAGTTTTACTTTCTCTTTCTTTTCACGTTCTGCTATAGCACCTGACTTGCTTCTGACTGACTCCTGTATCTATGTCATTGCAATTTGCAATGCATATACAATTAAATTTGTATTTAGCAATTGGAAAATAACACGGTGCTCAGTAAATATTAAAATTTGATTTCTAAATTGTGATTTGTTATTTTCTGCATTTTCTGAATGCCAATTGTAGGAAACAGGTTTATTAGGAGGTGGGAACATTTATCCTCAGATAGGAAAAATAAAACGGTCACTAATAGGTTCAGTCAAGTCTTAGTAAGTATATACTTGCTCAACCTTTGGTAGCTTGGCAAATGAGCATTTAGACTTATCCTAGGGGACAGGCATGTGTAAAGCATTTAATACCACCAAAGCATTAAGGGGGTCATTACAACATTGGCGGTCTAAGGCACTTACCGCAGTGCAGAAGGGGGAGGTGAAGGGGGAGGTGCTGAGGGATGATGGCTACCAGGAGTCATCCCAAACTGAGGTGGCGTTTCCGAAGATGATGAGCTCCATCTTGTTGGAGGTGAGCTTGAGGCAGCTTACTCTCATCCAGGTGGCGATGGTCTCTCTTCCTGAGTGAAAGTTTCTTTTGACCGTGTCCGCATCTTCGGTGAGGGAAATGATGAGTTGTGTGTCATTGGCATATGACACGATGTTCATACTTTGGCTTCGGACGATGGCAGCAAGATGGGCCATGTATACGTTGACCAGTGTAGGACTCAGTGAGGATCCTTGAGCAACTCCACAGTTGACTCCTGTGGGTCTGGAAGTGTAGGGCAGGAGTCTGACCCTCTGCGTCCTCCCAGAGAAGAAGGAGTGTTTCCATTCCAGGGCTCTTCCGTGGATTCCTATGTCATGGAGTCTGGAGTGCCGTGGGAGACCATGTCAAAAGCTGCTGAGAGGTCGTGGAGTATGACTCCTGCGGTGTGGCCGCGGTCTAGAAGTAATTGGATGTTGTCGGTGGCTGCCAGGAGTACTGTCTCAGTGCTGTGATTGCTCTGGAACCTGGACTGAGAGCTGTCCAGGAAGTTGTACGGGCAGGGGTTCGAGGGGGATCCAGAGTAGGTGCTGTTCATGATGTTGACTGTTTCCTCTGTGGTGAACGTGGACCAGCTGTGGATAGTCTGGGTGAGTTCTGGGGGGGTGGGTCAGTCACAGGTTCCAGTGCCAGGATTTTTTCAGGAGAAAGCTGTCATAGATGTCCTGGATCTTGTGGTGGAAAAAGGAGGCAAGTTTGTCACAGAGGTCCTGTGATGGAGGGATGCTGTTGGCTTTGGAGGGGGCAACTGAGAAGAGTTCCTTAGACTTGGGTGTGGAGGAGTTGATGCACTCCTGGAGTGTGTCCTTACACCATTTATTCTCTAAACGTCTGTGGATAGGCTTTGATTCTTTGAGTTCGGTGAGGAACCAGCCGGCTTTCTTAGGTATGCATTTGGCCAATGTCATCCGGAGAGGGGCATTCGGTGATCCTTACATTGAGATTGCATGCTGCTGTGTTGGCGTCATCAGAGCAGCGAGGGAGGGATTTGGCGAGCAATGAGGTGAGTTCCTCATTGGTGATTACATTCCATTTCCTGTAGGGGGTCCTGGTGGCGCGGGTGGGGTGCGGGTGCGGCTCCTGGGTGTGGTGATTGTGAAGTGTATGCAATGGTTGTCCGTCCAGTCTAGGGTGGAGATGGTCTCAATGGTGGTCTGGTTTCTTGAGGTGAAGATGGTGTCCAGTGTGTGTCCTGTGATGTGTGTGGGTGTGGAGATCAGCTGTCTGAGGCCAAGGGTGGCGAGGTTGTTGAGTAGAGTGGTGGTGTTTGGGTCAGCGCGGTCCTTGAGGGGGAAATTCAGGTCGCTGAGGAGGAGGTAGTCAACTGATACCAGGGCCTGGGGGGTAGCGATGTCTAGGATGTCATCTATGAATGCTGGGCGGAGGGCAGGTGGCCTGTATACAGGGTGTCGCAGATGGAGGAGTTGTGGTTGGAGTGGACCAGGAAGTGAAGGTGTTCCATGGTGGTGCAGTGTTCTTCTGTGACATCCTTCACACATAGCAAAATGGAGATACGCATTGGAGGTACACACTTAAAATAACCCCTGCTCACCACCTTGGTAGTTTGGCACAAGGAGTCAGGCTTATCTCAAAGGCAATGTGTAAAGTATCTGTATCAATACACACAGTAATACAGTGAAACCACTGCAAAAGGGACACCACACCAGTTTAGAAAAATAGTTCATATTTATCTAAATCAAACAAGACCAAAACAACAAAAATCCAATATACACAAAGTCAAGATACGAATTTTCAAAAGAATAAGAGTCTTACCCCATGGAAAACAATGGAAACGTTGATGTTATACAAAGTACCTGGTTTTCATCCAAAATATAGCTGCACAGGTGAGTGTGCGTCAAAAAAGTCAGCAATGCATCATTTTCTCACTTGCAAACAAGACTGTACGGCATTTTCTTCTCCGGTCAGGTAGGCACTGTGTCGTTTTTCTTTCCCACAAGAGAGCGATGAATTGATTTCCGGACGGGCACCTCGGATCTGTGCAGGCTTGCTTTGATTTTTCATGCCCAGCGATGAAGTGTGAAAAAAACGGTTGTACGGTGTCAAAAAACTGCACTGTGTGTTTTGCGCAATTATCAGCAAACACAAGCGGGTGTTGAGTCATTTCTCCAGCTGCAATACATCGATCTATCAGCTGTGATACAGGTAGAGCATCGATTTTAGCCGCAAAGCGGGAGGCACGTTGTTCTTCAGCCACATTGCAGGTGGTGTGTCGAACATTTCCCCGCACAGCGTCCTGTATATTGATTTCAGTCCTTGTTCTGACAATTTCACCTTTCAAGGGCCCAGGGACTGGATAGGGCACCACTTGGCAGGGCAGGAGTCTCACCAGAGTCCGGATGCTGGCAGAGAAAGTCTTTGATGGCCCTGAGACTTCAAAACAGGAGCCAAGTTCCACGCAAGCCCTTGGAGATTCTTCATAAGCAGGAATATACCGCAAAGTCCAGCCTTTGTCCTCTTTCAGGCAGAAGCAGCCACTGCAGGCCAACCCAGCAAAGCACAGTCACAGGCAAAGTGGCAGTACTACTGAGTCCAGCTCTTCAGATTTTCTCCTTGGCAGAGGTTCCTCTTGAATCCAGACATAGGGGGTCATTCTGACCTCCGCGGTAAAAGGCGCTTACCGCCGGTCAGAAGACCGCAATAACACCGCCGCGGGCGCGGGAAACCGCCACGGTCATTCTGACCCGCAACAGGCAAACCGCCAAATACCCGACATCCACAAAAGTCTGCCACACCAACGGCCAGCGAAAAACTGGCGATGACCAAACCTCCACCGTCACGCCAACAGAAATACGCCCATTCCATTCCGACCCACGAATCCACGCGGCGGTCTTTCAACCGTGGTATTCCATTGGCGGTACACACCGCCGCGGTCAAAATACACACACAGCTCCAAAACACTGCCACATTGGACATTTTGAAATACACACACCTTAAACACATACAAACACCACTCCCACACACCCAACACAATATAAAACACACACCCACATCACCCACAAACCCCTACGACCACCATTTATTGACTAAGGCCAGAGAGAGACACCACCAGCTAGTACAGAGCATTCAGAGGCACATAACACCATCACTCACACAACATCCACGCAGAAAACACCACACACCACCACACTCATCACCACAAACACCACCCCACACCTCATCCACACCACCCCATGGCACCCCAAAGACACCCCCGGTTTTCAGACGCTGAACTCAGGGTCATGGTGAAGGAAATAGTTCGGGTAGAGCCCCAGCTCTTCGGGACACAGGTGCAGAACACCACCATTGCCAGGAAGATGGAGCTATGGCAAAGAATAGTGGACAGGGTCAACGCTGTGGGTCAGCATCCACGAAATCGGGACGACATCAGGAAGCGGTGGAACGACCTACGGGGGAAGGTGCGTTCCATGGTATCCAGACACAACATTGCGGTGCAGAAGACTGGCGGCGGACCCCCACCACAACCCCCAGAATTTAGAACATGGGAGGAACAGGTCTTGGCGATCCTGCATCCCGAGGGCCTCGCAGGAGTAGGCGGAGGAATGGACTCTGGTAAGTCTAATCTCAACTACTTCATCCCCCCCACCCACCGGCATGCCAAATCATACCCCCACCCTCCCCCCACCCCCATCACACATCCTCCTTGCTAATGTCTCACCATCACAACCCACCCATCCCAACACCAAGCCCTGCCTGCGACCACAAACCATGGACACCCATCACCTAAGTATGCCCACTGCACATACCCATCCCCCCCAAACCACCATCACAACAGCCCCCACAAGGGAATGCCAGCACTGGGGTACATGGGCACCCACCCATTGCACGCTATGGCAAACACAGAAGCAATAACCATACTCATACCCCTGCAGGACCCGAACGCCACGACACCACCCAGGAGGGTCCAGAAATGTCCATTCCACCCCCAGAAGAGGCCCAAAGTGATGACAGCAGCTCTGTCTCCCTGGACCCAGATGACCAGCCCGGCCCATCGGGGACCTCAGGACAGTCAGTTCCCCTCTGACAGCCACAGGCCACAGCAGACCTACCCCCTCTGGGAACACCAGCACAGCACCGACCCAGCGGGCCCATGCCTCTGTCTCCAGGACACGTCAAGCAGCGGTGTGTCCACCACTACAGGGCACCCAGGTTAACCCACCACCCCAACAACAACAGGGACCTGGGGGCAGTGGTAGTGGGCACACGGTCCAGGGGACAGAGGCCCAGGGAAACGGGGGAACTGGGAGGGCTACTGTGCGACAGGGGGGGGACAGGCCCAGGGAACCCAATCTCCACGAGGCCCTATCCTCCATCATGGGAGCATACCACCACTCCCAGGAGATGATGGCGATGGTCCTGGCCAGGTTCCAGGAGATCCAGGTACTGCAGGAGGAACAGTTTATGGGGTTCAGGGAAGAACTCAGAAACATCAGTTCCGCAATGGGCACCATCGTTGTGGCTCTCAATCAGATTGTCAGCACATTGCGGGACCATGTGGCACCACAAAGGGCCCCTGTCACTAGCATGGACCAAGAACAGGCTACCACCTCCCCCGGCGCTAGTGGACAGGAGGCCCCGACACAAGAACAACAGGCCACCAGAACCCCACCCCCTTCAAAAGGAGAACCACCCCGCAAGCGGGGCCTGAGATCTAGGAAGAAGACAGAGTAAGATGCCAAGACCCCCGCCAGGAAAGGATACCCCCTGATTGTCATCCCACTGTCCCACATTGTCACCCTGTCCAACCTTAAACTGCCCCTGCTCCACCTTCCACAGGCATATGGACAATGCACCTGTGAGACTGAAAATCTGGACTCTGCCATGGACATTCCTCCACCATCACCCATCACCGAATTGCAACCATTACCCAAAATTGAGCACTTTAATAAACACACTTATTGCACAAAAATAATCTGGAGTCTGCCTGTATTTTTGAACAAATGTATTACACAGAACCGTGCCAAAATGTCCAGTTACATTGTGATGACAACATACCACTGTCACACAGCTGTAGTCCATGGGGAAACAAAGCAGAGGTCACGGAGTGGGGCCCACATCTCTGAAATTGGAAGGGAAAGTCACAACTCAGTTAACATACACTGGGGGGAAACTCAGACAGTAGAGAGGCAGGAGACTTTAAGTAAATGTAAAATGCCGGTGTTGATTCTTACCTGTATGTCATTGAAAATACTGCTGTATTACTGTGTCCCTGTTGTCTGTGTCGTCCTCTTCGTCTTCCTCCTCTTCACTCTCCGCAGGCTCCACAGCTGCCACAACACCACCATCTGGACCATCCTCCTGCAGGAAAGGCACCTGGTGTCGCAAAGCCAGGTTGTGAAGCATACAGCAGGCCACGATGATATGGCACACCTTCTTTGGTGAGTACATTAGGGATCCACCTGTCATATGGAGGCACCTAAACCTGGCCTTCAGGAGGCCGAAGGTGCGTTCGATCACCCTCCTAGTCCGCCCATGGGCCTCATTGTAGCGTTCCTCTGCCCTGGTCCTGGGATTCCTCACTGGGGTCAATAGCCAGGACAGGTTGGGGTAACCAGAGTCCCCCAATAGCCATACACTGTGCCTCTGGAGTTGACCCATCATATCAGGGATGCTGCTATTCCGCAGGATGTAGGCTCATGCACTGAGCCAGGGAACATAGCATTTGCCTGCGAGATGTACTGGTCTGCCAAACAGACCATCTGGACATTCATGGAATGATAACTCTTCCTGTTCCTGTACACCTGTTCACTCCTGCGGGGGGGGCCAGAGCTACATGGGTCCCATCAATGGAACCTATGACGTTCAGGATATGTCCAAGGGCATAGAAGTCACCTTTCACTGTAGGCAAATCCTCCACCTGAGGAAATATGATGTATCTCCTTACGTGTTTCAGCAGGGCAGACAACACTCTGGACAAGACGTTGGAAAACATAGGCTGGGACATCCCTGATGCCATGGCCACTGTTGTTTGAAATGACCCACTTGCAAGGAAATGGAGCACCGACAGCACCTGCACGTCAGGGGGGATTCCAATATGTCCCAACTGTCGGTGCCTAAGAAGGACAACAGCAAAGAAACTGTCAGCATTCCTCCAGGTATGTACCCACAGTCACACACAAGACTACAACAGACAATTAACCCATCCGGGAACTGTTTGGAGTGTAGGCCTCGGTATGTGTGACGCAGTATTAAATGAAGCCATGTGGGCCCCTGAAATGGCAGCTGCCTGACCTCTAAACTGGGACAATGGAATTGTAGGGTAACTGCACTGGCGTTGGACACCGTCGCGGTAGGCGGTCGTAGAGCGCAGTGCAATGCTGCATTGGTTAACATTGGACCCTATGGGTCCCAGGAGCCAATGAACAGGTGCGCTGGCCGTGATGATGCGCCCCGCTGCGGACGTCACCGCCGCGGACGTCACCACCATTTTCTATCTCTTCAATCACTAGATACCTGACCTTCGACAGGAGAGGACCTACACTGCTAGTGCTGCTGTGACCTCGGTCTGGAAGCGACGATGGCTGCTGCGTCTGGGGAAAGGGCCCCTGCCTTCACTGCACAGGAGTTGGAAAAACTTGTGGATGGGGGTCCTCCCCCAGTACATGCTACTCTACGGTCCTCCAGACCAACAGGTTAGTACACAGGGAGCACGTTGGATGGGCTAGGCCTGGGTGGAGAGGGCTGGGTGGAAGAGGGAAGGGGGCAGAGTACATAGAACAGTTATGCATGGGGATGAATGGGTCACATGGACGGAGTTGGGAGGGGGCCACTCACATTGACGGTGCAGTAGGTAATGACTGTTCCTCTTTCCTTGTACATTTCATGTAGGTCAGCGCCCACCAGAAGAGGGACATTTGGCGTGCCATCGGCAAGGAAGTCCGGACCCTAGGGGCCCACCAGAGACGAGGCACCCACTGCCGTAAGAGATGGGAGGACATTCGCCGCTGCAGCAAGAAGACGGCAGAGGTTCAGCTGGGGATGGCCTCCCAACGTGGGAGGGGTGTCCGTCGCACCATGACCCCCCTGATGTTCCGGATCCTGGCGGTGGCCTACCCGGAGTTGGATGGGCGCTTAAGGACATCACAGCAGACACAAGGGGGTGAGTACAACCTCATTCTGTGGACTTTGCGTGCAGTGGAGGTGTCTGGGTGGGGGAGGTGGGCTGTGGGTGTCCCTAGGCCAGGGCGAGTTAGGTAGGCAAGGCCCCTCCATAATGTAGGCCATGTGGCACTCTACCCCAGCTCAGAACAGAGGCTAGTTGATGTATAGTTGCCCCTTTGCCATCCATGTGCGCAGATTTCTACCATTGCCATGTAGGCCATATCCCAGAAATTGCATGTGCAGAGGGCAGGAGCACGGCGTAATGCATGGGGCTGCTGCGTTTGTCTTGTCCGCCAACGGTAGCGGTATGCCATGCACTAAAACTCTCTTTCTTCTGTCTCCCCCCCTTTTCCTGCTCTCCCTGTCCTTTTGTACATCAGCATCATCAGGCGGAGGTACAGTGGCACCGGAGCACGAGGGAGCCGCATCCCACATGGCCATGGAGGGCCACACCACAGACTCTGAATGCACCAGTGGGACGGAGGGTGAGGGGAGCTTCACGTCGGCCACAGGATCACCAACCAGCGACACGGACTCGTCCGCCGATGGGAGCTCCCCTGTGGTGGCGGCACCATCTGTGCGCCCCACTTCTACAGGTACAGCTGCCACCTCCCCTACCAGCACCGCCCTCCCAGCAGCCCCTCAGCGTTCGCCCCGTGCCCGCTCACCCAGGAGGGTGGGCATCACCTTCGCCCCAGGCACCTCAGGCCCTGCTCCAGTCACCCCTGCTGCCCTCAGTGAGGAGGCCATTGACCTCCTCAGGTCACTTACTGTTGGGCAGTCTACCATTGTGAATGCCATCCAGGGTGTAGAAAGGGCGTTGCAACATGGCAATGCATTCCTGGAAGGCATTCATTCTGGTCAGGCTGTCCTTCAGCGAACCCTGCAATCTCTGTCCTCAGCACTGATGGCAGCCATTGTCCCTGTGTCCAGCCTCCCCCCTCCAACTTCCTCCACCCAGACCCAATCCCCTGTACCCCAGCCCATCCGAAGCACACCTACAGACCAGCAGGCACACAAGTCAACACCCAAAAGTAGCTCAAGCAAACATAGGCACCACACACACCACAGGCACTCACACAAGCATCACACCCATACAGACACAGCAACATCCACTGTCTCCACTGTGTCCCCCTCCTCCTCTTCTCCCTCCTCCCTCCCAGTGTCGTCTACACACACACCTGCATGCACCACATCTACAGGCACTAGGACTCGCACCAGGACACCCAGCACCACAAGCCGCTCACCTGCACTCACCACCTCCACTGCCATTTACACGTCCCCTGTGTCCTCTCCCAGTGCGTCTGTGACGCCCCCTCCCAAAGTACCCAAACGCCGGCAATCACTCACCCAACATCCATCCACCTCACGACAGCCTCCAGTACCTGCACCTGCACCCAAAACACCTAAAGTGACAACTCCTACATCCACCTCCTATACCTCCACTCCCAGACCCCCTCCAGCTACCCATCCCAGTGTCCGTCAGAAACTGTCCCTCTGTCAAATTGACCTGTTTGCCCCCACCCTCCAGTTCATCAGTCCCGTCGTAGCGCCTCAGCCAAAAAGCCTCCAGTGCCAGTGGTGCGTGTTCCAGGTTTTTGGAGTGCACCGTCCACCAGGGCAGGCAGTAGGACCCGGAGCCAAGGCACTGGCAGCCCACCCCCTGTAAAGGCTCCGAAATTGGAGAGTGGACGACGGGACCGTGTCAAGACTCCTGGTGGGACAACAACTGAAATGGGATCGAAGGCGATTGGTGAGTCAGCTGTAACTCCAAAGAAGGTGGGGAAGGTCCCGAGGAAGTCTGCCCAGCCTGTTGTGAGTGTCACGGCGGAGAAGTGCGCCATCATTTCCGGCGGTCCAGACACAACTGCCAGCACCGTCGTTACTGGTCAGGAGACCATCGCCGGAGTCATTGCCTAGGAGGGCCCAAGTATTGTTACTGGTCAGGAGACCACCGCCGGAGTCAGTGCTCAGGAAGGCCCAAGTATCGTTACTGGTCAGGAGACCACCGCCGGAGTCAGTGCCCAGGAGGGACCAGGATCCCACAGCCCCGCTGATGGAACGTCATGCCACACACCAGTGTCCAGTGTGGAGTTCGTCATGCCACACACCAATGTCCAGTGTGGAGTTCGTCATGCCACACACCAATGTCCAGTGTGGAGTTCGTCATGCCACACAACAATGTCCAGTGTGGAGTTCGTCATGCCACACACCAATATCCAGTGTTGAGTTCGTCATGCCACACACCAATGTCAGTATCCGAACCGCCATGTCAGAGCACCGCTGAACAGTCCATAGACCGCCATGTCAAAGCACCGATGAACAAGGCCAAGACTGCCATGGTGAAGACCGCTGAACAGGGCAAAGACTGCCATGGCTAAGCACCGCTGAACAAGGCCAAGACCACCATGGTGAAAACCGCTGAACAGGGCAAAGACTGCCATGGCTAAGCACCGCTGAACAAGGCCAAGACCGCCATGATGAAGGCCGCTGAACAGGGCAAAGACCGCCATGGTGAAGACCGCTGAACAGGGCAAAGACTGCCATGGCTAAGCACCGCTGAACAAGGCCAAGACCGCCATGGTGAAGACCGCTGAACAGGGCAAAGACCGCCATGGTGAAGACCGCTGAACAGGGCAAAGACCGCCATGGCGAAGACCGCTGAACAGGGCAAAGACCGCCATGGTGTAGACCGCTGAACAGGGCAAAGACTGCCATGGCTAAGCACCGCTGAACAAGGCTAAGACCGCCATGGTGAAGACCGCTGAAAAGGGCAAAGACAGCCATGGTGAAGACCGCTGAACAGGGTAAAGACCGCCATGGTGAAGACCGCTGAACAGGGCAAAGACCGTGTGGGTATGAATAGGCCGCCACATCAGGCATCCTTATCCCATGTGCAGCTGGGACAGTGACAGGACAGGAACTTTCACGGGGAGACTCATCCAGTCTGGGCACCAGTCCCACCCAGTACCAGTTGAGAACTGCATCTACTTGCGATAATGTGGCTTTGCACTCCCCAGGATGTTACAGTGGGCAAACCACCCACTGTAAAGACTTTTGAGACTGTGGAGTGGCACTCCCCAGGATGGTACAGTGGGCAACCCACCCATTGTAGAGACTTTTGAGACTGTGGCTTTGCACTCCCCAGGATGGTACTGTGGGCAACCCACCCATTGTAGAGACTTTTGAGACTGTGGCTTTGCACTCCCCAGGGTGGTACAGTGGGCAACCCACCCACTGTAAAGACTTTTGAGACTGTGGCTTTGCACTCCCCAGGATGGTACAGTGGGCAACCCACCCACTGTAAAGACTTTTGAGACTGTGGCTTTGCACTCCTTAGGATGTTACAGTGGGCAAACCACCCACTGCAAAGACTTTTGAGACTGTGGCTTTGCACTCCCCAGGATACATGAATGGGCATGGAGCCCCGTCGTGGATCTAGCTTTGCATTCATCCGGCTGAGGTGCCCCCCCTTCCCTTCCCCCTGAGGTGCCTGCAGTGTTTCTATCTGATGCCCCAGCAGTGTTCTCTCGGATTTTGGTCAGGTATCTATTGTGGGCCTCGCCATGCATTTTTGGACTGTTGGTGCACAGACATTGTTGTGTACATATCTGCACTACTTCTTGTATTGTATATATAATTATGACAGATTTTGAGATATTATTCTGTATATTTTTATATGACATGTATATTGGCACATTACAATGTTTGCCCGCAATTCGCTTTGTCTTTGCATTCTTCCGGGGGAATTGTGGGTTGTTCATGTGATATTTTTGACTGCATTGGTGTGTATGTTGTGATATGCGAGGGTGGGGGTGTTTAGTGGGTGACCCCCTAACTTTTGCCTCCCTGTGTCGTAGATGCAGTACTCACCGGTATGTTCTGCGCCTACGTCGCTGTTGTTTGTAGAGGAACAGGAAGACAAGGGCAGATAGGATTTGGAGTTCCGGCTCCATGGAGTCGTCGTTCCTCGTGGAGTGTGTTAAGGTGAGCGTTTTCCCATAGCAAAAGCTGTTTCCGCCGTGTTTTTATCCACGGAGAATCCGCCCCTAAAAAGGTGGCGGATTGGTAGGTTATGATACTGTGGGCGGTACATTGTCTTCCGCCTGTCTGTTGGCGGTGACCGCCAGGCTGTTTGTCTGTACCGCCGTGGCGGGCGGTGTGTTAAAGTGGCTGTCTTTGTTGGCAGTTACCGCCAGGGTCGTAATTACATTTTTTTTTTCGCCATCCTGTTTGCGGTAATGGCGCAGCTTTAACACCATCCGCCAGGGTTGTAATGACCCCCTAAATAAGTAAGACACAATACCAATTCTACACCAATTGTTAACAACTAGGAAATATATCTATCTTTAAAATAGCACCAAAACAACAAAATCCAACCTAGGAAAACAGACACATGATTTTCTACAGATTTAGGTAAAAGTAGCACAGAAAGGCAGTAAATGCCAATTGAGTGCATGGGTTCCGCTGGGCAAAAGTCAAATGTTCAGGCTGATCATGATGGAGAGCAGGCCGGGCAGAGGGCCAAGCTAGGGCAGCTGAGTAATGTATCTTATTTGTTTTGTCCTAGGTCTCCAATGAGCTGTGAGGGCCTGATTCCAGTTGCACCAAGTTACATCGCTTCCGATGAAGATGTGCAACGAGGCTTGCTTTGCAAGGTTTTGGTCATCCATTGTCAGTTCTGATGAGGTCACTAGCTGTTTCTCTGTTCCTGTGGAAAATAGGTGTCCTCTAGTATGGCCAAAGGTTAAGGGAATCTGGTTTGTCACTTGGAGGCACTTGCACAGTCCAGAACAAGTCCAGTTACAACTGGTCAACTTGGTTGTCTTTCTTTTGTTTTGAGGTGACCTCCTCAGCTGTTTTGTACCTGTTGCAGGTCAGGGAGTCTACTCATTTCCCTTTAGGGTGAAGCACAGTCCTTTCTTGGTGGAGCCCTGTGAGCGCAGCAGATGCAGTCTTTCAGAGTGTGGTGCAGTGCTGGGGTCCAGCAGGGCAGTCCTTCTCTTCTTCTTTTCCAGGCAGTGATCTGAAGAGCTCTGTGGAGCTACCTTATTTATCCTTCATATCTGAGCTTGAGGGAGGGAGGGACCTTAAACAATTAGAACTAACCTACCTCCCATTAGTATAACTATTTACTGTGAAGTGTGTCAAACATCTAGCCCAGAATGCAACATTCTCCCAAAAATCAAAATCAAGAAAATCTCTCCTTGGAGTGTGTGTCTGTGTAACCGTAACTAGAGGTGTGGCTTGCAACTGACTACACTCCCATCCAGCCCATCTCCTAATCTAAATATGGGTGCTCCCATCTAGCTAGATATCAATGAAATGGGGTGGTATGGGTCCTATGAAACATGTTTTTTGCAAGCCTTCTGCCTTTAATGTGAAGTTTATCTATCTAGCCACCTTTCTCTCCCTCGCTTCTCCCCTCGATTTCCTCCCATGAAATGGCTGCATTGTTGCGGCCCCAGGTTTCTTTACACCGACTCAGGAAGCAGCTTGGCTGAATCAAAAGAGGCTGCTACAGGGCTTTATGTAACAGGACAGTAATTTCTAAAACTACTTTCCTATACTAGTTATATTAAATCCACCTTAGCAAGTTGTTGGGTTTACTATATCTATCCAAAGTTAGACTTTATTAACTTTAATAAAGTCCTCCCAATGTTAGCTTATGGTGGTAGCAGCACTACAGTTGGGCTTGCCAGAGCATATAAAACAAGTTTATATTGTCCCTGCTTTTTATAACTATGCCTCTTAACCTTGGGGCACCTAAGGCAAAGCAGGCTGGCTTTAAAATGACATCAGACAGCACAACAGTGCACACAAGTGTATTAGGGCTACTAGGGTCTCTAAGCCTACATGCCTCACCATATAATAGCGACTTAGAGGTATGTTGTACTTACCAATTAGAATTTTACCAATCAGCATATAGTTAGGCCTGGGTGGAGTGCAAAGAGTTGAGCTATGCGGAACTTAGCTAAGTGGCAAAAAACTCCTGCACACTATGCGTGTTCCGCTGGCAGGTGGAGTTTTCCATTGCACCCGTTCACATTGTGTTTGATGTCAAACAGAATGCTAAGTACGTAATCACATTCAAAATCACGTGCTAACAGCACCACACGGTTCGCATGGGGATGACTGTCTGGTTCTTCACTGTTTATGGTGATGAGCCTGTTTTTTCATCCCTCATCAATCTTTGCAATCCTCCACCATAATCTACCACTATTTATATTTATTATATTAGTGTGTCTTTTGGCGTCCGATTATTTTTACGCTTTTTTCATGTTTTTTGTGACTTTTTGTATTTTTGTTTATTTTTCCCTTATTTCTTCCTTTCTTCCTTCTCATCCTGTTTCTTTTCTACTGTTCTTCACCCTGCCCCACCCAGTACCATGGCAGAGCAGGGGATTAGTGGCCCCCTACCTTCTAGGCGGCGGTGCCATCAAGACGTACAGCCTCGGCTGATCCTTAGCAAGGAGGAGGTGGCAGCAATGGTTTTTTATGTGCAGCACCATCTCCCCTCCTTGCTGGCAGCAGGCGGCAGGCCTGGAAGCCATTACAACCTGTAGGACTGTTGGCTGCATTGGGCTAGGGTGCCCTGGTGTGCAGGCCCACCACCCAGGTCCAGTGCACCATCCAGCAGCTGATGCACTACTGGGCAAATATAACGGACTGCGAGCAGGATCTACTTGACCTGCTAAGTGTTGAGATTCTGGGGCTTGGTATTATATTTTTATTTGGTTTGTGTTCTACAATGCTAACTTTTCCACTCAGAGGTAAGTTATGTTTCGTTTATGCTAAGAATATTATTTATTATGTGGTCCAGTTAGCGCTCGGCATGTGCTCAGCGCTACATCATTGTACTTGTAGGCACTCGCTTTGGCTGATTATTTAAGAGGCCATTGCAACGCAGACTCCTCTGTCCTTCTGTCTGCATAGTAAATTAGTGACATGAGTGAGTTAGTGTTCTCTATGACTTTATGTAGCTCGTACAGTCCCAAGCAGTTTCACAGTGATGCGAGTATGCATGCATTGCAAAAAAGGGAGAATGAGTTGGTCCATCAAGGGGACTGAGAAATGAGAATAGAATGAAAGATCATTCATTGCATACATTAATTCCAAATGTGTTTTTTTAGGGAAATTTGGAATAGGGATTATAGGATTATAGCCAACTCAACGATAGTTGATCATACTAAAACCATGGGCCATCTGCTTTAAGTACAATGTTATAGCATTTGCCTGTTTTATAATAATTTTGTGGAGATTAACGGTACCACAAATGTATTTTTTATCTTCTATATTTCTTACATCAGAACCCAAGGGCAACAAGAGGAGCACTACGCCAGTCGGTCCAGTAAGAGCTGGAGGTGTGCCAACCACCAGCACTAATGCTGATGGCTCTGCTCATCCCAGTAAGTCTTGTTAATTAATATGATTATTATTATTATTTCCATAATTTTTACCTCTCCCCACTTTTATACTACTTTTAGTTTTGCCATGTTTACTATTTTATACTGTCTTCCTTTTCTCCAACTCCCTTATCCAAGTTTTGTTTGATTCCTGTTATACCTGCATTATCTTTTTTTCTGTCTTTCATTGACCATTTTGTATTCCACTCCTTCATTGCTCTTCAATGTTTCTGAGTCATTGTCAATCATAAGCTATAGCTCTGCCCCTCTATTTCGCAAAGCTTTTGGTTGGCTTTTCTAACATTCCACTAAAATGCCTAGAATGAAATTTTTGATAGAAGATACTGCAGTGCTGACCAAACTGTAACAATGTATTGCAGTTGTATTTGTTTGATTAAAAAAATTAAGTATGGAATGTGTACATTTTAAAACTGTACACTGCTTTTTCCTAGCCACACGAACCAATGCAACTAGTGGAGCTAGCTCATGTTCCAGTCTGATAGGAGCAGATGGAGCAGGGGGAGACATGGTGGCAGGAACGGGCGATGGCAAGTCACATTGCTAGTTTATTGACAATTATTATTACTCATTAGCTAAAAGGGTATTGTGATCAGATTTGTGAACCACCTGAATTGCAGCTACAGTGGTGGCTGGGTTACTTATGGCTTCTTATATCTGTAACTCAGCAAAAGCACACATAGGGGGTGATTCTAACCCCGGCGGTCTTAAACAGACCGGCGGTGCCCCGCAGGGCATTCTGACCGCGGCGCTTTGGCCGCGGTCAGTGCAGGAAAACCGGCGGTCTCCCGCCGGTTTTCCGCTGCCCCTTGGAATCCGCCGAGGGGATTCCGACCCCCCCTACCGCCATCCAGTTCCCGGCGGTCCGCCCGCCGGGAACCGGATGGCGGTAGGTGGGGTCGCGGGGCCCCTGGGGGCCCCTGCAGTGCCCATGCCACTGGCATGGGCACTGCAGGGGCCCCCGTAAGAGGGCCCCTAAATGTATTTCACTGTCTGCTGCGCAGACAGTGAAATACGCGACGGGTGCAACTGCACCCGTCGCACAGCTTCCACTCCGCCGGCTCGATTCCGAGCCGGCTTCATCGTGGAAGCCTCTTTCCCGCTGGGCTGGCGGGCGGCCTGAAGGCGGCCACCCGCCAGCCCAGCGGGAATGTCAGAATTACCGCCGCGGTCTTTCGACCGCGGAACGGTAACCTGACGGCGGGACTTTGGCGGGCGGCCTCCGCCGCCCGCCAAGGTCAGGATGAGGGCCATAGTGTACACAGAAAATGATGGCTTGATGTAAAAATGAAAGAACAGAAGTTTAAAATAAAGGATGGGTGAAAAGCATGAAAGGAAAGGATGGTTGGGTGGATGAAAAAGGATGCGTTGGTGAGTATTGGGTGAATGGATGGATGGGTAAAAGGATGAAAGAAAGAAAGTGTGGATAGTAGGTACTGAGCAGATGGATAAAGGATTGTGAATTTGGGTGAAAGTGCATGAGAGAAAATAAGGCTTAAATCATGGTGGCTCTGGGAGACTATAGTATGAAGAATGAAAGGATGATTGAATACTTGCTTGTATAAATAAAGGGAGCTCTTCTGTACAAGGGCATGCTCAGTTCTCACCTACTTTGCTAACCTTTTGTGTTTTGTCATTTATGGTTATCAAAGCTATGGCTCAAAGTGGGTGGCATTGTAATTTTTGTTTTAATCCCTCGACTCACTGTATTTGTCAAATGAGGCAGCTATATATCCCATCATCATTCATCAACCCCCTCTCTGCCCATGGCATTTCGCCACCCATGACCTATTTATTTTACACCTGTTTTTCTCCATTTACACTTTCGCTATAGAGTGACTGAATAAGCCAATGCTTAGGCACATGATGAATCGATGATCACTGACGCCACTCCATTCTTCTGTAGCAAAAGCTCTACCAACCTGCCTAATCCCTCTGCCTTACTCTGCATTACAGTAAGTCAAGTTTCTTTCCTTTCCTTACTGCCCAGTGAATGAATAAGTTGGAAAGAAATTGTGATGGTAGGCAAGGCCAGTGAATCAAGTACCTGATTTAAATTCAAGTTTGGCATGGGGATACTCTGTAACAAACATGCCAAATAACATCTATATAGCCCATTCCTTTCCCTGTGGTATCATGCATCACATCCTCCACCATCTACTTACTGCAGATAGGATAAATATATCCGCATTTTATACATGATATGTGTGACGTATCTTATTTATTCATCTGCCTTTTGGAGTCAGGGTAAAAACTTAATGAAAGGCATTTGTAGAAGAGCACGACCGTTGGAACTAAAGCTACATAATTGTCAACTACAGCTGCCCAAGCTGCAGAGAGTAGCAAAGTACTCGAAGCGCTGGCTAGCATGCCTCTAATTATTTGGCACAACAACGTGTACTCCATTGTGCATAATGCCTTACTCTTCATAAATGCGAGGCAATCCATTGTTATTTTTCCACAAAATGTGTCCTTTTAGTTACTAGAAAAGCATTTTTTAAAAAAAAAAATTGAAATCGCTGTTTTTAAAAAATCGGGTCTTATTAATTAACTTCTACCAGAGAGCCCGTGCTTTTCATGTGAAGCATGTGTAGGTAAACAAATAAAATTGTTGCTGTGACTTTCCTAATCATAATAACATCAAATTCAAACATCTCTAGGGGACCAGCAATGTAGTGCTACTCTGCCACCCACTACCTATCATTTGAAGAAGTGTTTGTTCAGACCACTGTTTACAATTTGTCTTCTTTATTCTTCTTTTACATTATATACCTACTCCTGCTCAATAACGACCACCAACTAGGCAGGAGATAGCAGCCCGTCTATGTTATCAGAGGTCGGGGAACATCCAGGCTTGAAAATCAGTGGCTGGTGATACTGGAGAAAGAAGACATTGAAATAGCTTCCTTGAACCCAAGACCCAGCAAAGCAGCACGCCAGCCCCCAGCCTTCCAGCCAGTACATTGATTCTGATCAATCGTCTTATTCCTCCTACTGTGGTGTTTCAGGAATGATGTAATCAGGTGGCATAACATGCTGGTTCATTTTAATCAAGGTCTGTCTCTCCACGTTTTGAGGCAATAGACTGGTCCTTCTCACTTTAACAACTGCACCAGTAGCATTGAAAACACATTCAGCAGATACGCTGGCTACAGGACAAACCAGCCCGCTGAGCTCTAGCTATTGGTGCATCTTCCCACACCAATGCACCAAAAGATTTTGATCCACATACACCTCTTTCGGGTGATCCGGACACTCTTGGAACATCCTCTGAATGGTCATTGGTGCTGCTACTTGCTCTGCTGGTTTTTCTTAGCCTCTGCACTGGACTTAAGACCTGCCACTTGAAACCAAGCCAATGCGGGAGTTGGGTCTGATTCTTCTGTTGCTGTTGTTGACGGTTTTCTTGTTGGTGATGCTGGCGGATATGAGATAAGACTGCTTTTGTGGAACTTGATGGTGGCACCCCGGAACTGTGGGGTGGAACTCTAAGTTCCAGCCATTCTTCTTCCAGTTCTCCTGGCTGCCCAACAATCCACCTCTTGTACTGTGAAACATCCCCCTCAGAAAAAGGAATGAAAGTGGAAATAATTTTTTTGTAGCATGGATCAAGTAGGGTGGCACAGATGTACTATTGGGAGGAAATAATGTAATTTTGCAGCCTTGTATTACAAGTCAAGTGATAGCTTAGGCTTTCAACCAAGGCATGCTCTTTTGGGTATTCGTGCACACCCAGAATGCAGACTTTTCAGACACATTCATTAGCTCCTCCTGTAGCAGATGTAATAACGGGGTAGCTTGGTCCATTGTACTGTACAACCTGCTAATTTCCAGTGTGAAAAGCTCAAAAGGGAGCAGCATCTGTGTGAGGCATTTGACTAGGGCCCATTTGTCCACATCCATGGTCATAGATTTCTGAGTTGCATCAGCTCCTCTTTGAATGACAGAGCCATTGCTCAGTTTGTACTGCTCAAACAGACGATGCAACATATAATAGGTTGAGTTCCAATGTGTTGGCACCTCCTATATCAGAACTTTAACTGATACTCTCTTACCACGTTGAATAATCCACAACTGTTTATGGGCTTTAAAAGAATGGCTAAAACGAGTGCAGAAGCATCTGCAGGTGGTCATTATGTTGCTATGTCTTCTTTTTCAAGAAAGTCTTGCACAACCAGGTTGACGCAGTGCAGCAAACGCGGGACCCATAAAAGCCATCATCTGCCATGGTCTTGACTATGTTACAACATTTGTCAGTGGCAACAAATTCAGTTCAAAGACCGCCAGGTCGCAGCCACTCAGACACCTTGCTATTGAATTCATCCAAGATGCTTGCAGCAGTCTGTGATTTCTCCATGACAAACATGGCTACTGTTGAATGTCGCAAAACACTCTTAAAAAATGTCTTCAGGGCCAAGGCCTGTAGATAGCTTTTACTGTACCACCACTGTGCATTGTTGCACATGTAATCAGTTGCCTGACAACTGGTCAACATGTCGGTTGTCAGGTGGATAGTGTGGACAACACTTTGATGCAAAGCTTGTCCAACCAATTGCAGCACATCAAGACGCAACACTGGAACAGCAACTCTGGCAAAATAGGCCCAACTTGAAACCTTCCACTTTGGGCAGAGGGCTGCCACAAACTTTAAGAATGCCACCCCTTTTACAAAATAAAAAGGGAGGAAGTCCAGCAATAACATTTTTGCCAGCTTCCCATTGTACAAACGTGCCATTGGGTGAATGTAGTCATAGGGCCGGTCCTGCCTAAACATGCTCATAGTTGTAGCCTGGATTTTTTTCTTTTGTGGGGCCACTGACGCAGGCGACTTTTGAAATGTAGGTGGTGGTAGCCTCAATGCACATTATGGGGCAGTCAACATATAGAGTGTGTCTCCATCTGACTCTGAGTCTTCCTTTGCCACTGTGAGGTCGCTGAGGCGGGTGATTCTAGTGCACTGCTGGGGACAGGGCTGCCTTGCTTGAGGATGTCACCCTCTCCTTCTTCACCTTCCACCATGATTTGACCAGTCGTAGCTGATGTTTCCTGGCTCTCCTCACCTTCACAACCATGACCACGTTCAGCCATTTGTTTAAGGTGTTACTCCCACAGGATTGCATGATGTTTTTTCATAGGGGTCATCTGGCCTCCAGTACCATAATATAAACCAGGCTTTTCTTGACAAACACTTACATGGCAAATGGAACACATGGCAATGTTCTTCTCCCTTTTGCTAAGCGTAAATAAAATCCCATACTGAGGAGTAGTACTTTCTTATTGGGCCACCACCAATGCCTGAAGAAGGACTGGAGGTAGGTGTGTGTGTGTTGATTGCCTCCGTGCAGTGCATACTTCTACTGAGGTATGGGATGGTGCAGGTCTCTGCTGGGACCTTACAAATATAGAGCTGGTGGTGCTGCCTGTGCCACATCCCTCGAAGCAGGTTGGATGGTAATGTCAGACTCCTCTGTGTCAGCTTCCACAATGACTGGCTCATCATCATCCTCCTCATCATCACCCTCTTCCATGATTCTAAGGCTTTGTGGAACTTTTCTATTCCCTTGCTTATTCTGGTGTCTCCGGGACTCTGCTGCTGTCCACTCCATGTCTCTTTCATCATCTTGGTGATTGGAGAAGATGGTGGTGTAGTACCCTTGCTTTTTCTTGTTTGATATCTAGAAGCCATTGATTCTAAAAGAGGTTGTTCTTGCTCGGCAGGATGCTTGATGTCCTGTTTTGCTCCAACTTTGGGAAGCTCTAGTTGAGGCTACTGTCCACTTTGCTCTGTTTCCTGAAACAATTGAGTACTACTTTGCAAAAGAGACAAATCCAATTCAACATCACTGCTTGTCGGCATCGCCATGATGGCAGTGGCTGCCTCACTGTTCTTGTGCTTAGGTTGGGTGGTGCTGTTGATGTAGGAGTGCTGCTCCCAGGTTCCTCCCCGGAAGCAGGTGTGGCAGGCACATGTCTCCCCAAAAAGGTTGTGGTTGGCACACTATTAGCAGAAAGCTGTTTCTTTTTCTCACTGGACACTTTCTTGGGAGCAACTTTCTTTGGGGCCATCTTAAGCTCTAGGTTGACAATGCACTAAGATGCACAAGTGAAAGAGGTTGGTGGACAGAAGTAATTGTAAGACCTTCTCTTTGGCAGTAGTGCAGGTGATTTGGGGTCTCTTCTATTGAGTCCCGAAAAACAACCAAGCAAGAAAAACATGTAGTTAGTGAAACGTGGCATTGTTGCAGGTTGAAATAGTATAGACAAATGCAATCTGATGCAGTTGGTTACTTATGTAATAAACACCACTTTAATCAAACATTCTAAAGGCAAATCACACCATAATTTTTTTTTATTTCAAATCAGAAAGCACAACCGGGAGATCTAGCTCTTTGCTTTATTTCCATCTCTTTTAAAAGGAGACACTTGAACCAAGCAGAGAGAGGTGCATGGGTAAATGGAATAATCCTTTAAATAACCTATGGCGGCAAGAAGTTCCAGGGGAAATAGAATAATCGTTAACAAAATGAATTATGCTGTTGATTTCTCTGCAGTGCTCCACAGCTAGGGTATCCATGAGGAAATGCACCTACACCTAAAGAAACTGAATGCCGTAGTTCAGCTGTGCATCTTTGGTGGAAGGATGGATATCTGAAGGAATGGATGGAGGTGGAAGGATGGATCAAGGCAAAATGCAGAATTAAATAAAAATTAAAATAAAATAAAAAAATATAAAAAATAATGACAAATTCAAATATAAAAATTAAAATAAAATGAAACTAAAAACTACAATGAACCCCTTCGCTGCCAGGTCTTTTCCCCCTCAAGTGGCAGGCCGTTTTTTTAACTATTTGGGGAAGTTAGCGCTTAGGCTATCATAACGTTTTGTCCACATAAGCTACCCATGCCAAATTTGCATCCTTTTTTCCAAAACATCCTAGAGATTCTAGAGGTACCCACAGTTTGGGACGCTGTCAGGCGGGTAGGTAAATTAACCTACGAACGGCAAAATACAAATTGTCAGTTCCAGTCCCTGACAGGTGATTCCAAGGAGCCGTATCCTATTACCGGGGATGGGCGACCTTTTTTGACATAGCATAAACATACAAAAAGTAAGTGACTGTTTTTGCATTTCTTCCCCTAGTTGGGCTTATAGTTCAAATGATTTTTGGAGAAGTAATAATTCTTGTTGGTCCTGATGAAGCGTCGTTGGATCCGGCTGGACCACTAGACGCGAAATATGTAGACCTGACCAGAGGCACCATAAAAGGTTCTATCCTCTTGCGTTATTGTTGGGAGTATGTGAGCATTAGAACTCAGTTTTAGACTCCCACTTCGGTTTTTAATCTTGGTCTCCATCTTACCAATCTTATTAAAATGTATAATTAATATCTCTTGATGGATAACCAATTTTAATATTTCTATACTCTCCTTTATTGTTTGAAACCTCACCGCTTTGAACAATACGGTTAAGAGCCCCCTTCGGGGAGCCCGTTAGGCATTGCAGCACCGGCCTAACGAGGAGCTGTCCCGATGATGAAGCCAGTCATCCAATGTGATGCTTGAGGGCTCTTGCTCCTGTTGATATTTGGTCCTCTGCTGCCCTAATTATTGGAACAGTGTACCTTTAATTTCTATTATTCCCCTGAAGGAGACCAAGAAATTAGCCAAAAATAAAATAAATAAATATAAAAAATAATGAAAAATGAAAATATAAAAATCTAAATAAAATGAAACTAAAAAATACAATGAACTCCTTCGCTGCCAGGCCTTTTCCCCCTCAAGTGGCAGGCCTGTTTTTTTGGCTATTTGGGGCAGTTTGCGCTCAGGCCATCATAACGTTTTATCCACATAAGCTACCTATGCCAAATTTGCATCCTTTTTTTCCAAAATATCCTAGGGATTCTCGAGGTACCCACAGTTTGTGGGTTCCCCTGAAGGAGACCAAGAAATTAGCCAAAACACAGCAACAAGTTTGTTTTGTTTTTTCAAAAAAAGTGGGAACAAATGGCAGCAGAAGAAGGCTTGCGTTTTTTTCCATGAAAATTGCATCAACAAAGGGTTTATGGCGCTAAAATCACCAGCTTCCCAGCTTTCAGGAACAGGCAGAATTGATCCAGAAAAATACATTTTCAACACAATTTTGGCATTTTACTAGGACATACACCATTTTTAATATTTTTTGTGCTTTTAGCCTCCTTCCAGTTAGTGACAGAAATTGGTGTGAAACCAATGCTGGATCCTGGAAAGCTAAACATTTCAGAAAAGTAGACAGAATTCTGAATTCACCAAGCGGTCATTTGTGTAGATCCTACAAGGTTTTCCTACAGAAAAGAACAGCTGAAATAAAAACAAAATTGCAATTGAGGTAAAAACAGACATTTTTCTTCACATTTTACTCTGTAACCTTTTACTGTGATGTCAGATGTTTGAAAGCAATATACTGTTAGGTCTGCTGGACCCTTCTGGTTGTGGGAATATATAGGGCTTGTAGGTTCATCAAGAACCCTAGGTACCGGGAACCAATAAATGAGCTGCACTTTTAATGGGTTTTTATTCTATACCGGGTATACAGCAACTCAACTGGTGAAATTTAAAGAGTGAAAAATAGGTATCAAGAAAACCTTTGTATTTCCAAAATAGGCCCAAGATAAGGTGTTGAGAAGCAATGGTTATTTACACATCTCTGAATTCCAGGGTGCCCATACTAGCATGTGAATTACAGGGCATTTCTCAAATAGATGTCTTTTTCACACACTGTCTTTCATTTGGAAGTTAATTCCTGCAATTCTGTGTTCCCCCAAGTCTCCCAATAAAAATGATACCTCATTTGCGTGGGTAGGCCTAGTGCCCACGACAGAAAATGCAACATGGACACGTCACATTTTTACATTGAAAACTGATGTGTTTTTTGGAAAGTGCCTAGCTGTGGATTTTGGCGTCCAGCTCAGCCATCACCTATGGAAACCTACCAAACTTGCACATTTTTGAAAAATAGACACCTAAGGGAATCCAAGATGGGGTGGATTGTGGGGCTCTCACCAGGTTTTGTCACCCAGAATTCTTTGCAAACCTCAAAAGTTGGCAAAAAAACATGTTTGCCTCACATTACGGTGACAGAAAGCTCTGGAATCTGAGAGGAGCCACAAATGTCCTTCCACCCAGCGTTCCCCCAAGTCTCTCGATAAAAATGGTACCTCACTTGTGTAGGTAGGCCTAGTGCCCGCGAAAGGAAATGCCCTAAAACACTATCTGTACACATCAAAATTATCAAATAGTAAACTACCTGTTTTTGAGGCGGGCTGTGTTTTTGGTCCTGGGCTCAGCAGACATTTAGGGAAATCTACCAAACCCAAACATTTCTGAAAACTAGACACCGAGGGAATCCAGGGAGGTGTGACTTGCGTGGATCCCCCAATATTTTCTTACCCAGAATCCTCAGCAAACCTCAAATTTACCCAAAAAATCAAATTTTTCCCATATTTCTGTGTGGGATCACCACATTGGGACAAATTTCCTTCCACCGAACATCCCCCTCAGTCTCCCGGTAAAAATGATACCTCACTTGTGTAGGTGGGCCAGGTGCCTGTGACAGAGAACCAAAGCGGGTCCAAAAGGGCAGGTTGAAAAAAACATTTTCACAAGTGGGGCTGAATTTTTATCGGTATAGATGAGACAATGCCGGGTGGTAGGAATTTTGAGGATTCCTGCAGATTCCAGAAGGTTCCACTACAAAAATGTGGGGAAAATGTGTGATTTCTAGCAAAGTTGGAGGTTTACAGGGCATTGTGGGTAAGAAAATTGTGCGGGTGCATGTGAAACACACCACCCTGGAATCACCCAGATGTTTAGTTTTCAGATGTGTCTAGGTCTTGTGGATCTTTCTACATGGCAATGCCCCAAAGTCCAAAAAGTGCAGCCCTCACCATTCCAAGTTGGACGATTTTGAGAGTTAGCCAAGCTCTCATGACCCAAATGTAATCAAATGTCCTATTGCTTGCCATGGGATAAGATGTTTTAGTGTGCGGGGGGAGAGCTGAAAGACTGTTACCCCCTTCAGTTGGGGTGGGGGCATAATCATGCTGATACTGGTTGGTAGCGACCGTCCCACTATTTTTAGTTTATTTTAATTCCCTGGCATCTAGTAGACTTTCTGCCCCCCTGAGGTTTGGATCTTGGGTAATTGCCCCATCTGCCTACTGGTGGGCAGAACAACTTTGGCCCCATTTATTTGGGGTGGGGGTATGGCTATACCCTAGCTCTTATTTTGAAAAAAAAAAGTTTTCCCTGGTCTCTGGTGAGCTTTCTGCCCCCTTTGGGGGCAGGTAGGCCTACTAAAAATAGGCCGATTTGCCCCCAAGGGGGGCAGATGTGGCCAACAGTAATATCCTCCAAAGGAGAGTGACCCTTGCCCAAGGGGCTGCCCCCGAAACAAAACAGACACATACACACACAACAATCCCTGGTAATAGAAATAGGCCGATCTGCCCCCAAGGCGGGCAGGAATGGCCTACAACAAATTTTCCCCCCAGGGAAACGACCCTTGCCTGAGGGGTCGCCCCCCTCACGTGAAACTCACGAAAACAAAAAGGCACTGGTGTCTGGTGGTCTCTGGCCCCCTTGGGGGCATATTGGCCTAATAAAAATAGGCTGATCCGCCCCCAAGAAATGGCCTAAATACAATTTGCCTCCCAGGGGAGTGACCCTTGCCTAAAGGTACGCTCCCCACATAAATGGCCTACAACAAATTCTCCCCTCCCCCGGGGAGCGACCTTTGCCTAAGGGGTCGCTCACCTCACGTGAAACTGACAAAAAAAATCCCTGGTGACTAGTGGTTTCTGCTCTTCTTGGGGCAGATTGGTCTAATAAAAATAGGCCAATCTGCCCCCAAGGGGGGTGGAAATGGCATAAATACAATTTGCCTCCCAGGGATCGTTCTCTATATATACAACAATAAAGTAAACAAAAAAAAATATCCCTGGTGTCTAGGGGTTTCTACCCCTTGGGGGCAGATCAACCTAATTATAATATGCCGATCTGCCCCCAGTGGGGGCAGAAAAGGCCTAAAAATATGTTGCCCCTCTGGAGAGCGGCCCTTGCCCAAGGGGCTGCTCCGCTTATACATAAATATAAAAAACTAATTCCCTGGTGCCTAGTGGCCATTTCTGCTGCCATCGCCATCGGGGCAGCAGAAATGCTTGCAGAGACATGAAAGGCAAGGAAAGGCCTTTCCTTTCCTTCCATGCCTCTGCCTGCCCCCTCCTCCCAAGCAGAAGAGAAATGCTTAGCATTTCTCTTCTGCATCACACTGGAAGAATGCGTCCAGAGCAATGGGAGGTGACCTCCGATGGGGTCAGCACGCGATCTCATGCTGACGTCATCCGACGTCACTGGGGAGGGATCGGGGGTCGGGTGGTTCCCCTTCCATCACAGACGGGGGTGTGGGTGGGAGGCGCACAGGGGGAGCGCTAGTGCTCCCCCATGGGCTGCATGCAGAAAGAACTAGGCTCGTCCTCGACACACTGCAAACCAAGGGGTTAAAAACAAAAATAAAAATAATAAAATAAAAAAGTAAAAAAATTAAACAGTATAAAAGAATAAACACAAAATATAAAAATTAAAATAAAAAGAAAGTAAAACATTGAAAATTAAAATTAAAAACTAAAAATGAAATAAAAAAAATAAAGTGCCTCGTGGGGAGTGGGTTCCCTGGGCCTGTCCTCCCCCTGTCGCACAGCAGTCCTCCCAGCTTGTCCTGTGCCTCTGTGCCTCTGTCCCCTGAACCGTGTGCCCACTGCCACTGACCCCGGGTCCCTGATTGTCTTGGGTTTGTGGGATTGCCTGGGGTCCCTGTAGTGCTGGACACACTGCTGATTGATGTGTCCTGGGGACATTGGTATGGGCCCGCTGGGTGGGTGCTGTGCTGGTGTTTCCTGAGGGTGGATGGTCTGTGGTGGTATGGGACTTTGGCAGTGTCCAGAGATCCCTGATGGGCCGGGGTGGTCATTGTGATCCAGGCATGCAGAGCTGCTGTCATCACTGCAGGCCTCTCCTGTGGGGGGACTGGATGTTGGTGGCACCTCCTCTTTGGTGATGTTGAGTGGGGGTCCTGTGGGGATGTAAATGCAATGTTATTGTATCTGTGTCTGCCATCTTGTGCATGGGTGTGTTTCCCTGTATGGTTGTGATAGCCCTGTCAGCTTTGCCTTGTGTGCGTGATGATTTTGTAGGCTAGGTGATTCTCTCTAATGGGCATGCTTTAGTGATGGGTGTCCATGCAGGTCTGTGATGGGTGTCCATGCTTTGGTGTTGCATTCAGGGCTTGGTATTGGGATGGGTAGGTTGTGCGAGTGGGGTATATGTGAGGTGGTGGAGTGATGGGGTAGGGGTAGGAGGTTGTGATGGCATGCAGGTAGGGTGGGGGATATAGTAGTAAAGATTTGACTTACCAGAGTCCAGTCCTCCTGCTTCTCCTGCCAGGCCCTCAGAATGCATGATTGCCAAGACTTGCTCCTCCCATGTTGTTAGTTGTGGGGGAGGAGGTGGGGGTCCACCACCAGTCCTCTGTACGGCTACCTGGTGTCTTGCAACCACAGAACGCACCTTCCCCCCCAGGTCGTTCCACCTCTTCCTGATGTCATCCCTTGTTCTGGGGTGCTGTCCCACGGCGTTGACCCTGCCCACGACTCTGCCATAGCTCTATCTTCCTAGCAATGGATGTCTGCTGCATCTGTGATCTGAATAGCTGTGGCTCTACCCGGATGATTTCCTCCACCATGACCCTTAGCTCCTCCTCTGAAAACCTGGGGTGTCTTTGGGGTGCCATGGATGTGGTGTGAGTGGTATGTTTGAGGATGTGTGGGGTGATGTGTTGTGGTGTGTGCTGTGAGGTGCATGGATGGTGTATGGGAGATGGTGTTCTGTGGCTCAGATTGAGTGGGTGCTCCTGGCATGTCACTCTCTCTGTTAGCAATCTTTTCTGTCATTGAAAGGGTTGTGAGTAATGTGGGTGGGTGTTTTATAGTGTTGTTGATGTGTGGGTGTGGTGTGTGTATGTGTGTCAGGTATGTGTAGTTTGAATAGTCCAATGTGGTGTAGTTTTGCGAGTGTGTGTGTATTTTGAGTGCGGCGGTGTGTACCGCCAATGGTTTACCGCGGTTGAAAGACCACCGCTGTGATTCGTGGGTCCTGATACTGTGGGCGTATTTTTGTTGGCGTAACAGTGTGGGTTTTGGTACCGCCAGTTTATCACTGACCTTTGGTCTGGCGGACTTGTGTGGGTGTCTGTATAGTGGCGGATTTCTCTGTGTGGGTCATAATACCCGTAGCGGTATACTGACGTGGTCACAGTATGTTGGCGGCCGTCAGCACGGCGGTAGGCGGCATTTACTGCCAATGTTGTAATGAGGGCCAAAGACTTCTCCCATTAAACTTCCCTCTAGTGGACCCACACATCACTCACATTTCAACACAATGGAAGGACTATAGGATGCACAATAGTCAGAGAGACAAACATCCAAAGCTCATAAATGCAAAAAATTCCTGCACAATAGGGAGGGGGCATCAAGAACACTCACGGAAGGTTGCTACACTAGGACGCATATCACTTTGCACACAACCCTAAACAGCATTTGCACAGGAGCTGGCCCAACATTTATATCATGGACAAAAAATACTAGAGCCAAGTGGCATGCCTATCTGCACAATATGGAACTGCAAGTCAAGAAAGCACATACAACAGCACCTGCAGAGAACACACATCGAGATGAAGTAGCTGGAAGGTGGACACATCAGAATGGACACATGCACAGTCAAATGCAAAGGAAGCTACTACAATTAAACACCCTCCATGTCTGCTCAAAGAAAACTCAAGCTCCCACACATGAGACCAATATACAATTCACATCAGGGGGACAAGTCTAACACCATACATTCTGTCACTGGACCACACAAGATGAAATACTTACCATACGAAACAGAACACAATGCCATGACACCCCATTTGGATTAACACCCACATATCCATACAGTCATCATATACCTTTGTCTTGGGGGACACCAGCACTGCACACAAAGTAAGGTATTGCAAACAACATGAAATGGAACATTATCAAACACACACAACTAATACAAGTCACTCAGAAACTATATTAATGGTAGACAAGGAATTGCAGGACAAATGTTTACCCAACAAAACAACAATGTGGGTTTATTAGATCAAATCAGTGAGAGCAAAGGCCATTGACCAGTTCAATTATAATGAACATGCACTTCACTGTGCCCATACTTGACTCCAATCCCTGCCAGGGAACCTCCTCAGAAAGGGGCATCAAGTGGGCAGGCAGGCACCTCAGGTATCATCCTTGAGGGGGTTGGATTTGGTACAGGTGGGTTTGGGAGGGGTGAACTGCTTCTTAGGAGAAGTTGGCTTCTTGGGGCTGAGGAGTATGGGTGCTTGTAGGGGGACAGGTGTGATGGGAGAACTGGAATGTTGAAGAGATGGGTTGGGATGTGGGTCAGGTCCTCTAGGGATTGGGAGAGGCTTTGGAGGGAAAAGGGGAAAGGACATGCTTGTAAAGGAATCTCTCATTTGGAACACAGGGATGGCCATCAGAAGGGGTCAGGGATTTCAAAGTTGAGGGAGTGGCTGTCTGGCGTGTCGATACAGATGTCTTTGGTGTGTGCGTGTGTGAGGTATGCTTCTGTGTGGGTGGTGTCTGTTGCATGTGCCGGCGTTTGTGTGTCTTGGAGGGGGGGGAGGTGGAGGAGCTTTATGATGGAGTGGTAGATGTGTGTGTCTCTTCTGGGGTGGTGTCTGCAGACATGATGGATATGGTAGATGTCTGTGTGCCTGTTGTGGAACAGTCCCATAGATTCCACACAAGGGCAGTCAGACATTATTTTGTCACATACCAAATAACACAACAATGTGAAATGATGCTCCCAGAACATGCCATGTTGATAACAACAGTACAGTAGCCTGGAGAAGGTAACATGAAATTACTCATGTCACACTGGAAACATATCACCAATGCACACTTCACTACATGAAATTTGTCCCATAGAGATAGCACTAATTTTGCTCAGATATGCCACACAATTAGCATGGAAATGTACATTGTAGACACAGGCCCTCATTACAACCCTGGTGGTCAAAGACTGCCAGGGCTGTTTTGGAGGTTGTACCATTAACAGGCTGGCGGTATGAACTTGCGGATTACGACCGCGGAGGAAGCGCCGTGGTCACACCACAGGGACCGGCGGTTTTCCGCCACTGTGGTCCTGGCGGTTTTAATCGGCCAGGGCAGCGCTGGCCAGGGGATTACGAGTCCCCTTCCCGCCAGCCTTTCCATGGCGGTAGGAACCGCCATGGAAAGGCTGCCAGGAAGGGGAGTCGCGGGGCCCACACTGCACAGCAGACAGTGAAAAGCGTGACGGGGCAGCTGCACCCATCACACAGCCGCAACACCGCCGGCTCCATTTGGGGCCGGCCCCCATGTTGCGGCCCACATCCCCGCTGGTCCGGCTGGTGGAAACTATGTTTCCGCCTGCCGGCCCAGCGGGGATGTCAGAATGGGCGCGCCGGTTACAACTTGGCAGACGGCAACCGAGGGCCATAATTTGCGAATTGGCAGATAAATATGTCTCTAATCTCCACAACATACTGAATTAGCAAGCCCCAGGAAAAATCACCACTAATGTCTGGTACCTCTTGCAATGACATACTCTGATTTCATCACTAGATGCCATTAGTCCTTTGTATGTTGGAGAGGCTCAGAGATATGAAAGTAAAAGAACCTCAACATGTTGCCCATTTGGAAGATACGTCACTGTCTCCATTTTGGTCCTACAGTCTCAGATGTCTGTGGATGAATGGTTGCACCTAACAATATGTGATTCCAACATAACTGAAAGTCACTCCATGATGCATGCTAACAGTCATGTTACAAACCTTCCCCATTACATCTTTGCATTGCATTTTGCTACATGATGCCACATCAATGGCCTCGAAATGCACATAGTGGCTAAACAAATCTAGTCATACACATCTTGTCCCACATTGTTACTGCAGGACTACTTGCAAATTACGTGCATTGACGGATGAGGGTTTGGGTCGGCAAAAAATCAATGGTGAGACTCTCCTGTCTGTGGTACCACATGAAACGTAGCCCCATCGCAAATGTCCTATTCCAGACACAGGTAGGCATGCAAATCTATGTGATGGAATACAAAAACCATCCCAGTAACATTGGTAGACCATGCATGGCACATCAGTGTCCACATTTTGCCAAAAGAAAAGGAGACACCTGCGTACATGCAGGCACAAGAAATGTTGGCAGCAGTGATGACACATACATCATGTCAATGGGCATTGCCCACTTACTAAGGGAAAGTTTTGATCTGTAGTTGCACCCAAAGAACAATGTATGCACTGTCACATGTCTGTTGGCCACCTTCACATTACAGACATCAGTGATGCACCAGCACCCTTCTCATGCTGAAGACAAGCAGCTCCTGGGTGGCAGATGTCAATATACTCATTTGATCAGACACATGGCAGAGGACAGTGATTCATGACTTTCTTACCTTCGGCCTGAAACACTGAGGAGTAGTGGTCTGTTGAATAGAATGTACACTCACTACAACAAGAAGCATTACATGATTTATCAATGTACACAGCCATGTGTTGTCCTTAGATGAATTGTTTGTGGGTTGTACACAATTGTGTCCTAGGCCCCTGAGCCAATAAGCAAGGCACTTAAGTATGCACCACATGACAGATCTCCACAAACAGTCACTCATCTACTGTGTCACACATTGCTCATCCCTAACTGTCGGGGAAGATGGCAGAACCTAACCAATCAATCAATCAGTAATTTCTAAAGTGCAGCTAATCACCCGTAGGGTCTCAAGGCGCTGTTTGCAGGCACGCTGCTCATTCGAAAAGCCAGGTCTTGAGGTCCTTCCTGAACTGCTTCAGTTATGCGGTCTGCTTGAGTTTGGGAGGCAGTGTGTTCCATATCAGGCTGTGAGGTAGGAAAAGGATCTTCCTCTTGCTGTGGTTTTTCAAATCGAGGGAACGGCTGCAAGGGCGGACTGGGAAGGACAGAGCTGTCTGTTGGGTACGTCGAAGGCGAGCTTGTGGTTGAGGTATGCCGGTCTTATTTTGTTAGTGCCTTGTAGGTGTGGATCTGGAGTTTGTATATGATGCGCTTGTTGATTGGAAGCCAGTGTAGGACTTTGAGGTGGGAGAAGATGTGGCTGTGTTGGGGGATGTCCACGATGAGTCTGACTGCTGCATTCTGGATTCTTTGTAGTCTTGATTGCAGTTTCGTGGTGATGCCGGCATAGAGTGCGTTGTTGTAGTCCAATTTGCTAGTGATGAGTGCATGGGTGACTGTCTTCTTCATGTTGGAGGGGATGCACTTGAAGATCTTTCGAAGGAGTCGGAGGGTGTAGAAGCATGAGGACGAGACGGCAAGGATTTGGTGGGTCATAGAAAGAGAGGAGCCTAGGACGATGCCCAGATTGATTGTTTGGTCTGTGGGAGCGGGGGCATTTCCCAATGTGGTAGGCCACCTGGTGTCTTTCCAGGCAGAAGGGGTGGAGTCAATTATGAGGATCTCTGTCTTGTCCGAGTTGAGTATGAATCCTAACACATTACCTTGGCAGTGTGACAAGCAGGAATATGCCCTGTACTCTTCCAATTATGGGTGCTGTGCTCCCCTCAAATGCCCATCAAGGTCTGATGTAGGAAAGTACCCTCTTTGTGGCATGGTTACCCCATTTTCAACTTGATGTCAGTGTGCTTGACTGTGTTCACTGGGATCCTGGTGATTATGCTCTCTCGCCTCTAAATTTGGTTGCTCCATACTGGTGACCCAGTATTTCACCCACAATTGGCATACTGGTGCCCCCTTATAAGTCCCTAGTATTTGGTCCCTAGGCATCCAGGGAATTGCTGTTCCAGGGGATCCCTATGGGCACCGGCATATCTTTTGCCACCCACAAGGAGCCCATTCAAAGACTTCTACAGGACTTCCATTGCAGCCTGAGTGAAAGGGTGCAAGCACCCTTTCACTGCCATTTACACTGCACCAGGTTACTTATAAGTCACCCCTATGGCAGGCCCTTCAACCCTGAGGGCAGGTTGCAAAGTACCTGTGTGTGAGGGCACCCCAGCACTAGCAGAGGTGCCCCCACAACCTCCAGGACCATTTTCCTGGACTTCGTGACAGCGGGGATGCCATTTTATATGTGTACTATACATAGGTCACTACCTATGTCTAGCTACATAATGGAAACCCCAAACATAGGCATGTGTGGTATCAAACATGTTGGAATCATATCCCAAGGCTTTTACAGGCATGGGTTGTATGATTCTATGTACTCTAGGGCCTCCTTAAAGGACCCCCAGCATTGCCATTTCAGCCTTCTGAGAGCTTCCAGGCAGCCCAAGCTGCTGCCACCTCCCAGACAGGTTTCTGCCCTCATGTTGCTTGAAATGCTTGAGCCCAGGAAGGTAGAACAAATGATTTCCTTTGGGAGAGGGGTGTTACACCCTCTCCTTTTGGAAATAGGTGTTACAGGCTTGGGAGGGATAGCCTCCCCAGGCCATTGGAAATGCGTTGAAGGGCACATTTGGTGCCATCCTTGCATAATCCAGTCTAGACCGGTCCAAGGATCCCCAGTTCCTGCTCTGGTGCAAAACTGGAAAAAGGAAAGGGGAGTGACTACTCTCCTGTCCATCCCCACCCCAGGGTTGGTGCTCAGATCTCCTCAAGGGGGGTCCCTGGGTTCTGCCATCTTTTTTCCAAGGTAGGTAGGCAACTCTGGGAGCATCTGAGTGGCCAGTGGCAGCAGGTGATGAAAGAGCCCTCCCCTGATAGGTGCTTACCTGGTTAGGTGACCAATCCCACTTTCAGGGCTAATTAAGGTATCTCCTTTAGGTGGTTGTTCAGATTTGGATTGCAAGACCCCAGCAGGATTCCTCTGCATCCTCCACTTCACCTTCTCACCAAAGAAAGTGCATCTGGACCCTCTAGGAACTCTACAAACTGCAACAAAGAGGCCAATATGACTTCTGCAACTTTGTATCTTCAGCTCCTGCCAGCAACTGCAAGTGTTTCCTGGTCATGCATCCTTAGAGAACAGCCTGTCTTCAACCTGCACCAGAAGAGTGAAGGAATCTCCCTAGGGGTGAAGTTATCACTTCCCTGCTTCAGCAAGCACGTACTGCATTGACCACCAGTGGCTTGGATCCCCTCTCCTGCTGAGCTGCATACTGCATCACGGGTGGCAGACTGAAGTGGTACCGACAGTCCTGACATCATACTGTCTAACTTTGGTTAAGAGCCTGTACTCCGGGCACCACGTGTTTTGCAGTTGCCAAGATTTGTTGGCATCCTTCCACAAAGTTCTTCATGCACCGTGCAGCTCCGGCCCCCAGCACTCTATCCTGTGATGCACAGCTTTCTGAGTGCCTCCCCAGTGGAATGGGAGACTTTGTAGTAATGCTGCATGGGTCTCCATTTGCACCTTCTTTGTTCCTGTGCTATGGGATGCCTGGTCATGCTGCTTGGTCTTCTGTGGGCTCTCAGAATTACTGAGAGCCCCCTCTGATTCCCCCCCGGGTAGAGTCCACCTGGTCCTGGGCAGCGCCACTGTCTGTTAACCGCACATTTTGCATTTACCAAGGCTTGTTGAGAAACTTCAGCGACGCAAACCATACTGCAATTTTCTATCCGGCGTGGGACATCACATGCACCAACCAGGAACCCCACTATATCTTCTTGGGTGCAATTCTGACTGTTCTTCTTCACCAGTGGTTCTTCTTTTGCACCTTCATCCGGGTTAGCAGGGGCTCCTGTTCTTCCTGGATTCTTCTGTACTTCTTGGTCTTGGTCCCCTTCTTCCACAGGTCTTCAGGTCCAGGAATCCACTATTGGTGTCTTGCAGTCTCTTCTGGTTCTTGCATAATCTTCCTTCTCATGTTCTTGTATGTTCTGGGACGGTTACTGTGTTTTACTCCTGCTTTCCTGGGCTCTGGGGTAGGTTCTATTACTTACCTTTGGTGTTTTCTTATCCTTCCAGCGCCCCTCTACACACTACCCTTGCCTAGGTGGGAAACCGATATTCACATTCCACTTTCTGACTATATAGTTTGTGTTCTCCCACGTGCATTTCTACCTATTATGATTTTCACTAATTGCACTGTTTTCTAACTATTTTGTTGCCTAGTTTTGGATACTAGTGTATATAATTGGTGTATTACTTACCTCCTAAGGGAGTATAGTCTCTATTTTATTTTTGGTATTTGTGTCACCAAAATAAAGTACCTTTATTTTTGTGACACTGAGTATTTTCTTTCATGTGTTTGAGTACTGTGTGACTGTGGTGATATTGCATGAGCTTTGCATGTCTCCTAGTTAGGCCTCGGCTGCTCATCCACGCTACCCCTAGAGAGCCTGGCTTCTAGACACTGTCTACATTTCACTAATATGTGATAACTGGACCTGGTATAAGGGTTAAGTACCACAGGTACCCACCACAAACCAGGCCAACCTCCTACATCTGGGTAAACCACAGCCAGGATGCAGACCTTAGGTGGGTCATGGTCCGACAGGCACCCCGCCCACGTTGGGAGGGCAGCCTTAGCTGGATGCTTATGATCTTCTGGGCCAAATGTCTCAGGTCCTCCCATCGCTTGCGACAGTGGACACTCCGCCGACTGTGGACCCCCAAGGTCCTCACCTTCTGGGCCATGGCTTTCCATATCTCCTTCTTCTGATGGGCATTGACCTGCATGGATGCAAGAGACAAATCAAGAAATTACAATCACAAGTTTTTGCACAAATGATTGCATCACACACATGTCAGAAACACCAAGCTAGAATTTTTCTATTTGTTAGTATAACACAAGTGTAAAGAATGCAAAACAATAAGTACAGGCATATGACTACAGCCATTTATATCCATCAGCAGATTAACCCACAGGCCTGCTCGTGGCCTTCAATAACTTAGCAAGCCTACTGACATCAGGTAGCCCATGCTCCAGCAACATATACTGTGATTTGATCCACAAAAAACACTACACACACATATGTGGCTTCTGAAGGGTAAACTCCTTAGGCCTAACTGGACCAATACATTCACACTCTGTAAGATTGACTCACTGCATACAGGCCCTACAAGCAACGTCCATAGTATAGACTTTACCATTGTACTTGAGTGACAATGAAAGGGCTGGCATGGTGGGTACAGAAAGTATATTCCTTGTGTATGTGTGGACATGTGGCCTTCAAAGTTCAGACTCATTCCATTTCAGGGGGTAGGATCTGTGGTACCACAGAATATTGCTTTGGACATATGTGTCTAACCTTCAGAGATGGCAAAGGTATACATTGTACAATTTCTGCTATGTAACCAAGGTACTGACTCCCATAGCATGGCCTCCTAGGAATCAACACAATGTCTGCACTGCAGAACTGTCATTAGTGTAATAATCCTGTACAGGACAAATATGACTACTATGAAGGTGACAACAGAACTGTGGAAGTAAAGGAACTGTCATGAGTTAAAGACATACATTGACAATGAGGCAAAATGCATATATGGACTGCTTCTCAAATGTATCTTAGTACCCATTTCTAATCTAGTCAATGGACTTGGGAATTCAAGGCAAGTTTTGCCACTAGAGCATCAAATTGGCCACATGACAAAATCAGCAGGTCTACATGGAGTGGGCACAGTGCCACAGTTGCATAGCTGCAGTAACTGTCCCCCAGCCTGGACTATGTCCCATACCGAGAGATATATTTGACATGCCCTGGTCTCTGCAGGCTGAGCATACAGAACTTACATGATACTCACATTCCCACAACTTTAATGCATGACTGAACATCAAGTGGTCATCTTCAATGTGGCCTCTGAAGGGCACAATGAGTCATTATCAGCCTCACATGCAACAGTTTGGTAATGCCAGATGTGGGCTGGATGATCTGTGGCACCATACACATTGCTTACAAGATCCTCAAGTGACTCTAACAAGATGCATACACATCTCATGCTGTCATGCACATACATGTTGTCTGACATTTAGAAACATCAAAAATGAATAAATGTCATTGGATGGCAGTATAGTCCTCTTACCTAGTTATATCCATCCAAAACAAGGCAGATCCAAGTCCTTGACAACTTCATACAGCACAAATGTGACTGAACTTAACATATAGTACTGGCCACCAATACCTGCACAATGTTCATCCCATTGATGCCACACAGACGGCAACAACAGGCACACAAGAAGTATTATTGGCACACAGGTGCACAGATTAGCCTGTGAGGAGGGAAAGGATGGTATCAAACAGAATCAATTGTGCCTATGAGTTTCTTACCTGCTGCTCTGGTGAGCCATAGAGTTGTCAACAAAGGGGTAGGGCCTCAACAGGCCTCTCCAGTTCCTCTGGAGAAACGCCAGGGGCCATATCATCTGCTGGATGTGCCATGATTGCTCCAAGAGGTGGCACACAGCAGCTCAGGTAGTGGAGTTGTTGCTGGCAGCAGATTCAGGAGTCAATTGAGTGAATATGCAAAACATGGTGGTGACTTCTGTCGCGTATTCGGTCATCACTGCCGGTGTACACAGCCATTGGTCCGCAACAACGTTAGCCTATGGCTGTTTCTGCTGCGGTTGGAACAGCCTACTACCCTGATGACTTTCACCAGCAGGGTAGGTCAGGCATCCGCCCATTTGGCAGCATGAGGTACTGTATTTGGCTTTGTAAACTGCATCACATATACAATATATGTGTTGTGGCATCGCAAACATCCTTATTCTGTTGTGTCATGTAGGTCCTTCTACACAATCACCAGTGTAGTGTGTTGCAGAGCACACATGCTATTTGACGGTGATGCACAGTCCACCTCCGCCGACGGTCATTTTGGCAGACAGAATATACAGACACATTGCTAGGAGCAATCGTGTAGCAGACTGTTGAGTTTCATCCAAGTCCATGTTGTGGACACATTTGTTGACAACCAAGTGGGTCACATATGTCTCTTGCGTAATTGAGTACTTCCTAGCTGTTATGGTTAATGTCTATCTCGTCAGAAATGCTTTGTCACATGATCTTATTGGCATGCATAATGTATGTTGCTGTGGACACACATACCGTGGGACAGCGAGGAAGCGACAATCTCCTGTCTACCATTCACTGCCAGACCTTCAGACCATGGAGCAATGAAATGTAATTATGTTCAACCACCTGGATAGGCAAACAATAGTGGTCTTATGCCATCGGTTGGCGACAGCTATTAGTTATACAACCTGCATATCACCCATTGTACAAGTTATGTCAGTTTTGCACTTTCTGGCCACAGGGACTTTCCAACATACAGTGGCCCTATCTGCTGGTATGTCTGAAACAGTGTTCAGTCTGGTGTTGAAGGATTTCTTCTCAGCAATGATGAAACACATTGACAGCTAAATTAGGTTCCCACGACATGAGGATTTAGCCAATGTGAAGGCTGACTTTTATGGTTTTGCCCGCCTCTCAAATGTGGTGGGGGCCATTGATGGCACACATGTTGGCTTGGTGCCACCACAGGCCACTTAACAAGTCTATTGCAACAGAAAAAACTTCCATTCCATCAAAGTGCAAGTTGTCTGTTTGGAGGATATCTACATCTGACATGTCCGTGCCCATTATGCAGGATCAGCCCATGATTCATTTATAACGCAGAAAAGCACCATACCCCAGCTGATGGCACAACTGCACCCAGAGAGGGTCTGACTGGTTGGTAAGTCACGTCTGTTCTGAATGTGTGTGCACAATGTCAGGTGCTACAATTAGGAAGTGTGTGACTCATTGTTGCACTTATGTCTCATTTCTTAACAGGAGACTCTGCATATCCAAACCATCCTTGGTGATGCTGGTGAGGAATACAACTACTGCAGGGAAGTATGCTTCAATGAGGCTCATGAAAGAACAGGGTGGGCAGTAGAGTGGGCTTTTGGATTCCTAAAGGCCAGATTTAGGTATCTGGACAGGACTGATGGAGCCTCCCACTACTAACCCAGCAAAGTGTGTCAGATCGCTGTGGCATGCCGCATGTTCCACAACCTTGCCCTGCAAAGGAACATCCCATACATCCCAGAGGAGGGGCAGCCTGAAGTGCCACCAGGTGAAAATCTTGAAATGCCAAGTGAGGATGAATACAGTGGTGAAAGGGAAGGAGCTGAGTTGAGAGAAGATCTCAACAACTACTTTTCATGAGTGTAAGTATGACATGTGATGTTATTACTGTGACTATACAATGAACTGTAGTTGTGAGAATGTGTGGCATTAAGAGTTATAGAAAGAGCTAGGGAGCTGATACTCTGCAATCTTCAGACAAAGGCTGCTTGATGAGATAGCTTTCAACACATCCCCAACTTGATATTTTTGCTTTGTTTGTGTCAGTTTACTTGCAATGTACTTATTTGCTATGTGGCTACTGTCATAGGTATAGTTTTGTTTTGTTCTTTGTACACATACATTCACCCTGACATTTTTATGTGGGCATTTCAGAGTTGTGACATTGGCAGGTATCTGATGCTGTTCTGACAAACAGAGGGGACATGGATTGTTCCAGGTAATGTAGGTCGCAGATTTTGGATGTATTAGACCTGTACCAAGACAGTTTGCACAGTGTTTGGGGGGAGGTACAGAAGTGCCCATTGCTCTTGTTTTGTGTGTTGTGGTGGGCCTGATGCATCATGTGTGTCATCATGTGGACATACACTACCTAGTCCTAGCTTCCGACCAAGTCATTTTTCCTTTCCATTAGCTAAACATTTTTTGTAAAGCCTGTATGGAGCTTTACTTGTGTTTCATCATTGTAGGACACAGTGCCTGTGCCACATCACGTACATGTGTTTGTGTCATCCCACCAGATGCATGGGCATTCCATTAGGATGTCCCTGTGATCAGGGACTGTTGTACTGCCATCTCTCTGTATTACAGATTATGTAGTGGTGGATTACTTTGGTGTGGTGTGTGATATCGCTCAAGCTGGTGACAACACCCACTTTAAGGTTTGCCTAGTCTACAGGGCAATGTCCAACAAATCCCTTCCTTCTGTGGTCTGGGGATCATTACCTGCAAATATGTTCATTTGCTCAGTATGAGCCAATCATTTTTGATTCCCACTAGTACAGACATATAGACAGCAGATGTGCTGTACACTGTAATAAATATTTTGGTTTGACCAGACATGTGTACTTATGTGTTGGTGTCTAATGGTTATAATCCTGATCTGGACCCTGTGTACCTGTAACAGATCCCTGCTTGCACAAGTAGCTTGCATCTTTAGCATATGTTTCCTATGGGCTTACATATCTACATAACTAAATGAGAAATGTAAGCAAGCGGACATTGAGTTTGTGATTGGTGAAATTATTACAATGCTAATGCAAAAAGAAATTTGGACTGAACAAACAGAAATGTAAGGTGACAGTGTCAGTCATGGAGAATGAAATCATCGGCGTAGATGCCACACCATTAGGAGTCCAAAGTCCAGAATACTCCTTCCATTGGAACTGGTTGGCGGTTCAGAATCAGATCACAGAGTGGATGTGTGGCACACAAAGGAGGTCCTTTAGGAAGAAGTCACTGGCTGGTAGAGGTTGGTGTCTTCCCAGCTGCACCTCTTGAAGTCTTTGCTGGACCTCTCCACTTGCAGGGGGTGGGGATCTGCTGCTACAGGGGCAGGGGTGTATAAGGCTCTTTCTTCCTCTGGCAGGGCCTCCCTTCCAGTGACTGGCACTGATGTTGCTGTGCCTGATGTTGCTGTGCCTGATGTTGATGGGCCAAAGGAAGGGCTAGACTGTTGTTGAAAAGCCCTGCTCAGAGTGGTATGTATATCCTCAGAACCTTGTTAGGGAGGCCATGTTATTATTGTGGCCCTCCATCTGTTACTGCATGTCCCTAGCTACTTGATTTCCCCGAGTTCAGTCAACACCTAGCCCATCATACCTTGGAACTCCTGATAGACCCCCAAAATGTGGCGGATGGTGTCCTGGCAAAGAGCAGCCCCAGTAACTTCATCCCGCTGGCCCACAGCATTCCTTCCACACACCGTACCCCCATTATTGTCAGAAGTATTGCCCTGCAACTCAGGACTGGGGAGCACAAGATGATAGACACTGTGCTAGGTAACAGGTTGGGGTGAAGATGTTTGCTTGTGATGTTGATGCACCTGGGCTTGCAGGTGAAGTTGTGGGCACAATGAGACTCACTTGCCATCTGACCAGGTTGCCCAGATGGGCCAGAACCGTCCTTACAGCCAGACGTCCATGAGTGTCTTCTTCACTGAGGGCTTCATCCAGGAGGGCCTCTGTGTGCCCACCTGTTGATATAATACGAATAATGATATTGGTTGTATAGTGACATCTGCCTCCAACAGTTTAGAGTTACAGTAAGTAGATACCTTGTACAAAGTTGAGTTGCAGTTAACCCTATTGTGTAAAGTACGCATGGTATTGGGTGTATTGACATCACATGACATCACATTTGTGAAGCTTACCAATTCATTTTGAATTAAGGTGCTTCCCAAATGTGAAGATGGCCTGGGTTGGACCTGGCCCTTTTTGCAGGGTCATCCCCAGTCTTTTTGCTTCTTTCCTCCTATTTTTTCTGAACAGTTTTTGTTGGCTTTAGGATGCTGGACGCTTTACCACTGCTAACCACTGCTAAAGTGCATATGAAATATGCATACATTGTTTTGGTGATTAGTTTTTCCATGATTGGCACATTTGATTTACTCGTAAATGCCTAGTAAAGTGCATTAGAGGTTCCCAGTGCCTGTAAATCCAATGCTACTAGTTGGTCTGCAGCACTGGTTGCGCCACCCACATGAGTAGCCCTGTAAAACATGTCTCAAATCTGCCACTGCAGTGTCTGTGTGTGCAGTCTTGCACTGCCCATTCGACCTGGCAAGTGTACCCATTGGCCAAGCCTAAGCCTTCCCTTTTTATATATGTAGGGCACCCCTAAGGTAGGAACTAGGTAGCCCCATGGCAAGGGTGCAGTGTCTGTTAACCCCTTCGCTGCCAGGCCTTTTCCCCCTCCTGTGCCAGGCCTTTTTTTGCCTATTTGGGGCAGTTCACGCTTAGGCCCTCATAACTTTTTGTCCACATAAGCTAACCAAGCCAAATTTGCGTCCTTTTTTTCCAACATCCTAGGAATTCTAGAGGTACCCAGACTTTGTGCGTTCCCCTGAAGGAGGCCAAGAAATTAGCTAAAATACAGTGAATATTTCGTTTTTTTCAAAAAAATGGGACAAAGTGGCTGCAGAAGAAGGCTTGTGTTTTTTTCCCTGAAAATGGCATTGTTGGAAAATGGGTTATTGGTAAGGGCAGGTAGGTACCTACACCTAGCAACAAGCCACCAACCTCCACTTAGGTACAGTTAGGTCTCAGTAAATGAATCCCAGCTCAACCCTTGGTAGCTTGGCAACGAGCGTCAAGGCTTAACTTAGGAGACAGTGTGTAAAGCATAAAAATATCACAAAACAGTAATTAAATAAAACACAGGAAACAGTTTAAAAATCCAAAACCAATTTATAAAAATAGTTTATATTTTTATCTTTAAAATGACACAAAAACGAATAAAATCGGATAAAGGAAACCGGAGATATGAATTTTTAAAGAATTATTACTTTTCTAGCGCTTAGAAACAAAAAGCACCAATCGGGTCATCTGGTTGCACCACGACCGGGGCAAAGTCAAAGTTTCAGGCCGACCACGATGGAGCCCTGCTCGGCTACAAGTCGCAGGAGGCCTCGGTTAAAAAGTTACCTTCTGACTTAGTCTTTATTTTGAAGATTTTCTTCAGCGGGACGAACCTGCCAGTCGAATCCGACCTCCTGGAGCCCTTGTCCGGATACGCGATGCTGGATTCCTCGGTGGAGATTTTTACCTTCGGACTTAGTCGTTTTTTCGAGGTGAAAATCCTTCGACCGGGGTAAACCTGGATCTTGATCCGACGTCGTGGAGCCCTTCTCGGATACGATGGCTGGGAGGTCCCGGTCAACTTTTTACCTTCGGACTTAGGCCCTCATTCTGACCCTGGCGGTCAGTGATAAAGCGGCGGCCAAGCCGCCAACAGGCCGGCGGTCTAAAATATGCAATTCTGACCCTGGCGGGAACCGCCAACACAGCCCGCCAACTTAACACTCCGCCCGCCACGGCGGTACAAACAAACAGCGCAGCGGTTCCCGCCAACAGCCAGGCGGCAGACAATGTACCGCCCACCCTATTACGACCCACCAATCCGCCACCTTTTCCGGGGCGGGAGCACCGCCGATAAGAACACGGCGGAAACAGACTACGAACGGGAAAACGCTCACCTCTACGCACTCCACGCGAGATTCCGGCAGTATGGAACCAGAGTTGCAGGTCATCCCCGCACTCCTATACCTGCTCATATACCAGGAGCACGCCCGGCGGCGCGGAAGACATCGGTGAGTACTGCACCTACGACACAGGGGAGGGAAAAGATTACCGGCACACACCCACCCACCCACACCCACTACAACACACACATCAATGCATTCCCACAGATCACTGTCACAACCCACAAACCACCCCCCTCCGAAATAATGCTAAGACCAAAAGAAGAGATCATAAACGGGCAGATATATTGAAATATGGACACCAGTAATCCCAATAAATAAATAAACTATGTACAAAATATATACAGCTACTAAATGTAGTCCAACCACTGTCCGTGGATCACAGGGGTCCTGTGCAAAGGGGCAAGGCCCAGTCCCACGACAAGAACTCCACGGAGAGAACACTGCAGGGGCATCAGAAAGAAAATAGGACAGGCACCTCAGGGGGAAGGGAAGGGGGGGCACCTCAGCCACTTGAGTACACGACGCCAGATCCACGAGGGGACTCCATGACCACTGGCCCATCCTGGGGAGAGCAAAGCCACAGTCCAAACAGTCCATACAGTGGGTGGCCTGCCCACTGGGCCATCCTGGGGAGAGCAAAGCCACAGTCCAAACAGTCCATACAGTGGGTGGCCTGCCCACTGGGCCATCCTGGGGAGAGCAAAGCCACAGTCCAAACAGTCCATACAGTGGGTGGCCTGCCCACTGGGCCATCCTGGGGAGAGCAAAGCCACAGTCCATACAGTCCATACAGTGGGTGGCCTGCCCACTGGGCCATCCTGGGGAGAGCAAAGCCACAGTCCAAACAGTCCATACAGTGGGTGGCCTGCCCACTGGGCCATCCTGGGGAGAGCAAAGCCACAGTCCAAACAGTCCATACAGTGGGTGGCCTGCCCACTGGGCCATCCTGGGGAGAGCAAAGCCACAGTCCATACAGTCCATACAGTGGGTGGCCTGCCCACTGAGCCATCCTGGGGAGAGCAAAGCCACAGTCCATACAGTCCATACAGTGGGTGGCCTGCCCACTGGGCCATCCTGGGGAGAGCAAAGCCACAGTCCATACAGTCCATACAGTGGGTGGCCTGCCCACTGAGCCATCCTGGGGAGAGCAAAGCCACAGTCCATACAGTCCATACAGTGGGTGGCCTGCCCACTGGGCCATCCTGGGGAGAGCAAAGCCACAGTCCATACAGTCCATAACAGACCCCACTGCCACTGGAGGAGGCAAGTTGGCCAGAGGACATCCTGCAGCCCTGCCCGAGATAGATCCTGCCCTGCCACGTCTGCCAAAGGGCCAGCGGTTCTTGCCTTGAAGGGCCCAGTTCAGCGGTTCCTGAGACGGCGGGGCCCAGTTCAGCGCTCCTTGCCTTGAAGGGCCCAGTTCAGCGGTTCTTGAGACGGCGGGGCCCAGTTCAGCGGTCCTTGCCTTGAAGGGCCCAGTTCAGCGGTTCTTGAGACGGCGGGGCCCAGCGGAGCGGTGCGTGAGACGGCGGGGCCCAGTTCAGCGCTCCTTGCCTTGAAGGGCCCAGTTCAGCGGTTCTTGAGACGGCGGGGCCCAGCGGAGCGGTGCGTGAGACGGCGGGGCCCAGTTCAGCGGTTCTTGAGACGGCGGGGCCCAGTTCAGCGGTCCTTGCCTTGAAGGGCCCAGTTCAGCGGTTCTTGAGACGGCGGGGCCCAGTTCAGCGGTTCTGGAGACGGCGGGCCCAGTTCAGCGGTCCTTGCCTTGAAGGGCCCAGTTCAGCGGTTCTTGAGACGGCGGGGCCCAGCGGAGCGGTGCTTGAGACGGCGGGGCCCAGTTCAGCGGTTCTGGAGACGGCGAGGCCCAGTTCAGCGGTCCTTGCCTTGAAGGGCCCAGTTCAGCGGTTCTTGAGACGGCGGGGCCCAGCGGAGCGGTGCTTGAGACGGCGGGGCCCAGTTCAGCGGTTCTTGAGACGGCGGGGCCCAGTTCAGCGGTTCTTGAGACGGCGGGGCCCAGTTCAGCGGTCCTTGCCTTGAAGGGCCCAGTTCAGCGGTTCTTGAGACGGCGGGGCCCAGCGGAGCGGTGCTTGAGACGGCGGGGCCCAGTTCAGTGGTTCTGGAGACGGCGGGGCCCAGTTCAGCGCTCCTTGCCTTGAAGGGCCCAGTTCAGCGGTTCTTGAGACGGCGGGGCCCAGAGGAGCGGTGCATGAGACGGCGGGGCCCAGTTCAGCGCTCCTTGCCTTGAAGGGCCCAGTTCAGCGGTTCTTGAGACGGCGGGGCCCAGCGGAGCGGTGCGTGAGACGGCGGGGCCCAGTTCAGCGCTCCTTGCCTTGAAGGGCCCAGTTCAGCGGTTCTTGAGACGGCGGGGCCCAGCGGAGCGGTGCGTGAGACGGCGGGGCCCAGTTCAGCGGTTCTTGAGACGGCGGGGCCCAGTTCAGCGGTCCTTGCCTTGAAGGGCCCAGTTCAGCGGTTCTTGAGACGGCGGGGCCCAGCGGAGCGGTGCTTGAGACGGCGGGGCCCAGTTCAGCGGTTCTGGAGACGGCGGGGCCCAGTTCAGCGGTTCTGGAGACGGCGGCCGGTCTATGGCCAACTGCTAATTGCCTGGTGGTGCCCTCCTGGGCAGCGGGGATGGTGCTCCTTCAATGCCCACCTGGGCTGTGGGTGGTGGGGCCCTCCTGGCCAGCTGGGCTGGGTCCTCCCTGGGCAGCGGCTATGGGGGTGGTGGGCTCTCCCGGGGCAGCTGTGCCGGTTCCTCCCGGGGCAGCGGCTATGGGGGTTGTGGGCTCCTCCTGGGCAGCAGGCCTGCTGCCTGACCTCTCCGACTTGCTGCCCTTGCCCTCCTTAGTCGTGGGCCTGTGGCCCTTTCCTCCCTTTGGAGCTGTGGCTGGTGACTGTCTCTGGGTGGTGTCCGGGGGGGATGTAGAAGGCGGGCTCCTGCGGCGGCCCTTCCGCCTTCTGCTCCTCTTCCCAGGGGGTGGGCTGGCTGTCCCCTTGCTGCTGGGCGAAGATCCAGACATGCGGGCTGGCGGGCTCCAATACCCCTGCACCCTTGTCAAGGGGGCTGCAGGGCTGGTGGTGGCTGAGGTGCTCTTCTTACCCCGACGAGAAGGAGGGGGGGGCTCAGGGTCAGGAAAGAAGTTAGTAGTGGCGAGGAAGAGCTTCTTGGGACAATGGAGAGTGGTAGGTACAGTGGGAATGGGAGTGGAGGGAGAGGATGTGGTTGTAGGTGAGTCACGTTTGCTGTCTTTGGGTGCAGGTGCAGGAGGGATAGGCTGTCGTGAGGTGGATGGCTGTTGGGTGGGTGGGTGGCTGCGTTTGTGTGGTGTGGAAGAGGGGGTGACAGACACAGTGGGAGAGGACACAGGGGACGTGTAAATGGCAGTGGGGGTGGTGACTGCACGTGTGCGGACTGGAGTGGAGGGTGTGCTGGTGATGGAAACACTGGCTGATGGTGAGGTGAATGGAGGTGTGAGTGTAGACGTCACAGGGAGGGAGGAGGGAGACGAGGAGGTGGGGGTCACAGAGGTGGTAGTGACTGTTGGCATGTCTGCATCGGAATGTTGCGTGTGTGAATGTCTGCGTGATCTGTGGTGCTTATGTTTGGATGAGCTTCTCTTGGGTGTTGAGGTGTGTGCAGGCTGGTCTGATGGTGTGGGTGGGACAGGCAGAGGAACAGGAGACTGGGAGGAGGGAGTTAGTAGAGGCAGGCAGGAGACAGGGACAATGGCTGCCGTCAGTGCTAAGGCCAGAGCCTGGAACGATCGCTGATGGGCAGCCTGACCCGAATGAATGCCCTCCAGGTACGCATTGCTGCGATGAACCTCCCTCTCCACCCCCTGGATGGCATTCAAAAGGGTAGTCTGCCCAACAATGAGCGTTCGGAGGAGGTCAATGACCTCCTCACTGAGGGCAGCGGGGGTAACAGGGGCAGGGCCTGAGGTGCCTGGGGCGAAGGAGATGCCCGGCTTCCTGGCAGAGCGGGCACGGGGCGAACGCTGAGGGGCTGCTGGGAGGGCGGAGATGGTGCGCTGGGTGGCGGCTGTACCTGTAATGGCGGGGGGCACGGATGGTGCCACCCCCGCAAGGGAGCCCCCTTCCGAGGACGTGTCCGTGTCGCTGCAGGGTCCAGTCGTCCCCGTCGTGGAGCTCCCCTCGCCCTCCGTCTCACTGGTCCAGTCTGACTCTGTGGCATGGCCCTCCTGGGCCATGTGAGATGCAGCTCCCTCCTGCCCCGATGCCACTTCTCCTCCGCCTGATGATGCTGATGCACACAAGCACAGAAAGACAAACAAAAATGGGGGGGGAGAGAGAAATAAAGGGATATTGATTACATGGATCTCCGGTACAGTTAGCGGACATGACAGACACAGATGCCCCCTGCACTAAGTTGCGCACTTGGGGTCCGCTACGCATTCCGTGGAACATGCCCTACACGCCTAGAGTTGACAACTGCACCCATGGATGACACGGCCCAGGGATGGCTGTACTGACAAACTACTGAGGGTGGTGGCTGGGGACACAGGGGCTTACGGGGGTGCCCAGCCTACAGATATCGCCCTGGCCTAGGGGGACCCACAGCCCTCCTCCCCCACCCAGACACCTCCACTGCGCGACAACAGAGTAGATAATGCTTGGACTCACCCCCTTGTGTCTGCTGTGCTGCCCTCACGCGCCCATCCAAATCAGGGTAGGCCACCGCCAGGATCCGGAACATCAGGGGACTCAGTTGACGGCAGGCACCCCGCCTACGTTGGGAGGCCATCCCCAGCAGAGACTCGGCGGTCTTCTTGGTCCCGCGGCGGATGTCCTCCCACCTCTTGCGGCAGTGGGTGCCCCGTCGATGGTGGACCCCCAGGGTCCGGACTTCCTTGGCGATGGCACGCCAAATCCCGATCTTCTCATGGGCGCGGACCTATGTGACACGTACAGGGAGGGAGAAATACCACGTTCAAGTTTGTCAGCATTTTCCTTGCCAGTGGCCCAACGCCCCCCATCCCCGCCAGGCCCCCCGCCATGCCCCCCGCCAGGCCCAACATGCCCCCCATCCCCGCCATGCCCCCCGCCAGGCCCAACATGCCCCCCATCCCTGCCAGGCCCCCCGCCAGGCCCAACATGCCCCCCATCCCCGCCATGCCCCCCGCCAGGCCCAACATGCCCCCCATCCCCGCCATGCCCCCCGCCAGGCCCAACATGCCCCCCATCCCCACCAGGCCCCCCGCCAGGCCCCCCGCCAGGCCCAACATGCCCCCCATCCCCGCCAGGCCCCCCGCCAGGCCCCCCACCAGGCCCAACATGCCCCCCATCCCCGCCAGGCCCCCCGCCAGGCCCCCCGCCAGGCCCAACATGCCCCCCATCCCCGCCAGGCCCCCCGCCAGGCCCCCAAGCCAGCCAGTGGCCCCAAATCCAGATTGAATTAAACTCACTTGTTGGTCTGGAGGACCGTAGAGTAGCGCATACTGGGGGAGGACCCCATCCACAAGTTTCTCCAACTCCTCTCCAGTGAAGGCAGGGGCCCTTTCCCCAGGCGCAGCAGCCATTGTCCCTTCCAGACCGAGGTCACAGCAACACTTGCAGTATAGGTCCTCTCCTGTGAAAGTTCAAGTCGCAAGTGGATAAGTAGATAGAAAATGGCGGTCACGTCCGCGGCGGTGCGTACCGCGGCGGTGCATCCCGCCACCGCCGGCGCCCTTCGCCATTGGCTCCTGAAACCCATAGGCTTCAATGTTAACCAATGCGGCTTCGCGCCGCGGTCTTCGCCCGCCGCCCGCCGCGGTGTGCCACGCCAGCGCATTGACCTCACATCCCATTGTCACACTTCACAGGTCAGGCAGCCGCCATTTCCAGGGCCCACATGGCTCAATTTCAACTGCGTCACACAGGCCTAGGCCTTGCATAGCCACTCAGACACGCCATTCACTGCATAGAGAATCGTTTACTGTGCTAGCTGTGAGTACGTACCTGTGGGTTGCTTGACTGTGTGCTCCATGTTGTCCTTCCTAGGCACCGTCCGCTGGGTTGGGCGAGGAGACGGATGAATCCTCCCGTGTACCGACCGCTGGTGGACCTGTCGACAATGGAAGAACGCCACATTATCCTGACCTACCGTCTTAACCGTGCCACTATCCATGAACTGTGTGCCCAGCTGGAGCCCGACCTGATGTCCCCCATCCGCCAACCCACAGGGATTCCCCCTCTGGTGCAGGTCATGTCAGTACTCCATTTCTTGGCAAGTGGGTCATTTCAGACAACCGTGGGAATTGCTTCTGGGATGTCTCAGCCCATGTTTTCGAAGGTGTTATCCAGAGTGTTGTCTGCCCTGATGAAATCCGTGAGGAGCTACCTCATTTTCCCTGAGGTGGGCGAATTGGCTACAGTGAAGGGTGATTTCTACGCCCTTGGACATATTCCCAACGTAATTGGTGCCATTGATGGGACCCATGTGGCTTTGGTTCCCCCAAGAGACAGGGAGCAGGTGTACAGGAACAGAAAAAATTACCATTCAATGAACATCCAGGTGGTGTGTTTCGCTGACCAGTACATCTCGCATGTAAATGCCAAATTCCCAGGGTCAGTGCATGACGCCTACATCCTGAGGAATAGCAGCATCCCTTACGTGATGGAACAGCTACAGAGACACCGTGTATGGCTAGTGGGGGACTCTGGGTACCCCAACCTGTCGTGGCTACTGACCCCAGTAAGGAATCCCCGGACCAGGGCAGAGGAACGGTACAATGAGGCCCATGGGCGTACTAGGAGGGTGATCGAACGCACCTTTGGCCTCCTAAAGGCCAGGTTTAGGTGCCTGCATATGACAGGTGGATCCCTAATGTACTCACCTAAGAAGGTGTGTCACATCATCGTGGCCTGCTGCATGCTTCACAACCTGGCTTTGCGCCGCCAGGTGCCTTTCCTGCAGGAGGATGGTCGAGACGGTGGTGTTGTGGCAGCGGTGGAACCTGAGGAGAGTGACGAGGAGGAAGACGACGGGGCTGAAACAGACAACAGGGACAGAATCATTGAACAGTACTTCCAATAGGACACAGGTAACATTTCAAAGATAATTTAGTAAATGTTAACTACTCTCCTGCATCTCTGCTGCCTGTCTATTTGCCCCAGTGTATGATGACTGAGTTTTGGCTTTTCCCTCCATATTTCAGATCTGGGGTCCCCACTATGAGTCCTGTGCTTCGTTTCCCCATGGACTACAGCTTTGTGGCAGCTGTTTGTTGACTTCACCATGTACAAGGACATATTTGCACTGTCATGTCAATTACAATATATTGAAATCACAGCCAGACTCCAGATATTTTGGTGCAAAATAGGTGTTTATTTAAGTGCTCAAAATGGGATGGGTGGTTTCAAGTGGGTGGGGGCTATGGTGAAGGAATGTCCATGGCAGAGTCCAGAGTAACAGTCACACAGGTGCATTGTCCAGAGGCCTGTGGAGAGATGGAGCATGGGCAGTTCAAGGATGGACAGGGTGACAATGTGGGACAGTGGGATGACATCAGGTGGTATCCATTGCTGGCGGGGGTCTTGACATCCTACTCTGTCTTCTTGCGAGATCTCAGGGCCCTCTTGCGGGGTGGTTCTTCTCCTGCAGGAGGTGGGGGTCTGGTGGGCTGCTGCTGTGCGGGGGCCTCCTGTCCACTAGCGCCGGCGGAGGTGGTTGGCTGTTCTTGGTCCAGGCTAGTGGCAGGGGCCCTTGGGTGTTGTTGAGTGTCCGCCCTGGTGTTGACGAGGTCCTGCAGCAGCCCTACCATGGTAACCAGGGTGGTGTTGATGGCTCTGATGTCCTCCCTGTACCCCCGATAGTGTTCCTCCTGCAGTACCTGGATCTCCTGGAACCGGGCCAGTACCGTCGCCATCGTCTCCTGGGAGCGGTTGTATGCTCCCATGATGGTGGTGAGGACCTCGTGGAGAGTGGGTTCCCTGGGCCTCTCCTCCCCCCCCTGTCGCACAGCTGCCCTCCGAGTTGCCCTGTTTCCCTGGGCCTCTGCCCCCTGGCCGGTGTGCCCACTACCACTGCCCCCAGGTCCCTGTTGTTGTTGGGGTGGTGGGTTATCCTGGGTGCCCTGTAGTGGTAGACACACCGCAGATTGACGCGCCCTGGAGACAGAGGCATGGGCCCGCTGGGTGGGAGCTGTGCTGGTGTTCCCAGAGGGGTTTGGGTCTGTAGTGGCCTGGGCCTGTGTGAGGGGAAACGACTGTCCAGAGGTCCCCGATGGTCCGGGCTGGTCATCGGTGTCCAGGTCGACAGAGCTGCTGTCATCGCTGACGGCCTCTTGGGTGGGGGGTGTGGAGAATTCTGGCCCCTCCGCCGCGGTGTGTTGACGGTCGGGTCCTGCAGGGGTATAGAGGTATGGTTATAGTTTCAATGTGTGGCATATGGGTGTATCTATGGGTTCTCGTGTCCCCAAGTGCTGGCATTCGTGTGTGGGGGCTTTGGTGAGGGTGGCTTGTGGGGGGGATGTGTATATGCATTGGGCATGCTTTGGTGAGGGGTGTCCATGCTTAGTGGACGCATGCAGGCCTAGGTTTTGGGATGTGTGGGTTGTGATGGTGAGACATTGGCGGGGAATAGGTGTGCTGGGGGTGGGGGTGAGGATGGTGGTGGGGGTGAGGATGGTGGTGGGGGTGAGGGTGGGGGTGAGGATGGGGGTGGGGGTGAGGGTGGGGTTCGAGGATGGGGGTGAGGGTTGGGGTATGAATTGGCATGCAGGTGGGGGGGAAGCAGTATTGAAGCTTCCACTTACCAGTATCCATTCCTCCGCCGACTCCTGCGAGGCCGTCAGGATGCAGGATGTTCAAGACTTCCTCCTCCCATGATGTGAATTGTGGGGGTTGAGGTGGGGGTCCTCCGCCAGTCTTCTGCACGGCGATGTTGTGCCTGGATACCATGGAACGCACCTTCCCCCGTAGGTCGTTCCATCGCTTCCTGATGTCTTCCCGATTTCTGGGGTGCTGTCCCACTGCGTTGACCCTGTCGACAATCCTCTGCCATAGCTCCGTCCTCCGGGCAATGCTGGTGTATTGTATCTGTGTGCCGAACAGCTGGGGCTCTACCCGAACGATTTCCTCCACCATGACCCTGAGTTCTTCGTCTGTGAAGCGGGGTTGTCTTTGGGGTGCCATGGGGTGGTGTGTATGATGTGTGGGGTGGAGTATGTGTATTTAAGTGAGTTGAGTGTGGTGGTGTGTGTTGTTTTGTGTGTGGATAGTGTGTGGGTGATGGTGTTGAGTGGCTGTGGCTGTTAGTTTGTGGATGCTGGTGTCTCGCTCTGGCCTTCTTTCAGAATTTTTTAGCGTAGGGGTTTGTGGGTGATGTGGGTGTGTGTTTTATATTGTATTGTGTGTGTGGGAGTGGTGTGTGTATGTGTATCAGGTGTGTGGGATTCAAATCGTCCAATGTGGCTGAGTTTTGTTCGTTTGTGTGTATTCTGACCGCGGCGGTGTGTCCCGCCAATGGAATATCGCGTTTGAATGACCGCCGCGTGGATTCGTGGGTCGTAATGGCATGGGCGTATTTCTGTTGGCGTGACGGTGGAGGTTTTGTCACCTCCACTTTTCCGCCGACCGCTGGTCTGGCGGTCTGTTGTGGCGGTCGGATTTTCGGAGGTTTGCCTTCTGCGGGTCAGAATGACCGTGGCGGGTTTCCGCGACCGCGGCGTGATTATGGAGGATTTCTGACCGGCGGTAGGCGCCTTTTACCGCCGAGGTCAGAATGACCACCTTAGTCTCTTTTTCAGAGATTTTTCTTTACCGGGACGAACCACCAAATCAGGCCGGGTCGCGGTTGAGGCAAGCCGGCTAGAATTTCCACGGCGGGTCGGTCCCTCTCTGGAGCTTTTTAAAAAAATTCTCAAATCTTCTCCAAACTTCTGGGGCTTCACCCAGATGTTCTTTTAAGGTTCTTTTGGGGTCCACAGCTCACCCCAAGGGTCCAGAAGTTCTGAGATGGTACTTGGGGGGTGCAGACTACAACTCCCAGAATACACCTGGCGCAAACTCCTTTTTGGCCACTGGACAGTGGTCAGCTGGTCACTTTTCAGGAGTTGGTGCAGGGGGACTCTGGATAGTAATTTTTCACCTGTAGCAAACAGGGAGTCCCTCCTTGAACCAGTTGAAGCCAGGCAAAGTCCTTCTTGTGGTGAAGCCCAAGTGTGCAGCTGGTGCAGTCCTTCTGAGTGCAGGTTCCAGGTGCAGGCCAGGGGTCCAGCAGGGCAGTCCTTCTTCTCCTTTAGTTCTTTTCTTGTTGAAATCTGGTAGGGATCTGAGGTGTGGGGGCAGGTCTGCCAGTTTTATCCTTGCTCCTGGGTGAAAAGCAGGGGGGTCCTGGTTCTCCAATCAGGTACAGGGTCGTCCCCCTGTGATGACCACTTCCTGGGAAGTGTGGCAAAAATCCATCCCAGTGGGCAACATTCTCTAAAAATCCAACATGGCTGAATCTGATTTTTGGAGGTTACATCTGGCTGAGCCCACCCACTGGTGTGGCTAAAAGTCATAAACACACCCCTCTCCTGCCCTCTCCTAATCTAATCAAGGGGGCACCTAGCTGTCTGGGGTTGCAGGATGTGGGGGTGTTGCTGGTTGCTCCAAATGTCCTTCTCTGCCTTTGAAGACCAGTTTGGCAGCCCTCCCCCTTCCTGCCTCACCATCTGCTGAGGGGAGATTCTCTCCCACAAGCACATTCCTTTGTGTGAAGCCAGGCCACTTCACACCTCATCAAGGCAGCTCTGCGAAGCTGCTGCAGGCTGGCCAATCAGAGCACAGCAGCAAAAACAATGCAGGGCTGAAATTGGCAACTTTTTAGGTAAAGTCTATAACTCTTTACCTGAACAAGTTATATTAAATCCCACAACTGGAAGTTGTGGGATTTATTACAACAATTAATTTGATACCAAATTCTTGGTATGCAACATTTAAGGAGACTTTAAAATTAAAAATAAAGTCTCCCCATTCTAGCCTATGAAGGCCATTTACTTCAATGAGGGAAAAATGAATTTGGCTGTTTTTACCTCACCAGGGTTTATAAATCTATTTTTATAAAGTCCCTGCTTATAGTTACATGGCACCCAGCCCTAGGGGCACATAGGGCACACCTTAGGGGTGACTTATATGTAAAAATAAGGTAGTTTAAGACTTTGGAAGTACTTTTAATTCCAAAGTCGAATTTGCATATAACTTTAATTTAGAAGCAGCCAGCAAGGCAGGCCTGCCTTTAAAATGACACTGGGCACCTCAGCAGTGCACCTAGGTGTGCACCACCTATGCTGTGGTCCCTAAACCTACATGCCCTACCATATACTAGGGACTTATAGGTAGGTTAACTTAGCCAATTATAATTAGCCTAATTTGCATATCCATTTTACACAGAGCACAGGCCCTGGGACTGGTTAGCAGTACCCAGGGCACCATCAGAGTCAGGAAAACACCAGCATAAAGTGGAAAATGGGGGCAAAAAGTTAGGGGGCCTCTGCAATCAGCCCTGTTTTCTCACACAAGCTCCCCCCCAGCCCACACGCCCAGGAGACTCAGCCCAACCCTGGGAGAGTCTTCCTGGCTTGTTAGGCGAGGAAGACAGTGAAGAAAACTGGCTGTCCCTTTGCAGGGCCTACTCTGCCTTACACCCTCCTGTCATGGTCACTCCCTCTGGGTAGTGAAGCCATCCCAACAGTGAAAGGACCCATCTCAAACTGAAACTTCCCTCTAGGGGGGTCTTCCTCCTCTCTCTCTGCCAATTTGGGTAGTGAGGTGCCCACCTCCCCTACTCCTAACTTTGCTAGGGCAACACCTAGCTTACCCAAAGAGGTCACCCAACACTTGAGCAACCCCACCATGACCAACAGGGTCAGGGGGCCTACTTTGCTATTGGCCCTGGGGTCTGCCTCCCAGGCCAAGTACAGTGCTGCCAGGAAGGCTAGCACCCAGCAGAGGCTACTGACAGCTGTCAGTACCCAGAACCACACCCTAAGCTCTCCACTGACAGGTGGCTGAGCTGCTTTAGGGTCAACTTCGGGGCCCTGGAACCCCTCTTGCTGTCTAGAGTGGGGGGCTACCACCTCCTGTGGCAGACACCATCCTTCCACTCTCCCTTCTGTCAGTGCAGGGGCAACACCCTGCATCTGGACAGCTGCCTGACTACTCAGGACTTCCTTGGGGTCAGGGGAGGCCTCACCAGTGCCAACTCTGGGCTCCCCCCCTACTGGGGCAGAAGGCCTTTGGCTCCCTGGAACTCTCTTTAAGAGTGGTCTACCCTTCCTTTTCTTCTTTCCTTTTCTTGGGGACCCATGTCTCCTAACTGTAGGGACTGACTCCCCAGGACTTTGGGTTGGGGGGGCGCCCTGGGCGACCACCCCATTTGGGACCAGACTCACCTCTGGGAGGTCATTGCCCAGGATACAATCTAGGGGGAGGTCAGCACTAAACCAGTCAAGGATACCCTCCCTCTCTAGGGGCACTATGGCTACAGGTTTGGTGGTGACCTCCCCTGTGGCTATCCTGACTTTCCTTGTCTCTCCTGGGACATACATGTCTGGGGTCACTAACCGGTCACTCACTATAGTGTGACTGGCACAGGTGTCTCTCAGACCAGTGGTAGGGATCCCATTCACCTGAATGGGGTGGAAGTGCCTACTTCCACCCTCAGGGATCACCAGCTTACCATCTGGTCCTGTCTCCCAGCTCAATGCTAGGAGGACTTCATCATCTGAGGAGTCCTCCTCCATGGCTACACTGGACAGCCCAGTGCTAACCACCTTCTTTGGACAGGCTGCATCCCCTCTGAAGTGACCTGTCTGCTGACAGTCAAAGCAAGCCCTACTGTCCAAGAGCTTTTTTAACCCTGGGTCTCCCTGTCTCTGCTTGTCAGAGTGGGAGTGGGATTTACTCTCCTCCTTCTTAGGGTTCTGGGGTACAGAGGGAGTCTCTGTGGTGGGCTTACCACCTCCCTCCTTAGGTTTTTGGGGACCTGCCCCCCCTTCTTGGAGTCTCCCCCCTGGGACTTGACAACCACCCTGGTTCTCAACCACTCATCAGCTGCCTCCCCTAGCTCTCTAGGGTTGGTCTGCTTAGAGTCCACTAGATGCTGGCGTAACCTTTCTTGGGTAAAATTGGTCAAGATGTGCTCTCTCATGATCAGATTGTATAACCCCTCATAAGTATTTACTTTGATACCAATAATCCAGCCCTCTAGTGCCTTTAGTGAGGTGTCTACAAAGTCAACCCAAGACTGGGTACTGACCTTCTGGGTGTCCCTAAACTTGAGCCTATACTGCTCTGGGGTCAGACCAAACTTTTTAGTCAAGCAACTCTTCATACTGGGGTATGAGTCTGCATCCTCCCCCCTCATGGTTAGGAGCCTATCCCTCCCAGAGTTGGGAACTAACTCCCAAAGAAGTGAACCCCAGTACTGAGGCTTGACTCTCCTCATCTGGAGGGCCCTCTCAAAGGCCCCCAGCCACTTATCTATGTCATCCCCCTCTACATAGGCAGGAACCACCCCTTTGGGTAATCTGGGGCAAACTCCCCCACCCATGGACACCTCAACTTCTCTGTCGCTGCCACCATCTCTTTTCTCTTTCTTTGCCCACTTTTTCTTTTCTAGGGCCAGCTTGTCTGCTTCCAAAGCTATGTATGCTAGCTGGGCCTCCAGCTCTCTTTCTCTGATGGATAGGTTCTCTCCTCCTGAAAGGACCCCCTTCCCACCACTAGCTTTGGGTCTGCCCCTAGTGACTGTATTTACTGAGGACCGATCTTCCTCGTCCTCACTTAGGCTCAGATGCCTTCCCTCCCCTGAGTGGTTAGAGCTAGCATCCTCCCCTTTTTCTCCCTCCTCTGGAGCTTCCTCTGAGCCTACCTCTTGGGCCTCAGCCCATGCTGTCAGGGATTTGATCAAGATTTGCTTCCTGAGATCAGTGGTTGCAGGCAACCCTCTTTCAATACACAACCCCCTAAGCTGGACTACTGTCAGTGTGGGTAGGCTAGCCAGATCAAGCTCCATGGTTCCCTGGTTTTGTGTCAACAAAAACTTTTTGCAAAAATTGGAAACAAGAATTTAGAAAAATTACAAAAATTCAATAATTGAAATTAATCCAAATTAATAAAATAAAAAAAATTAAAAAAATTAAAAAAATTAAAAAAAAAAAAATTGCACTAGGACAATTTAAAGGATTTTTAATTCGTTTTACTTAAAACTGTAACGTGATACTGAACACAAGTACAGGATCCCACCGCTGCCACCAAAAATGTTGGAAAATGGGTTATTGGTAAGGGCAGGTAGGTACCTACACCTAGCAACAAGCCACCAACCTCCACTTAGGTACAGTTAGGTCTCAGTAAATTAATCCCAGCTCAACCCTTGGTAGCTTGGCAACGAGCGTCAAGGCTTAACTTAGGAGACAGTGTGTAAAGCATTCAAATATCACAAAACAGTAATTAAATAAAACACAGGAAACAGTTTAAAAATCCAAAACCAATTTATAAAAATAGTTTATATTTTTATCTTTAAAATGACACAAAAACGAATAAAATCGGATAAAGGAAATCGGAGATATGAATTTTTAAAGAATTATTACTTTTCTAGCGCTTAGAAACAAAAAGCGCCAATCGGGTCATCTGGTTGCACCACGACCGGGGCAAAGTCAAAGTTTCAGGCCGACCACGATGGAGCCCTGCTCGGCTACAAGTCGCGGGAGGCCTCGGTTAAAAAGTTACCTTCTGACTTAGTCTTTATTTTGAAGATTTTCTTCAGCGGGACGAACCTGCCAGTCGAATCCGACCTCCTGGAGCCCTTGTCCGGATACGCGATGCTGGATTCCTCAGTGGAGATTTTTACCTTCGGACTTAGTCGTTTTTTCGAGGTGAAAATCCTTCGACCGGGGTAAACCTGGATCTTGATCCGACGTCCGTGGAGCCCTTCTCGGATACGATGGCTGGGAGGTCCCGGTCAACTTTTTACCTTCAGACTTAGTCTCTTTTTCTGAGATTTTTCTTTACCGGGACGAACCACCAAATCAGGCCGGATCGCGGTTGAGGCAAGCCGGCTAGAATTTCCACGGCGGGTCGGTCCCTCTCTGGAGCTTTTTTACAAAAATTCTCAAATCTTCTCCAAACTTCTGGGGCTTCACCCAGATGTTCTTTTAAGGTTCCTTTGGGGTCCACAGCTTACCCCAAGGGTCCAGAAGTTCTGAGATGGTCCTTGGGGGGTGCGGACTACAACTCCCAGAATACACCTGGCGCAAACTCCTTTTTGGCCACTGGACAGTGGTCAGCTGGTCACTTTTCAGGAGTTGGTGCAGGGGGACTCTGGATAGCAATTTTTCACCTGTAGCAAACAGGGAGTCCCTCCTTGAACCAGTTGAAGCCAGGCAAAGTCCTTCTTGTGGTGAAGCCCAAGTGTGCAGCTGGTGCAGTCCTTCTGAGTGCAGGTTCCAGGTGCAGGCCAGGGGTCCAGCAGGGCAGTCCTTCTTCTCCTTTAGTTCTTTTCTTGTTGAAATCTGGTAGGGATCTGAGGTGTGGGGGCAGGTCTGCCAGTTTTATCCTTGCTCCTGGGTGAAAAGCAGGGGGGTCCTGGTTCTCCAATCATGTACAGGGTCGTCCCCCTGTGATGACCACTTCCTGGGAAGTGTGGCAAAAATCCATCCCAGTGGGCAACATTCTCTAAAAATCCAACATGGCTGAATCTGATTTTTGGAGGTTACATCTGGCTGAGCCCACCCACTGGTGTGGCTAAAAGTCATAAACACACCCCTCTCCTGCCCTCTCCTAATCTAATCAAGGGGGCACCTAGCTGTCTGGGGTTGCAGGATGTGGGGGTGTTTGCTGGTTGCTCCAAATGTCCTTCTCTGCCTTTGAAGACCAGTTTGGCAGCCCTCCCCCTTCCTGCCTCACCATCTGCTGAGGGGAGATTCTCTCCCACAAGCACATTCCTTTGTGTGAAGCCAGGCCACTTCACACCTCATCAAGGCAGCTCTGCGAAGCTGCTGCAGGCTGGCCAATCAGAGCACAGCAGCAAAAACAATGCAGGGCTGAAATTGGCAACTTTTTAGGTAAAGTCTATAACTCTTTACCTGAACAAGTTATATTAAATCCAACAACTGGAAGTTGTGGGATTTATTACAACAATTAATTTGATACCAAATTCTTGGTATGCAACATTTAAGGAGACTTTAAAATTTAAAATAAAGTCTCCCCATTCTAGCCTATGAAGGCCATTTACTTCAATGAGGGAAAAACGAATTTGGCTGTTTTTACCTCACCAGGGTTTATAAATCTATTTTTATAAAGTCCCTGCTTATAGTTACATGGCACCCAGCCCTAGGGGCACATAGGGCACACCTTAGGGGTGACTTATATGTAAAAATAAGGTAGTTTAAGACTTTGGAAGTACTTTTAATTCCAAAGTCGAATTTGCATATAACTTTAATTTAAAAGCAGCCAGCAAGGCAGGCCTGCCTTTAAAATGACACTGGGCACCTCAGCAGTGCACCTAGGTGTGCACCACCTATGCTGTGGTCCCTAAACCTACATGCCCCACCATATACTAGGGACTTATAGGTAGGTTAACTTAGCCAATTATAATTAGCCTAATTTGCATATCCATTTTACACAGAGCACAGGCCCTGGGACTGGTTAGCAGTACCCAGTGCACCATCAGAGTCAGGAGAACACCAGCATAAAGTGGAAAATGGGGGCAAAAAGTTAGGGGGCCTCTGCAATCAGCCCTGTTTGCTCACAGGCATCAACAAAGGGTTTGCGGTGCTAACCTCAGCAGCTTCCCAGCTTTCAGAAACAGGCAGACTTGAATCAGAAAACCCAATTTTTCAACACAATTTTGGCATTTTACTGGGACATACCCCATTTTTGCAATTTTTTGTGCTTTCAGCCTCCTTCCAGTCAGTGACAGGAATGGGCATGAAACCAATGCTGGATCCCAGAAACCTAAACATTTCTGACAAAATTCTGAATTCAGCAAGGGGTCATTTGTGTAAATCCTACAAGGGTTTCCTACAGAAAATAACAACTGAAAAAGAAAAATATTGAAATTGAGGTGAAAAAAACATCAATTTTTCTCTACGTTTTACTCTGTAACTTTTCCCTGCAATGCCAGATTATCGAAAGCAATATACCGTTACTTCTGCTTGACTCCTCTGGTTGCGGGGATATATAGGGCTTGTAGGTTCATCAAGAACTCTAGGTACCCAGAGCCAATAAATGAGCTGCACCCTGCAGTGCGTTTTCATTCTATACCGGGTATACAGCAATTCATTTGCTGAAATATAAAGAGTAAAAAAATTGCTATCAAGAAAACCTTCGTATTTCCAAAAAGGGCACAAGATAAGGTGTTGAGGAGCAGTGGTTATTTGCACATCTCTGAATTCCGGGGTGACCATACTAGCATGTGAATTACAGGTCATTTCTCAAATAGATGTCTTTTTTACACACTCTCCTATATTTGGAAGGAAAACATGTAGAGAAAGACAAGGGGCAATAACACTTGTTTTGCTAATCTATGTTCCCCCAAGTCTCCCGATAAAAATGATACCTCACTTGTGTGGGTAGGCCTAGCGCCAACGACAGGAAATGCCCCAAAACGCAACGTAGACTCATCCCATTTTTTAAAAAGAAAACAGAGGTGTTTTTTGCAAAGTGCCTACCTGTAGATTTTGGCCTCTAGCTCAGCCGGCACCTAGGGAAACCTACCAAACCTGTGCATTTTTTAAAACTAGAGACGTAGGGGAATCCAAGATGCGGTGACTTGTGGGGCTCTGACCAGGTTCTGTTACCCAGAATCCTTTGCAAACCTCAAAATTTGGCTAAAAAAACACATGTTCCACACATTTCTGTGGCAGAAAGTTCTGGAATCTGAGAGGAGCCACAAATTTCCTTCCACCCAGCGTTTCCCCAAGTCTCCCGATAAAAATGATACCTCACTTGTGTGGGTAGGACTAGCGCCCACGAAAGGAAATGGCCCAAAACACAACGTGGACACATCACATTTTTTCATAGAAAACAGTGCCTACCTGTGGATTTTGGCCTGTAGCTCAGCCGGCACCTGGGGAAACCTAGCAAACCAGCACATTTTTGAAAACTAGAAACCCAGGGGAATCCAAGATGGGGTGACTTGCGGGGCTCTGACCAGGTTATGTTACCCAGAATCCTTTGCAAACATCAAAATTTGGCCAAAGAAACACTTTTTCCTCTCATTTCGGTGACAGAATGTTCTGGAATCTGAGAGGAGCCACAAATTTCCTTCCACCCAGCGTTCCCCTAAGTCTCTCGATAAAAATGGTACCTCACTTCTGTGGGTAGGCCTAGCGCCCAGGAAAGGAAATGGCCCAAAACACAACGTGGACATAACATATTTTTTCACAGAAAACAGAGGTGTTTTTTGCAAAGTGCCTACCTGTGGATTTTGGCCTCTAGCTCAGCCGGCCCCAGGGGGGGCAGAAATGCCCTAAAATAAATTTGACCCCCCCCAATCCCCCCCTGCCCGGGAGCGACCCTTGCCTACGGGGTCCCTTCCCCTGCGTGACATTGGCGCCAAAAAACAAATCCCCGGTGCCTAGTGGTTTCTGCCCCCTTGGGGGCAGATTGATCTAAAATCGCCCAATCTGCCCCCAAGGGGGGCAGAAATGGTCTAAATACAATTTTCCCCCCAGGGCAGCGACCCTTGCCTGATGGGTCGCTACCCATCTCTAAATAAAAAAATAAAAAAATAAAAAAACACAAACAAAAAATTTTCCCTGGCGCTTAGAGGTTTCTGCCCCAGAAATGGCCTAAAATAAATTTGCCCACCAACCCCCACCCCCTCCGGGAGCTACCCATCTTTAAAAAAACAAACAAACAAAAAAAAAATTGCCCTGGCGCCTAGAGGTTTTTGCCCCCCCTGGGGGCAGATCGCCCTAATAATAGGCCGATCTGCCCCCAGGGGGGGCAGAAATGCCCTAAAATAATTCCCCCCCCCAGGGAGCGAATCTTGCCTAAGGGCTCGCTCCCCTTGCGTGAAATTCACGCAAAGAAAAAACTCCCTGGTGTCTAGTGGTTTCTGCCCCCATGGGGGGCAGATTGGCCTCATCAAAATAGGCCAATCTGCCCCCAAGGGGGCCAGAAATGGCCTAATTATAATTTGCCCCCTAGGGGTCGCTCCCCACCTAAAAAAAAAAAATGTATCCCTGGTGCCTAGAGGTTTCTGCCCCCAGGGCAGATAAGGCCTTCCTGAAAAATGCCCCCCCTGGGAGCGACCCTTGCCCAAGGGGTCGCTCCCTTATGTCACTTTCTAAAAGAAAAAAAAAATCCCTGGTGTCTAGTGGGGTTTCAAAAGCCGGATTGCAAGCAATCCTGCTTTTGAAACCGTGGGGGAGACTTCAAAGGGAAGGAAATACATTTCCTTCCCTTTGAAGCCCCTCCGGGCCTCCCCCAGTGATTGAAAGAGAGCTTCCAGCGCGATGGGGGAGGCCCCTGTGACAAATCAGCACGTGCTCGTGCGCTGACGTCACAGGGGGGGTGGGAGGGATTGGGGGTGGAAGGGGAAGGTCTTCCCCTTCCATGCCCGCCTTGGTGGGGAGGGGGTTGTACAGGGGGGGCGCGCTAGCGCTCCCCCAAGTTCCCGTGTGCCTCGGACGAGGTGACCTCGTCCAAGGCACACGGGAACTGTAGCCCTGGAAGAGGTGACCTCGTCCAGGGCACAGAAACGGTTAAAAGGTGGGCTATGTAGTGATGTGTTTTACATGTCCTAACAAAGAAATACTGCTAAACTCAGCTTTCACTATTGCAATGCCTATCTCTCTCATAAGTTAACACGAGGGCTGCCTTTAAATATCATTAAAGTGGAGATTCCCTTTGGAAGCAGATAGAAATGTGGTGTTTGGTGTCTCTGAACTCACAATTTTAAAAATGCATCTTTTTGGTGAAGGTGGTTTTTAGATTGTTAGTTTAAAAATGCCACTTTTAGAAAGTGGGCATTTTCTTGCTTAAACTGTTCTGTGACTCTGCCTATTTGTGGATTCCCTATCTGGGTCATACTGATAGTTGGGCTGTTGTCAATTCCCGCTAGACAGTGACACAAAGGGAGCTAGGGTGTAGCCTGCATATCCTGATGGGCCATCTGACCTAGAGTGGAGGGAGGAGTGGTCACTTACATCTGAATGGGCTGTGCCTGCCCTCACACAATGCAGTCTCCAGCCCCTGGTGTGTGTCTGGAGCCAGGCCTGGGCAAGGCAGGATCCTGTAAACAACAGAGTCTCTCCTTTGAAGTTTGCCTACTTCAAAGGCAGAAAGGGGTACAAGCAGTGGACCCAAAACCCCTGAAAATCTGATTTCTTCAAGATTACTTCTAGGATCAAGAGGAACCACTGCCAAGGAGAAGAGCTGAAGAGCTCAGGAGATGTGCTGCCCCTGCCTGTGACTGTGCTTTGTTGGGCTGTCCTGCAGTTATTTCTTCTGCCTGTGAAAGGGGTCAAAGACTGGACTTTGTTGGGCATTCCTGCATGAGAAGAATCTTCAAGGACTTGAATTTAGCTTGCCTCACTTTGTTGAAGTCTCAGGGCCATCAAATACTTCCTCAGCAAGCACCTGGACTCTCTGATGAGACTCCAGCCCTGCCCAGTCCCCGGGCCCCTGAAAGGTGAAGCTGGTGGAAAAAGGACAGAAATCCAAGCACAAACCACTTTGCAGGGAATTTTTCGATGACCACCTGCAAAACGGCTAAAATCGATTTTCCACCTACATCGTGGCTGGGAGATTGATGCATCGCGGCTGGAGGAATGACGCAACCCTACTAGTGGCTACTGATAACAATGCAAACGGCTACTCAGCATGGTTTTCTGACACCGTGCGACCAGATTTCGACCGCAAATCGCTGGGCATGAAAAATCATCGCAAGTCTGTGTGGTGTCCCTTTTGTAGTGTTTTTACTGTATTACTGTGTGTGTTGGTACAAAAGCCTTTCTGCTCATGCCAAGCTACCAAGGGGGCAAGCAGGGCTTAACCAGGTATGTTTACCCTGACTAGAGTGAGGGTCCCTGCTTGGACAGAGTGCAAACTGACTGCCAACTGTAGACACCATTTCTAACAGCCTGAAAATGGCATCTTGTCACCAGTGCAAGCAAAACGGTGGCTAGGTAAGATATGACTTTGCCAATTTTGAGGCCTAGTTGAGTGTGATGCAGGGAAACCCAGAACGTTGTTATATATGTCATTGGAGTAATCATGTGCACATTGCTGTGTGAATGTTTCTGCTGCCAATTGCAATCTGGTGAGGCATCTTGAGGCCTTATATTCACACTGGGTAAGATGTCATTCCTATCTACAAATTTTTAATCTTGTGTTAGCAATGCAAGATGGTGCTATGTTGACAGATATGTCTATGATTTGTGCATAATCTGTGATTGATTACTCCCAGGTGAGTATACTTCATTTAAGAGTTGTCAAACAAGGGTATCTAGACAAGGGACCACTGTGCTGGTGGTTGGAGTTAGAGTACCAGGTCCTTTTAGGCTTTGCAGTCAAGTCTCTCTCTCTGCTTCCTGACACGTAGCAAATGCCATCCTCCCAGGTGAGTACACTTCAATTGAGAGTTAAGGAATAGGGGATTTTGGACAAGTGAACACTGGTCTGGTGTTTGTAGTACCAGTAACAGGGCCTGCTGAGAATTGCAGTCAGGTCAGTCCCTCTACCTCACCCACTTGACAAATACTATCTTCACAGGTGAGTAGACTTCAAATGGAAGTTGCCAAACAGGTATAGTTGAACAAATGCACCCTGGTGTTTGGATTTAGAAACACAAGTAATGCCAATCTGTCTAATACATACACTGTACAAATGGTATCATCCCAGGTGAGTACACCTCAATTGGGAGGTGAGTAACAGGGGTATTTGGACAAATGGACAGTAGGCAGGTGTTACCTGCTGGGAGTTGCAGTCAGGTACCTCTCTCTACTGCAAACACTATACACATGATATCATCCCATGTGAGTTCACTTCAATTGAGAGGTGCATAACAAGGGTATTTCGACAAGCAAACACTGTGCTGGTGCTTGGAATTACAGAAACAGTGCTTCTGGGAGTTACAGTAAGGTTACTCTCTCTAGTGCAAACTCTATACAAATATTGGGCATCACATATCTGTATGCAGACTGCATTTAGGTTTGGGCATGCATTTACTTCTTGAGACATTCCATGAGTCTTGGGATTATTATTATTGTATATTGAAAGACTTGCAAGCCCCATTTGGACCAATGGCATGTGATGGACCTTAGTAGCTATCATGTTGGGTCCAACAATGCACATTGACAGAGTCAACACCCAGATACCCTGGTTATTGAATGTTGGTGGGGTAAACGGACAAGACCGTGACAAAACATGAGCTATTAGCATGCACAACATGGCATTTCGGGCATTGTTTGTGTTGTGACTTACCTGACTCCACTCCTACAGGTATTTCTGTCAAACCCTCAGGATACAGGATGGCCAACACCTTCACCTCCCAGGGAAAGAGATGTAATGGGGCACTGGGAGGGCCACCACCAGTCTTCTTGGCCTGAAGATGGTGCCTGGAGACCAGGAAATGCAGCTTGCCCCTGATGTCATTCCACCTCTTCCTGATGTCCTCCTTTGTGCACAGGGTGATGCTTACAGCATTCACTCTGTCGACTGTCCTGTCTCACATTTCCATTGTCCTAAGGAGAGGAGTATGCTGGAAACAGAAGAAAACACAGGACCACCATAGGCTGGGAGAAAACTCATGCATGAGAATATTTTTTTCATTTCCTTTAAATTTCTTAAAATAAAAAATTTCTGCAGACGGGGGACACAGCAACATGGCACTAGGGTTAAGCTAGTGAATGCACAGAAGTCAATGAGATCCCTTCCAAAGAGGAAGTGATCTTATGATACAGGGGGCCATCTTTCACCATTCACCCGGCTCGTGGTGCCATCACCTCTGCTGACACAGCATCCTTGTGGGACACCCACCAGGTTCTAAATGGCAATAGAAGTATTTTCTAGAAGTGATTTACATACCAAGAGGCTGTATTGTATATACAGCGCAAAAAAAGAAGCAGGCATGTGATCTGTCTCTTTCAGAAATACATCTAGAAAAAAATTATGCTGCTTCATTGGCACCGTTTTAAGAGACGCACCATTGGCAGAGAACATCTGGCATGATTTGTAGAGGAGCTTACACATAATATTGTCGTTGTTAATGTGTTTATATTGATTTTTTACCTTTAAATAGTTCAAGTGTACATCAACAGTAAACACTCAATTAGAAGAGAAAGAGTAGTGAGTCGTAGTTAAACAGATTCCATGATATAGTGTGCATTCACAGTTCAGGTAAATCATATATAAAATGCATTGTTTTCATGCTCCCTAAATTAACATTAATAATGGAAAACTTTGAAACTTGATAGACAGTCTCATGCGGTGACACCTAGGTGTTGGTTTGATTTAAGATAGAAGTGGTGCGCTATTACTAGGGGCGCAGGACATCCGCATAGCACCTGTAAATGGGGGAACATGATGGGGTAAATTGTATGTTTTTATAGGGGACCATAAAGAGGAACAAAGGGTGTTTTCCCTCCACTGTTTTTCTGCTGTTCTGCTGTTGGTCTGAACAGAGGCATCACAAGTGTACTGATGTAATGCCGGGAAGAGCAGGGGGTGTACTCTGTGTCTGCTACAGGTCATATGGTCTTTGGGGTTAATATTGTTGATATTGTGCTGTAATTGTATCAAGAAACATTCTTCTATAATGTGAACTCCTAGGAATGTGTTCCCCATGTGTACCCTTACATCCGTCCCTCTGCTCCCCTGCCCTTCCCTTAGAGCTGGTATCTGCCAACATTCCAGTTACAGTTGGAATGACAGTTTGGCTTTGTTGAGAGAGATTCTCTGAGCAGCTGGTGCGGCTGTCACATCATCTAAGAATAAAGTACCTGTTTGACTTAATGGGAGCGTTTTGTACTTTGTAATATATATCTAAGATGGTAGAGGGTTTGGAGCTGGATTTGAATGCAATTATTAGCACATCATATTCATATGTTTCCTCTCTTCTAAGTTCTATACTTTCAGCCTCAGCCCATATTAGGAGGGATTGTGACCACTTGGCAGGGTGGAGATGAACTGCGCTGGCATTCCAGCGTTTAATGATTGCTCACTTAGGCCCATAGTCATACTTTTTTTTGCGCACCATTTGCGTATTTTTTTTACGCAAAGAGGCGCTAACTTACAAAATACAATTGTATATCGTAAGTGAGCGCCGTTTTTGCATTAAAAAATTACGCAAATGCTGCGCAAAAAAGTATAAATATGGGCCCTAATGAGTAGTAAGGTGAGCTCAAGAAATTTCGCATTGACTTTTTTCTCAGTGTGGAACAACCCGTGACCTAGATCAACTCTATCATAATAGTTGAGCAATAATGTGATAGGGATGGCATGACGCTAGCATGTGTAGGGCATGTCTCTGTCGTGTGACTGAGGAGGAAGCAGGCCCTGGGTACAATGTGTTCATCCTCCCAAGCGAGTAATATATATGAAGGATATTAAAATGCATAAGCCTAAACCTAGAGACTTTAGAAGAGTAAGCTAATGTATAATGATTTCAAGTTAGCATCCAGAAGTATCAGTGATAGGAGTTTAATGGATGATTAGAAATTGTGATGTTTAATTATGTCAGCAACAACTACATGCAGTGATTCTACTTCTTTTTACAGTCATGGGGGAGTGTATTTAAGCCATACAAGAATGCCACTGTTCATAGGACACTACCACTAGATCTAACGGGTTCTGCCTTCTATTAATCAGTGCTATTATACTGCTTTTCATCTATTAGATGATGTCTCTCAGCCTAACGAAACAACCAAACAAGACCATCACTTCAGAGTTCTTCTTTATAGGATTCGCCACTTCCTCACGATCACAGTCCACATTCTTTGCTGTTTTCCTATTGTCGTACATACTTGCCATGTTGGGAAATATCCTTATCATCACCATCATATCTTCAGATTCTCGCCTCCACACTCCCATGTACTTCTTTCTAACCAACCTGGCTGTGCTGGACATCTGCCTGACCTCATGCATTATCCCTAAAACTTTACTAATCCTACTCTCCGAGACGAAGTCCATCTCCTACTTTGGTTGCATGACACAGCTTTTCCTGCTGACCTGGACTCTGGGCACTGAGCTCATGCTTCTTGCAGTGATGGCTTTAGATAGGTATGTGGCAATCTGCATTCCTCTGCATTATCTGATAATCATGTGCAGGAAAATCTATGCTTCCCTTGCTGCTACTGTCTGGTTAATTGGCTTGTATAATGCCATGATCCCTGCTGAATTAATTCTGAAGCTGTCCTTCTCTGAAAGAAATGATTTAGATCATTTTTTCTGTGAAATACCAGCAGTTCTAAAGGTTTCAGTCTCTAACACAGACCTCATCAAAATTGTGGTCCTAGTGGCAGACATCTTGCTTGGCATGCTGTGCTTCATCTTCATAATCATATCCTACACATACATTCTCACATCTGTTGTCAGGATGCGCTCTACTGAGAAGAAGATGAAGGCCTTCTCTACCTGTGCATCCCACATATTGGTGGTAACTCTGTACTATGGTAGCACCATCTACGCTTATATACTTCCTGCACTGGGCTATGGCAGTAATGGAGACAAGGTGGCATCTGCCTTGTATGCTGTTGTTTCACCAGTAGTGAATCCAATGCTCTACAGTTTGAGGAATGCTGAGGTAAAGCAAGCTTTCTTCAAGATCCTTTCAAGAACATTTCCAGCCAGATGTTCCTTGTGAGAAAGTAGTGCGCTTTGGTGGTAGCTATGTCTATAACATATTGTCTCTTCACGTCACTGAAAGTTCTTCAGTAACCTCAAATTTCTCAGATGCTATCATCAGTCACATCTGCAGTAACCTAACTGGGTAACATAACATTTATGTGTGCCCGCTAATATTTATCTACTGGTTGTTTGTGTCACGGTGTAGGTACTCCTCAGACTCGGTGTGATGCAAACAAGGTCCACCTCCTGACACCACCAAGTCACTGATAAAAAAAACCACAGTGCATTGGAGTAATCAAGCGAGGGAAGGAAGGGGAAGGATCAGCAGGGACGGGATAACTGTAAAGAAAAATACACAGTGTTAATTATCACATTGTCTGTCTATTCTCATAAGGTCTCACTAAAACCAAAACGACCTGGACTGCCCATAACACATAAGGGCAGAACTAGTCCAAAGCCTGACTATGTTCCATCAGCATCACCAATGGATGCCCCCAGCCACCTACGGCCACTAATAATCACCTAAGGGTCTCACCGCCCTTCCTCCTAAACAATACTACAGAACGTATAACGAAACGAACATGAGGAGAAAGAATAAGGTGAAGAAAATCTATTTTTGTACTTCTTCCTATGATTCAGTTAACCCACTAAGCCTTTCGTTAATGTCACGTATATTTGAAGAAGTACTTCGTTCATATCTCAGTGAATGTTGACAAGAATTATTTGTCCCGGCTGTTTGGAATCCTGCAAACAGTAAATCTCATTCTGAATCGCCGCCAAAAAAAGCCAAAAGATTATGGGCCTGATTCTAACTTTGGAGGACGGTGTTAAACCGTCCCAAAAGTGGCGGATATACCACCTACCGTATTACGAGTTCCATAGGATATAATGGACTCGTAATACGGTAGGTGGTATATCCGCCACTTTTGGGACGGTTTAACACCGTCCTCCAAAGTTAGAATCAGGCCCTATGTCTCATAAGATCGCCGTTCCTTTATTATGGTACCTCAAAGGTAAAGTGCTCCAATTTATGACAGTCACCCCCAACCTGGCCGGAAGGAATGCAGGAATAAAGAAAGGTGATCGCCTCCGGCAAGTAGCAAGCTTGCTGCTTACCACCTTCTTAGTACTCGGAATTCGAAAGGAGGAGCAGCTCGGAACTCCTTCTACCGGTAAAAGGTCAGTTTCCAGGAGGGGGCCATGCTGAATCTCATTCCTCTTTTCGGGCCGCCGATGAATTCCCCCCTGGGGAACGCCGTCCGCTCCTACTTCGTTGAGGCTCCGACCTGCCTCATTAGCACAAATAACGCACACCCTTTCCAGGGTGCGCTGACTTTTACGCGATCTCTACCGCGCTGGGCTTCATGGGAAGTGTAGTCCTTAATGACTACAATCTCCCGATCGGCCCTGTAGGCGCCGGCTAGCACCTGACAGTACGCCCACCTCCAAAGCGCCTCCTAGGGCCAGGTTTAGTGGGATGACAAGCATGAAACCGTTGCACCGCCCTAGGGGCATGAACATTGCCTTCCGGCTCCCATGAATCCTCCTCGGCCTCATACCCTTTCCACGACACCAAGTACCATAACTTACCCCCCCCGTAGTTTGGAATCCAACACTTTGCGCACCTCATACTCCAGCTGTCCGTCTCTAACCACCGGAGGCACCGCCCGCCGGGTCGCGGACAGAGCTGGCTTCAAAAGGCTGCAATGAAACACCGGATGGATTCTTAAGGAAGCAGGTAAGTTGAGACGGTAAGCCACAGGGTTTATCTTGCGCACCACCTCATAAGGACCAATGTAACGAGGATGAAAGATGCTACGCATCTTAAAACGTATATACTTGGTGGAAAGCCACACTCGGTCCCCTGGCTGGTACACCGGCCCCTCACGCCGATGTACATCACCCCATTTCTTATACTGTTCCTTGGCTTTATCCAAATTAAATCGTATTTTCTTTTGCATGGATTGTAGGTTCTTAACCATAGCATGGACAGTAGGTTGATCCGTGACTTCCCGAGGTATGATTATGGGCAACATCTCCGCGTGGAACCCTGTGTTAGCACGAAAAGGAGACTCCCTTATTGAGCTATGCCAAGCATTGTTGTACGATAGTTCGGCCAGCCATAGCAATGACACCCACGATTCCTGCGCGTCTTTTGCATAGCACCTCAGATATTTCTTCAGGGTTTGGTTGAGACGCTCCGTCTGGCCATCGGTTTGTGGGTGAAAACTGGTGGATAGGGCGGATTCAATGCGCAGAACCTTGCACCACATGCGCCAAAACCTAGCAACGAACTGGGGGCCTCTGTCTGAAATAATGGTTCTTGGTAAACCATGTAACCGCACCACTTGAGACAGAATTAGATGGGCGGTCTGACTTGCTGTAGGTAGGTTTCTACAAGGGAGAAAGTGACCCATCTTGGTAAGACTATCGATTACCACCATGATAGCATTGTACCCCTGATCCATTGGCAATCCTACCACAAAATCCACGCTGATGGTTTGCCATGGTTTTTCCGGAGTGGGCAAAGGCATCAGCTTGCCCTGGCTCTTCGCGTTTTCTCCCTTGGATCGAGCACATATCTCACACCGAGCCACCCATGTCGCAACGTCCTTAGCCCAACCTTTCCACCTGAAATGTCGTTGCACTATTTGCGCAGTTTTGGTGTACCCCGGATGACCAGCTGTTACCGCATCATGACACCAATTGAAGGCTTGCATTCGAAGTTCAGGTGTTGGTAAATACAAACGATTACCTTGCAACGGTATTCCGTGCTTAAGGGTACGGTCCTGACTTACTTCGGCCCACTCCTTCCACTGAGCAGCAGACTTATGCTTAGAGACCTTTTCTAGGAAGTGAGATATATGAAGGGCACAAAGCACTTTTTCCGGTTGGATGATTGCTTCATCAGGTCTTGAAGTGACGTTCCTCGCGTCCCTTTGTCTAGACAGTGAATCTGCCTTGCGATTGTCGACCCCCGGACGGAAGGTTACTACAAACTCATATTCTGAAAAGAACAGCATCCACCTCATTTGCCGCTGGGTAAGCTGTCTAGCCTCCTTCATATACTGCAGGTTTCGGTGATCAGTATATACCGTGACCGGGTGTTGGGCCCCCCAGAGATGGTGTCTCCATTCCTGAAATGCCTTCTTGATGGCTAGTAGTTCTTTTTCTGCCACCGTATAATTGAGTTCCGCAGCAGATAGCTTCTTAGATAAAAACGCCACCGGATGAAGCTGTCCTGAGGTCTTGTTTCTTTGGGATAACACAGCCCCAATGGCTATATCCGAGGCATCTGCTTCGACTATAAAAGGTACTTCTGGCTGTGGATGCTGGAGTATAGGCGCTGAGCAGAAGGCCTGTTTTAAGAAGCAGAAGGCCTCCTCTGCCTCTTCTGACCAAACAAAAGACACTCCCTTTCTTAGCAACCTTGTTATAGGTGACACAATGTGGGAAAAATGACAGATGAATCTTCTATAGTAATTAGAAAACCCCAGGAAGCATTGCACGTCTCTCACACTAGTGGGCACTGGCCACTCTTGAACCGCCTGTATTTTTCTTGTCGACATGCAGAACCCTTCTGGGCTTAAATCCACCCCCAAGAACTCAACCTTCTGTACATGGAACTCGCATTTGCTCAGTTTGCAATAAAGATGGTGCTGTTGCAATGCTTGGAGTACTAGGGAAACATGTTCCATGTGCCGCTCTAAGGAGGTAGAATACACCAATATGTCATCTATATAGACGATCACAAAGTGATCTACGTATTCTTTGAGAACATCGTTCAAAAAGTATTGGAAAGCCGCCGGGGCGTTAAACAACCCGAACGGCATTACCAAGTATTCAAACAGGCCATAACGGGTCTTAAACGCCGTCTTCCATTCATCCCCTTCACGGATTCTGACCAGATGGTAAGCCCCCTTCAGATCTAACCTTGTATAGATAGTTGCCTCTTTCACCTGTTCCAATAACACCGGAATGAGGGGAAGAGGGTATCTATTCCTTATCGTGTTCTTGTTCAGCATTCTATAATCGATGCAGGTTCTCAACTCTTTATTCGCTTTAGCTATGAAAAAGAGTGGAGAAGCTGCCGGAGAACAAGATGGTCTAATGAACCCGATTTCCAGGAAACGGTCCAGATATCTTCGCAAATGTTTGGTTTCTGGGTCTGATAGAGCATATACCCTACAAGAAGGAAGGAGTGCTCCCGGAATCAAATCTATCTTGCAATCGTATATACGATGGGGTGGCAATGTCTCCGCCTGACCTTCGTCGAACAAATCCTTGAACTTGGCGTAAACAGAGGGCAATATCACCGCTTTCTCCACCACTGTGGCCAACTGTAACCCTTGAGCCAACGCTAACGCGGGGGGGTTATCATATAAGGAACCGACTTTCTCACTCCTCACGGACTGAAAACTAACCGTCTTGGCTTGCCAATCGATAACAGGATTGCTCTTTCTTAGCCAGGGCATTCCCAAAATTATTTCATACTGAGGAGCCTCTATTATATCTAGCCTGATTATTTCTCTGCGTGCCGGAGATACTCCACTGAAAACCAACCCCACATCCTCAGTTTGTTCAGTAAGGGGTCCAGACTTCAGTGGTGTACCGTCAACTGCCAACACAATTTCGGGGTTCTTTCTTGGAATTCTCAGAAGTCCCAGTCTCTTAACCACCCCTTCATCTATGAAATTTCCCGTGGCTCCTGAGTCTATCATTGCCCATACAGGATGGTTTTGATCTTGGGACACCAGCTCTACGGATAACAACAGGTGTGACGCCTTTTCTTCTGGTGGCAAGAGGGTCAAAGAAGTTAACCGGAACCCTGATAGGGGTTCTATAAAGGGCAAATCCTCTTTCTCTGATATCTTCCCTGACGTCACCGCGGCCTTTTGAGTGGGGGAGTAGGAGAACCTTTTTCTTGGTTTTTGGGGACATTCTCTCACATAATGACCCTTCCTGCCGCAATACATGCACAACCCCTGTACCCTCCTACTCTCTTTTCCGGCCTTTGACAGAGGTGCCCTAACGGCTCCCACTTCCATAGGTTCCCCGCATAAATCAGGGGAATTAGGAACTGGTCGCCCCTCTCTTTCTGGAATGACCGGCCGCCTATCACCCGCTCTACGCTCTCCCCTTCTCTCTGCTAGCCGATGATTCAATCTCAAGGTAAGATTCACAAGTTCAGTACACGTGGAAGGCTGTGGATCTATTTGGGCTAGGATATCCTTCATGTCGTCTCTTAATCCTTGATAATAGAGAGACATTCTCTTCTCCTCTGGCCACTCTGATTCCGCTACCAGTCTATTGAAGGTGGTAAGATAGGTAACCAGGTCAGACCTCCCCTGTCTCAGTTCCAGCAATTCTCTATCAGCACTAAAGGTGGTTGTTCTGTGATCAAACACCTTCTCAAAGGCCGACCGAAAGGCATTCCAATCCGATAATAATGGGTCATCGTTTCTAACTAACGGCACTGCCCAGTTGGCTGCATCTCCCGAGAGATAAGAAATAGCGAACATTACCCTGGAAAGGTTAGAGGGAAAAGACGCCGGTCTACATGAGAATTGGAGAGACAACTGCGTTAAAAAGGCCTGAACTTTCCTGGGGTCCCCTGAAAACCGTTCCGGACTGGCCAAAGGAATTGGAGGGGAGACGTTCACGGTTATCTGCGGTGTAGATGCTGAGGCATCGAAGGGATTCCTAGTAAGCCTTTCTACCTTGTCCCTTAGTGCCGCTGCCTCCACCCTAGAATCTGCCAACTCTTGCTGCACTAACACTAACGCCTGTAAGACATCATCCATAGATGCCATCTTTGCATTACACCGAGCAGGAGGAGTATTATTCGTGGGTGCGTTATTCTGTCACGGTGTAGGTACTCCTCAGACTCGGTGTGATGCAAACAAGGTCCACCTCCTGACACCACCAAGTCACTGATAAAAAAAACCACAGTGCATTGGAGTAATCAAGCGAGGGAAGGAAGGGGAAGGATCAGCAGGGACGGGATAACTGTAAAGAAAAATACACAGTGTTAATTATCACATTGTCTGTCTATTCTCATAAGGTCTCACTAAAACCAAAACGACCTGGACTGCCCATAACACATAAGGGCAGAACTAGTCCAAAGCCTGACTATGTTCCATCAGCATCACCAATGGATGCCCCCAGCCACCTACGGCCACTAATAATCACCTAAGGGTCTCACCGCCCTTCCTCCTAAACAATACTACAGAACGTATAACGAAACGAACATGAGGAGAAAGAATAAGGTGAAGAAAATCTATTTTTGTACTTCTTCCTATGATTCAGTTAACCCACTAAGCCTTTCGTTAATGTCACGTATATTTGAAGAAGTACTTCGTTCATATCTCAGTGAATGTTGACAAGAATTATTTGTCCCGGCTGTTTGGAATCCTGCAAACAGTAAATCTCATTCTGAATCGCCGCCAAAAAAAGCCAAAAGATTATGGCCCTCATTCTGACCTTGGCGGTCTTTTCGCAAGACCGCTGAGTTACCGCCGCGGTGAAGACCGCCGACCGCGGCGGTGTGCCGCTGTGCGCATTCTGACCGCTGGGAGCGTTCCGCCGGAAAACCGCCAGCAGCCACACTGGCGGTCGGCGGGAAAGTGGAGACTGGTCAACCTCCACCGCCACGCCAGCAGAACACCGCCCACAGAATTACGACCCACATTTCTGTGTGGCGGTCTTCTGTTGGCGGTCTTCTGTTGGCGGTCACGTCCCTATGGCTCCCGTCGCCTCCCGGAGGACCAACGCACAAGGTAAGTTGATCGTCCGTGAGGGGAGGGGGTGGGGGGGTGTTGTGTGATGTGGGCGTGCATGGGGGTGTGCGTGTGAGTGTGTAGAGGGGGTGTGTGAGTGCGTGTATGCGGGCGGGGGTGCTGCTGTGTCTATGGGTAATGTGTGCTGTTCGGCAGGTGCGCATGTCGGCATGTATGTGTGCGGGTATGTGTCCCCGTTGTGTATGTGTGTGTAGGGGGGGTGTATATGTGCATGTTGGGGGTGTGTGCATGTCGGGGTACATGTATGTGCATGTCGGGGTGGGGGTGGGGAGGGGGTTCGTACCACCTCTGGGGGGTGGCAGGGGGGTGGAGGGTGTGGGGGGAGGACTCGGGTGGGTAGTGGGGGGTGGGGGAGACCCCTATCAGTGCCAGGGAAGGAATTCCCTGGCCCCGATAGTGCTTACCGCCATGGTTCGCACGGCGGTTCCCGCCCGCAAGAAACCACGGCGGTAGGCAGGGTCATAATACCCTTGGCGGTCTTGGGACGACCGCCGGGCCGGAGTGCGCAAACTCCAGCCCCGCGGTCATGACCGCCGCGGCGGTCGGAGTGGAGAAGTAGCGGTCGGTCACGGCGGGGACCGCCGCGGTCAGAATGCCATTTTTAATACCGCCGGTCTGTTCGCGGTCCGACCGCCGTCTCTCCGCCGACCGCCAGGGTCAGAATGAGGGCCTATGTCTCATAAGATCGCCGTTCCTTTATTATGGTACCTCAAAGGTAAAGTGCTCCAATTTATGACAGTCACCCCCAACCTGGCCGGAAGGAATGCAGGAATAAAGAAAGGTGATCGCCTCCGGCAAGTAGCAAGCTTGCTGCTTACCACCTTCTTAGTACTCGGAATTCGAAAGGAGGAGCAGCTCGGAACTCCTTCTACCGGTAAAAGGTCAGTTTCCAGGAGGGGGCCATGCTGAATCTCATTCCTCTTTTCGGGCCGCCGATGAATTCCCCCCTGGGGAACGCCGTCCGCTCCTACTTCGTTGAGGCTCCGACCTGCCTCATTAGCACAAATAACGCACACCCTTTCCAGGGTGCGCCGACTTTTACGCGATCTCTACCGCGCTGGGCTTCATGGGAAGTGTAGTCCTTAATGACTACAATCTCCCGATCGGCCCTGTAGGCGCCGGCTAGCACCTGACAGTTTGAGGCAAAAGGTAACTACAGTGAAAAGATACTGGGGCATATATAAGAGCACCCAGCACCTTCTTGCGCCACATTAGCTTCATTTTTTTGACACCGATGTGGCCCAACTAGGCCAAAATCCCCACCATGCATGCATTGCAACACTTTGTAACACTTTGCACCAGGCATAATGTATGCAAAGGGGGCCAAATAAATGACGCAAAGAAATCTAAGAGAAATCTAAGAGATTACTTTGCGTCAGTTTTTTTAGCACTTTTAATGCCTGCTCATAGCAGGTGTTAAAAGGAGGCACAACATTGATTATAATGGGCCTCAATGGGGTTTGCAGGATTAGCATTGATATTTTTTACACTAATCCAGCAAAGCTCCGGACTAGCATGAAAAATTCTGACACTAGTCCCCTAACTACTGCCATGGTGTGCCGAATTTTAAATATGGCACACACATGGTGGCGTTAGGGGGGCACTAATGGGTGCAAGAAAAGTGGCAATGCACTGTGTGATGCGCCACTTATCTTAAATATGCCTCACTGTTTCTTCCAATATGTTGAATGTGTACAAATAAATAGAACAGACCTCATTTGAAACCACATAAGAACTAATAATTTTACAGGTACTCAATGTATTGCTGCCTGACTGCATTTGGAGGGAACTCAGTATCCCAGGCGAGTCCCATAGCTTAAAAATGCTTCACAATCTGAGGAATTAGGAGTAAAACACGAAGATCTACCCTTTTGACTAAAGAATTCACTTCAGATTCCTTTAACCCTCTTTGGTGTTTATAGATGAAATAGGGCATTTTAAAGTCCTGTAATTCTTGTAGGGCCAGTAGGGAGTTTGATATAAACCTGAGGATTGCCATCATTGGACTGGGATGCAAACTCACAGTTTTTGAAGATAAGGGGCCCTATCACACAATTCTTTTGACTGATGCAGTTTCATGCTCTTCTTGCAAACACCTTCAATTACCTTATTATATGTAGGTTTGTGAAAGTGATAATGTGTGTCAAGAATGTTTGTTTATATTTGCTGTGCAGCATTTTGTTATTGCAGCAAGGTGTTCTGAGTGTTCTGTGCTGTTGTGCTGAATTTTAACCCCTTTGCTGCCAGGCCTTTTCCCCCTCAGGTGCCAAGCCTTTTTTGGCTATTTGGAGCAGTTTGCACTTAGGCCCTCATAACGTTTTGTCCACATAAGCTACCCATGCCAACTTTGCGTCCTTTTTTTCCAACATTCTAGGAATTCTAGAGATACCCAGAGTTTGTGGGTTCTCCTGAAGGAGACCAAGAAATTAGCCAAAATACAGCAAAAAGTGTGTTTTTATATAAAACAAAATGGGAAAAAGGGCTGCAGAAGAAGGCTTGTGCTTTTTTCCCTGAAAATTCCATCAACAAAGGGTTTGAGGTGCTAAAATCACCAGCTTCCCAGCATTCAGGAACAGGCAGACTTGAATCAGAAAACCCGATTTTTCAACACAATTCTGGCATTTTACTGGGACATACCGCACTTTTACTATTTTTTGTGCTTTCGGCCTCATTCCAGTTACTGACAGAAATGGGTGTGAAACCAATGCTGGATCCCAGAACGCTAAACAGTTCTGAAAAGTAGACAACATTCTGAATTAAGCAAGGGGTCATTTGTGTAGATCCTACAAGTTTTTCCTACAGAAAATAACAGCTGAAAAAGACAACAAATATTGAAATTGAGGTAAAAAAAAACACATTTTTTCTCAACGTTTTATTCTGTATCTTTTTCCTGCAATGTCAGATTTTTTAAAGCAGTATACCGTTACATCTGCCGGACTCTTCTGAATGTGGAGATATATAGGGCTTGTAGGTTCATCAAGAACCCTAGGTACCCAGACACAATAAATGAGCTGCACCTTGCAATGGGTTTTCATTCTGTCCGGGTATACAGCAATTAAATATCTGAAATACAAAGAGTGAAAAATATGTGTCAAGAAAACCTTTGTATTTAATAAATGGGCACAAGATAAGGTGCTGAGAAGCAGTGGTTATTTGCACATCTCTGAATTCCGGGGTGCCAATACTAGCATGTGAATTACAGTCATTTCTCAAATAGATGTCTTTTTTTATACACTGTCTTACAATTGAAAGGAAAAAATTTAGAAAAAGACAAGGGACAATAACACTTGTTTTGCTATTCTGTGTTTCTCCAAGTCTCCCAATAAAAATGGTACCTCACTTGCGTGGGTATCCCTAATGCTCGTGACAGAAAACACAACATGGACATATCACATTTTTACACTGAAAACTGACGTGTTTTTTGCAAAGTGCTGAGGTGTAGATTTTGACATGTAGCTCAGCCGGCACCTAGGGAAACCTACCAAACCTGCACATTTCTGAAAACTAGACACCGAGGGTAATCCGAGATGGGGTGACTTGTGGGGCTCTCACCAGGTTCTGTTACCCAGAATTCTTTGCAAACCTTAAAATTTGGCCAAAAAAACTAATTTTCCTCACATTTCGGTGACAGAAAGTTCTGGAATCTGAAAGGAGCCACAAATTTCCTTCCACCCAGCGTTCCCCCAAGTCTCCCGATAAAAATGGTACCTCACTTGTGTGGGCAGGCCTTGCACCGTGACAAGAAATGCCCTAAAACACAACATGGACACATCACATTTTCCCAAAGAAGTGATTCCCCTTCCAACCCTGACCTGGGGGGCTGGGTAGGTGACCCTCCGGGAGAGCGCTAGCGCTTCCCCCGAGGGCCGGTCCAAGGACGTAATGGTTACGTCCGTGGCGTCTCAGCGCTGCAGCCACAGACCTAACCATTACATCCTTGGCGAGGAAGGGGTTAACACTGTCATGTTGTGTTTTGATTGTTTCGTTGAGCCCTGTTTGAAATTTCTTGTTTTGTTATGGCCTGTTTTAATTGTTATTTGCCTTGTGTATGATGTATTATGTTCTGTAGTTTAGACGTATCACATGCTACTATATTTACAGCCAAAATCAGCACATGCCTTCAAAGTTCCTGTGACCAGCAAGAATTCACCGGGAGAAAAAGATGCTGCTCCCGATTTCCCGCTGTTAATGTTATACATTTTTTCTAAAGCGCTCTTTTACCTTGTGTCATTAATGCTGACTCATGTATACGACTGACACAGGGGGTTGCAACTCTTATATCTTAGCTGCCAAGTTTTGAATACTTTCTTAATGTGGAGGTGGCTATCAATATATTTTATTTTTAAAGGCAGTGAGTTGCAGTATTTAACCATAAGAATCGAGAATGATCTACCTCACCATCTACTTCGCTTAATTCTGGATATGACTTCATTTCTGCTTTGCGCTGCTCTGAGCTTTCTGCCACGTACCATGTAAATATGTTTCGAATTGTTCTTGGCCCTATTTTCTGCAGAATCTTTGTGGTCCGTTTACTGTCCAGGCAACCAATGTAACTTCTTCAGCCATTCTTCTACTGGCTGTTGCCTGGGCAGTCTCAAGAGTAAATGGACGGCCACATCCTGTGCTATCTGGAGCATAGTGATTGAGTGAGAAGCTATTGAAGCTTGGGGGACCATCATGTGCAGCATCAAAGGGATATACAAGAATATCTTCCTCAGCATTCTAATAATTTTAAAACAGCTAGCGTCCACCTGAGTGACCTATGTGGAAAAGTAGAGATTTTTGTCAAAAGTTGCACCCAAGGTCAAAGCCAAGTCCTCTGATTTTGGTATACCTCCCAGATCCTCTGGCTACCACCGGTTAGACAAAATATTTGGGGGAGAGACAAATATAAAGATCTCTGTCTTTTTGCAATTTAATTATAGACATTTGGGGGCATATTTATACTCCGTCTGCGCCGATTGTGCATCAACAATTTTGACTCACAATCAGCGCAAACGTTGCCCCGTATTTAAACTTTGACGCCTGAGCCTGCGGATGTCAAAATTCCACCGTCTGCATCCTTTTTTGGATGCGGCAACCCGCCTTGTGTTAATTATATGCAAGGTAGGCGTTCATGTCAAAAAAATGGCTTAAAGGGCCGTGCGTCGTAATTATGCTTCCGGGCAAAAATGATGAAAAGGCCGGGAGGCGGAGCCAGAAAATGACACACAGCTCGATATGCGTCAAAAATTAACGCCTGGGTCAGGGCAGGCGTTAAAATGGGGCAAACACACCTGTATTTAATCAGAACACACAGAACAAACAGCAGAGCAGCAGAGCAGCAACAGGGAGCCATGGAGGTGATTCTAATCAATCGTGCACGCAGACGCAGAGCCCAGCAGCAACAACAGCAGCTACCACAACATCAGCAGGGACGGAACCAAAGCTGCTTGCCGTACTTCATATGCTGGCAAGTGGCTCTTTCCAAACAACTGGTGCCCTGGTTGGCAGAATATCACAACCATCAATCTCCACCTTTTTGCCCAAAGTACTGGATGCCATCATTAGACTGACACCCCGCCACATCTGCTTCCCTAACACACTGCAGAAGCAGCAGGAAACAAAACAGGGGTTCTACGCAATCAGTGGCTTCCCACACGTCCTTAGTGCAATCGATTGCACACATGTACGCCTTGTGCCACCTGCTGCAACTGAACACCTCTACCGCAACAAGAAGAACACACATTCCATCAATGTGCAGGCCATAGTCAATCACCAGGGATTGATCACCAACATCGTGGCTAAATATCCTGGGAGTGTACATGACTCATACATCACATCTTCCGTCACTGTACCATCAATGAACACTTCCAGGATGGACGGTATGGCAATGGACTACTTGTTGGTAAGTACAAAAACCTACTTATATACACACTGCACAGCAACCCTCTAGGACACACAACACATACACCACAACAGCAACATGTCAACAGGAACATACTGAGGTTGTGACATCGCTAGCCATGTTTCTGAAGTCACCATTGAACCTGTCACACATCGGAAATTACTGTACAGCCTAATGTTAAGACGTTAATGAGTGTGGTTGCCTAAATGTCACCTTGCAAATTGTAAGTGTCCCAATGACCTTCACATTAATACATTGCATAAGTTTCAAGGTATGGGATGTCCAGCGTACTTTGGTATGAACGTGTTAACACTTTAAATTTTGACTGTGCATGGAACTATCGCCTCACCCCCAGTGAAGACACACGGACACCTGTATCACAAGTCACAATGCTAGGGAGGGCACACTGTACTGTAAATCCCAAAACATACAGCTGACAAACGGTCAGCAGGCAAACACTCGTTCAGCCAAGGAAACAACACAATGCAGATGGTACAGCCATACAAGCATAGGATGCCACATTAGTACACAAAAGAGTCACAAACAACACAAGACAACTACTGCCATGAAAGGTCTTTTCAATAGTGCCAGCTACATCAGCATGATCCCATTCATTTTCTATTGCAGCTGATCAGGGGTATGGCATCCAGCCATGGATTATGACACCATTTGGCAACCCAAGTACTGCTGCAGAGCGTGAATACAACGACGGCCATAGGAGGACACGCAGCATTGTCGAGCGGACCTTCGGCATCCTCAAGTCAAGGTTCCGCTGCCTCGACATCACTGGTGGTAGCCTCCTATATTCCCATGAGATGGTGTGTAGGATCATCCTCACATGTGCAATATTTCACAACATTTGTATCAAAAGAAACATTCCCCTCCTGGAACCAGAGACACACATGCCTGAAGAGGAGGAAGAGGAGGATGCTGGCCTGCAACAGGAGGGGGGACTACAGAACACGGCCGCTGGTATACGCAGGCGGCAACAGATTGTAAATAATTTCTTCTGATTATGATCACCTTCACCACTTTAGTTAACTAATTTAAATAAACACCTATTCTAATCACCATATCATTGTCTGGCCATTCCTTTTTGCACACCTTCATCTCTACTTATCAAAATAAGAGTGTTGCCTCATGGAGCATTGATGAGATACTGAGTAGGACACGGAACATCCCAGAGCTAATTTGATGCCTAACATACAATGGTCACATACACACACACTCTTAATGACATATATCATGCACATATCTCCTTTGAAGGTCAATAGCAGAGGACCACAACTATTTCACACATACATGTTGAAAGCAAGGTCCAACGCAGCATATGGCACACAACGAAGACACCATCACTCAATAAAAAGAAAACAAGCCTCATACATGAGGCAGTGAATGTGCTTTGGCATCAGTAACAGGAATACCTGACCAGACCCTTGACAGCAGTTAGTCCAACTGCATCCAATATTTGCAAGGACTATCTGTGACTAGAGTTCCATAGAAGCAGAACATAGACAGCACAAGTGTCACACATATGACATGCATTGCGCACATGACATTCCATGTACATGTCAGGCCATTTCCTAACTCATTACACACCCATGCACCTGGTCACAACCCACCTGTCGGAAGACGTCCCTGGAATACTAAGATGTGTACCCTGATAATACCTCCTCTACACATACAGACCAACATTAGCAAACCAGTGTGCTACACCATTTCCTATGGTATGCCATTGTCATAGAACATCTGACTGCAAGGACGTCAGGTCAATTTATACACTGTCTTCTAGTTTCAAAGGCCTGTTAGCACATGTAGATTGCTTCCCCTTGTGAAAATATCTGTTGGCCCTTAGAATGCAAGTCTCACCTACAGGACTGGTGAGAAACAGATGCAGCCCACACCTATGATCACCTCCATGCACAACACACATTTCAACAAGCACTGCCCCTGATGATGCCTGGAACAGCATAGGAGTTGCCATTATGTCAAATACGCCGTCAACCATTGATACTAATTAAGCTATGTAACACAGCCACTGGGTTCATTTGTCACCTTCAAAAACACAGGACGTACACAGTTTGACATGTCAACTGTCTACTTTGTCCTCAAAACAGTCTCAGTCAGAACACTGATTACGTAACTTGTCAGGTAACTGGATCTTGAATCACCTTGCTTTCTGTCAGCCTGACTGGCAACTGTCTGTGCGTCACACTAAAGTATCCCTGTGTCTACATATGTACCACACTTGCGTTAGCAAACCTCTCATTCATCAGGGGACATTGGGCATGGGCTTCTTCCATGCATACCCAAATACCTTGTATAGCATCATCTGCCTTTTAACTGTACCTTTTGAGTTACATAGAGTGGAGAAGTGTGGCACAATGGTTAGAGCGGCAGACCCTGAAGCAGAGATCTGGCTCAAGACCAGGGTTCAAGTCCCGCTTCGGCAGGTCTTGGGCTCAAATTCCCTTGGACCAGATAATTCTCGCCTCGGTGCCTAATCTAATTAACGAGTGCAACTCTGGGCAATAGTTTGCTTAATCTCCACAACGGCCCCAACAGCGCTTGGATGCCTGGCTTCACCCTGGGGGTGTCCAGGAGTGGGCACCTCACAGGGAAAAGCCAGGAGGGGTTCCATAGCGGTATGAGTACAGTGCCTTGAGACCCTAACGGGTGAGTAGTGCGCTATACAAGTGCAACGTTTACAGTTTACATCCTCTTGGAAAAGCAAAATTCATGGCCCATCCCTTGTCTGGGTTGCATTTATGCATGAATGACAAAGTGTGACAGTGTCCCAGGGCTGTAAGCAGGGATTGGGTACGGGGCTTTCAGCACAACCAGCAACCTCTGATAATGTCCTTGAATATTACACAAATGTTAGGACCATGACAGTTCACACACAGCATCACAGTGCGCACAACATAGTGATGTGCCGTGTGTAGTGAATAGCTGCAAGAATAATCAGCACAGAGGCTATGATGTTCCCAGATGCAATGGGAAGTGCAGAGGCCAACCTGTGTACAAATGTTGTAATGACACCTGCCGGAACATGACACCTGAGGCATTATCTCACTCAGCAAACCAAGGTTGCCCTGTTGACTGTCTCATTACACGTCTTTAGTGACAGTGTGGGACCATCCACATGTTGGTTCACATGTCCACATCTACTTTTCTCACATTGATCAACCAAGGATACTCAGTAGTTACAGGAATAGCTGCCACTGACTCATGATGAGTCCTGGACCGAACTGTGACAAAGTACACCCCAAACAATCTACAGGATCATCATTGGACCACACACATGAACAAGACACCTATGTGCAATTGATCACTGGAAATATGTGGACACGTGCTGTCTTGTATGCTGGTCCACCACAGCCACTTGATAGTTGGGGCTCACTTCTATGGCCTCAACTGTGGTGTCATCATACATATGAGATTCACCCTTGTCTATCTCTGCAAACAACATGGTACCCAGTTCCTCAATGCATGTGAATGACTCACTGTGGGATTCACCAACTAGTGCCTAGGAAGCTCTTACCAATACTATAGGACATAGGATGTAGAAAATGTGGACCATTGACATGAACAAGCGTCTGCCATCCATCTGGTGCATGCTATGTCACATGTGGTGTCTACGTGACCCTAAAACTTGGAAGTACACTTTACGGGTGTTGTTACATGTATGCCTAACACATGCCCTTGCTCATTTTCAATTTGACTTGCATCTAAGGATTGGACACATGGACGTCACATTCATACAACCATATGTACAATTATTCTTCATGTGATACACACACATTTGGTCAACCAACACATTAGTTGTCAAAGCACACACTTTGAGCCAAAGGCATTTAGGTATTGTACATATGAGCGTCACGTTGAGATCCTCTCCTTATGCCAAACATGCACAATTTGTGCAGCACATATATGTAGGCTACACTTATGACCATCTATTGCATCAGTCAACTGTAAAAATACTGTGAAGGGTGTATTGGATGATGTTCCGCTGCAGTATGATGTCACACATGTGAACATACACCATCAACACCATACTGTCTTCAATTACCCAATCTCTGATGTGTTCCAAATGTAAAATAACCAAAAAACAAGTAAACATGCCCCAAACCAGTTAATGTATTGTAATTTTGACGTCCCTAGCGTTGTGCGTCATTTTTTGTTTACCAAAACTGTATTTGCATCATTTCTTTTGACGCACAGGAGTGAAATTTAGCCCACATCCAGATATTTGTACAGTCCATGTACCATTATGTGGATGCGGGTTAATATTCACTTCTGTGCGTCAAAAAAAATGACGCAAATACAGTTTTGGTAAACAAAAAATGATGCATAACGCGAAAAAGGCGGGGCTTTTCATACAGGAAGTGATGTAATAGGATATCCTGTTTACAGATCATGTACAGTGGGTGTACGTTAACTTTCACTTTGCAGTCTATGATCCTTCTAGACTGTGTGGCTGTGTAAAGAGTGTTGTCCTGAGATTTTGTGCTGTTTTTGTCCTGTGTGCTATCTGTAAAGTCCTTTTGTGAAATAAATATTGTTTGTGTATACTGTAGTACTGTGTTTTGTCTACATTTGTCCATTTATCTTGTGTTTTTCTTGTTTGTGGAAGTCTGTTGTGGGTAGTGATAGTTTGGGGATAGTTGGGCTCTTTTAGTGTTTAGGTTTACTTTTTTCTGTCTTTGTACCCCTACTTTCACCCTTTTCCCCTTTCTATTTCTTGTACCCCTATTCCTTATCGTCAATTATAAGTATGTCTGGTAGGCCACGTCTTGGCAGGAAGGGGTAAGAGGAGTTGGGGGGCTTCATCTGGCTGGTGACACATTTCTTGCCGCTCATGATCCAGGCAGGGGGCAGGGTCATACAGGGGTATCCAACAGAGGTGCGCTGAATCCGGTGGGGAAAGGTGCTGCATCACCTGCAGCATGTGTATGCCAGCCAGAGGAGTGACCACCAGCTGAAGCACCGGTGGGCTGACCTCATCACCAGGGAGCAGGATCTCTTGGACCACCTGGGAATCATGATTGGTGGCACTGTTGGTGAGTACGACTTATGTTAATGTGCACGATTAAATGCTCTGTAGTGACATCAGGGGATTAGTGCAATGTCTGCCAACTAACTTGCTGACTGTGTGTAATGCTGGGGAAATATAAGGGGATCATTGATACACTAAGGCAAGGATCACAATTGCTAGCTGTCAGGTAGCACGTGCTCAGCAAACTTAAAGGTTACTTTTCCACGAAGGAAATTGATGCGGCCTTTTTGTCAGATCAGCTAACAAAATAGGAGCCAATCATGTCTATATAGGGTACTATTGACAGAGAAGTACAGATGTACCAACATTTAGGCCAACTATGTTGACGCAATTGCTAGACTGACTTTAGAATCACTACATGATGCAGAAAATGAGTGCTACCTTCACGTCAATTGATAATAGCAAAGTGGCTCAGACATTTGTCTCATGTGAGTCTGGTGAGTGTGGAAGGAAAGCGATCACAGAAGTACTATGAATGTGTGGGATTATTGTGTTCCTTGATCTTTTTGGATACATGTCAGTTCTTGATTTGAAAACATCGTGAAAAGGTGTAAGGTGCCCTCAGCTAACATCTTAAGATGTTTGTTGAAATTAGTTGAGCCACAATCCAAATATGGATGGCAGTCCAAGTATATGCACATGGCTTCACATCTCCATGGCTGGTGCAAATCTTCCATAGCTGGGCCACATCAATTGACTATACTGTAACAACAGGATGGCTTACAAGAGTCCCTGCCCCTCCCTCTGTACATTGAGCCTATGTGCAATAAATGTGTCATGGCCACAAGGCATGTTTGACTGGTAATGCAGCCCTCAAGTAACCAGGCTTTGGATGTCTCTCTTGGATGCACATGATGAGACGATTACACTCCATATTTCTTAGTGCTCACCAATTATGGGGCATGTTTGCAACCACATGATAGTTAGGGCCAATGTATGTGTGCAGATATGTGTGTAACTGTCACAGGAGACCCATGCTATGTACAATTTGGCCGTGATATATCAGATGCAGTACCATCATGTCTGAAAGGCAGCCAGTTCCTTATTTAGCCTACACATTGTATATGTTTATGAAATTGTTGCACTGTGGACAGATTTTGAGCACATTTCTTCCTTCCATACCTTACAGGTGGACCGGCACCCTACACTGTGGAAGAGGTGGCGACATTTGAGGACCCCGACCACTCCAGTAAGTGTTGATATGTCTGTTATGTGTTGTGTGTGCTGGTTATGGACTCATGTGAGTTGGATACATAACAAGGTGTGATGCGTTGGGCAAGCTTTTCACTTGTTCCATGAGTGGGAATGCAGTTCTCACATGTTTTGAGTTTGCCAATGCGTATCCAATGGTATCATGTAGGGATTGTAGGACATCCCTGTAGGCCCCACTGTGAGTACAGGGGATAGTCATGTGTATGACACTTGTACCACCAAGAGTCGCAATGGAAGTAAGCCCCAATTTAGTCAGCCTGTCAGACCCACATTCTCTAAGATTGGTAGAGCTAATAGCTTTCCAATAGACATCTGCTTCCCTATTTACCTACGTAAGTTTGAAACAGTAGGTAGAACCTCCTAGCAGCATGTACTTCCACATGTAGTGCATAAAGTCTGTGGAACCTGAGTGCAATGGCCTAGGTGTGCGTGCAATTCATGATCATGGGTTTTCTAGCAACTCTGTGTCTGATGTAAGTCAGGCCTCACTGGAAGTATATGTTGTGTACTAAGTTCTGCATTTCCTGACATGTCTGACCATATGAGTGCTCTAGGGTTTGCTGACTCCTAATTGTAGATAGACCTCACCAGTGGTGTGTCTGTAAAGACAAACATGTGTGAAGTTTCCTATACACTCCTCGGTGTACATGTTGTTGGCAAATTATAGTTGTGTATCCACCGCCCCCCCCAAACACGGCCATGGGTTTGTGAATGGGGTACCTAACACTGATGCTACCAGTGTGTTAAACATACATGTGAATAAGTGACGGTTTGGTTGGAACCTAGTATACACACTCAGGTTTGGCACTTGGTACTATACTGGCAAGTCCAGTTACAACTTGCAGACCATGTGGCTTTAGTTTTGCTTTCCGTACACTGACATTTGTAGCCCAGCTCTTGGTGGAGGATATGTAGCATGATTCTTAGATGATAACTGTCAGAACTCAGATTGCAAGTCAAAGCCAGTTGTTACCCATCTTGTGGGTTATGGGTGTGCTTTGTGTGATGTGACCTTTGTTGTCTGGCCTGCCATATACTTCCTCCGGGAAATTCAATGCTCTGTATCGTGATATGAGCTGTTACAAGTACAGCAGATGTAATGTCTGATTAACTTGCTGTGCCGGTTCACACAATGCAGTTACTAATGTAGCATATCTGCATTTGTCTTCATAGCAGCTAACATGACTCCAGACCAGGTCCATGAATTTCAGCGCCGGGCCATGCAATACCAGCACATCCTGCTGGTGGAGTCGGGGTTCCGGAGGATGGCCCGGCGATATCGCCATGAATGTGCCTCTGGGGCATGGCGAGCCTTCCCACAGGGTGGGCCTACTTTGCCCACCACAGCCACCACAAGCACAACTACCAATCAGAGCCAGGTGGCCCCACCCACAGCTGCCACTGTTGATCCAACATCTGCAGGACTTCCTGGCCCCAGCATTGCCACCGGTGCAGGACAGCCCACACAGACCTCCTCCACCTGTACTCAGACTGCCAATGCTCCATCTGTTGACCCTGCAGCCTTCAACAAACTTGAACATAAGATGGACAAAGTGCTCCGCAAGGTGAGCCACTTGAGGCGGGACATGCGGCACATTAAAGGCGGGTCAAGGATATTAAGAGGACCCTCCGGAGGGCGAACCTCTAGACACTTTTTTTGATGGACATGATACTCTCCCCTCTCTCCTCTTTCCTTGTTCTTGTAGTTAGTGGGCTTAGTGTTAGGTTAGTATAGGCTGTTAGTTTAGTTAGTATTAGTGGGTGTGGGGTGGGGGGCCTGCTTGTTTCTATTTTTTACTTATTACATGTGTGGGTGGGTGGGGGGCTATGTTGGGGTTCTTGTGTGTAAAAAAAAAAGAATAAAAAAAACACAAAAAAATATATATTTGTTTATGATAGTATAGTATGTGTTTAGGTTAGTATGTGTTGTCCTCCATGTGTCCCATCTCATAAGGGGGGTGTGGGGTAGATGTTTAGAATGTTTCGTTACATGTGATAAGTAAGTGTAGCTTAGGTTAGTTAGGGACAGTTGTGGGTAATGAGTAGTCAGGGAAGATTAGGGTAGGTAAGACTTTTCCCTCAGTTTCCTCTTCTGTGATTAGCATTTAATAAATATATAGTTAACCCTTAACAGTATGTGTTAAATGCTACTTGATCATGGGCTTGGAATTAGTGTACATGAATGTTGTTCTATTACATTTGTGTCCTATGCTACAAACAAATCCCAACTGAGCTGTAAGATTGGCAGCTACCCCAGAGCTACCTTGCAAAGTTTCCACCATTTGTTGCTACCACCAATCACAGTTAGTATGGATCCCAATGTGTTTCTGTCGATAAGTATGTTTTCTAAGTCACAAACAGTGCTTCCAGACTTGGTATTGGGGGAACAGTTTTAGGTCTGACTGCAGTGTGATGATCAAGGACAACCTTATAAGATAAGTTCTCGTAGGCACTTCTGTATTCTTGTCTTCATGACTCACATACGTCATTTGTGACACAGTTCAGCATGAGTACCTATTAGTATGTAAACTCAGACAGCTTCATTCATGCAGTTTTCGTAGTGTTTGCTTAGATTTGTGTGCACTGTTATATGTGTTAGAATTGCATGGTGACAACATGCAGCCACTATTTGATGACCTAGATATCCCCTGAGGAAGCATTATTCTGTCCAACACAGCATGATGGTGTATGGTTTCTCACTTCATCAGATATGTCCCTCAGGATGGGCAGAGTATGATGCAACCATGGGCACTGTGCAGAATTATCAGACTACATAATATAAGGACAGTTGTATTGACAAGCTATGTAATGTGACAGTAAGCACATTTCAGTTATCTACTGCACAGTTGATATATCACATTACCCAGAGACAGATTTGTTGTGTAAGTGCTATTTATTGAAAAGTGCTGTAGTGATATATGTACATTGGAGTGACATCTTGCATTGTGATCGTACACAACGGGTTACGGAAATGCATTTGACATGCAGGGGTGATGTTTCAGACAGTGCAGAGGGACAGGATTTGCCAATGAGTAACAGAAAGACAATCACCGGGCAGGCTGACAAGATATACAGTGGTAAGCAGAACAGTCATTAAGTAGAGTTGTAAGACTGGCATGTTATAAAGCGCAGGACCTTGGTAATAGTTGGCCAAGTGGCAGGGACTAGTGCTTCCGGGTACTTTTCCGTGTGAAAGTGATCTGTTCCATGTCTTCTTCTTCTGATGTGTGTGTTGCCTCCTCTGTCCTTGGTGGTGGTTGTGAAGAGGCAACACACACCTCAGTGTTAGAAGACGTGGAGTCAGAGATCCTGGTCGCTGCTCCCTGTGAAGGTCTTAAGGGCAGTACTGCAGCAAGGAGTATCTGCTGGTTCTTGAGAATAGCAGCCACATCACAATGGTAGGCAGCCAGGTCAGCCCTGAGGGGGTCAATGTTGCATTCGTGCACGCGTTGACAGGATTGCTGTTGTAGGTGTTGGGTCAACTGTATTACATCTGTGCTGATTTCCTTCTGGGTTTTCTGCAGTTCCTGCAAGATAGATGTTAGGGCTTACATAGCTGCTGCCTGATCTGCAGATGAGATCATGCACCCCCCCTAGGCTGGCTGCCATATTTTACATCCCCACCCGCACCTCCTTGGCCAGCTCCCGCTGTACTCCAACTACAGTTCTCTCGAAGCTGGTGCCAGTGTCGTCTAAGTCCTCAGCTGTATTGGAGCTGGCAGGTGTAGGAAGTTGGCTCTGTATGCACTATTTCAAAGTAAGGAATAGTATGCACAGAGTCCAAGGGTTCCCCTTAGAGGTAAGATAGTGGCAAAAAGAGATAATACTAATGCTCTATTTTGTGGTAGTGTGGTCGAGCAGTAGGCTTATCAAAGGAGTAGTGTTAAGCATTTGTTGTACATACACACAGGCAATAAATGAGGAACACACACTCAGAGACAAATCCAGCCAATAGGTTTTGTTATAGAAAAATATATTTTCTTAGTTTATTTTAAGAACCACAGGTTCAAATTCTACATGTAATATCTCATTTGAAAGGTATTGCAGGTAAGTACTTTAGGAACTTTGAATCATTTCATTAGCATGTATACTTTTGACATAAAACACAATAAGCTGTTTTAAAAGTGGACACTGCAATTTTCACAGTTCCTGGGGGAGGTAAGTTATTGTTAGTTTTAACAGGTAAGTAAGTCACTTACAGGTTTCAGTTTTGGGTCCAAGGTAGCCCACCGTTGGGGGTTCAGAGCAACCCCAAAGTTATCACACCAGCAGCTCAGGGCCGGTCAGGTGCAAAGGTCAAAGAGGTGCCCAAAACACATAGGCTTCAATGGAGAGAAGGGGGTGCCCCGGTTCTAGTCTGCCAGCAGGTAAGTACCCGCGTCTTCGGAGGGCAGACCAGGGGGGTTTTGTAGGGCACCGGGGGGGACACAAGTCAGCACAAAAAAAGTACACCCTCAGCAGCGCGGGGGCGGCCGGGTGCAGTGTGCAAACACGTGTCGGGTTTCCAATGGTTTTCAATGAAAGATCAAGGGATCTCTTCAGCGTCGCAGGCAGGCAAGGGGGGGGCTCCTCGGGGTAGCCACCACCTGGGCAAGGGAGAGGGCCTCCTGGGGGTCACTCCTGCACAGGAGTTCCGTTCCTTTAGGTGCTGGGGGCTGCGGGTGCAGGGTCTTTTCCAGCCGTCGGGAAATGGAGTTCAGGCAGTCGCGGTCAGGGGGGAGCCTCGGGATTCCCTCTGCAGGCGTCGCTGTGGGGGCTCAGGGGGGACAACTTTGGCTACTCACAGTCTTGGAGTCGCCAGAGGGTCCTCCCTGAGGTGTTGGTTCTCCACCAGTTGAGTCGGGGTCGCCGGGTGCAGTGTTGCAAGTCTCACGCTTCTTGCGGGGAGTTGCAGGGGTCTTTAAATCTGCTACTTGAAACAAAGTTGCAGTTCTTTTGGAGCAGGGCCGCTGTCCTCGGGAGTTTCTTGTCTTTCTCGAAGTCGGGCAGGCCTCAGAGGATTCAGAGGTCGCTGGTCCCTTGGAAAGCGTCGCTGGAGCAGGTTTCTTTGGAAGGCAGGAGACAGGCCGGTGAGTCTGGGGCCAAAGCAGTTGGTGTCTTCTGTTCTTCCTCTGCAGGGGTTTTTCAGCTCAGCAGTCCTCTTCTTCTTGTAGTTTCAGGAATCTCAATTCTTAGGTTCAGGGGAGCCCTTAAATACTAAATTTAAGGGCGTGTTTAGGTCTGGGGGGTTAGTAGCCAATGGCTACTAGCCCTGAGGGTGGGTACACCCTCTTTGTGCCTCCTCCCAAGGGGAGGGGGTCACATCCCTAATCCTATTGGGGAATCCTCCATCTGCAAGATGGAGGATTTCTAAAAGTTAGAGTCACTTCAGCTCAGGACACCTTAGGGGCTGTCCTGACTGGCCAGTGACTCCTCCTTGTTGTTCTCATTATTTTCTCCGGCCTTGCCGCCAAAAGTGGGGGCCGTGGCTGGAGGGGGCGGGCAACTCCACTAGCTGGAGTGTCCTGCGGTGCTGGCACAAAGGGGTGAGCCTTTGAGGCTCACCGCCAGGTGTGACAGTTCCTGCCTGGGGGAGGTGTTAGCATCTCCACCCAGTGCAGGCTTTGTTACTGGCCTCAGAGTGACAAAGGCACTCTCCCCATGGGGCCAGCAACATGTCTCTAGCGTGGCAGGCTGCTGGAACCAGTCAGCCTACACAGATAGTTGGTTAAGGTTTCAGGGGGCACCTCTAAGGTGCCCTCTGGGGTGTATTTTACAATAAAATGTACACTGGCATCAGTGTGCATTTATTGTGCTGAGAAGTTTGATACCAAACTTCCCAGTTTTCAGTGTAGCCATTATGGTGCTGTGGAGTTCGTGTAAAACAGACTCCCAGACCATATACTCTTATGGCTACCCTGCACTTACAATGTCTAAGGTATGGCTTAGACACTGTAGGGGCACAGTGCTCATGCACGGGTGCCCTCACCTATGGTATAGTGCACCCTGCCTTAGGGCTGTAAGGCCTACTAGAGGGGTGACTTATCTAGACCTGCATAGGCAGTGAGAGGCTGGCATGGCACCCTGAGGGGAGTGCCATGGCGACTTACTCGTTTTGTTCTCACCAGCACACACAAGCTGGCAAGCAGTGTGTCTGTGCTGAGTGAGGGGTCTCCAGGGTGGCATAAGACATGCTGCAGCCCTCAGAGACCTTCCTTGGCATCAGGGCCCTTGGTACCAGGGGTACCACTTACAAGGGACTTATCTTGATGCCAGGGTGTGCCAATTGTGGATACAAAAGTACAGGTTAGGGAAAGAACACTGGTGCTGGGGCCTGGTTAGCAGGCCTCAGCACACTTTCAATTCAAAACATAGCATCAGCAAAGGCAAAAAGTCAGGGGGTAACCATGCCAAGGAGTCATTTCCTTACAGCAGGTCTTACAATTGGGGTGGTGGGTGGTTCCTCTGTGATGGCTGCTTGTTCTGTGCTCCTCCTTGTGACAGAAGGTGGGGTCTGGAGGGTTTCAAGGACCTTTTGGATGGCTGTGGGTGTACTGATGGCCCTGGCAGCACACTTAACAATCTGGACCTGCCCCAATCTCTGATCTTTCACATCAACTTAAATGTAATTGACATGTGGCATATCCTATGCATGGCAATGTTGTGAACCGATATGGATGTTGACATTGGTAATGTGTCCTGCTGATGTTGGGGAATGTGTGTTACAATGGATTGTCCTGATAGTCATATCAGTGTCCTATTTCCTCCTCTGACTGTGCAGGTGTATTTCAGTGACCAGTTACATGTGTCCCCTCCTCAATGCTGTTGTCTGAGCAGTATGACATTTGGGATGTTGCCTTGTTACCCAGGCACAGGATGGACCCTGACATATGCAGCATGGGTGTGTCCTTAGTGCTGTGTAGCTCCTATTGTTGTTTACATTGGCTGATGTTTGTGACAACTATGGGCATTGACATTTGAGAGTACTGGGGCCTTTGTCTTATTTCTGGGGATTGTTGCAGTTGTCATCCTCACCCCCTAATTTTGGTGTGTATGATTCATGGGGAGGTTACTGCCATTGCACACAGAGCAGAGGTGGTAGTGGCAACTGCTGTCGCAGTTACATTGCAGTTGTCAGTATGGCTAGAGGATTGCTAATAGGGCCCTAGTTAATGTAGGGGGTATGTTGGCTGACGTGTGCCAGGATGTCAGTTTGACGTAGTGGCCTTCCCTCCTGTCGTGGCTTTCCCTTTGCTCCATCGTTGGCATGACAGCATGCCCCCATGGGACTGTTGTTGGTGTAGTGTAATGGGGTGCCCCAGCTTCTGTCTGTGCAGGCCATGCCCCCATGCCGTGCCCCTTTACCCATTCCACTCCATGGATATGATAACTTACATGCAATGTGTAGTAGGTATTCCCCCCCGGTTGCAGTTGACATTATTGCATTATAATTCCCCATGCAACTTACCCTGCATGTGCGTTGTCTCCTGGTAGTCTGCGCTGTCCTGTCCTTGAATCCCTGTGACGATCTCCTCAGGGATGACGGCTGCGACCATCTCCTCCATGTGGTACCTCCAGTCTGCAGTGCTGCCTTCCTGTTCCTGGCCATCTTTTCCTTTGTCCTGCGCTTGCAGTCATGCCAGCGTTTCTTGCACTCGATGACTGTTCTACGTACTTCAGCCACACTGTTAATCTTGTCGACAATGTGTTGCCATATGGCCTCTCTCCTACTGATTGGCAACTTTGATGTGACAAACAGTTGGTGCTGGTGTTCCGTCACCTCTTTAACCTGAATTTCCTGTTCCTCTGCACTAAAGTGACACTTTCTTTTCTTCTTAAAAGTGTCCTGGTTCTTGTGTGAGTCCTCCTGGCTGGTTCCTGGTCTGCTGTCATCTTCCTGGGGTCTGTAGTGGCATCTGAGATCCATTTTGGCTCTCCTCTGGTGAAATAGCTGTGTTCGTTGGGTTTTTTGAAGCTATTGAGTAAAAAAAATGGCGCATATCCGGTTTGCGGTGTCGTAAATCGACCCACAGTCATTTCCGCTGCGTTAACGTTGTTTTCCTTTACGACTTGACGCGGTGTGCATCAAAAATAATGACTCCCACCTGTTGTTTGCGCCGCTGTGCGTCAAAGTATAAATATGACGCCCGCACGGCGCACCAAAATGGCATTAGCCAGCGGTAATATTTTTGACGCAAAAATGCGCCGGCGCAGTTTTGCGTCAAAAAAGTATAAATATGGCCCTTGGTCTCTTTTGTAGCCACTAGCTACATAGTTCATGCAGTACTGAAATTTATCAGATAGTCTTTTGTAATATTGATTGCAATCTTGATTGTGAAAAGCACATGAAGACACCCTAGATCTGCAAGAGCATAATAGTTCTGATAGTGGTACCATACACCTGTCTATAAGTGTGAGACTAAGGGGCACATTTATACTTGTTTTGCACCGAATTCGGTGCAAAACTATCTCCATATTTATACTTAGGCGCTAGACCTGTCTAGCGCCAAATTTATGGAGTTAAAATCATTTTTGGACGTGGAAACCTACTTTGCGTCAATGAGATGCAAAGTAGGCGTTCCCGTGCAAAAAATTAATCTAAAGCCCTAGATCCTTATTTATCCTGCCATGCAAAAATCACACACAGGGGGGAAGGAGGAGTCAAAAAATGGTGCAAAGCTTCCTTTGCAACATTTTTTAAAGCCTGGCTCAGGGCAGGCGTTAGGGGACCTGTGGGCCTATTTCCATGGTGGAACACCATGGAATAAGCCCACAGGCGCCCTCCCCAGGCCCCAGTGATACCCACACCAGAGGGACAGCGGAGGATCCAGGACCCCATCCCAGATAAGCATAGGTAAGTACAGGTAAGTATTTTTTTTTAAGTGTCATTGATGGCCCTGAAATGAGTCCCCCTACATGGCACTGGGACCCTGGACCCCTGTGCTGGCCATTGGGGGGGTGGGCATGACTCCTGTCTTTTCTAAGACAGGAGTCATGTGGTGTGGATGGTTTTGCATCAGAAAATGACTCTAGGGAGGTTAGAGTAAGTTTTTTTTACTCCAACCTGCCTAACATAATTTTTTGGAGCAAAACCCCCTTCTTCTATACCGCCTGCCCCACCCAACTAATGTTTTTTACCCTAGCCTACCCTTTGCACTGGCTTGCACCATTCCATAAATATGGTGCCCAGCTGGTGGACAGAAATGGTGCAAGCCGGTGCTAAACTTTAAAGTATAAATCAGGGCCTAAGTGCCAAACCCTCTGGATCCCCACAGTGCAACACAAGTGACTGTGACTTGAATGGCATGCAGGTGACTGATTGTGATCTTCCAGTTAGGAAGGAAATCAAAAGCCTGAGGGCTGTCTTTTATCCCAGTCTTGAAAAGTCTGTCCACTAGTATGAAATGGGCCATGATATCAAATGTAGAGAAGAGGTCAAGTTTATATCAATACCAGTGAGCCTCTCAGATCTGGTATTTGTCCTCTGCAACAGACACTAGCATCAACTTTGTGCAATGTCTTACTCTAAAACCTGCCTGCAGAAAACCCAACAAATCATGGTTATCTATTGCTTGGCTGGTTATTAAGTAAGTGCAATCTCCCGAAATTTTGAGGGCAGTGGCAGAAGAGAGATGCATCTTCTCCATGTCAGCATTAAGGTTTTTTAAGGTGAAACCTTAGTGTATTCTTTCCACATGTGTGGGGAAGTTGAGGAATCAATAGCTCAGTAGCAGAGAGACATTAGATATTTAACTTCAATGTCTGACATTTTGTTGGAAGGTGGTTTATTAGTAGGGGTTGGTAGGTTCCCACCACTAGAAATACAGCCACAATAGTAATATAAGGTCCAGTCATGGTTGTGTGCTGCATGCTCTACAATCTAGACCTGAGGTGTCATATGCCATTGCTAGCTGATGAGGGTGAGGCAGCAGTGCCTGAGCCTGCAAACACTGATATGGAAAGAGATGAAGAGCCAGAAGAAGAAGGAGAAGCTGACTGTGGGACTGAGCTCATCAATCAGTACTTCCAGTGAAATACATGTATGTGAGGTGGACCTTTTCAAGTCTTGTCTGAGAACAGTCAGAGATGGATAGCTGACATTACACCCCCTGATCTTTAGCAAATGAGATAGTGTAATGTTGTTCAATGCCTGTGTGTGAGTTGTGGTAGCAGACAGATAAAATGTAAGGTCTACAGTATTAGTGGTTCTCCTCAAATGTGTTGTAGCAACTGATTCCAACATTCACTTCTCTCATGGACTGACCAGTTTAGAGCTGGATTTCCTGCATTCTCCTATTGCCATCCCCTCTCACCCAAAGTATGTGGAAATCATCTGTGGGTCTGCTACCTTGGGCCTGAGGTATACATTGTCAATGGTGAATGAGTATAGTGCTGAGAGGTGTACATGAGAGATAGTTGTTAAAAATATTAAGCAGGGCATGAGCCTGGTGCTGTATAGATCCTATCTGGGTGCCCATGAATTGGAGTCATACTACAATAGGTACGCAGTCGCTTACCTGTATCTGTGCTTACTGTGTCATCATGCCTTCCATCCTGATGGAACTCTCTGTCTTGCTGTAATTGCAGATGGCTCATGAACTATACCCTGGTGTTACTGTGGATTTCAAGCTCACTCTGTGACATCTGTCCAGTGACATTACTGTTGTCAATTGTGTCCTGCTGAGGGGGCTTCTGCCTGATGGTAATTACACTGCCGGTTTGAATCAGGGGGGCATTAACAGATCACAGTTGGATAGAAGGACAGTTGTTTTTGTACCATTAAACACACACATATACAGTGGCTGTGTCCATAAGTGATTTATTGTGCATACCAGTTTTGTGACAAGAGACAAACAGGTGATGAGTGGAGTTCTGGTAGATGGATTGATGAGAGTATCTGCTACAACATTTGGTCACACAGGTACAGTGTCCTTGTGCCATGGGAAAATTAAGTTAGGGTTCAGAACAGTCAACAGGGTGTCTAAGTGGCACACAAGGGTGACAAAGCAGGAGAGGTTCACTTCCTGGCAGTGGGTGTGGTCTTGGCATCTGCTCCAGCTGGATGTATGGATGGATATTCACGTTTGCGGGGGGTTCTCCTGCTACAGAAGGAGGGGTGTCAGAGGCTTAGGGGTTCCTTGGCAGGGCCTCCATTCTACTAGCAGCTGCTGATACAGAGGGGACAGATGTAACATTACTAGTGGAAGGGGCATGATGGTAGGGAGCTATGTCACACAGGATGCTGGTCGTGTTACTCAGCACCCCTCCTATGGAAGCCATGGTGGCATTGTGTGCCTGCCACTGCTGCATGGTCTCCTGGTGGTATTCCCTCTGCAGCCTTTGATTTTCCCCCAACATGGTGATGAGCTTGCCCATCCTGTCCTGGGGAGTTTGGTATGCTCCCAGGACTTGAGAGATGGTATTCTGGTCAGTGGAGTCAATTTTAGGCCCCATCCTCTGGCCCACAGCATCTCTCCCACATCCCCTGCCCCCAGAAGCATGTGCCAACTCCCAGTATTAGCAGGACCATCATTGTCTGGGATGTGAAGTTTTGACTCAGGTCCCTGTACAGTGGGGCACACAATAGATTGAACAGTCCTTGTAACACAGGGTTGGGGGCGCTTGTTTGGCTGTGATGTCTGAGCAACAGTGGTGGGGGGGATAGATGTGAGCAGGGTGAGGCTGGGGGTCATCGATTGACCTGGTGTCCCATATGGGCCAGGTAGGATGAACTTGTCCAGACATCCAGGCATACTGTCCTCACTGGGGCTTTCATTTTGAGGAGGGCTGGCAGTGTCTGGTATCCTGTCCATGGTGGCAATGGCAGGGTTACCTGTGGATGGAGTGAGCCACAGAGTACGGGTTAGAAAGTGTGCTTGATTCCCTCTTTGTTCGATACCGACAATGGTTTAGCATGATTCCCTGCAATGACAGATGTTGCACAGCATAGGTTGGTGATACATACAAGTCTGTGATAGGAGTACCATACTCCATGTTGTGTGCTGTCATCAATGATTTGTACACATGGCACTGCTGATGAGTTTATATTACTATCTGATACTTGACATGACTATTCAACTCTGCTGCCTGGTGAGTAGCAGGCTTGGTAGTTGTCACACAATATGGCTGCACATTGCACATTGCACCATGATGAACCATTGGGTACAGATTATGTGGGTGTGCAAGAGTAATACTCCTATCTCTGAATCTTGTTCATGTGCTTGGAGTCTGGCATCATACTTTCCAACCCATGGTCAGTCCAATACAGGCTTGGAGATATGGATCAGTGTCCATTTGGAATTGTTACAGAGCTGTAGCTCTGTTTTGAGTTGCTTGCCATGTGGTGTGCCATTCCATTGCTGTCATTTCCATGTATTGGCCCTCAGTCATACCTTCTAGTTGGAGTACAATAGTCATACTTGTATGAAATGTGACGTGATGTGCACATTGAAGGTTTTCACATTGATGGGTTGGTGCATTGTGGGAGTCGTGGTGATAGGACTAGCATTGGTATCCGTGCTCTTGCCAAGGGCTGTGTGGGCAGTAGGGCTGTGGGGGGGTTGGTGGCATGCAGGAGAGGGGCATTGGGTGATTGGCAGGTAGGTGTAGTGGGACATTCAGTGAATTATGCGGTATTTGGGTGGTGAGGAAGAATGCAGGACATGACAATAGTGTAACATTGATGTAGTCAGTACTTACAGACTCTGCCAGGTATTCAAGCGAGGCTGTCAGGATACAGTATATCCAAGACCTTCTCTTTCCAAGATGTGAACTGTGTGGAAGGGGGTGGGGGCCCACCGCCAGTCTTCTACATGTCTATCTGGTGTCTCAAAGCCATGGAACGCACCTTCTCCCATAGGTCGTTCCAACTCTTCCTGATGTCGTCCCCTGAGCAGAGTCTGGCCAACTAGAAAAGAGCTGCTGGAAGGCTGGCTTTTCACTTACCAGAAAAGCATGTTCTATAACTTATTTCTGTGATAGTTGCAATACATCTAACAGTGGTAAGTATCTTGGATTTATTCCAACTACCATTTTAAGGCCAAGAATGAGGTTTTAGCTCTCTCCTGGCAATAGTTATATATTAATACAATTTTCCCATGTTAGCCTATGGAGCTAATGCACTACAATGGGGAAAATGGAATTGGCAGTTTTTCCTCACCAGGGCATATAAAAAATATTTTATAATGTCCCATCTTATAGTTACTAGGCACTCTACCCTGGGGCACCTAGCTGGAAACTGTAGGAGTGACTCATAAGTAAAAATAAGGTAGTTTAAGATTTTGGAAGTACTTTTAATTCCAAATTCAAATTTGCATATAAATTTACTTTATTTAAAAGCAGCCTGTAAGGCAGAGCTGGCGTTTAAAAACAGCAGCTCACACAACAGTGCATACTTAAATGAATTAAATCTGCTGGGCCTCTAAACCTACATGCCATACCAGATATCCAGAGGAGCAGAGCCCAAGGCATCCTCAGAGTCCAAAAACCAGCATTTAGTGGTAAAAAATGAGGCTAAAAAATGGAGGACATGGCAAAAAGACCTGGCTTCTCACACAATTAGTGAAAACATGAGGAGGGCAAAGATCCACTTGGGAACCTGAATTAAAGACCATTAACAGTTCTTTCACTTGAGTCTTATCTAGCAGGGTTAATTTACTTAAAACCACCTTCTCCCATCCCCTTCATTCTACATTATGATTTGCTCGAGGTTGGGTTGGGAGTCTAATGGGAAATCCTGATAGATGTCTTGGAATTTGCCTTGGAAACTGTTTTCTAACTGATTTTAAGTATCTTGAGGAGGAGAGTCATTGGATATGACAGCATTTTCTTTACAACTGCAAATATGTCTTTCAGATTTCTTCTTGAACTCTCAGTCAACTGAGTGTCACAAATTTGGCCTGCCCCTCCCTACAACAGTATCGGCATGGAGACACACAGCATTTATCCACATGTACAGGGAGACCTACACTGCATACTTAGGAAATCTGCCTCCTGGGTCTTTATCGCAGGTACTAAAAATAAAGAACCCCTACACAAGTTTCTTAGATCTGGGACTCCTGGGTGCTAAACACCACATTACTCACCAGTAGAAGTCCCCAAAGCTCCTAACAGTAGAAGCTTGGTCCCACTCCATCTCTACATGGGGTTGGGCAGAAAGTGTGGTGCTACACAATTTGGTTCTCCACAAATACCCTGTCTCAGCTCATTGGCACATTATTTTGATTGATCTCCACACTTCCATACAACATGTTGCTATAGTCCCCAATGACAACACTGGCACTGAAATGTATACGGAACTAACTCTTAAAGACCTGGAAATTTCAAACATCTCACTGGGTCAGGTTCTACTTGTTGTGGAAATTTTGAAGTATTTTGTGTCACTCTTATGGGTTTGGTGTTGATAACAGTTGTTGATTTTTGCCCCTGTTTTCTACTTCCACTTCCTCACTCACCCTAATCCTGTTTTATGTTTAAATAACCAATTGTAATCAAGAATGACTGTTTATTGTCTGAATCCTATTTCGCCGTATTGTGCAAAACAGCATTGCAAATATTTAATGACATGTCTTGATTTGATACATCAGCCACACTGACAAGAGTCTATGGACTACTATCTCTCACAGACGATTTACAGATGCAAAGTACCTATATCATGTATAAATATATATGTTAAATGTTGATTGTAGGAGGCTGGCCTTGCTTATAGTGGGTACCTGATGGTACTTACACCTTGTGCCAGGTCCAGTTATCCCTTATTAGTAGATTAGTAGTGTTCTAGCAGCTTAGACTGATAGAGGTAGCTATAGCAGAGCAGCTTAGACTGAACTAGGAGACATGCAAAGCTCCTACTATACCACTTATATCATATAGCACTATATCATAAGAATCACAATACCCAAAATATCTCAGAGGATATACTCCCTTAGGAGGTAAGGAAAATACACAAAATATACACACAAACCAAAATCAGGTAAGTAAACAGAAAAGTAGTGCAAACACTGTAGAATACAATAGGATGCAATAGGCCTAGGGGCAACACAAACCATATACTAAGAAAGTGGAATGTGAACCAGTTAGGGACCCCAGTCCTAGTGCAGTGTGTAGAGGGTCACTGGGAGTGTAGGAAAACACTAACAGTGTCCAAGATACCCCACCCCAACACCCTGAAAAGCAGTAGTAAAGTGGCCCTACTTCCCCAGAAACACACTAAAGTTGTGATAGGAGATTCTGCAAAGACCACAACTGACTGCAAAGCAATGAAGACAAATTTCTGGACCTGAGGACCTGTAAAGGAAGGGGACCAAGTCCAAGAGTCACGAAAGTGTCCAGGGGGGGCAGGAGCCCACTAAACCCCAGATGGAGGTTCAAAAATGGCTGCCTCCGGGTGCACGAAGCTGAAGATTCTTCAACAACGGATAATGCCAGGAACTTCTCCTTTGCACAGAAGATGCCCAACAGAATGCTGGAGGATGCAGAGTTGTTTCTTTGGAGAAATCCTACAAACAAGTTTTGCTAGCTGCAAAGGTCGTGGTTGAAGAAAATAGGTGCTGCCCGGGCCCAGGAAGGACCAGGGGGTCGCCACTTAGAAGAGGAGACAAAAGGGGCGCTCAGCAATACAGAGAGTGCACGCACAAGAAGGCAGCGCCCGCAGAAGTACTTGAACAGGAGTTCAAGAAAACTGAGCACGGCGGTCATCTCAACACTACAAAGGAGTGTTCCACGAAGCCGGTGGTCAACTCAGCGAGTTGAGCAATGAAGGACAGAGTGCTGGGGACCCGGGCTATGCTGTGCACGAAGGATTCCTTGTAAGCCCTAGCAGCTGCAGTACACGCAGTACAGAGGATTACTGTCTGGCGAGGGGAGGCAAGGACAGATGGACCACTGGGCTGTCGGGGTCACTTGGATCCAGCACCTGTGTTCCAGGGACCATGCTCGTCACGATGAGAGGGGACCCAGAGGACCGGTGAAGCAGAAGTTTGGAGCCTGCGTTAGCAGGGTGAAGATTCCGTGGACCCACCGGAGATTTCTTCTTGGCTTCCAGTGCAGGGTGAAGGCGGACAGCCCCCAGGCCATGCACCACTAGGGAGCAGTCAAGAAAGCCAGCAGGATTAGGCGCTACAATGTCGCTGGTAGTCTTCTTGCTACTTTATGCCGTTTTGCAGGTGTCCTGGAGCAGTCAGGGGTCGATCCTTGGCAGAAGTCAAAGAGGGAGATGCAGGGGAACTCTGGTGAGCTCTTGTATTCGTTATCTGTGGAAAAGCCCACAGGAGAGACCCTAAATCGCCCTCAGAGGAGGATTGGCCACCTAGTCAGGTAAGCACCTATCAGGTGGGGTCTCTGACGTCTCCTGGTGGTACTGACCACTCAGAGGCCTCTATTGTGCCCTCACACCGCTGGATTCAAGATGGCAGAAGTCCAGGACACACTGGAAGAGCTCTGGGCACCACCCCTGGGATGGTGATAGACAGGGGAGTGGTCCCTCCCCTTTCCTTTGTCCAGTTTTGCACCAGAGCAGGGGCAGGGGTTTCCCTGAACCAGTGTAGACTGGTTTATGCAAGGAGGGCACCATCTGTGACCTTCAAAACAATTCAATAGGGCTGGAGAGGCTACTCCTCTCAGGCCCTTAACACCTATTTCCGAAGGGAGAGGGTGTAACACCCTCTCTCAGAAGAAATCCTTTGTTCTACCTTCCTGGGACTGGGCTGCCCAAACCCCAGGAGGGCAGAAGCCTGTCTGTTGATTGGCAGCAGTAGTAGCCGCAGTGAAAACCCCAGAGAGATGGTTTGGCAGTACCCAGGGTCCATGCTGGAGCCCCTGGGATGCATGGGATTGGCACCACAATACCAGATTTGGCATGGGGGGACAATTCCATGATCTTAGACATGTTACATGTCCATATTCGGAGTTACATTGTGAATCTACATATAGGTATTGACCTATGTGTAGTGCATGCATGTGTCCCAGCACTCACAAAGTCCAGAGAAATTGCCCTGAACTATGTAGGGGCACCTTGGCTAATGCCAGGGTGCCTTCACACTTAGTAACTATGCACCTAACCTTCACCAAGTGAAGGCTAGACATGCAACTACAATGGTTAGCAAAATTAATTACCAATACCCCAGTTACAAAAGACTTGCAATTACCGCTAAACTGCCCAATAGGAAAAATCCTAAATATTCTAGTGAAACCCAGAAAATCAAAACAACAACTCCCGATAGAATGGGAAGTAACGAGACACTGCTGGGAACAGTGCCTAAAACACACCCACACAAAGACCCCTTACGCACCCGAAGTTCCCCTGATATCCTTAAACCACCTTCCTAGGGGCTTTATCGCTATGCACACTAACAAATTAATAGCATATAACATCACAAAACTAGGAGACTTATTTAATAACGGAAAACTTAGTTCCTATGTAGAAATACAAGATCGATTCACCCTCTCGTCCGGCTTGTTCCTCACCCATAGTGCTTTAATTAGAACTATTCAAAAATTGTGGGGCACTAAATCATGCGAACCGCCTACTCACGGAAGCTGTAGCCTCATATGCTCAATAGGGGATCAAAAGGTGTTGATCTCGGGAATATATAAGTCCATACAGAACAGCACGTGTTTACCACTGAACAAACTCAAATCCAAATGGCAGGCAGACCTGGACACTATACTGGACGACAACCAATGGACTAGGATTACCTCACACGTTTACTCTGTATCTAGAAACGCAAGATTCAAACTGATAAACGTATACATTATTCATAGAGCCTATTTAACACCCCAATTAATATCCAAACTATACAACACTAACAACTCCAGTTGCCCCCGATTCGCTAAAATAGCAGCGGACTTAATGCACATGTTGTGGAACTGCCCGCAAATCAATCTATATTGAGCAGAAGTACTCAGGAAGATATCTACCTGCACGGAAAGATCATTCTCACCAACCCCATTAGTGGCAATCTTGGGGGACTTCCCCTGCCCCTCAGCTCATAAAATATCCAACAGATTTACAGACTTGGCACTGATACTGGCAAAGAGAGAGATAACTTCGCATTGGAAAGACCTGGGGGGCCACCAAGTGAGCAGGTGGCAAGGTGCACTTGAGAAATGGGCCGAGAATGAGAGCACAGTGTTACTGAAAGAAGCTCTACAGGGACAAAGACCTAGAGACAATGCCACACAATGGGATTCGATGTTGAAAAAACCTAAGAAACATAGACACTCCCACTTCAGAGGATGATACTCCTATTACTGACTCAGACTCCGAACAGATAACCACAACTACCACATAAAATAGCATGGAACTGTGAATCGCCGTCTGGTTACAGAGCTCTGTCGTAACAAGAACTGTAATTGCGGTACTAAGTGCACAAAGGGGGGAGGGGGGACTAAGCATTTTGTTGGGGTCCACTTTCGTAATTCAATTGATATTTGTTATAAACGCAATAAAAGATATATTAAAAAAAAAGTGAAGGCTAGACATATAGTTGACTCATAAGTTACTTAAGTGCAGTGTAAAATGGCTGTGAAATAATGTGTGCGTTATTTCACTCAGGCTGCAGTGGCAGTCCTGTGTAAGATTTGTCTGAGCTCCCTATGGGTGGCAAAAGAAATGCTGCAACCCATAGTGATCTCCTCGACCCCCAATGCCCTGGGTACCTATGTACCATATACTGGGGAATTATAAGGGTGTTCCAGTGTGCCAGTTAGAATTAGTGAAAATGGTCAATAGCCTATAGTGACAGTTTTAAAGGCAGAGAGAGCATAAGCACTGAGGTTCTGATTAGCAGAGCCTCAGTGACACAGTTAGGCACTACACAGAGATACACAAACAGGCCACAAACACTGAGCACTGGGGTCCTGGCTAGCAGGGTCCTAGTGAGACATATAAAACACACTGACATATAGGGTTTTCACTATGAACACAGGGATCCTGACTAGCAGGATCCCAGTGAGACAGTAAAAACACCCTGACAGATACTCACAAACAGGCCCAAAGTGAGGGTAACAATGCTAGAAAGAGGCTAACTTCCTACATTGATGTAAACTGAAAACTTCAATAAACAGATTAAGCAAAAACAACGCATTACCTTTGCAAAACCACTTTATCTGACTCTAGATATTGTTTCCTAGTAATCTGCTGTAATCTCCTGGAGTTATGTTTTAAAACTTCTCAAGTTATTAGAATACCACAGAATATTTGTCTGCGATCGTTTCCTTGTCCCCAAGCGTATTGGCACAATCTTATCCAGTGCAGCAGAGATGGAGGTATTAAATGTGGTAACTACTATATCAACATTATTAATGGTGCACCTTATGAGCCCCAGTTAGCGGGTCAGAACAGTGCTCTTCATTAAATCGGCCAGGACTGTGGCTTGTGAGTCCTGGCCAGTACTGCGTGTACTAAGATGGTGCCTTACAAATGACACAACCAAAATGGTGGCTAGACCATTCTCTATCTACAATTAGAGAACAAGCTGGAGAGACAGACAACAAAATTTAAAAGATCACAACAGTTCAAGTCCAACTGGCAGCTGGGTGAATAAAAAACAGTTTTAAGTAGTCAGACAAATGTGTGCCATAAGAAACTTGAGTGCAAAGTGAATTAAGTTATAATGCCTGATAAAATGCTATGTGCAAACTTAAACGATTAAAAATACCAATATTTCATCCAAATAAAACTCACCTGCTAAAACACTCTCTTGTCAGAGTACTACTTGCGCCTCTGTTTTGCTTTCACTTATGACCGAGCTGACAAACATTTCTGGAATGCACCTCTTAGTTCGAAGAAGACATTTATTATTATTTCACCACAATGATCCTGAAAAGGAGTTTAGCATGTTGAAAGCACACATTTAAAAATAGTCACAGCAATGAAAGGAAAACATACCAACATGATTCTCAACTGCAATGTACACAGCTAATATATGTAGTTATATTATAATATAATTGCAAAGCAAATAATGAAGTAAAAATTCCTGCCTGCCAAGCTCTTCATCTTTCTCATGCCAGCAAGACGATGACCCCATTCGACTGGGAGAAAGAGATTACCAGCCTCACGGGACAAATATCAGGCATCCAACGTCAAAAATCCTGATTGAGGCCACTCTCTCTCTCGCTGTTGCACTGGGTCTTTTATATTTTAAAGAACCAAAAGGAGCTTTCTGGAAAAAACCCTCATTTAACAATTCAAAACATGCAGGCTAGTTTAGGTCTGTTTTGCAAATAACATGTTGGGATTTGGCCACAGTCCTAAAATGATAAATAAAAACAAGGCCGTTCCCTGCCGTCTGAGTACATTCTTATCAACCAAAGCCCTTGGTGAGAAAAAGCACGAAAACAAGTACAGTTTACAATGTGGAAAAATACGAACACATTTAACATGGCAGTGTCAAATGCTACGATAAAATCAATAGGCAGCTAAACTTAATACAAAATGTAGTCTGCAACTGGTGAACACTGGACAACTAATCCAGGTGCAAAGTGTTGAAACACAAAGTCAGTGGTCAAAAACACATATTTCACTACAACCTCTGAGCAGCGGCATTCATTAAATAATCTAGGACCATTGCTCGCAAGTCCTAACCACAAGAGAAATCTATTGAAATGGAAAATGCTGGGACACAGCTCAAGGGACACAGATGCGAGAACATGAAGCATGAGAAGAAGGACACAACACGAGCACCAAAGAGGAGGATGGACTGCTCAACGCCATCTCCCTCAATGATCATTATTCTGCTCTTCATTTATGAATCAGGACAGAAAGAACTCTATTGTGAGTCTTAATGATTAGCATTAAAAAAAGTATGGGAGCTGTAATGCGTCATGCAGTGGGGATGCGGGGTCAGTTAGCATGGGGGTGTCCGAGATGTGGCTAAAAAAATAGTATGTATGCTTTCTGATCTTTCATCATCAGGTAGCACATATAAAAAAAAGTGCAACTCAAATATAAAAAAATAAAATTGAAAAGTTATTCTTCATTGGGAAATGCCCCATAGTACAGTATGTATCCTCTATTACTTAATGCACTGCACAGGTCTGGGTCAACAAAATTAAATCTTGGTGCAATGGAGAATAGTCACTTAGGTATTTTTAGTGCTACGAGATCACAGCCTGTGACAGAAAGCACTGTGAATATGTAAGTCATTGTTTTAAACTTGCATTACACACAGTATAAAATAGACTGCTACAAAATGTGCAAAACGTTTTAATAGTGTTTCTAAAATAATAATTTTAGCAGTACCCAGACTCTACATAATGAATTTTATTTACTTTACTGTTCCTTCAACACCTCCCCAGAGGCAGTAAATGCAATATAAATACAATTACAATTAAAAGCACATACTTCACAGCTGTTAACTTTTTGCACTACCACTCAAAAAGAGTCCACAAGTTTAGCTAAACGCTTGTGAACTCACAAATAAACAGGTGTTGAAATGCAGACACTAGTGATCCCTGTCTTAAAAAGTTATGAGAGGTTTGTAAACCTCCTATTCCAGACTTATGTGCTTGAACAACTGCAGCAAAATAATGATAATATTGAATAACACATTAGGGCCCTGATTTATAATTTTTGGTGCAAAACTGCACTAACGCAGTTTTGCACAAACAAGTTTAGCACAGGCTTGCACCATTTCTCTGCACCAGCCGAGCAGCATATTTATGGAATGGGGCAAGCTGGTGCAAAGGGTAGGCTAGCGTAAAAAGAAATTACGTTAGTCTGGTGGGGCTGGCGGTATGGAAGAAGGGGGTTTTGCACCAAAAAATGATGTTAGGCAGGTTAGAGTAAAAAAAAATGAATCTAACCTGCCTAGAGTCATTTTTGGACACTAAACTATCCATACCACATGACTCCTGTCTTAGGAAAGACAGGAGTCATGCCCACCACCCCAAGGGCCAGCACAGGGGACAACAGTCCCCTGGGCATGGCCATTGCACCCTGTGCCATGTCCCCTATCCTCCGCTGTCCCTCTGATGTGGGTGGATGTGTCCCTGGGGCCTGGGGAGGGCACCTGTGGGCTTATTCCACGGTGTTCCACAATGGAATTAGGCCCACAGGTCCCCTAACACCTGACCTGACCCAGGCTTAAAAAATGGGGCAAAGCAAGCTTTGCCCCATTTTCTGGCCCCTCCTCCCTCCCGTGCACCATTTTTGCATGGGAGTATAAATAAGATGTTAGGGTCATAGAGTCATTTTTTGCATGGGAATGCCTACTTTGCATCTCATTAAGGCAAGGTAGGTTTCCAGGTCTAAGAAATGACTTTACCTCCATAAATGTGGGGCTAGATGGGTCTAGCATCGAAGAATAACTATGGAGTTAGTTTTGCATAGAATTAAAAAAAATGATGGTAATTCGGTGCAAACAGAGTATAAATATGCCCCTAAGATTCTTCACCTATGATAAATAGTTCTTTTTAGAGAAAGACAAATGGCCTATATTAGTGCGTTAGCATCATTCTACTTTCGAGAGGAATGATTGGAACATTTTGGTCAGTTTCAGAGTGACTTGTCTTCTATTTGCACTATGTCTCAAAAAGAATACATTTTTGTCATGGCAAAGCTTTGAGCGATTTGATCAATTAAAACCAGTAAGGACTCTTAAGCATCCTTTGCATGTGTAGATTACCATTTACATTTGCAGATTAACCTGTTGTGCACATTTGCATTTCTTTAAGGCAAGAAGGCACTCTGGCATGAAGAATGTTTAGTTGTCTACCTGGCTGTGGTTTTACAGCACAGGAGACTCACTGAATGACATTTCAGTGGAAACATTTAAACTATCGTGGGGCAGTTGTCTTTTTACAAAAAGCAGGGGAACTGTTTTTCATAATTCGATAAAGGAGGGTCACTCCGATCCTGCCCACTTTGCACTCTGCTCCTATCTAGGATTTGACTTGGCTGGGGAAATTGTGATTGTGGGAAGGGTTCTTGCAATCTGCATATGGATCTGTAAAGCTGGGTTATTAGAGGTGAATCCAGCCTCACAAACTCTCAGGCCTGCCACAATCTGCTTGGCATGACTGTAGCCTATGGACGACCAAGGCAGGTTAGATACACAGTCTATCTGAAGGATTTTCATGGGATTTAGACACATTGGTGGGCTAGAAGCAGGTCTGCACCAACCACCCGTGATACAGTGGCTGAGTGCAATGGTCATTGGGTGTTGGATGCCCACAGTATACTGTAGTGGGAGTAGATGAAAGCCAAATACTGTGCGCTAACTCAGCCGCAGGCAGCCAAATTCCGTGCCTTGCACTTAACTTTTGCTTTTGCACTGCAGACGTTTTTTTGGTATCATTGATTGACTGGATTCAGGGCCTTGGCATAGACTGTGGTTTGCACCTAAACTATACAACATATCATGAAAGCCAGTGTGCAAAAGGGATTGGGTATGATGCTGTGCATGCTTTAAGGTGATGTTTATCAGTCAAACTGATTCAAATTCTTTAAGCACATAGGATCGTCAGCGCATTAAGCTAACGCAGGTCCATCTCCTCAGGCTCCTTTGTCTGATCTCTCTCCCCCGCATTCCAGTATCCCATCATGGCATTCTGAGGGTACAGAATGTCATGACACCACAAACCATATCCAAAAACCTAGTATTTTGGCTGACCTAGAGCAGCATGTAGGACCTGAGGTTGATCAAGAGATATAGGCACAGATTTACAAGAAAATGACGGAGCATGATGCTGCATGTAGGAAAGGACCATCTTTTTGGCAAATTACCCCCAATTTTTATCTGTCTGTCAGTGTGTTTTGACTGCGTCACTAGGATCCTGCTAGCCAGTACCCCGGTGCTTGTGGTTTGTGGCATACTTTCAGTCTGTTTCACTATTTTTGTCAGTATGCTTGACTGTGTCACTGGAGTCCTGCAAGCCAGGAGCCCAGTGCTTATGCTCTCTCACCCTCCAAATTTGTCCCTCCATACCGGTAACCCAGTATTTCATCCCAAATTGGCACGCTGGACCCCCTTAAAAGTCTCTTGTATACAGCACCTAGGTACCCAGGACATTGGTGTTCCAGGGGATCCCTATGGGCTGCAGCATTTCTTTTGCCACCCATAGAGAGCCCAAGCAAAGGCTTCTACAGGACTGCCATTGCAGCCTGTGTGAAATGTTGCATACACCTTTTAACTGCCATTTACACTGCACTAGTTCACTCATAAGTCAGCTATATGTTTTGCATTCCTGCCCTGAAGGCTGGGTGCAGAGTACCTGTGTGCGAGGGCACCCCTGCACTAGCAAAGGTGCCCCCACATCATCCAGGACCAATTTCCCAGACTTTGTGAGTACGGGGACGCCATTTTATATATGTTCTAGACATAGGTCACTACCTATGTCCAGCTACATAATGGTAACTCCGGATATGGCCATGTGAGGTGTCTAACATCTCGGAATTATACCCCAATACTGAATCTAGCATTGGTAGTATAATTCCATGCACTCTGGGGGCTCCACAGTGGGCCCCCAGTATTGCCAAACCAGCCTTCTGGGGTTTTCCAGCAGCCCCGGCTGCTGCCACCTCAGACATGTTTCTGCCCTCCTGCTGCTTCTTCAGCTCAAGCTCAGGAATGCAGAAACAAAGGATTTCCCTTGGGAGAGGGGTGTTACACCCTTTCCCTTTAGAAATAGGTGTTACAGGCATGGGAGGGGTAGGCTCCCAGAACCTCTGGAAATGCTTTGTGCCCTCCTTGCATAATCCAGTCTAGACCGGTTCAGGGACCCTCTGTCCCTGCTCTGGTGCGCAACTGGACAAAGGAAAGGGGAGTGACCACTCCCCTGTCCATCACTACCCCAGGGGTGGTGCTCAGAGCTCATTCAGAGGGTCCCTCGGTTCTGCCATCTTCTTTTCAGGATGGTCAGGGAACTCTAGGAGCATCTAAGTGGCCAGCACCAGAAGGTGACATCAGAGACCTCTTCTGCATTCGTTACTTTACCTTTTCACTGAAGAAACTGCATCTGGACCCCCAGGAACTATACAAACCTGCAACAAAGAAGCCAATATGACTTTTGCAAAACTGTATCATCAGCTACTGCCAGCAACCTCAACTGTTTCCCAGTCATGCATCCTCACAGGGCTTCCAGTCTTGAGCCTGCACCAGAAGACTGAGGGAATCTCCCTAGAATTGAAGGTATCATTTCCGTGCTCCAGCAGGTACCCTCTGCAGCAATGATCGGTGGCTTGGGTCCCCTCTCCTGATGAAGTGCATGGATCCAGCGACACAGGTGGTCCCAAAGGTCCTAACGACCAGCTGCCCAACTTTGATTGAGGTAAAGGCTTCTCTTTCCACGCTTCTATTATGAATTCTTGTGTGTTTCAGGAAACTTACTGTGATTTACTCCTGTCTGGGGTGGGTTCTATTACTTACCTTTGGTGTTTTCTAACACTCCTAGTGCCCCTCTACACACTACACTTGCCTAGGTGGGAAACTGACTTTGCATTCCACTTTCTTAGTATATGGTTTGTGTTCCCCCTGGGCCTATTTCTAACTATTGTGATTGTCTCTATTTGCACTGTTTTGTAACTGTGTACTTACCTGTTTTTGGATACTAGTGTATTTATTGTGTATATTACTTACCTCCTAAGTGAGTATAGTCCCTAAGGTATATTTGGCAATTGTGTCACCAAAATAAAGTACCTTTATTTTTGTACCACTGAATATTTTCTTTCATGTGTGTAAGTACTGTGTGACTATAGTGATAATGCATGAGCTTTGCATGTTTCCTAGTTAGGCCTTGGCTGCTCATCCACACTACCACTAGATAGCCCTGGCTTCTAGACACTGACTACATGCACTAATAACGGATAACTGGACCTGGTACAAGGTGTAAGTACCTCTGGTACTCACTCCAAACCAGCCAGCCTCCTACACTGCACCAAATTTGGCAGTGTCACACTCTGTCATTTTAAAACCACACAGATGAGCCAAATTAACAAGAATATGGTGCACCCCTGTGTTTCTTCCTGCACTGGCACTGAATTTGCTGCAGAGAGCAAATGCAGCCACACTTGCACCATGGTGCAAGGAAAGCTGCATTCCATGGGTGATTGTTTCTGTGCAGGAAGGGACACATCCTGCACAAAGACATTCTTTAATGGCGATTTGCTCTTTCGATGTGTGCTGCAAATTGCAGCACACATCAAAAGAACAAAAAACAAGCATTTCTCCTCATTGCACTATGCTAAGATTACCCCTGGAGTGGCGTTAGAGTTTGGTGCTGCCTCAGATGTGCGATTCCTTGTAAATCTGGGGCAGCATCAAAATGTGATGGGTGTTGCTGTGGAATGCCCACAGCAACACCCATTGCATGTCCCTTCCACTCAAAGTGCTGCGTATGAAGGGGCATATTTACAAGGTGGCGTCAAGCCACGAAAAGTGGCTTAATGCCACCTTTTAAATACGGCACACTGCACCGTGGCACCGGAGCGTCAGAAAAAGTGATGCTCCGGTGGGGCTAGGGCCTTGTAAATCTGGACCATGAAGTTCACGTTGTTGTCCTCAGTCTAAAATGTATATTTTAACTGAAAAAAAGAAACTTTGGAATCTGGTGGGAACTGTGCTTTCTTTCTGTTTCCTTATTTGACCTAATTTTAATCAGTTGTTTTACAATTTTATTCGATCAACAAAAGTTGAAAAATATAGTTATGCACAGCAAGGGCTGAGGCACCTGAGGAGTTAGAAGCAGGGTTTGTAGGGTAAGCCAGTCCCTTCAGCAAATTCCCTATGCACACCTATGGAGAATAGGCAAAGGACAAGGTTGGGTGCATAGGAAGCTTCAGATGCAGGGCCTGCCCAAAGGTCAAGTCATTCTGGCCAAGCCGACTTTTGAACAGCCAAAGGCTATTCACAGTGGAAGTTGAGCATCCACAGAGGGGTGCACTCAGGACATCACTGAAGTTTGTAAGGACTATGCACACCTGTGGATGGGTGAGTGTGATATTTGATACAGACCCTGTACAAACAGTATAAAGCCAACACAGCTAATGGTCACTTGCATTCACACAGTGGGCCCTGTAAAGAGTTGTGCACAGGGCCTTGCCTTAATCTAGGCCATACTGCCAGCCCAGTGATGATGTTTTCAATGTAATGTATGATTTCATCTGTCACATCATGGATGAGACCATGAGTCTTGTATTTGGGGTGCATCAGTGTTCTCCTCTTCTTTTAGCTGAAGCCAGTGCTTAAGTTGAGCCGATAAGTGCATTTATTTTTGGGGACTGTTACCTATTTTAGCGAAAGAGAAGGGAAATAAATAAAACGTAAAGATGTAGGAAGACACAAAAAATTGTCACCAAATGACAAAGCAGAAACTTGAGTGAGATAAAGAGGCAGGGAGTGTCAAGAACTAGATTGAAAAATCTGAGTGGATTCCAGACTTCGCAGCCTTGATATTTTCCACGTTGTTTATGCTGCAGGCTTCTAAGCAGAGGGCTTTCACTGGTACTTAGGTTTACTTCTCCAATCCTAGAAATGCACATTTATGTACTAACTCATTTCTCAGTTTAGTATTTGCCAAGGATTTACTAATTAGTGGAAAACCCATTTTGCTCTACACTTGTCTTGTGTACACTTCCAAGCACAAATCCTTCCACCAGTCATTGATAAATAGATTATGGTAGTCCGTTACACTATAAATATTATGATTTCCTCAGAAACAAATATCCTTTTAAAAGTCTATCAACCTGTATGATTAACAAACCTAGGAATGCAGATTGCCATACAATATACTATCATCAACTTGAAAGCGAACTGTACTAACATTTGTACATGGCAATGAGGCACATTCAGTTCGCTCAAAATCAGTCAGACAATTGGGGCAGATTTATTTATATTGTGTGCAACACAGAGCAGCAACCAAGTTGCTGTCATGCTTTACACCAGTGGAAATAAGCAGACCAGGTCCACATATACTAACCCCTTAACTGCTAATGCGTCCCACCCAAGTACTGAGACACTTTTTAGCTATTTGGGGTACTTCAGACTTAGGACCCAATAACTTTTTTTTTTCCAAATAAAGTATCCATGGCACATTTGCATCCTTTTTCCCAACTTCATGGGGAGTTCTAGTGTTTGTATATTCTCTTAAAGGGAACCAAGAAACTAACTAAACTATAAGTACATTTCCTGGTTTTTGGGGGGAAATGGGAAAAAGAGCTCTCTAAAAAGTGTGTTTGTCCCCTAAAAATGGCACCAATGAATGGGTTGCTGTGCTAAAATAACCATCTTCCGGCTCCTCGGAATATACAGAGCTGTTTCAAAAAACATATTTTAATCAGAGTTTTGGCATTTTTCTCAAAGGTATCCCTTTTTTTCTTATTTTTATGCCTTCAACCTACTTCCAATTTGTGGTGGAACCAAGTGTGAAACCCACAGGTGATGATTGAAAGCATTATATTTATCTGAATCATAGACACAATTCTAAATTCAGCAAGGATCGCAACAAGTATCCCTTAAAAATTGTTTAATGGAACTAATTTTTTACATTAAAAAAATGACAAATGGGTGGGAAATGTCTTTCTTACACAATGGTTTACATTTGGAAGACACAAATGCAAATAAATAAATTTGGTAATACCAAATGTTCTACAATTCTGTGTTCCCAAATTTCTCCATATAAAAATGTTATCCCACTTTTGTGGCTGGGCCTAGAACAAACGATGTAATACACCGCAAAAGGTAACCCAGAGCCATCTTATATCACCATTCAGACTCAATGTTTTTTATACAATGTGGGTAGCTGCAGATGTTGAGTCCCTGCTCAGCCACCACCTTCAAAAATCTACCATGCAGGCCATTTCTGAAAACTAGGGTGTTGTGACTGCTGTGATTCTAATACAGAGTTTTTACCCAGAAGCTGTTACAAACATCAAACTGTGATGGAAAGTTCTTGAATCTGTGGGGGTTTAGAAATGTTCTACCACCCAGTTTTCCCCCATGCCGCTCAATAAAAATGGTACCTTATTTGTCTGAGTTGGCCCTATGACAAAAAAGCACAAAATTCAAAAATGGACACATACAATTTTCCACCTGAAAACCGACCTTTTTCGGCACTGGTGGTGTCTGCAGAAATTAGACCCTAGTTCAGCTGCTACCAAGGGAGACCTTCCAAACCTGTACATTTCTAAAAACTACACAACAGGGAGATTCTATAGTGGCAAGATTTGTGTAAGCAATTGCATTATTGGTTGATGAGGTGAAAATCCTTATTAAGCAACAACCAACTCCTTGTTAGGGTTAACTACAAGAGTCTCTAAATTAACTTGTGCTTAACCCTCTGGTAGCATGGCATTTATGCGGCACTTAAGCAGTAATAAAGGTGAAAACACCATGCAAGAAAGATTGTTCATGAAGTTGGAAAAATAGTGTAAAATGTAATAAATGATTTAACACCAGAACAAGAGAGATCTTATCAGTAGAACTGGATGTATAAAAACAGGTGCCTAAAAATATCAAACCACCAACTACGGACATCTAGTCACATAAGACCAGCACACAATTGAAAGTTTTGGACAACTGAGATTGAGCATGGTTCAGATTCAAGAAGTGGATTGGGTCCAGTGTCATCTTACCTTCAGACTTAGAGGAACTGTTAGAAATGGGGTCTTTGGTTGGCAGTCAGGATACCCCCTGTCCAAGCAAGGGCCCTCACTCTAGTCAGAGTAAAAGAGAATTACCCTCAGCTAACCCCCGCTCACCCCCTTGGTAGCTTGGCAGAGCAGTAGGCTTAACTTCAGAGTGCTAGGTGTAAAGTATTTGTACCAACACACAGTAACTCAATGAAAACACTACAAAATGACACAACATAGGTTTAGCAAACTAGAAAATATTTATCTAAACAAAACAAGATCAAAACGAAAAAAATCCATAATACACAAGTCAAGTTATCACTAAAAATGAAAAAAGAGTCTTCATGTAATTTTAAACACAACGCTAATGTTGTTAGCGTGAAAAAGTACCTTGGGTGCGTCAAAAATAACCCCACACAGGTGAGTGTGCGTCAAAAAGGGCTTGTGTTGCATCAATTTCACTCACAAACAAAACCTTGCATCATTTCTCCTTTAGTCGGGTCGGGTGCATTGTTTCTTCTCTTCGCAGGAGAGCGATGCGTCGATCTGGTCAGCACTCTCGGGTCTGGGCAGGCCGTGCATCGTTTCTACATGGCCAGCGGTGTTTGTGTCAGAAATTCAGCCGCACGATGGTCCGAAAACCATGCAGCGCGGGTTGCGATCTCACCAGCCTCCATCAGTGATGCTGCGCTGTGTTTCTCCAGCCGCGGGCATCAATCTTCTGGTAGCATTGCAGGCGAGTGTCAATTTTCAGCCGCGAAGCCAGCGGTGCATTGATTTTTCAACTGCAGATTGGAGTTGTGTCGATCTTTTACCCGCACGGCGGTCTGTGCATGGATTTCTCACTCTTGGCCTGCCAGCTTCTCTTCTCAGGCTCCCAGGACCTGGATGGGCACCACTTGGTAGAGTAGGAGTCTCTCCAGAGGCTCCAGGTGCTGGCAGAGAGAAGTCTTTGCTGTCCCTGAGACTTCAAACACCAAGAGGCAAGCTCTAAATCAAGCCTTTGGAGAGGTCTTCACAAGAAGGAAGGCAACACAAATTCCAGTCTTTGTCCTCTAACACAGGCAGAAGCAGCAACTGCAGGATAGCTCCACAAAGCACAGTCACAGGCAGGTCAGCTCTTCTTACTCAGCTCTTCAGGTCTTCTCCAGGCAGAGGTTCCTCTTGGTTTCCAGAAGTGCTTTAAAGTCTGTGAATTTGGGTGTCCTTCTCATACCCATTTTGCCCTTTGAAGTAGGCCTACTTGAAAGCAAAGTCTCTCTTGATTGTGAAATCCTTCCTTGCCCTGGCCATGCCCCAGATACACATCACGGGGTTGGAGACTACATTGTGTGAGGGCAGACACAGCCCTTTCGGGCGTGAGTGACCACTCCTCCGCTCCCTCCTAGCACACATGGCTCATCAGGAAATGCAGACTGCATCGCAGCTCTCTTTGTGTCACTATCTAGTGAGAGGTGCAACCAGCCCAACTGTCAAACTGACCCAGACAGGGAATCCACAAACAGGCAGAGTCACAGAAATAGTTTAAGCAAGAAAATGCTCACTTTCTGAAAGTGGCATTTTCAAACACACAATCTTAAAATCAACTTTACTAAAAGATGTATGTTTAAATTGTGAGCTCGGAGACCCCAAACTCCACATGTCTATCGGCTCCCTAATGGAATCTACATTTTAATCATATTTAAAGGTAGCCCCCATGATAAATATGAGAGGGACGGGCCTTTCAACAGTGAAAAAATAATTCAGCAATATTTCACTGTCAGGACATATAAAACACATTACTATATGTCCTACCTTCACCATACACTGTATCCTGCTCCTGGGGCTACCTAGGGACTACCTTAGGGGTGCCTTACATGTAAGAAAAGGGAACGTTTAGACCTGACAAGTGGATACACTTGCTAAGTTGAATTTACAGTTAAAAACTGCACACACAGACATTGCAGTGGCAGGTCTGAGATATGATTACAGGGCTGCTTATGTGAGTGGCACAACCAGTGCTGCAGGCCCACTAGTAGCATTTGGTTTACAGGCCCTGGGCACCTCTAGTGCACTTTCCTAGAGACTTACTAGTAAATCAAATATGCCAATCATGGATAAACCAATTAACCATACAATTTTCACAGAGACCAAATGCACTTTGGCACTGGTTAGCAGTGGTGAAGTGCTCAGAGTTCAAAAGCCAACAGCAACAGGTCAGAAAAAATAGGAGGCAGGAGGCAAAAAGATTGGGGATGACCCTGCATAAGCAAAAAAGTCCAACAAGAACTTTAGAAGAAAAATGTCTGAGAAGGCAAAGTTCAGCCTGGCGAGGCAGTGAACCACGTCCAAGGAGAAGGCACCATTATCATACAGCCGCCAGATGAGGCTGTGGTAAAGATTTCTATTTTTGGAATTAGTCACTTTTTAGAAGTTGAAAATCTCCAGCAGGACAAAACTGCAGGTTGTAGCCTACAAGGACTCCACAAAGCCAGAGGCACCTTCTGAGAAGAGCCACTGGACAGGATTTGCTGCTGTGCAGATAAACATAGCAAGAGCTACAGCAAAGCCAGGCTGGGGCAGATCACCAAGCAGGTAGGTCCCAGTCCCCCGTTGGTTCTCAGTGCACTTTTGGCTAAAAACTTTCTTAGTCTTAAGCATTTTTTTTTGCTGTTTGAGCACCTTTAACACCATGTATAAGGGTCCAGGATTGAGTGGCCTCTACCTGGAGAGTAGAACACACTTCATGGAGGGTTGAGGTGCAATTTAAAAGTTGGAGTTTATTATGTCCCTTTAGCATAAAACAAAAGGACGGCAAATTAGCCATTGTAGTTTCTCTAGTATTCATGGGTTCAAGCAGCAAGGCAGCCCTTATTCAGCAGGGCAGTTATCTGAGGGTACAAGGCAGGATTCAGGCAGCAGGCCAGTCCTCTAAGGTAAAGAGCAGTCCTAAAGCTGCAGGGCAGTCCTCTGAAAAACAAAACAGGGCTTCTGAGTGCCCTCCAGAGGCCCATTAGTGAACTGAAGAGTAAGTCTGAGGGTCCTATATTTATACCTGGTGCTGGCTTTGAAGTGGAAGAAACATCTGGACTTTTACCCCCACAGATGTTTTCCTTCCTCCCTGCCAAGACTCCAAGGGCTCAGGGGTGCCAAAGGGTTAGTGTGAAGTTATTTATGACTGTGCATAGGCAGCTCCTTTGAAATGTAAGTGGGGTAGAGAACAGCACCACCCCTCCAATTATGCCAATACCTACTCCCACTTAATCTCACTTTCTGGGAGGAATACACAAAAGCCAACTGCTAACCTAATCACAATCATGTGAGCCAGGGCACAGACTGCAGGCTCAAATTGGTTAGGGGAAGAAAATGCTGCCTTTCTAAACTTTGGAAACCACAATAGTTCCAAAAAGTATTTTGAAAATAATATACTGCAATCAGAAAACAGAAATAAATTAAAGAGGTGCCAAGCAGGAAAACAAATATTTGTTTTGAAAAAGGAGATTATTATTTTTAGAAAAAATATTATTTACAGAAATCATAACAAAATATAACAGAGACAGAAGCCGCCAAGTAAGAATATTGCAGTTGAATTTCTTGCGTTCATGTATATGCTTCTGAAGGAAGTCAGAAGCCTAAAAAACAATTTTGAGTGTATTCCTTTTAATATCTTATTAGAGTAAAGGCAAGCAACGTTGGCACTTAGGGACAACCCAAGTATGATAATCAAACCCACAGATAAAGGCAGCAGTATTGTTGTCTAGAAAATACCTTCATACAGGACTGAAATACAATGGCAATTGCCTAACAGGAACTTCTATTGTTACTCAATTCCACCCTTTATTTGTTATCCAGAAGATGATTAGGAATGTTACTTTGTAGGTCAAAGATCTGGGCTTTTTGAGCCCATATGACTTTGAATATCTTTATTCCAAGGCCCCTAGGACTCATGTCCATTATACTCTTCCCAAGATACATACAAATTATTCATGCCCTCCTGGAGGACCTATTGTATCTGGGTGTGGCTCTATTTTGGAGCCCTTATGCAAATATATTGATCGCTTTATCAGAGATTTTCAATGATTACTGAAAGCTGCATCCAGGATAGTAGCAATATAATACAGATTGAGGTCATTGAATTTAAACCTACTTAGGAGCTACGTTTGTGCTTAGACATTGAGGACCTGATTGAAATCTTGGCAGATATATTCAGTCACAAGGGTGATGGATATTCCATCCGTCGGAATATAAATTATATATTTCAGCTGACAGGATATCTGTCACAGTTGTGACAGAGTAACTCATCCACCAGTATCTCAATAAGGCCCTGTGTCTCTGTACTCCAGTATCCCCTAGATCAAGTGTATTATTGTAATTAGGGATGTCTTGGATTAAATGCCCTGTTATTGTCACTACAGAATTCATTATTGACCTTTTAACCATCTCTCTGACACAAAGCTGTTTCAAGTTCGATGGTCAATATTACATGCAAGTAAAAGGTACTTCAATGGGTGCTTCTTATGCCCCTAAATTTGCCATCCTGTTTGTGGACAGTTTTGAAAAGAAATATATTTATGACTTCACATTGAATTCATTTTTTGACAATGTATGCCATTGGAAGTGTTATTGACAACAATTTTGTCATATGCTGGGGTGATAGGCTCCTACTTGATGACTTCTTCGGGTAGCTTTGGACTTCCTCACCAGACTTGAATTTTAAGTCCCATTTTAGCAAAACATCTATTGATTTTCTGGAATTGACCATTATGCCAGACAATGGGAAGCTAGCATCCAGACTTCATACCAAACCAACTGCTTGCAGTACCTTACCTTCATGTATAAGTTACCATCCAAAGGACTTGAGAGATGGACTCCCTTTTGGGCAGTGTCTTCAGGTCCAGAGAAACTGTAAATGTAAGGAAGATTTCATCTGGGAGGCCAACATCATTTTTTTTTAAATATAGAGACTCGAGGCTATCCGTTTAAGCTGATTAAACAATTTCAGAAGAGATCCTTGAACAATCTTCTGGAATTTTTGTTGACCCCTCGGACAAAGTACTCCACAGATCGGATGGTTTGTTTTACAAAGTTTTGCATACAAAGCAATGCCATAACAAAAATTACCAGGTTTCACCAATGATTTACCATTGTTTGCTTTTATAAAAGGTCGTGATTTGAAAGACCATCTGGTATGAGCTGATATTCCAAAGACAATTTCTCCCAATTTGGCTTTTTCAAGGGTCCTTGATAGGACTGATGGGCACTTTAAATGTGGCAATTGTGTGATGTGTGAGTCCACTACAAATAAAAAACAGTTCATCCATGGTAACATCACCCACAATTTATGGAACCACATTAACTGTGATTTACAGAAAGTAGTGTACGCTATCTGGCATCCCTGTAATTTAATCTATGTGGGCCAAATAATGCAAAAAGTAAAATCACGGCTATCTCAGCACAAAAGCCGTTTTCAATGGCAAGACCCTCAGTGCACCTTTGGTATCGGATTTTATGGAATTCAATCATTCACTTAATGAGATCAGGTAGCAGATTAATAAACAAGTAAAAAAAACACCTTAAGTTGGTTTTGAATTAGGCTGATTGCCTTTGGGTTTTTAAATGTGATAGCATAAATACAGAATTGAACACAATAGAAGAAGGCAAATCTGTAATATTACATTGAGTATTTTTTTTTTAGCTCTGCAATGTTTTTGGTACTTCATTTAATTCTGCATCCCTGTATCTGTACCAGTTTGTTACCATGTCTATCTGATTTGAAGTATTGTCCCTTGACAGAAATTGATTACATCTATATTTAATACCTGTCTGAATGTTTGAATCTTTATGGCCCTTGACTGTGATTAACTTTAAGAATTGTTTTCTCTGTTGTAACTCAATGTTGCAAATAATTTTGAAGATTGTTTCTCAATTCGTAGTTTTTGACTCAAACCACATTGATATGTAATCTGTTACATGCGACAATCCATCATCTTTATGGTCTTGTGTATTAGTCCCTGGCCAGGTGTATTCTATATGACTCTGGACAGTTCACTGTCACTTTGTAAATTTGTTTTTCCTTAGTGGAATTTTTTATTAAGTATTTCTTTAAATGTTTAGCGTTCTTTAAATGTCTATGTTGGGCATCTCAAGTAATACAAGCTTGTCTAAGATTGCATTGGGTGGAGCCGTATGATACATCAACTGTGTGGCTGCAAATCAAGTAGGCATAGACAGAATCACCTTGAGAATTTTGTTGAGGATTTTTCTTTCATCTTTTATTGTGTTTATAATTTTTTTTTTTTTAAAGTATTGGAACTGTTATGTTGAGTTACATGTAATTGGTTGCATGTTTATTGTGGCTTACTGAGATAGTGGCAACTTGACAATGGCATGTCTTCTGTGCATTTTTGACCTTAATATAACTATAGTGTTTTGTGACTGTTGGAAAATGGGTTATTGGTAAGGGCAGGTAGGTACCTACACTTAGCAATAGGCCACTAACCTCCACTAAGGTCCAGTTAGGTCTCAGTAAATTAAACCCAGCTCAACCCTTGGTAGCTTGGCAACAAGCGTCAAGGCTTAACTTAGGAGACAGAGTGTAAAGCATTCAAAAATCACAAAACAGTAATTAAATAAAACACAGGAAACAGTTTAAAAATCCAAATGCAAGTTATAAAAATAGATTATATTTCTATCTTCAAAATGACAGAAAAACGAATACAATCGGATAAGGGAAACCAGAGATATGAGTTTTTAAAGAATTATTGGTTTTTAGCGCTTAGAAACAAACAGCTCCAATCGGGTCATCTGGTTGCACCTTGACCGGGGAAAAGTCAAAGTTTAAGGCCGACCGCAATGGAGCCCTGCTCTGCTTCAGGCCGCGGGAGGCCTCGGTTAAAAGTTTACCTTCACACTTAGGGGGTCATTCCAACCCTGGCGGTCGGTGTTAAAGCGGCGGCTAACCCGCCAACAGGCTGGCGGTAAAAAAAATGGAATTCTGACCCTGGCGGAAACCTCCAACAGAGACCGCCACTTTAACACTCCGACCGCCACGGCGGGACAAACAAACAGCGCGGCGGTCACCGCCAACAGACAGGCGGGAGACAATGTACCGCCCACCCTATCACAACCCACCAATCTGCCACCTTTTCCGGGGCGGTAGCCCCGCCGATAAAAACACGGTGGAAACAGCCATTTCAAGCGGAAAACGCTCACCTCCATACACCCCACGAGGAATCAGGACAGCATGGAACCCGAACTACACATCCTCCCAGCTATTGTATTCCTGCTCCTCTACCAGGAGCACGAACGCCAGCGCAGAAGACAACGGTGAGTACTGCACCTACGACACAGGGGAGGGGGGAGGAGAAAATATTACGGGCACACACATACGCGACACACCCACCCCCACACATCAATGCATAGCAATACATCACAGTTACAACCCCCAAACCCCCCGGAAGAATGCAAAGACAAAAGGAAATGATCATAAACAGTCGGTTATATTGTATACTGGCTTATAAAAATATCACACATCTAAAACTATTATATACATAAATATTAAAATTCCGATAATCTTTGCAGGCATTGTCCGTGGACCACTGGGCCCAAATCCCATGGGCAAAGCCCACACAGGATACCTGACTCCATCGGAGAGAACACTGCAGGGGCATCAGATAGCAAAACTACAGGCACCTCAGGGGGAAGGGAAGGGGGGACACCTCAGCCACATGAGTACACGACGCCAGATCCACAAGGGGCCTCCATGGCCACTGTGCCATCCTGGGGAGTGCAAAGCCACAGTCTCTCAAGTCCATACAGTGGGTGGTTTGCCCACTGTCACATCCTGGGGAGTGCAAAGGCACAGTCTCTCAAGTCCATACAGTGGGTGGTTTGCCCACTGTCACATCCTGGGGAGTGCAAAGCCACAGTCTCTCAAGTCTCTCTAGTGGGTGGGTTGCCCACTGCTGCATCCTGGGGAGTGCAAAGCCACAGTCTCACAAGTCTCTACAGTGGGTGGGCTGCTCACTATTCCATCCTGGGGAGTGCAAAGCCACAGTCTCACAAGTCTCTACAGTGGGTGGGCTGCCCACTGTTACATCCTGGGGAGTGCAAAGCCACAGTCTCACAAGTGGATGACAGTCTCCACTGGGTCTGGAGGGGGACTGGTGCCCAGAGTGCTTCGTGCAGCCCTGCCTGACACAGATGAGGGCCTGCCCCTTCTGCCAATGGGCCAGCGGTGCTTGAGATGAAGGGCCCAGTGCAGCGGTGCTTGAGACGGCGGTGCCCTGTTCAGCGGTGCTTGAGACGGCGGTGCCCTGTTCAGCGGTGCTTGAGATGAAGGGCCCTGTTCAGCGGTGCTTGAGACGGCGGTGCCCTGTTCAGCGGTGCTTGAGATGAAGGACCCAGAGCAGCGGTGCTTGAGACGGCGGTGCCCTGTTCAGCGTTGCTTGAGATGAAGGGCCCTGTTCAGCGGTGCTTGAGACGGCGGTGCCCTGTTCAGCGGTGCTTGAGATGAAGGACCCAGTGCAGCGGTGCTTGAGACGGCGGTGCCCTGTTCAGCGGTGCTTGAGATGAAGGGCCCTGTTCAGCGGTGCTTGAGACGGCAGTGCCCTGTTCAGCGGTGCTTGAGATGAAGGACCCAGTGCAGCGGTGCTTGAGACGGCGGTGCCCTGTTCAGCGGTGCTTGAGATGAAGGGCCCTGTTCAGCGGTGCTTGAGACAGCGGTGCCCTGTTCAGCGGTGCTTGAGATGAAGGACCCAGCGCAGCGGTGCTTGAGACGGCGGTGCCCTGTTCAGCGGTGCTTGAGACGGCGGTGCCCTGTTCAGCGGTGCTTGAGATGAAGGACCCAGTGCAGCGGTGCTTGAGACGGCGGTGCCCTGTTCAGCGGAGCTTGAGATGAAAGGCCCTGTTCAGCAGTGCTTGAGACGGCGGTGCCCTGTTCAGCGGTGCTTGAGATGAAGGGCCCAGTGCAGCGGTGCTTGAGACGGCGGTGCCCTGTTCAGCGATGCTTGAGATGAAGGGCCCTGTTCAGCGGTGCTTGAGATGAAGGGCCCAGTGCAGCGGTGCTTGAGAAGGCGGTGCCCTGTTCAGCGGTGCTTGAGATGAAGGGCCCAGTGCAGCGGTGCTTGAGACGGCGGTGCCCTGTTCAGCGGTGCTTGAGACGGCGGTGCCCAGTTCAGCAGTGCTTGAGACGGCGGTGCCCTGTTCAGCGGTGCTTGAGATGAAGGGCCCTGTTCAGCGGTGCTTGAGATGAAGGGCCCAGTGCAGCAGTGCTTGAGACGGCGGTGCCCTGTTCAGCGGTGCTTGAGATGAAGGGCCCTGTTCAGTGGTGCTTGAGATGAAGGGCCCAGTGCAGCGGTGCTTGAGATGGCGGTGCCCAGTTCAGCAGTGCTTCAGATGAGTGTCCAGGTCAGCGGATCTGGCCATGACATGGATGTCACTCGCCACCTGACATGTGGCTGGCGGGGCCTTCCTGCCCATCTGTCTGTTGGCTTGCGGGGCCCTCCTGGGCTGCAGTACCGGGCCTGTGGGTGTCCTCCTGCATGCCTGGGATGGGGCTGGTGGGGCCCTCCTGGGCAGCTGGACTGCTGCTGGACTTGTCGGGCGTGCTGCCCTTCCCACCCTTCCCTGGTCGTCTGTGGCCCTTTCCCACCTTTGGCGGTGTGCCAGGTGGCATCCCACTTCCAGCCGGAGCCAGGGTAGGGATTTTGGTCCCTGGTGTCTTTGGCCTGTCGCGCCGGGCACTGGTAATCTTTGGGTGCTTTTGCGGGGGTGGGCTGGCCGTGCCTTGGCTCCTAGCAGAACTAGCTGCCCTTGAGGGTGGGGGACTCCACAGTCCTTGGACAATAGTCTTGATAGGTCCTGGTTTTGTGGTGGCTGAGGTGCTGATTGGAGTCTTATGAGATGGACGGGGTGGGGGAGTTGTTGGAAAGAGGTCAAGTTTGGAAAGGAAAAGCAATTCAAAAGAGAGGGACGGGTAGGTGTAGTGGGTATGGGAGTGGAGGAAGAGGATGTGGTTGTAGGAGTGTGAAGTCTGGTGTCTTTGGGTGCAGGTGCTTGGGCTGGAGGCTGTCGTGAGGTGGATGGCTGTTGGGTGGGTGGCTGCCTGCGCTTGTGTGGTTTGGAAGAGGGGGTGACAGACACACTGGGAGAGGACACAGGGGATGTGTAAATGGTAGTGGGGGTGGTGACTGCACGTGTGCGGAGTGTTCTGGTGGGTGTGCTGGTGATGGACGTAGTGGCTGAAGATGTTGTGCATGCAAGTGTGAGTGGAGACGTCACAGGGAGGGAGGAGGGAGGCGAGGAGGAGGGGGACACAGAGGAGGCAGTGGCTGTTGGTATGTCTGCATGTGGATGTTGCTTGTGTGAATGCTTGTGTGATGTGTGGTGCTTATGTCTGGATGAGCTTCCCTTGGGTGTTGAGGTGTGTGCAGGCTGGTCTGATGGTGTGTCTGGGATAGGCAAAGGTACAGGGGATTGGGTCTGGGTGGAGGAAGTTGGAGGGGGGAGGCTAGAGACAGGAACAATTGCTGCCGTCAGTGCTGAGGCCAGAGCGTTGAACGATCGCTGATGGGCAGCCTGACCAGAATGAATGCCCTCCAGGTATGCATTATTCCGGTGCACCTCCCTTTCTACACCCTGGATGGCATTCAAAAGGGTAGACTGCCCAACAATGATGGTCCTCAGGAGGTCAATGACCTCCTCACTGAGGGCAGCAGGGGTGACAGGGGCAGGGCCTGAGGTGCCTGGGGCGAAGGAGATGCCCACCTTCCTGGGTGAGGGGGTACGGGGCAAAGACTGAGGGGCTGCTGGGAGGGCGGTGCTGGTGCGCTGGGTGGCGGCTGTACCTGTTGTTGCGGGGGACACGGATGTTGCCGCCACCACAAGGGAGCTCCCTTCAGAGGACGAGTCGCTGTCACTGACATCAGCACAAGTCCCCGCTGTGAAGCTCCCCTCGCCCTCCGTCCCACTGGTGTACTCAGAGTCCGTTGCATGGCCCTCCAGGGCCATGTGGGATGCAGCTCCCTCGTGCTCCGATGCCACTTCTCCTCCGCCTGATGATGCTAATGCACACATGAACAGGAAGACCAAAAAAAAGGGTGGGGTGGAGAAATAAAGACATGTTGAGTGCATGCATAGGCGACACCGTTGGCGGAGAGGACAGACACAGAAGCCCCCTGCACTACGCCGCGCACTTGGGGTCCACTACTCAATCAGTGGGACATGGCCTACAAGCCTATGGATGACAACTGCACACATAGATGACACAGGGTCATGGATACCTGTACTTGGCACCCTACAGAGGTGGGGGCGGGGGCACAGGGCCATACCTTATGGAGGGGCCTAGCCTACAGAAATCGCCCTGGCCTAGGGATACCCACAGCCCTCCTCCCCCACCCAGACACCTCCACTGCGCGCAAAGTCAGCAAAATGTGCTTGTACTCACCCCCTTGTGTCTGCTGTGATCACGCGCCCATCCAAATCGGGGTAGGCCACCGCCAGGATCCGGGACATCAGGGGGGTCAAAGTACGACTGGCACCCCTCCTACGTTGGGAGGCCATCCCCAGCTGAGCCTCCGCCGTCTTCCTGCTCCAGCGTCGGATGTCCTCCCACCTCTTCCAGCAGTGGGTGCCCCGTCTGTTGTGGACCCCCAGGGTCCGGACGTCCTTGGCGATGGCACGCCAAACAGCGACTTTCTGGTGGGCGCTGACCTATGTGACATGTACAGGGGGAGAAAAAAAATCATCACCTTCTGCATGCTCGATGTGAGTGGCCCCCCATCCCCACCCTTGCCATGTGGCACATGCTCTCATCTGTCGTTTGATGCATGCCTCAATCGCTCCCCTCCCCACCATCTTTCATCCACCCGACTCAACACAGGCATTGGCCACAAAGCATGGTCCCAGTGTACTTACCTGTTGGTCTGGAGGACCGTAGAGTAGCACATACTGGGGGAGGACCCCATCCATGAGTTTCTCCAATTCTTGAGAAGTGAAGGCCAGTCGCATGAGCCATTGTCTCTTCCAGACCGAGGTCACAGCAGCACTTGCAGTGTAGATCCTCTCCTGTGGAAGATCAGTTATCGAGTGATTAAGCAGATAGAAAATGGCGGTCACGCCCGCAGCGGTGCGCACATCGTCATTGGCTCGTGAAACCCATAGGGTTCAATGTTAACCAATGCGGCTTTGCGCCGCGGTCTTCGACCGCCCACCGCCACGGTGTGCCACGCCAGCGCATTGACCTCACATCCCACTGTCGCACTTCACAGGTCAGGCAGCCGCCATTTCAAGGGCCCACATGGCTTACTTTTTACTGCGTCACACATACCTAGGCCTTGCATCAACACTCATACAAGCCATTCAATGCATAGTGAATCGTGTTATGTGCAAGCTGTGGTTACATACCTGTGGGTTGATTGACTCTGTGCTCGCTGTTGTCCTTCATAGGCACCGTCCGCTGGGACATGCGAGGAGATGGAGGAATCTTCCTGTGTACAGACCGCTGGTGGACCTGTCGACAATGGAGGAACGACATGTCATACTGACATACAGGCTTGACCGACCCACTATACAGGAACTGTGTGCCCAGCTGGAGCCAGACCGGATGTCACCAATCCGCCAACCCACAGGGATCCCCCCTCTAGTGCAGGTGCTGTCAGTGCTCCATTTCTTTGCAAGTGGGTCATTTCAAACAACAGTGGCCATATTATCAGGGATGTCCCAGCCCATGTTTTCAAAGGTGTTGTCCAGAGTGTTGTCTGCCCTGCTCAAACACATGCGGAGCTACATAGTTTTTCCTGAGGTGGGGGATTTGCCTACCGTGAAGGGTGATTTCTATGCCCTTGGACATATTCCCAACATCATAGGTGCAACATGTTGCTTTGGTCCCCCCCAGCAGGAGTGAACAGGTGTACAGGAACAGGAAGAGTTATGATTCCATGAATGTACAGATGGTGTGTTTGTCAGACCAGTACGTCTCCCATGTTAATGCCAAGTTCCCTGGCTCAGTGCATGACGCCTACATCCTGCGGAATAGCAGCATCCCGTATGTGATGGGTCAACTCCAGAGGCACCCTGTGTGGCTATTAGGGGACTCTGGTTACCCCAACCTGTCATGGCTACTGACCCCACTGAGGAATCCCAGGACAAGGGCAGAGGAACGGTACAATGAGGCCCATGGGCGGACTAGGAGGGTGATCGAGTGAACCTTTGGCCTCCTGAAGGCCAGGTTCAGGTGTCTCCATATGACAGGTGGATCCCTAATGTACTCACCAAAGAAGGTGTGCCAGTTCATCGTGGCCTGCTGTTTGCTTCACAACCTGGCTTTGCAACGCCAGGTGCCTTTTCTGCAGGAGGATGGTCCAGATGGTGGTGTTGTAGCAGCTGTGGAGCCTGTGGAGAGTGAAGAGGAGGAAAGCGAAGAGGACGACATAGAGAACAGGAACACAGTAATACAGCAGTATTTTCAATGACACACAGGTAAGAGTACACACCGGCATATTACATTTACTTAAAGACTTTTACCTCTCTAGTGTCTGACTATTTTCCCCCAGTGTATGGTAACTGTGTTGTGACTTTCCCTTCCGTTTTCAGAGATGTGGGCCCCACTGCATGACATCTGCTTTGTTTCCCCATGGACTACAGCTGTGTGACAGCGGTTTGTTGGCATCACAATGTGAATGAACATTTTGGCACTGTCATGTCTAATACATTTGTTTAAATCACAGCCAGACTCCAGATTGTTTTGTGCAATAAGTGTGTTTATTCAAGTGCTCTAAATTGGATGGGTGGTTGCAAATCGGTGAGGGGTGATGGTGGAGGATTGTCCATGGCAGAGTCCAGACTATCAGTATCACAGGTGCATTGTCCAAATGCCTGTGGAAAGTGGAGCAGGGGTAGTTTAAGGTTGGACAGGGTGACAATGTGGGACAGTGGGATGACAATCAGGGCGGTATCCTTTGCTGGCGGGGGTCATGACATCTTGCTCTGTCTTCTTCCTGGATCTCAGGGCCCGCTTGTGGGGTGGTTCTCCTTCTGCAGGGGGTGGGGTTCTGGTGGCCTGTTGGTCTTGTGTCGGGGCCTCCTGTCCACTAGCGCCAGCGGAGGTGGTAGGCAGTTCTTGGTCCATGCTAGCGACAGGGGCCCTTTGAGGTGCCACAGTGTCCTGCAATGTGGTGACTACCTGATTCAGGGCCACTACGATGGTACCCATGGCGGAACTGATGTTTCTTAGTTCCTCCCTGAACCCCATATACTGTTGCTCCTGCAGAAACTGGATCTCCTGAAACCTGGCCAGGACCGTCGCCATCGTCTCCTGGGAGTGGTGGTATGCTCCCATGATGGAGGAGAGGGCCTCGCGGAGAGTGGGTTCCCTGGGCCTGTCCCCCCCCTGTCGCACAGCAGCCCTCCCAGTTCCCCTGTTTCCCTGGGCCTCTGTCCCCTGGACCGTGTGCCCACTACCACTGCCCCCAGGTCCCTGTTGTTATTGGGGTGGTGGGTTAGCCTGGGTTCCCTGTAGTGGTGGACACACCGCTGATTGACGTGTCCTGGGGACAGAGGTATGGGCCCGCTGGGTGGGTGCTGTGCTGGTGTTCCCAGAGGGGGGAAGGTCTGCTGTGGCCTGTGGCTGTCTGAGGGGAACCGACTGTCCCGAGGTCCCCGATGGACCGAGCTGGTCCTCTAGATCCAGGGAGACAGAGCTGATGTCCTCACTGTGGGCCTCTTCTGGAGGTGGAGTGGACATTTGTGGACCCTCCTGCGCGGTGACCGGCGTTCGGGTCCTGCAGAGGTACAAAAGTATGGTTATTGCTTCTGTGTGTGCCAATGGCGTGCAATGGGTGGGTGCCCGTGTACCCCAGTGCTAGCATTCCTTTGTGGGGGCTGTTGTGACAGTGGTTTGGGGGGGGATGGGGATGTGCAGTGGGCATGCTTTGGTGATGGGTGTCCATGCTTTGTGGTCGCACGCAGGGCTAGGTGTTGGGATGGGTGGGTTGTGATGGTGAGACATTTGCAAGGAGTAGGTGTGATAGGGGTGGGGGTAAGGGTGGGGGTATGATTTGGCATGCTGGTGGGGTGAGGGGGATGAAGTAGTGAAGATGAGACTTACCAGAGTCCATTCCTCCAGCTACTCCTCCGAGGCCCTCAGGATGCAGGATGTTCACGACCTGCTCCTCCCATGCTGTAAAATCTGGGGGAGGAGGTGGGGGTCCGTCGCCAGTCCGCTGCACCGCGATGTTGTGCCTGGATACCTTGGAACGCACCTTCCCCCGTAGGTCGTTCCACCTCTTCCTGATGTCGTCCCGATTTCTTGGGTGCTGTCCCACAGCGTTGACCCTGTCGACTATTTTGCTCCATAGCTCCATCTTCCTGGCAATGGTGGTGTGCTGCACCTGTGTCCCGAACAGCTGTGGCTCTACTCATACAATTTCCTCCACCATGACCCTGAGTTCATCATCTGAGAACCTGGGGTGTCTTTGAGGTGCCATGGGGTGGTGTGGGTGATGTGTAGGGTGGATTGTGTGGTGCTAAGTGTGGTGATGTGTATTGTTGTGTTGTGTGAAGTAAGTGCAAATATTGCTGGGTGACAGTGAATTGGGCGTCTGGGTGCTCGGATGTCTTTTCTCTGTGCACGTTCACGAATCTCTAGGAGTGGAAGTTTGTGGGTGATGTGGGTGTTTGTTTTATATTGTAATGGGTGTGTGGGAGTGGTGTGTGTATATGTATCAGGTGTGTGTATTTTGAATTGTCCAATGTGGTAGTGTTTTGTACAAGTATGTGTATTTCGAGCGTGGCGGTGTGTACCGCCAATAGAATACTGCGGTTGAAAGACCGCCGCGTGGATTCGTGTGTCGTGATAGTGTGAGCGTATTTCTGTTGGCGTGACGGTGGAGGTTTGGTCATCGCCAGTTTCACGCTGACCTTTGGTGTGGCGGACTTTTGTGGATGTCGGGATTTTGGTGGTTTGCCTGTTGTGGGTCAGAATGACCGTGGCGGTTTACCGCTACCGCGGCGGTGTTATGGCGGTCTTCTGTCTGGCGGTAAGCGCCTTTTACCGCCGAGGTTGGAATGACCCCCTTAGTCTCTTTTTCAAAGATTTTCTTCAGCGGGATGAACCTGCCAGTCCAATCCGACCTCCTGGAGCCCTTCTCCGGATACGCAATGCGCGAATCCTCGGTAGAGATTTTTAGCTTCGGACTTAGTCATTTTTTCGAGGTGAAAATCCTTCGACCGGGGTAAACCTGGATCTTGATCCGACATCCCTGGAGCCCTCCTCGGATACGCTGGCTGGGAGGTCCTGGTCAACTTTTTACCTTCGGACTTAGGCCCGTATTTATACTTTTTTTGCGCCGCATTTGCGTCGTTTTTTGACGCAAAAACGGCACAAACTTGCAAAATGCCATTGTATTTTGTAGGTTTGCGCCGTTTTGCGTCAAAAAGCGGCGCAAATGCGGCGCTAAAAAAAGTATAAATATGGGCCTTAGTCTCTTTTTCAGAGATTTTCTTTACCGGGACGAACCAGCAAATCAGGCCGGGACACGGTTGAGGCAAGCCGGCTAGAGTTGCCGCGGCAGGTCGGTCCCTCTATGGAGCTTTTTTACAAAAGTTCTCCAAACTTCTCCAAACTTCTGGGGCTTCTCCCAGATCTCCTTTTAAGGTTCTTTTGTGGTCCACAGCTCACCCCAAGGGTCCAGAATTTCTGAGATGGTCCTTGAGGGGTGCAGACTACAACTCCCAGAATGCACCTGACACAAACTCCTTTTTGGCCACTGGGCAGTGGCCAGCTGGTTGATTTCTTCAGGAGTTGGTGCAGGGGACTCTGGTTAGCAATTTTTCACCTGTAGCAAACAGGGAGTCCCTCCTTGAACCAGTTGAAGCCTGGCAAAGTCCTTCTTGTGGTGAAGCCCAAGTGTGCAGCTGGTGCAGTCCTTCTGAGTGCAGGTTCCAGGTGCAGCCAAGGGGTCCAGCATGGCAGTCCTTCTTCTTCTGTAGTTATTCCTTTTTGGATGTGGTAGGGAACTGAGGTGTGGGTGCAGGTCTGCCAGTTTTATCCTTGCTCCTGGGTGAAAAGCAGGGGGGTCCTGGTTCTCCAATCAGGTGCAGGGTCCACCCCCCTGTGATGACCACTTCCTGGGAAGTGTGGCAAAAATCAATCCCAGGAGGCAACATTTTCCAAAAATCCATCATGGCTGAATCTGATTTTTGGAGGTTACATCTGGCTGAGCCCACCCACTGGTGTGGCTAAAAATCATAAACACACCCCTCTCCTGCCCTCTCCTAATCTAATCAAGGGGGCACCTAGTTGTCTGGGGTTGCAGGATGTGGGGGTGTTGCTGGTTGCTCCAAATGTCCTTCTCTGCCTTTGAAGACCAGTGTGGCAGCCCTCCCCCTTCCTGCCTCACCATCTGCTGAGGGGAGATTGCCTCCCACAGGCACATTCCTTTGTGTGAAGCCAGGCCACTTCACACCTCATCAAGGCAGCCTGGCTAGGCTGCTAGAGGCTAGCCAATCAGAGCACAGCAGCAAAAACAATGCAGGGCTGAAACTGACAACTTTTCAGGTAAAGTTTAAAACTCTTTACCTGAACAAGTTATATTAAATCCAACAACTGGAAGTTCTGGGATTTGTTACAACAATTAATTTGATACCAAACTCTTGGTATCCATCATTTAAGGGGACTTTACAAATTAAAATAAAGTCTCCCCATTCTAGCCTATGAAGGCCATTTACTACAATGAGGGGAAAACAAATTTGGCTGTTTTTACCTCACCAGGGCTTATAAAACTATTTCTATAAGGTCCCTGCTTATAGCTACATGGCACCCAGCCCTGGGGGCACATAGGGCACGCCTTAGGGGTGACATATGTAAAAATAAGGTAGTTTAAGACTTTGGAACTACTTTTAATTCCATAGTCGAATTTGCATATAACTTTAATTTAAAAGCAGCCAGCAAGGCAGGCGAGCCTTTAAAATGACAGTGGGCACCTAAGCAGTGCACCTATGGGTGCACTACCTATGCTGCGGTCCCTAAACCTACATGCCCTACCATATACTAGGGACATATAGGTAGGTTAACTTAGCCAATTATAATTCGCCCAATTTGTATATCCATTTTACATAGAGCACAGGCCCTTGGACTGGTTAGCAGTACCCAGGGCACCATCAGAGTCAGCAAAACACCAGCAAAAAGTGAAAAATGGGGGCAAAAAGTTAGGGGGCCTCTGCAATCAGCCCCTGTTTTCTCACAGTGACAGTATCAGAATGAGAACAGTGTCCCTTGCGCGCACATGCTGTATGTGATAAAAGTTGATTCAATTTCATTTTGTTAAGAATTTCTTTTTAATTTTAATTTTAATTTTCTTTTATTCCTTCTGCTTTTTCATATGTGATAAGATACTATCCTGCCCGTGGAACGATAGAATAAGAGGCCTTATGGGCATGAAGTCTTTCCTCTCTTTCCATAGTGAGTAGTGCAGCTTTAAATGCCAGCCACGAGTTGGCCAGGCATCTTTGATGCCTGTTATGGAGACGGCACAGATTCTGGTGGAGAACTGGAAGTTCTGTTCCCCGGGAGGTGGACTACTGTGTCATTAATTAAGGTCAAAGAAGCTTTCTCTCATTTATCGCTAAACAAGTATCTTACAATTATACTTTCAGGTATAATCTTTGCAGTTGCCTCATTAAATGTGGATTTTGTCAGAATTTACGCCACCTGAATTGAGTGACAGTAAAGTTGGCAAGAGATACTCATGCTACAAGTGGGGGGCAATTTTTATGTTTTGGCTTCAATCCATTATAATGTAGGTTGTGAACGGTTATTTTTCACATGGTTTTCTAGTTTTATTGTTTCTTTTGGAGAATGGTGAACATTCCCCTGTTTCTCTTATTTCACTGTATGGGTGATTAAGTTAAAAGTGTTGCCTTTGGTTCTATTCTTTTGGAAAAATGTATAATTTGTAATTGTCATTTTATTTGGTAACAGAGATTTATTCTTGGATGTTTCTGGGAGGAAAGTTATTTTGAGACATGTAAGGCAGTTCTGTTCAAAGGTCATACTATTTCATTTTAATTATTCTGTTTTCAGATGTGTTTTTTTTTAGTTGCTCAAAAATATCTTCCTGTCCTAATGATGCCCCATTAAGTCATAAGGTTCAAAATGCCATCAGCACTTCTTTGGCATATTGTGACAAAACATTTGTTGTGTTTGACTCCAGCCTTCCATGTGGACCACTTGCTTGGATTTAAGATCCCTGGCCATTGCTGTTGTTTGTTTGTATGCACTTTATATTGCTTGTATATGTTTATTTAGTGTCTCAGGGAGAATACAAATGTTTTTGTCTATGTTATATTTTGTTATGATTTCTGTAAATACTTAAAAAAATATATATATCTCTTTTTTCAAAACATGTACTTTTTTCCTTCTGGGCACCAAATTGATCTAATTTTAATTTATTGTTTGCTATATATTATTTTTTAAATACTTTCTTCAGAAGATTGTATTTTTTACAAGATTTAAAGGCCACACATTGTGGGTTAGTAGTGACGGCACTGTTGGGTGTAAGCTTTTATACAAGGAATTTCCCAAATTTTAGCTTAAAATGTACTTTCCATTAGAAAGGATTTTAAATTCCAATTCTTTCGAGACCAAACATGATATTTCTACCTGTTCCCAGGCAAAATATATCACTTATTAAACATAATAAGGTAACCTAATCATCCCATGAGAGAGGTAGGCCTCAGAATAGTGAAAAACACATAAAACTAATAGTACACATCCAACTTTTTAAATACAATGCACCCTGCCTCATGGACTGTTTGTGGACTACAATTGGGGTGACCTATTTGTACTAAAAAGGGAGCTTTAGGCCAGGCAAAATGTGCATTGGCAGTTTAGCACTGCAATGGCTTATAATGGGCTACTTAAGTGGGTTGCATATGCAGTGCTGCAGGCTCACTAGTAGCATTTAATTTACAGGCCCTGGGTACATGTTGTACCACTTTACTAGGGACTTAAAGGTAAATTAAATGTGCCATTTGGGTGTAGGCAAATGGCACCATGTTTTGAGGAGTGAACACATACACTTTAACAATGATTAGCAGTCCTAATGTCAACAAAATTAAATTCAGCAGAACAGGAATGAGGGCAAAAGTTTGGGGGAAGTCCACCCTGAGGGTAACCGGGCTAACAATTTGAATGGCTCTCATCATATTAGTTTAACCAGAAGCCCATGAAAACCTTAAACCTTGGCCTAAAACACACATTTTCTTCACATTTAGTCACTTTTCAAACATTTGTTTTAAAACTGTGTTAACCTTAATTTGTTGGTGGGAGTGGAGAGCTTATTTCTTCCTGTGCTTTTAAACTATATAATGCTGTACCAATACTCTGCATAACACTGTGGTAATTGATTCCTCTTTTCTTTTCAGGGCAACACGGAGTGGCCATTTTGGTAGGCACATACTCCAAGAGCAGTTAGTGCTCTAGTTATCCTGGTTACTTCCCACTGCTCCTGGTCTTATTTAAACACAGGAACAAGGAATGTTGTAATGTGTCTGTAAGGCACTTTTTAAACCTTTGTTTTAAAACCGTGTAACACAGCTGTGCAATGAACATGGCCCTGGCTCTCCAATGGAGAGCTATAGGCAAGACTTTCTGCCCAAATAGGTCCAATGGCCAGGAATGCTGGTTTTCTCAAAGTAAAAATGTATCTACATTCTTAGCTGGTCAGCTAAAATTGCTACGTCACCCCATTTTAGAAGTATGTTACTCATATATGAAGCTGACTAATGATACCATGAGGTGTAGCCATTGTGACTTTCAGTTCCTTATTCAAGGTGCTAGTCCAGAAACATGCATAAAGCTAGTTGTCCCTCCTGCTGAGGTCCCCAATGTGCATAATTTTTTTAACATCAGCTGCCGCTCTCTTGCCAAACACCAATTCGATTTATTCAACGTTTTTTTTAGATAACCTGCTGGATGCAGTTATTTTGAAGGAAACCTGGCTTTATGATGCCTTGACTTTGGACATCACTGCTACACTCCAACCAAAAATGTACATAGTTAGATTACACTGTGGGCAAGAGAGGCGGTGGAATCTCAATCATTTTAAAAAGCTAGTATCATTGTAGAATACAAGATCACTTTATCCTTGACTCTGAGGTTCTATTTTTCTCTCTCTGCCTCTCCCACAATCACATTCTTTTGGGCGCATTAATCTATCACCCTCTGAGCTCATTAAGCTATCACCCCCTGGGATGTGCAGGCAATTGGAGTATTCAACTATCAGAAGCCCTTTCTCCCCATATCATTAAGGCTGTCATTACAACATTGGCGGTAAAAGCCGCTTACCGCCGCGCAGAAGACCGCCAACACACCGCTGCGGCTGCGGATTTCCACCATAGCTATAATGACCCACATTTCGTAATCCGCCAAAATCCAGACACCCACACAAGTCTGCCACACCAAAGGTCAGTGATAAACTGGCGAAAACAAAACCTCCACTGTCACGCCAACAGAAATACGCCCACACTATCACAACACACAATTCCACACGGCGGTCTTTCAACCGCGGTATTCCATTGGCGGAACACACCGCCGCGCTCAAAATACTCACACACATACAAAACACTACCACATTGGACAATTCGAAATACACAAACCTGATGCACATACACACACCACTCCCACACACCCAATACAATATAAAACACACACCCACATCACCCACAAACCCCTACGACAAAAATTTAGAACGAAGCACAGAGAGAGACAGCACCAGCAAGAACAACAGCATCCAGAGGCACACAACACCATCACCCATACAATTTCCACGCACCTCACACAACACACCACTACATATCACCACACTCATCACCACACAATCCACCCCAGACATCACCTAGACCATGGCAAGGCACGGCAAAGACACCCCAGGTTCTCGGAGGAGGAGCTCAGGGTCATAGTGGGGGAAATCGTCCGGGTAGAATCACAGGCTTGCAGCACACCTCAATTGCAAGGAAGATGGAGCTATGGTGAAGAATAGTGGACAGGGTCAACGCAGTGGGACAGCACCCAATAAATCGGGAGGACATCAGGAAGAGGTGGAACGACCTACGGGGGAAGGTGCGTTCCGTGGTCTCAAGACACCACCTGGCTGTTCAGCAGACTGGCGACCGACCCCCGCCTCCTCCCCCACAACTAACAACATGGGAGGAGCAGGTCTTGGCGATTCTGCATCCTGAGGGCCTCGCAGGAGTAGGTGGAGGAATGGACTCTGGTAAGTCAAATCTTAACTATTACATCCCCCACCCTACCTGCATGCCAACACATGCCCCCACCCTCACACTCACCCCCATCACTCTAACTCCTCACAAATGTCCCTACATCACAAACCACACATCGTAACACCAAGCCCTGCATGCGACAACAAAGCATGGACACCCATCACCAATGCATGCCCACTGTACATACCCATACAACCCCCTAAACCATCATCACACAAGGTCCCAACCAGGAATGCAAGAACTGGGGTACATGGTCATCCACCCATTACACACCATTACATACACAGATGTAATAATAATCCTTTTATACCCCTGCAGGACCCCTACCCAACGTCACCGGACAGGAGGGTCCACACATGTCCACACCACCAACAGAAGAGGCCCACAGTGATGACAGCACCTCTGTCCAACTGGATCTAGATGACCAGCCCGGCCCATCTGGGACCTCGGGACAGTCGGTTCCCCTCACACAGTCACAGGCCACCACAGACCTTCCCCCCTCTGGAAACCACCAGCACAGCACCTACCCAGTGGGCCCATACCTCTGTCCCCAGGACACGTCAATCAGCAGTGTGTCCACCACTACAGGGAACCCAGGATAACCCACCACCCCAACAACAACAGGGACCTGGGGGCAGTGGCAGTGGGCACACGGTCCAGGGGATGGAGGCCTAGGAACACAGGGGAACTCGGAGGGCTGCTGTGTGACAGGGGGCGGACAGGCCAAGGGAACCCACTCTCCACGAGGCCCTCTCCTCCATTATGGGAGCCTACCACCACGCCCAGGAGACGATGGCAAAGGTACTGGCCAAGTTTCAGGAGACCCAGCGCCTGCAGGAGGAACAGTGTATGGGCTTCAGGGAGGAACTCAGAACCATCAGCTCCACCCTGGGCACCATCATAGGAGTGCTGAAGGAACTCGTGAACACCAGGAGGGACACTGTGGCACTACAAGGGGCCCCTGACACTAGCATGGACGATGAACTGCCCACCACCTCCGCCGGCGCTAGTGGACAGGACGCCCCACCACAGGACCACTACACCAGCACCCCACCCCCTGCATGCAGAGGGAGAACAACCCTGCAAACGGTCCCTGAGATCCAGGACAAAGACGAGCACGATGCCAAGACCTCCGCCAAGAAATGAGACCAACCTGTTTGACATCCTACTGTCCCACTTTGTCACCCTGTCCATCCTTAAACTGCCCCAACTCCACTTCCTATGCCCATTTGGGCAATGCACCTGTGAGACTAATAGACTGGACTCTGCCATGGACATTCCTCCACCATCACCCCTCACCATTTTGCTACCCCTCCAATATTGAGCACTTAAATAAACACACTTAAAGCACAAAACAATCTGGAGTCTGTCTGTGATTTCGAAATAGTGTATTAGCAATTACTGTGGCAAAAAGCTATTTCAATTGTAATGTCAACATACCTATGTCACACAGCTCTAGTCCATGAGGAATCAAAGCAGATGTCACACAGTGGGACCCACATCTGTGAAATCCTAAGGGAAAGTGACAACTCAGTGACCATACACTGGTTGAAAACGACAGACAGTAGAGAGGTAGTAGTGTTAAAGTACATGTAGTAGGCAGGTCTGTACCCTTACCTGTGTCTCACTGGAAATATTGCTGGATCACTGAGTCCCTGTTGTTCATGTCTTCTGCCTCTGCTTCCTCGTCTTCACTGTCCACAGCTGCAACAATACCGCCATCTGGACCATCCTCCTGCAGAAAAGGCACCTGTCGTCGCAATGCCAAGTTATAAAGCATACAGCAGGCCACGATGATCTGGCACACCTTCTTTGGTGAGTAGAATAGGGAACCACCTGTCATATGGAGGCACCGGAACCTAGCCTCCAGGAGGCCGAATGTCCGCTCGATCACCCTCCTAGTTCGCCCATGGGCCTCATTGTAGTGTTCCTCTGCCCATGTCCTGGGATTCCTCACTGGGGTCAGTAGCCATGACAGGTTGGGGTAACCAGAGTCACCTGCAAATGGTGAGGGACAACTGTTAAACACACACTAACCTTTAGAGTAACCCCAGACCCAGACAACCATTCCCACTGACTTGCCTCCAGGTGCTCACCTAATAGCCACACACGGTGCCTCTGGAGTTGACCCATCACATAAGGAATGCTGCTATTCCGCAGGATGTAGGCGTCATACACTGAGCCAGGGAACATGCCATTCATATGGGAGATGTACTGGTCTGCCAAACATACCATCTGTACATTCATAGAATGATAACTCTTCCAGTTTCTGTACACCTGTTCACTCCTGTGGGGGGGCCAAAGCCACATGGGTCCCATCAATGGCACCTATGATGTTGGGGATATATCCCAGGGCATAGAAATCACCTTTCACTGTAGGCAAATCCTACACCTGAGGGAAAACGATGTAGCTCTGCATGTGTTTCAGAATGGCAGACAACACTCTGGACAATACGTTGGAAAACATAGGCTGGGACATCCCTGATGCTATGGCCACTGTTGTTTGAAATGACCCACTTACAAGGAAATGGAGCACTGACAACACCTGCACTTGAAGTGGGATTCCTGTGGGATGGCGGATTGCTGACATCAGGGCTGGCTCCAACTGGGTACACAGTTCCTGGATTGTGGCACGGTCAAGCCTGTATGTGATTATGACTTGTCGCTCCTCCATTGTCGACAGGTCCACCAACAGTCAGTACACCGGAGGATGCCGCCATCTCCTCACATGTCCCAGCGGACAGTGCCTATGAAGGACAACAGCGAGCACAGACTCAAACAACTCAGAGGTACGTACCCACAGTTTACACAGAACACCAATCATACACAAAAGTATGTGTGTTGAGTCTAGGCCTAGGTATGTGTGAAGCAGTTGGAAATGAAGCCATGTGGGCCCCTGAAAAGGCGGCTGCCTGACCTGTAAAGGGGGACAATGGGATGTGAGGTAACTGCGCTGGCATTGTACACTGTCGCGGTAGGCGGTTGAAGACGGCGGCGCAATGCTGCATTGGTTAACATTGGACCCTATGGGTCCCAGGAGCCATTGACGATATACGCCGGCGGTGACGGTACGCACCGCCGCGGACGTGACCGACATTTTCTATCTGTTCAATCACTCGATACCTGATCTTCGACAGGAAAGGACCTACACTGCAAGTGCTGCTGTCACCTCGGTCTGGAAGAGACAATGGCTCGAGTGTCTGGGGAAAGGGCCCCTGCCTTCACATCGGAGGAGTTTGAGAAGCTCGTGGATGGGGTCCTCCCCCAGTACACGCTACTCTACGGTCCTCCAGACAAACAGGTATGTACACTGGGAGCATGTTGTATGGGCTATGCCTGTGTGCAGAGGGCTGGATGTAAGAAGGAAGGGGGGAGAGTGCTGCGTGCATAAAAGACGGTGAATTAATGAGTCACATGGCAAGGGTAGGGATGGGGGCCAATCACTTTGACGGTGCAGTTGGTAATAACTTCTCTTTTTCCCCTGTACATTTCATGTAGGTCAGCGCCCACCAGAAAAAAGATATTTGGTGTGCCATCGCCAAGGGCGTCCGGACCCTGGGGGTCTACCACAGACGGAACACCCACTGCCGGAAAAGATGGGAGGAGATTCGCCGCTGGAGCAAGAAGACGGCGGAGGATCAGCTGGGGATGGCATCCCAACGTGGGAGTGATGCCCGTCGCACCATTACCCCCTGATGTTCTGGATCCTGGCAGTGGCCTACCTGGAGTTGGATGGGAGCATGAGGGCATCACAGCAGCCACATGGGGGTGAGTACACTCTCATTCTGCTGACTTTGCGTGCAGTGGAGGGGTCTGAGTGGGTGAGGTGGGCTGTGGGCTTCCCTAGGCCAGGGAGAGTTCCGTAGGCAAGTCCCCCCCGTAAGGCAGGCCATGTGGCACCTCAGCCCACCTCTGTAGAGTGCCAAGTACACCTAGTCATGCCCCTGTGTCAACTATGTGTGCAGATGTTGTCCATATCCTTGTAGGCCATTTCCCAGGAATTGAACAGTGGAGCCCAAGAGTGCGGCGTAGTGCAGGGGCCTTCTGTGTCTGTCGTGTCCGCCAACGGTAGCGGTAATGCATACACTCAACATGTCTCTCTTCTGTCTTCCCCCCCTGTGGTCTCCCTGTTCTTGTGTGCATTAGCATCATCAGGCGGAGGAGCAGTGGCACCGGAGCATGAGGGAGCTGTATCCCAAATGGCCCTGGAGAGTGACACTACAGAGTCTGAATTCACCAGTGGGACGGAGGGCGAGAGGAACTCCATGGCAGGGACAGGAGCTGAGACCAGCGACATGGACTCGTCCTCTGATGGGAGCTCCCTTGTGGTGGTGGCAACAGCTGTGCCCCCCGCACCTACAGGTACAGCCGCCACCCACCCACCAGCACCGCCCTCCCAGCAGCCCCTCAGCCTTTGCCCTGTGCCCGCTCACCCAGGAGGGTGGGTGTCACCTTCGCCCCAGGCACCTCAGGCCCTGCCCCAGTCACCCCTGTTGCCCTCAGTGAGGAGGCCATTGACCTCCTAAGGTACCTCACTGTTGGACAGTCTACCATTTTGAATGCCATCCAGGGTGTAGAGAGGCAATTGCAACACACAAATGCATTCCTGGAGGGCATTCATTCTGGTCAGACGGCCCTTCAGCGAGCTTTTCAGACTCTGGCCTCAGCACTGATGGCAGCCATTGTCCATGTCTCTAGCCTCCCCCTCCAACTTCCTCCACCCCGATCCAATCCCCTGTACCTCAGCCTATCGCGAGCACACCTACAGACCAAAATGCACACACGTCAACACCTAAGGGTAGCCCAGGCAAACATAAGCATCACACATCCCACAGGCATTCACGCAAGCATCACACACATGCAGACACAGCAACATCCACTGCCTCCACTGTGTCCCCCTCCTCCTCATCTCCCTCCTCCCTCCCAGTCTCGTCTACACTCACACCTGCATGCACTACATCTACAGATACAACGTCCCTCTCCAGCACACCCACCACCACACCCCGCTCATGTGCAGTCACCATCCCCACTACCATTCACACGTCCCCTGTGTCCTCTCCCAGTGTGTCTGTGATGCCCCCTCCCAAGATACACAAACGCAGGCACACATCCAACCAACAGCCATCCACCTCACAACAGCCTCCAGCGCATGCACCTTCACCCAAAGTCACCAAACGTACACCTCCTACAATCACAACCTCTTCCTCCACTCCCAAACCCCCTCCAGCTATCCATCCCAGTGTGTCCAAAAAACTTTTCCTGTCCACACTTGACCTCTTTCCCACACCTCCCCCACCCCATCCATCTCATAGGTCCCGAACTAGCACCTCTGCCACAACATCTCCGGGACCAGTGGTGCCTGTAGTCACCGAAATCTGGAGTGCACCGTCCACCAGGGAAGCCAGTGTAGCACGGAACAACAGCACAGACAGTCCCCCATCTGTGAAGCATCAGAAGTTGGCCAGTGCCCGGCGGGAGAGGGGGAAGACTCCAGCCACCAAAGTCACTCCCAGGGGTCCCAGTGGGAGTGTGGAGTCAGCTGTGACACCTTCCAAGGAGGGGAAGGGCCACAAGAATCCCGTCAAGTCTGGGAAGAGCAGCACGGCGGAGAAGACCGCCATCATCCCCGATGCCCAGGAGGCCACTGCCAGCACCAGCCCAGCTGCCCAGGAGGCCACCGCCAGCACCAGCCCAGCTGCCCAGGAGGCTGCCCCAGCACCAGCCCAGCTGCCCAGGAGGCCACCGCCAGCACCAGCCCAGCTGCCCAGGAGGCCACCGCCAGCACTAGCCCCACTGGGCCATGAAGGACTGCCAGCACTAGCCCCGCTGGGCCATGAAGGACCGCCAGCAAAAGCCCCGCTGGGCCATGAAGGACCGCCAGCAGCTGAGACCCTGCAATGGAGACCACCATCTCAAGCACCGCTGAACAAGGCACCGCCATCTCAAGCACCACTGAACAGGGCACCACCATCTCAAGCACCGCTGAACAGGGCCCCGCCGCCTCAAGCACCGCTGAACAGGGCACGCAATCTCAAGCACCGCTGAACAAGGCACTGCCATCTCAAGCACCTCTAAACAGGACAACGCCGCCTCAAGCACCGCTGAACAGGGCCGCTGAACAGGGTACCGCCGCCTCAAGCACCGATGCACATGGCACCGCCAACTCACGCACCGCTGAACAGGGCACCGCCATCTCAAGCACCGCTGAACAGGGCACCGCCATCTCAAGCACCGCTGAACAGGGCACCGCCATTTCAAGCACCGCTGAACAGGGCACCGCTGTGAGAAACTAGGGCTGATTGCAGAGGCCCCATAACTTTTTGCCCCCATTTTCCACTTTATGCTGGTGTTTTCCTGACTCTGATGGTGCCCTGGGTACTGCTAACCAGTCCCAGGGCCTGTGCTCTGTGTAAAATGGATATGCAAATTAGGCTAATTATAATTGGCTAAGTTAACCTACCTATAAGTCCCTAGTATATGGTAGGGCATGTAGGTTTAGGGACCACAGCATAGGTGGTGCACACCTAGGTGCATTGCTGAGGTGCCCAGTGTCATTTTAAAAGCAAGCCTGCCTTGCTGGCTGCTTTTAAATTAAAGTTATATGCAAATTCGACTTTGGAATTAAAGGTACTTCCAAAGTCTTAAACTACCTTATTTTTACATATAAGTCACCCCTAAGGTGTGCCCTATGTGCCCCTAGGGCTGGGTGCCATGTAACTATAAGCAGGGACTTTATAAAAATAGATTTATAAGCCCTGGTGAGGTAAAAACAGCCAAATTCGTTTTTCCCTCATTTAAGTAAATGGCCTTCATAGGCTAGAATGGGCAGACTTTATTTTAAATTTTAAAGTCTCCTTAAATGTTACATACCAAGAATTTGGTATCAAATTGATTGTTATAATAAATCCCACAACTTCCAGTTGTTGGATTTAATATAACTAGTGCAGGTAAAAAGTTTAGACTTAACCTAAAAAGTTGCCAATTTCAGCTCTGCATTGTTTTTGCTGCTGTGCTCTGATTGGCCAGCCTGCAGCAGCTTCTGCCAGGCTACTTTAATGAGGTGTGAAGTGGCCTGGCTTCACACAAGGGAATGTGCTTGGGGGAGAGAATCTCCCCTCAGCAGATGGTGAGACAGGAAGGGGGAGGGCTGCCAAACTGGTCTTCAAAGGCAGAGAAGGACATCTGGAGCACCCAGCAACACCCCCACATCCTGCAACCCCAGACAGCTAGGTGCCCCCTTGATTAGATTAGGAGAGGGCAGGAGAGGGGTGTGTTTATGATTTTTAGCCACACCAGTGGGTGGGCTCAGCCAGATCTCTCCTCCAAAAATCAGATTCATCCATTTTGGATTTTTAGAGACTGTTGCCTTCTGGGATGGATTTTTGCCACACTTCCCAGGAAGTGGTCATCACAGGGGGACGACCCTGTCCCTGATTGGAGAACCAGGGCCCCCCTGCTTTTCACCCAGGAGCAAGGATAAAACTGGCAGACCTGCACCCACGCCTCAGATCCCCACCAAATTTCAAGAAGAAGGAACTACAAGGAGAAGAAGGACTGCCCTGCTGGACCCCTGGCCTGCACCTGGACCCTGCACTCAGAAAGACTGCACCAGCTGCACACTTGGGCTTCACCACAAGAAGGACTTTGCCTGGCTTCCACTGGTTCAAGGAGGGACTCCCTGTTTGCTACAGGTGAAAAATTGCTATCCAGAGTCCCCTGCACCAACTCCTGAAAAAGTGACCAGCTGACCACTGTCCAGTGGCCAAAAAGGAGTTTGCGCCAGGTGTATTCTGGGAGTTGAAGTCTGCACTTCCCAAGGACCATCACAGAACTTCTGGACCCTTGGGGTGAGCTGTGGACCCCAAAAGAACCTTAAAAGAACATCTGGGTGAAGCCCCAGAAGTTTGGAAAAGATTGGAGAATTTTTGAAAAAAAGCTCCATAAAGTGACCGACCCGACGCAGAAATTCTAGCCGGCTTGCCTCAACCGCGACCCGGCCTGACTTCTTGGTTCGTCCCGGTAAAGAAAAACATCCAAAAAAGAGACTAAGTCCGAACGTAAAAAGTTGACCTGGACCTTCCAGCCATCGTATCCGAGAAGGGCTCCACGGACGTCGGATCAAGATCCAGGTTTACCCCGGTCGAAGGATTTTCATCTCGAAAAAACGACTAAGTCCGAAGGTAAAAATCACCACCGAGGAAACCGACTTCGCGTATCCGGACAAGGGCTCCAGGAGGTCGGATCCAACTGGCAGGTTCGTCCCGGGGAAGAAAAACATCAAAAAAGAGACTAAGTCAGAAGGTAACTTTTTAACCGAGACCTCCCGCGACTTGTAGCCCAGCAGGGCTCCATCGCGGTCGGCCTGAAAGTTTGACTTTGCCCCGGTCCTGGTGCAACCAGATGACCCGATTGGCGCTTTTTGTTTCTAAGTGCAAGAAAATAATAATACTTTAAAAATTCATATCTCCGGTTCCCCTGAACCGATTTTAATCGTTTTTGTGTCATTTTAAAGATAAAAATATAAGCTATTTTTATAAATTGGTTTTGGATTATTAAACTGTTTCCTGTGTTTTATTTAATTACTGTTGTGTGATATTTGAATGCTTTACACTTTGTCTCCTAAGTTAAGCCTTGACGCTCGATGCCAAGCTACCAAGGGTAGAGCTGGGATTAATTTACTGAGACCTAACTGTACTTATGTGGAGGTTTGTGGCTTGTTGCTAGGTGTAGGTACCTACCTGCACTACCAATAACCCATTTTCCAACATAATTGGAAGCAGCGACGGGATCCTGTACTTGTGTTCAATATCACGTTACAGTTTTGGATAAAACAAATTAAAAATCCTTTAAATTGTCCTAGTGCAAAAATTGTTTTTAATTTTTAATTTTAATTTTTTTTATTAATTTGGATTAATTTCAATTATTGAATTTTTGTAATTTTTCTAAATTCTTGTTTCCAATTTTTGCAAAAAGTTTTTTGACACAAAACTAGGGAACCATGGAGCTTGATCTGGCTAGCCTACCCACACTGACAGTAGTCCAGCTTAGGGGGTTGTGTATTGAAAGAGGGTTGCCTGCAACCACTGATCTCAGGAAGCAAATCCTGATCACATCCCTGACAGCATGGGCTGAGGCCCAAGAGGTAGAGTCAGAAGAAGCTCCAGAGGAGGGAGAAAAAGGGGAAGATGCTAACTCTAACCACTCAGGGGAGGGAAGGCATCTGAGCCTAAGTGAGGAAGAGGAAGAACGGTCCTCAGTAGATACAGTCACTAGGGGCAGACCCAAAGCTAGTGGTAGGAAGGGGGTCCCTTCGGGAGGAGAGAACCCATCCATCAGAGAAAGAGAGCTGGAGGCCCAGCTAGCATACATAGCTTTGGAAGCAGAGAAGCTGGCCCTAGAAAAGAAAAAGTGGGCATACAAAGAGACAAGAGATGGAAGCAGCGATAAAGAAGCTGAGGTGTCCATGGGTGGGGGAGTTTGCCCCAGGTTACCCAAGGGGGTAGTTCCTGCTTATGTAGAGGGGGATGACATAGATAAGTGGCTGGGGGCCTTTGAGAGGGCACTCCAAATGAGAAGGGTTAGGCCTCAATACTGGGGTTCCCTTTTGTGGGAGTTGGTCCCCAACTCAGGGAGGGATAGGCTTCTGACCTTAAGGGGGGAGGAGGCAGATTCATACCCTAGTATGAAGAGGTGCTTAGCCAAGAAGTTTGGTCTGACCCCAGAGCAATATAGAATGAAGTTCAGGGACACCCAGAAGGTCAGTACCCAGTCTTGGGTTGACTTTGTGGACATTTCACTAAAGGCACTAGAGGGCTGGATTATTGGTAACAAAGTAGATACTTATGAGGGGTTATACAATCTGATCATGAGAGAGCACATCTTGACCAATTGTACCCAAGAAAGGTTACGCCAGCATCTAGTGGACTCTAAGCAGACCAACCCTAGAGAGCTAGGGGAGGCAGCTGATGAGTGGTTGAGAACCAGGGTGGTTGTCAAGTCCCAGGGGGGAGACTCCAAGAAGGGGGGGACAGGTCCCCAAAAACCTAAGGAGGGAGGTGGTAAGCCCACCACAGAGACTCCCTCTGTACCCCAGAACCCTAAGAAGGAGGAGAGTAAATCCCACTCCCACTCTGACAAGCAGAGACAGGGAGACCCAGGGTTAAAAAAGCTCTTGGACAGTAGGGCTTGCTTTGACTGTCAGCAGACAGGTCACTTCAGAGGAGATGCAGCCTGTCCAAAGAAGGTGGTTAGCACTGGGCTGTCCAGTGTAGCCATAGAGGAGGATTCCTCAGATGATGAAGTCCTCCTAGCATTGTGCTGGGAGACAGGACCAGATGGTAAGCTGGTGATCCCTGAGGGTGGGAGTAGGCACTTCCACCACATTCAAGTGAATGGGATCCCTACCACTGGCCTGAGGGACACCTGTGCCAGTCACACTATAGTGAGTGACCGGTTAGTGACCCCAGACATGTATGTCCCAGGAAAGACAAAGAAAGTCAGGATAGCCACAGGGGAGGTCACCTCCAAACCTGTAGCCATAGTGCCCCTAGAGAGGGAGGGTATCCTTGACTGGATTAGGGTGGTAGTCAGTGCTGACCTCCCCCTAGATTGTATCCTGGGCAATGACCTCCCAGAGGTGAGTCTGGTCACAGATGGGGTGGTCGCCCAGGGCGCCCCCCCAACCCAAAGGCCTGGGGAGTCAGTCCCTACAGTTAGGAGACAGGGGTCCCCAAGAAAAGGAAAGAAGAAAAGGAAGGGTAGGCCACTCTTAAAGAGAGTTCCAGGGAGCCAAGGACCCTCTGCCCCAGTAAGGGGGGAGCCCAGAGTTGGCACTGGTGAGGCCTCACCTGACCCCAAGGAAGTCCTGAGTAGTCAAGCAGCTGTCCAGATGCAAGGTGTTGCCCCTGCACTGACAGAAGGGAGAGTGGAAGGAGGGTGTCTGCCACAGGAGGTGGTAGCCCCCCACTCTAGACAGCAAGAGGGGTGCCAGGAACCCAAAGATGCCCCTAAAGCAGCTCAGCCACCTGTCAGTGGAGAGCTTAGGGTGTGGTTCTGGGTACTGACATCTGTCAGTAGCCTCTGCTGGGTGCTAGCCTTCCTGGCAGCAATGTACTTGGCCTGGGAGGCAGACCCCAGGGCCAATAGCAAAGTAGGCCCCCTGACCCTATTGGTCATGGTGGGGTTGCTCAAGTGTTGGGTGACCTCTTTGGGTAAGCTAGGTGTTGCCCTAGCAAAGTTAGGAGTAGGGGAGGTGGGCACCTCACTACCCAAGTTGGCAGAGAGAGAGGAGGAAGACCCCCCTAGAGGGAAGTTTCAGTTTGAGTTGGGTCCTTTTACTGTTGGGATGGCTTCACTACCCAGAGGGAGCGACCCTGACAGGAGGATATAAGGCAGAGTAGGCCCTGCAAAGGGACAGCCAGTTTTCTTCACTGTCTTCCTCGCCTAACAAGCCAGGAAGACTCTCCCAGGGTTGGGCTGAGTCTCCTGGGCGTGTGGGCTGGGGGGGGGTTGTGTGAGAAACTAGGGCTGATTGAAGAGGCCCCATAACTTTTTGCCCCCATTTTCCACTTTATGCTGGTGTTTTCCTGACTCTGATGGTGCCCTGGGTACTGCTAACCAGTCCCAGGGCCTGTGCTCTGTGTAAAATGGATATGCAAATTAGGCTAATTATAATTGGCTAAGTTAACCTACCTATAAGTCCCTAGTATATGGTAGGGCATGTAGGTTTAGGGACCACAGCATAGGTGGTGCACACCTAGGTGCATTGCTGAGGTGCCCAGTGTCATTTTAAAAGCAAGCCTGCCTTGCTGGCTGCTTTTAAATTAAAGTTATATGCAAATTCGACTTTGGAATTAAAGGTACTTCCAAAGTCTTAAACTACCTTATTTTTACATATAAGTCACCCCTAAGGTGTGCCCTATGTGCCCCTAGGGCTGGGTGCCATGTAACTATAAGCAGGGACTTTATAAAAATAGATTTATAAGCCCTGGTGAGGTAAAAACAGCCAAATTCGTTTTTCCCTCATTTAAGTAAATGGCCTTCATAGGCTAGAATGGGCAGACTTTATTTTAAATTTTAAAGTCTCCTTAAATGTTACATACCAAGAATTTGGTATCAAATTGATTGTTATAATAAATCCCACAACTTCCAGTTGTTGGATTTAATATAACTAGTGCAGGTAAAAAGTTTAGACTTAACCTAAAAAGTTGCCAATTTCAGCTCTGCATTGTTTTTGCTGCTGTGCTCTGATTGGCCAGCCTGCAGCAGCTTCTGCCAGGCTACTTTAATGAGGTGTGAAGTGGCCTGGCTTCACACAAGGGAATGTGCTTGGGGGAGAGAATCTCCCCTCAGCAGATGGTGAGACAGGAAGGGGGAGGGCTGCCAAACTGGTCTTCAAAGGCAGAGAAGGACATCTGGAGCACCCAGCAACACCCCCACATCCTGCAACCCCAGACAGCTAGGTGCCCCCTTGATTAGATTAGGAGAGGGCAGGAGAGGGGTGTGTTTATGATTTTTAGCCACACCAGTGGGTGGGCTCAGCCAGATCTCTCCTCCAAAAATCAGATTCATCCATTTTGGATTTTTAGAGACTGTTGCCTTCTGGGATGGATTTTTGCCACACTTCCCAGGAAGTGGTCATCACAGGGGGACGACCCTGTCCCTGATTGGAGAACCAGGGCCCCCCTGCTTTTCACCCAGGAGCAAGGATAAAACTGGCAGACCTGCACCCACGCCTCAGATCCCCACCAAATTTCAAGAAGAAGGAACTACAAGGAGAAGAAGGACTGCCCTGCTGGACCCCTGGCCTGCACCTGGACCCTGCACTCAGAAAGACTGCACCAGCTGCACACTTGGGCTTCACCACAAGAAGGACTTTGCCTGGCTTCCACTGGTTCAAGGAGGGACTCCCTGTTTGCTACAGGTGAAAAATTGCTATCCAGAGTCCCCTGCACCAACTCCTGAAAAAGTGACCAGCTGACCACTGTCCAGTGGCCAAAAAGGAGTTTGCGCCAGGTGTATTCTGGGAGTTGAAGTCTGCACTTCCCAAGGACCATCACAGAACTTCTGGACCCTTGGGGTGAGCTGTGGACCCCAAAAGAACCTTAAAAGAACATCTGGGTGAAGCCCCAGAAGTTTGGAAAAGATTGGAGAATTTTTGAAAAAAAGCTCCATAAAGTGACCGACCCGACGCAGAAATTCTAGCCGGCTTGCCTCAACCGCGACCCGGCCTGACTTCTTGGTTCGTCCCGGTAAAGAAAAACATCCAAAAAAGAGACTAAGTCCGAACGTAAAAAGTTGACCTGGACCTTCCAGCCATCGTATCCGAGAAGGGCTCCACGGACGTCGGATCAAGATCCAGGTTTACCCCGGTCGAAGGATTTTCATCTCGAAAAAACGACTAAGTCCGAAGGTAAAAATCACCACCGAGGAAACCGACTTCGCGTATCCGGACAAGGGCTCCAGGAGGTCGGATCCAACTGGCAGGTTCGTCCCGGGGAAGAAAAACATCAAAAAAGAGACTAAGTCAGAAGGTAACTTTTTAACCGAGACCTCCCGCGACTTGTAGCCCAGCAGGGCTCCATCGCGGTCGGCCTGAAAGTTTGACTTTGCCCCGGTCCTGGTGCAACCAGATGACCCGATTGGCGCTTTTTGTTTCTAAGTGCAAGAAAATAATAATACTTTAAAAATTCATATCTCCGGTTCCCCTGAACCGATTTTAATCGTTTTTGTGTCATTTTAAAGATAAAAATATAAGCTATTTTTATAAATTGGTTTTGGATTATTAAACTGTTTCCTGTGTTTTATTTAATTACTGTTGTGTGATATTTGAATGCTTTACACTTTGTCTCCTAAGTTAAGCCTTGACGCTCGATGCCAAGCTACCAAGGGTAGAGCTGGGATTAATTTACTGAGACCTAACTGTACTTATGTGGAGGTTTGTGGCTTGTTGCTAGGTGTAGGTACCTACCTGCACTACCAATAACCCATTTTCCAACATAATTGGAAGCAGCGACGGGATCCTGTACTTGTGTTCAATATCACGTTACAGTTTTGGATAAAACAAATTAAAAATCCTTTAAATTGTCCTAGTGCAAAAATTGTTTTTAATTTTTAATTTTAATTTTTTTTATTAATTTGGATTAATTTCAATTATTGAATTTTTGTAATTTTTCTAAATTCTTGTTTCCAATTTTTGCAAAAAGTTTTTTGACACAAAACTAGGGAACCATGGAGCTTGATCTGGCTAGCCTACCCACACTGACAGTAGTCCAGCTTAGGGGGTTGTGTATTGAAAGAGGGTTGCCTGCAACCACTGATCTCAGGAAGCAAATCCTGATCACATCCCTGACAGCATGGGCTGAGGCCCAAGAGGTAGAGTCAGAAGAAGCTCCAGAGGAGGGAGAAAAAGGGGAAGATGCTAACTCTAACCACTCAGGGGAGGGAAGGCATCTGAGCCTAAGTGAGGAAGAGGAAGAACGGTCCTCAGTAGATACAGTCACTAGGGGCAGACCCAAAGCTAGTGGTAGGAAGGGGGTCCCTTCGGGAGGAGAGAACCCATCCATCAGAGAAAGAGAGCTGGAGGCCCAGCTAGCATACATAGCTTTGGAAGCAGAGAAGCTGGCCCTAGAAAAGAAAAAGTGGGCATACAAAGAGACAAGAGATGGAAGCAGCGATAAAGAAGCTGAGGTGTCCATGGGTGGGGGAGTTTGCCCCAGGTTACCCAAGGGGGTAGTTCCTGCTTATGTAGAGGGGGATGACATAGATAAGTGGCTGGGGGCCTTTGAGAGGGCACTCCAAATGAGAAGGGTTAGGCCTCAATACTGGGGTTCCCTTTTGTGGGAGTTGGTCCCCAACTCAGGGAGGGATAGGCTTCTGACCTTAAGGGGGGAGGAGGCAGATTCATACCCTAGTATGAAGAGGTGCTTAGCCAAGAAGTTTGGTCTGACCCCAGAGCAATATAGAATGAAGTTCAGGGACACCCAGAAGGTCAGTACCCAGTCTTGGGTTGACTTTGTGGACATTTCACTAAAGGCACTAGAGGGCTGGATTATTGGCAACAAAGTAGATACTTATGAGGGGTTATACAATCTGATCATGAGAGAGCACATCTTGACCAATTGTACCCAAGAAAGGTTACGCCAGCATCTAGTGGACTCTAAGCAGACCAACCCTAGAGAGCTAGGGGAGGCAGCTGATGAGTGGTTGAGAACCAGGGTGGTTGTCAAGTCCCAGGGGGGAGACTCCAAGAAGGGGGGGACAGGTCCCCAAAAACCTAAGGAGGGAGGTGGTAAGCCCACCACAGAGACTCCCTCTGTACCCCAGAACCCTAAGAAGGAGGAGAGTAAATCCCACTCCCACTCTGACAAGCAGAGACAGGGAGACCCAGGGTTAAAAAAGCTCTTGGACAGTAGGGCTTGCTTTGACTGTCAGCAGACAGGTCACTTCAGAGGAGATGCAGCCTGTCCAAAGAAGGTGGTTAGCACTGGGCTGTCCAGTGTAGCCATAGAGGAGGATTCCTCAGATGATGAAGTCCTCCTAGCATTGTGCTGGGAGACAGGACCAGATGGTAAGCTGGTGATCCCTGAGGGTGGGAGTAGGCACTTCCACCACATTCAAGTGAATGGGATCCCTACCACTGGCCTGAGGGACACCTGTGCCAGTCACACTATAGTGAGTGACCGGTTAGTGACCCCAGACATGTATGTCCCAGGAAAGACAAAGAAAGTCAGGATAGCCACAGGGGAGGTCACCTCCAAACCTGTAGCCATAGTGCCCCTAGAGAGGGAGGGTATCCTTGACTGGATTAGGGTGGTAGTCAGTGCTGACCTCCCCCTAGATTGTATCCTGGGCAATGACCTCCCAGAGGTGAGTCTGGTCACAGATGGGGTGGTCGCCCAGGGCGCCCCCCCAACCCAAAGGCCTGGGGAGTCAGTCCCTACAGTTAGGAGACAGGGGTCCCCAAGAAAAGGAAAGAAGAAAAGGAAGGGTAGGCCACTCTTAAAGAGAGTTCCAGGGAGCCAAGGACCCTCTGCCCCAGTAAGGGGGGAGCCCAGAGTTGGCACTGGTGAGGCCTCACCTGACCCCAAGGAAGTCCTGAGTAGTCAAGCAGCTGTCCAGATGCAAGGTGTTGCCCCTGCACTGACAGAAGGGAGAGTGGAAGGAGGGTGTCTGCCACAGGAGGTGGTAGCCCCCCACTCTAGACAGCAAGAGGGGTGCCAGGAACCCAAAGATGCCCCTAAAGCAGCTCAGCCACCTGTCAGTGGAGAGCTTAGGGTGTGGTTCTGGGTACTGACATCTGTCAGTAGCCTCTGCTGGGTGCTAGCCTTCCTGGCAGCAATGTACTTGGCCTGGGAGGCAGACCCCAGGGCCAATAGCAAAGTAGGCCCCCTGACCCTATTGGTCATGGTGGGGTTGCTCAAGTGTTGGGTGACCTCTTTGGGTAAGCTAGGTGTTGCCCTAGCAAAGTTAGGAGTAGGGGAGGTGGGCACCTCACTACCCAAGTTGGCAGAGAGAGAGGAGGAAGACCCCCCTAGAGGGAAGTTTCAGTTTGAGTTGGGTCCTTTTACTGTTGGGATGGCTTCACTACCCAGAGGGAGCGACCCTGACAGGAGGATATAAGGCAGAGTAGGCCCTGCAAAGGGACAGCCAGTTTTCTTCACTGTCTTCCTCGCCTAACAAGCCAGGAAGACTCTCCCAGGGTTGGGCTGAGTCTCCTGGGCGTGTGGGCTGGGGGGGGGTTGTGTGAGAAACTAGGGCTGATTGAAGAGGCCCCATAACTTTTTGCCCCCATTTTCCACTTTATGCTGGTGTTTTCCTGACTCTGATGGTGCCCTGGGTACTGCTAACCAGTCCCAGGGCCTGTGCTCTGTGTAAAATGGATATGCAAATTAGGCTAATTATAATTGGCTAAGTTAACCTACCTATAAGTCCCTAGTATATGGTAGGGCATGTAGGTTTAGGGACCACAGCATAGGTGGTGCACACCTAGGTGCATTGCTGAGGTGCCCAGTGTCATTTTAAAAGCAAGCCTGCCTTGCTGGCTGCTTTTAAATTAAAGTTATATGCAAATTCGACTTTGGAATTAAAGGTACTTCCAAAGTCTTAAACTACCTTATTTTTACATATAAGTCACCCCTAAGGTGTGCCCTATGTGCCCCTAGGGCTGGGTGCCATGTAACTATAAGCAGGGACTTTATAAAAATAGATTTATAAGCCCTGGTGAGGTAAAAACAGCCAAATTCATTTTTCCCTCATTTAAGTAAATGGCCTTCATAGGCTAGAATGGGCAGACTTTATTTTAAATTTTAAAGTCTCCTTAAATGTTACATACCAAGAATTTGGTATCAAATTGATTGTTATAATAAATCCCACAACTTCCAGTTGTTGGATTTAATATAACTAGTGCAGGTAAAAAGTTTAGACTTTACCTAAAAAGTTGCCAATTTCAGCTCTGCATTGTTTTTGCTGCTGTGCTCTGATTGGCCAGCCTGCAGCAGCTTCTGCCAGGCTACTTTAATGAGGTGTGAAGTGGCCTGGCTTCACACAAAGGAATGTGCTTGGGGGAGAGAATCTCCCCTCAGCAGATGGTGAGGCAGGAAGGGGGAGGGCTGCCAAACTGGTCTTCAAAGGCAGAGAAGGACATCTGGAGCACCCAGCAACACCCCCACATCCTGCAACCCCAGACAGCTAGGTGTCCCCTTGATTAGATTAGGAGAGGGCAGGAGAGGGGTGTGTTTATGATTTTTAGCCACACCAGTGGGTGGGCTCAGCCAGATCTCTCCTCCAAAAATCAGATTCATCCATTTTGGATTTTTAGAGACTGTTGCCTTCTGGGATGGATTTTTGCCACACTTCCCAGGAAGTGGTCATCACAGGGGGACGACCCTGTCCCTGATTGGAGAACCAGGGCCCCCCTGCTTTTCACCCAGGAGCAAGGATAAAACTGGCAGACCTGCACCCACGCCTCAGATCCCCACCAAATTTCAAGAAGAAGGAACTACAAGGAGAAGAAGGACTGCCCTGCTGGACCCCTGGCCTGCACCTGGACCCTGCACTCAGAAAGACTGCACCAGCTGCACACTTGGGCTTCACCACAAGAAGGACTTTGCCTGGCTTCCACTGGTTCAAGGAGGGACTCCCTGTTTGCTACAGGTGAAAAATTGCTATCCAGAGTCCTCTGCACCAACTCCTGAAAAAGTGAAAAGTGACCAGCTGACCACTGTCCAGTGGCCAAAAAGGAGTTTGCGCCAAGTGTATTCTGGGAGTTGAAGTCCGCACTTCCCAAGGACCATCACAGAACTTCTGGACCCTTGAGCTGTGGACCCCAAAAGAACCTTAAAAGAACATCTGGGTGAAGCCCCAGAAGTTTGGAAAAGATTGGAGAATTTTTGAAAAAAAGCTCCATAAAGTGACCGACCCGACGCGGAAATTCTAGCCGGCTTGCCTCAACCGCGACCCGGCCTGACTTCGTGGTTCGTCCCGGTAAAGAAAAACATCCAAAAAAGAGACTAAGTCCGAACGTAAAAAGTTGACCGGGACCTTCCAGCCATCGTATCCGAGAAGGGCTCCACGGACGTCGGATCAAGATCCAGGTTTACCCCGGTCGAAGGATTTCCATCTCGAAAAAACGACTAAGTCCGAAGGTAAAAATCACCACCGAGGAAACCGACTTCGCGTATCCGGACAAGGGCTCCAGGAGGTCGGATCCAACTGGCAGGTTCGTCCCGGGGAAGAAAAACATCAAAAAAGAGACTAAGTCAGAAGGTAACTTTTTAACCGAGGCCTCCCGCAACTTGTAGCCCAGCAGGGCTCCATCGCGGTCGGCCTGAAAGTTTGACTCTGCCCCGGTCCTGGTGCAACCAGATGACCCGATTGGCGCTTTTTGTTTCTAAGCGTTAGAAAATAATAATACTTTAAAAATTCATATCTCCGGTTCCCCTGAACCGATTTTAATCGTTTTTGTGTCATTTTAAAGATAAAAATATAAGCTATTTTTATAAATTGGTTTTGGATTATTAAACTGTTTCCTGTGTTTTATTTAATTACTGTTGTGTGATATTTGAATGCTTTACACTTTGTCTCCTAAGTTAAGCCTTGAAGCTCGATGCCAAGCTACCAAGGGTAGAGCTGGGATTAATTTACTGAGACCTAACTGTACTTATGTGGAGGTTTGTGGCTTGTTGCTAGGTGTAGGTACCTACCTGCCCTACCAATAACCCATTTTCCAACAACCGCCATCTCAAGCACCGCTGGCCCATGAGCGGCAAGGGCACTGACGCAACTGAGTCCGTCACAGGGTGAATGATGCACTCTGGGCACCATGCCCCCTCCAGAACCAGTGGAAAGATACATCCACTACCTCAGTCCTTGGCAGGATGAAGCACTCTGGGCACAAAGCCCCCTCTAGAACCAGTGGAGAGATACATCCACTACCTCTGTTCTTGGCAGGATGAAGCACTCTGGGCACAAAGCTCCCTCCAGAACCAGTGGAGAAAGGCATCCACTACCTCAGTCCTTAGCAGGATGAAGCACTCTGGGCACAAAGCCCCCTCCAGAACCAGTGGAGAGATACGTCCACTACCTCAGTCCTTAGCAGGATGAAGCACTCTGGGCACATAGCCCCCTCCAGAACCAATGGAGAGATACATCCACTACCTCAGTCCTCAGCAGCATGAAGCACTCTGGGCACAAAGCCCCCTCCAGAACCAGTGGAGAAAGGCATCCACTACCTAAGTCCTTAGCAGGATGAAGCACTCTGGGCACAAAGCCCCCTCCAGAACCAGTGGAGAGATACATCCACTACCTCAGTCCTTGGCAGGATGAAGCACTCTGGGCACAAAGCCCCCTCCAGAACCAGTGGAGAAAGGCATCCACTACCTCAGTCCTTAGCAGGATGAAACACTCTGGGCACAAAGCCCCCTCCAGAACCAGTGGAGAGATACATCCACTATGTCCTTAGCAGGATGAAGCACTCTGGGCACAAAGCCCCCTCCAGAACCAGTGGAGAGATACATCCACTACCTCAGTCCTTGGCAGGATGAAGCACTCTGTGCACAAAGCCCCCTCCAGAACAAGTGGAGACTGTTATCCACTTGTGAGACTGTGGCTCTGCACTCCCCAGGATTGAACAGTGGGCAGCCCACCCACTGTAGAGACTTGCGAGATTGTGGCTTTGCACTCCCCAGGATTGAACAGTGGGCAACCCACCCACTGTAGAGACTTGAGAGACTGTGGCTTTGCACTCCTCAGGATTGAACAGTGGGCAACCCACCCACTGTAGAGACTTGGGAGACTGTGGCTTTGCACTCCCCAGGATTGAACAGTGGGCAACCCACCCACTATAGAGACTTGAGAGACTGTGGCTTTGCACACCCCAGGATTGAACAGTGGGCAAACAACCCACTGTAGAGACTTGAGGGACTGTGGCTTTTCACTCCCCAGGATGGAACAGTGGGCAACCCACCCACTGTAGACACTTGTGAGACTGTGGCTTTGCACTCCCCAGGATTGAACAGTGGGCAAACCACCCACTGTAGAGACTTATGAGACTGTGGCTTTGCACTCCCCAGGATTGAACAGTGGGCAAACCACCCACTTGTGAGACTTGAGAGACTGTGGCTTTGCTCTCCCCAGGATTGAACAGTGGGCAAACCACCCACTGTAGACACTTGTGAGACTGTGGCTTTGCACTCCCCAGGATTGAACAGTGGGCAAACCACCCACTGTAGAGACTTGTGAGACTGTGGCTTTGCACTCCCCAGGATTGAACAGTGGGCATGTGGCCCCCTGGTGGTTTTGGCGTTGTGCACTCAAGCGGCTGAGGTGCCCCCCCTTTCCCTTCCGCTGAGGTGCCTGTTTAGTTGCTGTCTGATGCCCCTGCAGTGTTCTCTCCGTCATGGTCGGGGATCTTGTGTGGGCCTCACCCATACCGTGTGGTCCCAGTGTTCCATGGACTTTCTTAGAGCACTACCTGGACTACTATGCTTGGTATATATTATGTACATGGAGTATATATATATATTTCTGCCTACTTGCTTTTAATATATTCCAATGGTTACACTCATTTTCTATTGTCTTTGCATTCTTCCACGGGTTTGGGGGGTGTAACTGTGATGTATTGATATGCATTAGTGTGTGTGTTGTAGTGGGTGAGGGTGGGGGTGGGGTGTCGCATGTGTGTGTCCCTGTTTTTTCCCTCCCCCTCCCCTGTGTCGTAGGTGAAGTACTCACCGTGGTCTTCGCCGCCGGCGTTCGTGCTCCTGGTAGAGGAGTAGGAAGACTATTGCAGGGAGAATTTGGAGTTCCGGGTCCATGGCGTCCTCGTACCTCGTGGAGTGTGTAGAGGTGAGCGTTTTACCTTCGGGATTCCTGTTTCCGCCGTGTTTTTATCCACGGTAAATCCGCCCCAGAAAAGGTGGCGGATTGGCTTGTCATAATAGTGTGGGCGGTACATTCTCTCCCGCCTGTCTGTTGGCAGTCACTGCCAAGCTGTTTGTACCGCCATGGCGGTCGGAGTATTAAAGTAGCTGTCTTTGTTGGCGGTTTCCTCCACGGTCGTAATTGCAAATTTTTTACTGCCGGCCTGTTGGCAGTCTTATTGCCGCTTTAACACCGACCGCCAGGGTTGTAATGACCACCTAAATGTTCTAATATGGATATGTTAGGAAACCTTAATATTCAGTTTGAAGATCCAACCTGTAGTGTTGCCTCCTCCTTGAGGATTTTAGAGCTTTCGATACCCTTTTCATGAATAATACTGTCATGCATAGTCCTGGAAACTTGCTTGATCTCCTTTTTTCAAACCTCAAGGGTCTTGTGGTAGACTTCTTGACTTCCCTAATCTAGTTGATCATTTTTCTGTACATTTTCATTCCTAATTTCTTCCACTCTCAGCCCCACAATCTGGCTGCTTATTCAAGAAATTGGTTGAAATATAATCTCTCTACTTTTAACACCATGTCACAAGACACACTATACTTGTCCTCTGTCACTTTGTGGATTCCATTTCTCTTACAGTTGACAATTGGATTTTGGCCTCTCTTCACTCTGTACTCCCTCTTAAATGTATTACTCATTATAGAGTGTTTCCCCACCCCCTGGTTTAAAAATACCCTCTGGGTGAAGAAAAAGCATTCTAAGCACCTTGAAAGAATTTGGCAAAAATCCTATGATAAGGAAGAAAAAATAAATACAGATTAGCCTTGAATCCACTTGTGCTACTTTTTACACAAGACAAGATTACCTCAGCACAGAACTATCCAAAGACACTATTTGGCGCGGTCAATGAGTTATAAAACCCTGGAAGGCTCTCTCCTTCCTCCCTTCTTTCACAGCTGAAACGTGAATGACTGGTTGGCTCCTTTGGCAAAATGGTGGGGTACATTCAGGCCAACCTATTGTCTAGTTCTCTGACTTTCTATCATCAGCCATAACCTGAATCCAGAATCACTTGCACAATGGTTGCTGATACTCAAAAACAACTTGGCAGTCTAACTTCATTTGCACCTTGATTCAATTATATTTTGGATTCCTTCTTACCCATTGATGTGCCTGCCTTTCCCACTCTGCTGAGATCTATAAAGTCAGGATCGCTTTTAGACCCTCTCCCACCTTCATATATGAGCAAACTATGTCATAACCTTTTGCAAATGGTGATCTCCCTTCTCAAGTACCCACTGACAGAGGGACAATGCTCTATAGCATGATTAAGCCCCTACTTAAGAAGCCAAATCATGATCCTCCTAATTGGTCTCCCATTATAGACCAATTCCGCTTCTATTTTTATTTTCTAAAATCCCTGAGAAGCATTTGAACCAGAAAATCTAATCTTTTGTTAAAACAAATGATTGTCTCTGTCCTTCTCCATCTGGTATCCTTCTCCATATAGTCTTAGATCTGGTTACTGCATAGAGTCTGCCCTAGTGGGAGTCACAGAGTAAATTAGACTTAGGGGGTCATTCCAACCCTGGCGGTCGGTGTTAAAGCGGCGGCCAACCCGCCAACAGGCTGGCGGTCCAAAAAATTGAATTCCGACCCTGGCGGGAACCGCCAACACAGTCCGCCACTTTAACACTCCAACCGCCACGGCGGTACAAACAAACAGCTCGGCGGTCACCGCCAACAGACAGGCGGGAGACAATGTACCGCCCACACTATCACGATCCACCAATCCGCCACCTTTTCCGGGGCGGTTGCCCCGCCGATAAAAGCACGGCGGAAACAGACTTTCCTAACGGAAAAAGGCTCACCTCTACACACTCCACGAGGAATCTGGACAGCATGGAACCGGAACTACACATCCTCCCAGCCATTGTCTTCCTGCTCCTCTACCAGGAGCACGAACGCCAGCGCAGACGACAACGGTGAGTACTGCACCTACAACACAGGGGAGGGGGGAGGCAAAAAATTGCGGGGACACACATATGCCACACACCCACCCCCACCCTCACCCACTACAACACACACATCAATGCAGAGCAACAGGTCAGAGTGACACCCCCCAAGCCCCCCGGAAGAATGCAAAGACAAAATAAAATGATCATTAAAATTGAAGTATATTATAGCATATTTGAAGTTAAGTGAAATATGAAATATATAAATAAAATATATTACATCTTCAACAATATATACATAGGTCAAAAGTCCGGTCCATATTGTCCATCATCCATTGTTCATGGGCCAATGGGCCTAAACACATGGGCAAAGCCCACACACGAGACCCGATTCCATTGGAGAAAACACTGCAGGGGCATCAGATAGTAAAACTACAGGCACCTCAGGGGGAAGGGAAGGGGGGCACCTCAGCCACATGAGTCCACGACGCCAGATCCACGAGGGGCCTCCATGCCCACTGTACCATCCTGGGGAGTGCAAAGCCACAGTCTCACAAGTCTCTACAGGGGGTGGGTTGCCCACTGGACCATCCTGGGGAGTGCAAAGCCACAGTCTCACAAGTCTCTACAGTGGGTGGGTTGCCCACTGATCCATCCTGGGAGTGCAAAGCCACAGTCCATCAAGTGGATTACAGACTCCACTGGTTCTGGAGGAGGCATGGTGCCCAGAGTGCTTCGTGAAGCCCTGCCCGACACAGATCCGGCCCTGCCAATGGGCCAGCGGTGCTTGCGATGAAGGGCCCAGCAGAGCGGTTCAGAGACGGAGGTGCCCAGCGGAGCGGTGCTTGAGATGAAGGGCCCAGCGGAGCGGTGCTTGACAGGAAGGGCCCAGCGGAGCGGTTCAGAGACGGCGGTGCCCAGCGGAGCGGTGCTTGACAGGAAGGGCCCAGCGGAGCGGTGCTTGACAGGAAGGGCCCAGCGGAGCGGTTCAGAGACGGCGGTGCCCAGCGGAGCGGTGCTTGACAGGAAGGGCCCAGCGGAGCGGTGCTTGACAGGAAGGGCCCAGCGGAGCGGTTCAGAGACAGCGGTGCCCAGCGGAGTGGTGCTTGACAGGAAGGGCCCAGCGGAGCGGTGCTTGACAGGAAGGGCCCAGCGGAGCGGTTCAGAGACGGCGGTGCCCAGCGGAGCGGTGCTTGACAGGAAGGGCCCAGCGGAGCGGTGCTTGACAGGAAGGGCCCAGCGGAGCAGTTCAGAGACGGCGGTGCCCAGCGGAGCGGTGCTTGACAGGAAGGGCCCAGCGGAGCGGTGCTTGACAGGAAGGGCCCAGTTCAGCGGTGCTTGACAGGAAGGGCCCAGCGGAGCAGTGCTTGACAGGAAGGGCCCAGCAGAGCGGTGCTTGACAGGAAGGGCCCAGTTCAGCGGTGCTTGACAGGAAGGGCCCAGTTCAGCGGTGCTTGACACGGCGGGGCCCTGTTCAGCGGTGCTTGTCTTGAAGGGCCCAAGTTCAGCGGTGCTTGTCACGGCGGGCCCTGTTCAGCGGTGCTTGTCTTGAAGGGCCCAAGTTCAGCGGTGCTTGTCACGGTGGGGCCCTGTTCAGCGGTGCTTGTCTTGAAGGGCCCAAGTTCAGCGGTGCTTGTCACGGCGGGGCCCTGTTCAGCAGTGCTTGTCTTGAAGGGCCCAAGTTCAGCGGTGCTTGTCTTGAAGGGCCCAAGTTCAGCCGTGCTTGTCTTGAAGGGCCCAAGTTCAGCGGTGCTTGTCTTGAAGGGCCCAAGTTCACCGGTGCTTGTCACGGCGGGGCCCAAGTTCAGCGGTGCTTGTCACGGCGGGGCCCAAGTTCAGCGGTGCTTGTCACGGCGGGGCCCTGTTCAGCGGTGCTTCACATGTGTACCCAGGGAACCAGATCGGGCCAATATTTTCCGCTCAGTCGCTATCCGACCTTTCGCTTGCGGGGCCCTCCTGTGCTGGAGTCCTGGGCCCGTGGGTGTCCTCCTTCACACCCGAAATGGGGCTGGTGGGGCCCTCCTGGGCAGCTCGTCTACTGCCGGACTTGTCCGCCCTGCTGCCCTTGCCCTCCTTCGCCGATTCTCTGGGGCCCTTGCCTCCCTTTGTCGATGTGCCAGGTGCCGGTGCCTGGGTAGTGTCTTTGGGGGCTGCCGTCTCTGGCCTCTCGCGCCGGCCCTTCCCTTTTTTAGTTTTTTTCCCAGGGGGTGGGCTGGCTGTCCCCTTGCTGCTGGCCGATGTTGCTGCCCTAGAAGCTGGTGGACTCCAATAACCCTGGACTATGGTCCTTGTGGGTGCAGGGCTTGTGGTGGCTGAGGTGCTGTTTGGACTCTTACGAGATGGAGGGGGTGGGTCAGGTGATGCAAAGAGCTTAATTTTGGAGAGGAAAAACTTTTTAGGAGCAGTGGGAAGGGTAGGTGCAGTGGGTATGGGAGTGGAGGAAGAGGATGTGGTTGTAGGAGTGTGAAGTGTGCTGTCTTTGGGTGCAGGTGCTTGTGACAGAGGCTGTCGTGAGGTGGATGGCTGTTGAGTGGGTGGCTGCCTGCGTTTGTGTGGTTTGGAAGAGGGGGTGACAGACACACTGGGAGAGGACACAGGGGACGTGTAAATGGCAGTGGGGGTGGTGTCTGCACGTGTGCGGAGTGTTCTGGTGGGTGTGCTGGTGATGGACGTACTGGCTGATGGTGGTGTGCATGCAGGTGTGAGTGGAGACGTCACAGGGAGGGAGGAGGGAGACGAGGAGGAGGGGGACACAGAGGAGGCAGTGGCTGTTGGCATATCTGCATGTGGATGTTGCTTGGGTGAATGCTTGTGTGATCTGTGGTGCTTATGTCTGGATGAGCTGCCCTTGGGTGTTGATGTGTGTGCAGGCTGGTCTGTAGGTGTGTCTGGGATAGGCAGAGGAACAGCGGATTGGGACTGGGTGGAGGGAGTTGGAGGAGGGAGGCTGGAGACAGGGACAATGGCTGCCGTCAGTGCTGAGGCCAGTGCGTTGAACGATCGCTGATGGGCAGCCTGACCCGAATGAATGCCCTCCAGGTATGCATTGCTCCGGTGCACCTCCCTTTCTACACCCTGGATGGCATTCAAAAGGGCAGACTGCCCAACAATGAGCGTCTGGAGGAGGTCAATGATCTCCTCACTGAGGGCAGCAGGGGTAACTGGGGCAGGGCCTGTGGTGCCTGGGGTGAAGGAGATGCCCGCCTTCCTGGCCGAGCGGGCACTGGGCGAGCGCTGAGGGGCTGCTTGGAGGGCGGAGCTGGTGCGCTGGGTGGCGGCTGTACCTGTTGTAGCGGTGGGCACGGATGTTGCCGCCACCACAAGGGAGCTCCCTTCCGAGGACGTGTCTGTGTCGCTGACGTCTCCACGGGTCCCCGTTGTGGAGCTCCCCTCGCTCTCCGTCTCACTGGTGAACTTGGAGTCGGTTGCATGGCCCTCCGGGGCCATGTGAGATGCAGCTCCCTCGTGCTCCGATGCCACTTCTCCTCCGCCTGATGATGCTAATGCACACATGAACAGGAAGACCACAACAAAAGGGGGGGAGGAGAAACAAAGACATGTTGAGTGCATGCATTGGCGACACCGTTGGCGGAGAGGACAGACACAGAAGCCCCCTGCACTACGCCGCGCACTCGGTGTACACTACTCAATTATTGTGACTTGGCCTACAAGCCTATGGACGACAAATGCACACATAGGTGACCCAGGGCCATGGATAGCTGTACTTAGCACCCTACAGAGGTGGGGGGCGGGGGCACAGGGCCATGCCTTACGGAGGGGCCTAGCCTACTGAAATCGCCTTGGCCTAGGGATAGCCACAGCCCTCCTCCCCCACCCAGACACCTCCACTGTGCGCTAATATAGCAGAATTTGCTGGTACTCACCCCCTTGTGTCTGCTGTGATGTCCTCACGCGCCCATCCAAATCGGGGTAGGCCACCAGTGGCCATTTCATCAGGGATGTCTCAGCCTATGTTTTCAAAGGTGTTGTCCAGAGTGTTGTCTGCCCTGATGAAATACATGCGGAGCTACATTGTTTTCCCTGAGGTGGGCGATTTGGCTACAGTGAAGGGTGATTTCTATACCCTTGGACATATTCCCAACATCATTGGTGCCATTGATGGGACCCATGTGGCTTTGGTTTCCCCCAGAGGAAGTGAACAGGTGTACAGGAACAGAAAAAGTTATCATTCGATGAATGTCCAGGTGGTCTGTTTGGCAGACCAGTACATCTCCCATGTAAATGCCAAGTTTCCTGGGTCAGTGCATGACGCGTACATCATGCGAAATAGCAGCATCCCTTATGTGATGGAACAGCTACAGAGACACCGTGTGTGGCTAATAGGTGACTCTGGTTACCCCAACCTGTCCTGGCTACTGACCCCAGTAAGAAATCCCAGGACCAGGGCAGAGGAACGGTACAATGAGGCCCATGGGCGTACTAGGAGGGTGATCGAGTGGACCTTCGGCCTCCTGAAGGCCAGGTTTAGGTGCCTGCATATGACAGGTGGATCCCTAATGTACTCACCAGAGAAGGTGTGTCATATCATCGTGGCCTGCTGTATGCTTCACAACCTGGCTTTGCGACGCCAGGTGCCTTTCCTGCAGGAGGATGGTCCAGATGGTGGTGTTGTGGCAGGGTTGGAACCTGTGGAGAGTGAAGAGGACGAAGACGACGGGGACGACACAGACAACAGGGACAGAGTGATATAACAGTATTTTCAATAACACACATGTAAGATTCAACACCGGCATTTTAAGATTACTTACAGTCTCCTGCCTCTCCACTGTCTGGCCTATTTCCCCAGTGTATGTTAACTGATTTGTGACTTTCCCTTTAAATTTCAGAGATGTGGCCCCCACTGCGTGACCTCTGCTTTGTTTACCCATGGACTACAGCTGTGTGACAGTGGTATGTTCTCATCACTGTGTAACTGGACATTTTGGCTGCGTTATGTCTAATACATTTGTTCACAATACAGGCAGACTCCAGATGATTTTTGTGCAATAAGTGTTTTTATTAAAGTGCTGGAAATAGGGACATGGTTGCAAATCGGTGATGGGTGATGGTGGAGGAATGTCCATGGCAGAGTCCAGCTTTTCAGTCTCACAGGTGCATTGTCCATATGCCTGTGGAAGGTGGAGCAGGGGCAGTTCAAGGTTGGACAGGGTGACAATGTGGGACAGTGGTATGACATCAGGGGGTATCCTTTGCTGGCGGGGGTCTTGGCATCCTACTCTGTCTTCTTACGAGATCTCAGGCCCCGCTTGCGGGGTGGTTCTTCTTCTGCAGGAGGTGGGGTTCTGGTGGCCTGTTGTTGTGTGGGGGCCTCCTGTCCACTAGCGCCTGCGGAGGTGGTTGCCTGTTCTTGGTCCATGCTAGTGACAGGGGCCCTTTGTTGTGCCATATGGTCCCGCAATGTGGTGACAATCTGGTTGAGTGCATCGACGATTGTGCCCATTGCGGAACTGATGCTTCGAAGTTCTTCCCTGAACCCCATGTACTGTTGCTCCTGCATGACCTGGATCTCCTGGAACCTGCCCAGTACCGTCGCCATCGTCTCCTGGGAGTGGTGGTAGGCTCCCATGATGGAGGAGAGGGCCTCGTGGAGAGTGGGTTCCCTGGGCCTGTCCCCCCCCTGTCGCACAGCAGCCCTCCCAGTTCCCCTGTTTCCCTGGGCCTCCGTCCCCTGGACCGTGTGCCCACTACCACTGCCCCCAGGTCCCTGTTGTTGTTGGGGTGGTGGGTTAACCTGGGTGCCCTGTAGTGGTGGACACACCGCTGATTGACGTGTCCTGGAGACAGAGGCATGGGCCCGCTGGGTGGGAGCTGTGCTGGTGTTCCCAGAGGGGGTTGGGTCTGCTGTGGCCATTGCCTGTGTGAGGGGAACCGACTGTCCCGAGGTCCCCGATGGTCCGGGCTGGTCATCTGGGTCCAGGGAGACAGAGCTGCTGTCATCACTGGTGGCCTCTTCTGGGGATGGGATGGACATTTCTGGACCCTCCTGGGTGGTGTGGTGGCGTTTGGGTCCTGCAGGGGTATAGAGGTATGGTTATTGCTTCAGTGTGTGCCATATCGGTCAATGGGTGGGTGCCCGTGTACCCCAGGGCTGGCATTCCTGTGTGGGGGCTTTAGTGAGGGTAGCTTGTGGGGGAGATGTGTATGTGCAGTGGGCATGCTTTGGTGATGGGTGTCCATGCTTTGTGGATGCATGCAGGGCTAGGTGTTGGGATGGGTGGGTTGTGATGGTGAGACATTTGCAGGGAGTAGGTGTAATGGGGGTGGGGGTGAGGTTGGGGGTATGATTTGGGATGCAGGTGGGGTGGGGGGGATGAAGTAGTTAAGATTTGACTTACCAGAGTCCATTCCTCCAGATACTCCTGCGAGGCCTTCAGGATGCAGGATGTGCAAGACTTCCTCCTCCCATGCTGTAAATTCTGGGGGAGTAGGTGGGGGTCCGCCGCCAGTCTTCTGCACCGCGATGTTGTGCCTTGATACCATGGAACGCACCTTCCCCCGTAGGTCGTTCCACCGCTTCCTGATGTCATCCCGATTTCGTGGATGCTGTCCCACAGCGTTGACCCTGTCGACTATCCTTTGCCATAGCTCCATCTTCCTGGCAATGGTGGTGTGCTGCACCTGTGTCCCGAAGAGCTGGGGCTCTACCCGAACTATTTCCTCCACCATGACCCGGAGTTCGGCGTCTGAAAACCGGGGGTGTCTTTGGGGTGCCATAGGGTGGTGTGAATGAGGTGTGGGGTGGTGTATGTGTTGTAGAGTGTGGTGAGTGTGGTGATGTGTGGTGTTTTGTGCGTGGATATTGTGTGGGTGATGGTGTGGTTTGCCTCTGTGTGATGGTGTTATCTAAGCAGTGCTGTCTGTCTCTGGCTTTCTGTCGTTTTTTTGGTCGTAAGGGTTTGTGGGTGATGTGGGTGTGTGTTTTATATTGAATTGGGTGTGTGGGTGTGGTGTGTGTATGTGTATCAGGTGTGTGTATTTCGAATTGTCCAATGTGGTTGTGTTTTGTAAATGTGTGTGTATTTTGAGCGCGGCGGTGTGTACCGCCAATGGAATACCGCGGTTGAAAGACCGCCACGTGGATTCGTGGGTCGGAATGGCATGAGCGTATTTCTGTTGGCGTGACGGTGAAGGTTTGGTCATCGCCAGTTTCCCGCTGGCCGTTGGTGTGGCGGACTTTTGTAGATGTCGGGTTTTTGGCGGTTTGCCAGTTGCGGGTCAGAATGACCGTGGCGGTTTACCGCGCCCGCGGCGGTGTTATGGCGGTCTTCTGACCGGCGGTAAGCGCCTTTTACCGCCGAGGTCAGAATGACCACCTTAATCTTCTTAGTAGGGGTACAGATTTGCTGATTCTACTGGATCTTAGTGCTCGAGCTTATATCTTGAGATGTGGATCCTCCTCTGACCCACCGGTCGTCTGCACATTCTAATTTTATTCCACCTCCCCCCCCCCACGGTTAGGCCAGGTCCCAGGGGGAATATTAATATCTATTTATGAGGAGGGAGGCACACATGACCTGATTTCTGACTGGGGTCCCCATCCCCGGGGCCCCACCAATAATGGGAGGGGAGGCCACGGGACACCCCTTCATGGGACAATTTTGGCATGGGGGACTCTATCCCATGGCCTTACAAAAAAGTGGAAGGGGGGCATGTAGCCCCCTCCTAGTCCAATTTTAGCCCAGGGACCCCATCCCCTGGACCCCAGCCAAAAGTTGAAAGGAGGAGTGTGCAACAGGGCCCTGAAGTACCTGCAAGGAGCAGTATTTTAGCTGCTTCCTGCAGGTGTGAAGACTGGCAGCTCCCACTAGAGACAGGGAGCTGGCTGGAGCCATGGGGACCTTCCTGCTACACCTCCTCTGGCCCCCCAACCATAGTGTGGTCATAATTCACTACAATTTGCTCCGTTACCATGCACTGTTAATTACCCCACTTATTACAACACTCATGACATTTCCTATGAGATCATGGATAACATCACTGCAACATTTGCTGTAAAGTTGTTGATAAGAAAAACGCATATGGCTTTTAGGAGAGGAGGGGATTTTTCAATGAAAGAATGAAAAGAATGAGCCTGGGTTGGTTCTAAGTTCTTCCCCCCTAATGAATAGTTTCTTGACTCATCAAGACGGACTAAAGATTTTTAGAGCTGTTTGCATTCATCTGGATCAGTTGTATCATTTAGACTAGAGGGGTTGGCTGGAGGGCCAAATATAGTAAAAATTGTAAATAAATACTTTAGCCTGTATAAATAAATGCAGGAATGGCTTCCTTATTAAGTTTATTTAAAAGTTGCTTGTTAAGGTGCTATTTTCATTGTTTTCGTTACTAAAAATTGTAAAAACAGAAAATGTCTTATTTCACACAGTCTTTTCTGCTGCCTCATTTTAAGTTTTAGAACAGTGACCAGGTACAAGCCAGAGACTGGCAGGTGACCAAAAAAGCCTCAGGGGAAGCAAAGATGAAACATGACATTTCACTGGGTAGTAACTGCAACCCCTAACTAGGCACAGCTACAGAAAGAGGAAGGTGGAGTAGAAATCCTAATCCAATTACAATTCAGAGGCTGCCAAAACCATGTGCTGTATTGTGGTTACTAAGCAGCCAGTGCTTAATTTAAACACATTGTCGAAATGTTGGGAGCTAACTCCAAACTAAAAGGAGGGCAGAGGGCACACATAGTTCTTCACATGACCCTTTGTAACAGGACTCTCCCCACCACCACTGTTGTTATACAGAGTTTAGGGGGCAACAACAGTCATCACTCTCTTTCAGGCAGCCAAAAAATCATTCTGACAGAAAAATCTAGCCGAAACATGCACAGGAGGAGTGTTAGATCCACATGCCACAGGACAAGTCAGAAGCTTTCCCCACCTCCAGGATGGCCAAATAAAGCCCCAGCTACTGTCCATTGCTCAGCTCCACATTTCAGTCCATCAAAACTGTTCAGAGGTTGCTTTTGTTCTCCTTCAGCCCGGCATTTCTGACTGGGCTGTTCTTATTGGAGCAAAATCATAGTGGATTTTCATATGGCTGGATTCTGTCTGAAGTGGCATGGTGGGCAAGAAACATTATGGACTGGGATGGGGGTCCCAATAAATTACCACTGGCTAAAATTATTTTAAGCATTCTACCATCACAATATTGTTTCCTTTAATAATGAATCTTGTCACCATTAGGTCCACAAACATTTGTCTCAATTATCAGAACAAAAACTTGCACTTGGCTATCTGAAGGTGAACATAGGTTTGTGAAGTTTAACCCTTCCACACTATGCCACTGAATATATCATTGTTTGATCCCTCAGCCTTATAGTGGTCTTCCCCATGACTTTTTGCCTTACTCCTCCATATTTTTCTGATCTTGTTTTGTTGGCCTTAAAACTCTTTGAACTTTACCACTGCTAACTGCTGCTAAAGTGTGCACACTCACTCCTTAAAGAAAAACATTGTAACATTGGTTTATCCTCAATTGGCATAGTTATTGTATTTATAAGTCCCTAGTAGAGTGACATCACATATATCCAGGGCCTGCAAATTGAATGCTACCAGTGGATCTGCAATACCTACTGTGCCACCCACTTAAGCAGCTCTTAAAAGATGCTGCATGCTTGCCATTGCCGCCTGTTTATCTAAAAGATGGTGCATGTACCTTTACGTTTTACATGTCCTAAAGGTGAAAAACTCTTACATCTGTTTTTCACTTTTGCAAGGCCTACCCTCTCCATAGGATAAGATTGAAGTCACCTTATTACATTTAATAAGGTTATCTTTCAAATGGGAGCAGGCAAATAGTTATTGGTTGGTGTCTTTAGAATTGTAATGAAAAATCCTCTTTTTTGGTAAAGTTGGATTTTGAATTGCAGTTTTGAAAATGCCACTTTTAGAAAGTTGTCCTTTTCCTGCCTTAGCCATTTAGTGCTTGAAGCTAGTTTCTAGGTCACATGACTAGGTGCAGTTGGCAGCTGGGCTTGTGTATTCCTCTGAGACAGTCACACACATTAGAAAGTTTAGATGTGCCTAGATGGCCATCATTAGCGGGGTGGGAGGGAGGAGCTGGCTACATCCCTACTTACATCAGAATAGGCTGTGTCCTGCCTTCACCCAAAGGATTGCATACCTCCTTTAGTTAGTATGGAGTCAGAACAGGAGAGGCAGGAAATCTGAGCACTTCAAAGGGAATCCTCTGGATATTTACCCCACAGGTATACATAATGGACCTTGGACACCGTCTCTTCAGTACACTTCTGGACCTATGGAAGACTCTACCAGGAAGGAATGCTGTGCTGCTGAAAGAATTGCCACTCTGCTGCCCTGAAGGTCTGCTGCCTGCTGTGCTGATATGCTAGCTGCTGCTCTCCTGACATGGTGAGAAGGACTGGACTGACATTTTGTACCAAAGACCACCAGAGCGACTCCAAGGGCTAGTCTCTTGTAACTAGCACATGGACCCTGGAACGGTGAGTTTTACCCTGCTAAGTTGTGCCATCCTAGACCTTTTTGGAAGTAGGTCTGAAGGTGCTGTGCCAGCCCATCACTGGATCCACCAGGCCGATGCATCTCCTCTGCTGCACAGCACAACCATGAGCAGAACCGACACAGCACCTCTGCTGAGTGGATTCTTCCAGCACAAGGATTCTGCATTGAGCTTGCAGCCCACAACCTCATAGGAACCGCCACTGCAAGACTCATCTCTGACACAGGCCCTTGCTTTGCAAGTTTCCCATTGGAGGCAGTCTCAATAACGAACCAGGGATTACACATTGCAAGCCCTGCAGTCCCTTCAGAACCAGCCTGTGTGTGACACATACTCAATGCCAGACTTCACATCACAAGCTTCTCTTACCAACTGCATAATTGATTGCAATGCAGGACCTCAGATTGCGGTCTGGCAGCTCCCAGGAACTGATGCTGTGTAGCGCATCTCCGACCCTGACCTTGCATCGTCTTGGCTGCATGATGTATCCTTAACGCGGCACCTCAGAAAACTCCACAACCAGGATTTAAGGTGCTCTTGTCCAGTGGCCTAATTGGGTCCCTGTAGCTGGCTTGGGCTCCATCGCAGTTGGCTTGAACTTGTGAGTTTGTCCTGGACTGGTGCAACCAGATATCCACAGTTGCCTCTTTGTGCATTTTGGCACTGTTTTCACTGAAATCTTTAAACATGCATATCGCTGGTTAGACTGATTGGATTTGTGTAATTTTGGTCTTGCCTTATCTATTAAAATGTAATTATTTTTCTAATCTGGTGTTGGATCTTTTTTGGGATGCGTTTTCACTTTGTTACTATGTGTAGTGTTGTACAGATACTACACATTTCCTCTATGTTAAGTCTGACTGCTCTGTTCACACTGGATAACTTGGCGTTTGCTTGTGACTTCACCTTGACAACAATGATGGCTGCCACTTGAGCACAGATTCATATCCCCAACAGTAACCTATTTTCTTACAATCTTGCACAAGTCCAACTGTTTTTTCAGACTAAACAACCCCTATGCTCCTAATTACATACATTTGACTCTAGAAAGTGGGTTCCCAAGCAATAGATTATGAAAGCAACAGTTCCAGGTGATGCTCTTTGGAAACATTGTGAAGTATAACAAGAACATGGCAGGTGTAGCAGATCATTAGTTCAGCCAAACACACATGGTTATTTAAAATATTCCTAAAGTCACAAGTAAGGAACGCTACAAAATAATTTATGCTCACGGCTGTTGGACAAGACAGTGTTAGGAGTTCCTCAGCAGCAGATCCTAAAAAGGATAAAAGACTTTAGGCCTCAAAACAGTCATATAATGGATATATAATCATTGAACATGGATAGGCATCTTTCAGGAACTTCCAAACTATGAAATCAGTGAGGAGGAGCTTGGAACTTATACTCACCATCAACCAATTTCCATGACTCCTATGTTGCCTATGAATATTTTCAATGAAATTATATAATTCATGCTTATTGCTCTTCTGTTTTTTTCTTTCTTTATTACCCCACGTTGATTTAACTAGACTGAGGGGCATACTTTTGACTGGGGATACATCACAGTTGTACTGCGCAAAATAGTGCATGCACAACTCAAGCCCAAAGTGCCACTTATAAGGCACACAAGGCCACCTTGCATGGCCCTGAATGGCTTCAAAGATCCAGAGTGATGCATTGCAGCACAAATCGCTGTGTTGCATTACTCTGCCCTGGAAAGGCATTCCATGGCATTGCATGGGTGTTCCCACTCAAATTCCATGAATTGTGATGTATTACCAAATTTACCAATGCTGGTAGACCTGAAATGTGCCATAAAGATATGCCTTTTTCGGTGAGGCATAATGAGGAGAACTATCTTTATTTCTCCTTGTTACTCTCTATTTCTATGGGTGCTGCATTTGCTACACCTGGCATGTTCTTGTTATGCTTCATTTAGCATCAGACACATAAAGAGGGATATGCCTCTTGGGAATGTTTTTGTGAAGGAAGGTGCCACTTCCTGCACAAAACTATCCTGCGTGCAGTCGAGGCACCCTTGCACCATGGAGTTCAATTCACCAAAATGTCAGGGATGACGGAAGTGACATCACATGCCATTTAATTTTTACTTTTACTCACACACACATGCTTACACATACACACATTCACTAATACACACTGGGGGTTATTCTAACTTTGGAGGAGGTGTTAATCCGTCCCAAAGTGACGGAAAAGTGACGGATTTACCACCAGCCGTATTACGAGTCCATTATATCCTATGGAACTCGTAATACGGCTGGTGGTATATCCGTCACTTTACCGTCACTTTTGGGACGGATTAACACTCCTCCAAAGTTAGAATAACCCCCACTGTCTTTTACATAAGCACACTCTCACCTGCAATCATTCACACAACATACATTTAGAAGTAGTTTTACTTACCTTAGCTACCAAGGAGGGTCATGTCTGTGCTAACTGTACTCCATTTTTTAATACACTAATAGTAAATGATATATTATTCACTGTTAGAGTAATAAAAAACTGATTGAAAACAATGAAGTGCAGAAACCAATGTTAAAGGACGAGCTGCCCCTGTGTTCTGACACTGATTGGCACTGACTTTGCTACCTCAGAGACAGGTACTCTCAAAGTCAGTGTTGGGAGTTGCAGGGGGCAAGCTAGGCTCGTAGCTGCAACCCTTGGCGACCTCTAAATGACCTCCATGCCTTGCCCCGTGGTGGAAGGATGCCTGAGTTGAGGCAGCGAAACAGCTCCAGCGCAGGGACAAACCAGTATGTCCTTCACGTGTTAGTTACTTTATTTATCTGTATTCATTTTCCGGGTGATTTTTTCCCTCTTGCATATTCCAGAAGTTTGTGTTTTGTTTTGTTTTCCTTAATAATGAAAGATGTATTTTATTTCTGGACTTGAAAGGCTCATTAAGCCTAAAGTACATAAAGCATGCAATACACAACAGGTCTAAACCACACACCACTGATCCATTCAAATACTGATCCCTTCTCGCAGTCACATAACGACACATTCGCTTTCACCAGTGCATCTTCAAGGAGTGTACACAGTCTCACTCCTCCATCTGATTTCCATCTACCTACAGACTGATGTACAAGCGCTCGCCCGTCCACACAATTATGCCTACGGCCACACACACAAACTCCCCTAACCATCCTCTCACAGACTATGGACACCGACGCATCCACGGTCACATTCACCATCCAATCTTTCTCACACACAAATCCATCCAATTACCTATACAAATGTCAGCCCGACACAAAAAAACAATCACACAGACCTTAAAAAGTAAGCAATACTTTTAAACACGGGAGTCGAAGTTATGTCTTTATGATCATTCCAGGTGATGAAAACATTCGAAGTGCTTCTGAAATCTGATTGATTGTGAAAATTGACATTCTTATATGAAAATCCATTTGATTTCAAATTTAGTTTGCCATGGTCCAAAATGTAAAGAAATGTTTTGAAATTATTTTTTACAACAATGTGTACATCTATAAGTCACATAATTCCTCAGATCATCCACACAAATGATAAATGGAAACCGAAATAATGAGTGATCAAAACCGTTGGTTAATTTTAAATCCTTCTTCTGCTATCAAATACAATTAAATAAATGCAACCTGGAGTGCCACTTTGTCTTTGACGATTTGAGAAAGTCAACATTTAAAAAAGTACAAAGTACATTTTGTCCGTGTCAAGGAAACCAATTTAGGGTTTGAGGACCCCAGGATAGCTCCAATGTTCCAGAATTCTACCTCGGGGACTGTGAGCCACCTGAAAGGTATCATTGGTTCATACTGGGCCCCTGTCATTTTGCGTGAGCGCTTGAAAGAGCCCACAGTCTGTGTGGGTTTGCCTACCCACACGCCGGTCTGCAACTCTCACCCACTATTAAGCAGATTCTGCTTGGCTACCCAAGTGGCTGCATGACAGGTCCTGTGGCCCACTCCCTCTGTGTATTTTCTGAGGGTATGCACAATGGAAGTTGGCCACCAATGGCGGGCTGGGAGTAGGGCCTGGCCATTGGCTGAATATTTTGCACTGTAGAATTAGGCCGCCAAAGGTTGGTTGTGTGAAAGGCCTAGCCTATGGTCAGGCTCTGCAGGAAACCCATACATAGGTGTCACAGTGAATACTGGTGGCCAGTGGAGGCTTGGGGGTAGCCATAGCCAAGAACACCCAGCAGTGTGCAGGATGTGTGTCCAACTCCTGCTACATATGCTTCGGATATGTGCAGCAAGAGTTGGCCACTGGAGACCAGGTTGAATGCAGGTTACTTTTGAAGGTCAGTATTTAGCCTAAGAATCATCTGCCAAGACAAACGTGCAGGGGTTAGGGTATACTTTCATAAAAAGTTGGATTTATATGATCCAAAACCCACATTCATTTGTGGAAAAGACAAGTTTAAAGTGAAGCTATACTCAGCTTTTTAAAAATAAAATCTTAAAGTATGTTTGAGAAAACCTTTGAAATTCACTTAAAAATACTTTTGGGTTACCAATTAAAACCCCAAAAATTACATTTGCAAGTTATAGTTTGTAGGAGGTCGGCCTGGTGAGTGGTTGGTACCTATGGTATTTACAGTTTATACCAGGTCCAGGTATCCCTTATTAGTGTAGTGTAGGCAGTGTGAAGTAGCCAGATGCTCTAGAGGTATCTGTGGATGAGCAGCCAAGGCTTATCTAGGGGACATGCAAAGCTCATGCAATACCACTGTAGTCACACTTAGTACTTAGACACATGAAAGAAAACACTCAGTGATACAAAAATAAAGGCTCTATTTTGGTGACGCAAATTGTTAGAAATCAGCCTGGGGAGCATAAATCAAATACTAGGAAAGTGGAATGCAAAAGTCGGTCCCCCACCTGGGCAAGTGTAGTGTGTAGAGGGGAGCTGGGAGTACTAGAAAAGCCCAAAGGTAAGTACCACAACCCACCCTAGTGACCAGGAAAGCAGGAGTAAATCACAGCAACTTTCCCAGAACACACACAGAAACGAGAAGAGGAATTATGCAAAGCCTAGAGGAGACTGCAAGACACCAACAGTGGATTCCTGGACCAGAAGACCTGTGAAAGAAGGGGACAAAGTTCAAGAAGCACAGAAGAGTCCAGGGAGAAAAGGAGGCCTTGCTAACCCGGATGAAGGTGCAAAAGGAGAATCACTGGTGGAGAAGAGAAGTCAGTACTACACCCAAGAAGAGGAAGTCAGATTCCTGGAGGGTGCAAGTGATATCCCACACCGTTTTGAGAATTGCAGTTGGGTTTGCGTTGTTGCAGTCCGCCAACCAGCCTTGGCATACAAAAAGCTTACGGTTAGCGGAAAATGGCACTGCACGGGACCAGTAAGGACCAGGTGGACTCTACCCAGAAGGCAAGTCAGAGTGGGCCCTCAGCAACTCAGAGAGCCCACAGGAGACCAGTCAGTGCACACAGGAGTCACACAGCACAGGGACAAGAAAGTTGCAGAAGAGGCCCATGCAGCACTATGACAAAGGTTCTCTTGCCGCTGGAAAACCACTCAGGATGCTGTCCTTCGCAGGATGGAGTGCTGGGGGCCGGAGCTACAAGATGCATGAAGGACATGGAGAAAGAATGCCAACAAGCCTTAGCAGCTGCAAAAGACGCAGTGCATAGGGGAACTGCCTTGAGTGGGGAGGCAAGGTCTTACCTCCACCAAAGTTGGATAGTTGGAAGAGAGGACCATCAGAACCACTTCAGTCTACCACCCATGATGCAGGATCCATGCAGCTTAGCAGGAGAGGGGATCCATGCAGCCAGTCGTCGTTGCACTTGGTGCCTGAAGAAGAAGTGGAGTGACTCCTTCACCCCAAGGGAGATTCCTTCGTCCTTCTGATGCAGGCTAAAGATGGACTGTCCTCAGAGGATATGCACAACTGGGAAACTGTTGCAGTTGCTGACAGGAGCGAGAGGTACAATGAGCCAGGAGGAGTCTTGCTTCTTTGTTGCAGCTTGTAGGTTCCTGGAGGGTCCAGATGTAGTGTCTTCGGCGAAAAGTTGAAGTGGAGGATGCAGAGGAATCCTACTGGAGTCTTGCAATACGAATCTGAGGAACCACCCAAAGGAGAGACCCTGAATAGCCCTGAAAGAGGGATTGGTCACCACACCAGGTAAGCACCTTTCAAGGGATGGCTCTGACGTCACCTGCTGGCACTGGCCTCTCAGATGCTCCCAGAGTTCTCTGCCAACCTTGGAAACAAGATGGCAGAACCCATGGACCCTCTAGAGGAGCTCTAAGCACCACCCCTAGGGTGGTGATGGACAGGAGAGTGGTCACTCCCCTTTCCTTCGTCCAGTTTCGCACCAGAAAGACACCAAATGTACCCTTCAAAGCATTTTCAGTGGCCTGGAAAGGCTACCCTTCCCAAGCCTGTAACACCTATTTCCAAAGGGGGAAGGTGTAACGCCCCTCTCCCAAAGGAAATTCTTTGTTCCATCTTCCTGGGCCTGAGCTGTTCAAGTACAGGAGGGTAGAAGCCTTTATGGGAGGTGGCAGCAGCTTGGGCTGCCTGAAAACCCTCAGAAGGCTGGAATGGCAATACTGGGGGTCCTCTAAGGAGCCCCCAGAGTGCATGGGATCATCCAACATGTTTGATACCAATTACCATTATGAAGCTGGACATAAGTAGTGACCTACGTCCAGTACATGCGTAAAATGGCATCCCCGCACTCACAAAATCCACGAAAATGGGCATGGAGTTCATGGGGGCGCCTCTGCTAGTGCAGGGGTGCCCTCACACACATGTACTTTGCACCTTGCCCTCTGGGCTGGAATGCCTACCACAGGGGTGACTTATGAGTGATCTGATGTTGTGAAAATGGCAGTGAAAGGGTGCTTCCACCCTTTCATGGAGGCTGCAATGGCAGTCCTGCAGAAACCTTTGCATGGGCTCCCTATGGTGGCAAAATATTAGCTGCAGTCCATAGGGATCCCCTGGAACCTCAATGCCCTGGTTACCCAGGTAGCATGTACTAGGGACTTATAAGAGAACATGAGTATGCCAATTGTGAGTCAAATACAGAGTTTGGAGAGAAAGAGCATAATCACTGGGGTCCTGGTTAGGAAGATCCCAGTGAATAGAGTCAAGCACACTGACAATACAGTAAAACACACTGACAAACAGGCAGAAAATGGGGGTAACCATGCCAAGAAAGAGGGTACTTTCCTGCATAGTTCGCCCCAGAATCCATGCCTCACCCAACAGCCATGCAAATCAAAATATTCACGTCAAATATGATACTTATGTCTTCACAATATTTATACCACTAAGTAAAAAACCTAAAGCACTATGAAAATTAATTAAAATAAATAAACAGTCAAATAAATATGACTTCATTTATAGTCATCTTTAGGATAATTTGATTTGTAATTGAATCCGTCACATCAAGTGTGACATCAAGAGCATTATTTGTGTGAGTTACGAGTTGTTGTGGAGTAGCAAAAGGCTTTGTCACTCTCTAGCATGGTGTGCAGAGCACTGTGCTAATGTTATCCTAAAAACCTTTGCTGGAGACGCAGACATTTGTGGTGAGTCTTGGTTGTGTTCTAGGGTGCTCCATATGAAGAACCCACAGGGCCCAGCGGCCAAGGCCACACTGTGAAAGGCCTTTGGCTGTGCTTACTGGGGGGTTAACCACAAGGCCTGGGCTGCATCCAGGCCCGGTGGCCATCCCACCTAAGGCTGCCAACCCCACACTGCACATGGCCTTCAGCCATGAGCGGCAGAGACCTGGCCATGGGGACCCGATCCCCCGGAGCCTTTTTATTTAAAGGAAGCGGGGCTGCGTTGCTGCCCTCCCAGAACCTATTATGGCACTGGAGACCCCATCCATCAAAGCCATATATATTTTAAAATGGAAGGAGTGCATAGCCCCCCTAACCAAGCCTCATAACGTGCTTAGGACCCCAGGGCCTTTTTTTTATTAAGAGGGCCCTCCTCCCAGAGCCTTATTACCCCTTGGGGACCCAACACCTGAGGGCTGTTTTTAAATTAAGGTGGAGAGGGGGCTGTGTGACCCCCTCCTGAGCCTTGTTAGGCCCTGGGGAATCCATTCCCCAAGGGTCACTACTAAAACTGAAGAGGAGGGGCCACACCCCCTTCCCAAGCCTTATTAGACCCTAGGGATGCCACCCCTCTGGACCAGTATTACAATTAAAGGGAAGGGGGCTTGTGGCCTCCTCCTCAAGCCTTGCTAGGCCATGGGTGTCCCATCTCCCAGGGCACACACTTCTTAAAGGTGGGTGCCATAGGCAGGCACCCATATATTTTGTGGGGGCTGTGGAGCGAGCCCCAAGGCCTGCAGTCCTAGCCAGCACCCCACATGCTGCAGCAGCTGACATTGCTCCAATCCGCAGAGAGCAGCAACTTATGCCACTCCATGTGGGCGGGACCAATATTTTTTTCTATTTCTCTGCCCACATGAACGCGGGCAGGGAAACAGATCAAAAGTCTTTTCTCAGCCAGCAGGAAAACATTTGAAGCTCCCACTGGCTCAGAGTACACGTTGTGTTTGCTCCTGCTTGGCAGGAGTTTTGAAAACGCTGCTTTTGGTGTGGGTAGGTGTTAGAAAGGGGGTTTTTGGTTGGCAGTCAGGTTACCCTCTGTCCAAGCAAGAACCCTCACTCTAGTCAGGGTAAGTCACACACAATCCAAAATTAGCCTGTGCCCACCCTCTGGTAGCTTGGCACGAGCAGTCAGGCTTAACTTAGAAGGGAATGTGAAAAGTATTTGTGCAAAAAATCATACAATACCACAATATAGCACCACAAAAATACACCACACAGTGTTTGGAAAAATATATAATATTTATCAGGATACTTGTAGGTCAAAACGAATAAAGTTGCAATGTGAATTTGTGAAGATATCTCTAAAAAGTGATATAAAGTGTCTTAAGTCTTTAAAAAGTAAACAAAGTCTCTTTCAAGCACAAAGTACCTGGTTTGGAGTGGAAATTCTTCGCAAAGGGCCGCAGAAAAAGAGATACGTGGAAAAATAGTGTGTGCGTAGATTTTTTCCCCAGCACACACAGACTTGCGTTGTTATTTTTCACGCGGGGAAGTCGTGCGTCGTTTTCCGGGCGCGGACAGTCACTTTCTATGGGTTGCGGGGATTACCAGATGTCCCGGGTCTGTGCTTGGATTCATCTGCTTGTTTTCCGTCTGCGTGTCGTTCTGCGTGGCTGTGCGTCGAAGTTTCGCTCTCACGGCAGGCGTCGCGTTGATTTCTCCTCTGGAGGTCGGGCGGGGTTGTCCTTGTGAGGCCGTGCGTCGAAATTCCGGTCGTCCCAAAGGCGTTGCGTCGATCAGCGTCTGTGTGCGGTGTTTTTCTTGCTGCGGAACAAGCTGTGCGGCGAAAATTTCGCCGCACGAAGCGGCCAAGTGAAAAAGAGAAGTCTTTTTGGTCCTAAGACTTCAGGAAACAGGAGGCAAGCTCTATCCAAGCCCTTGGAGAGCACTTTCACAGCCAGACAAGAGTTCAGCAAGGCAGCAGGCCAACAGCAAGGCAGCAGTCCTTTGTAGAAAGCAGACAGGTGAGTCCTTTGAGCAGCCAGGCAGTTCTTCTTGGCAGGATGTAGTTTCTGGTTCAGGTTTCTTCTCCAGCAAGTGTCTGATGACGTAGGGCAGTGGCCCTGTTTTATACCCAAATGTGCCTTTGAAGTGGGGGAGACTTCAAAGAGTGGCTAAGAAGTGCACCAGGTCCCTTTCAGTTCAATCCTGTCTGCCAGGGTCCCAGTAGGGGCAGTCCTTTGTGTGAGAGCAGGCCCTCCAGCCTCCCAGCCCAGGAAGACCCATTCAAAATGCAGATGTATGCAAGTGAGGCTGAGTACCCCGTGTTTGGGGTGTGTCTGAGTGAATGCACAAGGAGCTGTCAACCAAGCCCAGCCAGACGTGGATTGTAAGGCACAGAAAGATTTCAGTGCAAAGAAATGCTCACTTTCTAATAGTAATATTGAATCTGACTTCACCAGTCAGCAGGCTTTTGTATTACCATTCTGGCCATACTAAATATGACCTTCCTGCTCATTTCAGATCAGCAGCTGCCACTTCAACACTGTATGTGGGCAGCCCCAATGTTAGCCTATGAAGGGAGCAGGCCTCACAGTAGTGTAAAAACGAATTTAGGAGTTTTACACTACCAGGAAATATAACTACACAGGTACATGTCCTGCCTTTTACCCACACAGCACCCTGCTCTAGGGGTTACCTAAAGCACACATTAGGGGTGACTTATATGTAGAAAAAGGGGCGTTCTAGGCTTGGCAAGTACTTTTAAATGTCAAGTCGAAGTGGCAGTGAAACTGCACACACAGGCCTTGCAATGGCAAGCCTGAGACAAGGTTAAGGGGGCTACTTAAGTGGGTGGCATAACCAGTGCTGCAGGCCCACTAGTATCATTTAATCTACAGGCCCTAGGCACATATAGTGCACATTACTAGGGACTTATAAGTAAATTAAATAGTCCAATTAGGTATGATCCAAAGTTACCATGTTTAAAAAGGGAGAGAGCATATGCACTTTAGCATTGGTTAGCAGTGTTAAAGCGCGCAGAGTCTAAAAACCCAGCAAAACAGGGTCCTAAAAGTGGAGGGAGGCAGGCAAAAAGTTTGGGGTGACCACCCTAAGGCAGGTCAGGTCTAACAGTTGGGAAACCACTATCTCTGGGGAGTGTACTCCCCGGAACATAGCTAATGAGTCGGCCCTGGGAGATGGTGTCCCTGGGGTCATTAATGGCTCTGGGAGGATGGCTGCATGGCCCCTCTCCTTTACATTAGTTCTGGGTAACAAAGGTCTTTAGAGGCTCAGGGAGGGGGTCCCCTCCCCTACAAAAAGTAGGCCGGGGCCTGGGGGAAGGGGTTCCTGGGCCCAAAAGCAGACCAAGGGGACCATATGCTCTCCTCCCCTGCAAAAAGATGCTTGGCAACATTCCGTCTACCCCCTAAAAAAGACCAGGGGGTATGGGGTCTCCAGAGATGAAATGGGCAGGGGTGTTGGGCCACGCATGCCCTCTTCCAAAAAATAAACTCCTCTTTTCCTCAGGCCCTGGCCCAAAGGGGGGTGGGAGCAAAAACAAGCACAATATATGTATCTTGCTATGCATTAATGGATTCTCAACGGATTTGAAGTCCCCTTGAGTGGGGTCGCCAATGGGTGGTTATAGTTAGGATTGTGTTTCCATAGGAAATGCATTTGGAATGTTGTTAATAACTTTGGTGGTGTTTGAGGAATATGCACCAAAGTTTCCAAAAAGAGCTACATTTTGACTAGTTTGTGCATGGACATTTTTGGGTTGATCAGTCAAGTAGGGACCAAGAAAAAAGACGGGTATCAATAGCACCACTTTTGTTATAGTTAGAGCAAAGTATTCAAACGAAAGGTATTTTTTTAGGGGTGAGCGCAAAGCGCTCCAACCCCTGTAGTTATCTCTCTTTGGGCTTCCAGCCATGCCCATGTCACGTCAGTCACTTTCATTGGTTTGTGGGCTTGCCTTTTAAAATCCGCTTGCTTTCCTTTGTGAAAGGCATGCCTTTTCCGGTGTTTAGCCCACCCACACAGCACCGGTAAACTACTAAAAACATACGAGGCTCGATGTTTTCAGCATGGCTTCCGGACTACTTTATCTGTTTATTTTCCACGCAGCGCGATCACGCTGGGGTTTACATAGTGCAATCACGCTTGCTTTTTACCTTTTCAATTTCAGCACGATCGCGCTGCATTTTACATGGTGCGACCGCGCTGCATTTTTTTTTCGTTTAAATTGTGTGGCAAGAAAAGTTCAGTTATGAGTTTACAACGCTAATAGCTGTAACTCGAGCAAATGCGAGACCCGTTGCATTGAAAATTCTTGTTTGTTTTCTTCATAACTCTGGCACAGTTCAAGGAATCTGCACATAACTCCAAAAAAAGAAAAATAGTTCATTCACTTTGGGTCATTCATGCTATGTTTAGTGTTGATCTGTCAAGAAAAAAGTGGAAAATCCAGTTTTAATTGCCAACAGATTCTTTGCTGTTCAATATAGAAAAACATGGCTAAGCTATTATACCTGTCAGCTTTAGGGTGGTCCTCTTTTAAACTTGTTGCCTTCTTTCCTCCTGTTTTCCTGTTTTCACTTTTTGTTACCCTTACGACTCTCTGCACTTGTTGGAAATGGCCCCTCTGCAGGGTCACCCCCAAACTTTCTGCCTTCCTCTTTCTCATTTTCTGACCTCATTTTTGCTGGTGTTAGGACTCTGGTCACTTTAACACTGCTAACCAGTGCTAAAGTGCATGCGCTCTCTCCCTAAAAACATGGTAACATTGGCTCATACCCAATTGGCATATTCAATTTAGTTGTAAGTCCCTAGTAGAGTGCACTACATGTGCCCATGGCCTGTAGATTGGATGCTACTCCTAGGCCAAGAGCACTGGTTTTGCCACCCACATAAGTAGCCCCCTACCCATGTCTCAGACCTGCCATTGCAAGGCCTGTGTATGCAGTTTCACTGCCACTTCGACTTGGCATTTACCACATCATATGTCATATATGTCACCACTAAGGTAGGCCCTAGGTGGCCCATAGGGAAGGGTGCCATGTAGGTAAAAGACATGACATGTACACATGTGTGTTATATGTCCTGGTAGTGAAAAACTCCTACATTTGTTTGCCACTGCTGTGAGGCCTTCTCTTTTCATAGGCTAATGTTAGGTCTGCCCTCCTATTCTTTTTGAGTGGTAGATTTGGATCTGAAAGGTGTAGCCAGGTCATGTTTAGTATGGGCAGAAAGGTAATACAAAATCCTACTTATTGGTGAGGTTGGATTTTATATAACCATTTTAGAAATGCCACTTTGAGAAAGTGAGCATTTCTCTGCACTAAAATCCATCTATGCCTTAAAGCCTGTCTCCAATCCACATCTGGGCTGGGCTGGTTGACAGCCCTTGTGCATTCCACCCAGTCAACTACAAACACAGGGCACTCAGACACAGCTGTATTCATCTGCATACTGAATGGGTCTTCCTGGGCTGGACGGATGGAGGGCCTGGCACATTTCAAAGGCTAGTGGAATGCCCCCACACAACAGACTTCCAAACCCCTACTGGGACCCTGGCAGACAGACCTGTACTGAAAGGGGATCTTGTGCACTTTAAAACCACTCTTTGAAGTTTCCCCAACTTCAAAGGGATTTCTGGGTATATAAACTGACCCCACCAAATGAGACACATCTGGATCTAAACCTGCAACCTGTCAAGGAGAACTGCCTGGCTGCCCAAAGGACTCACCTGGACTGCTTTACTGTGAAGTACTGCTGCACTGCTGTTGCCCTGCTGTCTTGCTGGCCTCAGATTTTTCTAAGAAGTGCTCTCCAAGGGCTTGGATTGAGCTTGCCTCCTGTTTTCTGAAGCCTCAGGCCCTCGTTACAACCATGGCGGTCGGTGTTAAAGCGGCGGTAAGAGTGCCAATAGACCGGCGTTAATAAAAATGGAATCAAGATCATGGCGGAAACCGCCAACATAGACAGCCACTTTAACACTGCGACTGCCACAGCGGTAGAAACAAACACTGCGGCGGTCACCGCCAGCAGACAGGCGGATGACAATGTACCCCCCACACTATTATGAGAGGCCAATCCGCCACCTTTTCCGGGGAGGAACCAACGTGAACAAAAACACGGCGGAAACAGGACTTGGAAGGGAAAACACTCACCTCTACACATTCCATGAGGAACCAGGGCGCCATGGAGCCAGATCTCCAAATACTACCTGCAATAGTATTCCTGCTCCTCTACCAGGAGCACGAAAGATGGCGGTGAGGACCACGGTGAGTACTGCACCTACAACACAGGGGAGGGGGGAAGGAAAAGACAGTGACACACAGACGCAGCACGCAAAACCCCCACCCCCACCCTCACCCACAATAACATGCACACAAATACATTCTGCAACATTACATTTACACCCCTCACCCCCCTGGAAAAACGCAAGGACAAAAGGAAATTAGTTGAATGATTGTAATAAATAAAAATCCAATAGTCAAAACTTGAAATACAGTATAAACAATTATGCACACCAACTACACAAGACGGATAGAGCACCATTCATAATCCGTGGACCACTGGGCCCAAAATGCATGGGCGAGGCCCACACTCGATACTAGACTACAAACGGAGAGAACACTGCAGGGGCATCAGATCGAAATGAAACAGACACCTCATGGGGAAGGGAAGAGGGGACACCTCAGCCGGATGAGTGCAGGGCGCCAGCTCCATGGGGGGCCCCATGCCCACTGCTATATCCTGGGGAGTGCAACGCCACAGTCTGTCAAGTCTCTCAAGTGGGTGGGTTGCCCACTGCTGTATCCTGGGGAGTGCAAAGCCACAGTCTCTCAAGTCTCTCAGTGGGTGGTTTACCCACTGTTGTATCCTGGGGAGTGCAAAGCCACAGTCTCTCAAGTCTCTTCAGTGGGTGCTTTGCCCACTGCTTTATCCTGGGGAGTGCAAAGCCACAGTCTCACAAGTCTCTCCAGTGGGTGGTTTGCCCACTGCTGTATCCTGGGGAGTGCAAAGCCACAGTCTCTCAAGTCTCTCAAGTGGGTGGTTTGCCCACTGCTGTATCCTGGGGAGTGCAAAGACACAGTCTCTCAAGTGGATAACAGTCTCCACTGGTTCTGGAGGGGGCTTTGTGCCCAGAGTGCTTCATCCTGCCAAGGACGGAGGTAGTGGATGCCTTTCTCCACTGGTTCTGGAGGGGGCTTTATGCCCAGAGTGCTTCATCCTGCCAAGGACTGAAGTAGTGGATGTGATACTCCACTGACAGTGGTGAAACATGCAAGCTGCACAGGCTCCTGGAACCGACCACCAGCTCGGACGACTGACCACTGGGGATGGCAGACATGTCTGCGGTGGTGCCACTGGCTCAGGATGTTGCGGGCTGCTGGCGGTGCTGGCGGCGGTGTCTGTAGCGGCGGTGCGTGCGGCTGCCTCAGTGGAATTGGTGCTGGTGGCAGTGTCAGTAGTGGCGGTGCTTGTGGCGGGCTCTATGGCATCGGCGCTGGCGGCAGGCTCTGTGGCATCGGTGCTGACGGCGGGCTCTGTGGCATCGGTGCTGGCGGCGGACTCTGTGGCATCGGTGCTGGCGGCAGTCTTTGTGGCGGTGGTGCTGGTGGCGGGCTCAGTGACTGCGGTGCTGGTGGCGGTGCAGGTGGCGGTGCAGGTGGCGGTGCTGGTGGCGGCCTTGTCTGCCATGCAGGTTGGCGTCGACGTGGACCTGCCCTTAATTTTCTGGCCCTTCCCCACCTTGGATGGTGGGGCAGCTGTCTTGCCACTATACACTTTTGTTTTGCCTGAGCCCTTGGTGGCAGGTGTTTTCACCTTCTCCCTCTGGGATGTGGGCAACTTTTTTACTTTTGGAGGTGGCGGAATGTTCTTAGCCTCGCTCCGTGGAACACTGGCAGCCCTGTTGCTTGGCGCACTCCAAAAGCCTGCAGTTGCTGGCACCACTGTGCCCGGTGATGTGGTGGCTGAGGTGCTGGGTTGGGACCTGGAGAGGCGGGCCCTAGGGGATGGACGGGGGTGAGGTGTAGGGAAGAGGTCAATATTAGTTAGGAAAAGCTTTTTAGACACACTGGAATGGGTAGATGGAGGGGGTTTGGGAGTGGAGGAAGAGGTAGTGGTTGTAGGAGGTGTACGTTTGCTGACTTTGGGTGAAGGTGCATGGGCTGGAGGCTGTTGTGAGGTGGATGGCTGTTGGGTGGGTGTGTGGCTGAGTTTGTGTACTTTGGGAGGAGGGCTCACAGACACACTGGTAGAGGACACAGGGGATGTGTGAATGGTAGTGGGGGTGGTGAGTGCACGTGAGCGGTGTGTGGTAATGGGTGTGCTGGTGATGGAGGTAGTGGCTGAAGATGTAGTGCATGCAGGTGTGAGTGGAGACGAGACTGGGAGGGAGGAGGGAGACGTGGAGGAGGGGGACACAGTGCAGGCAGTGGATGTTGGTATGTGTGCATGGGTATGATGCTTGTGTAATTCCTGTGGGATGTGTGGTGCTTATGTTTGCCAGAACCACCCCTGTATGTTGATGTGTGTGCATGTTGGTCTGATGGTGTGCTTGGGATAGGCTGAGGTACAGGGGATTGGGTCTGGGTGGAGGAAGTTGGAGGGGGGAGGCTGGACACACGGACAATGGCTGTCATTAGTGCTGAGGCAAGAGCCTGAAATGCTCTCTGTTGGGCTGCCTGGCCAGAATGAATGCCCTCCAGGTATGCATTTGTTTGTTGCAACTGCCTCTCAACACCCTGGATGGCATTCAGAATGGTAGACTGCCCAACATTGAGGGATCTCAGGAGGTCAATAGCCTCCTCACTGAGGGCAGCAGGGCTGACTGGGGCAGAGCCTGAGGTGCGTTGGGCAAAGGAGATGCCCACCCTCCTGGGTGAGCGGGCACGGGACACACGCTGAAGGGCTGCTGGGAGGGCAGTGCTGGTAGGGGGGTTGCAGCTGTACCTGTTGATGCGGGGGGCACAGAGGGGCCCACCACTGCAAGGGAGCTCCCATCAGAGGAAGAGTCGCTGTCGCTGATGTCACCTCCTGTCCCCGCTGTGGAGTTCCCCTCGCCCTCCGTCCCACTGGTGGCTTCAGACTCCATTGTCTCGCCCTCCAGGGCCACATGGGATGCAGCTCCCTCCTGCTCCGGTGCCACTGCTCCTCCGCCTGATGATGCTAATGCACAGAAGAACAGGGAGACCACAAAAAGGAGGGGGAAGACAGAAGAAAGACATGTTCAGTGCATGCAATACCACTACCGTTGGTGGACACTACAGACACAGCAGCCCTCTGCACTATGTCTTGCACATAGAGTTCCCTAATTAATCACGGGGACATGGGGTACAAGGCCTATGCCCGATTGCTGCACACATGAAAGTCACAGGAGCCTGACTAGGTGTAGATGGCTCTTACCACTGGTGGGGTTGGGGTGCCACATAGCCTGCCTCACAAAGGGACCTTGCCTAGAAAACTCGCCCTGGCCTAGGGGAACCCACTTCCCACCTCCCCCACCCAGACACCTCGTAATGCGTGCGGAGTAAAATGGATGTGACTCTACTCACCCCCTTGTGGCTGCTGTGATGCCCTCAAGCGCCCATCCAACTCCGGATAAGCCATCGCCAGAATCAGGAACATCAGGGGAGTCATGGTGCGACGGGGATCCCTCCCACATTGGGAGGCCACCCCCAGCTGGGCCTCCACCATCTTCTTGCTCCAGCAGCGAATGTCCTCCCATCTTTTACGGCAGTGGGTGCTCCGTCTGTGGTGGAACCCCAGGGTCCGGACGTCCTTGGCGATGGCACGCCAAATATCCTTCTTCTGGTGGGCGCTGACATGAATAGTACAGGGGAAAAGGATAATCTTTAACCGTCCGGACCGTCACCGTCATTGACCCACGTTCCCACCCTTGCCCTGACGCACATACACTCACCGTCCACTCATGCAGGCCTCAGTCCCCCCGTATCTTCCATGTACACCACTCCAAACAGTCATTGCCCATACAGCATGCTCACAGTGTACTAACCTGTTTGTCTGGAGGACCGTAGAGTAGCGTGTACTGGGGGAGGACCCCATCCACTAACTTCTCCAACTCCCCCGAAGTGAAGGCAGGGGCCCTTTCCCCAGACACACGAGCCATCGTCTTTTCCAGACTGAGATCACAGCAGCACTTGCAGTGTAGGCCCTCTCCTGTTGAAGGTCAGGTATCAAGTGAGTGAACAGACGGAAAATGGCAGTCACGTCTGCGGCGATGCGTACTGTCACCGCCAGCGTACATCGTCATTGGCCCCTAGGACCCATAGGGTCCAATGTTAACCAATGCAGGTTTGCGGCGCGGTCTTCGAATGCCTACTGCGACGCTGTAGAATGCCAGCACAGTTACCTCATATCCCCTTGTCCCACCTTACAGGTCAGGCAGCCGCCATTTCAGGGGGCCACATGGCATTAATTTTAAATGCGTCACACCTATCTAGGCCTTTGTACACACAGTGACAGGCACATTGCGGATTGACAAGTGTGTGCAATAATTATTTTTTTAATACCTCAGTGTTGGCTGACTCTCTTCTCGCTGTTCTTATCCATAGGGCAGGTGAGGAGATGGCGACATCCTCCGGTGTACAGACCGCTGGTGGACCTGTCGACAATGGAAGAGAGACATGTAATAGTCACCTACAGACTTGATCGTGCAACAATCCATGAACTGTGTGCCCAGTTGGAGCCAGACCTGATGTCAGCAATCTGCCATCCCACAGGGATCCCCCCTCTAGTGCAGGTCCTGTCAGGACTCCATTTCCTGGCAAGTGGGTCTTTTCAAACTACAGTGGCCATTGCATCAGGGATGTCCCAGCCTATGTTCTCAAAAGTGTTGTCCAGAGTGTTGTCTGCCCTGCTGAAACACATGCGCAGCTACGTCATTTTCCCTCAGGTGGAGGATTTGCCCACAGTGAAAGATGAGTTCTATGCCCTGGGACATATCCCCAACATCACCGGTGCCATTGATGGGACACATGTGGCCTCGGTAACCCCCCCACAGGAGTGAACAGGTGTACAGAAACCGGAAGAGCTACCATTCGATGAATGTGCAGATGGTGTGTTTGGCCGACCAGTACATCTCCCATGTGAATGCCAAGTTTCCAAGCTCAGTGCATGATGCTTACATTTTGAGAAATAGCAGCATCCCTTCTCTGATGGGGCAACTCCAGAGACACCATGTGTGGCTAATAGGTGACCCTGTACCCTGTGAATAGTTGTCTGGGTCTGGGGTTGTCCCTAAGGGTTAGTGTGTGTCTAACAGTTGTCCTGTGACATTTGCTGGTGACTCTGGGTACCCCAACCTGTCATGGCTACTGACCCCAGTGAGAAATCCCAGAACAAGGGCAGAGGAATGCTATAATTAGGCACATGGGCAAACTAGGAGAGTGATTGAAAGGACCTTCGGCCTCCTGAAGACCAAGTTCTGGTGGCTCCATATGACAGGTGGTTCTCTCTGCTACTCACCAAAGAAGGTGTGCCAGATCATTGTGGCTTACTGTATGCTGCACAACCTGGCTTTGCGACAACAGGTGCCTTTTCTGCAGGATGATGGTCCGGAAGGAGGTCTTGTGGCAGCTGTGGAGCCTTTGGACAGTGAAGAAGAGGAGGAGGCAGAAGAAGAGGATATCGACAACAGAATCAATGTTATCTAGCGATACTTCCAGTGAGACACAGGTAAGAAGATGTCACTGGCTCACACATCTAATACAATTGTTAGACCTATCATATGTCTGTCACTTTCACCCAGTGTATGGACCCTGACTTGTCACTTTGCCTTTCCATTTCACAGATGTGGGTCCCACTGTGTGACCTCTGCTATATTACCTCATGGACTAGAGCTGTGTGACATCGGTATGTTGACAGTACAATCGACATTGCTATTTTCCTTAGTTATTGCAAATACACATTTGTGAAAGCACAGACTGACTCCAGATTGTTTTGTGATTCAAGAGTGTTTACTTCAGTGCAAATTAGTGGAGGGGGTTGTAAAATGGGCAGGGGTGATGGTGGAAGATTGTCCATGGCAGAGTCCAGTCTATTTGTTTCAAAGGTGCATTGTCCAAAGGGGCATAGGAATTGGAGCTAGGGCAGTTGATGGATGGACAGGGTGATGAAGTGGGACAGAAGGATGACAATCAGGGTGGTCTCATTTCCTGGTGGGGGTCTTGGCATTGTTCTCTCTGTCTCTGTCCTGGATCTCAGGGACCGTTTACGGGGTGGTTCTCTATCTGCAGGGGGTGGGGTGCTGGTGTCGTTTTCCTGTGGCGGTGCCTCCTGTCCACTAGCACCAGTGGAGGTGGTGGGCTGTTCATCATCCAGGCTAGTGTCAGGGGCCCCCTGTTGTGCCACAGTGTCCCTCCTGGTGTTCACAAGGTCCTTCAGCACCCCTACAATGGTGACCAGGGTGGTGTTGATGGACTTGAGTTCCTCCCTGATCCCCAAATACTGTTCCTCCTGCAGCCGCTGGGTCTCCTGAAAGTTGTCCAGTACTGTTGCCATCGTCTCCTGGGAATGATGGTATGCTCCCATGATGTTGGAGAGGGCCTCGTGGAGAGTGGGTTCCCTGGGCCTGTCCTCCCCCTGTTGCACAGCAGTCCTCCCAGTTCCCCTGTTTTCCTGTTCCTCTGTCCCCTGAACTGTGTGCCCACTGCCACTGCCCCCAGGTCCCTAATTTTCTTGGGTTGGTGGGTTTGCCTGGGTTCCCTGTAGTGGTGGACACACTGCTGCTTGACGTGTGCTGGGGACAGAGGTGTGGGCCCGCTGGGTGAGTGCTGTGCTGGTGTTTCCTGAGGGGGGTGGCTCTGTGGTGGCATGTGCCAGTGTCAGGGGAATCGACTGTCCCGAAGTCCCAGATGGGCCGGGCTGGTCATCTTGATCCAGTTGGGCAGAGCTGCTGTCATCACTGTGGGCCTCTTCTGTGAGGGGAGTGGACATGTCTGGAACCTCCTGTCTGGTGACATTGGGTAGGGGTCCTGCAGGGGTGTAAAGGCATGATTATTGCATCTGTGTATGCCATTGTGTGAAATGGGTTGGTGACTCTGTACTCCAGTGCTTGCATTCTTGTCTAGGAACTTGTGTGACAGTTGGTTTGGGGATCTCTGTGGGTATCTGTAGTGGACATGCTTTGGTGATGGGCATCCATGCTTTGTTGTTGCATGCAGGGCTTGGTATTGGGATGGGTGGGTTGTGATAGTGGGGCATATGTGAGGTGTTGGAGTAATGGGGGTGAGGGTGAGGGTGGGGTGTGTGATTGCATACAGGTAGGGTGGGGGATGTAATTGTTAAGATTTGACTTACCAGAGTCCATTCCTCCTGCTACTCCTGCGAGGCCCTCAGGATGCAGTATAGCCAAAACCTGTTCCTCCCATGTTGTTAGTTGTGGGGGAGGAGGTGGGGGTCCGCCGCCAGTCCTCTGAACTGCAATCTGGTGTCTTGAGACCACGGAACGCACCTTCCCCCGTAGGTCGTTCCACCTCTTCCTGATGTCATCCCGTGTTCTTTGAGGCTGTCCCACTGCGTTGACCCTGTCTAAGATTCTGCGCGATAGCTCCATCTTCCTAGCTATGGAGGTGTGCTACACCTGTGATCAAAATAGCTGTGGCTCTACCCGGACGATTTCCTCCACCATGATCCTGAGCTCCTCCTCAGAGAACCTGGGGTGTCTTTGCGTTGCCATTGTGTGGTGTGGGTGATGTGTGAAGTGCTGTGTGTTGTGATGTGTGAGGGGATGTGTTTGTGTGTGTTGTCTGAGGTGCGTGGATGTTGTGTGAGTGATGGTGTTCTGTGCCTGTTGATGCTAGTATTGTTGATGGTGGCGTCTCTCTGTGTGCTTCTTTCTCAATTTTTGTCGTAGGGGTTTGTGGGTGAGTGTTTTATATTGTGTTGAGTGGGTGGGAGTGGTGTGTGTATGTGTATCAGGTGTGTGTATTTTGAATTGTCCAATGTGGGTGTATTTTGTAAGTGTGTGTGTATTTTGAGCGCGGCGGTGTGTACTGCCAATGGCATACCGCGGATGAAAACCCGCTGCATGGATTTGTGGTGTCGTGATTGTGTGGGTGTATTCCTGTTGGCATGACAGTGGAGGTTTTGTTATCGCCAGTTTATCACTGACCTTTGCTGTGGCGGACTTGTGTGGGTGTCTGGATTTTGGCGTATTCCGGCCTGTCGGTCGTAATAGCTGTAGCGGAATTCGGCCGCCGCAGCAGTGTGTTGACAGTCTTCTGCACAGCGGTTAGCGGGATTTACCGCCAATGTTGTAATGAGTGCCTTAATCTCTTAAGGAAACTCCATGTGCCTCAAAAATCGATGCAGAGCCTGCCTTGCAACAAGAAAATCACCGCACAGCCGAACCGGAATGACACAGACTGACTTCCTGAGATTAAGATTTGACGCAGCACCTGCATTGCGACCAGAAATTAGACGCCCATCCCTACCAGATTGACGCACAGCCGAGGCAGAACGACGCAGCCCGACTTCCTGAAGGAAGAATCGACACAGTGCCTGCTGTGCGACAGAAAGTTTGATGGATCACCTACCAGATTGTCGCAACGCCTTTGACTTCTTCCACACAATATCCCTGGGCATCAAAAAAATCCCTGCATCACAGTGAGGACTGTGAAGACTGTTCACTGGAAATCAACTCAAAGCCCTTTGCAGCGTGGAAAGAAATGATGCATCGTCCGTGCCGCGTTGGAAAATTCGATTCACACCCTATTTTTACATGCATCTCCTTCTCTGCGGTCTCTGTGCATGTTATTTTTTTACGCTAATCTGGAACTTTGTGCAAACAAGAAACAAATGTTTATTTCTAAGATTTAATCTTACAAAGGTGATGTCTCAACTTGTGCTTTTTGAATCTTTATCATTTTAACCTTAATTTAACCGGACAAATATCACATATTTTTCTAAACCTTTGTGGTATATTTTTGTGGTGTTTTCACTGTGTTACTGTATGATTTATTGCACAAATACTTTATACATTTCCTTCTACGTTAAGCCTGACTGCTCAGTGCCAAGCTACCGGAGAGTGGGCACAGGATAATTTGGATTGTATGTTATTTAACCTGACTAGGATTGTGGTCCCTATTGGGACAAGTAGAGACCCCATTTCTAACAGCACTTTACTACTGATAACCAGTGCTAAGGTACTTGTGCTCACCCCATAAAACATGGCAATATTGGCTTAGACCTGGCTGGCATAGCTTGCAGCCTGTATGCAGTTTTAAACTGCCAATTCAACTGGGTAAAATAATCCCCTTTCCAAGCCTAAAACTCAATTTTCATTACTGATCTGTCACTGATCAGTCATCTCTAACGTAGGTCCTAGACAGCCCATAGGGCATGGTGCATTGTAATAAATATGTCCGACGTGTGCTTTTAAGTTGTACATGTCCTGGTAGTGAAACATTCACAGATTTGTTTTTCACTACTGTGAAGCCACAGTAACAGTAGGTTACCTTATTATGTTTCATAAGTGATAACTTTTGTTTGGAAGCAGGTAGAAATGTCATGTTTAGTGTCTAGGGAATTGTAATTTTAAATAATTTTTAATGATAAAGTTGGCCTTAAAGTCACAATGCTGAAAATGCCACTTTTAGAAAGGTGGCATTTTCTTATCCTAAACATTTGGTGCCTTCATCCTGTTGTATTGCTTAACTAAGAGGACACAATCCCAACATAATTCAGCACTCTTAGTCTACGCAATTAATTAATTAAGGCACTTCTCAAATATCAAATAAAAGTCATACAAGTATACAAGACTAAGCATGTAACTCAAGTGTACATACAAAGATAAATGCATATATCAGATGGTTAACAAATGTGCAATGCAATAATAGAGAGAGCAAGTATGCATGAGAGAAGTAAACAAGATTTTAAAACACTTCAATTATTGAGTTGAATTCATCATCCTCACCAGCACGACAGAGGGAGCCCTGAGGGAGCCCTCAAATCAGTGAGGAAGGAGGCCCAATCAGGATCACAAATCAGATCCCGGGCAGCACATCCACTCCACAGGGAGCTCCTACCTGAGCACCAAGTGGCCCCATATTTACAACTTTAAAACACCTCAAGAAGAAGCTTCTAGAAACCCCCTCTGTAATGAAATGACATGCTGGCTGCACTTCATCTGCATTGAAAACACCCATGGGAGCTGGCTAGGTGCCCAGTGTTTGTTCCGAGACATATTTGTACATTCCTGCAGTAAAAACAGTCTCAGCCTTGTGAACTCTTATCAAGTTTGCATCCCACATAATGGTGGTCATTCCGACCCTGGCGGTTTCAAACCGCCAGGGCCGGGGACCACGGAAGCACCGCCAACAGGCTGGCGGTGCTTCCAGGGCCATTCTGACCACGGCGGTAAAGCCGCGGTCAGAAAAGGTTTCCCGCCGGTTTACCCCTGGCCCAGGGAATCCTCCATGGCGGCGCTGCTTGCAGCACCGCCATGGGGATTCCGACCCCCTTCCCGCCATCCTGAACAGGATGGCGGGAGCGGGTGTTGTGGGGCCCCTGGGGGCCCCTGCACTGCCCATGCGACTGGCATGGGCAGTGCAGGGGCCCCCTAACAGGGTCCCATGAAGATTTTCAGTGTCTGCTTTGCCGTGATGTAGGTAATCACCTGAATTAGATTGTTCGACTTATCTTCAGTTGTTTCTTGGCATTAGTAGTGTTAAATATTTGTAGACAAAACACTAGCAGGAGCTGGAATGGCAACTAAACAAGAGTAAATGACCAGTGGTGCTTTTCATATATGTCATGCAAAAGTCTGACCTGTTAAGTACAATCTGTGACAAGAAGATCACCATATTCTCAGATTGGTGCAATAGAGGTGTTGATCGGCGCTGTCAGTGGAACACTTCAGGGTTGGGGGCCCTGGGTCCCTCTCGACCCCACTCGGACACAACTAAATACATTCCACATAGCACATTGAGCACAAAGGCCACAAAGTATGATCTATAAAAGAGACAAGTGTGATTATTCTCACAAGTAAAATTTATCAGCTGGCACATGTTCCCATTCTGCCTGTCCTGGTTTCATGCCTAACAGAATGTTTTCTTTTCCTTTTGTTATGATTTCTGCTTGTTCAGGGGGGCGATTTGGTGATTCTTCCCATACCTTAGCACCCGGGTCTTTATCAGTGGAGCCAAGTACTCCCTCACCTCGCACTGTAAGAAGGGCTGGGGCTGTCCCCTTTTTGACTATTCCTCCATACACTGGTATAATCACAATTTGAGCAATTCTGTCTCCAGTTTGTATTATCAATCAGCATCTCCACTGTTCACTAATATTACTTTGATCTCACCCTGATAGTCAGCATCAGTCGCTCACCCCAAGACCTGAATACCCTTGAGTGCCAACCCAGATCAAGGAGCAATCAATTCAAAGTGCTCCGGGGGAGTTTGTATCCCGACTCCTGTCTCAGTGAGTACCATATCTGTTAATTTCAATTTGTACATGTTCAAAGCATGCAAATCAAGACCTGCAGCCTCTGGTGTTGCTCATTATGGAGCTAAAGCACCAAATACATATTAATACTGATTGCCACATGAGGTTGTATTTGCAATGATGGGGTTAACATTCGCATCAAAGGGGTCCCTGCGTTTGGCAAAGGTCTATTGTTCAGTATTTGTAGTGCTTCATTTAAGTTATCTCTCCAATTTTTCAAAGATCCTTCTGACAATTTTCTCAACTGAGAACTCAGCAATCCATTCATTCTCTCAATCAATCCCGTACCTTGTGGGTAATATGGAACATGATAAATCCACTCTGTATTATGTTGCAAACAGTAGTCTTGTACCAACTTGCCTTTAAAATGGGAACCGTTATCACTTTGAATCTGAAGTGGAACTCAATATTGCAACATTAACAAATCTAGTGTCTCAGTGTTTTTGGATTGGGTAGCAAGCTTGCATGGATATGCTATTAAATAGCCAGAATAAGTTTCCACTAATACACATGCATACTGACATCCTTGACTAAGTGGCATTGGTCTGATGTAATCAATCTGCCATATCTGCACTGGCAACTTTCCTCTCCGAAGTTGGCCCCTGATGGTCTGTGGTACAGATCTCTGTTGTGTGTGATGACACATAGGACATAGCATGATCCCTGCCTTGATCAAATCTAGGGGAATGTGCATCCCTCTAGTCTCTACCCACCTGCTAGTGGCTTTCTCTCACAGTGTCCACATTTTTGGTCAGCCTATTTATTAATCCCCACCAAGTCAGAATCCTGTGTTGTCACTACTGGTTCTGAGATTTTAGCCTTTTCGTCTGCAAGGAAATTAAACCATTGTTCTAGTGAGTCAGTGGGACAGTGGGCATCTACATGATATACATTAACCATGCTTTGCTCTAACATTTCTCAAATCTGTTGCCACAAGTCCTTGCCCTACACCTCCTTACATGCATTTTCCAGTTATGTATGTGCAATGTGGAAAGCCAGGTAGCTATCCCATTGGCAGTAGACCAAGAATCAGTGTAAATGTGGCATTTCCCATCTAATTCTTGTTTTAAGGCTTGGTACAAAGCATAACATTCTGCATTTTGACCACTCTTTCCTTCTCCAGTAGTGGAAAGCATATTTTGTCTTATTGGATTGTATGACACTGCATTCCAATGTCTCTTGGCCCCCACTTACTTGGCTGAACCATTGGTGAGCAATGCATGCTTCCTGTCCTCAGAGGAAAAGGACTCAAATGGCTCACCCCACTCACTGGTGACTCTCTTACCTCATACACCTCTTCTACCACCTCCTCATCCTCCATGGGGGCCTGTGCCACTTGTTCATGCAGGGCCATGGTTCTAGGTGGTTCCACTGGGGCCTTGCCCTGTATGTACCATTTTCATTTATTGACACTTGCTGCGTGTGCAAGTAGGACTCACTATTTGGTGAATTTTGGGTTACCTCATCACCCACTGTATTATCAGGATCTCGGGCCTCAGAATCACATTGTGCCCCAATGTAATTGGCACTCTCTTCCTTCTCTGCTTTTGTCACATACTCCAAATGTAAATTGTCACAGGAAACTCAGGCCCTAATTTTTACTTTTTGGTGCAAAGTTGCACCAAAACGTTTAGCACTGGCTTGCATCATTTCTGTGCACCAGCCGGGCACCATATTTATAAAACAGTGCAAGCCGGTGCAAAGTGTAGGCTAGTGTAAAAAAAAAAAAATTATGTTAGTCACGTGGGGCTGGCGGCATGTAAGAAGGGGGTTTGGCACCAAAAATTGACGTTAGGCAGGTTAGAGTAAAAAAAAAATGACTCTAACTTGCCTAGAGTCATTTTCTGACACAAAACTATCCATACCACATGACTCCCGTCTCAGAAAAGACAGGAGTCATGCCTACCACCTCAGTGGCCAGCACAGGGGACCAGGATCCCTTGGGCATCGCCCCTGCACCCAGTGCACTTAGGGGGGCCCATTTTGGGCCCCCAATGGCACTGTAAAAAAAAGAGATACTTACCTGTACTTACTTATACTTACCTGGGATGGGGTCCCCCCATCCTCCGCTGTCCCTCTGGTCTGGGTGGGGGTGTCCCATGGGCCTTGGGAGGGCACCTGGGGGCTTTTTCCATGGTGTTCCACCATGGAAATAGGCCCACAGGTCCTCTAACGCCTGCCCTGACCCAGACATTAAAAAAAGGTGCAAAGCACGCTTTGCACCATTTTTTGATCCCTTCTCCCCCGTGCGTGAGTTTTGCACTAGAGGATAAATAAGGCGCTAGGGCCTTGGAGTCATTTTTTGCCCAGGAACACCTACCTTGCATCTCACTGACGCGAGGTAGTTTTCCACAGGCAAAAAAATTACTTTAAATCCAATAGTTTGGCGCTAGAGATGTCTAGCGCCAAAATATAAATATGGAGTTAAGTTTGTGCCGGATTTCCATAAAAACAAATGGCACAAACAGGGTATAAATATGCCACTCAATTTCTCCCTCCTGTGCTGGCCACCGGTCTAAAGTATGTTGAATCGCCTCTCTTGTGTAGCCATTTTAGTTATAGCTCCATGCACGTTAGTTTAACACACTAGGCCACTGTGCACTTTGACCTAGATATATTTTATTCGGCTTTGCATTGTTATTTTTACAATAACCAGTTTTACGATCATGTTTTATTTTCATCTGTCCGACTGTTTTTGCTTAGCCTAGCACTGTGTTCTCAAACAATACATTTGTGATCACTCTGTGCTTTAGTCAAGGCTACAGTCTGGTTCATTGCCGGTAAATGTGGTAGAAGTTTAGTCTCCAACATTCGTAGAAAATACACATCCTTACATAGGGACATTTTCTTAGAACATCAGTTGTGTTAATTATAAAAACAACTTCTAGTCCCATTACACGTCAAGAGGGAGATTCCAGCCAGGGAACCACAACTGTATGCTGAATGCTTCGCTGCAGATGCCAACCCAGACTTACGGCCTTTGCTCAGGTATGATGGTTGATGTCCTCCCAGGGGAACCTGAAAGGCAGGATTAGAGCTTAACATGACGTGCTCGAAATATGATTAGATAGGAAATAGTCTATCGACTCTAGTGGAAGTATGATAGCATTTTTATTATGCTTCACTCTCATCGTCACCATTTTAATATTGTTGTGTTGTGTCATTCTGGTTATTGCAGCTCACGCTTTGCTATCTAAAATGCAGTTGTTTTATTAAACCAATCTTTAAAACTTATACTGCTCTTATTTCCATTTATATATGAGACCGAATTGTGAATGAGCGAACCGGATGCGACCTGTGTGACCACGACTTCCCTGAGAAGTATGATATGTCATGCGCTCGGCTGCCCAATCATCTCTACCTTTCAGGTGAGATGAGGCACTACTAGTTAGCCAGAGCAAAGCCCGGATTTGGAGCGACAGGTGTCACCCACCGTGGGTCAGACTCAGTCTCCCACACTGTGGACGATCTTGTTGCTCAAAATACAGTAGTCTCATTAGAATAATGAGAGCCTACGTGACACCTCCTTTGCCAATTCAAATGCTCACTGCTGCTGCTCCTTTCCCCATTCAATTTTCATGTTCTTTCCTAGCCTCTTTGTACAAAGGGGCCAAAATCTGACTCAAGTGAGGGACATGCTGCCTCCAGACACCAAACAATGCAATGAACTGCTGGGTTTCCTTCTTATTGCAGGGTGTAGCAAATTCCAGTATATTTTGTTTTTCACCTGCAGCAACACCTCTCTATGTCCCTGAGCCCACTGAATTCCTAGTAACTTCACACTTTGGGATGGACCTTGTACCCTTTTGGGATTTATCTCCCACCCCTTGCATTGCAAATGTTCCACAATCCGGTCCAACTGAGTCTGCACCTGTTCTTGGGTTTCTCTCTATACCACCACGTCATCAATATAATGAGAAAGCTGCACTCCTGGAATGACAGGTACTTCATCCATGTGTTATGCCACCAGCTGGTAACTGATTGATAAGGCTATGTACATAGGCCATTGGAAATGTAAAAATGTAAACTGTCTCCCAGACCATGAGAAAGAAAACTGCCACTCTGTTATGAGATTTAAACAGGCTGTATTTCATCAGCGTCGAAAACACCCATAGGAGCTGGCCAGGCTCTGAATTCTTCTTCTGAGAAAGTTTTGTGCATTTCTGTGGTAAAAACTTATCAAGTCCGCATCCCATATTATGTTTCAGCACTGTCCGACCCTTCGATGGTGAAGGGAAAACTCCTGTGCTGCCCTGCAACCACAGCGGGCACAAAATGTACTCCCCCACACAAAATGGAGTTGATGGTCAAACCTAAGTACCATCACACCTGTTTCCTGGGTCATATGACTAGGTGTAGTTGGCAGTTGGCCTTTGTGTATCCCACCCAGACAGCCACACAATAGAGTTACTGGGTGTTAACCGGATGGTTCATCCAAGGCAGGATAGGAGAGCGGAGCTGTGCACCGCACAATTAAAAAAATTATAACTCTGGTTCTACTAACAATGTCATTTTGGTGTCAAATAATTTTCTAAATTTGACTGTATTTTTCTAATTTAGTGTGGGGTTGTTTCTTGTGTTGTGTTTTCACTTTATTGCTGTTTAAGTGGTGCATAAGTACTTTATGCACTACTTTTAGGTTAAGCCTTACTGCTTTTGTGCCAAGCTAACAGAGGATTAATTAGGTTAATTTAGGGACTCTGTGTTATTTACTGTATCAAGTATTATGGGTGTTCCTTGAGTAAGGATTGACCCCCTCAACCAGCAACTTTGTTGCTTTGTGGTGGGATACAATTCCTGTGTTTGTACAGTACCATGTAGTGATTAATTCAACAATAAAATCCCAAATAAATAATTTTATACCATAGTCAACCCTTTTTTCAATTCTCCTCCTTTGGCCATTTATTGCATTCTTCCTGTACAGTCTGTGACTCTAACTCTGCCTGTAAGCATGACATTTGAATTCCTTCGCCTGGAGAGCTACACTGCAGCTGCATGCTGAAGATTCTGCAGGAAGAGAGAGCTTTCAGTAAAAAGGAGCTCCAAAAAGAAGGAGCTTTAGAAGGCCCTCAAGGCCTATGAAGAGGACCACCAGCTGCTATACACAGAAGAGGAGAAGGAGGCTATGGAAGAGCAAGAGGAGGACCTGGTTGCAGTTCCTGAGCTGCAACACTCAGAGGAGGAGTACAACTCACCCTCAGGAGTGGAGCCCCTTGTCAGGGTAGGGATCCTAGTGTCTTCTGGTGGTCTGTCCCCAGAAGAGCTGGAGGACAGAAAAGCTGAACTGGAGATCAGGCTGCCGCTGCCCAGATTTAAATTGAAGGCAGCCAAGGAGGAATCTGCTACTAAAAGTGTGGCTGAGGAGGCCACCCGGCCCTTGAGCAAAAGGAGTTAGCCATGCAGGGTAGAAAAACTGCCCATGAGCTAAGTCTCCGTGAGATAGACGTCAGAGCCAAGCAAGTGGAGACCAGCAAAAACGTGTGGCAGTGCACCCTCGGTGTCTACTGGAGAGGTGAGACTCTGCCCAGTCTATGTGGTGATGACATAGCTGAATAGTTTTCTGTATATGGGGTAGGTTTCAGGATGCACATGGTCCAAGAGGGGGATAAGGGAGCAAACTTGTGGATACACATGCCCACCGTGGTGATGGACACCATTCTGACACTAGAGGAGGTACACAAACTCTCAAACCAGTGGATAGATTTCTTGGATTATTGCAACAGTGCACTGGGTGGCTGAATAAGGGGAAGCAAATTAATGAATATATTGGGCTGTACTATCTGATTCTGAGAGAGCACATGTTCATTACCTGTTTTACAGAGCTGCAGTAATTTCATTAGGGAGCTTGCTAAGCAGGCAGACCTATGTGCCTACATCAGTGTGTCCGAAAAGGAAAATGGGGGGAGTCCCAAAGAGGGGGTGAAGGTCCTCATTCTTCACTGCAAGTTCATCCAGCAGCTCCCCAGTAACAATGCCTCCTCCTTGGACATGGCAGTCAAATAATTTATTAAAATTTACTCTATTTTCTAAATTAGTGTGGGATTTTTATGTGTTGTGTTTTCACTTTATTACTGTTCACTTTCAGTGTGACCACCCGCTACAAACGGCCTTTGGTTGTGCATAGCTGGGGATTGGCTGCAAAGCTTCATTTATGGTCATGTGCAATGGAGATTAAAGGCAGGACCTCACCTTTTTGTCAATCTCACACCAACCAATGTACTGCAGTATTCATATTTTATGTACTCATGAATGAATTGGTACTGCATTATTATTATTTTATGTACTCATTAATGTTATTCACTAGCGTATGAGTGAAGTTCTCAGTCCACAACTGTTCCATCTCTTAGTTTGAAGTTCTGCATCATAAGTAAAGGGAACTCCACACATGGAAGCATATTTTTTTAATGTAAATGTAGGAGGGACAAAGTATTGTGAAAGGGAAATGGGGAATAACTAACAATAAATGGGTAAAGGAAAAGGGAACTGCTGGTGTCAAAACAAACCCACAAAAGTGTTAGCCACTTGTTATTCTTACCTATCTCTGCCACAACAGTATTACTGACAAAGTATCCCAGCCTGGGAGTAAGTCACACGCCACGCCCTTGGCAATCCTGGCCTCTGCAAGTCACTCACATATACATCAATTGCAGCAGGTAGTAACACTAGTACCACATGCTGAAAATAGTAACATTAAAGTAAGCATATTCTTCATGACAAAATGTATTTAACAATTGTATTTATTAATTTTTTTTAAATTACAAAAAAAACAATGACACACTTACTAAAGGATGTGTGAAAGTATGAGATATTTCTATGTCACAAACATAGCCAAAGGGCAGTGGAGCTCTGTGCGTGGTCAACGTCCAATATTAAGTCAATAAGTTAGGCAGATGTAACAACTTTGTGTTCTCTAAAGTGGTACATCTACAATTCTTCAGTTGAGCAGTGTTGTGGCGATCCTGATGGTTGTGGAAATGTTGTTTCTAGATCCCGGATGCAGAGATGGAAAAGCCCTTGATGTCTTGTTTTTTTCCTTGTTTACACTTCTTAGTCTGCAGTCTGATGGTGTTCTGGCTAAGATAAGCATTTGGTCGTATTGGACTGTAAATGATGCAATTGGTTTTGAAGATGATTTCGGGCTGGCACGTAAAGCCAAACAGGTTCGATCAGGATAGGGTGGTGTGACCCTATTTATTCAGGCCCTGGATGAGATGTGTCATGGAGTGTAGAATGCCCTTGAGGGTAGTAGGCCATTGAGAGCAATAACATCATCCAGGCATGATGTAAGATGATTTAAACAGCAGTTTAAAAGTCTTAATGTGGGAGAAACAGTTATACATTCTTTAGGTGAGAGAGCTCATACTAGGCAGTCTACATGTTTTTTGCCAATTTGTTCCTTGAGGGTGAGGCTGATGTCTAGGGTGAATCCAAATTATTTGGCGTTCAGAGAACATTTGGGTTTTAATCTTTTAAGGTTAATTTCACTGATCTAGATTTGTACTGTTGTTTGTTCTTGTAAACAACAGGAATTCTGTGTTGGCTGGGTGCTGAACATCCAGGTCTGTATGATGTGCAGGCAGTGTTTTAGGTGCTGGGTGTCTGAAGCAGAGGAGACTTTCAGGTACAGATGTGTGCATCAGCATCTGGGTGAATCTTGATGTTAATAATCTGTGAGAAGAGCACCAATTGGCTCCATATAGAAGTTGAAGATGACATGAAGCAGTTTGGTACTAAAGGGAGTCCATCTTTTGGAGCCCAGAGGAGTCCATGTGAACAAATGTGTCTTTTAGAATGCTAAGAGGAGAACTGATGAAAGACATTGTTGGTCGACTGTGAAAGGCAGCTGAGAGGTGCAGTATTATTAGGATGCAGGGATCATCTTCATTTTTGGTCACAAGCGCATTGTCTAGGAAGTGTAAGGTAGTCTCGGTGCTGCACCCTGATCTGGATCCAGACTGGTCATGCAGGAAACGGTTAGCATTAATATGATTACTGTGATGTTGGAGCTCCAAGTAGCTAAAAGTAATAGAGAGCACATATTAGAACAAGGCATTTCTCACAATAAAAACACCTGCTAACTGCAAGGTTGGAGTGGGAATCTAGCAGTCATGTCTCCACCATAACCATCAACTTTAAAAAAGAAACCAGTCACACAGATTGTCCATATAAGAAAGCAAGCCACAGAGCTAAAATGCTTTTCATCATGTTAGTGAATACATTTAATCCCTTGCCCCTCATTCTGAGGGATATTTATTTGAAAATGACAGATAGCATTTATCAGCAGAGGACTGCCATCTTTAGTATGTGACCACAGCTGCCTAGCAGGAAGAAATGAAGAAGGCGATGGCTGCTGAGCAGGTGATATCTTAGGGCCTTCAAGAAGTGGTGATAGAGGTGAAGGCTGACTAGCACAGGAAGGTCTGCTGCTTCCTGTCTTCGGGGCTCCACACATTTGGTCACCTATCCTCTTCGCTCTTTGTGTTTGCTTTGGTAACCCCAATTTGTCATTTGATAGGCCATATTTTACCTACCTTGGAACACCTCTATTGGCTCCTCACCAGGAAAGAGTTGTTTTTAACATTTCAGTAATTGTTATTTGGTCAGTTCATTGTAATGGACGCATTATTGTGTTTTCTAAATTTTCTCTTCATCAGGCTCATCAAACTCTAGGATCTATTGGTCAAGTTCTGCTGGGTATTCTGAAAACCAGAATAGTAAGGGGCATATTTATACTCCGTTTGCGCCGAATTTGCGTCGTTTTTTTCGACGCAAATTCGATGCAAAACTAACTCCATATTTATACTTTGGCGTTAGACGCGTCGAGCGCCAAAGTTCATGGAGTTAGCGTAATTTTTTTGCGTGAACACCTTCCTTGCGTTAATGATATGCAAGGTAGGCGTTCCCGTCTTAAAAAATGACTCCGATGCATATGCGTCATATTTATACTCCCGGGCAAAAATGACGCCCGGGAGTGGGCGGGTCTAAAAATTCTGCATTAGCGCCGGATTTTAGCGCCTGGGTCAGGGCAGGCGTTAAGGGACCTGTGGGCTCAGAATGAGCCCAGAGGTGCCCTCCCCTGCCCCCAGGGACACCCCCTGCCACCCTTGCCCACCCCAGGAGGACACCCAAGGATGGAGGGACCCACCCCAGGGACATTAAGGTAAGTTCAGGTAAGTATTTTTTTTTAAAAAAATTGTGGCATAGGGGGGCCTGATTTGTGCCCCCCTACATGCCACTATGCCCAATGACCATGCCCAGGGGACAGAAGTCCCCTGGGCATGGCCATTGGGCAAGGGGGCATGACTCCTGTCTTTGCTAAGACAGGAGTCATTTCAATGGGGGTTGGGCGTCGTAAAAAAATGGCGCAAATCGGGTTGAGGCGATTTTTTTGCCTCAGCCTGACTTCCACCATTTGTGGACGCCCATACGCCATTTTCCCCCTACGCCGGCGCTGCCTGGTGTACGTCGTTTTTTTCAACGCACACCAGACAGCGCCGGCGGCTAATTGCGTTGGCGCAGTTTTGCGTCAAAAAGTATAAATATGGCCCTAAGTATTTTTGACAGAGCATCCATTTTACGGGCCGTGGGGCCCGCTGCGCCCCTTTCTTCCGGCCTTGCGCCGTCCTCTCTGCTGTGTTGGGGACGGGAGCCCAGAACTGGGGTTCGGTTCTCGCCACGCGTTGTGCGCAGAGCGCATATTAATATTGAAGACCCACGCCCCTCGGCCTTCCACTCACCTGGTGCCCACTACTTGGCTTTCTCTCTCTTCTCTTCCTTCGGGTAGCCATTTTTTTCCTGTTTCCCCCAGCATACCTTTTTCTTCTCTGGTTCCCTGCATGCATCTGTCTCCCTTCTTATTATGGTGCTTTTCCTATCTATTCCCATTACTGCTTCCCAATCCAAGATGGCCGTTTTTCATCTTCCTGTTTGTCACTTGCTGTCTAGGGGTATATAAGGGGATTGAATTCTCTTCTCTTTGCGTTGCAACACTTCTCCTGTGGTGGTCACGCTCCAGCTGGTCTTCTATTTGGAATCCAGTTTTGGCTCCTGTTTTTTCCTGTTCTTCCTGTGTTCTTCCTGGCTGCAAGATTCAGATTTTTCTTGTGTCCTCCTTGTCGTCCCTAGCTCGGCCAGAGCCGGACCTGCAAGAACCGAGGCCGCACGCCATCTCCCTCTGGCATGGACGGTAAGCCAAAGACAAAACCTGACAGCTTCTCGGTAGCAGCTGCAAGGAAAATGAACACAATTCACCTTTGTACTAATACCTCATTGCCTTTCTTTCGTAAGGTACGGACCTCTTTTCTTTTTAACCAATACTATTAAATTTACAGAGTTTTATCTTTTTTACCCATATATTATGGTCATTTACAACGCCAAGAAACCATGGTGAATGTGCACTTTACAAAGAAATAAATAGCATATCATAACATAAAATAACATAACAAAACTTGACAGTAAATTTAGAAATGACTAGATAATCATGCGTGTATTAATGTCAGACAAATGGCTGCTTGCAGAATGTGCTTGCAAGATTTTGCCACTGTATAGTTGTGGTTCAAAGTAAAAAAAAAATAGGATTTTCTTTTTGAAAATAAAAAGTAAAATGCCACTCTCACCATGGAGTTATCTCACATGGTGAGGGATACATTATTCCTTTTTTAATGTCCCTTATCACCTGGGTTTGCTTAGCGCTGACAGACAGTAAAACAATGGCTATATGCTATGCATATGACTAAATACCTCACTCCTGTGTACTGTTAGGGAGATGCCAAGCCTATGTCAGGATTTATTAATTTCATTTTAAATCCATCCTTGCGCAACGACAAGTGTATACCATTGATTAATGTATACAATAGACGAGTTAACAGTTTCAGATAATCTCCCACATTGAGATACCTGGATCGGTTATTACAGTTAAGCAATAATCTTGGTGCAATTATAAAATTAAGAGTTTTTTAATGCCCACTTTGGACCTTCTACACTTACTGATGATTAAGCCAGTGATGAGGATGCATACTGGGGTATAGCTGTAATTGACACTAGCCCAACAAACATCTTAGGAAGACTGCCCTACAAGTTAATGATATAACCTTGTCTTATGGCTTCCGTGCATATAATTGCCGATCACCTTTGGATAGCAAGCCTGCTCCAACATTCAGAAGGGAAAAGCACAGAAACAGTTTAGATCATATTTTCATTATTTTGGCACTGTGGAGCGAGTTTGTTAATTTCAATGTGGCATCAAGAAGAAAGCGATCATGATCCCATAGTGCTTCTTGCCTGGAGTGAGAAGGACCAAGCCTGCTCTCTACATCCTTGAACCAAGATTCTCCTAGGGCTTTTTGGCTTAGATCCTCTTCCCCGATGACTCAGGGCCATAAAAGACTTGTTTTGCACCAAATGGGTTGCCCTGTCTACCCTTTCCCTGAGATCAATGTGTGCACACTTGTTTTGGTTTCACCAGATGCACCCATCTTCGCAGTGCATCAATCAAGGAGCTCTGTCTGCCCCTTTTCCATGTCATCATCATGTGCCCTGCTGTTCTATTTCACCAGATGCACCTGCCTTCATGGTGCACGGATTGGGCTTACCGTGCTGGTCCCCTTGCCGTGAGATTGCTGTGCCAGGCTGATCCCTTGCTCAGCCGTGTCATCCACAGGCCCTCAGCACAGCTCAAGAACTTTCACCAACAATGCTGAAAGGAGGAGAACCAACACTGTGTCCGTCCTGGTGAGGACAGACAGCTGGGCCAGTCCCTTTTCTCTCCACGGAAGGTACTTGGACTCATCCAAGAATTACCGGTCTCAAGGGTCCAGTCAGAAGGTTGTCCGCCAACAACTGGAAAAGCACTTCTTAATCACTGAGCCCCTAGCGTGACCATAAATCTCATAATAGGAGTGTGTTAACGCAAATATACTAATCAGAAATTATTAATGAATGTTTATGTATTTTGAATAATGAAAAACTTAGAAAATGATTAACAAAGAAAAATAATGTGCACATTTAAAATTGTGACCTCCGAGAGAGGTCACCAAGATTCACGGATAATATCGAAAGAGCAACTAATATATGTGAAATGTTAAAAATGTATTAAAATAATGTAATAGTATGTCATATTGAGAGATACAACTTATGTTTTGCATTATATTGTAGAGCTTAACTTAGCCAGAGTCGTGGCCTAGTTATGCCAGGCTTCGTGCAGAAGGTGAATATTAATGTGCAGTGTAAGACACTGATGGGCCGACGGACAGGAGGTGATGGAATAAAAATTGTAGCAAAAACAGTGTAAAGCATTTGGAGTGTACTTTCCCAGGATTCAAACAATAGAGACACTGACTACAGAAGAAGATTCAACATTTTCGATACCTGACAAGCCGGATGATGAGGACATCGTAAAGTGAACCAATCAACTACATGAGAACTGTGTAATGTTAGAATTCAAAGATTTGAAACATAAAGATTATTGGTTAAAGGAAAATCGTGTGATTATTTGATTAATTAGGGATTGGGGGATAGTCTGAGTGATATTAATATAACAATGTGACAGAGGGAAAAGACCTCAGACCTTATTCCAAAATTTATGCCATATTGGAAAGTAAAGATTCGAGATTCTGTCATTGGGCTCATACTCTCTAAGAGGAGAACCTGACGCGATGCTGATCGATTGATGACCTGACGATAAAGAATGACTTTGTTGCTGATCCATACCGTGGATAGGTAGCTATGACAATGTAACTGAATTACTTTTTGTGCCTTTTCTTTCTGGGTACCAACTGCGCTGTCTAATAGCTTTTCTCTTAGCTAGATGTTTTTCCAAATTTGTGTTCCAAACTGTTTTCGCATGAAGTTCCACATGCTAATGCTAATCTGGATTAGGTGAGGTTCCTATTCTAAGACGCTGACATATACAGTGACAAATGATTGACGGACTGATTTACTGAACTCTGCTACTCATGTTGATGTATTTGCCTGTGATTCATATGTTGACGTATGCAAATGCTTTAGAATGTATCCTGTCTCAAGTTTTGATTAGATTGTTTTATTGGTTATTACTAATGAAGTAACCTTGATTTGATTTGAATAAAGTTGAATTAATACCATGATTTAATATTGTAACCAAAAGGGAAAAAAAATTGTTAAAACGTATATTGAGTTGTGGTTATTCATGACTGAAAAGTCATGGTGTGATGTTAATAACTGCTGATTTATGATTTGCTTAAAGGTTATTGATTTTTTATTGATTATTGAGAAACATTGGTCACACCGTAGCAAGGATACTCCATGCGAATCAAAAGGTTAATCGACCTCTGCGCGTCCCCTTGTAAGTTCGCTTATTAAGGGCCAGGCACGCTAACAACTGTGAGGGCTCTTCCAACAGTGTGATTACTTACCATTCTTTCTGAATCACTTAAGAAAAAGTCATTATGATCTTTATTAATTCATGATAAAATGTGCTATCTTTGATATTGCACTGGTGTGGAGTCTTTTTTCGGTGTTTTCACTTTCTTACTGTAACTTAAGTGTTGCACAAATACTTTACACATTGCCTCTTAAGTTATTCCTGACTGCTCTTTGCCAAGCTACGAGTGGGTGAGCGCAGGTTAATTTAGCTTGTGTAACTGACTTACCCTGACTAAGATTTTGGTTCCTTCTTGGACAGGGTGCAAACCTCTGCCAACTGGAGACCCAATTTCTAACTAGAACGTATAGAGAACATAGAAATTAAAGGAGTGGTCCTACAAGGTTGCATATTGTTACCAACATTATTTTTACTTTTTATAAATGGCTACTTTGAACTCTTGCCTAACTCTGAGAATGATTCGCCTACTTTGGCAGGCCTGAAAACCCCAGTGTTACTCTTTGCTGATGACACCCTACTGATCTTTTAAATGAAGAAATATCTTGAGATCTTGAAAAATTAATTTATCAGTTTTACAGAAATAACAGTTTAGAAATAAATGCCTAGAAAACCAAATTAATGACATTTAGGCACTCATTACAACATTAGCAGTAAATGCCACTTACCACCGTTCTGACGGCTGCCAACATACCGTGACTGCGGCAGTGTACCGCTACGGTATTATGACCCACACAGAAAAATCTGCCACTATACAGACACCCACACACGTCCGCCAGACCAAATGTCAGTGATAAACTGGTGGTACCAAAACCCACACCGTTACGCCAACGAAAATACTCCCACAGCATCATGACCCACGAATCACCGCGGTGGACATTCAACTGCGGTAAACCATTGGCGGGACACACCGCTGCGGTCAAAATACATACACACTAACAAAACTACACCAAATTAGACAATTCAAAATACACACACCTGACACACAATCACACACCACACCCACACACCCAATCCAATATAGAACACACACCCAAAATATCCACAACCCCTTACAACAAAAAAAAACAATATTGCCAATACACCATCACCCCACACACCCTCACAAATACCACTCACACTACACCCATGGCACCACAAAGACACCCCAGGTTCTCAGAGGAGGAGCTAAGGGTCATGGTGGAGGATATCATCCGGGTAGAGCCACAGCTATTCGGATCACAGGTGCAGCAGACGTCCATTGCTAGAAAGGTGGAGCTATGGCCGATAGTTGTGGGCAGGGTCAATGCCATGGGACAGCACCCAAGAACAAGGGATGACATCAGGAAGAGGTGGAACGACCTACAGGGGAAGGTGCGTTCTGTGGTTGCAAGACACCAGGTAGCTGTACAGAGGACTGGTGGTGGACCCCCACCTCCTCCCCCACAACTAACAACATGGGAGGAGCAAGTCTTGGCGATCATGCATCCTGAGGGCCTCGCAGGAGTAGCAGGAGGACTGGACTCTGGTAAGTCAAATCTTTACTACTCCCCCCCACTGCATCCCATCACAAACTCCTACCCTTACCCTCACCCCCATCACTTCACCACCTCACATATTCCCCACCATCACAACCCACCCATCCCAATATCAATCCCTGCATGCAACACCAATGCATGGACCCCCATCACAGACCTGCATGGACACCCATCCCCACAGCATGCACACTAGTAACAATCACTTAGCCAAACCAAGCACAACTCACACAAGCCAAAGCTGCCTTGCTAATAACAACCATAGAGGGAAACATATCCATGCATAGGATGACACACGCATATACAATACGACTGCATTTACATCCCCACAGGATCCCCACTCAACGTCACTGGAGAGGAGGTGCCAGCTACATCCAGTCCCCCCTGAAGAGGCCCACAGTGATGACAGCAGCTCTACACGCCTGGATCACAATGACCAACCTGGCCCATCAGGGACCTCTGGACAGTCGGTGACCATGCCAGAGTCCCAAACCACCACAGAGCCTCTCCCCTCAGGAAACACCACCACAGCACCCACCCAGCGGGCCCATACCTCTGTCCCCAGGACACGTCAATCAGCAGTGTGTCCACCACTACAGGGACCCCAGGCAACCCCACAAACACAGGATGATGAGGGACCTGGGGTCAGTGGCAGTGGGCACACGGTTCAGCGGACAGAGGCACAGGACAACAGGGAAGCTGGGAGGACTGCTGTGCGACAGGGGGAGGACAGGCCCAGGGAACCGACTCTCCACGAGGCACTTGCAGGGATCCTGGGAGCATACTACCATTCCCAGGAGACCATTGGGCAAATACTGTACAAGTTGCATGAGACCCAGCAGCTGCAGGAGGGACAGTACCTGGGGATCAGGGAGGACCTGAAAGACATCCACACCACCCTGGTCAACATTGTAGGGGTGCTGGCAGACATGGCCAACACCATGAGGGAGGCAGTGGCACACCACCAGGCCCCTGACACTAGCCACACCGATGAACAGCCCTCCACCTCTGCCGGTGCTAGTGGACAGGAGGCCCGCCACAGGACCAACAGGCCTCCAGCACCCCACCCCTTGCAGATGGAGAACCACCCCACAAACAGTCCCTGTGATCCAGGCAGAAACCCGAGAACATTGCCAAGACCCCCGCCAGGAAATAAGACTCTTCTGTCCCACTCTGTCACCCTGTCCACCTTCAACTTCAACTGCCATTGCTCCCCTTCCTATGCCCCCTTGGACAATGCACTTGTGATACCAATAGACTGGACTCTAACCTGGACTTTCCTCCTTCAGCAACCCAGCCCATTGCAATACCTCCTCCACTTATTAGCACCCAATTAAACATCCTTTGAACAAATTCAAGTATGAAGTGTGTAAATATATGACAAATGTATTAGTTTTACAAACTGTAAACATTGCAATTCTAATATACAGTAATATTAACATAGGTATAACCTGTAGTGGGCAGCAGTAATCACACCAGGAGCCAGAGTGGGGCACAGAAATCTGAAAATAGAGATGCCAAAGGGTACAGTAAGTGGCCATAGAAATAGGGAAATCAGGCTGCCATGTTCAATGTCAAACACAATACTGCAATGGAAGGTGACGTTACAGTGTCTTACCTGTGTGTCACTGGAAGTACTGTTGAATAGTTGTACTTCATCTTCTTCCTCTGCGTCCTCTTCGTCACTGTCCACAGGCTCCTCCACTGACACACGACCATCTCCAGGCTCATCCTCCTGCAGAAAAGGCACCTGGCGTCTCAAGGCCAGGCTGTGCAACATGCAACATGCAACAATGATCTGGCACACCTTCCTGGGTGACTAGTACAGGGATCCACCTGTCAGATGAAGGCACCAAAATCTGGCTTTCAGGAGGCCAAAGGTTCTCTCAATGATCCTCCTTGTTCGCCCATGTGCCTCATTGTAACGTTCCTCTGCCCTTGTCCTGGCATTCCTCACTGGGGTCAGTAGCCATGAGAGGTTGGAGTAACCAGAGTCACCTGTAAATATTGAGGGATACCTGTTAGCCACACACTCACCCTTAGGGCCAAACCCACACCCATATACCTACATCAACTGGGTGGGGATCATGGGCTCACCTATTAGACACACCCGGTGCCTCCGGGGTTGAGACATCACATATGGAATGCTGCTATTCCTCAAGATAAAGGCATCATGCACAGAGCCAAGGTACTTCGTATTGACATGGGATATGTACCGGTCCGCCAAACACACCATCTGCACATTCAGAGAATGAAAGCTTTTTCTATTCCTGAACACTTGTTCATTTCTCTGGGGGGGGGGGGGAGCAAATGCAATATGTGTACCATCAATGGCACCAATGATGTTGGGGATATGCCCCAGGGCATAAACGTCAGCCTTCACTGTGGCCAAATCCTCCACCTGGGGGAATACGATGTAGCTGTGCATGTGTTTCAGCAGAGCAGACAACACTCTGGTCAGCACGTTTGAGAACATTGGCTGAGACATCCCTGATGCCCTGGCCACTGTCGCTTGGAAGGAACCACTTGCCAGGAAACGGAGCACTGACAGGACCTGCACCAGAGGGTGGATAAATGTGGGGAGGCAGGTAGCTGAAATCAGGTCTGCCTCCAATTGAGCACACAGTTCTTGGATTGTGGTCCTATCAAGTCTGTAGGTCAGGATAATGTACCTGTCCTCCATTGTCGCCAGATCCACCAGGGGTCTGTACATGGGGGTATGTCTCCATATCCTATTCATCCTCAGCGGTTGAACTCTAGGGTGAAAAACGGTGAGTAGAGAGCCATATTCACAAATAAGTTAAAATAAATATGCATTTCTTCCTTTACAGAAACAGTATGTGAACTCGAGAGTCAATTGATGTGCCAAAGTCTGCTGTGACGCAATTAGGTGCCATGGCCTGTGCCCCCCTGAAATGGCAGCTGTCTGACCTGTGAGGAGAGAAAAGAGGAAATGAGGTAATTACGCTAGCGTTGTGCGCCGTTGCGGTCGGCGGTCGATGACCGCTGCACAACATTGCATTGGTTATTATTGGGCTCTATGGGTTCCAGGAGCCAATGGCGATGTACGCCGGCAGTGACGGTACGCACAGACACGGACATGACCGCCATTTTCTATCTGTTCACTCACTCGCTACATGACCTTCAACAGGAGAGGACCTACACTGCAAGTGCTGCTGTGACCTGTGTGTGGAAGCGACAATGGCTCGAGTGTCTGGGGAAAGGGTCCCTGCCTTCACTTCAGAGCAGTTGGAGAGACTGGTGGAAGGGGTCCTACCCCAGTACACTTTACTCTATGGTCCTCCTGACAAATAGGTGAGTACACTGTGAGCATGATGCATGGGCCATGAATGTAGAGTTTGCTGTGTGTATAAGCCTCATGTAGGGGGGGGTCTGAGGTGTCCTGGGCAGAGTGCTGCATGTCTGGTGGTCAATGTCTGTGCGTAAGGGAATGGGAGGTATATGGTGGGCCATGAGTATAACAGGGCGATCTGTATGAATCATACCTTTTTCTATGCATCTTTGTCTGCAGGTCAGCGCCCATCAGAAAAAGGGTATTTGGTGTGCCAAGGAGGTGCGGACCCTAGGGGTCTTTGACAGGGGGAGCACCCACTGCCACAAACTCTGGGAGGACCTGCACCGCTGGGCAAGGAAGACGGCAGAGGCCCAGCTGGGGATGGCCTCCCAATGAGGAAGGTGTGCCCGTCGTACCCTGACCCCCCCTGATGTTCTGCATCCTGGCGGTGGCCTATCTGGAGTTGGATGGGCGCTTGAAGGCATCACAGCAGCCACAAGGGGGTTAGTACAGATTCTGAATCATGACTTTGCGCGCGTTAAGGTTTTACCTGGGTGGGGGATGTGGGCTGTGGGTGCCCCTAGGCCAGGGCGAACATGGCAGGGTAGGCCCCATGTTGGGCAGGCTCTGATGCACTCCAACCCAATAGTGTTAGTGGGCATCTACTACTGGGCAGGGTCCTGTGGGTTTCAGGTGTGCAGCTAATGGCGTTAGGCATTGCACCCAATGGCGTTGTAAATGGTAGTGCATAGGCCTGTTCCTTGTGTGTTGTGTATGCCAACGTTACTGGTGTTGCTGGCATTGACCAAGTGTATCCTCTGTCTCTCTCCCCCTTTTTGTTTTGTCACCCTGTCCTTGTGTGCATTAGCATCATCTGGCAGAGGAGCAGAGGCACAGGCAACAGAGGGAGCTGCATCCCACATGCGCCTGGAGGCCGAATCCACCGACCGTGAGGGCACCAGTGTGATGGAGGGTGAGGGGAGCACCACAACGGAGACGGGAGTGGACACAACCGACAGCGACTCCTCCTCCGATGGAAGCTCTCTGGCGGTGGCGGACACCTCTGTGCCCACCCCAACAACAGGTACAGCCACCACCCCCTGTACCAGCACCGCCCTCCCAGCAGGCCCTCAGAGTGTTTCCCGTGCCCGCTCACCCGGGAGGGAGGGCATCTCCTTCGCCCCAGGCACCTCAGGCCCTGTCCCAGTCAGCCCTGATGACCTCAGTGAGGAGAATATTGACTTCCTGAGATCCCTCTCTGTTGGGCAGCCAACCATACTGAATGCCATCCAGGGTGTAGCAGAGCATTTGCAACAAACAAATGCATACCTGGAGGGCATCCCCTCTGGCGTGGAGCCCCAACAGAGAGCATTCCAGGCTCTGGCCTCTGCACTGATGGCAGCCATTGTCTCTGTCTCCAGCCTTCCCCCTCCAACTTCCTCTACCCAGTCCCTATCCCTTGAACCCCAGCCTATCCAAAGCACAGCTTCAGACCAGCAATCACCCAAATCAACACACAGAAGTGGTTCAGGCAAACACAAGCACCACACTTCATCTCACAGGCACTCACAAGTACCATCCTTATTCAGACACACCAACATCCACTGCCTCCACTGTGTCCCCCTCCTCCTCCTCCTCCACCTCCCTCCCAGTTGCGTCTACACTCACACCTGCATGCACTACATCTTCATCCACTACCTCCATCACCAGCACGCCTATCACTACACGCCCCTCACTGGCAGTCACCACCACCACATCCATGCACATGTCCCCTGTGTCCTCTCCCACTGTGTCTGTGACTCCTCCTCTCAAAGTACACAAACGCAAGCACACACACACCCAACAGCCATCCACCTCACAACAGCATCCAGTCCCTGCACCTGCACCCAAACACAGCAGACTGACACCTCCTACAACCACTCCCTCTTCCTCCACTCCCAAACCTTCACCCTCTTCCCGTCCCAGTGTCACTAAGAAGCTTTTTCTCTCCACCCTTGACCTATTCCCTACCCCTCCGGCCCTGGCCAGTGTGGCCAGAACCCAGCCCAGTACCTTAGCCACCCAGACCACGGCCACTGTGGTTTCTGCAGCTGTGAGAGGCACCAAGGAGGCACCTGTCAGCCCAGCCAGTGTGCCAGCAACACCTGCCAAGGCCAAGAAGGGTCCATGGCGTCCTGGTTTTTCCTTGAGTGTTGAGAGGTGAGTCTTTCCCTTCAGAGTGTTGTTTCTGCCATGCTTTTGATGGCATTGGACCGCCCCAGAAAAGCTGGCGGATTGGCCTCTCATAATAGAGTGGGTGGTACATTGTCTTCCGCCTAGCTGTTGGCGGTTACCGCCGCGGTGCTTGTTGCTACTGCCGTGGCGGTCGGAGTGTTAAAGTGGCTGTCTGTGTTGACGGTTTATGCCGTAGTCAAAATTCAATTTTTTTACCGCCGGCCTGTTGGCGGTATTACCGCCACTTTATCACCGACCGCCAGAGTTGTGATGAGGTCCTAAATGCTAAGAGGCCATATAGGTGTAAAATAATGGTGGACACTAATGCTTTGTAAAGAGTAAAAGATTTTGATTATTTAGACATTAGATTGTCTGAAACTGATAGATGGGGTGCGCAACTTGCAAAGAGTAAGCCTTTGTTAAAACACATGGGTTGTGATAGTGTCAAGTTTTTTAGGGGTTTTAAGAACTATCCAATTTCCTCTGTGCTAGAGGTCTATAGAGCACAGGCTGTCAGTGCAGCAATTATTGAGGCCAAATGTTGGGACATTGCATAGCTGAAGATCTTGCCCCACTAGAGGACTCCTTCATAAGAGCTTTATTAAGGTTGCCACAGAGTACTCCTCTTTTACCCCTGTGCTCAGACCTAGGTTTGTAATAGATAAGCATGTGTGCTGGATTGAAACCAATTTTATACTGGGTCAGAGTATGGTCCATTTTAGAGCAGGGCTAAATGATGTAATTAGTTTGCTAGAGGTGATAAACATACCTTGAACAAAGTATATCAATAATTAATATGGGCGTGTGAGAATTCTGATTTGATCCAGCTTCTATTGCCCCAGGTCGCACGTGAAAGTGAAAAAGAGCTTTTGGAAACGTCCAGAAATAAAGAGGGAGTTCATCTTCCTTAGGGAATTTAACTGATTCCATTACAAATATGAAGTCTGCTTCTTATTTTGAGGACTTTCGAGATCAACTCCAAACTCCGTTTTTCAGGAAAATACATATTCAACTAAAGTCGGGTACTCTGCCGTTGGCATCTATTAGGAGCAGTTGGCCAAGCTTAAAGGCAAGCCATGGCACATACCTTCTATGCAATACTGGCCATGGAAACGGTGAGCATGTATTTGTTTTCTGCCCTGCGTATAAGTATCTCAAATTAAAGTGGATCAAAGGATTGAAGATTAGGCATTACTGGGAGGCTTTGAAGGTCTGTAAAACAGACACAGGCCTAATGATTGTGTTTCCTGTTTCTGGTTTCCTTCCAGCACCCTGGTTCATAAGATTAAAATGGCTTGGTATCAAACATTGATTAGCACTTTTGCACTGCCCTTTAACACCTGTACCGTAACAGGATGTGGATAGTTGAAGCTTAATTTGATAATCTGTATGTAGAACTAGTGAGTGACTATCAGTGAGAAACTGGTGTGAATGCTTTCACCTCTTTTCTTACTTAACCATTGACCTGCACTTCAGGATTGCCAGTTTAATATCTCCATAGCTAGATTATTTCGAACTTTAATCTGATGATTTGTATGTAAAACTAGTGAGGAATTATTACTGAGAAACTGAATGTGAATGATTGTAACTCTTGTTTTACTCCTTTTTATGTTATTATATTGTTTCTAATTTTTTGTTTTTTTATATTGTAGGTATTGTTGATGAATCAGTGGAATTCGAACTGACAAATACATTTGAATTTGACAGTAAAAAAATGGCTATATGTCTAACCAAACACATTTCTCCAATGACTCTTGCTATGCCGGGCTCTCGGTGAAGTTTGTCTATGGTGGTGAAGGAGTAGTTTGCTCTGTCCTCACCTAAATCAGACAGGCAGACCATTATCTTGGCGGTAAGCACATTTATGCTGATGGCTATGATATAAATCTGGCTCTAAATTTGACATTTTTTTTAAATTTGTCTTATCGGATGAGAGAGCTTTTTTGCCCTTCATTCTTTCAGGGACCAGTGGCCCAAAAGTCTAGTCCATGGACTCGAAGAGATCTAATTGGATTGCCACAAGAAATGAAAGGGACTACCCATATCTGGATACACTGCAAGGACCCCATCTCCCAAGTGAAAGTAAAAGAAAAAGAAGAGGGGGTAAAATGTTTACATTCCAACATTCTAAATACAGTAAATGGTGCCTGACAGGACACTCAAATAAAAAGCAAGACACTCCATGGGGATCTGCAGCTCACAGACTGCAAGCACACTCTGCAAACTACCTGACCTTGACATACCGGTCACAGTCCAAGAATTAGTTTGCTAGGTCGCAGACTCAAAGTCAATATGATGTCTGCGATCCAAAAGAATGAGCCCATAAACTATCTCCACCATCCACTGTGTGTTGGCTAATCTACAGATAAAAGGATCACATTTGTGGACTAACTATACCATAGGAAGGCATATAATTTTGCAAATGTGTACATATGTAAAGTAAAATAGCCCACTTAAGTGTGCAGCTGAGTCAAATTAGAAAATTAAAGAGTCAAACCTAGCTAGTTAAATGTGTGCCAGCTCTGCGGTCCTCTTGTGAGACTGAGAACACAGCACACCTAGCAACGGGAGAGGAAATCCACAGAACTTTGAAAAATGACAGCCCAACCTGAGTTTTTGATTGACTCAAACACCTGAAAAGATGCCTTAGTCCAGGAAAAACAATGACGACCCTGCATTTTCTCTTTCAGCAACAGGCCAGAGATGATCTTTGGAGTCACCTAAAAGTTATTGTTTTTGAAGAAAATAAAAATGAAGAGTAGGGGCGGTAACAGGGGATAGGAACATCATCTTCAGCAAGAGGAGCAGAGAGTGAGGAAGAGGTGGTCTTCGCTGCTCAGGCAATGGAACAGAATATTACATCAAGAGACTCCATCATAGCAAACTCTGCAACCATAAGCTGAGCCGGGGATACTTCGGAAGGTACTCGTTCAGCACACCAATGCATAGAGACCTCAAGTTTGATGTATATACATAAAACATGCATAGACATCTCAAACATGAATAAACACCTCAAGTTTGATGTATAGACAAACATGCATAGACGTTTCAAGTTTCAGTATGAGAAAAAGTTCCTCTCCTGCAGCGAGAAAGGAACTGGGCACAGGTGTAGTAGAGTAGCCTTGTATTCAGTGTGACCCTTGATTTCCTGGACAGCCAGGAAGAAGAAGTAAATCCACGGCAGAGCTTGCACTTAATTGTATGAATTGCAACATGCAAATTAAAAAAACGGAGGCGCACCACAAAAAAATGTTTGGCATAGGAATTTGAAAAAACATACTTGTGCTTCTTAAAAGTTCAAAAAAATATCCCAAGTTTTAGCTGATACTTTGAGCATAGTTCGAAAACTCATGGGGATACCAGTAATTGAAATATTGCTGCATATTTTACAATTCACAGTTTTCTGAAGAGCACATACCCTGGATAATGAATGAGATGCATCTTTTGCAAAGTCATACCAGTAACCAGTTGTAACTGGATATTCTGTGGTGCACTAGAAGTGATGAAAATCCCCCTGCCTCTAGAAACCATGAAGTGGTGTTTTAAGAAGTAAACTTTAAGATCTGTACCTTTTCTCAACAGATTTTAAACAAAAGCATTTGCTCTAAATACATTCAATCTTATAGAAATATCATGGGACCTTTTCTTTATTTCTTTCACTGCAAAACAGAAAGCTGTGTTGCTCTCTAGTGGCTGATATATAGAATGGCAATTAGCATGTTGCTTTATTTAACTTCGCTTCTAAAAGCTGCACAATGTTTGATTCATGTATTCATTTTATTCATTGTTGAGTCATTGTAATAATTAAATATTTATTTATGGAATTTGTTTTGTTTTTCTTCACTGTCATAGTGTACTGGTATAACATGTAATCTTCCCTTAAGAAAACCTTGGCGATTGTAGAGAGACTTAGGGGCATATTTAAGAACCCATAGCACCACCAGAGCGTAACTTTTCACGCTTCGTTCCATATTTACAAGGAGGTGTAACACCACTTTTTTGTGGTGTTAAGCCTCCTTGTAAATATGGGCCCCTCCATCGCAGTTTTCTGCATCAGAGGGGTATGCAATGGGTGTTGTAGTCAGCATTCCACCACTGCAACACCCATGGCTTTTGATGCTGCCTCAGATTTATGAGTTGACGTAAACCTGAGGCAGTGCCAAAAACTCACGCCACCTCAGGGGTGGTGTTAGCTTGGCAAAACAAGGTGGAATGCTTTTATTCCTCCACAGTTTTTGCTTTTTCTATGCAGCACACATAGAAGAAGCAAAATGCCATTGACGATTTTTTACAAGCAGGAAGGGACACCTTCCTGCACATAAACAATTATTCAAAATGACGCTTTGGGACTTATACGTATGCTGCATTTTGCAGCACATATAAATGTGCCAAATCGCCATTATAGATTGTTTATGTGCAGGAAGGACCACCTTCCTGCACATAAACAATCTATCCCCTCAATGCAGACACCCTTGCACTATGGTGCAAGGATGTCTTCTTGGCGCTAGGCAGCTTAATTCAGTGCCAGCGCAGAGGGAAACGCAGGGGTGTGCCATATTCCTCTAAATACGACGCACCTCTGCATTTCTAAGGTGGTGCAGAAGGGCACTGATACATTGAGCGCAGCACTGTGCTGTGCCAATTTATCAGAAACCTGGACCTATATCTGTTTTAGCTGTATTAGTTACTAGAAATTAAGGGGCAGATGTTAGAATTTCATTAGCGATTCCTAGTGGGTCGCAAATAGACCTACCTCATGTATAGTAATGAGGTAGGTTGCAATTTCAGACCCATCCGGAATCACAGCCATCAAAGATATGTCACAGCTGTCTGTGACTGCTTTTTAGTAAAGCACCATTTTTTAAAAATAAAATGCAGCCTTAAAGGAAAACAGAATGTGTTTAAAAAGAATAAATGAAAGTTTGCAATATTAGTTTTTTTTAAAGCCTGCTCTTAAAAAAATGTTTGCTTTCCGTTCTCAAAGCGGAAGTGGTCCCCTGGGAACCCATTCCCATTTGGGTTGCCACTTCCTTCAAGCAGTCAGTAAAATATGAATATCGTGCAATCATAATTCTATTGTAAAATATTCATACATCTCATTCAGATTTGGTATTTGGAAGGGAAGCCTTAAATGACACACAATGACTGCCTAGCGCCAACGCAGGCACCCTCGCATCACAGTGCAAGGGTACCTGAGTTGCATGCAGGATTGTTTCTTTGGATGAAGGAGCATCTTCCTGCACAAAAACAAACTTCGGAGGCAAATTCCTTTTTGTATGTGTGCTGCAGAATTCAGCACACATAGAGAGAGGAAGAAACAAAGAGAAATTTAGATATTTCTCCTCGTTATGCCTCCCTTGGGAAGATGAGGGATTTTGGCGCATCACCAAGTTTACAAGTTCTTGTGAATCTGGGAATGCATTAAAATCTATGAGAGTTGCCTGGGAACACCTATACATTACCCATGGAATGCCTTCCAGGGCAGCGTAACGCAATGCAACAATTAGTGCTGCGTTGCGTTACTCCAGATGTGCGTGACCTCAAAAGTCTGACTTAGAGGTTTGTGTCAAACATGTACTACACAGCGTGGTGCAAACAAGACGAAACCCTCTCATAAATATGCCACTAGCCTAATAAAGGAGCACATTTTAGAGCAGTATTTGATTGAATGACAATTCTTCGGACCCAACATCAAATATGTTCATGCATGCAATTAAAGAAAAAAAATGAGTTTCGACCAATACTGGTCTTTATTCACAGCTGTTCAATCTGAGCCCTTTCTCACTTTTTCTTTTACCCCACAGCAAGGTTACCCATGGCCTTGTGATATAGTTAGGGGCATATTTATGAAACGTGGAGCTGCACCTAGTGCAGTGCCACTTTTCTTGCACCCCTTAGCCCCCCCAATGCCATCATGTGTGCGCCGTATTGTAAATACGGTGCACCATGACAGTAGTTAGAGGGACTAGCGTCAACATTTTTTATGAACGTCCGGCGCTTTGCAGGTGCTTTATGGCACTTTGGGAAAGAGCAGGCATTAAAAATGCAATAAAAATGGCACAAAAGAATCTCAAAGATTCCTTTGGGCAATTTTTACGGCCCCCTTAGCGCCGGAACACCTTCCTTGCATACATTGTGCCAGGTGCAGGCATAAGGTTGGACAAGGGGTTAAAATGTGGCACAATGCACTTTGTAATATGGCACGGCATTATTGCCACCCTAACGACACAGTAGTGAGAAAAAAAATTACTCTAATGAGGTGCAAGCTGGCGCTAAAGCCTTCATAAATATGGCCCTTAGTGTTTGTACATCTTAAGCTTGGTCTGAAATGTAAGTTAATGAGCAAGTACCCATTCATTGAGGCCCAGATATCTCATACATTCTAGCAATGCTACGCAGCAAGACACCTTGCTGTGCTACGCTGCGTGAAAAGGTGAGGACAGGAATGCACCTATTTAACATTATATGGTGCAGTTCTGCTCTCTCCCTGCGCTGGCACACTTTTTGCTGCCAGCGGCAACACAAGCAACAGTGCACCATGGTTTAAGGGTGCCTGCGTTGTATGCAGGATTATTTTTGTGCTGGAAGGCTTACATGCCTTGGTAAGTCAAGCTCCACCCATGGAACGCCTTCTCAAAGCAGAGTAATGCAAGGCAGCGACTTGCACTGCCTCGCTTTCCTCCAGATTCACCAAGCACCGTAGGGCCATACAAGGTGGCCATGCATTGCTTGGTAAATCTGCTTTAGGGATTGCATGGCCGTTGTGACACCCCACGTGACGCAATGGCAACGCAATCCCTTGATAAATCTGGCCCTGGGTTTTTTAATAATCCAAATATCGAAATTCATTTTTGTGCCCAGTACATTTTCTCATTTGGTTGCTGATCTTCGCATCTTATTTCCAGAAAGGTTAACGTCCTATTTATCCACTTTCATGGCTTATTGGTCTAAAGTTTTATGGAAAACATTTTGCAGAATTACCACTATTGAATTCTAGTTTGTCCACAATGTCCACAATGCGTTGTAGACAATATTAGTTATTCCTTGTAATTATATCAGTTAAAATTGATCCCACAGAGGGATATATTCCAATGTCTCTTTAGTAGACGTGTGTGGCTGTTTCTAAAGCTTGTTGATCCAGGGTGTTGTTAGCTCAATGATGAACCAAGACATCTTCCTGTGCTGACAGGTGCTTGCACCCCCCAAGCAAGGTAATCCTAGGCTTTTAAATCCTATTTACAGTCCTGGGAAGCTTGGGAATCTCATGGTTCCTTACCAGTGCTTTAGGATCAGGTTGCTCCATACTATACATTGCCAGTGACACGTTCAACAACGTGACTATGCGGGGCTCCCAGTCAGACCAGGGACGTCAGCAGTGCTGTTTGGATGTAGACCACATAACCATCCTCCACCACCTCCGGGGCATCTGTTTTTTTGCTGGTAAGCACGTCTCTCTATTTTTTTTTTTTTTTTTTTTCCTTGAAGAGTTTCTTTTCTTTTCATGAGGTTAGCCCTTTTTTTACCTTCCCCATTCCAACCCTTTGGTTGTTGCCCATTTACACATTGTGGTTTTCTGTTGTTAATGGGACCCGCCACTTATTCCGTCCTTCTGCCCCCCCTCTCCTGAGATTCTCCTTGTCATAGAGCAGTTCTGCTTGAGAAACACATTTTTCATGACGCAAAACCTCAGTGTGACTGGACAGGAAACCATTACTCAGATGCGATAGTGATGTGTAATTTTCCATTTTATATTTCCATTGGTATTTTTTTAAGCACTGTTTCCCGCCCGTTGTTTGTTCTGTAATATGAGTGTACATGACGTCACGGCACAGAAACAAGGCTTCAGGGTGGGAAGCAGCAGCTGGAAAGGATTCAGAGGCTGGCGATGGAACAGTCCCAGGAATGGCTACTGTACATAAAACTGAAGGTTACTATTTACTGTCAGGCTCTTTCACACTATGCAATCCACGCTTCTTTGCTTAAACACTTCTATATGTAGAAACTGTTCTTAAAGACATTCGCTCTTTGACCCATTGGTGACTGTGCATTCATTGAAAACCTGGGGCCCTTCACCTGGATGGACACACAGTAACCTATATTTAATAAACTCTTGGGCTACGTACCCAGTACATGCCATTATCAAACTTAACCTCGTCCACTGGGACTGGGTGCAGCACCGGGAGCCGCCTGACATTTACAGAGCAATCGGCAGCCCAGGGAGACATCCACTGTGCCTCTTGAGAATTTAAGGATAGACATTAAACCAACTCACTGCAGCCCTGCGACTGCTCTTACAGACACGCGTCAGACGAGCCTTGGAGATGTTCTGCATCATCTGAAACTGCTTCCTTCCACAAGATCCAGCGTATTAGATTCCATCACTGCCTTACTATATTTCTTTCACTTAAGAATCTTAATTTTACAAGCATGATTTTCTGGTAGAAAGAAGCCCGAGTAAAGGACGAATTGTATATACCCCTTGCTTCTTCCCTCTCAATATTGGCGAGCATTATTTTGGGATACAAAGCTAGAGAATTAGTAGTTTATGTATAGGCCGCCGAGGCACGTGAAATCTGGAGGTATGTTTAACATAATCTTAGTGCCTTCCTTGTGTATGGCATACACCAGGACACGTATTCTGTGTGGGTCGCTGACATGAGAGGTCTCCTTTTAAAAGCATGGGCAGTGCCCACTGTATTGGTTAGCACTTCTAACCAGAAGAGCATTTAAATGTGTTTTTTAAGGTCGAGCACAAAATCTCTCTATGGGCTTGTAACGACTCCCATGTCACTCCCATCAGTTTAGTTGGTTTGTGGCTTGCTTTTTAAAATGCGCTTCATTTCGTTAGTGAAAGGCATGCCTTTTCTGATGTTTATCCCTCCTCGAGTTGCAATGACCAACTACTGAAAACATACGAGGCTCGATGTTTTCCGTATGGTCTCTGGGCTACTTTTTCTCTTTATTTTGCAGCTCGATCTCACTGGGCAGTTGTCAAGAGCTTTGCATGAAATCGACCTTGTTACATGGATATTCACACTTTTGCCAGTTACATGGATAATTGTGCTTTTGCCAATACGTTTCACTGAGAGCAAACTTCTCTTTCCTTTTGTGTCTGCTTTGCGCTGATGGCAGCCATTGGCTCGTTTATGTGAAACTTTTACTTTTCTGTTTATGTGGCAAGAAATGTCCTGTTAGTTATGTGATACTGTTTTACTTTTCATTTTCAATTTATGTGGCAAGAAAAGTCCGGTTAGGAGTTTACAATGTTGATAGATCTAACTCAAGCAAACGCGAGAGCCATTGCATTGCAAATGCTTGTTTAATAATTGTATTTGGATAAACTTGGTACTCCGTGAAAGGATTATGGCACTATTAATTATCTACAAAAAATTGTGATGCTGCTGTTATTACTTATAACCATATATGTGTTATTATTGAAGCCAACATCGACCAGCTCAGAGTGTTTATTGCCTAGCAAAAGTATTCCCTGTTCTGGAAAATTCAAAAGAAAATACCCTTGCAACACTTGCTACCATTTTAAATTAAAGGTCCAAAGCAGCTAAGTGTCTGCATAATGCAGAACCTGCTATAGGTAATACGTGTAAAGATAACTGAATTATTTCAACAGTGACATGGTTTAATTTAGTTTTCGGCTGTTAAACAGTCCAGCCTAAACTGTCAAGCCAAGTCCTCCCTGGACTGGAAACAAGCATTGTTTACAATGAGCTTCAATTGGCTTTGCAGGATAAGTGTCAAAATTGTTGGCGCTAATCCTGCAAAGTTCTGAACTATTTTGACACTAGTTCCATAAATACCACCATGGTGTGGCGTATCTTAGAAAAAGCACTCACATGGTGGTGTTAGGGGGTGCTAACGGGCACTGCACTGGGTGAGGTGTCACCTTTCTAAAATCTGGCCCTTAGAGTTTAATGGAGTGATCCTCTGTCACAACCGTGACAGATATCCTTTTCCCCTTCACCAAACTCTAAATCAGGCCCTAATTCCCAAAATAAAACCTCCGACCAGGTCAAACGTGATTGGTGTATTTGACACGCTCTCTATTGCAGTTGGCCTCAAATCCTGCCAAGGTTCTGATCTCCTGTGACCAGTAGACCCATGTTAGCACTTACTTACTTACAAGCTGAATGAGGTGAAATAAAGGAGAGAAACGAGCAGAAAGAGGCAAAATAGAGGTCAGCAAAGAGCAGAAAGAGGTAAATAGAGGTTAGAAACAAGCAGCAAGAGGAAAAATAAGGGTAAGAAATGAGCAGAAAGAGACCTTCTGAAACAGTACTGCATTGGTTGTCAAATCCAATTAGAGACTTATGCACCCACTCAGAGACCCATGCACCCACTGAGAGACCCACTGAGGTACTATTGCACACACCGACAAAGAGACTTATGCATGCAGGGTTGGTGGGTATAGGGGTTGGTCACAGGGCCCGGCCACAGGGCAACCCCTCTGCACACAGCCAAAGTCCGTGGGTGGCATAGGGTTGGGGATTGCGTGGTTATAGATGGTTGGCAGTCTATGCATGTTGCGGGGTTGGGTACTTGCAGCAGCGTCGTGCAGCGAGGTTGGGTCCTCACTACAGAGTGGTGGAGGTGAAGTGATGTCAGATACAAAGTCGGTCCCTTGGTTCCGGCAGATGCGAAGTCTGGCGGAGACACAATGCTGCAGGGTGCCCTCAAGGGATTGCGATGACGTCACAGGACCGCAGGTGCTGCGATGGTTTCGGGTTGTCACATACATTTGATTTATGACACTCTGGTGTCAGCGAAGTCAGGCGGCGGCATCGAGGCTTCAAGGTAGCAGCATCAGCTCACATGGTCTTCAGACACACTCAGCGAGGTCCATGGCCTCGGGGCAAACGATGTCATGGATCCGGGCAGTAGCGTCCTTTGCAAAGTCACATGGTGTCGTCCGACGTCATTAAACTGTTTTTTCGACAGGAATTCACTTCCAGTGGTCCAGGAACTGGAATGGCACTCTTTGGCTAGCTAGAGTCCACAGCAAGCAGACTCATGTCTGGTTGGTGAAGCCTTTGCTGTCCCTGAGGCTTCAAAACGGGAGGCAATTTCCACTCCAAGCCCTTGGTATCACTTCTCAAGCAGGAATGCAACAAAGTCCAGTCTGTGTCCCCTTGCACAGGCAGAAGCAGAAACTGCAGGACAGCTCAACACAGCACAGTCACAGCCCAGGGCAGCACTCCTCCTCAGCTCCTCAGCTCTTCTCCAGGCAGAGATTCATCTTGAATCCTTGAAGTAATCTAAATTTCAGGGGTTTTGACTGCTTTTCTTATACCCCTTTCTTCCTTTGAAATAGGCCTACTTCAAAAAAAGTCTTTGTTGTTTTCAAAATCCTGCCTTGCCCAGGCCAGGCTCCCGGCACAAACCAGGGGGCTGGAGACTGCATTGTTTGAGGGCAGGCACAGCCCTTTCAGGTTTAAGTGACCACTCCTCTCCTCCTTCCTAGCACAGATGGCTCATCAGGATATGCAGGCTACACCACGGCTTCCTTTGTGTCACTGTCTAGAGAGAGGTGCAAACAGCCCAACTGTCAAACTGACCCAAACAGGAAATCCACCAACAAGCAGAGTCACAAAATGGTTTAAGCAAGAAAATGCCTACTTTCTAAAAGTGGCATTTTCAAACACACAATCTAAAAACCAATCTCACTAAAATATGTATTTTTAAATTGTGAGTTCAGAGACCCCAAACGCACAATGTCTATCTGCTCCCAAAGTAAATCTGCGCTTTAATCATATTTAAAGGCAGCCTCCATGTTAACCTATGAGAGAGATAGCCTTGCAACAGTGAAAAACGAATATTTCACTGTCAGGACGTAAAACAGATAAATACACGTCCCACATTTAACATACACTGCACCCTGCTCATGGGGCTACCTAGGGCCTAACTTAGGGGTGCCTTACATGTATATAAAGGGAAGGTTTGGGCCTGGCAAGTGGGTACACTTTCCAAGTCGAATGGGCAGGTTAAAGCTGCACATGCAGATACTGCAGTGGCAGGTCTGAGCCACGTTTACAGTGCTACTAATGTGGGTGGCACAACCAGTGCTACGGACAAAATAGTAGCATTTGATTTACAGGTCCTAGGCACCTCTAGTGCACTTCACTAGGGACTTACTAGTAAATCAAATGTGACAATCATGATAAAGTCAATCAACAATACAATTTACACAGAGAGCATATGCACTTTATCACTGGTTATCAGTGATAAAGTGCCCAGAGTCCTAAAGCCAATACAACAGGTCAGAAGAAAATATGAGAAAGGAGGCTATAAGATTGGAGATGACCCTGCGGAAGAGAAAACGTCCAACATGTATATATAGAGAAAGGTAGATAGATAGATAGATAGATAGATAGATAGATAGATAGATAGATAGATAGATATGCATTTCTATATAGCAAAACAGCCGTAATTCACATTAAATAGAACATAGAGCCTGATATACAAAGGTAATTTGAAGTCTCAAGGCCTGTGTTTCAGGGTTTGCGACTGCAAAACTCACTATTTATAAACAATCTTTCAACTTCTAAAGAGGTTTGATGATGTTGTTCAAATCACAAATAGGAGGGCATCATGAGGCAGGTAAACCCATCTATTTGTAATTTGGGTAGGTGTGTGAATATCATATGCTACTTCACCAAAACCCAGTTACCAGGACTGACGTCATGGCACTGTTCTTGCCTTGGAAGGGAAGTCAAAAACTCAATCTGATGAGAGAGAGAAAATATACACCACATCAGCCAGGCATTTGCAGTGGTCAAGAACCATATCATCCGTAATATTTACAAGCACAGTCACAGGCACAGCTGGAAATCTCACGTACCTGAGTATTTCAAAGGGCGACAATCCTGTCCTCCGATTGCGATGCTTCTCAGACTTATCAGTGTTAATGAAAAGGTGTCAGGCGATTTCAAAATTTGGATGCACACACATTAGCAAGACAGAATTCCATCATGCTGTTCATCTGTTCTTCTATGCCAAAAGGCTCAGGTCTGCAACTACATTGGAATTTCTGATCTACTTGCAAAGCTACACAAAACAGTTTCATCACCTTATTCTTGAAGTGATTGCCATAGTCTGATTCAAGAGAAACCAGGATTTCAAAATGAGAGATCAATTCCCTCATCAACAATAGTTTGGCCACAGTAAGTCTGTCATTTTTCCTAGTGGATATGCCTCCACCATCTGGAAAACAGGGAAGCAACTACCAGAATATAGCAAAGCCAATTACAAATGGGCATTTTGACAAAGTTAAGGTGCATGAGATTTAAAGGCCCACCTGATATAGCTATGGGGGCTCGTCAGAATCACAATTCTCTGCATTTAACTGTTGACATAAGACACAGAACTTGGAATTAGAACAGTAAGTGCTACAGAGATGTGTGATTGTGTTTCATCCTATGAGGGCAGCACAATGAAAATATAGTTCCATGGGGGAAGCATGACACTGGGTAAGTCTTATCTTCCATCTATAAATACACAAAATTCATCCTAATTTTTCACACTCTGTTCTGATCTATCTTTTCTGTTCACATTCTGGTGCCTCTTCTTGCATGCTCTTCACCTCTTCCCACTTATCAGCAAAGTAAACAACAACCTCACTGAAGTGTCACCTTCCAGTTTGTTTGAATAATCTTCACTGAAGTGAAAGACTCAAGAGTGAAATGTCTGACTATTTCTTCTGCGTAGTCTTTGCCAGTGGTCACAAAATCATGTCTGCTCCTGTCTGCTGCACACTTCACCATACCTACTTCAGCAGGAAATGTCTCAAGTAGCTTCGTGACATAGTGAACATTTCTGTTGGGAGGCACAGATGAGGGCATAAAACTCCTCTGGAACCAAAACTTCCTAAAATTGTGAACCATGCTAAATACATTTCTGACTGTCAGTGTAGATTGTGACTCTTAATTTGTCCTAAATACCCACATGCTCTGGTAAGAGCAATCAATCATGTCACCTGTCCAGAGGCTACAGTGCATGAACAGGTGGTGTCCACTACACATTTTAAGGTATATGCTGCTTTTTAAACCTCTGTTGTATCTCTTAAGCAAAACCTGTCCACACACATATTGTCAGCCTCTTCCAGGTGGTCATCTAGAATGGCATTTCTTGGCTTGCTACACATTTCAGTCACATCAAGACAATCATAGTCCATCCCAGCATCATTCCATCATGATCAATTTCATTGGTAAGTGTCAAAGGTAATAGTGTGTTTGAGTGCGGGTGAGTAAACAGAACCATGACTGTTCCATGATGAATGCTGAATGCTGACACCAACTGTGGCCTCCGCCTTTAGGCAGCCAGGCAACGCTGCGGTTACTGGGTCAAGAGTGGATGAAAAGTACTCAAACGGTTGTTTGGAGTTGCCATAAGTCCGTGTTAGTTCTAGTATGGAGCATCCTTCCTTCTCAGATCAATACAAAAAGAAAGGCTTCTCAAAATCAGGCATTTCTAGAACAAAGGTACAACGGAGACTTTCTCACAGTTGTAGAAAGGCCTCTCTGCATTTGTTGTCACATTTTAGTGGATCAGAGTGTAAGCCCCTGTAAAGGGTTTGCCACTAGAAAAAATGTTAGGAATCCACTGACGACTGTAGCCCATCATTCCCAGAAATATCCTGACTTCTATCTGTGTCTTGGGATGGTTCATTTGCAATATGGCAAATAATATCTCTTGTGACACCTTTTTCTGCTCTTTTCTTAATATAATGTCATATATGCAAGATACCCTTGTGACAGGACTGCAGTGTGGGACACTTTATGCTTGTTTTCCACCAAATGGTTCAACAGGGCCATGGAATGTTTCCTGCATGCTTCTTGTGTGGTCAACACCACCAACATTTATACACTGGAATAAGACTGAGTTGCATAGAAAATGCAACATCCCCAGATTCTTTTTAATTATATGACTGAAGATCAAGAGCATTTCTCTGTAACCTTGAGGAACTCTGCACCATACCAGAACTTTATTTTGGAATCCAAATGCAAGGAGGAACTGACTGCTCCTATATAACAGTATTGAAATGAATGTTTGGCACAGGTTGATGATTGTGAACCACTCAACATCACAGGTATCCGGAATAGTATTACAGCCAGATTTGGCCACAGGACAAGAATGTTGTTAGTGTTTTGCAGGTCGTTCACAGGACACTTTTTATTTGATTTAATCAGGACCATGATGAGGGAGTTACATGGGCTCCCCAAGATCTGCTTCACAATGCCTTGCTCTAACATGGATTAAATGGCAGCGGTTGTTCCAGCCAACGCCTCTAGTAAGAAGTTGTATTGGGGCATTTTGTATTATTGTTATCTTCACAGGTTCAAAATCCTTGATCAGGCTAATGTCTTTGCCAGTATAAACTCAGACTTCCTCCTTCACAGAGTTCTTTAAATCAGGGGAACACCATCCAGGGTACAATAAATAATGCAATTTAGCTTGCACTAATGATCCCTACCCAATAAAAACTGAAGGTATTCTTCAAAGGGACCTGTTTCACTCAGGGATTTTTATTGAAACTGGATTCACTATCTGCTTACTTCAAATATCTACAATCTGGACTTGATTGAAGAAAAGAGGTTCAGGTTCACAGTAAATCTTAGATTATTCAGATTGTGCTGCATTAGTGGTTTTTTTTGTTTTTTAATAGGGTTCTGAGGTCTTAGCATTGCATGAACTTGCTTGTTTACAGTGGTCCAAAGTATTAAAATTATAATACAGCATTGTTTTGTTTACCATGGCTAAATCCATTCCCAAGGTCAAATCAATAGGCACTCTCAATCCTCTAACTGTTGGGATGCCATTCATACCCTCTTCATCTGACCACTATCTTGGTATCCAACTCCCTGCATTCCAGTCCCAACACCAGAACCATAACCAGGGATTGTCATGCACAGACCATTCTAACATCCTTTCTGGGCTAACGTTGTTTTAGCCAGCATTAACTTCTCTTTGATTCTCTTCTTTTTTGCTTTTAATTCTTCAATGTAATTCTTTGCATATTGCAGGATTTCATCTAAAGGATTTGACTGCCAGCAAACCACATTCTTCTGGATATGTGAGCTAATCTCAGGGTGCTACCCAATAACAAACCGAGGCACAAAATGATCTTTTCCTTTCTTAGGTTTTTCAACAGCACTATGCTGTAAAACGACCTACATCAGTCTTTCATAATAGGCAGGCAGGAACTCTTAGGATGCTTGAGTAGTTCTTGACATTTTCAACCAATCAATGTCCTTCTGGGTAACCTTAGTTTTTCATAGGTTAATCACCTGGTTATGTTTGTCCATAACAACAGTAGAGGGCGTGTGCATCTGAGCATCCCTTGGTGATTCTGCAATCAGCCACTGCACAAACACCTTACATTCATTCCACAAATATAAGAGAACCTTAATGTCAAAGAAAGTGTTCAAATCTTCAAAACTTCACTTGAAATCTTCAGAAACTTATAAGCCTGAGTATTCCACAGGTATAGGATTTCTGCCAGTTTCAGGAATTGTTTTGTAAATGTGAAAAGATCACCCTAATTCCAAGGTGCATGGACAAATGCGCTGCCAAGTACTTCTCCCAATGGTCCTAACCTCAGAGTGACTTTTACTAGCTTCACTCAATGGCCCTCATGTATAACTGTATTTCTTCTTCTTTCTTACTTAATTGACCCACAACCCTTTGATAATTTTGTTCAAATCTATATTGTTCAAATCTATTTTGTTAAAATCTTATTTATTGCATTTCATTATCACAAAACAAGAGGATACAACACAACTATAAGTAGGAAATCAGGAGTGTTAAAAAAAGCACAAACAAAAGGAACAACAAGCCACAATCCCCACCCACCTGTACCCACCCTGCTGGGTACTCACTCCAAAACTCTTTATCCAAAGAAACTAGAGGCCGTCTGCCTGTAAGCCACTAATCTGCTCCCTCTCCCACTATGGGGTGTCCGGCGCTGTCAGACATTGTAAGCAAAGGTAGAGAGGGCAAGACAATTCATTGAATTCAATAGAAAGAAGAGTGATGTATGGGCACTCCAGTTCACTCTATGAGTCCATCTGTTTAGTCAGTGTAAGCGTTCCATTCTAGGATACACCATAGTCTGTGAAGTCCTGCAATATGGAATGTGAGCGTCTCCACACCTCAGTTGGAGAGGATGGTTTGGAGGGCCACTCCCACTGCCAGACCAATATGGCAGCCTTTGCGAGATTTAAGCAGGAACGTTAGGACAATAGGAAGCTCAGAAAAATGTAAGTGGGAAAGCGAGGTCGCTGTGTCTCAAAATGCTGGACAATGTCTAGCAGAATTGTGTCCCAGTAGTGTGTAAAATTTGGAGAGCCCCACAGAATATGCAGCAGGTTCTCAGAGGATCCACAGCCTCTCCAGCAGTCAGCACTACCTGTAGGGTCACCCCTAGGAAGTCATGCAGGTGTGACCTACCTGTAGGTAGCAATTTTGGTGGCTGCTTCATTGCTTGCAGTGTTGCATGTAGTGTGCTCACTCTGTAATAGATGCCTTGTGTGATAATATCTGCCCTAGTTAAAGCACTAATTTCTTCTATCCTGCAGTTTTAATTACCAGCTGAGATTGTTGAAGGATAGTGTATAGTATAGTGATGAGGTGGTGTTCATTACTTTTGGCTAAGAGCCACTTTTTAAAAGGTGTAAGTGGATGATGTGCCTCTTTGCGAGTGGCTGGATGGGTAACCCAAAGATTGACCTGAAGGTATCGCATCCTCTCCAACTCTGGCAACCCAAAGTAATTCCAGAGCTGCTCAAAAGAGACAGGGCCTGTTGTGTCAAAGAGGTGCCCAATAGAGCAACAACATGCCATTTGGTGGACTGCAGAGGCATTCTGATTCACTCGTGGTGTATACTCTTTGTTGCCCAAAATAGGGCTCAGCAGGCTTGGGAACGATGTCAAGGCTCTCTGTATCACCACCCCATCCCATACATCAAGGGAGGCCTTGCTGATGGGGGATGAGCAAAGTCACCAATCCTTCTGCGAGCGTCTCAGGAAGGGAATCGTCCAAAGGTGCTCACCTGCCATAGCCCTGTCCATGAAGAGTCAATGCTTCTCAGACTCTTCATGGCATCATTCCATGAGAAAGAAAATCTGTGCCACCTGATAGTAATTTAAGAGGCTTGGAACCTCCAGACCCTTCAGAGGTTGGATGGTAGCTCTATTTACAACTCATGGAGGATCTCCCTCCCACCCAGACAAAGTGGATGAGTTCCACCTGTAAAGACTAGAGCACACCAAGTGGTGACTCTAGAGGAAGGGCCTGGAACAGAAACTGAGCCCTTGGAAGTATGGTCATACTCAGTGCTGCCACTCATCTGAGCCAAGAAATGTCGTAGTTTGGGCTATCTGATGACCAGATAAGGAATCAAAGAGATCACCCACTACAGCAGGTTTTGGGCTGCTAGTTGCTTCAGCATTGCGGGCTCAAACAAGAGGTTAAGGGTCTATGACTTCTGGAGATTGATCTGAAAGCCTGCAGCCTCTCCAAAGTCCTCCAGTTCTGAACCAGAAAGGCCAGCAAGGCCAATAGCGGGTCATCCAGCATGACTATTATATTGTCAGCATTAAGACTGATGGTGTGTTTCTCCCTGCCAAAGTACACTCCTGCAATGTTTGGATTATCACACATCCACTGGGCCATTGGCTCCATGTAGAGTGCAAATAGCAGGGGTAACAGCGGACAACCCTGCTGAGTCCCTCTACTAATGGGAAAGGGGTCTGAGGACTGGCAATTGACCCATACCATTGCTCTTGGCATCCCAAAATAACTAAGGACCCAGGGGAGGAATCTCTTCCTGAAGCTGAAATGGCAAAGTGTCACCTCCAGATAGGGCCAATGCAACCAGTCCAATGCATTTTCAGCATCAATGACAAGGAGCATGAATTCTCACTGGGAGCATTAAGCTTTGTCAACAAGATGAACGATCAATTTAGTGTTAGCACTGCATTGGTGATAAGGGACAAAACCTGTCTGATCCGGGTCCAACAGGCCGGGCATAAAGGTCCAAGCTGTGGCACTAAGATGCTGGGCAAAGTTTAACATCCACATTGAGATGGGATATGGGACGATACAAACCTCTTTTCTTTCCCAGTTTTGGGAATGACAGCGATGGAAGCCTCAAGCATAGATGGCGGCATAGCACCTGAAACCGCTAGGGAATTGAAAAGTCTGACGAGGACAGGGGCATGTGTTGGAAAAGATGTTTTATAGAAGAGGGTAGGAAAGCCATCCGGGCCTTGTGATATTAAAAGTTTCAGTTTAGCAATGGCCAAAACAACGTCCTCTGCATGAATAGGTTGTTCCAGGCTGTTCAGCCTGTTGAGGCATCAACCGAGGTATATGCATACCTTAAAGGCATTATTGAGGACCATCAGAGGGTAGGTCCTGCACTGAGTAAAGCATTTTATATAAGCCCCAAAATGCTGCAGCAATAGGGGCATATCACATGATTTCATTACCATCCTGAGCAAGGATGGCGTCCACCTTCTCAGCCTGCTGCTCAGCCCAGAGCCTGTTGGCCCATAAATGGCCACATCTATCTCCCTCAACATAGAAGGAATCCCATAATCGAATTAACACATACTCAATTCCATTTAAGTCTAAGTTACTCAGTTATGCCCATGCAGATTTCAGCTGACGACAAACTTGGGAAGCCACAGTGTGCTTATAAATGAGCTCCGGCTCTTTCACTTTCTTCTGCAGACCCTCCACTTCTCCTGTTGGAGTTTATTGTCTACTGTGGAGATAGCAATCAGTTCTCTTGATAACTACTTTTAGTGTGTCCCATGGAGTGACAATGGAGGTGTCCGCTGCATCGTTAATAGCTAAGAAGTCAGTAGTGGCTAGTGCAATGTGGCAAACTGTGTCTAGCAGCTGAAGCAAGCTCTCCTGCATAGACCAAGGGTGAGAGACCCTCTGTGATGGGGCTACACAAAGAATAAGAGCCACTGCACAGTGATGAGAGAAAGACCTCAGTTCAATCCTGACAGCCTCTACAAGGGCTTGGACATCACTAGTACCCAAGAAATAGTTGAGTCGAGTGCACGTTTTGTGCGCATGTGAGTAAAAGGTAAAGTCTTATGATTGAGGGTGTTTAGCCCTCTCAATGTCTCTTCCAGCCTCAGCCCATCATCCTGGGAAAGTACCCCAGGGTGACCATATCACCACACAGATCTGTCCAATACGAAGGTCCCCCCAATCAAAAACGTCTGATCAGAGGTAGCAATCACCCCCACTATGGCATGTTTAATAAAGCTCTCCTGGCTATCATTAGAACCATATAACGAGCCTGGTGTGAAGGTTACATCCCCTGTGTGCACCTGGTATGCTAACCATTTATGTCAGAAAGCTTACACTCCATATTGGTCACACTTGCTTTCTTGGTGGGAGCAGAGGAGGCATACTGTCTTGAGAAGGTTCTACATTTTAGTTGGTGCCAGTCCCCAGGTGTCAAGTGTGTTTCCTGTAGGAGGCAGAGATCAGCCCTGGCCCGCTCCAGGTAATACAAAACAGCTTTGAGCTTGACTGGGCTGTTATGTCCCTACACATGCGTAGGGAAGCGAGAATGAGCTAAAGCAGTATGAGTTAACTAGTGGTCTCCATAATCTCTTCTCCATTTTAGGCCCATGTCTGAAAGGGAGAACAAGTTGTGTGCAGGAGCCTAAGGTGTGGAAACCCCACAATGGAAATGAGTAACAAAAGAAATTCCAACCATGAACTAATAATCAAACCAGTCTCAATTATTACCAGATTACTGACATGAGCCAGATATGTCCAAGCAGCACACCCTTCCCCAAAAGGAAGAGTGAGTGAATCTCAGGTCCAGGTGAGTCTTGTGTTGATTCCAGCCACTCTGGATTGCCAGTCAGTGTTTCTTGCTTGCTTCTCCATTACTATGGTTGTTCAGTCCAGATGTAATCCTTTAGGAGAAGTTGGACCTTGCTCCATCAGAGACATTTGTGCTGGGCTGTTCTCCGGGCTTTCTCCCTCCATCTTTGCAATGTTCAAAAGGCAGCAGGTCTCTGACAGGACCTCAAATGGGACAGTTTTCCATCCCATCGAAAGATGTGGTGGAATTCAGAATTGTAGGAGACACCTTGGTGGCGAACAAAGGTCATCACTGGTCAGAAGGTCCTGCGTTTCTGAAGGGTGAGTGCAGAGCGATCTTGCTACAGTCAGCTTGTGGCCTTGGAACTTTAAGGGAACAGTGTCCCTCATTTTGCCCTGTATCATCTCTTTGAGTTCAAAGTCGCGCACCCGCACCAAAATGTCAGGTGGACAGGTGCCCTATGTTCTTGGCAGACCTGCCCTGTGAACCATGTCAAGTAGTTTCTCTGTGTCTGCTGGCGCATCCAGGATCTAAAGGAACAGTGCCCTCACATAAACTCCAATATCTGAACCTGTTACCTTATCCCGTACTCCCCTAATGCAAATAATGTTTCTCCGTGAACAGTTTCCTAGTTTTCAGTTTGGGCTTGCAGGTCAATTTGCTGATCTCAGAGGCATAACATTTCCTGTTTGAGCAGCTCAAGTTTCTTATCTTGACTAGATTCATGCTCCTCAAGAGGCAAGACTCTGTCACCCACCTCTGTCAGGTCTTGGTGAACGTCATTCGGGTTCTGAGGGAGCTCTTTTTACATCATCTGAAGATGTCCTCATAAGAAGTTGAACAGCGCCTCTGTGACAGGTCTTGCCATTGGGCTCACCCCTTCTTCTCCATCCAGAGTCAGGTCCAGTTTCTGGACCTGGGCTCTCTCAGCCGGTGGGCCTCCGACGGGGTGGCTGAGCATCTCCTTGAGGGACCTCTCTTTCCTTTCCCGAGCTGCTGACATAGCCAAAGAAAGGAGCCCCCAATGGATGCCCGGCTGCCGCTTAGTCAATGAGCCCTGCCAGGAACGATGTCCCAAATGTAGGGTGATTCTGTACGGTGGTTCAAGAAAGAGAGGACTGTTTCTATTGCTGCAGACTATAGGCAAGCTCCATCAATATCTGCGGCAAAGGAAGAGCAGCCTGTCTGGCACTATAAAGTCCAAACTCTGTGGTTGTGGGGAAGGGGCACGCTCAGGGGTTGGTGCATGCCCCCTGCATGGCTCTCACCTCAGTGGTCAGCAGAACAGATCTAGCACTGAATTCCAGGTTGCCCAATGCAGCTGCCTCAGAACTAGCAGCTGCCACTCACCAGGGCCTCCTTGCTGTGCCGTTGTGGAGCTGCCCCAGTGGGATCACTGCCTCCCTGTCGGGCCTCCTCACTGAGCATTGTGGTTGGCTCATGGGTCTACATCACAGGTCCACCACTGGGAGTAAAGGAGTGTAGGAAAGTAGCCCTTTTCTAGTCTGTTACCCACACTTTTTGCCTGTATATCAATGTGTTTAAATGTTTGTCAGTATGTTTTAATGTATCCACTGGGGTCCTGCTAACCAATACCCCAGTAGTTATGCTCTCTTCTTGTAAACTTGGTTGTAGGTTACTGTTAACACACAACTGTTATGTATCACTCATAATTGGTATACTGGTGCCCCCTTATGAGCCCCTAGTATATGGTATATGGTACCTAGGTACCCAGGGCATTGGGTTTCCAGGGGATCCCTTTGGGCTGCATCATTTCTTTCGCCACCCATAGGGAGCCCATGAAAAGGCTTCTACAGGACTGCCATTGTAGCCTGTGTAAAATGGTGCATGCACCCTTTCACTGTCATTCACACTGCACCAGGTCGCTTATTAGTCACCTATCTGTCAGGCCTTCCAGCCCTGAAGGCTAGGTGCAGGGTGCAAGATACCGTCGCCATGGCATTATGACTGTAGTCGGAATTCCGCCACCAAGGCAGCGGAATTCCGGCTACGGTCATGGCGGTGGACGGCGGAAGGTGCACTGCTGCCTGCCACGCCAGCAAAACAGCACCTACCGTATGATGTGCCATGATATGGCCTGGCAGTGTTTTGCTGGCGGACGCTGCTGTTGGCAGCAGCACCGCGTCCCGTCTCCTGCTGGAGGACCCCATGCAAGCAGGTAAGTTAGGTCGGGTTCTCTGACAGGAGAGGGGGCTGGAGCGTGTTGTGTGCATGTGTGGGGGTATGTGTGACTGTGTTTGAATGCGTGCATGTGTGTGTGTGCATGAGTGTGTGTACCTGCATGTTGTGTCATGTGATTGCGTGTGTGCCTGGATGTAGGTTCGTGAGTGTTGCTGTGAGTGTATATAAATGTATGCATGTGTGGGTGAATGTGGGTATGCATGTGTGCATGGGTGTGTATGTATGTGCGTGTATGTGTGTACATGTCGGGGGTTGGGAGGGGAAGTGTGGGGGAGGACTCTGGGGAGGGAGGCGGTGGAGACCCCTATCAGTGCCAGGGAAGGAATTCCCTGACACTGATGCTGCCTACTGCCATCGGTTCTGTGCCAGTACAGAACTCACGGAAACCATGGTGTTTAACTTGGCGGTTTGGCTTTGGCCAAACTAAAGTTTGAGGCAAAGGGGATGGTTATGACAGCAACTGAAGCAGGAGTGATAAAAATAGTACTCAAAGTCATTAACAGTGGAACTGTTTTAACAACAGGCAACCCTCAAATACATTTGTCACCCTCTCTTGGGAGATCCTGAATAATTGGTGCATTTACACCTAGACTGACAATAGGTGGGAGTCCTCCTACTGCCTGATTTCCTACAATTGGTTGATTTCTTCTTCCTCCTGTATGGACAACATTATATGGAGAAGATCAAGAAGCCAACCAATCATCCAAAATGTCATCACTAGATTTATTATCGCTAGCTTCAATCCTATCCCGCTCTTGTTCTTTGTTTCTAACTGTTCATCCACTGCTTCCACTTTATAGCTCACTAGGCAACAAGAACATTCTCAATTGTGGCAATATACCAACATTACTGAATCAGACCCCAGCCCTAGCAGTGGGAACCACTGCAGATATAGAGTGGGTCAAATTCATAGACACATTTGGTGGATCGGGGTGTGAGAAAACTGGGCTGATTGCAGAAGCCCCCTAACTTTTTGCCCCCATTTTTCATTTTTTTGCTAGTGTTTTCCTGACTCTGAAGGTGCCCTGGACACTGCTAACCAGTCCCAGGGCCTGTGCTCTGTGTAAAATAAATATGCAAATTAGGCTAAATATTTGGCTATGTCTGCCTGCCTAAATGTTCCTAGTATATGGTAGGGCATGTAGTTTTAACAAACCCAGCATAGATAAAGCCCCAGTAGGTGCACTGCTGAGGTGCCCAGGGTCATTTTAAAGGCAGGCCTGCCTTGCTGGCTGCTTTTAAATTAAAGTTCAATGATATAATTTGATTTTGGAATTAAAAGTACTTCCAAAGTCTTAAACTACCTTATTTTTACATTTAGGTCACCCCTAAGGTATGCCCTAGGTGCCCTCTGGGTTGGGTGAAGTCTAACTATAAGCAGGGGGCTTATAAAATATATTTTATAAGCCCTCATGAGCAAAACTAGCCAAATGTGTTTTTCCCTCGTTGAAGTGAATAGGCTCCATAGGCTAACATGGGGACACTTTATTTTAAATAATAAAGTCTCCAAAGCAGCTAGAAATGGCAATGTTGGTCACAAACTGATTGCTATAATAAATGCAACACCTTGGCATAGTTGGATTTAATATAATTAGTTCAGGGAAAGAGTTTTAGAACACTTCCTAAAAGTTACCAGTTTCAGCTCTGTAGTGACCTTCTTTGATAGGCCAGCCTCTGGCAGCTGGGCCAGGCTGCCTTGATGAGATCTGCCTCAGCAGATGGTGAAACAGAATAGAGGGAGAGCAGCCAAACTCATCTTCAAAGGAGAGAAGGACATTTGGTGCAGCTTAGGGTCGCCTACATTTCCTGCACACCCAGACAACCAGGTGCCCTCTTGATTAGATTAGGAAAGGGCAGGAGTGAGGTGTGTTAAGGATTTTTCGCGGCACCAGTGGTGGTGCTCAGCCAGACATAACCCCCAAAATTACATTTCTGCTATTTTGAACTTTTAAGGAATGTCACTCCCTGGTTTTGATTTTTGCCATACTTCCCAGGTAGTGGTCATCCAAGAGGGTAGTGGATACCTGAGATTGGACAGTTGCCCCCTGCTTTTCACCCCTGGGAGCAAGGATAAATTTGGCAGAGCTGCACCCACACCTCTGATCCCTACAAGGAACAACAACAGAAGAAAAAGGACTGCCCTACTGGCCCCCTGACCAGCACCTGGACACTGTACTCTTAAGGACTGCACCAGCTGCTCACTTGGGCTTCACCATTAAAAGGACTTTGCCTGTCTTCAACTGGTTCAAGAAGGGACTCCCTGTTTGCTACAGGTAAAAACCAGCTAACCTGAGCCCCTTGCATCAAAACCTGAAGGAACTGACCAGCTGACCAGTGGTCATTTTTGGATTTGAACCAGGTGCATTCTGGAAGTTGCAGTCCTAACCTTCAAGGAGCAACTCCGAGCTTCTGGAATATTGGGTGAGCTGTTGACTCCTAATGGACCTTCAAACAAGATCCAAAAGTTTGGAGAACTTTTGGAACAAAAAAAGCTCCATAAAGGGACCGACCAGCTGTGGTGAATCAAGCCAGCTTACCTCAACCACAACTTAGCCTGACTTGCAGGTTTGTCCTGCTGAAAAGCTACAGAGCCCCAGACTTCCAGGATTTCACCGGGGGCTCCTGAAAAGGTGGTCCGACGACCTCCAATTGAAATTAGCTTGCTGTCGAGGGTCGACCACCATTGGGAATAAAAATGGATAGCAGACTCAAGTCGGAGTAGGTTGAATTCAATCTCAAGCAATGCACAAACGGGCTACAGTGAAAGCAATTGATACCACTGATGTTAATCTAGGGTTGACATCAGATTTGTAGGCCCACATAATATCCTTAACAGACCACTCCTAATGATATTCCAGTTGAAAATATACAATTGTGCTTCACCAGACCAGAACGTTTTAAGTGCATAGCATACTGCAAACATATGAGTGATATTGGCTGCATGTTGTCCACATTTAGAACAATGTGTCTTTTAGTTCAGGCTATTCCTAGACCATTTACAAATTCTGTTCTGGGTACAGTACATCATGCACAGCGTTAACAAATGCTGAGATTTGATGCTAACCAAGCAGACAGACCGATTATAACATCAAAAGCAGCCAAAATGTCGTCAATTGAAATATCCTGACCAAGCTTAACACCCCACTTAGCAGCCGGGGTAGATCTGTCATCTGCCCTACCAAAGTTCAAGATTTGAAACAGAATTTTAAAAGAGGGCTCACAGAAGTAAGTCAGAATATCTTCATCCTTATTTTTAGGCATGCATACCAGATTATGTAAATAAAAATCTCAGATTTGTAAATACTTAAGAAGGGACTGCTGGGGAAGACCATAGAGTGCTTGCAGAGTAGCAAAGCCCAGACCTCATCAGAGTTAAAAATCCTAATACCCTGATTAACCCAGTTGCTGAACACAGGGTCATGAAATATAGATGGAAAAATAGGGTTCCCCTACACCAGTGTAAGTGGATAGCCTGTAAGGAGTTTCAGGAACACATTTTGTCTCAGATTTGAAAGGCGTCCTGAATGATCTCGAACCGTACTCTCTAGAAATAGTTCAGATCGCTACATCTATTCAGTGTGAGCTTGAAATCTGTCCCTAAGGCCATTTGATACCTCTATGCATAGCTGTCCGCCTCATAGTGGGAGATGAAAGGGGCACAAAAATACAGCTTAAAATCTGAAAGGGCACAGACCGCCTTGGCTAGATTAAAGTTTTAAAAGGCTGATAGCCTTTCTAACCCTCAAATACCCCCAGATAAAGCTACCTTTAGCTCCCTCAAGGACAAAAAAGTGGGCCAAAACCCACATTAGGATTGTCCCAAAACGACGAAGAAATTTAAGTAAAACGTTCATTTTGACAATATTAAATAATCGATATATACTGATTGGAAGGCAGTTCCAGGACAACATTCTCTCAATGACTAACTTTAAGAGGGGTTCGTATTTCAAAGAAACAGTACACTCCTGATTGCCTCATAGTTTAACCGCGAGGTAAGTGACAGTAGTGACTATCTCTAAGACAGATAGATCAGGTTGAAAAGTCAAAATAACTTGCGTTTTCGAGAGATTGAGCTTGTAACTGGAACAGCTCCACACAACATCGCCTCATTTTTAACCTGTCTCATTGCCAACAAGGGGTCAGTAGAATAGATAGGAATTTCATCAGTGTATGCACAAATTTTCAATTCAACACTATTAAAAATCGCAGGATGAATCAATTGTTTTCTGCAGAGATGTTGTAAATAGGGTTTAATATAAAGTGCAAATAATAAATGGGAGAGTGGGCAGCCTTGAAAGGTCCCACAATGAATACTGAATGGAAGAGAGGCACATCCATCCAAGAATCGAAGACTAGCCAACCTTTGATAAAGGGACCTAACCAGGGCCATGTTTCCACTACCAATACCCTATGATGAAAGGGCTGAATGGCCACAACACCCTGCCAAAGGCTTTCTCGTAGTCTATCAAAATCATATCGAGCCAGCTACCAATATTTCTAGCCACATCAAAAATGGCTACAGCCATGTTAGTGGAACTGGTAGTGTCCCGGACAGGCATAAAACCGTGTTGTTTCGACAAAACTTAATACTAGATCAAATGGGCCAGGCGAACTGTCAACATGTTAGCAAAGATTTTTACATCAGAGTTCATCAGTGAGATTGGTCAGTATATCCCTCTCTTTTCTGGCGGTTTCTCTTTTTTGAGAATTCAAGATCCGTTTTCAATACTTGATAGCACGTTTGCACAAAGGGGAAGTAAAGCATGACTAAATATTGTGTAAAATTCCAGTGGGACGGAATCCTCCCCAGCTGCCTTGCCTTATAGCAAGGCCATGATAGCTCCTTCACTTCCTGCATTGATATATCCTTCTCTAATTCCATGCACTGTGAAGAACTAAGGCAAGGGGCACATGAACTCTGAATATGACCATTAATACAGAATTGCACCACTGGTGGTGAATAAGCATACATGTCCTTATAGAACTCTGTAAACTGTTCCACTGTGACAGGGCTACCACAACAGAAAGTAGTGTCATTGCCCTTAATGCTTTAGATTGCATTCTTATTTCTCCTTTCATCAATTTACTGTGCCAGAACCCACCCAATATTCTCCCCATACTCATATTGAAGCCCCCTGTGATTTAAAACTTAACTGCATTTTATTCCCGTAGCCCTCAATCCAACTTGCAACAAAGCTCCACTAAGGTGGAGTAAAAAAAGAGCTCATCCAGAGTTCTATCCTGAATTGCTCGGTGATGTTGGTATTCGACCTAATTAATTTGGGCATGCCATCTAATGGCTTTCCCTCTTCTGTGAGTTATCAGTCTACCAAATATACTGAAACGTAATACTGCGTACAAAGGCCTTCATTGCATCTCAGACTATGTGAGGTGCTGTCGAGTTGATATTAACTAAGAGAAATTCCTAAAGAGAAAAATTCATACATCCAATATATCCTGCGTACGCTATCAGAGATCTAGGAAATTTAAAACACCACTTTTCCTTACAAGAGACAGGGAGATGAAGATCCAAAAAGACCGGATTATGATCTGAGGTGTTCGTAGGACAAAAACTGAATCAACTTTCAAAGCTATAAAAAACATATTGATGTGTGAATAGTGTCTATGTGGTGCAGAAAAAAAAATATATGCAGGAATCGTGGGATGCAGGGTTTGCCAGTTGACAGCTAAACTATGAACCTAAGCCAACCCTAGTTTTAATCATCCACGATGAGCTGCAGAGTTAGTACTATCTACTGAGTAGCTCATGGTACGGTTGATAACCCCAAGGAGAATTGTATCCCCTGCCCATTCCGATAGTTCCAGGTTCAACCAATCAAATAAAGTAGGATCATCAAGGTTTGGACCATGGATAACAACAGTAGTAATTTGCCTATAATGAATATCAAACTGGATAGCCGCCCACCTGCCCTTAGGATCTGAAACCTTCCTCTGAACCAAGTAATCCAGATTTCTATGGAGAACTACTACTTCCCATATAGCCGCCCCCTGGCTAGTACAAATAACAAGATTAAGACCAAGCTGCTTATAAAGAGACCAATATTTATTGACTAGATGGATCAGACAAGCCATCTGTGGTTTGTAAACCAGAATCTCTTTCCTGGCCAGTCACCGCTCAAGAGGGCTATTAAGGTCTGCTATATTTCAACACATTCTCTTTAAACAAGACATAGGCCCTCATTACAACCGTGGTGGATGGTGATAAATTGGCGGTAATACCGCCAACAGGCTGGCAGTAAATACTGTCAAAACATGAGCATGGCGGAAACAGCTCAGACAGACAGCCACTTTAACACACCGACCGCCAGGACAGAACCAACAGGCACCTCAGCAGTAACGGCCTACAGCCAGGCGGAAGACAATGTTCTGCCCACTGTAGAAGGGAAACAACTCACCTGTGGAGACTCAAGGAACAACCAAGTCACCATGGAGCCCGAGTTGCATGTCTTCCCCATGCTCTTCTATGTCCTGCTCTACTACAAACACCAATGACTGCAAAGACGACCATGGTGAGTACTGCCGCCTAGCACACAGGGAGGGGGGAAGCGAGTGACACACACACACACGCAACAACCCCCACCTTCAACACTATACACACAAGCAGATGCAGTTACATAACATATTCACCCCATACCCCTCACAAATAATGCAAGGACAAATACAATAGAGTCAAAAGAGTGTAATAAGATAAATATAGTAGTAATACATGCATCCAAATCAAAAAGTATATACATATTTACAAATCAAGGGACACTGCCCAGTCCTCAATGTTCGTGGGCAACAGGGCCACATCACAAAGTCCAAGGCTCCACCTCACTCCTGCAACAACACGGAGAGAACACTGCAGGGGTATCAGGTTGAAAATAGCCAGGCACCTCAGGAGGATGGGGAATGGGGTGCACCTCAACCGGAAGATAGAACAACGCCACTGGTCCTGGAGGGGGCAACATTCCCTGTGCACTGTCCTGGGGAGTGCAAGGCCACAGTCTCACAAGGGGGTGACTTGCCCACTGGCTCTGGAGAGGGCAACATGCCCTGTGTTCTGTCCTGGGGAGTGCAAGGCCACAGTCTCTCAAGTGGGTGACTTTCCCACTGGCTCTGGAGGGGGCAACATGCCCTGTGCATGATCCTGGGGAGTGGAAGGTCACAGTCTCTCAAGTGGGTGACTTGCCCACTGGCTCTGGAGAGGGCAACATGCCCTGTGCTTGGTCCAGGGAGTGCAAGGCCACAGTCTATCGAGTGGGTGACTTGCTCACTGGCTCTGGAGGGGGCAACATGCTCTGTGCTTGATCCTGGGGAGTTCAAGGCCACAGTCTCTTTAGTGGATGTCTTCTCCACTGGTTCTGGAGGGGGCATAGTGCCCAGTGGGCTTCATCCTAGGGAGGATGGGGTAAGTGGATGTCTTCACTGGTTCTGGAGGGGGCATCATGCCCAGTGAGCTTCATCCTATGTAGGATGGGGTTAGTGGATGTCTTCTCCGCTGGTTCTGGAGGGGGCATCGTGCCCAGTGATGCATATGTTAGGGAATGCAAGGTCACAGTCTCTCAGCTGGGTGTCATACCCACAGGATTTGCAGGGGCTAGGCCGCACAATAGCCCATGGATGCAAGACTACACACTGTCCTCCGGCAGTGACGGCTGTTCAGTGGTGGTGATGCTGGTGGAGCCCGTAGTGGTGGGGGGAGGCTCCAACCCATCCCCTGCAGCCCCAGATGGCTGCCCACTGGGGCAGGGGGCAGTGCTGCTGGTGGAGCTGGTAGTGGTGGGGGGAGGCTCCAGCCCATCACCTGCAGCCTCGGGTGGCTGCCCATTGGGGCAGGTGGCAGTGCTGGTGGCGGTGCTGCTGGTGGAGCTGGTAGTGGTGGGGGAGGTGCCATCCCATCCCCTGCAGCCTCGGACAGCTGCCCCACCATGGTTGCTGGTGGTGGCTCTGACTGAGACCCAGCACCAGGCCCCTTGTCTCTACTGCCTACTGTTGCTGGCTCCTTGCCCTTCCTTCCTGCAGCTGGGGCTGGCTCCTTGCCCTTCCTTCCTACAGCTGAGGCTGGCTCCTTACCCTTCCTTCCTGCAGCTGGGGCTGGCTCTTTACCCTTCCTCCCTGCAGCTGGGGTTGGCTCCTTGGCCTTCCATGAAGCACTTGGGGCAGGCACCCTTTCCATCTTGCTGGCTGGTGGCCAGGATCCTTTCTCACCTGGAGTTGCTGGGGACACTACTGAGCTCGTGGACTGGGTGGCTGAGGTGCTTGCATGGGTTTCGACAACCCTGGCCTGACGTGAGGGACTGGGGGATGGCTAGGGAAAAGGTCAATGGTGGCGAGGAACAGCTTCTTAGGGACAATGGGGCAGGAAGAGGGAGGTGGTTTGGGAGTGGAGGAAGAGGGAGTGGTGGTAGAAGGTGTCAGTCTGCTGTGTTTGGGTGCACGTGCATTGGCTGGATGCTATTGTGAGGTGGATGGCTTTTGGCTGTCTGAGTGCTTGCATTTGTGTGCTTTGAGAGGAGGGGGCACAGACACAGTGGTAGAGGACACAGGGGACATGTGCTTGAATGTGGGGGTGGTGACTGCTAGTGATGGGTGTGTACTGATAGGTGTGCTGGTGATGGTGGTAGTGGATGAAGAGGTAGTGCAAGAAGGTATGAGTGGAGACGCTACTGGGAGGGAGGTGGACGAGGAGGAGGAGGGGGCCACATTGGAGGCAGTGGATGTTGGTATGTCTGTTTCTGGATGGTGTTTGTGTGAGTGCCTGTGGGATGAAGTGTGGTGCTTGTGTTTGCCATGTCCACTCTTGTGTTTTGTCCTGGGTGCCTGCTCATCTGCCTATGTGCTTGGGATAGGTTGGGGTTGAGGGGAACGGGACTGGGAAGAGGAAGCTGGAGGGTGAAAACAGGGACAATGACTGCCATCGGAGAGAAGGCCCGAGCCTGGATTGATCTTTGTTGGGCCGCCAAGCCAGTGTGAATGCCCTCCGGAACTGCATTGGTCAGTTGCATTTGGGCTGCCAGCCCCTGGATGGCATTCACAATGGTTGACTGCCCAACAGAGATGGTTCGCAGGAGGTCAATTGTCTCCTCACTCAGGGCAGGGCTAACTGGGGCAGGGCCTGAGGTGCCTGGGGCAAAGGAGATGCCCACCCTCCTCGGTGAGCGGGCACGGGAAACTCATTGAGCGGCTGCTGGGAGGGCGGTGCTGGTACCTGGGGTAGCGGCTGTACCTGTAGCTGTGGTGGGCACAGAGGTGTCCCCCACAACCAGGGAGCTTCCATCAGAGGAGGTATTTGTCTCAGAACTGTCCCCTCCAGTCTCCACCGTGGTGCCCCCCTTTTCCTCCGTCACACTGGTGCTCTCACCGTCAGTGGATTTGGCTTCCTGGGTCCTGTGGGATACAGATCCCTCCGTCGCCGGTGCCTCTGCTCCTCTGCCAGATGATGCTAATGCACATAAGGACAGGGCGACAAAACCAGAAGGGGGAGAAGCACAAAGGATACACTTGGTAAATGGCGGCAACTATACCACAGCTTGCGTGCACAGCACACTCACACACAGGGAACAGCCTTACACATTAGGCAATGCACTACCAGTCACAATGCTAGTCAGCAGCACATGGAGAGGGACACGCTAATTAAATCATACCTGAGACCCACAGACCCCTGCCCAGTAGTGGATGCCTACTAGCTTGCTTGGAGGACTTTCACATCAGAAACCTGCCCACTGTGGGTCCTACTATGCAATGCCAGGCCTGGCCTAGGGACACCCACAGGGCCCGTCCCCCCACCTGGGTACACCAGGCGTAAGTTGTAATGATGGGCACTGTACTTACCCCCTTGGTGCTGCTGTGATGCCCCCAAGGGCCCATTTAGCTCCGGATAGGCCACCACCAGTAGGCAGGCCATCAGGGGGGTCAGGGTTCGACAGGCACCCCTTCCTAGTTGGGAGGCCATCCCCAGCTGGGCCTCCTCCATCTTCCATGCCCAGCGTCTCAGGCCATCCCACCGTTTCCAACAGTGGGTGCTCCACCTGTCATAGACCCCCAGTGTCTGCACCTCCTCGGTGATGGCATGCCATACACCCTTTTTCTGATGGGTGCTTACCTGCAGAGAAATAAACACAGGGAAAGCTATTAGTCCGACCGTCCTGCCTGCCCCTTCCTATCCCCATTAGCACAGACATGGCCCAGCAAATATGCTTTACGCTGCCCAGGGCCCATCCAGCAACCCCCCTACATGAGGCCTTCACACACAGCACTCTGTGCATTCACACCCCATGCATCGTACTTACGGTGTACTCACCAGTTGGTCTGGAAGCACATTCAGCAGTCAGTACTGGGGTAGGACCCCATCCACCAGTCGCTCCAACTCTGCCGAGGTGAAGGTAGGGGCCCTTTCCCCAGTAACACGAACCCTGTTTGGTTCCAGACACAGGTCACAGCAGCACATGCAGTGTAGGTCCTCTCCTGTTGAAGGTCAGGTAGTAAGTGAGTGAACAGACAGAAAATGGTGGTCACGTCCGCGGTGGTGCGTACCGTCACCGCTGGTGTACATCACCATTGGCCACTGTATCCCATACCTCCATACAGGACAGGCGGATGCCATTTCAGGGGGTACAGGCCATGGATCCAAACTACGTCACAGTACACAAATTCACATTTTGGACTTATCCCACCAAATTAAAGTCACAGTATGCATTCATTTGTAGTTGTTCGAATGTACAGATATTGACCAGCTGCTCACTCTTTTGCCCCTTAAATTGCAACTGCTGCGGATGAATAGGAGATGGAGGGATCCCCCCCGTACAAACCCCTGGTGGACTTGGCAACAATGAAGGAGAGGCACATTATCCTCACCTATAGACTTGACAGGGCCACAATCACAGAGCTGTGTGCCCAATTTAAACCTGACCTGATATCTGCTATCTGTCACCCCACTGGGATCCCCCCTCTTGTGCAAGTCCTATCAGTGCTCCATTTCCTGGCAACTGGTTCTTTCCGAGTGACAGTGGGCTTGGCAGCAAGAATGTCACAGCCAATTTTCTCAATAGTGCTGACCAGAGTGTTGGCTGCCCTGATTAAACACATGTGCAGCTACATCGTTTTCCCCCAGGTGGAGGAATTGGCCACAGTGAAAGCTGACTTCTATGCAATGGGACATATATCACCAACATCATTGGGACAATAGATGGAACACATATTGCATTAGTACCCCCCCCAGGCGAAATGAACAGAAATTCAGTTCAGAAATTGAAAGAATTTTCAATCCATGAATATCCAGATGGTGTGCCTGGTGGACCAGTACATCTCCCACGTCAATGCTAAGCATCCTGTGTCTGTGCATGATGCCTTTATCCTGAGGAATAGCAGCATCCCAGATGTGATGGCCCAACTCCAGGGACACAGGATGTGGCTGATAGGTGAGAGCCCTGGTTCCCACCTAGTGGATGATGGAGCATGGGTATGTTGTGGTCCCTACAGGTGAGTGTGTGGCTAGCAGTTTTCCCTCGATATTTGCAGGTGACTCTGGTTACCCCAACCTCTCATGGCTACTGACCCCTGTGAGTAATGCCAGGACAAGGGCAGAGGAACGTTACAATGAGGCACACAGGTGAACAAGAAGGATCATAGAAAGGCCTTTCAGCCTCCTGAAGGCCAGGTGTCGGTGCCTCCATCTAACAGGTGGAGCCCTGTTCTACTCACCCTAGAAGGTCTGCCAGATAATCGTGGCATGCTGTATGTTGCACAACCTTGCCTTGTGACGCCATGTGCCTTTTCTGCAGGAGGAGGAGGCTGGAGGTGGCTGTAGTGGACCCTGTGGATTGTGAAGATGAGGAGTCAGAGGATGAGGACAACAGAAGTTGTCCAATTACACACTTGTAAGACAGAGTTATTTCACATTTCATTGACAGTTTGATGTGTGACATTGTCAATGGCAGGCTGTGAATTCCAACTTCTATGCTCAATCACTGTACCCTTTGGCATCTCTTTTTGCAGATGATGGTGCCCCACTATTGCTCCTGGTGTGTTACGTGCAGCCAACTACAGGTCTTTCCTAACATTACTGTACAGTTAAATTGCAAGTTTTGAAACTGGTTAAAGAATACATTATGAAATCATTTGACATACACCATACTTGTATTTTATCAAAGTGTGTTTATTGCAGTGCTCTGAAGAAGAGCGGGTAGTGCAATGGGCTGGAGTGATGGTGGAGGAAAGTCCATGTTAGAGTCGAGTCTATTTGTATCACAGTTGCATTGTCCAAGGGGGCATAGGAAGGGAAGCAATGGCAGTTCAAGGTGGACAGGGTGACGGAGTGGGACACATGAGTGACAATCAGGAGAGTCTTATTTCCTGGTGGGGGTCTTGGCAATAGTCCCTGGCTTCTACCTGGATCGCAGGGAACATTTGCGGGTGGTTATCCTTCTGCAGGAGGGGGGGTGGTGGTGTCCAGTTGGTCCTGTGGCGGTGCCTCCTGTCCACTAGCTGCAGGGGATGTGGAGGGCTGTTCAGTAGTGTGGCTAGTGTCAGGGGCCTGCTGGTGTGCCACTGCCTCCCTCATACTGTTGGCCATGTCTGCTAGCACCCCTGCAATGGAGACCAGAGTGGTGTCAATGGCCTTCCAGTCCTCCCTGATCCCCAGGTACTGTCCCTTCTCAGCCGCATGTTCTCCTGCATCTTGTCCATGATCTGGCCCAGGGTATCCTGGGAATGTTGATATGCTCCCAGGATCGCGGAGAGTGCCTCCTGGAGGGTCGGTTCCCTGGGCTGTTCATCGGTCTGGCTAGTGTCTGGGGCCCGTTGTTGTGCCACTGCCTCCGTCATGGTCTTGGCCATGTCAGCCAGCACCCCTGCAATGGTGACCAGGATGGTGTAGATGTCTGTTAGGTCATCCCTGATCCCCAGGTACTATCCCTCCTGCAGCAGCTGGATCTCCTGCAGTTTGGCCAGTATCTGGCCCATGGTCTCCTGGGAATGGTGGTATGTTCCCAGGATGTTGGAGAGTGCCTCGTAGAGAGTGGGTTCCCTGGGCCTGTCCTCCCCCTGTCACACAGCAGTCCTCCCAGCTTCCCTGTTGCCCTGTGCCTCTGTCCCCTGAACCGTGTGCCCACTGCCACTGACTCCAGGTCCCTGATCGTCCTGTGTTTGTGGGGTGGGGTGGGGTCCCTGTAGTGGTGGACACACTGTTGATTGACGTGTCCTGGAGACAGAGGTATGGGCCCGCTGAGTGGGTGCTGTGGTGGTGTTTCCTAAGGTGGGAGGATCTGAGGTGGTGCGTGAGTGTGCCTGGGTAACCGACTGTCCGGAGGTCCCTGATGGGCCAGGTTGGTCATCCAGAACCAGGCGACCAGAGCTGCTCTCACCACTGTGGGCCTCTCCTGGGGGGGAATGGATGTTGCTGGCACCTCTTCTCCAGTGACATTGGCTGGGTTACCTGTTGGGATTTAAATGCAGTGTTATTGTTTATGCATGTGACATATTGTGCATGGGTGTGTTGTCCTCTATTAGTTGTTATGCCCTGGCAGCTTTGCCTTGTGTGAGTTGTTATTTGTTGGGCTAGGTGATTCTATCTAGTGTGCATGACGTGGTGATAGGTGTCCATGCAGGGCTGTGAATGGTGTCCATGCATTGGTGGTGCATGCAGGGCTTGGCATTGGGATGAGTGGGTTGTGATGGCGGAGTGTGTGGGAGGTGGTGGAGTTATGGGAGTGAGGGTGAGGGTGGGAGTATGTGATGGCATGCAGGTAGGGGGGTTATAGTAATAGAGAGTTGACTTACCAGAGCCCAGTCCACCTGCTACTCCTGCCCGTCCCTCAGGATGCAGTATTACCAGTACCTGCTCCTCCCATGCTGTCAGCTGTGGGGGAGGAGGTGGGGGTCCACCAGTCCTCTGTACTGCAAGTTGGTGTCTTGGTGTAATGGAATGCACCTTCCCCCATAGGTCGTTCCGCCTCTTCCTGATGTCATCCCTTGTTCTGGGGTGCTGTCCCTGTCCAGGATCCTCCGCCATAGCTCCATCTTCCTAGCAATGGATATCTGCTGCACCTGTGCTCCAAACAGCTGTGGCTGTACCTGGGTGATTCCCTCCACCATGACCCTTAGATCCTCCTCAGAGAACCTGGGGTGTCATTGTGGTGCCATGGGTGTAGTATAAGTGCTGTGTGTGAGGGTGTGTAGGGTGTTGTGTTGGGGTGTGTGATGTGAGATGGGTGTGTGATGTGGGGTGCGTCGGTGGTGTATATGTGTAGGTAGTTATGTCTCTGGTCTTGTCTGTGGTGTCTGTCTTGTGCCAATGTTTTGTAGTTGTAAAGGGTTGTGGGTAATGTGTGTGTGTGTTTTATAGTGATGTGGGTATGTGGGTGTGGTGTCTGTATGGGTGTCAGGTGTGTGTAGTTTGAATTGACCAATGTAGTGTTGTTTTGTTAGTGTGTGTGTATTTTGAGCGCGGCGGTATGTACCGCCAACGGTTTACCGCCATTGAATCTCTGCTGTGGTGATTCGTGGGTTATAATGTTGTGGGCATTGTTCTATTGTCGTACACGGTGTGGGTTTTGATACCACCAGGTTATCACTGAACTTTTGGCTGGCGGCTTGTGTGTGTGGTTGTATAGTGACGGATTGGTATGTGTGTGTCATAGTATGGTAAACAGATATCCACGGCCGCGACGGCATGTTGGCAGCAGTCGGCATAGCGGTAAGTGGGATTTACCACCAATGTCATAATGAGGGCCATAATATCTTAATGAGCAATAATCCGGCTGGCCATGTAACACCCACTTGATGCACATGCGCTAATCTCGGACACTTGTGATTGCAGAATATGTTTTTTGTGGTCACCACCCTCCTACCACAGCCACATTTCTACCCATCCTCCCAGTCGTGCAGCCCTGGAACCTAAAACTTCATAAATAAGTGACACATACCATAGGGAAAAATCATCCCACAATTGAGTTGTCAGAATTTGTAGTTTAACCTGTTTTTACAGCACATCTCGGTCATTGTGTCGATAACAATATGTTCTTCTCAAAGTGCTGCATCTCACACTTCAACCATTTCTATACACTGTAAATAAAAGATGGTGCTGTGACCCAATTTCTCAGTTTACCAACCTTTATAACAATGAACATTCTGATGACCTTGGTAAATTTCCATTCACTATCTGCACATAACCACATGTTTCAGCAGTGAGTGTTAATCTCATTGAGGTATCAGTTTGTGATTTTGCTATATTTTTTAACATATGCCAAATAAGTTTAAAAAAAAGGATGCAGGAAAAAGAAAAGTTGCCTTTACCGCCTAGTCAATGTTCTTGCAGTCACAACAATACTCCTCAACAGTACCAGCTCACAAGACTACTTGTTAATCTAGGTACTTTCAAATTCCCAGCTGCAACATGAAATTTGGAAGCAGTGTAAGATTTAGAATAATGCTGCTCATTGAGCATTTATGATTGTAACAGTTGTGTTTTATCTCTGCCTTCCAGAGGGCTTAAATAATCTGTGAATGACAAAACCAAAAAAATCGCTGTAGCCTGAGGCTCAAAATACTTCTTCAGACTCCAAGGAAATGGGCCAGTGTGTAGATCAAAACACCAGAGTGGATAGTTTTCTCATCTCTTAAAGGGTAAAGCATCTTGACTTAATGAGCCAATATTTGTACACCTCTAGTATGAAAATGAAAATTTAAAAGGGTCATGAAGGAGGAACAATATTTATAAGACAAGAAACAAATGTTAGGTGAATAGCAGATAGTGTGACTGTTATTTTGTTTTGCCTATTTCCTCTGCACTTCACACTCAGATCAGTCTCTTTTTTAGGAGTGCTACAACCTTCTTCCTGTGAAATGGAGCAGGATGAAGATATTGGTCAATGGTGTTACTTCATGTGTCTTCTTCCTAAATTTTTAATCAATGTAAAATCATTAATACATATATAATAGATGGGATTTTACAATCCCTAAAAAAAAGTATCTAAATTCTTTATAAGAAGTGACTTGTGACACACCGAGTTGCCGACTGTAAATGAACTTGCCTTCATTCCCCTATATGGTCATAAAACTTCCCAGTGACTTGCAATATCCTTATAATATATAGTGGGGGTACATTGATCATGGATGAAGAAAACATACTTTAACATAAATCAGTGGAGCTCTCCAGTCTAGTTGGCAAGTGGCATCCTAATAGGACCTTTATTAGTCAATTAAACAGATAACTATCTCTGCAGAGTAGCAACTCATCCTCTTCTTTACAAGACTAATCCTTTAGGATCACAAAGTTCTTTGAAAACATGAATAAACATAAACTGTCTCTGTTAATCCGGTAACAGTGTGGTAGAAGATGTTCGGAGGAAATCTACAACAGCATGCCATCAGACATAACATCTTTGTCCAGTAGGAAAATAAGTCCATATTAACCTGTAAGCAAAAGATAAACTGTAACACCTGGAGGAGGTGAGAATAGTGTTTGCTTCCATGTTTTTCATAAAATCTCAAGCCACTTCAGTCAGGGATATTTCCATTCTGTTAAAAGACTAATGGCTCAATTATGATACTTTCCAAGTTGTGCCAGTTACATGATCAATTGGTTTGTAATAAAATGGTTTAAAGGTCTGTTCTCTGGAGCTTAACCTGTGGTCTGCTGCACCTAGTCAAGGAGTCTGCGACTCCTTCGAAAATTAAATAATAGCAATAGATTAATAAAGTGTATGTAATAAGAAACAAAATGTAAAACTGAAAAATTTAAAACGTGCAGTAAATTAAAAGGAATTTTCCAACTGGGGGTTAAAAATTAAGTTGGTGTCCTCAGATGTATTTGTGGGAACAAATGAAGAAACCATTGTGATGTATGGGCAATGGGTGGCCTCAGTTGAATTTAGAAAAGCTCCAACCTTCCCATTAAAATTAAAATGTTGATTTCATTTGGATTAGTGAATTAGCTAAAATATTTCATAATTTGTGTAATTTTGCATTGGTTTGAAAAATGCTTGTTCCTGTATTTTTGTATATTCTTTTAAGATTTAAATCCATTCAAATTTCTTAAGCTGGGATTCCCAGCTTCTTGTAATGGCTAGATTGGGGTCCCAGGATTCCAATAATGATTCAATGGGGGTCCCCAGATTCCAATAATGATTAGGTGGGGGGGGGTCCACAGAAGCCAAAATGTTACGGACCACTGCTCTATACCATTCTGCTAGTTTACAAATGTCCTCCAGGCAACCAGCTGAAATATAAATTGTGGAATCATCTGCCCCATAAACAAGTGGGCGGCAAACAGAGAAAGATTAATGTCAGCCTTAGTCATAATCGAATCGACCTATGTAGCAAGTGTAGATAGAGATGTAGTCATTGTGAGTTTGAAGGCAGAAGAAAAGCAGAAGTTTGCACTTCATATTAATGCAGGCATAAACTATGCATGACATCTTATCATCATGGAAAACAGGACGATATTTGGATGACAACATTGTTTTGGTATGTCTTGTAACATAGATCTGTTAATCACATCAAAAGCTGAGGATGGCCCTGAAGAACTAGGTCATGGTGATGGCCCTGATTGTGAGCAAAGAGGAAAATCTATGGAAGAAACCCAGACAAATCTTCTGAGAGCTTTGGATTAGGACAGAACCACACTAGGGGACAGTTAACCATTTTGCTGCTGAGCCTCCACCCATGCACATAGGCCCCCATACCTTTTTGTCCACATAAGGTATGCATGCCAAATTTGCACCTTTTTTCCTAACATTCTAGGGATTCTGAAGCTACCCAAGGATAGGGGTTTCCACTCTGGAGAAATTAGCCAAAATCCAGCTAACTTTTTTTTTTTTTTTGGGCAAAAATAGGAAAAATGTGTTGCAGATGAAAGCATCTGTTTTTTTCTCTGCAAAAGGCATCAATGAAGGGCTTGCAGTGCTAAAATCAACATCTTACCAGCTTTTAGGAACAGGCAGACTTGAGCGAGAAAACCAAATTTTTCAACACAGTTTTGGCATTTCACTGGGACATAGCCCATTTTTACAATTCTTTGTGTTTTCAACCTCCTCCCAGTTAGTGGTAGAAATGGGTGTAAAACTAATGGTGAATCCTAGAAAGCTTTACATTTCTGAAAAGTAGACTAAATTCTGAATTCAGCAAGTGGATATTTGTGCAGTTTTTACTATAAAAAGTAACCGCTGAAATGAAAAAAGATTTTGAAAAAACAGCCATTTGTGTCTACGTCTTTATCTGTAACTTCTAACTATGGCAGATGTTTTATAGCAATATACCATTACATCTCCTGGATACTTCTGTTTGCGGTGATATATAGGGATTGTATGTTCACCGAGAACCCGAGGCCCATAAAGCCAATAACTCAGCTTTACCTTGCAATGGTTTTTCATTTTGTACCGGGTATACAGCAACAGATTTGGTAAAATAAAAAAACTGAAAAATAGCTATCAAGGAAACCTATGTATTTCCAAAATGGGTACAAGCTATGGAGTTTAGAAACAGTGGCTATTTGCATATTTCTGACCCATACTAGCATGTGAGGGCATTTCTCAAAACGAATTCTTTTTTACACACTTCCTTACATTTGAAAGGCATAAATGCAGAGAAAGAAACTCAGCAATAGCACCTTTTCTACTAATCTGTGTTCCAGTAAGTCATCCAATATAAACAGTCCCTCACTTGTGTGAGTAAGCCTAGAACGCACAAGAGGAAAAGGCCCATAGCGCAACATGGAAACATCAAATTTTTCCACTGACCTTTTATTTGCAATGTGCCTAGCTGTGTATTTTCGGTCGTAGCTCAGCCACCACCTAAGGAAACCTAACAAACCTGTACACTTTTGAAAACTATACACCATTGGAAATCCAGGGTTGGGTGACTTGTGGGGTTCCCTCCATTTTCTGTTACCCAGAATCCCTTGCAAATCTCAATTTGTCTAAAAAAACACATTTTCCTCACTATTATGTGATAGAACGTTCTATAATCTGAGGGGAGCCACAAACGTCCTTCCACCCAGCATTCCCCCAAGTCTCCGGATGAAAATGGTACCTCACTTGTTTGGGTAGACTTACTGCCTGACTCAGGAAATGGCCCAACACATATTGTGGAGACATCAAAAGTATCTATCACAAATCTAACCTAGTTTTGCAAGGGGGTAACCTGCCTTTTTGGTCCCGGACTTGGCGGGCATGTAGGAAAACCTACCAAACCCGGACATTTCAGAAAAACGGACACCCAGGGAGGTCCAGGGAGGTGTGGCTGGCCTTGATCGTCGAACGTTTTCTTACCTAGAATCCCCTGTAGACTTCAAATGTAGCTAAAAAAAAATCACATTTTCCTCACATCTCTGTGTGGGATCACTGCACCAGCACAGATTTCCTCACACCCAGCGTTCCCCTCAATTTTCTGATAGAAATGATACCTTTGAGGGTTGCAGGGGATTCTGCGTAAGAAAAGGCTGGGGGATCCATGCAAGCCACACTGCCAGCCAAGTGCCAGTCCACACACACCACTAGCCAAGTGCAAGTCCACACACATACCACCAGGAAAATGCCAGTACACACACAACCAGCCACATGCCAGTACATGGAGACAGTCAGGGGAACTCCAGTTCACACACAAAGAAACATTCTCTGGTATCTATTGGTTTTCTGCCCACCTTGGGTACAGATGAGCCTACATATATCTCTGATCTGCTCCCAAGAGGGTCAGAAACGGCCAAAATTCTCACCCAAGCAAAAGGGTAGTGACACTTGCCTATGAGGCAGCTCTCTGACATTCCCATAAACATACCCTTGGTGCCTAGTGGGCTTTCTGGTCAGATGGTGGTTGTAATAAACACCATCTGACCGCCAGGAGGGGCAGAAAGACTGTAACCATTTTTTTGGGGTGGGGGGCTGGAGGCATGGGCATGCCCATTCTGGATAGCCCCCACCCTTACACAAAGAAAGAAATAGCCTCTAGTGCCTAGTGTGCTTTCTGCACTCCCCCTCCAGGTGGCAGATCGGGAGATATTACTGCCATCTGCCCCCCAAGAGGGGGCAGAAATACTGTGCTGATTTTTTTGGGTGTGTGTGGGCAGTGCGATGCCCATTCTGGGAGTCCCCCACCCCTATATGAATGAAAGAAGTCCCCGGTGCCAAGTTGGCCGACTACTGCCCTTATCTGCCCTCCAGGGGGGCATAAAGACTGTGCTGCTTTTTGGGAGAGGTACAAACAATAAACAATACATCCCTGGTTTCTAGTGGGCTTTCTGCTCCTGGAGGGGCCAAAAAGACAGAATATGGCCAAACTCAACAAAGGGAGCAAAAGTCCTTGCCCAAGGGGCCGCTCTCCCCTCCCTGGTGGGTGGATCCCTGATTGGGGGTCACCCTCCTGCAGTGATCCCCAAGCAGGGATCCACCATGGAGGCGGTACCATTGGAAAGGAGAGATTCTCCACTTCCCAACGATATCTCTACCGTCTACCTCGATGCTCAGGGGCCTGAGATAGCCCACTGAGCACCAAGGCAGTGAAAACAAAATGAGCCAATCAGCTCATTTCACTTTCAGTGAAATTATGTCACCACGCCACACGCACTGATCATCATTTCACTGAAACAAAAGAAAGTGCCTCAGGAGTTCAAATGCCATGTACGCGGGCAGCCTGGAGCCGTCTGAGCCCCATGAGCACTGTAGCTTCCATACAGCACTGCACTGTGGCTCCCGGCTATCTGATGCACGGAAGTGGTTAAAAAGGGATATCAATATTAATGAAGCTAAGGGCCAGATGTAGGAAGATTCCAAATTGCGAGTTGCAATTTCCGAGTCCCAGCAACTAGCAAATTGCAACTCGCAATTTGGAATGCAGAAAGGTGTCTCAGACACCTTCTGCGAGTCGCTATGGGGTTGCAAAGACCCACCTCATTAATGTTAATGAGGTGGGTCGCAATTTGCGACCCTATAGCGATTCAGGGCAATCACGGGGATGGTGGCCTGCTGGAGACAGCAGACCACCATGTCCGTGACTGCTTTTAAATAAAGCAGCCCGTTTTTTTTCAAAGTGTAGCCCGTTTTCCTTAAAGGAAAACGAGCTGCACTTTGAAAAAAAAAATAACCTTTAGTTGGACCACTGCCTGCTCTGATTTTTTTTTTTTTTTCCAGACACAAAGGGGAAGGGTTCCCACAGAAAAGGAATATCCCACTATTACAACTGTACCTTTACAAGATTCATACATAATATACATAGAGCCCAAAAATATACAAAATGTGCTTTTCAGTGTCTCACTACCATGGAAACCGCCTTCATCAGGGCACAGTTGGATCTAAACCAGCATTTCAGTGGCAAGAAGTGCACCACTATGAGTCTTGTGGTTTGGACCCTCCATCCTTATATCAGGTAATTCTGAGGTGGCCCGACTTTCGGAGAAGTAAGACTTTGGTTACTGACAACATAGTCAGCCCTACTTCAGGTGTCCCTTACTATGCAAGCAAGATTAGATTAATTTCTATTACCATCATAGACATTGGACGGAAAGCCTTAAGTGCCATAGAGAGAAGGAGTTACTTACTTGACTACATTGTGACAGGATTCCAGTGTCTTCAGTTTGGCCATGTATTGGGACATATATGATCCTTAAATATCTGTTTATAAACCATTGTTGAAGAGAGAGGTGTTGTATCCGCTACTAGAGCACTGAGATAACATAATAGACCCCCCTGAGTTTTTACAGTGTGGGTTTGATCCAGCTGCATCCTGATGAAAGTGGTTTCTATGGCAGTGAGACACTGAAACACACGTTGGAGCTAATGCCACCGCTTGCAATAGGACTTATATTTAGAAGAATAAGCTTTGGTGCGCATAACATGTTTTGCAACTATAGGACGTGCATCAAGGCCTCTGATCTTTCTGAGAGATAGGTCACCCTTTCGGTGCTATATTAGGATATGTGCTAATAAGGTGTTGACGTTTTATAAATGCACATGTATATAATTTGATGGAAATAAAATATCTGGGATATTGAAAAAGACTACATGTTATTGTAATAGCAGGGGTATGACTGAATGGATGAAAGATACCCGGATCTTAGTGTAAGACTGATTGAATGGGTGTGAGTGTTAGTTTCTTGTAATTATGGAGTATGAATATAAGGTATGATTGATCGAACCAGGGGGGTGCTTGTCTCTCTGAATTTACTATGTTTTTCATTATTGCTCTTTATTTCTCTGTTTCGCTTTATGATTGAATATATATCATGATTGGTATGTAAATGTAGAGTTGGAGAAAGTTATTCTTGTGATTATAACTATTGAAATGTAAATCCATTTGTGATAAAAGAGATACATTTTATATATTTATGGGCTCTATGTATATTATGTATGAATCTTGTAAAGGTACAGGAATAATACTGGGGTAGCCCTTTTCTTTGCAAAGATAAGCATGGACGTTTGCAATTCAATCGAGACACAAAGAGATCTACTGAATTGGACCCCCAAGGTGGGGAAATGTGTTCAAAACATTAGAATGTCATGATCAATCACATCTGTTGCAAAGGGATCTGGGATACAGTCTGCTACTAAGTTCAAGAGATCTAGGAGATACTCTGCTTGAAGCAAGATTCCTCTGTTTAGACAATCATGGCAGAACGATTTGGTTACGTCTGCTACACCCTCTGATCTGACTCCCTGGCCCCCAGTTTGTTTACATAACTGACAGCAGAGATGTTGTTCATTTGGATGAGAACACAACAATTTACCTGAGAGTAAGCTGGACTTGTTAATGCAAAGGAGCATCCACGCAACTTATCCAATCAATTTATATGGATTTCTTTGAACAATGATTTTTATTCTTTGATCATATCTCCACATCTTGTCCCCCAGTATATTCTAACTTGATGTCTGGTGCCTGGCCAAACTTGGATTTTCCATTCCCCTTTTCCATCCTGGAGACCCACCATTCCAAATCCTTCCTTGCATCTGGAAAAAGGAAAATTAATGCTGAGATAGGTAGGCCCCTATAAAGATGGATAACCTTGAGATGTTGCACGATGAAGACCAGCCAGGAAAAGTTATTGTACTGGTGTGAGCAAAAGTCCCACTATCCTTGCTGATCTCCACATGGAATATCTGTTTAATTTTAGGATGGATCAAATTTTGTGTTTTATTAATTTGATCTTCTTGTATGGTAGAAAGGATACTGCTTTAAAATATTCTATACTCTATTCTGCAACCTAAAAATGTAATTGCCTATGATGGATGCATGACTGATATCTTTTGGGTTATCACAAAATCCATCCTTGGAGGTAGGAACTACCCACTGTATTTGAGTTAATTGCTTGGAATGTTTCATCATTAACTTAATCAGATATCACTATGTTGATGCTGACTAATCTCAGTTATGCAACTACTGGCTTTAGAAGCTTGGTGAAACATCAAGGGGCCGAGGGGAGTTGAAGTGGGAGAGATTTGAATTGGAATATTTTCCTGTTCCACAGAAACAAATAAAAGTGTCTATGAAATTGTTGAATGGAGACAGATAGCCAAGCATCTTTCAGATCTATTTTTGCCAACCTCTCTCTAGTCTGTAAGAATATCTCAAACAATGTAGTCTTGCATATTAAAATGTCAGTACAGTCGAACTTTCTGAATGGGGCCCTTGTAAAAGATACTTGTTTAACATCCAGTTTTATTAAATCTCTTTCCTTAACATTGAATACTACTAGCAGGGAAGGCATTAGCTATAGAGTGTGGGTATAAAATTCTAGTTTGTACCATTGTATTTCCTGCAACCAAATTTGGTTTGATGTAATTAACAACAATTGTGGAGATAGAGGGTATGTCTGCCCCCCAACCTTCTTCAGAAATAAAAATGTAACCTACCTGAATCACCCTCAGCCATGTTGAAACCTTCTTTAATATTGACCTCTCTTTGGGGAGAAACGTTTGTGTATCTTGCTTTGTTGCAGAAGTCAGAAGAATGCCCATCTCCTGGGACATAAAAAGAGGGCCTGAATGTGCACTGTTGTGGGGTGCTGGGACAGCAGGCCCTTCCTTGATTGGTTCTTTATAAAGACAATAACCTTTTTGGAATCCTGTTGTGCCTTATCTAACAAAGGAAATGAGTGAACATAGGAAGAAATGTCCTTAACAAAATGATCACTGAACAGATGACCCAGCTTCTTTTCTACTATGTTTGCCAACTTAGGGTCTGTTTTATGAGGAGAGTTTAAGTTCTTTCTGATGAAATTGCCATTGACTCGATCCTCTGATTAACTGGGGCACTTGTTATGTCAATTGCTTGAGCTAATGGCCCAAGAATAGCTAAAGGTTTGTCTTGAGAAAAGCATATGACATTGTGCATGTCCTGTTAAGAGTATTTGCCTTGTTTGGATCACTATTTCTGGATCCACATCTGAAGTAGACAGTAAATTATGTGAAGAAAGTCCCACAACATTGTGCATATCACTTCTGTGGGTTCTTGGATGAGTGATAATTTCTGGATCAAGGTAATGAGCATCTAAAGTATCTAGAATGACTGCACTTGAGGTTGGATTTGGACTGTGAATAACTTGAGAAATGTGGGGATTCCCTAGAATCTTGAGGATTGTAGGCATTCCAATCACCATGAGCATCTGCCTGACAGCAGTTAGGAAAAGGAACTGCATTTGTGTCACAAAGTCCTAAATGTGAGGCATTTGTATTTGCTTGGCATCTAAGGAATGGATCTACTACAAATGTAACTTTCATGAGACTTTTGACTAGCATATTTAGAAATGTACATTGACTGCATTTATGCTTTACATGCCTTGCCATTTCAATATGTTACCCAATCACAGTCATCATCACAGGCAAAACAAAAATCTAGGTGAATGCAAAGGTTCCCGGGGATCTAGTAGGGAACCCACTCAAATAAGACCACTCACTCACAGTCTTGTTTTGCTATCACCCAGTGGCCTCCTCAAATGTACCTGTATTTTTGGCAGGACACGCACAGTGATTGGCACACAGAGGACAATGGTGGCAGAGCAATCTATCATGAGAACTAGGCAGGAGACGACTAATTAAACACTGTCTATGTTTTCCATAGAAACCAAGAATGTGTCAACATACAAGCACAAAGTCCTGTAGAAATTCAAGCAGGCAGTATAAGTAACACATCACAGGCTGAAGGAATGCATTACATTCTTCGCCCCTTTGAATTAGATTTGACTAAAACTGAATTCATGTTATTTGGGAATTAACTGCCAAGAGTGCTCAAATCTAGGAATTTCTTAAAATGTGAAATTACAAATTATAACTCACCATAACTTTCTGCATTTGGCAAAAAACTGAGGCCCTCATTCCAACCCTGTCGGTCTTTGATCGCCAGGGCAAAAGTGGCGGTAGTACCGCCAACAGGCTGGCGGTACTACAGCCCGCATTATGACCGTGGCCGTCTCGCCACAATCATACCGCCGGGACTTACAGCGCTGCCCTGGGGATTACAAGTCCCCATCTGCCAGCCGTTCCACGGTGGTAAATACCACCATGGAACGGCTGGCAGAATGGGTGACTCGTGGGTTCCTGGGGCCCCTGCACTGCCCATGCACTTGCCATGGGCAGTGCAGGGGCCCCCATGCACAGCCCCATCGCAAATCCACTGCCCGAATTACGGGCAATGGATTGCGTGGCAGGTGCTGCTGCACCCACCGCATCGCCACATTGCCGCCGGCTCCATTGCTAAGGCCATCGTTCCCACTGGCCCAGTGGGGATGTCAAATTACGGCTGGCGGATTTTAGGCCACATTGGCGGCCTGCTGGTGGTACAATATTGACGGGCCGCCTCCGCCAATGTTGTAATGAAGGCCTGAATTCACTATCGACATTAATCTAGGACTAAGGTTGCTAAGAAAAACTAGGAATACTTGTTCCCAACTGACTTTGTTACCAACTAACTCTCATTAGCTTAAAATAGGTTCTCCATGATAAAGAAATTAAATACTAAAACATTAAGTACTAAAACATAGATCCCATTCTAGATTCCACACTGTCTTCATTGAAAGGCAACAGTATGCCACAGTATGCCACAGTCAAACTCAAAGTTGTGTAAAGGTTTGATAAAACTTTCATCTAGCTGCATTCAAGGCTTCTCCCAGGTGACATCCTCTTCAAAAGGATGCTCAACAAGATCTGTTGTATTACTTACAAAGTAGTAACCAGCAATGCTCCAGCATACCTGCCTTAAATGAAGGGACAGATTTAGTTTGACTCTGCATCAAGTTATTGTCACTTTTTTGGTGCAACCCCAATGCAAAATCATTTTTGCATTTATTAAGCCAAGTAATAGCACTGCCTTGCGTTACTTTGCATTCGGTAGGCATTGCATGGGTAGAGCATGGGCATTCCCTTGGATCCACCCATGTATTTTGATGCGAACCCAGATTAGCAAAGACTTGTAAATCTAGGTTTGCTCCAAAATGGTGTGTCTATCCGACAGTGACGTAATTAGATGACATATCTTTATTTCTCCTTGTTACTTCCGTTTTCTATATGTACTACATTGTGCAGCACATATAGAAAAATAAATATTCCTCTAAAGAATGTTGCTTGTGCAAGAAGGTGTTTAATTTCTAATGCATTTAGTACAGTTCCTCTCAAAGTCCCCAAATGTTCTCATGGTAGATTAAGAGACCAAATTGTGCATTATGATTATAGCATTTAGGCTCATATTTACTAAGCTGTTGCTTCACGCTTGGGCTGCAAGAGGCTATTTGCACCAGTTTGCATGACTTTGTAAGGAAATGTAACACAACGGACTGGCTTACACTGCTTTACCTTACATTTCCAGCTGGCATGCGTTGTATGAATAGAGCATTGGCGTTCACGTGCATCTACCAATGGATTATATGCAAATTCAGATTTGCGAAGGTTTGTAAACCTGGCATTGCATCAAATCGGTTTGTTTCCCAAAGGCTGGCATAACAAGAAGAATTAGTTTTTTTGCCTCATCATTTACTCTATCTGTGCACAGAGCAATCTGCATCATGCAGAGAAAGAGGAAAATGCCTTTTTGGATTGTTTTTGGGCACAAAGACGATCCTTTCTATCGTGCAGGCATCCTTGCAGCATTGCACAAGGTTGCCTGCATTGGAGCTGGGCAGCAAACAGCACTAAGATAGAGCAGACATGCATCATATCTTAGTAGATATGGCACATTTCTGTTCTCTATATTTCATGCATCACAGCACAGAAACATTGCCTGCTGTCCACGGTAACATATCGCTATTCAATACATGTATGTTGATGCAAAAGTATGATGCCACAAAAAGAGAATAATTAATGAATAAACAGGATGGGCATCAGGGTCCACTAACTGCCACCATGAAGAATAGTAGAAGAGCAGCTTTATAAATAAAAATGGAAAGGAGACATCTGTGGCCAAAATTAACAGATTTTTTAGGCAGGATGCGTGTGAGTGCCAAATAAAAATGATTCTGAGTCAAAATAGCAAGTAAATGAATCTAATTGTTTCGGTAAGATTAAACTATTTTTTCAGTTGTAATATATGGACAACTGCTCTGATTTTGTTGTACATTTAGGAAGCTTAAAAAGAATGTCTATTAAGTGATTTAAGGATACATTTCAAAATGTAATTCAAAACATATTGCTTTCTATCCAGTAGATGATGCCTCTTACTGTAAGAGAACAAACAAACAAGACTTCATCCCCAGAGTTCTTCCTTATGGGATTCTCCAGTTACCAACAATCACAATCTGCGTTCTTTGCAGTTTTCCTGTTGTTGTATCTACTTGCTGTGATAGGTAATATCCTAATTATCACCATCATCTCCTCAGATGCTCATCTTCACAACCCCATGTACTTCTTTCTAATCAACCTTGCTGTATTGGACATTTGCTTTACCTCATGCATTAGTCCTAAAATCCTGGACATCCTTCTCTCTGAGACAGAGTCTATCTCTTATTTTGGTTGCATGACACAACAGTTCATGCTGTCTTCCACTCTGGGCACTGAGCTCATTCTTCTTGCAGTGATGGCCTTTGATAGGTATGTGGCCATCTGTATGCCACTGCATTATCCTATCATCATGTGCAAGAAGATTTATATCTCTTTAGCAGTTGCCGTATGGTTGGTTGGCATTCTTAATTCCACGATGCTCACTGGGATAATCCTGAACCTCTCCTTCTCTGAAACCATCATTTTAGATCATTTCTTCTGTGAAATACCAGCACTTCTTAAGGCTTCCCTTTCTGATACCCAACTACTCAAGAATGTGACCCTAGTGGAAGACTTCTTCTTTGGCATATTCTGCTTCTTCTGCATAATTATATCATACATTTATATTATTGCATCTATTGTGAGAATACACTCTGCAGAGAAAAAGAAGAAAGCCTTTTCTACTTGTGCATCCCATCTATTGGTGGTTACATTGTACTATGTTAGTACTATCTATGCATATGTACTTCCTTCGGTGGCCCGTGGCAGTAATGGGGACAAAGTTGCATCTGCCTTTTATGCAATTATCTCTCCGGTATTGAATCCAATGATTTACAGCCTGAGGAATACTGATGTTAAGCAAGCTTTCTTCAAGATACTTTCCAGACACATTTTCCCATTAATAAAGTAGTAACGATGGTGGTAGTAATGGTCTTGTAGCATTTCACACCTTCACATTCTTGCAAGTTCTGCACAGTCACCACATTTCTCATAGAACTCTGAAATGAGGATAATTAATACTTACAAAATCTTCAGGTGGAAACAGTTACTCCTTGTGTACCTCACTACAATTAAAAAGAATTTGGATAGGGGTAGCAAATCAGATTTTTCATTTCTAATGTATTTTCTTGGAAGGCCTCTGAATTGAAGATGTGGTTACCATTGAATATTATTGTAGCGATAAGGGTGTCATTTTAACAGACCTGCTTATGGCTTCCAAATGTTGCATATGAGATGTACCTACTGGACATCAATGATATCACAGATTGCACATTTATTAGCATTGCATTGATTTCATACACAGCATTTCATAAAATGCACATAATAGTGGACCCTCATATACCTTTCACAATGCCAAATGCCTAATCCAAGAGGCTGACAACCCCATGTGGATAAATCCATCAAATTCACAATATATTGATAGGAACCACCATGACAGCAGGTCCTAACAATGCTAGAGATGTCTACTAGGCTGGAAGACATGTCAGAATTTGGCATGTGGGGACTCCGTCAGGGCTGTAGAGTACTTTACTACCTCCCCCAATGGTGTAAAACACCATTTTCCACATTCTAAATTGGCCTGTTAATTTTTTAATTCATATCTTGAAGATTCCTCATATTTTATATTACTTTGCACACCATCAATCCATATACAGCATTGCTTTTGAGGCAGATTATCTTCCTCTCCATGTGTTCATGATCAGGCAGGGAGTTATCTCCACTTTGTGCTGATGAAAAGACACTAAGGGGGTTATTCTAACTTTGGAGGAGGTGTTAATCCATCCCAAAAGTGACGGAAAAGTGACGGATTTATCACCAGCCGTATTACGAGTCCATTATATCCTATGGAACTCGTAATACGGCTGGTGGTATATCCGTCACTTTACCGTCACTTTTGGGACGGATTAACACTCCTCCAAAGTTAGAATAACCCCCTAAATGTGATTCAAACTGGTGCAGTTTTGATATAATATTTACTTTCCAGCACAATACTTTTCACTGTAAAGTAGCCTGAAGGAAATACAAGTAATGCTTTGCGCTACTTTGTACTACTTTGGGTTGAGGGAGTGTGCCATTAGTGGCACATGCATCCACTAATGATTTTTGACACAAAGTCCTATCTACTAACAATAAGTTAGAGAAAATGTTTAATTTCCCCCAAACATTTCCACATTCCATTTTAAATTTAGCCTGAGCATGGTATTTTTTACTGGAAGGCAATCTATCCAGTGCAAAACCCATGCAAGATATCAACCATTCACATTTGCAATATGGAGCAACTGTGTGCGCAAGACGCTGGGCAGCCTGTTTCAGCACCATCGCAGGGGATGGCAGCAGCTGTGCCATATCTTTTTTGATACAGTGCTGTACTGTATTTTTCTCTTTGCACAGAACTAAATTGAAAAGATTTGCCCCTCAGTTTATTATGATATGTGATATAAAATGAATGGTTGTTTTTATCTGCAGTGGGTAGAATTCATACAGCTATTTCCAATTACATTTAATTTATGGGAAGGTAGTGGAGAGATCTGTTTTGATGTACACTGACTCTCAAATATATTGCTAGTAAGCAAAGACAACAAAATCATGCTGTCACAAATCTACAACAGCCTCTAAAAACAAGACTATATAATTCTGTTCATAACACCCACTACTCCTGGGGCAAATTACCATGTGCATTCAAAATAAACCTAGCCCCATATTAATTCCACAAAGAAACTATGAATCTTTACCTCATCAAAAAATAAAAGCAATAAAACAACAAAAACATACTGACTGATCCATAGGGTTTCCAAAGTCCCAAACATTGGAATGCTGTGGTTCTTATGGACTCATTATGACTTTGGCCGTCCAATCACAGGACCACCAGAGCCGCTGGGAAGATGCTGCTGTCATGCCGGCGGCGCCATCCCCCCCATTGTATTACAATGTGGCCGCCAATCTGACTGGCTAGAACATTGTATTATGACGTTCCTGCCAGGCTGACCGGCAGGAACAGTGCTGCGGTCTTGGTCTTGGCTCCCTTGAAAAAGTTGAGGTTAATACCATAGCACACCAACACCCTCAGAATGTACACTGTCTGCAGAGCAGACAGTGCACATTCCAAAGGTGCTGGGTGGGGGGGGGCAGCACAACCCATGGCATGGTAGTGGGCAGTGCAAGGTCCCTCCTGTGGCCCCAGCACAGCCTTTCCACCAGCCTTCCCATGGCAGTGAGACCTCCATGGAAAGGCTGGCAGAAAGGGGAGCTTTGATCAGTCTGGCACCACCATGGCTGACTGCAAATCTTATCGCATCTACCCGTCGGGAACTATGTTCCTGGCAGGGAAGGCGGTCTTGAGGTGGTCCGACAGCCAAGGTCGTAATGTGGCAGTTAGAACACCTGAAGTGCGGCACTCCAACTGCCACCACGAGGCTGGCGGTCTGAAGATCACTAGCCTGGTAATGATGACCTCTGAAAGCAAGGCTAAGCTACTCCTGCTCAGAAAATGCTTGAACAGTGAACTCTTTCGACAGACAGTATGTTGGTCTCAAGCGTCAAGCAGGGTAATACTAGAGAAATTAAATGTATTCATAATTAACATAAAGAACAAATATGCCAGACTTTTAACATGAGACACAGTTATTGACTCCCCAATATAGAAAGTTAATACAACCAGCATTGTGAACAAATACTAAGACATTCAGGCAAGATAAGGGAGGAAGAAAAGTGAACAGAGTAAGGGCAGAAAGATGGGTCTAAGGAAGGAAACACCTAGAGAAATTAAATTGTTATTTATAAGGGTAGTAATCTCCCTCAACTAATTATTCATCCTGTAAGTATATCCCCATTATCTGCTGCTCAGCCCATTTTGTCAATGTACTTACAACAGATGAGGTTCAGAGACTGAGGTTGTAGAGTTAAAACAAGTGCAATTCTTAACCTTCATAAACCAACTCCTTTAAGATAGCTGGCTTCTCCTGTCTTCTGTATGCTGCCTGTAACTATGAAAAATATATGTCTTATTGTTGTACCATATTCTCAGTCCTGCAGGAAATCAGATTGTGGAAAATATACCCGTCTTGGAACAATCCTTGAGAATGAACGGCAGCTGCTGCCTTGCATGTAATATCAATTTTGAGGCAACATTGGTACTCATTGCTATAATTTACTAAGAAAATATTTCCAGTAAAGACACCAAGTAGCCTTATGCAATAATAGTGTATACAGACTAAATCACATTAAGCCAACTTAATTGAGAGCAGTAGCTATTTATATATATAAATTGATTGTCATATCCGCTTGAATTATAGCTTTAGCACATGGGACACATTGCATTATGTTGTAGCATGTAGCTTTTTTGTTTCAAATATCTTGCTAAGATTTGCATATATACATTCTTAGTAAATGATATCAAAGATAACCATTGTTGCCTTAAGATTGTTGCTTACCCTGGTTCCCATTGGTATAAGGGTTGCTCTTGAAGAGTCTCCTGTAATGTCAGCACACTGAGGTCAGGGAAGATAAAGACACATTTTTGCTCCATTTTAAGTGCAACCATAAGGGAAACCTCTTTTGGCATCACTGCTGCTCGGGCCCAGGAAGGGAACAATAAAGGTTTTGGCATTCAACTCTGTAGTCCTTTTGCATGTACTCAAGGAAAGCCAATAAGCTTTACACATCACCTACATGCTGCTCTTCTCTTCGAAAGGTGTGCATGATCTCCCACAAGGGTGTCTTAGAGTTGGTTGGAGAAAATCCCAATATTCAAATTTTAGCCACTCTACTGTTGTCTTCCAGCACCTCCACCTTGTTGTCCAAAACTCAAAGTGCATTAGTCACTTTCTCACCATATCATTCACAGTTCTTCTCTTGATCTTCCATGCCACTCATTCAGGCCTTTTTACTTTCTACGCTGTATTCTAGTGAGGAAATTGATACGTGCACATCATTCATACTGGTCTGTGGTGGGCTTTTCTAATATGAGGTTTAATCCTCACTTATGTGTCCCTGTTATTGAGGTTCTCCTCTGACGCCAATCTGAGCTAACACTGAGGCCTTCTCCGTTCTTTCAAAAGCATGATGTTAATTCACTGAAGGTCCCCGCCTATCCTGCTACGGCATCTCCTGCATCCTCAGATGGCACCAAAAACTCTGAAATGCAACTCACCACCCTAAATCTCAGAAAGGAGTGTACATTTTGCTCACCTTAAGGAACAACAATTAGCAACGCTTCTTCGCTCATCATTTGACTCTCTGTAGTAGTTTAATTTTCCAGTGCTTTTTCAAATTAAATATTAATAAAGAGACAGTATCTTCATCAACAAACCATAGAGTATTGTGCCAGAAACGAACAGAGGCATTTTTAGATCTGGAAAGAGATGGAGCTTGGTGAAAATCAAGGAAATGCTGAAGTAAAATAGCTATGCTTTTCTCATTTATTTTTGATAAAAAGTTGCCAGAGTCAGAAGGATGAAAATTAGATGAAATGGATAGAAGGCAAGAAGGAACAATTCCCTTCACTAGAGTTTGATCAAATATTACATAATACATTGAAGAGAACTGGCAAATTGTTCCACATCCAGGCAGACCTGGGTTCATTGTCAAATCTTTAGATGTTTTTTTTAGAAATGATAATCTGATTACTAAGAAGGTGGTGGAAAAGCAAAAATTATCAGAAGCAACAAGGATAAAGTGTTAATACTGTGCCCTATGCTAAACCCCAAAAAATTGTAGAAGCAAATTCAAGACAATCTTTATGCCTTTATGACAAGAAATAGCTGAGTTATGACATATCTCCATAACATCCACCTGTCATTTTGTAGCAGGAATATAAATATAGCTTTTTGTCTAAAATACAGCTCATTTCATCAAACTGAAGGAGACTTAGGATAAAGATCTCCTAACTTCCTCAGATCCATCAGTTCTTGATCTTATGATGATCTTCTCTAGGAAGACTTAACCATGAGCAATTACAGACTGCTCACTAGTGAGTGAAGACTCTAGGTTACAACAGCACAAGGCATCCACCAAGATATCACACAAAGAAAAGTGTCCATCAGTTGTTCCTACATTGGAATTTCCTTAAGCACAGGACATTTTCATTATACATTTGAATTTCATATAATTATATTGAGCCCATCAAAAATATCTCCTCTTCATGGCCAAAATCTCTCTTTCAAACATTGACTAATTCTGAATGACTAACTGAATATAGAAAAACTAAAATCTAGAATGTAACTATTCTTTCAAATGCATTTGGTCTCACAGTAAACATCATTGAAGTATCACAATTGTATAAGATTTGTGCTTTAGCAAAATCTGTTTTAATGTACATAAAGCTCCTTAAACCCAATTTTCCCAATAAAAACCTGTCTTCATCTTTTCCTTCTTTAAGGATCTAAGAAGGGTTGTCATTTATCCCAGAGTCTCTATAACATTTGTAGATATGTGGAGTACAATCCTGAATTGAAAAGCTAGAAATGTGCCATCAAAGTCCACCATAATCAACGTTTTCCTTGAACTCATACTTTCAGGTTCACAGGACAGATGTTATTGCGGACATCTGGGCAGCAACATGTGTTCCACAAGAGAAAACCCCAAAATATAATCCAAATAGAGGAGGAAGGGGGGGCCTGGCCTGCAGCTGATGCAGCAGCACATCTAGTGTGAAGCTCTGGGGCTGCGAACCGGGCCCAGCCAGAATATCCTCGGCAAATAAAGCCGAATTACCACTGTAATAAGCGGAGCTGCTATCAGAGGGCTGGCGACCTATGGCGGAGCCGCCACCGGCCTGAATCATCAGAGGAATCATAGGAATTCGTCCCGCTCTCTCCGCAGCCGCCAAGCCTCAAGATGGCGGCCGCGCTCGAGTGACTCCTCGGCTGGAGTGGTGAGGCGGTGGGGGGAGGCCTAACCCCCCGCTTGAGCAATAGTCCTGCGCCGATCCTTGGAATTTCCCCTGTTAACGGCCGACCCCTTGCCTGTCGCGGACTGCGCAATGAGTTGCGGTGAGGGCGCGAGTCGAGTGGCTTGATGGTGCGAGTGAGGGACCGTGGGGGCCCCCTGATTGATTGTATCTGCGGGGGGCGGTCAACCCCCCAGCGGGAGATTCAGATGTGGTGAGGAGTTGCGGACGATAGGGGTGCCCCTCCCCGCCCAGTGAAGTACACACTGGCAGCAATTCAAGCGGAGTGCACCAGGGCCTCCTCCCACGATCCCTCATACTGAGGTGCTCTACTTGGGGAGGAGCAATCAGGAGATTCTCCGCTTCCATGTAGAGGGGGCAACACAATGCTCACCACAAGCTAATCTCCTTGCACTGAACGAGTTCACTAGTGCTGCAAAGATATTGTACTCGCTGGCCCCTCCTCCCGTCTATCTGGACCCACTGTTTGCTTCTTTGCTGCCCCACCACCCACAGAGCGACAACATATCGGAGGAGGCGGAGAGTCGTGACCATGCATTGGAGCGGCTCTGTGCCCGCGTCATTTGCGAGTAGTGGTGGGCACTGGGACCAGCTGGAGGGGCCGTCGGGCAACTCTATTGCTAAGAGGACCATTTAAAATGTTGTGGGCAAACTTGTCTTGACTCCGGCCTGCTTCCCTGCTCCAACAATGGGTAAGCCAAAAAAACGAGAGGAGCACCATCAGGATGATACCTCTACTACCAGGCCGATTGGACAATCCCCATCCATGGGACCACAAAAGGGCCAGGAACCGCAGGTGACGACTTTAAACACCATTCTCCTCGCCATTAAAGAATCCCGCAAAGCGCTTGAACGCAAAATAGACAACCTAACAATAGACCTTTCACTGTTGCGGGACGACCATCGGAAATTAGCTGAGAGAGTGGGAACGAATGAAAAACCCGTGTGACCGCAACGCAGAAATCTACATCCTCAGAGCTTATGAAGCTCACATCAAGGGTCAAGACCCTGGAAACTAGAGCAGAAGATGCTGAAAACCAGGCTCGTCAGAGTAACCTTAGACTGGTTGGCATACCGGAAGGAGGGGAATCATCAGCAATCAATATGGAATCTTCCTGGAACAGTGGCTTCGAGATACGGTAGCCCCTGAGGGCCTCTCTGCATTCTTTGCGGTGGAGAGAGCCCACAGAGTATCCAGCAGGCCTCCCCTTCCCGGAACCAGACCTAGAATAATAGTGGCAACATTTTTACATTATAAAGACAGAGATCACATACTAACTCAATCCCGCCTTTGAGGCGAAGTTCTGTTTGAGGACCGGAGAATTATGATATTTCCTGACTTCACCAGGGGAAAACAAGCGCAAAAGGCCTCTTTCAATGAACCTAAGCAGGTCTTGTGCAAGAATTGTATAAAATATGCGATTCTCTTCACGCCAAGCTCAGAGTGGAATACAATGATACAACACATTTCTTTTTATCTCCACAATCAGTGGAAGACTGGCTGGAATCCCTGAACTTTACTAAACCGGCCCTCCGCCCTCGAGCCTTCCGTACACCCGGAAGGAAGGGCAATAGATCTAGGAAACAGATTACTGAGGCGGCCCCCTCCAAGACGTCAGTCACTGCAAGAGATCAGGGATGCCATAGACACTGCGGCGGCGCTGAGCGGAAGGGTCCTCCCTCTAACTCCAGCCTCTGTTAATGTCTCGGATGTTGACTCGTGCTGTGGAGGTTCCTCAGTATCTTCGCGGGACACCCTTGTCAGTCTGATCCTGAGAACAGCGGACGAGATTATTTAAATTCTCCCTGAGTGGGCTGAACACTCCGTGAGTACTGATTTGAATCTTGCGACTCCATTACAAAAGTCAGATGAAGAAATCTCCGAGACTGATCTCAGTGAAGCCTCTCAAATACACTTCATTGGGCTGCAGAAGTAACTCAGCTGGGCCCGGGGAATGGCCCCGGGCGACGGCTCTCGGCCCTTGGCACGCCACCCACCTATAGGACACTAACTAAGAATGTTAATATGGTTTGGACGGGGAGAGTTATAGTTACCGGTCCTGGGGAGTGGGAGTTGGGAATTGAGTTGGTTAATTTCGTTTTGGGGGTACTAAGTGCACAAGTGGGTAATGACCCATGCAATTCTCATTTTAAACATTTTACTTGTCATTACAATTCCAAATGCTGCGTCAGGAATACGGGCTCTAGCCACATCACACTGCCAAATATAGATCATGGCCACCCAATATAAAATTATAACCTGGAATATTAGTGGCCTAAATAATATGTCTAAAAGGTACAAAGTACACAATTACCTTAAACGAAGGGGTATACACATTGCTATCTTACAAGAAATGCACCTAGTAGAACAAGAGGTTAATGCTCTGAAAAAAAGATGGAGAGGCCAAATCTTTGCCACTACTTACTCAGCGTTTGCAAGGGGAGTGTTATTGTGGATCTGTCCTGGGGTGCCCTTCCAGGTGTTACAAAAGATCATAGACAAGGATGGGAGGTATGTAGTAGTCACCGGGAGATTGGAAGGAAGAGAGATAGCCCTTAGTGGAATATACGTGCCAAATCAAGACCAAGGGAAATTCTTTGGCAGGGTATCACTTGATATAGGCCCACTCCTGACAGGCCCAAAAGTAATTGGGGGTATCTTTAATTGCATAGCTAACATTGATCTGGATAGGTCACATCCACCCCTCTTGCAATCCCCGATCCGTAAAACTGCCCTACTATTCACAAGTTGGCAACAATATTGGCACCTCAAAGACTTCTGGAGGCGACTCAACTCACATATTAGAGATTACTCATATTACTCAGCTGTGCATGCTTTGCATGTTAGGCTTGAGACCTTCTTGGTGTCGCCGGAAGTGCACAGTGCGGTGATGGCAGCTGAATATCTTTGTCGCACCCTATCCGACCACAACCCCCTGGTGCTCTCACTGGCTTGGAGCGGGGAGAGACCCTCAATTCCAACCTGGCGTCTGAAGGCAGATACCCTGGAAGACAAAGCATTTAAACAATTCTTGCATAAAAACATTGATGACTATTTTAAACAAAATGCTGGGACTGCCTCCTCTAGGTCCATTGATTGGGAAACGTTCAAAGTAGTCACCAGGGGTCAATGTATTAGTGAAAATATAGGAGTCCGACGGCTTGAGGACTTCCTTAGAGATCTTGAGCGTAATCACCCTACACAATCTGATTTGACTCCTTTATTGCTCGAAACTAAAAATAAGATAGCGAATATTAGACTGTCTCGCTTCAATTATAAACTCTATTTAAGCAGACAATACGCAGAAGGGGACATGTCAGGAGCCCTATTAGCCTGATTTGCCAGGCCTCCTACGCAACAAACTGTTGTAGTAGAAATCAAAGACACCCCAGGTCATAGTCTATGGGCAGAGGGAGATAAATGCGAGCTTCTTTAACTACTACTCAGCATTGTATGCACCCCTGTTGATATAATAACTGAGTCCCAGATATGAGAGTTGGAAGCCCTCGCCCTCCCTAAATTGGGGGCCGAGGCCTGTTCGACTCTGGCAATACCTATTTCAGTCACAGAAATCAAATCTGCAATTCAAAGCATGGCAAAGGGCAAAGTGCCTCGGGCGGACGGACTTCCTATGGAGTTTTATCTCTGATACCAGGATTTACTAGCTCTACAGCTTTGCATACTGTATGCAGAAGCATGGGATAATAACAGCCTGCCCCAATCGACCTCTGAAGCCATAATGATTCCATTATTGAAACCCAATGAACCCCCCCTCTGATGTCTGCTCGTACCGTCCGTTATCTATGCTTAACCTTGATTATAAAATACTTAGCCGTGTATTGGCTGATAGGCTATTGCCTCATATGACTTCATTGATTGATCGGGATCAGTAGGGTTTTATCCCATTACACAGCACTGCTGAAAATATTAGACGCCTGATCTATGTACTCCACATCATACCTCTAACAACACCACATGCAGCGATTATATCAGTGGACATCGAGAAAGCCTTTGATAGCTTGAGATGGGACTATCTGGAGCAGGTCATGCTACAGATGGGGCTTGGTGAAGGCTTCGTCCGTTGGACGAGACTTCTGTACATCAACCACACAGCACGAGTGCAAACGGGTTGCACTGTGTCTGACTCTTTCCCCATAGGCAGGGGTACTAGACAGGGCTGCCCATTATCGCCCCTTCTTTTTGCAGTGGCAGTGGAACCGCTTGCCCAAGTGGCCAGATCCTGAAGGTTCTTTGAAGGTATTTTGAATAATCGTTGGACACATCATATTGCTCTTTACGCAGATTACATGTTACTTTTTCTTAAGAACCTAGAAGTAGACCTACTGAGAGCAATGGACATGTTGGAGACTTACGGAGTAGCGTCTGGTCTCCTCATTAACTGGAGAAAGTCTTCCATCTTCCCGGCGACTAAGGGCGCCGCAGAACCTATAGACACAAAAGGTCTGCCCTGGACCCCGAATACGTTTAAATATTTGCGGGTTAATATATACCATACCACGAACGACCTGTTGGATGAGAACATACATAAAACACTTAGAGGGATCGGGGCTAGTATGCAGTTCTGGAAGACACTCCCCCTGACAGTTTCTGGAAGAGTTGCTCTGCTTAAAATGATAGTGCTGCCCAGACTGCTCTACTACTTTTCTACTATCCCACTTTCAATTCCAAAAGCGGTGTTCAAGAACATAGAATCCATGGTTACGAGTTTCATATGGGGATCGAGTAGACACAGAATTGCGATACATATTCTCCAGAGACCTACTGCTTAGCTGTCCCAGACCTAGAGATCTACTATTGGGCAGGACAACTACAATGGTTGGCAAAATTACTTACAGAGCCCCCAGTGCCAGGGGACTTACAGACCCCACTGAACTGCCCACTTGCACAAATCCTGGGTATATTACTGAATCCCAAAAAGCAGAAACTGCCCCTTCCTTTGGAGTGGGAATCGACCAGATATTGTTGAGAGCAATACCTAAAACGCACCCACACTACGGCCCCATACGCACCTGAGGCCCCCATAACCTGCCTGAAACACATTACAAGAGACCCTATGATAATAGGCATTACTAAATTAATGACGTATAACATTACAAAATTGGGTGATCTGTTTAATAACGGGAGGCTATGCACCTACGCAGAATTGCAAGAACAGTTTGCTCTTCCATCAGGAATGTTCCTTACCTATAACGCCATAGCTAGAACCATTAATAAGAGATGGGGAGCGGGTTTACTTGAACTACCTACACATGAGGGCTGTAGCCTTATATGTTCAATTGGTGGACAGAAAGGGGTGATTTCAGGTATATATAAATCTTTACAGAACAGCACATGTTTACCCCTAAGTAAACTTAAAACCAAATGGCAGACAGAGGTAGAAACTTCTATAGATGATGTACAGTGGGCCAGGATGACCTCCCACGTCTATGCAGTGTCAATAAATGCAAAACTTAAATTAATAAATTTGTATACCTATCATGGAGCCAACCTAACTCCCCAAATGATAACTAAAATTTGTGGTGCGAACAACTCCTGCTGCCCTCGGTGCACTTAGCCTGCAGTAGGTCTATTGCATATGCTGTGGAACTGTCCTCTGCTTAGGGTCTACTGGGTAGTAATCTTTAGGAAGATTTCCTCCTGCACTGAAAGAATGTTATCCCCCTCCTCAATGGTGGCAGTATTGGGGGATTTCCCACGTCCCTTTGCTCACAAAATATCCAACAGATTCATTGACTTGGCTCTGATTCTAGCTAGGAAAGAGATAATCTCACATTGGAAGTATCCAGTGGGCCCACAAGTCACTAGATGGCAAAACGCATTGGAGAAATGGGCAGAGGTCGAGGACGCAGTGCTGTTGAAAGAGGCCATACAAGGACAAAGACCTGGAGACAATGTCACACAATGGAACATGATCCTAGAGAATCTGAGAACTATAGACGCCCCCATATCAGAAGAGGAGACTACTACCTCGGAATCTGAAACTGAACAGTCCTCTATACCTATAACATAGAACGTTGCACGTTTGCAAATTATTGCTTGTTTACGAGAATTGTCAACCTAAGATCATTTGCGAATGAAACTTGTGCCGAATGGGGGGAAGGAGGGATTAAGTACACCGTTGTTTTTTTTTTGCACAGTATATTCTCATTAAGTGTATGTTATAACATTACTATAAAAGCAATAAAAGATATCTTTGAAAAAAAAAATAGAGGAGGATATCCTGGTTCAAGAAGGCTTTTAAAACATATGCTGATATGATGGCAAAAGGATCTTGGCTCTGTGACCTGCCACTCCTATGCCATCCCAGCCTCTGTCAACATTCTAGCAACTCTCATTTTTTAGCTACTGGGTCATTCCAGAGGGTCTCTGGTGACCTTTTGGGCATCTCCCAGGCAACCTAGTATTGATGCCTGCCTCAGGTACTGAGTTGCATCAATAGGAAAGCATATTGCCACATGTGAATTCCCCATACACTGGTCAGAAGGCAAAGGGTAGCTAGGGATTACTATCTCATGTCCTGCTTCCCACGAGTGCTAGGTGCAATTGATTGCACTCATCTGGCACTTCACCCACCTCACCACAATGCATGCATCTTCTGAAATAGATACCACTGTCACTCCATCAACATGCAGTGTGTCTGTGATGCCAGTGGTGGCTTAATTGATGTGCATGTAGTGTTCCCAGGCAGTACCCACAATAGCTATATATGCCGCAAATCACCTCTTGCCTGGCGGATGGCAGTGGGAGAATTTGGCAACATGTATCTACTGGGTAAGTACTAAGCACCACACAAGTATGACATGTAATATTATTTCCCAAGAAGCTCAACCAGCGGGGTGTGGCTTCGGGCGTCAAGATGGCGGTCACACGCTGAGAGTGCTCCAGACCCCTCCGTCATCCTCCCGTGAAAGCCCAGTTACCCTGCAGCCTAATTGTATCCGGGACGATCGAGACACCCCCGGAGCTGTACAGAGGGAAGTGTAGAGCCGGAGGCAGAGGGCGGCGGAAGCTGCAGCTGCCAGGCGATTCCTACCCGCAGGGCCTACTTGGTGTGCAGGCCCAAAGGGACGGTTCCTGTGAGATTGGTCCTGACATGTGGTGGCAGACGCAGGCGGAGGGGCCCGGCTTGCGCAGTGCACTAGGGAGGTGTCCTTGGCGAGAAGAGTAACGGGCAGAGCGAGGCCCGGGTGGTGTGTTCCGCCTGCCATCCGAGGTGGAGGGGCAGTACCTTCTGGGCCCGTCGGCCTCAGAAAATCGGCTGGACGTGGCTGCCGAAGAAGGAAGAGCGGGGCTTCCCCCGGAGATGAGGAGAGGAGGCACTCATGGGAACTGAGCTGCCTACAAGGTGACGGTGCAGCGGCTGTGGGGAAGGTGAAGCGCGCCTGGTGTCGAGGTGAGCGGGAGAGGCGGTCGCGGGCAAAGAGAGAGGAGCAGGCCTGGAAAAAGTGGTGAGCTTCAGTGGGGCCCCCCAGTGCGAGGGAGGACTGTCAGTGTGGGGCCTGGCCAGGGAGATACAATTGGCAACTAGAGAGGGAGAGGAAGCAGTGTAAGCCCCTCATTCCTAGGAGATCAGCCTGGGCCATGCTGGAGAGAGTGCCGCTGGGGCCGGGGGCTCACAGGACCCCTGGAGAGGCAGCAAGGGGACCTAAATAGTAGAAGGCTTGGCAGCGTGAGGGAGACCTGGAAAACATGATAAACCCCGGGGGTTAACTAAGTCAGGAGGATCTGCACGAATGTGCCGAGTGCAGCCCCTGTCTGTAGCGCACAGCGAGCGGGGGAAAGATTGGGGGCCATGGCAGCCAGTGAAAGGGACATGAGTTACGACAGATGCTGCGATACAGCAGCGGTGGGAGTAGGCCTGGAGAGAGACCGCCAGGGCCCTAGAGCGAAGGGGCGAAGACCAAGTCCCCACCCACAATGAGGCGTGGCAGTCGAGGCCTGGGAAAAGTGGGGAGGTGGGCCCGTGCTGCAGCAATATCCTGCCCAAAGTGGGAGTGACTGGGGAAGGCCACTGGCCACCACATCTTTCTGGTGTATGGACCGAGATCCTGTCTTGAGGCTACAACGAACAGAGATCTGAGCTGGCCGAAAGAGGGACTGGGAGAAGAGAGCACCCCTAACTGGAGAGGACGGAGATCCTACCCTCCCCAATGGGCCCAACAGACATATGAGGTTCAGGTGAGGGTGAGCGCAGAAGAGACTGGGAAGGACGCAGTGAGCCACATAGGCAGAAGTGCCCGGTAGACAAGCCAGAGTGACGAAGAGGACGGTGGGGGCTGGGCGATCCTGGGCAACAACATTCACGGAAGAGGTGAGAGGCCAGGAGGCTGAGTGACTGACTCTGGTGCTTGGCCTACGCTCCCGAGCGATCACTGACCTTCACGCAAAGGGGGGAAAAGAAGTCATTGAAATGCCAGTGGGCCTCTGCTGGCCACGACATAGGGAAGGATAAAAGTGCCAAGCAACCCCCTGCAACACAACAGTGAATTGATCAATATGCCATGCCTTGCCCCCCTGGTACCCTGGCGGTGGAGGGACTAGACACTATCCTTCAAGCAATTCAATCCTTGAAGCAAGCATTCAAGACCAAAATAGGTGAAGTGCGTGAGCATGATGGCCTGCTCCGGCAGGACCTCCCGATGGCAGTAGGTCATATCAAGAAAGCTGAAGACTGGGTATCCACGATTGAAGATGAGCTAGTAGACCTCAAATCCAAAGTGGCACCAGCTGCAAACATGCACAGAGGAACTCCACCATGGTGCTAAGGACACAGAAAATGACTCACAATGCAACAATTTGTGATTCATAGGGTTCCCACAAGACGCTGCGGAGAATCGAGGGGCCAAATTCTTGGAGATGTGGCTCTGGGGCTGGCTGCTGGTGTCATAGTTGTCCCCTTGGTTTGTGATCGAACAAGCACACCGATCACTGGCGCCCAATCCTCTACCAGGTGGCCAAAGGATGCCGATCATTGCTAGATTTCTGCACTTCAAAGACCGAGATGCTATACTTGGTGTGGCGAGAAAGCAACCTGAGGTCCGGTGGGAAAACCACAAAATACTGATCTTTCCAGACTATACGAGAGAGGTACAAACCACACGCCAGTCATATGAAGCTGTTAGGCAGAAACTGAGAGCACTGCAACTGCTATTTATGCTGCTGCTCCGTACGCGCCTCAAAGTCCTTTTCAATGGCTAGTCCCTTTTTTTTTTTAGACATCAGAATCTTCATGGGAATGGCTCACAAAGGAGCACTAGGTTCCCAGATGAGAGCCTCCCCCCCCCCGGGCGGGGGGCTTTCGGTTTCTCTGGAGAGACGACTCCTTGGGCCCGAGGAGCTGGCGGGGATGCACAGGATCTCATTGTAGGAGGCTAAACACAGAACCAAGACTCTCCAAGGTGGTCCCAGAGGGATCCGAGGCTCACCCAATGTCAACTGGCAAAGCCTCCATGGAGCACGGGCAGGGCTTGCTGACGCCGGGGGATGACCGAATAAGCCAAACTCCCTCTCTGGTCTGACACACAATGCAACTGATGTTCTGGATAAGCAACGCAGTACCAAGGAGGAAAACTTAGAACTCGAAGCAATTATCAGAATCAGGATAGGGGCATACTTGAAGAACTCCGAATACATGGAGGGGTCCTCCACTCCACACCCAATATGGATATTTTGGTTTGGGGTACTTTGTTATGTTTTGGGGTGACAGATGCTTTGGGCCGAAAGTATGGGGTGAGGGGCAGTTGGGGGCAGCTGTGGCAGCTGATTTTCAAGTTTTGCTATGTTTTAGTAATGTTAACCTTCCTTCTTACAGGTGGTCACAGTACGTCCCTAGATTCAAACCACTGGCAAACCTCCCCTTCTATATGTCAAGGCTGAGCGAACCAGGAGCTTCCCCACGGACCTTGATCAGGCCACAATTGTGGTGATTCTGAAGTCAGAGCCACCAGAAGCCTATCGCCCCATCTCGCTCCTTAACACTGAAATAAGAATTCCAGCTACAATATTGGCTAGTAGATTAAAGAGAGTAATGCCCTCCCTAGTCCACCCAGACCAATGCAGATTTATGCCGGGCAGAAGCTCCTGCCACTGCCTTAGATGACTCCATGCAGCGTTGGCTCATCACCATTCTTTACCCCCTCCCCTAGCACTACTCCTCATAAACTTTGAGAATGTGTTTGACACGGTGGACTAGTCGTATCTCACCCAAGTACTCATAAAGGCAGGGATTGGACCTCGGTTTAGAAGGCTGGTGCAACTCCTCTACTTTAACCCAATAACTCGGCTACAGGTCAACGGGGTGGTTTCAACCCCCTTCCCCATCCGATGGGGAACCTGTCAGGGATGTCCGATATCCCTGCTTCTCTTCGCCTTTGCGATCAAGCCCTTAGCTTGGGACGTAAGGGAAGACTCGCTTATCAAGGGGTGGGTCTGGTCCCAGGAATGTGAAGACCACATTGCTGTGTATGCGGATGATGTACTCCTCTACCTATCTGCCCCAGCTAGATGTAGACCCCGATGCCTACAGTTGTTGGAGCTCTTCTCTGAGGCCTCAGGCTTGACCATTAACCAGGCAAGTCAGTGTTGTTTCCGCTACATCCTGCCAGAGACTGCTATGACTGGCAAGATAATATCTCTATTAGGCGTAACAGCTTCCGATAAATAGGGATCAATGTGGCCCTCTTGCCTGAATTGGCATGGGCACTCACCGTCACGCCACTCACGCAAAAAATCAGAGAGGATCTAAAAAAATGGCAGACACTGCCCCTTAATGTCCTGGTTAGAATCTCGTTGTATGAAATTATGATTTTGTCCCGCATTCTTTATCTTCTACAAAACAAACCCTGTCAATTCACCAGGGGATGGTTTACAGAAATGGATGCAATAGCGCAACAATTTTTATGGCATAATTCTCACTCCAGACTCACTTTACACACTTGCCAGAATGACGTTCACAAGGGAGGGCTTGGACTGTCCAATCTATATCTCTATTATATGGCTACGCAGCTCTTGGTGATCAGTGATTGGCTTGGGATTCCCCGAATTGGTTGATTTACTGTATGGTGCCTCTCTCCCACAAGAGGTTCCTGAAATGACAAGAGTGGTGTTTGTGGGCTGGTGGGCAATGCAGAGGGGGGCCGGGTGATGGACGGAGCTCACTCAACAAACCCCACTATGGCTGGGTACATGGTTATGTCTTAGCGCTGGAGGGGTTCCCAAGTGGGATAACATAGGTATTTCTAAGTTGGGGGATGTCTAAAGGAGTTCCCACATGCTGTCCTTCCAGGAGCTACAGGAGCAGTACTCACTCTCCAGGACCCATTTTCATGAGTATTTGCAGCTGTGGCACGCGTTGGGTGCCCACATCCGGGCTGGTATGGTCCTCCATGAGTTTAGTCTGGCAGAGGCGAAAGTCATGATGGGTGGCTTGGGCAGGGGTGGAGTATCAAAGATTTATCAGTGCCACTGGTGAGCCTCAGAGAGCGCTGGGAAGGCTGGCTTGGTCCGTTGGAGGAGGAAGACTGGTGTGATGCCTTGATGGCTCCCGGGGAGTTGATTATGACTACCCACCTCTGGCTGGTGCAGGCATACTACCTGCATACCGCATACCTCACTCCTGACAGAATGCACAAAGCGAGTCTCCGACCACATGTTGACTTCCCCTGATGCTCATGTTCAACGCAGACTTCTATCACATGGTGTGGGGCCTGTCCGCACATAGCGGCCTACTAGCAGGTAGTGACCAGAGAGCTCTCTGAAGTTCTGGCAATGGAGTTAGATATGGCACAGCTGTAGATCCATTTGGGAGTCGTCGAGGGAGTAGGAAATAACAGGGCAGATCGGATTTTTCTGAGGATAGCATGCCTGGTGGCCTAATGTGACATAGCTATGGCGTGGAACGTTCACCCGATTGTGACAGGGGGTCGATTCGTGTGCTCAACAGGAGAAACTTGTTTATGTATCAAAAGGATGCCCAGGTAGATATAACAAAGTGTGGGGGAAATGGAGAGGGACACTGTAATATGTCTTATGGAGTTATTTGCCTTATGGTAAAACTAAGCGAATATAGCTGTGGACGAACCGAAGTACTAGCGAAATGCTTGATTGAGGGCCATGGGGTTGATTGTAATTGTCAATTAATACTGTGGTGGAACTGTGGTGCAGATGTGACCTGTTGCTATCATGTATTTGACACAATAAAAATGAATGAAATGGTTTATCAAAAAAAAGAGGCTCAACCATCAGATAACACTAATCCTCATGCCACATACATGCCCCCAACAGGCTTAGTATGTACTATTTCATACATCAAGTACTGTTCTGATGTAAGAGAGACATTTACAAATATTGCTCCATTTCCCTCCTCAGGTGATGCTGTATCTGCACTCTCCCCTCATCTCCTCAACACATTACAGAGGTGAAACCACTGTACCTCAGGAGAGGTGCAATAGGGCACACAGACGTACACAATGCATCATTGAGCACACTTTTGGTCTCCTGAAGTCAAGATTCAGATGTCTGACAGGGAGTGCTGCAGTACTCACCTCAACTTGTATGCAAGATTATAGTAGCCTGTTGTGTTTTGCACAACATAACCTTAACTTGTTGCTTAAAATGCATCTGGACCCTCATCTAGTTCTGAATACAGCCAACTGGGCCATTGTATAAAATAGAAGGCAGGGTATGCATGTGTCTGACCAGCTGGATGATGCTTTCTTCACCTGAGCAACATGTTGTGTCATGGCCTTTATGTGGTTTGCCGTGTGCTGCAATGATGATAGTGTGACTTTTTACACTGTCTCTATATATTCCATCCTGAAACTACTTTGTAAGCCATATATGATGTTACATGTTTCAGACCTCCATGGACAGTGTCACAAGCGGTGTCTGCTTCGCAAAGGGCCTTTCCCCTCAGTGTGAAGGTGCCACATCAGAGGGTGTGTCATTGCACACAAGGGGAAATTGGAAATTGGTGCTATGAGTGTTCACATTGTAGTGATGCTTCCCTATGTGTGATGACTCATCCAAACCATGTGGCCTCTGCCACAAGGGCACAGGCCACTTGTGACCCAGGCCCCTTGTATGTGTGTGTATGGCAAATCATGTGGCTGCATGGTCATATGTCTGACATTTGTACACCATGGAACAAGTTGACCAGTGTAGAGACATGGATAATCAATGCTCATAGCTGACATGTTTGGCAGCTGCTCATGAGATGTGGCTCACAAGGCCTGTGGTCAATCATAGTGGAAACTGGGACCTTTGTTCCAGTTTTACTCTGGAACGACAGAGATTACAGAACCTAGAATACATCTTGATCTTCTGGCCTGGATCAGCATATCAAGAATGGACCTGGGAAATTTTGAAGGGCTCTATGATCACAAATGGTCTTCGTCATGAATCAGACTAACACCAACTGGTCAAGTCATTATGTTTAGCCATTTAGTATTGTGTGTAATAGAGAATGCATCACAAATGCAGGTCTAATGTACACCTATAATGACATGTCACTGTCAACTCTATAGGTACCTTGCAAGACATATGACATGGAGTGGCTGCCACTCTCTGGGCAAGTGAAGTTATCCTAACTCATACAAGCTGCTCCAAAGGTACATCAAGCCCTATCTTGGGTACAAAGATGCAGTGGTCTGCACCACACAGTGAAATTACTCCATTGGCCATATTGTAAAAAGAGCCCCAGGTATGCCTCATGATTGTACACTTGCTCTGTGGACCCCCAAGGCACTTCTGTAGTACAGAAATGACAGCAGGTGCTTGTGCTGCCCTTCTTGCAATACGGATATTGCTGGAATACATATAGGGGGTCATTCCTACTTCGGCAGGCGGCGGGCGCCGCCCGCCAAGCGGGAACCGCCGAATGACCGCACCGCGGTCAAAAGACCGCGGCGGCCATTCTGGCTTTCCCGCTGGGCCGGCGGGCGACCGCCAGAAGGCCGCCCGCCGGCCCAGCGGGAAACCCCCTTCTGCGATGAAGCCGGCTCCGAATGGAGCCGGCGGAGTCGAAGGGGTGCGACGGGTGCAGTGGCACCCGTTACGATTTTCAGTGTCTGCTGTTAGGGGGCCCCTGCACTGCCCATGCCTGTGGCAGGGGCAGTGCAGGGGCCCCTCCACGACACCCGTTCCCGCCATCCTGTTCCTGGCTGTTTTTACCGCCAGGACCAGGATGGCGGGAAGGGGGTCGGAATCCCCATGGCGGTGCTGCGAGCAGCGCCGCCATGGAGGATTCTTTGGGGCAGGGGAAAACCGGCGGGAAACCGCCGGTTTCCCTTTTCTGACCGCGGCTTTACCGCCAGGCTTCCGTGGTCCTTGGCCCTGGTGGTCCATGACCGCCAGGGTCAGAATGACCCCCATAGTGCCTGAACTAGCACCAGTGGGTGTATACTCATTGGCATGGGGGCATAGCCCCTTGTAAATGATGGAATCACTTTTCCACTGTGTCCAGGCCACAGAGCAGATGTGGGTGCAGAAGCAAAGAAGCTGTCAGGAGGTGCACTTACCGTGTTCAACTTAAAAGGTGGGGCACAGTCAGTGCATACCCTGATGGGAGCCCTCTGTAGGGGAGACAGGTGGTCCTATGAACCCTACAGACCTACCTTTGCAGGTGGGTGTAGTCAAATCATGTGGCTCTCTTGCAGCCACTTGCCCGGAAGGGCATCCTTAATCTCCCTCAAATGTGCAGGCGGGTTGATGTCTGCACAGTGCTACATGGAGCGGCTGCATTAATAAAGCTCCTTTTTCCACTTGACTATATTGCCACCAAGGCAGCACAACTGTGTGTCTGACCTGGGGGCACTGCTTTCAATCAATTGTGGTATACTCTACCGCTCTGCACCTTTTTAAAGCTCCGTGTGGTGCAAACAGAGAAAGTGTGGCTCATGTAATGAGGCCTCATTTACCAATGTAGACAGCAGCATGCAACTGTTCCTCTGGCCCCACATAATGCTGGGACTACCTTTCAATCACCCCCTCAGTGAGTACGTCCATGTCAGTATCACTGATTGTGTGGGTGCCCCTTTTACAGGTCATTCAGCCATGTTGGATAAGGTGGCCTCAACTATATAGCAGGATGCCAGACAATCCTGCTTGGAGATGGGACTGACTCTGAATGACCATTTAATGTCTGTCAGCCCCTCCAAATTTTGAAGAGGTTTTGGAGCGCTGCTCACTGCTGTAGTTCTAAGAAATTCCAGACCACATATATGAGCGGGAGTCACAATGGGCCCCCGCACTTGGAAATCTCATTGTGGACATTTTGCCCCAAGTGCAATGACTGAGGGGCCTCTGACACTGGTGTATAGGCTGTTTTCAGGCCCAAAGTGGTCAGGTGGGGAATTAGGCATTTCCCAGGTTGTCTGAAGGGGTGGAGCCTGGTTTTGTCAGTGTGTGTTGGGTCTGAACTTGTGTCGCAGAATGTGCAGCCAGTAACAAAGCAGCACTCCTGCATGATCCACAGACTTGTGTTCCCTGTCTTTGTGTGTGGCCTGTTCTGACATACTTGATTGTACTGCTATGGGCTCCCAGTCCTGCTCTGGCCCTCAGGGCCTGTGTGAATCTGGCCCTATATGTCCAGGGATGAACACCTCTACCTGCACCTACTTTAGTGATACACTACAGCCTACTTTGATGTAAGGGCCATATGTTGACCACAAGTACCACTTTTCAAAGGACCAAACTGTGCTAGCCATTAATGTAGTGCAGCATGTATCGATATACTCTTCCATTCCTCCATTAAACTTCCTGCCCTTTTCAAACCTGTTTGCAAATATTACACTTGTGTGACCTTATCTACTGCCTCTTGTAGGGATTCTACTGTCCGAATGTGAAGTCTACCCTCTGAGTGCATAGAGTACGCTTCAAGTGCATAAAGTTTGCTCAGGTGTGGATAGTCTACACTCAGGGTGTAGAATTGGAAGATGGTCCTGAACCCAATGAATTTCTACAGGAAATACCACAGATGAAATGCAAGGCAGGAAGTCCATGACAGGATGTTACGAGCAGCCATTTTATTGTCATTCTGAGCCATCCCCACCGATAGATATCATACTCTGCCATTCCCCTGCTCTGTGAATCCTAAATGCCCCCAACATGGCTGAGGGAGTTGATGAGAGAGCACCCCCCTTCAGTGAACTTTAATTGGACATTTTAGCTTGGAGGGTAATGGACAATTACTCTCAACGTTATTGTTATTGTGTATTGTTGTCTTATGTCACTGTACACAAGAGTCCTGAGGACAGCCTGGTTGAATCTCCTGTGATTGGTGATCCAAGGGCCTTATAGCTGTTGGGTACAAGTGCAAACGGATGGGCCAGACAATGTCCAGGGTCAAGATGTTTTTTGGGTGTTGGATGCAGTATCATGCATGCTTTCTATTTGTCTCTCATGTCTCCTTTTATGTGTAATCCCAGCACTAATTGCAGTAGTCATAAAGCCAATGTCTCACTGGACTCCATTGGATGCCAAAACCAGCATGCATCCTGGGGCTTTTGGTGTTCAGAACACTACTGGGGAAATGGGCCTCAGTGGTGCATTTGGAGAAATAAATTAAATACCAACACCATGGCTGGTGATCCTTATCACTGCTGGGTGAAAGGGCAAATGGATGGGGCAGACAATGTTCAGTGTAGGGTCAAGATGTTTTTTGGGTGTTGGATGCAGTATCATGCATGCTTTTTTGTGTTTGTTGTCAGTGTAAAGTATAATTTCTTCTATCTTGGAGTAAAGACTTACTTTGGGACACTTAACTCACACAAAATGGTACCAACATTTCCAAGGGAAAACAAATGCGCACATCTCCACAACAGTGACACGTATGTCACATGTAACATCTAGCTAGCTGTACCAAATGGTGTACAGAACCAACAGGCAGTCTTGGCAAGCCAAATGTGGCACCTGCCACGTAGACTGGCTATTGTTGTCAGGGATCCCCCAAAGCATAGGCCCACAGCTTGGCAATGGTCTTAAGCAAGGCCAGGTTTGTATATTTACACCCATCCAAGCATTTCTGTACAATCAGACCATGCCACACATCAGTTGGCATGAGTTTTCAGTGAAAGACTATCCAGTTTGCACATCACAGGATGATCATAGATACATGCTTAGGTGTGGACAGATCGATCCAGACTGTGTCCCATCTCCACTTGTAGACTGACTTTGGAAGATAAGTAGGGAGCAAAGACAGGAGACAGGAGACACTGGACCTGATTTAGAAAGGTAAACTCAGACAGTTCAGTTCACAACAAACGCCATTGTGAACCTTTGTTAATTGGGCCTCTGTTTTGCAGTGATGCTGAATATGAGGTTTTGTCACTATAGTAATGCATATACCCCACAATTGTGTCAGATGTCAATTTGTGAGTAATGTCAGGACATTGCATGGAGGACCTGGCCTGGCAGTTTGTGCTGGACTGTTCCTATAAGGAACAGGGTCAAGACTGATTTGCATATGGCTGGGTCCAAACTGGGGTGGCATAGTGAGCAAAAGAACAATGGATTAAACCCAGATCTGTGACTGGGGGTGAGTGTTTGCATTGTTCAGCATTCCGTCCATCATCCTTTTGTGTTACTAAAGGACATTGCAGTTTTGGTACACACACATTTGGGAAGTAGCCTATAATGGGCTAGTGAGATCAAAGGAGAAGGAAGTCAGCATTTGCTTCAAATACTTATGTGCTGTGCCCTTGTTTATAAACCAGCTACATAATGTTCTCACTTGTACCTCAGTGGACCCAGCTGGCCAGGAAGACCAAGGACAGGACCATGGACCGAGGAGGGCATTTTTGGGACATCGGTAGGCACAGCTTCTGTCTTCTACAGAAAAGAAAGAGGAGAATGAAGGACCTGCAACATCTTCAGCAGGCGGAGTGCACCCAACGTCAGCCACATACCAGGTGGAGGCTGGGGACACTGTAGTGGGGGGGGGGCAACTATCTGGATTCCTCTGGACAAGAAGGGGCAGATTTGTACCCTCCCACTGAGACTGAAGAACTGAACCTACCAGAGACATCCCAAATTCACACGTTAGCCTGCCCCTGACCCCTTCACTACCCCTTGAGGCCCCCAATCCATTGGAGGTCAAAGCTGTACCTCATGCTACTAATCCCCCTCCAAGTGACTGCCCCAGTGCCTCAAGGAGGCTCCCGACACCTGCCATCCCTTGTGTGCTACTCAAATCCCTTCCGTGTAATGTCACCCCTGTGGCTGCATCCCAGGAAGGGATGGTGTCATCTGAGGGGGATCATGGTAGTTCCTCATAGCTACTGCAGAAGATCCTTGAGGAACTATGTGGGTCTGAGAGAAAAATGCTCAGGCTATAGCTGCCCTCAAAGTCACCCTCTCATCCTTGGGTGAAGCCATGATATCAGCCCTGTCCCATCATCCCTCCCATACCATCCTCCATGTGTCTCCCTGTTTGTCCTCTCACTCTATTTCCCTCCATAACCCTCATGTGTCCAATTCCCGTGTGGTGTCAGGTCCTCCACCAGACAGCCAAGAGGAGGCCACAGAGGCAGAGGAACTTGTCATAACTGAAAAGGAGGATGACCAGGATGACATGTTACTGGACAATTGACAATGACCGGCCATTTGGTTTTGTCCTTGTACATAGACTGTTTCCCCTGGACCTTTCCAGGTGTGTTTTATTTTTTTTGTCACACCCCTTCCAAGTCCACTGCTCATTCTGAATGAAGCACATCATTTGATTTCCCAATGGATGGTAATATTTTATTTTAATTCTATTATCAGACATAATTTTTTTTTTAAATAAATCAATGTGTTGTGTTGTTCATTGTATTTGCTGGAATCAAAGTGAAAAATGACTGGCATGATTTAGCTATGCCTTCAACATGATACCTTTGTACATAGATGGTTCTGTTAATGCACATGTTTGTCAACACATATGGCCTACACCCACATTAAGCAATTGCCCATCATCAACTATTACTCAAATGTGGAATATGTATTATATTTACATTGCTCTGTGCAAACATACTTACAGTGATCAAGGGGGACCTCGTGTGTACCTTCTCAATTTTGAGGGGGTACATCCTTGACAGACCATGGTGGGTCCTGGACAGGGGGTGGTGCTGCGTGTACAGGGGGAGGATGTGACTGTGCAGTGGGGGACATGTGAAAGGGGAGTATGTTCATCATAGATTGTTGGGGGCCCTGTACAAGTGGCATACGCAGGGGCAGGGGGTTAGGTGATGCAGATAGATGTATTTGCTCCCCTCCATGCATTGTCTGTGAAGACTGAATTTGTATCATTTTGAGTATCCCCTCTATCACCTTGACAGTCAATGCATAGTGTCAGGACGTATTCATCCTCTGCAACACCTGGGTCATTCTGTGCACCCACTGTGGGAGTTGGTGCATGTCCTGTAGTGAGGAAGACATGCCACACAGTGTAGCCCCTATTTCACAAATGTCCTGCCTCACATCTGACTGCTTTTGGAAGAAATCCTCCTCCCGCTCTTCCACCATGAGTATCTGTCAGCCCCTCTGCCTGGGGCGACCTCAGATGTGACTAGCAGGTCCAACAGTGGGGGTTGGGTGGTGTTAGACTTTTCACCCTTCTGGTGGTCTCTGTTGCCTCTGTTTCACAGGTTGTTGGTATGTGCTGGACTCTGATTTTGCTGTTTTTTTTACTCTGGGTACTTTACCACTGCTAACCAGTGCTAAAGTGCAAGTGCTCCTTTACAAAAAGTGTATGTAATTGGCTTATCCATGATTGGCATATTTGATTTACTAGTAAGTCCCTAGTAGAGTGCACTAGATATGCCAAGGCTTGTAAACCAAATCCTACTAGTGGGCCTGTCGCACTGGTTGTGCCACCCACAAAAGTAGCTCTGTAATAGTGTCTCAGACCTGCCATTGCAGTGTCTGTGTGTGCAGTTGTAACCTTAAATTCAACTTGGCAAGTGTACCCACTTGCCAGGCCTAAAACCTTCCCTTTTATACATGTAAGGCACCCCTAAGGCAGGCCCTAGGTAGCCCCAAGGGCAGGGTGCAGTGTATGGTTAAGGTAAGACATATTGGGGGTCATTACAACCCTGGCGGTCAAAGACCACCAGGGCTGTTTTGGCGATTGCACCGCCAACATGCTGGAGGTGGAATCTTGGGTATTTTGACCGCGGCAGAAGCTCTGCGGTCGCACCGCCGGGCCGGTAGTTTCCCGCCACATTTGCCCTGGCGGTGATAATCCGCCTGGGCAGCGCTGCTTGCAGCGCTGCCCAGGTGATTACGAGTCCCCGACCGCCAGCCTTTTCCTGGCAGTTTGAACTGCCAGGAAAAGGCTGGCAGTACGGAGAGTTGTGGGGCCCCTGGGGGCCCCATGCAGCTTTTCACTGTCTGCTATGCATGTGGAGCCGGCTCCTGTGTTGCAGGCAAGATCCCCGCTGGGCCGGCGCGCGGAAACCAGGTTTCCACCCGCCAGCCCAGCGGGGATCTCATAATGACCGCTGTGGGAGTGCGGCTGCATTGGCGGCCGCTCGGCGGTCAGATCTTGGCAGGCGGCTGAAGCCACCCGCCAAGGTCATAATGAGGGCCATAGTAATGTGTTTTATATGTTCTAACAGTGAAATATTGCTAAATTCATTTTTCACTGTTGCAAGGCCTATTCCTCTCAGAGTTTAACATGGGGGCTACCTTTAAATCTGATTAAAGTGTAGATTCCCTTTAGGAGCAGATGGACATTTAGAGTTTGGGGTCTCTAAGCTCACAATTTGAAAATACATCTTTTAGAAAAGTTGGTTTTAAGATTGTGTGTTTGAAAATGCCACTTTTAGAAAGTGAACATTTTCTTGCTTATACCATTTCCGTGACTCTGCCTGTTTGTGGATTCCCTGTCGCTGTCAGTTTGACAGTTGGGCTGGTTGCATCTCACACTAGACAGTGACACATAGGGAACTGGAGTGTGTCTGCATTTCCTGATGAGCCATCTGTGTTAGGAGGGAGTGGAGGAGTGGTCACTCACACCTGAAAGGGCTGTGCCTGCCCTCACACAATGCAGTCTCCAACCCCCTGGTGAGTGTCTGAGGCCTGGCCTTGTCAAGGCAGGATTTCACATTCAAGAGAGACTTTGCTTTGAAGTAGGCCTACTTCAAAGGAAAAATATTGTATAAGAAGGGCACCCAAAACCACAGACTTTAGAACACTTCTGAAAACCAAGAGGAACCTCTGCCTGGAGAAGAGCGGACGAGCTGAGGAAGAAGAGCTGCCCTGCCTGTGACTGTGCTTTGTGGAGCTATCCTGCAGTTGCTGCTCCTGCAAGAGTAAGAGGTCAAAGACTGGACTTTGTGTGCCTTCCATCTAGGGAAGATCTCCAAGGGCTTGATTTACAGCTTGCCTCCTGTAGTTTAAAGTCTCAGGGACAGCAAAGACTTCTCTCTGCCAGCACATGGAGTCTCTACAGAGACTCCTACTCTGTCGTGTGGTGCCCATCCAGTTTCTGGGGCCCTGAAAGGAGAAGCTGGCAGCCTAGGAGGAAGAAATCCATGCACAGAATGCCCTGGGGGTAAAAGATGGACGCAACTCCGATCTTTGGCTGAAAAATCGATGCGCCGCTGGCTTCGCGGCTGAAAATCAATGGTCGTCTGCAACGCGACCGGAGAATCAATGCACGGAGCTGGAGAAACAATGCTAAGCATCGCTGACGGAGGCTGGGGAGATTGCAAACCGTGATGCGTGGTTTTCGGATCATCGTGCGGCTGGATTTCTGACTCAAACACCGCTGGGTGTGTAAAAACAACGCAAGGCCTGCCCGGACCCGAGAGCTCTGCCCGGATCGACACATCGCTCTCCTGCAGACAGAAGAAACGATGCGCCCCAACCCGATGAAAGGACAAACGACACAAGGTGTCGCTCCTGAGTGAAATCTACACATTGCAAGCCCTTTTTGACGCACACTCACCCGTGTGTGGTTATTTTGATGCATCCAAGGTACAATTTCATGCTAACAGTGTTAGTGTGTGTTTAAAACCACATAAAGACTCTTTTTGCTTTTTACTTGATAATTTGACTTGTGTATTATGGATTTTTGTTGTTTTGGTCTTGTTTTATTTAGATAAATATTCTCTATTTTTCTAAACCTGGTTGTGTCATTTCGTAGTGATTTCATTAGGTTACTGTGTGTGTTGGTACAAATACTTTACACCTAGCACTTTGAAGTTAAGCCTACTGCTCATGCCAAGCTACCAAGGGGGGAAGCAGGGGTTAGCTGAGGGTGATTCTCTTTTACCCTGACTAAAGTGAGGGTCCTTGCGTGGACAGGGGGTAACCTGACTGCCAACCAAAGACCCCATTTCTAACAGGTGGCAAGTGGGAGGTTGTGAGGAGATGTGTGCCTAGAGGCTACCTGCTTCTCACCAAGGCTGGCATGTACCTCAGATTTTGGAGAGAGGGCCTTGGAGACACTGTCATAGTAGGAGTATGCAGAGGAACTCAACCATCTGCCCAGGATATGAGGGCTGTGAGGAGGTGATGGTTGTTTTGTGGTGTGTGAGGAATGGGCAATCATTGGCATGTAGGTGGATGCACCATGCTGACCAAAGCAGATGAAGGATTTGATGGTATGCTGCATAGGCCAAAAATAGTGCTTAGGGGATTTGTCCTCTACATCTGTTGAAATCAGGCTCCGATCTTCATCCTCCTCCACTTCCTCCTCCTCCTCCTCCTCCTGTGCTATGCTGGCAGCTGACAACACAGCCTGGAAGAGGAGTGTGTTTTCCCTTCAGATTGCCTGGTGACACGCCATTGGTAGATGGCCCTTCCTCCAGACTTAAGTCATTGTCCTTACCGCCTGTAAGACAGAGGTTGCAACAAGCTAACTCAAACTCAGCAATTCCAACTACAGGTCTGTGTGGAATTGAGGTCCCCCTTGATGTCAGCCACTGGACTGGGCTCCTTGAGTGTGTTTCAGAAGATATAGTCCATGATCCAGCAGCCTGTGAATGACGTGACATCATAGGTAATGTCCTGCATGATTTACGTGTGAAAATGCACACTTGACACACACATCACTGATTATGTTGGGTACATTTTACACACCAACTTCAGAAGTAATGCTGAAGTGGCGAGTTATGCTCATCCCCTTCTGCAAGGATTTGGTCATTGAACATGGGTAGGGTATCAATAGTTTAAAACACTACATGGCCCACTTACCTGATGGACGTATGGCAGTGGTTTAGACTGCTGAAGTCAGGATGTCTCCTAATCCCCTGGAAGGTGTCATCTGTATTAATGAAGTAGTCCTGGCAGCAGCTGTAACATAACATACATATTTGTAACTAAGTGCAAAGGATGATGGGGATGATTCTACATGTACATGTCAGAGGCATTGACCAGTGATCTGCAAGTTACAGGCAGTCCTCATATCAACCAGGTATCCCATTTACAGGCAAACATGTATTTAGAGCTTACTGTGAGCTACAGGACAGAAACAACTGGGGTGTTCTGCATGGCCTACCTTTGGACACACCTCCATTTCATGGGCATCATGCAGCCTAGTGTGGTATGTACTACTTTGTAAAGGGGTCTTCCACAACATGCAGAGCTGGTTCATCTTTGCACATCAGATTGTGTGAGTGCATTGCAGAGTACATGTTTGATATACACAATTATCACCAAGGCATGGATAACATTAATTTTACTACCCTCCCCAGAAAGAACAACATTGCCCATTGTGGACTGTGAGGTCAGCTGATTCTGTTGTGCACTCTTCTTCTGGCCTGTGTTCCCAATGTACGTGAACAACATCATGGTCTATTTTACCTGACACTGGATACGGCTATGTACAGCATACATCCTTGGTCCTGCATTCAAAGATTAACTCATTTGTGATTATGGGTAAGGGGAGGCAAAGTGAATAAACATTGGTCTGGAATCACAAAATTTGGTCAAGTGGAGAAGCTGGGGTGATCCCCACCTCTACTAGTTTCATGTTGTGCTGTTAACCCACTAGATGCATACTCTTCGGCTCCTCTACACCCAACGTACCTGCCACAACCCCACTCTCCAAACACCAGCCTGCTGGTATTAGCGAACCCCTCATCCACATCATTACTGTAGCTGTTGGTTCCATCGATTTTGTCAGCAAGTATCCATGTCATGGACTTACAAAGAAGTGGACTATTTCTCTGTATGAGTGACTTGGGGTTATATTCATGAGCCCTTCAACGCACTGGAGCATCACTATTTTTAAGACTCCAGCTATGCCTACTAGTACATCATGTCTATGAAGCCACGGCAAGCCCAATGCATGATTCAGAATGGCCTCCTAGCTATGGAATGTTTCAAGTCTGGACAAATCACTGTGTTGCATTACTCTGCACTTGAGTGGCATTCCATGATTGGGGAACATTCCCACACGACCCCTGTGGATTGTGAGACTTCCCCAGAGTGACAGAACTATATATATCTAGGGAGGACCTACACCTTACACCTCCTGAAGTGAGTAATAATAACTTGTAACATATAGACTTGCTGTAGAGACTACGGAAAATCCACCTACATGAGGGCTATTTGTACCCTTAGATAGGTACTGTACACATACATTTTGATTTGTGCTATCACAGGACAACATGTTAGGTTGTGGTATACTGTTATCAGCCATATGTGAGCATATGGAGATGAGTGACAATAGTGATATTAGACACACAACACATGCTGCTGACAGTTAAACCATAGTGTAGGATCATACGCATTTGTTATAGTAATTTCTATGTATCCTCACCATTATCTGACATGAGTTTTCATTCTAGTTGACACATGATACACAACATAACCAAGTTAATTTCACAGGTTTTGTACAGTTTGTAGATTCCATGTAGTGTATCTGTGAGTTGGCCAGTCACAAAGTAGGAGTTATTGCCCTCTCCTAGCCATGGTTACGTACCAGATGGTGCTGATTTTATGGGTGTTTGTGCTTCATGACACTGCTTCCCTGATGCTGCAGAAGCCTCTGGTCCAGTGTATGACTGTACTCTGGCTGTATGTGGCAACAAAAGGGAAAGGCCATCCAAAACAACAAAGATATTTGCTTATGTGCAACCTGTCACATTTGTAAACAATTGCATCTACATGCCAACAGCAGTGGTGAAGGAATGAGGGACACTATCTATTGCCATTTACCAGTGTTACGTGGATGAGCCAGCAGTGATAGGACACTGTTTGGGACTGGGCAATTGGAACTTGTAATGCAATGGACCAGCTGAGACACATGAGGGTATGACTCACCATGCAGATTGAATATACTTGGGACAACATTCATGGTCACATTTATGGAGCATCAATGACATTGCTTATTTTGTGTCATTTTTAGTATCATCAGATATTGCCTGGCACCACATTGAGGTCATCACTCACCAGCAGCCCATGGAGCAGGTAGTGTCTCCATGGAGATGACCTCCCTATTAAGTTTGGTGAGTTGGAGATGGGCTCCATTGCTTCACCAGGAAGAGCGTTGTACACCTCTATCCTGGTGCACTTCTCTTTCACTCTCCCCTTCTCATCCTGCCACTTCTTTCTGATGTCAGTCACCATCTGTATGTCCTCCCCCAGTGCTGTGACCACCGTGGCCAACTGCTGCCATAGGCCTGTTTTCTGTGCATAACTGATGCTGTATGGTGAAAGACAATGCAGTCTCTTGTAGTTCCTGATGATATATTGGAGGACCATGGTGGTCCTCTCCTCCATGTAGTTCTTCTTCCTCCTTGTAGATAGCATGGCTTTGGTAGAGGCAAAGCAGGTAGATGCAATGTTGTTGTGGAGACACCAGAGCCTTGTTTGTGGCCTGCTTTTAGCAGATTTTTGGTGCAGGGTTGCAGCTGCCAATAATTATGTGTGACTGTATGTAATCACAATGATTCCGGCCCAAGATCAGATGATCCGCCCGAGTGCAGGTGATCCTCCCCGAGTGTGGATGATGCGCTCCAAGTGATAATCCGCCAGAGTTCATATGATCCGCCCCGAGTGTGGATGTAAAGGTACTACTTGTAACTCACCTTTGTGAATACCAAAAAGTCATAAACTTAGACTTTTGGTCTACACTTAGACCAAACGTTTTAGTTAACTTTTGTAATCAGACCCCAGGACTTCATGGACCAACTCTAAAATGTCTTTCATCAGAGAGAGTCAAAGGATATATGTTGATGATTATAATCTAGGCTAAACCCCTATAATCAATAACATATTGAAGATATTGGTTGTTCTTGGGTCACAAAATGAAAAAAAATAACAAAGCTGAGACAGCAGGTGATGAAGACAGGATAATTAACCTATTTTGTAAATAAACCTTCTATGCCTGATTTATGAAATGCAAGCATCCATAAAGAACCATGGTACTAGGTTCAGTTGGGAGGTCATACATAATACTCCGTATGAAGGAGAAGAGAAGATACATCTGAGCTATCTAAAACTAGTGAAAACTAGTGAAAACTGATGGTATTGCAATGACACTGAATTAGGCTAGCCACATAATTTAGAGGTGATATCTCCTATCTCATCATACGGTAACCAGAGTCAGAAGACTCCTAACACTCCTTGACATATGGGTTATCAAGAAAGTACCAAAAAACAGCATAAATAGGAGAGTCATTAAAGGTAAAAGATAACACTTCTCTATGATTGCTAAAAGAAACATGCAATTGTGAAGAATTTTTACGTATGTAACAAAAGGTTAATGGTGAGCCAACAAATAGTTCTAATTGATTCAACAGTCACAGTCAATCCTGACTACAACCATCACTGAACAAGATGGAAGATGTGTTAACGTTTTCTTCTTTTGTTCTCAATACAGTTTATAAGAAACTTAAATGATTATTGGAATTATTTATAAAATATACATTATACTACTGCCTTCTTCTCACAAGAAGACTGAAAAAGTCCAGTCAAAAAAGGCTTTTCAGGACAGGATGTCTTATGTTCAACCCTGCTTTCCCTCCATGAGGCAATGGAACAAATGGGCTCCCCGATCAACACCACAAATAAAATCTAGGGAAACTTGAATGACTTCCTCTGACCTTCCATCTTTCCTTTTGTCTCTCTTAAATCTATGTACAATCAAAAGTGTTAAAATAGTAAGACCCAGCTATGCAAAGCTCTTGCATTATCAATGTGCCTTGCAAGTCAGCTCAAATTGTTACATTATATTTAGTAGCTCAGTGTTCATTGGGTTATATTTCGGGCACTGCATCGCACAAGGTTGAGTTGTGTGATGACATTTTTAATATATTCAAAGTAGGTGGTCCCACTCAAAACCGCTGCAATACCAACACATTCCTATTTTCAAATAACATGAACTCTTGAGCAGTATAATACAAAGGTCAATGTCCTCACAAAAACATTTTCAGCCATTGATTTTTTTTCAAGTGATTGAAAGTCTGCAACAATGCAATCTACAAAGAAGGAAGGAGAGGCTCTATAGACAGCGGATCTGCATCACTGATCTAAGGGAGGAGGATGTCATTGCAATTTACATACTGAAGAAACATAGACAACTCGATTACAAGTGAAGTGAATTTCTGAATTGCATTTGATGGCATCTTGATCATTCTAAAACACTTGAGCCAGGATAGCTGGTATTACCCAGGGTACACATTCATCCTTTTCACCAGTTGCCCTAAATGCCATCATCAAACTAACACCTCTATATCTTAATTATCCAAATACTTTTGAACACATTCATCTAACACAACATTTTCATCAGATTGCCTATTTTACATGTCCTGGGAGCAATGGTCTCATATCAAATTAGCGCCACCATCTGCAACTGCACACATGTATAAGAACTAGAAGCACAATTACTTTATCCATTTTGAAGCAATTGTGAATTTTAAATACATGTTCACAAGTACTCTATCAAAGTATCCGGGAGATGCTCATGGTTCTTACATCTTTAGGCACTTTGCAGGTCAAGTCAAGTTGATAATCTTTCCTAGATCAACATTTTCTATGTTCAAAAGGATAACACTTTTTACACAGGTTATAGCATTTCTTAACTGTATTTCTCACTTCTGTCACATAAGTGTGAAAGAGAAATAACACAGATATTTTCATTGCTCCATCTAACACTGCTAGTTATTGTAAGGGTAGCATACAACTGTTTACCTCTACTCCCTAGATACCAAAGGGTTATTGGGAAACAAAATTAATCCATGATCAAAACAATTTTAAGAAACTGCTAAAACACTTAAATATTTCATTACTAGTGTTATAGAAAAGTGAATGTATTTTATTAGCTTGCCAATATGCATACATAGTATAAATACGTATATGTACGTATAAATAGTGGCTTTCAAAATCTTTAACAGGGAATACATAGTACTTGGCAAATAAACAAGGCATGATCAAAGTCCTTAATTCGCTTGGAGCATACATTACATGACCATTCATTTTTGCTAATTTTCCCCTGGGCTCTTATAATGCATGTTAAAGGTATACAATGTCAGCCATGTATTTATATAAAAAATTATTAATAGTGAGGAACAGCACACACAAATAGCATGCATGATATAATATAGAAGCATCACAAATTGTCCTACTAACAATAAACAGTATCAAGTACAAAAAATCAGCACAGCTTTCAATTTTTATAAGGTTCATGGTTCACTAGTTATGAAAGGCCAAAATAATTTAATCCCAGAAATGTGTTTGTGATGCAATTTTATCCATTAGTGTACTGAAAACTACAAGTCACAGATTTGTCAGCTAAAATGTTACTATTGATGCCTAGGCCTTCTAAAGTTTGCATCCATGACTCAGATTAAGTTAAAGGTCACAGATACCACATGCTGGGACCACTCTCTAAACACTCACATCAAGCTTTATGACAAAGTATACAGTACATGTACTTACCATCTCTCTGATGGTCATGCTCCTCCACCATGGCGGGTCGACCTAGCTGTCTATAGGACCCCCGGCACACTGGGGGCATATGCAAACCCTGTAAATGGCAATGAAAGAACACACCCAAGGACTCCTTGGCCTTTACCCTGTCCAGCTTTGTAGGTCCTCCCTGCGTTCTCTGCACATTTGTCCCCATCGGTTGTACTCATCCACTGCACTATAGCAAGTGGCAATGTCCCACCAGAATTGAGCACATTTTGTATTTCTAAACTGGGTGTCAGGGCTCTCATCAAGCTGAGGATACTTCCAATCACCCCCTCAATAATTATGTGTAAGTTGATATTGGGGGGTGCCTTCTCATCTAAACCCTAAGAAATCTCTGGGCAAGGTAAACATACTGGACAGCATTATGGAGGATGAATCTACTCTGAGGAGAGGATGACACAGAATGACTTCGTAATGACTAGCTTCTTTTTAATGTTTAAAATGTCATGTATGTGTAGCTAACTGGTTGAATTTTAAATGGAAGGGAAAGGGCTGCCAGGTAGTCAAGCATACCTTACTTAATCTTGCTTTACGTTTGAGTTTGGAGCCTAGATGTTTGAGCCTGTGGTCTCCCCACATTAATATGAACACATATAGGTGAAAGTGTAACAACAAATAATGGAATTTATCACTATATGTTGTCATCAATTTGGACAAAGAAAAGGTCATACCAAGTGTATGTTTAGGACGGAGTATGTCTGCATATGCTGTTTATGCGTTTGACACATTGAAATACATTTTGTAAGGATTCCCTATGCACTGATAATGTAAACTAGTAGTCACTTTTATACACACATACATGTATGCATTAAAGTGTGTCTTTGAAACTCCTCTCACCTCATTTATACAATATGAATATGAGCTTAGCAGCTGTAATAATGTTACAAAAAATTAAATTGCTGAGCTATCTAATTTGCCTTATTTACAACTCTGTGTACTTTACCCCAGCAATCCATTGTAAACTTGCTTGTGTTCTCCTTTTAAACATTTTGCATTGCCACCCTCACAAAGTAAATATTTATTTTGCCTATAAGTACCTAACATATGGTTCAAAATGTATGTGGTGGCTTGATTCTATATGGCGCTAGTAGACTGCAGCACCTTTTGTTCCATCTACTACTCTGTTAGTGCTAATTTGGCTTCATGTCTTCCATTGTAGCCCGACTCAAGTTGAGTTAAAACTGATATTTTAGGGCACAACATTTCCATTCTTTAAGGGACAAAGTTTTACTTTAAACTGATAAAAACTCACTACTATGTAGGTGCCTACCACCTCATAAACACCTTTATTTGATTTTAATTTATTTTATAAAGCACAACCAATGGAAAGCATCCAGGTTGGGTTTAAAATGAACTAGTTGTGTTGTATAGTAACTCAAACAATGCTATGTTGTGCAATGCACTGCATGCTAAACTATGTGTCGGGGCAGAGGTTCCATGGGTGGGGCGTAGGTTTCCAATGGAAACACCAATGTATTTTGCGAATCCCTAAGTCCAATAGATTGTACAGATGGATTTGGCTTAAAATTCTATGGCTACTTGAGGCAGGTGCAATGAGGAGAAATGTCTTCATTGTTCATCTTTGTCCCTCTTTGCTTGTCTGCTGCCATATACAACACAAATATAAAGTGGTAAGAAGCTTAAAGCATCATTGTTTTACTGGAAGGGACACCTGGCAATGCAAAAGCTATACTAAGGCCAATTTAGAAAAAAGAGCAGCAGTTAATAAATAAAATGACACCACAACAAATGAACTCCAATCAGTAAAAAAAGCCTCTATATACTTTTAAGAGAAAAATATTGCCTATAAATCAAAGCACCAAGGGGGCATCTAGACAAGGACAACACCAAAAGTTATGACTGACCGCCATGGAGAGCAGTTCAGATACATAAGGGGGGTTGGGTTCAGTGTCGGCTTTCCTTTAGTCTCATTAGAAATTTCAAATAAAAGTTCAGCTGGACAAGGCAGTTGGTTGGGCCTGAGGAGGAAGTATTGCTGTCAGGGAGCCACTGGATGAAGTAGCGGTGCAGATTTATATGTCTGGCCTTTGTCACTTTTTTTAACTCACAAATTTCCATCAGAATGAAGCTAAAGGATATTAAAGATGAGGGCTCAATGAGGCCTGATACCCTTTCTGAGCGGGGCCGCTGAACAGGAGAAGAACATAGTGGGAGCTACCAGAATGTTTGGTTAACCGGCGATGCAAGTAGGTACCGGTCTCCTGTCAGTTCTCAGGCCACATTTTGGTGGAAAAATCTCCAAAGCCTAAAATGTTGGGTTAGATAGGGATAGACTGGCAATGCACCTTTAACACTTCTTCCAATGATACAGGACAGGTGTCTCGCTCAGGAGGCGTAGAGTTATCCCAGAATTATCCTCATAACATTGACTGTCCACTTTGCTGCAATTGCTGCAGAAAACATGGGCGGATGTATGGGAATTTCCATGTACCAGCCACGAGTTGACCCCATTGATACAAAGTAAGGGAAGGCGGTGCATTGAGCACATTTGCTTCACCTTGGGTTCCTTCTGGTTGGATATTAGGACCAATTTGAACACTTAGCATTGGCGTACAAAGGTAATACAAACATAGTGCTATGCCTTAGTAAATGTAGGCCTGAAGCCAAAAGCACAAACAAAATTCATGCCCTGTATCAATAAACATATTTATAAAAATGAACAGTCCCAAAAAAAGTTAGCCTACCATATAAAAAATATATTAAAAAACTTACCAACTTGTCCATCAACTTCAAATCATATATGGTACACCAGGTCTACCTCTCAGGACACCAGGCCTTCAGGTGGCACTGTTCTGTCTATGTTGCACACATCCATTAAGTGAACCCACCCCCAATTTTGAAGTCTCATCTGTAGCGGATACCCCTATCCCACATGACCTCCAGCAACCACCACATTGCTTTACCAACTTGCTATGCTGTGCACTACATGAAAGGAAAAGGGTGAGAATTCCCTGCATTTAACACAATACAGTGCATTCTGGTCCTTTTCTTGCACTGGCACCCTTTTGGATTCTTAGCGCCAACACATGCACCCTTGCACTGTGGTGCAAGGGTGCTTGCGTTGCAGACAGAATTGTTTTTGTGATGGAAGGGTAACCTTCCTGCACAAATACCATCCACGCAGGCATTTTCCTCTTTCTAAGTCTTCTGCAAAATTTAGCACACCTCGAAAGAGGAAACAACGAGGAGAAATACAAATGTTTTTCTTAGTTTTACCTTTCCTGTGTAAGTGTAGCATTTTGATGTATTCCCAGATTTACCAGTATTGGTAAATCTGGGAATGTGCTGAAATCCATGTGTTGATGCATAGGAACACCCACACTCCACCCATGGATGCCTCCTGAGGGCAGAGTAATGCATCACAGTTATTTGCTCTGCATTGTGTTACTCCAGTTTATCAAGCCACATAGGGCCACAAAAGGTGGCCTTATGTGACTTGATAAATCTTACTTTAATTTTGTGTTGCCTTTGCACACCGCTTGCATGATTCAAGGGTGACACAACACATTGATAAATATGCCCCTAACTTGTTTACTTTTACCATTATATCAAACCCTAAAACTAACTTGAATGATAAAAACGTCTCTTCAAACTATCTAAACAAAAACTAAACAAAGAGAAACAGATAACACACAAAAACACTCACAATGCTAAAATGGCTAAAAGATAATCATTAACACTATTAACACGCTAACAGGCATAATTACAAGAAACAAGTACTCAAAATTCCTCCCAAACTGTCAAACACTTTCCTCACCACCAAAACACATCCTCACACTAAAACTGAAACCTCCAAAGAAAAATATGATTGAGCCCTTTGCATCTTTTCCGAGTAGCGGTATGACATTTTGCTAAGTATTGCATGACTTTTCCTATGAAAACCTACGCAAAACGTAGGTGCATGACAAATCATGCAATTTTGGTCACAGATCATCATGCAAATGTAAACTCACACAATCCAAGAATCTTTTATTTACCAAGCTATTTCAACATGTTTATATATATTACCCATGTTAGCCTATATGTATAAAAACTGGACTATTTTAATATATTTTAGCAAATAAATTATAAAACTATAATTTGAACATTATGTGTTATGGTAAAAAAGATTTAACAAATTGATTTAAACAACACAACTACATAATGGAATTTCCAGTTATATTTGAAAATAAATGATCTATTGATTCCAGAAACACAATTTCAACACAATTTCAACATTAAACAAAAATAATTTCAAATGAGGTCAGCCAAAGGTTCCCTTGTAGTTTAATTATTTGTCCTGGGTTCAAATGGGATCATATTGAAACGTTCAAGTCTAGTAACACGTCTGAAACAGCAGGTATAGTTGTTTTTTTTCTTGATCCTCAGGTCACAATAGTTCTGAAAAAAAGTACGTTGGTGTGCCACTTTTATAACTTTTGAGGGGTGACTCACAGCCTGTACACAATGCACTAAACTAAACGAAACTAAAGTTACATTTTTGTCTGACTCTCCTATCTGCTTTTGATAGAAGAGTCTGCCTTATGGAGAAATGAGTTCTTGGTCACAGACAAACTGGACTTCTGTCACGGGAACCTAAAACAACATGCACTTAGTGAACTTTTCCACACATAATCCAGAGTAATCACCAGCCTGGAAGTACTGGAAGACTAAAGTGGGTACACTTGCCAGGTGGAATTGGCAGATTAAAACTGCATTCACAGACACTGCAGTGGCAGGTCTGAGACATGTTTACAGGGCTACTCATGTGGGTGGCACAATCAGTGCTGCAGGCCCACTAGTAGCATTTGATTTACAGGCCCTGGGCACCTCTAGTACACTATACTAGGGACTTACTAGTAAATCAAATATGCCAATCATGGAAAAGCTAATTACACATACATGTTACACAGGAGCACTTGCACTTTAGCACTGGTCAGCAGTGGTAAAGTGCCCAGAGTACCAAAAACAGCAAAAACAAAGTCCAGCACACAGTCAAAACATGGGAAGCAGAGGCAAAAAAAGAAAAGGGAGACCACTCCAAGGATGCCAGGTCTAACAGGAACACTCATTATTTCCTACATGTACATACAGTATTTGTCATGGTGAAGAGTTTAAATGACTTTCATGCCTAATGCTATATTTGGAATTTGTTTCAGTCAATATTGTAGAGGTGTAGCCAGAAAAAAGCAAAGTACAGTATATATTAAAATAGACACCTTTATTACCCTGTACAACATTAAATATTTTGTGAATAATTTAGACAGGTGTTAATATAAGTTTAAATAAAGTACTTTTCATCTCAAGGATGAGCACAGGGTGAGAATCCCTTTTACTCTACATGTGTTTCAAACTGGTTGTGTTGGAATTCAAACTGAATATGGATATACAGTGGCTTATACAAAGCCAAGTAAAAGAAAAAAAATACTAAACATGATGAGGGACACATATATACTTTGAGCCAGGAGCCAAACCTTTTTAACACTTATTTTATTCTTCTCTTTGATAATGTAACTTAGATGTACTTTTGTTAAATAAAAGGAATGTAGTGTTTAGACAACATGATACAAGAAACAAATCTGATGTGGACAACAAATGAAGTGACACATGACAATATTCAAGAAGGAGGTGTCATGTAAGCAATACATTTGCAACATAAACATAGTAACATCAAAACAGGACTGCTGATGGAATGCAAAAAGATGGCATGAATATCATTTCAGGAGTGAGGTAACAACTGTCCAAGAAAACCTCAGTGATGACTCACTATGTGTATACCTACATTTACTAGCAGTGGGCAGAACTTGCAGAGTTTCACGCCGCAGAATTCTGTGGAGTTACATGAAAACTCAGTGAGATTCCATGGAGTTCTGTGAGTGGGCGGAATTCAGGCATGTCACACTGATCGTGCTGATTTTTGGGAGCTTCTTCTGCACTGTACAATCAGCATAAATGGCACCATGTGGTGTGCCAGATGGTGCTGCTTCTTTCTGCTGCTCAAGTTGATTTTCCACTCTAATGGCAGCTTTCTCAACACAAGTGGTTATAACGTGCTGTGACAGCCCATTTTGGGTAATCTCCAACTGGCTTTCTAGCACCTGAAAATCATGCTAAGGGATGCAGATTCTCACTTGCAGCCACTAACATAAGATTTGCAAGTTGCACACAAGATAAAAACTCTACTACGTGGTGGTTGGTGGAGTTTTGCTGGAACTTCGCACTCCAAAGCGGAACACAGACTGGGCAAAACTCTGCTAGCAGAGCAGAAGTTTTTGCCCATCCTTAACATTTACTTCCTCTGATTAATGCTCATATTCCTTCCGGCTGCCTTAAAGGACAGACAAAATAGACATTGTGCATTAATGATGGAGATGAGGGAGAAGATGTAGACCTTGTGGTACTGTGAAGGCTACATTGAACTCCTTGCAATGGTATGCTGATATTTTAAAAACAAACACAATGTAGTTCATCTTGTACTCTAGGCCATGGTGTAAAAAATAGCTGGGTAAATTGTTGTTCTCTAGCTGTTCTCTAGTTATTCTTCTTAGCATTTTCACTAATATATTCAGGTTGTGCCTCCTAAAACTTTTTCTTCATAACTTGTGTGTCATCAAGAGAATCATCAATTTCCTGGAGCTATGTACATCAATCAATCAATCAATCAAACATATGTCTTAAGTGCACTACTCACCCGGTAGGGTCTCCAGGTGCTGGGGGTGGGGGGGTTGCTGCTTGAAAAGCCATGTTTTGAGGTGCTTTCTGAAGGTTAGGAGGTCCTGGGTCTTGCATAAGTTGGTAGGGAGGGAGTTCAGGTTTTGGTGGCGAGGTGGGAGAACGATTTGCCACCGGAGTTTTTGCATTAGATGCGGGGGACTGTAGCAAGGGCGAGGTCTGCGGAGCTGAGCTGTTGAGTTGGTTTGTGGAAGTTGATTCGTTCGTTGAGGTAGGCCCGCCCGGTATCGTGGAGGGCTTTGTGAGTGTGGACAACGATTTTGAAATGATCCTTTTGTTGATGGGCAGCCAGTGTAGGGATTTGAGTTGGGCAGAGATGTGTTTGTGGCAAGGGAGTTTGAGGATGAGGCGTGCAGCTGTGTTCTGGATTCGCTGGAGTTTTCTCTGAAGCTTGGGTGTAGTCCTTGCGTAGAGGGCGTTGCCGTAGTCCAGTCTGCTGCTTATGAGGGCGTGGGTGACTGTTCTTCTTGTTTCTAAAGGAATCCATTTGAAAGTCTTATGTAGCATGCAAAGGGTGTTGAATCAGGAGGATGATATGGAGTTGATTTGCTGAGTCATGGAGAGGGATGAGTCCAGTATGATGCCAAGATTGCATGCGTGGGTGGTGGGTGTTGGGGGTGGTCCAAGGGTGGTGGGACACCAAGAGTCGTTCCATGCTGTCTTTTTGGGACCAAAGATGGCGATCTCAGTTTTTTCTAAGTTCAATTTGAGGTGGCTTGCAGTCATCCAGTTAGTGATGGCGAGGAGTCCGGTGTGTAGGTTATTCTTGGCCATAGCTGGGTTCCTCGTAAGGGAGATGATGAGCTGGGTGTCGTCAGCGTATGAAATGATGGTGAGGCCGTGGGGGCAGATGATGTTGGCGAGAGGAGCCATGTAGATATTAAAAAGGGTGGGGCTGAAGGAGGATCCTTGGGGGACCCCACAGATGGTCTTGGTGGCTGTAGACCGGAAAAGAGGGAGGTAAACTCTTTGGGTTCTCTCGGAGAGGAAGGAGGTGAGCAATCCAGGGCTTTGTGGTGAATTCCGGCGTCAAAGAGGCGTGTGAGTAGGGTTTGGTGGCATACAGTGTCAAAAGCTGCAGAGAGGCTCTAGGAGGATGATGGCGACGGTTTTGGCATTGTCCAATCTGGTCCTGATGTCGTCTATACAGGCGATGAGGGCGGTCTCGGTGCTGTGGTTTTTGTGGAATCCAGACTTGGAGACGTCGAGTATGTTGTTGTCTTCTAGGAAGCGAGACAGTTGTATGTTTACTATCTTCTCCATGACCTTTGCGGGGAAGAGGTCTTCAGGGTCTGCTTTGGTTTTTTTGAGAAGAGCGTTGACTTGTGCATGTTTCCAAATATCTGGGAAGGTTGCGGTCTCGAAGGAACTGTTGATGATGGCCCGGAGCTGGGGAGCGATGATTTGGCTGGCCTTGTTGAAGATGTGGTGGGGGCAAGGGTCAGTTGGGGAGTCTGAGTGGATGGAGCTCATGGTTTTGCCGATTTCTTTGTCGTTGGTGGGGGTCTAAGTGTTCAGTAGGTTGGTATGGCAGGGTGTTGTGGTGTTGGTTGTGTCGGTGGTGGTGATGGTGGGTGCTGACGATGTGAAGCTGTCGTGTATGGCTGCGATCTTGCGGTGGAAGTAGTTGGAGAGGGAGTTGCAGAGGTCTTGGGAGTGTGGAGGATTGGGGTTTGGTGAGTTCTTTGATGATGGCAAAAAGTTCCTTGCTGTTGTGTGTGTTGTTGTCTATACGTTCTTTGTAGAAGGATGGTTTGGTAGTCCGGATGAGTTGGTGGGGTTTGCGCATGGCTGATTTGAGGGCGGAGAAGTTGATCCATAGTTGTATGCCTATCCAGGCGATATACTTGATTTACATGGAACGCCTCTGTGGTCTGCAGGTCTGCTAGTGGGTGGTACACTGGGGGTTGTCTTGCTGTCCTCCGGCCAGGGTAACTATGTGGGACAATACTAGAATATATGTGAATGACTCAATCTATACATCGAGTGCGATCACAACAATGTCACACATATATCTAAATCTTGTCACATGAAACAGTGAATATGTGGTATTCGCACATAGCGAGGCAAAATATGAAAGTGTACCAGCTCCGAATCCCCTAAACCTTTGCATGTTCTCTAAATAGAGATACATGTCACTGACCTTTGAAAGTTACATCAACCTAGTTGACATGTAACACATATTTGTTGCACTTTAGCATCTTCTGATTGTCATTTATGTGGTGACAACACTGTTTCATGTACATAATCCAAAATACCTAATTTCACTTCCTCTACTAATGACATGCACATTGATAATTGTAAACAGTAAGCCACCACGTATCATATTGTCATAGATATAAGTTTACAGTAAATGACGCAACTTTCATAACTCCATCATACACATGTGAGCCCTGAAATGGCAACTGCCTGACCTACTGTATAGGACATCAGGAAGTGACCTGACTTCGCCAGCAGATTTCATCATGGCGGTAGGTGGTTACAACCAGGGTGGACATTGCCATTAGAACACACTGCTGCCTTTGACGGACTTGGGCCAATGGTGACATCCACCGGTGGTGGCAGTCCTGTACATGGTGGAAGCAACTGCCATATTCTGCACAATCCCTCACTTAACACCTGACACTGCTGCCAGACAGATCTCCCTGACCTGAGCTGCTGTGTACTGCCTATGGGAGCAATCATGCCACATCCACGTCCTGCAGGTGATAGGGCCCCTGCCTTCCCTCTGTGTGAACAGCTATATGGTGCACCAGAGCAGCGGGTGAGTCCAATACAATACCAATTTTGGTGGGTTGTGTGTCGGAACAACGCAGGTCTTTAGCACGTCTGCCTTAAGAATGCTGCCCAAACCACAAATGTGTCTCTGCAACGCATTCTTTTACCACGCAAGTCAGTACAATGAGTTGCCTTGGGGAAAGCACTGGACTTTGGAATAGTATAGTTTACTATTCCAACTCCAGTCAGCGCCATAGTGGGGAAAGTGTTGGGCTTAAAGTCCATCAGTCCAACAACACTTTCCCTAAAGCAAGTCATTGTAATGACTTAAGTGGTAAAGGAATGCATTGTAAAGACGCATTTGAGGTTCAGGCCGCGTAGTAAAGGCACAGCGTGACTCGAGCCGCATTGTTAAGGCTGTTTCCCCAATGGGTGAACGTGTGTATGATGGTGTAGATGAATTGTGCAGGAAGGAAGGATTGAGCTATCATGTGTGGGTAGATGGCTATGTGCACATGTGAATAGAACGTCTGTTACCCCTGATACAGAGCAGGCAGTGTGTGATGCCTGTTCCCCCATCCATATATGTACATTACAGCATTTACATCAATGGGGGTACAACAAATAGTTGTAGGGATGTACCATTTTAAGAACAAACTTGTGGTCTGGTCATATGTTTCTAGGCAAAATCTGGTACTTGGTATGCATGTTGTATGACTGACTCCACTTTACACATGGCCTGACTGGAGAGGGTGACTTGAAAAAGAGTTTGAAGTGTGAGGAAGAAAATGTTTGGCTACTTGCACTCACTTCATTGTTCACCATACTAGATTTAGGATGAAGCATGTATACATGACTTTCTCCTCCTGTCTGTGTCATCCATGCAGGTCAACATCCATCAGAAAAAGGGGATCTAATGTGCCATCGCCAAAAAAGTGTGGACCCTGGAGGTCCACAGCTGGTAGAGCACCCACTGTAGAAAAGGGTGGGAGGACCTGAGACTCTGGGCCATTAATACTGATGAGACCCAGCTGGGGATATCATCCCAAGGAAAAAGTGATGCCTGTCTGACCTTGACCCCCTAATGGCCCACATATTGGCAGTGGCCTACACTGAGTTGGATTTTATTTAAGGGCAGCGCAGCAGCCACAAGAGGTGAGTACTGACTGCACTCATTTATATTCCTCTGCAAGTTCAGTGTATGTTGTGAAAGACTCTAAGCTGTGACAATGTGGTAAGTCCAAAAGGTTAAATGTCTCCTAGGAACACCTAAATGTAGAGTCCTCAACATTGGTACATAGATGTGCACACTGTATTGTGTATAGGGACATATTACTCACCAATGTTATCCCTTCTGTAAAGTAGCATATCATGATGCATGTGTGACTGTGTCATATGTGTACCACTATACTGCTCTTAATGGCCTGCTGGTTGTTCCTTGCCACCTAAAGATCCATACTCCCAATATCATGATGGTAAGTTGTCCTAGTATTTGCCTCTTGTCTATTCAAATGCCCCTTGATTCATCTCTATGTGCAACATAGATTCTGACAAGTTGAGAACATGCCTTCCATTCCTGAAGTTTCCAATGAGTGCCAGTTTATTGTGAGGCTGTGATATCAATCTTGGTATACTTACACAGACCTGTGAGGAGGTGTCCACATTGGTAAGTGAGGACTAAACATTGGCACCTCAGAATGGACATCTTGCATGTACTAAACCAAGGTACTATAACTAGAATCCTAGTGCAACCCATATTATTGTTATGAGAGCTGAGAATAATAGTGCCATGTGCATGTTCCCTAGATGATGAGTGGCAACACAGCAATCTTCTATTCCAATGTGCTGTGGGCATGCTAAATAGGCCATGACATCTTAGTAATAGGTAGAATCTGCACTGGTGTTTGCCAACATAATTTGAAGATTGTTTAGTTCAGTCATATCTCACCACTGTGATGAAACTTAACCCCTTTGCTGCCAGGCCTTTTCCTCCTCCTGTGCCGAGCCTATTTTTGGCTATTTGGGGCAATTCGCGCTTAGGCCCTCATAACTTTTTGTTCACATAAGCTACCCATGCCAAACTTATGTCCTTTTTTTCCAACATCCGAGGGATTCTAGAGGTACCCATACTTTGTGGGTTCCCTTGAAGGAGGCCAAGAAATTAACCAAAATACAGTGAACATTTCATTTTTTTACAAAAAATGGGAAAAAGTGGCTGCAGAAGAAGGCTGGTGTTTTTTTCCCTGAAAATGGCATCAACAAAGGGTTTGTGGTGCTAAAATCACCAGCTTCCCAGCTTTCAGGAACAGGCAGACATGAATCCGAAAACCCAATTTTTCAACACAAATTTGGCATTTTACTGGGACATACCCCATTTTTACAATTTTTTGTGCTTTCAGCCTCCTTCCAGTCAGTGACAAAAATGGGCATGAAATCAATGCTGGATACCAGAAACCTAAACATTTCTGAAAAGTAGACAAAAGTCTGAAATTTAGCAAGGGGTCATTTGTGTAGATCCTACAAGGGTTTCCTACAGAAAATAACAACTGAAAAAAAAACATATTGAAATTGAGGTAAAAAAAACATACATTTTTCTCTACGTTTTACTTTGTAACTTTTTACTGCAATGTCAGATTTTCAAAAGCAATATATTGTTGCGTCTGCTAGACTCCTCTGGTTGCAGGGATATATAGGGCTTGTAGGTTCATCAGGAACCGTAGGTACCCAGAGCCAATAAATAAGCTGCACCCTGCAGTGAGTTTTCATTCTATACCGGGTATACAGCAATTCATTTGCTGAAATATAAAGAGTGAAAAATAGCTATCAAGAAAACCTTTGTATTTCCAAAAAGGACACAAGATAAGGTGTTGAGGAGCAGTGGTTATTTGCATATCTCTGAATTCCGGGGTGACCATACTAGCATGTGAATTACAGGGCATTTTTCAAATAGATGTATTTTTTACACACTCTCTTATATTTGGAAGGGAAAAATGTAGAGAAAGACAAGGGGCAATAACACTAGTTTTGCTAATCTTTGTTCCCCCATATCTCCCAATAAAAATGATACCTCACTTGTGTGGGTAGGCCTAGCGCCCGCGACAGGAAACACCCCAAAATGCAACGTGGACACATCACATTTTTGGAAAGAAAACAGAGGTGTATTTTGCAAAGTGCCTACCTGTAGATTTTGGCCTGTAGCTCAGCCGGCACCTAGGGTAACCTACCAAACCTGTGCATTTTTTAAAACTAGAGACCTAGGGGAATCCAAGATGGGATGACTTGTGGGGCTCTGACCAGGTTCTCTTACCCAGAATCCTTTGCAAACCTCAAAATTTGGCTAAAAAAACACATTTTTCTCAAATTTCGGTGACAGAAAGTTCTGGAATCTGAGAGGAGTCACAAATGTCCTTCCTCCCAGCGTTCCCCCAAGTCTCCCGATAAAAATGATACCTCACTTGTGTGGGTAGGCCTAGCGCCCGCGACAGGAAATGCCCCAAAACGCAACGTGGACAGATCAAATTTTTTAAAAGAAAACAGAGGTGTTTTTTGCAAAGTGCCTACCTGTAGATTTTGGCCTTTAGCTCAGCTGGCACCTAGGGAAACCTACCAAACCTGTGCATTTTTAAAAACTAGAGACCTAGGGAAATCCAAGATGGGGTGACTGTGGGGCTCTGACCAGGTTCTGTTACCCAGAATCCTTTGCAAAATTCAAAATTTGGATAAAAGAAACACATTTTCCTCACATTTTGGTGACCGAAAGTTCTGGAATCAGAGAGGAGCCACGAATTTCCTTCCACCCAGCGTTCCCCTAAGTCTCCTGATAAAAATGATACCTCACTTGTGTGGGTAGGCCTAGCGCCCTCGACAGGAAATGCCCCAAAACGCAACGTGGACACATCACATTTTTTTAAAGAAAACAGAGGTGTTTTTTGCAAAGTGCCTACCTGTAGATTGTGGCTTCTAGCTCAGCCGGCAGCTAGGGAAACCTACCAAACCTGTGCATTTCTGAAAACTAGAGACCTAGGGGAATCCAAGATGGGGTGACTTGTGGGGCTCTGACCAGGTTCTGTTAAACAGAATCCTTTGCAAACCTCAAAATTTTGCTAAAAGAACAAGTTTTCATCACATTTCGTTGACAGAAAGTTCTGGAATCGGAGAGGAGCCACATATTTCCTTCCACCCAGCGTTCCCCCAAGTCTCCCGATAAAAATGATACCTCACTTGTGTGGGTAGGCCTAGCGCCCGTGACAGGAAAGGCCCCAAAACACAACGTGGACACATCACATTTTTTTAAAGAAAACAGAGGTGTTTTTTGCAAAGTGACTACCTGTAGATTTTGGCCTCTAGCTCAGCCGGCACCTAGGGAAACCTACCAAACCTGTGCATTTTTGAAAACTAGAGACCTAGGGGAATGCAAGATGGGGTGACTTGTGGGGCTCTGACCAGGTTCTGTTATCCAGAATCCTTTGCAAACCTCAAAATTTGGCTAAAAAAACAAGTTTTCCTCACATTTTGGTGACAGAAAGTTCTGGAATCAGAGAGGAGCCACAAATTTCCTTCCACCCAGCGTTCCGCCAAGTCTCCTGATAAAAATGATACCTCACTTGTGTGGGTAGGCTTAGCGCCCTCGACACGAAATGCCCCAAAACGCAACGTGGACACATCACATTTTTTTAAAGAAAACAGAGGCGTTTTTTGCAAAGTGCCTACCTGTAGATTTTGGCCTCTAGCTCAGCCGGCACCTAGGGACTCCTATCAAACCTGTGCATTTTTGAAAACTAGACACCTAGGGGAATCCAAGATGGGGTGACTTGTGGGACTCTGACCAGGTTCTGTTACCCAGAATCCTTTGCAAAATTCAGCTAAAAAAACACATTTTCCTCACATTTTGGTGACAGAAAGTTCTGGAATCAGAGAGGAGCAACAAATTTCCTTCCACCCAGCGTTCCCCCAAGTCTCCCGATAAAAATGATACCTCACTTGTGTGGGTAGGCCTAGCGCCCGCGACAGGAAATGCCCCAAAACGCAACGTGGACACATCACATTTTTTGAAAGAAAACAGAGGTGTTTTTTGCAAAGTGCCTACCTGTAGATTTTGGCCTCTAGCTCAGCCGGCACCTAAGAAAACCTACCAAACCTGTGTATTTTTTAAAACTAGAGACCTAGGGGAATCCAAGATGGGGTGGCTTGTGGGGCTCTGACCAGGTTCTGTTACCCAGAATCCTTTGCAAACCTCAAAATGTGGCTACAAAAACACGTTTTCATCACATTTTGGTGACAGAAAGTTCTGGAATCTGAGAGGAGCCACAAATTTCATTCCACCCAGCGTTCCCCCAAGTCTCCTGATAAAAATGATACCTCACTTGTGTGGGTACGCCTAGCGCCCGTGACAGGAAACGCCCCAAAACACAACGTGGAAACATCACATTTTTTTAAAGAAAACAGAGGTGTTTTTTGCAAAGTGTCTACCTGTAGATTTTGGCCTCTAGCTCAGCCGGCACCTAGGGAAACCTACCAAACCTGTGCATTTTTGAAAACTAGAGACCTAGGGGAATCCAGGGTGGGATGACTTGTGGGGCTCTGACCAGGTTCTGTTACCCAGAATCCTTTGCAAACCTCAAAATTTGGCTAAAAAAACACATTTTCCTAACATTTCGGTGACAGAAATTCTGGAATCTGAGAGGAGCCACAAATTTTCTTCCACCTAGAGTTCCCCGAAGTCTCCCGATAAAAATGATACCTCACTTGTGTGGGTAGGCCTAGCGCCCGCGACAGGAAATTCCCCAAAACGCGACGTGGACACATTACATTTTTTGAAAGAAAACAGAGGTGTTTTTTGCAAAGTGCCTACCTGTAGATTTTGGCCTCTATCTCAGCCGGCACCTAAGGAAACCTACCAAACCTGTGCATTTTTGAAAACTAGAGACCTAGGGGAATTCAAGATGGGGTGACTTGTGGGGCTCTGACCAGGTTCTGTTACCCAAAATCCTTTGCAAACCTCAAAATTTGGCTAAAAAAACACTTTTTCCTCACATTTCGGTGACAGAAAGTTCTGGAATCTGAGAGGAGCCACAAATTTCCTTCTACCTAGCTTTCCCCCAAGCCTCCCAATAAAAATGACACCTCACTTGTGTGGGTAGGCCTAGCACCCGCGACAGGAAGTGGCCCAAAACACAACTTGGACACATCACATTTTTTCATAGAAAACAGTGCCTACCTGTGGATTTTGGCCTCTGGTTCAGCCGGCCCCAGGGGGGGCAGAAATGGCCTAAAATAAATTTGACCCCTCACCCACCCAACCTCCCCCCAGGAGCGACCCTTGCCTACGGGGTCTCTCCCCATGCGTGACATTGGCGCAAAAAAAAAAAGCCCCAGTGCCTAGTGGTTTCTGCCCCCCTTGGGGGCAGATCGGCCTAATCAAGATAGGCTGATCTACCCCCTAGTGGGACAGAAATGGCCTAAAATAAATTTGCCTTCCATCCCTGTCTTCGGGGAGGGTGAGGGGGAACCCCACAGAGGGAGCGCTCCCTCTGGGCTCTGTGACCAGGACGTAATGGTTACATCCTGGGCACAGCAGCACTGTGCCTCAGGACGTAACCATTACGTCCTGGGCACAGAACCGGTTAAACATACTTATTTTTGCTATTGTGTATATGTTTTGAAGGCTTTGGGTATGGAATTCTACTGTTCGTACTGACTTAATTGTGTTGCAGGTTTGGTAGTTTACCTTCACATTTTGTTGGAATGGTATGTGTATTCAGTCATTTGCTTGCTTCAAGGTGTATGTCTCTATCGTGCTAAGCTCAGAAGTGTGTTGTGGCTTTGTAATGTTCATATACAGATGCAAGCTTTCTCATGTCTGAAGGCTATTGATGTTGCCACTCATCATGACCAGTTGTACTCTGTGTGGCTTTCATTCACATGGCAGGTGTACATTGTATTTAAGGTGTTGGTATGGTACTTGGGGTTTTCTGTGGGGAAATCCTGTGGGCTACGTTGCCCCCTATAGTGTATATGGCTTTGTTTACATGCGGAGAATAACTAAGATGAGTAGCTTCACAAAGTATACCTCATCCTTCCCTACAAGACTATTGGGGCATATGTTTAGATTCTATCATACTCCAGTTTATGAACAGGCATATATAAGTTTGGCATGTTTGCAAATGTCAATTGTGAAGGTTGTGGACTCTGTGACATGAAATGGTTTTGGCTTGTATCAAATATGCTGCCTTGTTTTTGGCATATGATGGGGGTCCTTTCCTGGTACATTACATATGCTCGACATGTAGGTAGCTGTGGATTTTGTGTATCTGAAATGTTGAAATGAATGTTACCACTACATCCTATTGCCTTTGCTTTGTTGTTGGTTGATTATGTCGCTGTTGTTAGGGACTCAGATCCAGGGTAGCAAATCAGGTTGTCATGGAATGGTTATTGTGATGGCTCTATTGATATGATGGTATAGTAGGTGTGCGATAGGTGGCTTGGCTGGTGTGTGACATTGTTGTAATGTAGGGGTGTAGATGGTATCTAGTTGTGACATAATGTTGGCAATAACCTGATTCCACCTGGGGGTGTAGTACAAGTGGTTGTAATGTGATTGATGTGAACCGTATGAAGTTAGTCTTTGAAAATAATATAATGACTATGAGACAGGGCCTCTTTTTGACATAGTTATCCCTCTACTTTTTGCCTGATGATGTGTACTAAAAATTGTAGTGCCCAGGGACTCTTCTAACCAGGTTCCTTGGGCCAGAGCCCTTTGTGATGCCTTGGCACAATTGGATACACCCTTGGTTACCCCTATAACTACCTAGTAAGTGGACACCTATGTGCCCAGGGCATACGGTACTACAGGTAGGCCCCTGAGGGCAGCAGCACTGATTGTGCCACCCTCTAGGGCCATGCATCCAGATGCATCCAGCAGTGCCTTTGCAGGCTGAGTGCCCTGGTGCAAACCTAAAACACAACTAGCTGTGTGCTCCATACTACATGTGAGGGGATAGCTGCATGACCAATATGCCACTACTGTGTCCCTGCCAAACCTTGGACATAGCGAGTAAACAGAGCAGCCATTTTAATACATGTGCTGGACACTGGTCAACACATGTTTCCCAGCTACATAATGGCTACTCTGAACCTTGGGTTGTTTGGTATTAGAATGATACATCAAAAATGGTACCAGTATTGAATTTATCCCTAAATATACCCAGGGGTCACCTTAGAGGTGCCCCCTACAAAAGCTAACTATCCTGGCACAATTGCTGACTGGTCCTATCCAGCTGCCACCTCCAGAAGGCCAGTATACAAGCCTTGGGGAAGAGCTCTGCCTCTCTGATTTGTAAGACACTGTCCTTCTTGGGTAGAGGAGCTAACACCCCTTCCCTCATGAATGTGCACTGTCCTGGCAGTGAGCTACAAAGGGCTCACCGCCCTTGCAATTTGACCCCCCAGACTGCTGCTAGCAGCAGCTGGCCTTCCCCCTTGCAAACCCCCACTTTTGGTGGGAGCAAAGGCAGGAAACCTCACAAAGGGACAAAGCGTAGGAGGAGTGGCCTCACCTGGCATGCACTAACCCTAAGGTGTTGACTGCGAGGTGAACCCTCTATTTCATTTGACTCCATCTTGGATGGAAGAAAAATAGCCAATTAGGTTTTAGGAAGTGACCCTTCCCAAAGGAAGTGGTCACTGTAAAGGATGTAGCCACCCAAAGATAAGTGTCCCATTGGATACTACCAGGTTCCCCCTAAACACCCACTAAATTCAGTATTTAGTGGGCATCCCTGGGCCAAGATTTTAGATTCCAAAGGTCAAAGAGAAGACAGCACCAAGAAGGATCAAAGCCTGAGAACTGAGGACCTGCTGCACAAGAAAAGGCAACAAACCCTGCCTGCTGCACCTGGGACACGAAAATCGCCTCTGCGGAGGAGCTGACCACTGGACTGACCTCAAGAAACCCTGAGTACCTCCAGGCTTCACAAATCACCCAAAATCTCCCTCCAGAGTGGAGATACCACTCTGCAGCACAGCAAAAACTAACAAGCCAGTGAGGGTCACTTCACTGACTGGTCGATATCTCCAGAACCGGATATCACAGCTGGACCAGACGACACACCGATGGCTGCCAGGACAAACCCCTCCAGTGGCCAAGTACTGCCAATACCCCAGGTACTAGTCAATGGATGTCAGACACCAAGAAAACTAGCTCCCCCAGATCTGAAACCAGACCAGAAGGAAGCCCCAGTCAAGGGACTTCAGGAAAACCCTGGACCTCCTGCCAGACTGCCACTGTTGTCCTGTAAGATGCCCTCCGCGACACTTACCTCGCAGCTCCAAAGGGCCCCATTGCGCACAGCTCCTGGATCACTAACTCACTCTGCACCCAGCCACCCTGTGCCCTGCAACAAGGAACCAGCTGTGCTCCAAGGGTCCCTTACCCCTTGTGACCTTAACACTACAAGGCACCACCTTTAAAGCTGCAAGAACCACCCTTTCCAAGTGGTTCCCTGGAGTGGCTGTGAATGCAAGAGATATTCCAATTCTGCTCCTGCTGGAACCGGGAGTCACCAGAGCCTCTGCAAAAGCGGAACGTGGTAACACAATTGTGATCTAATATGTATTTTTAAAAGTGCCTGCCTATTGATCCCTATGGTGCGTGTTAGAAATGGGGTCTTTGGTTCACAGTCAGGTTACCCCCTGTTCAAGCGTGGACCCTCACTCTAGTCAGGGTAAAAGAGAATCACCCTCAGCTAACCACTGCTTACCCCCTTGGTAGCTTGGCAGAGCAGTAGGCTTAACTTCAGAGCGTTAGGTGTAAAGTATTTGTACCAACACACACAGTAACTTCATGAAAACACTACAAAATGACACAACACCAGTTTAGATGAATAGGAAATATTTATCTAAACAAAACAAGACCAAAACGACAAAAATCTGACATACACAAGTCAAGTTATGAATTTTTAAAGATTAAACTCAAAAATACCGTTTATAAACAAAAATGCTTCGATGAGATGTTAACACAGTGTCGTGACGGAGTCGTTCCCAACAAGCCAACACCAGCGGCGCCGGACACGGAGTCGTGTAGACCCCCAAGTACAGTACCTTTGGTGAAGAGTGAAAACAAGCCGATGCGCGAAGTCGGGAATCACAGCGTCTGTGCGAAACGTTGAATCTGTGCACTTCGAGCGGCGTCGGTCACGACGTGGAGCGGCGACTTCCACGGAGTCGCGCACTTCAGTGGGCTGCAGCGGCGTCGGGCCTGCGAAGAGCATCGTGTTCCAGCGAAGGTCACAGCGTCGGGTGCAGGCGGCGTCACCGGATTCAGCAGCGGCGTCGGTCCAGAGTAGTCCGAAGTCGATTTCCTTGGATTTTCACCAGCTTTCTTTTCAAGGGCCCAGGGACTGGATAGGGCACCACTTGTCAGAGCAAGAGTCTCTCCAGAGACTCCAGGTGCTGGCAGATAGAAGTCTTTGCTGTCCCTGAGACTTCAAACAACAGGAGGCAAGTTCTACATCAAGCCCTTGGAGATTTCTTCACAAGATGGAAGGCACACAAAGTCCAGTCTTTGCCCTCTTACTCTGGCAGAAGCAGCACTGCAGGAAAGCTCCACAAAGCACAGTCACAGGCAGGGCAGCACTTCTTCCTCAGCTATCAGCTCTTCTCCAGGCAGAGGTTCATCTTGGTTCCAGAAGTGTTTCTAAAGTCTGTAGATTTGGGTTCCCTTCTTATACCCATTTTAGTCTTTGAAGTCACCTTTCTTCAAAGGGGACTCACACCTACTTGTGAAATCCTGCCTTGCACAGGCAAGGCTTCAGACACACACCAGGGGGTTGGAGCCGGCATTGTCAGAGGCAGGCACAGTCCTTTCAGATGAGAGTGACCACTCAACCCCTCCCTCCTAGCAGAGATGGCTAATCAGGAAATGCAGGTTACACCCCAGCTCCCTTTGTGTTACTGTCTGGTGTGAGGTGAAAAACAACCCAACTGTCAAACTGACCCAGACAGGGAATCCACAAACACGGCAGAGTCACAGAAAGCTTTAAGCAAGAAAATGCTCACTTTCTAAAAGTGCCATTCTCAAAATCAACTTTACTAAAAGATGTATTTTTAAATTGTGAGTTCAGGGACCCCAAACTCCACATGTCCATCTACTCTCTAGGGGAATCTACACTTTAATCATATTTAAAGGTAGCCCCCATGTTATCCTATGAGAGAGACAGGCCTTGCAACAGTAAAAAACGAGATTGGCAGTATTTCACTGTCAGGACATATAAACCACATTACTATATGTCCTACCTTATCCATACACTGCACCCTGCCCTTGGGGCTACCTAGGGCCTACCTTAGGGGTGCCTTACATGTAAGAAAAGGGAAGGTTTAGGCCTGGCAAGTGGGTACACTTGCCAAGTCGAATTTACAGTGTAAAAATACACTTACAGACACTGCAGTGGCAGGTCTGAGACATGATTACAGGGTTACTTGTGTGGGTGGCACAACCAGTGCTGCAGGCCCACTAGTAGCATTTGATTTACAGGCCCTGGCACCTCTAGTGCACCTTACTAGGGACTTACTAGTAAATCAAATAGGCCAATCATAGATAAACCAATTACATACAATTTACACGGAGAGCATATGCACTTTAGCACTGGTTAGCAGTGGGAACGTGCTCAGAGTTCAAAAGCCAACAGCGACAGGTCAGAAAAAAATAGGAGGCAGGAGGCAAAAAGATTCAGGATGACCCTGCATAAGCAAAAGTCCAACACGACCACCTACCAGCCTAAAGCCAGAGGAGAACAATCAATACCTTGATGTACTTCCCTGTTTGGGGTGATAGAACAAGGACCCAGGCCCACAACAGCAGGGGCATGTTACAGTTCTACGCCTTCCTGACTCCAGTTGGATCCCTCTGTCCATACTCTCAGGGCCCACTAAGCTAACCCATGGGGAACCCTTCTCCACATCTGCAGATACCATCTGTACAGCACCTAACTTTACTTTGCTCACAGATGTATTGCAACGGGCAGATAGTACCACCAGGGCCAACACAGTGGTGTTGCCCACTCCACCCCTGGGGTGTGACTCTCGTCCCCCCCCCCCCAGGGGCAGCTCTGTCCACCAGGACAGAAAGCCACAGTGACCCCTGACAACTGTCAGGGATGAGAGCCTGACCTCAGGCCTCTCCAACCACTGTGACTGTGGAGAGTAGGGGGCGGTAGCCCCAGGTGCCTGACACCCTTTGACCACTCTACCTTCCACCAGGTCAGAGAAGATAACCTGACCCTGGTCCTCCCCTCTGGGGCTCTGTACCCTCCCTCCAGGAGCGGCACCCCAGAGTAAAAAATTGTCAGGGTGCTTGTAGAAGCAGTCCTGCACAATTCTTCCACCAGTGCAGGGATGTTAACCTGCACCTGATCCTCCAGTCCATGGTCTGTACCCACAGACTGGACCACTGCCTGGCAACCCAAGAATTCCTGGGGGGCATACCTACCCCCCACCAGGTCAGAGTTTACCCTCTGAACCTGGTCATCCAACCCAGGGTCACCACCCTGCGGTTGAACCACTGCCTCGCGCACCAGGCCTTCCTTGGGAGCACACTTACCCCCCATCAGGTCAGAGTTTACCCCCTGAACCTGATCATTCAACCCAGAGTCACCACCCTGCGGTTGAACCATTGCCTCGCACACCAGGACTTCCAGGGGGGCACACTTACCCCCCTCAAGGGACACACTGTCCCGAAGGGCCACACAAGAGTCTGGCTGGCGCAGGTCTCCTGACCTCTGCCCATCTGACAGAGTCTGGATTCCCCCCAACCCAGAAATGGTCTCACCAAGGTCATTCATGGGTTGCTCTGCTCTCAGAGCTGACCCCTGACCCTCCAGGTTCTCCACTGGTGTCTGCAACCCCCTCTCAACCCTCTGTCTGGACTTCTGCACCCCCTCACTAGGAGTGGTACTGCCAGACACCAGAACTGGTGGGACGCTGGCTACAGCCGCCCCCCAAGTTCTCCTGACACTGTGGGATCTCCTTCAACAGATGGCCCCATGGTACAGGCTAGGCTCCCCTCCTGGTGTTCCCTCATGGAACCCTCCAGGACCTGGGATACGATCTCGGGCACCTTGGACCTCAGCCCATCCCCATTCCCTCTCCTCAGAGACTAGACATGGGGTCCCTCACCCATCCCACTACACTGGGACCTACCTGGGACACTACAATCCTTCCCTACCTCACCTGGTTGGGAAATACCTAGACCACTCCTCTCAGGATCCCACCAAATGCCTCTTTAGACTCTCTGGTACTCACCAAGAGGTCTGCCTCCATTGTAAGCTCTCTGAGGTCAGAGAACTCACACTCCACCTGGTGTTGGCGGAGCTCTGGAAAATAAGGACTAGACATATGCTCTCCAGCAAGTACATCACTCAGCCCCTTACATGAATTAACCAAAGTACCCTTCACCCAACCATCCAGTGACTCTGCTTTGAAAAAGCACCCCACATCACCCTCCTGAGACTGGTGAGACAGTACCTGACTGCCCCTGACACTCAACCCACAGTCTTCTGGGAAGTCTTCACACTCCATAACCAGGACTTCTACCTGGGGGGAACCCCTCTCCCTGTCACTCTCACCTAGAGTCAGTAGAGTGTCCCTCCCACCAGTAGGAATATGACTCCCCATGCCAGTTCCCCAATCCACCTCAAGGACCCTGTGCATCACTGGAGCTACCTCATACCCCTGAACCTCCTGGCATGTGTTAACTCCCTCCTTCAAGTAGGGCACCACATCTCTGGGCATGTGCACTTCTTCAGCAGCACTGGATATAAAATTGTTGCTGCCACCATTCCAGCTGGACTCAGCCCTCATGACTTCCAGCTCTTTCAGTTTAAGCTTGTAAGCATAAATCATCCTCCTTTCCTCAAGGACTGCTCTTCTCTCATCTCTTCCTTTCTCCAGATTGAGCTTCTGTAGCTCCAATTGGTATGCCCTCTAAGCCTGTCTGTCCTGCAATTCTTCAGGCGTCAGACCTTTGGAGTATACACTGCTACCTGCCCTAGAGACTCTTTCCCTGGGAATAACAGGTCCCCCCACTATACCAATATGTACTGATTGCCCTCCCTCCTCATCCTCATCCTTCTCCTCATCCTCAGTGTGCCCTCCAGTGCTTCTGGTTGTCACCCAGGCTCTTAGCGCCTTTTTCAGATCATCCTTCTTGGAAGAGCTCTTAATGAGACAACCAAAATTTTTACAAAACTGCTTTAGCTGAGCCTTGTTATAACTATCTAATTGCTTCCGGTCAAAAACAGCTCCAACTGATGCATCTCCAAGTTCCAAATGCAGAAACAAGTTCCCAAATGAAGTTCAAAGTCAATCAAAGATCAGCTAAGAAAAACAAAGTGGACGTAGGGAAAATCCACAAAAAGAGAAAAAGCAAAAAATATCCAGACAAGCAGTATGTGGTCACGTAGTGGTCTGCACTCAAAATAATAGTGTACACTTAATCACTGTATGTCAAGTACAAATACAAGTCCAAATCCCACCACTGCCACCAATGTTAGAAATGGGGTCTTTGGTTGACAGTCAGGTTACCCCCTGTTCAAGGAAGGACCCTCACTCTAGTCAGGGTAAAAGAGAATCACCCTCAGCTAACCCCTGCTTACCCCCTTGGTAGCTTGGCAGAGCAGTAGGCTTAACTTCAGAGCGCTAGGTGTAAAGTATTTGTACCAACACACACAGTAACTTCATGAAAACACTACAAAATGACACAACACCGTTTTAGAAATATAGGAAATATTTATCTAAACAAAACAAGACCAAAACGACAAAAATCCGACATACACAAGTCAAGTTATGAATTTTTAAAGATTAAACTCAACAACAGCGTTTACAAACAAAAATGCTTTGATAAGATGTTAACACGGTGTCGTGACGGAGTCGTTCCCAACAAGCCGGCACCAGTGGCGCCGGACACGGAGTTGTGTAGACCCCCAAGTACAGTACCTTTGGTGAAGAGTGAAAACAAGCCGATGCGCGAAGTCGGGAATCGCGACGTCTGTGCGAAACGTTGAATCTGTGCACCTCGAGCGGCGTCGGTCACGATGTGGTGCGGGGACTTCCACGGAGTCGCGGACTTCAGCGGGCTGCAGCGGCGTCGGGCATGCGAAGAGCGTCGTGTTCCAGCGAAGGTCACAGCGTCGGGTGCAGGCGGCGTCACCGGATTCAGCAGTGGCGTCGGTCCAGAGCTGTCCGAAGTCGATTTCCTTGGATTTCCACCAGCTTTCTTTTCAAGGGCCCAGGGACTGGATAGGGCACCACTTGTCAGAGCAGGAGTCTCTCCAGAGACTCCAGGTGCTGGCAGAGAGAAGTCTTTGCTGTCCCTGAGACTTCAAACAACAGGAGGCAAGTTCTACATCAAGCCCTTGGAGATTTCTTCACAAGATGGAAGGCACACAAAGTCCAGTCTTTGCCCTCTTACTCTGGCAGAAGCAGCACTGCAGGAAAGCTCCACAAAGCACAGTCACAGGCAGGGCAGCACTTCGTCCTCAGCTATCAGCTCTTCTCCAGGCAGAGGTTCCTCTTGGTTCCAGAAGTGTTTCTAAAGTCTGTAGATTTGGGTGCCCTTCCTATACCCATTTTAGTCTTTGAAGTCACCTTTCTTCAAAGGGGACTCACACCTACTTGTGAAATCCTGCCTTGCCCAGGCAAGGCTTCAGACACACACCAGGGGGTTGGAGCCGGCATTGTCAGAGGCAGGCACAGTCCTTTCAGATGAGAGTGACCACTCAACCCCGCCCTCCTAGCAGAGATGGCTAATCAGGAAATGCAGGTTACACCCCAGCTCCCTTTGTGTTACTGTCTGGTGTGAGGTGAAAAACAACCCAACTGTCAAACTGACCCAGACAGGGAATCCACAAACACGGAAGAGTCACTGAATGCTTTAAGCAAGAAAATGCTCACTTTCTAAAAGTGCCATTTTCAAACGCACAATCTCAAAATCAACTTTACTAAAAGATGTATTTTTAAATTGTGAGTTCAGGGACCCCAAACTCCACATGTCCATCTACTCTCTTGGGGAAGCTACACTTTAATCATATTTAAAGGTAGCCCCCATATTATCCTATGAGAGAGACAGGCCTTGCAACAGTGAAAAACGAAATTGGCAGTATTTCACTGTCAGGACATATAAACCACATTACTATATGTCCTACCTTATCCATACACTGCACCCTGCCCTTGGGGCTACCTAGGGCCTACCTTAGGGGTGCCTTACATGTAAGAAAAGGGAAGGTTTAGGCCTGGCAAGTGGGTACACTTGCCAATTCGAATTTACAGTGTGAAAATACACTTACAGACACTGCAGTGGCAGGTCTGAGACATGATTACAGGGTTACTTGTGTGGGTGGCACAACCAGTGCTGCAGGCCCACTAGTAGCATTTGATTTACAGGCCCTGGCACCTCTAGTGCACCTTACTAGGGACTTACTAGTAAATCAAATAGGCCAATCATAGATAAACCAATTACATACAATTTACACGGAGAGCATATGCACTTTAGCACTAGTTAGCAGTGGGAAAGTGCTCAGAGTTCAAAAGCCAACAGCGACAGGTCAGAAAAAAATAGGAGGCAGGAGGCAAAAAGATTCAGGATGACCCTGCATAAGCAAAAGTCCAACAGTGCGTGATTAGGCACAGAAAAAGACTACAATTATTAAAACTTCAAAAATACATAACTTTAAAAGTACTTAATTTTAAAAATCTTAGTGTTAAAATCTATATCAAAATCTGAAATATTTTTGTAATTTGGTATCTAGTTATTCCTGTGTGTATGTGCATGATTGATACTGTGAGTACAACAAATGCTTTGCACTTCTCCAAGATTGGCCTAACTGCTCTACCAAGCTACCTTAAAAATTAGAGCATCAGGTGATCTAGTTGTACCTCTGAAAACCAACGTGTGGTTGCCTGTACCCTCTGCACAGTATGACTAGTTTTGCACACACTATAGAGGTCCAGCCTCCTACAATGACCCTACCTCTCTTTCTGTTTTCCAGCATCTGCATCAGTAGGCAAAGGAGACAGGGCACAGCCGAGTGGGGAAGCCTCAAGTCATGATACCACCAACACTGAGGGTTCCAGTGACCAGGAGACCATGGGGGAGACAGGATCCAGTACATCATCTTCAGATTTCTCTGCCAGTGGACACTTCATGGTGATGGTGGACCCATCTGGGACCACCCCAGCACCATCTCTTTCCACCACCCCCTTTCTACTACTGCCCTCCCTGTAGCTCCCCACCCAGTTAGTCATGCCTGCTCACCAAATAGTGTGGGTGTCTCCTTTTCGGAAAGCCTCAGTGAAGAGGCTATTGATCTCCTGAGGTCCCTTCAGTGGGTCAGTCGACCATTGTGAATGCCATCCAGGGACTGTCAACTCAAATCCAACACAGTCATGTGGTCCTGGAGGTCATTCACGGTGCACTGGCTTGCCTACAGAGATCCTTTCAGGTTCTGGCCTTCACACTGTCGGCAGCCAGTCACCCTTTGTCTACCGTCCCCCTCCCTTCCTCTTCCCAATCCCAAACCCTTCTACCCAGACCCAACCAAAGCACACAAACAGACAGGCATGCATCTACCTCAAGATCCAAGTGTAGCACAAAGTGTAGCACAAACAAACATAAGCAACAGAAGACACACCACCGGCACGCACACAAATAACATCCATCTGCAGGCACAGCAACCCTCAGACATCCAACCCAGTCACTACACCTGCAGCTACTACAACCACTGACACTCCTCCATGCTGCACATCCACCATACCAGCAGTCACCACCCCAACAGCCACCCACCCACCACGACATCCCCCAGCACCTCTACCCCCTTAGCCTAAGAAACATAAACACCCACCCACACTCACCCACCCAACAGACAACCACCACCCACAAACACACCTCCCTTAAACACGCACCCAAAACATCCACACGACACATCATACAATCACTTCCTCACCCTCCACACCCAAACCCCCATCAGATGACTGTCTCTGTGTGTCCAGAAAATCTTTCCTTTTTGTGTTTGACCTTTTCCCTACTCCTCCTCCCCTGTGACATCCCTAAAAAGTATTTTTCCCTCCCCAATTCTATCCCTTCCACCTCTAAGGCCTCCGCTACCCTCCTGCCAGCACCCATGCCTCTTCTCCTGCCAAGAAGAAGTTGACTCCTCCCAAACAGATCTGCTCCCTTCCAAGCCCAAGCTTAAACCCCCTCAAGCTCAAGCCTAAACCCCCCATCCCAAGCCTAAGCCCACACCCCTTCTTCCCCACTACCCCAAGGATCCCTGAGGTGCCTCCCTGCTCCCTTGATGCCCCTACCTGTGGAGGTTCGATGGCAGCCAGGAGTCAAGTGGGACATGTAGTGCCTTTGGTGTTGTTTGCAGTAGCTGTGGACTGGCCTATGACCCTGGATGTTGTTTTTAATTAATGTATTGCACATAAAGGTTAAACCGACTAGTTGTTGGTTTTCTTTCCTAGGTTTGAGTTGTTCAGGGCTGACATTGGTTGTGTGTCAGTATTTGTGTGTTGGTGTGCTGCCTAATGATTCTTGTATTGTCTGAGCAGTCTGTGAGGTTGTGTGCAGTGCTTTCATCACCCAGAGATTGTGTGTGTGTTGTGTGATGGGTATATGTATGTATCTGATTTGTTGTTGTCATACTGGTGTGTTGTGTTAGTGTTGATATGTATTTGTTGTTGTGCTGTGTGGCTTTGGGAGTTTGCCCTGTTTGAGCCTGTGTGTATTGTGCATGGCATAATAGGGTCGGTGTACTCTGTGTGTGTGTGATGTGTATGTCAATTGCTAGGCTGTATGATGGTGTATTTATGTGTGTTTGATCAAAGAAGCTGTATATAGAGTGTGGAGTTCCTGGCCAGTGTTGGTTGTGAGTGTTTGACATCTGTACATATTTGTGTGCTTATGGTGTTGTTGTTATGAGTTTGTTTGTTGAATGTGAATTGGTGGGGCTGGCCCTATGCTGTGTTGCCGTGCATAAGTGCGTGCCCTTGACGTGTATTGTGTGTGTGTGTGTGCTGGCTGAAGTGTGCATGCTGTGTATGTGTGGGTGTGTTTTTTGCCATATGTGTGTGTGTGTGCCACTGTACTGTTATGTGTCAGAATGGCCCTCACACCCCGCTACCTAATGGTATGTTATGTAACAGTTGTAATTCATACATTTTACAAATGTAACAGGTGAGTGTGTGTACTTACGGTTGTTGTATTCCTTGTTGGTGATGATTCTGTTGTCTTTCAGTGAGTGAGATGATGTCTACTAGTGGTTTCATGGCAGATTCAGATGAGTACGGCTTCCTGGAGGTGAGTGTCTCCTTTCATACAGTTTGTTTCCACCTGTTATTCTGTGGTGGTCTGACCGCGGCGGTTATGTTGGCAATGTGCAACCTCATAATGAGTCCAGCAGAAACATGGTCTCCGCTGGACTGAGGGTGGCTCTACTCGACTGCGGTGGTCTGGCTGCACTGGGGGTGCCCACAGTGCTTTGGCGGGATCCTGTGTGGATCACCATCCATGTCCTAATTTGACTATCTTCTACGTCAACCTGCTGGCGGTCGGACCACCAAACTCGTAATGAGGCCCTATATCTCAAATTACATAATTGATATCAATGATGACATCATCCAAATAACTTGACAGTTTATTATCATTAGAAGGTATTCAGTAAGCTACACCTGGACCCAAGGTTCTATCACCTCTGCATTACTAATGTGCATAACCTTTCGCAACATGCAGGACACAAAGGCCCTCATTCTGACCTTGGCGGTCGGCGGAGAGACGGCGGTCGGACCGCGAACAGACCGGCGGTATTAAAAATGGCATTCTGACCGCGGCGGTCACCGCCGCGACCGACCGCCACTTCCCCACTCCGACAGCCACGGCGGTCATGACCGACGGGCTGGAGTCTGCGCACTCCGGTCCGGCGGTCGACCCAAGACCGCCAACGGTATCATGACCCTGCTTACCGCCGCGGTTTCTGGCGGTCGGGAACCGCCATGCGAACCATGGCGGTAGGCACTATCGGGGCCAGGGAATTCCTTCCCTGGCACTGATAGGGGTCTCCCCCACCCCCCACTGCCCCCCCGAGTCCTCCCCCCACACCCTCCACCCCCCTGCCACCCCCCAGAGGTGGTACGAACCCCCTCCCCACCCCCACCCCGACATGCACATACACGCACCCCGACATGCACACACCCCCTACATGCACATATACACACCCCCTACACACACACATACACAACGGGGACACATACCCGCACACATACATGCCGACATGCGCACCCGCCGAACTACACACATTGCCCATAGGCACAGCAGCACTCCCCGCCCGCATGCACGCACTCACACACCCCCTCTACACACTCCCACGCACACCCCCATGCACGCACACATCACACAACACCCCCCCACCCCCTCCCCTCACGGACGATCAACTTACCTTGTGCGTTGGTCCTCCGGGAGGTGACAGGAGCCATGGGGAGGTGACCGCCAACAGAAGACCGCCAACAGAAGACCGCCACACAGAAATGTGGGTCGTAATTCTGTGGGCGGTGTTCTGCTGGCGTGGCGGTGGAGGTTGACCAGTCTCCACTTTCCCGCCGACCGCCAGTGTGGCTGCTGGCGGTTTTCCGGCGGAACGCTCCCAGCGGTCAGAATGCGCACAGCGGCATACCGCCGCGGTCGGCGGTCTTCACCGCGGCGGTAACTCGGCGGTCTTGCGAAAAGACCGCCAAGGTCAGAATGAGGGCCAAAGCCTAACTGTAAAATTACCCAAATTTAGAAAGTATTATCACCTGCCTTAGTTTTACTTAGGTGCATAAATAATATAATGCCTCTGCAGACAATGATGTGATTAGCAACTTAGTTAACCTTAAATGCCATTCAAAAAGAGTTTGTTCATTATTTATCTTAATGTGTTGTGCCTGTTAAATATAACTTACCTGACATAGAATTTTCAGTCGAACAACTTCACATTTACACATTAGCCTATGATAGGTTAAACCCCAACAGGCCCTGTGGACAACCTTTCATAGTTTGAAATATCCTATACATGTTCCTGAAATGAGAAATTAAATTAGCAACAATGCTTAAAATCATGTAGCCCTTGATGTGAGGGTCATCAGTGGATGGGATTCGATTTGCAGCCTTGAATCAATGGGAAAATTTGTGAGTCCAAGACTTGAGTGCCCTGTCTGACAAAAGTAGGGGAGACCCCTTCTGGTAGCCATGATGCCGCACACAATGGAACGTCTAATCAGATAGTGCCCCCAGAATGAGCCCCAATAGGAAAAAACGCTGTTGGTAACCAGAGACTCCTGGGAGGCTGATAGCAGGATGGAACTTCCTCCAAATAAAGCAATAACTTGATTTAAAGCAATCAGATGTCTTTTCAGTGTGTCATAGGTCCCTCTGTACTGAATTCACATACTCCAGTACTCCAACAGCCAAAAAAGAGGACATTCCACAAAGAAATATAAAATATCCTCATTAGTTGTGCCTATGATAGGCCCAAATATAACTTTTACATTTTTTTTCAGGAAGTAAAGCCCATATGGAAGTTCATCAGAACCCACCCATTGGTTCCAGTTGTACTGCTAGACCTCTGGAATGTCAAACAACAGTCCTTCAGTTAAAAAATTGACGAACACCATTGAAATTCCCTAGAAAAACTGAAGACATCATAGACATTATGGGCCAAATTATAAGTTTGGTGGGAAATACCTCCTGATAAGGTGGCTGCCATGAAGGTGACCTGATCCTGATTGGGAGCGTAAATACTACCTAGGACAATCGAGGTACCATGCAGCTTCCCACTGACTATCACAAATCGGTCCTCACGGTCTATATTGAGACTACCTCAAATGGCACCCCGGCCCGAACCCAAATCAGCACACCACGTGCGTACGCAGAATATTCTGTGGCGAACACCTGCCCTCTCCACCTGCGTCTCAGTTTCTCTGCTTCCCCTGTCGCCAAGTGGGTCTCCTGTAGCATTGCCACCTGGATACCCCTTCTTTTTAAGTAGGACAATATTCTATGTCTTTTGGCTCGAGACCCCATCCCCTGTATGTTCCACATTATGAAGTTATACTCTGCCATGTAGATGTGTCGTAAGCATTGCCATTTCCCCATCCCACCCCGGTGGCCCAATCCCCCCCAGATCTTATTGCATGCCCTACACCATCACAACCCCGCACCACAGGTACCATCTGAACTTGTAAGAATAAAACCCAACTCCCCCTCCCCAGGGTGCCCCTCAAACAGTAGGTTGCCCAAAAAACTGTGCAACAGTGCAACATATTCAACAGTGTAGTGCTAGTTCTCGCCAGACTAGTGGATGGTTGAGAATCCGGTGGGGGGTGGCGTGCTCAGGGGGGCCCTAAGCTCATGTAACTCTCCTCACCTAGAGGCCAACTGTACCGTTCAGTTATCCAAGTTCATCTGCCGTCTGTGGAGTCACTTTCAGGGCACGCGCCGAGCTCCCCGAGTCCACCATGGAGGGCCCGCTGTGTCATCTGATTCACCTCCTGATCCCTCAGGAGGGGACGCCTCTCCGCTCATGAAAGCCACCGCCTCCAGGGCCGCTTTCTTTCCCAACTCCCTCTGTGCCTGTGTTGGTGCCATGCGGTTGCGGTTTCTGCTCCGCCGTCTCCTCGGGCCCCTGAGGGGACTGCCCTCAACTCGTTCCTTCCTCATGCGCTGCCCAGGCCGGCATCCGCGTGCTTCCAACCAGTCCCACGCCTCATTGGGATGATTGGAAGAATGTAGTCTTGTCCTCAAGAGCTACCGTCAGCCTCGCCGGGAAGAAGAGTGAGTACTGTATTCCCTCATCTCTAAGGACCCTTTTAACCGCCAAGAACGAGGCACGTTTGGACTGGACTTCAAGTGTGAAATCCGGGAACAGAGTCACTTCCCCATTTGCCACTTTAAAAGGGCCTTCTTCTCTGGCCCGCTGCAGCAAGGTATCCCTAGCCCTGTAGTGAAGCAGTCTAGCAATCACCAATCGGGGTGGTCTACCCGGCGCCAGGAGCCTCGAGGGCACCCGGTGCACCCGGTGTACCCGTTCCAATGCAAAGAAGGGGGTCAGCCTGTCTGGTGCCACGGCTGTGCGCAGCCACTCCTCAAGGAAATCCACCATATTCGAGCCCTCCACTCCCTCCGGAAGTCCTACGAACCGTACATTGTTCTGACGGTTTCTCCCCTCAGCGACTTCTGCTCTATGTTCTAGCCGTGTTACTCTGTCTTTGAGGTTCATCACTGTGGCTGTTAGATCTTTTTGTGTCGGTGCTATTACAGTCAGGACGGATTCCGTTTCCTTGACTCTGTCGGCTAGCTTCTGGTGATCCGCCCTCAAGAGGCCCACTTCGACTGCGACTTGATTAATGTCATGCTGCAACACTGTTTTTGTGTCCTCAATTGCACTCAGGATTTTGTCCAGGGTATCCTGCACTTTAGATTGCAGTGGGTCCTGGGGCTCCCCTCCACCGCATTCCACGGACGGGGTTCGATCCATGGTTTTACCCTTGTGCCTGTTCTTGGAAGACATCAGGGATATTGTGGGTCACGTCCACAGGCTTACAGCGGGGGGCTGCCAGCTGTTTCAACACCTCTCCAGCGCTTTTGGTAACCTCACCGTTCCCTCTCCCCTTCTGCGTTTATGGGTTGTTCTCCCAAAGAGCGACTATACCGTGCTAACCAGATCCCATCTCAAGTAGGATGCGTGCCCAGCAGGGCCATGAAGCTCACATGAGGCTTATCTCTCCCGTCCTCCCAGGTCTTAGTCTTATGGTGGTTAGGGAGGGACTCTTCTTCCTTTGTATGGGCAGCGTTATTGCCTCCTTATATTCATTATTCACCTTTTGTTCACCTTTGTTTAATTTATTATTTACCTTATTTTTATTTTACCTCCTTTCTTTTCCATACATTCTACTTCATGCCATGAATAGGGTTATTCCGTCTGCTCCAGTGTGGAGCTACTTCGAGCCTGTGTGCATTGTCCGAGTCATCGCTGTTTGCACCTTCGTCCGTATTGCAGTATGGCACAACGCCTTCAGTTTTCGCTTCTCCCAGGCTCCAGGGCTTGGCCTTCCTTTACCGGGCCTCAACAGCGTAGCACGCGTGGGTTCTTCTCCCCCGTGGTGTGCTGCACATGCAGCGCTACTGTCGCGCTGGGACTCTGACCTCACACTGGGACCCCTGCTGTCTGTCTTAGTGCGACCGGAGCAGCTTTCCCCTGCGGTAGCCACACCCGGTGGTCAGTCGCACCGCGCCTGGGCACGCACGCCAACTTTGATCCACGGTCATGGGTGAGACACTAGGCCACTGTTGCCTCGTTACTGTTTCACCTCAAGTGAGCACCCCCGGGCGCTCAAGGCAGCAGGCCCGGCTCCTCATCAGGCCCGCCGTTTTGCACGACAGCAGTGGCATCCGCGTTAGGGCGTGCCTTCAGTTTTCGCTTCTCCCGATCTCTTGGGCTCAGTCTTTCTTTACCGGTCCTCAGCTGCGCCGTGTGCGGGAATTCTTCTTAGTTTCCTCACCTCGTGGTGAGTTGCACTGGACCTCCGACCACACTCTGAGTTCCCCACTGTTTATCTTAGCGGGGATGGAGCAACTTCTTCCCGTGGATGGCACGCTCGGCGGTCAGTCGCACCTCGCCCGGGCGCGCACAGTAACTTTGGTCGCCGGTTTCAAGGTGGGGCGCCAGGCCGCCGGCTCCTCGCACCTGTTCCACTTCCAGCGAGCACCCTCGGGAGTTCAGGGCAGCGGTGACGTCCGTGTCAAGGTGCAGCACCGTGCCTTCAGTTTTTACATTTCCCGATCTCCTGGGCTCAGTCTTTATTTATCGGGCCTCGACTGCACCGTGTGTGGAATTCTTCTTAGTTTCCTCACCTCCTGCTGAATTGCACTTGCAGCATTCAGATCACGCCGGACCTCCGATTACAGTCTGGGTTCACCACTGTTTATCTTAGCGGGGATGGAGCAGTTTCCCCCCCCTTGGTTAGTATGTTCGGCGGTCATTCGCACCCCACCCGGGCACGCTCAGTAACTTTGGTCCCCGGTGTCATGGTGGGGCGACAGGCAGCCGGCTCCTCGCACCTGTTCCACTTCCAGCGAGCCCCCTCGGCCGCTCAAGGCAGCGAGTCTGGTTCCCCGACTGGTCAGCTGCTCCCCAACAGCAGCGGCAGCGTGGGTGGCCCCTAGGTCGGGGTTATTTTTATCAGATAACTTGTGGGCCTCTTCACAGTAAAAGGTTTATGCAGCTGCCATCTTCGGGTGCTCGGCCACACCCCTCATGTCAGTCACACCATAATGCTTTAAACCCAAAAAAACGGAAACATTTGCCAGTCATAGTTCTGAAAACTATAATTTGCATCTCTTCCATGCACTGCTTATGACCACACATATTACATCACTCATGATATGTTCAATAACATAATCGAGAACATCAACAGGATCTTGCATCAACATCATACATCTTATTGAGGGAAAATAAATATTTTTATTTCTCCTTTTTGGTCCCTCTGTACATGTGTAGTGCATTATAACGCAAAGATACAAAGTGGAAGTAGACTTAAATCATACATTTTGGAACTGGAAGGGGCCCCTTCAGGCAATGCAGAACAACCTACACTCGAGCAAGAATGTCTGCTTTGGGGCATGGCTGCACCACCACAGAGAGGAGAACAGTGTTACATCATAGTAACTATTGGGCTGTTCTGCTCTCTTCCTTTCCTGCAATGAAACACAGCAATTTTACTTGCTCCCCTGCATTGATTGACTTCTTTATAAATCTAGGTCACAATGTGCAAGAAAAAAACCATTTTGCAAAAAGACCTCTGAATCATAGTATAGTATGTGTAACACCATTTCCAGATTTGTACAGATATCCACTTTCTCTACATTTTTGGCACATTATGTGTCCTTCATACTCCGTTTTCATTCATTATATATTACCATATGAATTTCTGCGTGGATGGTACTTAATTAAATACCATGATAAGCTGCAGCTCAGGTATTGGCTCAGAATATTGTATATATTGGGAAGCCCTATATGAAACTGTCTATTGCTGCGAGCAGATGAGTTTGGCAGATATAACAATATGTTATTTTTGTAAATAATCCATTCGGGCAACAAATTATGATGAAAACATATACACCTATTTCTATTTTTTATTATTTGTTTTCAAAAACTAGTTTCAAACTACACAAATGACTACTTACTAAATTTGGAATTCTGTCTATTGTTTAGAAAAATATAGCTTTCTGTGTTCACCTATTTGTTTGATACTTGTTCCCACTACAAACTGCAAGTAGGTAGAATACAAAAAATCTACTATGACTTCAAAAAAAGTCAGTAACTGTGGTAAACAAAATTTATATTTTTTTCTTTACTTGTTCCCGAAACTGGGAAGATGGTGATAAAGAGCATGTGAAATTTGTTTACGTGCAAATCTATCATTTCATGCAATATTTTAGAACACAATATGCATTTGCCCTTGTGGTGCAAGGATGCATTTAAGAAAAAGACATTGAATAACAGCCATTCACATTCTGTTATCCCTGTCGTTCTTCTTACCATAGTAAATGGCATGCTTCGCTGTTAATTTTTCACACAAATGCCGCATAGTTACGCAAAGTGTCATAATGGCATAATTTCAGGAATTTCACTTAACTAGCATAATTTACCATTTCTGAAATTATACTGTAGAAAAATGCCCCTTTTCGAATGGTGACCCTCATGTTTTGCCACATTTCATTGATGTTTTTCTGACTCTGCACACTGGGAAACTGCTGCCCAGTGCTCTTACCCCTGAAACATGTGGCATTTGGCTATAGTCCTGGATGGCATGTTTACCCTAATGATAGTTCCCTAAATATGGTGCAAAATATATCAACAGTCTGTAATTTGATTGTCAGACTACAGCACCTATTGTGCCACCAATGAAGTGACCATGCAAAGGCTATCTCCAAGCCTGCCTTGCAGCTTGGTATACAGTTTTAAAACTGCCAACTTCACTTGGGCAAATACAACTTTTTGCCAGGTCTAAAGCTTACTTCATAATACTTATACATCATCCCTAAAGTTGGACCTAAGTATCATAGAGCAGGTTGCATGACATGTAAAAGTAGGACATGAACATTCTCTTTTACATGTCCTAGCAGACAAAAAAATGTGTCAAGACTGGCCTTCACGTAGGAAAGCATAGGGTTACATTATAAGACCTTATTATGAAACAGTGGTCCCTAGGTACAAACAGTAACACAAAATGCTAAACAATATATGCAAATCAAAACAATGTTTTCAATATATAATAATCCACCCATAAATAAAATTCCAAAACCAAGTACTACAGTGTACTGTAAACAAAGTGACAAGAAGAGTGAGGCAAGTGCTCAGGAAAATGTGTAAAAGATGTGACAAGAAAGTATACTGTTTGTGTCACAATTGCCTTTGCAAAGATACAGACCTTAACGTATACAATTAATGCAAGCTGGGTCTGTTTATGCATGTCGTCAATGGCATTTCAGTCCTTTCCTAATTGCGATTCAGAGATAATCACAATTAGGAAATCAATATTCCTAATGTTAGTACATCTAGCCCTTCGTGACTTGATGCCTCTGGGTATTTATGCGCCTTATACATTAAATTTTATTTGGTTTCCTTCCATTACAAAGGAGGCCTCAAGCAGCAGGGCAGTCCTCTGAGTCTAAAGCAGTCCTTCTGTGGATCCTCCACAGGTTCATGAGTGTAATGAAATCTTCTCTGAGGGTCTAATATTTATACCTGGTGCTAGCGTTTGAAGCAGGGGAAATGTCTATGCTACCTTCACCTCTGGTTCTAGAAATGTATTTGTATTTGTTTTGGTATTTATCAAGGACATTCTGGCCGAAGCATCGAACGGCTCAGAAGGGAGGAGTAAGTGACACAAGACACGAAAAATACAGACTGGATTAACGCGGGAAGATTCAAGTTTTAACTAACCTCCTGAATGTTATGAGATTTTGTTCCTCCCTTATAAACAGAGGGAGTGAGTTCCAGCATTTGGTTGCAGCCACTGTAAATGCCTTGTCACCCCATCTAGCTTTGTAGGTACAAAGGACCTGAATCAGGGAGGCTCCCATGGATCTGAGTTGCCGGTTGGCTCTATACCAGCATAGCCTAGGGGATAAATATTCAGATCCACTTCACTGTATGGCCTTGTAGGTCAAGCATAAAGTTTCAAACCTAATGCGTTTTGCCACTGGTAGCCAGTGCAATTGTTTCAGGCTGCCACTGGCTGAAGCCGAGCAAGGAAGATTTAGTATGAAACGGCAGCTGTGTTCTGAATTAACTAAAACTTCTTGAGTGATGCCTTATCCAGATTAAGCATTGAGGCATTACAATAATCCAATTTTGACATTACCAATGCTAGAATAACTGTGATTCTCCACTCCCACTGTAAGTAAGGGAGAATCTTTTTGAGCATTTTCAGGGTCAATAAACTAGTTTTATCGACATGATTAACATGCAACTTGAAAGAGAGACAATTGTCAAAAATGAAACCCAGATTTCTAGCGGCGAAAATAGGAGCCAGGAGTACTCCACACTCTATTGGCCACCAGCATGAGTTCCACAGTTCCTTGGCAGATCCAAAGCACAGGACTTCGGTCTTGTTGCTATTTAATTTAAGCCAGTTTAAGCCCGTCCACCTGTTGACTTCTCGCATACAGTTATTAAAGCAGTCTGCCACTTCCTCCCAGCTCTTAGAAACTGGGATAATCAATTGTGTATCATCAGCATAGGAAGTAGGCATAAAGACAAAGGTATGAATTAGTCTGGCTAAGGGTGCGACATACAGATTAAATAGCGTAGGGCTGAGTGAGGAGCCCTGGGGGACACCACAAGGTAAGTAATATGGTGGGGACTCAAAATCCCCACAGCTCATCATAATTGATCTATCTTTCAAAAAAGATTCCAAAGTCCTCAAAGCACGTCCCTGATCCCTGCTTGAAGTAGGCAGGATATCATAATCTGAGGAGAGATAGTGTCAAATGCAACAGATAGGTCCAACAGGGCGAATATGGCTCCTTGTCCCTCATCAACCGTTTTGCGAATCCTATCAGAAGTGGTAATGAGCGCAGATTCAGTGCTATGTGCCTGCCTAAAACCATTTTGGAAGGGATCTAATCCTCCTGAGTCAATTAGGAAATTGGCTAGTTCCTTGTTAATATGTTTCTCGAAGATCTTGGCCTGAAAAGGGAGTAAAGAAATGGGCTGTAAATTGCTCAGATATTGTCTTGCTCCATCCGGTTTCTTTTTCACAGGAATCACAGTTGCGTCCCTTCAAGCTGGAGGGTAGGCTACGGAGGCAAGAATGTCCTTCCTTCCTTCCTTCTGCTGGTCAGGCATTGAGTGGTATAGCATAACAATAGGTTGATGTCAAGTTCCTTTATCAGTGTGCTGGAGCTAGTTCTTTGACTCTTTCTCTCATACACATATTACACATATGCAATTGAGATTCCACCCAGGTCTAATGGTGATCATAGCACAGTAAAAAGGTTGTTGATGCCATTTACAAAAAACAAAAATAAATTTGGCAGCACAGCACTTTTTCCCAATGTTGCGATATTTTGGTTCTTTTCTGTACTCCCTCAAAGGAATTCACAAACTCTGGGAATCCTTAGATCCTCAACATGTGGTGGAAAAGGATGCAAATTCGGCCTAGTTATCTCCTGTGGAAAATTGAATAAATAATTATTAAAACTTAAGTGCAAAGTTCCCTAAACATAAAAAGAGGGCTCAGCACAGTGGGGGAGCAGTGGTGGAGCCTCAGAAGGTAATGGATCAATGAGCATAGCCAGTTGTCAGATTTTGCACAACATTTATTGTCTATAATAAAAACAGAATAATTTCAAACTTTACATGATATAGGGGCTTATTACGAATTTGGTGGTCCCAACAAAGGACTGCCAAACTCGTGGGGAGGATGCCACCACCATGGTGGTGGCATCCCCCCTCCCAATTACAAGGTTTCTGCCAGACTGACCAGGCTGACCTACAGAAACCTTGAAATAGAGCATTCCAGCTGGCCTAACTGTTGTGAACAGTGCAACAACATCACATTTGGCTCCCTTAAAGGAGCCAAGTGCTATCTCGTAGCACAGAGGGGTCCAACCAGAACCCTCAGAATGTACACTGTCTGCAAAGCAGAGTGCGCATTCCGATTGTGCTGGAAAAGGGGTCCCTGCACTTGTTCCCTGCCAGCCTTTTCATGGTGGAGAAACTGCCATAAAAAGGCTGGTGGAGAACAAGGTTGTAATCAGCAGGGCGGTGCTGATTACAACCAGGACTGCTGTCCACCCAACAGGATCTTTGATCCTGGTGAGGACGGCGGTCTTTAGGCGGGTCTGCCTGCCAAATTCTAATGTGGCAGTCAGACCGCCACAGCCCCGGTGGTCCAACTGCCTCTGCGAGGCCGGTGGTCTTATGACAGTCAGCCTTGTAATGAGGCCTGTAGTCTAATTATATAAAATACTAACAGAAAACAACAAAGTGTTGCACATCTTATTCTTACCACTACATGAGTTGGCCCTGTTACCATTCCCCAACACAAAAATACAAAGGTTATGAACATGGAAAGCATGAAAGACCATATTAGCTCAAATAGGACACCCGCCTTTGACATTTAATTTATGCATATAGCAACAACAGGTGCTAAATGAATTTATGTACTGCACTGTCCTACAAATCACATATTGCAGTAGATAAAAAACATTGTGGAGTCCTATTCACTGCTTTTTCTTCCACTGTCATTGGTGAGTCTGATACACATAAACCAAATGGTTACAGTCACACACATACATACATGCATGCTGTTGTGTGTTCCTCCGTTAAATGACGATCCCCCTTCCTGTGACTCATAGGTCATAGGATAAACTCTAGATAAGTTCTGTTACATATCATTCTTTTTGATAATACAAATTACACTAGCTTCCAACTCAGTGACAACCACCGTCTGCCACACAATGTTGGATCCCTCCAGAAAAACACCTGGTGAGGTACCAATATCACATAGGGTGTTTACAATGAACTAAAAACCATAGTCAATTGTTTGCAGGCACTGTGCAGTCTATGTCCAATAGGGGGTGTGAAACCTTCCCAGGACATTGGTGGCACTCTCAGAAGCTTTTATTTTTAGTGCTGGAGGATGAAGGGAATTAATTTAGAGTGTTTCTGGCTTTTCTCTGCAATAAACTGTGTCCCCTCCATGGACACATCTCTTTCTCACATGGTAAAAATCTTTTACAAAGTTGGCAGGCCTGGCAATGACATCTTATTTGAGTGTTGCAAGTCCCCAGTCTATGGTAGGCAGTAGTAAAGCAAAACAGTATCACTTATATTTTTGCTCTATAGGTATCTATTAGGGACTTATCACCAAAGATGTGATGGGAAGCTAATCCCAATTTAATGACCCCCTTTGCAAAATAATGCAACATAAACACTAACAAGTATTGACACTTATATTTTCTTCTATTTTTAGATTTATAAAAAATGCCTTTTTTAATATGTGAAACTTGCTTTATGTGTTCTTCTATTTTTCCCTGTGTGTTTTCTATCTCCATTTATTTCCTTTACTTTTCCCATTTTCTAATATGTATTCCCTACTTTCCAACAACTGCCATTGTCCCTCCTAGACTTGCACAAAAATATAGACTTCTGAGTGCAGAGAACTCCACACTCCGGGCAGAGAATTCTAGGGTAGTCAGACAGAAATCTCCTCCTTCTAGAGACAGTCTTTGTGAGCATGTAAACAAGATCTACTGAAGAATTATTACATACTCCATTGAAAATGCTTAAGTGAATAGACCCATCAACGTCTAAAAATGTTTGTTGTTCTTTATTGTTTTTTTTATGTATTTTCAGTGACACTAGTGATCAGGCATCAGCCTAGCTTTGAATTTGACAATGTGCTTAAAACAGGTTCAATATTTTCTTTATAACATAGATGTACGACTGCCAGATTCAGCTTGTGCTAAGGATAATGGATTTTGTGAATATTGTATATATGCTTCTCTGTATACTATGAATATCACAAGCTCTGGATTGCCATATGTTAGACTTGTCATCATTGGCATGGTCTCCCCTAACTTTTTGCCTCTACTAGCCAGATTGCTTCTGTGTGCTGGACTCTGTTTTGCTGTTTTTGTTTGCTCTAGACACTTTGGGCCAGATGAATGAAAGGGTTTTACCCATTTTGTGTCTATGGAAAAAAGCTTTAGTACATGTGGACCTTTACCACTGCTGACCAGTGCTAAAGTGTAAGTGTTCGTTATATAAAGTATATGTATACATTGGTTTATCCAAGAATGGGATATGCGATTTACTAGTAAGTCCCTAGTAAAGTGCACTAGAGGTGCCCAGGGCCTGTAAATCAAAAGCTACTAGTGGGCCTGCAGCACTGGTTGTGCCACCCACATTAGTAGCCCTGTAAACATGGCTCAGACCTGCCACTGCATTGTCTGTATGTCCAGTTTTAAACTGCATATTCGACTTGGCAAGTGTACTCACTTGCCAGGCCTAAACCTTCCATTTTTATACATGTAAGGCACCCATAAGGTAGGCCCTAGGTAACCTGACTGCCAAACAAAGACCCCATTTCTAACACCATAATTACAAAATATTTAATTGACAGTTCTGATCGGAAAATTGGTTTATTGGAAGAGAAATCAAATCTATTGTTCGCAACCAATTCTATGTTTTGATCCATATTATGGTGTATTGATGTAATATGTTTGTGGTGTGAATAAATATTCATTTATTTGAAGAAATGTATTGTTATTTTGTATTTGTAATTAGGTGAACACTTGGCCCTCTAATAAATGTGGCTGCCATTGTTGCATGTTACTATGTTACTTTGTAAATGAGGGAAAAATCTTTGAAGAGATCTTCAGCGAGGCTTGAATGACATCCTGGTTTCTCAGACTGTAGATCATTGGGTTGAACACTGGACATACAGCAGCATACAGAGCAGATACCACCTTGTTATTGTTACCCTTAAAGCCGATAGCAGGAAGAATATAGGTGTAGATAGTAGTGCCATACAGCAAATTGACCACAAGTAAGTGAGAAGCACAGGTGCAAAAGGCCTTCCTCTTTGATGTGGCAGAGTGGATATTCACAATTGATGACATAATGTAGGCATAAGTTATAAATATCAAGACAAAGCATATCATGCCAAGGAAGATGTCTGCCACCATGGTCGCGCGATCAATTGCATTAGTATCAGAAACAGCAGCCTTGCTAACTGCTGGTATTTCACAGAAAATATGCTCCAGGATAGTTTTTTCAAGGAATGATAATTTCAAAACCAATCCAACATCAAGCAAGGAATTTAGAATGCCAAGCCACCACACTGCAGCTGCCAAGGAAAGATAGACTGGTCTGCTCATGATGACAGGATAATGTAGTGGTTTACAGATGGCCACATACCTATCAAATGCCATGACAGTGACAAGCAGGAGTTCAGAGCCCAGAGCAGCAGACAGCAGGAACATTTGTGTCATGCAGTTCCAATATGACATGGACTTTGTCTCTGAGAGCAGGATAACCAGAATGTTGGGTATGATGCTGGTTGTAAAGCAGATGTCCAAGAGAGCCAGATTAACCACAAAGAAGTACATGGGTGTGTGAAGATGAGTGTCTGAATATATGACTGTTATAATCAGGAGGTTTCCAGAAATGGCAAGCAGATAGATCAAAAGGAAAGCAGTAAAGAACATAGACTGCAGTTGTGGGTAATTAGAGAAACCCATAATGAAGAATTCCACAGTGGGAGTTTGATTTGAATGTTCCATTCGACTGACACGCGTTTTCTATGGGATGAAAAGCAATGCACTTAGAATTCATTCTCAGCCATGTGTAGCAATCATATATGAAAGTGATAAACTATCATGGACCATGCTTGTCTCAACAATTACAATAACGCACCATGCAACCTTGGTGAGCCATGGCCAACCATCAGTAAATAGGATCCGCTCTCTGAAATATGATCAAATTCACATACACTATGATCTTGGTCTTTACACCATGCCATATTATGTCATCTAGCTCAGTTGAATCCTAACTCCAACAATATTTTTTTGGACTTTAAGCTCATGGTGTTATATTTGAGGTCACATGAATGGGCTCTTCACCTCCATCTGCTCTCAGTATTAATTAAAACTTCTTAATTAACACAAATTCCAACTCCTGAATACTGCTTACAGGACGTACTTTTCATCATTCTAAATGACATACAGTCTCATCATCCTTACCAAGGCAATGCCTGAAATGTGATGCTAAAGACTAGCAACCAACAAGATGCTTTAGTCTTAGCTTGAAAGATGTAAAATATCATACTCTAGTGCATACGTTTGTTGTCATATTTAAACAGTGTTTTGCAATTACTAATGTTGAACATTTACACAAATTCATATATATGAAATTGGGAACATAGATCTGACCACAGCTTCAATAAATCACAGTAAAAAAGTTTTACTCAGCGTGTAGCATAAAATCTTATTATGTGAATTGTTCTTCTTTTCCAGATATGTCTATGTAACATATATCATGAACTTCTCCACCTGTCTTTTATTTCTGGAGAAATCAGAATTCAAAACCAGCTTCATTGATTATTGCAGGTTAGTAGCTGGAAAAGATGGGTATTACTCAGTAAAAATATACGTAGTCAGGCCTATTCTCAGAGGTTGTTTGGAGAAGCAAATTAAAGATACAGCAAAAAATAGGAGCAATGTGTGTCTGTGTACCCGGAGGACGACAATAGGATCTATATTGTCTCTTGAGGAGTAAACACACATGCCGCAACATTTAATCCTATTATCTGGCCATAGCCTTAAACAAGCAGTTTGCTTTTAATTAGATTGGAGTGAAATTTTGTTCATGTCAGAGTAATTTATGCAATTCACATTACGGCTGTTATGTGAAATATTCAAGATTTCATCATTACACCACATTGAGTAATTCAGATTTTGGGGCATATTTACAAGCCCCTAGTGGCACCAGAGTGTCATTTTTTGTGATGCTCAGGTGGTGCTGCGCCCTGCTCCATATTTACAATGCAGCTGGAAGCCACTTTTAACGGCACCTTTTTAATATGGGCCCGACACAGTTTTCTGCGGCAAATGGACGTGCAATGGGGGTTGCTGTGGGCGTGCCCATGTAACATCCATTGTTTTCTGATACTGCCACGGATTAACAAGGAAATGTTAATCTGAAGCAGATCTAAAAACTAGGGCCACCCCAGGGGTGGCATCATCATGGCGCAAGGAGGAGAAACACTTTTATTTCTCCTTGTTTTTGCTTTTTCTATGTGTGCTACATTCTGCAGAACACATAGAAAGAGCAAAACACCATTACTGATTGTTTATGTGCAGGAAGCGACCCCCCCCACATAGACAATCACTCCCTGCAATGCATGCCCCTTTGCACTATGATACAAGTGTGCCTGCATTGGCATTAGGCTGCTACATCTAGTGCCAGAGCTAGGGGAAACACTGGGGTGTGCAGTATTCTTGTAAAGACTGTGCATCCCTGCATTTCTGAAGTGCTGCGATGCTGCCAATTGTGGCGCAGCGCTGCACCACTTCCTTGTAAATATGCCCCTTAGTTTGAGTAGGAATTCCATTGCAGAAACATAGAAACAATGCGAATGAACCGTTATTCACATCATGCATGATTTTGAGTTGTTGTTTAGCTCTCACAACAAACATTCAAATACACTTAAATCATACATCGAATGGATTTTCAGAATTTTTTTTGCATATTCCTTAACATAAGTACACATCCAAAGTGCCCTCAAAGCACAGATTGATTTGCACACATATATTCTAACCTACATACATTGTGACAACGTCAACAAAAGTGTAAATCAATTAACATGTCTCCTTACATCAATGAATATATTCAGGAGCCATGCACACCAACAAAACCAATAAATGCATGCCTAAGCACAAAAACACACACACACACACACACACATACACATATCCTCAAATAATGTCAACTCGATTCACAAAGATTTTGCTATCAGTGGGTGTGAGATTCCTTTGTACCACTCTTGGCTTACTCATGCTTTCAGGAATGAAGCCAGGAGTGCGCCACAGTTTCTCTAATTGTTAGTAAAAGATTGATGGATAGGTTACTCAGGCTTACATTGTTACCGATTGTATATATTTTTTAAAATAAAGAAAGAAATTAGATCTTCCTTTGGGTATTTAATTCTGCAGTCATTCTTTACCGACAAGCATCGAGCATCGAGCTGCAAAGGAAATGGATAAGTTCTTCAAAAGATATTTAAATACCAGAAATAACTGCAGCTGTACTAGTATTACATGTCAAATGTTTTTCAGCAAGTGCATTGTTTTGTTGTATGACTATTTAGTGCACTAAAACCCTACTGGAATTTTATTGGAAGCCTACAGGTATGTGTTAAGTTAATATGGAAATAGACTGGTACTCACCTCAAAGAAGATAAAAACAGCCTCCTACTCGACAATACTAAGCAACAACCAGATTGTAGCTTAACTATCAAAATGAGCCTTCACCAACCCGCTGACACCCTATACAAAAACATTGGGACACATATCTCTACTTCAAAGAACATACCACCAAGATAACCAACATAGCATGCAATACCTGTAATAATTGAAACCCATACTATTGGCAACTGTCTTCAGATTAACAGCTAAAGTCTTAAGGCCTGATTACGAGTTTGGTGGTCTCACTGCAATTGTGCCCCAGCAGTGGTCCAAGGTACATCGTGGACTTGACGGTCTTTTTCCCGCTATATTTAGATGTCATCGCTGGCCCAGCGGCGGTGTTGCTGACGGCGGGGAACCAGCGTAGGATGCGGTCAGCAATTCAAAAAATGTTTTCATGTGTTGATGCAGGTGTGTACATTTTGACTAAATAAGTGTAAAATGTACACATACACATGACATGTGAATACAATACTGTGTACTAGTACTCTTCAATTGCTGGAGTCCGATCATATATGCCGAGTCCAGTCAATGGGAGAAAAGTGCCAAACGTACCTAGCTGGATTTCAGACTCAACCGGGATGTTTTCTTCAGGTTCAAGTTGCTGCTATGAAGGGGGACTGTGGATGAAGGTTTAAACTTTGGACACTGAAGGGAAAAGAAGGAAATGGGGGAGTTTGCACCCCATTTGCTTCAATTCTGTCATCTCGAAGCAGGTGGTCTCCTTGCCATAGTCAGCTTGACGAAAAGGCACTTTGTAATACTGCCCTGTAACAGCTGCTTTTCCCCATGACGCCATTGAGGTGGTCTTCAAATGGCTGGTGGTCTCCTGTTCAGCAACCCACCAACATTGTAATTCAGCTGGCAGACCACCAAGTTGGCAGCTGGAAAATCCGAAGCTGTTTCGATGGCGATACCCTTTCCACCAAACTCGTAATCAGGCCCTAAGTCCTTTCCCACTTGATGGAGGCAATGCTCGTATAAATGGACTCCCTAATACCATAATGAGCCCATAAAGGTCATTTGATAGGCTGCACCATGTCTCAATAAAGAACTGAACAATTTCAACATCTCCCCAACACTTAAACACCTACATTCACTGTTCTCCAAACATGTAACATCTTTAATACCAGAGGTATCACATGCACAACCACTAGAAAGAGCATTGCTCAACAAAACATACCAGTATCCTACCAGATTGGAAAGAAAAAACAGAAAAGAAAAAAGAACTGAAGGCCGTACCTATGTGTCCAGGATGTGTAACTTAAAAGAACTAACACACCTCTTCAGAGAACATCGCTTTCCCATGCAAATAATGTACAACTTCAGTGGAGTGTTGTCGTTCATCTTTATAATAAGCATTAGGTCAAAAGTTCTTTACATCTCCTCAAATACCATAATTAAATGCAACATTCCAACTCCATTCACCAAATTTACACCTACATCAGGACTGTATATATATCTTAGCATCAGCATGTGAACTTTAGAACACATACTTTATCATACAGCACCATTAACATTGAAAAAAACAAAGGTTAAAGTGAAGGCATAGGTAGGTCTTCTAATAATGAAAAAAGGTTAAAAAAACGCACTGGAATTCATAGTTATATGCACCTCCATAGCTTTGAGATGTCATCAGTAACATTTCTCATCAGACTGTGCCACAGAGCGCACGTGCACACACACACCCCCACACACGTCATATCACAAGTAGGGCTGGGCATAGCTTCCATAAATGGTTGTTTAATTATGCAAAATTAGGAGAAAATTATGCAAGATTATGCAGAATTATGTAAGGAACATAATAACTGAACATTTAGCACTATTTTCTTAATATAAAATGTAGCCTTGTGTCTAAAACGGACCTGCAAATGCATTTTGCACTAGAAAGATAAATGCAACAGAACATGAAAAGTAACAACCAGCAGCCACTTTTGCTTGCTAAGTTTGGTGTTCCTGTTCTCCTAAGGTACGATTTTTGTTCATAATTACTCATAACTATTGGAATCAGCATAATTGTGAATTTTCAGTAACTTCACATCAAAACAAAATTGCAAAAGGTACTTTGATTACTCTGGTGTAATTAATATTTCACCCAGGCCAAGCCATAAGCAGTGCATCATAGTTGTGCAAGTTACATATGTACAACTGGTGAATTACATTTTTGTTTTAAAACATTTATCATTAAAATTAGTATTATTATTAGAGGCTTGAAAAATGTTTTTGTTACATATTTATTATTATTAGAAGACCTAAGTATAACTCCACTTTAACAACCTTACTTACATATAAGTGCACTTTAAACTTTGGTTATTCAGTGAATTTCAATGTTTTTTAACATAATGTAAATTTCTAATATTTGATATGTCTGCAAGCAACCCTTACCTTTCTCTGTTTTTGGCTGTGCCTGGCAGGGTTTTTGCAGCATGGTCCGGCCTGCACCAGGCCTGTACCCAAACCCCCATGAGTGTCCTACCCCTTGCTGTGGCAGAGGTTGGTTGGAGGGCCTAGCCTATGGCCAGCTACTGCACCCAAATGCAGAGGGTCCCAGTTACTGAAGCCAACCCCTGCATCTAGCCAACTGCCCCATGACTGGTCAAACCGCGACAGAGTCCTAATCCAGGTTTTTTTTTTTTTTCAGTCTGCCAGGAGTCCTACAGTAGTCCCACACACACATAGGGGCCACACTGGCTACCACAGGAGTCCCAGAGGACCACAAAGGCCCCAAAAATATAAACTCCTTTTTACTTTTTGATACCAGGGGTGCTTCTTCTATAAGGGCTTGAGTTCAGGGTATTCCTACCCATCTCCCTTGCATGATTTCTCCTTATGTGATAGCCAGGCAATTTGAGATCTTGGTCCCATGGAAATTACCATTGCAGAAGCCAATGTTACATGGATAGTTTTGTAGCACATCTGCACCATGTATTCTTGATACAGATCAACACAGAAAAGAGTATTAGTCCTTTGCTACAGTTCATTTCTTGATTGTTATCTTCTTCCTATGCCACTGTTTCTATTCTTTTCTGTAGTCTACAGTGGCATTCAGCTACATCAACTGGATGCCTGGAGGCTCTTCGGTCTCAAACCTTTCTTAAGTAATGTCCCACAAGGTTCTAATGTCTTTTGTCTCCTCAATTACTGTCTCTGGTCTCAAGAAGGCTCATCAACATCAGCCTGTGTCAGTGTCTCTCCTCAAGAAATAAGTCCAGTCAGAATCTGAGTAATATTGGTTTGATTTCCTCAGTCTCTGGGATGTATTTGTTTCAGGTTGTTACTAAGTCACTGTACCTAAGTTCTCCTTGATCTTTTTCTTATTGTTCCTCTAGTTCCCTCTCCTCTCTAATAGTCTCCGACCTTTTTTTTACCTTGTCACTATTCTCTCCTTCTTTTGCTTTCAGTCCTTGGCCACTTGTCTTCGGGATGCACATTTTTAGAGGTATTGGTCACTTCAGATTCTTGAAACACAGTTTAGTTCCCAAATTGAGAGCTTTTTCCTATTTCTTCTCCTGCATCGTTGTCCATCAGCTCTGCACATGCACCTGCTTGTTTTGCACCTGTTCTCTAGGTGTCACTGAAGTCTTCACAGATATGGAGCCTCGGTCTTGATCCTGGAGTTTCATCTTGAGGTGTGGGGACTCTGTGGTTTAGAGGAAATTAATCTCCTACAAGAAATTATATTATACATACTAGCATTGAAGATTGTTCTCTGACAAATCACAATTCATAATTATAACTTGTTGCTGATCATCGGTGAAAATTACATCACCCATATGTGCATGTTTGCAGTATCAGTACCAGTTATGTTCTGTAAAAACAACTAATAATCCGAGTAATACAGCTTGCTTGGATCCTGATAATAAAACACATTCAAGAACACATTGTAGGAACATGTATAAGACAAAGGAAAATGGAAGTATGTGCAGCCCTTCCCTGAAAAAAAAAGAAGATGAGACAAACAAACAGCATCTCTAAATACATTAATTTTGCATGTTCAGCCAACATTTGAAAGTAATTATTGTGGCCAAAAATGCCTTCAAAAATTAAACTATGCAAATTTCCACCAACTGACTTTTCTGATTTCATCACTATCATTTGATTCAAACTACTTTGATTAGGTGTGCCACCCACCACCCACGCATGCAATCTCAGCATCATACTGGACTCATCTCTCTCCATGACAGCAAATCAACGCCATATCATGCTCTTGCTTTAACACCCTCCGCATGCTACGCAAGACTTTCAAATGGATTCTTTTAGAAACAAGAAGAACGGTCGTCCACGCCCTCATAAGCAGCAGACTGGACTACGGCAATGCCCTCTACCCTGGGACCACAGCCAAGCTTCGGAGAAAACTCCAGCGCATCCAGAACGCAGCTGCACATCTCATCCTCAACCTCCCTCACCATGAACACATCTCCGCCCACCTCAGATCCCTACACTGGCTGCCCATCAACAAAAGGATCATTTTCAAAATCCTTGTCCACGCACACAAAGCCCTCCACGATACCGGACCGGCCTACCTCAACGAACGAATCAGCTTCCACAAACCAACTCGAAAGCTCCGCTTCGCCGACCTCGCCCTCACTACAGTCCCCCGCATCCAATGCACCACCTCCAACGGCAGATCCTTCTCCCACCCCGTTGCCAAAACCTGGAACTCCCCCCAACCAACCTATGCAAGACCCAGGACCTCCTAACCTTCAGAAAGCACCTCAAAACATGACTCTTTGAGCAGTAATACCCCTCTCCCCAGGGCCTTGAGACCCTACCAGATGAGCAGTGCGCTTAAGAAATGTATTTGATTGATTGATTGATTCTCTAACAGACACAAATCTTGCTGCAAACCAACTCCCAGAATTACCATGCTAACAGCCAAGGTTACAAGGACAGTTTTGCAGCATGTCTTCACCATCTTAATATTGTTACAGATCAAAGATGAAAGGAGCATTAGTCCTTTCCTATGGTTCAGTTCTCGTTAGTTATCTGCTTCCTGTGCTATTGTCTCTACCCTATCAGAAAATCTACAGTTGCAGTATACTACTGGATGCCTATAGGCTCTCCAACCTCAAATCTTTCTGCAGCAAAGTTCTACAAGTTTCTCATATCTTTTGTCTCCTCGGCTACATTGTTTGGTTTCAAGAATGCTCATCAATGTCAGCCTGGAAATCACTCAAGTCAGTGTCTCTCCTCAAGAAGTAAGTCCAGTTAAGACCTGAGTTTTTTTTTTTTTATTAGGTTTCCTCAGTGTCTTTGATCTATTTGTTTCACATTGTTTGCGAGTCACTGTCACTAAGTTCTTCTTGCTCCTCTATTTCCCTCTTCTCTTTAATAGCCTCTGGCCTCCTTGACCTTGTCAGTATTCTTCTCCTCTTGCTTTCAGTTCTTTGCCAATTGTTGTTGGGATTTAATTTTTCTTTTCAGGTACTGGTCACTTCAAGTTCATGAGACACAGTTTAGTTCTTGATTCTCTTGCTTCTCCTGCATCAATGTTGATTAGCTGTGCACTGCTTGCCTTGCCCCTGTTCTCCATGTGTCACTGAAATCTAGACAGATAAGTAGCCTTAGTCTTGTTCCTGGAGTTTCCTTTCCAGACAGGGACTCTGTGATTTCACTGGGGTTGTATTCTGTCTGTGGTTTGGATAAGTGATGCTGCAAATCCTCAGATTGTGTCTTGTCCTCTTCTTCTGATGCTTCAGAAACTTCGACTACAGCTAGCTAAAATTAGTGGGTAATGTCTTCACCTCTTCCTCTCTTCGTCTTACTCTTTTTGTGTGTTAAGGATGCAACCAGTTTGGTAGGCCCACATACTTCACAGCAATGTTGGTCACACGTATGACCTGGTACCGGCCCTTCCAATGCTCCTACATAACACAACTTGTGAATGTGTTTTTTCAGGAGAACTGAGTATCCAGGGTTCAGGTTGTGGCATGGAACAGTTTTCACAGATGATGTCACCAAGTCACCCTGGCGAGAGATAGAATGCACCACGTCAGCCAGTCCTTTACAATAGTTGAGAGCTATGTCATCTGTAATATTTACAAGTGTACCTGCAGGAACAAAAGGAATTCTCAAGGCTCTCCCCATAAGTAATTCTTGAGGTGAGAGTCCAATTCCCTTGCATGGAGTGCTTCGAATACTCAGGAGAACAAGTGGGAATTCACCATTTGAGAGATGTGGCTCAGCTAACTTTGCTTTTATTGTCTCATGAACCCTTTCTACTTGTGATGCTTCCAGTCTGTAATGATATGCCTCCTCATTACCTAAGACTGTAAACAGTATTTGCATCAACTCATCTTTGAAGGGACTCCCTTAATTTGATTCAAGATAAACTGGCATCCTAAACCTGGGAATTAACTTCCACAAAAGCAGTTTGGCTTCAGTTAATCTGTCACATCTCCTAGAGGGAGAGGACTTAACCCACATGGCAAATAAACATACAATGACTTATGGTTACAAGAAATGTTCTTCCTGCATTCATTTTTGGGCACACAATACAGCACTAGAACATATTTTCAGCCATGATGCAAAAATAGGGGTTGTGCCAATAGTGTTTTAAGGTCTGCTCCATTTCATCTCAACCAACATTGGTCAGACCATGCATCCGTTGGACCATAGCTGGTAGCATGAAATTGGCCTTAACTGGTTTTCCATCGTCAAAACCCAAATGCCACCTGAATCCTTCTGTTCTCTCATTTTGTGTTTTCACTTTGAGGTCCCTCATGTTGTAATTGTCTTAGCTTGGTAAAGTATTTTGTAGCATATTCAAAATTGTCTTATTTCCCTCACTGCATTGTTCAATCAAGTGAAATGTGCTGGACTCAAAAATATCTGGTGATTTGTTCAGCGTACCTATTACCTGTGGTAACAAAATCATCACCACTCCTGAGGGCAATAGACTTCACAACCATTATTTCCTTCTGTTAGAAATGGGGTCTCTGGTTGGCACTCAGTTTGCACTCTGTCCAGGCAGAGATACTCACTCTAGTCAGGGCAATGGAGATACACACCTAAGGTAAACCCTGCTCACCCCCTTGGTAGCTTGGCACAAACATTCAGGCTTATCTCAAAGGCAAGGTTTAAAATATGGGCACCAACACAAACAGTAATATATGGAAACTCTTCAAAATGGACACCACACCAGCTTAGAAAAATAGACAATATTATCTATATAATCTAAATCAAACAAGACCAAAACAACTAAATTCCAATATACACAAGTAAAGTTATGAATTTTCAAAATAATAGATTCTCACTCCATAAAAACCTATGGAAAAGTTGTTGTTACACAAAGTACCTCGTTTGCGTAAAAAATAAAGCTGCGCGGGCGAGCGTGTATCGAAAAAGTCAGCAAAGCGTTGTTTTTCTCACCTACAAGGGAGCAATGCATCAATTTCCAGATGGGGCACCTCGTATCCGGGCAGGTTCATGTTGATTTCGATGCCCAGCGATGATGCATGTGAAATCTGGTCGCATGGTGATAAAAAATGTGCTGCGTGGGGTTTGCGTTCTTTTCAGCAGCTACAAGTGGGTGTTTGTATTGTGTCTCCAGCCGCAATGCAGGTGATGCATCAATTTCCCAGCCGCAACGCAGGTGGTGCATTGATTTCAGCTGTGTTGCAGGTGGTGCGTCAACATTTTCCCCACACGGTGTCCTGTGCATGGATTACAGTCCTTGCACCACCAGCTTCACCTTTCAAGGGCTTAGGGCCTGGCTAGGGCATCACTTGGCTGGGCAGGAGTCTCAGTAGACAGTTCAGGTGCTGGCAAAGGAGGAGGTCTTTGATGGCCCTAAGACTTCAAAACAGGAAGCAAGCTCAGTCCAAGCCCTTGTAGATTTTGCGCAAGCAGGAATATGCCACAAAGTCCAGTCTTTGTCCTCTTTCAAGCGGAAGCAGTAACTGCAGACCAACCCAGCAAAGCACAGTCATAGGAAAAGGGCCAATACTCCTGCTCCGGCTCTTCAGTTCTTCTTCTTGGCAGAGGTCCCTCTTGAATCTAGAAATAATCTGAAAATATGGGGTTTTGGGTCCACTACTTATACCCCTTACTGCCTTTTAAGTAGGCAAACTTCAAAGGAAAATCTCTATTGTTCACAACATCCTGCCTTGCCCAGGCATGGCTCCAAACTCAAACCAGGGGGTTGGAGACTGCATTGTTTGAGGGCAGGCACAGCCCATTCAGGTGTAAGTGACTACTTCTCCCTCTACTGTAGCCCAGGTGGCCCATCAGGATATGTAGGCTACACCCTAGCTCCCTTTGTGTCACTGTCTAGTGGAGATTCAGAAACAACCCACCTGTCAGTCTGACCCATACAGGGAATACACAAGTAGGCAGAGTCACAGAATGGTTTAAACAAGACAGTGCCCACTTTCTAAAAGTGGCATTTTTAACCTGACAATTTAAAAACTAACTTTACCAAAAGATGTGTTTTTAAAATGTGGGTCCAGAGACCTCAAACTCCACATCTCCATGTGCTCCCAAAGGGAAACTACACTTAAAAGATGTTTAAAGGAGTCCCACATGTTAATCTCTGAGAAAGTCAGGCCTTGATAGTGTGGAAGCCAAATGCAGCGTGATGTTGACTTGTGCAGTCATGCCTAGGTTGCTATTGATGATTATTCTGAGGATTCTGGCATGGGACTGGATGTGGGTCCGAGTTCATCTAGTCACCAGTTCGAGTCCCATGGTGAGGTGTTCAACTCGTAGATTACTACTTCTGTCTTATATATGTTGAGCTTCTGACAGTTAGCTTTCATTCATTTATCGACTTTGATCATGCAAGCAGTGAACTTGTTTTTGTGTTGGGTGGTCTTGTCCGAGAGGGAGAGTATATGTTGTGTGTCATCTGCAAAAGAGAGGGTGTTGAGTTTGTGTGCGTGGATGACATTGGTCAGAGGCATCACATATGCGATGACGAGGGTGGGGCTGAGTGATGAGCATTGAGGGACTCCACAAATTAGTTTATGGACTTCCGAGAAGTAAGGTGCAAAGCTGACAGCTGGTATTCTATCCCTTCAGAAGGAGAGGATCCAATGGGTAACAGGTCCCTGGATGGCAGTCTCATCCAGGTGCCCAATGAGGATGCGGTGTAAGACTGTGTCAAATGCTGCAAGGAGATCCAGGTGAACGATGACTGCCATAGCTCCTCTGTCAAGGAAAATGCAGGTGTCATTTGTGGAGGCAATGGCTGCTGTTTCTGTACCTTGGTTGGGCCTGAATCTGGACTGTGTGGCAGATTTTGCAGTGAAGTTATCAATCAGGTCATAAAACATGTCATGAGTTATGTAATACGCAAATATTGTGAGGTCATTAGCAGTGCATGTCTTTGTGAAAAAGATGGACATATGAAGTACAATACATGCTGTAAGGACAACAAGCCTAAAGCATTTATGAGCCATTAGAAAATATTACATCCAGTTTCTAGTAGCAAGACATTTTTTTCAATGTACATAGAAAACAAAGTGCTTGTAAGATTATTTGCCTTCAATAGAGCTCTGAAGAACATCAGAGGGGGCAGCAGGATTTCATTGAATGTAATTAAGGTAAAGTATCAACTTTGACATCCTGTAGCAGAATTCCTCCAAAAGCTGCACTAGTGTAACTATGGTACGAAGACTGTAAGTTATTAAAGGATGTCTGGGAATGAGTTAAGATGCCATGTTGACATACTCAGCCAATAGGGACCTTACCCAGCTACATTAACCCACACTACGCAATGGTTTCATGACAATCTACAGATCTACGTATTTAGCTCAACTTGATCAGACAATAGCAAGACACATCACATACTAGAGGGAGAACACCAACATATTTGTCAGTGTGACAGACATTTAGATTAGCCCTTGGAAAGTAAAATATTTTAAGTATAGTGATGCTGAAGAACAGAGGCCTAGTATAACCATCAAGGAGATATTACAGATATTATTACAGTGATCACCGGCCCTACTCATGGGGGCATAAGGTCCAAATTACAAAACAACCATGAAGGTATACTTGTCTTAATAGGTATCACATTGCCAGAACACTTCAGTTACTTGACTGTTGTGATGTAGTTAAAAAGTGCTCACATTAGACTGTTCATTAGTTTACACTTTGTGCAAGCTCTTTGAGGACAGACATTTCTATCTTGTGCAATATCAATCATGTAAAACATTAATACATACCACTATAATTCAGTATTTGGATGGGACAGCCGAAACACGCCTCTTCCAAATACTAAATCACACGTCCAAATCGTGAATCTGTAGAATTGCAGTTTGGTGTTTGTATAAAAAAAACATTTTTGTGATCTAAAATGGTCTGATTACGAAAATTAGGCCACTTGTAGGCTTAAAAATGTTTGTACATCTGGCCCCATTAATTTCTTCCAGATTTGGAAATCCTTACATCTGCTAACTACTACGCTTAAAATATCCTGCAAGATAAATACTTTATGGCTCCTACAATAGAACACCTTGTTTTACTTGGCTGCTGATAATACTATCAATATGTCAGTATAGTGCAAAAAATACAGAACTATAGCCCTAGGTTTCACACAAATTAAATTCATACTAGGTAACAGAAATACTTTCTGGACATTTTATAGTTGAAAGTTCCCATATCTCTCTGAGGTACAACTTGTGGTAAGATAATATACCATATCCATCTGATCCTACTTTTCAGAGTCATTTCCTTCCAAAATTATTTGAATTTACCTATTTAATCTTAATTTCTACTTATACTTTGCTCCGTTTCAGTCATTCTGACATCCAGGCCAGATTTTTTTTCTCTACCCTATGTAAAGTATTGTTCATGTCCACAATGGATGGCCCTAGGGCTTACATTTCCTCCAAACAATCCACTGTTTTTAAAATTTTCACGCTAATCCTGAAAAGCACCCAGAGGACCATTGAAACCAATTGAAGCCTCTTTTTAATGCCTGCTTAGAGCAGGCATTAAAAGTGCTGAAACAAAATGGTGCAAGGAAATCTCCTGGATTTCCTTGCACCATTTTTTTGGGCCCCTCTAACAGGGGAACACCCCCTTTGCATACATTATGCCTGGCTCAGGCATAATGTGGCACAGAGGGTTACAACGTGGCACAATGCATGCATTGTGCCACTTTGTAAATATGGCACAGTGTTTTTGGCCTTCTAACGCCATATTAGCATAAAAAGAAAATGACACTAATGTAGCGTTAGAATGGTGCAAGGCCATTTTAAATCTGGACCCAGGATTTTAAAATCAAAAAGGAAAGCTTTCATTATTAATGTTAACCTTTCCGGTGATGTGATCCACTTTATAGTAGAGGCTTCAACAGAGGGTTACTGTGCCCTAAAATGACCATAAAGACTTGTAACCAGGTGAATTGAAAAAAGCAATGAAGAAACCTCTAAATGTAGCCAAAACACTAGCATTAAAAAGTCAATGCAAGTACCAAATTGCCACTTTGTATAAATAATCTGAGTTCAAATATATATCACTTCTTTAGAAGAAATGTGCATTATACATCATAAAAGAGTCATGGGCCTCTTACACTGTAGGAGTTCTGTCACACCATCTGCATTCCTGAATGTGGTGCACCTCTGTTGCTGCAGCCGTTCTCTCCGTAAGAAAGTGACAACGTTGAGCGGCAGCCATTCCGCACTGAGGAAAGCAAGGAGATTGTAAATAAATATGTAAATCTGTCTTGGTAAGCGGTGGAAAGCATGCAGCTCCTCTGAAATTCCACCACCCATCATTTAACCACAAAATGCCACTCAGCTCCTTGCAATTAATGTTGCTAGAATCCCGAACTGATATAGCTGAAAAATGTGATTGTCAGCTTGTGCTGTCCCATAGAACCCTTCTCCCATCACACTTTTATATACATTCTGGGTGGCAAAGTAGTGCACCCACCCTATGTGTAAGCAGGGGGCTATCTTCATGACGGGTGACTGGGGGTCTTTCCCCCCAAATATGTATTCTAGGGTTGGCAGCTGGGTTTGGGAACTCCTACTGAGATTTAACAGTGTGCTCTCTGGTAAAGCATCAGCACCACTCGAGTAGGCGGTGGAGAATGGGAGCTGGAGACCAATCTTGATCATTTGTCTATTATAACCTGAAAAGCAGTGGGTGGATAGAGTAGCTCCAGAGCTTGGCATACCCTTACCCCTCTATCTTTAGAAATATTTAGGGGCATATTTAAGAGCCCCATGCACCGCCTTAGCATCATTTTTTTGACGCTAAGTCTCCTGACTCTCAGTTAGAGGCCCTCCTCCACCCGCAGGCTCACCCCTGTGCCTCATCCCTGGTGGTCTAGTGGCCATCACAAGTAAGTATTTCTTTCTCTCTGTCGCTCTTTCACTCTTGCTTTTTCTGCCTTTTTCTCTTTTTTTCTCTAGTTTTTCATTTTTTTTTTCTTTCTCCCCTTTTTCCTCTGCCCACTCCCCTCGCAAAGCACCTTTCCCTCCCTTTTGCCTCCCAGCTGACCATTCCCCCAACCCCCTCCCCTTCTTAATGGCAGCCGCACGCAGTGGGCGCACCGAAGGCAAGCCCATCAAATCAAATCAAATCATTAGCATTTATAAAGCGCGCTACTCACCCGTGCGGGTCTCAAGGCGCTAGGGACAAAGGGGGTGGTTATCGCTGCTCGAACAGCCAGGTCTTTAGGAGTCTCCGGAAAGCGGAGTGGTCCTGGGTGGTCCTGAGGCTGGTGGGGAGGGAGTTCCAGGTCTTGGCCGCCAGGAAGGAGAAAGATCTCCCACCCGCCGTAGAGCGTCGGATGCGAGGGACGGCGGCGAGTGCGAGGCCAGAGGAGCGGAGGGGGCGGGTGGGGACGTAGAAGTTGAGCCGTCTGTTGAGGTATTCCGGTCCCTTGTCGTGGAGGGCTTTGTGTGCGTGGGTGAGAAGTCGGAAGGTGATCCTTTTGCTGACTGGGAGCCAATGCAGGTGTCTCAGGTGTGCGGAGATGTGGCTGTTGCGGGGTACGTCGAGGATGAGGCGGGCTGAGGTGTTTTGAATGCGTTGCAGGCGATTTTGGAGTTTGGCGGTGGTCCCAGCGTAGAGGGTGTTGCCGTAGTCCAGGCGGCTCGTGACGAGGGCGTGGGTCACGGTTTTTCTGGTGTCGGCGGGGATCCAGCGGAAGATCTTGCGGAGCATGCGGAGGGTGAGGAAGCAGGCGGAGGACACGGCGTTGACTTGCTTGGTCATGGTGAGAAGGGGGTCCAAGATGAAGCCGAGGTTGCGGGCGTGGTCTGCGGGGGTCGGTGCGGTGCCGAGGGCCGTGGGCCACCAGGAGTCGTCCCAGGCGGACGGGGTGTTGCCGAGGATGAGGACTTCAGTTTTTTCAGAGTTCAGCTTTAGGCGGCTGAGCCTCATCCAATCTGCGACGTCCTTCATACCCTCTTGTAGGTTGGTCTTGGCGCTGGCGGGGTCCTTGGTGAGGGAGAGTATAAGTTGGGTCCATCCGCGCCTGGACTGCAACCAGCGTCAGGAACCCTGGATTTCCATTAAACCACCCCCTAGACTGGCTCCATTACGACTTTGAGACCCTCCTCCGCCTCAACAACAGACGTCTCAGCAACTACTCCACCATCTTCCCCAAGGACACTCACGGACCTCTCACCTGCAGGAACTGCAACTTCAGCGCCAGCCTTAACAAGCCGAAGGTACTTTCCACACACAAAGACACCAACAATCTCCACAATCACCTCAACTGCCTGCTCCTGAACATCCGCTTCCTCCACAAACACGCCACTGAACTCCGGGACTTGATCGACACTGCCCGACCAGACATCGACTTCCTTACAGAGATCTGGAACAACCCCACAGACATCACCATCACCATTCCCGACAGTTACAGCATCCTAAGGATGGACCGGCCCTCCCCCTGGGTGGAGGACTCACCATCCTACACAAGTCCTCACTACGTGTCAAGGCCAGTCCCAGAAGAACACTGCACCACCATAGAACACCTTCACTTCCTGGTCCACTCCAACCTTAACTCCTCCATCTGTGGCACCCTGGTGTATAGGCCAGCCGGCCCCCGCCCAGCTTTCATAGACATCGCTAATCCCAGCCCCTGGTCTCAGTCAACTACCTCCTCCTCGGTGACCTGAATTTCCACCTCGAGAACCTCACTGACCCAAACACCACTGCTCTACTCGACAACCTCGCCATCCTCAGCCTCAGACAGCTGATCCCTACACCCACACACATCTCAGGACCCCATCTTCACCTCAAGCAACAGGATAACCATTGAGACCATCTCCACCCCACACTGGACCGATCCGCTGCATACACTTCACAATCACCGCACCCAGCAGCTGCACTCGCACCTCAAGGATCCCCCACAGAAAACGGAATGAAATCACCAATGAGCAACTCACCTCATCACTCGCCAAATTCCTCCATCCTCCCTCCGACGATGCCAACACAGCAACACGCAATCTCAACGCATGGATCACCAAATGCGCTGACACTCTAGCCTCTCTCCGGCTGAAATTGGCCAAAGTCGTACCTAAGAAAGCCAACTGGTTCACCACCGAACTCCAAGAATCAAAGCGTACCAGCAGGCTTTTAGAGAAAAAACTGAGGAATAGCCAAACCAGCAAAGGCCTTGCCTCATTCAGAGCCGCAACCTCCACCCACCAAGGAAAAATCAAGAACGCAAGGAAGGATGCACCACATATACATCAGAGCCAGTGCATCCATCGCCCCCTGAGCTCTGGAACCCAATCAACTGCTTCATCAACATAGGCACCTTCCCCCAGGACTGAAAACACGCCGAAATATGCCCTCTCCTGAAGAAACCTTCAGCTGACCCATCAGAACAAAAAAAATACCAGCACATCTCGCTACTACCTTACCCACCAAAGTGCTGGACAAAGCAATCAAAGCACAACTACAGAATTTCTTCGAGGCCAACAACTCCTTGGACAGCTTCTAGTCCAGCTTCAGCAACAGCCACAGCATGGAGACAGCCCTCCTGGCAGCCACGGATGACTTCCAATTACTCCTAGACTTGGCCTCACGGCAGCACTCATGCTCCTCGACCTCTCAGCAGCATTCGACACGGTCAAGGAGTGAGATTGGGAGATATGACTTGGGATCATTTTGATCGCCCTTTTTATTCACAGGAATAATACATGCCGATCTCCAGGTGGCAGGGATTCCCACGCTAACTGCTGCATTGAGGACATTGAGCAGGATAGGCGCCCACAACTGAGGACAATATTTATAGAGATCCATCGGTATAGTATCCGGGCCTGGGTCTTTATTACTGGCACTGCCATGCAGGGCCTCCCTTACCTCTAAGAGTGTAAACCTAATAACTAAATTGGGGGGATCATCATATTGTTTACCCATTTTCTCTCCTGGGGGCTCCCCTGAAAAATCCTACAGAAATGGCTCACCCAAACCTCAGGAGAAATATTGCAGCCCAGGCCCTCATATGTTTCTGTCTCAGTGAATCCCCTATTTACAACCTTCCAAAACAGGCCTGGGTTCTTATGATATACTGCATGTTCCAATTTCTCCCAGGCTAGCTCCTTGAGCTTTAGCTTCCTTGCCCTCAGAGCAATTTTGTACTGAGCCCTCACCTCGCTTACGTGGGCCTTATCTCTTGGATGTTCATTTAAAGGCTTCCTCAGGGATTTCTTTGCCTCATAACAGGGCATGCTAAACCATCCACCATTATACTCACAGGAGGACTTAGCAGCTACAATCAAACAATCTTTGAAAGCTACATTTACTCTAAACATAGCATCCATGTCTTCCCCCGATCTGGGTGATTTTGCCAGAAGTATGCCTGTAATCAGATTTAGGTTTTCACCCACCACCCTCTCTACTACTTGTTGGATATTTACTTGTCTCCAACTAAGTCTCCTACCCTAATTTTTAGTCCTTGTTGAACCTGGCCCTCCCCACCCTGATTTGCGTAAAATCTCAGGAAAATTAAAGAAAATCGTGAGGGGGTTATGATCACTAAAGTGCCTCACTACCACCTCAGCATGCATGACCAAGTTTTTTAAAGATGAGGACACAAAGATGTAATCAATTGTCGTTCCAGCCCCTCTGACTACAAAACTTGGGGCCAGATGTGAGCCCGCAACTTCCATGTTGCAAGTATTCAAAAGACCCAAACTCCATAGGCCCTTAACCAGATCCCTGCCCCTTGGGTCCTGTAATCCCTCAGCTATATCTACCTTGTGATCCAACTCAAAAGGTTTCACCACTGTACTATGCCACCATATATTGGCATTGAAATCCCCTGACACAACAGCACAGAACTCCAAACCAAACCCTCCAATCTACACTTCAAAATCTGAAGAACTGAAAAAAGCACCCTAATTTGACATCCAGAGTCCCAGACAGCATTGTAAAAGTTTACCAACAGGACACTAAATTTATTTGGAAAAACTACCCATACAATCAATATACCCTGATGGTTGCAGGTAATTTGATATGCTTTCGCTATTTTAGGGAATCGGATTCGAGTAACTAGACCCCCTTTAGACGCCCTTCTTGAGGCTGAGCGGCCGGGACTGCAAACCTTTGAAATCCATCCCAGGCTGCCAGCCCATCCGACCAGTTTTCTTGAAGTAGAATTAAATCTTACTGAACCAGAAACCTTATATATTCACGATCTGATAGCTTAGTGTCAAACCCTGCTACATTCCATGAAATAAGACAGCACTTTGTGGTCTTTCCACTCTGATCTTCCATGTTCGTAATAGCATTAGGGGGTTCTACCATGCCCACTAAAGATCTCCATGCAGAGCGTCAATACACCCCCTCCAGGTAAGGAAATAAAAATGCGGTAATTCCCCATACTAGTTGGCTGTAAAACACCCTCCCCTAGATTTGGGTTCCTAGGATTTATTGGAAAATCAACAGCGGCTGCTCGTACTGCTGTCCATATTCTGGTGCATTTAGCACTATTTTCTTAGACCAAAATGCATCCTTGCAGGGGTGCATTCTGCAACAAGAAAGGAGCACTAAAGCAGTGGGAAAATCCTACAGCAAGGGCTGCTCCAGCTCGTTATTGATTTTGCATTTGCACTATTTGTTGGTGCAAAATGTATCCTCATGTTCATTTTAGACATGAGGGGGCATTTTTGTTTTAAGAAAATAATGTTACATACAGAAACACTCTTCTTGCATAATTCCACCTAATCTAGCAGAGTATTTGGATATTTCTGCTTGGATTACTCTACATTGAATTACACAAGTTTTCCCACCCCTACACTTAATCCAATTATCAGCCAAAGCTAACTCACTACCCATACCAACCATCCATCCAGTAGGCCTTACCTCCCTTCACATAACACAATGAAACCAAGTATGACGTTCCCAGCAGATTTCCTTATTGGGCAGTCAAGTGGAGTCAACACATGTAGTCGGCCTTAATTGTGTGGAAAAGCCAGTAGTAACAGGGAGTATTCCTATTAGGATAACTCCTTTCATCATTCATTTTATCCCTATCTCCACCCAGTGTCCCCATCCACTCATGAGAAGTTGCACCTACTTTACCCACTCCACCACTTTTAACATACCCAAACAGATAAACAGTCCTTTACTTACCTATTGGTTTGCTCCATTAATCGCTAACAAGCCTTATTGCACGTCTCAAACAGTGGGGGTGATTCTAACTTCGGCGGGTGGCGGAGGCCGCCCGCCGAAGTTCCCCCACCAAAATACCGCTCCGCGGTCGAAAGACCGCTGAGGGTATTTTGGGATTTGCCCTGGGCTGGCGGGCGGCCGCCAAAAGGCCGCCCGCCAGCCCAGGGCAAATCAACCTTCCCACTAAGATGCCGGCTCAGAATTGAGCCGGCGGAGTGGGAAGGTGCGACGGGTGCAGTTGCACCCGTCGCGTATTTCAGTGTCTGCTATGCAGACACTGAAATACTTTGTGGGGCCCTCTTACGGGGGCCCCTGCCGTGCCCATGCCATTGGCATGGGCACGGCAGGGGCCCCCAGGGGCCCCGCGGCACCCCCTACCGCCATCCTGTTCCTGGCGGGCGAACCGCCAGGAACAGGATGGCGGTAGGGGGTGTCAGAATCCCCCATGGCGGCGCAGCAAGCTGCGCCGCCATGGGGGATTCTAAGGGCAGCGGTAAACCGGCGGGAGACCGCCGGTTTACCCTTCCTGACCGCAGCCAAACCGCCGCGGTCAGAATGCCCTGCGGGGCACCGCCGGTCTGTCGGCGGTGCTCCCGCCGACCCTGGCCCCGGCGGTCTGAGACCGCCGGGGTTAGAATGAGGGCCAGTGTGTTGTGTAAGAATAAAAGATTCACAGGCTCTAAATATGCCATATTAAGTGTCACCTGAAGGATGTAAAATCAAAGTGGGAAAGGGGTTTGCCATTATTTCTCTGCTAGAAGGAAATGCATTCTTGTATGATTGTGAGGAAGGAAATCTGACAGTCAAAGTTACTCCTTTTGTAATTAAAAATGCATGCAATGCAAAATTGGCTTAAAGTTCATGCACAAACGTTTAAAATGGTTATAGAGACTTTTACAATAGCGTTTTATGTTAAGCACCACATTCAGGGACTCATTTACAAGGCCCGTTGTGCAGGGTGGTGCAGCAAGTGCCTTGCTGCACCGCTCTGCACCACCGGGAAAGGCCAGAATGCACTGTATCTGTCCTATCTCCCTGCGCTGGAGCACAAACTGTTGCCATGTGCCAATGCAGGCAACCTTGTATGTTGAAGGGATGAATGTTTTTGTGCAGGAAGGAACAACTTCCTGCACAAAAATAATCTCAAGAGGTGTTTACTCTTTCTATGTGTTCTGTAGAATGACTTGGAAATCAGGGAATGCATCAGATTCCATCAGATTCCATGATTGTTGTGTGGGAATACCCACAGCAACACCCATGGAGCTCCCCTTTCATGCAGTGTCATGCATGAAAGGGGTCCATATTTACAAGGCCATGAAATGCCATGCTAGGTGACTTTGTGTGGCCTTGTAAATATGGGCTGGCACAATGCATCACCGGAGTATCAAAAAAAAATGACGCTCCAGTGACGCAGTGTGCCGCTAGGGCCCCGAAAATTGTAATTGTATTTCTATAGCGCTTAATACCCCTGACAAGGATTTTAAGGACTTTTCATCGAGCAGCACATTACTCCAGAACTCAAAAGGATTAATGGTGGATTAATATAGGGACATATGAGTACAGTATTAGTATTAGTATTAGTATGAGTTGATTTAAGCAGAGGATATTTGAGTTTGTAGTAGGTTTGAAAAGAATAATGGAAGGATAGAGGAGGGAAGAATCCAGAAGTGTTAATTGAGAGTTTATAGTAATAGAATGAGGCTTGGGATGAGTAAAGGAGAGATGGAGGAGGGAAGAGTCTGTAGAAAGGGGTTAGGGAGATCACAGTAGTAGAAGGGCTTTTGGATGAGTCAAGGGTGAGATAAGTAAGGGAGAATATAGTAGTAAACTGAGATTAGGGAAAATCAGGATCAGTAGAGTAAGGAAGAGCTAAGACAGGGTTATTTTAGAGATCATAGTAGTAGAATGGGCTTGGGATGAGTCAGAGAGTGGAGATGGAAGATAGCTTGATAGATGTAGCGGGTGATGAGGGGCAGCGTAAAGCTTACAAGAGAGATTTTTTTAAATATGTATATATATGTTTTTCCTCTTGCGGATGCACAGTAGGACTAAAGTAATAAATAAATACATAAATACACAGTAAGGTAATATATGTGTAAGGAATATAATAATGGATACAGTTTGATATTCAAAGTTGTGTTATATAAACAGAGACTTTAAAGATTAGCAATATTTGAGGTAAATTTATTTGTGTATTTTTCTAACATTATTTTAACCTTTCTCAATTTTTAATAGTGAAATGTTTGCTAATACAATAGTTAGGATAACATTTGCTCATTGTGAGAGCTACAATGGAAGCAGGACTTCATAAGTATCTAACGTGACAACGTATCTAGGAACTATGCAATGACTAGGAACACGTTAAGCATAGAATAGTGTATATGTAGGAGGCTGGCCTGGCTTATAGTGGGTACCTTGTGGTACTTACACTTTGTGCCAGGTTCAGGTATCCTTTATTAGTAGATTAGAAGTGTTCGAGCAGCTTAGGCTGATAGAGGTAGCTATAGCAGAGCAGCTTAGGCTGAACTAGGAGACATACAAAGCTCCAACTATACCAATTATATATCTTAGCACTATATCATAAGAAAACACAATACTCAGAGTTACTAAAAATAAATGTACTTTATTTTAGTGACAATATGCCAAAAGTATCTCAGAGGATATACTCCCTTAGGAGATAAGTAAGATACCCAAATATACACACAAACCAAAATCAGGTAAGTAAACAGGTAGAAAAGTAGTGCAAACACTAGAACACAATAGAATGCAATAGGAGACAATGGGCCTAGGGGCAACACAAACCATACACTCCAAAAGTGGAATGCGAACCACGAATGGACCCCAGGCCTAGTGTAGTGTGTAGAGGGGGGCTGGGAGTGTAAGAAAACACTAAGGGTGTCCAAGATACCCCACCCCAAGACCCTGAAAAGTAGGAGTAAATGTACCCTACTACTCCAGAAGGACAGTAAAGTCGAGATGGGGGATTCTGCAAAGACAACAACTCACTGCAATACACTGAAGACAGATTCCTGGACCTGAGGACCTGTAAAGGAAGGGGACCCATTCAAGAGTCACGCAATTGTCCAGGGGGGGCAGGAGCCCACTAAACCCCGGATAAAGGTACAAAAGGACTGCCTCCGGGTGGAAGAAGCCAAAGATTCTTCAACAATGGAAGGGGCCATGAACTTCTCCTTTGGTCAGAAGATGTCCCACTGTGTAATGGAGGATGGAGAGTTGTTTCCAGGCAGAAAGACCGCAAACAAGCCTTGCTAGCTGCAAGAGTCGCAGCTGAAGGTTTTGGGTGCTGCCAGGGCCCAGGAATGACTAGGAGGTCGTCCCTTGGAAGAGGAGACAGAGGGGGCGCACAGCATCACAGAGAGCCCATGCAGCAGCAGGCAGCACCTGTTTGGTACTCACTTTATTGTACATTTTCTGAATTTCATGTTTAATAGAGTCTCTGACATGGTCAGGCTGCCTGTAAATCTTACTTTTGACAGGTAAGCTGTCACCAGTGTTGATTGTATGCTCACACCAAGTAGTGGTACCTGGTATCAGTGAGAAGAGTTCGGAAAACTGACTTTAAAGATTTATACAGTTTTCTTTCTGCTCAGCAGTAAGACAATCTGCCAGTACTACTCCCTCCACTAAGCCATCAGCTTCAGTGGTGGAGAAGAGATCAGGGAGAAGGTCACTTTCTTCTTCCTGTCCCTCATCAGTTGCCATGAGCAGGGTGAGATCAGCCCTGTCATAGTAGGGTTTTAGGCAGTTGACATGGAGCACCCTAAGGGGGCTCCTGGAAGTGCCCAGGTCTACCAAATAGGTAACCTCACCCTTTTCCTCAACAATTAGATGGGGTCCACTCCATTTGTCCTGGAACGCTCTTGGGGCCACAGGCTCCAATACCCACACCTTCTGTCCTGGGTGGTACTGAGTCAGGACAGCCTTCTGGTCATGCCACTGCTTTTGCAGCTCCTAGCTGGCCTGAAGGTTTTTACTGGCCTTTTTCATGTACTCAGCCATTCTTGATCTTAGGCCAAGTACATAGTCCATAATGTCTTGTTTAGGAGCTTTCAAAGGTTGTTCCCAACCCTCCTTAACAAGTGCAAGGGGACCTCTCACAGGGTGCCCAAAGAGGAGTTCAAAGGGGCTAAAGCCCACTCCATTTTGGGGTAGCTCCCTGTAAGCAAAAAGGAGGCAAGGTAACAGGACATCCCATCTCAGTTTTTCAGGGCGTCCCATTATCATACCTTCGAGACGTTTATTAAACCTCTCAACCAGACCATTTGTTTGTGGATGATACGGAGTAGTGAACTTGTATGTTACACCACACTCCTTCCACATTGCTTTGAGGTATGCAGACATGAAGTTACTACCTCTGTCTGACACCACTTCCTTAGGGAAACCCACCCTGAAAAAGATTCCTAGGAGGGCCTTTGCCCCTGCAGGAACTGTAGTGGTCCTTAAGGGGATGGCTTCAGGATACCTGGTGGCATGGTCCACTACCACAAGGATAAGCCTAATGCCTAGGGTCTAGGGTACCAACTATGTCAACCCCTACCCTCTCAAAGGGCACCCCAACCACTGGGAGTGGAATTAAGGGGGCCTTTGGAGTGCCACCAGTCTTGCCACTGGCTTGGCAGGTCACACAAGAGCGACAAAACTCTTTAGTTTCCTTTGACAAATGAGGCAAGTGAAACAGGGGACCATGCCTGTCCCAAGTTTTAATCTGGCCCAAATGCCCAGCCAAGGGAATGTCATGTGCCAAGGTAAGAAGAAACTCTCTGTATTGTCAAGGGATGACCAATCTCCTGGCAGCTCCAGGTTTAGGGTCCTTTGATTCAGTATACAGGAAGTTATCTTCCCAATACACCTTATGGCTATCAGTGGCATCCTCATTCTGCTGCTTGACAGCTTTCTGTCTCAAACCCTCTAGTGTGGGACAGGTCTGCTGTGCCACACTCAGCTCTTCCATAGCAGGCCCCCCTGCACCCAAAAGCTCAGCAGTGTCTGCTGCCAGTTCATCTGGTGTAGGTTCTGCACAGGGAGGGGAGCCCTCTTCTTCAAAAGAGGGATCTTCTGGTGAGGGAGGGATAGTGGGCAAGGATTTACCCTTGCTACCCCTAGCTTTTGGGAGCATTTGGTCCATTGTTCCAGGATCCTAGTTTCCCTGTCCTTTTTGCTTTTTGGCCTAAGCCCTGGTTAAAGCACAAATATTCCCAGGAATGCCCAGCATTGCTGCATGATCCTCCAACTCCACTTCAGCCCAAGCTGATGTCTCCAAATCATTGCCTAGTAAGCAATCTACAGGTAATTCAGTGGCTACCACATCTTTCTTTGGACCAGTACCCACCCCCCAGTTGAGATTCACAACAGCCATGCGGTGGCTAAGCGTGTTATTGTGAGCATCGGTCACTTGGTACTGCTGATCAAGTAGGTGTTGATCAGGGTGAACCAGTTTCTCTATAACCATAGTTACACTGGCTCCTGTGTCCCTATAGGCTTTATCCTTAACACCGTTGATTAGGGGTAGTTGCTTGTACTTATTACCCATATTAAGGGGACAAGCAACCAATGTGGCAAAGTCGATGCCACCATCCGAGACTAAAACAGCCTCTGTGGTCTCCCTAACAAGACCAACCCCAACTACACTGCCAATAGTGAGCCCAGCTACACCCTTGGATTGGCTTTTTGTAGTAGATTTCCCACCACCACTCCTATTACTAGGGGTACTAGAATTTGCAGTTAGGGTTGTGGTGGTGGGAGTTTTGGTGTTTTTCTTTGGACATTTGGCATCACTTGCACAATGGCCTTTTACTTTACATAAATAACACCAAGGCTTTTCTGATTGTGAGAAGAGGATTTGGACCCACCACCCCCAGAGGATTTTTGTGGGCCTGATGAAGACTCAGAATGTGTTTTTATCTTTGTCCCCACCTTTGTCAGAAGACTTACCATCCTTCTTCTTGCCATCCTTGTCACCCCCTGTATGAACTTTTCTGTTCACTCTTGTTCTGACCCATTTGTCTGCTCTCTTTCCCAATTCTTGGGGAGAGGTCAGATTTGAGTCTACCACGTACTGGTGCAACAAATCGGACACACAATTGTTCAAAATATGCTCTCTCAGGATTCGATTATACAGGCTTTCATAGTCAGTCACCTTACTGCCATGTAACCAACCCTCCAAGGCCTTCACTGAACAGTCTACAAAGTCTGTCCAGTCTTGAGAGGACTCTTTTCTGGTGTCACTGAACCTAATCCTGTATTGTTCAGTGGTTAAGCCAAATCCATCCAAGAGTGCATCCTTCAAAACGTTGCAGTTATTAGCATCAGTTTCTCTGACAGTAAGGAGCCTATTCTTACCCTTACCAGTGAAAGATAGCCACAAGATAGCAGCCCACTGCCTTTGAGGGACCAACTGTACTATACAGGCCCTCTCAAGTGCAGCAAACCACTTGTTGATGTCATCTTATGCAGGTTTCTGGAATCTTGCTCTCTAACAGGATTACTATCAAAAACACTGCTGCTGCCACCATGGGGAAAAAACCCAACCTCTGCCTCTCCCTTTCCACATCCAGAGATTCCCTGTCTAAGGCCAGCTGCTGCTATTTAAGCTTCAGCCTGGCCTCTTCCAACCTCAGCTTTCTGAGTTCCCTTTCCAGTAAGTTATTCTCAGGGTGGGAGGCTTGGGGATTGTGAGACACAGAAGAGATGTGGGAATTGGCAGAGAGAGACCTGTCCATAGCTGGCTGGACCCTAGTAACCTGGCCTTTAGGAGTGAAAGGTGCCCTACTAGAGCGTGACCCCCTCCAACTACCAGTGTCACTAGATGGCCTGCTAGCTAACAGGTCCTTGGAAGAACCCTCCCCAGCAACCTCAGGGGACTCCTCTGTGTCTGACTGGGTACCCCCCTCCTCTGCCTCCTGATCCTGGGATGGGCCAGACTGGTTCTGGTCACTTTCTAGGAGAAGGCTGAGGGGAAGATATTTTGTAGGATTCTTACCAATTGTTAAACCTCTTTCAATGCAAAGACCCCTCAAACTTTTAAAGTTTTGATTCCCATATGTTGCCTGGACAACTGTGGGAGTAAGCTCTACTGCAGACATGACAGAAAAGGTTTAGGACAGAGAGAGAAACACGCTTTTGGAACTTTTTAAGAACAGAGAAAAACTTTTTTTAACTTTTGAAAACTTAAAAAAGTTTTCAGAAACGTTTCAGAAACGTTTTTAGAAAGTTTTAGAGAAGAAATGTTAAACTGTTTAGGTTACTGTGTATATTCTGAAGTATATGTTTTTCTTATGAAAAGCACCAATGACAAAGTGGTAAAGCACTTACAAGTACTTATCCCACCGCTGCACCACCAATGTAGGAGGCTGGCCTGGCTTATAGTTGGTACCTTATGGTACTTACACCTTATGCCAGGTCCAGTTAGCCCTTATTAGTAGATTAGAAGTGTTCTAGCAGCTTAGGCTGATAGAGGTAGCTATAGCAGATCAGCTTAGGCTAATTTGGGAGACATGCAAAGCTCCTACTATACCACTTATATCACTTAGCACTATATCATAAGAAAACACAATACTCAGAGTTACTAAAAAATAAAGGTACTTTATTTTAGTGACAATATGCCAAAAGTATCTCAGAGGATATACTCCCTTAGGAGATAAGTAAAATACACAAAATATACACTCAAACAGGTAGAAAAGTAGTGCAAACACTGTAGAACACAATGGAATGCAATTGGAGACAATAGGCCTAGGGGCAACACAAACCATATACTCCAAAAGTGGAATGCGAACCACGAATGGACCCCAGACCTAGTGTAGTGTGTTGATGGTCAATGGGAGTGTAAGAAAACACTAAGGGTGTCCAAGATACCCCACCCCAAGACCCTGAAAAGTAGGAGTAAAGTTACCCTACTACCCCAGAAGGACAGTAAAGTCGAGATAGGGGATTCTGCAAAGACAACAACTGACTGCAAAACACTGAGATGGATTCCTGGACCTGAGGACCTGTAAAGGAAGGGGGCCAAGTCCAAGAGTCACGCAAGTGTCCAGGGGGGTAGGAGCCCACTAAACCCCGGATGAAGGTGCAAAAGGCTGCATCCGAGTGGAAGAAGCTGAAGATTCTGCAACAACGGAAGGGGCCAGGAACTTCTCCTTTGGTCAGAAGATGTCCCATGGCGTGCTGGAGGATGCAGAGTTATTTCCAGGCAAAAAGACCGCAAACAAGCCTTGCTAGCTACAAGAGTCACAGCTGAAGGTTTTGGGTGCTGCCAGGGCCAAGGAAGGAGCAGGAGGTGGCTCTTTGGAAGAGGTGACAGAGGGGGCGCTCAGCAACACAGAGAGCCCACGCAGAAGCAGGCAGCATCCGCAGAAGCACCTGAACAGGCATTCAGAAGATCTGAGCACAATGGTCAACTTAGCACAACAAAAGAGGGCCCCACAAAGTCGGAGTCCAACTCATCGAGTTGGGCAATGCAGGACGGAGTGCTGGGGACCTGGGCTAGGCTGTGCACAAAGGAAGTCTTGCAAAAGTGCACAGAAGCCCGAGCAGCTGCAGTTCACACAGTACACAGGATTACTGTCTGGCGTGGGGAGGCAAGGACTTACCTCCACCAAATTTAGACAGAAGGACCACTGGACTGTGAGGGACACTTGGATCCAGCTCCTGTGTTCCAGGGACCACGCTGGTCAAGATGAGAGGGGACCCAGAGGACCGGTGATGCAGAAGTTTGGTGCCTGCGTTGACAGGGGGAAGATTCCGTAGACCCACAGGAGATTTCTTCTTGGCTTCCAGTGTAGGGTGAAGGCAGACAGCCCTCAGAGCATGCACCACCAGGAAACAGTCGAGAAAGTCGGCAGGATGAGGCGCTAGATGTTGCTGGTAGTATTCTTGCTACTTTGTTGTGGTTTTGCACGCGTCCTGGAGCAGTCAGCGGTCGATCCTTGGCAGAAGTCAAAGAGGGAAGTGCAGAGGAACTCTGGTGAGCTCTTGCATTCGTTATCTGGTGAGATACCCACAGGAGAGACCCTAAATAGTCCTCAAAGGAGGATTGGCTAAAGAGAAAGGTAAGCGCCTATCAGGAGGGGTCTCTGACCTCACCTGCTGGCACTGTCCACTCAGAGCTGTCCATTGTGCCCTCACACCTCTGCATCCAAGATGGCAGAGGTCTGGGTCACACTGGAGGAGCTGCTGGTCAGGGGAGTGGTCATTCCCTTTTCCTTTGCCCAGTTTCGCGCCAGAGCAGGGCTGGGGGATCCCTGAACTGGTGTAGACTGGTTTATGCAAGGAGGGCACCAGCTGTGCCCTTCAAAGCATTTCCAGAGGCCAGGAGAGGCTACTCCTCTCAGGCCCGTCACACCTATTTCCAAAGGGAGAGGGTGTAACACCCTCTCTCAGATGAAATCCTTTGTTCTGCCTTCCTGGGACTGGGCTGCCCAGGCCCCGGGGGGCAGAAACCTGTCTGAGGGTTGGCAGCAGCGGTAGCTGCAGAGAAAACCCTGGGAAGTTAGTTTAGCAGTAACCGGGCTCTATGCTGGAGACCCGAGATGCATGGAATTGTCACCCCAATACCAGAAAGGTATTTGGGTGACAATTCCATGATCCTAGGCATGTTACATGGCCATGTTCGGAGTTACCATGGTGACGCTATATATAGGTATTGACCTATATGTAGTGCATGCGTGTAATGGTGTCCCCGCACTCACAAAGTCCGGGGAAATTGGCCTGAACAATGTGGGGGCACCTTGGCTAGTGCCAGGGTGCTCTCACACTAAGTAACTTTGCACCTAACCTTCACTAAGTGAGGGATAGACATATAGGTGACTTATAAGTTACTTAAGTGCACTGTAAAATGGCGGTGAAATAACATGGATGTTCTTTCACTCAGGCTGCAGTGGCAGTCCTGTGTAAGAATTGTCTAAGCTCCCTATGGGTGGCAAAAGAAATGCTGCAGCCCATAGGGTTCTCCTAGAACCCCAATACCCTGGGTAACTAGGTACGATATACTAGGGAATTATAAGGGTGTTCCAGTGTGCCAATCAGAATTGGTCAAATTAGTCACTAGCCTGCAGTGACAATTTTAAAAGCAGAGAGAGCATAAACACTGGGGTTCTGGTTAGCAGAGCCTCAGTGATACAGTTAAGCACCACACAGGGAACACACACAGGGCACACTTTATGAGCACTGGGGTCCTGGCTAGCAGGATCCCAGTGACACATAGGCAAAAACAAACATACATACAGTAAAAATGGGGGTACCATGCCAGGCAAGATGGTACTTTCCTACAGTACACATACCCATTTACACATACATTGTATACATACTTGTATATACACTCACACACACACAGACCAATATATATATATATATATATATATATATATATACACACATACACACACACCCACACACACATATATAAATTTAACCGTGAGTAAATATGGATTTGTTAAACTAGCTTAAAGAGTATGTACATGTTTTATTATTATGAAATAGTAATTTTTTAAATAAATACAAATATCTAGATATATACACTTAGGCCCTCATTATGACATTGGCGATAAATCTCGCTTACAGCCACGCTGACGGCCGCCAAGATACCAACGCGGTGATGGATATCCGTTCACCATATTATGACACACACACACACACCAATCCGACAGAATACAGCCACATTCATAAATCCGCCAGACCATCCTGCAAAAGTGGCAGACCCAAAACCCATACCGTTGCGCCAACAAAACAATGCCCATCAGATTATGACCCATGAATCACCACAGCGGACATTCAACGGCGGTAAACCATTGGCAGACCATACCGCCGAGCACAGATTGGACATCGATATACAAAACAACACTACATTGGCCAATATGAAAAACACACACGTGACTCCCATACACACACCACACCCACACACCCATACCACTATAAAACACACATCCACAATACCCACAACCCCTTACAAACACCAATTGCTACCAGGAGACTGAGAAGAAGAGCACAGAGGCAACAAGACAAACAGACCACTCACACCCATACATCCCTCATGCACTCCACAACACACACCCCACCACTTTACTCAACACACTCCCACCAACACACACCACACAACACCCATGGCACCACAATGGCACCCCCGTTTCACTGAGGAGTAGTTAAGGGTCATGGTGGAGTAAATTGTCAGGGTAGAGCTCTTTGGAGCACAGGTACAGCAGATATCCATTGCAAAGGAGATGGAGCTATGGCGGAGAATCATGGACAGGGTGAATGCCATGGGACAGCACCCAAGAACAAGGGACGACATCAGGAAGAGGTGGAACAACCTACGGGGGAAGGTATGTACCATTGCAGCAAGACACCATCTTGCCATACAGAAGACGGGTGTTGGACCCCCACCTCCTCCCCCACAGCTCACAGCATGTGAGGAACAAGTCTTGGCTTTACTGCATCCTGAGGGACTCGCTGTAGTAGCCGGAGGACTGGAAATTGATAAGTCAACATTTAACACTTATCACCTCCCATACCTGCATGCCATCACACCGCCTCACCCTCACTCCCATCACTGTACTCCACCCCACACACTGCACCAACACAAATTACTAACCCCAATGCCAAGCCCTGCATGCCACAGCAATGCATAGACACCAGTCCCAGCCCTGCATGGACACCCATCACTAAAGCATGCACAGCATAGGGAAACTAACATTCCCACAATATATCACCATTCCCAAGCAAAATCTGGCAGGGCAACACCAACGATAGAGGGGAAGCCATGGATGTACAATATGTCATACACATGAAACATAATACATCATTTACATCCCCACAGGTAACCCAGCCAATGTCATTGGAAAGGAGGTGCCACTACTATCCAGTCCCCCAACAGAAAATGCCCCCAGTGATGACAGTAACTCTGGACTTCAAGATATGGAGGACCTACCTGGCCCATCAGGAACCACTGGACAGCCGATCAACCAAGCACAATCACAGTCCACCACACAAACTCCCCCATCAGTATCCAACAACACAGCACCCACCCAGCGTACCCACCCCTCTGTCCCCAGGACACGTCAATCAGCAGTGTGCCCACCTCGACAGGGACCCCAGACCACACCTCACCCCAAAGGCAATCAGGGACCTGGGGTCAGTGGTAGTAGGCACACAGTTCAGGGACAATGGGCACAGGCCAACAGGGAAACTGGGAGGACTGCTATGCGCCATGGGGAGGGCAGGGCCAGGTAACTGACTCTCCAGGAGGCACTCTCCGAGATCCTGGGTGCCTATCAAAAATCCCAGGATACAATGGGCCAGATCATTGACAACCTGCAGGAGAACAGGCGGCTGCAGGAGGGACAGTATTATAGGATCAGGGAGGACTTCCGGCCATCAACACCACCCTGATCTCTATAGCAAGGGAGCTGGCAGACATGACCAACATCATGAGGGAGGCAATAGCACATCAGCGGGACCCTACCACTAGCCAGTCAATTGAACAGCCATCCACCTTCGCTGCTGTTAGTGGCCAGGAGGCCCTGCCACAGAACCACAGGCGACCAGCATCCCTCCCCCTGCAGAAGATGAACCACCCCACAAATGTTCCCTGCGACCCAGACAGAAGCCAAAGACAATTGCCAAGACCACCTCCAGGAAATTAGACTCTCCTGATTGTCCACCTTGTGTCCCACACTGTCACCTTTTCCACCTTGAAATGCCTGCAGCTGTGCTACAAACAGACTGGAACAACACCCTGGACTTTCCTCCAGCATCACCCCATTCCATTGCACTTTTCCCTCAATTTCATAACACTACAATAAACACCCCTGAACACAACTCAAATAGTTGTATGTCATGTGTTGAAACAGTATATTAATGAAAACAGATATATATTTTGCAAATGAACTGTACAGTGTGAGAGCATAGAACTAATGACCTGTAGCTGGCTGTAGTCAGCACAACAGTACACAGATGTCATTGCACTAACATCTGTAAAATGAGAATCCATAGGCAACATTAAGTAGAGGTAAACAGTGAGTAACGCCATCATGCCACAGCCACACAGAATACACCATAGTCATTGAAATGTGAAGTTGCACTGACTCACCTGTGTGCCATTGGAAGTACTGACAGATAGCTGTGGTTATGTTGTCCTCATCCTCATCTTCAGCCTCTTCATCTTCACAGGGGCATCTCCAGTCTCCTCCTGCAGAAAAGGTACATGGCGACTGAGGGCCAGGTTGTGCAACAAGCAGCATTCCACGACTATCTGGCAGACCTTCTTGGGTGAGTAGCAAAGAAATCCACCTGTCAGATGGAGGCACCTGAACCTGGCCTTCAGGAAGCCCAAGGTTCTCTTGAAGATCCTCCTGGTTTGCCCATGTGCCTCATTATAACGTTCTTCACCCCTTGTCCTGGCATTCCTCATGGGGGTCAGCAGCCACAATAGGTTTGGGAACCCAGAGTCACCTCAAGGTATTGAGGGACAACATTTAGCCACACACTATCCAATGAGGTCAACATCAGAGGCATACACTAACATACACTGGGTGGGGACCAAGGCTCACCTATAAGCCACACCCTGTACCTCTGTAGTTGGGCCATCACATTTGGGATGCTCCTATTCCTCAGGACAAAGGCATCATGCACCGACCCAGGATACTTATCATTGACATGGGAGATGTACTGGTCCCCCAGGCATGCCATCTGCACATTCATGGAGTGGAAACTCTTAAAATTCCTAAACACATGTTCATTCTGGGGGGGGGGACAAACACAATATGTGTACTGTCAATCGCCCCAATAATATTGGGGGCATGTCCCATTGCATAGAATCCTACCTTCACAGTGGCCAAATTTTATGTAGCTGCACGTGTGTTTTACCAGGGCAGACAACACCCTTGCCAGCACGATTGAGAAAATTGACTGTGACATTCCTGCTGCCAGGCCCACTGTCACTTGGAAAGAACCTATCACCAGGAAATGGAGCACTGCTAGCACTTGCACAACAGGGGTGATCCCAGTCAGATGATGGATAGATGACATCAAGGCAGGCTCCAACTGGGCACACAGCTCTGTGATTGTGGCCCTGATAGTCTATAGGTGAGGATAATTTGCCTGCCTTCCAGTGTAGCTATGTCCACCAGGGGTCTGTACCTGGGGTTTTGTCTCCACCTCCTATTCATCTGCAGCGGTAGGTATCTAAGGGTCACAAGAGTGAGTACGCTGTAACAACTGAACCACAACAGCAGTCCACATGGTGCACCTATGTATTGAGATAGTGTAAATGTTTAAGTATGTGCCAATTCAATCTGTGATGCAGTAACTGTCAATAGGCCTATTCCCCCCCCTCAAATGGCGACCGCCTGTCCTGTATGGAGGGACAGGGGGAAGTGAGGTAATTTCGCCAATTTTGGGCGTTGTGGCGGTAGTCGGTCTAGCAACGCCGTGCAATTCCTCATTGGATAATATTGGGCCCTATTGAGTACAGTGACCAATGTGGATGTATGCCGGCGGTGATGGTGTGTACCGCCGTGGACTTCACCACCATTTTCTAACTCAATCCTCACTTGTGTCCTGACCTTCAACAGGAGAAGACCTACACTGCGTGTGCTGCTGTGGCCTGCGCCTGGAAAACTACCATGGCCCGTGTGACCGGGGAAAGGGCCCCAGTCTTCACTTCGCAGGAGTTGGAGTGACTGGTGGATGGGGTCCTACCCCAGTACGGACAGCTGTATGGGCCTCCAGACCAACAGGTGAGTAAACTTTGGGCACGATGCATGTGGCATGGATACATGGAGACGTGTGTGAAGGCATGGTGTAAGGGTGGGGGACATTCTCTCTTGGCGGTGTACATGTTGTGGGCTGGCCTATGTGTGTGCCAACGGTGATTGAATCGGGCATGGCGGGTCATGTGTGTGACAGGCTGGACTGTTAGTTTAATGTAGTTCTCCTGTATGTATTGCCTCTGCAGGTCAGCACCCATCAAAAGAAGGGATTATGGCCTGCTATCGCCAAGGAAGTGCTGACCCTGGGGGTCTATGGCAGGCGGAGAACTAGCTGTCGGAAACGGTGGGAGGACCTGAGATGCTGGGCACGGAAGACCACAGATGCCCAGCAGGGGATGGTCTCCCAATAAGGAAGGGGTGCCGGTCAGACCCTGCCCCTCCCTGGTGGCCCGCATAGTGGCATTGGCCTACCCTGAGCTGGATGGGCACTTGAGGGAATCACAGCAGTCACAAGGGGGTGGGTACAGTGGGTATCAATACATATTTTGGCTGGTGGGGTGGTATCCGGGTGGTGGATGTATGTTAGTTGGTGCCTCTAAGGCCAGGCCAGACATTGCAGTGTGGGTCATCTGAAGCGGTAATGGGTGTATGGGAAATACAGGTAACCTAGCTTGTTAGCAGTCTATTTCAGCCAGGGCATTGTGGGTCCCAGGAGTGCTGCAGTTGGTGGTGTGTGGTCCTCATCCTGCCTTAGTTACTAACCATATCAATGGTAATGCAATTCATATTGCTTAGGCCTGTTCCCTGTGTGTGACTGTGATGTGCATTCTAATAGTGGTGTTGGGGCGGTTATTGACCAAGTGTATCCTTTGTCGACCCCCTTTCTTGTTTTGCCATCCTGTCCTTGTGTGCAGGGGCATCGGCAACAGAGGGAGCTGCATCCCAAAGGACCCACGAGGCAGAGTCCACTGACGCCGAGGGGACCAGTGTGACGGAGGGTGAGGGCAGAACCACAGCGGAGACAGGAGGAGACGACACAGACTCAGATACCTCCTCCGATGAGAGCTCCCTGTTGGTGGCGGACACCTCTGGACCACCCCAGCTGCAGGTACATCTGCCACCCCCTGTACCAGCACTGCCCTCCCAGTAGCGCCTCAGTGAGTTGTCCGTGCCAGCTCACCCAGGAGGGTGGGCATCTCCTTTGCCCCAGGCACCTCAGACCCTGCCACAGTCAGCCCTGCTGCCCTGAGTGAGGAGGCTATTGACTTCCTGCGATCCATCTCTGTAGGGCAATCCACCATTGTGAATGCCATCCAGGGGCTGGCATCACAGATGCAGCAATGCAATGCAGTCCTGGAGGGCATTCAAGGTGGATTGGCGACCCAACAGAGATCGATTCAGGCTCTGGCCTACTCTCTGATGGCAGCCATTGTCCCTGTTTCTACTGTCCCCACTTCAACTTCCACTTCCCATTCCCCTCAACCCCAACCCATTCCAGGAACACATACAGACTAGCATGCACACAAGACAGCACACAAGAGTGGCACAGGCAAACACAAGCACCACACTTCATCCCACAGGCACTCATGCAAAGACCATACAGTTGCAGACACGACAACATGCACTGCCTCCACTGTCTCCCCCTCCTTCTTCTTCTCCACCTCCCTCCCAGTCACATCCACACACACACCTGCATGCACTATATCTATATCCACTACCAGCATCACCACAACAAGCATAACATAACATAACATAACATAACAGCAAGCAGAACACACACCTCACTGGCAGACACCTCCATAACAGCCATGCACGCATCCCCTGTGTCCTCTCCAATCCTGTCTGCCCCTCCTCCTAAAGGACACAAACACAAGCTTTCACACACCCAACAGCCATCCACGTCACATCAGCATACTGCCCATGCACCTCCACCCAAGTCCAGCAGACGTACACCTCCAACAACCACTCCCTCATCCTCCACTCCCATTACTCCTTCCTGCTCCAGCCCCACCGTCCCTAAAAAGCTTTTCATTTCTGAATTTGACCTCTTCCCTACCTCTCCCCTGTCCTGCCCGTATGGGCAGGGTACCAAGGACCCAGCACAGTACCTCAGCCAAACAGTCCACGGGGACAGTGGTAGCACCACCTACTCATGCTGGTATGGATACCACACCTCCATCGCAGAAGAGGAAGGAGCCAGCACCACCAGGGAAGAAGTGGAAGGGGCCTGCACCATCTGTAAAGAAGGGGGAGGAGCCTGGACCACCTGTAAAGAAGGAGAAGGAGCCTGCACCACCTGGAAAGAAGGGGAAGGGGCCTGCACCACCTGTGTAGAAGGGGAAGGAGCCTGCACCACCAGGCAGAGAGGGGAAGAGCCCATCCACCCCTGTCAGGAAGGGTAAGGGATCCATGCCCCATGTTCAGGAGGAGACGAAGCACTCTACGCCAGCGGAGGCTGTCAGGCTGACACTGCTGCCACCACCGGCTGTCACTGGATCCCACTGCGAGCTGAGGAAGTACAGCCATCAGAGAGTGCAGAGGCTGCCCAGTAGGCTCCTCCATCCACCACCACAGGGCAGCCATCAAAGAGTGCAGAGGCTGAGCAGGAGGCACCTCCATCCACCACCACAATGCAGCAGTCATCGCCAGCGGACATCATGTAGGCCACACTCCAGGGGCTGCTGTGTGAGTTGCTCCCTCCAGAAGCAGTGGGCAAGTCACCCACCTGAGAGACTGTGGCCTTGCACTCCCCAGGACAAAGCAATGGGCATGTAGCCCCCTCCAGAAGCAGTGGGCAAGTCACCCACCTGAGAGACTGTGGGCTTGCACTCCCCAGGACAGAGCAATGGGCATGAATCCCCCTCCAGAAGCAGTGGGCGATTCACCCACCTGAGAGACTGTGGCCTTGCACTCCCCAGGACAGAGCAATGGGCATGGAGTCCCCTCTAGAACCAGTGGGGAAGTTCCTGTATTCTGCTGAGGTGCCACCCATCCCCCTGAGGTACCTTACCACTTGCAAGATGATGCCTCTGCAGTGTCCTCTACGGATGTGTCAGGACACAGGTTGGGTCTTGGACTGTGCCCTGTGGCCTTGTGCACCCTTATGACTTTGGACTGGGCATTGGGCCTTTATGTACATCTGTAAATATATTTGGTTTGTGTGGTGGGTTTTTCTATGCTAATACATTGTCAATCTGGTCTGTGTTTTATTATGCAGTGTGTCGTGTGTCATTGATTTACGTGTGCAGCTGGTTGTGTGTATGGTATGTTTGTGTCAGGTGTGTGTCACTCTCGTTTTCATACCACCCTTCCTTGTGTGCTAGGTTGCTGTACTCACCGTTGTCGTCTTCGTTGGATTTGGTGTTCCAGGTGGAGCATGATGTAGAAGATCATCGGGAAGACTTGCAGTTCGGGTTCTATGGTGGCGTAGTTCTTCCCTGTGTCTCCAATGGTGAGTGCTTTCACTTCTTCGCTCTGTTTCCACCAGGCTTTTGTTGGTATTGGTACCGCCCCAGAAAAGGTGTCGGTGTGCTATGTCATAATATGGTGGTTAGTACTTTGTCTTCCGCCTGGCTGTTGTTGGCTACCACTGTGGTGAATGTTGTTTCTGCCCTGCCGGTTGCTGTGGTACATTGGCTGTCTATGGGAGTTATCACCGCCATGGTCATAATTTGGAAGAAGTTACCACCTGTTGGCGGTATTACCGCCAGTCACCACATGTGAGTATTTCTGTTTTGGAAGCATTCAGTTTGAGATGGCTCAATGTCATCTACCGATCAACAACTCTGAGACAACTGAAGATTTGTGAGTCTCCAATGTGTTTGGAGTATTCCAATTTAAGGAGTATTTGTATGTCATCTGCATAGTTGTAGCATGTGAGTTGGAATTAATTGATCAATTCTGGTAATGAGATCATATAGGTGTTGAAAAGCATAGGTGAGATGATTGATCTTTGAGGGACCCCTGCTTTTGTGAAGTAGAGTTTGGACAAGAGGGTGGAGAACAGATTAAATTTGTTCTGTTCTGAAGGTAGGATGTGATCAAGTCAAGAACAATTCCTTGTATGCCAGATCTGTGGAGTTTTTGAATTAGATTGCCATGGTCAGCAGTGGCAAAGGCAGCTGAGAGGTCCAAGAGAAGTAGTGCAGCAACTCCATTGCGGTCGACTGTGTAGTTCAGATCATCCCAGATTGCGATGAGTACAGATTCAGCGCCTCTTTTTGGATGGACTCCAGTTTGGTAGTCTGAAAGTATGGAGTTATCTTCAATGAATTGTGACATCTGGGTGAATGCTGCTCTTCCTATCAGTTTGCCCAGGAAAGGTCCACATGTAATCAGTCTGTAGTTATTGGGTTCCTATTGATCCAGCTTTGTTTACTTTAATAACGGGCATATGTATGCCTTTTTAAGGTCTTCAGGAAAGGTTCCGATAGTTAAAGAATTATTATTGATTCTTATTACAAGTGTGGCAGCAGAAGTAGATAAAAGAATGTTATTGAAGATGTGTGAAGGACAAGGGTCGGAAGGGCTGCAGAAAGGCCTGCTTGTCTTGACCCAATCCATAAATTCACTTTGTGATATTTGTTTGAAGGAGTGCAGATGGTGGGTAGGTTTATTCTTGAAGGGGATTTTTAGGAAACAGGTTGGTGCTGGTGGTTTTTCCCTGTTTTAAATAGGAGCCCAATGTGTCTGCCTTAGTTAAGTAATGATTTGCCAGTTTGTATGTGAATTCTTGAATTCAAAATTTGTTGAGGATTTGATAAATCTCTTTATTAGCAGAAATAGCCTTTTGAATTCTGAGTAGTACCTTTTTTAGCTTCTTTGATTGATGGTTTGTATATTTTGTTAAGTTTGTGTAGGTGAAATTTGTCTTGAAAGTTGTTTGTTTTGAGCCAGGTTGATTGCAGCCTTCTGATGTATAGTTTTATCTTTTTTATTTATGCATTACTCCAAGTTGTTGGTCTTCTTTTGTCCTGTTAATTTTATTTTTGAGTGGTATTAGGATACCAAAATCTTCCTGTAGCCATTCAAAGTTTTGGAACGTAATTTATTGTATCTAGATCTGTGTTGGCTGTTACTTATATTTCTAAGTCTTGAGTTTGTTCCATGGTCGATAAATGGATGTATGTAAAGTTGGTTTGTAGTGTTTTATGTTGGAAAGTTACCAAATAGTGGTCTGACCATGTGACTGATGTGATGCTATGAACAGTAACTAGTTGTGGGTTTGCAAAAATGATGTCTAGGATGTGTCCAGCGATGTGTGTGGGATTGTGTACAATCTGACGTAGGTTCAATGTGCTTAGGCCTGTGGTGTTAGTTTTTGGACATGGCATACTGGGTTTGTCAAACCAAATGTTTAGGTCCCCAGGAATGCAGAGGTTGGAGTTTAATTTTAAAATGTTTGAAACTGTGTCTAGAAATGTGTCTGGGAATGTTAAGTTGTTAGGCACAGGTCTATAAAGGAAGAGGAAGTTGGTTTTGGGTTGCATCTGTGACGAGGGCCTCACAACCTTGTATGGAAATGTTTTCTGTTTTGCTGAGATGTATTGCTTTTTTGGATGTAGTAGGTAGTCCACTTTCTCTTTTGCCTATATGGTTTTCTGTGATGGTTTGATAGCCTGGAGGAATGGCTTCATACAACACTGGGGCCATGTCATCTCTCAACCATGTTACTGTTATGAATAGTAAGTCAGGTTGTGTGTCAGTGAGAAGGTCATAGATGGGTTGCTTGTTTTTTTAGCGTGATCGAGCATTTATGAATTTAAAAAATGTGTTTTGGTGGTGGTGTCATTTTGTTTTGGAGAAGGGTGAGAGTATATTTTTAACTTGTAGCACGTGTGTTATTAGCTGTGATAACTGTATGAGGGTCACAATAGTGTTTTTTTCTATATTGTGTTCCTCGTCCAGCAGACTTAGGAGGCATGTTTTTGGGTCTGTCTTTGTTGGTGACGGGCCTGGTGGCTGAGAGTGATATGATCAATTTAGTTCTTTTTGTAGAGTAGCCTTGTTGTGTAATAGACAGGTGGATGCAAAGTTGCTAAGAGTGGCATGTTGTTTATTTTGTTTGCATCTGTGTATGGTAGAAGGAGTATGGGTTAGGGGTTGTGGAGGATCATGAGGATCATAATTTAAGGCTCTAAATTGTGCAATGGATGAGAGGTAGGTGAATGAATGTTTCTGTGTTGGGGTGTATATGGTAGATGTTTGTGAAGAGTGAGAATTTTGGAGTCAAGTTTGGTCAGGATTTGTATTATTTGTGTAGTAATGAGGGTGGGAGTGGATGTAACGGAAAGTATTATGAAAGTTGGTGGTATTTTGATGTGCTGATATGTGTGGTTTGTTTATTTTTTGTGAAGTAGTGAGAGGAGATATTGATGTAGTGGTTTTCTGTGAAGGATTTACATGTAAGTTACTGTTGGTGAGTGGTTTTTGAATAGTACAGGGGGTGGTGATGTGTTTTTGAGAAGATGATATGAGGTGTTTAGGGGGTCTGAACAAACATTAACCTCTCGTGTGCCTTGGACGAGGTGACCTCGTCCAAGGCACCGGTTCTCGGGTGCCTTGGACGAGGTCACCTCGTCCTACACCGGGGAACTGGGGGGAGCGCTAGCGCTCACCCCCTGTGCTCCCCACCCACCCCCCCAAGGCAGGGATGGAAAGGGAAGCCCTTCCCCTTCCACCCCCCCGCCCCACCCCACCCCCCTTGTAATGTCAGCGCGCGAGCGCGCGCTGATTTGTCACAGGGCCTCCCCCATCGCGCCGGAAGCTCAGCTTCCAGCGTGATCGAAAGAGAAATGCTTTGCATTTCTCTTTCGATCACGTGAGGGAGGCCCAGAGAGGCTTCAAAGGGAAGGAAATGTATTTCCTTCCCTTTGAAGTCTCTCTGAGCGTTTCAAAAGCCGGATTGCTTCCAATTCGGCTTTTGAAACCCCACTAGACACCAGGGATCATTTTTTTTTTATTTTTTTTATTTTTTTGAGGTGGGGAGCGACCCTTAGGCAAGGGTCGCTCCCCTAGGGGGCAAATTTATTTTAGCCCATTTCTGCCCCCCTGGGGGGCAGATCAGCCTATTTTGATTAGGCCGATCTGCCCCCAGTGGGGGCAGAAACCACTAGGCACCGGGGATTTTTATTATTTTTTTGTTTTACAGATGGGGAGCGACACCTTGGACAAGGGTCACTCCCCTGGAGGGGCAAATTTATTTTAGCCCATTTCTGCCTATTGTTATTAGGCCGATCTGCTCCCGGGGGGGGGGCAGAAACCTCTAGATGCCAGACCAAATTATTATTATAAATTTTTATTTTTGTTGCCTGTTTTTTTAGAGATGGGGAGCGACCCATTAGGCAAGGGTTGCTCTCCTGGGGGGCAAATTGTATTTAGACCATTTCTCCCCCCCTTGGGGGCAGATGGGCCGATTTTAAATCAATCTTCCCCCAAGGGGGCAGAAACCACTAGGCACCAGGGATTTTTTTTTGGCGCCAATGTCACGCAGGGGGAGCGACCCCGTAGGCAAGGGTCGCTGCCGGGTAGGCACTGTTTTCTATGAAAAAATGTGATGTGTCCACGTTGTGTTTTGGGGCATTTCCTGTCGCGGGCGCTAGGCCTACCCACACAAGTGAGGTATCATTTTTATCGGGAGACTTGGGGGAACGCTGGGTGGAAGGAAATTTGTGGCTCCTCTCAGATTCCAGAACTTTCTGTCACCGAAATGTGAGGAAAACGTGTTTTTTTTAGCCAAATTTTGAGGTTTGCAAAGGATTCTGGGTAACAGAACCTGGTCAGAGCCCCACAAGTCACCCCATCTTGGATTCCCCTAGGTCTCTAGTTTTAAAAAATGCACAGATTTGGTAGGTTTCCCTAGGTGCCGGCTGAGCTAGAGGGCAAAATCTACAGGTAGGCACTTTGCAAAACACACCTCTGTTTTCTGTCAAAAATTGTGATGTGTCCACGTTGTGTTCTGGAGCATTTCCTGTCACGGGCGCTAGGCCTACCCACACAAGTGAGGTATCATTTTTATCGGGGGACTTGGGGGCACGCTGGGTGGAAGGAAATTTGTGGCTCCTATCAGATTCCAGAACTTTCTGTCACCAAAATGTGAGGAAAACTTGTTTTTTTAGCCACATTTTGAGGTTTGCAAAGGATTCTGGGTAACAGAACCTGGTCAAAGCCCCACAAGTCACACCATCTTGGATTCCCCTAGGTCTCTAGTTTTCAAAAATGCACAGGTTTGGTAGGTTTCCCTAGGTGCCGGCTAAGCTAAAGGCCAAAATCTACAGGTAGGCACTTTGCAAAAAACACCTCTGTTTTCTTTAAAAAAATGTGATGTGTCCACGTTGTGTTTAGGGGCATTTCCTGTCACGGGCGCTAGGCCTATACACAGAAGTGAGGTATCATTTTTATCGGGAGACTTGGGGGAACATAGAATACCAAAACAAGTGTTATTGCCCCTTGTCTTTCCCTACATTTTTTCCTTCCAAATATAAGAGAGTGTGTAAAAAAGACGTCTGTTTGAGAAATGCCCTGTAATTCACATGCTAGTATGGTCACCCCGGAATTCAGAGATGTGCAAATAACCACTGCTCCTCAACACCTTATCTTGTGCCTATTTTGGAAATACAAAGGTTTTCTTGATAGCTATTTTTCACTCTTTATATTTCAGCAAATAAATTGCTATATTCCCGGTATAAAATGAAAACGCACTTCAGGGTGCAGCTCATTTATTGGCTCTGGATACCTAGGGTTCTTGATGAACCTACAAGCCCTATATATCCCCGCAAGCAGAGGCGTCCAGCAGACGTAACGGTATATTGCTTTCGAAAATCTGACATTGCAGGAAAAAGTTACAGAGTAAAACGTAGAGAAAAATTGCTGTTTTTTTCACCTCAATTTCAATATTTTTCTTTTTCAGTTGTTATTTTCTGTAGGAAACCCTTGTAGGATCTACACAAATGACCCCTTGCTGAATTCAGAATTGTGTCTACTTTTCAGAAATCTTTAGGTTTGTGGGATCCAGCATTGGGTTCATGCCCATTTCTGTCACTGACTGGAAGGAGGCTAAAAGCACAAACATTTTTAAAAATGGGGTATGTCCCAGTAAAATGCCAAATTTGTGTTGTAAAATTGGGTTTTCTGATTCAAGTCTGCCTGTTCCTGAAAGCTGGGAAGCTGGTGATTTTAGCACTGCAAACCCTTTGTTGATGCCATTTTCAGGGAAGAAAACCACAAGCCTTCTTCTGCAGCCACTTTTTCCCATTTATTTTTAAAAAACGAAATTTTCACTGTATTTTGGCTAATTTCTTGGCCTCCTTCATGGGAACCCACAAAGTCTGGGTACCTCTAGAATCCCTAGGATGTTGGAAAAGAAAGACGCAAATTTGGCTTTGCTAGCTTATGTGGACAAAAAGTTATAAGGGCCTAAGCGCGAACTGCCCCAAATAGCCAAAAAAAGGCCTGGCACAGGAGGGGGAAAAGGCCTGGCAGCGAAGGGGTTAAGAGTATATTGCATTTGATTGCTGGAAGAGGTAATATGTGTGGTGGAGTGGAGGGTAAGGATTGTATGGTTGTGTGTAATTTGTAAAAGAATGAGGAGGGTGTTGGTGGATATTTTGATGGAAGGCTGAGTACAGGTGTTGTCATGGTAAAAAGGGGTCTGGTAAGGAGCAAATAGAGAATAGTGCTGGTGTTTTGTATGAACAGGGAGTTATGTAGAATGTGGCTTTGTGTTGTGTGGGCGATGTGTGGATGTGTTAGTGGTAATGGACAGAGTTGTGTTTGGTTGGAGAATGAAGGTATCTTAATGTTGTAGTGGTGGTGGATATGTGTATGGGTGTGGAATGTGGGGTTTTGTGGTTGTTGTTGAGACATTGAAATGTATATAAGGTTTGTTTGTGGTCTATGAGTTGGATGCCTTTGCTGATATTGTGTTTGGATGTTGCCCTTTTGGCAAATGAAACCATTGCCCTAACCCTAAGTTAGATTTCTAACCCTAGGTCAATGGGAGACCTGGCTCTATGAACCAATCACTACCCTAGCCCTGACTGGCAATCATAACAGGACCCCCAAAAATTTAAACCAATAAAAACCCTAGCCCTAGCACCAATCAGAACACAAACCATATGCCTTAATCCAGTAGAAATATGACCCCAACAACAACCCACAACAAAATATGCAACAACCAACAGAAACTTATATGGGCCAAGTACCTTACGCCCAAGACCCTGTGGAAGGAAGATGCTCCTCGATTCAGAATCTACTTGGATACAGACAAGCAGAATCTACTCTTCCAGGCTAGCAGAGTCTACTTCACAGGCAAAGGACAGATCACAAACCACTGAACTACTGCTTCTAACCCATTTAAATATTTGTTTTTTAAAGGGAAAAACAAGTGGTGCATACAGTTTCCAAACACAGTTTATATCATTGAGCAGATTAAGCACTCTCATAAGCACATTCTAGTTAGCCACTGAGGTGTATGTAGCCTTGTGAAAAAGATGGTGGGGGGGAGCTTGAGACAGTATTTGTGAAAACTAGAAGGGAAATTTCAAACAGTCACGGGTAAAAAAAAACAACAGCAGTTTAAAAGCACCAAGTTTGCTGACACACAGGGAACCTAATATACACAGACACACTATTTTAACAAATAACAAAAATGCACAGAAAGTCTGGGCTTTTACCAGTCTCCTAAGGCTTTAGCTCACTGGGCTGTATTAGGGCACAGGTAAAGCTGGGCTCACAAAATGGAGGTTGCTGTCTTGGGGTTCCCTCAACAAACTTAGAGGCCCACTGCAGGTGTGAGGGGCAGTCTCAGACTGCCTGGGAGCTAGGGAGGCAATCACCAGGCCCAAGCCCATGTGGGGAGGGAGGTGCTCCTAGAATCTCCTTGGATACAGACAGGCAGAATCCACACTGCCAAGCTAGAAGAGTCAACTTTCCAAGTAAGGGATATGTCACAAACCACTGAAATATTGCTTGTCGTGCACTCAAATATATGGCTTTTTCAAGGCAAAAACAAGTGGTGCAAACACTTTCCAAACACAAATGAGGCCCTCAGAATATAATCTATATTGTACTGTGGCAAAGGTGACTTGGCTGAGGTGCTTTCTATACTAAAGCACTGTGGAATCTGGTCTGGCTATGCTAGTCTATGCAAAAGTGAATTGTGGAAACTTGCATGCTTAAAGCTGTTTACTCCTAACACTATTGTTCAAAGTTCCTGGCCTTGGTACTTAAGTGCTTTTCACAGCCTCGTCCTGCACTGCTTTTGACTTATTAAACACTCATGCTATGTTCTATGGCATCATTGATAACAGCAGTGTTGACAACTTAAATGACATCATTGATGACAACACTATGCATGGTGAGGGTGTGAGCTATAGATACTTCAAGTCACATATAACTGGTGAATGTCAGTGTTTTTTCTATTTCAAAACAAGGCATTCAAATTGCTATTTTCACTTCAATGTCACTTTAATCTTTGGTGGTTTCATTGGAAATGAAGTTTTTTTTAGTGTATGCCTAGCCCTCACTGCGTACTGCCATCAGCATTTTGTTGGAGGCAGCATTCACCCTGTGCTCCTGCAAGACTCTCTCTGTATCAGAGTGGCCAGCACTAGCCCCTACGAGAGTCCTCCTTGATTGGGGCACCACAAAGAAAATCAGCATCAGTGTCCTCCTCCCCTTTCCCTTATACTTTATTTTTTTCATAGTCAGGACTCGATGATTGAGCCCTTGTCCTATTATGATGGCCTCAACATTTCTCTTCATGCTGCGACCAGCCAATCAGTGTGTGAGGGAATTGCAGGCACTCCTCATTCCCACTGGAGTGAAGCAGCCGATTGGGAAAAAACAAACCCTGTCAATCCGATTGCTATATTACTATTGAAGTTCCATGCATGCAGGAAACTTAATTGTGTAAATATCCATAATTTCTGACCCTTAATTTCTCAAAAACTACAAAATGGATTTGCACAAAATCAGAAAAAGCATATCTTCTGGGTAAAGATCTATCTTTCTGCCAAATTTGGTTCAATTTCCTTCAGCCATTTTCACTGTATCGGTGTCTAAATTTCCGAATACAAATTGCTTTGGGAAATTACATGTTTTGACTCCCCCTGCTTGACAGATCACTCTGAAACTTTCACAGAGGGGTTGAAGATCTTTTTTTTAATCTGATGTAACTCCAGGCCTGAAAACAGCACTGCAATTTCACCCTACTCTTCAAAACTATATTTGCAAATGTGACGATATTGCTGAACGTACCATCTCTAATCTCCTGTTCCTGAGTAAGATCATGAAAAGTGAAGTGATGTGATGAGACAACTAAAAGATTGGCAACTCATCTAGCTTCAACATGACGACAAGTCTGAATTCAAACCTGGGAGCAGCATCAGATCACTCTTAGCCAGCAACAAAGAGGAGTTCTTTCTTTCAAAGGAAGAGAGCAAATCCATTGCTTAAACTACTGCAGACTGAACAATTCTGATTGAAAGTCTAGCAAGATAAGCAGGAATCACAACCAAAATTAGCCAAAGGAAACATGGTCCAATGATTTTAGATCTCATACTGTTTGTTTCATATCTGAGTTTGCCCTGTGGTACAACTTCTAGATCAATGCTGTGTGAATCAGCAGAGAATGTAGATGACACATAAATCCACTTTATGCTGGACAACAAAACTTAAAACCCAATTTACATAACTGAATGAATAAACCTTCTGCTTTTTTGGATACGTTTTCTTTGCATGAACATGGCCAACACAAGGTTTCAAGCAAGAAACGGTGCCTGAACCCTTACCCTTCAACTTGTCCACATGCATGTTACCCTTCTTTCAACTTTTTTACAAGTAAGGCTTTATCTATCTCTCCTTCTTTTTCATATGTGTCATTTGTGTGATGTGTACTGCTCTGAAACAACAAACATCAGCACATACCTCCTTATACAGCTTCCAAACAAATAACCACTGCAGCACCTGCTCCAATGGGCATCCCAGTGCAAGGTGAAGCCTTCCAGATTGGTTGAGCTTTGAGATGTCAGTCATTATTTTCATGGTCTTCTAGAAATGCCAGGTAGGCAGAAAATGCAGGGCAGTGAGTATTTTCACATTACCAGAATGGAGTATGAACAGCTTTTTGCTAATGTTGGTGTCCTATTCCATTGCCTTGCTGTGCTCTTTATCATATCTGGAGGCAAGTGATAGCTCCCAGGCAGTATCCATCAACCATTCAAAAGAGTGCAATATGTTGGCTTTCTATCCATACTCTACTCACCACATTACTCCTGATAATCGGGGGCAGAGCTATAGATTGTCGCCAATCCAAGAGGAATGTGGAGAAATGTATTTGGACTTGAGAACACTTTACTTATTGTCTATAACGCAACCCATTATAAGTATGTGTTTTTGCATTTTTCATGAGTGGCCTGTGAATGGTGTATGACAGCCTTCAAAGTTGGATATGTTTACATATCAGCTCCCATGCAGGATGGCCTTAGAATACTACTGCAGATGACTTGAAAGTTTACCTTAAAAGGTTTGGTTTCTTCCTAGCCCACTTGCTGTGTCAGGTGGTTTGCATTGCCCTTCTTGGATCACTCATTCATTGTATGTAGATATTACCTGTTCTCTAGAGGTTGCTTCAAACAGCTGCTGTTTCAGGAGACAGTGGGTTGCAATGCAAGGCTCTGTGTTGGAGAAGCATCGCTCAGCAGCAGTTCTGATGAGGCCATGGACAGGGCTTTCAGATGCAAGGTCCTGCATCATCATTGAGGATGCCTTTGGGGATGTGTCTCACAGCAGCAGTTCCGATGAAGGGGCTGCAAGGAGATCATGCTGCATTAGTTCTGCCACATAGAACATCCAGGCCCAGGTTGAAAGGTCCAGTGCAAGGGTGGCATCACTTAGGGGGCAAGACTCACATCAGGCAAAGTCCAGTTGCCAAGGTTAAGATAGTTGGAGCCTTTTCTGCCCCTAAGGTTCTAATCAGGAGGCAAGCCAACTAGCCCTTTGTTAAAGAGCAGCTAATCACCTGAAAACCAGGTCATCTGCAGGGGCAAAGCCTGTTCTCCTAACCTCCTGAAATACATTTCAGTGCTGCTGATTCCAACAGGAGCCCCCGCAAGTGTCTCAAAAGGGAAAGGAATTTGGAAAAGAGAGAGATTCACAACACTGCACTACTTGTCACCAGGTCCAACTGGATGCGCGATTCTTCAGATGATGGAGGATTGACATTGGAGCCCCTGAAATTTGGTTTTCTGTGATGAATTACAAGAAGCAGGGTATTAGCAAAACTATCTGCTGCTGGAAACCTGTGTCACAAATAGGATTCATTAAAACATGTGCAGTACACAAATAGTTTACTGCTGTTAATCTCAGTGCATTCACCTGATACTAATAAGCACATTGGCTCTTTCTTTCTTCTCACAGGATAGTATCTGCGAAAGGTACAGTAATCTGAATGTCTTTCAAACAATATAAAGAGTTCTCCAAGTCTCTTGCATGGGTCAGGCACCCTCTAATAAGTTCTGCATAACAACTCTACTATATAAACAAATGTAATACCAATAGCATGAAAACAAAAGCAAGTTCTCCTTGCAAGGAACTGTTGTCACTGTGAATAAACAAAGCAGTAGATATGATATTTTCATTGGTGTGAACTGTCACTTTCTGATATAGTAACGCTATAATACAAAAGAGGCATAACACTAGTAGCATGAAAACAGAAGCATCAAGTAATTCTCATAATGAACTGCGTGATCACTATTGCAGTAGAACAAGAAATAACAAAGGGGAAGATTGTGATGTTTTGACACTCATCAAAATCTCCTAACAAAAGTACTCAAGTCCCAATTCGCAATCTTTAAAAAAGTTTTTACAAGGCCACTGCCTTAAAAGTTGTTCAACCCTCTGTCAAGTCTGTTTGCACAGAGAGCTCCTCAAAGTCACAGAAAGGCTTGCATACACGCAATCTCAGTTCTCTGAAAGTTGAAGCAAGCAATAAATCACACACAAAAACAGGTCTCAGACAGGGTGCTCTACCTCACTGACAGACAAGGGATCTTTCACTGAAGATACTAGCTGTCAATAAGTCAGGAGGTCAGTGGGCAGGGCTCACAGGAAAATCGAAAGAGCTGAGGGCTCCCCTTGAAGAAAGCCAAGCAGAGTCATGTGCACAGCAAGAGTATTTATAGCCTGCATGATTCATTGTTTTGAAAACACAAGGGAGCTGGGGCTACATGTATCAAACTTTGGTTTTGTGACTCGCAATTTGCGAGTCGCAATACCGTATGTTGCATAGTGTCAATGACCTATTTGTGACTCACAAGGGGGTCGCAAATGCCCACCACATGACTATTAATGAGGTAGGTCGCAATTTGGGACCCCCTTTGGAATGGCGGGCCTCACAGGGTTGGTGGCCTGCTGGAGACAGCAGACCACCATGTCTGTGACTACTTTTAAATAAAGCCTTTTTTTTTTTTAAATGCAGCCTGTTTTCCTTAAAGGAAAACGAGATGCATTTCAAAAACAAAAAAGGAAACGTTTGTGTTTCATTTTTTCAGAGCAGGCAGTGGTCCCCTTACCGTTTGTGAATTGGTTAGCATCAGTGTGACACTGGTGCTAACTGCGATTGTTTTGCGACCGCATTCGTGGTCTCAAAACAATCATACATGGGACTGCGAGTCGCAATTAGGAAGGGAACACCCCTTCATAATTGTGACTCGTAATCCCTTTTTGCGATTCGGTAAATAGTTAATCGAATCGCAAAAATGGTTTGGTACATGTCAAAGTGCATTTTGCATGTCGCAAACAGTCCGATTTGCCGTTTGCGACATGCAAAATGTACGCACATGTGGCCCCTGGTCCCTAGAGACTTTGGGGGCATGGTGGTCACCAGGCAACCAATAAACAAGTGTTCCTGACACAAGGACTTGAACACAATCACATGATTAAACAAGCGTTGGCAACTTAGTCACATGAGTGAAGCAAACATTGGTAAAAACAAATGTACAACATAGTGCAACAAGCATTTTAATAAGTACGAGTAGATTACAGACAGCCCAGTGGTGTTACTCGTACATAGTTTAAACGTTGTCCTTGAGGATGTTGGCAAATTAGGCACAGTGGTTGGATTTGTGTTAGGGTTCTGACATCCTTGGATTTAGTCTGGTGGTCCTTGATTCAAGGTGCAGATCTTGTCCTTCTCACTCAGACAGCAGGGCAGCAGAGTTGCAGTCCTTTCTGCAGAACAGCACAACAGTCATTCTGAGTTTTCTACAGGTTCAGAGGTGTATTGAAGAGTTTGGTGGGGGTCCAATGTTTATACCTGGTACCAGCTTTGAAGAGAGTGCGTTCAAGAAAATAGTTTTGTGATGTGCAAGTGTGACAGCTCACCTACCTCAAGCTAGAGATGGTCCATCCAGCCAACACCCATCCCCCCTTCATTTCACTGTCTGATAGCAATACATAAAGACCAACTGCCAGATACACCTAGCCAGGTGACCTGGGAGACAGGATGCTGGCATCAAGTGGTTAGGACAAGTAAATGTAACTTTCTAAAAGTGACACTTTGAGAATTATGAGTTAAATTCTAAGTTTACCATTGAAACGTGTTTTAAATTACAGTCCTTTGGACATCAGCTTTGATATTCATAGCTGCTTCCAATTGAACGTAATGTAATAACATAACCCAAAGTTACCTATGAAGGAGGTCGTTTTTGCAGTAATTGCAATTAATTTAAGAGCTTTCCACTGTCAGGACATATAAAATGTAAACATAACCTGCTCTGTGGCTATTTAGGGACTACCCTAGGAGCAACTTATATGTTTAAAAAAAGAAGGTTTAGGCCAGGCAAATTAGTTATTTTTCCAGGTCAAAATAACAGTTGCAAACTGCACACACAGGCTGCAATGGCAGATGTGAGACATGCTTAACGGACTACTTATTTGGATAGTTTAATAAGTGCTGAAAGACCACTAGCAACATTTCATTTACATGCCCTGGGTACATGTAGTATCACTTTACTAGGTACCTAGAAGTAAATTAAATGTGCCAAGTGAGTTTAAGTCAATTTTACCATTTGTTAGCAAGTGAACACCCACACTTTGGCACTTGTTAGGAGTGGTAATGTGCACAGAGTTATATGGTCAACAAAAACAAGGTCAGCAAAAATAGGAAGTAAGGTCAAACGTTTGGGGGAAGGCCACCCTAAGACTGACAGCTCTAACAATTTCATAAATGAATATTTCTAAAAATAAACCAAGAGAAAACAAAGATTATGATATATATATATTTTTTTTAAATGTCCTTCATTTTAAATAACTATTGGATTTGACTTAGGTTGAGGTGGTGATTACATATAAGTATCCAGGCTATCATTTTCTAGCAACCTGAAGAGGGATATTCACATACACATTTAAAAGTAAGAATTCTGTTACAAACCAAGGCCCATATTTATACTTTTTTAGCGCCGCATTTGCGCCCCTTTTGTGTCAAAAGATGACACAAGAGCGGCGCTGAAAAGGTATAAATATGGGCAAGAGTATTTGGTGAAATTTAATCTGGTGTACAAGGGGCTCTCACTGGTGCCACTTAGGAAAGTGCATAATTTTAAAATTCCCCTGCTTGCCCTGTGTGGTAGGAAGTTTTGTGCTTAGATTATACTCAAATTTGGGCACCAGTGGACAGCACTGCCTTCAGCCATTTTCTTAGTGTTCCTAAAGAGACCATCATGGAAAGTATTTGTCAGGAATTAAACCTCATGCTGTGACTTTTTGACCTGGTAAGGTTCCTGAAAAAGCTGTCTTTAGATGTACACTCAATTAAAATTTTAAAGATAAGCTGCAATGAAATCCTTGTCAGCGAAAGGAAATGGGCTAGGGTTGCACTCCAAAGGATTAATGAAATCAAAACTATGCACAATTTGATTGGAACCATAGAAATGCGAATGCAATTTCCAAACAATCTCTGAGAGAGTTGGCTCTTGAAGTGATCCATAGTTTGGTTATGGTTTACCTATTGAAGAAACTTTTTATCAGCTTTTCATTAAACTCCCTAGACCATGAGGACATTTTACCAAACTTCGCTCAATTACCTAATCCCAAACTTCAAATAGAGACCCTCAAATTAAGGTTTGAATGTAATGCAATTTCCTTTAGAACATACTGGAGCAAAATTGTGTGAGATAAAAATGGTCTGTGTTGGTGTTTATTTAAAATGAACTATTCAATATGTCATGTTCTTATTGGTTACCCAATCTATAAACTTGCTTGTATAAAGTATTTAAAACCTATGTTGTTAAAATATTAAGTATGGTCTGAATCTGGTACAATTGTGCTTTTGTCCAACATGTGTAATCGGTTCTCTGAAAAACAGCAACTCTGCATGTACCTCACACAAATTATTTTACACTGTTTTAAGTCGGTGAATTGTATTTTATTTGTTTTTACAAATGTTTTGTGAACATTTGCCCCAACAAACTTATTTTATCTCTCATCTACACAGTGTTTTGCACTTCACAGTGATACATACTGTATTTTCAATTAAAGTACAAAACAACTGCCATATATTTTACTTATAATCTCACTGTTGTTTTAGTAGTATTTCCAGGCTTCCTCTGGGTGATTTATCAGAATATTGAAAACAAATGATCACATGGCAAAAATACAGTTGTAAGAATATCAAGGAAAAGAATATCATGAAGTTAAGTGTCTGTAGGTAAGCAAAGTGTTATTATGCTTTTCTCCATAAATATATGCATATATATATATTTGGGGACTTGGCATGTGGTAGTGGTAGTTTTGTAGAAATGCAGTTTAATTCAAACCTATGGTCCTCACCCCAATGCCTTTCGGCCGTATCCTTGGTCAGTGTATGAGGGGGAATAACTAACTCATACCATTTAAACAAAAGACTCACCAAGTGCATAGTAAACACAAACGAAGGACTGAGACATCACTCTCTGCAGGGTCCGTTCTGGATTGAATACTCGTGTTCCTGCTACTCCAATACCTGCTCCTTGGTTGATTAAATTCCACGTACAAATGATCAGACTTCCTCTGAAAAGTCAGGGTTCTTCCTGCTTCATAATCCCTAAAATCCCTCGCAAATTTCTGCTGTTTTTAATGAGTTATTTCTTCTTCATATTTATCAAGTCGAGTTTGCAGTTTAGTTTTCCTCAAAAGCTTTCTCTGTAATGAGACTCTGTAATTGACTTGGCACCTTAGAAGTGTACTTAAGTATCATACTGCAATCCTTTGCTGCCTATTTGATGAGAATCCTCATTATCACTATAGAGCAATTTTTTGAACTTGTCGTCTACTTTTCCAGCATTTCGTGGTCTGGCTCTTCATATGTAGGAAGGATAAAGATCCTTAATCCCTGTGTATTTCCCTTTCCACGTCTATATATCTAAATGGTGGGAAGTGGAATCACTACAACGATTGTGAATGGGAAATTAGACAATTCCAACTTATGATAGGCTGGACCAATGGTCAGTGCACCAGTAATTTAAGATTGTTTTTTTTCTGTTGAATTTGGGATATTAATCATGCCTAATGACTGTTGGTGTGCCTGTCATCAATAGGTGTAATTTGAAGTTTGTGTCCGGTATTATAATTACAAAGCTTCACCTGGTCAGTGCACTGCTCTGCCTCCCGTGGCTCCACCTTGTAAGTAGAGCCCTCTTTCCCTGGCTCCTCTGAACTCCTGACCCCTGTCAGGAGTTCGAGGCCATCCTCCGCCCACAGGCTTCTGCCTGCACCTCATTCCTGGTGTCTAGTGGGAGGGCCCTGCTTTCCTACTAGGCTACCTTCTGCCTCTCTCCTCCTTTTCTCTGCTTTGCTCTCTGTTCTGCTTCACTTTTGTCCCTTTGTGCTCCTTTTGCTTCGCGCTACACTCTTTCTCGTTTTTCTCCCACTCCGCTCACTCTCTTTCACTTTTGCTCTCCCTCCTCTCTTTCTCCCCCGCTGCTGCTGCCCCTGCTGCCCGCCCCCCTCCTCTCTCTCTCAAGCTGCACTCCTGCCGCTGCTGCCTCGCAGCCCCGCTCCCTTTTGTGTGGCCCGCCCCCTTTTCAGAACCGTTTTTCAACCCGCTCCTGCCTCTCAGATGTCCTCACCTCCTCTCCCCTCCCTACTTAATGGCGGTCACAGTGCAGCTGCGCCGCTGGCACGTCGAAGGAGCACCAAAGGCAAGCTCGTCTGTGCCTGTCTGTGCCTGGACCGGGCCCATTGCCAGATCCTCTGCTTTCCGTACTCCCCACCGCAGCCACGCACTTCTTCACTATGACGCTGCCACCCTCCGCACCCTCAACACCAGCCCCTCTACCGCCTGCCTTCAAGCCTCCCTGCAGACCAACTGCGGACCCTTCTCCTGCCAGAACTGTACCTTCACCAGCCTCCATGCCAACAACCCACACACCAAGGCAGGACACAACCATCTCAGATGTATCCTCCTCAACACCCGTTCCGTCCACAAGCATGCAGTAGAGCTATTGAATCTACTTGACTCCCCAGCCTCCCCAGAAGTTGCATTCCTGACCGATACCTGGATAAACCCCTCCTCAGCGCCTGACATGGCCATAGCTATCCCAGACAGCTACAAGATCACCCGCAGGGACTGCTCCAAAAAAACAGGAGGAGGCATCGCCATCATCCACAAGGACACCCTCAGGATCACAACCAGCACCGAAGACACCCTCAGCACCGCCGAACACCTGCACTTCCAAATCCAAACTGACCCAAACACCACCCTCCGAGGGACCCTCGTCTACAAGTCCCCCGACCCTCGACAGCAGTTCAGCAACTCCATCACTGACATCATCAGCATGCACGCTCTTGCATCCACTGACTACATACTCCTTGGGGATTTAAACGTCCACCTCGAGAACACCAACGACGAAAAAAAACGCCACCCTGCTCGACAACCTCTCCAACCTCGGCCTCAGACAGCTCGGCACAACACCGACCCACTCCGCAGGACATACACTCAACCCTATTTTCTCCACCTGCAATCATGTCTCCTTCAGCCACGACACCGAACCCCTCTAGACAGATCATTGCTGCATCCACTTCTCTTTCAAGAAACCTACAACACATCACCACTCACAACGGATCCCCCACCGCAGTTGGAACAAGGTCACTGAATACCAACTTATCGCAACCTTCTCCCGAAACCCACCCATCGACACCACCAACACTGATGAAGCTGTCCACAACTTCAGGCAATGGGCCGACACCTGTGCCAATACTCTCACCCCAATCAAGAATCCCTCCAACAGACGCACTGACAGAAAGGCCTTCTGGTTTACCGCCGACCTCCACGAATCTAAGCAAACCTTCCGAAGACTTGAAAGAAAGTGGTGCCAAGATCAGACTCTGGACAACCACACAGCCTTCAAAAACGCCATCAGCAGACACCGCCAACTCATCCGAGCCGCCAAGAGAACCGCCTTCAAAGACCAAATCAACAACAACGCACACAGCCACAAGGAGATCTTGAACATCGTGAAGGAACTCTCCAACCCTTGCTCCAACGCCAATGCCATCCGCCATCCCAAGACCTCTGTGACTCCGTAACCTCCTACTTCCACCGCAAGATTGCAGGCATCCACGCCAGCTTCAGCACCCTGACCACCCGGCAACCAACAACACCACAGATTCACCTCCGACCAACCTCCTGCTCTCATGGACCCCTGTCAACCACAATGACACCATAGAAATCATGAACACCATCCACTCCAGCTCTCCATCTGCCACCTGCCCTCACCACATCCTCAACAAACGCAAGCTCCATCATCGCAAACCAACTACGGAAGATCATCAACCGCTTCTTCGAGTCCGCAACCTTCACGGATAACTGGAAACACGCCGAGATCAATGCCCTCCTCAAAAAACCCAAGGCGGACCCAAAGGACATCAAGAAATTCTGGCCTATCTCCCTGATCCCCTTCCCGGCTAAAGTCATCGAGAAGGCTGTCAACAGACAACTAACCTGCTTCCTTGAGGAGAACTGCACCCTGGACCCTTCCCAATCCTGATTCCACAGCAACTCAGTACCGAACCCGCACTCATCGCTGCCACCGATGACATCAGAACCATACTGGACAACGGTGAAACCGCAGCCCTCATCCTCCTGGACCACCCGGCTGTGTTCGGCACCGTCTGCCGCCACACCCTACGCTCATGACTCACCAATGCAGGAATCTGTGGCAGAGCCCTGGACTGGGTCACCTCCTTTCTCACTGGCACAACCCAGAGAGTCCGCCTCCCCCATTCTGCTCAGAGGCCACCTAAATCATCTGCGGCATACCCCAGGGTTCGTCCCTCAGCCCAACCCTCTTCAACGACTACATGGCCCCGCTCGCTAACATCGCCCAATCCCACAACCTCAACATCATCTCAGACGCCGATGACACCCAGCTGATCCTCTCCCTCACCAAGGGGTCCACCAAGGCCAACCTCCACAAAGGAATGAAGGCCATCGCCGTGTGGATGAAGAGCAGCTGCCTCAAACTCAATTCCGACAAGTCGGAAGTCCTCAGCTTTGGCTCCACCCACTCCACATGGGATGACTAGTGGTGGCCTGCCACTCTCAGAGCCGTTCCGACTCCTACCGACCACGCACACAACCTAGGATTCATTTTGGACTCCTCATTATCCATGACCCAGCAAGCCAACGCCATCTCCTCCTCCTGCTTCAACACCCTCTGCATGCTCCAAAAGATCTACAAATGGATACCCACCGAAACCAGAAGAACAGTCACCCAAACCCTCCTAAGCAGAAAATTGGACTACGGCAATGCCCTTAACGCAGGAACCATGTCCAAACTCCAGAAGACGTTGCAGTGCATCCAGAACGCCTTTGCACGCCTCATCCTTGACATCCCCCTCCACTACCACATCACAGACCACCTGAGAAACCTGCACTGGCTCCCAGTCAACAAGAGAATAACCTTCAAACTCACCCACGCTCGCAAAGCACTGCACAACACCGAACCAGAATACCTCAACAGATGGCTCTCCTTCTACACCCTGACCCGGCATCTCTGCTCTGCTGACCTCGCCCTCGCAACCATCCCACGCATCTGCAGAGCTACAACTGGCAGTAGATAATTCTCACACCTTTCCACCAAAACATGGAACAATCTTCCCACCCACCTGCACCAGACCAAAGACCTCTTTACCTTCAGGAAACTTCTCAAGACCTGGCTGTTCGAGCAGTAGTAGCCCCCCCCCCTTCAGTGCCTTGAGACCCTCATGGGTAAGTAGTGCGCTTTACAAATTCCTGATTGATTGATTGATTGTGTTGTGCATTGATATCATATTATGACAATATTATTGTTTTCACTTAACAAGGACAATTTACTAGTATTTCTGATTTTGTGCTACAAAGAGACTTTAATTCAATTCAATCAGCTGTGTTTATCGATATCTAAGATGAAGTATTTATGTAGAGAAGGAAATAAAGGCAAACATTTCAAGATGGCGACCACAATCATTTGTACATCTTGCTTCACAATGTTTATCTGTCATTCATTTGTGTTTACTATGCACTTGGTGTGTCTTTTGTTTAAATGCTATGAGTTGGTTATTCCCCCATACCGTGACCAAGACTATGGCCTATAGGCATTGGGGTGAGGACCATAGGTTCAAATTAAACTGTATTTCTACAAAACTATCACAAGAGTCCAAGGAGTTATTTTGAATAATGCTGGGAAACGTGCCATATGTTAATGGCCTGCCGGAGCCCGTCTTGGGTCATCGTTTCTAATTGTTTTATATATATATATATATACATATATATATATATATATATATATATATATATATATATATATATATATATATATATGTACACCAACTGAGGTCCAGCTTGGAGGTGGAAGCCAGTGCGGCAAGACCGAGGGACAGATTGTGGAGCCATCCCGGAACCAGGCAGGCTCACAGACTTTGTGGTGCCGCAGGGGGCTTGTCAACATCTGGCTGGAGGTCTGACCAAGACGCAGATGACCCGGATTCCTAGCAGGGGGAATGCAGATCTTGGAGAACTTTCCTTTGAGTCAGGGAAGAAGCAGAGATACCAGGGACTGCGGTAAGTGTGCCTACTGTAGCTTGTTCCGTACCCCAAACCTTGGCCTTGTGAGTGTATGGGGACTCCTATTCTTGTTCTTTGTGGCTTTGCCCCTCAACAGGTAAATGCTGCCTGAACTTTGGATTGCACAGGCCAATCACTCCCACCCAACTTGCCCCCATGCTACTTGGAGGACCATGCCTGGGAGACAACCGATGCACTTTCTTCAAGCACTGGCCAATCCCATTATTTTCCATGCCTTGGCACCACCACCCCATTTCGAGATGGGCCCCCAAAGCCAGCAAGGGGACAGTCCACACCGCCAGCCCCCACACCCCTTCCCAGGCCACATCAGGGTTTTCACAGTAACCCCATTCACAGAAACCTTCTGAGAAGCTGGCTGCTTTCTATACATAATAGAGACCTTTTGGTCCTCAGTAGAAACCAAGATAGAAGAACTGCATGGAATTTGGCTTCCTACCCAATGATCAGCAGAAACGAGTCTTTAGCGTTACAGATGAAGAGTGCTCCATTGAAGACATCAAACCTCAGCTGGATGACCAAGGGAAATTCACCCCGGTCCATAATGAGATCCGAGCAGAAGATGCTGAGGGACAAGCTCAGCACCATAACAAAGCAGGTGGTAGGACTCCCAGAAATGGCTGAGAACTCCCACAGCATGATCATATTTCAAGAAGACCTGATGAAACTGTTTACCCCTACTCAGGCACTGCCCTTTCATTTCTCCCTAGAGTGAGTGCACTGGCAGCCTGCTCAGCATCCGTCCTGAGCTCACAGCCCATCATTGCTTGGCCCTTTCATTACAAGGACAGTGGTGCCATTCTGCAGGCATCCCAAAAAACGGCCCCTGATTACAAAATTATGGTAGAGCAGCAACGCTCCTCGTTCCTCAGAGTAAAGCATTGGCTCTAGGACCTACATGTTCAATACTCATTACTCTACCTGGCAATGCTGAAAATCATCCGCAATCAGTGCACATACTTCTTCCCAGAGCTTTCCTCAGCTTGGGACTGGGTTGGGGCCCACATTAAATGGGAATGCACGTCCCTCTGTGGACAGGGACGGTGCATCTTGCACCAAACCACGATAGTGGTATGGTGGCCTCCATGCAGCTAGGCCCCTGGGATGCCATGGAGCACCCTCACAGCAAGAGCTGCTGTGAATGTGGCACTTGCCATATGTCACTTCTCACCTCCACTGGACTCCAATCGGACTACACTATCATTGAAGATTACAACATCCCCGTCCCTTCCAGTCATTCAGGTTTATTTTCCAGCCCTTTGGTTCCCTCTTCAGATAGTTGATGGCCTGGTCCGATGCACTTTCTGCTTAAGTATGCAAACTATTGATAGGGCAGCTCAACGCCAATAAACACCACCCTGATCGGGTTGTTGCCTGGCAGCCAGAGGCCTGCACCACCTTTGTTTATGCCCTCTCCTCTGCTGCCCACATAAGATGCTGACTCATCATTGTCCCCCTTCACAGCTTGTGGATTGCTCATAATACGCCAAGACAGTCATGTGCATGGATCTTCTGCCCGCCATCTAGCCCCTCCTCACCTTCTTACTATGGTCACTGTTTACTATAACCCCCCAGCTTACAAACTGTTCCTCAAGAGACTGTTTGGGCATGTAGCCAGTTGCTATAGGCTTTTGGCATCATTCAAGTTTGATCTTATGTTTCCATAGTTGTTTCTCCTACAGCAGGAGCAACACAACATTCACCCTAATGTACATGGGTGGAGGACAGGAGACAGGAAGCAACACAATGGCATATGACCCCAATACACCCGAAACTTTAAGGTGCTCCATCTCTAGACTATGGCCCTCATTATGAATTTTGCGGCAATCACTGCCGACCACCGTGCTGTCGGTGAACAAAAGACCGCCATTTCAGTGAACTATACACCGCTGTATAATGATGCCAAAAAGACAAACCTCCCAAAATCTTGCAGCCACCATCCACCTCCAGGGCCAACAACGGCGGAAAGGCAGTACACCCCGCCACCGCCATGCAGACAAATACCCGCCCACCAAATAATGATGCACAACTCAGCTTGGCAGACAGTAAATGTCGAATGACCATTGGCGGTACGGACCGCCACGGCCAGCAATGGGACCCGCCAATAACAAATGCACACATTGGCAAGTTCGAAATCCACACACCTGACACACATCCACAACACTTTAAAACACACACATACACACCCCACAATCCTTTGCAATGCCAAAAGCACAACAGATTTTGACAACACAACATGCATACACTGAACTCACCATCACACAAGTCACACACACAAATATGCCACCAAAACACATATATAGCACAACCACCATCACAAGCCACAAATCCAACCACACAACAGCACCCTCACCAATACACCTACAACACACCACCCACAACACATACCGTGGCACCCCCTAAGCACCCCCACTTCACAGACAGGGAGCTAAGGACCATGGTGAATGAAATATTCAGGGTCGAGCCACACCTATTCGGGGCACAGGTGCAGCAGTCACCCATGGGCAGGAAGTTGGAGCTATGGCATATGTTTGTCAACAAAGTCAATGCAGTGGGAAACCATCCACGCACAATGAGGGACATCCGGAAGAGATGAAACGACCTGCGTGGGAAGGTTCGGTCCATGGCATCCAGGCACATTGCCATACAGAAGACTGGTGGTGGTCCCCCACCTCCTCCCCCCGAGTACACTGACTTGGAGGAGAAGGTCCTGGATATCCTGCACCCAGAAGGCCTCATTGAACTCACTGGAGGACTGGACTCTGGTATGTCAACTACAATACATTAACAGTCACCTCACCTAAAATGCATGTATCACACCATACCTCTCACTACCACCAGGACCCCATCCTCTACCCAGTGTACAACACCCACACACTCACATCCAAGTCGCCTGTATGCCCACAATCCCCCAATCAAATCACCATCCAGCCCCCTGTCACCTGCCCTGCATGGAATCCCAGTGGCACTACAGCACCCACAATGCACCCCCAACCCCTAAAAAAATGCATCATCTAGCAAGGAAGCGGAGGCACCGGCGAGTGGGGATGAAGCAGACCACGGTTCTAAGGAGGCAGAGTCGACCGATGCCAAGGCAACCAGTGGGTTGGAGGGTGAGGGGAGTACCACAGTGAGGCAACTACTACTGGAGGTAGGGACTCTGATACCTCCTCCAATGGCAGCTCCCTAGTGGTGGAGGACCCTACTGGGCCCACCCATTCTTTGTCATCTTCTGCCACCCCCATACCATCACTGCCCTCCCAGTTGCTCCCCACTGAGTTGCCCGTGCCCACTCACCCAAGAGGGTGGGGGTGTCCTTCGCCCCAGGCACCTCATCCCCTGCCCCAGTCAGCCCTGCTGCCCTCACAGAGGAGGCTATTGACCTCCTGAGAACCATCTCTGTAGTGCAGACAACCATCGTCAATGGCATCTAGGGGCTAGCATCCCAGATGCACCACTGCAATGCATACCTGGAAGGCATTCACGGTGCCATGTCTGGCCTCCTGAGATCTTTTCAGGCTCTGGCCTCCTCTTTGACAGCAGCCAGTGTCCCTGGTCTTTCCATCCCTCCTCCAACCACCTCTACCCCTTCCAGCACCCCACTCCCTTCACCTATCCCAAGCACACATGTAGACAACCATGCACACAGATCAACACACAAGAAGCACACTGAAAAACACAAGCACCACACTTCCCACCACAGGCATGCACACACCGAACATACCAAGGCACACATAACAACATCCAACTCACCCACTTTGTCAGCCTCCCTCTCCTCCCTGTCTGTCACCCCACCATGCACACCCACATGCACTGCACCCTCAGTCACTGCTGCTACTCCCATTCTTGCAGTCACCATACCAGCTGGCATCCAGTCATGCACCCCAGACACCACACTTGCACTCACCACAACTACATTCACATACACCTGCAGCACACTCACCAGACCTGCAGGCACCCACACAACATCCATATACACTGGCAGCCTGTCTTCTCCCACTGTGTCCACCCCCTCCATCAAAACACTCAAACGTTTGCACACATCCACACCACACACATCCACCATACATCTGCATACTATGCAGGCACCTGCATCCACGTCTGGGACACCTACAACTGTTGCAAGCACTCCCTCAACCTCCACTCCCAGACCTGCCTACAAATCCCCTCCAACTGCACCTTAGAAGCTTTTCCTATCCCGTGTTGACCTGTTAGAACCCACTGGCGCACCCCATCTTGTCCCTAAACATGTCCTTGCCCAGTCCACTCCTTCCTCATCCAAGTCTGCCCTTCCTTTTCCTGGGCCCCTTCCCCAGGGAGAAATAGGCCCCATGACGCCCCAGGTCCCTCTGCCACCTCCGGCCCAGGCCCACTCCCCCTCCCCCTCCTTCCAAGGACAAGCCCAAAACACTATCCACCTCTACCTTCTAAACCCAACCCCCCCTTCAAGACCTGAGTCCCCACCCCGCCACCCTCTGCCCCTGGTCCCTGAGGTGCCTGGCTGCCCCATTGATTCCCCTTCCAAGTGGAATTTCCTTTACCATTATAGGGATAAGGTTTGGGCTATATTTGCCCTTCGGGGACTTTGCAATAGACTGGCCAATGGTCTTATTTGGACATTTATGTTCTTTGTTGCAATTTAATTTGAGTGCCCAGTAGTGCTATTTTTCACAATAGTGATCTGTTGTGCAGTGTTTCACTGTGGGCGTGTGGTGTGCACAGGTGTGTGCCTTGGTGCAGGTATTTGTTGGATTGTGTCTGGTAAGTACATCTTGTTATGGTATTTATGGCTTGGGATGGTGGGAGGGGTTGGGAATGCGTTGCAGTGTTGGATGGCATGGGCGCTTAACTGTGCCCTTTCTTCCCATGTGTACCTGGCTGCGGTACTTTACATCGTCGTCTTCATCATCGGTCACGATCCTGGAGGAATATGGCAAGGAGAAGCACTGGGATTATTTTCCACTCTCGCTCCATGTCTGCATCGGCGTGTTCTGTGTACCTCCAGTGAGTGTTTCCCTTTATATCGGTTGTTTCTGCCAAGCTTTGCCTGGAAGTTTTTCCCGCCCTGGAACTGATAACGGCGTGGTATTTCATTATTTGGTGAGCACGTAGGGCCTTTCTGTCGGCCTGAGGGTGGCCTCCTCCGTCATCGGCAGGACTACAAAAATGGCAGTGAGTGGATGGGCCACAATTGTTTCTCATGTGCTTCATTATTTGGGGATCTGAACTGCCAGCCTGTTGCCGGCAGTTACCGCCACCACCGGCGGCGAGGTGTTTCCTGCCATGTTCATAATGACCACCTATGTTTTTAACATTTCATAATAGGGGCAGGAATACAGCACACCACTGCTATTCCATCTACTCCCACATTAAGCAGGAAAATGAATAGATTAGTTTTCTCAGGTGACTCATCTCATTAATGGTGAGCTGCAGCAGGTGACTAAACATTAGAGGGGCACAATACATGGCATGACATAATGACATACTCCATTTATGCACGGGGTGAGTTACCCTGGATTTGCCCATTCACGTCCGTCTCCTGGAACCCCAATGCCCTGGGTACCTAGGTACCATATAAAAGGGACCTATAAGGGGGCACCAGTGGATGAAATTTAGGGGAGAGAGACCATAATCAGTTAGTCAAGCACACTGACAGGCAGAAAATGAGGGTAACCATGACAAAAAGACGGTACTTTCCTTCAGTCACAGGTATTTCATCCAAGTTGTCTTGCTGCATTGCACTTCATCAAGGTGTGAAAAATCTGGCCCCTGATACTTAGGAAAAGACAAACGGGGTAATTAGAACATTGGCGGAAAAAGCCGCTTACCGCTGTGCAGAAGATCGCCAACACACCACCACGGCAGCGGAATTCCACCACTGTCATTATGACCCACATCTCAGAATCCGCCAAAATCCAGACACCCACACAAGTCCACCACACCAAAGGTCAGTGATAAACTGGCGATAACAAAACCTCCACTGTCACGCCAACACTATCATGACCCACGAATCCATGTGGCGGTCTTTCAACCGCGGTATTCCTTTGGCGGTACAAACCGCCGCGCTCAAAATACACACACATTTACAAAACACTACCACATTGGACAATTCCAAATACACACACCTGATACACATACACACACCACTCCCACATATCGAATACAATATAAAACACACACCCACAAATCCTTACGACCAGAATTGCGACTGAAGTCCAGAGAGAGACACCACCAGAAACAACACTAGCATCTACAGGCACTCAAAACCATCACACACACAACATCCAAGCACCTCACACAACACACCTCTAAATATCACCCTACACATCACAATACACACCACCCCACACATCACCCACACCACCCCATGGCCCCGCAAAGACACCCCAGGTTCTCTGAGGAGGAGCTCAGGGTCATGGTGTAGAAAATCATCCGGGTAGAGCCACAGCTATTCGGATCACAGGTGCAGCACACCACCATAGCTAGGAAGATGGAGCTATGGCGAAGAATCGTGGACAGGGTCAATGCAGTGGGACAGCACCCAAGAACGAGGGATGACATCAGGAAGAGGTGGAACGACCTATGGGGGAAGGTGCGTTCTGTAGTCTCAAGACACCACATCGCGGTTCAGAGGACTGGCGGCGGACCCCCACCTTCTCCCCCACAACTAACAACATGGGAGGAGCAGGTCTTGGCTATACTGCATCCTGAGGGCCTCGCAGAAGTAGCTGGAGGAATAGACTCCGGTAATTCACTCTTCACTACTTTCACCCCCCCTACCTGCATGCCATCACATACCCCCAACCCCACCCTCGCCCTCACCCCCATCACTCCAACTCCTCACAGATGTCCCAATATCACAAACCACACATCCCAAACCCAAGCCCTGCATGCAACAACAAAGCATGGACACCCATCACCAAAGCATGGCCACTGCACATACACATACACCCCACTAAACCATCATCACAAAAGGTCCTACACAGGAATGCAAGCACTGGGGTACAGGGTCACCCACCCATTGCACACCATGGCACACACAGATGCAATAATCATGCCTTTACACCTCTGCAGGACCCCTACCCAACGTCATCGGACAGGAGGGTCCAGATATGTCCACTCCACCCACAAAAGAGGCCCAGAGTGATGACAGTAGCTCTGTCCAATTGGATCAAGATGACCAGCCCGGCCCATCTAGGACCTCGGGACTGTCAGTTCCCCTCACACTGGCACAGGCCACTACAGAGCTTCCCCCCTCTGGAAACACCAGCACAGCACCCACCCAGCGGGCCCATACCTCTGTCCCCAAGACACTTCAAGCAGCACTGTGTCCACCACTATAGGGAACACAGGCGAACCCACCACCCCAACAACACCAGGGACCTGGGGGCAGTGGTAGGGGGCACACGGTTCAGGGGACATAGGCCCAGGGAAACAGGGGAACTGGGAGGGCTGCTGTGCGACAGGGGGAGGACAGGCCCAGGGAACCCACTCTCCACGAGGCACTCTCCAACATCATGGGAGCCTACCACCATTCCCAGGAGACAATGGCAACAGTACTGGCCAAGTTTCAGAAGACCCAGCGGCTGCAGGAGGAACAGTATTTGGGGTTCAGGGAGGAACTCAAATCCATCAATTCCACCATGGGCACCATTGTAGGGTTGCTGAAGGAACTCGTGAACACCAGGAGGGACACTGTGGCACAACAAGGGGCCCCTGACACTAGCCTGGACGATGAACTGCCCACCACCTCTGCCAGCGCTAGTGGACAGGAGGCACCGCCACAGGACCACGACACCAGCACCCCACCCCCTGCAGATGGAGACCCACCCCGCAAGCGGTCCCTGAGATCCAGGACAAAGACAGAGAACAATGCCAAGACCCCCACCAAGAAATGAGACCACCCTGAATGTCATCCTTCTGTCCCATTTTGTCACCCTGTCAATCCTTAAACTGCCCCAGCTCCACTTCCTATGCCCCTTTGGACAATGCACCTGTGAGACTGATAGACTGGACTCTGCCATGGACATTCCTCCACCATCACCCCTGACCATTTTACAACACCCTCCAATATTGAGCACTTAAATAAACACCCTTAAATCACAAAACAATCAGTAGTCTGTGATTTTGAAATTTTCTATTAGCAATCACAGTGGCAAAATGCTATATCAAATGTAATGTCAACATATCTATGTCACACAGGTCTAGTCCATGCGGAAATAAAGTAGATGTCACACAGTGGGGCCCACATCTGTGAAATCGTAAGGGAAAGTGACAACTCAGTGACTATACACTGGATGAAAATGACAGACAGATGAGAAGTAGTAGAATTAAATCAGATGTAGTAGGCAGTGATGTCTTCTTACCTGTGTCTCACTGGAAGTATAGGCAGGATCACCGTGTTCCTGTTGTCTATTTCCTCTTCTTCTGCTTCCTCGTCTTCACTGTCCACAGGCTCCACAGCTGCCACAACACCTCCATCTGGACCATCCTCCTGCAGAAAAGGCACCTGTTGTCGCAAAGCCAAGTTGTGAAGCATACAGCAGGCCACGATGATCTGGCATACCTTCTTTGGTGAGTAGAATAGGGAACCACCAGTCATATGGAGGCACCGGAACCTGGCCTTCAGGAGGCAGAAGGTCCGTTCTATAATCCTCCTAGTTCACCCATGGGCCTCATTGTAGCGTTCCTCTGCCCTTGTCTTGGGATTCCTCACTGGGGTCAGTAGCCATGACAGGTTGGGGTAACCAGTCACCTGCAAATGTCGAGGGACAACTGTTAGACACACACTAACTGATAGGGACATCCCCAGACCCAGACAACTATTCACACTGTATTGGGTCCATGTCCTCACCTAATAGCCACACACAGTGCCTCTGGAGTTGCCCCATCACATAAGGGATGCTGCTATTCCTCAGAATGTAAGCGTCATGCACTGAGCCAGGGAATTTGGCATTCACATGGGAGATGTACTGGTTTGCCAAACACACCATCTGCACATTCATCGAATTGTAACTCTTCGGGTTTCTGTACACCTGTTCACTCCTGTGGACCGCCTATGATGTTGGAGATAAGACACAGGGCATAGAAATCACCTTTCACTGTAGGCAAATCCTCCACCTGAGGGAAAACGATGTAGCTCCGCATGTGTTTCAGCAGGACAGACAACATTCTGGACAACACGTTGGAAAACATACGCTGGGACATCCCTGATGCTATGGCCACTGTAGTTTGAAATGACCCACTTGCTAGGAAATGGAATACTGAGAGCACCTGCACTTGAGGGGCGATTCCTGTGGGATGGCCGATAGCTGACATCAGGTCTGGCTCCAACTGGGCACACAGTTCCTGGATTGTGGCACGATCAAGTCTGTAGGTGATGATCACATGTCGCTCTTCCATTGTCGACAGGTCCACCAGCGGTCTGTACACCGGAGGATGGCGCCATCTCCTCACATGCCCCAGCGGACGGTGCCTATGGAGGACAACAGCGAGCAGAGAGTCAACCAACTCTGAGGTACGTAAACACAGCTTACTCTGAAAATATTAGCAAATCGACATATGCATGTATGAGTGTTTAGGCAAGGCCTAGATATGTGTGACGCAGTCCAAAATAATGCCATGAGTGCCCCTGAAATGGCGGCTGCCTGACCTGTAAAGTGGGACAAGGGGATTTGAGGTAACTGCGCTGGCGTTGTACACCGTTGCGGTAAGCGGTCGAAGACCGCGGCACAGTCCTGCGTTGGTTAACATTGGACCCTATGGGTCAAGGAGCCAATGACGATGTGCATGGCGGTGATGGTATGCACCGCCGCGGACGTGACCGACATTTTCTCTCTGTTCAATCACTTGATACCTGATCTTTGACAGGAGAGGCCCTTCACTGCAAGTGCTGCTGTGACCTCAGTCTGGAAGATACAATGGCTCGTGTGTCTGGGGAAAGGGCCCCTGCCTTCAGCACGGAGGAGTTGGAGAAACTTATGGATGGGGTCCTCCCCCAGTACACGCTACTCTACGGTCCTCATGACAAACAGGTAAGTACACTGTGAGCATGCTGTATGGGCAATGCCTGTGTGGAGTGGTGTGGATGAAAGATAGGGGGGTGAGAATGAGGCGTGCATGAAACGACGGTGAGTGCATGTGTGTCATGGCAAGGGTAGGGATGCGGGCCAATGACTGTGACGGTGCAGGCGGTAATAACTTCTATTTTTCCTTGTACTATTCCTGTAGGTCAGTGCCCACCAGAAGAAGGACATTTGGCGTGCCATCGCCAAGGAAGTCTGGACCCTGGGGGCCTACCACAGACGGAGCACCCACTGCCGTAAAAGATGGGAGGACATTCGCCGCTGGAGCAAGAAGATGGCGGAGGCCCAGCTGGGGATGGCCTCCCAACGTGGGAGGGGTGCCCGTCGCACCATGACCCCCCTAATGTTCAGGATCCTGGCGGTGGCGTACCCGGAGTTGGATGGGCGCTTGAGGGCATCACAGCAGCCACAAGGGGGTGAGTACACTCTCATTCTGCTGATTTAGCACGCATTGTAGGTGTCTACTGTGGGTTCCCCTAGGCCAGGGCGAGTTTAGTAGGCAAGGACCCTTCTTAAAGCAGAACCTGTGGCACTCCACCCCACCTGTGTACAGTGGCAAATACACCTAGTCAGGCTCCTGTGACATCCATGTGTGCAGCAATCGGGCATAGCCTTGTAACCCATATCCCAGGGATTGAATAGGGAACTCCAAGTGCGCGGCGTAGTGCAGGGGGCTTCTGTGTCTGTAGTGTCCGCCAACGGTAGCGGTATTGCATGCACTCAACATGTCTTTCTTCTGTCTCCCCCCCCTTTTGTGGTCTCCCTGTTCTTGTGTGCATTAGCATCATCAGACGGAGGAGCAGTGGCACCGGAGCAGGAGGGAACTGCATCCCACATGGCCCTGGAGGTCGACACTATGGAGTCTGAATTTACCAGTGGGACGGAGGGTTAGGGGAGCTCCACGGCGGGGACAGGAGCTGACACCAGCGATACGGACTCCACCTCTGATGGGAGCTCCCTTGCGGTGGCGGGCCCATCTGTGCCCCCCACATCTACAGGTACAGCCGCCACCTCCCCTACCAGCACCACCCTCCCAGCAGCCCTTCAGCGTGTGTCCCGTGCCCGCTCACCCAGGAGGGTGGGCATCTCCTTCGCCCCAGGCACCTCAGCCCCTGCCTCTTTCACCCCTGCTGCCCTCAGTGAGTAGACCATTGACCTCCTCAGGTCCCTCACTGTTGGGCAGTCTACCATTTTGAATGCCATCCAGGATGTAGAGAGGCAGTTGCAACAAACCAATGCATACCTGGAGGGCATTCACTCTGGTCAGGCAGCCCATCAGCAAGCTTTTCAGACTCTGGCCTCAGCACTGATGGCAGCCATTGTCCCTGTCTCTAGCCTCCCCCTCCAACTTCCTCCACCCAGACCCAAACCCCTGTACCTCAGCCTATCCCAAGCACACCATCAGACCAGCATTCACACACCTCAACACACAAGGGAAGCTCAGGCAAACATAAGCACCACACATCCCACAGGCACTCACGCAAGCATCATACCCATGCAGACACACCAACATCCACTGCCTCCACTGTGTCCCCCTCCTGCTCGTCTCCCTCCTCCCTCCCTGTCTCTTCTCCACTCACACCTGCATGCACTACATCCTCAGCCACTACGTCATCACCAGCCCACCCACCACCACACCCCGCTCACGTGCAGTCACCACCCCCACTACCATTCACACGTCCCCTGTGTCCTCTCCCAGTGTGTCTGTGAGGCAACCTCCCAAGGTACATAAACGCAGCCACACACCCACCCAACAGCCATCCACCTCACGACAGCCTCCAGCCCATGCACCTTCACCTAAAGTCACCAAACGTACACCTCCTACAACCACCACCTCTTCCTCCACTTCCAAACCCCCTCCAGCTACCCGTCCCAGTGTACCTAAGAAACTTTTCCTGTCCAACCTTGACCTCTTTCCCCCACCTCCCCACCCCTTCAGTCTCCTAGGGCCCGACTCTCCAGGTCCGGCCAGACTCTCCAGGTCCCATCCAAGCACCTCAGCCACAACATCGGCGGGACCAGTGGTGCCAGTAGTAACCGGTTTCTGGAGTGCCCCAGGCAGCAGGGCAGCCAGTGTGTCAAGGAGCCAGAGCACGGACAGTCCCCCACCTGTAAAGCATAAAAAGTTGGCCAGTGCCCAGCGGGAGAGGGGAAAGAAATCAGCCACCAAAGCCGCTCCCAGGGGTACAGTTGGGAGTGTGGAGACAGCTGCGCCACCATCCAAGGTGGGGAAGGGGCACAGTAAAACCGTCAAGTCTGGGAAGATCTGCACAGCGGACATGACCGCCACCAGCCCCACTGCCCAGGACTCCGCCGCCACCAGCCCTGCTGCCCAGGACACCGCTGCCACCAGACCCGCTGCCCAGGACACCGCTGCCAGCAGAACCGCTGCCCAGGACACTGCCGCCACCAGCCCCGCTGCCCAGGACACCGCCGCCAGCAGCACCGCAGGCCAGTGAGCACTCTGGGCACAGAGCCCCCTCCAGAACCACTGGAGATTGACATCCACTACCTCTGTCCTTGGCAGGATGAAGCACCCTGGGCACAAAGCCCCCTCCAGAACCAGTGGAGATTGACATCCACTACCTCTGTCCTTGGCAGGATGAAGCACTCTAGGAACAAAGCCCCCTCCAGAACCAGTGGAGATTGACATCCACTACCTCTGTCCTTGGCAGGATGAAGCACTCTGGGCACAAAGCCCCCTCCAGAACCAGTGGAGATTGACATCCACTTGAGAGACTGTGGCTTTGCACTCCCCAGGATTGAACAGTGGGCAAACCACCCACTGTAAAGACTCTCAAGATGAATAGTGGCTATGTGTTACAATGGTGCCTACTTCCATAACTTTTTTTTGCTAGAATAAGTCTGTAACAGTCAATAATATTGAAACACCATGCATGTATGTTATGAGGAGTGCCAAGGTAGTTCCACACCCAGCCACAAGGCGTGTAGATTGTGTTCCAAGGGGTCCACAATGAATAAATTAAGTTTAAAAGAACCATAGCACATCCAATCAATCCAAAAGTATATCCTTTAATCTTCTTGGGTTGTTCCTTGGATAAAACAACCACTATAATGTTCCATGTACAAACAGCCGACACGTGTTTCGTCGTAACAACGACTTTCTCAAGGCTTATTGCTAATGTATGTATTGTTAGAACCGTGTCAAAACACATCCAAATTGTGTCAATTGAAAGGAGAAGTTCCTCTCCAAATATGAGGGTATTCCAAATTATATTCCGGGGTACACCTTAGAAAAAATGTCAAAGGTCGTACCTGGACCATGATAAGTCCAACGGTAGTATGTTGGAGCTTGTTCCGCGCTTCGAATATCTAGCGCCTCCCACTGTAAAGACTTGAGAAACTGTGGCTTTTCACTCCCCAGGATTGAACAGTGGGCAAACCACCCACTGTAAAGACTTGAGAGACTGTGGCTTTGCACTCCCCAGGATAAAGCAGTGGGCAACCCACCCACTTGAGAGACTGTGGCTTTGCACTCTCCAGGATAAAGCAGTGGGCAACCCACCCGCTTGAGAGATTTGAGAGACTGTGGCTTTGCACTCCCCAGGATTGAACAGTGGGCAAACCACCCACTGTAAAGACCTGAGAGACTGTGGCTTTGCACTCCCCAGGATAAAGCAGTGGTCAACCCACCCACTTGAGAGACTTGAGAGACTGTGGCTTTGCACTCCCCAGGATAAAGCAGTGAGCAAACCAGCCACTGTAAAGACTTGAAAGACTGTGGCTTTGCACTCCCCAGGATTGAACAGTGGGCAAACCACCCACTGGAGAGACGTGAGAGACTGTGGCTTTGAACTCCCCAGGATTGAACAGTGGGCATGGAGCCCCCTCGTGGATCTGGCGTTGTGCACTCATCCGGCTGAGGTGCCCCTCCTTCCCTTCCCCCTGAGGGGCCTGTTTTATTTCTATCCATGCCCCAGCAGTGTTCTCTCCGTCTTGTTCGGGTATTGAGTGTGGGCCTCGCCCATGCCTTTTGGGCCCAGTGGTCCACGGACTATGATAGTGAAATACCTTGGACTTGTATTATTGGTGTATATATTTGTTTGAAGTGTGAATATCTTTATATATGTATATATTTTTGATTACTGTCTTTGGATATATTACAATCATTCGACTCATTTCCTTTTGTCCATGCATTCTTCCAGGGGGTGGGGGGGTGTAACTGTAATGTATCATGATGTATTAGTGTGTGTGTTGTCGTGGGTGAGGGTGGGGGTGGGGGTGTTGCATGTGTGTGTCACTGTTTTTTCCCTCCCCCCTCCCCTGTGTCATAGGTGCAGTACTCACTGTGGTCTTCACCGCCGGCGTTCATGCTCCTGGTAGAGGAACAGGAAGATAAAGGCTGGAACAATCTGAAGTTTCGGTTCCATGGCGTCCTGGTTCCTCGTGGAATGTGTAGAGGTGAGCGTTTTCCCTTCCAAGTCCTGTTTCCACCGTGTTTTTGTTCGCAGTGAATCTGCCCAGGAAAAGGTGACAGATTGGCCTGTTGTAATTCTGTGGGTGGTACATTGTCCCCCGCCTGTCGGTTGGCGGTTACCGCCGTGGTGTTTGTTTGTACCGCCTTGGCGGCCGGAGTGTTAAAGTGGCTGTCTATGTTGGTGGTTTCCGCCACGTCCGTAATTCCATTTTTTTTTCAGCCGGCCTGTTGCCGGTTTTACCGCCGCTTTAACACCGCCCGCCATGGTTGTAATGACCACCAAAATGCTTTAACATGAATGTGCAAGTAAACAGATTATTTTTCCTACCTAGGATCATGAGTCACAAGGTTTATTTTTGCAAAAGAAAATTATCTGGATGGCATAAACTAGCTTTTCATAGCCCTCGCTGAGAAAGAAAGAAACGTCATTACTTCTAGCGCGACAAAAGAGATAAGTGCAGCTTCTCGCAGAGATGGATTGAGGTCTTTAAGGCCATCTTCTCAATAATAATCCTTCTTTAGAAACATATTATGACACACCTCAGAGATGGACAAGAAGTGGACTGAAAAGCTGTTGAAGTTCTGGAATATACTTATTTGACAACATTGAACATTGACATGTACTTCATCCAGTTGTTTCTAATCTTCACTTCAGAATCCTATCCCTCTAGCAAGGGCAGATCTTTTTTTTAAGAGCCAATTGCTCTTTACAGAATTTGCATAATGTTTTTAGCTTTCGTAGTGTCATATGCAGAGGGCACACAGATAATTATCAATATCTCCAAGGACTGTACTTTGACACAGGTCAATTTCTGTTCATGCATTAAGGTTATGACAGAGGTAAAGCATTTGAGATGTTTTAGACTTAATGGAGACAAGACAGTGGGATCAACACTTTTGTAGGGAGATGTCTCAATGGGCACATGTTAAAAGAATGCAGTTGAAAGGAGTATGTTTTCTTCTACATTCAAACATGTGCCTTGATAGATCAGTTTCATAACCCACTAATAATCCCATTAGTGGCTTCCAACTTTGCACATGTATAGCTTTGTACAAGGTACAAGCCATGAAATAACATCAAACACAGTGTGGCTATTGAAAATGACCTTCTCAGTCAATGAGAAGTGCCCAGTATTCCTGGTTTTCTGAGTAAATAAAAAAAGGTTAGTAAGTACCTAGAGCATGGGTAGATCTCCTACTTGAGCTGACTGACATAGTAGAAATGTCATTATTCCTCTCTTCTCCTCTTGACAATATATTTGCATAATTGTTGCTAGGAAATGACCAAGCCAATATAGTAAAGAAATAAATAATCTTTTATCGTAAAATGAAATAACCAGTGGAGGGGTAAAGGCTAGTGAATATATTAACATGCTCATATAGGTGATAAATGTGACTTACAAATGCACATCTCCAGTATGCCAATCCTTCCCATCTATGATTGCGAAGGTAGAGGGAGAGCTCAGTTAGGCTGATTTAAATAACGTTCAAGGGAACACATGGGAAGAGTCCTCAAGAGGCACTAAGGTTTCCCAAATGCACCACTGTTGCTTCCAGTGCTGCTCAGTTCCTGAGGGCAGGGAGAGTTAAGCTGATTTGACATAGTAGTTGCTTATTTCTAGTTACCCATCGCTCACTGAGACAGACGTCTCTCTTGCTACTTGTCCCCTGGGATCCCAAAGCCATCAAGGACTGAGACAGAAAACCACTAAAACTTCTGAATTGAAAGATGCATGTTCCATGACAAAGTTTCTTATATTACATATTTACAAAGGCACTACTGTGCTAATCCTTTCTGTTTTTGTGTTTTCTTTTATCACAACATAGGGATCTTTTTACCAAAGCATGCACAGTAGTACTCCAGTAGTATCCCAGTAGCACTTTACGTACTCAGACATGCAATTTACTAGAGTGCAATTGGAGCTATCTGATTATGTCTCTCCTAACTGTTATGCATATGATTCAATATTGTGGTCTAGGTTTTTTAAAGAAATGTCGGAAGCACGAGGGGGTGCATGGAAAATAAGGAGGGGGACATGTAAATACCAAAAACCTACAGAATAGTTTGCCATTTGCTATTAACCAAAATTCTGCTTAAATTTACTGCAGTAGTACTACAGCCCAGAAAATGTTCAAATCTATCCAGTCTCGCCATGCAGAAAGTCACAAACTCTTTATCATCGTTCGGTGGTACATGAAAATCAAAGGAGTAAGGGAAGAAAACCAAGACCACCAAAGTAGCAAAGCACTAAAAAGAAAGTATGGTCTACTCAAATAGGTATATATACATATGAGTACATCTTTGTGCGCTTTTGCTCCTACACTATGGAGTAAAGTTGCTACTTTTGGCAATTAATTGTTTCCAAGAGTAGAGGTACATCAAAGTGTAGACTAATATGTCTCTACCATTTGTAAACTACTTATCACTTTTCACTCATAGACAGATATATCCACCACCTTGGTGGATCCCTTCTCATTTGTGATGGAGACCTCGAGCACCATTGTGGAGATCTCCAGCAGTTTGTTGTAGATCTTCATATCAGGAAACTAGAAACATGGAAAATGGGAACATGGAAAAATAGGCAATGATAGAAGATTATTATTTTTTGCATAATATATTTATTTTATTGTAAAAGATTACTGTAAATATAATGAAAATAATTGTTTTCTCCTGAAACTAATAAAACACAATATTAGAGCACTTTACCTCATAAACATTAATGTTTATTGAATAATCTAAACAATGTAAAATAAAAACACTATGGCCCTGATTCAACTGCCTAAACTCAAATACGGCAGTGGTGAAGTAGCTGTGAAGCCGGCGGCAGTGGCATTGGCTTTGGCTCATTCAATGTCGTTGCACAGAGGGTTAAAGAAACTACTGGATTTGGGTGGCAGAATCACCTGTTCTTTGGAGGACGGAGTCAGATCCCGCACCATGTGACACCTGTTGCCCTAATCCAGGTTTTTTCCAGCTAATTAGCAGTGCTTCATCTCCACCCAAGAGCAGGGATGATTGTGGCAACTGGGCGCATGACAGAGATGACTCCTCAGGGGAATCGTGGTCGGTCAGATCTCATCCGTTTGTCTCAGTTGCATTAGTAGCACATATGCAAAGACAATCAGAGGCAGAACATGGTTCAATAATGTTTGATTTAAATGACTGCATATTACATAGTAAGGCATTGTATTGCAATAATTCGGATGACGAAGCACAAGGAGAGTAAAACGCGAAATAATCCCACCATACTGTCACTATGAGTTATGGATTTAGTCCCTACCTAAGTTATGTTAGAGCACAGCATGTTAAGCTCTAATTCTGCCCTTCAGGTTTCCCCCGGGAAGACATCATCCCTCATAACTGGGCAAGGAGGCCTGTAGTCTAGAAGGACAGCGTTCCCATATAGGCCAGAAAGCAGGTAGGGTAGATAAGCAGCTGCAGCTGCAGCAAAGCAGTCAGCAATCAACATATAGTTGTGGTCATCTGGCTGGAATCTCCCTCTAACGTATGTGGCAAAGTAGTGTTTTATAATAAAACAGCTGATATTCTAAGAAAAGATCACCACATAAGAGTGTGTATGTTTCTGTGACTGTTGGAGACAAAGCATACCACATATGCTGGCAACCTATCTTACTGTAGCCTTGAGGAAAGCACAGAGTGAGAAAAATGTCTTGTTTAAGAATGTAGTGCTGTCCTAGGCGAAGAACAACTAGATAGAAAAAATAAAACTAGACCGCAAATGTGGCTAATGTTAATAAAACAAAGTGAAGCCGAATAAAATATATCTAGGCTAAAGTGCACAGCGGCAGGCCTAGTTTGCTAAAATAACGTGTATACAACTATAGCTAAAAATGGCTAAACAACATGGTCATGTCGGCTACTTCTACCGTCATTTCACTATGTTTCCACGGGGTTGACTAGCAGGAACATTGTATTATGATATTCCTGCCAGGCTGACCGGGAGAACAGTGCTATGTTACTGGCCTCGGCTCCTGTAAGGGAGTCGAGGCCAATACTGTAACACACCAGCATCCTCGGAATGCATTCTGCTGCGCTGCCTTTCCATCAGCCTTTTCATGCCGGGGTCACAGCCATGAAAAGGCTGCTGGAAAGTTGAGTTGTAATCGGCACAGCCACACTGATTGCAGTGCCACCATGGCTGATCATAACTCGGACTGCTGCCAGCCATATTCATGGCGGGGACATCGGTCTTCAGGCAGTCCCGTCCACCTGGGGTGTAATGTGGCAGTCAGACTGCCTTGAGTGAGGTGGTCAGACTGTCACCCAAGGTTGGCAGTCTCATGACCACCAGCCTTGTAATCAGGCCCTTTATCTTTGTAAACTGCACTCTCACAACATTGACTATTTATGGTTTCAATTTATGTAACATCTGCAAATTTACTATTATGGAATATCATGACTCTATAATATCAGTGATGCTATTCAATAAATGACTGTTGCTATCAATGAGATTACATTATAATCAAATTGGTGTGGGTATATCTGCTGTTTCTACAAGATTTTCCCACTTGCTGACATTTAAAAGGACGATTGGGTTGGTGTTGATGCTTATTAACAAATGTCCAGGGCAAATTGTGACAAGGATGGCATGCAGACCAGGTGTGTGCTACCGTGTTGAAGTAGCAGTAATAGAGAGTCCAGTCAAAGAAGGTTTATAAGGGGCACACTTACCTGCTGTAGGTTTTGCTGGGTGAAATGTAATGTAAGTGGCCCAGTGACAGTACTGATCACTTAGGAAAAGAAATGGAAATGACACACCTGTCATCTATAGCTGCAGAGGGGCAAATTACTGAAAAATAATGTTGTTGACTCTTTTTCAGGAGAAACAGAACAACAAAAGAAACTAAGGGGCATATTTGAGAGCCCCTAGAGCCACCAAAGTGTCACTTTTTGTGCCACACCTGCACATAAGCCCAGCTCACAATTACACCCAGAGTATATCTGCCTAACTCTCTAGTTATTAGTGGTACTGTTGATAATTTTGCACATTTCAATAGTCCCCTGGGTTACTGCGAAACCTCGTTGACACCAACTAAAAACAGACTTTTTCATATGTAAACTCTGTGGATACATGTATGCATTATAACTGGCTGTCTTTTGGAATAATACCAATATACCATTTATGCTCACATGATTTGTCATCTTCCTTCTTTGTTTGGTTTTTGTTTCTCTCACTTGAGGTTTCTTGCATAACTATCTCACCACTCACCTGATTATAATGATCTGATCTTTGCGTTTTTATGTTTATAAAAATAAAATTCAATTCAGATGAATTAAATAATACAATAATATACTGGATCAGTTAAGAAGGACCTCAAGACCTGGCTCTCCAACTGATCGGCTCCCCTTCGACAGCGACAGCGCCTTGAGAACCCATTGGTGATAAGAAGTGCTATACAAATTGCTGATTGATTGATTGGTTGTTTTTCATTTGTTGTTAATGGATTCATTTCCGAAATAATTCTTCCTGTCCTAATTGAAATGTTCTGACTTGCATTGATTCCATACAGGAATTCCCTGCCTTACTACGTTGTGTTTTTTTAAAGATGAGTTCCATGTGAATGCTTGTTCCAAAATTATACTTGATACCCATGTTCCTGTGGACATGTTGATTGCTCTCGTTTTTCCAGACTATTGTGTTTCTTCTCCAGCACTTAAAAACAAAAAATAGAGCATATTGTGAACACAATATTGTCTGACATGAACACTGTATCAAAAATCTTGTTCATCAAAATACTGTGTTTCTCTATTTATAGCGTAAATAACAAAAATATCATGTCAAAAGTATTTTTGAAGACAATATCAACAAGAAATGGTAAGAATACAAGATGTTGGTGGAACTCAAGGAGTTTCACCTGCAGAATTCCACAGGTTTATATAAAAACCCTGCAAGATTCCACCGAGTTCCGTCAGCATGTGGAATTCGGCACATTGTACTGAGTTATAATGCCTGGAGGTTGTTCTGTGCTGTAAACGTGAATGGCACAACGTTGAATGCCAAAGGGTGCTGCTTCTTTCTGCCTCTCAAGTGGATTTTCTACTGGTCAAGACCTGCCGTGACGTCCCACTTTGAGAAATATCATCTGCAGGCATTTTAGCGCCTGAAAATTGGGGATGCAAATTCTCGCTTGCACTGGCCAACTTAACTTTGGTGAGCTGTGTATGAGAAAAAACCCTGTCGCAATTGGCTGAATTTTGCTGGAACTCGGCGCTCCAAGCATATTGGGGAGTGGGCAAAACTCTGCTAAACTCCATGAACTCCAATGCTGGAGTGGAATTTTTCACTCACCCCTAAAAAATAGCTTTTTATATAAATATTGACTTTAACGTCATTTATTTAAAATATTAAATTATATAGAATAAAAACATTAAAATAATTTAATGTAGTTAACACTAGGACCAGGTTTGCTATGGACCAGTTTCCATAGCAAATGGATTTTTACGTTTGTTGATAACATTGATCCCATTTGAAAAATCTATGCAAAACTTTCCATAAGAAGGTTCATCTACCTCAGAGGAAAATGGAGGTCCCACAATGCTTTGTCCTGATGCAGTTTCCCATAGTAACTTTAGACACAGCAACAATCAAAACTGGTAAACTGAAAACACCAAGGGGCATATTTATACTCCGTTTGCGCCGGAATTGCGTCGTTTTTTTTTACGCAATTCCGACGCAAAACTAACTCCATATTTATACTTTGGCGTTAGACGCGTCTAGCGCCAAAGTCCATGGAGTTTGCGTCATTTTTTAGCGTGGACACCAACTTTGCGTTAATGAGATGCAAGGTAGGCGTTCCCGTCTAAAAAATTGACTCCGAGGCCTGTGCGCCGTATTTACACTCCGGGTCAAAATTCACGCCCGGGAGTGGGCGGGTCAAAATAAATGACGTACGGCCGCTTTTGCGCCGTTTTTTAGTGCCTGGAAAAGGCAGGCGTTAAGGGACCTGTGGGCTCGGAAGGAGCCCAGAGGTGCCTTCCCATGCCCCCAGGGACACCCCCTGTCACCCTTGCCCACCCCAGGAGGACACCCAAGGCTGGAGGGACCCATCCCAGGGACATTAAGGTAAGTTCAGGTAAGTATTTAAAAAAAAAAAAAATGTGGCATAGGGGGGGCCTGATTTGTGCCCCCCTACATGCCACTATGCCCAATGACCATGCCCAGGGGACATAAGTCCCCTGGGCATGGCCATTGGGCAAGGGGGCATGACTCCTGTCTTTGCTAAGACAGGAGTCATTTCTATGGGGGTTGGGAGTCGGAAAAAATGGCGCAAATCGGGTTGAGGCGAAAAATTTGCCTCAGCCTGACTTGCCCCATTTTTTGGCGCCCAAGCTCCATATCCCCCTACGCCGGAACTGCCTGGTGTACGTCGGTTTTTTTCACGCACACCAGGCAGCGCCGGCGGCTAACGCCGGCTAACGTCATTGAATAAATACGGCACCCGCATGGCGCTTCAGAATGGCGTTAGCCGGCGCTAATTTTTTTGACGCAAAACTGCGTTAGCGCAGTTTTGCGTCAAAAAGTATAAATATGGCCCCAAGTTTGGCAGAAGGCTAAACCTTTACTCAGAAATTATGCCTTCTGTTACCTGGTTCAGTAGGTTTTGACTTTGAGACCTTAAGGCTCAAAATGTATAAATATCTCGAGACACAGAGTACTGAATGACTGGAGATCAAAAGAAAGATTTGATTGGCTACTTCAACAAAGATGTTTGACATCCTATTTAACACTCAAGGGCTCATTTCCTGTGTCCTGAAAAAACATAAAAATAACATCTAGTGGTGCAGGATGGGCATTTCTAGGCCTTGTGACCTCACATATTCCTCATGACATGTTTAATGACATCGTTGATGACAGTCACAGATATCATTTGAAATAACAATATTGGTGACAGCACTGTGCATGGTGGAGGCACCAGATATAGTTAGCTAGAAAAGGTGAGTTTCAGTGGTTTTTTGTTTTTGTTTAAAAAGTATGTTTTAACTGACATTTTGACCTAACTACAGCATCACTTTTACCTATGTTTTTTTAGAGAATATATATATTTCTCAAACAGTTCTTGCAGATGATGATTATATCCACCAATTAGATGATGATGGTTATAGAGGGCAGTGAGTATAGTCATTAATGTTCAGCCAAACCAACAATATAAATGACAACAGCACTCCATTGAGAACAGCATTCCATTCTGGACAACACGTTTCACCTGTAAAGCCTATGTAAATACAAGTGTTCTGGTGCAGTTGAAACAAATAGGTACTCATCATAGGCATAAAAACATACTTGATTATAAATTGAAATTATCACAGTGTAGTGGTTATGTTACACACGCTATCTGATTCATTTCAGGGGACTAATCATAAGGGACCTCATAATTGTAAAACCTGGTCCCTTATTGGAGGTGAAAAATAATATAAAGGGTGAGTAATTTCTGCCTACCGCTGAGAAATTATTTACGACAGCAGTTACATCTAAAACTACATGACCCATAATAGTGTGCGGCGGAATCACTTCAAACATTACATGATAGTGATTCCTCTCAAAGGCATATAATCGAACATTATCCAAATTTGATTTAAATGGGCTTATGTCAAGTTGTCCCTACACCTCCAACCTATTAAATCAATAAGATCATGAGGCCAGTTGATCTTGGGACCTTAGATGATAGCCCAAACTACAGCACCCATAATGCTACATGACGTATATGTGCAAATGTCTAATGATGTGATCACAAGAATGTCAATATATATGCCTGGTCCCCAATTCAGTTCATGGTAATTGCTGAGTCTAAGTTTACCTCGACCACCAAACAATGAGGCCAAAGTGTCCAATTGGCAAGTTATATACAAAAAAGTGCACAGAGAACCTGCAAGTTCCACTGGGCATGTATTCAATCTAATACTTCTATAAAAAATGAATGTCAGATGTAAGTGCCCAATAATGACTTTCACTCTATTCTGGATCAGTCTGTATGTCTAACGTTTTTTGTCTAACCTTACCACATTACAAGATGTGTAATTATGATTGTCTACTGACTCAAAATTGCATACCCTCAGTGAATGGAGCATTAACATGTCCTATACATGAAGAGGTTCCTTTGGTGGACAGGCAGGTGAGAGAGAGGGGGAAGGGGGAGAGAGAGAGAGATAGAGAGAGAGAGAGGGAGAGAGAGAGAGTGTGTGTGTGTGCACACTCTTAACAGAAATTTAAAGCTACTCTTCCTATTCTTCCTATTCCTTATTCCTATATGGAGATGTGGCAATCCTGGCCTGTCCCTTACATGAATTACACATCGTCACAGTGCATTGTTGCAGTGGATGATAATATGTCAGGCGCCATTGTCCCAAGTTGCTCAAGTTGTCCTACAACATGATTTTTACATGTGTAGGCCTACTATTAGTTGAGGGAATGTGATTTACTCACTTATCAAAGTGTTTTAAGTGACTACAGCTGCTCAGAATCCTATTCCAAAGCCACTGCGTTATTTTCTATGCCTGGGTTACTGAGGAATAGGAATGTCGATACATTCCAGGCTCTAAAAGATGCGTCACACGTTGCCAAACTTGTAAATATCACTGAGTCAGTTGTATGTGGGATTTTACAAAGGAACGCTTACCCCGCTTACATTAAAAACTGAGTTACGCAGTCAAATCTAGCGAAGGTATCCTCTGACACAGGCCCACAAAACGTGATGCTTTGGGCCCAATGCATTGCCTTGCAAATATGGAATAATGAATGCGCTGCCGGTGTGTCAAAAATTATGCAATGGTGGCGCAAGCTCTTTGCCAATATGGCCCTGCATTACCAACTCCGTGGTCCCTTGGTTTACACTGCAGTTGTATACAGCCAAATAGCAAGCAACAAACTTGAGAGCAAATACTCTACCACAGTACGGCATATTCCAAGAGAGGTACTTCCCATATTGAAGCAACACAGGATCTTGCACAAACTGATCTGATTTTTTTTTTCCATTTAGAAATTGTGAAATTCAGCAGCCTAGAGGTGTCTGCTCCATGGCCCCTTGGCCCAGTAGAGACTAATTGTTTGTTCGCCTTCATTAATACTGCTTGGTCCATTTATGAAGTAGCAACTGGTGATCAAACAGCAGATAGATAGACTTCTACTTCCTCAGGCTCTCCATGAGAACCATGCTCAGTATATCAATTGAAGAAGGCAATTATAGTAACTGTCCCTGTGTTGACCATGCTGTGCAGTTCTTCACTTTTGTCAGTGAATGTTTCGTCTGCGTGGATATCAACCCTGATTACACCATTTCTGAAAAAACCTAAGGCTGACTCCCTCTGCTCTTAGCAACTGCAGGCCCATCTCCGTATTTCGTACGGGGACAAAAGTCACAGAACATATTGGTAACAAACAACTTACTCACTAGAGGATCAGCACATTCTTAAGCCCCAACAATAACCAAAGTATTATTTTTGACAGCCACTCATAATGGAGCTCTGGGTGGCGGCCTCCAGTTTAGTACTCCTTTCCTCTCCGTCCCAAAAGGCAAGAAATCTAAGGGCCATCTTTGATTCCATGCTTTCCTTTGAGGATCATATAAACACCTTAACTTCTACCTGATTGTGTTTGTTTAGTGTTTTTAGAAAGACTCTTCCAGACCTGTCGCCCTCGTCAAGGAAATAACTGGTGCAGGCTTTCATTATGTCCAGCCTGGACTGCTGTAACTACCTGTCTGTGGTTCTTCTCTGTTATCTCATCCAGAGAATAAACTACTTCACAATCTGCTGCTGCCATTTTCTGCTGCTGCCATTTTTCGCAGCAGCAGATTCTGAAGTTGTCATTTTTTGACGCAAAAATATAATTGTATTTTGTGGTTGTGCCGCTTTTGCGTCAAGAAAATTACACAAATGGGGCGCTAAAAAAGTATGAATCAGGCCCAATGTATCTCGATGAACACTGGCAGAAAATGTCACGCACTTTGCTTTACCCTTCATTCCTTTCAACTGCTTACTAATTTCCACTCCAAAAACATTGACAATGGGTCATAATTATCTCATGTACATCAGTTGTTCTCCTTTTGCAGTTATTACAACCTGCACATTTCAGTCACATCACTGCCTACAGGTTATTATCTCACCTTGCACCTTTGCCTATGTGGGTCAAGTGAGGGATCCTTATAACCTGTAACAGTAAAAGTGCTATAATTACGTGCTCTGTACTTAATCATGAGCTACACATAATGTCTAAGAATATGGTTTCTTCTATGTTGTTTTGGGATATCAGTGATACTAGTGCATAGTCAGTTTAGCAGTGACTTCAAACATAATCTTAAACAATAATTTCCATTATTTTTTTTTATACAGATGTCCACTTGCTAAAATTTTTTAGATTCTCGTTATTATGTCCTGCAACACATGGTCAATGCCTTAAAATGTTGTTGAAACACATCCTCATGCTGTTATAGGTAACCCATTGTGTTGCTTCACATTATTCGTATAGTATTCACAGTGACGCACACTCCTGGCCTTGTGATACATACGGCTTCCCCTAACTCTTGCTACTTTCTAAATGAGGAAAAATGCCTGGACCAGATCTTGAGGAAGGCCTGCTTCACATCCTGGTTTCTCAAGCTATAGATCATTGGGTTAAAAACCGGACATCCGGCAGCATACAGGGCTGACACTACCTTGTCCTTGTTACCTCTAAGGCCCATGGCAGGAAGAAGGTAGGTGTAGCTAGTGGTGCCGTAGAGCAAACCAACCACCAAGAGGTGAGAAGCACAGGTGGAAAATGCCTTCCTCTTTGTGTCAGCAGAGCGCATCTTTAAAACTGAAAAGATGATGTAGGTGTACGTTATGATTATCAAGGCAAAGCATATCATGCCCAGGAAGATGTCTGCCATCATGGTCACAAGCTCAATTGCATAAGTATCTGAAATGGCAACCTTGCTAACTGCTGGTATTTCACAGAAAATGTGGTCCACGACAGTTTTTTGAAGGAATGACAACTTCAAGATCAAGCCAACGTGAAGCATGGAGTTTAAAATGCCAAGAATCCACACTGCAGCTGCCAAGGAAAGATAGACAGTTTTACTCATGATGACTGGATAATGCAGAGGTTTACAAATGGCCAGGTACCTATCGAAAGACATGACTGTGACAAGCAGGAGTTCAGAGCCCAAAGCAGCCGACAGCAGGAACATTTGTGTCATGCAGCCCCAATATGACATGGACTTTGTCTCGGAGAGCAGGATCACCATCATGTTGGGAATAACGCTTGAGGTAAAGCAGATGTCCAAGAGAGCCAGATTGACCAAAAAGAAGTACATTGGAGTGTGAAGATGAGTGTCTGAGTATATGACAATCGTAATAAGTAGGTTTCCTGAAACGGCGAGCAGGTAGATCAAGAGAAAAGCAGCAAAGAGAAGTGCCTGCAGTTGTGGATAGCTGGAGAAACCCACAAAAAAGAACTCTACATCGGAGGTTTGGTTTGGGCTTTCCATTGGATTGAAAAGCGTCATCCAAAATATGAAAAAAAATAACTTATGATTCATTCCCAGACAAGAGAAATATGTGGATCCAGCAATTATTGCAAGAGGAACGGGTCAATTCTTGTCACAGTGACTCACCATGAAATCTTGATGAGTGCACATTGATGCAATAATATTAGATCTGACACCGGCCCTTAATAATGGAACTTGGAAATCTTCATATTTAGTCCCATTTCGTCGTTGAAAAGATTACTTTCTATTGTGTGTCATGCCATAATATGTTTATTTGGTTCAATTTGATTCTACTTCTAGCACTGATGCTTTGTGAAACCTCCAGCTCTTGGTGTTAGTTTGGGTTTCTGCAAATGAAAAACAAAACCTGATCAAACATAAAATGGGCTCCTTACATCTGTTTGTTCCCAAACCAATTTGAAACCTAATTCTCACCTCGAATCTCAACACCTGAATCCTGTTGTAAATTAGTTACATATTTGTAAATGACTGTCAGACCCATCTTTCCCACAAAAAATATTTGCTATCTAGTTCCAAACACTAGCAGCCTAAAACAAACATTAGTATAATACAGTTACTATAAAATTTATCAGACTCTGGTGTGTGCTGACGGTGCCAAATTATGACAATTATTGGCACGGAACAGTAGTACCAATGTCTACAACTAAAATTGGGAAAGTACATGACAACCACTTTTCCCTTCTCTAGTAAAGAAGGCTTAATTTTGGGGGTGAAAACAAGTTGATGTTTATCACACCAAGAAAATATCCTGTGCAATACAATCAGCACCCTTCATTAAATTTCAGTAGGTCAAACACCCGCAATTCAGTGGGAGAATAATGCCTGGCAAATATCAAAACATACATGTTTTGGTGGATTAAGCACCAACATCTACTTGTTACGTCCCATGTTTGGTGGCTAAACTCAAACAAGCAATACATGTTGTGTCTGATAAATTCTAAACTTCATAGTACTGGATTTATCAGGTAAGATAATCACATTGAACACTAGGGTACTCATTACCAAGCTTTTACATTGCTGTGTTTAGAACCAATATTTGTATTGCTCAAACTTTCCTTGGTTGTCCTTGTTATCAAACCCAGTTTCATATATTGGTTTTGGACTGGCAGCCGGTACACATGGGTTGCATTACATAAAGAAATATACACATCATGTTTATTCTCACATCTTTAGTGAGATCAGTACTTATAGTTAATATGAGAATTAAATAGCTAAATAAACATTTGCATAGAATCTAACCACAATTTGGCATCTGTATGTATACTTGCACATGTGCGGATGTGGATTTGTGTGTGGGGGGCGGTGTTTGTGTGTATATGATCATACAAAGGGTACCAGCACAGATCCCATACTCATGGTGTGGTATGGCTGAAACTTAAACATTTCTTACTGTGGAAAGCTACAAAGAGGACCATAGTAGATATATCTGTTATTTGTTAGTTTATTTGATACACTAGCTCAAACGTAAGTAAGCGCATTCTAGGGACTCATCCTCAAAGTGCCATGTTTGTCACAGAAACTGTGTTTGTCAAATTTTCCCAATTTTTTATTAATGATATGAGGACTGGCCCCCATACCCACAGCGTGGATTATACATGGCCCACATACCAACACATGTGAACACACATCTCCATCCTCTCCTCCTTATTCTGTCACCCACATGCTGATGCCCTGTTACACCCCAGTAAACTAGGTTTATTGCCATTCATAGTGTGCCATCATTTGTAAAATGCATCCATTGTTCACAAAACATCCTTCCAATATTTCATTTTAGAGTTCCACTATCTTTACATCCATTAATGTGGGTGTGCTATGAAGCTGATATTGAAAATGGACAACCACTGTGGCACAGGAAAGAATCTGTCTCACAATGACACCCCCTTAAGAGACAGACAGCAGCAAGATCTCTTCTAAAAACAGTGGGTGTTCAGTCCACCACCACCCCTTCTCACCCTCATTCTCAGAGCCAAAACATAAATGACATTCTCGAATAATAAAGGATTAAATCCAAAAGCTAAGTAGTATGGCTTTAATGTCAACTACATTGTAGTACTAGATGCCTTATTTCATTGCAATCTTGTTTTGTACTGGTGACATTTGTCTTGCTGTTAGCTCAATGAATGTCTCTCAAACAGGGAGTGTGTCCTTTCTCTAATCTAAGCATCTATAACCTAGGTCTTGATACAAGGAGTCACATTGGTCATGCAGATGTAGTGAACAGGAGCTCCCACTTGTACCCCAACCCTAAACAAAAGAAAGGAGAGTGCATCAATTACCAAGAAGCAGCATTTGTACACTATCACTCTTCACTGTATCTCTATCTGCTAGAGGAACTCAAGGCACAGCCCAATCCCACTTGCCTTCAGAAAAGAATGGGAAAAACCATCAAGTATGCTATTCCTGTCAGCATCTTCTTTCTGTCTCTTTGGCTGAGCAAACTTTTGTAGCAGTGGAGAAACAGGACCCCTCCTCCAGAAAAAGGCCCAAAACATGAGGTATCATAGGATTGCGATTTGCTCTGCTAACCCTTCCTTCCAAGGTAGTTAAGCCCTTATTTATTGTGTCTCCTCCCCTTTCTGTATCCATCAATTGCACCCAGTCTGCCTACCTTTAGGACATGGCATTTGCACTCCCAATGGGTTCCCATTTTTCCATTGTAGGAAGAACATGTATTTGGCCAACGGAATAACTCAACTCCACTCAACTACGCCCATCCACCACTGGTGTAGATTCATATCTGGGTTGGATCATCTTTCTTCCATGGCCTTAAGCACGTTTACCTACATCAGATGGCAGTAATGGCTATTGAGAGATATAGGTACCTAGGTACCATCCTCTTTGTGCTCCACTGTAGAGGAATGACTCAGATTGAGAAAGTGTTGGCCTCTGACAGAGGGAGTGTGTCAGTAACTAGTACATGACTCTCCATAAACCATCTACAACACTGATGAAGTGGATGCCATGCATTATAAAGGTATGGGACCGGTGATTACAAGAGTAATAAAGAGGGCAAGGGAATGTGGGGACAGGCCCAGAGACAGAGCAAAAAAAATTATAATATTATTCGATTGGCCTTAAACCTTAACGTAAATAGATATATAATGTAATGTTCACATCAACGCCCCCACATTGGTTTCCAAGCAGCCTCTAGATTTGCTGATTAACCAGTTGCATGCCTTATTGTCAGATAGCAGGTACTCTGACAATAAGGCTTGTCTTCCTCTCTTTTGCCTTCACAGCATTGGATACCCCATCTCTTCCCTTTCAGAAGGAACACCTCACAGTCAGCATTAAACATAAAAAAACTGTGGAAATATTTGTTTTAAGTAGGCCTCCTACAACAATAATTTGAAGGTGGGGTTTAGAGAGATGGATTCTGAACTTTTAAACACAGTTTTTTAATTATCTACCTTGCAAATCATAGTGTATACGTATACCTATTGGTAGGGCTGTACCTACTTTTCTTTCTTTCTACTAAGCTACTACTTGTCACATACCTATTTGCTCAGTAGACATTAGCTCAACTTTGTATGTTCTGCACTGTTAACTGACCAGCAGGTGATATTTAAGGACTATAGAACTAACTATCATAACATTCTGCAAAGTCATGAAATGTGATGATTTTTATTATCACTATTAATTAAGAATGTGTATGTGTGAGTGTGGGTGTGCATATATATGTACATTCACTGAAAAAAACAAATGTTGCAGGGATGTTATAGTACGGTTCTGAATTTTCTCACACAAAACATTAGAAATTCAGCAGTTGTAGTTATGGTTACCTCAAGTAACTCATATTTTTTCAAACTTGTTTTCGTTGCATGAAGGAAATTGGTAATTGTCTCCTGTTCAGGTCTTGCTAAAAGAGCCTCACGTATATTCTTAATTTCCACAAGTAACACTTCTCTGTCAGACCATGCATACTTCACTAAAATTTGCAGCACTCTCCTTGAGCTTATTTTTGAATTTTCAGCCCACTCCTCCAAAATTTTAGAATTTGGTGATTCATATGAGGGAATTGTATAAATTCTCAGTGCTCTCTGTGCCATATCCATGTCTAAATAGTTCTGCAATGATGTGGCCTCCCACCATTTTGAAATCTCTGCTTTATTCAATTTCTCTAATTTCCTGAGTTTATATTGTAAAGATGTTGATTATATTATGATTATTATAATTTTCTCTAAATGTAATTTCCTATAGCACCAAAATATTCTATCAACAAGAGGGATGGTTGTGATAATTGCATTTGGGCCAAAAAACATATTAAAAGATGTCTGCCACATTAATTGTAACTAGTTAGTTCTATGTTTATGTCTTTTATCACAATGGTTTAAATGGGTTTGTTGAGATGGTGTTGATATGTGATCAAGCCCACTTGACAGGTAAAATGCGCCATGTAGGCAGTAAACATTGTGTTTGCACCTACTTGAGAGAGCGTCAAGCATCTGTGTTTAGAATTGATTGCCGGGTTGATCCGCTGGCTGAGACACTCCAATCCCCCATGGGTACAGACTCCAGGAGGAGCATCTGTTTGTTTGAATTTATATATGTGTGTGTGTGTGTGTGTGTGTGTGTGTGTGTGTGTGTGTGTATATACATATATATCTAAAAAACAAAGGTTAACATTTTAAAGCATATAGTTAGGAAAACATATTTTTGCTCAGCAAACCAAGTTTAAACTACACAAACTTAAAAAAATCTAAAGTTACAGTTCTATCTTTCATTTACAATGTATCCATCACCTTCAAATTATTATAAATAGCGGACCTCATTACACATTCTTTTCAGCTTGCTCACGAGACAACACTAACTAGAAGGAGAGGCGTATAGTGGAGTGGCGTACAATGAAGCAGTGGAGTACAGTAGAGTGGAGGAAAGTGGGGTGCAGTGGCATAAAAGCGTTGCATACAGTATAGTTGACTAGAATATTGAACAGTAAAGTGGAGTAGAGTGTTGTACAGTGGCATACAGTATAGTACAGTGTTGTGCAGTGGAGTGAAGGAGTATAGAAAGGAGTCAAGTGTCAGAGAGTAGGATAAAGTGTAGCAGAGTCTTGTAAAGTAGATTTGCATAGAGGACAGAAGTGTGTGAAACCGTGCAGCTGTGTAGAGTGGATTGTTGTATGGAAGCATAGAGTGAGGTGAAGTCTCGCGCAGTGGTGTAGAGTTGGATGGAGTGGTGTAACGTAGTGCAGAATAAAGTGTAATATAGTATATTTCTGTGTTGTAGATAGGCCTGGTCGGAGTGCCTTGAGTCACGCTACATGGAACTACACAAAATGGCAAAAAAAACTCCACTGCGCTACAGGGAGTTCCGTGGAAGGGCAGATTTTCCCCGTTATACCTGTTCACATTCTGTTTTAAGTCAAACGCAATGTGGAGTACATTCTCTAATTCAAAATTGCACGTGAACAGCACCACAAAGTTTGAATGGGCACGGCCATCTTGCATTTTATGGTGCTGGGCCTGTTTTTTCATGGCTTAATAACCTTTTCAATCCTCCACCCGTCTAATTAATCTACCCCTCATTTTTTGTTAGTTAGTTATTGTATTAGTGTATCTTTTTGTATCTGTGTAATTTTCAATTTTTGTCTTGATTTTTGTGACTTTTTGTTAATTTTTCATTTTACTTCCTTAGTTATTCTTATTTCTTTCTTCCTTTCTGCTCCTCCTTTTTCATTTCTTCTCCCCACCATGCAGCGCCATGGCAGAGCAGGCACTCCAGTCTACATTGTGAGGGGTGCAGCCCCGGCCCATCTTTTGTGAGGTGGAGATAGCAGCACTGGCTTTCTACACCACGGAGGTCCAACGCACCACCCAGCACTTGACTCACTGCTGGGTGAATATCATCAATTGCGATCAGGCCTTGCTTAACCTGCTAGGTGTAGAGAGTCTGCGGCTCTGTGAGTATTAACTATATCATTGTGTTTGCGTTCTGCAATGCTAACTTAGACCTAGGCCGTGCTCGGTGCTATATCACCATACTCGTTGGCGCTTGCTTTGGCTGAATATCTAAGCAGCCATTGCATTGCAGATTCCTCTGTCCTCCTGTCATCATAACTGTGGAAGCTAAATCAGCCCAGCTCAGTTCAGCTCAGAAACCAAAGTCTGCTGCTTAGATAAAGTAAAGTAGTTTATTACATGTACACGGAGACTGAACAGCCTGTGCTCGAACAGTCTAAAGAAGGAAGTAATACATGATCTTTTATACTATCAGACGACAAACAAATTTGTACATTTAATTGATTCTTGACATTGACGTATAATAATTTCTTCATTTTCTACAGTTGTTACCGTTAATTCTTCATAACGCACCCCATATGGAGAATAAAAAGCATAGACAGGAAACTTACATAATATGTCCTACGTTTCTATTATCGCATGATACATCTTGTGACAGAACTTAGAACAGCACGTACACAGGATGGTACTTTCCAACAGGAAGATTACTTCAGCCAGCATGAAACAACATTTAATGGTGGCTGTTCTAATAGCAAGCCTTGCAACATAATGCGCTCCGAGCAACATCAAAATATATGTTCATGTTGGTTATAAGTTGTTCAACATAAACAGGCCTAGGTGTCATTGGGTATCACAGGGCCGTACAGGCCCAAAAATGGGACCCAGTAAAATGTGATTCCACATTTCGCCCTCCGATACTCAATGACAACCCAAACTTGGTGACAGAGGTGTGTCATTTCTACTGTGTTGCCACGGCTGTCATTGACAGTGATGCTCAGTATGCTTTCTTCAGATATTCTTTATAAGTATTGTCAGGAAACAGGGACAAACCCTTATTAGCACACACAATGTTATTATTGCCAGTACCCCTATTACCAGCAATTCCGTCAGCCATGATCCCCAACCACGAAACCATGCAGCAATTGTCCCCAGTATTCCTCCGACATCTGTTAAATCTGACACTACCTTTGCCCCTTTTTCTACCTTTTTTATCTCTCCTATTGCCCCTCTTATATTACCACTGTTGTCTGGTATACATATGCAGCATTCTTGATGGATCACATGACAGACACCACCATCTTTTCCTAGAATTATTTTTAACGCAAGTCTGTTTTGAATCACAACAGCTCTTAGATCTGTAAGTTCCTCAGTAATATTTCCTAAGGCTGCATCTCAGCTATGGAGCTCGCCAATCTTTCCACCAACCCTGCTAATTTGTGTATTTGATATTCGGAATGCATGACCCCCATCAGTACTCCTAATGTAGCTATTGCCTTATCTATCCAAGTGGGGGTCCTCCTTCTGCGTATTCTCCAGGGGTCCTCACTTACTATTTGGGGCAAATCTGTCACATATGAAATGCCAGGAAATACAAACGCCCGGTAGTATGCAGACGTTCCATGCACAAAAAATATGCTTCGTAGTGCTGAGATGCCTACATACAAGCCCTTGGGGCTGTCTTGTATATTGTCTAAATTGGAATATTTGCAGCATTCTCTGACCCCCACCTTTATGTTGATATTGTAAAATATACCTGTGGTTGTACAAGTTACTGGTGCTGGCGAGAATGGATGTAAGTAATTTAATGCTGGGCATGCTTCACTAAGCACCTTGTTTGTCACTGAAGTGTTGCCCATGTGGTACTGAATGCACCATAGTGCCTTTTTCTTCTCATTTATCCCAAGAGATGGTCTTTTCACCTCTGTAGATGTCTCATCTTTTGCATATCCCTTTTCCCTTTCTTTGTTAAATGTTGCTAGGAGTTCCTTCTCTCCCTGTCGAGAAACCAATTTCCCGCATACTGTCTCTTTTCCCTTATTTGCTTTTTCTCTGTCTCTTTTCCTTTCTACACGTTCTTTTTCTATCTCCCTTCGTTCTTTAATGTTACGTTTTATTCTTCCTTTCAACTTCATTTCCATAATATTGTTCACCATATGGCATGCACCAAATTGGCAAAGCGGTAAGTGCGTGTAATTTGTAGTCCCCAGGACAGTAGTGGGTAGATGGGTGCATACATAGCAGTCTGAGACATTTGCAACTTCTTTATATAATCTAACCATTTGTACAAATGCATTATCAGTATATGTTTCCACATTGTAATCCCACAATGTTTGTCCCCTGTTCCCCACCTCTTCCATCTGGCTTCTGTCCCTTCCCTTTGACATATTCACCAGCCCTTGTTGACTTTTATTTATATACATGTCCTCATCTACAAATGGTATGTAAATATGATTTGCAAATATTATTAGTATTATTGTCAATATTATTCCTGGAACTGGGGGATATAAGGCAGTTAATACTGCAGGCCACCTTCTTTCTTCTTTCTTTTTTACAGGCATGATGTTCGTTATTGATGGAATAATATCACAGTCTGTTCCTTTTATTCTGTTCTTAATCCTTCTGTTCCCTCGGTTGTACCTCAGAGAGTGGTGTCAGAGGTTAACTAGAACTTGACACCAATCAAGGTAGTTTGTGGATGTATGCAGGTAGGACCCGCTTGCACCCTTTATCTGCCAATGTGTGCAGTATGAGCAGTTCTATGAAGAGCCACCACATGACCCGCTTGCATCTCCTTGCTCCTGTAGGGTTGCAGCATGAGCAGTTCTGTCAATCTTGGCTTGTGTGGCTGGTCGATCAAAGATTGTACCTTGGCTGTGGTGGTGGTCCTTTCAGCAATACCGCAGGTGGCTGTTGGAGAACCATTGGTCCCGTTGCCTTCTTAGTGTGAGAGCTCTGGATCCAGGATGTCACTCCCTCACACTTGACCGCTGTAGCTGTTGTCAGAAGGACATGATAAGGTCCCTTCCACCTCGGTTGTAAGCAGTGCTGTCTGGTGTGGGCCTTGACCCACACCCAATCTCCAGGCTGCAGTCCGTGATCTGGTGGTGTTTCTTCTTCTGGCAAGGCCTGAAGTACCTGGCGGTGGAGATAACGTAATGTGTCTGTTATTTCTCTGCAATATTGTAGCAATAGATCATCTGTCATCTGTCACTGCCAAGGGTGCGACTGACATGTGGCCTGGTATTTGCATTGGTCGCCCAAATACCACCTCATGGAGACTCACATTTGTAACCCTGTTGGGGGTACTTCGCATAGCAAGCAACACCAGCAGCAGTGCATCAATCCAAGATACTTCAGTCACAACACATATCTTTCCTATTTCCATTTTTCCTCTCAACAGGTGGATGGTACGCACAATGCAACTTCTGTGTTATTCCTGACCTTTTACAAAGGTACCGAATAACATATGAAATCAATCCTGGTCAATTGTCAGAGCTTTAAACAGTCAGTACCTCAAAGCGCGGTATCAGCTCTTTCAAAAGGCATTTAGCAACTGTCTGTGCATTGCAATTCTTGGTGGGGTACGCTTCCGTCCATTTGCTGAACATGCAAACTATTACCAGGACATAACTAAATTTGCATGCTGGGGCATTTCAATAAAGTCCATTTGAAGACTCTCAATGGGCCATGTGGGTGTGGGAAGTGGCCTGGAGCAGTTGGTGTACCTTTCCATTTCTTCCATAAATGTTCTCCACATTGCCCGAATTTGGTATAGAACCAACAATGGGAAAACAGACGTATCATCCCATCCCTTCACACATGTGAGGGACTATGGAAAAGGTGTGCTATGGAGGGAAGTAATGTAGATGGCAAACATATCTTATCGTTTGGGGCCACCCAAATTCCCTATTTATTCTTTCTACAACTGCCCCTCCTCCATTCTTCTAATTCTGACTCCCCAACCTGTTGTTGAACACTTTTTGGATCAAAATATGGGCTTTTTTCCTTAGCCAGTGGGGCAGGTGTGACCTGTACCGTTTCGTAGTCACACCCACTTAGTGCTATTCTTCGGGCTTCCCTGTCAACAAGTGCATTCCCCATTGAAATGTAATCCCTAGCAGAGGTGTGAGCCGGAGTAGAACTTGCAACAAATCAGCAATCAGTGATGGGTGGTGTATGTGTTGGTCAGCTGAGATGAGGAATCCCCTCATTGACCACAACTGGCCAAAGTCGTTTGTGACCCCAAAAGCATATTGGCTGTCTGTGTAAATGTTTTCTGACCTTCCTTCTGCCAACCTGCATGTTCTTGTAAGTGCTAATAATTCTGCTGCCTCAGCACTCTTTATTGTGGGTAACCTTCCTCCTTCCAGTAATGTCTTGGGCGTCCCTACAGCATAGGCGGCATGTAGCATCCCATTGTGGTCCCTAATGCATGACCCATCGACAAACAAATCACCTTCGGCATCTGGGAACTGGGTGTCACTGATGTTTAGTCTCACCTTTGTGTGCCTGTCGACCGCTATAATGCAGTCTTGAAAGGAGTTGGCTATGGAAGTGTCATCATGGTCATACGCCGTAGGCAGAAGGCACGAGGGGTTCAATGTGGTGCATCTTTTAATCATTATGTGTGGTGCCAGCAATATCAGCTCATATCGTGAGAGAACATCATTTGTTAGGTGCTGAGTCTTAGTGGTAGTCAATAATGTGTCAACTGCATGCGGGACATGCAACACTAGTGTGTGTGCCAGGACAATATTCTCTGTTTGTTCTATGGCAAGAGCGGCTGCCGCTACCACCCGCAGGCATGGCAGGAGACCCGTTGCTACTGAGTCTATGTTGGCCTAATAATAAGCCACTGGGTGATAGAAGGTGGTGTGCTTTTGTGCTAGTACTCCCAAGGAGCAGCCTCCTTTCTCATGGTAAAATAGGTGGAACTCTTTTGTGTAAACTGGGAGGCCAAGTGCTGGTGCTGTGCACAGTTCCCTCTTTAACTTTTGGAAAGCCTCCTCACAAAACTCGGTCCATGGTACTTTGTCTGGCACATCCTTATGTGTGAGGTTCTGGAGTGGGCATGCAATCAGGGAAAAATTTGGTTTCCAATGCCTGCAGTAACCTGCCACCCCAAGAAAAGCCCTCACGTCCTTCTGTGTTTGTGGCCTTGGGTATTGAGTTATAGTTGCTATCCTGTCTGGCAGCAATCTCCTTGATCGCTGGGACACCTATGGTGACACTCAGGTGAGGCACAGGCAGTGAACTCTACACAAAATTACAATCAAGGCAACATAACACAAAAAGTGGGTGCTGGCCCTGAACCATGACAGTGCCTTCTACCGTTTGCACTGGTAACTGCTAGCAGCAGAGTTCCCTGGACAGGAGCCAGACTGAGGGAGATGTTAACGCAATACATTACTATTTTTAAAATGGTGCAACATGCGTCTAATGTCATATCTGCAGTATTCCCTACGTTGGGGTCCCTGGAGTTGTGGTGATAATCATAAGCATAACCTTTTGGTCTAGGTATAATAGCAGCCTCAGTCCGTCAGTTTGTATTGTGTCAATATACCCCTTTTATTATAAGCCTGTTCTACCAGGAACCTAACCACTTTCTCTGTGATGCTTGCACGTTCAGCTCATCCGTACTGTAAAACACAGGCAATCTGTCAACAATATAGCACACCACACTGTATGTAACACATTCAGGAATTACCCATATTCACACACAAATCTATATAAAACAAACAGTAATCACAGAACCTCAACGTAACCAAGAAGTAAAAAAACATCAAAGAACCACTGGAGTGGAGAACTACCACTCAACAACACCTGGGCACCGCCTGCCCCCTATACTGGGGTGGAGAACTACCACCCCCTCTTGCCAGTGTATTCCTCCCAAGCCCCTCCGGCTGGAGATGACAATTAATTTCACCCAAACCCCTCTAGGTTAGAGGCACTGGCTTCACAGAGCCTCCCTCTGTGACCCTAGACAACTCCTCCAGCTGTCTACCACATGCAGCCCCACCGGCTAACATGAACCACAAAGGACGTCTGTACCAAGTACTGAATCGTGAAGAGAAAAGGAACTGCGCACTTAAAATAAAAGGGGTAGGGAAATGCTGCAATGAGACAGAAACAATAATAATAATACAAAATCCCAGAATCCGGCAAGTGGGGAATGGCCACCAACGGGAAGTCCAGAGTAACCACTGTAGGGGGGCCAGAAGTCTTGGCATGCCAGCGAAGACAAAGGAGAAACATGACAAGAAAGAAGAGCAGGCTCAGAGGAACAGAAAATATCCAAATAACCCCCAACTCCATTAATAAGTTAATATGGTGCTCCACCACTTCCCCCCTTTTCATGTGACTCACAAAAACCCACACAGCTGTGGCAAGAAAAAATACACAAGAGGCCACCAAGGAAGTGACTGATACTTACGACAGCTCTGGCTCCCTGTTCAGGAGGGGCCTTCCCAGCGCTCGAGGAAAACTCACGGGTGCCGTTCCCCTCCCTCACAGAGGCAGTAGCCAGGCCGGTGAGATCGTCAGAACTGAAAACAACACGTACACAGGATGGTACTTTCCAGAAGGAAGGTTACTTCAGCTAGCATGCAACAACATTTCATGGTGGCTGTTCTAATAGCAAGCCTTGCAACATAATGCGTTCTGAGCAACATCAAAATATATTAGTAAGTGCAGTTCATGTTGGTTATAAGTTGTTCAACAGAAACAGGTGTAGTTCTCATTGGGCATCACAGGGCCCAACAGGCCCAAAAATGGGTCCCAGGAAAATGCAATTCCACATAAAGAATTAGTGATATCAGTGGGTTAGTGTTCTCTGTGACGTCGTTTGTGTAGCTCGTACAGTGCCACGCATTTTCACAGGGATCTGTAGTACTAGCATGCATGTTTTTGTTAAAGACATTTTGAATAGGGATTTTAGGAGTATAAACAACTCAATGATGGTTGATCATACTAGTACCATAGGTAATCTGATTTAGGTGATCTGATTTAGATAAGTACAATGTTAGTGTGTTTGCCTGTTATAGTAATTTTGTGGAGATTAACTGCACCACTCGTCTATTTTTTTAATCTTGTCTATTTCTTATATCAGCACCCAAGGGCAGGAAGAGGGGCACCACAGAGGGTTTGCAGGAGCTGGGGAGGTACTGATCACCAGAGCTAATGCTGAGGGCTCTGCCCATCCCGGTAAGTCCTAACATTTATTATTAGTAATATTATTATTAATATTATTAATAATATTTCCCTAACTTACCTCTGCCCACTGATTTACTACTTTTAATTTTGCTTTGTTTACTATTTTCATGCTATCTCTTTTTTCCAACTCACCTATCCAATGCTTGATTCATTCCTATTATCCCTGCATTATCTGTTTTCTGTCTTTCATAGACTATTTTTAATCCATCCCTCCATTGCACTTCAATGATTTTGAGCCATCATCTTCATAGACTATAACTGTGCCCCTCCATTATGCAATTTTTTGGTTGGCTTGACTACCCGGCTTTTCTATCACTGTGAACCAACTAAGGGGGTCATTACAACATTGGCGGTAAAAGCCGCTTACCGCCGTGCAGAAGACCGCCAACACACCGCCATGGCCGCGTAAATCCGCTACAGCTATTATGACCCACATCCCGAAATCCGACAAAATTCAGACACCCACACAGGTCCGCCACACCAAAGCTCAGTGATAAACTGGCGAAAACAAAACCCACACCGTCACGCCAACAGAAATACGCCCATGCTATCACGACCCTCGAATCCACGTGGCGGTCTTTCAACCACGGTATTCCATTGGCTGTACACACCGCCAAACTCAAAATACACACACATCTCCAAAACACCACCACATTGGACAATTCGAAAGACACACACCTGAGACACATACACACACCACACCCACACACTCAATACTATATAAAACACACACCCACATCACCCACAAACCCCTACGACAACAATTGAGAACGAAGCACAGAGAGAGACACCACCATCCACAAACTAGCAGCCACCGACACTCACCACCATCACCCACACAACTTCCATGCACAAAACAACACACAGCACTACATATCACCACACTTATCACCACATACACCACCCCATACATCACCTACACCACCCCATGGCACGGCAAAGACACCCCAGGTTCTCGGAGGAGGAGCTCAGGGTCATGGTGGAGGAAATCGTACGGGTAGAGCCACAGCTATTTGGCTCACAAGTGCAGCACACCTCCATAGCTAGGAAGATGGAGCTATGGCGAAGAATAGTCGACAGGGTCAACGCAGTGGGACAGCACCCAAGAAATCGGGACAACATCAGGAAGAGGTGGAACGACCTACGGGGGAAGGTGCGTTCCGTGGTCTCCAGACACAACATCGCGGTACAGCGGACTGGCGGCGGACCCCCACCTCCTCCCCCACAACTAACAACATGGGAGGAGCAGGTCTTGACTATTCTGCATCCTGATGGCCTCGCAGGAGTCGGTGGAGGGATGGACTCTGGTAAGTCAAATCTTAACTATCATATCCCCCACCCTACCTGCATGCTATCACATACCCCCATCCTCGCCCCCACCCCTATCACTCCAACTCCTCACAAATGTACCAATATCACAAACCACCCATCCCAACACCAAGCCCTGCATGCAAAAACAAAACATGGACACCCATCACTAAAGCATGCCCACTGCACATACCCATAACACCACCCTCAACCATCATCACACAAGCCCACACACAGGAATGCTAGCACTGGGGTACACGGTCACCCACCCATTGCACACAATGAAACACACAGATGCAATAATCATGCCTTTACACCCCTGCAGGACCACTACCCAACGTCACCAGACAGGAGGGTACAGACATCTCCACCCCACCCACAGAAGAGGTCCACAGTGATGACAGCACCTCTGTCCACCTGGATCTTGATGACCAGCCCGGACCATCGTGGGCCTCGGGACAGTCGGTTCCCCTCACACAGGCACAGCCCACCACAGACCTTCAACCCTCTGGTAACACCAGCATAGCACCCACCCAGCGGGCTCATACCTCCGTCCCCAGGACACGTCAATTAGCTGTGTGTCCACCACTACAGGGAACCCAGGAGAACCCACCACCCCAACAACAACAGGGACCTGGGGTCAGTGGTAGTGGGCACACAGTCCAGGGGACGGAGGCACAGGAACACAGGGAAACTGGGAGGGCTGCCGTTCAACAGGAAGCGGACAGGCCTAGGGAACCCACTCTCCACGAGGCCCTCTCCTCCATCATGGGAGCATACCACAACTCCCAGGAGACGATGGCAACGGTACTCGCCAAGTTTCAGGAGACCCAGTGCCTGCAGGAGGAACAGTGTTTGGGCTTCAGGGAGGAACTCAGAACCATCAGCACCGCCCTGGGCACCATCGTAGGGGTGCTGAAGGAGATACTGAACACCAGGAAGGACACTGTGGCACTCCAAGGGGCCCCTGACACTAGCCTGGACGATGAACTGCCCACCACCTCCGCTGGCGCTAGTACCAGGAACAAGACAGAGCACGATGCCAAGACCCCCGCCAAGAAATAAGACCACCCTGATTGTCATCCTACTGTCCCACTTTGTAACCCTGTCCATATTGGAACTGCCCCAGCTCCACTTCCTATGCCCATATGGGCAATGCACCTGTGAGACTAATAGAGTGGACTCTGCCATGGACATTCCTCCACCATCACCCCTCACCATTTTACAACCCCCCTCCAATATTTAGCACTGCAATAAACACCCTTGAAGCACAAAACAACCTGGAGTCAGTCTGTGATTTTGAAAATGTGTATTAGCAACGACAGTGACAAAATGCGTCCTCAAATGTAATATCAACATACCTATGTCACACATCTAAAGTCCATGAGGAATCTAAGCAGATGACACATGTTGGAAACCACACCTGTGAAACCGTAATGGAAATGTACAACTCAGTTACCATATACTGGTTGAAATCGACAGACAGGATAGAGGTAGAAGTGTGAAAGAACTTGTAGTAGGCAGGAATGTATTCTCACCTGTGTGTCACTGGAAATATTGCTGGATAACTAAGTCCCTCTTGTCAATGTTTTCTTCCTCTGCTTCCTCCTCATCACTGTCCACAGGCTCCACAGCTGCCACACCACCATCATCTGGACCATCCTCCTGCAGAAAAGGCACCTGTCGTCGTAAAGCCAAATTGTGAAGCATACAGCAGGCCACGATGATCTGGCACACCTTCCTTGGTGAGTAGAATAGGGAACCACCTGTCATATGGAGGCACCTGAACCTGGCCTTCAGGAGGGGATCACCCTCCTAGTCCGCCCATGGGCCTCATTGCATCGTTACTCTGCTCTTGTCCTGGGATTCCTCACTGGGTCAGTAGGCATGACAGGTTGGGGTAACCAGAGTCCCCTAATAGCCACACCCGGTGCCTCTGGAGTTGACCCATTAAATGTCGCTCCTCCATTGTCAACAGGTCCACCAGCGGTCGGTACACTGGAGGATTCCGCCATCTCCTCACATGTCCCAGCGGACGGTGCCTAGGAAGGACAACAGCGAGCACAGAGTCAAACAACTCAGAGGTATGTACCCACAGTCTACACAGAACACGAAACATAATCCAAAAAGTTGCCTGTGTGTGTGTTGAGTCTAGGCCTAGGTATGTGTGACGCACTTAAAAATGAACCAATGTGGGCCCCTGAAATGGCGGCTGCCTGACCTCTAAACTGGGACAATGGGATGTGAGGTAACTGTGCTGGCGTTGTACACCACCGTGATAGGCGGTCGAAGACCGCGGCACAATGCTGCATTGGTTAACATTGGACCCTATGGGTCCCAGGAGCCAATGACGAAGTGCGCCGGTGGTGATGGTACGCACCGCTGCGGACGTCACCGCCGCGGACGTGACCGCCATTTTCTATCTGTTCAATCACTCAATACCTGATCTTCAACAGGAGAGGACCTACACTGCAAGTGCTGCTGTGACCTCGGTCTGGAAGAGACAATGGCTTGTGCGTCTGGGGTAAGGGCTCCTGCCTTCACTGCACAGGAGTTGGAGTAGCTCGTGGACGGGTCCTCCTCCGTACATGCTACTCTACGGTCCTCCAGACCAACAGGTAAGTACACAGGGAGCACGTTGCATGGGCTATGCCTGAGTGGAGAGGGCTGGTTGTAAGAAGGAAGGGGGCACAGTTCTGCGTGCATGAAGGACTGTGAATGCATGTGCCACATGGCAAGGGTAGGGATGTGGGCCACTCACTTCGACGGTGCAGTTGATAATGACTTCTCTTCTTCCCCTGTACATTTCATTTAGGTCAGCGCCCACCAGAAGAAGGATATTTGGCGTGCCATCGCCAAGGACGTCCGGACCCTGGGGGTCCACCACAGACGGAGCACCCACTGCCGTAAAAGATGGGAAGACATTCGCCGCTGGAGCAAGAAGACGGCGGAGGCTCAGCTGGGGATGGCCTCCCAACGTGGGAGGGGTGCCCGTCGCACCATGACCCCACTGATGTCCCGGATCCTGGCGGTGGCCTACCCTGAGTTGGATGGGTGCTTGAGGGCATCACAGCAGACACAAGGGGGTGAGTACAACATCATTCTGCGGACTTTGCGCGCAGTGAAAGTGTCTATGTGGGGGAGGAGGGTTGTGGGTTCCCCTAGGCCAGGGCGAGTTCCGTGGCTAGGCCCCTCCATAATGCAGGCCATGTGGCACTCCACCCCACCTCTGTAGAGTGCCAAGTACAGGTATACATGCCCCTGTGTCATCTATGTGTGCAGATGTCGACCATAGCCATGTAGGCCATATCCCAGGAACTGCATCTGTAGAGCCCAACAGCGTGGCGTAGTGCAGGGGGCTGCTGTGTCTGTATTGTCCCCCAACGGTAGCGGTAAGCCATGCACTCAACCTGTCTTTCTTCTGTCGTCGTCCCCTTTTTGTGGTCTCCCTGTTCTTGTGTGCATCAGCATCATCAGGCGGAGGTACAGTGGCACCGGAGCATGAGGGAGCTGCATCCCACATGGCCATGGAGGGCCACACCACGGACTCTGAATACACCAGTGGGACAGAGGGCGAGGGGAGCTTCACGGCGGTCACAGGATCTGCAACCAGCGACACGGACTCGTCCTCCGATGGGCGCTCCCTTGTGGTGGCAGCAAAATCTGTGCACCCCACTTCTACAGGTACAGCCGCCACCCACCCTACCAGCACCGCCCTCCCAGCAGCCCCTCAGCCTTTGCCCCGTGCCCGCTCACCCAGGAGGGTGGGCATCACCTTCGCCCCAGGCACCTCAGCCCCTGCCCCTGTCACCTCTGCTGCCCTCAGTGAGGAGGCCATTGACCTCCTCAGGTCCCACACTGTTGGGAAGTCTACCATTTTGAATGCCATCCAGGGTGTAGAAAGGGAATTGCAACACACAAATGCATTCCTGGAGGGCATTCATTCTGGTCAGGCTTCCCTTCATCGAACCCTGCAAACTCTGGCCTCAGCACTGATGGCAACCATTGTCCTTGTCTCTAGCCTCCCCCCTCCAACTTCCTCCACCCAGACCCAATCCCCTGCACCCCAGCCTATCCCAAGCACACCATCAGACCAGCCTGCACACACCTCACCACACAAGGGAAGCTCAGGCAAACATAAGCACCACACATCCCACAGGCACTCACGCAAGCATCACACACATACAGACACACCAACATCCACTGCCTCCACTGTGTCCCCCTCCTCGTCGTCCCCCTCCTCCCTCCCAGTCTCGTCTACACTCTCACCTGCATGCACTACCACTACAGCCACTAGGTCCCGCACCAGCACACCCACCACCACACCCCGCTCACGTACAGTCACCACCCCCACTACCATTTACACGTTCCCTGTGTCCTCTCCCAGTGTGTCTGTGATGCCCCCTCCCAAAGTACACAAACGCAGGCACACACCCACCCAACATACATCCACCTCACGACAGCCTCCAGGGCATGCACCTGCACCCAAAGCCACAAAAGTTACACCTCCTACAACCACCTTCTCTTCCTCCACTCCCAGACCCCCTCCAGCTACCCTTCCCAGTGTTCCTAAGAAACTTTTCCTGACCAAGCTTGACCTCTTTCCCACCCCCCCTCCAATTCATAGGTCCCGTACTAGCACCTCACCAAAAAATCTCCGGGACCAGTGGTGCCTGTTGTTAGAGGTATGTGGAGTGCACCGGGAACCAGGGCAGCCAGTGTGACACAGAGCCACAGCACAACCAGTCCACCCCCTGTGAAGCACCAGAAGTTGGACATTACCCGGCGGGAGAGGGGGAAGACTCCAGCCAGCAAAGCCGCTCACAAGGGGGGAGTGTCAACTCAGCTGTGATTCCTCCCAAGGTGGGGAAGGGGCAGAAGAAATCGCCAAAGTCTGGGAGGAGCAGCACGGCGGAGAAGACCGCCATCATCCCCGCTGCCCAGGAGGCCACCGCCAGCCCGATCGTCACTGGCCAGGAGGTCACCGCCAGAGTCAGTGCCCAGGAGAGCAGCCCGATCGTCAGTGGCCAGGAGGCCACCGCCAGAGTCAGTGCCCAGGAGGGCAGCCCGATCGTCAGTGGCCAGGAGGCCACCGCCAGCCACAGCCCAGCTGCCCAGGACGGCCCCGGCAGCCACAGCCCAGCTGCCCAATGAAGGACCGCCAGCCCCAGCCCAGCTGGGCAATGAAGGACCGCCATGGCAAGCACCGCTGAACAGGTCAGAAACTGCAAACTCAAGCACCGCTGAACAGGGCAAAGACCGCCATGGCAAGCACCGCTGAACAGGTCAGAAACTGCAAACTCAAGCACCGCTGAACAGGGCAAAGACCACCATGGCAAACACCGCTGAACAGGGCAAGCACCGCTGAACAGGTCAGAAACTGCAAACTCAAGCACCGCTGAACAGGGCAAAGACCGCCATGGCAAGCACCGCTGAACAGGGCAAGCACTGCTGAACAGGGCAAGCACCGCCGAACAGGGCAAGGACCGCCAACTCAAGCACCGCTAGCCCATGAGCGGCAGGGGCAGTGACGCAACTGGGACCGTCACGGGGAGAGTGATGCACTCTGGGCACCAATCCCCCTCCAGAACCAGTGGAGACATGCATCTACTCAGTCTGTCCTGCACAGCATCATGCACTCTGGGCACCAGTCCCCCTCCAGAACCAGTGGAGACATGCATCCACTCAGTCTGTCCTGCACAGAATGAAGCACTCTGGGCACAAAGCCCCCTCCAGAACCAGTGGAGACATACATCCACTCCGTCTGTCCTGCACAGGATGAAGCACTCTGGGCACAAAGCCCCCTCCAGAACCAGTGGAGACATGCATCCACTCAGTCTGTCCTGCACAGGATGAAGCACTCTGGGCACCAGTCCCCCTCCAGAACCAGTGGAGACATGCATCCACTCCGTCTGTCCTGGACAGGATTAAGCACTCTGGGCACAAAGCCCCCTCCAGAACCAGTGGAGACATGCATCCAGTCAGTCTGTCCTGCACAGGATGAAGCACTCTGGGCACAAAGCCCCCTCCATAACCAGTGGAGACATGCATCCACTCAGTCTGTCCTGCACAGGATGAAGCACTCTGGGCACCAGTCCCCCTCCAGAACCAGTGGAGACATGCATCCACTCCGTCTGTCCTGGACAGGGTTAAGCACTCTGGGCACAAAGCCCCCTCCAGAACCAGTGGAGACATGCATCCACTCAGTCTGTCCTGCACAGGATGAAGCACTCTGGGAACAAAGCCCCCTCCAGAACCAGTGGAGACATGCATCCATTCAGTCTGTCCTGCACAGGATGAAGCACTCTGGGCACCAGTCCCCCTCCAGAACCAGTGGAGACATGCATCCACTCAGTCTGTCCTGCACAGGATGAAGCACTCTGGGCACCAGTCCCCCTCCAGAACCAGTGGAGACTGTTATCCACTTGAGAGATTCTGGCTTTGCACTCCCAGGATGGTACAGTGGGCAACCCACCCACTGTAGAGACTTGAGAGACTGTGGCTTTGCACTCCCCAGGATGGTACAGTGGGCAACCCACCCACTGTAAAGACTTGAGAGACTGTGGCTTTGCACTCCCCAGGATGGTACAGTGGGCAAGCCACCCACTGTAGAGACTTGAGAGACTGTGGCTTTGCACTCCCCAGGATACATCAATGGGCATGGAGCCCCCTCGTGGATCTGGCGTGGTGCACTCATCCGGCTGAGGTGCCCCCCCTTCCCTTCCCCCTGAGGTGACTGTTGTATTTGTATCTGATGCCCCAGCAGTGTTCTCTCCGTTTTGATCAGGTATCTTGTGTGGGCCTCGCCCATGCATTTTGGGCCCAGTGGACCTTGGACAATGACTTGTGCATTACCTGCACTACTAATCGTGGTGTATATTTTGTTGAATGTGTATATATATATATATATATATATATATGTAGATATTTGGTTTCTGTATTTTGATATATTACAATGGTTCCACTCATTTCCTTTGGTCTTTGCATTCTTCCGGGGTGGTTGGGGGTTGTTACTATAATGTTTGGATATGCATTGGTGTGTGTGTTGTAGTGGGTGAGGGTGGGGGTGGGGGTGTTGCGTGTGTGTGTCCCTGTCTTTTGCCTCCCCCTCCCCTATGTCGTAGGTGCAGTACTCACTGTTGTCTTCGCCGCCAGCGTTGATGATCGTCGTATAGGAGCAGGAAGACTAGTGCAGGAAGGATATGGAGTTCCGGCTCCATGATGCCCTCCTTCCTCGTGGAGTGTGTAGAGGTGAGCGTTTTCCCTTTGAAATGGCTGTTTCCGCCGTGTTTTTATCCGCGGTCAATCCGCCCCGGAAAAGGTGCCGGATTGGTAGGTTGTGATACTGTGGATGGTACTTTGTCTCCCGCCTGTCTGTTGGTGGTGACCGCTGTGCTGTTTGTTTGTACCGCCGTGGCGGTCGGAGTGTTAAAGTGGCTGTCTTTGTTGGCGGTTTCCGCCACGGTCATAATTCCTATTTTTTTACCGCCGGCCTGTTGGCGGTCTTACCGCCGCTTTAACACCGTCCGCCAGGGTTGTAAAGACCCCCTAAATGCCCTGATTTATATTTTTGATAGAAGATACTGAAGTGCTAACCGAACCGTAACAATGTATTGCGGTTTCCTTTTTTGATTAAATAAATGAAGAGGAGGTGTACCTGGCATCTAAATATCCATATAATGTTTTTCCTAACCTCACCGACCATCAGTGAAGCATGAGCACATGGAGATGGGAGAAGCAGCATCAGGGACAGGCAGTGGTAAGTCACATTGCTTGCTTATTGACAATTACTATTACTCACTAGCTACAAGGGTGTCATTGTGGTCGTGAACCCCCCACATTACCAGCTACATCAGTGGCTGGCCTCTTCTATCTGCAACTCAGCAATTGCACAAATAGGCCCTCATTACGAGTTTGGCAATCTATTCCGTAGACCGCCTAACTCACGCATGCCATATAACCGTCAGTGTTGGCAATCTGAAGACTGCCATATTATGAATGCTGACTGCTTTTTGCCACAATTTGGGCGGAAAGCCGCCAGCAGCCATACTGGTGGTCGCGGTCTAGTGGAGGTTGCTCCCCAGCACCACCACCTCGCCACAACACCACCTGTTACATTACAACACTGTAAACGGCATGGCAGTGTTGTGTTGGCGGGGTACTGGTGGTGGAGCAAGCACCATGGACCCCATTCCCTCCTGGACGACCACCAGGTAAGGTGATCAGCTGACAGGGGGGACAAGGGTGTTGAGTGTTGTGTGTGTGAATGGAGGGGGTGGGGGTGTTGTGTATGCTTGTGTGCGTGTGTGTGAAAGTGTCTGTGTTTATGTGTGAATGCGTGTATGCGAGGGGTGGTGGAGTATGAGTGCACACATGCAGGGGGTGTTGTGGCCGCGTGTGTATGTGTGTATGAATGAGTGAGCATGGATGTGTGCATGTATGTATGTAAGTATGGTGTGTGTATGCGTGGATCAGGGTAGGTGGGGGGATCAGTACGGGATCGGGAGAGGCTTTGCTGCTTGTTGAGTGGGGGGCCTGTGATGGGGTCAGAGGGTTGGGGATTCCTATTGTGGTGACAGGAATTTGAATTCCTGTTGCCAGTATCCTTTCCGCCAGGGATTTTGTAGCGGGGCTGCAGCCACGGAATCCCTGGCAGAAAGGACACTTGTAATACCGTGGGCGGTGTTAGGTGGCCCACCAGGTCGAAGGTGGTTAACCTTCCTCCAGGCGGGCCCCACTGCCCTGGTGTTACAGGCAATAAACTGGCAGTGATGCAGCCAGTTCATCGCTGTGATCATAATTTGGCAGTCCTGCCCCGCCATGCTGTCGGCGATCTGACCGCCACCGCTGGCGTGGTGGGGCAGGACCGCCAAACTCATAATGACGGCCATAATGTACGTTAAAAATGATGGCTTGATGGAAATGGGAACAAATTGAAGGTTAAAATAAAGGATGGGTGAAATGAGTGAAATAAAACAATGCATGAGAGTAATGGGCAAATGGATGATTGCGTGAAAAGATGATTGAAAGAAAGGGTAGATAGTAGATACTGAACAGATGGATAATGGATTATGAATTTTGGTAAAAGACTGAATGAGAGAAAATGAAGCTTAACTCATGGTGGTTATGCATGAATATTGTATGAGGAATGAAAAATGATTGAATAATTGCTTGGATGAATAAGCAAAGGTGCTTTTCTGGAAAGGGTCATGCTGATCACCTACTTCACTTACTTTCTTTTATGGTTATGACAGCTATGGTTCAAAGTGGAAATTATTGTAATTTATGTTCTATTCCCTTGATTCAATGTATTTAGGAGAGGCAGACATGTATCCCACCCATCATCTTTCATCAACCTGCTCCCTGCCCATGGCATTTCACCACCCATGACTGAAGAAGTGAACTATGGTTCAATTCATGACTGTAGTATTGGATGTGCAATGTGCATTTGCTTCAGTTAATGCTGCATTTACAAAGTTTTCAAAGCACTGCAGACCGAACATACAAGATGTGTTGTTTCCCTTCGCCCACTCAGACACCTCTCAGAACTTCACTCCGTTATTCTTTTTCTAAGTTTTTCTGTCCCAGCCTACCAAACAAATAAAAAAATCCATTATTGGAATGTCGTACATGTTTATGGCCATTTGAAGTGTTTCCAAAGTATATTTCATGGTTTCCTATAACAGATTGTTTTTTTTTTTTTTACGCCTGTTCAGATTTTCATCTATACAGTGACAGAGTAAGCCAAAACTTAGGCACATGATAATTCCATGATCAGTGACACCCCTCTATTCTAGAGCAAAAGCTCTACCTACCCACCTCCTCCCTCTGCCTTACCCTAAAATAGAGTAAGTCAAGATTACTTTCCTTACAACACAGCAAATTAATGTGTTGGAAAGAATTTGTAGTGGTGGTGCGACCAGTGTGAGAACTTCACTCTCCAGACAGGCGGTTGTCGCTGTCCGACTCGCGGGATTAGGACCCCGCCTACCTCCATGGTTTTTGTGGCTCCCTTAATGCCATGAAAACCATGGCGGTAGGTACTATCAGTGACAGGGAATTCCTTCCCTGTCACTGATAGGGGTCTCCCCCTCCGCGAGTCCTCTTCCACCCTCCCCCTCCCGCTCCAGACCCCCCCACGGCATACTCACACATTTGTGCACCATCACACACATGCATAAACACACTCATACTCACATTCACCCACGCATGCATACATCTATGCACACACACATCCACACACAATGACATACGTACACGCTCCCGCGCATACAAACAACACAACATACAACCATGCATGCACACACTCATTCCACATGCCACACACCTGCATACACAAACATACACCCACACACCCCCACACACACACCACCCACCCACTCGCCTGTCAGAGCACCCAATTTACCTTTTGTGAGGGGGTTCTCCTGCAGGAGACGGGACGGGGCTCTGCTGCCAGCAGCAGTGTCTGCCAGCAGAACACCTCCAGGCCGTATCATGGGTCATGAAATGGTCTGTTGCGGTCTACTGGCGTGGTGCTGCTGCTGACAGCAGCACCACCTTACCGCCGTCTGCCGCCATGGCCGCAGCCTGAATTCCGCCATCTTTCTGGCAGAATTCCGTTTACGGTCATAATATGGCAGATGGTAGGTAGCTGCAGCGAAGGTGTTTTGGCGGCCGTCACCCTGGAGCTAGGTGGTCAATACCACCAATGTTATAATGAGGGCCGTAATGTATTACTCATAAATGAGTGGTAATTAGCTTTTATTTTTCCACTAACCATGTTTCTTTAGTTACTAGAAAATCCTTTAAAAGAAGAAAAAATTAAATTAATGTTTTTTTTATTTTTTATTCTGGTGTTATTCTGCCTTAATTCCTGTGAGCTCAAAGTGGTGGTCCTATGTACACATTTCTTCTGAGTGACAACCTGTTTCTCTGGCCATTCTGTGAAAAAGGAGACTCACCCTTGTGCCTTACTTTATGCAGCTGACAGTACATTGATCTTTAAGAATCATGTCCACGTCCTGTCTTGCTTTGTGTTTGTCTCATGTATTGGAAGAGGGGGTTCAAGGATGCAGCCCGTCCACAGGTGCTTTCTGGCTATGTCATGAGGTTACACCAAACTCTGTCCAGGAAAATCTCTGACTCTATGTACATATTCTATAAAGGCCTAGCATTTCACTATTTTATTAGGCAAATGTGCAGATGAGGCTGGAGTAGGTTTAAGACTTCAGTGTTTTATGCCTATGCATCCATGTATGCATTTTTTTCCCTGTTACAAAATGTGTTTTTCCTGGAGGACCTGAATTCAGTATTGTAATCTCAGATCGGCAGAACATAATATTCTCCCAAGTGCTTTGCTTCTTGTTTCTGAAAATATATCTCTCTTGGTGGAGTTTGACTTAATTTATATGGGGGAGACACGTTCATCTAAAAGCTACTCAAAACTATTTACATATACTAACCTACAGGTTTGTACTATAAAGAGTGAACAAAAAAACAAATAAACATTATTTTATTTTTTTATTTTTTATATTTTTTTATTTTTTTATTTTTTGATATTTTTTTCAAAAGACATTTATTACAAACTGTCACTTACTCAACCTATAACAAAATTAAAAAAACTGCAAACACAGAAATATTAAAGTTAGTGATGTAGCAACAATAATGTAAAATATTATGGAACTTTTTAAGAAAAATGTAAGGTAGCAGAAAACTTGTTTTTTTCCTCTTGATCATTAGGAGAGGGATGACAGTGACATAACCGGGGATAACATTGCTCTTGAACCCCAAGTTTACATGCTGGACACCAGTAGCAGGATCTTCCCCTCCGTGGCTGACTCCTGTCATAGCACACAGCACAGTCTCTCTCCTTTTACACAGGCAATAATGCAAAGCTGTGCTCCTCAGTTCAAGGAGAATATAATGGTGTTTTAGATATCGGTTCTTGGGAGATCCCATCCTGCCTAAGACATAGGCCCTCATTAGGACCTTGGTGGTCGGTGCAATAGTGGCGGTAGTACTGCTGACAGGCTGGCTGTACATACCACCATATAATGACAATGTTGCACACCGACCGCCATGGCGGTCTCAGTATTAATCCTAAGTGATGGATATGTTGTCTCCAAAATCCCATCAAACCAATGAATCGTTGTGCATCTGCTTTTGATGTTGGAACCTTTAGCTGCTGTACCGGATCAATCACTTTCTGTGGTATTCTTTTTTTTGGCTCTGACCAAATAGTGCCCAGGAATTTGACCTCTTGTAGGGCTTTGGACCTTTTTAGGGTTGATCGCCTATCCCCTCTGCTGTAAGTACTCAATTAACCTCTCCAGTGCGTCTGAGACCTGTTCTTTGGTTTACCCATAATCATGAAGTCATCAATGTAATGTGCAAGGCGGGTGTCCCCTGCCGAGAAATCTATGGCTATTAGTCCGTGACACAAGGTGGGGCTATGTATATACCCCTGGGGCAGCTTTCTTAACGTGAAATGTCTGTTTTGCCAGCTTATTGCAAATTGGTCTTGACTTGCCTCATCAATGTCAATTGAGAAAAAGGCATTAGCTAAATCAATTACAGCATGCCATTCTTGCACATCTTTGCTCAGCTGTTCAACTAGTGTGATGATGTCTGGGACTGTGGCTGCCAAGGGCGGGGCCACTTTGTTCAGCTGCCGGTAGTCAACAGTCATTCTATGTGTATCATCCGGTTTCTTTACAGGTCATATAGGGGAATTAAATGGGCTCATGGCTTGCCTAAGCACACCTGCATCTAGTAGCCCTGAATAGTTTCTAAAACCTCCTTGTGACCTCCAGGTATTCAGTACTGTTGGTTACACACTGGCTCCTTTGGAGGTGGCACATGTAATGGACTCCACGTTGCATGCCCAATCAGGATTGTCTTAAGATTTCTTTATGTGTACGCACCTCACACCAAAAGTAAATGTTCCCCATTGTGTTTCTATAGTTTTTCCCATGCCAATAATGTATTCTGGTACTTCTGCCATTAATACTTCTGCTGTGAACGGGGGTCCTTTACCAATTGACAATTTAAGTCTAACAGGTTTAGCCTCTGTCTCAGCACCCCCCTAAACCATTAATGATCGTGCTTTTTCCTGGCAGCTTCTTAGGGTTCCCATTTATCAGAGTTACTTCCGCACCTGTATCAAGCAGTACCATAACATGTTGCGTTGCTTTTTGCCAATAAATAATAAGAGGTACATATGGCAGCCTGTCCCCGGGGCTTACCTCTTGCACTGCTCTGATTCCCGGGTTTAGCCTGACCTTCATAAGGGTTCTGGGACTTCCCAGCCATCGCTGGACAAGTCAGGATATAGTCAAGATAGGCACCTTCCTATTTTTTCCTGACTCTGCTTTTTCTTTCTCAGCCTGTTCCATTGGTGGTGCTGAAGGCTGCTTCTCACCGAATGCTCCCTTTTCTTTCTGTCTACGTTGCAATGTATTCCATTTATTAAGCAGATTCTTCATCCCACCATTTAATAAATCTATCCACATTTCTCGTCTGGTCACTTTTATTGTAGGCTCTCTTCCCTTATATTTATTGTCTTGCCCCACAGCCCTTTCTGATTTCTGTCTGTCAAGCCCTTCCAATTGTGCCATTAATAATGCTACTTCCCCCACTGGTCTTCCCTGAGCAGGTCCCAGAAGGGCTAACAAGGCACCTTTCATATGTGGAGGGGCATTCCTAATCAGTCATGCCCTGATCTCTGCTGTCACAGGTTCAACATCAGGTCCTGCAGATTGTTGGGAGTACACTGCATTCTGCATTCCCATTTCTCGTAATTGCTCATTTGCCTGTGAAATTGTGAGCCAAGGGCCTCAATTCTCTTCCACATTCATAGCAGTTGGATACAATTGCTCAATTCCCTCTATCAACCAGACCATCAAAGAAAAAGCTTGTTCCCCTTGTGCCCCTCACAACCGTTGCCCTAGCATGGCATGGGTGGTTACAGACCCCATTTTCAAGAGTTCAATTGATGATAAAAATATGCCATCTGCGCCTGTGTCCCACAATCTCACTAGCCATTTGAACAAAGGCTCCACAGGCGCTTGTCTAAACATGCGGGTTATTTCCAACAACTCACTTTGTGTATAGTCTCTTACTAAGCGAGAATTCTACTTGCCCACCATTTACTCCCTTTGATTTGTTTTACACAAGGGGATTAGCTTCCAATACACTTTCCTTATCACTTTCATCTTCACCTAATTCTGCTACCCGTACTTCCAATTCATCCTCCCAGTCCCAATCATCATCATTATCAGAGATTGTTCCATCCCAGGTATAGGGATCCCAGGTTTCCTTACGTACCAATGCCCTCACTTGCACAGCTGAGGGTACTTTAGGCTTCTGCCTACTCTTCTGCTTTGCTACTCATACTGGTAATGTGGTGCACCTTGCCTCCATTTGATCACCACGATTCACTGCACTTTCTATAGTCTCTTTCATGAGTAACTGTTCAGTTCTTGCGCAGTTTTCTTATTTCTGCATCTTGAGGTAATGTTTTCTTATACACAGTGTGGAGCACAGAGAGGAAAAGCCATCCCACTTGGCCTGCTGCTTTCAGCTCCAGCTTTGCCCCTCATAGTTTCACACTCTCAACTGCATCTTCACTAAAAGAGGAGTCACTTTCTCATCTAGTGCTTCCTATAAAACCGGCGCTGCCCACCAGTTCAGGAGTCCTGCTACGTCAGAGAATGGGTCAGTTGCTAACCACACAGGAATGGACCTGGCTTCTGCCTCGTGCTGCCTTTCACTCTCTGCCCCATTCTTCTTACGTCCACAAAGAGACAATATTGACTTATATCCCACTGCTGCCACCAAAATGATGATTGACACCTGATCTAATCGATATAAGTCAATAAGGACGCTCAATTATGGACCACACACCAGTAATGCATACAGATTAGCTTTATTAGAATGATCAGTGAAATATATAAATATATATATATATATATTATATATATATATATATATGAAAGAAAAGATGTCCTGATCTGTGTGTTACGGCGCACTTAATTCTCCGTGGTGCTGGTTTGAGGCAGGACAACCATATTTTCAAAAAACAAGATTCTCTTTCTGTTTTAGCAAGAGAAAACCGCACTCTGTCGTTGTGCCAAAAATACCTTAACTTTTAATACATTAGTGAGATCATAAACAAACAAACAGGAATCCCCTGACGCGTTTCGGTCTCACCAGACCTTGTTCACAGGTGTTTCCTGTGTGCTAATTTCGGCGCTTAAAATAAAGTACTCCAAAGTAACAGAAAAAATACTCAAGTTACACCACTTATCAAGAGTTACTCCATAACATCACTAAATATATATACTTTAACAAAGAAAAATTAAACGTTTTTCTATATACATATTTACCAAATTGTAACAGTGTTTTGACTACAATCCAAGGTGTTTTTCACTGAGTTCCACATTGCATTCTGGTATATGTAGTTTATAGCATTTCATTAAATCAAATTATTTTTAAATATATGTCATAAAATCTTGTTTCAGCGACTAATGGAGACTTCAAAACAATTTCTGAGGTGTATTAACAAAGAGACAATATTGACTTATATCCCACTGCTGCCACCAAAATGATGATTGACACCTGATCTAATCGATATAAGTCAATAAGGACGCTCAATTATGGACCACACACCAGTAATGCATACAGATTAGCTTTATTAGAATGATCAGTGAAATATATAAATATATATATATATATATTATATATATATATATATATATATATATATATATATATATATATATATATATATATATCACACAATGAAAATAGCAATAACAACATATATATATATATATGGCACACCAACAGAGTAGAATGAAAATAGCAATAACAATATCTATTTCTATGTATGCAAAGAGTTTATCAATATAGTTATCAAAATCAATCGGCTGCCTACGAAATGTATATTCAGCTACTGCATCACAATAACAATGAGACATTCAAAGAGATCAGATATAAATGAGCAGAATACATTAGATTACAGACATAGTGCTAGTATGTTGAGCAATCTGAATAAAGCAGAGAAACAAAGGCCTTTCATCCCTGGGTGGAACTTAACTTTATCCACAGTGCTGGGAAGCCTTCTCCTGCTCGCTCGAACCTCTCTCCCCCCCGAGCATCATAGCCTAAGAACAGCACAGCCACGGAGGCAGCGATGTGGGGAATGGCAGCTTGCACAACTCCATCTGCGAGCTTCAATTCCCACACCCATGCTTTGGTGCTTAAATAACCTGAAGCTTGGACTCTATTCCTTTCTCGCATTTTCTAGCTACGTTATCAGTACACATCCCTTGGCTGCCCTGTTGTTCACTGGTCATTATTTTCTGACCTTGTCCTGAACTCTCTTTGTCAGGGTTAGAGCAACTTCCTGCCTCTCTCCCACACTTCCTATTTCTTGCACATGCAGACTGCAGATAATTTTATCTATGGAATGTTGGAAAATGTTCAAGTTTCTGCATGTAGCACGGTCATCTACACCTCTCAAACTAATTAACCCTTTGCGTCACAAGGTCTTCTGCACCTTTCCCTATACTGATCACCTTACCGAACAAATGCCCCTTTTCTGTTTCTATTCTTTTATCCTTCCCAGAAAATAAATCTACATGAAGTACATAACCATTACTGCTGTCACATATCTCAAATTTCTTAACACCACACCTGGCATGACTTTTATTAGGCATGCATTGAACGTAGGCAACCCTATTTTTCATGCCAACCTTTGATTCGTCAATGCAAATCATCTGTTGTGGGACATAGTATTGGTGAAAAACATGGTTTAGTGAAACAAGCACTGGCCTGATCTTATGCCATGGGTCATAGCCTTCATCTCCCTTCACCTTTGCAGTGGCAATATCATTTATGTGAAGCATTCTTGTGACAATAAGGTATTGCCACAATGGCATGACCTCCCCAAAGAAAGGTCTGGCCTGAGAAGGGTGTGACAAATCCCAGTAATGTTTCACGTTACGTTTCTTTAAGATGCCCATGTTGATAGATAAACCAATTGTAGGATGCTGGCTCTGTATATACTATATCAAAGTGAGATATAGAGTCCAGGGATTCCCCAGAGGCTTGGTAGAGGCAATAATAGATAACACTAATGCTCTATTTGTGGTAGTGTGGTCAAGCAGTAAGGCTTATCAGAGGGTAGTGTTAAGTATTTGTTGAACACATGCAAGCAACAGAAGAAACACTCACCTAATGACTTAACTCCAGACCAATAGGATTTTAAATAGAAAAATATGTTTTGTTAAATTATTTCTACAACCACAAGATTAAATTTGCTGTTAAGTACATACATTGAAAGGTACTTTGCATAGGTACATTCAGGACTTTGAATCAAATCAACAGTACATACAGTTTTCTTTAAAATGGCAAAAAGCTATTTTAAAAGTAGACAGTGCAATTTTCAACAGTCCCTGTAAAGGGAAAATAAAGTGCAGTTTCTGAGGTAAGTAACAAACTTACAGACTTAGGTGGTCATTATGACCCTGGCGGTATTATAACTGCAGGGCCAAAAGGCTGGCGGTGCCTCCCGGCATATTTTGACCGTGGCGGTAGCGCCGCGGTCGCACCTCCGGGGCCTGCGGTTTACCGCCACAATTGCCCCGGCGGATGTAATCCGCCAGGGCAGCGCTGCCCAGGAGATTACGACTCCCCGACCGCCAGCCTTTTTCTGGCGGTCTGAACCGCCAGGAAAAGGCTGGCGGTACAGGGAGTCGTGGGACCCCTGCGGGCCCCTGCACTGTCCATGCCACTGGCATGGGCAGTGCAGGGGCCCCCTGAGAGGGCCCCATGCGGCTTTTCACTGTCTGCTGTGCAGACAGTGAAAAGCGCGTCGGGTGCAACTGCACCAGTCGCACGGCCGCAACACCGCCGGCTCCATTTGGAGCCGGCTCCTATGTTGCGGCCGTGATCCCCGCTGGCCAGCGGGGATCTCCAAATGGCCGCATTGGCGGCCGCATGGCGGTCAGATCCGCCAATGTTGTAATGACCCCCTTAGTCTCTGGGACAAGACAACCCAAAACACCCAGCACCAGCAACACAGTGCCAGTTAGGTACAGAGGTCAAACAAGAGCCAAAATAATGTGGGCCCCTATGGAAACAGGGGATACTCTGGTTCCGGTCTGCTTGCAGGTATGTACCTGTGTTGTTGGAGAGCAGACCAGGTGGGTTTAGAGGAGCACTGGAGGGGCCCAAAGTAGGAACCAATCCCACACCCTCAGCAGCACAGGGGCAGCTGGGTGCAGGGTGCAAACAGGGTGTCGGGTTTCTAATGAAACTCCATGAGGGGATGTGGGCAAGCCACCAACTGGATAGGGAGGAAGGCCACCTGCTGGTTGTTGCTACATCAGTGGTCGGTTTCTCATCAGTCTGGGGGCTGCGGGTGCAGTGCTTCTTGAGGAGTTGGATATCTTCGTCCCGGCAGTCGAGGTCAGGGGGGTCCTCGGGATTCGCTCTGCAGCTGTCATCATGGAGGGGTGGAGAGGTCAGCCCAGGGTAGACACTTTGTCGGAATCATCTGGGGATCCTCTCTGGACAATTGGGCCATCTGGACCCGGGCCGTGGGCCTCGGGTGCAGAGTTGTTAGGACTCTCGCTTCTGGAGTGAGGTGGGAGTCCTTGGTTGCTGTTTTTTTCTTCTTTTCTGGACAGTGCCACTGTCCTCTGGAGTTCTTGGTCCTTTTGGGGAGCAGGGCAGTCCTCTGTATTCAGTCACGGATCGATGGTCCGTCCAGATGCGTCATTGTTGTTTTGCAGATCTCTGAAGCAGGAGACAGGCCGGTAGGGCTGCTGCCAAAGCAGTTTTCGTCTCCTTTTCTTCTCTGCTAGGGTTTCAGCTTAGCAGTCCTTCTTCTTCTTGTAGGTCACCAGTAATATGATGACTAGGGTTTAGGGAAGCCCTTAAATACTAATGTTAGGGGCATTTTTAGTGGTCAGAGAGCAGTAGCCAATGGCTACTGTCCCTGAGGGTGGCTACACCCTTCTTGTGCTCCCTCCCTTTGGGGAGGGGGGCACAGACCTAACCCTATTGGTCCCTGTCCTCCAAACCAAGATTGAGGATTCTTCAGGGAGGGGTCACCTCAGCTCTGGACACCTTAGGGGTGGTCCTGGCTAGGGGGTCACTCATCCCTGCTTTCCCATCAGACTTGCCGCCAAAAAGTGGGACTTTGTCCGGGGGCAGGCAACTCCACTAGCTGGAGTCCCCTGGGGCACTGTAACACGAGGCTTCAGCCTTTGAGGCTCACCACCAAGTGTTACAGTTCCTGCAGGGGGAGGTGTGAAGCACCACCACCCAAGACAGGCTTTCTTTCTGTCCCCGAGAGTACAAAGGCTCTCACCCGATTTGGCCAAAGACTCGTCTGTTAGTGCTAGGCGGGCACAGACGGGTCAGTGCTGCACTAGTAGTTTGGCTAAAATGCAGTGGGCATCTCTAAGATGCCCTCTGGGTGCATTTTTCAATAAATCCTACTCTGTGGGCATGGCACCCTGAGAGGGGTGCCATGTAGACTTTGCCTTTTTCTCCCCACCAGCACACACAAGATGCCAGGCAGTGTGTATGTGCTGAGTGAAAGGTCCCTTAGGGTGGCATAAAATATGCTGCAGCCCTTAGAAACTTTCCCTGGTATCAGGGGTACATTTTACAAGGGACTTAACTGTGTGCCAGGGCTGTGCCAATTGTGGAAACAAAGGTATAGTTTTGGGAAAGAACAGTGGTGCTGGGGCTGATTAGCAGGGTCCCAGCACACTTCCAATCAATACTGGCTTCAACACTAGGCAAAGCGTGGGGGGTAACCATGCCAACAGTGGCATTTTCCTACACCAATCAATTTTTCAAGAAGGACAAGCAAACATAGTACACCTTCAGCAGAGAGAGTCAGCCATTTTGTAATCACTGTCTGAGGTAAATTCAAAAAACATTGCAGTCATACATGCTTTTAGGTATTTTTTACTAACTGAAAAAGCCATCCTAAAACAAATTTCTTATTAGCAACATGATTTATTTTCCTTCTGCTAATGTTTGTTTTAGCAAAATTGTTATTTAGACCATGTACATATATTTACTGTTAGATTTGAATACCCGATAACACTTTTAAGAGAGGATAAATAAAACACAGCCAATCTGAAACATGACACAACTAAATTTAAGATTGATACCCGTGCTTATTGTTTTTGCAATAGTTGTTTGCTATTGTAATTTGTATATGTAATCCTATACATATTGTATATCTTTACAGTTCTTTATTTACATACCTTCCATTGTCACAAGCCTAATCCTTTGTGAGAACCAATGGTGCATGATTGCTATCACTGGTGACTGAATTTGATAGTAAAGCTAACCTCTACTGTAACTCAAGTCATGGCCTCATTTCCTTTTCCTGACAGTTCATCGACTCTAGTCTCTCAATTGTATTCAGCTTTTCCCTTGCTGACAAGCAGTGTAACGTGATTAAAAAGGGTTATGAATACTTGTGATGGGCCATTCTCCTATAGCATACCTTATTACATGCTGTCTTGTTCCTTCCTTGTTTTTTTTATTTGTCCAGAGAGTAACCATAGTCTGCAGCTTAACACTTGCATTCAAATAGCAGAGCATGATTGAAAAATATTGGTCCTGATTACAACTTTGGAGGAAGGTGTTAATCCGTCCCAAAAGTGACGGATATACCACCAGCCGTATTACGAGTCCATTATATCCTATGGCACTCATAATACGGCTGGTGGTATATCCGTCACATTTGGGACGGATTAACACCTCCTCCAAAGTTGTAATCAGGCCCATTGTGTCTAAATGTAATCCTGTTACACACACCCCATATACCTCAGGCCATGCTGAATATCTCTTCACTGAAGGGTCCCTTTGACAGAACTTCCCTTTTCTCAATCTTTACTTTGATTGACAATTGTTAGGGCATAATTGAACAGTGTCTGAATCTGAATTTCATAGTACAACTCTCCCTATATAAGTCTAAAATCATGGTGTCATGTTCCTCCCCTGATATTTTTTTAACTTAGGGCTTGATTTAGAACTTGCCGGAGAGGTTACTCTGTGACAACAGTGATATATATCCTGTCCGCTAAAATCTAAATCACATATCCAATGGGATTTAGATTTCGGCGGATGGGATACCTGTCACCATTGTTGATGTGTAACCAATCTGCCAAGTTCTAAATATGGCCCTTAAACACTTAGAAAAGTAGTATTTCATGTCAAAGTTTAGATTTAATTAATCCTACCACTGATTTGACCAAATAAACTTCAAGAACTCATAATAATAGAAGAACACAGTATGATTATTCCAAAGACACTATATTTAACAAAATGGGATCAACAATAACAGAATAAGGTCATTCCAAAACAAAAATAATGTGATATTTTGGGGCCAATCATCAAATGGAATGACCCCTTTACTAATTTAATGAAGGAAATTCAAATAGTTTTCAGTACAATACAAATAATGATACGCTTGAGAGAAATGATCCAACGGAAATTGAATAATGATCTTGAAAGACAAAAGAAATCCATACCTATAGGTCAAAGGTCAAATATTGTGACCCCTCCAACACTTTAACTAAGAAGAATGTAAGTACTTATCATGAAGGTTCCAATGATGCTTCAGTTACCAAAAATGATCTAACGGTAAGGATTAATGACCATAAAACACTTACAAAAAGTGTAATTAGATGCCAAAGGTCAAACCGGATGAACCCTCCACCAATTAAACCAAGGAAAATGCAAGTATTTATCTTGATGATTCAAATAATGGAGCACTTGTAACAATGTTTCTAACCATAGTTAAACAATCACCTTTCAACACTTAGAAAAAGTGCAAATTGAAGTCAATTATCAAATGTTATGACATCTCCACCAATTTGAACAAGTAAAAAAAGTATGTTTCCTGTCAATTCCAGCAATAATACACTTGCAGAAATGTATCCAAGGATAACAAAATAAAACATTTTTTTTTAAATGTGTATTTAGAGGTCAAAGGTCACGTTTTTGAACTCTTTCTCAATTTGACTGCTTGACTTTTGAACTCAGGCACTGGCCATTCCAATGACACCTCACTTTGGAAAAATAATTTTACTGTTACATAGATACATCCTTTGCAAACTTTCAGAAGCTACCACTTAGGTTCAAAGGTCAAAAACTGTGTCCATAAATAGAATATGCATGAAATCACATGTCACCTATAAATGAAATAGACATCACCACTCCACATAAAAAACTGAAAATAAATTTTGAGTTGTTGAACATATGTCCAATAACAAGATTGAAATGATTATTTGATAGACCTCAACAGACAAATTAGCATGCCTGCCATTTTGTAGTACATAAAGTGGTGTAAAAAGCAGCAAAATGTGTATTTTCATATTGTTTCTAACAGTATTCTCTGAAACATCAATTTTACTGCTGTGAAAAAATTGGACTAGATTTATAACTTTAGATTCTGTACAATGCATAAAAAATGTATGTGTCTTGTATTTATGTAATAGTATGACAAGTAACCATAAAAAAACACAAAGAAACAAAAAGAAATTCAAAATCTGCCTTTTTACCTGAAGAGCACACATAATAATAAATATTTCTGTGCAACTGCTCTTGGAAAATGCTACTGTCATTTACAGTTATCATTTTCACAGTCTTCTGTTGGCCATCTTGAATTCTGTAATGTGACTTCAGGGTGTTTTATAAATGTATGTTTTATACATAGATTGATAGTACAGTAAGTACTGAAAACAAAAATATATAGTTTCCCAACATTGTATGCATAATTAGAAAACACTACAGCACATGAAAGCAAAGTACTCCAAAAAGCAATTAAATGGCTTGGCACTGAAGGATTTTCAATGGGCACTAATAGGGTTATAGTACAAAGAACAATTGGTGCGGGACCAAGCAAACAAACAACACCCTTATTCAATAGTTTTGGAACTTACTTGTGCTACTTCACAAAAACAAAGTCATATATCCAAGAGACAAATAGAGTGATCTTTCTACCTCAAAATCACAGTGAAAAGTGACCAAGAAATGGACAAGGCACTGGGAGGAGCCTGCGGGACATGAACAGGAAGTAGGAGTCTCTGGGGCACTTCCATCCTGTTTGAAAAAAAATAAGGCTTCTCAATCTAAAAAACAACATGAAGAGTCCATTGGAGAAGAAAATCCACTTTTTGACTAGATTTAAATCTATCTCGAGCTGAAAATCTACTAAAGGTACATTCACTCTTGCAGGCGTGACTGTTTTGGCCACTGTCATTGCCGGAATCAGCACAGGTAAGTGCAAAGTCTTGCATGCACTCACAAGCGGTCCTAGAGTATTGAGGCTCTCATGAGACAGTAACAAAACCCAACCTCATGGAAACAAACTTCTCTCCGTGACTGATTGTGGAATTCATGAACTCTGCGCTACTCCATATAGAGCAAAGTGCCCAAATTCTGCAAACTCTGCTGGGGTAGCTGAGTTCTATGCCTGGGCCTACATAGCCCCCCCGCATTCTACCTAGGGCATACCTTAGAGATGACCTATATGTAATAAAAGGGGAGTTTAAGGCCTGGCAAGGTGTTTTAAATGCCAAGTCAAAGTGGCAGTAAACTGTACATATAGGCCCTGCTGTGGCAGAACTGAGACAAGTGTGAAAGGCTACTTGTGTGGGTGCCACAATCAGTGCTGCAGGCCCACTAATATAATTTTAATTTACAGAACTTGGGTATTTGGTACACCACTTTACAAGGGACTCACAAGTGAGTGAATTAAATATGTCGAACAGGTATAAATCATTGTTACCATGTTTAGAGCAGAAAGTACATGCACCTTAGCACTGGTTAGCAATGGTAAAGTGCTCACAGTCCTATAGCCAACAATGTCAGAAAAAGAGTAGGAGAAAAGCAAAACATCTGGGGAAACCTGACAGAGTCGTCGTTTCTAACAGCAGCCCTCTTGTGTAGCCAGTGTGCTTTCCTTTTGCCATATGCCTGCATGGGTTCTGTGTTGTCAATGCTTTTGCCCTTGGTGGCCATGTGCAAGAGTGTCCTATTTATGTAATCAGTGTGTTTCTTTTTTCCACTCTTCAACGTCATTTTCGAGGGACATTGATAGACGAGGTCTGAGCCTTTTTTTTTTCTTCTTTTTTTTCACTGACAGGAGTTTCATGTGCTTGAAGATGATCATAGTATGTGCGTAGAGTGTTTTTATGCATTTTTCCATTTCCCTATGCCCATTTCCCATAGGATTTCTCCTAGTTCCTGGGGAGACACCAGCAATATTTTTATTCAATGTTTTGATTTTCCCTGCACCACCTGCCTGTATTAAGCAGACACAAACAATAATTCTTTTTAAGGATTATTCAATTTTCTCCTGCACCCCCTGCGTGCCATTGGAGCACATCAGCAATAGTTTTTTAAGGATTATTCCAATTTCCCCTGCACCCTTTGCCTGCCATATGGTTCTCATAGGTGCACACCAACAATAATTGTTTTAAGGATTATTCCATTGTCCCCTGCATCCCCTGCTTTGCCACAGGCATCTTATATACCCTAGCGACACATAAAGTAAACTTTTCAATCTATAAGTTGTTGAAATATTATGTTATGGTTTGGAATGGATACATTAATGTTCATTATTTGTGATGTGATCTCAATAAACTATATTGTTTGTTCAAACTACAAATGCCTTGTTCGACTGAATGTTTTTCTTGTTTGTTTGCTTTTAGGTGCAGAAGAAGAGATTTCACACAAAATATTGCCAGACAGAAGGCCAGCAGGGATATCACCAAAGTGCTCCTCTGCTTGGTGTTGCTGCCAAATAAAGTGGAGGAGTGAGGAGAAGAAGAAGAAGGAGGATATTGCCACCTAGGGTGTACCATGCTCCACATTTTTCTTGAAACGTGGTATACCAGCTGCACTTTCTTCTTGTTGGAAGGTGGTTAATTAGTAGGAGTTGATAGGTACCCACCACTAGTAAGAAGGCCACAAGCATATTATAAGGTCCTGTCACAGCCTCAATAAATTAACCCCTTGCTCAATCCGTGGTCGCTGGCAACGAGTAGGCAGGCTTAACTTAGGAGACAGGTGTGGAAAACATTTACAAACACCAATAAACTAAGTAAGCAAGACACAGCAACAATAAAAATGCAACCCCAATTTATAAAAATAGGATTGATTTTTATCTTTAAAATGACACCAAAATGATAAAAATCCAATTTTGGGTACCGGCGATATGACTTTTAAAAAATGTAATGTGAAAAATGTGCTTTCTAGTGCCTAAAAACCAAGAGTGCCAACTAGGGATATCTGATCGCTCTTGACAGGTACCAAGTCACAATTTGAGGCTGACCACAATGGAGCCCAACTCGGATACACTGAGTAGTAGTCCTCGGTCAAAGTTTTACTTTTGGACTTAGTTGTTTTTCTGGAGCTTTTTCTCTCGCCAGCCCGAGATTCAATGCAATGTCGTCAGCTTCGCTCAGCGTGAGCTTCCGGTCAACTATTGGAAGTCTTGTCAGCATGGAAAATCTCAGCGGCACAAACCTGAAATTCAGGCCAGGATGGGTTTTACCATTGGAGGCTTGACTCTCGTCAACCTGTTGGTCACCTTATGGGGCTTTTTTCCAAAGTTGCTCCAAACTTCTCCAAACTTCTGGATCTTGTTCCAGAAGTCCTCCTTTGGGTTTGCAGTGGTCAACAACACCAATCAAAGGATCTAGAAGCTCTGAGATGGTTCTTGAGATGTTGGGACTACGTTTCCCAGAATGCACCTGGAAAATCCTCAAAAGTTCAGCAGAAGGTAGTCAGCTGGGATCCTCTTAGTGGGGATGATGCAGATAAAGCTCTTTTAATCCGTGATTTCAGGGAGTCCACTCCTTCACTTCTAGTAACCAGGTAAAATCCTTAGAGCTGTAGTTTTTCAGGGTGTAGCAGGTGCAGTCATGCAGAGTGCGGTCCATTGGGGTGCAGACCAGGGTTCCAGTATAGCAGTCCTTCTGCTTGTAGTTTCAGTCAATGACCTGCATTGCTGAGCAACTATCCCATATTCATTGTTTCTGGGCTGGGGTGCAGGGTGCCACCCTCTGTGGTGACCACTTCCTTAGGAAGTGTGTCAAAAAGCAATCCCAGAAAACTCTATTCTTCCAAAATCCAAGATGGAAACTCTTTCTCCTGGAGGTTAACATCTGGCTAAATCATCCCACTGGTGTGGCTAATTCCCCACAATACTCCCACTCCAGCTCCTCTGCTATTCTAATTAGTGGGGCACCGATCTGGCTGGGGTGGCAGAAAGTAGGGATGAGCCTGTGTCCTGTCCTAAATGTCATTCCCCCTTTGAAGACCAGTTTGGCTACACACCGGCTTCCTGCATTTTGCTGTGCAGCTTGCAGATCTCCACCCACCAGATGTCCTATTGTCTCAATGCAGGCCACTTCACGCCTCATTAAGGCAGTTTGGCTCAGTCTGGCAGAGGCTGGCCAATCAGAGAAGAGCTGCTGGAAGGCTGGCTTAAAACAAAAGCAAGCTCTATAGCTTCTCTTCTGTGATAGTTATAATAAATACAACAGTTTCAAGTTGTCAGATTTATTCTATCATTTTAAGTCCAAGAATGACATTTTTAGTTTGTTCCTAGCAATAGTTATACTTTAATAAAGTATTCCCATGTTAACGTATGGTGCCTATGGTGCTAATGCAGTACAATGGGGAAAACAAGTAGTTTTACCCTCATCAAGGCATATAAAACGTCTTTCATAATGTCCCTGCTTACAGTAACAAGACACCCTACACCTGGGGCAGCTAAGGGAGACCTTACGGGTGAATTATATATAAAATAAGATAGTTTGAGACTTTAGAAGTATCTTTAATTACATAGTTGAATGTGCATATAAATGTAATTTTAAATCAGTCTGGAAGGCAGGGCTAGCTTTTAAATTGGCAGCAGGCACCACAGCAGTGCACATTGGATTAAATACATTGGGCCTCAAGTCCTAAATGCCCTGCCATATACTAGGGACTTACAGAGAGGATGTCATGCCAATTATAATTGTGCCTAATTTGCACATACCTTTTAAACAGAGCACTAGCCCTGGGTCTGAGTAGCAGGGCCCAGGGTACAGTCAGAGTCAGAAACCAGCAGTATTACTTTCTTACACCACTGGGCAGCAATAGGCTGGGAACAGCTCTCCTGCATCATCAAAAGCACCACCCCAACCACAACCCTAACCTAAGTCTAAGATAATATACCATCTGAAAAAACACCATACAATCCTATGGCAACAACACCTTAAAAAGATAGGTGCTGTTGCTTATGGTGATGAGGGAGGGGAAGCAGCTATGTGCACAGTAAGAGATGAAGAAGGTGGTCATGAGGATAACTGCATTATACAAAGCAGCCCTGTCCCCTGTAGTGTGCCAGCATCACCATGGGCTAAGCCCATGTCTCTCAGCGATGCAGCTACTGCAGTCATGGTGATGAACAGTAAATCTGAACTGGATTTGTCTCAGCCGCAAAGTACCCAATCATTGCAGGAAAGTAGACAGCAGGAGGTTTTTTCCTGTAGAGTAGAACAGGCGGTTGAGCTTCCCGCTGAGCAAAATGTTGCTTTTCAAACATTGGCTCCATGATCTCCAGCAAGAAGAAGAAAAGGTACTCCACCATCTTCTCGAAGCTCCCCTTCTGAAGATCTGGGCATGGATTGGGCCCTTGCTGAGTCCAAGACCTGCCACAAGAGACAAGGCAACAGGAAAGTTCCTGGGAGCTTTAGAAATATGGAAAGTGACAGTAATTAAACAATCCAGTGATTGTAAGTATGGAGGGTGGTTCAGAGGACACCAAGATGACCCCACCTATTCAACCTGCTCTCAGGGATATGGTTTCACCCCCACTAACACTGCCATATTTGTAAGACCCACTTCAAAAGACCTGTGTCCACCACTACCACAGTCAAAGAATGCCCTGCAGGGAGGCAAACAGCACTTCCCCCTACCTCCAGGTCTTCAGGAAGTGGTACACTAAAAAAGTTATCTTCCCCAGTTTGGGACTTAGCAAGCAGGAGGATAACATTTAAATATGCTCCATTTACCACACGAGGGTTCATAGAGGTAAGTCAGACTCACATAACGCTACTGGAGGCCAAGTGTCCCATCTGAAAAAACATCACACAATCCAGTGACTGGAGCACCATAAAAAAAGCTGATGGGAGTGGTGATGAGAGAGGGGAAGCAGCTCAGTTCACAGTGATGGAAGAAGAAGGTGGTCTTGAGGAAGAAGAGGATGAAGATAGTATACAAAGCAACCCAGTCCACTGTAGTGTGCCACCATCACCTGCATCAGCAACCTCTAAATGGCACAGACTCAGATGCAGACACTTCTGCCAATAAAGTGATTCCCCCAAGACACACATTGAGTCTACCTCCTCCTGGTTATCTTTGGAAGTTGCCTGTGTCAGTGGCCAAGATTTGCAGCAAAGTGCTGTTCACATTATCCACCTGACTACAGACATGTGAGCCAGTTGTCAGCCAATTGATTACATGTGTATCGCTGCAGACTGGATCTCTTTTGTGGGGGTTAGGCACAGTTATATGGAGTTTCAGTGCTGAAGAAAGTTTTGAGGGCACTTGGGGACATGCAATAGTAGAAATGTTTGCCATGGGGAAATCCCATATGGCAGCAAGCATTTTGGAAGAGTTTAACAGCAAGTTGTTTGGATGGCTTTGATCGGAAGGTCTCTGAATTGGATTTATTGCTCAGTCGATAGCAGTAATTTAGTCGTGGCCATGGCAGGTGGTAGATACAGGACTTTCTCACAAAACAAGACGTGTGGCCTGATTTACATATTGGCAGAGGGCTTAATCCATCGCAACAGTGAAGGATATCTTGTCAGCCAAAATCTAAATTCAATTGGATGTAATGGGATTTAGATTTCAACAGTGGGATATCCGTCACCGTTGTGATGGAGTAAGCCCTCTGCTAATATCTAAATCAAACCCATAATCAGCCACATACTGGCTACCAGTCGAAGAATCTACACTCACCTTGTTCATTCTTTTAAATCCCCGAAGCATTTGAGGATCATTCTGACACAAATGCTACTTCCTTTTGAGGTCAACAAGGAGGAGAATATGATGAGCCAGGCAATCTCGTTGATTCATCTGCTACATGACCAGTTGAAGAAGTTGGCTCAGAGCTTAATCCTTAGCTTGGCTGTTAATCCAAGGCCACAAAGAGAGATTGTGCCCTCCAAAGAGTACACATGGGCCTCAATACTTTATCAATGGTACAAAAGCTACTGGTCACTTTTATTCCTTTTTCAGAAGGGGATATTAACCTTTGCAAAACTTGGATTGATGATCAAGCAAGAGACCCAGAAGACGAACTACTGGAAGTTAGAGCCCCTGGCAGAAGTTCTGGCATGAAAACTTCAACTTAAAGAGAAGGCAGTGCTGTTGTCTCACAGCCAACACCAGCAACATCAGCAACAGAAGAATCAGACCTAACATCCACACTGGTTTGGTTTCAAGTGGCAGATACAACAGAGGTTGAGCAAGTAGCAGCACCAATGACAATTCATAGGATGGTCCAAGACTATCTGGATGACCCAAAAGGGGTCTACCTTGAGCAAAATCCATTGATTAATTCATATGGGAAGATGCAGAAACGGCCAGAGCTCAGAAGGCTTACAATAATATATGCAGAACACAGCACACATAGAAAGAGGAAGTAACATGGAGAAATAAAGATATTTCTCATCATTGTGCCTGACCTGGGGAGGGGTACCATTTTGACACTTTCCCAGATTTACCAGTAATGGTAAATTTTGGAATGCGCCAAAGTCCGTGGGTGGATGCGGGGTAATACCCACGCTCCACCCTTGGGACGCCTTCCCAGGGCAGCTTAAAAACTTGCTTTGTTGTGTTATTCTAAATTATCAACCCAGGCAAGGCCATTCAAGGTGGCTTTGGGTGCCTTGATAGATCTAACCCTGCTTGATGGTGCAAGGGTGACACAAGTCATTAATATCTATGCCCTTTGGTGTCTGACTTATGCAGCCCGATTTATCCACATGTATAGAGTGGACCAATGTGCACAGAAGAACCCTCTGCATTTGCTCAAAGATTATGTTTTCCATCCCTATCCTTCTTTTTTCATTCCCTAGCTGGTTGTCCAGTAAAGATAAATACCTATACATGACTGCCATTGTTTGTTGCTCCACGAGAAAAAAGAATATAGAATAGACAAATGTTTGAAATGAGTGGTATATTAAGTGATTGATAATGTGTGTGGTGGCTGGGAGGAGGGTGTTGTAAGTAATTTGTAAGCGGGGGGACTTATTTACAAGGAACTTGCACTGTCAATGCTTCTTAGATTTTGACACATTGGTGGTATAGTCAGTACTCCGTTTACACAAGGTGACACATTTAGGCTGATGCGTAACTTTTATTTGTTCTGTGTCTAAATGTTTCTGTGCTTCATCCGACTGCGTCAGTATTAATGAATGCATTCATCTATAAGTTCTACCACAAAACTGACACATGGATATTTACAAGTACATTGAAAAGTGACACACCCTGTAGGAGTTTACTGAAAGTGTACAAATGCCACAAAATGTCTGCACATCAGTAACCCAGATGTAGGAAATGACACATTGGCATTTGATTATAAGGAAACGTCAGACAGAACAGTCTGGTAAGCTCATCTACAGCATGGAGCTCCTCATTTCACAGCCTGGAGTGGCAAGGAGAAGACCACAACACCTGCCACCCCAACTACTTAACCTTCCCCCTACCACCACAAAGGCAACACAGGAGAAGGGAGCATGTTTATCGGCAGGGGGTTAGCCTCCTTGATCTCAGGAATGATAAGGTCATTACCCACCATCGTCTACGCAGGCAATCAATTGCCCAATTGCGGCATCAGGTAGCACCTAGGCTCCATCTACCAAATCAGAGGTCCAGGTGGAGCTCAAGGCTGTATTCCCCATGTTGGTGTTATAGTCTTTCCAGATCTTCCAGCCATCCTTCTCAGCTTTCCTCAACACTGTCTTTTATGCCATCATATGTCTAACACTGCAGTATCTCCTTTTCCCCATCAAGTAAAAACTGCAGTTGGAGATCAAGCAAGGATTTTGTGCCATCGCCAGCCTCCCACATGTGATGGTGCCATGGACTGCACACATGTGTAACATTTGCCTCCAGCAGCTACATGACACATATACAGGAACAGGAAGCACAGGCACCCCTTGAATGTCCAGGCAATTGTGGATCATCATGGCCTGTTCATCATCATCCTTGCCAAATATCCTGGGGGTGTGGATGACACATAAACCTTTTGCTACTTCATCATAAATGAGAGATTCCAGAATGGCCAATATGGGAATGACCTACTGGTTGGTAAGTAAATATGGTGTACAAGGCTGATCCAACAACAGCAAATGAGAAAAGACCCAATGAACATATCTCTGTGTGGTAACTCAAATAGGGGGTCATTACAACCCTGGCAGATGGCGGAGAACCGGCGGTAAGACGCCAACAGGCTGGCGGTCTTACCTTGGTGAATTATGACCATGGCGGAAACAACTGCCGGGCTGGAGACCTGGGTCTCCAGCCGTCATTATACCGCCAGCGGTATTTGGACCTAGCTTACCGCTGTGGATTTCCAGCGGTTTGAACCGCCATGAAATCCATGGCGGTAAGCAATATCAGTGCCAGGGAATTCCTTCCCTGGCACTGATAGGGGTCTCCCCCACCCCCGCCCCCACCCCGATTCCCACCCCTACACCCCCCACCACCCCTGCCACCCCCCCAAAGGTGGCAGGGCCCCCCTCCCCACCCGACCCCCAACATAAAATTACTCACACACACCCGACACGCATGCAGGCACCACCAACACACACACATACACACCCCGACATACATGCCCACAGCCACACACACAGTCAGGCACGCACACCCACATTCAAACATACACGCACACATCCATACAGACATACCCACAGCCATACACATACTCATTCCCATACACACAACACCCCCACAAGCATACACTCACTCACACACCCCCTCTACATACACACACGCACACCCCCATGCACGCACACAACACACAACACCCCCCACCTCCCACCCCCCTCCCCTAACGGACGATCGACTTACCTGTTCCGTCGATCCTCCGGGAGGGGACAGGAGCCATGGGGGCAGCTCCGCCGACACCGCCACGCCAACAGAACACCGCCACGGTGAATCACATGACGTGATTCGCTGGGCGGTGTTCTGTTGGCGTGGAGGTGGAGCAACCTCCACTTCCCCGCCACCCGCAAGTATGGCTGTTGGTGGCTCTCCGCCAGAATAACGATGGAGAGCAGCCAACAGTCATAATACGCCGAGCAGCAAACCGCCTGCAAAGGCGGTCTTCCGCACGGCGGTCCCTCGGCGGTCTTGCAAAAAGACCGCCAAGGTCGTAATGACCCCCATAGTGTACATGTAGGAGGGGTGTACCTCATACCATTCATCTGGGCACATCTGTAATGCAAACCTCAAAAGTACATGTTGCAAGACGTACAAAGCCACTGTGTTTGTCTGCCAAAAGTGTGTTGATTGTCTTTTCCGCTGACCAAGGATATGGTCTGCAGGTCTGGGTAATGACCCTGTTTGCACAACCCCAGACTGAGGCACAGTACAACTACAACAAAGCACTGTCCAAGACCAGGGGCATTGGTGAACAGCCTTTTGGGACACTCAAGTCAAATTGTCACTGCCTTTATATGCCCTGGTGCCAGCTGCTATTCTCACCACCAACAGTCTGCAAAATTATACTTGTGTGCTGTATCTTGCACAGTATTTGTGAGCAGACGAATGTCCCATGGGACCAGTGCCATGATGTGCAGGAACCAGAGGAGGAGGATGATGATAAAGATGCAGACAGAGGGGAAAATATTGGTACTGTTGCTGGGACTCATCGAAGGGATAGCATAGTCCAGAATTTATTTACAGATGGCTGATCATATTGCATGGCAAAATATGCCAGATCCAAATACTTTGGCAACATAGCCTCTAAAAATGGAAATAAATGAAAGTAGACTACACATGTGTACCCACTTTCATTTTACAGTCATTGTAAACATCCATGCATTAACATCCCACCTATGTGAATCCTGTCAATCAGAAGTTTAGGCAGTTATGTGTATTTTGCACCACAAAACAACATCATGTGGTTGAAAACAATAGCCTGTGCCAAATGAATTCATGCGTAAGAATCACAACAAACAAAGATGGCAATGTGCAATATTGTGCACATGTACTGGCAGAAACCCCATCACATTCCAAAGTAAGTGTAAATGGTAGCAAGACTGAGGCCCTCATTACGACTTCGGCGGTATTTTACGATGACTGCTGTAACTGCAGGCTCCAGAATACTGCCAGCTCTGGAGTTCTTCCGACTGCCATATTAGGAGTACTGAAGGATTTCTGCCACAATTTGGCCGGAAATCCTTCAGCAGTCATGCTGGCGGTTGGCGGCGCAGATCCACAGCCATCACTGCCATGGCGAAAGGACTCCGCCTGGCGTATTATGAGCAGTAATGAGTTTAAGTCTGCGTGTTGGTGAATGAGTGTATGTATGCATGTTGGTGAAGGAGTGTTTGTATGTGTTTTGGTGAATGAGTGTATGTAAGTGTTACATGAATCAACGGTGGCACACACACACCAGGGGCTGAGGATTTAGCACATGGAATGAATTCTGGTGGTACCCTACCATGGTCTCACCACACACGTCAGGGCAGTTGTGTGCTATGTATTGTCATGCCGGATAATGTCACATGGCTCTTGGCATGTTTTTATGTGTTGATACTTCACATACCTTACACCTGACCCCCCCTTTCAGGTGAGTTGTATTTCCGTTGTCAAGCACATGCCCTTGGTTTCCGTTCCAGTGCCTATTTATGTTTATGGGCCCATGTGAGAGGGAAGGGCGTCATTGTGCAAGGTAGCCTGCATTGCTCACATCACTTTGTGTAGGGTTCAGATGTACATGCATGTTTTCTTCAATTCATGGGGCATATTTTTTTGCAGATTCCACCACTGGTACATCACTTTTTGTGACACATTGGCGGAGCAAGCTGCAAGACCCATTTCTTGAAGGCTACTAAAGGCTAATTTGAATGGCTTTTTCTGACTTTGTAGGTATGGAGTAAGGCAATGCCCCGCAAGTCATTGCATTGCCTTGCTCTGTGTCCAGGGGAATAACAAGGTAGTTGCAGTGGGTTTTCAAATGCAAAACCCACGGGTTTTGTTGCATTCCCTGATTTACAAAGTTCTGTGAACCAGGGAACGTGACCAATTCGTAAACTGCCCCAGGGGAGTCGGAACGAGGAGTGATATTGTTTATTCTCCTTGTTTTTTCCTTTTTCTATGTGTGCTGCATTCTGCATCACACATAGGAAGAGAAGAAGGCCAGACATGATTGTTTTTGTGTATGAGGGTGTCCCTTTTCTGCACAGGAACAATTGTGTCTGCGACACAGGCATGGTGTCAATATGGTGCAAGGGTTCTTGCATTAGGTTGCCCAGTGTGCCTCAGCGCAGGGGCAGAGGACAGGAATGCATGTTATCTAGTCGGTACAGGCCATTCTTTCCCTTTCCATGTGGCACAGGGCATCGCAGCAAGATGACTTGTATTGGTGTCCTGCACCACTTAGCTCATGATAGGCCCCCCATGTTTTTACTTTGCATTGTATGACTTAAAGTTGTGGTGGCTCATGTTGTGCATTGCACTATACGTGGCAGTATGCACAGGTTCACCTGGTCTGGTGCTGCACTTTAACATGTAATGGATAAACATGACGAACCCTGACTGAGATGTGCGACACATTACTGGGCAGTGTAAGTGACATTTCTGTGGCATTTCATGGGATGTGATCCAGATTCCTCCCATTTGCCCTTCCAACAGCGCAGTGGAGCCAGCTGCACTGCACAATATAACCTTTTTGCCTCCATTGCATTTTGTTAATATCTACACGATGTCCGTGATTGTTCCTCGTGTGCTGCACTCTCTTCTTCGGGGCCTCCAGCCACCATCTCGTCTGGGATGACAACTGCTATCAGCTCCTCCAAGGCACCCAGCTTCTCCAGGTGCTCTGGCCTCCCTCCCACACTCTGCATTGCTGCCTTCAGGTTGTTGGCCAGTTTCTCCTTTGTCCAGCACTTGTAACACTGCCAGCTCTTCTTGCAGTCGGTGATGGCCCTCTTCACTTTTCCCATACTGTTGACTTTCTCCACAATGGACTGCCAAAGGGCCTCTTCCCTTCCTAGTGGCAATTTTGAGGAGACAAAGAGCTGATGTTGGTGCTCTGTCACTTCAGTGATCAATATGTCATCCTCCCCCTCATTGAAGTTGCACTTCCTTTACTTCTTCCTGTGGGAGTCAGTCCTTGCTACTGCTGTCTCCTACATGGCTTTCTCCTGTGAAGTGTGCAATGTTTTTCATGAAGAATAATTTTTTATGTTTGTTTCTGCACTCCACACTCAGAAGTGATGCAGCGCTGATTTGTGTCACCCTATCTGTTGCAAGCAAGCAAGCATGTGTCAGATTCCCATATGACATGGTGCACACAAATGCATCATTTTGTGTGACGCATGCAGGATCCTTATGCCATGGTGCGCTGTATTCTGAATATGGCACATCTATGGCGCATCCATGGCATAGGATTCTGTTGTAATGAAGCACAAGTTATTTTGACACATCGCTGCGGCAACGCTGAAATGCATCAGGTCTTGTAACTAAAGCCCTTGATTTGTAATGTTTGGGGCCTGATGGATGATTCTGACTGAATTATTGCCTTGCTTTCACATTTCACTATAATTGCTTACTTGGTCCACTGCCCTCCTATACTTCATTTTTTGTCAGGTTCTTCAAAAATCCATCAGTTTAATTGCAAAACTACACAAAATGCTCAAATTATTTTTGCTGTTCTTGTTCATCAACGCTAGAAGTCTGTCTCATTGGGGTTGGGACAGGACTACCCAAACAGCCAGAATTAGGAAGTTATGAACAATGCCTATCTATTTCAGTGTGAAACAATATGACTTGAAGAGGCCTATCCCTGTGGACTGGAGAGAGATGTGCTGTTCAGAAAATGCTGAGTCTGGTGCTGGCTCATAGTAAAACTTAAATTAAGTGTTTGTGGTCAGGATGGGCTGTCACTGGACACATGTCATGTGATCACATGATCAACGCACATAGCTCAATGTCATTGACAATTGACATTTGTGAGACTGACCTGCTAGGTACATGAAGCTACATGTATGGGATTGGTGGTAAAAGATGGTTATCATGTCTCCGTTCATCACACATGACTGCACCAACCCATGGACTGCCCTTCTGATCCTCAACCACCATGAAGCTTACCTTCTCCCTAACTCTACAATATTCACATTTACTTTTTTGCATTGCACGGGCCTTCTCTTCTTTTTTAGTAAAGCTCTATACCGCTCCATAACACTCCTACTTACCAGACCGGGTCAGTCCTGCACTCTAACAGACATTCAGAGAAGAGGAATGTAGATGCATTGTCCATTTTGGCATTTGTAGACAATATAATTTTTTCTTATCTTGACAATAGCAGTTTGTAGAACTGTGTGGGTCCTCCCAATTTTGCATTTTCAAACAGAACAATTAGATAACTTGGAACTCTGGGGCTTTATAATTGTTTGCATTTGGTAACTGAACTGTGTCAGTCTTTCCACAACAATGATGATGTACTGCTCATCACCTTGACGAATGTTGTGATTATCTTAGCTTTCATCAACTCCCCGTTCTCATCCTTTCATAAAAACACTAAACCTCTTTACCCAAGTTGTGTGATCTGCTGAGGTGTGACTTACTAATTTACAAAATCATGGATCACTCCCTTGGCAGATATGGTAAAAGTAACATCAACTCACTTTTTAATCAACCAAAAGCCCTCGCCAGGCCTACTACCCAACCACGCATGAACGGGCCATCATCATCATAGTGCAGAGTCTTAGAGAAATGTCTGTCCCAGAATAGGTAGTACTAGAGTGCAATATGGCCTGGTTCGCAAAGGTAAACTTACTCTTGCAGTGTAACTGCATTACCAGTAACTATGAGTAGTAACTTTATGGGTAGTAAATAAGTAGTTGTAATAGTAACTCCTTTTAAGGTTATAGGAGCTACTTACTACTCACAAAGTTACCGATGGAAAAGTTATTAGTCAAAAACTCACTGAGCAAGAGTAAAGTAAGCAACACCAAAAGTGTAACTTACTTTACCTTTGTGATTCAGGCCTTTTGTTGCTTACAAAATCCTTACAAGATAGAGTAAACTTCTCCTGACTCTACGTTTTTGTGTGTTTAGTTTTAATTTGTATAATGAATTAAGTAGTTATTAGGTCCCCAAATGGCTTTGAAGTTCTTACTGTTAGCTCTTGTTTGTTTGACGTCTTTATCATGGTGATCTCAGACCACAATTACGCACCATCTCTGTGGTTTCTTTCAGTCTACTTGCCCGCTCTAAATAATCTTACAATTGAAGTTTACCTTGCAAGCAGTATTTAGGAAAGGTGGGAGTGGCACCTCACTTTGTGATGTCTTCCCTGTTAGTGCTAGCCCACTACTGCCATCAGCATTAGGAAAGGCCTTAGAGAAACCGTGCAATAAGGTTTGAGATGATGGGGAGAGGTAGCAGACATTGTTTAACCAATTCAGGTAAGAACTAGTTAAAACCTGGAGATATGCCAAAACAATGCGCCTTACCGGTGGAGGAGATACAATGAGAAATATAACTATTTCTCCTTGTTTTTTCCACTTTCTATATGTGCTGCATTCTGCAGCACACATTTAAAGAGGTAAAAGCCTCCTAAGATTGGTTATGCACACGAATGTGCCCCTTCCTGCACAAAAACAATCTTGCATGCAACACAGGCACGCTTGCACCATGTGCAGGGGGGCCTGCACTGGCGGTTGGCTGCCAAAATGGCTCAAGCACAGGGGGAATGGACAGGAATGTTCCATATTGCTTAAGTATGGCACGTTCCTGCCCTTTCCCTTTGCTGCAGGGCAGTGCAGCAAGGTGATTTGCTGCACTGCTCTACGCTAAACTCTCATGAATATGCCCCTTAGTACTGAAGTTGTTCTTGGGAAGTAGAGATAGATAAGATTTAGATTTTTGTGTATGTTGTTGGCAGATTCCATTAGTGGCCAATAGTTACAGAGGTAGGACAAGGACAATAACTAATTATAATACAGTAATACTAAAATATGGCTGGGTGCTGCAAAAGGTTGTGTGTCGGAACAACGCAGGCATTTATGACGCCTGGCTTAAGAATGTGGCCCAAACCACAAATGCATTCCCTACAACGCATTTCTTTACCATGCAAGTTTCCATTATTTTTTTGTTGTTTATTTTTAAAAGTGGAAAAATACTGAACACTGTGCTTCTTGTTAGTGACTGGCCATGCTGTCTTTTGTGAATTCCAGGCCAACAGCTGAGCAGATAGACAGCATGAGGAGATAAAAACAGGGTGAGAATTCCTTAAATGTAAGCATATGTTAACAACTATATCAATTATAATGATACTATTTACCGGTGTGTATAATGTTTTGTTACATTTTGGTTGTTTAATTTGTTAAAGCAAGACATGCATCCAAGTGTGAGTTTATGTCATCAGTTAAATAAATGTGATAAAGTGACATTTTACGACACCAGTTATTCTCAAAACACAAAATAAATATGGACAATTACTAGTAAAATGGCCAAAAATAAATGTGGATAAATACAGACAGAAATAGTAAAAAAAATACCATAAAACCTAGAGTTCTAAGTATAATGTATGACATCTTTGAGAGGACAGCTCATCTTGCTTTCATCATTAAACCACAATGGTAACCTAACTAGCAATGCCATAACAGATAGTGAAAAAGAAAAAAAACCTTTTATTGTTTTTACATATGAAACCCATCTTCTCTACCAACAATGAACCCACCTCCCTCTCCAAGCAAAAAATCTTAGATGTCCCTTTGACCATTTCCCCAAATTCCCTTCAGGTTGGAAGTGGTCCTAACTTGCAGCCTAAGGAGCTGGAGGCTCATGCCTCCTCCTGGTTCTCCTCCAAGACAACCAACCAGTGACAAGCTCCTGGCACAGCGTCCAACTTTTGTCGTTCAGTGATCTCATCAATAATATAATTTGAGACGTCATCACTGATGTCATAAATGATGTTTTAGAACATGGCATGAGTGATGTAATATGTTAAGTCATAAGGAGTGTATGGCGGGCCACACGTTATAGTTAGCTATTCTAAGTATAACTGGTGAACTTTTATGTTTTTTTAGCTCAAAACATTATTGTTGTCACTGATATTTTCACCTAACTAAAACATCACTTTAACCATTGATTTTTTTCAGTGATTTTCAAAGGTGTTTGTTGAACAAAAACAAATCTTTTTATCACACTGTTCGTTAAATCTATGTTTTTTTCAGTGAATTTCTGTTTTGTTTTAACATGAAGTAATATTTTATTACCATACATAAAGCCAACCCTTCGGCTGTATGTGATAGGGACAAACTTCCAGCAGACTGCCAACCACACACAGTGCACAGTCTTTGGCGTGCGCAGAATAGAGCTGGCCTTGGGTCTGGGGACCCTATCCCCAGGCGCTAGCACATATATATTAAGTGGAGAGGCATGCAGCCCCCTACCCAACCCATAATCGACCTTGGGACCCGAAGCCTTGGAGCCAGTTCCAATAAAAATGGTAGGGGCTGTGTGACCTCTCTCCCCAAGCCTTGAAAGGCCCCAGAGACCCTATCACTCTGGGGTAAATACAATTAAACAGAGGGATAGGGTGTGCAGCGCCTCTCTATGAGCCTTAATGTCCCCCATAGGACCACATCCCCTTTGGCCAAATACAATACAAAAGGGGAGGGGATTGGGCACCCACCCTCCCCAATCCCCCTTGGGCAATAAAGACCCCATCCCTGTGGTTTAAAATCTAAGGGGAGGAGGTATGCAACCCCCTTTCCTGAATCTTTTTATAATAAAAAGAGGGAGAGAGCAGTGTTACCCCCTTCCCCGAACCTTCATAGGCCCCGGGAACTTAAACTCTGGGGCTGTTTTTTGTTTAAAAGGGGAGGGGGCTGCACGGATCCCCTCCTTAAGCCTTATCAGCCCCCAGAGACCCTATACCCTGAGACGAATGCCAATTAAAAAGGGGAGGTACATCCAGCCCTCCTCCCTGAGCCTTCTTGGGCTGGGGGACCCAATTCTCCAGGGGCAAATTTAATAAGACAGGGGAGAAGGGCCTGCAGACCCCCTCCACAAGTCTTATTAGGCCCTTGGAACCCCATCCCCCAGGGCAAACTAAAATAAAAAAGGGAGGAGGCCATGTGTACTTCGTCTTACTTATTTGGAGTAAGAGCTTCTTTGTTTGATGGAGATGTCCTCATATTCCTCTTCATCAAGAATATGTCATCAAAATATGTAGGAAACACTCTTGGGTCACTTTGGTAAGTTAAGCTGTACATCAGCCTTAATAATAGCAGGAAAATCCTTTCCTGAGCCTACGATGGCCCGGGGGCCCCATCCCTCAGAGCCTGCCTTTAAAATAAGTAGGTGCCTCAGTGCCCACTCAGGACACCCAAAAACAGCATGTTGGGGGGATATGGATAGAGCCCCAGGGCCACCATAGCCCCAGTCTGCTCCCTGCATCGTAGGAAGCATGGCACAGGACCCAACATTGCTCCCTCCCAGAAGAGCAGCTATTTATGCTGCTCCTTCTAGCTGGAGCAATCTGTTGTTCTGTTTTCCTACTCACTGAACACAGGTTTGTTCCCAGTTGGTGAGGGCATTTTTGAAGCTTCCACCTGCTGAGAGCAGACAGAAGCAGCGCAAGTGTCCCTGTCCATGCCGGTGTGGGCAGGACAACCAATATTTTCCAGGAATGGGCTCCCCAGCTAAGGAAGGGAGGACCATGTACCCCATCCCTTTAATAAAGATATTGGCCCTCGGAGGATGAAATCTCTGGGAAACAATCGCTCAGAAAAGGGGGGCTCACGTCCTGCCCCTTAAATAATCTAACAGGCCCTGGGGATTGGATCCCAGGAGGCCAAAATGGGCAAGGGGATTGACCCTAGCCATAGTCTCTCCCCATATAGTAAAATAAAACTGCTGCCACCATTTATTTGTTTTTGCTGTGCTCCTGCAGGAGTCCTAATGGAAAGCAGCAAAAAACTGTTTTTTTTTTTTTACATTTTGACCTCAAGTAAGGGTCCCTCTAGGTTTTCCCATAAGGCGACCAGGACGGAGGACTAAGATTCTGAGTCCTGTAATGGCTGTCAGCAATATTTTTCTGATGCTGTTAGTAGCCAATCAGAGTACTTGCTCCAGCAGGAGTCTGACTCCCATGGGAGCAAGATAACCTAGGATTAAAAAGCTTCCTGGGTCAATCAGAACACTCTGGCCCTCATTATGACATCGGCGGTAAATCCCACTTACCACCATGCTAACTGCTGCCAACATACCGCCGGCGCAGCGGATTACCGGTACCCATATTATGACACATACATAGCAATCTGTCACTATACAGCCACACACAAGTCCGCCAGCCCAACGGTCAGTGAAAAAGTGGCGGTACCAAAACCCACACCATTACGCCAACAGAACTATGCCCCCAGCATTATGACCCATGAATCACTGCGGTGGACATTCAACCGTGGTAAACCATTGGCGGTACACACCACTGCGCTCAAAATCTGCACACACAAACAAAACAACACTACATTGGACAATTCAAACTACAAACACCTGACACACATACACACACCACACGCACATACCCACACCAATATAAAACACACACCCACACTACCCCCAACCCTTTATGACAAAAAAAAATGACAACAGGGAGAGAGTGACACCAAGAGCACCCACAGAACCACAGCCACAGAACCCCATCACCCACACACCATCCATGCACCTTGCAGCACACACCCCAACACTTCACCCCGCATACCCACACACACACCACACACACTACACCCATGGCACCGCAAAGTCACCCCAGGATCTCAGAGGAGGAGCTAAGGGTCATGGTGGAGGAAATCATGTGGGTAGAGCCACAGCTATTCGGATCACAGGTGCAGCAGACATCCATTGCTAGAAAGATGGAGCTGTGGAGGAGAATCGTGGACAGGGTCAATGCCGTGGGACAGCACTCAAGAACAAGGGATGACATCAGGAAGAGGTGGAACGACCTACGGGGGAAGGTGAGTTCTGTGGTAGCAAAACACCAGATAGCAGTACAAAGGACTGCCGGTGGACCCCCACCCCCTCCCCCACAACAAACAACATGGGAGGAGCAAGTCTTGGCAATCATGCATCCTGAGGGCATGGCAGGAGTAGCAGGAGGACTGTAACTCTGATAAGTCAACTCTTTACTACTTACACCCCCCTATCTGCATGTCATCATATACCCCCACCCCTACCCTCACCCCCATCACTCCACCACCTTACATACACCCCACCATCACAACCCACCCATCCCAAAACCAAGCCCTGCACATAACACCAATGCACGGACTCCCATCAAAGACCTGCATGTACACACATCACTAAAGCATGCACATTATAGAGAATGACTTAGCCCACAAAATCACTATGCATACAAGGCAAAGCTGACAGGGCAATCACAACCATAGAGGACAACACACCCATGCACAAGATGTCACATGCAGAAACAATAACACTGCATTTACATCCCCACAGGTCCCCACCCAATGCCACCGGGGAGGAGGTGCCAGCAACATCCAGCCCCCCACAGAAGAGGCCCGCAGTGATGACAGCAGCTCTGGACACCTGAATCTGGATGACCGACCTGGCCCATCAGGGATCTCCGGACAGTGGGATACCCAGGCACAATCCCATACCACTACAGAGCCTCCCCAATCAGGAAACACCAGCACAGCACCCACCCAACAGGCCCATTCCTCTGTCCCAGGACACGTCAATCAGCAGTGTGTCCACCACTACTGGAACCCCAGGCCACCCCACAAACACAGGACAATAAGGGACCTGCGGTTAGTGGCAGTGGGCACACGGTTCAGGGGACAGAGGCACAGGACAAAAAGGAAGCTGGGAGGACTGCTGTGCGACGGGGGAAGACAGGCTCAGGGAACCGACTCTCCAGGAGGCACTCACCAACATCCTGGGAGCATACCGCCATTCCCAGGAGACGATGGGCCAGATACTGGTCAAGTTGCAGGTGACCCAGTGGCTGCAGGAGAGACAGTACCTGGATATCAGGAAGGACCTGAAAGATATCCACACCACCCTGGTCACCATTGCAGGGGTGCTGGCAGACATGGCCAACACCATGAGGGAGGCAGTGGCACACCACCGGGCCCCTGACACTAGCCACACCAATGAACAGCCCTCCACCTACGCTGCTGCTAGTGGACAGGAGGCCCCGCCACAGGAACAACAGGTCACCAGCACCCCCCCTGCAGAAGGAGAACCACCCCACAAACGGTCCCTGAGATCCAGGGAGAAGCCAGAGAACATTGCCAAGACCCCCGCCAGGAAATAGGTCTCCCCTGATTGTCACCTTTGTGTCCCACTCTGTCACCCTGTCCACCTTGAACTGCCATTGCACCACTTCCTATGCCCCCTTGGACAATGCACCTGTGATACAAATAGACTGGACTCTATCCTGGAATTTCCTCGACCATCAACCCAGCCCATTCCACTACCCCCTCTCCTTATTAGCACTGAAATAAACACCATTTAAAAAAAAAAACAAGTATGAAGTCTGTCAAATGATTTAACTATGTATTTATTTACAAGCATTAAACACTGTAATACAATTGTACAGGAATGTATACATAGGAATGACCTGTGGTAGGCTGCAGTCAACACACCAGGTGCCAGAGTGGGGCACAGATATCTGAAAATAGAGATGCCAAAGGGTACAGTAAGTAGCCATAGAATTGAGAGAATCTGCCTGCCATGTATAATGTCAAACACAAAACTGTCAATGTAAATTGAAGTTACAGTGTCTTAACTGTTTGTCACTGGAAGTACTGTTGTATTATTGCTGTTCTGTTGTCCTCATCCTCCTCATATTCACTGTCCACAGGGTCCACTTCTGCCACACGCCCATCTCCAGCCTCATCCTCCTGCAGAAAAGACACCTGGCTTCTCAAGGCAAGGTTATCCAACATGCAGCAAGCCACGATTATCTTGGGTGAGTAGTACAGGGATCCACCAGTTAGATGGAGGCAATGAATCCTGGCCTTCAGGAGGCCAACGGTCCTCTCGATAATCCTTCTTGTCCACCCATGTGCCTCATTGTAACGTTCCTCTGCCCTTGTCCTGGCATTCCTCACTGGGGTCAGTAGCCATGAGAGGTTGGGGTAACCAGAGTCACCTGCAAATATCGAGGGATACATGTTAGACACACACTAACTCTTATGGCCAACACCATACCCATACACCAACATCCACTGGGTGGGATCCAGGGCTCACCTATTAGCCACACCCGGTGCCTCTGGAGTTGAGTCATCACATATGGGATGCTGCTATTCCTCAGGATAAAGGCATCATGCATAGACCCAGGATTCTTTGCATTTACATGGGAGATGTACTGGTCCGCCAGGCACACTATCTACACATTCATGCAGTGAAAGCTCAATTGATTTCTGAACACCTGTTCATTTCTTCAGGGGGGACAAATGCAATATTTGTTCCATCGATTGCCCCAATGATGTTGGGTTTATGTCCCATTGCATAGAAGTCAGCTTTCACTGTGGCCAAATCCTCCACCTGGGGGAAATCGATGTAGCTGCGTATGTGTTTAATCAGGGCAGACAACACTCTGGTCAGCACTATTGAGAACATTGGCTATGACATTCCTGCTGCCAAGCCCACTGTTGCTTGGAAGGAGCAAGTTACCAAGAAATAGAGCACAGATAGGACTTGCACAAGAGGGGGGATCCCGGTGGGCTGACGGATAGCAGATATCAGGTCAGGCTCCAATTGGGCACACAGCTCTGTGATTGCAGCCCTGTCCAGTGTATAGGTGAGGATAATGTGCCTGTCCTCCATTGTTGCCAGGTCCACCAGGGGTCTGTACACCGGGGATGTCTCCATCTCCTATTCATCCGCAGTGGTTGTAATCTAGGGGGCAAAATGGGGAGCAGCTGGTCAGTATTCCATATTTCCAAACACTATACTGCATTGCATGTTGTGACTGTAACAGTATATTGTTGGATAGGCCCAAATGGTGCCTATGTGTACTGTGACACAGTTAGGTGCCATGGCCTGCCCTACCCCTGAAGTGGCGTCCGCCTGTCCTGTGTGGATGGACATGTTGAAATTAGGTAATGCCACTGACATTGTGCGCCGTTGCGGGAGGCAGTCCAATACCACTGTGCAACTCCTCATTGGTTGTCATTGGGCCATATGGGTTACAGTGGCCAATGGTGATGTACGCCAGCGGTGACAGTATGCACCGCTGCGGACGTGACCGCCATTTTCTATCTGTTCACTCACTTGCTACCTGACCTTCCACAGGAGAGGACCTACACTGCAAGTGCTGCTGTGACCTGTGTCTGGAACCGACCATCGCTCGTGTCACTGGGGAAAGGGCCCCTGCCTTCACTGCTGCAGAGTTGGAGAGACTGGTGGATGGGGTCCCACCCCAGGACCAAATGCTGTATGGGCCTCCAGACCAACAGATGAGAACATTGTGAGCACGATGCATGGGGAATGAATGCATGGAGTGCTGTGTGTGAGGTCCTCGTGTGGGGGGGGTGGTGGAAGGGTCCTGGGCAGCGTGATACATGTATGTTGGGCAATGTCTGTGTATCAGGGGATGTGAGGGCAATGGGGGGCCATGAGTATAAGAGGCCGGACGGTCTGAATGATACCTTTTTCTATGCATATTTTTCCGCAGGTCAGCACCCATCAGAAAAAAGGTATATGGCGTGCCATCACCAAGGACATGCGGACCCTGTCGGTCTACGGCAGGCGGAGCACCCACTGTCACAAATGGTGGGAGGACCTAAGGCGCTGGGCAAGGAAGACGGCGGAGGCCCAGCTGGGGATGGCCTCCCAACAAGGAAGCAGTGCCCATCCAACCCGGACCCCCCTGATGGCCCGCATACTGGCGGTGGCCTATCCGGAGCTGGATGGACACTTGAGGGCATCACAGCAGCCACAAGGGGGTGAGTAGAGTTTCCCAATAAACTACTTGCGCGGGGTGGGGTGGTCTCCGGGTGGGGGATGTGGCCTGTGGGTGCCCCTGGGCCAGGCCAGACATTGCAGGGTAGGTCCCATGTTGGGCAGAGTCTGATGAAAACCACCTCCTACCAAGCTACTAGGCATCCACTATTGGGCAGGGGTCTGTGGGTCTCAGGTATGCTGCTATTGGCGTTACTTATTCCTGTCCATGGCCTGGTGACTAGCATTGGGACTGTTAGAGCATTGCCTAGTGCGTAGGGCTGTTCCTTGTGTGTGCGTGTGTAATGTACGCCAACAGTGGTGTTGGAGCAGCCATTGACCAAGTGTATCCTTTGTCCTCCCCCCCTTTTTGTTTTGTCACCCTGTCCTTATGTGCATTAGCATCATCTGGTGGAGGAGCAGAGGCCCAGTGACGGAGGGAGCTACATCCCACAGGGCCCATGAGGCTGAATCCACCGATGGTGAGGGCACCAGTGAGATGGAGGACGAGGGGAGCACCACAGCAGAGACAGGAGGGGACAATTCTGACAGTGATACCTCCTCCGATGTAAGCTCCCTGGTAGTGGTGGACACCTCTGTGCCCACCCCAACTACAGGTACAGCCGCCACCCCGTACCATCACTGCCCTCCCAGCAGCCCCTCAGCGTGTTTCCCGTGCCCGCTCACCCAGAAGGATGGACATCTCCTTCGCCCCAGGCACCTCAGGCCCTGCCCCAGTTAGCCCTGCTGCCCTGAGTAAGGAGGCTATTGACCTCCTGCAATCCATCTCTGTTGGGCAGTCAACAATAGTGAATGCCATCCAGGGGCTGACAGCCCATTTGCAACAAACTAATGCATTCCTGGGGGGGGCATTCATTCTGGCATGGCGGCCCAACAGAGATCAATCCAGGGTCTGGCCAACCCCCTTCTCTGATGGCAGCCATTGTACCTGTTTCCAGCCTCCCCCCTCCAACTTCCTCTACCCAGTCTCATTCCCCTCAACCCCAACCTATCCCAAGCAGATAGGCAGACCAGCATGCTCACAAGACAACACACAGGAGTGGCTCAGGCAAACACAAGCACTACACATCACCCCACAGGCACCCACACAAACACCATCCAGATGCAGACATACCAACATCCACTGCCTCCACTGTGGCCCTATCCTCCTCGTCCTCCACCTCCCTCCCAGTAGTGTCTCCACTCACACCTGCATGCACAACATCCTCATCCACTATCTCCATCACCATCACGGCTGTCACTACACACCCACCACTGGCAGTCACCACTCCCACATCCATGCACAGGTCCCCTGTGTCCTCTCCCACTGTGTCTGTGCCCCCTCCTCCCTAAGTACACAAACGCAAGCACTCAGACACCCAACAGCCATCCATCTCACAACAGCATCCAGCCCATGCAACTGCACCCAAAATCAGCAGACACCTCCTACAACCACTCCCTCTTCCTCCACTCCCAAAACTTCCCCCCTCTTCCCGCCCCAATGTCCCTAAGAAGCTTTTCCTCTCCACCGTTGACCTCTTCCCTACCACTCCCCACCCGTCCTTCATGTCAGCCCAGGGTGGTCAGATCCCAGATGAGCACCTCAGCCACCCAGTCCACAGCCACACTAGTGTCGACAGCTACTGTAGGTGGGAGAGGCTCCAGGGAACCAGGCATCAGCACTTAAAGTGTGCCTGCACCAGGTGCATCAAGGAAGGGCAAGGAGGGACCACCAACTGCCAAAAGGAAGGGTAAGGAGGCAACACCAGCTACCAAAGGAAAGGGCAAGGGGCTTGCACCAGCAGGCAGGAAGGAAAGGAGGCCTGGTGCTGGGACTGATTCTGAGCCCCCACCACCAACCATGGTAGTTCAGCCGTCCGAGGCTTCAGGGGAAGGGCTGGAGCCTCCCCCACCACTGCCAGCACCACCACTAGCACCCCCACCAGCAGCAGCAGCCCCAGTGGGCAGCCATCCGAGGCTGCAGGGGATGGGCTAAAGCCTCCCCCCACCACTGTCAGCACCGCCGCTAGCAGCAGCAGCCCCAGTGGGCAGCCATCCGAGGCTGCAGGCGATGGGCTGGAGCCTCCCCCCACCACTGCCAGCACCACCACCAGCACAGCCACCAGCAGCCCCAGTGGGCAGCCGTCCGAGGCTGCAGGGGATGGGCTGGAGCCTCCCCCTACCACTGCCAGCCCCGACACCAGCCCCGCCACTGCCACCACTGAGCAGCCATCACCGCTGGTGGGCAGTGTGTAGTCCTGCCTCCATGGGCTGTAGTGCGTCCCGGAACCTACAAATCCTGTAGGTGTGACACCCAGGTGAGAGACTGTGACTTTGCACTCCCCAAGTGCTGCATGACAGGGCACAAGGCCCCGTCCAGGACCAGTGGAAGAAGCCATCCACTCACCCCATCCTTGCCAGGATGAAGCACGCTGGGCACAAGGCCCCATCCAGAACCAGTGGAAGAAACCATCCACTCACCCCATCCTTGCCAGGATGAAACACACTAGGCACAAGACCCTCTCCAGAACCAGTGGAAGACGCCATTCACTCACCCCATCCTTGCCAGGATGAAGCACACTGGGCACAAGGCCCCCTCCATAACCAGTGGAGAAGCCATCCACTAGAGAGACTGTGGCCTTGCACTCCCCAGGACTAAGCAGTGGGCAAACCACCCAGTAGAGAGACTGTGGACTTGCACTTCCCAGGACCAAGCAGTGGGCAAACCACCCACTAGAGTGACTGTGGCCTTGCACTCCCCAGGACCAAGCAGTGGGCATGTAGTCCCCACCAGGACCAGTGGCGTTGTACCATCTTCTGGCTGAGGTGTCCCCTTCCCCCGTCCACATGAGGCGCCTGTGTATTTTCGACCTGATGCCCCTGCAGTGTCCTATCCGTGTTGTTGCAGGAGTGAGGTGGGGCCTTGGCCTATGTGTAGTGGCCCTGTGGCCCATGGACATTGAGGACAGGGCAGTGTCCCTCCCTTTGTTAATATGTATATACATTTTGTATTTGTAGAACATATTATACTATTTTGTCTTATTACACTCACTTTAATCAATTACTTTTGTCCTTGCATTATTCCTGAGGGGTATGGTGTGGATATGTAATGTTATTGCATCTGGTTGTGTGTATGGGGGTAGGAGTGTTGCGTGTTGTGTGTGTGTGTCACTCTCTTCCCCCCCACTTGTGTGCTAGGCGTCAGTACTCACCATTGTCCTCTTCGCCGGTGTTGATATTAGTAATGCAGGAAGAGGTATACAAGCATGGGGAAGATGTGCAACTCGGGCTCCATGGCGTTGTGGTTGTTCCATGATCCTCCAGAGGTCGGTCCTTTGACTTCTGTGTTCTGTTTCCGCCGTGCTTTTGATGACGTTGGGACCGCCCCGGAAAAGGTGGCGGATAGGCCTGTCTTAATAGAGTGGGCGGTACATTGTCTTCCGCCTGACCATTGGCGGTAACCGCTGCGGTGCTTGTTGCTACATCCGTGGCGTTCGGTATGTTAAAGTGGCTGTCTGTGCGAGCGGTTTCCGCTGTGGTCATAAGTCAATTTCTTTTACCGCCGGCCTGTTGGCAGTATTACTGCCGCTTTATCCTCGACCGCCAGGGTTGTAATGAGGGCCTCTGTTTTTAAACTGGTACTTCTGCAAGACTCGTGAGAGACTCTTGCAGACCCAACCACCAGATATACAAATATTTTTTAACTTTAATTTAAAGAATCTATGCCAAATCACAGAAAGCACAATCTGAAGACCAGGATCTAGCTTCCTGACAAATATGCTGTTGTTAATTTCAGCAGGTTTTGCTGTAGCTATGCTTAAAGTTGCCTGTGGAAAATGCATGGGAATTTTGTGTTTTGGGACCCTCGCTTTTTTCTTCGTGCCCTCTTGATGAATCATCCCAAACTTTCCATGCAGGAATTATAAAAAAAAGAGCATTTCAGTGCCAAAGTTATTAGCAACACAAAAAACACATTTCTTATAGAAATGCTGACCTAATTATAACTACCCAGTGGCGACCACTGAAAGGCATAATATATATTTATATATTCACTGAAAAAGCAAAGGTTACAGGTATGTTATAGTTAGGGAATGGGATTGAAAAAACATTGGACATTCACAAAACACAAGGAACCATAGAAAGTTATAGTTATAATTATCTCAATTAACTATAATGTGTGCCCTTAGGTAACTATAACATGCATCCCCACCATTTCCTCTACCCTGTCTTCAATGTGTACAGGTTGCTCCCCATCTGTTCAGATAAGATTTTGTTTGTTACACTTGGTAATAGAGTGTAGGGGGTTTCCTATTATGTTGGGAGGCACTGTTAGTTTTAAATTCTAACATTCCTTTGTAGTCTGATGCACTTACAACAAGGACATTATATGTATATTTGATTTGTGGGGCTCTATCTTGAGAATGATGTGTTGATTTATTCAGTGTTATAGGTCAAACTGAACTTACATTAAGGACATACATATTGGGTGAGATGTTCATTTACACATTTTGTATTATTAAACAATGTTATATATTACTCGATATATGGAATGTAACAGAGTATTACGCAATGAGGTATCTTCTATCTACACCAGGGGGGCCGGGAAGAATTCTATGGAGAAAACTGGTTCTCAAAGCAGCTTGGTAACCAGGATATTTGCCCACTTGGACTTGATTTGTATTGTCTGTAGTTACATTTGTATACCGACTATTTAGACATTAGATTTTACTATTGTTGAATCATGTAAGCAACTTTAGTTTCTATATTTTTATGAGACAATTGTGTTGGACATTACCAGCTACCCAAACTATGTACAACAATAATTATGGCTCTCTGACATTTGTGTACATACTGGAATGATTCAAGATGGCACCCACATTTATAGGAAGCTGTTAACCTTAATGGCTTTGTGTTTATGTCTACACTGGTTTCTATGTTGACTATTCTATATATGTTGTGTGCAAAATTGTACCAGTAAGTGATCAAGGCGGTGGAGATGGCCGAAACGTGTCTGTGTTTGGAGTAAACTTGGATCACCATCAACCGAGTGAGTGTGACTTTATTACCTGACTGTTGCATGCAATATATATATATATGCAGAATTAATGCAAACATGTAATTTATATTTTATGGCAAGTGATCTCATTATATACAAATATATTGGTGGTCATTACAACCCTGGCGGACGGTGTTAAAGGGGCGGTAAGACCGCCAACAGGCTGGCGGTAAAACAAATGGAATTACGACCGTGGCGGAAACCGCCAACATAGACAGCCACTTTAACACCCTGACTGCCACGGCAGTACAAACAAACAGCTTGGCGGTCACCGCCAACAGACAGGCGGAGGACAATGTACCGCCCACAGTATCACAACCTACCAATCCACCACATTTTCTAGGGCGGATTCACCGCGAACAAAAACACGGTAGAAACAGGACTTCGAAGGGAAAACGCTCACCTCAACACACCCCACGAGGAACCAGGACGCCATGGAACCAGAGCTTCACATTCTCCCAGCCTTCATCTTCATTCTCCTCTACCAGGAGCACGAACGCCGGCGGTGAAGTCCACGGTGAGTAATGCACCTATGACACAGGGGAGGGAAAAAAACAGGGACACACACACGCAACACCCCCACTCCCACCCTCACCCACGACAACACACACACTAATACATATTGATACATCACAGTTACATCCCCCAAAACCCCTGAAAGAATGCAAAGACAAAAGGAAATGAGTGTAACCATTGTAATCTATTAAAACCCAGTACGCAAAAATATATATACGCTATTAACAGATATATACACCAAGAATAGAAGTCTAGGTATTGCTCCATTTAAGTCCGTGGAACACTGGGCCCACACTGCATGGGTGAGGCCCACACAAGGTACCCAAACATGACAGAGAGAACACTGCAGGGGCATCAGAGAGAAATAAAACAAGCACTTCAGGGGGAAGGGAAGGGGGGGCACCTCAAATCTGCGAGGGGGCCACATGCCCACTGTTCAATCCTGGGAAGTGCAAAGCCACAGTCTCTCTAGTCTCTACAGTGGGTGGTTTGCCCACTGTTCAATCCTGGGGAATGCAAAGCCACAGTCTCTCAAGTCTCTACAGTGGGTGGGTTGCCCACTGTTCAATCCTGGGGAGTGCAAAGCCACAGTCTCTCAAGTGGAGAACAGTCTCCACTGGTTCTGGAGGGTGCTTTGTGCCCAGAGTGCTTCATCCTGCCAAGGACAGAGGTAGAGGATGCCTGTCTCCACTGGTTCTGGAGGGGGCTTTGTGTCCAAAGTGCTTCATCCTGCCAAGGACTGAGGTAGTGGATGCCTGTCTCCACTGGTTCTGGAGGGGGCTTTGTGCCCAGAGTGCTTCATCCTGCCAAGGACAGAGGTAGTGGATGTAAATCTCCACTGGTTCTGGAGGGGACTTTGTGCCCAGAGTGCTTCATCCTGCCAAGGACAGAGGTAGTGGATGTAAATGTCCACTGGTTCTGGAGGGGGCTTCATCCTGCTCATGACGGACTCAGTAGTATCAGTGCTCATGGTGCTCATGGGCCAGCGGTGCTTGTGGCGACGGTGTCCTTTGTAGCGGTGCTTGTGGCGGCGGTGTCCTTGGCAGCAGTGCTTGTGGCGGCGGTGTCCATTGCAGCGGTGCATGTGGCAGCGGTGTCCTTGGCAGCGACTCAGCTGCTGGCGGTCCTGTCTGGGCCAGCGGGCTGATGGCGGTCGCATCCTGGGCAGCGGGGCTGATGGCGGTCACCTCCTGGGCAGCGGGGCTGATGGCGGTCGCCACCAGGGCAGCGGGGCTGGTGCTTGTGGTTGCCTCCTGAGCAGCGGGGCTGATGGCGGTCGCCTCCTGGGCAGCGGGGCTGAGGGAGATCGCCTCCTGGGCTGCGGGGCTGATGGCGGTCTTCTCCGGCGTGCCGATCTTCCCAGACTTGCCAGGTTTCTTGTGCCCCTTCCCCACCTTGGAAGGTGTTGCAGCTGACTGCACACTTCCACCTGTACCCCTGGGAGCGGCTTTGGTGGCTGGTGTCTTCCCCCTCTCCCACCGGGCACTGGCCAACTTTTGATGCTTGACAGGTAGGGGACTGTCCGTGTTGTGGCTCCTTGCCACACTGGCTGCCCTGCTGCCCGGTGCACTCCAGAATCCGGGGACTACTGGCACCACTGATCCCGCCGATGTCGTGGCTGAGGTGTTAGGTAAGGACCTGGAGAGTCGGGCCCTAGGAGACTGACGGGGTGAGGGAGGTGAGGGAAAGAGGTCAAGGGTGGACAGGAAAAGTTTCTTGGGAACACTGGGACGGGTAGCTGGAGGGGGTTTGGGAGTGGAGGAAGAGGTTGTGGTTGTAGGAGGTGTACGTTTGGTGACTTTTGGTGAAGGTGCATGTGCTGGAGGCTGTTGTGAGGTGGATGGATGTTGGGTGGGTGTGTGCCCGCGTTTGTGTACCTTGGGAGTGGCATCACTGACACACTGGGAGAGGACACAGGGGATGTGTGAATTTAAGTGGGGGTGGTGACTGCACGTGAGCGAGGTGTGGTGGTGATGGAAGTAGTGGCTGTAGATGTAGTGCATGCAGGTGTGAGTGGAGACGAGACTGAGAGGGAAGAGGGAGACGAGGAGGAGGGGGACACAGTGGAGGAAGTGGATGTTGCTATGTCTGCATGTGTGTGATGTTTGCGTGAGTGCCTGTAGTATGTGTGGTGCTTATGTTTGCCTGAGCTTCCTTTGTGTGTTAGGGTGTGTGCATGCTGGTCTGATGGTGTGCTTGGGGTGGGCTGAGGTACAGGGGTGTGGGTCTGGGACAAAGGCTGCCATCAGTGCTGAGGCCAGAGTCTGAAAAGCTCGCTGAAGGGCTGCCTGACCAGAATGAATGCCCTCCAGGAATGCATTGGTTTGTTGCAACTGCCTCTCTACACCTTTGATGGCATTCAAAATGGTAGACTGCCCAACCAGGGAGGGACCTGAGGAGGTCAATGGCCTCCTCACTGACAGCAGCAGAGGCAACTGGGGCAGGGCCTCAGGTGCCTTGGGCGAAGTTGATGCCCACCCTCCTGGGTGAGCGGGCATGGGGCAAAGGCTGAGGGGCTGCTGGGAGGGTGGTGCTGGAAGGGGGGGTGGCGGCTGTACCTGTAGATGGGGGGGCACAGATGGGCTCACCACCACAAGGGAGCTCCCATCAGAGGACGAGTCCGTATCACTGGTCTCAGCTCCTGTCCCCGCCGTGGAGCTCCCCTCTCCCTCCATCCCACTGGTGAAATCAGACTCCATAGTGTTGCCCTCCAGGGCCATGTTGGATGCAGCTCCCTCCTGCTCCGGTGCCACTGCTCCTGTTTGATGATGCTAATGCACACAAGAACAGGTAGAACACAAAAAGGGGGGGACGACAGAAGAAAGACATGTTGAGTGCATGCATTACCGTTACCGTTGACAGACAAGACAGACACAGAAGCCCCCTGCACTACGCCACGCACTTGGGGTCCACTATTCAATCCCTGGGACATGGCCTATAAGGCTATGGCCGACATCTGCACACATGGATGTCACAGGAGCCTGACTAGGTTTAGTTGGCACTGTACCCAGGTGGGGTGCGGTGCCACAGGGCCTGCCTGAAAAAGGAGACCTAACTAGCACACTCGCCCTGGCCTAGGGGAACCCACAGCCCACCTCCCCCCCCAGACACCTTCAGTGCGTGCTGAATCAGAAGAATGAGAGTGTACTCACCCCCTTGTGGCTGCTGTGATGCCCTCAAGCCCCATCCAACTCTGGGTACGCCACCGCCAGGATCCTGAATATCAGGGGGGTCATGGTGTGACGGGCACCCCTCCCACGTTGGGAGGCCATCCCCAGCTGGGCCTCCTCCGTCTTCTTGCTCCAGCGGCGAATGTCCTCCCATCTCTTACGGCAGTGGGTGCTCCGTCTGTGATAGATCCCTAGGGTCTGGACGTTCTTTGCGATGGCACGCCAAATATCCTTCTTCTGGTGGGCACTGACCTACAGGAATTGTACAGGGGAAAAAGAGACGTTATTACCAACTGCACCGTCACAGTCAGTGGCCCGCATCCCTACCCTTGCCATGTGGCACATGCACTCACCGTCGTTTCCTTTACGTCTCATTCTCCCCACCCCCCCTATCTTTCATCCACCCCACTCCACACAGGCATAGCCCATACAGCTTGCTCCCAGTGTACTTATCTGTTTGTCTGGAGGACCGTAGAGTAGTGTGTACTGGGGGAGGACCCCATCCACGAGTTTCTCCAACTCCTCCGATGTGAAGGCAGGGGCCCTTTCTCCAGACGCACGAGCCATTGTCTCTTCCAGACTGAGGTCACAGCAGCACTTGCTGTCGAAGATCAGGAATCGAGTGATTGAACAGATAGAAAATGGCGGTCACGTCCGCGGCGGTGCGTACCGCCACCGCCGGCGTACATCGTCATTGGCTCCTGGGACCCATAGGGTCCAATGTTAACCAATGCAGAATTGCGCCGCGGTCTTCAGCCGCCTCCCGCACAGGTGTACGACGCCAGCGCAGTTACCTCATATACCATTGTCCCACTTTACACGTCAGGCAGCCGCCATTTCAGGGGCCCACATAGCTCTATTTTTAACTGCATCACACATACCTAGGCCGTGCCTTAACATTCATACATGTTAATTTCAGATTATGAATCATGTTCTATGTAAGCTGTGTGAACGTACCTCTGTGTAGGTTGACTCTGTGCTCGCTGTTGTCCTTCATAGGCACTGTCCGCTAGGACATGTGAGGAGATGGCGGCATCCTCCGGTGTACAGACCGCTGGTGGACCTGTCGACAATGGAGGAAAGACATGTAATCATCACATACAGGCTTGATCGTGCCACAATCCTGGAACTGTGTGCCCAGTTGGAACCAGACCTGATGTCAGCTATCCGCATCCCACAGGAATCCCCCCTCAAGTGCAGGTACTCCATTTCCTTGCAAGTGGGTCATTTCAAACAACAGTGGCCATAGCATCAGGGATGTCCCAGCCTATGTTTTCCAATGTGTTGTCCAGAGTATTGTCTGCCCTGCTGAAACACATGCGGAGCTACATCGTTTTCCCTCAGGTAGAGGATTTGCCTACAGTGAAGGGTGACTTCTATGCCCTGGGACATATCCCCAACATCATAGGTGCCATTGATGGGACACATGTGGCCTTGGTCCCACCCGCAGGAGTGAACAGGTGTACAGAAACCGGAAGAGTTATAATTCGATGAATGTGCAGATGGTGTGTTTGGCAGACCAGTACATCTCCCATGTGAATGCCAAATTCCCTGGCTCAGTGCATGACGCTTACATCCCGCGGAATAGCAGCATCCCTTATGTGATGGGGCAACTCCAGAGGCACCGGGTGTGGCTATTAGGTGAGCACCTGGAACCAAATCAGTGGGAATAGTTGTCTGGGTCTGGGGATATCCCTTCAAGTTAGTGTGTGTCTAACAGTTGTCCCTCGCCTTTTTCAGGTGACTCTGGTTACCCCAAACTGTCATGGCTACTGACTCCAGTGAGGAATCCCAGGACAAGGGCAGAGGAACGCTACAATGAGGCCCATGGGTGAACTAGGAGGACTATAGAGTGGACCTTCGGCCTCCTGAAGGCCAGGTTTCGGTGCCTCCATGTGACAGGTGGTTCCCTATTCTACTCACCAAAGAAGGTGTGCCATATCATCGTGGCCTGCTGTATGCTTCACAACTTAGCTTTGCGATGACAGGTACCTTTCCTGCAGGAGAATGGTCCAAATGGAGGTGTTGTGGCAGCTGTGGAGCCTGTGGACAGTGAAGACGAGGAAGCAGAAGAAAAGGACATTGACAACAGGAACTCGGTTATCCTGCAATACTTCCAGTGAGACAAAGGTAAGAAGACAAATCTGCCTACTACATGTAATGTAACACTACTACCTCTCGACTGTCTGTCCTTTTCACCCAGTGTATGGTCACTGAGTTTTCACTTTTCCTTACGATTTCACAGATGTGGGTCCCACTGTGTGACATCTGCTTTGTTTCCTCATGGACTAGAGCTGTGTGACATAGGTATGTTTACATTACAATTGGAAGAGCATTTTGTCACTGTAATTGCTAATACACTATTTCGAAATCACAGACAGACTCCAGATTGTTTTTTGCTTTAAGGGTGTTTATTTAAGTGCTCAATATTGGAGGGTGCTGTAAAATGGGGAGGGGTGATGGTGGAGGAATGTCCATGGCTGAGTCCAGACTATCAGTCTCACAGGTGCATTGTCCAAAGGGGCATAGCAATTGGGGCTGGGGCAGTTTGAGGATGGACAGGGTGACAAGGTGGGACAAAAGGATGACATTCAGGGCGGTCTCATTTCCTGGCCGGGTCTTGGCATCGTTCTCTGTCTTTGTCCTGGATCTCAGGGACCGTTTGCGGTGGGTGGGGTGCTGGTGTGGTGGTCCTGTGGCAGGGCGTCCTGTCCACTAGCATCATCGGAGGTGATGGGCAGTTCATCGTCCAGGCTAGTGTCAGGGGACCCTTTTTCTGCCACAGTGTCCCTCATGGTGTTGAGGACTTCCTTCAGCACCCCTACGATGGTGGCCATGGTGGAATTGATGGATCTGAGTTCCTCCCTGAAGCCCAAATACTGTTCCTTCTGCAGCCGCTGGGTCTCCTGAAACTTGGCCAGTACCGTTGCCATCGTCTCCTGGAAATGGTGGTATGCTCCCATGATGTTGGAGCGGGCCTCGTGGAGAGTGGGTTCCCTGGGCCTGTCCTCCCCCTGTCGCACAGCAGCCCTCCCAGTTCCCCTGTGTTCCTGGGCCTCTGTCCTGTGAACGGTGTGCCCACTGCCACTGCCCCCAGGTCCCTGTTGTTGTTGGGGTGGTGGGTTAGCCTGGGTTCCCTGTAGTGGTGGACACACTGCTGATTGACGTGTCCTGGGGACAGAGGTATGGGCCCGCTGGGTAAGTGCTGTACTGGTGTTTCCAGAGGGGGGGGCTCGGTGGTGGCCTGTGACTGTGTGAGGGGAACTGACTGTCCCGAGGTCCCAGATGGGCCGGGCTGGTCATCTAGATTCAGGTGGACAGAGCTGCTGTCATCACTGTGGGCCTCTTCTGTTGGTGGTGTGGACATGTGTGGACCCTCCTGGGCGGTGAAGTTGGGTAGGGGTCCTGCAGGGGTGTAAAATCATGATTATTGCATCTGTGTGTACCATGGTGTGCAATGGGTGGGTGACCGTGTACCCCTGTGCTTGCATTCCCGTGTGGGACCTTGTGTGATGATGGTTTAGGGGGGTGTATGGGTATGTCCCATTGCCACGCATTGGTGATGGGTGTCCATGCTTTGTTGTTGCATGCAGGGCTTGGTGTTGGGATGTGTGGTTTCTAATAGTGGGGCATGTGTGAGGAGTTGGAGTGATGGGGGTGAGGGTGGGGGTATGTGATGGCATACAGGTAGGGTGGGCGTTGTAATAGTTAAGGTTTGACTTACCAGAGTACATTCCTCCAGCTACTCCATCGAGGCCCTAAGGATGCAGAATTGCCAACACTTGCTCCTCCATGTTGTTAGTTGTGGGGGAGGAGGTGGGGGTCCACCGCCAGTCCTCTGTACCGCAAGGTGGTGTCTGGATACCATGGAACGCACCTTCCCCCGTAGGTCGTTCCACCTCTTCCTGATGTCATCCCTATTTTTTTAGTGCTGTTCCACTGCGTTGGCCCTGTCCACTATTCTGCGCCATAGCTCCATCTTCCTAGCTAAGGAGATGTGCTGCACCTGTGATCTGAATAGCTGTGGCTCTACCCGGATGATTTCCTCTACCATGACAATGAGCTCCTCCTCAGAGAACCTGGGGTGTCTTTGCCGTGCCATGGGGTGGTGTGGGTGATGTGTGGGGTGGTGTGTGTTGTGATGTGTTGGGTGATATTTAGTGGTGTGTTGTGTGGGGTGCGTGGATGTTATGTGGGTGACGGTGTTGTGTGCCTGCGGATGCCTGGTTATAGATTGTAGTGTCTCTCTCTGGGCTTCTTTCAGGATTTTTGTCATAGGGGTTTGTGAGTGATGTGGGTGTGTGTTTTATATTGTATTGGATGTGTGGGAGTGGTGTGTGTATGTTTATCAGGTGTGTGTATTTCGAATTGTACAATGTGGATGTGTTTTGTATGTGTGAGTGTATTTTGAGCGCGGCGGTGTGTACCGCCAATGGAATACCGTGTTTGAAAGACCGATTCGTGGGTCGTGATAGTGTGGGCATATTTCTGGTGGCATGACAGTGGAGGTTTTGTTATCGCCAGTTTATCACTGACCTTTGGTGTGGCGGACTTGTGTGGGTGTCTGAATTTTGGCGGATTCAGAGCTGTGGGTCATAATAGCTGTGGCAGATTTCCGCTGCGGCGGCGGTGTGTTGGTGGTCTTCTGCACGGCAGTAAGCAGCTTTTACCGCCAATGTTGTAATGACCCCCATTATATTTATATATGGTTACTCACATTATGGATAACAACTGAAGCTAAACGCATTTATTTTTATAAATACAAAAAATAATACACTTAACTATATATGTGTCATCATGTAACCTTAACTTACCTGTGATCATATTTCTTGAAAACAAATAATAACATTATAATTTTTAGAAAACAAAAAACATTTCTCACTGAGCTCCACAACTTTGATGCCTAGGAGATTGAGCAGGTCCAGTTCCCTGTGCAGGATGTCCACCCAGGAGTGCGTTAGTTGTTGCTGGGTGCATTGGACTTTGGTGCTGTGGTCCCCTGATACTACTGCAGTGTGTAACCCTTAGCAGGCCTGCTGCCAACATGTGGGGGCGGTGGGGCTGCACCCAGAAGATGAGTGTTGCCACCTCTGCTTCTCTGATGATTAGACTGGGCTGCACTCCTGCCCACCTGCACTACCAACAGGGGATGCAGGTGTGCTGCCTACTCCTGCAATTGATTCAGGACGTGGAAGGAGTCAGACTGGGATGGGTAGGAAACAGGAGATAAGAAAGGACAGGCCAGGAAAGGAAAACAAAAAACAAAGAATTAAAAAGTCACAAAAACACACATAGAAATGTAAATACACACAGGGAATGTCAGATAGCAATAAAAATAAGTAATGAAAGGGTGGGATTTTGAAAAGATAATGATCAGATGGGGTGGATTGGGTTGGACTGCAAAGTTAGGAAATAAAAGCAGCAAGGCGAAAGCTAGCCAGGCATGCAGGAGCAGGCAAAAAAAATAACCATGAGCTTTTGCACTGTGTGGTGCTGTTTCACACTGATTTTTCAGTGCCGGCTGAGCTACCAGTACTATATTGCAGCATGATGTGCATTTTACACCTCTTCACGGAACTCCAAGGAATCTCGATGAGTTTTTGTGTAACTCCGCAGAATTTCACTGAGTAAAATTCTGTGAGTTCCGCTCTGGAGTAGCATTGTGTCGTTCATGCTGTTCATGTAGGTCGGTGATAGATACCGTGGTCCCTGTTACTAGATCCCCCAAGACTGAGATCCAAGCACATCCAAAGCTCTCCAGATCAGCCATTTGTAGGAGCCAGCATACGGTCCACAGTGGGGTTTCTCCTGTTAGGCGTTTGTTTCATCCCAATGTGGTTGTCACTCTAAACCTGCAACTCCACCCTATGCACCGGGGAGAGTTTTGGGAAAAGAACAGCCCCATACAGGGTGCATTCAATTGGTGCCCCCTGAATGGCCTACCTCTCCAATGTGAATGCTAGGGTTTCTGGGGTCCCAATCCACCCCTTAATTAGCACTACTAGGTGTGCTGCTCTCTAATTGGAAAGGTTTTTATCCTAGGCCTTTTAGTTATCCTTGGTGACATAGACTCCTAAGTCTCGGATGCAGCATGTCCACACTTGCAGTCGAGTTGCCCATTCCAAAAAAGGTGATGTACCTCCCGTGTAGGTGGTGAGAAACGACTGGATACCGCCCCAGCTGGTCCCACCAGACCCTTGGTTTCCTAAATTAAGTGGAGTTAAGGAAGAATATAACTCCTCCGTGGGAACCATAAGTAAAGCCTGTGTAAAAGGTTTGTGAGAATCTTGGCCGGGACAGTAAAGGGCAATGGTTTCCCACCAGATGTGTCTCTTTAAGCATGAGTATATCTCGACCCAATCATTGTGCAGCTTTAGGGACTGCCCCTCTCTTTGAAATTATCCAGGACACCATTGAAATTCCATGTGAGGAGATCATATTGGCCTTGGTCACCAGGTGGGTATCCTCTGGTCCTCAGGGAGGATGTCATATGGGTGGGATTGATTTCTAGTGGGGCACTGGGGACCAATGTTTTCATAGTTTGTGGCTCCCAGGGTGTGCACCTGGACAGTGGAAATGTGTTGGACAGTATGTAGGAAATTCTCCACCCCAATACCTTAAAAACTGGAAGTACATATTGTGGATGATAGTTGGGACAACTGCCAACTAGGCAACTTAATGAATTACTACTTTGAAACAAGCCCTAAACTAAAACAATATTCAGTCCAGATGTGCTCATCCCATCGAGAAAGCGAGTTACAGCAATAGCACAGTCCACAGTGCATAGGCCCCAGGGATAACCAAGGTGGAAGAACTGTGGATCTATGGATCATTGACACAGTAGGTATATATTCCATGGCCCTGGAAGATCGTACCCTATGCTTGGTCATGCCCATGGTGGTCTAATGGTACCATGTTTGTTTTACTGGCCCCTATGTGGCGTCTTTGCCCACAACTTCTTTGGTCCACTTGAAGTATTTTGTTCACCTTCATCTTTGGCCCATCTTCACCATTCTAGGCATCCCTTGATTCAGTGCCATGCACTCTGGGTTGTTGAAGAAGAGGGTTTTCTCAGCATACATTACTTTCACTTGGACCAGAAAAGGCAACATATATTGTATTTACATGGCTCTCTGTTTCTTCCTTATGCTTAGAAAGCAGCAGCATTTTGCAGCACCAACATGATCTTGGATGAGTCCAGGATGAGAATGTTGCATTTTCAGAAGGCCAGGAGGATCTTGTCTCTATTGGTGAAGTTGAAAATGCATGATCATAGGGCACAGGGGACAGGTCTTCAAGGATCCCAGCCACTGCATGATGAATTTTGAGGGGTTGGGTCATTCTCTTCCCTTGGGGAAACCCACCAGACAGATAGTGTTGCTACTGGAGCAACCCTCTGCGTCTTCTGCTCAGCTCTTGAGAATGCCGACTGGTTTCTGGAGTTTTGTGAGGTTCACCCAGAGTGTGGGGACTGTGTCTTTCATTTCTGAGATTCGGTCCTTGGCCTCAGTGACTCTGCCCAGAGTCTTCTGCAAGTACTGACAGAGGATCGATAGATCAACACTAAGCCCCACAATTTTCCCCTCCAACGATGTTCAGGTCTTTTCCCCTGGATCGCAGGCAGGATCACTCAAAAGTGTAATTTCCAAGACACTGGCATTCAAAGCTCTGCTGCTCACATTTGTAAATATAGTTTGGTACTTCACAAAAGCACGTATAATCCACTGTAAAGCATTTTATAAATATACAATGTGCAAAACAATTAAGATACACATTACAAAAATAAAAAAGTACCTCAGAAAAAAACCTATACAAGACAACCCTCGGATTACAAAAATTAGGAGAGCAAGAAAAAAACCAGTTAATCAAACATTGAACCCCTTACTCTTATTACAGCACTTAAAAAGCAAGTCTATGAGTGTGATCATCAGATCATAACTGAAGAAACATCAAAGTCCGTTGGACTTGCCTAAATTTAAGGGACTTAAATGCAGGCTTAATGAACCTTTTTCCTAGACCCAGAAAAGTAACCGCAGAACAACATGAAGTTAAGGGTGTTCTGTTGAGACCGGTTGTCCCGGTCACAGAAACCCAAAGAACCTGGAGGACTCCAGCCCCTCGGGGAGGTCAGAAGGTCATAAAGTGATGTATCATGTTAAATCCAAATCTGGGCAGTACAAATCTGTCCCTATCAATGTTAACAGTGAACAGATAAGGTTCCATAGTCTGAACGGTTTTTAGTAGCACATGCATGCCCCCTTACCACGGGTTTCAAGAATTCTGTCTGCTCTCTATATAGTGACTTGCATTTAGAAAATATATCCCTTACCCAATTTGCCTCTGCAGTGCTCGCGGATTGTGGGTTACGGAATAGGTCGCTCCTACCCAGGCTACTAAAAACACCCTTGATGGCGTTATACTTGCCCCCTCGATGACCTCGTGCACGATTGCACATGGTCACTTGTATGACCTGGGGGTGGAGCAAACTTTGACGCAGAGCTCATGTAAATCACCTCTTCGCCCCCTCCATGCCTATTCTCGGTAATCCAACACTGTCCTTAGCTAGAGAGGCAGGCACACGCGCATGACTCCGCACACTGCAACTGATTAGGATGGGAGCACTCTACCCGAACCGCAATTTTATTGAAACTGATCAGGCACTACAGAAACCCTCCAACACCCTTTTGCAAACGTAACTATTTTAAAATGCGCACCAATGACTGCTCATGCTATGACTCCTTCCGAAAACCCCCTGAAAGACTCCAAGCTTCAGACGTTCTTCTCACCTCTCCTTCCAAGTGCGGATTAATTCCGAAACACGTATTGAGGTGTACATTTCTGTACTCTTTCCCCTAATTACAGATTCTGTCTGATCTATTTTAAGTTTTTACATCAGTTGTACTGTACCCCTGAGCAGCTGCATCGACTCTTTTCGAACGGATGCGTGCTGTCAGCGCTGTATGATGCCCGGGCAGACTTTCTACACTTAGCATGGACCTGTCCTTCAGTGTGAACCGTTTGGTTTGAAGTGTCTGATGTTATTTAGGCTCTTGTGGGAAATGTGATTGCCCAAACTCCCCTGATTGCCTTGCTGGGTGTTGTCAAGGGCATTTCCGTTGAGGGGCTGCGACTAGTGGGTATGTTGCTACTCCTTGCTAAAAGAAGAGTTGCAATGTGCTGGGGAAGATGCAGAGAACTGGCTACAAGAAGTAGCTTACTGCTAAGAAAAAAATGCAACATTATTGGGATCTGATGCTGGCTGGTTCACACCCTCAAGATATCTGGTCTCCACTGGTCACTTATCTGTGTGTGGTTACTGCAGATTCCCTGAGTGCCCTCCTCCCCCCGTACTCCAGAGATGAAGGTTAATGTTGGAGGCAGGAATACTGTCTCTGTTTTAATGGAACATTGTCTTTACTCGTGTATAAATGCACTTGATTGGTAATTTGCCTGAGTGATCACCCCTTTTCCCTTTCCTCTCAGTCACCCCTCCCCTTATGGTACCTTCCTTTCTTTATCTTCCTCCTGATGATCTGTCCCTTTCCCCTCCCCTACAATTGTCGACGTTGTGACGCCCTACACATACAATTGGTCTCTGTAGTACATGTCTCACCTGTGATTGAATCTGGTGACTTCTACTTTGTTGTCATTCTGTATTTGTTTCCTGTATGTGCTTTCAGTACACATTACAAACAAATGTTGAGTCCCAACCTCAGTCCTTAATTCTCACACACAAATCCAGTGAAACAAAAGTAAACAAACCACCTTTGGCCTGCCGATATTAAGGAACCGCCACTCACGTTGGGAAGATGCAGCTCACAATCATGAGTTGTTACTATAATTTCTCATGGTATGATTTCTCCAAAAACTGGAGTCTCATTACGCAATGTGGTGTTATGGTGTAATCTCAGTAACTGAGCCAAAATGAGATAATGTGAGATTTCTAAAATTATGTCAATAATGCCACTGTTATTAAAAGTACACTGGCCTAGTCAAAACATCAAATTCCTATGCAAACATTCTGCAAATGGAATTTAGGGCATGCATGAATACTCTATTGTGTCATGAATGGGGACATTTCCATCCCAGCACCAATGGACTGTGGTCTCTAGACATACTTGCTGCAGCCACTCACTCCCCAAATCGAACAACCTCGTAGTACAGCTATATGTGGAAGCTTTTGCAGGAGAAGATGGTCAGTAAATTGTGTGCTCACTGTTCTTTTGTTGCCAGAGCATCCAGGTAGCATATATGGCATGTTTGTTTTAATGTGTTATCTTCATGTGATATCTGAGACATAATTCTTGCAGCATGATAGCTGAAATATCACAGCAGAAGGCTTACTTGTACTAAGATCTGACCAGACGTATTGTCCACTGTTCTGTGCAGCAAACCAGGAGCCTAGCATGCGCAAACCATATATAAAAAAGGTATATAGGATAACAGTGATTGGGGTGTGGTTAGTCAGATACTGTCTGAAATACAGCATTCTTGATGCATCATAAACGAAATCATTGCAAATAAGCTTCTAAGTGATCAGACAACTTGATTAGGGATCTTTGAGAAGATATGACCGGGGTGTATCTAACCTTGATCCTTTTGCACATATTAAATGCGCTGACCATAAAAAAAATATTTTACACAAATAATAGTGTAAAATAAAATGTGAATGTGGGTTTTCTTTTCTACTAGGTATGGCATCAATCAGTTTGCAGATACAAACGGAAGCCTCTGTCCTGTATTCAACTGGGCCTTTATCTCCCAGATGTGAAAATCAGGGAAAAACTATTTCTAGTGCACCTGCTATGGGCTTATCTCACTTTTAACTTATGATGTCAATGTATGTAATCCCCTAGCTGCATGCATTGCACCACTCTGTAAATATGGCGCAGGAACTTTGGCCTCGTTGGGCCACATTAACGTAAAAAATAATTACGGTAATAGGCACAACGTGGCACTAGGGGAATATAAATATGCCCTATAATGCGTAGTATTACAGCAGCAAACCATGCCAAAAAGGAACACAAGGGATCCTTCAGATAAAAACAAAACAATGGCACTGATGGTACAGCAGTGTGACTCGCCAGGACACTTATCCTTACATAAATCAGTTCTCCAATGAAGACTCTCCATTAACTGATGTTTGTCAGCAACGGATAAATAACTGGCTACATGTGTGATGGAAAGTAAACAAATAAAAATAGATTGACAACATTTTTTCTGTTGTTTAAGAACAGTGTTTAAATATTTACTGCAGTGTATTTCAAGCAATGCTACTTAAAGTACGTAAACGTATTTGCATCTACTTAAATGTTTGAAACCAAATGCCCACTTATAGTCTCTCATGGGAAAGGGAACATTTAAATATCGACTCCATTGGGGTATTACCAGAATATAGTGCATAAAATGTTGTTTTATAAAAACATCACATCCTAAATATTTACAAAAATGCATCTCCATTTGGGTTAGTAATTGAAAGTCTTCTCTCAAAGGAGCAATATTGTTAAACAATATTAGATTAAATTTGTCAGATAGTATTTGTTATTAATAATGCCATAACATAATATGTATAACATTTATTTCTAACTCTAACATATTTTAGTTACAATCATGCTTCAGCCTCAAAACAAAAAGAGGAGCTTCTCATCCCCCAGTACCAACGACCCCAACACCGCTGCTCTCAACCTCACTTGATGTCTTGAAACATGCGCAGACTCCTTCGCCCCACTCAAAAAACCCAACACCACCCGCACCAACAAGACAGCTCCCTGGTTCACCACTGAACTTCAATCCTCCAAACAAGATTGCCGGAAAACTGAGAAAGCCTGGCGTCTAGAACCTTCTCCACCCTCAAATAAGCCATGCGCAAACATCACCACCTTGTCCAGACCACCAAACGATCCTTCTACAAAGAACGCATAGACGACAACTCTCACAACAGCAAGGAACTTTTTTTCCATCATTAAAGAACTCACTAATCCCAAATCCTGCGCAACCGACCCTCCTCACTCCCAAGACTTCTGCAACTCCCTCTCCAACTGCTTCCACTGCAAGATCGTAGACATACACGAAACCTTCACATTTGTGTTGCCCACCATCACTACCACCGACACACCCATCACCACAGCACCCTGCCTCATCAATGTACTGAACTCCTGGACCCCCACCAACGATGAAGAAACCAGCAAAACCATGAGCTCCATCCACTCAGGCTCCCCTACAGACTCCTGCCTTTACCACATCCTCAACAAGGCCAACAAAATCATCGCTCCTCAGCTCCAGGCCGTCATCAACAGCTCCTTCAAGACCTTAACCATCCCAGATATATGGAAACATGCCCAAGTCAACGCCCTGCTAAAGAAACCCAATGCAGACCCCCGGAAACCTCAAGAACCACTGGCCCATCTCCCTCCTCCCCTTCCCTGCGAAGGTCATCGAGAAGATCGTCAACGGCCAGCTGACCCGCTTCTTGGAGGACAACAACACGCTAGACATCTCCCAATCTGGATTCCGCAGGAACCACAGAACCGAGACCGCACTCATCGCCGCTACCGACGACATCAGCAGCATGCTCTACAAAGGCAAGACCACTGCCCTCGTCCTCCTAGATCTCTCAGCAGCCTTCAACACTGTTTGCCACCACACCCTGCGCACACGCCTCTTCAATGCTGGGATCCGCCAGAAGGCCCTGGACTGGATCACATCATTCCTCTCCGGCAGAACCCAGAGAGTCTGCCTCCCTCCGTTCCTGTCTGAAGCCACCACAACCATCTGCGGCGTTCCCCAAAGATCCTTTCTCAGCCCAACTCTCTTCAACATCTACATGGCTCTACTCGCCAACATCGTCAGATCCCACAGCCTCAACATTGTCTCCTACACAGACGACACCCAGCTGATCCTCTCCCTCACCAAGGACCCGCCACCGCCAGGACCAACCTCCACGATGGACTGCTTGCCATCGGCAACTGAATGAAGATGAGCCGCATCAAACAAGACGGAGATCCTTATCCTCGGCTCCAACCGCTCTGCATGGGACAACTCCTGGTAGCCTGCCACCCTAGGAACAGGACCAACACCCACCACCTATGCACGCAACCTAGGTTTCATCCTTGACTCATCTCTCACCATGACACAACAAGTCAACACCGTCTCATCCGCCTGTTTCAACACCCTCCACATGCTCCACAAGATCTTCAGATGGATCCCCACCGAAACTAGAAAGATGGTCACCCACGCCCTTGTCAGCAGCAGACTGTAGTACGGCAACGCACTCTACTCAGGAGCAACGGCCAAGCTCCAGAAGAAACTGCAACGAATACAGAACACCTCTGCACGCCTCATCCTCAACATCCCTCACCCTGACCACATCACAGCTCACCTCAGAGACCTACACTGGCTTCCGGTCTACAAGAGGATCATGTTCAAGCTCCTGGTCCACTCTCAAAAAGCTCTACACAACGCAGGACCTGCCTACCTCAACGAGTGACTTACCTTCCACGCTCCCACTCGCCAGCTACGATCCAGCACCCTCGCCCTCGCCACCATCCCTCACATCTGCCGGACCACAGCCGGTGGCAGATCCGTTTCCCACATCGCCACCAAGACGTGGAACTCCCTCCCGGCTCACCTACGACAGACCCAGGACCTCCTGACCTTCAGGAAACGCCTCAAGACCTGGCTATTCGAACAGTAGCAGCCCTCCCCCCCTTCAGCACCTTGAGACCCTAGCGGGTGACTAGTGCGATTTATAAATGTTTGATTGATTGATCCCTGAAACTGTTGTATTTTGGTTTCCATTCATTTCAAGCTAAAAGCCATGGAAAGGAATACCCATGCAAAAATATTATTATGTGGCCACTGTGCTATTCTCGTATTAATGGGATTACAACACTTGGTCAACAAATGAGCTTGGTTCAGAAAATGCAAGAAGATAACAGATAAAAAAAACAGATGACAAAGGAACACGTCTTGCACTGTACTGCAGTAAATTGAACAGGTTCAACTCAGACATGAATTCAAATCAAACCTTTACAGGAATCTGGACAACAACATTTGGATGCAAGGTAATAAAAGACTCGTTGTCAGTACTGGAAACTGGTTGGTGAAGGGCTGAGAAAAGGACTAAATAAGACAAGAGAGGAAAAGCCAATGAAGGCCATGTTTGATCTATGGTGGTGGTGCCAAGCAAAATCAGATACAAAAAAGGCTGGTAGTTCCTAGTCCTGAGGAACAAAAGAAAATAGTCAAAAATAAAAATGTGGACTAGAAAAAAACTCTGAAAACACGCTTGAATAAGTGAGGCAGGCCAAACGATCCTTTAAACAAACACGGCTAAATCAGCGGAAAACAACTTATTCAGGATCAGAAATTGTCAGAAAACAGAAAACTTGAAGGCTTACCAGTCCATGACATCCTGTTGTGAAGCGAGCCAGGGAACAATAGGAGTTCTCCCCTGCATTGCTAACCAGGTTGCTATTTAATATGTCCCCCCTAGAGTCATGCTGAATGGCAGAACCATAGAGGCAAATAAAAAGAGGCAGTCCTGGTAGCAAAATGTCATGCTGACTTCTTAAAAGGCTCCCTAACCCCATAAACAATGTAAATTATGAATGTGAAGGGAATTTAAACATATTTAGCCACACACAGTGGTTGAGATACTACTGCGACAGATGTGGTACAAGAATTAGCCTTAGACTAGAGCATTATGGAGGCAGCAGAGTGGCCACGCTGAATGCAGTTGGAAGAGGGAGGCTCACCAAGGAAGGTACAGTCAAGTATGCACAATGGTCACCCTGATTAGAGATAACCTATGGTGAGGTCCAGCAATGGGGCAGCAAAGGGAGAACAATATTCTAGAACAACAGATGAGATGTCTCTGTTTCTGATGGAATGAGTTATGCGTGCTTCAAAAGGAAATGTGAGGAGTCTCCATATATATATGCAATAGTCCACATTCCTGTATCTTCCAAAATGGCATCATGTTAGCTGCCTAGTGCTAACGCAGGCACTCTTGCACCATGGTGAAAGGGTATCTGCCTTGTCTGCAGGATTGTTTTTGTGCAAGAAGGTGCACCTTTATGCACAAAAGCAATCATGGGAGGCTTTTTCCTCTTTCTATGTGTGCTGCAGATTGCAGCACACATAAAAAGAGGAAAAAAGGAGGAAAAATGAATATATGTCTCCTTGTTGTACCTCCCCTGGGAGGGCATATGGTTTTGACCCATCCCCAGGATTACAGGGTCTTGTAATCTAGGGATGCATCAAAATCAATGGGCAATCACTGCAACGCCCATGAATTGCCTCCCTGGGCTTGATTTGTGCTGCCTTGCTGTTATCCATATCTATGAGGCCATTCAAAGCCACACAAAGTTGAAAGGTTTGTGATGCCACTACATCCCTAAAAGTGACACAATGGTGGCACAAGCCTTTCATAAATATGGGCCTAAGTGTTTTTTACATTTTGACTGGTGCGGCCTATAAAAATGTCACAGAAGCACTGAGGATTGTCATGGTTGGTTTTTGTCTGGTAACGCCTATATAAAGAAGGTCAAAGTCTTCCTGTGACCTTTTTCACATGGGCCAGCTAGTGAAAAGTAAAAAAACGAATTTGTCCACTATGTAGTAGGAGTAGAATTAGAATTAGCTCCCCGTAGCACTGGGGCTTTAAAAAAATGTAAACAAAAAGAAGCGGGGCAGAGAGAGCACAAGGAAATATATTATTACTGTGGAATGCTGGTGTATAAAGAATAAGAGTCCCCTCAAGGCAGCAGTGATAAGGTAATCCTCGTTCAATTACAGCTTTGTCAGACCAAAATGCTCCTGGATGGGACAAACATGGGGCAGAGAGCTATTGAACTAAGAGCAGAAACCAAAGATAGGCAACAAAGCCATGCAGTCATGAGCATTTGCATGAACTAAGTCACACTCCAAGTACATGAGCTGGAAGCATTGGGTCTGCTAAACACAGCTAAACCTGCCTGTAGCCAAGAATTAAAAAAATAAGGCATGCAAACTTTTTTTGGGCAAGATTACGTATATTGTACCGGTGGTGAGCAATTTTGCTCCAGGACGTGTACAAATGAACCACCACTATATACATTTTTTGATTTTGGTCAACTAATAAAACTGGTATTTTGCACTAGTCGTTGCACAAAAATGTCAATGTAAAACTACCTGGTTGCAGTCCAATTTAAATATGGCCTATCAATACTTTTGAAGACCCTAAGGTGATTATGGGGTGAGGTAACAGACAGGTGAGCCGATCATAGCTTGAAAAGTAAATACTGAACACACTTTTAAAGGCAACGAGGGCTAGCGAACACTAAAATTGTATTTTATTTTCAAGTAACTAGGGTGCTGTTCTCTTGATGCTTCAAGAACAGGCACTATACCTAGACTGAACAATGATAATTGTATTGCAATCTTAAAAAATGTGAGGCTATGATAGCCATGTCAGGATTTTATAATGAACTTTGCAAGGAAATACCACCAGAATATCAAGTTGTGAATATTGTGCTATAAAATATTGTAGCCTGCATCTAGACTACCAACATATCGTGAAGGTAAGTAAATGCGGGTAAGTATAAAGTTAACATTTTGATAGTGATATATATAATGAGTGCCTTTCCCTACATCCATGAGGAATAGATAGTATCTTCTAATTTGGTGATCCCCAGCTAATTCAGCCACCTACACAGCATAGGTCCATCACCACCTTTTCATATATGTACCTCGCTCCACTCTTTCAGCTCTGAACTGCAGTAAGATGTATGCTTACCACTCAGGGTGGGCTGATAGATAAACCTGTTGTCTGGCACATTAGGAATCTCTGTTGCTGTGTGATGGTTTATTTTGGATAATACAAAAGAATGTCAACCCACCCAACTATTTTTGATCTCAATGAAGAGTCTTTTAAAGATCCCACTCTCTGTGGATTTAGGGCCCGATGAACGACCTTTTGTTTTCCGATCTGTTAGACCTGACAGCCTTTGGGTGGTGCCATTGCAAGGCCTGTGTGTGCAGATTCACTGCCACTTCGACTTGGCATTTAAAAGTACTTGTCAGGCCTTAAACTTTCCACATATAAGTCACCCATAAGTTAGGCCCTAGGTAACCCATATGGCAGGGTGCTATGAAGGTAAAATACAGACATGTACCTGTGTAGTTTATATGTCTTGGTAGTGTAAAACTCCTAAATTTGTTTTTACACTGCTGTGAGGCCTGCTCCTTTCATAGGCTAACAATAGGGCTACACTCATATACTGTTTGAGTGGTAGATTCTGATCTGAAAGTAGTAACAAGGTCATATTTAGTATGGCCAGAATGGTAATACAAAATCCTGCTGACTGGTGAAGTTGGATTTAATATTGCTGTTTAAGAAAGGCCACTTTTAGAAAGTGAGCATTTCTCTGCACTTAAATCCTTCTGTGCCTTACAATCCACGTCTGGCTGGGTTAGTTGACATCTCCCTTGTGCATTTCACTCAGACAACCCCAAACACAGGATGCTCAGTCACACCTGCACACATCTGCATACTGAATGAGTCTTCCTGAGCTTGGAGGGTGGAGGGCCTGACACTTACATGTCAAAGGACAGTGGCCTGCCCTCACACAATTGACTGCCAAACCCTCTAATGGGACCCTGGCAGACAAGATGGAACTGAAAGGGGACCTTGTGCACTTCTAAGCCACTTTTTGAAGTCACCCCATGTTCAGTGTAGCAGTAGGGAAAGTTGCGGAAGACATTGTAACGCGAAGGGTTAATTAGCTTGAGCAGTGTAGATGAGCGTAATGCCTGTTGAAACCCCCTCCCAGGCACCGTGGAAAAGTTCATGATATTATTTTCACACTTGTTTGTGTAGAAGACTCCGTCTCAACCTTGAGAACGAGTACAGGGAGAAGATGGAATGTAAACAAAGGCTGTAGCAGAGCAGAGCAGACAAGTACTGATAACATTAGCTAGAAAATGCCAGAATGAGATAGAATCCAAGCTTCGAGTTACTTAAGCACTAAACTGTGTGTGAGGGCTGAGGAAGCTCGCAGATGGAATTGTGGAAGCTGCCATGGCCCAGCGCTGCCTCCCTGTTTGCTCGTGGTGCTTGAGGGGGAGAGAGGTCCAAGCAGGCGGTAGAGGGCTCCCCAGCATGTCGTGGATTAAGTTAAGTATCCACACAGGGATAAAACACCTTTGTTTCTCTGCTCTATTATTATGACTGATTATTTAGGCCTACACTGTGTTTATAACCTGAAGTATTCAACTCGTTTTTTTATTCTGCTTTCTAAACCTATTAGTGTGAACTGCTGCAATAACTGAAACATGCATTTGGGTGTGCAGTAAATCAAAGCTTATCAGAAGTATTTAGTTTGTTTATATATTGTCTCCTGAACATCGTAGTGAGAGCCTGCTGCAGTAATTGAAACATGCATTTTGGTGTGCAGTACATCAAAGCTTACCTGAAGTATTCCTCAATATTGTAGTGCAATGCATTTTAGTGTACAGTTAATCAAGACATATCTGTCAATTAATTCTTTGCCTAAATATATATATAAATAGATGCTTTTCATTGCTATTCTTATTCTATTATTATTAATGTGCTAAATGCTTACACTTTTCCTGCAATTCTAGTAAAGCTAAATTGTATTTATAATTTGTGTGTGGTCCTTCATTGAGCGTCCTTATTGACTTATACCGCACAGGTGAACCGGCCACCTGGATAAGACATTTGGTACCAGAAGTGGCGTAAGTCAATAATGCCTCTTTGAGGACGTAAGAAAAGTGAAGCAGAGAGCGGAAGGCAGCATGGGGCAGAAGCCAGATCACTTCGTGGTGGTTAGCAACTGACCCGTTCTCTGGTGTGGCAGGACTCCTGAACCGGTGGGCAGCGCCGGTGGTTAGATGACAAAATGACTCCTCTCTTAGTGGAAGATGCGGTTGAGAGTGTAAAGCTAAGAGGGGCAAAGCTGGAGCTGAAAGCAGCAGGGCAAGTGAGATGGCTTTACCTGTCTGCGCTCCGTACGGAATACATGAAAACATTAACACACAATGCAGAGATAATAAAACTGCGGGATGAGGTTGCAGCCTTGCAGGAAAGACAGTTACTTATGAAAGAGACAATAGAAAGTGCAGTGACTCGGGGTGATCAAATGGAGGCAAGGTGCACCACATTAGCAGTATGAGTAGCAAGATAGAAGAGTAGGCAGAAGCCTAAAATGCCCTTAACTGTGCAAGTGAGGGCACTGATGCGCAGACAGAAGAGTAGGCAGAAGCCTAAAATGCCCTCAACTGTGCAAGTGAGGGCACTGATACGCAAACAGAAGAGTAGGTAGAAGCCTAAAATACCCTTAACTGTGCAAGTGAGGGCATTGGTACACAAAGAAAAATTGGGATCCACATACTTGGGAGGATGAGGTGGAAGTACGTGTAACAGAACTAGGTGGAGTTGAAAGTGGAGAAGGACGTGTAGGTGAAATTGAAGGTGAAAAGGGAGCGAATGGCGGGCAAATACAGAATTCTTGTTCGGTAGGAGATTATACGCAGAGTGAGTTGTTACAGAGAACCCGTATGTTAAGGCAGATGCCTGCAGAGCCTTTGTTTAAATGGTTGGTGAGGTTGTGGGACACTGGAGCAGAAGATGCATTACAGAATTCTTTTACGTTAGGTCCCATCACAGAAGAAGACCCGTTTGAGCTGGAAATGATAGTACAGGATGATGTAGATGATGTAGTGATGTGGAGCTTATGACAGAGGCAGGAAAAAATGAGGGTGCCACAAGATTGGGCCTTAGTAAAAATAGAACGCATAACTGATGATCAGCCGGTCACTTTAAAAACATGGGTCCCCTTACTAGGTTGGACAAGAGAAGGAGGGGTTGGCAAGAAAGTAGGCAGAGTGCAGGAGTTTCCCATCGTGAAGTGGAAATGGTATCTGCGGCAGAGGGCAGAACCGGGGCCAGCAGGAGTATCGAAGTTACAAGAAGATATGCTGGGGGCAGTGGACTTACAAGCAATGGTCCCCTCACCAGAGCCATCTGAGATGGATTCACCATTTAAAACAGCCCCGCCTTTTGAACAACTCACCTAAGAAGAACAGCAAAATGCATGGTTTACAGATGGCACCGCCCGGTACCATCAAGGAAAGAGACAATGACAAACAGTTGCATTCCAGCCTGCTACAGAAACGCTGTTGCTGCGAGGAGGAAACAATGGATCAAGTCAGCTTGCGGAACTGCAGGGGGTAGCAGCAGTAATCGAGCAGGCCCCCATCGGGGAGAAAACGTTTGTGTACACTGACAGCTGGGCTACCTATCAAGGACTAGTAAGCTGGGCCCCGACTTGGCGCAAGGACGGATGGAAAATTAAAGGCACTCCCATTTCGGGAGGCGAGCAGCTATGGGAAAAGATGTGGGAGAAAGGGCACAAATGTCAAATCTATGTGGGACATGTGGACGTCCATTGCCCTTTGGACACCTCACTTGCATCTCTATTCGACAACACCGTAGATCAGATGGCCAAAATGCGAACGGTGGTCATCAAGGAGGAAGCTGAAGCCGCTTTAGCAAACAGGGCCCATGCAACATCCGGACATCCAGGAGAGAATGGCACTTATGCATGGGGACAGCTACGACAAATTACGGCCACTAATGAACAAGTGCAAAAAGCAGTAAAGGAGTATCCCACATGCAACCGGATTAGACAAATGCCCTTGCAAAAGAAGCCTGGCGGCCATATCAGAAGAGGAACTGCAGCTACTACTGTGTGGCAATTGGACTATATCGGGCCGCTACCAAAGGAAGGAGGAAAAAGATACGTATTGACCATGGTGGACACCCACTCTGGCCTTATGTTGGGTATGCCTGTAAGTCTGCAGACCAAAAGTCCACTTTACGAGGGATAAACTACCTGATAAAACATTATGGGGCACATGATGAGATCCAAACCGATAGGGGCACACACTTTTCAGGGAAAACAGTGCAGGGCTGGGCGCAGGAACAAGGAATTCAGTGGATTGTGCACCTTAGTTATTATCCACAAGCTGCAGGCATGATTGAGAGATATAACAGACTGTTGAAAGAGCAGCTAAAAAAGTTATCAGCACATCAGACTCTAAAAGGATGGAGTAGTAAGGAGTAGTAATTTAGACAAAGCCTTGTTTGAATTGAACAATAGACCAGTCGGGCAGCAGACTCCTTTCATTCGGATGACAGGGCATGATAAAGAAATCACCCACATAATGATTGTCTGGAAAACAGACCCTCAAGCTTGATTACCTTTACAGGCTACTTCTGGCAGCATAGGACTGGACTTGTTTGCGCCAGAGGATGGAGAAATACCCGTAGGACAGGTGAAGACTATTCCCCTAGGAATAGGAGTGAGAGTACCATCCGGAACATATGGTAGAATTGCCCCTCGATCCAGTCTAGCCATCAAGGGAGTGTCGGTGCTAGGAGGAGTCATAGACCCAGATTTTAGAGGAGAGGTTAAAGTAGTATTATTGAACCAAGGAGATGCTACTGTATCGTATCAAGCACATGACAGACTTGCCCAATTGATTTGTGAACAAGCGTATATACCCCCCACATTGAAGAAAGATCTGCCCCTCCCGATAACACTCAGAGAGGTGAGGGAGGATTTGGAAGCACAGGAAGAAAAGTATGGGTGAACCATCCAGGAATAAAAAGCTAGAGGCAGGAGAGCTATTGAGTCAAGGGGTGGGGAGTACGTATATTATACTTTTAAAGAACTCAAATGTACCTGTATTTGTACTTGCAGTGAGACTTACCCCACGGTCGTAAATGATGACATCTGCATCGATGACGTGGTTTATGATCATAACCGGAAAAAGTGTATGAGTCCGACCGCATATAGTCATGTCACTGGTGCACCTCAAGCAGCTAACATAACTGATGACCAGGGAAATGTTTTACTTTGCAACGTGGAGGTACCTAGAGGCAAGTGGATGGCTGCCAAAGCTGTGACCTGGAAGGTAACTGGACAGCAACTCCGACATGCCAACGGACTAAACGAGTTGCAGGGGACGCCAGCAACAGTACAGGCTTTGAATTATATGCTAAACATAATATGTAAATATTGTGATAACAGGACACATGGTGGTTGCTACAATGAACAATAGAATACCAGCTTTCATGTTTTATATAACCGAAAGACACATGGTTAACAACTTAAGCAACGTTTCTATAATGCGATATAGAATAGGATGTAAGCAAGTTCTGCATGCAAGCATAATTAATCGTATTGTGTTACAGATAGAATGTCTCAAAGTATGATCTATTATGTGCACCATGGATACCACAGCTATGGCCCTTGCTAAAGTTACGCAATAGAAGCGATCTAGGGTCCTCGATAGCTGGGGCCACCGGAATCGGGGTAGGGGCCCTGAATTCTTTTGATGTTGAAGCCATTAGGAACAAGCTATCTTCTACAGGATATAGTACAGGAGAGGCCATAAAAGTAATTTCTCAATGGGGGCCTACACACTCACAAGAAGTATGGAAAGTCCTGCGTGGGTTGTATCGTGATTGGCAATGGCATAATTTCACTTATGAGCAATTTGGAAAAAGCTTCCAAAGCACCCAAACAATGTCCAAAGGAATTCAGTGCATACTATGGCAAAGTATTGTTAATCAACAGTATGTAGACTTCAAAGCGGAATGGGGACAGCTTCAAGGTGAATATTGGAGACAACAATTGCATTTGCCTGAGGAAATATGGGTAAAGCCTATACAATTCCATTGTGAGGGAGAGATGTGTTATGCTCATTTTGATATAACTAGAAGTAATCTTCCCCCTGATATATGGTGTCCCTTTATATTGCTCCCTGTAGTAATAAGTGAAGAATGGTGGATACCTCACACTAACAAAAATGGATTGATCAAACAAATCACACCGTAGATCCCACTAGATGTGCAGATTGGTCTAAGGGGTGGGTATGTACCCACACTGGACGGGCGCTAGACCCATGCCCTCACCCAATACCAGGAGAATGTGAATGGTTATACTATTAATGGCACAGACTAATATCAGATAGGAACAGAGAGATTACCAGCATTATTAACGTAAGCACTCACATCTTGTACTGACCAAGTTCACCATAACCACATTACAGACGCAAATGCGTGCGCAGTTAGAGTGGAACATCTTGCTTGTTGTTAAGCTACCCAGATAAGAGGCAATCAGGCACTACGCACAAGTTACCTTTGCTAAACTTGATCTGTCAGCTAAATACACCAAGGATACAGCCATACTGATGACCATAAAAACTAAACAGCTTATGCACACTGCTTCATGCATCCAGCAAATAACTGAGCATCATTGGTATGACATCTTCTTAGGCTGGGCACTAGGAGCTATAAAGACGCTAACTATAGTGTTACAACAGCTAATTTGGTTATTGATTGTTTGTGTTACGTTAATGACTATACTATGTAGACTATATGTATGCACAAATCAGTTTTCATACTAAAGATGCAAGCGCTTAGAATAACGTTGACCAGTATTAGTAGCAACCTAGCTAGCGCAATGTCAAAGCAAATGATATCCGTTTCAACATGCATCACGCTCATCTAAGGGGTGGAGTGTTCAGTGTAGCAGTAGGGAAAGTTGCGGAAGACATTGTAACGCGAAGGGTTAATTAGCTTGAGCAGTGTAGATGAGCGTAATGCCTGTTGAAACCCCCTCCCAGACACCGTGGAAAAGTTCATGATATTATTTTCACACTTGTTTGTGTAGAAGACTCCGTCTCAACCTTGAGAACGAGTACAGGGAGAAGATGGAATGTAAACAAAGGCTGTAGCAGAGCAGAGCAGACAAGTACTGATAACATTAGCTAGAAAATGCCAGAATGAGATAGAATCCAAGCTTCGAGTTACTTAAGCACTGAACTGTGTGTGAGGGATGAGGAAGCTCGTAGATGGAATTGTGGAAGCTGCCATGGCCCAGCGCTGCCTCCCTGTTTGCTCGTGGTGCTTGAGGGGGAGAGAGGTCCAAGCAGGCGGTAGAGGGCTCCCCAGCATGTTGTGGATTAAGTTAAGTATCCACACAGGGATAAAACACCTTTGTTTCTCTGCTCTATTATTATGACTGATTATTTAGGCCTACACTGTGTTTATAACCTGAAGTATTCAACTCGTTTTTTTATTCTGCTTTCTAAACCTATTAGTGTGAACTGCTGCAATAACTGAAACATGCATTTGGGTGTGCAGTAAATCAAAGCTTATCAGAAGTATTTAGTTTGTTTATATATTGTCTCCTGAACATCGTAGTGAGAGCCTGCTGCAGTAATTGAAACATGCATTTTGGTGTGCAGTACATCAAAGCTTACCTAAAGTATTCCTGAATATTGTAGTGCAATGCATTTTAGTGTACAGTTAATCAAGACATATCTGTCAATTAATTCTTTGCCTAAATATATATATAAATAGATGCTTTTCATTGCTATTCTTATTCTATTATTATTAATGTGCTAAATGCTTACACTTTTCCTGCAATTCTAGTAAAGCTAAATTGTATTTATAATTTGTGTGTGGTCCTTCATTGAGCGTCCTTATTGACTTATACCGCACAGGTGAACCGGCCACCTGGATAAGACACCCCACTTCAAAGACACAGTTGGGTATTTTAACAGGACCTCTGATCCTACCAACTCAGACAATTCCTGAGAAAGAAACCATGCACCCGAACCTGCAACCTTCCAAGAGGAACTGCCTGGCTGCCCAAAGGACTTACCTGACTCGTTTTCTGCGAAGAACTGCTGCCCTGCTGTTGCTCTGCTGCCCTGCCGCCCTCTGGCTCTGCTGAGAAGTGCTCCCCAAGGGCTTGGCTAGAGCTTGCCTCCTGTTCCTTGAAGTCACAGGGCCAAAAAGACTTCATCCTGCAAAGAACTCCTTTTGCGGCGATAATTTGACTCACAGCCTGCCAGAAACGACGCACAGCCTGCATCGTAGTGAGAAAATCACCACACGTCGAATGGTAATGACGCATCCTGCCTCCACGAGTGGAGGTTGATGCAGCTCCAACGTTGTGATCAGAACTTCGATACACGGGCCACTGGATCAATGCATAGCCGAGCTGGAATGAGCAGCCCGACTTACTGCGAGAAGAATTAACGCAGTGCCTGCCATGCGACAGAAATTTCCCTGCATCGCCCTCCGGACTACGCAGCTCCTGTGACTTCATCCTGCATGCCCAGGATTTCTCTGCATCATCCCTGGTGCATCCATATACCCTGCAACCCGAAGAGGATTCCAGTCTGCACGCTGGAAATCGATGCAAAGACCTTGCCGCATGCAGAAACATGGACCCATGGTGTGTGTGTGCCCGGAGAGAACGACGCACAACTCCCCGTTTTCCATGCATCTCCTCCTCTGTGGCTCCTTGCGGATAATTTAGATACAAACCAGGTACTTTGTGCTTGCAAGAGACACTTGTTGCTTTTTAAAGACTGAAGACTATTTTTATCATTTTCTAAAGTGATATTTCAACGTGTGCTTATCAAATCATGATCGTTTTGACCTACATTTAATCAGATAAAAATTCTATATTTTTCTGAACACTGTGTGGTGTATTTTGGTAGTGTTATACAGTGCTATTGCAGTATTTATTGCACAAATACTTTACACATTGCCTTCTAAGTTAAGCCTGACTGCTCAGTGCCAACCTACCAGACGGTGGGCACAGGATAATTTGGATTGTGTGTGACTTACCCTAACTAGAGAGAGGGTCATTGCTTGGACAGGGGGTAACCTGACTGCCAAGCAAAGACCACATTTCTAACACGATCTTCGTAAATTGGGCCCTTAGAAACAAAGTGGTCTTGTTCAGTGCTTTTTAGTTTGTCTCCTGTTGCCACTGCTCTAAATTTATCACTGTACACTTATTAGGAAATGTGGGTTCTGTGGATTAGAGTAGAATACATGAGGTGGAAGCTTGTGTCTTTGCAATTTCATTCACAGAACATGAATAGCCATTTTGTATATCGCCACATCAAACTTTATCTGTCCTTTTTTATATGCAAGCTGCTGTTTCTGAAGGAGTATTATTTTATTATAGGAATTCACAGAGGATTTGGAAATCACACATTTATCTAAATGTGTCTTAACTCTGCTAGTGAAGAAAGAAGAAACAACATCCTGTAGGTTATATAACCAGCATTTCCTGAGCCTACTAAGTAATAGAGGGTGAAACGTCCATGTGATGAAGAAGGATAAGAGAATGAGCCTAACTTTCTGATAGGGCTATAAGAGAATTACAGATTGAACAGAAATGCCACAGGGTAGTGTCAATCGCTGATCTGCTACCGAGACGTAACAAAAGCAGCTAGGTGTCAATGATCTTAAGAAATAAAAACGAGAACCAATCATTAAAATAGTGGTTATGTAGGTAGGACAGGTGCATGAAAACCTTGGAAACTATAGTCTAAATGGCAGAGATGATGGAGGTGACATCCTACTGCCACTATTCTAACATGGTTCTCAAAAATGTGAGGTTGCAAAGATAGATGTTTGCCCATCAAATCTGTTGCCATCATTTTTAAACTGAAAGCGGTATTTTTTTATTCATGTCCCCTGTTATGGAGTTGATCGGACTGTTTATATATGAAAACAGAATCCTCATCACACGGATGAAGCATTAGGCTCTGCAGCAAACATTTATTTTTCATACCTCAATTGAAATTATGGATTGAGGACAATCAGGCATTTTCGATTGCCAAACTGTGCTCTTGCTGCTTAACACCTTAAGCCAGTCCTAGTTAAGTTCAAGAAACATTTGAAAGCACAACAGTAGCAGGCTTCACACTCAAGTTTCAACACCCATTTCCTTCTGAAATTTGATTCTTTTGTTCTGTGTAAACCACCTTTATGGCATGTAGCACAACCTGAACATGAAACCAATACAAATCAGTCACCTGTACAAATGTGGTAGTACCACTCCACACAGTGTGGTTACTCTTGGCTTAAAGGCGATTAATATGTTTCTGTTACTACTACTTTCCTCAAAACTACTAATACATCTTCTATTAGTGTCAACTGTTGATTGTGTTTGGGTTATGATATTTAGCTTTAAACAAGCTACAGATCACCGGATTACAACAAGCAACAGCATCAAGCTCAGTAAGTTCCATTAGGATAGAAAATTACCACGTGAGGTTGCCCAGTGTCCTGCTTTTCCATGAGAGATAAGTCTTGGTACTGCTCTAGAACCTGGCATAGAGTTACTAATTTAGCATACTAGATATGGCTAGAGAAAGCCATAATTCTTTCACCTCTTGTTATTGACAATATTAGTTGATAGGTAACATATTAAAAAATCGATCTTTTCTTGCAGACAGTAATGTTACTTTTACTGTTTAATAAAGATGTAAAATGTTAAGGGCTAAAATAAATTAACAAATACTATTAAAAAGTTGCAATCAAGACAAGTCACTTACACATACATATCTCTACTACGCTGCTTCTTTCTGATCCTGATAGTGAAGGCAGGAGCATAGCTAGGGTACACTGACTTATACTTCCAAGAGAACACAGGGGAAGAGTCCACAGAAGAGACAGATGTTTCTTAATTGGACCAATTTTGATTCAGTTGTTGCTATCAGTTCCCTTAAGTATGGGATAATTAGGTAATGTGTATGTTGGTTGTTTACTCATGGTTATGCATAGCTCATTTGAGACTTACCATATATCGGAAATTGCACTGGTCCCTTAGGACTTCAAGCCTTGCAAGGAAAGGAATGAACATAACTAAAATAGCTCTATCAACAGATGTCATTCCTTTGATTTACCACTATGGGTTACATCTTGAATGGTGCTGAAATAAAATATGGACCAAGGACCCAGCTTTTTTCTTTATTATCATTTTCTCTTGATCCTATTCCAAAAGCTTTTGTATTAGTCATAATATTGTCGTAACAAGCAGTAAAAGGTACCATTGTTGGGATGCACTAACCTTGTTTACAGAATTTAGCAGGAGCAATGCACTCTTCTACCTCTCAGCACTTCCGTTTGAAATCACATACACAGGACTATGAGAGCCAGTGGTAGAGCCAGTGGTAGAAATGGGGACGAGGAAAGGGTTAAAAGAAAAGCAGCAATGCTAGACTTCACCACTCTGATTCCTCATGCAATGTCTACATGATGTAGACAATCTGTATAAGGAAAAGAGATATTTTTGTGTAACTAGAAACATAAGGTTCCTTCCATAACTATTATTTTGAATGAATGTACATGTGTACCTGTGTAATCCAATGTCTGTACATTGATGTGAAATGAGTAGTTTGGGAAAACTAAACCTAGCAAATGAGTATCTAAGATATGCATTCACTAACACTTCTCCCTATGAGTTAAATAACTACCACTAGCTTCTTTATAGAAGAGTTATAGTTTCTATTACACTGCAGAAGTGCAAGATAACCAACAATGCTGATGGTCTATTGTTCCCTTTTCAAGTCACTGTGCATGCTAATAGTAGAATAATACCTATTAAGTCGCAAGGTCATTGTGTAGGTTCATTTTAATTGACTTTATTCAGACATAATGAAATAGACCACAAAAGTAAAGTACAATCACAAACAACAGGACATAATAAAATAATACAGGTTCATCTAAAACCCTTGAATAAAAATACAATCATCATACATATAAAATGCTGTCACCAAATAGAGTACACAAAATACAGTTGTTAGAAAGCCTACCAGTGGGTTTCTTAAACTTAAGGAAAAGTCAGAAGAGTATAGTCAAAATAATTTTTGTTTCGCACAATATAAGTATGATCACGGCCAGAAGAATATTCCATCTTTATATTAGATTTTCTATGAACATGGTACATCAAAGCCCTATCAAGGTGTCAGGTCGTCATATGTAACATGTTAAATCAAAACATATGAAAGGGGCCAACAACATTATTAAGCTACCCAAGCAATGCATTTACTGTTAACACCAATTTCAGGAACGCTTGCACCATAATCATAATCTCCTTTGAAACAACAGTTAGAAAAAAGTTCAGTACATCAGTGCAAGGTGCAGAAGAAGTACTTAACCAATGAGGGATTTAAAACAGAATACCTATGTTGGTAATAAAAAGTACAGAAGAACATGACGTGTAAAGTGCTCTGTGCAGATTGCCGATCACATGGGCAGGGTGGCAAATCATGTGACCAGTTGTTACATTGAGGGAAGGTGACTAATCTATGAAGAATACTGAAGCAGAACCTGTGAATAATAAAATGGTGATAATGTGGTACGTTGTACAGCAAAAATGGCTGAATGTTTCTAGATAGTTATGTCCAGAAACCCTTAACCCTGAAATTGAAAATTCTTTGTAAATGTAACAATCTCCAGTCATAGAAAAGATTATATAAATGTCAGCAAAAAGGGGCATTCATTTCTTAATAGCACATTGAAAGAGTACAACATCTGGGCAGATAAAAACAATTAATAATACATGTGAATCATGTCAGTCCATTAATTGCACAGATTGAACATGTCCCCAAAAAAACAAGTCAGATTAAAAACATGTATACATTTCTATAGATATGCAAGTCAATAGACTTTCACTCAAGGAATCCATCTCAGAACACCCTAGGGAACTCTAACTACCCTGATTGCTGCCCATTGCATCCTTAAAGTAACAACTGCAACTCTTTTATACATCCTATTCTGTAAAAACGGAAGGATCCAACTAGATTTGCAATTAGTAGGATTTACATATTTCTCCATATACCATTTCAGTGGCCAATGATTGTCATGTGATTTCCTAGTGGATAACCTTTTAGATTGCTGGTCTGATTAAACAACAGGATAAGAGAGTCCTAGTTTCTTTAAACCCTTACTCCCAACAGTCATGTCAACAATTTCATTCTTTTGCATGTGGTTGAGGTAAGAAGAGCAGATTGAAAGGGAAACTGATCTATGGGAAGCCTTTCTGTTTCCTTCACCATCATTATCAATAAAGGAAACCTATCCATCCTTGGCCAACAGAGAGCTACCAAAATAAGATTTACATTTTCCCTCCTCAATCTGACTAATAGTCTGGGAAAAAGGGAAAAAGGAGGGAATGCATATTACAGAGAAGGAGACCAATGGCATGTCACAGCACCTTTTCCCCAGCAACCGTTGCTTGGACATCTTACTACAAATATTGGAAGATGAGTATTCTCCATGCTGGGGTGAAGAGATCTAATTAAGAAGTACCAAATCTATGGCAAATTTAATTGACAATACCTGGATCCAGAAAAAAGTTGTAAGAAGAAGTAAATGCCATGTTAAACCTATCTGCTAAGATACTTTCCAACAAATGAATTATGGGTTACTGATAGATATTCCTGGTGAACGTCTGCCCAGCTGATATTTGGAAAGTGAGATTTGGAAGAGGAATGGACTTGTGAACAACTGCTTGTTCAAGTAGGATTTTGTAACCATGTTGATTGTACTCTTCTTGTCAGCCTGTTTAATAGAAGGTGAGATAATTGAAGTAGTGCATGATGAATTGGCATCAACTCCTTCTAATTTGAGGAATGAAACATCTCCTCTTGGAGCCATTTCCCCTGAACTCGTTGATTGCCTAAAGTGGGTCCCAAACCCATTTTGTTGTGAATATGAGTAGGATTCGGACAAGACATAGTCAAGGGATAGATGAATGGGATTCAACCAAAAAGGCATTTTTTCACATGCCATTCGTTACAGGCACCATTAGTCCCAAGCTGTGTGGTGCTGGATTCCAATACACTAAATGGTGAACCAAGTGCCCCGGTGAAGGCCAACCAAAGCCACCTCAAACATGCACAGTGCCCGAAGAGAATAAAAACAAGTAAAGAGATCACATAGTAATCTAAATTTAAAAAACAAACACATTCAATTTTCCTAATAGCGATTGGATTACCATATGATCTTGAAGACAAAGCCCTGTCTCTTGTCCCAGTGAGAGCAAAAGGCTCTTCATTTTCTCAGCTCTTGCCTTCAGTAAGCTCACTATCCCCAGATGAATCTGGAAACTGGCAGTGAAGAACTCTAAATTCTGAGTTGATGTCAGATGTGATTTCCTCATATTTATTAACAAACAATAATTCTCCAAAGTTTAACCAGCAAGAGAGGTATGATCTTGTCCAGGTAAAGGTGTATTACAATTCCTATGCTGTGAAAATTGGCTAATATTGTTGCTAGAACCTTTGCAAATATTGTTGGGGACGATGCCAGATCAAGTGGAAGCACCCAAAACTTCCATTGATGACCCTTCACAAAAAATCTGAGGAATGTTAGATGAGGAAAAAAGATAGGAATGTGAAAATAAGCATCCCTCAAGACCAGTGCTGACATCCATTCTCCTGGGGTCATAAAAGGAATTATTTTCTCAAGAGTTTCCATTTTGAAGTGGGTCTTTTTAAAAAATACAGTTCCTCAATTGATTATGAACCTGAACTTACCTAAACATCTTTGAAGCAGAAAGACAGGGGAACAAAACCCTTTTCCTTTCTGGCTTTCCAGAAGGGGTTCTGATATTTCCTGAGATAAAGCCAATATTTTTGCTGGATATTTTTAATAAGTTAAATGAACAAGCCCTAATCTTGAGAAGCTTCCTTGAACTCCATTGTATACCCTCTTTCTAATATCTCTAGGAGCCATGCACCCAAAACATTTTCTTGCCACTTCTGGAAAAAAAAGATAGCTCACTAGAAGTTCTGCTTAGTCATGACCGCTTCCTGGGATTTGGTTGGTGTAGTGTCTTACATCACTTAGAACGGAACCTTTCTGGCTCTCCGACTACTCCATATCATCTAACGTAAAGGCTAGAACACAACATAATGAAAGCTTGGTTTAGAATGTGGGTGTTCACAGATACACACAGAGGAATAAAGACATGTGGTATACAGCTCCATGTGAGGCCTGGTTATTCCACAGGTTCTAGGTTGGGTAAGACATTACAACTTGCAATGGTATAATTAACAAGAAGAAGAAAGTGCTCTCCAGGAGTGTTTGCCTTGATCCAAGCAAACTGCTTGCACGTGCTAGGTGTGCCTTCATCAAAGTGCTGAGTCAACAGTTGGCATATGTGGAGTCAAAGCACAACTCCAGCCAGTGCAAAGTATGTGAATAGAAAGAGAGTTTCACAGAAATGTTTATCAACTTTGATCAATAAACTATGACCAAGATCCTACAAAAATGTAACGCTCTGCCACACAAAATAAAATTATAGCGTGTTAACACTGAAGGCGGATTCAACCAGGTTTACAAATCACTGTTAAAGACAATTATCAGATACCAAATAACGCTGCAAGGCAAAGATCAACCAGGTGTAAGGCAATGCAAACTGAAGTGTAACAAGAATAAAATAGGTGACTTACTGAGTCTGATAAGCAGATTTATCATACTTCAGTTGATGGTGGTTGTGCTAAAGGAGCGGTCCATATTTACAGAGGCTAGAAAATTGTCAGGAGGGCATTTTGCCAATGGAGCCCATCAAGGACAACCTAAGACCGACCCAACACAGGGCCTTGGCATGAATGGAACTGATTCTGATTTCAAGTCAGAAAGGCTAGGGAAATCTCTGATCCTGACGTTGGTAAATTCCACACTGGTCATCAATGTTGCCGCTTTCTTCAAACTACCACTGCCATTTGACAAAATATCAGGGATAGATGGACTACATAGAAAGAAACATTTGAAGATTTTGTAGATGCACTTGCAGAGACTAATACCAGGAAGATTATCTAACTCACAAATCTTGCTGGTGATGGTATGAAAGAAGTCACAAAGGAAATGCCAAGAACTGGCAATGACGTCCCATACCATGAGATTAAGAATGTGTTGAATCTCAAGTTTAATCAAGTACCAAATGTTGACTATGAACAATATGTTTTCAGTCAAGAACGTCAAAGTGTAGCGGCACAACTGATAACTTTGTGGAAAGATTTGACACACTCACTGACACAACGCTGTAAGTTAAGTTCATTTATTGATGAGGGAGCCATGCAGCTTACAGTGATCAGTGGGTGCATGTCTGATTCATTCAAATAATGAATGTCGAGAGAAACTATTAGTATGGACTAAGTGTGAGTGACTGCCAGAGCTAAGGAATCAGGACAGTTTCAAGGGCTCAGGGTCAAGACAGTTACTGACATGGAACGTACGTAAGTTCTATTCCTTTTTTCACGGTTTAGGAAAGTTACACATTATGAAATCAAAACTTCATACTAATGAGGATGTCCATCCTGTTGCTCAGAAACATAGACAAGTTGCTTTTCATTTGCAAGAAGCTGTTGAATAAGAATTTAATCCTTTCTTAAGCAAGAGATTATTGAGCGTTCCACGGGTCCAATGCCACGGGTTTCTCCCAAAGTAGTAATTCCTAAAAAGACCATGAAGGAGCTGTGCTCACATGCTTTTACATGCGTCAGATGAACACATTTTATTGAACGAGAACGGCATCCAGAGCCTCACATTGCTGACATGATCACGCAATAGAATGATGCCAAAGTATTTTCTAGGCTTGATTTTAATAAAAGTTATCATAAGCAAGAACTTGAAGAAATCTGCAGCTATATTACAACCTGTTCTAAACATGCTGGTTTGTTTAGGTACAAGAGACTTAGGACCTGATTTAAGAAAACCTTTCTTGCACCCATTAGCACACCCCTAGCCCCACCATGTGTGCGCCGGATCTAAAATATGGCACGCAATGGCGGTAGTTAAGGGAACTAGAATCACCATCCCCTTTCACACTAGAAGACCTTATGGAAAAAATAAGAGATCGAAAACCTTTTGTTGTGGAAATCAATACATTCCTCCTATGCATTGAGGAAAAATGGAAAACTCATGACCAACATATCACTGCTACTGAGCAGACGAATAGTGATGTGGAGGACTTAATTCCTGACATAATGCAGTTATCAAAGGAAATTGTACTCCTCATACGGACTACTGAGGATTTGGAGAAAAGAAATAGGAGAAATAACTTATGACTGAATGGTATACTGGAAAACTCAAGGGATCCCACATGATTGCATTTTTGCAAAGGATTACTCCTTCTATTCATTCATTACAAGACCTCAGCCTACTTAAAATTCAAAGAGCTCATAGTCTATGCCCCAATCCTTTGGTTAATGCTTCTAATATCAGACCAAAAGGCATTATAATCCTTTTTCTTCAACACACTGATCTAATGCACACACTCTTTGCTGCCCAATGAGCAGGACCTTTAGAATGGTCTGGTAGCAAGATTTGTTTCTCACAAAATGTTTGTAATACAACAGCCGCAAGGAGGAGGTGTTTTCTTGAGTTCCATCCACAACTGAAGTCCATGAACATCAGATAAGGTTTAGTCCAAAATTACTTACAAAGACAACTCCTACACTTTTGAGGATCCAGCTAAATTGCAAGAATTTCTCTGACAGCATCATCTTCAAGATATGGAGATTGGGGATTCAACTAAAACATGATTGTTATCTTTGCATATTTAGTTTGTTTTCTTAGATAAAATCTTGTCACCTCCTTTTCAGGAATTGTGACTTTCTCAAGTGTGTACCCTGTTTCTACTTTTGTTTTATGTCTCTTTCCCATGAATTTCTCGCTCTTCAGCATCAGAATGTTTTATGGAACATTGCATCTGTCACAGTGCTTGTAGCTCAATGTTGTTCCATGCTGTTTCCTCTGGTCCCTGTTGAACCTAGTAAGTTATTTGGTATGGTTTATAGTCTAGTGTAATGTTTACCCTTTTCCCTTTATATGCTGCTTCATCCACTATTCATTCCTAAGTTCTGAATTCTTACTCAAGACTCCATATATGTTCTCTTCCATGTCCGTCGGAACTGAGTCTGGTCCCACTTTTTGATTAGGTGCTTTTTTCCCGCTACATCACTAGGGATGTTCAGTTTCTACTGTCTTGCTAATGCTGCAACTAAGGGCCTTCCTCCCTGTGTTGCCTTTTTATTTCTTCTATTTTGGTGGAAGATTTTACCCCTTTTTCCTCTATATCTTAAACTTTTTCTCTTTCTTTCTATTATGGTGGAAACCTGTATTCACCTATATGAAGTTTCCTCAGAAGTGCAGCTGAGACTTACAACTTGGAATATTAAAGACCTGAAAAACCCTGTTAAATGCCAATGTGTTTAGTCTCACCTACCTAGATGACAATGTCAAATCACAATAATCCAAGAGACACACCTTAGTGAAACTGATATTTATATAGGCTTAAAAACGATGGGTGGGAGAACTTTATTTCGTTCTCTCGATACAATGTAAGAATGTAGTAGCAATACTCTGTCATAAAAATGTTCAATTATCCCTTGTTACTCAGGAAAAGGATGAGTTAAATGGGTACTGGTACAACTCAAAATAGATTAAACTTTTTCATGATTTTGAATGTTTATGGCCCTACCAATCCTGACCCCTCTTTTTGGAGGAACATTTCCCAAATATTCATAGAATACTCCACTGAGAATTTCATCATGGAAGGAGATTTTAATCAAATTATCAACCCTTTTTTCGATCGACACCTTCTACATTCAGTGATTGGATCAATTTTGATGTCAGTTCATGCCCCTATATGTACTGAGCTAGATGTTCCCCCCACACACTTCTCTCAAATCCTGCTGGAGGTTCACTAATCATCTACTTTCAGACAAGGCTTTCTTATCCTCCTACACTGTGTTTGTTCAGAATTATTTTCTCAACAATGATACAGGAGAGACCTCCTTCAACTTTGTCTGGGATGCTTTCAAACCTGCGTCCAGATGCTTTATCATCCATCTTAACTGAAATCAAAAGATTAGAGCCCCAATCCTTCTGATCTAAAAATAATAAACCTGGTTTAGATGCATAAGTTGCAGCTAAAATCCAGCTTGACAAATTTACTACAGAGAAAGCATGTGGTAGTCTCCTCAAACGTAACGCTAGATATTATGGAGGTAGAAACAAAATAGGTTCTTTGTTAGCTAATTAGCGAAGATGGAGGAAAGAACATTCTAAATTAGGGATGGAACATACACTGCCTTCCCCCTGATATAGATCAGTGATAGTACTGTCCAAGGGCTCAGATTGACAATGAAAGTCCCTGCCCACAATTTTTAAAGTACTACCTGGCAAATACTTTAGGTGTGAGGACAGTAGCTCAATAGTAGGTGATTCCAATGTATTCCCCATGGGGTCTCAAATAAACATTATATATGTAAATCATTGTGTTTGTGGAAAATGTTAAATAGACACATAAGATATCATCTGAGGCAATTGCAACACCTTGACAGTGCACCCAAGATAAGCAATGACACAAATACTAAGTCCTCCAGATGGTCTGCACTTTCTCATTTTAGTTGCTTCTTTCCTAAAATGTTCATATCCTGAATGGTGGGCCTGTGTTGTAACCAAGGGCCAGATTTATACTTTTTGATGCAAACCTGCACTAATGCAGTTTTGGGTCAAACTTTTTTGCGCTGGCTAGCGTCCTTTCTTGATGCCACCCATGCATCAAATTTAAACTTTGATGCTGGGTTGCGCTAAGAACTGGTTAGAGTAATTTTTCCTGACGCTAACCATTGCACCTTGTCGTAATGCAAAATGATGTTAATGCAGAAAATATTACTCTAATCTGGTATGTGACATGGAAGAACATCGCAAAACAGATATGCACCATTTTGCACCGCAATAGCATCAAAAAGAGATTCAAACAGAGCAAACAGTGCTAAGGAGCCCCAAAATGGATCCCAGAAGCCAGGAGAGACCACAGGCAGACCCCACACAACCAGGAACCTGCCAGCAGGACACAGACAAGACCCAGGGGAGAGACAAGAAGAAGAGGAAGTGTGGCTTCAGCGCAGAGGAGCATGAAAGTCTGGTGGGAGAGGTGATGGAGCACCAGCATCAACTCTTCATCACCTCTAAATTGCCAATTGGAAGGAGAGAGGCAATTCGGCAACTGATTGTGGACAAGATTAACAGTGTGGCAAGAACTGTCACTGGGTGCAAGAAACGCTGGCATGACTTCAAGCTCAGGACAAAGGAGAAAATGGCAAGGAACAGGTAGTCAGCACTGCAGACTGGAGTTGGGAGTCCAGTACCGCAAGAGGACCTGGATGAGATGGAGGAGATGGTTGCAGCCATCGTCTCTGAGGAAATTGTCACTGGTATCGCAGGACAGGACAGCGAGGCTACCAGGAAACAACACATATGCAGGGTAAGTTGCGTGGGGGACAAAATGCCTAAATGTCAAGTGCAAGAAGGGGGAGGCACATACTTACTACACAATGCATGTCAGCCCTGAAAATCAGGCAGTGGAAAGGGCAAAGGGGCATGGCATGGGACTCCCTGCACTGCCCATGCCAGGTGAATGGGCTGCGCAGGGGCATCCAGGAGCACAGCACAACACCACACCAACAACCTTTGCATGGGAGGTTGCATGGGAGGTTGCTGCAAATGCTAAAGCAGACCCGGAAGGTAGGGTAGAACGTAAAACTGGTCTGCTGTCACAGGACAGCTGGTATTGTCAGAATGTAAACTAGAGGACAATGCCCAGTCTCAGGCAATTGGCTCTAGCAGCATTTACCATTGACATCAGTTGCCACTACTACCTGTGCTGTGTGTGCTGGTCAATTAGGAAATGGCAGTTAGGTGCCCATGGCACAAACACACTCAAAATGAGGGTTCAGTATGACTATCTGATCAATCCCCATCAATCCCTATCCCTGTGCAACTCCTTTCAACTGCTCATGTCCATAGACTCAATAACCATCAGGCACTGTCACATACATAATGATGTACACAGCAGTCATCTCATACCTGTGCTGCCCATTCCTGGGTTTACCCCGTGCCTCGGTCACAATAGCTGCAATGCCACCATGCAACAACTCAGGTGGCATAGTGCTAACACAGCATTGAGGGGGAAGACATATGTGTGTAGGTAGGCAAACACACCCGCACAGCCACAAGAGGAAATGGAACTCTGCCAGGCCCATCAGTGCAATGCAATGTAGCACACATATGCAAACATCAACATGAGAAACTACCATTGGTAACACATGTATCGTTTCATGGAAATGCTATACATGGTATGGTTCTAGGTCTCAGCACTGCATATGTGTATGTGAAAAATGATAGACCAGGACAGGGCCGTATTGTTAAGTGTGGTGCTGTGGCATCAGCCCACCAACAATCATTGCAAGGCCTTACCATGCTAATGGAAGCAGGGGGAGGGTTAATGAGGACAAGAAGATGGCAAGCCGCAATTTGGACAGAACCCACACCTAGAAGATGTGATGCAGATATTGCCCAAAGTTCCCACACTACATGTGACATGCAGGTGGGGCATAGGGCTGAGATACTGCAAACAGTAATGACAGGAACAATGCATGGGAACCAAGAAAACAATGTACCACCAATAGGAACTCAGTGACATCACATTACAACTGGCACAACACAGACACACTAATTGTACAATATCTCATTTCAGAGTACGATGGCTCTCCTGTGGATCTGTCTGTCCTGGACTACTCTTATGACCTGGATGACCAGCTGACAACCATCAGCCAGGAATCCATCCAAGATGTCCTGGGAACCCTCCAGGCACTGCCTCCAGTCACAAGGAGGAGCATACATGTAGCAGCCATCCCAGAGGCCCCACCCACGACCCCAATAGTACGACCTGCCAACGCAAACACAGCTGAGGACTCTGATGACACAGGGACCACCTTTGAGAGGACAGTAGTGGGAGTACAGTGGGAGCTGGCCAAGGAGTTACGGGTGGGGATGCAAACTATGGCAGCCAGCCTTGAGGGGATGTGCATGTGCATGATGACATCCGCAGAACAGTCAGCAGGCATACAAGTCACACAATCCCTACTGCAAGGAGTCCAACAGTGTGTGAGGGACCTCACCACTGCTCTGAGGGAGTTGCCACAACAACTGTCCTCCCAATCTTGCAGCTGCATGCATGACAACAAGCTGAACTCCATGCACCGGGAACTGGCCTGCCTCAAGGCAGACATGGCTGCCTACCACAGGGATATTGCTGCCATACTCAATAATCAGTAGCTCCTCCTTGCTGCAGTGATGCCATACGTAGTTCCACAGATGGCAGGTTCCGGTAATTTGGGGTCCACTTCTCCAACCACTGAAGTGTGTGTTGCCCCCTCAAACCAACCAGCACCACCATCAAGGGCAGAGGAGACGACACACACATCAGAGGATTTAGATGTGGAACAGATCATCTTCACCCATAGGAGTACCCAGTAGCACCATCCCATGCCACATGGGCACTGATTTTCCTTTGTCCTGTGCTTGACAACATGCCAGTGTTGCTACAGTTGGTGACATGCACTCTTCACCGACACACTGTTAACCTTACCACTATGGACTGCAATTGTCTCTCACTACTCACCTTGCATTTGTGTTGCGTCACAATAGAATGCTTTACACTAATGGGGTCACAGACCTGGGCTATGTAAATAATGCACTACAGCACTTTAAAATAAACAACACTTACACACCCACTTTTTCTCTGTGTAATGTGGCACATCTACTTTGTTGGAGATTTTTGATGCATGTAACATGTCTATGGTCACAGAGTGTCAATATGAGAGTGCAGAAATAATGTAGGTAGATAACTACGCACAAGGGCCCTGATTTTTATTTTTTCTGCGCTGCATTTGTGTCAAAATATCATTGTATATTGTAAGTTTGCTCTGCTTTTGCAGTAAAAAATGAGGAAAATGCAGTACAATAATAGTATAATTCAGGGCCGAGATGAGAGTCAATGCTGTCCACGTCCCCTACAAGCAAGTCATTGTGTATGTGACATTTGCTTTAAAAAGTACATGCCTCACCCACAACATACAGCAGGAATGGCTGTGTAAGAGTGTTTAGCCAATAACGTCAATTGGGAGTACAAGTAGAACACATGGGTGTGAAATTTGTATACTTGACCTCGTCTGAAATTGACACAACTCATTTTGGCACTGTTGACAAGAGCTTCAGGCTGCAGGCAGACATCCCACAGTGCCCAACATTCCGACCCAGAACCCAAGCAATGACAGCCTTAAAACCACACCTACCTGTCCAATATATGGGAACCATATTCATGTTGAGTGGTAGGTACAATGGATGGAAGATGCATTAAGATTTAGATTTGTTTTAGCTGCCAATGTGACAGCTCAGTTGGATGTGGGAATTAACTTGTAAATAGAGGGATGTGGATGCAGGATGGAATTCATAGGGTAACAGACAATTGGCACTGTACACTCATGCAAAGACCCTGAGCGCCAAGCATATGACACATGCAGTAAGGGAGTACCTAAATCTATAATAACTATGTACAAAACAGACCTTACAACTATATAACACACCTATACCAACCTTATCTATCCCAACTATAAATTAACCACAGCTGGCCCTAACTACCCTATGCTAAGCTTACTTATCACATTTAACAACACACTCTAAATATTTGCCCCCCACCCCTCTTATATGTTGAGACACATGTAGGACAATGTATACTAACCTAAACATATACTAACTAATACCAAACAAATATATATTTTGTATTTTTTTTAAATACACAAAAGGCCCGACATTAACCCCCACCCATCGACCCACAAACTAACATGCAATAATATGAAACTCCCCAACCTACTTATCCTATCTAAACTCCTACCCGACTCTAACCTATCACTACACCCCCTAAACCCAGTACAAAACAGGATGAGGAATGAGGAGGCAGGGGACTGGAATAGGGTTAAGGGGAGGCAAGAGTTCACAGGTTTGCCCTCCTCAGTGTCTTCTTATTAGCTTTGAGCCTCTGGATATTTTTGTCCACGTCCCTCTGTATAGTGTCAAGCTTTTTCAAGACTTTCCTCATGTCCCTCCGGAGCTCAGACATTGCGGCCATGTCCAATGCAGCAGATGTGGTGGTCTGTGTTGCAGAGGTTGTTGGTCCAGCAGGTGTGGTGGTCGGTGTTGCTGAAGTTGAAGGTGCAACAGGTGTGGTGGCTGATGGTGCCAAGGTTGATGGTGCAGCTGGTGGGGCTGATGTGATGGTGGCCGCTGTGGTACTGGCTGCAGTTGTGGTGGTGGGTCCTACCTTTGTGGCCTATGCTAGTCCCTCTTGGCTGAAATCCCACCATTCTCCTGTGGCTCGCTCTCTCTGATAGCATTTTACCATCCTTCAGTACCCAGACTCGACATCCAGTATGTGTCTGTATCTCAATGCCTGCTTCCTTGAAAGCCCTGATCTCCGCTACATCCATGTTGGCAGTTGTAAAAATTAGACAGGCAACCATCACTGTCATCATTGTGTGATGCATGTACAGATGATAATCTAACAATGCCTCAATTTGCACATGCAGTCCAAATCATAGTCGAGATGATATATTGTCACTGACAAATGAAATGGCAAAGCTGAGCAGTCTAAATCACAGTCCAGATGATATAATGTCCCTGACGAATAAAATGGCAATGCTGCCTACCCATCAAGTATGTAACACCACAGCAAAGCCCAACAAGAGGTGAACCAAAGAAAGTGATATTTGCATTGATGTAGTGCAATGTGTCACAATGCAAAGGCAGCAACTACTTCACATGGGCCAGGCCGACTATTCTTTATCATCTGAGTCAACTTCAAGGCACACAAGACCATAGATTTGTAGATGTAATTGACAGGATGGTATACAGTTGCTAATCATAAGGGGTCAGTGTTGTTTGGGACACCTGCGTGCTTGAATGAGATGACTGTCATCTACACTGTGACCATCACATCTACCTACGTATATGTTGTTTTACTACCCCGTGCCTCAGGGGGATGGGCATGCAATACATCATCACAACTGTCGAGGACAACCACAAAGCCATGTCCACTTGTATATGGATTTAGTGAGTGAAACACATGTAAGGAGGGCTGCCACCTAGGAATGAGGTATCCATAGGTCATTCACATCTACATTCATGTGTCCAGTTGTGGACAACCATCAGCACCTGATCTGCCAACACAACTCCCAAAACACCCACATTGATGACAGCACACGTCTGGCCTTGACCTGCATGCAAGCCTATTACATACCACATAAATGTCACATAAATGGAATACAACTTATGGGGCTAGATGCTGGGGGACAGATAACCATACAGTCATAAATGTACATTACAATACAGGGATGCATAATTTTGTGCGGAAAATTGATGCATCATTGTCTTGTGAGAATGAGGGTATGACTCAGTGACATTATTCTGACACTGGAGCACTTCCAAGTCACATGTGGACCTACATGTGACTACTAATCACCTTGTTCACATGCTGCTGCCTATTGTGCAGCACACGACTCCCAGGATCTGACTTTCTGTCTGTGAATGGCTAACCTTGCACGGAACACTATGTCAACATCAAGTCAAGTAATATATCAGATCACGTGCCAGCTCATCATATCTTGCAATAAGTACAACACACAAGAGTTACTCACACAACAGCTGTAATCATTACACAGGACCCACATTATCACACTTACTGGATACTCTGGGTTCTGAAATCGAGCCACTTCCCTGATGGTATAGGGGGCCACTCCACCTGTAAGACAGGGAAAGGAAATATATGTTCAATGTCAAATCATTGTAGAAACATGTGGACAACATATCACAGTGTGTAACATTTTACATGAATGAGCTGCTGATCCTGCATGTAGACATTCCAACAGATATACCACTGCAAACTCACATTGACACTGACACTCCAGTGAATGATAGACACACATCTACACACATGCACTAGGCCTAATGATCATGTGGTACTAAACATGACTACAAACATTTGTGGCTAATCCATTTCAGAAGGTAGTCCATGTCATGATTTGTATTTGATTGACAATTTCAAAGGCACTTCTCTGGTGCACTGCAATACAAGTGACTCAGGTATTGTGGTTTGTGCATCAAGAGACACTGAGTAACTGTGTAATGGACATGTGGCTCAATTTTCGGTCTGCAATTATCATGCATTCAGTGGTCCATAACAGATGTGGCACAGTTGCATGTAGGTAACAAATGTCCCATTGGCAGTGTCCCCTATGCTGTATATGCCCCCTTTGCCAACATAATGGCAGGGATCAAGTGTGTGTAATGATGACAGAGTAGCGCTAAACATGGATTGCCCACTTTGCTGTCCTGATACAGTGAAATGTGGTATGCTGACAGTGTCTTACCCGATCATCATTGGCAGAATGCATGGGCACAGGTGTTGTCATTGCACCTGAAATGTCAGGTCAGTGCTGAGGTGTCTGTACTAACACCCATACTGTTACGCCAACAAAACGCCCACCACATTATGACCCATGACTCACCATGGTGGACAATCAATGGCGGTAAACCATTGGCGGTACACACCGGCGCGCTCAGAATGGACACCCAACTACAAAACAACACTACATTGGCCAAAACCGAAATCACACACCTGACACTGATAAACGCACTGAACCCACCCACCCACAGCACCATAAAACACAAACCCACATTATCAAAATACCCTTTATAAACACCAATTATTGCCACCAGACCAAAACCGAGACCACTGCGACAACTACACACACACACCACAAACACCCACACATCCGTCACGCACCCCACATCCCACAGCCCACCACATTACTCAACGCCCTCCCACCAACACACACCACACAACACCCATGTCCCCAATAAGGCAACCCTGTTTCACTGATGAGGAGTTGCGGGTCATGGTGGAGGAAATAGTCAAGGTAGAGCCACAGCTGTTTGGAGCACAGGTACAGCAAATATCCATTGCCAGGAAGATGGAGCTATGGCAAAGAATCATGGACAGGGTGAACGCCGTGGACACCATCCAAGAACAAGGGATGACATCAGCAAGAGGTGGAACGACCTACAGGGGAAGGTGCGTTCTGTGGCAGCATGGCACCAGCTTGCCATACAGAGAACTGGCGGTGGACCTCCCCCTCCTTACCGACAGCTCACAGCATGGGGGGAGCAAGTCTTGGCAATACTGCATCCTGAGGGACTCACTGGAGTTGCCGGAGGACTTGACACTGGTGAGTCAATATTTACTGCTTATCACCCCCATACCTACATGCCATCATACCCCCTCACCCTCACTCCCATCACTCCACTCCATCCCACACACTGCACAGACACATATGACTAACCCCAATGCCTAGCCCTGAATGCTATACCAATCCATGGACAGCCGTCCCAGCCCTGCATGGACACCCATTACAAAAGCATGCAAAGCATGGAGAACTAACAAGCCCACAATACATCACCATACACAAACAAAGGTGGAAGGGCAACATCAATGATAAAGGGGACGCCAGGGATGTACAATTTGTCACAGACATGACAAACATCACTTACATCCCCACAGGTGCACCAGCCAATCTCAGTGGAGAGGAGGTGCCACGTCTAACAGAAGATGACCCCAGTGATGACAGTAACTCTGGACTTCAGGATCTGGATGAAGTACCTGGCCCATCAGGGACCACTGGTCAGTCAGACACCATAGCCCACTCAGAGTCCACCACAGAGCCTCCCCCATCAGTATCCAACATCACAGCACCCACCCTACGTCCAGACACCTCTGTCCCAGGACACGTCAATCAGCAGTGTGCCCACCTGTACAGGGCCCCAGTCCATACCTCACCCACAAGACAATCAGGGTCCTGGGGTCAGTGGGCACACCGTTCAGTGGACAGAGGCACTGGGGTACAGGGACACTAGGAGGACAGGCACAGGGAAACAACTCCCCAGGAGGCACTCACTAATGTCCTGGGGGCTTACCAACAATTCCAGGACAAGATGGGCCAGATCCTTACCAACATGCAGGAGAACAAGAGGCTGCAGGAGGAACGCCATCAGGAGATTAGGGGGGATTTGCAGGCCCTCAACACCACCATGATCTTCATAGCAGGGGTACGGGCAGACATGGCCAACATCATGAGGGAATGGACAGCACACCAGGGGACCCCTACCACTAGCCAGCCTACTGATCAGCCTTCCACTTCCACTGCAGCAAGTGAGCAGGAGGCCCTGCCACAGGACCCACAGGCCACCAGCACTCCTCCCCATGCGGAAGGTGAACCACCCCGCAAATGTTCACAGCGACCCAGACAGAAGCCAGAGACACTTGCCAAGACTAAGACCACCACCAGGAAATAAGACCTTCCTGAATGTCCCCCTTGTGTCTAACCCTGTCACCTTGTCCACTTTGAACTGCCTTTTCTCCCCTTCCTATGGCCATTGGACACTGGACCAGTGCTACAAACAGAATGGAACCAGACCCTGGACTTTCCTCTACCAGCACCCCATTCCATTGCACTTCCCCTCAATTATTTGCACTACAATAAATACCCTTGAACACAACTTGTCTGATAGTGTTTAATGTGATGAAAATGTGCATTTATGAGAACAGTCACATCATGTGCAAATGATCTGAAAACTGTGGTAACATACAATTACTGACCTGCAGCTGCTTGTAGTCATCACATCAGTACACTGTTGTAATATCACCAACATATGAACAATTAGAAGCCTTTGGTGACAGTAAGTAGAGATGCAAAGGGAGTGAATGCCATCCTGCTACAGCCATAAAATAAAACAGAGGAATGGTCAATTACACTGTCTCACCTATGTGTCATTGGAAGTATTGACATATAACTGATGTTCTGTTGTCCACACCCTCATCCTCTGCCTCCTCATCCTCACTTTCCTCAGGGTCCACTGCTGTCACAGGGGCATTTCTAGTTTCCTCCTCCTGCAGATAAGACACATGTTGCCTGAGGACCATGTTGTGCAACATGAAGCATGCCACGACTATCTGGCAGACCTTCTCAGGTGAGTAGCACAGGGATCCACCTGTCAGATGCAGGCATCTGAACCTGGCCTTCAGTTGGCCAAAGGTCCTTTCTATAATCCTCCTGGTTCACCCATGTGCATCATTGTAACAATTCTCAGCCCCTGTCCTGGTATTCCTCACAGGGGTCAGGAACCACAATAGGTTTGGGTAGCCTGAGTCACCTGCAAGTCTTGAGCGACAAACATTAGCCTTACACAATGCTACGGGGTTAACACCACAAGGCATACATTGACATACATTGGGTGGGTACTCATGCTCACCTTTTAGCCACACTCTGTGCCTCTGTAGTTGTGCCATCAGCTGTGGGATGTTTATATTCCTCAGAACAAAGGCGTCATGCACCGACCCGAATACTTGACAGTGACATGGGGGATGTAATGGTCCGCCAGGCACACCATTTGCATATTGAGTGAGTGGAAATTCTTCAGATTCCTGAACACCTGTTCATTCTGGCAGAGGGGGAACAAACACAATATGTGTTCCGTCAATCACACAGCAATATTTGGTATATGTCCCATTGCATTGAATCCTGCCTTCACAGTGGCCAAATCTTCCACCTGGCAGAAAGCGATGTAGCTGCACATGTGTTTCACCAAGGCAGACCGAAACCTTGCCAGCACGATTGAGAACATTGGCTGTGACATTCCTGCTGCCAAGTCCACTGTCACTTGGAAAGAACTAGTTGCCAGGAAATGGAGCACTGATAGGACTTGAACAAGAGGGGTGATCCCAGTGGGATGACGGATAGCTGATATCAGATCAGGCTCCATTTGGACACACAGCTCTGTGATTGTAGTCCTGTCCAGTCTATAGGTGAGTATTATGTGCCTGCCTTGCAGTGTAGCCAAGTCCACAAGGGGTCTGTACATGGGGGCTAGTCTCCTCTTCCTGTTCATCTGCAGTGGTAGGTATCTAAGGGACACAAGAGTGAGTAGGCTGTCACAATTTGAACAATGGAACCACCACCTCAGTGTACATAGAGCATTAATGTGATGGGACAGTGGGAATGGCAATGTACGCGCAATTATCAGCAATGACACAGTGTCCACCACCATTAAATGGGGACGGCCTGTCCTGTATGTACATGGCGGAAGGCGGTCCCGCAATTCCTCATTGGCTAATATGTGGCTCTATGGAGTACAGTGGCCAATGGGGATCAGCGACCGCAGTGACGGTGTACACCTCCGCCGACGTGACAGCCATTTTCTATCTAAGGGCCAGATGTAGGTAGGCTTTTGCACCTCGCAAACGGCGAAAAACGTCGTTTGCGAGGTGCAAAAGCCCTCAAGCGATGCAGAAACACATTTTGCGAGTCGGAACCGACTCGCAAAATGTGTTTCCGACTCGCAAATAGGAAGGGGTGTTCCCTTCCTATTTGCGACTCGCACCGCGATTTAAGTTGATTTGTGACCGCGAAAGCGGTCGCAAATCAACTCGCAGTTACCATCCACTTGAAGTGGATGGTAACTCATTCGCAAAGGGGAAGGGGTCCCCACGGGACCCCTTCCCCTTTGTGAATGCTCACAAAATTATTTTTTCAGAGCAGGCAGTGGTCCTATGGACCACTGCCTGCTCTGAAAAAAACCGAAACAAAAGGTTTCGGTATTTTTTTCTATTTGCAGCTCGTTTTCCTTTAAGGAAAACGGGCTGCAAAGAGAAAAAAAAAACTGCTTTATTTAAAAGCAGTCACGGAGATGGTGGTCTGCTGTCTCCAGCAGGCCACCATCCCCGTGAGTGCCTAGACTCGCTATGGGGTCGCAAACTGCGACCCACCTCATAAATATTTATGAGGTGGGTCTTTGCGACCCCATAGCGAGTTGCAGAAGGTGTCTGAGACACCTTTCTGCATTCCAAATTGCGACTTGCAATTTGCGAGTCGCAGGGACTCGCAAATTGCAAATCGCAATTTGGAATCTTTCTACATCTGGCCCTATATCCTCAGTTGATTTCTGACTTTCCACAGGACAACACCTACACTGTGTGTGTTGCTGTGACCTGTGTCTGGAACCTACCATGGCCCGTGTGACCGGGGAAAGGGCCCCTGCCTTCACTTCAGAGGAGTTGGAGCATTTGGTGGAAGGGGTCCTACCCCAGCATGGAATGCTGTTTGATCCTCCAGACCAACAGGTGAGTACACCTTGGGCACAATGCATGTGCCAAGGTTGCATTGAGATGTGTGTGCAAGTTTTGTGTAATTTGAGGGGGTGGTATGTCTGTTGGCAGTGTGCATGGTGGGAGCCGGATGATGTGTGTGCCAATAGAGATGAAAATGGGATTTGTGGGCCTGAAGTGTGACAGGCTGTATTGTGTGTGTAATGGTGTCCTTCCATCCGTATTCGCTCTTAGGTCAGAGCCCATCAGAAGAAGGGGTTGTGGCGTGTCATCGCCAAGGACGTGCGGACCCTGGGGGTCTACAGTAGATTGAGCACCCACTGTCAGAAAAGACCTGAGGACCTGAGACGTTGGGCACGGAAGACCGTGGAGGCCTAGCTAGGGATGGCCTCCCAATGAGCAAGGGGTGCCCGTCGGAACCTGCACCCATGATGGCCTGCATACTGGTGTGGCCTACCCAGAGCTGGATGGGCGCTTGATGGCCCCTTAATGCCAGGTCAGACATTGCAGCATGACCTAGTTCAAAGCTCAAGGGTAATAGGTGTATAGCTAATTCTTCTGTCATACTGTCCATGTGTGCATTAGCATCATCTGGTGGAGGGGCAGGGGCACCGGTGACTGAGGGAACTGCATCCCAGAGGACCACAGAGGCAGAGTCCACTAATGCAGAGGGATCCAGTGGGATGGATGGCGAGGGACAGGAGGTCACAACACTGACTCTGATACCTCCTCCGATGGGAGCTCCCTGGTGGTTGCTGACACACCTCTGAGATCACCCCAGTTCCAGGTACAGCCGCCACCCCCGTACCAGCACCGCCCTCCCAATATCCCCTCACTGAGTTGCCCATGCCCGCTCACCCAGGATGATGGGCATCTTCTTCTCCCCATGCACCTCTGTCCCTGCCCCAGTGAGCCCTGCTGCCCTGAGTGAGGAGGCTATTGACCTCCTAAGAACCATCTCTATAGGGCAGAGAACCATAGTGAATGCCATCCAGAGGCTGACATCCCAACTGTAGCAATGCAGCGCATTCCTGGAGGGCATCCACAGTAGATTGGCAACCCAACAGGCTCTGGCCTCCTCTCTGATGGCAGCCCTTGTCCCTGTTCCTACCATCCTCCCTCCAACTACCACTTCCCAGTCCCAGTCTCCTCAACCCCAACCCATCCCATGCACACATACAGACAAGCATGCACACAAAATATCAGACAAGAGTAGCACAGTCAAACACAGGCAGCACACTTCAGGCCACAAGCACTCACAGAAACACCAAACAGTTGCACACACAACAACATCCACTGCCTTCACTGTCTTCTTCCTCACTTCCACACTCACAACTGCATGCACTGCTTGAACAGCCATCACCACCATCACCACACCAAGCAGCACACACACCTTACTACCAGACACCTCCACAACATCCATCCACATGTCCCCTGTGTCCTCTCCCACCCTGTCTGTCCCCCCTCCTAAGGGACACAAATGCATGCACTTGACACCCAACAGCCATCCACCTCATATTAGCACACTGCCCATGCACCTAAGTCCAGCAGAAGTACTCCTCCAACAACCACTCCCTCAACCTCCACTCCCATTCCTCCTCTCTCATCCCGCCCTACCGTCCCTAAGAAGCTTTTCCTTGCCCAACTTGACCTCTTCCATCCCCCTCCACCCCTGTCCTGCCAGTAAGAGCAGGGTCCCAACAACCCATCCCAGCACCTCAGCCAAACAGTCCACGGGGACAGTGGAGGCACCTCCTAGTCGTGGAGGCAAGAAAGTGAAGGATCCCACTCCACCTAACAGGAAAGTGAAGGATCCCACTCCACCAGCCACCAAAGTGAAGAATCCCACTCTACCAGCCAAGAAATGGAAGGATCCCACTCCACCAGCCAGGAAAGGGAAGGATCCCACTCCACCAGCCAGGATAGGGAAGGATTCCACTCCACCAGCCAGGAATAGTAAGGTTCCCACTCAACCACCAATGACAGCATTGGTTCCCACTCAACCACCAATGACAGCAGTGGTTCCCACTCAACCACCAATGACAGAAGAGGTTCCCACCCAACCACCAATGACAGTAATGGTTCCCACGCAACCTCCAGCAGAGGCTGCCCAGTGGACACCTCCCCAGCACAGACAATGAAGCCCTCACCTCCAACACAGGCTGCCCAGGAGACACCTCCCCCAGGAGAGACAATGGAGACCACACCTCCAGCAGAGGCTACCCAGGAGACACCTCCCCCAGCAGAGACAATGCAGTCCACACCTCCAGCAGCGGCTGCCCAGGGGACACCTCCCTCAGCAGAGGCAATGCTTTCCTCACCTCCAGCAGAGGCTGTCCAGAAGACACCTCCCACAGCAGTGACATGTAGCCCTCACCTCCAGAAGGGGGCATGTAGGCCACCCTCTAGGGACTGTTGTACAAGAAGCTCCCCACTTCAGAGACTGTGACCTTGGTCGTTTTATTACTATTACAGAAACACACTTCTAGAAAGTGAGCATTTCTCTGTGTTTATGACTCTGGTGTGTTGCAGGTTGACTCCAATCTACGTCTGGGCAGAGCGACAGCTGGGCTTTGTGCATACTTTTCAGACAGCCTGTACACAGGGAGGGTGGAGGTATCTCAGAGGTGCATCTGCATAATGAATAGTCTTCCTGGGCTGAGCGAAAGGAGAGGCAGTGCACACCTGCATTTGTAAAGGATGTGTCCTGGACTCACACAAAAGGTTTGTTTTCCCTCAACTGAATGTTTGGAGCCTGTGCTGGAGGAGAGAGGGGGCACTCCCAGAACCAGTTGTAACTGGTTGGAACCTCATCCCCTCTTCTTTGTGAAACACACTGTAAAACTGAGTATAAGAACAGGGGAGTTTTCCCCACAATATGGTGACATTTTGGAACTAGACACAGAATGCTGAAGGGACTTACCAGGAACTGCCATGGATTGCTGCTGCTGTGCTGACCTGTGACCTGCTTGGTAATGTGGAGGAACTGGCAACTGCCTGAATTCACCTTGTGCTGGCCTGCTGCTGGGCCCTGCTGCCCTGTGCTTCTTGAATACTTTGTCCCCCAGGGGAAGGGTGTTGTGGCCCCTGACCCCTGCAATGAGCAATGATCAGAAGCACATGAGGAGCACTTCTTCTTTGATCTACTGCCTGGAGGGTGCTCTGCATACTTTGGAACCAGCACTTGGAGAGAGCTTTGCTGTGGTGCCCTTTGCGCATGGTAAAGTGCATTTGTGGATCCCAGAATCACCTCAGTGACCAAGGCTTATGGAAGGGTCCTAGTGCTTTGAAGAGCACGTTGCCGTGCGCCTTTTTACCACCACAATCCATTATCTGAGCTCATCAGAGACGTGCTACATCTTGTGCCCCAAGGGCACGAGGGGGAGAAAACCAGAATGTAGTGCATCCTAAGAAGTGCCCCCAGGGTGAAGTGTGCCGATGGAGGCGCCACAGAGCACTTACAGGCACCCACTTGTGTGCCGATCACAGTTGAGGCCGGGTTGGCCTGTTTTCTACAGTGGGAACTGGGGCGGGGAAAGGTAGCCTCATCGGAAGCTCCCCTGGCCCCATGGAGCCCTTGTTTCTGTTCAGAAAAGAGGGGGGGAAGGAAGCCATACCTGAGGCTCCCCCAAACCTCACCGAGACCCTTATGATTCTTTGCAGAGACTGTGGGTGGGGCGGGAGTCTTGCCAGAGGCCCTCCCTTCAAGCCTCCAATCATTGTGCTGGCTTTGGCCCACACTCTGGAGGGCCAGTTGAGGCCAGGGGGGCCCAGAGATCGCAGGCCCCAGGAGGGGCCCATTAAAAACATTAGGGGGGGTGTAGGTTGCCCCTCTCCCCCCAAAATTGTTGCAGCCTCTGTTTAGGACAGTGGAGCAGCGGGTGCCCTCTTTGTTCACTTCTTGGCACCGGGAGTGCCTTGCCTCATGAAAACAGGTATTTTGAAAGGACATACATATTTCCTATGTTCCTTGTATGGACATTCATGATTTATATGTTTAACTGCCTAATTGTATGTTGTGTTACATATATGTGCTGGTGTTCCTGTTATGGGCACAACATGTTTTCTTGACTTGCCATATGTTTTATAATGCTCTCGGTAAAGGTATTGATGGTACTTTAATGAAAAATGCATTTATCTTGTAACGTTTTTCCTGACTTCTGCTTCTGTTGCAGAATAATAAGTAACCTGTGTGTTCTATGTGACTACTGCTTGTTCTGCAGAATAACTATTGTATAATGTTCTGACAACTGCTTGGGTAGCAGGATATTACTGACATGTTGTGTTTGGTCTAATAATTGCATTGCACACAATACAGTTCATTTTCATTTAACTTGGTGTTATGTTTCCTTTGTTTTGGGGATAGGGTGTCCCGTATGTTGTGTGTGTTGTGCAAACACTTTACACATTGCCTTTGGGATAGGCCTGAATGCTCATGCCAAGCTACCAAGGGGATGAGCAGGGGTTATCTTGGATGTATAAATCCCTTGCCCTGACTAGAGTTGGTGGGTTCTGCCTGGCTTAGGTACCTACCCTAGCCAACCAGAAACCCCATTTCTAACAGTTATAAACATTATGCATTACTGATGTCAAGGGTGTACTGGTTATTTGAGGGCTTGAATGCATGATCAGTGACAATCTGGGTTCTGTAATTCCTAAAACAACCAATGATTCATAGGATGGTCACACCTAAGGTTGTCTCTTTGGAAAAGGGCCTCAGTGGTGAAGATGGAAGACTGAATATATGCTGATGAAAGAGGAGCTGCCTGACATTGTGATGGAAATTTGTGACTCTGGGCCTGATTTGAATCTTGAAAGGTGTTACCTCACGGTGGCTTCTGAGGCGTACCTGAAAAGGCCCTCAAATCAAATGTTAGAAATGGGGTCTTTAGTTGGCAGTCAGTTTTCCCCTGTCCAAGTAAGGACCCTCACTCTAGCCAGGGTAAGTCACACGCAATCAAAATTATCCTGTGCCCACTCTCTGGTAGCTTGGCACTGTGCAATCAGGCTTAACTTAGAGGATAGCTTGGCACTGAGCAATCAGGCTTAACTTAGAAGGCAATGTGTAAATTATTTGTGCAATAAATCATGCAATAACACAGTAGAACACTACAAAAATACACCACACAGTGCTTAGAAAAATATATATAACATTTATCTGGTAAGATGCAGGTCAAAACGATCAAGGTTCAATAAGTATACATTGAGATATCACTGTAAAAATTATATAGTTTTTAAAAAAACAATAAATGTCTCTTGCAAGCACAAAGTACCTGGTTTGCGTTGAAAATCTCTGCAAGGAACTGCAGAAGAGGAGATGCATGGAAAACAGGGAAGTGTACCTCGATTTCTCGGGATACACATGACAATGCATCCTTTATTTTCCACACAGGGAAGGCTTTACGTCAATTTCCGGCACATGGACTTGGACAGTCAATGCCCCGGGGATGATGTGTTGAAATCTGGCGCTTGCAGGATGAAGTCACAGGGGCTACGTCAATCTGGTGGTCATTGCGTGGAAATTTCTACCGCACTGCAGGCACTGAGTCTATTCCTTTCAGCATTGTTCCAGCTCGGCTCTGCGTCGATCTAGTGGGTTGTGCGTCAACTTTCCGGTCGCTGAGCTGGTGCTGCGTCGATCTTCTCCTTGCAAAGTCAGGCTGCATCATTCTAGTTTGCCGTGCAGTGAATTTTTCACCACGATGCAGGCTGTGAGTCATTTTCTGCCAGCTGTGCGCCACTTTCTGGCGTCAAGGGAGTTCTTCTTGCAGGAATGAGGTCTTTTTGGTTCTGAGACTTCAGGGAACAGGAGGCAAGCTCTATCCAAGCCCTTGGAGAGTACTTCTCAGCACAGCCAGAGAGCAGCAAGGCAGCAGGGCAACAGCAAGGCAGCAGTCCTTCTCAGCAAACAGTCAGATGAGTCTTTTGGGCAGCCAGGCAGTTCTTCTTGGCAGGTTGCAGGTTCTTGTTCAGAGTTTTTTCTACAGGAAGTGTCTGTGACAAGAGTGTCTTGTCAAGAAGTGACTAAATTGTTAGGGTCAGAGACCCTGCTTAAATACCCAAATGTGCCTTTGAAGTGGGGCAGACTTCAAAGAGTGGCTTACAAGTGCACAAGGTCCCCTTTCAGTTCCATCCTGCCTGCCAGGGTCCCAGTAGGGGGTTTGGCAGTCCTTTGTGTGAGGGCAGGCTACTGTCCTTTGACATGTAAGTGTCAGGCCCTCCACCCTCCCCAGCCCAGGAAGAATCATTCAATATGCAGATGTATGCAAGTGTATCTGAGCATCCTGTGTTTGAGGTTTGTCTAAGTGAATGCACAAGGAATCTGTCAAATAAACCTAGCCAGACGTGGATTGGAAGGCTCAGAAGGATTTAAGTGTATAGAAATGCTCACTTTCTAAAAGAAGCATTTCTAAAATAGTAATATAAAATCCAACTACACCATTAAGCAGGATTTTGTGTCACCATTCTGGCCATACTAAATATGACCTGGCTACTCCTTTCAGATTAGGACATAGAGAACACATATGTTAATGTCCTGCCTTTTAGCTACATAGCACCCTGCCCTATAGGCTACCTAGGGCCTACATTAGAGGTGACTTATATGTAAAAAAAAAAGGGGGGAGTTTAAGGCTTGGCAAGTACTTCTAAATGCCAAGTCGAAGTGGTAGTGAAACTGCACACACAAGCACTGCAGTGGCAGGCCTGATACATGGTTAGGGAGCTACTTATTTGGGTGGCACAACCAGTGCTGCAGCCCACCAGTAGCATTTAATTTACAGGCCCGGGGCACATGTAGTGCACTTGATTAGGGACTTACAAGTAAAATAAATAAGAAGATTGGGTATTAGCCAATGTCATCATGTTTTTTAAGGAGAGAGCATATGCACTTTAACACTGATTAGCAGTGGTAAAGTGTGCAGAGTTCTAAAGCCAGCAAAAATGGGGTCAGAAAAACAAAAAGAAAAATGTTTGGGGGTGACCCTGCAGAAAGGCCATTTCAACGTGTTCCAACAGCCATACTTAGATGTATTGCGGCTGAGCCAAAGACCGCCACAACTGAGTGTACTCTATTGTGCCAGCTGCATCCTGCGGCGGTACGATAGACTTTAATGCAGAGAAATAGGCCAATGTTGCCATCTTAACAGCAGGATCACAAATGGCCTATTTAGATAACACAGTTGTGCTGGTGGTGTATCAGAGGTGGGCCCATGACGGCAGGAGTCCATCTTGGTACCCTTTCAGCATGGTATCATGGATGTGGCAATTGGTTGGATGCCAGCAGCCCACACCTGTTGTATATTGGACAATTGTTAGCACCTGCAAAACACACTATAAAACACGCTCCCTTTCAGACCATGATCCTTTGCCATTACACTGTAGCAGACCAGTTGGATGCAGGAACTGCTATACAGAAGCTATTTTTTCTGTGTTTCTCTACCTCTGTTTTTTTGTTAATGTTACTTTTTTGGAGTATCCTTCCTCTTTTTGGGTAGAATTATTCACGATGGTAGAGAGGAGAAATCCACGTTCACAGAGGGAGAGATGTCTGGCATGGTGGATGAAATCATTAGAGTAGAACCACAATTGTTGTACTTTGCATTTTAATTTGCACTGTCCATCTGATGATCAATGTCATTTTTACTATTAAGTTGAGTTTATCTAATGATTCGTAGCCTGCTTGGTCTTGGATTGGCCTAGTACTCTAATTTACTCATCACTGTGTTGGGTTGAATGTCTGGTACATGTAACATACAATTACTGAAATAACATTTTGTAATTCAGGACATCTCTATAACATCATCACTGGAGTTCACATCTGTGTAAATCACTCTTGCTGTGTAAAACAATGAAAATCACAGAAAGGCCTAATCATTCTTTCAGTCTGATTTTACTTTTTTATGTTGGCTCATTTGTTGCTAAAGACACATATGAGGTACAAACCAGATTATAATTTCATATTGTATGCTTTCTTCTCAGGTCCATCCCCCGGGCCAGTGTACCACCATCTGCCACTCAGGACACCCCCACTCCATACCAGGATCAAGACTTCAGTAAGGACTCTACTCCTGCAAGTCCGGATGGTCAGTAGCTGCATGGTCCATCTGGTATGTCTGGCCAGACATCACCAGTGAGTCACACTTGTCCCACATCTATGTCTTTCAACCCAGCTTCAACACCTCAGCCAATTGATTATTCCACTTCATGTGTCCAATGGAACATCACCCCAATCTCATGATCCCAGTCCGCTGCTGTTAAGACAATACCAACACCACCTCCAGTCGTGCCAGGACCCAGTGGGTCGGAGCACACTGCCTCCAGGGTACAGGGTAGTGGGGTAGGCATTGTATGTGGAAATCAGTGGGCCAGCAAAGTGAGGCCACTGGTGTCTTTGTCAGCCAGACCACCACAGATTAAGGGGGTCATTATGAACCCCGGTGGTTCAGCCTGCAATATTATGAACACATGCAGGCCGCCCGCCTGGCTGCCTCTGACAGGCAGCCTAACGGTGAACGGAATCATTATCCGACAAGGCACCGCTGCTGCCCCTCAGATAAGGATCCCTACTGCCACCAGCCTTTCCCTGGCGTGTTCCCTGCTAAGGATCGGCTGGCGGAAGGGGTGCTTTGGGTCCCCCCTGGGAGCCCCTGCACTGCCCATCCACTTGGCATGGGCAGTGCAGGGGCCCTTGTGCAGTGCCCCATCGCACAGCTCACTGCCCGATTTACGGGCAGTGATCTGTGCGACGGGTGCAGCTGCACCAGCCGCACAGAGGCATTGATGGCGGCTCCATGTGAAGCCGCCGGCAATGTCCCAGCCATGCATTCGGCTGGGCGGGTGGGCGGAAACAATGCCGCCGGCCCAGCAGAATGTTTTTATGTGGCCGCAGGTTCCCAGGGGGGCTGGCGGTCAGTTAAATGGCCGCCAGCCTGAACACGGTAGTAAACACCTCTGTGTTCATTATGAGGGCCTAAGTCCCAACACAGGATGGGCCATGTTGTTACTAAGCCCAGGAAGATCAAGGAGGTTCAGACAAAGCTCATGTCCGAAATACACAACCACAATGACAAGCTTAGCTCTCTTACTGGGGTGTTTTTTGACATCCATCACCACATGTGCAGGATTTTTCTCATAGCATTTGCCTTTGGTTGTGGTCCTTCTACATCTGGGCCAAGTACACCACTGCCAGACACAGTCAGGGAGGCCTTGCGACAGGACCACAAGAGGAGCCTGCTACTCCCACCCAGGTCCCGGCACCTGTGCCACCACCCCTTCCCCAGAGGGGATGGTCATCAAACAACCAGGAGAGGATGGCAAGACCCACACCACAACCTCTAAGAAACCCTAATTTTCTCCAAGGTTTGTCTAGCATTCACTCTCTGGACTATTTCAGGGACACATTTACCTTATTTGAGGACAGTTGTATTTTGTACTTTGTACTCCAAACAGTTTTAATCTCTACTACTATACTTTCATTCACCATGATAGACTTCTTTTATTAGTTCACTTTTTCATTATTTGAAACACCTTTCTGTTCATTTCTGTTGTGCAAAGAAATGATTTACAAGACTGTTTTTGCATTTGTTTTGGCATTTCATTTTTCATGTCTGTCTTCCACCATCATTTTGTCAAATCTTTTGTACAATTATTTGCAAGGGAAAATTATGAACGACGAAGAGGTAATGTGTTATCATCTCATTCAAATAAAACAAATTAAAATCCTAACATAGTGGTAAAATACATATGTAGGTAACAAGTCTTACACAAAATCCGAGCTGAGTTTCATAAACCATAAATTACCCCAATAGTCTGCGCCATTTATGGCTGGATGCTCCATGAAGTTAACACCAGAGAAGAAAGAAATACTGCATGGAAACAAATGAAATAGGCAGACTATCATTGAAGCATAACTTCAGTTGGAGCCATACACCCTGCCCTCACAATAGGAATCATATATCAATAACGCCATAGTCTATAGCATGGGAGCTACACAGTTTAAGGCCCCATGACCATTACAGGACAATCCGTGGTGTGCTACAAAAGGTCTATCAATTATGAGACACATCAACAGCTAACTCCACTGATCATAAATTGAAGATTTAGCTTGAAGAAAAGTATGTTATGGCTTGACATACACATGCAGGTTAAGTAGCACATATTGCCTTGATAGCAACATCACACAGAAAACAGGTTTGATCCAATCTCCGGAACTTCTATTCAATCACAGTGCAAGTTGTCTCCGTACAAGATCTGTGCATCCCAAGTGTGTGTCTGTCCCAGGATCAACACATGTTCAGTTTCTACTTTCCAACAGCAACATATCACGTTAAATGCCACAACTGTGAGATGTCCAAATAAAGATGATGTGGTGAAGGACCCTGAAACCGAATAACAAGGGAGAATTTATGATTTCACATGTTAAATTTGACTAACATGACAAGTTAGGAGGACACATAGACATATACATATATAGCACAAGCAAAGTTAATCTATGTCAATACCCACATTAGTCAATGTAGGGAAACTCTGATCCACTAACATCTTTGCCTTGTACTTTCCTGAACTGACCATTCCTACCAAATTACCATTGCAGACTGATATGTTTCCTATTTCACAAGTTGTTCTGACATTGGAGGACTATATGTAAAGGTAAACTTACACCCAGGTGAAGATGTGGTCAATAACATCTAGATGAAGGCCATTTCTTTCTTCTTCACAACTTTCATCTTCATTGGGTATTTCCACATCCTCACCCGGTAGCTCTTCACGGTCTCCCTCCTCTGCGATTATTGGTATGTTCCGTCGCTGCGCGATGTAATGGAGCATGCAGCTGGCAACCATGATTTGGCACACATTATTGGGTCAGTAGAGGAAGGCTCCACCAGTTTTACCGAGGCATGTAAACCTGGCCTTGAGGAGCCCAAAAGCCTGCTCCCCTGGCCTCTGTGTTCTTCCATGGGCCTCATTGAAGTGGAATTCCACTGGCTTTGATGAATTCGTCAGCAGCGCTAACAATCATGGTCTGTTAGGATAAGCTGAGTCTCCTACATGGATGCATCATATCAGTGGATTATTATTATATCAAGCCATTGTACATTACTAAACTAGGATTCAAGCAAATGATCCTCAAGTCATATTGTACTTACTAACAAGCCAGGCCCTCTAAAGTCCAAGTTATGTGATTTGCAGGGAAATTTTGCTATTCCGTAGTACAAATGAATCATGTATTGACCCAGGAAAGCATGCACACACATTTGATATGTATAAATCTGGTAAGCAGATAACTTAAAAATTGATGAAATGTAAGTTCTTCTGATTGAGGTAGACCTGTTCCCTTGCGTGTGATAGCATCAAGGCAATATGTGTGCCATGTATTGCTCCAACCACATATGTTAGTCCAGCCAAATCACAAAATTCTCCCTTCACAATGGCCAAATCCTGTTGTTGTGGGAACTGGGTGTAGTTGTTGATGTGTCTCACCATTGAAGGAAGGACTTAATGTAGCACCTTACTGAATGTAATGTGCTACAAGAAGTATTGCCACACTGTACTAAAGAAAGCCAGTGGCCGTTCAATTAAGTACTGCCATGAGTTTCGCTATTAATTGTATTGCTGTTGTATTCCTATTGTGGGGCAGAAGATCAGGCTTCAGAACTTCCTAATGACATCCCTTTCTTTCATGTTGGCAAGGTCTGGAAATTACCTGAAGAACAGAGGCCATTGTATCCCACCTATCCCAGGGTTCAATGGAATGCTGGTATGGAAAGGGAAATCAACTAAAAAGGTCACACCATACTTTGATGAATAACACATATCTTAAGTCTAGGTAATGTTAGGAATGTCATTGTGCCATACATGTACACAAATTGTTATCTAAATTTGTGGACTTCAAAACTCATTTTTCATTTTTGTTTTTAAATAATCTGCAAATAATAAATTTGATGTGTATTATTTGCCGTCAACTAAGGTATTAATTCTCCCATGTCACTATTGATGTCAAACACAGTCACAATTCACTTTTTAATGTGTCATATTTTGCCAAAAAGAGTGTCATTCATATCTGTCATTTGTATAGACACTTGCCTCCTTTTTGAGTGCTGGTGATGCACTACAAATTGAACAATACACAGCTTTGTAAGCTAGAATAGGGAATTTATACTAGTTGAGGAAATGCCAAATTCAGCGATTACTAGTCCCACTTTACTCACTGACCTCTCCCACCATCACAATTTTTTTCCAACAAATGTATTCACATTAAGGAAAGGCAATTTGACGTACTCTACTGAAGACTAAGGCAGAGGGATTAGGCGGTAGGTAGAGCTTTTGCTACAGAATAGAGGGGTGTCACTGATCATCGATTCATAATTTGCCTAAGCGTTGGCTTATTTAGCCACTGTATAGCCAAAAGTCTAAAGGGTAAAATCTGAACAGACGTAAAATAAATCTGTTAGGGGAAACCATGAAATATACTTTGGAAACACTTCAAATGTCCATAAAAATGTGGCATATGCCAAGAATGCATAGAAGAACTTAGGAAAGAATAAAGGAGTGAAGTACTTAGGGCTGACATCTTCGTTCACGGTTGGTGAAACGCCATGGGCAGGGAGAGGTGGATGAATGATGATGGGTGGAATACATATCTGCCTCATTGAACAAATACTGTGAGTCAAGGGATAAGTACACAAATTAAAATACCCCCACTTTGAATCATAGCTTTGATAACCATAAGAGAGAAAGTAAGCAAAGTAGGAGAGCAGCATGCCCCTGTACAGCACAGCTCCCTTGCTTATCCACCCAAGCAATAATTCAATCACCCTTTCATTCTTCCTACTATATTCATCCACAGCCACCACAGCTTTACTTTCTCTCATCCAGTCTTTCACCAAAACTCACAATCCATTATCCATCCATTCATTATCCACTATTCACCCTTTCTTTCAATCATCCTTTCAGCCATCCATCCATGTATCGAATACACACCCATGCACCCTTTCACCCACCCACGCATCTGTTTCTTTTACTCATTTCAATCATCATTTCTTTTAATCTTTCACTCTTTCCTGTTTCCATCAAGCCATCATTTTTAGAGTATATTATTTGTTTTTTTTCTGAGCTGCAGAATGAAGAGGCCATACGTAATCCAACCACTACTGTAACTGGTAACACCGGGGTTCATGACACCTGTGTAGCTAGTGAGAAATAGTAACTGTCAATAAGCAAGCAATGTGACTTACCACTCACATTCCCTGCCGCTACTTCTCCCACTGCTCCATCTGTTCCTGCAGTGGAACCTGAGATTGCTCCACTGGAGGCTGGTGTGGTTAGACAAAACAATTATTACTTTTTTAGATGCCAGGTACACCTTCCCTTAATTATTAAATTTAAAAAATGCAACCACAATACATCGCTACAGTTTGGTTAGCACTATAGTATCTTCTATCAGAAATATCACTCTCGGCATTGTGTTGGTTCACAATGTTGGAAGAGCCAGGTAGTCATGCCAACCAAAAACTTTGCGTGTTGGGGGAGCAGAGCTATAGCCTTTGATGATGATGATTCGGAATTATTGAAGCTCAATGAAGGGGTGGACTAAAAGTGGTCAATTATGGATGAAATAAAAGATAATGCAAGTATAGCAGGAATTAAACAAAAATGGGATAGGGGAGTGGGAAAAGGAGACAGTATAAAATAAAGCAAACAAGGCAACATTAAAAGTAGTAAAATAGTGGGCAGAGGTAAAGGTTATGGAAATAATAATAATAATAATAATAATAATAAATAAAAGGGCTTACAGGGATAAGGAAAGCCCTCAGCATTGGCACTGGTGGTTGGCACCTCCGTGGTGCCACTCTTCTTGCCCTCGGTTGCTGATGTAATAAATGAAGATACAAAAATAGACTAGTGGTACAGTTAATACCCACAAAATTATTAAAACAGGCAAATGCAGTAACATTATACTCACCTAAATCTGATCACCTATGATACTAGTATGATCAACTATTGTTGAGTTGCTATACTCCTACAATCCCTATTCTGAATTTCCTTAAAAACTACATTTGGTAACAATATATTGCAATAAATGAACTTTGATTCTGTTCTCATTTCTCAACCCCGTCGATTGACCAACTCTGTCTCCCTTTTTTGCAATGCATAGATGTACACTAGTACTACATATCACTGAGAAATTGATTGGGACTGTATGAGCTACTTAAAGAAAATAGAATGCTAACTCATTGTTTTATCACTAATTAATTATAAGTTAGTGCAGAAAGGCCATTTCAACGTGTTCCAACAGCCATACTTAGATGTATTGCGGCTGAGCCAAAGACCGCCACAACTAAGTGTACTCTATTGTGCCAGCTGCATCCTGCGGCGGTACGATAGACTTTAATGCAGAGAAATAGGCCAATGTTGCCATATTAACAGCAGGATCACAAATGGCCTATTTAGATAACACAGTTGTGCTGGTGGTGTATCAGAGGTGGGCCCATGACGGCAGGAGTCCATCTTGGTACCCTTTCAGCATGGTATCATGGATGTGGCAATTGGTTGGATGCCAGCAACCCACACCTGTTGTATATTGGACAATTGTTAGCACCTGCAAAACACACTATAAAACACGCTCCCTTTCAGACCATGATCCTTTGCCATTACACTGTAGCAGACCAGTTGGATGCAGGAACTGCTATACAGAAGCTATTTTTTCTGTGTTTCTCTACCTCTGTTTTTTTGTTAATGTTACTTTTTTGGAGTATCCTTCCTCTTTTTGGGTAGAATTATTCACGATGGTAGAGAGGAGAAATCCACGTTCACAGAGGGAGAGATGTCTGGCATGGTGGATGAAATCATTAGAGTAGAACCACAATTGTTGTACTTTGCATTTTAATTTGCACTGTCCATCTGATGATCAATGTCATTTTTACTATTAAGTTGAGTTTATCTAATGATTTGTAGCCTGCTTGGTCTTGGATTGGCCTAGTACTCTAATTTACTCATCACTGTGTTGGGTTGAATGTCTGGTACATGTAACATACAATTACTGAAATAACATTTTGTAATTCAGGACATCTCTATAACATCATCACTGGAGTTCACATCTGTGTAAATCACTCTTGCTGTATAAAACAATGAAAATCACAGAAAGGCCTAATCATTCTTTCAGTCTGATTTTACTTTTTTATGTTGGCTCATTTGTTGCTAAAGACACATATGAGGTACAAACCAGATTATAATTTCATATTGTATGCTTTCTTCTCAGGTCCATCCCCCGGGCCAGTGTACCACCATCTGCCACTCAGGACACCCCCACTCCCTCCATACCAGGATCAAGACTTCAGTAAGGACTCTACTCCTGCAAGTCCGGATGGTCAGTAGCTGCATGGTCCATCTGGTATGTCTGGCCAGACATCACCAGTGAGTCACACTTGTCCCACATCTATGTCTTTCAACCCAGCTTCAACACCTCAGCCAATTGATTATTCCACTTCATGTGTCCAATGGAACATCACCCCAATCTCATGATCCCAGTCCGCTGCTGTTAAGACAATACCAACACCACCTCCAGTCGTGCCAGGACCCAGTGGGTCGGAGCACACTGCCTCCAGGGTACAGGGTAGTGGGGTAGGCATTGTATGTGGAAATCAGTGGGCCAGCAAAGTGAGGCCACTGGTGTCTTTGTCAGCCAGACCACCACAGATTAAGGGGGTCATTATGAACCCCGGTGGTTCAGCCTGCAATATTATGAACACATGCGGGCCGCCCGCCTGGCTGCCTCCGACAGGCAGCCTAACGGTGAACGGAATCATTATCCGACAAGGCACCGCTGCTGCCCCTCAGATAAGGATCCCTACTGCCACCAGCCTTTCCCTGGCGTGTTCCCTGCTAAGGATCGGCTGGCGGAAGGGGTGCTTTGGGTCCCCCCTGGGAGCCCCTGCACTGCCCATCCACTTGGCATGGGCAGTGCAGGGGCCCGTGTGCAGTGCCCCATCGCACAGCTCACTGCCCGATTTACGGGCAGTGATCTGTGCGACGGGTGCAGCTGCACCAGCCGCACAGAGGCATTGATGGCGGCTCCATGTGAAGCCGCCGGCAATGTCCCAGCCATGCATTCGGCTGGGCGGGCGGGCGGAAACAATGCCGCCGGCCCAGCAGAATGTTTTTATGTGGCCGCAGGTTCCCAGGGGGGCTGGCGGTCAGTTAAATGGCCGCCAGCCTGAACACGGTAGTAAACACCGCTGTGTTCATTATGAGGGCCTAAGTCCCAACACAGGATGGGCCATGTTGTTACTAAGCCCAGGAAGATCAAGGAGGTTCAGACAAAGCTCATGTCCGAAATACACAACCACAATGACAAGCTTAGCTCTCTTACTGGGGTGTTTTTTGACATCCATCACCACATGTGCAGGATTTTTCTCATAGCATTTGCCTTTGGTTGTGGTCCTTCTACATCTGGGCCAAGTACACCACTGCCAGACACAGTCAGGGAGGCCTTGCGACAGGACCACAAGAGGAGCCTGCTACTCCCACCCAGGTCCCGGCACCTGTGCCACCACCCCTTCCCCAGAGGGGATGGTCATCAAACAACCAGGAGAGGATGGCAAGACCCACACCACAACCTCTAAGAAACCCTAATTTTCTCCAAGGTTTGTCTAGCATTCACTCTCTGGACTATTTCAGGGACACATTTACCTTATTTGAGTACAGTTGTATTTTGTACTTTGTACTCCAAACAGTTTTAATCTCTACTACTATACTTTCATTCACCATGATAGACTTCTTTTATTAGTTCACTTTTTCATTATTTGAAACACCTTTCTGTTCATTTCTGTTGTGCAAAGAAATGATTTACAAGACTGTTTTTGCATTTGTTTTGGCATTTCATTTTTCATGTCTGTCTTCCACCATCATTTTGTCAAATCTTTTGTACAATTATTTGCAAGGGAAAATTATGAATGACGAAGAGGTAATGTGTTATCATCTCATTCAAATAAAACAAATTAAAATCCTAACATAGTGGTAAAATACATATGTAGGTAACAAGTCTTACACAAAATCCGAGCTGAGTTTCATAAACCATAAATTACCCCAATAGTCTGCGCCATTTATGGCTGGATGCTCCATGAAGTTAACACCAGAGAAGAAAGAAATACTGCATGGAAACAAATGAAATAGGCAGACTATCATTGAAGCATAACTTCAGTTGGAGCCATACACCCTGCCCTCACAATAGGAATCATATATCAATAACGCCATAGTCTATAGCATGTGAGCTACACAGTTTAAAGCCCCATGATCATTACAGGACAATCCGTGGTGTGCTACAAAAGGTCGATCAATTATGAGACACATCAACAGCTAACTCCACTGATCATAAATTGAAGATTTAGCTTGAAGAAAAGTATGTTATGGCTTGACATACACATGCAGGTTAAGTAGCACATATTGCCTTGATAGCAACATCACACAGAAAACAGGTTTGATCCAATATCCGGAACTTCTATTCAATCACAGTGCAAGTTGTCTCCGTACAAGATCTGTGCATCCCAAGTGTGTGTCTGTCCCAGGATCAACACATGTTCAGTTTCTACTTTCCAACAGCAACATATCACGTTAAATGCCACAACTGTGATATGTCCAAATAAAGATGATGTGGTGAAGGACCCTGAAACCGAATAACAAGGGAGAATTTATGATTTCACATGTTAAATTTGACTCACATGACAAGTTAGGAGGACACATAGACATATACATATATAGCACAAGCAAAGTTAATCTATGTCAATACCCACATTAGTCAATGTAGGGAAACTCTGATCCACTAACATCTTTGCCTTGTACTTTCCTGAACTGACCATTCCTACCAAATTACCATTGCAGACTGATATGTTTCCTATTTCACAAGTTGTTCTGACATTGGAGGACTATATGTAAAGGTAAACTTACACCCAGGTGAAGATGTGGTCAATAACATCTAGATGAAGGCCATTTCTTTCTTCTTCACAACTTTCATCTTCATTGGGTATTTCCACATCCTCACCCGGTAGCTCTTCACGGTCTCCCTCCTCTGCGATTATTGGTATGTTCCGTCGCTGCGCGATGTAATGGAGCATGCAGCTGGCAACCATGATTTGGCACACATTATTGGGACAGTAGAGGAAGGCTCCACCAGTTTTGCCGAGGCATGTAAACCTGGCCTTGAGGAGCCCAAAAGCCTGCTCCCCTGGCCTCTGTGTTCTTCCATGGGCCTCATTGAAGTGGAATTCCACTGGCTTTGATGAATTCCTCAGCAGCGCTAACAATCATGGTCTGTTAGGATAAGCTGAGTCTCCTACATGGATGCATCATATCAGTGGATTATCATTATATCAAGCCATTGTACATTACTAAACTAGGATTCAAGCAAATGATCCTCAAGTCATATTGTACTTACTAACAAGCCAGGCCCTCTAAAGTCCAAGTTATGTGATTTGCAGGGAAATTGTGCTATTCCGTAGTACAAATGAATCATGTATTGACCCAGGAAAGCATGCACACACATTTGATATGTATAAATCTGGTAAGCAGATAACTTAAAAATTGATGAAATGTAAGTTCTTCTGATTGAGGTAGACCTGTTCCCTTGCGTGTGATAGCATCAAGGCAATATGTGTGCCATGTATTGCTCCAACCACATATGTTAGTCCAGCCAAATCACAAAATTCTCCCTTCACAATGGCCAAATCCTGTTGTTGTGGGAACTGGGTGTAGTTGTTGATGTGTCTCACCATTGAAGGAAGGACTTATTGTAGCACCTTACTGAATGTAATGTGCTACAAGAAGTATTGCCACACTGTACTAAAGAAAGCCAGTGGCTGTTCAATTAAGTACTGCCATGAGTTTCGCTATTAATTGTATTGCTGTTGTATTCCTATTGTGGGGCAGAAGATCAGGCTTCAGAACTTCCTAATGACATCCCTTTCTTTCATGTTGGCAAGGTCTGGAAATTACCTGAAGAACAGAGGCCATTGTATCCCACCTATCCCAGGGTTCAATGGTATGCTGGTATGGAAAGGGAAATCAACTAAAAAGGTCACACCATACTTTGATGAATAACACATATCTTAAGTCTAGGTAATGTTAGGAATGTCATTGTGCCATACATGTACACAAATTGTTATCTAAATTTTTGGACTTCAAAACTCATTTTTCATTTTTGTTTTTAAATAATCTGCAAATAATAAATTGGATGTGTATTATTTGCCGTCAACTAAGGTATTAATTCTCCCATGTCACTATTGATGTCAAACACAGTCACAATTCACTTTTTAATGTGTCATATTTTGCCAAAAAAGAGTGTCATTCATATCTGTCATTTGTATAGACACTTGCCTCCTTTTTGAGTGCTGGTGATGCACTACAAATTGAACAATACACAGCTTTGTAAGCTAGAATAGGGAATTTATACTAGTTGAGGAAATGCCAAATTGAGCGATTACTGGTCCCACTTTACTCACTGACCTCTCCCACCATCACAATTTTTTTCCAACAAATGTATTCACATTAAGGAAAGGCAATTTGACGTACTCTACTGAAGACTAAGGCAGAGGGATTAGGCGGTAGGTAGAGCTTTTGCTACAGAATAGAGGGGTGTCACTGATCATCGATTCATAATTTGCCTAAGCGTTGGCTTATTTAGCCACTCTATAGCCAAAAGTCTAAAGGGTAAAATCTGAACAGACGTAAAATAAATCTGTTAGGGGAAACCATGAAATATACTTTGGAAACACTTCAAATGTCCATAAAAATGTGGCATATGCCAAGAATGCATAGAGGAACTTAGGAAAGAATAAAGGAGTGAAGTACTTAGGGCTGACATCTTCGTTCACGGTTGGTGAAACGCCATGGGCAGGGAGTGGCGGATGAATGATGATGGGTGGAATACATATCTGCCTCATTGAACAAATACTGTGAGTCAAGGGATAAGTACACAAATTAAAATACCCCCACTTTGAATCATAGCTTTGATAACCATAAGAGAGAAAGTAAGCAAAGTAGGAGAGCAGCATGCCCCTCTACAGCACAGCTCTCTTGCTTATCCACCCAAGCAATAATTCAATCACCCTTTCATTCTTCCTACTATATTCATCCACAGCCACCACAGCTTTACTTTCTCTCATCCAGTCTTTCACCAAAACTCACAATCCATTAGCCACCCATTCATTATCCACTATTCACCCTTTCTTTCAATCATCCTTTCAGCCATCCATCCATGTATCGAATACACACCCATGCACCCTTTCACCCACCCACGCATCTGTTTCTTTTACTCATTTCACTCATCATTTCTTTTAATCTTTCACTCTTTCCTGTTTCCATCAAGCCATCATTTTTAGAGTATATTATTTGTTTTTTTTCTGAGCTGCAGAATGAAGAGGCCATACGTAATCCAACCACTACTGTAACTGGTAACACCAGGGTTCATGACACCTGTGTAGCTAGTGAGAAATAGTAACTGTCAATAAGCAAGCAATGAGACTTACCACTCCCATTCCCTGCCGCTACTTCTCCCACTGCTCCATCTGTTCCTGCAGTGGAACCTGAGATTGCTCCACTGGTGGTCGGTGTGGTTAGACAAAACAATTATTACTTTTTTAGATGCCAGGTACACCTTCCCTTAATTATTAAATTTAAAAAATGCAACCACAATACATCGCTACAGTTTGGTTAGCACTATAGTATCATCTATCAGAAATATCGCTCTCGGCATTGTGTTGGTTCACAATGTTGGAAGAGCCAGGTAGTCATGCCAACCAAAAACTTTGCGTGATGGGGGAGCAGAGCTATAGCCTTTGATGATGATGATTCGGAATTATTGAAGCTCAATGAAGGGGTGGACTAAAAGTGGTCAATTATGGATGAAATAAAAGATAATGCAAGTATAGCAGGAATTAAACAAAAATGGGATAGGGGAGTGGGAAAAGGAGACAGTATAAAATAAAGCAAACAAGAAAACATTAAAAGTAGTAAAATAGTGGGCAGAGGTAAAGGTTATGGAAATAATAATAATAATAATAATAATAATAATAATAATAATAATAATAATAATAATAATAATAATAATAATAATAATAATAAATAAAAGGGCTTACAGGGATAAGGAAAGCCCTCAGCATCGGCACTGGTGGTTGGCACCTCCGTGGTGCCACTCTTCTTGCCCTCGGTTGCTGATGTAATAAATGAAGATACAAAAATAGACTAGTGGTACAGTTAATACCCACAAAATTATTAAAACAGGCAAATGCAGTAACATTATACTTACCTAAATCTGATCACCTATGATACTAGTATGATCAACTATTGTTGAGTTGCTATACTCCTACAATCCCTATTCTGAATTTCCTTAAAAACTACATTTGGTAACAATATATTGCAATAAATGAACTTTGATTCTGTTCTCATTTCTCAACCCGGTCGATTGACCAACTCTGTCTCCCTTTTTTGCAATGCATAGATGTACACTAGTACTACATATCACTGAGAAATTGATTGGGACTGTATGAGCTACTTAAAGAAAATAGAATGCTAACTCATTGTTTTATCACTAATTAATTATGGTGACAGGAGGACAGAGGAGTCTGCATTGCAATGGTTTCTGAAATAATCAGCCAAAGCGTACGCTGACATGTACAATGATATAGAGCCGAGGACCTGCTTAGCTCTAACTGGATCACATAATTATATTCTTAATGTAAACTAAATGTAACTTAGCTCTGAGGGTGACCAGCATGCTATTCAGAAACAAAGGTTAGCACAGTAGAACACAAACACACTATAATAGTTGATACGCATGAGCCCTGGAATCTCTATGTCTAGCAGATCAATCAGGTCGTGCTTGCAGTCGATGATATCAGCCCAGCAGTGAGCCAGATGCTAGGTGGTGCTCTGGACCTGAGTGGTGTGCCAAAAACACCTGTGCCCCCTCGCCGAAAGCACCCGATGCTCCAGCAGGGGATATCCACTGCCAGGCTTCATTCCTGCTGGCAGCATCAATGGGGAGGTGGCGCTGAATGCACAAAACCAGTAGGGTCACCTCCACCTCACAAAAGCCGGGCCAGGGCTGCACCCCTTGGAGGTGTCACTGCCCGTAAGGTAGATGGCTATTGTTGGCTGTCCGGGGGAGGGATAGGGCTGGCACTGCCACTCTCCTGTTCGTTGGTGCCACCCTGCTCTTCCATAGCGCCGGGTGGTGGGGTGAAGAAAAGAAAAGGAGGAGAAAAAAGGGAGTATGAAATAGGAATAACTAAGGAAGTAAAGGGAAAAATAAAAAACCCCAAAAGTCACAAAAAGCACAAAAAAATCCCAAAACGTAAACTACACAGACACAAATAGACATACTAATGCAATACATAAAAATGAGGGATAGATTAATTAGGAGTTTAGAGGATTTAAAATATTATCAAAGGATGAAAAAAACAGGCCCAGCTCCATAAACAGAGTAAAAAACAAGATGGCTGCACCAAAATGAACCATGTGGTGCCGGTCACGTGTGAGTTTGAACATGAGAATGTACCCCAATTTTGTTTGACATTAAATGCAATGTGAACGGGTGCGATGGGGAAACTCTGCCCGCCTGCAGAATTCTGCATAGCACTTCACAGAGTTCTGTGTAGCACAACTCCAAACACTCTGCCCAAGCCCCCAAAAGACACATCCAAACACACATACATACTGAACACAAATGTCCACACTCACCTGCACAACAGACACCCAGTAAAAACACAAAGTCAATCATACAGCTCATACACCAGACCCACAGACACTCACACCTTCAAAAAATACATGCACATCAGACACTACCACTCCCTGTTTCTCTCAACCTTAACTCCCTGCCCAAGGAAGACCTTCTTTTTTTCCTCACCCTGATCCCTTTCACATCCCAACTCACCCCTCCCAAATGTGTTTCCCCCCTTCCACTCCCTAACCTACCCTTTCCACATCCCAAACCACCCAAGTCAAATGTAAATCAACCGCTCCTAAATGTCTTTCCACTCCTTTCACACCCCTACCCATCCCTTCCAAACCCCAACCCACCCCTTCCAAATCCCAACCCATAAATTTTAAATCCCAACCCACACCTTCCAAATCCCAACTCACTCCTACCAAGCCCAAATTCACCCCACCTTGGAGGGATGGGTAACATCACTGAGGTGCCTGCTCTTTGCCCCAACAATGCCCTCCCAGAGGAGGTTTATTTTGACAGTGAGGCAAGTTGTAGGAATAAACACACACTATGGACTACAGGCCTACAGCCTATATTTTTTTCTGTTTAATTCATTTTCTTTGCATTTCTATAAAACATATAAGACTGCCTGTCCTGGCCTTGTTTAATGATTGTTACTAATTGTTACTAATTGTTTGCTGATAATGTCATTTATGCTATTTTGTGTGCCATGCACTTACTCTCATTTATGACAGTGCCAAGCACAAGTTGCATAGTTTAGCATTTTGTTTTAAATGCATACATTAGTGTTGTACATTTGTGTTGGACATGTTAGTTTTGGTGCAAGCATTCATCCTGTTACTGGACACCAAAACAATATGTGTTTCTGTTATTGTGACTGGAGAGTGCATGTGTGTTTATTTTGACATGATGGTTCAATGATATGCACATATGCACTACACAGAGAACCTACTACTTTACGGTTAACTGACATCTAATGTGTATCATATATTGCACACAGCAAGGGGGCATGTGACCTTCATATATCTCTCCCATGTTCGAAGATTAGAGGTAAGATTGGTAGTGCATTCTGTGTAAACCCACTTGTAGCAAGTTGTAGTGCAATTGCTACATTATCATTAGAATGAGTTGTTCCTATTGGCTATACTGTTTCACTTTATGATTTTGAATTTATTGGGAAATTATTGCACACACCTTTCTGGACACATTTCTAATTGTGATTACTGTGACTTTTTGCATAGGTGTCCTTTGCCATGAAGGCAGTTTGTACCAGATTGTTGGGTGCTACTAAGATCTCAATGTGTGCTATAATACAATTTTCTAATTACAATATTACACACATATGTATTCCGTATCATTATAGTGTTGTTTGCAAAAAGTTTTTACCCATACACAAGTCCAACACTACTGTACAGCAGCAATTCCGAGGATGACAGGTAGAACAGTAACTTACCTTCTGTTCTGCCAACAATGGGGTTGATTTCCTTTTTTGTCCAGGAGAAGCAGCAACAGCAGGATTTGTGTGACCAGATTCATGGCAGCAGGAAATGGGAAAAGTGGAAAAAAATTAGTTTTTTCCTTTTGTCCCGCCCAATCTGCCAACTCAGGTATGGAGGTTTAGCCGCCACAGTTGAGTCAACAGGAATGCACACTGTGATTGGCTCATTGGGAAAAGGGGATGGAGTCCTGCCACCAGCCGCTTTTGCCTATGGTGCCGTCGACATGTGTGGAGGTTTTTGGCGGTGTCAGCAGTCAGTAGGTGATCCTTTGCCTATGCTCCCACTAAAATCTGAATAGGGTGGGTGGACCATCATGATGGTGGATGGGTTTTTAGTGAAAAACTGGATGGTAGGACTGTTACTGCCAATATCTAAATCAGGCCCTAAATCAAAAAAGGAGACCACACACTTTATACAAAAGTTCATTATTTTGTCACAAGATGTTGGCGATGTCAATATTGTTCTGCAATTTAACAAATGGTGGGTGGTACATAGAGTCAAAACTTTCAACAACTGTCTTTAATTTTGTTGTTGCTTAACGTTCACCTTTTGTTACTAACCAAAACTACTGTCCACACGCAGCAGATGTGGGTTGAGATTTTAACCAGAACACACTTCTGTCCCAGGTGCTGGGTATGGTTTTGACCAAAAGGGACTTCTGATAAAGTAAATGTTGGGGCTGATGCGTGAAGAGAAAAAGCAAACAATTGAGAGGAAGAGGGAGAGAGAAAGGAGAGCTAAAAAGATAGATTCAAAGACAGACACAGAGAGAGACAGAAAGAGATCAACAAAGAGAACAAAGAAACTAGGTACCTCAATAGCTAGATGACCGTGAGAGACATAGGGGGTCATTCTGACTCCCGCCGGCCGCGGTAACCGCCCGGCCGGCGGGAGCCGCTAGAATACCCTACGCGGTCAGAAGACCGCCGCGGTAATTCTGAGTTTCCAGCTGGGTTGGCGGGCGACCGCCAGAAGGCCGTCCGCCAGCCCAGCGGGAAACCCCCTTCCGGAGTGGAAGGGGTGTGACGGGTGCAGTTGCACCCGTCGCGATTTTCAGTGTCTGCTTGGCAGACACTGAAAATCTTGGTGGGGCCCTGTTAGGGGGCCCCTGCAGTGCCCATGCCATTGGCATGGGCACTGCAGGGGCCCCCAGGGGCCCCACGACACCCGTTACCGCCAGCCAGGTTCTGGCGGTCAAAACCGCCAGAACCAGGCTGGCGGGAAGGGGGTCGGAATCCCCATGGCGGCGCTGCATGCAGCGCCGCCATGGAGGATTCCCCTGGGCAGCGGGAAACTGGCGGGACACCGCCGGTTTCCCGTATGGGAGCACCGCCAGCCTGTTGGCGGTGCTCCCGCGGTCGTTGGCCCTGGCGGTCCATGACCGCCAGGGTCAGAATGACCCCCATAATGAGTGAGAGAGAGGGATATAGTCATAGACCGCCGCGGTAATTCTGAGTTTCCAGCTGGGTTGGCGGGTGACCGCCAGAAGGCCGCCCGCCAGCCCAGCGGGAAACCCCCTTCCGGAGTGGAAGGGGTGTGACGGGTGCAGTTGCACCCGTCGCGATTTTCAGTGTCTGCTTGGCAGACACTGAAAATCTTGGTGGGGCCCTGTTAGGGGGCCCCTGCAGTGCCCATGCCATTGGCATGGGCACTGCAGGGGCCCCCAGGGGCCCCACGACACCCGTTACCGCCAGCCAGGTTCTGGTGGTCAAAACCGCCAGAACCAGGCTGGCGGGAAGGGGGTCGGAATCCCCATGGCGGCGCTGCATGCAGCGCCGCCATGGAGGATTCCCCTGGGCAGCGGGAAACTGGCGGGACACCGCCGGTTTCCCGTATCTGACCGCGGCTGTACCGCCGCGGTCAGAATGCCCATGGGAGCACCGCCAGCCTGTTGGCGGTGCTCCCGCGGTCGTTGGCCCTGGCGGTCCATGACCGCCAGGGTCAGAATGACCCCCATAATGAGTGAGAGAGAGGGATATAGTCATAGATCTAGATAGACAGATAGGGATGGAAAGAAACAGATGGAGAGATAAAGATGGTGATAGAAAGAGACAGACATAGAAAGCTAATTATAGAGAATAATGCGTACAGCGAGATGCAAAGAGGTATAGATAGTGAGAGAAACAGATAGATAGATAGATAGATAGATAGATAGATAGATAGATAGATAGATAGATAGATAGATAGATAGATATGCTACTTGCCTAACGTTCCTTCTGATGGATACAAAGATACACCACAGAATCCATAGAATAATTTATCTAAGACTCTATGTTCAGGTATGGACACATACCATAATTGGGGTCTGGGTCATCCGCTGTCCAAACTATGGACAACCGTTTCTAGTAGCCTCAATATTATCACATACTGGAACATATATAGCAGGAAGTGTCCTTCAGAAGCTGCCACATCCTTAACTTGAAAAAGGAAGCCAAAGGTGTAAAAACCTCCTTACCTGAAAAAGAATTCAAAAGATTGAAGAAAACCAGTGATCCAGAGTCAAAGAATAGAATTATTCATGATAATATAGTCAGGATCAGCAAGTGGAGGGATGGAGGAAATAAACTGCCTTGTTTCAACACTCCCTCCAACAAGAAAGGCACCTTTATATAATAAAAAATGCAGGAAAAGGGTATGACATCAATACAACACATGACAGGAAAAACAATGGCTCGAGAAAGTCAGGAACAAACCAAGGTAGAAGCAGCTATGATAGTAATGTTAAAAATATAAAAACATACTGTAACAGTGTAATAAGTATATTTTCTATTTTTAATAAATTTAAATATGCACAAAAAGTCTACAAAAGTGCATGGTAATACCTACAGATTACTGTGGAGTTCTCCTTAGACTGCTAAAAAACATATAGAAGATTATAATTATATTTCTCCTCCTATTATCTCTTTAATAAAGTGGGCAGCAATAAAACTTACTACTCACCTACATCTAAGAACCTCACATAGAAAACAGTGCAGCCCAGACCACAAAACTGTGATAAAAACTACAAGGCTGCCTTCTATCTTTGGTAAACACAACCATTAGCCAATCACATACTGACTTCTTACCCACATGTCCCTCAGTACACTGCAAACTTACAGCGGCACTACTCAAAATGACCATTTACACCTCATATTGTATATTCATGCCACAATATATACACATATTTTCACAAAACACTATGGGGCTTATTCTAACTTTGGAGGAGGTGTTAATCCGTCCCAAAAGTGACGGAAAAGTGACGGATTTACCACCAGCCGTATTACGAGTCCATTATATCCTATGGAACTCGTAATACGGCTGGTGGTATATCCGTCACTTTACCGTCACTTTTGGGACGGATTAACACTCCTCCAAAGTTAGAATAACCCCCTATATCTGTTTCAATTAACACACTCCATTCTATGAATCAGTATTTGTAAAGAGCAGAACTATCACCCCCAGGGGCATCTGCGCACTGGGGGTGTGAGGTCTCAGTCAAAGAGCCAGGTCAAGTCCACAATGGAAGGCACTATTTGTAGGTAGAGGGGCACATTGTTTCAAGGCTTGGTGGTGATGTAAGAGAAGGAAAAGCCACAGCTGAGACAGATGTGTGGGGTGTGTGCGAGAACCCGGGAGGTGGAGTGCAGGTCTCTGGCAGGTTGATGGAAGTTCAGGAGATGTATGCTGGTCCTTGATCATGTGAGGCTTTGTAGGAGTATGTGAGGATCTTGAACTGGTATCTCTTTTTGATGGGGAGCCAGTGGAGGCTTATGAGTTCTGTATGGTCTAGAGTCTGTTGAGGAGTTGGGTGGAGATGCCAGAATGGTGTGCATTGGTGTAGTCCAGGCAACTGGTGATGAGGGCCTGGGTGATGATCTTTCTAGTGTTGATTGGGATCCATCTGAAGATTCTGTGGGGCATGTGGAGAGTATGGAAGTCGAAACAGTTGACTGCATTGATTTGTCACCTCATGTTGAATTTGCTGTTGAGGATGATGCAGAGGTTGCATGCGTGGCCTGTGGGAATGGATGGGAGTCTGAGTTTGAATGGCCACCAGCTGTTCTTCTATGTACTTCCATCTTGTCTGAGTTGAGCTTAAGGTAGTTGGTTCTCATCCAGTTAGAGACCCTGCTCAAGGCGTTGCAGGTGTTTGTTCTGATGGTGGGGGGTCTGAGGTTAGCAAGAGGATGAGTTGTGTGTCATCCACATAGCATATGATGTTGGATCCGTGGGATCTGACGATGTGCGTGAGAGGAGTCATGTCAGTGTTGAACAGGGTGGAGCTGAGGGATGATTTTTGGGGTACACCGTAGATGATGTTCTTCGGTTCGGAGGTGAAGGAGCTGGATAGTCTGTGTGCGTCTGTAAGAAAAAAGGCATTCTCCTTGATGTTGATGTTGAGTCTGTTGATGTGGTTGTGGTGGGATATGGTGTCAAAAGCTGCTGAAAGGTCAAAGAGGATCAGATTTTTTGTCTCCCCATGGTCTAGGAGGATTCAGATGTCATATGTGGCTGCGATCTGTGCAGTGTCCATGCTGTGTTTGGCACAGAATCCTGACTGGGAGCCATCAAGCAATTTCACTTTCTCCAGTTATTCAGGAAGCTGATGGTTGACATCCTTCCTGAGTACTTTTGCAGGATAAGGGAGCAGTGAAATTAATTAATAACCTTTTAGGTTGTTGGGGTCGACAGGAAAACATCTTGAGGAGGTGTCTGACCTCTGCATGTTTAAATCTGTCAGGGAATGCTGCTGTGGTGATGGAGGCGTTGAGGATCTTGGTGTTTTCCATGCTTATTTTATTGGTTCTGAGGTCATCTATGTGAAAATTGAGGTCCCTAAGTATAATGTAGTAATCTGAGTCAATAGCGATAAGGATGGAGATATTGTCACAGAAGGCAGGTCAAAGTCACAGGGTTCTCTATGCGAGGGTGCCTCTAACAATTTGGTGGCGTAGTTAGAAGTTCAGGAGCTCCATGATTGGTGTGGGGTCGACGTCGGTGGAAATGCATCAGATGGTTTCCTTGAAAATGATGGTGATGCATTCTTCGTGTTTATTGGTGCAGTACCAGTGTATCATCTTGTAGCCGTCAGGAGTTGCAGTGGAAATGTCGGGGTTTGGGGAAGGGCTGAGCATAGTTTTGGTGATGAAGGCAATGTCAGAAGCGAGAGTGGTGATGATCTCCCAAAATTCTGTGGCATGTTTGCAGAGGGATTGGGCATTGAGCAGAATGTATTAAAGTAGTTCAGAGGTGTTTGTGGTCTTCAGGGTGGGTGTGGAGCAGTATTCTGTGTAGAGGTCTGTTGTTGCAGGAGAAGCAGCAGTATAGTCAGGTGAAGGGTCCTTTGGTTGCTTGAGGTGGTGTGGTGCAGCAGTTGCTGTAGCAGCACTATAGGTCTTGGGTTCAGAGGTCTTCAGCAGTCTATCAGTGAGTGGTGGAAGGGCCAGGCACGGAGAGGCCCAAACGGGCTTGCCTTTGGCACCCACTGTATGCAGCCACACTGCGGCCTCCATTAAATAGGTCCTTGGGGGGAGAGAGGGGTACTGGGTGGCGGGAGGTAGGAGAACTGAAACGTCAGAAAGTAGACAGGAAACAGGCGGGGAGCAAGGCGAGGAAAGGCATCAAAAGAAGCAGACAAAATGAAACAAAAAGATGCATAGAGGATTACAGTAACAAGACAGTAGATTTAAACAATACAAATATTAAAAAATAAAGAGGCACTCTCTAACAACAGTGAGAGCGGGCAAGGTGAGAAAAAAGACAAAAAAAGTATTAAACAAACACGTATTAAACAATAATGAGGAACAATCTAACAACAATTAGAGTAGGCGAGGAGAGAAAAAGGCAACAAGAGAAGAATACAAAAGGATGCACAGAGGATTAAAGTAATGAAACAATAGTTGACAATTAATGAAACAGAACAGCATTTCAGAGAGTGCGGGCAACTAAATAGCTGTATAAGGAGACCTGTTGCAGGGGGAACTGGCACAAGAAGGGGCACACCACTCCACTCTATGCCCCTCCAGTTTATGCCACTCCACTCTACACTATTACATTCTAAACCACATCACTTTATGTCACTCCGCTATATGCCACTCCACTCTACGCTAATACACTGTACGTTATTCCATGTATGTAATGCCATTCTACAACACTACACTCTACACTGTTCTTCTCGATGCTATTCCACTGTATGGTACTTCAATGTACACCATTGCACTGTACACTATTCTACAGTATGCCAATCTATTCTATTCCACTCCAATGCTCACCACTGTACTGCACACCATTGTGTTATATACCACTGTAGTCTATGACAATCCACTGCACAACACTACATTATTCACCACTCCACTCAAATCTACTACATTCCATGCTACTACACACTATGGGGGTCATTACAACATTGGCGGTAAAAGCCGCTTACCGCCGTGCAGAAGACCGCCAACACATCGTCGCAGCAGCGGAATTCCGCCACGGTCATTATGACCCACTGCTCGGAATCCGCCAAAATTCAGACACCCACAGAAGTCTGCCACACCGAAGGTCAGTGATAAACTGGCGAAAACAAAACCTCCACCATCACGCCAACAGAAATACGCCCACACTATCACGACACACGAATCTACGCAGCAGTCTTTCAACCGCGGTTTTCCATTGCCGGTACACACCGCCGCGCTCAAAATACACACACATTTACAAAACACTACCACATTGGAAAATTCGAAATACACACACCTAATACACATACACACACCACTCCCACACACCCATTACAATATAAAACACACACCCACATCACCCACAAACCCCATGACAAAATTACAGAGAGAAGGCCAGAGAGAGACACTACAAACAACTACCAAGCATCCACAGGCACACAATGCCATCACCCACATAACTTCCACGCGCCTCACACAACACACCACTAAATATCACTCAACTTACCACTACACACACCATCCCCACATCACCCACACCACCCCATGGCATGGCAAAGTCACCACAGGTTCTCTGAGGAGGAGCTGAGGGTCATGGTGGAGGAAATCGTCCAGGTAGAGCCACAGCTATTCGGATCACAGGTGCAGCACACCTCCATAGCTAGGAAGATGGAGCTATGGCGAAGAATAGTGGACACGGTCAACGCAGTGGGACAGCACCCAAGAAATAGGGATGACTTCAGGAAGAGGTGGAACGACCTACGGGGGAAGGTGCGTTCCGTGGTCTCAAGACACCACCTTGCGGTTCAGCGGACTGGTGGCGGACCCCCACCTCCTCCCCCACAACTAACAACATGGGAGGAGCAGGTCTTGGCAATTCTGCATCCTGAGGGCCTTGCAGGACTAGATGGAGGAATGGACTCTGGTAAGTCAAATCTTAAATATTACATCCCTCACCCTACTTGCATGCTATCACATACCCCCACCCTCGCCCTCACCCCCATCACTCCAACTCCTCACAAATGTCCCAACATCACAAACCACACATCCTAACACCAAGCCCTGCATGCAACATTAAAGCATGGCCACCCATCACCAAAGCATGGCCACTGCACATACCCATGCACTCCCTAAACCACCATCACACAAGGACCCACACATGAAGGCAGGCACTGGGGTACACGGTCACCTACCCATTGCGGGACCTCTACCCAACGTCACCGGACAGGAGGGTCCACACATGTCCACACCACCAACAGAAGAGGCCCACAGTGATGACAGCAGCTCTGTCCAACTGGATCTAGAGGACCAGCCCGCCCCATCGGGGACCTCTGGACAGTCGGTTCCCCTGACACAGTCACAGGCCACCACAGAGCTTCCCCCCTCTGGAAACACCAGCACAGCCCCCACCCAGCAGGCCCATATCTCTGTCCCCAGGACACTTCAATCAGCAGTGTGTCCACCACTACAGGGAACCCAGGCTAACCCACCACCCCAACAACAACAGGGACCTGGGGGCAGTGGCAGAGGAGGCCCAGGAACACAGGGGAACTGGGAGGGCTGATGTGCGACAGGCCCAGGGAACCCACTCTCCACGAGGCCCTCTCCAACATCATGGGAACCTACCAACACTCCCAGGAGACGATGACAACGGTACTGGCCAAGTTTCAGGAGACCCAGCGCCTGCAGGAGGAACAGTATTTGGGCTTCAGGGAGGAACTCAGATCCATCAATTCCACCCTGGGCACCATCGTAGGGCTGCTGAAGGAAGTCTTCAACACCAGGAGGGACACTGTGGCACAACAAGGGGCCCCTGACACTAACCTGGACGATGAACTGCCCATCACATCCGATGGCGCTAGTGGACAGTAGGCTCTGTCACAGGACCACCACACCAGCACCCCACCCACTGCAGAGGGTGAACCACCCCGCAAACGGTCCCTGAGATCCAGGACAAAGACAGAGAACGATGCCAAGACCCCCACCGAGAAATGAGACCACCCTGAATGTCAACCTTCTGTCCCACTTTATCACTCTGTCCAAACTCAAACTGCCCCAGCTCCACATCCTATGCCCATTTGGGCAATGCACCTGTGAGACTAATAGACTGGACTCTGCCATGGACATTCCTCCACCATCCCCCCTCACCATTTTACAACCCCCTCCACTATTGAACACTTAAATATACACCCTTGAAGTACAAAACAATCTGGAGTCAGTCTGTGATTTCGAAATAGTGTATTAGCAATTACAGTGTCAAAATGCTCTTTCAAATGAAATGTCAACATACCTATGTCACACAGCTCTAGTCAATGAGGAAACAAAGCAGATGTCACACAGTGGGACCCACATCTGTGAAATCGTAAGGGAAAGTGATAACTCAGGGACCATACACTGGGTGACAAGGACAGACAGTTGAGAGATAGTAGTGTTAAAGTACATGTAGTAAGCAGGTTTGTATTCTTACCTGTGTCTCACTGGAAATATTGCAGGATCACCAAGGTCCTGTTGTCGATGTCCTCTTCTTCTGCTTCCTTGTCTTCACTGTCCACAGGCTCCACAGCTGCAACAACACCGCCATTGTCAACAGGTCCACCAGCGGTCTGTACACCGGAGACTGCCGCCATCTCCTCACATGTCCCAGCGGACGGTGCCTATAAAGGACAACAGCGAGCACAGAGTCAACCAACTCAGAGGTACGTACCCACAGCTTACACAGAACACTAATTATAATCTGAAATTTGGCCTGTATGAGTGTTGAGGCAAGGCCTAGGTGTGTGTGACACAGTTAAAAATTAAGCCATGTGGGCCCCTGAAATGGCGGCTGCCTGACCTGTAAAGTGGGACAATGGGATGTGAGGTAACTGCGCTGGCGTTGTACACCTTTGCGGTAGGCGGTCGAAGACCGCGGCACAATTCTGCATTGGTTAACATTGGACCCTATGGGTCCCAGATGTTGATGACGATGTACGCCGGCGGTGACGGTACACACCTCCGCGGACGTGACCGCCATTTTCTATCTGTTCAATCACTCAATACCTGATCTTCCACAGGAGAGGACCTACACTGCAAGTGCTGCTGTGACCTCGGTCTGGAAGAGACAATGGCTCGTGCATATGGGGAAAGGGCCCCTGCCTTCACATCGGAGGAGCTGGAGAAACTCGTGGATGGGGTCTTCCCTCAGTACACGCTTCTCTATGGTCCTCCAGAAAAACAGGTTAGTACACTGGGAGCATGCTGTATGGGCTATGCCTGTGTAGAGTGGGGTGGATGAAAGATGGGGGGGGGAGATTGAGGCGTGCATGAAACGACGGTGAGTGCATGTGCCACATGGCAAGGGTAGGGATGGGGCCAATGACTGTGACGGTGCAGTTGGTAATAAGTTTTCTTTTCCCCCTGTACAATTCATGTAGGCCAGCGCCCACCAGAAAAAGGATATTTGGCGTGCCATCGCCAAGGACGTCCGGACCATGGGGGTCTACCACAGACGGGGCACCCACTGCTGGGGATCGTCTCACAACGTGGGAGGGGTGCCCGTCGCACCATGACCCCCCTGATGTTCAGGATTCTGGCGGTGGCGTACCCGAAGTTGGATGGGTGCTTGAGGGCATCACAACAGCCACAAGGGGGTGAGTACACTTTCATTCTGCTGATCTTGCGCGCAGTGGATGGGTCTTGGTGGGGGAGATGGGCTGTGGGTTTCCCTAGGCCAGTGTGAGTGTGCTAATTAGGTCCCCTTGTTCTGGCAGACCCTGTGGCACCCCACCCCACCTGTGTACAGTGCCAAGTACACCTAGTCAGGCTCTGTTGTCATCTATGTGTGCAGATATCGGCCATAGCCTTGTAGGCCATGTCCCAGGGATTGAACAGTGGAGCCCAATTGCGCGGCGTAGTGCAGGTGGCTTCTGTGTCTGTCGTGTCCGCCAACGGTATCGGTAATGCATGCAGTCAACATGTCTTTTTTCTGTTGTCGTCCCCCTTTTTGTGGTCTCCCTGTTCTTGTGTGCATTAGCATCATCAGGCGGAGGAGCAGTGGCACCGGAGCAGGAGGGAGCTGCATCCCACATGGCCCTGGAGGGCGAGACAACGGAGTCGGAGTTCACCAGTGGGATGGAGGGCGAGTGGAGCTCCACGGCGGGGACACGAGCTGAGACCAGTGATACGGTCCCTTGTGGTGGCGGCCACATCTGTGGCCCCCGCATCTAAAGGTACAGCCGCCACCCCCCTACCAGCACCGCCTTCCCAGCAGCCCCTCAGCCTTTGCCCCGTGCCCACTCACCCGGGAGGGTGGGCATCACCTTCGCCCCAGGCACCTCAGCCCCTGCCCCAGTCACCCATGCTGCCCTCAGTGAGGAGGCCATTGACCTCCTCAGGTCCCTCACTGTTGGGCAGTCTACCATTTTGAATGCCATCCAGGGTGTAGAAAGGCAGTTGCAACAAACAAATGCATTCCTGGAGGGCATTCATTCTGGTCAGGCGGCCCTTCAGCAAGCTTTTCAGACTCTGGCCTCAGCACTGATGGAAGCTATAGTCCCTGTGTCTAGCCTCCCCCCTCCAACTTCCTCCACCCAGACCCAATCCCCTCTACCTCAGCCTATCCCAAGCACACCTTCAGACCAGCATGCACACACGTCAACACACAAGGGAAGCTCTGGCAAACATAAGCACCACACATCTCACAGGCACTCATGCAGGCATCAACAAGCACCGCTGCCAAGGACACTGCCGCCACAAGCACTGCTGAAAAAGACACCGCCGCCACAAGCACCGCTGAACAGGACACTGCTGCAACAAGCACTGCTGCCAAGGACACTGCCGCCACAAGCACCGCTGAACAGGACACTGCTGCACCAAGCACCGCTGGCCCATGAGCGCCAAGAGCACTGATGCTACTGAGTCCGTCACTAGCAGGATAAAGCACTCTGGGCACAAGGTCCCCTCCACAACCAGTGGAGAGATACATCCACTACCTCTGTCCTTGGCAGGAAGAAGCACTCTGGGCACAAGTCCCCCTCCAGAACCAGTGGAGAAAGGCATCCACTACCTCTGTCCTTGGCAGAAAGAAGCACTCTGGGCACAAGGCCCCCTCCAGAACCAGTGAAGAGATACATCCACTACCTCTGTCCTTGGCAGGAAGAAGCACTCTGGGCACAAGGCCCCCTCCAGAACCATTGGAGAAAGGCATCCACTAGCTCTGTCCTTGGCAGGATGAAGCACTTTGGGCACAAGGCCCCCTCCAGAACCAGTGGAGAGATACAGCCATTACCTCTGTCCTTTGCAGGATGAAGCACTCTGGGCACAAGGCCGCCTCCAGAACCAGTGGAGAGATACATCCACTACCTCTGTCCTTGGCAGTAAGAAGCACTCTGGGTACAAGGCCCCCTTCAGAACCAGTGGATAGATACATCCACTACCTCTGTCCTTGGCAGGAAGAAGCACGCTGGGCACAAGGCCCTCTCCAGAACCAGTGGAGAGATACATCCACTACCTCTGTCCTTGGCAGGATGAAGCACTCTGGGCTCAAGGCCCCCTCCAGAACCAGTGGAGAAAGGCATCCACTACCTCTGTCCTTGGCAGGAAGAAGCACTTTGGGCACAAGGCCCCCTCAAGAACCAGTGGAGAAAGGCATCCACCTGAGAGACTGTGGCTTTGCACTCCCCAGGATAAAGCAGTGGGCAACCCACCCACTGTAGAGACTTGAGAGACTGTGGCTTTGCACTCCCCAGGATAAAGCTGTGGGCAACCCACCCACTGTAGAGACTTGAGAGATTGTGGCTTTGCACTCCCCAGGATGGAACAGTGGGCAACCCAACCACAGTAGAGACTTGAGAGACTGAGGCGTTGCACTCCCCAGGACTGACCAGTGGGCATGTGGCCCCCTCGTGGATTTGGCGTTGTGCACTCAACCGGCTGAGGTGCCCCCCCTTTCCCTTCCCCCTGAGGTGCCTGTTTTATTGCTATCTGATGCCCATGGAGTGTTCTCTCCGTCATGTTCGGGGATTGAGTGTGGGCCTCGCCCATGCCGTGTGGGCCCAGTGTTCCACGGACTTCAATGGAGCACTACCTGGACTACTATTCTTGGCGTATATATTTGTTTATAGTATATATATATATATATATATATATATTTGCGTCCTGAATTTTAATAGATTACAATGGTTACACTCATTTGCTTTTGTCTTTGAATTCTTCCGGGGGTTTGGGGAGTGTAACTGTAATGTATCATGTTGTATTAGTGTGTTTGTTGTAGTGGGTGAGGGTGGGGGTGGGGGTGTTGCTTGTGTGTGTCCCTGTTTTTTCCGTCCCCCCTCCCCTGTGTCGTAGGTGCAGTACTCACCATTGTCTTCGCCGCCGGCGTTTGTGCTCCTGGTAGAGGAGCAAGAAGATGAGGGCTGGCAGGATCTGGAGCTCGGGTTCCATGGTGTCCTGATTCCTCGTGGGGTATGTAGAGGTGAGCGTTTTCCCTTCGAAGTCCTGTTTCCACCGTCTTTTTGTTCGACTAGCTACACTCTACCCTGCTTCACTTTCCAACACTGTACTTTATAGTCCTCAAGTCTACAACATTCCACTCAATACTGCTCCACTGTGTGCCACTCCACTCAACACCACTCCAGTCTACGCCATTCCACTGTACATCACTACACCATACCTCACCCCAGTCTACAACCCTCCACTGTGCACTACTCCATGGTGTGCCACTCCACATTATTCCTCTCTGTGCCACTCTCATCTACACCATTCCACTTTACGACACACCACTCTGTCCCTCCACTACAACCACTATACTCTACGTTCATCCACTGCATGACACTACACTCCACATCACTATACTCCATGCTAATACACTTTATACTATTCCACTGCATGACATAGCAGACTTCGCCACTCTACTCTAAGCTACTTCACTCTGTCACTTTACTGTATGGCACAAAACTCAGTGTTATTCCACTCTACACGTCACCACAGAATGCTACTCCACTCTGTTCTATGCCACAGCTCTGTATGCCAGTAAACTTTACACTATTCCTAGTGCACACCACTTCACACTACAACATTCCACACTACATCACTCTACAGTATGCAATTACTCTGTATGCCACTACAATGTACCCTGCTCTACTCTACAACACTGCACTCTACAGTATTCCAGTCAATAGTCATCCACCCTATACCACTCCACATTATGCCACTCCACTTTATGCCACTCAGTTCTATGCTACATCACTGTGTGCCACTACACTGTACCTCACTCCACTCTCTGCCACTACACTTTATGCCAGTTCACTCTTCGCTATTCCACTCTAACCAACTCCCCTCTATTCAAATCCAATGTATGCTATTTCTGCTGTATGCCACTCCACTCTACATTATTCAACTTTACACCACTACACTATACCTTACTCCACTGTTTGACAGTACAATTTATGGCACTCTATTCTACGCCATTCCACTCTATGCTATTCCACTGTATTCCAGGTCACTCTAACACTACACTCTATGCCATTGCTCTGTACACCACTTCACTGTATGCCAATCCATTCTTCCACTGTATGCAACTCCAGTGTGCAACACTCCATTCTATGCTATCCCACTTTATACTACTCCACTGTATGCCACTCTACTATATGCTGATCCTTTGCATGCTACTCCATTGTATGCCAGTCCACTTTATACCACTCGTCTCTACCCCACTGCACTCCACTATATGAAATTCCACTCTATGCTACTCTATTCTATGCCACTCTGCTCTATACCACTTCAGTCTACTTCAGACTCCAGTCTGCCCCTCTCCACTGTATGCCTCTCCACTCTACTTTATTCCACTTTACACAACTCCTCTCTCACCACTCCACTGTACATTATTCCACTATATGCCACTCCTCTCTACACCACTGCACTCTACATCACTCCACTCTCTGCCACTCCACTTATTGTACACCAGTCTCTGCCAATTCACTCTACACTAGTCATCTTTACAGTACTCCTCTTTATGCCATTCCACTGTTCGCCACTCCACTATATACTATTCCGCTCTTTGCCACTCCACTGTACAACACTCCACTACATGCTATGCCACTCTGCGGCATTCTACTTGATGATACTCCACTCTACACTATTGTAGTGTATTCTAGTACTCTGTACTTCACTCAGCTGTATGCTGCTCTACTCCAAGCTACTCCACTGTACAATATTACACTCTACCACACTACACTCTCCGCCACTCCACTCTGTCACTCCATTATGCAGTATTCTACTTTATGTCACTTTCCATACAAACCAAACTCAAAATACACAATGATTATGAATTCTTAAGTTATGGTTACACCTTTGTTTTATAATGTACACACCACCTTTGAATTCATATAACTCGATTTATTCTTTAGATACAACCAACAGAAAGATTTTAATTTCTAAACTTATACTTTTACCTTTAGCTTCTAATTCATGCAACACTTTCAAATTAATATAACTCGAGCAGCTCCATACACAGCGTATTCAACTCATTAGCCACTCTCCATTAACTATACCTCCCCACTCTACCATGCACTGTATTGTTGCACAAGATGTGATTTCCATTGTCATAACCATTATTGTAAATACTATTATTCTAAATGGTTTAAGTTATATAATATGAAAGGGCATAAGCAGTGCATGAAGAAAACACAAGTTATAGTTAATGTAGTGTGGCTACTGAGTTGACTACACTGTGTTTGTTTTGGACATTGGTTTTAATCAACCAGGAGTATTGTGAATATTGTAAAACAGTGATGTTGATTGAGTCAACCTTAAACTTTTCTTATGAATGCTGTGGCTATGGGTTGCATGGTTCTGGGTGCGGGGGTGGGAGGTATCAACTCCACACATGTAACTACTGTTACTTTGCAGTAACACACTGCCATTACTATACAGTTATGAGTTAAACCCATCGGAATTGAGAATTCCACTGTAGAATTTGTCTCTTCTCGACTTGTAATCCACTCCTTAGTGACTTAGCGGATTTAACAATATTCACAAAGGTCATGAATAAGGCAACTGATTTCAGTACAGCATATAACTGCCAGATTTTGGAGCAATAGAATATTAATGGTATTGGTTACCTTTCGAGATTACAGAATTCCAGTAGAACCTGTAATTCGTCTTTGTCAGAGAGTATATAGTAACATCACTGGAGGTAGTTTTATTAAACATCCAGAGACACATAAATCCATGTTACTATTCAGATACTTATTGTTTATATGGTTAATTTCCAGGAGCTTGTTGCTTAGAGATATTGTATATCCATTCACAATTGTAGTTATATTTCTTTTTATATACAGCAAAATACTTAAGATATCTCATTGCCTGCATTAATATGGTACATTCCTCAGAACTCATTGACCATGCAAGTGATGAGACAGAATTGATGGAATCCTGTGTCTCTGCATTCTGTCATTTCCAATGTACTTTTGCCCACCTCTACCCCTGGCACTCATATTTCCATATATGTGGTCATTGGTGGGAATGGTGACAGGCACAAAAGAGCATCGCTCCTGCTGGATCCTGCACATAGGTTTATATCAAACCTAACATTAGTTTTCTTTTCTGGCTCAGATACCACATCACCCTGCCTCACCCTATACTATGTACATTATTTGTTACATGGGTTACATGACTCAAAGAGTTCCTACTGAATATCCTGTTAACTGGGCTGTACACCACAATGCCTAAAGGTAAAATATGGACCTACAACAAAACTGAGTGCTGAATACCACTTGCCACTTGCCAAAAGGTAAGTATATTCAATTAAGTGTAGATAAACACAGATGTGGAGTTAATAACAGTAATTCTGTAGCTTGCTTTACATACTTGCCTTGACCACATAATAGTACTTATTATTCAGCAATAGACATTTTTGCAAGTTGAGATTCTGTCATTCATATTGTGCAGAACATCATCAATGGGAATCATCAGATATTCACAAGCCTTGCCAAAACATTCATCTTTTCAGCACAAAGGATTATGTGACTGCTACATGGGCAGTTTGATAGGATCAAAACATTTCTGTCATTGCACATCATCTTCATAAGAAATGTAGGCCTCATTTACAAAGTTTTGGCGCAGGACAGCGTTGCAAGCCTTTTTGCTATTCTACCCTGGTCAGAACAAATATGCAGAAATGCGCTGTATCTACAAGAGCATTCCTGTGCTTGTTCCCTGTGCTGCACACAGATTTTTGCCATGTGCCAACACAGGCACCCTTGCACCATGGTACAAGGATGCCTGTGTTGCAGGGATGATTGTTTTTGTGCATGAAGGGACACCTTCCTGAACAAAAACAATCACGAGGGGCATTTTCCTTTTTCTATGTATGCTGCAGAATACAGCACACATAGAAAGCGGGAACAACAGGGAGAAATAATGTTATTTCTTCCTGTTGCACTATGCTTACACCACTCCTGGTGTGGAGTAGGAAACTGATGCATTCCCAGGTTTATGAAACTTGTAAATCTGGGAATGCATTAGATTCTATGGGTGTTGCATGGGAACACCCACAGCAACACCCATGGAATACCCCTTTCAGCCAGAGTAATTAGTGAAAGGGAGGGCATATCTAAAAGGTCATGTAGAGCCGTGCAAAGTGGTGTTGCATGGCCTTGTAGATGGGGCTCAATATCTTGCACTGCTGGTATGCCAAAGAAAGTGATGCACCGGTGGTGCAGGATCCTTGTAAATGAGGCCCTCAAAATCAAATTATACCTCATTAATGCGGGACTTCACACCACTGTCAATATGCATCATCTCTGCAGGGACATTAACACCATTGTTAAATACTGTCTACGTGGGGGCATAACAGCATTCTCATCAAGCACTTGCTCTGTGGGGACCCTACCATTGTTATTATCTGCAAAGTCCTTAACATCAGTGTTGCACAATATCTCTGTTGGACGCAACTCCATTATGGACCATCTCTGCTGAGTCCCTGCTATTGCTAAGACAGGCTCTGTGAAGTCCCAACACACCTGTAATTATGCACCATCTCTAATGGGACCCTTAAATTTGTATTTCAATACGTAGCATCCTGACATTGTGTACTGTCACTGTGAAGATCTTAGCATTGCTTTTACACACTATCTCTCTGGGACTTAATATCACTATTACACACTGCTCTTTATGGATTGAACACCACTGTCATTAAGTACTATCTCTGCAGGTACCTTATTGTCACCATTACACTTCATATCTGCTGGACATCATTTTCATCCTGAAACATTAATATCACTCTGATTGCATAGTAGACTTTAAGATCACTACCACCACAATATATTTAAAAAATGTTGTGGTCTAGTACATAGCCATGGAACCTCACATAACCACTCTCAGTGACGTGCCATAATCTCCCTACAGTTGTGGGCATTTATAAATGGGACAAATGCTGATAGTTAGTGGCTTTATGTGAATATGTGATGTGACATTTGTGGGAAAAGCAACATTATCAAAATCCATCTGCCGTGAATCCCTCAAATAGACAAAGTTTTTTTTGTTGTTACTTAGAGCAAACTCAGCTAAAGGGTATTGGAACACTTTACATGAGCACCAGTTACATTTCCAACTTGTTCAAATACAACAAAATTCTTTAGTTTTTTACGTTTTTCAAATATAACAAGTCTACTGTGTCATGTATGCATCATAAAGCAACTGGTAAGCTATTTGCCCATTTTGGTACTAAATCGCAAACGATAACAATGACTATGTCCAGATTTAGAGTCTGTGAAACACGTTATTCTACCACAAACATAACAGAGTACCTTGCCCACCAAACCAATGATTCATGTGCTCTTTTTAACATCATATGGCCTGTACTGACACCCCTGATGCAAACATTACATTGATGGCCCTATCGACCAGGGACCATTGGTGTAACTGCATCCGACTATTCAAGCTATCTAGAGTGGACAACCTGGTGTATTATTTTACCTCAATGAGACTGCCAGAAAAAGCATGGTGGTTTGGAAGAGAAAAAAAAAATGTCCGCACTCCTAGTGATCATTATTTTATTTTCTCATTCGGTGTTTGTTTTCATAAAACAAAATTTGTTTTGCTGCTTTACAAATCAGGGAGTCAGTTCAGCAAACTTCCAGATCCTTCAAAGGAGAAGACTGGCAATGATCAATAAATATGACAGCCTGTAGACTACCAAGAAAACAAAGGCTATCACCTCAACTTCCCTGGCAGCTGGTAGGGAACCCAACACACTGTAAATTGGGCATCAGGTCCTTACAATGATAGTAATTTGCTCAAGTCCCTATAAATAAGGTTCTGTCCTCACAAATCAAAAGATAGCAGATATGCAAATTTGAAGTAGGACCATCCATCAAGATGTTTTTCTTAACATTATTTTGGTTATTAACACGGTAAGTTTCCCTTCAAGGATGCTGTTATTTTTTTTGTTTTCACATTGTTACCTTCTCCTTTAGTATTTTCTTACTTCCCGTCTCATTCCATTCCAATTTGAAGATCATTGGAATTGAATGATTTCATGGAAGAGATGTTATATCTTAAATCACTGACAAATTTGACAGATGCCTCATCCTTGGCATCCTAATCTGTAAATTTCATAGACATTTGTTTTTAACTCAATGGATTAAAGACGACTTAAACAAAATAGATGAATATAGACCCATCACGGTTGGTTACACATTGCAACAGTTAACCAGACACCCATCACCTGTTTATTTCAGTACTCAGGTATTACACAATCAAAACGTTTACCCAGGCAGTGCTAACCCCTTCGCTGCTCGGGCCCCTCTCCCTCCTCCGGCTAAGCCTGTTTAGCTATTGGGAGTAGTTCGTGCACTTAGGCCTCCATAACTTTTTGTCCACATAAGCTTTTCATGCCTTATCCATTTCAAACTTCTTAGGGGTTCTAAAGGTACGCAGGGCATGTGGATTACCCTGCAGGGGACCGAAAAAGTAACCAAAATTATAGCTACATTTAGTTTTTTGGGGGGACAAAATGTGAAAAAAGTGCTGCAGAAGAAAGTGTCATTTTTTTTCCCTGCAAACGACATAATTGAAAGGTTTGCATTGCTAAAATCACCATTATCCCAGCTTTCAATAACAAGGACACATGACTCAGAAAACCAAATTTTCTAACACAGTTTTGGCATTTTACTGGTATACAGGCCATTTTTCCTATTTTTTGTGCTTTCAACCTTCTTTCAGTTTGTGATGGAAACAGGTGTGAAACCCATGGTGGATCCCAGATGCATTTCTGAAATCTAGACAAAATTCTGTATTAAATTAAGCAAGAGGTAAAACCTTCAATGTTTTCACAAAAGAAAAGGTGTTGAAATAAAAAAAAAAATGAAAATTAGTATGACAAAACAGGCATCTGTGACAACGTTTTCATTTGTAACTTCTCATCATTATGGGCAATTCACAAAAGCCACATACCATTACATCTATAATGCCTTTCTGGTTGTGGTGATATATAGTTTGTGTGAGTTTTCGAGAGACTCAAAAACTAAGCTGTACCTTGCAATGGTTTTTCATTGTGTACCGGGTATGGAGCAATTTATATGATGAAACGCAAATATTGAAAAATAGGTATCAGGGGGACCTATATATTTCTGGAATGAGCACTAGATATGGAGTTTAGAAGCAGATGTTATTTGCACATCTCTGAATTAGTAGATACCCATAGTAGCAGAGAATTTAGAGGGTTTTTCTCAAGATTCCTTCATTTTTACACATTGTCTTATATTTGGAAGGTCCAAATGCAGAGAGATACAATTGGTAGAAACACTTGTTCTAAGATTCTGGGGGGCATGATTTATTTCCTTGCGCCCCTTAGCGCCCCGCTACCACCACCATGTGTGCACCGTATTTAAAATAGGGAGCACTGTGCAGCAGGGTAGGGGACAATAACATAAATCTATGTGCTGCTATTAATGTACTCGCAGGATTAGCAACAAAATGTTGGCACTACTCCTGCAGAGTACATAGGGGACCATTCTAAATAATGGAAGCCCCCTTTTAACGCCAGTTCAAAGCAGGCATTAAAAGTGCAGAAAAAATGGGCAAGGAAAACTCATAGATTTCCTTGCACCATTTTTTTGCTCAACTCTAACGGGTGTGCACCCCCTTTGCATACATTATACCTGGTGCAGGCATAATGTAGTACAAAGGGTTACAAAGTGGCGCAATGCATGCATTGCACCACTCTGTAAATATGGCACTGGGATTTTGACATCATTGAGCCACATTAGCGTAAAAAATAATGGCGCTAATGTGGTGCAAGGTGGCGCTAGGGGCTCATAAATAAGCCCCTGTGTTCCCCTAACTCTTCCAAAAAAAATGGTACCTCACTTGTGTGGGTAGGCCTAGTGCCCACAACAGGAACAGGCCCAAAACTCAACATGGATACATCAAATGTTTCCACGCAAAATTGACCGTTTTTTAAAAAAGTGGATAGCTGTGAGTTTTGGGCCATAGATCATCTGCCATGAAGGGGAACCTAGCAAACCTATACATTTTTCTAGACACCTAGGTGTTGAACCTGACTCTTTTTTACAGGGTCATCCCCAAACTTTTTGCCTTCTATTTTTTCTGAACTCTTGTTGTTGGCTTTAGGACTCTGAGCACTTTATCACTGCTGATCAGTTCTAAAGTGCATGTGCCCTCCCTTCTAAATTTGATATGATTGGCTTACACATGTAGGAGGCTGGCCTGGTTTGTAATGAGTACCTATGGTAGTTACATTAGAAGCAAGGCTCTCTAGAGGTAGCTGTAGCTGAGCAGCCATGGCTTACATAGGAGACATGCAAAGCTCATGCAAAACCACTGTAGACACACAGTACTCACACACATGAAAGGAAACACTCAGGCCCTCATTACAACTCTAGCAGTAAATGCCACCTACCTCCATGCTGACGGCCACCAACATACCGTGACTGCAGTGGTATTCTGCTACGGGTATTATGACCCACACTGAGAAATCCGCCACTATACAGACACCCACACAAGTCCGCCAGACCAAAGATCAGTGATAAATTGACGGTAGCAAAAGCCACACCATTATGCCAAGAGGAATACTCCCACAGTATCAGGACCCATGAATCACTGTGGCGGTCTTTCAACTGCGGTAAACCATTGGCGGTACACACCGCTGCGCTCAAAATACACACACTTACAAAACTACACCACATTGGACAATTCAAACTACACACACCTGACACATATACACATACCACACCCATACACTCAGACCACTATAAAACACAAACCCACATTACCAACAACCCTTTCAACAACAAAAGAGTTGCCAGCAGAGACAGACACAAGCCAGGAGCACCCACTCAATCTGAGCCACAGAACACCATCACCCATACACCATCCACGCACCTCACAGCACACACCACAACACATCATCCCACACATCACCCCACACATCCTCACACATTCCACTCACACCACATCCATGGCACCCCAACGACACCCCAGGTTTTCAGAGGAGGAGCTAAGGGTCATGGTGAAGGAAATCATCGGGGTAGAGCCACAACTATTTGGATCAAAGGTACAGCAGACGTTCATTGCTAGGAAGGTGGAGCTATGGCGGAGAATTGTGGACAGGGTCAATGCCGTGGGACAGCACCCAAGAACAAGGGATGACATCAGGAAGAGGTGAAATGACCTACGGGGGAAGGTGCGTTCTGTGGTTGCAAGGCACCATGTAGCTGTACAGAGGACTGGCGGTGGACCCCCACCTCCTCCCCCACAAATAACAACATAGGAGGAGCAAGTCTTGGCAATAAAGCGTCCTGAGGGCCTTTCAAGAGTAGCAGGAGGACTGGACTCTGGTAAGTCAAAGCTTTACTACCATATCCCCCACCCTACCTGCATGCCAACACAAACTCCTACCCCTACCCTCACCCCCATCGCTCCACCACCTCACATATACCCCACTATCACAACCCACCCATCCCAAAACCAAGCCCTACATGTAACACCAATCCATGGACCCCATCACAGACCTGCATGGACACCCATCACCACAGCATGCCCATTAGAGAGAATTACCTAGCCCACAAAATCACCACGCACACAAGGCTAAGCTGACAGGGCAATCCCAAACATACAGGGAAACACACCCATTCACAATATGGCACTTGCAGATACAATAACACTGCATTTTCATCCCCACAGGACCCCTATTCAATGTCACTGGAGAGGAGTTGCCAGCAACATCCAGTCCCCCCACAGAGGAGGCCCACAGTGATGACAGCAGCTCTGCACGCCTGGATCATGATGACCAACCTGGCCCATCAGGGACCTCTGAACAGTCGGTTACCCTGCCACAGTCCCAACCCATCACAGAGCCTCCCACCTCAGGAAACAACAGCACAGCACCCACCCAGCGGGACCACTGTCCCCAGGACACGTCAATCAGCAGTGTATCCACCACTAAAGGGACCCCAGGCAAACCCACAAACACAGGACGATCAGGGACCTGGGGTCAGTGGCAGTGGGCACATGGTTCGGGGGACAGTGGCACAAGAAAACAGGGAAACTGGGAGGACTGCTGTGCGACAGGGGGAAGACAGGCCTAGGGATCCGACTCTCCAGGAGGCACTCACCAACATCCTGGGAGCATACCACCATTCCCAGGAGACCACGGGCCAGGTACTGTACAAGTTGCAGGAGACCCAGCAGCTGCAAGGGGGACAGTACCCGGGGATCAGGAAGGACCTAAAAAACATCTACACCATCCTGGTCACCATTGCAGGGGTGCTGGCTGACATGGGTAACACCATGAGGGAGGCAGTGGCACACCAATGGGCCCCTGACACTAGCCAAACCGAAGAACAACCCTCCACCTCTGCTGGTGATAGTGGACAGGAGGCCCGCCACAGGAACAACAGGCCACCAGCATCCCACCCCCTGCAGAAGGAGAACCACCACGCAAACTGTCCCTCCGGTCCAGGCAGAAGCCAGAGAACATTGCCAAAACCCCCGCCAGGAAATAGGACTCTCCTGATTGTCACCCTTCTGTCCCATTCTGTCACCCTGTCCACCTTGAACTGCCATTACTCCCCTTCCTATGCCCCATTGGACAATGCACATGTGATACCAAAAGACTGGACTCTTACTGGACATTTTTCCACCTTCACCCCAGCCCATTGCACATCCCCCTCTACGTATGAACACTTAAATAAACACCCCTGTCAAATGATTGAAATATGTTTTAGTACAACATTCTGAAAACATTGCAAGTCATATGCACAGTTATATATACATTGGTATGACCGATAGTTGGCAGCAGTAAACATACCAGGAGCCAGAGTGGGCCACAGAGATCGGAAAATAGAGATGCCAAAGGGTGCAGTAAGTGGCCATGGACATAGGGAAAACAGGCTGCCATATACAATGTCCAACAGAATACTGAAATGTAAAGTGAAGTTAGAGTGTCTTGCCTGTGTGTCACTGGAAGCACTGCTGTATTATATTACTTCTCTTGTCCACATCTACTTCCTCTGCCTCCTCTTCCTCACTGTCCACAGGCTCCACCGCTGCCACAAGACCATCTCCAGGCTCATCCTCCTGCAGAAAAGGCACCTGGTGTCTCAAGGCCAGGTTGTGCAACATGCAACATGCTACATGCAACATGCAACGTTGATCTGGCATATCTTCTTGGGTGAGTGGTACAGGGTTCCACCTGTCAGATGGAGGCACTGGAACCTGGCCTTCAGGAGGCCAAAGGTTCTTTCAATGATCCTCCTTGTTCGCCCATGTGCTCATTGTAACGTTCCTCTGCCCTTGTTCTGGCATTCCTCACTGTTGTCAGTAGCCATGAGAGGTTGGGGTAACCAGAGTCACCTGCAAATATCGAGGGATACCGTTAGACACACACTAACCCTTGGGGACAACCCCATACCCAGACACCAACGTATACTGGGTGGGGACCTTAGGCTCACCTATTAGCCACACCTGGTGCCTCTGGAGTTGGCCCATCACACATGGGATGCTGCTATTCTTCAAGATAAAGGCATCATGCACAGAGCCAGGATACGTGGCATTCACATGGGAGATGTACTGGTCTGCCAAACACACCATCTGCACATTCATAGAGTGATAGCTTTTTCTATTCCTGAACACTTGTTCATTTCTCCAGGGGGGACAAATGCCACATGTGTACCATCAATGGCGCCAATGATGTTGAGGAACTGTCCCATGGCATAAAAGTCAGCTTTCACTGTGGCAAAATCCTCCACCTGGGGGAATACGATGTAGCTGTGCATGTGTTTCAGCGGGCTGACAACACTCTGGTCTACACGTTAGAGAGCATTGGCTGAGACATCCCTGATACCATGGCCAATGTTGCGAAGGAACCACTTGCGAGGAAATGGAGCACTGACAGGACCTGCACTAGAGGGGGGATACCTGTGGGCTGGAGGATAGTTGACATCAGGTCTGGCTCCAATTGGGCACACAGTTCTTGGATTGTGGCCCTATCAAGTCTGTAGGTCAACATAATGCGTCTGTCCTCCATTGTCGCAAGGTCCACCAGGGGTCGGTACACCACAGGATGGTGCCATCTCATATTTATCCTCAGCGGTTGAAGAATATGGAGGAAAACAGTGAGCAGAGGGTCATATTCACACATCAATTGAAATAATGTTGCATCTTTTCCTTTACAAAATCTGTATGTGAATCCGAGAGTCAGTTGCTGTGCCAATGTCTGCTGTGACGCAGTTAGGTGCCATGGCCTGTACCCCCCTGAAATGGCAGATGCCAGACCTGTGAGGAGGGAAAAGTGGAAATGGGGTAATTCTGCTGGCATTGTGCGCCTTTGCAGTAGGCGGTCGATGACTGCCACGTAACTTCGCATTGGTTATCATTGGGTCCTATGGGTTCCAGGAGCCAATGGCGATGTACGCCAGCGGTGATGGTACACACCGTCATGGACGTGACTGCCATTTTCTATATATTCACTCACTTGCTACCTGACCTTCAACAGGAGACAAAAAGTGCTGCTGTGACCTGTGTCTGGGGAAAGGGCCCCTGCCTTCACTGCGGAGGAGTAGGAAAAACTGGTGGATGGGGTCCTACCCCAGTATACGTTACTCTACGGTCCTTCAGACAAACAGGTGAGTGCACTGTGAGCATGATGCGTGGGCCATGAATGTATGGATTGCTGTGTGTATAAGCCATGTGGGGGGGGCTGAGGTCTCCTGGCCAGAGTGCTGCATGTATGGTGGTCAATGTATGTGCATCACGGGATGGGAGGGATCTGGTGGGCCATGAGGGTGACGGTCTGGATGGTTAACTAACTCCCTTTTCTGATGTCTTTTCCATGCAGGTCAGCGCCCATCAGAAAAAGGGTATTTGGTGTGCCCTCGACAAGGAGGTGCGGACCCTGGGGGTCTTTGACAGGTGGAGCCCCCACTGCCGCATACGGTGGGAGGACCTGCGCCGCTGGGCAAGGCAGACGGTGGAGGGCCAGCTGGGGCTGGCCTCCCAATGAGGAAGGGGTGCCCATCGTACCCTGACGCCCCTGATGTTCCGCATTCTGGCGGTGGCCAATTCGGAGTTGGATGGGCGCTTGAAGGTATCACAGCAGGCACAAGGGGGTGAGTACAGATTCAGAATCATGACTGTGCACACGTTAAGGTTTACCTGGGTGGGGGATGTGGACTGTGGGTGCCCCTAGGCCAGGGCGAACATGGCAGGGTAGGTCCCTTGTTGAGCAGGCTCTGAAGCATTCCAACCCCAATAGTGTTAGTGGGCATCCATTACAGGGCACGGTCCTGTGGGTTTCAGGCGTGCAGCTAATGGTGTTTGGCATTGTACCCCATGGGCTTATGACTATCTTAGTAACTGGTAGTGCATGGCCTAGTGCATAGGGCTGCTCCCTGTGTGTTGTATACACCAACGGTAGTGGTGTTGCTGGCATTGACCAAGTGTATCCTCTGTCTCTCCCCCCCTTTTTGTACCAGCACCGCCCTCCCAGCAGCCCCTCAGTGTGTTTCCTGTGCCCGCTCACCCAGGAGGGTGGGCATCTCCTTCGCCCCATGCACCTCAGGCCCTGCCCCAGTCAGCCCTGCTGCCCTCAGTGAGGAGGCTATTGACCCCCTGAGATCCCTCACTGTTGGGCAGTCAACCATTCTGAATGCCATCCAGGGTGTCGCGAGGCATTTGCATTAAACAAATGCATACCTGGAGGGCATTCACTCTGGCGTGGCAGCCCAACAGAGAGCATTTCAGGCTCTTGCCTCCACACTGAGGCAGCCATTGACCCTGTCTCCATTCTCCCCCCTCCAACTTCCTCTACCCAATCCCCTCAACCCCAGCCCATCCCAAGCACACCTTCAGACCAGCATTCACCCAAATCAACACATAAAAGTGGCCCAGGCAAACACAAGCACCACACTTCATCTCACAGGCACTTGCACAAGCACCATCCCCATGCAGACACACCAACATCCACTGCCTCCACTGTGTCCCCCTCCTCCTCATCATCCACCTCCCTCCCAGTAGCGTCTCCACTCACACCTGCATGTACTACATCCTCATCCACTACCTCCATCACCAGCACGCCCATCATAACACACCCCTCACTGGCAGTCACCACCCCCACATCCATGCACGGGTCCCCTATGTCCTCTCCCAGTGTGTCTGTGACCCCTCTTCCCAAAGTACACAAACGCAAGCACCCACCCACCCAACAGCCATCCACCTCACAACAGCATCCAGCCCATGCACCTGCACCCAAACTCAGCAGACAGACACCTTCTACAACCACTCCCTATTCCTCCACTCCCAAGCCCTCTCTCTCTTCCCACCCCAGTGTCCCTAAGAAGCTTTTCCTGGCAAACATTGACCATTCCCTCCCCCTCATCCCCCGTCCTTCCCCTGGGCCAGAGTGGCCAGAAACCAGCCCAGCACCTCAGCCACCAAGTTGAAGTCCGCTGTGGTTTCTGCAGCTATCAGAGGCTCAAAGGGGGCACCTGTCAGCCCAGCCAGTGTGCCACCAACCCCTGCCAAGGCCAAAGCCATTCCACCACCTGGCAAGGTGAAGAGGGGAACAGCATCCAGCAAGGGGAAGGAGCCTCAACCACCCAGCAAGGCCACCTCAAAGACTCCAGCTGCCAGACCCAAGGTCACACCACAATCTGCCAAGGAGAGGAAGGGGCAGAAAACACCAGCCAAGGCACCTCAGCCATCCAAGGCTGCAGGTGAAGGGCTGGTGGCTACCAGCACAACCGCCAGCACCGCCACCTGCACAGCGGGCAGCACCGCCAGTAGCCTCGCTGCTAGCACCGCCGCCTGCACCGCCGCAAGCACCGCCGCAAGAACCTCTACTGTCAGCAGCAGCTGCCCCATTGGGCAGCCATCCGAGGCTGCAGGAGAAGGGCTGGGGCCTCCCTTGACCACTGGCCGCACCGGCACCTGCACCACGGCCAGCACCACGACCCGCACCTCCACTAGCACCGCCACAGGCACTGCCGCAAGCACTGCCACCTGCACCATTGACAGCAGCACCACTACCAGCAGCAGCAGCCCTAGTGGGCAGCCGCCCGAGGCTGCAGGAGAAGGGCTGGAGCCCTGCAAATCTCGTGCCTCAGACACCCAGGTGAGGTACTGTGAACTGCATCACTGGGCACGAAGCCCCCTCCAGAACCAGTGGAGAAAGGCATCCACTCACCCTATCCTTGGCAAGATGAAGCAGACTGGGCACATAGCCCCCTCCAGAACTAGTGGAGAAAGGCATCCACTCACAGTATCCTTGGCAGGATGAAGCACACTGGGCACAAAGCCCCCTCCAGAACCAGTGGAGAAAGGCATCCAATCACCCTATCCTTGGCAGGATGAAGCACACTGGACAAAAAGCCTTCCCCAGAACCAGTGGAAGAAGCCATCCACTCACTGCATCCTTGGCAGGATGAAGCACACTGGGCCCAAAGCCCCCTCCAGAACCAGTGGAGAAGCCATCCAGTTGAGAGACTGTGGCCATGCACTCCCTAGAACCAAGCAGTGGGCAAACCACCCACTTGAGAGACTGTGGCATTGCACTCCCCAGGACCAAGCAGTGGGCAAACCACCCACGAGAGAGACTGTGGCTTTGCACTCCCCAGGACCAAGCAGTGGGCAACCACCCACTAGAGAGACTGTGGCTTTGCACTCTCCAGGACCAAGCAGTGGACAAACGACCCACTTGAGAGACTGTGGTCTTGCACTCCTCAGGACAACGCTGTGGGCCTGGAGCCTGTAGGGAAGTAACATCTTGCCTACAATGTTACCCCCATGTTTACTTATATGTCAGTTTGTTTTTGCCTGTCTCACTGGGATCCTGCTAGCCAGGACCCCAGTGCTCATTGTTTGTGGCCTGAATGTGTGTCCCTGTTTAGTGACTAACTGTGTCACTGAGGCTCTGCTAATCAGAATCTCAGTGCTTATGCTCTCTCTGCCTTTAGAATTGTCACTGTAGGCTAGTGACCATTTTTACCAATACTATTTGGCACACTGGAACACCCTTATAACTCCCTAATATATGGTACCTAGGTACCCAGGGTATTGGGTATCCAGGAGATCCCTTTGGGCTGCATAATTTCTTCTGCCACCTATAGGGAGCACTGACAATTCTTACACAGGACTGCCGCAGCAGCCTGAGTGAAATAATGTCCACATTATTTCACAGCCATTTTACACTGCACTTAAGTAACTTATAAGTCACCCATATGTCTAACCCTCACTTGTGAAGGTTAGGTGCAAAGTTATTAAGTGTGAGGGCACCCTGGCACTAGCCAAGGTGCCCCCACATAGTTCAGGGCAATTTGTCCGGACTTTGTGAGTGCTGGGATACCATTACACGTGTGCACCACATATAGGTCAATACCTATATGTAGCTTCACAATGGTAACTCCGAATATGGCAATGTAACATGTCTAAGATCATGGTATTTTCTCCCATGCCAAATCTGGTATTGGGGTGCCAATCCCATGCATCCCGGGGCTCCAGCATGGACCCTGGGTACTGCCAAACCAGCTCTCTGGGGTTTGCACTGCAGCTATCACTGCTGCCAACCCACAGACAGGCTTCTGCCCTCCTGGGGTCTGGGCAGCCCCGTCCCAGGATGGCAGAACAAAGGATTTCCTCTGAGAGAGGGTGTTACACCCTCTCCCTTTGGAAATAGGTGTTAAGGGCTGGGGAGGAGTAGCCTCCCCCAGCCTCTGGAAATGCTTTGAAGGGCACAGGTGGTGCCCTCTTTGCATAAGCCAGTCTACACCAGTTCAGGGATCCCCCAGCCCCTCCTCTGGCATGAAGCTGGACAAAGGAAAGGGGAGTGACCACCCCCCTGTCCATCACCACCCCAGGGGTGGTGCCCAGAGCTCCTCCAGTGTGTCCCAGACCTCCGCATCTTGAATGCAGAGGTGTGAGGGCACAATAGAGGCCTCTGAGTGGCTTGTGCCAGCAGGTGATGTCAGAGACCCCTCCTGATAGGTGCTTACCTAACTAGGTGGCCAATCCTTCTCTGAGCGCTATTTAGGGTCTCTCCTGTGGGCTTCTCGTCTGATAACAAATGCAAGAGCTCATCAGAGTTCCTCTGCATTTCCCTCTTCGACTTCTGCCAAGGATCGACCGCCGACTGCTTTCTTGACTGTTTCCTGGTTGTGCATGCTCTGTTGACTGTCTGCCTTCACCTTGCACTGGAAGCCAAGACGAAATCTCCTGTGGGTCTACGGAATCTTCCCCCTGTTAACACAGGCACCAAACTTCTGCTTCACCGGTCCTCTGGGTGCCCTCTCATTGTGCCGAGCCCTGGAACACGAGGGCTGGATCCAAGTGACCCCGACAGTCCAGTGGTCCTTCTGTCTAAAGTTGGTGGAGGTAAGTCCTTGCCTCCCCATGCCAGACAGTAATCCTGTGTACTGCGTAAACTGCAGCTGATATGGCTTCTGTGCACTTTTGCAAGGAATCCTTCATGCACAGCACAGCCCAGGTCCCCAGCACTCTGTCCTGCATTGCTCAACCAGCTGAGTTGACCACCGGCTTTATGGGACCCTCCTTTGTAGTGTTGAGATGACCGCTGTACTCAGTTTTCTTGAACCCATGTTCAAGTACTTCTGTGGGTGCTGCCTGTGTGTGCGTGGGCTTTCTATGTTGCTGAATGTCCCCTCTGTCTCCTCCACCAAGTGGCAACCTCCTGGTCCTTCCTGGGGCCGGGCAGCACCCATTTTCTTAAACCGTGAACTTTGCAGCGAGCAAGGCTTGATTCTGGTCTTTCAGTGCGGAAAAAACTCTGCATCCTCCAGCATGCCGTGGGGCATCTTCTGTGCAAAGGAGAAGTTCCTGGCATCTTCTGTTGTTGCAGAATCTTCAGCTTCTTCCACCTGGAGGCAGCAATTTTGCACCTTCATCCCCGGTTTAGTGGGCTCCTGTCCCCCTGGACACTTTCGTGACTCTTGGACTTGGTCTCCTTCCTTTACACATCCTCAGGTCCAGGAATCTGTCTTCAGTGCTTTGAAGTCAGTTGTTATCTTTGCAGAATCTCCTATCACGACGTTAGTGTGTTTCTGGGGAAGTAGGGTAACTTTACTCCTACTTTTCAGGGTATTGTGGTGTAATATTTTTAACACCCTTAGTGTTTTCTTACACTCCCAGTGACCCTCTACACACTACACTAGGCCTGGGGTCCCTAGGTGGTTCACATTCCACTTTCTTAGTTTATGGTTTGAGTTGCCCTAGGCCTATTGCATATTATTGTATTCTACAGTGTTTGAACTACTTTTCTAACTGTTTACTTACCTGATTTTGGTTTGTGTGTATATTTTATGTGTTTTTTATTACCTCCTAGGGGAGTATATCATCTGAGATATTTTTGCCACATTGTCACTAAAATAAAGTACCTTTATTTTTAGTAACTCTGAGTATTGTGATTCTTATGATATAGTGCTATATGATATAAGTGGTATAGTAGGAGCTTTGCATGTCTCCTAGTTCAGCATAAGCTGCTCTGCTATAGCTACCTCTATCAGCCTAAGCTGCTAGAACACTACTAATCTACTAATAAGGGATAACTGTACTGTGGCATAATGTGTAAGTACCATCAGGTACCCACTATAAGCCAGGCCAGCCTCCTACAGGGGGCTCCTTAGAGGACCTCCAGTATTGTCATTCCAGCATTCTGACGTTTTCCAGGCAGCCCCAGCTGCTACCACATCTCAGACAGGTTTCTGCCCTCCTGTTGCTTAAGAAGCTGGAAATAGGTGTTACAGGGGAGTGACCATTTCCATGTCCATCACCATCTAAGGGGTGATGCTCAGAGCTCCTCCAAAGGGTCCTTGGCTTTTGCCATCTTGGATTCCAAGTTGGCAGGGAACTTTGGGGGAATCTGAGTGGTCAATGAAAGCAGGTGACATCAGAGCCCTCCCCTGATAGGTGCTTACCTTGTTAAGTGACCAATCCCCCTTTCAGGGCTATTTAGGGTCTCTCCTTTGAGTGGTTTGGATTTGGATTGCAAGACTCCAGCAGGATTCCTCTGCACATAGCCCCCTCCAGAACCAGTGGAGAAAGGCATCCACTTCGACTTCACACTGAGGAAACTGCATCTGGACCCTCCAGGAAATCTACAAGCTGCAATAGAGAAGCAAAACACCTTCTGCAACATTGTATCTTCACCTCCTGCCAGCAACTGCAACTGTTTCCTGGTTGTGCATCCTCTGAGGACAGTATGTCTTCAGCCTGCACCAGAAGACCAAAGGAATCTGCCATGGGGTAAAGGAGTCACTCCCCTGCTTCAGCAGGCACCTACTGCAATGACGACTGGCTATGTGGATCCCCTCTCCTGCTGAGCTGCTTGGATCCTGCATCGCAGGTGGTGGATTAAAATGGTCCCGACGGTCTTCATGTCCAACTATCCAATCTTGTTGGAGGTAAGAGCTTGCCTCCCCACGCAAGACAGTACCACTGCGCACCGCATGATTTGCAGCTGCCAAGGCTTGTTGGCATCCTTCCATGAAGTTCTTCATGCACCTTGTAGCTCAGACCCCCAGCACTCTATCCTGCAATGCAAAGCTTCCTGAGTGGCTCTCCGGCGACACAGGAGCCTTTGTCTTAGTGTTGCATGGGCCTCATTTCACCTTCTATGTCTCAGTGCTGTGGGACTCCTGTGTGTGCTGCTGGTCTTCTGTGGGCTCTCTGAGTTGCTGAGAGCACCCTCCAGTTTCCCCTTCTGGGTAGAGTCCACCTGGTCCCTCCTGGTCCTGGTCAGCGCCGTTTCCCACTAACCTTGAGCTTTGCGGGTGCCAAGGTTTGTTGGCGGACTCCAGTGATGCAAACCAGACTGCAATCTTCCTTCCAGCACGGGAGATCACTTGCACCAACCAGGAATCCGGCTCTGTCTTCTTGGGTTCAGAACTGACTGTTCTTCTATACCAGTGGTTCTTCTTTTGCACCTCCATCAGGGTTAGCAGCGGCTTCTGTTCTTCCTTGACTTTTCTATGCTTCTTGGACCTGGTCCCCGTCTTCCAGAGTCCCAGGAATCTACTGTTGGTGTCTTGCAGTCTCTTCTGGTTCATTTCTGTGTGTGTTCTATGAAAGTTACTGTGTTTTACCCTTGCTTTCTTGGTCACTGGGGTGGATTCTAATACTTACCTTTGGGGTTTTATTGTACTCCGAACTCCACACTACACTTGACAAGGTGGGAGACCTTTCTTAGTATATGGTTTGTGCTCCCCCTAGGCCCATTTCTAACTATTGTGATTTTCACTAATTGCACTGTTTTCTAACTGTTTTTATGCCTATTTCGGCATAATGGTGTATATAAATTGTGTATTACTTCCCTCATAAGGGAGTATAGCCTCTATGGTATTTTTGGTATTTATGTCACCAAAGTATCTTAATTTTTGTAACCCTGAGTGTTTTCTTTCATGTTTTGTAAGTAATGTGTGACTACAGTGGAATTGCATGAGCTTTGCATGTCTCCTAGATACGCCTTGGCTGCTCATCCACAGCTACCTCTGGAGAGCCTGGCTTCTAGACACTCTCTACACTACACTAATAAGGGATAACTGGACCTGGTATAAGGTGAAAGTACCATAGGTACCCACCACACACCAGGCCAGCCTCCTACATGGAACAATTAAAAAAATAGTCCGTCCAAACAACAGAAAAACAATCCAGGCGTAATTAAACTGTACTTGGCAGGTGCTCCTCAGCCAAGTACAGGAAGTGACATATCAACTGTCAAATGAGTTAGGAGACATCAAAGAAGAGCGACACTGCCTTCAACCTATGGTAAGCAACAGGCAGTGGCAGGCAGGAGGAAAGTCCATTACTCATTCCAACTGGACTTGCAGACATCTCAATCGTGCTTTCTAGGCTTGACCTAAAAAGAATTTCCAGCTGGCGACAGGGATCTGTCCCGAGCAGGGTGCATAAGAAGAAAAGGAGTAGGCCAACTCTAGGGGCATAATTACAAGCTGCTCTGCCCCACCCGAACGTCAATCTCAGTGACTGTCCGGCGGTGCACAAGACCCGTAAAGCCACCCTGCATGGCTTTTCATGGCCTCAGAAATATGCACTGAATCAATGCAGCGCAAGTCGCTGCATTGACTCACCCTGCAGCAGGGAGGGTGCCTTAGGCGTTACCACGTAACACCCATGGAATTTGGCTCATTCTAGGATTTTCAAGATTTTGTAAACCTGGGAACGTTTCAAAGCCTACTCCTCCCCAGAGTAGGTATAAGGGAGGTGCAACGAGGAGAAATACCTTTATTTCTCTTCATTGTTCATTTTTGTATGAGTGTTCCATTTTGCAGCACACAAGAAAAGAGAAAATGCCTCTCATGATTGTTCATGTGCTGGAAAGTGTCCCTTCCTGCACATAAACAATCATCCCTGCAATGAAGACACCCTTGCACCATGGTGCAGCGGTTTCTGCGCTGGCTCATGGCAGCCCCTTGTGTGCCAGTGCAGGGGAAAAAGACAGGAATGCGCCATATTTTATAGATAGGCCATTCCTGCCCTTTTCTTTTGACACAGGGCAGCACAGCAAGAAGACTTGCAGTGCTGCTTTGATCCAAAAACAAGTAAATACATCCCCTAGTGCCTTCTCTTCCTTTGGATGTGACCTTTGCCAGGTGGAGTAGTGAAAATTCTGCTGTACAAATTGCAGAAATCTTTCATGAGCAGACTCAGGGCCTGATTTAGCATTTGTTGGACTATTTACTCTGTCTGGTGTATTACGATTTCATAGGATATAGTGGAATTATAATACATGGACGAGATATCATCATGTTCGTGACAGAGTAACCCTGTCCGAGAAACTATAAATTTGGTCCTCAGTCTTAAAAGTAATAAAGACACTTTAAAGCAACAAGCTTACAAAGTTAGGTGGCCTGGAATGCATTTGCATTTTAAATCAACATCATATAGGGGCATAATCAGTGACATTCTGACTTCTGAGTTTGCCCCAGTTAGGAACTAAGGGCCAGATGTAGGTAGGCTTTTGCACCTCGCAAACGGCGAAAAACGCTGTTTGCGAGGTGCAAAAGCCTTCAAGCGATGCAGAAACACATTTTGCGAGTCGGAACCGACTCGCAAAATGTGTTTCCGTCTCGCAAATAGGAAGGGGTGTTCCCTTCCTATTTGCGACTCGCACCGCGATTTAAGTTGATTTGTGACCGCGAAAGCGGTCGCAAATCAACTCGCAGTTACCATCCACTTGAAGTGGATGGTAACTCATTCGCAAAGGGGAAGGGGTCCCCACGGGACCCCTTCCCCTTTGTGAATGCTGACAAAATTATTTTTTCAGAGCAGGCAGTGGTCCTATGGACCACTGCCTACTCTGAAAAAAACCGAAACAAAAGGTTTCGGTATTTTTTTCTATTTGCAACTCGTTTTCCTTTAAGGAAAACGGGCTGCAAAGAGAAAAAAAAAAAACACTTTATTTAAAAGCAGTCACGGAGATGGTGGTCTGCTGTCTCCAGCAGGCCACCATCCCCGTGAGTGCCTAGACTCGTTATGGGGTCGCAAACTGCGACCCACCTCATAAATATTTATGAGGTGGGTCTTTGCGACCCCGTAGCGAGTTGCAGAAGGTGTCTGAGACACCTTTCTGCATTCCAAATTGCGACTTGCAATTTGCGAGTCGCAGGGACTCGCAAATTGCAAATCGCAATTTGGAATCTTTCTACATCTGGCCCTAAGATCTAGTCCAGGGGAAAAGTTATTGTGCACAAACCAGAACTTGTGTAAAGGGCACTATTAAAAACAATAAGGTAAACGTGATTGTCTTATAACAGTGTACCATACAGGTTAGCTTGCCTGGGCTACTTGTTCTTGGAGCTTTGGTCTTAACTTGGCGTTGGTTCCTGGCCTCCCATTGTACTCTTTTCAAGCCTTCAGAAAGGGGAGTGCAAGGAAGGGCAGTTGAAGTGCAATTGGCCTACCCTAGAGAGCCACTAGATTGTTAGCTGAAGTGGCTAATTTGGTATCGAGGCAGAAGCCTCTCCCTTATTTCTTGTTGAGGCAGGATTTCATATGGATAGCTTAGTTTTAGTCTGCCCCAGATTGCCAGATACATTGTTTACCTGGTGTCACTGCCTTGCTTCCCCCATCCTTAAATGGGGCAAAGGTTCAGGATGTGTGATTTTGTTTATTCTGTAGGAGCACACCTGTTAAATCGCAAGAATGCCAGATCCAGCGGCAATGGAGGCTTACAGTAGACTTGCACAGGCAGATGGTGTGAATTGCATCCTCCTTTGAATGACCATGCAAACTGCAGGCCACCACCCCTTCTGCTCCCGACCAGGAGATGGCGTGTGAATTTGACAGATGGACCCCTAGCCAGTATGTCAAGATTTTATATTTTACCCTACTGCTAAAGTCTCCTCCCAAATATTGCTGTGGCTTCAGGGATGTGTAGCTGTTTAATACCATCCAGGCATGTGCATGTTTCTATAGGGTTTCCCTGTCATCTAAGGATGATAGTCGTTTTGATGTTTCCCTAACTACTCTTTTGTGAATTTCACAGCTAGGGGCTGCAGACCAAAGTTCTGGTAGTCCAAATAAGTCAATTGATCCATTGAGGTAATCTGCAGACACTGAGAAGGATCTATTAATATTGTTTATGATATTCTTCTCTGCAGACTTGAACTTGTAGCAAATAATTGTGAATGCAGCATGCCAGGCCACTGACTTTTTGACCAAACCAAATTCCATCCTAATTTGGCCAGGTAATGTGTAGCTGGGGATATGGAAGGTTTCTCTATATATGCTTGTTATGGTAATGTCCAGGGTATTTGAGTCCTTGCCCCAAAGGGCTTCGCATCCGTAGGCACTACCTTTGCCATGGCAATCTTTAGGATAGGGTGGTACGACATCCCATTCAGATTTCTAAAATAAGGCCCTTCGCCCTTCTGCCAGTGCTATCTCATTTCTTTTGATTTATTCCTTTTGGGGCTTAAAATTTCCCTTGCAGTTGAATAAAAGACTGAGGTACTTGTATTCACTGACTTCATTGGCCTTGGTGTAGTCAAGAAACCAGCTGGCTTTGCCATTTTTTTTTCCTGGAGAAATTCATGATTTTTGTTTTCTTGGTGTTTATTGTCAGCCCATTCTTTTTATTTTATTTTTTATTTCAAGAGTGTTTCATTGGATTATATGTAATAGGAAAATTAAATAATATGAATGAAAAGAAACAATACATTGTACGGTACAATGAAATCAAGTGGGAAGAGTAGTTTAGGGTATAGCATGAGGGGTTGGTCCACGTTAACAAATGTAGAGGGTAGAGATGAGTGTATTTGTTTGCAGTGGTGAAGTGAGGTTCATCATTATATGAATTGTGACAGAGCGGATTTTGATGTTGTGGTGAATGATTAAGGTACCTCAGTTGTAGATGAATGAGCTAGAGTAAAAGAGCGAAGAAGAGGAGAAGAAGGTGATGGGGTGAAAAGCTAGGGAGTATGTCGGGAAGAGGCGTGGGTAGGGAGAGGAGGAGTTTGGCGAGTGGGGAGAGGAAGGGAAAGGTAGGAGAATTGGTGAGTGAATGCATGAATGATCGAGTGATCGGATGATCGTGGTTACATAGACGAGTGCAACATAAAGTTGTCTAGTTTGCATAAGAGTTTACCATTCTTCATTGGTGTTGTCATCAAGTACAAGCCAAGTGAGTTACAGGCAGTTCTGGTGAATGGTGCCCATTCCCACCACGTGTAGGGGGATAGTTTGGATGAGTCTTTCCATTTATTGAGGATAACTTTAAGGCCAGTTGTGACTAGAATGTCACATAGGTGACGTTCCTCTTTGTTTAATACCTGTTTAATGTCAGCAGGATCCATTTTGTATGAAGAGTTTGAGATATTGCGTTACTGATGTCCTGCCAGAAATGTTTGGTGGAGGTGCAGTCCATTAGCATGTGTTTTAAGTCTCCTGTTTCCTTCTCACAGCTCCAGTATGTATTGAAGGATCAGAGACCTAGTTTATAAAGTTTGGTCAGAGTCCAGTGGGCCATGTTGGCAATCCAGTATTTGCTTTGTGCTAGTGATGGCATTATTATGTTGGAAGTGAGGTTACTCCAGGTAGATGGCCAGTCCGGTGACACCTTTGGAGTTTTGTTGAAGTCTGATAGAAGAGTTTCCCACTTGTCTTTTCTTGGTTTATTTAGTGAGGTTTTTGTGGGGAATAGAAGAGAGCACAATTTGGAAGCTAGGTGACCACCTTTTGTAAATTTTTCAAATGTGTTGGGAAGGTCGGGGGTTAGAGGTTTATATTTGGTTATAAGTGATTTTATAATAAAGAAATGATAAAAGTCTAGGTTGTTTAAGTCAAATGTGTCTTTGATTTGAGAGAATGGTATGGGTTCTGAGGGGGTACCAATATCTCTCACCAGTAGAATATCTTTTTCTGCCAGTTTCTCTATATACATTATTCTCCCTTCTAGTTTTCATTGTACCATACCGAGGCTAGACATGAGTGTTTAATTTTGTTGGGTAGTTTGTTGTAAATTTTTCTGAGTGCCCGTGTTGGTTATAATGATGTCAGAATGGTGTGTTTTCATTGTGTGTTTAGCAAGGGCGATTTTAATAATGAGCCATGGCAGCGAGGGGTTGGTGGTAGGGAGAAGCCAGTGGCTCCCCTGTTTCACTAAGAAGATATGCAGGCATCTCCGGTAGTCGGGTAAGTTTAGGCTGCCACATTTTTTGAGGAAGACTCAATTTCGTTAAGCCAATTGTGGGCTTTTTAGACTTCCAGTTAGTAACATGTGCATTTTAATTAAAAAAAGGTGTCTGAGAGGCACATGGGGGACATGCTGATTCAAAAATTATTGAGGGGGGTAATCATTATTTTGGTAGATTCAATTCTATCCCACCAAGTAATGAACCTTGTTGACCATTTGTCTAAGCTATCTTTGAAGTTATCTAGTGTCTTTTTCTAGTTGAGATGGATGGAGCCTTTAAGGTTATAGGTGACTATATGCCCTGGTATTATATCTGATCTGGTGCCCATTTGAGTTCATAGGGACTGATGTGTGATCTGTTGCAGTACACATTACATTGCTCCACTTTGTAAATATGGCACAGGAAAAGACAACCCTAGCGCTGCCTTAGCAACAAAAATAAGAGACTAAGGAGGTGTAAAGGTGGCACAAGGGGCTCTTAAAAATGCTCCATCCTGTCAACGCAGAGCTAACAGAGTTTCAATGAGTTATCAGTAAGGTTTCTACCTCGAACCAACATATTATCAACCTAGTACCAGCATAATGTTCACATAGTGCCAGCATATTCTCAACATAGATTCAACACATATCGAATTGAGTTAGTCGAATGCTCCCAGGTTAATGTATTGCAGGTAGTTTGGGCAAACTTTAGTGTTTTTTGTATTGTCCAGCCTGTGTGTCAAAACATGGTTTTGATGGCAATTGCACAACAACTAAGTACCCATTGTATGGCACTAGATTTGTATAATATCAATATCAATGTAAGGTTGGTATCAATATTAATTAATGCCAATATGAGATTTGATAAATCTAAATTATGCGGAGGAGATGAACCATTGCAATGAATCCATCATTGGGTTGAATGCAATCATAAAACATCTGATTTAACCAGAGAAGGTTGGAGGTTGTTATAGAGATACAGTACCAGTTATTGAAGAAGATAAATCTTACCATTGGTTAGGGTTAACAGCAGGATGTTAGAGTTATTGTTATGTTATTAGTTGGTTAGGAGGTTGCTAGTTAGTTTGGTTAAGGTTTCACAAGTTCCTGACCACTTTATTTATTCTGTCTTGGTTTGAAAAAGTGGAAGCAACTCAAACAAATATTTGGTATGGTTATTATGGAAGTTGCCCATGTGTCGATCAGAGTTCTGCAGAGTTATGAGAAGAACGTGAATTGTTTTTTGTTAGCTATTCCTTCTGAGCTTTTAAGAAGTCATTTTCGGGTCTTAGATCTCAACAACTTAGGAATCAAGTTCCTTAGGGTCTTCAAAAATGACGGTTTTGCCACTGCAAGTTGTTTTTATTTGTGGAGGACTAATAAACAAAAATTGTATTTGGGAAAGGAATACCTTTTGTTTCTTGACAGTGTCTTTGGCATGATCTTGAGAGATCTTAATAGAACTGCCTTACCACCTAATTCTCTGTATTTCCTTTATCTGTGTGGCAATAGATTCAGTATGTGAGTAGCAGAGGGGTATGAAAATAAGGGTTCAAGGAGTTTTGCTGTTTGCAGGCTTATGTGTGCGTTCTGGTTATTTTAAAGTCCTTGTCTAAGTTTATATAGAGTACTTGGTGGATCCATTTTTCAATTAAAGTTGCACAGGAACAAGCTTAGTTATTGCTACCTTCAGGAGGACCCAAATGTGCAAGTTGCCCCTTCTATGTCTATTTTTGAGCTCTGTGATGTTCCTTTCCATTTGAGCCAGTCTTGCAGTGGTGGTTGATAAAGTTTTAAAGTTTTGTGCTTGTGGTCTTCCAAGAGGTTTATCCATGATTCTATTTCACAGACCCTGTCCCTCAGATATTTTATTTCTTGCTTCAAAGATGCAAGGTTACTCTGTATAGTTTCTGTAGTGGATTTTGTTGATTTGGCAAGTACATGTAGCATGTCCAGTTTCTGCATTATTAAGTCTAGAGTTGTGAAGTTCTCAGATTTAGATTTTATAGAGGAGTCTAGGGCTGGGGGGTCCAGCTTGTGTCTGTTTTTGGATGGCTTGGTGATTTTCAGATCTCCCCTTGCTTCTTTGGGGTCATGCAGTTTGGAAACTGCCATTTTGAGAGAGGACCTTCCTGTATTAATTGTGTTGGGTGCCCCTAGTGGGGTTTCGGTAGTCTTTGAGATGTTTGATGGAGATGCCGATTGTTGGGATGTAGAGTGAAGTGCAAAAGTATCCTGGGTTAGTAACACTTATATATTTGTATATGGTGCAGCAATGAAGATTGTTAAATAGCAAGTGATAACACTTTGGAGTGTAAGTGACTATTCTCAGCCTACTCCTGTCTCCAATTTGGGTTGCCGTTGAGGTGGAGTAATTCAGGGGACCAATGAGTGTAGTTTAGAAGTAAGAAAGTTTGGGAGCATGCCTTAGAGAGGGTTGTATTAAATGGAGGTGGCCATCGTAGGGTCAGGCATATGATGGGAAGGCCTGTGCCATATTTGCTCTGGCTGGTGGGTTAGTTTTAAATATGATAGGTTCCTACCCTTATAGTGCATTATACAGTAGTGCCGGTAAGTACTCTACTCTAGGGACATTTGTAGTGACATTGGAAGATTAGAGAGTCAGCCAATTGGAGTCCTGGTGTCAGCTATTTTAGGGCCAGGCATTGTGAGACAGATTCTGGAGCACTTTGGAGTGTGAGAGATTATTCTCAGCCCCCTCCTGTTTACAATTTGGGTTTCTGTTGAGGTGGAGAAATTCAGGATCCCAATGTGTGTTGTTTAGAAGTAAGAAAGTCCTGGAGCATGCCTTAGAGAGAGCTGTATTAAATGTCAGGCCATTCTATGTGGAATACTCTTGGGTGGGGTTAAAAAGTCAGTGCAAGCCGACCTTTGTCCAGCTGATCAACACCAGTTCATCAGGATAAAGAAGGTTTGAAAGGAGCCTGGAGCCATGCTTCGAGGCATGGGAATTGACAGAAGAGGGGTAAGGTCTGTCAGGCATAGGTTGCAGAGAGTGGGGGCCAAGACACATCCATTTTTGACACTGCAGGACGTTGGAATGGCAGATATTGAAATCAAGATTTTCAATGGTTCTTAAGAGCACCAGTGGTGTCAGCCAGTTTTTCAGTTTGCTCAAAAACCTGTTTTGGTTTGCACAGTTGAAGGCAGCTTTGTAATCAATTTAGCAAATATACAGAGGAAGCTTGGCAGCTTTTGAGAAGTCGAACAGTAAAGTCAAGGCCATGATGTGTGTTGAGGTCCCTTTTTTTGTGAACCCCGTCTGGTTAATTGGGATAATTGAGTTTGTAATGGCCCAGTTAAGTTGGTGCTCCAGCAGGATGCCCATGTAGTATTTCACCTTGTTGTCATTGATCGTTATCAGTCTGTAATTCTCTGCATTTGATTTTTCGTCTCCTTCGAAAATGGACAATATAATGGACCCTTTCGAAGAGACTGGTATCATGACCACTGCTAGGGCATGGTTGCATTATGGAACCATATGCCGTGCCCATTTCTCCAGGTCAGACGTGTAAATGGCCTGCATGATTCCATTTGGACCAGGGGCCCCTGTGGTTCTGCCTTTAATTATTTGCTAGTGAATGACATTTCCATTTATACTGGGCTTACCTTCTGAGTCATTTGGCTGAGAATATGGCGTGCCATGTCCTTTGGCTAGGGCATTCCCTTTGACTTCTGATGTTCCCACTGTACCAGCATTTCAGATAAAATGTGTATGTCGAAAGGTGGCCCATGCTTCCTCTGAAAGGTTGTATTCCAGACATGGTTCTGATGGGCTTCCTAGGGCATTCACTATTCACTAACTCATTGGGATTATGTTGCTTGATATACCATATTGGCATGGCAAAAGAAGGGTTCTATGTTTTGCCTCTTCACAGTCAAGCCCATCCTTTTAAGCTCCCTTTTCTTAAGCATTAACTCTGGTTTAAGGATTTCATTGTGTGGGGACCATCGTACTCATTTCAGTGCCTTGTTGACATCCCTTTTCAGTAGTTTAATTTCTCCAATTTTACGCTGATTTAGGCCAAGCAGGGAGTGAGCCGCTGGGAGGGCCCATTTTGGGTTGGCTCTTGTAGCACGTTTTTTGGAAAACGAGACTGCAAAGGCTTCCCAGTTTTCCCTTGCTGAGATCTTCCCTTTTGTAGATGGGTTTCAGCTTTTTACTCCAGTGGTTCTATAGTGGATGAGGTCCATTTTACTTGCCTTAAGTTAGTCAAATATGTTGAGCCTGCTGGATCTGCAGTGCGGCTATATTAATTCAAAGGAAGGGTGAATTCTAGCTCTTAAGGCAGATGCTTGCTCTCAGACCTTAGGCCCATTTTGAAAAGGTGCACTAGTTGTAACAAAGACAGAGATCTAAGGGGGTCATTACAACCCTGGCGCACGGTGTTAAAGCGGCGGTAAGACCGCCAACAGGCTGGCGGTCTTTTTTTGAGCATTATGACCATGGCGTTTACCGCCATGGTCATCCGCCGCTTCTCAGTTCCGCCCGCCAGGGCGGAGATGACCGCTGGGCTGGAGACCTGGGTCTCCAGCCCGGCGGCCGTCACAATACTGCCGGCGGTATTGTGACACGGCTTACCGCTGTGGATTTCCAGCGGTAGGAACAGCCATGAAATCCATGGCGGTAAGCACTACCAGTGCCAGGGAATTCCTTCCCTGGCACTGATAGGGGTCTCCACCATCCCCCACCCCCACCCCGTCTCCCTCCCCTACACCCCCCACCACCCCTGCCACCCCCAAAGGTGGCAGGGCCCCCCTCCCCACCCCGACCCCAACATTACCTTACACATACACACCCAACATGCAAGCAGGCACCACCAACACACATACATGCACACACACCGACATACATGCCAACATCCACACACACAGTCAGACACGTAAACCCACATTCACACATTCACGCACACATCCACACAGACATACCTACAGACATACACGCACTCATTCCCAAAACATGCAACACCCCCGCAAGCATACACGCACTCACACCCCCCCTCTACATACACAGACGCACACCCCCATGCACCCACACAACACACAACACCCCACCACCCCCCACCCCTAACGGACGATCGACTTACCTGTTCCGTCGATCCGCCGGGAGGGGACGGGAGCCATGGGGGCAGCTCCGCCGACACCACACCGCCAACAGAACACCGCTGCACAGAATCACAGGACGCGATTAGCTGGGCAGTGTTCTGTTGGCGTGGCGGTGGAGGTGGAGCAACCTCCACTTCCCCGCCGCCCGCAAGTATGGCTGTTGGCGGCTCTCCGTCGGAAAAACGACGGAGGGCAGCTAACGGTCATAATACGCCGAGCGGCAAACCACCACTACTGGCGGTCTTCCGCACGGCGGTCCCTCTGCAGTCTTGTTAAAAGACCGCTGAGGTTGTAATGACCACCTAAGTGTGTAATCTACTTGGGAGTTTCCACTGGAGGAGTGAAATTACAGAGTGTGGGGAATGTCGTCTTGAAATCGACAACTGATGGCTTGGACTTCCAGGTGCTCTAGTTTGCCAAGCAGGTTAAGGCCCTTTATATCCCACCTCCTAAGTTTAATTGTTACTTGTATTGGAATCTCCCATTGGCGGTCTTGTGCCTCAATTATTTCTTGCCTGGTGACCTAGCAGTTTTGTGTTGAAGTCATCGGTCACTGTACCCATGGAGTAATTAAAGGAGGCTTCCTATCAGTTTATTTCAATGTCTCAGTACAGTCTTTGCGACTGCATGGTACGTAGATGTTTAATAATGTCAGTGAAGTGACTTTCCCCCGATGTCTGTTGTTATGTGCAATATTTAAAGACTTTCAGAGTAGGTTTTTTGTTCTTTGCTTGTGGCTTTGATTGCTGTTGACAGGTAGATTGCATGACCTTCTCTGCTGTTGACACATTTCCCTTCCTTGATGACAGGGATTGCTTTGTGAGAGAAACTCGAGATTGCCTCTGGTTCCGGGGGAGCAAGTCCAAGCCACAAGCCACAGCCAATCCTGGCTGGGCTGCTTCCGCGACACGAGGCGGTACCAAATACAGTGGGACCTAGCCCACTGTTCCCATTACTACTGATGCAACCTCTGCTAGTCCTACCCTTTGCCATGACTTTTTTTCTCTGCAAAGGTAAGGCACTGAACATTGAGCAAGATTTCCAAGTTCCAAGTTACTTCCCATTCAAGTGACACCAGCACTCCTTGGCTAGTCAGCAGTGCCTCTATAGAGTCTGAGGCCTGAGTCACTTTCCTGCCTAAGCCCCGGAGTGGCAGAAGCGGCGACAGCATCTTCAGTACTGAATCGTGACCACCACTGAGCTCAGCATGCTGCTCTCGTTCTTTTCTCCTGCACCGGCTGCTCCTGGATCCCGGCTTCCTCGCTTGTTCCTCCTCCTGCATCCACACCAGATCCACACTACACAAATAGGAGGTAGGAGGCAAAAAGATTGGGAATGACCCCGCATAAGCAAAAAAGTCCAACACGACCCCCTACTAGCCTAAAGCCAGGGGAGAACAATCAATACCTTGATGTACTTCCCTGATTGGGGCGATAGAACAGGGACCCAGGCCCACAACAGCAGGGGCATGTTCCTTCCTGACTCCAGTTGGATCCCTCTGTCCATACTCTGGGGGCCCACTAAGCTAACCCACGGGGAACACTTCTCCACACCTGCAGATACCAGCTGTGTAGCACCTAACTTTACTTTGCTCACAGATGTATCCCAAGGGGTGGATAGCACCACCAAGGCCAACACAGTGGTGTTGCCCACTCCACCCCTGGGGTGTGACTTTCGTCCCTCCCCAGGGGCAACTCTGTCCACCAGGACAGCAAGCCACAGTGACCCCTGACAACTGTCAGGGATCAGAGCCCGACCTCAGGCCTCTCCAACCACTGTGACTGTGGAGAGCGGGAGGCGGTAGCCCCAGGTGCTTGGCACCCTTTGACCACTCTCCCTTCCACCAGGTCAGGGATGACAACCTGACCCTGGTCCTCCCCTCTGGGGCTCTGTATGCTTCCTGCAGGAGCGGCACCACCAGAGTCAAAATCTGTCAGGGTGCTTGTAGAAGCAGTCCTGCACAATTCTTCCACCAGTGCAGGGCTGTTAACCTGCAACTGGTCCGCCAACCTGGGGTCTGTACCTTCAGGTTGGACCAGGGCCAGGAGTGAGGCTTCCCTCCCCCTGCCCTGCCTTCTGGGGTCCCGAACCCCCCAACTAGGAGTGCCCCACCCAGAAGACAACATGGTAGGGGCACTGTTAGCAATATCCCCTTCCTCCAGGTCAGGGGGGACACCCTGAACCTGGCCTTCCAACCCAGCGTCTGTACCAACAGACTGGACCACCGCCTGGCAACCCAGGACTTCCTGGGGGGCATACCTAGCCCCCACCAGGTCAGAGTTTACCCCCTGAACCTGATCATTTAACCCAGAGTCATCCCCCTGCGATTGAACCATTGCCTGGAACACCAGGACTTCCAGGGGGGCACACTTACCCCACGCAGGGGACACACCATCCCCAAGGGCCATACAAGAGTCTGGCTGGCTCAGGTCTCCTGACCCCTGGCCCTCTAGCAGAGTCTGGATTCCCCCCAACCCAGAAATGGTCTCACCAAGGTCACTACTGGGGGGCTCTGCTCTCAGAGCTGACCCCTGACCCTCCAGGTTCTCCACTGGGGCTGCAACCCACTCTCAACCCTCTGTCTGGACTTCTGCACCCCCTCACTAGGAGTGGTATTGCCAGATACCAGAACTGGTGGGATGCTGGCTACAGCACCTCCCCAAGTTCTCCTGACACTGTGGGGTCTCCCTCAACAGATGGCCCTAGGGTACAGGCTAGACTCCCCTTCTGAATTTCCCTCATGGAACCCTCCAGGACATGGGACCGGATCTCGGGCACCTTGGGCCTCAACCCATCCCCATTCCCTCTCCTATGAGACTGGACATGGGGTCCCTCACCCATCCCACTACACTGGGACCTACCTGAGACACTACAGTCCTTCCCTACCTCACCTGGTTGGGAAATACCTAGACCACTTCTCTCAGGAGGACCCCCAAATGCCTCTTCAGACTCTCTGGTACTCACCCAGTAGTCTGCCTCCAGTTCCAGTTCAGAGAACTAACACTCCACCTGGGGTTGGCGTAGCTCTGGAAAATAAGGACTAGACATATGCTCTCCAGCAATTACATCACTCTGCCCCTCACATGAATTAACCAAAGTACCCTTCACCCAACCATCCAGTGACTCTGCTTTGAAAAAGCACCCCACATCACCCTCCTGAGACTGGTGAGACAGTACTTGACTGTCCCTGACACTCAACCCACACTCTTCTGGGATGTCTTCACACTCCATAACCAGGACTTCTACCTGGGGGGAACCCCTCTCCCTGTCACTCTCACCTAGAGTCAGTAGAGTGTCCCTCCCACCAGTAGGAATATGACTCCCCATGCCAGTTCCCCACTCCACCTCAGGGACCCTGTGCATCACTGGAGCTACCTAATACCCCTGAACCTCCTGCCGTGTGTTAACTCCCTCCTTCAAGTAGGGCACCACATCTCTGGGCATGTGCATTTCTTCAGCAACACTGGATATAAAATTGTTGCTGCCACCATTCCAGCTGGACTCAGCCCTTATGACTTCCAGTTCCTTCATTTTGAGCTCATAAGCCCAAATCCTCTTTTTGATCTCTAAGTCCCTCCTCCTTTCTTCCAACTCATTCTCCCATTGCATCCTCAACTCCTTGAACTTCAACCGGCGAGCCCTCTCTGCCTGTCTGTCCTGTAACTCTTCAGGAGTCAGACCCTTGGGTGACACCCTGCTACCCCTTCTTGGGACCCTCCCCCCAGGCGTAACAGGTACCTCCACTACACCACTGTGTATCCTCTGCACTTCCCCACCCACATTCTCCTCCTCTGTGTGCCCTCCAGCCTCCTTGACTGTCACCCAGGCCCTCTGTGCCTTTTGCAGCTCCCCCTCCCTGGTGGAGCTCTCAGTGGGACAGTCAAGATCTTTAAGGAACTGGTTCAATTGAGCAACTGAGTACTCCTTCAGTTTCTCCATTTCAAACACAGCCCCAGCTGTTGCCTCTCCTGATTGAGACATGGTGGTCACAAGTGCAAAATTCCAAAGGCAGAAAATAAGTTCCCAATGAAGTAAAAAGAATCAGTCAAGGGATCAGCAAAATCATGGAAGTAGAACAAAAAGGAGTTCTTAAGAGAAAAAATCAAAAGATCACCAAACAAGTAGTATGTGGTCACATAGTGGTCGGTACTCAAAATAGTAGTGGACACCTAATTACTGTATGTCAAGTACAAATACAAGTCCAAATTCCAACCGCTGGTCACCAAAAAAGTAGTATGTGGTCACGTAGTGGTCTGCACTCAAAATAGTAGTGTACACTTAATCACTGTATGTCAAGTACAAATACAAGTCCAAATCCCAACCGCTGATCACCAATATTAGAAATAGGATCTTTGGTGGACAGTCAGGTTACCCCCTGTTCAAGCAAGGACCCTCACTCTAGTCAGGGTAAAAGAGAACCACCCTCGGCTAACCCCTGCTTATCCCCTTGGTAGCTTGGCAGAGCAGTAGCCTTAAGTTTAGAGTGCTAGGTGTAAAATATTTGTACCAACACACACAGTAACTTAATAAAAACACTACAAAATGACAAAACACCAGTTAAGAAAAATAGTAAATATTTATCTACACAAAACAAGACCAAAACAACAAAAATCCGACATACACAAGTCAAATTATGAATTTTTAAAGATTAAACTCAAAAATAGCGCTTAAAAACACAAAATGCTTCGATGAGGTGTTAACACAGCGTCGTTCCCAACAAGCCGACACCAGCGGCGCCGGACACGGAGTCATGTAGACCCCCAAGTACAGTACCTTTGGTGAAGAGTGAAAACAAGTCGATATGCGAAGTCGGGGATCAAGGCGCCTGTGCAAAATATTGAATCCGTGCACTTCGAGCGGCGTCGGTCACGACGTGGTGCGGCGACTTCCACGGAGTCATGGACTTCAGTGGGGCTGCAGCGGCGCTGGGCCTGTGAAGGTTGTCGCGTTCCAGCGAAGATCACGGAGTCGGTTGCAGCCGGCGTCACCAGATTCAGCAGCAGCATCAGTTTGAAGTCGTCCAAAGTCGATTTCTTTGGATTTCCACCAGCTTTCCTTTCAAGGGACTGGATAGGGCATCACTTGTCAGAGCAGGAGTCTCTCCAGAGACTCCAGGTGCTGGCAGAGAGAACAACAGGAGGCAAGCTCTAAATCAAGCCCTTGGACATTTCTTCACAAGATGGAAGGCACAGAAAGTCCAGTCTTTGCCCTTTCGCTCTGGCAGAAGCAGCAACTGCAGGATAGCTCCACAAAGCACAGTCACAGGCAGGGCAGCACTTCTCCTCAGCTCTTCTCCAGGCAGAGGTTCCTCTTGTTTCCAGAAGTGTTCTACAATCTGTGGTTTTGGGTGCCCTTCGTATACCCAATTTCTCCTTTGAAGTAGGCCTACTTCAAAGTAAAGTCTCTTTGGAATGTGAAATCCTGCCTTGCCCAGGCCAGGTCCCAGACACTCACCAGTGGGTCGGAGATTGCATTGTGTGAGGACAGGCACAGCCCTTTCAGGTGTAAGTGACTACTCCTCCGCTCCCTCCTAGCACAGATGGCTCATCAGGAAATGCAGACTACACCCCAGCTCCCTTTGTGTCACTGTCTAGGATGAGGTGCAACCAGCCCACTTGTCAAACTAACCCAGACAGGGCATCCACAATCAGGCAGAGTCACAGAAATGGAATAAGCAAGAAAATGCTCACTTTCTAAAAGTTACTAAAATATGTATTTTTAAATTGTGAGGTCAGAGACCCCGAACTCCACATGTCCATCCGCTCCCAAAGGGAATCTACATTTTAATCATATTTAAAGGTAGTCCTTTAACCTATGAGAGGGACATGCCTTGCAACAGTGAAAAACGAATTTAGCAATATTTCACTGTCAGGACATATAAAACACATTACTATGGCCCTAATTCTAACCTTGGCGGACGGCGGAGGCCGTCCGCCAAGGTACCGCCGTCAGAACACCGCACCGCGGTCGAAAGACCGCTGCGGTGATTCTGACATTTGCCCTGGGCTGGCGGGCGGCCGCCAAAAGGCCGCCCGCCAGCCCAGGGCAAATCAACCTTCCCACTAGGATGCCGGCTCAGAATTGAGCCGGCGGAGTGGGAAGGTACGACGGGTGCAGTTGCACCCGTCGCGTATTTCAGTGTCTGCTAGGCAGACACTGAAATACTTTGTGGGGCCCTCTTACGGGGGCCCCTGCCGTGCCCATGACATTGGCATTGGCACGGCAGGGGCCCCCAGGGGCCCCGCGGCACCCCCTACCGCCATCCTGTTCCTGGCGGGCGAACCGCCAGGCACAGGATGGCGGTAGGGGGTGTCAGAATCCCCCATGGCGGCGCAGCAAGCTGCGCCGCCATGGGGGATTCTAAGGGCAGCGGTAAACCGGCGGGAGGCCGCCGGTTTACCCTTTCTGGCCGCGGCTGAACCGCCGCGGTCAGAATGCCCTGCGGGGCACCGCCGGCCTGTCGGCGGTGCTCCCGCCGACCCTGGCCCCGGCGGTCTTAGACCGCCGGGGTCAGAATGACCCCCTATATGTCCTACCTTAACCATACACTGCACCCTGCCCTTGGGGCTACCTAGGACCTACCTTAGGGGTGCCTTACATGTAAGAAAAGAGAGGGTTTAGGCCTGGCAAGTGGGTACACTTGCCAAGTCGAATTTACAGTTAAAACTGCACACACAGACACTGCAGTGGCAGGTCTGAGACATAATTACGGAGCTACTTATGTGGGTGGCACAACCACTGCTGCAGGCCCACTAGTAGCATTTGATTTACAGGTCCTGGCACCTCCAGTGCACTTTACTAGGTATTTACTACTAAATCAAATATGCCTGTCATGGATAACCCAATCAACAATACAATTTACACAGAGAGCAGATGCACTTTAGCACTGATTAGCAGTGGTAAAGTGGTCAGAGTTCAAAAACCAACAGCAACAGGTCAGAAAAAATAGGCGGTAGGAAGCAAAAAGATTGGGGATGACCCTGCATAAGCAAAAAAGTCCAACATAATGCATTTTTAAAAATTGTTCATGCTTACCACCAAACTTGAGTTTGTGGTATTTGCATTTCCTAAATGCTCAATTCGCATTTAGGAAATGCTTGATACATGTGCTTTGGAAATCGCAAATAGGATTTCTCTATTTGTAATTGCCTATTTAGAGAATTGCAATTTGCGATTCTCTAAATGGGGTCACAATTTTAAGGAATCGCTATTTTTGCGATTCCTTAAAATTGCACTGCGAAAGCCTTTCATATATTGTGAAAGGCATTTTTGCATTTGCAAATGGCTGAATTTTGCGATTCACACCGTTTGCGAATGCAAAAGTTTGATACATCTGGCCCTAAGATCCCTAATGCTGGGGAAAGCCATGAGGTCTGATAGAATACTGCTGGAGTTTTACAGGATTTTCTATCCAGAATTAGGGAATGGCATGCTCTTAACTTTTCTGGGATTTCAGAGGGAGGACCAGGTACCAGGCTCTTATGAGGCTACTGTTAGAAATGGGGTCTCTAGCTGGTAGTGGTGTGCACCTTGTCCAAGTAGGGACCCACACTCTATTCAGGGTAAGGGAGTCACACAGATAAGATAACCCCTCCTTACCCTTTTCGTACCTTTGCTTAAGCAGTCAGGCACATCTCAGAGGCAATGTGTAAAATATTTGTACACACACACAATAAGCCAGTAACACAGTGAATACACCACAAAAGTACTCTACGCCAGTTTAGAAAAATAGCCAACATTTATCTGAGTAAAACAAGACCAAAACAACAAAACTTTAACATACACAAGCAAAGATACAAACTTTCAAAAATGAAATCTTAGTATAGCACTTAGAAACACAATAGGTCCCTCTGGGGCTATCACAACGTCTTGACAAAGTCATTTCCAACAGTCCAACACCACTCGTGAAGGAGTGCCGGCCAGTCAAAGAGTCACACTGACCCCAGGATAGTACCTAGAAAGATGATGAGGAAACAAAAACGTTGCACAGAGTTGGGGAGGTGAGACATCGATGGAGCCAGTGTAGCATCGGCTCCTTACTACCACCGGGAAGGTGAGGCACTTGTTCCTTACTGCTAGGCAGGGGAGGTGATGCGTCAGTTCCTTATGGTTGCAGGGAAGATGATGCGGCATTGGCAGTGAGGCAAAGGGTTCTTTACAACAAGGTGGAGTCGAGGTGGTGTCACTGGAGCTGGGTGCCATGGATGTTGGTGACACAGCGGTCTGTACCCACGCCATGGGGGACTTCGGAGGCACTGTAGCAGTGTTGTGTCTGCAGCGTTGGTTGCGGTTGTTACACTCAGCGGGGGGACCACAGCCTTGGCGCTGGTAGCGGCATGAAGTTGGACAGCGGCACCAGTTCCGAAGTTGCTCTTGAGTCAATATACTTGGTTTTATCTTGGTTACACCAGAACTCCCTCCCAGAAGCCCAGGAACTGGATTTGGCACAACTTGGCAAGTCAGGACTCTCAGCAAGAGAGCCCAGGTGCTGGCTGATGAAGTCTTTGATGCCCCTGAGACTTCCTAACAGGAGGCAAGCTCAGTCCAAGGCCTTGGAGTACGTTTGGAAGCAGGATGTAGAAAGTAAAGTCCAGTCCTTTTACCCCCAGGACAGAAGCAGCAAAAAAGCAGGCTAACACAGTAAAGCAACAGGCAGAGTGGGAGTCCCTCCTACCGCATATGCTGTTCTTCCTGGCAGAATGTCCTCAATCTAGAAAGATTCTATATATGTGGTGTCAGAGGTCCAGTACCTGTACCTATTTCTATCTTTGATGTAGGCAAACTTCAAAGAGAAGATTTTTTAGTGCACAAGACCCTGCATTTCCCTGCCCTGGCCCCAGACACACTGCAGGGGGTTGGGGACTGCTTTGTGTGATGACAGGCACAGCCCTATTCAGGTCCAAGTGTCAGCTCCTCCCACCACTCTTGCTCAGAAAGTCCCAACAATCTGGTGATAGGCCATAAGTATATGCAGGGCACACCTCATCTCCCTTTTTGTGACTGTCTAGAGTAAATGTACAAACAGCCCAGCTGTCACCCTGACCCAGTTGTGTATTCAGTTGACAGTCAGAGGCACAGAATGGTTAGGCAAGAAAATGCAAACTTTCAAAAAGTGGCATTTTCAAACTTACACTTCAAAAAACATTTTCACTACACTTAAAATATATTTCAAGGAAATTCCTATATTACACTATGGGAGAGATAAACCTTGCAATAGTGAAAAACGAATTCAGCAGTAAAACACACCAGTAAATGTCATACCTTTAAATACACTGCACCCTGCCCCTGGGGCTGCTTTGGGCCTAATTTAGTGGTGATTCCATGTAGTAAAGATGAAGGTTTGGTCCTGGCAAGTGGGTGCACTTGCCAGGTCAACACAGCAGCTTAAACCTGTACACACAGATACTGTAATAGCAGACCGGAGACATGTTTGCAGGGCTACTCATTTGGTGGCAGAATCACTGATGCAGACCCGCTATTAGCATTTGATTTACAGGCCCTGGGCAACACCATGCACTGTACTAGGAACTTACTAGCAATTCAGATATGCCAATCATGGATTAACCAATTACCAATACATTTTACACAGACAGAATATGCACTTTTTTGCACTGGTTAGCAGTGATAAATTGTCCATAGACCTAATGCCAACAAAAACAGGTAAAACGAAATAGGAGGAAGAAGGCAAAATGTTTGGGGATAACCCTATAAAAGGACTTTGTTGTTTTCATGAAAAAGGGGAAACCCCCTTTGAATCCAAGGCCTTCTCGACCAATTTCCCTGATAAACAGTGATGCAAACATCTACTAAAAATGCTTGTGATGTGCTTGGGCAAGGTAATAGCTAGCTTGATATCACCCCACAGCATGATTTAATCCCTGGCTGTGGAACAGTATATCATAAAAGAAGAGTAACCACTTTATTTGATATAGCTGAAGTCAGGAATGCCCCTATGGGTATAACTCTATTGGATGCAGAAAAGGTCTTTGACTGGGTCTCTTGAGCATTTTTATGGGAGATTTGAAAGGAAACTGACTTGGCCAAGGCTATCAGGGTACTATAATATACTCCTGGTGCCAGATTACCCATAATGGGGACGGAGTCAGATATGATTTCAATAACTAAGGGGACAATACAGGGGTGTTCATGCTTAGTGCTTCTTTCTTTTCTTTTTAATTTTGCTTGAGAAGTATTCTATAAAAAAAAAAAACTTTTGTAATGCCCGATTCCACAGATGCACTGATGGAAATCGAGAATGAGGATACATTATTTGGGGAAATAGTGGGTTATCACCTAAATGAAAGAAAGACTCAGTTAGTATGCACTGGGGACACAGATCTGAGGGATCAGCGAATGGTGGATAGTGCTAACTATTTGGGAGTAAGGATATCAGCCAAGGTGGATCAAGTGATTGATATGAATTTAGTACACATGTTTGTTAAGATCAAGCAAGATCGGAAGAGAACAACTAATCTAAATGTCTCACTGGTAGGGAGGTGTAATGTGCTGAAAATGCTAATACTTCCCAGAGCTGTATATTATTTTAGAGCAATCCTGCTGGCATTTAATAATCCATGGCTTTCCATGATTGAGAGCCTTTGCTTCAGTTTCTTGTGGCAGTATGAAAGCAGTAGTGGTGAATGGCCTGTACCCAGTCTTACATTCTATAAGTGGTCTTTTATGTTGCAACATATAGTGATATTGAAAACTGGACGGTACTAAATGTTCAATTTGCAGAAGCACCGTTCATATTCAAGTTAACATTGGGAAGGGAGGCTAAGGGGTGCTTTTTGAGAAATATTGAATAGAGCCATCACAAGAAAGTTGATTTTAACACCATGAAGGGGGCATATAATGTATGGAGGCAAGTGAAGAGAAGAACAGGTGAGAGGAAAATTAATAGGTGTACTCTGATATGGAGATCTACTATTCTTCCTTCTATATTCCATGAGGATGTTGGTAAAAGATGGGAACAGTGCTGTATTGATAGATTGGAAGATCTATTTGGAAAGCGACAGCTGTACTAAATGAATTAAATATAGGAAATACAGGAAAAATATGGCCTGACAAAGGAGAATTTATTTATTTACAGATTAGGGACTTCATAGATAAGATCAATAATAAGAATTTCTCAGACAGCAAAATCCCTATTATTGAAGCAATCAATGGGGGAGTCAGTATTGGGCAAATGTTCTACCTATTAATACAAGCTATGCCGGATGACCTTGAGGTTCAGAAGGTCAACTGGGAGAGAATGCTGGGGATTGAGGGACTTAGCCTCTAGAAGTCACTAGAGGTTGGGGGAGAGATAGCAGGATTCAGGAACCAGCAATATATGGGCCTGATTTGTGAGGCCTGTGGCACAGGGTGGCACATCAAGTGCCCTGCTGCGCTGCCTTGTGCCACATTGGAAAGGGCAGAAATGTGCAGTATCTACAAAATACTGCAAATTTCTGCCCTCTCCCCCTACACTGGCGCACATATTGCTGCACTGTGCCAACACAGGCACTTTTCCATGGTGCAAGTGTGCCTGCATTGTAGGGATGTTTGTTTTTGTGCAGGAAATGACACCTTCCTGCATAAATAAAATCACAAAATGTTTTTTTCCTCTTTCTATGTGTGCTGCAGAATGCAGCACACATAGAAAGAGGAAAAAACAGGAAGAAATCAAGATATTCCTCCCCGTTGCATCACTCTTACCACACGCTTGAGGAGGCATAGGAATCTGATGCATTCTCAGACTTGTAAATCTGTGAATGCATCAGATTCCTTCAGGCTCCATGGGTGGTGCATGGGAACTCCTACAGCAACACCCATGGAACACACCTTTCACACAGTGTTATGTGTGGAAGAAGTCCATATTATTTGTAAGGCCATGAAAAGCTGTGCAAGGTGGCTTTGCATGGCTGCGCTACTGGAGCGTCAAAACAATGTTGCACTGGTGGAACAGTGTGCCGCAAGGACCTCGTAAATGAGGCCCTTTAGTCTTTATTTAGTCTCTACTGCACCACATGTAAATTACATAGAAGGGGAGGGAAACCTGATGCTAGATGCCAGCGATATGAAGAGGCCTATGAATATATAATGCATATGTCTTTCACATGGCCATATTTAGAAGGATTAGAGGCTTTTATCAGAACTATGTTGAGAGCTCAGATTGAGGCCTCACTTACGAGGACCTAGAGGCACACTGCACCACTGGAGCATAATTTTTTCTTACACTGGTGATGTTGTGTGCTGGCCCATATTTACAATGTCATGCAAAGTCACCTTGTAAATATGCACCACTTTCATGCATAAAACTACATGAAAGGGGCGTTCCATGGGTGTTGCTTGGGGTGTTCACACACAACAACCATGGAAACCAAAGGAATCAGATGCATTCCCAGATTTGCAATCTGGGGATGCGTCAGATTCCTACGGCACCTCAGCGGTGGTATAACAGTAAAGCATCATGGAGAAATATCTTTATTTCTCTCCTGTTTTTCCAATTTCTATGCACACTTCACTGCCTTGGGAACCTCCCCAGCAAGGGGCATCTAGTAGGCAGTTCAGGCACCTCAAGGATGTCCTTTAGGAGGATGGGAGTCAGTTTTGGGATGGGAGAGTTTGGTTTTGGGAGGGGTGGGCCTGACTTTGGGAGGGGTGTCCTTTTTGGTGGGTTTGTTTGGAGTATGGCTGGGTTCAGTGGTGGGGATCAGGTGTCACAGGGGTAGACTTGGATGTGGAAGGAATGGGTTTTGGTGCGGGTGTTGACCTTTTGGTGTTGGGAGGGAGGTTTGTTTTAACAGGGGTAATGGCAAGGACAAAAATCTAACTTTCTTTTGGATAATAGGTACGTGTCCAGGAGGGTTTTAGGTTTTGGGAGGTTGAGGAAGTGGAAGTGTCAGTTGTGGATTTGTGTGTTGTTGGTGCTGCTGTCAGTCTGTCTGAAGTATGATGTTTGTGTTTTGTAGGTGTCTGTTGTGTGGGTGAGAGTTTTTTTTTTTTGTGGTGTGTGATGTGGTATGCTTGGACTGGTGGATGTGCCTGTTGGTGTGGGTGTGGTGTCTGGGAATATAATGGGAGTTGTAGATGTGTCTGCTGGTGTGATGGGTATGGTGGTAGTTGTGCCTGGGACTCTGGGTATGGGTGTGGTATCTGGGGTAAGTGAGATGGTAGATTGGGATGTGGATGTGTTGTCTAGGGGTGTGGTGGGGTGGTGGGTGGGTTGGAACTGTGGGTGTGGTATCTGGGGGTATGGTGGGGTGGTGGATGGGTCTGTGGGTACGGTATCTGGGGGATTGGTGGGGTGGTGGTTGATGTGAGTGGGGGAGTTTCTAGTGAGTGGTTGTGTGCTTGTTTGTTTTGTGGTGATTCAATATATGTGTGCTGCTTGAGGCTATTGAGGTGTTGTGTGCTTAAGTCTGAGTGTGCTTGGGACAGGCATGGGAATTGGGGAATTTTATGGGGGAGAGGCAGGTGGTGGGGTGGAAGTATGGGATGAGAGGAAGGCTACCATGAAGGAGGAGGCCAGAGCCTGAAAATATGGGTAAGCAACAGGGAGGGTGGAGATGGCAGTGGGTTTGGCAGACAAGGATATTGTATGAACTGGTGCTGTATGTCCTGCTACCACTAAGGAGTATCTACTGGAGCAGGACTCAGATGATGATATAGAGTCTGTGTCCTCCGTAGTACTCCCCTCACCCTCTGGGACACTGGGTTCATCCCTCTCTGTAGTATCACAACTGGAGGTACCATGGTCAGCTGCTTCCCCACATATGTTAGCCATGTCTCCTCCACCTGCCTGGAATGATGCTGAAATAACAAATAGGGTCATTGCATGTGCCAGAACTCACATGGCCAACAGCTTAGATCACAGAACAATACTATAATGTACAGTTGACCCTAGCAACAAGGTCCACTAAAGTAGCTCCACCATTTTCAAGACCACAAGCATGCATGATATATGACCTGTAAACAGTTGCCTACAGTAAAGTCAGAATCACAGACAGCTTCAATTGCATTAGTGAAGTTGTGCAACCACAATACCCATGTATCAATTGGGAGACCGTGTCACTTTGAATGGGTTGGCTCTTGAAGCATACTTCGGTAACTTATTGTCATCAACTATCACATATCACATCACAGTACCTGTTTTCATGCAAAAACAAATTACATTGTATTACTGAGTGTACACACTCACATATATTTCCCGCATTTCTGCATGTCACTCCCTGGTGCATGTCAACAGTCAGTTAAAGAACCTTCACCAAAAAACGTGTGCAAATCACTTAGCATAATAATTCCACATCAGTAGCATGAACATGCATATTGTGAGTAACCACTGTAGGTCTACCTGTCATGTACTTCACTGCTTTAGCAATTGGACATGACTAATGGCATTGAGAATGGATTAGGGTATGTGTATCCCACCAACCAATGTTAACACACTCCTGTCAGTGGTAACACATGAACTGTATACCCATCACCTATAACTGTTTTCACATATATTTTTGCATGGGCACATATACAATAGTATCAGGCATCATCCAATGAGGACCGGTTGATCATGTGTAAAACAGTAGTATAAATGATGCTACAAAAGTGAAAGGTACACATGCCAACGTGTGGGCACAAATACTGATGGCAATAGTGATCAAACCAACTTATGTATCTGTACATTCCCCACTTACCAAGGGAAATTATTGCTTAGTGACTACACCCAAAGTGCACTATATGCTATGTCGCATGTATGAGGGCCACCATCACATGAGACACAATAGTCTGGTACCACTAAAGACAATCGGCCTGTTGGGTACAAATGCCTAGATACTCTCTTGAACAGATACATGGCTCAGTACAATGATCAATCAGCTCACATTGTTTTACGTTGTGGGTGGTACAATGAATAAAAATGGCCTGTTGAGTACAAATATTACCCACAACATCAAAAAACATGAGCTGATTGATCATTATACTCAGCCATTTGTCTGCCTAAGAGATTACATTGGTGGTGGACAGTACTCTGTTCTGTGCCTGGTCATTAGGAGACTAGGCAAGGCACATCAGCTTGCACCTACACAACAAATAACCCTTCTTATGGAACATGTGCACTGCTGTGGTGCTAGTGTATTTTTAAAGGCAGGCCTGCCTTGCTCACTTCTTTCAACCTAGCATGCAAATTTGACTTTGGAATTAAAAGAACTTCCAAAGTCTTAAAATACCTCATTTTTTCACATATGTCACCCCTAAGGTGTACCCTAAGTGCCCCTGGGGCCGGGTGTTATAAAACTGCAAGTAGGGACCTTATAAAAAAGTGTTTCATAAACCTTGGTGAGGAAAAAGAGCCAAATTCATTTTCTCCCACTTTAGTGAATGGGGTCCATAGGTTACAATTAGGAGATTTTATTTAAATTAACGAAGTCCCAAAAAGGGCTAGATATTTCAAGTTTGATATCAAACTGATAGTGATAATAAATCTAACAACTTGACATTGTAGAATGTTATATAACTAGTTAAGGAAAGAGTTTTAGAACTCTACTTGAAAGTTGCCAACTTCAGCTCTGTAGTGCCTTTACCTGATTGGCCAGGCCCTGGCAGCCTGTCCAGGCTGCCTTGATGAGGTGTGAAGTGGCCTGGGCAGAAGACAAAGACAGTACATGAGGGAGAAGATCTTACTCAGCAGATGGTAAAAACATGATGGGGGAGAGCAGCCAAACTAGACTTCAAAGGAGGGAAGGACATATGGCGCAGCTCTGGGCCTCTAATGTCTTCTGCAAACTCAGATGGCCAGATGCCCTCTTGATTAGATTAGGAGAAGGCAGGAAAGGGGTGTGTTGAGGATTTTTAGCCACATTTATCTGTGGACTCAGCCGGACCTAACCTCCAAAATGTAGTTTCTACCAATTTGGACTTTTAAAGAAAGTTGCACCATGGGATTGATTATGGCCACAATACCCAGGAAGTGGTCATCGAGGAGGGTGATGACCTGCCTGTGATTAGACAGTTGCTCCCTCCATGCCTTTCATCTCAGGAGCAAGGATCCATTTGCCAGAGCTGCACCCATACCTCAGATCCCTACAAGAAGCAAAGACAGAAGAAGAAGGACTGCCCTGCTGGACCCCCGACCTGGACTGCACCAGCTGCACACTTGGGCTTCACCACAAAAATGACTTTGACTGGCTTCAACTGGTTCAAGAATGGACTCCCTGCTTCCTACAGGTGAAAAAAAGCTAACCATAGTCCCTGCATCAAATCCTGAAGGAACTGACCAATGTCCAGAGGTCATTTTGGAGTTTGAGCAAGGTGCTTTCTGGGAATTGGAGTCCTAAACCTCTAGGAGCAGCTCTGAGTTTCTGGAACCATGGGGTGAATTGAGGACTCATTTAGGACCTTAAAAGACCTTTTGGAAGAAGATCCAGAAGTTTGGAAGCTATGGAATGGACCAACCCACTGCCATGAGTCATGCCGGATTACCTCAACTGCAACCCAATATGACTTGCAGGTTTGGCTCACTAAAAAGCTCTGGAGCTACAGACTTTCATGATTTCACGGGGGCTCCTGGAAAGGCAATTCAAAGCTTTTGCCAGGAAAACAGCTTGCTCTGGATGGTCATCTGCGGTCAGAGAGAAAAAGCTCTAAAAAAGTGACAAAGTACAAACATAAGAAGTGGACTGGGACTTCCCACGCAGCGTATCTGAGAAGGGCTCCAGGGACGTCGGATTCAAATTCAACTTCGGCCCAGCCAAAGTCTGAAGATAGAATTCTTCACTGAGGTCTCCTGTGATGCATATCCAAAGAGGGGTCCCGGGATGTTCGATCGTATTGGTGACTTCGTCCCATTGAGAAAAATCAGCAAGAAAAGGACTAAGTCCGAAGGTAAACTTTTGACCAAGGCCTCCCACTTGCTGTAGCCAAGCAGGTCTGTATTGCAGTCAGCCTAAAATTTTGACTTTGCCCTGGTCGAGGTGCGACCAGATATCCTGAGTGGCTCTTTTAGTTTCTAGGCACTAAAAACATTTAGGCCCTCATTATGACAATGGCAGTAAATCCTGCTTACCGCCATGCTGACGGCCGCCGACTTACCGCGGCGGCGGCAGATATCCGTTTACCATATTATCACACACACACACCAATCCAACAGAACTGACACAAATCCGTTAGCCCAAAGGTCAGTGATAAAGTCGCGGTATCAAAACCCACACCTTTATGCCAACAGAACAACACCCACCAAGTTATGACCCATAAATCACCACAGTGGACATTCAACGGCAGTAAACCATTAGCAGTATATACTGCTGCCCTCACAATGGAGACCCACAGACAAAACAACTCCACATTGGACAATTCAAACAACACACACCTGACACCCATACACACACCACACCTACACACCCACACCACTATAAAACACACGCACACATTACCCACAACCCTTTAAGATTACAATTCCGTGAAACCAGAGAAATACCAAGACCACTGAGACAACTAGAGCCACACACTACTCACATATGTACACCACTCAGGCAGTCCTCATCACACACCCCAACACACCCTCACTAACACACCTCACATAATACCCATGGCACCACAAAGACACCCCTGTTTCACAGAGGAGGAACTAAGGGTCATGTTGGAGGAAACTGCCAGGGTAGAGCCCAAGCTATTTGGAGCACAGGTGCAGCAAATATCCTTAGCAAGGAAGATGGAGCTATGGCGGAGAATCATGGACAGGGTCAACGCCATGGAACAGCACCCCAGAACAAGGGATAACATCAGGAAGGGGTGGAACGACCTACCGGGGAAGGTACGTTCCTTAGCAGCAAGACACCAGCCGGCTAGACCCCCAGCTCCTCTCCCAAAACTCACAGCATGGGGGAGCAAGTCTTGGCAATACTACATCCTGGGACCTGGCCAGAGTCGGAGTAGGACTGGACTCTCTACTATTATCACCCCCCTACCTGCATGGCATCACATACACTCACTCCCATCACTGCACTACATCCCACACACTCCACCATCACATCTCGCTCATCCCAATGCCAAGTCCTGCATTCCGTACCAATGCATGGACACCCTTCACAGCCCTGCAGGGATACCCATCACAAAAGCATGCACAGCATAGAGAACTAACAATCCCACCATACACTAACATACAAAAGTGAAAGCTGACAGGGCAAAAGAAATCACAGAGGGGAAGCCAGGGATGTACTATATGTCATACACATCAACTATAACACATAATTTACATCCCCAGAGGTGCCCCAGTCAATGTCACCGGAGAGGAGGTGCCAGCACTATCCAGTACCTCAACAGAAGAGGCCCACAGTGATGACAGTGTCTCTGGTCTTCAGGATCTTAACAATCTACCTGGCCCATCAGGGACCATTGGACAGCCGGTTACCCAAGCCCAGTCACAGACCACCACAGAGCCTCCCCCATCAGGAAACAACACCATAGCACCCACCCAGTGTACCCAAACCTCTGTCCCCAGGACACGTCAATCAGCAGTGTGCCCACCTCTACAGGGACCCCAGGCCACATCTCATACCAAAGAGAATCAGGGACCTGGTGTCAGTGGCAGTGGACACACCGTCCAGGGGACAGAGGCACAGGCCAACAGGGAAACTGGGAGGACTGCTGTGCGTTGGGGGAGGACAAGCCCAGGGAACCGACTCTCCTCAAGGCACTTTCCGAGATCCTAGGAGCCTATTAACATTCCCAGGACACGAACGGCCAGATCCTGGACAATGTGCAGGAGAACAGGCGGCTGCAGGAGGGACAGTACCAAAGGATCAGGGAGGACTTGCAGGCCATCAACAACACTCTGATCTCCATAGCAGGGGTGCCGGCAGACATGGCCAACATTATGAGGGAGGCAGTCTCACACCAGCGGGCCCCTCCCACTAGCCAGACATCTGAACATCCTTCCACTTCTGCTGCTGCTAGTGGACAGGAGGCCCGGCCACAGGACTCACAGGTCACCACCACCCCTCCGCCTGCAGAAGGTGAACCACCCTGCAAGCATTCCCTGCAATCCAGACAAAAGCTAGAGACACAGTCCAAGACCCCCGCCAGGAAATGAGACTCTCCTGATTGTCCCCCTTGTATCCAATACAGTCACCCTGACCACCTTGAACTGCCATTGCTCCCCTTCCTATGTCCCCTTGCACAATGCACCTGTGCTACAAACAGACTGAAACAATACCCTGGAATTTCCTCCATCATCACCTTATCCCATTGCACGTTCACCTCTATATATTCGCACTTCAATAAACACCCTTGGATAAAAAATCTATTTTGAGTATTTCGTGTATATCAAATATGTATTTTACGAAACAGGTGCAAACATTGCAAAGTAACTGTACATAGAATGAGCATAAATTAATGACCTGTTGCTGGCTGTATTGATCACACCAGGAGTATTTGTCAAATCACTAACATCTGCAAAATGAATTGCCAGAGGGAACAGTAAGTGGACATAGAAGTGGGACATATCAGCATGCCATTGCCACACAGATTATAACCAAAGACATTGAAATGTAAAGTTACCCTGTCTTACCTGTGTGTCAATGGAAGTATTGACAGATCACAGATGTTCTGTTGTCCTCATCCTCATCCTCTGCCTCCTCATCTTCACTATCCACAGGGTCTACTGCTGCCTCAGGGGCATCTCCAGTCTCCTCCTCCTGCAGAAAAGGGACATGGCATTTGAGGGCCAGGTTGTGCAACATGCAGCACACCACCTCTATCTGGCATACCTTCTTGGGTGAGTAGCACAGGGATCCACCTGTTAGATGGAGGCACCAGAACCTGGCCTACAGGACGCCAAAGGTTCTCTCTGTTATCCTTCTGGCTCATCCATGTGCCTCATTATAGTGATCTTCTGCCGTTGTCATGGCATTCCTCACAGGGGTCAGCAGCCATGATAGGTTTGGGTAACCAGAATCACCTGCAAATATTGAGGGACAACATTTAGCCACACACTATCCTACATGGGCAACAGCAAAAGCATACATCAACATATACTAGGTGGGGACCAAGGCTCACCTATTAGCCACACCCTGTGCTTCTGTAGCTGGGTCATCACATTTGGGATACGGCCATTCCCTAGGACAAAGGCGTCATGCACCAACCCAGGATACTTAGCATTGACATGGGAGATGTACTGGTCCGCCAAGCAGACCATCTGCACATTCATTGAGTGGAAACTCTGAACATCTGTTCATTCTGGCGGGGGAGGACAAATGCAATATGTGTACCATCAATTGCCCCAATTATGTTGGGGTTATATCCTATTGCATAAAACTCGGCCTTCACTGTGGCAAAATCCTCAACCTGGGGGAAAGCAATGTAGCTGCCCATGTGTTTTATGAGGGCACACATGACTGTTGTCAGCACTATTGAGAACATTGGCTTTGACATTCCTGTTGCCAAGCCCACTGTCACTTGGAAAGAACCAGTTGCCAAGAAATGGAGTACAGATAGCACTTGCACAACAGGGAGCATCCCAGTGGAATGACAGATAGCAGATGTCAGGTCAGGCTCCAATTGAGCACTCAGCTCTGTGATTGTGGCCCTGTCATGTCTATAGGTGAGGATAATGTGCCTGTCCTCCAGTGTAGCCAAGTCAACCAGGGGTCTGTACACAGGGGTATGTCTCCATCTCCTATTCATCCGCAGCTGCAGGAAATCTATGGGACAAAAGAGTGAGAAGCCTGTCACAAACTGATCAATGGAGCCACAACAGTTATTTAATTCTGTAAAACATGTAATTGGTGATTGTGATTTGTCCAGTATGTGCCTATTTCTCCTGTGACGCAGCATGATTCCACAGGGCTGCCCAGCCCCTGAAATGACGTCCACCTGTCCTGTGTGGAGGGACAGGTGGAAGTGAGGTAATTCCGCTGACGTTGTGTGCCGTGGCGGGAGGTAGTCAGTAACCACCGTGCAATTCCTCATTGGTTAAAATGTGGCCTAGTGGGGAGGTCTATGCCAGCGGTGACGGTATGCACCGCCGCGGACGTGACCGCCATTTTCTATCATATTCCTCACTTGCTACCTGACCTTCCATCGGAGAGGACCTACACTGCATGTGATGCTGTGACCTGTGTCTGGAACCTACCATGGCCCGTGTGACCATGGAAAGGCCCCCAGCCTTCACTTCAGAGGAGTTGGAGAAACTGGTGGATGGGGTCCTACCCCAGTACTGACTGCTGTATGGTCCTCCAGGCCAAGAGGTGAGTACACTGTGGGCATGATGCATGTGGCATGCATGTATGGAGGTGTGTGTGACAGCTCCGTGTAAGGGGGGGAATGTCCTTCTGGCTGGGTACACAGTGAGTGCTGGGCTATGTGTGTTCCAATACTGCTATAAAGGGGTATGGTGGGCCATATGTGTCACTGGCTGGACTGTTTGTCTAATGGTGTTTTTCTGTGTGTATTGCCTCTGCAGGTCAGTGCCTATTAAAAGAAGGGTATATTGCGTGCCATCACCAAGGAGGTGTGGACCCTGGGGGTCTATGGCATGAGGAGCACCCACTGTCGCAAAAGTTGGGAGGACCTGAGACGCTGGGAACAGAAGACGGCAGAGGCCCAGCTGGGGATGGCCTCCCAACGAGGAAGGGGTGCCTGTCAAACCCTGACCCCCTTGATTGCCCGCATACTAGTGGTGGCCTATTCAGAGCTGGATGGGCGCTTGAGGCCATCACAGCAGCCACAAGGAGGTGAGTACAGTAGCTATCATTACAACTTACTCCTGGTGAGGTGGTATCTTGGTGGTGGTTGTGTGTCCTTGTGTGCCCCTAGGCCAGGCCTGACATTGCAGCATAGGTCCTCTGGTGGCTAGGTTTCTGAAGGGATAATCCTGCCTACCTAGCTTGTTAGCATCCATAATTGCCCAGGTTTGCGTAGGTCCCAGGTGTGCTGCAGTTGGCAGAGGGTGCCCCTCCTCATGCCTTGGTGGCTAGCAATATCACTGGTAGTGCAATGCATAGTGCGTAGGCCTGTTCCCTATATGTGAGGGTGCTGTGTACACCAACGGTGGTGTTGGTGCAGTCACTGACCCAGTGTATCATTTGTCTTTCTCTCCCCCTTCTTGTTTTGTCATCCTGTCCTTATGTGCATTAGCATCATATGGTGGAGGAACAGAGGCACAGGTGATGGAGGGAGCTGCATCCCACAGGGCCCAGGAGACAGAGTCCACCGACGGTGACAGCACCAGTGGGATGGAGGGCGAGGGGAGCACCACGGCGGAGACTGGAGGGGACAATACTGACTCAGATACCTCCTCCGATGGAAGCTCCATAGTGGCGGCGGACACTTCTGTGACCACCCCAGTTACAGGTACAGTTGCCGTCCCCTGCATCAGCACCGCCCTCCCAGCAGCCCCTCATCGAGTTGTGTGTGCCCGCTCACCCAGGAGGGTGGGCATCTCCTTCGATCCAGGCATCTCTGGCCCTGCCCCAGTGAGCCCTGCTGAGTGAGGGCTATTGACCTCCTGAAATCCATCTCTGTAGGGCAGTCAACCATTGTGAATGCCATCCAGGGGCTTGCAGCCCAGATGTAACAATCTAATGCATTCCTGGAGGGCATTCACAGTGGATTGGTGGCCCAACAGAGATCGATCCAGGCTCTGGCCTCCTCTCTGATGGCAGTCATTGTCCCTGTTTCTACCGTCCCCCCTCCAACTTCCATTTCCCAGTCCCATTCCCCTCAACCCCAACCCATCCCATGCACACAGCCAGACGAGCATGCACAGGACAACACCTAAGAGTGTCACAGGGAAACACAAGCACCACACTTCATCCCACAGGCACTTACACAAACGCCATCCAGTTGCAGACACAACAACATCCACTTTTTTCACTTTCTTCCCCTCTTCCACCTCCTCCACCTCCCACCTAGTTACGTCCACACTCGCATCTTCATGCACTACATCATCATCCACAACCTGCATCATCACCACATCAAGCATAACACACACCTCACTGGCATACACCTCTACAACATCCATGCACACGTCCCCTGTGTCCTATCCCACTGTGTCTGTCCCCCCTCCTAAAGGACACAAACGCATGCACTCAGACACCCAACTGCCATCCACTTCACAACAGCATTCAGCCCATGCACCTGCACCCAAATCCATCAGACAGACACCTCCAACAACCACTCCCTCATCCTCCACTCCCATTCCTTCTCCCTCTTCCCGCACCAATGTCTCTAAAAAGCTTTTCTTTTCCACCATTGACCTCTTCCCTACCCCTTCCCTGTCCTGCACGTATGGCCAGGGTATCGAGAACCCAGCCAAGCACCTCAGCCACACAGGCCACGGGCCCAATACCATCCGCCCCTACTCATGGTGGAAAGGATTCCAGGCCACATATACCGAAGGGGAAGGAGCCTGCACCAGCTATCGGAAAGGGGAAGGAGCCTGCACCAGCAGGCCAGAAGGGTAGGGAGCCTGGACCTGCCATCCGAAAGGGGAAGGAGCCTGCGCAAGAAGACAAGAAGGGGAAGGAGCATACACCTGCCATCTGAAAGGGGAAGGAGCCTGCACCAGCATATGTCATGGAGCCCCCATCACAAACCATGGTTGTGCAGACATTGCAGAGTGCAGGGGCTTTGCATGAGCCTCCCACCACCAGCATCAGCACCACCACAGTGCAGCCGTCACCACCGGAGGACACAATGTGATCCTGCCTCCATGGGCTGCTGTGCGGCATGTCCCTTCCAAAACCAGTGGGGAAGACACCCACTGAGAGACTGTGACCTATCACTCCCCAGGACCAGACACAGGGCATGTTGCCCCCACCAGAACCAGTAGGGAAGTCACCCACTTGAGAGACTGTGGCCTATCACTCCCCAGGACCAAGCACAGAGCGTGTTGCCCCTCCAGAACCAGTGGTCAAGTCACCCACTTGAGAGACTGTGGCCTATCACTTCCCAGGACCAAGCACAAGCCATGTTGCCCCCACCAGAGCCAGTGGGGAAGACATCCACTCGAGAGACAGTGGCCTATCACTCTCCAAGACCCAGCACAGGGCATGTTGCCCCCTCCAGAACCAGTGGTCTTGTTTCTGCTTCCGGCTGAGGTGCTCCCTCTCCCCCTGAAGTGCCTGCCTATTTGCGAACTGATGCCATTGCAGTGTTCTCTCTGTATTGATGCAGGTGACAAGTGAGGCCTTGGACTTTGCCCTGTGGCCATGTGGCCCAAACAAACTGAGGACTGGGCAGTATCATTTGTACATATCTGTAGCATTGGCTAAAATGTTATTCATGCTGTGTTGCTCTTATTGCAATCACTTCAGTATATTCCTGTTGTCCTTGCGTTATTCAACCGATTTACGGGGATTAACTTGTTTTCTTATGCAGCTGGTTGTGTGTATGGTGTGTGGGATGTGTATGTGTCACTGTTGTTTTCTTCCTCCCTTGTGTGCTAGGTGGCTGTAGCACCATTTGCAGGTGTTGGTGTTCGTGGTGGAGCAGAATGTAGAATAACATCAGAAAGACTTGCAGTTTGGGTTCCATGGCGGCATGGTTCTTTCCTGTGTCTCCAAAGGGGAGTCCTTTCACTGCTGTGCTGTGTTTCTGCCAGGCTTTTGATGCTGTTTGTGCCGCCCCAGAACCAACAACATCATTGTATAGTCATAATATGTAGCCAGCTACCGCCGTGGCGGCTGTTGTTTCCACCCTGGGGGTCGGTGTGGTACATTGGCTGTCTTTCGGAGAGCTTTCCGCCATGGTCATAATTTGGCGGCAGTTACCGCCGGCCTGTTGGCGGTATTACTGCCACTTTATGACCAACCGCCAGGGTCGTAATGAGGGCCTTATTCTTGAAGATTTCATAACTATGGTTCCCTTAGTCCGATATCATATGTTTTTGTGTCTTATGCAGCTGGTTGTGTGTATGGTGTGTGGATGTGTATGTGTCACTGTTGTTTTCTTCCTCCCCTCCCTTGTGTGCTAGGTGGCTGTAACACCATTCGCAGGTGTTGGTGTTCGTGGTGGAGCAGAATGTAGAATAACATCAGAAAGAATTGCAGTTCGGGTTCCATGGCGGCATGGTTCTTTCCTGTGTCTCCAAAGATGAGTCCTTTCACTGCTGTGCTGTGTTTCCGCCAGGCTTTTGATGTTGTTGGTGCCGCCCCAGAACTAACAACATCATTGTATAGTCATAATATGTAGGCAGCTACCACCGTGGCGGCTGTTGTTTCCACCCTGGCGGTCGGTGTGGTACATTGGCTGTCTTTCAGAGATCTTTCCGCCATGGTCATAATTTGGCGGCAGTTACCGCCGGCCTGTTGGCGGTATTACTGCCACTTTATGACCAACCGCCAGGGTCGTAATAGGGGCCTTATTCTTGAAGATTTCATAACTATGGTTCCCTTTGTCCGATATCATATGTTTTTGTGTCTTATGCAGCTGGTTGTGTGTATGGTGTGTGGGATGTGTATGTGTCACTGTTGTTTTCTTCCTCCCCTCCCTTGTGTGCTAGGTGGCTGTAACACCATTCGCAGGAGTTGGTGTTCGTGGTGGAGCAGAATGTAGAATAACATCAGAAAGACTTGCAGTTCGGGTTCCATGGCGGCATGGTTCTTCCCTGTGTCTCCAAAGATGAGTCCTTTCACTGCTGTGCTGTGTTTCCGCCGTGCTTTTGATGTTGTTGGTGCCGCCCCAGAACCAACAACATCATTGTATAGTCAAAATATGTAGGCAGCTACCGCCGTGGCGGCTGTTGTTTCCACCCTTGACGGTCGGTGTGGTACATTGGCTGTCTTTCGGAGATCTTTCCGCCATGGTCATAATTTGGCGGGAGTTACCGCCAGCCTGTTGGCGGTATTGCCGCCACTTTATTACCAACCGCCAGGGTCGTAATGAGGGCCTTATTCTTGAAGATTTCATAACTATGGTTCCCTTTATCCGATATCATATGTTTTTGTGTCAGAATAAAGATAAAAATATTTCCTACTTTTATAAATTGATTTTGTATTTTTAAACAGTTTCCTCTGTTTTATTTAATTACTGTTTTGTGATAGCAGAATGCTTTACATACTTTGGGCCTGATTACGACCTAGGTGGATGGGATACTCCTTCACAAACATGACAGATATCCCGTCCGCTGTTTTACAAGTTCCACAGAATATAATGGAACTTGTAAAATGGTGGATGGGATAGCCGTCACATTTGTGATGGAGTATCCCATCTGCCAAGGTTGTAATCAGGCCCTTTGACTCTTAAGTTAAGCCTTGCTACTCGTTCGCAAGCTACCATAGCTTGAGCTGGGGTTTGTTTTTTAAGACCTAACTGGGCCTAGTGGGGGTTAGTGGCATATTGCTAGGTGTACATACTTACCTGCCGCAACCAATAATCCACTTTCCAACAGGCCAACTCCAATATTCAAGGGGGTATGGCTGCCTCTAACACATAAAGTTGCCAATGTAACATGTATGAGTCTGCCCTCGACTCACCAGCAGCTGTGGTTCCCTCAAAGACTCATCAAGCCCTGGGTAGGCCACCACCAGTACAAGGGCCATTGGAGGGGGTCAGGGTCCAGTTTGTGCCCCGTCCACGTTGAGATACCTAGCACAAGCCTTTTTTAATTGTTAACACACTTCGGGGGTCATTCTGACCCCGCCAGGGCCAACGACCGCGGATGCACCGCCAACAGGCTGGCGTTGCATCCCAGGGCATTCTGACCGCGGCGGCGCAGCCGCGGTCAGAAACGGAAAACCGGCGGTGTCCCGCCGGTTTCCCGCTGCCCTGAGGAATCCTCCATGCCGGCGCTGCAGGCAGCGCTGGCATGGGGATTCCGACCCCCTTACCGCCAGCCTGGTTCTGGCGGTTTTGACCGCCAGAACCTGGCTGGCGGTAACGGGTGTCGTGGGGCCCCTGGGGGCCCCACTAAGATTTTCAGTGTCTGCATAGCAGACACTGAAAATCGCGACGGGTGCAACTGCACCCATCGCACCTTTCCCACTCCGCCGGCTCCATTCGGAGCCGGCATCCTTGTGGGAAGGGGTTTCCCGCTGGCCAGGCGGGCGACCTTCTGGCGGTCGCCCGCCCGCCCAGCGGGAAACTCAGAATAACCGCGGCGGTCTTTTGACCGCGCAGCGGTATTCTGGCGCTTCCCGTTTAGTTTTGTAGTCCTCTGCTGACTATCAACAGCCCTGCTCATCGCCTACACTGACTGAGCCAGACCACCAACATCATGTAGAGCAAGGGCAACCAACACATACTGTGAAGTGTGCCACTAGGAAACACAACACACCAATGTGACCTTCTGAAAGGCAAACTACTTGTACATGACTGTACAGCCACCTTTACATCCAGGCACATTGACTTGTTGCATACGGTCCATACAGGCTTCTACAATAGTATACACTAAACCCTAAGACTTAAGTGACAATGAAAGGGCTGGCATGGGTGTCACTGAGAGCTTCTTCTCTGTGGATGTTTGGACATGTGGACTACCTAATGGAATCTCATACTGTATGTGACACCAAGGTATGTTTGGTCTGATTGGCTGAAAGTAACAAAGCTAGTGAATCACATGTAACAACCTCTCCAGAATTAACCAACTATCTGCACTGTATGTTTGTCTCTTGTGCAATAGGCCTGTACAGTGCAAACACGACTTTTGGATAAGTGACAACAGACATGAGGGAGTAGGGGGTCTGTCAGTAGTAAATGTCATACATTGACAAAGTGGATCAAAGAAAAGATGTACAAGGTCAGGGGGTTACCTCAGTTGCCAGTCCAAATGTAGTCAATGTAAAAGCATTCAAGACTACTATTGGTTCAGAAGACTCATTTTGGGAACATCCAAGAATCTGCAGGGCTACACTGAGTTTACACTGTGCATCAGTTTCATTGCCACAGTAACTCTTCCCCAGCCTTGTCTATGACCCATGCTAGGAAAACCTTTGACAGGCCTTGATCTCTGCAGGCTGAGTGTACTGAACCAACATAAACATCACATTTCCACTAGTTCAATGTGTAACAGTACAACTTGTGGTCATCCTATATGTGAGCTCAAGGTTGTATGGCACTCTGAAGGGGTCAGTGAGGTTTAGCTAGCTCTCAGACAAAAATGTGCCAAGGCCTGATCTGGGCTGAATAACATGTGGGAGTGTACACATTGCTAACATCTTCCTTAACTGCTTCTAACAGTATACATACACTGCTGATGCCACATTACATATGCATTTATTTTGTCATTTGCCATCATCTGATCATCAAATATATCATTATCACACTTAAAAGTGTATGTGCTAGATATGTGAATGCAAGGATGCAAGGTGGATCTAGGGCATATCACACATCACACAACACAATTGTCATAGATTTTTTGACATGTTTACATTTGACCAGAAACATTACAGTATTAAAGCAATAAAATATAGTGGATATATATGACATGCATACACACCATTTCTCACGTACATTTTAATCTTGAAAACATTCACTTTAGTTGCAAGTATTGGAAACAAGGAGATGACTTGTAAAGCTTTCTGTGAATGCTATTGGAACTTGATCAAGTAAAAATTTGCACCTGCACCACAGAGCAGATTTACAAAGCTGTCATTCAACGTGGTCCAGCAAACAGATTCTTTGTATATTTGCCCATTGGTGCATATGCAACTTTTTAATTGGGCAAGATTCAACCAAAGTTGCAGCACTGCATTGCATGAAAGAGAGAGAGCAGGAAAACACCATCTCTACTGCTCTCTGCGAATAGTCATGCTACCTAGTGCCAGATACACACCTTTGCATGACAGTACTCTGTGTCTGAATCATATCTAGTATAGGTTTTGTACTAGAGGGGTACCCTTCCTCCACTACACAAAAACTATGCCTAGACAAGCTTTAATACATTTCCTACTTTGGTTGTGGTGTACAGTTAGGGTTGCTACCTTTCCAAGAGAAAAATATTGGCCTTTTATTGTTGTTTTAAAAGCCTGCAAAGGACCAGATGTAATAATGAGTAGTACTTTCAAGAACATTGCTTGTATTGATTTGTAGTGTGAGTTTTCTATCTGTTACTGTACGTTTTAGTCAGGGGTAATTTCTACAGCTCTAAAACACAAATAAAAGCATTTTCTATGTATATTTTCAGATTTAAATATGCACTGGAAATGGCTAAAAGGTCGTATGTGATTTTTCTTATTGTTGTACCAGCAGGTAAAAAAACAGTCTGAAAAATCTAAACAAATAAAAGAATGTCTCCTATGTTAGAAATTGGGTCTCTACTTATTATTTATCTGAATAGAACAAGACCAAAACAACAAGTCAAGATATCACTTTTTAGAGGTTTTAGTATGTCTAAACCCATAATAATAAATGGATGTATCTCTTTAGCACAAAGTGCCTGGGGTGCATCAAAAATAAAGGCGCTGCGGGCCACAGAGGAGGCGAGGCGTTGGAGAGTAAATCAATGCGTTTATTTTCGAGGTGAAGTGGAAGTGATGCATCGATACTTTCCTCGCAGGAAAGGGGATGCATCGATTTCCAGGCATAGCTCCTTACTGTGGTATGGGAGTTTTAATAACAAATTGATGCCCAAGGACGATGTGTGGAAATTCCAAACATCCTGTGATGATAAAACCAGTACAGCTTCAAATATGCAGGTGCTGGAACAGTTTTTCATACACAGGACATGCACTGTGTTGATTCTGCAGGCATTGGGTTGATTTTTCCAGTGCAGAGAATGTTCTCTCTTAGGTGAAGGCTTTGATGGCCTTGAGACTTCTTAACTGTGGGCAAGGTGACAAGCCCGTGGAGATCACTTGTGTAGGGGGAGGCAAAGTCCTTCCAGCACGGTCAGTGAGCAGCAGGGCAACAAGCAGGAGAGCAGTCCTTCCAGAAAGGCGGCCCAGATGAGTCCTTTGGGCAGCACTGCAATCCTTCTGACTGAATCCAGTTGTGTTTCAGAAGTGTCTGATTTTAGATGGTCACAGACCCAGTATATATAACCAAACATGCCTTTGAAGTGGATGAGACTTTTTTAAAGAGTGGTTTCGAAGTTTACCAGTAAAAAGCGGTCTTTTACATGCCTTTACATTTGGCACCACTTGATGAATCTTCAAGAAACATTGCCAAAAAAATCGCAAGTTCCAACAGCTGGTGACTGGAAAGTTTCCAGGTGATCCATTCAGAGGGGGCCAAGAAAAAAGAGGAGTCCCATAACACGTTCTCCCCATTCATTTTTTCATGGGGTTTTTGAACAGCGATAGCGGAAAAACTACTGGATGGAATTACTCCAAATTTGGCAGGAGGGTAGGTCCTGGTCCCGAAGAGTGCTTTGTTGTTTTGGTGTAATTCCGTTCAGTAGTTTTTGAGAATTTAAGAGGATTTTTTTTTTTATATATCTAGAGAGGTGAAGGATTCGTGACCCCTAACGATCTCCTTCTGAGATCTGATTAGCTGATAACACTTCAACGCAAGAAGCTGTTGATGTGTTGTCAGCCATTTTAGGACTCAGCTTGGGACTCAGCTTCATTCCAAAGGGACCCCATCAGGGCTAAAAACATGCTTTCTTAAATTTTACAAGTGGAGACACAGTGGATTCGCAAATCTGCTCATAAAATAAGAAGAAAAAGGCCAGGCCCTGTGACCAACTGCCACCGGGCACGGCCAAAGGCCATAAGCTTTGGTGGTTGGATTAACATGTAGTAATTAAAATTACTGTACGTAAAAAAAAAACTAGAAATTCAGTGAAAAAAACAAAGGTTACAGGGGCATTATAGTTAAGAAATAGAATTTAAAAAATAGCCTTAGAATTTCAATGAAATAATTACAGCCTGCACTTCACAGTCATATCACTACCTGCAGATTATCATCTCACCTTCCATATTCAACTCTGTGGATTCCTTATACCCCATCATATTCAGAGTGATAAAATGGCTTGCTCTGTATCTTATCATTGACTACATGTAGGCCTAGATATACAAATGTTTTGGGTCAGTTTTGTGTTACATTTCTAAAGTAAACCCAATGGAAAGTGATCATGTGAGATTTAATATCTAACGCAAATTATGATATGTGTGAAATAGTAACCCGAAATAAAAAAATTTGTGGAATGTAATATTTTGAATCACTTTGTATCAAGGGAATGTTAAATGGGTGGTGCATGGGCATTCCAGTGCAACGCTCCACAGGCTTTGATATGAAGAACTGTAGCGAGAGATCTGTGCCAAAATTCCAGGTCTTCTCGAGACAGGCACAACAGGGAGAAATGTTTCACATGTTTTTTTTTCCACTTTGCCTTGTACAGTACCGATACAATAGGAAAACAAGCCTTGAAGCATAGGTTTCGTAATTGAAGGGACCCCTTCTGGTACAAAACCTATATTTCAAGCAATACAGGCACCCTTACGCTGATGGCGCCAGGCTAGTTGTATTTGCATATGGATGCTGTGAGAAAACAGGGCTGATTGCAGAGGCCCCATAACTTTTTGCCCCCATTTTCCACTTTTTGCTGGTGTTTTCCTGACTTTAAAGGTGCCCTGGGTACTGCTAACCAGTCCCAGGGCCTGTGCTCTGTGTAAAATGGATATGCAAATTAGGCTAATTATAAGTGGCTAAGTTAACCTACCTATAAGTCCCTAGTATATGGTAGGGCATGTAGGTTTAGGGACCACAGCATAGGTGGTGCACACCTAGGTGCATTGCTGAGGTGCCCAGTGTCATTTTAAAAGCAAGCCTGCCTTGCTGGCTGCTTTTAAATTAAAGTTATATGCAAATTCGACTTTGGAATTAAAGGTACTTCCAAAGTCTTAAACTACCTTATTTTTACATATAAGTCACCCCTAAGGTGTGCCCTATGTGCCCCTAGGGCTGGGTGCCATGTAACTATAAGCAGGGACTTTATAAAAATAGATTTATAAGCCCTGGTGAGGTAAAAACAGCCAAATTTGTTTTTCCCTCATTGAAGTAAATGGCCTTCATAGGCTAGAATGGGCAGACTTTATTTTAAATTTTAAAGTCTCCTTAAATGTTACATACCAAGAATTTGGTATCAAATTGATTGTTGTAATAAATCCCACAACTTCCAGTTGTTGGATTTAATATAACTTGTTCAGGTAAAAAGTTTAGACTTTACCTAAAAAGTTGCCAATTTCAGCTCTGCATTGTTTTTGCTGCTGTGCTCTGATTAGCCAGCCTGCAGCAGCTTCTGCCAGGCTGCCTTGATGAGGTGTGAAGTGGCCAGACTTCACACAAAGGAATGTGCTTGGGGGAGAGAATCTCCCCTCAGCAGATGGTGAGGCAGGAAGGGGGAGGGCTGCCAAACTGGTCTTCAAAGGCAGAGAAGGACATTTGCAGCACCCAGCAACACCCCCACATCCTGCAACCCCAGACAATTAGGTGCCCCCTTGATTAGATTAGGAGAGGGCAGGAGAGGGGTGTGTTTATGATTTTTAGCCACACCAGTGGGTGGGCTCAGCCAGATGTAACCTCCAAAAATCTGATTCAGCCATGTTGGATTTTTAGAGACTGTTTCCTTTTGGGATGGATTTTTGCCACACTTCCCAGGAAGTGGTCATCACAGGGGGACGACCCTGTACCTGATTGGAGGATCAGGACCCCCCTGCTTTTCACCCAGGAGCAAGGATAAAACTGGCATACCTGCCCCCACACCTCAGATCCCCTCCAGAATTCAACAAGAAAGGAACTAAAGAAGAAGAAGGACTGCCCTGCTGGACCCCTGGCCTGCACCTGGAACCTGCACTCAGAAGGACTGCACCAGCTGCACACTTGGGCTTCACCACAAGAAGGACTTTGCCTGGCTTCAACTGGTTCAAGGAAGGACTCCCTGTTTGCTACAGGTGAAAAATTGCTAACCAGAGTCCCCTGCACCAACTCCTGAAGAAAGCGACCAGCTGACCACTGTCCAGTGGCCAAAACGGAGTTTGCGCCAGGTGCATTCTGGGAGTTGAAGTCCCCCCCCCCAAGGACCATCACAGAACTTCTGGACCCTTGGGGTGAGCTGTGGACCCCAAAAGAACCTTAAAAGAACATCTGGGTGAAGCCCCAGAATTTTGTAAAAGATTTGAGAATTTTTGGAAAAAAGCTCCAGAGAGGGACCGACCCGCCGCGGAAATTCTAGCCGGCTTGCCTCAACCGCGACCCGGCCTGACTTCGTGGTTCGTCCCGGTAAAGAAAAACATCCAAAAAAGAGACTAAGTCCGAACGTAAAAAGTTGACCGGGACCTCCCAGCCATCGTATCCGAGAAGGGCTCCATGGACGTCGGATCAAGATCCAGGTTTACCCCGGTCGAAGGATTTTCATCTCGAAAAAACGACTACGTCCGAAGGTAAAAGTCTCCACCGAGGAAACCCACATCGCGTATCCGGACAAGGGCTCCAGGAGGTCGGATTCAACTGGCAGGTTCGTCCCGGTGAAGAAAAACTTCAAAATAAAGACTAAGTCAGAAGGTAACTTTTTAACCGAGGCCTCCCGCGAACTGTAGCTGAGCAGGGCTCCATCGCGGTCGGCCTGAAAGTTTGACTTTGCCCCGGTCGAGGTGCAACCAGATGACCCGATGGGCGCTTTTTGTTTCTAAGCGCTAGAAAAGTAATAATTCTTTAAAAATTCATATCTCGGGTTCCCCTGAACCGATTTTAATCGTTTTTGTGTCATTTTAAAGATAAAAATATAAACTATTTTTATAAATTGGTTTTGGATTTTTAAACTGTTTCCTGTGTTTTATTTAATTACTGTTTTGTGATATTTGAATGCTTTACACTTTGTCTCCTAAGTTAAGCCTTGACGCTCGTTGCCAAGCTACCAAGGGTTGAGCTGGGATTAATTTACTGAGACCTAACTGTACCTACGTGGAGGATCAGTGGCTTGTTGCTAGGTGTAGGTACCTACCTGCCCTACCAAAAACCCATTTTCCAACAGATGCCTAAAGTGCACAAGCGCAGAGGAGAGAGTAGTAGATATGGTGATACTCTGCTCTCTCCCTTTCTATTAATGCAGACCAGAAATTTGACTTTCTATCATCAGTTGTGTGACCTGTTGATAAATCTGAGCCATAATGTTTGATTGTTTCGTGATACTGGTGCATAGTGAGCTTAGCATTGAATGCGAACATAGTCTTAAAATAGTTTCTATAGATTTTTTTCTCCATAGCTCTATTCTCAGCAGAGATTCTCACAACTACTAAGGCCCATATTTATACTTTTTAGCGGCGCATTTGCGCCGCTTTTTGATGCAAAAATGGCACAAACTTACAAAATACAATTGTATTATGTAAGTGTCCACTGTTTTTGCGTCAATAAGCGGCGCAAGTACGGCGCTAAAAAAGTATAAATATGGGCCTAAATGCCATTGGGCTCTCATTATCATTACTTGAACATATTGTGAAATAATTAATTATAATGGTCACAGGATTCCATTGCTTTACAGTATTTGAATAGTATCCACAACACCTTGAACTCCTGACCTTCTAATAAATATGCCTGTCACTAACTCTTGTTTCTAAATGAGGTAAAATAACTGGAACAGATCTTGAGGAAGGCCTGCTTAACATCCTGGTTTCTCAAGCTGTAGATCATTGGGTTAAAAACCGGACATCCAGCAGCATACAGGGCAGACACTACCTTGTCCTTTTTACCTCCAAAGCCCATAGCAGGACGAAGGTAGGTGTAGCTAGTGGTGCCATACAGAAAACCGACTACCAATAGGTGAGAAGCACAGGTGGAAAAAGCCTTCTTCATTTTTTCAGCAGAGTGCATCTTTAAAATTGATGAGATAATGTAGGAGTAAGTTCTGATTATCAAGGTGAAGCATATTATTCAGAGGAAGATATCTGCAACCATGTTCACATGATCAATTGCATAAGTATTGGAAATAGCAACCTTACTAACTGCTGGTATTTCACAGAAAATGGGGTCCACAACATTTTGTTCAAGGAATGACAACTTCAAGATCAAGCCAACGTGAAGCATGGAGTTTAAAATGCCAAGAATCCACACTGCCAAGGAAAGATGGACAGTTTTTCTCATGATTATTGGATAGTGCGGAGGTTTACAGATGGCCACATACCTATTAAATGCCATGACTGTGACAAGAAAGAGTTCAGTGCTCAAAGCAGCGTACAGCAGGAACATTTGTGCCATGCAACCCCAATATGACATGGACTTTGTCTCGGAGAGCAGGATCACCATCATGTTGGTAATGACGCATGAGGTAAAGCAGATGTCCAAGAGAGCCAGATTGACCAAAAAAAAGTACATTGGGGTGTCAAGATGAGTTTCTAAATATATGACAATCATAATAAGTAGGTTTCCTGATATGGGGAGCAGGTAGATCAAGAGAAAAGCAGCAAAAAAAAGTGCCTGCAGTTGTGGGTAACTGGAGAAACCCATAATGAAGAACTTCACGGCAGAGGTTTTGTTTGTGTAATCCATCAGATTGAAAAGGGTCATCCAAAACATGGAAAACAACAACCTGAAATTAATTCCTAGCCAAGAGAAATAGATGCATCTAACAAATATTGCAAAAGAAATGGACATATTTCTCACAATCTGGATGGACGAATCACCTTGCAAATTTGATGACCAATTTGCCTAACATTTGCACGTATAATCATGTCTCTGCCTCTTTTATCAAATGTGCTACGTTTTTTATCTTTTCATTTAAATGTAGTACTAGATCTGATTTTGTCCCTGGATGTGACCTTGAAATGTTCATACTAACTCCTATTCCCTCATTGAATGAATGACTTTCAGCAGTATGTGCCAGGCCATATTGTGTTACTTTGACTCAATAAAATACTACCTTTATACCTGTCTCTTTCTGGAACTTCCGGTTCTTGGTGTTATATTTGATTCCTGTAAATGGAAAAACATGGTAACATGTAAAATGGTCTCCTTACCTTCATTTGTTCCCAAAATAATTTGATACTTGTTTATCACCACGGATGCCAGCACCTGAATCCTGTATAGTTGCATGCTAGAGGTGCAAGTTTTTGACACAATTGTAAATTACTGAAAGACTCATCTTCCCTTCAAGGACAATATCTGCTGTGTAATACCAAACACTAACAGCCAACAAAATGCATTAGTTATAGTTACTGTGCTTTTGTGATGTAATTTATTACAGATGCTGGTGTATACTCTTGGTGCTCATTCATGACAATTAACTAGTACTGAACAATATTAATTCAATTTCATACCAGCTATCTTCATTAAACTGAATACCCTTTCCGTCGTACAAATACTTAGTTTATTAAATGTGTTATCCCTACCCCGACACTATGGACTTTATTTACAAGGAAGTGGCACAGCACAGCACTGCAGCAAATTTTGCAGGGCTGCACTGCATCATTTCAGGAATGCAGGGATGCGCTGTATTTACTACAATACAGCGCAACCCTGTGCTATTTCACTAGTGCTGTTGCTAAAATTAGCTGACTAGCTCCAATGCAGGCATCCTTGCACCATAGTGCAAGTGTGCCTGTGTTGCACAGAAGTATTGTTTTTGTGCAGGAAGGTGTACCTTCCTGCACATAAGCAATCAATAATGACAATTTGTCATTATTGCAGAAAGATGCAGCACACATAGAAAAAGGGACAACTTCCTGCACATAAACAATTATTAATGGTGTTTTGCTCTTTCAATGTGTGCTGCAGAATCAAGCAGAAGCAAAAACAAGGAGAAATAAAGTATAGCTACTCCTTCCACCACTCTAACGCCACCCTTGTGGGAGTATTAAGTTTTGGTGCTGTCTCAGATTTACGATTTCTCATACATCTGGGGCAGCATCACAATGCAATAGGGTTTGTGTGGGTACACCCACAGCAACACCCATTGGCTGCCTCTTTCACACAAAGTGATGCTTAGAAAGGAGGTGCATTTACAAGGCAATGTTAAGCCATAAAAAGTGCTTAATGCTACTTTCTAAATATGGAGCAGGAATGGAACAGAATGTTGGAAAAAGTGACGTTCCAGTGGTGCAATGCCATTGAAAATGAGTTCCTATGTGACCTAGCTAGACCCAATCAAAAACAATAATCAGAAGCTCTCCGCTCATCCCTCCAACCCAAGCTATGTAAGGGAGGGTATTGGAATGGGAAAAAGGGTATTTGGAGTAAAGTGGATTATCATTTGGTAATTTAATTAATACCTCCCCCAAACCATTTACTCGTATCATTGTTTACTGTATGAGGATATACCAGAGCTAACTGACACAACAGGATCTCCTGAGTCTGAAGTAATGCGAACAAAACTTGTAATGCAAATCTCATGAGACATAAAATGCTCAGGGTAGAGCATCCATTGATACTTTGAAAACAAAAATCATGTATTCAGCATTTGCTACATACAATCTATAAACATAGATGGTGTAGACTATGTGGCAGCTTTATACATGTCCACAAGTGAGGCCCCACAAGCCTCAGCCTAAGACACAGTTCTGATTTCCACCTGGTAAAGTTATGTTCTGGGAAGCATGTGCAATATAAATAAGGTTTTTAACCCACTGACTGAAGTAGAAGTGTTTTTTCCTCGTTAAAAAACACCACAATTAGCAAACTTTCCCCTTGTCTATAGTCTTGTGGTCTGGATAGATACATTTTCACATAATTTAGCACATAATCCTGATCCCAACCTAAGAGCTAATCTATTTGAGAAGATTCTTAAATTGGGAGGCTTAATAAACTGAGAACTTTACTCCGCTAATCATGAGTCAATGTTGTTACCATCAAAAACACACCTTCAAAGATAGATTGTTCCAAGACTGCTTCTTCCAATAGTTCAAAGGGATTGGATTGTAAAACTTTAAAAACAAAAAATGTCTGAAGAAGGGGTAACTGATTTGAAGTTTTGCCTTTAAAAAGCCTTTCAGCAGTCTTGCACCCATGGACTACATCTTAGGAACACCCCTCAGAACCCAAACTGACCTAATTGCTTCTTACTGCACACTTCAAACAACTGCTGCAAGATCTGTATCAAATCTATACAGTACTGGTAGGTAGGCTGATACTTCCAATTATAATGAGCCTAATTTGCATGCTCATTTGAGTCAGAGTATAGGTCCTAGGACTGGTTAGCAGTGCCCAGCGCACCATCAGAGTCAGGAAAAGACCAGAATGGGAAAAAGGGGCAAAAAGTTAGGGGGCTTCTGCAATCAGCCCAGTTTTCTCACACTAATACTAGATCCCTCAATACCAGCTTGGGCCAGATGTATTAAGCAATTTTGCATTCACAAACGGTGCGAATCGCAAAATTTGGCCGTTTGCGAATGCAAAAATGCCTTTCAAGATGTATGAAAGGCATTTGCTGAGCAATTTTAAGGAATTGCAAAAATAGCGACTCCTGAAAATTGCGCCCCCATTTAAAGAATCGCAAATTGCGATTCTCTAAATAGGAAATCGCAAATAGGGAATTCCTATTTGCGATTTCCAAAGCACAAGTATCAAGCATTTCCTAACTTCGAATTGGGCATTGGATTAAAAAAATTATTATAAATGCATTTTTAAAAATGACATGTAGTGTACACATACCCCTGGGGCATGTGTGTGCTTCACATGACTTTAAATATTTTTGTTGGGGTGCATGAGAGGGGGCCTTAGGCCCCCAGCACCCTAGCAGTGTGCTGAGGCAGATATCCTCTGCCTCAGCAGAGGCCAACCGCCAAACTCGCAGGGAGGACGCCACCGCCACGGCATCCCAACCATATTACAATGTTCCCGTGACATGGACATGGGCAGTGCACGAGCCCACCTGTGACCCCCCGCACTGGCTTTCAACCTGCATTTCCATGGTGGTGTTCCCGCCATGGAAAGGCTGGTGGAAAGCTGAGTTTTAATCAGCACAGTGGTGCTGAATTCAGCACAACCATGGTTGAGTATAACTTCGGCCGCCATTTACCCATCGGGAACCATGTTCCCGGCGGAGACAGTGGTCATTTGATAGGTCCACCCAGCAAGGCTGTAATGTGGTGGTTGGACCATCACAGTTGCGGCGGTCTGACCATCACCTGGAGGCTTACCGTCCTTGAACCGCCAGCCTCATAATTAGGCCCAGTCTTTCTTTTATTGTTTTCTCCACTGCTATTGCAGTCAATGGGCCAATCACAAAGAGTTCCCGCACTCCAGAGCCCAAGATCTAAAGCTCCATTTCCAGGAGTGCTTATGTTCAAATCAAAAGGTTTGGGGATTCACTCTGCTTGGACAGATAGGGGGACTTCCTAGAAACATCTTCTGAGTGGTTGCTGCAGCCCAACACAACACTTGAGTAATACATCGTCATGCCCCTTCCCTCACCGGATGACCACATGAAAACTACTCAAATTCTAGCCCCCTTGCAGGGCATCATGTGGCACTCCTTGCCCAAGGTTTAAATATTCAATCAATGGTTTTCTGCAGCATGACAGGGAGGTTTTTAAATGAGTGAATAGCCTCATATTGAGCTTCTTTTTGTATTTCTGAATATGTCTACTCCAGGATGCCCATATACACCGGGGTGTATGGGGAGACCAGACCTGGTCTGCCTCTCTGGCTCACCACTCACATATGCATCCTCTGTTGCAGAGTGCAGTAGCCGCTGTTCCTGCTGAGGGATCAGCTATGTTGTGTTCCTGGCAGCAATCATGATAATTCTGGTGGCAATCAGGGTATTGTGTAGACCCACCCCCCTACACACAGGGAGCTGCAACACACCTAGCAATCAAGTTCCTGTCTCTGGGGATGGGGTACCTGAGACGGGAAAGTATTTGCACCATCAGCAATAATTTGGAGGAGGAGGTTCCACACACACCTCCTCTCCAAGAAAGTTTTAAAAAGATGACTGTGTTGACCAAAAGGGTCTTGGGCCTCTCCAGAGGGCATTTATGAAATCTCTGTGGAGCATCATGTGCTTCACGCTCTGCCAGTTCCTGGGCTTTAGAAGAGGATATATAGAGCCAAGGAGGGCTAAAGGTGTTGTTTTGCTCTTGATGGGAAGATCTAGCCACCTGGAGTATAGCCTCCAAGCCTCCTATCCTCTAAATGTGTTTTCTCATGAGGAGCCTGGGTTTTCTACTATCTTGCCATGCCTGATGTTAGCCTGGCTTTTGGTGATCTATCACTATCTTGTGCAATCCCTTTGCAGCTAGCCAGCAGAACACCCTCCTTGCTACACCCCCTTGGTTCCACAGTCGAGCTAATGAAGGGCATCTGTGTGGCTGCAGAGACAAATGGCAGCAACCATGTAAATATATTCAGATTAAACGTGTGACATTCATGTCAGCATATTTAATTATAATATTTACCTAATCAACCTATTTCTTGATAGTTATCAAATAATTCCACAATACTTGCAGGGATGCTTGAGTATTCTACTAAGCATGACAAGAGTAAGAAGAAATTAAAAATTATATAGCCCATCAATGTCATTGTAACCCAGTGAGCGCATTGCTGAAATGTTGAACGAGCTATAATTTTTTTGCATGACGTCTTTTTGGGTTATCGCGATTGGTATAAAATATTCGAGTTGTCGATATAACGAAATATTTTTTGGTTTTAAGTTTTTCACCTAATCACATTTTGATGACGTATGCATACATTTTTATATAAAAGTTCAAACAAAAAGGCAGCACACAGGTTGATAAAGGCAAGGGATCTTACCAAAATGCGCTCTGGTCCATTTTGGATTGAATAAAGTGTAATTGTGGGGAGAACATCTGGAAGCGTCAAAAAGTGTACCAACAACGATCAGTCAGCCATTCAGGAATGTGAATATACATATATATATATATATATATATATATATATATATATATATTATTCCAAATGCTCGAAATAGAACTTTAATCGGCACGAGAGGGGTGGTGCAAGAACCGGCACGGGCAAGCCGGTAATTCATAAAACAAAAAATAAACAAGTAATACTTGCACACTCAGGACTCCAGGAAAAACAAAAATAAGTTTAATACAAACACAACACGTTTCGGCTGGCGTGACCAAGGCTGCTGTGCCAGCCGAAACGCGTTGTGTTGTATTAAACTTATTTTTGTTCTCCCTGGAGTCCTGAGTGTGCAAGTATTACTTATTTATTTTTTGTTGTATAGATATATATATGTATATATATATATATATATATATATATATAAAATAAAATAAAATAAAAAAGAATACAGGGACGCTATAGCTTGGCTCAAATCTTAAAAGTACAAGGCACTAGAAATAAATCTGTTATAGTTACAGCTATTTCAAATAACTATAACTCATGAGCTAAGGTAACTAGATCTCTCAACCTATGGTAACTATAACACGTGTCCCCACCATGTGCAGATTTAATCAATAATTTTATTTCAGATGTTACATTGACATTATCAATGCAGTTATCAAAGATGTCATGAGGGCTGTAATTTATGGGGTAATTAGCAGAGCATGGTAAGGGTCCTGTGGCAGCCAGTATTGCTGTCACACCAGCTCCCTCTCTGTGAGAGCAATGTTTCCTCTGTTTTCCAGACTGCATCTCAGCAGGCAGGGATACAGAGGAAACCTGCACTTGCAGTGAAGGAAAACTGTTTGACTGCTCTCCCTCACTGTGTGCAGAGTGTTTGCTCTGACTTGGAGGTGCCAAAGCTCCTGCTTTCTGCCAAGTCAGAAAGAACAGCTATGTCCCAGTGGTGGGCACCCTAGGACATAGCAGAAGATGGCCCTGGGGGAGTAGCGGTCCCCAGGGCCATCAGTGGCATCTCAAAGGGGGCAGCGTGGCCCCCTCCAACATAAATTACTCTTGGGAGGTGGCGATTCCCAGGGCTTGCTGGGTGGCCAGGTGGTCCCCCGCTTTAGATTTAGAAGATTTGCCCCTCTGAGGTGGCAGCCACCTGAACTGTGGGGGGGGGGAGAGGGGGGGGCCCAGGGCCCACCCCCCCACCCCACCACATTAGATTTAGAAGATGTGCCCGTGGGAGGTGGCTGTCCCCAGGGCTGTGGGGGTTGGCCAGGGCAGCTCCCTGCATAACACTAAAAGTTGTGCCCCTGATGGTGGTGGGCCCTGGGGATGTGGGGGCTAGCAGTCCTACTGCATTTCATTAGCAATAGTACCCTAGGAAGGTGGCAACTGTGGGGGGGGGGCGGGTAGCTCCCCGTGTTTAATTCAGATTGTGCACCAGGAGGTTGGCAGCCCCCAGGGCTGCATGGGGCCTAGTGGCCGCCCACATATGGTCCCCAGGGCTGTGGGGGGCCAAGCAGTCCCCCACATTCATTATAAATAAAGCCCTAGGAGGGTGGTCCATGCAACCCCCTCTTTATCTTTGAGTAGCTCCTGGGACCCAGCCCACCCTGGGGCTTCCTAAAAGCAAGCACGGGAGCCAGCGCTTGTGGTTTTTAAAAAACAATTGCTGCAACAAGTGCTTTTTGCTCTGGCGTGGCCGCTCTGAGACCCCAGCACCAAAGCTAAGGGATATGATGCCTCTACCCTGGCCCCTTTTCCTTTATTTGCATTTTTGGGTGGAGCTCGGCTGAAGCTGAGTCCCAAGATGGCTGCCAACATTTCTTCAGAGCTCTACAGCCCTGTGCAAGAGCTCCTCATTATTCATAAAGTTTTTCTCTATAATTTCTTGAAAGTTAATGAATGGATTTACAACAAATAACCAAAAGAACAATCTGCGTACCGAAAGCTAGCTTTCTGCCAAATTTGATGTAATTCCATCCAGTGGTTCCGCTATAGTCATGTTCAAAGCTCCTTTGGGAAACATGTTTTTTTACCCCCTTTTTCTTGGCCCTCACTTGACGGATCACCCCAAAACCTTCTGTGCACAACAAGAATCAAAGTGCACTTTTTTTTGGAAAACAGTGGCAAAGATATATGTAGGTCTAAAAAATGGTCTTTCTATGGAACCATGATCTAGCGACTGCCAGTAAAAATTTATTAATATATTAAAAGTTTTATTATTTTATATTATTTATTTATAGATTTTTAAAATAAGTTTATTTTTTAATTTCACAGGGTTGTTTGTATTTAATTAATTTGGTAATTTCTTTTATTGTTTCCTACCCTGTGTTTTAATATTTTTTATGTTTCAAATAAATGTATGTAATTAAATAAAAAAATATAAATAACAATTTATATATAGTCATGCTTTTTATAGTAGCAAATGAAAAAAATAATTTCAAACATGTAATATAAATAAAAATATATATTTTTAATAATAGTGTTTCATTATATATATGTATATATAAAAAGACCGCCAGACTCGTAATGGGCCCCTTTGTGCCAGCAGGCGCTACTTATGGGGTCTGCTCCAACTTCTGTCCTCTTTTGCTCCTTTCTGCTATAATCAGGGGCAGGGGGCCATTTTGCTTTTGCCCCAGTGGCAGGCTTTCTCCCAGTGTGGTCTGTCACTACTCGTTCACACTGCACTGTCACTGGGGGCTGCTCTCTGGGTAGCTTTCCAAATCAAGGGGCTTAATTTGCCCGCTGTTCACTGCCTCTTTTCTAGCCTGTTGTTGACTATAACATTTTGTGAGCTCTGTGCCACTCAGAATCATAGAGCCTCCAGAAAAAGCCCCCCTAGTCTACCTCTCACTGCCCGCTGTATAGGTGTTGTTGTCAGGACCAACACCTTACCTCTGGGCCTTCTTACCGATCCTCTGGAGTATTGGATTCTCAGAACCGCAGTGCTTCAGAACCACAGGGTCTGAAAGCAACCAAGCAGCATCTGTCAGGAGTGCTGCTTGCTCCAGAGTGGTGTCTCCTGGGGTTCAGCAGATACGCACCTCACCTCCCATTGATCTTCTTCTGGGAGCCACCATGTTCATGTTCACCGTGTACAGCCATTGTTTTGCTTTCAGCTTTGGGGTGATGCAATTCATCTTCATAGCCTCACCACATTGATGCCTGTGTTGCAGTCCTTCTCCCATGTTCACTCAGCAGGCCGCCAATCAGAGGCTTTAATGGTTCTGATGGAGCATTCTGCAATGAACTGACTCAGAGGAGCTGAAATTGCTTCTTTTTTGGTTATCATTTTGGATCCTTCCTCTTCAATTCAATCCTATTTTATTGCAGTATTCATTGTTCTTTTCTACTATAGTCAATTAATATCTCTCTGTTAATGCAGTGTTTTCCCATAGCAATCCTAGAACAATTTTCCCTTTCTCAATGTTCTGCAGTTACTAAATTCCGTGGTAGTCTTCCTGACCCACAAAATTACGCAACAAAATATCAATCAACATTTCTAACACATAAGCATATTAGCTGTATGAATCACCCCTGAGGTACATTGTTTAAAATCAGTCATATGAATTTTTTCTGTATGTTATGATATAATTTGATAAAACTGTGGTTTGTTCTTCTCTCCATAATGCCTTGTCTCAAAACGTCCTATGAATCTTGAGACGCAATAATAACTTTCCTTTAACTATCATAGGGCAGAGGTCCCAGGCCCAGCTCTCCCTTGCTCCTGCATCACTATTGCTCCTGTACTTTCTTGGCTTTTTCTCCTGTTTTTTGAGTGCCTTCTACTTGCTTTACCCTCATTGTCACAGCTTTCTCCTTGGTTATGCCCACATTTATTGTGTGCCATCTCCTTGTTGTTCCCTCATTCTCACTGTTTTACCCATGAGTTTACCCCTATTTTTTGTGTGCCTGCTCCTTGCTTTTCCCTCTTTTTTACTTCTTTCTTCAAGCTTTATCCAGCATTATTTGAATGCCTTCTCCTTTCCTTTTCCCCATGTTTACTGCTTTCTACTTGCTTTTCACCCTTTTTTGTGTGCCTTCTTCTTATTTTCACTGCTTGTTTCTTGCTTTTTCCCTCATTGCTGCTCCTCCATGCTGCCTGTTACTTGTCTGCTTCCTGCCTAACCTGGCCCACTGGCTCCAGTGCCCTTCTTCCCTTCCAGGACCTACCTAATGGAGGCCGCATTATGACACCTCCCCCTTGAGCAGGTTCCAGACCCATCTCTTCCCATGCTGCTGCATTGCTCTTGCTTTTGTCTTCTCCTTACTGTTCCCTCTGTTTCTGAATGCCTTCTCCTTGCCTTTGTCTCATTCTCACTACTTTTCTTGTGCTTTTCTCAACGGTTTTTGTGTGCCTTATCCTTGCTTTGCACTTGTTTTCACTGCTTTCTCCTTGCTTTTTCACCCTTTTTTGAGTTCCTTCTGCCTGCTTTTCCCTCGTTTTCCCTGATTTCTCCTAGCCTTTTCCCCTATTTTTTGAAGCTTCCCCACACAACTCCAGACCATCTCCTCACTTCTGTAATTCCAAAAGGCTCTCAAGACCTGGCTGTTCAAATGAGTATGTGCCTGGGTACCCTGGTGTATGATTAACCACTCTTTACAAATTCTGATTGATTGATAGATTGATGTAACATCTAATTAGAATATATTGTGAAACCAAAAAGTGTACCTTATTTGTAAAACCTTATTTGTAGCCTATGACCAGGCCTTGCTCCTTTACTCTCTTACGATGCTCGATCCTCCTTGGAGCCCTGCACTCACAGATGTCCAAAGCCCAGCCATGCATTGCATAAGGTTGTCCAGAGTGCCCGGTCTGCCACCAATCTCTGCACCCATTAGCCAGCAGGTGGCCAAACTGTACCATGTGCAGCCTTTGGCTATGCCCTGTGTGAGGTTGGCCTGGGGCTAGGCTTGGGGCCTTCACATGCACCCATCCTCTGTGGGCAGCCAACACCTTGTGGACCACCACCCCACATTTTTCCCATTTTTTCTTTACCTTTTTTGTGGTACCACAGTACACCTGCAGTACTGGCTCACAAATTTCACCTTTATGAAAGGACCATACAGGCATCACTTATTGGCATTCGTATAGTTCAGAAGAGTTGGGGATTCAGGGTATCCTTGCCCTGCCAAATTATATTTTTTTAATCTATTTCAGGAAATGGAAACTGGGTCTCCAAGCCCTCTAATAATAGCCACAACATTTTTCTTCAAGTTGCAGGCAGACTGTTTGATACCGTGGCATCAGTACTGATCATGCTGCACTGAAAGGCCTACGAGAAAAACGCTACCCCCCCAATCAGATATATATATTTTTGTAATTTATAAGTCTGCAGCCCCTTCCCATTTCCCCAGCACTCTGCTGTCCATATGCTGCCCCTGCCCCTCCTGGCTATACTCCGTTGTTGTTTGTGCTGCCCCTGCTAATCCTGCCTGCGCTTTGTGGTCATCATTTGCTCCTACATCTCCTACCTGCCCTCTCTAGTGTGTCTGCTTCCTCTGCCCCTCTTTACTGTCCTAATTTATCTGCTCTCCTGCACCTGCCTTGCTCCTTCTGCCTGCTTTCTATGGATGGCCTTCTGCCCCTGCCCCTCCAGCCTGCCTTCTGTGTTCAGGTTGCTGCTGCACATGCCACCTGCCATCTTGGTCCATGTGCTGCCCCTGCCCCTTCTGCCTAAGATGTTTATCCAAGCGATATCTCAAATATGTGAAGTGATCTCAGGCATTGTGTGACAAGATTAATATAAAATCCACAAAACGTTACCCACAATTGTGTATATTTCATGACAGCTAGTAATGGATACATACATATAACCAGTACATCATTCAAGGAAACCAGCACACTGTCCATAGTAAAAAAGCAGATGAAGCTCACAAAACACTACATTTTTTATACAACTATGCATATTGGGATTATTTGCATAAAAGAATGAATACAATAAACTGTGTGAAGTTTAAACATGCTTTAAACTTGCATTAGCAAATAGCTCCTACTAGTCACTTCTTAGTGTTATGCCTCCAGCTTCGAATTGCTTGGGTGATAAAATTGTGTTTAGAATATATACTTCGGAAAAGCAAAACAGTGGATGTGATTCAATGGGGTGTGATTTTAGTAATCGAGAAACCACAATATTGGTGCACTGAAACTTTACTTAGATAAAGATGCATCAGGAATCAGAAAAACAATTTATAAAGTTGTCATTATGAACAGTTGTTTCTAGGGTTGCAACATTTGCTGCATTTAAGTGATTCTTTCTGACTTTTCAAAACCTCAATCTAAATGTACATTCTGGAGGTAATGGAAATTCTAATGATTAAAGTTAGAAAGAAACACAACTATGTTGTCAGTAAATAATTTAAAGGAACTATCTCAGTGGGATTTCATAAAAAGTCAGGAGGCCAGCAGCACGTTTTTTTCTGCTCCAGAATTTTCTTCTGAGAAAACTAAGGGCCACATGTACAAAGGCATTTTGCATTTCCTAACGGTGGGAATCTGCAATTTGGGGCTCCTAGGAAATGCAAAAAGCAATTTCTGAATGTACAGAAGGTATTTGCAGTGGTGCAAACTGCAATTTATACCTAGTAGATTGCATTTTGGAAATAGCAAAATAGGAAATCACAAAGAGGGATTTTCAAATCGCAAATTTCTAATTGCATGTACAATGGATTTCCTATTTCAATCTAGTCACAAAATCATCATATAGGAAATGAAATTACAATTGATTCAGATTTGGTGGTAACCCAGTGCAAAATATAAAAAGGCACTTCAAATGCATTGAGCTCTTTCACAATGGCAGCTTTGTACAACTTTATATGTTCTGGTGAGGAGGATGACGATTTTGGCTGGGAGGTAGAGAAGGTTAGGAGACAGGAGAAGATTTTTAGGGTGAGGATCATCCTGTTTGAACAGACTGAGGAGGGGATTTATGAGAGGTACTGACTCAGTAGTCAGGTAATTCTTGATTTAATTGCTGAGCTACAACTTCACCTACAGGCCCCAACACTCAGAAGCAACGCATTTCCACCACATGTGCAGGTATTGTGCTGCCTACACCTCTTGGCTTCTGGCAGTTAACAGGGAGTTAGAGCAGTGGGAAGGGGGTGTAAAAAAGTGCCTTTTCCTGGTTCTTTTTTGCAGGTTTCTGGCCATCTGGGTGAGCAAACTTAACCAAGATATATCTTTTAGCAGTACCCCGCAATTATTGCAACAAACCAAATTGATGTTCTACAAGGTAGCACAGTTACACAATATTACTGGCTGTGCTGGTGGCACGCAAGAATACATACAGCTTCATAACAAACCTCATTCTCAGGCAGCACTCATGCCTCATTCATGTTTCACCACAGTGGAATGCAAAACTGACTGTCAGGGTGAATGTGGCAATGGTTTCCTACTAGGTAACAGAATCGCAGACTCTATGAGTACAGTGTACAGGATGGTGTGTAATGTGACCAAATGGTTTCCCTTCTCATGCTCTAAAGGTGACAGTGCAAATGCCTCGTGTTTCTGGATACTTACACCATACCTGACTCAAGGAACATAAAGTGAAAGACACACAAGACAACACATTCAATCACGGAAGACCTTTGGGGTCCTGAAGTCCTGAATTTGCTTCCTACAGAAGACAGGCGGGGCACTACTATACCGACTGGATAAGTGCTTCAAGATCATTGTCACATGTGCCGCACTGCACAATTTTGCATAATATCAAAATAAAGAACAGTCTGCACAACATCCCCATAGAGCCTGATTCCGAATCTTATGATGACTTACTACTACTACAGGTGCAGAAGGATGGTACACATGCAGAAGAGGGATGAGCACAATGCACAGAGATCACCAACAACTATTTCTAAGATAATAGTAATTAAAACATCTAATAATGATGTATCACACAGGATGGTAATGCTTGGCACATGACTGAGAGACCACCCTTTATTTAGATAGCAACATCATTGTTTCACTCAAGGATCAACTGTATCCTTGTGGGTGTAACATTGTTGAAAATAGATAACAAAGTAAGTAATGCCAAACAAAACAAAGGTGACTCATTACTCTGAGTGTTCACTGGTTCACTTGTTTCAACCTCTGGGGTTCAATTACTTGTCAACAACACTGGGCTGTAGGACTATTGACATGGAATTCTAAGAAATGTGTTGGCGTTAATGCCTGCAACTGTATGCCTCCTGAATGGATGTGCCACTGAGACTACAGCCCTCTTCGCTTTCAGGTGGGGGCAGGATGTTGGGGACACATAGGATGTGGGTCTGGGTGTTCTCAAGGGCTGCGGTCACTTGCACCAGTGCACATGCTACTTCCTGACAGTAGTGATCCATGTTATTATGTTTGTTGACTGTTCTCCTAGCCTATGCTGTTATAGCTATTGCCAATCAGTTGATGGACCATGTGAAGGCATCAAATCATGCCAGGTACTGTCAGTGCCTCTGTCTCTGCCAGAGTGCTCCTTTGCCATGGCAGCAATCCACCAGTCCTGCCTTTTCTCAAAGTGTTGTATTGACAGAGACACTCGTAACACACGCCTCTTAACAGTTCTTATTTTTTTTGTCTCCAGGCGCTGTATGGAGATGATGACTTCTCCAAGCCACCAAACAGAGGAGAACTCTCTGACCTGCCATCTGACACATTCTTACGTTGGACTGTTGATTGCTGTTCTCTGCACTGTCTGTGTACCTGCCCGCAGATGTTGTGGTGTCCCTGCTCTGTGATATTTCCTCATCACTGTCCACAAATTCAGGCAGTGATGATAACAGTTGCTATTCTGGCAGTTGGAGTTAGTGTGATGTGCTGAGTTGATGGTGATGTTGTATCGTCAACTCCAACAAAGGTCTGTAGCCCCTTCAGCATCAAATGCTTCTGACACATCCTGGGTGTGATCTGTGGAAATGCACATACATATTGTAAATAAATGGTTTATGTTTATTCACAATAATGTTGTAACTGTGCTTTATGTGTTTGTGACACGTTTATGATGTACACATATGTTTGGGATAGTCAGCAGCACACAGTACAGCAAGAAAAATATATGTATTACTACTCCCATGTTGCACTACCATGGTAGGGTACGCATCTCAATGGAGTTATTAATGCTAAGATGTTTCATTTTTAGATTTGCAAACATTATGTTATGTTAAGGAATTAAAGGGAAGATGACTTACCCTGGCAGGTGCCTGCACAATTGAAGATGTCATAGGCAGACACTCCCAGACACTGTCTTTTTCCAGAGTATCCTCGATTAGTGTTTTATGGCCTTTAGCCGCCCTATTGGCCACTTTCTCCTTAGTGCGAGACTGAAGGTCGTACCATTGCTTGCATATGTCTGCAATGGTCCTCTGGGTGACACCAAGAGAGTTCACCTTTTCGAGATCTTCAGCTTTTGGCTCTCTGGCACTATGAAGGAGACCTTCCCAAATGTTTGGTCCATATGGGTGACACATTTCCTTAGTCAGGAGCTGCAGCTCCCTCGCAGATAATTTAGATGTCCTCTTCCTGCTCCCTGTTCCCTGAATCCTTATCCCCCTCTGTTTTTGACATGGTGTTATCCAGGGATTTTCAAAGCCACTGCAGGTAGTAAGCCAGGAACACTTCTGACTTCCAACACCTTCCTAGACTTCTGAGTTATGGCCACTCTCTGTATGTGTGAACTTCCTGGTCCGACAATATTAATTCTGCATACAGAATGAGACTTTTTCTATTTCGCGGTTTCCTATAGGGAAATCGCAATTTTGCGATTTCCAAAACTGTGATTTCCTCATTGTGAATCCATAGGAATCACCTTTAGTGGAATCACTGGCTACGTAATATCGTTTCATGATTCCCACATAGTGATTTCTATGAATTCACACTTTGGAAATCCTAAATCTGGAATTTTGTACATATGGCCTTACGCTCCTTGCTTCTAGAGTCCTCCTGGCTTCTACTCCAGCCTCTTAAAATCTGCTGAGTTAAACCATATACTGCAGGCTCACACCATTATATGAACCACATTTTGAGCCCATGCAAAGTAACATTTCTTCAGTCTGCTATTGGAACTTGATCAAGTAAAAATTTGCATCTGCACCACCGAGCAGATTTACAAAGCTGTCATTCAACGTGGTCCAGCAAACATAGTCTTTGTATATTTGCCCATAGTTGCATATGTAACCTTTTAATTGAGCAAGATTCAACCAAAGTTGCAGCACTGCATTGCATGAAAGGGAGAGAGCAGGAAAACACCATCTCTACTGCTCTCTGCAAATAGTCATGCTACCTAGTGCCAGATACACACCTTTGCACTATAGTACTCTGTGTCTGAATCATATCTAGTATAGGTTTTGTACTAGAGGGGTACCCTTCCTCCACTACAAAAAAACTATGCCTAGACAAGCTTTAATACATTTCCCACTTTGGTTGTGGTGTACAGTTTGTATTGCTACCTTTCCAAGAGAAAAATATTGGCCATTTATTGTTGTTTTAAAAGCCTGCAAAGGACCAGATATGATAAAGAGTAGTACTTTCAAGAACATTGCATGTATTGATTTGTAGTGTGAGTTTTCTATTACTGTACGTTTTAGTCAGGGGTCATTACTACAGCTCTAAAACACATTTGAAAGGATTTTCTATGTATATTTTCAGATTTAAATATGTACTGGAAATGGCTAAAAGGTTTTATGTGATTTTTCTTATTGTTGTACCAGCAGGTAAAAAAAAATCAGGTGACACCCTATGTATATTGCAACACACATGCAAAATCTGAAAAATCTAAACGAATAAAAGAATGTCTCCAGTGTTAGAAATTGAGTCTCTACTTATTATTTGTCTGAATAGAACAAGACCAAAAAACATTAAGTCAAGATATCACTTTTTCGAGGTTTTAGTATGTCTAAACCCATGGTAATCAATGGATGTATCTCTTTAGCACAAAGTGCCTGGGGTGCATCACAAATAAAGGCGCTGCAGGCCACAGAGGAGGCGAGACGTTGGTGAGTAAATCAATGCGTTGATTTTCGAGGTGCAGTGGAAGTGATGCATTGATACTTTCCTCACAGGAAAGGTGATGCATCGATTTCCAGGCACAGTTACTGTGGTATGGGAGTTTTTGATAACAAATTGATGCCCAGGGACGATGTGTGGAAATTCCAAACATCCTGTGATGATGAAACCAGTACTGCTTCAATTATGCAGGTGCTGGAACAGTTTTTCATACACAGGACAGGCACTGTGTCGATTCTACAGGCATTGGGTTGATTTTTCCAGTGCAGAGAATTTTCTCTCTTAGGTGAAGTCTTTGATGGCCTTGAGACTTCTTAACTGTGGGCAAGGTGACAAGCCTGTGGAGATCACTTGTGTAGGGGGGGGCAAAGTCATTCTAGCACAGTCAGTGAGCAGCAGGCAGCAGGGCAAGAAGCAGGAGAGCAGTCCTTCCAGAAAGGCAGCCCTGATGAGTCCTTTGGGCAGCACTGCAGTCCTTCTGACTGAATCCAGTTGTGTTTCAGAAGTGTCTGATTTTAGGGGGTCACAGACCCAGTATATATAACCAAACATGCCTTTGAAGTGGAAGAGACTTTAAAGAGTGGTTTTGAAGTTTACCAGTACCCCTTTTAACCTAGCACTCGGCACTAGGTAGTTATAGGTAGGATCACATTTCTATATAAAAAGCGGTCTTTTACATGTTTATACATTTGGCACCGCTTGATCAATCTTCAAGAAACATTGCCAAACAATTTGCCAGTTCCAACAGCTGCTGACTGGAAAGTTGCCAGATGATCCATCCAGAGGGGTCAAAGAAAAAAGAGAGGTCCCATAAGACGTTCTCCCCATTCATTTTTTCATGGGGATTTTGAATTTTGAACAGCGATAGCGAAAAAACTACTGGACGGAATTACACCAGATTTGGCAGGAAAGTAGGTCCTCGGCCAGAAGAGTGCTTTGTTGTTTTGGTGTTATTCCGTTCAGTAGTTTTTGAGAAATTAAGAGGAAAACACATTTTTATATCTAGGGAGGTGAAGGATTTGTGACCCCTAACGATCTCCTTCTGAGATCTGATTAGCTGATAACACTTCAACACTAGAAGCTGTTGAAGTGTTGTCAGACATCTTAGGACTCGGCTTGGGACTCAGCTTCAGTTGAGTCCCCAAAAATGTCTTAAAAAACAAAAGACGCCAGGGTACAAACACATTTTACAAGTGGAGACGCGGTGGATTCGCAAATCTGCTCATAAAAAAAGAAAAAAAGGCCAGGCCCTGTGATGAACTGCCACCGGGCACGGCCAAAGGCCATAAGCTGTGGTGCTTGGGTTCACATATAGTAATTAAAATTACTATACGTAAAAAAAAAAATAGAAAGTCAGTGAAAAAAAACAAAGGTTACATGGGTGTTATAGTTAAGAAATAGAATTTAAAAAATAGCCTTAGAAATTCAATGAAATAATTACAGCCTGCACTTAACAATCATATCACTACCTGCAGATTATCATCTCACCTCCCATATTCATCTCTGTGGATTCCTTATACCCCATAATATTCAGAGTGATAAAATGGCTTGCTCTGTATCTTATCATTTACGACATATAGGCTTAGATATACAAATGTTTTGGGTCAGTTTTGTGTTACATTTCTAAAGTACTCCCAATGGAAAGTGATCATGTGAGATTTCATATCTAATGCAAATTATGATCTGTGTTAAATAGTAACCCGAAATAAAAAAAAATCTGGAATGGAATATTTTGCATTACTTTGTATCAAGGGAATGTTAAATGGGTGGTGCAGGGGCATTCCAGTGCAACGCTCCACAGGTTTTGATATGAAGAGTTGTAGCGAGAGATTTGTGCCAAAATTCCAGGTCTTCTCGAGACAGGCACAACAGGGAGAAATGTTGCACATATTTTTTTTCCCACTTTGTCTTGTACAGTACAGATACAATAGGAAAACAAGCCTTGAAGCATAGGTTTCAGACTTGAAGGTACCCCTTCTGGTACAAAACCTGTATTTCAAGGAATGCAGGCACAATTACGCTGATGGCGCCAGGCTAGTTGTATTTACATATGGATGCCTAAAGTGCACAAGCGCAGAGGAGAGAGTAGTAGATATGGTGATACTCTGCTCTCTCCCTTTCTATTAATGCAGACCAGAAATTTGACTTGCTACCATCAGTTGTGTGACCTGTTGATAAATCTGAGCCATAATGTTTGAAATGTCTGAAAATATTTTTAGTCTACATTGTTTCGTGATACTGGTGCATAATGAGCTTAGCATTGAATGCGAACATAGGGGGTCATTTTGACCTCGGCGGTCCTTTTTAAAGACCGTCGAGGGACCGCCGTGCGGAAGGCCGCTTGGCCTATTACGACCGTTGGCAGCTCTCCGTTCTTTTACGGACTGAGAGCCGGCAACAGCCATACTGGCGGGAGGTGGGGAAGTGGAGGTTGCTCCACCTCCACCGCCATGCCAACAGAACACTGCCCAGCGAATCACGTCCTGTGATTCGCCGTGGCGGTGTTCTGTTGGCGGTGTGGTGTCGGCAGAGCTGGCCCCATGGCTCCCGTCACCTCCCGGAGGATCGTCGGACCAGGTAAGTCGATCGTCCGTGAGGGGAGGGGGATGGGGCGTGTTGTCTGTTGTGTGGGTGCATGGGGGTGTGTGTATGTAGAGGGGGGTGTGTGAGTGTGTGTATGCTTGCAGGGTGTTGTGTGTATGGGAATGAGTGCATGTATGTCTGTGGGTACGTCTGTATGGATGTGTGCGTGTATGTTTGAATGTGGGTGTGTGTGTCTGACTGTGTGTGTGGATGGAGGCATGTATGACGGCGTGTGTGCGTGTAAATGTAAGTGAGTAGGTGGTGCCTGTGTGCGTGTAGTGTGGGTATGGGCGATGTGATGTTGGCGGTCGGGGTGGGGAGTTGGGTGGCTGAGACCCCTATCAGTGCCAGGGAATTCATTCCCTGGCACTGATAGTGCTTACCGCCATGGATTTCATGGCGGTTCAAACCGCTGGAAATCCACGGCGGTAAGCCGGGTCAAAATACCGCCGGTGGTATAGTGACGGCCGCCGGGCTGGAGACCCAGGTCTCCAGCCCAGCGGTCGTCTCCGCCCTGGCGGGCGGAACGGAGAACCGGCGGATGACCATAGCGCTAACCGCCATGGTCATAATTCCACCAAGTAAGACCGCCAGCCTGTTGGCGGTCTTACCGCTGGTTCTCCGCCTTCCGCCAGGGTCATAATGACCCCCATAGTCTTAAAATAGTTTCTATAGATTTTTTCTCCATAGCTCTATTCTCAGCAGAGATTCTCACAACTACTAAATGCCATTGGGCTCTCATTATCATTACTTGCAACATATTGTGAAGTACTTAATTATACTGGTCACAGGATTCCATTGCTTTACAGTATTTGAATAGTATCAGCAACACCTTGAACTCCTGACCTTCTAATAAATATGCCTGCCACTAACTCTTGTTTCTAAATGAGGTAAAATAACTGGAACAGATCTTGAGGAAGGCCTGCTTAACATCCTGGTTTCTCAAGCTGTAGATCATTGGGTTAAAAACCGGACATCCAGCAGCATACAGGGCTGACACAACCTTGTCCTTTTTACCTCCAAAGCCCATAGCAGGAAGAAGGTAGGTGTAGCTAGTGGTGCCATACAGCAAACCGACTACCAATAGGTGAGAAGCACAGGTGGAAAAAGCCTTCTTCATTTTTTCAGCAGAGTGCATCTTTAAAATTGATGAGAGAATGTAGGAGTAAGTTATGATTATCAAGGTGAAGCATATTATGCAGAGGAAGATATCTGCAACCATGGTCACATGATCAATTGCATATGTATTGGAAATAGCAACCTTACTAACTGCTGGTATTTCACAGAAAATGTGGTCCACAACATTTTGTTCAAGGAATGACAACTTCAAGATCAAGCCAACATGAAGCATGGAGTTTAAAATGCCTAGAATCCATACTGCCGCTGCCAAGGAAAGATAAACAGTTTTTCTCATGATTATTGGATAGTGCAGAGGTTTACAGATGGCCACATACCTATCAAATGCCATGACTGTGACAAGCAAGAGTTCAGTGCCCAAAGCAGCAGAAAGCAGGAACATTTGTGCCATGCAACCCCAATATGACATGGACTTTGTCTCAGAGAGCAGGATCACCATCATGTTGGGAATAACGCTTGAGGTAAAGCAGATGTCCAAGAGAGCCAGATTGACCAAAAAAAAGTACATTGGGGTGTGAAGATGAGTTTCTGAATATATGACAATCATAATAAGTAGGTTTCCTAAAACGGCGAGCAGGTAGATCAAGAGAAAAGCAGCAAAGAAAAGTGCCTGCAGCTTTGGGGAACTGGAGAAACCCATAATGAGGAACTTCACGGCAGAGGTTTTGTTTGTGTAATCCATCAGATTGAGAAGAGTCATCTAAAACATGGAAAACAACAACCTGAAATTAATTCCTAGCCAAGATAAATAGATGCATCTAACAAATATTGCAAAATAAATTGACATTTTTCTCACAACCTGGATGGACGAATCACTTTGCAAATTTGATGACTCATTTGTCTAACATTTGCAAGTATAATCATGTCTCTGCCTCTTTTATCAAATATGCTGCGTTTTTTATCTTTTCATTTAAATGTAGTACTAGATCTGACATTGACCGTGGATGTGACCTTGAAATGTTCATACTAACTCCTATTCCCTCATTGAATGGATGACTTTCTGCAGTATGTGCCAGGCCATATTGTGTTACTTTGACTCAATAATCCTACTTTTATCACTGATTCTTTCTGTAATTTCCAGTTCTTGGTGTTATATTTGATTCCTGTAAATGGAAAAACATGGTAACATGTAAAATGGTCTCCTTACCTCCATTTGTTCCCAGAATAATGTGATACTTGTTTATCACCACGAATGCCAGCACCTGAATCCTGTATAGTTGCATGCTAGAGGTGCAAGTTCTTGACATAATTGTAAATTACTGAAAGACTCATCTTCCCTTCAAGGACAATATCTGCTGTGTAATACCAAACACTAACAGTCAAAAACATGCATTAGTTATAGTTACTGTGCTTGTGTGATGTAATTTATTACAGATGCTGGTGTATTCTCTTGGTGCTCATTCATGACAATTACTAGTACTGAACATGATTAATTCAATTTCATACCAGTTATCTACATTACACTGAATACCCTTTCCCTCGTACAAATACTTAGGGGCATATTTATACTCCGTTTGCGCCGAATTGGCGTAGTTTTTTTCGATGCAAATTCGGCGCAAAACTAACGCCATATTTATACTTTGGCGTTAGACGCGTCTAGCGCCAAAGTATGGGCAAATAGCGTCATTTTTTAGCGTGAACGCCTTCCTTGCGTTAATGAGATGCAAGGAAGGCGTTCCCGTCTAAAAACAGACGCACATAGCGGTGCGTGGTATTTATGCTCCAGGGCAAAAATCACTCCCGCGCGGCAGGCAGCGCAAAAAAATGGCGCAAAGCACGAATAGCGTGAAATTTTAACGCCTGGGTCAGGGCAGGCGTTAAAATGGGGCAAACACACCTGTACTTAATCAGAACACACAGAACAAACAACAGAGCAGCAGAGCAGCAGAGCAGCAACAGGGAGACATGGAGGTGCTTTTTCTTCAACGTGCACGTAGACGCAGAGCCCTGCAGCAACAACAGCAGCCACAACCACAACAGCAGGGACCCCAAAGACAGCGCAGAAGGCAGGAGAGGATATTCCGCCCACGAACAACCCTGCATGGCCTCAGGGAACGAGACATCAAGCAGAGGTACCGGTTGAACTGGCAGGCCATTCAGCAGCTGCTGACAAATATTGAACAGCAATTGGCCCCCACTTTAGTGACTCCACGCACTATCCCAACCGAAACAAAGCTGCTTGCCGTACTTCACCTGCTGGCAAGTGGCTCGTTTCAGACAACTGGTGCCCTGGTTGGTGGAATCTCACAACCATCTTTCTCCGCATTCCTGCCTAAAGTACTGGATGCCATCATTGGACTGACACCCCGCCACATCTGCTTCCCTAACACAGTGCAGAAGCAGCAGGAAACAAAACAGGGGTTCTACGCCATCAGTGGCTTTCCGCACGTCCTTGGTGCAATCGACTGCACACACGTACGCCTTGTGCCACCTGCTGCGAGTGAACACCTCTACCGCAACAGGAAGCACACACATTCCATCAACGTGCAGGCCATAGTCGATCACCAAGGACTGATCAGCAACATTGTGGCTAAATATCCTGGGAGTGTACATGACGCATTCATCTTCCGTCACTGCACCATCAACCAACACTTCCAGGATGGACGGTATGGCAATGGACTACTTGTTGGTAAGGACAAAAATCTACTTATATACTCACTGCACAGAAACCCTCTAGGATAAACAACCCATACACCACAATAGCAACACCTAGACAGGAACACACTGAGGTACTCACATCACTAGCCATGTGTCACAAGTCACCATTGAACCTCTCACACATTTGAATTTACTCCACAGCTTAGTGTGAAGACATTCATGACTGTGGTTGCCTAAATGTCACCTTGCAAATTGGAAGTCTCACAATAACCTGTACACTAATACAATGCATAACTTTTAAGGGATGGGATGGCCTGGCTATGTTCATATGAACGTTTCTAATACCCTTTCATGTTTCAACTCTGCATGGAACTATCATCACACCCCCAGTGAGGACACACGGACACCTGTGTCACAAGTCACAATGCAAGGGAGGGCACACTGTACTTGAGAAACCAATTCATCCTGCTGACAAACAGTTAGACAACAAACACTTGCTCAGCCAAGGAAAAAAAACAATGCCAAAGTTTCCACCAACAACCATAGGTTGTCACATTAGTACACAAAATAGTCACAGACAACACAACACAACTACTGCCATCAAAGATACGTACAACAGTGCCTCCTACATCTAATTGATACCATTCTGTGTTTCTCTTTCAGCTGATCAGGGGTATGGCATCCAGCCTTGGATAATGACACCATATGGGAACCCAAATACTGCTGCTGAGTGGGCATACAATGACGCCCACAAGAGGACCCGCAGCATTGTGGAGAGGACCTTTGGGATCCTAAAGTCAAGGTTCCGCTGCCTTGACATCACTGGCGGAAGCCTACTATACTCCCCAGAGATGGTATGCAAAATCATACTCACTTGTGCCATATTACACAATATTTGTGTACAAAGGAACATTCCCCTCCTTGAACCGGACCCAGACATGCCTGAGGATGATGATGAGGAGGATGCTGGCCTGCAACAGGAGGGGGAACAACCTAACACCGCAGCAGGAGTGCGTAGGCGCCAACAGCTTGTGAACAATTTTTTTACTTAACTTATTATAATCACTTGTATTCCACACTTGTAAATAAACACAGATCACAAACACCACATCATGCTTTGGCCTATTCATTTCTGACCACCTTTAGTTTGAAATAGCTGAAGATGAATGTCGTCTCATTGATCAAGAATGCCATTAAAATTCATCACACCAAAAATAAACATCACAACTGTATGCACAGAGGGTAGGATGTGACATGTTACATTACCATACACAGAGCCCAACAAGAGTACAAATGTGACAATTACACATGCCGGATCCAAACAACTGAAACAGTCTCTCATCCAGCCCAAAAATTGAGATCATTTGAAAGTCACATCACACGTGTTCAGAGACAGGGTGGGACCATCCATGTGTACGTGAACATGTCATCAATGGCTTCTCTCAAGTGTATGATGTGAGCAATACACAATTGCAACAACATCAGCTGCCACTAACTCAGGAGGAGACCTTGAAGTTACAGTGACAACCTACACACAGACAGGTCATACTGGATCCACATTCCCACACACATGTACACATATGTCATACAACCAACCTAATATTTGAAAGTAGACCATCACAGTTGTGTCCCAGTTTGAACCTAGCAGGAAGATTGTAACATGACACTAAACCAGTTTATGCAGAAAGGGACACAGACAAGCAAAACAATCTTCGCATTATCACATCGTGAACGCTGAGAGTCTTGCAAACTTAGGGGGTCATTCTGACCCTGGCGGTAATTACCGCCATGGCGGAGGTCGGCGGTAGCACCGCCAACAGGCTGGCGGTGCACCGATGGGCATTCTGACCGCGGCGGTTCAGCCGCGGGCAGAAACGGGAAGTCGGCGGTGTACCGCCGACTTCCCGCTGCCCTTGAGAATCCGCCATGGGGATTCTGACACCCCCTACCGCCATCCTGTTCCTGCCGGGTCTCCCGCCAGGAACAGGATGGCGGTAGGGGGTGCCGCGGGGTCCCCGTAAGAGGGCCCCACAAAGAATTTCAGTGTCTGCTTTGCAGACACTGAAATTCGCGACGGGTGCAACTGCACCCGTCGCACCTTCCCACTCCGCCGGCTCCATTCTGAGCCGGCGTCCTCGTGGGAAGGGTGTTTCCCGCTGGGCTGGCGGGTGGACTTTTGGCGGTCGCCCGCCAGCCCAGTGGGAAAGCCAGAATGACCGCCGCGGTCTTTCGGCGGGAACCGCTTGGCGGGCGGCGACCGCCGACCGCCGCGGTCAGAATGACCCCCTTAGTCATATGAAAATGGTATGCAACTTAGCTCTAAATCATCATTACTGCAAACGTCAAATGGGCTAATGAGATGAATGAATGGTCAACAGTCATTCATACCATATGGCCTTACATTCGCCCGCTGCTGCAGGTTTGCCAGGATATGATAAAAATACTCCATGGATACAGTAGCTATTCTGGATGGTCAAATCCTAGGGTGCTGGGGGCCTAACTCCACCTCTACCACCCCCAAAACATACAAGAATCATGTACTTGTGAACTAAACACATGCATAAGGCACATGTGTGGCCTCCATGTCACAAGTCCTACACAAATATGAAACACAAAATCATAATGGGACATGGTCAGCCCCATGAAAACTGAAAGTGACTCTCCCACTCCCTGTTAGGACTACAGATAAAAGCATCCCCATCATAAAGGTGGGGACATTTTGGAGACGGAATACATAATGGTATCAAAAACATCATTTCAAAATAGCCATCAGCAATTACACCAAATATGTTGTCAAATATGGCCAATACATTAGTTAACGTATCCCAAACATCACAGTGTGAAGGCCGTCTATACATAAAAGTACGGACATTTGTCATATACAAACACAAATGTGTCTCACATCGCACCGTTTTACCATGACAAATCACCTTTCCAAAGCTAAACACATGAAGACATTTGGATAAATTTGCTCCATATTCTACGCATACAGCATGCCCGTCATAATTTGTTCACGTACATGAGTGCACACAATGCAGAGTCAGATACAAATGTATCCAAAAGTGTCTTGATATTTCACCTTCAAATTATTATTTACATCCACAATATTTTTGACTCTGCATCATGTGCACTACTGTACGTGTAAAAAAAAACACGCCCATGATGTATGCGTCGTGAAATTGACGCTACATGCACAATATATTGGTCATTTCATGTACAGTATTAATTATTAATATTCATATCATATTTTTTCACTCCGCATCATGTGCACCACTGTACGTGTAAAAAAAATGACGCCCATGATGTATGCGTGCTAAAAATGACGCTACATGGACAATATGTTGGTCATTTCATGTACAGTATTAATTATTAATATTCATATCATTTTTTTTCACTCCGCATCATGTGCACTACTGTACGTGTAAAAAAAATGACGCCCATGATGTATGCGTGGTAAAAATGACGCTACATGGACAATATGTTGGTCATCTCATGTACAATTTGAAATATTGATATTCATATCATATTTTTACACTCCGCATCATGTGCACTGTAATGCGTCAAAAAAATATGACGCACATCTGTGTATGCGTGAAAATATGACGCATTACGCGAAAAGAAAAACGGCGGCCATTTTATGCAGGAAGTGATGTAATAGGATATCCTGTTTACCAAATCTGTACTGGGAGTTGACTTTCACTTTCACTTTGCAGTCTCAGAGTTATCTAGACTGTGTGGTTGTGTGAAAGGTGTTGTCCTGTGTTTTACTGCTTTAGTGTCCTGTGTGCCTTGTATTTTGTCTTTGTGTCAATCTTTTATTGTTGTCTAACATTGTCTCAGTCTGTTTAGTGTTATTTTGTCTATACCTGTGATAGTTTGTATTGTCTGTGGGAGTCTGTTGTGGGTAGCATAGTTTGGGGGGTCAGTTGGGCTATTTTTCTCCTTCTTCTTGTTCTTTCACACCTCTACCTTTCCCCATTTCCCACTTTTTCTTTCATTTTTCTTTTGTACTTTTTTACACCTCTCATCATGTCAGGTAGGCCTCGCCTGTCCAGGATGGGTGAGGACGAATTGGGGGGCTTCATATGGCTCGTAAGCCATTTCCTCCCACTGATGCTGGAGGCTGGGGGCCGTGTGATACAGGGGTATCACACGGAGGCGAGGAAAATCCGTTGGGAGAAGGTGCGCCATCACCTGGTCCGGGTCTACGGGATTCTGAGGAATATCCATCAACTCAAGCACCGCTGGGCAGATCTGATCAGCAGGGAACAGGACCTGCTGGACCACCTGGGACTCCGGATTGGTGGCTATGTTGGTGAGTACTAATCAATTACATGGGAATAATAGGAATGTGTGCGTGAACATGTGATGATTGGTAGCCAATCTGCAAAATAAGTAGCTGACTGCGTGTTATGCTAGGGAAACCTAGGCCCATGGGTATACACATAAATCCCCATTTTTGCTACACATGTACACCCAATAACAGCAGTAAAATGCAACATCTATTTGTATTTTGCTAAGTAGCCCCCTCTCTGCGTCACAAAATGATGCAAATGCTGCGCTACAAAGGTATACATATGTGTCCAAATGTGTATTTGTTGCAGGATGTGTATGAAGACCTATGCTACCAGGCCGATGCCTCATTTTTGCAACACATACCAGATGGCTGTAGCTGCATGGAATGTACTGTTGCATTTGTGTCTGAAAAGCAACACGTGAACTGCTCTATTTGTACTCTACTGGTCATAATGGCCAGTGAGTACGTCATGTAGAAACAACATACCTACATATGTAGACGCCATAGCTAGACCGAAAATTGCAAACACATGATGATGCTACACATGTGTGTTGCCTTCCCGTCACATGAAGTTAGTCATGTTGTCCACACATATGTCACATGTGTGTCTGGTTGCTGTGTGTTGAACCTGTCCACATAGCCTGTTTGATTGTGAGTGGTCATGCAGTTCTCATGGAACCAGTTGTGGAATGTTTCTCTCTGGGATGCACATGCTGAGATGTATGGATCACATGATTGTTGGGGCCTACTAATGGAGGATTAACTTGGACGACACATGACTGTCCTGGCCACTGCATGAGTGTAGTAGGGTGTGTCACTGGAGCAGGAGACTCATCCAATGATAATCTAGAATACAAAGTCAGCCAGGCAGGATGAGCATGTGTGAAAGTGTATCATTACCATGTAATATTCACACACTGTCATTGTAACAGAAATTATTTGTCTGTTCACCCAGTCTGAGTATAATCTTCCTTTCATGCTTTACAGGTGGACCAGCCCCGTACACCGTTGGTGAGGTGGCCCATTTTGACGACCCCGATACCTACAGTTAGTGTTGCCTAAGTGCTATTTACATTGTTTGGAAATGAAGCATGATGGATTACTGTGTGTTCAGGATAATTCATGATTTGATGTGCTGGCCGTTCATTGGCTTTGTTGTTTTGGTGTGATATCAAATTGGAATAATGTTTCTGTAAAGCAATACCTAGTCATCTCTCAGATTGAGGGGCAGTAGGTCATTCAATTAGTGCGACAATTGGGAATGGCATGACTCATTTTGAATACACTGGTCAATGTTAGACTTGGTCAGGAACTTGCCATTAACTGAGTCAGCATATCAGACTGACAGTCTCCCAGATAGCTTAGGCACATGGCTTCGATGACAAGTGCTTCTTCCTAGTTGAGGATGGACTGTGTACACTGTAGGTCGGATCTTCCGGGGGCATGTACTTCCACAAGGTGACCTCGAAGTGTGTGTGACTTGAGTGCAATGGCCTAGGTGTTCTGTTGAATCATGTGAATGGGTGTTCTACCTCCTCTGTGTGTGTTGTAAAACATGCCTCACTAATAGTATGTTATGTTGGGCTAAGTCATATCATTTTGACATGTGTGGACCTGGGATGTGACAAGGTTGGGCTGACTCCAACGTGTTGCTAGCCCTTCATAGGTGTTGTGTGTGAAGGCACATGCTTGTTGAACTTTCTGTACACTCCTGGTTGTGCATTGATCAAGGGATTGTTGTTTGTTCTTCCCACACCACCCACAAAGACTGGGATGTTACTGTGAAACAGGGTACCTAGGACTGTAGCAACCAGTATGTTACACGTACTTAACACCTTTTGTGACTTGAGTTTGTACCTAGGTCCAGATGTAGCAAAATGTCTACACATTGCAAATAGCATAATTTGATGTTAGTGAGTTGCAAACGTCTGTTTCCTAATCCGAAATGTTTTTGGTGGTCATGTACATATTCGCAAAATGCTTTTCTAAATGAAAAAAATAAAGGAGTTTACCAGCCCTACTTGCAAATCACAGTGGTAGGCAATCCCATTTGCTAACGAGTACGTGGTTGCAAAGTGAGTAGCTGTTATCATCCACTTGAAGTGGATGCTAACCAACTTGCTGACTGGAAGGGGTCCTCATTGTGAACCTTCACCTTTGTGAGTGGACCAAAATACTCCTGCACAAAACAGCCAGTGGTCTAGGGGAGCAATAATTATTGTGTAAATTACGAAAAATCTATTGTTGTGAATTTAAACAAATCGCAGCTCATTTTCCTTTCAGATAAAGGGCCTACACTTGGTGAAAAATAACTTGCTTAATTTAAAAGTAGTCACGTCTATGGAGTTCTGCTGTTCCCAGCAGGCCTCCATCCCCGTGAGTGCCCATAGTTGCTAAGGTGGTGCAAGTTGGAACCCAAATCATTGATGTTCATGAGGTGGGATTTAGGGACCCCATAGTGACTCGCAGACGGTGTCAGAGACACCGTTCAGCTTTGCAATTTGCTAGTTGATTTCCCATCAATTCCTACATCTGGCCCATAGTGTCGACATATGATTCATGGCCAGGGGTTCAATCTTAGCACACAACTATTTTGAAATGCCATTGAGTGAGGAGTGTGATTCTTATCACATAGAATGACATATGTAGTGAAGTCAGTATGCGGACGAGCTGGTGCCATAATGTATAATGCCTTAGGTATGAATTGTATGAGTAGTTTAGGGTGATGTCATCCATCATGTAGAGACATGGATATGCTATATGTGATATGCCCTTCAGTATGCATGATTCACATGTACTTCCTCTGAGCCTTCCCGTGAACTATGTTGTAACAATTGCTGCAACCAATACATTGCTAGTAATGGACAAATTACCCATTGTGGTATTCAACCCACTGTAAATTCTATGCTCAAGATTTGCCTTTTCTCTTCACAGCTGCAAACCTGAGTGCCGCAGCTCGCAACCAGTTTGAGCAATGAGGTACAGCCACATCCTGCAGGTGCAGTGTGGGTATCGGAGGATGGCCCGCAGATACAATTCGGAACGGGCCTCCGGGGCGTGGTATGCCACACCACAGGCTCCCCCAACGGTGCCCCCAACAACCCCCGCCACTACATCCACCAGGTCTGGCCAAGTGGACCCAGCAACGGACCAGGCATCCTCATCCAGACCTGGACCCAGCCGTGTGGTGGGAGCAGGGCAGTCCCGTGCCCACACCACTCCACCAACACAATCCACCTCCACCGGCACCCAGACCTGCACTGACCCTCCGATCAACCCAGCAGACTTCCACGCATTGTCAAGGAAATTGGACAGGTTGATTGCAAAAGTTGACACCCTGACGGAGGACATGGCTGAGGTGAAGAGGAAGGTGCGCTCCATCCGGCGAACACTACGGAGGCCAAATCAGTAGACATTTTGCCCTCCAGAACTTTTACCCCTCCCCTCTCACCTCTTTCCTATTTCATACTGTTAGTTGGGTTTGGGGGGTTAGTTATAGGATAAGTGTAGGAAATTAGCTTAGTTAGTGTTAGGTAAGAGGGTGGGGGGTCCTTCTTCTTTATATCTTATCTTTTTGTGTGGGTGGGTGGGTGGGGGGCAATGTTGGGATTCCTGTTTAAAAAAAAAAGAAAAAAAAAAAAAAAAAATATATAAACTATAAAAATAAAATAATAAAAAAAATATATGTTTGTTTAGGATAGTGTAGTATGTGTGTAGGTTAGTAAGTGTTGTCCTGCATGTGTCTTGTCTCATAATGGTGGGTGGGGGGTTGATGTTTAGATCGTTTCGTTACATGTGTAGAGTAAGTTTAGCTTAGGTTAGTTAGGGACAGTTGTGGGTTAGTAGTAGTCAGGTTAGATTAGTGTAGGTTTATCTTTCCCTTAGTTGCCTCTTTTTTTACTTATTGGAAATAAAAATTTTGTTAACCCTTTACCTGATGCGTTAGGTGCTACCTTTTCATGGCCTTGACATCAGTGTAGCAGAAAGTTTTAGTATGACATTTGTGTCCTATGCTCGCTATCCCCAGGCTATTGAGGTTTAACATGCCAGCTACCCGTGTGCTAACTTGGTAAGTATCCACCATGTGGGAGAGCCACCATTGGTAGTGTGCATAGATCATCAAGATTTGGGGTTGGTATGTATCCTACTTCACAAAGAGTGCTTCCAGAGTTGATTTTGTAGGTAAATAGATAGGTCGGACAGCATTGTGAAGTTCAGGGAGAGCTTTGTAGATGAGTATTTGTTCACACTCTTGTCTTGTTGCTGTCATTGCTGACCTACATCATGTGTGTACTGCTTGAGCATGACTTTCCTTCATGGTAGTATACGCTGTAAGGGTGATTGATGCAGTGTAATTTGGTTATCATTCCTTTCATTTTACAGCATAATTTCTTGTTTTAGTATTGCAAGGTGCCTACATTTCTCAGCCACCATTAGTTGTCTAGAATAGCTAGGGATGGGGCCTCATTCTGTCCAACACAGCATGATTGTGTGTGCTTAGTCCCTACATCAGTTATTTTCCTCAGTATAGTAAAGCTATGATGCAATCCTGGCCACTGCACAGATGTTTCAGTATACATGAAATCAGGACAGTAGTATAGAGAATCGACATGGTTGCCACACAGCCACTTTGGAGTTATGTACTGCACAGTTGAAGTGTGAAATGACACAGAGACACAATAGGTGTGCAAGTGATATTTATTTTTAGGTGGAGTAGTGCAAAAAGTCCATTAACAATGTTAGGTGAGTCTGTTCTGGTGTATTCTTAAATGGTGATCCTATTTACAGGGTGTGGATGATGCTCCTGACATGCTGGGGTGATGTCACAGACGGTGCAGAGGAACAGGAATTGCCAAATGGTAGGAGAGAAACATTTACAGCCAATGTGGACAAGTTAAACAGTGGATTGCCGAACAGTCATTGAGGGTAGTTGGAGTGAGGCTGGCATGTGTCAAAACGTAGGACCTTGGTCAGAGTAGGGCATGGTGCAGGGACTAGGGCTTCCGGGTACTCTTGCGAGTGAATGTTATCTGTTCCATGTCTTCTTCTTCTGATGTGTGTGTTGCCTGGTGAGTCCTTGTTGTTGTTGGTTGTGAAGGGGCAACACACACCTCAGTGTCAGAAGACATGGAGGCAGACATCCCGGGGGCTGATCCCTGTCCAGTTATGAAGGGCAGTACTGCAGCAAGGAGGGCATGCTGGTTTTTCAGAATGGCAGCCACATCCCGATGGTAGGCAGCCAGGTCGGCCCTGAGGGGTTCGATGTTGCATTCGTGCACACGCTGACTGGCTTGCTGTTGGAGTTGTTTGGTCAACTGGATGACAGCTGTGCAGATTGCCTTCTGTGTTACTAAAAGTTCCTCCAACAGCGATGTTCTGGCTTGCATTGCAGCTGCCTGATCAGCAGTTGACAGCATGCACGAACGCACCCCCTCAAGGCTGGCTGCCATAGTTTGCATCCCCACCCGCACCTCCTTGGTCAGCTCCCGCTGGACCCCAACGACTGTTCTTTCGAAGCTGGTGCCAGTGTCGTCAGAGTCCTCAGCTGTGTTGGAGCTGGCAGGTCTTACAATTGGGGTGGCGGGTGGTTCTACTGTGGTGGCTGCTTCTTCTTGGCTCCTCCTTGTTACTGCAGGGGGGGTTTGGAGGCTTTCGAGGACCATGTCAATGGTCTCTTGTGTGAGGTTGATGGTCTCGTCATCCATGTCATCAGGGAACTCATGGACAGGCATATCGGCAGGAGATCCGTGTTCCTCTGCAAAGAAACAGGGTACAATTAGTGTGTCTGTGTTGAGATCATTTTGCACTAAGATACAAGCCTTCGGATGCCTTAACTTTGTACTCTGATTTTGTCTTGGTATCTGCTGTCCGTCATAGGGCATTGTTGTAGGCCTATGGCCCACCTGTGTGTCACATGTATGATATGGAGCTATCAGACATGCCTGCCAGGTCATCTCTAGGTGTTGATTTGTAATTATTTCGGAATATGCATTTTTTTGTCCTACTCCTCCCTCGGTGTTTCACTATTGTTATGGAGGGACATTTGTTTGGGTGGGCTCTCATTATCCTACATGTGATTCTTGGCTTTCTAGGCAGCAGGATAGCTAATGGTGTGGGGGACTAAGTTTGACCCACTTGTAAATAACTCTGTCACCCAGATATTCTATTTAGCTCAGACAGACTAGCAGTGCCTCTGGTCTCCCACAACAGAGGAATGTTTAGAAGTCCAAGCCCATGACATCTTTGGGACTTCTCAGGGAAGTGGTGGTCACTCAGGTCCTACACATTTCTATCTTTTCCGGTATGTTCCCATACACAAATGACACAGACAGTATTTGTTTGATATGAAGTTTCATTGTACAACTGACTTGTAGGAATTTAGGTGTGAGCCCCAATAACCAAAACAATACACACAGTTAGAACTGAAATAGTCCGCAGGAGAGTAATACATTGGTACACAGCTATAATGGTGCCTAACAGTTTCTACTCTCCCTCTGCTTGTTCTATATATAGCACAGCATGTTAAGTTTGGAGCTTGGCTGTCTGAATCACAGGGGAGACATCATCCCTCATATCAGAGGAATGGGCTGGGATCTGGTTGTGCATCAGCAGCAAGGCAGGCAGCATCTAGATGTGATTTTCTGTTTGTAAACTCCCCCATGCGTGTCTTGGGACGAGGAAGTGAATTTAAAAGACATATGTCATTGCGATGACAAAGTTTCCCTACGCAGGAATGGCAAACCTTAACCCCTAACACATCTATCATCAACGAACCAGACGATATCCTTGACTGGGGCACAGAGTGAATATGTTCTGGCAAACTCCAGTGCAGAAGTAGGCAAAACAGGGTGATTTGACTAATTGCCAACACCTTAGGACTGACTATTTGCTACATTAACTGATAGGAAGGGCAATGAGATTCATTTAGTGCAAAGTGCTCTGAGGCACTTAGATGTCAGCAAATGAGTATAAGTACATTCAGGGTAAGATGCACAAAGGCCTCCAGCCTGAGGCTATTGCGCAAAGTATACGTTTCACTTGCCACGCTACACTTTGACTGACTGTGGGTGTTGTGACTGCCCTGACAGCACACTTGCCTCACAGGCCCTGCACCATACACTTTTTATTCACATTGCATGATCTGTACATGTTAGGTGGCATGACCTATGTATGTCAATGTTAGGATGTGGTATGGATGTAAACATTGTTGATGTTTGTATCTGATGGGGTCTCATGTGTGTCTTACTGGATTGGCCTGTTTATCGTATGAATGTCCTATTTTTTGGTTAGACTGTGCAGATGTGTTTCATTGACCAGTTGCCTGTGTCCCCTCGTCAATGTTGTTGTCTGAGCAGTATGACATTTGTGATGTAGCATTGTTGGGCAGGCACGTGAGGGACCCTGACGTATGCAGCATGTGTGTGTCGTTAGTGCTGTGTGGCTCCTATTGCTGTTTACTTAGGCTTATGTATGTGTCAGTTATGGACATTCGGCATTTAAGTGTACTGGTACCTTTGTCTTATTTCTAGGAGTAGTTGCAGATGTCATCCTCACCCCCTAATTTAGGTATGTATGTTCCAGGGTGGGGTTCCTGCCATTTGGTACTATAGCTGCCCAGAGATGAGAGGTGTTATTGTCAACTGTGGTGGCAGTTAAGTTGCAGTTGTTGTATTTGCTACTGCATTACAGGTAGGGACCTAGTTGATGGGGAATAGTTTGTGCAAAACAAGTGCCTGGATGTGGATTCAGGGTAGTGTCCTTCCCACCTGTCACTGGTTTCCCTTGGCTCTCTTGTTGTAATTACAGGATGTCCCCGTGGGACTGTAGTGGTGGCAGTATTTTGTCGTGCCCCGGCTATGGTCCGTACTGGCCATTCCCCCCTGCCGTGCCCCTTTCCCCATGCCACTTCATATATGTGCTAATTTACATGCATTGTGTAGTAGGTATCCCCCCCCTGCTTACAGTCCCCATTATTGCATTGTAATTCCCCATGCGACTTACCCTGCATGTGCGTAGTGTCGTGGTAGTCTGCGCTGTCCAGTCCTTGTATCCCTGCGACCATCTCCTCCGGGATGACGGCTGCGACCATCTCCTCCATGTGGTCCAGGGCCTCCTGTTGTGCTGGACTCCCCCCTCCAGTCTGCATTGCTGCCTTCCTGTTCCTGGCCATTTTCTCTTTGGTCCTACGTTTACAGTCATGCCAGCGTTTCTTACACTCGGTGACTGTCCGGCGTTCTTCAGCCACACTGTTTATCTTGTCCACAATTTGTTTCCATATGGCCTCTCTCCTACTGAGTGGCAATTTTGAGGATATGAAAAGTTGGTGCTGGTGTTCCGTCACCTCTTTCACCAGGATTTCCTGCTCCTCTGCACTGAAACGACACTTTCTTTTTTTCTTTAACATGTCCTGGTTCCTGTATGCTTCCTCCTGGCTGGTTCCTGGTCTGCTCTCATCCTCCTGGGGTCTGTTGGGGCATCTAGGATCCATTTTGGGTCTCCTCTCCTGTAAGTGCAGTTTTCGCGCAAAAATGTCACGCAATAGCGTGAAAAAAACCGGCGTTTTCATGATTGCGCTGTCGTAAATCGACCCACAGTGATTTGCGTCACTTTTACGTGGGTTTCCCTTACGACAGACCGACGCTGTGTGCGTCACGAAATAATGACTCCCACCTGTTGGTTGCGCCGCCGTACGTCAAAGTATAAATTTGACGCCCGAATGGCGCATCCAAATGGCGTTAGACGGCGCAAATTTTTTTGACGCAAAACTGCGATAGCGCAGTTTTGCGTCAAAAAGTATAAATATGGCCCTTACTTTATTCGATGTGTTACCCCTACCCAGACACTATGGACTTCATTTACGAGGAAGTGGCACAGCACTGTGCTGCAGCCAATTTTACAGTGCTGCACTGCATCATTTCAGAAATGCAGGGATGCACCGTATTTACTACAATACAGCGCACCTCTGTGTTATTTCACTATTGCTGTTGCTAAATTTAGCTGGCTAGCTCCAATGCAGGCGTCCTTGCACCATAGTGTCTTGCACTGAATTATTGTTTTTGTGCAAGAAGGTGTCCCTTCCTGCACATAAGCAATCAATAATGACAATTTGTCCTTATTGCAGCAAGATGCAGCACACATAGAAATAGCAAATCTTTATTATTACATTTTTCTTTATGTAGAGGAAGGGACACCTTCCTGCACATAAACAATCATTAATGGTGTTTTGCTCTTTCAATGTGTGCTGCAGAATACAGAACACCTAGAAAAAGCAAAAATGAGGAACAATAAAGTATAGCTACTCCTTCCACCACTCTAACGCCACCCTTGTGGGCGCATTAGTTTTTGGCACTGCCTCAGATTTACGAGTTCTCATACATCTGGGGCAGCATCAAAATGCAATAAGGTTTGTGTGGGTACACCCACAGCAACACCCATTGGCCGCCCCTTTCACACAAAGTGATGCATAGAAAGGAGCTGCATTTACAAGGCGGTGTTAAGCCATAAAAAGTGCTTAGTGCTAGAATGTTGGAAAAAGTGACATTCCAGTCGTGCAATGCAATTGTAAATGAGGCCCTATGTGACCTAGCTGGACCCAATCAAAAAACAAAAAAATCAGAAGCTCTCCGCTCATCCCTTTAACCACTCTTACCAATATGGTTATAAAGTGTGTCGGAGCCCACCACATCTAATATATATATATATATATATATATATATATATATATATATATATATATATATATATATTTCCAAGCTATGTAAGGAAACTCACATATATTCCCAAGCTATGTAAGGGAGAGTATTGGTATGGGAAAAAGGGTATTTGGAGTAATGTGGATTATCATTTGGTAATTTAATTAATACCTCCCCCAAACCATTTACTCTTATCATTGTTTACTGTATGAGGATATACCAGAGCTAACTAACACAACATGATCTCCTGAGTCTGAAGTAATGCAAACAAAACTTGCAATGCAAATCTCGAGACATAAAATGCTCAGGGTAGAGTATCCATTGATACTTTGAAAACAAAACTCATGTATTCATCAATTTCTACATACAAACAGAGATGGTGTAGGCTATGTGGCAGCTTTTTATATGTCCACAAGTGAGGCCCCACAAGCCTCAGCCTAAGACACAGTTCTGATTTCCACCTGGTAAAGCTATGTTCTTGGAAGCATGTGCAATAGAAATAAGGTTTTTACCCCACTGACTGAAGTAGAAGTATTTTTTCCTCATTCAAAAACACCACAATTAGCAAACTTTCCCCTTGTCTATAGTCTTGTGGTCTGGATAGATACATTTTCACAGCCCTAAAAAGATCCAAGGTGTGTAAAATTCTTTATCAGGAGTGGAAGGTGCTGGAAAAAAATATTTCTTGCTCCATATGAAAGAGTCAATAATTTAGCACATAATCCTGATCCTAAACTAAGAGCTAATCTATTTGAGAAGAATCTTAATTTGGGAGGCTTAATAAACTGAGAACTCTACTCCCTTAATCATGAGTCAATGTTGTTACCATCAACAACTCACCTTCAAAGATAGATGTTCCAAGTCTACTTCTTCCAATAATTCAAAGGGATAGGATTGTAAAACTTTAAAAACAAAAAAGGTCTGAAGAAGGGGAAACTGATTTGAAGCCTTTCAGCAGTCTTGCACCCATGGAATACATCTTAGGAAAACCCCTCAGAACCCTAACTGACCTAATTGCTTCCTACTGCACACTTCAAACAACTGCTGCAAGATCTGTATCAAATCTATACAGTACAACTTGAAAAATCCATCTAGATTTGCAATCAGTAGAATTTAAAGCTGTCTCCATACACTATTTGAAAAAAAGATGACCAATGATGGTCACAATGTTTGTTGTGGACAACCTTTCAGATTGTTGGACTGAAGAAACAATGGGAGAAGAAAGCCCCAGGGTCTTTAAACCCCTCATCTCAACAGCCATGCTGTCAATCTCATTCTTTTGCATATGGTTGAGGGAGGACGAGGAGATTTATTGATCTAATTAGATGGACCCATTTTGGTCCTAGATAAATGAAACCCACCCATTGTTGGCCAAAAGAGAGCTACGGAATAAGATTCACAATCTCCCTCCTCATTTGTGGAAATAGTCTGGGTATTGGAATAGATGTATTATAGAACAGGAGGCCAACGATACATCAGTGAATCTATTCCCCGGCAACCCTTATCTGGAAATCTTGAAGGACGTTCTCCATGCTTTCCTCAGATTGATTATCAATCTGAATTTCCCATAGAATTTTGAACCAGAAAGACAGTGGAATAAAATCGTTTTCCTCTCTGGCTTTCTGCAGCAAGACATACTGCATTCTTCATAAGACGTTCTAATATTTCCAGAGACAAAACTAAGGTTTTTACTGAATTTATTTAGTAAGTTAAAAAAAAACAGTTCTACTTTAAAGGAACTTCTTCGAACTCCAGTGCATAGCTTCTTTCTAATTTTTGGATTCATGCATCAGAAAAATATTTTTCCCAAATGTGGAGAAAAAAGATAGGTTATATGTGTCGGATTAGGAAGAGGGGCTTTGAGATCTCACCCCTGCCACAATACAGCTGATTGGACTTATTCTTTATGGCTTGAAACTTGAATTGGGAGACTCTTTGACATCTTTTTCAAGAGGAGTCTGATTTAACTGAGTTATGAACAACTGATCATAATTTGGGTTCTTAAAGGCTCTCCAAAGCATCGCTTCCAACTTGTCACCAAATACCTTAGATCCAGAGAATGGCATTCCATGTGGAGTCTCTCAAAAATATTTGAAGCCTTGCAGCCACATAGGAGACAAAAGAAAAAGCAGAACCCTTAAAACATCTCTATATTGGAAAATATTTCAGTACACCAAACACCCTTCTGAATAGCTCAAGTTAAAGATTGAAAATCGTTAACCATTGACCGAGAAACATACACCGAATACATTGCTGATCTCAAGGCAAGAATTAATCGTTAATAGCCTTTATTTAAAGAAACCTCACCTTCCGATCCACCACTCCTGCAACCAGAACCTCCTCAGCTATGACAGTGGAAAGAGCTGCAAGTTTTGCCAACACTGTATCAATCTCAAAGGCTGAGGGCATTTCCGTATCACCATTGATAGGACACAAGTGAGACAGAATAATCAGTAGATCCGCCTTCTCCATGTTTTTTTACTCTCTCAAAAGCAGTTTCATGAATTCCCTGTTTATGTCTAAGCAGGTTGATGGGTGAAAAAGCAACTGTTTTAATAGGCCAGTACTGGTGCTTGGCATCTCATCTCATCTGCCATAGGAATGCTAAGATTATACCCCAGATAGCTAAATAAATATGAAAGGTTGGCCTTTTGAATAAATGTGTTCTTATGCAAGGTTTCAGGAGCTTCAATATCATCCTCCTTATATACAGGAGAAGGCCATAAAGAAACAGATGAAGATGAAGGAATATTAAATGAGGAAACTGAAGAAGAGGGAATAGAAGGAGAATAGTGGCTGTTGGATTTGTTTTTAGAGAGGAAATCAAGAATTGCACCTGCTTTTCAGAGAGCTCGAATCATTCAGAAACATAACAGGAGTAGACTTATTCTGCCTCTTTCATTTAGAAACCCCAACATAATAATTATATTTGGAAGAGCACTTTCTGTGGTCCATGAGTTAAGACTTCTCTTATATAGTGGACTCAAGGCTGGACCTAAAAAAAATGCATTTGAAAAACAATATATAAATATATAGATGTAAACGTCTGACTGATACAAAGGTCACAAAGGTAGAGAGCACAAAATGAAGTACAGGCACAATGATGCAAGGACAGTGCAAAGGCTTCAATATTACTTACAAAGCCACACAAGGCCTGATTTGCATGGTCTTGCATGTCTCTGTGAAGAAATGTAACACAAGGCAGCTGCTTGCTCTGGATTAAGTTACATTTCAACTTGGGATGCTTTCCATGGGTGTAACATCGGTATTCCTATTCCTATCAATGACTTTTGAAGCATTCACAGATTTACAAACACTTGTAAAACTAGGAATGTGTCAAAGTGCTTTACTACCCAAGTGAGGCGTGAAAATGGGAAATATCTTTATTTCCGCTCATGATTTCCTCTTTCTATATGTGCTGCATTCTGCAGCACATGTAAATAGATGAAAATGTCAATAAGGAATTTTTTTATGCAGGAAGGTGTCCTTTCCTGCACAGAAAACAATATTTTCTGTGAATATGGGGCAAGGGTGCCAGTGTTGGCATCAGGCTGCTCACAATGCACATGTGCAAGGAGAGTGCAGCAATGTCTTTATCAATCAATATGGGGCATTTCCGCTCTCTCCCTTTTCATGTAATGCAACAGAGCAACTTTGGTTGCTGTCCAGCGTGAAAGGTTAGTAAATGTGCTCCAAGTTGTTTATTGCATGACTGATCTTGCCATTCACACAGTGTGCCATCTGCAGTGAAATGCATATATTGTCCAAACAATATTCGTCCAATATTTCATTTTAAAGTTACACCATCCTTACATCCTTTTATTTTGGGTGTGTTAAAAAAGCAATACTAATAATAGAAATTGCAAACTTGTCTTTTACTAGTGTAATTTTTCTTACTATTACTCCAATGCATGTCCCTCAAACAGGGAGTGTATTTAGTTCAGGCGTCTATAGCCAAAGACTTGGGACAATGAGTCACCTTGGTCATGCGCTAGAGTCCCCACTTGCCATCCTGTCCTATAGAAGGAAGAGTCCATTATTGGCCCAGTAGCAGCATCTATATTTGTTTTTACCCTTTACTGCTCAAGGCCCAGTACACACCTACTTGTCTGAAGAAAAGATGGCAAACCCTGTCAATGTCCATGTTTATGTTATCACCTTCTTGCTCTCGCTTTGACAGAGCATACATTTTGATCAGTGGAGAATTGAGACCCTACCTCCAGAATAGCCACTAAGCATGAGATGTCATTGGATTGTGATTGGTTCTGCTAACATTGCCTTGCAAGGTATTCATGCACACAATAAACTGAGTTCCCCTTTTCCTAACCATGAATTGTGTCCCTACTATTTAGGACATGGCATCTGCATGTTTAATGCACTCCCATTTTTCCTGTCAGGGACGAACCTGCATCTGTTCAAGTGAGTAACTGGGAACTTTTGTTCCTCCATCACTCAACCACCCCTGTCCACAGTTGTAGATTCAGATCTGAGTTGAATCATCTCCCTTCCCTGCCACAAGTCACCTCTAGACCTACAGCAGAAGCCAGTAATGCCTATTGAGCAGGATTGGCTGCTAACAAGGAAGAGCTCCATAATCAGATTCAGTCCGTAATCGGGGGACTGCATGGAGTGTCATGTTAATAAAGTAGTGGGGACGTGCTTTTCACTCCTCCATGGTCTGCGGAAGCCTCTTCCTCTGCTGTCTGCCACTGCTAAAACCCTGATTGTGCACAGTGTAATATTGAGTTGGCTAGACTACTGCAATGCCCGTATCAGGAGCTCCAGAATTTCTGATAAACATATTATACAGAGTCCAAGCATCCACCCTTAAATTGGCTCTGACCAGACCAAGAAGATTACCAGTGAAACAAAGAACACCTTTCAAAATCCTGTGCATAGATTTTAAAGCAGGTCAGAGCATGGGCCCAATACCCCTGCAAAACAACCTAAAAAGATATTCCCCAGAGAGATGCCTGCGTTCTTCAAGTGCAAGACTCATCTGCATCGCTAAATTCACAAAGATAAGACTGGGGGGCAAGTATTCTGGAACAAGCTTTCCACCTCTCTCAGATCCTCAGTTAATTTATTGCACTTTAGAAAAGCCTTCAAAACTTGGCTTTTCTAAAGTAACATTATAGTTTATTTTATCACTTATATTTGCAGCTGTTTATGTCTGAGTAGAGGCCTGTAGAGCCAGGATACCATTTTAGTGATAGCAAGCTTTATTAATGTTTTAAATAAATAAATAGGATACTGTTCTCCTCGGTGTTCCCCTGTACCAGTAGACTTAGTTGGAGAAATGTGTTGGCCCCTGACAGAGGGTTTGTGTCAATAACTTAAACGTGACACTTGATAAACCATCTACAACACTGTCTCTCATATGGCAGCTGCAGTGCATTAAAACTGTATCAAAACTGTGATCCTGAGAACAATTGAGAGGTCGGTGAGTGCTGTGATGGAGCCAGTGACATAACTAACTAGGACAAATCAATCAATCAATCATTTGATTTCAACGATTTCTAAAGCATGGCGAATCACCATTGGATCCCAAGGCGCAGTTTGCGGGTGTGCACCTAAATCAAAGAGCCAGATCTTGAGGGCCTTCCTGGACTGTTTCAGTGATGCTGTCTGCCTGAGCTTGAGAGGTAGCGTGTTCCATGTCCGGGCTGCGAGGTAGGAGAAGAATCTTCCTCCTGCTGTGCTTTTCCGGATCTTGGGAACAGTTATACAAAGGCACGCTGGGATGAACGGAGTTGTCTGCTGGGTACATAGAAGGTGAGGTAGTGGTTAAGGTATGCCGGTCCTCTGTTGAGCAGTGCATTGTAACTGTGTATCAGGAGTTTGTATGTGATGCGCTTGTTGACTGGGAGCCAGTGTAGGTCTCTGAGGTGGCGAGAGACGTGGCTGTGTTGGGGGACGTCCAGGATGAGTCTGGCTGGTGCATTCTGGATTGTTTGAAGTCTTGATTGTAGTTTCTTGGTCATGCCGGCTTAGAGTGTATTGCCATAGTCCAGTTTGCTAGTGAATAGTGCGTGGGTGACTGGCTTCCTCATGACAGAGGGGATCCACTTGAAAATCTTTCAAAGTAGTCAAAGGGTGTGGATGCGTGCCGATGAGAGAGCGCAGACTTGGCGGGTCATGGATAGAGAGGAGTTCAGATGATGCCTATATTACGTGTGTGGTCCAAGGGAGTGGGGGCATTTCCCAGTGCAGTGGGTCACCAGGAGTTGTTCCAGGAGGAAGGGGTGGAGCTGATTACAAGGAGCTCCATCTTGTCCAAGTTGAGTTTGAGGCAGTTGGCTTCCATCTAGATAGCGACTGCTCTCATCCTGTTGTGGAAATTTCTCTTGGCTTTTACAGGGTCATTGGACAGGGAGAGGATCAGATGAGTATCATCAGCCTAGGAGACTATGTTTAGCCTGTGTTGTTTGATGATCTTGGCTAGCACGGCTATGTAGATGTTGAAAAGTGTTGGGCTGAGTGATGGTCATTAGGGCACTCCGCAGGATGTGTCTTTGGGTTCTGACGTAAAAGACGGTAGTCTGACAATCTGAGTTCTTCCGGTGAGGAAAGATCTGATCCATTCCAGAGCTTTATCTCGGGTGGGGTGGAAGACGGTGCCAAATGCAGCATCGAGTTCAAGGAGGATGAGTGTGGTCCTGCCTCAGTGGTTTAGTATGGCACAGGTCGCTCCCCCTGCCGCTGCAGCTCTACCAGCCCAGGCTCCTGATACCTCCCAGCAAGACCTGCTAAAACCGTAAGTACTCCCCCCACCCTGCCCCTCGCCCAGCCCCGCGCTACTCACCTCTCTTTCCCTGTACTTCTGTCTTCTGCCTTCCGCTCTCTCCTTCAACCTTTCTCCGCACCTCTGCTGTCCATTTCCCTTCGCTTTCTGCTCCTCCTTCTGGTAGCAATCTTCCTCTGCTCCTCTTCTGCAGCCCACTTGCTGCGTGTTCTGCTCTTCCTCTGCCCCACTCCTCTTCCTCACCGCGTACTCTTCCTGCTTTGTTCTTCATCTGTTTTCTTCTTTTCTCCTCTGCACCCCGACCTGCGTGTTCTTTCTTCATCTGTGTTCTTCTTCTTTTCTCCTCTTCCTCACTGCGTTCTCTTCCTGCTTTGCTCTTCATCTGTGTTCTTCTTTTCTCATCTGCACCCTGACCTGCGTGTTCTTTCTTCATCTGTGTTCTTCTTCTTTTCTCCTCTTCCTCACTGCGTTCTCTTCCTGCTTTGCTCTTCATCTGTGTTCTTCTTTTCTCCTCTGCACCCCGACCTGCGTGTTCTTTCTTCATCTGTGTACTTCTTCTTTTCTCCTCTTCCTCACCGCGTTCTCTTTCTGCTTTGCTCTTCATCTGTGTTCTTCTTTTCTCCTCTGCACCCCGTCCTGCGTGTTCTTTCTTCTTTCTTCATATGTGTTCTTCTTCTTTTCTCCTCTTCCTCACCGCGTTCTCTTCCTGCTTTGCTCTTCATCTGTTTTCTTCTTTTCTCCTCTGCACCCTGACCTGCGTGTTCTTCTCCTCTTCTGTACTTTTCTCTGCGTGTTCCTTTTCTTCCTCTGTGGCCTCTCCTCATCTTCTGGACGCTTCCCTCCTCTGCTTCTCTGGTCTCTCCTCTTCTGCCTGACTCTTCTTCTTGACTCTTCTCTCTTCTCTCTTGACTCTTCTCTCCTCTTCTTCTTGACTCTTCTTCTTGTCTCTTCTCTCTTCTCTCTTGACTCTTCTCTCCTCTCTCTTGACTCTTCTCTCTCCTCCTCTTCTGTTCTTCCTGACTCCTCTCCTCTGTAATCCCCCCTCCCCTATCCTTTCTCCTCTCTCCTCTACCTGACCCCCCCACCCTCCGCTTACCCGCCGCCACCTCCTGCTCGGCCTGCCCCCCCTGCTCCCATTCGTCGCCCCCCAGCCCGCCCCCTGCCCCCAGCTGACCCCTCCTCCCCCCTCCTCCTCCCTCTTATGGCGGCCGCTGTGCGGCCGTGCAGCGGACACGTGCAGCGGGCGCTCCGCTGGCGTACTGAAGGCGCGCCACAGGCAAGCCCGTCTGCGCCCGTCCGCGCCTGGACCGCGCCCAGCGCCACGACCCCTGGCCCCCAGCACTCCCAAACCCCACAGCACCGCTACGACCCTAACACCCTCCACGCCCTCAACCCGGGGCGCTCCAGAACCTGCTTCCAAGCCAACCCTAAACGCACCCATGGACCCTTCGCATGCCTCACCTGCAAACTCACCTTCCTCTGCGAAACCACCCCGCCCGCCAGCCCACGTGCCAACAACCACCTCAAAGGCATCCTGATCAACGCACGCTCCGTCCACAAGCACAGCATTGAACTATGGGACCTCCTGGACTCCACCGCACCGGACGTCGCCTTCATCACTGAGACCTGGATGAACGCCTCTTCGCCCCCCGACATCACCATAGCTATCCCCGACAGCTACAAGATCTCCAGGAGACACCGCACCAACCAAGTCGGTGGAGGAATCGCCATCGTCTTCAAGGACTCCATCAACGTCACCATCTCCACCGAAGACACCCCCCTCGCCGCCGAACACCTGCACTTCCAGATCCACACCGACCCCAGGACCACCCTCAGAGGAACTCTCATCTACAGACCCCCTGGACCACGAGCCCTCTTCAGCTAATCTATCACTGACTTCATCTCCCCGCACGCCCTTGCCTTGCCGGACTACATCCTCCTGGGTGACCTCAACTTCCACCTGGAACAGAACAACGACCCCAACACCACCGCCCTGCTCGACAACCTCGACAACCTCGGTCTCAAGCAACTGGTGAACCCACATCGCCGGACACACGCTCGACTCCATCTTCTCCATCAGCAACCACGTATCCTTCAGCCACTCCTCCGTAATACACTGGACCGACCACAGATGTGTCCACTTCACCTTCAGACGCAAGACTCTCCACCTCCGCACACAACCCATCCCACGCAGACATTGGAACAAAATCCCCACAGAACAGCTTCTCTCCACTCTCAGCGACAACCAACCCACCTTCTCCACCGACCCCAACGACGCAGCCCTCAGCCTCACGCATTGGATCACCAACTGCGCGGACAACCTTGCACCCCTCAGACGCCTCCCAAGACAGACCAATACCCGGAAACCTCTTTGGTTCACAGACACCCTCAAGGAATCTGAAAAAACCTGCCGCACCCTCGAGAAAGCCAGGCGCAAGGACCACACCGCACCACACCACACAGAAAACATGTCTGCCCTCAAAAACGCCACCCGCGAACACCACCAACTGATCCGTGCCACCAAAAGAACTTCCTTCACAGACAGACTGGACAAGAACACTCACAACAGCAAAGAACTCTTCAACATTGTCAAAGAGCTCTCCAATCCTAACGCCAACTTCAACGCCATCACGCCCTCACAAGACCTCTGCAACTCCCTCGCCACCTTCTTCCATCGTAAGATCACCGACCTACACGACAGCTTCGGACACCAGACCCAGCCAACCACCACAGAACCTACAACCCCAGCCATCACCCTCAACGCCTGGACTCACATCAGCACGGAGGAGACCAAAGCTACCATGAACTCCATCCACTCCGGTGCCCCCTCGGACCCCTGCCCACACTTCATCTTCAACGAAGCCGACGATATCATCGCCCCGCATCTCCAGACCATCATCAACAGCTTGTTTTCTTCTGCCACCTTCCCCGAGAGCTGGAAACACGCAGAAGTCAACGCCCTACTGAAGAAACCTACGGCTGACCCCAGCAACCTGACGAACTTCCGCCCCATCTCGCTCCTCCCCTTCCCTGCCAAAGTCATAGAGAAGACCGTCAACAAGCAACTTACCAACTTCCTTGAAGACAACAACTGACTCAACCCCTCTCAGTCCGGATTCCAAGCCAATCACAGCACAGAAACCGCCCTCATCTCAGTCACAGACGACATCAGAACTCTGATGGACAACGGAGAAACAGTCGCCCTCATCCTCCTCGACCTCTCGGCTGCCTTCGACACCGTCTGCCACCGAACCCTAATATCCCGCCTCCGCTCCACCGGTATCCAAGGACAGGCCCTGGACTGGATCACCTTTTTCCTCTCCAACCGCTCCCAAAGTGTCTACCTCCCACCGTTCCGCTCAGACCCCACTGAGATCATCTGCGGCGTCCCACAAGGCTCCTCGCTCAGCCCGACTCTCTTCAACGTCTACATGAGCCCCCTCACCGACATCGTACGCAAACACAACATCAACATCACCTCCTACGTCGACGACACTCAGCTGATACTCTCCCTCACCAAGGACCCCACCAGCACCAAGACCAACCTGCAAGATGGAATGAAAGACGTTGCAGAATGGATAAAACTCAACCGTCTGAAACTGAACTCAGACAAAACGGAAGTCCTCATCCTCGGAAACACCCCGTCCGCCTGGGCCGACTCTTGGTGGCCCATGGCCCTTGGCACCGCACCAACTCCCTCAGACCACGCACGCAACCTCGGTTTCATCCTGGACCCACTTCTCACCATGACCAAACAAGTTAACGCCGTATCATCCTCCTGCTTCCTCACCCTTCGCATGCTCCGAAAGATCTTCCGTTGGATCCCCGCCAACACCAGAAAGACTGTTACCCACGTCCTCGTCACGAGCCGCCTGGACTACGGAAACACCCTATAGGCAGGAACCACCGCTATACTCCAGAAACATCTGCAGCGAATACAAAACGCCTCCGCCCGCCTCGTCCTCGACATACCCCGCAACAGCCACATCTCCGCCCACCTGAGACACCTGCACTGGCTTCCCGTCAACAAAAGGATCACCTTCCGGCTCCTCACCCATGCACACAAAGCCCTCCACAACAAGGGACCCCCTATACCTCAACCGTCGCCTCAGTTTCTACACGCCCACCCGTCAACTTCGCTCCGCCAACCTCGCACTCTCCGCCGTCCCTCGCATCCGCCGCACCACGGCAGGTGGGAAATCCTTCTCCTACCTGCCGGCCAAGACATGGAATTCCCTCCCCACCAACCTCAGGACCACCCAGGACCACCTTGCATTCCGGAGGCAACTCAAGACCTGGCTCTTCGAGCAGCAGTAACCCCCTAGCGCCTTGAGACCCTCACGGGTGAGTAGCGCGCTTTATAAATGTTTTTGATTTGATTTGATTTGATTTGATATGTCGTCGGTGGCTGCTAGCAGTGCTGTTTCGGTGCTGGATTGCTTCTAAATCCGGATTGAGATGAGTCTAGGATTTGGTGTGCTTTCAGGAATTCGGTGAGTTGCTGGTTGATGGCTTTTTCTGTTATTTTGGCTGGGAAAGGGAGAAGAGAGATAGGTCTGTAGTCTGTCAGCTCCCTTGGGTTGGCAGTGGGTTTCCTGAGCAGCGGGTTAATCTTGGTGTGCTTCCAGTCTGATGGGAAGGTGGCGGTCTCTATGGATCAGTTGATAGTTCGGCAGAGCTCAGGTGCTATGGTGGCACTGGCCAGATTGAAGATGTGAAGGGGGCATGGATCCGAGGATGCTCCGGAGTGGGTGGAGTTCATAAATACTTGGGTGTCCTCCTTGGTGACAGGGGTCCAGGAGTTCAGGATATGTTGTGGTTCTGGGTCCATGGTGGTGTTTGGGGGCGGTGCAGGAGAGTTTTGGTTTTTGAAGCTTGGTATATGTCCTGGATTTTTTTATGGGAAGTGGTGGCAAGGTCGTCACAGAGGTCTTGGGAGGGAGGAATGGATGAGGTGTTTGTCCCGAGGTTCATAAACTCTTTGACAATGGTGAAGAGCTCTTTGCTGTTGTGAGCGCTGGTGCTGAGGAATTCTTGAACTGTGACTTTTTTGGTGGTTCTGATGTTCCAGTGGTGCGAGGATCAAAATATTCTGGAATTACTTTGTTGGCTTTTTATCTTTCTTTAAACACATATTAAATATAACACACATCATAAAGTATACCCTAAGATTGCTTCCATAAGGCTTTAGACTTGTTGATTAACTATTTGCAAGCATTTACATTTCTTTCATGTAACAGGCGCTGTGAGGAGGTAACTTGTTTCTTTTTTCACTGTCTGCTTTTTCCTTAGCTTCATGGTGTAGGACACCCCCACTTCTCTCTATCAGAGGGAGGCACGTCAAGGTCAGCATTGACCATACAAGAAAAGTTAAAGTGTGGGAACTGTTTTTGTAAAATTAGGAAAGATTGGGGAAGTTGTCCCCAAAAGATACTACTTAGATAGCTGTCATGTTGGCTGCATTCATATATATCTTTGGTCCTTAACCTTTTCAATTTTGTCGACCCCAAACTAATAATCACTAGAATCCAGGAACCTCTACCGAATCATCACTAGAATCCAGGGACTCCAGTTTAAGCAGTTTTGATGATTTGAACCCCAAAATAATACACAAAATCACATAAATATGCATTCAAATTCAGAAATACAGAAATGATGAGACATTTTATGTACTTCACAAGCACATATAAATAAATCACTTTAATGAGAAGACAAGGGTTTTTCTAAGTTCACATTTTCCATACTATGGCCCTCATTATGAACTTGGCGATAATCACCGCCGACCCCCGTGGCAACAGTGAACAGAAGACCGCCAGTGCTGGGGGACTGCACACCGCCAGGGCAAACAACAGTAGAAAGGCAGTACACCCCACCCCGCCACCACCATGCAGAAAAATGCTCATCCCACCAAATAATGATGCACAAATCAGTGTGGCGGATAGTGAATGGCGAACAACCATTGGTGGTATGCACCGCCAAGGCCAGTAATGGGACCCACCAACAACAAAAGCACACATTGGCAAGTCTGAAACCCACACACCTGACACACATCCACAACAATATAAAACACTCACATACACACCCCACAATCCTTTGCATCACCAGTAGCACGACTGAGATTGACAACACCACACGCATACACTCAACCCAACATCACACAAGTCACATACACAAATACACCACCAAAACACATATACTGTATTCCCAAACACCATCACAAGCCACACACACAGCCACACAACAGCACCCTCACCTATACACCTACAACACACCACCCACAACACACACCATGGCACCCCTAAGCACCCCCGCTTCACAGACAGGGAGCTAAGGACGATGGTGGATGAAATATTCAGGGTTCAGCAACAACTATTCGGGGCACTGGTGCAGCAGACACCCGTGGCCAGGAAGATGGAGCTATGGCAGCGGATAGTCATCATGGTCAACGCAGTGGGAAACCATCCACCCACAAGGGGTGACATCCGGAAGAGATGGAATGACCTGCGCGGGAAGGTTAGGTCTATGGCATCCAGTCACAACATTGCTGTACAGTAGACTGGTAGTGGTAGCCCACCTACTCCCCCAGAATACACCGACTAGGAGGAGAAGGTCCTGGCTACCCTGCACCCAGAGGGACTCACGGGACTCACTGGAGGACTGGACCCTGGTAAGTCAACTACAATAGCTTAACACTCACCACACCTGTAATGCAGGTATCACCCCACCCCTCTCACTACCACCGGGACCCCATCCCCTACCCAGTCCACAAAAACCACATCCAAGTTCCCTGCATGCCCACAATCCCACAAACAGATCTCCATCCCTGTGCACAGTCACCTACCCCTCCATGGAATGCCAGTGGCTCTACAGCATCCCCAATGGACCTCCAGCCCCCCAAAAAATGCAACTAAATGTACACAAAGGGACCTGGCATGCCACGACAGGGGAATACAACCATCAAATAGTGAAGAGCAGTGCAGCAATTGCCGATAAACTACCTGACACCCACCTTTCTATTCCCCCACACACAGGCACTACCACCCATGCCACCCGGACGGAGCATCAAGGAGTGCCAGCCCTCCACCTGAACACAGAGGCCCCACTCAGGAGGGTGCAGAGAGATGTCTGGAAATAGAGGAACTCCCTGGCCCATCACACAGTCCTGGATTGTCACCCTCCAGAAGCCCCACCCAGGATACCACTGACACCCCTACCACCAGGCCACCATCATCAGCTCTGGCCAAACGATCCCACACCAGTGTCTCCTGGCCACGGACTGGCGGCCCAAATGCACAGAAGTCAGAGTCTCCACCCACCACCAGGCAGGATGATGAAGGGCCAACTGCAAGTGGGACTGCCAGACCTGTGCAGGGGACACAGGCACAGGGGGCTAGGGCCAGTGGAAGGGTATTAGTGGCCCAGGGGGGTGGCCAAAGGATGGTTGTTGCAGCCTTGAAGGTGATGTCTGAGGTCCTGGGAGCATACCCCCATACCCAGGACAGGATGGGCCAGATCATGGCCACCCTGGAGCAGAATCAAAGGCTGCAGATAGCACACCACCAGGAGGCCATGGAGCAATGGAAATAGCTCAGTGCCACCATGGCCTCCATTGCAGGGGTGCTGCAGCACCAGCACATCAGCCAGCCTGAGTCCTCCACCCACCTGCAAGCCCCTTCCACTAGCCAGGACACTGCCCTGTCATCTACATCCAAAGCAGCTACTGGACTGGTGGCACTGCCAGAGGACACATAGGAAACCACCACCACTAACACTGCAGCCCAGCTGCACCTTTGCAAATGTGCCATCAGACCCAGATATGCCACTAAAACACCAGCCAAGACCAAGCCCAGCATCAGGAAGTGACTCTGCCCTGAACTGTCTCCCTTATGTGCCACTAAGCTACCTTGTTGACATGCCACTGCCATCACACCATCTTCAAATGGCCACATGGACCAAAACCCAGTGCTACCAACAGCTGAGACTATGTACCTGAGTATGTATTTGCACCATGTGCCCACTCCCTTTCACTGTCCCAACACTTATGTATATTTTGCCATTCAATAAATATACCCATGCACTCAAATCGTCTGTCCCTTGTCAATATGAGATTGGAATTGTGAGTGTGCATGCATTAGCCAGTTAATATCATAATCACGCCTTTATTACAGGAAGGGATCCAACAGACTGTAGTATCTGAAGTATGTCACACTGTACATAATATTGGATTCTCTGGCACATGCCACTTAGGTCATCTTTTAGCATTCTCACTGACAAAAGACACCACAGTACTTATTACATGAGTCAGACTGTAAGTATGCAGTGAATATGTATACCTTAGAGTCACTGGAAGTATAGGCGGATTAGCTGCGTCATGGGGTTGAGATCTTCCCCCTCTTCTTCATCACCATCACTCTCATCACCTCTCTGAGGTTGCAGGGTTGATTGGACAGCACCCTCCTCTCCCAGAAGTGGGATAGCTTTCATCACAGCCAAGTTGTGCAGCATGCAGCATGCAGCAGGCCACCACTATCTTACATACCTTGTCAGGGACATAGCAGAGGAATCCCCCTGAGAGATGGAGGCAACAAAATCTAGCCTCCAGAAGACCTATAGTGTGCTTAATCACCTCCTAGTATGTCCAAGGGCCTCATCATAATTCATTCATGCATCTGTCCTGGGACTCCTCACAGGTGTCATGAGCCATTGCAAGTTGGAGTAGCCAGAATCATCTGCAAAAGTGTGCGAAAGAGGACTTGAACATACAGCCTTTAATTGCATACAGCCTGCCTGTCAACTATGTACTAATCCAGTGTCATACATACTCACCTATGAGCAAACCTCTGTCACCATGTATTTGTCCCATCTTGTGTGGCACACTGCTGTTTATCAGGACAAATGAATCGTGGACTGAGCCTGGGAACCTGGCATTGATATGTTATATATACTGATCAGCAGTACACACCAATTGTACATTCATGGAATGATAGTTCTTATGTTTCCTATAAATCTGTTCATTCACTCTTGGGGGTATGAGAGCTATGTTGGTTCCATCAATGGCACCTATCACATGGGGGATATTAGCGAAAGCATAAAATCCAGATTTTATGGCGGGGAGTTCAGCCCTTTGGGGAAACTGGACATATGTTTGCAGGTGTTGAACGTAGCCATCCAGGAAATTGGACAGGATTTAGCTGAACATTGGCTGTGAGACCCCAGCATCCATGCCCACTGTCACCTGAATTGAGCCCATAGACAAAAAATGGAGCACAGATAGCACTTGCACAGTTGTAGGGATGGCATGCTGATTTCAATTTGCCAGTTTCAGAACAGGATCCTTTAATGCACAAAGGTCATGGATTGTAGCTCTATTGAGTATGTAGGTGATAATGATGTGACCTTCCTCCATAGTTTTGTACAGATAGGGCCCTCCTTCACCACATGGGTCTGTACCTATGGGGGAGGAAAGAACACATTCTGAGTGTCAAATTACACTTGCATCCCATGATGTCACTGTATTTTTAAAAATGCGACATGTGCGTAACACACACAAACTGAAAGAATGAGGTACACCGTCAGGCAAATGTGTGCTGAGTTAACTCTGTCATAATGGCATCACAGTGTGGATACACTTTCAAAGATAGGTACATGTGAGGATTATAGAATGATGTCAGCAATCGACAAAGGGGAGAGAGACTGGGGCCCTGGATGAGGCCCCTGGCCAGGCTATGGCGATGTGTTGGTAGCAAAATGGCAGCCTCCTGCCATCCAGGTCTGATGGAGTGGAAGTGACTTCATAGCGCTGGCATTAGACGTCATGGCGGATGGCGGTGTTCACCGCCATGCACCTGATCATTGGATTACATAGTTGTCAATGAGGAACCTTGGCCAATCATGATCGCCGCTGACGGTGACGGAGCACACCGCCGAGGTACCTATGCCATTTTGTCAGACCCTGACACTTGACTCCTGATTCCCGTGAAGGGTAGTACTCCACTGCGTATGCTGATGTGTCCTGTCTCCGGTCCCTGAGATGGCACGTGTAACAGGGAAACGGGCCCGGCCTTCACCGCAGAGGAGCTAGAGAAACTGGTGGACTGGGTCCTACCCCTGTATGCGAAGTTGTATGGGCGGCCAGAGGAGCAGGTGAGTTGCCATCTGTCATCCGTAAATGTGTGTGATTGTGGCGGTTGCCTGTATACATGTGGGTTCGATGTGTGACTGCCTAGCCGTAGTTTGTCTGGCATGTTCTGCCTGTGAGTAGAAGCCTGCATGTCAACAATGGTCGTTCCACATGGAACAACATGCATTTGTATTCGGTGCCCACATTCTGTCTGTTTCTTTGCTCTGTGTGTCCCATGCAGGTCAGCGCCCATCAAAAGAAAGGCCTGTGGCAAGCCATCGCCAGGGAGGTGCAGACACTGGGGGTCTACAACCGGCAGGGCACCCACTGCAGGAAGCAGTGGGATGACCTGAGGTGCTGGGCCAGGAAGACCGGAGAGGCCCAGCTGGGGAAGGCCTCCCAACGAGGAAGGGGTGCCCGTCGCACCCCACTCCCTTCACCCACCCCAAGCACACATACAGGCAGCCATGCACACAGATCAACACGCAAGAAGCACACTGAAAAACACAGGCATGCACACATCAAACATACAAAAGCACACACAACAGCATCCACTTCCCCCAGTGTGTTGACCTCCCCACCACACTGTCTGTCACCTCACCATGCACACCTACACGCACTGCACCCTCAGTCACTGCTGCTGCCCCCATTCATGCAGTCACCACAACATCTGACATCCAGACACACACCCCAAACACCACACCTGCACTCACTACGGCTACATTGACAGACACTTGCAGCACACTCACCAGACCTGTAGACACCCAGACAACATCCATGTACACCACTCCCACTGTGAAAAAACACTCAAACATTTGCACACACATCTACCACACATAAGCATACATTACAGGCACCTGCATCTACGTCTGGCACACCTTCACCTGGTACAAGCACTCCCTCAACCTCCACTCCCAGACCTGTCTCCAAATCCCCTCCAACTGCACCTAAGAAGCTTTTCTTATCCCGTGTTGACCTATTTGAAGCCACTGGCCCACCCCGTCTTGTCCCTAAACGTGCCTATTTTCTTGCCTAGTTCACTCCTTCCTTGTCCAAGTCTGCCCCAGTCTGCCCTTCCCATTCCCGTGCCCCTTCCCCAGGGAGGAAGAGGCCCCGTGTTGCCCCAGGTCCCTCTGTCTGCCACCCCCCAGGTCAAGCCCACTTCCTCTCTTTCCAAGGGCAAGCCCAAACCCCCTCCATGTCCCAAACCTAAGCCCAAGCCCCCCCTTCCAGACGTAAGTCTCCACCCCTGCCCCTGTTCCCTGAGGTGCCTGGCTGCCTCATTGATGACCCTTTTGAGAGGGGTACCCTTTGCACATGTGGAAGTCACTTTTGGCCTATATTGGCCATTCAGGGAACTTCAAATAGACTGGCCAATGGCCTTATTTGGACATTACTTTTTTTTCATGTAAATAAAATTTCAGTGCCCAGTAGTGCTGTTGGCACAATATAGTGACTTTTGTCAGCGTTTCACTGTGGGAGTGTGGTGTGCACATTTGTGTACTTTGATACAGGCTTTTGTTGACGTGTCTGGTAAGTACATCTTCTTTTGAGTTATGGCTTGGGATGTGGGAGGGGTTGGGAGTGCGTTGCAGGGTGGGTGGGGTGGGTGTGTAACTGTGACCTTTCTTCACATGCGTACTAGGCTGCGGTAATTACTGTTGTTGTCTTCATCGTCAGTCACAGTCGTGGAGGAATATGGCAAGGAACAGCACTGGCATTATTTCCAACTCTCGCTCCATGACTGCGTCTGCGTTTTCTGTGTGCCTCCGGTGAGTGTTTTCTTTTATATTGTTCATTTCCGCTACGCTTCGCCTGGTGGTGGTTCCTGTCCCGAACTGCTGGCGGTCTGGTGTTTCATTATTTGGTGGACGGGTAGGTCCTTTCCGCCGGCCTGTGGACGTCCTCCTCCATCCTCATCGGGACTACAAAGATGGTGGTGTGTGGATGGCCAGCTACTTCTTTTTCATATGCTTCATTACTGGGTGGTAGGGACCGTCAGCCTGTTGGCAGTAGTTACTACCACTGCCTGCGGAGCAGTGTTTAAAGCCATGTTCATAATGACCACCTATATTGGCAACTACCTGCTTTTTATCCTCAAATTTAAATTCATTCAAATTTGTAGAACATTTTAAAATTTCAATTTTCTGTTTTTCTTCTTTATCTTTATAAACATTATTAGTCTAATACTATTTAATTTTCCAAGCAAGCAGTCTCTAACCCCCTGAGTAGGTGTCACAGACCCCCATGGGTCTCTGGACCACAGGTTAAGAACTGTTGTCATGTTTCACTTTAAAACCCCTGTGTGGTACTTTTAGTCTACACTCCCTTTACAACCTTGTTTACCTGAATATTTCACATTTGCATATCAATCCTCCTTTAGCTCTAGTCTGGCACCATGCAATAAATACAAACACCAGACCCATGAAAATTGATGCCATAGTGGTGTAAATGCAAACACCAATTGTTGTGGTGTAAGGTACGTTCCTGTGCTCTCACCGCGCCGGTCAGGAGGCCTTGTTTAAAGTGTTGGGCAGATGGCTGGGCCATATAACATGTAACCTGCATCTACTAAATAAAGATGCATTAGAAGAAGTTGCTGCTTACCCTTGGTTCATTCTTCTTTGTAACACTGGCAACGAGGATGGGATACAGCAGTTTTTCGGCCCAACATCCTCAACGTTTGGCGTTTTCTCCTGACCGCAGTTTGGCACTTTTCATTTGATCCAGCGGTGAGGTGAGGTTTGTTTTAATTTTCATTCACACTCCTGTGAGTGTGCCGCTCGCACACCACCCTGTTGTTTTTTAAGTGGTGCGCGAGGGAGTCTCGCAGTTGCACGCGTCAGCGCGTCCTCTTCTTGTTGCTATATTTACATAGCAATGGAGACCTTGTGAAGTGAACACACGTTACGTCTTTCAGACGCTCGGCCCTTTGTTTTCCGACACATTCTCCTACAGCCGTTCTGTGCTTGTAACCTCGTAACTTGGATACACGTCTTTCTAGGCACCTGCCACTTTGTTTTTCTGTGCTTCTAGACAACGCAGCGCTTACTTACCAACGGAGGCCTTGTGTGACACGAACGCACGTCAAGAAAGACGATCTTTCATCCAGCTGAAGTTTTTTTTTTTTCCTTCAATGCTGATGTGCACAGCTTGCTGATTTTTGAGTGTACATCTCGGACAACATTATTTTTTTCTACTACGCTGATGTACACAGGTCTGTTCAATAAGGTGCAATCTTTGGTCCTTCGTTCGCTGATGTGCACAGCATATTTGTGTGTACATTTTGGACAATATTATTTGTTCTACTACGCTGATGTTCACAGCTCTGTTCAAGAACGTGCACAATCTTTGATACTTCTTTCGCTGATATACACAGCATAATTGCGCACCTTTGATATACACTGTTTTCATATATTATTTTAATTGCATGTTACTTCCTATTGGTTATTAAGTTGTACAGTCTTGTGTGCAGTGAGTCCTTATAGTTGTGAAAATGCAAAATGTAACAACACCTCCATTTTTTCTGTCTTCTCCGGGTGAACCGCCTATCAAATGGGCAAAATGGAAGAAAGCATTTGAGCGGTATGCTAAAGTATGCGGCACATCGTTAAGTGCTGAACGACGTACTGCTTTATTACTTCACTGTTTTGGATCGGAAGGCCAGGAAGTATTTGATCATCTTGCTGATATCCCTGACAGTGTAGCAATAGACCTTAATGAATTTTACATTTGTATACGTAAATTGGACATCCACTATCTTCCTAAAGTGAGCACTATCTTGGAATGATATTATTTTGGGAAAAGATTGCAAAGGGAGGGTGAATCAGTTGAGGACTATGTGACAGATCTCAGACGCCTTTACTGTGTTGTTTTGTTTTTGTTGTAGAGGGGGGGATGTGTTGTATTCTAGAACAAACATGGTTCTAGAATCATGGGAGGTTGGAGAGGAACTGGCAGACGCGGTGAAGGTTGGAGAGGCACTCTCACCGCGCCGGTCAGGAGGCCCTGTTTAAGGTGTTGGGCGAATGGCTGGGCCGTATAACGTGTGACCTGCATCTACTAAATAAAGAAGCATTAGAAGACGTTGCCCTTATCCTTGGTTCATTCTTCTTTGTAACAGATACTCTATATTTTCCCCTCAATGCCAAACCAAGGTTAACGGTATCAACAGTGTTGTCCCTCTAAACCACCTCAGTATGAGCTTGATATTCCTCAATGTTCTACACTTGTAGACTGTGGCCCTCATTCTGACCCTGGCGGTCGGTGATAAAGCGGCGGCCAAGCCGCCAATAGGCCGGCGGTCTAAAATATGCAATTCTGACCCTGGCGGGAACCGCCAACACAGCCCGCCAACTTAACACTCCGCCCGCCACAGCGGTACAAACAAACAGCGCGGCGGTTCGCGCCAACAGCCAGGCGGCAGACAATGTACCGCCCACCCTATTACGACCCACCAATCTGCCACCTTTTCCGGGGCGGGAGCACCGCCGATAAGAACACGGCGGAAACAGACTACGAACGGGAAAACGCTCACCTCTACGCACTCCACGCGAGATTCCGGCAGTATGGAACCAGAGTTGCAGGTCATCCCCGCACTCCTATTCCTGCTCATATACCAGGAGCACGCCCGGCGGCGCGGAAGACATCGGTGAGTACTGCACCTTCGACACAGGGGAGGGAAAAGATTACCGGCACACACCCACCCACCCACACCCACTACAACACACACATCAATGCATTCCCACAGATCACTGTCACAACCCACAAACCACCCCCCTCCGAAATAATGCAAAGACCAAAAGAAGAGATCATAAACGGGCAGATATATTGAAATATGTACACCAGTAATCCCAATAAATAAATAAACTATGTACAAAATATATACAGCTACTAAATGTAGTCCAACCACTGTCCGTGGATCACAGGGGTCCTGTGCAAAGGGGCAAGGCCCAGTCCCACGACAAGAACTCCACGGAGAGAACACTGCAGGGGCATCAGAAAGAAAATAGGACAGGCACCTCAGGGGGAAGGGAAGGGGGGGCACCTCAGCCACTTGAGTACACGACGCCAGATCCACGAGGGGACTCCATGACTACTGGGCCATCCTGGGGAGAGCAAAGCCACAGTCCAAACAGTCCATACAGTGGGTGGCCTGCCCACTGGGCCATCCTGGGGAGAGCAAAGCCACAGTCCAAACAGTCCATACAGTGGGTGGCCTGCCCACTGGGCCATCCTGGGGAGAGCAAAGCCACAGTCCAAACAGTCCATACAGTGGGTGGCCTGCCCACTGGGCCATCCTGGGGAGAGCAAAGCCACAGTCCATACAGTCCATACAGTGGGTGGCCTGCCCACTGGGCCATCCTGGGGAGAGCAAAGCCACAGTCCAAACAGTCCATACAGTGGGTGGCCTGCCCACTGGGCCATCCTGGGGAGAGCAAAGCCACAGTCCAAACAGTCCATAGAGTGGGTGGCCTGCCCACTGGGCCATCCTGGGGAGAGCAAAGCCACAGTCCAAACAGTCCATACAGTGGGTGGCCTGCCCACTGGGCCATCCTGGGGAGAGCAAAGCCACAGTCCAAACAGTCCATACAGTGGGTGGCCTGCCCACTGGGCCATCCTGGGGAGAGCAAAGCCACAGTCCATACAGTCCATAACAGACCCCACTGCCACTGGAGGAGGCAAGTTGGCCAGAGGACATCCTGCAGCCCTGCCCGAGATAGATCCTGCCCTGCCACGTCTGCCAAAGGGCCAGCGGTTCTTGCCTTGAAGGGCCCAGTTCAGCGGTGCGTGAGACGGCGGGGCCCAGTTCAGCGGTTCTTGAGACGGCGGGCCCAGTTCAGCGGTCCTTGCCCTGAAGGGCCCAGTTAAGCGGTTCTTGAGACGGCGGGGCCCAGTTCAGCGGTTCTTGAGACGGTGGGGCCCAGCGGAGCGGTGCTTGAGACGGCGGGGCCCAGTTCAGCGCTCCTTGCCTTCAAGGGCCCAGTTCAGCGGTTCTTGAGACGGCGGGGCCCAGTTAAGCGGTTCTTGAGACGGCGGGGCCCAGTTCAGCGGTTCTTGAGACGGCGGGGCCCAGCGGAGCGGTGCTTGAGACGGCGGGGCCCAGTTCAGTGCTCCTTGCCTTGAAGGGCCCAGTTCAGCGGTTCTTGAGACGGCGGGGCCCAGTTCAGCGCTCCTTGCCTTGAAGGGCCCAGTTCAGCGGTTCTTGAGACGGCGGGGCCAAGCGGAGCGGTGCTTGAGACGGCGGGGCCCAGTTCAGCGGTCCTTGCCCTGAAGGGCCCAGTTAAGCGGTTCTTGAGATGGCGGGGCCCAGTTCAGCGGTTCTTGAGACAGCGGGGCCCAGTTCAGCGCTCCTTGCCTTGAAGGGCCCAGTTCAGCGGTTCTTGAGACGGCGGGGCCCAGTTAAGCGGTTCTTGAGACGGCGGGGCCCAGTTCAGCGGTTCTTGAGACGGCGGGGCCCAGCGGAGCGGTGCTTGAGACGGCGGGGCCCAGTTCAGCGGTCCTTGCCCTGAAGGGCCCAGTTAAGCGGTTCTTGAGACGGCGGGGCCCAGTTCAGCGGTTCTTGAGACGGCGGGGCCCAGTTCAGCGGTTCTTGAGACGGCGGGCCCAGTTCAGCGCTCCTTGCCTTGAAGGGCCCAGTTCAGCGGTTCTTGAGACGGCGGGGCCCAGTTAAGCGGTTCTTGAGACGGCGGGGCCCAGTTCAGCGGTTCTTGAGACGGCGGGGCCCAGCGGAGCGGTGCTTGAGACGGCGGGGCCCAGTTCAGCGCTCCTTGCCTTGAAGGGCCCAGTTCAGCGGTTCTTGAGATGGCGGGGCCCAGTTCAGCGCTCCTTGCCTTGAAGGGCCCAGTTCAGCGGTTCTTGAGACGGCGGGGCCCAGCGGAGCGGTGCTTGAGACGGCCGGGCCCAGTTCAGCGGTCCTTGCCCTGAAGGGCCCAGTTAAGCGGTTCTTGAGACGGCGGGGCCCAGTTCAGCGGTTCTTGAGACGGCGGGGCCCAGTTCAGCGCTCCTTGCCTTGAAGGGCCCAGTTCAGCGGTTCTTGAGACGGCGGGGCCCAGTTAAGCGGTTCTTGAGACGGCGGGGCCCAGTTCAGCGGTTCTTGAGACGGCGGGGCCCAGCGGAGCGGTGCTTGAGATGGCGGGGCCCAGTTCAGCGGTCCTTGCCCTGAAGGGCCCAGTTAAGCGGTTCTTGAGACGGCGGGGCCCAGTTCAGCGGTTCTTGAGACGGCGGGGCCCAGTTCAGCGGTTCTTGAGACGGCGGGGCCCAGTTCAGCGCTCCTTGCCTTGAAGGGCCCAGTTCAGCGGTTCTTGAGACGGCGGGGCCCAGTTAAGCGGTTCTTGAGACGGCGGGGCCCAGTTCAGCGGTTCTTGAGACGGCGGGGCCCAGCGGAGCGGTGCTTGAGACGGCGGGGCCCAGTTCAGCGGTCCTTGCCCTGAAGGGCCCAGTTAAGCGGTTCTTGAGACGGCGGGGCCCAGTTCAGCGGTTCTTGAGACGGCGGGGCCCAGCGGAGCGGTGCGTGAGACGGCGGGGCCCAGTTCAGCGGTTCTTGAGACGGCGGGGCCCAGTTCAGCGGTTCTTGAGACGGCGGGGCCCAGCGGAGCGGTGCTTGAGACGGCGGGGCCCAGTTCAGCGCTCCTTGCCTTGAAGGGCCCAGTTCAGCGGTTCTTGAGACGGCGGGTCCCAGTTCAGCGCTCCTTGCCTTGAAGGGCCCAGTTCAGCGGTTCTTGAGACGGCGGGGCCCAGCGGAGCGGTGCTTGAGACGGCGGGGCCCAGTTCAGCGGTCCTTGCCCTGAAGGGCCCAGTTAAGCGGTTCTTGAGACGCCGGGGCCCAGTTCAGCGGTTCTTGAGACGGCGGGGCCCAGTTCAGCGCTCCTTGCCTTGAAGGGCCCAGTTCAGCGGTTCTTGAGACGGCGGCCGGTCTATGGCCAACTGCTAATTGCCTGGTGGTGCCCTCCTGGGCAGCGGGGATGGTGCTCCTTCACTGCCCACCTGGGCTGTGGGTGGTGGGGCCCTCCTGGCCAGCTGGGCTGGGTCCTCCCTGGGCAGCGGCTATGGGGGTGGTGGGCTCTCCCGGGGCAGCTGTGCCGGTTCCTCCCGGGGCAGCGGCTATGGGGGTTGTGGGCTCCTCCTGGGCAGCAGGCCTGCTGCCTGACCTCTCCGACTTGCTGCCCTTGCCCTCCTTAGTCGTGGGCCTGTGGCCCCTTCCTCCCTTTGGAGCTGTGGCTGGTGACTGTCTCTGGGTGGTGTCCGGGGGGGATGTAGAAGGCGGGCTCCTGCGGCGCCCCTTCCGCCTTCTGCTCCTCTTCCCAGGGGGTGGGCTGGCTGTCCCCTTGCTGCTGGGCGAAGATCCAGACATGCGGGCTGGCGGGCTCCAATACCCCTGCACCCTTGTCAAGGGGGCTGCAGGGCTGGTGGTGGCTGAGGTGCTCTTCTTACCCCGACGAGAAGGAGGGGGGGGCTCAGGGTCAGGAAAGAAGTTAGTAGTGGCGAGGAAGAGCTTCTTGGGACAATGGAGAGTGGTAGGTACAGTGGGAATGGGAGTGGAGGGAGAGGATGTGGTTGTAGGTGAGTCACGTTTGCTGTCTTTGGGTGCAGGTGCAGGAGGGATAGGCTGTCGTGAGGTGGATGGCTGTTGGGTGGGTGGGTGGCTGCGTTTGTGTGGTGTGGAAGAGGGGGTGACAGACACAGTGGGAGAGGACACAGGGGACGTGTAAATGGCAGTGGGGGTGGTGACTGCACGAGTGCGGACTGGAGTGGAGGGTGTGCTGGTGATGGAAACACTGGCTGATGGTGAGGTGAATGGAGGTGTGAGTGTAGACGTCACAGGGAGGGAGGAGGGAGACGAGGAGGTGGGGGTCACAGAGGTGGTAGTGACTGTTGGCATGTCTGCATCGGAATGTTGCGTGTGTGAATGTCTGCGTGATCTGTGGTGCTTATGTTTGGATGAGCTTCTCTTGGGTGTTGAGGTGTGTGCAGGCTGGTCTGATGGTGTGGGTGGGACAGGCAGAGGAACAGGAGACTGGGAGGAGGGAGTTAGTAGAGGCAGGCAGGAGACAGGGACAATGGCTGCCGTCAGTGCTGAGGCCAGAGCCTGGAACGATCGCTGATGGGCAGCCTGACCCGAATGAATGCCCTCCAGGTACGCATTGCTGCGATGAACCTCCCTCTCCACCCCCTGGATGGCATTCAAAAGGGTAGTCTGCCCAACAATGAGCGTTCGGAGGAGGTCAATGACCTCCTCACTGAGGGCAGCGGGGGTAACAGGGGCAGGGCCTGAGGTGCCTGGGGCGAAGGAGATGCCCGGCTTCCTGGCAGAGCGGACACGGGGCGAACGCTGAGGGGCTGCTGGGAGGGCGGAGATGGTGCGCTGGGTGGCGGCTGTACCTGTAATGGCGGGGGGCACGGATGGTGCCAGCCCCGCAAGGGAGCCCCCTTCCGAGGACGTGTCCGTGTCGCTGCAGGGTCCAGTCGTCCCCGTCGTGGAGCTCCCCTCGCCCTCCGTCTCACTGGTCCAGTCTGACTCTGTGGCATGGCCCTCCTGGGCCATGTGAGATGCAGCTCCCTCCTGCCCCGATGCCACTTCTCCTCCGCCTGATGATGCTGATGCACACAAGCACAGAAAGACAAACAAAAAGGGGGGGGGAGAGAGAAATAAAGGGATATTGATTACATGGATCTCCGGTACAGTTAGCGGACATGACAGACACAGATGCCCCCTGCACTAAGTTGCGCACTTGGGGTCCGCTACGCATTCCGTGGAACATGCCCTACACGCCTAGAGTTGACAACTGCACCCATGGATGACACGGCCCAGGGATGGCTGTACTGACAAACTACTGAGGGTGGTGGCTGGGGACACAGGGGCTTACGGGGGTGCCCAGCCTACAGATATCGCCCTGGCCTAGGGGGACCCACAGCCCTCCTCCCCCACCCAGACACCTCCACTGCGCGACAACAGAGTAGATAATGCTTGGACTCACCCCCTTGTGTCTGCTGTGCTGCCCTCACGCGCCCATCCAAATCAGGGTAGGCCACCGCCAGGATCCGGAACATCAGGGGGCTCAGTTGACGGCAGGCACCCCGCCTACGTTGGGAGGCCATCCCCAGCAGAGACTCGGCGGTCTTCTTGGTCCCGCGGCGGATGTCCTCCCACCTCTTGCGGCAGTGGGTGCCCCGTCGATGGTGGACCCCCAGGGTCCGGACATCCTTGGCGATGGCACGCCAAATCCCGATCTTCTCATGGGCGCGGACCTATGTGACACGTACAGGGAGGGAGAAATACCACGTTCAAGTTTGTCAGAATTTTCCTTGCCAGTGGCTCAACGCCCCCCATCCCCGCCAGGCCCCCCGCCATGCCCCCCGCCAGGCCCAACATGCCCCCCATCCCCGCCAGGCCCCCCGCCATGCCCCCCGCCATGCCCAACATGCCCCCCATCCCCGCCAGGCCCCCCGCCAGGCCCAACATGCCCCCATCCCCGCCAGGCCCCCCGCCATGCCCCCCGCCATGCCCAACATGCCCCCCATCCCCGCCAGGCCCCCCGCCAGGCCCAACATGCCCCCCATCCCCGCCAGGCCCCCCGCCATGCCCCCCGCCATGCCCAACATGCCCCCCATCCCCGCCAGGCCCCCCGCCATGCCCCCGCCAGACCCAACATGCCCCCCATCCCGCCAGGCCCCCGCCATGCCCCCCGCCATGCCCAACATGCCCCCCATCCCCGCCAGGCCCCACGCCAGGCCCAACATGCCCCCCATCCCCGCCAGGCCCCCCGCCATGCCCCCGCCATGCCCAACATGCCCCCCATCCCCGCCAGGCCCCCCGCCAGGCCCAACATGCTCCCCATCCCCGCCAGGCCCCCCGCCATGCCCCCCGCCATGCCCAACATGCCCCCCATCCCCGCCAGGCCCCCCGCCATGCCCCCCGCCAGACCCAACATGCCCCCCATCCCCGCCAGGCCCCCCGCCATGCCCCCCGCCATGCCCAACATGCCCCCCATCCCCGCCAGGCCCCCCGCCATGCCCCCCGCCAGCCCCAACATGCCCCCCATCCCCGCCAGGCCCCCCGCCATGCCCAACATGCCCCCCATCCCCGCCAGGCCCCCCGCCAGGCCCAACATGCCCCCCATCCCCGCCAGGCCCCCCGCCATGCCCCCCGCCATGCCCAACATGCCCCCATCCCCGCCAGGCCCCCCGCCAGGCCCAACATGCCCCCCATCCCCGCCAGGCCCCCCGCCATGCCCCCCGCCATGCCCAACATGCCCCCCATCCCCGCCAGGCCCCCCGCCATGCCCCCCGCCAGACCCAACATGCCCCCCATCCCCGCCAGGCCCCCCGCCATGCCCCCCGCCAGCCCCAACATGCCCCCCATCCCCGCCAGGCCCCCCGCCAGGCCCAACATGCCCCCCATCCCCGCCAGGCCCCCCGCCAGGCCCCCAAGCCAGCCAGTGGCCCCAAATCCATATTGAATTAAACTCACTTGTTGGTCTGGAGGACCGTAGAGTAGCGCATACTGGGGGAGGACCCCATCCACAAGTTTCTCCAACTCCTCTCCAGTGAAGGCAGGGGCCCTTTCCCCAGGCGCAGCAGCCATTGTCCCTTCCAGACCGAGGTCACAGCAACACTTGCAGTATAGGTCCTCTCCTGTGAAAGTTCAAGTCGCAAGTGGATAAGTAGATAGAAAATGGCGGTGACGTCCGCGGCGGTGCGTACCGCGGCGGTGCGTCCCGCAACCGCCGGCGCCCTTCGCCATTGGCTCCTGAAACCCATAGGCTTCAATGTTAACCAATGCGGCTTTGCGCCGCGGTCTTCGCCCGCCGCCCGCCGCGGTGTGCCACGCCAGCGCATTGACCTCACATCCCATTGTCACACTTCACAGGTCAGGCAGCCGCCATTTCCAGGGCCCACATGGCTCAATTTCAACTGGTTCACACAGGCCTAGGCCTTGCATAGCCACTCAGACACGCCATTCACTGCATAGAGAATCGTATACTGTGCTAGCTGTGAGTACGTACCTGTGGGTTGCTTGACTGTGTGCTCCATGTTGTCCTTCCTAGGCACCGTCCGCTGGGTTGGGCGAGGAGACGGATGAATCCTCCCGTGTACCGACCGCTGGTGGACCTGTCGACAATGGAAGAACGCCACATTATCCTGACCTACCGTCTTAACCGTGCCACTATCCATGAACTGTGTGCCCAGCTGGAGCCCGACCTGATGTCCCCCATCCGCCAACCCACAGGGATTCCCCCTCTGGTGCAGGTCATGTCAGTACTCCATTTCTTGGCAAGTGGGTCATTTCAGACAACCGTGGGAATTGCTTCTGGGATGTCTCAGCCCATGTTTTCGAAGGTGTTATCCAGAGTGTTGTCTGCCCTGATGAAATCCGTGAGGAACTACATCATTTTCCCTGAGGTGGGCGAATTGGCTACAGTGAAGGGTGATTTCTACGCCCTTGGACATATTCCCAACGTAATTGGTGCCATTGATGGGACCCATGTGGCTTTGGTTCCCCCAAGAGACAGGGAGCAGGTGTACAGGAACAGAAAAAATTACCATTCAATGAACATCCAGGTGGTGTGTTTGGCTGACCAGTACATCTCGCATGTAAATGCCAAATTCCCAGGGTCAGTGCATGACGCCTACATCCTCAGGAATAGCAGCATCCCTTACGTGATGGAACAGCTACAGAGACACCGTGTATGGCTAGTGGGGGACTCTGGGTACCCCAACCTGTCGTGGCTACTGACCCCAGTAAGGAATCCCCGGACCAGGGCAGAGGAACGGTACAATGAGGCCCATGGGCGTACTAGGAGGGTGATCGAACGCACCTTTGGCCTCCTAAAGGCCAGGTTTCGGTGCCTGCATATGACAGGTGGATCCCTAATGTACTCACCTAAGAAGGTGTGTCACATCATCGTGGCCTGCTGCATGCTTCACAACCTGGCTTTGCGCCGCCAGGTGCCTTTCCTGCAGGAGGATGGTCGAGACGGTGGTGTTGTGGCAGCGGTGGAACCTGAGGAGAGTGACGAGGAGGAAGACGACGGGGCTGAAACAGACAACAGGGACAGAATCATTGAACAGTACTTCCAATAGGACACAGGTAACATTTCAAAGATAATTTAGTAAATGTTAACTACTCTCCAGCATCTCTGCTGCCTGTCTATTTGCCCCAGTGTATGATGACTGAGTTTTGGCTTTTCCCTCCCTATTTCAGATCTGGGGTCCCCACTACGAGTCCTGTGCTTCGTTTCCCCATGGACTACAGCTTTGTGGCAGCTGTTTGTTGACTTCACCATGTACAAGGACATATTTGCACTGTCATGTCAATTACAATCTATTGAAATCACAGCCAGACTCCTGATATTTTGGTGCAAAATAGGTGTTTATTGAAGTGCTCAAAATGGGATGGGTGGTTTCAAGTGGGTGGGGGCTATGGTGAAGGAATGTCCATGGCAGAGTCCAGAGTAACAGTCACACAGGTGCATTGTCCAGAGGCCTGTGGAGAGATGGAGCATGGGCAGTTCAAGGATGGACAGGGTGACAATGTGGGACAGTGGGATGACATCAGGTGGTATCCATTGCTGGCGGGGGTCTTGACATCCTACTCTGTCTTCTTGCGAGATCTCAGGGCCCTCTTGCGGGGTGGTTCTTCTCCTGCAGGAGGTGGGGGTCTGGTGGGCTGCTGCTGTGCGGGGGCCTCCTGTCCACTAGCGCCGGCGGAGGTGGTTGGCTGTTCTTGGTCCAGGCTAGTGGCAGGGGCCCTTGGGTGTTGTTCAGTGTCCGCCCTGTTGTTGACGAGGTCCTGCAGCAGCCCTACCATGGTAACCAGGGTGGTGTTGATGGCTCTGATGTCCTCCCTGTACCCCCGATAGTGTTCCTCCTGCAGTACCTGGATCTCCTGGAACCGGGCCAGTACCGTCGCCATCGTCTCCTGGGAGCGGTTGTATGCTCCCATGATGGTGGTGAGGACCTCGTGGAGAGTGGGTTCCCTGGGCCTCTCCTCCCCCCCCTGTCGCACAGCTGCCCTCCGAGTTCCCCTGTTTCCCTGGGCCTCTGCCCCCTGGCTGGTGTGCCCACTACCACTGCACCCAGGTCCCTGTTGTTGTTGGGGTGGTGGGTTATCCTGGGTGCCCTGTAGTGGTAGACACACCGCAGATTGACGCGCCCTGGAGACAGAGGCATGGGCCCGCTGGGTCGGAGCTGTGCTGGTGTTCCCAGAGGGGTTTGGGTCTGTAGTGGCCTGGGCCTGTGTGAGGGGAACCGACTGTCCAGAGGTCCCCGATGGTCCGGGCTGGTCATTGGTGTCCAGGTCGACAGAGCTGCTGTCATCGCTGACGGCCTCTTGGGTGGGGGGTGTGGAGAATTCTGGCCCCTCCGCCGCGGTGTGTTGACGGTCGGGTCCTGCAGGGGTATAGAGGTATGGTTATAGTTTCAATGTGTGGCATATGGGTGTATCTGTGGGTTCTCGTGTCCCCAAGTGCTGGCATTCGTGTGTGGGGGCTTTGGTGAAGGTGGCTTGTGGGGGGGATGTGTATATGCATTGGGCATGCTTTGGTGATGGGTGTCCATGCTTAGTGGACGCATGCAGGCCTAGGTTTTGGGATGTGTGGGTTGTGATGGTGAGACATTGGCGGGGAATAGGTGTGCTGGGGGTGGGGGTGAGGATGGTGGTGGGGGTGAGGATGGTGGTGGGGGTGAGGATGGTGGTGGGGGTGAGGGTGGGGGTGAGGATGGGGGTGGGGGTGAGGGTGGGGTTCGAGGATGGGGGTGAGGGTTGGGGTCTGATTTGGCATGCAGGTGGGGGGGAAGCAGTATTGAAGCTTCAACTTACCAGTATCCATTCCTCCGCCGACTCCTGCGAGGCCGTCAGGATGCAGGATGTTCAAGACTTCCTCCTCCCATGATGTGAATTGTGGGGGTTGAGGTGGGGGTCCTCCGCCAGTCTTCTGCACGGCGATGTTGTGCCTGGATACCATGGAACGCACCTTCCCCCGTAGGTCGTTCCATCGCTTCCTGATGTCTTCCCGATTTCTGGGGTGCTGTCCCACTGCGTTCACCCTGTCGACAATCCTCTGCCATAGCTCCGTCCTCCGGGCAATGCTGGTGTATTGTATCTGTGTGCCGAACAGCTGGGGCTCTACCCGAACGATTTCCTCCACCATGACCCTGAGTTCTTCGTCTGTGAAGCGGGGTTGTCTTTGGGGTGCCATGGGGTGGTGTGTATGATGTGTGGGGTGGAGTATGTGTATTTAAGTGAGTTGAGTGTGGTGGTGTGTGTTGTTTTGTGTGTGGATAGTGTGTGGGTGATGGTGTTGAGTGGCTGTGGCTGTTATTTTTTGGATGCTGGTGTCTCGCTCTTGCCTTCTTTACGAATTTTTTAGCGTAGGGGTTTGTGGGTGATGTGGGTGTGTGTTTTATATTGTATTGTGTGTGTGGGAGTGGTGTGTGTATGTGTATCAGGTGTGTGGGATTCAAATCGTCCAATGTGGCTGAGTTTTGTTCGTTTGTGTGTATTCTGAACGCGGCGGTGTGTCCCGCCAATGGAATACCGCGTTTGAATGACCGCCGCGTGGATTCGTGGGTCGTAATGGCATGGGCGTATTTCTGTTGGCGTGACGGTGGAGGTTTTGTCACCTCCACCTTTCCGCCGACCGCTGGTCTGGCGGTCTGTTGTGGCGGTCGGATTTTCGGAGGTTTGCCTTCTGCGGGTCAGAATGACCGTGGCGGGTTTCCGCGACCGCGGCGGGATTATGGAGGATTTCTGACCGGCGGTAGGCGCCTTTTACCGCCGAGGTCAGAATGACCCCCTGTGTGTCCATTTAACCTTGACTCCTGTTCCTGATGGCATACATTAATTTAGAGAGTATTCATTTTGGTGGAATGGTGGCTGGCCTTCAGGGATTTAGGGAGACAGGTTTTCAATTTTTTCAAATAGTTTGACTAATCGACCTAGCAGTTCATAGTGTGTATGCACAACCATTGTCAGAGCTCTAACCACAACTTACTTGCTCTGCAAATAGTGGCTTAACTCTTAAAGTCCAGGAGATGATATTTAATCCCAATGGAAAACCTTAATAAATAAACATTATAGGGCCTCATAACAACTGGCCGCCCGCCAATTTGTAACCGCCGTGCGGCCGCCAATGGGTCTGCACTCCAGCGGTGCCCATTTTGACAACCCCGCTGGGCCAGCGGGTGGAAACAGAGTTTTCACCCGCCAGCCCAGTGGGGATGTGGGCTGCAACATGGGTGCCGGCTCCAAATGGAGCCGCGGTGTTGCGGCCGTGCGACGGATGCAGTTGCACCCGTCGCGCTTTTCACTGTCTGCGAAGCAAACAGTGAAAAGCCGCATGGGGCCATGTCAGGGGCCCCTGCACTGCCCATGCCAGTGGCATGGGCAGTGCAGGGGCTTCCAGGGGCCCTGCAACTCCCTGTACCGCCAGCCTTTTCCTGGCGGTTCAATTCGCCTGGAAAAGGCTGGCGGTCAGAAACTCGTAATCCCCTGGGCAGCGCTGCTAGCAGCGCTGCCTTGGTGGATTATGGCCCCGGTGGTGCACCCGCGGCGCTTCTGCCGTGGTCGTAATGACCCAGGAAGCACCGCCAGCCTGTTGGCGGTGCTTCCGTTATTCGAAATGACCCCCATAATGTGAGAAAGTGGATTATTAGTTGGGGTGGTTGGTAGTCCACCACAAGTACTAATGTTATTTTTCTGGTTAGGTCCAGTAAAAGGTTCAATGTTTTAAACCAGAACTCAATCCCTGGTAGATATGGCTTAAAGCAGACTGGCTTAAATGTATAAATTATTTAATGGTACCAAAACAGTTAAAAACAAAATAAATAACACAACTCATTAAAAATCCTATTGCAATTTATAAAAATATAAAATAATTTCATGACCAAAATGACACCAAAACAACAAAAATCTAATAAGTTGAACTGATGAAAGGTGTATTTTTAAGGTTTTAAACAAGAATAGTGGCCCTATTGTGCTGGTTGTGCTTGAATGGTACCTAGTCACAATTTAAGTTCAACTGCATTAGACTGTTGGTCAGATACAGAAGCAGAGTTTGACTAGGTTTTCCCTTTATAGCCTCTGAAATGGAAGTCAAAAATGTTCAATAAGCCAAGGAAGCAGGATATGGTGGAGAAGGGCTCCATGAGGCCGTAAAGCATTTGGTTGAGGTCCCAGTAAAGCTGTTGACTGGCAAGCTCTGACCATGAGAAATTCCAAATTCATTCCCAAGAAAGGTTCCTACCTGGCCAAATATTTTGGCACCTTCATCCAGTGAAGATGTCTATGTTAGCCACTTTTTTAGATCTCGCATTACCCTGCCAGGGAAGTATGCAAGCTGTAGTCAAATGGGGCTCCATGAGGCAAGTTACCTTCTCCACGAAACCCTGCTGCAATGGATTTGCTGCTGGAGATAAACTCTGTGCAGGAACAACTTGAATCTTTGGGCCTTCGTTTAGGCACCATTGTTGGATTGTCTTGGAAGGTTTGTCCCTGTCCTCCAAAAGTGTTTGGAGACAAAGAATTTATAAGTTCCAGGTTTCTCAAGATGTTCGGAGGAGTACACATTTGTATGGGCAAGGGTCCCAGGACCTCAGGAACAGCACTTGCAGGTCAAAACTTATCCTAGCAGAAACAACCAGCAGCATCTAGGGGAAGTTCAGTAGGAACTGATCACTTGGGTTCTTCAGGAAAAGGGCTTCTAGCACCTTATGCTATTGCTGTAACCAACCGGGAGGTCAGCAAACTGACCCTTGAGTCTAATTGTTTGCCTTTGGTACAAGTGGGATCAGGCATAGTCTGTTGGGTCTCCTCACAGGAAGTGCAATCCTACTTCTGTCTTCAACAGGTCAAGTAGTGTCCTGAAGGGGGGGCCCATGGATGCCACAGTTGTGCTTTGCACTAGCCCACTGATTAATGCCCTCCCTAATCAATAGGATACAAGTTCTTAGGGTTAGCCCTACCCACTTTTTCAGCACTTCCTGTGTGCATTCTGGAAGCAATCCCACAGTGCTCCTCTCAAAAACCATCAACTTTCTTTCCCTGTACAAGTGCTTGTTTTCACCTAAGAGCTATGGCCATGTAAATGAGCAACTCCACATTTGTTATTACTCTAAAGCAGTCCTGGGCATAGTTCCTTTCCAACTGGAATTGGTGCTTGGCTGCCTAGATGGACAAAAGATGTCCTTACACAAAGTTAGCTAACATTTGCCTGCCACATGTTAAGCCTCTTGAAGTTAACCAAGTTAATGGGAACAGACCAAACATTCATCCTGCCAGAGGAACATAGCATCTTCCCCTACACCCAAGACCTTTGTCTCAACTCCAGGAGCAAGTTCACACTGCATCAAACCTATAGCTGGGTTAACTATCTCAGTTAGGCAAATAGCCAATGTCAACATATTTTAGGGGTCAGAGCACATGCACTACCTAGTCCCAGTGAACAGAGTGACTGTAGCATCAGTTGAAAATGAGGATGATCATGCATGGTCAGTCAGAGGTCTGTGATCCACTATAAAATGAAAACCATGTGAATAGATGGCCCATTAATTAGCTGTTCATGGTTTTCCTCTGTCATCTGTGAGAGGCAAATGAGAGGCCTGTGGTCAGTTGCACCCAGAGGTGAATAGTAAACAGACAGAGTTTCATTGTCTTCACTGACCAAACCACAGCAAAGGCTTCTCTCTTTATGGTACACCAATGTTGACTTCTGGGGAGCGATTGCCTATTGCCAGTTCAATACCATTCTGGTAAGAAGGTGGCTAGTGCTTCGACATACACCTTCCATCAGAGAGTAAGGGGTCATTGGAACAGAGGGAGTCTCCCTTCCTAGGCCCTGGCTCGTGTCATGGAAGGAAAAGGTTTCTGCCCCTTGACCATACCCACTTGGTTTTGGAAAAGTCATGGACCTTCTGAATAGACATTTGTGGCCCTTGTGAGAATTTTATGTTGATCCCCAATCTCCCCTGAGGGGGGCTGAAACCCCTTTCTTGAGATAACCTTGTGAGATCACCTTCTGTGTCTTTTTAGACACCCTAGTGTGCACCCACACATCAGCTATCTTACCAAGATACCTGAGGTTAGGCATCTCCGAGTCAACTATATTCTGGTATAACTCTGAGTGACAATTGCTCAAGATGTTCTCATTCATGATCAGATTATAAAGTCCATCCTAAGCAGTGTTGCTTTTCATAATCCACCTTGTTAGCAATCTGGTCCACATTCTATTGTCTTTCTCTGCAAAGGGTCTTCATCTTCACCACTGTGAGAGATTTCTGACTAGCCAGATCCAACTCCATGTTCACTCAGAGTTTTACATGGTCCAGAAACTAGAATGAAATCTAATTTGGAAAAGTCAAAAGAGACACAGTCAGAGCCCTAATGCCAATTGAAAAAAATAAAAAAAATAGCTTTTAGTTCAATTTAGGTATTTTTTAATTCTAACTTGACAACTGAGTGGTACTGCTAAAGAGAAGTGCTGGATTCCACCAATGTAAGAATTTTGATTATTAGGTGGGTGGATGACAGTCCACAACAAGTAATAATGTCATAATTCTTGCTAGGTCCAGTAAAGGTTTCAGAAACTTGAACCTGGGCTCAACCCCTGGTAGCTATGGCAGGGATAAGACAGCCATGACTTAAGAAAATGTGTAAAGCATTTCCATTACCAAAACAGTTAGAAATTGACACCAAAATGACAAGAATCTAATAAGTGAAAATGGAGGTATGAATTTTGAAAGTTTTAAATAAAAACTTTTATTGCCTACTCCCCATTAAGATTTCTATGTTTAAATGTATTCACTTTTGTGGAGCCTGGATTCCTCCAGCAGCTCAAGGCTACAAGTTGTAGCCAAACAAGGCACCACAAGTCCAGGTACCTTATTCCCGATGTCCCACTGACACATATTTGTTGCTGCGGAAAAGCTCTAAGAGGGAACAACCTTAATGTTTGGCACAGAAACAATATACATTCATCATATTGACTTGACATGTTTGTCTTGGCCCTCCGGATGTCTTTGGAGCCAAAGGTCATTCTAAGTGACAGGTGATTAAAAAGCGTAATTTAAAGACAAATTCATAGGGGGTTGTAGTTCTCAAAAGGTAATTGTAGGCAATATCAATGTCCAGCTGTGCTTATATTGCACATTAAGGCCCTCATTATGAGTTTGGCAGTCATGAGACTGCCAACCTCACAGCGGTGGTCTAACCGCTGCGACCCGGTGGTAAAGACTGCTGCATTACGAGTTGTGTGGTTTGGACAAAGCCAAACCGCGACAACACCACCTGTCATTCTGACATACACACACCTGCACTCACACATACGCACCCCCATCTGCAATCATTCACAAACCCTTTATTCGCACACTTGCACATACACCCCATCCGCATACTTCCAAACACCCCCACCGACTGCACTCATCCACACAGATACTCCCACTCCTTCTCACCCACCACACAGACACCCCCACTCACTTGCAGACTTGCACACATGCACCCCACTCGCACGCATCTCAATAAACACACCTACTCACTCGCATCCCGACACCCACTCCCCTCAACATACATGCAGACACCTTCCATGCACACATACATAAACATACATACTCATGCACACCCATACCGCTACACATAAACCGCTACATGTACACACTACACACATGCACACAACACCCCCCTCCCGACCGCACACTTGCAGACACCCGGCCACACACATTCATACAGACTCTCCCTCCTCTGCATTCACACCCCCGCCCTTCCACACATCTACACACCCCTACCCCCCTTTCAGTCGGTCCACCTACCTGTCTGGGCAAGGTGGTCATCTGGGAGGGGATGGGTATTGGCTGTTCCACCACCAGCCCTGCACTGCCATGCAGGGTCCGCCGTGCCGCATTACATATCGTAATGTGGCGGGCAGAGTACTGGCCCCGTGGCGGTGCTGGCAGTGGAAGAGCCTCTCACCTACCGTCGGTCACACCGATGGTGTCAGATTTCGGCCTGTGAATGAGCAGAAATCTGTGGGTAATACCAAATACGGTGGTCACTGTACCGCCAGAACTTGCGGTATAGTGGAGGCATTATGCACGGCGGTCTTGGCAAAAGACAGCTGTTGTCATAATGAGGGCCTGAGTCACTAACTCTGTTAAAAATTGGAAAAGAGATAAAGATATGTGTATAAGAGTTGGAAATTGGGTTTCTGTTGGGCAAAGGTATGCACCCTGTCCAAGAAAGAAACACAATATTAGTCAGGGTAAGTCACAAACACACCATAAATGAACCTGTGCTCACCCTCTGGTAGCTTGCCACTGAGAAGTCAGTCTTAATTTAAGATGCAATCTGTAAAGTATTTGTGCAGCCCTTCAAACAGTAAAACAGTGAAAACACCACACAAAACGGTTCTGCTCCAGGTTGGAAAAATATAAACTTAATTTAATCAATAAAATAAGACCAAAAATCCAATAAGTAAAACTTAGGTTATGAATTTGTAAGAATAAACTGTAAAATAACGCTAAGAAGTAAGAAGTGCCAATCAGAGACATCTGGTCATCCTTGACCAGGGGAAAGTTAAGAGTTCAGGCCGACTGTGACGGAGCGCAGGTCAGAAACAGGGACCTACTTAGGACCACTGAACAAGAGTAACAAGTTCCTGGTTGTGTTGATGTTGGGGAATATGTGGGGTGCAGCGAAGGTGATGCATCAGTTCCTATCCTGCAACAGAAGATGTGTCAGTTTACTCCATGAAAAATTGATGATGCATCAGTTCCGAGGGTGATGCACTGGTCCTAAATGTGATGTGTTGGTTCTGCTCTTTTAGTAGAAGATGAGTTGATTCTGAGGGCGACGGGCAGGTTCTAAAGGTGATGCCCCTGGTCCCCTCCATGCAGTAACAAGGATGCGATGGTTCTGATTCACACAAAGGCAAACATGCACTGGTTCTGATCTTTACAACAGTCCCAATGAGGATGCATAGGATGATTGAAGGAGCACCTTAGGCCTCACATCCAAGGATCCAGGACTGGGGTGGCCCCAACTGATAAGGCAGACTCACAGATGTCAGAGTCCAGGTGTAGATGTAGGGAAGTTGGGAGTCTTTTCTGTCCCTGAGACTTCAGAAAACAGGAGACCAGTCAGCTGGCTGTTAGAGGCACTCTGGGTCCTGAGGTGGAAAGATGCAGGTACAGTCCTACTCACTGCCAAGCAAGAAGGCAACAGGTCAGGAAAGCAAAGCAGAAATCTGGCAGAGTAGCAGTCCCACTAAGTGGCAGTCCTAGTGACAACACACCAGTCCTTCTTCCTGGCCAAGTATCCATAGGTTAAGAAGTGTACTGAAGAGGTGGTGAGGGATGCCCAGTACTTTTACCCAGTTGAACTATGGGAGACTTCAAAGAAAGGACTTTGAAGTGCATAGAGGTCCTCCCTTCCTGCCTTGTTCCAGCCTCACTACAGGGGGAATGCAGTCCTTTGTGTAAAGACACAACACACCCAATTCAGGTATAGGTGTGAGGTTGTCTACAGCTCTCTCCCTCCTATACTGCCCAAGATGGGGAATGAACAAAGCCCAGCTGTCACCCACCCCAGAAGTCTATTCAGAGACAGGAAGCAGGTATAAAATAGCGCAAAATGGCTAAAGTAAGAAAATGTCAACTTTCTAAAACTGTCATTGCAATTTAAAATCGAACTTCACCATAAATAGTGGTTTTAAAGTGGGAATTACATTTAAAAAATGTAGTAAGGTAATCACAATATTATCCTAAGGGCGAGTTAGGCTTTGCAGTATGGAGAAACAATGTTGGGAGTTTTTCACTATCAGGGCATGTAAAACATAAAAGTAGATATCCTACCTTTTAAATACAATGCACTTGGCCCTCTGGGTTATCCAGGGCCTACTTTAGGGGTGACATATGTATAAAAAGGGAATGTTTTGGCCTGGCAAGAGGTTTATCTTGCCAGGCCGAAATGGCAGTGTAAAAAGCACAGACAGGCTGTGCAGTGGCAGGCCTGAGCCATGGCTATAAGGCTAATTAACTGGGTGGCACAATGGGTGCTTCAGGCCCACCAGTAGCATTTAATGTACAGGCTGTGGGCACTTGTAGTGCACTTTACTAGAGACTTACAAGTAAATTTAATATGCCAATTGGGGATGAGTGACTGAAAAATGGAGAAAGTAGGCAGAAAGTAGGGGGGAAGAACACTGACAACAAAGATTTAAAGTTTCTCATCCAGGTATGTCTGAAAAAAGTGTTAGCAAATGCAATATCAAAACACAGTGGATCAGCATCAATAGTGGCAACTGGCTAGAATTAAATGAACATTTATACAAATATATATAACTTACTACAAAGTTGTTTCAGGAAAAAATAATGGTAAAGGGTATATTATAAAGATCAATAGTAAATAATTTGCAATATCTGAACAGGATTAAAATGTAACATACATTGTGACTCTTCCCTCAAAACTTGTGTGGAAAAATATTTACCAAATGTGTTTTTAACCAGATTTGGCCAGTAGTATCATCTCAAATGGGTTACATTTCAACAAAGGTTTTATGGAGGGCTTCAGCTTGATAGAAAAGAAGCAGAGCAATTAACAGACATAAATTGTATCTCATGAATTGTATCCCCCTATATCAATATTATGCAATTAGTTCCTACCTCTTCAAAGAACCATCACTGATGGGCCATTGCCTGTCTTCCATCTGCCTTTAAAATCAATATATATTTCCATGAAGAAAGATGCATAATATTATTACATAAGACTCCAAATGTGCTACCCCCTGAACATGATAATCAATGTTTCTGTGTGTACACATGTTAGTTTGTCCCAAAAACTGTGAAAACAGCCACTGCATTGTAATGATCTAATGCAAACATGTTGCTGGTTTTAACTTAGATTTACATCAAGCAAAAGCCCTTCAGTCTGTTGGATTAATGAACCCACATCAATACAGGAAAGGAAGAACTCACCACCACTTATTTTCTATGTGGTGCTTATCTCCTTTAGCAATGGGTGGAGATATGGGCCTCAGTCTGAGGCCAATGCAAGTACCACGTTGACAAGTCACAACCAATTTGACTGTGAACTGTGGGCCTCGAAACAACAAATTAAACCAATAACAGGGATAGCTCTCTTCTTTAGGACTAGAACATTCTACCCACTTTTGAATGTGGCTCATCCTGTGGTTGGATCTATGCCACCACATAAGAATAAGTACTGTATGATGTTTTTTTCTTCTTTTTTTCCTCCCTCTAAGTGAACTGTATTATGCAGCAAATATTGGAAAAGGAAATGCCTTGTGGGATTGTTTTTGTGCAGGAGGGTATCCTTTCTTGAACAAAACACTTTTCCTTGTAACACAGGCACCCTTGCAGCTTGGTGCATTGGTGCCTGTGTCGGCACTAGGCTGCCTAAACCATGCCAGCACTTTGAGAGAGCAGATGTGTGACATATCTTAATATATATGGGAATTTTCTCTCTCTCTTTCATGCAACGCAATGTAGCAGGTTGCCTTTCTACACCATGTTGCATGAAAGGTTAGTAAATCTGGCCCAACGTGCCTAGCATGAAGAAGCTATAAAAATGTTTGGGGACAGTTATGCATCCTTAAAGGTGCTAGTACCTTTGAAATATTTATGAATGCTTTCTTTTTAATTAAACTATTTATTTCTCCTAAAGTAAAGCTAAACAAGTAAAGTAAAATATTTACTCTCCCAAAGTAAAGCACAGTCTAGTTCTAGATTTGTATTGAGTTTGACTGAATCAGATTTCCTAACTCCCTTCTCCTTATACAATGCAATAGAATTTATAGATTGCACAGTGTTAGAAATGGGGTCTTTGGTTGGCAGTCAGGTTACCCCCTGTCCAAGCAAGGACCCTCACTCTAGCCAGGGTAAGTCACACACATTCCAAATTATCCTGTGCCCACCCTCGGGTAGGTGGTACCGAGCAGTCAGGCTTAACTTAGAAGGCAATATGTAAAGTAATTGGCAATAAATCATAAAATAACACCATATAGCACCACAAAAATACACCACACAGTGTTTAGAAAAATAGAAAATATTTATCTGGAGAAATGCAGGTCAAAACGATCAAAAATGCAATAAGTAAATGTTGAGATATCACTGAAAAGTGATGTAAAGTGTCTTAAGTGTTTTAAAAGTAAACAAAGTCTCTTTCAAGCACAAAGTACCTGGTTCACGTGAAAAATCTCCACAAGGAACTGCAGAGGAGAAGAGGAGTGGAAACAAAGGGATGTGCATCGATTTCTCGGGCAGGACACGGCGATGCGTCGTTTAGTTTTCACGCAGGGACGGCTGTACGTCGATTTCCGGCTCTCGGTCATGGATCCTCTTCGGATTGTGGGGTTTTCAGATGCCCCAGGGACGGTGCGTGGATTTCCTGCACTGGCAGGATGAAGTCACAGGTGCTGTGTCGATCCTGTGGGCCATGTGTTGAATTTTCTACTGCACGGCAGGTGCTGCGTCGATTCCTCTCTGGAAGTCGGGCTGCATCGTTCTGATTTGGCTGTGTGTTGATCCAGTGGGCCATGCGTTGAATTTCCGGCTGCTACTCTGGTGTTGCGTCGATCTTCTTGTTGGGAAGTCGGGTGCATCGTTCCGGTTCGGCGTGCAGTGAAATTTTCTGTGCGGTGCTGGCTGTGCGCCGTTTCTGGCAGCACAAGGAGTCCTTCTGGATGAGATGAAGTATTTTTGGTCCTGAGACTTCAGGGAACAGGAGGCAAGCTATATTCAAGCCCTTGGAGAGCACTTCTTTACCTCAGCCAGAGAGCAGCAAGGCAGACGGCAACAGCAAGGCAGCAGTTCTTGACAGAAAGCAGTCAGATGAGTCCTTTGGGCAGCAAGGTAGTTCTTCTTGGCAAGATGCAGGTTCTGGTTATATGTTTCTTCTCCAGGAAGTGTCTGTGAGGGAGAGTGTCTACCCCAAGAAGTGTCTACGTTGCTAGGGTCAGAGACCCTGCTTTAATACCCAAATGTGCCTTTGAAGTGGGGGAGACTTCAAAGACTGGCCCAGAAGCGCACAAGGTCCCCTTTCAGTTCCATCCTGTCTGCCAGGGTCCCAGTAGGGGGTGTGGTAGTCCTTTGTGTGAAGGCAGGCCCCTGTCCTTTGACATGCAAGTGTCCAGCCCTCCACCCTCCTAGCCCAGGAAGACCCATTCATAATGCAGATGTATGCAAGTGAGGCTGAGTATCCTGTGTTAGGGGTGTGTCTGAGTGAATGCACAAGGGAGCTGTAAAATAAACCTAGCCAGTGTAGAGAAATGCTCACTTTCTAAAAGTAGCATTTCTAAAATAGTAATAGAAAATCCAACTTCACCAGTCAGCATTTTGTATCACCATTCTGGCCATACTAAATATGATCTCTCTACTCCTTTCAGATCAGCAGCTACCACTCAAACAATGTATGAGGGCAGCCCCAATGTTAGCCTATGAAGGGAGCAGGCCTCACAGCAGTGTAAAAACAAATTAAGGAGTTTTACACTACTAGGACATGTAAACTACACAGGTACATGTTCTGCTTTTTGTCTACACAACACCCTTCCCTATGGGATACCTAGGGCATACCTTAGGGGTGTCTTATGTGTAGAAAAAGGGGAGTTTTAGGCTTGGCAAGTACTTTTAAATGCCAAGTCGAATTAGCGGTGAAACTGCACACACAGGCCGTGCAATGGCAGGCCTGAGACAAGGTTAAGGGGCTACTGAAATGGGTGGCACAATCATTGCTGCAGGCCCACCAGTAGCGGTTAATCTACAGGATGTATCTCTCCACTGGTTCTGGAGGGGGCTTTGTGCCCAGAGTGCTTCATCCTGCCCGTGACGGACTCAGTAGTGTCAGTGCCCTTGGCGCTCATGGGCCAGCAGTGCTTGAGGTGGCGGTGCCCTGTTCAGCGGTGCTTGAGGCGGTGGTGCCCTGTTCTGCGATGCTTGAGGCGGCAGTGCCTGTTCAGCTGTGCTTGGAGCGGTGGTGCCCTGTTCAGCGGTGCTTGAGGCAGCAGTGCCCTGTTTAGCAGTGCTTGAGGCGGCAGTGCCCTGTTCAGTGGTGCTTGAGGTGGCGGTGCCCTGTTCAGCGGTGCTTGGACCAGCGGGCTCCTTTGCAGTGACTCAGCTGCTGGCGGTCCTCTCTCTCCCAGCGGAGCTTGTGCTGGCGGTCCTCTCTGTCCCAGCGTGGCTTGTGCTGGCGATGCTCTCTAGCCCAGCCGGGCTTGTGCTGGCGGTCCTCTCTAGCCCAGCGGGGCTTGTGCTGGTGGTCCTCTCTCTCCCAGCGGGGCTAGTGCTGGCGGTCCTCTCTAGCCCAGCGGGGATGATGGCGGTGGCCTCCTGGGCAGCGGGGATGATGGCTGTGTTCTCCCGGGCAGCGGGGATGACGGCTGTGGCCTCCTGGGCAGCGGGGATGATGGCGGTCTCCTCCGCCGTGCTGCTCTTCCCAGACTTTCCTGGTTTCTTGTGGCCCTTCCCCACCTTGGAAGGTGTCGCAGCTGACCGGGACCCCTGGGAGCGGCTTTGTTGGCTGGAGTCTTCCCCCTCTCCTGCCGGGCACTGGGCAACTTTTGATGCTTCACAGGTGGGGGACTGTCTGTGCTGAGGCTGCCCTGGTGGCCGGTGCACTCCAGATTCTGAGCTGTGGGTCATAATAGATCTGGCGGAATTCCGCTGCCGCGGCGGTGTGTTGGTGGTCTTCTGCACGGCGGTAAGCAGCTTTTACCGACAATGTTGTAATGAGGGCCATAGTCTTTTAAACGTGAAGGAGTCTTGATGTTCCTCTCAGATCTCCTCAGCTCCATCGCATCTGTAGAACATAATTTTCCATCTTGCAGTCCTTTTAGGGTTTCCAAACTTGCAGTGTTACCGTAAAACTTAACAATCCTATTGAAATTCCATATTCGTCCGTCACCAAGTTTTACAGCATTAGTGAAAAGTTTCACAACCTTCATGGGAGAAGAGAGTCTCTTTCCACAACTTTTCAAAACTGGATTCTTGACCATAACCCAATCACCAACGTTTACTATAGTTTTTTTTACAGAGTTCTTCCTATCAAAATTACATTTACTCATCAAAGATTTCTCTTGTTCCCTGAATTTCCAACCTTCATCAATAACCTTCTCTCCTTTCACCCCAAAAAACTAATTGACCCAATTTGGCTCAAGAATAGTGTTCCCTCATCTTCCACAAAATAAAACAAAAGGGGTTTGACCTGTAGTTGAATGCAGAGTATGTCTATATACAGCCACCTTTTTAATTACCTCCTGTTTCCAATTGAGAAGATTGTCTTTTGCTAAGGTGATGGTCTCTTTTTAAACTTGGTTAAATCTCTCAATTAAAACATTACACTCAGGGTGATATAAAGCATATAACTTATGTCTTATTCGACACCCTTTGAGAAATTTCTCCATCTCTCTTGAAGTTATTTGCACGCCATTATCAGTAAGAAGGGTGGAAGGGATACCCTCCTTAGTTATAAGGTTTTTGAGAAATTCTATTACCTTCTGAGTTTCTATTCCCTTGGTCAAACAAACTTCAGGCAATCTAGAATACATATCCATGATCACTATGACATACTCAGCTGACCCTTCACTATATATAGGACCTAATATATCCAATGCTATATTTTCCCATGGTCCAGTTGGTTTGTCCCTTATTATCCCAATGCTATATTTTCCCATGGTCCAGTTGGTTTGTCCCTTATTATCATTGGTTGAATCCTAGGCTTCATGGTATTTTCACTTAGAGCACACTGCACACACTCACGAACAACCCTCTCCACATGAGTATCCATACCAGGCCACCAATACGATGATCGTAATCCCTCCTTTGTTTTGGATATCCCCATATGACTGTTATGCGCATGATCAATCAGTAGACCTCCCACGCTAGCTGATGGTATCAACCTCATCCCTCTAAGTAACAAATCCCAATCAACAGCTAGTTGATCTCTCAAACTCCAAAACTCTCTGCACTACATTGACTCTTACTATTCCATCCAGATCGCAACTAATTCACCACTTCTTGTAACACTCTGTCAGACTTAGTACCCTCACGCCACTTTTCCTCAGAAATAGTTTCAAAATCCACCTCACATACTCTATCAAATTGTTCAAAGTCTTCAGCCTCATCAATCTCTGACATAGACAGTGATACTAGTCTAAATAACACATCCACTGAGCAATTATCAGACCCAGGAACATACTCCACCACATAATCATGATCCATCTAGTAATCCTGCTCGGGACAGCATCAACACCTTTAGACTTAAAAACCTCACACAAAGGTTTATGGTCAGTTTTAACTACAAACGGTCTCCCCCACAAAAACCTTTTAAATTTCCTAACTGCCCAATAAACAGCAAGACCCTCTCTCTCTATTATGGAGTTCTTAGTCTCAGATTCTTTCAAACTCCTGGAGATGAATGCAATTGTGTTCTCAGAACTATAAACACCCTGTTGTAGAGCCGCGCCTAAACCTTTCCCACTGGCATCTGTTGTCAGAATTGATTGTAAGTCAGGATCAAAATTCTTTAGTTTGGGAGCATTGCATAAACAATTTTTTAACATGATGAATTCCTTTTCACACTGCTGATTCCATATGAAATCTTTCCCTTTCTTCAACAGAAGTCTCATATTATAACAAGAACTAGCAAAATCTTTAATACAGTTGTTATAATATTCAGCCATACCCAGAAATCTCATCAACTCCTCTTTGGAAGTTGGAGAAACTAGGCTTCTAATTGTGTCAACAAGATCTTTCCTAGGAAGTAACCCACCTCCAGTAATAGTGTGCCCTAGATAGTCAATAATCTCAACCGCAAACTTGCATTTCTCTGCTTTAGTGGTTAAACCATGCTCAGAAATCTTCAATAAAACTTTTCTGAGAGCTTCATCATGATCAACATTGTCCTTGCCATAAATCAGAATGTCGTCCTGATAGACACACACACCATTAATGCCTCTCATTATTCGTTCCATAGCCCTCTAAAACACAGATGCAACAGAGATTAGACCAAAAGGTAGACAAATGAACCTAAAAGTTCCAAAAGGCGTAACAAAAGCCGTTACATTTCTGGAAGATTCATCCAATATTATCTGATGGTAGGCCGAGGTTAAATCTATGGTAGAGAAAACCTTAGCACCTGAAACCAAAGTTAATAATTCAGATATGTTGGGAAGCGGATATCTGTCTACCATCACACATTTCTTAAGTTTGCGAAGATCAACACAAAGCCTGATATTGCCTTTAGCCTTTTTAGTTATGAATATGGGAGACAACCAATCTATCCCCTCCACCTCCTCTATAATACCTTGATCTTCTAATTTTTTAAGTTCAGATCGTAACTCATCCCTCATTGCAAAAGGAACATTACGCACTTTGCTACAGAACGGTACAGCACCTGGAAGTAATTTAATTTTATGAGAATATCCCTTCATGCATCCTATATTCCCACTGAAGATATCAGAAAATTCTTTACCTAGTTTCTCCGTGAGATCAGTGGTGGATAATACACTCACCCCATCCAAATTCTGCAATTGTTTTACTATAATAGGAGGTGAATTGTTAGGGTCAAGCATTACCCCAAGATCTTTCTGATGCCACCAACTTATGATGTTATCACCTCTCTTTGAACCATAGACCTTTCCTGAAGTGAAACTTTGGTCATATTCAATCAACCCAACAAAATATCCATGTAAGTCAATGGGCTCACCACCATAACCACAAGGCTTAATATCAGGTTTTAACAGGTTAACCTTACCCTTTAACTCATTTTGATAAAACATATTAGAAACTATGGAAATCTTTGCGCCAGAATCAAAGAGCACTTTGGTTCTCTTTCCCTCTACAGTAATATAATCCAGAGGGCCACACAAATTGTCATTTGAAACTTGAAGTACAATTTGACCACAAACAAAGTCAGACTCACCAATGTTGACATCAGAATTATCATCAATCACACTTACAGACTGTTTTGTCTTCTTAAGATTACACACAACTTAAAAGTGACCCTTCTTTTTGCAATTCAAACAAAAACTGTTAACAGCTGGACAAAGCTTACTATTAGCAAGATTTCCTTCTCTTCCACATCTAAAACATTTATTTCTATTGATGTTGGAGAACGTTTCTTTGCTAGAAGACTTGGTCACTTTGGACTTACTACTTCCAACCACATTCACTTCCTTAGTGGAAAGAATGAAAGGTGGAGAGGAAACATTGTGCATCTTTAGTATGTTAGAGTTCACAATTAAATGTACAGTAAAAGTAACATAAGTATAGTAAAAAAAATATAAGTCTATATGAAAGAGAAAAAAAACACCACACTACACTTCAATATGTGAAGTTAATCTAGAATAACTGTATCACAATTGTTCCCGTATATGACTAATTGTTGGAACAAATAAGAGTCAAATATTTAGTAAGGAGCATAGGTGAAGACTAAGAGAAGATCCAAACATATTATGTTAACAAAGCAGCAGCATCCGTAGAAATAACAAGAACAAGAACAGCGAAAAAAAAGATCTCCCTGAAAGAAAAACCAGAGAGAGGCGATTCAAGTAGTAATAGCGTCGCTGAATACGAAGTATCCTGAAGCAGAGAAAATGTTGAAGATCACACGGTGATATACAGCAACAATAGCGTCTCTCGGAACAGTTACTTGTAAACCAAGAGACTCTGTGAAAGAAATTGCTGAGCCGACATTGTAAGCGGCAGCAATGGCATCTCTCGGTTGCTAGGAGACCGAGAGATGCAACAATAGCATCGCTGGACACGATGTGTCCTGAAACAGAGATGACGTATTAAACTACAGCAATGGCGTCTCTCGGTTGCTAGGAGACCGAGAGCCACAGGTCCAGCAACAATAGCGTCAATGGCAAGGATTTATCTTGACACGTAGAAAAAAAAAAAAATCACACAGTGTATCGCCGTCTTCAAAAAATCCCCAAGATAATAGCAACAGCGTCAGAGAAACACAATCTGCTCCTGACAAGGGCCGCTCCGTAACGCTGAAATCAAGTGTGAAGGAGTTGGGACGTTACACGTAAATATCCAGAGCACTCAGAGTAAGTCATCTTCGTCGCCAGTGTTGGATCAAAGAAAGTCCACAGACAAATGAAAAGGTTTCACTGGTTTATTTAATACGAGATCTTCCGCACATGACGTCCCAACCTCCTCTTTCAAGCTCCAACGTCTCACTCCCGTGCCCCAGCTCTCTCACGCTCCAACTCCTCGAACCTCCCCCAGGTTCTCATTCTAGTACTAACTAGAATATAACAGAATTGTTTATAAATCATTTTAGTTTTGTTAGCAAAGAAATCAGCAAGGTCCTTGCATAGATGAGCTGAAGATATAAGACATTTTTGAATAGCCATAGGTGGTAAAAACGAGTTGACAATCGTGAAGAGTTCACAGACTTTGTTTAAGTCAGTATTATTGGCAGAAGAGATAAACTCTTTGTGAGCCTTACAGGAGGAAACTCATCAGGGTTTTTTGTATGCTAGTTATGCAACGTTATCATAGGACTTTTACCATCTATGCTCAAGCCATTACTCTGTGCCCACTTCTCTCTTAAGGCATCTGAAAACAAGGGTGCAGGTGGCATAGCTAGGTTCTGGGATATTGTTATCATCTGGCCAATATGATCTAAGGCTGTGGATAACCAATTGATACTTCCAGATCAACAGGGCCAGAAAGTACTAAAGGAGTTGGTTGGAGAGCCTAAAAAATGAGTGGTTCCAATATTTGGCACCATGGTCTTGAATATTTCTGAAATGGGACCTGAGGTGTTCTGGGATGGTTAGTAACAACCTATAAAGGTAGCAAAAAATGGCTGTGAGAAATTAGGCTGTTGGTTGAATGGGGCATGAGCCCTGGTCAAGCAACGCCACAATCCATTGCAGGGTGAATCACAAAAAGTCACTAAATAAATCTGTGCTTAACCATGGGTAACTTGGCACAAAAAACAATGAGGCGTAACGGAGAGGAAAAGTGTTAAGTATTTATGCAGCACACAAACAGTAATAGAGTGAAAGCACAGGACTGGAAAAATCTTGAACCAATTTAGAAAAATAGAGTACATTTTAATACATTTTTCAACACCAGATTGGACATAAATCCAAGCAGCAGACCTGGAGTTATGAATTTTTAAAGTTTAAGGTTCAAAATGGCACCTAAAAGATAAAAGCACCAATCACACACATCTGGTCACTTCTTGGGGTTCATGACTCACTCAGTCTGGGTCCAGGTGTGGGTTCAATATAATGACAGCCTGTTATGCCCCTGTAGCTCTGAACAGGAGGCAAGCAAACTAGCCCTTCGAGTCAGGTCTGGCCGTCCTAGGTGCAGGTACAAAAGCAGGGCTCATCAACAGGGGTTGGTCTCTGAGGGTTGAAGGAAGGCTCCATGAAGCAAGGCAGTCCTTCCAGGTACAGGAGCCATCCGGTAGAGTGCATAACAGGTCACAAAAGCAGGCAGATTTCGGAGAGTCCTTACGCAGGTCCAGTAGTGAACTGAAGAGTGGGTCTGAGAGCCCTTTTTTCAATCCTATTACAGTGCTCCCAGAAGGTGGGAGAAGTTTCTGGAAAGGTTCTTTAAAGGTCTGGGAGTTTCCTGTCTCCCCTGCCCTGGCTTCAAGCTGGTTGCACTGACAATACAGGGTTGTTAGGCCTACTGTGAGGAGTCACAGTAGGCCTAACAACCCTGTATTGTCAGTGCAGACAGTTTGAAGCCAGCTACAAAGATGATCTTAGCGGTGGCTCACTTGCAGCATTCGATTTACAGACCTTGGCACAGTCTAATCAGGTGCAAGTGGGGTTGTGCTCAATTCTACCCCTCCATCAAGCTAGTTAGTGGCCCATTGAGGCACACCTAATGCCACTACAGGAACAAACAGCTAAGGGCTAGAAAATGCAAATTTTCTAAAAATGGCATTTTGAAGATTTTATTGATAAATCCAACCCTACCATTAAAAAGGGTTTAATATTACCATTCTATAGGTACCAAACATGACATATAAACCTCAGTTTAGTAATTACAACCTATTGAGTGTAATACGAAATTTCCAGAGTGATCCTATGAGAGCAGTAGGCCTCACAGTAGTGCACAACGCAGTTGGGAGTTTTCACTACCAGGACATGTAAAACTTAAAAGTACATGTCCAACCTTTTTATTACACAGTAGCTTGCTCTATGGGCTACCTAGGGCCTACCTTAGGGGTGACGTACCTGTAATGAAAGTGGAGTTAAAGGCTTGGCAATGTCATTTAAATGCCATTGTTGGAGTGTAGCTTTTATAATCAAAATTAACATGAATTGCTTGCAAATTAAGGTATAATGATGCTGCATAGAAAACGCATTAAAATGATTCTAATGTACACGTTTGAAATGTGCCCACAGGGAGTGGCCACCACTGTATACGATGAATGATGAAATTGACTAATATTGGATTATTAATGCACTAATGTATTATTGTGTATCAGCCTTAAGAGTTATATGTTAAGGATTTGCTAATTTAATCATTAGGCCTTAGTTAGCAAGAGTCTGGGCCTAGCTGCCTGATCTCATATTAAATGTGTTTTTTAATGTGTAATGCGCTGTCTTCCTAAGGACGAGTAGCTGTACTTTTCCAGAAGCTGGATATGTGTGTAACCGTAGAAAATTCTTTCTCATGAGACCCGACTTGCTCAAGGAGACATTCTTGTTGAATGCAACAGTGTAGTTTGCAACAGGTACAAGGTCGCTCAAACTGGTAAAGACAATGGAGCTACTGACTGAAGCTGTACGTGTAACCTTTCTTACCTGCCATCTCACCTAGGAAGACGTAAATCACAGGAGCCAGTTAACTGCATGATAACTGTCGTAGGTGAAAATTCTAGTAAGGTGACCACTCAACTATTGGACAGAGATAGTGGTGCTCCAGATTTTGCCCAATTGGAAATTAAGGGTTTGCTCGACGGATTTAATATAATGACATGTCAAAAGGAGACGGGCGACTCTTTTGCCATTCTATGCCATTCCTTGAAGCCATTACCTTGTTGTTACGCTTAAATCACTACTTTGAGAGACTTTTTCTTACCTTGAATCGTCCTCTTTACCCAACATTTACTTCTCCTCCTTAGGAGGGAAGAACTTTCTGCCCTCTTCGCTGAGACTTTGCTGTTCTACCCTGGCTGATGGCGGATCGACTACTGTCCTGAGGACGAAGACTGACTCTGTATGCTGACCCATTACGGAGGGTAACTATATGATAATGACATTGTAATTGTCTATTTGCCTTTCCTTTCTAGGTACCAACTGCTTTTGACAGAGACCATAGTTAGATGTTTTCCAAATTTGTGCTACTAAATTGTTTTGCATGAAGCCCAACATGCTGATGCTAATTAGAGGTTAGTCAAGGAGTTCATTAATATTGGGTGCAAATAGACAAATGACAGAATCTTTGCTTTGTTGAATATTGTACTAAGGATACTCTGCTAAATAGATACATGTTAACACCGTGTTTTGTTCTGATGTTTATAATCTTTGCTTTGCTTAAATATTACTCGAGTTGCCACATTGTGACATTACTGATGTGTTTCCTGGTTTTGAGACTAATAAACTTACTAGTAGAGTGTAACCAATAGGGAATAAATATCATAAATCTTACTAAATTTTGTGTGGTTATTCATGGCTGAAAGGTCATGGTGAGTTTGATTCTTATTAATGTCATTAACTAATTTGAATATTTTGCTATTGAGAATATTGATGAGGTTATTGACCTAGTGATTGATATGCTGATTAGTTATCTCGTCTTAAGGTGTCTCCAATCAGGGTCAAAAGATTCATTGGCCTAAAACGAGTCCCAGAGTAAGTAAATTGCCTAGGGCAGGACGCGCTATCAGTTCTGGTATCATAGGACGGTTTCGGCCCTTTGGGGCCCTAGGACGAGGGTCCATGGTTTTAGAATTGTTTTTGAAAAAATGTAGATTGGAGAGATGATGGTCCCCTAAGCCCCAAATGACGTTCCCGGGACCCCGGAGCTTGCCGAAGTGAGTTGGATATGTTCTCGGCGTTCTAGTGATGGTATGAGTGAAGTAGAATTTGCGCTTGCACAGCTTATGCATATCGCAGGTGAATTGTGAGGGTTGTGAGAATTTTTAGGCCAGTTGATGTTTTAGTAGGAGTGGGCGTACTCCGCAGTATGAGAGTAGGGAAGTCGTCGAACTTCATGTGAGTGTGGCGCTTTGTGCTAAAAAATTGTCCACGTGGTTGTTGGTGATGTACCGACCCTGTGTGGTCTAAGACTCCGGAGTATATTGGTAAGTGTATGAGACACTTGGTTTGTGTTGTAATTTGCGCGGTTTAATTAGGTCAATCAAGCGCGGTTGACAAGTCGAGTTTGAGTCAAAGTGTGTGAGTTGAAACTTTCGATGGAGATTTGGTAAGTTCTAAAGTGCACTAGGACGAACCATTGACAAGTCGAGAGTAGAATTTGCGGGTTGAATTCTGCTTGCGAGTGCGGGATCTGAGAAGGAGAGAGTAGCAGCCAAGGCTTCAGGTGAAATCTCTGTAAAGTTCTGAAGCGATTGTGTTACCATTCCTGTAGTAAACCAGCAAATTTTAGACAAGCTGCACAACTTTGTCAGCCGCAGTGTGTGTGAGTGTGACGTCATTGGAGCCGCGCTGGGATAGGTCAGCTAGTGAGAAGGGTCGCGCACGGATTGGCAGCCGTCCGTGAGAGGCAATTGGTTGGGAAGGTAGGTGAAGGGTGTTCTGGGAATTAAAGTCACTTCCTGATTCAGTTACAAACGAAATAAGAGACGCAAAAAATGAAGTTCTTCAAGGCTCTAAAGAGCGCTTTGAGGGGAGATGTGTGCATTACCGTGAGTGTGGGGGAGCCTACACCGCCAGAGGATACTCCGGCTTATGCTGTATTGGAGGAGAATGGAGTCGCGCCATGTCTTTGGCTAAAGCAATGGTGCAAATTAACAGAGAAAGATCGGTGTTTGGCGTTTCCAGAGAATGGGACACTCAACATAGGGGTTCTAGAAAATTTGCGGAAGGCGCTAAATGAGCAAAAGCCGCCTCCGAGGCCAGCACAATTCGAGGCATTAGCAATTTGGGAATTAATGGCCATACGACAAAGGCAGCAAAAGTTTGAGAGGAGAATGAGAAAAGCAGAAAAGACGCTAGCGAAGGCTAGGTGGGATAGCGGAATGAGGATGTGGAGGAGAGAAATAATAGATGGAGTCAGGATGTTTCCTGCGATAACTCAAGAAGCCAACACACAAGGAAGAAAGGCCACTTGTAAAACTGACCAGGGTTCTAGTAAAGGGAAAGAGAATAACAGGTCTTGGGCAGATGCAGATGACTCAGATGACAATGAGTTCCTTAATCAGTTGTTACAGGATCGTCCAACCACCATATGCCATGAATGACAACAAACCAAGTACTAGTGCAGGTCCTGTAAATTCAACCCAGAATGAGGGAACAGCGCATACAGCTCAGGTAAATGCAGTTGCGACACTAGTTCCAGTGCAGAATAGTGCCAGTGTATCCACCGCCCCAGAGATGCAGACACAGGTGCAGCCACCACTGGTTCAGAGGCTCTACCCTGATGTCCCAGTATTAGAGACCACTACGAATTTGATAGTGCTGCCAGATCAAGCATATACAATATCAAAGTTGGTACAGATGGATCCAACTCCACTTCTGCTGCCCCAGCCGCAGCAGCAAATGGTTCCGAATCACACTTTGGTCACAAGACCGCAGTCAATCCCAGCACCTGTAATGAATCAGCCTATGGGGGTAAATGCTCCCCAGGGTTTGGGAAACAAGCAGGCACCAGCTGCTATATCTTTGCGGATTACAGTTGGTCCACCCGTACCTCTGTACGCACAGGCAAAGCCTAGTGTATGTGACCAAGGGGTAATGACTCAAGAGGTGATAAGAGGAGGGTTCGCAGGAAGCTGTCAGGGGATGACACCAGGAGAACAGACAGCAGAGAGATCTAGGTCCTTGTTGGATTTCAGTCCGATTGGGGTTCCTCTAGAGACAATGAGACAGGCTGGTTTGGGACTACTAACTACACAAATACCAAGTACGAACATGTTGCAACCACCAGTGATGCAGGCTGGAAATATCTTGCTGCAAGGTTTAACTGCGCAACAACTGAATGAATAGCTAGACAAGCTTAATTCACCACAGACTACTCCTGCGACAGCTGAGTGGTCAGAGAGAGAGGAATACCTGAATATTGTGAGGTTAGGCGTGGAAGCAACCGAATTGGTTAAATGGAGTATGGGAGTGAACAGGCTAGAGTCATACACTGAAGCAGAATTAAGGTATCTGTGCCCAAAAATAAATAAAGAAGTGAGTAAGGTGCACCAAAGGTTGGCGAATCTAGCAGACAAATATGGCATAGACTTAGACAATACTAAACATCTAAAGAGAAGCTACAGATTAGACTTTGAACCTAAAGATTTTGATCGCATGAGGTCTACGGGGATGAAGACACACCTTAAAGAAATTCTACAGAGCACGCAGGTTTGGGGAGCCTTAGAGAAATGGGAAGGCAGATGGGCAAAGAAAAGAGATAAAAGGAAGAGTGACTGGTTGGAGCAGCAGCAGGCAAAACCAGTGCCGGATACCAGTACCATAAAAATGCTACCCATGAGAGAGACAGCTGGAAGGGTTCTTGTCCATGTACCATGGTCTAGAGGTGACATTCTGTCCTTCACAAATGACTTCCCCAGGCTGAGGGAAAAGCCGATAGAGTGGTATCAGCAGACAGACAGATTTGTGAAGCTTGCGAAGTGTCTTTGGGAAGACTTGAATACATTGTTTGAGATTATAGTTCCTGCCGCTTTGAGGCTCGAGTGCAAGAGAAGTGTTGACTGGCTGACTGCAGAACTGGCAAGGGATAGGGTTACCGGGGCACCCTCTCCGGAGGTAATGAAGTATCACTATAAGGTAATTGAGTTCTTGAAGCAGAAAGTGTCGTCGCTGAATATTGATTGGCAAAAGATTGATCGAACGTCACAAGAAGGCAAAGAGTCAATACATGCCTACTATGAGAGGTTGTTGAAAGCATTCAAGCATTACAGTGGCACGGAGGTCATAGAGCCAAAAGATATGAATCACATTGTGTTCAGGTTTGTTGAAGGGCTGAGACCAGAAATTAGCCAGATGATTAAGAATCATTTAATGTGCTGGCAAGCAAAGCCGATTGATGAGGTGTTACAGTATGTGAAATATTGTAGTGATGAAATAGAATTGAAACAGAGAAAGTTGAAGGAGAAAGTGATGGGGATGCAAATTAAGGCAGCGCAAGCAGAGATGCAGGGAAATGGAGTACAACAGATGGTGCAACAGCGGCAGGGAAACTGAATGTTTCAGACGCAAACGAGAGGCAGAGGTCATGGAGGTTTTGTACACCGTGGTCCAGATTTGAATACTGTTGTGGTACAGAATGATGTACAAGGGATGAATAAGGTGTTACCATGCCATGCGTGCGGGGGGTGGGACATTGGAAGCGGGAATGTCCAATGATGGTGCAGGAGGGTGCAGTTCAACAAAGCAATTATGTCAGTGCATTTCAAAATGTTAAAGGACCGAGGATGAGGGGTCCTAATCCAAATCTCCAGAATAACATGGTTCAGATGCAGGTTCTCCAACCCATGCAACAAGTGCAGATGCCCCGTATGCAACCAGTGCAGATGCAGCAGGTGCAACAGCAGATTCTAGTGGTACCTAGACAACGAATGCAGTTGCCCTTAGCACCATTGGGACAGCAACAGTTGATGCTTTCTCAACAGGTCACAAGTCAAGGAGTGGGTCAAAATAACACAGTACAACAGTTCCCATTCCGTGGTTAGAATCGAATAAATGATGAATGGTCGGATGACAGTTCAGATAGTGATGAGTACAGGCTTGCAGCATCCCTAGAAGTAGATCAGAGGGGACCCTATGTGCAAGGGAAGGTGATGAGTCACAAGGTCTCATTTTTGGTTGACACCGGAGCTACACACTCTACAGTCAGGAGTGCAGAGGTTCTGAAGTTGCCCCTTTCAGGACGCACAATAAAAGTAGTGGGAGTGGCAAACCAGCTTCTGACCAACCCGATCACAGATCCGGTTCAAGTTGAGATTGGTACCTTTCAGGGATTACACAGATTTGTGGCTTGTGACTCAAGCCCTGTGTCCCTACTGGGAAGAGACTTGCTGTATAAGACGAGGTGTTCTATCACCTGTTCTAATGAGGGAATTGAGGTGCAGATAAACAGTGATGATGAGGGGGATGATGGTCAGATCTCGGAGCCTGAGACAGAGACCACACATGAAGAGTACCCTTTGATAAGCTTTTTCCCGATGTTCACAATGACTGACTTGCCTGCAGATTTGCAGGGGACGGTCACAGAGAAAGTGTGGGATTTGACTGGAAAAGAGGTGGGATTGATAAAAGGAGTGGAACCAGTCAAAGTAGACGTGAAGCCAAATGTTTTGTTCCCCCAGGTACCGCAGTACCATATGGCACAAGATGTCCTCATTCAGGTGACGCAGATAATTGCAGACTTTGTGAAGCTGGGGGTCTTGAAGGAAGTAATGAGTAGCCCATGCAACTCACCTATAGTGGGTCTGAGAAAGCCTTGTGGGAAAGTCCGAATTGTTCAAGACTTGAGAAAGATCAATGATATAGTGGTAAAGTGCTGCCCAATAGTGCCAAATTCAGCTGTAATTATGTTTCAAGTTCCATGCTATGCAGAATGGTTCTCAGTCATTGACTTGTCCCAAGCGTTCTTTTCTGTGCCTCTTCATGGGGACAGCCAATTTAATTTCAGATTTAAATTCCTGGACAAGGTTTACAGTTGTTGTCGAATCCCTCAGGGGTTTCGGAGTCACTGTCTATCTTCAACCAAATTCTGACAAAAGATTTGGAGTCATTGGAACTGCCTTTCCCATTGACTCTGGTGCAGTATATTGACGAGTTGTTGATTGCTTCCAAAACAAGAGATGACTGTAAGTACGATACTATTGCCCTATTGAATCACTTGGGAAAAAATTGGCATAAGGTGTCCCCGAAGAAGCTGCAGTACTGTCAGAAAGAGGTGAAATATCTAGGCCATTTGATTGAGAAGGGGTTGGGGAAAATATCCAAGGAGAGAGTGACTGCCATACTACAGATGAATCCCCCGACATCTAGGAGAGACGTTAGGATGTTTCTGGGAATGGTGGGCTACTGTTGTCAATGGATCCCAAATTTCTCCATTATCTCCAAGCCCTTGGTGAGACTGACAGCTAAGGAGGTTAAGGATGGCCCAGATACCCTAACTATGTCCGAGAAAGAGATAAGGGCATTCATTGAGTTGAGGGAGTGTATGTGCAGGGCTCCAGCTTTATGTATGCCTGATTACACAAAGCCTTTTGTCCTGTTTTGTCATGAACATGATGCTTGTTCTTTGACTGTCCCGACCCAGGTCCATGGAGGTGCAAACCGACCAATAGCATATTTTTCAGCTACTTTGGACCCAGTTGCAGCAGCCTTACTGGGTTGTCTGCGTGCAGTTGCAGCAGTTGGTCAAAGCCTCACTCAGTGTGAAGGCATAGTGATGGGACATCCCTTAACAGTAATGGTCCCCACATTCAGTTTAAATACTATTGGCCCAAACTAAGACTCAGCACATGACAAATGCTAGACTGACCAAGTGCGAAACAATTGAATTGGGGTCACCAAACGTGTCATTGAAGCGATGTACTGAATTAAACCCGGCAACTCTGCTTCCCAATGAAAATACAGATGTTGATGATGCGGAGGAGGTAGAAGATGATTGTCTTGAGGTAACAGAACTGTGCACCAAACCGAGACCTGACATTAAAGATACCCAACTGGAAGAAAATTACTATATCATCTTCGTTGTTGGCTCATGTCTGAGAGATTCAATAGGAGTACTGAGAGACGGATATGCTGTGTGTACAATAACTGGAATTCTAGAAGCATCTTGGCTTGAAAGAGTATACTCTGCTCAAGTGGCTGAATTAATTGCTCTTAGAGGGCATGCCATGCTGCTGACAAATTGAAAGCAGACCCCAACGACCTCAAGAATTTCCGACCGATCTCCCTACTCCCTTCCCCAGCGAAGGTGATTGAAAAAATCCTCAATACACAACTAACCAGCCACCTCGAAGACAACAACATCCTGGACCCCTCCCAGTCCGGCTTCAGATGAAACCACAGCACTGAGACCGCCCTTCTCGCTGCCACAGACGACATCAGATGCCAAATGGACAATGGCGAAGCATCAGCCCTCATCCTCCTGGACCTATCTGCCGCCTTCGACACAGTCTGCCACTGCACCCTGAAAACACGCCTCCACAAAACTGGAATTCAAGGAAAAGCTCTCGACTGGATCATCTCATTACTCTCCGGCAGAACCCAGAGAGTCCGCCTCCCCCCTTCCGCTCCGAAGCCACTGACATCATCTGCAGTGTCCCCCAAAGCTTATCCCTCAGCCCGACGCTGTTCAACATCTACATGGTCCCCCTCGCACAAGTAGCCCGACAACACAACCTCAACATTCTCACCTAGGCCGACGACACCCAGCTCATCCTCTCACTCACCAAAGACCCGCGCACCGCCAAAACCAACCTCCACGAGGGAATGAAATCCATTGCCGAATGGATGAGAAGCAGCCGTCTGAAACTGAATTCGGACAAGACGGAGGTCCTCATCCTCGGACCCACACCCTCCGCCTGGGACGACTCCTGGTGGCCTACCGCACTAGGAACCCCACCGACACCGACCGACCACGCTCGCAACCTGGGCTTCATCCTCGACTCCTCCCTCACCATGTCTAAACAGGTCAACGCACTTTCCTCCTCCTGCTACAACACACTCCGCATGCTCCGTAGGATCTTCAAGTGGATCCCGACAGAAACAAGAAGAATGGTGACACAGGCCCTCGTCAGCAGCAGGCTAGACTACTGCAAAGCACTCTACACAGGCATCCCAGCAAAAGACCTACTACGCCTCCAACGCATCCAAAACGCCTCCACCCGGCTGATCCTCGACGTACCCGCCACAGCCACATCTCCCACCATCTGAGAAACCTTCACTGGCTCCCCGTGGACAAGAGGATCACTTTCAAGCTTCTTACCCACGCTCACAAAGCGCTCCACGACACCGGACCAGCCTACCTGAACAACAGACTCAGCTTCTACACCCCCACCCATCAGCTCCGCTCCACAAACGTCGCCCTCGCCATCGTTCCCCACATCCGAAGAAAGACCTCCGGTGGCAGATCCTTCTCATACCTCGCCGCCAAAACCTGGAACACCCTCCCTACCAACCTGCGACAGACCCAAAACCTACTCACCTTCAGAAGACTCATCAAGGCCTGGCTCTTCGATCAGAAACAACAGCACCCTCCCCCCCCAGCGCCTTGAAACCCTCACTGGTACGTATAGCGCTTTATAAATACAATGATTGATTGATTGATTGAAAGTGACTATCTATACCGATAGCAGATATGGATTTGGAATTGTCCATGATTTTGGCCAACTATTGTCCCAGAGGGGTTTCATGACCTCTTCTGGTTCTCCAGTGAAAAATGGCAAAAGAATTAAGGAATTGTTGCACGCGATTCAGTTACCTCTTGAAATTGCCGTGGTGAAATGTAGCGCTCATGTGCAATTACAAGATTTTGTGTCAATGGGAAATGGATATGCAGATCAAGTCGCAAGGTTGTGCGCATTGAATTGTATATCGTTCAAGGATCAGTGGGAATTATTGACTGAAACAGAAAATGAGACATGCACAGGTTACGCATTGAGGGTGGTTGACACAATGGAAGAATCAAAATTGTTACAGGGACGTGCCAGCAGGGAGGAGAAGCGCTCTTGGCTCAAAATGCAGTGCGTACAAAGACCAGATGATTTGTGGGTATCAGACGAGGGGAAAATGGTTTTGCCAAACAGTCTTCTGTCACAGTTTGCAAGGTTTTACCATGGTCAAGCACATATTGGGAGAGACACCGTGATCAGATTGTTCAAAATTGATTGGTTTAAACCAAAATTCAGACCAGCTGCAGAAGTGATCTGCCACCGGTGCATCATCTGTCAGCAGATGAATGCGGGGAAAGGGACCGTGGTGAATTTGAGCCACATTGGGAGAGCTGGAGGTCCATTTAGCAGAATGCTGTTGGATTTTATCGAGATGCCTGTGTGTGGAGGACTGAGATACGTGTTGGCGATTGTGTGTATCTTTAGTCACTGGATTGAAGCATACCCCACACGTAGGAATGACAGTCTCACAGTAGCAAAGTTGCTGCTTAGGGAATTGATACCATGTTTCAGGTTTCCGATCTCTTTAGAATCAGATAGAGGAAGTCACTTCAACAATGAGGTGGTTAAGCTCTTGTGTGCTGTGCTGTGCTGAACATTGAACAGAAGTTGCATTGCAGTTACCGCCCTGAAGCATCAGGACTAGTGGAACAAATGAATGATACCCTGAAGTCTAGAATGGCAAAAATGTGTGCAGCTACAAATTTGAAATGGCATGATGCATTGCCCTTAGTGTTGATGTCAATGAGAAAGACACCCAACAAGAAAACAGGACTGTCGCCTCACGAAATTCTCATGGGCCGAGCTATGTGATTGCCTGCAGTACCTGCAAATGCTCTTGTGAATATCACAGATGATATGGCGTTGGACAACTGCAAGGGTCTGGCTTACGTGGTCCACTCTTTCTCTCATCAGGTGAAAGCAACCACAGTGCCACCGATAAATGATTCAGGTCACAACCTGAAAGCTGGTGTCTGGGTTGTTGTCAAGAAACATGTGGGAAAGTCATGTTTGGAGCCACGTTGGAAGGGGCCGTATCAAGTGATACTAACAACTACCACTGCTGTGAAGTGTGCGGGAATTCCATATTGGATCCATGCCAGTCACACAAAGAAGGTGACCTGTCTGACTGATGAGGAAATTGAATTATCGAAAATAACAGCTACAGAAAAGGAAGTCTCAGGGCCAGAGAGTAATCAAAGGGGAACTGAGACCGGAGGAGAGCCCGTTGAGGACGGCCTGGTCACTCAAAGAGCAAACAAGATCCAGGGTTGTGACAGGGGGCCTATCTCAACTGAGGCACCAGGAGAACCGGCCCAAAGAGAGGTTCTCCCAGAAGCAGATGGATACAGGTTTGAAGTCGAACCCTTGACAGACCCAGAAGGCGGAGGAGTTGAGACAGAAGGAGGTCCGAGTATCCAGACTCCTCCTGGGCCACTTGCAGGTGCAGCAAGAGAAAACACCATAGCACAAGAGGAGGGCATTGAACAGCAACCAGAAAGACCGAGCGATAAAGGGACACTGAAAGGAGATAAGTGGACAGAGTCACAAGTAGCAAAAGGAAAAATGGTCATTGATGAAACAATTGAGGAGGAAGTTGATACAATAAGGGGGAGAAGACCTGAGCGAAGGAGAATTACAAGGGGATCGCAAGTTGAATGAAAGTGAATAGCAAACAGAAGGTACGCAGGTCCTGAATGGGCTTATGCAACGTCAGCTGAGTGGCATTTTGCTTTGATCGAGAAGTTCCAGGTCAATACTATGGTACCTGAGTTCGACCACGAGGAAAGGAGACTGTGCTAAGCTGAAATTGAATTAAAAAAAACTTGAAAACAGAGATTGATAAATTACCGGATGTGTCCATATTAACCTGAATTGACTTTTGAAAACTGATAGTGACTAGCTGCTAACCGAATTGACAAAGGTCCTGGGAGCGAACGATGAAGCTGTAAAATACTTGCTAAAGAGAGACTTTGCTTAGCCTTGCAGTAAAGAAAAAAAAAGAGCTTTTAGCCGTCCTTTGTTGATTGCCGTTTACATTTGCAGTACTTCACTTTCTGATTCTTTACAGATCATGCCTAGCACGGGAGATGATAGTGAAGGGAGTAAGCGTTGTAAATATTTGGGTGTTGCTTTGGGTGTTGTATGCGTGATATTCATTATAGCTTTGTTTGTAGAAATGCGTTTGGTGGATGAGAATGAAGCTAACAATGCTACAGTTTCTGAGACTGCTACACTGACACCTTGGGAGAAGTTTGAGAAAGATACCTGGTATCTGCATGATGAAACTAATGCATCTGCATGATGAAAGGTATCTGCATGATGAGGTATCTGCATGATGAAACTAATGCAAAAGGGGAACTGTCTACTAATGTTTTCTATTGCTTGCTGAGTGAGTATGTTGACAGTATGGATGCAAAAGCTTGTTATGTGTGTACACAAATTCTTCTTTCAGTTCAAGAAGGAGTTACATATCACAGTTTACCACTAACATCTGGGATTAGTTGTAGTCTGCTACTAACGCATTTCTATAACCAAGAAGAAGTGCAATATATTTACTCTAGCTATGACCTTGTATTCACTTATGTGCCTATCATAGAAGATCTGAATAGTGTAGCTAAATAGTATGCCATAAAATTGATTAAAGGGTTCTTTGAACCTAGAGTAGCGATCAGTACATCATATGCACACTGCAATAATTTGACTTGCTTGCTTACACCCGTAGAAAAAAGCTTTCTAGATCACACTGAAGATAGAAGGAGGGTTTTAAAGGGGAAATTAGAAAAGGGCTTGCAGCAACGATCTTTTCTTAATAATGGTAATTACAATGGGATTAGGGAACAAGGGAAGCTAGCTTTAGATGCGAAACATGTAGGTAGGCTTTGCATAACATGGCCGAAGTCATATTATGACAATGTGTTTGTGGGAACGAGTGAGTGTAAGCATGTGTTTTTGTTTCAAAATAAATGGACCTTCATGATAAATGGAATGGATCAGGCGATCCCAGGGGTTTATTATATTTGTGGACTTAATGCTTATTACCGTCTTCCACATGGCTGGTACGGGACATGTTACTTGGGGATAGTTTTCCCAAAGATTTACCAGCTAGAAGGTTTAAAGAAATTCCCGAAAGTGACAGAATTACTTCGAGCTAGACAAAAGAGAGAAACTGCTGCTGGTGTAATAGGAGACATATTTGGAGCAATAATTCCTTCAGTAGGGGTTGTCTTAAACTCCATAAAGATTCAAAAGTTGTCTACTATTGTGGATAACATGTTGACAAATTTCACAGGGCCTATACTCCTGATGGATACTGAACTGGCGGGGGAGAGGGCTATGACTCTTCAAAACAGGCTTGCTTTAGACATTCTTTTAGCGAAAAGTGGCAGAGTCTGTAAGATGCTCAATGAGCGTCACTGCTGTGCCTACATACCTGACAATAGAAATGCAATTAGAAGTATGCTTACTTACCTAACGAGAGATAGTGCAGATTTGAAAGAATTGAAGGAACCAGGTGTTTGGGAAAAGGTTGGAAAAGGACTTGCTCATGTGGGAAGTTGGTTTAGTAGTATTTGGCATGGGATATTGGGAAAATTAATACAGGGAATAGTGATTATTCTGGCTTGTTTATTTGGACTATGGTTATCATGCAAAATTAGCAAAAGGATTAAAGCAAAATTGGCAAAACATAATGTGATGAGGGAAGAAAAGAAAAGGGAGAAAATGTTCAGAGCAAAATATGAAAAGGCAAAACAAAAGGAAGAAATTGAAATGAAAGAGATAAAGAAATAACAAGGTTGTTGAAGGAAGGACTTGTGTGATGACTAGAGTCATCAGAGGAGGGATTGTTGGAGTGTAGCTTTTATAATCAAAATTAGCATGAATTGCTTGCAAATTAAGGTATAATGAAGCTGCATAGATAACGCATTAAAATGATTCTAATGTACGTGTTTGAAATGTGCCCACGGGGAATGGCCAACAATGTATACGATGATTAATGAAATTGACTAATATTGGATTATTAATGTACTAATGTATGATTCTGTATCAGCCTTAAGAGTTAAATGTTAAGGATTTGCTAATTTAATCATTAGGCCTTAGTTAGCAAGAGTCTGGGCCTAGCTGCCTGGTCTCATATTAAATGTGTTTTTCTAACGTGTAATGTGCTGTCTTCCTAAGGATGAGTAGCTGTACTTATCCAGAAGCTGGATATGTGTGTAACCGTAGAAAATTCTTTCTCATGAGACATGACTTGCTCAAGGAGACATTCTTGTTGAATGCAACAGTGTAATTTGCAACAGGTACAAGGTCGCCCAAACTGGTAAAGACAATGGAGCTACTGACTGAAGCAGTGCCTGTAACTTTTCTTACCTGCCATCTCACCCGATGAAGACATAAATCACAGGAGCCAATAAACTGCATGAGAACGGTCTTAGGTGAAAATTCTAGTAAGGTGACCACTCAACTATTGAACAGAGATAGTGGTACGACAGATTTTACCCAATTGGAAATTAAGGGTTTGCTTGACGGATTTAATATAATGACATGTCAAAAGGAGACGGGCGACTCTTTTGCCATTCTCTGCCATTCCTTGAAGCTATTACTTTGTTGTTACGCTTAAATCACTACTTTGAGAGACTTTTTCTTACTTTGAATCATCCTCTCTACCCAACATTTACTTCTCCTCCTTAAGAGGGAAGAACTTTCTGCCCTCTTCACTGAGACTTTGCTGTTCTACCCTGGCTGATGGCGGATCGACTACTGTCCTGAGGACGAAGACTGACTCTGTATGCTGACCCATTACGGAGGGTAACTATGTGATAATGAAATTGTAATTGTCTGTTTGCCTTTCCTTTCTAGGTACCAATTGCTTTTGACTGAGACCATAGTTAGATGTTTTCCAAATTTGTGCTACTAAATTGTTTTGCATGAAGCCCAACCTGCTGATGCTAATTAGAGGTTAGTCAAGGAGTTCATTAATATTGCTTTGTTGAATATTGTACTAAGGATACTCTGCTAAATAGATACATGTTAATACTGTGTTTTGTTCTGATGTTTATAATCTTTGCTTTGCTTAAATCTTACTTGAATTGCCACATTGTGACATTACTGATGTGTTTCCAGGTTTTGAGACTAATACACTTACTAGTAGAGTGTAACCAATAGAGAATAAATATAAATCTTACTACATTTTGTGTGGTTATTCATGGCTGAAAGGTCACGGTGAGTTTGATTCTTATTAATGTCACTAACTAATTTGATTAATTTGCTATTGTGAATATTGATGAGGGTATTGACTTAGTGATTGATATGCTGATTAGTTATCTTGTCTTAAGGTGTCTCCAATCAGGGTCAAAAGATTCATTGGCCGAAAAGGAGTCCCAGAGTAAGTAAATAACCTAGGGCGGGACGCGTTATCACCATATCAACATGGCAGTGTGACACTGCATTCAAACTGCAATGGTAGACCTGAGACATGTTTTAGAGGCCTACATAGGAGGTTTCACAATAGGGGTTGCAGGCCCACTGGTAGCATTTTGTGTATAGACCCAGTGTATATGGTATACCACAGTACAAGGGACTTACACTACAAGGGCCTTACAAGTAAATTAAATATGTCAATTGGGTGTAATTTTGCCATGTTTTAGGGAGAGAACACAGACACTTTTGCACTGGTTAGCAGTAGTAAAGTGCACTGAGTCCTTAGGCCAACAAGCAAAATTCTAGCAAAACATTTACACAAAGGAAGGCAAACTGTTTGGGGGTAACTCTGTAGGGAAGGCCATTTCCAAAAATGGTCATACTAAATCAGCTTGCAGGGTGAACTCATGAGAACATTCATAAAAGGAAAAAAGATAAGGTCCAAAATATGACCACTGAATGTGTGATACTATTTACATGTTGTTCCAAATTAAAACCTTCTAATGTGCTCACACACTGCTTGGCAACTGAGCAACTGGAGTCATCTACAGTGTTCTTTGTCACTATTCCTGGAGACGCAGGCATTGTCTGGAAAAACATGATTCAGTCTATGCTGCCATGCCCTAAGTATTCAATCTTCACCCTTAAAACCTGCTATGTCACAATTTTGTCACATAATGCATTGCTCTTCTTCACCTCCCACTGCATCAACAAGATTCCTCAATGAGTTGAAATTTTGCTATGGAGAGAGTCAGCTGAGACAAGTAGGTATCTGTAGGTCACTAGTTTGAATCCTGGCAAAGTTGACTCAACCTTCCATTACTGTGAATAATGTAAATTGTATAACATTAAATGCAGTAACATTACCACAAACTATTTCAAACAGTTGGAAATGGCAGGAGTACAGGTTGAGGAACTATTTAGAAAATAAAATTACTATCATTAACATTATTATTATCCAGGCAGTCCCTCTCCCCAGACTTCTCTATCTTTTTTTTGGCAATGTAGAAAGTGCTCCTGTATTCTGAAACACAGCATTTTCCTATTTGGTCGAGCATGCAGTCTTTTCCAAAAAAAGTGTCTGTTCTATTTGTTTTTTTGTTTCAGTTTTGGTTGCAGACCCTGTAGGAGGCTGGCCTGGCTTGTAGTGGGTACCAAGGGATACTTACACTCTGTACCAGGTCCAGTTATCCCTTATTAGTGTAGAAGAGGTGTTTCTAGCAGCTTAGGCTGATAGAAGGTAGCTATAGCAGAGCAGCGTAGGCTGAACTAGGAGACATGCTAAGCTCCTACTATACCACTGGTGTCATATGCACAATATCATAAGAAAATACAATACACAGATATACTAAAAATAAAGATACTTTATTTTTATGACAATATGCCAAAAGTATCTCAGTGAGTACCCTCAGTATGACAATGCCAAATATACACAAGATATATGTACACAATACAAAAAATATGCACTAATAGCAAAAGGAAGTAATGCAAGCAATGTAGAAATACAGTAGATTGCAATAGGAGCACATAGGTATAGGGGCAACACAAACCATATACTCCAAAAGTGGAATGCGAACCACGAATGGACCCCAAACCTATGTGAGCTTTTAAGGGTCGCTGGGACTGTAAGAAAACAGTGAGGGTTAGAAAAATAGCCCACCCCAAGACCCTGAAAAGTAGGTGTAAAGTGCACCTATATTCCCCAGAGAGCACAGAAGTCGTGATAGGGGATTTCTGCAAGGAAGACCAACACCAGCAATGCAACCAAAGTGAATTTCGGACGAGAGTACCTGTGGAACAAGGGGACCAAGTCCAAGAGTCGAGACAAAGTCGAGAGTGGGCAGATGCCCAGGAAATGGCAGCTGAGGGTGCAAAGAAGCTACCACCAGATGGTAGAAGCTGTGGATTCTGCAAGAACAAAGAGGACTAGGAACTTCCCCTTTGGAGGATGGATGTCCCACGTCGTGAAGAAGCTTGCAGAGGTGTTCCCACACAGAAAGACCGCAAACAAGCCTTGCTAGCTGCAAGGGTTGCAGTTAGGGTTTTTGGGTGCTGCTGTGGCCCAGAAGGGACCAGGATGTTGCCACTTGGATGAGGAGACAGAGGGGGCGACTAGCAAGTCAGGGAGCCCTCCCAGAAGCAGGCAGCACCCGCAGAAGTACTGGAAGTACTGGAACAGGCACTTGGAAGAGGAGTGAACCAGAGCTCACCGAAGACACAAAAGGGAGTCCCACGACGCCGGAGGACAACTCAGAAGGTTGTGCACTGCAGGTTAGAGTGTCGAGGACCCAGGCTTGGCTGTGCACAAAGAAAATCCTGGAAGAGTGCACAGGAGCCGGAGCAGCTGCAAATCACGTGGTACCCAGCAATGCAGTCTAGCGTGGGGAGGCAAGGACTTGGACTGAAGAGTCACTGGACTGTGGGAGTCACTTGGACTGAGTTGCTGGGTTCCAGGGACCACGCTCCTCATGCTGAGAGGGGACCCAGAGGACCAGTCTTTTGTTGCCTGCGGTTGCAGGGGGAGGATTCCGTCATCCCACAGGAGATTTCTTCAGAGCTCCTGGTGCAGAGAGGAGGCAGGCTACCCCCAGAGCATGCACCACCAGGAAAACAGTAGAGAAGGTGGCAGGATCAGCGATACAAGGTTGCAGTAGTCGTCTTTGCTACTTTGTTGCGGTTTTGCAGGCGTCCTGAGCAGTCAGCGGTCGATCCTTTGGCAGAAGGTGAAGAGAGAGATGCTGAGGAACTCGGATGAGCACTTGCATTCGTTATCTAAAGAATTCCCCAAAGCAGAGAACCTAAATAGCCAGAAAAGGAGGTTTGGCTACCTAGGAAGGAGAATAGGCTAGTAACACAGGTAAGAGCCTATCAGAAGGAGTCTCTGACATCACCTGATGGCACTGGCCACTCAGAGCATTCCAGTGTGCCAGCAACACCTCTGTTTCCAAGATGGCAGAGGTCTGGAGCACACTGGAGGAGCTCTGGGCACCTCCCCTGGGAGGTGCAGGTCAGGGGAGTGGTCACTCCCCTTTCCTTTGTCCAGTTTTGCGCCAGAGCAGGGCTGGGGGATCCCTAAACCGGTGTAGACTGGCTTATGCAGAGATGGGCACCATCTGTGCCCATCAAAGCATTTCCAGAGGCTGGGGGAGGCTACTCCTCCCCAGCCCTGACACCTTTTTCCAAAGGGAGAGGGTGTCACACCCTCTCTCTGAGGAAGTACTTTGTTCTGCCTTCCTGGGCCAGGCCTGGCTGGATACCAGGAGGGCAGAAACCTGTCTGAGGGGTTGGCAGCAGCAGCAGCTGCAGTGAAACCCCGGGAAAGGCAGTTTGGCAGTACCCGGGTCTGTGCTAGAGACTCGGGGGGATCATGGAATTGTCTCCCCAATGCCAGAATGGCATTGGGGTGACAATTCCATGATCTTAGTCATGTTACATGGCCATGTTCGGAGTTACCATTGTGACGCTATACATAGGTAGTGACCTATGTATAGTGCACGCGGGAAATGGTGTCCCCGCACTCACAAAGTCCGGGGAATTTGCCCTGAACGATGTGGGGGCACCTTGGCTAGTGCCAGGGTGCCCACACACTAGGTAACTTAGCACCCAACCTTCACCATCTATGAAATTTAAATGCTAATATTTAGAGACCAGACATGACATTTTGGCCTATTCCCAAACAAACGTTATCACATAAGAAACGTAATAAGGTATCCATTGTTATTCTATGGGAGAAGTAGACACCACAGTAATAAAAAATTAATTTAGGATATTTTCACTACAAGGATATGTAAACCTTAAACATGCATGTCCAAGTGGTTGACTACATTGCACCTTGCCCTATGGGCTGTTTGGAGCCTACCTTAGGAGTGATACATATTTTAAAAAAGGGAGATTTAGGCCTGGCAAATGTCTTATTTTTCCAGGTTGACTTGGCAGTTTAAAACATTATACAGGCTGCATTGATAGGTCTGAGGCATGTTTAAAAGGGCTTTTCAAGCGGGTGGCACAATAAGTCCAGGTGGCTCGCTTACACAATTTAATTTACAGGTCATGGGTACATTTACTACCCTTTGTTAGGGGCCTACCAGTAATTTAAATGTGACAATTAACTGTATGACAATTTTGTCTCCCTGGTCAGCAGGAGTCGTAATGACAATAAAACAAGTTCAGCAATGTCAGGGGGTGAAGGAAAAATGTTTAGGGGAATTCAATAGCAAGGATGTTGGGGCTAACAAGGACACTTACATATCTAGCGTGGCAAGTGATGAATGACTGAGATGCCCAGGTAGCCCTCTCTCTTGTTATATCAATTCTTTTTTATTGGTTTTTATAAATAGAAAAGTATATTATACTTCGTGCCATTCTTTTTCAACAGATAAAGACCTAGGCCAGTTGCTGGGCATTGCTTGGTGATTCTAGGAAGCTGTGGGAGCGCATTGTGTAACACTGCATTATTTTGTTTATGAACCAGGAAAGGCAGACACGACTTTTGCAAATCTCTACTGGTAGCTATGACAATGCCAAAAAAATGACAAACCCAAAATGCAAAATGCTAGTAATCGGGCCATAATGAGGGACTCCAGGCTTTCAAAGAATCTGGGCCACCAGGTGATCTAAACAGACAGATAAATAGCCTGTCCTCACTCCAGATTCTGGACTATTGGGCGAATGACTGCTAACATCTATTTTATGTATCTGTCAACCTCTTAATTCAAAATGTTGGTGAAGTGAAGGCCTTTTGGAGGGTGGCCCCATTAAGGTTAACAGGGAAATTAATACATTTGTGGAGTGAGATATGGGTTTCAAACACGGGTGACCCCAATAAAGTCTATAAGATATTTTGACTGTCAGGGTGCAATAATGCATTTAAGTTACAGAAAGTAGGAGATGTTGTCCAAATGAACCACGCACACCACCCGCCTTCCCTTTTATGTTTCTTATGAGGTCATTTCGATAGGAATAGGAAGGATTCAGTCACTACAGTGCTGAAAATTGTAGGTTTTACTTTACGCTTGAACAAACTCATAATGTTGTGGCTGCAACATGCAAGAGGGTTCCTTTCGCATCCTATACAGTACTCAATGCCAACAGTAGCAGTGTTCCTGCCAGGGACATCCTATATGTCTATAGGGTAGGGGAGGGAATGGTTCAGGGGTAGGAATTAAAGGGAGCAAGAAGGTTGGTGAGGATGATGAGGCTTGAGAGGACAGTGAGAGACCAATGACAGAGGTGACGAGGGAGGCTGCAATGAAAGGAAAGGTGAGGGGTGGACAGTCTGTAAGAACAATGATGGAGAGCAAAGAAGTGGGGAATGAGTACAACTGTGAGCAGTACTGGGACAAGGAAGCCTTGCATGGAAATCTGGATTCGAAAGACAGCTCATCCAACCAGTGCCAGACACTGAAAAGGTGAGCCAATGGCGGAAGCGGACTGCACCAAAGCCCACTCTCTCTGTACTTTTTTATATTTCTTTTTTATGTATTGGTGACAAGAGCTCCCACAGCGTGCAGAGTTTGAGCAGTGTTGCCACAAGAGGTGCAGATTAGTTGGACCAAACAAACCTGAAGAACTGCCTAAGGCTCCCCACCTGCTCTCTGAATCCATGTTCTCGTTCTCCAGCTCTTGCTCAGAAGACTGCCTGTCCCACAAAGCATTGCGAGAATCGCTTTATAAAGGTTTATAGAGGGATGCACTGACACTATCAGTGTCCCTGCCGCCACCTTCGTGTCTGATCCCCCTGTTAGTGTAACCTATTAGTCACAAACTGGGTGCAATGCTGGATCTCGTGAGCACAGGGCTTCCAAAAGTCCATCACTTATTATATCAACAGAAGCAATGTACTGCACCACTCCAGTATCAACCACAAAAAGCCCTCAAATCTTTAAAACTACCCAGATCCAGAAAATTGTTTTAAAAGCCGCATAATTGGACCATTATTATTAGGGGATGAAAGAACATATAGATAAAACAATCACAGCTGACTAGTTGGGGGATAAAAAGAAGGTTTGCTTTTATATAAACCTAGAATATGATGCCACTCCTGTTCTGAAATTAATTAGCAGGTACAATCGGCGCTAGAAAAGTTGGGTAATGAGTAAAATGCTAACCGTCTCTTAGACTGCTTCATGGATGTATGTCTACTCTTCGCTAGAACGCCTGGAACACTCAGGAACGTCTTGACTAGCGATATAAATAACGCCAGCATGCAGTCAGTATGAAAAACAGACGTAGATATTCACGTAAGTAATTTTTTGTAGGTTATGGATTCCCTAAAATTAGCAATTTTAACATCGCGTGAGAGTTTAATGTAAATATCCTTAAATTTCCAGATGCTGTTTCATGGTACTCCTGATACATCTGTCCAACAAACTCTTTCTCGCTAAATGCCTGTAAGGCATCGGTTTTCAAAAAACGCAGGGTAAATCACTTTTACAGCTCACTGAAGCGTACAATGCCTCCTCTTTTGTTTTTGATCTTCAGGGCTTTACAAAGTGGAACGGACAAGGCTTACTCTTGGGGGTTGTTGTGGGTCAGAAGGAATAGTTCAGATATGACACTTATACAGTAAATAAAACGTTCACGCTATAGTATTCGTCTGTTAGTTCGCCATGATAAATTATATACCAATTATAACATCTTTTTGCAATCAGAGTATACTTTAATCATGATTCTGTGCCCTTCTTTGGGAGAGCGAAAGTGGAAACAGCCGGGTGATGACCACACTCCTAAACTACCCAAAATATACTGGCGCAGTCTCAGCTGTGGAGCAGTTTTACTGCAGACAATTTGCTGCTCATGCTGCCTCCTATGAGTGTACAGGATCTCTGCGGGGGCCACGGGGTCGGGGACCGTTGGGCATCACGTGGGCATTGCACAAGTCCACAGTGGCACTTGAGAAGGCATCACAATAGCAGATGGCCTTCTCAAGTGCTGCATGCAGTTAGTATTCTCCCACTTTGTGAAGCGGATGCCAGCAGGACATGGTTGCTGATTTCCAATCCTGAGCTGGACTCGGGGTGGATCCAGCTTCTTCTCTGCTGACTCGCGACAGGATCCCGGCTCATTGTCAGTTACTCCAAGTGGATGCACTGCTCACAAGGAGTGACCTGACATCAATACATGGTGACAGTGAAGTCATATGTGCCAGCCTCACATCTGTGTATGTCGATGGAAGGCGTGGAGGGGGGCTTCACTCTCCAGATGCAGGGGCTTACAGTGGGTGATGGCCCACCACTCGCTGTACCAAATGAGATCAAGAAATCCAGCCTCATACCTGATGTGAGCACTTTGGTTCAGGGGCAGAGATGTGCCACCAGCTTGGAGTCCCGGGGCAGGGGACCATACATTGGCCTCACACATGCGGTCACCAGGAAAATCTCTTTTCAGTTACTGGGGGTCTACGGGTGTGGAGTCACCACCGTAGGTTGCCGGACTGTGGTATGCATTGGATGCATGTTTAAAACAGCGCCATGCTCTGGAGCACACCATTCGGAAGGCTTACCACTGAAGGGGCTGCCAAGAGTACTTTCCTTGTTCCTCATCTCCCCCTGTAAACTGCGCACAGCTCCACAGATTTCTCCCTATGTTGCACCCTGGGGCAGCTAATTCAACTGCACTGTCTAATGAGATTCAAAGTTTGCCTCAAACTTGAGGAAATAAAATAGGTCAAATCGCAATTACCTTGCAGTATCCGGCATTACTACGTTAAATAACTTGAGGTGAAACTATCCTTCTCACTTTGTGTATTTTTACACAGATAGCAGCACAAATCACAAGATATGGAGAGGAGATGGCAGTCCTCCTTCACTTTAAGAGAACTGCCTTCTGGTGTTACCTGGTCTTGCCTGCTGTACATTCATGTTTGTAGGTGCTGCTATGACCTTGTCATAGGTCGGCACGCTTGAGCAGTTATGTTCAGGCCTAGAAATCAAGAAAATACCTTTACTTCTCAAATTTACTTTGGCGTCACCAAACATTTTAGGGAGGTGGTAATGAGAACACAGACAAAGGGGGTTATTCCAACTTTGGAGGAGGTGGTAATCCGTCCCAAATGTGACGGATTTACCACCAGCCGTATTACGAGTTCAATAGGATATAATGGACTTGTAATACGGCTGGTGGTATAGCCGTCACTTTACCGTCACTTTTGGGACGGATTACCACTTCCTCCAAAGTTGGAATAACCCCCAAAGTGTGGCTGTGTAGGGACAAATGAGACAGCAACCATAAGCTACAACTAACAGTTTGCAGCAAGCTACACTCAGGATTCGGTACACATGGGAAGGGCTATTAGAGACATCTGCCTCACATGTAGCCAAGCACTTGCATACATATTGCAGATAAAATGATGGAAAAAGAGGGTGAACAACTTATCATCCTTGGACAATATTAGTCACTACTTAAACACTGATTATTTTTAACAGAGTGCTCCATTAACAAAAGGTACCCTTCTCTGCACATCTCTCTGTTGCTATTTCAGGGACTACTGAGTGGTGCTGCACTTCTTCTTTTGGAACTCTCCCATAGTGACGCATTGGGTAATCAGTGCGGTGCAGAAGCATTAGGGAGCAATGCGTTGCAGCAGCGATAGGCAGCACTGAGTTTCAGCACACCAGAAGGTAAAAGAGGTTGCCTGCCACTAAGTAGTTAATCTTGTCACCCACAGCTACTGGACCAGGTCTCTCATCCATGCATTGCAATGAAGCTCCTCCTTATGAGACAGATTGTCAGTGTTCCACCAATAAAAAAGCCCTGAGATGTGAAACGTCTAAGCTACACGTCATGCACAGCCTTTTTGCAACCAGTCGCTACTCAATAAGTGTTAACATCAACCAATATTAAAAGGGGACTCACTTCCTTATTCACATCAAACAAAGAGATCCCAAAACAAAGGCTAACAAATGTACTAGCCTAATCTACTGTGGATGACTGCGGTAGGTCCAAAGGCCCTTTGTTTATCTTCTTTTCTTGATCACCAGAAATCTGGCATGCAGCTAAAATTGTTTTTAGCTAGACCTAACGCCCACAAAGATCCCTCAAGATTAAAGCAGAGGCCCTGAAACAAAGCCAGAAAGGGAAAAATACAGGATATCCTCCAGGTGAAAGGGAAATATGGCGCCGGTGAAACTGCTTATGGAAGGCCAGTAACATTAATCATTATTTATATTATGAACTTCTCTGGCCAGTGAATATCCTCTGTTCCTAATGAACAAACGATGTCACTTTAATACGGTGCCAGAAATACAAGGGTAATTAATTTAATGTGAGACAGTAGATTATTATTTTGGTTCGGTGACGGCCACCTCAAGGAACAATAACACTTCCTGTGAGTGTGAACCTTCAAAGTCACTAAATTACCCTGATCTCCCCCCCCCCGCCTCCCGGCAGCTGTGGCATAAAGCATAAACAGAATAAAAGAACCCCCTGAATGCAGTAATGGAAAGATAAACCTCATTCAGTCAGGGCACTTCTATTCCAAAATGCTCCTGGATGGGACAGATACATGAATAGGAAGGAAAGCGATTGACTCATGAGCAGAAACGAGAGATAGGCAACAAAGCCATCCGATCATGAGGAAGGGGCTGACCCAAGTGAAAATAAAAGTAAATGACATGCATTGGAAATAAAAGATCTACCTAAAAACAGCTAAGGTTGCCTGTAGCGAGACCTTAAAAATTAGACAGTTGAACTCTTCTTGGGTAAGAGTAAATACATTGCACTGGTAGTGGGCAATGTTGCACCAGTATTTGTGTAGATGAACCACTGCCACATGCACTTTTTACACTAGTAAGTTAATAAAAAATAGTGTTCTTACCTGGTCTTTGCAAAACATGTCAGTGTAAAGCTGCCTGATTCCTGTCCAATTGAAACAGAGGCCATCAAGTATTACTGAATAATTTTGAAGAACCCAAAGTGATTAAAGGGTGAGGTGACACACACACACGAGATGATCATAGCTTAACCAGGCGAGAAAATACAGAAAACATTTTTAAAGACAATAAGGGCAATAGAGGACTATTATTGCACTTTACTTACTAACCCAAAATTACTTCTTTATCTCTTGACATTTATTAATAGGTGTTATACCTCACCTGACCAGGACTAACTTTATTGAATTCTGAAAAATCGGAGGCTATGATGGCCCTGTCAAGGTTTTATACTTAGCTGTGCAGTGGTGTACCACCAGAATATCAAGTTTTGAATATTGTGTTATAAAGCTTTGTAACCAGAACCCTGCCTACCAATATATTATGGATGTAAGAATATGTAGGTACGTACCGTAATGATATATATGCCTCCTATGTACGTACATGTAGAGTTAAGAAGAGTAAATCTAATCTTACATCCACAATATTTTGGTAGTTGATGTTCTGGTCACGATAATATTTTAGCACAATATTATTATACTCGCTATTCTCACACATAGAACGTCGCAGAGTAGACATAAACCTCTGTTTGGCCATTCATCCTTCTGAAGTATCCAACAAGTACACAGGTGAAAGAATTCGTCACACTATTGTTGTTCTTCGTCCTGCATAAAGTTACCTTAAATCATGCCTTAGATCGACTCTCTTATTTTTTTAAGGTAAATCTCCTTTCTAGAACATGTTGGGGCCCAATTCTTTATGTTTTAAAATGTTACATCTACAGCTTTAGAAATTGGAGAACTCTCTGGCGCTCCCATAGCTCTCTGGCCTCTAGCATCAGAAGCAGGGATTTCAGATAAATGGCTCAATGTGATCATACATAAAGGATGGTGCTGGCCTCCGTATTGGAGATATAGCCTGTGCCCTACATCCCTGGGAAATCGCCAATGTCCTCTTATTTCCCACCACAGGCCAATCCAACCACCGATAGAGTAGCAGGCCAACACCACATCTTTCGATCTGTGCCCAGCTCCATTCTTGCTTTCCGCAGCAGGGTGGTCACTTCTCGTGGTGGGCTGAGGTAAGAGACTTATCAGAGGACAGATGCACTATTTGTACTGTACATCAGTAATCTCTTTTGCTACGAAATGCTCTACATAATACGAAGGACTGTCATCACCACAAATGATCCAACTAAAGCAGCTCTCAAAAGAACCCCCTCTGTGGATTGTCTTAGACTAACAGCATGTATTTTATTTCTCAGCTATTGTCATTTTTATGAATCTATCATTATACGCATATTGAGAAAGATGTGAATAGCCATAATGTACTTCAGCACATCAACGTTTTTGTGCCCTATGTTGAAAAGCAAGTTGCTGTTTCATTAAGAGTATTTATATTTTCTTGTTTTTTTAATAAGATTTTGCAAAATATTGTATTTACCTAAATGTCTCTTTATTCTAGGTAGACAAATAACAACTGTGAGCACAGAACAAAAGCCCTATAAATCATATCAACAGGTTTAAAGCTTCTTCCTGAAGCTACTAAGTAACAGAGGGATAGCAGTGCATAGGAAGGATGCAAAATAAGTAAATGTGCCTAATTTTCTGTCAGGGTTGTCAGGGAACTACAGAATGACCAGACAAGCCACAGACTAGCGTCTATCAGTGATCAGACTACTGAGGTGCAACAGCAGCTACGGATCAGTGGTTAAGTGTAAAATTAGAAACACAAGCACTGGATGAGGGAGGCAAGGTGGATATAATAGAGGTTAAATAGGTCGATCAAGAGCATGGAAGGCTGAGAAATTCCAGACTAGATGGTAGAGTTGATGGAGGCGACATCCCACGGCCCCTCTTGTAACATGGCTGGAAAGAAAATCTGAGATTCACGCAAGCACATGCCTGCTCAGACTGACCTCTCCTGTTGTTTCCTGCAGGAGGTAGCAGTCAGCACTGTCAGATGCCCCTGGCGAGTCACACAAAATCAGGGTACAATTAAGAAGTCACTGAATAGACAAAGGTGGTCAATAGCTGCTCCTTCCACGGGCTGCGTACTATAAAGTGCTCAGAAGCTGGCCAGAAGCTTGCCTGATCATCATCCCAAACATTGGTGGCTTCAAAGGAGGACCACAGCTGCTTTGCCACACAATGTTTCAGATTCTTTCATCAGAAATTGTTGTTCAACTTAACATTTTTGCCAAGAAATATTCCGGTAGGTTCTCATGGCGATGACTGAAGTTATTTTGTCTCTCTTATTCGGCTGTGGGTATTCAGTTTAAACTATGCTAGCTATATGGTCTGTGCGCTGCCTGACAAATTCTTGAACACAAATGCACCATCAGTTATTCGCAACATTTACAATGGGTGCAAATGTACGAGGTAAACATGTAGGATTGGAAAAATATGTTTGACCATCCATTGACTATCAATTGGTTCCATTTTTACATTTAAAGCACAGTTTAAATATCCAGATCATCCTTTTTGGAGCAGATCTGCCAATCTATATCTGAAAACTGAATCCCCATCACACAAATCAAACATTAGGCTCTGCAGCGCAATTGTAATCTGCATACCTTAATAAAGGTTTTGGCCTGAGGACGGTCAAGCAGGTTTGATTGCCATAGCTGGGCTCTTGCTACGTAGTTAACAGCTTCAGCCAGTCTAGTTAATTTCAATAAAGATTGGAAAGCACAGCAGGCTTGATACTCACTTTCAACACCATCTTCCGAATGAATTATATTTTTTTCTGTACTCTGAAGCTACTTTGATGGCAAGTAGAACAACCCAAACATGAACCCAAACCAAAGCAAATCAGGCACTTGTACAAGTGTAGCAGTACCACTCCAGGAGGTGTAGCTACTCTTGGCTGAAAGGTGGTTTTATCATTGCCTTCTCCAATGGTGAGTTACTAATATACCTTCCATTAGCTTCAACCGCTCAGAGTCCGGGGTAAGACATTTAGCTTTGAACGAGATATGTTTCAGAACACGATGTATGGTTAGGAAAGCCTACATTCTTTCACCTTATTTTATTGACAACAGAGGGAGATATTTGTTGACTTGGGCAAGCATATTGGACATAGTAAAAATATCTAATTTCTTGCGCAAGTATTCTTACTCTCACTATTTAATGATTTAAGCTGTTGAGGGCTAAAATGAAATGATAAATGCAAACTACTAACAGTTACAATTGAGAAAAGGCACTTACACATACGTATTCCCACTACACCACTCCTTTCTGATCCTGATAGTGAAGGCAGGAGCATTGCTAGGGTAGGGTGCTTTAAATTACTTCCAAGCGTACACAGGGGAAGAGACCTCAGGAGGGTCAGACGTTTCCTAATTACCCTGTTGCTTCAAGTGTAGTTATCAGCTCCCTAAAGTAAGGGGAAGTAAGGTACAGCATAGTCCTGTTTACATGTAACTCACTTGAGACATACTTCTCTCTCATCATTTATCGGAAAGCACGCTGGTCCTTTAGGTACTCAAAACTTTCAGGGAGTGAGAATGAAAATAACTGCATTATCTGAATTGACAGATGTCAGGTCCTTGGTTAATCTCATTGCATACGGTTTTCAAAGGCACTGAAGGAAAATAAACACTAGTGTTCTAATCCTTTCACTTTTTTCACTTACTTTTAGAATCATATACCCAACCTTATTTTCGACCTTTATTATCTACCATGGTTCTATTCCAAAATCATTTGTATTACAGTGTAATATTATATTTACAAATATTCAAAAGCACCATTATCAAGATGCACTAACCTTGTATGCAGAATTCAGCAGGAACGTTGCACTCTTTCACCTCTCACCTTCTCCATCTTTAATCACATACACCAGAATATGAGGGCTAGTGGTACAAATGGGGATAATGATGAGGATGAGAGAAAAATACAAAGATTCCAGACTCCACCACTCTGACTTATCACTCCTGTTCATCAGACATGCTTTCAGGATATACTGGATCTGTACAAGGTGAAAAGATCAGATATGCTTTCAGGATATACTGGATCTACACAAGGAAAACAGATATTTTAAGTAACTTGCCCTAGTAGGGTCCTTGCTTATCTGTAATATTGAGTGGGTGTACCTTATTGGTAACTGTGTTTTCGACTGTCTGCACTTTGGTGTCAGACTTGAAACTTCTGAAATATAAATTTAAAAAATGAGTATCTCAAATATACATTGTCAGTCATGTGGGGACTTCCTCTATATGTTTTTCCTTCTCCTCTCTTATTTCTCCGGATTTGTTTTTGTTGTCCTTAGGACTCTGTGCCAATACCTCTGTCATCCAGTGCTAAAGTGCTTGTGCTCAGTTCCGAAAACATGGTAAAATTGACTTACACCTGATTGGCATATTTAATTTAATTATACGTTCCTAATAATGTGGTATACTCTATATCTAGGGATGGTATATTAAATGCTACTAGTGGGCACGCAGCACTTATTGTGCTAATCCGTTAAGTAGCCTCTTACAACTTGTTCCAGGTTTTTCATTGTGGCCAGTTTGCAGTTTTAAACTGCCAACTTGACTTGAGAAAATTACACCCTTGTCAAGCCTAAAACAGTCATTTTAGTACACATGCGCCAGCCATAAGGCCCTCAACAGCCCATAGCGCAGGTTGTATTGTAATTAAAAGTTTGAATGTGTACTTTTAGGCTATCCATGCTACACATGTTCTAATAGCAAAAAACTCACCAATTAATTTTTCACTGCTGTGAGGCCTATTTCTCACATATGATAACATTGGGTTACCTTCTTACATTTAATAATTACTAACCTCTGAGTGGGAGCAGGTGGTAAAGTCATATTTTGTAGCTGAGGAACACCTCTTTAATGTAATGTCAGATTTTGAGTCACAGTTCCACTTTTAAAAATTTAGGCCTTCAGTACAACCCTGGTGGTAAATCCCACTTACCGCCATGCAAGAAGACCGCCAACATACCGCTGCGGCCGCAGAATTCCGCTACAGGTATTACGACCCACAGTTTGGAATCCGCCACAATACAGACACCCACACAAGTCCCCCACACCAAAGGTCAGTGATAAACTGGTGATAACAAAACTGACACCGTCACGCCAACAAGAATACGCTCACACTATCACGACACATGAATCAACGCAGTGGTCTTTCAACCACGGTAAACCATTGGCGGTACACACCGCCGCGCTCAAAATACACACACATTTACAAAACACAACCACATTGGACAATTCGAAATACACACACCTGACACACATACACACACCACACCCACACACTCACAACACCATAAAACACACACCCACATCACCCACAAACCCTTACTACCAGAATTTTGAAAAAAGGCCAGAGAGAGAGACTACCTAAAACAACACCAGCATCCACAGACACACAACACCATCACTTACACAACATCCACGCACCTCAAACAACACACACCAACACATCCCCTCACACATCACAACAGATACCACCTCACACATCACCCACACCACATCATGGCACCTCAAAAACTCTACAGGTTCTCTGAGGAGGAGCTCAGGGTCATGGTGGAGGAAATTGTCCGGGTAGAGCCACAGCTATTCGGAGCACAGGTGCAGCAGACCTCCATTGCAAGGAAGATGGAGCTATGGCACAGAATTGTCAACAGGGTTAACGCAGTGGGACAGCATCCAAGAACACAGGATGACATCAGGAAGAGGTGGAACGACCTATGGGGGAAGGTGCATTCGGTGGTATCCAGACACCAGATTGCTGTACAGAGGATTGGCGGTGGACCCCCACCTCCTCCCCCACAACTGACAACATGGGAGGAACAAGTCTTGGCAATTATGCATCCTGAGGGCCTCACAGGAGTAGCAGGAGGACTGGACTCTGGTAAGTCAAATCTTTACTACTTTATCCCCCACACCCCACCTGCATGCCATCACATACTCCCACCCTCACACCCATCACCCCAACAACCCACAGATACCCCCCAACACAACCCACACATCTCAAAACCAAGCCCTGCATGTAACACCAATGCATGGACACCCATCACCAAAGCAAGTCCAGTACAGAGACTCACTCATGCCCCAAATCACACAAGGACCAAGCCAATAATGCAAGCACAGGAGTAGAGGGTCACTCACCCATTGCACAAGATGGCACACACAGATACAATAACTATCAATTTACATCCCAACAGGACCCATACCCAACGTCACCAGACAGGAGGTGCCAGACATATCCAGTCCCCCCACAGATGAGACCCACAGTGATGACAGCCGCTCTGCACGCCTGGATCAAGCTGACAAGCCCGGCCCATCAGGGACCTCCGGACAGACGGTTCCTCTGACACAGATACAAACCACCACAGAGCCTCCCCCCTCAGGAAACACCACCACAGCACCCACCCAGCGGGACCATACCTCTGTCCCCAGGACACGTCAATCAGCAGTGTGTCAACCACTACAGGGAACCCAGGCAACCCCACAGACACAGCACGATCAGGGACCTGGGGCAGTGGCAGGGGACAGAGTCACAGGATAACAGGGAAACTGGGAGGACTGCTGTGCGACAGGGGGAGGACAGACCCAGGGAACCGACACTCCACAAGGCACTCTCCAACATCATGGGAGCTTACCATCATTCCCAGGAGACCATGGCAACAGTACTGAGACCCAGCGGCTGCAGGAGGAGCACTACCTGGGGATCAGGGAGGACTTGAAGTCTATTATCACCACCCTGTTCACCATTGTAGGGGTGCTGATAGACCTTCTCAATACCAGGAGGGACACAGTAGCACACCAACGGGCCTCTGACACTAGCCTGGACGATGAACAGCCCTCCACCTCCACCAGCGCTAGTGGACAGGAGCCACCACCACAGGTAGAACAGGACACCAGCACCCCACCCTCTGCAGATGGAGAACCACCCCCCAAAGGGTCCCTGAGATCCAGGAACAATACAGAGAACATTGCCAAGACCCCCGCAAGGAAATGAGACCCCCCTGAATGTCACCCTTCTGTCCCACTATGTCACCCTGTCCATCCTTAAACTGCCATTGCTCCACTTCCTATGCCCCTTTGGACAATGCACCTGTGAAACAAATAGACTGGACCCTGCCATGGACATACCTCCACCATCACCCCAGCCCATTTTACAACCCCTCCACTTATTTACACAGGAATAAACACACTGCAATCACAAAACAATCTGGAGTCAGTCTGTGCTTTCACAAATGTGTAATTGCAATATCTAAGAATATAGCAATGCCAATTTACTTGTTCACATACCAATGTAACACACCTGTAGGCCAGGAGTAAACATAACAGAGGGCACAAAGTGGGACCCAGATCTGTGAAAGGGAAAGTCAAAGTGACAAGTCAGTGTCCATACACTGAGTGAAAATGACACACTTATGATAGCTCCATCAATAGTATGAGATGTGGGAAGCAGTGACATCTTCTTAACTGTGTCTCACTGGAAGTATTGCATGATGATGTTGTTTCGGTTGTCGATATCTTCTTCTGCCTCCTCTTCTTCACTGTCCACAGGCTAAACAGCTGCCACAAGACCACCATCTGGCCCATCCTCCTTCTGAAAAGGCAACTGGTGTCGCAAAGCCAAGTTGTGCCACATACAGCAGGCCACGATTATCTGGCACACCTTCTTCGGTGAGTAGTATAGGGAACCACCTGTCAGATGGAGGCACCAGAATCTGGCCTTCAGGAGGCCGAAGGTGCATTCGATTATCCTCCTAGATTTCCCATGTGCCTCATTGCAGCGTTCCTCTGCCCTTGTCCTGGGATTCCTCACTGGGGTGAGTAGCCATGACAGGTTGGGGTAACCAGAATCACCTGCAAATGTTGAGGGACAACTGTTAGACACACACTAACCCTTAGGGACAACCCCATACCCAGACATCTATGCCAACTCTATTGAAACTTTGGCCTCACCTATTAGCCACACACAGTGCCTCTGGAGTTGCCCCATCACATAAGGGATGCTGCTATTCCTCAAAATGTAAGCGTCATGCACTGAGCCAGGATACTTGGCATTCACATGGGAGATGTACGGGTCTGCCAAACACACCATCTGCACATTCATCGAATGGTAGCTCTTCCGGTTTCTGTACACTTGTTCACTCCGGCGGGGGGTACAAATGCCACATGTGTACCATCAATGGCACTAATGATGTTGGGGATATGTCCCAGGGCATAGAAATCACCTTTCACTGTGGGCAAATCCTCCACCTCAGGGAAAACGATGTAGCTGCGCATGTGTTTCAGCAGGGCTGACAACACTCTGGACAACACGTTGGAGAACATTGGCTAGGACATCCCTGATGCCATGGCCACTGTTGTTTGAAAAGACCCTCTGGCCAGGAAATGGAGTACACAGGACCTGTATTAGAGGGGGTATCCCTGTGGGATGGCGGATAGCTGACATCAGGTCTGGCTCCAACTGGGCACACAGTTCCAGGATTGTTGCACGATCAAGTCTGTATGTGATTATGATGTTTCTCTCTTCCATTGTCGACAGGTCCACCAGGGGTCTGTACACCGGAGGATGCCGCCATCTCATCACCTGCCCCAGCAGACGTGCCCTACGAAGGAGAACAGCAAGCAGAGAGTCATCCAACACTGAGGTATCACAATGTGTTATTTGCAGAAACGTTATTAATCCGCAGTGTGCCAGTATCTGTCTGTATTCCCGGCCTAGATAGGTATAATGCAGTTATTATCCATCCCATGTGGCCCCCTGAAATGGTGGCTGCCTGACCTATAAGGTGGGACAAGGGAATATGAGGTAACTGCGCTGACGTTGTACACCATTGCGGTGGGCAGTCGAAGACCGCAGAGCAATTCTGCATTGGTTAACATTGGGCCCTATGGGTCCCAGAAGCCAATGACGATGTGAACCGGCGGTGACGGTACGCACCGCCGCGGACGTGACCACAATTTTCTGTCTGTTCACTCACTTGATAGCTGACCTTCAACAGGAGAGGACCTACACTGCAAGTGCTGCTGTGACCTGTGTCTGGAAGCGACGATGGCTACAGTGTCTGGGGAAGGGGCCCCTGCCTTCACTTCGGAGGAGTTGGAGAAACTAGTAGATGGGGTCCTTCCCAGTAAACACAACTGTACGGTCCTCCAGACAAACAGGTGAGTACACTGTGAGCATGGTGGATAGGCAATGCCTACTTTGAGTGGTGTGGCTGGAAGATACATTGGGGGGGACTGAGGCCTGCATGTGTGGATGCTGAGTGTATGTGCGTCGGGGAATGGGTGGGAACTGGTGGGCAATGAGTATGACGGTCTGGACAGGTAAGTAATTTCCTTTCCCCCTGTACCATTCCTCTAGGTCAGTGCTCACCAAAAGAAGGGTATTTGGCGTGTCATCACAAAGGACGTCCGGACCCTGGTGGTCTACCACAGATGGAGCACCCACTTCCGTAAAAGATGGGAGGACCTGTGCCGCTGGAGCAAGAAGACGGTGGAGGCTCAGCTGGGGATGGCCTCCCAATGTGGAAGGGGTGCCTGTCGCACCATGACCCCCCTGATGTTCCGGATCCTGACGGTGGCCTACCCAGAGTTGGATGGGCGCTTGAGGGCCTCACAGCAGCCACAAGGCGGTGAGTACACTCTCATTCAGCTGACTCTGCGTGCATTACGAGGTGTCTGGGTGGGGGAGGTGGGCAGTGGGTTCCCCTAGGCCAGGGCGAAATTGGTAGGCAAGGTCCCTTGTGAGGCAGGCTATGTGGCACCCCAACCCCACTAGTGGTAAGAGCCATCTACACCTAGTCAGGCTCCTGTGACTTCCAGGTGTGGAGCAATTGGGCTTAGGCCTCGTACCCCATGATCAGGTGAAATTTCTAGGTACTGTTAGTACATGGCGTAGTGCAGAGGGCTGCTCCATGTGTGTTGTGTCTGCCAACGGTAGTGGTGTTGCATGCACTGAACATGTCTTTCTTCTGTCTTCCCCCCCTTTTTGTGGTCTCCATGTGCTTGTGTGCAATAGCATCATGAGGCGGAGGATCATTGGCACTGGAGCAGGAGGGAGCTGCAACCCACTTGGCCCTGAAGGGTTAAGCAACGGAGTCTGAAGCCACCAGTGGGACAGAGGGCGAGGGGAGCTCCACGGCGGAGACAGGAGCAGACACCAGTGACAGCGACTCCTCCTCTGTTGGGAGCTCCCTTGCGGTGGCGGGCACCTCTGTGCCCACCGCATCAACAGGTACAGCCGCCACCCCCCTACCAGCACCGCCCTCCCAGCAGCCCCTCGGCGTGTGTCCCATGCCCGCTTACCCAGGATGGTGGGCATCTCCTTCACCCCAGGCACCTCAGTCCCTGCCCCAGTCAGCCCTGCTGCCCTCAGTGAGGAGGCTATTGACCTCCTGAGATCCCTCACTGTTGGGCAATCTACCATTGTGAATGCCATCCAGGGTGTTGAGAGGCATTTGCAGCAAACAAATGCAGACCTGGAGGGCATTCATTCTGGCCAGGCATCCCAACAGAGAGCATTTCAGGCTCTGGCCTCAGCACTGATGGCAGCCATTGTCCCTGTGTCCAGCCTCCCCCCTCCAACTTCTTCCACCCAGACCCAATCCCCTGTACCTCAGCCTATCCCAAGCACACCATCAGACCAGCATGCACACACATCTACAAACAAGAGTGGGCATGGCAAACATAAGCACCACACATCCCACAGGCACTCACACAATCACCATACCCATGCAGATATACCAACATCCACTGCCTCCACTGTGTCCCCCTCCTCCACATCTCCCTCCCCCTCCCTGTCTTGTCTCCACTCACACCTGCATGCACTACATCCTCAGCCACTACCTCCATCACCAGCACGCCCATCACCACACACCGCTCACGTGCAATCACCACCCCCACTACCATTCACACATCCCCTGTGTCCTCTCCCAGTGTGTCTGTGAGCCCTCCACCCAAAGTACACAAACGCGGGCACACACCCACTCAACAGCCATCCACGTCACAACAGCCTCCGGCCCATGCACCTTCACCCAAATTCAGCAGACGTACACCTCCTACAACCACTACCTCTTCATCCACTCCCAAACCCCCTCCATCTTCCCGTCCCAGTGTGTCTACAAAACTCTTCCTGGCTAACATTGACCTCTTCCCTACACCTCCCCCCCGTCCTTCCACTAGGGCCAGGCTTTCCAGGTCCCAGCCCAGCACCTCAGCCACCAAATCCCCAGGCACAGTGGTGCCAACAACTGCAGGTCATGGAGTGCGCCGCCCATCAGGGCTGCCAATGTGCCACGTAGCAAGGGCAAGGACATTCCGCCACCTGCCAAGGTGAAAAAGGTGCCCATATCCCGGAGGTAGAAGCCGAAACTACCAGCCACCAAGGGCTCAGCTAAAACAAAAGGGGATAGTGGCAAGACAACTGCGGCACCATCAAAGGTGAGGAAGGGCCAAAAGCAGAAGAGCAGGTCAGGAGAGGGCATGGTGGCACCGACTGAAGTACCAGTGTCACACCTTCTGTCCACGACCACGCCAACCTCTACGGCGGTGAACACCGCTAGCTGCCCCGCCACCACAACCGCCACCTGCACCGCCACCTGCACTGCCACTTGCCCCGCCTCTGGCATGTCTACAGCCTCATCGACAGTCCCCAGCCTCTTACCCAGTGGGCAGCCATCTGAGGCTGCAGGAGATGTCCTGCTTTGTCCCTCAGCAGGTGCTGGCCCATGCACCGCTGGCAGCACCGCCGCCACAGACACCCCTGCCAGCACAGCCGCCACAGACACCGCCGCCAGCACCGCCACCACAGGCCCGCAACATCCTCGGACAGTGGCACCACCGCTGACATAGCTACCATTTCCAGTGGTCAGTCGTCCGAGGCTGGAGGAGAGTTCCTGGACCCTGGGCAGCTTTCATGAGGCATGACTTTCATCACTGTTTGCAGCTGCAGGTGGAAGGCGAAACTGCAGCAGTGTGGGGTATGTCGCTGCCTCCATGGCGTATCATGTTACCTGTACCTCGCCAATCTCGTGGCACGCACATCCAGGTGAGGGAATTTTACCGGCCACACTGCACGTAGAGCAATCTGGGCACCATGACCCCTCCAGAACAAGTGGAGTATCACATCCACTACCTCAGTCCTTAGCAGGATGAAGCACTCTAGGCACAATACCCCCTCCAGAACCAGTGGAGTATCACACCCACTACCCCAGTCCTTGGCAGGATGAAGCACTCTGGGCACAAGGCCCCCTCCAGAACCAATGGAGTATCACATCCACTACCTCAGTCCTTGGCAGGATGAAGCACTCTGGGCACAAGGCCCCCTCCAGAACCAGTGGAGACTGTTATCCACTTGAAAGACTGTGGCTTTGCACTCCCCAGGATAGAGCAGTTGGCATACCACCCACTGGAGAGACTTGAGAGACTGTGGCTTTGCACTCCCCAGGATACAGCAATGGGCATGGAGCCCCCTCGTGCAGCAGTGGCATTGTGCGTTCATCTGGTTGAGGTGCCCCCCCTCCCCCTGAGGTACTTGTATATTTTCGATCTGATGCCCCCGCAGTGTTCTCTTAGTTTCCAGTCAGGTATCATGAGTGGGCTTCGCCAATGCATTTTGGGCCCAGTGGTCCACGGACAATGATTGGTACACCATCTGGACTTGAGTAGTTGGTGCACATATTTGTATATACTGAATTTTGATTTTTGACCATTAGATTTTTCATGATTACAATTGTTACAATCATTTCCTTTTGTCTTTGCGTTCTTCCAGGGGGTGGGGGGAGTGTACATGTAATGTTGCTGCATGTATTTGTGTGTATGGTGTTGTGGGTGAGGGTGGGGGTGTTGCGTGTTGCGTGTGTGTGTCACTCTCTTTCTCCCCCTCCCCTGTGTTGTAGGTGCAGTACTCACCGTGGTCGTCGCCGCCGCCGATCATACTCCTGGTAGAAGAGCATGTACACCAACATTGGTAACACCTATAGTTCTGGCTCCATGGCGTCCTGGTTCCTCATTGGGTGTTGGGAGGTGCGTGGATTCCCTTCTGTGTACTGTTTCTGCCGTGCTTTGGATCACGTTGGTTCTGCCCCGGAAAAGGCGGAGGATAGGCGTCTTGAAATTCAGTGGACGGTATTTTGTCTTCTGCCTGTTTGTTGGCGGTTACCGCTGCGGTGTTTATTTGTACCGCCATGGCGGTCGGAGTGTTGAAGTGGCTGTCTATGTTGGCGGTTTCCGCCATGGTCGTAATCCCATTTTTTTTCCGCCGGCCTGTTTGCGGTATTACCGCCGCTTTAACGACTACCGCCAGGGTTGTAATGAGGGCCTAAGAATTTTCTTGACCGAACCATTTGGTGTCTGTACCCTGTTCCTGGGTCACATGATTAGGTGTGATTAGCAGTTGTCCTTTGTATATTCCTGGCAGACAGCCACAGAGTAGAGAGACTACATGTGACTGAATGGGCTAGCACTAGCAGAATGAGGGGCAGAGCTGTGCACTGCCCCACTTGCATGTCAATAGGCTGAAACTTGCTCACACACAAATAACTTCACACTATCCTTTTGTGTCTGCAGCCAGGCTGGAGCCAGAACAGGTAGGCAAGATACCATAGTTGCTTCTGAGTGGAAAGCCTCGAGAAATGTTTCCCTCTTCAACTGAGGCACCAGGTATGAAAATGAGACCCACTTTCCAGCTCACTTCTAGACCTACAGAAGGGCACTAAGAGAACTGGCTGCTGCTGTGGCATGCTGTGTACTTCAGAGGGACTGTTTTGCTGCACTAAGAAGGACTGATTTGCTGACTGACGCTTGCTCTGAACCCCAGAGGTCTGCTAGCTGCTTGAGCCCTGCTTTTCTCCTTGATCCCAGGACTTCCAGAGGTCTAGTTGCCTGGCCTCCTAATCAAAGCCTCAGGGACAAGAAAGACTGAAACCTTGACTTGCACCTAGATTCTGCCAGAGTAGGTCCTGACCCTTTAAGTGTTTCCCTCTCCATTTGTACACTCTTGAAAGTAATGCTAAAGGTGTCAGACAAAAGGTATGCAGTAAGCTCATCCGCAACGCACCATCCCTATTGATACCCCCTAGTACATGAGTATAAGTAAAAAACATGCAAAATATTGTTAAGTATCAAAGAGCGTGCAACTATACCATAGTTCCTACTGCAATAAGGAACTCAACGGGGCTGAAAGACAGCTCCACTGAGAAATTCTCCAAAAGGTGGTGCACTGCAAACTATACAGAAGACAATGTACAAACGGACAAAGCCAGTGTAACAATGTAAAGAAACAATATTTCCGGTTTAATATTTCGTTGACAGTCCAAAATATTGACTTTACACCACCCAAAAGGGCAGTGTAAATTCTGACCACAAATAATATATAAACAAAAAACAGAGAGCCTTATATCCTTGTAATCGTAGCGAGTTCATGAACAGATGATAAGTTAACGATAAATGGCCAGCCGGTGTAAATTTGAATCGTGGTTTGAATCTCGTTGTTCTTTAAATTTTTTCAGAGATCCCCAAGTCTGCCCGAATATCTTCTATCGCCCTGCTGTCATCATCTAAAGACATAAGTAACTTTTGATTTTTCCCACATATGAGGATCTGGATGAAGACTCACTGAAGGAATGGGAGGCCAATCTACAGAATGCATCCTTTAACATGATGCGTATATTAATTTGTCACACCGATAAGAAAGTTGCTAAACTCCAGAGTGACATTGAAACATTAGAAAGAGAAATTGATGACATCAACCAAAAAGATCTGGTAAAAAAGAACTATGAAATTCTTGAAAAAATAATTGATGATTACCAAATGTATTTAAGGGATAAAAAACTACGGAAAGTTAAACGTGACGATTTAGATTACAAGTTGGGCAGAATATATACCTTTGACCGCAAATATGACAATGTGAAACTCTCTGAACCCTCAACAACTAGGGGACGTGACACTGACGATACTGATATATCTAGTGGGAGCTCCACTTCTTCAATTGACAGTCGTACTTCAAAAGCAATACAGCTCCCCCACGACACTTCTAAGAGCAATTTTTTAGTAGAAATGGAACGGTTACGCCAGGGCACAAAAATGATCCGCAAAGACACAAGACCAGAAGGGGTGGGAATCGATGGAAACAAAGACACTGGCAGTTTGGGGGTCAGAACTAGATCCAAGAAAGACTAACACCCACCACATCTGGTGTAAATTCTACTGAGGGCGACTTGACTATTATCAATCTATCTGATCGAATCCTGAGTACCACTGAATGCAAGCTTTTGAGTAAGGGTCTTGGCTTTTGTCCCACCCAGACCAATGACCCCGTTGAAGTATTTATCGATCTGTTCAAATTTACACATCTTCTTAAACTTAGAAACTACTTTTCATCCGTACCTACCATTGACAGAGGCAAACTTCGATCAGAGAATGATGATGTAGCGACTCCTATCTTTGATACTGACTCCTCGATTCAGTCGGTCTCTGATCTACATGATGTACAGTTACTTATGTCTTTAGATGATGACAGCAGGGCGATAGAAGATATTCGGGCAGACTTGGGGATCTCCGAAAAAATTGAAAGAACAACGAGATTCAAACCACGATCCAAATTTACACCGGCTGGCCATTCATCGGAACTTATCATCTGTTCATGAACTCGCTACGATTACAAGGATATAAGGCTCTCTGTTTTTTATTTATATATTATTTGTGGTCAGAATTTACACTGCCCTTTTGGGAGGTGTAAAGTCAATATTTTGGACTGTCAACTAAATATTAAACCGGAAATATTGTTTCTTTAGATTGTTACACTGGCTTTGTCCGTTTGTACATTGTCTTCTGTATATTTTGCAGTGCACCACCCTTTAATGCAAAAGGTGCCCTGAAAGCTCAAATCCAGAACTTGGCACAAAACATTTTTGACCAAAAAGTGCTCTGAGAAACAAGCAGAGACTGGGATGTACCTGCTCGATGATCCTCCCAAGGTGCATCACTTTAGGTGTCCAAACTGTGCTCCATTGTTGTTGACCATAACTTTCGACTTTGCTGCAGTCTTGCATGAATAAACGTCAATGGTTGGTACTCTAGTCTTTTAGGCACTATTTTTCAATTTAAACATTACAATTTCATAAATGTGATTATATTGAATGAATTTTTGTCATTTTGGTGTCAATTAATGTATTCATATTTACTCTATTTTTCTAAAGTGGGGTGGGATTTTCCTTGTGTTGCATTTTCACTTTATTACTTTTTGTGAACTACATAAATACTTTACACATCACCTTTAAGTTAAGCCTGACTGCTTTTGTGCCAAGCTACCTGAGGGTTACGCCCTGGTTTATTCAGTGACATTTTTGGTTCACACTGATGGAGATTGTGTCTTTTGCTTGAGAAGGGCTAACACCCTCCTCAACCAATTTCTCGTACACATACATTCACTAACACTTTTCCCTATTACTTCAATAACTACCCCAAACATCATCAATATGCACTACTTGTGGAAGAGGGGTTACAATTTATTTTTCACTATTAGGAGGAAGGGGAAAGAATGCCCCAACTGGAAAGGGCATGCAGAGTACGATGGAGACAATGAAGGGTTGCAGAATCATGATAAGTGGTTTCAGAAAATGGCCATGTGGCATGGTGCCACGAGATCCAGGTCATCTGGGGAGAAGGGGGAAAGCAGGAGCTGCTCATCATCACATGATTATGCAGGTGAAGGGCAACTCTATGGCGCTGCACTCCCATGTTCAAGAAGGGGGACTAGATGTGCCCACATCGCTGTTCCTTGTCCAGAAGCTGGTACAGTACCCCCTTGTAGGATAACAGTTTGTACATCGAGGTCAACCACTTTTCATGGGTAGGCAGAGGGATTGCGTTACACTTGCGCAGCACACAGTAGTCCGCGCCTCCGGCAGATGGTGGGCTTAGATCCTGTGAGTCCTCTGGATTACAAGGGGGTGAGTGAAGGATGGCTCTATCAGTTTAGGAATTAAATCAAGAAGGAATGCCCGCATATCAAAGAGTTCCAGATTCTAGAGTATTCCCTAAAAATGGATGTTATCATGGCAGCTGTGGTCTGCCAAGTCAACAAGTTTCTGTTTAGTGCACCAGATGTCTTGATGGATAGACACAAGGTCCATCAGCTCGTCCTCAGAAACAATGAGATGTTAATCCAGGGCCCAACTGTCAGTGTCTCAGCCACTGAAATTAGGGTGCCTTAGGCAGGGTGTGCAGGCAATATGCCGTGCAGGCTGACCTCTCGATGGGTCAGGATGATGTCGCTGCTGGGGGGCCTAATAATTCTGCATGCCGGTCCATTCCTTGCGGCACGGTTGCATCCAGTGGAAATCATGGTGTGCCATGCTTGTGGTGACCAGAGTGCCATGGAGAAAGTGGCATAGCTTCACAGGCATGGCACACAGCAAGATGTTGGAGGGGCTGGAGCTGGGGTTGGAGGATGGCACATAGAATCATCAAAATGGGGCCAATGGCACTGGGGTACAAGATCTCCCCATTCCCAGGGCTCCCCTTCACCCACGGTAGTGCCTTCGCCATTCCTCCTGCCAACGTGGAGCTAAAAGGAGAGCGGCCATCTTGAATGGTGGTGTGACTCCTCCCCCTAAAATTAAGCCATGTGGAGCACATATGTTTTCCTAAAACCAACTGGCCGACAATGATATACTTGTCTAAAAACAATGAAAATTAACAATAACTTCCTCCTTCTGACATCAAGATCCGATGGATTATCTTAACTACTTGCATCTATGTAACCATTCATATGTCAAGTATGGCCAGTGACAGGTGCAATAATAGTTAGTGCTCATAAGTATTTGGGACATGTGAGTTCATTCATCTTGTTGGAGAAGAGCTGTCTCATACATTTTCATAGTGCCTGTTATAGATATATGTATTTTCTGTATACCCAATTACGAAAGAGCATGGGTGGCCAGTCGTTAAGATCTGGCTGCATTCCTTTCCACCAAAGGCTCATTATAACTCATTTAGATGCACATAGCATGAGGGACATAGGCTTGCCATTTCTGGAGTGTAATTGGAAAGTCTGTGAGTTAGCTGTCATAAGATAACATAAGCCGACAACCTTTGAATCTGGCTCTGAAAAATAAAATCTATTCTGTCTAGCACATATGTCCAATTCCTGTGCAATTTGAGGCATATCTAAAAGAGGTGACATAAGGTACCATTTGAGTTGCAGTCTGTCAGCACTTTTTTGGATTTTGAGCACCCCACTCTGATTTCTTATGGGGCATGATATACAAGTATGTAGGAATTTCATGTGACATAGCTGTAATGGACTGTCAAATGGTTACATATCCTTCTGTAGACTTCTCCCCATGCTTTTTCAGACAATACTCTTCCAAATTATTTCCCTATCACTGATTATCTGGTACTTTAACAGTAATACGTTCATGAGAAAAGAGTTTGTATTGGTTGGAATTGAGTTGCATGTTGTTTTCCCATAAGAGGTGCCATTCTTCAAATTTTGTGAGTATTCTGATAGCTGGATTCTTAATCAAGGGGTTAAGAGCTCAGTGTTAAATTAGGGGGTATTTAAACCATGCTATGTTCAAACTTCCTGGACAAACTTGTGGGCAGATTTATGAAAAGTGGATCTGCACCTTGTGCAGTGCCACTTTTCTTGCGCCATTTAGCTCCCCCCTAATGCCACCATGTGTGCACCGTATTTAAAACATGGCGCATGTTGGAAGTCAGGGTGACTAGCATCATTATTTTTTATGCTAGCCTGGTGATTGCAGGATTAGCATAAAAATCTGAAGCTAATTCTGCAAAGCACACTGAGGCCAATTGAACACAATGGGAACCACTTTTTAATGCCTGCACTTAGCAGGCGTTTAAAAATGCAGATAAAAGTGGCGCAAAGGAATCTCATAGATTCCTTTGTGTCATTTTACGGGCCCCCCTAGCCCTGGAACACCCCCTTTAAGCAGGCATAATGTGGCGCAAGGGGTAACAAAGTGGTGCAGTGCAAGCATTACCACACTTTGCAAATATGGTGCGCTATTTTTCCCTTCCAACACCACATTAGCGTAACAAAAATGACACTAATGAGGTATTTGAATGGCACTAGGCCACCATACATCTGGGCCTTAATGTTAATTGCCAACCTATCCTATACTCCAAAATCCACTCTTGTCATTGGGGATGAGTACAGATCCCAACCTGTATCATGCCTGCACTGCCAAGGAGTTTGATCATTACATACACCTTTTACTGTCTGGTATATTTTTTGTGTATATGTAAAGTGTACTAGCACCTGCAAGGGTATCCTGGTGCTGAGCAGTCGTATGAGCCTAGCCCTGCCTATGGTAGGTTGGTTGATTTAAAAGCCAGGTCTTCAGATTCATGAAGAATTCAAGAAGGAAGGAGGAGGATCTGATGTGGAGTGGGATGGTATTCCATGCTTTATGAGCGATGTAAAAGAATACCTGTTCTCCTGCTCTGGTTCTGTGAATGTGTGGGATGTGTGTAAGTAGGATTCCTGTGGAATAGAGGTACCTTGGTGGTTGTTTCATGTAGGTGTGGCCTAAGTTTGGTAGTGCCTTGAATGTCTGTGTAAGGAATTAGAAATTAGCAGGTCTATGTACAGAGGACCAGGAGTATTATGTGATGTGAGTTCTGTATGGGAGTATGGATCTAGTTGCTGAGTTTGGGGTGGTTTATAGTATTCCACTGAGGTACTTGGTGATCCCAGCATAGAGGATGTTGCCATAGTCCAACTTGCTGGTGACTTGCATGTGAGTGACTGGTTTTCTATTGTTGCTTGGGATCATTTGAACTTCGCAACTTCAGGGTGTGGAAGCAGGATGCAGTTATGGTGTTAACTTGTGCGGTCATGTATAGTTTGCTGTTTATTATTCCAGTGGTCCCGGCATAGGTGCGAGGTGTGGGTATGAGTCTGAGATTGGCCGGTCATCAGTTGGAATCCGAAGGTTAGTTGTTCTTGCCAAAGATCACTACTTCTGTCCTTTCTGTATTGAGCTTGAGACAGCTGGCAGTTCTCCAGTTAATGACTCCTGTCATTCAGGAACAAACCTGTTTCTTGCGTTTGCGGGTCTTTTCTGAGACGAAGAATATGAGTTACATGTCATCGGTGTAGGAGAGGATGTTGATGCTGTTTGTGCATATCATGTTTGTCAGAGACACACTGTATGAGCTGAAAAGGGTGGGGCTGATTGACAAACATTGAGGCACTCCGCAGGTGAGTTTGTGGGCTTCTTAGAAGTAAATTGACTGACTGATAGCTTGTGTTCCATCCGTTAAAAAGGAGCCGATCCATCAGAGCATGGGTCCTTGGATGGCAGTCTTGTGCAGGAATCTGATAAGGATAGGATGTGCGATCATGTCAAATGTTGCATAGAGGTTCAGGAGAAGATGGGCTTCCATATTTGCTCTGTCAAGGACCATGTGGATGCCTTCTATGGCTGCAGTGAGTGCTGTTTCTGTACTGTGGGTGGGCCTGAATCTGACCTGCTTGGTGCAGAGGGGCTGTTGGTTGCTGAGGTGATCAGTGAGGCTTCGGTTGATTAGTTTCCCTCAGACCTTTGTTTTGTATGGTAGGAGGGTGATGTGTCTGTAATTGGAAAGCATGGCGAGATAATAGGACTGTTTTTAAACAGAGACATGATGGTTGTCTGTTTCCAGGTGTCCAGAAGAGTGGCTGGGTCAACTGAGGCATTAAGTGTGGATGTTGTTACTTTGCTGATCTGTAGGAGCCCACTGGTGAAGTTGTGGTGAGGGCAAGGGTCACACGGGGTCCTTGAGTGGATGGACTTCATGCTAGCAGCAAGATCAATGGTGATGATGGTGGTCCATGAGGCCAGGGTCCATTCTTTGGCCATCAAGCATCATTTTTTTCAGATTGTGGATGTCATTCCACCAAGTATCTTAATTGTTGAACATGGTAGTAACATAATAAATGGAGAACCCCATTCTTACCATATTTAGGGGGTTTCTGAAATACATGTGTGGTAATTTCATGTTGTTTCCATGACCAATCAAAGTAATTTAGTACATTTTGGATGCATCCTATTTTGCTTCCTCTCATTGGCATTAGGCAGGACTGAAAACAAGTACAAAATGAGTGGGAATGTAGGCAATTTAATCCCAGCCACGTGCCCCATCCAGGAAAAGCCCAACAAGTGACATGACTGAGTATCTGAACATGTATATTTTTTACCCAAAGTTTTTTTTAATTTAGTATAACTTAGAAAGCAGTAGAAACGGTGAGTGTACTATTAGACATCGTCCATTTTCATATATCACGTGCAAGCACAGCAATGGTGGTAAATTACAGAATGCTGTTGATATGGGCTGCCCTTCAGGTGCAGCCTGTGGGGTCATTATACAAACATTTATGGAAATGGCCCACAATAATGGAACAGGTACTTTAAGATGTGGAGGTGATTGGAGGTTGTGCCCATAGCTATTCATTGTCCATCACCAGGCGTGTAGGGGTGCTCAAACCTTTGAGTTCCAGTCTACAGATATCTGTCTACTATTCTAGACTTTATCACATTTGATAGGGCAGCCTCTAATATACAAGTCCTTCAGCTCACAAACATATATCCAGCACTGCACGCCATTTGTCTTTCGGCAATGTTGTGTAGGATCCCCAGAATTGCAAAAAGTATCTCTTTTTGCCACCACTAGACCTAGCGAGCAGAATAGTAATTTCTTTCAGGGTAAGTCTATGTCCCCAGGGACAGAAAGTAACATACAATGGGTATTGTGCAGGGTTTCACTCTCCAAAAAATCACACATATCTCTCAAGATCATACACAAGTAGATGATAATGCTAGACATGCCCAGATTGTCTAATAAAGGGAATATCTTCATTATTGCATCTTAGATAAGTGGAGCGTTTGGGACTTTCCCATTTTGTGCACTTTGGATCTGTGGCTCTGTCCACATACGCTCTGTGTCAGGGCCCTAAACTGAATGAGATGGAATCTAGCTCGAATGGTCACCTCCCAAGGGGCATCAGGGCAACTTCTGTGTCCATATCTTTAAGGGTTACCACATCTGGTAATAGTTCAAATTGCTTTATGATTCCACCCTGCATTACGTCCCTTTGCTGGAAATACCTATCATATCCCCCTTATAGGGATATACCTCCTTTGACATGGTTCCTTCCCAAAACTAAACATATATTTGCAATCAAGTTATCATAATTTATAGATACTATTATTCAGCCAAGTGTTATTTTCAAACCCAAGTATGGTGTTGTGACTTCCTCCTATTGAAAAATCAATTTGAACTGAAGGTCCAGCAACTGTTATGGGGTAGGGTAGGATTCAGGTCCTGCAACTTAATCAAAGTTACTCTAAATCTGAGACCCTGCCAAATTTTTCTGGTCATACATTAAGGCAGGGGTCGTACTATGGGTGAGGTATCTGTATGCACTCCTCCTGCCCCATTTGGATTCTTGCCATACCTTTAGGCTCTTGAATCCTAGATACTAGGGTTCCAGTGTTAGGTTGAACAGCATAGAATAAAGCAGCCAGCCTTGGGCAAACCACTGCATATTGTTCAAGACACATCTGTGGGTAGAAATCAATGGTGTATGATTCATTTGTTAAGCCTGTACCCAACCACTAAAGATTGGTCTCCATCCTACAAACATAAGGGTTTTTATTCAGTTATGGACACAAAGGGGGTTATTCCAACTTTGGAGGAGGTGTTAATCCGTCCCAAAAGTGACGGTAAAGTGACGGATATACCACCAGCCGTATTACGAGTTCCATAGGATATAATGGACTCGTAATACGGCTGGTGGTAAATCCGTCACTTTTCCGTCACTTTTGGGACGGATTAACACCTCCTCCAAAGTTGGAATAACCCCCTAAATCCTTTTCAGATTTGAAAGTTGGAATGTTTTTTTTCCATGTTCTGTATACATTGTCTATCTTGTGCGGATTGACTTTTGTGTTATCGTCTCTGTTCCATCTCATAATACCTAGCCTGCTCTGGATCAACCAATCCTGGCACGTTCTTCCCCAATATATCAGCTAATATCCTGGTGTGTAACTAAAGAGCTACATTTAATAAAGAAATCAGGTGGTATGACCTGCATTGTGGGGGATGTTTCCTTGGTTTCAGTGTAATTATTTTTATGCTAAAGCGCTAAGGTGTGTTTTCCCTGTGTCATATTTACAAAGTAGTGCAATGCTTTCATTGCAGCACTTTACAACCCCTTGCACCACATTATGCCTGCATCAGGTATAATATATGCAAGGGGGGCGTTACGACACAGGAAGGCTTAAAAAAAAGGGTGCAGTGAGATTTACAACATTTCACCGCGCCATTTTTTCCATCATTTTTAATGCCTGCTCAGAGCACGTGTTAAAATAACGCACCCATTTTAATGAATAGGTCTTCCTGTTGTAAATACAGCACAACTATGGTGTTGTTAGGTGGGACAAGAGTGACACAAGAAAAGTGGCGCACCTGGTCTTCTTGGAGCATGGAATTGTCAAAACAACTCTGTTAACCCCATCAGAGGAGCGGAGCTCACCCGGTGCGTGCAGCAGCCCAGTTGGGCTGCACAGGGCAAGCGCACACAGTCTGCGCGTACACTGGAGCAGAGGAGGGAGGCAGCCGCTGAAGAGGAGGACCCCCCGGGAAGACCCAGGTAAGTTCTCTCCTCTTCACTTCTCTCCTCTACTCTCCCTTTCACTGCTCTCCTCTCCTCTTGGTCGTTGTTTGTGCACACTGGTGCACAAACAAGGACTGAAATGATAGCTTTCACTGCCTACGGCCCTGGTCTGAATTCAGGCCAGGGCTGTAGGCAGTGAAAGCTGCCATTTGAGGCATCTTGTGCACTGGCCTCTCTCGTGTACAGTGTGCACTGCACACAGGACAGGCCGATGCACAAGAGAGGACTGAAACAGCAGTTTGCACTGCCAAGGCCCTCTCTTGAATGTGCCCAATCTCGGAAGCGGAAAGCAGGGTCAGGTGCGGCTAACCAGGCCCAACCCTACTTAGCGCTTCCAAGATCTGGCGCATTCAGGATTCCGCAGTTCACAGAACACCGCCTCCGCAGAATTCCGCGGATTTTTTTTTTTACTCTGTGGAATTCCGTGGAGTTGTTCTCCGTGCTCTCTGCCCAGGTCTATGAAAATTGCATTTTGCATTTTCCCTTGCATTTAGGCTCTGAAGAGATTTTGGTTAGCCACCAAAATGAGTAGCTCATCAAGGGATACAAAGATATATATGGCCCACAACACTGACTTTGCAACCCCTGATCCCAGAGGTGGCAAAGTCAGTGCCTGGAACACAGCAGCATGTCACATTTAAAAATATCGCTAAGAAATATGTGTTGTGGCGTGCTTGCAGGTGGGTGTGTGTTTACCAGAGAAAGTGTGTGTGTGTGTCTGTGTGTAAGTAGGTGTCTAACAGTGAAATTTAAGGACATAGTTAGAGTGATGAGATTGCGATGTCACTTACGCTACCCCTAAAAGTTTGGTGAATTGTCGTTAATAATGGCCCATGATGAAAATGGACCTTTTGGCAACTTTGTAAACCTTACAAACAAAACCAGGAACCTAACCCTGTCACAAATGGGAGCTTATGCCCTCCAAGTTATATGCAACTTTTAACAGCAGAATTGTAACTCAATATACCGAGCTACTTTAATCAGAATGTTAATTGTGATCTTCAGGCTATACAATGGTCTCTGCAAAAAATACACTAACATAAATAAAATATAAATCTGTGACCTTATCTTACATGCAACTATCTAGAGCTGGTACATTAGCAACCTAAGGTATTTTATGATGCTACAAACCTGAGCCAGGTACTACACATGGATTTCTCCAGCAACTGCATTAACTACCTAATTTGTCTCATTAGTAACATGGGCTGAAATGTGTTGGATATACATAGAACCCTGGGTCACATGCTTTAATGATTCATGTCACAGGAGGAGAACAAAATTGCAAATTTTGCACATCTGCTTTACTTCACAAGGTGTATAACTAGAGAGCTCTGCAACTCTCTTCTGTTTTATTTGATAGCAACATTTTAATATCTCTACAGCTGTCCCAGGTGCTATATGTTAGTAATACCCCAAGACCACGGCCACAATGAGATTCAAAATAAAGTTTAGAGTATCTTGAATAAATGTAGTCCTAACTGTAGGCTTAGGACTCTGCTGCCCTAAATGGGACAGCATCATATTTACAATGTGCAAGATTTGCATCCATAAAAGGTAACATTGTAAAATAGCCAAAACTCTGCTCACCATTACATAATGGTGGAATCCTGCAGCAATGTCCTCTTACAAGCTGCATATGCTTTTAGGTTGGATTGCAAAGGAACAGAAATCTGCAAATTATTGGCTCTACTCTGCTGTTTGAGACTTTCTTAAGGCAAGTGAGGTCCTGTAGGGTGCCATGAGATACTATTATAATGAGATCTTTAGAAACTGATCATGCACAATAAAGAGTTTAAACCATCAGATTTCTAAAGCACTGACAGTTACAGATATGTGTAGAGGCTTTGCAACTATTGAAAGGGTTTTTTCTTTTACCATGACAGTTATACAATGCAGTAGGATAAAGTTTAGGGGGTGAAAACTGAAATTGCTACTGGTACCAATCCCATTGCAGCACTTGGCTCTCTGAAGGTAGCAAAGCAGATCAGTCCAAGGCCTACTAATGGGAGGTATTGTGGTTTAGTAACCTCATCTTGCTGGTATGCACCAAATACATTACAAGTCTATGTTTTTTCTTTCGAAAAAGTACTTTTATTACACACACTCTACTAAAAACTATGCATTAAACTACAAATATGTTAATTAGGTAGATAGAAACACCTTTGGTGGCACCCTGGTATCATCCTACCCCCACCATCTATACAAGATGCAGCATCGCTGTTGCAACTGGATTCATCCATTCAGTGAGCCTGGATTTTTTGCTTTTTTCGATCACTCAGTTTTGGAGATTATACTGTCCCGTGGTAATCATATGGCAAATGGACTGTGTCTGTTTACTGCCATTGTCTACCTTTTAAGATAAGGATGCTGCTGCACATCTAGGATAAGGGGCATTTGGCTGGTTGCACATGATCACATTGTATTGTATTGTAATTGTATTTATATAGGACTTACTACCCCTGAAGAGGAGTCAAACTGCTTTTCGGCGAGTAGCACACTGCTCCGGAACCCAAGAGGAAATAGTGGCAGATTAGTATAGGGAAATATGAGTACAGTATTAGTATTATTATAAGTTAATTTGAGCAGGATATGTGAGTTTGTTTGGTGGATTGACTAGAATAATGGAGGAGTAGAGGAGGGAAGAATCCAGAAGTGTTTATTTGGAGTTTATAGTAATAGGATGAGGCTTGGGATGAGAAAAGGAGAGATGGAGGAGGGAAGAGTATGTGAAAATGGTTAGGGAGATCATGGTAGCAGGGGGGGTTTTGGATGAGTCAAAGGTGAGAGAAGTGAGGGAGAATTTACTAGGGTTGTTTCGGAGATCATGGTAGTAAACTGAGGCTTGGGGTGAGTTAGGTGCAATCCAAAAAGCTTAGGCAGGGTTATTTTGGAGATGAAAGTAGTAGAATGGGTTTGAGATGAGTCAGAGTGGGGCTGGAGGACAGATTAAAAGAGACATAGGGTGAAGGGGGGACAGAGTAAATGTCACAAGAGAGCACATTTATATTAATTTATGTATTATATATATATATATATATATATATATATATATATATATATATACATATATATATATATATATATATATAAACATATACATATATATACACATATATATGTATATATTATTTTTATTTTATTTTATTTATTTTTTTAATTTAATTTAATTATTTATATTGTGAATTGTATTTATAGATTTTATTTTATGTATTTGTATTTTATTTTTTTCTCTAGTACAGTAGGACTAGAGTAATAAGTAAATAGATATGTAGATACATAAAAAGGGAATATATGTGGAAGGAATATAATAATGGGTATAATGATATGAGAAGAAAAGTAGTATTGTATAAACACAGACTTTCAAGATTTGCAGTATTTTAAGTTAATTAATAAGTCTACTTTTCTAACATTCATTTATCTTTCCTCAAACTTTGAATAGCGTAATGCTTATGAAAAGAAAACTATTGATCTTTGTGATATAAAAACGAAAGCAGGGATTCATAAGTATCTAATATAACAACTTATCTAGGAGCTATGCAATGACCTATGAACATGTAAAGCATAGAATAATATTCACATATACATGTGTATATACACACACACAAATATACATACACACATGCACACACACACACACATATATATATATATATATATATATATACACATATATATATATATATAAATTTAACCGTGAGTAAATATACATTTGTTAAACAGGCATAAAGAGTATGTGGATAATTTATTATTGTTATGAAACAATAACAACAGATATTTCTTAAAAAAGTATACATATCTAGATCATACACATAATCAGATTATAAATATTTATCCACACAGGCATATTCTGTCCATTGCTGTTGGTAGCCTTCTGAGGGCAAGATAGTTATCCATGGATCTTATATTTGGGGGTAATGAATTCCATAGTTTGGCTGCTTGAACGGAGAATGATGTACCACCGACTGTCTTTTTCTTGTATCGTGGTGTCCTAAGGCGGGGCGCCAATTTTGAGCGAAGGTTTCTGTGTTGAATGTATTTGGCTATTTTGTTTCTGATGAAAAGCGGTCTTGTTCCATTGTATAGCTTTGTGGGTGATACAAAGCAGGTTGTAGGTGGATCTTCTGGCAACAGGTAACCAGTGTAGTGCTCTCAAGGCAGGGGAGATGTGGGCTTGTGACTTTTCATGTATTAGTAGCCTGGCAGCTGAGTTCTGAATATGTTGTCGTTTTTTCATAATAGATAGAGATGATCCATAATAGAGGCCATTAGCATAATCCAGTTTGGTTAGTACAACAGAGATAGTAGCCTGCATCTTGTGTGGAAATCCGAGGTGGGGGAAGATGCGTTGCAAAGTCCTCAAGGGGATGAAGCTTGATCGTCCTAATTTGTCCACTTGGGCATTCATTGTTAACTTGGAGTCCATAGTAATTACGAGATTTTTAACTTCCTTGAATACCTGAGAAGGTGGTCCGAGATCGTCAGGCCAGGTGCACAGTGAGCCATCATTTTTCCAGTCGCCACATTTGAGTATTTCTGTTTTGGAAGCATTTAGTTTGAGATGGCTCCAAGTCATCCACTGATCAATGGCTCTGAGGGAACTGAAGATTTGTGAGTTTTCAATGTCTTTGGGGCATTCCAATTTAAGTAGTATATGTATGTCATCTGCATAGTTGAAGCATGTGAGTTGAAAATCATTGATCAATTCTGGTAATGACCTCATGTAGATTTTGAAAAGCATAAGTGAGATGATTGATCCTTGGGGACCCATGCTTTTGTGAGGAAGCGTTTGGACGAGAAGGTGGAAGAATATATTTTGAAGGTAAGATGTAATCCAGTTGAGAGCAGTCCCTTCTGTGCCGGCTTCGTAGAGTCTTTGAATTAGGGTGTTATGGTCAACAGTGTCAAAGGCAGCCGAGAGGTCCAATAGAAGTAGTGCAGCAACTCCACTGTGATCAACTGTGTTTTTATGAGTGCCGATTCAGTGCCTCTTCTTGGGCGGATTCCAGTTCGGTAGTCTGAAAGTATGGAATTGTCTTCAATGAATTGTGACATCTGGGCGAATGCTGCTCTTTCTATCAGTTTTTCCAGGAAAGGTCGATTTGTGATAAGTCGGTAGTTGTTGGGGTCCTGTGGGTCTAGATTTGTTTTCTTTAATAACTGATGTATGTATGCCTTGTACAGGTCTTCAGGAAAAGTTCCTGTAGTTAAAGAGTTATTGATGATTCTTTTTACAGGTGTGGCAGCAGAAGTAGATAAAATAATGTTCTAGAAGATGTGTGGTGGACAAGGGTTAGAAGAGCAACTGGAAGGTTTGCTTGCTTTGACCACATCCATAAATTCACCGTATGATATTTGTTTGAAGGAGTGCAGAGGCTGGGTTGGTTTATTCTTGGAGGGGATTTTAGGAAAGGCGTTGGTGCTGATGGTTTTCTTCTGTTTCAAATGGGAGTCCAATATATCTGCCTTGGTTGTGTAATGAGTTGCCAGTTTTTTTTATGAAATCTTGAGTAGTGGGATGATTTCCTTCCATGCATTTACGTTTTTGAAATTCTTTGAAAATTTGATAAAATTCTTTGTTTGCAGATTTAGCATTTAGAATTCTGGCTGAGTAGTACCTTTTTTAGCTATTCTGATTGATGATGTGTATACTCTGTTAAGTTTGTGTAGCTGAAGTTTGTCTTGAGTGTTGTTTGTTTTGAGCCAGGTCCGTTACAACCATCTGATTTGTTGCTTTATCTTTTAACTTGTGTTTCTCCAAGGTGTTGGTTTTCTTTTGACCTTTTTAGTTTTTCTGAGTGGTATTAGGACATCAAAAGCTTCCTGTAACCACTCATTAAGTTTTGGAACAAAATTAATTGTATCTAGATCTGTGTTGACTGTTAGTTGTGTTTCTAAGTCTTCAAAATCAAGTTTGCTCCATGGTTGATAGATGCATGTATGTAAGTTGCTAGTAGGTGTGTTGATTTGTGGTGTTTTATGTCATAAAGTTATCAAATGTTGGTCTGACCATGTGATTGGCGTGATGCTATGAATGGTAACTAGTTCAGGCTTTGCAAAAATGATATCTAGGATATGTCCAGCGATGAGTGTGGGATTGTGTACAATCTGATAGAGGTTCAATGTGACTAGGCCAGTGGTGATAGCTTTTGGATGGGGCATACTGTGAAGGTCAAAACAAATGTTTAGGTCCCCAAGAATGCATAGGTTGACGTATAATGTTATAAGGTTTGAGACTGCACCTAGAAAAGTGTCTGGGAATTTTGAGTTGTTAGGTAGAGGTCTGTAAAGGAGGAGAAAGTTACAGGAGGAAGTGGCATCTGATGAGGAGGGCCTCCCAACCTTGTATGGAAATGTCTGTTTCACTGAGATTTTTTGCTTGTTTGACTTTAATAGCTAGTCCACCTCCTCTCTTACCTATACGGTTTTGTGTGATGGTTTGATAGCCCAGAGGAACGGATTCATGCAACACTAGGGCCATGTCATCCCCCAACCATGATTCCATTACAAATGGTGAGTTAGGTTGTGTGTCCGTGAGCAGGTCATAGATGTGGTGCTTGTTTTTTTAGAGTGATCGAGCATTTATGATCAGGCATTGTAGAAAATGTGTGTTTGTGGCGGTGTGGTTATGTTTTGGAGAAGGGTGAGCAGTATATTTTGAGCTTGTAGCAGGTGTGTTGTTAGTTGTGATAACTGTGAGGGTCACAATAGTTTTGTTTTTCAATATAGTGCTCCCCTTCCAGCAGGCTTTGGAGGCATTTTGTTGGGTCTGTATGTGTTGATGGTGGACTCTGTGGCTGAGAGAGACATGAAAGATGTACTATTTTTTGTAGAGTAGCCTTATTATGTAATAGACAAGGGGATGTAAAGTTGCTAGGAGTAGCATGTTGTTTATTTTGTTTGCATCTATTTAGTGTGGAAGGAGTATGGGTTCGGCGTGGTGGAGGAGCATGTAGACCATAATGTTAGGCTCTAAATTGTGCAATGGTTGAGAGGCGAGTGAATGAATGTTCCTGTGTTGGGGTGCTTGTTGTAGCTGTTTGTGAAGACTGAAAATGTAGGGGTAAAAATTGGTCAGGATTTGTGTAGTCATGAGGGTGGGAGTGTCGGAACACGGCTGGTGTGTGATCTAAGGCCCGCCCCAGCTAAGTTACCTGTGTGCGCATTGTTACCATTGTGTGCCAAACCATCTTGTAGGAAAGCTCACGAGGCCGCCTGCAAAGTTAACTGGTGGTCTTGTTGTTCGTTTTCTTATTAAACTGTGCTATTACCCCAGGAGATATTTTATGGTATTATATGGCATATCTTGACTGTTAAACAAATGTTTGTTCCTCCATATAGCTGTTTGCTAGCGTTGTGTTGCTTCATTGTAGTAGTCTGAAAGAGACTACAATTCCCAGCAGGCTGTACAGCCACCATCTTGGCGTGGCACCTAGCATAAAACTGGCCCCGCCCAGCAAACAATGCTCACTATTGCTCTGGGGCTCCCTGGTGGCAGTCCGGTTTGCTCTCATCTCGGTGAAGACATTCCTAAGGGTATTATCCTCAATCCAGTCAGGCAGCTCTCTTTGCAGCTTTCGTGTGGAGTCTCTCCTGTTAACAGCTGCAGTCATCTCGCTCATTAATCTCCGTCTGAGCCTCTAGAAGAGTGTATTTCCAGAGCAGGCGGTGCTCTGAAGGTAAGATTATTCTTTCTAAGAAAGTGCATCTGGGTTTGATGTAGCTTTCAAGTTATTTGAGTTTTGTGTCCTGAAGTCTGTGTTGATTTCTTACAGGGTCACTTTGAGTTCAGCATCTTCCAGTCAGAATGTTTTCATACAATTAAAAGTGCAATGAATTCTTTTGAAAATATTGTTTAGCCTGCATCTAACTCTGAAGTCAAGAGCTTTATAAACATGATAAATAGGATTACAAGTTGTAGAGTTTTATTGCTGATTTACGATCTTTATGATGCAAGCATAGCGCAAGTGGGTGAATGTTGTGGCATATATATATATTACATTAAAGAAGGTATCATTAGACAACCAATTGCATGTTTATTAGGGAAAGGCTCGACAAAACCCACTGCTGAAAATCCTGGTGCCTTTTCATTTTCTCAATCATCTTTCCATACTGTAACTCCAAATTCAAAGTAATCTGAAACCCTTACGCCAGACTGCAGTTCAAGTCCATGCAGAATTGTCAACGTGCTTTGTATTGTATTCCTGTGACCTTTTTGTTTCCTCAGATCTCCTTCCCCGCTGATCCCATCCCACAACCTTCCCCTCATCAGATCCCTCCAAAAATCTGTGATATAAGAGCATTCAGATTTGGAGGGATCTGGAGGTGGGCCCTGTTGAGCTTCAAACTGTCCCCGTGGAAATGTAGCCCTGACAGGGAGTGGGTGTGACGGAAAGTATTATGAAAGTTTGTGCTATTGTCATGTGCTTATGTGTGTGGTCTATTTTGTTTTTGTGGAATTATGAGAGGGGATACTGATAAAGTACTTTTCTGTGAATGATTTGTATGTGAGTTAGTGCTGGTGAGTGGTGTTAGAATATTACAGGGGGTGTTGATGTGTTTTGGAGAAGTAAGGGGGATGGGTGAGGGTCAGGGGTGGTGTGTAAGTTTTGATCACTGGAAGAGATAATATGTGTGGTAGAGTGGAGGGTAAGGATTGTATGGTTGTGTGTAATTGCTCAAGAGAGGGGGGTGTATGTAGATGGTGTGTTGGAAGGCTTGGTTTAGGTATTGTCATGATAAAAGGGGGTCTGGCAGGAGCAAATAGAGGATAGTGCTATTGGTTTGTTTGAACAGGGAGTGTGCATCTGGATGGCTTAAAGTAATGTATAATGTAGTTTTGTGTTGTGCGGGCGATGGCAGGTTGTGTTATTTGGAATGGACAGATTAGTGTTTGGTGTGAGAATGAAGGTGTTTTATTGTTGTAGGTGTGGTGGATATGTGTATAGGTGTGGTATGTGCGGTTCTGTGTTGGTTGATGAGACTTAGCAACCTGTATGAGGTCTATTTGTGATGCATGAGTTGGATGTTTTGCTGATAATGTGTTTGCATGTGACGTAGGTGAGCGCAAGTGAGCAAGATTGACCACTGCTGAAACCTGGAGAAGCTCAATAATCTAAATCTCCTCAAAAGGACGAGTAATAAACCTTCTCCAATGGATCATTCATGTTGGCATTTTTGTGCAAGTAGTACTTTTTTAAGTTACTTTTTTTCAACAAGAGGAAGGGTCCCTGAAGGACAATGGCTCCTTGTTGCAGTTACCCCCCCACTTTTTGCTTGATATTGATGCTGACTTAACTGAGAGTGTGCTGGGACCCTGCTAACCAGACCCCATCACCAGGGTTCTTTCACTAAAAATGTACCATTGTTTCCACAATTGGCACACACCTGGCACACAGATAAGTCCCTTTTAAAAGGTACCAGTGGTACCAAGGGCCCTGTGACCAGGGAAGTTCCCTAAGGGCTGAAGCATGTGTTGTGCCATGGCAGATTGTGTGTGTTGGTGGGGAGAAAAAGGCAAAGTCGGCATTGCATCCCCCTCAGGGTGCCATGCACACAAAACACTGCATGTGGCATAGGCAAGTCACCCCTCTAGCAGGCCTTAAAGCCCTAAGGCAGGGAGTACTATATCACATATGAGGGCATAGCTGCATGAGTAATATGCCCCTACAGTGTCTAAGTCCATTCTAAGGCAATGTAAGTACAGTGTGGCCATATTAAGTGTATGGTCTGGGAGTTTGTCAAAACAAACTCCACAGTTCCATAATGGCTACACTGAATACTGTGAAGTTTGATATCAAACGTCTCAGAATAATAAACCCACACTGATGCCAGTGTTGGATTTATTAGAAATGCCCTCTGTATTTTACCCAGTTCTTCAGTGCAGGACTGACTGGTCTGTGCCAGCCTGCCACTGAGAGACACGTTTCTGACCCCCTGGGGTGAGAGCTTTTGTGCTCTCTGGGGCCAGAAAAACAGCCTGCACTGGGTGGAAGTACTTCACACCTCCCCTGCAGGAACTGTAACACCAGGCTGGGAGCCTCAAAGGCTCAGCCCTGGTGTTACAATGCCCCCAGGGCACTCCAGCCAGTGGAGATGCCCTCCCCCCCGGACGAGCCCCTACTTTTGGCAGCAAGTCCAGAGGGATAATTAGAAAAACAATTAGGAAGTCACTCCTCCAGCCTGACCCACCCCTAAGATGACCAGAGTTGAAGTGGCCCCCTCCTTCAGAAATCCTCCATCTTGCTTTGGAGGAGTAGGACCAATAGGGATAGGGATATACCTCCCTCCTCAGTGGGAGTAGGCCCAAGGAGTATGTAACCACCCTCAGGGACAGTAGCCATTGGCCACTGCCTCCTGACCCTAACACATCCCTAAATTTAGTATTTAGGAGCGACCCTGAACCCAGATCATCAGATTCCTGATGACCTCAAGAAAGAAGAAGGACTGCTGAGCTGAAAACCCTGCAGAGAAGAGGACACAACAACTGCCGCGGCCCCAGCCCTACCGGCTCGTCTCCTGCTTCAAGAAGCTGCAAGAAAAGAAGCAACGCATCCTGCAGGACCAGCGACCCCTGAAAAGCCTCCAGGGGACAGCCTGCCTCACTCAGGACCAAGAAACTCCTGAGTACAGCGGAACTGTCCAAAGAAAAGACCAAGCAACCAACTCTAAAGGGACACTCACCTCTCTCCAGAAGCATGAGTCTAACTACTCTGCACCTGATGGCCCCAGCCCAGAGAAACCAACTATCTAAAGAGGACCCCTGGTGACTCCGACGACCTGTCCACCCTGGGCTGACTTCTCTGCACCCCCGATGCCGCCTGTAGAGGGAACCCCAAGGACCCCCCTGACCGCGACTGCCCAGGACAAAGATATACGATGCATGGAGAAGCACTGCACCCGCAGCCCCCAAGTCCATGAGAAACTGACCACCAGTGCAGCAATGACCAGCAGGCAGCATTCAAACTTGCCCAGTCTTTGGCTTGCCCAAGAGGCCCCCCTGTGCCCTGTCTGCAGCACCTAAGTGACCCCCTGGTCCCTCCATAGAGCTCTTTGCACACTGCATCCGGCCACCCCCGTGCTGCTGAGGGTGTGGATTTTAGGCCTACTTGGGGCCCCTCCAGTACTCCTCCAAACTCCCCTGGTCTGCCCTCCAACAACACAGGTTCTTACCTGCAAGCTGACTGGAACCAGAGTACCCCCTGTCTCCATAGGCATCCACGTTATTTTGGCTCCTATTTGACCTCTGCACCTGACCGGCCCTGTGTTGCTGGTGCTGGGTTTTTGGGCTTACTTTGAACCCCCAATGGTGGGCTACCTATGCCCTGGAGACTGAACCCGTACGTGTGGTACTTACCTCAGAAACTGTACTTTACTTACTTCCCCCAGGAACTGTTGAAAATTGCAGTGTCAAGATTCAAAATAGCTTTTTGCCATTTGAAAGAAAACTGTGTACAATATTGATTCTATTCAAAGTCCTAAGTATTACTATGCAAAGTACCTTTCATTTGATGTACTTACCTACTAAATGAATCTTGTGGTTCTTGAAATAAATTAACAAAATAATATTTTTCTTTATAAAAACCTATTGGCTTGGAGTTAAGTCATTGAGTGTGTGTTTTCACTTATTGCTTGTGTATGTACAACAAATGCTTAACACTACTCTCTGATAAGCCTAACTGCTCGACCACACTACCACAATTAGAGAATTAGTATTATCTATTATTGCCTCTGTCAAGCCTCTTGGGGAACCCCTGGACTCTGTGCACACTATGACCCTCATTATGACATTGGCGGTAAGTACTGCTTACCGCCTTGCTGAATGCCGCCAACATAACGCCGCCACACACATAACAATCAGTCACAATACAGCCACACACCCAAGTCCGCCAGCCCAAAGGTCAGTGATAAACTGGGGGAATCAAAACCCACAACGTTACGCCAACAGAATTACGCCCACAGCATTATGACCCACAAATCACCACAGTAGACATTCAATGGCGCTAAACCATTGGCGGTACATAACGCTGCGCTCAAAATACACACACACATACAAAACAACACCACATTGAACAATTCAAAATACACACACCTGACACACATACACACACCACACCCACACACCCATACCACTATAAAACACACAACCACACTACCCACAGCCCTTTACAACTACAATTAATTGCCAACAGAGAGATAGCAAGACCCCAGACAAGACCACAGACACACACCACCATCTCCTATACATCATCCATGCACCTTACATTGTCGCATGGGCTCTCATTATCCTAAATGAGACTACTGGATTTCTAGGCAGCAGGATCGATAACGGTGTGGGGGACTGAGTCTGACCCACGTGTAAGGAACCCTGTCACCCTAAATCCGGATTTTGCTCCGGCTAACTAGCAGTGCCTCATTTCTCCCACGGGGAAGAGATGATTGGGCAGCCAAGCACATGACATCTTTGGAACTTCTCATGGAAGTCGTGGTCACTCAGATCCGAACCAACTCTCTCATTTCCAGTATGATCTCATATACAAATGACAAAGACAGTATAAGTTTTATATAATGTTTTAATAAAACAACTGTATTTTAGATAATAAGGCGTGAGCCGCAATAACCAGAACCATACAACACAGTAGGATTGAAATAGTCACCAGGAGAGTAAAACATAAGAACAAAGCTATCATTGTGTCTATTAGTTTCTACTCTCCCTCTGCTTGATCATTTTCGAGCACAGCATGTTAAGCTTCTAACTTGCCTTTCTGAATCACTGGGGAGACATCAGCACTCATACCTGAGCAAAGGCCTGTGATCTTGGTTCAGCATCTACTACGAGGCAGACAGCGTCTAGTTGTGGTTCCCTGGTCGGAATCTCCCTCTTGCGTGTATTGGGACAAGGAAGTGATTTTAGAACTTACATGTCAGCGTGATCACAAAATGTCCCTACGCAGGAATGCCAAAGACTAAACTCCTACCACGTCTATCGGCAATGTACCAGACTGTATCCTTGACTGAAGCACAGAGTAAACAGGAATGTGTTATAGAGAACTCCAGTGCTGAAGTAGGCTAAACAGTGTGATGGGAATATAAAACAAGACCGTAGAACTGGCTATTTGAAAAATAACAGTACGAAGCCTAATAAAAAGCATTTAGAGCAAAGTGCACAGAGGCTCTAAGCTGCAAGCAAATGAATAAAATACATCCAGGGCAAAGTGCACAAAGGCCTAAAGCCTGCAGCTAATGCGCAAAGGATATGTAAAACTAACCACACTACACCCTCCCCTTGTCGGTAGCAAGTGGTTCCAATAATATAAAAGTATGCCCCAGATATAAACAATACATAAAAAATATATATATTTCGACAAGGTCAGAAGACTACAAAGTCATAAATTTAGCAAACATGTGACGATAAAGCCAAATTCAATATAATGTCAATTTATCAGGAGAAAAAAAAAAATCCAATTGTCAGACAGAAGCAATAGAACGTAGGAGCTCCTCCACTTCGATATATGTCACTAGCCAAAGTACCATGGAGCAGGTGTGTTCCAAAGCCCCAAGACCATTCAGGGCGGCACCCCGTGCAGGGCCCAAGAACGAGACAATACCATCTTCCTCCAGGAAGGGAATCTCATAAACTGACTCACGAAGCAAACGCAACCTTAGTGCAGAAGTCTGGGAATGAGCCCTAATCGGGAACATCAACAGATCAGTATCGACCACAGGAGGGCGCTGCAGTGAGAGACAGAAAGCCAGTGCATGTTCAAACGAGCACCAAAGGCACCGAAACACGGGTTGCACACAATCCAAAACTGGTCGGAATGACAGAGACCAGTCACACTCCAAATGTCCCAGGAGTGTTGCTCCAAAATGCTGCATCATGCATTCACGACACAGCTGCGCTGACGGGAGCAGCAATATAGGATCTCGTTGTGGCGGGACAGCCATTGCGAAAAAATAGCAACAATAGCAAGACTCCAGCCAATAAAGCCAAAGTAATCGGGAATCCCCCAAAAATGCTTCCGAAAATAGAGTGTATAGCCGAAGGTATCAAACCGAATATGGAAGAGAAGGTGTGAGCAAAACCAACACCAACGGCTTTGAAAAAATTTGCAATTCAAGCAGTGCTGGACGCATTAAATATACGTCTCACAAGTTCACCAAAGTGACTCGGAAAGTTAGTATTCAAAAGGGACTGTATTTCCGCTGATGACCTTGCCACCTGTAGTGCGTAGGTCTCGCTAGCAGATGTAAGGGCCGCATGCTTTTGAAACAATAAAGCCTTCAGTCAACTCAACTTGTCGAAATTAACCTTGGAAGTAGCAATATGAGGCCAGATGTCCGCTACCTCCCTAATTTGAGTGGGGGGAAACAACACATTCCCGCAGCACGTAACGGCCTTGGTGACAACGACAACGTAAACTATTCCGGCACGCATGCCACAGCAGCGTTCGCTGTTAAGAACAATGTAACTGCCGTTAGAAAGCACCTGGAAAGTGTTTTTAATAACCGGGACTGGAACTCCCTTCAGATAACACGCTAAGTTAGCAATCGAAGCATTACACGCTCCATGCACGGACAGCTGTTTACAAACCATGGAATGGCCGACAGAAGTTTCGCATTCACTACCGCTAAGAAAAACCTCCCTCAAACCATTAATACATCTGTATAGAAAGGGAAGCTCCCACACCTCGTGTATGGAACTGTCTCCCAACCGTTCATATCTACCCACCGGAATGTGCTTCAAACAAGAAGTAAATTGCAGAGTGGAGATAGGCAGATTAATTACCCCATGAATCAACCACTCAGCTGACGGAATCTCAGCAACCGTGAAAGGCAGTTTCTCCAATTTCTCAATATTCAACATGACATACGTCGCTTCCTTTTTAGCCATCAGCTGTTGTTGACGAGTTAAATTAAAGGAGACAAAGATCTCCCTGGCACGAATGTGCTGCCACGGAACACGACCTGCCTTCATGGTCTGAAGAGTCCAACCCAGCTGCATGATGGACCGCGTCTGACTCTGCCCATGATATAAAGAAGACATATCTGATTTAATAATGTCTATAGCAGAGGAAACGATGCTGTCAATTCTGTAAACATGGTCAGAAAGGGTATGCATGCCATTATCCACAACAGATAAAGCCTGTATCAGGTTTTCCTGATCAATTTGCCTCAACCGGGCCGCTGCCTCCTGTTGTGAAAGCTTCCAAATCTCATTATATACTTCGTATAAAAATCGTTTCTTCCGTGGTACCTTAGGTCCTGCTAAAAAATCTTGTAAGTCAGTATCATTAGACAGTAACGTGAGATGTGATTTAACTGCATCCAGCGTGGATGACTTCAACCATTGCTGACAAAGTTTTCCCACGCTCTATGTAGTTATGATATCAGCATGTTCTGGTGAAATGTAGCGAGGGTCTGCCCTACTAGTCCTGAATCCCCTTGAAGAGGTGACAAAACGTTGATGACACTTATTAGTGTCTACAGGCCATAATAACCACCCGCCCGGATGTACCAATGAAGTGTTAAGCGTACCATTCTGGACCCAGTGTGTAAACTCACTAAACGTAGCATTAACATATCGCTGCCAATTGTTCAATTTGGAAGGGACAGGTATACTAGGCAAATTTAACTCTTTAATCGTTGCCAAGCTCAAACAGCTAGTCTGTTGTACTGTGTCATTGAGGAAAATCATCTACACAGGGATAATACATGCTCTAAATAATGTGTCCCTGCCTTGCATTTGCCAATTTTTCGTTCCCCAGACACTTTTTACATCAACAGTCTTAAACCAATATTCATACCCCTCAACCGAAAGTTTAGACACAAACAAATTGGAATACAGTAATTTAGTATTGGTCAATAACATTTGCTTATTAGCATACGGAGTAACTTTAAAATAGTAAGACTTAGCATTTTGTTGATTATGCCCAGAAAAATATGCAAATTTATCATAATACGTTTTTGAACTCCCTTGTGGAGGAGTTGGGCAATGTTCCCATTGCACATAATCAAATATGGACTTAGGGCTACTTGCTTTATGAATAAAGTGGTGTCCATAATAGTTGTAGCAAAACATGTCACCATGATTATCTCTAAATAGGTAAGCATCTTCATTGTCATAGACAGTATAATATTGCTAGTCTGTCAGCATAGAATCTACTGTCTTCACATCCCAATCATCAGAAACAATGCCTGGTATAACTATATCATTCATTGATAACTTGAGAACATACGGTATTTGAATCAATTCTGTGGGACCATGTATATCAAACATCACTTTATCCCACACAATCCCATCCGGAATCGGTATTGCAGAAATGTTTACATTGGACAAGTCTCTGCGAACCATATGAGACGAAAAATGTGGTTTTAACACTGTCTCCACGTGCTCAATATCAGATCGTTCAGGAAGAAAATGACCATGTATTACTAGAAAAAAAGTAACCACAAATCCCAACCACAAAAAAATAGTCATTATAGCCATAAAAAGCCACAAATAGTTCCAAGGAAAAACAAAATATGTTAGTTTTAACCAACACAGCAGCTTACGTGGACCTCGGACCGAAAACAGTGAGGACGAGGAGCCTGACACAGCATCATCAGTGTCGTTGAAGCAGCCAGAGGCAGTTCTTGCAAAAGGTGCAACTGTGAACAAAGAAGCAGATGGAGGCTCTCGCCTAGGCACGCTATAAACCACATGTTCAGAAACATCAGTAGAACGTACAGCAACTTGATCAAAAGATTCCAAAGTAATCGTCGCCTGTGGAACAATCGCAAGATCATCTTCCACCCTCCCCAAGCTCGGAGAGGAAACAGCGTCGGTGTAAATCACCTTCAGCGGGACTTCTTCCCCAGTAGTGAGAGGGATTCCGGAACTACTGGGTGTCCCTCTTGGTCTGCTGTGCAGAATCGGCCACATGTTGTAACTTGATATTATCAATGGAAACAAAGCGATTTCCTTTGGCCCCTTGCAGCGGCGGTAAAATCACAGTTCTCGTGCCGCTAACCCCTAACACAGGGACAGGTGCTCGATGAGAAGGACCAAATTATTTCTTTACTGCGACCTTTTCACGCACTAGATCCCCAATCCTGGGTATCCAACCAATAGGAGTTACTGGCTCATCATTAATTCCTGAGGAAGCAGCACTTGCAGAAGAGTTATCTTCACGGAATTGTTGTAAATCCTGCAAAACAGTGACACGATCATTTATGTCAAAGGGTGTATCTGCCGCCTCCACACCAGGACCATCTAGATCAGGAACATACATTTGTGTTCCAAACAGGCACTCATATGAAGTACGACCCCCCAGGGACCTTCTAGGCAAGTTATTAAGTGCTCTCTGTACTCCATACAGGTGGGCTAGCCAACTACGACCCGTACCTATAACTCTGGCAATTAAGGATTGCTTTAAATCACGATTTAAACGCTCCACGACAGAATTTCCCTCGGGATGACATGGAGACGAGAATTGGAGTTGGACCCCCAACGAAGCCATGGTGTCCCTAAATGCCTTAGAGGCAAAAGCAGAGCCCTGGTCCGAATGAAAAGCCGCAACTGCAAATGTATCGACAAAGATGCGCAAATCTTTAATAACAGTCTGAGCGTCAGCTGAGCGTTGTGGCCAGACCCACACAAATCTGGAGCACGAATCTACAGCAACCAAGATGTATTTGTATGCACTGTCTTGGGTCAACGGACCACAATGATCCAAGTACACACACTGTAAAGGTTTGTTTGAAATTAGAAGGGGCGTCTGCTGCAGGCGTCTAGCCGACGAAGCTTTAATTTGTTGACAAACGTCACAACAAAGGACATATAGCTTTGTCTCTTTATAGAGACCAGGCCACCAGTAACGAGCCTGTAAAAGTGAAATCGTGGCAGCCACACCAGCATGTGCAGACGCCACCCCCTCATGTGCTGCAGAAATTAATCGAGGTCTCTCAATTTTATTGGGTAGTTCACGTACACCAAATCTTGGAATATTAACCACAGCATTGAACGCACTACTCAAGCAGTAACTATATTTAGAAGGAAATCCTTTAGGAAATGGCGTGCCATCAGCCGTAGCTTTTATGGCAGCCGAAATCTCTGTGTCTGGTTTGGAACTCGAACGATTCACTGCGGCCACAGTGGCAACAGCCACTGCCGACTTCGCGGCTTCATCAGCCAAAGTAGTTCCAGCAACGTGTATCCCAACGCGCTGGTGTCCAAGTGTATGCACAACATGGACCTTAGGAAGCGTCTCTTTCAGATCCGCAACCTTACCCCACAACAATTTGTGTTTAATGGTGTTGCCCTTAGAATCTCTGAACCCATTCAACTTCCAATAGTGTAGATATTCATTGAAAGACTGAACACAGTAGTAGGAGTCACAGACCAGCAAGGTTAAAATCGCCGGATCCGCGTGCTCCAATGCTAACAATAGAGCTTTGAGCTCAGCCAGCTGTGCTGTGCAATCTCCCAAGGCTTTAGTATAAGTATGTCGGGGGCAGAACACTTCCCCCTCCATATTGCCGCTCACCACCGCACATGCAGCAGAATACTGTTGTTTAGTCCCAACCGCTGGTTGTGCAGAGCCATCGGTATACATGACCACCTGATATTGGTCAATAGGCAATGTGCCAGCAGGAACTGGGTACTCCATTTCATATTGAAGAAATTCTTGAGTCTGCAGTTTAGGGTCAAATATATAATCTACATCAGTGGCTGTCAAAGACGTAGCCCATTGTATCCATCGCGGGTGTAAAGCTTTCGAATTAGGAACACTCGCTTTTGTAACAGCCTCTAAGGCCGGTATCAGGGAAACAACAATGATGCGTTGGCCCTGGGCAAGCGGTCTTTCTTTAATCACAGTCATCTGTACTGCAGTGAGTATTTTCTCAGTCTGTGCAAATCGTTGTTCTGCAGCAGAATACAAGTGGGACTTGTATGCAATCGGGACTGTCTCACCCTCATTAAAAGTGACATACGTAAACCCAACAGCCCCAGGTATCACCCTGATGACTAAATGTGTCTTATTGTCCCGTGTGTGTAAGTGTTTAACTGCTAAGAGATCAGTCTGCAAATCTCGTACTATATGTGTATGCTCAATCGTCCAAAATCTACTCAAAAAATTCGGATGAATCAACTCGTATAAGGGTTTTATACACATGACATAATCAGAAATTCAGAACCCCAACAATGACTGGAGCTTCCGAACCGTATTAGGAGGCTGCAATTGGGCACATTTCTCCCAAAAATGTGGCGCTAAGCTCTTGCCCTCTCTCGACAACTCATATCCCAGGAAAATGAAGCTGAGGAAAGCAATCTTCGATTTCTTAAAATAAAACTTATAGCCAATTTCAGCAAACCCCACAACAATGCGTGATACACGCCTTAGATGTTGCAGAATCTCATCGTCTGTCAGATATATGTCATCAACATATGATAACGCTTCAGGGTCCAACTCGTGCAGAATTTCAGTTACACGAGCCGAAAACAGTCCTGGGCTATTCGTATACCCCTGAGGCAAACAACAAAACTTTTTCTGAGAGCCAAACGCACTGAAACTGGTATAGTCCCGACTTTCGGGTGCTATATTTTGTCAGAAAAATCCATTTGAGATATCTAACGTTGTTTTGTATTTTTTACGCACTATATTATTCATAAGCGCTGTGCTTGTGAATTCTGTATTGCATATGTGCGTGTATGACCATTTAAATGTCTGTTATCCACCACTATCCTATATGAATGGTCCGGTTTAGCAACCGGAAATAAGGGATTATTCATCGGCGAGACACAGGGCTCAATTACACCCTGGTACTCCAATTGTGTAAGAATATTCCTAACCGATGCCCTTGCTTCAAATTTGATAGGATACTGCAGCTGCGGCTGAGGTTCGCCCTTTATTGGAATTACATGATAAGGTGATTGTCTATCCCACCCCACATTATTTCTATATAGAGCGGGGGCCTGTGCAAGAGCCCATATTTTACTATAGGACTCCGCTAGTTCTCACGGAACAAATGGTGAGAAGGAAGGTGTAATAACCTCTTCCCCCACCGGACAGTCGCGAACAAAGTCAGGCGACCAATCTTGTTCGGCCAGCAGAACGTCATATGATTTCACCATATGATCCCAAAAGATGGCGTGTACAATGCGGTCAATGTCCCCTTCTAATTGCAGAGTCACGTTATATACTCTATCAGGATCAGAGACTCGCATATAGGCCGTTTTGACTTGTATGAAGTCATCAGTTGCTTTCACCTCCAGATGCTCTAGAAGACTCCGGCGAACTATTATGACCTCTGCCGCGCTGTCTAACAGTGCTAACGCCCATGTCTTGTTCGTCAAGAGAACTCTCTTCTTGAGCGGCATGTCTAACTGAGACTGCTGCCACTTTCTTCTTTTTAAATTGCTGTTTTTGTTGCAGCGGTTTCTCTTCTTGTTTAATAGAAACCTCAGTTGAGCGTTGTGAATCCTGTCTTGGTTTCACGTACCCAGTTCTCCGCTCTGACTGCCCACCTCTCTCACTTCTCTTGTCCGAGGAGTCCTGAAATGAACGAGATTGGCGTGTATCAGTATATTGATATCTGTCAGGCGTCTTTAAATTATCCCTATTCCTGAGATTATACCTATTCTGCGGGGTCTCCGGTTGCGGAGACTGTCCCCCATCTTTCTTAGGTGTTTGCTGTTTCTTTTCCCAGCACTTTTTAGCACCCTCAGGCTACTGTTGTTTAGCATTATCTTTATTATTTTTACCCTGTAATTGGGGTTTTTGCGGTCTAGCCCCTAGGCTATCGCGACCAATACTGGAATACGTCTCTGCTATTATTCTCGGAAGTTCCCGCTCCTGATTAATCTGCGGAACGTCCCGAAGACGCATTCGCACTGCTAGTGCTACTGCCTCTCCCTTGAGATTACTCAAAATAATAGAAGAAACTGCGGCAAAATTGCCCATTAACTGCATGCCCAAATCTAAGGCAGGGGCAGCCCCATATTCATCTTGAATTTGTTTAAGCACTTCCGGTAAATTAGCTAATGTCGGTGTACCGTGTGCCATAGTATAGAGCGCGGCAAACACCGTGCCCCAGGTATTACAAAGGTCCACCGGAGGAACCATCCCATACGGCAAACACATCGTCAAAATTCTATGTTTATCCTGAGGTCCCGTACGGGGAAATACTGCTTCCAGCGTACTAATTTTTTGCGCCAGCCAAAATGGAGTCTCCTCATGTTTAGCCGGTACTTTACCCATAACTGAGTGCACAGTGGCCGGATTAATACCCGGAACCACTGCTTGTGGGTGCGCCGGAGCAGCAGGCGCTGCATTAGTATTCAATGCTTGCATGACAAACTGAACCAGTCTTCTGTATGTAGTTGCTAAGTCTCTATATAAACGACGTACGTCAGCCACTGCCAAATTAGCAACTGCAGGATATGGTGTATAAGTATCCAATAAAGGCCAGGTTGGACCATCATTACTCAGTGGACCTAACCTTACCTGAGCTACTGTGTGTGGGAGGGCGCCATCAAGCCAATTATGGTGTTCTTGATAAGAAAAAGGTATCTCTAAGTATGCATAAGCCCTGTATTGTCCAGGGACATTCGCAACAGTGTATTCGTGAAAAGTGTTTGTACCCCCATCAACTGCTGGAAATACGACCCAAGAATAAAAAAGTTCTGTTCTATAGGCTGCATGGGCATCCACCACAAAAGTGACCAGACCCCCTTGGACCGTCAGTCCATGTGCAATCAGATGTCCTGTGAGCGGTTGTCGCATATTGAGCGCTATATTCACTACATTAGGATTCGCCATTTTAAAAAATAGCACTAGGTCAGAGAAGGCACACCAATATCGGGGTTTTCCTTTTAAAGTTCAAGCTTGAACAACCAACCACTAGGTAATAGGATGTACCTATCCCGTTGCGGCGGAAATCCTCAGCCCCACGGACGTCTCCGCTTACGGAACCGAGTAGTCAAAATATATATGCGACAGAGAGAGTCAGCCGGACCTAAATATTAGAGCCAGACCAATCGTTGGCGGTGCCATGTCGCGTGGGCTCTCATTATCCTAAATGAGACTACTGGATTTCTAGGCAGCAGGATCGATAACGGTGTGGGGGACTGAGTCTGACCCACGTGTAAGGAACACTGTCACCCTAAATCCGGTTTTGCTCCGGCTAAGTAGCAGTTTCTCATTTTTCCCACGGGGAAGAGATGATTGGGCAGCCGAGCGCATGACATCTTTGGAACTTCTCAGGGAAGTCGTGGTCACTCAGATCCGAACCAACTCTCTTATTTCCAGTATGATCTCATATACAAATGACAAAGACAGTATAAGTTTTATATAATGTTTTAATAAAACGACTGTATTTTAGATAATACGGTGTGAGCCGCAATAACCAGAACCATACAACACAGTAGGATTGAAATAGTCACCAGGAGAGTAAAACATAAGAACAAAGCTATCATCGTGTCTATTAGTTTCTATTCTCCCTCTGCTTGATCTATTTCGAGCACAGCATGTTAAGCTTCTAACTTGCCTTTCTGAATCACTGGGGAGACATCAGCACTCGACCTGAGCAAAGGCCTGTGATCTTGGTTCAGCATTTGCAACGAGGCAGTCAGCGTCTAGTTGTGGTTCCCTGGTCGGAATCTCCCTCTTGCGTGTATTGGGACATGGAAGTGATTTTATAACTGACATGTCAGCGTGATCACAAAATGTCCCTACGCAGGAATGCCAAAGACTAAACTCCTACCACGTCTATCGGCAATGTACCAGACTGTATCCTTGACTGAAGCACAGAGTAAACAGGAATGTGTTATGGAGAACTCCAGTGCTGAAGTAGGCTAAACAGTGTGATAGGAATATAAAACAAGACCGTAGAACTGGCTATTTGAAAAATAACAGTACGAAGCCTAATAAAAAGCATTTAGAGCAAAGTGCACAGAGGCTCTAAGCTGCAAGCAAATGAATAAAATACATCCAGGGCAAAGCGCACAAAGGCCTAAAGCCTTCAGCTAATGCGCAAAGGATACGTAAAACTAACCACACTACAACATCACACACCCCAACACATCATCCCACACACCCTCACCCACACACACTCACACTACACCCATGGCACCACAACAATACCTCAGGTTCTCTGAGGAAGAGCTAAGGGTCATGGTGGAAGAAATCATCCGGGTAGAGCCACAGCTATTCGGATCACAGGTACAGCAGACATCCATTGCTAGGAAGATGGAGCTATGGCGGAGGATCATGGACAGGGTCAACACCCTGGGATAGCACCCCAGAACAAAGGATGATATCAGGAAGAGGTGGAACGACCTACGGGGGAAGGTGTGTTCCACAGCATCAAGACACCAAATAGCTGTACAGAGGACTGGCGGTGGACCCCCACCTCCTCCCCCACAACTAACAACATGGTAGGAGCAAGTGTTGGCAATCATGCATCTTGAGGGCCTGGCAGGAGTAGGAGGAGGACTGGACTCTGGTAAGTCAACTATTTACTACTTTCACCCCCCACCTGCATGCCATCACATATCTCCACCCACACCCTCACTCCCATCACTCTACCACCTCCTACACACCTCACCATCACAACCCACCCCTACCAATACCAAACCCTGCATGTAACACCAGTGCACAGACCCCCATCACAGACCTGCATGGACACCCATCACTAAAGCATGCACACTAGAGAGAAGCACCTAGCCCACCAAATAACTACTCACACAAGGCAAAGCTGCTAGGACAATAACAACCATAGAGGGCAACACACCCATGCACAAGATGTCACACACAGAAACAATGACACTGCAATTACATCCCCACAGGTCCCCCACCCAATGTTACCGGAGAGGAGGCGCCAGCAGCATCCAGTCCACCCCCAGAGGAGGCCCACAGTGATGACTGCAGCTCTGGGCACCTGGATCTCGATGACCAACCTGGCCCATCAGGGATCTCCAGATAGTCAGTTACCCAGCCACAGTCCCATACCACCACAGAGCCTCCCCCCTCAGGAAACCCCACCACAGCACCCACCCAGCGGGTCCATCCCTCTGTCCCCAGGACACATCAATCAGCAGTGTGTCCACCACTACAGGGACCCCAGACCACCCCACAAACACATGACGATCAGGGCCCTGGGGTCAGTGGCAGTGGGCACACAGTTCAGGGGACAGAGGCACAGGAAAACAGGGAAGCTGGGAGGACTGCTGTGCGACAGGGGGAGGACAGGCCCAGGGAACCGACTCTCCAGGAGGCACTCACCAACATCCTGGGAGCATACCACTATTCCCAGGAGATAATGGGCCAGATACTGGACAAGTTGCAGGAGACCCGGCGGCTGCAGAAGGGACAGTACCTGGGAATCAGAGAGGACTTGAAGGACATCAACACCATCCTGGTCACCATTGCAGGGGTGCTGGGAGACATGGCCAACACTATGAGGGAGGCAGTGGCACACCACTAGCCAAACACCTCCCCCTGCAGGAACTGTAACACCTAGCAGTGAGCCTCAAAGCCTCATGCCTTTTTTTACAGCACCCCAGCTAGTGGATATGCCCGCCCCTCTGGCCACTGCCCCCACTTTTGGCGGCAAGGCTGGAGGAGATAATGAGAAAAACAAGGAGGAGTCACCCACCAGTCAGGACTGCCCTGAAGGTGCCCTGAGCTGAGATGACCCCTGCCTTTAGAAATCCTCCATCTTGAGATTGGAGGATTCCCCCAATAGGATTAGGGATGTGCCCCCCTCCCCTCAGGGAGGAGGCACAAAGAGGGTGTAGCCACCCTCCAGGACAGTAGCCATTGGCTACTGCCCTCCTGACCGAAACACACCCCTAAATTCAGTATTTAGGGGCAACCCAGAACCCAGGAAATCAGATTCCTGCAACCTACACAAAGAAGAAAGACTGCTGACCTGAAAGCCCTGCAGAGACGACGGAGACAACAACTGACTTGGCCCCAGCCCTACCGGCCTGTCTCTAGACTCAAAGAACCTGCACAGTGATGCATCCGATAGGGACCAGTGACCTCTGAAACCTTAGAGGACTGCCCTGAACCGAGGGACCAAGAAACTCCCTAGAACAGCAGCACTGTTCACCTACAGCAACATTTTTGCAACTTTGAAGCAACTTCTAAAGAACTCACTCTTCTCGTCGGAAGCGTGAGACTTCACCCTCTGCACCCGATGCCCCCAGCTCTAGCTTCAGAGAACCAACACTGCGGAGAGGACTCCGAGGCGACTGCGACCTCGTGAGTAACCTGAGACGACCCCTCTGCACCCCTACAGTGGCCCTGCAGAGAGGATCCAGAGGCTCCCTCTGACCACAACTGCCTGGAACAAAGAACCCGACGCCTGGTCCAAGCACTGTACCCGCAGCCCCCAGGATCGAGAGGAACCGAACTCCAGTGCAGGTGTGACCCTCAGGCGACCCTCTGCCTAGTCCAGTCCGTGGCTGGCCCGAGAAGCCCCCCTGTGTACTGCCTGCATTGCTAGAGTGGCCCCCGGGTCCCTTCATTGCGTTCTACAGGAAACCCAATGCCAACTTGGCACATTGCACTCGGCCGCCCCTGTACCGCTGAGGGTGTGCTTGTGTGACTATATGTCCCCCCCCACTACTCTACAAAACCCCATGGTCTGCCCTCCAAAGACTTACCTGTTGGCAGACTGGAACCGGAGCACCCCTGTTCTCCATAGACGCCAATGTGTTTTGGGCCCTACTTTGACCTCTGCACCTGACCGGCCCTGTGTTGCTGGTGCGGTGACTTTGAGGTTGCCTTGAACCCCCAATGGTGGGCTACCTATGTCCAGGAAACTGAACTTGTAAATGCTTTACTTACCTCAGAAACTTAACCTTACTTACCTCCCTCAGGAACTGTTGATTTTTCCACAGTGTCCACTTTTAAAATGGCTTATTGCCCTTTTAACATATACCGTGTGTACTACTGCTTTAATTCAAAGTTCCTTACTTACCTGTGTGGAGTACCTGGCATTTTATGTATTTACTTCAAATCTTGAATCTTGTGGTTCTATAATAAAAAAAGAAAAGATCTTTTTCTATATAAAAACTATTGGCCTGGAGTTAATCTTTGAGTGTGTGTTCCTCATTTATTGCCTGTGTGTGTACAACAAATGCTTAAAACTACCGTCTGATAAGCCTACTGCTTGACCACACTACCACACAATAGAGCATTAGAATTATCAAGTTTTGCCACTATCAGCTTCTAAGGGGAATCCTTTGACTCTGTGCACACTATCTTTCACTTTGAGATAGTATATACAGAGCCAACTTCTTACACTCCCCCCACCACTGACAGCACCGCAACCAGCTACGTCACTGCCGGCGGGCAGTGTGTAGTCCTGCCTCCATGGGCTGTTGTGCGTCCTGGCCCCTGCTAATCCTGTGGGTCTGACACCCAGGTGAGAGACTGTGACGTTGCACGCCCCTGGATCGGCATCACAGGGCACAAGGCCCCCCTCCAGAACCAGTGGAGAAGCCATCCACTCACCACATCCTTCCCAGGATGAAGCACACTGGGCACAATGCCCCCTCCAGAACTAGTGGAGAAGCCATCCACTCACTCCATCCTTCCCAGGATGAAGCACACTGGGCACAATGCCCCTCTCCAGAACCAGTAGAGAAGCCACCCACTTGAGAGACTGTGGCCTTGCACTCCCCAGGACCAAGCAGTGGGTAAACCACCCACTTGAGAGACTGTGGCCTTGCACTCCCCAGGACATCGCACAGGGCATGTTGTCCCCTCCAGGACCAGTGGTGTTGTACCATCTTTCGCCTGAGGTGCCCCGCCTTCCCCATCCCTCTGAGGTGCCTGTGTATTTTCGACCTGATGCCCCTGCAGTTTCCTTTCCGTGTTGTTGCAGGAGTGAGGTGGGACCGAGGTCATCTTCGACGGTGTTGATGTTCATAATGCAGAAAAAGGTAGACGTTCATCGGAAATATGTGCAGCTTGGGCTCTATAGTGTTGTGGCTGTTCCCTGAGTCTCCACAGGTGAGTTCTTTGACTTCTGTGCAGTGTTTCCGCCATGCTTTTGATGTCATTGGTACCTCCCCGGAAAAGATGCTGGATAGGCCGGTCATAATAGTCTGGGCGGTGTATTGTCTTCCGCCTGGCTGTTGACAGTTACCGCCGTGGTGCTTGTTAATACCACCATGGCGATCGGTATGTTAAAGTGGCTGTCTGTGTGAGCGGTTTCATAATTCCATTTTGCTTACCGCCGGCCTGTTGGCGGTATTACCGCCGCTTTATCACCGACAGCCAGGGTTATAATGAGGGCCTATATCTCATTTTGATATAGTATATACAGAGCCAGCTTCCTACAGTCCCAGAGACTCCGACTTTATTTTCCTGTCCAGCAGTCTCCTTTCAGTGCTTTGTCCACCTTCTGGTCACTTTTCACTTGGATTTTTGAGATGGAAGGATCACTCTTTTTGTCTCCTGGATGTATCTTTGGATTTAAGGACTTTGCTGTTTTGGGGATTTCACAAATTCAAAAACACCTGTATAAGGGTGTTGTGTAACTTTTTTGTTTGATATAGGGCATGCACCAGGATTTATCTGTACTTTTATTCGATTTTTAAAATTTATTGTCACAGTGGCCTAGTTACTGCTTTACTTGTATTTTTTTTTCTTTAAAGGAATTTTTTTTTACAGTTCAGTACATTTTCTCCTTGTTTTGTTAATTGGCAATATGTATTTAATTCACTATGATATGTAGCCTAGTCTGCTAATGAAATAGGCCTTCCAGCTGTAGGCCCAGTACTAGTCATGGGTGCATGATGAAACACCTGTTTGTGGTGTCTGTTGAACTGAAACATCATTTAGACCATGGTTGGCATTGGATTAAACAATAACAAAATGTTGTTTTTTGGTATTTTAACCTTTTTTCTGCAAACAGTGTATGGTGGCCTGGTGAGTTAGGGTTTACATGTGCTCCTTGTTGTGGCCATGCCTTCTTGCTGGTTGTTGCTGTTTGACTATGTGGCTAGTGGCCATTGGCCATTTAATAGAGGCAGCCCATATGTTTTTTTAGGCCTTGCATGTGTTCTACTTTGTTATGGACATGCCTCCTTGCTGGCTGTTGCTGTTTGATCCTATGGCTGGTGGCCCTTTTTATGTAAGCAGCCAGTTGGCCTGCACGAGTTCTTCTTTATTGTGGTAATGCCTCCTTGCTGGTTGTTGTTTGACCATGTGGCTGGTGACCATTTTGTGTGTTATGCTTGAGGCCTAGTAGCTCAAAGCTCATTACTAAATGTACTGTATGAACAGTGTTTTATATTATATATACTTGTTGCATTTTTCACCTACACCCCTCTTGCCTCCCAAATCCAAGTGTTTTTTCATGATAGTCCCCTTCCCCTGGTATATCAGCAATTGTTTTTTTCTTAATTTTAGACTTGAAAAGAATGCAATTTTTCATTTTTTTTTTACATTTTTTTTTTCATTTTACCCATCAGACCCATTCCTGCCATATATGCACAGCTGCACAACCTTATTCAAGGATTATTCCATATGTCACCAGCACATCCTTGAGTGCCACCTGTCAACTTGATGCACATAAAGCTAATAGTTGCATTCTGCATGTTGTAGTTGTTGCTCTTTCTTATCCTTTCTGAGTGTACATGATGATGAAAGTTAATGTTGGTGTGGTTTTACGAATAGATACGCTGTATTGTTAAGTATTTATATTTTAAGTAACCACTAAATGATATTGTTTCTACTACTAATTCAACTGCAACAATGCCATGTTTCACTGATGTTCTTTTTGCATTTTTGCTTTTAGGTGCACGAAGAACAAGAGACATCACCCACAGTACTGCCAGACAAAAGGCCTGTGCACGATGTGACGTATGACCACACTCACAACACGGACATCTCTTCAGCTTGTGAACTGATACCTTCAAGATGGCCCCCAAAAAAGGTGCTATGAAGAAAGCAGCCAGTGATAAGAAGGAGCTTCCCACCACTGGTATGTCACCCCAGACCTTTTCGAGCAAAAACCTTTGCCTGCTGCACTGGCCTATGGGGAGCAAACTGGGAGCAGCACTCCTGCATCAGCTGCCCCACTCCAAACTAGGCCCAAGTTCATGTCTGGCATAGAGGCAGCCTTTCTAATTATGGCAATGCCCGCAAGCAGTGATGTTGAATTTGACTTACATCTTTCTGAAAGTAGTACCTAGTCATTACCAGAAACTCAGCTCAGTGGACAACAACAGGCGCAGCCAGCAATAGTAGTTCCTCCTGAAGTAAGAGCACATTAGGAGCATATTGAGCTTCATGCTGAGAAAGCTTCATCCTTTCACAGGATCCACTGTCTTCCAGATCTCTGCCATCTTCCTCTTCAAGCTCCACTTTTGATGATTGGTGCTCCACTTGGATGCCACCTCGGTGTGAGACACACCATGAGAGGCAACAAGTGAAAAGGAAGGATTCTGAAAGCCTCAGAGTTTTTGTTGAAGAAGAGGAGGTTGACAAGTCTGTTGACGAGCCAGTAACCATGGATGTTAGCCCAGCGCCAGTGGAGTATGACGTTACCCCATCTTCTTAATCTGCTCTCAGGGATGTAATATCAATACCTCCACTAGCTTCCATATTGCCAACAAGGCCCTGGATGGGACCTTTATCCACATTCAAAGCCACCTCAGTAGAAGTAGGCAATGCAGAGAGGCAAACGTCATCAACACACCCACCTACTACCACTTCTCATGACATAGGCAGTGGCACCAGTGTTAGAAATGTAACTTCCCCAGTTCGGGACTTTTTTATGATTAGTGAACATTGCCATATGCTCGGTTTGATGAGTGAGTGTTAGTCGGGGTAAGCAACTGGCGGAAGAAAGAAGAAAGTTTTCAAACTATGGTACTGGAGGCCAAACAACCCATTTGAAAAACTCCACGTAATCTGCTGGGAGACACACATTGGTGGCCAAAAACCTGCATGTGGTGTTGGTGAAGATAGTGATAGCAGGGAATATGATCTGATCATGGTGGAAAGTAAAGGTGAAGAAGAGGGTGACATTTTCATTGCACAACTCAGCCCTGTCGCCAGCAGTGCAGAAGTATCCTTGCCCACATCAGCAAAATCGCAATGGCATAAGAAGACTCATTGTCAGATTGAGACACAAAGACAAGAACATACAGTGGCTGCCCCGCTGAAACTCACATTGAGCCTACCACCAACTTGAGCTCTCAAGAAGTCACCTTCATCAGTGGCACCAGTAAAGAAAAAAATCCAGGTTACAATTACTGGCATGTTTGGGCAGGACGGGCAGTACAAACGCAAACCCCCAATGCCATGTTTGTACAATGGGATGCTGGCTAAAATGTTAGTGTTGGACCTCCTTCCTTTTTGTTTTGTGGAAGGAGTAGGTTTTTTAGAAAGTGTGGTGGTCATCTTCCCAAAATGGAAGGTTCCAAGCTGGACCTATTTTGCCAGAGTTGCTGTTCCAGCGCTACATCATGATATGCTGGAATTGGTTGGTCCACACAATCCACCTGATGACAGACATTTGGACCAGTTGCCACTAATTACATGTGCATCACTGCACACCCGATCTCTTTTGTTGGGGTTAGAGGAATGTTATTTGCAGGTGTTGACACAGCAAAAATTTTTACTGGTGCACAGAAGCATGCAACGGTAGCTATGTTTGCCATGGAGAAATCCCATACAGCTGCAACACCAAGGTCTTTGAAAGGCTGCTCCCGAGGGGGCTTAGCACTGGATTTGTTGCTACGGACAATGGCAGTGATATAGCTAAGGCCATGTCAGATGGTGGCTATTTCAGGGTCCTGTGTTTGGCGCACTGTATCAACATCATTGTACATGACTTTCTCAAAAAAGAAATCATGTACAAGTCAGCAACTTACTGTCCACATGCAGAAGAATCTACACTCATTTCAGCCATTATTTTAAAGCCCAGAAGCTGTTGAGTATTATCCAGCATAATAATAGAATGCCAGTCAAAGTACTCATACAGGATGTGCCAACACATTGGAATTCAACTTAATACATGCTGCAACGTCTGTTAGAGCAGTACAGATCAATCAATGGATATGTCATGAATAGAGAGGGTGCAACTGTGAAAAGCATGCTCATTGAGGTGGACCAATGGGGCCTGGTAAAATGCCTGAATAGATGCTGCTTCCTTTTTAAATTCTCACACGGGAAGTCTACAAGGTGGATTGTACCATGGGCCAAGCTATCCCATTGTTGCATATGCTGCAGAAACAGCTGAAGGAAATATCTGAAACGTATGCCGGTATGGATGAAAAAAACAGATGGGCAGGATTTGGCGGAGAGCTTACTGCTTCACTTATCTGTTAATACAAGGCTGAAAAGAGACATTGGCCCTCATTCTGACCCTGGCGGTCGGTGATAAAGCGGCGGCCAAGCCGCCAACAGGCCGGCGGTCTAAAATATGCAATTCTGACCCTGGCGGGAACCGCCAACACAGCCCGCCAACTTAACACTCCGACCGCCACAGCGGTACAAACAAACAGCGCGGCGGTTCCCGCCAACAGCCCGGCGGCAGACAAAGTACCGCCCACCCTATTACGACCCACCAATCTGCCACCTTTTCCGGGGCGGGAGCACCGCCGATAAGAACACGGCGGAAACAGACTACGAACGGGAAAACGCTCACCTCTACGCACTCCACGCGAGATTCCGGCAGTATGGAGCCAGAGTTACAGGTCATCCCCGCACTCCTATTCCTCCTCATATACCAGGAGCACGCCCGGCGGCACGGAAGACATCGGTGAGTACTGCACCTACGACACAGGGGAGGGAAAAGATTACCGGCACACACCCACCCACCCACACCCACTACAACACACACATCAATGCATTCCCACAGATCACTGTCACAACCCACAAACCACCCCCCTCCGAAATAATGCAAAGACCAAAAGAAGAGATCATAAACGGGCAGATATATTGAAATATGTACGCCATTAATCCCAATAAATAAATAAACTATGTACAAAATATATACAGCTACTAAATGTAGTCCAACCACTGTCCGTGGATCACAGGGGTCCTGGTCAAAGGGGCAAGGCCCAGTCCCACGACAAGAACTCCACGGAGAGAACACTGCAGGGGCATCAGAAAGAAAATAGGACAGGCACCTCAGGGGGAAGGGAAGAGGGGGCACCTCAGCCACTTGAGTACACGACGCCAGATCCACGAGGGGACTCCATGACCACTGGCCCATCCTGGGGAGAGCAAAGCCACAGTCCATACAGTCCATACAGTGGGTGGCCTGCCCACTGGGCCATCCTGGGGAGAGCAAAGCCACAGTCCATACAGTCCATACAGTGGGTGGCCTGCCCACTGGGCCATCCTGGGGAGAGCAAAGCCACAGTCCATACAGTCCATACAGTGGGTGGCCTGCCCACTGGGCCATCCTGGGGAGAGCAAAGCCACAGTCCATACAGTCCATACAGTGGGTGGCCTGCCCACTGGGCCATCCTGGGGAGAGCAAAGCCACAGTCCAAACAGTCCATACAGTGGGTGGCCTGCCCACTGGGCCATCCTGGGGAGAGCAAAGCCACAGTCCAAACAGTCCATACAGTGGGTGGCCTGCCCACTGGGCCATCCTGGGGAGAGCAAAGCCACAGTCCATACAGTCCATACAGTGGGTGGCCTGCCCACTGGGCCATCCTGGGGAGAGCAAAGCCACAGTCCATACAGTCCATACAGTGGGTGGCCTGCCCACTGGGCCATCCTGGGGAGAGCAAAGCCACAGTCCATACAGTCCATAACAGACCCCACTGCCACTGGAGGAGGCAAGTTGGCCAGAGGACATCCTGCAGCCCTGCCCGAGATAGATCCTGCCCTGCCACGTCTGCCAAAGGGCCAGCGGTTCTTGACCTGAAGGGCCCAGTTCAGCGGTTCATGAGACGGCGGGGCCCAGTTCAGCGGTTCTTGCCTTGAAGGGCCCAGTTCAGCGGTTCTTGCCTTGAAGGGCCCAGTTCAGCGGTTCTTGAGACGGCGGGGCCCAGTTCAGCGGTTCTTGCCTTGAAGGGCCCAGTTCAGCGGTTCTTGCCTTGAAGGGCCCAGTTCAGCGGTTCTTGAGACGGCGGGGCCCAATTCAGCGGTTCTTGCCTTGAAGGGCCCAGTTCAGCGGTTCTTGCCTTGAAGGGCCCAGTTCAGCGGTTCTTGAGACGGCGGGGCCCAGTTCAGCGGTTCTTGCCTTGAAGGGCCCAGTTCAGCGGTTCTTGCCTTGAAGGGCCCAGTTCAGCGGTTCTTGAGACGGCGGGGCCCAGTTCAGCGGTTCTTGAGACGGCGGGGCCCAGTTCAGCGGTTCTTGAGACGGCGGGGCCCAGTTCAGCGGTTCTTGAGACGGCGGGGCCCAGTTCAGCGGTTCTTGCCTTGAAGGGCCCAGTTCAGCGGTTCTTGCCTTGAAGGGCCCAGTTCAGCGGTTCTTGAGACGGCGGGGCCCAGTTCAGCGGTTCTTTCCTTGAAGGGCCCAGTTCAGCGGTTCTTGCCTTGAAGGGCCCAGTTCAGCGGTTCTTGCCTTGAAGGGCCCAGTTCAGCGGTTCTTGAGACGGCGGGGCCCAGTTCAGCGGTTCTTGCCTTGAAGGGCCCAGTTCAGCGGTTCTTGCCTTGAAGGGCCCAGTTCAGCGGTTCTTGCCTTGAAGGGCCCAGTTCAGCGGTTCTTGAGACGGCGGGGCCCAGTTCAGCGGTTCTTGAGACGGCGGGGCCCAGTTCAGCGGTTCTTGCCTTGAAGGGCCCAGTTCAGCGGTTCTTGAGACGGCGGACGGTCTATGGCCAACTGCTAAATGTCTGGTGGTGCCCTCCTGAGCAGCGGGGATGGTGCTCCTTCACTGCCCACCTGGGCTGTGGGTGGTGGGCCCCTCCTGGCCAGCTGGGCTGGGTCCTCCCTGGGCAGCGGCTATGGGGCTGGTGGGCTCTCCCGGGGCAGCTGTGCCGGTTCCTCCCGGGGCAGCGGCTATGGGGGTTGTGGGCTCCTCCTGGGCAGCAGGCCTGCTGCCTGACCTCTCCAACTTGCTGCCCTTGCCCTCCTTAGTCGTCGGCCTGTGGCCCTTTCCTCCCTTTGGAGCTGTGGCTGGTGACTGTCTCTGGGTGGTGTCCGGGGGGGATGTAGAAGGCGGGCTCCTGCGGCGCCCCTTCCGCCTTCTGCTCCTCTTCCCAGGGGGTGGGCTGGCTGTCCCCTTGCTGCTGGGCGAAGATCCAGACATGCGGGCTGGCGGGCTCCAATACCCCTGCACCCTTGTCAAGGGGGCTGCAGGGCTGGTGGTGGCTGAGGTGCTCTTCTTACCCCGACGAGAAGGAGGGGGGGGCTCAGGGTCAGGAAAGAAGTTAGTAGTGGCGAGGAAGAGCTTCTTGGGACAATGGAGAGTGGTAGGTACAGTGGGAATGGGAGTGGAGGGAGAGGATGTGGTTGTAGGTGAGTCACGTTTGCTGTCTTTGGGTGCAGGTGCAGGAGGGATAGGCTGTCGTGAGGTGGATGGCTGTTGGGTGGGTGGGTGGCTGCGTTTGTGTGGTGTGGAAGAGGGGGTGACAGACACAGTGGGAGAGGACACAGGGGACGTGTAAATGGCAGTGGGGGTGTTGACTGCACGTGTGCGGACTGGAGTGGAGGGTGTGCTGGTGATGGAAACACTGGCTGATGGTGAGGTGAATGGAGGTGTGAGTGTAGACGTCACAGGGAGGGAGGAGGGAGACGAGGAGGTGGGGGTCACAGAGGTGGTAGTGACTGTTGGCATGTCTGCATCGGAATGTTGCGTGTGTGAATGTCTGCGTGATCTGTGGTGCTTATGTTTGGATGAGCTTCTCTTGGGTGTTGAGGTGTGTGCAGGCTGGTCTGATGGTGTGGGTGGGACAGGCAGAGGAACAGGAGACTGGGAGGAGGGAGTTAGTAGAGGCAGGCAGGAGACAGGGACAATGGCTGCCGTCAGTGCTGAGGCCAGAGCCTGGAACGATCGCTGATGGGCAGCCTGACCCGAATGAATGCCCTCCAGGTACGCATTGCTGCGATGAACCTCCCTCTCCACCCCCTGGATGGCATTCAAAAGGGTAGTCTGCCCAACAATGAGCGTTCGGAGGAGGTCAATGACCTCCTCACTGAGGGCAGCGGGGGTAACAGGGGCAGGGCCTGAGGTGCCTGGGGCGAAGGAGATGCCCGGCTTCCTGGCAGAGCGGGCACGGGGCGAACGCGGAGGGGCTGCTGGGAGGGCGGAGATGGTGCGCTGGGTGGCGGCTGTACCTGTAATGGCGGGGGGCACGGATGGTGCCACCCCCGCAAGGGAGCCCCCTTCCGAGGACGTGTCCGTGTCGCTGCAGGCTCCAGTCGTCCCCGTCGTGGAGCTCCCCTCGCCCTCCGTCTCACTGGTCCAGTCTGACTCTGTGGCATGGCCCTCCTGGGCCATGTGAGATGCAGCTCCCTCCTGCCCCGATGCCACTTCTCCTCCGCCTGATGATGCTGATGCACACAAGCACAGAAAGACAAACAAAAAGGGGGGGGGAGAGAGAAATAAAGGGATATTGAGTACATGGATCTCCGGTACAGTTAGCGGACATGACAGACACAGATGCCCCCTGCACTAAGTTGCGCACTTGGGGTACGCTACGCATTCCGTGGAACATGCCCTACACGCCTAGAGTTGACAACTGCACCCATGGATGACACGGCCCAGGGATGGCTGTACTGACAAACTACTGAGGGTGGTGGCTGGGGACACAGGGGCTTACGGGGGTGCCCAGCCTACAGATATCGCCCTGGCCTAGGGGGACCCCCAGCCCTCCTCCCCCACCCAGACACCTCCACTGCGCGACAACAGAGTAGATAATGCTTGTACTCACCCCCTTGTGTCTGCTGTGCTGCCCTCAAGCGCCCATCCAAATCAGGGTAGGCCACCGCCAGGATCCGGAACATCAGGGGGCTCAGTTGACGGCAGGCACCCCGCCTACGTTGGGAGGCCATCCCCAGCAGAGACTCGGCGGTCTTCTTGGTCCCGCGGCGGATGTCCTCCCACCTCTTGCGGCAGTGGGTGCCCCGTCGATGGTGGACCCCCAGGGCCCGGACTTCCTTGGCGATGGCACGCCAAATCCCGATCTTCTCATGGGCGCGGACCTATGTGACACGTACAGGGAGGGAGAAATACCACGTTCAAGTTACTCAGCATTTTCCTTTCCAGTGGCCCAACGCCCCCCATCCCCGCCAGGCCCCCCGCCAGGCCCCCCGCCATGCCCAACATGCCCTCCATCCCCGCCAGGCCCCCCGCCATGCCCCCCGCCATGCCCAACATGCCCCCCATCCCCGCCAGGCCCCCCGCCAGGCCCAACATGCCCCCCATCCCCGCCAGGCCCCCCGCCAGCCCCAACATGCCCCCCATCCCCGCCAGGCCCCCCGCCATGCCCAACATGCCCCCCATCCCCGCCAGGCCCCCCGCCAGGCCCCCCGCCATGCCCAACATGCCCCCCATCCCCGCCAGGCCCCCCGCCATGCCCAACATGCCCCCCATCCCCGCCAGGCCCCCCGCCAGGCCCCCCGCCATGCCCAACATGCCCCCCATCCCCGCCAGGCCCCCCGCCATGCCCAACATGCCCCCCATCCCCGCCAGGCCCCCCGCCAGGCCCCCCGCCATGCCCAACATGCCCCCCATCCCTGCCAGGCCCCCGCCATGCCCAACATGCCCCCCATCCCCGCCAGGCCCCCCGCCAGGCCCCCGCCATGCCCAACATGCCCCCCATCCCCGCCAGGCCCCCCGCCATGCCCAACATGCCCCCCATCCCCGCCAGGCCCCCCGCCAGGCCCCCCGCCATGCCCAACATGCCCCCCATCCCCGCCAGGCCCCCCGCCATGCCCAACATGCCCCCCATCCCCGCCAGGCCCCCCGCCATGCCCCCCGCCAGCCCCAACATGCCCCCCATCCCCGCCAGGCCCCCAAGCCAGCCAGTGGCCCCAAATCCATATTGAATTAAACTCACTTGTTGGTCTGGAGGACCGTAGAGTAGCGCATACTGGGGGAGGACCCCATCCACAAGTTTCTCCAACTCCTCTCCAGTGAAGGCAGGGGCCCTTTCCCCAGTCGCAGCAGCCATTGTCCCTTCCAGACCGAGGTCACAGCAACACTTGCAGTATAGGTCCTCTCCTGTGAAAGTTCAAGTCGCAAGTGGATAAGTAGATAGAAAATGGCGGTCACGTCCGCGGCGGTGCGTACCGCGGCGGTGCGTCCCGCCACCGCCGGCGCCCTTCGCCATTGGCTCCTGAAACCCATAGGCTTCAATGTTAACCAATGCGGCTTCGCGCCGCGGTCTTCGCCCGCCGCCCGCCGCGGTGTGCCACGCCAGCGCATTGACCTCACATCCCATTGTCACACTTCACAGGTCAGGCAGCCGCCATTTCCAGGGCCCACATGGCTCAATTTCAACTGCGTCACACAGGCCTAGGCCTTGCATAGCCACTCAGACACGCCATTCACTGCATAGAGAATCGTATACTGTGCTAGCTGTGAGTACGTACCTGTGGGTTGCCTGACTGTGTGCTCCATGTTGTCCTTCCTAGGCACCGTCCGCTGGGTTGGGCGAGGAGACGGATGAATCCTCCCGTGTACCGACCGCTGGTGGACCTGTCGACAATGGAAGAACGCCACATTATCCTGACCTACCGTCTTAACCGTGCCACTATCCATGAACTGTGTGCCCAGCTGGAGCCCGACCTGATGTCCCCCATCCGCCAACCCACAGGGATTCCCCCTCTGGTGCAGGTCATGTCAGTACTACATTTCTTGGCAAGTGGGTCATTTCAGACAACCGTGGGAATTGCTTCCGGGATGTCTCAGCCCATGTTTTCGAAGGTGTTATCCAGAGTGTTGTCTGCCCTGATGAAATCCGTGAGAAACTACATCATTTTCCCTGAGGTGGGCGAATTGGCTACAGTGAAGGGTGATTTCTACGCCCTTGGACATATTCCCAACGTAATTGGTGCCATTGATGGGACCCATGTGGCTTTGGTTCCCCCAAGAGACAGGGAGCAGGTGTACAGGAACAGAAAAAGTTACCATTCAATGAACATCCAGGTGGTGTGTTTGGCTGACCAGTACATCTCGCATGTAAATGCCAAATTCCCAGGGTCAGTGCATGACGCCTACATCCTCAGGAATAGAAGCATCCCTTACGTGATGGAACAGCTACAGAGACACCGTGTATGGCTAGTGGGGGACTCTGGGTACCCCAACCTGTCGTGGCTACTGACCCCAGTAAGGAATCCCCGGACCAGGGCAGAGGAACGGTACAATGAGGCCCATGGGCGTACTAGGAGGGTGATCGAACGCACCTTTGGCCTCCTAAAGGCCAGGTTTAGGTGCCTGCATATGACCGGTGGATCCCTAATGTACTCACCTAAGAAGGTGTGTCACATCATCGTGGCCTGCTGCATGCTTCACAACCTGGCTTTGCGCCGCCAGGTGCCTTTCCTGCAGGAGGATGGTCGAGACGGTGGTGTTGTGGCAGCGGTGGAACCTGAGGAGAGTGACGAGGAGGAAGACGACGGGGCTGAAACAGACAACAGGGACAGAATCATTGAACAGTACTTCCAATAGGACACAGGTAACATTTCAAAGATAATTTAGTAAATGTTAACTACTCTGCAGCATCTCTGCTGCCTGTCTATTTGCCCCAGTGTATGATGACTGAGTTTTGGCTTTTCCCTCCCTATTTCAGATCTGGGGTCCCCACTACGAGTCCTGTGCTTCGTTTCCCCATGGACTACAGCTTTGTGGCAGCTGTTTGTTGACTTCACCATGTACAAGGACATATTTGCACTGTCATGTCAATTACAATCTATTGAAATCACAGCCAGACTCCTGATATTTTGGTGCAAAATAGGTGTTTATTGAAGTGCTCAAAATGGGATGGGTGGTTTCAAGTGGGTGGGGGCTATGGTGAAGGAATGTCCATGGCAGAGTCCAGAGTAACAGTCACACAGGTGCATTGTCCAGAGGCCTGTGGAGAGATGGAGCATGGGCAGTTCAAGGATGGACAGGGTGACAATGTGGGACAGTGGGATGACATCAGGTGGTATCCTTTGCTGGCGGGGGTCTTGACATCCTACTCTGTCTTCTTGCGAGATCTCAGGGCCCTCTTGCGGGGTGGTTCTTCTCCTGCAGGAGGTGGGGGTCTGGTGGGCTGCTGCTGTGCGGGGGCCTCCTGTCCACTAGCGCCGGCGGAGGTGGATGGCTGTTCTTGGTCCAGGCTAGTGGCAGGGGCCCTTGGGTGTTGTTCAGTGTCCGCCCTGCTGTTTACGAGGTCCTGCAGCAGCCCTACCATGGTAACCAGGGTGGTGTTGATGGCTCTGATGTCCTCCCTGTACCCCCGATAGTGTTCCTCCTGCAGCACCTGGATCTCCTGGAACCGGGCCAGTACCGTCGCCATCGTCTCCTGGGAGCGGTTGTATGCTCCCATGATGGTGGTGAGGACCTCGTGGAGAGTGGGTTCCCTGGGCCTCTCCTCCCCCCCCTGTCGCACAGCTGCCCGCCGAGTTGCCCTGTTTCCCTGGGCCTCTGCCCCCTGGCCGGTGTGCCCACTACCACTGCCCCCAGGTCCCTGTTGTTGTTGGGGTGGTGGGTTATCCTGGGTGCCCTGTAGTGGTAGACACACCGCAGATTGACGCACCCTGGAGACAGAGGCATGGGCCCGCTGGGTGGGAGCTGTGCTGGTGTTCCCAGAGGGGTTAGGGTCTATAGTGGCCTGTGCCTGTGTGAGGGGAACCGACTGTCCAGAGGTCCCCGATGGTCCGGGCTGGTCATCGGTGTCCAGATCGACAGAGCTGCTGTCATCGCTGACGGCCTCTTGGGTGGGGGGTGTGGATAATTCTGGCCCCTCCGCCGCGGTGTGTTGACGGTCGGGTCCTGCAGGGGTATAGAGGTATGGTTATAGTTTCAATGTGTGGCATATGGGTGTATCTGTGGGTTCCCGTGTCCCCAAGTGCTGGCATTCGTGTGTGGGGGCTTTGGTGAGGGTGGCTTGTGGGGGGGATGTGTATATGCATTGGGCATGCTTTGGTGATGGGTGTCCATGCTTAGTGGACGCATGCAGGCCTAGGTTTTGGGATGTGTGGGTTGTGATGGTGAGACATTGGCGGGGAATAGGTGTGCTGGGGGTGGGGGTGAGGATGGTGGTGGGGGTGAGGATGGTGGTGGGGGTGAGGGTGGGGGTGAGGATGGGGGTGGGGGTGAGGGTGGGGTTCGAGGATGGGGGTGAGGGTTGGGGTCTGATTTGGCATGCAGGTGGGGGGGAAGCAGTATTGAAGCTTCAACTTACCAGTATCCATTCCTCCGCCGACTCCTGCGAGGCCGTCAGGATGCAGGATGTTCAAGACTTCCTCCTCCCATGATGTGAATTGTGGGGGTTGAGGTGGGGGTCCTCCGCCAGTCTTCTGCACGGCGATGTTGTGCCTGGATACCATGGAACGCACCTTCCCCCGTAGGTCGTTCCATCGCTTCCTGATGTCTTCCCGATTTCTGGGGTGCTGTCCCACTGCGTTCACCCTGTCGACAATCCTCTGCCATAGCTCCGTCCTCCGGGCAATGCTGGTGTATTGTATCTGTGTGCCGAACAGCTGGGGCTCTACCCGAACGATTTCCTCCACCATAACCCTGAGTTCTTCGTCTGTGAAGCGGGGTTGTCTTTGGGGTGCCATGGGGTGGTGTGTATGATGTGTGGGGTGGAGTATGTGTATTTAAGTGAGTTGAGTGTGGTGGTGTGTGTTGTTTTGTGTGTGGATAGTGTGTGGGTGATGGTGTTGAGTGGCTGTGGCTGTTATGTTTTGGATGCTGGTGTCTCGCTCTTGTCTTCTTTACGAATTTTTAAGCGTAGGGGTTTGTGGGTGATGTGGGTGGGTGTTTTATATTGTATTGTGTGTGTGGGAGTGGTGTGTGTATGTGTATCAGGTGTGTGGGATTCAAATCGTCCAATGTGGGTGAGTTTTGTTCGTTTGTGTGTATTCTGACCGCGCCGGTGTGTCCCGCCAATGGAATACCGCGTTTGAATGACCGCCGCGTGGATTCGTGGGTCGTAATGGCATGGGCGTATTTCTGTTGGCGTGGCGGTGGAGGTTTGGTCACCTCCACCTTTCCGCCGACCGCTGGTCTGGCGGTCTGTTGTGGCGGTCGGATTTTCGGAGGTTTGCCTTCTGCCGGTCAGAATGACCGTGGCGGGTTTCCGCTACCGCGGCGGGATTATGGAGGATTTCTGACCGGCGGTAGGCGCCTTTTACCGCCGAGGTCAGAATGACCACCATTGTGTCATCTAAACATTACATCTGTGCCACAATTCTTGACCCATGGTACAAACAGTTACTGGCCACTTTCATTCCTTTTTCAGATGGGGACGTTTCAATTTACAAGATGTGGATTGCTGTTCAAACCAGGACCTAGAAAAAGAATAGCTGGGAATTCGAGGTCCACTCATGGGCAGAAGTTCTGGGGTGCAGCCTACAACTTCCATAGAGCCTGTGGGCAGAACTGTTGGCTCACAGCAGCCAAAACCAACTTAAGCAACAACAGCAGGAACAGGAGCAGCAGCCCCAAAATCTGCATTTGATTGGCAAAAGATCTCAAGCAAGGTGGAGCATCAATGACTACTGAGAGGATGGTCCCGGTCTACCTGGATCACCCAACAGAGCTCTATCTGGATGAAAACCCATTGGTATTTTGGTGTAGGAAGAGGTGCCAATTGCCATTGCTCAGCAGGCTGACAATAAAGTATTTGGCTTGCCCTCTAGCCTATGTGTCTGTTGAGTGTGTGTTCAGTGCAGCTGGTGCAGTTGTCACAGTGAGAAGGACCAGTCTCTCACCCCAAAACGTTGAGAGATTGACCATGATCAAAATGAATCAGCACTTTATACCCCCAAATTACAGCATACCCGAAGAACAACAGGAGGTAGATCAGGGTGATTGGTCAGACTCAAGTCATGGTAGTGTGTTAGCTGACCGTCTTCTGGGTGAGCCGCCTGAGTTGAGTACGAACTCTATTTCTCTGACTATTGAGTAGACTGGGCCACCATAGAACTTTCTTCTTTCTATCAATGAACTGTTTTGAAAAAAAAGGAAAAAAAGGAAATAGCTAGCTGGGGGAAGACTATTATTTTGTTTGTTTTTGTCTCACTGACTAGTGATCCGCCACCGTTTTAGACACATGTATTGGCGTATTGGAGTTAGACCAATGTGCAGTGAGGAACACTCCCTCTCCCCACCCCCAAAATGCCCTTCAAGGACATTGGAGAGACTATGCCTGCCTCCATCCCGTCCCGTGCCTATCCTTCCATTTATCCCCTAGCAGAACTGCCCCAGATATTTGATTCATCTGCTGCCTTCCCCAGCTCCTCTGGTTGCTGCCTCTACCTTTTGCCTGGGATGAACTGAGAGTCTCCTGACTCTCAGTTTGAGGCCCTCCTCCACCCGCAGGCTCGTCCCTGCACCTCATCCATGGTGGTCTAGTGGCCATAACAAGAAAGTATTTCTCTCTATCATTCTTCCACTCTTGCCTTTTCTTCCTTTTTTCTCTTGTTTCTCCCCTCTTTTCCTCTGCCCCCTCCCCTGAAAAGTATTTTTTTCACCCTCCAGCCTCCCAGCTGACAGCTCCCCCACCCTCTCCCCTTCTTAATGGCAGCCACAGCGCTGTGCAAGGGAAACTGCGCTGATCTCCTGGTCAGTGTCTGCTGCCCTCCTGCTGCTGCCTCTGCCTTTTGCCTGGGACAAACTGAGGCCCTCCTCCACCAGCAGGCTCGTCCCTGCTTCTCATCCCTGGTGGACCACGTACAGCACCGAAACCCTGGATCTCCGGTAAACCACCCCCTGGACTACCTCCATTACGACTCTGAGACCCTCCTTCGCCTCAACACGAGACATCCCAGCAAATGCTGCATCATCTCCCCAAGGACACCCACAGACCTTTCACCTGCAGGAACTGCAACTTCAGCACCAGCCTCAACAGGCTGAATGTACTCTTCACACACACAGATACCAACAACCTCCACAACCCCATCAACTGCCTACTCCTGAACATCCACTGCCTCCACAAACATGCCACCAAACTCTGGGATTTAATAGACACCATCTGACTGGACATCGTCTTCCTTACAGAAACCAGGACCAATCCCACCTCAGGACCAGACAAAGCCATCGCCGTTCCCGATGGATATAGCATCCTAAGGAGGGACCAGCCCTCCCACCTGTGCGGAGGACACGCCAGCGTATACACCTCCCCATTACAAGGCGGTCCCAGAAGAACAATTCACCACCATGGAACACCTTCACTTCCTGGTCCACTCCAACCACAACTCCTCCATCAGCGGCACACTGGTGTACAGGCCACCCAGCACCGCCCAGCTTTCATAGACGATGTCATAGACATCGCTACTCCCCAGGCCCTGGCATCAGTCAACTACCTCCTCCTCGGCGACCTGAATTTCCACCTCGAGGACTGCGCCGACCAAAACACCACCGCTCAACTCGACAACCTAACCACACTCGGCCTCAGACAGCTGGTCTCTGCACCCACACATATCACAGGACACACACTGGACCCCATCTTCACCTCAATCAACCAGATCACCATTGAGATCATCTCCACCCCGGACTGGACTGACCACTGATGCATACACTTCACAATCACCACACCCAGCAGCCGCACCCCAAGGGCCCCCCCACAGCAAACGGAACAAAATCACCAACGAGCAACTCACCTCACTGCTTGCCAAATCCCTCCCCCCTCCCTCCCACGATGCCAGCAAAGCAGCGTGCAAGCTCAACGTATGGATTATCGAATGTGCCAACACTCTAGCCCCCCTCTGGCTGACATCGACCAAACGCATACCTAAGAAAGCCAGATGCTTCTCCACCAAACTTCAAGAATCAAAGTGTACCTGCAGATGTTTAGAAAAAAAATGGAGGAACAGCCAAACCAGCAAATACCTCGCCTCATTGATATTCACAACTGCTGCCCACCTACGAAAAATCAGGAACACAAGGAAGGACGCATTTGGGAGCGCATCAAATCTTCCACACACAACTCTAAGGAACTCTTCTCAGTCATCAATAATTTCACTGATCCCCCTCCGAAGCCACCAGCATCCCCCGTCACAGGATCTCTTTGACAATTTTGCCACCTTTTTCCACCACAAGATACAGGACATCTATGACAGCTTCCTCCCAGAAAATCCTGGCACCGGAACCTGTGACCTACCCACCCCCTCAGGTCCCACCCAGACCATCCACAGCTGGTCCACCCTCACCACAGTGGAAACAGTCACCATCATAAACAGCACTCAATCCGGAGTCCCCACGGACCCCTGCTTGCAACACATATCCATCACAGCCAGCACATCCATAGCCCCTGAGCTCCGGAGCACAATCAACTGCTCCATCAACACTGCACCTTCCCTGAGGACTGTAAACACATTGAAATACACCCTCTCCTGAAGAAAGCTTTGGTGGACCCATCAGAACTAAAGAATTTCAGGCCCATCTCGCTGCTACCTTACCCCGCCAAAGTACTGGAGAAAGCAATCAACACACAACTATAGAATTTCATCTAGGCAAACAACTCACTGGACTGCTCCCAGTCCGGCTTCCGCAGCAACCACAGCACGGAGACAGTCCTCATGGCTTCCTCAGCAACCACAGCAAAGAGACAGTCCTCCTGGCAGCCAAAGATGACATCTGATTACTCCTAGACTGCGGCCATACTGCAGCCCTCATACTCCTTGACCTCTTAGCAGCTTTCGACACGGTCTCCCACAGCACTCTGCACACCAGACTCCACAACATAGGATTCCACAGAAGAGCCATGGAATGGATCCACTCCTTCCTCTCCGGAAGGATGCAGAGGGTCAGACTCCCGCCCTACATTTCCAGACCCACAGGAGTCAACTGCAGAGTCCCCCAAGGACCCTCACTGAGTCCCACACTGTTCTATGTACATAGCCCATCTCGCTGCCATCGTCAGAAGCCACGGTATGAACATTGTGTCATATGCTGATGACACACAACTCATCATTTCCCTCACTATAGACACGGACACGGCCACAAGGAATTTCCACTCAGGGATAGAAGCCGTTGGCACCTGGATGAGAGAAAGCTGACCCAAGCTCAAATCCGACAAGACTGAGCTCATCATCTTAGGAAATGCCACCTCAGCTTGGGATGACTCCTGGTGGCTCACATCCCTCGGCGCCCCCCCTGCAAGGACTGAGCACACCCACAATCCACAAATCATCCTCAACTCTTCCCTATCCATGACCACCCAGGACACTCAGTCACCTCCTCCTGCTGGCACACACTCCGCAAGCTTTGGTAGATCTTCAGTTGGATCCCAGAAGACTGTCACAAGGCAATCATCCATGCCTTAGTCACTAGCAAGCTTGACTATGGCAACGCCCTCTATGCCGGCACATCAACTAGAAACATAAAAACACTACAACATCACCGCCAGACTCGTTCTGGATCTCCCTCCCTGAGAACACATCTTCCAACACCTGAGGACCCTCCACTAGCTACCGGTCGAGAACATACACAACGCTGGGCCAGCCTACCTGAACCACTGCGTCTCCTTCCACACCCCCACCATATCCCTCCGCTATGCTCAGAAGGCCCTAGCCACCATCCCTCCCATCTGCAAAACCGCAGCCGGAGGACGATCCTTTACCTACATTGCAGCCAAGAGCTGAAACAACCTCTCCCTGCCCCTCAGACAAAGTCCGTCGCTCACCATCTTCCGGAAGAACCACAAGACTTGGCTCTTTGGATGAGGCCCAGTCCCTCCCCCCAGCACCTTGAAGCCCTTGTGGGTGAGTAGTGGCGCTTAACAAAAATTGATTAATTGATTTACAACTTGCTGGCCAACTTGTGTTTCATTTCGTGAATCAAAGAGGATCAGCGAGGTACCACCATGCCTGGTTGGAACAGGTAAGTAATGCCATGCACCAACTAGTGACATGAGTGATTATTGTTTAAATGTTGAAATGATTCATGTGGTGGCAGATAGTGAGAGTGGGTGTTTATTGCTTAACTATAATTATTATGTTTGATTGTGTTTGTGATTGATTTACAATGTAGGTGGCCTAATGGGTGATAATTTTTTTCCTGAATGTGAATTTTTTTATTTCTCCTTTAAAATGCAGCGAGATTTGTTTGCCGGTGTCACACTGCTTTGTTTTCTAGTTTACATGCTTAAAGACCCGACCAGTCAATATAGCTAACAAACACAAATCTAGTCTTCACAAAAAAACTACTCAATGTTTCCCTTGTTGTTAAACACAGAGAGGCGCTGCAGACCGCTCTATCTCAATTGGGTTGGGAGACTGGGGCTCTTGGGAGGAGTCAGTACGGAGCCGGACATAATCTTTAATCAGAGTCAGGAGGATGATGGAAGGACTCAGAGCATGAATTGGCAACTTCAACAACTGGCAGAAGAAAGAAGGAAGTTACCACTTTCATGGAAATCAACATGGATGATGAGTCTAAGAGGCCTACTCTGTGGACTGGTCGAGAGGCACGTTGATTACTTGATTTGAGAAATGCAATGCTGAAATGTGTGTGTGCTGGCTGGCTCAAATTTAAAACTATGTAGTTGGGCGTGGGGCCTGTTGTTGTAGGCGAACTGGAGGAGACAGACATGTGATGGATGATGTCACATCTTCACATTATAGGCGTGCTCTAGGCTAAATGTTATTATGATCACAATGATGATCATGACAGTTGCGAGTTTGATCACCCCGATATACATGTAGCCCCTTGTCTGTGATTTTTGGTTGTTGTAATTGCTGTCACTTAATTGAACGTACATCAGTCATAAAATGAATTATTGCAAAGGACTATGCTCTTGCTCTGCCTCCTCTGAGTATTCTTGGTAAACTACTCCTCATGAAGCTTACCTTCCATTCTAACCTTCTTGATTCTACAATATCAGGAGAATCATTTCTGTTTTACAATCCGCAGGCCTTCTCTTCTCCGGCACAAAAGACAAAAGCACCATAACACTCATGCTTTCCTTACTGGACTGCTTCAGCCAGGCAGACACTCAAGAATGACAGGACAAACCAAGTAAAATTAGGATGCACCACCAAATTTGGCAATTCAGACTAGTATTGTTTTTCTTTTAATAATATTTTGTTTCGAACTGTGTGTGTTGAGCTTCACTGCAACATTATTTGTATTTACTATTTTGCAAACCTAGATGACACAACATTTAGATACATAATAACTTAGTTCTCTCTGTGGCGGACGGAATGTTTTCAATCCATTTAACTATATTGTATTACTCATTCCTTTCTGTTCCTCCCACAACAGGCTGCTGATCATTGCACAGATAAATATTGTGTTTGCGTAGCATTTTTGTCACATCTCTCCCTAAATCCCCTTTCCCACCCATTCATCCATTCATGAAATCCCTATACCTCTTTTTCCATGCTATGTGATTTATTGAGGTGCAACTTAATAATTTACATTATTAATTAATCACACACTTGGTGGGGCAGATGTGGTGGAAGCAACACCAACTCAGTGTACAGGATCTTCATTTGCGTTCACCTAGGTGGGAGTGGGAACTTGTTACCGATGCCTTCACCGTTAGTGTAGTAGCATGTTATTACTGCCACTACCATGGCACCTTGATAAACCATACAACCCTTGCTTCATCTCTTCAGGCAAGAGAACTATGGAGCATTGTTGTACTTTTAGGCAATATAATAGGCAATGGCAAATCTCTCCCCCCAACTCCTCATGGGTCAAATGTAGTTGCAGACTGCAGTGCAGAGACTAGGAGAGTAGTAGGACATGGATACCTAACTGCATAACTCATTGTTATACACTATCAGCAGAATTTAAAACATGCTGCAAGCTAGCAGTGCAAAGTAAAACACCCTAAAAGGTTTTGAGGCATAAATTACATTAAATATGTATTAACCCTAACAAGAAGAATATAGACCCACCCCTTCCACTCATAACTGACCCACCCTTCCCCCCAAACAAATCTCCCCGTCCCCAACCAATGTCTAAAAAAAACTTCAAATGTCCATGATAAAAGAAAACAAAGTCCAACATTCCCAGGCCCAGTCCCATAAACTCATTCCCACCCTCTCCACTCACAAAAAAATCCCACCAACCAAAACAAAGGTTAAAAAAGGGGCAGAAGAGTGCACTAACATCGGGCCAGGAGTTGTTTAAGGAGCCCCTCCATGCATACCTGCCTGGCTTCTATTCACCCCAGCCTTCGCAGGATGCTGTGCTGAAAAGAACTGTCAGGGGGGCAGCAGTGATGGAATGGTGGCAGGCGGCTGCCAGCGAACTGCAGCACCAGTGTTGAGACTGAGAGGCTGGAGGTGCTGGAGGCTGGCTGGGGCCCTGGGTATTGGCAGCTGCCGCTGCTGCCTCCTCGTTGTCCTCCAGGACTACTAGGTGCTGCTATTCAGCCCTGATGGCCTTCAGCTTCTGCTGCCACAGCTGGGCTGCTATTTCCTGCCATGAAGGTGGACTGGTAGGAATAGCTATATGAAGAAAGAAAAAAGACAAATTGTAAACAATGTTCTTTTTTCAAACACTTGTTTAAAATCATGTAGTGGCACAGTAGCAGTACATTCACTGCTCAGCACAGGCCAGTAGTCTATTCTCTCCTGTTGTGCTAAATTATTGGAGGCATGCTTGCTCAGCTGGCGCCCTAGTAGTACTCATTACTGTCTGCAGTTGGCGCAGCTGCAATAGACAATTATCTTATTCCAATTACTCTGCTCTTCTCCAAAATGCCTTTCAATTTTACTCCCAAAACAAGACAGATTGATGGTAAGAATGATACACACCACATACTATAATAAAATCAATCATGCATACACCCTATCTGCCATAAGTAGGTGGTGGGAAATGCAATATACTGCAGTACAGGGAAAGGATTAAGGAACAGGATATATTGTATATTATTTGTATTTGGCACGTTTATCACAGACTATCCCATCCGCAAAAGTTAAGGCACTTACTTAGTCTCATTTTACTCCCTGTCCCCATCACCCTCCTTTCCCACACTTTGCAATAATTACTTTTTTCAAACAAAATACATTTCTTTTGCAGTAAGGAAAGGAATCTTAACTTGCTCTACTGCAGGGTAAGTTAGAGGGGATTAGGCTGGGTAGCTAGAGTAAACGCTTTACTGATCAATTCATCATCATCATTGTGTGCCTATGGTTTGGCTAGTAGTGTAAATCACTGTGGTTGGCAAATGTTGAAAGGGAACAATTTGAGCAGATATTAATCCATTATGGAAGCCATAATTAAATATATCACTTGGCTAGAAAAATGTTGCACAAGAAAAGAATGGACTTTTCAAATCTTTTGGAAGGGTGGGACAGAACTTAAGAAAGATTGAAGGAGTGAAGCACTAGGAAGTGAATGAGTGAGTGCACTAGGAGGGAAATGAAACACACCTTGTTTTTGCATTGCCATGCATTGAAAACTTTGAAAATAAATGACACATTGACTTAACTTAAGAAGATGCATATTGCACAGCCAACATTGCAGTACTGATTCTGACAAATCGAACCATGCAGCTGTTAGGTCATCATGGGTGGCACTGATGAAATCCCATCGCTAGGGAGGTAGGTGGATACATATTATCTGCTTCACTTGAAAAATACTATGAGTCAAGGGAATAGTCCGAAATACCACCACAACCCTTTGACTCAAACCTTTGATAAAATAATTCCAAGCAAGTAAAATAGGTGAGAGGAACACCCCTATCCAGAAGAGCTCCTTTGTTTCTTCATTCCAAGCATTTATTCATTTATCATTGTATTGTTCTTCTAATACTCTTATTCTTTACCCTTGGCTTTAATACACAACATTTAAGCTTCACATTCTCTCATCCATTCTTTCACCACTGACAACCATCCAAATTCCAAACATGGCACTCAACAAACCTTTCACCAACATACATTTACCCAATACCCACCCATGCATCCTTTCACCCATTAACCCATCCGAGCTCCAACCCACCCGAAGATTCCTTTCACCCATCCAGGCAGGCATACTTTCACCCATATATTCCCTTTCATTCATCCTTCACCCACCATGCACCCTATCACCCTCCTATATGATTATTATGAACCCTTTCGCCCACACATCATTTCACTCATATTATATTTCACCCATCCTTTCTCCTTCCATCCTTCTTTCATTTTTCCAGAAACCCATCATAGTTAAAGTTCATTATGAACCTTTGACTGCTGAGTTGCAGATAGAAGAGGCCGTTAATACTCCACTCCCGCTGTATCTGATAAATTGAGGTATTCATAAGTGAGTCAACAGCACTAGTACACCCTTGCAGTGAGTGTATTACTGATTGTCACTAAGCAAGCAATATGACTTACTACCGCACACCACTGCTGAGACTCTCCTTTTGACCTCTGGTGCTGCCACGTCTCTGCTGGTGCTGTTGCTGCTGGCCCCTGCACTTGTGGCGGGTACGGCTAGAAAAAGAATTACACGTTTTAAATGCCAGCTCCACCACCCCCTATCGTTTTTTTAGAGAAAAATACAACCACAATATATCACTACAAATCGGTTACAGACTTATCTTCAATCAGAAAATCAGGTGGGCATTTTGTTGATCGACAATTTTTGAAAAGCCAGGTAGTCAAGCCAAACAAAAACATTTTGTAAATGAGGGGCAGATCTATTAATAAATCTGAGTGTTTGAAGAGAAATAAAAGGGTGCAAGAATTGAGCAATGAAGGACATATGGTCTTGGTTAGAAAATGTAATGGTGCCGTCCTCCTCATACTCCCAACCATGGTGTATGGTCATCAACTGCTGGTATACTATAATAATAACATAATACATACACAACATTTGGAGGGTCCAATTACATGACCATGTCCAAACACTCTTTTTTATTGATTGAGCTGGAGCAAGAACAAGAAAGCCTTCTCAACAAACATGACTAGAATACCTTAATTGGGCATGCAATCTTCAAAGTAGAGTACATGGGTTCTCTGAGCCTTACAGTACCACCAGTTCACAAGATATATAAGGGGAGCAGGAAAGCTTATTGACAAAGCAGAAGAAAGGATGCTACAGACAGAACACTACAGACAGTTCAAAGTAAAATATAGAAACTTGAAATATAGAAAATAACTAAATAGGATAATGCTGGGATCAAAAGAATTTAAGAAACAGATGAATCGAAGAGGAGTTGGAAAAGAAATAGGATACAGGCACAGTAAAAAGGAAAAAATAATTCTAAATGTGGAGCGGTAAAAGATAAGGAAATAAAAATTAATATTAACAAGAGGAGGACTTACTGGGGCCAGCAAAGCCACCTGCCCCGGCACTTGTGGACAGGGCAACTCCAGCTCCCTCACCCGCCTGACTAGCCCTCTTCTTGGCCCTGGATGCTCAATGATGTAAGAAATAAAGAAAAAAACTAATTAGTGGTACAATTAATCATAATTTCTCCAAAAATATTTTTTTGACAGGAAAAGGCAAACACAGTAACATTGAACTTTTTAAAATGAGAGCACATTTTAAAATGTGGACACATTTCCTAACCCTATTCCAAATTTCCTAAACTACATTTTGGAATTACTAATGAAGTGCAATGAATGATTTTTGCCTCTCATCACTGGTAAAAAGCTTTGCACTGTACTAGCTACAAAAAATAAAGCCACAGAGAAGTGAGAGAACGTGCTAACTCTATACTAATAACTATCATTATCTTAGTGACAGAACAGGACACAGGAGGAGTCTCTGCATTACTTCTTAAATAATCAGCCCAAGTGAGCACCAACAAGTACTGCTGAGCTCCTGTCTATATGATGATCACTTAATATTTCTGACATAAAGTTAACTTACCTGCATGTGAGCAGCATGCTTGCTATTTGAAAAACATACTAGCATAGAACACAACTAATAATTAATTATTACACACCAACCCACACAACCTCTACACCTAGCAGGTCGAGCAAGTCCATCTCCCAATCTAGGATGCCAGCCTACCAGTGCGTCAGTTGTTGCTGGGTGCGCCAGACCCCAGAGCTGCACCTCATAGCCCGGCACACCCTCTCCCAGTGCTGCCTGTGCTCCGGGTGGCTGTGCCCACTCCCGAGCTGCTGCCAACGTGGAGGGGAGGTGGTACTGCACATCAAACACTAGTGTTGCCACCTCCACCTCAGAAAAAATGGTGCGGGCTGCACCCCTTTGCGGCACCACCACTTGCAAAGAAGGCAGCTGCTGGTGGAGCCTAGGGGCAGCCTGGCGCTGCTGCTCCTCTGCTCTGCCATGGTGCTTGGCACTTAGGGGAAGATCAAGGAAAGGAAAAAGGAAGGAAGGAAAAAATAGAAATAAAGCAAAAAAAAAAAATTACAAGTACAAAAATCATGAAAAGACACAAAATAAAATTGAAAAAAACATAAAATATTAAAACATAGAGAAAAAGTAAGATAATACAGGGGAAAATAAGTTTTATACGTGGAAGATGGAAGAGATTAATGAGGGATAAACATAGGCCCCATCGCCATAACAAAGCAAAAATCAAGATGGCCATGCCCAGGCGAGCTGCGTGGTGCCGTTTGTGTAAAAATTCCAGCGCGACAACACACTTCATGTTTCCAGTGATGTTAAATGTCACTCGAACATGTGTGGCAAGAAACTCGCTCACGGAACTCCGTGTAACGAAGCAGAGTTTGTTTGCCACTTCGTGGAGTTCCTTGTAGCGCGATCATGCAAACTCTGCTCAGGCCCACTAAGAACTCTGCCTCCAGTTGTCCCCAGAACAGTGGGTCTCTCCAAGGGCCAGTGAGAATGGCTCCTTTACACATTCTAAGGACCAGTTGGGGCCAATGTCCAGGAGGAAAACTGGTTCAGGGAGCTAGTGGAACCAGATCCCTGCAGATCACACCACATTGGAGATGAGGATGTCTCCTAAATATGCTCTTGGTAGCTGGAACGTGCCCCTAGGACTAAAATGAGCCAAGAACACCCACATTTGCCCAACAGGGCCCAGGTTATGGCCTTTTGAAGGTTAGTGACCTTTTTAAAAAATACAGCATGTGGGGCTCTCCTTTCCATTAACCCCAGGATGGGTCAGGGCATGGCACCACAAGAATTATCTTGTATTTTCCCAGGGGAAGGTGTGTGCATGGGGCTCCCCCCCGGCTCATTTCTGCCCCATGAAGGCCCCTATCTCCCAATAGGTGATGCAACTGAGGAGACATTGATCCCAACTCTATGGCTCCATTGCCAAAGGAGGATAAGAGAGCACTGTCATGCCTCCTCCCCATTTCTGGGGAAGCAGGTAGCCACCACAGAACTCTGCACCTTGCCAGAATGGCAAAGGCAAGGAAAGGAAGACTGCTGGCTTCCATGCCGGTAAGGATGAAGCTGGTCACATGGAGAGCAAACTTGGGCAGTACAGGAGTAAGCTTCCTGCTCAGCCCCAAAGAATCAGAAGCATAGATTTGTCCAGGTGGGAACGGACACCTCCCTAAACAAAAAAAAAAGAAAAGCAAAAGACAGCTGGATCCTGCGCATAGCAGGGGACTCACTGTTTGAATATTCACTGCTTTGGCTGGAGCACCCCAAAATGCCCTTCTGGGCTCTCTAGTTTGCACATTTTTCTTGCCTTGTGTTGTCACAGGACAACAGAAGCACCACTAACAAATTGGAAATGTGTTGTGGGGGCTGTAAGAATCACAGCAGCCCCTGAGAAGTAATCTTTATAAAGTAAACCTATGTTTGTGAGGTCTTAAAATATAGGACAACTGAAGGATTTTCACCTGTTTTTTTAAAGGAATCTCAAGGTTGGAGCTTTTGCTCTGCAGCTAGCAGTGCAACATCTTCTGGGAATGCATCTTATATGATCCAAAGATGTTTAAATGAAGTACATGTAGTATAGCGTTCTCTAAGGAGTGAATCAATGATTGTACTTCATGTGATCAGAAAATGGTGGCTTCTAGGGTTTGTTTGTATGACTTCATTTTATATGGTTTGTGTTAGAAATGGAGTCTTTGGTTGGCAGTCAGGTTACCCCCGTCCAAGCAAGAACCCTCACTCTAGTCAAGGTAAGTCACACACAATCCAAATTATCCTGTGCCCACCCTCTGGTAGCTTGGCACTGAGCAGTCAGGCTTAACTTAGAAGGCAATGTGTAAAGTATTTTTTCAATAAATAATACAATAACACCATATAGCACCACAAAAATATACTACACAGTGTTTAGAAAAGTATATAAAATGTATCTGATACCGCAATGCTGACTGCTGCCAACATACCGCGGCGTTATACCGCTACACGTATTATGACACACACATAGAAGTCCGCCACCATACAGACACACACACAAGTCCACCAGCCCAAAGGTCAGTGATAAACTGGCGGTACCAAAACTCACACCGTTACGCTGACAGAACTACGCCCACAGCATTCTGACCCACGAATCACCGCAGCAGACACTCAACCGCGGAAAACCATTGGCGGTTCATACCGCCGCGCTCATAATACACACACTCAAACAAAACACCACCACATCGGTTAGTTTAATGCACACACCAAACCTACACACCCATACCACTATTAAACACACACCCACATTACCCACAACCCTTTACCACTACAAACAATTTACAACAGAGAGAGAGACACGCCAGGAGCACCCACAGAACACAATCACCCATACACCATCCACACACCTCACAGCACACACCCCAACCCATCACCCCACACACCCTCACACACACCACACACACTACACCCATGGCACCACAAAAACACCCCAGATTCTGTGAGGAGGATCTAAGGTTCATGGTGGAGGAAATCATCCGGGTAGAGCCATAGCTATATGGATCACAGGTGCAGCAGACATCCATTGCAAGGAAGATGGAGCTATGGCAGAGAGTCATGGACAGGGTCAACACTGTGGGACAGCACCCCAGAACAAGGGATGACAACAGGAAGAGGTGGAACGACCTACGGGAGAAGGTGAGTTGCGTGGTTGCAAGACATCAGATAGCTGTACAGAGGACTGGTGGAGGACCCCCACCTCCGCCCCCACAAATAACAACATGGGAGGAGCAAGTCATGGCAATCATGCATCCTGAGGGCCTGGCAGGAGTATCAGGAGGACTGGACTCTGGTAAGTCAAATCTTAACTACTTTCACCTCCCTACCTGCATGCCATCACATACCCCCACCCCTACCCCCACCCCCATCACCCGACCACCTCACATACACCCCACCATCAAAACCCACCCCTCCCAGTACCCAGCACTGAATGCTACACCAATGCATGGACACCACTGACAGCCCTGCATGGACAACCATCACCACAGCATGCACAGTAGTGACAATCACTTAGCCAACCAAATTACAACTCACACAAGCCAAAGCTGCCTTGGTAATAACTACCATAGAGGGGAAACATACCCATGCACAAGATGTCACACGCAGTAACAATAACACTGCATTTATATCCCCACAGGACCCCCACACAACGTCACAGGAGAGGAGGTGCTAGCAACATCCAGTCCACCCCCAAAAGAGGCCCATAGTGATGACAGCACCTTTGCACACCTGGGTCAGGATGACCAACCTGGCCAATCAGGGACCTCTGGACAGTCAGTTACCCAAGCACAATCCCATACCACCACAGAGCCTCCCCACTCAGGAAACACCAGTACAGCACCTGCCCAGTGGGCCCATACCACTGTCCCCAGGACACGTCAATAAGCAGTGTGTCCACCCCTACATGGACCCCAGGCAACCTCACAAACACAGGATGATCCAGGACCTGGGGTCAGTGGGCACACGGTTCAGGGGACAGAGGCACAGGACAACAGGGAAGCTGGGAGGACTGCTGTGCGACAGGGGAGGACAGGCCCAGGGAACCGACTCTCCACAAGGCACTCACCAACATCCTGGGAGCATACCACCATTCCTAGGAGACCATGGGCCAGATACTGGCCAAGTTGCAGGAGACCTAGCGGCTTCAGGAGGGACAGTACCTGGGGATCAGGAAGGACCTGAAGGACATCCACACCACACTGGTCACCATTGCAGTGGTTCTGACAGACATGGCCAAGACCATGAGGGAGGCAGTGGCACACCACCAGGCCCCTGACACTAGCCACACCGATAAACAGCCTTCCACCTCCGCTGAAGCTAGTGGACAGGAGGCCCCACCACAGGAACAACAGGCCACCAGCACCCCACCCCCTGTAGAAGGAGAACCACCCTGAAAACTGTCCCAGCGATCCAGGAAGAAGCCAGAGAACATTGCCAAGGCCCCGCCAGGAAATAAGACTCCCCTGATTGTCACCCTTGTTTCCCACTCTGTCACCCTGTCCACCTTGAACTGACATTGCTCCCCTTCCTATGCCCCCTTGGACAATGCACCTGTGATACCAATAGACAGGACCCTATCCTGGACTTTCCTCCACCATCACCCAAGCCCATTTACTTTTCAGCACTGAAATAAACAACCTTGGAAAAAACAAGTATGGAGTATGTCAAATGATTTAAGGATGTAGTTGTTGAACAATCAGTAGACATTGCAAGTAGAGTACAGTGATGTATACATGGTTATGATCTGTAATGTGCTGCAGTCAATACACCAGGAGCCACAGGAGGGTACAAATATCTGCAAATAGACAGGTTAAAGGGTACAATAAGTGGCCTTTGTAGTGGGAACAGCAGCCAGCCAGAGAAAATTCACTTCACAAAACAGCAATGGAAGGTGAGGTTACAATGTCTTACCTGTGTGTCACTGGAAGTACTGTTGTATTATAGTTATTCTGTTGTCCACATCCTCTTCCTCTGCCTCCTCTTTGTCACTGTCCACAGGCTCCACCGCTGCCACACGACCATCTCCAGCCTCATCCTCTTGCCGAAAAGGCACCTGGCGTCTCAAGGCCAGGTTGTGCAACAGGCAACATGCAACGATGATCTGGCAGACCGTCTTGGGTGAGTAGCACAGGGATCCACCTGTCAGATGGAGGCACCTGAACCTGACTTTCAGGAGGCCAAAGGTGCGCTCAATGATCCTCCTTGTTCGCCCATGTGTCTCATTGTAACGTTTCTCTGCCCTTGTCGTGGGATTCCTCACTGGGCTCAGTAGCCATGAGAGGTTGGGGTAACCAGAGTCACCTGTAAATATCAAGGGATACCTGTTAGCCAGACACTCACCCTTAGGGCCAACCCCACACCCATATACCAACATACACAGGGTAGGGAACATGGGATCGCCTATTACCTGCACCCTGTGCCTCTGGAGTTGAGCCATCACATATGGGATGCTGCTATTCCTCAAGATAAAGGCATCATGCACAGACCCACGATACTTTGCATTCACATAGGAGATGTACTGGTCCGCCAGGCACACTATCTGCACATTCATAGAGTGAAAGCTCTTTTGATATCTATACACCTGTTCGTTTCTCCGGGGGGGGGCAAACGCAATATGTGTACCATCAATAGCACCAATGATGTTGGGGATATGTCCCAGTGGATAGAAGTCAGCCTTCGCTGTGGCCAAATCCTCCACCTGGGGGAAAACGATGTAGCTGCGCATGTGTTTCATCAGGGCAGACAACACTCTGGTCAGCACGTTTGAGACCAGAGTGATATCCCTGCTGCCATGGTCACTGTCGCTTGGAGCTACTTGGCAAGAAATGCAGCACTGATAGGACTTACACAAGAGGGGGTATCCCAATGGGGTGACGGATAGCTGAGATCAGGCCTGGCTCCAATTGGGCACACAGCTCTTGGATTGTGGCCCTATCAAGTCTATAGGTGATGATAATGTGCCTTTCCTCCATTGTTGCCAGGTCCACCAGGGGTCTGTACACGGGGGATGTCTCCATCTCCTATTCATTCGCAGCGGTTGAACTCTAGGGTGAAAAACGGTGAGCTGATGGTCCTATTCAAACATATCCTCAGAGTAAAATGCATTGCATGTTGTGACAGAAACAGTATGTAAACATGTAGTCCCGTAAATGTGCCTATGTCTGCTGTGACGCAGTTAAGTGCCATGGCCTGCCCCCCCCCCGAGATGGCGGCCACCTGACCTGTGTGGAGGGACAAGGTGAAATTAGGTAATCTCGCTGACGTTGTGCACCGTTGCGGGAGTCAGTCGACGACCGCCATACAACACCTCATTGGTTATCATTGGGCCCTATGGGTTCCAGTTGCCAATGGTGATCTACGTCGGCAGTGACGGTACGCACCGCCACAGACGTAACCGCCATTTTCTATCTGTTCACTCACTTGCTACCTGACCTTCAACAGGAGAGGACCTACACTGCAAGTGCTGCTGTGACCTGTGTCTGGAAGTGACCATGGCTCGAGTGTCTGGGGAAAGGGCCCCTGCCTTCACTTCGGAGGAGTTGGAGAGACTGGTGGATTGGGTCCTACCCCAGTACCGTTTACTTTATGGTCCTCTAGACCAACAGGTGAGTACACTGTGAGCACGATGCATAGGGCATAAATGCATGGAGTGCTGTGTGTTTAAGCCTTGTGTAAGGGGGAAGTGGCTGAGGGGTCCTGGGCAGAGTGCTGCATGTATGGTGGTCAATGTATGTGCGTAAGGAGATGGGAGGGATATGGTGGGCCATGAGTGTAACAGTCCGGACGGTATGACTAATACCTTTCTCTATGTTTCTTTTTCTGCAGGTCAGCGCCCATCAGATAAAGGGTATTTGGCATTCCATCGCCAAGGACGTGCGGACCCTGGGAGTCTTTGACAGGTGGGGCACCCACTGTCGTAAACGGTGGGAGGACCTGTGCCGCTGGGCAAGGAAGATGGTGGAGGCCCAGCTGGGAATGGCCTCCCAACGAGGAAGGAGTGCCTGTCGTACCTTGACACCCCTGATGTTCTGCATCTTGGCGGTGGCCTATCCGGAGTTGGATGGACAAGGGGGTAAGTACTGTTTCAGAATCAGAAAATTGCACATGTTAAGGTGTTATCTAGGTGGGGGATGTGGGTCAGTGGGTGCCCCTAGGCCAGAACGAACATGGCAGGATAGGTTCCATGATGGGCAGGGTCTGATGCACTCCAACCCCAAATATGCCAGTGGGCATCTACTTTGGGCAGGGACATGTGGGTTTCAGCTGTGCTGCTATTGGCATTAGGCACTGCACTCCATGGCCTGGTGACTAGCATTGTAACTGGTGGTGCATGGCCTAGTGCATAGGGCTGTTCCCTGTGTGTTGTGTACAACAACGGTGGTGTTGTTGCTGGCAATGACCAAGTGTATCCTCTGTCTCTCCCCCCCCCTTTTTGTTTTGTCACCCTGTCTTTGTGTGCATTAGCATCATCTGGAGGAGAAGCAGAGGCACCGGCAACGGAGGGAACTGCATCCTACATGGCCAAGGAGGTCGAATCCACCGACGGTGAGGGTACCAGTGAGGGTGAGGGGAGCACCACGGCGGAGACTGGAGGGGACAGTTCAGACAGCTACACCTCCTCCGATGAAAGCTCCCTGGTGGTGGCGGACAGCTCTGTGGCCACCCCAACTATAGGTGCAGCCGCCAGCCAGTACCAGCACCACACTCCCAGCAGCCCTTCAGCATGTTTCCCTTGCCCGCTCAGCCACGAGGGTAGGCATCTCCTTTACCCCAGGCACCTCAGGCCCTGCCCCAGTCAGCCCAGCTGCCATCGGTGAGGAGTCTATTGACCTCCTGTGATCCATCGCTGCTGGGCAGTCAACCATTGTGAATGCCATCCAGGGGCTGGCATAGCATTTGCAACAAACAAATGCATTCCCGGAGGGCATTCACTCTGGCGTGGCGGCCCAACATAGATCATTCCAGGCTCTGGCCAACTCCCAGATGGCAGCCATTGTCCCTGTCTCTAGCCTCCCCCCTCCAACTTCCTCTACCCAGTCCCATTCCCCTCAACCCCAGCCTATCCCAAGCACACCTTCAGACCAGCATGCCCCCAAATCAACACACAGAAGTGGATCAGGCAAACACAAGCACCACACTTCATCCCACAGGCACTCACACAAGCACCATCCAAATGCAGACACACAAACATCCACTGCCTCCACTGTGTCCCCCTCCTCTTCATTGTCCACCTCCCTCCCAGTAGAATCTCCACTCACTCCTGCATGCACTACATCCTCATCCCCTACCTCCATCACCATCATGCCTATCACTACACGCCCCTCACTGGCAGTCACCACCCCCACATCCATGCACATGCCCCCTGTGTCCTCTCCTACTGTGTCTGTGCCCCCTCCTCCCAAAGTACACAAACGCAAGCACTCAGACACAAAACAGCCATCCACCTCACGATAGCATCCAGCCCTTGCACCTGCACCCAAACACAGCAGACAGACACCTCCTACCCTCTTCCTCCACTCCCAAACCTTCACCCTCTTCCAGCCCCACTGTCCCTAAAAAGCTATTCCTCTCCACCCTTGACCTATTCCCTGCCCCTCCCCATCACCATCCTTCACTTCGGGCCAGGGTGGTCAGGACCCAAGCTAGCACCTCAGCCATCCAGTCCACGGCTGCTGTTGTTTCTGCAGCCACTGTAGTTGTGAGAGGCTCCGTGAAGACACCTATCCACACAACCAGTGTGCCTGCACCAGCTGCCAAGTGCAAAAAGGGAGCACCAGCTGGCAAATTAAACAAGCATTTGCAATGCAACGGGTCTCGCTCATATTAGAGCTGATAGCGTTGTAAACTCCTAACTTGACTTTTCACCTATCGGCAAAAGTGCATTTATGTACGTAACTGAAAAAGTGCAATTAACTGTGTAAAGCGCTCGACTTCTGCCAAGCGAAATCGTGCTAGTAAAATAGAGAAAAAGTAGTCCACGAGCCGGACAGAAAACAGCGAGCCTTGCATGTTTTCTGTACTTGGTCGATGCGCTCGAGGAGGGCTAGCCACCGGAAAAGGCATGACGTATGCATGCCTTCGACTAATGAAAGCAAGCAGAATTTAATAGGCAAGCCCACGAACCAATGAAAAACACTGACGTGACGTCGACAGGGCTCCGAGCCCTTTTCTAATACGTAAAGCGTCTTGCTGCGAGCACATGCAACTCAGGCCCAACACAGTTCTTTACTAAACTCATTGGAATATATTAGATGTATGACAATTGATTGTCGCTCCAAAACCACCATTTCTTCCGTCACCTGATAAATAAACGTTTTGAACTGTATAACATAAAGAAAGTTGCACAACAAGTCGGATAAATCGATAGAGCATTCATAAATACTACTAAACAATCAAAAACTATGTTAAAATTACATAATTTAAACTGAAAACTCTCACGGATTATTAAATGTCATCTTCATTTCTAAGGAAGCTCTAAAACGTGCGATTTCCAGATCACTTATTTCAAAGTTAGGGCTGAATGTAACACTAACATCAGAACAGGAGCGAAAGGATAATCGCATCATGTTCCAAGGGGCAGACATTCTGTACCCAGCTTCTTCCACCAGTGCCAGGAAGGAGTCATAAATTTATGTTTTCTTGCGATGGGAGAAGAGCAGGAATTGTGGGCCGCAAACTATGTAATCTTGCAGTATTGCGGCAGTAGCGATCTTAAGGCATCAGCAATATCAAATTATGGCCTTGGCGTCTTGTCTCACACCCCGCCCCCCAACAAGTCCTATTTCGGGCACGATACTTCTGCACCGTGTTTATCTCTTATTGGGTGGCATTAAGTGGGTGAATTATGCCTTCTCTGGCTACAGAAGCTAGTGTATGTTTCCATTTCACCTGTTTCGTTGCCTGAACCATATGAAGGATACTAGCATGTCCTCTCCCTGGAGCCTTCCTTGACTTCTAAAGTTATTGTGCACCGGAAGAGTTCATCCATCATTGTGCACCATCTCAGTCAGGATCCGTGGGGTTATTGTTCTCTCTAATGCTCCTTCTTCCAAGGGTCGTTGTGGGACACGCACTCTCGAACGGCCTGATTGATGGCGCTGAGATATAGGGCAGAAAGAATGTCTGTTTTGCCTTAAGCCAATCAAAGTCACCAAGGGTACTACAGCTACAAAACTCCCGTGCGTTCGGGGGAAGAAAGCTCCCTATAGCAACAGCATCGGCCTGTAGCCTGTGGATCCCAGCCTCAAACCTTTTTCGCCTGTGTTCGTCTTCACCGACTGTTACATCGTATGATTTATTGTGACGGTGGAGGGTTACGACTTCAGCGCCCGCCTTATTTCATCTTCCCTTCCCAAGTGCATCGGCCCAGACAGACTGGACATTGTGCTCAAGCCAAGATTTCTAGTTCAGACATTGAAGCGAGATTTCAGATGCATCTGAGGGTTTGAATAACGATGCGAAGATTCCTAATACTCGTGCAAAAAATGTCAATGAAAGAAAAGTTAAACGTGAAAAAATGCAGCAACGAGTATATGTCAATATGGATGTAAGCGAAAGGTAATGCAGATCAACACAAGCATTTACAATGCAACGGGTCTCGCATTTGCTCATGTTAGAGCTGATCGCGTTGTAAACTCCTAACCCGACTTTTCACCTATCGGGCAAAAGTGCATTTATGTACATAGCCCGAAAAAGTGAAATCAACTATGTAAAGCGCTCGACTTCTGCCAAGCGATATCGCGCTAGTAAATTAGAGAAAAAGAAGTCCACGAGCCCGATGGAAAACAGCGAGCCTCGCATGTTTTCTGTACTTGGTCGCTGCGCTCGAGGAGGGCTAGCCACCGGAAAAGGCATGACCTATCCGTGCCTTCGACTAATGAAAGCAAGCAGATTTTATTAGGGAAGCCCACGAACCAATAAAAAAACACTGACGTGAAGTTGACAGGGCTCCGAGCCCTTTTCTAAATACAAAAGAGTCTAGCTGCGATACGCATGCGCGAGCGCATGCAACGCAGGCTCGACCCTAAAAACGGAGCACCAGAGGGCAGAAGCAAGGAGGCACCACCAGCTGGCAAACGCAAGGATGCACCACCATCTGGCAGAAGCAAGGAGGCACCACCAGCTGCCAAGGGCAGGAGGGACCACCATCTGCCAAGGGCAATGACAAAGGTACAGACGGCGCAGGCAAGATGGATATGGAGCCTGGTGCTGAAGCACGTCTGAGCAAACAACACCAGCCATGGCACTTCAGCCATCCGAGGCTGCAGGGGAAGGGCTGGAGCCGCCCCCTACCACAGGCAGCACCGATGCCAGCACCGCCGCCAGCACCGCCACCTCCATCGCCACCAGCAACACTGGCAGTACCACTGCCAGCAGCAGCAGCCCCAGTGGGCAGCCGTCCGAGGCTGCGGGGAAAGGGCTGGAGCCTCCCCCCACCACAGGCAGCACCGCCGCCAGCACCGCCACCTGCACCACCACCAGCACCACTGCCAGCAGCAGCAGCCCCAGTGGGAAGCCGTTCGAGGCTGCAGGGGAAGGGCTGGAGCCTCACCTCAACACTGGCAGCACCGCCGCCAGCACCACTGCCAGCACCGCCACCTGCACCCCCACCTGCACCACTGTCGCACCACTGCCAGCAGCAGCAGCCCCAGGACCAAGCAGTGGGCCAACCACCCACTTGAGAGACTGTGGCTTTGTACTCCCCAGGACCAAGCAATGGGCAAACCACCCACTTGAGATACTGTGGCCTTGCACTCCAAAGAACCAAGCAGTGGACAAACCACCCACTTGAGAGACTGTGGCTTTGCACTCCCCAGGACAAGTCAGTGGGCAAACCACCCACTGGAGAGACAGTGGCCTTGCACTCCCCAGGACCAAGTAGTGGGCAAACCACTCACTTGAGAGACTGTGGCTTTGCACTCCCCAGGACATCACAGAGGACATGTGCCCCCCTCCAGGAGCAGTGGCGTTGTACCATCTTTCGGCTGAGGTGCCTCCCCTTCCCCTTTCCCCTGAGGTGCCTGTGTATTTTCGACCTGATGCCTCAGCAGTGTTCTCTCCGTATTGAGGCAGGAGTCAAGTGGGGCCTTGGCCTATGTGATATGGCCCTGTGGCCCACGGACATTTTGGACTGCATAGTGTCCCTCCATTTGTATATATTGTAGATACTGTTTTGTGCTTTGAGGACGTATTTATAGAAATGTATATTATTACACTGAGTTTACTCACTTCCTTTTGTCTTTGCGTTATTCCTGAGGGGTACGGGGTGTATATGTAATGTGTTTTGCATCTGTTTGTGTGTATGGTGTTCGGGGTGGGGGTATTGCGTGTTGCATGTGTGTGTCACTCTCTGTACATTCCTGCAGCAATTGTGCTGCAGGAATCCACTAGACACCAGTGAATTTTTTGTTTTGTTTTTAAATTGTCATGAGGTGAGCGGCCCCTTGGGTAAGGGCCGCTGCCCAAGGGGGGCATTTTATTTAAGGCCATTTCTGCCCCCCCGGGGACAGATCGGCAAATATTAATTAGGCCGATCTGCTCCCGGTGGGAGGGGGGGCAAAAGCCATTAGGCACCTGGGTTGTATTTTTTGTATATATATATATTGATAAGGGGATCGACCCCTTAGGCAAGGGGAGTGCCATGTCGAATTTGCATTTTCTCCCCATGAGCATACACAAGCTGCAAGCCAGTATGCATGTACTGAGTGAGGGGTCCCTTAGCGTGGCATAATACATGTTGCAGCCCTTAGAGACCTTCGTTGGCCACAGGGCCCTTGGTACCAGGGGTACCTTTTACAAGGGACTTAACTGTGTGCCAGGGCTGTGCCAATTGGGTAACAAAGGTACAGTTTTTGGTAAAGAGCACTGGTGCTGGGGTCTGATTAGCAGTGTCCCAGCACACTTACAAACAAAGCTGGCATAAACATTGCAAAAAGTGAGGGGCTAATCATGCCAACAGTGGCATTTTCCTACAGGCACCACTTGTCAGGGCTGGAGTCTCAGGCAGGGGAGGCACTTCTCCTCATCTCTTCATCTTGGGCCCTCGTCTTATGCTCCTTTCTGCCTTTTAAATATGCTTACTTCAAAGGAAAGTCTCTCTTGTTTGTAAGATCCTGCCCTGCCCAGACCAGACCCCAGACACACAACAGGGGGTTGGAGACTGCATTGTGTGAGAGCAGGCACAGCCCTTGCAGGTGTAAGTGACCACTCCTCACCGCCATCTTAGTACAGATGGCTCATCAGGATATGCAGGCTACATCCCAGCTCCTTTTGTGTCACTGTCTAGAGAGAGGTGCAAACAGCCCAACTGCCAAACTGACCCAGACAGGGAATCCACAAACAGGCAGAGTCACAGATTAGTTTAAACAAGAAAATGCCTGCTTTCTAAAAGTGGCATTTTCAAACATGCAATCTAAAACCGAACTTCACTAAAAGATGTATTTTTATATTGTGAGTTCAGAGACCCAAAACTCCATATTTAGATCTGCTCCCAAAGGGATTCTGTGCTTTAATAACATTTAAAGGCAGCTCCCATGTTAACCTATGAGAAAGCTAGGCCTTGCAACAGTGAAAACCGTATTTGGCAGTATTTCACTGTTAGGACACATAAAACACATCAGTACATGTCCTACCTTTGACATACATTGCACCCTGCCCATGGGGCAACCTAGGCCATACCTTAGTGGTGCCTTACATGCATAAAAAGGGAAGGTTCAGGCCTGGCAAGTGGGTACACTTGTCAAGTCGAATTGGTAGTTTAAAACTGCACACACAGACACCACAGTGGCAGGTCTGAGCCATGTTTACAGGGCTATTAATATGGGTGGCACAACCAGTGCCGCAGGCCCACTAGTGGCATTTGATTTACAAGCCCTGGGTACCTCTAGTGCACTGTACTAGGGATTTACTAGTAAATCAAATATGCCAATCATGGGTAAACCAATCAACAATGCAATTTACACAGAGAACATATGCACTTTAGCACTGGTTAGCAGGTCAGAAGAAATAGGAGGAAGGAGGCAAAAAGATTGGAGATGACCCTGAAAAAGGGAAAAAGTCTAACAGGGGGTCAGTGGAGGGTGTCAGCCTCTCCCCTACACTGACCCTAAATCAGCAGAGTGAGACTGGTGCCAGTATCTGGGGTGGTTTACCTCTTTGTTCTCACTTACCCCAGGGCTCACTACATGGTGTATCCATGATATTGATACTGAAAATGTACAGGTTGCTTGACAAGCTGAGGACCAGCATTAAGGAAGAGGGATCTGAGATGCTGGCATTAGGGGTTATTTAGCCCTCAAACAGCCCTCAGTCCAGTCCAGTGGTGTTGGTACCCAAGTATGCTCCTCCAGGTGTCTCCCCTGAACTCTGTTCTGTGTGGACTACCACGGGCTCAATGCGTTGGTGAAGACTAACGCATCCTGTATCCCCTGAGGGCTCATGGATCAGCGTGGAGATGCCAAGTTTCTCAGCACATATGACTCAATGTCAGGCTGCTGGCAGATTGCCTTGACCCAGGGGGGCAAAGAGAGGTCTGCATGCTCTACCCTTTATATGTAGGCTAATCCACTCATAACTGAGCAAAGCAAGCTCATAGGGCAAGAAGCCTAATCTATAAAAGTGGTGCTTGCTAAATACTAAATAAGAATTATGTAATAATAATTTTTCAAAATCTTTGTGTCACTGTGTAGACAAAGTTACAGTTTAGATGAGCAGGACTGACCATGAATAAACTAACTTGTTTTTTACAGCACAACTGGAGAAAATGGCATATATGCTAAAAAGTTCATTATTTGTTGGAAGCTTAGAGAAATATCTATTTATGATAAATAAAGCAGAAAAGTTATTTTTATTAACTGTTATTTTAAGAATTAAAAAAATTAGGCTGCTACCTCCAATTCAGAGACTGCAATAAGCATTACAAATTAGGTATGAATGATTGTCAGGCTGGAGGACAATGCAACTGCGTCTGGGTGAATGAATGCTAAAGTTGTGTAAACTAGGGTTTGTGAAACTCACCTAATTTGCTTTTGCATTATTACAGCAAAGTGATGAGAAATTCTGCATAATTATGCAAAATGCAAATCCCTCATTTTGTACTATAGTTTAGCTTGAAATGCATATTTGTGTCAATTTGTGGCATTATGACTCATTAAAACAAAAGCACCCCAAACAACAGCCACTCACGCTCTGTTGTTCCCATGCATTTGCAATACATTTTTACTACATGGAGTTACATGAAGGGCATAATGGTGGCATTTCAGGAACTTCACAGAATATAAAATTCACAAATTATGCAAAATATGCTGGCCAAGGTCTAGTGTACTCACTTAGAAAGTAAAGCATTTCTTTTGAAATTGAAATCACAAATGAGGAATGCAGGAATAGAATCCTTCTCAATCACATATCCTTTCAGACATTCCCTACAGTAGGAGGGAAACAGGGTGTTTCCTTATTTACATATAATATACCTGAAAGGAAACATGAGGCTCCTGAAAGGGATGAATGTTGGTATGTGAAACAGAGACTCTGGAAATTTGCCAATTAAAGTGAGAGAATTCTTATAAACTGATGTTGAAGTTTGGGAGACTGTTACAAAGACTGAAAAAAAAACACTGGCTTGTGCAAGATGTAAAAATGGCACCTAACCACCACAACATTTTTCAACCTTAAGAACATCTTAAAGAACAAAACAATTCTGTCTGAAAGCTGGTGTCAGAACATGTAAGGACTTCTGCTTTCCACTGGAGCTCAGAGAATGGAACTGCTTTATAAGGGTCATATGGTTGGCTTCCTGTTGCAGCCACAGGGCCACTAAAGCAGGAAGGGTTCCATGTCCTGCAGAAGATCCAGCTAGCCAGATGTTAGTCGACTTTAGTCGACCTTGAGAGAGAGTCATAGCTGGAGAGAGGCCTGATGGTAAACAAAGACGCCACGTGAGCAACCGGAGGAGGGGCTCTAAAGGACTTGGGTTGGATTTCTTCGGGGGAAGACAGTCCTGGTGGTGTATAATTATTCACAGCATCAGAGGAATAGTTCTGTGACTTAAATTGGCCAGAAGAGAGTACCATACCGAAAGACCATAGTTACAGATGTGAGACAACTCTGAATGGAAGCAAAGATGCTCTTCTAAGTAGCAATGTTGTTATAATTATACACCTTTGGGTCATATGTGGCCCTTTTTGTGTCTTTTTGTGTGATTGCAACAAGACTCAAAGCTATTGCTAAAGTAATGGCTTGCAATAGAATTAAATAATCCTACTGGAGTTGTAAATGAACAAATTCTAAAAGTGAGGTAGATCTTTCTATGCAATAACTATCTAAGATTGACCCCTTGCTCCCTGGTGGAGATAGTCCCACACAGCACATAATTAAGATAGGCTATGAATACCTCATTCCCTATCAAAGTATACTAAAACATCTCCCCACTCCTTCAAGTAAACCAGTAAGAGTCAACGTTAGTTCTTAATCGATACAACAATGATGATTCATATTTGCCATGCAAAGCCTTAAGTTAGAGACAACTGACATATGAGACATATGAGACAACATACGTATGTCACTCTTGAAAATTGTATGTATAATGTTTCAAGAATACAGTTCAGATGCTAGGATTCAGTACAGCTGCTATTTCCACGCCATTTAAAAAGGAAGTGCCATGGCCTGCATGCAAAGATGACAACTGCACAAGAGTAAATCTTGAAATAGGTATCATTATTAACTGTGTACACAGTTTGCTCAGTCCTTTTTTTAACTGCTCTCATTGGGTAATGGTTCACTATTTAAAAAAGTTAGCACCCCGTTTTGTCTTTTCACTATTTCCTCCTGTATTTGTTCTTCATTCACCTCGTCCCATTTATCTACTAGTTGCTTTCTGGCGAGTGCACCTCCAGTGTCCTCATTCCACAGCTATCACACCTTCTTTACTCTTCTCTCTAAATGCTTCTCCTTTTATGTTTTTAATTTTTGTGGGCTCCCATTCCATTACCTCATTTTTTCTTAACCATTTCTCAGCCTGCAACTTCAGCATTTGATGCTTTACCTCAATTATTCTCACTTTGACATTAATAATTATGGCCTTTGAAAGAGCTTTCTTTTAACTGTACTTTTTTAATATTGCTTTTTACATAAATCTATTTTTCTGTTACATGGGTTTTTGATTATTTGATTTCTCATAATTGGGTTTCTGTTACTTTGAGGGTAGTCTAAGCAAAATAATAGGCAGACAATTCACAAGTAAAAGCTGCGTGATAGTAGCACGTGCTTTGCAAAATGCAGAAAAGTTTAAGGATTTGTTTTGGTGTTGATACCCATATCTCCAAAGAGCATAGAAGGAAAATCTATCAATTGTGATGCACATTGATATTTATTAAAAAATAATCAGGATCCTAATACAGACCTGTACATTTCTCTATATACATGAGGATGATCACTAACGAACAACATCAGCTACACATATAATATAAAAATAAAAAGTGCAGGTCTAGACAATGCCATGGTAATCACTGAAAATTCCTATGAATACCATTTGTAAACTTTGCACAAGAGATGTTATTCACCACATAGATTATACATAATTATGGCTCCTCTATTGGAATATTTAGGACATTGTCTTCATCCTGAGTAATTCGTGCAAAATCTGTGAAGGTGGGAGAATCTAACTGCTGTAGCATACTTTTATGTGGCACAAGCCCAAAACACAAATCAAAGAAAACTGGGTGATGCCAGGTACCTAAGGCCTGACTCCATCTTGAGCAGGCCGAGACTCCCTTTTCTCTATGTTTGCAGAATCATTGACACGGCTACCTTTGATGCAGATGTCGTCTATCCTTATCTTTTCAGGAACCTGCCAAAGTGTGAAGTCACTCAGACAATGAGAAAATTGCATTGATAAGACACCTGATGTTTAGGCTATAACCTCATCTGAACACCTGATGTGACATCACTCTGGAACAAATGCCTTGTTCTGTCTATCTGAGGGTTGGATAATATTACAAACATAAACACTGTAGTCTGAATTGGCCTGTTTCTACCTCATTTGCTTATAATAATGCATCTAAGACAAGCACCTTGATGTATCTATGTTGTATCTGAAATTCTAAAGGTTATGTCATAACATCCAATCTCAGATCTGATATAGTATAGAGGGCTCTTCAATGGGCCATTTAAGAGGAGAGGTCCTGGAAGTCCTTCACTGTGGTGGAAATGTTCATTGTATTCTTGTTGCGTTATGCTTTTGTGTTGTTATATTATTCTGTGTGGATACTCTGGATGCAACAGGATGAGTCTGTTGAAACAAATGTTGTTTTAGTTCATGTGTCTTTTTCTTAGTGCAGTGTATGTGTGTGATATCGTAAAAAACACAATTGGCTTTCAAATTACCACTGCGGCCCTGAAACCCTGTTTATGGACTGTTAGCAGACCAAAAGGATTTGATACCACTTTAACTGTGTACTGTCTAGTGTCCTGAGGGGCTACATAAACCTTAAGCGGTGCATTGAACTGAGTTCACTCGTGTCACCCGTGGATGTGAAAACAAACCTTGTAGAGATAAGTCGGAGTCTTAGTTCATGAGAAAGTCTAACCAGTTCTTTCAGAGAGTGACTTCAGAACTGCTGTTTAAGCCCTTGTACTTTTTCATCTGGACAGTGGTAATGCTGTGCTCTATGGCCTTCCAGAGTCCACAATGGTGCTCCTCAGGGGCATCCTACATGCTACAGCATGTGTCATCCAGGACATGAAGAAATATGATCATATCACCCACTTCTTGATGGAACTCCATGGCTTCCCTTGCCAGCCTGCACCATCTTCAATAGCAATTTCATAATTTACAATACCATTATGACCAGCACAACCACTCATCTTGCAGAGAAGCTCATGGTCTTTTGTCCTTCTCAGCTCTTTAGGACACCGTCAGACCATAGACTACAAAGTGTGAAAAAGAAAAAAAAAGACAGCAGGACTTTTCCATCTATACATTAAGGATCCAGAGGTATTTATCAGGACAGCCTCAATGCTGCTCTTATTTAGGAAAGAGTTGAAGACTCACCCCTTTAAAGAGTACTACATCACAGTGCATTAACTGTCCACAACCAAGCTTCCTCTCTAATTACTCACTGATGTTATGCTTGTCGTTGACCATGTGCTGCACTCTGCTGAGTTCTGGCTAGGTTTGTGCAATAGAAATAAGAAACACAGACATGCAAACATGTATACAAACACACATGCATTCATGATGAGTTTTCTGGTATTCTAGATGAGCTGATGATAGCCCTTTACAGTATGTCAATCAAAATGTAAATGGTTGTCAATGTCCTTGAAACAGTGGCACTGTTAGTATTTTTTGGAGGGAAATATGTTTAGTATTCTTGGTGTTTATATTTGTGTGTTTGTGCATAGGCCTTTTAATTATAAATTCCATTACATGTGTATGTTACAATTGTGTACAACAGTTTGTTTACTGGGGACCTTTCTTCCAGTAAGTAGTCAAGAACTGCTGAGAACTGTTATCTGCTTTTGGGTCAGATTTTACTGAAGATAAATTAGACTAAGGTGGTCATTAAAACCTTGGCGGTAAAAGGCGCTTACCGCCGTGCAGAAGACAGTGGCATTCCGCCACAGCTATTATGACCCACATCTCGGAATCCGCCAAAACTCAGACACCCACACAAGTCCGCCACACCAAAGGTCAGTAATAAACTGGCGAAAACAAAACCGACACCGTCACACCAACAGAAACACACCCACACTATCATGACACACGAATACAAACACTCTTACAAAACACAGCCACATTGGACAATTCAAAATACACACACCTGATACACATACACACACCACTCCCACACACCCATTACAATATAAAACACACACCCACATCACCCACAAACCCCCACGACAAAAAATTCCGAAAGAAGGCCAGAGAGAGACACCACCAGTAAGAACAACAGCATCCACAGACACACAACACCATCACCCACAGAACTTCCACGCACCTCACACAACACCCCACTACATATCAGCACACTTATCACCACACACATCACCTACACCACCCCATGGCACGGCAAAGACACCCCAGGTTCTCGCAGGAGGAGCTCAGGGTCATGGTGGAGGAAATCATCCAGGTAGAGCCACAGCTATTCGGAGCACAGGTGCAGCACACCTCCATAGCTAGGAAGATGGAGCTATGGCGAAGAATAGTGGACAGGGTCAACGCAGTGGGACAACACCCAAGAAATAGGGAGGACATCAGGAAGAGGTGGAACGACCTACGGGGGAAGGTGCGTTCCGTGGTCTCAAGACACCACCTGGCAGTTCAGTGGACTGGCGGCAGACCCCCACCCCCTCCCCCACAACTAACAACATGGGAGGAGCAGGTCTTGGCGATTCTGCATCCTGAGGGCCTCGCAGGAGTAGGTGGAGGAATGGACTCTGGGAAGACAAAGCTTTACTATTACATCCCCACCCTACCTGCATGCTATCAAATAACCCCACCCTCACCCCCAGCACCCCAACTCCTCATATATGTCCCAACATCACAAACCACACATCCCAACACAAAGCCCTGCATGCAACATCAAAGCATGGACACCCATCACCAAAGCATGGCCACTGCACATACCCATACACCCCCCTAAACCATCATCACACAAGCTCCCACACAGGAATGTTAGCACTGGGGTACACGGTCACCCACCCATTGCACACCATTACACACACAGATTTAATAAACATCCTTTTATACCCCTGCAGGACCCCTACCCAACGTCACTGGACAGGAGGGTCCACACATGTCCACACCACCAACAGAAGAGGCCCACAGTGATGACAGCACCTCTGTCCAACTGGATCTAGATGACCAGCCCGGACCATCTGGGACCTCTGGACAGTTGGTTCCCCTCACACAGGCACAGGCCACCACAGATCTTCCTCCCTCTGGAAACACCAGCACAGCACCCACCCAGCGGGCCCATACCTCCGTCCCCAGGACACGTCAAGCAGCTGTGTGTCCACCACTACAGGGAACCCAGGATAACCCACCACCCCAACAACAACAGGGACCTGGGGGCAGTGGGCACACAGTCAAGGGGACAGAGGCCCAGGAACACAGGGGAAGTGGGAGGGCTGCTGTGCGACAGGGGGCGGACAGGCCAAGGGAACCCACTCTCCACAAGGCCCTCTACTCCATCATGGGAGCCTACTACCACTCCCAGGAAACAATAGCAACGGTACTGGCCAATTTTCAGGTGACCCATAGCTAGGAAGATGGAGCTATGGCGAAGAATAGTGGACAGGGTCAACACAGTGGGACAACACCCAAGAAATAGGGAGGACATCAGGAAGAGGTGGAACGACCTACAGGGGAAGGTGCGTTCCGTGGTCTCAAGACACCACCTGGAGTTCAGTGGACTGGCAGCAGACCCCACCCCCTCCCCCACAACTAACAACATGGGAGGAGCAGGTCTTGGCGATTCTGCATCCTGAGGGCCTCGCAGGAGTAGGTGGAGGAATGGACTCTGGTAAGACAAAGCTTTACTATTACATCCCCCACCCTACCTGCATGCTATCAAATAACCCCACCCTCACCCTCACCCCCAGCACCCCAACTCCTCACATATGTCCCAACATCACAAACCACACATCCCAACACCAAGCCCTGCATGCAACAACAAAGCATGGACACCCATCACCAAAGCATGGCCACTGCACATACCCATACACCCCCCTAAACCATCATCACACAAGCTCCCACACAGGAATGCTAGCACTGGGGTACACGGTCACCCACCCATTGCACACCATTACACACACAGATTTAATAAACATCCTTTTATACCCCTGCAGGACCCCTGCCCAACGTCACTGGACAGGAGAGTCCACACATGTCCACACCACCAACAGAAGAGGCCCACAGTGATGACAGCACCTCTGCCCTACTAGATCTTGATGACCAGCCCGGACCATCGTGGGCCTCAGGACAGTCGGTTCCCCTTGCACAGGCACAGCCCAACACCGACCTTCCACCCTCTGGTAACACCAGCACAGCACCCACCCAGCGGGCCCAAACCTCCCTACCCAGGACAGGTCAATCAGCGGTGTGTCCACCACTACAGGGCACCCAGGGTAACCCACCACCCCAACAACAACAGAGACCTGGGGGCAGTGGTAGCGGGCACACGGTCCAGGGGACGGAGGCACAGGAACATAGGGGACTGGGAGGGCTGCTGTGCGACAGAGGGAGGACAGGCCAAGGGAACCAACTCTCCACGAGGCCCTCTCCTCCATCATGGGAGCATAACACCACTCCCAGGAGACGATGGCGACGGTCCTGGACATGTTGCAGGAGACCCTGCGCCTGCAGGAGGAGCAGTATTTGGGGTTCAGGGAGGAGCTCAGGACCATCGGCTCCGCCCTGGGCACCATCGTAGGGGTGTTGAAGGACATACAACAGACCTTGAGGGACACCGTGGCACTCCAAGGGGCCCCTGACACTAGCCACGACGATGAACTGCAAACCACCTCCGCCGGCGCTAGTGGACAGGATGCCCCGCCACAGGACCACCACACCAGCACCCCATCCCCTGCAGACGGACAACCACCACGCAAGCGGTCCCTGAGATCCAGGAACAGGACAGAGCAAGATGGCAAGACCCCCGCCAGGAAATAAGACCACCCTGATTGTCCTCCCACTGTCCCACTTTGTTACCCTGTCCATATTCGAACTGCCACAGCTCCACCTCCTATGCCCAGATGGGCAGTGCACCTGTGAGACTAATAGACTGGACTCTGCCATGGACATTCCTCCACCATCCCCCATCACCATTTTACAACCCCCCTTCATTTTTTGAGCACTTAAATAAACACCCTTGAAACACAAAACAATCTGGAGTCAGTCTATGATTTGGTACTTTGTATTATCAATGACAATGTCATAATGGCTGTACCATTGTAAGGCTAACATACCTATGTCACACATCACAAGCCCATGATGGATGCAAACAGTTGACACGAGGGTTACCACACCTGTGAAACTGAAATGAAAGGGTACAACTCAGTTAACAAATAGTGATTGAAATGGAGGAACAGGATAGAGGTATACGTGAGAAAGTTAATGTAATGTTAAACCAGAAAATGTTCTCACCTGTGTGTCACTGGAAATATTGCTGTATGACTGACTCCCTGTTGTTGTTTTCTTCTTCCTCAGCTTCATCCTCATCACTGTCCACAGGCTCCACAGGCTCCACAGCTGCTACAACACCGTCATCTGGATCATCCTCCTGCAGAAAAAGCACCTGGCGTCGCAAAGCCAAATTATGGAGCATGGAGCAGGCGATGATGATGTCGCACACCTTCTTCGGTGAGTAGAATAGGGATCCACCTGTCATATGGAGGCACCTGAACCTGGCCTTCAGGAGGCCGAAGGTGCATGCGATCCCCCTCCTAGTCCGCCCATGGGCCTCATTGTAGCGTTCCTCTGCCCTGGTCCTGGGATTCCTCACTGTGGTCAATAGCCAGGAAAGGTTGGGGTAACCAGAGTCCCCCAATAGCCATACACAGTGCCTCTGGAGTTGACGCATCATATCAGGGATGCTGCTATTCCGCAGGATGTAGGCGTCATGCACAGAGCCAGGGAACATAGCATTTACCTGCGAGATGTACTGGTCTGCCAAACAGACCATCTGGACATTCATGGAATGATAACTCTTTCTGTTCCTGTACACCTGTTCACTCCTGTTGGGGGGAGCCAGAGCTACATGGGTCCCATCAATGGCACCTATGACGTTGGGGATATGTCCAAGGGCATAAAAGTCACCTTTCACTGTAGGCAAATCCTCCACCTGAGGGAAAATGATGTATCTCCTTACGTATTTCAGCAGGGCAGACAACACAGTGGACAAGACGTTGGAAAACATAGGCTGGGACATCCCTGATGCCACGGCCACAGTAGTCTGAAATGACCCACTTGAAGGAAATGGAGCACTGACAGCACCTGCACGTCAGGGGGGATTCCAGTCGGATGACGGATTGGTGACATCAGGTCTGGCTCCAACTGGGTACATAGTTCCTGGATAGTAGCACGGTCAAACCGGTAGGTGACGATGACATGTCTTTCTTCCATTGTCAACAGGTCCACCAGCGGTCGGTACACCGGAGGATTCTGCCATCTTCTCATATGTCCCAGCTGACGGTGCCTACGAATGACAACAGTGAAGAACCAGTCACTATTCCTCCAGGTATGTACCCACAGTTACACACAAGACTACACCAGACAAAAAACCCTTCCTGTATGTGTGTTGAGTGTGGGCCTAGCTATGTGTGACACAGTCGTAAATGAAGCCATGTGGGCCCCTGAAATGGCGGCTGCCTGACCTCTAAACTGGGACAATGGGATTGTGGGGTAACTGCGCTGGCATTGCACACCGTCGTGGTAGGCGGTCATAGACCGCGGCGCAATGCTGCATTGGTTAACATTGGACCCTATGGGTTCCAGGAGCCAATGAACAGGTGCGCCGGCGGTGATGATGCACACCGCCGCGGACATCACCGCCGCGGACGTCACCGCCATTTTCTATCTGTTCAATCACTAGATACCTGACCTTTGACAGGAGAGGACCTACACTGCAAGTGCTGCTGTGACCTCGGTCTGGAAGCGACGATGGCTGCTGCGTCTGGGGAAAGGGCCCCTGCCTTCACTGCACAGGAGTTGGAGAAACTTGTGGATGGGGTCCTCCCCCAGTACACGCTACTCTACGGTCCTCCAGACCAACAGGTTAGTACACAGGGAGCACGTTGTAGAGGCTAGGCCTGGGTGGAGAGGGCTGGGAGGAAGAGGGAAGGGGGCAGAGTTCATAGAACATTAATGCATGGGAATGAATGGGCCACGTGGCCAGAGTAGGGAGGGGGCCACTCACATTGACGGTGCAGTTGGTAATGACTGTTCCTCTTCCCTTGTGCATGTCATGTAGGTCAGCACCCACCAGAAGAGGGACATTTGGCGTGCCATCGCCAAGGAGGTCCGGACCCTGGGGGCCCACCAGAGACAGGGCACCCACTGCCGGAAGAGATGGGAGGACATTCGCCGCTGCAGCAAGAAGATGGTGGAGGCTCAGCTGGGGATGGCCTCCCAACGTGAGAGGGGCGCCCGTCGCACCATGACCCCCCTGATGTTCCGGATCCTGGTGGTGGCCTACCCGGAGTTGGATGGGCGCTTGAGGACATCACAGCAGACACAAGGGGGTGAGTACAACCTCATTCTGCGGACTTTGCGTGCAGTGGAGGTGTCTGGGTGGGGGAGGTGAGCTGTGTGTGTCCCTAGGCCAGGGCGAGTTAGGTAGGCAAGGCCCCTCCATAATGTAGGCCATGTGGCACTCAACCCCACCTCAGCAGAGTGCCAAGTCGAGGTATAGTTGTCCCTGTGGCATCCATGTGCGCAGATGTCCACCATTGCCATGTAGGCCATAACCCAGAAATTGCGTGTGCAGAGTGCAGGAGTTATGCAGGGGGCTGCTGCGTCTGTTTTGTCCGCCAATGGTAGCGGAATGCCATGCACTAAAACTCTCTTTCTTCTGTCTCCCCCCCTTTTCCTGCTCTCCCTGTCCTTTTGTACATCAGCATCAACAGGCGGAGGTACAGTGGCACCGGAACACGAGGGAGCTGCATCCCACATGGCCATGGAGGGCCACACCACGGACTCTGAATGCACCAGTGGGACGGAGGGCGAGGGGAGCTTCACGTCGGCCACCGGATCACCAACCAGCGACACGGACTCATCCGCCGATGGGAGCTCCCCTGTGGTGGCGGCACCATCTGTGCCTCCCACTTCAACAGGTACAGCCGCCACCTCCCCTACCAGCACCGCCCTCCCAGCAGCCCCTCAGCGTTCGCCCGTGCCCGCTCACCCAGGAGGGTGGGCATCACCTTCGCCCCAGGCACCTCTGGCCCTGCCCCAGTCACCCCTGCTGCCCTCAGTGAGGAGGCCATTGACCTCCTCAGGTCACTCACTGTTGGGCAGTCTACCATTGTAAATGCCATCCAGGGTGTAGAACGAGAGTTGCAACACGGTAATGCATTCCTGGAGGGCATTCATTCTGGTCAGGCTGTCCTTCAGCGAACCCTGCAATCTCTGGCCTCAGCACTGATGGCAGCCATTGTCCCTGTGTCTAGCCTCCCCCCTCCAACTTCCTCCACCCAGACCCAATCCCCTGTACCCCAGCCCATCCCAAGCACACCTACGGACCAGCATGCACACAAGTCAACACACAAAAGTAGCTCAAGCAAACATAGGCACCACACATCCCACAGGCACTCACACAAGCATCACGCCCATACAGACACAGCAACATCCACTGTCTCCACTGTGTCCCCCTCCTCCTCTTATCCCTCCTCCCTCCCAGTCTCGTCTACACACACACACCTGCATGCACCACATCTACAGGCACCATGAGTCGCACAAGGAGACCCAGCACCCCATGCCGCTCACCTGCACTCACCACCTCCACTGCCATTTACACGTCCCCTGTGTCCTCTCCCAGTGTGTCTGTGACGCCCCCTCCCAAAGTACTCAAACGCCGGCAATCACTCACCCAACATCCATCCACCTCACGACAGCATCCAGTACCTGCACCTGCACCCAAAACAGCTAAAGTGACACCTTCGACAACCACCTCCTCTTCCTCCACTCCCAGACCCCCTCCAGCTACCCATCCCAGTGTTCATCAGAAACTGTCCCTCTGTAAAATTGACCTTTTTGCCCCCACCCCCCTCCAATTCATCAGTCCCATCGTAGCTCCTCAGCCAAAAAGCCTCCAATACCAGTGGTGCGTGTTCAAGGCTTGTGGAGTTCACCGGCCACTAGGGCAGGCAGTAGGACCCGGAGCCAAGGCACTGGCAGCCCACCCCCTGTAAAGGCTCTAAAATTGGAGAGTGGACGACGGGACCGTGTTAAGATTCCAGGTGGGACAACAACTGACATGGGTTCGAAGGGGATTGGTGAGTCAGCTGTGACTCCAACAAAGGTGGGGAAGGTCCAGAGGAAGTCTGCCCAGCCTGTTGTGAGTGTCACGGCGGAGAAGTGCGCCATCATTTACGGCAGTCCAGACACAACCGCCAGCACCGTCGTCACTGGTCAGGAGACCACCGCCGGAGTCACAGCCCCGGAGGGCACAAGTATCGTCACTGGTCCAGAGACCACCGCCAGAGTCACAGCCCAGGAGGGCCCAAGTATCGTCCCTGGTCCAGAGACCACCGCCGGAGTCACAGCCCAGGAGGGCCCAAGTATCGTCACTGGTCCGGAGACCACCGCCAGAGTCACAACCCAGGAGGGCCCAAGTATCGTCACTGGTCCGGAGACCACCGCCAGAGTCACAGCCCAGGAGGGCCCAAGTATCGTCACTGGTCCGGAGACCAAAGCCGGAGTCACAGCCCAGGAGGGCCCAAGTATCGTCACTGGTCCGGAGACCACCGCCGAAGTCACAGCCCAGGAGGACACATCTATCGTCACTGGTCCAGAGACCACCACCGGAGTCACAGCCCAGGAGGGCACAAATATCGTCACTGGTCAGGAGACCACCACCGGAGTCACATCCCAGGAGGGCCCAAGTATTGTCACTGGTCAGGAGACCACTGCCGGAGTCACAATCCAGGAGGGCCCAAGTATCGTCACTGGTCCAGAGACCACCGCCGGAGTCACAGCCCAGGAGGGCCCAAGTATCGTCACTGGTCCAGAGACCACCGCCGGAGTCACAGCCCAGGAGGGCCCCGGCAGCCCCAGCCCTGCTGGGCAATGATGGAACGTCATGCCACACAGCAATGCCCAGTGTAGAGAACGTCATGCCACACACCAATGCCCAGTGTAGAGATCGTCATGCCACACACCAATGTCCTTAACAGAACCGCCATGGCAAAGCACCAGGGAACAGGGCAAAGACCGCCATGGCAAAGCACCGCTGAACAGTCCAGAACCGCCATGGCAAAGCACCTCTGAACAGGGCAAAGACCGCCATGGTGAAGACCGCTGAACAGTCCTGAACTGCCATGGCAAAGCACCGCCGAACAGGGCAAAGACCGCTATGGCAAAGCATCGGTGAACAGGGCAAAGACCGCCATGGCAAAGCACCGCTGAAGAGGGCAAAGACCGCCATGGCAAAGCACCGCTGAACAGTCCAGAAACGCCATGGCAAAGCACCGCTGAACAGGGCAAAGACCGCCATGGTGAAGACCGCTGAACAGGGCAAGCACTGTGTAGGAATGAAAAGGCCGCTGAACAGGGCAAAGACCGCCATGGCAAAGCACCGCTGAACAGGGCAAAGACCGCCATGGCAAAGCACCGCTGAACAGGGCAAAGACCGCCATGGCAAAGCACCGCTGAACAGTCCAGAACCGCCATGGTGAAGACCGCTGAACAGGGCAAGCACTGTGTAGGAATGAAAAGGCCGCCAAATCAGGCATCCTTATCCCAGGTCGGCACGGGGACTTTTGTCAGTAGGGTAGGTGCTAGATGCCCTACAGACTGCTAACAGAAATTGTTTGTTCCGGTTACTGATATTTGATTCCCATGGGGCTCTATCCACAGACCGGGGATGGGCGACTTTGACTGACATAAACAACTTCACAGTAAGTGACTGTGTTTTTTCCTTGATGAATTTTTGTTCCTAATTGGATTTTTTATTTTTTTGAGAAGTTTTTATGGTCCTGATGAAGCGTCGAGGGATCCGTACGCGAAACATGTAGACCCCTTTTTTGAGAAGCCACTTTTGTTTTTTTTTCTCAAACTTATATTTTGTGTGAGAGTAGAGGAGCATTATAACTCAGTTTTACTCCCCCTTTTGTTTTTAACTTTGGTCTCCGTCACAGTAGTATTGATTAAAACCATGATTATCGAGTGTAGACGGATAACCAATTTTACTTTTGTTTTCTCTCCTATATTGCTTGGGTAATCTTTGATACTCTTCCAGACTGATTATTATCTCTAACTATCAGTAGAGCATATACGTTTAAGAGCCCCCTCAGTGGAGCCCATTAGGCATTGCAGCACCGGCCTAACGAGGAGCTATCCCAATGATGAAATCTTACATCCAATGTGATGCTTGAGGGTTCTCGCTCCTGTAGAAAATAGTCCCAGTTAGTTATTATTTGGAACAGTGCACCCTTCTTTTCTTATCCTTATCCCATGTGCAGCTGGGACAGTGACAGGACATGAACTTTCACGGGGAGACTCATCCAGTCTGGGCACCAGTCCCACCCAGTATCAGTAGAGAAATGCATCTACTTGAGAGACTGTGGCTTTGCACTCCCCAGGATGGCACAGTGGCACAATGGCACAGTGGGCAACCCACCCACTGTAGAGACTTGTGAGACTGTGGCTTTGCACTCCCCAAGATGGCACAGTGGGCAACCCAGCACCCACTGTAGAGACTTGTGAGACTGTGGCTTTGCACTCCCCAGGATGGCACAGTGGGCAACCCACCCACTGTAGAGACTTGTGAGACTGTGGCTTTGCACTCCCCAGGATACATCAATGGGCATGGAGCCCTTTCGTGGATCTGGCTTTCCATTCATCTGGCTGAGGTGCCCCCCCTTCCCTTCCCCCTGAGGTGCCTGTAGTATTTCTATCTGATGCCCCGGCAGTGTTCTCTCCGATTGTGCTCAGGTATCGTTTGTGGGCCTCGCCCATGCATTTTTGGACTGTTGGTGCACAGACATTGTTGTGTACATATCTGCACTACTTCTCGTATTGTATGTATAATTATGAGTGATTTTGAAATATATATCTGTATATTTTTGTATGACATGTATATTGGCACATTATAATGTTTGACCGAATTTTGCATTGTCTATTCATTCTTCCGGGGGGATTGTGGGTTCTTCTTGTGATTTTTGTGAATGCATTGGTGTGTATGTTGTAATATGCGAGGGTGGGGGTATTTGGTGGGTGTCCCCCTAACTTTTGCCTCCCCGTGTCGTAGGGGCAGTACTCACCGGTGTCTTCGGCGCCTACGTAGCTGTTGGTCATAGAGGAGCAGAAAGACAAGGGCAGGGAGTATTTGTAATTCGGGCTCCATGGTGTCCTCCTTCCTCGTGGGATGTGTTCAGGTGAGCGTTTTCCCATAGCAAAAGCTGTTTCCGCCGTGTTTTTAGCCACGGTGAAACCGCCCCGGAAAAGGTGGCGGATTGGCGGGTTGTAATACTGTGGGCGGTACATTGTCTCCCGCCTGTCTGTTGGCGGTAACCGCCGCACTGCTTGTCTGTACCGCCATGGCGGGCGATGTGTTAAAGTGGCTGTCTTTGTTGGCGGTTTCCGCCAGGGTCATAATTCCCTTTTTTTGTCTGCCGGCCTGTTTGCGGTATTTCCGCAGCTTTAACACCGTCCGCCAGGGTTGTAATGACCACCAACGTCTCTTTCAAGCACAAAGTACCTGGTTTGGAGTGGAAAGTCTCCTCAGAGGGCCACAGAAGAAGAGATACGTGGAAAAAGGGTGTGTGTGTCTATTTCTCCCCACCACACACGGACTTGCGTCGTTATTTTTCATGTGGGATAGTCGTGCGGCGTTTTCCGGCACGCGGACAGTCTCTTTCTGTGGATCGCGGGGATTACCAGATGTCCCGGGTCTGTGCGTGGATTCTCCTGCTTGTTTACCGGCTGCACGTCGTTCTATGGGGCTGTGCGTCGAAGTTTCGCTCTCACGGCAGATGGCGCGCCGATTTCTCCTCAGGAGGTCGGGCGGCGTTGTCCTTGCGAGGCCGTGCGTCAAAGTTCCGGTCGTCCCGAAGGCGTCGCGTCGATCAGCGTCAGTGTGCAGCGTTTTTTCTTGCAGCGGAACAAGCTGTGCGTTGACAATTTCGGCGCACGAACCGTCCAAGTGAAAAAGAGAAGTCTTTTTGGTCCTGAGACTTCAGGGAACAGGAGGCAAGCTCTATCCAAGCCCTTGGAGAGCACTTTCACAGCCAGACAAGAGTTCAGCAAGGCAGCAGGGCAACCGCAAGGCAGCAGTCCTTTGTAGAAAGCAGTCATGTGAGTCCTTTAGGCAGCCAGGCAGTTCTTCTTGGCAGGATGCAGGTTCTGGTTCAGGTTTCTTCTCCAGCAAGTGTCTCTTGAAGTAGGGCAGATGCCCTGTTTTATACCCAAATGTGCCTTTGATGTGGGGGAGACTTCAAAGAGTGGCTAAGAAGTGCACCAGGTCCCCTTTCAGTTCAATCCTGTCTGCCAGGGTCCCAGTAGGGGGTGTGGCAGTCCTTTGTGTGAGAGCAGGCCCTCCACCCTCCCAGCCCAGGAAGACCCATTCAAAATGCAGATGTATGCAAGTGAGGCTGAGTACCCTGTGTTTGGGGTGTGTCTGAGTGAATGCACAAGGAGCTGTAAACTAAGCCCTAGCCAGACGTGGATTGTAAGGCACAGAAAGATTTAAGTGCAAAGAAATGCTCACTTTCTAAAAGTGGCATTTCTAGAATAGTAATATTAAATCCAACTTCACCAGTCAGCAGGATTTTATATTACCATTCTGGCCATACTAAATATGACCTTCCTACTCCTTTCAGATCAGCAGCTACCACTTCAATACTGTATGAGGGCAGCCCCAATGTTAGCCTATGAAGGGAGCAGGCCTCACAGTAGTACAAAAACGAATTTATGAGTTTTTACACTACCAGGACATGTAAACTACACAGGTAAATGTCCTGCCTTTCACTCACACAGCACCCTGCTCTAGGGGTTACCTAGGGCCCACATTAGAAGTGACTTATATGTGGAGAAAGGGGAGGGTTAGGCTTGGCAAGTACTTTTAAATGCCAAGTCAAGGTGACAGTGAAACTGCACACACAGGCCTTGCAGTGGCAGGCCTGAGACAAGGAAAAGGGGCTACTTAAGTGGTTGGCACAACCAGTGCTGCAGGCCCACTAGTAGCATTTAATCTGCAGGCCCTAGGCACATAGGGGCATATTTATACTCTGTTTGCGCCGAATGTGCGTCAACATTTTTGGCGCACAATCGGCGCAAATCCTGCCCCGTATTTATACTTTGACATCCGACCCCGCGGGCGTCAAAGTTCCACCATGTGCGTCATTTTTTGGAAGGGGGAACCAGCCTTGCGTTAATTATATGCAAGGTAGGCGTTCCCTTCCAAAAAATGACTTTAAGGCCTGTGCCCCATATTTATACTCTGACGTCAATTTGACGCACAGGAGGGGGCAGGCCTTAAAAAACGGCTCACAGCCTGATGGGTGCTGTCTTTTAACGCCTGGGTCAGGGCAGGCGTTAAGGGACCTGTGGGCTCAGAAGGAGCCCAGAGGTGCCCTCCCATGCCCCCAGGGACACCCCCTGCCACCCTTGCCCACCCCAGGAGGACACCCAAGGATGGAGGGACCCATCCCAGGGAAGTTGAGGTAAGTCGGGTAAGTATTTTTTTTCGTTTTTTTTGTGGCATAGGGGGGCCTGATTTGGGCCCCCCTACATGCCACTATGCCTATAAGTCCCCTGGGCATGGCCATTGGGCAAGGGGGCATGACTACTGTCTTTGCTAAGACAGGAGTCATGTCAATGGAGGTTGGGCGTCAAAAAAAATGGCGCAAATCGGGTTGAGGCCTGAATTTTGCCTCAGACCTGACTTGACCCATTTTTTGACGCCCAAACCTCCATTTTCTCCTACGCCGGCACTGCCTGGTGTGAGTAATTTTTTTTAACGCACACCAGTCCGCAGCGCCGGCTAACGTCATTCAATAAATAAGGCGCCCGCATGGCGCTTTGGAATGGCAGTTGTGCGTCAAAAAGTATAAATATGGGCCATAGAGTGCACATTACTTGGGACTTTTAAGTAAATTAAATAGTCCAATCAGGTATGATTCAAGATTGCCATGTTTTAAGGGAGAGAGCATATGCACTTTAGCACTGGTTAGCAGTCTAAAAGCCAGCAAAAACCAAAAAGTGGAGGGAGGCAGGCAAAAAGTTAGGGGTGGCCACCCTAAGGCTGTCAGGTCTAACACCAACCATTAATGAAGAGACTCTACAGGACTTCCAGACACCACCTCCAGTCGCAGGGAGGACCCACAGTGTTGCGGGGTCTCCACATGAGCCACCCAACTACCAAAACACAGCACCAACCAGCCCTGCCACAGCCCTGGACACTGAGAACCCAGACATTACTTTTCAGAGGACAGTGATAGGAGTCCAGTTGGAGAACATGGCGGGCAGCTTAGAGGGAGTGCAGATGTGCGTCAGTCTGAATAAGGACAACTCATCTGTCATCAGAGGCACTCACTGCTTGTTACTTGGACTCCAGCAGTCCTTAGCCAACATAGCTGCTGTCATGAGGTAGAGGCTTGACCAATTGCCCTCCCAAAGTGGCAGCAGCATGATAAAAAACAGGCTGGGGGCTCTACAAAATGCACAGGAGTCCATATATCGGGAAGTGGCCTCCCTCAGGGAAAACATGGCTACCTTACACTGTGATGTAGCAGTTATATTTGCGAAATCAGCAGTTCCTCCTTGCTGCAGTGATGCCTTATGTATTACTACAAATGGCAGCTGCCGGGACCTTTGACTCCACTTCCCTATTCCCTGCTGTGTGTGTGGCCCCCTCAACTTCAACAGCAGCACCACCCATGGTACATGAGGCACCACACACATCAGAGGATGAAGATGTGAAAGAAACGACATTCACATGTAAAACCACCCAGTAGCTCCAGTCTTTGCCACATGGATAGTATCTCTTTAGTTTTGTATTTACGATCATGCCAAGGTTTTGACAGCTGGCAATGTGTCCTGTTCACTCTACCACTGGTGACTAATCTGGTATGGACTACCATTGCCTAAACTCCTACCTATTGTCAATTTGGACATCTCCTCACTGATGCACACTTCTGCTACTCATGTCTCATGACAGGTCCCTCTCCCTTGGGTTCTGAATGAACTTCAAATGGCTCAGGATCACTCATGTGGTCAGTGAACTTGACATTGTACTGCATTTGAAACAAAACTTGCACATGTAAAGAAATCACCATATTCACATGTATCATGCTCTTTTTCAGTGTTCAATCAACTCATATTAATATATGCATTATGTGAGGCTATGCCAATGAGAACAGAACCAAATGAAATGTGTGGCTTATTATCAGACACACAGGCACACTCTAGGACTCAAACAAGAGAAAGGTGAACAATAGTATTGTGGAGGACAACCAACTTTCTGGGTCTTCCAAGCATGTATTGAACAGATATCCATGTAAGGTGATATATGGCATATTTTTTTCAGAACTCAGGTGTGTGGACATTTCCCTGATGATTGTACCAGTACAAAAAATATGTGAGGAACAGAAAAGGCATATTTAAGACAGTGACAGGCAGCTGTTAGTGTGCCAGTAGCTATACCCCAAATAAGGTGGAGTTTAATGTGCTAAACTTTTCAAGAATGATTGTGACACACCATAGTGATAACACTTGATGTTGCATTATTAACTGTCACAGATTTTGTATCCAAACTCAATTTGAGTGTCAGGAACTGAGCTGAAAACTGTTTTGAGTATCTGATGTCATATCGCTGCCAATCAGACAGCTCCTTGGTCATAGGGGATGCATATAAATCAATACTGAATCAATACATGTACATCAATACTGAATGCAGACTCTAAGGCATTCTCCAACTTGGCCAGTGCAGACATGAGAACACCCAGACAGTCAATCATCACGGACACCTAATTGTCTTAAACTAACTGGATTTATTGGTACTTAAAAACACAACCTATTAAAAACCTAAACTACTCACTAACCTACACTAAGCTAACCTATACTAACTTATCTTAACTTAGCCCTACAGCTATCTATCCTAATCTAAACTTATCTTATCCACATAATGTCACTAAATAGACAGTATTCCCCCCAAACCCTTATGAGGCAATAGACGTGTCGGACAACATGAACTAAAGCTACACATATACTAATTAATTCTATGGCCTAAACAAATATATATGTTTTAGTATTTGTTTTATGTTTTATTTTTTGAACATATATACCTATAAATAAAGGTCTATCTAGCCCCCCAAACAAAAAACGCCTAAATCCCATCCCCAAACTACACTCACTATAACCTACAACTAACCTACTCTATGCTACCTAACCTATGGCTATCCCCCATAACCACTAAAACTATACACAATGCAGACTGGGGAAGGGAAGTCATGGGAAGTGGTTAATGGCGAACCCTATAGCTTCTTCAGCTTCCTCTTTAGGAGTTTGTAGTTTCTGGCATTGTCTACCTCAAGTCTGGCCAACCTAGCCTTGACCTCGTCCAGGTCTTGCTGCATTTCTGCATCAAAGATGTAGCCAGTGGCAGATGGTGGTGGCTGTTGCTACTGGCGTCAGATGTGCAGTTGATATTGAGTGTGCAGCACTTGATAGAGCACGACAGACTCTGGATGCAAAGGGCACTACTTTTTTTTAAATGGTTGCAGGCTGTTGAGCTGGTCCTCCATATGGGAAAGCCTTCCACGACCCCGATGTGTCTGAACTGCTCTACACATTTTTTAAATTGGTGTCTCTTGGCTGGAGTGATTGAGGCAGCTAAAACATGAGGAGAACATTTCATCAGTAACTGCGTTGGGTAGAGGAAGAACAAGCATGCATTGTAAACAGCATTTTCTGATGACACATTTTGTCAACCAGCAAGCCAATAACAAGGGCAAGACCCAAGTCTACACAAATCTGCCTAGCACGCATCTACAGTACTTTGTACATATAATGGGGAAAATGGCTCTCCAAATTTGTACACTAGGGTCAAGATTTGAGAGGGTCTAGTGCCTTGTTGCACCACATTAGCATCATAATCAATATGACGATAATAAAGCACAACAAGGCCAAATGGTCAGCAGAATATCAACAAAGTGGTGCAATCTCTACAATGTTCCACTTTGTTACCCCTTGCGCCACAATAGGCCTGTGCCAGGCATGATGTCTGCAAGAGTGGTGTTCCCCCGGTAGAGTGACTGCCAAAAAAGGCACACTGTAATCTAAGACATTCAGCTGCATCATTTTGTTTTGGCTACTTTGAAAGCGCAGCTCAGAGCTGGCATTAAAAGGGGACACACCATTGGTCACAATGGCCCCACAGTTAGCATAAGATTCTCTTGCACTAACCATGAACAGTACATCATTTTCGTCAAGAGGTTAACCACAATGTGCACATACCCTGTGCCACGGTGCGCCGTATATCACATATGCCACACACATGGTGGCAGATGGGGGGGAGCTAAGGACCGCAAGAAATGTGGCACAGCACTGGGTGCAACACCTCTTTTCTTGAATCTGCTCCTATCTGTGCACAAACTGATACACCTCCTAACTACCAGGAAAACACTTGTCATGCACATTTCATACATACGTGATATGATCATGCTTGCTCACAGCTATCATGATGGCTAAAACCTCTTGTTTCATCTACACACATCTTATTTGTTACAATCCATGGACTTGTCCCACATCCATCTGGAGAAGAGTGCAAATCTCTTTGTGTCCTGAACTGACATCTCAAAAAGACGTCCAGTACCTCACTACATTATTGAAGAGCAGTGAAGCACCGGTGGTGCAAATATCTCCTTGAGGAAGGCTCTTGGAGAGCTCTGCACAGGTACATATATTGTATCATGTCCTTACTAAATTTGTGCAATGTGTGGCACACTGTACAGGAGCAGGTGCTGTGACAAATATGTTGTAACTGTTCGACATGGGGTCTTTGGTTGGCAGTCAGGTTACCCCTGTCCAAGCAAGGACCCTCACTCTAGTCAGGGTAAGTCACGCACAATCATAATTATCCTATGCCCACCCTCTGGTAACTTGGCACTGAACAGTCAGGCTTAACTTAGAAGGCAATGTGTAAAGTGGTTGTGCATTAACGCATACAATAACACCATATAGCACCAAAAAAATACACCACACTGCGTTTAGAAAAATATGGAATATTCATCTGATAAGATACAGGTCAACATGATTAAAATGCCATAAGTATTAAGTCTTTTAAAAGCAATCAATGGCTCTTTCAAGCACAAAGTACCTGGTTCGCGTGCAAAATCTCCACAAAGAACATCAGAGGAGGGGATGCGTGGAAACAAAAGGGTGCGCATCAATTTCTTGGGTTGCATATGGTGATACGTTGTTTAGTTTTCACGCAGGGGCGGCTGTGCGTCAATTTCTGGCGCTTGGTCGTGGATCCTCTCACGGTTGCGGGGTTTTCGGATGCCCCGGGGACGATGCATGGATTTCCTGTGCTGGCAGGACAAAGTCACAGGAGCTGCGTCGATTTGGTGGGTGTTGCATTCAATTTTCTACTGCACAGCAGGTGCTGCTTCGATTCCTCTCTGGCAGTCGAGCTGCGTCATTCCGGCTCAGCTGTGCGTCAATCCGGTGGGCCGTGCGTCAAATTTCTTGTCGCTATGCTGGCGCTACGTCGATCTTCTCGATGCGAAGCCGGGCTGCGTCGTTCCAGTTCGGCGTGCGGTGAAATTTTCACCGCGGTGCAGGCTGTGCGTCATTTCTGGAAGGCTGTGCATCGAATTTCACTGCACAAGGAGTCCTTCTTGTAGAGATGAAGTCTTTTTGGTCCTGAGACTTCAGGGAACAGGAGGCAACCTCTATCCAAGCCCTTGGAAAGTACTTCTAACCACAGCCAGAGAGCAGCAAGGCAGCAGTGCAACAGCACAGCAGCAGTCTTTCATAGAAAAGCAGACAGGTGAGTCCTTTGGGCAGCCAGGCCGGTCTTCTTGGCAGGATGCAGGTTCTGGTTCAGGTACTCTTCTCCAGGAAGTGTCTGTGAGGTAGAGTGTCTACCCCAGGAAGTGTCTAAAGTCTGTGGTTTTGAGTGCTTTTCTTATACCCATTTTGGCCTTTGAAGTAGGCTTACTGCAAAGGAAAGTCTCACTTGTTTGTGAAATCCTGCCTTGCCCAGGAAAGGCCTCAGACTCACACCAGGGGGTTGGAGACTGCATTGTGTGAGGGCACGCACAGACCTTTCAGGTGTGAGTGACCACTCCTCCCCTCCCTCTTAGCACAGATGGCCCATCAGGATCTGCAGGCTACACCCTAGCCCCCTTTGTGTCACTGTCTAGAGAGAGGTACAAACAGCCCAACTGTCAAACTAACCCAGACAGGGAATCCACAAACAGGCAGAGTCACAGAATGGTTTAAGCAAGAAAATGCCCACTTTCTAAAAGTGGCATTTTCAAACACACAATCTTAAGACCAACTTTACTAAAAGATGTATTTTTAAATTGTGAGTTCAGAGATCCCAAACTCCACATGTCTATCTGCACTCACAGGGAATCTACGCTTTAAACATGTTTAAAGGCAGCCCCCATGTTAAACTATGAGAGAGATAGGCCTTGCAACAGTGAAAAACGAATTTGGCAGTATTTCACTGCCAGGACATATAAGTATATGTCCTACCTTAACCATACGTTGCACCCTGCCCATGGGGCTACCTAGGGCATGCCTTAGGGGTGTCTTATGTGTAGGAAAAGGGAAGGGTTAGGCCTGGCAATTAGGTTCACTTGCCAAGTTGAATTTACAGTGTAAAACTGCACACAAAGACACTGCAATGGCAGGTCTGAGACATGATTTCAGGGCTACTTATGTGGGTGGCACAACCAGTGCTGCAGGCCCACTAGTATCATTTGATCTACAGGCTCTGGGCACCTCTAGTGCACCTTACTAGTAAATCAGATATGCCAATCATGGATAAACCAATCAACAGCACAATTTACACACAGAACATATGCACTTTAGCACTGGTTAGCAGTGGTAAAGTGCCCAGAGCCCTAAAGCCAACAAAAACAGGTCAGTTAAACTAGGTGGAAGGAGGCATATAGTTTGGGGATGGCCCTGGGGATGACCCTGCAAAAAGGGCTGTGTCCAATAGTAACCATCCGTGCATTGCAGAAAGCCAGCATCTCTGACACATATCATGACTGACATCACTGTGTTTGTGGGCATACATAACATTTCCCGAGACCCACCAATCCATAGCAGCACACGTTTGCACCTGTGAATCATTCAAATGATTCCACATCCTCAGCATACTATCAGACATGAATAGATGATGGTGTCTAAATTGACATGTATGCAATTTGTACATGACTTAATAAACCCTTTCAGACACAACACTGTGGCCCTCATGACAACCCTGGCGGTTGGTAATAAAGCGGCGGTATTACCGCCAACAGGCTTGCTGTGATAAATATAGAATTATTACCACAGGTGAAACTGCTCAGACAGACAGCCACTTTAACACACCGGTCGCCAGGACGAAACCAACAGGCATCATGGTGGTAACCGCCAACAGCCAGGCGGAAGACAATGTTCCTCCCACACCTATCCGCCACCTTTTCCGGGGCGGTACCAACGACATCAAAAGCCTGGTGGAAACAGAGCACAGAAGGGAAACGACTCACCTCTGGAGACTCAGGGAAGAACCACGCCGCCATGGAGCCCAAGCTGCATGTGTTGCCCATGCTCGTCTACCTTCTCCTCCATTACAAACACCAACGCCGGCAAAGACGACCACGGTGAGTACTTCCGCCTAGCACACAGGGGAAGGGGGGAGGAAAAAGAGAGTTACACACAGACGCAACACACACACCACCCCCATATACACAAGCATATGCAGCAACATAACATATGTACCCCTCAGGAATAATGCAAGGACAACACCAATAGATTAAAGTAAGTGTAATAAGATAAAATAGTATAAATACGTGCATCCAAATAAAAAAGTATTATACATTTTTACAAATGTAGGGACACTGCCCAGTCCTCAATGTCCATGGGCCACAGGGTCACATCACATAGTCCAAGGCCCCACCTTGCTCCTGCAACAACACAGAGAGAACACTGCAGGGGCATCAATTTGAAAACAGACAGGCACCTCAGGAGGATGGGCAATGGGGGGCACCTCAGCCGGAAGATGGTACAACACCACTGGTCCTGGAGGGGGCAACATGCCCTGTGCTTGGTCCTGGGGAGTGCAAGGCCACAGCCTCTCAAGTGGGTGATTTGCCCAATAACTTGGTTCTGGGGAGTGCAAGGCCACAGTCTCTCAAGTGGGTGACTACTTACACTGGTTCTGGAGGGGGCATTGTGCCCAGTGAGCTTCATCCTGGGAAGGATGGAGTGAGTGGATGGCTTCTCCACTGGTTCTGGAGGGGACATTGTGCCCAGTGAATTTCATCCTGGGAAGGATAGGGTGAGTGGATGGCTTCTCCACTGGTTCTGGAGGGGGCATTGTGCCCAGTGATGCAGATCTTGGGGAGTGCAAGTTCACAGTCTCTCAGCTGGGTGTCAGACCCGCAGGATTTGCTGGTGCCAGGCCGCACAACAGCCCATGGATGCAGGACTACACACTGTCTGCCAGTGGTGACGGCTGTACAGTGATGACAGTGGTGGTGCTGTTGGTGGAGCTGGCAGTGGTGGGGGGAGGCTCCAGCCCATCCCCTACAGCCTCGGATGGCTTCCCACTGGGCTGCTGCTGCTGGTGGCAGTGCTGGTGGCAGTGCTGGTGGAGGTGCTGGCAGTGCTGAGGAGAGGCTCCAGCCCATCCCCTGCAGCCTCGGACAGCTGCCCACTGGGGCTGCTGCTGCTGGTGGCGGTGCTGGCAGTGGTGGGGGGAGGCTCCAGCCCATCCCCTGCAGCCTCGGGCGGCAGCCCACTAGGGCTGCTGCTGCTGGTGGCAGCGCTGGTTGTGGTGCTGGTGGTGGAGCTGGTGGCTGAGCTGGTGGTGGTGCTAGCAGTGGTGGGGGTGGAGGCTCCAGCCCTTTCCCTGCAGCCTCAGATGGCTAAAGCACCATGGTTGGTGGTGAGGGCTCTGAATGAGTCCCATCACCAGGCCTCTTGTCCTTTTTACCTGCTGGTGCAGGCCCATTGCCCTTCCTGCCAGCAGCTGGGGATGGCTCCTTTTGGCAGCAGCAGGGGACTGCTCCTTGCCCTTCCTGTCACCAGCTGGGGATTGTTCCTTGCCCTTCCTTTTAGCAGCTGAGGGTGCCTATTTGCCCTTCCTTTTTAGCAGCTGAGGGTGCCTCCTTACTTGGTGCAGGCACCCTTTCAGTGTGGCTGCCTGGTTCCCGGGAACCTCTCCCACCTGGTGTAGCTGTGGACACTACTGTGCCCGTGGACTGGGTGGCTGAGGTGCATGCCTGGGTTTTGACCACCCTGGCCTGACGTGAAGGACGGGGGAGAAGGGGTAGGGAAGAGGTCAACTGTGGAGAAGAAAAGCTTCTTAGGGACATTGGGGTGGGAAGAGAGAGAAGATTTGGGAGTGGAGGAAGAGCGAGTGGTTGTAGGATGTGTTAGTCTGCTGCATTTGGGTGCAGGTGCATGGGCTGGATGCTGTTGTGAGGTGGATGGCTGTTGGGTTTCTGAGTGCCTGCGTTTGTGTACTTTGGGAGGAGGGGGCACAGACACAGTGGGAGAGGACACAGGGGATGTGTGCATGGAAGTGGGGGTGGAGACTGCCAGTGAGGGGCGTGTGCTGTTAGGTGTGCTGGTGATGGGTGTAGTGGATGAGGATGTAGGGCATGCAGGTGTGAGTGTAGATGCAACAGAGAGGGAGGTGGAGAGTGAGGAGGAGGGGGCCACAGTGGATGCAGTGGATGTTGGTATGTCTTCATCTGGATGGTGATTGTGTGAGTGCCTGTGGGATGAAGTGTTGTGCTTCTGTTTGCCATGTCCACTCTTGTGTGTTGTCCTGGGTGCATGCGCGTCTGACTGTGTGCTTGGGATAGGTTGGGGTTGAGGGGAATGGGATTGGGTAGAGGAAGTTGGAGGGGGAGGCTAGAAACAGGGACAATGGCTGCCACCAGAGAGGAGGCCAGAGCCTGGATTGATCTATGTTGGGCCGCCATGCCAGCTTGAATGACCTCCAGGTATGCATTTGGGCTGCCAGCCCCTGGATAGCATTCACAATGGTTGACTGCCCAACAGAGATGGATTGCAGGAGGTCAATAGCCTCCTCACTCAGGGCAGCAGGGCTAACTGCGGCAGGGCCTGAGGTGCCTGGTACGAAGGAGATGCCCACCCTCCTGGGTGAGCGGGTACGGGAAACTCCCCGAGGGGCTGCTTGGAGGGTGGTGCTGGTACGGGGTGGAGGCTGTACCTGTAGCTGTGGTGGCCACAGAGGTGTATGCCACCACCAGGGAGCTTCCATCGGAGGGGGTATCCGTGTACAAACTGTCCCCTCCAGTCTCTGCCGTGGTGCTCCCCTCGCCCTCCATCCCACTAGTGCCCTGACTGTCGGTGGATTCAGCCTCCTGGGTCCTGTGAGATGCAGCTCCCTCCGTTGCCGGTGCCTCTGCTCCTTCGCCAAATGATGCTAATGCACAGAAGGACAGGGTGACAAAACAAAAAGGGGGGGAAGAGACAAAGGATACACTTGGTCAATGGCGACACCAACACCACCGTTGGTGTACACGACACACACACACAGGGAACAACCCTACGCACTAGACAATGCACTACCAGTCACAATGCTAGTCACCAGGAAATGGATAGGGACACCTAATGCCAATTGCAGAATACCTGAGACCAACAGACCCCTGTCCAGTAGTGGCTGCCAACTAGCTTGGTTGGAAGACTATTACATTAGAACCCTGCCCAACATGGGACCTACTCTGCAATGTCAGGCCTGGCCTAGGGGCACCAAAGGCCCACATCCCCCACCCGGATACCACTTCACCAGGCGCAAGTTGTATATTGGGGCACTGTACTCACCCCCTTGTGGCTGCTGTGATGCCCCCAAGTGCCCTTCCTGCCCCGGATAGGCCACCACCAGTGTGCAGGCCATCAGGGGGGTCAGGGTTCTATGGGCACCCATTCCTCGTTGGGAGGCCATCCCCAGCTGGGCCTCCACCGTCTTTTGTGTCCAGCATCTCAGGTCCTCCTACCGTTTCTGACAGTGGGTGCTCCACTTGCCGTAGACCCCCAGGGTCTGCACGTCCTTGGTGATGGCACGCCATATTCCCTTTTTCTGATGGGCGCTGACCTGCAGGGAAATAGACACAGGTAAAGGTATTAGTCCGACCGTCCTGCCTGTTACACTCATGGCTCTATCCAAGCCCTTGGAGAGCACTTCTTCACCACAGCCAGAGAGAAGCAAGGCAGCAGGGCAACAGCAAGGCAGCAGTCCTTCACAGAATGCTGATAGGTGAGTCATTTGAGCAGCCAGGCAGGTCTTCTTGGCAGGATGCAGGTTCTGGTTCAGGTTCTCTTCTCCAGGAAGTGCCTGAGTTTGTAGGGGCAGAGGCCCTCTTTAAATACCCAAATGTGCCTTTGAAGTGGGGAAGACTTCAAAGAGTGGCTTGAAAGTACACAAGGTCCCCTTTCAGTTCAATCCTGTATGCCAGGGTCCCAGTAGGGGGTGTGGCAGTCCTTTGTGTGAGGGCAGGCTACTATCCTTTGACATGCAAGTGTCAGGCCCTCCACCCTCCCGCCCAGGAAGACCCATTCAAAATGCAGGTGTATGCAAGTGAGGCTGAGTATCCTGTGTTTGGGGTGTGTCTGAGTGAATGCACAAGGGAGCTGTCAACTAAACCTAGCCAGATGTGGATTGTAAGGCACAGAGGGGGTGATTCCTACTTTGGCGGGCGGCAGAGGCCGCCCGCCAAAGTACCCCCGCCAGAACACCGCTGCGCGGTCAGAAGACCACCGCAGTGATTCTGGCTTTCCCGCTGGGCTGGTGGGCAACCGCCAGAAGGCCGCCCGCCAGCCCAGCGGGAAAGCGCCTTCAACGAGGAAGCCGGCTCCGACTAGAGCCGGCGGAGTTGAAGGCGTGCGACGGGTGCAGTAGCACCCGTCGCGATTTTCAGTGTCTGATTGGCAGACACTGAAAATCTTAGTGGGGCCCTCTTACGGGGGCCCCTGCAGTGCCCATGCCAGTGGCATGGGCACTGCAGGGGCTCCCAGGGGCCCCACGACGCCCGTTACCGCCAGCCTCTTCCTGGCGGTGAAAACCGCCAGGAACAGGCTGGCGGTAAGGGGGTCGGAATCCCCATGGCGGCGCTGCAAGCAGCGCCGCCATGGAGGATTCCCTAGGGCAGCGGGAAACCGGCGGGACACCGCCGGTTTCCCGTTTCTGACCGCGGCTGTACCACCGCGGTCAGAATTGCCCTGGATGCACCGCCAGCCTGTTGGCGGTGCATCCGCGGTCCCCTACCCTGGCGGTCTCGGACCGCCAGGGTAGGAATGACCCCAGAATGTTTTAAGTGCAGAGAAATGCTCACTTGCTAAAAGTGGCATTTCTAAAATAGTAATATTAAATCCAACTTCACCAGTCAGTAGGATTTTGTATCACCATTCTGGCCATAGTAAATATGACCTTCTTACTCCTTTCAGATCAGCAGCTACCACTCAAACAATGCATGAGGGCAGACCCAGTGTTAGCTTATGAAGGGAGCAGGCCTCACAGCAGTGTAAAAATGAATTTAGGGGTTTTACACTACCAGGACATGTAAACTACACAGATACATGTCCTGCCTTTTGCCTACACAGCACCCTGTCCTATGGGTTACCTAGGGCATGCCCGAGGGGTGACTTATATGTAGAAAAAGAGGAGCTATAGACTTGGCAAGTACTTTTAAATGCCAAGTCAAATTGGCAGTGAAACTGCACACAAAGGCCTTGCAATGGCAGGCCTGAGACAAGGTTAAGGGGCTACTTAAGTGGGTGGGACAATCAGTGCTGCAGACCCACTAGTAGCATTTAATTTACAGGCCCTGGGCACATATAGTGTACTCTAATAGGGACTTATAAGTAAATTAAATAGTACAATTGGGTATGATCCAATGTTACCTTGTTTAAAGGGAGAGAACATATGCACTTTAGCACTGGTTAGCAGTGGTAAAGTGTGCATAGTCTTAAAACCAGCAAAAACAGTATCTAAAAAGTGAAGGGAGGCAGGCAAAAAGTTAGGGGTGACCACCCTAAGACTGTCAGGTCTAGCAGTACACCGTGGACATTCTGGTTTAAAGTGATTTAATGGTGATATTTACATGGTGAATCTTGGTCTACAGAGTCTACCTGAAGAAGTTCAGTGCAATTTGTTGTCTCCTGCGCACTCCTGCAGCAGTGTTTTGTTGTTCTATGTCCTCCTGTAGTGCACCATTGTCGTCATCCTCCTCATTGGGGACATCTAACAGTTCATCCCAGGGGACACTGGTGCATATACAAATATTATGTAATATGGCACACACAAGGATCATCTTGCAGACAAAGGGTGGTGCATATAACAGGCTTGATCCTGTCAGACTCAGACACCTGAACCTTGATTTTAGGAGTCCAAATGTCCTCTCCACCACATTCCTTATCTTTCTGTGCCCTTCATTGTACGCCCCTCCGCCTTTGTAATTTGGTTGGCGAATTTTGTCATGACCCCCGGCTGGATGCCGTAACCTTTGTCCACTGCAAGGGAATATGAGAACATGTGTCAGTCATGCATATTGGTTATTTCCTATGTGCCATGGCACATATTAGTTTTAAGTGGATTGGTGACTCAGACTTGCATCTGATATTGTATGTGTTCCTGTTTGGATGAACGGTTGCATTGGTGTGTTGTGGTGTATGTTCCTATCATGGGTTGTGCCTCAGGAACCTGGTGATTGTCACTTTCATTCTGGACTGACAGTCCCCCCCCATGCCAAATATGGGTTGCGTTGTCCATATTGGAGGCTGTGTCCAAATTTTAGTGGGACCTAGCACCTCCTTGCACCACAATAGCGTCATTTAGATTGATGCTATAGTAGCCCTACAAGGCCAAACTCAGGATGGCATGTTTCCATGTGGCACAACGCATGCAGTGCAACACTTAGTGACCCCTTGTGGCAGTTGATGTCTGTGTCAGGCATCATGTACACAAGGGGGCATTTCCCCATTAGGAGGACTGGAAACATTAGTGCAGAGGAATCGCCAAGGTTCCAATGCATCGTTTTTTCAGATACCTTTCACATCTGCACAGTGCAGGTGTTAGAAGGGACACACCATTGATTTAAATGGGCCCCTGTGTACTGTGCAGGATTTGGTCAGAAATGTTGTAAATACTTCTATAGAGTCCATCAATGGCATCCATTATCTTGACACTATTGCACCTTTTCTGCACCATGGTGCACCGTATATTGTATACAACGTCCACATGGTGGAGGTAAGGGGTCGCAAAGGGGCACAATTACAGTGGTGCTGCTTTAGATGCTGAACTACTTTTCTGCCATGTGGCCCTTAGTCCCTTTACTTTAGACCTGCATAAGAGTGATGTTCTGGGAATTTGTATCTATTTTGTGTGTCAAAACTGGTGTTGGGCCCAGTGTGTTGCATGTGGATCCTACCCCTTTGCCTTTGGAATACCTCCCTTGCAAACGTGTTGTTGTTGCCAATAGCTGGCTGGCATACATATGTGCATGAGGTTCATATGCACAGTATGGCACAGTTGTATGGTATGTTTAGTGATGTATGCAAGAGTTTTCAAACACCCATGTGACAGGACAGGGCATGATGTCATTTTCTACAGTGCCCTGCATCGGGGGACCAGTCCTGCTAAGTCCCATGTCTCCTTATTCACATGCATTTCTGACCTTTCCTAGTATATTGTCAGTAGTCCAGCTGCCACAATCCACTGTTGCCACCCTTGTATCATGGTAGGGAGATGTGGGATTACTGGGTATGTCTGTTGATGTGCTTTGAGGTTACCATTCCTACATGTGATCTTTCATAGCAGGTGACGTGGTATTTCTATGTGTGCTGCACTATGCACCAGACAAGGGAAAGATGAAAACAATGGGTATGTCTGGTATGTTTTGGTGATATGTAGATGATGATGATGGCAACACTCAGATGGCATTTAATATTGGTGCTGCCTAAGGATTTCACACCATGATAAATATGGGTCTGTGCCTATATGTGAATTGCTTTACATTGGCATGGTCAATGCAATTCACATAACTGAGCTATTCCTTGGTAATTGTTGTGTGTGAGGTATCTATTTTTTTGTCAACCTGTGGACACTAGTAGTGGTGTGGACCCAACTTTTGCATGCAAAGGGGACTTAGCTCCACCTGTCCTTCACGTAGTGTGTCAGTCAGGTGGTGCCAGGAACTTGTACACATCCGTTGTTGCCTGAACATCTGTTTTCCCCTGTCCATGTGCGTTTAGTGTGATGTATGCACTGTTAGTCCCACAAGTTTGATATGTTGTCTGTGTAATGATTAGAAATGGTGGCTTACCTATGAGTAGCCCACTGCCATATTGACCATCCTGGAACTGCTAGTTGATGGTAGAATGTGTAGGCATCATGGATGCTGATGGGATATTTAGCTAAGATGTTAGCCAAAATCACACGGTGGTCCACAATGGCCTGCAGATTGATGGAGTGGGTATGTTGCGGTTCTTGTAGAGGTGTTCAGTAGCAGCAGGAGGCACAATTTGGACATGGGTGCAATCCATTGCAACCAGCACATGCGGTAACCCAGCTATTTGGTAGAAACCTTGCTTGGTCTCCTGCTGCAGTTGGTGGGTGTTGGGGAACCGGATGTGGTGGAGTGTGAGGGGGATGACTGCGCACAGGACCTTCAGAAGGAAGGCAGAGAAGGTTGGCTGGGAGAGCCCACCTACTTGTGCTGTAGTAGTCTGGAAAGTTCCTGACACCAGAATACGGAGGACAGCCAGGAGTTTGGTCATAGGTGGAATTGTTGTTTGACTTACCACTCTTGCAGTGATGTCTGCCGCTATGTGTTGCAGCAGGCGTTGAATGGACTTCCGCTTCAGATGGTAGAATCTGATCACCTCTTCTTCCCTGAGGGCACAGATGGTTGTGAGCTGGCAAAATATCCTCTCCCACCTTCTGCGCTGCCTTTGTAGCTACTGTGATGGTCTTTGGGGTGTCTGCGGTGGTGATTGTAGCACTTGTTGTCACCGCTGTCATCTTAGGTGTTTGCCAAGCTGTAGAAGTAACAGATCCATGTTGTCCGGTTGCTTGCCAATGCTCCTTCTGTGAGTTTCCCTTATGTAGTAGTTGTGTGTGCCTCATTTTAACGCCTAGCCCTGCAAGACGTTAACATTTTTAAGCTAATTGGACTTAGTGTCAATTTTTGGACCAGGACCTTTGCAAGCGTCAATTTTGCATCGGGTTGTAAGCATGGCACTAGCAGGCTATCGTAATTTTTTGGGAGGGAACGCATACCTTGCATAATATGGGCCATAATTTCTTAAAACAGCCAAAACAGAATGTTCATTTACAAAAGTATGAGAGCTTGAACAGCAATTGTGAAGTCACTTTATTGAAGAAACTGTTTCACTTTGTTTAGAAAGTCTAGACTCCTTGAGGAGATTGCCACCAAATCTTTAAAGACTGCACCTAGAAGTGGTTGTGAAGAAACTGTATATGATGTATTATTTTTCTTTGCCTCATCCTCATGGGTGTTGATTTTCCCATAGGCGTGCCAAAGAAAACTGATATGTGTGGGATCCTGCCTTTTTGCAAAGTTTCAGTGACAATGATAGCGTGATTCAAAATTATCTTTTAATTTTGATGAACTTGAAAGTCATGAAGTATATCTTTGTTAAAGAATACATTTGTGCACCAAACTGATGCGTCTCATCCAAATTTGAAGGATCAATTGCATTTTTATGCATATCTTAATGTGTTTATATGACTGTGAAATTTGAGAGAGACATGTGAAGTTCTTATCCACACATAGAATTTGCCTGGCCTCAGAGGTGGCATAATTTGTGCCAGCAAAACAGTGGCAGCTTGCCCTTACAGACGTGGGGTGAGGCTCTACTCTCTTTGTTTTCTCCCAAATTTTTATCACACTATTATTGAATAATCTTATATTGTTCACTATTAGCGTCATTGCAAAATGAAGTACAATTAGCTGGACTGGCAGCAGAGGTAAGCAGAAAAAATGCTTTTAAATGTATGTTGTGTAGGCGCTTGCTGGTGAGTGTGTTTATGTGAGAAAGAGAGTGTGTTTAAGTCTGAATGTGTCTGTATGTGTGTGAGCAAGATTAGAGATCAAAGGACGTGTGATGTCTTCCACTACCCCTGTCATTTTGGAGAATTTACGTTTATGAGAGAACCCTCTGTATGTGTGTAAGTCAGATTGGAGGTCAAAGGGCGTGTGATGTCTCTTCCACTACCTATGGCATTTTGGCGAATTTACGTTCATGAAAGAACCCTATTTGTATATGTTACCAACAAGGCATTTGCAATGATATGACCAATGATGTTGAGGAATGATATTCTTTTTCTGCCCCGCCTTTTAAAACGACATTGTGATGGTTTATTTTCTATATGTACCATGCTCTAGTACATTGTGTAGTTACATCAGTGATGGAGTAGTTGTCACTCCAATGATCCTTTCTATGCTGAATCTGTTGTAAAAACAAACTGTAGTTTGCTACTGCAATAGTGACTGTTCTGCAGTTGTTGTTGTTGGTATTTTCATTCCTTTTGCTACTGGTGTCCCTGCTGTGGTTAAATATAGAGGTCCTGATTCAACAACTCTATTATATAATAATATGTAAAGCACTGCTACAATAGAACTACATATTTACTAAAAGTGAAATTCACAGACCTACCAGTGTTAATCGCCACCTCTCCTATTTTTTCTATGGGGCGATCCTCACCCATGGAAGTTTACTACTTAGTAGTAAATTTGGGAGGGAACGTTTGAGTGACTGGAAAAAAGCAGACTTACTATGAAATGGAAGGGCTTTAGGGATGAATAAGGAGGGGTTTAGGCAGGGTTTAGAAAATGGTCTACGGAGGGAGAAACACCTATTCACAAAAGTGTAAACCCATTGCTATTCACAAACTGCATTGGCAAAGATACTTCAACTAAGAAGGACACAAAAGCATAGTAAATGTACTTCAGCTCAGAGCTGGAATGATTCCAGAACCAGACATGGCCACCCACTGGTACTGCAACATCCTTCCATACAAAATCATGAAGGAAGGACCTTTAAACAACACCTTGTTAAATTAAACTTAGTTATTTAAACTATTAAAAAAAAATATTAATGTAAATTAATGTTAAAACAATTCTAAAACTAAATCACATTTATTATTTTACTTTAAAATATTATCATAGAACTTTTAACCAGTCATAAACAGTGCAAATACACATTATACAGAGCATACCCATGTCCCAGGCACACCCGCAAGACCAACCAGAGCAGGAAGTGCATTGTCAATGGAAGAAATCCAGCCAGCGTTCAATACTGGTAACAGATCCCTGCCGCCCAGAGAGTTCATGTCCATATCATTCCCCTCAGGTTGTTTATGCATGTCTTCATAGACCTACCACCTCGGAGTTCTCCCATGTCCTTTCACCCTCCTCCTTTTTTGGTGTCTTCTTTCATATTATGTGAATACTAGCACCCATTGTCTGATTCCCAACCCCCCATATTTTTTCTAATTTCTGCAAACAGTGTCTGCCCTTATAACCCTCTCTTTCCAGCAGCATGATCTATCAATCCCAGTTATCCAATCCCACCTGCGGGGGCAGCCCCACTTCCTCAACTCTGGGCTATGTCCCTTTTTGCCACCATATACCCAATATCCACCAGGATCTTTTCATGTTGTGTCACATCTGTAAGATCCCATGTCCCTAGGAACGTGAGCTTAGGCTTCATCTCAATACTCCCCCCAATCACATCCCCCAATAATTTGGTGACTGCCTCCCAGAAAGGCCAAACCCTCGGGCAATGCTACAGAGTGTGCATGAAAGACCCTTCCATCAAACAGTTATGGAGCCACTTCACTTCCTCCACCATCCCCATTTTATGCAGCAGGGTTCTTGTATAGTACGTTCCATGCAGGATCTTCAGTTGAGCCAACCGATAACTGCCCTTAAACGCCACTTCATTATGGATGCTCAGCTCCTGCTCCCAATGTTCTCACATCCTCCACAGCAACCTTTGTGTGTTCCTCGTTAGCATCCTGTTTGTTAACGAAATAATCTTCTTTTGGATATGCCCATCCAATAGCCTCAGGTCTAGTGAGGATTCCTGCTGGGTGTCCTCATCCCTTGGTATGCACCCCTGCAGTGCATGCTGCAGCTGTCTATACTTGAGCCATTGCATCACGGACATCTGATATTCCCTCCACAAGTGCTCAAATGGGATAATCCCATTTGCATCTCACACCTTTGCCAGTGTGGTAAGCCTGGAAGCCCAAGTCTTGTCTCTTCCCACCGTGGTGTCTTTGGGGTTAAACTCTTACCCCATTTAATTTCTCTGTTCAGTCAATGCCATATAGCTATTACTGTCAATGTGGCCCGTCTCGCTATTTGACCCAGCCATCCCCCTTATGGAGCAGGCAATTAGCTTCTGTTGCCCAAACCGAGTCTGTCCATCTGAAAAACTGGATCATTCTAGTCCATGTATGCCCACTCATTGACAATGCTGACCTGGGATACAACATAGTATTTCCTGACATTGGGCAGACCTATACCACCATCATATTTGGAATGCTGCAGCACTGCCTTTACAATGCATGGGTGCCCCCTCCACCCACAGGAGCGTTCTTAGTAGCATATCATCTTTAGTAAAAAAGGACATCTGGGATCTTATATGGGCTTTTCCGCTAAATGTAAAGTAGCCTGGGTAGTGAGATCATTTTAATCATTGCCAGCCTACCTAGTATCGAGTGCGACAAAGTATTCCAATGTTTTAGATCTCTATCTAAGGTGTTGACCAGAGGCTCCAGATTTGGCTCACAGTGGGTCGAAGTCCCTCTAGAGATCCATATGGCAAGAATTTTAAATATGAGTGAGAGGCAGTTAAGAGTCCTGCTTCCACCCTTCCATTGGGAACAGCAGGGATTACCACCAATTAATTGTGAAGCGGAAATCTATCCCGTAATCTTGATAACAATTGGTCTGCTTTGGCTAAATACCACAGAATATCATCAAAAGAGAGCAATATACTCTCTTCACAGTTTATACCCCAAGATTTGGGCATCTATTCTCACTCACTCGGCCTATGCCTCCACCGCCAGTGTAAAGAGCATCTGCAATATGAGACATCCCTGTCTCATTCCCCTCTCGATATGAAATTCCTTGGATAATCCTCCATTAAGCTTCACTCCTGCTCTCAGTCCTGTTTAGAGTAACCAGACCCACTTAATGTAGCAGGGCCCAAATCCCATCCTCAACAAAATCATGAACAAGAAGGGCTACTCAAATGAATCAAAGGCCTAATTAGCATCAATGGATAAAATAGACCATGGTTCCAGTTCCATCCCAGCATTGGCCAGATTGTTGTGCAGTCGCCACAGATTCAGCCTTGTTGACTTATACAGCATAAATCTTGTTTAGTCTTGGTGGATCAAGTCGGCCATCACTGTCAGTAGCCTATTCGATAACACTTTTGCCTGGACTTTAACATCTGCACTGCAGGGATATCACCCTGTATTAATCACACCTATCCCAGGGTTTCCCTGCCACAGGTATGAGAACGATAATAGCTGTACATAGGTCTGCTTGTAGTTCCTTGGACCAGTACGCCTCCACAGATGATGGATGCAAAAAAGTAGCCATGCTTTTCACCACTTTTTGGAAGAAGTTCATCAGGAGCTGGTTTGGACCCAGTGCGTTTCCGTCTTGCATGTGCGTGAGTGCCAACACAACCTCTTCCATCAAGAGGTCAGTTTCTAGTTCTACCCTCTGAACTGGGCTCAATCACTTCACAAGGCAGTCTCACAAGAAACTCCACATCTGCTTCCATGGGACGAGTCAACATTTGGAAATATCAATTATGTAGTGCAGAAATGCCTTTGCTATCTCTCTGCTCCCATTCACCTTGACCCCATTCTCCAGAGTGAGCTCTCTGATGTGCATCCCTTCCTTTTCTTGGCTCCTCAACCATGCTGATAGCTTTCCCACCTTGCCCTAGCCTCATAGATTAATTTCTGATTAGGAAGATAGAAGGTTTTCGCCGAGTACTGTGCAGGCCAAACCTGCATTCTTCAATTTTTAAGGCTGAGGCGTCTCCTCAGCTGGTCTGCCAGGGAGGCATTATACTCAGCCTCCAATCGTGATAATTCTTGTTCTAGGAAAGTCATGCACCTGAGTCGCTCTCTTTTCTCCCCCACTTCACCTGACATAATCATACCCCTGATCGTGAATTTGTAGGCTCCCAAGGAGTAGTTGCACTCTCTACTGACCCCTTATTTTCCTTAAAGTAATTCTGTGTAGCTTTATTGAAGCATTTTACCTCTTTGCATTTGTGAGTGGCCAGGTCACTATCCTCCATTCCATGCACGCTAGTGGTATGGTAGTGTTTAGTGTGATGAGTGGGGGGGGGAATGATCTGTAAATCCTCACACTAGATACCTAGTCTCTAAAAATCTATACATTGTTGCTAGTGAGACAAGGAAGCAAGTGAGCCTAGCCAGCATATCATAAGCCTTGGAATAAAAGGAGTAGGCTCTCTCCGGACCATGGAGTGTTCTCCAGATGTCTGCAAAGGCCCAGTGCCTGTGTGAGCCCCTACAGTTTCTTTACTGTCCTTTCATGTGCGGATCCTGCCAACAGTAGCTTAGGACCAGTTTCTGGAAACTCAAGCAATGTCCTCCTCTCGTATTGGGCTTACCACCTAGGTTCTGGCTCTGTTCCTGGGGTCCAATTTCCTTATCCTCCAATGCCAGAGATCTTCATTTATTATTGTTGAGGACGTTGCTATATTGTTTGACCTGTAGCACTGTTTTGACTTGCTCCGCATGTATTCACGCTTTGGTCAGGGAGGCCTTGTTTTTAATTCTGTTCCTTCCTCTGGGTGGGGTCCTCGTCCAGCCAGAGTGTGTCTGTTGGTGAACACCTGGCACTGGACATAGCCCCTGCTGTTCGAGCCACGTTCACACCCCCTGAGCCAACATGAAGAAGTGGGTTTTCTCTTTGTATATGAGCTGCGGTTTTGCAGGTAAGAAAAGTGCATATTGCAAATTCAGCTGCCTTAGCACTCTTTTCACTGGCACACAAGGGCTCCTTTGTTTCTGCATCAAATTATTGTAGCCAGGGTAGATATTTTCTTCACTGCCGTCAATGCGCCAATGGCCATGTGTGTGTGATATTTGCAGAATATTGTCCCGGTCCCTAAAGTTCATCAGGCGTACTGTGATTGGCCTCTGTGTCGCCCCCATTGCCAGGCCTGAAGTTCTATGAGCTCTCTCCACTGAAAAGAAATGTGAGAGGTGCCCCTGCAGCACTGTCCCAATCAACAACTCCTCCACAAGCAATATTATGTTGGGACCCTCAGTCTTTTCTGTGACCCTTACCAGTCACACATTGTGCCACCTTGATCTTCCCTCAGCATTTTCCAGTCAGTCTGTTAGAACTTAAGCTCCTTCACCATAATGTTGCGTTAGGTCCTTTACAGTTGGTTGGGCAGTATTGAGTTGCGTTCTGGTCTCTTTCACCTGCACTGACAATTTAGTTTGCTCATCTCTCAGGATCCCTACATCATTCACCATCTCTGCTCTTTGGACCTCCAGCAAAACCTTTGTGTTCTTAATTGCCACCAGCATTTCCACCATATGAGCCAACACGGGGTCATGGCCTCAACCACCAGAAATGAAACATCTTTGTCCTCAGCTGCCATCGTGCCTTGCTATTTTGTTTTCGGCCTTCCTTATTGTTCCGTCTCCTCCGGGTGCCACACAACTGCTCCGTTGGCCTAGCTGTTGGCCCCGCAGCGATGATTGATGTCTTCTTCTTTGCACCCAAATGCTTCTCCCTAGGGGCGGTGCTCCTGACACCATCCCCTCGATCAAGCCGACCTGAGACCAGGACATAGCACTCCCAAGGGCCCTGAACTCTGCACTGTAGTCCTGGACAGTGTCTCCCACAGGATACTCCTGTGCAAGGTTTACCTCTTGGTTCCTCGGGGACACCAAGCAGACCAATAGGTCCAGTCACCCCCAGTACCCAGCCCCACCTCTTATACTCCAGTGTCTCGTGCCAGTCAAATATGCACCCCTATGACCCGAATCCCTCATCAGTAGATGACTGCAGGCTGGCCTGACTCCCCAGAGTCCTGAGATCCATTTCTTCCCTCTGAGGGGCAGGGTAGTTGGGGACTGAAAAAAGGGGAAGGAACCTAAGGGGGGTGACATTAATGGTATGGGTTTTTTCACCACCTCAGCAACCTTCTTCCCCTGTGGTGGCAGAGAAAACCTGTCTCTTTCTCCCTAGGGATGCCCAGGCCCATACTCAGCCTCCGCAGGGCCAGACTTCAGGGGGATAGTGATGTAGGACCCTGATCCAGCTGACACATTCTCTTGTTGATTCCAAGTTGTGCTCCTCACCTCAGTCTTCAGTTGCCTAATCATGCTTCAGCACAGTGCATTTCCGGAAGCTTCTGCGGGCCCTGCTGCCACAGACAGCAGCACAGTCTTCAGGGCCAGATCAGGGTGCATTGGCCACCATTTTGGCAGGTGACAGATGAGCTCTCCCTCACACTGCCAGCAGTCTCTTGTTAAAGTCCCTTGCATTTCCAGTTGTTTGACGTGTCAATCAGCAGAGTATTACTAGGTTTGGGGCCCATTTCTAGCAAGGGCATAGCAACACACGTCCTACTCCATGCCAAACAAGCAATTCCCCGTTACTACACTTTAAAAAAAAAAAAAAAAATGATGTATCAATAAATTGTATTAATTATTAAAATAGTATTACATTATATTTAACTAATTCTATACATCACTTTTAACGTATTTTTTTTAATTTAGACTTCAAAAAAATAATTGAAATCTAAAATTAACATTAAGTTAAAAACTTGTGCACAAAAACGCAGGGTGATGTATCTAAAGCATGCAAGCAGTGCATACAAACCTGTCTTCTATTTCGATAGCAACAATGAGGAGATCTTACTATCAGCTTTAATATATTTTTTTTTTTTAAGGCGCTGTGCCTGAAGGGTGTTGTGTGGGAAGATTAGCAATATTTAAATCCCCATCCTTGAAGTAACCTTTCAACCCTGCAAGTAGGAGTTATTTATAAGGCATTTGGAAATGAAAGTACCAAGTGGAGTGGGGAAGTGAGGTATGTGCTATTGTCTCCTGTTGGATATTTTGCAGCTCGGGGCTTGCCAGACTGGATGTGATTTGTGTCTTGACTGGTGGCGTGGATTTAGATTGCCATGACTGTCATCGGTATATTGAACGGAGTTTTGAAGATGACTACAAAGCCCCGAGGGATCCACAAAAACCCTTAAAGTGGACAAATCTCAAAAGCCATAACAAACACACACCTTGGACAGATAGATTTTTATACTGTAGGCCTTTATTATGAAGTGACCTAGTAAATAAAATATTTGTGAAAACGGTAGTAAAACTTGACAACGTGTTGGCAACATCAAACATAAGGCAAGCCAACATCATGCAAAAACAAGCACTGTTTCTGTTCCTATATATTTCATGCATTCAGTAGCTCCTAAAGACTAGTAGACAATAATCTGCAATAATAAGAAGGTGATTACATTAGATGTATACCTAAGCCAAGGATAGGAATGTCCGAGGCCTAAACAGCACACAGATTGTGCTGAGCTGTCTCTGAGAAGTAGGGGTGGGTTGTGAGCTCCGCTCCGATGGTGGAGTTAATGGAGAGTTCGGCCAAAAACTCTGCTAGCCCGGCAGCAGAGTGGCGCTCACTGGCCTGCATACGCACTACAGCCCAGTTTAAAGCCACACAGCGCAAGCCCAGTCTGCGCTTGTGTGGCCCATAAATGGGGCTGCACTCTACACTTGGCCCAAAATGAAGACAAAATTGCCCTACGACAGGCAAGGAGACCTCTGGCAAAGGCTTTGCTTTCTGTCGGTCGGCGGCGTGGAGCTGCTGCAAGCTGCTGCTGAAACACTGTACCAGTGCCAGCTCCGGATCCAGGCCTCCCTCCTTTCACTGTCCTCAGCAGACTGGGAGCAGGGGGTAGAGAGCCAGGCAGCTGGCAATGGGGACCCTGGGCCCAGCAGGTAAGACCCTTGTTTCGCTTTCTCTTCTATGTGCACACGGGGTCCTGCACTGGGCATGGAAAGTATTTGCACATGGGAGGGCTCTGTACTTGATAAAAATGAAACTTGCAGTCAGAGTTCCACTTGAAAAGAGCTGGTCACCCCAGTATCCCTGGGACAGGAAGTGGGGTTGTCCGGTACGGTGCAGAGGCCAGCAGGGAGAGCTGGAGACCAGGGGGGCATCAGCTTCTGAGTGATAGTCCAGTATCCCTGTCTCTCTCCGGTTCGCTTGTCGGCCAACCTACGGCTCTTTTGCAATCCTCCCACAAATCTGCCGGAACCACAATCTAAAAGAGAGTGTTCAGGTCTTCCCAGAGACATTTTGCAAGCTTCACAAACCTGTCAGTCTGTTGATACCATTCAATCGGTTTCTCTCTCAGTTTAGGAAAATCATCCGTAAAAGACTGAATGTCGCTTCTGTGCCATGGTACATGTATTAATTTTCCCCCTGCTGTCTCCCTCATTGGTAACATGGTTACTGCATCACTACTCTGTGGTCTTTTCTCGTTTAGCTCTGGGACACTGTCTTTCCTCTTTTCCTTTCTCTTTACCCATCTGCTTTCCCATTTGTCTAAGCACCTCCACACTTGTGCACTCTGCAACAATTCTCTAAGGTGCGCCTTCATGCCTGCTGACCTCATGTGTTCAAAATCTGTGGTCCCGAAATCCAACCTGTAGCTCCTGCTCAAGTGTTTCGTCTTGTCTATGTCAACCCCGTTTTTGTCAGCTATTTCCTGCAAGCTTTTGTGTACCTTGTTCACTTCTCTCGTAATCCTGGGACATAGATATCTCAGCTCTTCTTCCGAGTAGGACTCTAACCTATTCACACCCATAGTCCCTTCCACCAATTCTTGTGCTTCCATGTTCAACCTGACCCTATTCAGATAATCTTCTCCCTTCCCACTGGCTGAGCTTTGTGTGGAATTCAGACTGTTGAACCACTGTGTCAGCTGTTGCGCATTCAACCCCATCAGTGTAGCATTCACATCGACTGCCATTGATGGTTGCGGCAACTTTTCAGTGTTCGATGTTAGAGGTATTTTCAGTGGGGGGCTCGACCTCACCACTGTCGACTGAGCACATATGGGACTAAACTCCATCAAGGACCCAGATCCAGTTTGTTGAGCCGCTATCGGAGTTATCCCTGGAGTGTTTTCTATGCACCTCCTTTCTGTCCCACTCTGCAGCATTGATCCCTGACCGCTCATACCTAAGTTAGGCTGACTGTACAAAGGTACCGGTGGACCTACAGTAATGGGTAGTGATATCGCGTCTGGGTTCTGTCCATTTCCCATGTTCTGAGACATGTTCATTCCCACACTATGGGTCATCATTGCCGGCATGCCCATCTGACTCCCCGTCATCTGAGCATGTGCGTTTCCCCCCTGCATCTGCTTTTGAGGCATCAAAAACTGGGTTGATTCAGCTTGTGCCATTGTTGGGTTGTGACCATTCTGTCCTCCCATTGTGGCTGGATCTAGAATCGTCCCCGTACCGTTGTCACTGCTGTAGTACCTTGGGATCTGCGGCTGATAATTTTCTGCTGGTTTCAACATGGGCACATCCGGATATATTCTCCTAACCTGCGGTATCTGCGGGGTGAACAGTAAACTCGGGTCCTTAGATCCCGATGATGCTCCTGAACTCTGGGTTTCACTGTTCTGTACCGGTGCCGGAGGGGCAGAACTGGTACTTGGACCTTGTCCACTCTCCGCATAAGGTGGTGGACGGTCGTTCAGCAATTGCATTATTAACTCCTCATCCTCTAACTCCTCTTCTCTTCTCAACTTTTCCTCGTCCTCTCTATCCTTGGAACACCTCCTGTTTGTCTTGCAGGTAGCTTTCTTACCTGTCTCCTCTTCTTCCTTAGTAATGGCGGGAAACAATTTTATCCCCTGCAATACATCTGACCTCCACACCTTCTGTGCATTATCCCACCTAGCGTCCGCTAGTGTCTTTTCTACCTTCCTTATCCTAGTCTCGAACTTATTTTGCTGCTGCTGTCTAGCCATTAGTTCCCAAATTGCTAGAGCCTCAAACTGTGCTGGCCTTGGAGGTACCTTCATGTCGTACATCGCAAATCTCAAATTCTCTAGGATCCTTATATTGAATGTCCCATGGATCGGGAACGCTACGCTCCCATGTTTCTCTGTCAGCTTGTGCCATTGCTTTAGCCAAAGACACGGAGCTACCCCCTTGTCCTCCATTACAATGTAAGCTGGTGTACCTTCGGGCGGCGTTTCCTCTCCTACGCTCGCTTTAATGTAAGACTCCCCCTTCATCGCACTCCTTAATGCTTTAAAACATTTCATTTTCTCGTCTTTTATTTCACAAAGTTTGTAATCAATAGGTGACTTTAATTCCCGGAATACTCTTCGCTTGCCTTTCCCCTTCCAATCGAGCCCCACGGACTGCGTCCAATCCGTGCGCGACCCTTCTCTACAACCAACCTATCCCAGCGCGGCTCCTAGTGACGTCACACTCACACACACTGCGGCTGACAAAGCCTCGCGGCTAGTCCTCCTTCACTCAGCTCCTCTCGTAACCTTCTTGCATGTATCGCGAGCTATCCAAAAAAATAATAATAATAAAACAGATCTGTCGGTTTACTACAGGAGGGGTAACACAATCGCTTCAGGACCCTAGGGATTTTTCACTAGCCTCGGCAGTTATTCCATCTTTCTCGGTCCCCACGTTCGCAAGCAAATCTGACCCGCAGACTGCTCTCAACTTGTCAGTGATCTATTCTAGTGCACTTAGAATTTTGTCAAAGCCCGAAGTCGAAGTTTCTTTCACTCCCTTAACACACGTACCGACTTGTTGACCACGCCCGATCAACCTACTAAACCGACCAGACCACAACATAAACAAGTGTCTCATACACTTTTCAACATACTCCGGAGTCTCTTGACCTCGCAGGGCCCGTCTCAACAACAACAACCACGTGGACCTTTTTCTGCACGAAGCACCACATGCACATGAAGTTCGACGACTTCCCTACTCTCACACTCGGAGTCGCACCTCCGCTATTTCTATGAAGTTCGACGACTTCCCTACTTCTACACTCGGAGTCGCACCTCCGCTATTCTCTAAAATCCTCGCAACCTTTTTCACACAATCTGCGGCAATAAGCTGTGCAAGCGCAAAACCCTAACTTCACTCATACCATCACTAGTACCACCGACGCTGATCTCACACCTCCATTCTCTTCATTCGCAAGCTCCGAGATCCCGGGAAAGTCGCGGGGGACTTAGCCCATCATCATTCTGTCAATCTGTTTTACCCAAGAAAAATCTAATTCAACTTCTCGAGTGAGGTCTCAAAGGGCGTAACCGTTAGTTCAACACCATGTACTTTAACAGTACGGAGTCCCAAAAGGCGAAACCGTCCTCTGCTACCATCTACTGATAGAGCGTTCCGTATTAATAATTTACCTGTATTTTGGACGCTCTTTAGGCCGATGAATCTTTTGGCTAAGTGGGACTCTCTTCACCAGAGATCACTCAATTTAATCAGATCAATACTCAATAACGAACATAAGCAATACCCTGATCAACATAACACTTAACAATTAATCCAGAATACATTTCGGCGAACCCTGACCTTTCAGTCAGGAATAACCACACCCGTTTATTCAAAGTTAGTGAATTTTATTTCCCTATATTAACAAAGCTAGCACAATATAGATGTGTCTCAACACCAAATGATAAACATAAATGAACATTAATAGCTGTCCATAACGGCGAAACAGGTGCAATCTATGCAGCATTTGAATAACAAGGCATTCGATAATAGCAATGCAAATCACTAGAACTATAATCTGTAATGGGCTAATTGCATACATTTAGTCAGCATAACAAGGTCTCAAATTGCATCGTGTGACAAAAGGAATCCTCATCTAACCTCAAATCAGCATCGGCATGTGGGACTTCATGCAAAAACAATTTAGCAACATTAATTTAGAAAACTCCTAACTAGGGCTCTTATCAAAAATCTGCAGTTGGTTACCTAAAAGAAACACAATGCAATTGTACAATTTCCTTTCATATTTACCAATTTCAATCAGCATTCAAGGAAGTCTTCGTCTCACAGGTGTCGTTTCTCGATCAGCATGGGACGGGGCAAAGGGGCAGGGGTAGACCGGGCAATTTGCCTCACGGCGGCAAGATACAACTACTACTTCATGCAAAGGGCATTTCAAAGTTAAAGTCTCTAGGGTAAGAATCATTTAAAGTCTCTTTCTCTCGATTAGAGAAAGCATCAAAGTCTCTCAAAATGGCGTCGCAGCAAGATGGGCCATAACAGCTGCAAAATGGCGCAATGGGTGCAATGTCGGGTAATGGCTGGTAATGGCTACTTTCTTCTCGTGCACCTGGTTTAAATAGACAACAGTTCAAATCCAGTAGGGTCTTCCATTGGAGGGTTCATAGGTTAGCTTCAAATTGTCCAATCAAAAACAACAGTTCTCAAGCTTTTATTTAAGCATACATTATCCTTGGAGACGGGTACGCAAGTTGCAACATTTTATACCAATTAACTCATTTTCAGAGCTTCCATTGTCTGCACCTGCAGATTGACCTTGGAGCAAAGAGAAAAATGCCAGGCTGGCACGAAACCTTAAGATAAGCATGTGAACGATCTCAGTGGAAAAGTACAGCTTCAAGCAGAAATACACGTTTAATAGCACATTGGAAAAATACGAGCATCTAAATCGTGAGACCAGGCAACTAGGCCGAAGCCTGCACTAAAGTAATGCTAAGCTAAAACATTTCAAACAAGCAAATCATAGCACACGTTTACGATTAAGTCGGATTAGTGCAATTCTAATACATCACGTTATATAAAGCACGCTTATAAATGTTGGCAAACTACTCTGAGGGCACATTTTGTCCCCGTACAATCTTTATTAGTTCGGTTAAAATCACACATGATTATTGCAGCACTACGTTTAAGCGCTAATAAATGTAAACCCTTCATTTCAGCTTCATCACTCCCCTGCATCAAACGCCTCTGTCCAGGATCCAAAAGTTGATTTCCTTAGGTATCCGGCAGTACTCTGCTTCTGGTAACTACTATTCTTAGTGTAAGGGAAAAAAAGATCACATAAAGCTAGCTGAAGCTACATTTTGCAAATATAATAACACAACATCTTACTAGCGTTACTTAGAAGTTGGGAACAAATATGCAGAGGAAAAAATCCCAGTCAGAATTACACAACACATTTTCAATGACTTGCAGAATTTTATATGATGCCATTCGTAATAGATTGTTTATGCCCCAAAGCAGGTTGATGTTAACTCGCAAACAATTACAGCCAACTAACTGACAATAGTTTGAAAGAAAGAAATCACCACGACAAGGACATTTGACTAAGAGCCTGAGAAATCATGTGTCATATATAAACAAGGCATTATTAGACGGAAACGACAGAAACTTCAGAAGCCAGCGATGGAAGTTAAAAGCAGGTGACAGTTGAAATTATTCAATGTCAGCAAAATTGTGTTCTGAAAACATCGAAAAACGAGTTAGTGCGATTAGCATTGTAAACTCCTAACCAGACTTTTCTTGCCACATAAACTGACAATGAAAAGTAAAACTGTTTCACATATGCAATTCGCCATGAGCATGAAGGAGACACAGAAAAGGAAACAGAAGTTTGCTTGCAGTGAAATGTATTGGCAAAAGTGCAATTATCCATGTAACCGGCAAAAGTAGAATTATCCATGTAACCAGCAAAAGTAGAATTATCCTTGTAACAGGTCATGCAAAGCTCTCAACTACTGCCCAGCAAGATCACGATGTATAGTAAATAAAAAGAAATAGTGCAGAAGTCATTCAGAGAACCCGGAGCCTCGTATGTTTTCAGTAGTTTACCGGTGAGGTAGAGGCGGGCTATGCACCGGAAAAGGAATTGCATATGCATGCCTTTCACTAATGAAATCAAGTGAATTTTAAAAGACAAGCTCACGAACCAACCAAACTGATGGGCGTGTCCTGGGTGTGGTTAAAAGCCCACAGAGAGATTACAACAGGGGCCAGAGCACTTGCGCACGCTCAACCCTAATAATGGGCCACAGGGAACTGCTGCAGGAGCATTGGAACACTGGCAAGCAATGGGAAGAAGCTTTACAATCAGGCAATTGTGATGCTACACCATGATTGTGATCTGGGTCGCTGGAGCTATGTGATTCTGTGGCTGCTGCTTTTTGCCTAATTTTGGATTTAGAGCATTTGACACATAATCCAGCATTTGCTGCGTACTCTGCATATTTTAACACAGAAAATGAATCAAGTTCAAAAGGATCAAAAGTAACTAAAAACGTTGCAAAGTGTTCACATGAAGTGGAATGCCCCACACAAAGGCTGATTTGTCATCTTTCAGTTGCTTATTTCTGTATTTCATTGTAAAACTGGTACTAGTGAGGTAAAATCTTTGACCAAACAGTATTACCATGTGTCAAAATTATAAAATAATTAAGTAACACTACTAGAACTGTGCCACATTATGCCTCACGATTAGCCCTTTCTTGCCATGTAATTTACCTAACCCTGTCACACAACTTGGTGTTCCCCTGCCACATAATTCCATTGACCTTGATTAGGATGAACAGTGAGAGGTTGAATTAGTTGACTTAAGTACATGACCGGTTTGGTCTTGTTTTACAATGTATATTACTATTTGTGTTTGAATAGGTATTTGAAAAGGAAGGTCAAAGTCTTACAGCAATGTGAAATGATCTGAAAGCAAGCCATATTTAATTGTTTGTTACATTGTTGAAGTACATACTTTACTGGACAGAATTTTCACAAGGGCAGCTTTCACTTCCTGGTTCCTTAGACTATATATTATTGGGTTCATCAGCGGTGAAACAACAGCATATATCACAGAAAACACCTTGTCTTTGCCATCGGTGACGTTGAGTGCTGGACGTACATGGGTGTAGATAATGCCACCATACAATAAGGTGACAACCATGAGGTGGGAGCTGCATGTGGAGAAGGCCTTCCTTTTGTTGGCTGCTGAACAGATCTTTGCAATTGAGATGAGGATATAAGTGTAGGAAAGGACAATGAGAAGGAAGCAGAACATGCCAAAAATGACATCAATGACAAATATGACAATTTCACTAATGCGGGTATCAGAGGAAGAAACCTTGAGGATTGGTGGAATTTCACAGAAGAAGTGGTCTAGTGAAATCCTTCCACAGAAAGACAGCCTAGTGATAATGGTGGTGAGGGTAATCGCGCAAACCAAGCCAGTAAACCACATTGTAGCCACAGTAGTGATGCAGAACCTTACATTCATAATTCTGGTATAGTGTAGTGGAATACAAATGGCCGCATACCTATCAAAAGCCATGAATGCCAGCATGAGAAGCTCTGTGCTCAGAAAACATGACAAAAGAAACAGTTGAAGAATGCAGCTTGAGTAGGAAATAGACTTTGTCTCTGAGACAAGGATCTCCAGCATCTTGGGAATGATGGATGAGGCGCAGCAGATGTCCAAGATGGCAAGATTCCCCAGGAAAAAGTACATTGGAGTATGTAGATGAGCATCTGTACCTATGATGGTCATAATCAAAAGGTTACCCAGCAGGGCCAACAAGTAGATCAGAAAAAATAAGGTGAAAAATGTTGACTGCAACTCTGGGTGATCGGAGAAGCCGATCAAGAGGAACTCGGAGGATGGGGTAATGTTCAGTCCTTCCTCTGATATGTGATGCATTATATAAAGCTCTGAATTGAAAATATGAAGGTTAGTGTACATTATTGAAAGGAAATCTCATAATAATCAGGTACCTTGCAAAAATTGGTATAATCCATCAACTCATACAATTTGGCATTTATCAAAAATGCATTATCTTAGTGTGTGCCACACCATGCATTGGAAAGCAAGATTTGCCACTATCTGCAAGTAACAATATCCCTGAATGTGAAGAACTTCGCCTTTTCAATTTTCTGAAACAAACCTCTGACTCTGAAAAACAAATTAGAATGCCAAGGGAACAGTAACAACATGGAGTACCACTCAGAATTCAGGTTTGCCAAATGTGCATGCGATGCACCACCGGGTGCAAATTCATCAAAGAGATCTACACCAACACAACAAGGAACTCTATAACTGGATGGGGTGACCTCATTTGGGGTTATGAAGATAAAATTCCCCCTGCTTATTGTACCACACAGTCAAGGGTACCAGGCCTAATGATGGTTACAGAATACCCTGGGCCCTATTTCATCCAATTCCTCCTTAAGCAGCACACGTTTTCTTCAGGTTACACATTATTCTAGCAGGACACTGCCCGAAGTAAAGGCAGCTGTTTCCAGAAGCTTCAGTGACACCACACAAAGGAATGTGTGTTAGGTAAGTGTCATTGAGAAGCTACCACCTTCTCAGTAGGAATAACCCAAATGCATAAAAAAACTATTGGCTAGACGAAGACTTCAAATGATTGAAGAAAATCAGGAATCCAACAGAGGAAATCATCTGGGGTTTGAGAGTTAGCAAGGACACAAATGAAGGAAGAAAGCCTTGTTTCACTGAACCCTCCAACCAAACGGATATCCGTATGTAGTAAACCAACAGGGAAAGGAAATGACATGAACATCATATGCCAGGAAATATAATGGATTGGGAAAATCAGGAAGGAACCTAGGAGGCAACAGTCAAAATGGAAAAGTAAATAGAGCAAACACCTGAACTGGACTAGCTGTGAAGTAGCTCTAAAAATCAGCTGCAAACTGTTAGACAGGTGATTGACAATATGGAGCAGCAGGAGAAAGGAGCAGAAGCTAGGAGCTCAGGAGCATGATAGATGGCAGTCACAGGTGAATGAGACTCACATGTTGCTTCTGCGGGCTTCTTGAAGCATTTCTGATGCCTGGGCACCATGGAACCATGCAAGGTATGGGTTTGTGAAAATAAGGGAAGACTTGTGATGGACAGATACATTTTCTCATTACCCTCATTTTAACATAAAGCAACACAGATATTGCCCGGATGACATTTTGAAGTTACCCACTACTGCACTCATCGCCATGCCAGCTTTCACATTACTATAGTGTATGAACCATGCCCTCAAACTCACTTTAAACAGAAATGGAGGGTCACAATTTAATTTACTAATCAATTGGTTGAGCAGAGCTTATAGAGCATAGTTATGTCCAAAGCCTCCATGTTATGATGGCTCACTCTTAGAAAGAAATCAATCAGAGTACATCTTAGAAAAATAGAAAAGATTTTTAGATTTTCCTTAAGGTGTTTGATTAGAAGAATTGGCAGAGCTAAATGTACTGTGTAGGGCAGCCAGTATAGGTGCAGTAATAATGGAGACTCATCTTTAGGATTGGAGCCTTTTAAAAACATCGGGACTGATGGGGGTTATTTTTGTATTCAATAGCTGGTCCAGTGTGGTGATCTACCTGGTATACAAAACCAAGAACATTAAACAGAATGTGCAGTGGCAAGGGATAGCCACGTAGTCTCTAGCAGGTATAGATGACATGATCAACTTTCCAAAAAATAAAGACAAGTCTGAATGCAAAGTTTTTGAATACTATAGTGTAAGTGTTGGAAAAGGGGTCTTTGGTTGGCAGTCAGGTCACCCCCTGTCCAAACAAGGACACTCACTCTAGTCAGGGTAAAGGAGAATCACCCTTAGCTAACCCCTGCTCACCTCCTTGGTAGCTTGGCACAAGCAGACAGGCTTAACTTCAGAAGCAATGTGTAAAGTATGTGTACCAACACACACAGTAATTAAGTGGACACACTACAAAATGACACAACACAGGTTTAGACAAATAGGTAATATTTATCTAAACAAAACAAGACCAAAACGACAAATATCAAACATACACAAGTCAAGATGTGAATTTTTTAAAAATAAGAGCCTGATTTATATTTTTGTAGCGCCACATTTGCGTAATTTTTCAAATATAATTGAATTTTGTAAGTTTGCACCACTTTTGCATCAAAAAATGATGCAAACGCAGCACTAAAAAAGTATAAATCATGCCCTTAATCCTTAGAAAACAGTGAGAACACTGTTAGCGCACAAAAGTACCTGGGTAGCATCAAAATAACACAGCACGGGCGAGTGTGCGTAGGAAAAGGCCAGCGATGCGTCGATTTCTCACTCGCAAGCGAGACCGTGCATTGTTCCTCCTCCTGTCGGGTCGGCGTGCGTCGTTTCTTCTCTCCTGCTAGAGAGCAATGCGGCGATCCGGACTGGCACCTCGGGTCCGGGCAGGCTTTGCATTGTTTTTCCACGCCCAGCCATGTTGCGTTGAAAATCCGGTCGTATGGTATCACGAAACCGCGCTGAGTGGGGTTTGCGTCGTTATTAGCCTCCGTTAGTGGGTGTTAAGTGTCGTTTCTCCAGCCATGTTGCATTGATCTTCCAGGCATTATGCAGGTGGATTGTTGATTTCAGCTGCGAAACGGCAGAGCGTTGTTTATGAGCCGCATCACAGAAGGTGTGTCGAGAATTTCCCCGCACAGTGGCCTGTGCATGGATTTTCAGTATTTGTCTGCTAGCTTCACCATTCAAGGGCCTAGGAACAGGATAGGGCACCACTTGGCAAGGCAGGAGTCTCAGCAGAGAGTCCAGGTGCTGGCAGGGTAAGTCTTTGATGGCCCTGAGACTTCAACAACAGGAAGCAAGCTCAGTTCAAGCCCTTGGAGATTCTTCTCAAGCAGGAATACACAACAAAGTCCAGTCTTTGTACCCTTTCACAAGCAGAAGCAGCAACTGCAGGATAGTCCAACAAAGAACAGTCACAGGCAGGGGCAGCATGAGTGATCTAATTTTCAGGGGTTTTGGGGGCTCTTTTTATACCCTTTTCTGCCTTTGAAGAAGGCCTACTTTAAAGAGAAGTCTGTGTTGTTATCAAGCTCCTGCCTGGCCCAGGCCAGGCCCCAGACACACACCACAGGGTTGGAGATTGTATTGTGTGAGGGCAGGTACAGCCCTTTCAGGTGTGAGTAAGCACTCCTCCCCTCCCTCCTAGCACAGATGGCTCATGAGGATATGCAGGCTACACCCCAGCTCCCTTTGTGTCACTGTCTAGAGGAGAGGTGCAAACATCCCAACTGTCAAACTGACCCAGACAGGGAATCCACAAACAATCAGAGTCACAGAATGGTCTAAGCAAGAAAATGACTACTTTCTAAAAGTGGTATTTTCAAACAAACAATCTGAAGACAAACTTTACTAAAAGATGTATTTTTAAATTGTGAGTTCAGAGACCCTAAACTCCAAATTTCTATCTGCTCCCAAAGGGAATTACACTTGAATAATATTTAAAGGCAGCACGCATGTTAACCTATGAGAGATATAGGCCTTGTACAGAGAAAGCCGAATTTGGCATTTTTCCACTGTCAGGACGTATAAAACACATTAGTATATGTCCTACCTTAAACATACACTGCACACTGCCCATGGGGCTACCTAGGGCCTACCTTAGGGGCGCCTTCCATGTAAGAAAAGGAAAGTTTTAAGCCTGGTGAGTGGGTACACTTGCCAAGTCGAATTGGCAGTTTAAAACTGCACACACAGACACTGCAGTGGCAGGTCTGAGCCATGTTTACAGGGCTACTAATGCGGGTGGCACAACCAGTGCGGCAGACACACTAGTAGCTTTTGATTTACAGTCCCTGGGTACCTGTAGTGCACTTTACCAGGGGCTTACTAGTAAATCAAATATGCCAATCTTGGAAAGCAATCAACAATATAATTTACACATAGATCATATGCACTTTAGCACTGGTAAAGTGCCCAGAGTCCTAAAGCCAACAACAACAGGTCAGAAAAAATAAGAGGAAGGAGGCAAAAAGAGAGGAGATGACCCTCCAAAAGGGAAAAAGTCCAACAGTAAGAAATGGATTTATTATTTGGGGTGGGTAACTGGTCTACTCACCAATCACAATGCTCATCAGCGTGAACCCATAAAGTTACTAAATAACCTGAGCTCAACCCCCTGTTGGCTCTGACACTGAGTGGACAGACCTATCTTAAGGCAATGTGTAAAATATTTATGCAGTACTAATTAATTAATAGTTTAAATGCAGCACAATAAAAATACTAAACTGGATTAAAAATGTAATACAAATGAATAAACAAAACAACAGTAAAATGACAAAAATCAAATAAGGGGACCCAAAGATATTATTTTTTAAAGCTTTAAGTAGCAGTAACTCCAAGAAGCATAAAGTGCCAATGAAAGTCAATTATTTGATTGGTCCAGGATATAAGTGCAATTTCATACTGACTGCAATGGAACGTGGATCAGATATACCAACCAGATTCCTCCTGGCCAAATATGTCAATATCGGACTTTAGTCCTTTAAATCCCAATCAACCACACTTCTCCAGTACAATTCTAAAGGCCCCACCGACATCAAGGGAGGCACTTAGAGACTCTCAGGGTGTCTGGCAGAGGCCAAAGAGCAGGATTCAGTCCACATCCAGTTGCCGCTGGTCAGCTGGACAGTTGCAGGAAAATACCTCTTGTAGCTTTTTGTGTCCCTGTAGCTTTAACAGGAGGTCATCCTCATGACCCTCAGAGTCTATTTCTTTGTCCCGGGTACAAGCCAGCAGAGGTCCAGTTATTTATGGTACTTCTCAGGTCACACACAGCCTGCTCAATCTATTCCTGATCATCCTCAAGTCCATGAGTGTTCTGAATTGGGTGCATGGAGATGCCACATTTCTACATGGCATGAGCTGGTGGGTGGGAACAACTTGTGGCATGCCCTAATCAATCGGGTAAAAGTTCCCACGGCAAACCCTTCCCACTTTAGGCTTTTTCAAGATGGTGAAAGTCTTTTATGACATTAAGCATGAGCTCTGAGGGCTGTGGGTGTGATTATACTGTGATAAACATAGTATCCCCCCACAAGTAATACTAAATCTAGTTTGGGACAGTCAGTATATCCTGAATAATCTTAAGGATGGAAGTCAGGTACAACAAAGCAGGGTTTTCCAGCAACCAAACAGTTGATACACATGAATTGTTTTGGCATCCTGTTTCACTTCATTTTAAGTGCACACCCAACTTTATATTGTAAAACTAAGGGTAGGCGAAACTCACAGAATTTTACTCCATGGACTTCTGCAGAGTTACACAAAAACTCCATGGTATTCTGTGGAGTTACACCAATGGGCAGAAAGTATGCACATTGCACTGCTCACACTGCAACTTAGCGCGATCAACACTGAAAAATCAGTGCAAATGGCACCATGCAGTCCGCAAGAGTGAGCAGCCATTCACATTGACTTTGCTGATTATAGAGTAGGAAATCTACTTGAGTGACAGCAAATTTACTCAAGAAGTAGTTCTCTGATCGTGGCCGCTCACGCCGGCCCACAGCCGCCTGCATTAGAAAATCATGCGAGAAGTTGCAAAATCTTGCTTGCGCTTACATTTGAAGCCTTGCGTAAAAAAAAATCCACTATGCGGCTATTGGCAGGATTTGGCCATCACTCCACATTACAAGAGTAACACTGAGTTGCCAAATGCTACCAATTCCACAGTCGGAATGAAACATTCTGCCCACCCCTAGTAAAAACCTATGCTCTGACATGTGGTGGAACAAAACATGTCCTTTAGCAACCAGGCAGTAAATACACAATGATTACTTTGGTATGCTGTTCCCCTTACTTTCAAGTGCACCCACAGTGTTACACGTAAAACCAAAAGACCTGTCAAGCAAGATTTAGCATTCAAGCAGGATTTAAAACTACTATGTCATAAAGAAGTCTTACAACCCCACTTTTTATATCCTGTCAGGTTCAAAGGACTCTTCTTTGCCCATTCAGGTCAGCCTATTGTTTGCTCCTGGGAAGCAGTTTGATTCTTTTTCACACCTATTCAAATGTTAATTACAGGCTTCCAGACGTGGGAGAGAAAATGCTAATTTAGCATCCAGGAACTTTAGTCAGGGAAAAGGTAACTTTCTAAAAGTTACTTTTTGCTTACTATTTATTTGGGTTACATTTTGTTATGTGTATTTGTAAAACGTATTATCATCTGGGAGGGAATCTTAACACGGAGCAGGTGTGTATGCTTGGCCCTGCCTATGGTAGATTGGTTAATAGAAAAGTCAGGACATGAGTTTCTTGCAGAATGTAAGAAGAGAGGAGGAGGCTATGATATGGAATGGGAGGTCGTCTTACACTTTAGGAGTGATGTAAGAGAACGCTTGTCCTCTAGGCCTGGTTCTCTGTATGTGTGGGAGTTGTGCAAGTAGGAGTCCCACAGAGTGAAGGTGTCTGGGTGGTTGGTGAAAGGAGATTAAACTTTTCAGGTAGTTGAGGTCTAAGTTGTGTAGGACCTTAAATGCGCGTGGGAAAGTTTAAAATGTAAAATCTGACATCAATATTGTATTAGATGTTTAATAATGAATAAAGTATAGTCCCATTCCCAAAACACAGTATTAGAGTGTTAAACTGTACTTTGGCTTTCTGCAGGTGACAGCTAAGCTAATCATTGTGTACAAAAGGTCTTGGTTTCTAGTCACAGCAAGGAAATCTTAACAATAAATTAATACACATCCTACTTTTCAATACTATTGCCCTCATTACAACCCTGGCGGTCGGTGTTTAAGTGGCGGTAATACCACCAACAGGCCGGCAGTAAAAAAAAAATGGGATCACGACCATGGCGGAAACCGCCAACACAGACAGCCACTTTAACATTACGACCGCCACGGCGGTAGCAACAAACACTGCAGCGGTAACCGGAAATAGACAGGCGAAAGACAATGTACCGCACACACTATTACAAGACACCAATCCGACAGCTTTTCCGGGGCGGTACCAACGCCATCAAATGCACGGCGGAAACAGTACACAGAAGAGAAACCACTCACCTTTCGACATCCAAGGAAGAACTAGGACGCCATGGAGCCCGAATTGCAGATCCTACCCATGTTGCTGTATCTATTAATACACCACGAAGTGGAAAGAAGGCAGCGGCGGCGACGACGACGGTGAGTACTGCACCTAGCACACAGGGGAAGGGAGAAGGGAAAAGAGAGTGACACACACACACGCAACACCCCCACCCCCCACCAACAACAACATAAACAAACACATATCCAATAACATCACAGATACACCCCATCACCCCCTGAAAGAACGCAAGGACAAAACAAAATAAATTTAACTAGTGTTATATTGGAACAATCAGATAGATCAATAGAACAGCAAATAATCAGTATAAACAAATATTTACATCAAGTACACAAGTCCGTACACTGTCCCATGAAATGTCCGTGGAACAGTGGTCCCAAAAGGCATGGGCGAAGCCCACACATGACACCTGCCTCAAAACGGAGAGAATACTGTAGGGGCATCAGGTCGAAAAAAAAAAACAGGCACCTCAGGAGGAAGGGGAGGGGGGCACCTCAGCCGGATGATGGTACAATGCTACTGCTCCTCGAGGGGGCTCCATGCCCACTGCATGGTCCTGGGGAGTGCAAAGCCACAGTCTCTCAAGTGGGTGGTTTGCCCACTGCTTGCCCCTGGGGAGTGCAAAGCCAGTGTCTCAAGTCTCTCAAGTGGGTGGTTTGCCCACTGCTAGGTCCTGGGGAGTGCAAAGCCACAGTCTCTCAAGTGGGTGGTTTGCCCACTGCTTGCTCCTGGGGAGTGCAAAGCCACAGTCTCTCAAGTGGGTGGTTTGCCCACTGCTTGCTCCTGGGGAGTGCAAAGCCACAGTCTCTCAAGTGGGTGGTTTGCCACATGCTCTGGAGGGGGCTTTGTGCCCAGTGTGCTTCATCCTGCCAAGGACTGGGTGAGTGAATGCATTTCTCCACTGGTTCTGGAGGGGGCTTTGTGCCCAGTGATGCTTCACCGGGGGTGTGGCAGTTGACATCCTCTCACCTGGGTGTCTTAGCCACGCAATATACCTGGAACAGGTAGCATGATACTCCATGGAGGCAGAGCCCCACTCCATCCTGCGGTGACTTAGGCTGCCAATTGCTGGTTCGTGTCAGTGCTGGAGGTGGTGTCTCAAGTGGTGTGTCCAGGGTCCAGGATGTCACCTGCAGACTCTGATGGCTGCCCACTGGGGATGGGGCTGACGTCCGACAGAGTGGCATCGGCTGTGCCCATGGCGGTGCTGATGGTGGTGCAGGTGGCAGTGGCTGCGGTGGAGATGCTGCCAGTGGTGGCCGTGGTGCAAGTGACTGTTCTGGTGGATGGAGACACCATACCGTCTCCGTAGCCTCGGATGGCTGATCCTTGGGGAGGATGCTGCAGCCTGACGTTGTGGAGCGGCGGTGCAGGTGGTGGTCGGAGCGGCGGTGGTGACTGTGGTGCATGTGGCTGGCATCCCTGATGATATGGTGGTCACCTGCCCCTCATATGAGACATCGTGCCCTACGGTGACGTGCCCTTTGGCTTGTGACCCTTCCCCATCTTGACAGTCGCTGCAGGGACCTTGGCACTATCCACTCGATGTTTGGGCGAGGCCTTGCTGGGTGGGTGGTGTGACTGCCCCTGTTGGAAGCCGGCCCCTTTTTGACCATTCCAGGTGGTGGAATAGGGTGGTCCTTCTTTTCTGTCGGTGGTACACTGGCAGCTCTGACGGGTGCCCACTTAGATCGGAGTGGACTAGCAGGGACCACAGCAGATGCAGATTTGGTCACTCAAGTGCTGGGCTGGGATCTAGACATCCTGGCCCTAGGGGAAGGACTGGGGGAAGGTGTAGGGAAGAGGTCAATGTTAGCTAGGAAAAGTTTTTTAGACACACAGGACGGGAAGATGGAGGGGATGTGGGAGTGGAGGAAGAGGTAGTGTTTGTAGGAGGTGTACGTCTGCTGAGTTTGGGTGAAGGTGCATGGGCTGGAGGCTGTTGTGAGGTGGATGGCTGTTGAGTGGGTGTGTGCCTGCGTTTATGTACTTTGGGAGGAGGTCTCACAGACACACTGGGAGAGGACACGGGACTTGTGAATGGTAGTGGGGTGGTGATTGCACGTGAGCAGTGTGTAGTGATGGGCGTGCTGGTGATGGAGGCAGTGGCTGATGATGTAGTGCATGCAGATGTGAGGGGAGACAAGACAGGGAGGGAGGTGGAGGATCAGGAGGAGGGGGACACTATGGAGGCAGTGGATGTTGGAATGTGTGCATTGGTATGGTGCTTGTGTGAGTACCTGTGGGATGTGTGGTGCTTATGTTTTCCTGAGCCACTTTTGTGATGTGTGTGCATGCTTGTCTGATGGTGTGCTTGGGATAGGCTGAGGTAGAGGGGATTGGGTCTGGGTAGTGGAAGTTTGAGGGGGGAGACTGGACACAGGGACAATGGCTGCCATCAGTGCTGAGGCCAGAGCATGAAATGCTCTCTGTTGGGCCGCCACTCCAGAATGAATGCCCTCCAGGTATGCATTTGTTTGCTGCAAATGCCTCTCGACCCCCTGGATGGCATTCAGAATGGTTGACTGCCCAACAGGGAGGGATCTCAGGAGGTCAATAGCCGCCTCACTGAGGGCAGCAGGGCTGACTGGGGCAGGGCCTCAGCTGCCTGGAGCGAAGGAAATGCCCACCCTCCTGGGTGAGCGGGCACGGGAAACACGCTGAGGGGCTGCTGGTAGGTGGGGTGGCGGCTGTACCTGTTGTCTGGGTGGGCACAGAGGTGTCTGACACCGCCAGGGAGCTTCCATCAAAAGAGGAGACGCTGTCGCTGGTATCCCCTCCTGTCCCTGTCATGGAGCTCCCCTCGCCCTCCGTCCCACTGGTGCCTTCACCCTCCGTGGATTCACCCTCCTGGGCCATGTGGGATGCAGCTCCCTCCGTTGCCGGTGCCTCTGCTCCTCCGCCAGATGATGCTAATGCACACAAGGACAGGGTGACAAAACAAGAAGGAGGGGAAGAGAGATGACACGCATGGTCAATGCCAGCAACACCACTACCGTTGGCGGACACAACACACATGGAGCAGCCCTATGCACTAGTCCATGCACTACCAGTTAGTAGGAAAGTCACCAGGCCATGGGGTACAAGGCCTAAAGCCATTTGCTGCACACCTGGAACCCACAGGAGCCTGTCCAGTAGTAGATGCCCACTAAAAATATTGGGGTTGGAGTGCCTCAGAGCCTGCCCAACAAGGGACCTACCCTGCCATGTTCGACCTGGCCAAGGGGAACCCATAGCCCACATCCCCAACCCAGATGCTTTCTAAAGCGCACGTAGGCAGCTTTATGACACTGTACTCACCCCCTTGTGGCTGCTTTGATAGCCTCAAGCGCCCCTCCAACTCAGGATAGGCCACCGCCAGGATGCAGAACATCGGGGGAGTCATAGTGCGACAGGCACCCCTTCCACGTTGGGAGGCCAGCCCCAGCTGGGCCTCCGCCGTCTTCTTGCTACAGTGGCGCAGGTCCTCCCATCTCTTGCAGCAGTGGGTGCTACGTCTATGATAGACGCCCAGGGACCGCACTTCCTTGGCGATGGCACGCCAAATACCCTTCTTCAGGTGGGCACTGACGACGAGGAAAGGTACAGGAGGAAAGGACATTACTCAACCGTCTGTACCGTCAGACTAATTGCCCACCAGCTCCCACCCATGGCATGACGCACATACACTGACCATCTTCACATGCATCCCTCAGCCCCCCCCCACATGTATCTTCCATCCATACCACTCCAAACAGGCATTGCCCACGCATCATGCTCACAGTGTATTCACCTGTTTGACTGGAGGACTGTAGAGTAGTGTGTACTGGGGGAGGACCCCATCCACCAGTTTGTCCAACTCCACCGCGGTGAAGGCAGGGGCCCTTTCCCCAGACACTCGAGCCATTGTCGCTTCCAGACTGAGGTCACAGCAGCACTTGCAGTGTAGGTCCTCTCCTGTTGAAGGTCAGGTATCAAGTGAGTGAACAGTGAGTGAACAGATAGAAAATGACGGTCACGTCCGCGGCAATGTGTACCGTCACTCTGGCGTAGATTGCCATTTGCAGGTGACTCTGGTTACCCCAACCTGTCATGGCTACTGACCCCAGTGAGGAATGCCAGGACAAGGGCAGAGGACCGGTACAATGAGGCACATGGGTGAACTAGGCGTATTATTGAGAGGTCGTTCGGCCTCCTGAAGGCCAGATTCCGGTGTCTCCATCTAACAGGCGGCTCCCTATACTACTCACTGAAGAAGGTTTGCCAGATAATCGTGACATGCTGTATGTTGCACAACCTGGCACTCCTTTTCTGCAGGAGGATGAGCATGGTGATGGACTTGTGGCAGCAGTGGAGCCTGTAGACAGAGAGGAAGAGGAGGCAGAGGAAGAAGATATCGACAACCGAACGAACATCATCATGGTAAGAGACTGTAACTCCTCGTCACATTTCTGAATTCTGTAGGACATTGTATAAGTCAGCCTCTTAACATCTGTCTATGGACACTGACAGTTCTCTTTGGATTCAAATGTTTCAGATCTGGGTACCTCATTCTGCCGTCTGCTATATGTAGTGCTTTCCAACAACTGTCATACATTGGTATGAACAAATGAACATTTACATTGCTATTTGTTGCTGATGTTGTAATAATACATTTGTGAAAGATCAGACTGACTCCAGATTGGTTTGTGATTAAAGGGTGTTTATTTAGAGGCTAATGAGTGTAGGAGTATGTCCAAGGGGCTGGGGTGATGGTGGAGGAAGGTCCATAGTAGAGTCCAGTATCACAGGTGCATTGTCCAATGGCATAGGAAGGGGAGTAATGGCAGTTCAAGTTGGACAGGGTGACATAGTGGGACAAAATGGTGACAATCAGGAGAGTCTTATTTCCTGGCGGGGGTCTTGACAATGTTCTCTGTCTTCTGCCTGGATCGCAGGGACCGTTTGGGGATGGTTCTCCTTCTGCAGGGCGTGCGGTGCTGGTGGCCTGTTGTTCCTGTGGCAGGGCCTCCTGTCCACTAGCGCCTGCGGAGGTGGAGGTGGAGGGCTGTTCCCCGATTTGGCTAGTGTCAGGGGCCCTTTGTTGTGCAACTGCCTCCCTCATGGTCTTGACCATGTCAGCCAGCACCCCTGCTATGGTGACCAGGATGGTGTATATGTTGGTGAGGTCCTCCCTGATCCCCATGTATTGTCCCTCCTGCAGCAGCTGGATCTCCTGAAACTAGGCCAGTACCGTGCACATGGTCTCCTGGGAATTGTGGTATGCTCCCATGATGTTTGTTAGTGCCTCATGGAGAGTTGGTTCCCTGGGCCTGTGCTCCCCCTGTCGCACAGCAGTCCTTCCAGCTTCCCTGTTGTCCTGTGCCTCTGTCCCCTGAACCGTGTGCCCACTGCCACTGACCCCAGGTCCCTGATTGTCCTGTGTTTGTGGGGTTGCCTGGGGTCCCTGTATTGGAGGACACACTGCTGATTTAAGTGTTCCGGGGACAGTGGCATGGGCCCGCTGGGTGGGTGCTGTGGTGGTGTTTCCTGAGGGGGGAGGTTCTGTGGTGGCTTGGGACTGTGGCAGTGGAACCGACTGTCCAGAGGTTCCTGATGGGCCAGGCTGATCATCTTGATCCAGATGTGCAGAGATGCTGTCATCACTGTGGGCCTCTTCTGTGGGGGGACTGGATATGGCTTGCACCTCCTGTCCGATGACATTGGGTAGGGGTCCTGTTGGGGTGTAGATGCATTGTTATTTTATCTGTGTGTGCCATCTTGTGCAACGGGTGTGTTTCCCTCCAATACTGTGCTTGTACTATTGCCTTGGTCCTTGTGTGAGTGGTGATTGTGTGCCCTGGGTCTCAGAATGAGTCTCTCTATTGGACATGCGTTGGTGATGGGTGTACATGCATGTCTGTGATGGGGGTCCATGCATTGTTGTTGCATGCAGGGCTTGGTATTGGGATGGGTGGGTTGTGATGGTGGGGTATATGTGAGGTGGTGGGGTGATGGGGGTGAGGGTAGGGGTAGGAGTTGGGGAATGGCATGCAAGTAGGGAGTCCAGTCCTCCTGCTACTCCTGCGAGGCCCTCAGGATGCATGATCGGCAAGACTTGCTCCTCCCATGTTGTTAGTTGTGGGGGAGGAGGTGGGGGCCCACTGCCAGTCCTTTGTACTGCTACCTGGTGTCTTGATACCACAGAACGTACCTTCCCCCGTAGGTCATTCCACCGCTTCCTGATGTCATCCCTTGTTCTTGGATGCTGTCCCACTGCATTGACCCTGTCCACAATTCTCCGCCATAGCTCCATCTTACTTGCAATGGAGGTCTGCTGCACCTGTGATCCGAATAGCTGTGGCTCTACCCGGATGATTTCCTCCACCATGACCCTCAGCTCCTCCTCAGAAAACATGGGGTGTCTTTGAGGTGCCATGATGTGGTGTGAGTGATGTGTGAGGTGATGGTTGATGTGATGTGTGGGGTGATGTGTTGGGGTGTGTGGTGTGATGTGCGCGGATGGTGTATGAGTGATGGTGTTGTGTGCCTCTGGATGCTGGTGTGGTCTTTACTTTTCTCTCTCTCTGCTTCTTCAAACATTTTCGGTGTAAGTGGTTGTGGGTAATGTGGGTGTGTGTTTTATAGTGTTGTGAGTGTGGTGTGTGTATGTGTGTCAGGTGTGTGTATTTTGAATTGTCCAATGTGGTGTGGTTTTGTAAGTGTGTGTGTATTTTGAGCGCGGCCAATGGTTTACTGCAGTTGAAAGACCACTGCGTTGATTCGTGGGTCGTGATACTGTGGGAGTATAACTGTTGGCGTGACGGTGTGGGTTTTGCTATCGCCAGTTTATCACTGACCTTTGGTGTGGCGGACTTGTGTGGGTGTCTGTATAGTGGAGGTATTCTCAGTGTGGGTCATAATACCCATTGCGGATGTCTGCCACGGACATGGTATGTTAGCGGCCGCTGGCACAGCAGTAAGCAGAATTTACCACCAGGGTAGTGATGAGGGCCTATGTACCCTGTCTTGTGGGTTACAAAGCCTTCACAGGGGTGACATTAATATGTAAAATGGAGATTTTAACCTGTCAAAAGAGTTTATTTTAATAGGTCAAAGTGGAGAACAACAGTCATGCTATAATAGTAGGGCTAACACCACGTTTTACACTGTCATTTTAGTTAATGATAAAATAGGTGCTGGAGTCCACTACTGGCATTTAATATACAGGCCCTGGATACAATTTGTGTCGTATACTAGGGACTTCTATGTATGTTGAATACATCGTTAACATCATCATGTTGAAATAAGGAGCTGGTTAGCAGGAGTAAAGTGCAGAAAGTTATACAGCCATCAGAAACAGTCAAGGCAAAACTCTGTGGGTACACCAAACAGATGGTTCATATACCCAGGAGTATGATGGAGTGACCAGGCAAAACATCCAACCCTAATCTAGTTGTGAAATTATACATGCTTTGTCCACCAGGCAACACTTCTAGTCAGGCAGAAGCAGTAGGAATATGTCATCCAGGGTACACAGTTAGGGGAAGCATGAAGAAACTGCTTCATCAATCTGAATAGTCGTTAAAACACCTTCTATCCAGTTTGTTGACCGAAGTAAGTGGAAATCTGAAAAACAATGTCCGAAATGAGTAATGGCTATCAGCGTTCCCATTCAGCATGTACAAAACCTCAGTTTTGTTGAAGATCCCCTTGATTTCATTTTGACACATGCTTCATTTTGAGACAGAAAGACATTCAGAAAAGCAAGGAGAGGTATGGTTCACATTTTTCAGGAGCTGTATAGAGATTTTAACATCATTGCATGGGAACACATTCTGAAACTGTGTCCTCTGATAACAATTCTTGGTAGACATAGAGATTAAACAGAATGGGAACATCACGGAGCCCACAAAAAGGTGGGACAGCAGTGAGACCTAAAAAGGATGGGGAAAACACCCATTATGTTGCTCAAGAAAGAGCTCATCCTGTTTACAAATGGCCCTGGGATAGCTGCTGTTGCAAGCCTTACATCTTAAAGTCTTAGTTAAGCATGTCAAATGTTATGGGTAAATGCAAAGGACAGAACTGTGCATTACACAAGTCTCAAATCAATAAGAGAGGAATAAAGACGGCGGTCACTACTGACTACATACAATTAGCAGCCCCGAAACGAGGCTAATGTGGTTAGACAGCCAGTTGAACATTACTTTCTTAGCCAGTTTGAACAGAGAGATCGCCACGAGAATCAGAGTGTCTCAAGGAACCAAATGGGGCTTTTACAAAAGACTTGTTATCATTGTTTTCCATTCATGAGCGATCGTATATGATGACAAAGAAATGATATGATTATTTGTGATGACGAGAACACTACTGGGAACATGCCACAAATAACAAAAATGGGACATGGATTGTTTGGAGGCCGATTTATAAAGGAGAACACTCAAGCCACCTCTGACTTGGTCATTAACGAAATTACTATGACAGTAGGGGCCATCAGAGGTACTGAACTGGAAGCAGACCCAATGAAATATACGAGAAGGCTTTCATAGATGTTAGAGTTTTTTCCAATCATCTTTCAAGCAATGTTGTCAAACAGCAATTGTGAATATTTTTACCCTGATTTATGCTAAAGTGGTGCAGAGCAGTGCTGCTCTAGAAATAGCAGCGCTGCACCACTTTTGAAACACAGGGATGTGCCGTATTGACAGGAATACGGTAGACCCTGTGTTTCCCCCTGCACCAGCATTGAATTAGGCTGCCTGCACCAACACAGGTATCGTTGCACCATAGTGCAAGGGAGTCTGCGTTGAGGGGATAGATTGTTTATATGCAGAAAGGTATCCCTTCCTGCACATAAGCAATCTATAATGGCAATTTGGCACTTCTATGTGTGTTGCAAAATGAAGCATAAATAGAAGTACCAAAGCGTGATTTTAGAATGATTGTTTATGTGCAGGAAGGTGTCTGTTTATGTGCAGGAAGGGATACCTTCCTGCACATAAACAATCATCCATGGCATTTTGCTTCCTCTAAGTGTGCTGCAAAACGCAGCACACATAGAAAAAGCAAAAAACATAGAGGAATGAAAGCATTCCTCCTCATTTTGCCATTTCTCAAAAACGTCATAAATCTGGGGCAGCATCAAAAGCAATGGGTGTTACAATAGAACGCCCATTGCAATATCTATTGCACGCCCCTCTGATGCAAAAAAACTGTGTCGGAGGGGCCTATATCCACAAGGAGGTGTAAGGCCACAAAAGGTGGAGTTACAACTCCTTGTAAATATGGGGCAGTAGTTCACACCACCGGAGTGTCACGAAAAGTGATGCTTCAGTGGCGCTAGGAGCTCTTAAATCTGCCCCCTTAATTTTCAAATTAGGACCTTCAAAATTTTCATCTCATTCATGCTCAAGAACAGCCTTTTAATTTTAGAAGCAGGTCTACCCCTGGTGATAGAGAGGCCGATATCTCCTGAGCTAACTAATTTTTGTATCTACAAATCTGAACTTTGTAGGTTTTCTGGGATTTCTCTTAGTATGAGTCCCCTCATCAAAGGTCAAACTCATAGGTAAGCAATTTCTCTGCATGGAGACATGGGCGATGTCTGATTTGTTTTGCCAACCCCTTCTGATATTAATTGATTTCATAGGAACCAGATGATGATCAACAGCATACAGATCAGTGAGGAAACCTGCAAGTAGGTCAGTGTCATGGGTCTTGGGAGTTTGGCGCCGGACTTCCACTAGGTCAGTGGAAATGTCTTCAATGTTAAGTTTTGTTTAAAAGCAAACCTTCTTTAAAAGTCTGACTAGCCTAGTCAGTGTTGAGGGTGAGCGTAAATAAATAGTGAATTGAAAAAAAATATCGGCAACACCAACTGGTTTAAAACTGGAGCTCTATGCACACATTTATTAGTTGATGTGGATGCTCTTCAAGTAGTAATGACACTAGTCCTACCTAGGACAAGTAATGTCTCAATAATTTAAACATGAGCTCATCATTGGTAGCTGCAGCACAGAGCAGGCAGGCTTAATTTAGGAGAGCCTACAAAGCTACAATAGTTTATTTTGTGGTTCACCCTGTCATGAATTGTGGTTTCTCCTTGAGATTGGTCCTCATCCCCACTAAACCACAAACCCAATTTCTAACAGCGGTTTTCTGAGTGCATTAAACCATTTAAAAGCCAAAAATTAAGAGCCCAGGGCCACATGTATCAAGCTTTTTTGCATTTGCAAACGCTGCGAATCGCAAAATTCGGCTGTTTGCGAATGCAAAAATGCCTTTCACAATGTATGAAAGGCATTCGCTGTGAAATTTTAAGGAATCACTAAAATAGCGATTCCTTAAAATTGCGACCCCATTTAGAGAATCGCAAATTGCGATTCTCTAAATTGGAAATCGCAAATAGAGAATTCTTATTTGCGATTTCCAAAGCAAATGTATCAAACATTTCCTAAATGTGAATTGGACATTTAGGAAATGCAACTACCACAGAATCCAATTTGGTGGTAACCATGTGCTAATTTTTAAAATGCATAACAAATGATACATTTTGGGGAATAGCATTTCCTAATTTGCGAATTCCTAACTGAAATTCGCGATTTGGAAATTGCAAAACCATTCGCACCTATGGGCCTACAGGCCCAAAGGTGCAAATGGGGTCGCATTCTCTATTTGTGATTCGGTAATAGCATTTGCGAATTTTAAGAAATCGCTATTACCGAATCACAAAATTCATAGATACCATTTTGCATTTCTTAAATAGCGATTTCTTAAACTTCACTATTTCAGAAATGCTATTTGTTTTTTTGATACATCTGGCCCCAAGTTCATTCCCGGGGAAGCTTACCTTCTTCTAATTTAGTAGATTTTCTGGAAAAATGTTCTAAACAACAAGGTCATTGGCAAGTAGAAGTGCCAGCTGGATCCAAAGAAGCCAGCTGAAGGTCAGTACCTCAGTAGGAGGTTTGGCTCTAGAAACAGTTCAAGGCTCTTGACGTCCAAGGTGAGAAAACTCCAAGCCAATGAAGTTCAAAATCAGGTCTCAGGAAGGCTTTGTGATTTTGGTCCTGGAAAAGCCCTCTATGTTCATGTTAGAAACCTTTCTGAAACTCAGGATTCTTTCAGCAGGGCAAACCAGCAGGTTGAGTCTGACTGTCAGTTCAATGTCAAAGGCTCAAGCTTGATGGTGGTCTGATGGTAGCCTTTGACTCTTCCACAGAAAGTTTGGGAAAAGTGTGCAGTCTTGCAATTTGTATTAGGGCGAGAGTAATCCCTAACATCAGCCATGGAGCCAGGGTCTTTTAGGCTCCACTTGGGCGTTAGGACTCAATCTCCCAGAAACTAGCAGCAGTGTCCAGGGCAAATTCACTTGGACCTGGTCAGCTAGGCGCAGCAGAGATTTGGGCTTCTTGCAGCTTTTGTGCTCCTGGAGCAGAACAGGAGGCTAGCCAACTATGTCCTTGTGATCCACTCTTTTGTCCTGGGGAGCAGGTCTCGCTCTTGAGGTTTCTAACCACAGGTTCAACAGCAGATGCAGTCCTTCTTCTATCATTTACAGGTCTAGAGGTTTTCAGCAGGTGAATTCCTTCCTCTGACTTCCTAAAGTCCAACTGTGTTCTGAAGAAGGTACCCATTGGTGTCACTTTTATGCCTGTTGTGAGTTGGATAAACTTGCTACCCTTTTGGGAAAAAGTGCCCAGGGGCAAACCTATCCACTTTGACATAATTATCTGGGGGTTTAGCCCTAAACATTCCAGTACAGCTCTGCTCTGTCAAAATCCAACATATTAGAACTTTTTGTCCTCTGGCCAGATCCGGGGCACACTCTTGTGGTGTGTTCATAGAAACAAGGAACTCCCTCTGCAAACTAGTTCTAGAACAGGTTTCCCCCCACTGGGATTGCAGCCACTCTGGCTACTTGGATTATGGTAGGGGTAGGCCTAGGCATGAGTTATCTCTGCCTGTGACAGGGAATGTTCTTTTGAAGTTTGAGCATTTGGTGGGCACACCCCTCAGCCATACTGTCAGGAGTAGGTTGCACCTCCTTCTAGCCAACGCCATTTTCCTTCCTATCCTGAGAGATATTCATATCTCTAACAGTAAAAAGGCAGACTGTTTCCCTATTTGAGAATACAAGTCTGGGCCCAATGTGGACATAAAAGAAATACTGTCAGGATATGTGAGAAGACGATTCTTTTGGAAGAGGAAGAGGTACCAGTGACTGGGAGATGGTGCAGCTCATGTGGGTGCATTAGCATGATAATTGTCTTGACAAATGTGTGATTATAGAGGACATCATCTCCTCCCAGACCAGGAAGTCGGTATACCCTTAATTAGGTTACAATATATCTCTTCTCATGTAGGATTCACCTGGCGTTAATGTCCTGTGTCTCTAGCAATTAGGCAATCTAGTTAGGGAGTAGATGCCCTAGACCTGTAGAGGCCAAACATTAGGGCAGAAACTTAGTGAGACGTTTTAAGCCATTGTCCTCAAATAGCATCTTATTCTTGTTTTTCAATATGCCTAAGGTCTCCATTATTAAAGATGATATGCAGGGGAACCATAACTTATTTTTAGTTTGTCTGAATCCTACCATTTGTCCAGTAGATCTTTATCTAAGAACTCCCTCCTTCTTTAGAGTCTACCAGGAGGTTGAGTACACATTGGTGGCATTGCCCTACCAGGTTGGGAAGAGGTTTCCAATGTGAAGCATGACACAAACTGTGTGAGGCTACCTCTTCAAAAAGAATGGTCTTCCCACAAACTATGAAAGTAATTCTGTGACGTCAAAAGAGGGAAACAGTGTGTCTTTTTACTTTTTTTACTGCTTGAACTACCATACACTATGGTGATTAAGCATTCTGAAAAAGGAAAATGTATGGTGGCATTACCTCCCACTCTCCATTAGTGTGTTAAGAGTTATTCACATCTTTCAGCAGCCTGCCAGGTGATGGTAGGGGATCAACTTTGAAATACTACTAGAGGCTTCAGGCAGGAAAATACCAACTTTCTAAACGTGGCATGCTAATTTAAAATCTAATTTTGCTATCAGATTAGATTTTACATTACTATGATTCTGAGTCCTTGAACCATGGTTCTAGCTATTACTAAACAGAAGTTATGCGTTATAAGGTGTTATGATGTAACCCAGTGTTTTTCTATGGTAGAGCCAGCCTTTCCACAGTAAAAAACGACTTTGGAGATTTTTTCACTGCCATGACATGTACAATTTAACTCCACATGTCCTACATTATAAATATAATTCACCCTGTCTTATAGCTATTTAGGGCCTAACCTAGCAACTTCCACAGGAGCAGATGCCTTTTATCCAACTCCCTCCAACAGATGCGTGCTCAGACTTTACTGATTATCTGAACCCTGCATCTGCTAGGGGGAAGGGGAATGGAAATAGAACAAGAGAGACCGCCACAAGATCCAATTCCAGCCTGTGTTTCCCACTTGAAGATAGGATTTTCAGTGTGTGCTTCTGTAACCTGCACCTTTCTTCTTTTTGGGATTTATTTAAAGGAAACCCCCACTGTGTACAGCCTGCCCCCAACCCTTCTTTGGTGCTTTATCCCTCCTCAGCCTACAGCCTTCAGCCACGCCCAGCGTGTGGTTGGGTGCCCTACCTACTGCAGTGTACTGTCAGGTTTGAAGGCCGAGCACCCTACCCTGTTAAGTGTCCAACCTCCAACTGCCTCACATGGCTGACTATGTCATGTAGCAATATAAAGGGTTTTCTTTTTATCTTTGACAAAGACAAGCCAATACACCACTTTTTACATTATGGAGTTCTCACCATCTGCACCACTCTACTCTATGCCATCGTACTCTATACCACTCTACTCTGCACAACTCTACGCCACTGCTTTCTCCCCTACTGCACTGTACACCACCTTTCTCTACTCTGCACCACTCTACTCTATGCCACTGCACTCTACTCTCCATGACTCTACTCTGTGCCACTGCACTCTATGCAACACACTCTACATCAGCTCACTCTACAACAATTTACGCCACTGCTCTACTCTATTCTACCACACTCCACTCTATGCTACTCCACTCTAGCAACTCCACTTTACACAACCGTACTCTACATCACACTACTCCGCTCCACTGTACACATTGCCAATCTATCCCATGCCACACAATGCTACTCTATTTTACGCCACTCTACTCTATGCCACTCTACTCTACGCTACTCTGCTGTACCCCACTTCTCTCTGCCCCACTTCATTTTACACCACTGCTCAATACCCCTGGAGTCTATGCCACTGCACTCTACACCACGCAATTCCACTCAGCACCACTCTACTGTACACTATTGCACTCTATACCACTCTACTCTGCATCATTGCACTCTACACCACTCAACTCTACTTCACTCTACCCTATTCTCTCTACACACTCTACTCTATGCCACTGCATAGTACTCCACTGCACTCAATACTGCACTGTACGCCACTCTGCTGTTCTCTGCACCACTCTACTGTATGCCACTGCACTCTTTGCCAATCTACAATTTTTTGCAGCACTTCACTCTACTCTACTCTGCAAGACTGTACTCTATGCCTCTGCACTCTGTTCCACAGCATTCTAAGCCAGGGCACTCTACTCTGCAACACTCTATGCCACTGCACTAAACACCACTCTATTCTACTCTGCAACACTCTATGCCACTATAATCCACATCACTATACTCTGTGGCACCCTGCTGTTCTCTGCATCACTCTACCATACCCCACTGCACTCTACACTACTCTACTATACTCTGTACCACTGCACTATATGCCATTTCACTTTACCCTGTAGTCAATGCACTCTATGGCACTGCACTCTATTCTGCACAACAATATCCTACGCAACTAAACTATATGCCACTGCACTGTACTCTGCAGCTGAACTCTATGCCACTCTACTCTAATTTACACCACTCCATGCTGCTGTACTCTATCCCACTGCACTCGGTGCCACTCTTGTCTGCACCACTCTGCTTTGCACCACTGTACAGCATTGCACTCTACTGTACTTTGCACCACTCTATGTCACTGCCACCAAGGTACTGTACACCACTTTAATCTATGCTTCTCTACTCTACTCTACTGTGTACCCCTACAGGCCACTATACTCTTACCAAATTCACTAACCACCACTCTATTCTACTCTGCACCACTCTACTCTGTCATACCATTCCACTCTACATTGTGCCACTCTATGCACACTCTACCCCATTCCTTTCCACATAATGTCACTCTACTCTATGCCATCATATGCCACTCTACTCCTTGCCACTCTAAGCTTCTCTACTTTATGCCACTCCAAGGCACTCTAATCCACTCTATGCCACTCTACTCTACTCCACTCTACTCTGCCCCACTTTACTCCACTGCACTCTAACCCAGTGCACTATATGCCACTCTTCTCTACTATCCATCACCCTACACCACGGCACTCTACAGAAATGTACTCCGCTATACACCACTGCATTATATTACCCTCTACGCTGCTGTGAACCACTACACTCTACTGCACACTACACCACTGCACTTAATGCCACTCAACTATACTCTGCACCACTCTATTCTTTGCCACTGCACATTGTCAGTGCACTTTACCCCACAATACTCTGTGCCAGTCTAATCTGCACCAGTCTATTCTAAGCCTTTGCAAAGTATGCTTCTGCACTCCACACTACTGCACTGTACACCATTCTACTCAATGCCACTGCACTCTACTCTGTACCACTCTCCTCCACTGCACTCTACCCCAGTGCATTATATGCTGCCACTATAACCTACTCTGCACCACTCTACATCACTACACTCTACACCACTGCACTATATGTCACTCTGCTCTGCACCACTCTACTCTACACCATTTCACTCCATACCACTGTACTCTACTCTGCACCATGCACTCGATGCCACTGCACTCTACTCTACACCATTCCACTGTACTCTATGCCACTCTATACCACTCTATTATACTCCACTTTGTGCCACTCCATTTTATGCCACTGTATTCTACTCCACACCAGTCCCCTGTGACACTCTGTCCCACTCCACACACGCCGCTCTACTCCATGCACTTCTATTCTTTCACCACTCTACTATATGCAACTCCATTCTACCCCTCTTCTCTTTAACCCATGTCTATGCCACTGCACTCTACACAACTGCATTCTATGTCCTCTTTTTTCTCTGCACTACTTACTGTATGCCACTGCACTCTACATCACTCTACTCTACTCTGTACCACTGCATTGTATGCCACTCTAGTCTACACTGTTTTACTTTGTGCCACTCTACTCTACCCAACTACACTCTACTCCTCTTCACTCTACAGTACTCTACACTACGCCACTGCAGTCTACACAATGAACTCAACTCTGTGCCACTCTACTCTGTTCCCCACCACTCTGTTGTACACCACTGCACTCTATGCCACTCTACTCTACTCTGTACCACTGCACTCTACCCCACTGCATGCTAAGCCACTGCACTGTACTCTACATGATTCTATGCCACTGAGCTCTATGCCACTCTGCTATACTCTGCACCAATATACTCTACGCTAGTGCACTCTACACCACTCTACCATACTCTGTACCACTGCCCTCTATACCACTTCACTATATGGTACTGCACTCTACTCTGAACCACTCTACTCTACGCCACTGCACCCCTCTCTGCATCACTGCGCTGTATGCCACTCTACGCTACTCTGCATCACTGCACTCTATGCCACTGTTCTCTGTGCCACTCTAGTCTGCACCATTGTACTCTATGGTACTTCACTATACTCCCCTGCACTCTACGCCATTGAACTCTACTCTACTCCACTACACACTATGCAATTGTTTTGACAACCAATTTTATTGATTTTAAAAACAGTAGTAGAGACCACCCAGGAGTGTAAAAGGATACAATTCAGATAAAGTATGTGACAAACAAGCAGCATCAGCTATACGTCAATGGCAGTTATGTAAGAGGAGACAGCAATAAGACATGAAACTCACTATATCCATCAGATAATCCCACCTGACCCAACCATTTTCCTTAAACACATTAGTGCTTTGACAGGCAGCCTCTGGCCTTGTATACAGCATTCTCCTGCATTGCACACCTCTGGATCGTTCCAAAACCCCCAGCAGCAAGACCAGGGGAGAGAGCAGGACCTCCCACTCCAGCATATCAGTGAGTTCTCTTATTATTTTTGCCCAGTATTTGTAATCACAAAACATGACCACATCATATGAAAGAAATCTGGGAGGAAACCAGTTTGGTGCAGTCCTGCCAAATAAGATAAGTGCAGTACAGGTAGTAGGTTTGAATTAATCGCAGTCTAAGGGGAGATAGTTCCACCCTGCGGGCCATCATGGTATCTTGCCAATCGTCATCGTCCAGGGGGCCCAACCACCCCTCCCACTGCACTTGGAGGTGCTCTACTGTTTTGGGGACTTTAATGATGAGAGTGTGGTAAACCTGTGATGTGCTTCTCTTTCCCAGTGCTCACATCACTCTAGTGGGTTGAGCTCTCTGTTGGCACTGTCACGGGGAACATGGACATTGAGTGTGTGATGTAGTTAAAGATATTTGTAAAATTGTAAAGACGTGAGGGCACAGGCATCCTGTAATTCTTGAAATGAGCTTTTGTGGGTCCAGACGCGATGTCACCCAATTGTGTTATGCCAATAAGTTCTCATTTCCCAGAACCTTCTAGCATAGCCACCACCCGCAAACATGTGCCATCCCACAAGACAGTCTGAAGTGTAAGTTTAACATCCCAGGGAGTTTGCCGGAGAGTGGTCCACCATACAAGAAAACAAGAAAAACTGTCTGAGTCATTCCTGGAATGTGGTACGGATCCATATAGCATCACCATGATCCAAGGAAATCCTAAGGATGTGAACTCCAGTTGGTAGGCCGTATCCAAACAACCCTCAGAAAACCAGCCATCGCAGAAGTAAATGCTGGTCATTCTTGGACCTCATAGGGAGCGCACTTATAATATATAAAAGCCAGACGGGGTCTTGAGTTGTACCAGAGGAACACTGAGGCGAGTTTATCTAGGGCCCAGAACTTATGGCATGGCAGGTAGACTGAAAGGTTCTGGAAGACGAATAGGAACCTATGTAATATCATCATTTTGTATAGGGCTATCCTATCCTTTACTTTCAATGAGAGGGGTTGCCATTTAGGGAGGTTATCCTTGGCCTTCCTCGTCAAGGGGCTGGGATTGAAGGACCAGGTGAGCTCATGTACCAAAGTAGCAATACTGAGGCAGCACACAGGAATGTCCATTTGTCATGCCACACACTCTCGGGTCTCGCCTAAAGGCAACAGGACCGACTTGGCTGGGTTGACCCTGTTGTTTCCAGATCGGCTAGAAAGAGCAGGACATCATTTGCATAGAGTGCAATGTAGTCCTTGTAGGTATCGTCTCACCACCTGCCTCACACCTGGGCATCACATAGAAGGAGTTGAGCAAGCGTCTCAATTGCTAGGGTAAAGAGGAGGGGCTACAAGAGACAGCCGTGCCGAATCCCCTATCTAATGGGAAAGGTATGTGATAGGACTCCATTGACCTGGACTCAGGCAAGAGGGTTGGAATTAGGCACGCAGACAGAACTGCAGAATTGAAGTCTAAAGCCCGCCCGCAACAGTACGTGCTCTAGGTACATCCAGTCAACAGTTTCAATGACCTTTTCTAAATTTATAAGAATAAGGCCAGGCTGGTGGTAGGAAGTGACAGTGGGCCAGAGTGATGTGGAGACATCAGAGGCAGTGTCATGTGCTTCTGTTGGGCATAAAGCCACATTAGTCAGAATGGAAGAGAGCACGAATTATTTGTCTAAGTCAGGCAGCCAATATTGCAGCATAGATCTTGATTTCCCTGTTAAGGAGCGAGATCTGACAGAAGTAGGAAAAGGAGTGTGTTGTTTTGGGAATGACCATGATCGTAACCATGTCAATCTCAGAGGGGAAGCCACCGGTCGTTCTCATCTCTTTGTAAAGAGCGTGAAGCCAGGGTGTCAAAATGTCTCTAAATGTGGAATAGTGCTCTGTAGGAAACCCGTCAGGAGGCCACAGCCTATATAGCCACTCCTGCCTCCTCAACTGAAAGCGGTTGGTCTAGCTGCCGAGTTTCAGACTGGGATAGCCTTGGAAGAGGCACTTCCTGTAAGAAGTGGGGTTCCAGAATGGGCACCTTGGAAGGGGTCACCATATAGAGGCAGCAATAGTACACAGCAAAAGTCTGTGCAATACCACAAAGGGTATGTTGAATATGTCCTTGGACATCCATAACCTCTGGTATTATTTGGTTTGCCAGGGGGTAAGGTACTAGGACAATTTACTGTCCTTGTTTCCCCACCCATAAATTCAGGCCACCGAGGCCCTCTATAGCTGCTTTGGAGCTTCGAGCGACACGAGACAGATTTCCTCATGTACAAGCCCAAGCTGCTGGGAGACATTGTCCCGACGGTCTGATGTTAATTGCTCCTCAAGATGAAGGGCCTGGGTCTCCAGCCAGGAGAACTGCTGGGACTGGGCTTGTTCCTTCTCTCTGAGATAGCCCCTGGTGTACCCCTAATTGTGGCCTTTGATTGGACCGTCCCTTCATTGAATTGGAAATGGACTTTAAGGGGCGTATTTATAGGCCCCTAGTGCCACAGGAGCTTTTCTTGACACTCGTGTGGAGCTAAGCACCTTGTCGTATTTACAAGGTGGCATTAAGCCACTTTTTGTGGCTTAACGTCAACTTGTAAATACGGCCCCTTCCCACTTAGCACTGCGCGTGGAAGGGGCGTGCAATGGGTGTTGCTGTGGGCATGCCACAGCAACGCCCATTGCATTTTGACGCTGCCTCAGATTTATGAAATTTTGTAAACCTGAAGCAGCGCCCCAGGGGTGGCGTTAGCAGGGTGCAACTAGGAGCAATACTTTTATTCCTGCATTCTGCAGCATGCATAGAAAGAGCAAAATGACAGAAATGATTGTTTAGCATGGCGTTGCCAATTTTGGCGCAGCACCGCAACGCATCACTTTTCCTTAAATCTGGCCCTCAGTTCCTTGTCTAGTGCCTATTTATAGGTCTTTATAGGTCTTGTCCTAGAGAACCTAGCCACTGAGTCACCACATGGGGGAAGAGGAGCATGACTGGATATGCCATGGGAGAGGATCTGTATTTGTGTGGTAGCTCAACAGTCTCGAGCAGGCATAAATTGGAGTTCTATGTAGGAATGAGTGTGGTGCGCTATGGAGGGGTGGGTACATTGGAGTGGTTCCACGTCCTCCATATGTCACAAAGACCGAGAGAGAAGGTCAGGTCTGAGTGCCCAACCAGCCACCGGCAGATGGAGCACCTGTGGCATCCAGGTCCAAAACTGATAATTTGTTGAAGTCACTCCTATCACTGTCAGTCCTTCAGTAAAGGCTATTAATAGTGTAGAAAGGTCTCCGTGGAGGGTATCTAGGGCTTCCATAGGCACATAGGTAGAGATGAGATTAATGGTACATCCTCCTATCGTTCCTGTAAGGGCAAGGAAGCAGCCCTCAGGGTCTCTGATTTCCTGAACCACCATGAGTGGAAAGGAGCAACAAAAGAGGATCACCACTCCCCAGTAGCCATGCAAACCCTGTAACACCACTGGTGTGCCAAGAATGGTCAGCGGTTTCCTAGTAGATGCATCTCATTCAACAACAGGGCGGTAAGAAGAAATCAGTGTATGTATTTCAGAACCGCTGTGCACTTCACCCAGTTCAATGTCACAGTGACATTCCAGCACTTGTATGAATTCTAGTTCAGATTAAGCAGTGGTCAAACTATCAGGTGAATGAAAGTGTAGTCAAGTTTTTGTGAAATTTATGCCATGGTGTTCACGTAGCATATGTAAAGAGTGGCAATGTACACAGTAATTGATGCAGACTGTGCTGTTTTTAGGTACATTTTGTTGTGTGAAACAGAACACATCTAAAAACAGATAAGAAAATAGCAACAACACAGCAATTACCACAACCCTCCTCCCAAAAAGCCCTTCTCCCCTTACTTCACCCCTACAAGCATCTGATGTCCCAAAATTATTAACGGAAATACCACACAATCTGTACTCGGAAATGGAGTGGTGGACCTCTCCAGTCTGTAGAAACAAAACTCAGGACAATTTTATAGTTGGGCAAGTACGTCACCCAGACTGTGCCAATGAATAAGGAGTTCGCCTGATCAGATCCTGGAACTCCGCAAGAGGTGTGTGTCCTCTGTTCAGAAAGCCGGAGACATAGAGGGTAGTGGGTGGGGATCATCATGTTCCAGAAAGGAGTCTCGCTGGGGAAAGCAAGGAAGCTGGAATGGACATAGTCAGGTCCCGTGGCATTGAGGCTGGCGATGGTGAAACTGCTTGTTTAGCGCAGTCGGTCCAGTGGGCCTTGAGCTGCAAGATGTGAAGGAGTTTGATGTATGGAGGTGCCATTCCTCGGTGGTCACCTCTGGGGTGTCAAAGAAGTGAGTTATGTTAGTGAAAACTACTCAGAACCGGTCAGGAAACAGCAGCCTATAAGGAAGATTAAGTGCCGTGTAGGAGCGATGCTGCACTTCCCTGGCTTCGTCTGCAAAAATAAGCACTGTATTTTCTCGGTGTGATAAATCTGGGCAAGAACGGGCCTCCTGTAAAATGGCATCTTTGCCCTTAAAATTGTAAATCCTAGCAATCATTAGCCTGTGTGGGTCTCCCGTAGGTGGCATGGGTGTCAAGGTCCGATGAGCCCTTTCGATGATGAACCATGGGGAGAGGATGTCCGGAGGCATCCAAGATCTAATTCATGTTTCCAGGAATGCTGCAGCCTGTTCAGGTATTCCCACAAAGCGCTGATTGTTGCACTGGAGGCAGTTGTTTGCATCCTCCGCCCTTCGATGGAGGTTGGCTGTGTGGGAGATTAGTCTCGAGACCTGCGACTTCAGGGTAGTAATGTCGTCTTCCACTGTAGATAGGTGGAACTCATCCTCAGTGATTCTTGCCGTAGCATTATGTAGATCCTGTTGTATGAGAGCCATGTTAACGCAGACCACTCCTATTTTGATTTCCGTAGATGCCTGAGTAGTGTGAATGGTTTGGAGGATGGTGGTGAGGTCGCCCATGAGCAACAATGGTTTGACAGTGGTGGCACCTCTGGGTTTGCCATGATTTGTAGTGTACTGATCCATGTGAGTTTGAGAGGTCACTGGCCGAGCAGTTCACTCTTTGCCCACGGTTAAATGAAGGTGAGGTGTCGGTCCATGCTTGCCAAGAGGACCCAACCCACTTACCATGGGAATGTGGACGCATGAGCCATACCCTGGAGGCAAAAAACAGGTCTAGTTGGAGTCTCTGAATTTGAGCAAGAGCAAAAGTCACATGGGTATTTTGGAGATGGGCATGGAGTCGGAGGTGTGGAACCACAGTTCAGGTGGTCTTCCTGCAGGGCCAACGTAGACAGGCAGGTACGTCAAGGCTAGACTGGCAGCCATAGAGCACTGCAGAGGCCAGCAGATGGACGTTGCAGCAAGAGGGTTCTGTTGGAGAGAAAGTCTAGGGGCCTCCGATAGGGAGGCCCAATGCCCGGCTCAACTGGGTCAAGGTGTCTCTTGGAGACAGTCAGTGATGATGGGTAATAGCTTCTAGCACTCACGTACCCAGCATAGCTCAAATACACCTCCCCTGTTGTAGATCCAGGGCCAAGGAGCTGCTGCACTGAGAAGAGTCCCCACATGCAATGGCCCAGAGCCCAAGAAGAAGGATGACAGTGTCTCAATGCCAAGCGGCCATCCAAGTCGCTGCGCACAGTGGTTTGGGCACTCAAAGACAAATGCATCTCTAGAATGGTGTCTCTATCATCGGAGGTCCTTGGCTCAGCAGCAAGGGGTCCTCACCCACATCAGTGAGTGTGGGGCTGCTGTGGCATCTGTGATGCCACATTCTGTAACTTGAATGTGCATGCAATGCCCCTAAGGGCTGGTATAAGCTGTTCAGTGGGCATCACCAGTCTGTGACTTCATCCTGATGAGTCCATGGGATCTCAGGTAGGGCAGGTGTCAGTCATGTGGCCATTCATACAAAGGTACCAATTCCAGAGCAGCCAGTGTCTGGGACCCACAAAATCAGGGCCTTTGCTGGATAGGGGGACCTCAGTGCCTCAGACAGGCTTCCAAGGGTGTATGGACCCAGAGGCACCGTGTACTGTTGGAAGCAGGTATGAGGTGAAGGGCCTCAGGTGCTAATGCTGTGGCCTTTGCAGCACTGGGATCTCAGCTCACTGGTGGAAAAAGTCCAAGGGCCTCTCAGGTCCAAATCAGTGGCCACTTGCAGGGAAATCGCCTGTCTCCCTCATCTGCATTGCGGGCTCTCAGCTCCTAGCAGGTGATGATCGGGCTGCACATACCTCTGCAGGCCAAGTCGGGAGAGATCCGGAAGGAAACATTCACTCCACAGGCAGCCTCAGTGTGGCCTTCCCGGTCAGCTGGGTGCTTGGGGATATCCCCGGGGTGATGCACACAGGCCCAGGGCATGTCTGCAGGATCCTGAGGCTGCCGGGGGGTGGGGACCGTACAAGGCAGATCACCAAGTGGGGCAGTAGGTGACTCCTTGCAGTGTCCCACTAGGCAGGGCACAGGCTGCAGCAATCACTGGTAGCTGCGAGGCACCACCATGTTGAGGGTGAGTGAGGAGTGAGGAGTTGGGAGCACAGCAGTTAAGGGAAACCACAGCAGCGCCGATGATTTGTGATCATGGCAGGCAAATCCAGAGGTGCTACTTAGCCCTTTGAAGGTGGTAGAGGGTCCTGAGTTTGCATGAATGAGCGTGGATGACAGAGGGGTCCAGAGCACTGTCAGAGTGCTACCACCATCTTGACACTCAAGTCACATCCCAACATTTTAGGTTCTAACAAGGTTTAAGAAAATGGGGTATTTACCAAGATGAGGAGTGTAACTGTTTAACAAATTAATATTCAGTTACACAACTACTTGTCTTATTGTAATCAGTAATATACAGTCCTGTAAGTTTTTTTTTTTTTAATTCGGGATACAGCAACATATACCATACTCTCATTGAGTACAGTTTACCCACTGTTAGTGAGTTCATAATCTAAGTTTAGGCCACAGGATTAGTTAAATGGTGCAGCATAAGCCAAATCAAGAGGAAACTGCTCTCTACAACTTTACACATCTTTGAAAACTGAGAATTTTAACACACATTGGGACGTATGTTTTTGCTGCTTAATATGGCCAAATCTGACCACAATAAATTCAGTGTCTTGATTTTTTTCCAGAAGTACAAAGTCCACTACAAATACCATGTCTCTATTTATTAGTCATTCTTATACATTTAAATTTCAATGTAAAATTACACGTTCATTTTTACATAGTTGTAATTTTTTCCTCCCATCCCGCTGTATGTGAAATAGATTCTTTATCTTTTGTAGTTTATCATTTGAAGTTTTACTTGCAGGTATGTTCAGCCTGTGATTCTCGATTTTATTTTTAGAAGACAGGTGTATTATTGTTTATTTTTCCAGTTGTAGCTTTTCATAAGATAAACAAGAGGTTGTGATTTTGAGAGAAGGTAATGTACAATTTTAGCAGGTGAATTAACCTTTGCTTCATCTGTTACAATGCGAAGGCTCATGTCTCTCAATATCTTGGCATATTCACCATTGTTAATGTGCCTCATGTTTTGTGCTAATTTTGTGTATGTGAAATGCAGCCAAATGTTGATATTTCCTATACTTCCCAAACAATCCCATGTTTGGTCTTAGAAGCGTTTGTTGAAAATCTGTTGACCTTTTACAAGCATTAGTTGTAATAAGACTTAAAACACAATCACGTTTGTCTCTAAACAGCACATCTGAAACGTTTTGAATTCCTCCTGAGTATGAATATGAACAAATGTCAATTTTAATTTAAAACCCGCCCTAACTTCACATATAACCAAACTTTTATTTTTTTAAGGACTCTACCAAGTTCTTGTCATATATGTTCCACCATGCTTGTCACTGTAGCCAATCATAGTGGGTCACAATTTACGAATCACCTTAAACATAATATTGAGGTTGGTTAAATTTCGACTCCCTATGATTTGGTATTTTGAACCAACTTATTAATACATAGGTTGGTTCACAAAATACCACTACATTTGGTCGAAGTTGGTAAGCAAGTTGCCACCACTATCTACTATAAATATGCCGCACAGCCAGTCCTTTATAAGACAACCCTACCAGCCAGAGACACCTCTACTTGTAGGGATATTTCAGCTGACAGAACACTCAACAGCCCGCCATTGGTAAGTAATCACACAATATATTGTACATTCCCCCTCCCATACAACAAAGTGCTACCCCCACAGAATGCAACCTGCCTACAACCTGATGCCACATCAGGCTACTCAGTGAAAAAGTAATCGCAGGTATTCAAAAAGACTAGTCATTGAACTTCTAAATGTATTGCTTGTGCCCAGTTATAACCACTGAGTCCTTGAACAATCATCTTTTTACATGTGGTGTCACAGACTTCCAGCATCTGAAAATGCAGATCTTGGCCACTACTAGGGTGATGGCAAACCATCTCTGTCAATGCAGAGTCATCCACAGGGTCCCATAGAAGTTATGCAACATTAATAGAGCCACATTGAGGGCTTGAATCATAAGGCAAAACTCATTTACTCATGCACCACCATCCAGTAATGGGCACCTAGAGGACTTGACCAATTTATGTACATATTTCATAGCCCTCCTTCCTTTTACGCACACTACCAGCATTTGGGATAAGAATCAGATAGTGCAGTCGCTGTAGAGTTCAGTGCCAACAACAGAGTACCTTAAAATTAAAAAAGCAAAGCTTCAAATTAGCCCCTCTCAATTTCTCCCTAAGAATATCTTGAATAGACAACTGCTCTTCCTCAATATAATCTCATGAGAGATAAATCTTGTATTTTATGTGTGTCAAGGCTATCATGATATAGAAAACAGGGCCATTTATCATTCTAAAGAGTCCAGAGCCAATCCATGTGTGTAGATATTGCTAGATAGTTATAAAAAGGGGGGATTTATGGCAGGGGCCTCATGGCGAACCCTGAACAAAAAGGGAGTGTGATATATTGCCATCTCTGGTTCTGTTGAATACAAAACTCCAGTTAGATATGCTCAAAGGACTCAAGGCATCTTTCAGTTGTTAAGACATGGATGCTCCCAATGCCCCTTCAAACGGGCAAATGTGTGGACCTCCACAGGGATGTCTCAGCATCTCAATAAGGATGTAACGTTTGCCACCTAAGCAGTGTATGTCTGCACTCTCTGTTAGAATTAAGTTCAAACTATTAGTATTCCGTTTAAGAGTTCTAATCCCAACCTGATCAGAGACTACCCGTTTTTCAATTGGAATCCTAAAATAAATTGTGGTATTAGTTGAGGGGGTTAGGTAGCCACCTTAAATAATAACCACAATCCTTGCCGTGGTTAACCACTAAAGTCACTAAATTAACCTAAGCCATGCCCCTGCTGGATATAGCACTAAGCAGATAGGATTAACTTAAAGGCAATACATATTTATGTGGATAAACTGCAACATGAAAAGCTTTCTGAGCATCTAAAGAGAGAGATTTTGTATGGTCCTTCTCCATTCTAAACCTACCATAAAACATATGGAAAGTTTTTCATATTATTGCTTGAGGACCATGACAGCACAAAGACCACCTGAGAGGAATAGTACCAAGGGGTAGGGGATGATCTTTTTTCATAGTTCTAGACAACATTTTAGCTTTTCACTGTGTTCAAAACACTCTGCTTCAGTCGTAAAGTTGGGGGTGACAGAATTATATTGCAATGCAAGGGGCCTACTCTGTAATTATTCATCAAAAGTAGATACTGCAGGCAGCTTGTTACCATGGCAAGTGCAGGATGCATTTCTAGCTAGACTGCACCAAGGAGGCCATGAGATTGCTGGAAAGATTTCAAAATAATATACTGCTGGGTCTGATACAAGGTTCTCATCACCCACTTGATTTCCATCTAAAATGTGATACTTTTTTCTGTTCTGTAGATATCAAAAGTCTAACCTTACTACTGTTCGGTAGCCACAAAAGGTAAGTTACTACTAGTAACTTTACTACTAGTAAAGTTAGACTTTTTGTCTAAGTTAGACTTTACCTTTGTGGGTCGTGCCCTCTAATTGCATATAGCACTCCATATCCCTAAAAAAATGACTGAACTCTTTGCAGCCTCTTGTACAACTCAATTTTCTTACCCTACGAATAAATCCACTGTTATCTTCCGATATTAAAAGATTTGGGATAAGGCACTGTACATAAGGCTCAGGAGCTGTGTATTTCTGAAACACCATCAGACATCTGTAAACCAGTTTAATGGGTAGACATAACATTTTAGGGTGTACCTCCGGGATAGAAGGTAAGAATAGCCTGTGGTAGAGACTGGAATGGATCTCCTAATCCAATAAACTACAAATTAAAAGAAAATATGCAATCACATACTTATTCCTATTTCTTCTTATTGGAATTGAGTAATTACCGACTGGAAATTGCCAATAGAACTCGATTAAACAAATTAAGAGTACCTCCTTGCTGAAATAAAAGCAATGCTTATTTTAAAATGATTACTGCTAGCAGGCAATAACAATCATAAACAAGGAAACATTGGAGTTTATGGAGAATACCTACCTGCTCATTTCTATTAAGTCTCTCTTTCCTGGATGTGATGCTCAAGGCAGGAGCCGGTTTAAATGAATTTCATAGAACACAGGGGAATAATCTTCAGAGATCACTCATATGCACCTATGTTGTTCCCAGTGCTAGTACCAGTTCCCATCAGCAGGAAGGTGTAGGGTAATGCAACATTAGGTTGTTCCTAGATGCTAATAGGTCACTGGAGACAGACCCCTGTCTTCTCCACCAAGTGAAATGTTATTGGTCCCTTAGGGATTCAAAGCAGCCAGCTCAGTAGAAAGTACATTTCTCGAGAATCGGAACTAACATTTGTCCTTGCTTTGACAAAGTATTTTGTATTAAATATTTATAAACATTCGGATTTCCTTCATGTCTGATTGTTACTACATGATAGAAACTGCTTAATAAACATACCTGTTAGATTCAAGTCGTTTCCTGCACTTTTAAGCTTATTTGTATCTCCTTTGGTTATCTCAAAAGTATTTGCTATCTAGTTCTAGTAGTTACTAACAAGCATGTAAGAATATAATTCTGTTTAATTATTATCTATCCAGTCACATACAATCTGATAAGGTTATATCTCAGCTTTCTCTTAACAGTTTTATTTGCACGACTTCAAATCTCGAGGAATACCCTTAAATACTCTGTGCCATTTATTTATGAGGTATTACAATATGTCCTTGAATTTTCACCTCTCGCACCTCTCTTCCTGGCTGTCTCAAACTAAGTTGATACTTTAGCGTCCGAACTGCCATTAATCCGCGGCTCAGCATCCCCCCAAACTTCATTTAGAGTTGTGAAGATATCAACACGGATGGAAACTCTTGACCAAGTGGGTCATTCTCCTCAGGACCGGCTCGTTGGGCTTGGTAAATGTCACTAGTGACCATTTGGAAACGAAGAAATGCATTTTACTATGTATGAATTCCAAATCACCATTTGGTAACCTGTTACCCTATTGCAGTTTGGAATTGCAAACACATACTGATTCGGTTTTAGGAAGTGACATGTTTAGGGTGTCCCTTCCTAAACCTAAAACCGAATTACAAAGTGGAATGTTGCAACTGAAATGCGGTTGCATAACTTTCACATTTTACCACCTACTTCAAATAGGTAGTAACCCATTCACAAATAAGACCCTTTCCCTTTGTGTAGGCTTGCAAAAGTTCATTTTTTACTGCAAAAATGAAAATACAACTTTCCACTTTTCTTTGTTAAACACAGTTGTGTTTTCCTTTAAGGAAAATGGGTTACTTTTAAATTTAAAAAGCAATGGCAGACATGGTGGTCTGCTGAACCCAGCATGCCACCATCCCTGTGATTTTTGCAATTCCTAATGGGTCGCAAATTGTGACCTACCTCTCAATATTCATGAGCTAGGTCAATTTGAAACAAACTAGTACTCCCTAAATGAAATTCTATGAGTTTTATACATTAGGCAATCACTATTTCTAATATTGATACAAGTGGCCCTAGATTTATCTGCTTTGGAGAGATACAGGGCATTGCTTATTCCCAAGTAAGGTAATCAAACAATGAAGAATATAGCTACAGAAATCTTTTTTTTTGCTTTTCAAAACCAAACTCTCAAACTCTTTTGAGTGTGGCCTTGATTTTCCAGAGGTGGTGGTGTGGTCATGTGGTTCTGCTGTAGCACAATGTAATGCAGGTACTTAGGGACAGATTTATCATTCAGTTGTGTCGCCCTTTTGCCACTCAATCGGGCGCAAGGGTGATGAAACTACTAAGTGAGATTTATCAAGCCAGCATGGCTTGATAAATCTAGGGTAACGCAACACAGAGCAAATCATTGCTTTCCATAACTCTGCCCCGGGGAGGAGTTCCGTGGGTAGAGGGTGAGTGTTCCCAGGCATCCACCCATGGGTTTTGGAGCCTTACCAGATTTACCATTACTGTTAGACCTGGTAATGCATCAACATGTGAAGCATTACAAGCAGAAATATATTTTTTTCTCTTCATTTTTTCCTCTTTATAACCTCAGAATATTGATTTTTTGCAGGTAGATGTCACTTTCTGCAAAAAAACAATCCTATCTGCAACTCAGGCACTCTTGCACCATGCACCAAGGGAGCACGCATTAGTGCTAGGCACCCAAAAGGGTGCCAGCACAGGGAAACGACAGGAGTGCAATGTATTATGTTGAATACTGCACATTCCTGCCCTTTCCCTTTGTGTGCTGTGCTGCATGAAAGCTTCATAAATATGCCCCTTAGTGTACAGGAATACTTTTGCATCTCTTTCTTCAGGATCGCTAGCAATCATTGCCATGCTTGCAGTAGCCCTGAAGCATTTCAACAGGTGGTGAGCTTCTCTGTCTACAGTTTACGTTGTCAGGCTGAAAGTTCAGAACAAGTAGTACAACAGTATGGTGGAATAGAGATGCTAGATGGAAAAAGGCAAGATGACAAGTGTTGGAAATGGCCTTTCTGCAGGGTCACCCAAAACCTTTTGCCTTCCACATCTCTTCTTCTGACTTCATTTTTGTTGGCTTTAGGACTCTGCGCACTTTACCACTGCTAATCGGTGCTAAAGTGCATATGCACTCTCCTTAAAACATGGTGACATTGGCTCATAATCAATTGGCTTACTTAATTCACTTGTAAGTCCCTAGTCAAGTGCACTACATGTGCCCAGGGCCAGTAAATTAAATGCTACTAGTGGGCTGAAGCACTGGTTGTGCCACCCACATAAGTAGCCCCCTAACCATGTCTTAGGCCTGCCACTGCAGGGGCTGTGTGTGCAGTTTCACTGCCACTTTGACGTGGCATTTAAAAGTAATTGCCATGCCTAAACTCCCCTTTTTCTACATATACATCATCCCTAAGGTAGACCCTAGGTAGCCCATAGCACGGGGTGCTATGTAGGTAAAAGGCAGGACATGAACATGTCTGCTTCTTTCATAGGCTAACATTAGGACTACCCTCATATACTGTTTGAGCGGTAGATTTTGATCTTGATTTTGATTTTGATCTGAAAGGAGTAGCCAGGTCATATTCAGTATGGCCAGAATGGTAATAGAAAATCCTGCTTATTGGTGAAGTTGGATTTAATATTACTATTCAAAAGATGCCACTTTTAGAAAGTGAACATGTCCCTGTAGTATCCTTGGGTAGTTATGAGTGAGTATATCACAAACCTAAAAGTGCAGTTATATTTGCCCTAGTCCACTTTATAACCTTCCTTACTATCAAAGTGCTCATAGAGTAGAATAGTAAATACACACTTCATTACAGTCGATAGCCGTTCCTTAAAATTATAGGAATGTTATGTTGTATATGTGTATGTGTTTACATATGCTCACCACAGTTTTTTGAGACCAGTGCAAGCCTCATAATTGACCATCTTCTCTTTGTCGTTCATGTCTTCTGGCTTTCTATGCCCCATGCTGTGCCACCATTATATTATATGAGTGTGTGTCTGAGCATTGATTTTTAAACATTTCATGCCACTTTTAACAACCTTTTAATTAGGAGAATTGGTTGTTAAGGCTCTTTAGGAACCCATTTCCAAATTCTTTTTTTCTGTTTCACATATATATCCTGTTATATTTATTTCAGCTTGTGGCTGCTTGTAGTTGTCTGTAGTACATAGTTTGTTATTTTTAATTAAATTGATCAATTATTGGCAGCCTCTCCATAGCTCCCACAGTGGCCACATGGACCCTGAAGGCTTCCACTGGGGTTCCATATGCCCTGGGCTGACCCTAGTTATTGATTTTGTTCACATATATTTGTGCTGCATGGATTGGGCCTTCTGGGCCATGGTTGTTTCTTTGCCAGCCCTCTACACCAGCTTCCATAGGGGTCCCATGGGCACTGAAAGTTGACTATTAACTTTTGTTGTAGCTATTCCAGAATTTAACTAAAACCTTTTCTGACAATACAGTTTGTTTACATGTGGGAACATTATTGTTATGAAAATGACCACTTGTATTGCATTGACTATAGAGGCCAACCTCATTGACTTCCTTCTTATTTGGTTCTGTCTAAAAAGATAAGATGGAGAGATATCTGTGAATTAACTGGCATCAGAGTCCAGTGATCTCTCTGCTTATTGTGACTGCTCATTGTGCTGACCATCAGAAATGGAGAAGATGACACCCACAAAAGAGGTCCCTGCCAAGAAGCAGTCAATGAGGAAAAGACGTCTTTTGCCACCACTTCAATCAGGCCTCATCCTTTGTCCACCGAGGTAAGCAATGCAGCATAAGTGCTGCATCCCCATCTGAGGAGGAAGCCCTGAAGGGGAATCACTCCTGGATCGACAGTGTAACCACCACTATAAAAACGAAAGTAGTGTTGCAGTTACAGCAGTTATGAATGCTAGCAGAATGAGAAATGGAATTGTTCCAACAAACCACATTTTCCCAGGAATTTCAACAGGAACAACAGTCTGCTACATAGGATCTTCCGGATGTAGGAGCTGAAAAGATATTGATTGTGCTGCAGAGCAGGATGTCATGACTGCTCCTTCATTTTACATATCATCTTTACCATCGCACTCAAGAGCAACAATGACCACTCCCTAATCATCTCTAAACCGTCCTTCAGATGAAGGTGTAATTGAAAGGACTCGGAAGCCTCAACGTAGACAACAATGAAAATTGGAATGTATCAAAAAGCCTATTTGTGAGTTGGGAAATGAACCACTGGTTGTTCAATTCAAGAGGGGCACAGACAGAGTGTGGATCACTTCTACTTTGTCTGCTCCGGCATCAAGACCACCTTATTCTATTTATTCAAAAACAGAAAAACAGCTTCACTAACCACCATTTCTTTCACAGTTGTGACACACCTTAGGGAAAGCCAAACATGGTAAACTAGCTCTACCAAAATGACTTCTGACTTTGGCTGCTCAAGGACGCTCTCTTTCCATTGATGGAACTTGTTTATACTTACGCCGTATGAGGACCATGTAGCAGACTGCTTTCTTTGTCCAAGTTTTCAGTAGCGCCTCTTTCTAAAGCCCACCTTTGAGCAGCCTTTCTATGTCATGTAGTGACACCAGATGATCAGTGTGGTTAAATAAAAGAAAGGGTTTTACGGATGGTTCTGCAGGGAAAGAGATCTTGTACAAGATGTGGAGATAGTGGTGAGCGATGCATTTTACTTTCTTTTTTTTGCACTAGTCATAAAACAGTTTTGAGATTATTCCCAACGGTTCTGAGGAATTTATATTCTCTCCAGAAGATGTGAGCCTATATAAAATGTATGAATAGTAGCAGTAGTAGTAGTTTATTGAATATAGTTAATTAAAACCATTACAAAAATGTAGGATCAAGAGCGCAAAATCAATTTCCAAGTATAAAACAGTTAATAAATATTAATTTAAAATAATATAGTCCAAAGTGCAGATGTATATTAAATAAATTATGGTAATTTAGTTATTGCATTGTGCACTTGGGTAATGTTCACTATCTTTTTATATATCATCAAAAATTGAATTAATTTACAGTCTAATGGAGGGTCTTCCAGATTGAGACTGCCAGTCACTGAGGCCCTACATGTTTGAATTGCTCTATCCAGAAAACATCCTCTAAGTAGCTTGATCCACCCTTGCCGCAGGGAAGGGCAAATACAAAGCAGGTGTATTAGATTTCCCCTTTCACTTCCACACAACCTGCATGTTATTGGGACATTATATTTCCATTTTTGAAGTTCTGCAAGACCCGGGAGCTGACCAAAGTGTAGCTCCATCAGCCCTTTCTTGAGGCGAGGTGAGAAGGTCTGGCTGAAGTATGCAGCTGGCTTCATCTCATCATAATTATTAACCAGCAACAATGCATGTGGCCTTTTCCTAAATATATTTTTATCTTCTCTAGCTGAATGAAACATTGCTGCCTTGCTTGCCACATGCTTAAATTCTAAAATAGGCACATTCTTTTCCCATAATTCCCCCAAACCTGTATACTTTTATGATGTATAAAAAAATGTATAATGATAAGAACTGGGGTCATTTTCACGGCCAGCCATAAGGCACTATTTAGCATGTTATCCTGAGTTGCCCTAATGTTGTACCATGTTTTATTGTCTTGCAAAGGTCTGCTGCATTAGGCCAAATTCCAGGTGAACTTGCGCTGGGGAGATTTGTTTCGACAGGCCAAACACTGTCTTATATGTTGTGACTTGCAGATTATCCAGCAGGTGTCCATTCTTCCCATGCTGAACAGTGCTGGAATATGTAATTGTGGGGAGAAGTTTTGCAGCCATTCTCGTCAATAACGGTTTAAACAATGGGCCCTCTAGTTTCTTTTTTAAAGGATGCAGAATGCGTGGATTAATGCTTTGGTGTTCTTTGTCATGTAGCATTTCTGCTCTGCAAAGTTGAATTTGTTATCTAATTACACTCCCATGACTTACATTAAATGCATCACTATTGGAGCTCAGGGATTACATTGTTTTGCTCTCAAATTTGAAGCTTTAAAGTGTTGGGTAAATGGGAATCTCTGATGCTCAATCCTACAGATGATGTCTTTGTTTTTGAAATAGCCTTTTTGAGTTTGCTTCAATCAATATTTGAACTTGCCCCACTAAAAATAGCTCTTACTCATACATTTCTTTCACATAATCATGGCTTAGCTTATATTGTCAATGAGTGTTTCTTCACCCAAATTCTGGCTTTGTTTCTTTTGTTGACCTTATCTTAGTTATAATGCATTTCACATGAAGGCTTGAAGGAAATTCATAAACTACCAACCCACAACTGCCTTCCAAATTTCCAAAGTCTGATTGGCCGAACAAACATTCCTTCAAATTGAATTCCTGAGTTTTAAAAGAAATTTATTTGCTCTGTGCACATTAATTCACAATGTAAATGTGAGTTTCCCTTTGACTAAATAGTATTAGCAATAGTAAGCCACATGTAACCACTGATTGAGGATGTTTTCTCAGGAGTTACGATAACCCACCCGTTTTTAAGATCAATCTTCCATATTCTGCAATTTGGTATGGGTGATGTCCTCTCCTATAGTGAAGGATTTTGAAAATAAAAACTAAGGTTTTACAGCAATCTCGAAAGAGTTCTTTAATCACTGGAACTATAGTCATCTTTCAGATCCAGAATCCAATAAATGAATGTCAGAATGATACATTTGTAAAACCATGGCAACAGTGATACCTCAATCCGTTAGTAAACAAATATGGTCAGTCACTGCGAGAAGGGCAGATTCCATTGTAAATACTGGCCAAAAACGCAAGTGGGAGTGCTCCAGAAGCTCATAGTTCCATAAGTGACGATTCACTGTGTTATCCAATATTTTGTAAACCAGGGGCCAGATGTATTAAAAAGTTTTGCACTCGCAAACGGTGCGAATCGGTAAATTCGGCCGTTTGCGAGTGCAAAACCGTGGTCTGCGATGCATGAAATGCATTCGCAGACCACAAATGTTCGATTCGCAATTTCCAGGTCGCAAGGCTATTCTGGAAAAAATCGCAAATTGCGATTTTTCCAAAAATGGCATTTTGCACTTGCAAAATACCATGCTTTGCAACCAGGTGGTAACCTGGTGCAAAATTTAAAAATGCATTTAAACTGCATTTTTAACTTCAACATGTAAAGCACACATGCCCTTTTGGCATGTGTGTACCTTACATGTTGAAAAAAAGTTTTTGGGGTGCAGGAGAGGGGGCCTTAGGCCCCCAGCACCCTGGCCTTTTGCATTTCCAAAATTGCGATTTCTGGTTCAGAAATCGCAATTTTGGAAATGCAAAATATTCGCAGCTATGGGCCAACAGGCCCATAGCTGCGAATGGGCCCGGTATCGCAATTTGCGATTCGGTAATAGCATTTGCGATTTTTAAGAAATCGCTATTCCCGATTCGCAAATGTGATACATGGCCCTTTGCGAGTCGGTAATAGCGATTTCTTAAAAATCACTATTACCGAATCGCAATGGGCCGTGATGGTACATCTGGCCCCAGGTGAAGAAATAATATGGGTTTCAATATGGGCCCCTTCCTGCACAAAAACAATCCTGCCTACAATGCAGACACCCTTGCATCATGGTGCCTCCATTGGCACAAGGCAGCACATTGTGCAACACATCAAGGAGAGAACAGGAATGCGCCATATAATGTTAAATATGGTGCATTCTTGCTGTCTCCTATCATGCAGTGAAGCACAGCACAGCAAGGTGTCTTGCTGCATTGCTTTGCATGAACAATCTGGCCCTGAGTCTTCTAAGGGGTGGTTAAGCAAAGGCTACTCATTGGGCTCAATATTGCTGACGCTTTTCAAGAAATCTGTGAGCATGCCATCATTGCAATATGCTCCATGGAGAAAGGACATCCAGCTGCCAAACTTTTTGAAGAATTCAATACATCAATCTATTAATGTATTCCACTCAGATGTCTCAGCACTGAATTTGTTGCCAGCAAAATGACAGAAATATTGTCAAACCCATTGCTGAAGGAGGAGAACTCAAAGTGCTAAGTTTAGCCCATTGCATCATCCTAATTGTGGAGGAATTCCTGAACACATAGAGGGTCATTCTGAGTCTGGCGGGCGGCGGAGGCCGCCCGCCAGACTTCACCCCTCCAAAATACCGCTCCGCGGTCGAAAGACCGCTGAGGGTATTTTGGCTTTTGCACTGGGCTGGTGGGCGACTGCCAAAAGGCCGCCCGCCAGCCCAGTGCAAAAAACCCTTCCCAAAAGGACGCCGGCTCAAAATTGAGCCGGCGGAGTGGGAAGGTGCGACGGGTGTAGTTGCACCCGTCGCGAATTTCAGTGTCTGCAACGCAGACACTGAAATTCTTTTTGGGGCCCTCTTACGGGGGCCCCTGCAGTGCCCATGCCATTGGCATGGGCACTGCAGGGGCCCCCAGGGGCCCCGCGACACCCCATACCGCCATCCTGTTCCTGGCGGGAGAACCGCCAGGAACAGGATGGCGGTATGGGGTGTCAGAATCCCCATGGCGGCGCAGCAAGCTGCGCCACCATGGAGGATTCAATAGGGCAGCGGAAAACCGGCGGGAGACCGCCGGTTTTCCCTTTCTGACCGCGGCCAAACCGCCGCGGTCAGAATGCCCTGCGGGGCACCGCCAGCCTGTTGGCGGTGCTCCCGCCGACCCTGGCCCCGGCGGTCCGTGACCGCCGGGGTCAGAATCACCCCCATAGTCAGCAACAGGCTGATTACCTGTTACAGGATTTGAACACGTTTTAGCCATTCTGTCAAAGCCCGGAAGCCTTAAAGGAAGTAGTTCTTATAAAAGCCCATATAGAGAAGACCTCAGTCCATTAGAATTCCAAAATCTACATGGCATAACATGTTTTATCAATGCTTATGTATCACAAAGGGAAACACGATGCATGCTTGTAGAATGTCTGATCCAAATGCTAGTGCATTGTGAGAGTGTGGCACAGGAAGTAAGAAAGCAAGATTGTACTATGAGTCAAGCAACTGTTGCACATGCTGTATATCTTTTTACATAAGGAAAAAAAAATTGCCAATGTCAATGAAGAAGCAGCTTATTTTCAACAGTTTAATACTTTGTGCAAATACAAATATCAGGCCACAAAAAGATATTGGGGTGATTACGAGTGTGGCAGTCTATAGACTCTGTTGGGGTCGGAACGCCAATGAACCACCAGCTCTGCCAGGATTTCAGATCCCTGTAGTCGGGAGGATGGTGGCACTCCTAATCCGCCAAGGCAGCACTGCAAGCAACGCTTCCCAGGGGATTACAACCCCATTCTCCGCCAGTGGTTTAATGGTGGTAGCACGGCCATGAAAAGGCTTGTGGAGAACAGGTGCATGGGCAGTGCAGGGGTCCCCCTGGTCAGCACTGTCACAATGGTCACTGTCTGCAAAGGGTTGAGAGCTAGAGAGAATGCTATAGCCTGTTTCCTGCTAGGCCAACGAGTGGAAACTTAGGTTTCCACCCGCTGACCTAGCAGGAAACCCATAATAGCTCCGGTGGGAAGGTCACCACATAGGCGCTGACCACCCTATCGGGAGTTTGGCGGACAGAGTTTCCCGTCTGCCAAACTTGTAAACAACCCCATTGTGTCCCCCGAAAAGTGTATCTGTGCCACTTTGCTAGAATTACCCTACAAGAAAGGGCTATCAACTTTTTATGTCGTCTCTAGCACTGAATGTCTCCATGTATAAGAACTGGATCATCAAGAAAGCGAGTAAACTGCAAGTTGAAAGGTTGCAATTTTATTGCAAAGATATTAAGTTTTGTCTTTACCAACCTCTGGAGAGTGCAATAGTAGCTCATGTCCTGAAGCACAACACAAATGCAGCAATAGCAGCACCTGTCAGTGGTACCACGATCACTATTACCTGCTGCTAAGTCAAAATTATCAATACTATAACTTTTGCAGTAGATTGTGTTTGAATGTTCCAAGACCTAAATCAAGTAGATGAAGTCTTTGATGTCCCTAAGACTTCAGAATAAGGAGCAAGCTCAGTCCAAGTCCTTGGAGAAACTTCACAAGCAGGATATCAGAAAGCAAAATCCAGTTCTTTCCTGTTTAAGGAAGAAACAGCAGCAGCAGGCCAGCATAAGAAAGTACAGAAATGGAAAGAACCGGGTGCAAAATGAGGAGATATGGCGCTCAGGGTGCCTAATCTACCCAAGTATATAACGGGGAACCCCACTAGGGAAACACCCAACCCTTGGAGGTCAAACAACCTCACAACTCAGAAAATACACAACGAGGTGCCCCTAAAGTATACATTAAACAACAAGATACAGAATTCACATATATATTCTTGCAAAAATCAGTCCATACTGCCACCAGTAAGTCTTGGAGTAAATCAGTACAGGAAATAAATCAGTCCAGAGTTTAATGAGAATATGATTTCATATTAAACAGTCAGCAATCCAAAGCAATATGTACTTCCAGCTTTCCAGCCAACACGTGTTTCGTCTTTGGGAATAGTCATCCCTTACGACTTCTTCAGGGCTAGAAATCATAAACAACACACACAAGTTAAGACCAATATGCTCAATCGTCAAATTCAACACAGATATGTAACAAAGCCCAAAGGGAGTTGAAATGAAAGTTGCAGATACACCCAAATATGGTGAAAAGAAAATTAATCACACAATCAAGAAACCTCAAGGACCATTATACAAATATCCACAATCACTGAACAAGTAGAAGCAAACTATATGCCACACCTACGTGAATACATCCTTAAGAAACTCAGTAACAGCCAAATTCATGCCACCCATAGTGCTATAGGACCTCAAAAAAAATAATAAAAAATGTAATATATTCTAAAAAACAATACCTTAAACATCCAATAACACCATTAGTAATAGTCAATGATGTCAGATGATCCGTAAATGATATGTTGCAATATAAAAATCCACCGGACATAAGTTCAAATACACTGTCAATAGAAGAACAGATAAATCTCAGTAAAATGTGGTTCACATACATGAACCCACCACTTAGCAACCCATGGTAGCAAATGTACTATAGAGAAAAATAGTTCACCAACAAAGATCGGTGTCTGGTACTGTGACTGCGACGATATTTACACTTCTACAATCACTTACAATACTTATGGTAGTATCACCCACAGCAGTCGTTGAATTAAGGTTACTAGAGGACAACGTATAAACCTGACCGACCTGATCGAGTCGGCCAATACACTCACCTCAATGTTCCCAAGTTTGTATCTCCAATACACAAGTGCCGGCGCCTCCGTGTCAGGACGTCCAGCAAGTGCGCTGGCTACGCGCACACGAACTCGGAAGTATAAATATACTTCCGGGTTCTTCCCCATTCCGTCATGGAGATAGCGAAATAAAGAACGGACTTAAAATCAGCCCCTTAAATATAACCACCTCTAGTACATAAATCACTGCGGTGAAAATAATTCCTCGTACAATATAATAAACACTGACTATGCCACTCGCTGGCGGTAATATGAACAGAAACACACGTGCTCTGCTGCATCCAGTAGGTTAGCCAAAGAACTACCAAAATTAGAATATTTACAACTACATTTGACATATTCTCCATATCTCAGTATATTGGGGAGAAAGACAATGGCTCTAACTGTCAACCTATTTATTAAATAGACCCAATTCAGCCATATGTCAATATATTCATAACTTGATTACGCTGGAGTCACACACCCTACAATCACAATATCAGTCACCACATGGAAACAGAAAAGAGACAATATAGGAATAGAGAGTCGATTGAAATGAAAAGAGACCCCCACATTACTTGAATTTATGACGTATTTGAGAATCTTGGTACACAACTTATGGATACAGACAAATCATATGGTAATTATATAATGATGCCTCCATACACCACATTTAAACACATATGCAGAATTGACATAATCAATATGATTAATAAAAACATGCTAACAACTATTAAATCTGAAATTAATCACCCAGGAAATATTCTAATTCTCTATCGGAATTCAGACCTGATTCCACTGATCTTAATCTCATAATCCATAGGGCTTCTTGTCTGCGTAAGCGTAATTCTCTGTTACCACCCCTGGGGTCACGAGGGATGTGTTCAAGTCCCAAAAATTCAAAGCTTTTGTGATTTGCCTGTGTATTACAGGACACTTACCGCTCCCCTTATGCGTTAGTATAAAAAAGAAAATAATCCCCGGTGTCGTGTGGTATCTGCCCCCGGGGGGGAAGAAATGGCCTAATTATATTAGGCCGATCTGCCCCCGGGGGGAAGAAATGGCCTAATAATAATTCCCCCCCCCCCCCCGGAGCGACCTTTGCTTAAGGGGTCGCTCCCCAAACATACATTTTTTTAGCCCTGGTGTCTAGTGGTTTTCTGCCCCCCCAGGGGCAGATCGGCCTAATAACATTAGGCCAATCTGCCCCCGGGGGAGGCAGAAAAGGCCTAAAAATAATTTGCCCCCCGAGTAGCGTCCCTTGCCCAAGGAGCCGCTCCCCTTACTTGAAATAGCCCACTTAAAAAAATATTCCCTGGTGTCTAGTGGTTTCTGCCATCGCGATCCGGCAGCAGAAATGCTCAGAGAAGGCCTTTCCTCTCCTTTCAGGCTTCTCTGCCCCCTCCAAGTGATCGGAGGAGAAATGCTTTGCATTTCTCCTTCGATCGGGCGCCAGCGCCGAGGGGAAGGACTCTGATGAGGGGGGGCAGGGGTGGAAGGGGAAGCGATTCCCCTTCAATCCCTGCCCAGGGGAGGGGGGTGCTTGGCCATCGGGGGGAGCTGATGCAATAACATCCAATAAGTGTACACATTTAACTTTGACTCGCATTTTGCACAATGTTAATGTACAAATTTATAAATGCACAATAGCTCTCAGAGGATAATTTACTCAGACATTACAAGTTTAGTGAAAGATAATCCTCCAGATGAATCTGAAGCTTAACTTTACCTCCTGAATAAAAAGTAATGCTTTATAAACAGAACAGAACTGACTGTCATCAAATAAAATGAAAAGAAAAACATACTTTTGTATTATTTGTTGTGGCGATGTCTTTAAACATAAATGGACCTGTATTAAAGATGCAGCAGACAATCAAGGAGGACATAGGCCCTCATTACAACCCTGGCGGTCGGTGATAAAGCCGCAGTAATACCGCCAATAGGCTGGCGGTAAATACCGTCAAATTATGACCATGGCGGAAAGAGCTCACACAGACAGCCACTTTACCACACCGACCACCAGGGCGAAATCAAAAGGCACCACAACGGTTGCCGCCAACAGCCAGGCGGAAGCCAATGTTCCGCCCACTGTATTATGACAGACCAATCCGCCACCTTTTCTGGGGTGGTACCAACAACATCAAAAGCCTGGCAGAAATACTGCACATAGGGGAAACAACTCACCTTTGGAGACTCAAGGAAGAACCACGCCGCCATGGAGCCCGAAATGCAGATCTTCCCAATGCTGTTCTACGTCCTGCTCCACCACGAACACCAACGATGGCAAAGACAACCACGGTGAGTACAGCCACCTAGCACACAGGAGGGGGGAAGAGAGTGACACACACATGCAACACCCCCTCACCAACACCATACACACAAGCAGATGCATTAACATAACATATATACCCCGTACCCCTCAGGAATAATGCAAGGACAACACAAATAGATGTAAGTGGGTGTAATAATATAAATAAAGTAGAAATACGAAAATGCAATCAAAAAGTATATACATATGTACAAACAAGGGACACTGCCCAGTCCTTAATGTGCATGGGCCACAGTGCCACATTACAAAGTCCAAGGACCCACTTGACTCCTGCAACAACACGGAGAGAACACTGCAGGGGCATCAGTTCGAAAATAGGCAGGCACCTCAGGGGGACAGGGAAAGGGGGGCACCTCAGCCGGCAGATGGAACAACACCACTGGTCCTGGAGGGGGCAACATCAAATCATCAAATCAAATCATTAACATTTATAAAGCGCGCTACTCACCCGTGCGGGTCTCAAGGCGCTAATCATGCCCTGTGCTTGGTCCTGGGGAGTGCAAGGCCACAGTCTTTCAAGTGGGTGACTTGCCCACATGATCTGGAGGGTGCAACATGCACTGCACTTGGTCTTGGGAAGTGCAAGGCCACAGTCTCTCAAGTGGGTGACTTGCTCACATGTTCTGGAGGGGGTAGCATGCCCTGTTCTTGGTCATGGGAGTGCAAGGCCACAGTCTCTCAAGTGGGTGACTTGCCCACATGCTCTGGAGGGGACAACATCGCCTGTGCTTGGTCCTGGGGAGTACAAGGCCACAGTCTATCAAGTGGGTGTCTTGCCCACTGGCTCTGGAGGGGGCATCCTGCCCTGTGATGCAGATCCTGGGGAGGATGGCGTGAGTGGGTGCCATACCCACTGGTTCTGGAGGGGGCATTGTGCCTTGTGATCTTCATCCTGGAGAGGAAGGGGTGAATGGGTGCCATACCCACCGGTTCTGGAGGGGGCATCGTGCCCTGTGATCTTCATCCTGGAGAGGATGTGGTGAGTGGGTGCCATACCCACCGGTTTTGGAGGAGGCATCGTGCCATGTGATCTTCATCCTGGAGAGGATGGGGTGAGTGGGTGCCATACCCACTTGTTCTGGAGGGGGCATCGTGCCCTGTAATCTTCATCCTGGAGAGGACGGGTGCCATACCCACTGGTTATGGAGGGGGCATCATGCCCTATGATGCAGATCTTGGGAAGTGCAAGGTCACAGTCTCTCAGCTAGGTTTCATACCCACAGGATTTGCAAGGGGCAGGCCACACAACAGCACATGGATGCAGGTATACAGACTGTCTGCTGCTGGTGACGCCTGCTCAGTGGTGGTGCTGCTGATGCTGCCGCTAGTGGGGAGGGAGGCTCCAGCCCATCCCCTGCAGCCTCAGACGGCTGCCCACTGCTGGTGGTGCTGGTGGCGGTGCTGCTGCTGCTGGTGGGAGGAGGCTCCAACCCATCCCCTGCAGCCTCGGCGGCTGCACCACCATGGTTGGTGGTGGGGGCTCCAACTGAGTCCCAGCACCAGGCCCCTTGTCCTTTCTGCCTGCTGGTGCAGGCCCCTTGTCCTTCCTTGCAGCAGCTGGGGGTGGCTCCTTGCTCTTCCTTGCAGCAGCTGGGGTGGCTCATTGTCCTTCCTGGCAGCACTTGGGGCAGGCACCCTTTCCTTGTGGCTGCCCGGTGCCCGGGATCCTTGTCCACCACGAGTTGCTGTGGACACTACTGGGCCTGTGGACTGGATGGCTGAGGTGCTTGCCTGGGTTTTACCCACCCTGGCCATACTTGAAGGAAGGTGGGGAGGGGTAGGGAAGAGGTCAACGGTGGAGAGGAAAAGCTTCTTAGGGACATTGGGGTTGGAGTAGGGAGAAGGATTTGGTCTGGAGGAAGAGGGAGTAGATGTAGGAGGTGTCTGTCTGCTGTGTTTGGGTGCAGGTGCATGGGCTGGATGCTGCTGGGAGGTGGATGGCTGTTGGGGGTCTGAGTGTTTGCATTTGTGTACCTTGGGAGGGGGGGACAGACACAGTGGGAGAGGACACAGAGGACATATACCTGGATGTTGGGGTGGTGACTGCCAGTGAGGTGTGTGCTCTGATGGTTGTGCTGGTGATGGAGGTAGTGGATGAGGATGTAGTGCATGCAGGTGTGGGTGTTGACGCAACTGGGAGGGAGGTGGAGGAGGAAGAGGAGGAGGCCACAGTGGAGGCAGTGGATGTTGGTATGTCTGCATCTGAATGGTGTTTTTGTGTGTGCATGTGGGATGAAGTGTGATGCCTGTATTTGCCTGTGCCACTCTTGCATGTTGTCCTATGTGCATGCTCGTCTGCCTGTGTGCTTGGGATAGGTTGGGGTTGTGGGGAATGGGAGTGGGTAGAGGAAGTTGGAGGCGGGAGGGTGGAAACAGGGACAATGGCTGACATCAGTGAGGATTTGGCCACAGTCTATGCAATGGGACATATCCCCAACATCATTGGGGAGATTGATGGAACACATATTGCATTTGTCCCCCTCTGCAAAATGAACAGGTCTTCAGAAATCGAAAACGTTTTCCCTCAATGAGTGTGCAGATGGTGTGTTTGGCTGACCAGTACATCTCCTACGTCAATGCTAAGTATCCTAGGGCGGTGCATGATTCCTTTATCCTGAGGAATAGCAGCATCCCAAATGTGATGGGCCAACTCCAGAGGCACAGGGGGTGGCTAATAGGTGAGCCCTGGTTCCCACCCAGTGGATGTTGGTGTAAGGGTATGGTGTGGGCCATAAGGGATAGTGTGTGGCTCACAGTTGTCCAACTATATTTGCAGGTGACTCAGGTTACCCCATCCTATCATGGATACTGACCCCTGTGAGGAATCCCAGGACAAGGGCTGAGGAATGTTACAATGAGGCACATGGGCAAACAAGAAGGATCATTGAACGTACATTTGGCCTCCTGAAGGCCAGGTTCGGTGCCTCCATCTGACTGGTGGATCCCTGTGCTACTCACCCAAGAAGGTCTGTCAGATAATCATGGCATGCTGTATGTTGCACAACCTTGCATTGAGATGCCATGGGCCTTTTCTGCAGGAGGAGGAGGCTGGAGATGGCTGTGCGGCAGCAGTGGACCCTGTAGACAGTGAAGATGAGGAGGCAGAGGATGAGGATGAGGACAACAGAACTGAGGTGATATGTCAATACTTCCATTAACACACAGGTAACATAGTGTAACTCCACATTTCATTGTCAGTTTTTTGTTTCACATTGTAACTGGGAGGCTGTGATTTCCCAGTTCTATGGCCACTCACTGTACCCTTTCGCAACTCTTTATGCAGATGTTGGTGTCCCACTATCGCTCCTGGTGTGTTCACTGATGCCAACTACAGGTCTGTAGTGTAAATATTACTTTACAGTTGAATGGCAATGTTTAAACCTTGTTAATCAAATACATACTTAAATCATTTGACATACTCCCTACTTTTTTCAAGGTGTGTTTATTGCAGTGCTATAAATAAAAGGAAGAAGTGCAACGGGATGGGGTGATGATGGAGGAAAGTCCAGGGTATAGTTCCAGTCTATTTGTAGCACAGGTGCATTGCCCAAGGGGGCATAGGAAGTGGAGCAATGGCAGTTCAAGGTGGACAGGGTGACAGAGTGGGACACAAGGGTGACAATCAGGAGAGTCTCATTTCCTGGCTGGGGTCTTGGCAATAGTCTCTGGCTTCTGCCTGGTTCACAGGGAACGTTTGCGGTGGTGGTTCTCCTTCTGCAGGGGGAGGGTTACTGGTGGCCTGTTGGTCCTGAGGCGGGGCCTCCTGTCCACTAGCGGCAGCGGAGGTGGAGGGCTGTTCAGTAGACTGGCTAGTGGCAGGGGCTGGCACCTCTTCTCCGGAGACATTGGCTAGGATACCTGTGGGGATGTAAATGCAGTGTTTTTGTGTGACATTTTGTGCATGGGTGGGTTGCCCTCTATGGCTGTTATTACCCTAGCAGCTTTACCTTGTGTAGGTTATGTGGTGGGCTAGATGATTCTCTCTTGTGTGCATGCTTTAGTGATAGGTGTCCATGCAGGTCTGTGAGGGGTGGTACATTGGTGGTGCATGCAGGGCTTGGCATTGGGATGAGCGGGTTGTGATGGTGGGGTGTGTGGGAGGTGATGGAGTGATGGGACTGAGGGTGAGGGTGGGGTCATGTGATGACATGCAGGTAGGGGGGTGAAATTAGTAAAGAGTTGACTTACCAGAGTTCAGTCCTGCTACTCCTGCCAGGCCCACAGGATGCATGATTGCCAAGACTTGCTCCTCTCATGTTGTTAGTTGTGGGGGAGGAGGTGGGGGTCCACTGCCAGTTATCTGTGCTGCGAGCTGGTGTCTTGCTACAATGGAACATACCTTCCCCCGTCGGTCGTTCCACCTCTTCCTGATTTCATCCCTTGTTCTGGGGTGCTGTCACACGGCATTGACCCTGTCCACGATCCTCCGCCATAGCTCCATCTTCCTAGCAATGGATATCTGCTGCACCTGTTCGCCAAATAGCTGTTGCTCTACCTGGATGATTTCCTCCACCATGACCCTTAGCTCCTCCTCAGAGAATCTGGGGTATCGTTGTGTGCCATGGGTGTTGTGTGAGTATTGTGGTTGAGGGTGTGTAGGTTGATGTGTTGGGGTGTGGGATGCATGGCCGGCATATAGGTGATGGTGGTGTGTGTCTCTGGTCTTGTCTGTGTTCATGGTGTCTATCTCGTCACAATTGTTTGTAATGGTAAAGGGTTGTGGGTGATGTGGGTGTATGTTTTATAGTGGTGTGGGTGTGTGGGTGTGGTGTGTGTGTATAGGTGTCAGGCGTGTGTAGTTTGAATTGTCGAATGTGGTGTTGTTTTGTTTGAGTGTGTGTATTTTGAGCGCAGCGGTATGTACCGCCAATGGTTTACCGCCATTGAATGTCCGCCGTGGTGATTTGTTGGTCATAAAATGATGGGCGTAATGGTGTGGGTTTTGATACCACCAGTTTATCACTGACCTTTGGTGTGGCGGAGTTGTGTCTGTGGCTGAATAGTGACAAATCGTGTGGGTGTGTCATAATATGGTGAACAGATAGCCGCCGCCGCAACGGTGTGTTGGCGGCAGTCAGCATGGCGGTAAGCGGGATTTACTGCCAATGTGATAATGAGGGCCATAGTCATTTTGGCCAGGTAACTGAGTGGTGAGAATGAAATAGAAAGAAAACCATGTCCCTTGCATAAATGAAAGCCAAATGATGCATCATGGCATGAATGGAAGCAACTTAGATAAACATGGTACTTTTAATATCTGGGTGATTATTCAGGGTGAATACTTCCATGTGCAACTAGGAATGCTATTTGGTAGGCCCTTCCTTAACTGCACTCCAGAACCTCTTGCTTGCTTCTTTTGATTCTTCTTGTTTCTCTCAGATTTCATTGATTAGGCCATGAATAAATTTATCTTCTTGTTTTCATCCAGTCTGTCTCCTTTTTAGAAGAAATGTAGTCTGCAATCTATAATCTATAATGCTTGTTTTAGTACATGACGACTCTGTACACTCTGCTGATTTATACCGGCCTCAGTCTTGAATTTTCCAATTACTGTCTTTTAAAAATTTTGATTAGAGTATACTTTTGCAAGTTCAGAAGCTCTGTTAGACCTGTCAGGCTTAGGAAGGTCTTCCCTTAAAGATTTTCAATCATCCCTCCATTTTCCTATATTTGTTTTTGTTGGCTTAGAACTGTGTGCATTTTACCACTGCTAATTAGTGCTAAAGTGTTCACTCCCTAAAACATGGTAAAATCAGTGTACTTCTGATTGGCATATTTCTTTTACTCATACGTTTGTAATGAAGTGGTATGCTATATGAACAGGGTTAGAAAATTATATTAGGCTGGTCTTCACCCAAACCTTTTGCCTACTCACCTCCAATTGTTGTTGAAATCTATTTTGTTGGCCTTAGGACTCTGTGCACTTTACCACTCCTAATTAGTGCTAAAGTGCTGTGCTGACTCCCCTAAACATTGGTTGATTGGCATATACCTAACTGGCATATTTTAATGTATCTATAAGTCACTGGTATACCATATACTCAGGATCTGTAAATTTAATTCTAAAAATGGACCAGTAGCACTTATTGTGATGACTTTTAAGTACCCCTCCACAACTTGCCCCAGGCCTGCCATCATACCCCTGAATGTAGTGTCACACTGCCATGTCAAGTTGGCATTTAAACCCACTTAGCAAGCCTTAAATTCCCCTTTCATTATATAGAAGTCGCTCCTAAAGTAGGCCCTAGGAAGCATTAGGGCAGGGTGGTGTGGTTTTTGTAACTGTGAGGTCTACCCCTCTGATAAGATAACATTGAGGATTCCTTGTTATAGTTAATGCGATGTAATTCTGAGCAGGCAGGCGTTAAAAGTGCAAAAAAATGATGCAAAGAAATCTCTTAGATTTGTTTGTGCCATTTTTTTTTGCCTCCCTAACGGGGAAACACCCCTTTTGCATTTATTTTGGTTGGTGCAACCAAAATGTAGTGCAAAGGTTTAAAAAGTGGCGCAATGCATTCACTGGGCCACTTTTTAAATTTGGTGCAGTAAATTTGTACTCGTTGGTCCACATTAGCATGAAAAACATTATGCTAATGTGGCACAAGGAGGCGCTATGGGCTCTTAAATCTGCCCCTCAGACCGAATGTAGAAACCTTCACTGTGGCTTCATTCAGCAGTTCCCTGACAATGACATCTCCTCCTCAGACACCACTGTTTGCCTTGCCCTGCTGCTTCTCATACTTTTTTCTACAAAGTTGTTTCTAAGTCTGAAAGTGGGTGGAGACTGGGCCCAATCAACTTTATGTACTCAATCCGCTATCCATTGTGGTCGGCCATACCTTTTGACTTTGCCCCGGTCTTGCGCGACAAGATATCTGGGGTTCATGATTCGATCTTTTAAGTGCTATTTTTTACTTGACACTTTATAAAAACTCTGATTCAACCGATTGAATTTCTGGTGTCAAATATTTAATTAAATTTTACTCTATTTTTCTAAATTGGTGTGAGAGTTTTCATTTGTTGTGTTTCCACTTTAATACTGTTTAGGTGCTGCATAAATACTTTATACATTGCCTCTAAGTTTATCCTGACTGCTTTTGTTCCAAGCCTCCAGAGGGTTAACAAAAGATTAATGTAGTGACTTTTTGTGACTGTTGCTAAAGTAGAGTTCACCCCCTTTATCTGACAACCCAACTTCTACAAACACAGAATAAGAACTTTGGGGTATATTTATGAGCCCCTTTGCGATGCTCTTGCACCACGCAACGTGATGCAAGAGCGATGCAAATGAAAAGTGAGATTTATGTCACCCTGCGTGGCTTCATAAATCTCAAGTTATGTAACGCAGTGCAAAATGCTGCGTTGCATTACTCTGCCCCGGGAGGCATTTCCATGGATGTTGCATGGGTGTTCCCAAACAATATCTGTGGTTTTCAAAATGGTATGCCTTCCCGGGACAAGGAACAAGGAGAAATGCCTCTATTACTCTTGTTGTATCCTCTTTCTATGTGTGCTGCATTGTGCAGCACATGTAGAAAGAGGAAAAGACTCTCTGAATTGTCTTTGTGCAGGAAGGTGCCCCTTCCTGTACAAAAGCAATCTTGCTTGCAATGCAGACATGCTTGCACCATGGTCCAAGGGTGCCTGCATTGGTGCTAGGCAGCTCAATGTGCACCAGCGCAGGGGAAAGGACAGAAATGCTCTGTAGTGCCTTAAATACAGCACATTCCTGACCTTTTCCCGTGATGTAGCGCAACACAGGTGACTTGCTGCCCTGGACTGCACCATTTTGTGCACCCCTCAGTGCTTCCTGTGACAGCTTCCCTCTATGAGATGTTTGGACAGCCTTCAGTTACTCACTTTTGCAAAACGTCTACATCAACTACTTCTCTCAGGATTGAGGGAGGTGGCAGAGACAATGGATGAACCAGACCTGGGGCTCTGCCTCTCTTGGTATGTAGTCAGAGGTTTCAAGTTTGCCAGGGTTGCAATTGAGTAAACAGTGTACAGTAAAATGAACAATTAATATAAAGGATAAGAGCCTGCTATTTATAGCAAAACATTTTTTACTTATAATGCTGCTTACCCCACCCGCAACAGACTTACTCATCCTTAAACCCCCCCAAAACACCCTAACTTACTTTACCTTTTTTCCAACTGATCCCACCCACTCTACCTAAAGTATCCCATCCTCTCCCTCCATCAAAAAAAGACATTATTTTCAATCCCACAGCTCACCCATACCATTCTACCTGCAACAGACAAACCCTATTCCTAAATCCTAATTGATCACTATTTTCTAAATCTTGTCCAACTAGACTCCCAAACCACCTGCAACAGAACCACTTCCTCTCTAAAGAAACTACCCCTTTAAACTACCTAAACATTTGATCTGGTAGGCTGTTGTTATTGTCCTGTTTTCCCTGCCTAAGAGTATTTAGGCCCTCAAGGACATTGTGTAGGATGATCTCCATGGATTAAATGACGGGAGGGTTGTTGGTGTAACAGGCTGTTAGGGGCTTAGCGTGGTGTGGCTCGACTGTGCACAGCCATGCAGTGTATCCCAGGGTGATGGTGCTGCACTGCTGCTGACTCTTCCTCTTTATACAGGCCCTCCATACTGCAGATTGTGACTAAGACAATAATTTTGACTTCTTGCAGTTAAGCAGCTGACTCTTGCCAGGCATTTTTCTTGGGGTCTTCCTCTTCCTGGGTCTGGCCTTCAGTGGGATGAGCAGGACCATCTGGGCAAAGAAGAAAAAGCCAAAAGATTTGTACCCAAGCATGCACATAGGAGTATATTATCAGGAACTTCTTGAGTTCCTGAGAGGAACTTAGGAAGGTGGCACATGCCAGGATGCAACTCAGGAGGTGATAGTAGGTATGGGCAGGCACTGGTCAGCACAGCTTTTCTACCAATAAATTAGATGGCGCAAGGTAGAGACAGAATCATAGTAAGGGTTTAACTTAAAGAGTTAGAGTCTATACTTATGGGGCAAGCAAGGAATAATTCAACAAATTCAGCAGTTGTCAATGAGAAAGGAAGTAAGGATCAGGAGCTACTACTCGCCCCAGGCCAGCAGTCACTTGCTCTTGTTCACCGTCCCCTATCACCCTATTCCTTTGCCACATGCTCTTAACCCCTTCGCTGCCAGGCCTTTTCCCCCTCCTGTGCCAGGCCTTTTTTTGACTATTTGGGGCAGTTCGCGCTTAGGCCCTCATAACTTTTTGTCCACATAAGCTAACCAAGCCAAATTTGCGTCCTTTTTTTCCAACATCCTAGGGATTCTAGAGGTACCCAGACTTTGTGAGTTCCCTTGAAGGAGGCCAAGAAATTGGCCAAAATACAGTGAAAATTTCGTTTTTTTAAAAAAAAATTGAAAAAGTGGCTGCAGAAGAAGGCTTGTGGTTTTTCCCCTGAAAATGGCATCAACAAAGGGTTTGCGGTGCTAAACTCAGCAGCTTCCCAGCTTTCAGGAACAGGCAGACTTGAATCAGAAAACCCAATTTTTCAACACAATTTTGGCATTTTACTGGGACATACCCCATTTTTGCAATTTTTTGTGCTTTCAGCCTCCTTCCAGTCAGTGACAGAAATGGGCATGAAACCAATGCTGGATCCCAGAAACCTAAACATTTCTGAAAAGTAGACAAAATTTTGAATTCAGCAAGGGGTCATTTGTGTAGATCCTACAAGGGTTTCCTACAGAAAATAACAACTGAAAAAGAAAAATATTGAAATTAAGGTGAAAAAAACATAAATGTTTCTCTACGTTTTACTCTGTAACTTTTCCCTGCAATGTCAGATTATCGAAATCAATATACCGTTACGTCTGCTGGACTCCTCTGGTTGCGGGGATATATAGGGCTTGTAGGTTCATCAAGAACCCAAGGAACACAGAGCCAATAAAGGAGCTGCACCCTGACGTGCGTTTTCATTCTATACCGGGTATACAGCAATTCATTTGCTGAAATATAAAGAGTAAAAAATTGCTATCAACAAAACCTTTGTATTTCCAAAAAGGGCACAAGATAAGGTGTTGAGGAGCAGTGGTTATTTGCACATATCTGAATTCCGGGGTGACCAAACTAGCATGTGAATTACAGGGCATTTCTCAAATAGATGTCTTTTTTACACACTCTCCTATATTTGGAAGGAAAAAATGTAGAGAAAGACAAGGGGCAATAACACTTGTTTTGCTAATCTATGTTCCCCCAAGTCTCCCGATAAAAATGATACCTCACTTGTGTGGGTAGGCCTAGCGCCCGCGACAGGAAACACCCCAAAGCGCAACGTGGACACATCCAAATTTTTGGAAGAAAACAGAAGTGTTTTTTGCGAAGTGCCTACCTGTAGATTTTGGCCTCTAGCTCAGCCGGCACCTATGGAAACCTACCAAACCTGTGCATTTCTGAAAACTAGAGACCTAGGGGAATCCAAGGAGGGGTGACTTGTGGGGCTCGGACCAGGTTCTGTTACCCAGAATCTTTTGCAAACCTCAAAATTTGGCTAAAAAAACACATGTTCCTCACATTTCTGTGGCAGAAAGTTCTGGAATCTGAGCGGAGCCACAAATTTCCTTCCACCCAGCGTTCCCCCAAGTCTCCCGATAAAAATGATACCTCACTTGCGTGGGTAGGCCTAGCGCCCGCGACAGGAAACGCCCCAAAGCGCAACGTGGACACATCCAAAATTTTGGAAGAAAACAGAGGTGTTTTTTGCGAAGTGCCTACCTGTAGATTTTGGTCTCTAGCTCAGCCGGCACCTAGGGAAACCTACCAAACCTGTGCATTTCTGAAAACTAGAGACCTAGGGGAATCCAAGATGGGGTGACTTGCGGGGCTCGGACCAGGTTCTGTTACCCAGAATCCTTTGCAAACCTCAAAATTTGGCTAAAAAAACACATGTTCCTCACATTTCTGTGGCAGAAAGTTCTGGAATCTGAGAGGAGCCACAAATTTCCTTCCACCCAGCGTTCCCCCAAGTCTCCCTAAAAAAATGATACCTCACTTGCGTGAGTAGGCCTAGCGCCCGCGACAGAAAACGCCCCAAAGCGCAACGTGGACACATCCAAAATTTTGGAAGAAAACAGAGGTGTTTTTTGCGAAGTGCCTACCTGTAGATTTTGGCCTCTAGCTCAGCCGGCACCTAGGGAAACCTACCAAACCTGTGCATTTCTGAAAACTAGAGACCTAGGGGAATCCAAGGAGGGGTGACTTGCGGGGCTCGGACCAGGTTCTGTTACCCAGAATCCTTTGCAAACCTCAAAATGTGGCTAAAAAAACACATGTTCCTCACATTTCAGTGGCAGAAAGTTCTGGAATCTGAGAGGAGCCACAAATTTCCTTCCACCCAGTGTTCCCCTAAGTCTCTCAATAAAAATAGTACCTCACTTCTGTGCGTAGGCCTAGCGCCCACGAAAGGAAATGGCCCAAAACACAACGTGGACAGAACATATTTTTTCACAGAAAACAGAGGTGTTTTTTGCAAAGTGCCTACCTGTGGAGTTTGGCCTCTAGCTCAGCCGGCCCCGGCAGGGGGGGGGCAGAAATGCCCTAAAATAAATTTGCCCCCCCCCAGCCCCCACCCCCCCGGGAGCGACCCTTGCCTACGGGGTCGCTCCCCCTGCGTGACATTGGCGCCAAAAAACAAATCCCAGGTGCCTAGTGGTTTCTGCCCCCTTGGGGGCAGATTGACCTAAAATCGGCCAATCTGCCCCCAGTGGGGCAGAAATGGCCTAAATACAATTTGCCCCCCAGGGGAGCGACCCTTGCCTGATGGGTCGCTCCCCATCTCGAAAAAAAAAAAACAAAAAAAAAAACACAACAAAAAAATTTGCCCTGGTGCCCTGAGGGTTCTGCCCCCCCTGGGGGCAGTTCGGCCTAATAATAGGCCGATCTGCCCCCCGGGGGGGTAGAAATGGGCTAAAATAAATTTGCCCCCACAGCCCCCTCCCCCCGGGAGCGACCCTTGCCTACGGGGTCGCTCCCCCTGCGTGACATTGGCGCCAAAAAACAAATCCCAGGTGCCTAGTGATTGACCTAAAATCGGCCAATCTGCCCCCAAGGGGGGCAGAAATGGCCTAAATACAATTTGCCCCCCAGGGGAGCGACCCTTGCCTGATGGGTCGCTCCCCATCTCGAAAAAAACAAACAAACAAAAGAAAAAACACAACAAAAAAATTTGCCCTGGTGCCCTGAGGGTTCTGCCCCCCCTGGGGGCAGTTCGGCCTAATAATAGGCCAGGGGGGGCAGAAATGGCCTAAAATAAATTTGCCCCCCCCAGCCCCCACCCCCCCGGGAGCGACCCTTGCCTACGGGGTCGCTCCCCCTGCGTGACATTGGCACCAAAAAACAAATCCCCGGTGCCTAGTGGTTTCTGCCCCTTTGGGGGCAGATTGACCTAAAATCGGCCAATCTGCCCCCAAGGGGGGCAGGAATGGCATAAATACAATTTGCCCCCCAGGGGAGCGACCCTTGCCTGATGGGTCGCTCCCCATCTCGAAAAAAAAAAAAAAAAAAAAAAAAAACACAACAAAAAAATTTGCCCTGGTGCCCTGAGGGTTCTGCCCCCCCCCCTGGGGGCAGTTCGGCCTAATAATAGGCCGATCTGCCCCGAGGGGGGGCAGAAATGGCCTAAAATAAATTTCCCCTCCCCCAGCCCCTAACCCCCCCCCCGGGAGCGACCCTTGCCTACGGGGTCGCTCCCCCTGCGTGACATTGGCGCCAAACAACAAATCCCCGGTGCCTAGTGGTTTCTGCCCCCTTGGGGGCAGATTGACCTAAAATTGGCCAATCTGCCCCCAGGGGGGCAGAAATGGTCTAAATACAATGTGCCCCCCAGGGGAGCGACCCTTGCCTGATGGGTCGCTCCCCATCTCTAAAAAAAGAAAAAAAAAAAAAGAAAAAAAAACACACAAAAAAAAAAATTCCCTGGCACCTAGAGGGTTCTGCCCCCCCCCTGGGGACAGTTCGGCCTAATAATAGGCCGATCTGCCCCCCCGGGGGGGCTGAAATGGCCTAAAATAAATTTGCCCCCCCAGCCCCCACCCCACCCCGGGAGCGACCCTTGCCTACGGGGTCGCTCCCCCTGCGTGACATTGGCGCCACAAAACAAATCCCCGGTGCCTGGTGGTTTCTGCCCCCTTGGGGGCAGATTGACCTAAAATCGGCCAATCTGCCCCCAGGGGGGCAGAAATGGTATAAATACAACTTGCCCCCCAGGGGAGCGACCCTTGCCTGATGGGTCGCTCCCCATCACTGAAAAAAGAAACAACAAAAAAAAAAAAACACCAAAAAAAAATTTGCCCTGGCGCCTAGAGGTTTCTGCCCCCCCTGGGGGCAGATCGGACTAATAATAGGCCGATCTTCCCCCCAGGGGGGGCAGAAATGGCCTAAAATAAATTGCCCTCCCCCCCAGGGAGCGACCCTTGCCTAAGGGGTCGCTCCCTTTGCGTGAAATTCACGCAAAGAAAAAACTCCCTGGTGTCTAGTGGTTTCTACCCCCCTTGGGGGAAGATTGGCCTCATCAAAATAGGCCAATCTGCCCCCAAGGGGGACAGAAATGGCCAAAATATAATTATCCCCCAAGGGGAGCGACCCTTGCCTAAGGGGTCGCTCCCCACCAAAAAAAAACAAAATGAAACATAAAAAAAAAAAATACAAAAAAAATGGTCCCTGGTGCCTAGAGGTTTCTGCCCCCCCTGGGGGCAGAAAAGGCCTTTCCGAAAATATGCCCCCCCTGGGAGCGACCCTTGCCCAAGGGGTCGCTCCCTTTTGTCAATAACAATAAAAAAAAAAAAATCCCTGGTGTCTAGTGGGGTTTCAAAAGCCAGATTGCAAGCAATCTGGCTTTTGAAACCCTCGGAGAGACTTCAAAGGGAAGGAAATACGTTTCCTTCCCTTTGAAGCCCCTCCGGGCCTCCCAAGTGATTGAAAGAGAAATGCTTTTGCATTTCTTTTTCAATCGCGCTGGAAGCTCTGCTTCCAGCGCGACGAGGGAGGCCCCTGTGACTAATCAGCGCGCGCGCGCGCGCTGACGTCACAGGGGGGGGTGGGGCGGTTGGGGGTGGAAGGGGAAGGTCTTCCCCTTCCATCCCCGACATGGGGGGGGAGGGGGGTGCACGGGGGCGCGCTAGCGCGCCCCCAAGTTCCCCTGTGCCATGGACGAGATGATCTCGTCCAAGGCACAGGGGAACTGTAGCCTTGGACGAGATCATCTCGTCCAAGGCACAGAAGTGGTTAAGCATGCTCTAAAAAGGCACATATTTAGTAATATCATTACCAACCATAGTATACATGCAAATGAAAAATAAATACCTTAGCACTTTTGAAATTTTTCTTACCATTGTATCATTATGAAATATTTATGTCTACATTGAAAAATTAAACAGTCCAAAATCTGGGTAAGGGCTAGGGTGCTATTTGCTAGCAATACCATAGTGAGGAAAAAGTATGGAAAGAAATAGAAAATAGGAATCCCTAAGAAGAAAGGAGGAAACAGGCTCAAGAAATAGAAGAGAATATCAATGTTAAATTAAACACAAAGGTGTGTAGGGCTAACTTAATGAAGACTAAACTAGATATAAATGGAAATTTAGGGAAAAGTTGGGAGAATAAAAAATGAGGAAAATATAGAAGGCCATGCTGTATAAAAATAGAAATGACATTAACCATTGTCACATATTAAACTTGATTTACAAGCATCGAAGATAGACATGTCCTCAGGTGTGGTCAAAGTGGTCGCTCCAACTTGAGCCATATTCCTCCCACTCCCATTGGCCTTCTCCTTGGCCCTGACCTTATTTGTTCTTTTATGAAAACAGAACTGAAAAATACCACAGTGATTACTAGCATAGCAAATGCTTGTAAATTGATGGTCAAGTTCACTGCTTCTGTAACTTCCAAAATCATGTTCCCCTATTTAACCTCTATCCTGATTTGTTAGCTATAAACAATTGTAAATGATGTTGCTACTCCTCTCCCTCATATATTTTTGCTATCACATTAAACCTATCCAGAGAGACAAAAAACATTCACTCCATATGAGACTGTAGTGACAGAGAATTCAAGAAGTAGCCCTATATGCCACCACCCTAATACATCTCATCTTTCTTTCTCACAGTAGCCCCATCAACCAAAGCCTAATAAGAGCTGACTTCCATGCTGCCCAATGCATGCCTATGTAACCCCTTACTCATACTGTTGGACCTGGTCTTTCTTCAAGGTCTTAACCAAATAAATTGTTTGCCTTCACCTCTCCTGTTTTGTTGAATCTGTTTTTGTTGGCTTTTCGACTCACTGCACTTTACAACTGCTAACCAGTACTGCTAACCAGTATTAAAGTGCTTGTGTTCTCTCCTTTAAAAATTGTAAAACTGTCTTAGACCCAATTGGCACATTTCATTTATTTGTAAGTCCATTGTAAAGTGGTGCTACATGTATAAAGGGCTGGGAAGCAAAATACTACTGGTAGGCCTGCAGCACACAGTGAACCGTCCACTAAACTAACCCTTTTGAACATTTTTGATGCCTGTTATTTCAGCCTGTGTGCAGCTTAAAACTGTAATTTTAAGCTGGCAAAACAACCCTTTGCCAGACCTCAACCTTCTTTTTTAATTCATAGGTCACCCCCTCTGATAGGCCCAAAACAGCCCTTAGAGTACAGTGTAAGTTGGACATGTACTGTTAAATGTTACATGTGCTAGTAGTGAAACACTCTTGCATTTGTTTTTCACTACTATGAGTCCTACCTCACCAAGAGGATAGCATTGAGTTACCTTTGTACATTAATAAGTGATAACTTTTGATGGGGAACATGTATGAATATCCTGTAAAGAATTGTAATTTGAAATCCTCTTTAATGGTAAAGTCAAATTTCTTGTCCTAACCATTTGGCACCTTTAACAAGTGTCCTGGGTCAAATGACAAGGTGTACTTGGCAGTTGGCCTTTGTGCATTCCTCCTAGTAAAAATCACAAAAGGAGGACTGAGTGTTGGCAGCATAGGCCATGCTGCCCTGATGTTAGAGGGCGGAGCTGTCACCCACTATACTTGCACTTCAAAGTAGCTGCCTGAGTACACACTCAAAGAAACTCACAGAAGCATTCTGTGACTCTGGAAATCCTGGGGGCAGGGGAAAGAAAGAAATTCCAGAACCAAATGTCGGGGAAAGTCTAAAAGTTTCTTCCACTTGAAAGTTGACACCAGGTATAAATGTTGGACCCTCAGACCAATTCTTCAGATCACTTCTTGACTTGTGGAAGACTCAGAAGAAGGACTGCTCTGCTGTCCTGCTGCTGGAACGATAGCCATGTTACAGGAAGGAATGTCTGTAGCCGTCCTGCTGGAAGAGGGAAAACTGGACCTGCAACTCCACAGTGACTCCGAGGGTTAGCTGGTTAGCTCTTGTTGAGCTAAAATGGCATAAAAAGCTCCAGGGACCTGTGCCCTCCACCTGGCCTTTGCTGGAGTGAGTTCTGATCCCCAAGAGGAGCCCCTCAGGTCATGGATCCACGGCTGGCATCAGAATGTACTCCTCCTGGACAAACTGTGTCTTCCCTCAAAACCGACACAGCGTGATGCAGGGATTCACATCACAGCACCTGGCAGCTGCAGATCAGCGGCCTCATCAGAACCAATGCAGCACAATACATCTCAAACATGGTCCTCGCATTACAGCATCTTGCAGCCCCTAATTAGTAGCCTCTACGAAACCAATGCAGTGCAACACTTCTAGATGCAGCACTTTTCAGCACAGTATTTCACAGCTCCTGATCTGCAGCCACCTCAGAACAGACATTATCTGCAGCTCTATCAGAACTTACAAAACTTGACACAGTGTGACGCAGGACTTCGCATCTCAGTCCACGTGCAACCAGGTACACTGTCCAGTGGGCCAAATTCAATACTGTACCCTGCCCATGCTTTATCACGGTTCACATTTATTTGTGTCTTTTTCCTGGTCCAACACAACCAGATAAACCAGTTGGTGTCTATTTGAGTGCTGCATAAATATTTTACACATTGCCTCTAAGATAGGCCTGACTGCCTTTATGCAAAGGTACCAGAGGGTTAAGCACAGGTTATTTAATGATTTTCTGTGGTTCACCCTGCCAAGGATTGTGATTATTACTAAATTCACCCCCTCAACCAATATTCCAATTCCTCAAAAAACATTTATTAAATTATAGTGCCAGGCATGATTTGACAAACACTCCTCACAAACTCCCTGACATTACCCAATAATCATTCAGGTTGCAAAGCTCTCCCATTACCTTTTTTTATTTCATATATATTTCCTATGTTCTTTTGTATGAGGAACTACATGTGTTTCAACATCTCCACTGTTTTCAAATGCTTTGCAGTTACGACACCTGAAAAAGCCATGCAAGAAATGTACCCATAAGGTCAGAATCTCAATAACCTTTTTCCCATAAAGGACAGCAGTTCCCTTGAAGGTACAAAACGTTTGGTGGACTGCCACTGTCAGTTTTACCAGTAATTCACCAAACTTTAAACTTTTTTGTTTTCAGAAGCAAACTCCAAAATATTTTTTTTCTTCTGCAACACTTTTTATTTTTCTAAATCCCACATGCTGGGAGTTTTCACACGGCTTGGAGATCGTTATTTTTTTTCTGTCCCTCACTGCCATGTTTTGTCTAGCGGTGCAGACAGGAAAAAACAGCATAACAATGTCCACCCTAAATAGGACAGATGGTGCATCGTCCTTCCTTTGACGGCCCCTTCTGCTTCGGACCATCAGAGAAAGCTTTCCATTGACAGAGTAAATGAAGTCTCCATCGGCATGCAACTGGTGGTTTGTTCATCTCTAAAAGAGAAGGGCAGAACAAGGGTTTGGCAGCCAGGGAACTCTGTTGTGTATATGAAGTTCTATGTCAAACTGTAAATCAGGCCCTAAGTTTCAAAGCAGTAGTTTTGGCTTGATTAACGCTTTCCTTTGGACTTAGATGAAATTCTGTGAAAAGTGTTGAGAAAGTGGAGTGCAATGGGGCAAGGTTACAGGAGTTGTCGAAGGATGGAGCTTTGTTGACGAATTGTCTTGGTTGAAACCATGGTTAGATGTTTGTGTTAGGACTTAGTCACCAAAAAGGAAGTAGAAAATCTCAAGCAGGATCAGGCAGAGGGCTATAGAGGGAGACAGTTTCACAAGACCTTGTGCTAGGGGTGGGGAAAGAATTCTGCTCTGCTTGCAGAGTTTGCAGAGTTTTCCCCACTCTTTGTGGAGTGCAGAGTTTTGAAAAACTCTGCGAAGTGATACAGCACAGAGTTTTTTCCCTCGCTTGCGCTCGCCAATGTTAATTTTGCAAGCAAGAGAAATTTCTAAGTTGGTACCCTCTGGCGCTCCATGTGATGTTGTTCGCCCTGATTTCCTGTGCTGAAAATCAGTGCGAACAGTGGGACTTACCCAAACTCTGAATCTCAGGGAACTTCTCGTAGCGGGCTGAGTTATTTTGGGCACTTTGAGGAGTTCTATGTTGCAGAACTCTATGAACTCCACCCAGGTGTGCCTTATACTCCATTGGTGAAGGACTGCTGAAAAGGATTTCCTGCTACAGAGAAGAACATAAAGGAAGAAGCCGCAAAGTCACTCCAACCAGCGATATACCTTGGGCAGATAGGCAAACAGATTGGTCCTGGTCTCCTGCTGGTACTCAGAGCACTTTTTGCCCAAAATTTGTCCGCCTTCAGATCTGGGATTTGGCCATCTGGGCACCTTGAACACCACAACCAAGGAACCAGGACTAGTGGGATACCTTTTGAGGGTTCAGGACTCACCCGAACTAGGTCCAGGTGTGGGTTCAAGATGGTGAGAGCCTTTTATGTCCCTGTGGCTCTAAACAGGAGGCCAGAAAACTAGCGCTTGGAGTCACTTCTGGTGGTTCTGAGTACAGAGGAAGAAGTAGGGCTCAACAGCAGGGTTGGCCTCTGAGGGTTGAAAGCTCTAGGCAGCAAAGCAGTCCTACCATGTACGGCATAGTGCACAGCAGGCCAAAGCAGCAGGCACTTTTCTGAGAGTCAGTGGGTCCAGTAGTGAACTGAAGAGTGGGTCTGAAGGTCCTATTTGTAGACCCTCGAGCCCTCCTTCTGGAAGGTGGGAGAAGTGCATGGAATTTCCTGACTCCAATAACCTGTCTCCTAGCTGGCTGCAGTGACAAAGGAGGGGTTTTAGGCCTTTTTGTGAAAGTAGAGCATAGTCTATTCAGATGTAAGTAGGACTAGGCTCAGCTCCGCCCACCATCCTGCCAGCAGGTGCCCCACTGAGGCACAGTTAATCCCTCTATTGTGTGATTGTCTGGTAGGAATTCACAAAATCTGTCAGTTACGCTGAGACATCTGACCTAAGATAGGCTGGAGGCACAAAGATAAGGGAAGTGGCATGTTCAAAATTGTAATGAAAAATCTAACTTTACCTTTAAAGAAGACATACCATTACAATTTCATAGATACCAAAACACGATATATCTACCTGCCCCCAATTAGGTTACAACTCAATAAATCTAATAAGGAATCCCCAATGTTATCCTATGGGAGCGGTAGGCCTCACAGTAGTAAAATCAAATTTAGGAGTTTGTCACTACTAGGATATGTAAATCTTAAAGGTACATGCCCAAACTTTTAAGTACACAGCACCCTGTCATGTAGGCTACCTAGGGTCTACCTTAGGGGTAATTTATATGTAATAAAAGGGGAGTTTAAGGCTTGGCAAGGGGGTTTAAAAGGCAAGTTGACATGACAGTTTAAAACTGCACTCATGTCAATTGGGTATGAGCCAATGAAACCATGTTTAGATGCACGAGCACAAGCACTTAACACTGCTTAGGAGTGGTAGATTGCACAGTCCTGAGACCAGCAAAAATTAATTCAGCAAAAAGTGGAGGGAAAAATGTAAAAGTTTGGGGGTGACCTTGCAGAGAGGGCCAGGTCAAACAGAGTTGATTCATGACAAGTCTCCCCTTTGTTTGACAAGCATTAAAAATCAATCAAAAGATCTAGTAGGAGAGCTTATTCTATTCTCCTCTCCTGTTGTAGCGTTTTGGCTGCTAGATATTTGCAAGCAAGGCAGATTGTATTGAATTTCTAATTCTAGCATAATCCAAAATAGTTTAACATGATCACTTTCATACACTTAAATGTGGTGAAGCACCTTTAATTGTGCAACTCCTATGACCTATTTTTTGCTTTTATTTGTTCATGCTTCTGTGTCAGCTGTTGGTGCTGCTGTGGCTGTGCATGAATGAACTGTGAGGGAAGATCAGGTACATTACAAGCAGGTTTCATAAGGAAGGGATGTGGAGCAGGTAAGTTTCCTCCAGCCGGTGCCTGAAAGCCAAACAACTGGGTAAGAGGTGTTTCTTTGTTTAAAGACAACAGCACCCAAGACAACCACTATATTCACATATCACAGTAATCCAGCAGAAGGTGATATTCTGGTGGGATTTTGGGAAAACTCACCGTACCATTGGAATGAGGAAGTCAGGGTGTGTGCTCCTGTCTCCTATGGGGTTTGTTTGAATTAGTGCATTGAGAGGTTGAATGTGGCAAGTTTTCTGTCTGGTGGCATGTGTTCAGGTTGAAATTCATGGCCATTGGTATGGGGGCACAGGGTTCCAGTTATAAGTGTATAACTCCAAGAGGACCACAGTGGTATAATACAAAGTGGTTGATAAGATATGAACAGATCTCACAGTCCATTATAAACAGTACCCTGGACATATAGATGTGAACACAATAAGGTGACACAATATAGTACCAAGAATCACCAATATTTTGAGAATCGCAAACAAAAGGAAAGGGAGCTTTATGAAAAAAACAAGCATCATATATGTGTTTGCATATATTTCCTTCATACCCTACTACTAAATGCCAATAGATAATAATCAGGACTAATGAACAATGTATTACAAAAGCTGCATACCTGAATTTTCCACGCTTGCATAGCCCATATATATTGTGCTGGGCTGTATTAGGGAAGATGCCAGATGTCCTAGGAGGTGAGGCTTTTTGATGACTCATCCCTCTCTGCCAGCAATGCACCCTTTTATGCATTGGTTTTGACTGAAAAGGAGAGTGATTCAGAAGGAGTTCTTGTGATCATGATGAATGTGAGAAAAATAGTGCGAGAATTCTTGGTAAAAATATAATCACTGACCTCTTAACTTAGTCTTTTCATGCCTTATTCAAAGGAAGGGAGTACTAGATATTATTAGGTAATAATTATAGCACATGTGTACTGTATACAGAAAATGTGGATACACTATTGTTTAGAGTGCATGCTTATAATAAAAACATGTGTAGCATTATAACATAATGTATGGCAAGATAACAAATGAGCAGGGTTAATGTGTTAGAAGTCAGGGTCATAAGCCAGAGGTCATAGGTCATGTTGCCACATGTAAATAGAAAATAGTAGTGTACACACAACAGCTCTAGGACAATAGTGGAGCATAGAAAACACCATACCAAAAATGGGCATGCAGCTTCTTGAAACATGGACAATGATAAAGACCTAACTGATAAATCAGCTATAAAGCAAGAAACAAAAAAAAGGTTTGGGTTTCATTGGAGTTGCATGCCTGAAAGTAATGGTATATTGGCATAAAACATTGACGTTTTGAACATGCTTTAACACATAAGTCTTTGATATCAAAGTGGTTGAACTCCACACAATCTAAGCCTGCATCAGTCAGTATTTAATTTGAACAACCTGAACCACTGAAGGGAAAGACATCAGTAGTGGAGATGCAGGTGAGAAAGTCAAGGACTCCTCAAGGCTCCACAGTGACATGTGCATAATTATAGAGTATGGTTATGCCAGAAAAATAGCATTAAAAAGGACAGGTCTTTACTTATTTTCTGGAAACTAAGGTTATTATTGGTCTTTTTGGTGCAGAACCAACATATTCCAAAGCCGTGCTCACAGGTAAGGAAAATCACACTATTCCAGAAGTTTTTCTGGGCATACTGATGACCACTGGGGTATTAAGGGCAGAGAATCTATGATTGCTGGAATTAAGATGGAGATTGAAACTGATTCCAATGAAGACCAGCCTGTCCTCTGAGTTGCTGAGGTGCCTTAGACATTGAGTATTTCTTTACTGGGAGCCCACAAAGAGTTTTAAGACACAAAAGCGAATGAACAAGAGGAGGGAGGTTTAAGAATGAGCTGTGCAGCCCAGTTTTGGACTACTTGAGGATGGTACATAAAATAGCTAGGTAAGCCTAGACACACGTACTTTCCATAATACAATCAAGATGTTAATACATTGTATATCACTATGCATCTGAACTAGTCAGAGTCAGAGAGAGGAGGAAGGAATGTCTTCAGTAAACATGCATGATTAACCTTTTTATTAAAAGATAGTTTGTTGTTTAGAAAAAACTGCTTTTTGGCTGAAGTCAAATGCGCTGGTTATTGTCCCAATTCTGAGACCCACTATTCTGTTTAAAGAGTAATACCTCAGTTGTATTGCCATTATTCTTGAACCGTTTCTTCTGTATCAAAGACACATCACTCATGCAGGATAGGAAACAAGTTCTCAGAAAATAAGATGATGATTTGAGTGTTATCAGCATCTGATACATGAAGGAGCAAATCAGAGATGCAAGAAAAAGAAGGTAAATATTAAAAAGAGTGGGAGTAATGAAAGAACCCTGAAGAATACTATATTTAGGGGCAGATTTATGAAAAGTGCTGTTACACCCAGTGCAGCACCACTTTTCTTGTGCCCCTTAGCGCTCCTCTAATGCCACAATGTGTGTCCGTGTATAAAATACAGTGCACCATGGTGGTAGTCAGGGGTACTAGGACATAATTTGTTGTGCTAGTCTGGTGCTTTGCAGGATTGGCATAAAAAATGTTGATGCTAATCCTGCAAAGCACCCAGAGGCCCATTGAAAATAATGGGAGCCTCTCTTTAATGCCTGCTCTTAGCAGACGGTAAAAATACAGATAAAAATGACGCAAAGAAAGCTCTTAAATTTCAGGCTTTCAAGAAGTATTGTGTGGTTGACAGTAATGAATGTGGCTGATATATCTAATAAGAAGAGTGCAGCAGAAAAGCCCTAATCCAGACTCATTCTAATGCAATCTGTGGCTGCACCCAGAGCTGCCAATGTCTATGGAGTGGTCAGAAACCTGCATGTGAGCTATCAAGTAGTTCATTGGTTTTGAGATGAGATAGGATCTGCTGATTGAAGGTTTAATCAATGATTTTGAAAGAAAGGGGTAAGAATGAAATGGGTCAGTAGTTACTGAGCACTGTGGGCTCAGATGAAGGATTTTTCATTAAAGTAACAATGTAAGTTTGTTTCCATAAATCCGGATCAGTTGCCGATTTAATGGATTTATTCCATAGGTCACTGTGTATTAAAAAGGAAGCTTCCAGGACCGAATGACACGGTCTGAGTTCAAAATATTTTTGTCAACCTACTTTGAGGTCATAAATATCTCAGTAGTCTCCACACTTTTCAAATAGCATTAAATTAATTTCCTTATAGCAAAATTAAATCCACTTAAAACCAAATGATAGTGCTGTAGTAAAATCAGTTTTTATTGAGATCATCAACCTGTTAGAAATGGCCTTTTTGCAAGGTCATCCCCAAACGTTTTGCCTTCCTCCTTCTCTTTTTCAGACCTCATTTTTGCTGGCTTTAGGACTCTGCGCACTTTACCACTGCTATTCAGTGGTAAAGTGCACATGCTCTCTCCTTAAAACATGGTGACATTGGCTCCTACCCAATTGGCTTATTTAATTTACTTGTAAGTCCCCAGTCAAGTGCACTACCTGTGCCCAGGGCCTGTAAATTAAATGCTACTAGTGGGCTGCAGCACTGGTTGTGCAACCCACATAAGTAGCCCCCTAACCATGTCTTAGGCCTGCCTCTACAGTGCCTGTGTGTGCAGTTTCACTGCCACTTCGACTTGGCATTTAACAGTACTTGCCAAGCCTTCAGCTCCCTTTTTTCTACATATAAGCCACCCCTAAGGTATGCCCTAGGTAGCCCAAAGGGCAGGGTGGTATGTAGGTAAAAAGCAGGACATGAACATATGTGTTCTGTTTGTCCTGGTAGTGTAAAACTCCAAAATTCGTTTTTACACAGCTGTGAGGCCTGCTCCTTTCATAGGATAGCATTAGGGCTACCCTCATATACTGTTTGAGAGGTAGATCCTGATCTGAAAGGAGTAGCCAGGTCATGTTTAGTATGGCCAGAATGGTGATACAGAATCCTGCTTGTTGGTGAAGTTGGATTTTATATCACTATTTTACAAATGCTACTTTTAGAAAGTGAGCATTTCTCTACAATTAAATCCTTCAGTGCCTTCCAATCCATGTCTGGCTAGGTTTAGTTGACAGCTCCCTTGTGCATTCACCCAGACACAGCCCAAACACAGGATACTCAGCCTCACTTGTATACATCTGCATTTTGAATGGGTCTTCCTGGGCTGGGAGAGTAGAGGGCCTGACACTTACATGTCAAAGGATAGTAGCCTGCCCTCACACAAAGGACTGCCACATCACCTACTGGGACCCTGGCAGACAGGATGGAACTGAACGGGGACCTTGTGCACTTCTAAGCCACTCTTTGAAATCTCCCCCACTTCAAAGGCACATTTGGGTATTTAATCCGGGTCTCTGACCCTACCACTTCAGACACTTCTTGACAAGACATTCTTGTCACAGACACTTATTGGAGAAGAGAACCTGAACCAGAACCTGCAACCTGCCAAGAAGAACTGCCTGGCTGCCCAAAAGACTCACCTGACTGCTTTCTGTGAAGGACTGCTGCCTTGCTGTTGCCCTGCTGCCTTGCTGCTCTCTGGCTGGGCTGAGAAGTCCTCTCCAGGGCCTGGATAGAGCTTGCCTCCTGTTCCCTGAAGTCTCAGGACCAAAAAGACTTCATCTCTACAAGAGAACTCCCGGTGCGGCGAAAATCGATGCACAGCCTGCCAGAAAGGACACACAGCCTGCATCGCTGTGAAAAATGTACCGCACTCCAAACCGGAACAACGCAGCCTGACTTTACAATGAGAAGATCGACGCAGCGCCAGCGTAGCGACTGTAAATTTGACGCACGGCCCACTGGATCGGTGCACAGCCGAGCCGGAATGACGCAGCCCGACTTCCAGAGAGGAATTAACGCAGCGCCTGCCGTGCTGTAGAAATTTCCACACAACGTCCACCGGATTGATGCAGCCCCTGTGACTTCATCCTGTCAGTGTCTGATTTCAACGCATCGTCCCCGGGGTGTCCGAAAACCCCGCAACCTGTTGAGGATCCATGACCGAGCGCCGGTAATCGACGCAAAGTCCTCCCTGCGTGAAAAATAAATAACCAATCGCTATGTGCGGCCTGAGAAATCGACATATACCTCCCTGTTTTCCATGCATCTCCTACTCTGCGGTTCTTTGCAGAGATTTTGAACGCAAACAGGTACTTTGTGCTTGCAAGAGACATTTATTGCTTTTAAGAGACTAAAGACACTTTATATCATTTTTACAGTGATATCTCAAAATATACTTATTGCATTTTTAATTGTTTTGACCTGCATCTTATCAGATAAATAGTATACATTTTTCCAACCACTGTGTGGTGTATTTTTGTGGTGTTCTACTGTGTTATTGCATGATTTATTGAACAAATGCTTTAGACATTGCATTCTAAATTAAGCCTGACTGCTCAGTGCCAAGCTACCAAAGGGTGGGCACAGGTTAATTTGGATTGTGTGTGACTTACCCCGACTAGAGTGAGGATCCTTGCTTTGACAGGGGTTAACCTGACTGCCAACCAAAGACCCCATTTCTAACACAACCTTATTGCGAGTACGAATCGGGGAGGCTGAATATGGATGTGTCAATATGGTGGAACTGTTGATACCGGAATACAACGGTTCTTCATAAACTAACATTGGAATTTGCATTGTAATGGATATTTTCTATCCACAATTTGATAAGCCCAGAAGAAGAGAATCATACTTTGAAACACCTGTTGGCTATTGTTATGGTGATCTCAATAAAAAGTGACCGAGATATTTTTGTACCTCCAAATAGGTTGACACAATGATATGGACAAGGATCACTCAGTGAGCTTGATTTGACAGAAGAAATTATCAATTTGACCTCTCTTGGAAAAGGCTGTGAAACTGGACAGAGAAGTTGGGTGGGGGAGATTAGACTGTGGCAGAGAAGTCAGACTAGAGTATGTCATGGGAAGGATAGGAAACTTTGGATGCAAATCTGAGATCTTGTTGGCAAAGAAAGATGACATTAAAAAAATGAAAAAATGTTACGTGACTATTCAATTTTGTTAGCACAGTATGCTTTATTTCCAATAACAATAAGCTGGTGGTATTCCTTTTGAAGTGAATGGTCTAGCTTTAGTGTCTGGAAAATAGCTAGTGCCCCAAAGTTGTTGCAGTTTTTTGCACCAGCTTTTTGTGATCCTCAGATCTTCAAGATACCAAGTGGCTGAAAGATGTTTATTATGGGAGCAGAGGGAGATAACGGTGATAATTAGCATCTACATAAGCATCTAGCCAGATGTTAAAAACTATTTATTAGAAAAAGATATCAGCATTTGGCCAAGCTGAAAGGGCAAAGAGGAAGTTTGTAAGGTTGTCTTTGTTGAACTCTAATTGAATGATTCAAAATAGTACTTTAAAGTGGTCTGACAAAGTCAGAGGAAAATGAAGAAAGGAATCCCTATGGTTGGAGAAGATAAAGTCTAATAGATGCCCTGAGAAATTAGTCGGGGTTTTAAAAATAACTTGGAGCCCAAAGTTCCCAGCTGTCTCTTGATAGGCAGTCAAAGTTGGGCTAGAGAGATTTTCAAAGTGGATATTCAAGTCGTGTGAGCCCAAAACATTTGTATAGTTTCATATTTGAGGGGCAAGCAGATCCATACAATAATTCATTTAATTGAGTTTGGGGTCAGCTGGACGATAAACAAAAGTTCTTGAAAAGGATGTTTTATGCTAACTTTAAAGACAATATCAATGAATCTCTGACCATGAAAAAGAGATTGTTAAAAGTAGCTCAGTTGACATGGAAGCTGTAGAGGATTTCCAGACCACCCCCCTTGTTTGACTTGAAAGTTAAGCTCCTGGATGGAATATCCTAAAATCTTGAGAGATAACAGAAGCAAAATCTGGATTACACAACCAGGTTTTAGTTAAAAATAGCACATCAGGAGATGACATTGAATATGCCATCTTGGTGCTTGGTAGAGGATGTAACATTTATTTGAAAAGAATTAGGGGAAAGTTTTTTACTAGGTATAATAATATTCATGGTAGACTGTTTGAGCAGAGTACAGGTTAGTGAAGAGTAGAGGCAAGCTTTACAAAGAATGGGGCCTCATAGGATGAGAAGGTAAATATTGTAACTGTGGCAGGACCTACGTTTAATATTAAGCAGGTGCAGCTCCATGGCAATGTAAGTATAGAGCAGTAGGCAATGAGGTCCTAGTGCCAAAGTGCAGTACAGGTGCAGACGGGTGCAGAAAAGCTTGCCTCTGACATGCATTTGGCACACCTTTTGCTTGTGTATGCTGTGCATATGTGCATCTCCATTGTTTAAATAAGACACCACTGGGTCCAGAGGGCATTGCTAGATGGGTGCTGAGAGAGCAGAGAAAACAGGTGTGGGAAAGTAAAAATCAAATTGGAACCCAACCGCTCCCATAATCAATACTAAAAAAAGAACTACCTTTTAAATTTAAGGTGTGAAAGGAGGCAATACAGAAAATAAGTAAAAAGTGAGACTCCACCTGCTACGAGCTTTAGTGAGCTGGAATTACACTAAAATTACAAGAAACACAAACACAAAGCCCAAGAAGACTATCACGTGCAAAATTAATCTGTGGAGATGAAGAAACTGACTGACTGTGAGACACAAGATGTATGAGCAACCACACAGCTAAAGTAAATCACCATTGGAGGCACAGCTACAGAGTGTAATGAAAACAGGTGCCAGGAGCGTCAAAATCAAATTGGAGCCCAGTTGGTCCTGTTCAAATTTCTAAGCTGCCTTAGTGATTTGTAACTACTGAAAAAGAAAGAAAAAAAACATTCAAATAATTAGATGAAATGAGAGGCTGAGCTAGTGACTTAAGTACATTAAGGTTTATTTCATGTGATCTAGTTTTACAATACATATTTATTATTTACTTTTCAATAGCAATTTGAGAATAAAAATTGTTTGTGATGCAACCACTGCACGTGCAATGTCTTTAGAGTGGTGTAGAATGCAGGATAACATCCCTTTTTCCATAATTTGTATCATTCTTAAAAATCACATTTTACTGGACAGCATCTTCATGAGGGCAGCTTTAACTTCCTGGTTCCTTAGACTATATATTATTGGGTTCATCAATGGTGAAACAATAGCATATATGAGAGACACTACTTTATCTTTGTCAGCAGTGGCATTGAGGGCTGGACGTATATGGGCATAGAAAATGCCTCCATAGAATAAGGTAACAACCATGAGGTGGGAGCTGCATGTAGAGAAGACCTTCCTTTTGTTGGTGGCTGAACAGATCTTTGCAATGGAGGACAGTATGCATGTGTAAGAAAGGACAATAAGAAGAAAGCAGAACATGCCAAAAAACATATCAGCAGCAAATATGACAAATCCAATAATACGGGTATCAGAGGAAGAAACCTTGAGGATTGGTGGGATTTCACAGAAGAAGTGGTCTAGTGTAATCCTTCCACAGAAAGAAAGCCTAGTGATAAGGAGGGTGAGGGTAATGGCGGAAACTAAGCCAACACACCACATTGTAGCCACAGTAATGATACAGAACCTTATACTCATAATCCTGGAGTAGTGCAGTGGGTTGCAGATAGCCACATACCTATCAAAAGCCATACATGCCAGCATGAGGAGCTCTGTACTCAGAAAGCATACCAAAAGAAAAAGTTGTGTAATGCAGCTTGAGTAGGAGATAGACCTTGCCTTTGAGGCCAGGGACTCCAGCATCTTGGGGATGATAGATGAGGCGCAGCAGATGTCCAAGATGGCAAGATTTCCCAGGAAAAAGTACATTGGTGTATGTAGATGAGTATCTGCAATTATGGTGGTCATAATCAAAAGGTTACCCAGCAGAGCTATCAAGTAGATTAGAAGGAGGAAGATGAAAAACGTTGACTGAAACTCTGGGTGATTGGAGAAGCCAAGCATAAAGAACTCGGAGGCAGGTGTTACGTTCAGCTCTTTTACTGGTGTATGATTCATCATATTAAGCTCTGAAATCAAAAAAATGAAGGCTGCTGTAAGTTATTAAGAAGCAACCCTTAATAATATGTGCCCTTACAAACATTGGTACTGATCATCAACTCATGCACTGATTGCCATTTATCAAAAAAAAGCATTATCCTTAATTGCACTTTTTGTCCCTTCATTGACTTCAAACAATTTCACTACAGACTGTTTGGCATTAAGACACATTGCAGAGAACAATGAGATATGCATAAATCAGCAAATGAGTGCAACATGTCATATTTTGCTTGAGCCAGGTAATATCAAGAGAAAACACAAAGTGCTCCAGTTCTGGAGTAGGAAAGTGTTGGGAAAAGGAGAGATCACCGGGTATGGCAAAAGAAGGAGAAATAAGGGGTCAGGAGGTAGAGGGTATTGTGAGAGGCACAACGTATTTTTAAGTGCCATAAGCATAAATGCTACTTGCATATAGCTCTAGATCAGCAAGCTTGCCATCTTTAAAACAGATGAAGGATTATGAGTACAGAGGTATTCTGAGGGATAATGAGGTTTGGACCTTCAAGGTAGAATATGAATAGGTGAATCTTTAATACTTTACTGAAAGTTAAGGTTTTCTGTACTGTTCTCAGGTTGAGGCAGAGAGTTCCTGGATCTAGAGTTGGAGCCAAAAAAGGATTGCTTCAGGGCATCAGAGGATTTAAGTGCTTCCAGGATGAGAGTTCTTTTACTCCTTGATTATCTAGAGCCCCCTAAAAAGAGCATGAGGTATGCCAAGTAGCTGGCTGGGCCTTAGTGTAGTGCTTTGTAGGTTAAATAACATTCTTTGAACTTGACTCTGGCATCAAGTGGCGGCAAATTAAGTTCTTTCACTATTGGAGAGATGTGGTCAAACTTTTTACTCTTCATGATGAGGCATAATGTGGAGTCAAAACCAGCTTTAAAAAGGGATAGCATTGAACCCAGTAGGCCAAGAAGTATGGCATTTTCATTCTATTGTGGATATCACAAGATTGTGGGAAGTAACACTGAGCTGATTGAAGGAGAGTTGGTGTTTTATTTTCTTTAGCAGGTACAGTTGAATATTAGTTGGTCACATTAATTTATGTATGTGGTGAGACATAGGGGCATATGTGTACTCTGTTTGCGCTGAATTAGCATCATTTGTTTTTTACACTAATTCTGTGCAAAGTTAACTCCATATTTATATTTTGGCTCTAGACATGTTTAGCACCAAAATATTGGAGTTAAAGTAATTTTTTGCCTGCAGAAAACTACCTTGCATCAATGAGATGCAAGGTAGGCGTTCCTGGTCAAAAAATGAAGATATGGCCTCAAAACCATATTTATCCCCCTGTGCTAAAATCAAGCACAGTGGGCTGTGAGCCTTAAATAATGGTGCTAAGCTTGCTTAGTGCTATTATTTAATGTCTGGTCAGGGCAGGCATTAAGGGACCTGCGGGCCATGGAAAGAGCCAACAGGTGCCCTTCCCTAGCCCCCTGGACACTCCCACCCACACCAGAGGGACAGCAGAGGATGGGGGGCCCCATCCCAAGTAAGAATAGGTGAGTAGAGATAAGTATTTTTAATTATTTTTTGTAGTGCCATAGGGGGGCCAAACTTGGGCCCCCCTACATGGCACTGGGCCCAATGGCCATGCCCAGGGGACATATGTCCCCTGGCCATGGCCATTGGGGTGGTGGGCATGACTCTTGTCTTAACTAAGACAGGAGTTGTGTCCATGGGGTTTTAACATCAGAAAATTATGCTAGTCTTCTTAGAGGCATTATTTATGCCTCTGCCCATACTAGCGTCATCCTTTGATGCTAAACCCCCTACTCCCCCATGCCTCCCCCACCTGACTAATGTCCTTTTTTATGACGCTAGCCGGGCCTTGCCTCCGGCTACCATCATACCATAAATATGATGCCCGGCCGGCGTCTTGGGATGGCGCTAGCCGGCGGTATACTTTTCGACATTAAACTGCGTTAGCACAGTTTAGCATCAAAAAGTTTAAATCAGGGCCATAGTGAGTGAAGAGTAAATGGTAAATCCTTGCCTTCTGTGCTTGGACAAGTCTGATTTGAGACAGTTCAAAGATCAGGACAGGGTAGTTTTGTGATTGGATTTGCAAGATAGAAGAAGGAATCCAGTTTTTATGGGGTTCAGTTTCAAGCAGAGAGTGTTCATCCAGTTGTCAATTCCCTTTGGACCATTTCATAGAGTATAGATATTGTGGACAGATGAAGCTTCAAGTAAAATTGTTATTGCCATAAGGAGGCTGTCTCGGCCTCCCATTTTGGCCTATAAGACCAAGATGCCATGAATTGTTTCATATGGAACAGATTTGTTGGAATTGGTGGGTGGAAATATGTAACACTATAGAAGGTTGTAGGAATCTACCAGGTATTATCATATTTGTACATAGATGGACGATGCTACTCTATCATTGTCTTAGGCAATAAGTGCAAAAGTTCATGAATAAATATGTGAGAACATAGTTGATTTGTATAGTTTATATAAGTCTAAATAAGTTGTGCATTAAATATCAGTAAATTGAAGACAAGGCCCTTATTTAGAGGGTATGGCTTCCTGTCCCCTGGCAATGACTGCCTTCCAAATATAGAGACTCCTTCTTTCCTTCTAACAGCACTTGCAACTATGATATTAGGGTCAATTAGTTTGTTAGGGGGACAACACTCATGAACTTTAACCTCAACCTTTTACATTCTGGAGCTAATGCATGTTCACTTCATTTGACCAACTACCACTACTACATTAGAAAAAGAAAGACCATGATTGGAAAAGTCCCTTTACATTATTGGCTGTGGCTCCTACTGGCAGTAGGACATCCAGCGCTAAGTAAAAAGAGACAGCCCATTATATAATGCCAACCAATAACTCTCTAGTGTGAAAATCCCACTGGTGGGTACCTCTGTCATTAAATAGTACAAAAGGGACATGAGGATATGAAAACATTTTCATGAGTGCTTTGCCATAACGATAAAGTCAAAAGGTCTGTTGTGCCTTTTTACTCACATGCCTAGGAACAGAACAACTGCCTAATGCAATTTCTCTCTATCTAGTGAACTAAGAATATACTCCAGCCAAAGTTGATGTTATTATTCCATAATAAGGCTGACGTCTTTTGTGAAACAGAGTCTTTTACTGATATTTTACATTAAAAAAACATAGAAATTCAGCTGTTATAGTTTGAGTTATAATACGTAACAATAACTTGTGCCCTGAGGTAACTATAACTTGTGCCCCACCATTCACTGTTTTCTCATAAATAATGTTTATGCAAATGTTACAGTGCTATTACCAATGATGTCATAGAAAATGTCATGAGTGATCTAATATTTGGTATATTTAGCATGGTATATGGTGAGGGTACTTCAAAGTGGTAATCTGCCCTATTTTTACATATAGGTCACCTCTAAGGACCCCCCCCGTGCCCCATGGGTAGGGTGCCATGTAACTAGAAGCAGGAGCACTATAAAAGATGTTTAGTATGCCCTGGTGAGGGAAAAACTGCCCATTTATTATTCGCCGTTGTAGATACTAAGCTCCATAGGCTAACATTGGAAGGAGCTACAACTGTCATTTAATGACTCTAAAGATTGGTAATGATACATCCAACAGCTTGTCACTGTTGAACTTGCCAATACAGAAGAAAAGTTGTAGCATTTTATTTTTCTGTGAGCCACAATGAAAGCTTCTAACAGCCTCTCTTGATTAGTCAGCCTTACTAGGCTTATCCAAGCCTCTTTTTTAAGGTGATCAGTGGCCTGCATAGAGCATAGGTTACCTGGTGGGAGGAACTCTGCGGCTGCAGAGAACAGACTGGAATGCTGCAAATGTGCCTGTGAATTTTTTCTTACCCATTTAAGTTTGTGCTGTGTAGAATAAGCAGTTTGGTCTGACCTCCCATCCCAGTGCTCCAAAGGACAGGAGTGTTGGATGGTGGATTATTAAACTTAAACTCTTTGGCGAAGGGATCCACATTCACCAAAGTGGATCCCCACCACCAGTAATAAGGCCTCCAGTGCAATATAAGATCCAGAACAATGGCTGGATAAATCAAACTGGTCTTCAAAGAGACCAGCACAGTAAGGAATGCCAGCCAGTCCTACCCCCTCTTCCTGTAACCCCAGTCAGATGGCAGCCCCAGGATTGGAATTTGCAGAAGGTCTGGAGGGGAAATCTTAATGGAATGTGCTATACCAGTGGGTTGGTATAGTCAAGTCTTGCTCCTCTGGAGAGGAAGAGAGGAATCCCCCATCTTGAATTTTTAAAGTGCAACACTTTGTGGGAGAAGTATTGAGAAGTTCTATTCACCAAGAGAATTAGCTTATTTATAAAATCATGGTCCGCTCTGTAGTTAATGCACACATTAAGCATTTTATGACACTTCAGCAATAATATTAGACTATACTATTGCAGCATGGTAGAGGAGTCCTTCGATTAGAAAATGTCAAGTCACCATGTATTTTAGGTGAAAAAACTCCCCTCAGGAGGCAACGGGAGTATGACAAGAACTATTTCTCAGTGCCAGCACATATCTTCTGCCCAATCAAATATTGAATGTAGTGTCTTGTGAGTCAGCAATGACAGGACTTTTTTGGTTCCTGATGTACTCTGTATAAATATGATGTAAGTGTTAGGGTGTGGTAAATAGTTTTCATGTTTAGAATGTTGAGTTTGTGCTTGCATGCAGCAAAATAAAGATGTGTAAGTCTAAGCTCTGTGTGTGGTGTTTTCATTTATGAGTACCCAGTCTAGGGAGGATGCTACACTGTACTCAAGGCAACCAACATGTGGGAAGAGACAAAGCCCACTCAAGTGTGCTTCACAAAGCTCTTTATTTCACTCTTATAGGTCTCCGCTCTTTCCCTCTGTCACATTTTTTGTCATTTCTCATCCTTCTTTCCCCATTTTGTGTTTTTCACTCTTTTGTTCTAGAACAAAGTCTACTGAGGAAAAATAAGTGCAGGACCCCATAAATGAATGCAAGTGGGTTCCACCTGCAATCACCAGCTCAAAGAAAGCACTGTCACTAAGCTTAATATTTTGAGAGCTGTACGTAAGGGCAGCTACATCTATTAATATTTTCCAACATCCCTTTGGGTAAACTAGCAAGGTTGAGTGTATTTACACGCAAAACATTTAGGCCCACATTACAACCCTGGTGGTCAAAGACTGCCAGGGCTGTTTCGTCGGATTGCACCGCCAACAGGCTGGCGGTGCAATCCTGTGTATTACGACCATGGCGGAAGCGCCGCGGTCACACCGTCGGGACCGGTGGTTTACCGCCACATTGGTCCCGGCGGTTGTAATCCTCCAGGGCAGCGCTGCGTGAAGCGCTGCCCAGGGGATTTCGAGTGCCCCTCCCGCCAGCCTTTTCATGGCGGTAGCTGGCGGAAAGGGAAGTCGCGGGGCCCTCTGCCACGGCCCCATTGAGCTTTTCACTGTCTGCATGGCAGACAGTGAAAAGTGTGACGGGTGCAACTGCACCCATCGCACCGCCGCAACACCGCTGGCTCCATTTGGAGCTGGCTCCAGTGTTGCAACCGAAATCCCCGCCAGCCCAGCGGGGATGTTGAAATGACCACTGTGGAAGTGTGGCTTAATTGGCGGCCGTGCGGCGGTTACAACTTGGACAGCGGCGGTTGCCGCCCACCAAAGTTGTAATGAGGGCCTTAGACTGGTTTTTGCACCAATGAAGATGTATGTTTAGGGAGTTCTTCTTTAGCTGTGCCTGACATTTTGCATTCTAGGACGTGTCATTTAATTTCTGCCTGCAAAGAAATGACACTTTAGCACACAAATCCGTTTCCTAAGTCCCACCTCATTCCTGCGTTCACTGTGCTGTTTTAGTCTTAACTTCTCTACATGCCATTCACCAGGTTTGTAGTTGGCTTAATTCCTTGTTAACTTCTCTGAAATAAATAGACTATTAACTACTGAATACGTGCAAGAGGGAAGTAAGTTTCATGAGGAACTGATTTTTTCATAACCCTCTTTATCATCCTCTATCATCCATCACACATCTTGATGTGTTTTTGCCTCTGCATTGGGGCTACCATGGCTATTAAACATCTTAACTGAGGAATGCATCAACAGGTGACGAATAATGGAAGTTGCTCTAAACTGAATTCACCTAGAAAGGCCTCCAAGTCACTGATATGTGCTATCTTGTCTCTCTCTACCGGTGCTTCTTTAACAGTTGTTGGTACATTAGTCTTTCACACCAATATGTGCTATAGGAAGAAGTGCCACTGACAAATTTGAATTCTTTGTGTGTATCCTTCTAGCTCTGTTTCCTTTCCGGTATCATTCAATCACCAACTCATCCGGTCTCTATCTTGCTCCATTCAGTCAATCCCGAGCTGTAGAAACAGGCACGGTCACAATGGGCTGAAAAAGAGAATTATCAGATGACCTATACAAAAGTTCCCATGTGTATTAGGGATATTTGCTTCTGGGTAAGGCACAGATTTACAGAGCATGAGCAGTTTTAGCTGTCTTCATTCGTGGTCCCCATTTAGTTAGTGATCCCTTTCTTGATGGGATTAGATTTGCTGAACTCTGGTTCTCTGAGGAACATAAAGGCCCTCATTATGACATTGGCGGTAAAAACCGCCTACCTCCGCAAGTGACTGCCGCCAAGGGACCGTCGCCACAGCTACCAGCCGTCCGGCATATTATGACGACAGCTGGATTTCCGCAAGGATGAAGGAAATCCGGCTGTGGCTGTTGCCATGCCGGTGGATGGTAAGGTGGCGCTGCTGCCAGCAGCAGCGCCACGCCAGTAGACCGCTGCCAGCCGTATTATGAGAAATAATACGGCCTGGCGGTGTTCTGCTGGCAGCAGCACCCTGTCCCGTTTCCTGCCCGAGGACCCCCTGGATACAGGTAAGTCGGGTGTCCGAGAGGGGAGGGGGGTGTTGTGTTTGTGTGCGGGGGTGTTGCGTGTTCAATGCATGTGCACATGTATGGAGGTGTGAGTGTGTTTATGCTGTGTGATGTGAATGCGTGTCTGGGTGTATGTTGGAAAGTGTGTGTGGATGTGTGTGTGAATGGATGTATGCATGTTGGGATGCATGTCGGAATGGGTGTGTGTATGCGTGTCTGTGAAGGGGGCATGAATGTAGGGGAGGTGGGGGGCTGTAGAGAGATGGGGGGGTTGGAGGGCTAACTGGAGGGGGAGACCCCTATCAGTGACAGGGAAGGAATTCCCTGTCACTGATAGTGCCTACCGCCATGTTTTTTGTGGCGTTAAGGAAGCCACGAAAACCATGGAGGTAGGCGGGGTCATAATCCCGCAGGCGGAACAGTGACGGCCGCTGGGCTGGAGATGAATATTGGAAGCCTGTTGGCTGTTACACTGTGGCGGTCGGAGTGGTACATTGGCTGGTTGGCTTCAGTCAACCCGCCAATGTCATAATATGGCAGCCTGTTGGCAGTACTTACCGCCAGATTATTGCCGACCCGGGGGTCTCTTGAGTTCTTTTGAATGGGCCTGCTATGAATCTCTGCAAAGTATATTATGCACTTCACAGCAGTTAACTATGGTATCCATCTCTCATTCCCAGAGGTGGATTCACTAAATCATCTATGCATTCAAAAATGTCCCTGCTGTGGGCTTTCATTTTTTCATATTCATAAACATTATTTGTAAAATCGGCATTGTCTCTGATAAGTCTTTTCCACACATCTACTCGCCACAGTCACATTCACTTAATATCAAATACCATTATAGGTTTTAGCACATTGATGCAGATAAGCATTGTTAAAATGGCATTTCTCCGCAGAAATTCTTGCTTGTTGAATTCCGTGGGCAAAACAAAAATGAAAGATGTACCAATTCCAATGTCAACATCAATTACCAGGCAATTGACCCCATGCTGTGGCCACAGTATTTGCTGTTCGCTATAATGTGTAATTTAAGGAGGCATTTTGATGATCAGGTTTGTTGCCTATTGATGGATTAATCATCCTCCTATACCACAGTAGGTTCAGCAATGTGTGCCATGTACTACTGGTGGACACACAGTGCCCCTTCTTTGGAGGACAGGTATTCCATTTAAATCAGCATCTTTCACCCTCTCTGGAGCTCATGCTCTCCAACATCGTCGAACATTTAGTCATCAAACACAAAACGCATTTAGACTCTGCAGATGCTAATATACTCCGAAATCATTTATCGAAATTCAGTATGACAGGCAGTCGGACCTTTTCTCCAACTAGCCATGCTGTGGAGCCTCAGACTGGGCCTCGAGTCAGGCAGGCTATTGTGCGGAAAGATTAAAAAAAAACTAAACTGCCAAAACTGATACAAGTATTTTCTGCATCCGTTTGATTTTCGTCTAAAATTGTATTCTTTCTGGTCAATGTTTTGTAGCCACAATGCACATCGCACACATAAAAACAAGCGCGAAGAAATCATTGAACTCATCCCAGCCACTTTTACAACTCCAGTTTCTTATCCCACCAACTATTGTTTTGCCATCTTCTGATGTTGAGTTTTGTGATAAGACATTGTAACTGAATAAAGCTGTAACACCATCTGTCAAACAGGTTAAGTGAGCAGACATGCAGAAAAACTGTATAGCTTCGGGTTGGGGTTCACGAACAGCCTGTGGTATACATCTAGAACCTGGTATGGGTTCCTGCTACAATAGATTGTAAATTGTAAGAAGATATTCAATCACATAATTATTCTTATCTCCTTTAATTGACATAGGATTTGTGTAATCAATAATAGGAGATTGCCACGTGAACTCAAGTGCACATATCAAGTTTAACTCCATTTGTGACGAAAGCAATGCTTATTTTTAAACAATTTACAAACAGTGAAACCATTTAAACAATTTACAAACAGTGAAACCATTGGAGTTTATGCACACCACTTACCTGCACATTTCTTTTAATTCTCTTGTTCCCTGGCTGTGAAGCTCAAGGCAAGAGCCGGTTTAAATCACTTTTATAGAACACAGGGGACAAAGCCTTAGGAAGAACAGAGGTGGCGCCAAAGCACCTATGTTGCTCCCAGTGCTACTACGAGCTCCAAACTACAGGGTGACCTAGGGTAATGTGCTTGTTCACTGCTGCAATTACTGATTGGTCACTGGAGACAAACCGATCTCTTATCATTCAAATGAAATTACCCTGCCCCCATAAGAATTCAAAGCAGTCTGCTAATGAGAAATAAATCAGTGGTGTAGCAAAACTGGCATTTGTAGTTGCTTTGGCAAAACGTTTTGGAGTAAATATGTATATGTACTAACGGTGGCCTTCTGCCTGAAGCCTGCACTTGAAATTATGTTTGGGCAGGGTGGAACACATGTTCCCGTAGGAGTGAGAGAGACCATGGGAGAGTTTGTGTAGGCACTGGAGGGATTCTGCAATCCCAAACTTATTTACCTTAAGTCAGTCAGCCCACTGGTGTATTCTTGAGCGGTGGTCTTTTTTTTGGAGGGGGGAAGGCATTTTGGGAGACCCCATACTTCAAATCCTTCTTCTTCCTCCGATAAAGATCCCTGGGGTGGGTTATACAATGCTTCAAGGTCTTCTGTGGTGTTCCAGCACTCCATTCCTTTCTCAGGCTCCACTGCAGATTGTTTCTCTTTTTTCCTGATTTTTTTTCCAGAAATCTTCTGTTGATTCAGAGGCTCCACTTACACTTTGAAGCCTGACTTGAAGTCCCTTCAGCATCCAGAAGCCATTTTGGAGGATTTTTTGCCCTTGGGCTTTGTCTCCCTCTTGGGGCCAGTTCCTGAAGGCACTTTCTGCTTAGGCGCTTCCTGTCTCAGTAGCAATATGGCTTTAGGAAGGGATTGTCCATATCTCTGACAGTGAAGAATTGTGAAAACCTGGGTCTCTGGTCCAAACCACAGCCAAAGACTGTCTGCCAGGCATTTGCATCATGACACAGATAAACAAAAATGATGGCTGTTGCAGTCTTTGTCTAGGGTAACATGGTAGAGCCTGCTCACTAAATTTGCTTACTAGTCTCAAGTGTTTTTCATTCCTACTGAAGATTCCCATGGTCTAGGTTTGTGCTTTCACAGCTTCCTTGTTGATAGCCTGTAATTCCTTATATCCCAATTGAAGGAACTTCTATAGACATCACAGTTTAGAGTAGGCTCAATAAATCATTGTTAGAAATGGAGGAAGGAACACCAATTGGTTGAGTTGTATGGTGGGGTTTTCATTAGAATAATTTGAAAGACCTTTCCCCAACGAGGATGGAAACACGTCTCTGCTGCTCCACTTTTTACTCTTGTCTACTTCTCTGAAGATCCAACACTTCAGATGACCCCTAGCTGTTCTGCACTGAGATGTCCTTAATGACCAGCTCTACCATTTCCGATCCACTTGCAACATAACTCCAGCCTTATTTAAAACCTCACATTCATCACTATGGTCCCATATGGGGACCATCTGTGAATAATTGTGTTTGGTTGTCACCCTTACACAACTGCAGCATCTGTAGCATTCCTTTCAACCCTGTTGCTGGGGTCTTATGCACATTTTTCCAACGCCTACACCCATTACTCCTTCAACTGGGCCCTTCTTTATCTGGTTGTTTACATGTGAGGTGGCTCACACAATATCTCCATTATTATCTTTCTAACTATTCTGACATGGCCTTTCACTACCTTTGCAAGAGGTTTGGAGCTTACTTCTTGTAGTCAGCAGAATACAATTCTTTTTAGACCTATTTTGTGAGGTGCACCCATTTTTTATTATTTTCTGGCCATGCACCCAATGAAGACTTTACTACCACTTCTGGATGAAAGATTGTCAAGGCTAACATGTGATCCATGTGCCCATGTGTTCTACATATACTTTGTATACTTATTCTGCAGTATGAATCATGGTGTACCCACCATCATATGGCCTCATGAACCAATGGAAAAATGGCAAACCAGTCATCTTTTCCCACACTTTGCAATTTTACTGCCCTTAAAACAGACTTGTAGGAGGCCAACACATGATTTAAGCTATGTTATCTTTGTGTCTAGAACTCACCTAATGGCTCAACATGCCCTAGATCCTCAAAGGGCTTCAGAAATTATTATCACATATTCAATTAATGGTCATGCCAACCCTACGAAACAGCCCAAGCTACATAAACTAGTTGCCAGTGAGCATGCATTTTTAAAGTGGATTTCATGGGTTAGATGTATCTTGATTATAGATGAAAAAATCTGTGACTTTACCATTGTCCAGGATACCAGAATTGGTCACAGTGCACTTTATATATGCATAATAATAATAATAATAATAATAATAATAATAATAATAATAATAATCATAATAATCATAATAATAATTGTAGTTTATACATGAAAACTCATGCTTGCACCATAACCATGTTGTGACTTTAGTTTGGAAAGGGCATTTTGCTCTGATGTAAGACACTTGTGTAGAATTCTTTGTGCTAGACGTTTGTGCCAAGTTTTAATAAATAAGGGACTGTTCTCCAGATCTCTGTTCAGAGGGGATTCCCATTGACCCTGGTTTGATCCATTCCCATTGAGGGCACTGGGCCCAGCCACACAAGTGGCGTATAATTTTAATCAGGACACTGGAAGTTTTGTCGATACCTGCAGATACTCGAAGTTTAACTCACAGCAATGCAAGGAAAATGTATGATTTTAGGCAAAGTTTGAGGTTTCCATTTTGGAAAAGAAAATATTGTGGGCCCATGCAAGGCACACTACTTTGTACTCCCCTGATGACTAGTTTTGTGAAAATTATGGGTTTGTTACGTTTCCCTGGTCGCAAGCTAAACTAGGGCCCAAAAGTCACAGCTACCCAAATTGTAAAAAAAGATTTGTTTTCAGTGGAAAAAATTAAAGTGTCCATGTTGCATTTTGGGCCCATTCCTGTTGTTGTCTCCAGGCCCAACCATATTAGTGAGGTACCATTTTTATCAGTAGACTTGGGGAACACTGGGTGGTAGAAAATGTATTGCTCCCTGCAGATTACAGATGTTTCCTTCACACAAATGTGAGGACAACGTGTGTTTTAGCTAAAGTTTGAGGTTTGCAAGAGGTTCTGGGTAAGAAAACCTGGTGGGAGCCACACAAGTCATGCCACCCTGGACTCTCCCTGTGTGTCTAGTTTTCAGAACTGTAGGATTTTGGTAGACTTCCCTGGGTGCCAGCTGAGCTAGTTTCCAAATTTCACAGTTTCCCACATTGTGGATCCCACTGGGTGAAATATTATGTCCCCAGGTCGAGTTATGGGGCATTTTCTCCTCCAGGAGCTAGGGACAGCTGCACATTATGGAACCATTTTTATCGGGAGACATGTAGTAGCACACCATAATAAAACAATTGTTATTACTAAATGAATTTCCCTGCATTTGTGGCTTCTAAATGTAAGTACAAGAAGGTGTACAAGAAAGAAAACCTTTTGAAAAATACCCTCTAAATCACAAGATAGTACGGGTCACCCCAAATTCAGAGGTATACAAATACCCACTGTTCATAAACTCAGTATCTTTTGTACATTTCAGGAATACCCTCTAAATCACAAGATAGTATGGGTCACCCCAAATTCAAAGGTATACAAATACCCACTGTTCATAAACTCAGTATCTTTTGTACATTTCAGGAATGTGTTTTCTTTGTACTAATTTTTCATTCTTTTAACATACAAATTGCTGTATAGTCGGTACACAATGAAAAGCCATTGTATCGGGTAGCTCAGTTGTTGACTCTAAGTACCTCAGATTCTTGAAAAACTTGTAGGTTTTTCAAGAATCTGAGTAAGTCTCATAAGTGTCTAGTGAATATAACCATATATAGCTTTTGTGAATCGGTCATTGTGAAAAACAATTACATATAAAAAAGTAGCCACAGTTTTTCTATTAATTTTCAATGTTTTTTATGTCAACAGTTAGGCCCTCATTATGACATTATGAGTGTGGTGGGTTGGCCGCTGCCAACCCGCCACATCCCCGCCTGTACCAGCAGGGCGGTTGGATCCCCCAGGTCAGAGATTAGCATCTCCAACAGGAAATGTATTTCCTGTCACCGGCAGACGACTCCACCAGCCTCTGATGCAACCTCAATACCCCCTCACCTCCCTCCATACCAGATCCACATACACTCCCAAGCATCCATACATGCATTTACCTCCACATTCATACACGCTTTCAACCACGCATACACACACACTTTGACACACAAATATACATACCCATTCACACGCATGCACACACCCATACACACCCCCATACACACATGCATACACGCATACACACATACATGCACACACATAGACAACACCGACTCACACATGCACACACAACACCCCCCACCCTCCCATCCTTCTCCCATGTCGGACGATCGACTTACCTTATCCGGTGAGGAAGTCATCTGGCTGGAAGCGGATGTTTCCACCGCCGCTAGCGCCCCGCCAGCAGGACACCGCCAGGCCATATTACTACTCGTAATACGTAGTCCTTTTGGCGGGGCCGGTGGTGGAACCGCCCATGCGCCTCTGACCGCCACCACGACTACTGGAGGATTTCCACCCAAAATGTAGCAGAAATCCTGTAAAAAGACCGCCAAAGTCGTAATGAGGTCCTTAGTGTCTTTGGGAAAACCTTGAGGGATGTCCACAAATGACCCCTTGCTTAATCCAGAATTTTGTCTACTTTTAAAAATGTACAGCTTTCTGGGAACACCTGTGTGTTTTGCACCTGTTTCCACCATAAACCTTGGACAAGTTAAAACCACATAAATTAAGAAAAATGGACTACCTCTCAGAAAAACTAAAACAACTGTGGTGAAAGAAAAAAATGTGTTCTTTGATATATTTGTGCTTGTTCCTGAAAGCTGGGAAGATAGCCTTTTGTTAATGCCATTTGTGGGAAAGTTAACAGAGACTTTCTTGTGAAACACTTTTTTTCACAATTTTCTTTTAACAAAAGCTCATTTAGCTATATATTGGCTATTTTCTTCGTCCCCTTCAGGGGAATCCACAAATCCTGGGTACCTTTAAAGCCCCAGGAAGTTGGAAAAAAAACACAAATTGGGTGTGGATACATTTTGTGGAACAAAAGTCATGAAAGCCTAAGTGTGAAATATCCCAAGTAGCAAAACAGAGGCTTAGCATTCCAAGGGGAAAAGCCTTAGCCAGTCCATACTACAACATCAACATACTGTGAAAGTAAGGGCTGTGCAAGCACATACACATGTACAAGCTACACTTATTAATCCACAGACAATTAAAACAATAATGGGGTTCTTCAGGATAAAATTGAATGAAATACCCTTTCGATTAACTAGGAAGACCTATTAAATAGGAACAGTATTTCCTTATCCTACTCCACAGGACTAATACTGAATATTAAGTAAGTGTTTAGCTCATCCACAAAACAACAAAACTGAAACCCCATGAAATCCAATGACACAAGGATGCTGACCCAAAGACTACTGTCACTCTACTTCTCCTTATACTTTTATGGACAACTAATAACAATTGGTCTCTTAAACAGCTCTACCTCACTTGAGCAGGCTTAAAAAGAAAGAAGTATAAATTGTTTCCACCACATAATTTTTGATTTGATATACAGCTGTATAAATAACCATATGAACATATTAAAACACAGGAGCATAAACATATTCATTAGGAGGCTAGTGGTCCAAGGGCCCCCAGCCTCACGGTGACTGTCAACTCACAGCAACTGTGGTGTTCCAACCACCACATTACAACCCTAGCAGGATAACCTGCCAGGGGACCACCATCTCCACCGAGAACTTGGTTCCCAGTGGTCCGACGGCGGTCTGAGTTGTACTCAACCAGGGTGGTGCTGAGTTCAACACTGCCTGGCTGATTACATCTCAGCTTTCCGTCAGTCTTCTAATAGCAGGGTCCCCACCATGTGAAAGCTGTCAGAAAGCCAGTTCCAGGTGCCACTGGGGGGCCCTTACACTGCCCATACCCCATGAGCAGTGCAGAGGCCCCCCTGTCCAGCACCGTTGGACTGCCACTGTCTGCTTTGCAGACAGTGCACATTCCAAGGGTGATGTGTGCTACAGTATTGGCTCCCTTAAAGGAGCCAAGACCAATATCGAAGCACTGCTCCCGCCAGTCAGCCTGGCGGGAACCGTTTACTACAATGTTCCCACCGGTCAGCCTCGGGGTAACATTGTGATATGCTCAGAGGGGACGTCACTGCCATGGCGGTGGGGTCCTCCCCACAAGTTTGGCAAGTCCTGTGGTGGGAACACCAAATTCATAAAAAGGCCATAGTGTCCTTTTGAAAACAACCATGGTGCATTAAAATATACATTTCTGTGCATACGATATTCCGATTGATGGTCTTACATACCACCTGCAGGTATGAATTTAGCACAGCGACCATGGAATTAAGAAAAGTGACTGCTGACCAAATGCTTATTTTCATACTGGGTCCAATACATAAATAGGAAACGGGTGACCACACCTGTACATTAACTTAACTTGTATTTATTGGCAAAAATGGAGAATTGATTTGTTGTGGTTGTCCAGAAAATTCTTGACCATCTCGCAATGGGAGATGGATATGATGTAATGTGCACAGTTGTGGAACTGACAGTTATGACAGAGAATGATAGAGGGAAACCATTAAGAGCCTGACAACTGTATGTTGATTAGATGTTGCTCTATAGATTTGTGCCTGTGTGACTGACATTGTTGATAAAAAACAGTGTGCTGTAACAAGTTCATATGTAACATGATTCATATTTTGGCATACAAAGGGGAGACTGACATTATGTTATTTTAATTAAATTTTTTAAAAAAACAGAGAGCTGTCCCTCTAATTAAAGAATGCTCTCATGATCAGATCTAGGAATCTTGACAAGCTTAAATAGGTTTACTACTGTATATGTTTCCACCTTCAGAGTGAAAAAATGTGCAATAGAAGCTCTAGTTGTAGGGTTGGCAAGCTTGAAGAACAGGCTATGTTTATCCTTGTAGGTTTTTGATAACGTCTACATTTGTGGACATTCACCAGTTCTGATCAAGCCCTTTCTAGGCTGGAAATTGTCAGAGATTTACTTGGGAATTGTCAGAGATTTACTCCAGCAATGGATGGAATAGCTCAAGTTCAGGATGACCACGATGGACCTGGGTTCTGATATAGGGACAATGTTAGTCCCACTAAGGATTTACCTTCTCAAGTTGGCAGTGAAGAGTTCCGTTCACATTGGCAAAGGCTGTGAACATCAGGCTTTCAGCATGAAGAACAGATTGTGCATAGTGGACGGTAGTTGCTATAGGACAAAGAGTTAGCCTTCACTTGAGTTCACAGTGGTTGATCATCACATATGGTCACTTGGTGCAAACTACAGGTACTGCTGGAATTTTACACAGGCGGTCATTGTGGACTATCCATTAGTGGCACGTGAAGTTCATTTCACAGTTATAAGGAGCCCAAGCTTCTGGATTTTCACTTTTTCTACAGGAGCAGCTCTCTCTGATGCCAGCCAAGGGGCCAGGACCATGGGGGAACATCTTGGAGATCAGGACTCACTTCAGCAGAGGCCCGCAGCATGGGTCAGGTAGGTTCAGTTGGTTCTGGTCAGCTAGACCGTTGCAGGGATGCCTCTGGAAGTTTATTTTGACACTGTAGCTCACACTGGAGGTTAGCCAACTAATCCTTGAAGGTACTCTGAGTAGCCTGGGATCAAAGCAAACACACCCAGTCTTTCATCTTCAGACTATAAGGCAGTGTATTAAGCAGAAGGACAGTTTTTCTTCAGAATCTTTCTCAGGTCCGGGAGGGTTCAGATTGTAGGTTCTCGAGGTCCCATTTTTATTCCTATAGCCAGCCTTTGTGTTGGGGAATTCTCTGACTTACCCCCAAACCTGGTTTTTGTCAGTTCTTTACCTACCATAGGTCTTGGTTCCAAACTGCCTAAGGTGCCTAAGGAAAGGGTAGATGTGTGTGCTGCAGGCAAGTCCCTGTGAAATGCAATTAAGGCAGAATACAGCTCCTCCCTAGCCATCCTGTTAGGAAGACCCTCTTCCATCACACTGAGGCTTCCTTCATCTCATTGTCTGGAAACAATAGACCCCCCCCAACAGCAGAGCCATTCACCATCATGTGACCCACGACACTGGCAGGAAGGTGCAGTTGGTTTAGGCAGAAAAATGGCAACATGTTAAAAGTTGCATTTTTAAAACTGTAACTTTAAATTTAGCATTGCAATGAAAGAGAATTTGAAATTTTTATTCATGTGAGTGTAAACACAATTTCTCTACCTGCTCCTAATCTGAAGTTAGCACTGACTAAATGTAATAAGGTAACACAATGGTAGTCTATGGGGGAATTAGACCTTTTCAAAAGTGAAAAATATCGTTAAGATATTTTCACTATCAGAACAAGTAAAACTTAAAGAAATAGGTCCTACTTTTGAAATCTATTCACTCTACCCTATGAGTTAATAAGGCCTACTTGAGGGGTGATTTATAAGTAATAAAAAGGAAGTTTTGTGCCCTGCAAAAGCTTTATTTGTACCGTTGAAATGGCAGTTTTGAAATTGCCCTTCATGCTGCAGTATCAAGTCTGAGACATGTTTTAGAAGACTACTTCAGTGGGTTGCACAATGAGTGCTGCAGTCCACTGGTAACATTTAAATAATAGGCCATGGGTATGTGTAGTACCATTTACAAGGGACCTACAGATAAATTAAATGTGCCAATTAGGTGTAGTCCAATTTCACTATGTTTTAAGGAGAAAACACAAGCAGTTTAGGACTGTTATTCAGGGGTAAAGTGGCCTAATACCTAGAAAAACGAGTTCAGCAAAGTAAAGGAGAGAAGGCAAAAAGTTTTGGGTTGTATCACACAAGAATGTCAGGTCTAACAATCTGAAAATTCCTTTCTAGATTGACCTCTGACTACTCGCACACATCTTCTGTGCAACAACAGCAGCAAAAGCCCTAGCTGAAAATTTCATAGCTATGAATCTCCTTAAAAAGGATGCCCAGTATCAGATAATGCTAATGACTGTAACTGAACTAAAATAGCCATATGGACTAGAGACACAAACAAATGAACATTTATGAATGTGAAAAACTTGCAGAGCAAATTGCACAGATTAATGTGCCTCTGGGTGCTCAAAGGCCACATAATTTTAGTACTGGTGTGAATGCTTGTATCAGCTGTCATAGCAGACGAAAACATTAATAGATAGAGAGGGGTATTTGGTTAATACAATTCAGTCATTGTTTGTTAGAAGAATCATTTATGTTCTTGAATGGATTATGAATTCTGGAGGCAAGGGAAAATTCTGTGCTAGGAAATGGCGCTAAATGCAGAATTATTTGCTTTTCCTATGTAATTAAAGCACAATCTCACTGAATTTTTGTATATTTCTACATGATAATGCTACAAAGATTTACACGAGTTACACACACCCTAGAACAGAAGCAGTTCAACAATGTGGTACTAAAGATGCTAGTTCTACCACTGGCATCCTCACCACTATTGCAGTGACACTCATAATTTTTGCCACAGCTTGCTCAGTGCTGCCTGTAGCCATCACCTGTTTTTGGCAAGAGCAGGGGCTCACTAAGCTGCTGCAGGTGTTGTTTGTTGTGGTGGTGCTACTCTTCCTCTGAGTTTTGGGCCATTCTCAGTATGTTGAGCAGCTTTTGCTGCAAAGTCCAATCTCGAAAATAGCAGTAGCCAATGGCACCTGCATGAATTGTTTTAAATATCTAGACCTAGGAAGTTTAACTAAAGATAGTTGCACTCTATGCACTGTTAAGCTTTCATCTGGTGAGTAATGTAAAAGGCTGGTTTAGCCGTTATTCCATTCTTCCATGCAATATTTGTCTTCACACTGCAGGGAGTGAAACCTGGCCCTCAATCAAAATAGCCACTTCCATGTGAGTCCCTGGTGAGCTTGTTGTTACACAACAATATTTGATGGTGATGAAGGTGCGTGGGCCACTGAAGATTACAGCAACAGGTTCCAGAGAGACTAGTCAGTGTCACACATGTAGTGCCAAGGACAACAATTGCTTCTACATAACAGTTACAACGGAACTACACTAATTGGACCTGTGATAGTTGGTGCTTGGGAACTTGAAGTGTATGTAGCGTAGGCCAACCATGGAGTCCAGGCACAAAAAATGCCAGGTGTGAAGGGGTGATTTAGTGTCTGCACATCATAAAAAGGGAGCTGTTTCCAGATATGCACAGCACAAAATTGGCTCAATGAGACATAGGCTGAGGATCAATGAGGGTGGAAAGAAGTGCCCCTTCTCGTGGACCCCGAACTCTAGATGGCCTGAAAATGGAATACTCCACAGATGGGACCAGAAACTAGCAAACTCATCAAGACAATTTCCTTCTCAAAGGGTCTGAATGACATAATTGTTAGACCTGCTGTATAAGGATCACATTTTGGTTCCATAAATGAGACAGCACCATCCAAAATACTTCAAAAGCAACAAATGCTGCAAGACAAGGAAACTCTGACGGGTTCTCTGACCAGATCCTATAAAGATGAAATATATACATCTTGACAACTAACTAACCAAGTAAGTAAAAATTGTATTTAAATTTAAGCTAAAACTTGCTTGTAAATTAACATAAAAATATAAAATAGCAAATCATTAATAAAACACTATCCAACTTCTATCTCTTTACTTGTAGTCATAAAAAAACACTGAGACTTAGAAAAGTGATAAGCTGCATTAAATAAAAATCACAAACCAGTAAAAAGATATGAGAAGTAAGTATACACATAACTTATTAAAAACTACAAACTCACTATAATAGAGAGTAAAAATAAAACTAACAACCCCAACCTCTAAAAACCAACACATAAACATATAAAATGCAACTGATGCTTTTTCATCCAACAGAAAAGAAAACACCTGCTCCACATTGGAACACCTCAAATGGAAAAGCTGTAAAACAGCGTGATACATCTAAAAAGAACATACACCGAGTATACAAAATAGAAGTAGTGGCATAATTTTAAATGTGAATAACAAATGTACAGACTTTACAATATTGTATATGTTTATATTTTTACACTACTTTCTGATACAATGACAGAGAGAGACAAATATATAACATCACAGGAAGAAAAGTAGTCAATGAGGCACTTGGATAAAACCGACAACCAAGAAAGTGCATCAACAGAAAATGTACATTGGAAATGTCCCAAATATTATTTTAATGCCTGCTATTAGTTGTTATGGGCAGGCCAGTACAAAAGTTGATGTATTAATTCATGTAAAATAACACAACCACCCCCAAATGTGATAGAAAAATAAGTAAGGGAGGTATTGCAGGGTATAAGAGAGGAAAGCATTCAGGAGCCCACAAACAAAATATTTAAAGGTATTCTGCCTAACGTCTCTGAGCATATCACAGGTGAACTACCACCTATACCCACTTTAAAACATTTAATTTCACTAACTAAAAAAGCCACTAGTGATACTCCTCCAGTCACAAGAAGATACCTACATAAAAATACCTGAACATTTAATGATAACACATAATGAGGAACCTTTTCTTCTAAACCTAAACAAGTATAAAAGAATCCTAATACTCTTTAAAGTAAATAACTTATGAAAAATAAGCAATTGTTAAACCTGGATGATGGATGGGACCTTCAAAATGTGTCCCAAATGATTTACTCAAAAATACAACATACATGGTGAATACCAAAACACAAATATGCCTTTTGTATATGTCCACAACCAAATAAAGAAAGCAGTACTTACTACGAACTTTTAACCCACATTAAACAGAAAACAAATAACTACTACCCACAAAAAATAGTCAAAGACTTTGAGCAAACCATTTAAAAAATGTAACCCCACACACCCAAACAAGAATATGGGCCTAATTATGACTCTGGTCATGTTGGCGGTCGCAAAAAGACTACCATGTTTGCGGTCTTACAGACCTCCGTATTACAAGTCAAACAGGTAGGACCGCTGACCACCAAATAAAAAAGGCATCCAATCAAAAAAGGCAGATTGCCCGTGGCCCAGAGGCCTGAAAATAGGAAATCCAACCACCAGCCCCAACAGCACAGCGACCAACCACTGACTGTATTACAAGTCCAAACTCGCAGTGGTAAACACCCATGACTGTAGCTGCAGTCTGGGTGGCGTCAAAGGGATGTAAAATGTGCAGGTGTTGCTGGCCAGTGCCATATGTTGAGTTAATTTGCACTCTGGTGTATGTGTGTGTGTGTTTCCAGATCCACCTTGTGTTGGATGTACATAAGTAGGTGAGGTGACATTACAGCCATCCTCATGAATGAAATATATATGAGACAACATGTATGTGCATGATAGCATGAGCTGAGTATGCATGATGTATGAATCAGTTGAGAGTAATGTCAGAAATGTGTATAGTGCCACAGAGATTTCTTTACACATCTGCCCTTGCTAAACTGTTGTTTGGAAGACATACCATGGCTCACTCTGCCCTTCAGGCTGCCACACATACCACATGCCAAAGTGCTGTTGGCTACATGAGGTACTATCACATATGGAAGTAATGGGAATGGTGCTAGATGTAGGTGTCTGTCTGCCCAGCCTTTAAAGACCAGGGCCTGACAAATGTATCCCCCACTATGGGTGCTAGTCTAGGCTAGGGTGGAGTCACTGTGGCTATGCCACTGTAGCATTGTGCCCTCTCCCTGTACCACAGCAGATCCTGTCATGTGGGAAATGTGATTCTCTGGTGTAAAATCCTGCCCTGAATGCCTCATTCCTTTGATTAGATTGGCCATGGGTACAGAGGTAAGCTAGTCCATATGTGCATTTTGCCTTATTGTGAATGTGTGTGTTTGACTCAGGATAGGTCCCTTACTCCCACAGCTCTGTTGTCACATTACCACAGTTCGTATTTGTCCTGTACCGACTTATCACATAAATGACAGTCCCACAGTGCAAATAATAATGGGGGTCACTACAACCCTGGCGGGCAGTGTTAAAGGTGCGGTAATACCGCAAACAGGCCGGCGGACAAAAAAAGGGAATCATGACCCTGGCGGAAACCGCCAACAAAGACAGCCACTTTAACACACCGCCCACCACGGCGGTACAGACAAACAGCGTGGCGGTCACCACCAACAGACAGGTGGAAGACAATGTACCGCCCATAGTATCACAACCCGCCAATCCGCCATCTTTTCCGGGGCGGATTCACCGTGGATAAAAACACGGCGGAAACAGTTTCTGCAATGGGAAAACGCTCACCTGAACACATCCCACGAGGAAGGAGGACACCATGGAGCCGGAATTACAAATCCTACCGGCCCTTGTATTCCTACTCATCTACGAAGACCAACGCCGGCGCTGGCAACGACAACAGTGAGTACTGCACCTACGACATAGGGCAGGGGGGAGGCAAAAGTCAGGGGGACACACACGCAACAACCCCACCCCCACCCTCGCATATGACAACACACACACCAATGCATTTACAAACATCACAGTAACAACCCACAACCCCCCCGGAAGAATGCAAAGACCAAACGAAATAAGTTCAAACATTGTAATGTATCAATATACATGTTTCAAATATATGCAGATATGTACAAAATCATTCAAAAGTATATACATTACGAGAAGTAGTGCAGATATGCACATATCAATGTCCGCGCACCACTAGTCCAAAAATGCATGGGCGAGGCCCACACAAGATACATCACCACAAACAGAGAGAAAACTGCCGGGGCATCAGAGAGAAATACAACAGGCACCTCAGGGGGAAGGGAAGGGGGGGGGGCACCTCAGCCGGATTACAGCACCACGCTACATCCACGACGGGGCTCCATGCCCATTGATGTATCCTGGGGAGTGCAAAGCCACAGTCTCTCAAGTCTCTACAGTGGGTGGGTTGCCCACTGTTCAATCCTGGGGAGTGCAAAGCCACAGTCTCTCAAGTCTCTACAGTGGGTGGCTTGCCCACTATTCAATCCTGGGGAGTGCAAAGCCACAGTCTCTCAAGTCTCTGCAGTGGGTGGGTTGCCCACTGCCATATCCTGGGGAGTGTAAAGCCACAGTCTCTCAAGTCTCTACAGTGGGTGGGTTGCCCACTGTTCAATCCTGGGGAGTGCAAAGCCACAGTCTCTCAAGCCTCTACAGTGGGTGGGTTGCCCACGGCCATATCCTGGGGAGTGCAAAGCCACAGTCTCTCAAGTGGACAACAGCCTCCACTGGTTCTGGAGGGGGACTGGTGCCCAGAGTGCTTCATCCTGTGAAGGACAGACAGAGTGGATGGATCTCTCCATTGGTTCTGTATGGTGAATGGTGCCCAGAGTGCTTCATCCTGTGAAGGACAGACAGAGTGGATGGATCTCTCCACTGGTTCTGGAGGGGGACTGGTGCCCAGAGTGCTTCATCCTGTGAAGGACAGACAGAGTGGATGGATCTCTCCACTGGTTCTAGAGGGGAAATGGTGCCCAGACTGGATTAGTCTCCCTGTGACAGTTCCTGTCCCGTCACTGTCCCAGCTGCACATGGGATAACGATGCTTGATGTGGCGGTCTTTTCCTTCTTCAGCGGTGCTTGCCCTGTTCAGCGGTGCTTTGCCATGGCGGTGTCTGGACTGTTCAGCGGTGCTTTGCCATGGCGGTGTCTGGACTGTTCAGCGGTGCTTTGCAATGGCGGTCTCTGGACTGTTCAGCGGTGCTTTGCCATGGCGGTGTCTGGACTGTTCAGCGGGGCTTTGCCATGGCGGTGTCTGGACTGTTCAGCGGTGCTTTGCCATGGCGGTCTCTGGACTGTTCAGCGATGCTTTGCCATGGCAGTGTCTGGACTGTTCAGTGGTGCTTTGCCATGCTGGTCTCTGGACTGGGCATTGGTATGTGGCATGACGTTCTCTGGACTGGGCATTGGTGTGTGGCATGACGTTCTCTGGACTGGGCATTGGTGTGTGGCATGACATTCTCTGGACTGGGCATTGGTGTGTGGCATGACGGTCCCTCATTGCCCAGCGGGGCTGTGGCTGCCGGGGTCCTCCTGGGCAATGACTCCGGCGTTGGTCTCCTGATCAGTGATGATACTTGGGCCCTCCTGGGCAATGACTCCGGCGGTGGTCTCCTGACCAGTGACGATACTTGGGCCCTCCTGGGCAATGACTCTGGCGGTGGCGGTGGTCTCCTGACCAGTGACGATACTTGGGCCAACCTGGGCAATGACTTGGGCGGTGGTCTCCTGACCAGTGACGATACTTGGGCCAACCTGGGCAATGACTCCTGCGGTGGTCTCCTGACCAGTGACGATGGTGCTGGCGGTGGCATCCAGCCCGCCGGGAAGGATGCCGGCCTTCTCCGCCGTGATGCTGACACCAGGCTGTGCAGACTTCTTCTGGCCCTTCCCCACCTTTGGAGGAGTCACAGCTGACTCTGCAATCCCCCTGGGACCCCTGTGAGTTGTTTTGCCTCAAGGAGTCTTCACACAGTCCCGTCGGCCACTTCCCAAATTCAGAGCCTTTACAGGGGGTGGACTGGCTGTGCCTTGGCTCCGTGTTACACTGCCTGCCCTGGTGGCCGGTGCACTCCACACACCTGTAACACGCACCACTGGTACTGAAGGCTTTTTGGCTGAGACACTACGACTGGACTGATGAATTGGAGGGGTGGGGGCAAAAAGGTCAACTTTGCAGAGGGACAGTTTCCGACGAACACTGGGATGGGTAGCTGGAGGGGGTCTGGGAGTGGAGGAAGAGGATGTGGTTGTAGGAGGTGTCACTTTAAGTGTTTTGGGTGCAGGTGCAGGTACTGGAGGCTGTCGTGAGGTGGATGGATGTTGGGTGTGTGGGTGACCGCGTTTGTGTACTTTGGGAGGGGGCGTCACAGACACACTGGGAGAGGACACAGGGGATGTGTAAATGGTAGTGGGGGTGGTGAGTGCAGGTGAGCGGGGTGTGGTGCTGGGTGTTCTGGTGCAAGTCCTGATGCCTGTAGATGTAGTGCATGCAGGTGAGAGTGTAGACGTGACTGGGAGGGAGGAGGCAGATGACGAGGAGGGGGACACAGTGGAGGCAGTGAATGTTGCTGTGTCTGCATGTGTGTGATGCTTGTGTGTGTGCCTGTGGGTTGTGTGGTGCCTATGTTTGCCTGAGCTACTTTTGTTTGTTGAGGTGTATGCATGCTTGTCTGATGGTGTGCTTGGGACAGGCTGGGGTACAGGGAATTGGGTCTGGGTGGAGGGAGTTGGAAGGGGGAGGCTAGAGACAGGGGCAATGGCTGCCATCAGTGCTGAGGCCAGAGATTGCAGGGTTCGATGATGGGCAGTCTGACCAGAATGAATGCCCTCCAGGAATGCATTAGTGTGTTGCAACTGCCGTTCTACACCCTGGATGGCATTCACAATGGTAGACTGCCCAACAGTGAGTAACCTGAGGAGGTCAATGGCCTCCTCACTGAGGGCAGCATGGGTGACTGGGGCAGGGCCTGAGGTGCCTGGGGCGAAGGTGATGCCCACCCTCCTGGGTGAGCGGGCACGGGGCGAACGCTGAGGGGCTGCTGGGAGGGCGGTGCTGGTAGGGGAGGTGGCGGCTGTACCTGTAGAAGTGGGGGGCACAGATGGTGCCGCCACCACAAGGGAGATCCCATCGGCGGACGAGTCCGTGTCGCTGGTTGGTGATCCGGTGACCGACGTGAAGCTCCCCTCGCCCTCCGTCCCACTGGTGCATTCTGAGTCTGTGGTGTGTCCCTTCATGGCCATGTGGGATGCAGCTCCCTCGTGCCCCGGTGCCACTGTACCTCCGCCTGATGATGCTGATGCACAAAAGAACAGGGAGAGCAGAAAAAGGGGGGGGGACGACAGAAGAAAGACAGGTTGAGTCCATGGCTTACCGCTACAGTTGGCGGACAGTACAGACACAGCAGCCCCCTGCACTACGCCGTGCTCTTGGCCTCTACAGAGGCAAATCCAGGGATCTGTCCTACATGCCTATGGTGGACATCTGCACACATGGATGCCAAAGGGGCATCTATACCTGTACTTGGGCCACTACTGAGGTAGGGTCGAGTGCCACATGCCCTGCATTACGGAGGGGCCTAGCCTACGTATTTCTGTCTGGCCTAGGTATGCCCACAGCCCTCCTCCCTCAGCCAGCCCCTCAACTGCGCGCAAAGTACCCAGAATGAGGTTGTACTCACCCCCTTGTGTCTGCTGTGATGCCCTCAAGCGCCCATCCAACTCAGGGTAGGCCACTGCCAGGATCCGGAACATCAGGGGGGTCATGGTGCGTCGGGCACCCCTCCCACTTTGGGAGGCCATCCCCAGCTGAGCCTCCGCCGTCTTCTTGCTCCAGCGGCGAATGTCCTCCCATCTTTTCCGGCAGTAGGTGCCCCGTCTTTGGTGGACTCCCAGGGTCCGGACGTCCTTGGCGATGACACGCCAAATGTCCTTCTTCTGGTGGGCGCTGACCTACATGACATGCACAAGGGAAGAAGAGAAGTCATTACCAACTGCACCGTCGATGTGAGTGTCCCCACTCCCTACCCTAGCCATGTGGCACATTCATTCACATGCATTCATGTTCCCTGAACTCTGCCCCCTTCCCTCTTACAACCAGCCCTCTCCACCCAGGCCTAGCCCATACAACGTGCTCCCTGTGTACTAGCCTGTTGGTCTGGAGGACCGTAGAGTAGCGTGTACTGGGGGAGGACCCCGTCTACTAGTTTCTCCAACTCCTGTGCAGTGAAGGCAGGGGCCCTTTCCCCAGACGCAGCAGCCATCGTCGCTTCCAGACCGAGGTCACAGCAGCACTTGCAGTGTAGGTCCTCTCCTGTCGAAGATCAGGTATCTAGTGATTGAACAGATAGAAAATGGCAGTGACGTCCGCGACGGTGCGTATCATCACCAGCGGAGCACTTGTTCATTGGCTCCTGGGACCCATAGGGTCCAATGTTAACCAATGCAGCATTGCGCCGCGGTCTACGACCGCCTACCGCGACGGTGTGCAATGCTAGAGCAGTTACCCCACAATCCCATTGTCCCAGTATAGAGGTCAGGTAGCCGCCATTTCAGGGGCCCACATGGCTTCATTTACTTCTGTGTCACACATAGCTAGGCCTACACTCAACACACATACAGGAAGGGTTTTGTGTTTGGTGTCGTGTTCTGTGTAGCTGTGGGTACATACCTGGGAATTTGTTGACTCTGTGGTCGCTGTTGTCCTTCCTAGGCACCGTCATTTGGGACAATTGAGAAGATGGCGGAATCCTCTGGTGTACCGACCGCTAGTGGACCTGTTGACAATGGAGGAGCGACATGTAATCGTCACCTACAGGTTTGACCGTACCACTATCCAGGAACTATGTACCCAGTTGGAGCCAGACCTGATGTCACCAATCCGCCATCCCACTGGAATCCCCCCTGACGTGCAGGTGCTGTCAGTGCTCCATTTCCTTGCAAGTGGGTCTTTTCAGACAACAGTGGCCATGGCATCAGGGATGTCCCAGCCTATGTTTTCCAACGTGCTGTCCAGAGTGTTGTCTGCCCTGCTGAAACACGTAAGGAGATACATCATTTTCCCTGAGGTGGAGGATTTGGCTACAGTTAAAGGTGACTTCTATGCCCTTGGACATATCCCCAACATCATAGGGGCTACTGATGGCACCCATGTAGCTCTGCCCCCCCCCCACAGGAGTGAACAGGTGTACAGGAACCGGAAGAGTTATCATTCGATGAATGTACAGATGGTATGTTTGGCAGACCAGTACATCTCTCAGGTAAATGCTATGTTTCCTGGCTCAGTGCATGACGCCTACATCCTGCGGAATAGCAGCATCCTTGATATGATGGGTCAACTCCAGAGGAACCGTGTGTGGCTATTAGGAGACTCTGGTTACCCCAACCTGTCATGGCTACTGACCCCAGTGAGAAATCCGAGGACCAGGGCAGAGGGACGCTACAATGAGGCTCATGGGCGGACGAGAAGGGTGATCGAACGCACCTTCGGCCTCCTGAAGGCCAGGTTCAGGTGCCTCCATATGACAGGTGGTTCCCTATTCTACTCACCGAAGAAGGTGTGCCAGATCATCATCGCCTGCTCGATGCTTCACAATCTTGCATTGTGACGCCAGGTGCCTTTTCTGCAGGAGGATGGTCCAGATGACGGTGTTGTGGCAGCTGTGGAGCCTGTGGAGCCTGTGGACAGTGATGAGGAGGAAGCTGAGGAAGAAGACAAAACTACAGCAGGGAGTCAGTCATACAGCAATATTTCCAGTGACACACAGGTGAGAACATTTTCTTTTTTACCATTACATTCACTGTCAAACGTCTTCCTCTATCCTGTGTGTAATTTCATAGCATTATTTGGTAACTGAGTTGTACCTTTCCATTACGGTTTCACATGTGTGGTTACCAACGTGTGTCATCTGCATGCATCCTTCAAGGACTTGTGTTGTGTGACATAGGTATGTTGCCTTTACAACTAGAAACGCATTCTGACACTGTCATTGATAATACATTTTACCAAATCATAGACTGACTCAACATTGTTTTGTGGTTCAAGGGTGTTTATTGAAGTGCTCAAAAATGGAGGGGGGTTGTAAAATGGTGAGGGGTGATGGTGGAGGAATGTCCATGGCAGAGTCCAGTCTATTAGTCTCACAGGTGCACTGCCCATATGGGCATAGGAAGTGGAGCTGGGGCAGTTTAATTATGGACAGGGTAACAAAGTGGGACAGTGGGAGGACAATCAGAGTAGTCTCATTTCCTGGTGGGGGGCTTGCCATCTTGCTCTGTCCTGTTCCTGGATCTCAGGGACCGCTTGCGTGGTGGTTGTCTGTCTGCAGGGGGTGGGGTGCTGGTGTGGTGGTCCTGTGGTGGGGCGTCCTGTCCACTAGAGCCGGCGGAGGTGGTGGGCAGTTCATCGTCCTGGCTAGTGTCAGGGGCTCCTTGCATTGCCACAGTGTCCCCCAAGGTCTGCTGTATGTCCTTCAGCACCCCTACGATGGTGCCCAAGGCGGAGCTGATGGTCCTGAGATCCTCCCTGAACCCCAAATTCTGGTCCTCCTGTAGGCACTGGGTCTCCTGAAACTTGACCAGGACCGTTGCCATCATCTCCTGGGAGTGGTGGTATGCTCCCATGATAGAGGATAGGGCCTCGTGGAGAGTGGGTTCCCTTGGCCTGTCCGCCCCCTGTCGCACAGCAGCCCTCCCAGTTCCCCTGTGTTCCTGTGCCTCCGTCCCCTGGACCGTGTGCCCACTACCACTGCCCCAGGTCCCTGTTGTTGTTGGGGTGGTGGGTTAGCCTGGGTTCCCTGTAGTGGTAGACACTCCGCTGATTGACCTGTCCTGGGTACGGAGGTTTGTGCCTGCTGGGTGGGTGCTGGACTGGTGTTACCAGAGGGTGGAAGGTCAGTGTTGGGCTGTGCCTGTGCAAGGGGAACCGACTGTCCCGAGGCCCACGATGGTCCAGGCTGATCATCAGGATCCAGTAGGGGAGAGCTGCTATCGTCACATGTGGGCCTCTTCTGTGGGTGGAGTGGAGTTGTCTGGACCCACCGGGGTGGTGACGGTCCTTCGTGATCCTGCAGGGGCATAAGTGCATGATTATTGCATGTGTGTGTCTCATGGTGTGCAATTGGGGGCTCATCGTGTACCCCAGTGCAAGCATTCCTGTGTGGGGGTTGGGTGATGATGCTTGGAGGGGTGTTCTGGGTATGTGCAGTGAGCATGCTTTAGTGATGGGTGTCCATGCTTAGTTGTGTCATGCAGGGCTTGGTGTTGGGATGGGTGGTTTGTGTTATTAGTATATTAGTGAGGAGTTGGAGTGATAGGGGAGGGGGTGAGGGTGGGGGTATGTGATAGCATGCATGTAGGGTGGGGGATATGAAAGTTAAGAATTGACTTACCAGTGTCCATTCCTCCACCGACTCCTCCGAGGCCCTCAGGATGCATGATGGTCAAGACTTGCTCCTCCCATGTTGTTAGTTGTGGGGGAGGAGGTGGGGGTCAGCCGCCAGTCCGCTGAACCGCGATGTTGTGCCTGGAGACCGCTGAACGCACCTTCCCCCGTAGGTTGTTCCACCTCTTCCTGATGTCCTCCCTATTTCTTGGATGCTGTCCCACAGGGTTGACCCTGTCCACTATTCTGTGCCATAGCTCCATCTTCCTGACTATGGATGTGTGCTGCACCTGTGAGCCTAATAGCTGTGGCTCTACCCGTAGGATTTCCTCCACCATGACCCGGAGCTCCTCCTCTGAAAACCGGGGGTGTCTTTGGCGTGACATGGGGTGGTGTGTGTGATGTGTGGGGCGGTGTCAGTGTTGATGTGTTTGGTGATGTGTAGTGGTGCGTTGTGTTTTGTGCGTGGATGTTGTGTGGGTGATGGTGTTGTGTGCCTCTGTGTGGTGGGATTGTCTATTCTGTCTCTCTGGCCTTCGTGAATAGTTTTTGGTCGTAGGTGTTTGTGGGTGATGTGGGTGTGTGTTTTATATTGTGTTGGGTGTGTGGGAGTGGTGTTTGTATGTGGAATTGTTCAATGTGGCGGTGTTTTGGAGATGTGTGTGTATTTTGAGCGCGGTGGTGTGTACCGCCAATGGAATACCGCGGTTGAAAGACCGCCGCGTGGATTCGTGGGTCGTAATAGCATGGGCGTGTTTCTGTTGGCGTGGAGGTTTTGTTATCGCCAGTTTAACACTGACCTTTGGTGTGGTGGACTTGTGTGAGTGTCTGAATTTCGGCGGATTCCGAGATGTGTGTCATAATAGCTGTGGCGGAGTTCCGCGGCGGCGGCGGCGGTGTATTGGCGGTCTTCTGCACGGCGGTAAGCGGCTTTTACTGCCAGTGTTGTAATGACCGTCAATGTGTTGATTTCTGGAAGGCCATGATATGTGACTCTGTAGTCTGGTCGCACTGCAGAAACTCGACAACACATGCCTTTGTTTTCAATGTCACCTCTGTGGTTTGGACACATATGTTCAAAGGAGTGTTCTCTGGTACATCTACATACCACAGAACCCCACCCCCTGATGTGGCATGAGTATGCATTTGTTATTCTACATGTCCACACATGAACAGGGAGTACACTTTCTGTACCACCATTCCAGTTCCTTCATTATTACCCATATGTGATGTTTGAGTATGTACACTGGCAGTAGCCTGTAACGACTCTCTGCAGAGAGTCATGCTCAGAGAGTGTGAATGCGTTGTTCCATTCATGCCTCAGGAGTTTACCCTTGAGGAGCCACAGAGGAGTGATGTGTATCATAGTGGCTCACAACTCAGCCAGGTTGCTAGAGCATGGGCTAGATGATGTCAGGGAGGTGTTCATTCATTGTAGGGCCTGAGCATGGTTGTGGGTTGGTCTACAGATTGAAAATGTATTTAGTCGTGGCACTGTACTTGGTTTGTATGTATCACACTTGGGGAATATTGACAAATAGGAAGGTTCTAGCTTCCTGTTTCTGAAATGTAAGTGACTCAACCATTTGTGATGATACTTGTGATCATAATCTCTTGATTTGTCTTTTGCATCCATGCAGGTCAACACCTATCAAAACAAGGGGTTATGGAGAGCCATTGCCAAGAAGGTGCAGACCCTGGGGGTCCACAGCCAACAGAGCATCCACTGCAGAAAGAGGTGGGAGGACCTGAGATGCTGGGCCTGGAACATTGCAGAGGCCCATCTGGGGCTGTTCTCCCAACATGAGTAAGGTGCCTGTCGGACCCTGACCCCCTAAAGGCCTGCCTCCTGGTGATGGCCTATCTGGAGCATAGCAGCCACAAGGGGGTGCATACAGGGCATATTCCTGCCTGTCCCACTGCCAAGCAATTGAGTTAGGCTCTGACAGCTCCCCCTGACAATTGGAGATAGGCTGTGTGTCACACAGTAGATGAGACACTGTCTGTGTTGACATGTTGGTGGTCATTCCAACCCTGGCGGTCCATGACCGCCGGGTTGGAGGACCGCGGGAGCACCGCCGACAGGCCGGCGGTGCTCCAATGGGCATTCCGACCGCGGCGGTAAAGCCGCGGTCGGACCGGCAACACTGGCGGTCACCCGCCAGTGTACCGCCGCCCATTGGAATCCTCCAAGGCGGCGCAGCTAGCTGCGCCGCCGAGGGGATTCCGACCCCCCCTACCGCCATCCAGTTCCCGGCGGTCCGCCCACCGGGAACCGGATGGCGGTAGGGGGGTCGCGGTGCCCCTGGGGGCCCCTGCAGTGCCCATGCCAGTGGCACTGCAGGGGCCCCCGTAAGAGGGCCCCTAAATGTATTTCACTGTCTGCTGCGCAGACAGTGAAATACGCGACGGGTGCAACTGCACCCATCGCACAGCTTTCACTCCGCCGGCTCGATTCCGAGCCGGCTTCATCGTGGAAGCCTCTTTCCCGCTGGGCTGGCGGGCGGCCTGAAGGCGGCCGCCCGCCAGCCCAGCGGGAATGTCAGAATTACCGCCGCGGTCTTTCGACCGTGGAACGGTAACCTGACGGCGGGACTTTGGCGGGCGGCCTCCGCCGCCCGCCAAGGTCAGAATGAGGGCCGTTATGTGTTGTATACTGATGCGCCTTGCCTAGTGAGTCAGGGACCTAGGACACAACTGGGTGGATCTACAAACCACTTGATCTGCAGGTATCACATATGGCTGTGTATATTTATCAATCATATACTGTTTGTTGTTGTAGTGGGTGTAATTACTATGCAACAGACCACTACTCCTCAGTGTCCCTGGCCTAAGGTAAGTAGGTGATGGATCACTGTCTTCTGCCATATGTCTGGGTAATTCTGTATGTTGGCATCTGCCACCCTGAGGCTAGTTTCCTTCAGCATATTATGGGTGCTGGTGCCTCATTGCAGTCTGTAATGTGAAGGTGTCCAACATATATGTGACAGGCTTACATTGTTCTTTGGATGCATTTATAGGTCACTAATTTCCCTTGTAAGTGGTGAATGTCCACTGACATGATTTATGTGCCATCACCGTTCACAACATTCTTGTGCCTATATGTCAGCATGTGACCCTGTCTCTCTAGAAAACATTTGTAAGCTGCAGTTTCATCCATGGTCCACCTGTGTTGATGGGATGATGTCTGTATTGCTTCTGATATACGTGCATGCAAACTGTTTGTGGAAAATTACATTTACAATGGGGCTACATTTCATGTTGTACCACAGACAGGAGTGTGTCACCATTTCTTATTGGCTGACACATACCCTCACTCATCATAGCATGTCATTTGGCATTTACAAATGCAGTAGCAATGAGTGACATGTTGAGGGCCTTCTACAAGTCCTTGCAAATTTCTGTCTCTCTCCAACATACAATGGACTAATGGCTTCTACTGAAGCACTCAGAGTTTGTCATTGTAAGGGGTATCAGACATTAGTGGTTATGACCCTAACGCTTGCAGATTCATTGTGTTGTGTATTTTGGGGACATTTCTCCCTGACATCTTGCACATGATGTCCACAGTGTTCATTTCCATGCCACCTGTCACTTTGTGAAGTGTACATTGTTGATATGTATCCAGTGTTACATGGGTATTTCCATGTCACCGTCTCCAGGATATTGAACTGTTGTCATTGACATGGCATGATTTTGTTTCATCAATCCTCATTGTTGGGTCATCATGTATGTGACAAAGAGATGTGTTAATGACCTTGTGTGGGATCTGTGGAAATGCATTTTTTATTGGCCTACTATTGTATGCCAACAGGTGACTGTGGTCTTCGCCATGGAGCAAAGCTATGAGGGTGATGTTGTCTCCTGATGGTTGAATGGTGATTTTGATTGCACAGCTTCAGCAATATAATTGTAGTTGTGTGAGATCCTGATTTTCCTGTGGGCAACTGTTGTCAGTTCAGATGGCATGCATGCATATGGTATCGCACCTGTATGGGCCATTTAGGTGGAATTTGTTGCTTGGTCCAAGCTGACCTGATGGTAATGTTTGCTAATCAGAGCTGTTTTTCAAGTGTGGTCATGGACATGTGATGATCCTATTTCTTTTTTATTTACAGACTCAGCACTGTCAACTGAAGGAAGTGGTGCAGAGCCGAGTGGGAAAGCATCTTGCCTCTGGTCAAGACACCACAGATATAGAGGGACCCTGTGGCCAAGAGCGTGAGGGGAGTGCCACCTGGAACACTGCAACATCATCCTTATTGTCATTGGATTCCTCATCCATTGGACACTACAGAGTGGTGGCGGACCCATCGGAGCATCCCCCAGTACCATCCTTGTCTGCCACCCATGTTCTATCACCACCCTTCATGTTGCTCCCCCCAAGTTAGCCGTGCCCGCTCACCCAAGAGGATGGACGTCTCCTTTGCCGGAGGCACCTCCGCACCAGCCCCTATTATCTCTACTGCCCTCACTGAGGAGGCTACTGACCTCCTGAGAAGTATCTCTGTGGGTCAATCAGCAATTGAGAATGCCATCCAGGGATTGGCCATCCAATTGCAACAAACCAACACATTTCTGGACAGTATTCAAGGTGCAATGGCTGGTCTACAGAGATCTTTTCAGGCTCTGGCCTCCACACTGACGCAGTCAGTCACCACCCACTTTCCTTTCCCCCTCCATCTCTCTCTTCTCAATCTAAATACCCCTTCCCCTACCTACCCAATGCACTCGGACAGAGCTGCATGCCTCCACATCAACACACAAGAGGAGCACACACAAACACAAGTACAACAAAATATACCAGCACACAAGCAAACAACATCCACCCACAAGCACAACAGTCATGACTTCCCCACATACCGCTACCACCCCCAGCATCACACACACAATACCAATCATACCCACAGACACCACCCCAACAGCCCCCCAGACCACTACCATAGGCACCACACCCCAGACACCACAACTACAGACACACAGACATCCACCACATCCAGCCAACCCACAATAACCACCACAACAGCCACACACACATCCACCACTCTATCCCCTGGCACCACCACCTCCTAGTTCCCCAAGATACACAAATGCACTCACCCACCCAACAGTCACACACCACATACACAAGCATACCTCACAGAAGCATGCACCCATAACATCCACATCAACACAGCGTATAACCACCACTCCCTCAACCTCCAAATCCTGACCCCCTTCTGATGACCGTCCCTGAGTCCCTAAGAAATGATTTATGATTGACCTTGCCCTTTCCTCCACCCCTGTCCCAAATGCAAGAGGTACCCACCTACCATCCAGACCCTCCCTTCCAGCTCCCAGGCTTCTCCTTTCCCCCCTGCAAGCACCCATACCTCTCCTCACCGAAGAAGAAGCCCACCTCTCCCAAAAAGAAGACCACCCCACCCAATCCCGAAGCCACCCTCCCAAATCCAATCCCCCAGTTCCCCCCGATAATCCCTGAGATGCCAACCCCATTGATCCCCCTTCCTGTGTATGTTCCATGGCAGTGAGGAAGCAAGGTTAGACACACCACTGTGCTATTATTGGACTGTGTTTGGACTGGCCAGTGGCCTTTAGGCTTCAAATATGTTTTGTTTATTAAACCTAAACAGTTGTATTTTGCGTATATATATTTCCTGCAATTCCTTTTCTACCTTACTGTTGTTCCTGAGTGACTTCTGTTGGCTGGCTAAAGTTGTGTGTGCTTAAACCACCATGTTGCTCCATTTGCTGTTGTTTGCAGCGTCTGACTTTGTGGGCAGTGCTGGTGTCCCCCAAGAGCAAGGTATATGTTGGGTCTATGGATATGTGGGTGAAAATGCAATTGTGGTGTCATGGCATTGTGCATCATTTGTTATGGGATTTCATCTTGTGTTGTCCAATGTGAGCAGGTATGGTGTACGACCTGTCCCTGATATGGCTTATGGATTCATCTGATGTGTGTCAGCTTGAGACATGGAGTGTGTTCAGTTGTGCTAGCTTTGTTTGCATTTGAGTATGCATGTGTCTATTTAGTAGTATGTACCTTGCAGCTAGTTCCTGTAGATGCATGTCCCATGCAGTCGGAGTTGTATGTGCTTTGTTGACTTGCACTTGACATTTGGGTCTAGTACTGTTTGTCCACGAGACACAACTAGGGGCATTTCATGTGCACATGCTGCTTTAGGAGCCTGTGCAAAGTGATATGTGGCCCAGTGCAGCCTTCTTTCATGAATGATCCTGATGCCCCCATCCCTATTGTGCAGTTATTGTTGGCATGGTTCCCTTTATCTATTTGTCTCTCTGTCTATTGTGTACGTCATTGTCCTTCCATTGCGCTGTGATGGTTGTAATGTGTGTGTCCATTGCAGGGCGGTTTACTGGGAGTGTTACTTGCGTTCCATGCCACATAGATACATATGTGTGTTGTATGCGATGACAGTCCCTGGCCTGTGTGTAATGTGAGTGTATGAGTTGCTTTGGTAGATGTGATGTTTGTTTGTTATTGGTGAGGTGTGAGACAATGTTGTGTAGCCTTCACTATCCTTGTGCCTGACATGTGTGGACATGTGTTTTTGTGAAGTGCTGCTGTGCAGTGTGAGTGACCAGCCCAAAGAGGGCGTATTGTGACTCTGAATGTGTTTGTCTTCATATATGAGTTGGACTGTGTGCATGGTGAAAGGTGTACTTGGTACCCTTAGCATAACCCTCGTATGATGTTGATGCTACAATCTGCTGTTGAGGTTGATGACACAGGTACGTGTGTGTACTTACGGTTGGTTGCGCCCACAGCGGCTTTAATTTGGTGCTCCATCGATGATCAACAACAGTGGCAGGACGTGCATGATGGGTTCCATGGTGGCACCAGACGTGTGAGACTGCCCACAGATGAGTGTCTCCCTTTATAGTCCCTGTTTTCACCTTCTGAGATGCGGTGGTTGGACCGCTCCAGTTGCACTGGCAATGTGCAACCTCATAATGTGTCTGGCGGAAACACAGGCTCCGCTGGCCTGTTTGTGCTGCCTTGTGACTGTGACAGTCTGTGCTGCTTGGCACGTGCTAGAGGGACCATGGCGGTTTTTGCTCCACAGGCCCATATAACTAGTAATATGGGGATACGACCGCCATCCCGATGGTGATCTGACCACCACCACTACCATGGCCGTCGACAGACCGCCAATCTCATAATAAGGCCCTATCATTTTAATCAAGGCATGTGAAGACACCTCCAATAATTTGTAGTTTAGAATATGCTGCAAACATCCAATTTACCTTTTAAATGAAAAACAAATGATAACACTAGCCTATGTCCCTGTCATGGAGGGAGCAAATCACTACCATTTACTAACAGGACATCTTTTCTACCAACAAAACAAAGACAAACTAAACCTCATATTATTTCAAAAGCATTTGGGTTGGCAGACTGCATCGCTCCGGACACCCCAATTCCAAATACCATGGTGAAAGGCCTATGACAGCACCTTGCCACAGGAAGCCAAAACAAACAACACAGTGGAAGGATGTCAATCCTCTCTAGGCAGAACCCAACCTACATTCCATACATTTATAGAAGATTTGCAAAAAGAGCAAAGCTACCAACAACTATGAATGTAGCAATCTGTTAGCCAAATTGCACCTAAACTTAGTAAATAAACCAAAAGATTGTACAACATCCTTCAATTTAAAGTCGAATTCTTCATAAACAACAAAGGAGTAGATCATTTAGAAATATTAGTCAAAAGCATAGTATAAATTAAACAGTAACCTACAGAAGTCAGACAAAACTGTCACAAAATCAAGACCAGTATTACAAACCATTTTATATAAATAATAAATATAATATTTATTACATCAGTCTAAATATGAAATGAAACACGGATGTTAATTGAGACTGAGATAATAAAATAGTATATCAATTATTACACAAAAAAATGTAAACCTCACCAACCAAAAAGCTCAAAGAACAAACTCAGTCCATCACATAAAATAAATACAACACATACACCAAACAATTCCAAATAACATTCACATACTATTCACACAAACAATAAAACATTACATTTTCCACCCAAAAGAAATAAAATAAATAAAACTCACAGTTGTGTAGCTGCAGATGTTCCACTGTGCACATGTAGTCAAAAATAATTGTCCACCAAAAACAGGATGAATAGTGTTCAAAAAGTCCCAGAAAATGTAAAAATAGAACAAATCCAATATAAATCCCTCAAAACAATACAAAGTATCTAGGAACCAAAAAAAAAACCAAAAGATTTTTGAAAAAATTAACGCTCCCGGAGGCCCGAAATAAGTAAATCATCATAAAAAATATTTTTAATATACTTTATTATAAACTAAAAGTGATTTCCTTTTAAAAACACAGTCACTTCCAATGCCCGTAGGACATTTGTAGACAGAAACCTGCAAAGTAAACAAGCAAACCCACCCGCAAAACACATTACATTCACAAAAATACATGTACTTCACACTCAATCATCATAAAATAACATAACACGATATAACATAAAATAATGATACAATACTAAAACAGTGTGCAAACATGACATAACTACAAATTAGTGAAAACCACTACTATTAATACAACTAAATCTACAAACAACTCACAAACAACATTATAACTAACATGCAGACCCCTCCACACCACCCAAACTTCAAAAAGGACTTACCTTTACCACCAAACAACAGCACCTTACCTCTACCTGGAGCTGGGAAAATAGATTAAACTGACACAAATAGATTACAAAAAAGAAGGTATTGATAAAAAAAATGGCAGCTAAATTAAGGTAAAAAGTAAACACTATCTCCCTATAGAAATTAGTAGGAAATAATTGAAAAATGTTAAATAAATCTATGAAAAAAATGTTAAAAATGATTAGCCATGTGAAACATGTTAAACTAGTTAAATAATGTAAAGCATGAATTAGAATGCCAGTATAACTATGTACAATTCTTTAATATATACTGAAAATACATGTTAAAATTATGTTGAAAATATGTATATAAAACAATTTGACAAATGTTAAAAAATGTTAAACAATGACAAAAAGTAGGCAACGGCAACATACAATACAATTTAAATATAATTTACAATTTGTATTTAATGATAATTAATTAAAATATTATATATATGGGGGTGTGGCCAACCATCATGGCTCACTGGATGTGATCCAGTAAGGCTCTGGTCGTCACCCCTGCAGTTTGACATAATCTGAGGTCATCTGGGTCCCATATGCCACACCCAGGTTGCGGCAAGGTGGCGAACCCTGAGATTGAAAGAATCAGTTGCTCTGATATCCCTAGGGCCAAATAGAAGAGTTTACTGGCAACCCCCTGCGCGTCTTATACTGGGGGAGTGGCGATGCCGCAGAGGGGCCTTACACAGCGTCGCTGTGATTGAGGCTAGCACAGTCATGAAGATGACCTTGTTCCCTCCACCGCCTTCAGGAACTGCTCATGGCAGCCCTGGGGGGATATGGCCTTGGACCGATCCCAAGTGGCAGTGTCCTGTCTTCACCGGGACTCTTCACGAGGCTGAGGACAAGCATGCGACCAGACTGGGAGAAAAATTGAGCTGATTTTGCTCCGAGCAGGTACTGATTTTTTAACGCACCACTTCTTCTTTAGTGCACCATAACAGGGAAAACACAACAGGAACGGAGAGGATGAGGGCTTTCTGCTGCCTGCCCCCACATATTGCCTGACTCTACTATGGCACCCGCCAGGGGAGGTAGCAGATGAATGAAGTTGCCTCGGGAAGAAGCAGCTTTTCCAGTGTGCGGGCTGCAATGCCCCTACATTAAATCATTACAGCCCTCTAAGCCTAGAAGCAGACAACTGAAGTGCAAAATAGCCCTCCTAGGAAGTGGATGCATACAATATAATGGGGGAGTAGACACACATGCAGAGCAGCCTTAGGGCCTAATTTCTGCTTTTTTAGTGATGCATTCCAAGACATAGCCCCGAAACCCTGGAACGCAGACTGCAATTCCTGCCACTGACCGAGGCCCTGCGTAAAACTCAGGTTAGATACTCCTGACATATACATTTGGTATAGCTTTCGAGCTCCACAACAAATCCCATCTTTTCATAATCGTAAAAGAAGTGGTCGCATTACTTGACCTCACAATACCTCACAATACCGAAATCAACAGAACCCGATGGACGAGGAGGAGATATACCCCTGGGGACCCGGTCTGCACCACAACAAGGATCCTGGCAGCTTCACAGAAAAGGATGCTGCAACAGAAAAAAGTGAAGACCTCTTCTGCAATCTCTGCAACCAAGCTACTATGCTGCAATGTAGACCTATAGAGACCTAACTGGCACATTTTGGATTTGCTCACCCACAAACTATGCCATTGGCAGGAAGACTTAATGCTATGGCTGACTTACTAAAGTATAACTTGGGGAACCTATACATACCCCCCACCCGAGCATCGATGGTTGAGAAACTGGACCTGGGACACCTTACAGATTCATAGTTGGACCTGACAGCCTTAGTGTGGTCATCCCCCAACATTTTGCCTGCCTCCTTCCACTTTTCTGACACTGTTTTTGCTGGTTTTAGGACCCTCTACACTGTACCACTGCTAACCAGTGCTAACGTGCATATGCTCTCTCCCTTAAACATGGTAAGATAGGGTGATACCCAATTGGCATATTTGATTTACTTGTAAGTCTCTAGTAAAGTGTTCTATATGTGCCCAAGGCCGGTAAATTGAATGCTACTAGTGGGCCTGCAGCACTGGTTGTGCCACTCACATAAGTAGCCCCTTAACCATATCTCAGGCCTGCCAGTGCAAGATCTGTGTGTGCACTTTCACTGCCACTTCGACTTGGCATTTAAAAGTACTTGCCAAGCCTTAAACTCCAGTTTTTCTACATATAAGTCACCCCTAAGATAGGCCCTAGGTAACCCATAGGGCAGGGTGACCATGCAGGTAAAAGGCAGGACATGTACATGGGTGTTTTATATGTCCTGGTAGTGGAAAACTCCTATATTTGTTTTCCACTACTGTGAGGCCTGCTCCTTTCATAGGATAGCATTAGGACTGCCCTCATATACTGTTTGAGTGGTAGATTATGATCAGAAAGGGGTAACCAAGTCATATTTAGTATGGCCAGAATGATAATAGAAAATCCTGCCTATTGGTGAGGTTGCATTTTATAGTACTATTTTAGAAATGCCACTTTTAGAAAGTGAGCATTTCTAGGCACTTAAAAGCCATCTGTGCCTTACAGCCTGCCTCCAATTAACATTTGGGCTGGGCTCGTTGACAGCTTCCTTGTGCATTTCACTCAGACAGCCACAAACACAGGACACTCAGCCACATCTACACTCATCTGCATCATGAATGACTGAATGGGTCTCCCTAGGCTGAAAGGTCCTTACACTTACATTTCAAAGGCTAGTGGCCTGCCCTCACACAATGGACTGCCAAACCCCCTACTGGGACCCTGGCAGACAAACCTGTACTGAAAGGTCAACTTTTGCACTTCAAAACCACTCTTTGAAGTTTCCCTTACTTCTAGGCATTTTGGGTAAATAAACTGGGTATCTGACCCCACCAACTCAGACACTTCTGGACCTGAACCTGCAACTGTCCAAATGACTTATCTGGACTGCTTTCCTGAGAAGGACTGCTGTCCTGCTGTTGCCCTGCTGCCCTCTAACTTTCCTGAGAAGTGCTCTCCAACAGCTTGGATTGAGCTAGTCTCCTGTTTTCTGAAGTCTCAGGGCCAAAAAGACTTCAACTCTTCAGAAAATTCCTTCTGAGCTGAAAATTGATACACAGCTTGACACACAGCTTGCCAGAAACGATGCACAGCCTGCCTTGCGACCGAGAAATCTCTGCACAGCTGAACTGGAACGACGCAGCCCAACTTCCCAAGTGGAAATTCAATGTAGCGTCTGCCTTGCGACAGACAGAAAATTCAACGCATCTCACTCCCGTATCGCCCTACAAGATCAACACACAACTGAACCGGAACGATGCAGCCGATTACCAGAGTGGAAAATCTATACAGCGCCTGCCGTGCAACAGAAAATTCAACGCATCTCCCTCCCGTATCGACGCAACTCCTGTGACTTCTTCCAGCGCGCCCAAGATTTCCCCACATTGTCCCTGGGTGTCAAAATGATGCCCGCATTGCAGTGAGCAACCAAGACTGCATGCTGGACTAGTACGACCAGTACACAAACCAGGTACTTTGTGTAATCAAGAGACTGTTGATTTCTAATATTTAAGACTCTTTTTTACACTTACAAAAGTGATATTTCAACTTGTGCTTATTGAATCTTTATTGTCTTGACCTTGTTTTAACTAGATAAATATCTATTTTTCTAATCCTGTTTGGTGTATTTTTGTGGTGTCTTCAATGTGTTACTGTATGATTTATTGCACAAATACTTTACACATTGCCTTCTAAGATAAGCCTGACTGCTCAGTGTCAAGCAACCAGAGGGTAGGCACAGGATCATTTGGATTGTGTGCGACTTACCCTGACTAGGATAATGGTCCCTACTTGGACAAGGGTGTAAAAATCTGCCAAATAGACACCCCATTTCTAACACATAACTTATCCATTGTCGGACTGTGGGTCAGGCAAGTGGATCCCTGTTCCACACACTGTGTCACTCTATGGTGACCTCTCACTGTACAGCACATGTAAATTATAAATATACTGTTGTATGTAGTTTTTGTTCATTAATTGTTGTTATATACCTTAATCAGGTGGTAAGGCAAGGGTGGAGAGATGCAGTGGTGGTGACGCTTAACGGATTTCAGGGGACTACTTTATAGCATACGAAAGGTGGGCTCCACAACAATGTTTCTGCCATAGAAGCCACTATAGTTTCATTGACCTTTATGACAGTCTATGGTTCTTAACCCCTTCCCCACCATGGACGTAATGGCTAAGTCCGGTGGTGCAGCGCTGAGGCGTCACGGATGTAACCATTACGTCCTTTCAGAGGCCCTCAGGGGAAAGGGTGACGCTCCTCCCGAGGGCCTCGCCCTCACCCACCCAGGGCAGGGCTAGAATGGGAATCGCTTCCCCTTCCACTTCCAAAGAAATGGGGAAAAATTTGTTCTGCCCACAGGTGTGCATATGGGGCAATTACCCCGATCCAATTCCCGGTGGGGCAGAAAGCCAACTAGATGCCAGGGAAACTTTTTGGACTTTGGGACCCTGCCATGTAGAAAAATCTACGAGACCTAGACAGATCTGAAAACTAAACCTGTGGGTGAGTTGAGGGTGGTGTGCTTCACATGCACCCTGCACCATTTTCTTACCCACAATGCCCTGCAAACCTCAAACTTTGCTTGAAATAACACATTTTTCTCACATTTTTGTGATGGCACCTTCCGAAACCTGCAGGAATCCACAAAATTGGTACCACCCAGCATTGTCGTATTTATACCAATAAAAATTATGCCACACTTGTCAGCCTCAAACTGTCCTTTTGGACCCACTTTGGTTCCCCCTCATTTTCTAAATGTTTTAGGCTCTTCCCTATCACAGGCACTTGGCCCATCTATACAAGTTAGGTATCATTTTGCACTGGGAGACAGAGGGGAACGTTGGGTGGTAGGAAATTTGTGCAAGTGTAGTGACTCCACACAGAAATGTGGGAAAAATTAGATTTTTTAGCTAAATGTGAAGTTTGCTGAGAATTCTAGCTAAGAAAACACTGTGGGATCCATGCAAGTCACACCTCCCTGGACTCCTTCCAGTGTCTAGTTCTCAGAAATGTTTGGGTTTGGTAGGTTTCCCTGGATGGCTACTGAGCCCAGGACCAAAAACTCAGGTGCCCCCCCCTCAAAAACAGGTAGTTTTGTATTTGATAATTTTGATGTGTCCACATAGTATTTTGGGACATTTTCTGTCACGCTTGGCCTACCCATAAAAGTGAGGTACCATTTTTATCGGGAGAGTTGGGGAAATGCTGGGTGGAAGGAAATTTGTGGCTCCTCTCAGATTCCAGAACTTTCTGTCACAGAATGTGAGGAAAACGTTTATTTTTTGCCAAATTCTGAGGTTTGAAAAGGATTCTGAGTAACAGGACCTTTTGAGAGCCCCACAAGTCACCCCATCTTGGATTCCCCTAGGTGTCTAGTTTAAAAAAATGCACAGGTTTGGTAGGTTTCCCTAGGTAGGTGCTGGCTGAGCTAGAGGCCAAAATCCACAGCTAGACACTTTGCAAAAAACAGGTCTTCTTAACACTTTATCTTGTGCCTATTTTAGAAATACAAAGGTTTCCTTGATACGTATTTTTCACTCTTTATATTTCACCAAATGAATCTGGTATACAAGGAAAACCCATTGCAAGGTGCAGCTCCTTTATAGGCTCTGGGTACCTAGGGGTCTTTATGAACATACAAGCCCTATATATCCCGCAACAAAAAGAGTCCAGCAGACGTAATGGTATATTGCTTTTGAAAATCTGATATCCCAGGAAAAAGTTACAGAGTAAAACGTGGATACAAATTGCTATTTGTTCACCTAAATTTCAATTTTTTTATTTCAGCTTTTATTTTCTGTAGGAAAACCTTGTAGGATCTACACAAATAACCCCTTGCTGAATTCAGAATTTCTTCTACTTTTCAGAAATGTTAGGCTGTCCATAATCCAGCATTGGTTTCATGTCCATTTCTGTCACTAACCGGAAGGAAGCTGACATCAGAAAAAATAGTAAAAATGGGGTATGTCCTAGTAAAATGCCAAAATTGTGTTGAAAAATGTGGTTTTCTGATTTAAGTCTGCCTGTTCCTGAAAGCTGGGAAGATGGTGATTTTAGCACTGTAAACCCTTTGTTGATGCCATTTTCACGGAGAAAAACACAAGCCTTCTTCTGAAGCCTTTTTTTCCCATTTAAAAAAAAATAATTGCTGTGTTTTGGCTAATTTCTTGGTCTCCCCTAGGGGCACCCACAAACTCTGGGTACCTCTAGAATCCCTAGGATGTTGGAAAAAAGGACATGAATTTGGCGTGGGTAGCTTATGTGGACAAAAAGTTATGAGGGTCTAAGCGCGAACTTCCCCAAATAGCCGAAAAAAATGCTTTGCACCTAAGGGGGAAAAGGCCTGGCAGCAAAGGGGTTAATACTATTTCCTAGACTAAAGGCCTTAAATCCCCTAATAAACACCAACAAGTCTAGAAATACGTATTGGATGCATAGATATATTAGCCCTCCAAGAAACTCACATGAAACAGTCTGACAATTACAAACTAAGCCATAGAAGATACCCCCTATGCTACACATCTACTGTTGCTACAAACCACAATGCGGTTCCCCTCTTTTTCCACTCTTCTCTACACTTCCAATTCATGGGCAGCAAATGTGATAAAGATGGATGTTTTGTAATGGTAAAGGGAATGATACAAGGCCGTCACTGCACCATAGCTACAGTATATGTGCCCAATACGAATCAGGCTGAATTCCTACACTTGTTCCTTACAGTATTGGGAGGATTGGCAGAAGGGGATATTGTCTTAACGGGGGATTTCAACCTCATATGGGTTCCCTCTTCGGACTGTACCCATCTACATCTAACACAAGCAGGCACATTTTCCTAAGCTACAAAATCCCTACTACTCCAGCTATGGTTAATTAATGCATGAGGCACCATAAATTCCTCCGTCCATAATTATACTTTTTTTCTCACTCTGACTGAACATATTTAAGGATAGACCACACTTTCACAAGTCAATCATTACTTAATGCTATTGATAGTGCAACCACACACACTATTGCTCTCTTACATCATGAACCATTAGAAGTGTTTTTTGACTAACATACTCTACAGACTGGCCACTGCAGGTGGTGCTTCCCCAACATCCTTATGAGAGACCCATCCGCCAGGAGTGAAATATGTAAAACTATAAAGGAATTCTTCTCCTTGAACAAGCCACAAGAAATGTTTTATGCTACAAATTGGGATGCCTTTAAGGTGGTCCTTAGGGGAAAATGCATGCATTGTTAACTGCATTGACACACCAAAAAACAAACGAGAGACAACTAATAGAAGCTGAACTTTCCACTTCTTAAAAAGCCCGTAAAGAAGCCCCCCTCTCCTGCTCCAATGACAGGTGACAGCTCTTAGGGGCAAACAAAAGGCCATTTATGCCAACAGAGCAGAGATAACAAATTTTCACCTTAAAAAGACCACTTATGAACACAGTAACAAAGTGGGCTCCTTTTTTAGCATTCCAGTTAAGAAATTCAGCAAGAAAAAGATTATGTCCCCCCAATACAATGACACAATGGAGTATCACACATATCTGAAGCTGACAAAGCCACTAAGTTCAGAGACTATTAAATGCAACTATATACTGCTGACCCTACTGATACAAATGCCCAGAATGCGTTTCTTGAGTGTATCTCCCTTCAGCTTCCCCCAGATGTCTGGGAGACACTTAGGCCCATATATATACTTGCTTTGCGCCAAATTTGCATCCTTTTTTAATGCAAATTTGGCGCAAACCTAACTCCAAATTTATACCTTGGCGCTAGACCCGTCTAGCACCAACATTTTGGAGTTTAAGTCATATTTTGCTAGCGGGAAACTACCTTGTGTCAATGAGATGCAAGGTAGGCATTCCCGGGCAAAAACTGATGATATGGCTTTAGTGCCATATTGTAGGAAAGTACCATCTTGCCTGGCATGTTACCACGATGCCGGAGGACAACTCAGGAGGTCGTGCAATGCAGGTTAGAGTGCCAGGCTTGGCTGTGAACAAAGGAATCCTGGAAGAGTGCACAGGAGCCGGAGTAGCTGCAAAACACGCGGTTGCCAGCAATGCAGTCTAGCGTGGGGAGGCAAGGACTTACCTCCACCAAACTTGGACTGAAGAGTCACTGGACTGTGGGAGTCACTTGGACAGAGTTGCTGAGTTCAAGGGACCTCGCTCGTCGTGCTGAGAGGAGACCCAGAGGACCGGTGATGCAGTTCTTTGGTGCCTGCAGTTGCAGGGGGAAGATTCCGTCGACCCATGGGAGATTTCTTTGGAGCTTCTAGTGCAGAGAGGAGGCAGACTACCCCCACAGCATGCACCACCAGGAAAACAGTCGAGAAGGCGGCAGGATCAGCATTACAAGGTCGCAGTAGTCATCTTTGCAACTTTGTTGCAGTTTTGCAGGCTTCCAGCGTGGTCAGCAGTCGATTCCTTGGCAGAAGGTGAAGAGAGAGATGCAGAGGAACTCTGATGAGCTCTTGCATTCGTTATCTAAGGAATTTCCCAAAGCAGAGACCCTAAATAGCCAGAAAAGGAGGTTTGGCTACTTAGGAGAGAGGATGGGCTAGCAACACCTGGAGGAGCCTATCAGAAGGAGTCTCTGATGTCACCTGCTGGCACTGGCCACTCAGAGCAGTCCAGTGTGCCAGCAGCACCTCTGTTTCCAAGATGGCAGAGGTCTGGAGCACACTGGAGGAGCTCAGAGGCTGGGGGAGGCTACTCCTCCCAAGCCCTAACACCTTTTTCCAAAGGGAGAGGGTGTAACACCCTCTCTCTGAGGAAGTCCTTTGTTCTGCCTTCCTGGGCCAAGCCTGGCTGGATCCCAGGAGGGCAGAAACCTGTCTGAGGGGTTGGCAGCAGCAGCAGCTGCAGTGAAACCCCGGGAAAGGTTGCTTGGCAGTGCCCGGTCTGAGCTAGAGACTCGGGGGATCATGGAATTGTCTCCCCAATGCCAGGATGGCATTGGGATGACAATTCCATTATCTTAGACATGTTACATGGCCATGTTCGGAGTTACCATTGTGACGCTATACATATGTCGTGACATATGTATAGTGCACGCATGTAATGGTGTCCCCGTACTCACAAAGTCCGGGGAATTTGCCCTGAACAATGTGGGAGCACCTTGGCTAGTGCCAGGGTGCCCACACACTAAGTAACTTAGCACCCAACCTTTACTAGGTAAAGGTTAGACATATAGATGACTTATAAGTTACTTAAGTGCAGTGGTAAATGGCTGTGAAATAACGTGGACATTATTTCACTCAGGCTGCACTGGCAGACCTGTGTAAGAATTGTCGGATCTCCTTATGGGTGGCACAAGAAATGCTGCAGCCCATAGGAATCTCCTGGAACCCCAATACCCTGGGTACCTCAGTACCATATACTAGGGAATTATAAGGGTGTTCCAGTATGCCAATGTAAATTGGTGAAATTGGTCACTAGCCTGTTAGTGACAATTTGGAAAGAGAATGAGAGAGCATAACCACTGAGGTTCTGGATAGCAGAGCCTCAGTGAGACAGTTAGTCATACCATAGGTAACACATACAAGGCACACTTATGAGCACTGGGGCCCTGGCTGGCTAGGTCCCAGTGACACATACAACTAAAACAACATATATGCAGTGAAATATGGTGGTAACATGCCAGGCAAGATGGTACTTTCCTACAATATGGCACTAAAGCCATATCATCAGTTTTTGCCCGGGAATGCCTACCTTGCATCTCATTGACACAAGGTAGTTTCCCGCTAGCAAAATATGACTTAAACTCCAAAATGTTGGTGCTAGACGGGTCTAGCGCCAAGGTATAAATTTGGAGTTAGGTTTGCGCCAAATTTGCATTAAAAAAGGATGCAAATTTGGCGCAAAGCAAGTATATATATGGGCCTAAGTGTCTCCCAGACATCTGGGGGAAGCTGAAGGGAGATACACTCAAGAAACGCATTCTGGGCATTTGTATCAGTAGGGTCAGCAGTATATAGTTGCATTTAATAGTCTCTGAACTTAGTGGCTTTGTCAGCTTCAGATATGTGTGATACTCCATTGTGTCATTGTATTGGGGGGACATAATCTTTTTCTTGCTGAATTTCTTAACTGGAATGCTAAAAAAGGAGCCCACTTTGTTACTGTGTTCATAAGTGGTCTTTTTAAGGTGAAAATTTGTTATCTCTGCTCTGTTGGCATAAATGGCCTTTTGTTTGCCCCTAAGAGCTGTCACCTGTCATTGGAGCAGGAGAGGGGGGCTTCTTTACGGGCTTTTTAAGAAGTGGAAAGTTCAGCTTCTATTAGTTGTCTCTCGTTTGTTTTTTGTGTAACTGCGTGTGAGCTCCGGTTCACTCCACTTCATAGTGCCTGTTCCGGCACTTCTCCAGGAGCTGCTTGCTTTTGAGTGGGCTCTTTGTCTTGCTGGACGCCCCCTCTGTCTCCTCTCGCAATTGGCGACATCCTGGTCCCTCCTGGGCCACAGCAGCATCCAAAAACCCTAACCGTGACGCTTGCAGCTAGCAAGGCTTGTTTGCAGTCTTTCTGCACGGAAACCCCTCTGCACGACTCTTCACGACGTGGGACATCCATCCTCCAAAGGGGAACTTTCTAGCCCTTGTCGTTCTTGCAGAATCCACAGCTTCTACCATCCGGTGGCAGCTTCTTTGCACCCACAGCTGGCATTTCCTGGGCATCTGCCCACTCCCGACTTGATCGTGACTTTTGGACTTGGTCCCCTTGTTCCACAGGTACTCTCGTCAGGAAATCTATTGTTGTTGCATTGCTGGTGTTGGTCTTCCTTGCAGAATTCCCCTATCACTACTTCTGTGCTCTTTGGGGAACTTAGGTGCACTTTGCACACACTTTACAGGGTCTTGGGGTGGGCTGTTTTTCTAACCCTCACTGTTTTCTTACAGTCCCAGCGACCCTCTACAAGGTCATATAAGTTTTGGGTCCATTCGTGGTTCGCATTCCACTTCTAGAGTATATGGTTTGTGTTGCCCCTATCCCTATGTGCCCCCATTGCATTCTATTGTGACTATACATTGTTTGCACTGTTTTCTATTGCTATTACTGCATATTTTGGTATTGTGTACATATATCTTGTATATATTTGCTATCCTCATACTGAGGGTACTCACTGAGATACTTTGGCATATTGTCATAAAAATAAAGTACCTTTATTTTTAGTATATCTGTGTATTGTGTTTTCTTATGATATTGTGCAAGTGACACTAGTGGTACTGTAGGAGCTTCACCCGTCTCCTAGTTCAGCCTAAGCTGCTCTGCTAAGCTACCTTTTCTATCAGCCTAAGCTGCTAGACACCCCTCTACACTAATAATGGAAACCTGGGCCTGGTGCAAAGTGTAAGTACCCCTTGGTACCCACTACAAGCCAATCCAGCCTCCTACATTGGTTGTGCAGAGGTGGGATAAGTACTTTGCAACTACTTACCACTTTGTCATATTGTACTTTTCATAAGAGAAAAATATACAAAACAAGTTCAGTGTATGTACACCTAACCAAAAGGTTTTGCTTTTCTTCTCTCACTTCTTTGCTAAGTGCTGAAAAGTACCTTTAAACTTTCTAAAAAGTTCTTGAAAAGTTTAAAAAGTTTTTTTCTGTACCTTAAAAACATCTAAAAACTTTTTCTTTCTTTTTCTGTCCCTTAAACACTTTCTATAATGTCTGGCACAGGTCAAACTGTTGAACTGTCCAAACTTGCTTATGATCACCTTAGCTGGAAAGGAGCAAGGAGTCTCTGCATTGAAAGAGGTTTAGGGGTAGGGAAGAATCCCTCTAGAGAACTGTTGGTTAATATGCTCATTGAACAAGATAAGACCAGAGTTGGCACTTATGTTGAGAAATTAGCTGAAGGTTCCCAATCTGACCCTGGGGCACCCCTAGCAAAAGATTTAGAAGGAAACCTTCCCAACCTGCCCATTAGCAGGCCACCTAGCAATGCTGGTACTAATGTGAGTTCTCATCACGGTAGGAGTGTTACTTCTGTTAGCCAGGTTGTTAGAGTGCCATCAGTTAGGGCCAGGTCTCCCTCTGTTCATTCTCACCATACTTCTGTTTCAAGGCATGCCCCACCCACCCACCCTGATGACAGAGTGTTAGAAAGGGATCTCAATAGATTGAGAGTGGAAGAATCCAGGCTGAAGCTCAAGAAGCAACAGCTGGATTTAGATAGGCAGTCCTTTGATTTAGAAAAAGAAAGACAGAGGTTGGGGTTAGGACCCCCTGGTGGCAGCAGCAGTATTACAGATAGTAATCCTGTTAAAGAGCATGATTCTAGGAATCTGCATAAGATAGTTCCCCCTTACAAGGAGGGGGATGACATTAACAAGTGGTTTGCTGCACTTGAGAGGCCCTGTAATGTACAGGGGGTACCTCAAAGGCAGTGGGCTGCTATCCTATGGCTATCTTTCACTGAAAGGGTAGGGATAGGCTCCTTACTGTTAAGGAAAGTGATGCCAATAATTTTGCAGTTCTTAAGAATGCACTCCTTGATGGTTATGGCTTAACCACTGAACAGTACAGGATCAAGTTCAGAGAAACCAAAAAGGAGTCTTCACAAGACTGGGTAGACTTTGTTGACCATTCAGTGAAGGCCTTGGAGGGGCGGTTACATGGCAGTAAAGTTTCTGACTATGAAAGCCTGTATAACTTAATCCTGAGAGAGCATATTCTTAATAATTGTGAATCTGATTTGTTACACCAGTGCCTGGTAGACTCTGATCTGACCTCTCCCCAAGAATTGGGAAAGAAGGCAGACAAATGGGTCAGAACAAGGGTGAACAGAAAAGTTCATACAGGGGGTGACAAGGATGGCAAGAAGAAGGATGATAAGTCTTCTGACGGGGGGGCAAATCTAAAAATGAGTCTTCATCAGGCCCACAAAAACATTCTGGTGGGGGTGGTGGGCCCAAATCCTCTTCAAATCAAAACAAAGAAAAGAAACCATGGTGCTATTTATGTAAAATAAAAGGCCATTGGACAACTGATCTCAGTTGCCCAAAGAAAAGCACCAAGCCTCCTATCACTACAACCCCTGCTGCTACACCTAGTGCCCCTAGTAATAGCAGTGGTGGTGGGAGCAAACCTACTAATAGCCAATCCAAGGGAGTAGCTGGGCTCACTTTTGGTAATTTAGTTGGGGTTGGTCTGGTTAGGGAGACCACAGAGGCTGTGTTAGTCTCTGAGGGGGCCATTGATTTGGCCACCTTGGTTGCTTGTCCCCTTAATATGGATAAGTACAAGCAACTACCCCTAGTAAATGGTGTTGAGGTTCAGGCCTACAGGGACACAGGTGCCAGTGTTACAATGGTAATAGAGAAACTGGTCCACCCTGAACAACACCTACTTGGTCACCAGTACCAAGTGACTGATGCTCATAACAACACTCTTAGCCACCCCATGGCTGTTGTGAATCTCAACTGGGGGGGGCGGTTACTGGTCCAAAGAAAGTTGTGGTTGCCTCAGATTTACCTGTAGACTGTCTACTAGGCAACGATTTAGAGACATCAGCTTGGGCAGAAGTGGAGTTGGAGGCTCATGCAGCAATGCTGGGCATTCCAGGGCATATTTTTGCTTTGACCAGGGCTCAGGCCAAAAAGCAAAAAGGACAGGGTGACTTGGATCCTGGAAGAATGGACCAAGTGCTCCCTAAAGCTGGGGTTAGTAAACGTAAATCACTACCTACTATCCCTCCCTCTACAGTGGATTCTACTTCTGAGGAAGAAGAATTTCCACCATGTGCAGAACCTACACCAGGGGAGCTGGAAGCAGACACTGCTGAGTTTTTGGTGAAGGGGGGCCTGCCAGGGAGGAGCTGAGTGTGGCACAGCAGACCTGTCCCACACTAGAGGGTCTAAGGCAGCAAGCTGTCAAACAAGCAAATGAGGATGTCAGTGACTCTCACATAGTTTACTGGGAGGACAACCTTTTGTATACTGAAGCAAGGGATCCAAAACCTGGAGCTGCCAGGAGATTGGTGATTCCTCAGGAATACAGAAAGTTCCTCCTAACTCTAGCCCACGACATTCCCTTAGCTGGACATTTGGGGCAAATGAAAACTTGGGACAGGCTTGTCCCCTTGTTTCATTGGCCTAGAATGTCAGAGGAGACAAAGACATTTTGTGAGTCCTGTGAAACCTGTCAAGCCAGTGGCAAGACAGGTGGCACTCCAAAGGCACCCCTTATTCCACTACCTGTGGTTGGGGTTCCCTTTGAAAGGGTAGGGGTTGACATAGTTGTCCCCCTTGACCCTCCTACTGCTTCAGGTACTAGGTTTATCTTGGTGGTTGTGGACCATGCCACCAGATATCCTGAAGCAATTCCTCTAAGGACCACTACAGCTCCTGCAGTGGCAAAAGCCCTCCTGGGAATCTTTTCCAGGGTGGGCTTCCCAAAAGAGGTGGTATCAGACAGGGGAAGCAATTTCATGTCTGCTTACTTAAAGGCAATGTGGAAGGAATGTGGTGTGACATACAAGTTCACCACACCCTATCATCCACAAACAAATAGACTGGTTGAGAGGTTTAATAAAACTCTCAAAGGAATGATAAAGGGACTCCCTGAAAAACTCCGCAGGAGATGGGATATCCTGTTACCTTGCCTCCTTTTGGCTTACAGGGAGGTACCCCAAAAAGGAGTGGGCTTCAGCCCCTTTGAACTCCTATTTGGACACCCTGTAAGAGGTCCTCTAACACTTGTGAAGGAGGGTTGGGAACAACCTTCAAAAGCTCCTAAGCAAGACATAGTGAACTATATACTTGGCCTAAGATCTAGGATGGCTGAGTATATGAAAAAGGCCAGTAAAAAACCTTCAGGCCAGCCAAGAGCTCCAAAAGCAATGGCATTACCAGAAGGCTGTTTTGGTTCAGTACCAACCAGGGCAGAACGTGTGGGTCTTGGAGCCTGTGGCCCCAAGAGCACTCCAAGACAAATGGAGTGGACCCCACATTATTGTTGAGAAAATGGGAGAAGTCACCTACTTGGTTGACTTAGGCACTGCCAGGAGTCCCCTTAGGGTGCTCCATGTCAATCGCCTGAAACCCTACTATGACAGGGCTGACCTCACCCTGCTCATGGCAACAGATGAAGGACAGGAAGAAGAGAGTGACCCTCTCCCTGATCTCTTCTCTCTGTTTTAGCCAAAGTAGAGGTTTGTGGTCTGTCTGAACAATGAAGTGAGTGCCAAACAGGTATGGCCTCAACTTCTTCAGTGCCCAGACCACAGCAAAGGCCTCCCTCTCTATGGCAGACCAACACTTTTCTCTAGGGGTCAACCTCCTGCTGATAAAAGCAACAGGTTGATCCTGGCCCTCAGAATTAAGTTGTGATAAGACTGCCCCTACCCCTAATTCAGATGCATCAGTTTGGACAATGATTTTTTTGGAGTAACAGGGGCTTTTCAGGACAGGTGCAGAGCACATGGCCTGCTTCAGCTCCTCAAAAGCTTTCTGACAGTTTGCTGTCCATAATACCTTCTTAGGCATTTTCTTTGATGTGAGGTCATTAAGAGGGGCTGCAATGGAGCCATAGTTCTTTATGAACCTCCTATAGTACCCAGTGAGGCCTAAAAAGGCTCTCACCTGAGTCTGAGTTGTAGGGGGAACCCAATCTGTAATAGTTTGGATTTTCCCCTGAAGTGGTGCAATCTGTTCTCCACCTACCAGGTGTCCCAGATAAACCACCTTCCCCTGCCCTATCTGGCACTTTGAAGCCTTGATAGTGAGGCCTGCCTTTTGCAGGACCTCCAAAACTTTCCATAGGTGGACCAGGTGATCATCATAGCTGGAGCTAAAGACAGCTATATCATCTAGATATGCTGCAATAAAAGCTTCCAGCCCTTGCAGGACTGTATTCACCAACCTTTGAAAAGTGGCAGGTGCATTTTTCAATCCAAAAGGCATTACTGTGAATTGGCAATGGCCTCCAATGGTTGAAAATGCAGTTTTTGCTTTTGCATCTTCTGATAATTTGATCTGCCAATACCCTGCAGTCAAATCAAAAGTGCTTAGATACTTGGCAGATGCCAGTGTATCTATGAGCTCATCTGCCCTGGGTATAGGGTGAGCATCAGTTTTGGTTACCTGGTTGAGACCTCTGTAGTCAACACAAAACCGCATTTCCTTCTTTCCATCCTTGGAATGAGGTTTTGGTACAAGTACCACAGGAGAGGCCCATGGACTTTCAGAGTGCTCAACCACTCCTAGTTCAAGCATTTTCTGCACCTCTTGCTTTATGCAGTCTCTGACATGGTCAGGCTGCCTATAGATCTTACTTTTGACAGGCAAGCTGTCTCCAGTATCTATAGTGTGCTCACACCAAGAAGTGGTGCCTTACACAGTAGAGAAGAGTTCAGAAAACTGACCCAGGAGATTTATGCAGTGGTCTTTCTGCTCAGCAGTAAGACAATCTGCCAAAACGACCCCTTCCACTAGAGCATCTTGTTCTGTGGAAGAGAAGAGATCAGGGAGAGGGTCACTCTCTTCTTCCTGTCCCTCATCTTTTGCCATGAGCAGGGTGAGATCAGCCCTGTCATAGTAGGGTCTCAGACGATTGACATGGAGCACCCTAAGGGGACTCCTGGCAGTGCCTAAGTCAACCAAGTAGGTGACTTCACCCTTCTTTTCAACAATTATGTGGGGTCCACTCCATTTGTCTTGGAGTGCTCTTGGGGCCACAGGCTCCAAGACCCACACTTTCTGCCCTGGTTGGTACTGAACCAAAACAGCCTTCTGGTCATTCCATTGCTTTTGGAGCTCTTGGCTGGCCTGAAGGTTTTTACTGGCCTTTTTCATGTACTCAGCCATCCTAGATCTTAGGCCAAGTACATAGTCCACTATGTCTTGCTTTGGAGCTTTTAGAGTTTGTTCCCAACCCTCATTAACAAGTGTTAGAGGACCTCTCACAGGGTGACCAAATAGGAGTTCAAAGGGGCTGAAGCCCACTCCTTTCTGGGGTACCTCCCTGTAAGCAAAAAGGAGGCAAGGAAACAGGAAATCCCATCTCCTGCGGAGTTTTTCAGGGAGTCCCATAATCATGCCTTTGAGAGTTTTGTTAAATCTCTCCACCAGTCCATTTGTCTGTGGATGATAGGGTGTGGTGAACTTGTATGTAACACCACACTCCTTCCATATGGCCTTTAAATAAGAAGACATGAAATTGCTTCCCCTGTCTGATACCACCTCTTTTGGGAAGCCCACCCTGGAAAAGACTCCCAGGAGGGCCTTTGCCACTGCAGGAGCTGTAGTGGTCCTTAGAGGAATTGCTTCAGGATATCTGGTGGCATGGTCCACTACCACCAAGATAAACCTATTACCTGAAGCAGTAGGAGGGTCAAGGGGGCCAACTATGTCAACCCCTACCCTTTCAAAGGGAACCCCAACCACAGGTAGTGGAATAAGGGGTGCCTTTGGAGTGCCACCTGTCTTGCCACTGGCTTGACAGGTTTCACAGGACTTACAAAATTCCTTTGTGTCCTCTGACATTCTAGGCCAATGAAACAAGGGAACAAGCCTGTCCCAAGTTTTCATTTGCCCCAAATGTCCAGCTAAGGGAATGTCGTGGGCTAGAGTTAGGAGAAACTTTCTGTACTCCTAAGGAATCACCAATCTCCTGGCAGCTCCAGGTTTTGGATCCCTTGCTTCGGTGTACAAGAGGTTGTCCTCCCAGTAAACTCTGTGAGAGTCACTGACATCCCCATTTGCTTGTTTGACAGCTTGCTGCCTTAGACCCTCTAGTGTGGGACAGGTATGCTGTGCCACACTCAGCTCCTCCCTGGCAGGCCCCCCTTCACCCAAAAGCTCAGCAGTGTCTGCTTCCAGCTCCTCTGGTGTAGGTTCTGCACAGGGTGGGAATTCTTCTTCTTCAGAATTAGAATCCACTGTAGAGGGAGGGATAGTAGGTAGTGTTTTACTCTTACTAACCCTAGCTTTAGGGAGCACTTGGTCCATTCTTCCAGGATCCAAGTCACCCTGTCCTTTTTGCTTTTTGGCCTGAGCCCTGGTCAAAGCAAAAATATGCCCTGGAATGCCCAGCATTGCTGCATGAGCCTCCAACTCCACTTCTGCCCAAGCTGATGTCTCTAAATCATTCCCTAATAGACAGTCTACAGGTAAATCTGAGGCAACCACAACTTTCTTTGGGCCAGTAACCCCCCCCCCCCCCATAGTTGAGATTCACAACAGCCATGGGGTGGCTAAGGGTGTTGTTATGAGCATCGGTTACTTGGTACTGGTGACCAAGTAGGTGTTGTTCAGGGTGGACCAGTTTCTCTATTACCATTGTAACACTGGCACCTGTGTCCCTGTAGGCCTGAACCTCAACACCATTTATTAGGGGTAGTTGCTTTTACTTATCCATGTTAAGGGGACAAGCAACCAAGGTGGCTAAATCAATAGCCCCTTCAGAGACTAACACAGCCTCTGTGGTCTCCCTAATCAGACCAACCCCAACTAAGTTACCAAAAGTGAGCCCAGCTACTCCCTTGGATTGGCTATTAGTAGGTTTGCTCCCACCACTACTGCTATTACTAGGGGCACTAGGTGTAGCAGCCGGGGTTGTAGTGGTAGAGGCTTGGTGCTTTTCTTTGGACAACTGGGATCTGTTGTCCAATGGCCTTTTATTTTACATAAATAGCACCATGGTTTCTTTTCTTTGTTTTGATTTGAAGAGGATTTGGGCCCACCACCCCCACAAGAGTGTTTTTGTGGGCCTGATGAAGACTCATTTTTAGATTTGTCCCCACCCTTGTCAGAAGACTTACCATCCTTCTTCTTGCCATCTTTCTCACCCCCTGTATGAACTTTTCTGTTCACCCTTTTTCTGACCCATTTGTCTGCCTTCTTTCCCAATTCTTGGGGAGATGTCAGATCAGAGTCCACCAGGTACTGGTGGAACTAATCAGACACACAATTATTAAGAATATGGTCTCTCAGGATTAAGTTATACAGGCTTTAATAATCAGTAACTTTACTGCCATGTAACCACCCCTCCAAGGCCTTCACTGAATGGTCAACAAAGTCTACCCAGTCTTGTGAAGACTCCTTTTTGGGTTCTCTGAACTTCATCCTGTACTGTTCAGTGGTTAAGCCAAAACCATCTAGGAGTGCATTCTTAAGAACTTTGAAATCATTGGCCTCACTTTCTTTTACAGTAAGGAGCCTATCCCTACCCTTTCCACTAAATGATATTCATAGGATAGCAGCCCACTGCCTTTGAGGGACATCCTGTACAACACAGGCCCTCTCAAGTGCAGCAAACCACTTGTTAATGTCATCCCCCTCCTTATAAGGGGGAACTATCTTATGCAGATTCCTAGAATCATACTCTCTTGTAGGATGACTATTGGGAATACTGCTGCTGCCACCATGGGTTTCTAACCCAATTTTCTGTCTTTCTCTTTCTATTTCTAAGGACTGCCTATCTAAATCCAGCTGTTGCTTCTTGAGCTTCAGTCTGGATTGTTCCACTCTCAATCTATTGAGCTCCCTTTCTAACACTCTGTCATCAGGGTGGGTGGGTGTGGCATGCCTTGAAACAGAAGTATGGTGAGAATGAACAGAAGGAGACCTGTCCCTAACAGATGGCACTCTAACAGCCTGGCTAACAGAAACAGCACTTCTACTACGATGAGAAGGAATACTCTTACTGTGATGTGAGGCAACAATATTACTGTGATGTGACTCTACATCAGTACCAGCTATGCTAGGTGGTCTGCTAATGGGCAGGCTGAGAAGTTTCCCTTCTAAATCTTTTGCTAGGGGTGCCCCAGGGTCAGATTGGGAACCTTCAGCTAATTTCTCAACAGATGTGCCAACTCTGGTCTTATCTTGTTCAATGAGCATTTTAACCAATAGTTCTCTAGAGGGATTCTTCCCTACCCCTAAACCTCTTTCTATGCAGAGACTCCTTGCTCCTTTCCAGCTAAGGTGATCATAAGCAAGTTTGGACAGATCAACAGTTTGGCCTGTGCCAGACATTTTAGAAAGTGTTTAAGGGATAGAAAAAGTGAGAAAAAAGTTTTTCAGAACTTTTTGAAAGACAGAAAAAAAACTTTTAAAACTTTTTAAGAACTTTTTAGAAAGTTTTAGAAGTACTTAGCAAAGAAGTGAAAGGAGAAAAGCAAAACTTTTTGGTTAGGTGTACATACACTGAACTTGTTTTGTATATTTTTCTCTTATGAAAAGTACAATGACAAAAGTGGTAAGTAGTTGCAAAGTACTTATCCCACCGCTGCACAACCAATGTAGGAGGCTGGACTGGTTTGTAGTGAGTACCAAGGGGTACTTACACCTTGCACCAGGCCCAGGTATCCCTTATTAGTGTATAGGGGTGTCTAGCAGCTTAGGCTGATAGAAAATGGTAGCTTAGCAGAGCAGCTTAGGCTGAACTAGGAGACGAGTGAAGCTCCTACAGTACCACTAGTGTCACTTGCACAATATCATAAGAAAACACAATACACAGATATACTAAAAATAAAGGTACTTTATTTTTATGACAATATGCCAAAGTATCTCAGTGAGTACCCTCAGTATGAGGATAGCAAATATACACAAGGTATATGTACACAATACCAAAAATATGCAGTATAGCAATAGAAAACAGTGCAAACAATGTATAGTTACAATAGGATGCAATGGGAGTACATAGGGATAGGGGCAACACAAACCATATACTCCAAAAGTGGAATGCGAACCACGAATGGACCCCAAACCTATGTGACCTTGTAGAGGGTCGCTGGGACTGTAAGAAAACAGTGAGGGATAGAAAAATAGCCCACCCCAAGACCCTGAAAAGTGAGTGCAAAGTGCACTGAAGTTCCCCAAAGAGCACAGAAGTCGTGATAGGGGAATTCTGCAGGAAAGACCAAACCCAGCAATGCAACAACAATGGATTTCCAGACGAGAGTACCTGTGGAACAAGGGGACCAAGTCCAAAAGTCACCATCAAGTCGAGAGTGGGCAGATGTCCAGGAAATGCCAGCTGTGGGTGCAAAGAAGCTGCCACTGGACAGTAGAAGCTGAGGATTCTGCAAGAACGACAAGGGCTAGAAGCTGTCCCTTTGGAGGATGGATGTCCTACATTGTGAAGAGTCGTGCAGAGGTATTTCCGTGCAGAAAGACGGCAAACAAGCCTTGCTAGCTGCAAGTGTCGCGGTTAGGGTTTTTGGATGCTGCTGTGGCCCAGGAGGGACCAGGATGTCGCCAATTGCGTGAGGAGACAGAGGGGGCGTCCAGCAAGACAAAAAGCCCACTCTAAAGCAAGCAGCTCCTGGAGAAGTGCCGGAACAGGCACTATGAAGTGGAGTGAACCGGTGGTCACCCGAAGTTGCACAAGAGAGTCCCACGCCGACGGAGGACAACTCAGGAGGTCGTGCAATGCAGGTAGAGTGCCGTAGACCCAGGCTTGGCTGTGCACAAAGGAAATCCTGGAAAAGTGCACAGGAGCTGGAGCAGCTGCAAAACACGCGGTTCCCAGCAATGCAGTCTGGCGTGGGGAGGCAAGGACTTACCTCCACCAAACTTGGGCTGAAGAGTCACTGGACTGTGGGAGTCACTTGGACAGAGTTGCTGAGTTCAAGGGACCTCGCTCGTCTTGCTGAGAGGAGACCCAGAGGACCGGTGATGCAGTTCTTTGGTGCCTGCGGTAGCAGGGGGATGATTCCGTCGACCCACAGGAGATTTCTTCGGAGCTTCTAGTGCAGAGAGGAGGCAGACTACCCCCACAGCATGCACCACCAGGAAAACAGTCAAGAAGGCGGCAGGATCAGCGTTACAGTGTCGCAGTAGTCGTCTTTGCTACTTTGTTGCAGTTTTGCAGGCTTCCAGCGTGGTCAGCAGTCGATTCCTTGGCAGAAGGTGAAGAGAGAGATGCAGAGGAACTCTGATGAGCTCTTGCATTCATTATCTAAGGAATTCCCCAAAGCAGAGACCCTTAATAGCCAGAAAAGAGGGTTTGGCTACTTAGGAGAGAGGATATGCTAGCAACACCTGAAGGAGCCTATCAGAAGGAGTCTCTGACGTCACCTGCTGGCACTGGCCACTCAGAGCAGTCCAGTGTTCCAGCAGCACCTCTGTTTCCAAGATGGCAGAGGTCTGGAGCACACTGGAGGAGCTCTGGGCACCTCCCAGGGGAGGTGCAGGTCAGGGGAGTGGTCACTCCCCTTTCCTTTGTCCATTTTCGCGCCAGAGCAGGGCTGAGGGGTCCCTGAACCGGTGTAGACTGGCTTATGCATAAATGGGCACCATCTGTGCCCATGAAAGCATTTCCAGAGGCTGGGGGAGGCTACTCCTCCCCTGCCTTAACACCTTTTTCCAAAGGGAGAGGGTGTAACACCCTCTCTCTGAGGAAGTCCTTTGTTCTGCCTTCCTGGGCCAAGCCTGGCTGGACCCCAGGAGGGCAGAAACCTGTCTGAGGGGTTGGCAGCAGCTGCAGTGAAACCCCTGAAAAGGCAGTTTGGCAGTACCCGGGTCTGTGCTAGAGACCCGTGGGATCATGGGATTGTGCCAACAATGCCAGGATGGCATTGAGGGGGCAATTCCATGATCATAGGCATGTTACATGGCCATATTCGGAGTTACCATTGTGAAGCTAAACATAGGTAGTGACCTATGTGTAGTGCACGCATGTAATGGTGTCCCCGCACTCATAAAGTCCGGGGAATTGGCCCTGAACAATGTGGGGGCACCTTGGCTAGTGTCAGGGTGCCCACACACTAAGTAACTTAGCACCCAACCTTTACCAGGTAAAGGTTAGACTTATAGGTGACTTATAAGTTACTTAAGTGCAGTGGTAAATGGCTGAGAAATAACGTGGACGTTATTTCACTCAGGCTGCAGTGGCAGGCCTGTGTAAGAATTGTCAGAGCTCCCTATGGGTGGCAAAAGAAATGCTGCAGCCCATATGGATCTCCTGGAACCCCAATACCCTGGGTACTTCAGTACCATATACTAGGGAATTATAAGGGTGTTCCAGTATGCCAATGTGAATTGGTGAAATTGGTCACTAGCCTGTTAGTGACAATTTGGAAAGAAATGAGAGAGCATAACCACTGAGGTTCTGGATAGCAGAGCCTCAGTGAGACAGTTAGTCATAACACAGGTAACACATTCAGGGTACACTTATGAGCACTGGGGCCCTGGCTGGCAGGGTCCCAGTGACACATACAACTAAAAAAACATATATACAGTGAAATATGGGGGTAACATGCCAGGCAAGATGGTACTTTCCTACACTAGGGAAGGGGGCCTTAAATACTGGCACTAAGCTTGCTTAGTGGCATTATTTAATGCCTGGGTAAGGGCAGGCGTTAGGGGACCTGTGAGCCTATTTCCATGGTCAGAGACCATGGTATGGGCCCACAGGTGCCCTTCCCTAGCCCCAGGGACAACCCCAACCACACCAGAGGGACGCCAGAGGATGGAGAACTCCCATCCTCTGGTGAGTGAGGTAAGTACAGCTAAGTATTTTTTGTTTTTGTATGTGCCATAGGGGGGCCTAACTTTGGCCCCCCTACAAGGCACTGGGCCCAATGGCCATGCCCAGGGGACATATGGCCCCTGGGGTGGTGGGCATGACTCCTGTCTTAACTAAGACAGGAGTCATGTCAATGGGGGTTTTACATCAAAAACCGTCGGCTACCGTCATTCCTTAAGTATGATGCCCGGCTGACGTTTTGGAATGGCGCTAGCTGGCAGTATACTTTTTCACTCAAAACTGCGTTAGCAAAATTGGGTGTGAAAAAGTACAAATATGCCCCTTTATGACTGCATCACTAGGGATGAGATTCTGACAGCCATCTCTCAACGTAAACACCAAAAGTCTCCCTGCCCGATGGGCTGACTGCACTGTTTAACAGAACCTTTAGTTCTGATTTGGTCCCCCTATTAACAATTCTGTTCAATCAAGTAGCAGACTTATGCTAAGATACTAGGTTGGAGGATATTATGCCAGACTTGATTTATCCAGACCAGTCTGGCTTTATTAAGGGCTGCCAAACTCATGATGATCTGCCCTACATGGTTCATTTAATAGAAAAATCTCAAAAAGGAAGGTTCCTGTGCTCTTGTTAGCACATGATTCCGAAAAGACTTTTGACCAGTTGAACTGGAAGTTCCTTTTCCTAACTCTCTGCTGCTTTGGGTTTGGAGAATGTTTCAGATCTATGATATCCACCAATTACGCCTGCCAGCACTGTAGAGTTATGGTAAATGGAATAGTATCAGAATACTTTGAGTTGAAGAGGGGAACTCAGCAAGGGTGGCCGTTGTCACAGTTACTTTTTGCGCTTAGCATAGAAACCCTCGCAGACCAAATATGAGCCTCCAATTTCATCTCTGGCCTTCCCTTTGGCCAGGATGAACACAAAATTCATTTATCTGCAGACAATGTCCTTTTGGCAATTACCTCCCCTGATACCTCTCTGCCAGCCCTGCAGGAATGCCTCCAGCATTTTAAATCGATAGCAGGCTTCAAGGTTAATCTCCAAAAATAATTCCTGATCAACTTAACAGTCCCCCCCAAACACATGGAAAGATTAGTGACTTCTCTCTCATTTCAGTGGGCACAAAAATAGATCACTTATCTCGGCATAAAACTTTCTCCCAGATTGGCTGCAGCAAACTACCCTCCCCTACGTCACCAAATCAGGCTAGATCTCAAACAATAGGCCCTAATGTCTCTCTCTTGTCAGGGGGAAAATTAATGTAGAGAAAATGTACATACTTCCATGTCTCTTGTACTTCTTTCAGAGCTTCCCCATAGAACCCCGTAGGGACTTCTTTTCTACCCTCCTCACTCTATTAACAAACTTTGTATGGCAGGGACGTATGGCTCGCCTGTCCCATAAGCTTTTGACTCTCCCTAAGGAATGCAGTGGCCAGGTCTTACCAGACTTTGGTGGTCATTCTGACCTCGGCGGTAAAAGGCGCCTACCGCCGGTCAGAAATCCTCCATAATCCCGCCGCGGTCGCGGAAACCCGCCACGGTCATTCTGACCCGCAGAAGGCAAACCTCCGAAAATCCGACCGCCACAACAGACCGCCAGACCAGCGGTCGGCGGAAAAGTGGAGGTGACAAAACCTCCACCGCCACGCCAACAGAAATACGCCCATGCCATTACGACCCACGAATCCACGCGGCGGTCTTTCAAACGCGGTATTCCATTGGCGGGACACACCGCCGCGGTCAGAATACACACAAACGAACAAAACTCAGCCACATTGGACGATTTGAATCCCACACACCTGATACACATACACACACCACTCCCACACACACAATACAATATAAAACACACACCCACATCACCCACAAACCCCTACGCTAAAAACTTCTGAAAGAAGGCCAGAGCGAGACACCAGCATCCACAAACTAACAGCCACAGCCACTCAACACCATCACCCACACACTATCCACACACAAAACAACACACACCACCACACTCAACTCACTTAAATACACATACTCCACCCCACACATCATACACACCACCCCATGGCACCTCAAAGACAACCCCGCTTCACAGACGAAGAACTCAGGGTCATGGTGGAGGAAATCGTTCGGGTAGAGCCCCAGCTGTTCGGCACACAGATACAATACACCAGCATTGCCCGGAGGACGGAGCTATGGCAGAGGATTGTCGACAGGGTCAACGCAGTGGGACAGCACCCCAGAAATCGGGAAGACATCAGGAAGCGATGGAACGACCTACGGGGGAAGGTGCGTTCCATGGTATCCAGGCACAACATCGCCGTGCAGAAGACTGGCGGAGGACCCCCACCTCAACCCCCACAATTCACATCATGGGAGGAGGAAGTCTTGAACATCCTGCATCCTGACGGCCTCGCAGGAGTCGGCGGAGGAATGGATACTGGTAAGTTGAAGCTTCAATACTGCTTCCCCCCCACCTGCATGCCAAATCAGACCCCAACCCTCACCCCCATCCTCGAACCCCACCCTCACCCCCACCCCCATCCTCACCCCCACCCTCACCCCCACCACCATCCTCACCCCCACCACCATCCTCACCCCCACCCCCAGCACACCTATTCCCCGCCAATGTCTCACCATCACAACCCACACATCCCAAAACCTAGGCCTGCATGCGTCCACTAAGCATGGACACCCATCACCAAAGCATGCCCAATGCATATACACATCCCCCCCACAAGCCACCCTCACCAAAGCCCCCACACACGAATGCCAGCACTTGGGGACACGAGAACCCATAGATACACCCATATGCCACTCATTGAAACTATAACCATACCTCTATACCCCTGCAGGACCCGACCGTCAACACACCGCGGCGGAGGGGCCAGAATTCTCCACACCCCCCACCCAAGAGGCCGTCAGCGATGACAGCAGCTCTGTCGACCTGGACACCGATGACCAGCCCGGACCATCGGGGACCTCTGGACAGTCGGTTCCCCTCACACAGGCCCAGGCCACTACAGACCCTAACCCCTCTGGGAACACCAGAACAGCTCCCACCCAGCGGGCCCATGCCTCTGTCTCCAGGGCGCGTCAATCTGCGGTGTGTCTACCACTACAGGGCACCCAGGATAACCCACCAACCCAACAACAACAGGGACCTGGGGGCAGTGGTAGTGGGCACACCGGCCAGGGGGCAGAGGCCCAGGGAAACAGGGGAACTCGGAGGGCAGCTGTGCGACAGGGGGGGGAGGAGAGGCCCAGGGAACCCACTCTCCACGAGGTCCTCACCACCATCATGGGAGCATACAACCGCTCCCAGGAGACGATGGCGACGGTACTGGCCCGGTTCCAGGAGATCCAGGCACTGCAGGAGGAACACTATCGGGGGTACAGGGAGGACATCAGAGCCATCAACACCACCCTGGTTACCATGGTAGGGCTGCTGCAGGACCTCGTCAACACCAGGGCGGACACTGAACAACCCCCAAGGGCCCCTGCCACTAGCCTGGACCAAGGACAGCCAACCACCTCCGCCGGCGCTAGTGGACAGGAGGCCCCCGCACAGCAGCAGCCCACCAGACCCCCACCTCCTGCAGGAGAAGAACCACCCCACAAGAGGGCCCTGAGATCTCGCAAGAAGACAGAGTAGGATGTCAAGACCCCCGCCAGCAATGGATACCACCTGATGTCATCCCACTGTCACACATTGTCACCCTGTCCATCCTTGAACTGCCCATGCTCCATCTCTCCACAGGCCTCTGGACAATGCACCTGTGTGACTGTTACTCTGGACTCTGCCATGGACATTCCTTCACCATAGCCCCCACCCACTTGAAACCACCCATCCCATTTTGAGCACTTAAATAAACACCTATTTTGCACCAAAATATCTGGAGTCTGGCTGTGATTTCAATATATTGTAATTGACATGACAGTGCAAATATGTCCTTGTACATGGTGAAGTCAACAAACAGCTGCCACAAAGCTGTAGTCCATGGGGAAACGAAGCACAGGACTCGTAGTGGGGACCCCAGATCTGAAATAGGGAGGGAAAAGCCAAAACTCAGTCATCATACACTGGGGCAAATAGACAGGCAGCAGAGATGCAGGAGAGTAGTTAACATTTACTAAATTATCTTTGAAATGTTACCTGTGTCCTATTGGAAGTACTGTTCAATGATTCTGTCCCTGTTGTCTGTTTCAACCCCGTCGTCTTCCTCCTCGTCACTCTCCTCAGGTTCCACCGCTGCCACAACACCACCGTCTCGACCATCCTCCTGCAGGAAAGGCACCTGGCGGCGCAAAGCCAGGTTGTGAAGCATGCAGCAGGCCACGATGATGTGACACACCTTCTTAGGTGAGTACATTAGGGATCCACCTGTCATATGCAGGCACCTAAACCTGGCCTTTAGGAGGCCAAAGGTGCGTTCGATCACCCTCCTAGTACGCCCATGGGCCTCATTGTACCGTTCCTCTGCCCTGGTCCGGGGATTCCTTACTGGGGTCAGTAGCCACGACAGGTTGGGGTACCCAGAGTCCCCCACTAGCCATACACGGTGTCTCTGTAGCTGTTCCATCACGTAAGGGATGCTGCTATTCCTGAGGATGTAGGCGTCATGCACTGACCCTGGGAATTTGGCATTTACATGCGAGATGTACTGGTCAGCCAAACACACCACCTGGATGTTCATTGAATGGTAATTTTTTCTGTTCCTGTACACCTGCTCCCTGTCTCTTGGGGGAACCAAAGCCACATGGGTCCCATCAATGGCACCAATTACGTTGGGAATATGTCCAAGGGCGTAGAAATCACCCTTCACTGTAGCCAATTCGCCCACCTCAGGGAAAATGATGTAGCTCCTCACGGATTTCATCAGGGCAGACAACACTCTGGATAACACCTTCGAAAACATGGGCTGAGACATCCCAGAAGCAATTCCCACGGTTGTCTGAAATGACCCACTTGCCAAGAAATGGAGTACTGACATGACCTGCACCAGAGGGGGAATCCCTGTGGGTTGGCGGATGGGGGACATCAGGTCGGGCTCCAGCTGGGCACACAGTTCATGGATAGTGGCACGGTTAAGACGGTAGGTCAGGATAATGTGGCGTTCTTCCATTGTCGACAGGTCCACCAGCGGTCGGTACACGGGAGGATTCATCCGTCTCCTCGCCCAACCCAGCGGACGGTGCCTAGGAAGGACAACATGGAGCACACAGTCAAGCAACCCACAGGTACGTACTCACAGCTAGCACAGTAAACGATTCTCTATGCAGTGAATGGTGTGTCTGAGTGGCTATGCAAGGCCTAGGCCTGTGTGACGCAGTTGAAATTGAGCCATGTGGGCCCTGGAAATGGCGGCTGCCTGACCTGTGAAGTGTGACAATGGGATGTGAGGTCAATGCGCTGGCGTGGCACACCGCGGCGGGCGGCGGGCCAAGACCGCGGCGCCAAGCCGCATTGGTTAACATTGAAGCCTATGGGTTTCAGGAGCCAATGGCGAAGGGCGCCGGCGGTGGCGGGACGCACCGCCGCGGTACGCACCGCCGCGGACGTGACCGCCATTTTCTATCTACTTATCCACTTGCGACTTGAACTTTCACAGGAGAGGACCTATACTGCAAGTGTTGCTGTGACCTCGGTCTGGAAGGGACAATGGCTGCTGCACCTGGGGAAAGGGCCCCTGCCTTCACTGGAGAGGAGTTGGAGAAACTTGTGGATGGGGTCCTCCCCCAGTATGCGCTACTCTACGGTCCTCCAGACCAACAAGTGAGTTTAATTCAATCTGGATTTGGGGCCACTGGCTGGCTTGGGGGCCTGGCGGGGGGCCTGGCGGGGATGGGGGGCATGTTGGGCCTGGCGGGGGGCATGGCGGGGGGCCTGGCGGGGATGGGGGGCATGTTGGGCCTGGCGGGGGGCATGGCGGGGGGCCTGGCGGGGATGGGGGGCGTTGGGCCACTGGCAAGGAAAATGCTGACAAACTTGAACGTGGTATTTCTCCCTCCCTGTACGTGTCACATAGGTCCGCGCCCATGAGAAGATCGGGATTTGGCGTGCCATCGCCAAGGAAGTCCGGACCCTGGGGGTCCACCATCGAAGGGGCACCCACTGCCGCAAGAGGTGGGAGGACATCCGCCGCGGGACCAAGAAGACCGCCGAGTCTCTGCTGGGGATGGCCTCCCAACGTAGGCAGGGTGCCTGCCGTCAACTGAGCCCCCTGATGTTCCGGATCCTGGCGGTGGCCTACCCTGATTTGGATGGGCGCGTGAGGGCAGCACAGCAGACACAAGGGGGTGAGTCCAAGCATTATCTACTCTGTTGTCGCGCAGTGGAGGTGTCTGGGTGGGGGAGGAGGGCTGGGGGTCCCCCTAGGCCAGGGCGATATCTGTAGGCTGGGCACCCCCGTAAGCCCCTGTGTCCCCAGCCACCACCCTCAGTAGTTTGTCAGTACAGCCATCCCTGGGCCGTGTCATCCATGGGTGCAGTTGTCAACTCTAGGCGTGTAGGGCATGTTCCACGGAATGCGTAGCGGACCCCAAGTGCGCAACTTAGTGCAGGGGGCATCTGTGTCTGTCATGTCCGCTAACTGTACCGGAGATCCATGTAATCAATATCCCTTTATTTCTCTCTCCCCCCCCCCTTTTTGTTTGTCTTTCTGTGCTTGTGTGCATCAGCATCATCAGGCGGAGGAGAAGTGGCATCGGGGCAGGAGGGAGCTGCATCTCACATGGCCCAGGAGGGCCATGCCACAGAGTCAGACTGGACCAGTGAGACGGAGGGCGAGGGGAGCTCCACGACGGGGACGACTGGACCCTGCAGCGACACGGACACGTCCTCGGAAGGGGGCTCCCTTGCGGGGGTGGCACCATCCGTGCCCCCCGCCATTACAGGTACAGCCGCCACCCAGCGCACCATCTCCGCCCTCCCAGCAGCCCCTCAGCGTTCGCCCCGTGCCCGCTCTGCCAGGAAGCCGGGCATCTCCTTCGCCCCAGGCACCTCAGGCCCTGCCCCTGTTACCCCCGCTGCCCTCAGTGAGGAGGTCATTGACCTCCTCCGAACGCTCATTGTTGGGCAGACTACCCTTTTGAATGCCATCCAGGGGGTGGAGAGGGAGGTTCATCGCAGCAATGCGTACCTGGAGGGCATTCATTCGGGTCAGGCTGCCCATCAGCGATCGTTCCAGGCTCTGGCCTCAGCACTGACGGCAGCCATTGTCCCTGTCTCCTGCCTGCCTCTACTAACTCCCTCCTCCCAGTCTCCTGTTCCTCTGCCTGTCCCACCCACACCATCAGACCAGCCTGCACACACCTCAACACACAAGAGAAGCTCATCCAAACATAAGCACCACAGATCACGCAGACATTCACACACGCAACATTCCGATGCAGACATGCCAACAGTCACTACCACCTCTGTGACCCCCACCTCCTCGTCTCCCTCCTCCCTCCCTGTGACGTCTACACTCACACCTCCATTCACCTCACCATCAGCCAGTGTTTCCATCACCAGCACACCCTCCACTCCAGTCCGCACACGTGCAGTCACCACCCCCACTGCCATTTACACGTCCCCTGTGTCCTCTCCCACTGTGTCTGTCACCCCCTCTTCCACACCACACAAACGCAGCCACCCACCCAACAGCCATCCACCTCACGACAGCCTATCTCTCCTGCACCTGCACCCAAAGACAGCAAACGTGACTCACCTACAACCACATCCTCTCCCTCCACTCCCATTCCCACTGTACCTACCACTCTCCATTGTCCCAAGAAGCTCTTCCTCGCCACTACTAACTTCTTTCCTGACCCTGAGCCCCCCCCCTCCTTCTCGTCGGGGTAAGAAGAGCACCTCAGCCACCACTAGCCCTGCAGCCCCCTTGACAAGGGTGCAGGGGTATTGGAGCCCGCCAGCCCGCATGTCTGGATCTTCACCCAGCAGCAAGGGGACAGCCAGCCCACCCCCTGGGAAGAGGAGCAGAAGGCGGAAGGGGCGCCGCAGGAGCCCACCTTCTACATCCCCCCCGGACACCACCCAGAGACAGTCACCAGCCACAGCTCCAAAGGGAGGAAAGGGCCACAGGCCCATGACTAAGGAGGGCAAGGGCAGCAAGTCGGAGAGGTCAGGCAGCAGGCCTGCTGCCCAGGAGGAGCCCACAACCCTCATAGCCGCTGCCCCGGGAGGAACCGGCACAGCTGCCCCGAGAGAGCCCACCACCCCCATAGCCGCTGCCCAGGGAGGACCCAGCCCAGCTGGCCAGGAGGGCCCCACCACCCACAGCCCAGGTGGGCATTGAAGGAGCACCATCCCCGCTGCCCAGGAGGGCACCACCAGGCAATGAACAGTTGGCCATAGACCGGCCGCCGTCTCCAGAACCGCTGAACTGGGCCCGCCGTCTCAAGCACCGCTCCGCTGGGCCCCGCCGTCTCAAGAACCGCTGAACTGGGCCCCGCCGTCTCAAGCACCGCTCCGCTGGGCCCCGCCGTCTCAAGAACCGCTGAACTGGGCCCTTCAAGGCAAGGAGCGCTGAACTGGGCCCCGCCGTCTCCAGAACCGCTGAACTGGGCCCCGCCGTCTCAAGCACCGCTCCGCTGGGCCCCGCCGTCTCAAGAACCGCTGAACTGGGCCCCGCCGTCTCAAGCACCGCTCCGCTGGGCCCCGCCGTCTCAAGAACCGCTGAACTGGGCCCTTCAAGGCAAGGAGCGCTGAACTGGGCCCCGCCGTCTCCAGAACCGCTGAACTGGGCCCCGCCGTCTCAAGCACCGCTCCGCTGGGCCCCGCCGTCTCAAGAACCGCTGAACTGGGACCCGCCGTCTCAAGCACCGCTCCGCTGGGCCCCGCCGTCTCAAGAACCGCTGAACTGGGCCCCGCCGTCTCAAGCACCGCTCCGCTGGGCCCCGCCGTCTCAAGAACCGCTGAACTGGGCCCTTCAAGGCAAGGAGCGCTGAACTGGGCCCCGCCGTCTCAAGCACCGCTCCGCTGGGCCCCGCTGTCTCAAGAACCGCTGAACTGGGCCCCGCCGTCTCAAGCACCGCTCCGCTGGGCCCCGCCGTCTCAAGAACCGCTGAACTGGGCCCCGCCGTCTCAAGAACCGCTCCGCTGGGCCCCGCCATCTCAAGAACCGCTGAACTGGGCCCTTCAAGGCAAGGAGCGCTGAACTGGGCCCCGCCGTCTCAAGAACCGCTCCGCTGGGCCCCGCCGTCTCAAGAACCGCTGAACTGGGCCCTTCAAGGCAAGGAGCGCTGAACTGGGCCCCGCCGTCTCAAGAACCGCTGAACTGGGCCCTTCAAGGCAAGAACCGCTGGCCCTTTGGCAGACGTGGCAGGGCAGGATCTATCTCGGGCAGGGCTGCAGGATGTCCTCTGGCCAACTTGCCTCCTCCAGTGGCAGTGGGGTCTGTTATGGACTGTATGGACTGTGGCTTTGCTCTCCCCAGGATGGCCCAGTGGGCAGGCCACCCACTGTATGGACTGTATGGACTGTGGCTTTGCTCTCCCCAGGATGGCCCAGTGGGCAGGCCACCCACTGTATGGACTGTATGGACTGTGGCTTTGCTCTCCCCAGGATGGCCCAGTGGGCAGGCCACCCAATGTATGGACTGTTTGGACTGTGGCTTTGCTCTCCCCAGGATGGCCCAGTGGGCAGGCCACCCACTGTATGGACTGTTTGGACTGTGGCTTTGCTCTCCCCAGGATGGCCCAGTGGGCAGGCCACCCACTGTATGGACTGTTTGGACTGTGGCTTTGCTCTCCCCAGGATGGCCCAGTGGGCAGGCCACCCACTGTATGGACTGTATGGACTGTGGCTTTGCTCTCCCCAGGATGGCCCAGTGGGCAGGCCACCCACTGTATGGACTGTTTGGACTGTGGCTTTGCTCTCCCCAGGATGGCCCAGTGGGCAGGCCACCCACTGTATGGACTGTTTGGACTGTGGCTTTGCTCTCCCCAGGATGGCCCAGTGGGCAGGCCACCCACTGTATGGACTGTTTGGACTGTGGCTTTGCTATCCCCAGGATGGCCCAGTGGGCAGGCCACCCACTGTATGGACTGTTTGGACTGTGGCTTTGCTCTCCCCAGGATGGCCCAGTGGGCAGGCCACCCACTGTATGGACTGTTTGGACTGTGGCTTTGCTCTCCCCAGGATGGCCCAGTGGGCAGGCCACCCACTGTATGGACTGTTTGGACTGTGGCTTTGCTCTCCCCAGGATGGCCTAGTGGGCAGGCCACCCACTGTATGGACTGTTTGGACTGTGGCTTTGCTCTCCCCAGGATGGCCCAGTGGTCATGGAGTCCCCTCGTGGATCTGGCGTCGTGTACTCAAGTGGCTGAGGTGCGCCCCCTTCCCTTCCCCCTGAGGTGCCTGTCCTATTTTCTTTCTGATGCCCCTGCAGTGTTCTCTCCGTGGAGTTCTTGTCGTGGGACTGGGCCTTGCCCCTTTGCACAGGACCCCTGTGATCCACGGACAGTGGTTGGACTACATTTAGTAGCTGTATATATTTTGTACATAGTTTATTTATTTATTGGGATTACTGGTGTCCATATTTCAATATATCTGCCCGTTTATGATCTCTTCTTTTGGTCTTTGCATTATTTCGGTGGGGGGTGGTTTGTGGGTTGTGACAGTGATCTGTGGGAATGCATTGATGTGTGTGTTGTAGTGGGTGTGGGTGGGTGGGTGTGTGCCGGTAATCTTTTCCCTCCCCTGTGTCGTAGGTGCAGTACTCACCGATGTCTTCCGCGCCGCCGGGCGTGCTCCTGGTATATGAGCAGGTATAGGAGTGCGGGGATGACCTGCAACTCTGGTTCCATACTGCCGGAATCTCGCGTGGAGTGCGTAGAGGTGAGCGTTTTCCCGTTCGTAGTCTGTTTCCGCCGTGTTCTTATCGCCGGTGCTCCCGCCCCGGAAAAGGTGGCGGATTGGTGGGTCGTAATAGGGTGGGCGGTACATTGTCTGCCGCCTGGCTGTTGGCGGGAACCGCCGCGCTGTTTGTTTGTACCGCCGTGGCGGGCGGAGTGTTAAGTTGGCGGGCTGTGTTGGCGGTTCCCGCCAGGGTCAGAATTGCATATTTTAGACCGCCGGCCTGTTGGCGGCTTGGCCGCCGCTTTATCACCGACCGCCAGGGTCAGAATGAGTGCCTTTATTTCCTACTATTGGGCAGCCTAGCTGAGAAAGATCTCAGGATGGTGCCTTAGCAAACCCGATAAACTCTGGCTGAATATGGACAGAGCTGTGGTGGGTAGAACCATTTGGCACATACTATGGAAGCCTAAGAATGCCCACCCTACAAACAGATATCTCAGCACTCCAACCACCACTACGTTGAAAGTATGGGACAGAGGGGCCGGTTGGGACTCCTGTCCACCAAACTCCAAATGCGATGGTCGCCACCCTGCTGACGACCTCTCCACCGGCCCCATAATGACTTTCCTACTGGCTGACCGGCGGAAACCAAGGGTGCTGGGCAGGGGCCCACTTGCGGCCCTTTACACCTGTTTTCCACCAACCTTGTCATGGCATTGGTACCACCATGAAAAGGCTGGCAGAGAATCAGCAGGGTGGCACTGACTTCAGCACCACCCTGGCTGGTTACAACCTGCACCCGCCGTCAGCTGGTCAGGTTCAAAGATCTTGACGGGGATGGAGGTAGGTTGGCGGGTCTGCCCGCCAACCTTATAATGTGGCAGTCCAACTGCCGCAACCGCAGCATTGGCGATCCCCCGGCTGACAATGTCGTAATAAGGCCCAAAGTAACTAGGTCACACATTGTTACCACATTCCTCTTGCCACACACTCCCATACATGGTAATACTGATTTCCCTCCAACACTACATCCCAGGCCATTTGACCAATGTTGTGAGGGTGGATGTTTAACAATTTCTGACTTGCATCATGGGTATGAAATTTTGACCTTTGAAAACTGCCACAGAGAGTTTTCCTTGCCTCCTACTGAACTCTGCCGATACACACAATTGTGACACAATGGGTTATGCAGCCTTTGTTCCGCTTAGCAGCCACTCAGGGCCTGCTTCCCTTGAAAAATTCATCCAGCAGCCAGGCTCGGCCCAGAAACCATTTCCTTTCTATATTCCCTATTGATGTCTACTAGAGATAAATACTGCTCTACTCACATCTCCTTCTGGGAATGCATTCTCTCATTGTCAATCATAGATAAACAATGGCACACTCTTTGACAAGACATCTCCAGATACAACTAATCATTGGGACTTCGGGAGGCTCATTATAAACTCCTTTGCGACTGGCACCTGACCCCAGTCAAACTTAAAAAGATATTTCCGAACACCTTGGATTTATGTTTACGAGGGTGTGGCCTAGAGGGAGATTTTCGCCACATATAATGGGACTGTCCGACCATCAGAAAGTAGTGGGCTGAAATACTAGCTGTTAGGCAAAGCATTATTATTGCTGATGATGTACCCTCAAATTGCCTCCATTATACGTTTTGGGTTTGCCAATATTGTTTTAAAGAGTTTTTGTAGAATCATCTGTATTTTGAAAATGTTCAATAAAAACGATTTGACAAAAAAATGTTTTATTAATTTATCTCTGCATAAATGTATATTTTAAATTGAAATATATATGTTTAGTAAAGTAAAAATATACAATAAATAAACTTTGGAAACAAATAAAATGACGAATGTATTACATGATTTATTCTATAAAAATGTATTTAATTATATTATTACTTGCAAACATTCAGCTAACTATTTTTGAATATATTTCTAAACATCAACAATACTAATGAAATAAAAACTATATATACTATATACAAATAAAATTACAACAAAGGATTTCTGGTGAAAATCATAAAATTAAATAATTACACTCCAACAAAAACAATTTTTAAGAGTGTGTTGGACACCAAGGGGCATATTTATACTCAGTTTGCGCCGAATGTGCGTCAAAATGTTTGACGCACAATCGGCGCAAACCCTGCCCCATATTTATACTTTGACGTCCGACCCCGCGGGCGTCAAAGTTCCACCATGTGCGCCATTTTTTGGAAGGGGGAACCAGCCTTGCATTAATTATATGCAAGGTAGGCGTTCCCTTCTAAAAAATGACTTTAAGGCCTGTGCGCCTTATTTATACTCTGACGTCATTTTGGTGCACAGGAGGGGGCAGGCCTTAAAAAACGGCGCACAGCCTGATGGGCGCCGTTTTTTAACGCCTGGGTCAGGGCCTGATTTGGGCCCCCCTACATGCCACTATACCCAATGACCATGCCAAGGGAACATAAGTCCCCTGGGCATGGCCATTGGGCAAGGGGGCATGACTCCTGTCTTTGCTAAGACAGGAGTCATGCCAATGGAGGTTGGGTGTAAAAAAAAATGTCGCAAATCGGGTTGAGGCCAGAATTTTGCCTCAGACCTGACTTGCCCCATTTTTTGGCGCACAACCCCCATTTTCCCATATGCCGGCGCTGCCTGGTGTGAGTCATTTTTTTGGACGCACACCAGTCCACAGCGCCGGCTAACGTCATTCAATAAACAAGGCGCCCTCATGGCGCTTTGGAATGGCGTTAGCCGGCAGTAACATTTTTGACGCACAACTGCGTTGGCGCAGTTGTGCATCAAAAAGTATAAATATGGGCCCAAGAGGCATATTTACAAGCCCCTTCCGCCTCCTTGCACCACACTAGTGTCATTTTTGTTCTACACTAATGTGGCATTAAGGAGGCAATTTCCCTGTGCCATATTTACAAAGTGGAGCAATGCATGCATTGCGCCACTTTGTAAACCCTTGCCCCACAATACGCCTGCACCAGGCATAAGGTATGCAAAGGTGATATTCCCCCATTAGGAAGCCCACAAATATGGTGCAGTGAAATTTACTAGATTTCACTGCGCCATTTTTGGTGTAATTTTTAATGCTCAGGGCAGGCATTAAAATGATGTACCCATAATCTCCTATATGCCTCCCTGTCCTTTGCTGGACTAGTGTCAACATTTATGGCACTAGTACAGCAGATTTGGATGCTATTGTGAGCCATGGTGTGCCGTATTGTAAATATGGCGCACCCAGGGTGCAGTTAGGAGGGCACAAGAAAAGTGGTACATCAATGCTGATGCACCACTTTCTTGTAAATATGCCCCTAAACGGGTTATATTTACTATTTACACTGCAATCTAAACCAATTGAAGGGAGGTGTGGGCCACTCAAAGGGTGACATTTACTATTCCCACTAAAATCTAAACCAATTTGTGTTATGTCTTGAACAGTACAGGGTCGACATGTACTATTTCCGAAGCAATCTAAAACGATTTATACAAGGTGCTGCAAATTCAACATTTTAAATGTAATTCCATTTAAAATTTTAATTCATTATAAATTATAATTTATTAAATTATCAGTGTAACAGATAGATTTTTAAAATGTGTCATATTAATTTGCACATTATTAAAATAGTTAACATAAAATTTAAAATAGAATGTACACTTTTTATAAATAACCCCACTCTTATTACCTAAAATCCAATATCCATCTGCTAAAAAAATTAAATAGGTTATTTTTATAAATTAGTACAACTACAAATACAAATTTTAACTATTTTATAATTAATAAATTATCTTACTAAAAACATAAATAAAAAATAATAAATATATAGAATTAAACAAACTACAATAAATTGCATAATAATTAACACTAATTATATTACATACAATGATATCTTTTACATCAATATTTATAACAATATTAAGAACAATATTAAAAATGATATTTTATTTTCAATATATCTGTCAATGATGCTTTTGAGATCGCAATATTTTGTATAGAATATTTTTGTCTGATGATATTTTGTTTATCAATATTTCATGCAAATACCTAGTCTCAAACTACATAAGTAGGTGAAGGCACTTCATCTCAGTGAGTACCCTCAGTATGAGGATAGCAAAAATACACAAGATATATGTACACAATACCAAAATTATGCAGTAATAGCAATAGAAAGCAGTGCAAGCAATGTACAGTCACAATAGATTGCAAGGAGAGCACATAGGTGTAGGGGCAACACAAACCATATACTCTAGAAGTGGTATGCGAACCACAAATTGACCCCAAACCTATGTGAGCTTGTAGAGGGTCGCTGGGACTGTAAGAAAACAGTGAGGGTTAGAAAAATAGCCTACCCCAAGACCCTGAAAAGTGGGTGCAAAGTGCACCTAAGTTCCCCAGAGAGAACAGAAGTCGTGATAGGGGAATTCTGCAAGGAAGACCAACACCAGCAATGCAACAACAATGGATTTCCAGACGAGAGTACCTGTGGAACAAGGGGACCAAGTCCAAGAGTCACACTCAAGTCGGGAATGGGCAGATGCCCAGGAAATGCCAGCTGTGGGTGCACAGAAGCTGCCACCAGATGGAAGAAGCTGTGGATTCTGCAAGAACGAAGAGGACGAGGAACTTCCCCTTTGGAGGATGGATGTCCCACGTCGTGAAGAAGCTTGCAGAGGTATTCCCGTGCAGAAAGACCCCAAACAAGCCTTGCTAGCTGCAAGGGTTGGGGTTAGGGTTTTTGGATGCTGCTGTGGCCCAGGAAGGAACAGGATGTCGCCAATTGCGTGAGGAGACAGAGGGGGCATCCAGCAAGACAAGGAGCCCACTCAGAAGCAAGCAGCACCCGCAGAAGTGCCGGAACAGGCACTATGAAGAAGAGTGAACCGGAGCTCACCCGAAGTCAGAAAAGAAGGTCCCACGACGCCGGAGGACAACTCAGGAGGTCGTGCACTGCAGGTTAGAGTGTCGGGGATCCAGGCCTGGCTGTGCACAAAGGAAATCCTGGAAGAGTGCACAGGAGCCGGAGCAGCTGCAAATCACGCGGTACCCAGCAATGCAGTCTAGCCTGGGGAGGCAAGGACTTACCTCCACCAAACTTGGACTGAAGAGTCACTGGACTATGGGAGTCACTTGGACAGGGTTGCTGAGTTCCAGGGACTACGCTTGTCGTGCTGAGAGGGGACCCAGAGGACCGGTGATGCAGTCTTTTGGTGCCTGCGGTTGCAGGGGGAGGATTCCGTCGTCCCACGGGAGATTTCTTCAGAGCTTCTAGTGCAGAGAGGAGGCAGACTACCCCCACAGCATGCACCACCAGGAAAACAGTCGAGAAGGCTGCAGGATCAGCGATACAAGGTTGCAGTAGTCGTCCTTGCTACTTTGTTGCAGTTTTGCAGGCGTCCAGAGCAGTCAGCGGTCGATTCCTTGGCAGAAGGTGAAGAGAGAGATGCAGAGGAACTCTGATGAGCTCTTGCATTCGTTATCTAAGGAATTCCCCAAAGCAGAGACCCTAAATAGCCAGAAAAGGAGGTTTGGCTACTTAGGAAGGAGGATAGGCATTAACACAGGTAAGAGCCTATCAGAAGGAGTCTCTGACATCACCTGCTGGCACTGGCCACTCAGAGCAGTCCAGTGTTCCAGCAGCACCTCTGTTTCCAAGATGGCAGAGGTCTGGAGCACACTGGAGGAGCTCTGGGCACCTCCCAGGGGAGGTGCAGGTCAGGGGAGTGGTCACTCCCCTTTCCTTTGTCCAGTTTCGCGCCAGAGCAGGGCTGGGGGATCCCTGAACCGGTGTAGACTGGCTTATGCAGAGATGGGCACCATCTGTGCCCATCAAAGCATTTCCAGAGGTTGGGGGAGGCTACTCCTCCCCAGCCCTGACACCTTTTTCCAAAGGGAGAGGGTGTAACACCCTCTCTCTGAGGAAGTCCTTTGTTCTGCCTTCCTGGGCCAAGCCTGGCTGGACCCCAGGAGGGGAGAAACCTGTCTGAGGGGTTGGCAGCAGCAGCAGCTGCAGTGAAACCCCGGGAAAGGTAGTTTGGCAGTACACGGGTCTGTGCTAGAGACTCGGGGGATCATGGAATTGTCTCCCCAATGCCGGAATGGCATTGGGGTGACAATTCCATGATCTTAGACATGTTACATGGCCATGTTCGGAGTTACCATTGTGACGCTATACATATGTAGTGACATATGTATAGCGCACGCTTGTAATGGGGTCCTCGCACTCACAAAGTCCAGGGAATTTGCCCTGAACAATGTGGGGGCACCTTGGCTAGTGCCAGGGTGCCCACACACTAAGGCCCTCATTCTGACCCTGGCGGTCGGCGGAGAGACGGCGGTCGGACCGCGAACAGACCGGCGGTATTAAAAATGGCATTCTGACCGCGGCGGTCCCCGCCGCGACCGACCGCCACTTCTCCACTCCGACCGCCGCGGCGGTCATGACCGCGGGGCTGGAGTTTGCGCACTCCGGCCCGGCGGTCGTCCCAAGACCGCCAAGGGTATTATGACCCTGCCTACCGCCGCGGTTTCTTGCGGGCGGGAACCGCCGTGCGAACCATGGCGGTAAGCACTATCGGGGCCAGGGAATTCCTTCCCTGGCACTGATAGGGGTCTCCCCCACCCCCCACTACCCACCCGAGTCCTCCCCCCACACCCTCCACCCCCCTGCCACCCCCCAGAGGTGGTACGAACCCCCTCCCCACCCCCACCCCGACATGCACATACATGCACCCCGACATGCACACACCCCCAACATGCACATATACACACCCCCTACACACACATACACAACGGGGACACATACCCGCACACATACATGCCGACATGCACACCCGCCGAACTAAACACATTGCCCATAGGCACAGCAGCACTCCCCGCCCGCATGCACGCACTCACACACCCCCTCTACACACTCACACGCACACCCCCATGCACGCACACATCACACAACACCCCCCCACCCCCTCCCCTCACGGACGATCAACTTACCTTGTGCGTTGGTCCTCCGGGAGGCGACGGGAGCCATAGGGACGTGACCGCCAACAGAAGACCGCCAACAGAAGACCGCCACACAGAAATGTGGGTCGTAATTCTGGGGGCGGTGTTCTGCTGGCGTGGCGGTGGAGGTTGACCAGTCTCCACTTTCCCGCCGACCGCCAGTGTGGCTGCTGGCGGTATTCCGGCGGAACGCTCCCAGCGGTCGGAATACGCGCAGCGGCATACCGCCGCGGTCGGCGGTCTTTACCGCGGCGGTAACTCGGCGGTCTTGCGAAAAGACCGCCAAGGTCAGAATGAGGGCCTAAGTAACTTAGCACCCAACCTTTACCAGGTAAAGGTTAGACATATAGGTGACTTATAAGTTACTTAAGTGCAGTGGTAAATGGCTGTGAAATAACGTGGACGTTATTTCACTCAGGCTGCAATGGCAGGCCTGTGTAAGAATTGTCAGAGCTCCCTATGGGTGGCAAAAGAAATTATGCAGCCCAAAGGGATCTCCTGGAACCCCAATACCCTGGGTACCTCAGTACCATATACTAGGGAATTATAAGGGTGTTCCAGTATGCCAATCTGAATTGGTGAAATTGGTCACTAGCCTGTTAGTGACAATTTGTAAAGAGAGAGCATAACCACTGAGGTTCTGGTTAGCAGAGCCTCAGTGAGACAGTTAGGCATCACAGAAGGAACACATACATATAGGTCACAAACTTATAAGCACTGGGGTCCTGGCTAGCAGGGTCCCAGTGACACATAACAAACATACTGAAAACATAGGGTTTTCACTATGAGCACTGGGCCCTGGCTAGCAGGAGCCCAGTGAGACAGTGAAAACACCCTGACATATACTCACAAACAGGCCAAAAGTGGGGGTAACAAGGCTAGAAAGAGGCTACTTTCTCACAAACCCAAAGCCCACCTCCCCCACCCAGACTCCTACAATGCGCACTGAATCAGCTGAATGAGAGTGTACTCACCCCCTTGTGGCTGCTGTGAAGCCCTCAAGCTGCCATCCAACTCCGGTACGCCACCGCCAGGATGCTGAATATCAGGGGGGGTCATGGTGCGACGGGCACCCCTCCCACGTTGGGAGGCCATCCCCAGCTGGGCCTCCGCCGTCTTCTTGCTCCAGTGGCGAATGTCCTTCCATCTTTCACAGCAGTGGGTGCCCTGTCTGTGGTAGACCCCCAGGGTCCGGACTTCCTTGGCGATGGCACGCCAAATATCCTTCTTCTGGTGGGTGCTGACCTACAGGAATAGTACAGGGGAAAAGGAGAAGATATAACCGTCTGCACCGTCACAGTCATTGGCCCGCATCCCTACCCTTGCCATGACGCACATGCACTCACTGTCGTTTCATGGACGCCTCATTCTCCCCCCCCCATCTTTCATCCACACCACTCCAAACAGGCATTGCCCATACAGCATGCTCACAGTGTACTCACCTGTTTGTCTGGAGGACCGTAGAGTAGTGTGTACTGGGGAGGACCCCATCCACTAGTTTCTCCAACTCCTCCGTGCTGAAGGCGGGGGCCCTTTCCCCAGACACACAAGCTATTGTCTCTTCCAGACAGAGGTCACAGCAGCACTTGCAGTGTAGGTCCTCTCCTGTCGAAGATCAGGTATTAAGTGATTGAACAGAGAGAAAATGGCGGTCACGTCCTCGGCGGTGCATACCGTCACTGCCGGCGTACATCGTCATTGGCTCCTGGGACCCATAGGGTCCAATGTTAACCAATGCAGGATTGCGCTGCGGTCTTCGACCGCCTACCGCGAAGTGTACAACGCCAGCGCAGTTACCTAATATCCCATTGGCCCACTTTACAGGTCAGGCAGCCGCCATTTCAGGGGCCCACATTGCATTATTTTGGACTGCGTCACACATATCTAGGCCTTGCTTAAACACTAATACAGCCATATGTCGATTTGCAAACATTTTCCGATGAAGTTGTGTTTAAGTACCTCAGAGTTGGTTGACTCTGTGCTCGCTGTTCTCCTCCATAGACAATGTCTGCTGGGGCAGATGAGGAGATGGCGGCATCCTCTGGTGTACAGACCGCTGGTGGACCTGCCAAGTATGGAGGAGCGACATGTGATCATCACCTACAGACTTGATCGTACCACAATCCTGGAACTGTGTGCCCAGTTGGAGCCAGACCTGATGTCAGCTCTCCACCATCCCACAGGAATCCCCCCTCAAATGCAGGTGCTGTCAGTACTCCATTTCCTAGCAAGTAGGTCTTTTCAAACAACAGTGGCCATAGCATCAGGGATGTCCCAGCAGATGTTTTCCAACGTGTTGTCCAGAGTGTTGTCTGCTCTGCTGAAACACATGCAGAGCTACATCGTTTTCCCTCAGGTGGAGGATTTGCCTACAGTGAAAGGTGACTTCTATACCCTGGGACATATCCCCAACATCATAAGTTCCATTGATGGGACACATGTGGCCTTGGTCCCCCCCACAGGAGTGAACAGGTGTACAGAAACCGGAAGAGTTACCATTCTATGAATGTGCAGATGGTGTGTTTGGCCGACCAGTACATCTCCCTTGTGAATGCCAAATTTCGTGGCTCAGTGCATGATGCTTATATTCTGCGGAATAGCAGCATTCCTTATGTGATGGGGCAACTCCAGAGGCACCGTGTGTGGCTTTTAGGTGAGGACATGGAACCAATACAGTGTGACTAGGTGTCTGGGTCTGGGGATATCCCTAAGAGTTAGTGTGTGTCTAACAGTTGTCCCTCGCCATTTGCAGGTGACTCTGGCTACCCCAACCTGTCATGGCTACTGACCCCAGTGAGGAATTCCAGGACAAGGGCAGAGGAACGCTACAATGAGGCCCATGGGCGAACTAGGAGGATTATAGAGCGGACCTTCGGCCTCCTGAAGGCCAGGTTCCAATGCCTCCATATGACAGGTGGTTCCCTATTCTACTAACCAAAGAAGGTATGCCAGATCATTGTGGCCTGCTGTATGCTTCACAAGTACAGCAGGTACTGGCGAGTGCACATTGGAGCTTCCCCAGAGCTGCAACTGGACCAGGAGGAGACCTCAGTTAAAGGACTTCAGGAACACCCCAGACTTCCCACCAGAGTGCCACCGTTGTCCAAAGGGCTCCATTGTGCACAGCTCCTGGATCACTTACTCTCCCTGCATCTGACCACCCTGTGCCCTGCAATGAGGAACCAGCTGTGCTCCATGGGTCCCTAACCCCTTGTGACCTCGAAAGTCCAAGGGGACCCCAAGGCACCACTGTTAAATTTGCAAACCATCTCCTTTTCCAGGTGGCCCTCCATGTGGCCCTGTGCTTGTGCCAAGAGATTTTCCAGTTCTTGTCCCACCGGAACCAGTAGCCGCCCCAAGCTCTCCAGCTGGTGCAAGGTGCCCACCTTTGCTTTGACCATTCTGCAAAAGGAGAGAGTGGTAACCCAACTGTACGATTTTTAATGCATTTAGTTAAAGGTTACTGCCCATTGATTCCTATGGTGCATAATTACGCACAGAAAGACTAACTTTTTAAAAATTTTGAAAAATCATAACTCAAAAAGTACTCTTAACCATATTGGTCTTAAAAATAGTATAAAAATCTAAAGTATTTTTTATTAAATTGGTCTCAAGTTATTCCTTGAGTGTGTGAGTCCCATGATTGATACTGTGAGTACAACAAATGCTTTGCACTTCTCCAAGATGAGCCTAACTGCTCAACCAAGCTACTTAAAAAATTAGAGCATTAGGTGATTTTGTTTTTGCATCTGGAAACCAGCGTGTGGTTGTCTGGACCCCCTACGCAGTGTACCTAGTTTTGTACACTACATAGAGGGTCAGCCTCCTACACATAAACATCATGCACTCTTCAGCCAGCACACACACACCACACATCAATACCACATTTATATGCATGATAACACAGCACAGGCCCAGGCTCACAGATTCCCATACAACATACAAACTCATAACAACAACACAACAACTGTGAAAAATACATACACATATCACACACTTGCACTCAACACTGGCCAGAGACTGGACACAGATGTAACACACATGTAGATCCATGTGTAATGGAACACAAACAGCCCAGCAATCGACACACACATCACACACACACAGCACATCAAATCTCTTATGCCATGCACAATACACACAGACACAAACAGGCAAAACACACAAAGCAACACATCGCAACAAGACCGGTACAGCAGCGATGAGAGCAGCAAAACCATACGTAGAAGGAGGCCGTACTGGGACACATCTCATGTTGAACAAGTCCCACCAAAGCATGCCCACACAAATAGGCCCCATTTAGATCTCATGGACAAGCAATACCAACAATAAATGTAATACACAGTCACACATATGGATGAAGGGCAAGGCTACAAAGCATGCACTACTCCAAACACCATACAAGATAAAAGCCAGCTCTGAGGAACACACACCAAAATAGCCGCATGCGCACAAAAGCAAAGCAAACTTGCACTACTCAACTCACTCCATGTCTGCACTGAAAAAAATCCAGAACACATACCACATGTACACAATAGCCACATCAGTGGACAAGGCATACACCATACAGGACCAGACCACTACAACAAACACATATCACTACAAACAGAACACAATACCATGACACCAACATTTCAGCCACATACATATACCTATCACATAACACTCACCCAACCCCTGGGGGACAACAGGACTGCACACAAACTCACATACTGATAAAACAAAACATGAAGCAGCAAGCAACCCAAGTGCTGCAGGTCCACTAATAGCATTTGATTTACAGGCCCTGGGCATCTCTAGTGCACTTTACTAGGGACTTATTAGTAAAATAAAAATGCCAATCAGGATAAACCAATCACCAATACAATTCACACAGAGAGCATACGCAGTTTAGCACTGGTTAGCAGTGGTAAAGTGCACAGAGACCTAAAGACAACAAAAACTAGTCAGAACAAATAGGAGTAAGCTGGCAAAAGGTTTGGGGTTGACCCTGTAAAAAGGCCAGGTCCAACACAATTGTTATCCCCGTGGTGAGTACAGTCTATAGGTGATGAAAGGTAGATGGAACAGAGTAGAGGAGGACGCAGTTGTAGCTGTGCGTGAGGGTTATGGCAGTGGCAGCTGTCCTTGGCATTCCTGTCAATAGCTGTCCTATGCCAATAGACTTTACAATTGTTATCCCCTAGGTGAGTACAGTTCAATGGGTGATGGGAGGTCAAAAGCACAGTTTAGCAGTGGACACAGTTGTTGATGTGTGTTAGTGGTATTGTACTAGCAGATGTCCAAAGAATTGCTGCCATCCCCACAGACTGTATAGTTGTGGACCATTCAGGTGAGTATACTCCATTGTTTAGTTTATATGCAAGGCTATTTTCATTTTGGTACACTGTTCTAGTTATCCTAATGGTAGAACAGAGCCTGCTGGGAGTTGTAGTGCTGTCAGTCCCTGTACTACCCACACCATACACAGATACTGTGCCCCCAGGTGAGTTAACTTTACATGCAAGATGTCACGCAGGGGTATTTGGACAGTTGGACACAGGGGTGGTGAGTGGATTGACTGTTAAAGTGGCAAAAGGTGATCAGTGAGCATGCATGACAGTCTATTTCAGTGGCAATATTGTAGTGACTTACCTCACTCAAATCCCCCAAGTATTCCTGTCAAGACCGCTGGATGCAGAATGACCAAGTCCTTATCCTCCCATTATGTGAACTGTTGGGGAGGAGGTGAGGGACCACCTCCAGTTTTGAGGACCGTCAGCTGGTACCGGGCTTACATAGAATGCACCTTCCCCCTGAGGTTCGTTCCACCTCTCCCTGATGTTGTCCCTTGTGTGCGGCTAGCTGCCTACCGAATTCACCCTGTCGACTATTCTTTGCCACACTTTTATTTTCCCCTCAATTGTAGTCTGCTGGACTTGATAAATGTGGCTCTACTCTGATAATTTCATTCACCATGACTCAAGTCGTGCTATGGGCTACTGCTGTGTCCTCTGCTAAAATGGCGCTGTTACCTCCCATCAACCATTGATTGATACTCACCTCAGGGGTACACCCATATCTACAGTGTGCTGTACCACATGTGACATGATATATATGGCTAGTTAGAATGGTTACACCAAAGCTGATGGACAGGTCAGTGTCCAGTTTATATTCTGCAGCTGTCTGGTGACTCAATACGTAACTACTGCTAACTGGGAGGTACCATGAACAGCATCAAGCTACAGAGCTGCCAAGACATGCGTCTATTGCCAGGCTTCTAACTGACAAGCTAATGTGATAACCTATAACAAGGCGCATGACATATAAAGTCCCTGTATCCAATATAGCTGTACCCCAGATTTTAAAGCAGGTGTCACTGTCATATCAGGGGATCAGGAAAAACCTTCCTGTACATGGCTCAAAGCACATCTACCTGTCAGAGTATGATACCACATGTTGCATGACAATCTGTAACTATGTGTTTCACTTCTCCAACAGTCCACCTACACATTGTGAGCATGGAGAGGATATCCAAGACTGCCACTTCCCCTCTGCCCTGGATGAAGCCCTCAGTGAGGACAACACACCTGGATGTGAGGACAATGAGGATGACTCTGGCCCATCTGGGATACCTGGTAAGTCTACACCTGTCATCCTTACCCTGCCCACAACTACTCCTCCCAACCCTGTTGTTTCGACATCCCTGGCAACCATCCCCCCCAACTTGTGTCCCAAGGACAGTTGATACCATCATGTGCCCGAGTTCAGGTACCGGAGTCACCACTAGAGAATCCAGACAATGAAGGAGCTGGCACCAGTGGGAGTGGCCAAACTGTGCCAAGGGCACAGGTACATGGGGGTAGAGGGTGTGGGAGGGATGCAGTGGGCCAGTGGATTGAGACGGCAAGGGATAGAACTGGCCAGGACTCTATCTCTCAAGTCTTGGGAGCCTACCAACAGACCCAAGGCTTGACAGGCCAGGTACTTGCCATGATGGGGGAGCATCTGCAGAGGGACAACCACCAGGAAGTCATGCAAAAGCGGGAGGCCCACAATGCCAACAGGACCTCCCTAACGGGAGGTTGAAAGACATTAATACCACCTTGAGTAGGTTATGTCCACCACAGCAGACCCCTTCCATTGGCATGTTACATCAGGCCCCTCTACATCTGTGGCAGCCAGTGGAATGGAGGCTCCGCAAAGGGAAGGAAATGCCTCAGACACCACTGCCTCTTTAGCTGAAGAACCCTCCTGCAAATGTGGACCTTCACTTAAACATCCAAGGCGAGCAGATGCCAAAATCTCAAACACTGACAAGAAGTGATCCTCCTCACATTGGTTCCCCTTGTGTGTGACAGATACCGTTATCTATTTTCCAAAGGCACAAATACACTGGACTTGAGACAACAAATGTTGCAGCAGCTACCATGATGATTACATCCACTGTGACTCAACCCGTCACTGTTTGCAATAATGATTTCATTCCATTCCTTTCACCTATCTGTGCACATATAAATAAACACAACTAAACCACATATCTTTGATGTGTCAGGTCTTTGCTATATTGATTAGTAAACTGTGAAACATGTTGTATACACATGATATTCATATATGTCCCCATATCCTGATATTGCAATTTTGGAAATGTGTTTTCTTTCTGGTCATATGTGATAACATGACAGCTGGTGCTGGAGATGAATGTTGTTGCCCTGTTTCCACCATATACCTGGTCTGACTGTATGTGCTCAACTATTAGTGTAGGGGATGTTAATGACAAACTGTATTTGGCTTCTTGTACCAACTAGTTTTAACCCTGCCTGTTGTAGTATGGTACATGTGGACATTATCATCCATGGAGGTCAGAAAAAGGGGATTTGGCATGCCATTGACAAGAAAGTGCGGACCCTAGGGGGTCCACAGCTGGTGGAGCGCCAATTGTCGGAAGAGGTGGGAGGATCTGAGAAACTGTGCCCGGACGACTGCAGAGGCCTAGCTAGGGATGTCCTCCCAATGAGGATGGGGTACCCGTCGGACACTGACCTCTTCTAATGACCTGCATTTTGGCTGTGGCCTACCCTGAGTTGGATGGGCATTTGAAGGCAGCACAGCAGCCACAAGGGTTTGAGTACAGACCTAAGTCATGTTTGTCCCTTTACCAGGGTGATTGAGTAAAGGAACTGGATGTTAGCTCTGACAATGTGATAAGTGCATTGTGTCACAGATTTCCTCTGTACACATTGATGTACCGTAGCCATACATGGCACACAGGTGGGCACATGCAAATGTATATAGAGGCATGTTGCTCAACAATGTTGTTCTCTCAGTACAATTGCATATAATGGTGCATATATTACTGTGTCATATGTGTCCCAATATACTGCATGTTCTACTTTGATGATTGAAGATACCTACCAACAGGTAATTCCTCCCAATGTATTGGTAATAAGGTGTGTAGGTCCTTGTACTCTGTCCTCTGCAATGTCTAATTATTCCTCTTTATTTGCAAAACACCGCAGACATATACTAGTCATTACTAGTTTACTAATGCTTACTGATACGTGACACCAGAATGTGAGGCTGTGATGTCCATCTTCCATGTCACAACCTACCTGGTTAACATCTTCACACTTGTTACAAGGTGCTCCCCCCTTGTAAGTGAGGGATGTAAAGAGACATTTGTGATGCCTCATCTGAGTAGACAACATGCATGTTGGATACCATTGATGTGTTCCAACATTTCTAAGGGCATACAAATGTTGATATGAGAAGCTAGGAATGTTACAACCTTGCTAATGTTCTATAGGCGGAAAGTGGCCATACAGCATTGTCCTTGTGCATACTGTTGTAAGCATTACACATGGGCAATGGTAGCCTATTGACATGTAAATACTTGACAGACATGTGTCATCATCATGTATCATTAGAAAGGGTCAGGCAAGGATCAACATTGCAAATTGTTATGGATACTTGCATTTGCTATGAAGAATGTGGCACATGAGTCCTGGCTGTTTGGGAGAGTAATGTAGGCATGGATACATATGTGGTGCTGGTGTGTTAGTGTACATACACATGTGAGTAGTGATGTAAGTGTATCTGGGCTTGGTGCTTGCATCATGGTAGGTGTACTTCTCATGCTAGCAACATGTGCTCTGGCTCACAGAATCCACACAGACTGCTCTAAGGCTTTTCATGTCTGATGTGTGTGATGTGATGTGCCCACTCAGTCAGTGGGTCAAAAATTGACTAATTGCATGATGAGTTAGGTATGATTGTCATCTTCAGCACAGTTTAGGTGTCCATATGTCAGGTACACTCTGATTGACATCTTGTGAAAGTGTGTGGGACATAGGTCAGATGCAACTTGCCCCATACTTTACAGATGATGTTAGTTGTCTCAAGACCAAATGGCCTAGATGAGTTAGTCCACTATGTTTTTCGAGACATGATACATCATTATTGGTGCAGGTGTGTGTATAAAAAGATGTTCTGACTCCTTGACATTCCCCTACCACCATATTGAAAATACAGCACACCATGGCGCAGGGTAGGGGGCAATAGAGTGATTTCTCCTGACGCTATTGATGTCTATTGCTTTATTGGTGCTTGGCAATGTTGTTTTGGGATAGGGAACCTGTTTAAGTCACCTTGTAATGGGTTGGTTAGTGTCATTAGTCTACTTCATTTATAGTATTATATGTGTCAGTTAGGTAGCTTAGCTGGTGTTTGACAATGCTCATATTAAGGGACATCCATCAAACTTTCAAGTGACATGTTGTTGGCACTTTACTGGCACTACCTGGGGGTATTGGTGACCGGGATGTAATGTAACGTATGTGTACTGTATGATGGAAGTGTTATCTTGTGAATGTTATGAACATACCTGACTTTTTGTTTTTCCAGCATCAGCACCAGCACCAGCACCAGGCGAAGGAGACAGGGCACCACTGAGTGGGGAAGCTTCTGGCCATGGGACCTCCAGTCATGAGAACACCGACAGCGAGGGACCCAGTGGCCTAAAGGTTTAGGGGGTGCCATGGGGGAGACCGGTACATCTTCTTTGGAATCCTCCTCCAGTGGCCACTCTCTAGTGGAGGCAGAGCCATCGGGGACCACCCCAGTACCATCTCTGTCCACCACTCCCCATTCTATCACCACCCTCCCTGTAGCTCCCCAACAGGTTGGCTGTGCCTGCCCATCTAAGATGGTGGGCTTCTCCTTCGCCGCAGGCACCTCTGCCCCGGCCCCTGTTAGCCCTGCTGCAGTCTATTGACCTCCCGAAGTCGATCTCTGTGGGTCAGTCAACCATCGTGAATGCCATCCAGGGACTGGCAACTCAAATACAACAGAGCAATGCGTTCCTGGAGGGCATTCACAGTGCACTGGCAGGCCTACAGAGATCATTTCAGGCTCTGGCCTCCACACTGACGGCAGGCAGTCACCCTTTGTCTCCTGACACCCTCCACCTTCCTCTTCCCAATCCAAATCCCCCCTTCCCCAACCCAGCCACAGCACATAGACAGGCAGGTATCTACCTCAACATCCAAATGAATCACAGACAAACAGAAGCACCAGAAGACACTCCATCAGCAGGCACACAGACATCTGTATACACAGCAGCAGTCATGACCTGCCCTGACAACCCCACCACCCCATGCATCACAGACACAACACCAGGCACACCTGCAGACACCACACCAAAATTCAGTTACCCATCCACCACACCTATCCTACCCGCAGACATCACCCCTGCAGACCCTCAGACATCCACCCTAGTCATAACATCTGCAGACATCACAACCACTGACACACCTACATGCAGCATATCTACCCTAACTGCAGTCACCACCCCAACAGATAGCCACCCACCTACCACAGCAACCCCCATCACCTCCACCCCCCTCAGCCCATGAAACATAAATGCTCACACTCACCCACCCAACAGACACCCACCACCCACAAGCACACCTCCCTCAAACAAGCACCCAAAACATCAACACCAACATATCATGCAACCACTCCCTCACCCTCGACACCCAAACCCCCTTCAGGTGACTGTCCCAGTGTGTCCAAAGAACATTTTCCTTCAGAGTTTATCATTTTCCCCACTCCTCTTACCCTTGTGGCACCCCTAAAATGATTGTTTCCCTCCCCAAGTCCATCCCTTCCACCTCCAAGGTCTCCCCTACCCCCCTGCCAGCACTCATGCCCCTCCCCCACCAAGAAGCCCACTCCTCCCAAATAGATCTGCCTGCCCTCCCAAGCCTAAGCCCAATCCCCGCTCCCCCACCACCCCCAAAAGATCCCTGAGGTGCCTGCCTGCCTCCTTGATGCCCTTACCTGTGGAGGTTAGATGGCAGTCAGGAGTCAAGTAGGGCGCCATGTAGTGACTTTGGTGCTGTTTGCAGCAGCTATGGACTGCCATATGCCTTGGACATTGTTTTTGACATAAAGGTTAAACCGACCAGTTCCATCTTTGTCCTATCTTTCCTTTCCTAGGTTTCAGTTGTTCATGGCTGACATTGGTTGTGTGGCAGTATTTGTGTGTGTGTGCTGCTTGATGGTTCCGGTATTGTGTGAGGTTGTGTGCAGTGCTTCTCCCCCCCAGGGATTGTGTGTGTTATGGGTATGTGTACGTAGCTGATTTTTTATTGTCATGGTGATGTGTTGTGTTAGTGTTGATATGTGTTTGTTGTAGTGCTGTGTGGCTTTGTGTGTTTTTGTCTGTTTGAGTCTGCGTGTATTGTGCATGGCATAATAGGTTTGGTATACTGTGTGTGTGAGTGTGATTGCTAGGTTGTGTACATATTTGGGTGATTGTGGTGTTGTTGTTAAGAGTTCTTTGTTGTATGTGAATTGGTGGGGCTGGCCCTGTGCTGTGTTGCCATGCATAGGTGTGTGTGTGTGTGTGTGTGCTGGCTGCAGTGTATGTGCTGCGTATGTGTTGCTGTGTTTGTTGTTGTATGTGTGTGTGTGTGTCACTGTACTGTTACATGTGAGTATGGCCCTCGCACCCCCCACCCTATGGTAAGTTATGTAATTCCTACATTTTACAAATGTAACACTTACGTTTGTACTTACGGTTCTTGTCTTCGTTGGTGGCAATGATTCAGTTGTCTTTCGGAGAGCAGGAGCAGCAGGATGACGTCTAGCAGTGGTTCCATGGCGGCTCCAGATGAGTATGGCTTCCTAGAGATGAGTCTCTTCTTTTCTACTGTTCATTTCTGCCTGGTATTCTGTGGTGGTCTGACCACGGCAATTATGTTGGTGGTGTGCAACCTCGTAATGAGTCAGGCCGAAACATGGTCTCCCCTGGACTGATGGTGGCTCTACTTGACCACAGCAGTCTGGTCGTACTGGTGGTGCAGACAGTGCTTTGGCTGGATCCTGTGTGCATCACCGACAATGTCCTAATTTGGCAGTCTTTTCCGCCAGCCTGATGGCAGTCAGACCGTCAATGCCAACATGGAGGACCTCAGACTGCCAAACTCACACTGAGGCCCTAAATGCTTTTTGGCGATTAGAAACTGAAAGCGCCACACTGGAAATCTGGTCGCACCTCGACCGGGGCAAAGTCAAAATTGGAGGGTGAACGTGATGGACCCCTGCTCTTCTTCAGCAAGTGGGAGGCCTCCATCAAAAGTTGACCTTCAGACTTAGGCCCTCATTACAACATTGGCGGTAAATCCTGCTTACCGCCGTGCAGAAGACCGCCAACCCACCGCCGCGGCCACGGAAATCCACTACAGCTATTACGACCCACGGCTCGGAATCTGCCAAAATCCAGACACCCACACAAGTCCGCCACACCAAAGGTCAGTGATAAACTGGCGAAAACAAAACCTCCACCGTCACGCCAACAAGAATATGCCCACACTATCACGAGCCATGAATCCACGCGGCGGTCTTTCAACCGCGGTATTCCATTGGCGGTACATACCACCACGCTCAAAATACACACACATCTCCAAAACACCATCACATTGGACAATTCAAAATACACACACCTGATACACATACACACACCACTCCCACACACCCCATACAATATGAAACACACACACACATCACCCACAAACCCCTACGACAAAAATTAGGAACGAGGCACAGAGAGAGACACCACCATCAACAAACTAGCATCCACAGGCACACAACACCATCACTCACACAACATCCACGCACCTCACACAACACACACAAACATGTCCCCTCACACATCACAACACACAACACCTCACACATCACCCACACCACACCATGGCCCGCAAAGACACCCCAGGTTCTCTGAGGAGGTGCTCAGGGTCATGGTGGAGGAAATCGTCCGGGTAGAGCCACTGCTGTTTGGAGCACAGGTGCAACAGACATCTATTGTTAGGAAGATGGAGCTGTGGCACAGAATCGTGGACAGGGTCAACGCAGTGGGACAGCATCCAAGAACACGGGATGACATTAGGAAGAGGTGGAACGAACTACGGGTAATGTGCGTTCTGTGGTCTCAAGACACCAGATTGCAGTTCAGAGGACTGGCGGCAGACCCCCACTTTCTCCCCCACAACTAACAACATGGGAGGAGCAGGTCTTGGCGATCATGCATCCTGAGGGCCTCGCAGGAGTAGCAGGAGGAATGGACTCTGGTAAGTCAAATCTCAAATACCTCATCCGTCCCACCCCCACCTGCATGCCATCACATACTCCCATCCTCACCCTCACCCCCATCACTCCACCATCTCCCACACACCCCACCCTCACGCCCCACCACTCCCACAACCAAGCCCTGCATGCAACACCAATGCATGGACCACCAACATCAAAGCATGCCCACTACAGATACCCACACAGATCCCCAAACCAAATATCACACAAGGTCCTAGACAATAAAGTAAGCACTGGGGCACAGAGTCACTCACCCATTGCACACAATGGCACACACAGATGCAATAATCATGCTCTACATCCCTGCCGGACCCCTACTCAACGTCACCGGAGAAGAGGTTCCAGACATGTCCACCCCTCCCCCCCCACAGAAGAGGCCCACAGTGATGACAGCAGCTCTGTCCAACTGGATCTAGATGACTAGCCCGGAACCTCTGAACAGTTGGTTCCCCACACATTAGCACAAGCCACCACAGAGCCTCCCCCCTCAGGAAACACCAGCACAGCACCCACTCAGCAGGCTCATCCCTCTGTCCCCAGGACACGTCAATCAGCAGTGTGTCCACCACTACAGGGAACCCCTGCAAACCCACCACCCCAAGAACAGCAGGGACCTGGGGGCAGTGGCGGTGGGCACACAGTTCAGGGGACCGAGGCACAGGAAAACAGGGGAACAGGGAGGACTGCTGACAGGGGGAAGACAGGCCCAGGGAACCCACTCTCCACGTGGCCCTCTCAAACATCATGGGAGCGTACCATCATTCCCAGGAGACAATGGCAACGGTACTGGCCAAGTTTCAGGAGACCCAGCGGATGCAGGAGGAACAGTATTTGGGGATCAGGGAGGAACTCAAGTTCATCAACACCACCCTGGTCACCATTGTAGGGTTCCCTGACACTAGTCTCGATGATGAACAGCCCACCACATCCGCCGGCGCTAGTGGACAGGAGGCACTGCCACAGGACCACAACACCAGCACCCCACCCCCTGCAGATGGAGGTCCCTGAGATCCAGGTCAAAGACAGAGAACAATGCCAAGACCCCCGCCAAGAAATGAGACCACCCTGAATGTCATCCTTCTGTCCCACTTTGTCACCCTTTCCAGCCTTAAACTGCCCTAGCTTCACTTCCTATGCCCCTTTGGACAATGCACCTGTGAAACAAATAGACTGGACTCTGCCCCACCACCCCCCCAGCCCATTTTACAACCCCCCCGTGAGAAAACAGGGCTGATTGCAAATGGCCCCCTAACTTTTTGCCCCCATTTTCCACTTTTTGCTGGTGTTTTCCTGACTCTGATGGTGCCCTGGGTACTGCTAACCAGTCCCAGGGCCTGTGCTCTGTGTAAAATGGATATGCAAATTAGGCTAATTATAATTGGCTAAGTTAACCTATCTATAAGTCCCTAGTATATGGTAAGGCATGTAGGTTTAGGGACCACAGCATAGGTGGTGCACCCATAGGTGCACTGCTGAGGTGCCCAGTGTCATTTTAAAGGCAGGCCTGCCTTGCTGGCTGCTTTTAAATTAAAGTTATATGCAAATTCGACTTTGGAATTAAAAGTAGTTCCAAAGTCTTAAACTACCTTATTTTTACATATACATCACCCCTAAGGTGTGCCCTATGTGCCCCTAGGGCTGGGTGCCATGTAACTATAAGCAGGGACTTTATAAAAATAGTTTTATAAGCCCTGGTGAGGTAAAAACAGCCAAATTTGTTTTTCCCTCATTGTAGTAAATGGCCTTCATAGGCTAGAATGGGGAGACTTTATTTTAATTTTTAAAGTCTCCTTAAATGATGCATACCAAGAGTTTGGTATCAAATTGATTGTTGTAATAAATCCCACAACTTCCAGTTGTGGGATTTAATATAACTTGTTCAGGTAAAGAGTTTTAAACTTTACCTGAAAAGTTGCCCATTTCAGCCCTGCATTGTTTTTGCTGCTATGCTCTGATTGGCCAGCTGTGGTAGCTTGGCCAAGCTGCCTTGATGAGGTGTGAAGTGGCCTGGCTTTACACAAAGGAATGTGCCTGTGGGAGGGAATCTCCCCTCAGCAGATGGTGAGGCAGGAAGGGGGAGGGCTGCCAAACTGGTCTTCAAAGGCAGAGAAGGACATTTGGAGCAACCAGCAACACCCTCATATCCTGCAACCCCAGACAACTAGGTGCCCCCTTGATTAGATTAGGAGAGGGCAGGAGAGGGGTGTGTTTATGATGTTTAGCCACACCAGTGGGTGGGCTCAGCCAGATGTAACCTCCAAAAATCAGATTCAGCCATGATGGATTTTTAGAGAATGTTGCCTCCTGGGATTGATTTTTGCCACACTTCCCAGGAAGTGGTCATCACAGGGGGAATGACCCTGCACCTGATTGGAGAACCAGGACCCCCCTGCTTTTCACCCAGGAGCAAGGATAAAACTGGCAGACCTGCACCCACACCTCAGTTCCCTACCACATCCAACAAGGAAGAACGACAGAAGAAGAAGGACTGCCCTGCTGGACCCATGGCCTGCACCTGGAACCTGCACTCAGAAGGACTGCACCAGCTGCACACTTGGGCTTCACCACAAGAAGGACTTTGCCTGGCTTCAACTGGTTCAAGGAGGGACTCCCTGTTTGCTACAGGTGAAAAATTGCTAACCAGAGTCCCCTGCACCAACTCCTGAAGAAAGCTACCAGCTGACCACTGTCCAGTGGCCAAAAAGGAGTTTGCGCCAGGTGCATTCTGGGAGTTGTAGTCCACAGCCCCCAAGGACCATCTCAGAACTTCTGGACCCTTGGGGTGAGCTGTGGACCCCAAAAGAACCTTAAAAGGACATCTGGGAGAAGCTCCAGAAGTTTGGAGAAGTTTGGAGAATTTTTGTAAAAAAGCTCCATAGAGGGACCGACCCGCCGCGGCAACTCTAGCCGGCTTGCCTCAACCACGACCCCGCCTGATTTGCTGGTTCGTCCCGGTAAAGAAAAATCTCCGAAAAAGAGACTAAGGGGGTGATTCTGAGTTTGGCTGGCGGCCGGCGCCGCCAGCCAAACGGGAACCGCCAGAAGACCGTACCGCGGTTAAAAGACCGCGGCGGTCATTCTGAGTTTCCCGCTGGGCTGGCGGGCGACCGCCAAAAGGCCGCCCGCCAGCCCAGCGGGAAACCCCCTTCCATGAGGATGCTGGCTCCGAATGGAGCCGGCGGAGTGGAAGGGGTGCGACGGGTGCAGTTGCACCCGTTGCGATTTTCAGTGTCTGCTTGGCAGACACAGAAAATCTTGGTGGGGCCCTTTTAGGGGGCCCCTGCAGTGCCCATGCCATTGGCATGGGCACTGCAGGTGCCCCCAGGGGCCCCACAACACCCGTTACCGCCAGCCAGGTTCTGGCGGTCAAAACCGCCAGAACCAGGCTGGGGGTAAGGGGGTCGAAATCCCCATGGCGGCGCTGCCTGCAGCGCCGCCATGGAGGATTCCCTAGGGCAGCGGGAAACCGGCGGTGTGTTTCTGACCGCGGCTGTACCGCCGCGGTCAGAATGCCCATGGATGCACCGCCAGCCTGTTGGCGGTGCATCCGCGGTCCCCGGCCCTGGCGGTAGTCTACCACCAGGGTCAGAATGACCGCCTAAGTCCGAAGGTAAAAAGTTGACCGAGACCTCCCAGCCATCGTATCCGAGAAGGGCTCCATGGACGTCGGATCAAGATCCAGGTTTACCCCGGTCGAAAGATTTTCACCTCGAAAAAACGACTAAGGGGGTCATTCTGAACTTGGCGGTCTTTTCGCAAGACCGCCGAGTTACCGCCGCGGTGAAGACCGCCGACCGCGGCGGTATGCCGCTGTGCGCATTCCGACCGCTGGGAGCGTTCCGCCGGAAAACCGCCAGCAGCCACACTGGCGGTCGGCGGGAAAGTGGAGACTGGTCAACCTCCACCGCCACGCCAGCAGAACACCGCCCACAGAATTACGACCCACATTTCTGTGTGGCGGTCTTCTGTTGGCGGTCTTCTGTTGGCGGTCACCTCCCCATGGCTCCTGTCGCCTCCCGGAGGACCAACGCACAAGGTAAGTTGATCGTCCGTGAGGGGAGGGGGTGGGGGGGTGTTGTGTGATGTGTGCGTGCATGGGGGTGTGCGTGTGAGTGTGTAGAGGGGGTGTGTGAGTGCGTGCATGCGGGCGGGGAGTGCTGCTGTGCCTATGGGCAATGTGTGTAGTTCGGCGGGTGCGCATGTCGGCATGTATGTGTGCGGGTATGTGTCCCCGTTGTGTATGTGTGTGTGTAGGGGGTGTGTATATGTGCATGTTGGGGGTGTGTGCATGTCGGGGTGCGTGTATGTGCATGTCGGGGTGGGGGTGGGGAGGGGGTTCGTACCACCTCTGGGGGGTGGCAGGGGGGTGGAGGGTGTGGGGGGAGGACTCGGGGGGGGCAGTGGGGGGTGGGGGAGACCCCTATCAGTGCCAGGGAAGGAATTCCCTGGCCCCGATAGTGCCTACCGCCATGGTTCGCATGGCGGTTCCCGACCGGCAGAAACCGCGGCGGTAAGCAGGGTCATGATACCGTTGGCGGTCTTGGGTCGACCGCCGGACCGGAGTGCGCAGACTCCAGCCCGTCGGTCATGACCGCCGTGGCTGTCGGAGTGGGGAAGTGGCGGTCGATCGCGGCGGTGACCGCCGCGGTCAGAATGCCATTTTTTTTACCGCCGGTCTGTTCGCGGTCCGACCGCCGCCTCTCTGCCGACTGCCAAGGTCAGAATGAGGGCCTAAGTCCGAAGGTAAAAATCTCCATCGAGGATTCCAGCATTGCGTATCCGGAGAAGGGCTCCAGGAGGTCGGATTGGACTGGCAGGTTCGTCCCGCGGAAGAAAATCTTCGAATAAAAGACTAAGGGGGTTATTCTAACTTTGGAGGAGGTGTTAATCCGTCCCAAAAGTGACGGAAAAGGGACGGATTTACCACCAGCCGTATTACGAGTCCATTATATCCTATGGAACTCGTAATACGGCTGGTGGTATATCCGTCACTTTACCGTCACTTTTGGGACGGATTAACACTCCTCCAAAGTTAGAATAACCCCCTAAGGGCCTGATTCTAACTTTGGAGGACGGTGTTAAACCGTCCCAAAAGTGGCAGATATACCACCTACCGTATTACGAGTTCCATAGGATATAATGGACTCGTAATACGGTCGGTGGTATATCCTCCACTTTTGGGACGGTTTAACACCGTCCTCCAAAGTTAGAATCAGGCCCTAAGTGTGAAGGTAACATTTTAACCGAGGCCTCCCGCGGCCTGTAGCCGAGCAGGGCTCCATCGCGGTCGCCATGAAACTTTGACTTTGCCCCGGTCGAGGTGCAACCAGATGACCCGATTGGCGCTTTTTGTTTCAAGGCGCTAAAAAAATAATAATTCTTTAAAAATTCATATCTCCGGTTCCCCTTATCTGATTTTATTCGTTTTGGTGTCATTTTAAAGATAAAAATGTAATCTATTTTTATAAATTGGTTTTGGATTTTTAAACTGTTTCCTGTGTTTTATTTAATTACTGTTTTGTGATATTTGAATGCTTTACACTCTGGCCCTCATTCTGACCCTGGCGGATTGAATCCGCCAGGGCCGAGGGCAGCGAATGCACCGCCAACAGGCTGGCGGTGCATTCATGGGCATTCTGACCGCGGCGGTAACGCCGCGGTCAGAAACGGGAAACCAGCGGTCTCCCGCCGGTTTCCCGCTGCCCATGGGAATCCTCCATGGCGGCGCAGCAAGCTGCGCCGCCATGGGGATTCCGACCCCCTTCCTGCCAGCCTGGTTCTGGCGGTTTACACCGCCAGAACCTGGCTGGCGGGAACGGGTGTCGTGGGGCCCCTGGGGGCCCCTGCAGTGCCCATGCCAATGGCATGGGCACTGCAGGGGCCCCCTAACAGGGCCCCACATTGCTTTTCAGTGTCTGCTTAGCAGACACTGAAAAGCGCGACGGGTGCCACAGCACCCGTCGCACACCTTCCACTCCGCCGGCTCCATTCGGAGCCGGCATCCTCGTGGAAGGCGCTTTCCCGCTGGGCCGGCGGGCGATCTTTTGCAGATCGCCCGCCGGCCCAGCGGGAAAGTTGAAATGCCCCCCGCGGTCTTCTGACCGCGGGGCGGTGTTTGGGCGACTTCCGCCCGGCGGGCGGCGTCCGCCGCCCGTCCGGGTCGGAATGAGGCCCTCTGTCTCCTAAGTTAAGCCTTGACGCTCGTTGCCAAGCAACCAAGGGTTGAGCTGGGGTTAATTTACTGAGACCTAACTGGACCTTAGTGGAGGTTAGTAGCCTATTGCTAAGTGTAGGTACCTACCTGCCCTTACCAATAACCCATTTTCCAACACCCCCACTTATTTCAACATAAATAAACACCCTTGAATCACAAAAAAATCTGGAGTCAGTCTGTGCTTTCAGAAATGTGTATTAGCTAAAACTAAGGGAAATAGCAATGTCCATTGTATTGTCAACATACCTATGTCACACAGCTCTAGTCCATGAGGTAAAATAGCAGAGGTCACATAGTGGGACCCATATCTGTGAAATGGAAAGGCAAAGGGACAAGTCAGGGTCCATACACTGGCTGAAAGTGACATATGAGAGGACTAAGAATTGTATCACATGTAGCAGTCAGTGATGTCTTCTTACTTGTGTCTCACTGGAAGTATTGCTGGATAACGTTGTTTCTGTTGTCGATTTCCTCTTCTTCTTCCGTCCTGTCTTCACTGTCCACAGGCTCCTCATCTGCCACAAGACCTCATTCTGGACCATCCTACTGCAGAAAAGGCACCTGTAGTCGCAAAGCCAGGTTGTGCTGCATACAGCAGGCCACGATGATCTGGCACACCTTCTTTGGTGAGTAGTAGAGAGAACCACCTGTCATATGGAGGCACCGGAACCTGGCCTTCAGGAGGCCGAAGGTCCTTTCTATCAATCTCCTAGTTTATCCTTATGCCTCATTGTAGCGCTCCTCTGCCCTTGTCCTGGGATTCCTCACTGGGGTCAGTACCCATGACAGGTTGGGGTAACCAGAGTCACCTGCAAAGATAGAGGGACAACTGTAAGACACACACTAACCCGTAGGAACAACCCCAGACCCAGATAACTATTCACAGGGTACAGGGTCCTTGTACTCACCTATTAGCCACACACAGTGCCTCTGGAGTTGCCCCATCACTTAAGGGATGCTGCTATTCTCGGAATGTAAGCGCCATGCACTGAGCCAGGAAACTTGGCATTCACCTGGGAGATGTACTGATCTGCCAAACACACCATCTGCACATTCATTGAATGGTAGCTCTTTCGGTTTCGGTACACCTGTTCACTCCTGCGGGGGGGCACTAATGCCACATGTGTCCCATCAATGGCACCAATGATGTTGGGGATATGTCCCAGGGCATAGAAGTCACCTTTCACTGTGGGCAAATCCTCCATATGAGGGAACACGATGTAGCTGCGTATGTGTTTCAGCAGGGCAGACAACACTCTGAACAACACGTTTGAGAACATTGGCTGGGACATCCCTGATGCAATGGCCACTGTTGTTTGAAAAGACAAACTTGCCAGGAAATGGAGTACTGACAGGACCTGCACTAGAGGGGGGATTTCTGTGGGATGGCGGATAGCTGACATCAGGTCTGGCTCCAGCTGGGCACACAGTTCCTGGATTGTGGCACAATCAAGTCTGTAGGTGACTATTACATGTCTCTCTTCCATTGTCACCAGGTCCACCAGCGGTCTGTACACTGGAGGATGCCGCCATCTCCTCACCTGCCCCAGTGGATGTGCCCTATGGGCGAGAACAGCAAGCACAGAGTCAGCCAACACTGAGGTATTGAAATAATAATTTATTGCACACATTTGTCAATCTGCAATGTGCCTGTCACTGTGTGTATGCAAGGCCTAGATAGGAGTGACACATTTAAAATCAGTGCCATGTGGCCCCCTGAAATGGCGGCTGCCTGACCTGTAAGGTGGGACAAGGAGATATGAGGTAACTGCGCCGGCGTTGTACACCGTCGCGGTAGGCGGTCGAAGACCGCGGCGCAATCCTGCATTGGTTAACATTGGGCCCTAAGGGGCTCAGGAGCCAATGACGATGTACGCCGGCGGTGACGCTACGCACCGCCGGGGACGTGACTGCCATTTTCTGTCTGTTCCCTCACTTGATATCTGACCTTGAACAGGAGAGGACCTACACTGCAAGTTCTGATGTGACCTGTGTCTGGAAGCGACAATGGCTCGAGTGTCTGGGGAAAGGGCCCCTGCGTTCACTTCTGAGCAGTTGGAGAAACTAGTGGACGGGGTCCTCCCCCAGTACACGCTACTCTACGGTCCTCCAGACAAACAGGTGAGTACACTGTGAGCATGCTGTATGGGCAATGCCTGTTTAGAGTGGTGTGGACGGAAGATACGGGGGGGACTGAGCCCTGCATGATCGGACAGTGAGTGTATGTGCGTCAGGGCAAGGGTGGGAACGTGGGCCAATGACTGTGACGGTCCAGAAGGTTAAAGGTTTTCCTTTTGCCATGTACTAATCCTGTAGGTCAGTGCCCACCAGAAGAAGGATAATTGGCGTGCCATCGCCAAGGACATCCGAACCCTGGGGGTCCACCACAGACGGAGCACCCACTGCCGGAAGAGATGGGAGGACATTTGCCGCTGGAGAAAGAAGACGGCGGAGGCCCAGCTGGGGATGGCCTCCCAATGTGGGAGGGGTGCCCGTCGCACCATGACCCCCCTGATGTTCCGGATCCTGGCGGTGGCCTACCCGGAGTTGGATGGGCGCTTGATGGCATCACAGAAGACACAATGGGGTGAGTACACTCTCATTCAGCTGACTCTGCGCGCATTATGAGGTATCTGGGTGGGGGAGGTGGGCTGTGGGATCCCCTAGGCCAGGGCAAGTTTTGTAGGCAAGGTCCCTTCGTGAGGAAGACTATGTGGCACCCCATCCCCACCAGTGGTAAGAGCCAACTACACCTAGTCAGGCTCCTGTGACTTCCATGTGTGCAACAAATGGGCATAGGCTTTGTACCCCATTTCCCTGTGATTAATAAGGGAACTGTAAGTGCATGGCATAGTGCAGAGGGCTGCTGTGTCTGTATTGTCTGCCAACGGTAGCGTAGCGGTATTGAATGCACTGAACATGTCCTTCTTCTGTCTCCACCCCCCCCTTTTTTGTGGTCTCCCTGTTCTTGTGTGCATTAGCATCATCAGGCGGAGGAGCAGTGCCACCGGAGCAGGAGGGAGATGCATCCGACATGGCCCTGGAGGGCGAGACAACTGAGTCTGAAGCCACCATTGGGATGGAGGGCGAGGGGAGCTCCACAGCGGGGACAGGAGCAGAGACCAGCGACAACGACTCCTCCTCTGATGAGAGCTCCCTTGCGGTGGTGGGCCCCTCTATGCCCCTGCATCAACAGGTACAGCCGCCAAGCCCTCTACCAGCACCGCCCTCCCAGCAGCCCCTCAGCTTGTGCCCTGTGGCTGCTCACCCAAGAGGGTGGGCATCTCCTTCACCCCAGGCACCTCAGGCCATGCCCCAGTCAGCCCTGCTGCCCTCATTGAGGAGGCTATTGTCCTCCTGAGATCCCTCACTGTTGGGCAATCTGCCATTGTTAATGCCATCCAGGGTGTTGAGAGGCATTTGCAACAAACAAATGCATACCTGGAGGGCATTCATTCTGGCCAGGCATCCCAACAGAGAGCATTTCAGGCTCTGGCCTCAGCACTGATGGCAGCCATTGTCCCTGTGTCCAACCTCCCCCTCCAACGTCCTCCACCCAGACCCAAACCCCTGTCCCTCAGCCTATCCCAAGCACACCATCAGACAAGCATGCACACACCTCAACACACAAGGGTGGTTCAGGCAAACATAAGCACCACACATCCCACAGGCACTCACACAAACATCATACCCATGCAGACATACCAACATCCACTTCCTCCACTGTGTCCCCCTCCTCCATATCTCCCGATTCCCTCCCTGTCTCGTCTCCACCTTTCCAGGTCCAAACCCAGCACCTCAGCCACCACATCACCGGGCACAGTTTTTGGAGTCCGCCAGGCCACAGGGCTGCAAGTGTCTCAAGGAGTGAGGGCAAGGACATCCCGCCACCTTCAAAACAGAAGAAGTTGCCCACATCACGGAGGGAGAAGGCAAAAACCCCTGCCACCAAGGGCTCAGGCAACACAAAGGTGGAAGGTGGCAAAACAGCTGCACCACCATTCAAGGTGGGGAAGGGCAAGCATCTCAAAAGCAGGTCCACGTCGACGCCAACCTGTACTTCGGACAAGACCACCACAGACACCGCCGACAGCACCGCAGACACTGAGGCTGCCACCAGCACCCCAGTCAGTGTGACCGCCACCAGCACCCCAGTCAGTATGACCGCCACCAGCACCCCAGTCAGTGAGTCCGCCACCAGCACCACAGTCTGTGAGGCCGCCACTGGCACCGCCGCCACAAAGACCACCACCAGCCCCGCCACTAAAAAGACCGCCACCAGCCCGCCGCAACAAAGACCGCCACCAGCACCGATGCCCCGGAGGCCGCCGCTAGCACCAATGCACCAGAGGACGCCGCCAGCACCGATGCCCCAGAGACCGCCGCCAGCACCGATGCCCCAGAGGCTGCCGCCAGCACAGATGCCTCAGAGGCTGCCGCAAGCACCACCGCTACTGACACTGCCGCCAGCACCGCCAGCGGCCCGCAACATCCTGAGCCAGTGGCACCACCGCAGACATGACTGCCATCCCCAGTGGTCAGTCGTACGAGGCTGGTGGTCAGTTCCAGAAGCCTGGCCAGCTTGCATGTTGCACCACCGTCAGTGGAGTGTCACATCCACTACCTCAGTCCTTGGCAGGATGAAGCACTCTGGGCAAAAAGCCCCCTCCAGAACCAGTGGAGAAAGGCATCCACTCACCCTATCCTTGGTAGGATGAAGCACTCTGGGCACAAAGCCCCCTCCAGACATCCACTCACCCTATCCTTGGCAGGATGAAGCACTCTGGGCACTCTAGGCCTGACATATGTAAAAATAAGGTAGTTTAAAACCTTGGAAGTACCTTTATGTATTTTTAAAGTAACTTTAATTTAAAAACAGCCAGCAATGCAGGCCTGCATTTAAAATGACACTGGGCACCTCAGCAGTGCACCTATGGGTGCACCACCTATGCTGGTGTCCCTAAACCTACATGCCCTACCATATATTGGGGACTTATAGGTAGGTTGATACAGCCACTTGTAATTAGCCTAATTTGCATACTCATTTTACACAGAGCACAGGACCTGGGACTGGTTGGCAGTGCCCAGGGCACCATCAGAATCAGGAAAACACCAGACAAAAGAAATCAATGGGTGAAAACAGTTAGAAGGCTTCTGCAATCAGCCCAGTTTTCCCACAGAAGGAATCTGCAAGAGTGAGCTAAAGGGGCATGGGGTGTCTGATAGTGGTTTAAGGAGGCATCAGGGGGCATATTTATACTCCGTTTGCGCCGAATTTGCGTCATTTTTTTCGACGCAAATTCGACGCAAAACTAACTCCATATTTATACTTTGGCGTTAGGCGCATCTAGCGCCAAAGTTCATGGAGTTAGCGTCATTTTTTTGCGTGAACACCTTCCTTGCGTTAATTATATGCAAGGTAGGCGTTCCCGTCTTAAAATGACGCATATGCGTCGTATTTATACTCCCGGGCAAAAATGACGCCCGGGAGTGGGCGGGTCTAAAAAACCCGCATTTGCGCCGGATTTTAGCGCCTGGGTCAGGGCAGGCGTTAAGGGACCTGTGGGCTCAGAATGAGCCCAGAGGTGCCCTCCCCTGCCCCCAGGGACACCCCCTGCCACCCTTGCCCACCCCAGGAGGACCCCCAAGGATGGAGGGACCCACCCCAGGGTCATTAAGGTAAGTTCAGGTAAGTATTTTTTTTTTGGTGGCATAGGGGGGCCTGATTTGTGCCCCCCTACATGCCACTATGCTCAATGACCATGCCCAGGGGACAGAAGTCCCCTGGGCATGGCCATTGGGCAAGGGGGCATGACTCCTGTCTTTGCTAAGACAGGAGTCATTTCAATGGGGGATGGGCAGCGTAAAAAAATGGCGCAAATCGGGTTAAGGCAATTTTTTTGCCTCAGCCTGACTTGCACCATTTGTGGACGCCCATACGCCATTTTCCCCCTACGCCGGCGCTGCCTGGTGTACGTCGTTTTTTTTAACGCACACCAGACAGCGCTGGCGGCTAACGCCGGCTAACGTCATTCAATAAATACGGCGCCCGCATGGCGCTTCAGAATGGCGTTAGCCGGCGCTAATTTTTTGGGCGCAAAACTGCGTTAGCGCAGTTTTGCGTCAGAAAGTATAAATATGAGCCCAGGTGTTTTAAGGACACTCAGCCTTGGTATACTGTGTGCAGACATTTAATTATCACAAGCTTTTGAGAAGAGGTTTGAGCACTGGCACTCATGGTTTTGCAAATTAAGAATTGAGCAATATAATCAGCTGCTCGCGTTATTTCTCATCTCCTCGGGCCCTGGATCCTTGTCAGTTAAGACCTTATCCAGGTACTCGTCTTGCCTTAATCGCTACACAGGATTCACAGGGTACACACTTAAGCCTAAATGTTGTCACCTACAAATCGGATCCACTTTAGCCTATTCCACAGCAGGTATCCCAACCCTCTTTAGGGAAGAGGTGCATTATTATGAGAAAAATCACTCCTATTGTCTATGCTAGATATTGAGAGCCCCACACTGAAATGCCTCCCACACAATTTAATATCCCATAGACTCAGGAGACTCAGGAGTGCAAGCCTAACGCCTTATAAATCAGGGGAGTAGCAGTATTATTCCGAAAACAGCTCAATTTTAAGGTTATGGCAAAACACGCAAGCTGAGTATTCAATGTGAAACTTGCAGATAATTACTTAATTTTCAGCTGTATATACACTAGTAATTTTTCACAGGCCCCTTTCTACTGATTCTGTGCACCTTTCTATACCTGTAGGCTCGTGTGTAATTGTCAAAATAAGTTGCACCACTGGTTGTAGGGAAAACTTTTGTTATTGACTTAGGGGGTCATTACAACCATGGCGGACGGTGTTAAAGCAGCGGTAAGACCGCCAACAGGCTGGCGGTCTATTTTTTAGTATCATGACCATGGCGGTTACCGCCATGGTCATCCGCCACTTCCCCGTTCTGCCCGCCATGGCGGAGACGACCGCTGGGCTGGAGACCTGGGTCTCCAGCCCGGTGGCCATGACAATACCGCCGCCGGTATTGTGACCCGGCTTACTGCCGTGGATTTCCAGCGGTAGGAACCGCCATGAAATCCATGGCAGTAAGCACTATCAGTGCCAGGGAATTCCTTCCCTGGCACTGATAGAGGTCTCCCCCACCCCCCACCCCCACCCCGACTCCCTCCCCTACACCCCCCACCACCCCTGCCACCCCCCAAAGGTGGCAGGGCCCCCCTCCCCACCCCGACCCCCAACATTACATTACTGACACACACCCGACACGCACGCAGGCACCACCAACACACATACACGCACACACACACTGACATACATGCCAACATCCACACACACACTCAGACACGTACACCCACATTCACACATCCACGCACACATCCATACAGACATACATACAGACAGACACGCACACATTTCCGAAACAGGCATCACCCCCGCAAGCATGCACGCACACACACACCCCCCCTACATACACTGACGCACACCCCCATGCACCCACATAACACACAACACCCCCCACCCCCTCCCCTAACGGACGATCGACTTACCTGTTCCGTCGATCCTCCGGGAGGGGACGGGAGCCATGGGGGCAGCTCCGCCAACACCAGACCGCCAACAGAACACCGCCGTGCAGAATCACAGGACGTGATTAGCTCGGCAGTGTTCTGCTGGCGTGGCAGTGGAGGTGGAGCAACCTCCACTTCCCCGCCGCCCGCAAGTATGGCTGTTGGTGGCTCTCCGTCAGAAAAACGACGGAGGGCAGCCAACGGTCATAATACGCAGCGCGGCAAACCGCCACTACTGGCGGTCTTCTGCACGGCGGTCCCTCAGCAGTCTTCTTAAAAGACCGCCGAGGTTGTAATGACCACCTAAATGTTTATTGTGGGAGCCAACCTCAGCACAAAAGTAACATTTCAGTGAAATCAATTTGGCACCACATGAATGTCAGAAAGGACAGTTCCCAAACCATTAAAGTTTATTCACAGAGTAATCAATGACGCAAACTTTAGTTACTTCATTAATCAATATATTATATTAATCAATATATCAAATACAGTATATATATTAAAACAATTATTCAATCTGTCGTTATATATCATGTAAATGGGAATGCAAATCATTACAAGGAATAGGATAGGAATAAGGGCAGTATTGCTTCCATTTAAATGAAGTATCAATGAATGGCCAGCGGAACTTCTAAGCTGCAGGTATTGGTCTTAAATAAACCAAATTATGGTTCAGGTGGAATAGGAAGATGAATTCAAGAGACAAGCTCAAGAACCAAGAGTGGGGAAACCACTAGAGTTAAGGAAAGGTCTTCCCTTAGTAAAGCCAGGTAGGATGCTGCTAAACTGTTTTAAGAGACACACAATTAAATGACAGAATTCTTCTGGAATTTCTTCTTGTCAACTCCCCAACCAAGGGACTCACCAGGTTGACCGTCTCCTGGGAGCAGGTAGACTCCCCTTTTTCCTACCACTGACAAAGGCGCACACAGCTGCACAGCCTTGAAGATGTCAACAGCCTGGTCCGTCTGATACAGAAAGATCTTTCCCATTTCAACGCACATTGTAAATCACTCCAATTAATTTCTAAGATAACATTTCTAAAGCAAAACAATGAGATACTCTCTGAACAACATAGATTGTGACATACTTGAAATGAAATTTTTTTTCAAACCACTGTGAAATTACTTTTTTTTTTACATTAAAATGGCTATTGGCAACTAGGTCCTGCTCGTAGTTATGCCTATGTTAAAAATACATGTTGATTAATATGAATACGTCATTAAATAATGATTATACTAGGATAAATAGAGTGTGGATACTTTAAATATGTATACTGCTGCACTTTGGTGGACGGACCCACGTAAAGACTGTTGTCCAAACCAGGATCATAGATACCAACAGGGTGACGGTGGACTGGCTTGTAATCAGCTATGGCAGTGCTAAACTCAGTACCACCTGGCTGATTACAGCCCCACTTTCTGCCAGGCTTTTTATGGTGGGAACCCTATCATAAAAAGGCTGGGGGGAAAACCAGTGCCGGGGGCCATAGGGGGGCCCCTGCACTGCCCATGCCCCCCTACCCAGAACTGTCAGAATGCTCACTGTCTGCTGTGCAGACAGTGCACATTCAAAGGGTGCTGGTCGGCCTCCTCTGTGCTATGGTGTATGACTAGGCGCCCTTAAGGGAGCTGAGTCCTCTACCGTAGCACTGTTCCCGCTGGACTGACCAGCAGAAATGCTCTATTACAATGTTCCTGCCGGTCAGCTCTGAGGGAACATTGTAAAAGGGCGGGGGGGACCACCACCAGTATGACAGTGGCATCCTCCCCCAGCTGGTCCGACCGCCAATGTTGTAATCAGGCCATAAGTTTTGTAGCTCCACTACCTAAATCTTAACCACTTGTTGGTAGAAATTATTATCTCTTGCACGATTATTGAAGGAGATTGGAATTTATCACTTTGTTCTATCTTGGACAGTACTGGAAGCACTGACAAAGGAAACTTTGCAGACAGAGTACTGTTGAATGCTGTTATCAAGGACCAATCACTAACAGTTGTACGGTGGCTGTTACACCAAAAGAAAAAAGGGGTTGGGGCACTTTCTTATCATCAACATAATTGGGAGAGACTCTTCTGAAAATACTGAAATGTGAAATCATGGAATATGGTCATTCCAACCATGCTCTGATCAAGTTACAAGTTGATATTGGGAGCTCATCCTACCTGTGGAATCCTAGAGCAGTGGTTCTTAACTGTTGCTTGCTGGCAAGTATCAAGATTAATAAAGTATATATACATAAAGAGGTAACATTGAAAATTGAACCTGTTAAAACATTGTGTTAATGCTGTGTAAATGTGAGGGAATTGGAAATTGAGGGCAAAACATTATGTTGGTATGCTTTACCAGTGCAAGTGCAGCAGCCAAATTATATTATATACTGTATGATGGGTGGCCTCAACTGAAGCATCAACAAAAAGAGAGCATGCATAGGGAGCAAAAAAGACAAACTAATATGTTATACTTTAGAATATATCTTTGTCTTTAAGAATCAAAAAAACTAATTCAGAAAAGTTCCAACCTTCCCATTAGAATTTAAACATTACATTTTTCTACATTTGCTTGTGAATAAAATAAATCAGTATTTATTTGTTTGATATACATTCTTTTTTGTAGTTTTGTTTATTAATTTGATGTTCAAATCATAGAAATTGCTTAGATGGTGGTCCCCAGCTGCTAAAATGCCTCTGCAAGGGTCCCAGGATTTGAACAATAATTTAGTGAGAAGTGTAAAGGTTAAGAACCGCTGAGCTAGAGAATGAAAATAGGGATGTTTAGACTGTCAGATAAAAAACAAATCTTCAACAGGGTTGTACGACATCACAATGCATGATTTACCATGCATGCCTTCACTATGCAGTGTTTACCAGGCTTATACCATTACCACACATGTCATACACAAAAATGTATTAAATGAACAATTACCACACATACCATTATCACACAGACTTTCACCATGCAAGTCTTTACAATGCATTTTTTAGTACAACAACATTATGTACATATGGACTAAAAACATGTAAAATAACACATACATGTACAATATAATTATAATGTGAGATGCCATAGATTCTACATTTTTATGAGAACAAAAATTATATGATGCATAAAACACAATGCAACACATAACAAGTCAATGCAATGCTTTGCAATGCTACACAAATGTTTCCAAGTTGATATTACCTCGCAAACAAGGCAAAAAGGTGCACCAGTATGTAAAATCCTTACACATCATTATAAATCAACTCAACAAATTGCAAAATATTGCAACCCTTCACAAATATTCCCAGAAATACATATAAAAGAAAGCTACACATCACAACACGGTACAAACATTTTCTGAAGTAATTAAACAGTATTAACATTTAAAAAAAATCTGACTTTCTTTCATTGCTATATAGGCAGAAACCCAGTCCCCAACCAGAATGGCTTCTATTAAGAAAGTCAAAAACACGTTACATTTCACCACAAAACACAAAAATAATTATAACTTCTGTCAAAGTTTGCATCAGAAAAATATGTACTTTTTAGCAGTTATTTTAATGTAAATTATAGTATTACCTTACAAAACATAAAAAAACAGGTGTCTGCCTTCGTGTAGTCAGTGGTACACTGCCTTCTGACATGACCACATGCACCAGAGTGAGACGAGTTCATGAGAGACAATATAAAACGCTGCCATCTATCTATCCAGGTAACTACATCTTACATATTTATTACATAGAGAGATTGCTAGGTTTGGCAAAAAACAGATATTTCTAAAAATATGTACTTACTTTTTCAGACATTGTGAAGCTTGTGAACTCACACAGATATTGTGAACCTTTTCAAATTATACATTAATGTAAGTTAACAGACAACCATCATTTTTACATCTTTTTAATTTATTGATACTATTTCCTCAACACTAACAATTTTTGTGATAAATATATATATATATTAACAAACTGTAATTTACTCAGGGAAGGTGCTGGACAGTGGCTGAGGAGCAAAGTTACTATTCTATCTCAGCCAAGTGCTTACCTCAGGAAAGGCGCTGGAGAATGGCAGGGGGCAGATTTACAATTATAGCTCAGCCAAGTGCTTACCTCAGGGAAACTGCAAAACAGCACAAAGAGTGTACATTTAAGTTTTTTTTAGAACATGAAAGCTTCAAAAGAGGAGAAAATTAATACAAACAAAAATAAATTGTAAAATCTTTGAATAACACCAAAAGAAAATCACCAAGAGAAGTGTAAGCAATTTAGAAGTCAACATTGAACACAAACATTTCCTACAGGTAAATAAAAGCAGAAAATATTTTTTAAATGTCTTTCTAACCTTCAATACATGACAAAGAAACAAAGACCACACCAGAGCTAAAGACATAACAATTCAAGAATACCATCAAAACACACCTGTATGACCAAAGAGCAAGAATCAAATCAACAGGTATTTGTTTTTAAATGTATATTAATAGCAACATTCTTTACTCAGAACAGAAATCTGACATAGATTTATTTTCCTCAGTACCAACAGTGCAATTTAACATTTTTTCTCAGTAGACTACATCAGTTTACGTGTTTTTCTTACCAGGACCCATTTGTAGATAATAATACTTGAAACACATAAAAGGTGATGGAGGAATGCTTGCAATTTGTCTAACCAATGGCAATCACTCAAGGTAGCATCCTAACCCATCATTCTTTTTCTTGCCATGCCACCTCAGAATGGGACCAGGCATATGCAAATCAGTCTTGACCCTATTCCTCATGGGAACAGTCCAGCCAAAACTGCCAGGCACTCCCTGAACTGGAACACAAGTAACCCAGAACTAGTTTCACCCTAGTTATGGGCTCACTAGCTGGGTATAACTTGGCTCTAGTGACACAGTGAGCCTGGGACTCATATCTGGGCATACCCATACCACTTTGGCAGTAAATGAAGCACACAAAAGGCAATGGGATGAATGCTTGCAATTTGTCTAACCAGTGGCAGTCACTCAGGGTAGCATCATGACCCATTGTTGTTTTGCTCACCATGTCACATCAGTTTGGATCCAGCCATATGCAAAACAGTTGAGAGCCTGCTTCTCATGGAAACAGTTAATTCAAACTGTCATAGCAGGTTCTCCCTGAACCAGTAGACAAGTAACCCCGGCCAGGTTTTGCGCTAGTTATGGGCTCATCAACTGGGGACAGTCAGTTCCAGTGACACAGTGAGCATGTGACCCACGTCTGGGTATATCCATGCCACTTAGGGTGGTACATGTAACACACAAAAAGTGATGAGAGGAATGCTTGCAAGTTATCATACCACTGGCAATCAAAGGAGATAGCATCCCAACTCATCATTCATTTGCTCACCATGCCACCAACCAAAAACACTCACTATATTCACAAGCACACAAGCATGACACTCAATAAATTATTGTCCAGTCTGTGCTTTTTCTTTTGATAAAGCAAAAGTACATTTATTATACACACACTACTCAATACCATGCAACAATTTACAAATATACACAAATTGATGGAATTACTCTTGGAAGCCTTTTTGTAATCATTCTTGTCTCCCCCGAGGGGAAATATAACCCAACACCCACATGGGAAACATTTCCTTGTATCGCAATGCAATATTTGACTGTAAGTTGGAGTGAGAGCGCCTACATCTGGCAATTAAGTACATCTACGTTGATGAGTGTCAGTCTCATTACCCCAAGTAAGCATAAACAAGAACAAGTAGAGGCATGTTGGAATAATTTGACAATTATGATTACTCTTGGATTACTTTCAGATTACTCTCAGATTGCTTTTAAATTACTCTTGATTAGCATTGTGTAATACTATCCTACACCCCTAGTGAATGCCTTGTCATATGACATTTGTAAGTCATACTAGTGGACCCAAAGCTGAGACCAAACATTTTCAAAATACCTTTAACATAACATGTTACTATTTCCACCAGTGCAGTAAAAAAACTTGCAATCACATCTATTTTCCACTAGAGAGCATAGGCCCTCATTCTGACCCTGGCGGTCTTTGACCGCCAGGGTGGAGGACCGCGGGAGCACCGCCGACAGGCCGGCGGTGCTCCAATGGGGATTCCGACGACCGGCACCACTGGCGGGCTCCCGCCAGTGTACCGCCGCCCCATTGAATCCTCCACGGCGGCGCAGCTTGCTGCACCGCCGCGGGGATTCCGACCCCCCCTACCGCCATCCAGATCCCGGCGGTCCGACCGCTGGGATCCGGATGGCGGTAGGGGGGGTCGCGGGGCCCCTGGGGGCCCCTACAGTGCCCATGCCACTGGCATGGGCATTGCAGGGGCCCCCGTAAGAGGGCCCCTACATGTATTTCACTGTCTGCTGCGCAGACAGTGAAATACGCGACGGGTGCAACTGCACCCGTCGCACAGCTTCCACTCCGCCGGCTCGATTCCGAGCCGGCTTCATCGTGGAAGCCTCTTTCCCGCTGGGCTGGCGGGCGGTCTGAAGGCGACCGCCCGCCAGCCCAGCGGGAAAGTCAGAATTACCGCCGCGGTCTTTCGACCGCGGAACGGTAATCTGACGGCGGGACTTTGGCGGGCGGCCTCCGCCGCCCGCCAAGGTCAGAATGAGGGCCATAGTTCCCCAAATAAGGAACAAAAGTTCCAACAGAATTGTGCTTACCACATGCTTTGGCACCCTTGGGGTGTTACACTTCTTTTGTCCCACTCAACCTAGGGTGGGGACACAACATTGCAGTGAGGGGAGGCTGTGCTGCTACTGCAGCTCCCCCTGCCATGGGCACTTGGTTGGTGGTGGCCCCATCTTCCTGGGCCCACCACAAGTTGGAAAGGGAACTCAGGGAGATGTTGTGCCCCGGAAGGCATTGTGGGGCAGGTTGCAAATTAGATGAGCAGCTCACCCGCTGTGCTGGGGAGAGCCGTCTCCGTTCTTTGTTTGGATGGTTTCTGCATGCGTTTTCTTTGTGTGGGGGTGACCTGCCCCTCCAGGACCCCCACAAGACTGCCACATCAGAGAGCAGCACGGTGAGCTCATCCCCTGCTTCCCTCGTGTTGTGGGGTTTCCGGTCCCACCCAGACACCCCTGTCATTCTGCCTCCTCATCAGAGAGCATGTTTGGGGTGTCCGATCCCACTCGGACACCCCCAACGTAAGTGACATTGTGGACCACTCGGGGAGCCCACCCCCCGGCTGCTCCCGCCAGCTCGCCGCATGGCCAGCACCGGCAGGTACTGCAGCGGGAGCCGGCCCTTTTTGGATGGTGTCTGTCTGCTCCTGCTGACAGGCGCGTGAGCTGCGGCCACTTGTGTCGCCTCAGGGGAGTGCAGGGGCACTCCCCCTCCTCCTTTGACAGCATTGGGGCCCAGAATAGGGTCCAGGGCCCCTGCTCGCTTTCACCAGGAGTGCAACGTGCTCCCCACCTTTGTCCTCGTCAGGGGGCCTCGAGATGGGGTCCTGCACCTCTGGCCAATCCTGTACCACATCTCTTCCTTGCCCCTGTCTCTTCCTTCCTGCACAGTCTTCTGGGATAGCTCAAAATTACATTGTTCAGGAGCTAGTGCCACATGTGCTCTGAAACTCTTAGCCCCTCCTCCCTGACAATTCTTCCAAGGCCCTCCGCCCATTTCCTGGCACAGGCTGATTAATACAAGGCACTGCGAAGGCAGCTGGCTAGAGCAGTAATTGACCCTAATCCTGAGCTGAGTCAGAGAAGATGACATTCCTGGATGACCCATGAATTGTGCAACTATGCTTTTGTAACCTACTACATCATTATTTTCATACAGGTTACAATGTATATTGATTTGATTTAAATGTATTGCTCACCATTGCAATATAAAACAAACTCTACATAATAAAACTAACACTTAAAATAAAAGAGTTTTTTTGTTTAAAGGCTTGACAGTTAAAAATCATTTCTAATCAAAAATAAACCTATAGGATCAACCTTTGAGAAATAACCTACAGTAATTTTCCCATGTCCACTTTGGTCAGTTTCTTATGAAGAAATTGTAAAAATGTTACCCCTTCACAGCAAAATAAAATTGACTCACTCTTGAGCCAGAAGATTACAGCCGATCTACATGAACGGATATTATTAACTATAAAATCATGTTTTAGCAGTTTTCTTCTTTCCAGACCTAAAGCGGGTCAACTACAAAAGACATGCAACAAAGATTCTTGATTATAGCCACATAGGCGGCAATTCTGAATGTTATGCTGGCCTTTCCACGAAGGACGATCTTGTTTAGTGTCAAAGAAACCCATACGGTATAGCAGGAATTGATGTTTGATGTAAACAGAAAAGTGGTCAGCCAAATACCCCTGAGGGCATAATGTCGAATAGGACCCCAGGACGGCCCAGGCATGCCATCTTTTGGTCAAGATGGCTTTGTCTTTGTTGAGCGAGAGTAAGCGAACCGTCTTGTTAACTAATCTATTAAATTCAGCCTTCCCAATGGTACATTTCCAGGCTTCTTCCATTCCCAGGCTAATGATAACCTGGGTTAGGTAGCTGCCCCATGTTCCTTTCAATTTACCAACCTGCTGTGCCTACACTTCTTGCCAGCAGCAGTGTAATATGGAGGAATCCTCTGCCACACGTAACTTCCACGATGATTTAAGGAAGGAGCCTTGTTGCTGGAAACTTTGTTTTTTTAGGCCCATCTCCAGTCTGACCAGCGCTGGGGAGGCACTGTTCAGGATGTTGAAAATTGCCTTGTATGTTTTAACGTGACTGCTATTCAAAGCCTTGATCTCACGGCCTTTCAATATTTCAGATCCGTAGGAGATGGCTGGAAGCAGCTGAGCAGACATAATTTTTAATAAGTGCAACCAGTATGAGCAATCCAACTTCTTTTTAAGCAGGTTAAAGCTATATGTTAATGAATTGGCCTTTACCTTGATCGACTGTAGTTGGTATTTCCATTTCAGGCCTGGTTCAAGATGAACACCTAAATATTTGTACGACAGCACCATCTCCACTTTTTTATCTCCCAGGTACCAATGGAATTGTTTATAATTTACCCCTAAGAACCTTATCAGTATGGTTTTATCCAGATTGATTTCCAGGCCTTGAAGATGTTGAGTGCTGATATGCTTCGTTGCAGTCCTTGGGGAGTGTGGCTCAGCAGGACGATGTCGTCTGCATATTGTAAGCACCCAATTTTCTCTGAACCCAGTGTCGGTGGAAGACAATTCACTTGGGCCAACATGCCGCTGAGGTCTGCCAAGATATAGCTTGAAAAGAAGCGGTGCCAGAACACAACCTTGCTTTAAGCCAGATTTTGTAGGTATTCTGTTGGCTAATCTTGAACCGTCTCCGATTTTAATCTGGACCCAGGTATCATTGTAGAGATCTATAATGGCCCTAAGTAGCTTAGCCCACAACCTTTCCCTTGGGACCCGGTCAAAAGCTGATTTAAGATCAATAAAACATGCATAGAGGCCCAACCTCTTGTGCCTGGCTTTTTCCACGATAAGGGAAAGTGCAATTAGATTTGATGACGTTCCCATGCCTGCTCTGAAGCCTGTTTGAAACCTCGGGAGAAGCTTATTTTCATCTACCCAGGCTTGAAGGTGCTGCAGCAGACATGAGCCATATAGCTTGGCCTCTACGTCAGTGAAGGCTATCAGCCTGTAATTTGAAGGAAGAGAGGGATTTCCACTTTTATAGATGGTATCTATTATACTTCCTCTCTAAGATTCTGGGATCCGATTGGAGTGGATGATAGCGCTATAGAGTGGCAAAAAATATTGAGCCCAATATACTGGATCAGCTTTGAAAATTGCATTTGGAAGTCCATTTGGTCCGGCTGCCCCTTCTGACTTCAGTTTCTTGATCAGACCGACTAGTTGCTCAAGCTTCGAAACTTGCATTTGATAATCCTTTTCAGCAATGTCTAAGATCCTGCACTTAACTTGCAAATTTGGAGGTCGATTAATACTTATTGAAAGTTCAGACCCCATCACTGTTGGAAGAAGACTGGCTCCACCTTTTGACGGTTTGGTTGCCAGCCCATACAGACTACTAACGTGACTCACCCAGGCTGCTTGGGGTATTCCACAATTATGGTGTCTACTTTTCCCCACTGCCAGATCGATCACCAGCCCCCAAAAGAGCTTACTGTTTGACACTTTTCTTACCCATAGTAATTTGGACCATGCATGTTCCTGGTAGGTTCTTTTTGCGAGCCAACAATCAAGATGATACTTTTTTTTCCATAGCATATGGTTTTCTTTGTCACTTCCCTGTTGGATCGCTTTTACCATTTTCCTGGTTTGACGTGTAATATATTTTTTCTGATTGCGCAGAGCTTTATTATACCAAGGTTGACTAACACGGTCCCTTTTGTATACGTGGGATTGCCCCAGAGAGTTTGAGTTAAAAGAGGCTGGGAATTTTGCCAGCAGGTCGTGACATGGCACAGCCCAGTCTTCGTTCCAATCTACATTGAGGGTCGGCTCCTTTTGTTGCTTATCTGCAAGTGTTATTCTTTCACTCAAGGCACCAGCCATCTGGAGCACCTCCTTCATTACTGATGCTGTTTCCTTCTCACACCATTTCAATCTCTTAAGATTTAACAACTCAGGAGAGTTTATTAAGTCATTCGAGGGCTGTAGCAACTCAGGTTTATATGCTAGTTCCAATGATTGTGGGAAATGATCACTCTCCATTCTGCATTTAATCTGAAAGTTCCTTACCAGTGGCCTTGCAGAGTAATTTATGAAGGTGTAATCGACGGTTGAACTTCTTTTTCCACTTGCAAAGGTAATAGAATCCTTTTAGCTGTTTCCATTTAGTAGGGCTAGACCTAATTTTTCAAGCTGATACCTTTGGACGCATACCCTTTGCTTTTTTGCATTTCCTCCTTTTGGGGACAGTAGATTAAGATTGAAATCGCCACTAATGATGAGTGTCGTCTCCTGGTATTATCTCAGTATGGTTTTAATAAATTCGCACAGAGTTTCCAATTTTCCCCCCTTAAGAGCTTTTTTTGGGTGAATGTACACGTTTATAAGGATTAGATCTAATTGGCTACACTGCGGTCTGCCAAATGTGATCTTGGTTGCTTGAATCCAATTTGATTCAATGTCAATTAGGATTTTATGACAGATGAGGGCCGTGGAAATCAGGGTCGCCAGGCCTCCTTTTGCATGGCCATGTTTGCTGTTAGACCTTGCTGAAATGTATGAGATGTTGTACCCAAATACCGCAATAAGCTCTGTGCACCAGGTTTCTTGGAGTAAGATGATGTCATAGTCCTGAAGAAATGCTTGGGCTTCTTGATCATTTAGAAGTGTTTGAATACCATGGACGTTCCACAAACAGATTTTGATGTATATATTGGCTGCATCCTGATTCCTGACTTTTTGACTGCTGTCAGGGATTTTTTTGTAGATTAAAAGGGAAAGATTCTTTGGAGGCCCAAAATATGTGGCCTATTCCTATTTCACCATCGTGTTTCGTAACTGATAGATTTCCCTCCCCTCTTAGCACTGATTTACTACAGTACCTGGGGGCCCGCAGTGGACCTGGGTAACATGGGTGGTCTATTTGACGTAATTCAATGCCCCATGACAAAAAAGCGTCAGAGTGTGATATTATTTGCTGCACATGGCCTACTGTGGACTAGGTTGTAAGTGTGGCCTCTCGATCGTTCCCAAGTGGGTGGGGTTTAAACTCAACAGAGAGCAGATCTACTGATGAGATGTGAGATAAACTTCTTATTTCTCCGATTAGTTTAAGAATGTTTCATCTATTCAGGGTATCAAAGTTTCCCTCTGATTTAAAATGGGGAATAAGAAGTAGTTTATTGATCTCTGTGGGTGCCGCCGTAAATGAGGCATTTGTGGATGCTTCGTTGTTCTGGATCGAATATTTATAGCCAGTATCCAGTTGATGCGGTAAAAGATATTTTGACCATGTGTTGGAACTGGAAGAACTCTTTTCATTCCTTCTTTGGGCCTTTCCCACCTTCTCCTGTTCCTGACTGATATCCTCAGTTATTAAATGCTGATGATCTACTATGTTGTTAGACCCTGGATTTATTTGAGAATTTACTGCCGTGTATACCCTGAGGACTGGTCTTTTGTTAATTGGTTTACTGGTAATATATGACACTTTGGCCACATTTGTTCCAGCCATTGATTGACCAAAGAGACAGCTTTGTTCCTTGTGTCTTTGGCCCTCTGTTACTGATGATACAAAAATACTTTGAGAGCCTGGGTCTGAATCGGCACCTTACTCAACCGTTGCAGGTAGTTTGATATTGGGTGGCAAAGACGTGTTAGCATTAGCATTACTGACGACTGGCTGTTTGTGATGCGTAAAAAATTGACATATACTTCTTCTGTTTAACTAATTTTGCCCTTTTCCTTGCTTTCCTTTGCTTCTTCTTTTCCCTTTTTGACCTTAAGTGTGCTGGGCTTTGTGAGGCATTGTGGGGAGTATTCACCTCAATATTTCCGAAGATATTTGAGTTCTTACAATGGTTCCCTGATTGGTGGGTCCCTTCGTGTGAACTGCTGTATGAGTTTCCAGGCTCTGTTTGTGTCATAACTTGTGGGGAGGATGCATTGAAGGGGTCTCTTAACAGATTTTCCATGACATTATTTTCTTGTTCAACCTTTCCTGAATCTTCCAAGTCTCAGACACGGAGTCTTTCCCTTGTACTTAGGGCCTGTGCTCTGACCTCCGTTAATATGTCATTTAGTATAGGGACAATGGTCTGGGTATTATCTCTTGGGATCGCACAGGCACACGCACATGCCACTTGCTGTATGTAATTCTGTTTTAGGGCTCTCTGGATCAGTTCATTGAGGGCTTGTAGTTTTGAGTCAATACCCACGATATAATTAGCCATAATATTAAGTAAGTCGACTTGGATATCTTGCTTATCTGCCTGATGCTTTATTGCTGTTGCCATGATGTCCAATGTCGACAAAAGTGTCCCCCACGTATTGGCTAGAACATCGGATTGGGGCTGGGAATTGCGGGTACTATCATGAAACGGGCTAAGGGAAATGATGGTACGCAACATATCTGCTTCGTACTTTTGACTGGATTCATGGGGATGAATAGTTTTTCCTTGTTCCGTATTTGAATCCCCTTCAAGAGAGTCCGTATCAATAAGTTCTATCAAGGGATGGTCAGGAATCCCACCCAAATCTGGCAAATACGACACCTTCCTTGCCTGGGAGCTTGGAAGAGAATCCTCCCAGATGCTGAAATCCAGGTCTTGAATTGACCCTGAACAGTCTGGTCTGCCGGGTTCAACCTTCGAGCTCTCCTTGCCGTAGGCTAACTTCTCTGGCTCTTGCCGTGTGGAAGAGTGACTTCGCAGACGGAGATCCTTCTCAGAATTTATCCCGGCATCCACGTCAGTTAAACCTACCGGTGCTTTGTTTTCCTGTGAGCGTAAATGCTCAATGGAAAAGAAGTCTGTGATTTTATACTCTACTTTTTTTTGCTGATGACATTGAGGATGATTCCAAGTTGGGTTCCCTCTGTTCAGTTTGCTGTGTCCCTTCAATTCCAAGGATACTTAAACATACTGCTGGGGAATTCACTGGATGGAAATGATTTGCTCTTTTTGGGGCTCTTATCCTTCTCCCATCGGGATCAACTCAAAGCTTGCCAGAACGCATTATACAGGCTTACTTACTGACGCTTACTAACGCTGAAGGTGCAGCAACCTATGATGGGCTTTGTTCAGGTTAGTCCTTGCTTCGATCAAAGGTTCACTGCTTGCCTGCTGCGCTGACGTGCTGTTCTGACACTGTTTCTTGGTTAATTCAGTGAATAAGCTCCTATTGGACCAAACAGTTTGTCCAAAAGGTGCCGCCTCTGCTCCACGCCTATGCGTTGTAGCTAGCACTAGGCACTAGGCTGACACTGTAATGGGTGGTGGAGGCAGTGGAGGGGCACGAGCACACCAGCTGGAGGAATTAGGCACACTGGCACTAGATGAGTAATGGGGGACGTATATATGTAGTCAGCAATCCTTTGAGAGTTAGATACAGAACACCTGTCCGTTCTCTAATGTGTTGTTTCTTTTTTTTTCTTTTTAGAGGGGGTGGGGGTGCACTGAGAGTTGGATTGGCAGGTGAGGGTCTTGGGCTCACAGCGCAGGCTGCAACACTGCAACGCAGCCCCCCGCACCATGTCTATTCCTCCTGGCTGCCCCCCGACTAGGTGGAGGAAGCTATTTGCCTGCCACCGCACCCCTCACCCCCGTAAGCCTCACCCGCGGTCGGGCCGCTTCTGCAGGGGTCCGCAGAGGAGTTGCAGGGGGACCATTTGTCGCCGTTTGCCACTTTTGCGTAGGCCACTCTTTCCAATTAATGGAGTGTCCCCAAAGTGAAAAGACAGTAAGCACACTGACGTTGACATTTACTGGAGTGTTCTTACAGTGGAAAGACAGTAAGCACACTGACTATTCCTCACTTGTGTACACCCATCTCAGGAAGCCTACTCCAGATCACCAGCCACTCTGCATAGTTCCTTCTGCGCCAAGCTACCTAAGCGCAGTTCTTAGGCTGCGCACACCAGGAATCCTCCCTGTGCAGCCCTCACACGTGTGCACATGTGATCGAGTGTAACCAGCCCAGGGCCTCCTACTCTTGCTGCTCCACAGCAGCCTTTCCATAGGAAGGCGGCACTAGCGATAAACACGTGCAGTCCATTTTACCATGAGTTTACTGTGGATGAGTCCTCAACTATGAGGCTCCTCACAACGTGTCTTACTAGCTGCCCTTCGTTGTCATTGGTACAGCACACCACACTACACCGATGGGACGCTGAATCACCCTTCTAAGTAAATAACAGAAATAACACAAATACTCTGCAAAAAATAACTACAAAACAGAGACAGGTCAAGTCTCCCTTGAACCTAGCACTTGTGTGAGTGATTAAGGCACCCCATGCCTATTGGGTGGATGGTGCTTCCTTGTGAGGGACTGGGGCTTTTTCTCTCTGGGGCCAGTGTTTAACTCTTTTCAGCTGGTTCATTCATAAGATTGAGGCATGGAATGAGTGCCTTTTAAATTGAGGTTTTGTGGTGACAGCTCCACTGCCTTAGTCCTGCTATGGGTGCAGATGAGGAGGTGGGGTCATCGGGGACCCTCTGGATGAAACTGCAGTGAAGAATTCTGCATTTATACTTTTTCACTTTTTTGGAAGGTGAAAATCTCCAGCAGGACGGAGCTTCAGGCTGTAGCCAATGATGGCTCCATGAAGCCAGATACCCTTCCGACAGCTGAAAGGATTTTGCTGCTACAGAAAACAATGTAGCAGTAGCTACTGCTATGTTGAGTTGGCCGGCAATGCACCTTGGGCGATCAGTGAGCAGGTAGGTCCTAGACGTCTGTCAGTTTTAAGGCCATTTTAAGTGTCTAAATTCCTATGTCCCATATTTTGGTTTTCGGCTATGTGGGCACCATAAGCACCAGGTCCATGGGTCCAGGACTGGGTGGGCACCACTTGGAGGGCAGGACTCACTTCAGGTAGAGTCCAGGTGCAGGTTCATGATTGTTTTAGCTTGTGTCCCTGTAGCTCAGAACAGAAGGCCAGCCAACTAGCCCTTGGAGTCACTCTGGTAGTCCTTGGTTCAAGCAGCAAGATCGACCTCAACTAGCAGGGCAGTACTCTGAGGGCACAAGGGAGGTTTCAAGCAGTAGGGTGGTCCACTGGTAGCAGAATGGAAGTCATTTGCCGTACAAAGCAGGCCTCAAGCAGCAGGGCAGTCCTCTGAAATACAAGGATGGCCTTTTAAATGTCCTCTGGAAGACCAGCAGCATAAGAAGAGTTGGTCTGAGGGTCCAATATTTATACTTGGTGCCAGCCTTTAAAGTGGGAGTAACTTCTAGAATTCTCCCCACATCTGGTTCTTCCCAGGCTTCAAAACATTTTGGGTCACAGAAGACTAGTGTTGAATTCTTTGTGAGTGTGCTGGAGTAAGCTGCTTTAAAATGTAACAGGGGCAGGGCACAGCTGCCACATCTAGCCCCCCCTTAGTTTCACTAACTGGGAGGATGGATTAAAGGCCAACTGCCATTCTATTCACAGTCATGTGACACAGGACACATGATTCAGGCATCAAATGGTTAGGACAAGACAATGAAAAGTTTTAAAAAGTGTCATTTTCTTAATTGTGACTTAAAATTGTATACCTATTACTATTAAAGATGACTTTAAATTACAATTCTTTTGAGACCAAACATTACATTTCTACCTGTTCCCAAACAAAAGGTATGACTTATTAAACGTAGTAAAGCAACCCAATACCCTCTGATGCGAGAGGTAGGCCTCACAGCAGTGAAAAATTAATTTGGGAGTTTTCACTACAAGAAAATGTAAAAAAAATTAAGTACATGTCTACTTATTTGACTACTCTGCAACCTGTCCTATGGGCTGCCTAAGGCCTACCTTAGGGGTGACATTTGTATGGAAGAGGGAGGTTTAGGCTTGGCAAAAGGTTTATTTTGCCATGTTGAATTAGCAGTTCAAAGCTGCACACAAGCTGCAATGGTGGTTTGAGATACATTTAAAGGGCTACATAAGGGGGTGGCACAATATGTGCTACAGGTCTACTAGTAGAATTATTTTACAAGCCTTTGGTATATGTTGTACCACTTTACCAGTGGTATATTAAATGTGCCAATCAGGTTTAGGCCAATTTGACCTTGTTTTAAGGGGTGAGCACACACTTTAGCACTGGTTAGCAGTGGTAAAGTGCCCAGAGTGCAAACAACAATAAAAATCAATTTCTGCAACCGGAGATGAGTAAGCAAAATGACTGGGGGAAGACCACACCAAAGGCTGTCCTGTCTAGCAACATTTTAACAAAATATAGAACACCTATACATATAGATGTTACTTAAAATGATGGGAGAAATAGTATTATGGATAAAAATTAACACAAAGAAATAATGGAAAAAAACTATACCATAAAGTCACTAAAATGATAAATATTTATGGCACAATGTCACTTAGCCAAGCAGGTCCTCTTTGAAATGCACAAAGAGTGCATGTTTTAAGGGGTGATCACACACTTTAGCATTGGTTAGCAGTGGTAAAGTGCAGTTTAAAGTTGCACATAGGCTGCAATGGTGGTTTGAGATATATTTAAAGGGCTACATAAGGGGGTGGCACAATAAATGCTGCAGGTCTACCAGTAGCATTATTTTACAAGCCCTTGGTATATTCTGTACCACTTTACTAGTGGTATATTAAATGTGCCAATCAGGTGTAGGCCAATTTGACCTTATTTTAAGGGGTGAGCACACACTTTAGCACTGGTTAGCAGTGGTAAAGTGCCCAGAGTGCAAACAACAATAAAAATCAATTTCAGCAACCGGAGATGAGTAAGCAAAATGACTGGGGGAAAACCACACCAAAGGCTGTCCTGTCTAGCAACATTTTAACAAAATATAGAACACCTATATGTATAGATGTTACTTAAAATGATGGGAGAAATAGTATTATGGATAAAAATTAACACAAAGAAATAATGGAAAAAAGCTATACCATAAAGTCACTAAAATGATAAATATTTATGGCACAATGTCACTTAGCCAAGCAGGTCCTCTTTGAAATGCACAAAGAGTGCGTGTTTACGATCCTCCTATTTCACTCCCTTTCCTAGCAAGGTGTTGCCTAAGGGAATTAGCATTCCCTGAAGCTGAACATCTGAATCCCACCTGTCAAAACCTTTGCTCATCAGTCATCAAAATCAATCCATTGCACTCATCGACACTTTCACATCTCTCAGATTCACCTTTCTTTTGACATAACACCACCCTTCTAGCATTCCACCTTTGTCCATTCTCCAATTCTACTCACTTTCTGTATACATTTTCAAAATTTGAAAGGCCCCTTAAACTTCAACAGTCCTGCTGATTTTCTTCCTGATATAACCTTGACCCAAGCACCTTTCAGAATTCTTTGCCGGGATATGCTTTATACACGTTAACTTAATTTCTTTCCATCTGTAGTCCACTCACTAACACAGTACCAAGTTTGAACAATCATTCTTACCTCTCATTTTGTAGAAAAGTGAAGCTCTAGTTTGGTTTGAAACTCCCATGCCATGTCTCTGACAGCTCCATACACACTTAATAGCAATTTTCTAAGTTCCCTTGACAAACATGTTGGCCCTTTGTACCTGGCTGTTAAATTGAGGTTTATAGAATGAAGTTCTCATATGATTGATTCCACTTTTATTCAGGGACCTCCGCATCTGATTTGAAACAAACTGCTCCATTGTCTGTGACATTGTATTGCAAAAACATCTTTCAAAGCTTTAATAGTGTTAGAAGTGGTGATACTATTCATGAAAAGTATTCTGGGCTTGGCTGCTTTAGTACACTACTACTTCCAACTGCTTCTCACCTTCCTTGCACACTGTCTAAGCAACTACACTTATAGCTACTTCTACTTCTAGTCCCAGCCAGCAAAATCTCTCTTTCAGATTCTTTTTGGCCATAGTTTGACCCTTGTCCTTCATGAACACTTCATCAGCATCTTGGAGCAAAAGGGGGAATGCGTTTCCTCTCATGAATAGATGTACATTGTATATCAGTATTTGTAAGTTATTACAATGGTAGGAAAACAAATTTCCCTCCTGAAATCTTCCCTAATTCATTTCTTCACACTTTTCATGACTTCATCTTTCTCCGCTGGTAAAACCCAATACTTCACTGACGCAGCATTATAAATTGCATCCCTGACATCATTCACACAAGCCATGACCACTTCTCCTGACTCAAGTTAATTCACCATTTCACACTCATTTGGTAATCTTGCCAGTCGATGCACCACATAGTTAAGCCACCTTGACATACTCTCTGCAATGTACATGAGATAAAGCCATCTTGAAGCAAAAATTGCCAATCTGGCAGAACCACCTAGAGATAGGATCTTAAGAAATGAAAAGATTAATGATTGGTTTTCAAGGTCATTTCATTCACCACATAAATAATTGAACATATTTCATTTCCCGGGCAAACAGCCAATGCTACTTTTTCAATGACAGAATACTTTCCTTCCGAAGGACCTAAAGCACAAGCTGCAAAGGCAGCTGTTATCTCCTTGTTCTCATGTATTTGTGACTGCACCAATATCAAAAGCACTGGCATTTACAGTGATGATAGACCTCTTGTTGAAATGAGTGAGTATACCAGCATTGTCAATGGCATTTTTAAAAACTTCAGAAGATTATTGTTGGGTTTTTAGTCAGAGAAATGTTGCCTTTTTCCTCAATGATATTCTCATGTATTCAATATTGCCTGCAAAATTCTTAACAAATTTAGCATTCTGCTCTAACTGCACCCATAAAGGACCTGAGCTGGTCTTTGTTGGTTGGTGCACTAGCATTTACTATTGCTCTCACTAAAATATTTTTTTTGGCACCCCATCACCAGAAATGTTACACCCTAGATAATCTACTTCTGTCTCAAGGATACAACATTTATCTTTGTGCAGTGTTGTGCCAGCCACTACCAACTTTGATAATATCTCTCTCAAGACTTGAGTATGTTCACTCATAGTGTTTCCAAATCCTAAGATATCAACTTAAAAAAAAAACTATGTTTTCAGTATCCTTTAAAATTCCAGACATCATATGCTGGAAACAGGAAAGCAGATGCCAATCCGAAGAGTAACGTCTTAAATTAAGCATTTCTCTCAGGCAAATGAATGATATAAAAACTTTTGATTTTGGATGCAGCTCAATTTGTTGATAGGCACTTTTCAAACCGAATTTTGTAAAATACCTCCCCCTTATAATAACAATACCATTCTTTTGATGTTTGGCAAGGAATAACAATCCAATACCATACTTTGATTAGAAGACCTTAGGTCTACACAGAAATAAAGGCTGCCTTCAGCTTTTTTGGTTATTACAATAGGAGATAACCATTTAGGCACTTCTATGGGCTCAATATTATCATCCTTACCCATTTGTCCTAGAATTTTCTTTGCTTTATTTGTGACAAGGAAATGGTATTTCCCTAAGTCTGTGGCTTGTCGGTACCACTTGTTTCCTCTGAAACGTTTGGTGCATATACGTCTTCAATGTACCCAGTTCACTTTGAAAAACAAACCGCGGATCACTAACAACTAGATCCAACTTTGCATCTGTGGCCACCTGTGAGAGGCCAGGTCAATTTGCCCCCTATTTGTAACCCCTAGATGCTGTTTTTCTGACTCTGAGGGCCCGGGGCTCAGCTAACCAGACCCAGTGCCTGTACTCTAATTCAATGTGTATGCACACTTGTAATTGGCATAACAGCCTAGCTATGCATCCATAGTTTATAATAGGGCATGGAGGATTACAGACCCAGCGGATATTTAATACCTGCTGTTATTTTAAAGGCAGCTCTGTTTTGCAGGCTGATTTTTAAATTATATGCAAATTTTGCTTTGGAGTTAAAAAGTCGAAAACTACCTTATTTTTATATCTCACCCTTGAGGCCTCTCCTAAGTGCCCCAAGGCAAGGGTGCCTTTTAACTATAAGCAGGGACATGGTAAAAGATGTTTTATATGATCCGGTGAGGGGCATTAGTTCCATGGGCTAATATGGTAATACTTTATTAAAGTATAACTATTGAAAGCTAAAAATGTCCTTCTTGGACTCAAAATGTTCATTAGAATATATCCAACAACTTGCCACTGTTAGATTTAACTATTACAGAAAATAAGTTATAGAACTTTCCTTTTTGTAAGACAAAATCTAGCTGCCCTGGTTGGCTCTATTTTATTTATTTTTTTTAAGTACTAGAAGGCACATTTTTTTATGTATTCCCTACATTGGATAATTAATTTGGTGTAATTTTAAAGATAAAAATATTTCCTATTTGTATGAATTGGTGTTGGATTTTTTTGTTGTGTTGTGCCTCACTTGTTTAATATAGTGGTTTAATAATGCTTTACACACCTGTCTCTTAAGTTAAGCCTGCCTACTCGTTGAGCAAGGGATTAATTTACTGATACCTTGACTGGACCTCATATTGTGAGTGTGGCCTTCTTACTAGTGGTAGGTCCCTACTTATCACTACTAATAACCCACTTTCCAACACCACCATAACCTGGTCCGGTGTCTTTAGGTTGATAACTATACTCAAATTGTATTGACTTACCCATCCTAAAATTGGTGGACCTGATTGAGCCACATACCCCTTTTTTTGACACTGTGGTCTCTGAATTTTCTTTCCGGCCACATATATCATGTCAGTGATATTTCCTTTGTAACCATGTGGTTTTATATATTTAGGAAGGAGGTCAATGTCTGACCAAGTGTTTTCAAAATGGTAAGAGAGAAAGCCAGAGTCCGCCATCAAGCCTATCTCTTTTCTTTTCATTGTATATGATACCTAAGGCCTGATCATTCAACAAGTTCATTCTCCAAGGTATCTACAGTTAGTACTCTCATTATGTGATCATCCAGTTCAAAACCTACAGCCGCAATACTATTCCTTTTGCTGTGACAAACATGGGCAAAGAGGACCCTTTTTCCACAATTTTAAAGACTAAACGAATTGCTGGGCAGTCCTTCAATTCTTAATTAACATTATGATGTAGACTGCTCCACCAGAGACAGCTATGTTAAAGGAATTTTCCTGTTAAGGTTTGCTGTGATTTCCATGCCTATTTTTCTATAAGTTCTCCTTTGTCCATGAAAATTGTTTTTTGCCAACTGCATTTATTTCATAATTCTTTTCTTGTTAAGCTTCATCCACCACTGCCACATCTTGTACTAGCAAAGTATTTATTTCATATAAAATTCCGATTCTGATTCCTCAATAATCTTTGCCATTGTGATTGCTTCTATGAGATTTTGGTTGATACTAGCTCACAGCCGTTCTTGTACCAAGTTAGCCTCTGATCAACCCATCTGTCATTGGTCCAAAGTGATATTTGGTCACCAATTCAAAAAGTCTTGCAACAAACCCATGAATACTCACACCAATATTTTGCAGTGACATGAAGTGTAAAATGTATGCCTTGTCATATCATTATTCTTAGTTTTGGCAAATCTATTTTCAAATCTCATTTTGCTTCCTTGCAAATATTTTTAACACCATTCCTTTTGAATCCAGCACTTGTGCAAAAACCTGGATGTGTGATATTCCTCTTTGCCTGAGGCACATAGCAGTAGACTCCTATGGCATCCAGGGAAAAATTGTAGTTCATCCATAACATCCAAGTAGTTGTAAAATGTGTCAATCGATTCTTCCCATTCTAAGTTGGAGTTCCTGAATGATCAAGGAAAGTTTTTGGTAAAATGTTTCATTGTGAACATGCCATTGAACTATCTGTGTTGGTGAACTTAGTGAACTGGGTAATAATTACATTTTAAATAAATTTACCTACTGAAAATAAGGAGCTTTCTTTATTGACTGTGGTATAAATGTATATTGTTTGGTTTCAATTTATTTGCTGCAGTTGAATTGTTTCAATAGAAAAATGTAAACTGCAAATTTGGCAGCATTACAGAAAAAGTCCAGTAGGTGGTGCTGCAATCACAAATAAACAAGTGACGCTGAGCAGATAGATAATCCAAGAACAAAATTGTGTTCAAAATGTACAAGAGGGTTACTATATATTTATATTTATATATATATATATATATTGACATACAAGAATCTTGGACCAGATGTATCAAACTTGTTTGCATTCGCAAACAGTGCAAATCACATAAATCGATTGTTTGCAAATGCAAAAATTCCCTCCATGATGTATGAAAGGCAATCGCAGTGCGAAAATAAGGAATCGCTAAAATAGCAAATTTTAGCGAATTCGAAACGGTTTTGCGTGTAGCAAACAGCGTATCGCAAAAAGCGACATGATTTACAGAATCACTATTTGCGTGACGCAAACTGCGACAAAGAATTGCGAATCGCAGATAGCGATTTGCAAATTCCTGACGCAAATTGCGATACGCTGATTGCGACATGCAAAACCATGTCGCAATGCGATGCATCCAAAATTCTCAAATTGCGAATATTCGCAGAATGGCCTTTTGCACATGCAATTTACACCGAATTGAAATCAGGTGGTAACCAGGTGCAACCTATGTAAAGAGGCTCAGAATGACCCAGCCCCTTTTCCACAATGGCTTCACTCTACATGATGGCGAGGAGCATGAGGATCTCAGCAGGTTTGAGGTGGGGGAGGAGGAGACAGGAGTGCATTTTTAGAGTGCGCATAACCCTTTTTGACCAGACAGAGGAGGAAATTTGGGAGATGTACAGGTTAAGCTCAGCCATGATGCTTGACTTGATAGCAGATCTACAACCCCTCCTGCAGCACACCACACACAGGACAAATAGTATACCCCACCATGTGCAGGTATTATGCTTCCTGCACCTATTAGCCTCAGGGACCTATCAAGGGGTTATAGCAGCAGCAGGAGGGGTCTCACAGAGTGGTCTCACAATTTTTCAATGCGTTTCTCAATGCCATAATGAGCAATTGAACAGCACATAAGGTTCCCCAACACCTCACATGAATTACAGCAGACGAAAATCAATTTCTACAAGATTGCACAGTTCCTACATGTCATAGGTGCCATCGATGGGACACATGTAGCAATTTGTTCACCATTGGCCACTGAATATGTGTATTGCAACCGTAAAAACCATCATTCCATGAACATACAGGTGATTAGCAATGCCTCCAACATCATTACCGATCTCCTGGCCAGATACCCAAGTAGCACACATGACTCATACATCTTTCACCACAGTGAGATCCACACAAGACTGCTAGCTGGGGAGTTTGATGAAGGATATCTACTGGGTTATGTAATAGTTTACAATGTTGCATTGATGATAATGTGATTTCAGATATCAACAGTACTCATTTTACTCTCTGTTCATTCCAGGAGACAGTGCCTACGCAGTACGCACCTATATACTGATGCCCTACCTGAACACTGCAATGCCAGCAGAGAGGAGGTACAATGCTGCACACAGGGCAAACCACAGTGTGGTGGAGTAGACCTTTGGACTGCTGAAGAGCTGCTTCAGGTGTATCTATATGAGTGGAGGTGAACTACAGTACAGCCCAGAGAGGGCTGCAAAATTGTGGCTACATATGCTAAGTTGCACAACATTGCAATCAGACGGGTCATACCAGTGATCCCTTACAACCCCTTCACCCAGTAGACAGGAGCAGTGTAGCAGAGGGAAGGCAAAGACTGGCAGACATCATGCACAACCATTTCTCAAGTAAGTAATGACAACACCACTTCTATATTATGTATTTCTGTAGTTAGCAACTTTATTACCTTGACTTCAGATAACGTATGTGTCAATAGGACATAGCCATGCTCTATAGGCAAACATGTGCGATTAACAGTGTCACACTATTAGCATCACAGTATAACTGTATAGCTATATATGACAGTATAACTGTATAGCTATATATGACAGTAGTCCCTTGTAGCCCTCTACATTACGTCATACATCCACTTGAGTGCTCAGTGGCCTCACTGGCACCTCTTGTAGCAGGTTCACAGGCAGTACTGTGTCTGGTACTGCGACGCCTAGGATCCATCACAGGGGCTGTAAGACTGCTGAGGCTAGAAAACTCCTCACTATCCCCACCACCCAGGTCGCTATTTATAGCACTGGGTGCTGTCTGCATTGCATCCAGGACATTGGTTATTTGCACCGAACCCTGTGCAACGCCCCGACTGCAGTGTACCATCTCCACCTGTATGCCCACAGCACGTCGTGAAATTAAGGCAGTTGAGCTAGCGAGCCGATTGACCCATCTGCAGAGCCCATAAACCTTCCCATGAATTGGTGAAGGCACCTACGGTGGCTGACACGCTCCTGCTGAATCTCAGTGCAGAGGCCTCTAATCGTGTTTGTCAACTCCTTTATGTTTTCTGCTGCTGTTAGCTGTCCCTCATTCAGCGACTCCAACTGCGTGTTCATTGATCCAATGTTTTCATTAAGTACAGCCATCTGCTTGTGCAGTGCTCCCATATTGTCACTGTGAGACTCAAACTGCCTGTGCATTGTGTCCATGTTATGATGGATTGACACCAACTGCCTGTGCATTGACCTCATGTGTTTGCATTGCAGGTGCTGCACTTTCAGCATGGAAGCTTCAAGGCCACCAACAATTGATGGGCCCTCTCCTTCATCTGTGCACTGTCTGCCTGCTTCATGACGCCTCCTGAGGGGAGTTGACTGACGGTAGGTTAGGGACTGCAGACTTCCTGCGGATCTAGCCTCTGGGGGTGGTGTGGGGAGTTCATCTGACATTTCATCTGAGTCCAGGTTATACTCTGGGAGAGGTAACACCCTTGCCCTGCGTCTAGTTGGTGTAATACTGAAGGACTCACTTGTATTGAAGTCGGACTGTGGCTGTGTTTCAACGTCCCCCACATTTCCACCTTCTGCTGCAGCAGGTCCCGGGACATCTGCTACGACAATGTGCAGCATGTCATTTATGTGTATATCACAAGATGTTGCACAATAGTAATAAATGTGCACTGACATCGTTTCACTATGTGTCGGTTGTGTTGTTTCTCTATGTGGCTGCAACCTAACTTGCTATGTATGTGGTATTTTGACTTTAGGATTGTGGACTACCACTCCCATAAGGCATGGTTGGGTTGTATGTAGGATGTGGCATGGACTACTTATCACAATTCATCTAACTTATAGCTATTTTCTAAGGGGCATTTCTCCATGCACATATGGGGATACACATCATTGCTGGCCTTACCTTTGCTGGTGCTAGGTGTCCCTGGGGTGTCAATGTCAGTGACACCACTGACAGCTTCAGGTAGCAGTGTGGACTCCAATATGTCTTCCAACGGTGTGGACCTTGTCTGGGTGGGTGTTCCTCCTCCGGTGCTCCTTGCCTCTGTAGCCTGCGGGCTAGCCTTTCTTTGGCATGGGAACGCAGGTCATACCATCTCTTGTGTTACTCCTCCACAGAGCGCTGCACAACATCCACTGTGCATATTTTTGGTCTGGATTTCTGACCACAGTTTCCTCTTCTCACTTTCAGGTACCTTGAGTGAGTTCTTCCCAAACAGTTTGTCATGGTTCCTGACCACCTCCTCAGTGAGCACCTCCAATTCCTGCTCACTGAATTTGAGCTTGCGCTTCCTGTCTCCTTTGTCCTTCACCTTCCCATCAATGGCCATGTTGCAGTTTCGTCCTGGCAGGCTCACAAAGCAGGCTCCCTGGTGCTGGGCTGTGTCTCCCTGCCTGCTCCTGTGGGTGTGACTCCTGGAAAGAGTATTGGCTGACTCACTTCCTGGTTGCCGTTTTCGCAATTTTCGATTTTCAGATACCGATTCGCTATTTATGTGCGATTCAGTTTTGATACTCGCAAATTGTGTTTGTGAATTTTAAGAAATCGCAATTACCGACTCGCAATTTTGTTACATCCCGTTTTGCATTTCTAAAATAGTGATTTCTTAAAATTAGCTATTTAAGAAATGCAAACCGGGAGCTTGATACATCTGGGCCCTTGTCTTGTAAGATGCCATTTTTATTAGTTGAAGCGTTCATGTTTTGAGGAATAGGCCGCAGTGAGTGTTACTGGGGAAGGCTCATGACTGAAGGCTGAGGATTTATTTTATTTTAAAAATTCTGTGTGTACTATAATCCGATATCCATGTTGTAGGATTTGAAATGAAAAAAGAGCTTTGAACTGAGTAACATTGTGTCACAGATACATGATAAATGAGGCAGATAAGGCAAAGCAGTTTTATCAAAAGTGGTGGGTTGTATCTGCACTGTCTAAGCCTGATCGTCTGGCCCTGTAAATCATCACCAACTTCATTATAATGAGGACCCTGTAATCCAGAGGATGTTTCTTTGAGTTCACTGGGAGACAGGCTTCAGAAGTGGTACCCAAGGCTGGCTGGGCTTATTCTACCATCTGACATTCTCAGTCAGCTTAAAGCTACAATACTGCTCCTCTATTCCTAGATTTTCCAATGGTAGTCAGAGAGGTATGAAGAACTCAGGGTAGCAGTTCAATCCCACCCTGAAGTTGGAGCAATGAAATATAAAGATTTTGGGCTCCTCATACCATACAACTGCTCAAAAGTATGGACCCTTTTAGACCCCACAACACACAGGATTTCCCTCCGGGCCCATACAGTAAATAAAAGACACTTACATGGGGCCTCTGGTACACTGGGAGCAATGTAGCAATTTATGAATCAAGCAACATGTCTGCTCACGAACTACAGGAAAACAGAGGACGGACGAGAAACCACATCAACCAGAGACCAAAGGCACTTTAAGCAGTATTTATGTGAACTGAAGAACACCATGGAGGCCCTAGAAAGAGACCAGTACCCAAATAAGATATGACCCAAATATGGTACGAAAATATGTGTACAGAAGAAGGAGAGTCCTTTTCAGCAGCTTGAGGGAATATGGTTTATTTTATATGGACAATCACAATAAGTGACTATCATAAAGTATGTGAAATTATATGACTTCAGTCTACTTTTTGCCCAGACTGCATGGCATCTTGGAAGTAAAGTTACAGTGCGAATATCTGAAAGTAACATGGTGATCTCCCCCTTTGTTGTTTATAGTCAGCATTTATCCCATCCCAGGGCATGCATAATTTTGAGAAAAAGGATGTGCTGGTACTGTCGTTCAAGTACAACGCGCACGCATGACCCTCACCTTAAGAAATAAGGTGCATACACTGCTTTTACAATGTTCGAGATAGGAAGCAGAATTGAGGGCATATTTATACTTTTTCACGCAAAACTGAGGCTAACGCAGTTTTGCATGAAAAAGTATACCACCGGCTAGCACCATTTCAAGACGCCGGCCGGGCGTCATTTTATGGAAGGATGGTAGCCGGTGGTAAGGCCCGGCTAGCGCCATAAAAAAGGACGCTAGCCAGGTGGGGAGGCATAGGGGGAACAGGAGGTTTGCGTCAAAGGATGACGCTAGTATGGGCAGAGACATATAAAATGCCTCTAACCAGACTAGCATCATTTTTTTACATTAAACCCCCATGGACATGACTCTTGTCTTAGTAAAGACAGGAGTCATGCCCAGCCCCCCAATGACCATGGCCAGGGGACAGTCCCCTGGCCATGGGCATTGGACCTAGTGCCTTGTAGGGCCCATCCATGGCACTTTTAAATTAAATGAATAATACTTACCTGTACTTACCTTACTAACCTGGGATGGGGGTCCCCAATCCTCTGGCATCCCTCTGGTGTGGGTGGGGGTGTCCCTGGGGATAGGGAAGGGAGCCTGTGGGCCCATTCCATGGTCTCTGACCATAGAAATAGGCCCACAGGTTCCCTAATGCCTGCCCTGACCCATGTGTTAAATATTGTTGCAAAGCAAGCTTTGCACCATTATTTAAGGTCCCCTTTCCCCCATGCGTCATTTTAGTACAGGGGGATAAATATGGCGCTAAGGCCATATCATCATTTTTTGCACAGTAATGCCTACCTTGCATCTCATTGACGCAAGGAAGTTTCCTGCAAGAAAAAATTACGTTAACTTCAAAACATTGGCACTAGACAGGTCTAGCGCCAAAGTATAAATTTGGAGTTAGATTTGCACCGAAGTACCATTAAAAAAAATGACGCAAATTCAGCGCAAAGCAAGTATAAATATAATAATATGGGGGTTGGTGTGTTTTACAGAGGTACAGATAGGAGTCTTTTTTTCGGTTCTGCATTTCAGATTGTATCTTAAGTACTTGTTGACTATCTTTGAATCTTGGGCTTGTTGTGCAATGGGCATTAAGGGTGAGAGTTACTGTCTATAATTTGCAACTTATGGACAAAAGGTACTTTCTAATTTTTAAGCAGATGTGCCAGACATCACACAGTGTATATGTAAAGGAAAGACAGCAGACCCTGTATGTTATTGGTTGTTGTGATATACTGACATGGATACACAGCATCAATTGAAAAATCAGTTTTGCCATAAAGTAATTAAGAAGGGCAGCATGAACACATCTTAAAGATTGATGAATAGTGCAAGCAAGGAAGTAGCTTTACAGAGATGTTCAAACAATTTAAAAAAATTATATCACTCCATTCAGGATGGTCAGAAAGTCTCCAGACATTAGATAAAGTGCCCATAGACACCAGGGCACAAGATGAAGTTGTAAAAAGGCTATTCACATCGTCCAGTAGAAACTATTGTTGTGTTAACTCACAAGTGTTGTGGTGGTTTTCCTCTGAGTAGATACAACTTTCTCTCTCTCAAGGTCCTTCTGCGCTCTACTTTTAGGAATAAAGAGGCAAGCAGCCTTCTTCTTTGTGTATTGTGCACTTGTGTATTAGCGGATGAGCATTTACATTCCTCAGTTATTAGAAAAACCTTCTGTCTAGAAATTCAGGGAAAGCAAGTGACAGTCTAGCCACAGTCCTCCATCAGTTAGTGGACATTTGTCCACCTAATATGTAGGTGTAGTGTATAGTTCTTAATATTACCAGCTAAAATAAGGGTTATTGTTTCAGAATCAGACATGTTTTTGATGTAATGGATTCTATGAATAAGGGGAGAGATTCAGGCCGGATGGAAGTTCAAGACTGTTGTGGTTCGGGATTTATTTGAATAAACTTGTTCTTAACAAACCTGACAAGATTGGACTGCGGAGATCACTTTTTAATAGCATTGTTGTCTCTTCTGCTGTGCCTAGTCAACTCCACTGAGCAGAATGCTTTGCTTTAGATGCCAAAAGATGCTCTGATTGGTAGCAACATCATGGTGTCAACGTTTGTTTCCATCCTGTCTTCAGGTTTACCAGTGTGATTCAGTTTCACAGAGTGCCTTCATATAAATTCATGTTTAAAATGTCTTTTGCTAAACCCCAAGATGACCAGCCTACTCTGCCTCCAGGGAACATAAGGAAAACAACACACCATCTGGGACAAGTATGCTCCTAATCTCTGTGGTGACAGGCTGCACTTGTTCTAGAAGTAGGCTAGTTCTGGAAGTAAAGAAACATATGTCGTTAGAGAAGTGTTAATCTATTCTGGGTTGAACTAACAGGAAGCCGAGGCTCATAGGCCTTTGATATTTAAAGTGTGCTAACTTCACTGTCTAGATGATGAGGTGAGACTGATGATCACTGAACCATAAAAGACACTGCTTTATGCTATGAGAACTACTTATTTTAGCCAGTGGCCTTAGATATCTAATAAATATAGTGGGGCTTGAGGAGCCCTGGGAAACTCCATGCTCTACTGCTTTGAAGGAAAAGTGAAAAGGAAGTAGATGGATTGCTTGTGTCCTTTCTTCCAGAAAAGAAGCAAGCCATTGCTCAGCTCTTCCCTGAACCCCTATCTCTGTAGTCTACCAATCCAGATGTCATGACTGACAGCATCAAATGTGGTGGATAGGTCCAGTGGTGCTCTTACTACCTGATAACCCATATCCACTGCTGTACACAGATCATCCAAAGCTGTGGCCAAGGACCATTCCATGGAGGCGACGGAACCCAAACTTGGCTTCGTCCAATAAGGTCTGCTTCTCCAAAAATTTGGAGAGTCTTTTATTCACAGATCTCTCCAGGATTCTGCAGGGTAAGGGCAAAAAAGAAATAGGTCTATAGCTACTAAACACTAATACATCTGCTGCAGGTTTTTTCAAAAGATAAAGCACTAGGTAATTTTTTGGCTCAGAGGGCACAGTGGGTATCTCTAGAGATTTATTGCATATTCAATATATCCTAGGGGGAATTGAGTCCAGTGGTGTGCCATATGTTATAGAGGAAGAAATATTGAGAAACTCACTTACAGATAACTGAAAAAAGCTATCCAACAGCACCAGTGAAGAGCATGCATTTAAAGGATCACATCCAATAACCGCTGCTAGATAGGGCATATTTGATTGAGAAGTTAAAGTTGCAACAGTAATTTTATCTAATTCCCCCAAAAAAGACTGCCAAATCATAACTGAGTGATTGGGTAGGAGTAATCTGTTGTAACACACAAGAATGGTTAGACAAAGTGCATGTGATGGAAAAGATAGTCCAAGTCAGATTACAGGCTGACAGAATTTCTTTTGCAAAATATTTTTTAATTAGTTTCCTTAATCTCTTTAAAGCCAGTTTATAATCAGCTTGCAGCTCCAGTGAACAATTCTAAAGCCATACTCGTTCTAGTTTCTTACAGTGGCATTTAACACTCACAGTTTATTATTGAACAAGGGAGCTGAAGGACACTGTGACCATTGTTTAGAGGTAAAGTTATACAAAGTGCCCTGGTAATCCACATCTCATCGTTATAATGTGCATCTGCTACTGAACCAGTTGCGATGGGAGGAGGAGGGGTAAACAGAATAATCTGACCCGAGTTAATTTGGCCCAGTGCTGTGAGGGGCCTGCAGGTTCCCTTTTCTGAATCTGACTCAAGAACAAAGTGTTGTCTGCTAAATGTAAATTGTAAGTGAATGGTCAGATTAAACTACCGGATGTACCTCCTTGACCTCAATCAGTTCAGACGGAGCAAATATTAAGTCTAATGTTTGATGTCAAACTTTCACCGGGCTGATGTCAGAGCCACATGTTTTTGAAACAAAAGGGCTTTCAGTCTGCTCAGCCTGTCAAAATTTTGATTATAAGTAACAATATAAGACCATATGTCTGCTAATTTTATATTATGCATGGGAGAAAAAGGTATGTTTACACAACAAGTCACAATTTTAGAGACTGAAATTATATAGGGAACATCTGGGCTCATCCCACAGCAACCTTGATCACTCAACATTAAGTAACTCACATCCGAAAGCAACTGAAACACTGGGCGAATTAATACGACAGGAGTACCCTTCAGATAAACAAACCAAATTTGCATCAGAAGCATTGCATGCTCCGTTGAAGGTCATCTGTTTACAAATCATAGGAAGTCTCACGTTCACTGCAGCTAAGACTTCTTCCTTGCTGTTAACACATTTGTAACCGAACAGTAGATCCTACATCTCATGAATGTAACTGTCTCCTAACTGTTCAAATTTGCCTATGGAAAAAGTTTTCAACACAAAGTGAACTGAAATGTTGAAATAGGCAGAATAATCACTTTAACCACACTGACAATGGTATTTCTGACACAATAAAAGACATCTTTTCTAACTTTTTAATTTGGAGCATGATGTAACCAGCTTCTTTCTTAGTCATTATCTGCTGTTTTTGTGTTAAATGCAGCAAATAAATCCTTAGAGTTAACATGCTTTAAAGGCACGTGGCCTTTTTTCGAACTCGTAACGTTCAACTCAACTGCATAATGGACCTAAGTTAACCTTGTCCGTGATATAAACATGACATATAGGCCCTCATTCTGACCTTGGCGGGCGGCGGAGGCCGCCCGCCAAAGTCCCGCCGTCAGATTACCGTTCCGCGGTCGAAAGACCGCGGCGGTAATTCTGACTTTCCCGCTGGGCTGGCGGGCGGTCGCCTTCAGACCGCCCGCCAGCCCAGCGGGAAAGAGGCTTCCACGATGAAGCCGGCTCGGAATCGAGCCGGCGGAGTGGAAGCTGTGCGACGGGTGCAGTTGCACCCGTCGCGTATTTCACTGTCTGCGCAGCAGACAGTGAAATACATGTAGGGGCCCTCTTACGGGGGCCCCTGCAATGCCCATGCCAGTGGCATGGGCACTGCAGGGGCCCCCAGGGGCCCCGCGACCCCCCCTACCGCCATCCGGATCTCGGCGGTCCGACCGCCGGGATCTGGATGGCGGTAGGAGGGGTCGGAATCCCCGCGGCGGTGCAGCAAGCTGCGCCGCCGCGGAGGATTCAATGGGGCCGCGGTACACTGGCGGGACCCCGCCAGTGGTGCCGGTCCGACCGCAGCTTTACCGCCGCGGTCGGAATCCCCATTGGAGCACCGCCGGCCTGTCGGCGGTGCTCCCGCGGTCCTCCGCCCTGGCGGTCAAAGACCGCCAGGGTCAGAATGACCCCCATAATTTTGAATACTGTCATTTGCAGAAGGCATGATGATGTGTAAAGTACAAATCCAGTTGGATAATGTGTTCATACCATTATCAACAACGGATGGAGCTTTCTCTAAATTCTCCTTCTCTATTTGCCTTAAATGGGCATTAGCCTTTATTTGCAAAAGCTTCTATATTTCATTATATAATGTGCATAAGAAACATTTTGAGCTTGGTTGTCTGGGACCTAATAAGAAATATTGTAAGTCTACATCTTCTGTAAGCAGACTAAGGTGTTCTTTTACAGCTGTTAAGGTGGAAGATTATAACCGTTGTTGACAAAGTTTTGTTGTGTGATGACATAACGAGAGTCCAGTCCACCCTGTGTGCAGTTCACAGAATGTGCATAACCACCAATTGTGTCCACTGGTCACAATACCCACCTGTTAGGACCTGAAAGTGTGGAATTCAAGATTCTGTTCCAAACCCAACCATTAAGCTGTTCTTTGGCGATATTTAAAATCTTTTTCCAATTATCAAATTTATCTGGTGAGGGAATACTGGGCACATTCATTTCTTTTGCTTTTCATATGCTAAACAAGCTGTCTGTTGTATGGTGTTGTTCAGAAATATAGGCCCTCATTACAACTTTGGTGGTCTTTCTCCAAGACTGCCGAAACTGCGGGCACCAGTATACCTCCAGTGCTGGTGGTATATCTGGCTCCCTATTATAACTTTTCCGCTGGGCCAGCGGACGGTAACAGTGTTTCCGTCCGCTGGCCCAGAGGAAAAGTCACATCAACATTGCAGCCGGCTCGTAATAGAGCCACGGCAATGTTGATGTGCAGCGGGTGCAGTAGCACCAGTCGCACATCGGGCAGTGAAATGCGAGATAGGGCTGTGACTGGGGGCTCCTGCACTGCCCATGCCAAGTGCATGGGCAGTGCAGGGGCACCCCAAGTCCCCCTTACCCTTGCAGGATCTGACACATGGTGCAATTTGACATTGTCAATTGAAACAAAGCGGTTTTCTTTAGAACCAGGCAGCAGTGGTAGAATGACAGTTCTGGTACCGTGTATTCCCAGGATATAACCAGTGCTGTGTAGGTGGGCCAGACTCCTTTCTCACAGGTATCTTTTCACAAACTAGGGGCCTGGTGTATCACTGTTTCAAAAAACAATTACCTAATTGTGATTCTCTGTGAATCGCAATTAGGTAATCCCTATTCTAATCTGTGAAACTCCATGAGTTTTTGTTAGCATTTCCTAATGGGTCATAAATTGACCTACCTCATTAATATTAATGAAGCAAGTTGCAATTTACGCCCTTTTAGGAAACACAAAAATTACAGGGATGAAGGAAAAAGAAAGGAAAACGGAATGCATGTAAAAAGGAAAAATGAAAAGCTTTCCTTTCATCTTTTAAGAGCAGGCCGTGGGACCACTGCCTGCTCCTAAAAAATGTTTTTGCATGCATTCACAAAGATGAAGGAGTCCCTTGACAACCCTTTCACATTTGCGTATTGTTTACCACCTACTTGAAGTACGTGGTAAAATGAAAATGTTTTGCGAATACATTTTGGTCACAAAACATTCCTACGTACTGCTGCATTTCGGTATTAGGAAGGGACGTCCTAAACATGTCCCTTTCTAATACCGAATCAGTATATATTTGCAATTCCAAATTGCGATTCGGTAAAATGTTACTGAATCGCAAATTGGAATTCATACATTCCAATATGCATTTTACTGGTCGTAAGCGCCCCAAATTCTGTGACTCATGCCATTTGCGCCCAGTAAAATGCATGATACATATAGCCCAATATCCCCAACTTTATGAATCTAGCCTGTGGTTGGTGGCAAATCCCTCATTCCCAATGTGGCGGCATAAATCAGATGAATTTTTATCACAAAAGTGTTGTGTTTCCTGTAAAATAGTGACATGTACATTTATGTGAAAAGGTTTTTCTCTCACCACTGCACCAGGACCATCAAGATCTGGGACATACATAGATATTCCAAACAGAACTTCATAGGGGGTACATCCTTTGAAAGACCTTCTAGGCAGATTATTTAGTGCTCTCCAGACTCCACATAGGTGATGTAGCCAAATTTTGGCAAACTATTGCTTGGTCAGTTTGTATAGACCAGGCCACCAATAACGTTTTTACAGAAGTGAGATGGTAGCCGCCACACCAGCATGGACAGAGGTAACCCTTTCATGTGTTGCTTTGATGAGATCTAATCTCCGGTCTTATTTGGGGATCACCCACCCCTGTCATTGTTGGAAAGGCAATGTTTTGGGTACTTAAGTGGTAGGAGTATTTTGCAGGATAAGCGTTTGGTAAAGGCTTGCCATCAGCTGAAACTTTCACAGCAGCCTATGTTTCACCATCCAGCCTCATATAAGAATGAGTTATTGCAGTAAAAGAATACATAGCTACTGTGAGTTTGGCTGCTTCATCAGCCAAAGTTTATGCTACAAAGTGAATTCCAACATTCCGACGACCCAATGCATGTACTACATGAACCTGTGACAGCTTATCCTTGAGATATGCTACTTTCCCCCACAAGAATTTGTGTTTTTGGTGTTTCCTTTGGAGTCTATGAACCCATCAAGGTACCAGTAGGGTAAGTATTCTTTAAAGGATTGGACACAGTAATACGAATCACACACAATTGAGGTTCAAAGTTTAGCATTGGTGTTTTCCAGTGTCAAAATTAGAGCCTAAAGCTCTGCAAGCTGTGCAGTTCCCTAGAGTCTGCCTGTATGTTTGTTGAGGATGGAATTGACCATCCCTCTTCACTTTACAGACAGCTGCACAAGCCTTGGAAAATTGTGTTTCCCTTGAGCTAGTGGTCTCTCATTTATGAAAGCCATTTGGACAGCAGTCAGTATTTTTTCTGTTGGTGCAAAACACTGTTCAGTATTGGAGTACATGTGTGATTCATTTGCAATGGGTACAGTGCCCCCTTCATTGAATGTGACATAGGTGAACCCAATGGCATCAGGAATGACCCGGATTACCACATTTGTTTTATTGTTATGTTTGTGCAAGTGCTTTGCTTCAAGTATGTCTAACTGTAATACTCTGAGAATACATGTGTGTTTGGGTGTCTTTGCTTGAGAAATCTGGGAGGATCAAATGATAGACTGGTTTTATGCATTGTGCATATTCTAGAATGTAAGTTCTGCCACATTTACAGAAACCCATTAATTACAGTGGTTTCTTGATGGTATTTGGTGGTTATAATTGTGCACATTTCTCTAGGAATTGTAGGGCCAGGCTCTTTCCCTCACTTGATAGTATGTATCCTAAGAATAGGACACTTAGAGAAGCAATTTTTACTTTCTTAAAATTGAATTTGTAGCACTGTGTAGCAAATCCCAAAACAATGTGATCCACCCTGGCTAAATGTGTATTGAGATGGTCGTCTGTGAGATAGATGTCATCAACATAAGGCAATGCCTCAGAATCAATATCTCACGGCCCCATGGAGCTTTTCACTGTCTGCATTGCAGGCAGTGAAAAGCCAGACGGGTGCAACTGCACCCGTTGCACCGCTGCAACACTGCCAGCTCCATTTGGAGCCAGCTCCCGTGTTGCGGCCGAGATCCCCTCTGGGCCGGCAGGCGGAAACCAGGTTTCTGCCCGGCGGCCCAGTGGGGGTCTCCAAATAGACCCCGCGGGAGAGCAGCCGCATTGGCTGCCGCCCGGGGGTTTCCACTTGGTGGGTGGCAGTTGACACCCGCCAAAGTTGAAATGAGGGCCTATGTTGTTAATAAGTACTGTACTATGTGGATTTTGTATTACAAATGTGCGTGTGTGACTGGTTAAATGTCTATAATCTAAGACTATTCTGTATGAATGGTCCTGCTTAGTTTTTGGAAACAAAGTGTTGTTCATAACAGAAACACAGGGTTCAATTACTCTCTGGTAGTCAAGTTGTGAAAGAAATTCCCTCATTGGTGTTTTAACCTCATGTTTAATGAGATACTGAGGTTGAATTTGTGGAGTGGATCTTATTGGAATAACTTGGTATGGGGAATCCACATTCCACCCCACATGTTTGCGGTACAACACTGGGGCTCTGCCAATGCTTAATCTGCAGCACAAGCTTCTTTTACTGTGTCTGGAATAAGGACTGAGAAAGAAGGCACAATGGCATCTTCCCCTAGTAGGAGTGTACGTCCTATCTTTTTCTGCCAATAGTATGCTGTAACTTAGGGCCTGATTTAGATGTTGGCAGAGGGAATACTTTATCACAAATGTGACAGATATCCCGTTCACCGTATTATAATCTTTGGCATCTCGCGTTTCTGTTCCTTTTGAGAAACCCGCCAAAGTTGAAATGAGGGCCATTGTGTTTGAGGTTTTTTCATATTTACTGGAATTGCTACCTACTGAGGGTCCACCATGTTTTAATGTTAAGTTCAGAGATAGGAACATAAATTTGGGGAATCATTTTAAAGTTCAAGCTTGAACAACCTACAGCCTAATATAAACACTACCTATGCAGCTGAGAAGGATATTTCCCTAATACCACAGATGTCTCCCTATAGGGTAATTAGGGTGCCTTTAGCATGCAAGAGATAGAGATATTCAGGAGATCCATTAAATTAGTGCCTGACCAATGTTGGTGGCGGTATGTCATAGGACTCTTATCATGCGGGTAAGACTGCTGAGTTTAGGGCAGCAGTACCACTGTGTTTGGGTGACTGAAAGCTGTCAGTCTGACCTTGTAGGCTAGTTAGCAGCACCTCACCCACACCTAGAAAGTAAAGGTGATTGGTGGCAGCCTAAAAACATGACATGACATGTTCGTGGTGGAACAGATTATATCACGTTCTCTCAGTTGCACAAATCTCACACATTCAAAGGCAGACAAAGAAATGCATGCTAAATTTCCATACATTTATTGAAGAAAATGCATTATATGATAAAAAGCATGAGCTGCAATTATTAATGTGATGAAACATGATACAGTGCGGATTGAGACAATTAGACTGAAACAGATAAACAGTCCCAACATCCTCACATAATCATGAGTCTAAGAATTCCTACCTAAACCCAAGCATCTAACATAGCAGTGTTAGTCCTTCTGCTTGTCCCTGTCTTTTTGAAGGAGCCCGACCCCATACCTGAAACTAAGGCAAGGGTCTGCCTGCTATTCTGCTGGTAGTCCTCCCTATTGACTGGAAAGACAAGGCCAAGATCAGCAAAACTATCGACAAAGTGGCACACAGCATAAGATGGTTGGCTGAAATGTCTCCCTACCCTTTTTCGGCCAGTGTAGTGTTTATATAACAAAATGTGTTGTGTTCTGAGAACAGGCATGATGTGCTAATATATCTATGGTTAGAAGGTTGACTCCACAACTCTTGGATCAGCAATACCCACTAAACTATTGTATACAGCCTTGAGCAGAGCACAGAGTAAAATTTATGCAAAGGACAAATAAATGTAGAACATGAACAAGCATGTTTTTTTAATAAAATCATTTGATAAAATATAAAACAAAAAGCTAAAATTAAGCTTTGTTAGTTAAAATGTAATAAAATGAATAAACGCTAATACAATGTGTTTGCTATTTAAAGGTGCAGACTATGGTGGTCATTCTGACCCAGGCGGTCTTTGACCGCCAGGGCGGAGGACCGCGGGAGCACCGCCGACAGGCCGGCGGTGCTCCAATGGGGATTCCGACCGCGGCGGTAAAGCCGCGGTCGGACCGGCACCACTGGCGGGCTCCCGCCAGTGTACCGCCGCCCCATTGAATCCTCCACGGCGGCGCAGCTTGCTGCACCGCCGCGGGGATTCCGACCCCCCCCTACCGCCATCCAGATCCCGGCGGTCGGACCGCCGGGATCCGGATGGCGGTAGGGGGGGTCGCGGGGCCCCTGGGGGCCCCTGCAGTGCCCATGCCACTGGCATGGGCATTGCAGGGGCCCCCGTAAGAGGGCCCCTACATGTATTTCACTGTCTGCTGTGCAGACAGTGAAATACGCGACGGGTGCAACTGCACCCGTCGCACAGCTTCCACTCCGCCGGCTCGATTCCGAGCCGGCTTCATCGTGGAAGCCTCTTTCCCGCTGGGCTGGCGGGCGGTCTGAAGGCGACCGCCCGCCAGCCCAGCGGGAAAGTCAGAATGACCGCCGCGGTCTTTCGACCGCGGAACGGTAATCTGACGGCGGGACTTTGGCGGGCGGCCTCCGCCGCCCGCCAAGGTCAGAATGAGGGCCTATGGCCCTAATTATGAATATGGCGGTCCGGACACCACATAATATACACTGGGAGACCGCCACAGGCGGAACTCCGTCACTGCCAGGCTTCCACCACCAGGCAGCCTGACGATGGCAGAGTTTTTTATCTGACAGGGCAGCGCTGCAAGCAGCACTTCCCGCCAGATAATGAACCTGTGTTCCCCCAGCCTTTCCCTGGTGGTTCAGGCTGCCAGGGAAAGGCTGGCGGAATGGGTTTCCTGGGGCCCCCGTGCACAGCCCCATTGCGCATGTCACTGCCTGAATTACGGGCAGTAATATGCGCCACAGGTGCTGCTCCACCCGCCGCACTGCTACTTTGCCGACAGCTCCATGTAGAGCCGTCGGCAATGTACAGGCCCAGCATTCTGTTGGGCTGGCTGGTGGAAACACTGTTTCTGCCTGCCGGCCCAGGGGAATGTTGTTTATTGGGCCGGTGGGGTCTTGAACGTGCTGGCAGTCGTTCTTACGACCGCCAGCACCAAACTTGGTTGGATATCCCACTGAGTTCGTAATGAGGGCCTATATTGCCTAAGAGCTAAAATATGGGTGCCTAATCCAGGCACTAAAAGGAACCCACGACACTTGGGAGACTACAGTTATATTGATGTCATTATTCATTATGGCTCTGATATAGAGCACCAGTGTACTTATAGTAAAGTGAGGCTTAACATAGGAAAGACATTTTTTCTTATTAGTTTCAGTATCATTCAACAAATCTGTGTGAAGCTTCCCACCAAGATTTAGCATGAAGTTAGAACTTTTCTGAAGGAAGTGTCTTTTTTTCATTCAGTAGGTTTCTAGAAAAAAGCCCTGAAAGAGGTCCTCGGGTTGGGCATGAAGAGGCTACAGCTCAGGATATTTTAGATCTATTCAGGTCTGCAGAACCTACAAAAGGAATTGATTTGGAACCATAACGTTGAAGGAGAATGGTGTGGCAGCCATCACAGGGATGGAGGACTTGGTCCTCAAGTCCAGAAAAACTATTTGAAGGAGCACATATGGGATATGGGTGATCTCACACTGACCCTTAGGCTCTTTTGGGGGACTCCTGAGTTTTTTTTTTTAAAGTGCTTTTTCTTGTGGGATCACTACGAGGTCATTCTTTGTGGACCAGAGTATCCTCCCCAGATTTAAGGATCTCTGGACTGTAAGAGGGTCCCAGGGATTTAAAAAAAAACATGAGTACCACTCAAGTGGCATTCCAGTAAAAAATCAATAAACTTTACATGATTTGCCCACAGTTAAAGTGCAGCTATGGTTGTAAGCAAGTATGTATGCATCAGTCTACAGCTCAAATCTTGCCAAAAGGCAGCAAAGTACTTTAAAGTGTCACAGACAATCATAGAGTCAACAAGTGATAGAGAGGTGGCTAGTTTGTGGATGGTTGATGCACTGTGATGTAGTGTATTTTAAGGAGGTGTGTCTTCATCTCTTTCCTAAATTGAAGCTGAGTTTGGCTGATATGGAATGATGTTGTTTCAGATGGTGAGGGAAAAAGGTGAAAAAGTCCTGCAGCCTTGTTTTTTTGCATTTCTTTGCGTTATGATGGTGTCCTAGATGTAGGTGGGACAAGAATCAACAGAGATGGTGAGTATGTCTGCATGAAAAGCAGTGGTGCTGCTCTTGATGGCTTTGTAAACGATGTAGCCTATTTTGAAGGTAATGAGGACCCATTTCCGGTCAATGGAGTTTCTTCAAGTTGGGGAGGTGATATGGTCATATGTTTGAGGCCATAAAGAGGCTGCAGCATGTAGGATGCCCTTATGGGGTGCAAATGTGGGGTCTGGGAAGCCATGAAGCAGAGGTTTACCACCATTCAGATGGAAGACTATGAGGGCTTGAGCAACAGTTCTGAATTTTCTATCTGGATTAAATGGTTTCACTGTCTTTAAAAGAGAAAGCTCTGTTTCCAGGGTGAATTCAAGTGTATTGGCAGACAGAGAATGTGGGGGTTTAAAGCCATGAAGTTTCAATCATTGACCAAGGTTTTTCCTGTAGTCTGTTGTTCTTGGAAATTACAGGAGTTCTGTCTTGGTTGCGTTTCGCTTTAGGTAGGGACTGGACAGTTCAAAATGTGCAGGCATTTTTTTAGGTTTTGGATCTCTGAAGCAGAGGAGACTTTCAAGTACAGTTGTTTATCATCAACATATTGGTGAATTTTGTTGCTGTTATCTATGCATAGAACTCTATTCATAGTAGAGGTTGAAGATGACGGAGGACAGTAAAGAACATTTAAAACTCCATAGGTAACAGGGATCTTTTGTGCCCTGTAGGTGCCCAAATTGATGCAAGTAGAAAAAGCAGGAGGATAAACTGTGAATTCCCTTTCAGTCTGCAGGATGCATATGAGGATGGGACAGTTGACTGTGTTGGAGGCAGGGGAGAGGTCTTGCAATATCTGGAGAGAGGAGTCATCTTTATATGAGCTCAGGTGGGCATTGTATACTGTGTGTAAGGTAGCAGTCTCTTGTAGGGTTGAATATAGACTTCTTTTTCAATGATATTGCCAATAAACAGTAGGTAAGTGATGGGCCTGTAGTTGTTGAGCTCATCTGGTCAAGTGCAGTTTTCTTTAGAATTTGGTTGATCTGACCAGTCTTGAGAGCTTCTGGAAAGATGCCTTGATCAAGGAAGGCATTGACAATGGTGAGAAGGTCTTCCCCAAAGACTCTTTTGATGAAGGATGAGGGTTAGACATCATCTTCATAAGAAGTGGGTTTGAGAGAGTTGAGTATATTGACAAGATATGCAACAGATAGGGCTTAGATGATCATTGCCAGATTCTATGGGAATGGGTAGGTGTACGATATGAAGTAGGATTGGTGCTGTTCGATCTTCTGTATTTTTTCACAGAAGAAGAGGTTGATGGCACTGCACTTTTCTGGGGAGCATGAAGAAGTGTGTAGTTTGTTCTAATTTTCTTCACAAGATAGCAGTAATGCATGCTGGTTCACTGTTGTTCCTTTTGTCTGTGTGTCCTAATGTGGATTCCTATAACCAGCCCCTGGCAATAGACATCCAGAAACCCAGTTTTCCTTTGAAAACTTGATCATTCAAAATCTTGTGACTTTTGAAGCAGGATTTGGAGATCACTTGATTTGGCAGCTGTTTTCAAAGGAGTGGCCTATTTGAACTGACAACCAACTGCTTGGCTTCCTCACTTTCCACCAGAGTGCTTTTAGCCTTTTTCTCAGGGAAGTAAAATACAATACCAGATGATTTTCTTAAAGCTCAAGTTTCCTGAAAACAAAACAACAGGAGGTTTTGGACCAAGAAAGGAAATATAAAAGTATAAATGCCAGAACGATGGTTGGTGTACTAGCAATGAAAAAACAAAAACCCTAAAATCTGAAAGGTTACAAGTTATTTTCTGATTGTAGTCAAGTTTGTTTTTTAATTCAGAGCAAACTCAATTCAAATTTCAGACTTTGACAGGGCCAATTTATTTTGGGCTCAGAGTAAACTAAATCCAAGTTTAAGACTTTGGCATGAGTTGAGAAAAGACTTGAATGAGAACTTGTAGAAATTTGAATCTGCTAATAGCACTATGAAAGCAAATAAAACATTTGCAAAGCCTTACTGGTAGATGAGAAAACCTAAGAGGAGAGCTTACTGTGAAAACACGCTTTGACTGTATCCCTCTAATTACATATTTGAAAAGATCAGGATATGTGTTTGTATCCTTATTTACGAAAATTCACTGAGTCCTGATCTAAGCCTATATTTTAGCTTTTAAGTAGACACAAGGCCTGATTCACAATGTAAACTTAGATCAAAATTCTAACTCACTGGGGGCCTCAGACCTAGCACTGGTTCCACGAATCCCCATTAAAATCTTATTTTTTTAGTCAGTTATTCAAAGGAGGGTCCCTTTGAGGGTGTACTTACCCTACCCCTTGTTAGCCCTTTCTTTTTTGCTAGGATGCTTGAATTAGTGCCTATGTCCTTTGAAGGTGACCACGTAATGTGTTCTGCAACTGCAGCCAGTTAATCAGAGATTTGGTTCCACTGACCAGACTTTAGGTTTAATTTTTGGGTCCTCAGAGGGCCATTTAATGTACTTCTAGAAATGCCGATAATTCTTTATAATTTAAGCCTTTCAGGTCGAACAAAAACAATAATACTGATGTCTCAAAAAATACTGTGTATACTTATACCAAAACAAGCAACAAGTCTTCTTTGAGTACTGCTCTGCTTTCATGTTTAGTACAATTCCATTCAGCTATTTTTTGAGAGCGCATAAACACAAAGAGCATAGTTAAAACAGCATGTATGGATGTTACTAGAAATAAGAATAAAATGAAGAGTTCCAACATTTTTTAGAATGTTCCTAGAACCCTACTATCCTATGTTTACTGTTATGCGCTACACTAAGAGAGCATGGAATAACTAATGTGTTTCTTAGGGCTCAGTGCATATAAGTTCAAAGTGGATCAGCTTCAGCCAGCAAAAGTGGCTTCTAGAAGCACACTAACAGCTAGCTTCAACTCCTCTCATCACTAGATCAACTCTTGGAATTAGAGTGGATGTTCCAGCAGTCTGGCAGGACCTCTTATGACAACCTGGTGCAAAGGCATCTCCCGCTCAGTGGTTTGTTGAGGGGATTTGTAAGATATGGACCACTGTCTTTTAGCATGCATTGCAAAAATCTAGTGGGGATTTTCCCAACTCTGAGATGGAACCAATAAAAAACAGCAAGATGGGAATACATCAACTAGTACTATATACTTTCCATATCCACTGTTAAACCTTGGAATATCAAGACGTTTCTCTCAAACTTGTCATGCCTGATGTGAAACAAATCAGTGTTCAGTAAATAGGTACTATCACTGCCTGTGCAACATATATTTTTGTCCATAATTTGGCTTTGCTAGGACAAGCTATGTAAAGTGTACTGATATGAAATTATTAGATAACATGCCCTTTTTCACAGCGTGCTACCTTTTTGAAGAACGTAATTTGATAGACATAATTTTAGCAAGTGACCCTTTTACCTCCTGGTTCCTCAGACTATAGATTATTGGGTTTATTACAGGTAAAACAACAGCATATATGACAGACACCACCTTGTCCTTGTCACCAGTGACATTGAGAGCTGGGCGTACGTAGGTATAGATAATGCCTCCATAGTACAATGTAACCACTGTGAGGTGAGAGGAACAAGTAGAAAAGGCCTTCTTTTTGTTTACATCCGAGTGGATCTTTAAAACAGAGGAGAGGATATACATATAGGAAAGGACAATGAGGAGAAAGCAGAACATGCCATAAATCACATCAGCTACAAATATCACAATGTCATTAACACGAGTGTCAGAGGAAGAAACCTTGAGGATTGGTGGTATTTCACAAAAGAAGTGGTCTAGTGCAATTCTTCCATAGAAAGATAGCCTTGTGATTAGGGTGGTGTGGGTAATAGAGCAAACCAAACTGGAAAACCACATGGTGATCACTGCAGTGATGCAGAACCTCACATTCATGATGTTTGTATAGTGAAGAGGGATACATATGGCCACATACCTGTCAAAGGCCATAAGTGCTAGAATTAGAAGCTCTGTGCCCAAAAACAATGGTAGTAGAAAAAGCTGGGTAATGCAGCCTGAGTAGGAAATTGACTTTGTTTCTGACATCATGATCTCCAGCATTTTGGGGATGATAGAAGAGGTGCAGCAGATGTCCAAGGTAGCAAGGTTCCCCAGAAAAAAATACATGGGTGTATGCAGACGAGCATCTGCACCTATGATAGTGATGATCAAAAGGTTACCCAGGAGGGTCATCAAGTAGATCAGCAGGAACAAGATGAAAAGTGTGGATTGCAGCTGTGGGTAATCAGAAAGGCCAAGCAGGAAGAATTCGGAGGCAGGAGTTTGATTCTGACCTTCTCTGTTCATGTGATGTACCATCTGAAACACTGAAATATTTTAAAATATTGATAAAGGAGGAAAGCCATGATATTTATAGCTCCAACTTGCAAATGCAATTGCAAATCACCATTTTACTTCCTGATCATCCTCAATCAAAAAGTCATTGGGCTTGATTCACAAAGGTAAAGTACACTCATGACACCTCGCTAAATAGTTGATTTAATTGTGGTATGCTCTGTCAATGACGGATGGAGAAAAATAAACCATTTTATACCTTCAAATGATGCACATTATTGTCCTGCTTGATTAATTTCCCTGGCCACATTTCACAGTCTTCGAATCCCCAGCCAATCAATCAAATGAGTGGGGACATTCCTCAGGTACCGTATCAATGTACACAAAAAACAAACTCGGACTGGAGGCTGCTACAATCGCTATAGGAAAGCAACATTTAGTTATCAATAAAATCAATCCGACAATTATAACCAATAATGACAGCTCATTCATCCTGATAAAAGGATGTATTTATCTTCATCCCTCTAAAATGTCACAGAAACTAGCCCACTTGATGTGAGAACAGAGAACGCAAAAAAAAGAATATTCAAAAGCTGTTTGGTGAATTTAGTTATGAGAGATTTCAATGCAAATCTAATGGATGGTGGCCCGAGCTCAATATAGGAGTATTATAATAACTAATGCTGGAACTTTCCTCCAAACAGTCCTAGTCTCAAAGAGCAAATAAGCACGGGCAGGAAGTGGGCATCGCCCTTAAAGACCTGAATTTAGGACTAATGAATGGTAGATTCATGACATCTTCACCCGTGGCCTACACCCACATCTTGCCCAATAGGTTGACTACATTTGTCTATATATAGATGTCTACTGCAAATATTCACCAAATGAGTGCCTTTGAACTACTGTCAAAACCTACAAGTGATCATGCCATGCTGATGTATATACTTGACAAAGGTTTTGCCCAATTGGTGCTGAGGACAAACTAGAACCCACTAAATGGATCAGATGGTAATTCAAGGACCAGGGTGGTTTAACACATCTGGTGGAGGACTGTTTGTGGGCTTTCTTTGCTAAGGCAGGAGGGACCCAGTGAGCCCTGTGCCAGGGTCAGCCTTGATCACATAATTCAATGAGGCCACAACGTCTGCTGAGGCGTCAGCTAAGCCACAATGTAGTGCCACTCAGTGTAAAAAGCTTGAAGGAAAAATATGCTTTTTCAAAACTAAATAAAATAGGTTTATGAGAGCCCAATGTCACGAAAAATGAGGCAATTTGTATATCAAAAAGCATTGTAAGCTGTTCTCTGGTTTTCTACATAGGACGTCTAGGCCTGCCACAGTGAAAAAACCTTTTAGGGCCTTGTCTCTGTGGAGATATAGTAACATTCGTTTTCTACATTTCTCACTTTTAAATATCACCAAAAACATACATTAACTAATAGGAGGAAAAAGGTTCAAGTTTAAATTTTAAGTGCAGAAAATGTCATCAATCTGACACACTTCTGATGTAAACACTACATTGTTATGTGTTCATGGCTAAGCTTCCCCTATATCCTACATCTTTCAATGGCATTCATGGAGAAACGCTTCCAAGATACTGAGCTGACATTTCATCTTGGGCAGCTGATCAATGACCTGCTTTCTTGGGAAACAGATATTCTCCATTACTGTGAAACTTCTGACACCCAAGCTGACCCTGTACACCCTCAATGATCAATTTCTCCACATTCTTCCCAGAATACTGGACCTTGTCCAACCTACTAACAATCCACCATTGACATTCTCCAACTGAGCAGCATTGACTTTAACACTCAGGGCCTCATTTACAAGGCCCTAGCAGCACATCGCACCATCAGAATGTGCCAGCCCATATTTGCATTTGATTTTTCACTGCTTATGGCTTTTTATTGCCTTGTAAATATTGACCCCTTTCACACACAACACTGACTGAAAGGGCCATTCCATGGGTGTTGTTTCGGGTGTTCCTCTGCAACACCCATGGATCCCAAAGGAATCTCATGCATTCCCAGATTTACTAGGCTGGGAATGCATCAGATTTCTACCCCACCTCAGGGGTGGCATAAGAGTGACACAAAGGGAAGAAATATATTTTTTCTCCCTGTTTTTTCCTCTTTATATGAGGAAAACACCTCTTGTGATTTTAATTATTGTGATCCTCACAACGCAGGCACCCTTGTACCATGGTACAAGAGTGCCTGAGTTGGCACTAGGCACCAATTTGTGCACCAACGCAGGGGGAGAGAACAGAAATGCATCACATATTTCCTGGTTGCTGAGGGCAGCGCAGCAAGGCACTTGCTGCGCTGCCCTGTGCCACAAGCCTTGTAAATGAGGTGCTCAGTCCAGACTATGCTGCCCACTCTTGTGTAGTTCCTCTGCACATCAATGTAGGTAAGTGAAGCCATGGAGGGTAGCGTTTCACCAGCACAGACCGAGCATGAGCAGACCAGGCTTGGAAGGAAATCAGGGTCAGACAGTGCAGGTTATTTGAAAACTGTGACATAGGAGAACATTTACTGAATATCTAGTAATCTCAGTGACCTAAGACACTAAGGCCCGTATTTATACTTTTTTTAGCGCCGCATTTGCGCCGCTTTTTGACGCAAAACGGCGCAAACCTACAAAATACAATGGTATTTTGCAAGTTTGCGCCGTTTTTGCGTCAAAAAACGACGCAAATGCTGCGCAAAAAAAGTATAAATACGGGCCTAAGGGGGTCATTACGAGTATGTCTGTTTTAAGACTGCCACATAACAACCCTGGTGGTGAGACCACCAGGAAACCACCAGCTCTGCCAGGATTATGGATCTGGGCAGCCTGGCGTTGGCGTAGATCGTAATCCGCAAAACAGATTACAACCTTGTTCTCTGTCAGCCTTTCCAGCCTTTTTATGGCGGTAACACCACCATAAAAAGGCTGGAGGAGAACAGGTGCTAGGGGCCCCCTCTGCCCAGCACCATCACAATATTCACTGTCTGCTTTGCAGACAGGGAGCATTGCAAGGGTGCTGGTGCACCCTGCTAGCTACAGCATTGCTTCAGGCTCGATTACGAGCCGGAGACAAGGCTGTAGCCTGTTTCCCACTAGGCCTGCTGGCGGAAACTCATCATGACTCTGGCAGGGAGGTCACCAAGTAGGCGTTGGATACCCTGTTGGGAGTTTGGCAGATGGGAAATGAGGCCCTAACACTTCAGGACAAATAAGCATTAAACTATCTGGAACAATAAATCCCTTGTACAGTGTGGTGAGGTACCTAGCAATGGATCTGCGGCCAAACAGGCCACCTGAGTGGAAGAAGGGAGAAGTAGCCACTAACCAGGTGGCATTCCCAGATTTACTAGGCTGGGAATGCATCAGATTTCTACCCCACCTCAGGGGTGGCATAAGAGTGACACAAAGGGAAGAAATATATTTTTTCTCCCTGTTTTTTCCTCTTTATATGAGGAAAACACCTCTTGTGATTTTAATTATTGTGATCCTCACAACGCAGGCACCCTTGTACCATGGTACAAGAGTGCCTGAGTTGGCACTAGGCACCAATTTGTGCACCAACGCAGGGGGAGAGGACAGAAATGCATCACATATTTCCTGGTTGCTGAGGGCAGCGCAGCAAGGCACTTGCTGCGCTGCCCTGTGCCACAAGCCTTGTAAATGAGGTGCTCAGTCCAGACTATGCTGCCCACTCTTGTGTAGTTCCTCTGCACATCAATGTAGGTAAGTGAAGCCATGGAGGGTAGCGTTGCACCAGCACAGACCGAGCATGAGCAGACCAGGCTTGGAAGGAAATCAGGGTCAGACAGTGCAGGTTATTTGAAAACTGTGACATAGGAGAAAATTTACTGAATATCTAGTAATCTCAGTGACCTAAGACACTAAGGCCCGTATTTATACTTTTTTAGCGCCGCATTTGCGCCGCTTTTTTACGCAAAACGGCGCAAACCTACAAAATACAATGGTATTTTGCAAGTTTGCGCCGTTTTTGTGTCAAAAAACGACGCAAATGCGGCGCAAAAGAAGTATAAATACGGGCCTAAGGGGGTCATTACGAGTATGGCTGTTTTAAGACTGCCACATAACAACCCTGGTGGTGAGACCACCAGGAAACCACCAGCTCTGCCAGGATTATGGATCTGGGCAGCCTGGCGGTGGCGTAGATCGTAATCCGCAAAACAGATTACAACCTTGTTCTCTGTCAGCCTTTCCAGCCTTTTTATGGCGGTAACACCACTATAAAAAGGCTGGAGGAGAACAGGTGCTAGGGACCCCCTCTGCCCAGCACCATCACAATATTCACTGTCTGCTTTGCAGACAGGGAGCATTGCAAGGGTGCTGGTGCACCCTGCTAGCTACAGCATTGCTTCAGGCTCGATTACGAGCCGGAGACAAGGCTGTAGCCTGTTTCCCACTAGGCCTGCTGGCGGAAACTCATCATGACTCTGGCAGGGAGGTCACCAAGTAGGCGTTGGATACCCTGTCGGGAGTTTGGCAGATGGGAAATGAGGCCCTAACACTTCAGGACAAATAAGCATTAAACTATCTGGAACAATAAATCCCTTGTACAGTGTGGTGAGGTACCTAGCAATGGATCTGCGGCCAAACAGGCCACCTGAGTGGAAGAAGGGAGAAGTAGCCACTAACCAGGTGGAGGTCAGATGACAGACATCGAGATGCTTGTGCTGTCCCAAAGTGAGGCAACATCAGGCAGCCAAGACTGTGACAGTGGTGGCTGTATGACTGTGAGAGAGATAGGTTGCCAGGGTGCAGGTTTAGTTTGATGCTTCTCCAGGGCCTGGTCAGACCAGGCGTTAAAGTGCTGTTAGGCACCTTTCCTAAGGAAAACACAAGGGAGTCCACCATGGTGTCACTGTTTTGGCAACCCCAACCCTCAGCATCACCACCGCCCACACCACAGGGACACTACAGGAGGTGGGAGCCCATCCCAGGTAAGTATACGTACTTGTTTGTTGTGTGCCACTGGGGACCACTTACATGGGGCCCAATGGCTGGCACTGGTTCTGTTGGGGTTGTGATAATGTCTCCTGTCTACACTTAGACAGGTGTCATTTTTTTTGGCTGCTTGTGCGACCCAAAAATGAATCTAGGCTGACTAGCGGCAATATTTTTGTGGCTAATCAGTCTAGCATAATTTTGGCCCCAATAGTGCCACATTCCCTAACCCTATTTCTCAACAGCTAGAGCACAGATGGCGCTAAGGAATGGCATTAGATCACGCTACATTTTTTGATGCACAACTGCGCTAGTGCAGTTGTGTGTCATTTTTCATAAGTATGCCCCTACATTTCTCAAAAAGTCTGCAAACTCACCTCTCTGGAACTGGTTGTAACAGAAAGACAGGTGCAATGCACTGGGGAAGGGGTTCGCTGGCCACTGCTAAAAATGACTTTGTAACTTAACATACTAGCATGAGCAACTTGATGTGTACTGGGAGACGATGCCCCTCACAACTAGGCTCAAAGACATGTAGGATCTCCTCAATCTACCTTCTGCAGCATCTTGAATCTCCACAGGTAAATACATCAATCATTCTATCCGAGAGACACAAGAAATTCTCTAAATAGCTGTCCAGTAACCGTAATGTAGATAGCCTTGTCTTAAACTTGCTGTGCGTACACTCAATGCTGCTCAAAATCTCATGCAATCTGTAATACTCTGAAATTTGAATTTGAGTAGGCTGAAAGTCTGTGCTACAAAGCATAGAGAATATGTTTGTAAGACCAATAAGATGTAATGGGAAATGAAATGTAATAGCTATCTTCATTGTATGTGTTGGTATAGTATATTATACCATAAAACCTGAATAAATAAAATAAAAAAATGAAGATAATGGTATAGAATCAAGTGCCAAAGGAGACTGCTGTATGTTTTGCTCTACAAGATGTGCATATTTGTACATTGGTTGGCTTCAAGTGCTTGTTAAGGATTGAGATATCATTTATAATTATGTAGTTTCCATGGCATTCTACGTGTTTGTGGTAGTTTTAATGTAACGAGAAAACGGTTAGCAGACTGTGTTGAATGGAGCTTTTTTGTGCATATGAAGGTGGCAGGAGTGATGGCTAATGTGTTGTGTAGGATGATGTGTAAGTGATGCGTGCTTTGCATGCTGTGGTGAGATCATTTTGTGGGCATGATGGTTATAGGAATTGTGTCTAATGTGTATTGGATTTTAGGGTGATATGTAGATATCAATATGCAAAAAGGGCTGATCATAATTGTGCGGACCTCAACGGGACAGCTTGATGTCTTATCAAGAATCACCAACCAAGGACTACTATAAAAATTGCTGTCCCGCCAGAGGCTTTAGAACACGACTAGAGTCAGTGATGAAAAAAGGAAGGACCTTGTGCATGCATTTGAAAGTTAAAATATATGATGCCTAACCCTTTGCTAGCTCAAGCTTTGAAAGGGCTTCTCAACAGTATATTCCAAAAATACATGTCCATCATCAGCTGTAACATCCTCGGACTCTTTATTGTGTACTTAGCTAAGAAAAAACACATTTGCAACTCCCATGTCAACTCCAAATTCCCACTTTAACCATCATTTTCATACCACTGCATGGCAGGGGAAGGCATTTTTCAATCTTGTCACTTTCCCCTGTGCCAACACGTGAGTGGTGTCTCTTAACCATGATCAATGACAGCATTGATAAACTCCTGTATTTCCTCATGCATTCAGTTCAACGGAGAACTCAGGAGAAGTCATTGAGAGGTATTCCGTGCAAGACTTGCTGAAAATGTTGGCTGAACCTTCTTTTCCCTTGACTCTGTACCCCAGCACCCACTCCCACAAAGGGGGTCATTATGAACACGGCAGTTTTCACCACTGTGTTCATGCTGGCGGTGCCCTGTCGGATAATGATGCCGTCCACTGCCAGGCTGCCTGTCGGAGGCAGCCTGGCGGTGGAGGAGGGCGGCCTTTGGCGGCCCTCACTGTCATCATTATGTGGCGGTCTGGGCCGTAATGCCGCATGGCGGCCCAGACCGCCAAGTCCACAATGCGGGTCGAAGTCTAGTAACATGGGGATACTTTTTAAGTCTGAACTTTTGTTTTCGCCACAGCATAATCCAATAGTCAAAGAAATGAATCTCCAACACACATTACTACATACAATCCTCCTACTAGTCTAATTTGACCATGAGTTGAAAGTGACAAGAACCCTCGTCATGCCCATTTCACAGTACTACAGTAATGTCTATACTCGCCTCCCCAAAATGCCCAATGTCATATTTTAAAGGCTCCAGAACCAGAGTGATAGAATGTGCTAATATATATGTAAATTGGACCACATCAAAACTTCTCTGAAAACCCTCCACCACGTGCTTGCGAGCTAAATTGCACCTAAAAATGTCAGATCACTGGAGGTATACTGTCTGTGAATGTGGAATATTTTCTTAGACATCTGAAACCACTTTTGGGGGGAAATACTTAAAACTGAACTATTCAGACCTGTTTATAAAAGGACGTAATCTGACGTCCTATCTTATTGGACCTGATCTCCCCTTCTATATAGTTTATTATTTCCTTGGGTTTAGGGATATATTAAATTCTTTTGTCAGAGAGGTCCTTGCCATTTTAGCTAAGGTGGGTCTGTGTGAGAAGCAACCCTTATTCAATGGCCATTTTGTGCTGAATTGTATTGCTGGTTTTTCGACTCTGCATACTGGGGAACTGCACCCAAGTGCCCAGGGTATGTGCTCTGTCCCTTAAAACAAGGCAATTTGTTAATCCCCGATTGGCGTATTTAACTCTCCTGTAATGCCACAGTATATGGTGTAGAAACTGCACCAATGGTTTGGAAAGTTAAATGTCATCTGTGGACTGCAGGACGTATTGTGCTATCAACTAGTATAACAAGGAAAAAAGGCTTTGGTCCTACCATTTTAGCATTGCTGCAGTGTATAGCCCCAGTGTAAACCTGCAGTATGAACTGCTAGAATAACCCTTTTTAATGGGTAAAATCATCCCTTTTAGTGATGGGGTGGAGTGCTTCATATCAACCTCTCTTCTTTCCCAATGATTAACATACACCCTTCAATTTTCAGCCTGCTTTGAGTGTTGTTTGAAGAAGGAGACATTCACTTTTAGTATAATGCTGCAGCATGGTTTTGTAACTTAAAATCAAAAGGGCTGACCCATGAATCCTAGCAACCTATGCATTGGGTAGAAATAAAATAAATCAGTGTTACATGATGTACATAATTAATCACCAATTAATAATTAATTAATGTCATTATTACTTGAATAACTTCCTACCCTATTCCCCTACAATCCCACTACTACAATTTAAATTACTAATAATTATTAAATAAAAAATGTGACATCACTTAAAATTAAAAAAAACGTTACTTAAAAAATAATACGTATACAAACAATAGTAACACATATGAACCAAAGCACTTCAGAATAATAAAACAACTATATTTTTACAACTGTATTACTGGAAATTATGTTAAAAATAACAATATACTTATAAACACTATTACTTACCTGAAAAATTATATTTTTGACAGTGATATTTTTACTTCAAAATATTTTTGTATCACAATATTTTATTTCTGATATTTTTGTCTCTCAATATTAACAAATCAATATTTCATCCAAACACTCAAAACACACTACCTAGATGAGGTCCAACTCTCTGGAGCTGTACACTAATATGAAGGAACACATTTGGGAAGAAATGCTCCCTGTGGGACTCCACCTGGTAGCCATCAGATCTAGGATTGACATCCATCTCCACCACCCACACCAAGAACCTCAGGATCATTATCAACTACAAACTCAACATGATCACCTAAGTCAAGATCATAATGGCCCCATGCTTCCACACTCTGAAAATGCTAAGAACGATTTTCAAATGGCTCACACTCAGAAAACCGTAACCCACGCCATTGTCCCCAGCAAACTAGACTATGGGAACACCCTCTATCCCAGGATCAACAAACAACTCACCAGGAGGCTGCAGGCCATTCTTAGCCTCCCATGCCACACACATATTTCATTTCACCTCAAGGAGCTGCACTGGCTAGTTATAGAAAAACAAACACACATTAAACTCTTCACCCACACTTTTAAAGCACAACTGTGGCCCAGCCTAACTCAGCAATTGGATCTGCTTTTGCAATCCCTCCAGGCACCTCTGTTTGGCTGCAGTCCTTCTTTCCTACATCCCACACATTCAGAAAACCTGATCCGGTGGTTGAGCCATCTCCTACATTGCTCCTAAAGTGTGGAACGTCCTGCTGATATACTTCTGAGCCCCTCACACACTTGAATTTCGCAAGAAGCGGATGACCTGATTCTTCAAATAATCAAATCAGGTCCTCAATTTGGCTAGATTCACACCTGCTCAGTGCCATGTTACCCTCCCAGGTGAGAGTGCACTTTATAAATCTACATTTCATTACATTCAACCAACCTGCCTGCCTGCATTTAAATTTCCTCTAACATTAATTCAGAGTAATATGCTGTTACATAAAATAGTTCTAAAATGAACTTATTATCAATTTTGAAAACAGAAGAGGTTTAATTTTCTCTTTTGTGTACATTGTATTTTTGTGCAAATAACCATGTTTAAGAACTGTGTTTTACTGTGCACATCTACTGTTGTACTTGCCATTTTACCATATCTAACCATACTGTTTATGTTTTCACCTAATATACAATGATTACTGTTTGATACTGTTGGAATGTTATGCAGGGTCATCCCCAATCTTTTTGCCTCCTGCCTCCTATTTTGACCTGTTGTTGTTGGCTTTTGAACTCTGAGCACTTTACCACTGCTAACCAGTGCTAAAGTGCATATGCTTTCTGTGTATATTTTATGGTTGATTGGTTCATCCATGATTGACATATCTGATTTACTGGTAAGTCCCTAGTACAGTGCACTAGAGGTGCCCAGGGCCTGTAAATCAAATGCTACTATTGGGACTGCAGCACTGGCTTTGCCACCCACATTAGTAGCCCTGTAATCATGTCTCAGACCTGCCACTGCAGCGTCTGTGTGTACAGTTTTAAACTGCCATTCGATTTGGCAAGTGTACCCACTTTCCCAGCCTAACCTTCTCTTTTCTTACATGTAAGACACCCCTAAGGTAGGCCCTAGGTAGCCCCATGGGCAGGGTGCAGTGTATGTTTAAGGTAGGACATATACTAATGTGTTTACTATGTCCTAACAGTGAAATACTGCTAAATTTGGCTTTTACTGTTGCAAGGCCTATCCCTCTCATAGGTTAACATGGGGGCTGCTTTTAATTAGGATCAAAGTGTGGATTCCCTTTGGGAGCGGATAGACATGTGCCGTTTGGGGTCTCTGAGCTCACAGTTTAAAAATACATATTTTAATAAAGTTAGTTTTAAGATTGTGTATTTGAAAATGCCACTTTTAGAAAGTGGGCATTTTCTTGCTTAAACCATTCTGTGACTATGCCTGTTTATGGATTCCCTTTCTGGGTCAGTTTGACAGTTGGGCTGTTTGCACCTCTCTCTAGACCGTGACACAAAGGGAGCTGGGGTGTAGCCTGCATATCCTGATGAGCCATCTGTGCTGGGGGGAGGAGTGGTTACTCACACCTGAAAGGGCTGTGCCTGCCCTCACACAATGCAGTCTCCAACCACCTTGTGTGTGTCTGGGGCCTGGCCTGGGCAAAGCAGGATTTCACAAACAAGAGAGACTTTTCTTTGAAGTAAGCCTACTTCAAAGGGGAAAATGGGTATAAGAATGGCACCAAAAACCACAGACTTTAGATCACTTCTGGAAACCAAGAGGAACCTCTGCCTGGAGAAGCGCTGAAGAGCTGAGGAAGAAGAGCTGTCCTGCCTGTGACTGTGCTTTGTGGAACTATCGTGTTTTGTGGAACTATCGTGGAGTTGCTGCTTCTTCCTGTGCAAGAGGACAAAGACTAAACTTTGTAGTATATTCCTGCTTAAGAAGAAATCTCCAAGGGCTTGTCCTGAGCTTGCCTCCTGTTGTTGAAGTCTCAGGGTCATAAAAGATTTCCCCTGCCAGCACATGGGCTCTCTGTCAGCCTGCCAAGTGGTGCCCATCCAGTTCCTGGGGCCTTGAAAGGTGAAGCTGACAGACCAAGGTTGAGAATTCACGCACAGATCGGCGTGCGGGGAAATTTTCAATGCAACCTTCCTGCGGCTGGAAAAATGACGTGCCGCCGGCTCCGCAGCTGAAATCGATGCAGCGCTTGCAGCACGGCTGGAAAATTGATACACACGGCTGGAGCAAGCTACCAAGGGGGTTAGCGGGGGTTAGCTGAGGATGATTCTCTTTTACCCTGACTAGAGTGAGGGTCCTTGCTTGGACAGGGGGTAACCTGACTGCCAACCAAAGACCCCATTTTTAACAGATACGTATTGATGTGCACAGTGTTTGAAATTCTCCAAGCATTGATATGCTAAGTGTTTGAAATTCTCCAAGCATAACAATTAAATAAACACATTAGAAACAATTGTCACTAAGGGGACTCAAAATGGCAATGTCTGCCTTCTCTCCAATCATTTAGAATGAACTTTGCTAATAGCTATCCATTTAGACAGAAATACTTCTGGCATCAGAATAGAAGCCAATGTATAGTTATGACTAAACGTTAAACTAGTGTGTCAGTAACATTAGTCTCTAAAAATGTGCTGTGTCTATTTCGCCTTTCATATTAAAAACACATGAAGGACCTGATTCACAAAGGTAAACTTACACTTTCAGTATGTTTATTATTTTTTGCTATTCACAAAGGTAAGTTATGAGTACTATATTTATGACAGCAGAGTCTCCGCACTCCACCTCTAGTAGAGTTTTGGTGTTAGTAAAGAAAGCTTTGTCGGTCTATAGTTGTAGGAAAGTACCATCTTGCCTGGCATGTTACCCCCATTTTTCACTGTATATATGTTGTTTTAGTTGTATGTGTCACTGGGACCCTGGTAACCCAGGGCCCCAGTGCTCATAAGTGTGCCTGAATGTGTTACCTGTGTAGTGACTAACTGTCTCACTGAGGCTCTGCTAATCAGAACCTCAGTGGTTATGCTCTCTCATTTCTTTCCAAATTGTCACTAACAGGCTAGTGACCATTTTTACCAATTTACATTGGCTTACTGGAACACCCTTATAATTCCCTAGTATATGGTACTGAGGTACCCAGGGTATTGGGGTTCCAGGAGATCCCTATGGGCTGCAGCATTTCTTTTGCCACCCATAGGGAGCTCTGACAATCCTTACACAGGCCTGCCACTGCAGCCTGAGTGAAATAACGTCCACGTTATTTCACAGCCATTTTACACTGCACTTAAGTAACTTATAAGTCACCTATATGTCTAACCTTTAGCTGGTAAAGGTTAGGTGCAAAGTTACTTAGTGTGAGGGCACGCTGGCACTAGCCAAGGTGCCCCCACATTGTTCAGAGCCAATTCCCTGAACTTTGTGAGTGCGGGGACACCATTACACGCGTGCACTACATATAGGTCACTACCTATAAGTAGCTTCACAATGGTAACTCCGAATATGGCCATGTAACATGTCTATGATCATGGAATTGCCCCCTCTATGCCATCCTGGCATTGTTGGCACACTTCCATGATCCCAGTGGTCTGTAGCACAGACCCTGGTACTGCCAAACTGCCCTTCCTGGGGTTTCACTGCAGCTGCTGCTGCTGCCAACCCCTCAGACAGGCATCTGCCCTCCTGGGGTCCAGCCAGGCCTGGCCCAGGATGGCAGAACAAAGAACTTCCTCTGAGAGAGGGTGTGACACCCTCTCCCTTTGGAAAATGGTGTGAAGGCAGGGGAGGAGTAGCCTCCCCCAGCCTCTGGAAATGCTTTGTTGGGCACAGATGTGCCCAATTCTGCATAAGCCAGTCTACACCGGTTCAGGGACCCCTTAGCCCCTGCTCTGGCGCGAAACTGGACAAAGGAAAGGGGAGTGACCACTCCCCTGACCTGCACCTCCCCTGGGAGGTGTCCAGAGCTCCTCCAGTGTGCTCCAGACCTCTGCCATCTTGGAAACAGAGGTGCTGCTGGCACACTGGACTGCTCTGAGTGGCCAGTGCCACCAGGTGACGTCAGAGACTCCTGCTGATAGGCTCCTTCAGGTGTTAGTAGCCTATCCTCTCTCCTAGGTAGCCAAACCCTCTTTTCTGGCTATTTAGGGTCTCTGTCTCTGGGGAAACTTCAGATAACGAATGCAAGAGCTCATCCGAGTTCCTCTGCATCTCCCTCTTCACCTTCTGATAAGGAATCGACTGCTGACCGCGCTGGAAGCCTGCAAACCTGCAACATAGTAGCAAAGACGACTACTGCAACTCTGTAACGCTGATCCTGCCGCCTTCTCGACTGTTTTCCTGCTTGTGCATGCTGTGGGGGTAGTCTGCCTCCTCTCTGCACCAGAAGCTCCGAAGAAATCTCCCGTGGGTCGACGGAATCTTCCCCCTGCAACCGCAGGCACCAAAAAGCTGCATTACCGGTCCCTTGGGTCTCCTCTCAGCACGACGAGCGAGGTCCCTCGAATCCAGCGACTCTGTCCAAGTGACCCCCACAGTCCAGTGACTCTTCAGTCCAAGTTTGGTGGAGGTAAGTCCCTGCCTCACCTCGCTGGGATGCATTGCTGGGAACCGCGACTTTGCAGCTACTCCGGCCCCTTTCCACTTCCGGCGGAAATCCTTCATGCACAGCCAAGCCTGGGTCCACGGCACTCTAACCTGCATTGCACGACTTTCTAAGTTGGTCTCCGGCGACGTGGAACTCCTTTGTGCAACTTCGGTGAGCACCGTTTCACGCATCCTCGTAGTGCCTGTTTCTGGCACTTCTCCGGGTGCTATCTGCTTCAGTGAGGGCTCTTTATCTTGCTCGACGTCCCCTCTCTCTTCAGGTCCAATTTGCGACCTCCTGGTCCCTCCTGGGCCCCAGCAGCGTCCAAAAACGTTAAACGCACGATTTGCGACTAGCAAGGCTTGTTGGCGTCCTTCCGGCGGGAAAAGATTTCTGCACAACTCTCCAAGGCAAGAGGGATCCGTCCACCAAAGGGGAAGTCTCTATCCCTTTTCGTTCCTGCAGAAACCTCAGCTTCTTCTGTCCAGTCGAAGCTTCTTTGCACCCGCAGCTGGCATTTCCTGGGCATCTGCCCATCTCCGACTTGCTTGTGACTTTTGGACTTGGTCCCCTTGTTCCACAGGTACCCTAGATTGGAAATCCACAGTTGTTGCATTGCTGGTTTGTGTCTTTCCTGCATTATTCCTCTAACACGACTACTTTGTCCTTAGGGGAACTTTAGTGCACTTTGCACTCACTTTTCAGGGTCTTGGGGAGGGTTATTTTGCTAACTCTCACTATTTTCTAATAGTCCAAGCGACCCTCTACAAGGTCACATAGGTTTGGGGTCCATTCGTGGTTCGCATTCCACTTTTGGAGTATATGGTTTGTGTTGCCCCTATCCCTATGTTTCCCCATTGCATCCTATTGTAACTATACATTGTTTGCACTGTTTTCTAAGACTATACTGCATATTTTTGCTATTGTGTATATATATCTTGTGTATATTTCCTATCCTCTCACTGAGGGTACACTCTAAGATACTTTGGCATATTGTCATAAAAATAAAGTACCTTTATTTTTAGTATAACTGTGTATTGTGTTTTCTTATGATATTGTGCACATGACACTAAGTGGTACTGTAGTAGCTTCACACGTCTCCTAGTTCAGCCTAAGCTGCTCTGCTAAGCTACCATTATCTATCAGCCTAAGCTGCTAGACACCCTATACACTAATAAGGGATAACTGGGCCTGGTGCAAGGTGCAAGTACCCCTTGGTACTCAATACAAGCCAGTCCAGCCTCCTACATTGGTTGTGCAGTGGTGGGATAAGTGCTTGAGACTACTTACCACTCTTGTCATTGTACTTTTCATAAGAGAAAAATATACAAAACAAGGTCAGTGTATATACACATAGCCAAAAAGTTTTGCATTTCCTCTTTTCACTCTTTTCTAAGTGCTGAAAAGTACTCCTAAACTTTCAAAAAGTTCTTAAAAGTTTAAAAAGTTTTTTTCTGTCTTTCCAAAAAGTTCTGAAAACTTTTTCTCTTTTTCTATCACTTTAACTCTCTCTAAAAAATGTCTGGCACAGGCCAAAGTGTTGATCTGTCCAAACTAGCATATGACAACCTTAGCTGGAAAAGGGCAAGGAGTCTCTGTATAGAGAGAGGTTTGAGTGTAGGGAAGAATCCTTCCTTGGAACTGTTACTTAACATGCTTAGAAAACAGGATAAGGCCATAGGTGCCCCATCTGTTGAAAAAGTACCTAATAGTTCTCAATCTGATTCAGGGACTCCCCCAGGAAAAGATTCAGGAAAGAAACTTCCTAGCCTGCCCATTACTAGACAATCTAGCATAGATGGTAATGATGATGAGCCACACCAAATAAATAGTGTTGTCTCACATCATAGCAAAAGCATTTATTCTCACCATACTGGTAGTAATGTTTCTGTAAACCAAGCTGTTAGGGTGCCTTCTGTAAGGGACAGGTCTCCTTCTGTTCATTCCCATCATAGCTCTGTTTCTAGAAATGTCCCTCCCACCAACCCTGATGACAGAATGTTAGAGAGGGAACTCAATAAGTTGAGGGTGGAACAAACCAGACTGAAGCTTAAAAAGCAACAGCTGGATTTGGATAGACAGTCTTTTGAATTAGAGAAGGAAAGACAGAAGTTGGGTTTAGATACCCATGGTGGCAGCAGCAGTATTCCCCATAGTCATCCTGCAAAAGAGCATGGTTCCAGGAATCTGCACAAGATAGTTCCCCCTTATAAGGAGGGGGATGACATTAACAAGTGGTTTGCTGCACTTGAGAGGGCCTGTGTTGTACAGGATGTCCCTCAAAGGCAGTGGGCTGCTATCCTATGGCTATCATTTAGTGGAAAAGGTAGGGATAGGCTCCTTACTGTGAAAGAAAATGATGCTAATAATTTCCAAGTTCTTAAGAATGCACTCCTGGATGGTTATGGCTTAACCACTGAACAGTACAGGATAAAGTTCAGAGAGACCAAAAAGGAGTCTTCACAAGACTGGGTTGATTTCATTGACCAGGCAGTGAAGGCCTTGGAGGGGTGGTTACATGGCAGTAAAGTTACTGATTATGACAGCCTGTATAACTTAATCCTGAGAGAGCATATTCTTAATAATTGTGTGTCTGATTTGTTGCACCAGTACTTGGTGGACTCTGATCTGACCTCTCACCAAGAATTGGGAAAGAAGGCAGACAAATGGGTCAGAACAAGAGTGAACAGAAAAGTTCATACAGGGGGTGACAAAGATGGCAACAAAAAGAAGGATGGTAAGTCTTCTGACAAGGGTGGGGACAAATCTAAAAATGAGTCTTCATCAGGCCCACAAAAACACTCTGGTGGGGGTGGTGGGTCCAAACCCTCCTTTAATCAGAACAAGGAAAATAAACCATGGTGCTATTTATGTAAAATAAAAGGCCATTGGACAACAGATCCCAGTTGTCCAAAGAAAGGCACCACAGCTCCTACCACTACAACCCCTACTGCTACACCTAGTGTCCCTACTAATAGCAGTGGTGGTGGGAGCAAACCTACTAATAGCCAATCCAAGGGAGTAGCTGGGCTCACTTTTGGTAACTTAGTTGGGGTTGGTCTGATTAGGGAGACCACAGAGGCTACTTTAGTCTCTGAAGGGGCTATTGATTTAGCCACTTTGGTTGCTTGCCCCCATAACTTGGAGAAGTACAAGCAACTAACCCTAATAAATGGTGTTGAGGTCCAGGCCTACAGGGACACAGGTGCCAGTGTCACAATGGTGATTGAGAAACTGGTGCACCCTGAACAACACATACTTGGACACCAGTACCAAGTAACCGATGCTCACAACATAACACAAAGCCACCCCATGGCTGTTGTAAATCTCAACTGGGGGGGGGGTAACTGGTCCAAAGAAAGTTGTGGTAGCTTCAGATTTACCTGTAGACTGTCTATTAGGGAATGATTTGGAGACATCAGCTTGGTCAGATGTGGAGTTGGAGGCCCATGCAGCAATGCTGGGCATCCCAGGGCATATTTTTGCTTTGACAAGGGCTCAGGCCAAAAAGCAAAAAGGACAGGGAAGCTTGGATCCTGGAACAATGGACCAAGTGCTCCCTAAAGCTAGGGCTAGTAGAAGCAAACCACTTCATACTATCCCTCCCTCTACAGTGGATTCTACTTCTGAGGAAGAAGAATTCCCTCCCTGTGCAGAACCTACACCAGAGGAGCTGGAAGCAGACACTGCTGAGCTTTTGGGTGAAGGGGGGCCTGCCAGAGAGGAGCTGAGTGTGGCACAGCAAACCTGTCCCACATTAGAGGGTCTCAGACAGCAAGCTGTCAAACAGGCTAATGGGGATGTCAGTGACTCTCACAGAGTTTACTGGGAGGACAACCTCTTGTACACTGAGCATAGGGATCCTAAACCTGGAGCTGCCAGGAGATTAGTGATTCCTCAGGAGTACAGAAAGTTCCTCCTAACACTGGCACATGACATTCCCCTAGCTGGGCACCTGGGTCAAATGAAAACTTGGGACAGATTGGTTCCATTGTTTCATTGGCCTAGGATGTCTGAGGACACAAAGGAATTTTGTAAGTCCTGTGAAACCTGTCAAGCCAGTGGCAAGACAGGTGGCACTCCAAAGGCACCCCTTATCCCACTGCCTGTGGTTGGGGTTCCCTTTGAAAGGGTAGGGGTTGACATAGTTGGCCCCCTTGACCCTCCTACTGCTTCAGGCAATAGGTTTATCTTGGTGGTAGTGGACCATGCCACAAGATACCCTGAAGCAATTCCTTTAAGGACCACTACAGCTCCTGCAGTGGCAAAGGCCCTCCTGGGAATATTTTCCAGGGTGGGCTTCCCAAAGGAAGTAGTATCAGACAGAGGAAGCAATTTCATGTCTGCATACTTAAAGGCCATGTGGAAGGAGTGTGGTGTAACGTACAAGTTCACAACACCCTATCATCCACAAACAAATGGACTGGTGGAGAGATTTAATAAAACTCTCAAAGGCATGATTATGGGACTCCCTGAAAAACTCCGCAGGAGATGGGATATCCTCCTACCATGCCTCCTTTTTGCCTACAGGGAGGTACCCCAGAAAGGAGTGGGCTTCAGACCCTTTGAACTTCTTTTTGGACACCCTGTTAGGGGTCCACTCACACTTGTAAAGGAGGGTTGGGAACAACCTTTAAAAGCTCCTAAGCAGGATATTGTGGATTATGTACTGGGCCTCAGATCAAGGATGGCTGAGTACATGAAAAAGGCCAGTAAAAACCTTCAGGCCAGCCAAGAGCTCCAGAAGCAATGGCATGATCAGAAGGCTGTTTTGGTTCAGTACCAACCAGGGCAGAAAGTGTGGGTCTTGGAGCCTGTGGCCCCAAGAGCACTCCAAGATAAATGGAGTGGACCCCACACAATTGTTGAAAAAAGGGTGAAGTCACCTACTTGGTTGACTTAGGCACTGCCAGGAGTCCCCTTAGGGTGCTCCATGTCAACCGCCTGAAACCCTACTATGACAGGGCTGATCTCACCCTGCTCATGGCAACTGATGAGGGACAGGAAGAAGACAGTGATCCTCTACCTGATCTCTTCTCTTCCACAGAACAAGATGCTCTTGTGGAAGGGGTAGTTTTGGCAGATTGTCTTACTGCTGAGCAGAAAGACCATTGCATAAATCTCCTAGGACAATTTTCAGAACTCTTCTCTACTGTGCCAGGCACCACTTCTTGGTGTGAGCACACTATAGATACTGGATACAGTTTACCTGTCAAAAGTAAGATCTATAGGCAGCCTGACCATGTCAGGGACTGCATAAAGCAAGAAGTTCAGAAAATGTTGGAACTAGGAGTGGTTGAGCACTCTGACAGTCCATGGGCTTCTCCTGTGGTACTGGTACCAAAACCCAATTCTAAAGATGGAAAGAAGGAAATGCGGTTTTGTGTAGACTATAGAGGTCTCAACTTGGTAACCAAAACTGATGCTCACCCTATACCCAGGGCAGATGAGCTTATAGATACACTGGCATCTGCCAAGTATCTAAGCACTTTTGATTTGACTGCAGGGTATTGGCAGATCAAATTATCAGAAGATGCTAAATCTAAGTCTGCATTTTCTACCATTGGAGGACATTACCAGTTTACTGTAATGCCTTTTGGTTTGAAAAATGCACCTGCCACTTTTCAGAGGTTGGTGAACACAGTCCTGCGAGGGCTGGAAGCTTTCAGTGCAGCATATTTGGACGATATAGCTGTCTTTAGCTCCAGCTGGGATGATCACCTGGTCCACCTATGGAAAGTTTTGGAGGCCCTGCAAAAGGCAGGCCTCACTATCAAGGCTTCAAAGTGCCAGATAGGGCAGGGTAAGGTGGTTTATCTGGGACACCTTGTTGGTGGGGAACAGATTGCACCACTTCAGGGGAAAATCCAAACAATTATTGATTGGGTTCCCTCTACCACTCAGACTCAGGTGAGAGCCTTCCTAGGCCTCACTGGGTACTACAGGAGGTTCATTAAGAACTATGGCTCCATTGCAGCCCCTCTTAATGACCTCACATCCAAGAAAATGCCTAAAAAGGTATTATGGACAGCAAACTGTCAGAAAGCTTTTGAGGAGCTAAAGCAGGCCATGTGCTCTGCACCTGTCCTGAAAAGCCCTTGTTACTCTAAAAAATTCTATGTCCAAACTGATGCATCTGAATTAGGAGTAGGGGCAGTCCTATCACAACTTAATTCTGAGGGCCAGGATCAACCTGATGCTTTTATTAGTAGGAGGTTGACCCCTAGAGAAAAGCGTTGGTCTGCCATTGAGAGGGAGGCCTTTGCTGTGGTCTGGGCTCTGAAGAAGTTGAGGCCATACCTGTTTGGCACTCACTTCATTGTTCAGACAGACCACAAACCTCTACTTTGGCTAAAACAAATGAAAGGTGAAAATCCTAAATTGTTGAGGTGGTCCATATCCCTTCAGGGAATGGACTATACAGTGGAACATAGACCTGGGAGTAGCCACTCCAATGCAGATGGACTCTCCAGATATTTCCACTTAGACAATGAAGACTCATCAGGTCATGGCTAGTCTTATTGTCCTTCGTTTGGGGGGGGGGGTTGTGTAGGAAAGTACCATCTTGCCTGGCATGTTACCCCCATTTTTCACTGTATATATGTTGTTTTAGTTGTATGTGTCACTGGGACCCTGGTAACCCAGGGCCCCAGTGCTCATAAGTGTGCCTGAATGTGTTACCTGTGTAGGGACTAACTGTCTCACTGAGGCTATGCTAATCAGATCCTCAGTGGTTATGCTCTCTCATTTCTTTCCAAATTGTCACTAACAGGCTAGTGACCATTTTTACCAATTTACATTGGCTTACTGGAACACCCTTATAATTCCCTAGTATATGGTACTGAGGTACCCAGGGTATTGGGGTTCTAGGAGATCCCTATGGGCTGCAGCATTTCTTTTGCCACCCATAGGGAGCTCTGACAATCCTTACACAGGCCTGCCACTGCAGCCTGAGTGAAATAACGTCCACGTTATTTCACAGCCATTTTACACTGCACTTAAGTAACTTATAAGTCACCTATATGTCTAACCTTTAGCTGGTAAAGGTTAGGTGCAAAGTTACTTAGTGTGAGGGCACCCTGGCACTAGCCAAGGTGCCCCCACATTGTTCAGAGCCAATCCCCTGAACTTTGTGAGTGCGGGGACACCATTACACGCGTGCACTACATATAGGTCACTACCTATATGTAGCTTCACAATGGTAACTCCGTATATGGCCATGTAACATGTCTATGAACATGGAATTGCCCCCTCTATGCCATCCTGGCATTGTTGGCACAATTCCATGATCCCAGTGGTCTGTAGCACAGACCCTGGTACTGCCAAACTGCCCTTCCTGGGGTTTCACTGCAGCTGCTGCTGCTGCCAACCCCTCAGACAGGCATCTGCCCTCCTGGGGTCCAGCCAGGCCTGGCCCAGGATAGCAGAACAAAGAACTTCCTCTGAGAGAGGGTGTGACACCCTCTCCCTTTGGAAAATGGTGTGAAGGCAGGGGACGAGTAGCCTCCCCCAGCCTCTGGAAATGCTTTGTTGGGCACAGATGTGCCCAATTCTGCATAAGCCAGTCTACACCGGTTCAGGGACCCCTTAGCCCCTGCTCTGGCGCAAAACTGGACAAAGGAAGGGGAGTGACCACTCCCCTGACCTGCACCTCCCCTGGGAGGTGTCCAGAGCTCCTCCAGTGTGCTCCAGACCTCTGCCATCTTGGAAACAGAGGTGCTGCTGGCACACTGGACTGCTCTGAGTGGCCAGTGCCACCAGGTGACGTCAGAGACTCCTGCTGATAGGCTCCTTCAGGTGTTAGTAGCCTATCCTCTCTCCTAGGTAGCCAAACCCTCTTTTCTGGCTATTTAGGGTCTCTGTCTCTGGGGAAACTTCAGATAACGAATGCAAGAGTTCATCCGAGTTCCTCTGCATCTCCCTCTTCATCTTCTGATAAGGAATCGACTGCTGACCGCGCTGGAAGCCTGCAAACCTGCAACATAGTAGCAAAGACGACTACTGCAACTCTGTAACGCTGATCCTGCCGCCTTCTCGACTGTTTTCCTGCTTGTGCATGCTGTGGGGGTAGTCTGCCTCCTCTCTGCACCAGAAGCTCCGAAGAAATCTCCCGTGGGTCGACAGAATCTTCCCCCTGCAACCGCAGGCACCAAAAAGCTGCATTACTGGTCCCTTGGGTCTCCTCTCAGCACGACGAGCGAGGTCCCTCGAATCCAGCAACTCTGTCCAAGTGACCCCCACAGTCCAGTGACTCTTCAGTCCAAGTTTGGTGGAGGTAAGTCCCTGCCTCACCTCGCTGGGCTGCATTGCTGGGAACCACGACTTTGCAGCTACTCCGGACCCTGTGCACTTCCGGCGGAAATCCTTCGTGCACAGCCAAGCCTGGGTCCATGGCACTCTAACCTGCATTGCACGACTTTCTAAGTTGGTCTCCGGCGACGTGGGACTCCTTTGTGCAACTTCAGCGAGCACCATTTCACACATCCTCGTAGTGCCTGTTTCTGGCACTTCTCCGGGTGCTATCTGCTTCAGTGAGGGCTCTTTGTCTTGCTCGACGTCCCCTCTCTCTTCAGGTCTAATTTGCGACCTCCTGATCCCTCCTGGGCCCCAGCAGCGTCCAAATACGCCAAACGCACGATTTGCAACTAGCAAGGCTTGTTGGCGTCCTTCCGGCGGAAAAACACTTCTGCACAACTCTCCAAGGCGAGCGGGATCCGTCCACCAAAGGGGAAGTCTCTAGCCCTTTTTGTTCCTGCAGAAACCTCAGCTTCTTCTGTCCAGTTGAAGCTTCTTTGCACCCGCAGCTGGCATTTCCTGGGCATCTGCCCATCTCCGACTTGCTTGTGACTTTTGGACTTGGTCCCCTTGTTCCACAGGTACCCTAGATTGGAAATCCACAGTTGTTGCATTGCTGGTTTGTGTCTTTCCTGCATTATTCCTCTAACACGACTACTTTGTCCTTAGGGGAACTTTAGTGCACTTTGCACTCACTTTTCAGGGTCTTGGGGAGGGTTATTTTGCTAACTCTCACTATTTTCTAATAGTCCCAGCGACCCTCTACAAGGTCACATAGGTTTGGGGTCCATTCGTGGTTCGCATTCCACTTTTGGAGTATATGGTTTGTGTTGCCCCTATCCCTATGTTTCCCCATTGCATCCTATTGTAACTATACATTGTTTGCACTGTTTTCTAAGACTATACTGCATATTTTTGCTATTGTGTATATATATCTTGTGTATATTTCCTATCCTCTCACTGAGGGTACACTCTAAGATACTTTGGCATATTGTCATAAAAATAAAGTAACTTTATTTTTAGTATAACTGTGTATTGTGTTTTCTTATGATATTGTGCACATGACACTAAGTGGTACTGTAGTAGCTTCACACGTCTCCTAGTTCAGCCTAAGCTGCTCTGCTAAGCTACCATTATCTATCAGCCTAAGCTGCTAGACACCCTATACACTAATAAGGTATAACTGGGCCTGGTGCAAGGTGCAAGTACCCATTGGTACTCACTACAAGCCAGTCCAGCCTCCTACAATAGTAAACTGAGAATCTCCAAGCAATAAACTAGTTTTATATGTGAACAATCACATACTGATACCAGGTTACTTCCCAGGTTCTTGGTTTATCATAGACACAGAATTCAGTTGCCTGATTCCTAGTTAGTTAGATTTTTCCATACACAGTTTTCCTTAGTGTGGAAGAACCTGAGACAGTCCAGCAGCCAAGTCTCAATCCCAACTGAAACAGATTTCCCTCTCCTATTTCTACTCTCCCTCTTCTCTCACCCTCCACCCCACCCACAGGACTACACCGGATTATGGTGTAGTCAAAGTTAGATATCTATCTTCAAAATTGAAATTCACGTGATGTTTTAATGGTTTCAAGAAGTTGATATCTAACACCTCATTTAACAACAATCGAAAACAAAAAGTCAGTACAAGATTGTAATCATTATTAACATTGGTTGAGGTTGGCAAATCATTCCACAACATAGGTTTTCATTCTGTACTGTACCCTACTTTTGTTTAACAAAGCAACACAGATCATCTACAAATGGATTAGACGATGACCTATAAAAATGGCCTGGTGCTCAAAGCACACTTACTTAGTTCAGTGCATAGAATTTAACTTAACCCAAAACTATATTCATATTCATTTCAATTCAATTTAGTTAATTTTTACTCAGCTTGCAACACAAGCCATAAAATATATTACATATAAGGAACAATGGGAAACAAATGAAATAAATATGCATATAAAATATTAGAAAGTAGAATGATAGCATATGCACAAGTTAAGAGTTGCATTAGGTTTATATTTTCTCTATACACATTTAACATGACTCTTGTGAGCCTGATGATCACCTTGGCATTTCTCAGTACAGCAAGGAATTTAGGCAAGGTGTGCAATGATTGGAGGAATGTCTACATTGAACAAACATTTAATAATAAAGGATTTCAAAATTGTCAAGGCCAAGGAAATATTATAAAACTTACAGAAAAAACATGAAGTGCAAATTGCTTTATTTAGATCAGCCATCTTATTGACAAACTACACTGCTCCTCTTCCATTGATCCATCTTCTGAAGGCAACCACAAACCAGATGGATGTCAATAAAAATGATGATGTATATCTGTATGGTTGTATGCCCATACTGGTCGATAATAACACACAACCACAAACTGTAGGTTTTCCAAATTATCTGCAATCCCTCTCGTCATCATTAACTATTTTTTTTCAGACATTAAAATTCCAATTTAGAATATGAATTAATGGTGGGTGTAACTTCAAAATACACAGATTCATCAATAAATCAATATGTTGTTTTAATAAAACAAAGCCAAGGAATATTAGAAGCATAATCAAGGGATAAACAGTCCAATTTATGTGCTCTGTTCAAAGTAGCCTCCAGTACAGACCAGATCTCGTATTAGTTTGTGTTAGGACTCTCAGAACTTTACCACTGCTAACCACTGCTAACGTGTATGTGCTCACTCGTTAAAACCTGGTATCACTGACTTATCCTCAGTTGGCATATTTAAATTACTTAAAAGTCTTTAGTAAAGTGGTACTAAATGTACCCAGGGCTTGTAAATTAAATACTACAGTAGGAATGCAGCACTTATTGTGCCACCCTCTTAAGTAGCCCTTTAAACATGTCTTTGGTCTGCCATTGCAGCCTGTGTGTGAAGTTTTAAACTGGAAATTCAATATGGTAACATAAACCATTTGCCAGGCCCAAACCTTCCTTTTTAGTACATACAAGTCACCCCTAGGATAGGCCTTAGACACCTCAGAGGGCAGCATGCAATGTCTTGAAAAAGATTTGCATGTACTTTCAAGTTTTACATATCCTGCTAGTAAAACCCTCCTAAGGTCATTTTTCACAACTGCAAGGCTAACAATCCCCATTGAATAACAGTGGAGTTACCTTATTACAGTTAATAAACTGATGTTTCCTAAATGGGAGTGTGAGAAAACAGGGCTGATTGCAGAGGCCCCATAAATTTTTGCCCCCATTTTCCTCTTTTTGCTGGTGTTTTCCTGACTTTGATGGTGCCCTGGGTACTGCTAACCAGTCCCAGGGCCTGTGCTCTGTGTAAAATGGATATGCAAATTAGGCTAATTATAATTGGCTAAGTTAACCTACCTATAAGTCCCTAGTATATGGTAGGGCATGTAGGTTTAGGGACCACAGCATAGGTGGTGCACACCTAGGTGCACTGCTGAGGTGCCCAGTGTCATTTTAAAAGCAAGCCTGCCTTGCTGGCTGCTTTTAAATTAAAGTTATATGCAAATTCGACTTTGGAATTAAAGGTACTTCCAAAGTCTTAAACTACCTTATTTTTACATATAAGTCACCCCTAAGGTGTGCCCTATGTGCCCCTAGGGCTGGGTGCCATGTAACTATAAGCAGGGACTTTATAAAAATAGATTTATAAGCCCTGGTGAGGTAAAAACAGCCAAATTCGTTTTTCCCTCATTGAAGTAAATGGCCTTCATAGGCTAGAATGGGCAGACTTTATTTTAAATTTTAAAGTCTCCTTAAATGTTACATACCAAGAATTTGGTATCAAATTAATTGTTGTAATAAATCCCACAACTTCCAGTTGTTGGATTTAATATAACTTGTTCAGGTAAAAAGTTTAGACTTTACCTAAAAAGTTGCCAATTTCAGCTCTGCATTGTTTTTGCTGCTGTGCTCTGATTGGCCAGCCTGCAGCAGCTTCTGCCAGGCTGCCTTGATGAGGTGTGAAGTGGCCTGGCTTCACACAAAGGAATGTGCTTGGGGGAGAGAATCTCCCCTCAGCAGATGGTGAGGCAGGAAGGGGGAGGGCTGCCAAACTGGTCTTCAAAGGCAGAGAAGGACATCTGGAGCACCCAGCAACACCCCCACATCCTGCAACCCCAGACAGCTAGGTGCCCCCTTGATTAGATTAGGAGAGGGCAGGAGAGGGGTGTGTTTATGATTTTTAGCCACACCAGTGGGTGGGCTCAGCCAGATGTAACCTCCAAAAATCAGATTCAGCCATGTTGGATTTTTAGAGACTGTTGCCTTTTGGGATGAATTTTTGCCACACTTCCCAGGAAGTGGTCATCACAGGGGGACGACCCTGTACCTGATTGGAGGACCAGGACCCCCCTGCTTTTCACCCAGGAGCAAGGATAAAACTGGCAGACCTGCGCCCACACCTCAGATCCCTACCAGATTTCAACAAGAAAAGAACTTAAGGAGAAGAAGGACTGCCCTGCTGGACCCCTGGCCTGCACCTGGAACCTGCACTCAGAAGGACTGCACCAGCTGCACACTTGGGCTTCACCACAAGAAGGACTTTGCCTGGCTTCAACTGGTTCAAGGAGCGACTCCCTGTTTGCTACAGGTGAAAAATTGCTATCCAGAGTCCCCTGCACCAACTCCTGAAAAAGTGACCAGCTGACCACTGTCCAGTGGCCAAAAAGGAGTTTGCGCCAGGTGCATTCTGGGAGTTGAAGTCCGCACCCCCCAAGGACCATCACAGAACTTCTGGACCCTTGGGGTGAGCTGTGGACCCCAAAAGAACCTTAAAAGAACATCTGGGTGAAGCCCCAGAAGTTTGGAGAAGATTTGACAAATTTTGTAAAAAAGCTCCAGAGAGGGACCGACCCGCCGCGGAAATTCTAGCCGGCTTGCCTCAACCGCGACCCGGCCTGACTTCGTGGTTCGTCCCGGTAAAGAAAAACATCCGAAAAAGAGACTAAGTCCGAAGGTAAAAAGTTGACCGGGACCTCCCAGCCATCGTATCCGAGAAGGGCTCCACGGACGTTGGATCAAGATCCAGGTTTACCCCGGTCGAAGGATTTTCATCTCGGAAAAATGACTAAGTCCGAAGGTAAAAATCACCACCGAGGAGACCCACATCGCGTATCCGGACAAGGGCTCCAGGAGGTCGGATTCAACTGGCAGGTTCGTCCCGTTGAAGAAAAACTTCAAAATAAAGACTAAGTCAGAAGGTAACTTTTTAACCGAGGCCTCCCGCGACTTGTAGCCGAGCAGGGCTCCATCGCGGTCGGCCTGAAACTTTGACTTTGCCCCGGTCCTGGTGCAACCAGATGACCCGGTTGGCGCTTTTTGTTTCTAAGCGTTAGAAAAGTAATAATTCTTTAAAAATTCATATCTCCGGTTCCCCTGAACCGATTTTAATCGTTTTTGTGTCATTTTAAAGATAAAAATACAAACTATTTTTATAAATTGGTTTTGGATTTTTAAACTGTTTCCTGTGTTTTATTTGATTACTGTTTTGTGATATTTGAATGCTTTACACTTTGTCTCCTAAGTTAAGCCTTGACGCTCGTTGCCAAGCTACCAAGGGTTGAGCTGGGATTAATTTACTGAGACCTAACTGTACCTAGGTGGAGGTTAGTGGCTTGTTGCTAGGTGTAGGTACCTACCTGCCCTTACCAATAACCCATTTTCCAACAGGGAGCAGGTAACCAGTTCATGTTTGGTGTCTTTGAAATAATAATTAAAAATCATCTTTCATGACAAATTCAGATTTTAAATTTCAATTTTGAAAATTACACTTTTAGAATTTGGTATTTTCTTGCCTTAGCCATTTAGTACCTATAGCCTGTCCCTGGGTCACATGACTGGCTGTAGCTGATAGTTGGGATTTGTGCATTCTAGACAGCCCCACACAGTAGAACACTTTGGTGTGCCTAGATGGGCCATCACCGGCAGGGTGGGAGGACGGAGCTGGGCACAGCCCTAATGAAACTTGAATAGGCTGTGTCCTGCCACCACAAAAAGGGCTGCCCTGTAGTTAGTCTGGAGCCAGGACAGAGATGACAGGATGACTATGGACTTTCAAAACGAATTCTAGAAGCTTCTTCTACCTTCCAGAGGAAGAGTATCAGGTATAAATATTGGAACTCAGACATCACCTTTTCAGTTCACTTCTAGATGTAAATACTCTGCCAGGAAGAAGAACTGCTGTGGTGTTCTAAGGACTGCTGCTCTAGTGGACTGCTGCTCTGAAGGACTGCTGTCCTGCTGTGCTGACCTGCTGCCTGCTGTCCTCTTGCCTGTTTGAGAAGGAGTGGATCTGCATCTGTTGAACTAGAGACAGCAAAGTGACTTCAAGGGCTAGTTGAGTATCCTCCCTCGTCAGCAGCAGCCTTAGCAATGATGCCTGACTCCCAATTGCAGCCTCGCAGCTCCTTAGAACTGACGCATAAGCCTGACTGTGCTTCACATCCTCTGTACTGATCTTCACATCACAATCCCTCGTTGATGGTATCCTCTATGATGGTGCAGGACCTTGCACCGATGCCTCGCTGCCTATCGGAACTAATGCATGACTTTGGCTGAGCAATGCATCTTCAATGTGGACCATTGCGATGCTCTGCAAGCCAGGATTTATGGTATTTTGTTCAGTAGACCTAGCTGGGTCCCTGTAGCCAGCCCACACTCTGTCGCGGTAGACCTGAACTTGTGACTTTGTCCCAGTCCAGCACAGTTGGATCTTTGTGCTATTCGGTACAATTTTCAATGAAATCTTACACCTGCATATCTCCTGTTCTACTGATTGGATTTTTGTTGTTGTGATCTTGTTTCATTTAATAAACTTACTCTATTGTTCTAAATCTGTTGTGGGGTCTTTTTGTGGTGAGTCAACAGCAGCATTGTTGGACTGACCTCAGGCCACTTAATCCTGAATCAATAAGGTCTAACAGTCTCTCTATTTTCATCTATGTCAGGGACATTAGTCATGGTAAGGACTACATGTAATTTTAGCATAATTAGGTTATGATCACTCTGACAGTTTAGGATGCCTATATAGCCACAGGTGGAAGGTCTTAACTTTTTTAATTCTTTGACACCAGCATATGATCAATTGTACTTATGGCCTCTCTGTGGGTGGAGTGCGTTTAGGTATTGTTCAACAAATGTCAACAGTAAAATTTAAGTTAAATCTAGTAAGAAATATATTCAATGTGATGCCATATTTGTTGTGCTCAGAAAATGACTGGCCTTACCCCCAGTTATCCTCTATTCCACAAGCCACCTTTGAGGGAAAAGAGCATAGGTGGACATTTAGGTCCCCAGCCCAAGCAACATAAATGTCTCTAATGCAACAAGTACTTCTCAAATCACTCTCAAGGGGTTTGACCATGTTAATACAATAATAATCGAACCGGTTGTTGTAAAACTGATCTATTAATAATGCTAGACCAAGCAATCATACCTAGCGTTTGTACCTATACATAAAACCTGATGGTAGAGGGGGGATCTAGTTTGGCAACAGAACATCCATTCATAATAAAATAGAGACCACAATTGTTGGACCACATTTCGCTTTGACTGATATAGGGGTTGCTTGAGTGTGATACGTTGCAATGCCTCCCAAAAGGAATTTGACCATGTTTCTTGCAGAAAGCTAACTCAAACCCTAAGATAAATGTTAAAGAGTCACTGCTTCAACACTCTATGATGAGAAAGATGCATTTCCCTTAGGTGGTCTTTCCTTTGGGACTACACAATTAGTACAAAGGGAGTCACCTGGGATACCATCTAAGAGTGGGGCATTGACATCAGCAGTTGTGTTTTTGGGTGGTGGGACAGAATTATTTTCAATCTTTTTCTTGGTAAGTCAATCCAATTCTTTGATCAGACAAAATCAATAATTGGTCTTAACACTGTATTGTGTCTTGTTACCCCCTAAGAACCACTTTGTTGAGCTAACCTCAACCTACTTGCTAAGATCCTCAGGTGTAATGAAGAACCTAGTGAAACAGGTATGTGTAGTGCAGAAGCCCCTCATCCAGCACAATCAGAATGCGCCCTGTCTGTGCAGGCAATAGGCATTCTGAGGGTGCTGGTTGCCCCTGTGGTGCTACAAGATAGCACTCGTCTCCTTTGAGGGAGCCAAGTGCTATCTAGTAGCACTGTTCCTGCCGGTCTGACCAGCTAGAACACTCTGTTTTAATGTTTCTGCCGGTCACACTGGTCAGTCCGGTGGAAACCTTGTAATAGGTCGGGGGACGCGACTGCCATGATGGTGACGTCCTCCCCATGAGTTTGGTGGTCCTGTATGCTGCAGAAATTGACCACTATACAATCAACATTACTGGTTTTTGTGACTTCCTGACTGTTAGAATTTCATTAAAGATGTTTTGTGTGTTCCCCACCCCCTTTGCAAGCCAATGAATGATTCTATTTCTCAAATTATATTTAGAAATAAAAACACCTCCAACAATACAGTAACATAAAGGGAGATTGGATGGCATGAAAGTTGTCAATTGCAAATTGCAGAGTGATATCCTTGGCATCGGTGACCACATAATGGGAAGACACCTATGCTGCAGTGATGACATTCTTCTGATTTGGATAAATAAGTAAAAGAACCTCAGGTGAAACACAGATGCATTTCAAGGGACTATAAACCTCAACTTTTTCCACACTGATTTTCTTGACACCACCATCAATCAGCAATGATTGACTGGAAACAAACAAACAGACTTAACAAATTGCCTGTTGACAGTTTTCACAAAGAGCACTTGAAGCAGGTATAACTATCATGTGTTTCCTTTCTAGATACACATTTTTTGAGCAACTCAAGTTGATTATTTAGATACGAATGTCAAATGTAGATCGCACATCTACTAATGTTGTTTTTCATTGCAACATGATAAACATGTCTGTTCAAACATATTCACAATATTTTATCTGAATTGAATTCTCTTTTATAAGCCATTGTTTTTAAGTTATGAACAAAGTTACATGGAAGCTGATAATAAGATTTCTTGATTATTGTTATCATTATAAAGAGTGTAATTTCATAGAATGAAAGTAAGTTAAATGTGGCCCTGGACATTTTCTGCTAGATTTTTTTTAAGGTTCACCAAAGACTAGATAATGTTATGTAAGAAAATAGTGTGATGAGTTAGAGAGGAACATAATGCCAGAAGACCAGCAGGGGGCACATTTAAAATTTGCTTGCATTGTTCAAAGCAGGTATGCATGAGTGATCCATCTCTGAAACAAAAATTAGGCCTTATCTTTGGTGCTAAAATTAGTTTGGTTAGCCAAAGAAGTGAGAATGGGATTCTATGTATCGACACAAAGGTAGCTTTATGCATTAACAAATATGTTACAATAGTTTTCTCTCTTCACACTGCTTGCAAGTTTTATTCTGTTAGTTTTGTTTTATCATAGATACTATTCATATTGTGTGCACTAGCATAAAATGTTGAATTCTTTGAACTATATTCATTGTTTCCTAGTGTTCTTGAGTGTGCCTTTCTGATATGAAATGGGATTTGGAATCCACTAAACATCCCTTTGATATCTCACAGAATTGAAACCAGCGTTGGATTAGCCTATAGGGCAATCTGGCAGTGCCTACAGGTCTGGTCTGGCAGGTTAGTTTGTTGGTCAGTTTTTGTCTATTTTATGGTCTGGTGGTCTAGTATTACCACAAACACTGCCTGTGGCAAGACAATTGCATGCTGTCACCCATATCTTGCAAAACACATATATAGATTGTCTTTGAAGAACTACCTTGACTGGCAAATGTTGGCCACCTTTTCAGCTGAGTCCCTAATGGAAGCAACTTTTATTTTGGTGCCTGAGGCTCTTTTCTGTCCCAGTTTGACCCAGCCTGAAATGCATCTCACCCAGATATTGTGAGGTGGGCAGGGAGGTGGTTGCAGTCCGACTGGATTTCTGTGTTCGACAGACACACTTTAAAGCCAGGGGATCTATGAAGATGATCCTAGGCTGTGTTCTGGAATATTGATGTAGAAAATATATCAAAACATGCCACAATGTCCATCCCCAGCAATTCGCTGTGGCCACCCTGATTCAACACCTTAAATACCCTGAAGGCAACAAAAATGATGTCCAACTGGACTTCTATCTCCCTCAAAAGTGCTCTTGAGATAAAAATTGTTCTGGCTTTCACTAATTCCAAATATAAACTCAAATGCATGGTGTTTGGACAGGAATATTGAAGGTATAAATATTGCTTTAAGTTAAATATTTTATTGATATGCAATTCACATTTTGGAATTTTTTGATTTATTTTCATACATTTTCATTAAAAAATACTGTCAAAATATATTAATAGAATTACATTTGAAATATTCAATTACTTTTTAAAGTAAATGTTTAAAATATTTATATAAAGAACTAAAAAAAACAATATATGTAAATATTGATTTGAATATTGGGAAATAATTAGACATTTTTAAATGAATGTTTTAGATTTTATAATTAAAAAAATGACAAATATTTTATATTTTTTGTTTTAAAATTAGTATTTTATATGAAATATATAACATTCTATTCTAAATAAAATATATTGTTATTTATTTTGAATGACAAATGTTTTATATATTTTTTTTATTTTATGATTGCTACTTTTGGATTATGAGATCATTCTTTATTTTATGGTTTAAAATTTAGGAATGGTAGCAAATATTTTACATTTTATTGTTAGTAATAAAAGTATGTTTATATGTTAATGTTTAAATATGAATGTATGTTTATGTTAAGTTTTAGATTACATTGTAGTTTATTTTATACTTAAAAAATGGTGTGTTTGTATGGAGTATTGATTTTGTCTATAAAATGTTTAATTTGAATGACCTTGTTTAATATGTTTTAGATTGTAGTGGAAATAATAGATTTTACCTCTTCAGCACATTCTTCAAATAGCCATAGATTGGAGTATGAATAGTAAATATCTCCCCTTTAGTCTTCAACACCTTCAGCAATATGGTTAGAACGTAGTGGAAATAGTGCATTTCACACTTTTAGTGTACAACCCCTTCTCCCGATATCGTTAGATTCGATTGGGAATAGTAAATGTCACAAACACATCATGAAGCGGCAACTGAATCATATGGTACCATCGGGCATATTTATACTCCATTTGCGCTGAATTTGTGTCATTTGATTTTACGCAAATTGTAAAAATTTAAATTCCTACTTGTAAAGCGCACTCTAACCCTAAGGTATCGAGGCCCTGAACGCATACCGCTGTGGAACCCCTCCTGGCTTTTCCCTGTGAGGTGCCCACTCCTGGGCAACCCCCAAGGTGAAGTCAGGCATCCCAGCGCTGTTGGGGCCGTTGTGGAGACTAAGCAAGCTATTGCCCAGAGTTGTAGAGTGAGACCCATGAATTAGATTAGGCACCGAGGTGAGAATTATCCTGTCCTGGGAAATTGAACCCAAGAACCGCTGAGGTGGGAATTGAAACCTGGTTCAGGGCCAGATCTCTGTATCAGAGGTCTGCCTCTCTAACCATTGTGCCACACTTCTCCACGTTCAAATCAAACTCCATATTTCTATTTTTATGTTAGACAGTGCGCATTCCGAGGGTGCTCGGTAGGGGGCCACAAGCACACCCTTACTGCCAGCCTTTCCATGGCAGGGTCACAGCCATTAAAAGGCTGATGGTAAGGTGAGTTGTAATCAGCGCTGAGTTCAGTGCCACCCTGGTTGAGTACAACTCAGACCGCCATCACAATGCCCAACGGAACGTCAGTCTCCTGGCTAGTCCGCCGGCCAAGGTTGTAATGTCAGTCAGTCAAAAAAATACTTTATTGTGCCTGCCAACCATAAAAGCACATTATAAAATCAATAAATATATACTTAAAATATACATATGAAACATGATTGGATTAGAATTGTAAGGCAATACATTTCCATTTATAAAAGTGCAATGATGTAAACATACCTGTAAAACATGATTAAGATAAACTTGATCGAGAAGACGGTCTTTTGGTTCTTTGGGTACGAAGTGCAACACTGCTCAAGATTCAGGATATTAGTCAGAGTTAGTTGATTGCAAATGCTTTTTATGAATACACCATGAAGTGAATAAAAATCTTGCAACTGAGAAAACAATTGGTTGCCAGGCATTAGTTTGTGCCTCTACATATTGCTTAATACCAGGAGCCTACAAATCAGGAGCAACCACTTCTTCTTATTATTATTGCCCTTCCTCCACTTACTAGTAAACACACATATGGGCAATGAACTGTGCCTGAACTGTATTAACAGTTTACATGCCAGTGGTGGGTGAATCTCATCTTTGGATCAGTGGGCCCAGGGAACCGTTCTCTAGGATCATAGACAATCTAAGACGCTTGTATGAAATTACAAGTTCTCCCTTAGAACAAGATCTCCATTAGACAGTGAATGGCAACCCACTGCAGGACCCTCCCACAACCTGGACTTGCCCAACTTGGCCAGGTATCCCTAATGTAACATAATCAGGGCAGGTTCCTAGCCCCCATAAGGTCCAGAATTTCTCGCAATCCTCTCCTATAAGATTCTAATTCTGGGGTGGCCCAGCCTCCCCTCCAAAAGAGTAGAGGTCTGAGCCTCAGAACTTCGGTAATTGGTCTTATTCCCAAATCAAACCTCAACAGAATTAGGGATGTACTTGATGGATGGCTTAATACTGCCTAAGAAAACCATTCTTAAGCTTTAGTATCCCATTCCCTACTTTGTGTCCCCAAATTTCAGCCCCTTACAGGACCGCCCCCAACACTTGCGTTCTGTATATTTCCACCACAGGGCTAACAGGTTTGAAAAATGAGTCCTTAAAGGCCCTTGCCAAGCTGCCTGTGAACTGTACCAGTCTAAGCTTTTTGCCTATCAATGTGTAGGGACCAATCCAATACCCTTCGGGCCTGGGCAAGTGATTGCAGAAGGATTGAAGACCATGTACTTGGTTTTGCTCACATTGATCCCCAGTCCCCTACATCTGCAAAAATTGTTAAAGCAGTCAAGAGTCCTTTGAAAGCCCATCAGTGTCCTGGGCAAAAGTAGGGTGCCGTACGTAAACATTAATGTAAGATTCTTGTCTGAAGCTAGTCTCTGTGCATCATTGGTAACATTGTTAAGTGAATCTTTAAGATCGTTAACATACAATAGAAATAACGTGGGGGCCAAGACACAACACTGCCTCACACCCTTTCTTGCAGGGAATGGGTCAGTGAGTTTCCCTAACTTGCCAAAACAAACTTGTTCGAATTTCTCCTCAAGGAGTCTCTGGATGATGTTAGAAAGATATCCAGGAACCCCTATGCCTGCTAGAACATGCCACAGGGATTCTCTGGGGACCAAATCAAAGACTCCCCGTAAGTCGATGAGTATTAAATAGAGACTAGAGCCCTCCAGGACTACTCTCTTCCATTATAGCAGCTGAAGGCGAAATACTTGGTCTGTACTAGAAGTAGACTGCCTCTAGCCCACCTGTAGGGGACTAAGGACACTACTATCATCTACCCATCCTAGTAATCTCCCTAAGATCACATGTGCAAACAATTTTTGCATTGTGTTGATCAAGCTAATCGGCCTGTAATTTGCTGGGAGAAGGGGGGAACCTTTCTTATAGATGGGGATTATTTTAGCACATGCCCAGTACACAGGAGAGGGCATGCCCTCCAGAATGGCATCAAACAGTTTACATTTCCTGGGATTCTGTCAAATCAGTTTGATGGCGCTAGCCACCTCGTCCATAGTGATAATGGGATATGCTTCAGTATTATAGGGACTGGGAGATGCACAGAAACTAGGACCTGCCAAAGCCTCGTCCCTTCAATGTGAATCACACATGGAACTAAAATGGGTGGACCACTGTTTGGCCGAGATGTGGGTCTCTATTACTTCTGAGGACCCCGGAGACCCCGAGGCAACCACTTGCCAGACTAGCTGAAAATCCTTATGTCTGAGTGCCCTGTTATAGTTTAGCACCCATCAGATTAAGCATTAGCAGAAGACATCTTGTATTTAGCAACTATTGTGAACATTTCGCAGAATCCATTTTGTATTCATGGCAGCCATTTTCTCTGCCACATGCTGCCATGTGCTCGCCATGTGCTCTGTCCTACCTTCCTGTTAACTACTCTTGAAAGTCTGTCTAGTGACAAGTTATATTTAGCATCTCCCACTTTCGCACATGCCCAGTAAGGTCTGCAGCTGTTAGTCCTTGAAAACTGTTAGCCCCTCCTACCTGTCGACTGTGCATTTCCATATGACCTTATAAGTATAGAAGTCTTGCTTCTATAATTGTACCACCTCCTTTTAGCCCCTGAGTGGGTATAAAAGGACCATCCTCTCTCAGTTTAGTGTGCTACTTCAAACATTACAGAAGGGTGCTGTTTGAACTGTGGTACCACCTCATGAGGTTTAATAAACTTTGTCTTTTATTTCAGTTTCTGTATGGTCTGAAGACTTGGTGCAGAGAAGGGCGAACCCATTGCACTAGTAGGCCTTGCTGAGGCTTACTTCAACAAATTGGCGCCCGAACAGGGACTCATCAGCGACTCGGACGCCCGACGGATTGGTCGCGACGAAGGATTGGGATCTCGCTGCGGATGATCAATGCCTGAGGAGACCCGAGTCTTGGCAACCACGGCGTTTTGCCCTTCTTTCTGATTTGACCATCCAGGTGGCGCCGGTCCTCGACTGAGATCCTTTTTGTTTATTCGTCGTGCAGTGACCATTTGGTCAATTTTAGAACTTGGCAGTTGGAACCTGGACGCCCTGTGATTGGTAAGAGCCGTTTTACGGCACTTGCTGTGGCTCTCGTGTTTTGGGTGACTAGTCAATTTGTGTCCTTTGAATTGATATATAAATTGCAATTTATATAGGCAGGTAATGAGGAGAAGTTTCTCCAATTTTACTTTGATTTGAACTGCACCTTAAGTGCTACTTCGATTATAATACTGCATATTCTGCACTATTTTTGGCATGCCTGTTTTTAGTGCACTTCGTAGGATGTGTTGCTTTTGTAATGGTACCAATTTGAAACTGAAAGAATCGCAACCGGCACCCCCCCGGGGGGGAAGCCCAATAGAGATATGTATGTTAAATATGGTCTTTCTTCTATAATGTACAGCACATTATGGAATAAATACACTTGTGCGGATCCAGAGTTACGTTGGCCTATGCATGGGTCATTTGATTTGCGAAAGATTGAGTATGTGGAACAATGTATGTGTAAGCGAAGGTCTAGGCAAGATATGTTTGACTGTGTACGAAGGTGGGAGAAAGAAGTGCGTGGACAAGTGAAGCGTGAGAAAGCCTTGCTTGAGAAAGAGCAGCGGAAGAATGTATATGTGAAAGCATTGGAAATGAGAAAGAAAGAAATAAATGACTTAAAGGAGATAGGAGAGAAAGAACGTAAATTACAGGTAACTGGCCAATACACTGTTAGGCAACCTCTCTATCCTATCCTTAATAAACCGCACAATGATTTTTTGTTGCTAGATCGCCCTCCACCTCCGTTTGTCGTTCCTTCTGCCCCTCATGAGTTAGCTGAGGTCTCCGGTTCAGAGCAACAGAAGATACGAGACAGTCACTCTATGTTGCCTGCTGACCGTGCGTCTGAGCTTAGATCTATTGCTCGTAAAAGAATTTGTAGCGTTGTCTCTGCTTCTGAACTTTTAGACAACATGAAAGGGTGGACGGAAAAGGAGCAGCTATATTTTACTGAGGTATTTGGCACAGAAGTTATTGAACTATTTTGGAAATATTCTGATGAGTTAGAGCCCGATGATGTAGCAGCTGATCATAAGCAAATGCGCAACGGTCTTTTTGTTTTCTCCCAGGTGGCTGATGCAATCAGACGTTTGGTGAAATTATGTGTTGCGGCAGACCATTTGCGAGAGGAGAAAAGGGCCGTAGATGTAGTTGCATGGACATATCAGACCAGTGGGGTGCAAGCTTCCATCTTTGGAACAGATAAGACTATGATAGTTCACACGAAACCAATGTGGGATGCCGCACCTTTGTATGTTCCTCCTAAAGGATTGGGTACAAGTGATGATAAAACTTCTGTTGATGCTAAGGGTTATTTTATTTATAATTGGGTGTATACTCCTGGAATAGGGAAGATGTAATGGCACTTAAAACAGCATTACCTGACCCGCGGAAAAATCCAGCCGCCTTTTATGAGGAAGTTGAGGGAGCAATTAGTTCTTGTACTATGACTTTGGCTGACATTGATATATTTTTCGGATATATATTACCGCCAGATATGTGGAGAACTGTTCATAAAGTTGATGATTGTGTAGTTTTTGGGGCGGCATGGAAAGAATTAGAACAGATGGACGGGGATAGGGAACCTGCAAAAAAGCTGTATCAGTTGATTCTAGATCTTCCCCCAGCCATACTAGTTAGGTTAAAAACGATTATTCCCCCTAAAAAGATAGATTGGACTGTTTTAGCATCTTGTAAGTAAAAGGCAGCTGAATAGGTCTCTGATTTCTTTACACGCTTTGAAGAAGCATTTCATGATTTTAGCGTCCAGTTATTGTCAGATGATACGGGCAGTCATTTGTTTGTCGATAAATATGTCGCAAATCTGTTACCAGGAATAGCTAGTCGTCTAAAAGCTACTGAAAGTTCTTGGACTACCTCTACTCCGGTTTCTCTTTTGACTATGGCTCAGTATTATGAACATCAGGAATTAGAAGCAAAAGGTAGCAAGGATAAAAAGATTAAAGACGAAGGTTATGTTGGCTCAAGCTTATGGTCCGCCTTTTAGAGGTAGTGATAGAGGTGGATGTGGATCTTATGGTTCTTCTTACACTCGTTCAAATTTGTCTGTTGATCGGTGTGCGTATTGTAAGAAATTTGGGCACTGGGCTGCCGATTGTCCAGCACTACGTGTTCAGCAGTGTTCACGTGGTCGGGGACAAATGAGAAATTGCTCAGGATATTCAGGGCCTAGAAGAAGTACGAATGATCATGCTAGGTTTGATGCTAATGTACGAAGGTAGGATGGGTTTAACACTTTTGATAGACGGAACCAATACCAGATGTCTAACTATACGCAGCCTGATTTAAAAGATTCTACTTATGAATAGGATTGCCTAGTATGGGGTAAGGAATCAGTTGAAGTTCCAGTAGATCAGAGGGGTTACTATGTTACAGCACATGTTTTGGGTTCTACTGATCAGTTTCTTGTTGATACAGGAGCTACTCGTAGCGCCTTGTCTAAACAATTGATTCCAAGGGCTCCCCTGTCTGGCTTAACCACTACATCTATAGGTTTCGATGGAACACCTTCCCCTAGCCCATTGTCACAACCACTTGCATTCCATGTTGATAAATTTACTGCTCCATGTCCGTTTTTGCTTTCTCCAAATACACCAGACAATATTGTGGGTCTTGATATGCTCAAGTATTTCAGGGCTACAAAACGATGCTCTCCTGAAGGGGTGCATGTTATTTTGAATGATAATGATCCTGTGATGGAAAGAGTGTGTCTTGTTAAAGAGGATATTGCATTAGCTTTACCCCCTAGTACTTTGTGGGCTACTTCAGATACTGATGTGGGACAAATGATTATTCCACCGATACATATTAGTGTCAAGGAGGGAGCTGTATTGCCACGTTTGCCTCAATACAAAATTTCACAGGAGGGCGAAGAAGCACTCACACGAATTGTGCATGATCTTATTGCAGTTGGAGTTTTTGAGGAAGTTCTTTATAATGTTTGTAACAGTCCGATTCTTCCTATTCTGAAAAGGATACTGATACTAGGATTTACCGATTCATTATTGATTTACAAGAAGTGAATAAGATTGTGGTACCACAATATCCTGTGGTATCTGACATCACAACACTTCTTACTTTGGTTCCCCCGACAGCAACTACGTTCTCTGTGATAGACTTGAAGAATGCTTTCTTTTCGATCCCTATTCATCCTGACAGCCGATATTTGTTTGGTTTTAGTTTGAATAAACTATCTATAGATTTTTCAGAGTTCCTCAAGGCTATACTGAGAGTCCTAGTATTTATAGTCAAGCGTTAAAACGACAACTTGATTCTTTTGTTTTGCCTGAATGTGTGGCTCTCATACAATATGTCAATATTTTGTTGGCAGCTGATACCCCTGAGCAATGTGAAAAGTGCACTTTGTCCTTACTTTCTTTTCTTGCTTCACACCATCATAAAGTGTCACAAAAGACATTGCAATATTGTAGACCAAAGGTAACCTATTTAGGTCACCTCTTGTCTAAGGAGGGCCGTGCACTTACATCAGATCGTATTTAAGCAATTTTAGACACACCAGTACCCTCTACTCAGAAAGATGTTTGTGCATTCCTTGGTATTACTTCTTTTTGTAGGCAATGGATATCAGGGTTTTCACACATTGTCAAACATTTGCTAGCACTTTTGATTAAAGATATTCCAATGCCCCTCCCATGGACAGATGAATGTGAGACTGCTTTCCAGCAGCTACGACAAGCCCTTTGTTCAGCACCAGTGTTAGGTACTCCAGATTACACGAAGTCTTTTGCACTTTACGTACATGAGAAAGATGGATGTGCATTGTCAGTTTTAGTACAGACACATGGCGATAAGCAGCGTCCCTGTGCTTATTTTTCAGCAGTACTTGATCCTGTCTCTCGAGCGTTGCCTGGGTGTTTTTGTTCAGTTGCGGCAACAGCTGTGTCAATACGTCAGAGTGAAGGGTTAGTTTTGTCACATAAGCTGTTGGTATTAGTACCCCATTCGGTTGATGCTCTTTTAAATCAAACAAAGACGCAACATTTAACTAGGGCACGCCTGACAGGATATGAATTGACATTGCTGGCTCCTCACATTACACTGAAGAGATGTGCAACACTAAATCCAGCCACTTTGTTGCCATATCCGGTGACTCAGCCTCATTCACAAGAAACACATGATTGTATATTCTTTACCGAAGAACAGACAAAGGGTCGTATTGATTTGCAAGATACGCCCCTTCCAGATGTAAACAGGGAATTTGGGGTTGATGGGTCTTGTTTGAAGTTGCCAGATGGTATGACCTCAGCTGCATATGCAATCACCACAATACACACGGTAGTGGAGACAGCTCGTATACCACAGAAGTGAGCTCAAGCAGCTGAACTAATAGCTTTGACATGAGCATGTGAGCTTAGTACTGACTTATGTGTGAACATGTATACAGACAGCCGCTATGCTTTTGGAGTGGCTCATGATTTTGGTTTGCTTTGGAAGGAGAGAGGCTGTCTCACATCCCACAGAATGCAGATAATGCACGGAGAATTAGTCTTGACTCCATTGACATATCCAAAGAAAATAGCTATTGTAAAATGTAGTGCACACAAGAGAGTGACCGATAAGATAGGGCAAGGTAATGCCCTTGCGGACCGCATAGCACGTGAGACTGCAATGCAGCGAAGTACTACTTCTATGTATGTAGTGAAGTCACAAGCTGAACGTTGGCATAATGCTAGACAAGACTTATTAGATATACAGAAATCTGCTTCTGTGAAAGAACGTGAGCAATGGTCTGAAGGAGGAGAATTGGATGATGAGGGCTGTTGGTGGAATAAGCAGATGGATAAATGGAAATTGCCTATAGCTTTTGTACAACCTATGGTTCAGATGGCACATGGGCTGGTACATGTTGGAGCCTCAACAATAACGAAGTTGCTTATGCAAGTTTGGGAGCATCCAGAAATTTCCAGTATAGCTAAGAGAGTAGTACAGTCTTGATTGATCTGTTTACAATACAATCCTGGAAAAGGGACACAAACTCCTGCGGGAGGGTTTGCTACACCAACTGCACCTTTCGAAGTTCTACAAATGGATTATATTTAGCTTGAACGCTGCAACAATTTAAATTATATCTTGGTGGTGGTATGAGCCTTCAGTTAATGGATAGAGGCGTACCCCACAAAGGATAATACTGCCATTACCACAGCGAAGGTGCTTTATAAAGAATTTTTCCCTAGGTTTGGTGTTTGCAGACTTTTATGGAATGATTACGGACCTCATTTTGTTGGGGAAGTTATTAAGGCTGTCCTGAAAGGATTAGGGATCAAACAGAAGTTCCATGCGGTTTTCCTCCCTCAATCAGCAGGGTTGGCGGAATGGTATAATGCTACTTTGAAGCTGAAGTTAGCGAAGATACAGGCTTCGACATCTTTAACTTGGCCGGATGCATTACCGTTGGCATTATTGTCTATTAGGTCAGTGCTGCACTCTTGAACAGGCCTTACCCCCTATGAAATAGTATTTGGAAGGCCAATGAACATTTGGGGAGTTCCTAAGGCAAATTCTGTATATGATGCACCTTGTTTCCTGCTGAATGATTATTTGGCACAGTTAACCGACAATTTGGTTTCTATTCATCAACAGGTTCGAGAAGCACTTCCTGACAGATCTACAGGTGAAGGCCATGAACTCCGACCTGGTGACCAGGTGATGATTAAGTCCTTTGAAAGATCAAGCAGCTTGGAACCAAGGTGGCGAGGCCCAGAGCAGGTGCCCCTTGCGACAAGGACAGCAGTTCGAGTGACGAACCGAAACAATTGGGTCCATTGTACTCACTGCAAGAGAGTTCTACCTACCTTGGTGGAACCTGCTGTGTTGACCGATCATGGAGGGATTTTGACTACGGAGAAAGGCCGTGCTATATCACCTGACGAATCTGCAGAGTTCTTCCCGGACCATACGATTTCTGGAGTGTCGCGATATAATTGGAGACCGAGGAAAGAATCTGAAAAAATGCTGAAAAAAAAATGATTGAGCTACCGCCCTAGGTTAGTGAAACGGAGAGCCAATGTGGCAAGGGGGGGGGGATCAGCTATGCATTAGAGTAGTGACACCCCTCTTGGCCCATGGTGAAGAAATCAGCGGCTGCCCAGGGATAAGAGCTCCAACGATTGTTTTTAATTAATTTCTGAAAGGGTAGATTATCACTGTTGCTAAAATGAATTACAAAGTGATCATTAGTACTATGGGGTTTGTTGTTGTTTTGGTGGTTATAGCAATAATCACCTGGTTTGTTGAAAAGAAGGCTCCTGCTCGTGAGTTTTTTGTTGCCACTACTCCAGTACCAGAGGATCACTATTACTTTACGCTTCCCTATCATGAGCAGAAGCACCACCAATCGTACTTCAATAATACTTTCATTCAGATGTTGCATCATACTCATAATACTACAAATACTACTAACTGTTGGATATGTGAAATGATACCTGCGCATCAAAAGAAAGGAGGAACACCTTTCATTCCTCTTCCTTTTTCACACAGTGGTTCTTGTCAAGCTTGGTACACGCTTTTGTTTGCATCTGGAAAACGTACAGAGGGCGGACTTCTTTTTTGCCTTAATAAAGTATGCTACCAAGACAAAGATGGGTATCCCCAAGCTAAAGGAACTAAATGGGAATGGGAAGAGTATCAACCGGACAATGTTTCAATACCATATGTCTTCACAAATATAAGAGACTCTGACAAGAAAGAACAATTTGTGATTTCTGTTACAAAAACTAAAGCAGATTTATGTATACGTAGCATGGGGCGAATTCCAGTGGGGATAAGTGATTGTACCGTGATTTTAACTATTGAGGGGGTAAATAATATTAGTTGTACAGCTTCACATAATACATATTTTTTGTGTGGTAACTATGGATATTACCAACTACCTGTTGGTTGGTCAGGTGTGTGTTATGTAGCTTTTCTATTACCCCCTGGGTTTTTGGCACCTGCATCATATCACCGAGATTTTAAACTATTCAATGACATCATTAAAAATAGATTTAAAAGGACAATAAGTACAAAGGAGGTAGACCAAACGGACACTAGCCTGCAACAATATGTTGATTTTAATTTAGGGTTGGTCTCCTTTGTGGGTGCTGCCTTAAACAGTAGGAAAGTGAGACGATTGACTAGTGTTGTGGAAGCTGTTACTAATCAGGCAGCTCTGGCACTTGGGAATATTACCGAGGAGCTCCAAATTGCGAGGATTGTAGCGCTCCAAAATCGTATGGTACTAGATGTGATATTAGCTGATCGAGGTGGTGCATGTCGCATCATTGGTAGTAGTTGCTGCGTTTTCATTCCAGATCACTCACCTTCAGTATATGATGCAATATCTAAATTGCATAAAATTGCTGCAGAAATTCACGCAGAGACTGGTACTTGGACTTTTTCTGGATGGTTTTGGGCTCTTGTTTCCGCCTGGGGCTGGAAACTACTGACTATCCTGTGTGTAATGATTGCAATATTTTTCACTTGCTGTATCTGTATTCAGTGTAGTCCAATGTTCTGCTCCATGTGTATTACTGCTTGTATGCCTACTAAAAGAAATATTACAGAAAGGAAAGCACAACATATGTTAGATAAGGAAAAAGCTGAAACGATGAGCATAAATATACAAGATGAATATTTAGATAATCCCAGAAAGAAGAATGTCTTCAGCTAATGCTGAAAGGGTCATCTGTTGTAGTTTAGCAGCGATCAGATTAAGCATTAGCAGAAGACATCTTGTATTTAGCAACTATTGTGAACATTTCGCGGAATCCATTTTGTATTCATGGCAGCCATTTTCTCTGCCACATGCTGCCATGTGGTCGCCATGTGCTCTGACCTACCTTCCTGTTAACTACTCTTGAAAATCTGTGACAAGTTACATTTAGCATCTCCCACTTTCACACATGCCCAGTAAGGTCTGCTTCTATAATTGTACCACCTCCTTTTAGCCCCTGCGTGGGTATAAAAAGACCATGCTCTCTCAGTTCAGTGTGCTACTTCAAACATTACCGAAGGGTGCTGTTTGAACTGTGGTACTACCTCATGAGGTTTAATAAACTTTGTCTGTTATTTCAGTTTCTGTGCCAACTTCTTCCTAAATGGTCTGAGGACTTTGTGCAGAGAAGGGCGAACCCCTTGCACTAGTAGGCCTTGCTGAGGCTTACTTCAACAGCCCCATTCAAGGCCTCCCATTTATGTGCTTCCCACTCTTTCTTGGCAGAAGTTAGGCACTATTTGTAATTACTCCTGGCATAATTAACCCACACTGCATTGTTGTATTTAATGGCCTTTAACAGTACAGTTTTGGCACTGTTTAGTGTAACACCCGGAGGAGATTTTACTTGGGCTCCCCCGAAAACCTCCTTTTGGAATATTTTTTTTATATTCCTCAACTAGTTCTTAGTGCGTGGCCTAGATACCGCACCAGTGTTTCAATTTCTCAGCCAAATCTTACCACTTCTCCATTTTTTCTAGAGCCCGGCCCATAACTCTATACAACTGCTGGACAGATTCTGGAGACTGGGTGAGCTATTCCCATTTGACTCTGGGCCTATTAGGCTCCAGGCCAATACTACGATCAAATCTAGAGGGGCGCCCATCATTGGCCCCTATACGGGAAGTCCCCAATTCAAGGGACAAAGCATTTTGGTTACCATCATGCCTTACCATGACTTCCATGTCAATGACATCAGGCCATAGCCTGACATCCATACAGATATAATCAATAGTGGAAGACTCTCCCAGTCGATTGAATATATGAGACCCACACTTATCTGGGTTAGATCGCCCATTGCACGCTCAAATAGAATAGTTCAGTACAAGGGCATTCATTTGGAGCACCAGTTGTGTTGATTTCTTGATCAGATCAATTGTCAATGCAGGGATTCCCCATAACCTATCTTCCTCATAGACAAATCCATCAATGAAATTGCTTAATGGTTCAAAGAAACAATTAAAATCCCAGTAGTATATATTCCCCCCCACAGGGTAGAGAGGAAGTCAGCAAGATAACTTATCACTAAAGACTCACAACCTGTACTAACAGGTCTAGAGTACACATTGACCAAATGCAGTTCACTGGCATCAGGAAATAGGAGAGAAAGGTATTAAATGTCCTCACTAGTTGTCTCCACTTGCCTAACCAAACAGCCCATATGTGACCGCACCCAAGATGATAAGCTACCAAAGGGTCTTCCCCTTCCCCTGGCACTGCTCGTAGCAACTTTGACATATGTGGCAAACCCTTGGAACTCTATTTCAGTTGTCAACCATTTCTCTTGAAATATACAATTGTCATACTGGGTTGCAAAAGCAGCCTAGTCAGTGTTTTTTTAGTTTTCCCTTTAAACCGGCTACAATCCATGACAAAAGCCTGACAAACTGAAATGCTTTCACCAATACCTAACCACAGCTAGATTCAGTCAGTATTGTGGGAGCATCAAGTTCTCCCTTTGCTCCAACTTTGTCTTGGGGAACTTTGACTAGAGAACAATGGGTGATTGTCTGACACTTCAATACCACCACTGGAGCTATCAACCTTTGTCTGCATATCCTGGGTTAGTGGACAGGGACCAACCTTGGAGATGGAACTATCAGTCGCACCTTGCCAACTGGGATAACCCATCCTGGCTATTTGGATACTACTAACACCAGCCCGCAAACCCTACGGCATGGAATCAGACCCCACTGCCCCACCTTCCACGGTCTTGTTTAGCAGAGCATCATATATTTCAACAGTATCACCTGGCAGAGACGTGACACCTACAAGAACTACTACATAGGGACATGAAGCTGGTGGGAGATTAATTACAGGCAACTTTACTCTCCTCTGAATTCTACTGGAGAGTGGGTGGCTATTTTGGTTTGAGTAGGAGCTACCTTTGTCAGGTACAAAGTGCCGTACTTGGGCCGGCATTGCCAGGATCAGCCCGAAGGGTGGATGTATTTGGGGTCAATGCAATCTTACGTGGACCACCAGCAGTTGGCCCCACCGGTGTAGCCAATCTTGGTTTGGATGAATTAGGGGGTGATCTTTAGTCACAAATGAGCGATTTATCTCCCTCTGAGATGGGGCACCCCTACTATCCTCATGTGTTAAGGTTTATCAAGTGTAGTCTGTATCTGGAACTGATATCCATTCATTTCTGCCAGCTTGTTCTCAATAGTTGAAAGACAAGCACAAATTGGAAGTAACTGCTCTACTAATAGGTCCTTGACCCTAGAGGCAATGTCGACCAGGATAGACTTGTGCCTGTCAGATTGCACCCCCATCTGCCTGTGTGGGCTGGGACAACTTCAGGGTCAACTGGGGTGCTGCTACAGCTTTTCTTCTACCCACATTAGGTTGCCTACTCTTCCTTGTTCTCTTTATAAGTTGCTCAAAGCCAGCTGAGCAAGCGTCACTAGTGCCGCTAAGATTAATTTCACCTCAACCCACCAGGTCGGGTGGGGGGGTCGTTGTTATGTCAATCGTGTAGGGTGCATCATGATCAACTCTGTCCTCCGAGGAATCCTCAGCACGTAATGACAGTCGCCTATCTGTGAGGGCTATCACAGTGCTGATAACTCCTATAGCTCTATGGAGCATTCTTTCAATTGAGGTAGGTTTAGCAGGGGCGTATGGGCAGCTGTCCGTCAAACACTTTCCTTTTCCCCATCCTACCCTCAACTTGATCTCTTTAGACAACCCCACAAATTTGAAAAGGAATAGCCAAATTGCAAAATAACAAAAATAATGTACAGGGGCCCGCCAGAAAAGTCGGGCCCCACCAGCCAGTGAATTTGCAAAATAGGGTAGTAGTAGTTAACCAGCCCAGGATAACAAACCTTTTTAGCCATCACTGTTTCTGTAGATGAGGGCCCAAGCCAGTACAAGACTATAAACCAATCACTGAAATGGTCAATGAAGAACCTTTCCGACAAAAAATGGTGGGTGCGACCAAAGGGCTAAGGGGGTGGCCTTGCCCTGCCTCTTCCTGTCGTTGACGAGCACAGAGGGGCCCACCCTTGGCCCGGGCTAAGCCTGAAAGGCCGACCACTTGCGTCCGCACAGCAGGATACTGTCCGGTATTAATTTGCCCAAGGGCGCCAAGTTGGTGCAAGCAGAAGCTCCTGGTGTGAAGCAGTATGGACGCTGTAGTTGGCCACAGGCCTCCCGCACTCTCCATGTGACTTACGCAGCGTATACTCTCAGGTTTTAATATGGCGTCTGATGGTGCCAAATTATTGCAAGCTGTGGCTCCTGCCATGAAGCAGTATGGACACTGTAGTTGGCCTCTAGCCCCCCGCGCACTCCAGGTGACCCATACAGCGGGATGCCGTCAGGTATTAATGTGCTCGATGGCGGCAAATTGGTGCAAGCAACGGCTCCTGCTGCAAAGCAGTATGGATGCTGTAGTCTGCCTCCGGCCTCCAGCACACTCCAGGTGACCTGCGCAGCGGGATACTGTCAGGTATTAATGCGGCCGTGGCACCAAATTGGTGCAAACAGCAGCTCATACTGAGAAGCAGTATGGATGCTGTAGTCGGCCCTGGGCTCCGTGCACGCTTCCGGTGACCCGTGCATTGGGATACTGTCAGGTATTAATGTGCCCGATGGCGCAAAATTGGTGAAAGCAACAGCTCCTGCCGCAAGCAGTATGGATGCTGTAGTCAGCCCTAGCATCCCCGCACTCTCCAGGTGACCCTCACAGTGGGATACTGTCAGGTTTTAATGTGCCAGATGGCTCCAAATGGATACAAGCAGCGGCTCCTGCCACAAAGCAGTATAGATGCTGTAGTCAGCACCTGTCCCCGACGCACTCCAGGTGACTGCACAGTTGCAAAAGCCTGTCCATCATAGCAAGGCTGGCAGTCCTTGGAACGCCATCTTCGTAATGAGGCAAATAGTACCACATGATTCAATTGCTGCGTCATGATGTCTTTGTGATAGTTTTCCTGAGGCAGGCACAGTGTTTCTTTTAGCCTCCTTTTCTCCCCAAGTGTTATAGAGAATATTAAATGCCACCCCATTAATATCCAACACCTTCCTTCAATATAGGTAGATTGTAGTAGGGATCGTAAATGTTGCCCTTTTAGTGTCTAATATGTTCTCTAAATTGGTATCTGCTAGAGTGGGAATAATAGATGTCACCCCTTCAGTGCCTAAGGCCTCCTTCAAATTGGTATAATTTGGAGTGTGAATAGTAAATGTTACTTTTTTAGTGTCCAACACCTTCGCCAAATTGTGTATGTTGGAGTGGTAATAATAATGACACCCTTTAAGTGTACAAAACTTTCCCCAAAATGATTTATAGTGGAGTGGGAATAATCAATGTCACCCCTTCAATGTCCAACACCATCTCCAGTTGGTTTAGGTTGTAGAGGGAATAGTATTTTTCTTCTCTTTAGTGACCCACATCTTCTTCAGATTGGTATAGGCTGGAGTGTGAATTGTAAATGTAAGTGTTCAACACCTTTCCCACATTGGTATAGGGTCAACATTCTCCGGCTATTAGGGATCAAACTGCTACTGAGGGATATCTGTACTCTATGATTTTAGAGCTTCGATGTCAATTGGAATGACAGCTTCTGGAAAAGACAGCTCTTCAGTACTTAAAACACAGGGTTGTTCAATAGAGTATGGAGAAAGCATTGAGCAGGTCTTGGCTCAACAGATCACGGGAAAAGAATAATAGGAATCTGATTAAAAGAATTAAGGACATTGATGGTATGTTACACTATGATACTCCTCCCATCGTTGAACTTCATGCTGTCTGTTGGGCAAGTTGAACTGAATGGGTATATTCAAGGGGCTGGTCTGCTGTCTCTGGATGCAATGCAATGTAGAAAACTGGAGGAGGATATAGCTGCCTCAGATATTGAAAAAGCTATCAGGGCTTTCACTGACCGGGAAAGCTTTAGGGGAGGATGCAATCTCGATGGAATTTTACAAAGTTTTTTTACATACTATAATTCCTTTATTCCTAGTATTGGTCGCTAACATTAAGAGGGGTGTCGGCGTCATGGAATCTTACTAATATATCATTGTTTTTCTTAAGAAAGAGAAACCATCAGAAGACAGGGGATCTTATCGGCTGATCTCATTCATAAATTCAGTTGCTAAGGTTCTGGAAGCTTGCATAACGCCTTTAACTTATACTTTAGTCTTTCCGCAACAACATGGTTTTGTTGTTGGATGTGACACAACGCAGCATACTAAGGCTGCTGTGGCTAGGAATACCAGTGCCCAGCGTGGTATAATTCTGTTGAAGGCAAATAAGGCTTTTGACCCAGTATCTTGGCCCTTTCTCTGGTTGGTGCTATCCGATTGGTAGTCAGTTTATTGATTTGGTGAGGTCTCCTTACCAGCGGCCTATGGCTTGACACATTATTGATGGGTACTACTCCCCCTTTTTCAGCATTTCTCAGGTTACCCAGCAGGGATGGCCGCGGTCCCCTCTGCTTTTTGCATTGTATATATGTAACCCTATCTGCTGTATCTCTGTTATAATTGCTCGATCCCTCCTGTAATATTCAATGGTGGTGAGCTGAACGTTAGTGCATATGCTGATGGAAGGGATCTTATGGGGCTGATCATGCAAACAGAACGACTTGGGATAGTGTCCGAATATAAACTCAATCTGCAGCTCATTTCTAATTTCCAGCCTAGTCCCCTGATGTTAGGTTTAGTCAGCTCTGCATGTATCTTGGGATCAAGCTCAGCGCTAATGTGGAGTGTACTGTTCCCTTCAAACATGAACTCCTTTTGAAATCAGTAATAGTGAAAATGTGATAATGCAACCGTCTCCCAGTCAGTAATCTTGAGTTGTGTAACATCATCAAGATGAATATTTTTTATGTGTTCTGGGCAATCCCACTGAGGGTTCCTGAACACTTTTTTGGCACCTTGAAAGGGCCATAGGTAATTTTATCTGGGGCTAATGCAAGGCTATAGAGGCTATTGGATTTTTAAAACTTTTGCCCTATCAAGGTGGTTATACCCTCCTGGATTTCAAGCTGTATTGTTTGACCGCTTTTGGCTCACACCTCAAAAACACCCTTACAAATCCCAAACCCGATGGTTTGAGATTGAATCAGATTCAGATTTAGTTCATTGTTTCAGTTAATTAAATCCATAACAATTCTGACATTTTACATGATAAAAACATTCTAATATAAATAAACAATTTTAATACAGAATGTGGACTGAAAGTTAAAAAGAGAAAAGAAAACAGTTTTACATTTTAGTTTTCTTGAAATAAATAAATCTTATAAAATGTCTTGTAGTAAAAGATATGTAAGCCGGGGGTTCAAAATGTTTTAGATGGGAGACATCACTTTATTACTGTCCTGAATTTAAGATATATTATACATGCTTGCAAATCTTCCAAGGTGTGCATCCATCTGACCCACTGGAGCTTACACGATTCATCTTAAAAACTTTTTAGACGTGGGGAGAGAAATAAGTGGCCAATAGTGCCCTATGTAGTGAGCCAGTACCACAAACCATTGGTCTATGTGCAGTTAGAGTGATCTGTGTATGACCTGGGGAAGTTGATTAGACAGCCTCATTTGGTTGTACTGTTACTAGCACTACAAACCTGACCAACCCTTTTTTTGCATAGCGTGTTTCAAGAACTTTATAAATTTACAATTAAGCTGGGGGTCGTGCGGGTTGAAGCAGGCTACTATGGCTCCCCAGCAGGTCCTTATAATCTGTCGGTAAACATTCTTTTAAGGAATCTCCTTCGAAGGACTAACAGATCTGGGCAAGTACAGATTATGTGTAGTAGGTCTTCCTTTTGGCATGAACAGTGCCTACACTGCTGCAAAATGATGTTCCTCCATGATGTTCCTCTATTGGCTGAGGTTGGCAGGTTGCCTAGTCGCATTGTCATAAATTCATGTCTCAAATGCGGTGCATAGGTGGTGAAGAGATAAGCAGCAGGTTCCAATTTGGCATAGTACTTTATGGTCATCCACGATTGTGCCCGTACACTAAATTTGGCTTTATCTTCTATGAGCAAAAGCAATTTACCGGCCTTATTAGCCCCTCCTATTGCTCCTTGAGTCGTAGTTGGATAATTCAAGATTGAAGGTACTTGTTGAATGAGTGCTGGTCGTATTCAAGGGCCTGCAAAAGTGCCTCATTCCAATTACCTGCAGAGTGGCTGATTTTGTTCCAGGTTTTTACCGTCGCTGCTCTTGCGGTCAAGCCTTGCCGTACAAGACTGAATTCAAGGCGTACCTGCGCTGATGGGACGGAGTTTGGTAATTTGAAGACTCCTCTAAATAGTTTAAGCTGTGTTTTGTCTATCAGGAGCTTGTCCTAACCGTGCATTGCCACACTTGCATAGGTTAGTGTGGGAAGCAATTTAGATAAAATAACTGTTACCAGAGGACGGAGTTATGGACCGTCTTTGAATTCTTCAGTTGTTCCCAGAGTACCTGATTGCCTGGGTCAGCCTTCAGGTGTCTCACCAGCATACTTTGAGCTTTTTTAAGGAGTTGGGCTTGTTTTGATAGACGGGCCAGGGTGTTTCGCCAAATTGACCGTGATAGGTTGCCAGGAGGATGCTGGTCCAGTATTTTCAGAAGTCTTCCCAGGCGTCCATTATATGTCCATGATTTTTAAGGCTCTCCAGCATCTGCAGCTTAGCAGATAAAGATACGGCTTCTATTGCGTCAGATGACCAACATAGTATCTTCAGGCTCTATTGAACCAACTTGTACCGGAGCAGGTTCGTGCACAGGCAAGGAGGACCTAAAGGTCAGTATTTGGGAGGAATGGTCACTAGATGTGGTATATTTTATTTTAAATTGCCATACCAAGGGGATCAGGGGTAGTGTAACTAGGGTTTAATCTAAAATAGACCATAAGTTAGGGTTGTGGAAGGTGTGGCTTGGTGGGGATTCTCCTGGGACCTTCTAATTAGGACCTGTAATTTGAGGTATTCCAATAACATCACCAACTGTACTCCCTGCTGATCACGACAAGTGAAATTTGATGAAACCTGTGTCGGGACATTCAAGTAGGAGTTGTCAGCACTTAGTATTTCATTTTCCACTTATGTGTTAATTAAGTTCGAGTTGAAGTCTCCTGTCAGAATGATTTCCCAATCAGGCTGGGTCTGCCAGTAGTACGAAATATTTGCTGTTAGCCTTTTTATTGCGGCCTGTTTGCGGGAAAAGCCCGGATGTATACAGGCATTAACCAGCAACATCGGTGGCCTATTGTTAGAAGTCCAGTTGCAGAGTTTGAGCACTTGGCAGTCTTGGCCTTCTTGTGGCAGCTCTTCTATGTCCATTTTCTGGGTTAATGAGAAAATAACTACTAGACCCCCACTTGGCCTTCTGTGCAGCTTATGGTTGCGTGCATTTACTTGAAAGGATGTGAAAGCCAACAACAGAAGACTCTGTTGTAACCAAGTTTCCTGCAGTGCAATTATGCCAGGCTTTAGGTAGGGAACCTGTTTCCAATAATGATTGGGCACCTGCTATGTTCCAGGATAGGAGCCTTAGATGTTTCTGAGCAGGACATGCCTGTGACGGTTGTGGTTCTCATGCAAGGTGAGGAGCAATAAGGGCCACCTGCAGCCACTCCCATCTAGCTTTGGCTAATTATGTTTGCATTTTTGTTGGTTGGATTCTTTGGTTACTTGGAAGAGTGGGAAAAACACTTAGGGCACCCCTGAAGACCGTTGTGGGTTGTTCATCCGCTACCATGGAAGCCTTAGAGCTTAGAAGCGGAATTGGGTATTTGTCCAAATCTGGCCTGGTTATAGAGATCCCCCAGGTCTCGAAGCGTAATGCAAATGCCAGAATGTGATCTATTATTTCTGCTGATTCCCAGGTTGTTAGTGTGGCTTCTGGTTGGTTGTTGTCCTTGGCTGGTTGAAATTCTACAGATGTTAGTTCTGTGGAGAACAAGGTGTTGAGCTCTGGAATTGCTTTGAGGAGCCTCACGATGTTCCCTCTATTCAGAATGTCATGGTTCCCCTGAGAGGTATAGTGTGGTTGAAACCGCAGTTTGAGGGGAAATCCCTCATACTTTGATGTTAGTGATTGCCGTGACACTGCATTGTGTGCAAGTACCATTCTTGGTGTTTTGTGGCATACAGGTGAGCGAGGACAAGGCTTGGAGCTTTCTGAGATGAACACCCTATCAGGTGTTGGTGAAACTTGGAGTGGATGGCTTCGATTCCAGTTGAGGGAAGTGGCTGTGTGCAAGGTTGTGTCTTGTCTAGGTGGGGTAACTAGTTTTGCCACAAAAGAGCGGCCATGGATTCCTGCGTTCACTATTAGTCTGCTGTTTGAAAGAGGGCCCGATACTTGTATAGCTGTGTTCATTCTTGGGGCATCTGTAATGGCGGGTTGGAACCCTTGGCCAGATGTGTAGCCAGGAGCCAGTGGATTTAGGATTTTTGAGCTGGCATTGGCTTGTTTCGACATGTGTCCCTCCCAAGAGGAGAGAACTGTGTCATATGGTTGTAATTACATCACTTTGCTAATGACAAGAGGCTAAGGAAGATGTGGTAACCTGAGGTGATTTTTACCCCTGCTGTGGTCTGTGATTAATTGAATTCTGTTGGTCCGGTTAGGCCTGGATGAGATAGTGAGATATATATTGCCCTTTTACGGCTGAGCCGGGTTGATTGTCAATGTTGTCTTGGGCTTTGATCCTATGTTTTAGGGTTGTTCCGTGTGGTTGCAAGGCTGTTGCACCCTGAGCCTGGGGGGTGGACTGGTGATGTCCTGTTCTTGTTCTTAATCTGGTTAGTATTGGAGACGATGGTGTCATCTAGCATTGACACCGACATGGATCAATCTGCCTGATCAGTTAGGCTACTGCAGTCCTGGATGCTGGTGTCTATTAGCCTTTTTTGGGGCTATGTTGGCAGGTTGTTCAGCAAATATAGGATATATTATTTTACCCGCCCTGTCCTCGTGGTCAGTTTGATTCTGCCTTGCTTTCCTTAAGCGTTTGCATTGTCTTTTCACTAATTTTGGGTAGGAGGTTTTGTTGCTGATGCAGATTGGCGTTTCCGATATAGCTTCCTTGAGAGATTACTCAGGGGCATGGTTGGTCTGAGTAGTGGATATTTGTGAGCCACAGATCAACTTGTGTTGGATGGAGTTCACCTCATGTTTTTGGGGAGAGCTTGCAGTTGACGGTCTCATTATTTCTTCCTGATTTCTGATGGGCTGCAGCGATTTTAAGATATTCAACAGAATGTCTGGAAGAAGAACTAATTTGTCAATGATTGGGCAGCAAGCACATTGGTCTTGGTTCAGGGTGTTGCCTGCCTGTGATTTCATTATTAAAGATGTAAGGGGTTAAATGTGTTGGTTTATTCCTGCAATTTGCTCAGCCATTAAGTTCATGATGTCAATCTGTGTGTCCAGCATGTCCGACTTAAAATTTAAGACTTCATTAGATGATTGCAGGGTTGCGAATAGACTGTTCCACCACAGCAGCACGACTGGATATTTCCCTGTAGATTGGTTGTGCTTCATCAGAGGGGGTGAGGTTTGCTGAAGATTTTGTAGACACGCCTTGTTGCTGTCCTGCCTGGGTGTGCCCTGCCTTGGGTGGTGAGCTGTAGGGATCCTTGTGTCAGGGGAAGACTGCGTGTCCCTTGGCGGGGTTATTTCCAGAGTGCAGTCCCCTTTGACAGGTTTTGATGATAGTGAGGCCATCATAATTTTGCATACACTATGAGATTGAACTGCCAGCTTTTGAATAATGTTGTCTGGTACTGGATTTCCCGAGTGGTTTGAAGGGTGAATGTCCTCAATATGGATGGTTTTAACTTCCAATACCTGTAGCAAGTCGGCGTTGTTTGAAAGGGAAAAAGAACAGGACCAAAGTTTGTCTATGTGCGGGCTATGCAAGGCCTTCTTGACTAGATTTGTCGCTGAAAGATTGGTAGCTGTGGGAGCCTGAGCTATACCATGTGTTGAAGAGAGTAAATACATATCTTCATTTTGTTATGAAAGACTGGTGGACTTGAGCTACAGCTGCTAAAGTTTTTGCAGAACCAGAGGTGGCATGATTGGGTGGTATGAAGTCTTGTTTCGACGCTAGTAGATTTATTGGTTTAAGGGGTGACATTACCATTTGATGTGAGCCACTTACACCACTTGTTTCCAGTGTGGTGCTCCTCTTGATTGGGATAATAGGGCTAGGAAGGGCTGAGGCATCATCTGGAATTTTATATATAGAGGCCATTGGATCCTTCAAGAAGGGGAACAGCTTTGGTGTTCCAGTCCTTGGGGGCAGTGAGGGTTGCAACTGAGTGGTGTTGTTCACAAATGTCCGTTTGCAGCACACTGGAAGGAGCTTCAAGGTGAACATCTTCCGTGGCTTATTTGCAATTTGTGTCCGATTCTTGCCGGATCTCATGTTCCTACTCTTGTGCTCTACTGATGAGATTTCAGAGTTGTTTAAAATGGCCATGTGTTTAAAATGGCAACGTGTTATTGTTTTAAGCACCTGCTGCTTGTGTAGATCAAAATTGGATTGAATTGAACAGGTCTGAGGAGGTCTGAAGAGGTGAAGGTGAAAATCAGAGGGGAAGAGCCACATCCGACCACAAGTCGCAGCAAGACCTAGCTCGGCCGCTTCCGTGGCACGGGGCTCAACCTACCTATAGGGGGCCTAATGCCACTCGTACACTGCTGGGTCACCTTGGCTGCAGCCTGATTTTGCTTTTGCTTTTGCTGCTGCTATTATTGTACTGCTCAGTGAGGTGAGGTGCTTGGTGATTGTACCAGGTATTGTGCCGCGAAGCAACAATGTTTATTGATAGAAGTAGTTGCTCTCCCAGCTCTTTTGGATATCCCAGATCTACACTTTGTCTAAGGCCCTCATTATGAACATGGCGGTAAACACCGCACCGCCGGTGGTGGCGGTAACTACCACCAACAGGCTGGCAGTCCGGACCGCCAAATAAAGGAGCACATGAGAAACAGCCAGCGTGAAATCCACACACTGCCAGCACAGGAGTGCCGACAGCGACCGAAGAGGCCACCCACGGGCCGACGGAAAGGCCCCACCCACCCAACAAATAATGAAGCACAAGACCGCCGTCAGTTCCGGGGTGGAAACAAACCAAATAAAAGGAAACACTCACCGTAGGCACACATAACAAGCCGAGGCAGACATGGAGAAAGAATTGGAAATAATGCCAGCGCTGCTCCTTGCAATATACCTCAACGGCAGTGACCGCTGACGAAGATGACGACGGCAAGTACTGCGAGCTACTAAACAAGGGAAGAATGGGCACAGTTACACACCCACCGACCCCACCCACGCTGCAACGCACCCCCAACCCCTCACACCATCACAAGCCATACACACCAGAACAAGAGGTACTTACCCGACACAAGGCCAATAAAAGCTGCCCAAAGTACTAACATGTGCACACCACACCCCCACAATGAAACAATGAACCACTTATACATAATGTGCCAACAGCACCACTGGGCACACAAACGTTATGACAATAGTAATATAGGAATGTCCAAAAAGGCCTTTGGCCAGTCCATGATAAATAGGCTTAAGGGCTCAAATGGGCCAGAATTTACTCCCACATGTGCCCATGGCACTCCACCATAAAGGGACAACAATGGAGCAGCCAGGAACCTCAGGGAACAGTGGCAGGAGGCATTGGGGGTGGGGACTTATCTCTGGGAGGGGGGGCTTGGGCTTACATTTGGGAGGTGGAGGGGGCTTGGGTTTGCTCTTGGAAGGTGGGGGAGTGGGCTTGGACCGGGGGTGGCAGATGGACCTGAGTCATCACAGGGCTTCGTCCTCTCTGGGGAAGGGGCACAGGAATGGGAAGGGCAGACTGTGGTAGACTTGGCGTGGAAGCAGTGGACAGGGCAAGGTGGTGGGTATGTTTAGGGAAAAGACGGGGTGGGCCAGTAGGTTCGAACAGGTCAACACAGGACAGGAAAAGATTTTATGGGGCAGTTGGGGTGGATTTGGAGGAAGGTGTGGGAGTGGAGGTAGAGGCAGTGCATGTGACTGTTGTAGGTGTGCTGGACGTGGATGCAGGTGCCTGTGCAGTATGCTGAGGTGCAGCGGATGTGTGTTGGGTGGGTGTTTGGGAACGTATGAGTGTCTTGGGAGGAGGGGTGGTAGACGCAGTGGACAAGACAGGCTGCCAGTGTAAATGGATGTTGTCTGAGTGTCTGCAGGTCTGGTGAGTGTGTCAGTCAATGTTATTGTGGTGAATGCAGGTGTGGTGTCTGGGGTGGATGACTGGATGTCTGCTGTCGTGGTGACTGCAAGAATGGGGCCAGCAACAGAGACTGAGGGTGCAGTGCTTGTGGGTGTGCATGTTGAGGTGACAGACAGGGAGGCAGGAGAGGTGGACACACTGGGGGAAGTGGATGCTGTTGTGTGTGCGTCTGTATGTTGGCTGTGTGTATGCCTGTGATGGGGAGTGTGGTGTTTGTGTTTCTCTGTGTGTTTCTTGTGTGTTGAGGGGTGTGCATGGCTGTCTGAATGTGTGCATGAGATGGGTGAAGGGAGTGGGATGCTGGAAGGGGCAGAGGTGGTTGGAGGGGGGACGGAAAGACCAGGGACACTGGCTGCCATCAAAGAGGAGGCCAGAGCCTGAAAAGATCTCTGTAGGCCAGACATGGCACCGTGAATGCCTTCCAGTTATGCATTGCTGCATCTGGGATGCAAGTCCCTGGATGGCATTCACGATGGTTGTCTGCCCTACAGAGATGAACCTCAGGAGGTCAATAGCCTCCTTTGTGAGAGTAGCAGGGCTGACTGGGGGAGGGGATGAGGTGCTTGGGGCGAAGGAGACGCCCACCCTTCTGGGTGAGTGGGCACAAGCAACTGGGTGGGTAGAAACTGGGAAGGCGGTGATGGTATGGGAGGTGGCGGAAGATGACACAGAATGGGTGGGCACACTAGGGTCTGCCACCACCGGGGAGCTGCAATCAGAGGAGGTATCAGAGTCACTACCGCCAGTGGTAGTAGCCTCCCCCATGGTACTCCCCTCGCCCTCCAACCCACTGGTTCCCTTGGTGTCGGTAGACTCTGCCTCCTTGGAACCGTAGGCCGTTGCATCCCCACTCTCCGGTGCCACTGCTACCTCACCAGATGATGCTGATGTACACAAACAACACAAGAGTACAGGGGTGGGGAGACAAAACATGAAAGATATCTGTAAATACCTGAATGGGTGTACAAACTTGGTGCACAAATGCTCCCACCCAGCTTACAAACCTACACGCAGCACCTACAACTATAGTCGTGCCTATGCCCCTGACTAGTGGCCACTACCCTAACATCCAACTCTTCTCCCACATGACACAAGGACCTGATGAACTGTCAGACCTGCCCCAATTCATATCAGTGCCCATGGGTGCAGGACTGCAGGTAGACACCTGTCGAAGTTCCTGGCACTAGACAGCACACATACCACAGCACCCTCAGACATCCATCTAAGAGTCAGCCTTCAAGCACCAATCCAATTCTGGATATGCCACTGCCTTAATGCGGCACATTAGGGGCGTCAGGGTCCGACGGGCACCTCTTCCTCATTGGGAGGACATCCCTAGCTGGGCCTCGCAGGTGCCGCAGGTCCTCCCACCGCTTCCTGCAGTGGGTGCTCCCCGGTTGTAGACCCCCCAGGGTCCACACCTCCCTGGCGATGGCCTGCCAGAGTGGAGTGCCCTCTTCTGATGGGCGCTGACCTGTATGGGACACACAGAAAATGAAAACAGAGTTCAGGATATGGCCATGTGATACCGCTGACTATACATCCCCTATGGAGCGGACACTTCACAAGATCATATCACCACCACACTCACGGTACATGCCACACAATCTACACCTGTGCCGGTACATATCGACCACAAATGCATACAGGCATACGCTACCATCACACACATCCGTGCAAGGCAACCGCCTACTCAGCTATACCTCTGGTCGCCCATATAACTTGGCATACAGGGGTAGGACCCTGTCCACCAGCTTCTCCAGCTCCTCCATGGTGAAGGCTGGGACCCTTTCCCCTGTGACTCATGCCATTTGAGTAACCAGTGTCAGGACACAGCAGCACACTCAGTGGAGTACTTCCAAGCACGGGATCTGAGATTCAAGTGAAATTGGGGTGACGACATGACGTATGCTCCACGGAGGTGTGCACCGTCACCGCTGGCGGTGATCATGATAGGCCCAGGTTCCCCATTGGCAACCATGTTAAACAATGAATGGGTGCACGGCAGTGAACCCCGCCTTACGGCATTACAACAACCGCCAGCGGAATGAGATCACTTCCACTCCTTCATATCTGGATGGCAGGGGGCTGCCATTTTGATAGCACCACGTAGATATTCCCATGTCATGGGCCCCATTCAGGCCCTATGAACCCCAGCCCTTAGTCACATGCCCACATGAGTGTTTGTTCCCAACATCAGTCCAGAGGTATCACTGCATACATGTCCCTACAGTTGTACATAATACATCGCTTGTGTGTGTGTAACCTACACATTTTACAGCAGTTATTCATAGACAACAGGTTTTGCATGTGTATGTGTGTCCCTTGCATGGGTTATTTCCTCCCCCTAGTTACAGACCCATGTGGCGAGGGAGGGCCCCATCTGTGTACAGACCTCTTGTTGATTTGGAGACCATGGTGGTACATCACATCATTGTCACCTACAGACTCAATCGTATAACAATCCATGACCTATGTGCATTACTTGATCCTGTACTGAGACCGGCTAATCGGAATCAGCACGCCATCCCTACTGAAGTGCAAGTGCTCTCTGTACTCCATTTCTTGGCTACGGGCTCATTTCAGGTGACAGTGGGCATGGTTGCAGGGTTCTCACAGCCAATGTTTAGCCTCATCCTGTCCAAATTCCTGGATGCATTTGTACTACACCTGCAGACATATGTAAAGTTTCCCAAAAGGGCTGAACTCCCTGCCATCAAGTCAGACTTTTATGCCTTTGCTAACATTCCCCATGTGATAGGTGCCATTGATGGCACCCACATAGCTCTCATCTCCCCAAGAGTAAATGAACAGGTGTACAGAAACAGGAAGAACTTCCATTCAATGAACATACAATTGGTGTGTACTGCAGACCAGTACATTTCACATGTGAATGCCATGTTTCCAGGATCAGTCCATGATTCATTTGTCCTAAGATACAGCAGTGTACCACACATGATGGATCAACTACAAGGGGACAGAGGGTGGCTCATAGGTAAGTGTGTATGACACTGGATCAGTACATAGCTAACAGCCAAGGTTGTCTGCAAGTAATGGCAGTTTGTTACAGTCCTGTTTCCAGCACTTTTGCAGGTGATTCTGGCTACCCCAACATGCAATGGCTCCTGACACCCGGGAGGAATCCCAGGACAGATGCAGAGAGGAATTACAATGAGGCCCATGGACGTAATAGGAGGGTGATAGAGAGCACTATAGGTCTCCTGAAGGCTAGATGTTGTTGCTTCCATCTCTGTGGGGTGTGGCCTGCTGCATGCTGCACAACGTGGCTGTGAGGAAACGATCCCCCTACTAGAGGAGGAGGGTGCTGTATATCCAGACCTGCTTCCTCTGAGAGGGGATGAAAGTGATGGTGAGGATGACGAGGGGGAAGATGTCCACTCTAGAAACCAGCTGATCCAACTATACTTCCAGTGACTATGAGGTAATGTTAACTGATGATGTTGTCTGCACTGCATAATGTCTGTCTGACTTATTCATTATGGGGATTTGGGAACTGTAGTCATTGACACTGTTACCTGAAGACTAAGGTGGCATGTGCCATGGAAACAAACCTGGTGAACACTAATGTTTATTCCAGACAATGTTGTGTGTGGGGTGCCATTCCTGCAATAAAGGTCTGATTATGAAATTGACTGACAAATGCATTCACATTTACAATTGATTCAACAACAGGGCACATACGGATTGGTGTACATGTGTTTTATTTGGTTTCATAAATGCATTGGTGTGCTTTACAGAGATAGGGAGTGGGCTAATGGTGGATGTCCATACCAGGTTCATGGGCTCAGCGATTGGTGGCAGTGGGTATAGGGCCATCTGTCCCTTGCAAGGTGTTGAATTGCTATTGTCGGGTGAGGATGGTGGCACAGTGGCACCCTTGGCAGACAGTTCATGTCAGAGTCACTTCTTAGTGGGGGCCTTGGTCTTGGCAGGTGTACCTGTGCCATATCTGGGTCTGAGGGACCGTTTCAGTGTCTGGTGCTGGGCTGCAGGGGTAGGGGTGCTGGTCTCCTGTGTGTCCTCTGCCAGTGCCACCTGTCCAGTTGCTGCTGATGTTAAGGGCTGGTCGGTGTCCTGGGCAGTGATAGGAGTTTGCAGGTTTGTGGGGGACTCAGGCTGGGTTGGGTAGGGCAGCTGCAATAGTGGCCATGGTGGCATTAAGTTGTTTCTATTGCTCCATGGTCTCTTGATGTTGGGCTATCTGCAGCCTATGACTCTGTTCCAGGGTGGCCAGGATCTTGCCCATCCTGTATGGTGGCATTCTCCCAGAACCTCAGAGATCACCTCCTGGGCTGCATCATCCATCCTTTGGACTCCCCCCCTGGGCCACTGATACCCTCCCACTGGGCCTAGCCCCCTGTGCCTGTGTCCCTTGCACAAGGTTGGCAGTACCACTTGCACTGGGGCTATCGTCATCCTGCCTGTTAGTAGGTGGAGGCTCTGGCCTCTGTACTTGTGTTCCACCAGTCTGTGGCCTGGAGACCCTGGTGTGGGATCGTTTGGCCAGAGCTGTTGTTGGTGGCTGGGTGGTAGGGGTGTCAGTGGTGTCCTGGGTGGGGCTGCTGAAGGGTGACAGTCCAGGACTGTGTGACAGGTCAGGGTATTCCTCACTGTCCACACTTCCTTCTGGAGAGTGTCCTGAGTGGGGTCTCTTTCTCCATGTGGGGGGCTGGCACTCCTTGGCCTTTCTGTCAGTGTGGGATGGGTAGTACCGCCTGTGGGGGGGAAAGGACATGTATGTTACATGTTCAAATTTGTATAAGGATGCACAGCTCTTCCCTATATTGTGCTGTTTATTTCCCTGTTGGGCCATGCAGGGACCTATTGTGGGGTTGCCATTGGATTTGGCATGGGATGTGGAGGTGCATTGTGGGTGTTGTAGTGCCATTGTGATTCCTTGCAGAGGTAGGTGGCTGTGCCCAGGGGAGGGGTGTGTGCCTGTTGGTGGGTTTGTGGGCATGCAGGCTGACTGGATGTAGTGACTGTGGCCTAGGGAGGGTAGAGATCCTGGTGGTGGTTGGAGGGGTGGGGTGTTACATGCATTACTTACCCGAGTCCATTCCTCAGTGAGTCCAGTGAGGCCCTGAGGGTGCAGGGTGGCCAGTACCTTTTCCTCCCAGTCAGTGTAGTTGGGGGTGTAGGTGGGGGTCCTCCCCCAGTCTTCTGGACTGCAATGTTGTGCCTGGTTGCCATCGTCCTCACCTTCCCGCGCAGGTCATTCCATCTCTTGTGGATGTCATCTCTCGTGCGTGGATGTTTTCCCACTGCGTTGACCTTGTTTACTATTGTCCGCCATAACCCCATCTTCCACGTGATGGGTATCTGCTGGACCTGTTCCACGAAGATTTGTGGCTCAACCTTGAGTATTTCGTCCACCATTGTTCTTAGCTCTCTATCTGTAAAGCGGGGATGCTTAGGAGGTGCCATGGCGTGTGTTGTGAGTGTTGTGTGGATATTGGTGAGGGTGCTTGTTAGAAATGGGGTCTTTGGTTGACAGTAAGGTTACCCCCTGTCCAAGCAAGGACCCTCACTCTAGTCAGGGTAAGTCACACACAATCCAAATTATCCTGTGCCCACCCTCTGGTAGCTTGGCACTGAGCAGTCAGGCTTTGCTTAGAAGGCAATGTGTAAGGTATTTGTGCAATAAATCATACAACAACACAATATAGCACCTCAAAAATATACCACACAGTATTTAGAAAAATATCTAATATTTATCTGGATATTTGCAGGTCAAAACGATCAAAGATGCAACAAGTAAATGTAGAGATATCACTGAAAAGTGATATAAAGGCCCTCATTACAACATTGGCAGTAAATCCTGCTTACCGCCGCGCAGAAGACCACCAACACACCGCTGCGGCGGCGGAATTCTGCTACAGCTATTACGACCCACAGCTCGGAATCCGCCATAATCCAGACACCAAAACAAGTACACCACACCAAAGGTCAGTGAATACAAAACCTCCACTGTCACGCCAACAGGAATACGCCCACACTATCACAACCCACGAATCAACGCGGCAGTCTTTCAACTGCGGTAATCCATTGGCGGTACACACCGCTCAAAATACACACACACTTACAAAACACAACCACATTGGACAATTTGAAATACACACACCTGATACACATACACACACCACTCCCACACACCCACTCCAATATAAAACACACACCCACATCACCCCCAAACCGTTACTACCAAAAAAACGAAAGAAGACCAGAGAGAGACACCACTACAAACAACACCAGCATCCACAGACACACAACACCATCACTTACCTAACATCCGCGCACCTCAAACAACCCACAACAACACATCCCCTCACACATCACAACACACACCACCTCACACATCACCCACACCACATCATGGCACCGCAAAGACACCCCAGGTTCTCAGAGGAGGAGCTCAGGGTCATGGTGGAGGAAATCGTTTGGGTAGAGCCACAGCTATTCAGTGCATTGCTAGGAAGATGGAGCTATGGCGCAGAATCGTCGACAGGGTCAGCGCAGTGGGACAGCATCCACGAACTAGGGATGACATCAGGAAGAGGTAGAATGACCTAAAGGGGAAGGTGCGTTCCGTGGTCTCCAGACACCAGATAGCAGTACAGAGGACTGGCGGTGGACCCCCACCTCCTCCCCCACAACTAACAACATGGGAGGAGCAAGTCTTGGCAATGCTGCATCCTGAGGGCCTCGCAGGAGTAGCAGGAGGAGTGGACTCTGCTAAGTCAATTCTTAACTACCTTATCCCCCCCACCCTACCTGCATGCCATCACATACCCCCACCCTCACCTCATCACTCCAACACCTCACATATGTCCCACTATCACAACCCACCCATCCCAACACCAAGCCCTGCATGCAACACCAAAGCATGGACACCCATCACCAAAGCATGTCCACTACAGATACCCACACAGTCCCAAAACAAAATATCACACAAGGACCTAGACAAGAATGCAAGCACTGGAGTACAGGGTCACTCACCCATTGCACACGATGGCACACACAGATGCAAAAATCATGCCTTCACAACGTGCAGGACCTCTACCCAACGTCACTGGACAGGATGTTCCAGACATATCCTGTCCCCCCACAGAAGAGGCCAACAATGGTGACAGCAGCTCTGCACAACTGGATCAAGATGACCATCCCAGCCCATCTGGGACCTCGGGACAGTCGGTTACCCTGACACTGTCACAAGCCACAACAGAGCCTCCCCCCTCAGGAAACACCAGCACAGCTCCCACCCAGCAGGCCCATCCCTCTGTCCCCAGGACACGTCAATCAGCAGTGTGTCCACCACTACAGGGAACCCAGGCAAACCCACCAACCCAAGAAAATCAGGGACTTGGGGGCAGTGGCAGTAGTCACACGGTTCAGGGGACAGAGAAACAGGATAACAGGGGAACTGGGAGGACTGCTGTGCGACAGGGGGAGGATAGGCACAGGGAACCCACTCTCCACGAGGCCCTCTCCAACATCATGGGAGCGTACCATCATTCCCAGGAGACAATGGCAATGGTACTGGCCAACTTTCAGAAGACCCAGCGGCTGCAGGAGGAACACTACCTGAGGATCAGGGAGGAACTGAAGTCCATTAAGACCACCCTGGTCACCATTGCAAGGGTGCTGCAGGACCTTGTCAACACCAGGACGGACACTGTGGCACAACAAGGGGACCCTGACACTAGTCTGGATGATAAACAGCCCTCCACTTCTGCCGGTGCTAGTGGACAGGACGCACCGCCACAGGACCACAACACCAGCACCCCACCCCCTGCAGATGGAGAGCCACCCCGCAAACGGTCCCTGAGATCCAGGAACAAGACAGAGAACATTGCCAAGAGCCCCGCCAAGAAATGATACCTCCCTGAATGTCATCCTTCTGTCCCACTTTGTCACCCTGTCCATCCTTCAACTGCCCTTGCTCCACTTCCTATGCCCCTTTGGACAATGCACCTGTGAAACAAATAGACTGGACATTCCTCCACCATCACCCCTGCCCATTTTACAACCCCCTCCACTTATTTGCACAGAAATAAACACACTTATGTCACAAAACAATCTGGAGTCAGTCTGTGCTTTCACAAATGTGTAATTGCAATAACTATTGAATATAGCAATATCAATTTAATTGTCCACATACCAATAAAACACAGCTGTAGGGCTGGAGGAAATATAGCAGAGGCCACAAAGTGGGAACCACATCTGATAAATGGAAAGGCAAAGTGACAAGTCAGGGTCCATTCACTGAGTGTAAATGACAGACTTATGATAGGTCAAACAATAGTATGAGATTTGTGAGGCAGTGACATCTTCTTACCTGTGTCTCACTGGAAGTATTGCTGGATAACGTTGTTTCTGTTGTCGATATCCTCTTCTTCTGCCTCCTCTTCTTCACTGTCCACAGGCACCACAGCTGCCACAAGACCTCCAGCTGGACCATCCTCCTGCAGAAAAGGCACCTGTCGTCGCAAAGCCAGGTTGTGCAGCATATAGCAGGCCACGTTGATCTGGGACACCTTCTTTGGTGAGTAGTAGAGAGAACCACCTGTCATATGGAGGCCGAAGGTCCATTCGATCACCCTCCTAGTTCGCCCATGTGCCTCACTGTAGCGTTCCTCTGCCCTTGTCCTGGGATTTCTCACTGGGGTCAGTAGCCATGACAGGTTGGGGTAACCAGAATCACCTGCAAATGGCGAGGGACAACTGTTAGACACACACTAACCCTTAGGGACAACCCCATACCCAGACAACTATTCACACTGTATAGGGTCCTTGGCTTCACCTATTTGCCACCCACGGTGCCTCTGGAGTTGCCCCATCACATAAGGGATGCTGCTATTCCTCAGAATGTAAGTATAATGCACTGAGCCAGGAAACTTGTCATTCACATGGAAAATGTACTGGTTGGCCAAACACACCATCTGCACATTCATGGAATGGTAGCTCTTCTGGTTTCTGTACACCTGTTCACTCCTGCCACATGTGTCCCATCAATGGCACCTATGATGTTGGGGATATGTCCCAGGGCATAGAAGTCACCTTTCACTGTAGGCAAATCCTCCACCTGATGGAAAACGATGTAGCTGTACATGTGATTCAGCAGGGCAGACAACACTCTGGACAGCACGTTAGAGAACATTGGCTGGGACATCCCTCATGCAATGGCAACTGTTGTTTGAAAAGACCCACTTGCCACGAAATGGAGTACTGACAGGACCTGCACTAGAGGGGGGATCCCTGTGGGATGGCGGATAGCTGACATCAGGTCGGGCTCCAACTAGGCACACAGTTCATGGATTGTTGCACGATCAAGTCTGTAGGTGACTATTACGTGTCTCTCTTCCATTGTCGACAGGTCCACCAGCGGTCTGTACACCAGAGGATGCCGCCATCTCATCGCCTGCCCCAGCGGACGTGCCCTATGGAGGAGAACAGCAAGCAGAGAGTCAGCCAACACTGAGGTATCCCAAAATGTCCATTGCACACATTTAATAATCCGCAATGTGCCTGTTACTGTATGTATGCAAGGCCTACATTGGTGTGACACAGTTAACATTAATGCCATGGGGATATGAGATAACTGCGCTGGCGTTCTACACCAGCGTGGTAGGCGGTTGAAAACCGGGGCGCAATCCTCCATTGGTTAACATTGGACCCTATGGGTCCCAGGAGCCAATGACGATGTATGCCGGCGGTGATGGTACGCACCGCCGCGGACATGACCGCCATTTTCTCTCTGTTCACTCACTTGTTACCTGACCTTCAACAGGAGAGGACCTACACTGCAAGTGCTGCTGTGACCTCAGTCTGGAAGCGACAATGGCTCATGTGTCTGGGGAAAGGGCCCCTGCCTTCACTTCGGAGGAGTTGGCGAAACTAGTGGATGGGGTCCTCCCCCAATACACACAACTGTACAGTCTTCCAGCCAAATAGGTGAGTACACTGTGAGCATGCTGAATGGGCAATGCCTGCTTTGAGTTCTTTCGCTGGTAGAAACGGGGGGGGCTGAGGCCTGCGTGAGCAGACAGTGAGTGTATGTGCGTCAGGGCAAGGGTGGGAACGTGGGCCAATGAGTATGATGGTCCGGACGGGTAAAGATTTTCAATTTCCCCAGTACTATTCCTCTAGGTCAGCGCCCACCAGCAGAAGGATATTTGGCGTGCCATCGCCAAGGACATCCGGACCCTGGGGGTCCACCACAGACGGAGCACTCACTGCAAGAAAAGATGGGAGGACCTTCGCCGCTGGAGCAAGAAGACGGCAGAGGCCCAGCTGGGGATGGTCTTCCAACGTGGAAGGGGTGCCCGTCGCACCATGACCCCCCTGATGTTCCGGATACTGGCGGTGGCCTATCCGGAGTTGGATGGGCTCTTGAGGGCATCACAGCAGCCACAAGGGGGTGAGTACAGTTACATTCATCTCACTCTGCGTGCATTAAAAGGTGTCTGGGTGGGGGAGGTGGACTGTGGGTTCCCCTAGGCCAGGGCGAGCTTGGTAGGCAAGGTCCCTTGTGAGGCAGGTTCAGTGGAACCCCAACCCCACTAGTGGTTAGTGCCATCTACACCTAGTCAGGCTCCTGTGACTTCCATGTGTGCAGCAATCAGGCTTAGGCCTTGTACCCCATGGGCATGTGAATAATCTAGGAACTATAAGTGCATGGCGTAGTGCAGAGGGCTGCTGTGTCTGTAGTGTCCACCAACGGTAGTGGTGTTGCATGCACTGAACATGGTCTTTCTTCTGTCTTTCCCCCCCTTTTTGTGGTCTCCCTGTTCTTGTGTGCAATAGCATCATCAGGCGGAGGAGCAGTGGCACCAGAGCAGGAGGGAGCTGCATCCCACTTGGCCCCGGAGGGCGAAACAACGGAGTCTGAAGCCACCAGTGGGACCGAGGGCGAGGGGAGCTCCACGGCGGGGACAGTAACAGAGACCACCGACAGCGACTCCTCCTCTGATGGGAGCTCCATTGCGGTGGCGGGCCCCTCTGTGCCCACTGCATCAACAGGTTGTTCTGGTTTCCTACTTATCTCGTATCAGAGCTTACAGAACATATCTGGAATGCACTTCTGAGTTCAAAGAAGACCTTTATTGTTGTTAATTCTTCCCCACCCACAAGTTCGTGAGAGATGAATTAATAGATTTCAAGCACACTTTCAAATGAGTAAAAGTATTGCAACAATGAAAACAAAATATATCACAGTACTTCTCAGTTGCAATGTACACAGCAGGTTATATTTATAAGATATTGATAAGATATTGAATGCAAAGCAAAACAAATACTTCACCGTGTGAGAAACTATTTACAGCTTCATCTTTCTGGGGTCTGCAAGTTGATGACTCCGGTCAACTGCGAGAAAGAGATTATCTACCCACATGGGAGACTGGCAACTGGCACCAAGTTCCAGCCCGAAGTCAAGCAGATTCTAATCTAAATCTCTGAAGCCCCGAGTCATCCCTACAAAAGCGTGCCCGCTCCTCTCAGACCTGGGAAAACTATGCAAGCCTTTGGAGACTGGCCAGATCTCCTAGACTCCTCCTCTTCCCAAGCCTGAGCAGAAAGGAAAACACCAAATGTACCCTCTCTTATCAGGTCTAGTCTAGTGTGAAGAAAACATCTTGGTTCATCTTGTGGAAAAACATAGCTTGGAAAAATACAGACATCTGGGATGTTTCAACTGCAATGTCTAACTCCACGTTAAAGGCAATAGGCAGCTAACCTAAATATCAAATGTAATGTCTAATGTCATGTTCTAATATCATGTCAAAGCCAATAGGCAGCTGAACCGAATATCAAATGTAATGTCTAATATCATGTCAAAGCCAATAGGCAGCTGAGCTGAATATAAAATGTGATGTCTAATATCATGTCAAAGCCAATAGGCAGCTGAGCTGAATACAAAATGCAATGTATAATATCATGTCAAAGCCAATAGGCACCTAAACTGAACAAAACATACAATGTGCTACTGGTGAACATTGAGCAACTAATATGCGCAGTGGTGAAACACAAAGTCATTGGTCAAACATCATTAATAGCATCACACAGGTACCGCCACCACTCCGCCTACCAGCACAGCCCTCCCAGCAGCCCCTCAGCGTGTGTCCTGTGCCCGCTCACCCCGGAGGGTGGGCATCTCCTTTGCCCCAGGCACCTCAGGCCCTGCCCCAGTCAGCCCTGCTGCCCTCAGTGAGGAGGCTATTGACCTCCTGAGATCCCTCACTGTTGGGCTGGCTGCCATTGAGAATGCCATCCAGAGTGTTGAGAGGCATTTGCAACAAACAAATGCATACCTGGAGGGCATTCATTCTCACCAGGCAGCCCAACAGCGAGCATTTCAGGCTCTGGCCTCAGCACTGATGGCAGCCATTGTCCCTGTGTCCAGCCTCCCCCCTCCAACCTCCTCCACCCAGACCCAATCCCCTGTACCTCAGCCTATCCCAAGCATACCATCAGACCAGCATGCACACACATCAACAGACAAAAGTGGCTCAGGCAAACATAAGCACCACTCCTCCCACAGGCACTCACACAAGCACCATACCCATGCACACATACCAACATCCACTGCCTCCACTGTGTCCCCCTCCTCCATGTCTCCCTCCTCCCTCCCAGTCTCGTCTCTACTTACACCTGCATGCACTACATCTTCAGCCACTACCTCCATCACCAGCACGCCCATCACCACACACTGCTCACGTGCACTCACCACCCCCACTACCATTCACACATCCCCAGTGTCTTCTCCCAGTGTGTCTGTGAGCTCTCCTCCCAAAGTACATACACACGCAGGCACACACCCACCCAACAGCCATCCACCTCACAATAGCCTCCAGCCCATGCACCTTCACCCAAATTCAGCAGACGTACACCTCCTACAACCATTACCTCTTCCTCCACTCCTAAACCCCCTCCATTTACCCATCCCAGTGTGTCAAAAAAACTTTTCCTGGCTAACATTGACCTCTTCCCTACACCTCCTCCCCCCGTCCGTCCCCAAGGGCCAGGCTTTCCAGGTCCCAACCCAGCACCTCAGCCACCACATCCCAAGCCACAGTGGTGCCAGCAACTGTGGGCTATTGGAGTGTGCCAACAATCAGGGCTGCCAGTGTGCCATGCAGCGAGGGCAAGGACATTCCGCCACCTGCCAAGCTAAAAAAGTTGCCCACATCCGAAGGGAGAAGCAGAAAACACCTGCCACTAAGGGGTCAGGGAAAACAAAAGGGGATAGTGGCAAGACAGCTGCGCCACCATCAAAGGTGGGTAAGGGCCATAAACTGAAGGGCAGGTCAGGAGAGGGCATGGTGGCACCGACTGAGGGACCAGTGTCACACCTTCTGTCCACGTCCACGCCAACCTGTACGGCGGAGAAGACCACCACCTGCACTGCCACCTGCACCGCCACCTGCACCGCCACTGACCCCGCCGCCAGAACCGCCGCCACAGATCCCGCCGCTAGCACCGCTGCCACAGCCCGCAACCAGCACTGCTGTCACAGAGGCCACTGCCAGCACCGCTGCCACAAAGCCCGCAACCAGCACCGCTGTCACAGAGTCCGCCGCCAGCACCGCTGCCACAGAGCCCGCAACCAGCACCACTGTCATAGAGCCCGCAACCAGCATCACTGTCACAGAGCCCGCAACCAGCAACACTGTCACAGAGCCCGCAACCAGCACCACTGTCACAGAGCCCGCTGCAAGCACCGCCGCAACTGACACCGCCGCAAGCACAGCCGCCACATAGCCCGCCGCAAGCACCGCCGCGACTGACACCACCGCAAGCACCTCCAGCGGCCCCGCGACATCCTGAGCCAGTGGCACCACCGCAGACATGGCTGCCATCCCCAGTGGACAGTCATCCAAGGCTGGTGGTGAGTTCCAGGAGCCTGGGCAGCTTCCATGAAGCATCACTTTCAGTGGAGAAAGGCATCCACTACCTCAGTCCTTGGCAGGATGAAGCACTCTGGGCACAAATCCCCCTCCAGAACTAGTGGAGTATCACATCCACTACCTCAGTCCTTGGCAGGATGAAACACTCTGGGCACAAGGCCCCCTCCAGAACCAGTGGAGACTGCACAATGCCACTGCTCCACAAGGGGGCTCCTTGCTGCTCTATCCTGGGGAGTGCAAAGCCACAGTCTCTCAAGTCTTTCCAGTGGGTGGGTTGCCCACTGCTGTATCCTGTGGAGTGCAAAGCCACAGTCTCACAAGTCATTCCAGTGGGTGGTTTGCCCACTGCTTTATCCTGGGGAGTGCAAAGCCACAGTCTCAAGTCTTTCCAGTGGGTGGTTTGCCCACTGCTTTATCATGGGGAGTGCAAAGCCACAGTCTCTCAAGTCTCACAAGTGGGTGGTTTGCCCACTGCTTTATCCTGGGGAGTACAAAGCCACAGTCTCTCAAGTCTCCCAGTGGGTGGTTTGCCCACTGCTCTATCCTGGGGAGTGCAAAGCCACAGTCTCTCAAGTGGATGCCTTTCTCCACTGGTTCTGGATGGGGGCTTTGTGCCCAGAGTGCTTCATCCTGCCAAGGACTGAGGTAGTGAATGTGATACTCCACTGGTTCTGGAGGGGGCTGTGTGCCCAGAGTGCTTCATCCTGCCAAGGACAGAGGTAGTGGATGTGATACTCCACTGAAAGTGGTGCATCATGGAAGCTGGCCAGGCTCCTGGAACTGACCACCAGCGTCGGACGACTGACCACTGGGGATAACAGCCATGTCTGCTTTGGTGCCACTGGCTCAGGATGTCGCAGGGCCGCTGGCGGTGCTTGTGGCAGTGTCAGTCACGACGGTGCTGGTGGAGGGTTCTGTGGCATTGGTGCTGGCGGTGGCCTCTGTGGGAGCGGTGCTGGCAGAGGGCTCTGTGGCAGCGGTGCTGGCGGTGGCCTCTGTGGCAGCGGTGCTGGCGGAGGGCTCTGTGGCAGCGTTGCTGGCGGAGGGCACGGTGGCAGCGGTGCTAGTGGGGGTCTGTGGCATCGGTGCTGGCGGAGGGTTCTGTGGCAGCGGTGCTGGTGGTGGCCACTGTGGCGGCGGTGCTGGCGGAGGGCACTGTGGCGGCGGTGATGGTGGCGGTCTTCTCTGCCATACAGGTTGGCGTCGACGTGGACAGAGGGTGTGACACTGATCCCATTGTCGGTGCCACCATGCCCTCACCTGACCTGTCCTTCATTTCCTGGCCCTTCTCCACCTTGGATGGTGGCCCTGCTGTCTTGCCACTATCCCCTTTCATTTTCCCTGAGCCCTTGGTGGCAGGGGTTTTGTGCATCTCCCTCTGGGATGTAGGCCACTTTTGTAGCTTGGTCGGTGGTGGAATGTCCTTGCCCTCGCTCCGTGGCACACTGGCAGCCCTGATGGTTGGCGCACTGCAATAGACCGCAGTAGCTGGCACCACTGTGCCTGGTGATGTGGTGGCTGAGGTGCTGGGTTAGAACCTGGAAAGTCTGGCCCTAAGGGACTGACGGGGGGAGGTGTAGGGAAGAGGTCAACATTAGCCAGGAAAAGTTTTTTAGACACAATGGGATGGGTAGAAGGAGGGGGTTTGGGAGTGGAGGAAGAGGTAGTGGTTGTAGGAGGTGTACGTTTGCTGGATTTGGGTGAAGGTGCATGAGCTGGAGGCTGTTGTGAGGTGGATGGCTGTTGGGTGGGTGTGTGCCTGCATTTGTGTACTTTGGGAGGAGGGCTCACAGACACATTGGGAGAGGACACTGGGGATGTGTGAATGCTAGTGGGGGTGGTGAGTGCACATGAGCGGTGTGTGGTGATGGGCGTGCTGGTGATGGAGGTAGTGGCTGAAGATGTAGTGCATGCAGGTGTGAGTGGAGACGAGACAGGGAGGGAGGAGGACGACATGGAGGAGGGGGACACAGTGGAGGCAGTGGATGATGGTATGTCTGCATGAGTATGATGCTTGTGTGAGTGCCTGTGGGATGTGTGGTGCTTATGTTTGCCTGTGCCACCCTTGTGTGTTGTGGTGTGTGCATGCTGGTCTGATGGTGTGCTTGGGATAGGCTGAAGCGCCATCAGTGCTGAGGCCAGAGCCTGAAATGCTCTCTGTTGGGCTGTCTGACCAGAATGAATGCCCTCCAGGTATGCATTTGTTTGTTGCAAATGCCTCTCGACACCCTGGATGGCATCCACAATGGTAGATTGCCCAACAGTGAGGGATCTCAGGAGGTCAATAGCCTCCTCACTGAGGGCAGCAGGGCTGACTGGGGCAGGGCCTGAGGTGCCTGGGGCGAAGGAGATGCCCACCCTCCTGGGTGAGCGGGCACGGGACACACGCTGAGGGGCTGCTGGGAGGTCGGTGCTGTTAGGGGGGGTGGCGGCTGTACCTGTTGATGCGGGGGGCACAGAGGGGCCCGCCACCGCAAGGGAGCTCCCATCACAGGATGAGTCCCTGTCGCTGCTGTCACCTCCTTTCCCCGCCATGGAGCTCCCCTCACCCTCCGTCCCACTGGTGGATTCAGACTCCATTGTCTCGCCCTCCAGGGCCAAGTGGGATGCAGCTCCCCACTGTTCCTCCACCTGATGATGCTATTGCACACAAGAACAGGGAGACCACAAAAAGGGGGGGGGGGGAGACAGAAGAAAGACATGTTCAGTGCATGCAATATCACTACCGTTGGTGGTCACTACAGACACAGCAGCCCTCTGCACTACGCCATGCACCTATAGTTCCAAGATTATTCACAGGGCCTTGGGGGACAAGACCTATGCCCGATTGCTGCACACATGAAAGTCTCCCCCCCCGTATCTTCCGTCCACACCACTCCAAACAGGCATTGCCCATACAGCATGCTCACAGTGTACTCACCTGTTTGTCTGGAGGACCATAGAGTAGCGTGTACTGGGGTAAGACCCCATCCACTAACTTCTCCAACTCCTACGAAGTAAAGGCAGGGGCCCTTTCCCCAGACACATGAGCCATCGTCGCTTCCAGACTGAGGTCACAGCAGCACTTGCAGTTTAGGTCCTCTCCTGTCGAAGGTCAAGTATCAAGTGAGTGAACAGACCGAAAATGGCGGTGACGTCCACGGCGGTGCGTACCGCCACCGCCGGAGTACATCGCCATTGGCTCCTGGGACCCATAGGGTTCAATGTTAACCAATGGAGGATTGCGCCGCGGTCCTCGACGGCCTACCGCGACGGTGTAGAACGCCAGCGCAGTTACCTCATATCCCCTTGTCCCACCTTACAGGTCAGGCAGCCGCCATTTCAGGGGGCCGCATGGTAATAATAATAACTGCGTCACACCTTGCATACACATAGTAACAGGCACATTGGGGATTAATAATTTATCTGCAAATAACATATTGTGATACCTCAGTGTTGGGTGACTCTCTGCTCGCTGTTTTTGTCCATAGGGCACGTCCGCCGGGTCAGGTGATGAGATGGCGGCATCCTCCGATGTACAGACCACTGGCGGACCTGTTGACAATGGAAGAGAGACATGTAATAGTCACCTACAGACATGATCGTGCAACAATCCGTGAACTGTGTGCCCAGTTGGAGCCCCACCTGATGTCAGCTATCCGCCATCCCACAGGTCCTGTCAGTACTCCATTTCCTGGCAAGTGGGTCTTTTCAGACAACAGTGGCCATTGCATCAGGGATGTCCCACCCAATGTTCTCTAACGTGTTGTCCAGAGTGTTGTCTGCCCTGCTGAAACACATGCGCAGCTATATCCTGTTCCCTCAGGTGGAGGATTTACCCACAGTGAAAGGTGACTTCTATGCCCTGAGACATATCCTCAACATCATTGGTGCCATTGATGGGACACATGTGGCTGGAGTGAACAGGTGTACAGAAACAGGAAGAGCTATCATTCCATGAATGTGCAGATGGTGTGTTTGGCTGACCAGTACGTCTCCCATGTGAATGCCATGTTTCCTGGCTCAGTGCATGACGCTTACATTCTGAGGAATAGCAGCATCCCTTATGTGATGGGGCAACTCTAGAGGCACCGTGTGTGGCTAATAGGTGAGGACAAGGGCCCTATACCCTGTGAATAGTTGTCTGGGTCTGGGGTTGTCCCTACGGGTTAGTGTGTGTCTAACAGTTGTCCCTCTACATTTGCAGGTGACTCTGGGTACCCCAACCTGTCATGGCTACTGACCCCAGTGAGGAATCCCAGGACAAGGGCAGAGGAACGCTACAATGATGCACAGGAGTGAACTAGGAGGATTATAGAAAGAACCTTCGGCTTCCTGAAGGCCAGGTTCCGGTGCCTCCATATGACAGGTTGTTCTCTCTATTACTCACCTAAGAATGTGTGCCAGATCATCGTGGCCTGCTGTATGCTGCACAGCCTGGCTTTGCGACGCCAGGTGCCTTTTCTGCATGAGAATGGTCCAGCTGGAGGTCTTGTGGCAGCTGTGGAGGCTGTGGACAGTGAAGAAGAGGAGGCAGAAGAAGAGGATATCGACAACAGAAACAACGTTATCCAGCAATAATTCCAGTGAGACACAGGTAAGAAGATATCACTGCCTCACACATCTCATACTATTGTTTGAACCATCATAAGTCGGTCACCTTCAGCCAGTGTATGGACCCTGACTTGTCACTTTGCCTTTCCATTTAACAGATGTGGGTCCCACTGTCTGACCTCTGCTATATTTCCTCATGGACTAGAGCTGTGTTACATCGGTATGTTGACAGTGAAATTGACATTGCTATATTCCAAAGTTATTGCAAATACACATTTGTGAAAGCACAGAATGAGTCCAGATTATTTTGTGATTGAAGTGTGTTTATTTCTGTGCAAATAAGTGGAGGGGGTTGTAAAATGGGCAGGTGGGGATGGTGGAGGAATGTCCATGGCAGAGCCCAGTCTATTTGTTTCACAGGTGCATTGTCCAAAGGGGCTTAGGAAGTGGAGCTAGGGCAGTTTAAGGTTGGGCAGGGTGACAAAGTGGGACAGAAGGATGACATTCAGGGGGTCTCATTTCCTGGCGGGGGTCTTGGCAATGTTCTCTGTCTTGTTCCTGGATCTCAGGGACCATTTGCAGGGTGGCTCTCCATCTGCAGGGGGTGGGGTGCTGGTGTCGTGGTCCTGTGACGGTGCCTCCTGTCCACTAGTGCCGGCGGAGGTGGTGGGCTGTTCATCATCCTGGCTAGTGTCAGGGGCCCCATGTTGTGCCACAGTGTCCCTCCTGGTGTTTACAAGGTCCTGCAGGACCCCTGCAATGGTGACCAGGGTGGTGTTAATGGACTTCAGTTCCTCCCTGATCCCCTGGTAGTGTTCCTCCTGCACCCGCTGGGTCTCCTGAAAGTAGGCAAGTACCGTTGCCATCGTCTCCTGGGAATTATGGTACGCTCCCATGATGTTGGGGAGGGTCTCGTGGAGAGTGGGTTCCCTGGGCCTGTCCTCCCCCTGTTTCACAGCAGTCCTCCCAGTTCCCCTGTTTTCCTGTTCCTCTGTCCCCTGAATCGTGTGCCCACTGCCACTGCCCCCAGGTCCCTGATTTTCTTGGGGTGGTGGGTTTGCCTGGTTTCCCTGTAGTGGTGGACACACTGCTGATTGACGTGTCCTGGGGACAGAGGGATGGGCCTGCTGGGTGGGTGCTGTGCTGGTGTTTCTTGAGGGGGTGGCTCTGTGGTGGCCTGTGACTGTGTCAGGGGAACCGACTGTCCTGAGGTCCCAGATGGGCCAGGCTGTTCATCTTGATCCAGTTGGACAGAGCTGCTGTCTTCACTGTGGGCCTCTTCTGTAGGGGGAGTGGACATGTCTGGAACCTCCTGTAAGGTGACGTTGGGTAGGGGTCCTGCAGGGGTGTAAAGGCATGGTTATTGCATCTGTGTGTGCCATTGTGTGCATTGGGTGAGTGACCCTGTACTCCAGTGCTTGCATTCTTGTCTGGGTCCTTGTGTGATATTTGGTTTGGGGTCTGTGTGGGTATCTGTAGTGGACATGCTTTGGTGATGGGTGTCCATGCTTTGTTGTTGCATGCAGGGCTTGGTGTTGGGATGGGTGGGTTGTTAAAGTGGGACATTTGTGAAGTGTTGGGGTGTTGGGGGTGAGGGTGAGGGTGGGGGTATGTGATGGCATGCAGGCGGGGTGGGGGAATAAAGTAGTAAAGATTTGCCTTGCCAGAGTCCATTCCTCCTGCTACTCCTGTGAGGCCCTCAGGATGCAGTATTGCCAAGACTTGCTCCTCCCATGTTGTTAGTTGTGGGGGAGGAGGTGGGGGTCCACCGCCAGTCCTGTGTACTGCGATCTGGTGTCTGGAGACCACGAAACGCACCTTCCCACATAGGTCGTTCCACCTCTTCCTGATGTCATCCCTAGTTCTTGGATGCTGTCCCACTGCGTTGACCCTGTTGACGATTCGCCTCCACAGCTCCATCTTCCTTGCAATGGACGTCTGCTGCACCGAATACCCGGACAATTTCGTCCACCATGACCCTGAGCTCCTCCTCCGAGAACCTGGGGTGTCGTTGAGGTGCCATGATGTGGTGGGTGATGTGTGGGGGTGTGTGTGTTGTGATGTGTGAGGGGATGTGTTTGTGTGTGTTGTCTGAGGTGCGTGGATGTTTTGTGGGTGATGATGTTGTGTGTCTGTGGATGCTAGTGTTGTTTCTGGTGGTGTCTCTCTCTGGCCTTATTTAGTTTTTTTGGTAGTAAGGGTTTGTGGGTGATGTGGGTGTGTGTTTTATATTGGATTGGGTGTGTGAGAGTGGTGTGTGTATGTGTATCAGGTGTGTGTATTTCGAATTGTCCAATGTGCTGGTGTTTTGGAGATGTGTGTGTATTTTGAGCGCGGCGGTGTGTACCGCCAATGGAATACCGCGGTTGAAAGACCGCCACGTGGACTCGTGGGTTGTGATAGTGTGGGCGTATTCTTGTTGGCGTGACGGTGGAGGTTTTGTTATCGCCAGTTTATCACTGACCTTTGGTGTGGCGGACTTGTGTGAGTGTCTGGATTATGGCGGATTCTGAGCTGTGGGTTGTAATAGCTGTAGCGGAATTCCGCCAACGCAGCGGTGTGTTGGCGGTCTTCTGCACGCGGTAAGCGGGTTGTAATGAGGGCGATTATGTTCATGTTAAACGTAAGTGAGAAAGTTACATTGTTACATTTCCAATTTAAAATTTCTGTTGATGCACTTTCTTGGTTATAGGTGTAGCCAATGTGATTTAGTAACTGCTTTCCTTTCGGTGATGTTTTGTATTTCGCAGCCTCTGTCATTGTACATTAAAAATGTGTAATAGTATAAATATGTACAATATTTTAAAGGTTGCATATGTGTTATTTATGTGAAAATGTATGTAACTGCGTCTATTCAGTACACTTACGTGTATGTCCTGTTTAGTTGATTCACACTGTTTTGCAGCTTTTCCGTTGGGGGTGTTCTATTATGGAGCAGGTGCTCTCTTTTCTGTTGATCAAAAAGAAAATGCAAGTTTCATGTGAAATGTTAATATGTCGGTAGTTTGTAGAGGTTAAGGTCATTAGTTTTAGTTTTACTTACTATTAGGGTGAGGTTATATATACATTTTTATAAATGTATATATACTTTATTATATCTTTTGGTGGTTTGGTATTTTTTTTTCTGGCAGTTTATCACTTTTCCAATATCTATATATTTCTTCTTTGATGGTCTGGGTAGAGAAACCAACAGAGTTTTCTCATCTTGCTGCGTTTGCCATTTTTTAAGTATTAAGGCCCAGTAAGGCGCAGCAGTGTGTAATTTTTTTTAATGTGAGCTAACGCCATTCCCTTACGCCATCCATGTGCCATATTTATAAAATGACGCATGATGGTGCTAAACAATGGCTAGGTGTGTGTGGTGGTGATGCTGGGGGTTGGGGTGGGCATCTTTGTGCCATGGTGTTTCCCCATGGAAATGGGCTTACCAGCATACTAACGTCTGGTCTGACCAGGCGTTAAATAATGGCGCTAAGTGGACTTAGTGCCATTATTTAGGTCCGCCTCCCACTTGTGTGTCATTTCAGTGTCAGGTGTTAACTATGGCCCTGGGGGCTAGTGCTGTCTTAAGGAAGGGAAAGCCTACCTTGCATCTCATTGACGCAAGGTGGGTTGGCGCTTCCTAGGAATGGTGCTATCTCCAATATTTTAATGCGAGACAGGTCTAGCGTCAAAGTATAAACAAAGTATGTATTAAATTCTTCATCCGGACCATTCCATATAATGAATAGATCATCTATCTACTGTTTATACAATTTGTTTTAATTTCAGTTCTTGTTAATAGAGACTACATAGTCCAGAATTCCTCATAATGGGCTATTTAAGGGAAATAGTAAAAGGACTCACTAACCGTGAGCAAGACTTGTGATAAGTCGAAACACATTGGTGGTTGCTGTAATAACAATAAAGTAGGGCTTTTGCAAACCTCCTGTAGTTTGGTGAATATTTTTGCTATAGATGTTAATCGAGGGTGGTCTTCTCCTTCACCGGCACCGGAAGTGGAGTGCGTGCACTGAAAATCTTCCTCAGACCATTTGGATTCAATATATTTTATATATATATATATATATATATATATATATATATATATATATATATATATATATATATATATATATATATAAATATATATATATAACAACAAACATTTAGATAACATCATAAATATTAATAAATAAATATCTACATGTTTGTTGTCAAGCTAATACTTTTGTGGGTTTTATTATAATGATTTTATTTATATTATTTATGACGTGAATGGTAAATATGTTGATGACATTCTACATTTATATTTAATTTAAACATATATAAAATGAATTAAGTTTATTTCAAATAATTGTTTTACATCAAAAGAGTTTTCTTATACTTATTAATAATAACTTAGGGCTTGATTATGACTTTGGCTGGCCGCACTGTGGCCAGCCAACGCTGCAGAGGAGAGGCCATCGCCAGGCTGCTGGCCAGGCTCCTCCTGCCCTATTAGAATATTCCCACCATGCAGGCGGCGGGAACATCCACAGCTGCATTGGCTTCTCATGGAGCTGAGTTCACTGCAGCCACACACGGGGGCTTTGCAGCACCCATGGATTGGGCACTGTCATGCAGACAGTTCACAATTCGTGGGTCATGCATGGGGGCCCATGCACAGCCCAATACCATGTCATGGACAGTGCAGGGACCCCCCAATGGCCTCTTTTTTGCCGTTCCATCATCCTTCCAATGGCCGGAAACCAGCCATTGAAAGGCTGGTGGAAAAGCAATTCCTAATCAACACAGGGGTGATGAATTCAGCATTGCCACAGCTGATTGGGAAAATGGTCTGCCGCCAGCGTGTCAGGACTTCTGGTCCTGGCAATTGCCGTGGACCGCTGACAGTCCAACTTTCAGCATCCTAATCTGATGGTCGGTCTATCAGCCTCGTGGCGGTCCGGCTTCCGCTGCGGCCCTGGCGGCAGCCAGCAGTGACCAGACTGCCACAGTCACAATCAGGCCCTAAATTATTGAGGTGATATTATTGTAGCCAATATTTTGTGAAATACCATTTTCAAATATTATAAATGTATTCAAAGGTATTTCAAGTTCGTGGTAATTGCATCTCCTGAATGCCCAAGTCGCATTTAGGAAATGCTTTGTACATCAGAATAGGAATTACAACTAGGGAATCCCTATTTGTGTTTCCTATTGTGGGAATTGCAAATTGCTTCCTTAAGGGCCTTTGTACATAAGAAAAGATAATTTTGCATTCCACTCAGCCCACAATTCCAATTCGGACTGTTAAGAAATGCAAAAGGGCTTTATACATCTGGCCCTTACTATTGAAATTGTGTAAGTACTGGTTTGGGCCCATTTAAGGTGAAGGATGCACTACACAGGACTGCATCGTAGCACACCTTTCACTAGGTGTTCTGGGTGCAGACCACGTCGGAATCACTAATAATGTTGATGTGCTGCTGCCAGAACAGCCATGACTCTGTGTTAAACCTGAAGGTAGAGCATTAGTGAAAGATGGTTGGGCTATTCAAAGTCACTGATCTATCTTTGATAGCATGGTTGGCGCTAGTCCACATTTCATAGAGACAATGATTCCCTGCAAATGGGTGCAGTGTGTGAATACACCTGCCTGTACAGAGGACATCTGGGTCATCCATGGGGCTCTACTTACCCCAGTCCATGGTGTCCACTTGTGGGGGGGGTACACATTAATTGCATGCAACCTCTACTTGTACAGGACAATTAGTGTGACACAAGGCACCACAAAAACATCTGCAGCCCCTTCTGCAATACCAAAGTTGTCAGGAGCTCATATTCTAGTTGCACATGCCCCTCGATCCCAAATGATCCTTTCTATAATAAGATCCCAGGTAGTATGTCTAACACCTTTTGAGGCTTTTACACGCAACAGTAATAATAAGGCAGAACATTGGATTTTTATTTGGGTGGGTAGCTGCCACCTTCAAGGAATAATAATACTAACTCATCAGGGTGAACCCTAAACGTCACTATATTAACCTGCTCTCTTTATCCCCCAAGAGTGGATAGGATTATCATAGGGAAATGGGTATTCATGCACTGCCAAGACAGTAATGAAGGTAAAACACTAAGCAACAAAAATCCCAGACCTAATCAGAGAATAATAAATAAATCACACCAAAACAACAAATGCCCAATAAGGGGAATCAGAGAAATTAGTTTTTAAAGATTTAATTGAAAATAGTGGTAAGGAAATGCTGTCCTATGGATGGGGTATAGTAGAAACTAGAAGGAATTTCAAACTGACCATGGTGAAGTGCAGGGCGGGTAAACCAAGCAGATTCTTCCTGTCCAAGATTTGATCTTCTGACTGACTTTTTTTGGAGCTCAAAATCTTCCTGCTGGGGACACGTCCAAAGCTGTATCAGACAAGGCTACCTTAAAATCAGACAACTTTGCCACGAGGTCCCATTGACCCTCTGGAGCTCATAGAACTCTAAAAATATTCCCAATGTTTCAGGGATTCCTGGAACAGCTCCCCTGGCCCACTTCTAAGGCTCCTCAAGCATCAGGGCTCACTCCAGCAGCGGACCCCAGCAGGGTCCAGTCCAGATCCCTTAGTTTCTAGTGAACAGGTCACTTGAGGAAAACAGTCTTTTGCAGATGTTTTTTTTCTGGATACAGCTGGGAGCAGGTTCAACCATTCAGGTCTCCACTCAGGTCTAGTTCTTTTCTGTCTTTCCACGAGCCCAGATGTTTTCTGATGAGCTGGGTGATGTGGTACAGTTGTAGAAATCACTAGACAGTGCATGGGGATGACTCATGAACACTCCTTGAGAAATAGGTAACTTGTTCTCTGGGGCACACTTCCCACCTTTTTAAGCACATTTTGTTACAAACTATCCACCAGTGCACTACTCATTGAATTTCAATGTGGCAGAACCCTTTTGCGTCTGACGGAGTCTGGTGGCCCAGCCACGGTGCATCTAGGGAAATGTATCTAATCATGTATGTATTTATGGATGCATGCAGGTTTGTAATATTTTTTTTCTATTGTTTAAGTCTAGCCTTCTAGTCAAAAGGCAACAGAGCACTGCAGATCATCAAAGACAAGCTTCATGTCAATGTGTAATAGGAAAGGAAGCTGGTTTGCAAGCATGCATTGAAATATAATGTTCTTTAAAAAGGTAAGGTGTCAGCCCTTTCCTTAACTGAAGCATCATACCAATTTGCTTCTGGGATCAGGTTCCCCTAAGTATGCAATGGCTGACTGGCTACAGTATATCCTAGGATCAAATGGCTGCTCTTCCCCCGGCCTCATTTATCATTAAAATAGGAATGGCCAGGCCTCACCCTTTTCCATCTCAGGTTAATTATGCTCTTGAACTCTCCTTGCCTAGCTTTCCTAGAAGATGAGAGGATGAGTCACATGCCTCATTCCAAGGTCACCCTATCAAAAGCTGCAAGCCATTGTTTCTGCTCTTGGAGCAGTGTTCACACCTCATCAAGGGACATCAACTGGAGCTCCAGACAATGAAAGTCTATTCTTAAAAAAGGTGACTTTTGTGTGTTGTAAAAATTTAACTTCACCACTGAATTCGATTTTAATAATAATTATATAGCTTATTCTGAACCAAAGTTACCACAGATAATATTTTAACTGTACTTTAGCTTTTCTCACAGGAGCATTTACAGCTCTATATGTTGAAAATAGCTTTTGTGGGATAGTCACTGTGGGAACAGTACAAGTTGAAATTCTTACAGTCTACAGTAGGCATTTAACTTCCATGCCCTTGGTGTATTTACTATATCAAATACTAGATCCTTACACAAGGGTGTCAATTAGAACATTTTATCATTTTTTGTGGGTTAGAAAACACACACTGGGACTGGTCAGTAGTGCTGTGGTGTATAGAGTTGAAAAAAACAGCAATTCCTATCAGATAAAATGGGGGTTACCACACTCAAGCAACATTTTCTAACAGGTGCCCATAGTTCTTTGCCTTTAGAGAGCAATCTTGTAGAGTTCAACTAGGTGACTCACATTTATTCCACTTGTAATGGTAGTTCTTCTGCTAAGGTGGGCTAATTCTATTTGAAGTGATATCCTGTGGCCTACATGAATGAATAGATAGTTTGCTCCCATGTGTTTGTTTAATGCATGTGAATGACATTGAATTTCCTGCTGACATCATGCTACATGCACAGCTATTACTGCAGGCCTTGAAAGGTACAAGAGGAAAGATGATGGTACTTTAACAGTCCCTGCAAGGAGTAAGATGTATCTCCTAATGCTAGCAGGGGATCCATTTTAGGCAGATCAGTGCTCAACATGATGTTACAAATACCCATCACATACTGCAGTCCGGGGTTGAATAATTGTATGTAGTGTGAGCAAATCAGGATACGTTTCTGGACATTCAAAGTTCAGACTATAAACCATAAACAGTGATGAGTGTAATATACAATTAAGATTATCTTGGATCACTTGTTAGCTCTATTGCACAGAGATATCACTAATTGCTAGAGAAAGCAAGCAAACATCCACTGCTCAATTGCTCTGTTTTGGCTTTTATGTTAGGAACAGCCATGTATGCTTCTGCACAAAAGCTGCATTTATTTATATATCTGTGACCAGCATGCCTACCCTTTCGTCATTCAGTCCTTGCACGTTCTAGGTCAACAATTAAAGTGTTAATCCATGCTACTACCATGCCACTGTGCAAAGATTGCACTAAAGTATAAGTGAATAAGCCAACACAAATGTAGAATTCAAGTGGGTATATAATAACTGCAAAATAAAATCATGTTTAGCATTTAAACAATCCACAAAGTCCCAGAATAATCCTCCGCCCATAGTGCTGATGCCAACTAGAAGTGAACCCGTCCCACTACTCAAAAGAGAATTAAACCTCATAACTACGAACATGAACAAGTGGTAAAAGTAGAACACACACGATGATGTAGAGGGCCACACTCAATTCCCACTGCAAATACAAAGTGATGGTCACCCAAATGCAAACATAGATAAACCACAATCTCCATTTGGAAGGGATTAACATGTACACAGTTAGGAGAAAGTGTAGAGAAGCCCATAGCAGTAGAAAAAAATGCCACAGCCACACTGGCCTTAAAGGAAAACGAGTTGCATTACAAACAAAAAAATTAAACATTTGGAACACTGCCTGCTCTGAAAAAATGTTTCAGGGCCATTCACAAAGGGGAAGGGGTCCCATGGGGACCCCTTCTTTTTTGCGAATGGGTTACCACCAGTGTGAAACTGGTGGTAACTACGAATTGCTTCGCGACCACCGTTCCCCATCGCAATGTGCTTTTTGCATGTCGCAAACAACGAAATTCGCTGTTTGCGCCATGCAAAAAGTTTCCTACATCTGGCCCTTTATGACCAGAATTTAGTTACAAAACATTATTACACACCTCTCTGATATGATATCTGGAAGGGACACCATAAACACACCGACTCATGATTAAGTAATGAACTTTTAGCGGTCAGAAACAGCCCAATTCAGAGATTCGGACCCTTATTGACCGCAAAAAGCCTTTTTCCATCTGGCCCATTTAGAACTGTTTCATTTTAAGGAACGTACAGACCTCTTAAATTCTTTGGAAAGTGTCTGCTGTTGGCATTGCTCACAACAGTACCACCTCTAATTCTCGAGTTTAGATTTGTTCACCGATTCATTTACAGGAAAAGTTGCGTTGCGTTTATGGTTTCTCCGTCTTATCCCGTAAAATCGAGAATTACCAAGATAGACACCCCGCGCTGATCAGATCAATACTATTTCATGAATTCTACGGCTTTAGTAAAGCGCACAGATGCTCAGGGGCATGTCATAAAGTGGGAGCTGTCCCGAGAGATAAATATGTAGTCTGTTCTAGGCCCCGTTTTCCCCCTGTACCATCACCTGACAACACCTTCATTAGTGGGTGCAGCATGTAGGACCTGCACGTCTTCAGCACAGACGCATGGATAATGTGTCCCTCATTTAAATATCAATTCACAAGCGTATTAACTGTAATGCAACATTTGTCCTCCATAATATCCTTTCTGGAGTTCATGTTATGCTTTACAGTTACACTGTCAATTCTCATCATACACAATATACTCTAAAGTGTACAGGACTCTGTGTCCCTAAAGTAAAATTAGTTATTGAGGGCGGTCAAGAACTTCCATCAACCAGGGTGCAGTGTGCCTTGCTCTCTGGACAACACCTTCAGTCAGGCTCTAAGAAGGACCGAAAAACCTACAAGGTTTTTCATCATCCATTGAGGCTTAAAATGTGATATCTTTTTCTGTCAAATGAAAGCAGTTAACTCTTTTCAGGCACTTGCACAACTTTGTATGTGATGGTTTTCCTTCAGGCACTGTTCATAATACTGTATATGGTAATAAGTAATAAGAGTAAAAGTGTATCTGTTGTGCTTCTTAGGTCAAGTGCTTAGCAGTCCGCAGAAGTCCTGCTGAGAGTGCATCAGGAAACTCTGGCAGCTGTGCTGCTCGTCAGAAGGATGTTGTAGGAGAGTTAGATACTGCAGATCTACTTAAAGGCCAGAAGAATCAATTTGGAAGAAATAAAAGTATTTAAATTACCTTGGAGATTTATAATGTTTGGAAAAGTTTTCTAAAACACCTTCCAGAAAGTTCTGGAACTTTGTTCAACCTTTCATCAAGACATTCTAGAACCATCCTTCAACCTTTGTTTCACGAAGTTTTGAAGTCTTTCTGTTGAAAACCTCCCTGGTTCCTGTTCCGCACCACAAGAACTTCAGAGCTGGTTCTCCTTGTGTCTGAACACAGCTGCAGGCCTGTACTGGGGAGTTTCTTACCTCGTTCCTAATTTCCAGTGTTCCTTTGGAGATAGAGATGTGTCCGCTGCTACTCTTCAGCACTCCCCAAATCCCCTCTTGCTGTCAGCTGCCTAGTTCGTTTCTTTGCCTGACCCAGGAGTCTCTGTGATTCCTTCTCGAAGGTGCTGCACTCCTCCACATTCCTTTACCATGCGGGGAAAATTCTCTCCTCTCAGGCAAGCTCAGATTTGAGAAGTTTCCACCGCGACCAGCCCTTGATAGTATCATTAATCAGTCAATGTCTGCACTTACCCAAACTTCCAGTAATAATGTGTTGTGTTAAGAGTGTTCAGGATAGGGCACAGCCTATGGGCACTACTATAAAAGCATCATGTCTGTCAAACACGACTCAATGATCATTCATGAGAATAAAAGTTGACCCCTTCATTTATACTTAAGAGCAGTCACTTGCAAACATCTAGAAGCTGACATCAAACTCCCCATTGAATCAGCCGCATATTGCAGGAAGAAGCATAATCCCCACTATCATCTTTTCAAAATAACAAAAGATTTGTATAATCTTTTATAGGAAATTACTCCTGCAAATACAAAGGGAGATAGAGAATTATGAGTTATTACTTTAAAATAAATTCAGCTATTCAAGGTTGCAAAGCAACGACATTTACAAAGGCAGAAAACATTGTAGTTGTTACAAGCCACTTACCTGCACATTTCCAATAAGCCTTTCCTTTCCTGATTGTGAAGGGAAAAGCAGATGCAAGGCAATGGTAACATGGTATAAATGACTTCTAGAGAACTCAAGGGAAGCGTCATCAGGCAGAGCAGAGGTTGCACCATGGCACTTTTGTTGTTCCCAGTGCTGCTGTCATTTAGTTGTCTACTCTTAGCTACTAATGATTCACTGGAGACAAACTACTTGTTATCATTGAATTAAAATGCCAGTGGTCCCCTAAGAACTGAAGGCAGTCAATGAGTGCAAAATAAATCTACTGAATTGTTATACATGACTTCCATATAAGTTTCTGTCATTTACTTTAGACTCTAAGGGGCATGTTTACAAGAAAGTGGTGCATCAGCATTGAAGCACCACTTTTCCTGCACCCCTCCTATTGGCACCATGGGTGCACTGTATTGATAATACGGTGCACCATGGTGCACAATAACACAATAGCATCAACAGTTTTAGAGCTATTCTGGTGCTTTGCTGCCCTAGCACCAAAAATGTTGATGCTAGTCCAGCAAAGCACAGCTAGGCTGTCATGTAATATCCAGTACACCAATTGGTTCAAGTCGGATTTAATTCAATTTCAAAACAACGTGGCTCTGTAAAAGGACATCCAATCTCAACTCTCCACTCCACGCAACTGCTGTTCCCTGAGTTCTCTAAGAATTCCCAGAACCCAGAGAACGTGCAGTAGAACAAAGAACTTACACTAAAAATATACAAATCCAACTTACCTCATAATGTTAATTATACAAATACTTAAATTAAAATTATACTTTTAAGGAACACAACAGAGGCTCATAGGAGATTATGGGGCAGCATTTAATGCCTTTCCTGATTAGGCATTAAAAATGACACCAAAAATGGTGCAGTGAAATCTAGTAAATTTGCTATTTTTCGCAATTTTTTGGGCCTCCATGCATGGCTCAGACATAATGTGGCGCAAGGGTTTATAAAGTGGGGCAATGCATGCATTGTTCCACTTTGTAAATATGGGGTGGGGAATTTGCCTCTCAACTCCTCATTAGCGTAAAACAAATTATGCTAGTGTAGCCCCAAGAGGCTGAAGGGGCTTGTAAATATAACCCTAAATCTGGTAACTCACTGCAATAACGTAGCAACAATTCACAACAAAACTCGTTACCTACTGTTGCTACATCATCAAATCCTTCCAAGTAAGGCGACAGGGCTCTCTGAGAACCTATGAGTGTAGTGTTGCTTGTCTGATTTAACTGAAAGCAGAGAGCACAGCTGCAGGAGGGAGAAGGAAGGAAGGGAAGGTGAAGGGGTTGATCAAGGGTGACAAGTGATTTTATTTTACATTTGGAACAAGGAGGAGAGGCCATGTTATATACGGGTGTGAGAATAATTTTCTGCATAGCAGTTGAAATCAGGAGCAGATGATTTGGGGTGGGCAGAAATAACATACATTTTTAGACAAAAAGGGCATTACAGGGATGTATTAGCTCAGGGTTTTGACTATTTTATACCACTCAGAACCCTTCAGTGAAAAACATCCCTGTAATTTACTGCTACCTATCTGTAAATAGATATCTGTGCACTTTCATTTAGACTGAATTTTTAGAGATGTAGATGCAAAAGTAAATGACTGCTGTTCAATATTTAGCTTCTTTATTCCTTACCCTTACACTGCCATGAGTGCTACAAATACAAGCAGTGCATTAAGAGAATATAGCATGAACTGAAAAATGTTGGGTGGCTGGGATGCTTTGTGTGATCACAAATACAGTATGACATGCACTATTTGTTGCATGTGATATATATCGTGTATAATATTTACCTCATGCAATATGTACCTCATGGCATAAATCCTGCATACGCGAAATAATGCGCTATTACATGTCAAACAAGGGAAATTAACACTGAAAAATACCTACACCCAAAGGTTATTGCTAAGTCATGAAAGCAAATATCTCATAAAACCTGCTGGAACTATACATTTGTGGGATGCCACTAAACACAACTTCCTGCATACCACTTTCACAACCTCTTTGAATACACATCCAACTGATCCACTTGAAACATATCCATACAATTCCAGTAATCATGAATACCAAGCGAAGGCCCTTGAGATCACTTGTACCAGGTACCACAGCAATATCCATGACGCTGATAAGGGACGTGTAACAAAGGAACAGTGCAAGCAAAAAGCACTCACTCCATACTACTCAACAGCATGAACTTTTAATGGGCAAACCATACAAAAAAGCCAAGTATTATAAGTGTTAAATAAGGCCCATAACTTTTAATGGGCAAACCATACAAAAAAGCCAAGTACTATAAGTGTTAAATAAGGCCCATAACAATTCTGAATATACAACTGAAATGCATTTAACTGCAGCAAAAAGGCATGTTACTTGTGAGCAGAACTGTACACTGAAAAATGTTGGAAAGCAAAATCATAGTTTATTTCCTCTTCTTGGGGCATCCTCACCGCAGGGGCCCTGGATGGTGTGTCATGTTTGCTAATTTTCTACTGTTGGGAGGTGGGTGTTGCTGTGAAGGAAGTTCAATTGCTACTTGTTGCAAAGTTCACCAGATGCAACAAGCTCTTGTTCTTCCTCTCTAACAGTTTGGGCTTCCTAATTAATACTAAGCCTGTGGAGAAGAAGGCATGCTTGGCTGCAGGGCTAGACAATGTGGATGTTGCTGGGCTCCCAGTGAAGCACAAATAGACCTGTTCTCATGTGTCTTTATAAAGTGAGTTACCTACAAGTGAACACGTTTAAGAATAAGTCTCAAATATCTGTATAGTAATATGCAATGTCAGCCTACACATCATGTACCGTTGATAGCTATGATCAGTTGGCCTAGGGGGTCTGCATATGTATAATTATGAAGTTAAACCTTTACATGTCTGTCTTTTAAATACCATGCACTCTGATCTATTAGTGATAAGGCCTGCTTGGGTTGAATTATTAATAATAAAAGGAAGGTTAATGTCTGTCAAAAGGGGAAATCTTGACAGGTCAAATTTGCAGTTTCAAACTGTCACAGACATGCTACCTGTATGCAACTACAAGGCTGTGCATGGATGGTAGTCTTTCACGCGTAGTTCACTCACATGTACCCACATGTTCTTGCGTAACCAGCCGAGCCCCCCTTACCCTTGCAGTGCCACAACAGCCTTATCTTAAAAGGCAGACACTAGTGATAGACAAGCTCAGTCCAAATATCATGAATCAGGTAGTGGGTCAAACCCAGGGTAAAGGTCCAAAAGCAGGGGATCAAAAGCAAACAAATCCTGGTGAACTATATGGGTGGAATACATGTGCAACAGGTAGTATTCATTTTCATCTTCTATGACCTCAAGTACAAATGAGTAATAGGTCCCCAACATATCACCGTGGTCTTCCTTGTGTGCCAAGCAATAGAATCCTGTAGCTTCTTTTTGAATTCCTTATACACTTTTTGACATCCTGTAAATTCCTGGATAGGGAGAAGTAGTGTTGTTTTTTACTATGCTCTCCTTTGACAGTCAAGTGCAGGTTTTATGTAGAATTTTTAATGTGAGGTGTTGTGGTGCTTTACTACTTTCTTAGCCAATACTCTCAGCTGTCAATCACATAATTTGTGTTTTTTACCCAATTGTGATCTATTGTGCTGCGTTCTGATAGGTTTATAAATATGGATGATAAACAATAATGGATAGGTTAGATGAACCCCACCTGCAACATTTTTGTGTACCCTAATGTCAAGATAGCTGCCTAATGCTCCTTTTAGAGCTGGAGGTCTAATGGCAGCTTTGGGGGTATTCAGATTTAGGGATTCACAGAAATCTAGGAGTTGTAGATGTGCTGTTTTTTTCTGCTCCATTGGAAATTGGATTTTCAGACATTTACGGGTCTGCCAATCCTGCACGCCTTATGTCATGTGTCGTAAATACCAGGTGGAATAAATATAGCACCTGGTAGAAATGTAATGTGCGATTTGTATGGGCTGTGATATTAATGGCAGCCGGTGCTTACCACTGGGATGCAATTAAACTCATAACCCCTTAAAGTTATGGCTGATCTTCTTCATCCAGGTCTAGTTCCTGTACCATGGAACTGCAGGAATATGTTGTATTAATCAGACTTCTATTTCATGTATGTCTGTGAGCATGCTTCAATCAAACTTCACCTATTCCCCTTCTGTTCTTGGCTGAACAAAGTCTTGAGATCTTTCTTCAGATAACTTTCTATGTGAACTTTCTATATGAATTTAGCATCATTATTATAGTTCTCCATGCCTGTCTCTGAATACACAGCTGTGGTGGGTGACGTATGGGCTTGTGCATTCCATCCAGACAGCTACACACAAAGGGGGCTTAAGTGTGCCTGATGGGCCGTCCACAGCCTGATTGCTCATCCTGAGCAGGATGGGAGGGAGGAGCAGACACTTATCCCTGAATAGGCTGTGTCTCGTCCACACGCAAAGGGCTGTATAACCCCCTGTTGTGAGTCTGATGCCAGGGCAGGAAGGGCAGGGACTCTGTGCAATTCAAAGGCATCTCTTTGAAGTCTCCCTCACTTCAAATGCACCACAGGATGTAAGAACTGGACCTCAAACCCTACAACCTCAGTGCAATTCTGAACATGTGGATACTCTGCCTGGAAGGATGAAGGAGTGCCTGTCTTCTGGATTGCTGCTCTGGAAGAACTGCTTTCTCTCTGTGCTGACCTGCTGCCCTCCTAGCTTGGGTGAGAAGGACTAGACCCACATCACTTGAACTTAACCACCAAAATGGGTCTAATGGTCAGCTGAGTTTTCTGCTGTTTTCTGAAGTCTCAAGGACACACAAAATGTCCAGCTCACCTGCTGCAGCACCTTAGCTCTGCCATCTGTGAGTCTTGCCCTGCCAAGAAGTGCCAATTTAGTCCTGAGCCCATGGAGGTTGGTATAAAGTGCTGGTCAAGCAAGAATTCATTGACTCTGTTGCATCACCACTGCTGCAAGGATTGAGTGCATCACATCACCAATGACACAGCACATTGCCTCCATCTCTGACCGATCTCCGACTATGGACTTTAGATGGCTCGAGGATGAGAATCACTTCCATCCTAAGGATCGACGAAGATACGTCACCTACCCTGCTCCTGCCATCTCCCTCAACGTCAACATGAACAAGGTATTTTGCAGTGGCCAAGGCTGGACACTGTATGTTACCTATGCTCCATCATGGTCAGCCTGAACTTTCAGATTTGACCCGGTCTGGTGCAACCAGACAACCCCAGTTAGTGCTTCATGCTTTTAAGCACTTAATTTCAGTTTATTCTTTAGAAATTCATAACTCCAGTTCTACGTATTGGATTGTTGTCTTTTTGGTAGTGTTTCATTCATTGAATTATGCTCTAGGTGTGCTCTCTTTGTGTGTTGTCTTACTGTTTAATTGTTTGAAGTGTTGCACAAATACTTTACATATTGCTGCTTACGTTAAGCCTGACTGCTCTGTACCAAGGTACCAGGGGGTGAGCAGCAGTTAGGTAAGGGCCTGTTTGTGACTTATCCTCACTAGGCCTGTGGTTCCAGCTTTGACAGGGTGCATACCTCTGCCAACCAGAAACTCTAACACTAAGATAATAAGGATCCCTTGGAAAATAAAATACAAATGTTGTAGTCTGACTTGCTGCAGAAGTTTGTGTTGAGTTCAAACAGTTATTCTTCAAAGATGTAATTGCTGTGTGAGGATCCATTTCGTTTGTACAATTTGGAAGGCACTGACGGCCATATTTATACTTTTTGACGCAAAACTGCGCTAACGCAATTTTGCGTCAAAAAAATTAGCGCCGTCTTACGCCATTTGGATGCGCCATGCGGGCGTCAAATTTATACTTTGACGTACGGCGGCGCAACCAACAGGTGGGAGTCATTATTTCGTGACGCACACAGCGTCGGTCTGTCGTAAAGGAAACCAACGTAAATGCGACGCACATCACTGTGGGTCGATTTACGACAGCGCAATCGTGAAAAACTCCGTTTTTTTTTCACGCTATTGCATCACATTTTTGCGCGAAAACTGCCCTTTCAGGAGAGGAGACCCAAAATGGATCCTAGATGCCCCAACAGACCCCAGGAGGATGAGAGCAGACCAGGAACCAGCCAGGAGGAAGCATACAGGAACCAGGACATTTAAAAAAAAAAAAAAAGTGTCGCTTCAGTGCAGAGGAGCAGGAAATCCTGGTGAAAGAGGTGACGGAACACCAGCACCAACTTTTCATCACCTCTAAATTGCCACTCAGTAGGAGAGAGGCCATCTGGAAACAAATTGTGGACAAGATTAACAGTGTGGCTGAAGAACGCCGGACAGTCACCGAGTGTAAGAAACGCTGGCATGACTGCAAACGTAGGACCAAAGAGAAAATGGCCAGGAACAGGAAGGCAGCAATGCAGACTGGAGGGGGAGTCCAGCACAACAGGAGGCCCTGGACCACATGGAGGAGATGGTCGCAGCCGTCATCCCGGAGGAGATCGTCACAGGGATTCAAGGACTGGACAGCGCAGACTACCACGACACTACGCACATGCAGGGTAAGTCGCATGGGGAATCATAATACAATAATGGGGACTGTAAGCAGGGGGGGGATACCTACTACACAATGCATGTAAGTCAGCACATATATGAAGTGGCATGGGGAAAGGGGCACGGCAGGGGGGCATGCCCAGTACTGACCGAAGCTGGGGCACGACAAAATACAGCAACAACAACAGTCCCACGGGGACATCCTGTAATTACAACAAGAAAGCCAAGGGAAAGCAGTGACAGGTGGGAAGGACACTACCTCAAATCCACATCCAGGCACTTGTATTGCAAAATCTATTCCCCATCAACTAGGTCCCTACCTGTGATGCAGTAGCAAATACAACAACTGTAACTTAACTGCAACCACAGTTGACAATAACACCTCTCATCTCTGTGCAGCTATAGTACCAAATGGCAGGAACCCCACCCTGGAACATACATACCTAAATTAGGGGGTGAGGATGACATCTGCAATTACTCCTAGAAATAAGACAAAGGTACCAGTACACTCAAATGCCGAATGTCCATAACTGACACATACATAAGCCTAAGTAAACAGCAATAGGAGCCACACAGCACTAACGCTACACACATGCTGCATACGTCAGGGTCCCTCACATGCCTGGCTAACAAGGCTACATCACTAATGTCATACTGCTCAGACAACAACATTGAGGAGGGGACACAGGCAACTGGTCACTGAAACACACCTGCAAAGTCGGACAAACAAATAGGACATTCATACGATAAACAGGCCAATCCAATTCAATACACATCACCCAACATCATCTCAAAACATCAAGAATGTTTACATCCATACCACATCCTAACATTGACATGCATAGGTAATGCCACGTGACATGTACAGATCATGCAATGTGAATAAAAAGTGTATGGGGCAGGGCCTGAGAGGCAAGTGTGCTGCCATGGCAGTCACAACACCCACAGTCAGTCAAAGTGTAGTGTGGCAAGTGAAACGTATACTTTGCGCATTAGCCTCAGGCTGGAGGCCTTTGTGCATCTTACCCTGATTGTACTTATACTCATTTGCTCACATCTAAGTGCCTCAGAGCAATTTGCACTAAATGATTCTCATTGCCCTTCCTATCAGTTAATGTAGCAAATAGTCAGTCCTAAGGTATTGTCAATTAGTCAAATCACACTGTTTTGCCTACTTCTGCACTGGAGTTTGCCAGAACATATTCACTCTGTGCCCCAGTCAAGGATACCGTCTGGTACGTTGCTGATAGATGGGGTAGGGGTTAAGGTTTGGCATTCCTGCGTAGGGAAACTTTGTCATCACCATGACATATGTCTTTTACATTCACTTCCTTGTCCCAAGACACGCATGGGGGAGTTTCCAAACAGAAAATAACAACTAGATGCTGCCTGCCTTGCTGCTGATGCACAACCAGATCCTAGCCCATTCCTCTGATATGAGGGATGATGTCTCCCCTGTGATTCTGACAGGCAACCTCCAAACTTAACATGCTGTGCTATACATAGAACATGCAGAGGGAGAGTAGAAACCGTTAGGCACCATGAAAGCTGTGTACTAATGTATTACTCTCCTGCGGACTATTTCAATTCTAACAGTGTGTATTGTTTGTGTAATTGGGGCTCACACCTAAATTCCTACAAGTCAGTTGTACAATGAAACTTCATATCAAACTAATACTGTCTTTGTCATTTGTGTATGGGAACATACCGGAAAAGATAGAAATGTGTAGGACCTGAGTGACCACCACTTCCCTGAGAAGTTCCAAAGATGTCATGCGCTCGGATGTGTAAACATTCCTTTGATGTGGGAGACCAGAGGCACTGCTAGTTAGTCTTAGCTAAATTGAATATCTGGGTGACAGAGTTATTTACAAGTGGGTCAAACTTAGTCCCCCACACCATTAGCTATCCTGCTGCCCAGAAAGCCAAGAATCACATGTTGGATAATGAGAGCCCACCCTACAAAATGTCCCTCCATAACAATAGTGAAACACCGAGTGAGGAGTAGGAGAAAAAAACGCCTATTCCTAAATAATTACAAAGCAACACCTAGAGGCGACCTGGCAGACATGTCTGAAAGATCCATATCAAACATGTGACACACAGGTGGGCCATAGGCCTACAACAATGCCCTATGACGGACAGCAGATACCTAGACAAACACAGAGTACAATGTTAAGGCATCCAAAGGCTTGTATCTTACTGCAAAATTGTCACAACACAGACACACTAATTGTACCCTGTTTCATTGCAGAGGAACACGGATCTCCTGCTGATCTGCCTGTCCATGAGTTCCCTGATGACATGGATGACCAGACCATCAACCTCCCACAAGAGACCATTGACATGGTCCTTGAAAGCCTCCAAACCCCACCTTCAGTCACAAGGAGGAGCACAGAAGAAGCAGCCACCACAGTAGAACCACCCGCCACCCCAATTGTAAGACCTGCCAGCTCCAACACAGCTGAGGATTCTGACGACACTGGCACCAGCTTCGAAAGAACTGTCGTTGGGGTCCAGCGGGAGCTGGCCAAGGAGGTGCGGGTGGGGATGCAAAATATGGCAGCCAGCCTTGAGGGGGTGCGTTCGTGCATGTTGTCAACTGCTGATCAGGCAGCTGCAATGCAAGCCAGAAATTTGCTCTTGGAGGACATTTCAAAAACACTGAAGGAAATTGGCACAGCTGTCATCCAGTTGACACAACAACTCAAACTGCAAGCCACTCAACGTGTGCACGAATGCAACATAGAACCCCTCAGGGCCGACCTGGCTGCCTACCATCGGGATGTGGCTGCCATTCTGAAAAACCAGCAGGCCCTCCTTGCTGCAGTACTGCCCTTCCTTACTCAACAGGGATCAGCCCCCGGGATGTCTGCCTCCATGTCTTCTAACACTGAGGTGTGTGTTGCCCCTTCACAACCAACAACAACAAGGACACACCAGGCAACACACACATCAGAAGAAGAAGACATGGAACAGATAACATTCACACGCAAGAGTACCCGGAAGCCCTAGTCCCTGCACCATGCCCTACTCTGACCAAGGTCCTACGTTTTGACACATGCCAGTCTCACTACGACTAACCTCAATGACTGTTCGGCAATCCACTGTATGACTTGTCCACCTTGCCAGTGAATGTTTCTCTCCTACCATTTGGCATTTCATGTTCCTCTGCACTGTCTGTGACATCACCCCAGCATGTCAGGAGCATCATCCACACCCCTTCTGTAGGATCACCATGTAATAATGCACCAGAAAGGAGTCAGCAAACATGGTGAATGGACATTTTGCACAACACCACCTATAAATAAATATCACTTGCACACCTATTGTGTCTCTGTGTCATTTCAAAATTCAACTGTGCAGTAGATAACTCCAAAGTGGCTGTGTGGCAACCATGTCGATTCTCTATACTACTGTACTGATTTCATGTATACTGAAACATCTGTGCAGTGGCCAGGATTGCATCATAGCTTTACTATACTGAGGAAAATAACTGATGAAGGGACTAAGCACACACAATCATGCTGTGTTGGACAGAATGATGCACCATCTATAGCTATTCTACACAACTAATGGTGGCTGAGAAATGTAGGCACCATGCAATACTAAAATTTGAAATTATGCTGTAGAATGAAAGGAATGATAAACAAATTACACAGCATCAATCACCCTTACGGCGTATACTTCCATGAAGGAAATTAATGCTGAATCAGTTCACACATGATGTAGGTCAGCAATGACAGCAACAAGACAAGAGTGTGAACAAATCATCATCTATAAAGCTCTCCCTGAACTTCACAATGCTGTCCGACCTATCTATTTACCTACAATAACAAGTCTGGAAGCACTCTTTGTGAAGTAGGATACATACCAACCCCAAACCTTGATGATCAATGCACACTACCAATGGTGGCTCTCCAACATGGTGGATACTTACCAAGTTAGCACACGGGTAGCTGGCATGTTAAACCTCATAAGCCTGGGGATAGTGAGCATGGAACACAAATGTCATACTTAAACTTTCTGCTACACTGATGTCAAGGCCATGAAAAGGTAGCACCTAACGCATCAGGTAAAGGGTTAACAAATTTTTTATTTAAAAGTAGTAATAAAAGAGGCAACTAAGGGAAAGGTAAACCTACACTAATCTAACCTGACTTCTACTAACCCACAACTGTCCCTAACTAACCTAAGCTAAACTTACTCTACACATGTAACAAAACGATCTAAACATCAACCCCCCACCCACCATTAAGAGACAAGACACATGCAGGACAACACTTACTAACCTACACACATACTATACTATCCTAAACAAACATATATATATATATATATTTTTTTTTTAATATTATTATTTTTTTTATTTTTTATTTTTATTAAACAGGAATCCCAACATTGCCCCCCACCCACCCATCCACACAAAAATATTAGATAGAAAGAATAAGGACCCCCCACCCTCTTACTTAACACTAACTAAGCTAATTACCTATATTTATCCTATAACTAACCCCCCAAACCCAACTAACAGTATGAAAAGAGGAAAGAGGTGAGAGGGGAGGGGTAAAAGTTCAGGAGGGCAAAATGACTAAAGATTTGCCCTCCGAAGTGTGCGCCGGATGGAGCGCACCTTCTTCTTAACCTCAGCCATGTCCTCCGTCAGGTTGTCCACCTTGCGAATTAACCTGTCCAATTTTCTAGACAATGCCTGGAAGGCTGCAGGGTCAATCGGAGGGTCACTGCTGGTCTGCGTGCCGGTGGAGGTTGTTGCTGGAGTGGAGTGGCCACGGGACAGCCCTGCTCCCAACACACGGCTGGGTCCAGGTCTTGAGGAAGATGCCTGGTCCGTCGCTGGGTCCCCTTGGGCAGACCTGGTGGTTGTAGTGGCAGTGGTTGTAGGTGGCACCGTTGGTGGAGCCTGTGGTGTGGCATACCACACCCCGGAGGCCCGATCGGAATTGTATCTGCGGGCCATCATCCGATACCCACACTGCATCTGCAGGATGTGCCTGTACCTCATTGCCCAGCGCTCAAAATAGTTGCGCTCTGCGGCACTCAGGTTTGCAGCTGTGAAGAGAAAAGGGAAATATTGAGCATTGAATTTACAGTGGGTTGAATCCCACAATGGCTCATTTGTCCATTACTATAAATATATTGTATGCAGCAATTGTTACAACATAGTTCACGGAAATGCTCAGAAGAAGTACATGTGAATCATGCATACCTAAGGTCATATCACACCTAGCATATCCATGTCTCTACATGATGGATGACATCACCCTAAACTACTCATCCAAATCATACCTAAGGCATTTGACATTATGGCACCAGCTCTTCCGCATACTGACTTCAGTACATATGTCATTCTATGTGATAACACTCACACTCCTCACTCAATAGCATTTTTAATTAGTTGTGTGCTAAGATTTAACCCCTGGCCCAGAATCATATGTCCACACTAGGTGTCAGATGTAGGAATTTAGGAAAATCAACTAGCAATTTGCAAAGCAGAACGGTGTCTCTGACACCGTCTGCGAGTCGCTATGGGGTCCCTAAAACCCACCTCATGAACATCAATGATGTGGGTTCCAAGTTGCCCCACCTTAGCAACATGGGCACTCACGGGGATGGAGGCCTGCTGGGACCAGCAGAACTCCATAGACGTGACTGTTTTTAAATTAAGCAAGTTATTTTTCCCCAAGTGTAGGCCGTTTACCGGAAAGGAAAATGAGCTGCAATTATTTTTAAATCACAACAATTGTACTTGGAAATTTTCACGGTAATTATTGGTCCCTTAGACCACTGGCTGTTTTGCGCAGGATTATTTTAGTCCACTCACAAAGGTGAAGCTTTACAATGAGGACCCCTTCCAGTCAGCAAGGTGGTTACCATCCACTTCAAGTGGATGATAACAGCTACTCACTTTGCAACCACGTACTCGGTTGCAAATGGGATTGCCTACCACTGTGATTTGCAAGTAGGTCTGGTAAAACCCTTTAATATATCCCTTTTGAAAAGCATTTTCCTCATATGTACATGACCACCAAATACATTTTGGAATAGGAAACAGACGTTTGCAAATCCCACACATATATTTATGCCATTTGCAATGTGTAGACATTTTTCTCACTCTGGCCCAAGGTACTAACTCAAGTCACAAAAGGTGTTAAATACGTGTAACATACTGGTTGCTACAGTCCTAGGTACCCGGTTTCACAGTAACATCCCAGTCTTTGTGGGTGGTGTGGGAAGAACAACCAACAATCCCATGTTCAATGCACACCCAGGAGTGTACAGAAAGTTCAACAATTATGTGCCTTCACACACAACACCTATGAAGGGCTAGCAACACGTTGTAGTCAGCCCAACCTTGTCACATCCCAGGTCCACACATGTCAAAATGTTATGACTTAGCCCAACATAACATACTATTAGTGAGGCATGTTTAACAACACACACAGGGGAGGTAGTACACCCATTCACATGATTCAACTGAACACCTAGGGCATTGCACTCAAGTCACACACACTTCGAGTTCACCTTGTGGAAGTACATGCCCACGGAAGATCCAACCTACAGTGTACACAGTCCATCCTCAACTAGGAAGAAGCACTTGTCATCAAAACCATGTGCCTAAGCTATCTGGGAGACTGTCAGTCTGATATGCAGACTCAGTTCATGGCAAGTCCCTGACCAAGTCTAACATTGACCAGTGTATTCCAAATGAGTCATACCATTCCCAATTGCCGCCCTAATTGAATGGGCTACAGCCCCTCAATCTGAGAGATGACTACGTATTGCTTTGCAGAAACATTATTCAAATTTGATATCACACTAAAAGAACAAAGCCAATGAACGGCCAGCACATCAAATCATGAATTCTCTTGAACACACAGTAATCCATCATGCGTCATTACCAAACAATGTAAATAGCACTCAGGCGACACTCACTGTAGGTATTGGGGTCGTCAAAATGGGCCACCTCTCCCACGGTGTACGGGGCTGGTCCACCTGTAAAGCATGAAACAAAGATTATACTCAGACTGTGTGAACGGACAAAAGATTTCTGTTACAATGACACTGTGTGAATATGACATGGTAATGATAGACTTTCACACATGCTCATCCTGCATGGATGACTTTGTATTCAACATTATCATTGGATGAGTCTCCTGCTCCAGTGTCACACCCTACTACACTCATGCAGTGGTCAGGACAGTCATGTGTCGGCCAAGTTAATCCTCCATTAGTATGCCCCAACAATAATGTTATCCATACATCTCAGCATGTGCATCCCCGAGAGACATTCCAAAACTGGTTCCATGAGGACTGCATGACCACTCACAATTAAACAGGCTATTTGGACAGGGTCAACAGACAGCAACCAGACACACATGTGACATATGTGTGAACAACATGACTAACTTCATGTGACGTGACGGCAACACACATGTATAGCATCATCATGTGTTTCCAATTTTCTGTCTAGCTATGGCGTCTGCATATGTAGGTATGTTGTTTCTACATGACGTACTCACTGGCCATTATGACCAGTGGAGTACAAATAGAGCCGTTCACGTGTTGCTTTTCTGACACAAATGCAACACTACATTACATGCAGCTACAGGCATCTGGTATGTGTTGCAAAAATGAGCCATCGGACTGGTAGCATAGGTCTTCATACGCATTCTGCAACAAATACACATTAGGACACATATGTATACCTTTGTAGCGCAGCATTTGAAACATTTTGTGACGCAGAGAGGGGGCGACTTAGCATAATACAAATAGATGTTGAATTTATAAAGCTGTCATTGCGTGTACATGTGTTGCAAAAATGGGGATTAATGTGTATAACCATGGGCCTAGGTTTCCCTGGCATTACACACACTCAGCTACTTATTTTGCAGATTCGCTAACAATCATCACATGTTCACACACCGATTTCTGTCATTCCCATTTAATTGTTTTTTACTCACCAACATGGCCACCAATCCGGAGTCCCAGGTGGTCCAGCAGGTCCTGTTCCCTGGTGATCAGATCTGCCCAGCGGTGCTTGAGTTGGTGTACATTCCTGAGACTCCCATAGACCCGGACCAGGTGATGGCGCACCTTCTCCCACCGGATTTTCCTCGCCTCCGTGTGATACCCCTGTATTACACGGCCCCCAGCTTCCAGCATTAGTGGGAGGAAATGGCTTACGAGCCATATGAACCCCCCCAATTCGTCTTCCCCCATCCTGGACAGGCGAGGCCTACCTGACATACTGAGAGGACTATGAATGTACCAAAAAAATATGAAATAAAAAGGGGGAAATGGGGAAAGGTAGAGGTGTGAAAGAAAAAGAAGAAGGAGAAAAATAGCCCAACTAACCCCCCAAACTATGCTACCCACAACAGACTCCCACAGACAATACAAACTATCACAGGTATAGACAAAATAACACTAAACAGACTGAGACAATGTTATACAACAATAATAGATTGACACTAAGACAAAATACAAGGCACACAGGACACAAAAGCAGTAAAACACAGGGCAACACCTTTCACACAACCACACAGTCTAGATAAATCTGAGACTGCAAAGTGAAAGTGAAAGTTAACTCCCAGTACAGATTTTGTAAACAGGATATCCTATTACATCACTTCCTGCATAAAATGGCCGCCGTTTTTATTTTCCCGTTATGCGTCATATTTTCACGCATACACAGTTGTGCGTCAATTTTTTTTGACGCATTACAGTGCACATGATGCGGAGTGAAAAAATATGATATGAATATTAATAATTAATAAAGTACATGAAATGACCAACATATTGTCCATGTAGCGTCAATTTTACCACGCATACATCATGGGCGTCGTTTTTTTTACACGTACAGTGGTGCACATGATGCGGAGTGAAAAAATATGATATGAATATTAATAATTAATAATGTACATGAAATGACCAACATATTGTCCATGTAGCGTCAATTTTACCACGCATACATCATGGGCGTCGTTTTTTTACACGTACAGTAGTGCACATGATGCAGAGTCAAAAATATTGTGGATGTAAATTATATTTTGAAGGCGAAATATCAAGACACTTTTGGATACATTTGTATCTGACTCTGCATTGTGTGCACTCATGTACGTGAACAAATTATGACGGCCATGCTGTATGTGTAGAATATGGAGCAAATTTATCCTAATGTCTTCATGTGTTTAGCTTTGGAAAGGTGATTTGTCATGGTCAAATGGTGCGATGTGAGACACATTTATGTTTGTATATGACACATGTCCGTACTTTTATGTATAGACGGCCTTCACACTGTAATGTTTGGGATACATTAACTAATGTATTGACCATATTTGACAACATATTTGGTGTAATTGCTGATGGCTATTTTTAAATGATGCCTGGGATACCATTATGTATTCCGTCTCCAAAATGTGCCCACCTTTATGATGGGGATGCTTTTATCTGTAGTCCTAACAGGGAGTGGGAGAGTCACTTTCAGTTTTTATGGGGCTGACCATGTCCCATTATGATTTTGTGTTTCATATTTGTGTAGGACTTGTGACATGGAGGCCACACATGTGCCTTATGCATGTGTTTAGTTCACAAGGACTTAGGCCCCCAGCACCCTAGGATTTGACCATCCAGAATAGCTACTGTATCCATGGAGTATTTTTATTATATCATGGCAAACCTGCAGCAGCGTGCTAATGTAAGGCCATATGGTATGAATGACTGTTGACCATTCATTCATCTCATTAGCCCATTTGACGTTTGCAGTAATGATGATTTGGAGCTAAGTTGCATACCATTTTCATATGACTAAGTTTGCAAGACTCTCAGCGTTCACGATGTGATAATGCGAAGAATTTTTTGGTTGTCTGTGTCCCTTTCTGCATAAACTGGTTTAGTGTCATGTTACAATCTTCCTGCTAGGTTCAAACTGGGACACAACTGTGATGGTCTACTTTCAAATATTAGGTTGGTTGTATGACATATGTGTACATGTGTGTGGGAATGTGGATCCACTATGACCTGTCTGTGTGTATGTTGTCACTGTAACTTCAAGGTCTCCTCCTGAGTTAGTGGCAGCTGATGTTGTTGCAAATGTGTATTGCTCACATCATACACTTGAGAGAAGCCATTGATGACATGTTCACGTACACATGGATGGTCCCACCCTGTCTCTGAACACGTGTGATGTGACTTTCAAATGATCTCCAATTTTGGGCTGGATGAGAAACTGTTTCAGTTGTTTGGATCCGGCATGTGTAATTGTCACATTTGTACTCTTGTTGGGCTCTGTGTATGGTAATGTAACATGTCACATCCTACCCTCTGTGCATACAGTTGTGATGTTTATTTTTGGTGTGATGAATTTTAATGGCATTCTTGATCAATGAGACGACATTCATCTTCAGCTATTTCAAACTAAAGGTGGTCAGAAATGAATAGGCCAAAGCATGATGTGGTGTTTGTTATCTGTGTTTATTTACAAGTGTGGAATACAAGTGATTATAATAACTTAAGTAAAAAAATTGTTCACAAGCTGTTGGCGCCTACGCACTCCTGCTGCCGTGTTAGGTTGTTCCCCCTCCTGTTGCAGGCCAGCATCCTCCTCATCATCATCCTCAGGCATGTCTGGGTCCGGTTCAAGGAGGGGAATGTTCCTTTTTACACAAATATTGTGTAATATGGCACAAGTGAGTATGATCTTGCAGACCATCTCTGGGGAGTATAGTAGGCTTCCGCCAGTGATGTCAAGGCAGCGGAACCTTGACTTTAGGATCCCAAAGGTCCTCTCCACAATGCTGCGTGTCCTCTTGTGGGCGTCATTGTATGCCCGCTCAGCAGCAGTATTTGGGTTCCCATATGGTGTCATTATCCAAGGCTGGATGCCATACCCCTGATCAGCTGAAAGAGAAACACAGAATGGTATCAATTAGATGTAGGAGGCACTGTTGTACGTATCTTTGATGGCAGTAGTTGTGTTGTGTTGTCTTTGACTATTTTGTGTACTAATGTGACAACCTATGGTTGTTGGTGGAAACTTTGGCATTGTTTTTTTTCCTTGGCTGAGCAAGTGTTTGTTGGCTAACTGTTTGTCAGCAGGATGTATCGGTTTCTCAAGTACAGTGTGCCCTCCCTTGCATTGTGACTTGTGACACAGGTGTCCGTGTGTCCTCACTGGGGGTGTGATGATAGTTCCATGCAGATTGAAACATGAAAGGGTATTAGAAACGTTCATATGAACATACCCAGGCCATCCCATCCCTTAAAAGTTATGCATTGTATTAGTGTACAGGTTATTGTGAGACTTCCAATTTGCAAGGTGACATTTAGGCAACCACAGTCATGAATGTCTTCACACTAAGCTGTGGAGTAAATTCCAATGTGTGAGAGGTTCAATGGTGACTTGTGAAACATGGCTAGTGATGTGAGTACCTCAGTGTGTTCCTGTCTAGGTGTTGCTATTGTGGTGTATGGGTTATTTATCCTAGAGGGTTTCTGTGCAGTGAGTATATAAGAAGATTTTTGTCCTTACCAACAAGTAGTCCATTGCCATACCGTCCATCCTGGAAGTGTTGGTTGATGGTGCAGTGACGGAAGATGAATGCGTCATGTACACTCCCAGGATATTTAGCCACAATGTTGCTGATCAGTCCTTGGTGATCGACTATGGCCTGCACGTTGATGGAATGTGTGTGCTTCCTGTTGCGGTAGAGGTGTTCAGTCGCAGCAGGTGGCACAAGACGTACATGTGTGCAGTCGATTGCACCAAGGACGTGCGGAAAGCCACTGATGGCGTAGAACCCCTGTTTCGTTTCCTGCTGCTTCTGCACTGTGTTAGGGAAGCAGATGTGGCGGGGTGTCAGTCCAATGATGGCATCCATTACTTTAGGCAGGAATGCGGAGAAAGATGGTTGTGAGATTCCACCAACCAGGGCACCAGTTGTCTGAAAGGAGCCACTTGCCAGCATGTGAAGTACGGCAAGCAGCTTTGTTTCTGTTGGGATAGTGCGTGGAGTCACTAAAGTGGGGGCCAATTGCTGTTCAATATTTGTCAGCAGCTGCTGAATGGCCTGCCAGTTCAACCGGTACCTCTGGATGATGTCGTGTTCCCTGAGGCCATGCAGGGTTGTTCTTGGGCGGAATATCCTCTCCTGCCTTCTGCGCTGTCTTTGGGGTCCCTGCTGTTGTTGTTGTGGCTGCTGTTGTTGCTGCAGGGCTCTGCGTCTACGTGCACGTTGAAGAAAAAGCACCTCCATCTCTCCCTGTTGCTGCTCTGCTGCTCTGCTGCTCTGTTGTTTGTTCTGTGTGTTCTGATTAAGTACAGGTGTGTTTGCCCCATTTTAACGCCTGCCCTGACCCAGGCGTTAAAATTTCACGATATTCGTGCTTTGCGCCATTTTTTTGCGCCGCCTGCCGCACCGGAGTGATTTTTGCCCTGAAGCATAAATACCACACACCGCTATGTGCGTCTGTTTTTGGACGGGAACGCCTACCCTGCATGTCATTAACGCAGGGCGGGGTGCCGCTTCCAAAAACTGGTGCACATAGCGCCATTTTCCTGGTGCGCCGGATCGGGCGTCAGGGTCTAAATATGGGGCAACGTTTGCGCTGAAAGTGCGTCAAAATTTTTGACGCACATTCGGCGCAAACGGAGTATAAATATGCCCCTGAATGATTGTGAAATGAGCACTTATATGTTAAACATCACAATTGATTATCCACTGTGGTATCCTCCTCTCCCAGCTTTTTTGTCTGATCTGTCCAGGAGAGTGACAGTGAATTCTGTTTCAGTAGAGTATCAATCAATCAATCTGGGATTTGTAAAGTACACTTCTGGATGCGTTGCAACCTCTTCTGGAGTTTGGCCATGGTTCCTGTGTAGAGGGCATTGCCCTATTCCAGTTTGCTGCTTACCAGGGCTTAGGTGACTGTTCTTCTGGTTTCAGTGGGTATCCACTTATAGATCTTTCAGAGCATGCAGAGGGTGTTGAAGCAAGAGGAGGAGATGGCGTTGACTTGATGGGTCATGGATAGTGAGGGGTCCGGAATGAATCCTAGGTTACATGCGTGGTCGGTGGGAGTCGGAGCAGTTCAGAGAGTGGCAGGCCACCAGGAGTCATCCCATGCAGAGGGGGTGGAGCAAAAGATGAGGACTTCCATCTTGTCGGAATTGAGTTTGAGGCAGCTGTTCTTCATCCATTCGGCGATGGCCTTCATTCCTTTGTGGAGGTAGGTCTTGGCGGAGTCTCTGGTGAGGGAGAGGAAGCATATCTTTTGTGGAGTTTACGTTTGAAATCTCAATGTCCTTTTTTTACAGCAATTTGACAGTTATAAACATTGGTCAGAGTGGGTGGGATCGGAGGGGCACAATGTGCCCATACTTTTCTGATATATGAAATGCCATTCCACTGATTTTTGTAAAAAAATAACCATCCTGGGATGGTTAATTTCAGCAGTTTAAATGCCTCAGCTTAAGTGTCATTCAGTGAGTCTCCTGTGCTGTGACACCAAAGCTGGTCAGACAGGTAAACATGTCCTTCTGCCAGGGTACCTTCTTGTCTGAAAGAAATCCAAATGTGCACAACGAGTTAATCTGCAAATGTAAAAGATTCTTTGGAGCCGATACTGGCTTTATTTACTTTGACTTAATCACTCCAAGCTTTGTGATGACAATTTGGAAAGGTAGTGGAGGAGTTAATAAATGGGCTGTAAAGTGGTAAGTTGATGACTTTAAAAGAGCTTTCTTTAGCCACATCTTTGACCGCCCCACAATCACTGATTCCGCCACCATTGCATGCAGCCTCACAGTTCCCATACTTTTCTTAATGCACTTCAACCTCTGATTATAAAGAAGGCTCTAAGAATGATTTGAGAATTGGTACTGATAGGAAAGAAATGTGTCTTGATTTCAACCATGTTTTCCAAGTGAATACCTTTTCTCCTTGGTTGGAGTTGACCTTTCTAAAATTGTTTGTGATTGTATGGAGGAAATTAATGTCTAAAGAGATGTTTGAATTTATGTTTAATTCAAATTCTTTGAGGCGGTCTCCAATGTCATTATTAGTAGGATAGCAATTACATTGTTCTCTACAGCATGTGAGATCTCCTCAGTCACAAGGGTACAATGTGTGCTGGACTCATTTTGGAGAAATGTGTCTCTCACTCTTTTCTATGAAAAGTTAGGCTCATCCAGATTGAGGATTATATGAGCCATACAGCCCAGCCAGAGAAACTCTTACCTACAGTGAGATGCATATGTGAAAACCCCTAACTGAAACAGTAGACACACACAGGTATAGGTATTGTACAATAGTAGACCATTTATTACATACTCTCAGCACATACATCTTATGTATTAGAATGATGGAAATTATCATAGTTATCTCATGAGATATAAAACCCAATGAGTATTAGAGAAACCGAAAGCATTTGACATTATTCACCATAACAAACTAATGTAATCCCTACTACCCACAAACATATCCTATCCACCTCACAGTTATTGTGTAGGATAAGCTATTAGTAAACTCCCTACCTTTCTTATGACAAACCATGTAAATACTACCATATATCCCAGTAAACTGTGCTGTCTTCAGTCAGATAATGAAGTGCCTGCATTTCTAGCAATCAGTCTTCATGTCTGTTCCTCCCAACTTCCCAAGTCTCTTAATACCTTTCTCCTCAAACATAGTCTATGGAGAGATAGGTTTCTCTAGAGATTCTCATATCTGCACACAGAATGCCTTTGTTAAAGAAAGACACACTCAAAAGTACAGCAACTTTAGCCAACTTTTCTTACTTCTTCCTTTCATGCTTGTTCCGTGCAATGCTGGATAGCCTTACATTTCCAATCAATACACATGTGTAGTTCTCCATACTAAAGAATGGTGACTACTTTCTGCACTGTTTGCATTATTTTTGTTAGTGTGTGTGAGAAATTGGATTGTTGGTTGCCTGGAGTGTGTGCCCTGGTCAAGCAATAGCCACAGTCCCTTGCAGGGTGAGCTTCAAAAAGTCACAAATGTAACCTGTGCTTAACCCTGGGTAGCTAGGGACAAAAGCAGTCAAGCTAAACTCAGAAGTAATGTGTTAAATATTTATGCAGAACACAAACAGCAGCACAGCGAAAGCACACCTCAATAAAATTCCCAAACCAATTTAGAAAATTGGAGAAAACTTTAAACATATATATTTGACCCCAAAACCATGAAAATCAAATTAGTACAATCAGAGTTCTGAATTTTTAAAGTTTAGGTCCAAAATAAGAAGTCCTCAGTTTTGGAAAATGGGCACCTGGGCACTTTCAGCACCAGAACAAATGGTCCAGAGATGGATGGACACTCACTCAGGCTGCGACCAGGTGCAGGTTTAAGATGGTAGGAACCTGTTATGTCCCTGTGGCTCAGAACATGAGACCGGCTAAGCTAGCCATTGGAGTCACTTCTGAAGTCCTGGGTGCAGGTGGTGATGTAGAGCTCTACAGCAGGGCTGACCTCTGAAAGTTCCAAGCAGGCTGCAGGCAGCAAAGCAGTCCTTCCAGGTACAGCAGCAGTCTGGCAGAGTGCACAGCATGTTCAGTAGTGAACTGAGGAGTAAGGACTGAGAGCCCTATTTTTACAACCTGGTGCCTGCTCAGAGAAGTTGGAAGAAGTTTCTGAAAGGTTCCCAGGAAGTTCCAAGAATTCCCTCCACTGGCTCATAGCTGGCTGCACTGACAATACAGGATTGTTAAGCCTATTGTGTGATGGGAGAGCCTAGCCTGTTCAGTTGCAAGTGGGACTGTGCTTAGCCCCGCCTCCCACCCCATCAAGTCAGTTAATGGCCCATTCAGGTTTTGCTAATTCCCCCATTGTGTGACTGTGTGGGTTGAATTCACAAAGCCTCAACTATCAGTTACACCCAGTTATCTGTCCTAAGGCACGCTACGGCACAGAGGGCCAAGAGCAGGAAAATGCCAACTTTCTGAAAGTGGCATTTTGAAACTTGAAACAATAAGTTTGACTTTACTGTTAAAGAGGGGCTATAATTTCAAGTTTGTAGATACCACACATGACATATTTACCACCTCTGGCTTAGGAATTACAACTTGTTTTTTAATAGGGAATCACCAATGTTATTCTAAGGGATGGGTAGGCCTTACAGTAGCAAAAAAATGAATTTGGGAGTTTTGCACTACTGGGCATGTAAAACTAAAAAGTATCTCTTACCTTTTAAGTGCACAGCACCTTCCCCTATGGTCAACCTATATCATATCTTAATAAAAGGGGCAACGGGTTTTAAATGCCAAGTCAACTTGGCAGTGGGGCACTTCCTTAAGGCTGCAATGGCAAGCCTGGGGCAAGTTTTAAGAAGTTACTTAAGTGGCTGCACAGTTGATGCTGCAGGCCCACTGGTAGCATTTAATTTACAGGCCTTGGGTATATGGTACACCACTCTACAAGGCACTTCATCTAAATTAAATACAATAATCATGTGTATGCCAATCAAACCATGTTTAGGGGAGTGAGCTACATTTTTTAAAGCACTGGTAAAGTACACAGAATCCTAAGGGCAACAGAGCAAAAATCCCGACAAGATGGAGACAAGCAGGCAAAAAAAGGTTTGGGGGAAGACCATCCTACGGCTGACAGGTCTACTACGTGCCCCCACTAGCTGAAAGTGGGGAGAACTACCCAACCTCCTGGGAGTTCTCATCACTAACGTAGAGGAACCTGGATAGACCATCAGCATTGGTGTATCTGACCCAGGTCTGTGTTCCACCGTAAAGTCCATTCCCCGTATAAAGGTGAACCACCTTAACAATTTTGGATTCTCACCCCTCAGTTGCATTAGCCACCTGAGGGGCCTGTGGTCAGTCAGAACCTTGAAGTGAGCCCCAAAAGGTATGGTCTCAGCTCCTTCAGTGCCCAGACCACAGCAAAGCCTTCTCTCTCAACACCACTCAACCTCTGTTCTCTGGAAAGTAACCTCCTAGGGATGAAGGTTACAGGTTGTTCTAGGTCCTCATCATTATGTTGTGAAAGTAATGCCTGTATGTCATGCTCTGAAGCATCTGTTTGGACTAGAAACTCTGGAAAAGTCACAGGTTTTGAGCACAGGGGCTTCTTCCTGAACTTGGCCATCTGGTTCTTGAGGGTTAGCATTTAACTAACAACATCCTGTGGAGGCTTCCTGGGAGCTTGCGCCCAACCCTACATAACCCTTACATGGTGAACATACAGAATCCTAAAGGGGATGAACTCAGCTCTCTTTTGTTGTACCTCCCTTTAAGCAAAGAGCAGGCATAGGTGTCCCACTTCCACCTCAGGGTATCAGGCAGCCCCAATCATGCCCTCAGAGACTTGCTGATCCTCTCATCAAGCCCAGTGGTTTGTGGATGATAGGGTGTGGCAAACCTATAGGTAACTCAATACTCTGTCCATACTCCTTCCAGAATTGCATATATGCTAACATAAAGTTGTTGCCCCTGCCAGGGACTTATTTGGAGAAACCCACTCTGGTAAAAGTCCCCTTCAGTGTCCTAGCTAGTGCAAGTGATGCTGCAGTTCACAGAGGTATGGCCTCTGGATATCTCATAGCATTGTTCACCAAGACCAGGATAATCCTGTTGCCAGAGGCTGTCTTGGGTTCAGGAAGCAAAATAAGTTTGATGCCTCCCCTTTCAAAGGGTGTGCCAATGGCAGGAAACGGTTGCAGGGGAACTTTCAGCTTCTTCCCTGACTTCCCACTGGCCTGGCAGGTCACACAAGTTCTGCAGTTTACATCTGAGGACGCCTTCATCCTGTGCCAATAAAAGTGGGGGACAAGCCTGGCAAAGGTCTTGTCCTGCCCAAGATGTCCTGCCAGTGGAATCTCATGGGCTAACTTTAGTAGAAAAGCTCTGTAGCATTGGAGGACGAGGGCTCTTGTTGCCCCATGCAGAAGTGCATTGGGTTCAGTGTAAAGGAGGTAATTCTCCCAATAAATGTGGTGTTATCCAGACATTTCACCAGCTGCTTGGGCTTCAACTTGCTGTCCCATGCTCTCCAGGATTGGGTACTCCTCTGTGCATGGCATAACTCCTCTATGGTGACGCCCCTTCTGCTTGCTGTCCAGCAAGCTTCAGCAGGTCATCAAAAGAGGAAATGTCCTCCTCAGTGGCTTTGGGGCAGCCTCCTCTGGTGCCCCATCCACCACCTCAGGGAGACAAACAGGGTCTGGTTTCCCACATCCCTTGCCCTTTCCTCTCTTGCCAGCTGTCCGGGCCATTTTTCCAGGCTCCAGACATTCTTGACTCCCATTCTGGGTAGCCATGGAATATGTGTCATATATGCTTGTTATTTGTATATTGACAGCGGTACAGTCATGGAGAGGTGATGTGCACAAAAAGTAGAAGGAGTGGTAGGAGACAATTGTTCAGCAGGGGATACAGTTTTTAGAGATCAATGATGACGTTTGAAGTGAAGGTCTGTTAGACCTGACAGCCTTAGGGTGGTCACCCCTAACTTTTTGCCTGCCTCCCCTCACTTTTTTGATACTGTTTTTGCTGGTTTTAAGACTCTGTGCACATTACCACTGCTAACCAGTGCTAAAGTGCATATGCTCTCTTCCTTTAACCCCTTCTGTGCCCAGGACGTAATGGTTACGTCCTGAGGCACAGTGCTGCTGTGCCCAGGACGTAACCATTACGTCCTGTGCACAGAGCCCAGAGGGAGCGCTAGCGCTCCCTCTGTGGGGTTCCCCCCCATCCCCCCAAGTCAGGGATGGAAGGGGAAGCCCTTCCCCTCCCACCCCCGACACCCCCAACCCCCCCTGTGACGTCAGCGCGCGAGCACGCGCTGATTAGTCACAGGGTCTCCCCCATCGCGCTGGAAGCAGAGCTTCCTTCGCGATTGAAAGAGAAATGCTTTTGCATTTCTCTTTCAATCCCATGGGGGAGAACCCGAGAGGTTTCAAAGGGAAGGAAATGTATTTCCTTCCCTTTGAAGTCTCTCACAGGTTTCAAAAGCCGGATTGCTTGCAATCCGGCTTTTGAAACCCCACTAGACACCAGGGATTTCTTTTTTTTCAATGAAATTGTCTAAAGGGAGCGACCCCTTGGGCAAGGGTCGCTCCCAGGGGGGGCATTTTTTTAGGAAGGCCTTTTCTGCCCCCCCTGGGGGCAGATTGGCCTATTATTAGGCCGATCTGCCCCCAGGGGGGGCAGAAACCTCTAGGCACCAGGGACCTTTTTTTTTTTTTTTTGTGATGTTTTCTTTTTTTTAGGTGGGGAGCGATCCCTTAGGCAAGGGTCGCTCCCCTACGGGGCAATATATATTTAGGCCATTTATGCCCCCCTTGGGGGCAGATTGGCCTATTTTGATGAGGCCAATCTGCCCCCAAGGGGGGCAGAAACCATTAGACACCAGGGAGTTTTTTTTGCGCGCAAATTTCACGCAACGGGAGCGACCACTTGGGCAAGGGTCGCTCCCGGGGGGGCATTTTTTGGGGAAGGCCTTTTTTGCCCCCAGGGGGGGCAGAAACCTCTAGGCACCAGGGATCATTTCTTTTTCTTTTTTTCTTTTTGTTATGTTTTCTTTTTTTTTTAGGTGGGGAGCGACCCCTTAGGCAAGGATCGCTCCCCTAGGGGGCAAATTATATTTAGGCCATTTCTGCCCCCCTTGGGGGCAGATTGGCCTATTTTGATGAGGCCAATCTTCCCCCAAGGGGGGCAGAAACCATTAGACACCAGGGATTTTTTTTTTTTGCGTGAATTTCACGCAAGGGGAGCGACCCCTTAGGCAAGGGTCGGTCCCTGGGGGGGGGGTTATTTTAGGCCATTTCTGCCCCCCTGGGGGTAGATCAGCCTATTTTGATTCGGCTGATCTGCCCCCAAGGGGGGCAGAAACCACTAGGCACCAGGGATTTTTTTGTTTTTCTGTTTTACAGATGGGGAGCGACCCCCTTGGACAAGGGTCGCTCCCCTGGAGGGGCAAAATGTATTTAGGCCATTTCTGCCCGCTTTGGGGGCAGATCGGCCGATTTTAGGTCAAGAAACCACTAGGCACCAGGGATCTTTTTTTTGCGCGGTCACGCAAGGGGAGCGACCTTGTAGTCAAGGGTCGCTCCCCGGGGGAGGTGGGGGTAGGGGAGGGGGGCAAAATTATTTTAGCCCATCTCTGCCCCCCCTGGGGACAGATCGGCCTATTGGTATTAGGCAAGGGTCGCTCCCCTGGGGGGCAAATTGTATTTAGACCATTTCAACCCCCCTTGGGGGCAGATTGGTCGATTTTAGGTCAATCTGCCCCAAGGGGGCGGAAACCACTAGGCACCGGGGATTTGTTTTTTGGCGCCAATGTCACGCAGGGGGAGCGACCCTGTAGGCAAGGGTCGCTCCCGGGGGGGTGGGGGTTGGGGGGGCAAATTTATTTTAGGCCATTTCTGCCCCCCCTGGGGGCAGATCGGCCTATTATTAGGCCAATCTACCCCAGGGGGGGCAGAAACATCTAGGCGCAAGGGCAAATTTTTTTTGTGTGTTTTTTTTTTTGTTTGTTTTTTTATAGATGGGGAGCGACCCATCAGACAAGGGTCGCTCCCCTGGGGGGCAAACTGTATTTAGAGCATTTCTGCCCCCCCGTAGGCAAGGGTCGCTCTGAGGGGGGGAGGGGGGGTTGGGCGGGCAAATTTATTTTAGGCCATTTCTGCCCCCCCCTGGAGGCAGATCGGCCTATTATTAGGCCGATCTGCCCCCAGGGGGGGCAGCAACCTGTAGGCGCCAGGGCAATTTTGTTTTGTTTTTTTGTTTGTTTTTTGTTTGTTTGTTTTTTTAGAGATGGGGAGCGACCCATCAGACAAGGGTCGCGCCCCTGGGGGGCAAACTGTATTTAGAGCATTTCTGCCCCCTTTGGGGGCAGATTGGTCGATTTTAGGTCAATCTGCCCCCAAGGGGGCAGAAACCACTAGGCACCGGGGATTTGTATTTTGGCGCCAATGTCACGCAGGGGGAGCGACCCCGTAGGCAAGGGTCGCACCTGGGCAGGGGGGGGTTGGGGGGGTGGGGGGTCAAATTTATTTTAGGGCATTCCCCCCCACCCCCCCGGGCCGGCTGAGCTAGAGGCCAAAATCCACAGGTAGGCACTTTGCCAAAAACACCTCTGTTTTCTGTGAAAAAATATGTTGTGTCCACGTTGTGTTTTGGGCCATTTCCTTTCGTGGGCGCTAGGCCTACCCACACAAGTGAGGTACCATTTTTATGGAGAAACTTAGGGGAACGCTGGGTGGAAGGAAATTTGTGGCTCCTCTCAGATTCCAGAACTTTCTGTCACCGAAATGAGAGTAAAAAGTGTTTTTTGGCCAGATTTTGATGTTTGCAAAGGATTCTGGGTAACAGAACCTGGTCAGAGCCCCACAAATCACCCCATCTTGGATTCCCCTAGGTCTTTAGTTTTCAAAAATGGCTGGTTTGCTAGGTTTTCCCAGGTGCCGGCTGAGCTAGAGGCCAAAATCCACACATAGGCACTGTTTTCTATGAAAAAATGTGATGTGTCCACGTTGTGTTTTGGGCCATTTCCTGTCGCGAGCGCTAGGCCTACCCACACAAGTGAGGTATCATTTTTATCGGGACACGTGGGGGAACGCTGGGTGGAAGGAAATTTGTGGCTCCTCTCAGATTCCAGAACTTTCTGCCACAGAAATGTGAGGACATGTGTTTATTTAGCCAAATTTTGAGGTTTGCAAAGGATTCTGGGTAACAGAACATGGTCCGAGCCACACAAGTCACCCCATCTTGGATTCCCCTAGGTCTCTAGTTTTCAGAAATGCACAGGTTTGGCAGGTTTCCCTAGGTGGCGGCTGAGCTACAGGCCAAAATCTACAGGTAGGCACTTTGCAAAAAACACCTCTGTTTTCCTTCAAAAATGTGGCTGTGTCCACGTTGCGCTTTGGGGCGTTTCCTGTTGCGGGCGCTAGGCCTACCCACACAAGTGAGGTATCATTTTTATCGGGAGACGTCGGGGAACGCTGGGTAGAAGGAAATTTGTGGCTCCTCTCAGATTCCAGAACTTTCTGCCACAGAAATGTGAGGAACATGTGTTTTTTTAGCCAAATTTTGAGGTTTGCAAAGGATTCTGGGTAACAGAACCTGGTCCGAGCCACACAAGTCACCCCATCTTGGATTCCCCTAGGTCTCTAGTTTTCAGGAATGCACAGGTTTGGTAGGTTTCCCTAGGTGGCGGCTGAGCTACAGGCCAAAATCTACAGGTAGGCACTTTGCAAAAAACACCTCTGTTTTCCTTCAAAAATTTGGCTGTGTCCACGTTGCGCTTTGGGGCGTTTCCTGTCGCGGGAGCTAGGCCTACCCACACAAGTGAGGTATCATTTTTATCGGGAGACGTGGGGGAACGCTGGGTGGAAGGAAATTTGTGGCTCCTCTCAGATTCCAGAACTTTCTGCCACAAAAATGTGAGGAACATGTGTTTTTTTAGCCAAATTTTGAGGTTTGCAAAGGATTCTGGGTAACAGAACCTGGTCCGAGCCACACAAGTCACCCCATCTTGGATTCCCCAAAGTCTCTAGTTTTCAGAAATGCACAGGTTTGGTAGGTTTCCCTAGGTGGCGGCTGAGCTACAGGCCAAAATCTACAGGTAGGCACTTTGCAAAAAACACCTCTGTTTTCCTTCAAAAATTTGGATGTGTCCACGTTGCGCTTTGGGGCGTTTCCTGTCGCGGGCGCTAGGCCTACCCACACAAGTGAGGTATCATTTTTATCGGGAGATGTGGGGGAACGCTGGGTGGAAGGAAATTTGTGGTTCCTCTCAGATTCCAGAACTTTCTGCCACAGAAATCTGAGGAACATGTGTTTTTTAGCCAAATTTTGAGGTTTGCAAAGGATTCTGGGTAACAGAACCTAGTCCGAGCCACACAAGTCACCCCATCTTGGATTCCCCTAGGTCTCTAGTTTTCAGAAATGCACAGGTTTGGTAGGTTTCCCTAGGTGGCGGCTGAGCTACAGGCCAAAATCTACAGGTAGGCACTTTGCAAAAAACACCTCTGTTTTCCTTCAAAAATTTGGCTGTGTCCACGTTGCGCTTTGGGGCGTTTCCTGTTGCGGGCGCTAGGCCTACCCACACAAGTGAGGTATCATTTGTATCTGAGACGTGGGGGAACGCTGGGTGGAAGGAAATTTGTGGCTCCTCTCAGATTCCAGAACTTTGTGCCACAGAAATGTGAGGAACATGTGTTTTTTTAGCCAAATTTTGAGGTTTGCAAAGGATTCTGGGTAACAGAACCTGGTCCGAGCCACACAAGTAACCCCATCTTGGATTCCCCTGGGTCTCTAGTTTTCAGAAATGCACAGGTTTGGTAGGTTACCCTAGGTGGCGGCTGAGCTACAGGCCAAAATTAACAGGTAGGCACTTTGCAAAAAACACCTCTGTTTTCCTTCAAAAATTTAGATGTGTCCACGTTGCGCTTTGGGGCGTTTCCTGTCGCAGGTGCTAGGCCTACCCACACAAGTGAGGTATCATTTTTATCGGGAGACGTGGGGGAACGCTGGGTGGAAGGAAATTTGTGGCTCCTCTCAGATTCCAGAACTTTATGCCACAGAAATGTGAGGAACATGTGTTTTTTTAGCCAAATTTTGAGGTTTGCAAAGGATTCTGGGTAACAGAACCTGGTCCGAGCCACACAAGTCACCCCATCTTGGATTCCCCTAGGTCTCTAGTTTCCAGAAATGCACAGGTTTGGTACGTTTCCCTAGGTGGCGGCTGAGATAGAGGCCAAAATCTACAGGTAGGCACTTTGCTAAAAACAGCTCTGTTTTCTGTGATGTGTCCATGTTGTGTTTTGGGGCATATCCTGTCGCGGGCGCTAGGCCTACCCACACAAGTGAGGTATCATTTTTATCGGGAGACTTGGGGGAACATAGAATAGCAAAACAAGTGTTATTGCCCCTTGTTTTTCTCTACATTTTTCCCTTCCAAATGTAAGACAGTGTGTAAAAAAGACATCTATTTGAGAAATGCCCTGTAATTCACATGCTAGTATGGGCACCCCGGAATTCAGAGATGTGCAAATAACCACTGCTTCTCAACACCTTATCTTGTGCCCATTTTGGAAATACAAAGGTTTTCTTGGTAGCTATTTTTTACTCTTTATATTTCAGCAAATGAATTGCTGTATACCCGGCATAGAATGAAAACCCACTGCAGGGTGCAGGTCATTTATTGGCTCTGGGTACCTAGAGTTCTTGATGAACCTACAAGCCCTATATATCCCCGCAACTAGAAGAGTCCAGCAGACGTAACGGTATATTGCTTTCGAAAATCTGACATTGCAGGAAAAAGTTACAGAGTAAAACGTGGAGAAAAATTGATGTTTTTTTCACCTCAATTTCAATATTTTTCTTTTTCAGTTGTTATTTTCTGTAGGAAACCCTTGTAGGATCTACACAAATTACCCCTTGCTGAATTCAGAATTTTGTCTACTTTTCAGAAATTTTGCGGTTTCTGGGATCCAGCGTTGGTTTCATGCCCATTTCTGTCACTGACTGGAAGGAGGCTGAAAGCACAAAAAATCGTAAAAATGGGGTATGTCCCAGTAAAATGCCAAAATTGTGTTAAAAAATTGGGTTTTCTGATTCAAGTCTGCCTTTTCCTGAAAGCTGGGAAGCGGGTGATTTTAGCACCGCAAACCCTTTGTTGATGCCCTTTTCAGGGGAAAAACCACAAGCCTTCTTCTGCAGCCCATTTTTCCCATTTCTTTGAAAAAAACGAAATTTTCACTGTTTTTTGGCTAATTTCTTGGCCTCCTTCTGGGAAACCCACAAAGTCTGGGTACCTCTAGAATCCCTAGGATGTTGGAAAAAAAGGACGCAAATTTGGCATGGGTAGCTTATGTGAACAAAAAGTTATGAGGGCCTAAGCGCAAACTGCTCCAAATAGCCAAAAAAAGGCTCGGCACAGGAGGGGGAAAAGGCCTGGCAGCGAAGGGGTTAAACATGCTAACATTGGATCATACCCAATTGGATTATTTAATGTACTTATACGTCCCTAGTAAAGTGCACTAAATGTGCCCAGGGCCTGTAGATTAAATGCTAGCACTGATTGTGCCACCCACCTAAGTAGCTCTTTAACCATTGCAAGGCAAGTGTGTGCATTTTCAGTGCCAATTCGACTTGGCATTTAAAAGTACTTGCCAAGCCTAAAACTCCCATTTCTCTACATATAAGTCACCCCTAAGGTATGCCCTAGGTAACCCATGGGGCAGGGTGATATGTAGGCAAAAGGCAGGACATGTACCTGTGTAGTTTAAATGTCCTGGTAGTGTAAAACACCTACATTTGTTTTTATACTGCTGTGAGGCCTGCTCCTTTCATAGGCTAACATTTGGGCTACCCTCATATACTGTTTGAGTCGTAGCTGCTCATCTGAAAGGAGTAGGAACGTCATAGGTAGTATGGCCAGAATTGTGATACAAAATCCTGCTGACTGGTGAAGTTGGATTTAATATTACTATTTTAGAATGCCACTTTTTGAAAGTTTGGGTATTTAAACAAGGCCTCTGCCCCTACCAACTCAGACACTTCCTGGAGAAGAGATCCTGAACCAGAATCTGCAACCTGCCCAGAAGAACTGTCTGGCTGCCCAAAGGACTCACCTGACTGCTTTCTGTGAAGGACTGCTGCCTTGCTGTTGTTCTGCTGCCTTGCTTCTCTCTGGCTGTGTTGAGAAGTGCTCTCCAAGGGATTGGATAGAGCTTGCCTTCGGTTCCCTGAAGCCTCAGGACCAAAAGAACTTCATCTCTACAAGATGGACTCCTTGTGCGGTTAAAATCGACGCACAGCCTGCCAGAAATGACGCACACTGAACCGGAAAGACTCAGTCTGACTTTGCAACGAGAAGATCAACACAGCGCCAGCGTAGCGACCTAAAATTCTGCGCACGGCCCACTGGATTGATGCACAGCTGAGCCAAAACGACGCAGCCCGACTTCCAGAGAGGAACCGACGCAGCACCTGCTGTGCTTGTAAAAATTTGCCACGCAACGCCCACCGCATCAACACAGCCCCTGTGACTTCGTCCTGTCAGCGCCAGAAATCTATGCATTCTCCCTTGGGCATCTGAAAACCCGGCAACCCGAAGAAGATCCAAGACAGAGTGCCAGAAATTTACGCAAAGCCTTCCCTGTGTGAAAACTAAACGATTCATCGCCGTATGCAGCCCGAGAAGTCAACGCACACTCCCCTGTTTTCCACACATCTCCTCCTCTGCTGTTCTTTGCGGAGATTTTGAATGCAAGCCTGATACTTGGTGCTTGAAAGAGACATTTATTGCTTTTAAGATACTAAAGACAGTTTATATCATTTTTTCAGTGATATTTTCAAAATATACTTATTGCATCTTAATCGTTTTGACCTACATTTTACCAAATAAATATTATATATTTTTCTGAACACTTTGTGGTGTTCTTTTCGGATGTTCTACTGTGTTATTGCATGATTATTTCACAAATACTTTACACATTGCCTTCTAAGTTAAGCCTGACTGCTCAGTGCCAAGCTACCAGAAGGTGGGCAGAGGATAATTTGGATTGTGTGTACATTACCTTGACTAGAGTGAGGGTCCCTTCTTGGACAGGGGGTAACCTGACTGCCAACCAAAGACCCCATTTCTAACAAGGTCCATTTGATCAAAGTTTTCACCCATTTCTTATATCAGGATTGCACCATTTGCTCAAATGGATTCTGAGAGATTGTCTCTTTACCATGGGGAGTGAACAGGTGTGAGTCTCTGACCACAGGGTATGTTGGTTTTGTGTATTTCTACCTTCTTATTAAGCATCTTGAACCAAAGAGTTGTGTTTGGGATGAAGAAGATGAGGCCAGTTTAAAAGTGCCTGAAGGAGGCCCACATAAAGGCCATTTTATCTCTGTAGTTCTAATTTTACATTTTTGAAGAATACATAACATAAGGTTGTGAAACATGTAATGGTGTCCATAGCTACACCTAGAAAACTGAGCCTCTGTGTGGTAATTATTTTTCTCTGTTTTTATTCGGTTACTTTAAAGTTGCCTTAATATTGGCTAAGCACAGAGCATATCAGACCTTCATATCAGAACTTCCCTGTGTGTGTCATCAATGTAGCTAGATTGCAGGAAGTAGAGCAATGTCTCTTTATTTTCCTACTATGGCTAGCTGCCAGAGAGTTGGCTTCAACTACTGAATGTATGTTCTCACCTCTAAGAATGACTAGGCTACCATCTTCTGCCGCCTACTGAACCTAGAGACTAGAGAAAAACCAAGCACACAGACCTGTCTCTGAAAGAATGTGAAGCGGTCCTAGGAGCTAAATTGAAGGGGTTCACTGAATATTTTTAACAATAATTTTGGTGAAAACATGGATGATAAATGTCTTGAAAATATATTTTGCAAGTATGGTATGCCCCTATAAATGGTGCAATACCTGGACTACTATTCTTGGTGTATATTTTGTTAATAGTGTATACATGTATATTTTTGCGTACTGCATTTTAATAGATTACAATGGTTACACTCATTTCCTTTTGTCTTTGCTTTCTTCCGGGGGGTTTGGGGGTGTAACTATAATGTATAGATATGTATTAGTGTGTGTGTTGTAGTGGGTGAGGGTGGGGGTTGGGGGTGTTGCGTGTGTGTGTCCTGTTTTTTGCCTCCCCTGTGTCGTAGGTGCAGTACTCACTGTGGTCTTCGCTGCCGGCGTTCGTGCTCCTGGTACAGGAGCAGGAAGACTATCGCAGGTAGGATTTGGAGTTCCGGGTCCATGGTGTTGTCGTTCCTCATGGAGTGTGTAGAGGTGAGCGTTTTTCCTTCGAAATTCCTGTTTCCGCCGTGTTTTTTATTTGCGGTGAATCCGCCCCAGAGAAGGTGGCGGATTGGTAGGTTGTGATACTGTGGGCGGTACATTGTCTTCCGCCTGTCTGTTGGCGGTGACCGCTGCGCTGTTTGTTTGTACCACCATGGCGGTCGGAGTGTTAAAGTGGCTGTCTTTGTTGGCGGTTTCCGCCACGGTCGTAATTGCAAATTGTTTTCCGCCGGCCTGTTGGTGGTCTTACCGCCGCTTTAACACCATCCGCCAGGGTTGTAATGACCGCCTATGTTTAAAGGACGACGTGTTAATTTGGGGAGGAAATGAGCAAGCACATGATAAAGTACTGTTGGACGTCTTGGAGAGGTTGGAAAAAGCAGGACTTACTATCAGCAGAAGAAAATGCAAGTTTTGTGTGAGATAGGTGGAGTACTTAGGACACACGTTGAACCAGGATGGCATAAAACCTAATCTAAAATTGATAGATGCCATATAGGAAGCTCCTTCTCCTCAAAACAAAGAACAGTTAAGATCATTCCTTGGATTGGCAGAGTACTACACAAAATTTGTAGATTACTTTGCAGACAAGGTACATGTGCTTAGGAACCTAATGAAAAAGGGACGTCATTTTAAGTGGTCCGAGGAGTGTCAGGTGGCATTTGATTTGTTCAAGAGCGCAATAGTGAAAGCCATCACATTGAAACCATATGATCCTGAAGATGAAACCATAATTGTGGCGGATGCAAGCAATTATGGATTGGGGTGGCATTTTTGCAGAGATATGATGGCAGGGAAAGAGTGGTAGCTTTTGCTTCGTGCGCGTTGAATGGGGCAGAACCAACTTTCGATCGAAAAGAGGCATTAGCATGTTGGTGGAGTGTGCAACATTTCCGGAAATATGTAAGGGGCACGGAATTTGAACTACGGACGGATCACAAGCTGTTAATAGACATTTTTTCCACTAAGGGGGCAAGCAAGGCTACGCCAAGAATAGCAAAGTGGATGTATAGATTACAAGAGTACATGTTCAAAATGAGATATGTGCCTGGCATAAAGAATATAAATGCTGATTGTATGTCTAGATTGCCAGTGGAGGACAGAGAGAAGTTTGAAGATGATGAGTGGATAGTAGCTGACATATCAGATATGAGGGTAGCTATAGACAGAGAAGAATGGGAAGCTGCTGTAAGAGAGGACGTTGTTTTGAATAAGATAATGGAACAATTGCCGGGTGTGGGAAAGAAAAATTTGTATGCTGTTGTGGTTGAATTTAAGAATGTGTGGGAAGAATTGCCAGTTATGGGTGGTGTACAGGCGAGGGGTAATAAGTTGGTTGTACCGGAGAGCTTAAGAGAAAGAATTTTGTGCCTGATGCCTGAAGGTCATGGGGGCATGTCTGCCATGAAAAGGAAGGTTTGTGCAGATTTTTGGTGGCCGGGAATGGACAGACAAGTTGAAAGAATATGAGGAATTGTGTGACATGTGCATGTAGTGATAAATCACATGTGTTGTTGGAATCTACTATCAAAGCAAGTGAGCTACCAGAGAAAGCATGGGAGAAGGTTGCAATTGATATATGTGGCCCCTTTGAAAATTTGGGATGGTCAGACAAGTTTGCAATTGTCATGATGGACTATTATTCTAAATGGCTGGAAGTGGCATTTATGAAAGTGGTGAAAACGTGTAATGTTGTAGCGTTCTGCGAGGAATTTTTCAGAAGAGAAGAGACACCCAGGTGAAATTGTCAGTGACAATGGGTCACAATCTACCTCTGGAGAGTTTTGTTGTTTTCTCAAGAAATGGAAAATAAAACATTACAGAACACCGGTGTATCATCCTAGGGGTAATGGCATGGTTGAACGCTTTATTCGCATGTTGGGGGAAAACATTCAGTTGGCTATGTGCAGAAATGCTTCATGGAAAATTCAGGTCAGAGATATGTTGCGGAGTTACAGGACAACACCGCATAGTGTAACTGGTTAAACACCGTTTTTGTTGTTAAAAGGAAGAGTACCATATACGGTGGCTGTACCAGCATGGATGGTAAAGAATAGGAAAGTTGTGATAATTCCTGAGGAGATTGGTCAAAGGGTAAAGAAGTACCAACAACAATACGAGTCAAGGCATAATAGTAGGATTAAAAGAAAACAGGAAGTGTATGAAAGAGGTGTGTGGGTAAGAGCGAGTACGGGCAACATGACGAAGAATGGAGAATCTAAATTGACCGAACCTAGTTGTGTGATTGAAGTCAAAGGAAACTGTGTCAACTTATCGGATGGCAACTGGTGGAATGTGAGGAGGATAGTGAAATGTACGGAGGTGGAAAAAAATTATTGGTTCAGAAGGAAGGAAACGAATGACACGCGAGTTGAAGATGATACGATAAAAAGGTCCAGTGACAGAGTAAAGGAAAGACCAAAGTCATTGAGAGATTTAATATGTTATTAAATTGAATGAGTTCATAAAAAAAAAGTATGTGAGGTTGTTACCGTAACCTATGAAAGTTATAATAGTTTTGTATTTTAATAACATTTTTTGAATACTTATATTACTGTGTAAGCGTTGCACAGATTTTTTTTATTCTCAGAGATGGGATGTGTTATATGGTATAGTTGTTTTGTGTGTCTTAAAAAATGTTAGAACTCGGCTGTCTCCCAGCAACAGGGGGATTCTAGAAGGGAGGAGAGCGAGGGAAAAGAGCAGTTGGAGCGGACGGCAGCCAGGTCAGGGGTCTGTTTACTAAATAAACTGAACTTGAAGAAGAAAGCATAATTATCTTTACTCACGCGAAGCTTAATAATGACAACAGTCCAATTTTTTTGAAAATTCTTCATGACCATAGAGAGTAAGTAAGGTAAGGAGTCAGTGAGGACGTATCTTTCAGTTTTGGTTTATACAAGGAAGTATGCCAGGGCTGCATATAGGCACCCCTTATCCTCATTCTTAGCTGGTGATTATCAGATGCTCCGCGTGTCCCTCTCCAATCCCATGTTTTAATAATACATCGACTATACCAGTGTGGGTTTATGTCAAGAATTGATAGCAGCTTAAAAATATTAATTTGATCTTAAATAGAATATATGAAAGCCTAATTCAACCAAATCTAGAGTTTTTGCAATTAAAGATTGTCATTTTTAAGGCACCGAGCCCTTCCTATTTGGGGATAGCTTTTGATAATTCAATGAAACGGACCACTTTATTGGAAAATAGAAGCCTTCAGTTCGTTAAAATCCTAAGTAGGGCTTTTATATTTTGTGGCGATTGGCAGCTGAACTTTGAAATGGATTAAAACTATGTGCCTAGTTAAATTCATTTCCTTGGCTTCATAAGGTGCGTGTGAAACAGTTGATGCCAATAGACTTCAGATTCCAGAAAATTGACTCCATCAGAATGCTCAGAGGCACAGACCTTTTTATTTGTCGGGAGAGCTAGGCTTACTTTATTTAGAGGAAATTGTGCAAGTAGTCGGGTTTGCTATTATGGTCAGCTATTTGAACATAGAAAATAGGGACAATATATTGGACTGGAATTGAATTATTAAAAGTCCCTGTGCTCAAACATATCAGGTCGACTTGATTTGTTTGATAATCCATTAGATGCCTAAAGATGGCTAATGCGGTGTGAACAAATTGCCTTAATCATGGCTTTTTGTAAGAGAAGAGACTGAACGGATTCAAATTACTGTATGATACTACTGGTTGACTGTTATTCATGATAGGCTCCAACTGCTCGCGATTTTGTACTGATTGTTTACGATAAAACTTTGTGCCAGATTTAACAGAAAATGATGGTGCACGACACTGAGCCAAGTTTGGCAGTGTCATGCACCGCCATATTCAAAACACAGGGGTGCGCCGTATTTACTAGAATACGGCACACCCCAGTGTTTCCCCTTGCAACAAAGCTAAATTTACTGCTGTGCACCAACGCAGCAACCCTTGCACCATAGTGCAAGGATGGCAGCGTTGAGGGGGAGATTGTTTTTGTGCAGGAAGGAACACCTTCCTGTTCCTGTGTTGCTGTTTAGGTTTAGAACAAGGGAATCCATATACAATACTAAAAGTGGTCAAAGGGAGGATAAGTGGAATAGAAAATGTTAAATTTTTCAATGCTAGCAAAAAGATTTAGAAATTTAAAGAAACTTGTCAATTAATTAGATTTACATAAGCATTCAGCATGCATTCAGACAAAATCTGGAAGATTTTTTAAAAACCTTAGAATGGTAATATAAAACCGGTAATTGGACTAGTTCTACCATCAAGTATAGAAAATATCCTCCATGAGGAATTGTTTACCCGCTATAAGTACCCCACATGGTTAGAACTGACCCCTATTGGTAGTGTGGATGTTGCAAACCATGTAATTATATCACCGAAGTTCAAGAATTTTAAATAAATATGGGCAGGGGAAAATGAACATTAGGTAAGCATTAATTGTCAAATTGGTTTTACCATTTATGTGGATGAGTGTCTTTGTCACAAAAGGATGTGATGGGAGCATTAGTTCTCTATTACAAAGATAATGCCTGAACATATTGAGGCTATGAACAACAAGGACATAGATTACAATACAACAAGACATTTATAATGGTCATTGGCAAGATTTGAGATATTTTGGGATTGACCATGTACAACAGAACCCCAGAGGTGTTGACGAAGTGTTAGAACTGAGATGTGTGCGGTACAACTACAATATTGATTTAGAATATTGGTAAACCAATAGTTTGAAATTTGATGAATAATTATTTATAGAGCCATAATTATTGCTGTTCACAAACCATGTAATCTGTTGAAATTACTTTTAGCACATTGTGTTTTAATAACAACATTTTATTCATCTTGTTTCTATTTTTTATATTTGGAAGACTACAGTTGTAATGATGTTGTTAAGTACTATACAATATGGCAAATATATGTAGCAGCAGTGAAGTTATGGTTGAGTCGGAGTTTCCACAGGAAAGGCATTTCTTCTTAATAACTTTCGCACCATTCAGCAATATGCACATATTGTGCCAAAAAAGGCTCATCCTTTTTGGGTCCTCAAGAGCAACAGGGAGCAGCCAACCAAAATGTTCGACTTCCCATAATAATTCCCATAAGAAGTTTTCTCTTTGATACAGAAAACATGGCTGAACTGAATTATATCAAATTAAGCATGAAGTTAGAACTTTACGCAGAAATATTTATACTTTTTGACGCAAAGCTGCGCCGGTGCAGTTTTGCGTCAAAAATTTGACCGCCGGCTAACGCCATTTCGATGCGCTGTGCGGGCATCAAATTTATACTTTGACGCACGGCGGCGCAACCAACAGGTGGGAGTCATTTTTTTTTGTCGCACATCGCGGCCTCAAGTCGTAAATGAAAACGACGTTAACGCGACGTAAATGACTGTGGGTCGATTTACGACAGTGCAACCCGGAAAGCGCAGTTTTTTTTGACGCAATAGCGTCAAAAATACCCGCGAACACTGCCCTTTCAGCAGAGGAGAGCCAAAATGGATCCCAGATGCCACTACAGACCCCAGGAAGATGACAGCAGACCAGGAACCAGCCAGGATGATCCATACAGGAACCAGGACATATATAGAAAAAAAAGAAAGTGTTGCTTCAGTGCAGAGGAGCAGGAAATCCTGGTTAAAGAGGTGACGGAACACCAGCACCAACTGTTCATCACCTCTAAGTTGCCAATCAGCAGGAGAGAGGCCATATGGCAACAAATTGTTGACAAGATCAACAGTGTGGGTGAAGTACGCAGAACAGTCACCGAGTGTAAGAAACGCTGGCATGACTGCAAACGTAGGACAAAGGAAAAAATGGCCAGGAACAGGGAGGCAGCACTGCAGACTGGAGGGGGGAGTCCAGCACACCAGGAGGCCCTGGACCACATGGAGGAGATGGTCGCAGCTGTCATCCCTGAGGAGATCGTCACAGGGATTCAAGCACAGGACAGCGCAGACTACCACAAGACAACGCACATGCAGGGTAAGTCGCATGGGGAATTATAATGCAATAATGTGGACTGTAAGTAGGGGGGAAATACCACTACACATTGCATATAAGTCAGCATATATATGGAGTGGCATGGGTAAAGGGGCACGGCAGGGGGGCATGCCCTGCACAGACAGAAGCTGGGGCATGACTTTACACAACACCAACAACAGTCCCATGGGGGCATACTGTCATGACAACAATGGAGCTAAGGGAAAGCCTCAACAGGTGGGAAGGCCACTATGTCAAACTTACATCCTGGCACTCGTCAGCCAAAATATCTCCTACATCAACTAGGTCCCTATCAGTAATCCAGTAGCCAAAACAACAACTGCAATGTAACTGCAACAACAGTTGACACTAACACCTCTGATCTCTGTGCAGCTATAGTAGCCAATGGCAGTAACCTCCCCATGGAACATACATACCTAAATTAGGGGGTGAGGATGACATCTGCAACAATCTCCAGAAATAAGACAAAGACACCATTACACTCAAATGTCAATGCCCATAGTTGTCACATACATCAGCCAAAGTAAACAGCAATAGGAGCCACACAGCACTAAGGACACACACATGCTGCATATGTCAGGGTCCTTCACGTGCCTGGCTAACAAGGTAACATCTCAAATGTCATACTGCTCAGACAACAACATTGAGGAGGGGACACATGCAACTGGTCACTGAAATACACCTGCACAGTCAGAGGACCAAATAGGACATTGATACTATAAACAGAGCAATCCAATTAAACACACATCACCCAACATCAGCTGGAAACATTAACAATGTCTACATCCATATCACATCGTAACATTGCCATGCATAGGATATGCCACATGTCAATTAAAATTAAGTCAATGTGAACAATCAGGGATTGGGGCAGGTCCTGAGAGGCAAGTGTGCTGCCAGGGCAATCACCATAAGAATAGATATACACGGAGGGTCGAGTAGGACAAAAAGATGGCTATTCCCTAATTGGTACAAAGCAACACCTAGATGAACTCTATATCATAAATGTGACACACAGGTGGGCCATAGGCCTATAACAATGTCCATATGAAGGACAGCAGATACCAATACCAAACAAGATCACAAAGTACATTCATCCAAAAGGCTTGCATGTTACGGCAAAATTGTCACAACACAAACACACTAATTGTACCCTGTTTCATTGCAGAGGAACATGGATCTCCTGCCGATATGCCTGTCCCTGATTTCCCTGATGACATGGATGACGAGCCCATAAACATTCCCCAGGAGACCATCCAAAAGGTCCTTGAAACCATCCAGACCCCACCTTCAGTCACAAGGAGAAGCACAGAACAAGCAGCCATCACAGAAGAACCACCCACCACCCCAATTCCAAGACCTGCCAGCTCCTACACAGCTGAGGACTCTGACAACACTGGCACCAGCTTTGAAAGAACTGTAGTTGGAGTACAGCGGGAGCTGGCCAAGGAGGTGCGGGTGGGGATGCAAAATATGGCAGCCAGCCTTGAGGGGGTGCGCTCGTGCATGATGTAATCTGCAGATCAGGCAGCAGCTATGCAAGCCCTAACATCCATACTGCAAGGACTACAAGAAACTATAAAGGAATTCACCACTGCAGTAAGGGAGTTGCCACAACACCTCGCACCCCAAACTTTCCACTGCATGCACAAATGCAATCATGACTCACTCCGGGCTGACCTGGCTGCCTACCATTGTGATGTAGCTGCTATTCTCAAAAGCCAGCAGGCCCTCCTTGCTGCAGTACTGCCCTTAAGAACTTCACAGGGAGCAGCCACCGGGATGTCTGACTCCACGTCTTCTAACACTGAGGTGTGTGTTGCCCCTTCACAACCAACAACAACAAGGACAAAGCAGGCAACACACACATCAGAAGAAGAAGACATGGAACAGATCACATTCACACAGAAGAGTACCCGGAAGCACTAGTCCCTGCACCATGGCCTACTTTGACCAAGGTCCTACGTTTTGTCATTTGCCAGTCTCACTACAAATATACTCAATGACTGTTCTGCTAACCACTGTATGACTTGTCAGCATTGCCAGTGAATGTCTCTCTCCTACTAATCGGCAAATCCTGTCCCTCTCACTGTCTGTTACATCACCCCAGCATGTCAGGAGCATCATCCACACCCCTTCTGTAGGATCACCATGTAAGAATGCACCAGAACGGACTCAGCAAACATGGACAATGTACATTTTGCACTACAGCACCTATCAATAAATAGCACTTGCTCACCTAATATGTCTCTGTGTTATTTGACACATCAACTGTGCAGTAGATAACTCTAAAGTGCCTGTGTGACAACCATGTAGCTTGTCAATACAACCATCCAGACATCATGTAGTCTGATACATCTGTGCAGTGGCCAGGATTGCATCATAGCCTGACCATCCTGAGGAGAATAACTGATGAAGGGTCAAACCACACACAATTATGCTGTGTTGGACAGAATAATGCTCCTACTATAGCAATCCAAGTCAACTAATGGTGGCTGATAAATGTAGGCACCATGCAATACTAAAACATGAAATTATGCAGTATAATCTAAGCAAACACAACTAAACACAGCATCAATCACCCTTTCTGAGTATACTTCCATGAAGGGAAGTCATGATGAATTTTTGCACACATGATCTATGTCAGCAATGAAGACAACAAGACAAGAGTGTTAACAACACCTCATCTACAAAGATGTCCCTGAACATCACACTGCAGTCCGACCTAATAAATTACCCATGATTCCAAGTCTGGAAGCACACTTTGTGATGTAGAATACCTACTCATCAACACAAATCCTTGGTGATCCATGTAAACTACTAATGGTGGGTCTATCAAATGGTGGATACTTACCAAGTTAGCGCAGGGATAGCTGCCATTTTAAACCTCTTTTTTCTTCGGTGTGTAGCATAGGACCCAAATGTCATAGAAAAACAATCACCTACACTGATGTCAAGGCCATGATCAAGTAGCAGTTAACACATAATGCAAAGGGTTAACTATATGTTTATTCATATGTATTCACACCAGAGGCAACTAAGGGAAAAGTCATACCTACACTAATCTAACCTGACTACTCCTAACCCACAACTGTCCCTAACTAACCTAAGCTAAACTTACTCTACACATATAACGAATCGATCTAAACATCAACCCCCCACCCACCATTATGAGACAGGACACATGCAGGACAACACATACTAACCTACACACATACTATACTATCCTAAACAATCATATCTTTTTTTGTATTTATTTTTTTTAATTTTTCTTTTTTTTGTTTTTTTTTTCTAAACAGACAGGAATCCCAACATTGACCCCCACCCACCCACACACACAAAAATTAAAAATAGAAAGAATAAGGACCCCCCACCCTCCTCCCTAATACTAACTAAGCTAACAACCTATACTAACCTTACACTAATCCCCAAAACCCAACTATCATAACAAAAAGGAAAGAGGAGAGAGGGGAGGGATAGATTTAAAAGAATCAATTAAGTCCTAGAGGTTGGCCCTCCGTATGGTCCGCCTGATGGACCTAACCCACTTCTTAATGTACGCCACATCCTGGCTCAGCTTGTCCACCTTACGAATGAACTTGTCCATTTTCCTGTCTAAAGCCTGGAATGCCGCAGGGTCAATAGGAGGGGCTGCTGCTGTCTGTGTGCTGGCAGAGGTGCTCGGTGTGGGAGTTGTTGGTAGCCCACTGGACTTTCCTGCAGCTCTGAAATTGCTGGGTCCAGGTCGTGCTGCAGAGGCAGGGTCAACTGTCCCCGCCGTTGCTGGGGCCACTTGGGGAGAACTGGTGGATGTGGTGGTGGTGGCTGTAGTGGGCAACCTTGGGCCACCCTGTGGTGAGGCCCACCATGCTCCGGAGGCCCGATCCGCTTGGTATTTTCGGGCCATCCGTCAGAACCCCGACTGCACCAGCAGGATGTGCCGGTATCTCATTGCCCGCCTTTCAAAATCATGCCTCTGTGCGGCACTCATGTTTGCAGCTGTGAAGAGAAAAGGCAACTATTTTCCATAGGAAATGCACTCGGTGTAATAGCACAATGGGTCAATTGGACATTACTTTTACTGTAGTTGTAACAGCTATTTTCACCACATAGATCATTGAAAGTCTCAGAGGAAGAACATGGGAAGCCTGCATACAAAAGGGCATCTCACACCTAACATATCCATGTCTCTACATGATGGGTGACATCAGCCTAAACTTCTCATCCAAATAATTGGTAATGCAGCTGACATTATGGCTGCACCTCCTCCACCTACTGCCTTCACTACATATGTCAGTCTATGTGATAACAATCACAACCCTCAATATCTGCCATTTGTAATTGTTTTTTGCTAGTATAGAACTCATGTGCCATAACCGAGTGTGTTCACTAGGTTCAAAACAAAGTTGCAAATGGTCACAAGTATGTGTTACATACTGGTTGCTACAGTCCTAGGTACCCTATTCCCAAACACATGGCAGTCTTTGAGGGTGGGGTGGGAAGAACAACCAACAATCCCATATTCAATGCACACCCAGGAGTGTCTAGAAAGGTCAACAAGTATTTGCCTCCACACACAACACCAGTGAAGGCCTAGCAACAAATTGGAGTCAGCTTAACCTTGTCCTATCCAAGGTCCACACATGTCAAAATGTACTGACTTAGGCCAACATCACATACTACCAGTGAGGCCTATTTTACCATACACACAGAGGAGCAAGGACACCCATGATCATGAGTAGAATATACACCTAGGCCATTGCACTCTAGTCCCACACACTTCTAGTTCAACTTGTGGAAGTACATGCCCCCGGAAGATCCAACCTACAGTGTACTCAGTCCATCGTTAACTAGGGAAGCAGCATATTTCAGACAAGCCTTTTGCAGAAGCTATCTGGGAGAATGTCAGTCTGAAATGCAGACTCAGTCCGAGACAAGTCCCAGAGCAACTCTTACATTAACCAGTGTATTTCACATGACTCACCCCATTCCCCATAGCGGGCCCTACTGGAATGGCCTACAGACCCAAAATCTGAGAAATGGATAAGCATAGGTCTACTCAAACTGAAGAGATATTTGAAATCCCACTAATGGAACAATACTAATGAATGGGCAGCGCATCAAACCTTGAATTCTGTTGAACACACAGTAGTCTATCATGCATCACCAGCAAACAATAAAAATAGCACACAGGTCCGCAAAATGAGCCACCTCTCCCACGGTGTACGGTGCAGGTCTACCTGCAAAGCATGGAAGGAAGAATATACTCAGAATCCGTGCACTGACAAACAATTGCAATTACAAAGACAATGTGAGAATATGACATGAGTAATGAAACACTTTCACACATGCTCATACTGCATGGAATAATTCTTGAGCAACATTTACATTGGATGAGTCTCCTGCTACAGATACACACCCTACTACACACATGCAGTGGCCTGGACAGTCATGTGGTGTCAAAGATGCACCTCCATTAGTATGCCCCAACAATATAGGGGTGCATTCATCTCATCATGTGCATCCAAGAGAGACATCCAAAAGCTGGTTACTTGAGGACTGCATGACCCCTCAAACTCAAACAGCCTATGTGGTCATTTTCTCCAGACACCAACCAGACACACATGTGACATATGTGTGGACAACATAGCTAACTTCAATTGGCGTGAAGGCAGCACTCATTTATAGCATCATATTGGGTTTACAAATGTCAGTCTAGCTATGGTGTCTACATATGTAGGTATGATGTTTCAACATCCATTTTTCACTGGCTATTGTGACCTGTAGAGTTCAAATTGAGTCATTAACGTGTTGCTTGTCTGACACAAAGGCAGCACTACATTACATACTGCTACAGGCAACCGGTATGTGTCGAAAACATGAGCTACCTGACTGCTAGCATTTGTCTTCCTTCACATTGTGCAACAATTAGCCAGTAGCTTTCCCTAGCATTACACACAGTCAGCTACTTATCTGGCAGATTGGGTAACAATCATCACATGTCGCCACACAGCTTTCAATTGTGCACATGTAATTGATGTGTACTCACCAACATGGCCACCAATCCTGATTCCCAGGTGGTCCAGCAGATCTTGCTCCCTGGATATCAGCTCAGCCCAGCGGTGCTTAAGTTGATGTTCATTCCTCAGGCTACCATAGACACGGACCAAGTGATGGTGCACCTTCCCCCACCGGACTTTACGGGCCTCCGTGTGAGACCCCGTGTACCATACGACCCCCAGCCTCCAGCATGAGTGGGAGGAAATGGCAAACAAGCCATATAAATCCACCCAATTCCTCCTCACCCATCCTGGCAAGCCGCGGCCTACCAGACATATCAGCACTGACAAAGTGGAAAAAGTTGGAGAAAAAGGAAAAGGGGGAAATGGGGAAAGGTAGAGTAGTGAAAAACAAAGAAAACTTAAGAAGAGCCCAACTAACCCCTAAATTACACTACCCACAACAGACTCCCACAGACAATAAAAGAAACACTGGACTTGACAAAATAATACAATACAGACTCTGACAGTATTCAACAACAAGACAATGATGACAAAAGCACAATTGAGAAGGTACACTGGACACAAAAGCACTAAAACACAGGACAACACTTTCCACACAGCCACACAGTCTAGAATAATCTGAGACTGCAAAGTGAAAGTGAAAGTACACCCACAGTACAGATTCTGTAAACAGGACATCCTATTACATCACATCCTGCATAAAATGGCTGCCGTTTTTTTCCCCGCTATGCGTCATTTTTTGACGCATACAGATTGTGCGTCATATTTTTTGACGCAGAGAAGTGCACATAATGCAGAGTCAAAACATTTTTCATCATTGTTTCCTTATATTTGTTTGAGGCTTATTTTACAGTTCTAGAGTTGAAAATTAAGCCGCTGGCAAATATGATATCCAAATATGAAAAATAATTTTGACTCTGCATTATCTGCACTCCTGTGCGTCAAAAATTATGACGCACAAGCTGTATGCGTGGAAATATGACGCATTGTAGAAAAAAATGGTGTCCATGTAATGCTGGTTAGTAATATTTACTTTTATTAGATTTTTTTGACTCAGCATTATCTGCACTCCTGTACGTCAAAAATGATGACGCACAAGCTGTATGCGTGGAAATATGACGCATTATAGAAAAAAATGGTGGCCATGTAATGCTGGTTAGTAATATATTTATTTTTATTTGATTTGTTTGACTCAGCATTATCTGCACTCCTGTACGTCAAAAATTATGACGCACAAGCTGTATGCATGGAAATATGACGCATTATGGATAAAAATGGAGGACATGCAATGCTGGATAGTATATCTATTTTTAATTTTTTTTTTGACTCAGCATTATGTGCACTCCTATGCGTCAAAAATTATGACGCACAAGCTGTATGCGTGGAAATATGACGCATTATGACAAATATGTCTTTAATTTGTCAAATTGTGAAAATAATTTTGTCATGACCAAATGGTGCTAAGTGATACACATTTGGGGTTAGCTATGGCAAATGTCCCTTATAGGATGTATAGAAGGTATTCACAGTGCAATATTAATGTTTGCTCAGAATGGTTATTACTCATAATTGTACACATATGTGGGTAACTGCTGATGGCTAATTTCAAAATATGAATGGGATACCAGGATGTATTCCTTAGCAAAAATGTGGCCACATTTATCACGGTAATCAAAATTATATATAGGCCAAATAGGTAGTGCAATTGTCGCCTACACTTTTTATGGGGGTAACCATGTCCTAATTACGAGTTTTTGTATCTTATATGTGTTTTACTTTTGACATGTAGGCCACACATGCGCCTTATGCATGTGTGTGCTTCACATGTGCATTTATAATGTATATTTGGGGGGCGGTAGAGGTGGACTTTGGCCCCCAGCACCTTAGGGTTTGCTATTCCAGACTTGCTAATTTATCCAAGGGTTTCCCAAATTCAGTAATGCTAAACCTGCAGCAGCAGGCTCATGGAAGCAAATAGGGTATGATTCACTGTTTGCCATTCTGTAATCCCATTTGCCCATTTGCCGTTTGCCCTATTGATTCTTTGGAGGAATCTGACATACCATTTTGCATTGATATTTGTAGCTAAATCTCAACGTTCCTCATGTGCTGATGACAAATAGGTTGTTGGTGTATGTGGCCCTTTATGCATTACCTGGTTTAGTGGCATGTTTCATTCTTCCTGCTAGGTTACAACTGGGACACTACTGTGATCGGCTGCTTGCAAATATTTTGTTGATTGGATGGTACATGTGTATGTGTGTGGTCCAATATTGATCCACTATCAACTGTCAGGGTGTATGTTGTCACTGTAACTTCCAGGTCTCCTCATGAGTTAGTGGCAGCTAATCTTGTTTCAATTGGGCATTGTTTGTAGCAAAAATGGAGAGAAGCCATTGAGGACATGGTCACCTACACATGGATGGTCCCACCCTGTCACTGAACACATGTAATGAGACTTTCGAATGGGCAATCTTGGTGTGCTGAGTGAGAGAATGTCTCAGGTGTCTGGATCTGGCATGTGTCATTGCAACATTTCTACTCCAGTTGGCCTCTGTGGATGGTAATGTATCATGAAACATCATAGCCTCTGTGCAGAAGTATATGGCTGGTATTCAACACACGACTCATCTTTATCATTTCAAAAAGTGTTACTCAGCGTTTTGAACAGTCAGGGTCCTCATATGTGTAACCTTTTCATGGACATTATCTGAGGTTGCTGGCTTTGATGGAGGCCATTTACACCATCATACACTATGGTCCTGGTCCACTGTCACACTTTGTAGTTTAGGCATTAATGAATGACAGACAACGGGAGGGCCAAGATTTGGCTATTCATGGGCACTGTCACAAATCGGATGCAAATGACAGTCAGGTGATGCACTACTATGTATTTGAGTATACATTGATGAGGCTAATGACAAATTAGTGTCTGAGGTATAAAAGGTTTTGGACAGCACGTGTGGTCAATAGGTGGACCCCAGGTAGCTGTAGAGTGACCCACGGACAGGTGCCAGTCAGGCTGACAGGATGCTGGGTCAATCAGGAGCAAGCTCTTTCAGTAATTACATGATCACGTGTTCTGACTAGGACTGGTCAGAGGGAGCATTAGACAGTTGAGATGTCACACTGTGTATGTCCTGTGTTGCTTTGAAGGTGACACATGAACCCTAATAAAGTTTTCAACTGCAACATTTGTGTCAAAGCTTAATGATGTAATATCTCACATTCAAACATGTATGCAGTAGGAGGCATCTGCAGGGACGGGGCATGTACATTTGGGTGGTGTGCATGGAGGGGATCACAGGTGTGGCCTCCATCTGTGTCTCACTAGTCCTGTCAGATGGGATTTGCTGATAAATAGCCTACAGTACCTTTCACAGAAGAATCAATCTACAGGTGATACCAGGCCTTATAAACTCCAAGCCAGTGTATTATATGAGCTGAGTTCCATGCGGTGAGATGGTAGTATGACAATGGTCGGCATAGTAAAGGGTGTGGCACACTGGATGACTCTTGTGAGTGTGTGTGTGTAGATGAGGGAATCTCAGTGTACACAAATCGGCATTACAGGGACCTCTTCAGACAGGTGGGGTGTGAGCAGCTGCAAGTGTGTGTAATGTTTTTAGAAAAGGGCTGACATGTAGATGGGATGTGATGTGCTGGATGCTTGTCATAGGTTTAGCACTTGTGCTGTGTATGTTCTGCTTATGTGTAACTCTAGTGACAGATAGTCATTGCAATGATAGCAAGTAGTTGGAATTACTGTTGGCAAGAGTCTAGTACTACATTCCTGTTCCTGAAGCATTAGCATGTGAACTGCCTGATGTATGAGGCCTATTTTCCCCTAGTTGAGTGATGGTGTTTTAGTTGTGTGCCATCTGCTGCGATGATCCATGTTTACTACATGTATGTGAGTCATATGTGTGGTCCTCAGCTATTGCCCTTCAAAGGTGAACTGTACAGGATGTCTGTCATTTACATGGTGTGTGCATTTGACCATTGTATGGTGGCCATTACATTTGTGGTGTATTTTTTAGTGTCATGATTGTTATATCATTATTGCTCAATGAGACGACATTCTTCTTCAGCTATTTCAAGCTAAAGGTGGGCAGAAAAGAATAGGCCAAACCATGATGTGGTGTTTGTTATCAGTGTTTATTTACAATAGTGCATTAAGTGGTGATAGTGATAATTATGAAAAGAAATGATTTACAATGTGTTGGTGCCTACGCACTCCAGCAGCTGTGTTTGGTTGTTCCCCCTCCTGTTGCAGGCCAGCATCCTCCTCTTCGTCGTCTTCAGGCATGTATGGGTCTGGTTCCAGGAGGGGAATGTTCCTTTTTTCACAAATGTTGTGCAATATGGCACAAGTGAGTATGATCCTACAGACCATCTCGGGGGAATATAGTAGGCTACCGCCAGTGATGTCAAGGCAGCGGAACCTTGACTTTAGGATCCCAAAGGTGCGCTCGACAATGCTGCGTGTCCTCTTATGGGCATCGTTGTATGCCCGCTCTGCAGCAGTAGTTGGGTTCCCAAATGGTGTCATTAGCCATGGCTGGATGCCATACCCCTGATCAGCTGAAAGAAAAACACAGAATGGGATTATGTAGATGTAGCTGGCACTATTGAAAAGACCTTTAATGGCAGTAGTTGTCTTGTGTTGTCTGTGACTCGTTTGTGTACTAATGTGACATCCTATACTTGTAGGCTATACCATCTGCATTGTGTTTTTTCCTTGGCTGAGCAAGTGTTTGTCTGCTAACCGTTTGTCAGAAGTATGTTTTGGGATTTGCAGTAGAGTGTGCCCTCCCTAGCATTGTGACTTGTGATACAGGTGTCTGTGTGTCTTCACTGAGATGATAGTGCCATGCACATTTAAATTTGAAAGTGTTGTTAACACGTTCATATCAAAGTACCCTGTACATCCCATCCCTTGAAACTTATGCAATGTATTAATGTAAAGGTTATTGTGACTTACAATTTGCAAGGTGACATTTAGGCAACCACACTCATTAATGTCTTCACATTAGGCTGTACAGTAAATTCCAATGTGTGACAGGTTCAATGGTGACTTAAGAAACATGGCTAGTGATGTAAGGACCTCAGTGTGTTCCTGTCTAGATGTTGCTGTTGTGGTGTATGTGATGTGTGTCCTAGAGGGTTGCTGTGCAGTGTGTATATAAGTAGGTTTTTGTACTTACCAACAAGTAGTCCATTGCCATACCATCCATCCTGGAAGTGTTGGTTGATGGTGCAGTGACGGAAGATGAATGAGTCATGTACACTCCCAGGATATTTAGCCACGATGTTGGTGATCAATCCCTGGTGATCGACTATGGCCTGCACGTTGACTGAATGTGTGTGCTTCCTGTTGCGGTAGAGGTGTTCTGTTGCAGCAGGTGGCACAAGGCGTACGTGTGTGCAGTGGATTGCACCAAGGACGTGTGGGAAGCCACTGATGGCATAGAACCCCTGTTTTGTTTCCTGCTGCTTCTGCAGTGTGTTAGGGAAGCAGATGTGGAGGGGTGTCCGGCGAATGATGGCATCCAGTACTTTTGGCAGAAATGCGGAGAATGATGGTTGTGATATTCCGCCAACCAGGGCACCAGTTGTTTGAAACGAGCCACTTGCCAGCAGGTGAAATACGGCAAGCAGCTTTGTTTCTGTTGGGATAGTGCGGGGTGTCACTAAAGTGGGGGCCAACTGCGGTTCAATGTTTCGCAGCAGCTGCTGAATGGCCTGCCAGTTCAATCGGTACCTCTGGATGATGTTGGGTTCCCTGAGGCCATGCAGGGTTGTTCTTGGGCGGAATATCCTCTCCTGCCTTCTGCGCTGCCTTTGGGGTCCCTGCTGGTGTTGTGGTAGCTGCTGTTGTTGCTGCTGGGCTCTGCGTCTACATGCACGCTGGATAAAGATCACCTCCATGTCTCCCTGTTGCTGCTCTGCTGCTCTGCTGCTCTGCTGTTTGTTCTGTGTGTTCTGATTAACTACAGGTGTGTTTGCCCCATTTTAACGCCTGCCCTGACCCAGGCGTTAAATTTTGACGCAAATCGGGCTTTGCGTCATTTTTTTGCTCCGCCTCCCGGCCGAGAGTCATTTTTGCCTGGAAGCACAAATACAACGCACGGCCGTGTGCGTCGTTTTTTGGACGGGAACGCCTACCCTGCATATTATTAACGCAGGGTGGGTTGCCGCATCCAAAAAATGACGCACACGGTGGATTTTTGTCGTCGGCGGGCCCGGGCGTCAGAGTTTAAATATGGGGCAAAGTTTGCGCTGATTGTGCGTCTAATTTTTGGACGCACAATCGGCGCAAACGGAGTATAAATATGCCCCAAAGTGTCTTTATTTGGCTTAGTGTGTATCCTTCAGTAGGTTTTGAGAAATTAGAATTTAAGGGTGAGCCCAGGTTGAACATGAAGGCAACAAAGCTCAGAAAGCATTAGAGCCATCTAGGTTCGTAGATCCTCCAAAAGAATTCTGATTGGCTTCCATAACTTAAAATAAAATATTGCAGCAGCTGTTACAGGGCTCAGTAATTTGGAGCCTGGCTTCTAAAAAAAAAATACTGAAGGAGAATTAAAAGAGGCAGGGGAATCTCACCTTCACCCTGGCACTCATGTGAGATACTTCAGTTTAAAATCAAATTAAATGTATATTTCTCTTGGTATTCGAAGATTCGGCTCTTGGATCTACAGATCACAGCGAGGCCTTCCTGAGTGAACTATAAGATTGTCGCCAAATTCAATGATCTGAGGAGTGTGGGGGACCAGATAATTGAAGTGTCATGAGTACTCTTTGAGTACCACTCCAGGAAAAAAGCAGTAGACAACAGTGATTTAACTACAGTTAAATTACAGATATGATTGGAAGTATTTATATATTCATCAATGTGGTATTTCTTTACTGTATATCTAGCCAAAAGGCAGTGGAGCACTTTACAGGATCAAAAGCAATCATAAAGTCAGTGAGTTATAAAGAGGTGACCAGTTTGTGAGCTTTAATGTATTGTGCTATGGTCGTCTTTTAAGAGGTGTTTCTTCAACTCTTTACTAAATTGGATAAATGATGGGCCAGCATGCAGTGATGTTGTTGCAGAATGTGAGTGCATAGATGGAAAAGCCTTTACTACCTGTTTTTATTTTTTACTCTTCTTATTCTGTAGTCTGATGGTGTCCTAGATGAGAGATGGCGAGCTTGTCTGCAAGATAAACTGAGGTACTTCTCTCACACCTGATAGGATTGTGGTAGCTTTGGAAATAATGCAGCTTGTTGTGCGGGCCCACAAGCCTAACCTATGGAGTGCCATCAGGATAGTGGGTGATGTATTCATTTTCCTTTGGGCCATGGTAGGATTGCTATGGCATGCAGGATGTCCTTAAGGGGAGCCAATGTGGAGTCTGGTATGCCATGGAGCATAGTGTCACCACCATCCAGTACGATCACTTGAACAGCATATCTAAAATTGCTTTCTGAACGAAATGGCTTTGCTTTCAAAGACAGAGCATGGTGTTCAATTGACTTGACATCCAGTCAAAGTTGGAGTTTTGAGCCATCAATCTTCATGGTATTGAGCAAGGTGTGTATTTTTGCTTGTTTATTGGTCTTCAAAAATAAGAAGAGTTCTGACTTTGTTGGGTTTAGCTTCAGGCAGGTGCTAGACATCCCATGGATGATGTGCATTCAAACTTCGAGGTTTTGGATTTCTGTCACTGTGAAGTAGAGTTCTGTATCATCCACACATTGGTGACTCTTGATGCATTTTGCTTTCTGCTGAGCTCAAATACATCCCCCTGTAGAGGTGGAAGATGACAAGGTACAGCATAGAACATCTTGAAGACTCCACTGGCAACAGGTATAATTTGGGACTGCCCATGTGAACAAACTGGAGTTGGTTCGAAAGGCAGAAAAAGAGCCAGTCTATCTCTTTCAAGACTGCAGGGTACCTTTGAGGGTGGGATGGTTAAGTGTGCCAGAGGCAGCTAGGAGGTCCAGCAATATCAGGAGGCAGGCATCAGTTGGACATCGTCTAAGATGTGTAAGGTAGCAGGCTTCATTCTGCAGTGTGATCTGCAGCCAGATTGGTAATCATGCAGGAGGCAGTTACCAATAATGTGAACATGTACTGTTTTATCACTGATGTTGCAAATGAATGGTAAGTGAGTGATGGGCCTGACTTGAATCAAACTGAACATCCGTGCTGAGTCTCTACAGACCTCACCTCTCTTCCCAACCTCTGTCCTCTACTGGATTACATATATTATTGAGTGCTCTCACTCAGTGTTGATTGTCCTCATGTGTAATTGGTGGGATAATTCCTGCAGCAGGACAATGTGGCAAGGTAAGTGGTCCCTTGACAAAAAGCCAAGCCACCTCATTGTGTTGTTGCCTGAGTGACATGGAGGTGGGTTCCAATAACCTGGAGTAGATTGCTTAGGAATTGGTTGATCTGGCCTGTCTTGAGGGATTCTGGGAAGATGTTTTGAGAAAGCTAGGCATTGGCAATTGTGAGTAAGGTCTCACTAGAGACTCCTTTGATGAAGGATGAGGTTTAGACAACATCCTCTTAAGAAGTCACTTGGAGAGAGTTGAGTATGATATATGTAATTAATGGGACTTTAAAGGATGGCCATCGAACGATTCTATGGAAAGAGGATACTTGTAAAATATGAAGTAGGCTTGGTGTTTTTGATGTGCTGTTGGATCGTCTGAATTGTTTTACTGAAGAAGAGGCTGATGGTGCTGTACTTTTCTGTGGAGTGTCAATAACTACCTAACTTGTTCTCAGTGTATTTATAGAGCAGCAGCAATACTGTTTCCCAGTTGTTCTCTTAAAGAAAACACAGGTCCCCTCTGAAAATCAAAAAATTCAATATCTTGTGAGTTTGTGTTCATGGTTCTAGAGTGCCAGTAGTTCAGCAACCATTTTTAAGGCCTTCTACTCTGAGAAGCATCAAAGCTCATTGCCATATGATTTTTGTAAACCTGGGTTTCCTGAAAACAAGTTCCCAGAAGGGTTGTGCCCTAAAAGGAAAACATATTAGTGTAAATGTCAGAAAAGAGATGGTGCACTAACAAGGAAATATTAAAAATTCTGAGAACAGAAAAGGTTGCCAGTTATTTTCCAATATGTCTTCAAGTTGTTTTTAACTTTTAGCAAAATAAATTCAAGTTTTAGACTTTAAAATATTTAGACTCCTAGTAAACTGAATTAAAGTTTAAGTCTAATGCATGACTTTGAAAAAAGATTTGAATAAAAACTTGTAGAAAGGTGGACCTATTAAAATGAATGAAGCCTCAGCAAAGACTTACTTGTAGTTGAAAACAGCTCTAATATCATTATGTGAAAATAAGCTTTGATCACTCTCCTTTCATCATATATGACTTGTTTTGGGTAAGATTTATATTTGAAAAAATCAACATAGGTGATGCCAGGCTATGCTTGTTCTAAAAATATCCTTTTACTTTTATGTGGGCAAAGTCTGCGAGCTGTATTTAGGCAAGGGGATGATAAGAAGTATTTAGGGCCAGATTTATACTTGCTTTGGGCCAAATTTGCATCTTTTTTTCTACTCAAAACTAACTCCAAATGTATACTTTGGCGCTAGACCCGTCTAGTGGCAAAATTTTGGAGTTAAAGTCATTTTTTGCTAGCGGGAAACTACTTTGCCTCAATGAGATGCAAGATCAGCATTCCCAGGCAAAAAATGACGATAAGGCCTTAGCGCCATATTTATCCCCCAGTGCTAAAATCAAGAACCGGGGGAAGGGGACCTAAAATAATGGTGCTAAGCTTGCTTAATGCCTGGGTCAAGGCAGGCGTTAGGGGACCTGTGAGCCTATTTCTATGGTCAGAGATCATGGAATGGGCCCACAGGTGCCCTTCCCTAGCCGAGGTACAACCCCACCCACACCAGAGGGACGCCAGAGGATGGGGGGATCCCATCCCAGGTAAGCAAGGAAAGTGCAGGTAAGTATTGTTTTTATTTTTAAAAGTGCCATGGGAGGTCTAACTTAGGCCCCCATACATGGCACCGGGCCCAAAGTCCATGCCCAAGGGACTTATGTCCCCTGAGCATGGCCATTGGGGTGGTGGGCATGACTCCTGTCTTTACTAAGACAGGAGTCATATCCATGGGGGTTTTACATAAAAAAATGACCCTGGTCTGGTTAGAGGCATTTCTATACCTCTGCCCATTCTAGCGTTATCCTTTGATGCACAACCTCCTGTTCCCCCTATGCCTCCCACACCCAGCTAGCATCCTTTTTTATGATGCTAGGCAGGTCTTACTGCTGGCTACCGTTATTCCATAAATATGACGCCAGTCCGGCGTCTTGGAATGGCACAAGCCTGCAGTATATTTTTTTACGCAAAACTGTGTTAGAATAGTAATAATAAATCCAATGTCACCAGTCAGCAGGATTTTGTATTACCATTCTGGTCATACTAAATATGACCCTGTTACTCCTTTCAGATCAGAATCTACCACTCAAACAGTATATGAGGGTAGCCCTAATGCTATCCTATGAAAGGAGCAGGCCTCACAGCAGTGGAAAACAAATGTAGGAGTTTTACACAACCAGGACATGTAGAACACACATGTTCATGTCCTGCCTTTTACCTACATAGCACCCTGCCCTATGGGCTACCTAAGGCCTACTTAGGGGTTACCTATATGTAGAAAAAGTGGAGTTTAAGACTTGGCAATTACTTTTAACTGCAAAGTCGAAGTGGCAGTGAAACTGCAGTGGCAGGCCTTAGACATGGTTAAGGGCTACTTATGTTGGTGGCACAACCAGTGCTGCAGGCATACTAGTAGTATTTAATTTACAGAACCCAGGCACATGTAGTGCACTTTGCTGAGGACTTACAAGTAATTAAATAAGCCAATTGGGTGTGAGCCAATATCACCAGGTTTTAAGGGAGAGAACATATGCACTGTAGCACTGGTTAGCAGTGGTAAAGTGCGCAGAGTCCTAAAACCTGCAAAAATAGTGTCAAAAAGGGAAGGGAGTCTGAGTCTGACTCTCATGTACCTTCTGAGTTTGACTTCCTGGTCTTTTGTATTCCTCTTGGTTCTGCTGATTGAAGGTACCCATGCCATGCTAGTTCTCCTCCTTTTTAGTTGTGGTCTTCCTAGTACTGTTCCATTTGCTTCTTACCTTTCAGTTCCCTCTTAGTGTGATCTCTTTGGTACTGGTCACCCTGTCTGTTTTTCCTTTTACTGGTCTCCTGTTACCAGTGCTCTATGATCTATCAACCTATATCAGCCAGTTCTGGCCCTGCTCCTTCTAGCCCCTCTGGGTGTTATGGTCTAGGGTCTTCTGTTCCTTCTGTCCCTTGTCCTTCTGTTCCCTCAAGCTCTTGTCCACCCTGTCCAGATCCCCAGTTTGATATTGTACTGCCCCCTTAATACTTCTCGTCCTAGTTATGGTACCCCTGCCTTTTTTTCCTTCTCCTGTTCCTCCATATCTATTGGTTCCTAATCACCTCACTCAGATAACCCCAAACACAGGATGCTCAGTCACACCTGTACACATCTGCATACTGAATGGGTCTTCTTGGACTGAGAGGGTGGAGGGCCTGACACTTACGTTTGAAAGGACAGTGGCCTGCCCTCACACAATGGACTACCAAACCCCCTACTGGGACCCTGGCAGACAGGATGGAACTGAAAGGGGACATTGTGCACTTCTAAGCCACTCTTTGAAGCCTCCCCCAGTTCAAAGGCACATTTGGGTATCTAAACCAAGTCTCTGACCCTACCAACTCAGACACTTCTTGACAAGGTACCTCCTGGGAAAGAAACCAGAACCTGCAACCTGCCAAGAGAAGCTACCTGGCTGCCCAAAGGACTCACCTGGACTGCTTTGCTGTAAAGGACTGCTGCCTTGCTCTCCTCTGGCTCTGCCGAGAAGTGCTCTCCAAGGGCTTGGATAGAGCTTGCCTCCTGTTGCTAAGGTCTCAGGGCCAAAAATACTTCATCTTCTGCAAAGAAATCCTTGTGCGCCGAATATTCGATGCACAGCCTGCTGGAAACAACTCACAGCCTGCACTGCATCGAGAAAATTGCTGCACATCTGAACCGGAACAACGCAGCCCAACTTACTGAGTGAAGATCGATGCAGCGTCTGCGTTGCGACTGGAAAATTGGCGCACAGCCTACTGGATCGAGGCACAGCTGAGCCGGAACGACGCAGCAAGACTTGGACAGAGAATCGATGCTGCGCCTGCCGTGCGATAGAAAATCCAACACAACGCGCTATTAGAACAACGCAAGCCTGTGACTTCGCCCCACATGCCCAGGATTTCCACGCATCGTCCCATGGTGCAAAGAAGATCTCTGTACCGCAGTGAGGAACCCGGACCGCACGTCAAATAAAAGACTGAAGTCCTGTGTTGCGGGAAAAGAAACAACACATTGTCTATGGGCGCTGGAAAATCTGATGCACACACTCTCTTTTTCCATGCAACCTCCTCCTCTGTGAGCTACATTTGTGTAGGTTTTGGCACGCATCAGGTACTTTGACAAACCAAGCATTAACTGTTTATTTCTTATCTAAAGACTATTTTACAACTCTTGAAATTCATATTTCAACTCGTACTTATTGCAAATCTTGATTGTATTGACCTTATTTTAACCAGAGAAATATTCTATATTTTTCTAAACAATTCGTGCTGTATTTTTGTTGTGTGTATATTGTGTTATTGCATGATTTATTGACAAATACTTTACACGTTGCCTTCCGAGTTAAGCCTGACTGCTCAGTGCCAAGCTACCAGAGGGTGGGCAGAGGATAATTTGGATTGTGAGTGTCTTACCCTGACTAGAGAGAGGGTCCTTGCTTGAACAGGGGGTAACCTGACTGCCAACCAAAGACCCCATTTCTAACAATATATATATATATCTATATATATATATACATATATATATATATAGATATATATAGATATATATAAGTTTATATAGATTTTCACAGCGAACTGAAGGTAAAACAATTCTTGGGAGTGTCAGAAACCCCAGCATTAAATTTGGATTTGTACCTGCTCTCATGAACTACTTGTGAATAACTACTCAGTCTTTGTGTGCAGAGAACTGTTAATAAATGATTCTTCTTGTTATTTCTAGTGCACTACATGCACACCAGCACAAACGTTCCAGGGAGTGCAGAACCTTTGTATACAGTGTTGCAAGGCAGCAGAACAGGAACAGTGCCACAAGTCTTTCTTTTCTTATTCTGTCCCAACCCCCCTTCCCCTCAAGGTCAGTGTATGATCTAAGAGTTTATGGTTCCTTGACTGTGGGCTGGCCTCTGGGGTGATAAATGGTCCAGCATAGCCTTCACGGTCAGAACCAGGTGAGTATGTGACAAGGAGGATAAAATGTTCCAGGATCGGAAGCCCTTAAAATAGTAGATCAGGGCCAGAGGATGAGGACCAGGCGTACTTAGGAATGATTACCAGAAAGGCCAGGACCAGGAAGTGCAAGAATAGGAACTTTTAAAGCTAACATGAATGGGAGATAAATGCACATCAGCATTAGGGAATAGTAGGATGATCTGTGGTCGGCCAGAGCAAATTATTGCACAACTATATGAAGAAGCAATAGAAGGATCAGGGTCAGGAGAATCAGGACCAGATTGCAGAGGACCATGAAGGACAGGAAGCAATGGTTAGTAGGGCCCTCAGACCAGAATAAGCAGGACAGAGACTACGAGTAAAAGGGAGACCAGTGCCAAAGGCATCCAGAAGACCACAGCACGAATGACTATGTGAACAAAAATTGTCCTGACCACAAGGGCAATAAACAGGGCTAAGAGGCCCTGGGGATCAGGACCTAGGGACCAGGGCATGGACCACAAAGCGTAAAGAGCAATCACCTTGAGTAGCAAGATAATGGTGAGAAGAATCAAATGTAAGTCAGTCAAGCTGATTTTGGATAACCAAGGGACTAAATCATGGCCATGAGGACAAGGACCAAATTGACCAGGCTCATGAGGACCTGAACAAGGAGAAGCTAAGTGCAGTGAAGAAGGTGAAGACCAGTGACTAGAGTACCAGTAAAACTAAGGGAACAAGGAACTGGTCCAGGAGCACCAGAACAACCAAAGCCAGTAGGACAATGACTAGGAGGGCCAGGACAGGAGAGGTCAGATGGACCAAGGGGACAAGCATGACCATACCTGAGCTGGGAGGATCAGGGTGAGGAGAGCCACACAAAGTATCCATGGTCAAGAGGACCAGAAAGAAAAAGAGCCAGACGGGCCAAGACTGGCGGCACCAGTGTGCCTAAAAGATAAAGGCCCTCATTACAACATTGGCGGTAAAAGCCGCTTACCACAGTGCAGAAGACTGCCAACACACCGCCGCGGAATTCTGCCACAGCTATTATGACCCACATTTCGAAATCCGCCAAAATTCAGACACCCACACAAGTCCGCCACACCAAAGGTCAGTGATAAGCTAGCGAAAACAAATCCTCCACCGCCACGCCAACAGAAATATGCCCACACTATCACGACACACGAATCCACACGGCGGTCTTTCAACCGCGGTATTCCATTGACGGTACACACCGCCGCGCTCAAAATACACACACATACAAAACACAGCCACATTGGACAATTCAAAATACACACACCTGATACACATACAAACACAACTCCCACACACCCAATACAATATAAAACACACACCCACATCACCCACAAACCCCTACTACTAAAAATTCCGAAAGAAGGCCAGAGAGAGACAGCACCAGCAAGAACTACAGCATCCACAGGCACACAACACCATCACCCACAGAACTTCCACGCACCTCACACAACACCCCACTACATATCAGCACACTGTGGCTTTGCACTCCCCAGGATTGAACAGTGGGCAACCCACCCACTGTAGAGACTTGAGAGACTGTGGCTTAGCACTCCCCAGGATGGAACAGTGGGCATGTGGCCCCCTCGTGAATTTTTTGCGCCATGCACTCAATCGGCTGAGGTGACCCCCTTCCCCTCCCCCTGAGGTGCCTGTTTTGTTGCTCTATGATGCCCCTGCAGTGTTCTCTCCATCATGGTTGGGGATCTTGTGTGGACCTCGCCCATACCATGTGGTCCCAGTGTTCCACAGACTTTCTTAGAGCACTACCTGGACTACTATGCTTGGTATATATTATGTACATGGTGTATATATATATATTTCTGCCTACTTGCTTTTAATATATTACAATGGTTACACTCATTTTCTATTGTCTTTGCATTCTTCCGGGGGGTTTGGTGGGTGTAACTGTGATGTATTGATATGCATTAGTGTGTGTGTTGTAGTGGGTGAGGGTGGGGGTGTTGCATGTGTGTCTCCCTGTTTTTTGCCTCCCCCTCCCCTGTGTCATAGGTGCAGTACTCACTGTGGTCTTCGCCGCCGGCGTTCGTGCTCCTGGTAGAGGAGCAGGAAGACTATTGCAGGAAGAATTTGGAGTTCCGGGTCCATGGCTTCCTCGTTCCTCGTGGGGTATGTAGAGGTGAGTGTTTTCCCTTCGGGATTCCTGTTTCCACCATGTTTTTATCGGGGTGAATCCGCTCCGGAAAAGGTGGCAGATTGACCTGTCATAATAGTGTGGGCGGTACATTGTCTCCCGCCTGTCTGTTGGCGGTGACCGCTGCGCTGTTTGTTTGTACCGCCGTGGCGGTCGGAGTGTTAAAGTGGCTGTCTTTGCTGGCGGTTTCCGCCACGGTCGTAATTGCAAATTTTTTACCGCCGGACTGTTTTACCGCCGCTTTAACACCGAACGCCAGGGTTGTAATGACCACCAAAGTTTATGAAAACCAGCAAAAATGGACACTATGAACAAGAATGGCCAAGGCCAAAAAGACGAAGATTAGGATGGCTGGTGGACCAGGTTCTGGAAAGTAAAGCCCAGGACAACCCAAACTACAAGGACCAGGTTCAAGAGGATCAGGGCAAATGGGCATGGAACATCAAGAAGGACAAGACTATAAAAAAACAAGAACATGACTAACATGGCCAAGAGGACCAACTAGATGAAACCAGGGACAGAGACAACTAAAATGAAAAGTTCTAAGTGGACCAGGAAACAAACGACAAAGAGAACCAGGAAGATCATGGCAAAGAGGATCATGACTTTGAGTACCCGGACCCGGAGGACTTGGGTGAGGAGGAAAAAGAGAATCAGTAACAGGGACATCAGGATGGCCACATAGGAGAAAGATAACCAGGAAGATGAGGAACAGTATGGCCAGGATCAGGAGGGCCAGAACAGAAGGTTCCATGGTCCATTGGTATACAATTGTTCAAACAAGAAGCAGGAGGGTGAGGGCTAGAATTGTCAGGACCAGGGTCGGACTAGCATAGAAGGTCTGAGCACCACATGAAATGGGGTCCCCATTAGAGAATGAGATAGCTATAAATGTTTGCAAGTAGGGCAGTTTCTAAATTGTAAAGACACACTGTTAGACTTGACAGCCTTGGGATGGTCTTTCCTGCCAACACTTTGTCTACCTTCTCTGTGTTTTGCTGGCTTTAGGAATCTGTGCACTTTACCACTGCTAACCAGTGATCAGGTATGTGTGCTCTCTCCTTAAAATATGATAACATTGTCTCATCTCCAGTTGGCATATTTAATTTACTTGTAAGTCCATAGCAGAGTGGTAATACATGTACCCAGGGCCTGTAAAGTAAATCTTACTGGTGGGCCTGCAGCACTGATTGTGCCACCCACCTATATAGCCCTTTAACCATGTCTCAGGCCTGGCATTGCAGAGCCTGAATGTGCAGTTTTTCACTGTGTAGACTTGGCAGAATTGTTATTGATCCAAACATGTCTCCTTTATACACATTTGTTACCCCTCGGGTAGGCCCACAACACCCCAGAGGGCAGGGTGCAATGTATTTAAACCAGCGGGCATGTAACATTAAGTTTTACAGTCATGGTAGTGGTTAGCTTATTACACCGTATGAGTGTAATTTACAATCTGGAAGACATAAACTTTTCAAGTTTGGTGTCTCTGGACTCACAATTTTTAGAAAGAAGGCATTTTCTAACTTTAGCCATTTGGTGCCTGTCATCTGTCTCTGATCACTTTTCTGTGGTGGGTGATAGCTGGGCTTTGTGAATTTCCCCTAGACAGCCATACACAATGGGAGCTTAGGTGTGAGTTGACTGGCCGTCCTGGGAGAGCGGGAGGGAGGAGCTCGCCACAGCCTTGCTTACACCTAATAGGCTGTATCCTCTCCTGACATAAGGTTGCATAACCCCCTGAAATTTGTCTGGAGCCAGGGCATGAAGGGAAGGACCTCTGTGCACTGCATAGACCAGTCTTTGGAGTATCTCCCACTTCAAAAGCCCAACTGAGTTTAAGTACTGGACCTCTAACACCACCAGTTCAGTACACTTCTAGACCTGTGACTACTCTGTCAGGAAAAAGGAAGGCTTTGCCTCTGAAGGTCTGCCACTCTTCTGGACTGCTGCTTTGCTGAACTCCTACCTTTCTGTGTTGATGTGATGCATACTGTTCCCCTGCTTGGGTGACAAAGAGAGGACCTTTATTACATAACTCAGAGTGACTCCAAGGGCTAGTTGGCTGGTCTCCTGATCTGAAGTCTAGGAACATAGCAGAGTTTCAATCACCCTGCTTCTGCACCTGGACTCTTCCATCTGTGAGTCTGCCCTGCCAATTGGTGCTGCCGCAGTCCTGGGCACTTGAAAGTGGGCTTAAGGTGCCTCTCCAGCAGAACTGACACATTCTTTGCTGAGCGATACATCCCCAAGAAGAACCAATGCTTTTTCTTGGCTGAGCAGCACATCCTCCAGCAGAACCAATGCATCTCAGCTGTTGCATGGATTGCACACGTTGCAACAAGCTCTCATTGCCACAGCAACTCACATCTGAATTCCATGCATCACTTTTGGAACTGCCACTGTGCAATGCTTTTCCCAACAGAAGCTCCTTGCATCTCTGGTTGAAATAATCCTTGATGATGACACAACAGGATCTGGCACAGAAGCCTTGCCACATCTTGAAAATGATACTTCACCTTGGCTGCGCAATGCATCTTTGTTACGGATCCATGCCACACTCAGGATTCAAGATACTTCGATTCAGCGGGCCTAACTGGGTCCCTGTAGCTGACCCATGCTCCATCGTGGTTGGTCTGACCTTTTGACTTTGTCCCAGTCTGGTGTGACCAGGTGTCCCCAAAGGTACTTATTGCATATTAGAGCTATTTTTACTTAGGACTTTGAAACTTTGAAAATCAATATCTCAAGTTCTACCCATTGGATTTTTGTCATTTTGGCCTTGCTTTATTTTATAAAAGCAGAGTTATGTTTATAGCCTGATATATATATATATTTATCACCAAATGGCCGCATACCAGATTGCCCGCTCTTACTGCCAGTGTTGATGTGGGAGTTAGCGACCACACTCCCATAATATTCTTCAACAAAATTTGAACATAGCACTCCAGGGAGTCCTTTTATCAGCTTTTTATTAGAAAGAAAAATGTGCTTCCACCACCCGACGTGTGTCGATCAACAGAGGTCTTGATCACAGGTAGCCATTGTCTCTATCCACCACACTTTATATAGTCCTTTCTTCCCATCATAGTTATTGCATTCTGCGACATGTGGTTGTTCAATGTTATTTTACTCCATATAGTTGGACGTTTTACCACTTTTTTATGATTTTAATTCTTATAACATTTCATAATATGTATCACATCTCTTATAAAGCATTTTTCTAACATTCTTTAACCCTTAATATATCAACTTTCCCACAGATAATGCTTGAATGCCACCATTTTCCACTTTGTTTTTATTTGCATTTTGCTTTATATTTTTTATTCTTCACCTACTTTATTATTATTTCAACGTAAAAGCAAAAGGGAAATCAAAAAACAATTTTATATGTCCAAGATACCACCTGTTGACATGCATACTTTTCCCCAACTTACTCACTTTATATCCTCATATATTGATATACAATACATAATACATAAAAAAACAAATACATTTTTAAACTCTGCTCTTAATTTAAATCAACCTTTTTACGGCAAATTTCTATATAAATGTGGGAATACCAAGAGAGAGAGAGGGAGATGGATAAATATAATAAATAACATAATTGGCCAATTCATATCATATATATATATATATATATATATCTATTAAAACAAATTTCTTGTAATACTAAGAAAAGGTCAGGACAATTCCAGTATAATCAAAAACTTTTACTATCATACAGATTGTTCCTCCCAAACTTGCAGCGCTGCCCAGGGGATTACAAGTCCCCCTACAGCCAGCTTTTTCCTGGTGGTTTGAACCGCCAGGAAAAGGCTGGCGGTACGGGGAGTCGCGGGCCCCTGGGGGCCCCTGCACTGCCCATGCCATTGGCTTGGGCAGTGCAGGGGCCCCCTGACAGGGCCCGTGCAGCTTTTCACTGTGTGCTATGCAGACAGTAAAATGCGCGACGTGTGCAACTGCACCCGTCGCACGGCCGCAACACCGTCGGCTACATTTGGAGCCAACTCCCATGTTGCGGCCCTCATGCCCGCTGGCCCGGTGGGGATGTCATTATGGGCACCGCGGGAGTGCGGCTGCATTGGCGGCCGCACGGCGGTTACAACTTGGTAAAGACCGCCTATATGTGTTAACTTACCTCTGAGTGTGAGCATGCTATTTGAAAAAACAAATTGAATTTTTAGAAAACAAAACATATTTATTACATATTAATCACAAAGCCCCACAACCTGAATACCTAGCATGGCTAAACTTGTGAAATCTTAAGTCAGGAGTGGACTTAGGACTCAGGAGAAGGTTAAGCATTTAAATAGCACAAAGCCTGGTTCAGAAAGGTAAAGTATGTTAAACATTTGGTGTCAGTTTACTAAGTCTTGCAGAGTAAGTTTATGACTAGTAACTTTATGTGTAGTAATTTAGAGAGTAGTAAGTAATCCCTATCACTTAACTTTAAAAGGAGTTATTAATACTACTAGTCAGTTACTAATCATAAGGTAATACTTGTAATGCTACATTTCTGGTACTAACGTTAAAATGCAAGAGTGAACGTGCAGCAAAAGTCCAACTTTACCTTTGTGAATCAGGCCAGATAATACTACCTATCATGGAGCACTAGAACAGACATTGTTCTGACTCCGCACTATGATGATAAACGGATGCAATATCACGTTAAATATCCTGCAGTTATTTGGTGTTGCTTTCACCACATCCGCCCACCTCAATGTATCAGACAGCCTGGGAGAAGAGGTTTAAGAGTTTGATGAATGCACTGGAATGAGGAGTTGGGGAAAGGTATGACAAAGGATAATACTATACAACAACAATATTCATCAGGTTGATGAGAAGCACATCATCATCATCAAATCTGTTTTGGAAGGAAATGAAATAATGGCACAGCTCCACTGACCCAAGTTATTATCTAAATGTTCTGTCATCTAGGTTTCAAAACTACAAATTATGGCTGATTGAACCCACACAGTTATTGAAAATTATAACTGTTAAAAGAAAAATTATGCTAGATATAAATGCCAAATTTGGTGGTGCATCTGCATTCTTCTTGGAATGTCTGTCTTGCGTGCCTCTCTGAACCAATCAGGTAAGCTAAGCAGGAGTCTTATTGAGCTTTCGTGTAGAAGAATAGAAGGCCTGCTGATTGTTATTCAATAATGATATTGTAGAGTCAAGGGAAAAATAAGGTTCCTGAAGAATGGAGCAAGAGGCAGAGCAAGAGCAAAGGCTGCTGCAATCATGATGACTCATATGTGGTTACCTGAGAAGTGAGAACATTTTTACAGTCAATCCCAGACAAGTAGCTACATGTAATCAATCCCACAGCTGTCATAACACTTAGCTAATAGCATTAATCATGTGACATTGAATATCTGTCTCCAGATACTATCCCCCTGACCACAACCACAAAGTAATTAGAGGAGTTTGATATTTGACCCAGCACTCTACTCAGCAAATGAAACAACCTCTCTCCAGCTGAAAGGGCTGAGTGTGCCTCTTCAAGTCATCATCATGGTGGTTTCCCTTTGAAGATGATAACTTTCTTCTTCTGGCTGTTAGGGTAGTCCGGGTCTGTGTCCTGACACTGAGTCCTGAATCAGCCTGACTCCCGACCCAGGTGAGATTGAGAGAGATAGAACCATAGTGCACTGCTGTTGATAAACAAGGAGGGCAATAAAATGTGAGGATTTTGTGTAGATTTGTCTTTGTTAACTAAACTGACTGCTCTAGTCTCTGGGAGAAACAGAAAAAAGTACAGCAAGGAGTGGGCCATGCAAGTAAATCTAGTGTCAAAAGGCCAATCACCTTCAGGTAAAACCATCCATCAGCTCCCAAACATTGCAAATCATCAAAATTAAGTTTACAAACAAGTTGAACAATTCCCTCACTACTCTTACATCTATGGGTGGTTTAAGAGTTAAAATTGGTGCTTCCTGTCACCTACGTTTCCAAATTGTATCCCAATATAAGTCTCTTTCCAGACGGTGCACTTAACAGGGAAAAACACCCCAAATCCCTGAACATCAACAATCGATGACAGTTTATATCAATTATACTAAATAAGGCATACGTTACACAATTGTTCAATATTTTAAACTTCGCTGTTTATTTCAGTAGTCTTCTTCAAATCATAGCTTCAGCTTCAGATCAAATTCCAGCCATTCCAGCCACACGTGTATCGTCTGGGAACTAACCCAGTGACTTTATCGGAGCTGTAATAATGCACATACATTGTATTGCATATTATTCTGTTCCACATAAGTAATATTGTTATAAATATTGTTTCAATTCCCTGTGAAGCAAGTGGGAACTTCTAATTAATGTATGCCACAATCTTATCTCCATATCCCAGTGTATTTTGTGATCATAAAAAGTATATGTAATAATTATAGTCCAAATATTTTTATCTTAATTCCCTCACATATTAAATCATATATGTAATATTTAGGACTATATTCTCATATAAATCAAGTGGTTGTTCGATTTCCGTTTCTATTTTGTTATCATTCACTTAATATTCCATATTGCTGTCAAAGTGGCAAAAATTACTAAAATAAGCTTTACATTTGTCCTACTCTTCTATTTCCCCACTCCGATCATAATTTGGATCAAACTTCTCTTTCAATTCCCTCACTATGTTCCACAACATGAATCATCATCACTCATACTCACCTAATATATATAACTCATTGGTGCAATAGTTAACTGTTACAATCCAAGCACTGTGGCACACAATTGTTTATTGTATCTCCTCTTTTCCCATGGGATCAACACAATGGGTGTCTTGCAAATTAATGCTCTTTACTTGGCCAGCCCAGTTATGGAATGAAAAAAGAAATATAGATGGAGGCAGGCATTGTCTTCATGCCCTTTAAGCAAATGGGGAGGGTTCTTCTGTGCACACTGATCGAATTCAAATTCACCAATACATGTGAACAAATGGTGGGGGGATGCATAAGTCAGACACCAAAAATATAACTGTTCCTAAAGCAATATCCATATTCATATTGTTGCCTACTCCATCAGAAAAGTAGAGTTTGTCTTCAAACTCTGGGAGTTCACCCAGAGGTTGGCTAGCTAATGTACTTGAGCTTGACCCATTGACTTCATACTCCTCCTGTGCTGTTTCAGAAACAGTGTAATCTTGTGGTATAAAGTGTTGGTTCATTTTAACTATGGTCAGTCTTTTTTGAGTCAAGAGACTGATCCTTCTGACAACAGCACCAGCTGCACTGAACACACACTCAGCAGACAGAAAAGCTACCGGACAGGCCAGATACTTTCTTGCCAGCCTGCTGTGTTCTGGACACCGGCCCACCTTTCTATACCAATATGCCAGTGTGATTTGATCCATGTAGACCTATTTTGGTATTCCAAATAGTCTTGGACTATATTCTGAATGGTCATTGGTGCTGCCACTTGCTGCTTGGGCTGGTAATTTCCAGCCATTTTTCTTCCAGGTTTCATGTTTGTGTAGTCTTTGTATAGTGAAAATGCCCTTCTGAAAAAGGAATGAAAGTGGCCCTTATTTTTTTATACCTTAGATTAAGTATTTTGGCATAGATGCACTCTTTGGAGTGCACAATCTCTCTTTGCAGCCCTGGATTAACAGCAAAGCGCATGATTAAGCTTTAATCCAGCCCATATGCTTCCTCGTTCATACCTGTGACCTTTGCGACTCCTTAAAAACAAGATAACTTGGCTCATTGCATTGTCCTCAATGTTGACTACCCATGTGAAAACCTCAAAAGGTAGTGGAATTTGTTTCAGACATTTGACTAGGCCCCATTTGTCTATCTCCGTGGTTGCCTTCATAGGTTTCCTCCTGCCTAAACGTGCCCAAAACAGTATCCTGGATTGTTTTGTTTTGTGTTGTGATTCCACTGATGCAGCCAACTTTCGGGGAGAACTATGAGGTGGTAACTCAATGCATGTCTAGGGAGAATCACTTTATACAGTGGTGTCTCCATCTGAGGCATGTACGATTTGGAGGTTGCTGATGCAGGTGATGCTAGCGCTGATGCAGGTGATGATAGCACACAGTCACCTTCTTCTTCCTCCTCACCTCCCACTGTGATCCATCACCATCATCACCACCAGCTACTGTTTAAGGTGCAATTTTTTTTTTATATGGGTTGTTTGGTCTCTAGTACCATAGTGTGAACCAGGCTTACCTCAACAAAGAATAGTGTGGCAAATAGGTCATATTGCAGTATTTTCCTCCTGCTTGCTAATCAGAAGGAAGCCCAAACTGGGTAGGAGAACTTTTTTTAGTTTATAACTGCCAATGCCTGAAGAACTGAAGGTAGGTTGGTGTGTTTATTGCTTCCCTGCAGAACATACTTTGATGAAGTAGTGGTGGATGCTCGCCTCTACAGGTGCCTTACAAATACAGGAGCCGGCGGTGGGGGAACCAGTGCCACATCCCTCTGAGCTAGTAAATTAGATATCCTCTGAGCTGGCTCCCATACTGACAGTCACTGGCTCATCTTCATTGTCTGATATTGCAGTATCCTCCCTTTTTCTTGCTGGATATCATGAAGCCAATGGTTCATCGAGAACTATATCTTGCTCAGCAGTAGCCTCAACCTCCAGTTAGCACTTAGCTGCACATGTGGAAGCAGGCAGAGGAGGATTAAGGTGGTATGGTGTCACTTTATTACATCCTTCTATCTAGCACTACTGTGAGTGATGTTTCTTATGCACCTAAAAGCAAACAAACAAGAAAAACATTCATTGAAATGTAGCATTTTTGCACTTTGAATTATTCATACAGCCAATATAATTTAGTGAATTCATCCCAAATAATTAACAATTGTGTATGATTGATCATTCCAAACCATACTGATTAATTAGGATACAGAGTAAAAGTCAGCTTTATGTGCATCTACTGAGAGACCTGTGGCAGAAAGATAGGTGCAGGGAAAAATTGAATAATGCTTAAAAAAGTAAACACTGGTCTTTGCCAATGGCCTAAGCGACCAATGGCAGGCTGGAGGTGCAGGCCAAGGAAAAATTGAATAATTCTTAAAATAGTGAACACTGTTGTGTGCCTATGGCCTGAGAAACCTGTGGCAGGCTGGGGTGCGGTCAGGAAAAAAAATATTTTTACCTTGAAAAGTGAACACTAATATGTGCGTATGGCCTCAGAGACCTTTGGCCTGCATGAAATACAGACTAAGGAAGAATGAAATAATCCTTAAAAAAGTGAGGGGCATAATTATACTCTGTTTGCACCAGATTGGCGTCATTATTTTTACACAAATCTGGCGCAAACTTAACTCCATATTTATATTTTGGCGTTAGACATGTCTACCGCCTAAATATTGGAATTAAAGTCATTTTTGCCTGCGTAAAATTATGTTGCGTCAATGAGATGTAAGGTAGGTGTTCCCGGGCAAAAAATTACTCTAAGGCCCTAGTGACTTATTTATCCTCCCGTGGAAAAATTCATGCACTGGGGGGGAGGTGTCAAAAAATGGTGCAAAGCTTGCTTTGCACCATTTTTTGACACTTGGGTCAGGGCAGATGTTAGGGGACCCGTGGGCCTATTTCCATGGTGGAACACCATGGAATAGGCCCACAGGTGCCCTCCCAAGGCCACAGGGACACCCCCATCCACACCAATAGGACAGCGGAGGATGGGGGACCCCATCCCAGGTGAGTATATGTAGGTACAGTTAAGTCTTTTTTTGAAATGCCATTGGGGGCCCTGAAAGTGGTCTCCCTACATGGCACTGGATGCAATGGCCATGCCCAGGGGACCTTGGTCCCCTGTGCTGGTCACTGGGGTGGTGGGCATGACTCCTGTCTTTTTTAAGACAGGAGTCAGGTGATATGGATGGTTTGATGTCAGTAAGTGACTCTAGGCAGGTTAGAGTCATTTTTTTTTACTCTAACCTGCCTAACGCCATTTTTTGGTGCAAAACCCTCTTCTTCCATACCGCCAGCCCCACCTGACTAACATCATTTTTTTACGCTAGCCTACCCTTTGCACTGGCTTGCACCATTCCATTAATATGGTGCCAGGCTGGTGTACAGAAATTCTGCAAGCTGGTGCTAAACTATTTGGTACAAAACTGCATTAGTGCAGTTTTGCACCAAAAAGTGTAAATCAGGGCCTGAATACTGATGTGCGCCTGTGGCCTAAGAGACCTACATCAGCCAGGATGTGCTGGCCAGGGAACAATGGGATAACCCTTCAAAGATTTATAGATGAAATGCGTCTATGGCCTAAGAGACCTACAGCAAGTAGGGGGCACAGGCCAGGGAAAAATTGAATAATCCTTAAAAAAAGTGAATACTGGTGTGTACCTATGGCCTAAGAGATTTATGGCAGGCTGGTGGTGCAGGCCAGGGAAAAATGAAATAATATTTCAAAAAGTGAAACCTGGTGTGTGCCTATGGCCTAAGAGACCTACGGCAGGCAGTGGGTGCAGGCTACAGAAAAATGTTATCATCTTTGAAAAAGTGAAAGGTGGTGTGAGCCTATGGCCTAAGAGACCTACAGCAGGCAGGATGTGCAGGCCAAGTAAAAATGGAATAACCCTTAAAAAAGTAACAGCTGGGTGCACCTACAGCCTAAGAGACATACAGAAGGCAAGGGGTGCAGGGAAAAATAGAATAATTCTTTAAAAAGTGAATGCTGGGTGCACCTATGTCCTAAGAGACCAGCGGCATTCTGGGAGCACAGGCTAGGGAAAAATTGAGTAATTCTTAAAAAAGTGAACACTGATGTGCACTTATTGCAAAAAGACCTATGGTAGGATGGGGGTGGGGGCCAGGGAAAAATTGAATAATCTTTAACAAAGTGAATGCTGGTGTGCACCTACAGCCTAAGAGAGCTATTGTAGGTGGGGGGTGTAGGCTGGGGAAAAATTGAATAATCCTTAAAAAGTGAATGTTGGTGTATGCCTATGGCCTAAGAGACCTATGGCAAGCAGGGACCGCAGGACAGAGAAAAATTGAATAATCTTACAAAAGTGAATACTGGTGTGCGCCTATTGTATAAGAAAACTATGGCAGGCTGGGGGTGTAGGCCAGGGAAAAATTGAATAATCTTTTAAAAAGTTCATGCTACTTAGCGCCTATGGCCTAAGAGATCTATGGCAAGGAGGGGTGCAGGTCAGGGAAAAATGTAATAGTCCTTGAAAAAGTGAATGTTGTGTTTGCCTATGGCCACAGAAACCTATGGCAGACAGGGTTTGCTGTTCATATGGTGAAACAACAAAAAGCAAGGAGACATGAATAAGAAAAAAACATGCAGGCCTATAGCAAAATCACACTGGCTGTCTACAAAAAGTGGTCACCAGGTACATGGTCAAACTAAAAGAAATGAGGCATGGACAACAAAGAATACATGCAGGCCTCTGGCAAAAGTACATTGGCCACATATTTAAATCTTGGTTGGTGCAGTGGAGAATAGTGACTTGAGTACTTTTAGTGTTACAAGGCACATCCTGTGACAGAAAGCACTCTGAATATGTAAGTCATTACACACAGTATAAAATAGACTGCTACAAAATGTACAAAACGTATTATCATAAAATGGTGCTTCCAAAATATAGATTTTAGTAACTGCCCCTTCAACACCTTCTCAGGGGTAGTAAACACTATGTAATAAAATTACAATTAAAATCATGTACTTCACAGTTCAGTTGTTCACTCTTTTTACTACCAATAAATCTTTTTCATCACCAAGCTTCCAGTGATTCGACCAATTATAGCCAGTATGGCTTCCAAGCATCCATTACATTTGTAAATTATATATATTTGCTTATTAAGTCGCTTTGTATATCTGCATTTCTTTCAGGTAAAGCAGGCACTCTGGACAAAAACGCTTGTATAGATGTCTGGCCCTTCCCCGGTTTCACTTAACATGAGATTCCATTATTTTTCCAAAACATAGATGTTTTGGATTTGAGGCAGAAGTGAGGCTGCGAAATGTGTATCCCCCCTTCCGATGACTACATGGCCCCCCTTGGGGTCGCGACCCACTGATTGAAGATCTCTGGCAAAGACATACTGGCTGACAAGAAAAATATGGTAGTCAGCCACATTGTCAAAAAACAACACACAAGGAGGCATGAACAGCAAAGAACACATGCAGAGCTATGGCAAAAGCATACTGGTTAACTACACAAAATGGCCACTGGCCACATAGTCAAACAACAAACAAGGAGTCATGGGCAACAAAGAATACATATAAACCTATGGCAAAAACACACTGGCTGACTGCACGAAATAGCTGACTGCCACATGGTCAAACAACAACAATCAAGGAGGCATGGATAACAAAGAACACATGCATGCCTATGGCAAAAGCACATTGGCTGATTACACAAAATAGATACCCTCCACATGGTCAAGCAACTAGAAGCAAGGAAGCATTGACAAGAAAGAACACATGCTGGTCTATGGCGAAAACACACTGGCTGACTTTAGAAAGTGGATGCAGGCTACATGGCGTGGAGAACAAAGACAGAATGGTGGCCTAAAGCAAACACACACACTCTTACCTCTGGGCTGTGCCGGGCGTACCCTTGGGGTGACCTATATATTAAAAAGGAAGGTTTGGGCCTGGCAAAAGCTTTATTTTGCCAATTTGAAATGGCAGTTTATCACTGCACACACACGGGCTGCAATGGAAGGCCTGAGGCATGTTTTAAAATAATATTTAGGTAGGTGGCACAATCAGTGCTGCAAGGCCATTAGTAGCATTTAATGAACAGTCCCTGGGTACAGGCAGTGCCACTTTACTAAGGACTTACAAGTAACTTAAATGTCAATTGAGTATACACCAATCTTACCAGGAGAGAGCACAAGCACTTTAGCACTGGTTTTCAGTGGTAAAGTGTGCATAGTCCTAACGCTTCCAAAATGAAGTCAGCAAAATAAGAGGTCTGATGGCAAAGAGTTAGAAGAAAAATCACACAAAGGATGGTAGGTTTATTTTCATGTAATCCACAATTTTAATAATTCCTTCATACTAATAACTTTACTTAATGATTTTACCTCATCAGAACAGTTAGGAAGGAGGCAAAAGAGGGACACCCACAGCACTCATTCATTTGAAGCATCTTTAATTATGTAGAAAAGGAAAAATACATTCTACAGGAGGCAGAATTGCACCTTCTACACTGTCAACTCCTTTTACAAAGATATGCATAATTCCATCCACAAAACCAATGTATGCTTGGAAGGAAAATATTGACAAATTGCCAGGTGATTTTATTGGCTATGTAATGCTGTAGCTAAAACAGCAGCCAAAGTGGCTACATAAAGTGACCTGTGACATCTAGGCAGAGTTCTAAGTCCTCACAAATACCTTATGCAGTCCTAGGCATGAGCCCTATATAAGTAATTCTATATGTTCCTAGACTGGCCTTAGCACCTTCTATGACTCTGTGTTTATTACCTCACTGAATTATGATTCTAGCCTTGGGCCTATATTATCAATGACACCCTCTGTATTTGTCAGCAGAGCTCTGTATTCTTTTCATGAGTGCAAGATATGATTCTAGGTTAAGATACTGAGCCTCCTCAATGGTACACTGTGGCCTGGCCCCCTTCTCATTGACTACTCTGGTCAGTTCTGCACATTCACTGGCACTGTTTAGTCACTAGCACATATCTTTAGAGCTTGTCAGTAACTTGTCAGAGGAAAACTCCCACTGAGCTTGAGGTTTCACGATGTTTGGTGTATGTGACACGATGACTCTGGCTAAACCCAATATGCGGTTTTACCCAAGGTGACTCAATCCAATCTCTAAGGTCTTAGCTTCCTGCAAAGGATTTCAATAATAGTATATATCCTCTAATGAGAATGTCAATATATTCATACACCATACCTTACAGGACCATGTGCATAGGAACGTCAGTTTCATGTCAAGCAGAGATTTCAGCTGTTTTCAGCAATTTAATTATCTAAGTGAAAGAAAAGTAATCTGTAGTGATCAAATGGATCTCATACTTTTGATAGAGTTGGTTGGTAACTGATGTTACCAGTCTCATAGGAATAAAGAGGCCACTTGTAATGGAGGGCTTAGAAGCAGCAAAAGTCTGGCAAGTAGCACTATCCTAAAAGCAAGTAATTATCTTTTATGTAGGCACCACAATGTAAAAATAAACCATCTTTTTGTATTTTGTAATCTGACTGAGGTCAGTTGACCTGTACAACTATATGGAATACTTGCCTCGAATAGTGATTACATATTAAGGTGGTTATTTAAGACCCAAATAGTAATAAACCAGGTGCAATAAAGCCCCTGCAAAATGGCATTGCTCCTAATAAATGCTCATGCAGACATGAGCAAGAGGACAGTTGCCATAAATCCTTCAGTAGGCACTTGTGCTAAAGTAGGGGCAACATGTTTTTCCCTACTTAACCATTGGTACTTCTGCCTCAATGACGCTGTAATGTGTTTCTAAACACACAGTCAGTAAAACCAGCACACAGCACATTTATAACGTTAGCACTGAAAACGTAGGTTATCTGTAGTGAGGACCACAACCTCTGAGTGTTGGAGCGAGGATGGCAGAGTCAATTAATTAAAGATTTTCTACTGAAACATTCTTCCTACATAAGCAAACTGGTATTACTGAACAATGGTCAAAATCTTTCTATATCTGACAAATAGTGTGGCTTTGGCCAGATGTGAACATTACGATCCACTTCTACATCATTCTCTTGTGTTTCATGTATGATTGGTATGTAGCACACCAAAGAATGACAAAAAAGACAGCCACTTTAACACTCCGACCGCCACAGCGGTATAGACAAGCAGCGTGGCGGTCACCGCCAACAGACAGGCGGAAGACAATGTACCGCCCAGACGGCAGAACTGCTTTTGCAATGGGAAAACACTCACCTTAACACATCCCACGAGGAAGGAGGACACCATGGAGCCGGAATTACAAATCCTACCTGCCCTTGTCTTCCTACTCATCTACGAACACAATCGCCTGTGGCGGCGAAGACAACAGTGAGTACTGCACCTACGACATAGGGGAGGGGGGAGGCAAAAGTCAGGGGGACACACACGCAACACCCCCACCCCCACCCGACCCTCACACATTATAACACACACACCAATGCATTCCCAAACAACACAGTAACAACCCACAACCCCCCCGGAAGAATGCTAAGACAAAACGAAATCAGTTCAAACATTGTAATGTATCAAAATACATGTACCAAATATATACAGATAGATATAAACACAGTCAAACGTATATACATTACGAGAAGTAGTGCAGATATGGACATCTCAATGTCCGTGCACCACTGGGCCAAAAATGCCTGGGCGAGGCCCACACAAGATACCTGTCCACAAACGGAGAGAACACTGTCGGGGCATCAGAGAGAAATACAACAGGCACCTCAGGGGGAAGGGAAGGGGAGGCACCTCAGCCGGATTACAGCACCACGCCACATCCGCGACGGGGCTCTATGCCCATTGATGTATCCTGGGAAGTGCAAAGCCACAGTCTCTCAAGTCTCTACAGTGGGTGGGTTGCCCACTTCTGCATCCTGGGGAGTGCAAAGCCACAGTCTCTCAAGTCTCTACAGTGGGTGGCTTGCCCACTGTAACATCCTGGGGAGTACAAAGCTACAGTCTCTCAAGTCTCTACAGTGGGTGTGTTGCCCACTGCATTATCCTGGGGAGTGCAAAGCCACAGTCTCTCAAGTCTCTACAGTGGGTGGGTTGCCCACTGCTGCATCCTGGGGAGTGCAAAGCCACAGGGTGGCTTGCCCACTGTAACATCCTGGGGAGTGCAAAGCCACAGTCTCTCAAGTCTCACAAGTGGGTGGGTTGCCCACTGCATTATCCTGGGGAGTGCAAAGCCACAGTCTCTCAAGTCTCTACAGTGGGTGGGTTGCCCACTGATTTATCCTGGGGAGTGCAAAGCCACAGTCTCTCAAGTCTCTACAGTGGGTGGGTTGCCCACTGATTTATCCTGGGGAGTGCAAAGCCACAGTCTCTCAAGTGGATAACAGCCTCCACTGGTTCTGGAGGGGGACTGGTGCCCAGAGTGGTTCATCCTGTTAAGGACAGACGGAGTGGATGGATCTCTCTACTAGTTCTGGAGGGGGAATGGTTCCTAGACTGGATTAGGTTACCCGTGACAGTTCCTGTCCTGTCACTGTCCCAGCTGTACATGGGATAACGATGCTTGATGTGGTGGTGTTTTCCTTCTGCAGCGCTGCTCTGCCCTGTTCAGCGGTGCTTGCCCTGTTCAGCGGTGCTTTGCCATGGCGGTCTCTGGGCTGTTCAGCGGTGCTTTGCCATGGCGGTCTCTGGGCTGTTCAGCGGTGCTTTGCCATGGCGGTCTCTGGGCTGTTCAGCGGTGCTTTGCCATGGCGGTCTCTGGGCTGTTCAGCGGTGCTTTGCCATGGCGGTCTCTGGGCTTTTCAGTGGTGCTTTGCCATGGCGGTCTCTGGGCTGTTCAGCGGTGCTTGCCCTCTTCAGCGGTGCTTTGCCATGGCGGTCTCTGGGCTGTTCAGCGGTGCTTGCCCTGTTCAGCGGTGCTTTGCCATGGCGGTCTCCGGCCTGTTCAGCGGTGCTTGCCCTGTTCAGCGGTGCTTTGCCATGGCGGTCTCTGGCCCGTTCAGCGGTGCTTGCCCTTGTTCAGCGGTGCTTTGCCATGGCGGTCTGTGACCTGTGCATTGGTGTGTGGCATGACGGTCCCTTATTGCCCAGCGGGGCTGTGGCAGCCGGGACCCTCCTGGGCACTGACTCCGGCGGTGGTCTCCTGACCAGTGACGATACTTGTCCCCTCCTGGACAATGACTCCAGTGGTGGCGGTGGTCTCCTGACCAGTGACGATACTTGTGCCCTCCTGGGCAATGACTCCAGCGGTGGTCTCCTGACCAGTGACGATACTTGTGCCCTCCTGGGCAATGACTCCGGCGGTGGTCCCCTGACCAGTGACGATACTTGTGCCCTCCTGGGCAATGACTCCGGCGGTGGCGGTGGTCTCCTCACCAGTGACGACGGTGATGACGGTGGCGTCCCGGCCGCCAGGAAGGATGCCGCCCTTCTCCGCCGTGCTGATCACACCAGGCTGTGCAGACTTCTTCTGGCCCTTCCCCACCTTTGGAGGAGTAACAGCTGACTCTGCAATCCCCCTGGGACTCTTGTGACTAGTTTTGCCTCCAGGAGTCTTCACCCGGTCCCATCGTCCACTTTGCAACTTGAGATGCTTTACAGGGGGTGGACTGGCAGTGCCTTGGATCTGTGTCACACTGCCTGCCCTGGTGGCCAGTGCACTCCACACACCTGTAACACGCACCACTGGTACTGGAGTCTTTTTGGCTGAGGCGCTACGACAGGACTGGTGAATTGGAGGGGTGGGGGCAAAGAGGTCAACGTTGCAGAGGGTCAGTTTCTGACGAACACTGGGATGGGTAGCTGGAGGGGGTCTGGGAGTGGAGGAAGAGGAGGTGGTTGTAGGAGGTGTCATTTTAGGTGTTTTGGGTGCAGGTGCAGGTAGTGGAGGCTGTCAGGAGGTGGACGGATGTTGGGTGTGTGGGTGCCCACATTTGTGTACTTTGGGAGGGGGCGTCACAGACACACTGGGAGAGGACACAGGGGACGTGTAAATGGGAGTGGGGGTGGTGAGTGCAGGTGAGCGGGGTGTGGTGCTGGGTGTTCTGGTGCGAGTCCTAGTGGCTGTAGATGTAGTGCATGCAGGTGAGAGTATAGACGATACTGGGAGGGAGGAGGGAGACGAAGAGGAGGGGGACACAATGGAGGCAGTAGATGTTGTTGTGTCTGCATGTGGGTGATGCTTGTGTGAGTGCCTGTGGGTTGTGTGGTGCCGATGTTTGCCTGAGCTACTTTTGGGTGTTGAGGTGTATGCATGCTTGTCTGATGGTGTGCTTGGGACAGGCTGAGGTACAGGGGATTGGGTCTGGGTGGAGGAAGTTGGAAGGGGGAGGCTAGAGACAGGGACAATGGCTGCCATCAGTGCTGAGGCCAGAGATTGCAGGGTTTGATGATGGGCAGCCTGACCAGAATGAATGCCCTCCAGGAATGCATTAATGTGTTGCAACTCCCTTTCTACACCCTGGATGGCATTCACAATGGTAGACTGCCCAACAGTGAGTGACCTGAGGAGGTCAATTGGCTCCTCACTGAGGGCAGCAGGGGTGACTGGGGCAGGGCCTGAGGTGCCTGGGGCAAAGGTGATGCCCAACCTCCTGGGTGAGCGGGCATGGGGCGAACGCTGAGGGGCTGCTGGGAAGGCGGTGCTGGTAGGGGAGGTGGCGGCCGTACCTGTAGAAATGGGGGGCACAGATGGTGCCGCCACCACAAGGGAGCTCCCATCGGCGGACGAGTCCGTGTCGCTGGTTGGTGATCCGGTGACCGAGATGTAGCTCCCCTCGCCCTCCGTCCCACTGGTGCATTCCGAGTCCGTGGTGTGGCCCTCTATGGCCATGTGGGATGCAGCTCCCTCGTGCCCTGGTGCCACTGTACCTCCGCCTTATGATGCTGATGCACAAAAGAACAGGGAGAGCAGAAAAAGGGTGAGGGGACAACAGAAGAAAGACAGGTTGAGTGCATGTCTTACCGCTACCGTTGGAGGACAATACAGACACAGCAGCCACCTGCACTACACCGTGCTTTTGCCCTCTACAGATGCAATTGCTGGGATATGGCCTACATGGCTATGGTGGACATCTGCACACATGGATGCCACAGGGGCATCTATACCTGTACTTGGCCCACTACTGAAGTGGGGTGGAGTGACACATGCCCTGCATTACGGAGGGGCCTAGCCTACGTATTTCTGCCTGGCCTAGGTACACCCACAGCCCTCCTCCCCCACCCAGACCCCTCAACTGCGCGCCAAGTCCCCAGAATGAGAGTGTACTCACCCCCTTGTGTCTGCTGTGATGCCCTCAAGCGCCCATCCAACTCCAGGTAGGCCACCGCCAGGATCCGGAACATCAGGGGGGTCATGGTGTGACGGGCACCCCTCCCACGTTGGGAGGCCATCCCCAGCTGAGCCTCAGCCGTCTTCTTGCTCCCGCGGCGAATGTCCTCCCATCTTTCCCATCAGTGGGTGCCCCGTCTCTGGTGGACCCCCAGGGTCCGGACTTCCTTGGCGATGGCACGCCAAATGTCCTTCTTTGGTGGGCGCTGACCTACATGACATGCACAAGGGAAGAAGAGAAGGCATTGCCAACTGCACCGCCGATGTGAGTGGCCCCCATCCCTACCCTTGCCATGTGGCACATGCATTCATCTTCCCTGAACTCTGCCCCCTTCCCTCTTACAACCAGCCCTCTCCACCCAGCATAGCCCATACAACGTGCTCCCTGTGTACTTACCTGTTGGTCTGGAGGACCGTAGAGTAGCGTGTACTGGGGGAGGACCCCGTCTACTAGCTTCTCCAACTCCTGAGCAGTGAAGGCAGGGGCCCTTTCCCCAGACACAGCAGCCATTGTCTCTTCCAGACGGAGGTCACAGAAGCACTTGCAGTGTAGGTCCTCTCCTGTCGAAGATCAGATATTGAGTGATTCAACAGATAGAAAATGGCGGTCACGTCTCCGGCGGTGACATCCGCGGTGGTGCATATCATCACCGCCGGCGCACTTCGTCATTGGTTCCTGGGACCCATAGGGTCCAATGTTAACCAGTGCAGCATTGCGCCGCGGTCTACCACTGCCTACCGCGACGGGGTACAACGCCAGCGCAGTGACTTCACATTCCCATTGTCCCAGTTTAGAGGTCAGGCAGCCGCCATTTCAGGGGCCCACATGGCTTCATTCACTACTGCATCACACATAGCTAGGCCTACACTCAACACACATACAGGAAGGGTCTTGTGTTTGGTGTCGTGTTCTGTGTATCTCTGGGTACATACCTGGGAATTTGTTGACTGTGGTCGCTGTTGTCCTTCCTAGGCACCGTCAGCTGGGACATTTGAGAAGATGGCGGAATCCTCTGGTGTACCGACCGCTGGTGGACCTGTTGACAATGGAGGAGCGACATTTAATCATCACCTACAGATTTGACCGTGCCACTATCCAGGAACTATGTACCCAGTTGGAGCCAGACCTGATGTCACCAATCCGCCATCCCACTGGAATCTCCCCTGACGTGCAGGTGCTGTCAGTGCTCCATTTCCTTGCAAGTGGGTCTTTTCAGACAACAGTGGCCATGGCATCAGGGATGTCCCAGCCTATGTTTTCCAACGTGTTGTCCGGAGTGTTGTCTGCCCTGCTGAAACACGTAAGGACATACATCGTTTTCCCTGAGGTGGAGGATTTGCCCACAGTGAAAGGTGACTTCTATGCCCTTGGACATATCCCCAACATCATAGGTGCTATTGATGGGACCCATGTAGCTCTGGTCCCCACCCCCCACACAGGAGTGAACAGGTGTACAGGAACCAGAAGAGTTATCATTCCATGAATGTACAGATGGTCTGTTTGGCAGACCAGTACATCTCCCAGGTAAATGCTATGTTCCCTGGCTCAGTGCATGACGCCTACATCCTGCAGAATAGCAGCATCCCTTATATGATGGGTCAACTCCAGAGGCACCGGGTGTGGCTATTAGGGGACTCTGGTTACCCCAACCTGTCCTGGCTATTGACCCCATTGAGGAATCCCAGGACCAGGGCAGAGGAATGCTAAAACGAGGCGCATGGCCGGACTAGGAGGGGGATCGAACGCACCTTCGGCCTCCTGAAGGCCAGGTTCAGGTGCCTCCATATGACAGGTGGTTCCCTATTCTACTCACCGAAGAAGGTGTGCCAGATCATCATCGCCTGCTCGATGCTTCACAATCTTGCTTTGCGATGGCAGGTGCCTTTTCTGCAGGAGGATGGTACAGATGGCGGTGTTGTGGCAGCTGTGGAGCTTGTGGACAGTGATGAGGAGGAAGCTGAGGAAGAAGACATAGACAACAGGGAGTCAGTCATACAGCAATATTTCCAGTGACACACAGGTGAGAACAACTTTTTTTCACATTACATTCACTTTCACATTTCTACCTCTATCCTGTCAGTTAATTAATAGCAGTTTTTGGTCCCTGAGTTGTACCTTTCCATTACGGTTTCACAGGTGTGGTTACCAACGTGTGTCATCTGCTTGCATCCTTCATGGACTTGTGATGTGTGACATAGGTATGTTGGCTTTACAATTGGGAACGCATTTTGACACTGTCATTGATAATACAAATTGACCAAATCACACACTGACTCCAGATTGTTTTGTGGTTCAAGGGTGTTTATTTAAGTGCTTAAAAAGTGGAGGGGGGGGTTGGAAAATGGTGATGGGGGACGGTGGAGGAGTGTCCATGGCAGAGTCTAGTCTATTGGTCACAAAGTGCACTGCCCATATGGGCATAGGAAGTGGAGCTGGGGCAGTTAAAGTATGGACAGGGTGACAAAGTGGGACAGTGGGAGGACAATCAGGGTGGTCTCATTTCCTGGCGGGGGTCTTGCCATCTTGCTCTGTCCTGTACCTGGATCTCAGGGACCGCTTGCGTGGTGGTTGTCCGCCTGCAGGGGGTGGGGTGCTGGTGTGGTGGTCCTGTGGCGGGGCGTCCTGTCCACTAGCACCGGTGGAGGTGGTGGGCAGTTCATCGTCCATGCTAGTGTCAGGGGCCCCTTGGAGTGCCACGGTGTCCCTCATGGTTTTTTGTATGTCCTTCAGCCCCCCTACGATGGTACCCAGGGCGGAGCTGATGGTCCTGAGCTCGTCCCTGAACCCCAAATACTGCTCCTCCTGCAGGCGCTGGGTCTCCTGAAACTTGGCCAGGACCGTTGCCTTCATCTCCTGGGAGTGGTGGTATGCTCCCATGATGGAGGAGAGGGCCTCATGGAGGGTGGGTTCCCTTGGCCTGTCCGCCCACTGTCGCACAGCAGCCCTCCCAGTTCCCCTGTGTTCCTGTGCCTCCGTCCCCTGGACCGTGTGCCCACTACCACTGCCCCCAGGTCCCTGTTGTTGTTGGAGTGGTGGGTTATCCTGGGCTCCCTGTAGTGGTGGACACACCGCTGATTGACGTGTCCTGGGTACGGAGGTATGGGCCCACTGAGTGGGTGATGTGCTGGTGTTACCAGAGGGGGGAAGGTCGTTGTTGGGCTGTGCCTGTGCAAGGGGAACCGACTGTCTCGAGGCCCATGATGGTCCGGGCTGGTCATCAGGATCCGGTAGGGCAGAGCTGCTGTCATCACTGTGGGCCTCTTCTGTGGGAGGAGTGGAGATGTCTGGACCCTCCTGTGTGGTGACTTTCCTTAGTGGTCCTGCAGGGATATAAGAGCATGATTATTCCATGTGTGTGTGTAATGGTGTGCAATGGGTGGGTGTTTGTGTACCCCAGTGCAAGCATTCCTGTGTGTGGGTTTGTGTGATGATGGTTGGGGGTTGTTCTGGGTATGTGCAGTGAGCATGCTTTGGTGAGGGGTGACCATGCTTAGTTGTGTCATGCAGGGCTTGGTGTTGGGATGTGTGGTTTGTGTTATTAGTACATGCAGGTAGGATGGGGGATATGATAGTTAAGATTTGACTTACCAGTGTCCATTCCTCCACCGACTCCTCCGAGGCCCTCTGGATGCATGATGGTCAAGACTTGCTCCTCCCATGTTGTTAGTTGTGGGGGAGGAGGTGGGGGTCTGCCGCCAGTCCACTGAACCGCAATGTTGTGCCTGGAGACCACGGAACGCACCTTCCCCCGTAGGTCGTTCCACCTCTTCCTGATGTCCTCCCGATTTCTTGGATGCTGTCCCACTGTGTTGACCCTGTCGACTATTCTGCGCCATAGCTCCATCTTCCTGGCTACGGATGTGTGCTGCACCTGTGAGCCAAATAGTTGTGGCTCTACCCATAGGATTTCCTCCACCATGACCCTGAGCTCCTCCTCGGAAAACCGGGGGTGTCTTTGGCGTAACATGGGGTGGTTTGGGTGATGTGTGGGGTGGTGTCATTGTTGATGTGTGTGGTAATGTGTAGTGGTGTGTGGTGTATTATGCGTGTAATGTTGTATGGGTGATGGTGTTGTGTGCCTCTGTGTGGTGGGGTTCTCAGTTGCTGTGCTCTCTGTCTCTCTCGCCTTTGTCTATAATTTTTGGTCGTAGGGGTTTGTGGGTGATGTGGGTGTGTGTTTTATATTGTGTTGGGTGTGTGGGAGTGGTGTTTGTATGTGTATCAGGTGTGTGTATTTGGAATTGTCCAATGTGGTGGTGTTTTGGAGATGTGTGTGTGTATTTTGAGCGCAGCGGTGTGTACCGCCAATGGAATACCGCAGTTGAAAGACCGCCACGTGGATTCGTGGGTTGTGATAGCATGGGCGTGTTTCTGTTGGCGTGGAGGTGGAAGTTTTGTTTTCGCCAGTTTTCCACTGACCTTTGGTGTGGCGGACTTGTGTGGGTGTCTGAATTTTGTCGGATTCCGAGATGTGTGTCATAATAGCTGTGTCGGAATTCTGCAGCTGCGGCTGTGTATTGGCGGTCTTCTGCACGGCGGTAAGCGGCTTTTACCGCCAACGTTGTAATGACCCCCTATGTCATTACGTGAGGCTTTGAGAATAGACTCACATTTCTACAATTAACAGCTTTGTAAATGCAAACTGCATAATTAGATTACATTTAAAAGCATATTTAAGAGTTTGGGTCAAAAACATCCCTGCATATTACTGTTTGAGTACGGTGTCTAATTCTGTTTGTACCCAGTTCTGAAGTAGATGTATGAAGGAATTGTTTGTAAAACAGGTGTTGCTACTATTTTAACGCACAGTGTCCCTATTACTGCCTTACTTTGCCTATGCAAGTTCCTCCTTGAAGTACCAAGAGAAAATTGTGAATGTAAACACTCTGCCACTGAGCAAAATGTATGCTAAGATTCTGATTTTAAAACTAGGCGCAAACATAAATTGCCTGAGATTATATCAATTATTGTTTTCAATTTTTGTATTCATTGCTCAAATTAGGCCTGTTAGGCCTGTGTAAAATTTAGTTTGTGAAACGTACATTACATAAAATGTGTACATTTTTCAGTTTTCATAAACAATTTGCACATTTAGCATGATCTTTTTTCTCTTGTGACAGGACATTTTCTATTTAAGTCTCTGTCCGGTTGGCATCTCATGTGACATTTTTGTTACAAGATATACAGTTGTGAAAAACAAGTATTTGAGATACAGCAAAATGGATTTCACTTAAAATACCATAAATCATATTGTACATAGCAATTTGCCTTCCCCATGAAAATTGATGTGGCTTACTCATTCTTTATCATCTGTAAATATTACTTAACAAGCCACCATACAACAAAGTCAGAGAAAAAACAACATAGCATGTAAAGGGCATCCACCTTTCCACAAATAACATCCAAATGCAAAGGTACTCATATATGTTTTCAGCTTAACTGTGAACACCCATAACAATAAAAAGTATATTGCTTCCTAAAGTACAGGGATAGTTGATATGCTTTAACCATGCTCATAAATTAAACTGTAAAGCAAAGTGAGATCTTAAATAGTAAATTCCTCATCTGTTCGAAATTTTAAAAAAACAACATTGATTTAATTGTGCATTCCTATGCTTTTCAAAGAAACTGGCCACCAAAAAATGAAATCCAATATCAATAGCTTCATTTGATTATTTTTTGCTTCTAAAGCAATGTTACATCCAATTAACAGGGCCATTGTACTAAGATATGTTTTCTGATGGCTATGCTCCTTCTAAATCACTATCCTCTTTGTTGCTAGATGGGATCCAATTACTGGTGTGTTTAATATGCTAAGTGTGTTTAAAGCTGCAGTACCACTTCCTGTCACACAGGTCCGCGCAAGCCAATTTTTAAAAAAGTTATAAAAATTGGCACAAAAAGTAATTTCCAACCATTTAGAAACCTTTACCTTGTGGGGGCTTGGTTTCAGGTCCCCGCAGTGCAATCAAGTGCCTACACCGTGAGTGAGTTATCATACTTAACCCCCCAAACGATAGCAACACAACCCCCCCCACTTACGCCCACACGTATATACTGTCCAGACAAAGGAGGCATGCCAAACAATGAAGAAAACACTACTAATAATTCGGCAATGCCAAAAACTAAAATTGTCAGCTACATACATTTTACAATACACATCCTCCCAAGACATCAATTCAAATTAATTTCCTCATCAAAAATAAAATGCACATACTGCTAAAAAAGTGAAATACAATAAAAAACACATTTTGTATGACTAAGTCAAATGCCATCCCTGGCCTAAATCATAGATGTTTTAAAACAACATACTGTAGAAACAGTTATTTTATATATAAAGTGACTAGTACTGACTAGATGGCCCGTGGACAGACTATGCAGAAAGAATACTTAATGTACAACCTTTTTCCCTTTTAAAAGCTAATAGATTCAATGCAAAAATAATATGCCCCTACCTAAACTCCAGGTCACCCACCATAACCATAATCAACTTAAAAAAATAAAAATAAAGTACAAATATATACCGGTGTAGGCCCTCTATCTAACAACACCCTTATCCAATAGTTTTATAACTTCCAGTCCAAATCCAAATCCAAATCAACAGTGACCAGGAGATGGGCAAAGCAGTGGGAGGAGCCTTTCAGACAGAAAGAGTAAGTTGAAGTCCCTCTGCATTTCCTTTCCTGTTGAAAAATTAATAATAAGAAGAAGAAATGTTTTTTGCACTAAAGAACAACCTGAACCATCTGTCTGGGTGGAGTAATGACTTTAAAATGTATTTTCAACTTCTACTTCTCGTGTAGAAATTCTATTTGAGAAGCAGGCACAGCTTTCATGATCATTGGCATTACAAACTGGCACCAGGAGGCTCTGTGGCAAATGGCAAATCGCGCTCGCACTCCTAAGCACCTGCTGCAGGAGTCTCATATTTCGCCACGTGACGATTGACAGAGTTTGGCAGTCTGCATTACATGTGTAACATGGAGTTACCAAATTCCACTAAGTCCACAAGCAGAATTAGATTTTCTATCCGGGCATATTGAATATCTGATGGCTTTATGTCACAACATTTCCAGTTCTGGCCTTGCATTTACAAATCGTTTTCACATGTTTTAGTCTAATTTGTTCAATTGAAGTGAACCAGAATTAATAAATCCAAAATGCATCGATTTGCTGCAGAGCCTTTTGGTAGTCATGTATCTGCCACTGGTATATTCCCATGGTTTTATGATTAACAACAAGTAGAAGCAGTAGAAGAATACATAGATGCACCTAGCTTTGCAACGGTTCTAGTTGTCTTTGTCATTAGACACCTCTGCAGGCACGCCTAAAGGAGCAGGGCCATTTGGAGAGCACAAGACAGCTACATAAAGGGCTTCCTAGTAGTTGCTATGCCTTGACCCATGGTGGTATGGCATTGCATTATGTGCCATGTCTGTCAAAATAATTTGGAAACATCCAATTATTTGCGACATTTAGGCCTATGCCACTTTTAGCAGTAAGATTCTTATGTTTTAAATTCAGAGAATGTGTGCCCAGAAACATGACTATCATCATGTACATTATGAGTTGAAAAATGATTTTGACTTGTAAGAGAACTTTTGCAATTGTTTCTGAATTACAAATTGAAAGGGTCATGAAAAGGCCTTTCCCCTTCCTATTTACAGTTCAGTTATGACTGCAATTGCAGCAGCAAACCAATGATGAGCTACCAGGCTCCCAGTTGCAGTAGTAACTAACGTGCAACTAGGAAAGGATACCCTTAGGACTCCTTTCCTTTTGGGAATCATGCTGTCAGGCTCAGAAAGAAGGCAGTGGTCCTAAGCTTTCTAAAACTGAAACTGTTTTAAAACAGCATTGTTTTTTTTAATGAATGTAGGCTGCTTTGAAAAAGTTTCAGCTTTCGAAAGGAGTCATATAGATGGTAGTGTCCCTTGCAGGCATCTATTCATGTGGTCTCAGCCGACCACAGAGGGCTGTAAATGTCCTCCTGCCTACTGATTATTAATTAGGTATGCCTGTTTGCAACCATCTGCAATTCAGTATTTTGTGAACCAAACAAATAGTACATAGGTTGGTTTTCAAAATACTATTCCATTCTCAAAACATCTGTTCCTAATTTGCTACCACCTTTTGCAAATTGAATAATAATATATCAGGACCCTAACTTGCATAAAGAGATGGATGCCAATTGTGTTCACTCCTTGCTTGCTGTTATATCTGGTGGCTAGTGCCTTCTGAAATATACATAAGGCACAATAACAAAGTGTAAGCTGTTTAGAGAGCAGCTGGGAAAATAGTGACATGCTATTTTCATTGCTACTGGCCAAGTTGTGCCTAATTTCTGCTAGTAAATGTGCAACCAAGTAAATAATTACATTTATTTGCTATTTGCATGGCTACTGATCAATCAGTATGTGTTGATAGCTGTTTTTCCAGCAGCTGGGTAATGTGAAGTTTTTTGGCTGTTTGCTTGACCACTGATCAAGCAGTACATAATATATATTAGTTAGTCACAGACCATGTAAATAGTAAAGTTGGTTTGCTATTTGCATGGCTTCTGTTCAAAAAGTGTATTTGCTGTGTGCATGGATTCTTCACAAACAGTACACAACCACTGCTGGTAAAGAGTGAAGTTTCCTTGCTATTTACATGGATGCCAGCCAAACAATGCAGCCAGCATCAGCAGCTGGGTAAATATTGATTTTTGTTTCTGCCATTGCTATGGCCACTGGCTAAACATTGCTAAATCTCTGATCTTCAGCCAGGTCTGTCTAAGTAGTTAAGTTGTATTGCTGTTGGTTTTGCTGCCAGCTAAACAGTGCAGAATCTCTACTAATTAGTCAGAGACCAGGAAAATAGAGTTTTTCCTCTGCTATTTTTTAAGCCTGCTGACCAAATAGTAAATAATGTCGACTATGTAGCAAGACACCAAGCAAATTCACAAATTACCAGGTGGCGAGATAAATTACCTTTTTCTAAACTAAATAAATACATACATTACTAAGTTTTTCTAAACCTAAATTCAGTTGCCATAGTCAAACCAACCATAGGATCATGTTTCTTTTATCATTAGTTTTTTTATCTTATACCATTCCCAACAGTTTTCCAATCAGCTCCTTGCAGCCATGCCTCACTGCACATCACTTTCAGAAGTGTGCAGGAGGACCTGCACCACCCACCACATGTGGATAATCTCTTCTGTGCTTGTCCTTCGGCTGTGTGCAGCTGGGTGTGGCACATGGACAGGCCTTAAGTTGCAGTCCTCATTCCTGAAGATTTGCAAGCTTCTCCAGGTTTGTGGTTCCTAGCCAGGATCCACAGATCTCATGGAGGCTCACCAGAGTCCCAAAAGACAGTACCGGTTCCAAAAAGCCCTGGTAAAATATGCTTTTATATTCAATTATTCACAGGCGCATCCCTTTGGGATGTACTTAATCTGTTGCTTATATTTTTCAGTTTTATTCCAGGATGCAGGACTGATTGCCTTTCATGATGGCTACATTCCTGTATTTTCTGCCAGTAAATCATAGCTTAGATTCCGCGGACCAGAGTTTTGATTTGTGTATCTGAAATATACAACAGTAAAATAAGTTCCCTTGTCCAATGACAGTTGAATGTCTTGGTCCACCGAGGTCCAGGCAATAAACATTTACATAACTGTCCCCATGTATCTATAATTGAAGTCCTTCATGCAGACCGAAAATAAATGCTGATTTCTCAGAAAATTCTGAAGAGACTTGAACCAAACTAAGCAAAGACTTCTTCGTGAGTACAGTTCTACCTTTAGGCCATGTATGGTGTAACCCAGCTGTTTCTGGGAGAGCTAAGTATCTTATGTAAGTTAAACTTGAAAAAGTCACTTTTTTGGCATTCACTTACCAGATCTAAATAAATCTTACCATGCTTAATTTAAGGAAAATTAACTTAATTTGAAAAATGTCATGTCATTTTGACCACTGAGCTAAAGTTATTGCAAAAACAAAAAAAAGGTATTGCAAAATCCCCAAACAATCTTAAATAAGCATATCTGAGCGAAACAGGATTGTCGCACTATATATATTTGTCTGTGATATAGCGTTGTTTGAACAAGGTCTGTAAAATTCAGAGATTGTCATATTTTTGAAGGACACATTTTCATAAACATCATTTTAGCAAGCGCCCCTTTCACCTCCCGATTCCTTAGACTGTAGATTATTGGGTTCATCACTGGTGAAACAACTGCATATACCAGAGATGCCACCTTGTCTTTTTCACCAGTGACATTTAGGGCTGGGCGTACATAGGTATAGATAATGCCTCCATAGAACAAAGTAACCACCAAGAGATGAGAGGAACAAGTTGAAAAGGCCTTCCTTTTGTTGGCAGCTGAGCGGATCTTCATAACGGAGGAGAGGATGTAAATATAGGAAATGACAATGAGTAGAAAGCAAAACATGCCATAAAACACATCAGCTACAAATATCACAATGTCATTAATGAGGGTGTCAGAGGAGGAAACTTTGAGGATTGGTGGTATTTCACAAAAAAAGTGGTCCAGTGCAATCTTCTCATAGAATGTTAGCCTTGTGATTAGGGTGGTGTGGGCAATGGAGCAAACCATACCAGAAAACCACATGGCAATCACTGTAATGATGCAGAACTTCATATTCATGATGTTTGTATAGCGAAGAGGGATACAGATGGCCACATACCTATCAAAAGCCATAAGTGCTAAAACAAGAAGCTCTGTACCCAGAAATGACGACAGAAGAAAAAGCTGAGTAATGCAGCTTGAGTAGGAAATGGACTTTGTTTTTGACAGCAAGGTATCCAGCATCTTGGGGATGATAGAGGAGGTACAGCAGATGTCCAAGGTGGCAAGGTTCCCTAGGAAAAAGTACATGGGCGTACGCAGATGAGCATCTGCACATATGACAGTTATTATCAAAAAGTTACCCAGGAGGGCCATCAAATAGATCAGCAGGAGCAAGGTGAAAAATGTGGACTGCAGCTGTGGGTGATCGGAGAAGCCAAGCAGGAAGAATTCGGATGCAAGGGTTTGATTCAATGCTCTGCTTGTCACGTGGTGCATTATCTGGAACTCTGAAATATTAACATAATGGTTAGTTTAAGCTATTGATAAAGGAGGAAATCTATACTGTTCATAATCCTCTGTCTTGCAAATGTCATGGAAGATCAGCAATTCGCTGCCTGATTGTCCTCAATCAGAAAGTCAGTATCTCTTGTTAAAGTACCAGAACCTTCAATAATTATTTCATTGTCAACTTTAGAGCCATGGTTGCCTGGTTTGAAGCATCCTTACACCTGTGCTTGTTGAAATGTGGGTTATTGATTAAGGAACTAAGGGTCAGATGTAAGACATGATTTTGTGTCGCAAAGTGCAAAAATCACTGTTGGCAACCACAAAATGGCCATGTACAAAGTACCATCCCTACTTTACGAGTTGGTATACTGATACTGACTCCCAAAGTAGGGATTAGGACTTGCAATTAGGAAGTGGATGTTCCACTGGGGTCCCTTCCTAATTGCGACTCGCAGGCCTATTTATAATTGTTTTGTGACTGTGAATGCAGTCGCAAAACAATCACAGTTATAACCAATTTCTTGTTGGTGTTAACCCATTCTCACATGAAAAGAGGTCCCCATGGGACCCCTTCCCCTTTGTAAATGGTACCAAAAATGTTTTGTGGAACAGGCAGTGGTCCCATGGAGCACTGCGTACACTAAAAAATGATAAGACACCTTTTCACTTTCATTTTTTAAATGAAGCCCAATTTTCATCAAGGGCTGCAACATGGAAAATGGGCTGCATTTTACAAACAAAAACTGCTTTATTGAAACACAAGTCACAGATATGGCGGTCTGCTCACCCTAAGAGGTCACCATCCTTGTGAGAGCATCCATTCCCAAATGGGTCTCAAATTTCAACCTGTCTCATAAATATTAGTGAGGGAAATCCCTTGCGATCCATTTGGGAACCACAAACAGTGTGGGACAGTTAGAAATGGGGTCTTTGGTTGGCAGTCAGGTTACACCCTGTCCAAGCAAGGACCCTCACTCTAGTCAGGGTAAAGGAGAATAACCCTCAGTTAACCCCCGCTCACCCCCTTGGTAGCTTGGCAAGAGCAGGTAGGCTTAACTTCAGAAGCAATGTGTAAAGTATTTGTACCCACACACAGTAACTCAGTGAAAACACTACAAAATGACACAACACAAGTTTAGAAAAATAAATAATATTTATCTAAACAAAACAAGACCAAAACAATAAAAATCCAACATACAGAAGTCAAGTTATGACATTAAAAAGCAAAAGAGTTTTAATTCCTTTAGAAAACAGTGAGAACGTGTTAGCGTACAAAAGTACCTGGGTAGCATCAAAATAAAGCTGCACGAGTGAGTGTGCATCAGAAAAGGGCAGCAATTCGTTGATTCCTCACTTGCAAGTGAAGGCGTACGTTGTTCCTGCTTCAGTCGGGTCAGCGTGCATTGTTTCTTCTCTCCCACAAGAGAGCGATGTGTCAATTCAGACCGGCACCTCGGGTCCAGGCAGGCTTTGCATTGATTTCCAGTCGTACAGTGTCAAGAAACCGAACTGAGTGGGGAGTTGTGTCGTTAACAGCAGTCGCTGCCGGTGTTGTGCTTCGTTTCTCCAGTCATGTTGCGTCAATCTCTCTGCCGCTATGCAGGTGGAGCGTCAATTTTAGCTGCGAGGCTAGTGGAGCGTGTTTTTTCAGCCACAAAGTGGGTGGTGCATCGAAAATTTCCCTGCACAGCGGTATTTGCATGGATTTCTGTCCTTTTCCACCTGCTGCACCTTTCATGGGCCCAGAGACAGGTTAGGGAACGGCTTGGTAAGCAGGACTCTCAGCAGAAAGTCCAAGTGCTGGCAGAGAGAAGTCTTTGTTGTCCCTGAGACTTTAACAACAGGAGGCACAGTTCAAGTCCTTGGAGATTCTTCACTACTGGGAAGTCACACAAAAGTAAGTCTTTGTCCTCTCTCAGGCAGAAGCAGCTACTGCAGGCCAACCCAGCAAAGCACAGTCACAGGCAAAGGGACACTACTCCTCCTCTAGCTTCTCCAGCTCTTCCCCTTGGCAGAGGTTACTCTTGATTCCAGAAGTAATCTGATTTTAAGGGGGTTTGGGTGCTCTTCTTATACCTTTTTCTTCCTTTGAAGTAGGCCTACTTCAAAGAGAAGTCTCTCTTGTTTTCAAGATCCTGCTTTGCCCAGGCCAGGCCCCAGGCACACAGCAGGGGGTTGGAGATTGCACTGTATGAGGGCAGGCACAGCTCTTTCAGGTGTAAGTGACCACTCCTCCCCTCCCCTCAGCCCAGATGGCCCATCAGGATATGTAGGCTACACCCAGCTCTCTTTGTGTCACTGTCTAGAGGAGAGGTGCAAACAGCCCAACTGTCAAACTGACCCAGACAAGGAATCCACAAACAAGCAGAGTCACAGAATGGTTTAAACAAGAAAATGCCTACTTTCTAAACACACAATCTTAAAAACCAACTTCACTAAAAGATGTATTTTTAAATTGTGAGTTCAGAGACCCCAAATTCCACATATCTATCTGCTCCCAAAGGGAATCTCCACATTAATCATATTTAAAGGCAGGCCCCATGTTAACCTATGAGAGAGATAGGCTTTGCAACAGTGAAAAACGAATTTGGTAGTATGTCACTGTCAGGACATGTAAAGCACATAAGTACATGTCCCACCTTTAACATACACTGGACCCTGCCCATGGGGCTACCTAGGGCCTACCTTAGGGGTGCCTTACATGTATAAAAAGGGAAGGTTTAGGCCTGGCAAGTGGGTCATTTGCCAAGTCGAATTGACAATTTAAAACTGCACTCACAGACACTGCAGTGGCAGGTCTGAGCCAGGTTTACAGGGCTACTAATGTGGGTGGCACAACCAGTGCTGCAGGCCCACTAGTAGCATCTGATTTACAGGCCCTGGGTACCTCTATTATACTTTATTAGGGACTTACTGGTAAATCAAATATTCCAATCATGGATAGCCAATGTACACATTCAATTTATACAGGGAACACTTACACTTTAGCACTGGTCAGCAGTGGTAAAAGTGTCCAGAGCAAACAGAAACAATAAAAACAGAGTGCAGCACACAGAAACAACCTGGGAAGTAGAGGCAAAGAGTTAGGGGACACCATGCCAATGATGCCAAGTCTAACTAGTACCCATTTGGCAATCGCAAACAGTGTGGTTAACACTGTCGTACATTTTGTTGTACGACTCACAATTTGTGATTCGCAAACAAACTGCAAATTGCAAGTCACAAAACATAAGGTCATATATCTGCCCCTAAAACATGGCAGTGGGAATATATATTTTCCCCAAGTACAAGTTGTGCACCAATTAATCATTCAAGGCAGCACAGGCACCTAAAACCATGGTTTAGTGGTGGTAATTGCTTGGGCTAAAAAGTGTTCAAACAGTAATAGCTTACATACTTAATTCTCACGTATTTCACATATAGATGTAAATAGGGTGCTATGAACCAGAAAAGACCAGGTTGAATAATTTACATACATGACCATTTTACAGTGCAAGTTAAACCTAGCGGTAATTGGAAAATGTAAAATATGTGCGCACCAGTAACATTTGTTCCTCCTACAAGTGTTGTTTTGCATTTCTATTTATACCAGTGTACTAATTAAGTGTAAACAGCAGTGACAAACTGTGCATCTTTTGTGTTCAACACTTCCCAAGATGAACAGATTTGTAACAGTAATTAGCACACATAGGGCCAGATGTAAGACCATTTTTAGCAGTCGCAAACACAAATTTGTCCCATCTGCTACCTCTAAAACAGCCTCTGACATGTATGAACCTTATTTTGTGAGTCAGTAACCTATCATTGATTCGCAAAATAGAGTTAGCGAGTCGCTATTAGGAAGGGGTTTGTCAAGGGCGTCTTTTCCTAATAGTGAGCCGTAGGGGCATGTACAATTGTTTTGCGACCAGAATGAGGTCACAAATCAATAGCGGTTTATCACCTAATTCAATTAGGTGGTAAGCCAGTTGTAAATGTGCAGGGGTCCCCAGGGGACACCCTTCCCTTTGTGAATGGTAGCAAAAATGTTTTTAGGAGCAGGCAGTGATCCCACAGAGCACTACCTACCCTTAAAAAATGAAACAAAAACATTGAATTTTATTGTTCCGAAATGCATCCTGTTTTCCTTTAAGGAAAACGGGCTGCATTTAAAAAAAGTTGCTTTATAAAAGCAAACACAGACATGGTGGTCTGCTACCCACATAAGTCCACCATCCATGTGTTAATGCCTATTCCCAATGGGTTGCAAGTTGTGACCTGTCTAATGAATTCAAGTGTGACCCCATTGGGAATAGTTAAATGTGCTTGTGACACATTAGTCCCTTTCCATCGCAAAAGGAAATGGTCGTACATTTGGCCCATGGACCCCAGCATCTATGTAATACAGAAGCAAGCACAATCTCCTCTCATCTACTAGTGAAGTTTATGCTAATGCTGGTGTAAGTCCAATGTACACCAAACTTAGCACACACACATAGATATAACTGAACCTGTGTTTTCTACTTGTACTTTGTACACCAGACCTATGACCAAGATAACACTGAACAATGTAAAAGAGTAAAACATGCGCAATCAGATGTGGTGGATATTATGTTACTGTTCTGCATCACACCCTGAGGTCAAGTTAGGTCAATTTATGAACATGTCTGAATAGCTCACTTGTCAGGAGTTTCCTGTATAGTAGGTGGCAAGGTTCAGATCTCAAAGAGAGTTTAAGGATATTCCAGAGTTGCAAACTGTGTACTTCCAAAGATTTTCAGCAGAGAATTAGCAATTAATTAGGCAATGAAAGGTGCTAATACAAGCAAAGGGTTGGAGCAGGGCCAGTTAGGCCACGATCTGTAAGGATTGGAACCAGGAGAACCAGATTCAGAAAACCAGTACCAGGCTCACCAGAACTAGTTGAACGAAGGCCAGCAGGATCAAAGCAACCTAGAAAAAAGTACTTGGAATAGGATTAGGAGAAGGACCAACACCATAAGACATAGAAGAACCTAGTAGAGAATGAAAATCATGAGAAAGAGGGCACCTATGGTATTCTAGTCCAAATGTATTAGCATATCCCTTTGTATACTGTGAGAAAACTGGGCTGATTGCAGAGACCCCCTAGCTTTTTACCCCCATTTTTCACTTTTTGCTGGTGTTTTCCTGACTCTGATGGTGCCCTGGGTAACCAGTCCCAGGCCTATGTTCTGTGCAGAATGAGTATGCATATTAGGCTAATTATAATTGGCTATGTCAACCCACCTATAAGTCGCTAGTCTATGGTAGTGCATGAAGGTTTAAGGACCCTAGCATAGGTGGTGCACCCATAGGTGCACTGCTAAGGTGTCTAAGGTCACTTTAAAGGCAGGCTTGCCTTGCTGGTTGCTTTTAAATCCAAGTTACATGTAAGTTCGACTTTAGAATTGAAAGTACTTCCAAAGTCTTAAACTACCTTATTTTTACATATGTCACCCCTAAGGTGTGCCGTAGGGGCCACCAGGATTGGGTGCAGTCTCATAAAATATGTTTTATTAGCCTTGGTGAGATAAAATAGCCAAATTCGTAGTGAAAAGTCTCAATAGTCTAAAAAAGGGGAACTTTATTTTAATTAATAAAGTCTCCAAAGGAGCTAGATATGATAAGTTTGGTCTCAAACTGATTGTTATAATAAATGCAACAACTCACCATTGTTCGATTTAATCTACCTAGTTCAGGGAAAGAGTTTAGAACTCTTCCTAAAAGTTACCATTTTCAGTTCTGTAGTGCTCTTCTCTGATTGGCCAGCCTCTGGCAGCTGTGCTTGAGCTGTGAAGTGGCCTGGGCTGAACACAAAGGAAGTGCCAGGGTGAGAAGATCTGCCTCAGCAGATGGTGAAACAGGATGAGGGGAGAGCAGCCAAACTGGTCTTCAAAGGAGGGAAGGACATTTAGAGCATCTCAGAGATTAGGAGAGGGCAGGAGAGGGGTGTGTTAAGGATTTTAAGTGGGTGGGCTCAGACAGACCTAACCTCTAAAATTCAGTTTCTGCCATTTTGGATTTTTAAGGAATGTCGCTCCCTGGATTGATTTTTACCACACTTCCCAGGAAGTTGTCATCCAAGAGGGTAGTGGCCTGCCTGTAATTGGACAGTTCACCCCCTGCTTTTCACCCCAGGCGCAAGAATAAATTTGGCAGAGCTGCACCCACACCTCCGATCCCACAAGGAACAACATCAGAAGAAGAAGGACTGCCCTGCTGAACCCATGATCTGAAATTGGACACTGCACTCTGAAGGACTGCACCAGCTGCACACTTGAGCTTCACCACTCAAAGGACTTTGCCTGTCTTCAACTGGTTCAGGAAGGGACTCCCTGCTTGCTACAGGTGATAAATAGGTAGCCAGAGTCCCCTGCATCAAAACCTGAAGGAACTGACCAGCTGGCCAGTGGCTTGTGGTAAGTTTTAGATTTCAACCAGATGCATTCTGGGAGGTGGAGTCCTAAGGTGGAGTCCTAACCCTCAAGGAGGAACTCAGAGCTTCTGGAACCTTGGGGTGAGCTCTGGGCTCCTAAAGGACCTTCAAATACCTTCTGGAAGAAGATCCAGAAGTTTGGAGAACTTTTGAAACAAAAAGCTCCATAAAGAGACTAACCCACCGTGGTGAGTGAAGCCAGCTTACTTTAACTGCGACCCGGCCTAACTTGCAGCTTTGTCCCGCTGAAACGCTCAGGAACCCCACACTTCCAGGATTTCACGGGGGCTCCTAGAAAGATGATCCAATGACCTTGCATCGAAATCGGACTAGCTGAGGAGGGTTGACCCCCTTTTAAATTTTTTTATAAAAAGTGACAAAGTCCAAATGTAAAAGGTTGACTGGGACTTCCCACGCAGCGTATCCAAGGAGGGCTCCAGGGATGTCATATCAAGATTCAGCTTTGGCCCGGACAAAGATTTACATCCTAAAAATCATCTAAGTCCGAACCTAGAATTTGTCACCGAGGTCTCCTGCAACGCATATCCGAAGAGGGCTCCAGGGAGGTCGGATCGGATTGGTGACTTTGTCCCACTGAAGAAAATCTTCAAGATAAAGACTAAGGTGGTCATTCAGGGCCGTGGTGGCAGTCTTCACCGCCAATGGGCTGGCGGTGAAGACCACCAGATTATGAGTGTGGCGGTTTGGCCTGTGCCAAACCCACACTTACCCGTTCCTACTGCCAGCATCTCCGAACCAGTGGTCCACCCAATACCGCTGGCAGTATCAAGAGTCCCCTTTCATCCAGGGATTTTGTGGCAGTAGCACCTGGTGGAAAGGCTACCGGCACCAGGAATTAGCATTCCTGTCACTGGCAGATGACACCCCCACCCACTACCATCTACTAAAGAGCCCCCCACCCCCTTCCCTTTTAACATCCCCAACCCCCAACCTCCACAAACCCCCAATAATCCCCACCCCCACTCCCAGTAGAGAACACCCCCATGCAATCACCATACTTACCCCCAACCCTGATCCCCATACTTACCCCCAATCACTGTTCTTACCCTCCCACACATACAGGCACACCCCCACACGCACCGACAGACATGCACACCCTGCACTCACTCTCTTGCACTCACAACACCCTTACACTCCTGCGTGCACACACACACACACACAACACCCTCAAATCCTTATACACCTAGACGCTCACACACAACACCCTCACTCACATATACATTCAGTACATTCACCCCAATTGACACGCATACATACTCCATACCCCACCCCCTCCTTTTCTGAACATACATACACACACAACCCCCACCCCATCTACATGCATGCACATACGGACCCCAATCAAGCATTAACATTCACTCACACATGTATCACCACATTTGCACACACAAACGCACACACGCACGCACACTCACCTCCCACCCCCATTCATTACACACATACACACACTCACACACATCCATTCACACTCCCCACCCCCTCCCCTTGTGGAGGACACTTGCCTCGTTCGATGAAGTACTCCTCCTTGAGGGGATGGACCCGGCGCTCCCACCGCTTGCAGCTCCCCACCATCAGAACATCGCCAGGCCGTATTACAGGTTGTAATATGGTAGGCAGTGTCCTACTGGAGGGGCAGGGCTGATGGTGGCACTTCCCCTGTGCCTCCCACCGCCAGCATGGATACTGGAGGATTTCCACCCAAATTGTGACAGAAATCCTTCAGTACATGTAATATGGCGGTCTTCTGGCACCCACAAATTCGGCGGCCTAAGGAAAAGACAACCAAAGTTGGAATGCCCACCTAAGTACGAAGGTAAACGTTTCACAGAGGCCTCCCACTTGTTGTATCAGAGCAGGACTCCATCCCAGTTGGCCTCAAACTTTGACTTTGCCCTGGTCTAGTGTGACCACGTGACTAGATTGGCGCTTTTAGTTTCTATGTGCTAGAAAACATTAATTCTTTGAAAATTCACATCTCCAGCTCCCCTTATTCGATTTTAATCATTTTGGTGTCTTTGTAAAGATAAAAATATAATCTATTTTTATAAATTGGTGTTAGATTTTTATTGTGTTTTACTTATTTACTGTTTTGTGATTTTTAAATGCTTTACACACTTGTCTCCCAAGTTAAGCCTTTTCGCTGATTGCCAAGCTACCAAGGATTGAGCTGGGTTTAATTTATTAAGACCTTACTGGACCTAAGTGGGGGTTGTTGGCCTACTGGTGAGTGTAGGTACACTCCTGCCCTGACCAATAATCCACTTTCTAACCTAAATTGTTCATCTTCATGTCTTGCATGCTATAAACCCTAGAAACCCCTGCCTTTTTGAGACCTCTTATAGAACAAGCGAGTATTTGCTCCAAAAATTGGAGCATGCAGATTGAATACAAAGTCAGGACTGTTACTATCTGACCTCTTGATAGATTTCTGGAGCTAAGTATAGACAATACTGTAGTAGTCTTAAAGGGGCAAAGCAAGGGCTCATGTCACTTTCACCCAATAGTCTATTGGGAGCAGTATTAGAAGCTTACGGATTATGGTGATCTGGAGATTGATCCATTTGACTATTGGATTACAATGCTAAGTGAACAACAGTTCAGAGTCAAGATGGGACAGTAGATGTAGGATACAGAGTCATGGGGAGAAGAGGTTCAAGCCTGCATTTTCATCTATGTATGTGTAGCTTAGCCAGTTTTTTTCTCACTGCATTCATATGTTTTGTTTAATTGATTATTTTTTTTCCAGCATGACACAACGTCAATTCATCATTGTTTTTCAGAACAGCCTTATGTAAATGTTCCTGTTATATGTAGAAAGATATATATAGGTGGAGTTGATGATGTATTGTTTCCCATTTCTCTGTTATTTCTTTCTATTGCTTTCCAGCAGTCAATACAGACACTATGGTCGTTGGTGCTTTTTAGAAGTATTGGTCTTTGTGTTTAGCTCTGTTGGTGTTACTTTCTAACAGTCACCTGAGAGTCTATGGTTGTTGTTGGTATTTAGTAGTACTGGGATGGGTTTGTAGCCCGCTTTGTGTTAGTTACTAATCACATAGGGCCTCATTACGAGTGTTGCGGTCAGTGTAGGAGGCTAGCCCAGTGTGTTGTGGGTACCTATGGTACTTACACCTTATACCAGGTCCAGGTATCCCTTATTAGTGTAGTGTAGTCAGTGTCTAGAAGCCAGACTCTCTAGAGGTAGATGTGAATGAGCAGTCAAGGCTTATCAAGGAGACATGCAAAGCTCATGCAATACAATTGTAGTCACACAGTACTTAAACACATGAAAGAAAACACTCAGGTGGTCATTACAACCCTGGCGGTCGGTGTTAAAGCGGCGGTAAAACTGCCAACAGGCCGGCGGTAAAAAAATTGGAATTATGACCGTGGCGGAAACTGCCAACAAAGACAGCCACTTTAACACTCCGACCGCCACAGCGGTACAGACAAACAGCGCAGCGGTCCCCGCCAACAGACAGGCGGAGGACAATCCACTGCCCACAGTATCACAACCTACCAATCCGCCACCTTTTCCGGGGCGGATTCACCGCGGATAAAAACACAGCGGAAACAGCCATTACAAAGGAAAAACGCTCACCTCTACACACTCCACGAGGAGGGAGGGCTTCATGGAGCCGGAACTCCATATTCTGCCAGCGATAGTCTTCCTGCTCCTATACGAGGATCATCAACGCCAGCAGCGAAGACCACGGTGAGTACTGCACCTACGACATAGGGGAGGGGGAGGGAAAAACACAGGGACACACACAACCAACATCCCAACCCCCACCCCGACCCTCACCCACTACAACACACACACCAATGCATATCCAAACATTAAAGTAACAACCCCCCGGAAGAATGCAAAGACAAAAGGAAATGAGTTCAACCATTCTAATATATCAAAATACAGTAACCAGATATATACATATGTATATATACACATTAAAAAGAATATACACCACGACTAGTAGTGCAGGTAATGCACCATTCATTGTCCGTGGACCACTGGGCCCAAAATGCATGGGCGAGGCCCTCACTAGATACCTGATCAAAACGGAGAGAATACTGCAGGGGCATCAGATAGAAATACAACAGGCACCTCAGGGGGAAGGGAAGGGGGGGCACCTCAGCCGGATGAGTGCAACACGCCAGATCCACGAGGGAGCTCCATGCCCATTGATTTATCCTGGGGAGTGAAAAGCCACAGTCTCTCAAGTCTCTACAGTGGGTGGGTTGCCCACTGTACAATCCTGGGGAGTACAAAGCCACAGTCTCTCAAGTGGATGCATGTCTCCACTGGTTCTGGAGGGGGACTGGTGCCCAGAGTGCTTCATCCTGTGCAGGACAGACAGAGTGGATGCATGTCTCCACTGGTTATGGAGGGGGACTGGTGCCCAGAGTGCTTCATCCTGTGCAGGACAGACGGAGTGGATGCATGTCTCCACTGGTTCTGGAGGGGGACTGGTGCTTAGAGTGCTTCATCCTGTGCAGAACAGACGGAGTGGATGCTGTTCTCCACTGGTTCTGGAGGGGGACTGGTGCCCAGAGTGCAGCACTCACCCCGTGATGGTCCCAGTTGCGTCACTGCCCCTGCCGCTAATGGGCTAGCGGTGCTCGTCTTGGCGGCCTGTTCAGCGGTGCTTGAGTTGGCAGTTTCTGACCTGTTCAGCGGTGCTTGCCCTGTTCAGCGGTGCTTGCCATGGCGGTCGTTGCCCTGTTCAGCGGTGCATTCCATGGCGGTCTTTGCCTTGTTCAGTGGACCCTGGCCGGTTCAGCGGTGCTTGCCAAGGCGGTCCTTCGTTGCCCAGCAGGCCTGTGGCTGGCGGTCCTTCATGGGTTAGCTGGGCTGTGGCTTGCGGGCCCTCCTGGCCAGTGACTCTGGGGCTGGCGGTAGCCTCCTGGCCAGTGACGATTTGGTTGGCCTCCTGGGCAGTGACTCTGGTGGTGGCCTCCTGGCCAGTGATAATTGGATGGCCTCCTGGGCAGAAACTCTGGCGGTGGCCTCCTGGCCAGTAACGATTGGGCTGGATGTGGCCTCCTGGGCAGCAGGGATGATGGCAGTCTTCTCTGTCGTGCTGCTCCTCCCAGACTTTGGAGATTTCTTCTGCCCCTTCCCCACCTTGGGAGGAGTCACAGCTGAGTCGACACTCCCCCCGGGACCCTTGTGAGCAGCTTTGCTAGCAGGAGACTTCCCCCTCTCCCGCCGGGCACTGTCCAACTTCTGGTGCTTCACGGGGGGGACTGACTGTGCTGTGGCTCCGTGCCACACTGACTGTCCTGGTGGCCGGTGCACCCACATACCTGTGACTACAGGCACCACTGGTCCCAAAGATGTTTTGGCTGAGGTGCTAGTTCGGGACCTATGAGATGGACGGGCTGAGGGAGGTATGGGAAAAAGGTCAAGGCTGGACAGGAAAAGTTTTTTGGACACACTGGTACAGGTAGCTGGAGGGGGTTTGGGAGTGGAGGAAGAGGTGGTGGTAGTAGTAGGTGTAGGTTTGGTGACTTTGGGTGCAGGTGCATGCGCTGGAGGCTGTCGTGAGGTGGATGGCTGTTGGGTGGGTGTGTGCCCTGTCCACTAGCGCCGGCGGAGGTGGTGGGCAGTTCATCGTCCATGCTAGTGTCATGGTCCCCTTGGAGTGCCACAGTGCCACAGTGTTCCTCCTGGTGTTAAGTATCTCCTTCAGCACTCCTACGATGGTGCCCAGGGTGGAGCTGATGGTTCTGAGTTCCTCCCTGAACCCCAAATACTGTTCCTCCTGCAGCCGCTGGGTCTCCTGAAACTTGGCCAGGACCGTTGCCATCGTCTCCTGGGAGTGGTGGTGTGCTCCCATGATGGAGGAGAGGGCTTCGTGGAGAGTGGGTTCCCTAGGCCTGTCCACCCCCTATCGCACAGCAGCCCTCCCAGTTCTCCTGTGTTCCTGGGCCTCCGTCCCCTGGACCGTGTGCCCACTACCACTGCCCCCAGGTCCCTGTTGTTGTTGGGGTGGTGGGGTTATCCTGGGCTCCCTGTAGTGGTGGACACACAGCTGATTGACGTGTCCTGGGGACGGAGGTATGGGGCCGCTGGGTGGGTGCTGTGCTGGTGTTACCAGATGGTGGAAGGTCTGTGGTGGCCTGTGACTGGTTGTGGGGAACCAACTGTCCCGATGTCCACGATGGTCCGGGCTGGTCATCTGGATCCAGTTTGACAGAGCTGCTGTCATCACTGTGGGCCTCTTTTGTGGGTGGGGTGGAGATGTCTGGACCCTCCTGTCTGGTGACGTTGGGTAGTGGTCCTGCAGGGGTGTAAACGCATGATTATTGCATCTGTGTGTGTCATGGTGTGCAATGGGTGGGTGAGTGTGTACCCCAGTGCTAGCATCCCTGTGTGGGGGCTTATGTGATGATGGTTGAGGGGGGTGTTATGGGTATGTGCAGTGGGCATGCTTTAGTGATGGGTGTCCATGCTTTGTTGTGTCATGCAGGGCTTGGTGTTGGGATGGGTGATTTGTGTTATTAGTACATTTGTGAGGAGTTGGAGTGATAGGGGAGGGGCGAGGGTGGGGGTCTGTGATAGCATGCAGGTAGGGTGGGGGATATGATAGTTAAGATTTGACTTACCAGAGTCCATTCCTCCACCGACTCCTGAGAGGCCCTCAGGATGCAGAATAGTCAAGACCTGCTCCTCCCATGTTGTTAGTTGTGGGGGAGGAGGTGGGGTCTGCCGCCAGTCCGCTGTACCACGGTGTGGTGTCTTGAGACCACGGAACGCACCTTCCCCCGTAGGTCGTTCCACCTCTTCCTGATGTTGTCTCGATTTCTTGGGTGCTGTTCCACTGCGTTGACCCTGTCGACTATTCTTCGCCATAGCTCCATCTTCATAGCTATGGAGGTGTGCTGCACCTGTGATCCGAATAGCTGTGGCTCTACCCGACGATTTCCTCCACCATGACCCTGAGCTCCTCCTCCGAGATCCTGGGGTGTCTTTGCCGTGCCATGGGGTGGTGTAGGTGATGTGCGGGGTGGTGTATGTGGTGATAAGTGTGGTGATATGTAGTGGTGTGTGGTGTTTTGTGCGTGGAAGTAGTGTGGGTGATGGTGTTGAGTGCCTGTGGCTGATAGTTTGTGGATTGTGGTGTCTCTCTCTGGCCTTCTTTCTGAATTTTTGGTCGTAGGGGTTTGTGGATGATGTGGGTCTGTGTTTTATATTGTATTGGGTGTGTGGGAGTGGTGAGTGTATGTGTATCAGGTGTGTGTATTTCGAATTGTCCAATGTGGCTGTGTTTTGTAAGAGTGTGTGTATTTTGAGCGCGGCAGTGTGCACCGCCAATGGAATACCGCGATCTGAATTTTGTCAGATTTCGGGATGTGGGTCGTAATAGCTGTGGCTTTTACCGCCAATGTTGGAATGACCCCCTCAGTGCTACAAAAATAAAAGGTACTTTATTTTGGTGACACAAATTCCAAAAATACCATAGAGGCTATACTCCCTTAGGAGGTAAGTAATACACAAATTATGTACAATAGTATGCAGAAATAGGCATAAAAACTGTTTGAAAACAGTGCAATTAGTAAAAATCACAATAGAGAGAAATAGGCCCAAGGCGAGCACAAACCATATACTAAAAAAGTGGAATGTGAAAGTCGGTCCCCCACCTAGGTAAGTGTAGTATGTAGAGGAAAGCTGAGATTACTGAGAAAGCCCAAAAGGTAAGTACCACAACTCATCCCAGTGACCAGGAAAGCACAAGTAAATCACAGTAAGTTTCCCAGAACACACACAGAGAAGAGAAGTATAATAATGCAAAACCCAGAAGAGACTGCAAGACACCAACAGTGGATTCCTGGACAAGAGGACCTGTGGAAGAGGGGGCCCTAGGCAACACAGAGAGCCCACGGAAGCCCAGGTAGCACCCACAGGAGTCCCACAGGATGGGGGCACAAAGGTCGCGGAAGAGGCACATACAACACTACGACAAAGGCTCCCACGCCACCAGAGAACTGCTCAGGGAGCTGTGCATTGCAGTATGGAGTACTGGGGGATAGAGCTACAAGATCTGTGAAGATCTTGTGGAAAGGATGACAAAATGCCTTGGCAGCTGCAAAGGATGTGGTGCACGGTGATATCATCCTGCGTGGGTAGTCAAGGGCTTACCTCTACCCAGGTTAGACAGCTGGAAGAGAGGAACGTCAGGGCCACTTCTGTCCACCAACTGTGAGGCAGTATCCACGCAACTCAGCAGGAGTGAGGATCCCCTCAGCCAGTTGTTGATGCAGTTGGTGCCTGCAGAAGCAGGGGAGTGACTCCTTCACCCCAAGGGAGATTCCTTTGTCAGGACCACTTCTGTCCACCAACTGTGAGGCAGAATCCACGCCATGGATACAATGTTGCAGAAGGCGTCATGCTTCTTTGTTGCAGCTTGTTGGGTCCTGGATCATCCAGATGCAGTTTCTTCGGTCTGTAGTTGAGGGGAGGGTGCAGAGGATTCCTGCTGGAGTCCAAATCTGAGGAACCACCCAAGAGAGATACCCTAAATAGCCGTGAAAGGGGTATTGGTCACCTAGCTGGTTGACCACCTATCAGGAGAGGGATCTGATGTCACCTGCTGGCACTGGCCACTCAGATGCTCCCAGAGTTCCCTGTCATCCTTGAATCCTAGATGGCAAAACCCAGGGACCCTCTGGAGTAGTTCAGAGCACCACCCCTGGGGTGGTGATGGAAAGGGTAGTGGTCACTCCCCTTTCCATTGTCCACTTCCATGCCAGAGCAGGGACTGGGCATCCCTGAACCAGTTTAGACAGGTTTATGCAAGGAGGACATCAAAAGTGCCCTTCAAAGCATTGCCAGTGTCTTGGAGTGGCTACCGTTCCTAAGCCTGTAACACCTATGTCCAAAGGGTGAGGGTGTAACATCCCTCTCCCAAAGGAAATCCTTTGTTCTGCCTTCCTGGACTTGAGCATCTGAAGCAACTGGAGGGCAGAAACCTGTTTTGGAGGTGGCAGCAGCTTGGGCTGCCTTGGCACCCCCAGAAGGCTGTAATGGCAATACTGGGGGTCTTCTAAGGAGCCCCTAGAGTGCGTGGGATCATACAACCAATGCTTGCAAAAGCATTGGGGTATGATTCCAACATGTTTGATACCAAACATGCCTATGTTCGGAGTTACCATTATGTAGCGGGACATAGATATTGACCTATGTCCAGCACAAGCATAAAATACCATCCCCGCACTCAAGAAGTCTGAGAAAATAGGCCTGGAATTTGTGGGGGCACTTCTTCTTGTGCAGGGGTGCCCTCACACACAGGTACTTTGCACCCTTCCCCTATGAGCTAGATGGCCTGCCATAGGGGTGACTTATAAGTGACCTGGTGCAGTGAAAAGTGCCAGTGAAAGGATGCTTGCACCTTTTCACACAGACTGCAATGGCAGTCCTGCAGAACCGTTTGCTTGGGCTCCCTATGGATGGCAAAATATATACTGCAGCCCATAGGGATACCCTGAAACCCCAATGCCATGGGTACCTAGGTACCATAGACTAGGGGCTTATAATGGGGCACCAGTGTTTCAATTATGGATGAAAAATAGAGTTTTGGGAGAGAGAGCATAATCACTGGAGTCCTGGTTAGCAGGATCCCAGTGAACACAGTCAAACACAAAGACATCAGGCAGAAAAAGACGGCAACTATGCAAAGAAAGAGTGTACTTTCCTACAGTCAGCACCGCCGTTGTTGCAGTGGCCCAACCACTACAATAAAACCCTGACAGTCAGACCACCAGGGAACTGCTTGAGAAGAACAAAGAAGAGGTGGAGCAGAAGATGCAAGAAAAGGAACAGGAAGTGGAGTGAGGAAGTGGCTCAAAGAATCTATTGTATGGGAGATGTTTCTCCTTGCCAGATGGAGAGAAGAAGGTCAATGCCAAACTTGTAACTTGCTATCTGTGGAAGAAGTCAATTTCCTCGAGTGACAACAAGCAGTACTGTGTATGATGAGAATGATGAAACATCTGCAAGCTATCCATTCAACCGGGTTGACACAGGCTGAAAGAAGGAGTGAGAAGGAATTGGAAGAGACCACAGCAGCAACAACGCCCCAGCCTTCTACTTCTTCGTGTCAGCTGGACCTGCAGCACCACCTGCTGCATCTTCCCCTTCAGCACTGCCTTTGTCACCCGCTGCATCTGTCCTGGCATCAGTACCTTCTACTTGCCCTGGGCTACCTGTCACCCTGTTGATGATATGCTTAATTCCAAATGGGAAGGGGTGGGTCCATATAGCACAGAAGGTTAGACCACTACAGTCGTATCTCAAAAACAGAGGAAGTCACTTGTAACACAATTAATTATTACTTTACATGCAAATGACCAAAAAATGTATTAATTGATCATAATAATTTCTTTCAGTTTATTAAACACAAGAATTTATTAGCAAAATATATACATTTAGAGGAACATGCTACATACACTGAGAACCTTGACAGAATGAGTAACAAATGGTTTGATACAAGTTCAACTTTGTGACATAGAGAGAAACCATGTAAATCATTACAAAATAAACAAATGAGCACAATGTTATTTTTAAAAAAATCATTGCTATTAGGAATGCACCAGTTCCAGCAAACCAAGACAGAATGTAACAGTATGGAAAATTTCTTAAAACAACCACAACTAATCCATACACAATTACACAGGGGTTTCCAACCGCAAGTAAGGAATAGTGATATTAGGAAAACAGGAACAAAACAACCCCTTATTAATGACTAGTGTTTGTTTTCTAAATGAAGTTTCATGCTACATTCCCAATGCTTAAAATGTCAATGTGTTTCAACCCTAAACCACTACAAAGTCTCCTCAGGGCACAGCACCAGTAAGCCTTGTGTATAAAACATTTGTGTTTGATTGGGCAGCTAAAACCTGAGAATAATTGGTATTTGGAAGGACAACTGTTAGGTTTCTCCATATCCTTGTATACTAAGCATGCCACTCTGGCAGGGTAGACCGCTGTATATATATATATATATATATATATATATATATATATATATATATATATACATATATATGTGTGTGTGTGTGTGTAAATGCAGAGCTCTGATTGACTGCCAATATTTCAACCAGGAAGTGTTGGCAGACATCTTGGGACTCTGCTGAGTCCCAACAAAAAATGCAAAAAAAAGGAAAGGGGCCAGGGTACTGACACCTTGGCCCCTTGGCTCTGGTGCTGCGGTACCAACTAGAGCAAAACATTTGTGGCAAATAAAGTGCTTGTTTTTATAAAGCCCTGGTAGAGCCAGGTCCAGAGTGCATGTTCAGAATAAGGAGGGGTGGTGCTAGGAGCCCTCCTCCTACAGTTTGAAAGCCCTTAGGGACATCACCTCCTCATGCAATTGCATTTTATTATCCATGTGGGGGTCTGTCATGCCTAAATTTGGTGGTAGGAGGCAGTGTTTCTACTCCTGAGTGACAAAGGAACACCTGCATTATTCTGTCAGGGCCCGCGTTTTTTATTTGTGTGTCCTATTATCGTACCCATGTTTCGCAGACAAACAGCGAAGTTGCCGTGGGCAGCCTTGTTTTTTTCCTGGAACCAATAACCCGATATTGGGGTTAAAAGCACCCTACAGGAACCACAGTTTGTGCAGTAAAGTAAATATCAAGTTCCTCAGACTTTGCTGAGTGGGTCACATGCTCACTAAAGGCTACTTGACCAATCCTAGGTTGGTAAAATTAGTCGAGCTAGGCAATTAAAACACCACGCACTGCCTCAACAGGTTGTGGCCTCCTTTCAAGCATGCACTACTCAGGTGCACACATGCATGCACACACACATGCTCCAGTCCACTGTCCCCATGTTTGCACACAAAAACGAACACAGCTTCATACACTTAGTCAAAAAGGAAACGCACACACTAAAGGCAAATCTGACAAGTGCCCAAACACAAGAGCACTTAATTTATTTTTGATTCTCTATATAAAGTAAGAATATAGTTTCAACACTTCACTGATATGCAGCCCATGTTGTTGTTTCTCCCTTTTTCAAACTCTCCCAGCTGAAAACAGTATTATCAAAAGCATGTTGAGTAACAGATCTGTTGCTGTCAGTGCATGACGGGTTTGTCTTTCGGTTTTACATAAACTCAGATACCCCTTTCCCCCAATCAAACCCCCAGAGCTGGAGTTTGACAAGTCTGGCTGAAATATTCTGAATACATCGTGACATATACGCATAAACGCTACATTCTTTGAAATGTCGTGAGAGTTACCCTTATTATAGCAGCCATCTTGTCAGGCAGGTCCCATGAAGTTTGGGTGCTATGGCTCATTGAGTACAGGGACCTGCTGCAGGGATCTTTGCATGACCTTTTAGGTCGTAAAGTCAGATCTGGGTAGGGCCTGACCTGCTTTCATCTTTTGAAACATTGTAACACTGTTATGCAGTATTCCTGTATGTCAGTTTGACGAGAGACATTCTGTTTTATGCCCCATATTGTGTAAATGACTATTTGGTCTTCAAATGATCAGTGATATATATTTTTAGGGATCTCATCATATCTGAAATCATCAACATGTCTTATAGCAGTGGTTCCCAACCTGTAGTCCGGGGACCTCTGGGGGCCCGCAAAGCCTTCTAAGGGGGACCGTAACTGCTTAGAAAATTAAATAATATTAAAAGATTAGGTCCCCAGCTTTCTTTAATGATGTTGTGGGGGGATCCGAATAATTAATTCAGTGGGTTCCCCTCGTTCCAGCAATGATAATGTGGGGGTCCACAGAAGTCAAAAGGTTTGGAACCACTGTTTTATAGCAACCAGTCAAAAGCCTCCATCCCAGAAAAACTAGAATCCGTTGCTGCGTCTGTTAGTTTTTCTGGATTCACAGTGCAGCCTTCTGCATTTGCATGAACTTAAGTGTCATAATTTGTGTTTGTGTTCATGCTACAGGTGGCTGAAGGTCACTTTCTCGCAAGACCTTTGAACGGCCTAGCAAGCATTCATCATCCTTCTCCTGCCCCGCTCCCAAAACAAAACAAGTACCCTGTGTTAGGAAATTCATAGAAAATGTGTCTGACTTTAAAGTTTCATTTTCCATAAAGTATTCACTTGACAAGTGTTTTCTGTCCCTGTGAGCACATTTAATTGGCAAATTAAATTGGGTATTTGAAATCTATGCAATTGAAACTATATTTTCCCAAATCATACACAATGTTGTCAACATAAATATTGTTTGTTCATTCGTAGCTAAAACATGTTTAGCCCCATCTCCATCTTTCCGCTGCCCTTTCTGAGTAAAATCTGTCCACATCATAGTTAATTCCAAGGGAAGTGCTGTGTTATGCGCAGTGCAGTGCATGTGATGGATAACAATAATAGCTTGGTTTTATATAGCATGTATTTTATATAGCTCTTCAACAGTACTTCTGTGGTTTCAGGGGCTATGAATGATATGTGATATACTGTGCTTTGATTGGCACTTGTTAGCTGAGATCCATAAATTGTGAGTGATCCCTATGATGTGTAATGCTTTCTACATGTATAACTTTCCTTCAATGTATTTTCTGTAGAGTGTGAAATTGTATGTATGTTGTGTATGATCTGTATTGTACTGTGTATGTGTGCACAATTTGGATTGTGCTTTCTAAATTGTGTGTTATCCTTAGCGTTTATTGTCTACGCTGTATATTTTGTGTGCTTTTTATGAAATGTGGATTGCACTTTCTGTGCTGTGGTGGTGGCGTGTGAGGTCGGTGGTTTGCATATTCTGTGACATATTGTGAATGTAATCCTTGAGGTGTGGTCCCTGTTTGTGTGATCTGTACTGTGTGTGTTCTGCACGGTGTGTGATCTGTGGTTGTGTTCAGCGTTTCTGTGGCTAGTGAGGAGTATATGTGTGTAACTGTGCTGCATGCATAAGCAGGGTAGGGAGTTAACCGTCTGGGTGGGTTTACTGCCACTAACTTGTTGGTGTTAGTGTGGGGTGCTATTTGAAGTCAGGGCCGTTTGCAAGCTACCATCAGTGGTTCAGCAACATTTTAGTTTGGTGTGACAGCATGAATAGAAGTTACTGGTACATACAACTACACTGCAAAGAATCGGTTGGAGGAGCGAGATATGCATTTAACCAAACTGGCGAGATTGGATTGAGTTGTTGTCAGTAATGGCAGTAAGAGAAGCCGTTTGTCTGATCTTACCAGCTCGCCAAGATCAGACAGTCACCTCTGGAGAGGGCATCACCGACATGCCTGCCTTCAGTGCCAGAAGCAGTCATCTCTTGTAAAATACTGTTAAAAATGGTTGGCAGTTAGGTTGCCCCCTGTCCAAGCAAGGACCCTCACTCTAGTCAGGGTAAAGGAGAATCACCCTGAGTTAACCCCCGCTCAACCCCTTGGTAGCTTGGCACGGGCAGGCAGGCTTAAGTCCAGAAGCAATGTGTAAAGTATTTGTACCAACACACACAGTAACTCAGTCAAAACACTACACAATGATACAACACATGTTTAGAGAAATATTTATCTAAACAAAACAAGACCAAAACGGCAAAAATCTGACACACACAAGTCAAGATATTAGTTTTAAAAAGAATAAGAGCCGTAATCCTTAGAAAACAGTGAGAATGCTGATATTGCACAAAAAGACCTGGGTAGCATCAAAATAAAGCCGCACGGGGGAGTGTGTGTCGAAAAAGGCCAGCGATGCGTCGATTTCTCGCCCACAAGCGAGACCGTGCATCATTCCTCCTCAGGTCAGCGCACATCATTTCTTCTCTCTCACAAGAGAGCAATGCGTCGATCCAAGGCAGGCACCTTCGGTCTGGGCAGCCTTTGTGTTGATTTTCCGTGGCCAGCGATGTTACATTGAAATCCGGTTGCCCGGTTTTAAAAAACTGCACTGCGTGGGGGCTTGCGTCGCTAACAGCAGCTTCTGCGGGTGTTGCGGGTCATTTCTCCACCTGCGTTGCATCAATCTCTGAGCCACAATGCAGGTGTAGCATCGATTTTAGCAGCAAGGCCAGCAGCGCATCGTTTATCTGTTGCGAGGCGGGTGTTGCGTCAAATGTTTCCACACACAGGTTTGCATGGATTTCCGTCCTTTTCCACCAGCTGCAACTTTCAAGGATGCAAGGACAGGTTAGAGCACCACTTGGCAGACAGGACTCTCAGCAGAAAGCCCAAGTGTTGGCAGAGAGAAGACCTCATTGTCCCTGAGACTTCAACAACAAGAGGCAAGCTCAGTTCAAGCCCTTGGAGATTCTTCACCAGTGGAAAGTCACACAAAAGTCTTTGTCCTCTCTCAGGCAGAAGCACAGTCACAGGCAAAGGGGCAGTAATCCTCCTCCAGTTTCTTCAGCTCTTCTCCAGGACAGAGGTTCCTCTTGGTTCTAGAAGTAATCTGATTTTCAGGGGGGTTGGGTGCCCTTCTTATACCCCTTCCTGCCTTTGAAGTAGGTGTACTTCAAAGAGAAGTCTCTGTTGTTTTCAAGATCCTGCTTTGCCCAGGCCAGGCCCTAGACACACAGCAGGGGTTTAGAGATTGCACTGTGTGAGAGCAGGCAGAGCCCTTTCAGGTATAAATGACCACTCCTCCCCTTCCCTCAGCCTAGATGGCCCTTCAGGATATGCAGGCTACACCCCAGCTCCCTTTGTGTCACCATCTAGAGGAGAGCCCAACCGTAAAACTGACCCAGACAGGGAATCTACAACAAAGCACACAATCTAAAAAACAACTTCACTAAAAGATGTATTTTTAAATTGTGAGTTCAGAGACCCCAAACTCCACAGGGAAACTGACCTTTAATAACATTTAAAGGCAGCCCCCATGTTAACCTATGAGAGGGATAGGCCTTACAACAGTGAAAACCGAATTTGGCAGTATTTCACTTCCAGGACATGTAAAGCACATAAGTACATGTCCCACCTTTAACATATACTGCACCCTTCCCATGGGGCTTTCTAGGGCCTACCTTATGGCTACCTTACATGTATAAAAAGGGAATGTTTAGGCTTGGCAAGTGGGTGCACTTGCCAAGTCGATTTGGCAGTTTAAAACTACAATCACAGACACTGCAGAGGCAGGGCAACTAATGTGGGTGGTACAACCAGTGCTGTAGGCCCACTAGTAGCATTTGATTTACAGGCCCTGGGCACCTCTAGTGCACTTCACTAGGGACTTACTAATATATCAAATATGCCAATAATGGATAAGCCAATGTACACTTATATTTTATACAAGGAACACTTTAGTACTGGTCAGCAGTGGTAAAGTGTTCAGAGCAAACAAAACAGCAAAAACAGAGTCCAGCACACAGAACAACCTGGAAAGTAGAGGTAAAAAGTTAGGGGAGCCAATGCAAATGATGCCAAGTCTAACAAATACAAATGAGATTCTTGAACTCAACGAAAGTGGCCTGCAAGAGCTCGGGATTCACTTACAGAGGGAACGTGTGCCAGTCCCAGCCTTGTGCCAAAAATGTGTGGAAGCTTTCCTCACATGCACACATACACATGTACACAGAGCTTCTCACAGTTCCAGTTATATGGAGCCTACCTCCCACACATACACAAGGTATATCTACAAGTAGAACTGTCTCACAATTGCACAGATAGCCCCTCTCTCACACAAAACTCTCAATCACACACATACGCAATGACACCCACACATGCTGCCTCTAACACACATGGGCCCTCATTCTGACCTTGGCGGTCGGCGGAGAGGCGGCGGTCGGACCGCGAACAGACCGGCGGTATTAAAAATGGCATTCTGACCCTGGCGGGAACCGCCAACACAGCCCGCCAACTTAACACTCCGACCGCCACAGCGGTACAAACAAACAGCGCGGCGGTTCCCGCCAACAGCCCGGCGGCAGACAAAGTACCGCCCACCCTATTACGACCCACCAATCTGCCACCTTTTCCGGGGCGGGAGCACCGCCGATAAGAACACGGCGGAAACAGACTACGAACGGGAAAACGCTCACCTCTACGCACTCCACGCGAGATTCCGGCAGTATGGAGCCAGAGTTACAGGTCATCCCCGCACTCCTATTCCTCCTCATATACCAGGAGCACGCCCGGCGGCGCGGAAGACATCGGTGAGTACTGCACCTACGACACAGGGGAGGGAAAAGATTACCGGCACACACCCACCCACCCACACCCACTACAACACACACATCAATGCATTCCCACAGATCACTGTCACAACCCACAAACCACCCCCCTCCGAAATAATGCAAAGACCAAAAGAAGAGATCATAAACGGGCAGATATATTGAAATATGTACGCCATTAATCCCAAAAAATAAATAAACTATGTACAAAATATATACAGCTACTAAATGTAGTCCAACCACTGTCCGTGGATCACAGGGGTCCTGTGCAAAGGGGCAAGGCCCAGTCCCACGACAAGAACTCCACGGAGAGAACACTGCAGGGGCATCAGAAAGAAAATAGGACAGGCACCTCAGGGGGAAGGGAAGGGGGGGCACCTCAGCCACTTGAGTACACGACGCCAGATCCACGAGGGGACTCCATGACCACTGGGCCATCCTGGGGAGAGCAAAGCCACAGTCCATACAGTCCATACAGTGGGTGGCCTGCCCACTGGGCCATCCTGGGGAGAGCAAAGCCACAGTCCAAACAGTCCATACAGTGGGTGGCCTGCCCACTGGGCCATCCTGGGGAGAGCAAAGCCACAGTCCATACAGTCCATACAGTGGGTGGCCTGCCCACTGGGCCATCCTGGGGAGAGCAAAGCCACAGTCCATACAGTCCATACAGTGGGTGGCCTGCCCACTGGGCCATCCTGGGGAGAGCAAAGCCACAGTCCATACAGTCCATACAGTGGGTGGCCTGCCCACTGGGCCATCCTGGGGAGAGCAAAGCCACAGTCCATACAGTCCATACAGTGGGTGGCCTGCCCACTGGGCCATCCTGGGGAGAGCAAAGCCACAGTCCATACAGTCCATACAGTAGGTGGCCTGCCCACTGGGCCATCCTGGGGAGAGCAAAGCCACAGTCCATACAGTCCATACAGTGGGTGGCCTGCCCACTGGGCCATCCTGGGGAGAGCAAAGCCACAGTCCATACAGTCCATACAGTGGGTGGCCTGCCCACTGGGCCATCCTGGGGAGAGCAAAGCCACAGTCCATACAGTCCATAACAGACCCCACTGCCACTGGAGGAGGCAAGTTGGCCAGAGGACATCCTGCAGCCCTGCCCGAGATAGATCCTGCCCTGGCACGTCTGCCAAAGGGCCAGCGGTTCTTGCCCTGAAGGGCCCAGTTCTGCGGTTCTTGAGACGGCGGGGCCCAGTTCAGCGGTTCTTGAGACGGCGGGGCCCAGTTCAGCGGTTCTTGCCTTGAAGGGCCCAGTTCAGCGGTTCTTGCCTTGAAGGGCCCAGTTCAGCGGTTCTTGAGACGGCGGGGCCCAGTTCAGCGGTTCTTGCCTTGAAGGGCCCAGTTCAGCGGTTCTTGCCTTGAAGGGCCCAGTTCAGCGGTTCTTGAGACGGCGGGGCCCAGTTCAGCGGTTCTTGCCTTGAAGGGCCCAGTTCAGTGGTTCTTGAGACGGCGGGGCCCAGTTCAGCGGTTCTTGAGACGGCGGGGCCCAGTTCAGCGGTTCTTGCCTTGAAGGGCCCAGTTCAGCGGTTCTTGCCTTGAAGGGCCCAGTTCAGCGGTTCTTGAGACGGCGGGGCCCAGTTCAGCGGTTCTTGCCTTGAAAGGCCCAGTTCAGCGGTTCTTGCCTTGAAGGGCTCAGTTCAGCGGTTCTTGAGACGGCGGGGCCCAGTTCAGCGGTTCTTGCCTTGAAGGGCCCAGTTCAGCGGTTCTTGAGACGGCGGACGGTCTATGGCCAACTGCTAAATGCCTGGTGGTGCCCTCCTGGGCAGCGGGGATGGTGCTCCTTCACTGCCCACCTGGGCTGTGGGTGGTGGGGCCCTCCTGGCCAGCTGGGCTGGGTCCTCCCTGGGCAGCGGCTATGGGGCTGGTGGGCTCTCCCGGGGCAGCTGTGCCGGTTCCTCCCGGGGCAGCGGCTATGGGGGTTGTGGGCTCCTCCTGGGCAGCAGGCCTGCTGCCTGACCTCTCCAACTTGCTGCCCTTGCCCTCCTTAGTCGTCGGCCTGTGGCCCTTTCCTCCCTTTGGAGCTGTGGCTGGTGACTGTCTCTGGGTGGTGTCCGGGGGGGATGTAGAAGGCGGGCTCCTGCGGCGCCCCTTCCGCCTTCTGCTCCTCTTCCCAGGGGGTGGGCTGGCTGTCCCCTTGCTGCTGGGCGAAGATCCAGACATGCGGGCTGGCGGGCTCCAATACCCCTGCACCCTTGTCAAGGGGGCTGCAGGGCTGGTGGTGGCTGAGGTGCTCTTCTTACCCCGACGAGAAGGAGGGGGGGGCTCAGGGTCAGGAAAGAAGTTAGTAGTGGCGAGGAAGAGCTTCTTGGGACAATGGAGAGTGGTAGGTACAGTGGGAATGGGAGTGGAGGGAGAGGATGTGGTTGTAGGTGAGTCACGTTTGCTGTCTTTGGGTGCAGGTGCAGGAGGGATAGGCTGTCGTGAGGTGGATGGCTGTTGGGTGGGTGGGTGGCTGCGTTTGTGTGGTGTGGAAGAGGGGGTGACAGACACAGTGGGAGAGGACACAGGGGACGTGTAAATGGCAGTGGGGGTGGTGACTGCACGTGTGCGGACTGGAGTGGAGGGTGTGCTGGTGATGGAAACACTGGCTGATGGTGAGGTGAATGGAGGTGTGAGTGTAGACGTCACAGGGAGGGAGGAGGGAGACGAGGAGGTGGGGGTCACAGAGGTGGTAGTGACTGTTGGCATGTCTGCATCGGAATGTTGCGTGTGTGAATGTCTGCGTGATCTGTGGTGCTTATGTTTGGATGAGCTTCTCTTGGGTGTTGAGGTGTGTGCAGGCTGGTCTGATGGTGTGGGTGGGACAGGCAGAGGAACAGGAGACTGGGAGGAGGGAGTTAGTAGAGGCAGGCAGGAGACAGGGACAATGGCTGCCGTCAGTGCTGAGGCCAGAGCCTGGAACGATCGCTGATGGGCAGCCTGACCCGAATGAATGCCCTCCAGGTACGCATTGCTGCGATGAACCTCCCTCTCCACCCCCTGGATGGCATTCAAAAGGGTAGTCTGCCCAACAATGAGCGTTCGGAGGAGGTCAATGACCTCCTCACTGAGGGCAGCGGGGGTAACAGGGGCAGGGCCTGAGGTGCCTGGGGCGAAGGAGATGCCCGGCTTCCTGGCAGAGCGGGCACGGGGCGAACGCGGAGGGGCTGCTGGGAGGGCGGAGATGGTGCGCTGGGTGGCGGCTGTACCTGTAATGGCGGGGGGCACGGATGGTGCCACCCCCGCAAGGGAGCCCCCTTCCGAGGACGTGTCCGTGTCGCTGCAGGCTCCAGTCGTCCCCGTCGTGGAGCTCCCCTCGCCCTCCGTCTCACTGGTCCAGTCTGACTCTGTGGCATGGCCCTCCTGGGCCATGTGAGATGCAGCTCCCTCCTGCCCCGATGCCACTTCTCCTCCGCCTGATGATGCTGATGCACACAAGCACAGAAAGACAAACAAAAAGGGGGGGGGAGAGAGAAATAAAGGGATATTGAGTACATGGATCTCCGGTACAGTTAGCGGACATGACAGACACAGATGCCCCCTGCACTAAGTTGCGCACTTGGGGTCCGCTACGCATTCCGTGGAACATGCCCTACACGCCTAGAGTTGACAACTGCACCCATGGATGACACGGCCCAGGGATGGCTGTACTGACAAACTACTGAGGGTGGTGGCTGGGGACACAGGGGCTTACGGGGGTGCCCAGCCTACAGATATCGCCCTGGCCTAGGGGGACCCCCAGCCCTCCTCCCCCACCCAGACACCTCCACTGCGCGACAACAGAGCAGATAATGCTTGTACTCACCCCCTTGTGTCTGCTGTGCTGCCCTCACGCGCCCATCCAAATCAGGGTAGGCCACCGCCAGGATCCGGAACATCAGGGGGCTCAGTTGACGGCAGGCACCCCGCCTACGTTGGGAGGCCATCCCCAGCAGAGACTCGGCGGTCTTCTTGGTCCCGCGGCGGATGTCCTCCCACCTCTTGCGGCAGTGGGTGCCCCGTCGATGGTGGACCCCCAGGGCCCGGACTTCCTTGGCGATGGCACGCCAAATCCCGATCTTCTCATGGGCGCGGACCTATGTGACACGTACAGGGAGGGAGAAATACCACGTTCAAGTTACTCAGCATTTTCCTTTCCAGTGGCCCAACGCCCCCCATCCCCGCCAGGCCCCCCGCCAGGCCCAACATGCCCCCCATCCCCGCCAGGCCCCCCGCCAGGCCCCCCGCCAGCCCCAACATGCCCCCCATCCCCGCCAGGCCCCCCGCCAGGCCCCCCGCCATGCCCAACATGCCCCCCATCCCCGCCAGGCCCCCCGCCAGGCCCAACATGCCCCCCATCCCCGCCAGGCCCCCCGCCAGGCCCCCCGCCATGCCCAACATGCCCCCCATCCCCGCCAGGCCCCCGCCAGGCCCAACATGCCCCCCATCCCCGCCAGGCCCCCCGCCAGGCCCCCCGCCATGCCCAACATGCCCCCCATCCCCGCCAGGCCCCCCGCCAGGCCCAACATGCCCCCCATCCCCGCCAGGCCCCCCGCCAGGCCCCCCACCATGCCCAACATGCCCCCCATCCCCGCCAGGCCCCCCGCCAGGCCCAACATGCCCCCCATCCCCGCCAGGCCCCCAAGCCAGCCAGTGGCCCCAAATCCAGATAGAATTAAACTCACTTGTTGGTCTGGAGGACCGTAGAGTAGCACATACTGGGGGAGGACCCCATCCACAAGTTTCTCCAACTCCTCTCCAGTGAAGGCAGGGGCCCTTTCCCCAGTCGCAGCAGCCATTGTCCCTTCCAGACCGAGGTCACAGCAACACTTGCAGTATAGGTCCTCTCCTGTGAAAGTTCAAGTCGCAAGTGGATAAGTAGATAGAAAATGGCGGTCACGTCCGCGGCGGTGCGTACCGCGGCGGTGCGTCCCGCCACCGCCGGCGCCCTTCGCCATTGGCTCCTGAAACCCATAGGCTTCAATGTTAACCAATGCGGCTTCGCGCCGCGGTCTTCGGCCGCCGCCCGCCGCGGTGTGCCACGCCAGCGCATTGACCTCACATCCCATTGTCACACTTCACAGGTCAGGCAGCCGCCATTTCCAGGGCCCACATGGCTCAATTTCAACTGCGTCACACAGGCCTAGGCCTTGCATAGCCACTCAGACACGCCATTCACTGCATAGAGAATCGTATACTGTGCTAGCTGTGAGTACGTACCTGTGGGTTGCCTGACTGTGTGCTCCATGTTGTCCTTCCTAGGCACCGTCCGCTGGGTTGGGCGAGGAGACGGATGAATCCTCCCGTGTACCGACCGCTGGTGGACCTGTCGACAATGGAAGAACGCCACATTATCCTGACCTACCGTCTTAACCGTGCCACTATCCATGAACTGTGTGCCCGGCTGGAGCCCGACCTGATGTCCCCCATCCGCCAACCCACAGGGATTCCCCCTCTGGTGCAGGTCATGTCAGTACTCCATTTCTTGGCAAGTGGGTCATTTCAGACAACCGTGGGAATTGCTTCTGGGATGTCTCAGCCCATGTTTTCAAAGGTGTTATCCAGAGTGTTGTCTGCCCTGATGAAATCCGTGAGGAACTACATCATTTTCCCTGAGGTGGGCGAACTGGCTACAGTGAAGGGTGATTTCTACGCCCTTGGACATATTCCCAACGTAATTGGTGCCATTGATGGGACCCATGTGGCTTTGGTTCCCCCAAGAGACAGGGAGCAGGTGTACAGGAACAGAAAAAGTTACCATTCAATGAACATCCAGGTGGTGTGTTTGGCTGACCAGTACATCTCGCATGTAAATGCCAAATTCCCAGGGTCAGTGCATGACGCCTACATCCTCAGGAATAGCAGCATCCCTTACGTGATGGAACAGCTACAGAGACACTGTGTATGGCTAGTGGGGGACTCTGGGTACCCCAACCTGTCGTGGCTACTGACCCCAGTAAGGAATCCCCGGACCAGGGCAGAGGAACGGTACAATGAGGCCCATGGGCGTACTAGGAGGGTGATCGAACGCACCTTTGGCCTCCTAAAGGCCAGGTTTCGCTGCCTGCATATGACCGGTGGATCCCTAATGTACTCACCTAAGAAGGTGTGTCACATCATCGTGGCCTGCTGCATGCTTCACAACCTGGCTTTGCGCCGCCAGGTGCCTTTCCTGCAGGAGGATGGTCGAGACGGTGGTGTTGTGGCAGCGGTGGAACCTGAGGAGAGTGACGAGGAGGAAGACGACGGGGCTGAAACAGACAACAGGGACAGAATCATTGAACAGTACTTCCAATAGGACACAGGTAACATTTCAAAGATAATTTAGTAAATGTTAACTACTCTGCAGCATCTCTGCTGCCTGTCTATTTGCCCCAGTGTATGATGACTGAGTTTTGGCTTTTCCCTCCCTATTTCAGATCTGGGGTCCCCACTACGAGTCCTGTGCTTCGTTTCCCCATGGACTACAGCTTTGTGGCAGCTGTTTGTTGACTTCACCATGTACAAGGACATATTTGCACTGTCATGTCAATTACAATCTATTGAAATCACAGCCAGACTCCTGATATTTTGGTGCAAATTAGGTGTTTATTGAAGTGCTCAAAATGGGATGGGTGGTTTCAAGTGGGTGGGGGCTATGGTGAAGGAATGTCCATGGCAGAGTCCAGAGTAACAGTCACACAGGTGCATTGTCCAGAGGCCTGTGGAGAGATGGAGCATGGGCAGTTCGAGGATGGACAGGGTGACAATGTGGGACAGTGGGATGACATCAGGTGGTATCCATTGCTGGCGGGGGTCTTGACATCCTACTCTGTCTTGCGAGATCTCAGGGCCCTCTTGCGGGGTGGTTCTTCTCCTGCAGGAGGTGGGGGTCTGGTGGGCTGCTGCTGTGCGGGGGCCTCCTGTCCACTAGCGCCGGCGGAGGTGGATGGCTGTTCTTGGTCCCGGCTAGTGGCAGGGGCCCTTGGGTGTTGTTCAGTGTCCGCCCTGCTGTTTACGAGGTCCTGCAGCAGCCCTACCATGGTAACCAGGGTGGTGTTGATGGCTCGGATGTCCTCCCTGTACCCCCGATAGTGTTCCTCCTGCAGCACCTGGATCTCCTGGAACCGGGCCAGTACCGTCGCCATCGTCTCCTGGGAGCGGTTGTATGCTCCCATGATGGTGGTGAGGACCTCGTGGAGAGTGGGTTCCCTGGGCCTCTCCTCCCCCCCCTGTCGCACAGCTGCCCGCCGAGTTGCCCTGTTTCCCTGGGCCTCTGCCCCCTGGCCGGTGTGCCCACTACCACTGCCCCCAGGTCCCTGTTGTTGTTGGGGTGGTGGGTTATCCTGGGTGCCCTGTAGTGGTAGACACACCGCAGATTGACGCGCCCTGGAGACAGAGGCATGGGCCCGCTGGGTGGGAGCTGTGCTGGTGTTCCCAGAGGGGTTAGGGTCTATAGTGGCCTGTGCCTGTGTGAGGGGAACCGACTGTCCAGAGGTCCCCGATGGTCCGGGCTGGTCATCGGTGTCCAGATCGACAGAGCTGCTGTCATCGCTGACGGCCTCTTGGGTGGGGGGTGTGGATAATTCTGGCCCCTCCGCCGCGGTGTGTTGACGGTCGGGTCCTGCAGGGGTATAGAGGTATGGTTATAGTTTAAATGTGTCGCATATGGGTGTATCTGTGGGTTCTCGTGTCCCCAAGTGCTGGCATTCGTGTGTGGGGGCTTTGGTGAGGGTGGCTTGTGGGGGGGATGTGTATATGCATTGGGCATGCTTTGGTGATGGGTGTCCATGCTTAGTGGACGCATGCAGGCGTAGGTTTTGGGATGTGTGGGTTGTGATGGTGAGACATTGGCGGGGAATAGGTGTGCTGGGGGTGGGGGTGAGGATGGTGTTGGGGGTGAGGATGGTGGTGGGGGTGAGGATGGTGGTGGGGGTGAGGGTGGGGGTGAGGATGGGGTTCGAGGATGGGGGTGAGGGTTGGGGTCTGATTTGGCATGCAGGTGGGGGGGAAGCAGTATTGAAGCTTCAACTTACCAGTATCCATTCCTCCGCCGACTCCTGCGAGGCCGTCAGGATGCAGGATGTTCAAGACTTCCTCCTCCCATGATGTGAATTGTGGGGGTTGAGGTGGGGGTCCTCCGCCAGTCTTCTGCACGGCGATGTTGTGCCTGGATACCATGGAACGCACCTTCCCCCGTAGGTCGTTCCATCGCTTCCTGATGTCTTCCCGATTTCTGGGGTGCTGTCCCACTGCGTTCACCCTGTCGACAATCCTCTGCCATAGCTCCGTCCTCCGGGCAATGCTGGTGTATTGTATCTGTGTGCCGAACAGCTGGGGCTCTACACGAACGATTTCCTCCACCATAACCCTGAGTTCTTCGTCTGTGAAGCGGGGTTGTCTTTGGGGTGCCATGGGGTGGTGTGTATGATGTGTGGGGTGGAGTATGTGTATTTAAGTGAGTTGAGTGTGGTGGTGTGTGTTGTTTTGTGTGTGGATAGTGTGTGGGTGATGGTGTTGAGTGGCTGTGGCTGTTATGTTGTGGATGCTGGTGTCTCGCTCTTACCTTCTTTACGAATTTTTAAGCGTAGGGGTTTGTGGGTGATGTGGGTGGGTGTTTTATATTGTATTGTGTGTGTGGGAGTGGTGTGTGTATGTGTATCAGGTGTGTGGGATTCAAATCGTCCAATGTGGGTGAGTTTTGTTCGTTTGTGTGTATTCTGACCGCGCCGGTGTGTCCCGCCAATGGAATACCGCGTTTGAATGACCGCCGCGTGGATTCGTGGGTTGTAATGGGATGGGCGTATTTCTGTTGGCGTGGCGGTGGAGGTTTGGTCACCTCCACCTTTCCGCCGACCGCTGGTCTGGCGGTCTGTTGTGGCGGTCGGATTTTCGGAGGTTTGCCTTCTGCGGGTCAGAATGACCGTGGCGGGTTTCCGCGACCGCGGCGGGATTATGGAGGATTTCTGACCGGCGGTAGGCGCCTTTTACCGCCGAGGTCAGAATGACCACCATGGTGTACACCTGTGAGTAATATTCCCACACGTTCTCATACATATGCACACAACCTCTCTCTCACAGGCACACAGTCTCTCTCACACACTGGAGGTATTCCTATAATTAAAATAGCAACACTTTACCTCACATACCCGACCACACATCTCCCTCAAATACAGGAGGAGGCACACCGATGTCGCACAAGGTCACACTGGCTGCACCCTCTTTCTCACACATGGACTTCACCACTTTCACGCAAACGGGTTAATATATATTACCTACTGGCAGCCCTTGTTTATATAGGAAAAGCATTTTTTGACTTGTCTATATCGTTGGCATCATTTGATTAATCTTCACTAAGTGTGTGCCAATGACTCTTGTTTTGGACAGAAAGTTTCAGGGTGATCCATCAAGCAGAGGCGAGAAAAAATGGGGGTAAAAAAAGTTGCATTTCACATGTTAATTCCCATGGGACCTTTGAACAATGCTACAGCCCGAACCACTGCACTGAATTACTGCAGAAAACTAGCTTTCAGAATGCAGATTATGCCTTTACTTATTTTGTGTAAATCCATACTGTGACTGTAGTTTATAATTTTCACTGTAATCAAGGATTATACAATACAAAGCATTGTATTTTAATCTTTTGTAAGCATTGATTGCTGCATGCTTGGTGGTCCTGTCACTGCTGAACCACTTCATGTCATTAAGGGTGATTATGATACTATGATAAGTACATCAGAGTGCAATTTAGACTAAGGACTGAGTTACTTCATGCTGAATTTGTTGCAGCACAACATGTATTAATTGATGTCTATCATTTTTAGATCAGCACACTAAAAGCATTATTGGGGATAACATGATGATAGGCAGCATTTTCTTGTTTTCACTGGTGTACTGGCAGACTTCGACAGATGGACCAAGCCTGAGGTGGCAGACCTCCTCCGTGAAGCCTTCATAAAGGCTGACTGCTCAAGCTCTTTGGGCTATAATGCAACAGGTCATTAACATCATCTGCAGCAGCATCATCATCACATCTCCCTGCTCAACAGGAATATTAAGATACTGGCCAGCATACTGGTAACCCACCTCAAACAAATCCTCCCCTCCCAGATGCATCACACACAGGTGAGGTTTGTCCCGAGCCACTCATCACACAACCAGTTCTGAACACTAGCTCACATGATCTGTATGCAGCTGACCTGCTAGAGGAGGCTTTGGCATTGTCACTGCATGTCAAGAAGGTCTTTGTTTGGATGCTCTGGAAATTCAGCTTAGGCCTAGGCGAGGAGTTCATCTCCAGGGGAAACTGACTTTATGACATTCCCTCACCCTAGGTTAACTGCAGTGGCTTTCTTTCTCACCCTGTCCCAGTTTGCTGGGGTACCCGCCAGAGTTGTCCTCTGATCCCCATACTACTAATCATCCTTGGTGGCATCCTTGCACAAGTCAGACCAGATTATGGGCATACCCACGTCTGGGGGACCCTCAATACTATGAAGTTCAGCATTTTTAAGATCCTCTAGGGCTGGCACTGAACTATTACCCCACTGGTGATGCACTCACGCACTCTCTGACATCGTCCATACATTACTGGAACGCCCCGCAATCCACCCCTTTTGGATTGCAGTGGGGTCCACACTATGCAAATCTATGGATGTACCTGCACTATCTTGGGCCCATTGCTCCTTTTCCATGACCTGGCAGACCTCCCCCCAACTAACTTGCACCATGCTTGCCAACTACTCACTACTGCCCTCTTCTTATATGGTCTCTTTCCCTGCAGGAGAACCGGCCCTCCAATTCCCTTGGTTACCATTTGCCCCCACCTCTTATCCACTGTCCCCTTGCCATGCTTCCCTCCCACCCTCAGACTCCGCTTCTCTTCTTTCTATGTCTCATTCCTATTTGTCTTCACTTTCCTTCTCTTTCTTTCCCTTACTTCCTGATGACTGTTCCCCTTCTATCTCTCCCCTGAACTAGGCCACCAATATATGATTAGATCTGTTGGTGACCCGACTTCTCTATAACATGTTGTATTTTAAAATCCTAATGAGGTGAAAAAGTACCTTTTTCATAGATGTACCGTATCTGGCAGGCACATCAAATTAATCTGTATATCTACGTTTTGGGTGTTTTAAAGCACAATTAAAAGTATAGCACCTAAAAAACACAAGCAGTACGGATATTCAAGTGAAAATGATGAAGTAACAAAGTATCCTACAAATTGAGGCACCTTGTCATCATAATTCATTGCATGATGCAATATCACAGGCTCTATTTTGAAAACAAACCATGGACGAGGTTGATAGGAATTTTCTTGGCACAGGAAAGTACTGCTGTATCCTACCAACGCCACTGAATTCGCTTTTTTGTGTTGGGTTCTGGTGTTCCCTGTCAATAGTGCACTAGGTAGCTTCCTTGTGTTCCTTGTGTAGCCTTGTTCTAAAATTTGTCCCTGGGCTATGAAATATTTTTCAGAAGATATCAAGTGTGCCAAAGCTATCTCTATAGAGGATTGTAGAGTTAGAGAGCCAAATTTCAGCCAAATTTGAACACTATTCAAATGTGTAATACAATAAGTGCTAAGGCCCACTAGTAACAACTAATTTATCTACACTGGCTATATGCTATACCTCTTGTACTAGGGACTTACAAGTAAAATAAAAATGCCAATTAGGAGTAAACCAATTTTAACATGTTGAAGGGAATGAGCACAGTCACTTTAGCACAGGTTAGCAGTGATAAAATGTGCATAGTCCTAGGGCCAACAAATTAAGTTCAGCAAACCAGCAAGGTAGAAGGTATAACATCTGAGGATGATCCTATAGAGAGGGCTACCTATAACATACATCTATACATCAGTATTCAGAATTAAGTTAAAAAAACAGCAAGGACAACAGATACGTAGTGGTGGCCGCTCATTTGCAAACATAAAAAGAGTTCCTCTACTGTCGGAAGGATAACACACTGCAGAGGGATCATACTGTATCCAGAGTTATGAAGAAGGAATAGAGGACTTTTTTCCTTTTGGCAGTAGAAAAGGATGCCACAGCCACCCTGGCTACAGCTGGTATATTGACTCCTCAGGGGATCCACCAAAAAGTGCCATGGTATATCAATGAACTAACAAGGCAGGGTAATATTCAAGCAAATAAGTAACACAGTACAATTTAAAATAAATAGCACATGTGAACATGAGTTCCTGATATCTATGTCCATAAATACCTAGGCATCCATCGGAGACAAAGACTTTCCTTTAAAATATTCCTTGTGAAATGAAGTTGTCAACTGTGGATCTTATAAAATGTGGATGTAGTTATACATGGTGGACCTGAGGTGAGCCAGCTGCAGCATAGATTATGCGAAATTTAGAGCTTTTATGTGTTCTTGAGATCTATGATCTTCTTGCAAAGTCATTGTAACATCTGTAAACAATGAGATTCTAGCTTCTGCATGCTTAAGATCATGCTTTTGAAGAGCAAGCCTCAGCACTATATCCAGGTCCCTTTACATACAAGGGGACTATGGGCAACGAGGGAGTCCCAGGCACTGGTCTAGGAGCCAGTGACCTTTATACATGCTTAGCAATATGCACAAAAATGTGTTTATACCAAGTAAGTCACCGAAGTGGATCTCCAGGAAGAACTCCATGTTGCCCATGTGGGTCCATTTCAGTATACCAGTAATCCTAAAATTGTTGCATCTGGAAAATGCCACGGTCTTCATTTGATCTTTAATGGCATCAAAGATTCATTTAATTTCAAGGACCTTCTTGTGTGTAGATATCCTCAAAGTCTGTGATATGGTGTCCAAGCAAGATCTCTCCTAGATGCATGCTTGTCAAGACTTTTAGACATTTAGTCCAGGCAAGATAACAAGGTGTTCATTTACCCATTAATTATTTTAGACTCTGCCTCATATCCTGCAGAATAACTTTAATGTTGTGGTCTTCCAGATGCACAAAGGGTCAAGGGTAACTGCCTTTGGGGTTCCTGATCCGCATCAGCTGGAAAAGTGAGGTATGGGGTCAAATGGAAGCTGTGATTGATTTGGATCTGATTTGCCCATTGTGGCATAGAAATAGAATAGAGGCATTGAGAAGGCCAATGGGGCAACCATAGTAACTTGTGAGGAAAACTACATTGCATATTTGTTTATATTGATAAAAGCAAGTGTTGTTCCATTTGTGAACTGTGTGCTAAGTGGTTTATGGAGACATCAAATTCCTTCATATGAATCATCAGAAGTGTTTGATGACTCATCACCAGCATGTGTCTGATGACTCATCACCAGAATTCCTTCATATGAATCCTCAGAAGTGATTGATGACTCATCATCAGCATGTGTCTAATGACTCATCACCAGTCTATGAATAGAACTGCCAGGGTGTTTCCTGTGCTTGGCTTTGAGTCTTTCTTTGCTCGCAGGTGTTCCCGGTTCAGATGGAGTTTCCTAGATTCTTTCTGGAGTCGTCATTTCAGTGCGAGGTTTCATCAGAGCTTCCCTCTCTGGAGCAGATTACTTTCACAGCGGCTGGAGAATTTATGAACAGTATTCTATCTCCCTCAAAAAATTTAAAACATTCCAGGAGAAGTTGGTTCATGAGTAATCCTCCTCTCATTCCCTTGTTTTCAACCTTCTAGAGGTTAGTGATCTTTTGGTGCATGCTGAGACACAAGACTATTTTCCAAACCAGTGTGCCGGGGAACTCCTAGACTCCCTGTTACATAGCACATACACCTTGGAACCCCCTGTATTGCAGTTTATGGTCCAGCCGTGCAATGGCCTTTTATGTTTTCCATTCCTATTCCATCAATGCCCATGGTAGCCCCTGCCTTCCATGGCCCATCATTGGGTTTGTAGTCTTACTTTCAGTCATACTTTTTGTACCCCCTTCTCTGGCTTCCTCAACCAGACAGGTCCCAATCCAAATGTAAAAATCACACCCTTTCAGCCAGTGGGGGTCCCATGTGTAGTCAAGCACCACCCTCCTCTCTCTACTGCAGAAGAGAGGGCAGAAAACGTGTGTTAGACCTGTCAGCCTTAGGCCTTATTTTTTGTGAAATTTGTTTTTGTAGGCCTTAGGACTACATAAACGTTACCACTGCTAACCAGTGCTAACCCACTCATATTCATTCCCCTAAGCATGTTTAAATTAATTTACACCTGAGTGGCATATTTAATTTACTTATAAGTCAAGAGTTATCTACCATACCTCCAGGACCCACTAATTAAAGGCTGCTAGTAGACCTGCAGCACATTTTGTACCACCCACAAAAGTAGCCTCTTACAACCTGTCCCAGGTCTGCCACTGCAGCCTGAATGTACTCTTAGACTGCCAATTTGACATAGTAAAATAACCCTTTTGCCTAAATTCTAATTTTATTACATATACATCATCCCTATGGTAGGCCCTAGTTAGCGTATAGGGCTGAGTGCATTGAAATTAAAAGGTTGGACATGTACATTTTACATGTTCTGGTAATCAAAAACTCCTAACTTAGTTTTTCATTACTGTGAGGCCTACTGGTCCCATGGGATAGAATGGTTTTTATTGGGGGCAGATGAGCATTTCATGTTTCGTAGCTATGCAATTGTAATAAAAAATCCTCTTTAATGGTAAAGTCAGTGGTGCCTGCAGCCTCCCCTGGGTCACATGACTGGGTGTAGTTGGCAGCAAGGACTTTGTGAATTCCTCTCAGACAGTCAAAAATAGCAGGATTAAGTGTGCCTGATTGGGACATCTGGGGGCATGGAGCTGGGCACAGCCCCACTTGCAACTGACCAAGCTGTGCTCTGCATACAAAGGGCTTGTCACGACTATATTGTCACTGCAGTCAGCTTGGAGTCAGGGCAGGGGAGTTAGGAAATTCCAAGCATTATAATGCAGCTTGGTAGTTGTGGTTTACAATCACACGTCTATATAAATATGCATATGCAGGTACAGTGTAAAATTAAACACACAATATTTTGGGTTGGTGCTCTGTTTGTATCAAACACCATACTGCCTGGGGTGCAAAATCACACTGGACCACAAGATCCACTCTGTACATTGAATAACAAAAGATACCACAGCACTCAATTAAAAGTCCAACAAACATTTAAAGTCCCTAAAGTAAGGAATTGTGTTGACGATTCAATTGCACAGCTTATTGAAGAGAAAAGAGTTCTGTAATCTGAACAATAGCCAATATTCAATATATTCAATATTGGATTACAGCTGACTCAGAGTGACTTTTTTAAAGCTGTGAAATCATGTATAAACACATAACAGTCAGAATATATGAGACTACAGAGATAAACTTCACGAGGATACGTGCAGGAGAGAAAGGAAACTTGCTAGAAAATCGCCGAGACAGGAAGGACTGTGGTGACAGGGAAAGATAAAAGCTCTTGTAAAAAATAATTTTGCAATACATAGATCCTATGGATCACAAGAAATATCCAAGATGCAAACAGTAAAAAAGAAAAAAAAAGAGGAAAGTGAAAAAAATATGAGGGAGAAGAAATAAAAAGGTAAATGTTGCCTACCGGATTCCATGCCCATAAAGTAAGACATGCCACCTGATTGAAGAATTCAATTGTGTAATAAGTATTTAAGTAAATGAGAGAAAATAATTTAAACTAACCTACAACAAAGTGGAGAATGGCTGTAAATACAAATGATCCAAAGATAGTAAATCCATAGTATGATAATGTATCTAACATGAGCCAAGAAGGAATCTGCTGCTGGTTGTGATGTCCGCCCAGATATATCAACGTGATAGTAGTAACATCTGAAAAGTGGCCAAATCATATCAGTATATTGTAAGTGTCAATCCTAAAGTGTATGGTCCATGAACACCATTCATTATAAATGATGGAACTTAAACACAGTCCTTAAAGCAGTGAGCATATCCTAAATAAGGTTCTGCTGCTCAAGGTATATGTCTGCATCCAATTACAAGAGATCCAGAAGTGCCTCTCTAGCTGGATACAAATAAAATTGTCAGCATTGAGAAAAAAGAAAAAATAACTGTCAAAAAAAGAAGGATGGTAACAACCTACCCTACGTGTCTGCTTGTGGGCAAAATTCACTGTCATATGAAGAAACCTTGTAGTTGGAGAAGGATTCCTATCAAGGAACCGTATCTTTGAAGGAGAGTACATTAACAAAAAAATGTTACATCAAAATGACGTGTCATAATAAAGGGGCCTACCTGGAGTTTAGATCCTAAAGAAGTGGCCCAGTCCGGTGTGGTATCTCTCCTCTACAAACGCCAATCACTGGTAAAAATACAAAGTGTTGCTCAAATGAAAATTTACCTTTAAAGACATGAGGTGTCTGGCAAAACAGGAAAAAGTTTGGTTAATTAAACATTATGGCCCGTAGAGCAGTTACAGAACCAGGGTCTGAGGACTGCCTCTAGTTGTATATTGAATTAAAGCAAGTTTTATACATTTCTCTGGGTGCAAAAAAGTCATAAAAAAACATTTCCTCCTTGGTAAAAAATGCAAGCGGTTGTCAAGGATTCATAAATACAATTACAGATTGGGAATGCATGTGGGCTTCGACCTGGTGTGGACACAATGTGGGCCAACGAGTACGTGTCCAGATGTCCGGCTTGAGGGGCACGTGGTCACTGCTTGCGCTGTGTGTCCTGTGTCCTGACTGGCTAAGTGTACCTAACTACATATGGCATCTAACTTTATGATGTTTGTGGAATGCACACATCCCTCTGGCCATGTGTATTATATTCTGGTGTTCTATTGGTGCCAGTGTGATATATTGTGGATCACTGTAGTGTTGTTTCCTATCTGTAATCTGATCTAAGTTTTCATGTTTGTGCGATTGCGACAGGTAAAATGCTTTTGTACATTTGACCCTATGTGTGGAGGTTTTAGTCAATTACAGAATTTGAGAAAGTTAAGGAGCCTGATATGGCATTCAAAATGTCTGTGAACCAAGTAATCACGTAAGATTTATGTTAAAGGCAAAGGTGGGAGCATAGTCTTTCAACCTAAAATAGATACGTTGTCCCAAAGGAACAGAAGGATCGGATGTGTTGAACGTACATGCCAAATTACATATAGCACTTGATAGATAGAGACCAAATCGTCCCATGTGTATTCTCTTTGTCTAATGTCACACAAGCAAAGCTTAAATACATTAACTGGCAGTCAGCCATGTTGAATTTGTAGTACTGCTGATGAAAGTTTAGGTGATACATGCAAGTCATTCAAACTGACGACGAGTAATTGCACTCCAAAAGGTATACATGAGGCAATATAGAGTGTAGCATATAGCAATGGATTCATTACAATGCAATATAAAATTTGTTAAAAGACACATTTGTACATTTAGCACTGTATACATATGAATTTTCCCTAAAGTAACAATCTTGCCTGTAGTGTTTCATGGATTATACCATAAAGTCTATCAATAACGAAGACAAGCTAAGATAAACTGTTCCATTACTTATATTGAATGGTATTCATGGAATATACACTTTAGGAATTACACTACTAGATACTGATATGATTTGGTCACTTTTCCAATGTTACTACTTATGCGTTGATATATCTGGATAGACATAATAACCATATATTGTGAACGTTATATATATGTATGCATGATTTTACAGCCTTGAAAAAGTCACTCCGTGATGAAACACATTTCGGCTGTTATCCAATATTGAATATATTAAAGATTGCTTGTTCCGATGATTACATTACATTCTTTCTTCAATAAACCATGCAGCTCAATCATCAACACAAAACGTTACTTTATGTACTTTCAATTTGAGTGCGGTGGTAGCTTTGTTGAGGAAATTCCAAGCACTTCAAGGATACTTTTCTGAAATGTCTCCCACATCAAAAAGGTACTAGGTATAAAGAATTGCCACCCAGACCCACTCTTCAATTGTCTTTCTGGGTCTGTGGAAGGACTCTTAGAGGACTTCCTGCTGCTGTGGCCTGCTGTGTATTTCAGAGAACTGATCTGCTGCACCTGGAATGCCTGATGTGCTGCCTGGAGTCTACCTTGAACCCTCAGAGGCCTGTCCTGTTGCTTGAATGTCGTTTCTCCATCTGAACCCAGGACTAACAGAGTGACTTCAGGGGCTAGGTTGCTGGCCTCCTGTTTAGAGCCACAAAGACATCTCCGGTGCCCTCCATCTTTAACCCGCATCTGGACCCAAGCTGAGTGAGTCCTAACCCCTAAGTGGTAGCTTGATCCTTGGTGTTGCTGTTAAAGGTTCCCAGTTAGCCTTTGGAACTTTTTGTCTAAAAACTGCCTGGCCAACCTGCTTGTCGGTCAGACCGAGATGCCTCACCGGTCGTCCTGACTTCGTGGCTGTGCCCGCTATGTTCTTTTCCGCTCTATGCAGCGGTTCTTCAACAAAGGGGTATATAGCCTCCTGAAACTCTTGTCAGCTACAATCTCCTGCCTCGTCCTGCTTCAACTTCCATAAAAGTGACTAAGTCTGTACATATAAATCTTCATCGCAACCCATCACTTTATCCAGCAGCTCCCAAAGATGATGCTACTTCCTTAAGTTGGAAGGTAAGCACTGACCAGGCCCAATCCACTTCACCCTTTCCCCAATGCTTTCTGCCACATTTTTTGACGTGGGCCTGGTCTTACACAACTAGATGTTGCAAAATCTTCAAGTGGATCCCAGACGACTGCTGCAAGATAGTCACCCACACTCTAGTCAAAAGCAAGCTCGACTGCAGCAATGCACTCTACGCCGGCACCAAGACAAAAAAAATCAACTTATCCAGAACGCTGCTAGACTCGTCCTGAACCTCCCCGCCAGGAACACATATCCCAACGTGTAAGACTCCTCCATTGGCTCCTGGTGGAGAAGCGAATCAACTTCAAACTACTCACCAATGCCTACAAGGTCCTTCCCGACATCAGATCGGCCTACCTGAATCATCGCATCTCTTTCCATAACCCCACCAGACCCCTCCAATCTGCCCAGAAGGCATTAGCCATTATTTCACGCATCCAGAAATCCACCACAAGGAAGATCTTTTACATACCTCGCAGCCAAGAGGTGGAACAACCTAGCCACGCACCTCAGACAAAGCCCATCACTCACCATTTTCAGGAAGAACTTTATAAACTGATTGATTGACCCTTTAGCCCGCAAGCGCCGGCTGACAAGATCCATCATCAAGCTATCTGTGGCCCAGCTATGTACACTGTGTACACCACCTCTGCCTTCAATATTTCCTCCACTTTTTTTTATTGTGGGCCAGGTCCGACAGTGGCTTAGTATATCATTTACCTACCCATTAAGAAGATTTTACTAAAGGGAACAAACAACCAATAGATTTGTAAGTAAAGGTCTCATTTACTTTCTTGTGGAGTGCTTCATCATTGGCCAGTCCGCCCCCTACTATGAATGAGGTGTAGGGCCTTCATCAGGGCAACACAGGTACCCCTACAGATCATCCTGCATCCATGTATGTGCATTTCCAACCAAATCCTTTTAGTTATGTGTTACCATCTGTAAAGTATTCTGGGAACAGTAACGACATACTAAGCTGCTGTATCTTTTTGTGGTTGTGAGTTAGCTACGGAGCGTATACAGCAGTATAAAAACCTCTATATCTCTTTTTTGTGTGATATTAATATCCTCCTTCACCCAGGGTGCAATGTTCTCTGTTAGCTAAACTGCACTGTGAGCAATACTATGCCACTGGAACCAAGTTATACCCAACTGATGAGCCCTAAGAAGGACAAAACTGGTCTTGTGTTGCTTGTGCTCCAAGTCAGTGAGGACCTGGCTTGGTAGTTTAGGCTGGACTGATCCTACTGAAGCAGGGTCTAGACTAATTTGCATATGGCTGGGTTCAAACTGAGGTGGCATTGTGAACAAAATAATAATGAACTGAAATGTGGCCATGAGTATTTACGAATTCAAGCATTCCAGTCATCACTTTTTCATATACTTTAATGCAATATCCTAAATGGGAGGGGTGTGTCCAGAAGTCGATCCTGTACACACTGGGCCATTGGAAATGAGCTATACCTGACTGATGAGCCCTAATAATATCAAAGCTGATTTAGGGTTTCAGGGAGGTTCAATCATTCCGCCATCACGTTTTTAAATACTTCAGCACTATATTATGAGGCCTGTATCTATTCTGGCAGAGTCCTCTCCTACCTGTGAGCAATTACCAGCCTGAGCACAATGGTAATCTAAAAGGCTCAGTCCACATATGTGTGCAAATGCGTGCACATGTAACCAGCCCTGTGCCCCTTACTATAGCTGCACTGCAGAGGCTCCATCTTGAAAGGCAGACATTGGTGCTTGGAATTACCATAAAATAACTATGAGTGAGACTCAGGTAGGCAGACTCACCCACAGTAATGGTCTAAAATATGTGGGATCAATAGCATAAAACTGGGTGGACTAAGTGGTTGGAATTAATTTTTTTAGATCATCCTTTCATACAGTGTAGACACTGTTAGTAATAGATGATGTTGAAAGCTGGACAGTAACTTAACTGAGAAATCCAGAGTGTATCTGTTGTAATGTTCAGAGCAACTGAGTACGCAGAGGTTGGTAGCAACTCTGTGAGCACTTCAGAAAGCTTCAGCAGCTGCACTTTCTTATCAGAAGAAAGTCACAGGAGCCTTACTATGGGGACCCCAAATACTAGAGATACTAGAAATATGTTGAAAAGTCCCATCCACTCCATTTTAAAGAAAAGCCTGTATTTAAATTGGGCAAGGGGGTTTAAAATATGTTAAAAATATTTCTGAAAGTCCTGAAACCTTTTTCTAACATTCCTTTGAGACAGGTATAGAACGTTTGTTTTCAGAAAGCTCTGGGCATTTTCTGTTAAAAATGTCCTGTTTTCCTTTCAACACTATAGAAAACGCTTCTAACTATGCCTGCTTATATTGCATCACAGCTGCAGTCTTTTGCTTGACAGTATCGTCACTTTGCTCCAGAATTCCAGTGTTCCTCTAGTGCTAGAGATTAGTCAATTGTGACTATTCAACAATGCGCCAAATTTACAAAGTGTTGCAATGCATGCATTGCTCCACTTTGTAGCCCTTTGCAGCCCTTTGCACTACATTATGCCTGCACCAGGGATAATGTATGTAAAGTGGGCTGAAAAAACAGCATAATCTTTTTCTGCACCTTTAACGCCTGCTCAGAGCAGGCATGAAAAGGAGGCACACAATTGCTTACAATGGACTTCAATTTGCTTTGCAGGATTAGCATCAACATTTTTTATGATAATCCTGGAAAGCTCTGAACTAGCATCACAAATTCTGACGCTAATTCTCTAGCTACCGCCACGGTGAGCAGTATCTTAGATATTGCGCATACATAGAAGTGCTAGGAGGGCGCTAAATGGCACAAGAAAAATGGCCCTGCACTGGGTGCAGCACCACTTTTCTTAAATCTAGCCCTTTCTTTGTTAGCTTATTTCTGGGCCTGATCCATCAGGTTTTTTGCCAATGGTATTTTCCTCTTAACAAGGATTCCTTTTCACAGGCACTCCACTCCCTCACATTCCGTTTGTGTGTAGGGTGACAAATGTTTGATGTATCAATGATTAGTCAATTTTATTGCTTACCTAAACTTTCAGTATTAACTTGCAATGTTAAGAGTTGTCATGATAAGATGTCTATCTATAAAGAGGGCACAGCATGTGGGCTTCACTATAATATCATTAAGTCTCCGTCAAACAAGACCCAATGAACAGTCGTGAGCATAAAGGTGACTTTCTGGGTTTATTGGTATTAACAATCTATTGCACACGTCACACACCTGACCTCAAACTCGCAATAAAATTGACATATAGAACAACATCGCTGCTGTCATGTCTTCATATTGACTGAACATATTTGGAAATTGGCAATTGAAATACAAGGGGAAGTAAAGTAAACATACTAAGAGTAGTTACTTTAAAATGATTTCAGCTATTCAAGTCTGCAAAGCAGCAACATTTACTAAGCAGAAAGCATTGTATTTGGTACAAGACACTTACCTGCACATTTTCACTAAGCCTCTCTTTTCCTGATTGTGAAGGTGAGGACAGGTGCAGGGCAATGATAAATGGTTAAGTGTCTTCTCGAGACCTCAGGGGACAAGTCATCAAGAGGGGCAGACGTTGCACCATGACACCAATGTTGGTCCCAGTGCTGTTATCAATTAGATGGCTACTCCTAGTAACTAATGAGTCACTGGAGACAAACTAATTTCTTATCATTGATTTGAAATGCCACTTGTCCCTTAGGAAATCAAGGCAGTTAGTGAGTACAAAACAAATCTACTGAAATGCCACTATTGACAGTTTCATAAGCTTTGGTAAAGCAAAGGAATAAATATTTACATGCATAGATATAGGAATCAACTACTGCCATGTATTTCTTATGTTCTTAATTCCTGACCATTATCATGTCTCCTTTTTGGACTCCTTCTCTGGGCTCATCCCTTTCGGCTTACAAATCCTCCTCAGATATGTCATACTGAGGCTCAATGATTGTTAAATTCTCTTCTATGTATTCAAAGTCACAGGAGCAAAGTTGGAGTAAAATAACTTACAAAATCCCCAAAAATGGCCAAGCAAAAATCAGAAATCAATTTAAAAATACAAAGTCAATTTTGATGTCCAGTTAAAAAAGGGAATTTTGAACTTAACTTACATCCCGAGAGGTACTGTAAAACACGAGTCTGGGCCCACTGTACACCAATGTAAGAAACAATCAATATTTGGGGTGGTGGGAACTACACATCTCAATCCTTATCCGGTAAACCTTCAAAGTAACTGAATGATCCTGAAATTCACTTCCTGGTAGCTTTGGCACAGACCATATATGCTTACTGTAAAGATGAGCCAGGTCACAGGTATATAAAGGTTTCTTTATTTCTTGAAGAGAAGGTGCTCAAGAACGACCTACAAGGCACAGGAGCAAATGTCAAACGGCCAGTGTAAACGCACCTACCCAAACCTACATTCTAACAACATTTCAAGCACATACATTCTGAAAACCTTGTATAATTCTCAAAGCAACATAAAACCCAACACTTACCTTAGAGCAATGTGTAAAGTATTCACGCAGCACCAAAACAGTAATAAAGTAAAAATGCAAACTAACAAAAATTCCAAACGGAATTAGAAAGAGTACAATTTAATGAAAAAATTAGACCAAAATTATACAAATCCAATAAGGGAAGCTGAAGATATGAATGTTAAAACATTTATGTAGGAATAAGGCCAAGAGCCATACTGTGCCAATGATAGTCAATGGTTGTGGTTGACTAGGACTTAGGCACGCTTTGTTGCTGACCACAATTGAGAATGGGTCCAATAAAGCAACCAGGTTCCTCCTCATCAAAAAGTTTAACTTCTGACCTTATTCCTTTGAGTCCCAATCACCATAGGTTTACACTACTAAGACCTTACAATATCTTAGAAGAAACAATTAGAGACTCACAGGATGTCAAGTAGGGGTGAGAGTAACTGTAGCATAATCATGCACCATTATCTCAAAAATTAGCAAGATTACACTGCGTTACGCTACAAGAGTGAGTCAGCATTTAGCAGTTTATCTTTGGTGTAAAAAAAACCCTTGTGTCCAAATTGTGAGACACGATGCATTTTTGCACTAAGAAATGGCATTACATGGAACATAATGTGAATAGCAGTGTGAGCCACTTTCGCTCTTGAGGTAGAAATTCCCCTCAACTTATTACAATCGGCATTTAGAACAAGTGTCTTAGCAGAAATTGAACCCTCTCATTTAAAATGGATGAGCAGATGCATTGGATGCTTAGAAAATAGCACTAGATGTAAGTACTTTAGCGGCAGATTTAAGAGCCCATAGTGCCACCTTAGGGCTGCCATAGCGTAATTTTTGTTACCCTAAAGTGGCATTTTCCCCATGCCATATTTACAAAGTGGCACAATATATGCATTGGGCCACTTTGTAAACCCGTGCAACACATTATGCCTGCACCAGGCATAACATATGCAAGGGGTTTGTTGCCCCATTAGAGGGACAGAAAAAATGGAACATGGAAATCTAAGACATTTCCTTGCACCATTTTTCGTTACTTTTAATGCCTGCTCAGAGCAGGTGTTAAATGGGGGCTTCAGTTATTTATAATTAGCCCCTAAGTACTCTGCAGGAGTAGAGACAACATTTTGGCACTACTCCTGCAGAGTACATCAATAGTGTAAAAAAAAGGACGCTATTGCCCCCTTCTCTGCACCATGGTGCGCCGTATTTTAAAGTACTTAGGGCCATATGTACGAACACATTTTCCCATTGACACAAAATCGGAAAAACCCTTTGCTACATCTGGCCCTTAGTGTTTGTTCTTGTAAAATAGCTTTCACCAGTTCTGATGATGAATCTTCTTTGATTTTAGCCCAGGGGCATTTTTCTATGTTTAGAATTCCAATGTGGATTTGTGCATTTATAGGCTGAGTGAAGGAGAATTCAAACTTTTTTATCTTCTCTACAATGGAGCAGGGAAACTCCTCAGAGGATTCTATGAAGCCGCTGCAAAGGAACTTTTAGCTTTTAAAGGGTGTTTTTGTTTTTTTGGGATTTTATGCTTAGTCTACTTAATTTGTTATGTGTTAAGATTAGTCTAGTTAATTTTTTATGTGTTAAGATTTCACGTTAACCCCTTCCCCGCCATGGAGATAATGGTTATGTCCGGTGGCTCGGCGCTGAGGCCCTGACCACCCGCCCCCCCAGGTCAGGGCTGGAAGGGGAATCTCTTCTCCTTCCAGCCCGCCCCCTCCAATGACATCAACTTTCCATTACACACTGACATCATCAGAGGGTGCCCGATGCGCTGGAAGCCATTTACTTTCCAGTGCATCGTTCAAGGAGGAGGTGAGTTTCTACTTGGGCTGGGGGGGGCAGGGGTTGCTAGAAAAGAGTCATTGGGGGAAAGGAATGGGTTTTCTTTTCCCTTGATGTCTCTTTCAGCATTCCTGCTGCCCCAGAGGGGGCAGAAGCCCCCAAGACCTCAGGGATTTTTTTTCTTTCCTTTGTTTTTTTGTGTTTGGGGGTATGCCCTTAGGCAAGGGTCCCCCCACCCAAATGGGGCAAAGAACTGTTGGGCAGCTCTGTCCATTGGCATATTTTTTTTTTAGGCCCGTCTGCCCCCATGGGGGGCAGAATCCACTTAGCGCCAGGGATCTTGTAAGTGTGTGTGCTTTGTGTGGGGCGGTGGCCCAAATGGGGCAATATATTTTATGAGATGGGCCTATTATTTTTAGACTCATCTGGCCCCAAAGATGGCACAAGCCACCAAGCTGCCATGGATTTTCTTAGGTTAGTTTTTTTTTCTGGGGGTGGCCCCTTGGGCAAGGGATTCAGCACAGTACTGGTGGCCATTTCTGCCCCTTTGGCAGATCGGCCTAACTTTTTTAGGCCTGTCTGCCCCCAAGGGGGGCAGATACCACTAGATAACAGAGACAATTTCTAAATGTTTGTTAATCCACTTGAAGAAGTATTTGCATTTGTGATTATAACATGTTATTTCTCCTTTTTGTTCTAGGTCAAAGCTTTTGCTTTTTTTGCTGTGGCTTGTTGACGTTTTGGCAGTGATTGACCTGTGGTTTGCGTAGTTGCATGTTTTAGTTAAGTAAAATCAAATTACTCCATATGACTATTGTTACCAAGCATGAATGACATTTTGTATGTGGTATACTAAATGCAGGATTGTGTGTGAAATTGTTATTAGATTAGTTCACAATGGATATTTGTGTTGTCTTGTGTGTAATTTTCTTTTTTTTTTATTTCTAGTGGTATATCATTGGTGATTGATGTGGCTGTGCAGAGTAGTTGCTGGTGAGTCTTGCTTTTTCAGGCAAGTGAGTGGTATAGTTTTTGAGTTTATAACTCTTAGGGGGTCATTCTGACCCCTGGCGGTCACCGACCACGGGAGCACCGCCAACAGGCTGGCGGTGCTCCCTCGAGCATTCTGACCGCGGCGGTTCAGCTGCGGTCAGAAACGGAAAGTCGGCGGTCTCCCGCCGACTTTCCGCTGCTCGGGTGAATCCTCCATGGCTGCGGAGCACGCTCCGCAGCCATGGGGATTCTGACACCCCCTACCGCCATCCTGTTCCTGGCGGGTCTCCCGCCAGGAACAGGATGGCCGTAGGGGGTGCCGCGGGGCCCCTGGGGGCCCCTGCAGTGCCCATGCCAATGGCATGGGCACTGCAGGGGCCCCCATAAGAGGGCCCCACAAAGTATTTCAGTGTCTGCAAAGCAGACACTGAAATACGCGACGGGTGCAACAGCACCCGTCGCACCTTCCCACTACGCCGGCTCCATTCGGAGCCAGCGTCCTCGTGGGAAGGTAGATTTGCCCTGGGCTGGCGGGCGGCCTTTTGGCGGCCGCCCGCCAGCCCAGGGCAAATCTCAAAATACCGTCCGCGGTCATGCGACCGCGGAGCGGTATTTTGTCGGGGGTAGACTGGCGGGCGGCCTCCGCCGCCCGCCGGTCTCGGAATCACCCTCTTAGTGATAAAGCCACACTTTTTTTTATTACTTATCTTACAGTGCTGGCTGTTGGTGATTCATTTGTCCAGTTACTTTTCACAGGAAGGATCATGGCTGGATGTAGGATGACCGCTCAGCAGGTTGTTGGTGTGCTTTTTGAGTCATCTTCTGACCATGATTTTGAGACTGACTCTGCATCTGAGGCAGAGGTTCTAGAAAGTGAATTTTCTGTCAGAGAGGAACATCTGATGATTATGCCACTCTCAGTGCTGATGAAATGCCTGTTTTAGAGGAGGACACTGATGTGCCAATGGTGTAGCAGCCAGCGACTGAAAGGCTTCCCATTGGAAGACCTGAATTCTGGGTTGCCCCAAACATGAAGCAGCCACAGGTGCCTGCCTTTAATGGTCTCCCATGGTGTAGAGTAAATACAGAAAACGTTTTGCCTATCAATTTCTTTCAGTTGTTTATGGAAAATATATTTTTGAAAGAGAGTGTTGAGCAGACTAATTTGTATGAGGAGCAGGTGGATTCCCACAAATCTGGAAGAGTTGAAAAAGTTCCTGTGTTTAATTTTTTTGATGAGGCTGTTGAGGAAGCCATCAATGTCTTCATATTGGTCTACTAGTCCCTTGATGGCAACTACTATATTTCCTGCAACCATGAATCATAACCGCTGTGAGCTTCTTCTTCGGATGTTGCATTTTGTTCATAATGCTTTAGCCTTGCCACAAGATCACCCTGATTCTGATCATCTCTTTAAGATTAGACCTGTCCTTGATCATTTTGTAGATCAGTTTTCAGAAATCTATGTTCCAGGCAAAGAAATATCTGTAGATGAGTCTTTGGTCCTGTTCAAGGGTTGTTTGATTTTTAGGCAGCTCATTCCTAGCAAGGGTTTCACGGTATGGAATTAAATTGTATATGCTGTCTGAAAGTAGTGCAGGATACGTTTATAATTTCCAGGTCTACTCTGTAGGGATTCCAGTATTGACCCCCTTGGTTGTCTGCCCACTTTTAGAGTTAGTGAGAAAATTGTGTGGGAACTTGGTAGATGGCTGTTTAACAAAGGTCACCATTTGTATGGACATAACCTCTGCACTGGAATTCAGTTATTCAAGGAATTGTTCAGAGTGGACAATGTTGCTTGTGGCACAATCCGCTTTAACTGGAAAGGCTATCCAAGAGAGCTTGTCTGTAAAAAACTTGAGACGGGACAGTGCAGTGCCTTGCAGAATGATGAGGTGCTAGCTCTGAAATTTGTAGACAGGAGGGTTGTGTTCATGCTAACTACCATCCATGATGAGAGTACTTCACCTGTGGTTTTTTGTGGTCAAGTTGCTGAAGTGCGCAAACATGTGGACATTTTGGACTACAATAGGCACATGGGTGGTGTTGATAGAGTAGGTAAGAGGTTGAAACCTTACACTGCTGCTCGTAAGGCTTATGTTTGGTATAAGAAATTAGCGGTTCACCTGTTCCATTTGGCAACTTTTATTGTTTTTGTTGTGTTTAAGAATAGTTCTCCAGAGTCAAGGATGACATTTGAGAAATTTCAGGAGTCTGTCATAGCGAGCCTTGTTGTGCTCAAACAGGCAAGAGTTCCTAGAGAAGCAGTGGTGGAGGATGTGGCAAGATTGAAAGATTGTCACTTTGCTGAGCACATTCCTCCCACATCCAAAAAATAGTTTCCCGCTAAGAGATGTAGAGTTTGTACTCGAAGAGGTATCCAGAAGGAGACTAGGATGTACTGCCCTGGTTGTCATTCAAAGCCTGGGCTGTGTGTGGGTGGCTGTTTGGGGAGTTACCACACACAGAAGAATTATTGGGAACTACAGTGAGCGTAAACTGCTATTTATATTTTCATATGTTCAGTTTCACGGTTGGCGTTACTTTTATGAATTCGGTTAGAGCTTTTTCTGTTTGTAGTTCTGTACTTATTTCTAATTAGTTAGTGGTTTCTTTGTTGTTTAAAAACAAAAAAAAGGGATGGTGGTGTGCATGGAGTGGTGCTTGGCTGGCGGTCTGCATGTGGTGGCCCTTGGCTGGCAGTGTGCGTGGAGTGACGCTTGGCTGGCGGTGTGCCTAGAGTGGCGCTTGGCTGGGGGTGTGCATGGGGTGGCGCTTGGCTGGCGGTGTGCATGGGGTGGCGCTGGGGTGGCGCTTGGCTGGGGGTGTGCATGGCGGTGTGCATGGGGTGGCACTTAGTTGGCGGTGTGCATGGGGTGGCGCTTGGCTGGCGGTGAGTGTAGAGTGGCGCTTGCCTGGCGGTGTGCGTGGAGTGGCACTTGGCTGGCAGTGTGCGTGCAGTGGCACTTGGCTGGCAGTGCCAGACAAATGCCAGTCCACACACTCCTATCAGCTGGTGTGGCTGCTGCATCAGGCATGTGGGCGTATGAAAGTGATGGGCCCTTGAATGGCGCTGTTTGTTGATGCGAGTGTTGTAATGTGCTGGGCGTGCGGGCTGGCAGCGTGAATGGTCTTGTGCATGTCATCTATGAAAGGTGTGTGAATGGACTGTAAAGCAGTTGGTGCCTTGACGCGGCTTTACAGCTCATGAGGTGTGAGTCATTGGTTCAGTTTTTTGGCCTTTCAGGTATTAACAGTGCATTTCATTTTTGTGAAATCTCCTGTTAATAAAATTTGATCTTCTGAACCCTCACTCACCCTCGTGCCAAATCCAACCAGCATGTGTGGTAAAAATGACAAAACTTGCTCCGCTGCAGTCAGGCATCACAGGTCACCCGTGACATTCTAGATGTCTCGGGTGGGACCCCGATGATGAAGCATGCCATTAACTTGGTTGGTGGATGAGGGGTCTTTTTAACACAACTTAAGTGTGTTTCTTTTCACAATTTAAGTGTTTGGAACATCACAGAAGGATGTGGATACGTCAAAATGATCTATTACAAAACTACCTTTTTTTCCAGGGAAGGGGGTGGCACCTGCGTTTTTGGTCCCCGGTGCTGCAGTCATCTAGGGAAACCTACCAAACACGGTTATTTTTGAAAACTAGACACCTGGAGGAGTCCAGGGAGGTGTGGCTCTGCCAACCTCAAAATGTGCTTAAAAAAGCATATTTTCTTCACTTTTCTTTGTAGGTTCACCGTCCCAGCACAAATTTCCTACCACCCAGCAATCCCCTCAGTCTCCCAAGTAGAAAGATATCTCACTTGTGTGGGTCCCCAAAGCAGAGTCAGCCTAAAAATGTATAAAAGAAAAAAATGTGCTTAGGAACTCGCTGTGCTGTCACCACAATCTATACTGATTTTTGGCCTTTTTCTTTTGCAGCCACCTGGGCCACCCACACAAGTGATGTATCATTTTTATCAGCAGACCGATGGGAACATTGAGTGATAGAATGTTTGTAGAGGCATAGTGTTCCTACAAAGAAAAGTTTCGAAAATGTGATTTTTTTTGCAATATTTGAGGTTTGCAGAGGAGCCTGGGTAAGAAAATGTTGGGGGATCCATGCAAGCCACACCTCCCTGGACTCCTTTGGGTGTCTAGCTTTAAAAAATGTCTGGGTTTGGTAGGTTTCCCTAGATGACTGCTGCACCTGGACCCATAAACTCAGGTACCCCCCCCCCTTGCAAAAACATTGTTTTGTAGTAGATCATTTTGATGTGTCCACGTTGTGTTTTGGGGCATTTCCTGTTGTGGGCACTAGGCCTACACACACAAGTGAGATACCATTTTTATCGAGGGGCTTGAGGGAACGCTGGGTGGAAGGAACGTTGTGGCTCCTCTCAGATTCGAGAACTTTCTGTCACCGAAATGTGAGGAAAAAGTGATTTTTTTGGCCAAATTTTGAGGTTTGCGAAGGATTCTGGGTAACAGAATCTGATGAGAGCCCCACAAGTCACGCCATCTTGGATTACCCCAGGTGTCTAGTTTTAAAAAATGCACAGGTTTGATATGTGTACCTAGGTGCCGGCTGAGCTAGAGGCCAAAATCCACTGAAGACACTTTGTAAAAAAACAGCTCTGGTTTCTTTGGGAAAATGTGATGTGTCCATGTTGTGTTTTGGGGCATTTCCTGTTGTGGGCACTAGGCCTACCCACACAAGTGAGGAACCATTTTTATCAGGAGACATGAGGAAGTGCTGGGTGGAAGCAAATTTGTGGCTCCTCTCAGATGCCAGAACTTTGTGTCACCGAAATGTGAGGGAAAAGTGTTATTTTGGTCAAATTTTGAGGTTTGCAAAGGATTCTGGGTAACAGAACCTGGTGAGAGCCCCACAAGTCACGTCATCTTGGATTCTTCTAGGTGTCTAGTTTTGAAAAATGTACCAGTTTGGTAAGTTTCCCTAGGTGTCGGCTGAGCTAGAGGCCCAAATCCACAGCTAGGCACTTTGCAAAAAACAGCTGTTTTCTTTGGGAAAATGTGATGTGTCCTCGTTGTGTTTTGGGCCATTTCCTGTCACGGGCACTAGGCCTACCCACACAAGTGAGGTACCATTTTTATTGGGAGACTTGGGGGAACGCTGGGTGGAAGGAAAGTTGTGGCTCCTCTCAGATTCAAGAACTTTCTGTCACTGAAATGTGAGGAAAAAGTGTTTTTTGGGGCCATATTTCGAGGTTTGCATAGGATTTAGAGTAACAGAAACTGGTTAGAGCCCCACAATTCACCCCATCTTGGATTCCCCTAAGTGTCTAGTTTTACAAAATGCACAGGTTTGGTAGGTTTCTCTAGGTGCCGACTGAACTATCCAGCTGTGGCAGACCATTGTGAACAAGGTCAATGCAGTGGGACACCATCCACGCACCAGGGATGACATCCGGAAGAGATGGACCGACCTGCGGGGGAAGGTCCAGGGCATGGCATCAAGGCACCACATCGCAGTGCAGAAGACTGGGGGAGGACCGCCACCAACACCACCCGACTACACTGACTGGGAGGAAAAGGTGCTGGCCATCCTGCACCCAGAGGGACTCACTGGAGGAATGGACTTGGGTAAGTGATCTACAATTATCCCATATCCACCACACCTATAATGCATCCACCACCCCACCCCACCAGGACATACACCCCACCCAGCCATTAGCCACTTCATTTAGCCCCCTGCATGACCACAAACCCACTAACAGGCCCACATCCCTCCCCCATGCACAGTCACCCACCCCTGCATGTACCCACAATGGCACAACACCCCCCACCACAATGCAACCCCACAGTGGCGCAAAATGCAATGTCAACCTCACAAAGGCACCCTGGCAGGCCACTGAAAAGAACACCAGCACAAAATAGCCCAGTCCTGTACACCCAATGGTTCATGTAGATGTAACAGACATGTCTATGTCCCCCAACAGGCACCACCACCCATGCCACCCTCACGGACAGGACAAGGAGTGCCAGTGCCCCCCCTGGATACAGAGGCACCTCACAGGACACAGGTGATGGATCCCTGGACACAGATGAGCAGGCGGGCCCCTCACACAGTCCTGGACTCTCACCATGCAGCAGTCCCACCCAGGAAACCACGGTCACCCCTACCACCCAGTCAAGACCAGCAGCCCAGGGCAGGCGTACCCACACCAGTTTAACCGGAGCACAGACTGGTGGAACACAGGTACAGAGGCCACAGTCTCCCACTCCCAACATGCAGGAAGGCGAGGGTCCCAGTACAAGTGGTACTGCTAGACCTGTGCAGGGGACACAGGCACAGGGGGCTAGGGCAAGTGCAAGGGTTGCAGTGGGGGAGGGGGGAGGCCACAGGATGGATGCAGTAGCCCAGGACGTGATCTCCGAGGTAATGGGGGCCTACCAACATACCCATGACAGGTTGGCACAGATTGTGTCCACCCTGGAGCACAGTCAAAGGATGCAGCAGGAACAACACCAACAGGCCACAGAGCAATGGAAAGAGCACAATGCCACAATGGCCACCATAGCAGGAGCACTGCTGCAGCTGGTCAAACACCAGTCTGACACCCACACAGGAGGCCCCCAAAACAGCACCGGACAACCAGCATCAGATCACCCCAGCAGCAGGAGAACCATCCCAGGAACTACCCACACCGGAAACACAAGGTCCTACTATGCCATCCCATGAAGCCCAACAGCAGGCGCCCAAACGGACCCACAGGCCACATTATGGCACTGGAACCCCAGCTAAGAACAAGGCCCCCTCCAACAATTAACTCTGCAACAATTCACTCACTACAACCAATAAAACACTTTTCACACCAGAAATACTTTTGCTTGTGTAAAATTGTGAAACAAGTGGAGTATGGATGCAACTGGCAGAGAACAACGTTATTGTTGAATCTGTGCATGATGTGAGTCCTGTGTGCCCATATGGTGGCAAGGGGGAAATGTGTGTATTTTCAGTCAGTACCATGCAGAAGTGGGCCATGTTTCGCCTATCAGTACCAACTCCCCCATATGACTGATCACGCTGACAGTAGTAGTCACTAACACCAATGACAGGCCTAAGTCCCACACAGTTACTGGAAGTAGAGTTGTATCAGTTGGTTCCTGGAATTGACATCTTTCCCCTTCCTCATCATCACCATCACTTTCCTCACCTCTCTGAGGTAGCTGATCAGGACATATAGCACCCTCCACCTCCAGGAGGGGGATAGAATGTCTCACTGCCACGTTGTGCAGCATGCAGCAGGCCACCACTATTCTACACACCTTATCAGGCCCATAGGCCAGTGAACCCCCAGAGATATGTAAGCACCTGAATCTAGACTTCAGGAGACCTATAGTTCACTCTAATAACCCTTCTAGTACGTCCATGGGCCTCATTGTAATTCCTCTTTCCATCTGTCATGGGATTCCTCACTAGTGTCAGGAGCCAACGCAAGTTTGGATAGCCAGAATCACCTAGAAAATGGTGCAATACAGAGTAGTCATTGGTATGACCCTTAGTCAGACAGGCTGTTTTCTACAATGTGTCAGTTACCGACAGCCACACTGACCTATGATCCACCCTCTGTCCTCTTGGAGTTGTTCTATCTTCTATGGTACACTACTGTTCCTCAACACAAAGGAATCACGGACTGAACCTGGGAACATGGCATTCACATGCGAAATGTACTGGTCTGCAGTACATACCAATTGGATGTTCATGGAGTGAAAGTTCTTCCTGTTTCTGTACACCTGTTCACTCACTCTTCATGGGGATGATAGGTATGTGGGTGCCATCTATGGCACCTATCACATGGGGTATGTTGGCAAAGGCATAGAATTAAGACTTGATGGCAGGTAGGTCAGCACTTTGGGGAAACCTCACATAGGACTGCAGATGTCGGACAAATGCATTCAGAAATCTCGTCAGTACCATGCTGAACATTGGCTGTGAAAAACCAGCACCCATGCCCACTGTCATTTGAAATGAGCTCGTGCCCAGGAAATGGAGAGCACCTGCACTTCAGTTGGAATGGCATGCTGATTACGATTTCCAGGAGGTAATGCAGGATCCAGTAATGCACAAAGGTCCTGAATAGTTGCACATGTGAGTCTGTAAGTTATTATGATCTGACGCTCCACCATGGTCCCCATATCCACAAGTGGTCTGTACACCGGTGGTGCCCTTCGTCACCACAAGGGTCGGTACCTACGAGGGGTTACAAAAAGGAGTGATGAAGACACATACATAGGCACACTTGTCATCATTTGTGCACTGCATTGTTCATTGTAGTGTCTGAACAATAACTGCTACCCGTCAGATATACATGTACATCAGAAGGAGGGAACAGAGTAATTCATGTGTGCTTCTGTACTGGATGGACAGAGGCCTAGGTGCTTCATGTGGCTAATAGGGCCTGCATTGTGAGTAGTAATAAATACTAGATGGGTACATGATGGCAAATGTCTGCCCACTGCAGATCTGCCGCTTCGTTGTGGAAGTGACCTCATACCGCTGGCGGTTGACGTCAGAGCGTTAGGCGGTGTTTCCCGCTGTTCGCACCCTCATTGGCCACGGAACGTACGCACGTTCGTCATTGTTTGATCACTTGACTCCCTGATCTCATGCGGACAAGTATTCCACTCTGTGTACTGCTGTGGCCTGCCTCTGGCTATGGGTGTGCCTCGTGTTGGAGGGGAAAGGGCCCCGGCCTTCACCCAGGAGGAACTGGAGAAGCTAGTTGTCGGGATCCTGCCCCTGTACGCGAAACTGTACAGACGGCCAGAGGTACAGGTGAGTCTGGGTTTGGGGGGCACTGTGTGTGTGTAATGGATGGTGTTGATTGGACATATGTGTGCACCTCTGAGCCTGCATGGGCCATGGTGCATGGCATGCTGTGTGCGGCTGTCCTCTAAGTCTGAGGGTACTGTCCGTCCCATAGTGGACGTATATCCAGCTGTTCCAATCATGCAAGTGCCTGAACTCTGTGTTCCATTTCTGTGTCGCCCTTTTAGGTCAGCGCCCACCAGAAGAGGGCACATTGGCATGCCATTGCCAAGGAGGTGCAGACATTGTGGGTCTAAAACCGGCGGAGCACCCACTGTAGCAAGAGGTGGGAGGACATGCAGCGCTGGGCGCGAAAGATAACTGAAGCCCAGATGGGGAAGTCCTCCCAACAGTATTCAGGTCACTAGTGAGGGGCATGGCCATGGGCATAGTGAATGGTGCTGCCCATGGGTGTGCCTCCTGGGTGGGTGTACGTTTGGCCATTGTGTACCTGCTTTCAGCTATTTACAAGTGTCTCTCCTGTTTTTTCTCGCCATCCCTGCTCTCTTGTGTTGGTTTGGTACAGCATCAACATCAGGCGAGGGAGCTGAGGCACTGGCAAGTGGGGAAGCAGCAGTCCACAGATCCTCTGAGGCAGAGACAACGGACGCCCAGGGGACCAGTGGGTGGGAGGGCGAGGGGAGTTCCACAGGGGAGGCTACTACCACAGGTTGTAGTGACTCCAATACCTCCTCCGATGGGGGCTCCCCGGCAGTGGCGGACCCTAGTGGCCACACCACTACTGTGACATCTTCCGCCACCCCCCATTCCATCACTGCCCTCCCTTCTGCTCCCCACTGAGTTGCCTGTGCCCGCCCACCCAGAAAGGTGGGTGTCTCCTTTGCCCCAGGCACCTCCTCCCCTGCCCCAGTCAGCCCTTCTGCCCTCACAGAAGAGGCTATCGACCTCCTGAGAACCATCTCTGTAGGGCAGACAACCATTGTCAATGCCATCCAGGGGCTAGCATCAGAGGTGCAGCAGACAAATGCCTATCTGGATGGAATTCACGGTGCCGTGTCAGCCCTACAGAGATCTTTGCAGGCTCTGGCCTCCTCTTTGATGGCAGCCAGTTTCCATGGCCATTCCGTCCCCCCTCCAACTTCCTCTACCCCTTCCAGCACCCCACTCCCTTCACCCGTCCAAGACACACTTTGAGACACCCAGTCAAGCACATCAACACACAAGAAACACACCTCAAAACACAAGCACCACACCTCCCACCACAGGCAATCACACAGCCAACAGACACCTGCACACACAACAACTTCCACTTACCCCAGTGTGCCCACCTCTTCCGCCTCTCTGTCTGTCCCCTCTAAATGCACACCCTCATGCACTGCACCTTCACACACTGTTGCTGCACCTCTTCCTGCACTCACCACAATAGTAGACAGCCATACATGCAACCCATACACCACACCTGCACTCACCACCACTACTGTAGTGAACACATGCAGCACACTCACCAGATTTGTAGACACACACCAAACATACATCCACACTAGCTGTCTGTCTTCTCCCACTGTGTCCACCCCCCGTCCAAAAACACACAAAGGCACCAAGACACCCACACATCAGACATCCACCACACAACAGCATACTGAGCAGTCACCTGCACCCACTATACGCACACCTACACCACATACATCCACTCCCTCTGCCTCCACTCCCACGCCCTCATCCACGCCCACCCCAATTGCTCCAAAGAAACTATTCCTCTCCCATGCTGACCTCTTCCAACCCACTGGCCCTCCCAGTCTTGTCGCCAAACGTGCCCACCTCCTTGCCCTTTCCGCTCCTTCCACATCACAGCCCACCCCGTCCACCCTTCATATTCCCATGGCCCTTCCCCAGATAGGAAAAGGGCCCGGACTGAGCCTAGGCCATCTAGCTCAACTTGTTCCAAACAGCCCCCATCCCCTTCAAAGGCCAAGCCCACCCACCACCTTCCAAAAGAAAGTCAAAGGCCCACCCCCGTTGAAAATTCCCAGCCCCACCACCCCCTTTCCATGAGGTGCCTGGATGCCCACATGGTGCCCCATGAGGTGGAGTATCATGCACTTTTGGGAGTCAGGTTAGAGCTGTTGTGGCCCATTGCAATAGTCGAAACACGGACTGGCCATTGGCCGTGTTTAGACTGTTTGGCTCGTTGAGCTTCATATTAAAGTTTCTGTGTGGCCTGTGTTTGGGCTGCACGCCGTTGAACCCTGGTCTTTTTTTTCATTTGTTATGGGTGTGGGGCATTTGTATGTACTATGGCCATGTTGGATTTGCCTTGTGTCAGGTAAGTACCTCTTGCTGTGGGGTGTATGACTTGTGCTGCTGTGAAGGGTTGAGGGGCATTGCAGGGTGGGTGGCGTGGGTGGGTATGTGACTGTGCCCTTTCCTCCCTTGTTTTGTAGGTTGCAGTACTTACCGTCATCATCTTCGTTGGCGGTCTCTGCCGTGGAGGTATATGGCATGGAGCAGGGCTGGCATGATCTGCAGCTCTCTGTCCATGCTTGCCGCAGCACGTTCTGTGGGACTCCGTGCGTGGTTCCTTATATTTGGGGCATTTCCGCCTGGCTTTGTGTGGCGGTGGTTCCCGCCACGGAACTGGCGGCGGAATGGTTGTTCATTATTTGATGGGCGGGTCGGGCCTTTCCAACAGCCTGTGGGCAGACTCTGCTGTCGTCTGCGGGACTCTTCTCCTGGCAGTGGGTGGTTCGCGGGATGCCTGTGCTTCCTTAGGGTTATTATTTGGCGGTCCGGCCCGCTCCTCTGTTGGAGTCTCTCTCAGTGTTTTAGCAGCCAGATTGCAAGCAATCCGGCTGCTAAAACGCCCACTAGACACCAGGGATTTTTCTTTTTTTATGAAACTGGCATGAGGGAGCGACCCCTTGGGCAAGGGTCGCTCCGAGGGGGGCATTTATTTTAAAGGCCTTTTCTGCCCCGCCCGGGGGCAGATCGGCCTATAATTAGTCCGATTTGCCCCCATGGGGGGCAGAAACCTCTAGACACCAGGGAGCATTTTTTTTTTTTCTCTTTTTGAGGTGGGGAGCCACCCCTTAGGCAAGGGTCGCTTCCCTAGGGGGCAAATTATATTTAGGCCATTTCTGCCCCCCTTGGGGGCAGATTGGCCTATTTTTATGAGGCCAATCTGCCCCCAAGGGGAACAGAAACCACTAGACACCAGGGAGTTTTTTTTTTCCGTGAATTTCACGCAAGGGGAGCAACTCCTTGGGCAAGGGTCGCTCCCAGGGGGGGGGATTTTTTTTAAAGGCATTTTCTGCCCCATCGGCCTATAATTAGGCTGATCTGCCCCCAGGGGGGGCCGAAACCTCTAGGCACCAGGGATTTTTTTGTTTTTTTTTGTTTTGTATTTTTGAGGTGGGGAGCAACCCCTTAGGCAAGGGTTCTCCCCTATGGGGCAAATTATATTTATGCAGAAATGGCCTAAATATAATTTGCCCCATAGGGGAGCAACCCTTGCCTAAGGGGTGGCTCCCCACCTCAAAAATTGGGGGCAGATTGGCCTCATAAAAATAGGCCTATTTTTATGAGGCCAATCTGCCCCCAGGGGGGGGGCAGAAACCTCTATGCGCCAGGGCAAATTTTATTTGTGTTTTTTGTTTGTTTGTTTGTTTTTTTAGAGATGGGGAGCGATCCATTAGGCAAGGGTCGCTCCCCTGGGGGGGCAAATTGTATTTATACCATTATCAGCGGATTTTAGATCAATCTGCCCCCAAGGGGGGCAGAAACAACTAGGCACCGGGGATTTTTTTTGCGCCAATGTCATGCAAGGGGAGCGACCCCGTAGGCAAGGGTGGCTCCCCGAGGGGGGTTGGGGGAGCGGGGGCGGATTTGATTCGGCCATTTCTGCCCCCCCGATCGGCCTATTGTTATTAGGCCGATCTGCCCCCAGGGGGGGCAGAAACCTCTAGGCACTTGAGCAAATCGTTTTTTTTTTTGTTTTTGTTTTTTTTTGTTTGTTTTTTTAGAGATGGGGAGTGACCCATTAGGCAAGGGTCGCTCCCCTGGGGGGCAAATTGTATTTAGACCATTTCTGCCCCCCTTGGGGGCAAATCGGCCGATTTTAGGTCAATCTGCCCCCAAGGGGGGCAGAAACAACTAGGCAACGGGGATCTTTTTTTTTGCGCCAATGTTACGCGGGGGGCAACCCCGTAGGCAAGGGTCGCTCCCCATGGGAGTTTGGGGGAGGCAAACTTATTTTAGGCCATTTCTGCCCCCCCTGGGGCCGGCTGAGCTAGAGGCCAAAATCCACAGTTAGGCACGTTGCAAAAAACACCTCTGTTTTCTGTGAAAAAATGTGATGTGTCCACGTTGTGTTTTGGGCCATTTCCTTTCGTGGGCGCTAGGCCTACCCACACAAGTGAGGTACCATTTTTATTGGGAGACTTGGGGGAACGCTGGGTGGAAGGAAATTTGTGGCTACTCTCAGATTGCAGAACTTTCTGGCACCGAAATGTGAGGAAAATGTGTTTTTTGGGCCAAAGTTTGAGGTTTGCAAAGGATTCTGGGTAACAGAACCTGGTCAGAGCACCACAAGTCACCCCATCTTGGATTCCCCTAGTTCTCTAGATTTCAAAAATGCACAGGTTTGGTAGGTTTCCCTAGGTGCCGGCTGAGCTACAGGCCAAAATCCACAGGTAGGCACTTTGCAAAAAACACCTCTGTTTTCTGTGAAAAGATTTGATGTGTCCACGTTGTGTTTTGAGCCATTTCCTTTCGTGGGTGCTAGGCCTACCCACACAAGTGAGGTACCATTTTTATCAGGAGACTTGGGGGAACATAGAATAGCAAAACAAGTGTTATTGCCCCTTGTCTTTCTCTACATTTTGTCCTTCCAAATGTAAGGCAATGTGTAAAAAAGACGTCTATCCGAGAATGCCCTGTAATTCACATGCTAGTATGGGCACCCCGGAATACAGAGATGTGCAAATAACCACTGCTTCTCAACACCTTATCTTGTGGCCATTTTGGAAATACAAGGGTTTTCTTGATAGCTATTTTTCACTTTTTATATTTCAGCAAATGAATTGGTGCATACCGGTTATAGAATAAAAACCCTGTGCAAGGTGCTGCTCATTTATTGGCTCTGGGTACCTAGAGTTCTTGATGAACCTACAAGCCCTATATATCCCCGCAACCAGAAGCGTCCAGATGACGTTACGGTATATTGCTTTCAAAAATCTGACATCGCAGGAAAAAGTTACAGAGTAAAACGTGGAGAAAAATGGCTGTTTTTTTACCTCAATTTCAATATGTTTTTATTTCAGCTGGTATTGTCTGTAGGAAACACTTGTAGGATGTGCACAAATGCTGAATTTGTAATTTTGTCTACTTTTCAGAAATGTTTAGCTGTCTGGGATCCAGCATTGGTTTCTCATCCATTTTGGTCACTAACTGGAAGGAGGCTGAAAGCACAAAAAATAGTAAAAATGGGGTATGTCCCAGTAAAATGTCAAAATTGTATTGAAAAATTGGGTTTTCCAATTCAAGTCTGCCTGTTCCTGAAAGCTGGGAAGATGGTGATATTGCCACCGCAAACCCTTTGTTGATGCCATTTTCAGGGAAAAAAACACAAACTGCCTTCTGCAGCCCTTTTTCCCATTTTTTTGAAAAAAACTAAATTTTCACTATATTTTGGATCATTTCTTGGGCTCCTTCAGGGGAACCCACAACGTCTGGGTACCTCTAGAATCCATAGGATGTTTGAAAAAAAGGACGCAAATTTGGCGTGGGTAGCTTATGTGAACCAAAAGGTATGAGGGCCTGAGCGTGAACTGCCCGAAATAGCCAAAAAAAGACTTGGCACAGGAGGGGGAAAAGGCCTGGCAGCGAAGGGGGTAAAGACTACCCAAGGTTCCTAGATTTTTGGATCGTAGATAGAGAAGTACAGAGTAAGAGAGGCCAGCAGTTGAAGCCTGTCTCAAATATATAGAGTATGGCCCCTTGACCCATAACACCGCTTAAAAGGATGGACTGCATTAGATTCTAAAACACACAGGATCAATCGCCTGGGCCCATACAGTATGTGAAAAGTACCAAAAGAAGGGATTGTATACCAGAAACAATGTAGTAATCTAGAAATCAAGCCACACGTCTGCTAACAAAATGCAAATGACTGGGGAACGGATGACCAGCAAACACAAAAGCAAATGCAGTATAGAGTAATACATATAGCAGTTGGAAAATAGTGTAGGAAATGTATCATGTGTATCACTAAAACCCATGGCTACTTCCACATGAACAAAAGATGCACTAAAACCTACAGTTTTAGCAACTAGTCTGTAAATCACATAAGCAGCCACTAAAAACCAGTACTATCACCAAAAAACATGCCTCCTAAACATATCTCCTTAGTTCCCTCACCGACTTACCTATATGTCCGCAGACCACTCAGGATAGCCAGACACATAGGCCCTCATTATGACATTGGCAGTAAATCCCACTTACCGCCATGCTGACTGCCACCAACATACCACCGCCACCGCGGATATCTGTTTACCATATTATGACACACACACACACACCAATCCGTCACTATTCAGCCACAGACACAAGTCCGCCACACCAAAGGTTTGTGATAAACTGGTGGTTCCAAAACCCACACTGTTAAGCCAACAGAACAACACCCATCACATTAAGACCCACAAATCACCACGGTGGACATTCAACCGCGCTAAAACATTTGCGGTACATACCATACCGCTGTGCTCACAATACACACACACATATAAAACAACACCACATTGGACAATTCAAACTATACACACCTGACACCCATACACACACCACATCCACACACCCACACCACTATAAAACACACAGCCAAATTACCCACAAATCTTTACAACTACAATTAATTACCACCAGAGAGAGACAACAAGGCCACTCACACAACTAGAGGCACATTTCACTCACACCTATACACCACTCACACACCCCACATCACACACCCAAATACATTACCCTACACACCCTCACCTACACACCTTACACAACACCCATGGCACCACAAAGACATCTCTGATTCACAGAGGAGGAGCTAGGGGTCATGGTGGAGTAAATTAACAGGGTAGAGCCTCAGCTATTTGGAGCACAGGTGCAGCATATATCTATAGCTAGGAAGATGGAGCTATGGTGGAGAATCGTGGGCAGGGTCAACGCTGTGGGACAGCACCCAAGAACCAGGGATTACATCAGGAAGAGGTGGAACGACCTACGGGGGAAGGTATGTTCCATAGCAGCAAGACACCAACTCGCTGTACAGAGAACTGGAGGTGGACCCCCACCTCCTCCCCCACAACCAACAACATGGGAGGAGCAAGTATTGGCAATGATGAATCCTGAGGGCCTGGCCGGAGTAGGAGGAGGACTGGACTCTGGTAAGTCAACTCTTTACTACCATCACCCCCTTACCTGCATGCCATCACATACCCTCAACCTCGCCCTCACTCCCATCATTTCACCACCTCCCACACACCCCACCATCACATCCCACTCATCCCAATGGCAAGCCCTGCATGCCATACCAATGCATGTACACCACTCACTGCCCTGCATGGACACCTATCACCAAAGCAAGCACACTAGAAAGAATCAGCTAGCCCACCACCTACCAACTTACACAAGTGAAAGCTGCCAGGGCAAATACAAAGAAAGAGGGCGAGCCACCGATTCACAATATGTCACAAACAGAAACAATAACACTTTATTTACATCCCCACATGTATCCCAGTCAATGTCACCGGAGAAAGGTGCCAGCCCTATCCAGTCACCCAACTGAAGAGGCCCACAGTGATGACAGCAACTCTGGTCGCCTAGATCTGGATGGCCAACCTGGCCCATCAGGGACCTCTGGACAGTTGATTACCCAGGTCCAGTCACACACCACCACAAAGCCTCCCCCATCTGGAAACACCACTACAGCACCTACCCAGCGTGGCCACACCTCTGACCCCAGGACACGTCAATCAGCAGTGTGTCCACCGCTACAGAGACCACAGGCCACCTTACATACCCAAGACAATCAGGGACCTGGGATCAGTGGCAGTGGGCACACAGTTCAGGGGACAGACGCACAGGACAACAGGGAAACTGGGAGGAGTGCTGTGCACCAGGGAGAGGACAGGCCCAGGGAACCGACTCTCCAGGAGGCACTCACCGAGAGCCTGGGAGCATATCAACATTCCCAGGACACGATGGGCCAGATCCAGGAGAACAGGTGGCTGCAGGAGGGACAATACCAGGGGATCAGGGAGGACTTGCAGGCCATCAACAACACCCTGGTCTCCATTGCAGGGGTGCTGGTGGACATGGCCAACACTATGAGGGAGGCAGTCTCACAACAGCGGGCCCCTGCCACTAGCCAGACATCTTAAATGCCTTCCACCTCCGCTGCCACTAGTGGACAGGAGGCCCCACCACAGGATCAACAGGCCACCACCACCCCTCCCCCGCAGAAGGAGTACCAAACCCGCAAACATTCCCTGCGATCCAGGCAGAGGCCAGAGACTATTGCCAAGACCCCCGCCAGGAAATTAAACTCTCCTGATTGTCACCCTTGTGTCCCACTCAGTCACCCTGTCCACCTTGAGCTGCCATTGCTCCACTTCCTATGTCTCCTATGTCTCCTTGGACAATGCACCTGTGCTACAATTAGACTGGAACAATACCCTGGACTTTCCTCCATCATCACCCCATCCCCTTGCCCCTCTTCTTAGCACTTCAATAAACACCCTTGGAAAAAAAAAAAGTATGGAGTACGTTACATTTCAAAGTATGTATTCACTGAACCAGGTTCAAACATTGCAATTCAATTGTACAGTAATTGTGCACATCGGAAATACCTGTGTTTGGCTGCAGTGATCATACCAGGAGCAATAGTGGGACACCAACATCTGTAAAATGAATTGCCAAAGGGTACAGTAAGTGGGCATAGAAGTAGGAAATAACAGCATGACAGTGCCAAACATATACAAAATATTGACAATGAAATGTGAAGTAACGCTATCTTACCTGTGTGTCATTGGAAGTATTGTTGTATCTGTTGTCCTCATCCTTTGCCTCCTCATCCTCACTGTCCATAGGGTCCACTGCTGCCACGTGGCCATCTCCAGCCTCCTCCTCCTGCAGAAAAGGCACTTGGCGTATCAAGGCAAGGTTGTGCAACATGCAGCATGCCACGATTATCTGACTTCTTGGGTGAGTAACACAGGGATCCACCTGTTAGATGGAGGCACCTGCCTTCTGGAGGCCAAAGGTTCTTTCGATTATCCTTCTTGTTCGCCCATGTGCCTCATTGTTACGTTCTTCTGCCCTTGTCCTGGCATTCCTCACAGGGGTCAGTAGCCATGATAGGTTGGGGTAACCAGAGTCACCTGCAAATATCGAGGGACAACATTTAGCCATACACTATCCCATATGGCCCACACCATACCCATACACCAACACCTACTGAGTGGGATCTAGGGTCACCTATTAGCGACACCCTGTGCCTCTGTACTTGGGCCATCGCATTTGGGATGCTGCTATTCCTCAGGATAAAGGAATCATGCACTGATCCACAATACATAGCATTGACAGGGAAGATGTACTGGTCTGCCAAGCACACAATCTGTACATTCATGGAGTGAAAACTCTTACGTTTTCAGTACACCTGCTCATTGTGACGGGGGGAACAAATGCAATATGAGTTCCATCAGTCGTCCCAATTATGTTGGGGATATGTCCATTGCATAGAAATCAGCCTTCACTGTGTCCAAACCCTCCACCTGGGTAATAACAATGTAGCTGCACATGTGTTTAATCATGGCAGACAACACTCTGGTCAGCACTATTGAGAACATTGGCTGTGATATTCCTGCTGCCAAGCCCACTGTCACTTGGAAAGAACCAGTTGCCAGGAAATGGAGCACTGAACTTGCACAAGAGGGGGGATCCCAGTGGGGTGACGGATATCAGATATCAGGTCAGGCTCCAATTGGGCACACAGCTTTGTGGTTGTGGCCCTGTCAAGTCTATAGGTGAGGATGATGTGCCTGGCCTCCAGTGTCCACCAGCGGTTGGTACACAGGGGTATGTCTCCATCACCTATTCATCCACAGCAGTAGCAATCTAAGGGACAAATGAGTGAGGAGCTGGTCACAAACTGAAAATTGGAGCCACAACAGTACATGATATTAATTTGTATTGGGTAAGTGGGATTTTTCCTGCATGTCCAAATTTTAACTGTGACGCAGCTATTATCCAGGGCCTGCCCCCCACCCCAGAAATGGCATCCGCCTGTCCTGTGTGGAGGGACAGGTGGAAGTGAGGTAATTCCGCAGACATTGTGCGCCGTTACAGGAGGCGGTGGGGAACCGCTGTGCAACTCCTGATTGGTTAACACTGGGCCCTGCGGAGTATAATGGCCAATGGTGATGTACGCTGGCGGTGACGGTATGCACCACCGTGGATGTGACTGACATTTTCTATCTGATTCCCCACTTGCTACCTGACCTTCAACAGGAGAGGACCTACACTGCATGTGCTGCTGTGACCTTTGTCTGGAACCTACCATTGCCCGTGTGACAGGGGAAAGGGCTCCTGCCTTCACTTCGGCAGAGTTGGAGCGAATGATGGATATGTTCCTACCCCAGTACGGACTGCTGTATAGGCCTCCAGACCAACAGGTGAGTACACTGTGAGCACGATGCATGAGGCATGAATACATGGATTGGTGTGTTTGAAGGCCTTCTGAAAGGGGGGTAGGTGGATGTCCTCTGGGCCGCGTATTGGTTGTGTGCTGGGTCATGTATGTGCAAATGGTGATGGGAAGGGGTATGGTGGGCCATAAATGTAACAGGCAGGACTGATTACTATTTTCCTGTATGTATTCCCTCTGTAGGTCAGCGCCTATCAAAGGTAGGCTCTATGGCTTGCCATTGCCAAGGACGTGCAGATCCAGGGGGTTTACAGCAGGCGGAGCACCCACTGTCAGAAACGGTGGGAGGCCCTGAGACGCTGGGCACGGAAGACGGCGGAGGCCCAGCTGGGGATGGCCTCCTAATGAGGAAGGGGTGCCCATTGAACCCTGACCCACCCGATGGCCTGCATGCTGGCGGTGGCCTAGCCAGAGCTGGATGGGCACTTGAGAGCATCACAGCAGCCACAAGGGGGTGATTACAGTGTCCATCATTATAACTTACGCATGGTAGGGTGGTATCTGGGTGGGGGATGTGTGTCAGTGGGTGCCCCTAGCCTAGGCCTGATATTGCAGAGTAGGTCCCCTGTTGGCAAGGGTCCAGAAGGGATAATCATGCTACCTAGGCATCCACAACTGGTCAGGGCTGCGTGGGTCCCATATGTGCTGCATTTGGCTGTGTGTGCCCCTCCCCAGGCCGTAGTGGCTAGCAAAATAACTGGTAGTGCGTAGGGCTTTTCCCTGTGTGTGAGAGTGGTGTGTACGGCAATGGTGGTGTTGGTGCAATCATTGACCAGGTGTATCCTTTGCCTCGTCACTCCTTTTGTTTTGCCACCCTGTCCTTATGTGCATTAGCATCATCTGGCGGAGGAGCCGAGGCACCGGCGACAGAGGGAGTTGCATCCCACAGGACCCAGTAGGCAGAGTCCACCGACGCTGAGGGCACCAGTGGGACAGAGGGCAGCACCACTGCGGAGACTGGAGGGGACAGTTCAGAATCTGATACCTCCTCCAATGGAAGATCCCTGGTGGTGGCAGACACTTCTGTGACCACCCCAGCTACAGGTACAGCCACCACCCCTGTACCTCATCGAGTTGCCCGTACCCGCTCAGCCAAAAGGGTGGGCATCTCCTTCGCCCAAGGCACCTCAGGCCCTGCCCCAGTGAGCCCTGCTGCCCTCAGTGAGGAGGCTATTGACCTCCTGAGATCCATCCCTGTAGGGCAGTCAACCATTGTGAATGCCATCCAGGGGCGGGCAGCCAAAATGCAACAAACTAATCCATTTCTGGAGGGCATTCACACTGGCTTGGTGGCTAAACAGAGATCGGTACAGGCTCTGGCCTCCTCTCTGATGGCAGCCATTGTCCCTGTTTCCACCCTTACCCTCCAACCTCCTCTTCCTACTCCCTATCCCATTCCCCTCAACCCCAACCTATCCCAAGCACACAGGCAGACGAGCATGCACACAAGACAACACACAAGAGTGGCACAGGCAAACAAAAGCACCACACATCATCCCACAGGCACTCACACAAACACCATCCAGATGCAGACTACAACCATCCACAATCTCTACTGTCTCCCCCTCCACCTCCATCCCAGTTCTGTGCCACCTAGTGAGACCTCCACAACAGCCATGCACACGTCTCCTGTGTTCTCTCCCTCTCTGTCAGTCCCCCCCCCCTAAAGTACACAAACGCAAGCACTCAGGCACCCAACAGCAATCCACCTCACAACAGCATCCAGCCCATGCACCTGCACCCAAAATCAGCAGACAGACACCTCCTACAACAACTTCCTCTTCCTCCACTCCCAAACCTTCTCCCTCTTCCCGCCCCAATGTCCCTAAGAAGATTCTCCTATCCACTATTGATGTTTACCCTACCCATCCCCCTACCCCCAACCTTCTCGTCTGGCCAGGGTGGCAAAAACCCAGGCAATCACCTCAGCCACCCAGTCCACGGACCCAGTAGTCTCCACACCCACTCATGGTTCTACTGTGTTGATATTATTGCACTCACTTTGGTAAATTCATGTTGTCCTTGCAGTTTTAATCTGAGGTACGGGGTATACATGTTTTATTACTGCAGCTGATTGTGTGTATGGTGTTGGGGGTGGATGTGTGTTGCTTGTGTGTGTCACTCTATTTTTCATCCCCCCTCCATTGGGTGCTAGGCGGCTGTACTCACCGTCGTTGTCTTCGCCATCATTGGTGTTCGTGATGGAGCAGCACATAGAAAAGCATTGGGAAGACATGCAGCTCGTGCTCCATGGTTCTTCCCTGTGTCTCCAATGATGAGTCCTTTCACTTCTGTGCAGTGTTTCGACCAGGAAACACTGCACATAAGTGAACAGTCAGGCGGAAGCCAATGTCTCGCCCACCGTATTAAGACCCTGCAATCCGCCACCTTTTCCGGGGCGGTACCAACGCCATCAAAATCACGGCGGAAACAGTCTTTGGAATGGAAACCACTCACCTCTTAACATCCAACGAGGAACCAGGACGCCATAGAGCCCGAACTTCAAGTGTTACCAATGTTGGTTTACCTCCTCTTCTACCAGGAACATCAAAGACGGCAGCAATGACCACAGTGAGTACAGCACCTAGCACACAGGGGAGGGGGAGGAAAAAGAGAGTGACAAACACATGCAACACGCAACACCCTCAGCCACAACACCATACACACAAATACATGCAACAACTTTACATATACACCCCGTAACCCCCTGGAAGAATGCAAGGACCAAATGAAATGATTGGAACGAGTGTAATCATCGAAAAGCCAGATAGGGCAACATGTCTGTAAGAGATCAATATATACAAATATGTATAGCCACTACAAAAGTCCAGAAAGTGTTCCATTCAATGTCTGTGGACCAGTGGTCCCAAAATGTATGGGTGAAGCCCACACATGACACCTGCTTCAAAATGGAGAGAACACTGCTGGGGCATCAGTTCGATAAAAAACAGGTACCTCAGGAGGAAGGGGAGGGGGGGGCACCTCAGTCGGATGATGGGACGATGCCACTGGTCCACGAGAGGGCTCCATGCCCACTGCTTGCTCCTGGGGCGTGCAATGTCACAGTCTCTCAAGTCTCTCAAGTGGGTGGTTTGCCCACTGCTTGGTCCTGGGGAGTACAAAGCCACAGTCTCTCAAGTGGGTGGTTTGCCCACTGCTTGGTCCTGGTGAGTACAAAGCCACAGTCTCTAAAGTCTCTCAAGTGGGTGGTTTGCCCACTGCTTGGTCCTGGGGAGTACAAAGCCACAGTCTCTCAAGTGGGTGGTTTGCCCACTGCTTGGTCCTGGGGAGTACAAAGCCACAGTCTCTCAAGTCTCTCAAGTGGGTGGTTTGCCCACTGCTTGCTCCTGTGGAGTACAAAGCCACAGTCTCTCAAATGGGTGGTTTGCCCACTGCTTGGTCCTTGGGAGTACAAATCCACAGTCTCTCAAGCCTCTCAAATGGGTGGTTTGCCCACTGCTTGGTCCTGGGGAGTGCAAGGCCACAGTCCCTCAAGTGGGTGACATGTTCCACTGGTTCTGGAGGGGGCTTAGTGCACAGAGTGCTTCATCCTGCCAAGGACTGGGGTAGTGCATGTCTTTCTCCACTGGTTCTGGAGGGGGCTTAGTGCCCAGAGTGCTTCGTCCTGCTAAGGACTGGGGTAGTGGATGCTTCTCTCCACTGGTTCTGGAGGGGTTTTAATGCCCAGAGTGCTTCATCCTGCCAAGGACTGGGGTAGTGGATGTCTTTCTCCACTGGTTCTGGAGGGGGCTTAGTGCCCAGAGTGTTTCATCCTGCCAAGAACTGGGGTAATAGATGTCTTTCTCCACTAGTTCTGGAGGGGGCTTAGTGCCCAGAGTGCTTCATCCTGCCAAGGACTGGGGTAGTGGATGCTTCTCTCCACTGGTTCTGGAGGGAGCATAGTGCCCAGAGTGCTTCATCCTGCCAAGGACTGGGGTAGTGGATGTTTTTTACCACTGGTTCTGGAGGGGGCTTAGTGACCAGAGTGCTTCATCCTGCCAAGGATCATGCCAAAGACTGGGGTAGTGGATGTTTTTCTCCACTGGTTCTGGAGGGGCTTAGTGCCCAGAGTACTTCATCCTGCCAAGGACTGGGGTAGTGGATGCATCTCTCCACTGGTTCTGGAGGGGCCATGGTGGCCAGAGTGTTGCACATGGTGTGTGGCAGTTCCCATTCCCTCACCTGGGTATCAGAGCCACTTTGCCTGCCAACTGCTTGTACTGCCAGTGCTGGTTGTAGTGCCTCATGTAGTGTGTGCAGGGTCCAGGACGTCTCCTGCAGCCTCGGATGACTGCACACTGGGGCTGATGTTGATCTCGGCTGTGGTGGCACTGTCTGAGCATGTCGCGGGCAGGTGGCGGTGGGTGTGGCGGTGTCTGCGGCGGAGATGCTGCCGGTGGTGCATGTGTCAGCACCTGTGGAGGGAGACAGCAGGACGTCTCCAGCAGCCTCGGACGGCTGCCCACTGGGAATTATGCTGGGGACTGTAGCAGAGGCAGCAGACGTGCAGATGGCGGTGCAGGTGGCAGTGGTTATGGCGGTGACCACTGGCGTACAGGTTGCTGTTCTGTCTTGCAGAAGGAGTAACACCAGTCCCTCACCCGGAGGCTCCGTGCCCTGAGGTGACTTCCCTTTAGCCTTGTGTCCCCTCCCCACCTTGGAAGTCGCTGCTGGGACCTTGGCACTGTCCTCTTTTGTCTTGGAGGAGGCCTTGCTTGGTGGTTGGTGCGGCTTTTCCCTACGGCATGTGGGCCCCTTCTTCACCTTGGCAGGGGGCGGAATAGGGTGATCCTTGGTCTCACTAGGTGGCGCACTGGCAGCCCTGATGGGTGCCGCCCGTGATGTGACCGGACTTGCCGAGACCACTGTGCTGGATGATTTGGTCGCTGAGGTGCAGGGCTGAGATCTGGACATCCTGGCCCTAGGGGAGGGACATGGGGAGGTGTAGTAAGAGTTCAATGATAGCCAGGAATTTTTTTTTTAGACACACTGGGACAGGAAGATGGAGGGGGTTTGGGAGTGGTGGAAGCGGTAGTTGTTGTAAGAGGTGTACGTCTGTTGAATTGGGACTGTGCCTAGACCCATTTAATGCATACCTGGAACCCACAGGAGCCTGACTAGGTGTAGCTTTCCACTACCACTTTTGGGGTTGGAGTGCCACAGAGCCTGCCTAACAATGGTCCTACCCTGGCCTAGGGAACCCACAGCCCACTTCTCCCACCCAGCACGCAGAGTAAGCTGAATGAGACTGTACTCACCCCCTTGTGGCTGCTGTGATGCCCTCAAGCGCCCATCCAACTCAGGATATGCCACCGCCAGGATCCAGTACATCAGGGGGGTCATGGTGCGATGGGAGCAACCACGTTGGGAGACCATCCCCAGCTCGGCCTCCACCGTCTTCTTCGTCCTGCGGAGCAGGTCCTCCCATCTTTTGCAGCAGTGGGTGCTCCGTCTATGATAGACCCTCAGGGTGCGCACTTCCTTGGTGATGGCACGCCAAATAGCCTTCTTCTGGTGGGCGCTGACCTAGAGGAAAAGTGAAGTAAGGATGGATTTTACTCCCTCGTCCGGTTCTTCTTAATCATTGGCCACACCTTCCCACCCTGGCCCAGAAACACATACACTGACCATCCTCACATGCTGGCCTCTGCCCACCCTCACGTTTCTTCCATCCATGCCACTCCATACATTCATGTCCCAATCATCATGCTCACAGTGTACTCACCTGTTTGTCTGGAGGACCGTAGAGTAGCATTTTACTTGGGGAGGACCCCAGCCACCAGGTTGTCCAACTCCTCCACGGTGAAGGCAGGGGCCCTTTCCCCAGACACTGTAGCCATTGTCGCTTCCAGGACAGCAGCACTTGCAGTGTAGGTCCTCTCCTGTTGAAGGTCAGGTATCAAGTGAGGGAACAGATAGAAAATGGCAGTCACGTCCGCGGCGGTGCGGACCGTCACCTCTGGCGTACATCGTCATTGGCTCCTGGAACCCATAGGGCCCAATGATAACCAATGCTGAATTGCTCAGCGGTCTTCAACCGCCTACCGCGACGCTGCACAACGCCAGCGCAGTTACATAATTTCCCCTTGTCCCACCTTACAGGTCAGGCAGCCGCCGTTTCAGGGGGCCACATGGAAGGCCAACTAACTGCGTCACACCTATTTAGGCCAGGAATACGGACAGACAAAGGCACATAGAGAAACTTTAACAATTGTGCTAAACAGCCTTGTGAAGCCTATGTGGTGTATGACCCACTGCTCACTGTTCTACTCCATAGGGCATGTCCGCTGGGGCAGGTGATGAGATGGCGGCATCCTCCGGTGTACAGACCCCTGGTGGACCTGTTGACAATGGAAGACAGACACATCATTATCACTTACAGACTTGATCGTGCAACAATCCAGGAACTGTGTGCCCAGTTGGAGCCAGACCTGATGTCAGCTATCCTCCATCCCACAGGAATCCCCCCTCAAGTGCAGGTCCTGTCAGTGCTCCATTTCCTGCCAAGTGGATCTTTTCAAACAAAAGTAGACATGGCATCAGGGATGTCACAGCCAATGTTCTCTAACGTGTTGTCCAGAGTGTTATCTGCCCTGCTGAAACACATGCACAGCTACATCGTTTTCCCTCAGGTGGAGGATCTGCCCACAGTGAAAGGTGACTTCTATGCCATGGGACATATCCCCAACGTCATTGGTGCCATTGATGGTACACATGTGGCATTTGTCCCCCCCGCAGGAATGTACAGGTGTACAGAAACTTCAAAAGCTACCATTCTATGAATGTGTAGATGGTGTGTTTGGCAGACCAGTACATCTCCCATGTGAATGCCAAGTATCCTGGCTCAGTGCATGACGCTTACATTTTGAGGAATAGCAGCATCCCTTATGTGATGGAACAACTCCAGAGGCACCGTGTGTGTCTAATAGGTGATCCCAAGGTCCCCACACAGTTTGAATAGGTGTCTGGGTATGGGAGAGTCACTAAGGGTTGGTGTGTGTCTAACAGATACCCCTCGATATTTGCAGGTGACTCTGGTTACCCCAACCTGTCATGGCTACTGACCCCAGTGAGGAATCCCAGCACAAGGGCAGAGGAACGCTACAACGAGGCACATGGGCAAACTTGGAGGGTAATAGAGCGCAATTTTGGCCTCCTGAAGGCCAGGTTCTGGTGCCTCCATCTGACAGGTGGTTCGTTATACTACTCGCCAAAGAAGGTGTGCCAGATCATCATGGCATACTGTATGTTGCACAACCTGGCTTCGCGACACCAGGTGCCTTTTATGCAGAAGGATGGGCCTGATGTTGGTCTTGCGGCAGCTGTGGAGCCTGTGGACAGTGAGGAAGAGGAGGCAGAAGAAGAAGGTATAGACAACCAAAACAACATTATCATGCAATATTTCCAGTGAGACACAGGACCTCTGTATATGGACCCTGACTTGTCACTTTGGCTTTCCATTTCATAGATCTGGGTCCCACTTTGTGCCCTCTGCTATGTTTACTGCTGGCCTACAACTGTGTAACATTGGTATGTGAACAAGTACATTGACATTGCTATATTTCAGAGAGGATACAATTACAGATTTGTGAAACCACAGACTGACTCCAGATTGTTTTGTGATTCAAGGGTGTTTATTTCTTTGCTAATAAGTGGAGGGGGTGTGCAATGGGCTGGGTGATAGTTGAGGAATGTCCATGGTAGAGTCTAGTCTCTTGGTCTCACAGGTGCATTGTCCAATGGGGCATATGAAGTGGAGCAATGGCAGTTTAAGGTGGACAGGGTCACAAAGTGGGACAGACGGGTGACATTCAGGTGGGTCTTATTTCCTGGCGTGGGTCTTAGCAATGTTCTCTGTCATGTTCCTGGATCTCAGGGACCATTTGCAGGGTGGTTCTCCTTCTGCAGGGGGTGGGGTGCTGGTGGCCTGTTGGTCCTTTGGCGCTGCCTCCTGTGCACTAACGCCGGGGAGGTGGAGGGCTGTTCATCGTCCAGGCTAGTGTCAGGGGCCCGTTTGTGTGCCACTGTGTCCCTCATGGTGTTGACAAGGTCTGCCAGCACCCCTGCAATGGTGACCAGGGTGTTGTTAATGGACTTCAAGTCCTCCCTCATCCCAAGGTAGTGTTCCTCCTGTAGCCGATGAGTTTCCAGAAACTTGGCCAGTACTGTGCCCATGGTCTCCTGGGAATAGTGGTATGCTCCCATGATGTTGGAGAGTTCCTCGTGGAGTGTCGGTTCCCTGGGCCTGTCCTCCCCCTGTCGCACTGCAGTCCTCCCAGCTTCCCTGTTATCCTGTGCCTCTGTGCCCTGAACCGTGTGCCCACTGCCACTGACCACTAGGTCCCTGATTTTCTTGGGTTGGTGGGTTTGCCTGGGTTCCCTGTAGTGGTGGACACATTGCTGATTGACGTGTCCTGGGGACAGAGGGATGGGCTCATTGGGTGGGTGCTGTGCTGGTGTTGCCTGAAGGGGGAGGTTCTTTGGTGGCTTGTGACAGTGGCAGGGGATCCGACTGTCCAGAGGTCCCTGATGGGCCAGGCTGGTCATCTTGATCCAGGCGTGCAGAGCTGCTGTCATCACTGTGGGCCTCTTCTGTGGAGGACTGGATATGTCTGGCACCTCTTGTCCGGTGACATTGGGCATGGGTCCGATTGGGGTGTAAAAGCATAGTTTTAGTATCTGTGTGTGCCATCTTGTGCATTGGGTGAGGTACCCTCTACTCCTGTGCTTGCATAATTGTGTTTGCCCTTTTGTGATAGTTGGTTTGGAGTCTGTGTGGGTATCTGTACTGGACATGGTGATGGTGGTCCATGCATAGGTGTTGCATGCAGGGCCTTGGTATTGGGATGTGTGGGTTGTGATAGTGGGACATATGTGAGTTGTTGGAGTGATGGGGGTGAGGGTGAGGGTGGAGGTATGTGATGGCATGCGGGTGGGGGGATTTGGTAAATAAGATATGACTTACCAGAGTCCAGTCCTTCTGCTACTCCTGCGAGGCCCTCAGGATGCAGTATTGCCAAGACTTGTTCCTCCCATGTTGTTAGTTGTGGGGGAGGAGGTGCGGGTCCACCGCCAGTCCTCTGGACAGCAATCTGGTGTCTGGATAACACTGAATGCACCTTCCCCCGTAGGTCGTTCCACCTCTTCCCGATGTTATCCCGTGTTCTTGGATGCTGTCCCACTTCGCTGATCCTGTCGACAATTCTCCATCATAGCTCCATCTTCCTAGCAATGGAGGTGTGCTGCACCTGTGATCCTAAAAGCTGTGGCTCTACCCGAATGATTCCCTCCACCATGACCCTGAGCTCCTCCTCTGAAAACCTGGGGTGTCTTTGAGGTGCCATGATGTTGTGTGGGTGATGTGTGAGGTAAGGTTTATTGTGCTGTGTGATGTGTTGTGTTGTGTGTGTTGTTTGAGGTGCGTGGATGTTGTATGAGTGATGGTGTTGTGTGCCTGTGGATGCTGGTGTTTTGTTTGCTATTCTCTCTCTCACAGCTTTTTCAAAAAGTGTCATTGTAAGGGTTTGTGGGTGATGTGGGTGTGTGTTTTATAGTGTTGTGAGTGTGTGGGTGTGCTGTGTGTATGTGTATCAGGTGTGTGTATTTGGAATTGTCCAATGCAGTTGTGTTTTTTAAATGTGTGTGTGTTACCATAGTTGTAAGACCGCCGAGTTGATTCGTGGGTCGTGATAGTGTGGGCGTATTCTTGTTGGTGTGACGGTGGAGGTTTTGCCATCGCCAATTTATTACTGACCTTTGGTGTGGCGGACTTGTGTGGGTGTCTGTGTTGTGGCGGATTCCGAGATGTCGGTCGTAATACCTATAGTGGAATTCTGCCGCCGCAACGGTATGTTGGCGGTCTTCAGCATGGCGGAAAGCGGGATTTACTGCCAGGATTGTAATGAGGGCCATAGTCTCCCTATATGTGCAAAATGTCCTGATATACATACAAGATATCCGTAACGGCTTTGCCTCAATCCTATTTCTGCTGTGGGACTTTCACATGGGTTCTGGGCTGATATTGTACTCAGCAAAGTTTTCTCTATTCCCTTTACATCCACATTGCCCCCCACAGCACTTTCAAATTGAGGGACACCAACTAAAATGGGACCCCCACACTTTCAGGTATTTGGACATTAATATTTACCATGATAAACAAGATTTACTAGACAGTAATTTTACAAAAGCAGTAGCAGCATTGAGGCCTCAGATGGCCTTTTGAAGCATGCTGATCCTTCCATTGCAGTGTAGGGTGTAGTTGTCAAAAATGTTGATGTTGTCCCGGCTGTTATATTTCTTTCAGAATCTACCACTCAATATTCCCCGGTCCACATTCCATGCTAAACATTCCACGTTGGGGTCCTTCATTTGGAATAAGGGGATACTTCGAGTAATGCTTCAGAAACTACAGCTCCCCATAACAAAAGGTGGCTTCGGCACCCTGAATTTTGAGCATGGAGGAGGTAGGCCCCCTCAACCTTGCACAGATGCAAGTAGAGATGCAGCATCTCTTTGTATCTCAGACGCATCTTCCAATGACCGCAAACAACTTATTGAAGATTGCGTTAGAAAGCTTTCACCATAGCCTGAAACTTTTACGAAAGATCCTGCTTTATTCGACAGCTATACCACTGCAGTCAATTTCTACTTTTCATGAGATGCTGGCAGAATTGGGACTGTCCACAGGGGAGGAGGCAGGTGTGGATGCAATGGGTTCTCTGTTTCAGGAGAGCACTCTCTTGTTATATGAGCAGCAGCAGGAGGAGACTAGGTTACTTGTGGGACACTTCCTGGTACATGCACATCTGTTAGCGTAGGCGCCCTGTTTGTAGGGCATCACTGACACAGAACCATACCCAAACCCATTAGTGCAATTGTTGTTTACGATGGGTAATAGGTGTAAATTGATTACATGGCTGGCCCATGTATTTGCGCATGCTACATAGGACCCCTTAGTTACAGCACGTAGAGAGTAGGAAGGGGACCTAGATAAAGAACTCACAGTTAAGGAATGGGAGACAGCTATAGAATAACGTAGGTGAGTGTTGCAGAAAGCAAAATTTAAATATATACAGTATAACATTCAGCATGGAGTGTACCTTACACCTGCCATACTTTCCCACATGGTTGTCTCTTCGTCAGCATGTCCACTATGCCTGCTACCCAGAACTGACATTAAACATATGTTCTGGGACTGTCCAGAAGTAGTAAGTTACTGAAATAGAAAGGGTTACGGGGTGCTCAGACTTGTGCTCTATGTAAGGATCAATGCTGGACCTCTTCCGAAAATCACTGACCGCGAAAGCCAATAATAAATGTATTGATCTGGTGCTTCTAGTAGCCCTAGACATATAACTATGCACTGCAAATCCCAAATACTACCCGGTACAGCCCATTGGCGGGCAGAAACACTTAAGTGGGGCAGAGTAGAAGCAGTAGCGTTGAGGAGAGAAGAGAATAGAGGCCTCTGGAAATACTCCATAGCTGTAGACTGGGAAACATTGTTAGCTGACCTTTGTACTCACTCCCTGGCACTTATTACCACCCCGAACGACATCTAATGATGCTCCTTTTAAATAATCAGGCCACACATGATCCGTGATGACGAGAGTAAAGGTTACCATGCCCTACGCACTACTACACCTATGAGGCAAAAATGAGCTATTTGTATAGCTCGAGATCTGGCTGAGGAAGCTGTGTATTTAGGATTCTGTAACAAGGGGGAAGATCTAATCACGTGCTAGTTCAATTGTTGTTATACTGTTTGTGTTGAATAAGAAATTAACCATCTACTCCTGTAATTTTTTTCACATATCCTGCTTTGTACATGATGTGATTTGCACATATCATGATGACTAATGCTCCTGCATTGAATACTGTAATGTGTCTGCAATACTGAAAGACCACTAAAAATGGTTAAAACAAAAAAAGTAGGATCATATCCATGGGACACCCAATAACCCCAGACTTATTGAATAGGGCAATTGCCCTCCTGACATGATCCAGCAATCCCCTCCCTGGAATGAAACCATGCTGCCAGGGAGATACCATGTTGGTGGTAACCTTGCCAAACTGTAAAGCAAAAACATTAGAGTGTATCTTTGCATTGCTCTTTATTAAAGATATAGGTCTATGTGAGCCCATGTCCAGTGGTGATTTTCCCTTATTTTTGAACACCAGAGTATTAGTTGTTGTCCAAGAGTCAGGGACCAAATGTCCTCTCTGGGCCTCAATAAAAATATTGGTCATGTCCCTTGACAGTATTGGATAGAATGCCCTGTAAATTTCAAAGGGTATCTTATCCGGTCTTGCGGATTTTCCCAGTGCTAGGGAGATGAGTGCTGACTTAATTTCTTCTGCAGCAATTGGGGCATCCAAGGCCTCCCTCGCCAGATGATTGAGTCTTCCTCTCTTTACTGAATCTAAATACTGCACAACATCTACATTAACAGCTAGCTCCTCTGCTCAAACAGAACTTCATAACATTCCTTAAACAAGTCTAGAATAGCTTTTGGTGTGCCAGTTTATCACACTCTCTTATCCTTTATTAAAAGAATGTTGCAATGTACTTGTTTTTGTTGCGTTCCCAATGCAAAAAGACTGCTTACGCTCTCATTATACCCATAGCCCTCCAAAGGTGATATTTCTCTGCTGTCTTTGCCAGGTAAAGGTTGTTAATGCTTGCTTTGACCAATGAGATTTTCTGAAGGACCTCCTGAACTTCCAGCCCTGTGCCTACTGTTGTGAGCAGCCAGACTTCCAATGCGCTGAGGTCCTTACACAGTACCCTCATCTCGTGAGCAAGAGTCCTCTTTTTACATAAACCATAGCTGAGCGTCTCCCCCCTTATTTCTGCTTTCAATCCATCCCCCACTACCATCAGCAATGCACATCCTCTGGTAATCTACAGAAAATGTGCCTGCCATTTATTCATATGCTCTACATAATCCAAGTTGAAGAGCAGCTCCCTATCATGGACCAAGTTTGAATCTGTCATGTGGACCCTACTAGCTGGAGCTCAATCACCAGGGGATTATAATCTGCAAATATTATTGTTTTTTTTCTCAATACAAACTTCCCAGATTAACCCTGTGCAGATCATAAAATATTTAAATCTTGCACATTTCCATGATCCTTTTTAAGCTGCTGAAATGCCCTGAAGACCCTAGGCTTCATCCTCTCATACCGCACTGATGTTGGTGACCTCTGGGTGAAGTCCCTATGTATATTCAAACACCCCCACACAATGAGTGGGGTAGGCCATGAAGCCAGCTCAATTATATGATGCTCCAGCACCGCCCGTTCCTCCTGATTAGAGCCATAAATCTAACAGATAGTAAAACCTGACCCAGCCACCTGACATTCCACCAATGCCACATGTCACCTTTCATGCTAGAATTTCCGTCCCCTCGTAGTGGTTGCCTATGTAGAATTATCCAGAAGCACATAGCCCAGAGTTTCAAGTAGATTCTCTCTCGACCACCCAATATGTGTTTCTTGTACATACACAATGTCTGGGCCTAAGCTTTTCAATCCAGCTGCTACATTACCCTTTAAAACTGATCATGCAAACCACAAAAATGACCTGTACATATACTCAAAAATATGTGTCTGAAGACACAACTTGAATTAAATGTACAATCTTTGCTGAGACTCTCTTGATCTCGCCTCCCTTCTCAACACATAGGCCTTCATTGCAACCCTGGCGGTAAATCCCGCTGACAGCCGTGCTGACGGCTGCCAACATACCGTGTCTACAGCGGAAATCCGCAACACTGAGAATTCCGCCACTCTACAGACACCCACACAAGTCTGCCACACCAAAGGTCAGTGATAAACAGGCGATAGCAAAACCCACACCGTCACGCCAAAAGGAATACGCCCACGGTATCACGACCCACGAATCAACGGTAAACCATTGGTGATACACCCCGCCACGCTCAAAATACACATACACTTACAAAATACAACCACATTGGACAATTAAAAATGCACACACCTGACACATATACACACAAAGCACCAACACACTCACACCACTATAAAACACACACCCACATTACCCACAACCCATTAAAATGAAAAATGTTGAAGAAGCAGAGAGAGAGAAAAGCAAAGACCACACCAGCATCCAGAGGCACACAACACCATCACTCATACACCATCCACGCACAACACACCCCAACACATCACCCCACACATCACATCTACCATCAACTCACACATCACTCACACCACATCATGCCACCTCAAAGACACCCCAGGTTTTCAGAGGAGGAGATCAGATAGTCGTACAGAGGACTGGCGGTAGACCCCCATCTCCTCCTCCACAACTAACAACTTTGGGAAGAGCAAGTCTTGGCAATAATGCATCCTAAGGGCCTCCCAGGAGTAGCAGGAGGACTGGGCTCTGGTAAGTCAAATCTTTACAACTATACCCCCTCACCCTACCTGCATGCCATCACATACTCCCACCCTCACTCCCATCACTCCACCATCTCCCACACACCCCTTCATCACGCCCCAACACTCCCACAACCAAGCCCTGCATGCCAAAACAATGCCTGGACACCCATCACAGACATGCATGGACACCCATCACCAAAGCATGTCCAAGAGAGAGACCCACCCAGGGCACACAACCACCACTCACACAAGGGCCAAGGCAATATTGAAAGCACAATAATAGAGGGAAACACACCCATTGCACAAGATGGCACACACAGATAAAATAACAATTCATTTACCCCCCAGCAAGACCCCTACCCAACGTCACCGGACAGGAGGTGCCAGCCATATCCAGTCCCCCCACAGAAGAGGCCCACAGTGATGACAGCAGCTCTGCACGCCTGGATCACGATGACCAGCCTGGCCCATCAGGGACCTCTGGAGAGTTGGTTCCCCTGCCACAGTCCCAAGCCACAACAGAACCTCCCCCTCAGGAAACACCCAGCGGGCCCATGCCACTGTCCCCAGGACATATCAATCAGAAGTGTGTCCACCACTACAGGGACCAGAGGCCAACCCACTAACCCAAGAAAATCAGGGACCTGGGGTCAGTGGCAGTGGGCACACGGTTCAGGGGACAGAGGCATAGGACAACAGGGAAGCTGGGAGGACTGCTGTGCAACAGGGGGAGGACAGGCCAAGGGAACCCAAACTCCACGAGGCACTCTCAAACATCATGGGAGCATACCACCACTCCCAGGAGACCATGGGCACAGTACTGGCCAAGTTTCAGGAGACCCAGTGGCTGCAGGAGGGACAATACATGAGGATCAGGGAGGACCTCATCAACATATTCACCATCCTGATCACCATTGCAGGGGTGATGGCTGACATAGGCAAGACCATGAGGGAGGCAGTGGCACAACAAAGGGCCCCTGACACTAGCCAAACCGATGAACAGCCTTCCACCTCCGCCGGCACTAGTGGACATAAGGCCCCGTCACAGGAACAACAGCCCACCAGCACCCTACCCCCTGCATAAGGAGAACCAACCGGCAAAAGGTCCCTGCGATCCAGGCAGAAAACAGAGAACATTGCCATGACCCCTGCCAGGAAATAAGACTCTCCTCATTGTCACCCTTCCGTTCCACTATGTCACCCTGTCCACCTTGAACTGCCATTACTCCCCTTCCAATGCCCCCTTGGACAATGCACCTGTGATACCAAGAGACAGGACTTTACTATGGACCTTCCTACACCATCAGCCCAGCTCCTTCCACATACCCCTATACACATTAGCCCCTAAATAAACACCCTTGAACCACAAACCAATCTGGAGTCAGTCTTTTCTTTCACAAATGTATAATTACAACATCACCAACAAATATCAATGTAAATGTTAAGTTGCTCATACCAATGTATGACAGTTGTTGGGCAGCAGTACATATAGCAGAAGGCGGAATGAAGAACCCAGATCTGTGAAATGGAAAGCCAAAGTGAACTGCCAGTGTCCATAAACAGAGGTTAAGAGACTGACTTATACAATGTCCTACAGTAGCCAGATAGGAGAGGAGCAGTGCCAGTCTCTTACATGTGTGTCACTGGAAGTACTGCATGATGACGTTCGTTCGGTTGTCAATATCTTCTTCCTCTGCCTCCTCTTCTTCACTGTCCACAGGCTCCACCACTGCCACAAGACCATCATCAGGCCCATACTCCTGCAGAAAAGGCACCTGGCGTGGCAATGCCAGGTTGTGCAACATGGAGTATGCCATGATTATCTGGCACACCTTCTTTGGTAAGTAGTATAGGGAGCCACCTGTTAGATGGAGGCACCGGAATCTGGCCTTCAGGATGCTGAATGTCCTCTCAATAATCCGCCTAGTTTGCCCATGTGCCTCATTGTAGCGTTCCTCTGCCCTTGTCCTGGCATTCCTCACTGGGGTCAGTAGCCATGAGAGGTTGGGGTAACCAGAGTCACCTGCAAATGTTGAGGGATATCTGTTAGACACACACTAACCCTTAGGGACTACCCCACACCCAGACACCTACTCATACTGTGTGGGGACCTTGGGCTCACCTACTAGCCACACCCAATGCCTCTGGAGTAGGCCCATCACATAAGGGATACTGCTATTCCTCAAAATGTAAGCGTCATGCACAGAGTCAGGATACTTGGCATTCACATGAGAGACGTACTGGTCCGCCAAACACACCATCTGCACATTCATAGAATGGTAGCTTTTTAATTTCTGCGGAGGGGACAAATGCCACATGTGTACTATCAATGGCACCAATGATGTTGGGGATATGTCTCAGGGCATAAAAGTTAGCTTTCACTGTGGGCAAATCCTCCACCTGGGGGAACATGATGTAGCTGTGCATGTGTTTCAGCAGGGCAGACAACACTCTGGTCAACATATTAGAAAACATTGGCTGAGACATCCCTGATGCCATGGCCACTGTAGTTTGAAAGGAGCCACTTGCCAGGAAATGGAGCACTGACAGGACCTGCACTAGAGGGGGGATTCCTGTGGGATGGTGGATAGCTGACATCAGGTCTGGCTCCAATTGGGCACTCAGGTCTTGGATTGTGGCACGATCAAGTCTGTAGGTGATAATGATGTGTCTCTCTTCCATTGTCGACAGGTCCACCAGGGGTCTGTACACTGGAGAATGACGCCATCTCATCATCTGCCCCAGTTATTTCTTTTCCTCCTGTACCTTTCCTCTAGGTCAGTGCCCACCAGACGAAGGGTATTTGGCATGCCATCGCCAAGGAAGTGAAGACCATTGGGGTCTATCATAGATGGAACACCCACTTCCGCAAGAGATGGGAGGGCCTGCACTGCTGGAGCAAGAAGATGGCGGAGGTCCAGCTGGGGCTGGCCTCCCAACATGGAAGGGGTGCCCGTCGCACCATGACCCCCCTCTTGTTCCGGGTCCTGGCGGTGGCATATCCGGAGTTAGATGGGCTCTTGATGCCATCACAGCAACCACATTAAGCAGAATCTGCGTGCTTCACAAAGTGTCTGGGTGGCGGATGTGGGCTGTGGGTTCCCCTGGTCTAGGTCGAACTTGGTAGGGTAGGTCCCTTGTTGGGCAGGCTCTGAGGCACTCCAACCCCAATAGTGTTGGTGGGCATTTACAACTAGGCAGGCTCCTGTGGGTTCCAGGTGTGCAGCAAATGGTGTTAGGCATAGTAACCAATGGCCTGGTGAATTTCCTACTAACTGCTAGTGCCTGGCCTACTGCATTGGGCTGCTCCCTGTGTGCTGTGTCTGCCAACGGTAGTGGTGTTGCTGGCATTGACCATGTGTGTCCTCTGTCTTCCCCCCCTTCTTGTTTTGTCATCCTGTGCTTGTGTGCATTAGCATCATCTGGTGGAGGAGCAGAGGCACCGGTGATGGAGGGAGCTGCATCCCACATGGCCCTGGAGGGTGAATCTACGGAGTCTGAAGGCACCAGTGGGACAGAGGGCGAAGGGAGCTCCACAACGGGGACAGGAGGGAACACCAGTGACAGCAACTCCTCCTCTAATGAAAGCTCCTTGGTGGTGGCGGACACCTCTATGCCCACCCCAACAACAGGTACAGCCGCCACCCCCCCTACCAGCACCGCCCTCCCAGCAGCCCCTCAGCGAGTTTCCTGTGCCTGCTCACCCAGGAGGGTGGGCATTTCCTTCGCCCCAGGCACCTCAGGCCCTGCCCCAGTCAGCCCTGCTGCCCTCAGTGAGGAGGCTATTGACCTCCTGAGATCCCTCACTGTTGGGCAGTCAACCATTCTGAATGCCTTCCAGGGTGTCGAGAGGCATTTGCAGCAAACAAATGCATACCTGGAGGGCATTCATTCTGGCGTGGTGGCTCAACAGAGAGCATTTCAGGCTCTGGCCTCAGCACTGACGGCAGCCATTGTCCCTGTGTGCAGCCTCCCCCCTCCAACTTCCACTACCCATACCCAATCCCTTCTACCTCAGCCTATTCCAAGCACACCATCAGACCAGCATGCACACACTGCAACACACAAAAGTGGCTCAGGCAAACATAAGCACCACACATCCCACAGGCGCTCACAAAAGCACCATACCCCTGCAGACAGACCAACATGCACTGCCTCCACTGTGCCTCCCTCCTCCATGTCCTCCACCTCCCTCCCAGTCTTGTCTCCACTCACACCTGCATGCACTAGATCCTCAGCCACTACCTCCATCACCAGCACGCCCATCCCTAGACACCACTCACGTGCAATCACCACCCCCACTACCATTCACATGTTCTGTGTCCTCTCCCAGTGTGTCTGTGAGCCCTCCTCCCAAAGTACACAAACGCAGGCACACACCCAGTCAACCGCCATCCACCTCACAACAGCCTCTAACCCATGCACCTTCACCCAAACTCAGCAGACGTACACCTCCTACAACCACTACCTCTTCCTCCACTCCCACACCCCCTCCTTCTTCCCGTCCCAATGTGTCAAAAAATCTTTTCCTAGCTAACTTTGACCTCTTCCCTACACCTCCCCCTCGTCCTTCCCCTGGGCCCAGGATGTCTAGATCCCAGCCCAGCACCTCAGCCACAAAATCTGCATCTGCTGTGACCTCTGATACCCCAGTACGGTCTAAGGGGGCACCCGTCAGAGTTGCCAGTGTGCCACTGACAGAAAAGAAGGAACACCCTATTCCACCACATGCAAAGGTCAAAAAGGGTCCGACTTCCAGCAGGGGACTGTCACACCACCCACCCAGCAAGGCCTCGCCCAAACATCGAGTGGACAGTGCCAAGGTCCCTTCAGCAACTGTCAAGATGGGGAAGGGCCACACGCCAAAGGGCACATTACATCTGGGCACGATGTCTCCTGGTGATGGGCTGGTGACCACCATATCATCAGGGATGGCAGCCACATGCACCACAGTCACCACCGCTGCTCCGACCGCCACCTGCACCACCGCTGCCACAACGTCATTCTGCAGCATCCTCCCCAAGGATCAGCCATCCGAGGCTGCTGGAGACGGTATGGTGTCTCAATCCACTACAACAGTCACTTGCACCACGGTCAGCACTGGCAGCATCTCTGCCGAAGCCAACTGCACTACCATCAGCACCACCATGTGCACAGCCGATGCCACTCTTTCGGACATCAGCCCCATCGCCAGTGTGCAGCTGTCAGAGTCTGCAGGTGACATCCTGGACCATTGACATGCCACTTGAGACACCACCTCCAGCACTGACACAAATCAGCAATTGGCAGCATAAGTCACCGCATGATGGAGTGTGGGTCTGCCTCCATGAAGTAGCACGCTACCTGTTTCAAGTACATCGCATGGCTGAGACACCCAGGTGAGACGAAGTCAACTGCCATACCCCAGGTGCAGCATCACTGGGCACAAAGCCCCCTCCAGAACCAGTGGAGAGATGCATCCACTAACCCAGTCCTTGGCAGGATGAAGCACTCTGGGCACAAAGCCCCCTCCGGAACCAGTGGAGAAAGGCATCCACTAACCCAGTCCTTGGCAGGATGAAGCACTGTGGGCCCAAAGCCCCCTCCAAAACCAGTGGAGGAGCCATCCACTTGGTGACTGTGGCCTTGCACTCCCCAGGACAAAAGCAGTGGGCAACCCACCCACTTGAGAGACTTGAGAGACTGTGGCTTTGCACTCCCCAGGACCAAGCAGTGGGCAAACCACCCAATAGAGAGACTGTGGCTTTGCACTCCAAGGAGCAAGCAGTGGGCAAACCACCCACTTTCGAGACTGTGGCTTTGCACTCCCCAGGAGCAAGCAGTGGGCAAACCAACCACTTGAGAGACTTGAGATACTGTGGTTTTGCACTCCCCAGGACCAAGCAGTGGGCAAACCACCCACTAGAGAGACTGTGGCTTTGCACTCCCCAGGAGAAAGCAGTGGGCAACCCACCCACTTGAGAGACTTGAGAGACTGTGGCTTTGCACTCTCCAGGACCAGGCGGTGGGCATGGAGCCCCCTTGAGGAGCAGTGGCGTTGTACCTTCATCCGGCTGAGGTGCCCCCCCTCCCCTTCCCCCTGAGGTGCCTGTTTTTTTGTTTTTTTTGACCTGATGCCCCTGCAGTGTTCTCTCCGTTTTGAGGCAGGTGTCATGTGTGGGCTTCGCCCATGCTTTTTGGGACCACTGGTCCATTGAAATTTCATGGGACAGTATACAGACTTGTGTACTTGCTGTAAATATTTGTCTATACAGATTATTTGCTGTTCTTTTTGTCTATCTGATTGTTTGAATATTACACTAGTTTGGTCCTTGCGATCTTCCAGGGGGTGACGGGGTGTATCTGTGATGTTATTGGATATGCATGTGTGTTGTTGTGGGTGGGGGGTGGGGGTGTTGCACTTTGCATGTGTGTGTCACTCTCTTTTCCCTCCTCCCCTCCCTTGTGTGCTAGGTGCAGTACTCACCGTCGTCATCGCTGCCGCCGCCTTCTTTCCACTTCGTGGTGTATTAATAGATACAGCAACATGGTTAGTATCTGCAATTTGGGCTCTTCCTTGTGTGTCAAGAGGTGAGTGGTTCCCCTTCCAAGTACTGTTACCGCTGTGCTTTTGATGGCATTGGTACCGCCCCGGAAAAGCTAGTGGATTGGTGCCTTGTAATGGTGTGGGCAGTACATTGTCTTCCGCCTGTCTGTTGGCAGTTACTGCAGTGGTGTTTGTTGCTGCCTCCTTGGCGGTCAGAGTATTCGGTTTCCGCCATGGTCGTGATTCTATTTTTTTTACCGCCGGCCTGTTGGCACTATTACCGCCACTTTAAAACCGTTCGCCAGGGTTGTAATGAGGGCCTTAGTCCTCTCTTGGATTCCTTACACTGACCAGTGGGCTTGCTCAGAATCAGTATTTTAGTGCTGGACTGGTGGTATCCTCATCGTTCCTGCAGCAACACGTTGTGTTAAGTGAGTGGGTCCTTGACAGAAAGTTAAATCCACAAAGTTTATTGCTGCCCAAAAGATGTGGATCCAGGTACTGATGAACAAATGAATACTCAAACTAGTTGGAAGCTCTTGGGAAAGGCTCTGCTTTCATGTCTGATATGTGGCATACTTTGGCAGGCATCCAGTCTGAGTTGCAAGTGTTGCAACATTAGGATCAGATGTTTAAAACTACACTCCTAAGACATGGTTCCATGGATTTTACTGTTGCCAAGGATCTCAGCCGCCACCCCCTAAATCTGTATATATACAAATTCTTCAGCCCACACAATTTCTGAGCCTGGTCCTTTGAACCACTCCCATGGATTCGACTTCTTGTGCCAGGGGAGACTAACCACCAGTGAATGTCACTGGTGCAACACCACAACCCTTTGCCATGGCCCAGATGGATGGCACAAGTTGTTGAGTAGGTTGATGAGGTTGCTGATTGTTTAAAAACTAAAACTGAACAACACAATACTTGCACATCATCCATGTGAACCATAACTGCCACAGAAAACACTATGCTTAATTCATTACTCTTGAAATGGCAGATGCAATTTCAAATGCTGTAAATAATCATACACGTGTTTTTACATACCACATTAACTTAATACTATGAAAGAGACACCTATGAATTATTACTATTTCTTAATTTGAGCACATATTCATTGTGCTTTTAACTGTCGTTATTTGTTGGTATAAATATTGTGATGAAATTAGCAATGCATTTGGATTGTGTGGCTGTTATGTGAATAATGCATTTTAGATGTAGCCATAACTTCCAAATGTTTTTTAAGTTTTAATTCATAAACATAACTGCACTTTAACAGTGTTTAATTCACTGAGTTTTTTTGAGTTTTTATAAACTAATATTGAGATGTTCTACTCAAACGATCCATACCATCACTCTTTTTTATCAATGATTTTTTTTACCATATACCACATCTAACAGCATCCAGCCAATCCTAGCTGCATACAGTGTTCTGATGTGTGCAGCAGATCCTGTACCCAACCCACTACAGGTGGTCAATCCCCTATGTACTCAGTATTGGATGTCTTCAGATGATTTTAGCCATAGGGCCTGGCCGGAGGTTGCCTGAAGCTTTATGTGGTTATCCAAGTTCTCGGCTCCGAGCCATGATCCACAGAACTCACAGACTGGAGGCCCAGGAACACCCAGCAGAATCTGCATGTTTTCAATCATGTATTATGAGGAAGGTCCCTTTGGGGTTTTACCCCCGCCAACCCCTCTTATTTGCCCGTTCAGTTTATTTTACATTATGTTCGTCCAAGTGTATGTGTCCATGGTGGCTACTACATTTTTCGTGGTTAGAAATCAGAGCATGGCTCTGCAGACTTGACAGCGGGCTTTGGATCTAAAATATATAATAGTAGAAAAATAACGATTTGTTCCCCCTAGGTTTAAATAATGAATGTCCACAAATTGAACTTTTTTTGGAACATTTCATGCAGATTTGTTGCTCTGAGCCAAAGTTATTAAGTAGAAACTTTGACCTAAACGTAACTAGATAGGTGCTATTACTACCTGTGCATCATACATATGTGTCTGTGAGTTAGTGCTGTAATTCAAAGTCTGTAATGTGTAATAGTGTGACATTTTTGGAAGACATGCCTTTTCTCATAGTATATTACATTTTTGAAGACCATATTTTCAGGGTCATCATTTTAGCAAGCGCCCCTTTCACCTCCTTGTTCCTGAGACTGTAGATTATTGGGTTCATTACTGGTGAAACAACAGCATATACCACAGATGCCACCTTGTCCTTTTCACCAGTGACATTGAGGGCTGGGCGTACATAGGTGTAGATAATGCCTCCATAGAATAAGGTGACAACCATGAGGTGGGAGGAACAAGTGGCAAAGGCCTTTCTTTTGTTGGCAGCTGAGGGGATCTTTAACACGGAGGAGAGGATGTAAATATAGGAAAGGACAATGAGGAGAAAGCAGAACATGCCATAAAACACATCAGCTGCAAATATCACCATGTCATTAATATTTGTGTCAGAGGAAGACACCTTGAGGACTGGCGGTATTTCACAAAAAAAGTGGTCTAGTTCAATCCTTCCATAGAAAGACAACCTTGTGATTAGAATGGTGTGGACAAAGGAGACAACCAAACTTGAAACCAATATGGCGATCACTGTAGTGAAGCAGAACTCCATACTCACAATGTTGGTATAGCGAAGAGGGTTGCAGATGGCCACATATCTATCAAACGCCATAAGTGCCAAAATGAGAAGTTCTGTGCCCAGAAATGCAGAAATGAAAAAAAGTTGGGTAAGGCAGCTTGAGTAGGAAATAGACTTTGTTTCTGACATAAGGGTCTCCAGCATCTTCGGAATGATAGAGGAGGTGCAGCAGATGTCCAAGGTGGCAAGGTTGCCCAGGAAAAAGTACATGGGTGTATGCAGATGAGCAATTGACACTATGATACTGATAATCAAAAGGTTACCCAGGAGGGCCATCAAATAGATCAGCAGGAACAAGGCGAAAAATGTGGACTGCAGCTGTGGGTGATCGGAGAAGCCAAGCAGGAAAAATTCGGAGGCAAGGGTTTGATTCAGTCCTCTGCTGGTCACGTGATGCATTATCTGGAACTCTGAAATATTAACATAATGGTTATTTTAAGTTATTGCTGATGGAGGGAATTCATAATACTCATAGTCCTTTGGTGAGAGTTCCCTTTCATATATTATTGCAGATCACCAATTCACTTCCTGGGTGTCCTCAGTCAAAAAAGCATTATCTCCTATTAAACACCTGCACTTTCACTATAAAGCCACTGTTGCCTATTTGTAGCATTCTTACAACGAGGCTTGTTGAGAAGTGTTTTAATGCTTTATGAACTAAACCCGTTGTTGGCCCAGTGGATGTGTGTTATTCTCCATTTACCCACCAATTAAATTTCAGTGCTCGACCAGACATTTTAAACCACACATTCCTGATGGTAACTGGGTGGGTAAAAAGTGTGCAAACGATAATAGGTTATGCAAAACAGATATATTCATCTTGCTTTATTCCAACATAGGTATAAAGAGAGTTCTGTGACCCACACAATATCAGGTTGCACTATGTGCATACAAATGTGAATGATCCATTGACGGTGTAAATGAGGCATAAATATTAGTCAAAACCACGTGAGCACAAATAATGATAGTGCTGTTCTATTTCATGTTCGTTTACACCAGTGTGCCAACCAATAGTTAGCAACACTCACAACCTGCATGTGTGCCTCTTGTGTGTGCACTACCACTTAATTTGAACAAACCTGACTAAAACGTACGTAGTGTATGCAGGTGTGAGTGAAGACGAGACTGGGAGGTAGGTGGAGGACATGGAGGAGGGGGGCACAGTGGAGGCAGTGGATGTTGGTGTATCTGCAGGGGTATGGTGCTTGTCTGAGCGCCTGTGGGATGTGTGGTGCTTATGTTTGCCTGAGCCACTTTTGTGTGTTGGAGTGTGTGCATGCCTGTCTGGTGGCAAAATGCGTTCTCAACTGCTAGGTGTGATTGCTATAAAACTGGTCTAAATGCAATTTGCACCAACATATATACACATAACTGACCCTGTAAGTGTTTTCTACTTATACTTGTCCTTCATATACTTGATTTGTAAATTTAATATGTCCTTGAAATCTAGGTAATACTGAAAAATATAAAAGGGGAGAAAGTATCCGATTTTAATTATCTGTATTTACACACTACGGTTAGGTTAGGTCCATTTAGTTTTCAGGAGTTTTCTGTGATTGATTGTGATTGTGAAAATGTGATTGGGTTCATTCCTCAAGAAGGCGTTCAGGGTATTCCCAGTAACCTGAGAAACGTAGCTAGGATTTAGCATGAGGCTAATTGTTATGTGTATTTTGCACTTTTTCCCCTTGTTGGTATTTTGGACAGTGAAGAAAACCTTGCAATTGCTCCTGGTTTTGACTGGGAGTTGGTGGAGGGTTTTCAGAGCAGTTTTGAAGTGCGCCCATTTAGGTTTAGTATGGCACCTTCCAGTACTATCGTTCTGTAGCTGGGCCAGGTCGACAATCTCTATTGGCACACTCCCTTAATTACTACTTTTACGTGGATTCCCTCACTACCACCTGCCAGTGGGGCACCTCATCTCTTGTTAGCCCTTTCACACTTTTATTTATTTTATAGCTTTGCTCATCCCAGTGTAGAGTGTCAGAGTGCTTTACACAGTGCTTAATTTGTAAATAAAAACGTGCCAGTGCCCAAAGCTCTCCTCTTAAAAACGTGGCTACTGCATTTAAATGTGCGAGCACAGAATACTGAGGCAGCGTAATCCTGAAGCCATCTCAGGCCTTTGCAATCCATTTAAAGCCACTCCCTGCCCCTTCAGATCACTCTTGCAGCTTTCTGATTTCTGCCTTTGTGACGCTTTTTCGTTTTTCCCTTCCTCCGTCTTTCCCATATGTGTCTTTTGCTCACAGCAAATGCCTGAAGCAAAAGAATAAGCACCGGCCCTCAAAAATAAGTGCTGGTGCTCAGCACCGGAAACAACGAGCCCAAATTAAGCAATGGCTTTACATAACAAGTATGCTATACAGCAACAAAATGCATAGGAGTGTGCTAATCAATATTAGAAAAATGTTATTTTAGACAACAAGCGCTACCTCTATTTGATGCACAGTTAATGCATCTCCTGATGATCTCTTCACCTCTCTGCTCACATCTATATTAAGCATGGGTGCATAGGCAATCTATTCCCTCATGTGCATGAGGAAATGCTCCTGGGCAAATGAGGGAACTCCCCCTTGAGATCGGGCCAGTGCACATGTAGTATGAGTGCTGGTGCTACAGAAGGGAACACTTGAGCATCTGATGCTCCTTTTATAATACCAATGTAGCCCAGGACACCAAAAAGTGGGGACACATGCCTTTTGCTCTCCAGCAGCACTTTCAATAATAGGACCCCCAGGGTAGTGTGTCTGAATATTACCAGTCAATCACTTGCTGAGATTCACACAAGCAAAACAATCATATGACATTGAAAGAGCAGCCACCAACCGAGTGAAGCCACCCTGATTAACCCTGCAAAATCGCAATCGAGTAGAACAATATATACGTAGTGCAATTTTCAGGAAAATTGCAAACTATTCCCTTTCATGAACAATGATCAACCTAAGGTGGCATTGCATTGCCAGTAGTGAACGGGTGTATATATAACCCAAGAATAGGCCAGTATTTGGCTGCTCTGTTCTTGGGAGGTATAAGTAGAGGCACCAGGGTAGAAAAGTCTGAAAGGGATAAGGCTTATCCTTGGCAAAGGACTACATAAAACTACAAACACAGAGTTTCATTTATTATTTGTCAAAACTAAAGTTCCCACCATGACTCCCAGTTCTATTTAAAATAAGGAAAGCACCATGGCCCAGATCTATTACCAATAGTGCAACACACAACTTTCCTCGAAGAAAGAGAGAAAAAAGACATAGGCCCTCATTATGATATTGGCGAGCCGCAGAGGCCATCCCGCCATCAGGCCACCTGTGTGGCGTGAACCTTGCCGGCCCTATTATAGCTTCCCTGCTGGGCCGGCCGGCAGAAACAGAGCTTCTGCCTGCCGGCCCAGCAGTGAACAGGGCCTCAACATAGCAGCTGGCTCCTAATGGAGACAGCGGCATTGTGGTGGTGCAGCGGGTGCAGCAGCACCCGTCGCGCATCCCATTGCCCGTAATTCGGTCCATTGGGCTTGCACTACCCCAAGGGCAGGCTGGCTGATGGGGACTCGTAATCCTCAGGGCAGCACTGCTTGAAGCGCTGCCCTGGCGGATTACAACCGCTGGGACTGCCAAATAAAGAAAAGTGACATCGACAGGGGGATATATATACAGTATATATATATATAGAGAGAGAGACCACATTTTACTATACATGTGTGGTTTATCTGGGGGGTGCGATCAGCCCACAAGGAAACCAGATACATATGTAAATATGATCTCTTTACATATATATATATATATGCAACACAAATGGTCCGCCAAACCCCAGGGCTGGCTTCTGCTGTTTCCCGAGGTGCCCACCCCCAGGACATAGCTGTTTGCTATGACTTGGTGGGAGGTCAGAGCAAACATTCTTGTTCCAGCAAGTGAGAGCTATCAAACTGCTCTAGCTTGCTGGGAACAGAGGTTGCCTCTGTTTCCCCGCCTGCGGACATGCGGGCAGGGAAACAGAGGAAACGATTGCTCTTGCAGACAGAGAGCTAAATATTTAGCAGCTCTCTATCTGTGACAACAATGCCTGCTCCCACAGGAGGCGGCGAGCTGGGTGGGACTGTGGGGGCCTTTAGGCACCCCACGGTCTCCAACAATAGTGACTAGGTGTTTTGAGGGGCACCCATGTGACATGGCTTGGAACTGGGGGATAGGGTCCCTGGGGAAGAACTTGCCTGAGGGAGAACTGCACGGCCCTCCTCCCCCCAAAAAATAAATAAATGATCAAATCTGGGCCTCGGGATGGGGTGTCCTGGGGCTGAAATTTGCCAGGGGCAGTGGGCTGCATGCCCCCCATTGAATTATAGTGGACCCTGGGTCCCTCCTCCCCCACAATGGATATTACCTCAATTAGAAAGCACTTACTACCTAACCAGTAGAAAGTGCTCCAGTTTGGTTGACTTTCTGTGCAAAACTGTGAACTCTTGTTGGATAAATGAGCAGGTGAGCTTCCGTTCTGGCCATGATGCTCATTTCACAGAAATTAACCTGAACAGGAAGCACCTACAAATATAAACATAGCAGATGTCCCAGTTGAAGCTCCACTTCAGGAAAGGACAAATATTCCGAACTCTTTGGATCGGAGAAGGAAAAGCAAGTGTGCTTACTCAGCTTTTCCATACTGAAAAATCATCTGAAATCCTTTGTAGAGGTGAATGCATCTTTCAAATATTGGAGCACAATCAGACATTTTTTGTCCCACATAGACTCTCTCACACCCACTCTCACATCCAGGCAGATATCCTAACAGCCACTCTCACACCCAGAGACAGCCTCTCTCACCTATTCTCACACCCAGAGAGACAGACCCTATGGCCAATTCCAGCTGCACATGACTTCCCTGTAACCTTTGTTTTTTAAGTAAATGTCAACGTTTTTTTTCATTTCCTAACTATAACATCCATGTAACCCCTGTAACCTTTGGTTTTATATGTGTATATGTGTATATATATATATATATATATATATATATACTTGATAATGTTCTTGCTAGAGAGAGAGATCAGACTTTTGTCTAATGGCTGTTTTGATGGAATAAAGTGGCACAGAGGGTTAATATGTCTGCTGCAAAGAACAGATCTGTATTTTGTGTGGTTAGCTGAGTGGATTAGAAAAGCCAGCTGTTACTAGCACTTTAAAACAAATGAAATGTATATGAGAGAGTGGCTATGGAGAGATTAGGGGCACGTTTGCTGGGTAGTGTGGGAATCCAAGGAGGAGGTCATGTGGGGTGCCAAAACTAATTGCTGCACTGGGCACCAATAGAGCTAAAGGCTGTGATGATGGGTATGTTGCAAGGTGAAGTAATACTGTCTTTTTTTTAAATGTATTTTATTGTTTTTGGAGAACCTGTTGATTGATGGAAGAAGATAAGGTAAGGTGACCGGCGTTATTTACTGTTGACACACATCACTCACACACACACACAACCAACAGTTGCAAACAACATATCTGCCTTCTACATAGCATAGTGTTTTAGAAGGATGGTTTTAGCCAGTAGCAGAGATTGTGACTCGTTGGATGACTGCTTCTCAATCCCTAACTCGGGTTGTGGAGGACAGCTCAGAGGCAGGATCAGTGACAGACAGCAGATACTGAGACAGCATCTGAGGGAGAGGACAATGGAGTACAATCTCAAAGTGATTTTTCAGTCAGCGGAGCCCCATCTGTTGACTCCTCTCAGCAATTCTGAGGGAGACGATGATGACAGTTGTGGTGTCCCTTTGCAAGCACAGTCTGTGCAGCGGGACAATGGTAGCAGGTTAGACCAACCCTGAGAGCAGGCCCATGATGGAGAGCTCTATTGGCAGCCCCCCAGTTAAGATCAGTCTGGAATTCTGTCTCACACTGGCGACACTGGATGTAAAGTCGATTGACTGCACCCATCTCTTTTTGTATGTTGACTTTCTTGACCAAATTATGCAGCAAACAAATTAGCGTGCCAAACAATTTCTGAGGGAGCAGGGAGGCACTCTAGGGCCCAGTTTTACAGCACACTGGTGGATTTCTATTTTGCTGGGAGAGTTGACGATTTTTTAGGCCTTATGCGCAAAAAGGGGTTAGTGCAAAAACCAACACTGCGTTTCCCCAAGTCTCCCGAGAAAAATGGTGCCTCACTTGTGTGGGTGGGCAAAGTGGCCGCAACAGGGAAGGACCCAATAAGTATTGTAGAACATAAAAATTATCTATCACAAAAAACCTGCTTTCGCTAGGGTTGGCACCTGTGTTTTTGGTCCCAGGTTTGCTGTCTATCATCGGAAATCTACCAAACCCAGACATTTCTGAAAAATAGACACCAAGAGGAAACCAGTGAGGTGTGGCTTGCATGGATTCCCCAAAGTTTTCTTACTCAGAATACACTGCAAATGTGAAACATTGAATAAAAACAATGGTATGCCTCCTTTTAATGCCTGCTCTAAGAAGGCGTTTAAAGTGCCCAGAAAAATGTTGCACAGAAATCTTTTAGATTACTTTGCACCATTTTTCCTGCGCCCCTAATGGAGGAACACTCCCTTTGCATACATTATGCCAGGCACAGCCATAATGTAGTGCAAAGGGGACTTGGAGCAATGCATGCATAGCACCACTTTGTAAATTTGGCGCATCGATTTTGGCCAGGTTGGGTCACTTTAGCGCAAACAAAAAGACTCTAATATGGCACAAGGAGGAACTAGCGGCTCTTAAATCTATTTTTCCTTGCATTTCTCTGATGTAAACTACAGAAATGTACATGGATTAACGAACTTCCAACACCACCCAGCATTCTCCCGCTTGTTTAGATAAAAACACTACCCCTCTTGTGTACATGGGCATAGTGCCCACATCAATAATGGATGTGTTTTTTTAGTGAAAGTTTGAGGTTTTAAGGGGATTCTGGGCAAAAAATACATGGTGTGAGCCACAAAAATCAGCACACCTGGATACCCATAGGTGTCTAATTTAAAAAAATGCACATGTTGGCTAGGTTTCCCTTGGTGTCACCTGAGCTAGGGTCCAAATTCTCCAGCTACCCACATTGGAAAAAGGTACCTGTGTCCATGATGCATTTTCAGCTGTTTCCTGTCTGAGGCACTTGGTCTGCCCACACTGGTGAGGTAGCATTTGTATCAGGAGACCTGGGGGAACACTCCCCACAGAGTCAAGGACTTTCCATCACTTTTAATCAAAGTTTGAGGTTTGCAAGGGATTCTGGGGAAAATGTGGTGAGAGTGACACAAGTCAGTCCACCCTGGATACCCTGAGGTATCTAGTTTTCTAAAATGTACAGGTTGGCCAGATTTCCTTAGGTGCAGCTGAGCTAGGGTCCAAAATTCTGAAGCTACTCACATTAAAACGAAAGGGCCAGTTTTCGGTGGAAAAATGTGCTGCGTACATGCTGTGCTTTTTTAGACTATTCCTGTTGCAGGTACTAGGACTACCCACACAAGTGAAGTTTGTGGGGCCATAGAATAGTTTTAAAAAATTTATTACGTATAGGATTTCACTGCATTTGTGCCTTTCAAATGTAGGCCAGTGTATAAGAAAGATTACATTTTGAAAAATACCCTCCAAATCATATTCTAGTACAGGTACCTACAAATTCAGAAATGTAGAAATAACCACTGCTTTAAAATTCTGTATCTTGTGCCCATTTCAGAAATACATGCATTTCCTTGATACTCATTTTTTACAGGTACTTTTGGTGGTAAACACAAGTGTATAACAAATTTACTGCAAAATTTACCTTTCACACGCCTACTAGGAATTCTATCTGACCCTTCCGATGTCTAAATTGTAAGAGATTTAATTCAACACTGCGCTGACATGACTCAATTTCCATGGTGGGAGGTGGAACAGATCAGACCCATATTTGTTGGAAGTGTAGGGGACGAGTTTTCTGCACAGGAAAATATGTTTTCCACTCAGAGAAAAGAAATGTGTATTTTAACTTAATGCTCTACTCACCCTGTTTGGGCTTCGTCCACTATGAAGAACTCTGCACACTTAGAACAAAAAAATTTTTAAGACATCACATGGCATTCCCAGATGAAAATGTGCACCCTTCAGAGCTTTACTACCAGATCTGTGATTTTTTCATAACTTGAAATAATGGAAAAGTGTGCTCAGATGGTAGCGTAAATCTTTGCACGTGCTTTTCTGCTTTTTTGACTAGGCCCCACAGAACTATGGGGGTCATTACAACATTGGCGGTAAAAACCACATACCGCCATGCAGAAGACCGCCAACACACCGCCGCGGCCGTGGAATTCCGCCACGGTCATTATGACCTAAAGGCCGGAATCCGCCAAAATCTAGACACCCACACAAGTCTGCCACACCAAAGGTCAGTGATAAACTCAAAAAAAGGTAGCACTCTGCCTCACACTCCAGCATAAAATACCCCAATGCATCATGGTAAATGCAGTCATTTGTTTTAAAAATAGAGACATTTTTCAAAAAGTCTTTCCCCTTAAGTAGGTGCAGCAAGTGCCGTATCTCTGGACATGTGTTTCTGGCTTTCGGCTGTCATCAGCAGAGAGAAAATATATCTGAAGGGGTTGCTTGAAATGCTGCAGAACGTCTTCAAAGGTTTTTGTACCACTCAGTGGGCGAACAGGTGCCTCACCAGAGCTCGTCAGCTCGTAGGCTCACGGGAGCCATCAATTAAACACAGAAAAAGGGAGCACTCTGCCTCACACCCCAGCATAAAATACCCCAATGCATCATGGTAAATGCAGTCATTTGTTTTAAAAATAGAGACATTTTTCAAAAAGTCTTTCACCTTCAGTAGGTGCAGCAAGTGCTGTATCTCTGGACACGTGTTTCTGGCTTTCGGCTGTCATCAGCAGAGAGAAAAAATACCTGAAGGGGTTGCTTGAAATGCCGCCGAACGTCTTCACAGGTTTTTGTACCACTCAGTAGGCGAACAGGTGCCTCACCAGAGATCGTCAGCTCGTAGGCTCATGGGAGGCATCAATTAAACACAAAAAAAGGGAGCACTCTGCCTCACACTCCAGCATAAAGTACCCCAATGCATAATGGTAAATGCAGTCATTTTTTTTAAAACTAGAGACATTTTTCAAAAAGTTTTTCACCTTAAGTAGGTGCAGCAAGTGCTGAATCTATGGACACGTGTTTTTGGCTTTTGGCCATCATCAGCAGAGAGAAAATATATCTGAAGGGGTTACTTGAAATGCCGCCAAACTGAGTGGTACAAAAACCTAAGAATACGTTGAGGCGGCATTTCAAGCAACCCCGTCTGCCACACTTTGCTCTCCGCTGATGACAGCCGAAAGCCAGAAACACGTGTCGGAGATACGGCATTCGCCGCACCAACTTATGGTGAAAAACTTTCTACAACGTTACAGTACTTGCTGCACCCATTTATGGTGAAAGACTTTTTGAAATATTATTCGAATTCATTCTAATTAATTCATTTATCATGATGCTTTGGGGCTATTCGAGCTGAAATGTAAGACAGGGTGCTCCCTTTTTGGATTGTGTATTTAACGGCTCCCGTGAGCCTTTGAGCTGACGAGCTCTGGTGAAGCACCTGTGCGCCTACTGAGTGGTACAAAACCTGAGAATATGTTTAGGAGGCATTTCAAGCAACCCGGTCTGCCACACTTTGCTCTCCGCTGATGACGGCCGAAAGCCAGAAACATGTGTGGAGAGATACGGCATTCGCCGCACCAACTTATGGTGAAAAACTTTCTACAACTTTACAGCATCCGCTGCACCCATTTATTGTGAAAGACTTTTTGAAATATTATTCGATTTCATTCTAATGACTGCATTTATCATGATGCTTTGGGGCTATTCGAGCTGAAATGTAAGACAGGGTGCTCCCTTTTTGGATTGACTACTTAACGGCTCCCGTGAGCCTTTGAGCTGACGAGCTCTGGTGAAGCACCTGTGCGCCTACTGAGTGGTACAAAACCTGAGAATACGTTTAGGCGGCATTTCAAGCAACCCCGTCTGCCACACTTTGCTCTCCGCTGATGACGGCCGAAAGCCAGAATCAAGTATCCGGAGATACGGCATTCGCCGCACCAACTTATGGTGAAAAACTTTCTACAACGTTACAGCACCTGCTGCACCCATTTATGGTGAAAGACTTTTTGAAATATTATTCAAATTCATTCTAATGACTGCATTTATCATGATGCTTTGGGGCTATTCGAGCTGAAATGTAATACAGGGTGCTTCCTTTTTGGATTGTGTATTTAACGGCTCCCGTGAGCATTTGAGCTGAAGAGCTCTGGTAAAGCACCTGTGCGCCTACTGAGTGGTACAAAAACATGAGAATATGTTTGGGCGGCATTTCAAGCAACCACGTCTGCCACACTTTCACACTTTGCTCTCCGCTGATGACGGCCGAAAGCCAGAAACACGTGTCCGGAGATAAGGCATTCGCCGCACCAACTTATGGTGAAAAACTTTCTACAACATTACAGCACTTGCTGCACCCATTTATGGTGAAAGACTTTTTTAAATATTATTCGAATTCATTCTAATGACTGCATTTATCATGATGCTTTGGGGCTATTCGAGCTGAAATGTAAGACAGGGTGCTCCCTTTTTGGATTGTGTATTTAACGGCTCCCGTGAGCCTTTGAGCTGACGAGCTCTGGTGAAGCACCTGTGCGCCTACTGAGTGGTACAAAAACCTGAGGATACGTTTGGGCGGCATTTCAAGCAACCCTGTCTGCCATACATTGCTCTCCGCTGATGAAGGCCGAAAGCCAGAAACACGTGTCCAGAGGTACGGCATCCGCCGCACCAACTTATGGTGAAAAACTTTCTACAACTTTACAGCACTTGCTGCACCCATTTATGTTGAAAGACTTTTTTAAATATTATTCGAATTCATTCTAATGACTGCTTTTATCATGATGCTTTGGGGCTATTCGAGCTGAAATGTAAGACAGGGTGCTCCCTTTTTGGATTGTGTATTTAATGGCTCCCGTGAGCCTTTGACCTGACGAGCTCTGATGAAGCACCCGTGCGCCTACTGAGTGGTACAAAAACCTGAGAATACGTTTGGGTGGCATTTCAAGCAACCCTGTCTGCCACACTTTGCTCTCCGCTGATGACGGCCGAAAGCCAGAAACACGTGTCCAGAGTTATGGCATTCACGAGCCAATTTATGGTGAAAAACTTTCTACAACTTTACAGCACTTGCTGCACCCATTTATGGTGAAAGACTTTTTGAAATATTATTCAAATTCATTCTAATGACTGCATTTATCATGATGCTTTGGGGCTATTCGAGCTGAAATGTAAGACAGGGTGCTCCCTTTTTGGATTGTGTATTTAACGGCTGCCGTGAGCCTTTGACCTGACGAGCTCTGGTGAAGCACCTGTGCGCCTACTGAGTGGTAAAAAAACCTGACAATACGTTTAGGCCGCATTTCAAGCAACCCCGTCTGCCACACTTTGCTCTCCGCTGATGACGGCCGAAAGCCAGAAACACGTGTCCGGAGATACCGCATTCGGCGCACCAACTTATGGTGAAAAACTTTCTACAATGTTACAGCACTTGCTGCACCCATTTATGGTGAAAGACTTTTTGAAATATTATTCAAATTCATTCTAATGGCTGTATTTATCATGATGCTTTGGGGCTATTCGAGCTGAAATGAAAGACAGGGTGCTCCCTTTTTGGATTGCGATTTAACGGCTCCCGTGAGCCTTTGAGCTGAAGCGCCTGTGCGCCTACTGACCTGTGCACCTGTGCGCCTACTGAGTGGTACAAAAACCTGGGAATACGTTTAGTCTGCATTTCAAGCAACACCGTCTGCCACACTTTGCTCTCCGCTGATGACGGCCGAAAGCCAGAAACACGTGACCAGAGATACGGCATTCGCCGCACCAACTTATGGTGAAAAACTTTCTACAATGTTACAGCACTTGCTGCACCCATTTATAGTGAAATACTTTTTGAAATATTATTCGAATTAATTCTAATGACTGCATTTATCATGATGCTTTGGGGCTATTCGAGCTTAAATGTAAGACAGGGTGCTTCCTTTTTGGATTGTGTATTTAACGGCTCCCGTGAGCCTTTGAGCTGACGATCTCTGGTGAAGCACCTGTGCGCATACTGGGTGATACAAAAACCTGAGAATACGTTTCGGCGGCATTTCACGCAACCCTGTCTGCCACACTTTGCTCTCCGCTGATGATGGCCGAAAACCAGAAAGTTGTGTCCGGAGATACGGAATTCACCGCACAAAATTATGGTGAAAAACTTTCTTCAACGTTACAGCACTTGCTGCACCCATTTATGGTGAAAGACTTTTTTAAATATTATTTGAATTCATTCTAATGATGCATTTATCATGATGTTTTGGGGCTATTCGAGCTGAAATGTAAGACAGGGTGCTCCCTTTTTGGATTGTGTATTTAACGGCTCCCGTGAGCCTTTGAGCTGACGAGCTCTTTTGAAGCACCTGTGCGCCTACTGTGTGGTACAAAAACCTGACAATACGTTTAGGCGGCATTTCAAGCACCCCGTCAGCCACACTTTGCTCTCCGCTGATGACGGCCGAAAGCCAGAAACACGTGTCAGGAAATCCGGCATTCGCCACAATAACTTATGGTGAAAAACTTTCTTCAACGTTACAGCACTTGCTGAACCCATTTATGGTGAAAGACTTTTTGAAATATTATTCGAATTCATTCTAATGACTGCATTTATCATGACCCTTTGGAGCTATTCGAGCTGAAATGTAAGACAGGGTGCTCCCTTTTTGGATTGTGTGTTTAACGGCTCCCGTGAGCCTTTGAGCTGACGAGCTCTGGTGAAGCACCTGTGCGCCTACTGAGTGGTACAAAAACCTGAGAATAAGTTTAGGTGGCATTTCAAGCAACCCCGTCTGCCACACTTTGCTCTCCGCTGATGACGGCCAAAAGCCAGAAACACGTGTCCGGAGATATGGCATTCGCCGCACCAACTTATGGTGAAAAACTTTCTACAACATTACAGCACTTGTGCACCCATTTATGGTGAAAGACTTTTTTTAATATTATTCGAATTCATTCTAATGACTGCATTTATCATGATGCTTTGGAGCTATTCGGGCTGAAATGTAAGACAGGGTGCTCCCTTTTTGGATTGTGTGTTTAATGGCTCCCGTGAGCCTTTGAGCTGACGAGCTCTGGTGAAGCACCTGTGCGCCTACTGAGTGGTACAAAAACCTGATAATAAGTTTAGGTGACATTTCAAGCAACCCCGTCTGCCACACTTTGCTCTGCGCTGATGACGGCCAAAAGCCTGAAACACGTGTCCGGAGATACGGCATTCGCCGCACCAACTTATGGTGAAAAACTTTCTACAACATTACAGCACTTGTGCACCCATTTATGGTGAAAGACTTTTTAAAAAATTATTCGAATTCATTCTAATGACTGCATTTATCATGATGCCTTGGAGCTATTCGGGCTGAAATGTAAGACAGGGTGCTCCCTTTTTGGATTGTGTATTTAACGGCTCCCGTGAGCCTTTGAGCTGAGGAGCTCTGGTGAAGCACCTGTGCGCCTACTGAGTGGTACAAAAACCTGAGAATACGTTTAGGCGGCATTTCAAGCAACCCTGTCTAACACACTTTACTCTCCGCTGATGATGGTCGAAAGCCAGAAACACGTGTCCGGAGATACGGCATTCGCCGCACCAACTTATGGTGAAAATCTTTCTACAACATTACAGCTCTTGCTGCACCCATTTATGGTGAAAGACTTTTTAAAATATTATTTGAATTCATTCTAATGACTGCATTTATCATGATGCTTTGGGGCTATTCGAGCTGAAATGTAAGACAGGGTGCTCCCTTTTTGGATTGTGTCTTTAACGGCTCCCGTGAGCCTTTGAGCTGACGAGCTCTGGTGAAGCACCTGTGCGCCTACTGAGTGGTACAAAAACCTGAGGATACGTTTGGGCGGCATTTCAAGCAACCCTGTCTGCCACACTTTGCTCTCCGCTGATGACGGCCGAAAACCAGAAACTTGTGTCTGGAGATACAGTATTTGCCGCACCAAATTATGGTGAAAAACTTTCATCAACGTTACAGCACTTGCTGCACCCATTTATGGTGATAGACTTTTTAAAATATTATTCGAATTCATTCTAATGACTGCATTTATCATGATGTTTTGGGGCTATTCGAGCTGAAATGTAAGACAGGGTGCTCCCTTTTTGGATTGTTTATTTAACGTCTCCCGTGAGCCTTTGAGCTGACGAGCTCTTTTGAAGCACCTGTGCGCCTACTGTGTGGTACAAAAACCTGACAATACGTTTAGGCGGCATTTCAAGCAACCCCGTCAGCCACACTTTGCTCTCCGCTGATGACGGCCGAAAGCCATAAACATGTGTCAGGAAATACGGCATTCGCAGCAATAACTTATGGTGAAAAACTTTCTACAACGTTACAGCACTTGCTGCACCCATTTATGGTGAAAGACTTTTTCAAATATTATTCGAATTCATTCTAATGACTGCATTTATCATGATGCTTTTGGGCTATTTGAGCTGAAATGTAAGACAGGGTGCTCTCTTTTTGGATTGTGTATTTAACGGCTCCCGTGAGCCTTTGAGCTGACGAGCTCTGGTGAGGCACCTGTGCGCATACTGAGTGGTACAAAAACCTGAGAATACGTTTAGGCGGCATTTCAAGCAACCCCGTCTGCCACACTTTGCTCTCCGCTGATGATGGCCGAAAGCCAGAATCAAGTATCCGGAGATTCTGCATTCACCGCACCAACTTATGGTGAAAAACTTTCTTCAACGTTACAGCACCTGCTGCACCCATTTATGGTGAAAGACATTTTGAAATATTATTCAAATTCATTCTAATGACTGCATTTATCATGATGCTTTGGGGCTACTCGAGCTGAAATGTAATACAGGGTGCTTCCTTTTTGGATTGTGTATTTAACGGCTCCTGTGAGCCTTTGAGCTGAAGAGCTCTGGTAAAGCACCTGTGCGCCTACTGAGTGGTACAAAAACCTGAGAATATGTTTGGGCTGCATTTCAAGCAACCACGTCTGCCACACTTTCACACTTTGCTCTCCGCTGATGACGGCCGAAAGCCAGAAACAGGTGTCCGGAGATAAAGCATTCGCCGCACCAATTTATGGTGAAAAACTTTCTACAACATTACAGCACTTGCTGCACCCATTTCTGGTGAAAGACTTTTTGGAATATTATTCGAATTCATTCTAATAACTGCATTCATCATGATGCTTTGGGGCTATTCGAGCTGAAATGTAAAACAGGGTGCTCCCTTTTTGGATTGTGTATTTAACGGCTCCTGTGAGCCTTTGGGCTGAAGAGCTCTGGTGAAGCACCTGTGCGCCTACTAAGTGGTTCAAAAACCTGAGAATACGTTTAGGCCGCATTTCAAGCAACCCCGTCTGCCACACTTTGCTCTCCTCTGATGACGGCCGAAAGCCAGAAACACGTGTCCGGAAATACGGCATTTACCGCACCAACTTATGGTGAAAAACTTTCTACAACATTACAACACTTGCTGCACCCATTTATGGTGAAATACTTTTTAAAATATTATTCAAACTCATTCTAATGACTGCATTTATCATGATGATTTGGGGCTATTCGAGCTGAAATGTAAGACAGGGTTCTCCCTTTTTGGATTGTGTATTTACCAGCTCCCGTGAGCCTTTGAGCTGATGAGCTCTGGTGAAGCACCTGTGCGCCTACTGAGTGGTACAAAAACCTGAGAATTCGTTTAGGCGGCATTTCAAGCAACCCCGTCTGCCACACTTTGCTCTCCGCTGATGACGGGCAAAAGCCAGAAACACGTGTCCGGAGATACGGCATTCGCCGCACCAACTTATGGTGAAAAACATTCTACAACATTACAGCACTTGCTGCACCCATTTATGGTGAAAGACTTTTTGAAATATTATCCGAATTCATTCTAATGACTGCATTTATCATGATGCTTTGGGGCTATTCGAGCTGAAATGTAAGACAGGGTGCTTCCTTTTTGGATTGTGTATTTAACGGCTCCCGTGAGCCTTTGAGCTGACGATCTCTGGTGAAGCACCTGTGCGCCTACTGAGTGGTACAAAAACCTGAGAATATGTTTAGGCCGCGTTTCAAGCAACCCCGTCTGCCACACATTGCTCTCTGCTGATGACGGCCGAAAGCCAGAAACACGTGTCCGGAGATACGGCATTCGCCTCATCAACTTATGGTGAAAAACTTTCTACAACGTTACAGCACTTGCTACACCCATTTATGGTGAAAGACTTTTTGAAATATTATTCAAATTCATTCTAATGACTGTATTTATCATGATGCTTTGGGGCTATTCGAGCTGAAATGTAAGACAGAGTGCTCCCTTTTTGGATTGCGATTTAACGGCTCCCGTGAGCCTTTGAGCTGAAGCGCCTGTGCGCCTACTGAAATGTGCACGTGTGCGCCTACTGAGTGGTACAAAAACCTGGGAATACGTTTAGGCTGCATTTCAAGCAACACCGTCTGCCACACTTTGCTCTCCGCTGATGACGGCCGAAAGCCAGAAACATGTGTCCGGAGATACGGCATTCGCTGCACCAACTGATGGTAAAAAACTTTCTACAATGTTACAGCACTTGCTGCACCCATTTATAGTGAAATACTTTTTGAAATATTATTCGAATTCATTCTAATGACTGCATTTATCATGATGCTTTGGGGCTATTCGGGCTTAAATGTAAGACAGGGTGCTTCCTTTTTGGATTGTGTATTTAACGGCTCCCGTGAGCATTTGAGCTGATGATCTCTGGTGAAGCACCTGTGCGCATACTGCGTGATACAAAAACCTGAGAATACGTTTCGGCGGCATTTCAAGCAACCCTGTCTGCCACACTTTGCTCTCCGCTGATGACGGCCGAAAACCAGAAACTTGTGTCCGGAGATACGGTATTCGCCGCACAAAATTATGGTGAAAAACTTTCTTCAACGTTACAGCACTTGCTGCACCCATTTATGGTGAAAGACTTTTTAAAATATTATTCGAATTCATTCTAATGACTGCATTTATCATGATGCTTTGGGGCTATTCGAGCTGAAATGTAAGACAGGGTGCTCCCTTTTTGGATTGTATATTTAACGGCTCCCGTGAGCCTTTGAGCTGACGAGCTCTGGTGAAGCACCTGTGCTCCTACTGAGTGGTATAAAAACCTGAGAATACGTTTAGGCCGCATTTCAAGCAACCCCGTCTGCCACACTTTGCTCTCTGCTGATGACGGCCGAAAGCCAGAAACACGTGTCCGGAGATAAGGCATTCGCCTCACCAACTTATGGTGAAAAACATTCTACAACGTTACAGCACTTGCTGCACACATTTATGGTGAAATACTTTTTGAAATATTATTCAAATTCATTCTAATGACTGCATTTATCATGATGCTTTGGGGATATTCGAGCTGAAATGTAAGACAGTGTGCTCCCTTTTTGGATTGTGTATTTAACGGCTCCCGTGAGCCTTTGAGCTGACGAGCTCTGGTGAAGCACCTGTGCGCCTACTAAGTGGTTCAAAAACCTGAGAATAGGTTTAGGCCGCATTTCAAGCAACCCCGTCTGCCACACTTTGCTCTCCGCTGATGACGGCCGAAAGCCAGAAACACGTGTCCGGAAATACGGCATTTACCGCACCAACTTATGGTGAAAAACTTTCTACAACATTACAACACTTGCTGCACCCATTTATGGTGAAATACTTTTTAAAATATTATTCGAATTCATTCTAATGACTGCATTTATCATGATGCTTTGGGGCTATTCGAGTTGAAATGTAAGACAGGGTTCTCCCTTTTTGGATTGTGTATTTAACGGCTCCCGTGAGCCTTTGAGCTGATGAGCTCTGGTGAAGCACCTGTGCGCCTACTGAGTGGTACAAAAACCTGAGAATTCGTTTAGGCGGCATTTCAAGCAACCCCGTCTGCCACACTTTGCTCTCCGCTGATGACGGGCAAAAGCCAGAAACACGTGTCCGGAGATACGGCATTCGCCGCACCAACTTATGGTGAAAAACATTCTACAACATTACAGCACTTGCTGCACCCATTTATGGTGAAAGACTTTTTGAAATATTATTCGAATTCATTCTAATGACTGCATTTATCATGATGCTTTGGGGCTATTCGAGCTGAAATGTAAGACAGGGTGCTTCCTTTTTGGATTGTGTATTTAACGGCTCCCGTGAGCCTTTGAGCTGACGATCTCTGGTGAAGCACCTGTGCGCCTACTGAGTGGTACAAAAACCTGAGAATATGTTTAGGCTGCCTTTCAAGCAACCCCGTCTGCCACACTTTGCTCTCTGCTGATGACGGCCGAAAGCCAGAAACACGTGTCCGGAGATACGGCATTCGCCGCATCAACTTATGGTGAAAAACTTTCTACAACGTTACAGCACTTGCTATACCCATTTATGGTGAAAGACTTTTTGAAATATTATTCAAATTCATTCTAATGACTGTATTTATCATGATGCTTTGGGGCTATTCGAGCTGAAATGTAAGACAGAGTGCTCCCTTTTTGGATTGCGATTTAACGGCTCCCGTGAGCCTTTGAGCTGAAGCGCCTGTGCGCCTACTGAAATGTGCACCTGTGCGCCTACTGAGTGGTACAAAAACCTGGGAATACGTTTAGGCTGCATTTCAAGCAACACCGTCTACCACACTTTGCTCTCCGCTGATGACGGCCGAAATCCAGAAACACGTGTCCGGAGATACGGCATTCGCCGCACCAACTGATGGTAAAAAACGTTCTACAATGTTACAGAACTTGCTGCACCCATTTATAGTGAAATACTTTTTGAAATATTATTCGAATTCATTCTAATGACTGCATTTATCATGATGCTTTGGGGCTATTCGAGCTTAAATGTAAGACAGGGTGCTTCCTTTTTGGATTGTGTATTTAACGGCTCCCGTGAGCATTTGAGCTGACGATCTCTGGTGAAGCACCTGTGCGCATACTGAGTGATACAAAAACCTGAGAATACGTTTCGGCGGCATTTCAAGCAACCCTGTCTGCCACACTTTGCTCTCCGCTGATGACGGCCGAAAACCAGAAACTTGTGTCCCGAGATACGGTATTCGCCGCACAAAATTATGGTGAAAAACTTTCTTCAACGTTACAGCACTTGCTGCACCCATTTATGGTGAAAGACTTTTTGAAATATTATTCGAATTCATTCTAATGACTGCATTTATCATGATGCTTTGGGGCTATTCGAGCTGAAATGTAAGACAGGGTGCTTCCTTTTTGGATTGTATATTTAACGGCTCCCGCGAGCCTTTGAGCTGACGAGCCCTGCTGAAGCACCTGTGCTCCTACTGAGTGGTATAAAAACCTGAGAATACGTTTAGGCCGCATTTCAAGCAATCCCGTCTGCCACACTTTGCTCTCTGCTGATGACGGCCGAAAGCCAGAAACACGTGTCCGGAGATAAGGCATTCGCCACACCAACTTATGGTGAAAAACATTCTACAACGTTACAGCACTTGCTGCACACATTTATGGTGAAATACTTTTTGAAATATTATTCAAATTCATTCTAATGACTGCATTTATCATGATGCTTTGGGGATATTCGAGCTGAAATGTAAGACAGTGTTCTCCCTTTTTGGATTGTGTATTTAACGGCTCCCGTGAGCCTTTGAGCTGACGAGCTCTGGTGAAGCACCTGTGCGCCTACTAAGTGGTTCAAAAACCTGAGAATACGTTTAGGCCGCATTTCAAGCAACCCCGTCTGCCACACTTTGCTCTCCGCTGATGACGGCCGAAAGCCAGAAACACGTGTCAGGAAATACGGCATTTACCGCACCAACTTATGGTGAAAAACTTTCTACAACATTACAACACTTGCTGCACCCATTTATGGTGAAATACTTTTTAAAATATTATTCGAATTCATTCTAATGACTGCATTTATCATGATGCTTTGGGGCTATTCGAGCTGAAATGTAAGACAGGGTTCTCCCTTTTTGGATTGTGTATTTAACGGCTCCCGTGAGCCTTTGAGCTGATGAGCTCTGGTGAAGCACCTGTGCGCCTACTGAGTGGTACTAAAACCTGAGAATTCGTTTAGGCGGCATTTCAAGCAACCCCGTCTGCCACACTTTGCTCTCCGCTGATGACGGGCAAAAGCCAGAAACACGTGTCCGGAGATACGGCATTCGCCGCACCAACTTATGGTGAAAAACATTCTACAACATTACAGCACTTGCTGCACCCATTTATGGTGAAAGACTTTTTGAAATATTATTCGAATTAATTCTAATGACTGCATTTATCATGATGCTTTGGGGCTATTCGAGCTGAAATGTAAGACAGGGTGCTTCCTTTTTGGATTGTGTATTTAACGGCTCCCGTGAGCCTTTGAGCTGACGATCTCTGGTGAAGCACCTGTGCGCCTACTGAGTGGTACAAAAACCTGAGAATATGTTTAGGCCGCATTTCAAGCAACCCCGTCTGCCACACTTTGCTCTCTGCTGATGACGGCCGAAAGCCAGAAACACGTGTCCGGAGATACGGCATTCGCCGCATCAACTTATGGTGAAAAACTTTCTACAACGTTACAGCACTTGCTACACCCATTTATGGTGAAAGACTTTTTGAAATATTATTCAAATTCATTCTAATGACTGTATTTATCATGATGCTTTGGGGCTATTCAAGCTGAAATGTAAGACAGAGTGCTCCCTTTTTGGATTGCGATTTAACGGCTCCCGTGAGCCTTTGAGCTGAAGCGCCTGTGCGCCTACTGAAATGTGCACCTGTGCGCCTACTGAGTGGTACAAAAACCTGGGAATACGTTTAGGCTGCATTTCAAGCAACACCGTCTGCCACACTTTGCTCTCCGCTGATGACGGCCGAAAGCCAGAAACACGTGTCCGGAGATACGGCATTCGCTGCACCAACTGATGGTAAAAAACTTTCTACAATGTTACAGCACTTGCTGCACCCATTTATAGTGAAATACTTTTTGAAATATTATTCGAATTCATTCTAATGACTGCATTTATCATGATGCTTTGGGGCTATTCGGGCTTAAATGTAAGACAGGGTGCTTCCTTTTTGGATTGTGTATTTAACGGCTCCCGTGAGCATTTGAGCTGATGATCTCTGGTGAAGCACCTGTGCGCATACTGCGTGATACAAAAACCTGAGAATACGTTTCGGCGGCATTTCAAGCAACCCTGTCTGCCACACTTTGCTCTCCGCTGATGACGGCCGAAAACCAGAAACTTGTGTCCGGAGATACGGTATTCGCCACACAAACTTATGGTGAAAAACTTTCTTCAACGTTACAGCACTTGCTGCACCCATTTATGGTGAAAGACTTTTTAAAATATTATTCGAATTCATTCTAATGACTGCATTTATCATGATGCTTTGGGGCTATTCGAGCTGAAATGTAAGACAGGGTGCTCCCTTTTTGGATTGTATATTTAACGGCTCCCGTGAGCCTTTGAGCTGACGAGCTCTGGTGAAGCACCTGTGCTCCTACTGAGTGGTATAAAAACCTGAGAATACGTTTAGGCCGCATTTCAAGCAACCCCGTCTGCCACACTTTGCTCTCTGCTGATGACGGCCGAAAGCCAGAAACACGTGTCCGGAGATAAGGCATTCGCCACACCAACTTATGGTGAAAAACATTCTACAACGTTACAGCACTTGCTGCACACATTTATGGTGAAATACTTTTTGAAATATTATTCAAATTCATTCTAATGACTGCATTTATCATGATGCTTTGGGGATATTCGAGCTGAAATGTAAGACAGTGTGCTCCCTTTTTGGATTGTGTATTTAACGGCTCCCGTGAGCCTTTGAGTTGACGAGCTCTGGTGAAGCACCTGTGCGCCTACTAAGTGGTTCAAAAACCTGAGAATACGTTTAGGCCGCATTTCAAGCAACCGCGTCTGCCACACTTTGCTCTCCGCTGATGACGGCCGAAAGCCAGAAACACGTGTCCGGAGATACGGCATTCGCCGCACCAACTTATGGTGAAAAACATTCTACAACATTACAGCACTTGCTGCACCCATTTATGGTGAAAGACTTTTTGAAATATTATTCGAATTCATTCTAATGACTGCATTTATCATGATGCTTTGGGGCTATTCGAGCTGAAATGTAAGACAGGGTTCTCCCTTTTTGGATTGTGTATTTAACGGCTCCCGTGAGCCTTTGAGCTGATGAGCTCTGGTGAAGCACCTGTGCGCCTACTGAGTGGTACAAAAACCTGAGAATTCGTTTAGGCGGCATTTCAAGCAACCCCGTCTGCCACACTTTGCTCTCCGCTGATGACGGGCAAAAGCCAGAAACACGTGTCCGGAGATACGGCATTCGCCGCACCAACTTATGGTGAAAAACATTCTACAACATTACAGCACTTGCTGCACCCATTTATGGTGAAAGACTTGTTGAAATATTATTCGAATTCATTCTAATGACTGCATTTATCATGATGCTTTGGGGCTATTCGAGCTGAAATGTAAGACAGGGTGCTTCCTTTTTGGATTGTGTATTTAACGGCTCCCGTGAGCCTTTGAGCTGACGATCTCTGGTGAAGCACCTTTGCGCCTACTGAGTGGTACAAAAACCTGAGAATATGTTTAGGCCGCATTTCAAGCAACCCCGTCTGCCACACTTTGCTCTCTGCTGATGACGGCCGAAAGCCAGAAACACGTGTCCGGAGATACGGCATTCGCCGCATCAACTTATGGTGAAAAACTTTCTACAACGTTACAGCACTTGCTACACCCATTTATGGTGAAAGACTTTTTGAAATATTATTCAAATTCATTCTAATGACTGTATTTATCATGATGCTTTGGGGCTATTCGAGCTGAAATGTAAGACAGAGTGCTCCCTTTTTGGATTGCGATTTAACGGCTCCCGTGAGCCTTTGAGCTGAAGCGCCTGTGCGCCTACTGAAATGTGCACCTGTGCGCCTACTGAGTGGTACAAAAACCTGGGAATACGTTTAGGCTGCATTTCAAGCAACACCGTCTGCCACACTTTGGTCTCCGCTGATGACGGCCGAAATCCAGAAACACGTGTCCGGAGATACGGCATTCGCCGCACCAACTGATGGTAAAAAACGTTCTACAATGTTACAGAACTTGCTGCACCCATTTATAGTGAAATACTTTTTGAAATATTATTCGAATTCATTCTAATGACTGCATTTATCATGATGCTTTGGGGCTATTCGAGCTTAAATGTAAGACAGGGTGCTTCCTTTTTGGATTGTGTATTTAACGGCTCCCGTGAGCATTTGAGCTGACGATCTCTGGTGAAGCACCTGTGCGCATACTGAGTGATACAAAAACCTGAGAATACGTTTCGGCGGCATTTCAAGCAACCCTGTCTGCCACACTTTGCTCTCCGCTGATGACGGCCGAAAACCAGAAACTTGTGTCCCGAGATACGGTATTCGCCGCACAAAATTATGGTGAAAAACTTTCTTCAACGTTACAGCACTTGCTACACCCATTTATGGTGAAAGACTTTTTGAAATATTATTCAAATTCATTCTAATGACTGTATTTATCATGATGCTTTGGGGCTATTCGAGCTGAAATGTAAGACAGAGTGCTCCCTTTTTGGATTGCGATTTAACGGCTCCCGTGAGCCTTTGAGCTGAAGCGCCTGTGCGCCTACTGAAATGTGCACCTGTGCGCCTACTGAGTGGTACAAAAACCTGGGAATACGTTTAGGCTGCATTTCAAGCAACACCGTCTGCCACACTTTGCTCTCCGCTGATGACGGCCGAAAGCCAGAAACACGTGTCCGGAGATACGGCATTCGCTGCACCAACTGATGGTAAAAAACTTTCTACAATGTTACAGCACTTGCTGCACCCATTTATAGTGAAATACTTTTTGAAATATTATTCGAATTCATTCTAATGACTGCATTTATCATGATGCTTTGGGGCTATTCGGGCTTAAATGTAAGACAGGGTGCTTCCTTTTTGGATTGTGTATTTAACGGCTCCCGTGAGCATTTGAGCTGATGATCTCTGGTGAAGCACCTGTGCGCATACTGCATGATACAAAAACCTGAGAATACGTTTCGGCGGCATTTCAAGCAACCCTGTCTGCCACACTTTGCTCTCCGCTGATGACGGCCGAAAACCAGAAACTTGTGTCCGGAGATACGGTATTCGCTGCACAAAATTATGGTGAAAAACTTTCTTCAACGTTACAGCACTTGCTGCACCCATTTATGGTGAAAGACTTTTTAAAATATTATTCGAATTCATTCTAATGACTGCATTTATCATGATGCTTTGGGGCTATTCGAGCTGAAATGTAAGACAGGGTGCTCCCTTTTTGGATGGTATATTTAACGGCTCCCGTGAGCCTTTGAGCTGACGAGCTCTGGTGAAGCACCTGTGCTCCTACTGAGTGGTATAAAAACCTGAGAATACGTTTAGGCCGCATTTCAAGCAACCCCGTCTGCCACACTTTGTTCTCTGCTGATGACGGCCGAAAGCCAGAAACACGTGTCCGGAGATAAGGCATTCGCCACACCAACTTATGGTAAAAAACATTCTACAACGTTACAGCACTTGCTGCACACATTTATGGTGAAATACTTTTTGAAATATTATTCAAATTCATTCTAATGACTGTATTTATCATGATGCTTTGGGGCTATTCGAGCTGAAATGTAAGACAGAGTGCTCCCTTTTTGGATTGCGATTTAACGGCTCCCGTGAGCCTTTGAGCTGAAGCGCCTGTGCGCCTACTGAAATGTGCACCTGTGCGCCTACTGAGTGGTACAAAAACCTGGGAATACGTTTAGGCTGCATTTCAAGCAACACCGTCTGCCACACTTTGGTCTCCGCTGATGACGGCCGAAATCCAGAAACACGTGTCCGGAGATACGGCATTCGCCGCACCAACTGATGGTAAAAAACGTTCTACAATGTTACAGAACTTGCTGCACCCATTTATAGTGAAATACTTTTTGAAATATTATTCGAATTCATTCTAATGACTGCATTTATCATGATGCTTTGGGGCTATTCGAGCTTAAATGTAAGACAGGGTGCTTCCTTTTTGGATTGTGTATTTAACGGCTCCCGTGAGCATTTGAGCTGACGATCTCTGGTGAAGCACCTGTGCGCATACTGAGTGATACAAAAACCTGAGAATACGTTTCGGCGGCATTTCAAGCAACCCTGTCTGCCACACTTTGCTCTCCGCTGATGACGGCCGAAAACCAGAAACTTGTGTCCCGAGATACGGTATTCGCCGCACAAAATTATGATGAAAAACTTTCTTCAACGTTACAGCACTTGCTACACCCATTTATGGTGAAAGACTTTTTGAAATATTATTCAAATTCATTCTAATGACTGTATTTATCATGATGCTTTGGGGCTATTCGAGCTGAAATGTAAGACAGAGTGCTCCCTTTTTGGATTGCGATTTAACGGCTCCCGTGAGCCTTTGAGCTGAAGCGCCTGTGCGCCTACTGAAATGTGCACCTGTGCGCCTACTGAGTGGTACAAAAACCTGGGAATACGTTTAGGCTGCATTTCAAGCAACACCGTCTGCCACACTTTGCTCTCCGCTGATGACGGCCGAAAGCCAGAAACACGTGTCCGGAGATACGGCATTCGCTGCACCAACTGATGGTAAAAAACTTTCTACAATGTTACAGCACTTGCTGCACCCATTTATAGTGAAATACTTTTTGAAATATTATTCGAATTCATTCTAATGACTGCATTTATCATGATGCTTTGGGGCTATTCGGGCTTAAATGTAAGACAGGGTGCTTCCTTTTTGGATTGTGTATTTAACGGCTCCCGTGAGCATTTGAGCTGATGATCTCTGGTGAAGCACCTGTGCGCATACTGCGTGATACAAAAACCTGAGAATACGTTTCGGCGGCATTTCAAGCAACCCTGTCTGCCACACTTTGCTCTCCGCTGATGACGGCCGAAAACCAGAAACTTGTGTCCGGAGATACGGTATTCGCTGCACAAAATTATGGTGAAAAACTTTCTTCAACGTTACAGCACTTGCTGCACCCATTTATGGTGAAAGACTTTTTAAAATATTATTCGAATTCATTCTAATGACTGCATTTATCATGATGCTTTGTGGCTATTCGAGCTGAAATGTAAGACAGGGTGCTCCCTTTTTGGATGGTATATTTAACGGCTCCCGTGAGCCTTTGAGCTGACGAGCTCTGGTGAAGCACCTGTGCTCCTACTGAGTGGTATAAAAACCTGAGAATACGTTTAGGCCGCATTTCAAGCAACCCCGTCTGCCACACTTTGTTCTCTGCTGATGACGGCCGAAAGCCAGAAACACGTGTCCGGAGATAAGGCATTCGCCACACCAACTTATGGTAAAAAACATTCTACAACGTTACAGCACTTGCTGCACACATTTATGGTGAAATACTTTTTGAAATATTATTCAAATTCATTCTAATGACTGCATTTATCATGATGCTTTGGGGATATTCGAGCTGAAATGTAAGACAGTGTTCTCCCTTTTTGGATTGTGTATTTAACGGCTCCCGTGAGCCTTTGAGCTGACGAGCTCTGGTGAAGCACCTGTGCGCCTACTAAGTGGTTCAAAAACCTGAGAATACGTTTAGGCCGCATTTCAAGCAACCCCGTCTGCCACACTTTGCTCTCCGCTGATGACGGCCGAAAGCCAGAAACACGTGTCCGGAAATACGGCATTTACCGCACCAACTTATGGTGAAAAACTTTCTACAACATTACAACACTTGCTGCACCCATTTATGGTGAAATACTTTTAAAAATATTATTTGAATTCATTCTAATGACTGCATTTATCATGATGCTTTGGGGCTATTCGAGCTGAAATGTAAGACAGGGTTCTCCCTTTTTGGATTGTGTATTTAACGGCTCCCGTGAGCCTTTGAGCTGATGAGCTCTGGTGAAGCACCTGTGCGCCTACTGAGTGGTACAAAAACCTGAGAATTCGTTTAGGCGGCATTTCAAGCAACCCCGTCTGCCACACTTTGCTCTCCGCTGATGACGGGCAAAAGCCAGAAACACGTGTCCGGAGATACGGCATTCGCCGCACCAACTCATGGTGAAAAACATTCTACAACATTACAGCACTTGCTGCACCCATTTATGGTGAAAGACTTTTTGAAATATTATTCGAATTCATTCTAATGACTGCATTTATCATGATGCTTTGGGGCTATTCGAGCTGAAATGTAAGACAGAGTGCTTCCTTTTTGGATTGTGTATTTAACGGCTCCCGTGAGCCTTTGAGCTGACGATCTCTGGTGAAGCACCTGTGCGCCTACTGAGTGGTACAAAAACCTGAGAATATGTTTAGGCCGCATTTCAAGCAACCCCGTCTGCCACACTTTGCTCTCTGCTGATGACGGCCGAAAGCCAGAAACACGTGTCCGGAGATACGGCATTCGCCGCATCAACTTATGGTGAAAAACTTTCTACAACGTTACAGCACTTGCTACACCCATTTATGGTGAAAGACTTTTTGAAATATTATTCAAATTCATTCTAATGACTGTATTTATCATGATGCATTGGGGCTATTCGAGCTGAAATGTAAGACAGAGTGCTCCCTTTTTGGATTGCGATTTAACGGCTCCCGTGAGCCTTTGAGCTGAAGCGCCTGTGCGCCTACTGAAATGTGCACCTGTGCGCCTACTGAGTGGTACAAAAACCTGGGAATACGTTTAGGCTGCATTTCAAGCAACACCGTCTGCCACACTTTGCTCTCCGCTGATGACGGCCGAAAGCCAGAAACACGTGTCCGGAGATACGGCATTCGCCGCACCAACTGATGGTAAAAAACGTTCTACAATGTTACAGCACTTGCTGCACCCATTTATAGTGAAATACTTTTTGAAATATTATTCGAATTCATTCTAATGACTGCATTTATCATGATGCTTTGGGGCTATTCGAGCTTAAATGTAAGACAGGGTGCTTCCTTTTTGGATTGTGTATTTAACGGCTCCTGTGAGCATTTGAGCTGACGATCTCTGGTGAAGCACCTGTGCGCATACTGAGTGATACAAAAACCTGAGAATACGTTTCGGCGGCATTTCAAGCAACCCTGTCTGCCACACTTTGCTCTCCGCTGATGACGGCCGAAAACCAGAAACTTTTGTCCCGAGATACGGTATTCGCCGCACAAAATTATGGTGAAAAACTTTCTTCAACGTTACAGCACTTGCTGCACCCATTTATGGTGAAAGACTTTTTGAAATATTATTCGAATTCATTCTAATGACTGCATTTATCATGATGCTTTGGGGCTATTCGAGCTGAAATGTAAGACAGGGTGCTTCCTTTTTGGATTGTGTATTTAACGGCTCCCGTGAGCCTTTGAGCTGACGAGCTCTTTTGAAGCACCTCTGCGCCTACTGTGTGGTACAAAAACCTGACAATACGTTTAGGCGGCATTTCAAGCAACCCCGTCAGCCACACTTTGCTCTCCACTGATGACGGCCGAAAGCCAGAAACATGTGTCCGGAGATACGGCATTCGCCGCACCAACTTATGGTGAAAAACTTTCTACAACGTTACAGGACATGCTGCACCCATTTATGGTGAAAGGCTTTTTGAAATATTATTCAAATTCATTCTAATGACTGCATTTATCATGATGCTTTGGGGCTATTCGAGCTGAAATGTAAGACAGGGTGCTCCCTTTTTGGATTGTGTATTTAACGGCTCCCGTGAGCATTTGAGCTGACGAGCTCTGGTGAAGCACCTGTGCATCTTCTGAGTGGTACAAAAACCTGAGAATATGTTTAGGCCGCATTTCAAGCAACCCCGTCTGCCACACTTTCACACTTTGCTCTCCGCTGATGACGGCCGAAAACCAGAAACTTGTGTCCGGAGATGTGGTATTCGCCGCACAAAATTATGGTGAAAAACTTTCTTCAACGTTAGAGCACTTGCTGCACCCATTTATGGTGAAATACTTTTTTAAATATTATTCGAATTCATTCTAATGACTGCATTTATCATGATGTTTTGGGGCTATTCGAGTTGAAATGTAAGACAGGGTGCTCCCGTTTTGGATTGCGTATTTAACGGCTCCCGTGAGCCTTTGAGCTGACAAGCTCTGGTGAAGCACCTGTGCGCCTACTGAGAGGTCAAAAACCTGAGAATACGTTTAGGCGGCATTTCAGTCAACCCCGTCTGCCACACTTTGCTCTCCGCTGAGGACGTCTGAAAGCCAGAAACACGTGTCCGGAGATACGGCATTTTCCGCACCAACTTATGGTGAAAAACTTTCCACAACATTACAGCACTTGCTGCACCCATTTATGGTGAAAGACTTTTTTAAATATTATTCCAATTCATTCTAATGACTGCATTTATGATGATGCTTTGGGGCTATTCGAGCTGAAATCTAAGACAGGGTGCTCCCTTTTTGGATTGTGTATTTAACGGCTGCCGTGAGCCTTTGAGCTGACGAGCTCTGGTGAAGCACCTGTGCGCCTACTGAGTGGCACAAAAACCTGAGAATACGTTTAGGCGGCATTTCAAGCAACCCTGCCTGCCACACTTTGCTCTCCGCTGATGATGGCCAAAAGTCAGAAACGTGTCCGGAGATACGGCATTCGCCGCACCAACTTATGGTGAAAAACTTTCTACAACGTTACAGCACTTGCTGCACCCATTTATGGTGAAAGACTTTTTGAAATATTATTCAAATTAATTCTAATGACTGCATTTATCATGATGCTATGGGGCTATTTGAGCTGAAATGTAAGAGAGCGTGCTCCCTTTTTGGATTGTGTATTTAACGGGTCCTGTGAGCCTTTGAGCTGACGAGCTCTGATGAAGCACCTGTGCGCCTACTGAGTGGTACAAAAACCTGAGAATACGTTTAGGCGGCATTTCAAGCCACCCCGTCTGCCACACTTTGCTCTCCGCTGATGACGGCTAAAAGCCAGAAACACGTGTCCGGAATTACTGCTTTCGCCGCACCAACATATGGTGAAAAACATTCTACAACGTTACAGCACTTGCTGCACCCATTTATGGTGAAAGACTTTTTGAAATATTATTCGAATTCATTCTAATGACTGCATTTATCATGATGCTTTGGGGCTATTCGAGCTGAAATTTAAGACAGGGTGGTCCTTTTTTGGATTGTGTATTTAACGGGTCCCGTGAGACTTTGAGCCGAATAGCTCTGGTGAAGCACCTGTGCGCCTACTGAGTGGTACAAAAACCAGAGAATTCGTTTAGGCGGTATTTCAAGCAACCCCGTCTGCCACACTTTGCTCTCACCTGATGACGGCCGTAAGCCAGAAACACGTGTCCGGAGATACGACATTCGCCGCACCAACTTATGGTGAAAAACTTTCTACAACGTTACAGCACTTGCTGCACCCATTTATGGTGAAAGACTTTTTGGAATATTATTCGAATTCATTCTAATAACTGCATTTATCATGATGCTTTGGGGCTATTCGAGCTGAAATGTAAAACAGGGTGCTCCCTTTTTGGATTGTGTATTTAACGGCTCCTGTGAGCCTTTGGGCTGAAGAGCTCTGGTGAAGCACCTGTGCGCCTACTGAGTGGTACAAAAACCTGAGAATACATTTAGGCGGTATTTCAAGCAACCCCGTCTGCCACACTTTGCTCTCCGCTGATGACGGCCGAAGGCCAGAAACACGTGTCCGGAAATACTGTATTCGCCGGACCAACTTATGGTGAAAAACTTTCTACAACATTACAGCACTTGCTGCACCCTTTTGTGGTGAAAAACTTTTTGAAATATTATTCGAATTCATTCTAATGACTGCATTTATCATGATGCTATGGGGCTATTCGAGCTGAGATGTAAGAGAGAGTGCTCCCTTTTTGGATTGCGTATTTAACGGCTCCAGTGAGCCTTTGAGCTCACTATCTCTGGTGAAGCACCTGTGCGCCTACTGAGTGGCACAAAAACCTGAGAATACGTTAAGGCGGCATTTCAAGCTACCCTGTCTGCCACAATTTGCTCTCCGCTGATGACGGCCGAAAGCCAGAAACACGTGTCCAGAGTTAAGGCATTCGCCACACCAACTTATGGAGAAAAACTTTCTACAACTTTACAGCACTTGCTGCACCCATTTATGGTGAAAGACTTTTTGAAATATTATTCAAATTCATTCTAATGACTGCATTTATCATGATGCTTTGGGGCTATTTGAGCTGAAATGTAAAACAGGGTGCTCCCTTTTTGAATTGTGTATTTAACGGCTCCTGTGAGCCTTTGGGCTGAAGAGCTCTGGTGAAGCACCTGTGCGCATACTGAGTGGTACAAAAACCTGAGAATACATTTAGGCGGTATTTCAAGAAACCCCGTCTGCCACACTTTGCTCTCTGCTGATGACGGCCGAAGGCCAGAAACACGTGTCCGGAAATACTGCATTCGCCGGACCAACTTATGGTGAAAAACTTTCCACAACATTACAGCACTTGCTGCACCCTTTTGTGGTGAAAAACTTTTTGAAATATTATTCGAATTCATTCTAATGACTGCATTTATCATGATGCTATGGGGCTATTCGAGCTGAAATGTAAGAGAGGGTGCTCCCTTTTTGGATTGTGTATTAAACGGCTCCCGTGAGCCTTTGAGCTGACTATCTCTGGTGAAGCACCTGTGCGCCTACTGAGTGGCACAAAAACCTGAGAATACGTTAAGGCGGCATTTCAAGCTACCCTGTCTGCCACAATTTGCTCTCCGCTGATGACGGCCGAAAGCCAGAAACATGTGTCCGGAGATACGGCATTCGCTGCACCAACTTATGGTGAAAAACTTTCTACAACGTTACAGGACTCGCTGCACCCATTTATGGTGAAAGGCTTTTTGAAATATTATTCAAATTCATTCTAATGACTGCATTTATGATGATGCTTTGGGGCTATTTGAGCTGAAATGTAAGACAGGGTGGTCCCTTTTTGGATTGTGTATTTAACGGGTCCCGTGAGACTTTGAGCCGAATAGCTCTGGTGAAGCACCTGTGCGCCTACTGAGTGGTACAAAAACGAGAGAATTCGGTAGGCGGTATTTCAAGCAACCCCGTCTGCCACACTTTGCTCTCAGCTGATGACGGCCGTAAGCCAGAAACACGTGTCCGGAGATTCGGCATTCGCCGCACCAACTTATGGTGAAAAACTTTCTACAACGTTACAGCACTTGCTGCACCCATTTATGGTGAAAATCTTTTTGAAATATTATTCGAATTCATTCTAATGACTGCATTTATCACAATGCTTTGGGGCTATTCGAGCTGAAATGTAAAACAGGGTGCTCCCTTTTTGGATTGTGTATTTAACAGCTCCCGTGATCCTTTGGGCTGAAGAGCTCTGGTGAAGCACCTGTGCGCCTACTGAGTGGTACAAAAACCTGAGAATACGTTTAGGCGGCATTTCAAGCAACCCTGTCTGCCACACTTTGCTCTCTGCTGATGATGGCCGAAAGCCAGAAACATGTGACCGGAGATACGGCATTCGCCGCACCAACTTATGGTGAAAAACTTTCTACAACGTTACAGGACTTGCTGCACCCATTAATGGTGAAAGGCTTTTTGAAATATTATTCAAATTCATTCTAATTACTGCATTTATCATGATGCTTTGGAGCTATTCGAGCTGAAATGTAAGACAGGGTGGTCGCTTTTTGGATTGTGTATTTAACAGGTCCAGTGAGACTTTGAGCCGAATAGCTCTGGTGAAGCACCTGTGCACCTACTGAGTGGTACAAAAACCAGAGAATTCGTTTAGGCGGTATTTCAAGCAACCCCGTCTGCCACACTTTGCTCTCAGCTGATGACGGCCGTAAGCCAGAAACACGTGTCCGGAGATACGGCATTCGCGGCATCAACTTATGGTGAAAAACTTTCTACAACGTTACAGCACTTGCTGCACCCATTTGCGGTGAAAAACTTTTTGAAATATTTTTCGAATTCATTCTAATGACTGCATTTATCATGATGCTATGGGGCTATTCGAGCTGAAATGTAAGACAGGGTGCTCCCTTTTTGGATTGTGTATTTAACGGCTCCCGTGAGCCTTTGAGCTGACGATCTCTGGTGAAGCACCTGTGCGCCTACTGAGTGGCACAAAAACCTGAGAATAAGTTTAGGCGCCATTTCAAGCAACCCTGCCTGCCACACTTTGCTCTCTGCTGATAATGGCCAAAAGTCAGAAACGTGTCCGGAGATACGGCATTCGCCGCACCAACTTATGGTGAAAAACTTTCTACAACGTTACAGCACTTGCTGCACCCATTTATGGTGAAAGACTTTTTGAAATATTATTCAAATTAATTCTAATGACTGCATTTATCATGATGCTATGGGGCTATTTGAGCTGAAATGTAAGAGAGCGTGCTCCCTTTTTGGATTGTGTATTTAACGGGTCCTGTGAGCCTTTGAGCTGACGAGCTCTGATGAAGCACCTGTGCGCCTACTGAGTGGTACAAAAACCTGAGAATACGTTTAGGCGGCATTTCAAGCCACCCCGTCTGCCACACTTTGCTCTCCGCTGATGACGGCTAAAAGCCAGAAACACGTGTCCGGAATTACTGCTTTCGCCGCACCAACATATGGTGAAAAACATTCTACAACGTTACAGCACTTGCTGCACCCATTTATGGTGAAAGACTTTTTGAAATATTATTCGAATTCATTCTAATGACTGCATTTATCATGATGCTTTGGGGCTATTCGAGCTGAAATTTAAGACAGGGTGGTCCCTTTTTGGATTGTGTATTTAACGGGTCCCGTGAGACTTTGAGCCGAATAGCTCTGGTGAAGCACCTGTGCGCCTACTGAGTGGTACAAAAACCAGAGAATTCGTTTAGGCGGTATTTCAAGCAACCCCGTCTGCCACACTTTGCTCTCACCTGATGACGGCCGTAAGCCAGAAACACGTGTCCGGAGATACGGCATTCGCCGCACCAACTTATGGTGAAAAACTTTCTACAACGTTACAGCACTTGCTGCACCCATTTATGGTGAAAGACTTTTTGGAATATTATTCGAATTCATTCTAATAACTGCATTTATCATGATGCTTTGGGGCTATTCGAGCTGAAATGTAAAACAGGGTGCTCCCTTTTTGGATTGTGTATTTAACGGCTCCTGTGAGCTTTTGGGCTGAAGAGCTCTGGTGAAGCACCTGTGCGCCTACTGAGTGGTACAAAAACCTGAGAATACATTTAGGCGGTATTTCAAGCAACCCCGTCTGCCACACTTTGCTCTCCGCTGATGACGGCCGAAGGCCAGAAACACGTGTCCGGAAATACTGTATTCGCCGGACCAACTTATGGTGAAAAACTTTCTACAACATTACAGCACTTGCTGCACCCTTTTGTGGTGAAAAACTTTTTGAAATATTATTCGAATTCATTCTAATGACTGCATTTATCATGATGCTATGGGGCTATTCGAGCTGAGATGTAAGAGAGAGTGCTCCCTTTTTGTATTGCGTATTTAACGGCTCCAGTGAGCCTTTGAGCTCACTATCTCTGGTGAAGCACCTGTGCGCCTACTGAGTGGCACAAAAACCTGAGAATACGTTAAGGCGGCATTTCAAGCTACCCTGTCTGCCACAATTTGCTCTTCGCTGATGACGGCCGAAAGCCAGAAACACGTGTCCAGAGTTAAGGCATTCGCCACACCAACTTATGGTGAAAAACTTTCTACAACTTTACAGCACTTGCTGCACCCATTTATGGTGAAAGACTTTTTGAAATATTATTCAAATTCATTCTAATGACTGCATTTATCATGATGCTTTGGGGCTATTCGAGCTGAAATGTAAAACAGGGTGCTCCCTTTTTGAATTGTGTATTTAACGGCTCCTGTGAGCCTTTGGGCTGAAGAGCTCTGGTGAAGCACCTGTGCGCATACTGAGTGGTACAAAAACCTGAGAATACATTTAGGCGGTATTTCAAGAAACCCCGTCTGCCACACTTTGCTCTCTGCTGATGACGGCCGAAGGCCAGAAACACGTGTCCGGAAATACTGCATTCGCCGGACCAACTTATGGTGAAAAACTTTCTACAACATTACAGCACTTGCTGCACCCTTTTGTGGTGAAAAACTTTTTGAAATATTATTCGAATTCATTCTAATGACTGCATTTATCATGATGCTATGGGGCTATTCGAGCTGAAATGTAAGAGAGGGTGCTCCCTTTTTGGATTGTGTATTAAACGGCTCCCGTGAGCCTTTGAGCTGACTATCTCTGGTGAAGCACCTGTGCGCCTACTGAGTGGCACAAAAACCTGAGAATACGTTAAGGCGGCATTTCAAGCTACCCTGTCTGCCACAATTTGCTCTCCGCTGATGACGGCCAAAAGCCAGAAACATGTGTCCGGAGATACGGCATTCGCTGCACCAACTTATGGTGAAAAACTTTCTACAACGTTACAGGACTCGCTGCACCCATTTATGGTGAAAGGCTTTTTGAAATATTATTCAAATTCATTCTAATGACTGCATTTATGATGATGCTTTGGGGCTATTCGAGCTGAAATGTAAGACAGGGTGGTCCCTTTTTGGATTGTGTATTTAACGGGTCCCGTGAGACTTTGAGCCGAATAGCTCTGGTGAAGCACCTGTGCGCCTACTGAGTGGTACAAAAACGAGAGAATTCGGTAGGCGGTATTTCAAGCAACCCCGTCTGCCACACTTTGCTCTCAGCTGATGACGGCCGTAAGCCAGAAACACGTGTCCGGAGATTCGGCATTCGCCGCACCAACTTATGGTGAAAAACTTTCTACAACGTTACAGCACTTGCTGCACCCATTTATGGTGAAAATCTTTTTGAAATATTATTCGAATTCATTCTAATGACTGCATTTATCACAATGCTTTGGGGCTATTCGAGCTGAAATGTAAAACAGGGTGCTCCCTTTTTGGATTGTGTATTTAACAGCTCCCGTGATCCTTTGGGCTGAAGAGCTCTGGTGAAGCACCTGTGCGCCTACTGAGTGGTACAAAAACCTGAGAATACGTTTAGGCGGCATTTCAAGCAACCCTGTCTGCCACACTTTGCTCTCTGCTGATGATGGCCGAAAGCCAGAAACATGTGACCGGAGATACGGCATTCGCCGCACCAACTTATGGTGAAAAACTTTCTACAACGTTACAGGACTTGCTGCACCCATTAATGGTGAAAGGCTTTTTGAAATATTATTCAAATTCATTCTAATTACTGCATTTATCATGATGCTTTGGGGCTATTCGAGCTGAAATGTAAGACAGGGTGGTCGCTTTTTGGATTGTGTATTTAACAGGTCCCGTGAGACTTTGAGCCGAATAGCTCTGGTGAAGCACCTGTGCGCCTACTGAGTGGTACAAAAACCAGAGAATTCGTTTAGGCGGTATTTCAAGCAACCCCGTCTGCCACACTTTGCTCTCAGCTGATGACGGCCGTAAGCCAGAAACACGTGTCCGGAGATACGGCATTCGCGGCATCAACTTATGGTGAAAAACTTTCTACAACGTTACAGCACTTGCTGCACCCATTTGCGGTGAAAAACTTTTTGAAATATTTTTCGAATTCATTCTAATGACTGCATTTATCATGATGCTATGGGGCTATTCGAGCTGAAATGTAAGACAGGGTGCTCCCTTTTTGGATTGTGTATTTAACGGCTCCCGTGAGCCTTTGAGCTGACGATCTCTGGTGAAGCACCTGTGCGCCTACTGAGTGGCACAAAAACCTGAGAATAAGTTTAGGCGGCATTTCAAGCAACCCTGCCTGCCACACTTTGCTCTCTGCTGATAATGGCCAAAAGTCAGAAACGTGTCCGGAGATACGGCATTCGCCGCACCAACTTATGGTGAAAAACTTTCTACAACGTTACAGCACTTGCTGCACCCATTTATGGTGAAAGACTTTTTGAAATATTATTCAAATTAATTCTAATGACTGCATTTATCATGATGCTATGGGGCTATTCGAGCTGAAATGTAAGAGAGAGTGCTCCCTTTTTGGATTGCGTATTTAACGGCTCCAGTGAGCCTTTGAGCTGACTATCTCTGGTGAAGCACCTGTGCGCCTACTGAGTGGCACAAAAACCTGAGAATACGTTAAGGCGGCATTTCAAGCTACCCTGTCTGCCACAATTTGCTCTCCGCTGATGACGGCCGAAAGCCAGAAACATGTGTCAGGAGATACGGCATTCGCTGCACCAACTTATGGTGAAAAATGTTCTACAACGTTACAGGACTCGCTGCACCCATTTATGGTGAAAGGCTTTTTGAAATATTATTCAAATTCATTCTAATGACTGCATTTATCATAATGCTTTGGGGCTATTCGAGCTGAAATGTAAGACAGGGTGGTCCCTTTTTGGATTGTGTATTTAATTGGTCCCGTGAGACTTTGAGCCGAATAGCTCTGGTGAAGCACCTGTGCGCCTACTGAGTGGTACAAAAACCAGAGAATTCGGTAGGCGGTATTTCAAGCTACCCTGTCTGCCACAATTTGCTCTCCGCTGATGACGGCCGTAAGCCAGAAACACGAGTCCGGAGATACGGGATTCCCGCACCAACTTATGGTGAAAAACTTTCTACAACGTTACAGCACTTGCTGCACCCATTTATGGTGAAAGACTTTTAGAAATATTATTCGAATTCATTCTAATGACTGCATTTATCACGATGCTTTGGGGCTATTCGAGCTGAAATGTAAAACAGGGTGCTCCCTTTTTGGATTGAGTATTTAACAGCTCCAGTGAGCCTTTGGGCTGAAGAGATCTGGTGAAGCACCTGTGCGCCTACTGAGTGGTTCAAAAACCTGAGAATACATTTTGGCCGCATTTCAAGCAACCCCGTCTGCCACACTTTGCTCTCCACTGATGATGGCCGAAGGCCAGAAACACGTGTCCGGAAATACTGCATTCGCCGGACCAACTTATGGTGAAAAACTTTCTACAACATTACAGCACTTGCTGCTCCCTTTTGTGGTGAAAAACTTTTTGAAATATTATTCGAATTCATTCTAAAGACTGCATTTATCATGATGCTATGGGGCTATTCGAGCTGAAATGTAAGACAGGGTGCTCACTTTTTGGATTGTGTATTTAACGGCTCCTGTGAGCCTTTGAGCTGACTATCTCTGGTGAAGCAACTGTGCGCCTACTGAGTGGCACAAAAACCTGAGAATACGTTTAGGCGGCATTTCAAACAACCCTGCCTGCCACACTTTGCTCTCCGCTGATGATGGCCAAAAGTCAGAAACGTGTCCGGAAATACGGCATTCGCCGAACCAACTTATGGTGAAAAACTTTCTACAACGTTACCTCACTTGCTGCACCCATTTATGGTGAAAGACTTTTTGAAATATTATTCAAATTAATTCTAATGACTGCATTTATCATGATGCTATGGGGCTATTCGAGCTGAAATGTAAGAGAGGGTGCTCCCTTTTTGGATTGTGTATTTAACGGCTCCTGTGAGCCTTTGAGCTGATGAGCTCTGGTGAAGCACCTGTGCGCCTACTGAGTGGTACAAAAACCTGAGAATACGTTTAGGCGGCATTTCAAGCAACCCAGTCTGCCACACTTTGCTCTCAGCTGATGACGGCCGTAAGCCAGAAACACGTGTCCGGAGATACGGCATTCGCGGCACCAACTTATGGTGAAAAACTTTCTACAACGTTACAGCACTTGCTGCACCCATTTGTGGTGAAAAACTTTTTGAAATATTTTTCGAATTCATTCTAATGACTGCATTTATCATGATGCTATGGGGCTATTCGAGCTGAAATGTAAGACAGGGTGCTCCCTTTTTGGATTGTGTATTTAACGGCTCCCGTGAGCCTTTGAGCTGACGATCTCTGGTGAAGCACCTGTGCGACTACTGAGTGGCACAAAAACCTGAGAATACGTTTCGGCGGCATTTCAAGCAACCCTGACTGCCGCACTTTGCTCTCTGCTGATGATGGCCAAAAGTCAGAAACGTGTCCGGAGATACGGCATTCGCCGCACCAACTTATGGTGAAAAACTTTCTACAACGTTACAGCACTTGCTGCACCCATTTATGGTGAAAGACTTTTTGAAATATTATTCAAATTAATTCTAATGACTGCATTTATCATGATGCTATGGGGCTATTCGAGATGAAATGTAAGAGAGAGTGCTCCCTTTTTGGATTACGTATTTAACGGCTCCAGTGAGCCTTTGAGCTGACTATCTCTGGTGAAGCACCTGTGCGCCTACTGAGTGGCACAAAAACCTGAGAATACGTTAAGGCGGCATTTCAAGCTACCCTGACTGCCACAATTTGCTCTCCGCTGATGACGGGCGAAAGCCAAAAACATGTGTCCGGAAATACGGCATTCGCCGCACCAACTTATGGTGAAAAACTTTCTTCAACGTTACAGCACTTGCTGCTCCCTTTTGTGGTGAAAAACTTTTTGAAATATTATTCGAATTAATTCTAAAGACTGCATTTATCATGATGCTATGGGGCTATTCGAACTGAAATGTAAGACAGGGTGCTCACTTTTTGGATTGTGTATTTAACGGCTCCTGTGAGCCTTTGAGCTGACTATCTCTGGTGAAGCACCTGTGCGCCTACTGAGTGGCACAAAAACCTGAGAATACGTTTAGGCGGCATTTCAAGCAACCTGGCCTGCCGCACTTTGCTCTCTGCTGATGATGGCCAAAAGTCAGAAACGTGTCCGGAGATACGGCATTCGCCACACCAACTTATGGTGAAAAACTTTCTACAACGTTACAGCACTTGCTGCACCCATTTATGGTGAAAGACTTTTTGAAATATTATTCAAATTAATTCTAATGACTGCATTTATCATGATGCTATGGGGCTATTCGAGCTGAAATGTAAGAGAGAGTGCTCCCTTTTTGGATTGCGTATTTAACGGCTCCAGTGAGCCTTTGAGCTGACTATCTCTGGTGAAGCACCTGTGCGCCTACTGAGTGGCACAAAAACCTGAGAATACGTTAAGGCGGCATTTCAAGCTACCCTGTCTGCCACAATTTGCTCTCCGCTGATGACGGCCGAAAGCCAGAAACATGTGTCAGGAGATACGGCATTCGCTGCACCAACTTATGGTGAAAAATGTTCTACAACGTTACAGGACTCGCTGCACCCATTTATGGTGAAAGGCTTTTTGAAATATTATTCAAATTCATTCTAATGACTGCATTTATCATAATGCTTTGGGGCTATTCGAGCTGAAATGTAAGACAGGGTGGTCCCTTTTTGGATTGTGTATTTAATTGGTCCCGTGAGACTTTGAGCCGAATAGCTCTGGTGAAGCACCTGTGCGCCTACTGAGTGGTACAAAAACCAGAGAATTCGGTAGGCGGTATTTCAAGCTACCCTGTCTGCCACAATTTGCTCTCCGCTGATGACGGCCGTAAGCCAGAAACACGTGTCCGGAGATACGGGATTCCCGCACCAACTTATGGTGAAAAACTTTCTACAACGTTACAGCACTTGCTGCACCCATTTATGGTGAAAGACTTTTAGAAATATTATTCGAATTCATTCTAATGACTGCATTTATCACGATGCTTTGGGGCTATTCGAGCTGAAATGTAAAACAGGGTGCTCCCTTTTTGGATTGAGTATTTAACAGCTCCCGTGAGCCTTTGGGCTGAAGAGATCTGGTGAAGCACCTGTGCGCCTACTGAGTGGTACAAAAACCTGAGAATACATTTTGGCCGCATTTCAAGCAACCCCGTCTGCCACACTTTGCTCTCCACTGATGATGGCCGAAGGCCAGAAACACGTGTCCGGAAATACTGCATTCGCCGGACCAACTTATGGTGAAAAACTTTCTACAACATTACAGCACTTGCTGCTCCCTTTTGTGGTGAAAAACTTTTTGAAATATTATTCGAATTCATTCTAAAGACTGCATTTATCATGATGCTATGGGGCTATTCGAGCTGAAATGTAAGACAGGGTGCTCACTTTTTGAATTGTGTATTTAACGGCTCCTGTGAGCCTTTGAGCTGACTATCTCTGGTGAAGCACCTGTGCGCCTACTGAGTGGCACAAAAACCTGAGAATACGTTTAGGCGGCATTTCAAGCAACCCTGCCTGCCACACTTTGCTCTCCGCTGATGATGGCCAAAAGTCAGAAACGTGTCCGGAAATACGGCATTCGCCGAACCAACTTATGGTGAAAAACTTTCTACAACGTTACCTCACTTGCTGCACCCATTTATGGTGAAAGACTTTTTGAAATATTATTCAAATTAATTCTAATGACTGCATTTATCATGATGCTATGGGGCTATTCGAGCTGAAATGTAAGAGAGGGTGCTCCCTTTTTGGATTGTGTATTTAACGGCTCCTGTGAGCCTTTGAGCTGACGAGCTCTGGTGAAGCACCTGTGCGCCTACTGAGTGGTACAAAAACCTGAGAATACGTTTAGGCGGCATTTCAAGCAACCCAGTCTGCCACACTTTGCTCTCAGCTGATGACGGCCGTAAGCCAGAAACACGTGTCCGGAGATACGGCATTCGCGGCACCAACTTATGGTGAAAAACTTTCTACAACGTTACAGCACTTGCTGCACCCATTTGTGGTGAAAAACTTTTTGAAATATTTTTCGAATTCATTCTAATGACTGCATTTATCATGATGCTATGGGCCTATTCGAGCTGAAATGTAAGACAGGGTGCTCCCTTTTTGGATTGTGTATTTAACGGCTCCCGTGAGCCTTTGAGCTGACGATCTCTGGTGAAGCACCTGTGCGCCTACTGAGTGGCACAAAAACCTGAGAATACGTTTAGGCGGCATTTCAAGCAACCCTGACTGCCGCACTTTGCTCTCTGCTGATGATGGCCAAAAGTCAGAAACGTGTCCGGAGATACGGCATTCGCCGCACCAACTTATGGTGAAAAACTTTCTACAACGTTACAGCACTTGCTGCACCCATTTATGGTGAAAGACTTTTTGAAATATTATTCAAATTAATTCTAATGACTGCATTTATCATGATGCTATGGGGCTATTCGAGATGAAATGTAAGAGAGAGTGCTCCCTTTTTGGATTGCGTATTTAACGGCTCCAGTGAGCCTTTGAGCTGACTATCTCTGGTGAAGCACCTGTGCGCCTACTGAGTGGCACAAAAACCTGAGAATACGTTAAGGCGGCATTTCAAGCTACGCTGACTGCCACACTTTGCTCTCAGCTGATGACGGCCGTAAGCCAGAAACACGTGTCCGGAGATATGGCATTCGCGGCACCAACTTATGGTGAAAAACTTTCTACAACGTTACAGCACTTGCTGCACCCATTTGTGGTGAAAAACTTTTTGAAATATTTTTCGAATTCATTCTAATGACTGCATTTATCATGATGCTATGGGGCTATTCGAGCTTAAATGTAAGACAGGGTGCTCCCTTTTTGGATTGTGTTTTTAACGGCTCCCGTGAGCCTTTGAGCTGACGATCTCTGGTGAAGCACCTGTGCGCCTATTGAGTGGCACAAAAACCTGAGAATACGTTTAGGCGGCATTTCAAGCAACCCTGCCTGCCGCACTTTGCTCTCTGCTGATGATGGCCAAAAGTCAGAAACGTGTCCGGAGATACGGCATTCGCCGCACCAACTTATGGTGAAAAACTTTCTACAACGTTACAGCACTTGCTGCACCCATTTATGGTGAAAGACTTTTTGAAATATTATTCAAATTAATTCTAATGACTGCATTTATCATGATGCTATGGGGCTATTCGAGCTGAAATGTAAGAGAGGGTGCTCCCTTTTTGGATTGTGTATTTAACGGCTCCTGTGAGCCTTTGAGCTGACGAGCTCTGGTGAAGCACCTGTGCGCCTACTGAGTGGTACAAAAACCTGAGAATACGTTTAGGCGGCATTTCAAGCAACCCAGTCTGCCACACTTTGCTCTCCGCTGATGACGGCTAAAAGCCAGAAACACGTGTCTGGAAATACGGCATTCGCCGCACCAACTTATGGTGAAAAACATTCTACAATGTTACAGCACTTGCTGCACCCATTTATGGTGAAAGACTTTTTGAAATATTATTCGAATTCATTCTAATGACTGCATTTATCATGATGCTTTGGGGCTTTTCGAGCTGAAATGTAAGACAGGATGCTCCCTTTTTGGATTGTGTATTTAACGGCTCCCGTGAGCCTTTGAGTTGACGAGCTCTGGTGAAGCACCTGTGCGCCTACTGAGTGGCACAAAAACCTGAGAATACGTTTAGGCGGCATTTCAAGCAACCTGGCCTGCCGCACTTTGCTCTCTGCTGATGATGGCCAAAAGTCAGAAACGTGTCCGGAGATACGGCATTCGCCGCACCAACTTATGGTGAAAAACTTTCTACAACGTTACAGGACTTGCTGCACCCATTAATGGTGAAAGGCTTTTTGAAACATTATTCAAATTAATTCTAATGACTGCATTTATCATGATGCTTTGGGGCTATTCGAGCTGAAATGTAAGACAGGGTGGTCGCTTTTTGGATTGTGTATTTAACAGGTCCCGTGAGACTTTGAGCGGAATAGCTCTGGTGAAGCACCTGTGCGCCTACTGAGTGGTACAAAAACCAGAGAATTCGTTTAGGCGGTATTTCAAGCAACCCCGTCTGCCACACTTTGCTCTCAGCTGATGACGGCCGTAAGCCAGAAACACGTGTCCGGAGATATGGCATTCGCGGCACCAACTTATGGTGAAAAACTTTCTACAACGTTACAGCACTTGCTGCACCCATTTGTGGTGAAAAACTTTTTGAAATATTTTTCGAATTCATTCTAATGACTGCATTTATCATGATGCTATGGGGCTATTCGAGCTTAAATGTAAGACAGGGTGCTCCCTTTTTGGATTGTGTTTTTAACGGCTCCCGTGAGCCTTTGAGCTGACGATCTCTGGTGAAGCACCTGTGCGCCTATTGAGTGGCACAAAAACCTGAGAATACGTTTAGGCGGCATTTCAAGCAACCCTGCCTGCCGCACTTTGCTCTCTGCTGATGATGGCCAAAAGTCAGAAACGTGTCCGGAGATACGGCATTCGCCGCACCAACTTATGGTGAAAAACTTTCTACAACGTTACAGCACTTGCTGCACCCATTTATGGTGAAAGACTTTTTGAATTATTATTCAAATTAATTCTAATGACTGCATTTATCATGATGCTATGGGGCTATTCGAGCTGAAATGTAAGAGAGAGTGCTCACTTTTTGGATTGCGTATTTAACGGCTCCAGTGAGCCTTTGAGCTGACGAGCTCTGGTGAAGCACCTGTGCGCCTACTGAGTGGTACAAAACCTGAGAATACGTTTAGGCGGCATTTCAAGCAACCCCGTCTGCCACACTTTGCTCTCCGCTGAGACGGCTAAAAGCCAGAAACACGTGTCCGGAAATACGGCATTCCCCGCACCAACTTATGGTGAAAAACTTTCTACAACGTTACAGCACTTGCTGCACCCATTTATGGTGAAAGACTTTTTGAAATATTATTCGAATTCATTCTAATGATTGCATTTATCATGATTCTTTGGGGCTATTCGAGCTGAAATGTAAGACAGGGTGCTCCCTTTTTGGATTGTGTATTTAACGGCTCTCGTGAGCCTTTGAGCTGACGAGCTCTGGTGAAGCACCTGTGCGCCTACTGAGTGGTACAAAAACCTGAGAGTACGTTTAGGCGGCATTTCAAGCAACCCCGTCTGCCACACTTTGCTCTCCGCTGATGACGGCTAAAAGCCAGAAACACGTGTCTGGAAATACAGCATTCGCCGCACCAACTTATGGTGAAAAACTTTCTACAACGTTACAGGACTTGCTGCACCCATTAATGGTGAAAGGCTTTTTGAAACATTATTCAAATTCATTCTAATGACTGCATTTATCATGATGCTTTGGGGCTATTCGAGCTGAAATGTAAGACAGGGTGGTCGCTTTTTGGATTGTGTATTTAACGGGTCCCGTGAGACTTTGAGCGGAATAGCTCTGGTGAAGCACCTGTGCGCCTACTGAGTGGTACAAAAACCAGAGAATTCGTTTAGGCGGTATTTCAAGCAACCCCGTCTGCCACACTTTGCTCTCAGCTGATGACGGCGTAAGCCAGAAACACGTGTCCGGAGATATGGCATTCGCGGCACCAACTTATGGTGAAAAACTTTCTACAACGTTACAGCACTTGCTGCAGCTATTTGTGGTGAAAAACTTTTTGAAATATTTTTCGAATTCATTCTAATGACTGCATTTATCATGATGCTATGGGGCTATTCGAGCTTAAATGTAAGACAGGGTGCTCCCTTTTTGGATTGTGTTTTTAACGGCTCCCGTGAGCCTTTGAGCTGACGATCTCTGGTGAAGCACCTGCGCACCTACTGAGTGGCACAAAAACCTGAGAATACGTTTAGGCGGCATTTCAAGCAACCCTGCCTGCCGCACTTTGCTCTCTGCTGATGATGGCCAAAAGTCAGAAACGTGTCCGGAGATACGGCATTCGCCGCACCAACTTATGGTGAAAAACTTTCTACAACGTTACAGCACTTGCTGCACCCATTTATGGTGAAAGACTTTTTGAAATATTATTCAAATTAATTCTAATGACTGCATTTATCATGATGCTATGGGGCTATTCGAGCTGAAATGTAAGAGAGAGTGCTCACTTTTTGGATTGCGTATTTAACGGCTCCCGTGAGCCTTTGAGCTGACGAGCTCTGGGGAAGCACCTGTGCGCCTACTGAGTGGTACAAAACCTGAGAATACGTTTAGGCGGCATTTCAAGCAACCCCGTCTGCCACACTTTGCTCTCCGCTGAGACGGCTAAAAGCCAGAAACACGTGTCCGGAAATACGGCATTCCCCGCACCAACTTATGGTGAAAAACTTTCTACAACGTTACAGCACTTGCTGCACCCATTTATGGTGAAAGACTTTTTGAAATATTATTCGAATTCATTCTAATGATTGCATTTATCATGATTCTTTGGGGCTATTCGAGCTGAAATGTAAGACAGGGTGCTCCCTTTTTGGATTGTGTATTTAACGGCTCCCGTGAGCCTTTGAGCTGACGAGCTCTGGTGAAGCACCTGTGTGCCTACTGAGTGGTACAAAAACCTGAGAATACGTTTAGGCCGCATTTCAAGCAACCCGGTCTGCCACACTTTGCTCTCCGCTGAGGACGGCCGAAAGCCAGAAACACGTGTCCGGAAATACGGCATTCGCCGCACCAACTTATGGTGAAAAACTTTCCACAACATTACAGCACTTGCTTCACCCATTTATGGTGAAACACTTTTTTAAATATTATTCGAATTCTGTTGGAAAATGGGTTATTGGTAGGGCATGTAGGTACCTACACCTAGCAACAAGCCACTAACCTCCACATAGGTACAGTTAGGTCTCAGTAAATTAATCCCAGCTCAACCCTTGGTAGCTTGCCAACGAGCGTCAAGGCTTAACTTAGGAGACAAAGTGTAAAGCATTCAAATATCACAAAACAGTAATTAAATAAAACACAGGAAACAGTTTAAAAATCCAAAACCAATTTATAAAAATAGTTTATATTTTTATCTTTAAAATGACACAAAAACGATTAAAATCGGTTCAGGGGAACCGGAGATATGAATTTTTAAAGAATTATTACTTTTCTAGCGCTTAGAAACAAAAAGCGCCAATCGGGTCATCTGGTTGCACCTCGACCGGGGCAAAGTCAAACTTTCAGGCCGACCGCGATGGAGCCCTGCTCGGCTACAGGTCGCGGGAGGCCTCGGTTAAAAAGTTACCTTCTGACTTAGTCTTTATTTTGAAGTTTTTCTTCACCGGGACGAACCTGCCAGTTGAATCCGACCTCCTGGAGCCCTTGTCCGGATACGCAATGTGGGTTTCCTCGGTGGAGACTTTTACCTTCGGACTTAGTCGTTTTTTCGAGATGAAAATCCTTCGACCGGGGTAAACCTGGATCTTGATCCGACGTCCATGGAGCCCTTCTCGGATACGATGGCTGGGAGGTCCCGGTCAACTTTTTACGTTCGGACTTAGTCTCTTTTTTGGATGTTTTTCTTTACAGGGACGAACCACGAAGTCAGGCCGGGTCGCGGTTGAGGCAAGCCGGCTAGAATTTCCGCGGCGGGTCGGTCCCTCTCTGGAGCTTTTTTCCAAAAATTCTCAAATCTTTTCCAAACTTCTGGGGCTTCACCCAGATGTTCTTTTAAAGTTCTTTTGGGGTCCACAGCTCACCCCAAGGGTCCAGAAGTTCTGTGATGGTCCTTGGGGGGTGCGGACTTCAACTCCCAGAGTGCACCTGGCGCAAAGTCCTTTTTGGCCACTGGACAGTGGTCAGCTGGTCGCTTTCTTCAGGAGTTGGTGCAGGGGACTCTGGTTTAGCAATTTTTCACCTGTAGCAAACAGGGAGTCCCTCCTTGAACCAGTTGAAGCCAGGCAAAGTCCTTCTTGTGGTGAAGCCCAAGTGTGCAGCTGGTGCAGTCCTTCTGAGTGCAGGGTCCAGGTGCAGGCCAGGGGTCCAGCAGGGCAGTCCTTCTTCTTCTTCAGTTTCTTTCTTGTTGAATTCTGGAGGGGATCTGAGGCGTGGGTGCAGGTCTGCCAGTTTTATCCTTGCTCCTGGGTGAAAAGCAGGGGGGCCCTGGTTCTCCAATCAGGGACAGGGTCGTCCCCCTGTGATGACCACTTCCTGGGAAGTGTGGCAAAAATCCATCCCAGAAGGCAACAGTCTCCAAAAATCCAACATGGATGAATCTGATTTTTGGAGGTTACATCTGGCTGAGCCCACCCACTGGTGTGGCTAAAAACCATAAACACACCCCTCTCCTGCCCTCTCCTAATCTAATCAAGGGGGCACCTAATTGTCTGGGGTTGCAGGATGTGGGGGTGTTGCTGGGTGCTCCAAATGTCCTTCTCTGCCTTTGAAGACCAGTTTGGCCGCCCTCCCCCTTCCTGCCTCACCATCTGCTGAGGGGAGATTTCTCTCCCCCAAGCACATTCCTTTGTGTGAAGTCAGGCCACTTCACACCTCATCAAGGCAGCCTGGCAGAAGCTGCTGCAGGCTGGCCAATCAGAGCACAGCAGCAAAAACAATGCAGAGCTGAAATTGGCAACTTTATAGGTAAAGTCTAAACTTTTTACCTGGACAAGTTATATTAAATCCAACAACTGGAAGTTGTGGGATTTATTACAACAATCAATTTGATACCAAATTGTTGGTATGTAACATTTAAGGAGACTTTAAAATTTAAAATAAAGTCTGCCCATTCTAGCCTATGAAGGCCATTTACTTCAATGAGGGAAAAACGAATTTGGCTGTTTTTACCTCACCAGGGCTTATAAATCTATTTTTATAAAGTCCCTGCTTATAGTTACATGGCACCCAGCCCTAGGGGCACATAGGGCACACCTTAGGGGTGACTTATATGTAAAAATAAGGTAGTTTAAGACTTTGGAAGTACCTTTAATTCCAAAGTCGAATTTGCATATAACTTTAATTTAAAAGCAGCCAGCAAGGCAGGCTTGCTTTTAAAATGACACTGGGCACCTCAGCAGTGCACCTAGGTGTGCACCACCTATGCTGTGGTCCCTAAACCTACATGCCCTACCATATACTAGGGACTTATAGGTAGGTTAACTTAGCCAATTATAATTAGCCTAATTTGCATATTCATTTTACACAGAGCACAGGCCCTGGGACTGGTTAGCAGTACCCAGGGCACCTTTAAAGTCAGGAAAACACCAGCAAAAAGTGGAAAATGGGGGCAAAAAGTTATTGGGCCTCTGCAATCAGCCCTGTTTTCTCACAAATTCATTCTAATGAATGCATTTATCATGATGCTTTGGGGCTATTCGAGCTGAAATGTAAGACCGGGTGCTCCCTTTTTGGATTGTTTATTTAATGGCTCCCGTGAGCCTTTGAGCTGACGAGCTCTGGTGAAGCACCTGTGCGCCTACTGAGTGGTACAAAAACCTGAGAATACGTTTAGGCGGCATTTCAAGCAACCCTGCCTGCCGCACTTTGCTCTCTGCTGATGATGGCCAAAAGTCAGAAACGTGTCCGGAGATACGGCATTCGCCGCACCAACTTATGGTGAAAAACTTTCTACAACGTTACAGCACTTGCTGCATCCATTTATGGTGAAAGACTTTTTGAAATATTATTCAAATTAATTCTAATGACTGCATTTATCATGATGCTTTGGGGCTATTCGAGCTGAAATGTAAGACAGGGTGGTCCCTTTTTGGATTGTGTATTTAACGGGTCCCGTGAGACTTTGAGCCGAATAGCTCTGGTGAAGCACCTGTGCGCCTACTGAGTGGTACAAAAACCAGAGAATTCGGTAGGCGGTATTTCAAGCAACCCTGTCTGCCACACTTTGCTCTCAGCTGATGACGTCCGTAAGCCAGAAACACGTGTCCGGAGATACGGCATTCGCCGCACCAACTTATGGTGAAAAACTTTCTTCAACGTTACAGCACTTGCTGCTCCCTTTTGTGCTGAAAAACTTTTTGAAATATTATTCGAATTCATTCTAAAGACTGCATTTATCATGATGCTATGGGGCTATTCGAGCTGAAATGTAAGACAGGGTGCTCACTTTTTGGATTGTGTATTTAACGGCTCCTGTGAGCCTTTGAGCTGACTATCTCTGGTGAAGCACCTGTGCGCCTACTGAGTGGCACAAAAACCTGAGAATACGTTTAGGCGGCATTTCAAGCAACCCTGCCGGCCACACTTTGCTCTCCGCTGATGATGGCCAAAAGTCAGAAACGTGTCCGGAGATACGGCATTCGCCGCACCAACATATGGTGAAAAACTTTCTACAACGTTACCTCACTTGCTGCACCCATTTATGGTGAAAGACTTTTTGAAATATTATTCAAATTAATTCTAATGACTGCATTTATCATTATGCTATGGGGCTATTCGAGCTGAAATGTAAGAGAGAGTGCTCACTTTTTGGATTGCGTATTTAACGGCTCCAGTGAGCCTTTGAGCTGACGAGCTCTGGTGAAGCACCTGTGCGCCTACTGAGTGGTACAAAACCTGAGAATACGTTTAGGCGGCATTTCAAGCAACCCCGTCTGCCACACTTTGCTCTCCGCTGAGACGGCTAAAAGCCAGAAACACATGTCCGGAAATACGGCTTTCCCCGCACCAACTTATGCTGAAAAACAATCTACAACGTTACAGCACTTGCTGCACCCATTTATGGTGAAAGACTTTTTGAAATATTATTCAAATTCATTCTAATGACTGCATTTATCATGATGCTTTGGGGTATTCGAGCTCAAATGTAAGACAGGGTGCTTCCGTTTTGGATTGTGTATTTAACGGCTGCTGTGAGCCTTTGAGCTGACGAGCTCTGGTGAAGCACCTGTGCGCCTACTGAATGGTACAAAAACCTGAGAATATGTTTAGGCAGCATTTCAAGCAACCCCGTCTGCCACACTTTGCTCTCTGCTGATGACGGCCGAAAGCCAGAAACATGTGTCCGGAGATACAGCATTCGCCGCACCAACTTATGGTGAAAAACTTTCTACAACGTTACAGGACTTGCTGCACCCATTAATGGTGAAAGGCTTTTTGAAACATTATTCAAATTAATTCTAATGACTGCATTTATCATGATGCTTTGGGGCTATTCGAGCTGAAATGTAAGACAGGGTGGTCGCTTTTTGGATTGTGTATTTAACGGGTCCAGTGAGACTTTGAGCGGAAAAGCTCTGGTGAAGCACCTGTGCGCCTACTGAGTGGTACAAAAACCAGAGAATTCGTTTAGGCGGTATTTCAAGCAACCCCGTCTGCCACACTTTGCTCTCAGCTGATGACGGCCGTAAGCCATAAACACGTGTCCGGAGATATGGCATTCGCGGCACCAACTTATGGTGAAAAACTTTCTACAACGTTACAGCACTTGCTGCACCCATTTGTGGTGAAAAACTTTTTGAAATATTTTTCGAATTCATTCTAATGACTGCATTTATCATGATGCTATGGGGCTATTCGAGCTTAAATGTAAGACAGGGTGATCCCTTTTTGGATTGTGTTTTTAACGGCTCCCGTGAGCCTTTGAGCTGACGATCTCTGGTGAAGCACCTGTGCGCCTACTGAGTGGCACAAAAACCTGAGAATACGTTTAGGCGGCATTTCAAGCAACCCTGCCTGCCGCACTTTGCTCTCTGCTGATGATGGCCAAAAGTCAGAAACGTGTCCGGAGATACGGCATTCGCCGCACCAACTTATGGTGAAAAATTTTCTACAACGTTACAGCACTTGCTGCACCCATTTATGGTGAAAGACTTTTTGAAATATTATTCAAATTAATTCTAATGACTGCATTTATCATGATGCTATGGGGCTATTCGAGCTGAAATGTAAGAGAGAGTGCTCACTTTTTGGATTGCGTATTTAACGGCTCCAGTGAGCCTTTGAGCTGACGAGCTCTGGTGAAGCACCTGTGCGCCTACTGAGTGGTACAAAACCTGAGAATACGTTTAGGCGGCATTTCAAGCAACCCCGTCTGCCACACTTTGCTCCCCGCTGAGACGGCTAAAAGCCAGAAACACGTGTCCGGAAATACAGCATTCCCCGCACCAACTTATGGTGAAAAACTTTCTACAACGTTACAGCACTTGCTGCACCCATTTATGGTGAAAGACTTTTTGAAATATTATTCGAATTCATTCTAATGATTGCATTTATCATGATTCTTTGGGGCTATTCGAGCTGAAATGTAAGACAGGGTGCTCCCTTTTTGGATTGTGTATTTAACGGCTCCCGTGAGCCTTTGAGCTGACGAGCTCTGGTGAAGCACCTGTGCGCCTACTGAGTGGTACAAAAACCTGAGAATACGTTTAGGCGGCATTTCAAGCAACCCCGTCTGCCACACTTTGCTCTCTGCTGATGACGGCTAAAAGTCAGAAACACGTGTCTGGAAATACAGCATTCGCCGCACCAACTTATGGTGAAAAACTTTCTACAACGTTACAGGACTTGCTGCACCCATTAATGGTGAAAGGCTTTTTGAAACATTATTCAAATTCATTCTAATGACTGCATTTATCATGATGCTTTGGGGCTATTCGAGCTGAAATGTAAGACAGGGTGGTCGCTTTTTGGATTGTGTATTTAACGGGTCCCATGAGACTTTGAGCGGAATAGCTCTGGTGAAGCACCTGTGCGCCTACTGAGTGGTACAAAAACCAGAGAATTCGTTTAGGCGGTATTTCAAGCAACCCCGTCTGCCACACTTTGCTCTCAGCTGATGACGGCCGTAAGCCAGAAACACGTGTCCGGAGATATGGCATTCGCGGCACCAACTTATGGTGAAAAACTTTCTACAACTTTACAGCACTTGCTGCACCCATTTGTGGTGAAAAACTTTTTGAAATATTTTTCGAATTCATTCTAATGACTGCATTTATCATGATGCTATGGGGCTATTCGAGCTTAAATGTAAGACAGGGTGCTCCCTTTTTGGATTGTGTTTTTAACGGCTCCCGTGAGCCTTTGAGCTGACGATCTCTGGTGAAGCACCTGCGCGCCTACTGAGTGGCACAAAAACCTGAGAATACGTTTAGGCGGCATTTCAAGCAACCCTGCCTGCCGCACTTTGCTCTCTGCTGATGATGGCCAAAAGTCAGAAACGTGTCCGGAGATACGGCATTCGCCGCACCAACTTATGGTGAAAAACTTTCTACAACGTTACAGCACTTGCTGCACCCATTTATGGTGAAAGACTTTTTGAAACATTATTCAAATTAATTCTAATGACTGCATTTATCATGATGCTATGGGGCTATTCGAGCTGAAATGTAAGAGAGAGTGCTCACTTTTTGGGTAGCGTATTTAACGGCTCCAGTGAGCCTTTGAGCTGACGAGCTCTGGTGAAGCACCTGTGCGCCTACTGAGTGGTACAAAACCTGAGAATACGTTTAGGCGGCATTTCAAGCAATCCCGTCTGCCACACTTTGCTCTCCGCTGATACGGCTAAAAGCCAGAAACACGTGTCCGGAAATACGGCATTCCCCGCACCAACTTATGGTGAAAAACTTTCTACAACGTTACAGCACTTGCTGCACCCATTTATGGTGAAAGACTTTTTGAAATATTATTCGAATTCATTCTAATGACTGCATTTATCATGATGCTTTGGGGCTATTCGAGCAGAAATGTAAGACAGGGTGCTCCCTTTTTGGAATGTGTATTTAACGGCTCCTGTGAGCCATTGAGCTGACAAGCTCTGGTGAAGCACCTGTGCGCCTACTGAGTGGTACAAAAACCTGAGAATACGTTTAGGCCGCATTTCAAGCAACCCGGTCTGCCACACTTTGCTCTCCGCTGATGATGGCCGAAAGCCAGAAACATGTGTCCGGAAATACGGCATTCGCCGCACCAACTTATGGTGAAAAACTTTCCACAACATTACAGCACTTGCTGCACCCATTTATGGTGAAAGACTTTTTTAAATATTATTCGAATTCATTCTAATAACTGCATTTATCATGATGCTTTGGGGCTATTCGAGCTGAAATGTAAAACAGGGTGCTCCCTTTTTGGATTGTGTATTTAACAGCTCCAGTGAGCCTTTGGGCTGAAGAGCTCTGGTGAAGCACATGTGTGCCTACTGAGTGGTACAAAAACCTGAGAATACATTTAGGCGGCATTTCAAGCAACCCCGTCTGCCACACTTTGCTCTCCGCTGATGACGGCCGAAGGCCAGAAACACGTGTCCGGAAATACTGCATTCTCCGGACCAACTTATGGTGAAAAACTTTCTACAACATTACAGCACTTGCTGCACCCTTTTGTGGTGAAAAACTTATGACTGCATTTATCATGATGCTATGGGGCTTTTCGAGCTGAAATGTAAGACAGGGTGCTTCCTTTTTGGATTGTGTATTTAACGGCTCCTGTGAGCCTTTGAGCTGACTATCTCTGGTGAAGCACCTGTGCGCCTACTGAGTGGCACAAAAACCTGAGAATACGTTTAGGCGGCATTTCAAGCAACCCTGCCTGCCACACTTTGCTCTCCGCTGATGATGGGCAAAAGTCAGAAACGTGTGCGGAGATACGGTATTCGCCGCACCAACTTATGGTGAAAAACTGTCTACAACGTTACAGCACTTGCTGCACCCGTTTATGGTGAAAGACTTTTTGAAATATTATTCAAATTATTTCTAATGACTGCAGTTATCATGATGCTTTGGGGCTATTCGAGCTGAAATGTAAGACAGGATGCTCCCTTTTTGGATTGTGTATTTAATGGCTCCCGTGAGCCTTTGAGCTGACGAGCTCTGGTGAAGCACCTGTGCGCCTACTGAGTGGCACAAAAACCTGAGAATACGTTAAGGCATCATTTCAAGCTACCCTGTCTGCCACAATTTGCTCTCCGCTGATGACGGCCGAAAGCCAGAAACATGTGTCCGGAGATGCGGCATTCGCTGCACCAACTTATGGTGAAAAACTTTCTACAACGTTACAGGACTTGCTGCACGCATTAATGGTGAAAGGCTTTTTGAAATATTATTCAAATTCATTCTAATGTCTGCATTTATCATGATGCTTTGGGGCTATTCGAGCTGAAATGTAAGACTGGGTGGTCGCTTTTTGGATTGTGTATTTAACGGGTCCCGTGAGACTTTGAGCCGAATAGCTCTGGTGAAGCACCTGTGCGCCTACTGAGTGGTACAAAAACCAGAGAATTCGTTTAGGCGGTATTTCAAGCAACCCCGTCTGCCACACTTTGCTCTCAGCTGATGACGATTAAAAGCCAGAAACACGTGTCCGGAAACACGGCATTCGCCGCATCAACTTATGGAGAAAAACTTTCTACAACGTTACAGCACTTGCTGCACCCATTTATGGTGAAAGACTTTTTGAAATATTATTCGAATTCATTCTAATGACTGCATTTATCATGATGCTATGGGGCTATTAGAGCTGAAATGTAAGACAGGGTGCTCCCTTTTTGGATTGTGTATTTAATGGCTCCTGTGAGCCTTTGAGCTGACGAGCTCTGGTGAAGCACCTGTGCGCCTACTGAGTGGTACAAAAACCTGAGAATACGTTTAGGCGGCATTTCAAGCAACCCCGTCTGCCACACTTTGCTCTCCGCTGATGACGGTTAAAAGCCAGAAACATGTGTCCGGAAATACGGCATTCGCTGCACCAACTTATGGTGAAAAACTTTCTACAACGTTACAGTACTTGCTGCACCCATTTATGGTGAAAGATTTTTTGAAATATTATTCGAATTCATTCTAATGATTGCATTTATCATGATTCTTTGGGGCTATTCGAGCTGAAATGTAAGACAGGGTGCTCCCTTTTTGGATTGTGTATTTAACGGCTCCCGTGAGCCTTTGAGCTGACGTGCTCTGGTGAAGCACCTGTGCGCCTACTGAGTGGTACAAAAACCTGAGAATACGTTTAGGCCGCATTTCAAGCAACCCGGTCTGCCACACTTTGCTCTCCGCTGATGACGGCCGAAAGCCAGAAACACGTGTCCGGAAATACGGCATTCGCCGCACCAACTTATGGTGAAAAACTTTCCACAACATTACAGCACTTGCTTCACCCATTTATGGTGAAAGACTTTTTAAAATATTATTCGAATTCATTCTAATGAATGCATTTATCATGACGCTTTGGGGCTATTCGAGCTGAAATGTAAGACAGGGTGCTCCCTTTTGGGATTGTGTATTTAATGGCTCCTGTGAGCCTTTGAGCTGAAGAGCTCTGGTGAAGCACCTGTGCGCCAACTGAGTGGTACAAAAACCTGAGAATACGTTTGCGCGGCATTTCAAGCAACCCTGTCTCCCACACTTTGCTCTCCGCTGATGACGGCCGAAAGCCAGAAACACGTGTCCGGAGATATGGCATTTGCTGCACCAACTTATGGTGAAAAACTTTCCACAACATTACAGCACTTGCTGCACCCATTTATGGTGAAAGACTTTTTTAAATATTATCCGAATTAATTCTAATGACTGCATTTATCATGATGCTATGGGGCTATTCGAGCTGAAATGTAAGAGAGAGTGCTCCCTTTTTGGATTGTGTATTTAACGGATCCTGTGAGCCTTTGAGCTGACGAGCTCTGGTGAAGCACCTGTGCGCCTACTGAGAGGTACAAAAACCTGAGAATACGTTTAGGCGGCATTTCAAGCAACCCCGTCTGCCACACTTTGCTCTCCGCTGAGGACGGCCGAAAGCCAGAAACACGTGTCCGGAAATACGGCATTCGCCGCACCAACTTATGGTGAAAAACATTCTACAACGTTACAGCACTTGCTGCACCCATTTATGGTGAAAGACTTTTTGAAATACTATTCGAATTCATTCTAATGACTGCATTTATCATGATGCTTTGGGGCTATTCGAGCTGAAATGTAAAACAGGGTGCTCCCTTTTTGGATTGTGTATTTAACGGCTCCCGTGAGCCTTTGGGCTGAAGAGCTCTAGTGAAGCACCTGTGCGCCTACTGAGTGGTACAAAAACCTGAGAATACATATAGGCAGCATTTCAAGCAACCCCGTCTGCCACACTTTGCTCTCCACTGATGACGGCCAAAGGCCAGAAACTTGTGTCCGGAGACACGGTATTCGCCGTATCAACTTATGGTGGAAAACTTTCTTCAACGTTACAGCACTTGCTGCACCCATTGATGGTGAAAGACTTTTTGAAATATTATTCGAATTAATTCTAATGACTGCATTTATTATGATGCTATGGGGCTATTCGAGCTGAAATGTAAGACAGGGTGCTTCCGTTTTGGATTGTGTATTTAATGTCTCCCGTGAGCCTTTGAGCTGACGAGCTCTGGTGAAGCACCTGTGCGCGTACTGAGTGGTACAAAAACCTGAGAATATGTTTAGGCGGCATTTCAAGCAACCCCGTCTGCCACACTTTGCTCTCTGCTGATGACGGCCGAAAGCCAGAAACATGTGTCCGGAGATACTGCATTCGCCGCACCAACTTATGGTGAAAAACTTTCTACAACGTTACAGGACTTGCTGCACCCATTAATGGTGAAAGGCTTTTTGAAATATTATTCAAATTCATTCTAATGACTGCATTTATCATGATGCTTTGGGGCTTTTCGAGCTGAAATGTAAGACAGGGTGGTCCCTTTTTGGATTGTGTATTTAACGGGTCCCGTGAGACTTTGAGCCGAAAAGCTCTGGTGAGCACCTGTGCGCCTACTGAGTTGTACAAAAACCAGAGAATTTGTTTAGGCGGTATTTCAAGCAACCCCGTCTGCCACACTTTGCTCTCAGCTGATGACGGCCGTAAGCCAGAAACACGTGTCCGGAGATACGGCATTCGCCGCACCAACTTATGGTGAAAAACTTTCTACAACGTTACAGCACTTGCTGCACCCATTTATCGTGAAAGACTTTTTGAAATATTATTCAAATTCATTCTAATGACTGCATTTATCATGATGCTTTGGGGCTATTCGAGCTGAAATGTAAAACAGGGTGCTCCCTTTTTGGATTGTGTATTTAATGGCTCCCGTGAGCCTTTGGGCTGAAGAGCTCTGGTGAAGCACCTGTGCGCCTACTGAGTGGTACAAAAACCTGAGAATACATTTAGGCGGCATTTCAAGCAACCCCGTCTGCCACACTTTGCTCTCCACTGATGACGGCCAAAGGCCAGAAACACGTGGCTGGAAATACTGCATTCGCCGGACCAACTTATGGTGAAAAACTTTCTACAACATTACAGCACTTGCTGCACCCATTTGTGGTGAAAAACTTTTTGAAATATTTTTCGACTTCATTCTAATGACTGCATTTATCATGATGCTATGGGGCTATTCGAGCTGAAATGTAAGACAGGGTGCTCCCTTTTTGGATTGTGTATTTAACGGCTCCCGTGAGCCTTTGAGCTGACGATCTCTGGTGAAGCACCTGTGCGCCTACTGAGTGGCACAAAAACCTGAGAATACGTTTAGGCGGCATTTCAATCAACCCTGCCTGCCACACTTTGCTCTCCGCTGATGATGGCCAAAAGTCAGAAATGTGTCCGGAGATACGGCATTCGCTGCACCAACTTATGGTGAAAAACTTTCTACAAAGTTACAGCACTTGCTGCACCCATTTATGGTGAAAGACTTTTTGAAATATTATTCAAATTAATTCTAATGACTGCATTTATCATGATGCTATGGGGCTATTCGAGCTGAAATGTAAGAGAGAGTGCTCCCTTTTTGGATTGTGTATTTAACGGATCCTGTGAGCCTTTGAGCTGACGAGCTCTGGTGAAGCACCTGTGCGCCTACTGAGTGGTACAAAAACCTGAGAATACGTTTAGGCGGCATTTCAAGCAACCCCGTCTGCCACACTTTGGTCTCCGCTGATGACGTCTAAAAGCCAGAAACACGTGTCTGGAAATACGGCATTCGTCGCACCAACTTATGGTGAAAAACGTTCTACAACGTTACAGCACTTGCTGCACCCATTTATGGTGAAAGACTTTTTGAAATATTATTCGAATTCATTCTAATGAATGCATTTATCATGATGCTTTGGGGCTATTCGAGCTGAAATGTAAGAGAGAGTGCTCCCTTTTTGGATTGTGTATTTAACGGATCCTGTGAGCCTTTGAGCTGACGAGCTCTGGTGAAGCACCTGTGCGCCTACTGAGTGGCACAAAAACCTGAGAATTCGTTTAGGCGGTACTTCAAGCAACCCCGTCTGCCACACTTTGATCTCCGCTGATGACGGCCGTAAGCCAGAAACACTTGTCCGGAGATACGGCATTCGCAGCACCAACTTATGGTGAAAAACTTTCTACAACGTTACAACACTTGCTGCACCCATTTATGGTGAAAGACTTTTTGAAATATTATTCGAATTCATTCTAATGACTGCATTTATCATGATGCTTTGGGGCTATTCGAGCTGAAATGTAAGACAGGGTGCTCCCTTTTTGGATTGTGTATTTAACGGCTCCCGTGAGCCTTTGAGCTGACGATCTCTGGAGAAGCACCTGTGCGCCTACTGAGTAGTACAAAAACCTGAGAATACATTTAGGCGGCATTTCAAGCTACCCTGTCTGCCACAATTTGCTCTCCGCTGATGACAGCCGAAAACCAGAAACTTGTGTCCGGAGATACGGTATTCGCCGCAACCACTTATGGTGAAAAACTTTCTACAACGTTACAGCACTTGCTGCACCCATTTATGGTGAAAGACTTTTTGAAATATTATTCGAATTCATTCTAATGACTGCATTTATCATGATGCTTTGGGGCTATTCGAGCTCAAATGTAAGACAGGGTGGTCCCTTTTTGGATTGTGTATTTAACGGGTCCCGTGACACTTTGAGCCGAATAGCTCTGGTGAAGCACCTGTGCGCCTACTGAGAGGCACAAAAACCTGAGAATTCGTTTAGGCGGTATTTCAAGCAAACCCGTCTGCCACACTTTGCTCTCTGCTGATGACGGCCGTAAGCCAGAAACACGTGTCCGGAGATACGGCATTCGCTGCACCAACTTATGGTGAAAAACTTTCTACAACTTTACAGCACTTGCTGCACCCATTTATGGTGAAAGACTTTTTGAAATATTATTCAAATTCATTCTAATGACTGCATTTATCATGATGCTTTGGGGCTATTCGACCTGAAATGTAAGACAGGGTGCTCCCTTTTTGGATCGTGTATTTAACGGCTCCCGTGAGCCTTTGAGCTGAAGCGCCTGTGCGCCTAATGACCTGTGCACCTGTGCGCCTACTGAGTGGTACAAAAACCAGGAAATACGTTTAAGCGGCATTTCAAGCAACACCGTCTGCCACACTTTGCTCTCCACTGATGACGGCCGAAAGCCAGAAATACGTGTCCGGAGATACGGCATTCGCCGCACCAACTTATGGTGAAAAACTTTCTACAACGTTACAGCACTTGCTGCACCTATTTATGTTGAAATACTTTGTGAAATATTATTCAAATTCATTCTAATGACTGCATTTATCATGATGCTTTGGGGCTATTCGAGCTGAAATGTAAGACAGGGTACTTCCTTTTTGGATTGTGTATTTAACGGCTCCCGTGAGCCTTTGAGCTGACGATCTCTGGTGAAGCACCTGTGCGCCTACTGAGTGGTACAAAAACCTGAGAATACGTTTAGGCGGCATTTCAAACAACCCTGTCTGCCACACTTTGCTCTCCGCTGATGACGGCCGAAAGCCAGAAACACGTGTCCGTAAATACTGCATTCGCCACACCAACTTATGGTGAAAAACTTTCTACAACGTTACAGCACTTGCTGCACCCATTTATGGTGAAAGACTTTTTGAAATATTATTCAAATTAATTCTAATGACTGCATTTATCATGATGCTTTGGGGCTATTCGAGCTGAAATGTAAGAGAGAGTGCTGCCTTTTTGGATTGTGTATTTAACGGCTCCAGTGAGCCTTTGAGCTGACGAGCTCTGGTGAAGCACCTGTGCCCCTACTGAGTGGTACAAAAACCTGAGAATACATTTAGGCAGCATTCCAAGTAACCCCGTCTGCCACATTTTGCTCTCCGCTGATGAAGGCCGAAAGCCAGAAACAAGTGTACGGAAATACGGCATTCGCCGCACCAACTTATGGTTAAAAACTTTCTACAACGTTACATCACTTGCTGCACCCATTTATGGTGAAAGGCTTTTTGAAATATTATTCAAATTCATTCTAATGACTGCATTTATCATGATTCTTTGGAGCTATTCGAGCTAAAATGTAAGACAGGGTGGTCCCTTTTTGGATTGTGTATTTAAGGGCTCCCGTGAGCCTTCGAGCTGACGATCTCTGGTGAAGCACCTGTGCGCCTACTGAGTTGTACAAAAACCTGAGAATACTTTTAGGCGGCATTTCAAGCAACCCGGTCTGCCACACTTTGTTCTCCGCTGATGACGGGCGAAAGCCAGAAACACGTGTCCAGAAATACGGCATTCGCCGCACCAACTTATGGTGAAAAACTTTCTACAACGTTACAGCACTTGCTGCACCCATTTATGGTGAAAGACGTTTTGAAATATTATTCAAATTCATTCTAATGACTGCATTTATCATGATGCTTTGGGGCTATTCGAGCTGAAATGTAAGACAGGGTGCTCCCTTTTTGGACTGTGTATTTAACGGCTCCCGTGAACCTTTGAGCTGAAGAGCTCTGGTGAAGCACCTGTGCGCCTACTGAGTGGTACAAAAACCTGAGAATACATTTACTCAGCATTTCAAGCAACCCCGTCTGCCACACTTTGCTCTCCGCTGATGACGTCCGAAAGCCAGAAACACGTGTCCGGAAATACGGCATTCGCCGCACCAACTTATGGTGAAAAACTTTCTACAACGTTACAGCACTTGCTGCACCCATTTATGGTGAAAGACTTTTTGAAATATTATTCGAATTCATTCTAATGACTGCATTTATCATGATGCTTTGGGGCTATTCGAGCTGAAATGTAAGACAGGGTGCTCCCTTTTTGGATTGTGTATTTAACGGCTCCCGTGAGCCTTTGAGCTGAAGAGCTCTGGTGAAGCACCTGTGCGCCTCCTGAGTGGTACAAAAACCTGAGAATACATTTAGGCGGCATTTCAAGCAACCCCGTCTGCCACACTTTGCTCTCCGCTGATGACGGCCGAAAGCCAGAAACACGTGTCCGTAAATACTGCATTCGCCGCACCAACTTATGGTGAAAAACTTTCTACAACGTTACAGCACTTGCTGCACCCATTTATGGTGAAAGACTTTTTGAAATATTATTCGAATTAATTCTAATGACTGCATTTATCATGATGCTTTGGGGCTATTCGAGCTGAAATGTAAGACAGGGTGCTCCCTTTTTGGATTGTGTATTTAACGGCTCCCGTGAGCCTTTGAGCTGAATAGCTCTGGTGAAGCACCTGTGCGCCTACTGAGTGGTACAAAAACCTGAGAATACATTTAGGCGGCATTTCAAGCAACCCCGTCTGCCACACTTTGCTCTCCGCATTTGACGGCCGAAAGCCAGAAACACGTGTCCGGAGATACGGCATTCGCCACACCAACTTATGGTGAAAAACTTTCTACAACGTTACAGCACTTGCTGCACCCATTTAGACCCATTCAGGAGGCTGAAGGTCCACTCTATAATCCTCCTAGTTCGCCCATGGGCCTCATTGTAGCATTCCTCTGCCCTTGTCCTGGGATTCCTCACTGGGGTCAGTAGCCATGACAGGTTGGGGTAACCAGATTCACCTGCAAATGGCGAGGGACAACTGTTAGACACACACTGACTCATAGGGACATCCACAGACAACTTTTCCCACTGATTTGGGTCCAGGTGCTCAACTAATAGCCACACCCGGTGCCTCTGGAGTTGCCCTATCACATAAGGGATGCTGCTATTCCGCAGGATGTAAGCGTCATGCACTGAGCCAGGGAATTTGGCATTAACATGGGAGATGTACTGGTCTGCCAAAAACACCATCTGCACATTCATCGAATGGTAACTCTTCGGGTTTCTGTACACCTGTTCACTCCTGCGGGGGGTACCAAGGCCACATGTGTCCCATCAATGGCACCTATGATGTTGGGGATATGTCCAAGGGCATAGAAGTCACCTTTCACTGTAGGCAAATCCTCCACCTGAGGGAAAATGATGTAGCTCTGCATGTGTTTCAGCAGGGCAGACAACACTCTGGACAACAAGTTGGAAAACATAGGCTGGGACGTCCCTGATGCTATGGCCACTGTTTTTTTAAATGACCCACTTGCTAGGAAATGGAGTACTGACAGCACCTGCACTTGAGGGGGGATTCCTGTGGGATGGCGGATAGCTGACATCAGGTCTGGCTCCAACTGGGCACACAGTTCCTGGATTGTGACACGATCAAGCCTGCAGGTGATGATCACATGTCTTTCCTCCATTGTCGATAGGTCCACCAGCGGTCTGTACACCAGAGGATGCCGCCATCTCCTCACATGCCCCAGCGGACGGTGCCTATGGAGGAGAACAGCGAGCAGAGAGTCAACAAACTCGAAAATATTCATAAATCGAAATTTGCCTGTATGAGTGGTTAGTCAAGGTCTAGGTATGTGTGACACAGTCAAAAATAATGTCATGTGGGCCCCTGAAATGGCGGCTGCCTGACCTGTAAAGTGGGACAGGGGGATATGAGGTAACTGCGCTGGCGTTGTACACTGTTGCGGTAGGCGGTCGAAGACCGCGACGCAATTCTGCATTGGTTAACATTGGGCTCTATGCGTCCCAGGAGCCAATGACGATGTACGCCGTCGGTGACGCCGCCGCGGACGTGACCACCATTTTCTATCTGTTCAATCACTTAATACCTGATCTTCGACAGGAGAGGACCTACACTGCAAGTGCTGCTGTGACCTCAGTCTAGAAGAGACAATGGCTCGTGTGTCTGGGGAAAGGGCCCCTGCCTTCAGCACGGAGGAGTTGGAGAAACTTGTGAATAGGGTACACGCTACTCTACGGTCCTCCAGACAAACAGGTAAGTACACTGTGAGCATGCTGTATGGGCAATGCCTGTGTGGAGTGGGGTGGATGAAAGATAGGAGGGGTGAGAATGAGGCGTGCATGAAACAATGGTGAGTGCATGTGCGTCATGGCAAGGGTAGGGATGCGGGCCAATGACTGTGACGGTGCAGTTGGTAATTACTTCTCTTTTCCCCTGTACAGTTGCTGTAGGTCAGCGCCCACCAGAAGAAGGACATCTGGTGTGCCATCTCCAAGGAAGTCCAGACCCTGGGGGTCTACCACAGACGGAGCACCCACTGCTGGAAAAGATGGGAGGACATTCGCCGCTGGAGCAAGAAGACGGCGGAGGCCCAGCTGGGGATGGCCCCCCAACGTGGGAGGGGTGCCCGTCGCACCATGACCCCCCTGATGTTCAGGATCCTGGCGGTGGGGTATCCGGACTTGGATAGGTGCTTGAGGGCATCACAGCAGCCACAAGGGGGTGAGTACACTCTCATTCTGCTGATTCAGTGCGCATTTTAGGTGTCTGGGTGGGGGAGGTGGGCTGTGGGTTCCCCTAGGCCAGGGCGAGTTTGCTAGTTAAGTTCCCTTCTTCAGGAAGGCCCTGTGGCACCCCACCCCACCTGTGTACAGTGCCAACTACACCTAGTCAGGCTCCTGTGACATCCATGTGTGCAGAAATCGGCCATAACCTTGTAAGCCATGTCCCAGGGATTGAATAGTGGAGCCCAAGTGCGCAGTGTAGTGCAGAGGGCTTCTGTGTCTGTCGTGTCCGCCAATGGTAGCGGTATTTTATGCACTGAACATGTCTTTCTTCTGTCTCCCCCCCTTTTTGTGGTCTCCCTGTACTTGTGTGTATTAGCATCATCAGGCGGAGAAGCAGTAGCACCGGAGCAGGAGGGAGCTGCATCCCACATGGCCCTGGAGGGCGACACTATGGACTCTGAATTCACCAGTGGGACGGAGGGCGAGGGGAGCTCCACGGCGGGGACAGGAGCTGACACCAGTGAGATGGACTCCTCCTCTGATGGGAGCTCCCTTGCGGTGGCGGCCCTATCTGTGCCCCCGCTTCTACAGGTACAGCCGCCACCCCCCTACCAGCACCACCCTCCCAGCAGCCCCTCAGCCTTTGCCCCGTGCCCGCTCACCCAGGAGGGTGGGCATTACCTTCGCCCCAGGCACCTCAGGCCCTGCATCTGTCACCCCTGCTGCCCTCAGTGAGGAGGCCATTGACCTCCTCAGGTCCCTCACTGTTGGCCAGTCTACCATTTTGAATGCCATCCAGGGTGTAGAGAGGCAGTTGCAACAAACCAATGCATTCCTGGAGGGCATTCACTCTGGTCAGGCAGCCCTTCAGCGAGCTTTTCAGACTCTGGCCTCAGCACTGATGGCAGCCATTGTCCCTGTCTCTAGCCTCCCCCTCCAACTTCCTCCACCCAGACCCACACCCCTGGCCCTCAGCCTATCCCAAGCACACCATTAGACCAGCATGCACACACCTCAACACACAAGGGAAGCTCTAGCAAACATAAGCACCACACATCCCACAGGCACTCACGCAAGCATCACACACATGCAGACACACCAACATCCACTGCCTCCACTGTGTCCCCCTCCTCCTCGTCTCCCTCCTCCCTCCCTGTCTCGTCTCCACTCACACCTGCATGCACTACATCCTCAGCCACTACTTCTATCACCAGCACACCCACCAACACACTCCGCTCATGTGCACTCACCACCCCCACTACCATTCACAAATCCCCTCTGTCCTCTCCCAGTGTGTCTGTGAGGCCACCTCCCAAGTTACAAAAACGCAGCCACACACCCACCCAACAGCCATCCACCTCACGACAGCCTCCAACCCATGCACCTTCACCCAAAGTCACCAAACGTACACTGCCTACAACCACTACCTCTTCCTCCAATCCCAAACCCCCCCAGCTACCCGTCCCAGTGTTCCTAAGAAACTTTTCCTGGCCAGCCTTGACCTCTTTCCCTCACCTCCCCCACCCCGTCAGTATCCTAAGGCCCGACTCTCCAGGTCCCAACCTAGCACCTCAGCCACAACATCGGCGGGAACAGTGGTGCCAGTAGTCACCGGATTATGGAGTGCAACAGGCAGCAGAGCAGGCAGTGTGGCAAGGAGCCAGAGGACGGACAGTCCCCCACCTGTCAAGCATAAAAAGTTGGACAGTGCCCGGCGGGAAAGGGGAAAGAAACCAGCCACCAAAGCCGCTCCCAGGGGTACAGTTGGGAGTGTAGAGACAGCTGCGACACCATCCAAGGGGGGAAAGGGACACAGTAAAACTGGCAAGTCTGGGAAGATCAGCACGGCGAACAAGACCGCCACCAGCCCCGCTGCCCAGGAAGCGACCACCAGCAGCAGCCCAGCTGCCACAGACAGGACCGCCAGCAGCCACACTGCCCAGAAAGCGACCGCTAGCAGCCCCGCTGCCACAGACAGGACCGCCAGCACCTGAACCGCTGCCCAGGACACCGCCGCCAGCAGCCCCTCAGGGCAGAACAAGACCGCCAGCAGCTGAACCGCTGCCCAGGACACCGATGCCACAAGCACCGCTGCCAAGGACACCGCCACAGGCACCGCTGTCCAGGACACTGTCGCCAGCAGCCCCGCAGGCCAGTCAGCGCAAATGATTCCGACGCTACTGAGTCCGCCATGGGGAGGATGAAGCACTCTGGGCACAAGGCCCCCTCCAGAACCAGTGGAGAGATACATCCACTACCTCTGTCCTTGGCAGGATGAAGCACTCTGGGCACAAGGCCCCCTCCAGAACCAGTGGAGAGATACATCCACTACCTCTGTCCTTGGCAGGATGAAGCACTCTGGGCACAAGGCCCCCTCCAGAACCAGTGGTGACTGTTATCCACTTGAGAGATTGTGGCTTTGCACTCCCCAGGTTAAAGCAGTGGGCAAACCACCCACTGTAGAGACTTGAGAGACTGTGGCTTTGCACTTCCCAGGATTAAACAGTGGGCAAACCACCCACTGTAGAGACTTGAGAGACTGTGGCTTTGCACTCCCCAGGATTGAACAGTGGGCAAACCACCCACTGTAGAGACTTGAGAGACTGTGGCTTTGCACTCCCCAGGATACATCAATGGGCATGGAGCGCCCTCATGGATCTGGCGTCGTGCACTCAACCGGCTGAGGTGCCCACCCCTTCCCTTCCCCCTGAGGTGCCTGTTTTATTTCTATCTGATGCCCCTGCAGTGTTCTCTCCATTTTGATCGGGTATTGAATGTGGGCCTCACCCATGCCTTTTGGGCCCAGTGATCCACGGACTATGATGGTGGAATCCCTTTGACTTGTGTTCTTGGTGTATATAATTGTATATGGTATAAATGTATCTATTTGTAAATATTTTTGATTCATGTCTTTGAATATAGCACAGTTATTCAACCCATTTCCTTTTGTCCTTGCATTCTTCCAGGTGGGGTTGGGGGGTGTAACTGTGATGTATCAACATGTACTTGTGTGTGTGTTGTAGTGGGTGAGGGTGGGGGTGGGGGTTTTGCGTGTTGCGTGTGTGTGTCACTGTTTTTTCCCGCCCCCACCCCTGTGTCGTAGGTGCAGTACTCACCGTTGTCTTCGCCGCTGGTGTTCGTGCTCCTGGTAGAGGAGCAGGAAGATAAAGGCTGGCAGAATTTGGAGCTCCGGTTCCATGGTGTCCTGGTTCCTCGTGGGGTGTGTAGAGGTGAGCGTTTTCCCTTCGAAGTCCTGTTTCTGCCGTGTTTTTGTTCGCGGTGAATCTGCCCCGGAAAAAGTGGCGGATTGGTGGGTTGTAATAGTGTGGGCGGTACATTGTCCTTCGCCTGTCTGATAGCGGTTACCGCTGCGCTGTTTGTGTGTCTCGCCGTGGCGGTCGGAGTGTTAAAGTGGCTGTCTATGTTGGCGGTTTCTGCCACATTCGTAATTCCATTTTTTTTTACCGCTGGCCTGTTGGCGGTTTTACCGCCACTTTAACACCGACCACCAGGGTTGTGATGACCACCTATGTCTGGTTATCAGGTGTGATCTCACACTTGCAATCCCCGTCATTTTAGAAAATTGACGAATGCAAAACAATTGAAAAAGTTAGGTGAGACTCAAAACATGTAAAATCTCCACATGTTGGTTGGGTGTACCCAGATTGATTTCCTAAGTCAAGCTCACACCTATTCTGAATGCCTCCGCCTCTTCCGCAACCTTCCTTTGCATAGTACATCACTTACAGCATGCAAATTCATAGCAGTCATAACAACACTTATAATTTTTCGAATGACATTATTTGTCACAACATAGTGCATGGGGGAGTGGCAAGCTATAGTTGGTGTTGTCTGGTAGGCGAGCTGAAGAGAGTGTGCAACAAGGTCCTCTATGGATAATAATTTGAAAGTGTTGGATAAATTGTAAATGAAAGTTAACTTCAGAAGTTTTAAAGTTTGTGTAGTTAAAACTTTATGTGAATAAGGAAATAAGTTTTCCTAATTATAACTAAGCTTTAACCTTTGTGTTTTTCATTGGATTTCAATGTTTTTCAAATCATAGAGTTCTTATATGGAGTGTTGTTCATTATAGTGAAGGAGGGTTTTGTAAAGTCTATTTTGCCTTAGACAGGAGTATTATAGCTTGGAACTGAGTGGAGCAGAGTAGAGTATCGTACAGTGTATTAAAGTGTTGTAAAGTGTAATGGCATGGGTCTCAAATTGTTGAGTCAAGTATCATAGACTGGAGCAGCGAGAAGTACAGTAGAATTGCATGTCGAACAGTAGAGGTGGGTGATGTAGACATTCATAGAGTGGGGTAGAGTGATTTAGGGCCAGATGTAGCAACTTCCGAATTTGCGATTCGGAAATTGTGAGTCGGTGCGACTCGCAATTTCCAAATCGCAAATTCGGATGCAGAACAGTGTCTCAGACACCGTCTGCGACTCGCTATGGAGTCGCAAAGACCCACCTCATAAATATTAATGAGCTAGCGAGTCCCTGCACTCACAGGGATGGTGGCCTGTTGACCTCCATGTCTGCGACAGCTTTTTCAATAAAGCAGTTTAAAAAAAAAAAAATGCAGCCCGTTTTCCTTAAAGGAAAACGAGTTGCAAAATAAAAAAATAACGAAACCCTTTTGGTTTCGTTTTTTCAGTTTAGGCAGTGGTCCATTGGACCACTGCCTGCTCAGAAAAAACCTTTTTGCCCTCATTCACAAAGGGGAAGGAGTCCCATGAGGACCCCTTCCCTTTTGCGAATGAGTTACCACCAGTGTGACACTGGTGGTAACTGCGAATTGCGATGCGAGTCGCAAATAGGAAGGGAACACCCCTTTCTATTTGCGAGTCGCATTCACAATTTGCGAGTCGGTAGCGACTCGCAAATTGTCAATGTGCATCGCAGACAGCTGTTTGCATTGCGCAAACTGCGATTTTCGCAGTTTGCACCACGCAAACGGCTTCCTCCATCTGGCCCTTAGAGTGGAGTATGGTGAAGTAGTGTGGAGTATCATCAAGTGGAGTGTTGTAGACTAAATTGGAGGAGAGTGTCGTAGAATGGAGTGGAGTGTCATAGAGCAGAGTGGGGTATCATAGGGAGAAGTTGAGTGGCATGTTGTTGAGTGTCATACAGTGTATTACATTGGCAAAGAGTAGATGGGCATAGAGTGAGGTAGGGTGTCATAGAGTGACAGAGAGTGTAGGAAAGTGTTGTAGAGTGAAGTTGCATACAGTGGAGTACAACGTCAGATAGTGCAGATGCTTAGAGAGGAGGATAATACAGTGGGAAAAGATATGTTTAGTAGAGTGGAGTATAATGAGTGGAGTACACTGAAGTGGGGTAGTGTAGAGGGTATAGTAAGGTGTCATACAATGGAGTAGTGTGCCATAGACTATAGTGGCAAGGAGTGCAGTAGAGTTCAGTGGTGTGGGATACAGTAAAGTGTCTTGAATTGGAGCACAGTGTTGTACAGTAAGTGCAGTGGGGTGTCGTACAGAATTGGAAAGTGATCTAGACCGCAGAAGAGTAGAGTGGCAGATAGTCCAGTTGATTTTTGTAGAGTGGAGTGGTGTACAGTATAGTGTTGTAGAGTGTGGTATAGTGGATTGGCATACAGTCTTACCGAGTACAATTGCATTGAGTGGAGTGGCGTACAGTGGAGTAGTTGAGTAGAGTGAAGTACTGTGTAGAGTAGATTAAAGTGGGATGCAGTGACATACAAAGAGTTGCATACAGTATTGTCTAGTGGACCAGAATATGCTAGAGTAGAGTGGTGTAGAATGTTGTACAGTGGCATCCAGTATAATACAGTGTTGTACTGTGGAGTGAAGGGGTATAAACAGTGTCGAAGAGTAGCATACAGTGTAGTAGAGTGTTGTAGATTGAAGTTGCATAAAGCACATTTGTGTGTGAAACAGTAGAGCTGAGTAGATTATTGTACAGCAGCATGTAGTGATGTAACACTTTGTATAGTAGAGTAGAGTCAAGTGGAGTGGAGAAATGGTGTGTGGCATAAAACACAATAGAGTGTATTTGTGTGCCATCGAGTAGAATGCCATGGAGGTGGAGTGTACTAGCATAGCGTAGGTAAAAAACTGTTATAAGCTGAGGTTGCCCCCTCATACAGTAGAGTGGAGTGCTGGGTCGTACAGAGTTGGAACCTGCCTTAGAATGCAGTAGTGTTGCAGTGTTGTACAAGAGAGTGTACAGGCATATAATGGAGTGCAAAATTGGACAGAGGAGTGTAGGGGGATATAGTGGAGTACAGTCGAGTAGAGTGGCATAGAGTGCAGTAGAGGTTTGTAGAGTGGAGCTATATAGAGTGGAGAAGAGTACACTGGAGTGAAGTAGAGTTGAGTAGCATAGACTGGAGTGGCATACAGTGGAGTGGCGTAGAGTATAATAGCATATAGTGCAGTAACATACGGTGGAATAGCTTAAAGTGTAATAGCATATAGTTAAGTAGAGTACAGTGGAGTGGTGTACAGTGAAAAGGTTTAGAATGGAGTGCATTGTAGGGTGGGGAACAGTGTAATAGAATAGCATAGAGTGGAGTTTAAGTGGAATTAAATACAGTAGAGGGACAAGGATTGAAGATGTATACTGTATAATAGCGTAGAATGGAGTAAAATACAGTGGAATACTGTAGAGTGGAGTACAATGGAGTTGCGTAGAGTAAAACATCCTGAGTGGAGTAGCGTAGAGTAGAATAGCAAAGAGTAGAGTAGAGTGGCATACAGTGGAGTGTGTAGACTTGAGTAATACAGAGTGAAGAGGGGTAGAGTGAAATAGCATATAATGGAGTGGCATAGAGTGGAGTGGCATCCAATGGACTAGCGCAGAATGGAGTGGCATTGAGTGCTGTACACTGGAGTGGCATAGAGTGGAGTAGCTTATAGTGGAGTGGTATACAGTGGAATAGCATAGAGTGAAGTGGTGTACAGTAGAGTGGCACAGACTGGAATAGCATATAGTTGAGTAGAATACAGTGCAGTGGCATATAAAAAAGTGGTGTAGACTTCATGGCATATACTGGAATGTGGGTAAAGTTTAATAGCATACAGTGGAGTGGGGTCCAATGGAATAGTGTAGAATGGCATGGGGTAGAATGAAGTGGAGTAGCAAACAGTGGAGTGACATACAGTGGAATAGCATATAATGGACTAGCATGCATTGGAATGGTGTAGAGTGGAATTGCATATACTGGTGTTCCATACAGCAGAGTGGCTTACTATGAAGTGGTGTACACTAAAGAGGCATAGAGTGGGGTTGCATACAGTGTAATAGCATAGAGTGGACTGGCGTAGAGTTGTGCACATTGTAATAGTGTAGAGCAGAGTGGTGTAGAGTGTAATAGTGTATATTGAAGTAGCATACCATGGAGTAACACCATACAGCGCAGTGCTGTACAATGGAATGGGGTTCAATCAAACAGTGTAGAATAAAGATGCATAGAGTGGAGTGGAATGCAGTGGAATAGAGTATAGTGGAGTGGCATATAGTAGAATGGCATAGAGTGGAATAGCATATATTGGAGTAGCGTCCGGTGGAGTGGCATACAGTGGAGTGATGTAGACTGGAATGGCTTACAGTGGAGTTACGTACAATATGATAGCTTAGAATAGAGAGGCATATAGTGGAATCTTGTACAGTGGATAGGCATAGAGTGGAATAGTGAAGTGGAGTGGCTACACTGGAATGGTGTATAGAGTAAAGTAAAACAGCTAACTGAACTGCCTTGTGTTTTCCAGTCTTACCAATCAACACAAGGCCATGCATGATGCCCATGCATTCCTTTGTAAATCTGACTTAAGTATTGCATTGCCATAGTGACACCATGAGTGACACAAGGGTACTGCAATCAAAAAATATGGCTAGGCCTTAGTTATATTTTGGGCCATGGTTTACCGTGATAACTTTGCATTATAGCATGGTACATGGTGATGACAGGCCAGTATATAATTGGGTAATGGCTGTTTTTTTTTAATGAAGACAGCTATACATTTTTTTACTACAGTTTGGCTGTGTTAAGTGTTAGGGCCTTAGATATAGCTAAGTAGTAGGTACTACCTATTACCATTGTATTAACTTTATTAAAGTGGTAACAGGTAGGGAAACTAATTTATATTTTTCATATATTTTTAAATAACTATACGGCCTTGCACCACAGTAGTTTCACCAAATATAGTGAAATTCCACAAAAGTATGGCAGTGACAGATGTCACTAAGTTTAAATGCCTTATAACTTCAAAAATACTTAATCTACTTAAACCTTAACAACCAAAAAGCATAATTTCTTCCCCTTCTCACCATAATGTATAATGTATAATACTGCCAAATTTCCTGTAGATCCATTCTGTCATTTTCGCTTTATGTCAAATACAATTTTCAATGGAAAATGCATTGGTGGAAAAATGTGTTTTGGGACCTCCTCTTATCTTTGCACCCCCTTAACGATTCGCCACAAAAATGTAAGATATCCCACAATATGCAAAATGCTACAGGTCTGGAAAGTTTTGCGGTGAATAGTCAAACAGGTAGAAGGTTACTAAGGAGGTAATATCAGAGGAATTACTATCTTTGGGGATCCTAACTATAAGTACAGAGTGGCAATCAGATTTAATGTGAGTTTGTTCTTTTTTTCTACTGTATTTGTAACATATTTGCTTAGTGGTTGATATAATCATGTGACCATGTCTTACTGTTGTTTATGTAGTTATTCTGAAACTTTTCATATTCAGTCTAGTTTATTTCCTGGGCTTCTTTGCTACTTTTAGTAGAATTTTTCAACACATAAAGCCCAAAGTGAATATAAGCCAATCATTAATGTTATAAAAAATAAGATTATTATTTTTTTCCTAGTAGCCAAGTAACATTTCCTCCAAATAGTAGTTTGTGTGGCTCACTGCTAGGGCATTTTTTTATTCTGTTGCACAAGGGTGCATAAGAAAGATCGATTTTGTTTGACTTGTTGAGCCATCTTTATTTTATGAGCTAGAGAGCATGCAAAAAAAAGTATGTGGATTAAGATGTGTTTTTTTAATTTTGTATTTGTTTACAGGTTTCCATTAGCATGTGGCTATAAACTGGTCTTCCTGTTGTTCATGTAGTAAATCTTAAACTCTACATATGTAGGCCAGTTTAATTTTTGGGCTTCTGTGCTCTCTTTAGTGGGACTGTGCTAAAAATGAATGTCAAAGTGAATGAAAGGAAATCATTGTTATTTTTATAAAAATGTAGATTACTATGGGCCTGATTACAACTTTGGAGGACGGTGTTAATCCGTCCCAAATGTGACGGATATACCACCTACCGTATTACGAGTTCCATAGGATATAATGGACTCGTAATACGGTAGGTGGTAAATCCGTCACATTTGGGACGGACTAACACCGTCCTCCAAAGTTGTAATCAGGCCCTATGTTTTTTCCTTGTAGCAAATTATCCTGCCCTCCGAATAGTAGTTTGTGTGGTTCTCTGTTAGGTCATTTTTTCATTCATTTTGTTGCACAGGGGTGCGTAAGAAAGATGGGTTTTGTTTGGCTTCCTGGGCCACTTTTATTTTGTGAGCCAGAAAGCATGCAAAGAAAACCTATGTATATTAAAATGTATTCTATTTGTTATGTTGTAGTTGTAATGTCATAATCATGAACAAGTTTATGATTGTGTGCTATTCACAAAGGGATTTATGATTAGCAGCTTTACATCTGTGCACATAATAAGACCTATCCTTTTATGTGCAGGCTCCACACTCTTAAATATACTACTTGTAAATACCCTTTTGAATATCAAACAATCATAAACATACACCAAAATATAGGTTTACCTTTGTGAGTAAGGCCCACAGAAGCTAGCATCACTGCTAGCAGTGACTTTAGGACCCTCTGAATAGTGGAGGGAAGGGTCCAAGTTTCTCAAAGGTAGCTGTGTGTCTGCACATGTCTGTTGACTGTCTGTTAGGAAATCTTGAGCACACCACCTGGAAAGAGGTGGTGCTCATGTCTCAAATTGAGATGCTGGGGTTACTTCAATGGGTGTTTATGACCACATGGTCCAAGGCGCCCAGATGGGAAAAGAGCCTGGAACCTGAAAATTGGCCCAGGCACCTCCTACCAAGAGGAAGGGTGAGGGGCACAGGAAACCTACCCTAGAGATTACCTTGGGTGAGGAGGAGGCTAAGCCTGAGGGCGACACACAGGATTCCACAGAGGAAGACACTACTGTCCTGGGAGTCCTACCTGTAGTCTCCGAGGGCAAGCTGAAGAAGAAGACCCACTTCAGGCAGAGTTCTTCAAAGCTCAGAAAGAGTGCCCCATCTTTAGGGCCTACAGTGGAAAGCTGAGGCCCCAACAAATGGAAACATCTCTGGTGACACCAGTTTACCCTATAACATTTAATAAAGGATAGGTTCAGTTTGGAGGCAGCTTGAAAAATACTTCAAAGACTTATTTTAATAGCAAGTCAAAATTCAACATAATGGTTAAGTTGGATTTTAATTTACTGTCTTGTAAGTAAAACATTTAGAATGTTAGCTGACACCTGCTGGCTCCCTGAAGTGAGATATGTATTTCTCCCAGACAGTGGACAAAGGACCTGGGTGTGGAAAGGTGTAAGTCCTCCTGACAGAATGGCTGGCGAGGGGCTGTGTCTCTGCCCTGATAACACTTCAAAGGGCCCAGCCCCTTTCTACACAGGAGAACTGTATACCATACCTGCCCTTGCCTATGTTTCACTTTCTAGGCTGGAGCCAAACTAGGAAGAAAGGGAGGAACTGAATAGAACAAGTTAGACAAAGGGGTTTCCCCCACCCATGGGCTGGCACTAGGCTTAAAAGTGGCAACCCCAGAACCTGACATCAGAGAACTCCTGGACCTGAGAAGATTCTGAAGCATGACTGCCCTTCTGCTGTAGAACTGAAGGAAAACTCGACCTGCTTGCCTTGGCATAGGACCCCAGATGCGACTCCAAGGGTCCGTTTATTGACATCCTGTTTCATATACAGTGACACAACAAGCTTCCAGAGGTTTTCTGTGCTTACCAGCTGCCCAGCATAGACCAAACCTGACCTGTTCTACTCTGCTGGACTTTCTGGGAGTGAGCTCTTACCATGTCCACAAAATCCTGGACCCGTGGCTGGAGTTAGATGCACTCTCTCCCTCATTAACCAAAGGTTTCCCTGGATACGATAAAGAGCAACACAGAGCCCCACAAAGCCACTGTCAGAACCCCTGACCTCCACTCCAGTGTGTACTCATAAGTATGTAAGGGTACAGAGAGTTATCCACTCCAGTGTAGACCCCTCACTGCTCTTACATACATATGTAAGGGCGTCAAGGGGTAGGCAGTGAACTCTAGTGCAGTGCATACCCCTTAGTGCCATTATGTTTGGGCAACAAAGGGTATGCGCTGCACTGTAGTTGTTGATGTTACATTAAGAAAGAAAGCAATTAGACCCATGTCTATGTCTTAGTGAAAACACATTTGGAAGCAGCCAACATCTGTTGTCAGAGTAAAAGAATATAACATCTGTTTTGTTTCATAAGAGAGAAAGGCTTCTTTGAAAAGTGTGTGGCGTAGTAAAACATAGCTACAAATGGCAAGATGTTCGACTAGGATGACAGGGAAGAAGAAAACATAAAGTAGTTCCTCTATCACAGCACAATTTTCGGAAGGACAACAATCAAATCAAAGCAATCGGTACTTGGTCCATGCTCCAGCCAAAGAAGAGGGAGTGGGGCTAGCACATGCTGGCCAAATAGAGGGCAACAAATAGGAGTGATAATGAAGCCAACAAATGTTAAGCAATGTGCGAGCTGCAAACTCATTGATGTATACAGTAACTCTCGCAAGGAAGAATGCTTGAATTGAATGTTCTGTTGCACACAGGACCTAAAAATGGGGCCGGTGCTGCCTTCTAGCTCTACCCGTACTAACCACTGAGGCCCTCATTACAACCCTGGCGGTCGGCGACAGGCTGGCGGTAAAAATTTTGGAATTATGACAATGGCGGTTGCCACCATGGTCATCCGCCACTTCTCCGATCCGACCGCCAGGGCGGAGACGACCGCTGGGCTGGAGACCTGGGTCTCGAGCCCGGCGGTCGTCACAATACCGCCGGCTGTATCATGACCCGGCTGACCGCCATGGATTTCATGGGGTTTGGAACCGCCATGAAATCCATGGCTGTGAGCACTATCAGTGCCAGGGAATTCCTTCCCTGGCACTGATAGGGGTCTCCCCAACCCCCCACCCCCACCCTGAGTCCTTCCCCTACACCCCCCACCCCCTGCCACCCCCAAAGGTGGCAGGACCCCCCTCACCACCCCTACCCCCAACATTACATTACACATACACACCTGACACGCACGCAGGCACCACCAACACACATACCCGCACACACACCAACATACATGCCAACTGCCACACACACAGTCACACGCACACACCCACATTCAGACATACACGCACACATCCATACAGACATCCATACAGACAGACACGCACTCATTTCCAAACATACAACACCCCCGCATGCATACACGCACTCACACACCCCCTCTACATACACACACCCCCATGCACGCACGCAACACACAACACCCCCCACCCCCTCCCCTAACGGACGATCAACTTACCTGGTCCGTTGATACTCCGGGAGGGGACGGGATCCATGGGGGCTGCTCCGCTGCCACCACACCGTCAACAGAACACCGCCACGCCGAATCACAGAACGTGATTCGGTAGGCAGTGTTCTGTTGATGTGGCGGTGGAGGTGGAGCAACCTCCACTTCCCTGCCGACCACCAGCATGGCTGCTGGCGGCTCTCCATCCGGAAAAGGACGGAGGGCTGCCAGCAGTCATAATACGCCGAGCAGAAAACCGCCACCACTGGTGGTCTTCAGCACGGCGGTCCCTCAGCGGTCTTGTCAAAAGACCGCTGAGGTCGAAATGACCCCCTATGTCTTCAGCAGTCTCTCTCCTGCTCACGCCATACCCTTCTTCCACAGTCTGTAATGGTCTCATTTCCAAGACACCGCCCTGCCGGCAGCCTTCATACAGAAGTAAATGCCATTGGAGCCCACTGTCCACAATTATAGGAACTTCAGCAGGTGACCTCTATGCAGTAGCCATCCAGGAGTCAAATGGCACAGCAGGGAACAGGAGCTCAAGCTGGAACAGAGTGCCTCTATTATGATTGCTGCTTGCATTGAGCTGCATTTCAGTCAAGCCCTCAGGAGCAAAAAAACTCAATGCAGAATTATTTGATTAGTGGGTCTATGGTATTTGTGATTGCCAAAGGCCTTGCTGACTGACCGAGGTCTTTTAAATTACAGAACCTTCAACCCTATTTTCCTCTTAATACAATTCCTGAACACTAAAAAGTTAGAGCGCACTACTACTTCGGTTATGAACAGATCTATATACCACTTATCATGATGTAGAACACTTCTACAATATAGACCATAACTAATCACCAAGGACTCGAAAAAGGGGCAAGGAAATTACATCAGAGGTGGGGACTACTCTAGTCTACTTAAGCTGCAGCAAATCTTTTTTCAGCCATTGTCATAAATTTAACTAGACCCCACTTCGACCCCGGTCACAGAATTCATAGACTGTTTACACTGTTTGAATTTATACAATGTAAAAAGACTCGTCCACGCAAATTAGTGAGTCTGGGTCAAAAGTAGATCACATGCGGCTCTGTTGCACCATCTATATGGCATAAACAAACGCTGTCTTCTTTAAGAAACTTAAGCCTTAAACCTACTGTATCAAAAATTACGAATTGGTGCTTTATTGATATCTGACAGCTTCAGTGTGAGGTTGGGCACAATGTGGAATACAAGTAGCATTGTGGCATTGTGGCAGCAGCTCTGAATATCTGACAGCTTATCCTGTCACATCTTTCCCACCATGAACAATATAACTTTATTTCTTTTCTCTGGTAGAAATGAAAACAAGGCATAATTACATGCAATTACATAAAATGAAACATAGTAAGTAGCAAATAAACATCAGAATCAACCACATACCTTACAAATGCATAAGGAACACAGCTACAATCCCTAGTAACAGAAACTAAAAACCATTAGTCCGGCCAGCTGTGATAAGACAAACCAAAATGTACAATGGAAGTGCTCGTTAAATTCCTGAATCATACAATTCAACAGCATCTACTACAACCGTGATATTGCTACCTAACACATTATTCTTCAAACAGTTTTTGAGTCTATCAAATGAAAGATATGGTTACAAGGCGACCAGTTTAATTTATATTTAATATGGGTAATGTATGAGAGCCTATTACAGACATTTTGCAGAGAGAAGATGTGTTTATGTGTTATGCTACATCCATAAACAAAGTTTCTTTTAGAACAAAACAAGACCTCACATATGAGAAATGGGAGTATGTGACAGAGTCTTTGCAGTAATATTAGTGAGCTGCTGCAGTGTTACAATATTGAAAAGATACACCACTATCTCTGAATATTAGAAGTAACAACTTTAGAATTTGGACGAGCATGTCTGTGCATCAGTGACCTGGCCAAAGAGGGTGTGAAAGATGAAATTGGATCATAAATTCAAAGCTGTTCCAAACGGGGGCCCCTAAAATATGTTGGGCCCAGGGACCCCAAAATCCTTACGATGTCTCTGTGTATAATTGTATATTTCATGTAACGAAGTCCAACGTCTGGAGTTAGAGGATCAGTATAATATATATACTCTGGATATATGATGTACATCCATGTAATTGTATGATATTGTGAGAAATTATTCAACAGCGTCAGAAAAATTAATTTCTGATATCTTTGATTACACATTTTGTAGCACAAATTGTGATGGAGGTGTTATCCCAACACTAGCATTGGAAATCTGATGATGTAATTTAAAGTATGAGGGATGGTGTGCCTAGGTGCCAGATCAGAAGACCTGAAAGTTTTTCAGCCATAGACTGCCTGACATACTTATAGATGCCTGCCAGGCCCCTCATTCATGAATAAGAATGTTAGGAGGGGTTATTACTGCTTCTGGCTTCATACCATGGTTGTGATAGGTTGTAGCCTACCAGACAGTGCAGCTGTCTTGTTTGTTAAAGACATCATGTGGACTTTCAGAAAGTTGACCTGGGAATGTATTCTGTCCATTGATTACACTTTGTGGTTTTTAACTCACAATTCCTATTTGGAAACTTTACTTGCTTTGGGATCTCTAGGTTCAGTTTGTCCCTTTTTGTTGCCTAAACCATTTTTACTGTATTCTTCCACAAACTTTCTTTCTGTAAACATGCCTATAAATGTTGTTCTTATCTTGTCACATTTGCTGTGCATTCAAAGACCAAGATCAAATGTCAGGAGCCATCTTCTGAGGGCTCTTGTTTACTTTTCTTTCTCTGACTTCAAAATAAGAGGATTTATGTGACAATCTTGCTGGATACTAGGGGTAGGAACAAGGTGTTTCCTGGCACACCACAACATTGAAATGAACTAAGTATTTCAGAATGTATCAGAATTAGGAACACAAATGAAGCACATTTGTTGCTGTTTCTGAAGTGTGTTGGAAACAAATACTTTAATATGATCAAAACAAATCATTACACTAGGTGATGCAACTTCCACACATTTTCACTAAGGCACTGTATAGTTTTACACCACTCCATGCCACTACACTCTGCACCACTCCACTTTACGTCACTGAACTCTATGTCACTATAAGCTATTCCTCTCTACTCTACCTTGTACCAGTCTTCTCTATGCCAATGCACTCTTCATCCCTCTATACCACTGAACTCTTCGCCATTGAACTCTGCACCACTTCAGTCTGGGCCACACCAATCTACTTTGCACAACTCCACTCTATGTCACTATACTTTATGTCACTCTGCAACACTGCACTCAATGCCAATGCACTGTATGCCAGTCTAATCTACGCTACACTTTACACTCTATGCCTCTATACACAACAGGAATCTACCCTGCATCACTCCACTTTATGCCGCTTCACCCTACTCTGAAACAATCTACTCAATGCCACTATACTCTACGCCACTCTACTCCATCTGTGCCGTTCCACTCTAGGTCCCTGCACTCTATGCAATTTTACTCTTAGCCACAGCACTCTACACCAATGCACTCTACACACTGCATTCTATGTTACTGCACTTAATGCCACTTCAATCTACTCTGCATCACTGTACTCCACATCACTACTCTCTATGCCACTATACTCCACTCTACACCACTGGACTCTACACCACTCCAGTCTAGGCCACAGCAATCTACTTTGCACAACTCCACTCTATGTCACTATACTCTTTGCAAGACTGCACTCTACACCACTGCACTCTATTCCAATACATGTTACGCCAGTGCACATTACTCTGTAACACTCAACTCTATGCTCCTGCACTCTACACCAATGCACTGCACGCCACTCTAATCTACTCTGCACCACTGCACTCTATTTCACAGCAATTTACACCACTTTGCCCTATGCCAATACACTCCATGCCACTCTACACCACTTCACTGACTCTGAAACAATATTCTCTATGTCACTGCACTCTACGTCACTCTACTCCATTCTGTGCAACTCCACTCTATGCCACTGCACTCTATGCCACTCTACTCTTAACCACTGCACTCTGCACCTATTCACCCTACACAACAGCACTCTGTGCCACTGCACTCTACTCTGCATCACTTTACCCTGTGCCACTGTTCTCTACGCCGCTCTACTCCACTCTACACCACTGCAGTCTGACACTGTACTCTGCAGTGCTGCACTCTTACTGTGCTCTGCACCACTCTATGCTACTCTACTCTGCACCACTCTACACAACTGCACTCTATGCCACTCGATTCTACTCTTCACTCTACACCACTGCACTCTATGCCACTCAGCTCTACTCTGCACTACTGCTCTCTGAATCACTGAACTCTATGCCACTCCACTCTGCACCACTCTATGCCACTCTACTCTGCACCACTCTACTCTGCACCACTCCATTCTGCATCACTGTACTCTACTATGCATCACCCTAATCCACACCCCTGCATTCTACAACACTGCATTGTATGCCATTGAATTCAGTGCCACTGCACTCATTGCCACTATGCTCCATGCCACCATACTCTGCAACACTCTATGCCAGTGCACTCTACACTAGTCCAATCTACTCTACGCTGCTCCAGTGTATGCCAGTCCAATACACTACACTATCTGCCACTCCACTCTACAACACTCTACTCCACTCTTCGCTAATCCACTCTACAACACTCCACACAAGTCTCCTCTATGCCACTAACTTTTAAGCATGCTTAACAGTAGCCACACTGGTGTACAACATGACTCAAATACATTGGCGCAGCCAGTAGCTCCTTCATATCCGTGACCTATTGGCTGTGCCAATGCTTGTCGGTAAATTATCTTTTTGATTCTGGAATGCAGGCCTCTTATTTCCTTTGAATGTGGCTGTTGTTGCCTTCGCTCGCAACGGTGAATTGGATATCCATCTCTCATTCTAAACTTTAAATCCATTTACTAGAAGCGGGTGTTCGTTGTTCAAAGGTATGATTCATTAAACCTGAATTGTACCTCACAAATATTTTTTTTAAAACACATGATTACAAACTGTTCTGCAGAACAATACTGTATACTCCGCTATTTAAACAATGTCCAAGGTCTATGGCTTGCGTAGTGCAACAGATGCCCAGGGCAGTCCTGGATTAGGCAAACGAGCAAGACAAGTGCAGAGAGACATCTAAACATGTTTTAAAGTCTTCCGGAACTTTAGCTAGCGAGCATTAGAACCAATCACAAGCTGAAGAGTAATTCAACGTGAGGCTGCCCTAAAAGCAAAGGTACAGCCACCTCGCTGCAATCTTTTGTGAATGTGGCGGTGGAGTACATTTTTGATTTCCGAGATTTGTGACCCTGGCGAAATTACTGTGGGCTAATATCAACAGCTACTGTGAGTATGCTCCTGTTTCTATTGTTTAGCCATTCCCAGCCAATAGAATACATGCCCAGCACAGGGTGTGCTACATCTTTATTCATCATATGGAGAGAGATGATCAGAGAGACAAATAAGTAGCTTGATCCAGGCTTTATCTACCCCATGCACCATCAGCTGACAACACCTTCGTTGGTGGGAGCTGTATTTATGAGCTACATGGATTAGGTCAGACACATAGATTATTTGGGTCCTCTTTTACACACCAATTGGCAACATTATTACGCTTGAAGCATCATTTGCTCTCCAGCATATCTTTTCTGGAGTTCATGTTCTACTTTACACCTTCACTGTCAGTACTCATCACACACAATGGTGGAATCAAGTCAAGCAGAATGAAGGATCCCTTGCTACTTAGACAGCACATTTTACCAGACCCTAAGAAGGATTGGAAAACCCTTCCGTACGGGATCTTGTTCGAGGTTTTCATCATCCACTGGGTCTAACCTTTTGTTCTCTGGTCTGTAACCTCTTTCGGGGCAAATAGCATGATATAATCTATAAAATCATACAGGATGAAGGGCCAGGTGTATGAAAGCATTTTGCATTCGCAAACAGTGCGAATGCCAGTTTGTGAATGCAAAATGCCATTTCAGAATGTATGAAATACATTCTGAACGCAATTTTAAGAAATCGCTAAAATAGCGGATTCCTTAAAATTGCGACCCTTTTTAGAGAGTCGCAAATTGTGACTCTCTAAATTAGAAATCGCAAATAAGGATTCCTTATTTGCGATTCCTTAGCACATGTATGAAGCAATTCCTAAATGCGATTTGGGCATTTAGGAATCGCTAATTACCACCAAGTTGAAGTTGGTGGTAACCAGGTGTAAAATTTAAAAATGCATTTAAAATGCATTTTTAAATTGTAGATGTAAAGCACACATGCCCTTTTGGCACGTGAGCAACTTAAATGTCCCCAAATTTTTTTTGGGGGTGCAGCAGAGGGGGCCTTAGGCCCCCAGCATCCTAGGATTTAGCATTTCCAAAATTGCAATTTCTGGTCCAGAAATTGCAATTTTGAAATGCAAAAAATTTGCAGATATGGGCCAACAGGTCCAGAGGTGCGAATGGGGCCGGGATTGCAATTTTTAAGAAATCGTGATTACCAATTCGCAAATGTGATACATGGCACTTTGCGAGTCGGAAATATTGATTTCTTAAAAACCGCTATTTCCGAATCGCAAAAGGCCTTGATGATACATCTGGCCCGAAATCACTTAATTGTTTTCAGCCACTTGTACAACTCTGAATGTGATGATAAAATGCAAGCACTGTTGACAGTGGATGATGTTGAAAGCTGAACAGTAACTTATTTGGGAAATCGAAGGTGCATGTGTTGTGCTGATCAGAGAGAGTGCGCACACAGAGGTCAGAAGCAGCTTTGCTGAGATCACACCAGGAAACTTCGGCAGCCATCCCCGCTTGTAAGAAGGAAGTTGCAGAAGCGTTGCCACTGGGCTAAATGCTAGAGATCTTTTAAAGAGGTCAGCAGACTAGATTTTGCAGAAAACCGTGGGGATTATTTATAAGTGGCCTGCACTGCCGATGCATCACTTTTTGTGACGCACCGGTTGGGCAGGCTGTTGACCCATATCTACAAGGCCAAGAAAAGTCACTTTGCAATACTTTTCATGGCCTTGTAGATATGGAGTAAGGCAAGGCAGCGCAAGTCGCTGCATTGCCTTACTTCATGAAAGGAAGGCATTTCCTACGCAACATCTATGGATTTTGACGCATTCCCAGATTAACAAGGTTTTGTAAACTTGGGAATGTGTCAAAAGCCTATGCCATTCCTGCCCTTTTATTTTGTCGCAGAGCAGCACAGCAAAAAGGCTTACCGTGCTGCCCTGACTCTAAATGTTGTAAATGAGCCCCCTGTTTTTTAGTGGCCTGGGGGATGTATAATATGTGAGAAACCTTTCTAAGCAGGGATGGCCCCTCTACATGGGTGGAGGAGCATTGCCCCCCCAAAAAATTGCCCCCCATAACAGAAAAATAAAATGGTAATAAACTTTGTTGAGACAGCAGGCCAGACATGCGCACTTTAAACATCTCTAACCTGTCTCTCTTAAGACAGCTGGGTTAGAGAAGGCACAGGCCTGTAGCGTTCTTGTGATCGATGAGAGAGAGTGCTCCCACCAATCCTGAGTCTGGTTTCATGCTGGTTACCACCATGAAACCAGCATCAGGATTGGCTGTTGCAGTTTCCTGGTTCCCGTGATGTCACACGTTGGAGCTAGGAGAGATGCCGCAACGCAAGGAGAGAAGATCTTCTACAGGTAGGTGCCTTATTTTTATTGTATTTTTATTTGTAAATATGAGCCAGCTGCCATTGTTTCTAAGACACCTTACAAAGAGTTCTGAGTTCTGGAACTTTTGTTTAACCTTCCTTTCCTAAATTCTGTATGTTCCTTTAAGCTTCATTCCAGAAAATGATGTTCTCTTCCTTTTGAAAACGTCCTCGTTTCATCTTCTTCCTAAAAGACTTCAGAACTGATTCTCCTTGCATTGCAGTCATATCCATGAGCCTCGTCACCTTCTTCCTGAATCCTAGTGTTCGTCTGTAGAGAGAGATTTGTCAGCTGCTACTCTTCAGCAGTTCCAGTTCCCTCCTCCTGATCCAGCAGGTTTTTGCCAGTGCATTTTACTTGTAACCGGGACTCCTCCTCGCAGGTGCTGCATACCTCCATATTCTTTTTCAGTGCGGGGCAAGGTCTCTCCTCTCACACAAGGCAACGTCTTGCGACCAGCACTTGACGGTATCACTGATGAGTCAATATCAGCACTTACCAAAATGTCCCGTCTTAACGTGTGATGTTCACAGTGTTACTGATAAGAAGTTTGGCTATACACAAGGCACAGTACGTGGAGTTTGCTGTGATATCATCAGGTCGCTGGCAAACAAGACTCAATAGGAAGACGTAAGGATAAAAGGTAACTTTCTGGGTTTATTGTTATGAACAGTCCATTGCACGCATATAGACTACCATATAGCACCCTTGTGACTCGATAGGTGGGACATCATAATTACTGACATATCTTCATATTGACAAAGGATGTTCGTAATCATTTATGGGAAATTACCTCTGCAAATTCGAAGGGAAATCGGGTAACCACATTAAGAGTTGTTGAACAGAGTAAACTTAAGAGTAGTTACTTAAAAATTAACTCTGCTATTCAAGACTGCAAATCTGCAACATTCTCTAAGCAGAAAGCATTGTAGGTGGTACAGGCTGTTTACCTGCACATTTCCACTAAGCTTATCCTTTCCTGATTGTGAAAGAGAAGACAGTTGCAGGGCAAAGGTAAGATGGTTTAAGTGTCTTCTAGAGAACTCAGAGGAGAAGTCACCAAGCGGGCAGAGGTTGCACCATGACGCCTATGTTGCTCCCACTGCTGCTATCAGTTCGTTGGCTACTTCTACTTATCCAGTCAGTGGAAACAAGGTACTTTGTTATCATTGAATTGAAAGGCCACTAGTCCCTTAGGAAGTCAATGCAGTTATTGAATGTAAATCAAATATACTGAAATGTTGATGCTGAGAATTGCATAAGCTTTGGGATGTACATTTGAATTAAATATTTACAGACATTTACACAGCAAATGGCTGCTGTGCAATTCTTATCTTCTTAATTCTGTTCATTATAATATCATGGGTACTATGATTGCATGGAATGCATTATTAGAATATGACATAGAGCGCAACCTGCTGGCTGTCTGGTTGCCATTTTGTGATTAGGACAATATGCCATGCAATATTTATTGCATGGGATATTACATCTTCTGATGTGTAAAGTGTGTGATATCTACCTCATGCAAAACTTACCTTATAACAGAAATACTCCATGTGCTAAATAGTATTCAATCACCTGATTGTTGGATCATTAAAAACAGTGCGATTTAACACTGAAAAATACCTACATCCAGGTGGGTGCATTGTGGAAATATGGTGGATTGATGCCCTCGCTAGGATCAACTTTCCCCTGGTATCCCCATAATCGCGTTCTCACCTCAAAGTATCCACCTGGTGAAACCTGGTGAAACTGCTGCTGTATAGGCTTTGCTTTGGGCTAAACCAGATACTGCCATTTCGTTATGGATCTGCGGCAATAAAGAAAAAAAAGACCTTAGACATAGAAACTGAACCAGACTGAAGGACTTACCTACTTACTTATGTGGCAACTGTGTGTTTGGAGTCGGCACAGCTGCCTGGCACTAGTGTTCATGTTTGGCTATACCTGGTCTATTCTTGGGGAATAACAGTACTGGCTGAGTCCACCAAGTACTATGGCGCTGGTGCATTCAAGCAGTTTCACTAAAGAGGGCACGGAACGCTCAGTATTGCACAGACCCAGCCTGAGATGAAACAGCACACTACAACGGAAGATAGACCACGCACACAACAGCTGGATGGAACAGATCGCAAAGCAGATAATTAAGACTCAGGGGTGGGGCCACCCACTCTCAAATCGTTAGGATCATCTGACCAGGGGATTCTTCCATGGAGGGGGAAAAGTTTTCCCTGACAAGTGTGTTCCAGCCATGAGAATAGCAAGGCTTCCCTCTACTGTCTCGCCGCCCTCACTTAATGTAGCAGCACCTACGTGGAGCAACAGTGTAACAGAAACAAACAGGGAATCCCCTCTCCAACATTGTAGCAGTTCTTCTTTTTCGCATGACTCTTCAGCCTCAACGCCTAAGGAACCGGAGTAGCTGCTACTGTAATACCTCAATGTTCAGAAGGCAGCACTGTAAGTACTCTGAATTCCACCAGTCTATCCACTGGTGGTGACTTGGGGGTTGGGCTCTTGCCAGCAGACCAGGTTGAGACTGGGGGCAAGTTGAACCTTGTATCTGCTGGTGATGTTGCGGTAATGACACACACTTATGATTCTACTCTGGCCATGACTCATGCTGATTGCAATCAGTCTTCACCCACAAGTTCAAGTACTCCCCCTACTGAAACAGACAGTATTACAGATGTTGGCCTGATCGGGGCTGCAGTTCAAGAAACTTCCCAGATATCGGGGGAGCAGAGAAACAGCAGCTCTCAAGCAGACAGAGTGGCAGTCAGAGTAGTATGAAGAGCCCAAGTTCAGGTTCAAACTTAAGCAAAATAAACCCCTCACCCCCAGGTTTTGCAGTCTAAGAAACATCCCCTCAAAAGCAAAGTTCATGGCAGTCTGCTGCAGAGTTAGACGATATCTAAAGTTGGAGTAAGTTCTGCAGTGCCATGTCCATCAGTTACCAGTGTGGAGTCTCAGACAATCCATAAAGGGGGGGGGCACAGCAAACAGTTCTAGCCCTCACCTGTTTAGGTACAAGTTTTCTCTCTGACGGTGATTCTAAATATTTAGGGGTGGCCCATGGTGTTAGCGACTCCGCGTCAGGGATATCGGAAGGTATTCCGGGCTTGAATGATTTTCAGCAGCCTACCCTCTGTGCAATTCTGCAGCTATTACAATCACAGCTGGCAGAGGCACAGCAACACTACACCCAAGTCAGAGACCACAAAAGTTGCAGCGCTGCAGCAGCAGGTTGCAGCTGAAGTGGAGGTGGGAACCGCTGCAGTTAAATCAATCGAGCTCCATTATAGATACTTGGCTTTAGTAAGCCAAAGATTGAGGACTTAGGAAACCGCCAAAGGCAGAACAACTTATGTATGTTTGGAATACCAGAAGGCATGGAGGGTGGAGAACCTCATCAGTATATAGTACAGCTATTTGAGAAGGCTCTTGCCAACCTTTGGATTGGGACATGGACTCGCAGATGCAACTGGCGCATTGTTTGCTTCCAAAGAAAGTCAGAAATAAACCTCTGTCACACTCACGCTTGACACACCCCGGTCCCATTTTAGTATTTATTGGTAGTTTTCTGTTGAGACAGGTGATTGCAATGAAGGCTCAGCTAGCAGCACCAGTGGACCTGGGGGACTTGTCAATCTGTGTCCGTCCTGATCTCTGTAAAGCAACAATGGACAAATGATGGAGAATACGCCAGCTGTTCGACCCATTAAAAGCATTTGGGGCACAGGTCTTTTTATAGCATGACTTAAAATGATCTAGAATGGGAAGACTCAGGTGTACTTCTCAGAACAAGATGCTGCACTGGTTCTCAGCAATCTCAAAGAAGCAGCAAAGTGATTGTATGATTTCTGTTCTTCGAAATGTTTGAATTAGAAGTAATGGCAGAAACTGATCAGGCTTAAGAGCATTATCTTTGGCAAGCTCAGGTTGAGGTTTGGGATTACGTTGGCACATATGCTTTCTGCTCACATAATTTCTCTCTGTCTTTTGTTTGCTTACTTTGATTTTTTAGATCAATATAAACTTGGGGTATATTAGATTTGGCCTGTCAGTTTGGGAAGGTCAGAGGGCACTCAGGAGAATACGGGGGAAGCAGTCTCCATGTTCATCAACAGCATGAGGGTGAAGACGATTCCCCTTGCCAGGAACAGGGGTGGGGTTGGGCAGCGGGGGGTTAGGTGATAGGAGGGGAGTGGATCACTTGAATAAAGTCTTTGCATTTGATTAAAGTCTTTGCATTTGGTAGGTGGTGGGAGAAAGGAAAATATTCAGATAAATCAGTCAAAATGGCGGTCTACATGTGCACATGTGCATAATGCAGTCGCATCTGGGAGGGTCCAACTGAGGTTGGGTGGGGGATCAGGGAAATATTTAGAACAGGGTGGGGTAGTTTTTAGGACAGGGTTGGTTTAGGGGTTAGGGCGGGGCGAGTGGGTCGAGGGGGTTTGTATCACACAACCGTGCATGGCGTTACCAAATATATCTTTACTAAGCATGCTTTTACAATGAAATTTATATAATTTGTGGTTAAGATGCGATTGTGTTCCGACCGTGTTGTTAAGCCATGCGTGGTTCTGCCATCCGTGGTTCTGTCATATAACTATTAGCCGTATGTAGCCTTTTCAGCAGGATGCTGTGTAATTGAAAGATGGCCATCTACTGGTAGTGAAAAACTCCTAAGTTAATGTGTCATTACTACCACTCCCATAGGATAACACTAGAGATCCCTTATTACATAATAGGCTGCAATTTCCAATTGGGTGCGGGTATGTATGTCATTTTGGGTTTCTACGTCATTTTTGGTATCTACAAATTTATAACAATGAACCCTCTTTCATGGTAAAACTGGATTTTTCATTACTATTTTGAAAAAGTCATTTTTAGAAAATTAAATACAAATAGAAGAATGTGATGGGGGAAAGCTTGAATTAATTTCAGCCACTGGTAATCTTTCGGGCCATATCCCAATCCATTGTTTTTACCCACCATGCCATCTCAGTTTGGACCCAGCCATATGCAAATCAGTCTTCTCTGAACTGGAGCCCAGCAATCCAGGACCAGCTTCACCCTTGTTTTGGGCTCTTCAGGCAGGTATGGCTTGGTTTCAGTGGCACAGTGAGCTTGGGACCCCCGTTTGGGCATACCCAGTGCATATATGGATTCAAATACAAAAACAACAAGATAATCAATGGAATGTTTGAATGAATCTCAGTCACTGGCATCTGCTCAGGCCATGCAATGTAATCCACAGTTTTTGTCCACCATGCCACCTTCGTTTGGACTCAGACGGTCCTGGGTTGCTTGTGTTACAGTTCAGGGAGGTTGACAGTTCTGGCTTGACTACTCCCATGAGGAACAGGGTCAAGACTGATTTGCATACTCTGAGTCCAAACTGAGATGGCATTGTTGACAATAAATAATGGATTGAGATACAACCCGAGCAACTGGCAGTGTTGTAGATTAATTTAAGCATTCCATCCATCAGCTTGTTTTTGTATTTGACACCCTTAATGTGCTGGGTATGCCCAGACAGGGGTCCTTAAGTGCCAGTGGAACAAAGCTACACCCAGCTGAAGAGCACTAATAAGAGTGAAACTGGCCCTAGGTTGCTTGTGTTCTGGTTCATAGAGGCCCTGGCTTGGCAGTTTGGGCCAGAGTATTCCCATCTGAGGCAAGGTCAAGACTGATTTGCATATGAATGGATCAAAAACTGAGGTTGCATGGTGGGTAAGAAACAATGGGCTGGGATACAGCCCAAGCTGATGCCAGTGGCTGAGATCAGTTCAAACATTGCATCCACCACCTTTCTTTTTCGCATTTGACTCCCTTGGTGCACCGGGTATGCCCAAACATGGGTCCCAGGCTCAGTTACAATGGAACCAAGCTATACCTGGTTGAAAAGCTCTAATAAGGGTGAAGCCAGCCCTGGGTTGCTTGTGTTCTGACTCAGGGAGGACCTGGCTTAGCAGTTTGGGCTGGACTGTTCCCATTAGGAACAAGATCAAGACTGATTTGCATATGGATGGGTCCAAAATGAAGTGGCATGGTGGATGAGAAACGATGGATTGGGATGCAGCCAAAGTGACTGCAAGCGACTGAGATTAATTCAAGCAATCCATCCATCAACTGCTTTTTTTTTTCATTTGACACCCCTAGTGTACAAGGTATGCCCAGACGTGGGTCACAGAATCACTGTGACAATGGAACCCAGCTATACCTAGTTGAAGAGCCCTTTTAAGCGTGAAACCAGCCCTGGGTTGCTTGTGTTCCAATTCAGGGAGAACCTGAAGTGGCAGTTTGGGCTGGACTGTTCCCATGAAGAGCAGCGTCAAGACTGATTTGCATATGGCTTGGTCAAACTGAGATGGCATGGTGGGAAAAAATTGTTGATGGATTGGGATACTATTCTGTGCGATTGCCAGTGGCTGACATTAAAGAATTCCATCCCTCACTTTGTTTTTTACTTTGCAAAATTTGGCATTTATCTGTCTTTAGCATTTGTGCCTGCAGCCTGTCTTGGGTCACATGGCTGGGTGTAACTGACAGGCTTTGTGAAGTCATCCCAGACAGTCACACAATAGAGGAATTACATGTGCCCTAATCAGACATCTGCTGGCCAGTTGTGGGGCAGAACAGACCACAGTTCCACTTGCAACTGAATAGGGGGTGCTCTGCCTACATAAAAATGATGTAACACCTACTGTTTGTCACTGCAGCCAAATTAGAGCCAGGGCAGGCACTTCAAAGAACCTTCCTGTAGGCTTCTCCCTGCTTTCCAGAGCAAGGACACCAGGGTATAAAAATAGGACCTCCAGACCCACTCTACACTTTACGTCTTGACCTGTGGATGGACTTTCAAAAGACTGCCTGCTGCTGTGACTTGCTGCACACTTTGCAAGACTTCTGTGCTATACCTGGAAGAACTGCTTTGCTGCCTGAAGCCCACCTTGAACCCCCAGAGGCCAACCTTGCTGTTAAGCTCTGAATCTTCATCTGAACTCAGGACTACCAGAGTGACTCCAAGGGCTGGTTTGCTGGCCTCCTGTTCAGAGCACCTGGACCCAGCCTGAGTAAGTCCGGAACCCCCAGACGTGTCCCACAAGTCCTGGACCCTTGCGCGTGGAGCTAAATCCCAAAACTTCTGACTTAACACATTTTGGGCCACAAAATAAATATTTATAGAACCATGAGGAGACTGGGACCAACCTGATCACTTATCCAACCCAGATGCATCACCAGTCAGACTGACTTTGCTGCTTTTCCCACTACGTTCTTCTCTGCATCAACAAATCATTTTCAGGGGTCCTTTGCCAAAAAGGGTATCCAGCTTTGTGGAAACTGTCTCTTGCTGTAGCCCTCTACTGCGTTCCCCTGGAGACTTTGGACTTCCATTTCAGAGACTGAGGGGCATATTTAAGAGCCCCTAGCGCCTCCTTGCACTACATTAGCGCCATTTGTTTACGCCAGTGTGGCCCAACGAAAATAAAATTGTTGCGCCAAAGTTACAAAGTGGCACAGTGCATGCATTGCGCCACTTTGTAACCCCTTGCACCACATTATGCCTGCGCCAGGCATAATGTAAGCAAAGGGGTATTCTCCCTCTGGGGGTGCCGAAAAAATGATGCAAAGAAAACTAAGAGATTTGTTTGCGTCTTTTTTTCAGCATTTTTAATGCCTACTGATTAGAGCATGTGTTGAAAGGGGGCACACCATTGTTCACAATGGGCCTCTATGTTCTGACGCTATTTCTTCCTACTGTGCACCATGGTGCACTGTATTTTAAATATGACACAAACAAGGTGGCAGCAGGGGGCCACAAGGGTCTGCAAGAAAAGTGGCACTACATGTAACGTAGCGCCACTTTTCATAATTCTGGCGCTAAGTCTGACCGTAGAAAAGCTTCAACCCAAGTTTCTTCAATGACAACCTTCCCTCCTCTGACAGCTATTTCAGCCTTTCCCCGCTGATCTTTACCTTCTCAGAGTTTTTTTTTTCTCAGAAACTTTTAATTCCAAAGGTAAGTGCTGACTGGGTCCAATCCACTTCTTGTATCCGACTGCGCTCCATTGTGGTCAGCTATAGTGTTTTTTTTATTTGACTGGGTATCCCACAACTAGATGTATGTGCTTAGTGCTTTGATCTTTTATTTGCTAGTTTTCACTAAAAACTTAAAAAATTTATAATTCTGGTTCTACTGCATGGTTTTTTGTTGTTTCCGTATCAAATGTATTGGAATTATGTCTATGGGGTACATTGAGGGGTCTTTGAAGCAGCTTACAGGCCATCAGCGACTGTCAGCTCCATTGCTAACTGGCCAGGGCAACTATTAATGGCACTTTTGAGACTTGGGGGTCTGGGAACATGGCCACACATGCTCCTGCATCATTGGCTGGGTGCGGGGTTAAAGCCCAGGTCTCCACGGTGGCCCAACTTGATGCCGATGCTGCCTCCGGAAGTGGGCTGGGCCATATGTGTTTTGGGCCCTCCACTCCTGGCTCCCTCTAGTGTCAGACTGAATGAGGGGCACCGAAGGCTGTTCTGCCAATTCTTGTGCCCTAAGGCGGATGTTTTCGCCACCACCACTTCCACCGGATACGACCTCAAGACCGCAGAGGCCTCCCTGTCTGAAAGTTTAATTTTTGACCCCTGTCCCTTTGCTGGGCTGTGATACCTGGGGCTTCCTACTGACCTGGTTACAGGGTGCAGACTGTCTAGTGCCTGTGGAGGGTCGCCTGAACTTTGTTTTGGTGGTTGCTGCAGAAGCAGCTGGTTGAGCTTGTGCCCTTCCACACGGAGGTTCCGGCCTCTGCATTCCTTCTATGCAAGAAGGCAGAACCAGTGTAGCTAACGGCCCACTTTGTGCATCGCCCCGCCTGTGCTTGTGCTCGCTGGGCACCTGGGGCTGCTCTCTACCTTCTAGCCCTAAGGTAGAGGATACCAGCCTTTGCTACTGAGAATTTGGTACAATGAACAGCTTTGCCACCACCAAACTCTTGGTTGCCTGGAGGCTGCTCCCTATTGTCGTTTTTCACACACTTCTGGCTTTGTCTTTGCTAGAGCATTATTCCTTGAGAGTCTACCACAGCGAGGGCTCGCTGCTAACGTTTCTTGGGCCTCATGTGAGGCATTGCCCGTTGCCAACTGCTCACACCCAAGGCAAGATTTTGCTATTGCCTCCCTCTTTGAGAGACTCTCTCTACTATCATCATTATGTTATTATTATTATTATTTTTATTGTTATTATTATTATTGGTTTGTAGAGCACATAGCTACCCCAACAGGCAGACACCTTACCCAGGACCAGATTTAAAAGAGCCACGTTTTTAAAGGTTTGCGAAAAACCCCAAACGATTTGAAAGCTCTTAGAGAGTCAGGTAAAGAAAACCATAATTTAGGACACAGAAAAGCTTTCCTCTTAGTCTGACCCTTCTGAATCTGGGAACGCTAGAAAAGTTCTGATGACTGGAGCAAAGGGGTCTTCTGGGGCAGTAGGGAGACACTAAGGATCTGATATAGAGTGGGCCCTCATTTGACACAAGGTTTTAAAGTGAACTTGGTTGTCAATGTGATTGCAATGAAGGTCACGCAGAAGATTAGGGACCGGAGAAAGTTTGAGAAGGTGAATTAGCAGTCGGGCCACTGCATTCTGAACTATTTGAAGGCACCTAAGAGATGCATTAGAGGAGTCTAAGTTCATAATATTCCCTTAGTCCACTCTGGAGATGACTAAGACCTGAATTATGGTCCTTTTGGCCAAGCCCAAGAACATACAAAGTAATTTTATTAGTCACTTAAGAATGTCAATGCATGTGGAACCTACATTGGTGATTTGATGATTTATCATGAGTTTGTCATCTAACTAGAAACCTAAGTTTTTAACCACCAGGACAGGGGAGGAAACAGCTCCCAGAATATCTGGCCAGTTCTAGGGGCCCCAGAGCTGACGTTGATTCCCCCATCAGCAGAATTTCAGATTTGTTTCCATCAAGCTTACAAGAGTTATTATTCATCAAGAATGTGACCTTCTTGAGACAAGAACTGAGACCATCGAAGTTACTTTTTTCTGTGGGTAACAGAGAGACAATAATCTAAATAACATCATCATAAAAATACAATGTAAGAACACAGCTTTCCACTGAATCAGCCAGGGGACGCACATACATGTTGAACAGGTATGGGCTCAATGCCTATCTCTGTGGAACACCCAATGGCAGATGGAAGGAATTAGAAGTATATGTTTTTGTGAAAATCTGGAAAGAATGATCTTAACGAAATGAATTTAACCAAGCCAAGTCTAAATCATGGATTCCCATGTCCTCTAGTCTCTGAAAAAATAGCTCATGTGAGATAGTATTGAATGCTGCATGAAGGTCTCATAAAATGAGTGCTGCTGTGCCACCCCTGTCGAGTTGGAGCCTAAAATGTTCAGTGACTCCAAGCAGGGTAGATTGAATGCTATGACCAGCCTTGAACCCTGATTGAGAGGGGTGGAGAAGACCATTGGCTTCTACAAAAGCAGACAATTGTTGATATACAAGTTTTTCCAAGATTTGGAAAATGGAGGCAGAATCAAGATCGAATAGTTGTCTCAGTTAAGAGGATCCAGGTTACTTTTTGTTCAAAAAAGGATCTATCGTTGCATGTTTCCAAATAGTGGGAACACTTCTTTCTGATAAAGAAGAATATAGGAGATTGGGGCCAAGTTTTCCTTAAGTAAGCTGGAGGGAGTGGATCCAGCGGAGAACTGGAAATGGTAGAACTGAATAAGAAAACACACTGAGAAAGGTTGATTGAGGCAATGGAGCACAGTGAGCAAGACAAGGCAGTAGGCAAACTCACCCCAAGACCTGCATGCGACAGAGAAGACGAAAGCTGAATATTAAGAGACAAAGAAGCCTGGATGTTGGCTACCTTTTTGGAAAGGAAGATGGCAAGTTAATCACAATGCTTCTGCGAAAGTGGGAGAGAAGGAGAGACAGCATCAGCATCTGAAAAAAGGTTTACGAACTTAACATAATGTTTTATGGCATATCTGGGCTGATGTGATTTTGTCAGAGTAGAAACTGGCATTGGTCGAGCAAGATTAATATGTTATTTACTCAAAGCTTGCTTATATTTCAACTTATTCTTCACATAATAGGTTTTACACTGTGTGCAATTATTCTTTAGCTCTTTTAGGGCATCATTAAACCAGGGATCTGGAAGGAGGGATCTCAGATGGGTCCTAGGTTCTAAAGGGAGCTCAGAGTAAAGTGAAGACCTGACCTAGTCATCAATGGTGACTGAGTTGGTATCCACGAATGTCCCAGCTCAGGTACCGATGCCAAGAGAAGTGAATTAATGGTGATGGATTTACATTTGGAACAACTTTTGGACCAACGCTTTAGCCTGGTGACATGCTCACTTGGATTGGCCTTAGAGATGGTAGGCAAAGCAATAGAGAAATGAATGACATGATGATCAGGCCCAACTTACTGGAGCAGAAAGTCAAAAGCTTCATTTGGAATGGCTGGATAGGGAATATCACGCTATCAAGACCTGCATCTTGGTGAGCAAGATATGGTGGGACCCACATGGTCACTACATCTTTCTCACTGCACCTCTTTTAGGCCACACTTTCTTGATTGGTTCTATCTGTGCCCCAAGTCACGCCAATCGGGAACACCTTCACTGTAACAGCCCATTTATTTTACCAGCATTCCTGTACTAAGTCCACCCTCACGAGCGACTGGAATTTGGTGCTCGACCCGTTACTTGACAAGCCAGACCACCCCCTATCTTCCAGCTCCTCAGACTGGGCTCTCCCTCTGTACTTGGCTTCTGACTTTTCCCTATTGGACACTCGGAGACTGACCCATCCCAGGACCTGGGACTACACGTTCACTTACTGTGTCCACAGCACCCATATACAGATAGATCACCTGTTCCTATCCACAATCATGTTGGCTCGCCTGACTGACACATCCATATCCCTTTGTGGAGTGCCCGATCACAATGTGGTACAGGTGTGGCTAGATCTGGGCATGACTCAACCTCCTCCAGCACAGTAGCAGATGAATCTTTCTCACTACAAATTGCCAGATGACAAACAGCGCATTTGTGGTTACCTCCATACTTATCTGGGCCATAACCAAGAGATGTAGACATTTTGTTGGGTTCTTTCGGCAGGTGGGAAGGCAACGGTCAAGAAAGACATAATGCAGGATATGACCTCCCCATAGCGGTGAAAGATCCTCTACATTGTGCAGGCTACAGACCCATTTGTCTCATTAATGCTGACACTAAAATACTGGCCAAACTGCTTAACGCTCACATAAGGTCATTCCCCACCTGGTGCATCCAGACCAGGTTGGATTTGTCCCTCACCGTTCCTAAATGTCCCACCTTCAAGCCCTCTCTCATGTCCTCTAGCACAGGCGTAATGATCCTGATGAAAGGTAGATGATATCCTTTGATGGTCAGAAGGCATTTGACAGGGTGGAGTGGGACTACATGTTCTAAGTGCTGCCCCTATTGACATAGGGCCTGCTTTCACTGCATGTGTGCAGAACTCTACACTCAGCCCTCATCAAAGGTGGCATGCAATAGCCATGTCTCCACCCCCAATTCCTGTCTCAAGTGGCACACAGCAGGAATGCCCTTTGTCCACCTGCTGTTTATCATAACCTTGGAGCCCCTGGTGGCTGTTATCCATAATTCACAAAGAATATATGGAGTCCCAATCCCATGAAGGATCTAGGAGGTATCCTAGTACGAGGATGACATTTTGATCACCCTTTCCTGCCCGATGTCTGCTCTTGAGGCTCTTACCACATAGATCTCCCATTTCTCTTGCATCCCCGACTACAAGGTGAACTGGGATAAATGTGAGGTCATGCTTCTGACAGCACACGCACACACACCCCAATCTGTCCTTAGCTCCCATCCATTCTTGTGAGTCTCTGACTCTCTGAAATATCTCAGCATTATGGTCTCCCCACGGTTGGCAACATGGTTGAAACCATTCTCCGCCCACTGCTCACTACATCAAGGCAGACTTTCAGTGGTGTTCCCAACTTAATCTCCCCCTCTGGAGCAAGGCCCAGTTAATAAAAATGAATGTCTTGCCCAGGTTTAATTACCACTTTCTGATGAAACCCTCTTCACATCCCCTCTACCTTGATACAGGCCATTCCCAGTGCCATTAAGACTTTCCTTTGCAGAGGACATAAGCCCCGGCTAAATCTTGCCAAGTTGCATGCTTCCATGGATGTCAGCAGGATTGGTGTTCTTAGCATCACAGACTACTGGCTGACCACACAACTTATGCCCCTGTCTTATTTCCTCCATTCCTCACTGGACATAGCAGATTGGTTCTCCATGGAAGAGGCACTGGTCGACGGGCTTACCGGCTCAGGATCCTATAGGGTTTATTTGGATTGCCTCCTTTCCTCTCATCCAGTCCTGGCCACCAGATATATGCCTGGAAGAGGGTCCATGTCTATTGAAAGTCCACCCTGCGCTCCACTCTGAAGCGCCTCTTTAGTGCAATGCCTTGTCATTGATAGATGGCACTGAACCTCTGTGGAAAGCCTTTTGTTCTAAGGACCTCGACTCTAGATCATATCTCCTTATGGAGCAATCGTACAAATCTTTTTGCAGAGACTCAAGGTCAATGCAACCTGTCCTTCCACTTCTTTTGAATTACCAGTGTCTCCAATACCGTGTCTGTCAAAAGCTGGACACCCTCTGGTTCAACTGGCATCCTCCCCAGTGCAACTTATTTGCAGCAATGGGGCACACAGAAGGGTGTGTTGTGGGGCCTTTATCAGATCTTGACCGATCACCAGTATTCAGTGCCAGTTTCTTGTTCCCTGTAGACATAGTGGTCTGACAGGCTGGGTCTGTAATACACAGATGAGGACTGGGCTTATTTGCGGCCTACCCATGATGGGTACTCCATTGCTGGCACTGGACACGTCCTCATCTGTGATACTTTCTAGTACTCTCTTCAGCTTCCTGCTACCAATGCAGCTCAGAGGAGGAAGAACTTGTTCACCTGCTGTGGGAATGTGCCTTGCTAGCGCCACTCTGAGCCTCTGTGATGGCAGACATTAGGGATATTGTCCCTCTCCAGGGCCCCACCACTGATCCCTCTCAATGGCATAGTAACCTGACATTACTAAACATCAAACACTGCAAAGTTGTGCATCCTCTGGTTGTGGCGTACAGGTGTTTGCCCATCTTATGACTCTAGGCTCCATCGCAATGAGTACCTGGAAAAAGTTCCTGGATACCCGGGTGGGCTCCTCATGACCTCTTTATACTGCCATACCTTGCATCTGTGGGGGCCTCCAGTGGGACCCCAAACCCGACTCCCCTGGTGTGGATGAGGTGCCACTTCTGGACTCCTGGATTTCTGTACCTCAACTGGTGGCCCTAAGTCAGGGTCTGACTGATGCCTCCAGTCAGCGGTCTTTATTCTTCAGTTTTCTGGGTTTTGCAGTGGGAAGTCCACCCTTATGCTTTTCTTGTTTGGTTGACTTTCCTGTTTTCTCGTTACCCGAACCCACTCTTGCCCCTCTCCCATTTGTCTCTCCTACTGTGTCACCCACCTCCCTTCTACCCCACCTCGCCTTTCACTTCCCCTCGTTTTTCTCCTCTTTTGTTTCCCCTCCCTTCTTTCCTTCCTTGTAAACATTTAGCTTCCGTATTGTCACCACTCTACTCCTTACTGTACCCTTTTTTTCAGTTTTCTCCTGGTGCTCCCAGTGGGACGGGGTGTATCAGTGTACTGTTGTTTTTTTGGGGACATTGCTGGGTAAATGTTTGTGTGTACAGGTTTTTTGCTCCCCGTAAGTTGATTTCATGGCAAGTCTGCTTTTTTTCCTCCCACCTTGTTATTCTTTCCTGTATGCGTTTTGTAAAAACCAATAAAAATCTTGAAACAAAAAGAAATTACTCTAATTTTCTAAATTGGTTTAAGATTGTGTTATGTTTTCACTTTATTGCTGCTTGTGTGTTGCATAAATACTTTACACATTGCCTCTGAGTTAAGCCTGACTGCTATTTGTAACAAGCTATGCCGGATTAAGCACATGTTAATTTAGTTACTTTTTTGTGGTTCATCCTGCAAGGGATTGTGGCTGTTGCTTGACCAGGGCTGAACCAAAAAAAAAAAAAACTATTTCTCACAAGGCCCTTACATGCTAATTTATGTATAGTGGGGAACCTGATAACTGTCTGGCTAATGACCTCTGTTAGAAATGGGGTCTTTGGTTGACAGTCAGGTTCCCCCCTGTTCAAGCAAGGACCCTTACTCTAGTCAGGGTAAAAGAGAATCACCCTCAGCTAACCCCTGCTTACCCCCTTGGTAGCTTGGCAGAGCAGTAGGTTTAACTTCAGAGTGCTAGGTGTAAAGTGTTTGTACTAACACATACAGTAATTTAATGAAAACACTACAAAATGATACAACACCAGCTTAGAAAAATAGGAAATATTTATCTAAACAAAACAAGACCAAAACGACAAAAATCCGCAATACACAAGTCAAGTTATCAATTAAAAATCAAAAAGAGTCTGTCTTTAAGAAGTTTCAAACACACACTAATGCTGTCAGCGTGAAAAAAAGTACCTTGGGTGCGCCAAAAATAACCCCGCACGGGCGAGTGTGAGTCAAAAAGGGCTTGCAATGCATTGATTCCACTCACGAGCAGGACCTTGCGCCGTTTCTCCTTTCGTCAGGTCGGGGCACGTTGTTTCTTCTCTCCACAGGAGAGCGAGGCATCAATCCGGTCAGCACTCTCGGGTCCGGGCAGGCCTTGCGATGTTTTTCCATGCCCCGCAGTACTTGAGTCGGAAATCCAGCCGCACGATGATCCGAAAACCCCGCAGCATGGGTGGTGGTCTCCCAGCCTCCGTCAGTGATGCTGCGTGTCGTTTCTCCTGCTCCGTGTATCGATTCTTCGGTCACGTTTCCTGCAAGTGTCGATTCTCAGCTTCGGAGCTGGCGGCATGTCGTTTCTTCAGCCGCAGATTGGAGTTGCATCAATCTTTTCCCTGCACGGCGCTCTGTGCATGGATTTCCTTGTCTTTAGGCTGGCAGCTTCTCCTTTCAGGGTCCTAGGAACTGGATGAACACCACAGGGCAGAGTAGGAGCCTCTCCAGAGACTCCAGGTGCTGGCAGAGAGAGGTCTTTGCTGTCTCTGAGATTTCAAACAACAGGAGGCAAGCTATAAATCAAGCCCTTGGAGATTTCTTCTCAAGATGAAAGGCACACAAAGTCCAGTCTTTGCCCTCTTACTCTGGCAGAAGCAGCAACTGTAGGATAGCTCCACAAAGCACAGTCACCGGCAGGACAGCTCTTCTTCCTCAGCTCTTCAGCTCTTCACCAGTCATAGGTTCCTATTGTTTCCAGAAGGGTTTCGACAGTCTGTGGTTTTGGGTCACCCTTCTTATACCCAATGTCTCCTTTGAAGTAGGCCTACTTTAAAGTACAGTCTCTTTTGAATGTGAAATCCTGCCTTGCCCAGGCCAGGCCCCAGACACTCACCAGAGGGTTGGAGACTGCATTGTGTGAGGACAGGCACAGCCCTTTCAGGTGTAAGTGACCACTCCTCCCCTCCCTCCTAGCACAGATGGCTCATCAGGATATGCAGGCTGCACCCCAGCTCCCTTTGTGCCACTGTCTAGTGTGAGGTGCAACCAGCCCAACTGTCAAAATGAGGCAGACAGGGAATCCACAAACAGGCAGAGTCACATAAATGGTTTAAGCAAGAAAATGCTCACTTTCTAAAAGTGGCATTTTCAAACACAGAATCTTAAAATCAACTTTAGCAAAAAATGTATTTTTAAAATGTGAGCTCAGAGACCCCAAACTCCACATGCCCATCCGCTCCCAAAGGGAATCTACACTTTAATCAGATTTAAAGGTAGCCCTCATGTTAACCTATGAGAGGGACAGGCCTTGCAACAGTGAAAAACAAACTTAGCAATATTTCAGTGTCAGGACATATAAAATACATTACTATATGTCCTACTTTAACCATACACTGCACCCTGCCCTTGGGGCTACCTAGGGCCTACCTTAGGGGTGTCTGACATGTAAGAAAAGGGAAGGTTTCAGCCTGGAAAGTGGGTACACTTGCTAAGTCGAATTTACAGTTAAAACTGCACACACAGACACTGCAGTGGCAGGTCTGAGACATGATTACAGAGCTACTTGTGTGGGTGGCAAAAACCAGTGCTGCAGGCCCACTAGTAGCATTTGATTTATAGGTCCTGTCACCTTCAGTGCACTTTACTAGGGACTTACTGGTAAATCAAATATGCCAATCATGGATAAACCAATCAACAATACAATTTACACAGAGAGCACATGCACTTTAGCACTGGTTAGCAGTGGTAAAGTACTCAGAGTTCAAAAGCCAGCAGCAACAGGTCAGAGAAAATAGGAGGCAGGAGGCAAAAAGATTGGGGATGACCCTGCATAAGCAAAAAGGTCCAACAACCTCCCTCACCCTGGGCAGACTAACACCTACCATATCTAGAGATCTCTGCTGAGGCTGCAGGATCTCTTTGGCTTTAGAGGAGCCACTGCCATGCAACTCATCTGAAGGTACTGAAAGTGGGCAGAGTGGGCAGCAGATTTCAGGCAGCAGATCAGCAAACCGTTTTGTTTTGCAAAAACAAATGTCCAAAATAGGAACTTGTTTTCTCTCAGACTGTGGAGGTCATGTTTCATTTTTTTACATTTGGACAGCCAAGATTTCATTGGCGGTGCCAAAAAAATAAATAAAGTGCATTGAAATGTCCTCTCTGAATTGGGCAGACAGTCTCATATACTTATGGATGGCTCCGACTGGAACAAAATAAAAGATGCCAGGCATGTACATAAATTCAGCAAATGCAAGGAGTTGCAGAAGCGACATGTCCTTTGACTTTCATTTTCACTCTCACACATGCTTACACATACATAAATATTCACCAACATTCACATTAACACACACTCACCCTCAAGCATGCACACAACATATATTTAAACTCATCTTTTTCTTTACGTCAGCTGCCAGCCCATGTCAAATTTCCATGAGGAGCAGGGCTCAAGACTGACTTACATGTGGCTGGGTCCAAACTGAGTTGGCATTATGAACAATAGAATGATGGGATGGGATGTTAACCCTGGTGATTAACAGTGGTTAGACAAATTGCAAGCAACCCTCCCATCACCTTTTGTCTGTTTCCTATAACAAAGGGCACCAACTTACAGCCATAAGAATGAACTGCCACTGTGTTTCTGGCACTGGCATATACACATTTGAGACCAAGTGTTGCAAAGACAGTGCCAGGACTTGCAAGGGGTCACCACTTGCAACCCCTAAATTAGGTCCTTGGTGCCAGGTTAAGCTGGTGATACCATGACATTCCCTGCATAAGATGCCTTGGGACCACCTCCAGATCGGTCTTCATCAGTATTCAGATCAGTCTTCATCAGTATTCAAATCATTCTTCATCAATATTCAGATCAGTCTTCATAGTATTCAAAATGGTGTTAACATCTACATAAAATATTACAGTCTGAGATTCAAGATTTTTAAATAGTGTATCCAAATCAGGATAGAATTCTGGACATTCAAAGTTTAGACAATCATTGCAGCACTCTCTGAACAATTAAGGACTCACTTGTGATCACTAGCAGGGGAAGCAAGAAAAGCATTGCCCTCAATCTCCCTGCTTTAGCGTCTTTTGTTAAAAAAAAGTTGTGTCTCTTGAAGAAAAGTTACATCTAATTTGTTTTTATACTTATAAGATTTGGCCTTCCTGAACTTATGTTTGTCATTCAGACCATGCATTCTACGTTAGCAATTAAAATGCTAGTTTTTGCTGCTAACCTTCCATTGTGCAACAATTACAGTAATGAATGAGTGGATGTGTAAATGGCTATGCAGAATGGCAAGTGTCTGTGATCATGCAAATTAAAAATATGTTTTGAATGTGAATGTTTTCTCAAATTCTGGATTCATTTCACACCCATACAGCTCACTCCAACTAGCAGTGAGAATATCACACTACTCAAAAGATAACAGTACCTCATAAGCACCACTGTGAACAAATGGTAACGGCAGAACACACAAGAGGAAGGAGGACATCATACTTGGCATCCACAAATGACATGATGTAGTTGACATTCAATTGCAAATATACACGGACCGCAACAGTTGGTGGGTAAACAAATGCAAATAAATCAAACTGTACCCAAATATATAGAAAGAAGCAGAAGAGCCCATACCAGGAGAAAAGAATGCCACACCCATCCCTTTCCACAGCCACATAGTGACTCCTCAATACCTCTATCCCATAAGGCCAAGCTAGATCAACCAACTAAGCAGGGACGGTACTACAGAACCAGAATAAGCAGCACAAGCCACTACAAGACAAATAGAACATGTTAACATTAGTCCTTGTTATCCATGACTGGGTCTGGCACCTCATCTGTTGTTCATGGGGTTGAGGACAGCATTTCTTTAAAGCGTTTCTCAAGAAATGAAACAGCCATCTGTGGCTCTCCAAAAATGTATGTCTTACTATTGATAGTGAACCTCAGATGAGCCAGATACAATATGGCATATGGAAAATTCACAATTTCTTCTTGAAACCAATGATCTACAGGCTTCCTGCACAGTAATTGCAAAATCTGAGAATAGTGAGATACTAGCCTCTGCATAGTTAGGATCATGTTTTTGATAGTTAACGTCAGGACTATATGTTAATCCCTATATATACACAAGTGAATAGGGGGTGGTGCACGCCCAGGGACTGGCCTAGGTGACACATGCTCAACAATTCAGGTAAAAAACTTGCCTTACCAAACAGGTCAGGTGCTTCACTAATATTGTCTTGTCCTCTACCAAGTCTTCAGTCATGCATACTGGCATGTGTCCATTCCAGAACTAGACCACAAAATACACTGAATGATTGCTGGCAAATCCCAATTGTTGCCCACATTCTATGGCACAAACAGGGCTGCACCACAGTGACAGCCAGCTACAACACAAATCAGCTGAAGGGAAGGGTATAATTTCACCTCTGTTACATTATCTCAGTGTGCACCTGTAGGAGGCTGGACTGGCTTGTAGTGAGTACCAAGGGGTACTTGCACCTTGCACCAGGCCCAGTTATCCCTTATTAGTGTATAGGGTGTCTAGCAGCATAGGCTGATAGATAATGGTAGCTTAGCAGAGCAGCTTAGGCTGAACTAGGAGACGAGTGAAGCTCCTACTGTACCACAAGTGTCACTTGCACAATATCATAAGAAAACACAATACACAGTTATACTAAAAATAAAGGTACTTTATTTTTATGACAATATGCCAAAGTATCTCAGAGTGTACCCTCAGTGAGAGGATAGGAAATATATACAAGATATATGTACACAATACCAAAAATATGCAGTATAGTCTTAGGAAACAGTGCAAACAATGTATAGTTGCAATAGGATGCAATGGGGACACATAAGGATAGGGGCAACACAAACCATATACTCCAAAAGTGGAATGCGAACCACGAATGGACCCCAAACCTATGTGACCTTGTAGAGGGTCGCTGGGACTATTAGAAAATAGTGAGGGTTAGAAAAATAGCCCACCCCAAGACCCTGAAAAGTGAGTGCAAAGTGCACTAAAGTTCCCCAAAAGACAAAGAAGTCGTGATAGGGGAATACTGCAGGAAAGACACAAACCAGCAATGCAACAACAATGGATTTCCATTCGAGGGTACCTGTGGAACAAGGGGACCAAGTCCAAAAGTCACAAGCAAGTCGGAGATGGGCAGATGCCAGGAAATGCCAGCTGTGGGTGCAAAGAAGCTTCTACTGAACAGAAGAAGCTGAGGTTTCTTCAGGAACGAAAAGGGCTAGATACTTCCCCTTTGGTGGACGGATCCCACTCGCCGTGGAGAGTCGTGCAGAAGTGTTTTCCTGCCAAAAGACCGCCAACAAGCCTTGCTAGCTGCAAATCGTGCAGTAAACATTTTTGGATGCTGCTATGGCCCAGGAGGGACCAGGATGTCGCAAATTGTGTCAGGAGAGAGAGGGGATGTCGAGCAAGACAAGGAGCTCTCTCAGCAGCAGGTAGCACCCAGAGAAGTGCCAGAAACAGGCACTACAAGGATGCGTGAAATGGTGCTCACCCGAAGTTACACAAAGGAGTCCCACGTCGCCGGAGACCAACTCAGAAAGTCGTGCAATGCAGGTTAGAGTGCCGTGGACCCAGGCTTGGCTGTGCACAAAGGATTTCCGCCAGAAGTATACAGAGGCCGGAGTATCTGCAAAAGTCGCGGTTCCCAGCAATGCAGTCTGGCGTGGGGAGGCAAGGACTTACCTCCACCAAACTTGGACTGAAGAGTCACTGGACTGTGGGGGTCACTTGGACACAGTTGCTGGATTCGAGGGACCTCGCTCGTCGTGCTGAGAGGAGACCCAAAGGACCGGTAATGCAGCTTTTTGGTGCCTGCGGTTGCAGGGGGAAGATTCCGTCGACCCACGGGAGATTTCTTCGGAGCTTCTAGTGCAGAGAGGAGGCAGACTCCCCCACAGCATGCACCACCAGGAAAACAGTCGAGAAGGCGGCAGGATCAGCGTTACAGAGTTGCAGTAGTCGTCTTTGCTACTATGTTGCAGTTTTGCAGGCTTCCAGCGCGGTCAGCAGTCAATTCCTTGGCAGAAGGTGAAGAGAGAGATGCAGAGGAACTCTGATGAGCTCTTGCATTCGTTATCTAAAGTTTTCCCAGAGACAGAGACCCTAAATAGCCAGAAAAGAGGGTTTGGCTACCTAGGAGAGAGGATAGGCTAGCAACACCTGAAGGAGCCTATCAGAAGGAGTCTCTGACGTCACCTGGTGGCACTGGCCACTCAGAGCAGTCCAGTGTGCCAGCAGCACCTCTGTTTCCAAGATGGCAGAGGTCTGGAGCACACTGGAGGAGCTCTGGACACCTCCCAGGGGAGGTGCAGGTCAGGGGAGTGGTCACTCCCCTTTCCTTTGTCCAGTTTCACACCAGAGCAGGGCTAAGGGGTCCCCTGAACCGGTGTAGACTGGCTTATGCAGAATTGGGCACATCTGTGCCCAAGAAAGCATTTCCAGAGGCTGGCGGAGGCTACTCCTCCCCTGCCTTCACACCATTTTCCAAAGGGAGAGGGTGTAACACCCTCTCTCAGAGGAAGTCCTTTGTTCTGCCATCCTGGGACAAGCCTGGCTTGACCCCAGGAGGGCAGAAACCTGTCTGAGGGGTTGGCAGCAGCAGCAGCTGCAGTGAAACCCCAGGAAAGGCAGTTTGGCAGTACCAGGGTCTGTGCTACAGACCACTGGGATCATGGGATTGTGCCAACTATGCCAGGATGGCATAGAGGGGGCAATTCCATGATCATAGACATGTTACATGGTCATATTCGGAGTTACCATTGTGAAGCTACATATAGGTAGTGACCTATATGTAGTGCACGCGTGTAATGGTGCCCCCGCACTCACAAAGTCCGGGGAATTGGCCCTGAACAATGTGGGGTCACCTTGGCTAGTGCCAGGGTGCCCTCACACTAAGTAACTTTGCACCTAACCTTTACCAGGTAAAGGTTAGACATATAGGTGACTTATAAGTTACTTAAGTGCAGTGTAAAATGGCTGTGAAATAACGTGGACGTTATTTCACTCAGGCTGCAGTGGCAGGCCTGTGTAAGAATTGTCAGAGCTCCCTAATGGTGGCAAAAGAAATGCTGCAGCCCATAGGGATCTCCTGGAACCCCAATACCCTGGGTACCTCAGTACCATATACTAGGGAATTATAAGGGTGTTCCAGTAAGCCAATGTAAATTGGTAAAATTGGTCACTAGCCTGTTAGTGACAATTTGAAAGAAATGAGAGAGCATAACCACTGAGGTTCTGATTAGCAGAGCCTCAGTGAGACAGTTAGTCACTACACAGGTAACACATTCAGGCACACTTATGAGCACTGGGGCCCTGGAGAACAGGGTCCTAGTGACACATACAACTAAAACAACATATATACAGTGAACAATGGGGGTAACATGCCAGGCAAGATGGTACTTTCCTACACAACCCCCCCCCAAACGAAGGACAATAAGACTAGTCATTCCGTGATGGGTCTTCATTGTCTAAGTGGAAATATCTGGAGAGTCCATCTGCATTGGAGTGGCTACTCCCAGGTCTATGTTCCACTGTATAGTCCATTCCCTGTATGGATATGGACCACCTCAACAATTTAGGATTTTCACCTTTCATTTGTTTTAGCCAAAGTAGAGGTTTGTGGTCTGTCTGAACAATGAAGTGAGTGCCAAACAGGTATGGCCTCAACTTCTTCAGTGCCCAGACCACAGCAAAGGCCTCCCTCTCAATGGCAGACCAACGCTTTTCTCTAGGGGTCAACCTCCTACTAATAAAAGCAACAGGTTGATCCTGGCCCTCAGAATTAAGTTGTGATAGGACTGCCCCTACTCCTAATTCAGATGCATCAGTTTGGACATAGAATTTTTTAGAGTAACAAGGGCTTTTCAGGACAGGTGCAGAGCACATGGCCTGCTTCAGCTCCTCAAAAGCTTTCTGACAGTTTGCTGTCCATAATACCCTTTTAGGCATCTTTTTGGATGTGAGGTCATTAAGAGGGGCTGCCATGGAGCCATAGTTCTTAATGAACCTCCTGTAATACCCAGTGAGGCCTAGGTAGGCTCTCACTTGGGTCTGTGTAGTAGGGGGAACCCAATCAATAATTGTTTGGATTTTCCCCTGTAGTGGTGCAATCTGTTCCCCACCAACAAGGTGTCCCAGATAAACCACCTTACCCTGCCCTATCTGGCACTTTGAAGGCTTGATAGTGAGGCCTGCCTTTTGCAGGGCCTCCAAAACTTTCCATAGGTGGACCAGGTGATCATCCCAGCTGAAGCTAAAGACAGCTATATTGTCCAAATATGCTGCACTGAAAGCTTCCAGCCCTTGCAGGACTGTGTTCACCAACCTCTGAAAAGTGGCAGGTACATTCTTCAATCCAAAAGGCATTACAGTGAACTGGTAATGTCCTCCAATGGTTGAAAATGCTGTTTTAGGTTTAGCATCTTCTGATAATTTGATCTGCCAATACCCTGCGGTCAAATCAAAAGTGCTTAGATACGTGGCAGATGCCAGTGTATCTATGAACTCATCTGCCCTGGGTATAGGGTGAACATCAGTTTTGGTTACCAGGTTGAGACCTCTGTAGTCTACACAAAACCGCATTTCCTTCTTTCCATCTTTGGAATAGAGTTTTGGTACAAGTACCACAGGAGAAGCCCATGGACTTTCAGAGTGCTCAACCACTCCTAGTTCTAACATTTTCTGTACCTCTTGCTTTATGCAGTCCCTGACATGGTCAGGCTGCCTATAGATCTTACTTTTGACAGGCAAGCTGTCTCCAGTATCTATAGTGTGCTCACACCAAGAAGTGGTACCTGGCACAGTAGAGAAGAGCTCAGAGAATTGATCTAGGAGATTTATGCAATGGTCTTTCTGCTCAGCAGTAAGACAATCAGCCAAAACTACACCTTCCACATGAGCATCTTGTTCTGTGGAAGAGAAGAGATCAGGTAGAGGATCACTGTCTTCTTCCTGTCCCTCATCAGTTGCCATGAACACGGTGAGATCAGCCCTGTCATAGTAGGGTTTCAGGCGGTTGACATGGAGCACCCTAAGGGGACTCCTGGCAGTGCCTAAGTCAACTAAATAGGTGACTTCACCCTTTTTCTCAACAATTGTGTGGGGACCACTCCATTTATCTTGGAGTGCTCTTGAGGCTACATGCTCCAAGACCCACACTTTCTGCCCTGGTTTGTACTGAACCAAAACAGCCTTCTGGTCATGCCATTGCTTCTGGAGCTCTTGGCTGGCCTGAAGGTTTTTGCTGGCCTTTTTCATATGCTCAGCCATCCTTGATCTGAGGCCAAGTACATAATCCACAATATCTTGTTTTGGAGCTTTTAAAGGTTGTTCCCAACCCTCCTTGACAAGTGTGAGTGGACCCCTAACAGGGTGACCAAAAAGAAGTTCAAAGGGGCTGAAGCCCACTCCTTTCTGGGGTACCTCCCTGTAGGCAAAAAAGGAGGCATGGTAACAGGATATCCCATCTAATGCGGAGTTTTTCAGGGAGACCCATAATCATGCCTTTGAGAGTTTTATTAAATCTCTCCACCAGTCCATTTGTTTGTGGATGATAAGGTGTAGTGAACTTATAAGTTACACCACACTCCTTCCACATGGCCTTTAAGTATGCAGACATGAAATTGCTTCCCCTGTCTGATACTACTTCCTTTGGGAAGCCCACCCTGGAAAATATTCCCAGGAGGGCCTTTGCCACTGCAGGTGCTGTAGTGGTCCTTAAAGGAATAGCTTCAGGATATCTTGTGGCATGGTCCACTACCACCAAGATAAACCTATTGCCTGAAGCAGTAGGAGGGTCAAGGGGGCCAACTATGTCAACCCCTACCCTTTCAAAGGGAACCCCAACCACAGGCAGTGGAATAAGGGGTGCCTTTGGTGTGCCACCTGTTTTGCCACTGGCTTGACAGGTTTCACAGGACTTACAAAATTCCTTTGTGTCCTCAGACATCCTAGGCCAATGAAACAAGGGAACAAGCCTGTCCCAAGTTTTCATTTGACCCAGATGTCCAGCTAGGGGAATGTCGTGGGCAAGAGTTAGGAGGAACTTTCTGTACTCCTGAGGAATCACTAATCTCCTGGCAGCTCCAGGTTTAGGATCCCTTGCCTCAGTGTACAAGAGGTTGTCCTCCCAGTAAACTCTGTGAGAGTCACTGACATCCCCATTAGCCTGTTTGACAGCTTGCTGTCTTAGACCCTCTAATGTGGGACAGGTTTGCTGTACCACACTCAGCTCCTCCCTGGCAGGCCCCCCTTCACCCAAAAGCTCAGCAGTGTCTGCTTCCAGCTCCTTTGGTGTAGGTTCTGCACAGGGAGGGAAATCTTCTTCCTCAGAAGTTGAATCCACTGTAGAGGGAGGCATAGTAGGAAGTGGTTTGCTTCTACTAGCCCTAGCTTTAGGGAGCACTTGGTTCATTGTTCCAGGATCCAAGCTTCCCTGTCCTTTTTGCTTTTTGGCCTGAGCCCTGGTTAAAGCAAAAATATGCCCTGGGATGCCCAGCATTGCTGCATGGGCCTCCAACTCCACATCTGACCAAGCTGACGTCTCCAAATCATTTCCTAGTAGACAGTCTACAGGTAAATCTGTGGCTACCACAACTTTCTTTGGACCAGTAACCCCCCCGCCCCCAGTTGGGATTTACAACAGCCATGGGGTGGCTAAGTGTGTTGTTGTGAGCATCGGTTACTTGGTACTGGTGACCAAGTAGGTGTTGTTCAGGGTGGACCAGTTTCTCTATGACCATAGTCACACTGGCACCAGTGTCCCTGTAGGCCTGAACCTCAACACCATTTATTAGGGGTAGCTGCTTGTACTTATCCATATTAAGGGGACAAGCAACTAAGGTGGCTAAATCAATAGCCCCCTCAGAGACTAACACAGCCTCTGTGGTCTCCCTAACAAGACCAACCCCAACTAAGTTACCAAAAGTGAGCCCAGCTACTCCCTTGGATTGGCTATTAGTAGGTTTGCTCCCACCACCACTGCTATTAGTAGGGACACTAGGGGTAGCAGTAGGGGTTGTAGTGGTAGGAGGCTTGGTGCTTTTCTTTGGACAACTGGGATCTGTTGTCCAATGGCCTTTTACTTTACATAAATAGCACCATGGTTTCTTTTCTTTGTTTTGATTAAAAGAGGATTTGGGCCCACCACCCCCACCAGAGTGTTTTTGTGGGCCTGATGAAGACTCATTTTTAGATTTGTCCCCACCCTTGTCAGAAGACTTACCATCCTTCTTTTTGTTGCCATCTTTGTCACCCCCTGTATGAACTTTTCTGTTCACCCTTGTTCTGACCCATTTGTCTGCCTTCTTTCCCAATTCTTGGGGAGAGGTCAGATGAGAGTGCACCAAGTACTGGTGCAACAAATCAGACACACAATTATTAAGAATATGCTCTCTCAGGATTAAGTTATACAGGCTGTCATAATCAGTAACTTTACTGCCATGTAACCACCCCTCCAAGGCCTTCACTGAATGGTCAATTAAATCAACCCAGTCTTGTGAAGACTCCTTTTTGGTCTCTCTGAACTTTATCCTGTATTGTTCAGTGGTTAAGCCATAACCATCCAGGAGTGCATTCTTAAGTACTGTAAAATTATTGGCATCACTTTCTTTCACAGTAGGGAGCCTATCCCTACCTTTTCCACTAAATGATAGCCATAGGATAGCAGCCCACTGCCTTTGAGGGACATCCTGTACAACACAGGCCCTCTCAAGTGCAGCAAACCACTTGTTAATGTCATCCCCCTCCTTATAAGGGGGAACTATCTTGTACAGATTCCTGGAATCATGCTCTTTTGCAGGATGACTATGGGGAATACTGCTGCTGCCACCATGGGTTTCTAAACCCAACTTCTGTCTTTCCTTCTCTAGTTCTAAAGACTGTCTATCCAAATCCAGCTGTTGCTTTTTAAGCTTCAGTCTGGTTTGTTCCACCCTCAACTTATTGAGTTCCCTTTCTAACAATCTGTCATCAGGGTTGGTGGGAGGGACATTTCTAGATACAGAGGTATGATGGGAATGAACAGAAGGAGACCTGTCCCTTACAGAGGGCACCCTAGCAGCTTGGCTAACAGAAACATCACTTCTACTGTGGTGAGAATAAATGCTCTTGCTATGATGTGAGACAACACTATTTGTATGGTGTGGCTCTTCATCATTACCAACTATGCTAGACTGTCTAGTAATGGGCAGGCTAGGAAGTTTCTTTCCTGAATCTTTTCCTGGGGGAGTCCCTGGATCATATTGGGAACCATTAGCTATTTTTTCAACAGATGTGGCCCCTTTGGCCTTATCTTGTTCTCTAAGCATGTTAAGTAACAATTCCAAGGAAGGATTCTTCCCTACACTCAAACCTCTCTCTACACAGAGACTCCTTGCTCCTTTCCAGCTAAGGTGGTCATATGCAATCTTAGACAGGTCAACATTTTGGCCTGTGCCAGACATTTTTAGAGAGAGTTAAAGTGATAGAAAAAGAGAAAAAAGTTTTCAGAACTTTTTAGAAAGACAGAAAAAAAACTTTTTAAACTTTTAAGAACTTTTTGAAAGTTTAGAAGTACTTTTCAGCACTTTAGAAAAGAGTGAAAAGAGGAAATGCAAAACTTTTTAGCTATGTGTACACACACTGAACTTGTTTTGTATATTTTTCTCTTATGAAAAGTACAATGACAAGAGTGGTAAGTAGTCTCAAAGCACTTATCCCACCGCTGCACAACCAATGTAGGAGGCTGGACTGGCTTGTAGTGAGTACCAAGGGGTACTTGCACCTTGCACCAGGCCCAGTTATCCCTTATTAGTGTATAGGGTGTCTAGCAGCATAGGCTGATAGATAATGGTAGCTTAGCAGAGCAGATTAGGCTGAACTAGGAGATGAGTGACGCTCCTACTGTACCACAAGTGTCACTTGCACAATATCATAAGAAAACACAATACACAGTTATACTAAAAATAAAGGTACTTTATTTTTATGACAATATGCCAAAGTATCTCAGAGTGTACCCTCAGTGAGAGGATAGGAAATATACACAAGATATATGTACACAATACCAAAAATATGCAGTATAGTCTTAGAAAACAGTGCAAACAATGTATAGTTACAATAGGATGCAATGGGGACACATAGGGTTAGGGGCAACACAAACCATATACTCCAAAAGTGGAATGCGAACCACGAATGGACCCCAAACCTATGTGACCTTGTAGAGGGTCGCTGGGACTATTAGAAAATAGTGAGGGTTAGAAAAATAGCCCACCCCAAGACCCTGAAAAGTGAGTGCAAAGTGCACTAAAGTTCCCTAAAGGACAAAGAAGTCGTGATAGGGGAATACTGCAGGAAAGACACAAACCAGCAATGCAACAACGATGGATTTCCATTCGAGGGTACCTGTGGAACAAGGGGACCAAGTCCAAAAGTCACAAGCAAGTCGGAGATGGGCAGATGCCCAGGAAATGCCAGCTGTGGGTGCAACAAAGCTTCTGCTGGACAGAAGAAGCTGAGGTTTCTGCAGGAACGAAAAGGGCTAGAGACTTCCCCTTTGGTGGACGAATCCGACTCGCCGTGGAGAGTCCTGCAGAAGTGTTTTCTTGCCAAAAGACTGCCAACAAGCCTTGCTAGCTGCAAATCATGCAGTAAGCGTTTTTGGATGCTGCTATGGCCCAGGAGGGACCAGGATGTCGCAAATTGCGTAAGAAAAGAGAGGAGACATCGAGCAAGACAAAGAGCTCTCTCAGCAGCAGGTAGCACCCAGAGAAGTGCCAGAAACAGGCACTACGAGGATGCGTGAAATGGTGCTCACCCGAAGTTACACAAAGGAGTCCCACGTCGCCGGAGACCAACTCAGAAAGTCGTGCAATGCAGGTTAGAGTGCCGTGGACCCAGGCTTGGCTGTGCACAAAGGATTTCTGCCGGAAGTGCACAGAGGCCGGAGTATCTGCAAAAGTCGCGGTTCCCAGCAATGCAGTCTGGCGTGGGGAGGCAAGGACTTACCTCCACCAAACTTGGACTGAAGAGTCACTGGACTGTGGGGGTCACTTGGACACAGTTGCTGGATTCGAGGGACCTCGCTCGTCGTGCTGAGAGGAGACCCAAGGGACCGGTAATGCAGCTTTTTGGTGCCTGCGGTTGCAGGGGAAGATTCCGTCGACCCACAGGAGATTTCTTCAGAGCTTCTAGTGCAGAGAGGAGGCAGACTACCCCCACAGCATGCACCACCAGGAAAACAGTCGAGAAGGCGGCAGGATCAGTGTTACAGAGTTGCAGTAGTCGTCTTTGCTACTATGTTGCAGTTTTGCAGGCTTCCAGCGCGGTCAGCAGTCGATTCCTTGGCAGAAGGTGAAGAAAGAGATGCAGAGGAGCTCTGATGAGCTCTTGCATTCGTTATCTAAAGTTTCCCCAGAGACAGAGACCCTAAATAGCCAGAAAAGAGGGTTTGGCCACCTAGGAGAGAGGATAGGCTAGCAACACCTGAAGGAGCCTATCAGAAGGAGTCTCTGACGTCACCTGGTGGCACTGGCCACTCAGAGCAGTCCAGTGTGCCAGCAGCACCTCTGTTTCCAAGATGGCAGAGGTCTGGAGCACACTGGAGGAGCTCTGGACACCTCCCAGGGGAGGTGCAGGTCAGGGGAGTGGTCACTCCCCTTTCCTTTGTCCAGTTTCGCACCAGAGCAGGGCTAAGGGGTCCCCTGAACCGGTGTAGACTGGCTTATGCAGAATTGGGCATATCTGTGCCCAAGAAAGCATTTCCAGAGGCTGGGGGAGGCTATCCTCCCCTGCCTTCACACCATTTTCCAAAGGGAGAGGGTGTAACACCCTCTCTCAGAGGAAGTCCTTTGTTCTGCCATCCTGGGACAAGCCTGGCTTGACCCCAGGAGGGCAGAAACCTGTCTGGGGGGTTGGCAGCAGCAGCAGCTGCAGTGAAACCCCAGGAAAGGCAGTTTGGCAGTACCAGGGTCTGTGCTACAGACCACTGGGATCATGGGATTGTGCCAACTATGCCAGGATGGCATAGAGGGGGCAATTCCATGATCATAGACATGTTACATGGTCATATTCGGAGTTACCATTGTGAAGCTACATATATGTAGTGATCTAAATGTAGTGCACGCGTGTAATGGTGTCCCCGCACTCACAAAGTCCGGGGAATTGGCCCTGAACAATGTGGGGGCACCTTGGCTAGTGCCAGGGTGCCCTCACACTAAGTAACTTTGCACCTAACCTTTACCAGGTAAAGGTTAGACATATAGGTGACTTATAAGTTACTTAAGTGCAGTGTAAAATGGCTGTGAAATAACGTGGCAGGCCTGTGTAAGAATTGTCAGAGCTCCCTATGGGTGGCAAAAGAAATGCTGCAGCCCATAGGGATCTCCTGGAACCCCAATACCCTGGGTACCTCAGTACCATATACTAGGGAATTATAAGGGTGTTCCAGTAAGCCAATGTAAATTGGTAAAATTGGTCACTAGCCTGTTAGTGACAATTTGAAAGAAATGAGAGAGCATAACCACTGAGGTTCTGATTAGCAGAGCCTCAGTGAGACAGTTAGTCACTACATAGGTAACACATTCAGGCACACTTATGAGCACTGGGGCCCTGGAGAACAGGGTCCCAGTGACACATACAACTAAAACAACATATATACAGTGAAAAATGGGGGTAACATGCCAGGCAAGATGGTACTTTCCTACAGCACCCTGACACTACTACTTCACATGTTCAAATTAGTATGGTGCATACAGTCACTGCACACCCTTAACGATTAGCTGGCACCATTAGTCTTAAATGATGAGGTTGATGGTGCCCTATAGCTCTACCCTCAATAACCACCAGAACGTTGGCAGTCCCCCACATGACTACACCATGCCCTTCTCCCTCAGTCTGCAATGGGTCACTTTCAAGACTGAACTCAGCATGTCACCTCTATACAGAAGCAAATGTCATGCGGGCCCATTGGATAAACGTACAGGAACTGCAGCAGATGACTTTCATACAGTATCCACTCAGGAGTCAAATAACACTGCAGAGAACATGTGCATGGCAGGCTGCTCCACATTAAGATTAAGATTTAATGTAAGCCAGGTTCTCAAGGGCAAACAATTCAATGCAGAATTATAGGACCATTTCATCAATGGTATTTGTGGGAGCCATGGCCCACCTAACCAATGACATTTGAAGGAAATGTAGAGTGTTGACATGCACTTTGTTGACTATGAACAGAAGCATACAGCATTTTCAAGCTGTTGAACATTTTACAATATGAAAAAGAATAATCACCTGGGATAGTCGTTCAAAAAGGTGCAAGGTACTAGCACCAGAGGCGTGGAACACTGTAGTCGAGTGTTACCCAACTTTCTTAGAACCAGAGCCCTCTTTTTAGAATGACAACCTTTTGCAACCACCCTAGCTTTATTGGACATGAGGAGGGCATTTTTTAAATGTAACATAAGCAACATATGGCAGAACACTGTCATTTACAGACAGCACATTTTCATTGATACCACCAACTCAGTACACTTCTGGACCTGTGGATACTCTGCGAGGAAGAAGGATTGCTTGCTGCTACATGGACTGCCACTCTGTTGGACTGCTACTCTCGGACTACTGCTTTGCCCTGCTGACCTGTTGCCTGCTGCCCGCTTGCCTTGTAGTGAGAAGGACTGGACATGCAACTCTCCAACCCAGACCCCAGAGAGACTCCAAGGACCGGCTGACTGGTCTCCTGTTTTCTGAAGTCTCAGGGACATAAAAGACTTCCAACTTACCTGCAGCAGGACTCTGCCATCGGTGAATTTGTCCTACCAGGTGGTGCCACCTTAGTCCTGGACCCTTGAAAGTGAGGCCTAAGATGCTTCTCCAGTCAACCCCTGAATCCTCATTGCAAACAGGACACCTTCACTATTACTGGGATCAGAACCAGCACATCTTCGCCTTTGCGTGGATTGGAACCTGCACAAGGAATAGTCATGGTGCATCTAATTTAGAACCAGTGCATCACCTGCAGAATCAACACATTTTCTGCTACAGGAGCAGAACTGACACATCGCATTTGGGACCAGCGCATCGCCTTGGAACCAACGCATCACTGACTTTGCGTTGAGAAAACCGACACTTCTCCTCCTATTGTGGGATCGGAACCAATGCATTACCTCGACTGCAGCACGCATCTTCCTTGAGATCGCTTCAACCAGGATCAAGGTACTTTTGTTCAGCAGGCCTGATTGGTCCCTGTACCCTGTCCAGGCTCCATCACGATCAACCGGTACTCCTGACTTTGTCGCAGTCCAGCGCAACAAGATATCCCCGATTAGTGCTTCTTGCTTCTAAGCGCTTTTTGATAGTTTAATCTCTAAGAATTCATATGCAAGTTCTACTTATTGGATTTGTGTCTTTTGTTTATTTTTCTCACCAGTTGTGGTATCTTTTTGTACGGTGTTTCCACTGTTTTACTGTTTGAAGTGATGCACAAATACTTTACACATTGCCACTGAATTTAAGCTGTGCTAAGCTAACAAAGGGTGAGCACAGGTTAACCTCTGGTGTGTTTGTGACTTTTCCTGTCTAGGACTGTGATTCCTGCTTCAACAAGGTGCATACTTCTGCCAACCAGAACCCAATTTATATCACTCACAATTTTACTTACACTTGTATTGAACAAACTACATTGCACACAAATCATAATGTGTTTTGTTTCAGTGAATGTTTATCATTTGTGCATCACCAAGTAAAATGTCTTTATTTGTTTTTATCCTATTAAAATCTTTGCTTCCATCATATTTCAGAATTACAAAATAAAGTGCTTCAATATTGTCTGATTGCTTAATGTGTACAGATATTTACAATTTGTGTGTAATTCAAAATAATTCATGCTATAGCCTTTCCTTTCAAACTTTCTTTACCCCTACACTTCACTTTTGTTCTGTGTCTGCAAATTGAGAGGCGATTGTAAACCCCAAAACTCATGTTAAAAACATTAGCAAGCAATTTGTGAGCAGAGATAGGCTGCCATTTGACCTATGTCTTTGAAGCACAACAAATGTGAAAAGATAACTACAGAAAATTAACGGCATCTTTATTTATTGCTTGGACGTTCATGACCCACAAAAAATTGACTGATGGCCCACCAATTGGTCTAGTCTACTTAAGATGCAGCAGGTCTTTTTTTCAGCCATTGTCATAATTGTAACTGTATGTGCACTTTGGTTTGTTGGATCCCAGTCATAGAATGTTAAGGCTTTTCACAATGCTTGAAAACTTTACAATGTAACAACACTCGCCTGCACAGATTATTGCGCCCAGGACATAGGAAGACCACATGCAGGTCTGGTGCACCACAATAGCGGCTGGCTTATGTTTACGACTGGGGGAGGGGGCAGGATACACAAAAGTAATAATAAAAAATACAAAATACGAAAAAAGGGGTACTCCTGCTCCTGGAATTTCCAATGCAAGGGACCAGGAAACGCCACTAACCAATCCTGTTGTTGCTTTCATGCTGGTAACTAGCATGAAAGCAGCATCTGGATTGGTGGGAGCGGGCTCTCTCAGTGCTCACAAGAACGCTGGAAGCCTGTGCTTTCTCAAACCCAGCTGTCTTAAGACAGCTGGGTTAGAAATTTTTAAAGTGTGCATGTCTGGTTGGCCATCGCTAAACAGCCGGAAAGAGGGACATGCGCACTTTAAATAAGTTCACAGCTCCCTGCTGCCACTCAGCAGCAATTGCCCTGCCCCATCCTGATTCGGTTCAGGGTGGGGTGTTGAATAATAAAATAATAATAAACAAGGTTGATTACCATTTTATTTTTCCGTTATGGGGGGGCATTTGTATGGTGGGTGACGCTTCTCCGCTCATAATGGGGGGCCGCCCCTGGTGCGCCACCTAAATTGCATAAACAAATGTTGTCTTTAGGCACTTTTTGCCATGGGCCTCCTGCTTCCAAAAATTACCTTCCATAGCTGCAGTCTGTGGTTGGGCACAGTTTGGAATACAAACAGCTTTGTGGCAGCAGCTCGGAATAACTAGCAGCTCATTGTGTCACATCTTTTACACCATGAATCATATAGCTTAATTGCTTTTCTCGGGTAAATAAACAAAACCAGCCATTATAGTGTAACGTTATTACATGAAATTGAGAGCTAATGAAATAGCAATTCAACATTTTATCAAAAATCTCAAAATTAGCTAAAAAATACTTACCTTACGAATGCATAAGTAAAGCAGGCAAAGGCCCTAGAAACAGAAATTAAAAAACATTTAATGACAATTAATAACACAAACCGACATTTACAAAGGACTTGCCGTTCAGTTCTTGTAAGCAACATATATCTGAGTTGCACAATCCATTTACAAGTTCTATTTCTGAGTCACAAAATGCAATAGCATCTCCAACAGCCTGGCTAAAGTTAGCTAGCACATAATTCTTTGAACAAGCTTTTTTTTAAGTCTGTCATATGCGGGCATCTCCAGATAAATTGATTTATTGTTTAACTTACCAAATTACAAAGTCTTCATGCATCATTCTCCACCCTCTTCGAGTGCCATGACGTATTAAATTCATAGCATAACCAAGCCCAAAGTCCTGATTTTGTTCAAAATCTTCAGTAAAATTATTTGCCGAGAAGGACGTTTTTTTACCCAAACGCTTCAAGTGGAATTCAAGTATGGCGGGTGACCTGCTAAAGTGACGGGTCGGCAGTGGGCATCGTCTCCGTTTTTCCAGCCGAAGACTGTCCGCCATTCTTAGAGACACAGGGCATGTAGCAAGAGCCCTTGTGGCTCTGCGCTGCGCCAAAACCTTGTAAATGAGGCCCTCGGTATCACCCTCATTCTCAGATTTAGATTCATTTACTGATACATCTATTAGAACATTTGTATTCTCTGGTTATTGGTTGTTATTGGTTGTTCATAAGGTTTAAAAAAAACTGAGTTTTACATCTAAATTATTACCAAAATACTAATGCTTAGAAAAGATGATATCTACGCTCTACTATTTCAGTCACCTAACAATAAATATGATACTATTTTTCTGCACAATGCACATACTCTGTTTAACACACATCTACGTTCTATGGCCTCTGCAATGCACAAAAGCGCCCCGGTTGCCCTGCAGATAGCTAAAGAGCAAGACAAGTACTGGGGGATATGTGAAAAAGCCAAGGGACTCATTTACTATTATTTCCAGAGACCTGGCTGTGCTGAGGTGTGTGAAAAGGAAAGAGCAGAAATGCTGTATATGTACAAAGATATGGAGCATTCCTGCTCTCTCCATGAGATGGCGCAGTGTGTGCTGCCTATCTCCAATGCAGGCACCCTTGAATCATATTGTAAGTGTGCCTGCATTACAGTAAAGATTGGTTTTCTGCAGGAACGGGCAGTATATTCTTCTTTTTTGTGTGCCGACATGGAAAGAGGATGTAATGGTGAGAAATTAATATATTTCTCCATTTTACACCTCTGTCAGTGTAAGCACACCATTTTGGCGCAAACGTTAGCTTTGCGTCCTGTAGGCGCCCATGCTCCACCCATCTATGCACTGCGTTGCATTACATTCTATTTACTAAACCACCAAAGTAGCTTTTCATGGCGTAATATATGCCAAAAAGTATTTTGCATCAGGGCTGTGCCACCAACATTACGTAAAACAGATGCACAATTAAAGTGAATCTGGCCCTCAGTTTGTAACTCCTTCTGGAACTTCAGATACAAGTAATTGACCAAATCAACATGCGTGTGAGTTATCTAATGCGAAGCTGCCATTAAATCAAAGGTGAATACACTTTCCTGCAATTATTTGATTTTTGGAATGTTTCAAGGGAAGGCTATACACCGAGCAAAGTTGGCAAATTGGTCACTCACCTTCTTCCCTATTTGAGCTTTTTGTCAAAATTGTAAATTATGCTAATACCAATGAAAGCTGCTGTGATTAATCTATTCTTTCTATTTTTCAGCTATTTCCAGCCAATGTGCTACACTTTTATTCATCATAGAGAGGGAGATGTTCAGATAAACAAATATGTAGTCTGTTATAGGCTTCGTCTTCCCCCATGTACTGTCCATAATCTGAGAACAGCTTTGTTAGTGGGAGTCACACGTCTTCATGTCAGACACATGGATATTTTTGCCCCTCCTTTAAATGCCAGTTGACAAAGTTATTAATTGTAAAGCAGCATCCCTCCATATTATCCTTTCTGGAGTTTATGTTCTACTTTACAAGGACACTTTCAATCTTCATCGCCCGCAGCATGCTTTAAATTGTACAGAGCAAGTGGAACTCTCTGTCCCTAAGGAACCGTTAGATATTTAGGGCATAATTTAAGAGCCCATAGCGCCTCCTTGTGCCACATTAGCATTTTTTTAATGCTAATGTGGCCAATCGAGGCCAAAATCGCTGTGCTATATTTACAAAGTGGCGCAATGCATGCGTTGTGCCACTTTGTAACTCTTTGCGCTGCACTATGGGGGGACACTAAGGAGTGCATGGAAAGTGGAGCTACACTGAGTGCAGCCCCACGTTCCCTAAATCAGACTCTTAGGGCTATCAGAAACTGTCTTCACTCAGGGAGCAGTATGTCTTGCTAGTTAGACTGCACCTTGAGCCAAATTCCACAAGGATTCAAAAAACATTTAATGCCAGCTTAAGGTTTTCATCACCCATTGAGGTCTAAAATGTGGTTCTTTTTGTTTGTGCTGTGTAACCTCTCTTAGGGGCATACGTCATGAGATAATTCATAAAATCACACCAAATTAAATCAGTTAATTATTTTTAGTCACATTACACCTCTGCGTGTGATTACACAGTGGAAGCACGGTTGGCAATATATGCAGACACTGTTGGCAGTAGATTAAGTTGAATGCTGAGCAGCAACATTTGAGACATCCAGCGTGTATCTGTTGTGCTGCTCAGGGAGAGCCTGCAAACTGAGCTCGACCGCCTGCTTGTAATAAGGAGGTCGCAGGAGCCTTGTTGAACCAGCGACCAGCGCTTGACAGTATCATTGGTCAGTCAATATCTGCCTTTACCAAAACATTCAGTATTAAGGTGTGATGTTAGTGTTCAGGATAAGAAGTTCAGCTATAAATTAGGCACAGCATGCAAAGTTTGTCATAAAATCACCATATTTCTTGCAAACAAGACTCAATTAACAGTCATGAGGATAACTGGTGACCCTCTGGGTTTTGTGGTAAGTGCAGTCTATTGCACACGTCTAGGCCCTGCCATCAGCACCTAGGTGAATCCACAGGTGGGACATCAGCACTACTGTCACCTCTTCATACTGACAAAGGGTTTGCATATATATTTATAGGAAACTACCCCTGGAAATACAAAGGGAAATAGTATAAACATAATAAGAATTGTTACTTTCAAATTAACTCAGCTATTCAAGCTACAAAGCAATAACATGCACTAAGCAGAAAGCATTGTAGTTGGTACAAGTCGTTTACCTGCACATTTCCACTAAGCTTATCCTTTCCTGATTGTGAAGCAGAAGACAGTTGCAGGGCAAGGATAGGATGGTTTAAATGTCTTCTAGAGAACTCAGGGGACAAGTCACCAAGCGGGCAGAGGTTGCACAATGACGCCTATGTTGCTCCCAGTGCTGCCATCACTTAGTTGGCTACTTCTATCTATTCAGTGAGTCACTGGAGACAAAGCACTTTCTTATAATTGAATTGAAAGGCCACTGGTCCCCGAGGAAGTCCAGGCAGTCAGTGAGTGCCAAAAAATCTAATTAAATGTTGCTACTGACAGTCTCGTGAATTTTGGTAAAGCTCTTTGGATTAGATATTTACACATACAGAAGCAGATGAATAATGTTGTACAATTCGTATCTTCTTAATTCCTGCTCCTTACACTGTATAGATACTAAGATTACACGCAGTGCATGATGGAAACATGGCGTGAATTGCAAAATGCTGGTTGCCTGGGTGGCTTCGTGTAATTATAAGTACAGTATCTCGTAATATTTAGTGCATGTGATATTTTCCACGTGACATATACCATATGTGAAATTTACCTCATGCTATACATACTGCACCTGGTAAATATTATATGAACACTTGCCTGCTGGGTCATCAAAACAGGTCAAATTAAGTACGAAAAATACCTATACACAAAAGAATGTGGTTAACTATAAAACCACCAGAATGCAATATACCTACTGCTGGATCTACACATACGCAGGACACCATAAACCACCGTCTGTGCCGCACCGGAAATTCTGACGCACAAACTAAATTTCCACGCATCTCCTTCTCTGCGATTTCCTTGTGTGTTCTTTTTGTTGCAAACCAGGTACTTTGTTCAAACAAGAGGAAACTGTTCACTTCCAATATTTAAGACTCTTTTTAATCTTGCAAAATGATATCTCAACTTGTGCTTATTGAATCTTTATTGTTTTGACCTTAATTTAATCAGATAAATATCTTATATTCCTCTAAACCTGTGTGGTGTAGTTTTTGTGATGTGTTCACAGCGTTACTGTATGATTTATTGCACACATTCTTTACACATTGCCTTCTAAGTTAAGTCTGACTGCTCAGTGCCAAGCTACCAGAGGGTGGGCACAGGATCATTTGGATTGTGTGTGACCTACCCAGACTAGGGTTGTGGTCCCTATTTGGACAAAGGTGAAAACCTCTGCCAACTAGAGACCCCATTTCTAAAACACGTCAAAAAGCTGCCAAGACTGCGATGTTTCCACACAGGGTACTCTATGACAACGTGGCTTATGTTTACCCACCATTGTGTACTGTAGGGAGTATGATGCACTTGTCAATTTGCAGAAAAAATAAAATAATTAGCACACTCTGATGGCAGATAAAGGAATCAAACAGACCATGGAGGAAAAGTAAAAGAAAACAAATTCAATGCTGCTTGCCTCGTGAAGTAGTGGCCCTTGGAAAACAGGTATCCATGGGCAGCCATTAAAATGTTTACCTTACAGAAGCTCCATCTCAAGCCATACACATAGCTGGCACAGCTCTCACACAGCATGTACAACTTGATGACATAGTGAGCTTTTTAGCTTGCAATGTACTGCTTGAACAACAGCTGCCCATTGTACAGGATCAAGAACTCTTATCAAGAGCTCATATCAAAGTATAAATATATGGAAACCTGGCAGACAAATATTACGCAACAGGCCACATTTTGAACAACCTGTCATGGTCTAGATGGTCCCGGGCAGAAGTATTGTCACTGAAATACAGCATACGACGCAATAGTAAAAAACAATCTCTGTTCATGTATGGTATGAAGATGGGTGTTACCCAAACTGTGAGAGTAGACCAGAAGGACTGCAGTCTTGGTTAGGCACTAACCTCCTTTTGAGCATAAGGCACAAAAATATCTTTTGCTCCTCAAGTGAAGTGGGAGTCTATTGGTGTGCCCTAGAATGCGGCCCCAGAGTGCTGCTATGCTCCATCAGAAATGGTTTGGCACACAAGTTTGTGTGTTCCACAATTTGCTCAAGGAAATCATCATTCAAAAAGAGACAGATGTAGTCAATGGGCAAAAATTGTGCTGTATCAAATTTATAATCATTGTCACCACTGAACGACTAAATTTGGGGCAGAACTACATTGGGGGACTGCCAAGACAGCACTCCGTCTGTGCGTGACCTGCATTTTTGATTGGTCTACCCTGCTATGGTTGCTCGGACACAGACTGTTCTTGCAAGGGAATAGCATGACTGTCATCATCATGTTTCTCAGAATCACTGGAAGACAACTTGTCAAATGAAACTCCTCTGAATGAAAAATCACTTCCAGATTCTGCTCCAATTTCCTTCCTATCAGATGCTATCTCAGTATCTACTTTCTCAGTCTGTGATCCTGCTGGAGAGTTGTCCTCAATAATCTGAGTTAGGCCCTGTGCAGCAGTCATCCACCAAGACACCATCTCTGCTGACTGGCTAAAACCTTCCTTCTAAAACATTGTACTATGTAAAAGGCAAAAGTATTGTTCTAACTCAGTTGGTGGTTGTGTGTGTGTCGGTGAGATGTTTGAAACAGTAAATAAACAAAAAAGCTTGTATTTCTAGATAAAGCTGCAGCTTCTCCAAATACAGTAAAGAAGACAAAAAAGCCACAGTATTACTTCATCTTGCCATATACCCAATAAGAACACAATTTTTTTGCATTGGCTTATACAAAACAGTACTGTTGGCAGAGCTGCTGAGCCATTGTCAGTATAAAAGTAATTTCCTAAAACCAAAAATCTACCATTGTTTCTAAGAAGCACACATTCACAGAGTAGCCCCTCCAACTTTGTGTAGGCATCCTCCTTGTGCAAACAGGTTTTACCAACTGATGCAACAAGAAAGGGCAAATTATGCGGCATAGTGTGGCTGTTTTTTTGACAGTATTACCTAACTTATTTGATATGGTCAAAATATGATAATACTGCTTGGGAAAAGCTTTCACCTCATTGTCACCAGTATAGCAGGCAGATATGTAAATAAGGAACAGAATTATGACTAAGGGCCAGATGTAGGTAGGTTGAAAATTGCGACTTGCAATTTGCGAGTCCGTGCAACTCGCAAATTGCAAGTCACAATTTGCTATGCAGAAAGGTGTCTCAGGCACCTTCTGCAACTCGCAATGGGGTCGCAAAGACCCACCTCATTATTATTAATGAGGTGGGTCGCAGTTGGCGACCCCATTGCGAGTATGGGCACTCACGGGGATGGTGGCCTGCTGGAGACAGCAGACCACTATGTCCGTGACTGCTTTTTAATAAAGCAGTTTTTTTTTTTCCATCTGCAGCCCGTTTTCCTTAAAGGAAAACGAGCTGCACTTGGAAAAAAATACTGAAACCTTTAGTTTCGGTTTTTTTCAGAGCAGGCAGTGGTCCATTGGACCACTGCCTGCTCTGAAAAACTATTTTTGTTTCCATTCACAAAGGGGAAGGGGTCCCATGGGGACCCTTCCCGTTTGCGAATGGGTTACCATCCACTTCAAGTGGATGGTAACTGCGATTTCATTTGCAACCGCGAAATTGCATAGTGTTGCGAGTCGCAAATAGGAAGGGAACACCCCTTCCTATTTGCGAGTCGGAAATGCGATCTAACTCGCAAAATGCATTTCTGCATCGCGGAGAGGCTTTTGCGCCACACAAATGGCGTTTTTCGCCATTTGCGAGGCGCAAATCCTTTCCTACATCTGGCCCCAGGTGTTTATGAAAAATAAATTGTCTTCTTTATTTGAGGAAATGTGTGAATCTCAATGGTGGGCTGTGATCGGCCCCAGGGGAAAACACAGAATTTGTTTTAAAAAATTAGGGCCCACAGGAGGCCAGCCCATAAGCCAATAGGGGACATACCATGACAATTAAAAATTTTAAAACATGTTTTCAATACCCCAGGGGCACAATTGCAACCCCAAGTAGACAATAACATATATTTTTTTTTTATTGTGCCTTGGGTAGTTGACTCTTTACCACGAGGTCCTACCCCTCAAAATGCAGACTACTGGTGGTCTAGTGGTTTGATGGCTTTGGATCAAGGCAACCCCACAATCTACAGCCAGGAAAACATGCCAAGAAGGCATTGTCAAAAAGGGAAATCTCTCCTCTTTCCAACATCCCTGACACCTGGGAAGACATTGCAGCCTCCCAAAACCCCACTAGATGGCAGAAAAGTAACTGCCCTGCTGTCTTCTCTGCCTTTGGTGGGAATTTTTGAATTCAGCATGCCTCGCTGCATGCTAGGATCACAGATGGGTGGGGAGGGATGATGAAGAATCAATTCCACATCACCACTGTTCTTAGGTGTAAGAAAAGGAATTCTCTGGTGTCAGCACTAACTGTCAGTTGCACTTATGGGGTTTATTTTCTGCAGAATTGGTTGATACTACTGTGACATACAAACATACATAACAAGGAGGTAGGGGGTTATTTATTGTCACCCCAGGGCAAAATAAAGTCCAGAGAAATATGTTGTAGTGTCACTTGTGATAACTTCAAACAGCTGTTCTCCAAAGATTTTAGTGTTTCCTGTTGTGTGAGGTTCATTGATATTTATGGCAATTGAGAGGCATTGAAAGCATGTGAAATTAGCATTGATTTGTGGTGCAGCACATCAAAATTGCTCTTGCTCCTATGAATACTGTGGTCCCTGACTCCTAGCAAAATTGTCAGATCTATCCAGGAGATAACAGAAAAGTGTGGAAGGACTTAAGTGCTTATAGCAGGTTGTGACTGTTCTGTTTTACAGCCAATTAACAGTTATGCCGAAGGCTCTTAAGAGTGAAATGCGTTTTAAGGATGATAGAGAAGAAAGTATTTCAACTAAGTTTTCTAGAACAATCCCTTTTTTTCTTGGTTGGGGTTGGCCTTTTCTAATGGCTAGTGACTGTGTGGATGGAATAAATGTCTAGAGATATTCTGGAACTTTTTTCTCCATTCATGTAGAGCCTAGTTTTGAATGTACATTTGTGAGAGGAATCAGGGTATAGGAGGTTGACATTTTTGTTAAAAGGGTTTATCTGGTAGGTCTGCAGCCTCTCAATGTAAAGGGGGGCACATCCAGTTGAATCCCCTCAGACCCAAGGGAATAATGGGTGTTAGTCTCCTTTTGGCAAAAATGTTAACTGACTGTTGCTGCTCATTCTTCTTTATCTAAAGTTAGGCTAATCCAGACTGAGAATATTATGAGTCATACAACCCTGCCTGAGAAACCTTTACCTCTGGGGGATACATATGTGAAAGAGTCTTAAACCCCAACACTACAAACACAACAAACACACACCTGTGTTTTTGTCACCAATGTAGTTATGATGCAAGATGGAGAGCAATCTCTTTTCCTCCCAACTTGAGCCACCTGCTTCAGGATGGGCTTGAGCTACAGTAGGTATGTTCTCATCTGCAGGAAGGGGAAAGTTCACCCACTTTCCCCTTCTACTGAACTTGGAGACTGGAGAAAGTTTGAAGACGCAAGCCTGTCTCTAAAAGAATGTTAAGGAGTACTAGGAGACATATTGATTGAGTTCACTGAACAGTTACATCAGAAATATTGGTGAAAACTATGCCTAGACAGAGTTTCAATTAAGTATTAAAACATAGTCTATGCTTCTAAATTAATTGTGGATGTTATTTCTGCTGTATTTTGACTTTATTACTGTTTTAACACTGCATAAATGCTTTACAGTTTGCCCTTAGATTAAGCCTGTCAGGTCTATGACATAGCTGCCAGGGGGCTGAGCTCTGATTAACTTAATCACTTCAGTGGTTCACTCTGACAAGGGCTTTGTTTATTAATTAAGGTGGGTAGTCACTTCCATTATCTAATAACCCCATTTCTTACAAATGGCTAATTAATGTTTTTTTCAAGCTGCCTCACAGAGTAAAGAGTACAAGATTCAATTACATTTTTTAATGGAAAGGGAGTCCTTTTATGCAGTGGGGTAATGAAACTTGAGGAGCCTGCATGCAAAGTACATGCAGGGGCTCCCCTCTGGACTCACTCAGGAGTTATCAGGCCAGGGTCCTGTGATGTGGGGACCCCCTGATGTTGGTGCCCCCCCAACGTCACAGGGGCTGCAGGGGCCTTTGTTACAACGCTGCGTTCATCGGGAATAATGTATTGGAATGATATGCATTTTTAATATGACCTACTAATACAGAACTGCATACAAGACAAGTGATTAGATACCATCACTGTGTGAATTGAATGTAAATTTACAGTGAAGCTGGAGATTTTCATACTTTGGGTATGATGCACAGAATGACTTTATAGAAGGCTGCCAATGTTCCACTCTCATCTCCCTATTTCCAACGTGATTCCTCGTATAATGTTTACCTAATGGCCCTGGTAATTATGATGTTAGGTTCGATAAGCATATGTGACATCTCACTTTTGAACATCTGTTACTTATGCCTCTGAATTTTATGAGTTTTCATTGTGTATTTTTTTGGTGATTATGTTCATGGTTGCTTCTAACTCACATCAGATGCCTGGCTCAATTCCTTCTATACTTTAAGAAAACGAATGAAAATAATTAAAATAAGAGCCACGGTAGCACAGAGATTTGCAGTGTCCAACTAAAAATCAACACACTGGTGAAAATGGAGGCTGGAAAGGAAAAAGGAGGTCCTTGGTTCATGGTGGGCAGCTAGTCTAGCTTCTCAGTCACTCTACGCTGCTCTAGTGGGCCAGAACCATTGTGACAGTCTAACCATTCAAACTATGCATGGCTTCTCAAGGAAACAGGTGCATTCAAAAGGCAGCAAAAATGGTTCTTGCCCATTGGATGAAGACAGCCGGCCTGTATTGTGATGCAATGAAAGCACAGAGAATCATCTGTATGCTGTTTCAGAAGGGAGCCATGCAAGTCGATTGGCAGAGAAAGTTGAAGTGAGACAGTAAGACATCAAAAGATTTACAAAGAAGCTGGTACTAAAATGTATGCCCATAGCTGTACTTCCAAGTGTTCAACTGGTGCAAACACTAAGGGGCTTATTACGAGTTTGGCGGTTCCATGACCACCATGTTGGCAGTGGTCGTACCACCAACAGGCCAGTGCGGAAGTCACCAAATTATGAGCATGGCGGTATTCCCAACAGAAGACAGCCAAACTAATGCCAGTACTGCCAGTGCGGTCGTGCTGCCATGGACATCAGTAGATAACTTTAGGCCAGAGGGGACCATGTTCCCGCCAGACACATTACGAGGCTGCACACCGCCAAGGTCTCCGCCGCGGTCCAACCTTCATGAAAACCCTGGTGGGAACCAACTATATAAAAGGAGACACACTTTCAGGAACACATACCGGACTGGGACCACCCTGGAACCCAAACTGGGAGTCCTCTCACTGCTCCTGCTCGCACAGTGACTCCAGAACCAACAATTAATATAACAACCGTGAGTATATACACCTACCTGACACTGTAGGGAAAATCCAAAGTACACACGCTCACACAACATACACATCTGGAACGGCAGGCGATGGTAACGAACACATGTAACCACACACCCATACGCACCCACACACACACCTAGATACACACACGAACACCCATACTACACACACAGTGTTAGATCTAGCATCCTTGGGGTGGTCTCCCCTGTCTTTATGTTGCCTTTGCCTCCATTGTTTTGACTGTGTGCTAGACTATGTTTTTGCTGTTTTTGATACTGTGGGCACTTTACCACTGCTGACCAGTGCTAAAGTGCAAATGCTCCCTGTGTAAATTGTATGTGTAATTGGCTTTTCCATGACTGGCACATTTGATTTACTAGCAAGTCCCTAGCAAAGTGCACTAAAGGTGCCCCGGGCCTGTAATATCAACTGCTACTAGTGTGCCTGCAGCACTGGTTGTGTCACGCACATGAGTAGCCCTGTAGACATGGCTCAGACCTGCAGTGTCTGTGAGTGCAGTTTTTAAACTGCCAATTCGACATGGCAAGTGTACCCACTTGCCAGGCCCAAAACTTCCCTTTTTGTGCATGTAAGGCACCCTTAAGTTAGGCCCTCGGTAACCCCATGGGCGGGGTGTGGTGTATGTTAAAGGTATGACATGTACTGATGTGTTTTACATGTCCTGACAGTAAAATACTGCCAAATTCAGTTTTCAATGTTGCAAGGTCATTCTCTCTCCTAGGTTAACATGGGGGCTGTCTTTAAATATCTTTTAAGTACAGTTTCCCTTTGGCAGCAGATAGAAATTTGGAGTTTAGTGTCTCTGAACTCACAATTTTAAAAATACAATGTTTGGTAAAGTTGGTTTTTAGATTGTAGATTTCAAAATGCCACTTTTAGAAAGTGGGCATTTTCTTGCTTAAACCATTCTGTGACTCTGTAAGCTTGTGTATTCCCTCTCTCGGTCAGACTGATAGTTGGGCTATTTGTGAATCCCCTTTAGACCATGACACAAAGGGCATTGATGGGACATCTGGGCTAGAGTGGAGGGAAGAGTGGGCACTTACACGTGAATGGACTGTGCCTGCCCTTACACAATGCAGTCTCCAACCCCCTGGAGTGAGACTGGAGCTAGGTCTGGGCACGGCAGGATCTTGTGACATTCCTTTGAAATTTGCCTACTTCAAAGGCAGAAAGGGAGAAAAGTAGTGGACCACCCCAGATTTTTAGATTACTTCTGGAACCAAGAGGAACCTCTGCCAAGGAGAAGAGCTGAAGAGCGAGAGGAGGAGTACTGCCCCTTTGCCTGTAACTTAGCTTTGCTGGGTTGGCCTGCAGTTGCTATTTCTGTCTGAAAGAGGACAAAGACTGGACTTTGTGGTATTTTCCTGCTTGTGAAGCATCTCCAAGGGCTTGAACTGAGCTTGCCTCCTGGTTTGAAGTCTCAGGGCCATCAAAGACTTCCCCTGCCAGCACCTGGACTCTCTGCTGAGACTCCTGCCCTGCCAAGTCATGCCCTATACAGTCCCTGGACCCTTGAAAGGTGAAGTTGGAAGAACAAGATCTGAAATTCACGGACAGAACGCCATGTAGTGCAATTGGTACTTTATGTAAAATCAATGTTTCCATTGTTTTCTATGGAGTAAGACTCTTATTCTTTTGAAAATTCACATTTTGATGTGAGTATGTTGGATTTTTGTTGTTTTGATCTTGTTTGTTTTAAATAAACATGACCTATTTTTCTAAACTGCTGTGGCATCCATTTTGTAGTGTTTTACTCTGTGTGTTGGTACAAATACTTTACACATTGCTTCTGAGATAAGCCTGACTGCTTCTGACAAGCTACCAAGGGGGTCAGCAGGGGTTATCTAAGTTTGTTACTCTATTGCCCTGACTAGAGTGAGACTGCCTTCTGCCATGATGCACAGCGCTGGCAGAGTTACCTCACTTCCACCTGTACCTACATACAACAGAGGCAGTGAAATTTTTTTGCACATACATTGCCATTCCCAATGTCCCATCAAGTTTCTGCTCTATGTACACTGAGGTGGTGGATCCATTGTTTAAATAGTGACAGCCTACTCACTCTTGTACCCCTTAGATACCTACCACTGCGGAGGAATTGGAGGACGAGACAAGCCCCCATGTACTGACCCCTTCTGGACTTGGCTACACTGGAGGAGAGGCATATAATACTCACCTATAGACTGGACAGGGCCACAATCACAGAGCTATGTGCTCAATTGGAGCCTTATCTGATATCAGCTATCCGTCATCCCACTGGGATCACCTCTCTAGTGCAGGTTCTATCAGTGCTCCATTTCCTGGCAACTGGTTCATTCCAAGTGACAGTGGGCTTGGCAGCAGGAATGTCATAGCCAATGTTGTCAATTGTGCTGGCAAAGGTTTTGTCTGCCCTAGTGAAACATATGTGCAGCTACATTGTTTTTCCCCAAATGGAAGATGTGGCCACTGTGAAGGCAGGATTCTATACAATGGGACATATACCCAACATTATTGGGGAGATTGATGGTACACATGTTGTGTTTGTACCCCCACCAGAATGAACAGGTGTTCAGGAATCGGAAGAGTTTCCACTCACTCGGTGTGCAAATGGTGTGCCTGGCTGACCAGTACACCTCCCACGTCACTGCCAAGCACCCTTGGTTGGTGCATGATGCCTTCATCTTGAGGAATAGAAGCATTTCACATGTGATGGCACAACTACAGAGGCACAGGCTGTGGTTAATTGGTGAGGCTGAGTCCCCACCCAATGTATATCAGTGTACGCCTTCTGGTGTTGACCCCAAACCATTGTGTAAGGCTAATGTTTGTCCCTCAATACTTGTAGGTAACTCTGGCTACCCAAACCTATCGTGGCTCCTGACCCCTGTGAGGAATGCCAGGACAGGGGTTGAGAATTGTTATAATAATGCACATGGGCGAACCAGGAGAATTATTGAGAGGACCTTTGGCCTCCTGAAGGGCAGGTTCAGATGCCTCCATCTAACCAGTAGATCCCTGTGCTACTCACCCAAGAAAGTCTGCCAGATAGTAGTGGCATGCTGCATGTTGCACAATCTGGCCCTCAGACGACATGTGCCTTATCTGCAGGAGGAGGAGACTGGAAATGCCCCTGTGGCAGCAGTCGACCCTGAGGACAGTGAGGATGAGGAGGCAGAGGATGAGGATTTGGACAACAGAACATCAGTTATACATCAATACTTCCAATGACACACAGCTGAAACAGTGGAACTGACCATTCCTCTGATTATTGATGTGTTCTGTGTGGCTGTAGCAGGATGGTATTCACTTCCTTTGCATCTCTACTTACTGTCACCTATGGCTTCTCATTTTGCAAATGTTGGTTATGTGACAACAGTGTATTGATGTGATATCTACAGACAGATACAGGTCTTAAAATGTCTTATACCACACTGTTCAGATCATTTGCACAAGATGTAACTGTTTCCATATATGCATATTTTCATCACATAAAACACTTTCACTTAGATTGTGTTCAAGGGTGTTTATTGTAGTACAAATAATTGACGGAAAAGTGCAATGGAATGGGGTGATGGTAGAGGTTAGTCCAGGGTATTGTTCCAGTCTGTTTGTAGCACAGGTTCAGTGTTCAAGGGGCCATAGGAAGGGGAGCAAAGGCAGTTCAAAGTGGACACGGACAAGGTGGGACACAAGGAGGACATTCAGGAGGGTCTCATTTCCTGGAGGTGGTCTTGGCACGTGTCTCTGGCTTCTGTCTGGGTTGTAGGGAACATTTGCGGGGTGGTTCACCTTCTGCAGGGGGAGGGGTGCTGGTGGTCTGTGGGTCCTGTGGCTGGCCTTCCTGCCCATTAGCTGTAGCGGAAGTGGTGGGCTGGTCAGTAGATTGGCTAATGGTAGGGGCCCGCTGGTGTGCTGTCCTTTCCCTCATGATGTTGGCCATATCTGCCAGCACCACTGCTATGGAGACCATGGTGGTGATGAGAGCCTGAAAATTCTCCCTGATCTCCTGATGGTGTACTTCCTGCAGCAGCTTGTTCTCCTGCATGTTGGTAAGGATCTGGCCCATCTTGTCCTGGTATTGTTGGTAAGCCCCTTGGACATTGGTGAGTGCCTCCTGGAGGACGGGTGGTGTTGTCATGCACTCACCTGCAGTTTCCGTGGCTGCTTCGTCTTGTGTGTGTGTGGCTGGTTCTGTGTGGCTGGTTCATCTCCCTGCACAGCAGGACTGTTGGTGGGTCCTTGTGGGAGACCTGTGGGACACAGGTGATACACTGTCACTGCCTCACATATGTTTGATGTCTCAGAATAAATAGTTCTCAATATTTGGACTACTGTACTACATTGCCCATAATGCACTGTTCTATAGGTTGCAATACAGGAATGGAGCTAATCTGGAGGTGCATGGTTATGTGTTCTGTGGTTGTGTGCATGGTGCATAGAGCTGTGTAAATAAGTTAATTTTGGTACTTACTTTTGGATGTTCCTGGAGCTTAATTGTCAAAGTCTCCAATTCCAAGTACTGCCTCCCGCTCCAGAGTGGTCTCCACCATGGTCTCTATGGCTGTGGGGGGTGGTACTGTAGATGGGCCTCCTCCAGTGTCATGCATCTCCCTCATACGCTCAGCCACCCTTTCCTTGGTCCTGGACCGGAGGTCGTACCACCTTTTGCGGACCTCATGTATTGTGAGGTGGCTGACTCCAATGGCATTAATCTTGGTGAGGATGTCCTGCCAGATTTTTTTCTTTTGGGTATCAGGGACACTCATTGCTGCCTTTCCAAACAATACATAATGGTGCAGGCAGCACTCCTCTGTTAGCACCTCCAGCTCCTTCTCTGAAAACGTCAGTTTTCTTTTCCTGCCAACACCGGGTGTCTCCTTGTCCTGAGATGCCATTGTTGAAGTAGCTCCTCTCAGCTGGGTGTGACTCTGCTGTTTGGGCTGGGAAGGCTCCTCCCTATTCCATGGGGTACTTCCTGGTTCTGATGTCATCACTCAGAACCAGGAAGTGGGTTTTTCGCTATTTTATTTGCACCTGCGTGCAATTTGCGAGTCAGTTGCAATTTGCGACTCCAGACCACACCCTTGTGCAATTTGCGACCTCGCAAATTGCGAACTCGCAAATAGCGATTTTGCAAATTGCGAGGTCGCAAATTGCGGTGCGACTCCGCACCGAATCACTATTTGGTATAGCGATTTTTACGTGCATCTCGTTTTGCGAGATGGAAATAGCGATTCGCAAGGAGTCGCTATTTCCGACTCGCAAATCTTTTTGTACCTACATCTGGTCCCTAAAGTCTGGGGTTTTAGTTCCATTATTTTCTGCCTTTGAAGTAGGCAAACCTCAAAGGAAAGTCTATGTTGTTCACAAGACCCTCACTTGCCCAGGCCAAGCCCAGACACACACCAGGGGGTTGGAGACTGCATTGTTGGAGGGCAGGCACAGCCCATTCAGGTGTAAGTGGCTACTCCTTCCTACACTCCAGCTCAAATGAATCATCAGGATATGCAGGCTACACCCCAGCTCCCTTTGAGTCACTGTCTGGAGGAGATTCCCAAACAGTCCAACTGCCAGTCTGACCCAGACAGGGAATCCACAAACAGGAAGAGTCACAGAATGGTTAAAGCAAAAAAAATCCCTTTCTAAAAGTGGCATTTTCAAACTAACAATCTAAAAACCAACTTCACTAAAAGATGTATTTTTAAACTGAGAGTTTATAGACACCAAACTCCAATTTCAATTTGTTCTCAAAGGGAATCTATACTTAAAAAATATTTAAAGGCAGCCCCCATGTTAACCTATGAGGCAGACAGGTCTTGCATGGAGAAACCCGATTTGGCAGTATTTCATTGTTAGGACATGTTAAACACATAAATACATGTGCCACCTTTAACATACACTGCACCCTGCCATGGGGCTACCTAGGGCCAACTTTAGGGGTGCTTTACATGTAGAAAAAGAGAAGATTTGGGCCTGACAAAAAGGTACACTTGCCAAGTCGAATTGGCATTTTAAAACTGCACACACAGACACTACAGTGGCAGATTTGAGCCATGTTTACAGGGCTACTAATGTGGGTGGCACAACCAGTGCTGCAGGTCCACTAGTAGTGTTTGATTTATAGGCCATTTGCACATCTTGTGCTTTTTACTAGGGACCTACTAGTAAATCAAATATGCCAATCATAGAAAAAACAATTACACATACCCTTTACACAGGAATACTTGCGTTTTAGCACTGGTCGGCAATGGTAGAGTGCCCAGAGTACCAAAAACAGAAAAAACAGAGTCCAGCGCACAGTCAAAACATGGGAAGCAGAGGCAAAAAAGACAGGAGAGACGCCCCCAAGGATGCCATGTCTAACACACCTGGGTGAAGTACAAATTTATACCCGAATTCACATAAGACCTCTCCATACTCCTATCACCTATTGAATTGAAGCTGAATTAACCTAATACATCAGGCCTGTACAGTTACAACAGCTGCTCAGTCGATATGACAGTGAATACCACCACACTCACACCACATAGCATCTGGCTATCACATCACATGGCTGACATAACACTGTACAATATTGGTTATTTCTCACTAATGACTGATTGAGCCACTACAAGTTGAAAATCCATACAGGTGACATATGATGTGTACATCACATGCAGTGGGTACATACATGTGATTGGTCTAAACCAATCACATATTAATATCTCCAAACTCAAAATAAATACATATCTATCGCTATTGATTCATATCTAAGTGCATCTACAATGGCCCATATTGCACATATAACACAGCTATACCCATTCACTGAGTGCAGTGTCACAACTGATGAACATCAGGAACACACATGTGACATCATGGTTCATGGACAGATCCACCATACATGCATTATCACCAGTAGGACATCACAACATCAGCACACCACCCTCAATCACACCATTCCTAAATAGTGAATATGTACATAGGTCCTGACAACACACATCACTGATGCTCAACACATTGTTGGCACTGACAACACATCACAATACTACATAGGGCTGTCTCAGCAGTCAATATGCTACATTCATCTCACATCAACATATCATTAGTAATACAATACCCAATCATTTCCTCATCACCCACTTCATCTAGGCCAAGGCTAGCTGACATGTTCACACTTCATCAGATGTGCCCCCAAGTAACAATTGGGACATGATGTAGGGAGATGATAAGTTATGTAGCACTTAAGCAGCTAGGGCATTGGTAAACATGGAATTTATATTACACATTGTGAATGAAGGGGTCTGTCTAGGCATGTACCACCTCTAGTACAATCCCATTTTGTTTAAGGTTTCATCCCCAGAAGTCTAGCACTTAGAAAGGCATGATGTTTGCAATCAGACCATTTTAAAGCAACATTACAAATGAGTCTCCATAACAAACCTTCACATATCCAATAGATAGCAGGTTACCAATATATTGGGATACAACTGGCAAGCCATTAGTCCAGTCATACACAAGCCATATATGTGGTGGAAATGTCATTTCTGACTCACATGGAGTCTACACCATTACCATTATCAGATCACTATTGTCTCAATGAGAAAAGCAGTCACACTGTTGCATATAGAGCTGTGCCATACAGATGGGAGTGAACTGACATTTTAGAGCCACAAATGGCCACATGGCAAGGGATGGAGGAGTTAAAACTCAATGGGTAGTTGTTGAAAATGGCCTTTCTACAGGGTCACCCCCACACTTTTTGCCTTCCTCCTTCTCTTTTTCTGACCTCATTTTTGCTGGCTTTAGGACTCTGCGCACTTTGCCATTGCTAATCAGTGCTAAAGTGAAGATGCTCTCTCACTAAAACATGGTGAAATTGGCCCATACCCAATTGGCATAGCTAATTTACTTGTAAGTCCCTAGCAATGTGCACTACATGTGCTCGGGGCCTGTAACTTAAATACTGCTAGTGGGCCTGCAGCACTGGTTGTGTCACCCACATAAGTGGCCCTTAACCATGTCTTACGCCTGACACTGCAAGACCTGGGTGTGCAGTTTTACTGCCACTTCGAATTTGGCATTTAAAAGTGTTCTATATGTCCTGGTAATATAAAACTCCTAAATTCATTTTACACTGCAGTGAGGCCTGCTCCTTTCATAGGATAGCATTAGGGCTACCCTCATATACTGTTCAAGTGGAAGCTTCTGATCTGAAAGGAGTAACCAGGTCATATTTAGTATGGCCAGAATGGTAATAGAAAATCCTGCTCATTGGTGAAGTTGGATTTGATACTACTATTCTAGATATTCTACTTTTAGAAAGTGACCATTTCTCTACACTTACATCCTTCTGTGCCTTACAATTCATGTCTGGCTGGGTTAATTGATAGCTCCCTTGTTCATTTCACACATGCGACCCCAAACACAGGATGCTCAGTCACACCTGCAAACATCTGCATACTGAATGGGTCTTCCTGAGCTGGGAGGGCAGAGGGCCTTACACTTACATGTCAAAGGACAGTAGCCTGCCCCAACACAATGGCTTGCCAAACCCCATAATGGGACCCTGGCAGACAGGATGGAACTGAAACGGGATCTTGTGCACTTCTAAGCCACTCTTTGAAGTCTCCCCCACTTCAGAGGCACATTTGAGAATTTAAACAGGGCCTCTGACCCTACCAATTCAGAGACTTCTTGACAAGATACCTACTGGGAAATGAACTATGAACCAGAACCTGCAACCTGCTAAGAGAAGCTGCCTGGCTACCCAAAGGACTCAGCTGACTGCTTTGCTGAAAAGGACTGCTGCCTTGCTGTTGCCCTGCTGCCTTGCTGCCCTCTGGCTCTGCTGAGAAGTGTTCTCCAAGGGCTTAGATTGAGCTTGCCTCCATTTCCCTGAAGTCTCAGGGCCAAAAAGGCTTTACCTCTGCAAAATAACTCCTTGTGCTGTGAAAATCGACGCACAGCCTGCCAGAATCTTCGCGCAGCTTGCCCTGCAGTGAGAAAATCACTGCACGCCGAACCAGAACAACGCAGCCCGGCTCCTTGAGTCGAGATCAACGCAGCACCAGCGTTGCATAAGGAACTTCGACACATAGCCCACTGGATTGACGTATCGCCATCTCGGAATGACGCAGTCCGACTTCCTGTGAGAAGAATCGGCACAGCTCCTACTGTGCGACAGAAATTTCCACACATCGCCCACAGGATCGACGTAGCTCCTGTGACTTCATCCTGTACACCCAGGATTTCTCAGCATCGTCCCCGAGGCATCAAAATAAACAGCAACCTGAAGAGGATCCAAGCCTGTGTGCCGGAAATCGACGCAAAGTCCTTGCTGCGTAGAACAACATCAACACACAGTCTGTGTGCACCCAGAGAAACCAATGCACACCTCCCCATTTTCCACGCATTTCCTCCACTGTGGTCCTGTGCAGAGAATTTAGACGCAAACCAGGTATTTTGTGCTTGCAAGAGACACTTATTGCTTTTCAAGAATTAAAGACTTTATTGATCATTTCAAAGTGATATTTCAACTTGTACTGATCAAATCCTTATCATTTTGACTTTATTTTAACCAGAGAAATATTCTATGTTTTTCTGAGGCTGTGTGGTGTATTTTTGTAGTGTTCTACTGTGTTATTGCATGATTTATTGCACAAATACTTTACACATTGCCTTTTAAGCTAAGCCTGCCTGCTCAGTGCCAAGCCACCAGAGAGTGGGCATAGGATAATTTGGATTATGTGTGACTTACCCTGACTAGAGTGAGGGTCCTTCCTTGGACAGGGGGTAACATGACTGCCAACCAAAGACCCCATTTCTAACACTAGTATGTTACACAAGCTCAGACCCATAGTAAAGGCAGGATGGAGTCACACATGTGCCAATCTGATCAGACCATTTCCACAATGCAGGCATGGAGAATACTGGATATGGGAGAAGTACATCCACTGACAGCAAACCATCAAGACACATCTGCAACTAATGCTCAGGCCGGGTGGTTACTACCCATTACCCCGTAGTCTATTTTCATGTAGCATTAATCACATTTTTACTATAGCTACCGTAAGGCAGCTGAACCCACAAACTCTATGCAAGTCCCAGGTTACAGTCAGTACTCACCCCCATGTGGCTGCTGTGCAGCTCTCAAACGCCCACACATCTCAGGGTAGGCCACTGTCAATATGTGGTCCATTAGGGGGGTCACGGTCCGATGGGCACCCCTCCCCCGTTGGGAGGATAAACCCAACTGGGCCTCTGCAGTCTTCCGGGCCCAGCGTGTCAGCTCCCACTGCTTGTGACAATGGGTGCTTCGCCAGCTATGGACCCCTTGGGTCCTCACTTCTTTGGCTATGACATGCCAGATCCCTTTCTTCTGATGGGTGTCCACCTGCATAAATGAAACAAACAAAAGGAGAAAGTCATGTACATTGGTACCATACTAACAGGAGAGGCCTATACACTTCAGACTCACCAAGAGCCCACACATCATCCTCACTGCCAAGACGCCTTCACTTCATGCCCTCTACAGACATTTATACTCCCTCACTGGTACACTTACTCCATTCACAGACACATCCACCCCTATCACACATGACTATGGCATTAAGCTCACCTGTTCCTCCATATAGCTGTCCATACAGGGGTAGGACCCATTCGACAAGCTTCGCCCGCTCTTCTGGTGTGAAAGCTGGGGCACTATCCCCAGCAGAATGTGGCATGATGGCTTCCAGAGACAGTACACTGCAGCTCAGGTCATGGAGGTCTTGCTGGCAACAGTGCCAGGAGTCAAGTGAGCAAGGGTTCAGAAAATGGCAGTCACAGCCATCCGGTACAGGGCCGTCACTGCTGGTTGTCAGCGCCATTGGCCCCAATCCCCCATAGGCAGCAATGTTAACAAGTTGCATGGAGGTAGCGGCCGCTTACCGCCATGAGGACATATGCTGGCAGAGTTAGGTCACTTCCATCTGGCCAGTGCTGTAGGACAGGCGGCTGCCATTTTGAGTACATCTCCTGCATTGATGTGCAAATTTGTGTGCGCCATGTACATACTGGGACAAATTGGGGAATAACCCCATGTCGTGTCATCATAGTAGTGCTGACACATTTTGCATGAGTCCAAAAGGACTTACACGTTCAGCATTTTGCTGCAAGACTGGTGTCCAAAGCGCATCAGCTTGCTCATTTTTGTATATGTCTGCAGTGCTATGCATGTCCGACAGTGTTAGGTGTGTGCTAATTTTAAAATGTACAGCCTACATGTTTACAATCCTTTTCTCAAAGAACATTCTCTCCTCTCTAAATAGATTTGATGCCACGAGGAGAATGAGACAACCACCAGTGTACCATCCACTAGTTGACCCAGTAATCCTAGAGGACAGGCATATCATACAAACCTATTGTCTGAATTGTCAAAGCATCATGGATCTATTCACACAATTGGAGCCTGATCTGTTACCAGCTATACGCAATCTCTATTCGATCCCTTCCATAGTACAAGTCATGTCAGTTCTGCACTTTCTTGCCACAGGCTTCTTTCAGAATACAGTGGGTTTGGTAGCAGGGATGTCAGAGCCAGTGTTCAGTCTGGTTTTAAAGGCTATACTGTGTGCATTGTTGAAACACCTGGAAAGCTATGTCAGGTTCCCCCAATGTGCGGATTTGGCCTATGTGAAGGCAGACTTTTATGATATGGGACAAATCCCTCATTGACCTTATCCTCCTTGACCTTTTCTACAGCCTTCGACACCGTCTGTCACCACACCCTTCCCACACGCCTCTCGGACGCCGGAATTCGCCACAGAGCCCTGGACTGACTCACTTCCTTCCTCTCTGGAAGAACCCAAAGAGTCCGTCTCCGCTCGTTCCTGTCCAAGGCCACCAAGACCATTTGTGGAGTTCCTCACTCAGCCCCACCCTCTTCAATGTCCGCAAGGCTCCGCTTGCCAACATTGTCTGATCCCACAACCTCAACATCGTCTCCTATGCAGACAACACTCCCCTCATCCTCTCTCTCACGAAGGACCCTGCAACCGCTAAGAACAACCTCCACACCGGACTTCACGCCATTGCCAACTGGAAGAAAGAAAGCCACCTAAAGCTGAACTCGGAGAAGACCGAGCTCATCATCTTTGGCCCCAACAGATCAGCATGGGACGACTCCTGGTGGCCTGCCACTCTGGGGTTGGCTCCAACGCCCACCACCCACACACGCAACCTCGGCATCAAACTGGACTCTTCGCTCTCTATGACCCAGCAAGTCAACGCCATCTCATCCTCATGCTTCAACACCCTTCGCATGCTCCGCAAGACCTTCAGATGGATCTCCGTGGAAACCAGAAGAACGGTCACCCACGCCCTCATCAGCAGTAGGCTGAACAACGGCCAAGCTCCAGAAGAAACTCCAGTGCTTGCCTCAGAATGACTCATCCTCAACCTCCCTCACCACAAACACATCTCAGCCCACCTCAGAGACCTCCACTGGCTCCCAGTCAACAAAAGGATCGTCTTCAAGCTCCTGATCCACGCTCACAAAGCTCTCCACGACGCCAGACTGGCCTACCTCAACGAGCGTCTCAACTTCCAGATCCAAACATGCCAGCTCCGCTCCGCCAACCTCGCAACTGTCCACCACATACACGGTACAACAACCGACGGCAGATCCTTCTCCCACCTTGCCGCCAAAATCTGGAACTCCCTCCCCGTCAACCCACGTCTGACCCAGGACCTCCTGACCTTCAGGAAGAGCCTCAAGACCTGGCTCTTCGAGCAGTAGCACCCTTCCCCCAGCACCTTGACACCCTTCTGGGTGAGTAGCGCGCTTAACAAATCACTGATTGATTGATTGATTGAAGTGATAGGGGCTATTGATGACCTCCAAGTGCCAATGAACAGATGTATAGGAACAGGAAGAACTACAACTCCCTTAATGTTCTGCTGGTGTGGCTGGCAGACCAGTACATTTCTCAGGTCACAGCTGGATCTGTACATGACTCCTTCATTTTGAGGAACAGCAATGTCCCACACCTGATGGCACGACAACACACAGAGAGGGTCTGGCTCCATAAAAATGTGCTCCACTGTAGTTCATTCTGTCATCATATTCTTCCATGTCGCTGTACCTGTTGTGTCAATTGTCATACTTTTTATGGCACTGGTGACTCTGGCTATCCTAACCCTCGCTTGTTTCTGACACCTGTGAGTTACTCTACCATGGATGGGGAAGTCTGTTTCAATTAGGTCCATGGGAGAACAAGGCATGTAATAGAAAGGGCATTTGGCCTCCTGAAAGCCAGATTCAGGTGTCTGGACCTATCTGGAGGTACCCTCCTCTTCTCCCCCCAAAGGCAATGCCAGATAGTAGTAGCCTGCTGCAAGCTCCCCAATCTAGCTTTGAGACACCAGATACCATTGCTAGCTGATGAGGGTGAGGCAGCTGATCCAGTGGCTGGTAATGCTGGCATGGCAAATGATGAGGCAGCAGAGAAGGAAGGTGCAGCTGACTCTGAGACGGACCTCATCAATCAGTGCTTCCAGTGACATACAGGTATGTTGATTTGAGTTTGGCAAGTGTTGAATGTCTACAAGATATGCTGACAGTAGTCCTCCAAAACCGACTCATCAGTGGTGGTCTAATGTGGTCGTGTCCCTATGTGTGTGTTGGGGAAGCAGACTGTTGGTAAGTGATGTTCACAGTTTCTTATAGCTAACAAGTGTACCCACTGAAATGTCCATGATGTTAATCTCCTATGTACGGACCAGTAATGAGCAATGAGTGCAGTAATTTCCTGTAGTCATGTCATTCCACCTACTGAATGTGTTATGAATACACGTACTTCTGCTACCTTTGGCTTGGGCTTTCATAGTCACTAACCATTGCTAGATGATTAGAGAACTGAGAGCTGTAAATGGCAGATGCTAGCTACTTTTCTGCATGATGAATATTCGGTATCTGGCGTTCTATAGGTAATCTCTGGAAGACCCTGGTTAGGTGGTACTCTACACTGGGGAGGACCTCTATATGCTGCATTTGTGCTTTGTGTGGCTCTATGCCTTCCATCCTGATGGTACTCTCTTTAATTGTCTTATTCCAGGTTTGCATGCTGACTATACTCTTATGTGGCTTAGGATTGTGGACTGTCTGACATGTATCCTGGAACATATCTCTGGTAATGTGTCACCTGCTGAGGGTGCCTCTCTCTCTGGTCCATTATTCTGCCTGTTGGATGAAAGTGTGCAGGGCTTCTATTCTGCTGGCTACCGCTGATGGGTGTGATGATATGTTGCTAGCAGTAGGGGCCTGCTGGTGGGTGGAGAAGCATGCAGGGTGGTGTTGATATCCCTCAGCACCCCTGCAATGGAGGCCATGGTGGCATTGTGTGCCTGCCACTGCTGCATGACCTCCTGGTATTAATCCCTCTTCAGCCTTTGGTTTTCCCCTAACATGGTTATGATTGGGCCCATCCTGTCCCAGGACTGTTGGTATACTCCCAGGACTTGGGAGATGGTAGCCTGGTCAGTAGAGTCCCTTGAGGGCCCCATCCTCTGACCCACAGCTTCCCTCCCACACCACCTGACCCCGTGTGCCCATGCCTCTGGAATTGTGTGCCCACTCACAGTCTTCGCAAGACCTTCATTGTCTGGGGTGTGAGGGCTTGACTCAGGTCCCTGTACTGTGGGGCATACAATAGTTTGATCTTTCTTTGGGACCCAGGTTTGGGGACGATGGGTAGGCTGTGATGTTTATGCCACAGGGTTTGGGGGGATTTTTGTGAGGTAGGGAGTGGTAGACTGACCAGGTGTCCCAGATGAGCCAGGTAGGTCATCAGTGTCCAGACATCCAGGTGTATTATCCTCACTGGGGCCTTCATCCTGTGATATGATGGCAGTCTCTGGTATAGTCTTCATAGTGGCACTGGCAGGGGTACTGTGGATGGAGTGAGAGTGGGAGTTACATATTGAAGATGCGTTAGGTTCACTCTTCTCATATGCATACAGTGACTTGACATGATTCACACCAATGAAAATGACAGTTGCTGCACTGTATTCCATTGGTGTTAGGTAGTGGTGTGTGGCATGTGTTCCATACTCCTTTTAGGTATGTGTCAATCAGGTTTAGTACACCTGGCTGTGTGGATGGGTACTTGTACTGACTGATAATTCACATGACTGTTCTGCACTGTTAACTAGTGACAATTCAGCCCTGGTAGTTGTGAGTGATAGAAGGCTGGAAATAGCTGCATGGTGTCCCAGTGGGTGAAGGGTATGGGAGTATGCAAGGTTAAACCAGCTGTCTGTGCCTTCTGTGTATGTGCATGGAGTCTGCCATCCGGCATTCCATACCATGGTGGCTAACTTTCTGCATTGTGGATCCTGAATAGTAGCCAATTGGATTGACCACAGTGCTGCAGCTGTGTTTAGCCTTGTTTGGCATTGTGTTGTTCCACTGCATTGCCATCATTGCCATGTAGTGGTCCTCTGTCATTACATCTAGTTAGTATGGCTAGTCCAAAAGGCATTCATGCAAGGGATGGGATGTGTTGTGCACATTCTAGGTATTCAGATAGATGGGCTTGTGCATTGTGGGAGTTGTAGTGTTAGTTTTAGGCCATGCTAGGTGTGCCTTTGCCCAGGGCTCTGTGGGCATTTGGGCTGGGTGAAGGTGTGACATGCAGGTGAGGGGCATTTGGTGAATAGGTGGTATGTGTAGTGAGACAGGCAGAACATTGGGGAGTATTAGGGTGGTGAGGAGCATGCAGTACTATACAGTTGTGTGATATGGAGTTTGTGTGCACTTACCAGAGTCCAATCCACCAGGTATTCCAGTCAGGCCCTTGGATCCGCCAGGTATTTCTCCCAAGATGTAAAGTGTGGGGGAGGAGGCGGGGCCCCACCGTCAGTCTTGTGCACGGTGATCTGGTATTGTGAAGCCATGGAACATACCTTCCCCCATAGGTCGTTCCACCTCTCCCTGATGTCCTCTCTTGTGCGTGAATGGCTGCCTACTGAGTTGATCCTGTCGACTATTCTCTGCCACAACTCCATTTTCCTGGCAATCAAGGTTTGCTGGACCTGTGCTCCAAACAGTTGTGGCTCTACTCTGATGATTTCATCCACGTGACCCTCAATTTGTCATCTGTGAACCGTGGATGCTTTTATGGTGACATGGTGGTGGTTGTGTTGTGGGGGGGGTTGTGTCTGTAAGGGTGCAATATAGGGTGATTGATGGGGTATGGGTGGTGCTTAGTGGGTGTTCGAGGCTGGGATGTGTATCTGTGCTTATTGTGTAACGGTGCTATATGTGTGTATTTGCCTGCTCTCTTTGTATGTGTAAGTCAATTTTGTGGAAAAGGATTGTTGGTTGTTTGGGAGTGTGGTATATAGTGGTACGAGTAGGTGTGCCAGGTGTGTGTATGTGTGTCAGGTGTTGGATATTCAAACTATCCAATGAGGTGTTGTGTTCTGACAGTGGTGGATTCACATGCCAATGTTTTTCCACCGTGAAAGAACCGATGTGCTGATTTGTGGCTCATAATCTGGTGGGTGGAATAGTGTTGGCGTGGCTGGACTGGTTGTGGAACTGCCTCTTTTCCGCCCTCCATTGTTATGGCGGTTTCAGATTAGTGACCGTTTGTTGGCAGTCTTAATGGTGTAAGTCATAATGCGGTTGTCAGATTGCCGCCAACATGGCGGTGTTTTGGCTGCCACCACCGCAGCGGTCTTCTGAAAAGACTTCTAAAGTCGTAATGAAGCCCTGTGGGTCCAGCGACCACAGGACACAATCTTATCTATATGACAGAATACATATAGGGGGTCATTATGTCCCTGGCGGAAGGCGGAGAAGCGGCGGTTACCACCATGGCCGGTTCTCCGTTCCGCCCACCGGGCTGGAGACCTGGGTCTCCAGCCCGGTGGCCGTCAATATACCGCCGGCGGTATTTTGACCCGGCTTACCGCCGTGGATTTCCTGCGGTTGGAACCGCCATGAAATCTATGGCTGTAAGCACTATCAGTGCCAGGGAACTCCTTCCCTGGCACTGATAGGGGTCTCCCCCACCCCACGCCGACTCCCTCCCCTACACCCCCCACCACCCCTGCCACCCCCCAAAGGTGGCAGGGCCTCCCTCCCCACCCCGACCTCCAACATCACAGAACTCACACACACACGCAGGCACCACCAACACACACACGCACACACACCAACACACATGCCTACATCCACACACACAGTCAGACACGCACACCCACATACAAACATACACGCACACATCCATACAGACATACCCACAGACATACACGCACTCATTCCCAAAACACACAACACCCCGCAAGCATACACGCACTTACACACCCACTCTACATACACAGACGCACACCCCCATGCACCCACACAACACACAACACCCCCCATCACCTCCCCTAACGGACGATCAACTTACCTGTTCCGTCGATCCTCCGGGAGGGGAGGGGAGCCATGGAGGCTGCTCCGCCGACACCACACCCCAAACAGAACACTGCCTTGCCGAATCACAAGACGTGATTCGGTGGCCATGTTCTGTTGGCGTGGCGGTGAAGGTGGTGCAACCTCCACTTCCCCGCCGCCTGCCAGTATGGCTGTTGGCAGCTCTCTGTCAGAAAAAGGACAGAGAGCAGCCAACAGTCATAATACCCGAGCGGCAAACCGCCACTACTGGCGGTCTTCCGCACAGCGGTCCCTCAGCGGTCTTGTAAAAAGACCGCCGAGGTTGTAATGACCACCATAGTGTACAGCCAGTTAGTGTACTCACTGTAGTTCCATAACCATTGAAACCATTTTGGACTGAAGACAGTCCACAAAGATGAACATTTTCAAGCATCTTGGCGTGTTTTTAGTTTCAAAACTGAATTTTTCTCATTCATTCATGAAAAAAGGACATCCACAGGCAACATGTTTTCTTCCAAAAAGAACTTCCTCAAGGCTGTAAATAATACAAACCTACGTGAAAATATATATAAAATACAATTCTACAAATGGAAATGCAACATGGATCACAATGACAACCAATATATCAGTCTATATCTACAATCTAATATTCCAAAAATATGACTAATTTCAAGACATCCAATTTTTGTGATTTAGACTCCTCAGCCCCTGACACATTCACAATGATAATCACACTTGTTACTGGTATGATAGGAGCTAGCAGGGTAATTAAAGTTTGCCTAGACACATAACATTGCACAGTGGAAATATCACTATTCATCTGTAGGAGTTACAAGAGTGTTAAAATGAAAACATGATATAATATAACTAAGGGCAATAGCGACCTCTTCTTATAAACAGCACTGTAACACATTCTAACCAATATACGTATAGCTTCTTTTACAGAAACTGCAAGATGATATTCAATGTTGATTATTTCATCCATACATTCTTTACTAGAACTTCTATCTAAATGGTGTAACCAAATTATTATAATTCAAATAAATATATACAGGAAACGGGTGGTAAATTGAAAATTTATGTTTATGATCAAAGGTGTGTAGATGGTGATGTGTTAATTATGGCATGATAGCCATGACACAATCCATAATGAAAGAACTAAAAATAATAAAAATGAAGTCTTCTCATCAGTAAGGAGAATCTTAATAATCTATGTGTCAAACAATTCTACCTATAGATAAATTAGGCATTTTATATCAATTCCTAGGAATAATATACATTGGTTTTACTCTGCGTACGTTTTATTCCACTATCATAGACAAAGATATATACTATAGCATACTGATGAGAGTAACTAGTAGTTGGTGGCCATTATGTAATTCCTAGTAGGTATCTGAGCTACAATAGTGTCAGCATATTTGCTGCATAGTTTTATAGTAACTTAGTGACAGATTCTGGTTTTTGCATTGAACGGATGCCCTTAATAGCATAATCGCACATGAAACAAATGTTTATGTTTATTACTGCTATGTTGGATTGTGACGTGTTCTTGTTTATCTATGCATTTACAGTCAGTAACGCACGACAATAATGTGTGTAAAATGAGGAATTACAAATGCTATACATATCCATTAGTCCCTTATCATATGATCATGTTGTGAGATAAGCTGCAAGTCAACATATTACAATGGTCCACCCCGTCTTGACAAGTCAAGTTCACATATTGGTTCTGCTAAACCAGAGAATATATTTCAGAATCGTGAACATTTCTATATTGATTAAAACACAAATTTGAAATATTTGTGCCAAGCTAAGTCAATTGTCTCAACTTACTGCTATAAAAACATGTTTTTTTGGACATGTTTTTATTAAATAAAAGTATAGCACAAAACATGGCAATATATCACATTCTGATTGTGGAACATGTAGAAGTAGAAGACGGTAATCACTCTGTAAAAAAGGTGCCATAGATCATCCTATCTTCACCACAATCGACATCTTATTAGCATCAATCACTAAGGAAGAGACATTGCAACAACAGTCAGGCGTATCCTATGTCCCAGGATGCACATATTTTTACAGTAAACAAACTGTAAATCTAAAACAAAATAACTAAGCAGCAGCAGCAGCAGGTCTCTAGTACAGCAGGTGAAAGTTGTATCAAATAAATGGGGTAATAGAGGACAAAAGGGTGATATGGGAGGGCAAGTGAAGCAACAATCACCAATCACAATCCTCCTAACAGTGAGACCTGACAATCCACCCCCACATGCATGTGTGTACACTTCCGGGGACTTCCCATGGGAGGAATCCCTCTACGCATCTGCAACTGGTTCTGCACCCCCCCAAATCCCTGGCAGCCATGGAAAACGAACTCTCCAGGGGACCCTGCTGCAAAATCTCACTCAACAACTCCAAGTCCTGGGTAGCAATCTCATCAGTGCACACTGCTCGTATCATTTCTCCTCTGCCACTTTCACTGCCATCCATTATTGGATTGATGGTGGGCCGTATTCTGCCCAGTGGATTTCTACACGTCACTTGACTAGCACCAGTCCCAGAAAGGCAAATCTGTACCTCATCTGTGCCCCACTCTTTGGGGCCAGGAGTTCCCCATCAGACAGTGTGCCACCAAAGTGTCCCTTTTCTGTAAGAACAGGTTTAAGCTGTAATACGATATTGAAGTTTTGCAAATTTGGGTGGTACAATTAAATTTGGCTAACATTCTATTAAAAGCTACCATATTAGATTTATTCCGATATAGGATATGGGCACAATGTTATCTAAGCCCATCACACATCATGTTTGTTCAGCAAAGGCTTATTAAATCTACTGAAGCAGAGAGCAAATCTCAGTAATCTCCATGTAATATGCAACTGTGTATATCAACACTAGTCATTGGTCTATCCTCACAGCAGTTGTAACATGGTTTCTTTGTAAAATCATACTATGGTAGTTATCGACTATGAGTGGCTGCCATGTTAGGTATACAGTAGCATAACTTATGCCCCCAGCATCATTTAAGTTTCAGTTAGTGAACATGCTAAGTGACCAATTGCACAATCTTGTGTCATTTGAATTCACATATTAAAACAGTGTGGTTAGTATCAAATCAAAACTGCCTGAAATGGTCAGTGTATTGGGTGTACTCCAGCACAACACACACATAGGTTGCCATTTAAGTTCTATAGTAGTATTAGACGACCAAAGCCATCTCAAAAAACATCACTCAGTAGTATGCATTGCTTGTACAGGATGGTAGTCATATTAGACTTCTAAAAGTATATATAGAATGCAGTAAATTGCAGCAACTTTTGAATGATTTAACAGCCCAGATGCCACCAGAAAGACAGATGAGCTGCAAGAGGTGAAATACATTTCTACTTCTACTCCTCCCCTAAATAGTTTCAGGATTAAACTGGACAGATAACCCGAAATATCTTCTAGGTACAGGTTAGTGGATGGGTGTAGAGATTAAATCACAGGGTGTCCCATGTCCTTCATAACCATGGGTACATCATGCCACACCAACCAGGCCCTGAATCACCATCCCAAGTAAAAAACACAAATAACTCAAGTTCTCTGCAAAATTAACTACAAAATAGAGAAGAAACTTGTGTAGTCTTTCTTCAACCTAGCACCTGCAGGGGTGTAACAAAGGCCCTGCATCCTCCTCAGTGCGGAGGCCCCGAGCTCCAGGCCCCCTCAGCACAGCACATGGCCTGAGTGAGTCAACAGGGGGCCCCCTCCATGTTCTGTGCAGGGGGGGCCCTTCTAGGTTTTGTTATGCTCCAGAGGACCTGTATGACATCTCACCGCCTGTATTTAGGCAGGCAGGTGGCGTTTTTTTACTGTGGGTGACTGGGGCATTTCCTCTCTGGGACTGAGGTTTTCCTGTTTTCAGCAACTTTATCAATAAGGTTGAGACATAGAATATGTGACTGATAAGTTAGGAATTTGTGGAAGCAGTTTCTGTGCCTTAGTCCTGCTCTGGGTACAGATGTGGAGCTTGGAGGAATGGCAGTGGTCCCTTGGGAACGAGCCGAAGCACACCTCTCTCTTCTTCATGAATAATCCCTCTCAAATCCCACTTCTCAAAACTCCACATACCACTAAACACTCACCTTCGCTTCCCCTCCCTTTTCTTTCCCCAGTTGCAGTGTGTGACCTTCCTTTTTGTTTCTCATGGAGGGTTAAAAGTGGCCAGCTAGATGTCCACTTGACTTGACTCCACTTGGCATCTCAACTCCTAGTCAAGGAATGAGGACAGGTATGCTGTCCATCTCGCTGGCCGGGGAGGCAGAAATAGCCAATCGCTGCATTGTGTCACTGCATCGCATCTCTCAGCTAATTCAGATGCTGCTCCCATGCTGTCACAGAGCATAAGAGCATCACCAGGATTGGCTTGAGCAGGCAGGCTCCCCACTCATTAGGAGATCGGGGTTGAAGCTTTGGTCAACCCCCACTCAGTAATGTGTAGCTGGAGAGAAGCCTCTAGTGTGCATTTCAGGCTGATCAGAGAAAGTCAGGCATCCAACCCGTCATGCACACTTTGTAGACCCAGGTGTCATGCAGTCGCAGCCACTCTATGTATGTGTGTGTGTTAGTGTTTATCAAATTGAAGCCTCACCCATTCAGAGCTGCCAACAATTGCTTGCCTGCCACAGGCACGTGCAGAATAAAATATTCATTTAAAATGTTTTGAATTCTTTATTTATTCAGTGAATATTCACATGTAATAGTGGGACTGAGGGTGCCAAAATATGAGTGCAGCAACACCCAGTGCCCTAAAGCAGGAACCACCCTTGGTAGTCAGGCAAGCTTTTGTCTAGTAGAAAAAAGGTTTCATTACTCGCTTCCAGTATTAGCCAAGTCTCATTGCCATTTGTGTTCTAACAGGGGGAACATGCAATAAATATGTTTCCTCTTTCGTGTTGTACTTCTTCTACCTTCCTCCCTCACCCCACACCATATTCAGAACATGCAGTACACATTTTACCAACTCCTCAAAAGCAGCTTTAACACTAGCAGAAGGGGTTCCCTATATAGTAAGCAGACATAATACATTTTGAGTTACTTTAAATAAGGTTTTGTAACAATTATTAATAATTATTGATGAAATACATAAATGTCCAGTGTGCCAGACAATGTGCAAAAACATATACATTTATTGCAGAGTTTAACAGATTTTACTAATACATCAATGCTTCACTCTCAAATTTCAGCTAGTACAACAAACAAATGTGGCAAGTACGTCAACATTTTGGGTGTATTGTAGATGCAAAGCAATCATATGTTCCTTCTTAGGCCACTTCTCAAGACCTCTCTGATGGCTTTGTTTCTCAGAGTGTAGGTTATTTGGTTAAGCATTGGAGTAGCTGTGGTATACAATAGATAAGAGACTTTGCTTAGGCTGACGGAGTTTCCTGCCTTTGGTATGGAGTATGTGGTAATCGATGTGCTAAAGAAGGCGAGGACCACTACTAGATGTGAGCTGCAAGTGGAGAAAGCCTTTTCTCTTCCTAGAGCTTGAGGGATCTTCAGTATGGTAAAAAAAGATAGTTTTGAAAATGATGCTCTTCATCCAATACCAACCCACTTCTCCATAAGCCACTGAGCCACATTACAAAGAGTATTCTATCCTGGATGAGTGCATATCTGAGAAGCCCAAGCCCACCCATAAAGAGTATGTGAAATGCCTTTAAAAGGAGTTAATGATTGGAAGAATGTAAAACTGATGCAGGAAAGTCATAAGTGTGGATACAACAGACTTGACAATACAATGTGAGAGAGGAAGGAGGCTTCCACATTTTAAAATAAAAAGAACACTAACCATATTTCTACTTACCGAGCACCTAGTGATAGTTACCTCCAGAGATATTGTTAGACCACACAGCCTTAGGGTGGTCACCACCAACTTTTTGCCTACCTCCCTTAACTTTTTGACTCTGTTGTTGCTGGGTTTTAGGACTCTGTGCACTTTGCCACTGCTAATCAGTGCTAAAGTGCATATGCTCTCTCCCTTAAAGCATGATAATATTGTCTCATACCCAATTGGCATATTTAAGTTACTTGTAAGTCCCTAGTACAGTGCATTACATGAGCCCAGTGCCTGTAAATTAAATGCTTCTAGTGGGCCTGAAGCACTGATGTGCCACCCACATATCAGTCATCCCTAAGGTAGGCCCTGGGTAACCCCAAGGGCAAGGCGCTGTGTAGGTAAAAGGCAGGACATATCTCTGTGTGTTTTAAATGTCCTGGTAGGGGAAAACTCCTAAATTAATTTTCCACTGCTGTGAGGGGCCTGCTCCTTTCATAAGCTAACATTAGGGCTACCCTTATATACTGTTTGAGTGGTAGATTCTGATCAGAAAGAGATAAACAAATCATGTTTCGGAAGGTCAGAATGGTAATACCAAATCCTGCTTACTAGTGAAGTTGGGTTTTAGATTACTATTTTAGAAATGCTACTTTTAGAAAGTGAGCATTTCGCTCCACTTAAAATCCTTCTGGGCCTTACAGCTTGTCTCTAATCCATGTCTGGGCTGGGCTGAATGACAGCTCCCCTGTTCATTTCACCCAGACAACCACAAACACAGGATGCTCAGTCAAACCTGAACACATCTGCATACCTAATGGGTCTTTCTGGGCTGGAAGGAAAGAATGCCTGACACTTACATTTCAAAGGACAGTAGCCTGCCCTCACACAATCAATCAATCAATCAGGAATCTGTAAAGCGCACTACTCAACCGTTAGTATCTCAAGGTTCTGGGGGGTGCAGGGGGGGGAGGTGCTGCTACTGCTTGAACAGCCAGGTCTTGAGAAGTTTCCTAAAGGTAAGAAGATCTTTGCTCTGGTGCAGGTGGGTGTGAAGAGTATTCCACGTTTTGGCGGCAAGGTGCGAGAACGATCCACCGCCGTTTGTAGTTCTGTGGACGCGTGGGATGGTTGGGAGGTCAGCGGAGTGGAGATACCAGGTGGGGGTGTAGAAGGAGAGCCGTCTGTTTAGGTATTCTGGTCCGGTGTTGTGCAGTGCTTTGTGATCATGGGTGAGGAGTTTGAAGGTGATTTTCTTGTTGACTGGGAGCCAGTGCAGGTTTCTCAGGTGGTCTGTGATGTGGCAGTGGTGGGGAATGTCCAGGATGCGGCTTGCTGAGGTGTTCTGGATGCGTTGCAGCATCTTCTGAAGTTTGGCAGTGGTTCCTGCGTAGAGGGCATGGACTGCCAAGCCCCCTACTGGGACCCTGGTAGACAGGGTTGTACTGAAAGGGGACCTTGTGCACTTCAAAATCACTCTTTGAAGTCTCCCCCACTTCAAAGGCATGTTTGGGTATATAAACTGGGTGCCTGACCCCACCAACTCAGACACTTCCTTGGACAGACACTTTGAACCAGATCCTGCAACCTACCAAGAGGAGCTGCCTGGCTGCTCAAAGGACTCACCTGGCCTGCTTTGCTGTGAAGAACTGCTGCCTTGCTGTTGCCCTGCTGCCTTGCTGGCCTCTGGCTCTGCTGAGAAGTGCTCTCCAAGTACTTTGAAGTCTCAGGGACAAAAAGACTACAAGGAAACTACTTGTCTGGTGAAAATCGACGTACAGCCTGCCGGAATTGACGCACAGCCTGCCCAGTGGTGAAAGAATCACCACATCAATGACCCAGAATGACACAGCCTGGCTCCCTGAGTGGAGATCAATGCAGCACCAGCATTGCAACTAGAACTTCGAAACCCAGCCCACTGGATCGACATATCTCCGAGTCAGAACAACGCAGCCCAACTTCCTGTGGGAGGAATCGACACAGCTCCTGCCATGCGACAGAAACTCCAACGCATCGCCCACCAGATCGACGCAGCACCTTTGACTTTGTCCTGTGTGCCCAGGATTTCCATGCATCATCCCTGGGTGTCAAAAGACCGCTCATCGCAGAGAGGATTCAAGCCTGCGTACCGGAATTCGCCCCTGAGCCAACTGGGGAGGCCATTGCCACCCTGGGTAACCTGCCTGAGCTTGCAGGCTGGCAAGTTGAGGGTGGCTCAACCAGGGAGGAATTCTGCGAAGCTCACCACTCTTAAGAATTTGAGGCGACAGGCTGCAGCCCAGGCAGCAGGTGAAGGCTCTGGTGATCACCATATCTATTGGGAGAATGATCTCCTTTGCAGTGAGCCTAAGCTGCCAGAAGCTGGGGCAGCACGTGTGCTGGTGGTCCCCCAGTGCTACCAGGCCTTCCTGCTAGGTTTGGCTCACAACATCCACCTGGCAGGACATTTGAGGCAAGACAAGACCTTCGCCAGGATTGTCACCCACTTTTATTGGCCCCAAATGCGGGTGGCCTCAGATGCTTTCTGTAGGTCCTGACCAACCTGCCAGGCTAGTGGGAAGACAGGGAAAAGGCTCAAGGCCCCCTTGATCCCACTCCTCATTGTTAGCACCCCCTTTCAAAGGGTGGACATCAACTTTATTGGTCCCTTGGATTCCCAAACTGCCCTAGGCAACAGGTTTATCCTGGTTTTGGTGGACCATGACATCAGCTATCCAGAGGCGATCCCTCAAAGGACTGTGACTGCACTGGTGGTGACCAGAGCTCTTATGGCGATATTTACCCAGGTGGGATTCCCAAAAGAGGTTGTGTCTTACAGAGGCACAAAACGTCATGTCTGTGTGCAAGAAGCCCATGTGGGATGCGTGTGAGGTGACCACCCCTTACCATCTTTAATCCAATGGGCTTGTGGAAAGGTTCAACAAGACCCTAAAAGGCATAATCACAGGCCTATCTGAGGCCATGAGGCATAAGTGGGACGTCCTCTTGCCATGCCTTCTCTTTGCTTATAGAGAGGGGGCCCAGAAAGGGGTGGGGTTCATCCCCTTTGAACTTCTCTATGGGTACCTTGTCAGGGGACCCCTAAGCATAGTGAAAGAGGGGTGGGAGAAAACTCCCAGGAAACCCCTGAGGATGTGGTCAGTTACATGCTGGCCCTCTGCAAGTAGATGCACAGGTTCTGGAAACAGGTCAAGAGCAACTTCGAGGCCATTCAAGAGGTGATGAAGCAATGGAATGAATTTCAAAGCAAATCGGTCACAGGGTCAGCGCACATTTGGTTGTTGGTGCAGGTTCTAGAGGACCAGTCTCCCTCCTCCATCTGCAACCCATTAGTGTTCAACGCCTTCCCAAAATTGGTTTAGATTGGAGGAGGAATAATACGTTTCCCAGTACCCAACATCTTCACCTCATATGATTAGATTGGATTGGGAATAGTAAATGTCACCCATTTTACTATCAAGCACCTTTGTTAAAATGCTTTAGAATGGAGTGGGAATAGTAAATATTACCTCTTTAGTGTCTTCCCCCAATATGGTTAGATTTGAGTGGGAGGAGTAAATATCACCCCTTTCGTGATTTATTTTGTTTGGCTACTTTAGTGACAGGGATACATGCTAGTGCTATCATTTGTTTTTTATTTTCAAATACATATTGGCTGTTTGGAGGTATCTCCCTATATTTTGATTGAAATGAAAGTAACAGCATTGAATGGCTTTGGGGGGTAGATTTTTAAAGTGGGTTGAATTATGGCTTACTCAAAGTCCATGATTATGTTTTGGGAGTAGTAGCTATTCGTTTTATGTTTTATATTAAGAGGCCATACTAAGTGTTGTTTTGTTTCTTTGGTAGTAGGGCATATGTAAAAGGTATATTTGTACTATGATATTCACAATGTATGGTGTATATCTGAGTGAGTGAATTAGAAAACATTTTGAAAGTTCGATCTATCATCCAGGTTTGACATTGTCTAAGTTTTTTTTAAGTTGTCTGCTGTAGAGAATATTTGAATTTGCTTCTCATTATTTAGGTTGTCGTATAAAAGGAAAGGTTTCTTGTTATGTTTCATGGTTAAATGTTCACGTATGTCTAAGTCTTGGTGTCTTGGTATCTTCTAGGGGCAGGTGAGCTAGCATTAATGGCTTTTTTAGTTTGTGCAATTAAATGTTTTAAAGTGGGTATAGGTAGTAGTTGGCCCGTTATGTGTTTGGGAATTTAGGCAGTACATATTTTAAGATTTTGCTTAAGTGTTCCTGGGAGCCGATGCTTCCCTCTATCCTGCAATATCTCCCTTACTTCTATTTTTGTCATGTTTGGGGTGGCTGTGGTCTCCTACATGAATTACAACATAATCGTTTGTAGTTGCCCTCCATAAGCATGTATTAGAACAATATTTAGTACATTTCCAGTTTCTATTTTATGAAGTTGCACTTTCATGGTTGTAGGTGTAGCCCATCTGATTTAGTAACTGCATTCCTCTCTGTTAAGTGATACATTTGATGGCCTCTGTCATTGTCTATGAAAAAAGTTACAAAGTATAAATATATATTATACTTGAATGTTTGCACGTTTGTTTTTAACGTAAAAAAATGCAACTACTTTTATTTTGAATGCTTACATGTATGTTCTGTTTAGGTGTTTCACACAATTTTGTGGCTTTTCTGCTGGGTGGATGTTCGAATAAAAAGCAGGTCCTTTACTTTCTGTTGTAAAGAAAAAAACGTAAGCTTCAATTAAATGTTAATTTGTTAGCAGTTTGTAGAGGCTGAGGTCATTAGCTCTCTTTTTCCTTGCTATTTGGGTGCTGTGAGTATTCTAATGAGGGTACTTTGTTTCCTGTTGTAAGAAAAAAACATGTTTCATTAAGTGTTAATTTGTTGGTAGTTTGTAGAGGCTGAGGTCGTTAGGTTTATCTTTGCTTGCTATTTGGGTGAGTTTATACATTTTGATAATTTATATATACTTTTTCATCTTTTTGCTGGTTTGTGATAGCTGTTATTTTCTGGCAGTTTATCGATTTTCAAGTTGTAGATTTTTTCTTTTAGGAAATCTATATAAAGAGATAGAAGTTGTAGAGTGTGTTAATATTTATTTGCTATTTTACATATTTGTTGTTTAATAAGAGTTACCTTTTAGTTGGTTAAAGTTAAATAGTTGTTGAGGTGTATTTATTTGTTCTTTAATGGTCAGATGAGAGAATCTGTTCAAGTTTCCTTGTGCTTCAAAAAATGTAGTTGTTTAAATTAGTGTGCCTATTATACTGGTGATTTAATTGCTTGTTTAATTTTATTGGTTAAAGTTGTTTATAATTGTATTTCATTTACTGGTTTAGTTTAGTTTGAATTTGTTTTCAGTTGAGTCTTCCTATGGTAAACACCAATTTAGGTTTTATTTGTGATATAGGATACATAGCTTGATACTTTTGGGAATACATTTGTTTATAGCTAAATTTATTAATATTTAGGTTGGTGTTTAATGTTTATAGTTAACGCTAGATTTTGGGGGATTGTATTGTTCTTATTTTTGTTATATATATTTTTGGGGAGAAAGGCAAATATTTTGTTGATGTCATACATTTTTATTTAATTTAAATATGTGTATAACACATTTTGTTTTTTTAAGTTATTGTTAAATATAAAAAGTATTTTTTCTCGTTAGTATTTCATTATCTTGGTGATACTATTGTAGTCAATATTGTGTTAATCAATATTTTTGATTAATTATATGTTTATTTAGCATTAACAATATTTTTGTTTCTGTTATTTTAGTTTTTTCAATATAGATACAAATTGATATTGTAACAATGATATTTGTTTTCTTGACATTTTGGAGTTTTATGGTTAAGTATTGGAAGTCAATATTTTTGTTATTGTTATTTAATTTTCTGATATTTTGATGTTTCAATACAGAATGCACCAATATTATGACAGTGATTCATTAAGGTTAAGCACATTATAGTGCATGCCACATGAACAAGATGGTATAGTGGTCTATTTATTGTCGCTTAACCTCAGATGAAAGATACAAAAATTACAGTCTGGAGAATTCACAGTGAGGTGGGTAAAGAGGTCAGCACCAAGTTAAATAGGTTGTGGAGGTGTCATGGCTTCAAGAAGGATAAAGTGGTTGGAGTGTCTCTAAAGAGGGTAAGGTCAAAGAAGCATAACTAGGAGGCATGGACAGAGCAAATATTGGTGTGGCTTACTGTAGGAAAATACCCTTTTTTTGACATGTTACCTACAATTTCTGCCTGATGTCAGTGTGGTTGACTGTGTCACTTGCATCCTGCTAACCAAGACCCCAGTGCTTCTGCCCTATCTCCTCTAAATTTTGTCACTGCATAATGGTAACCCAGTATTTCATCCCACATTGGTACCCTTTTCACTGCCACTTATACCACACTAGGTCACTTATAAGTCACCCATATACCAGGCCTCCCAACCCTGAAGCCTAGGTGCAAACTACCTGTGTGTGAGGGCACCCCTGCACTAGCAGAGATGCCCCCACATCATCCAGGACCATTTTCACAGACTTCATGAATGCAGGGATGACATTTTACGCATACACTATACATAGTTCACTACCTATCTATACTTCACAATGGTAACTCCAAATATGGCCATGTTTGGTATCAAACATGTTGGAAACACACCCCAATGCTTTTGCAAGTATTGGTTGTATGATTCCATGCACTCTGGGGACTCATTGGAGGACCCCCAATACTGTCATTACAGCTTTCTGAGGTTTTCCAGGCAGCTCCAGCTGCTGCCACCTCACAGACAGGTGTCTGTCCTCCTGTTGCTTGAGCAGCTCAAGCCCAGGAAGGCAGAACAAAGGATTTCCTTTGCGAGAGGGATGCTACACCCTCTCCCTTTGGAAATAGAAGTTACAGGCATGGGAGGGGTAGCCTCCCAGACCCTCTGGAAATGCTTTGAAGGGCACAGATGGTACCCTGCTTGCATAATCCAGTCTACACCGGTTCAGGGACTTCCCTGCTCTGGTGCGAAATTGGACAAAGGAAAGGGGAGTGACCACTCCCCTGTCCATCACCACCCCAGGGGTGGTACCCAGAGCTCCTCCAGAGTGTCCCTGGGTTTTGCTGTCTTGGATTTCAAGGTGGTGGGGCACTCTGGGAGTACTTGAGTGGCCAGTGCCAGCAGCTGACGACAGAGCCCTTTCCTGATAGGTGCTTACTTGTGTAGCAGACCAATCCCCCTTTCAGGGCTATTTAGGGTCTCTCTCTTGGGTGGTTCTTCATATTCGGATTGCAAGATTCCAGCAGGGATCCTCTGCATCCTTTACTTCACTTTGGGCCAGATGTAGGAAGGCATTAGCGCCTCGCAAACAGCGAAAAATGCCGTTTGCGAGGCGGTAATGCCCGCACGCGATGCTGAAACACATATTGCGAGTCGGTACCGAATCACAAAATGTGTTTCAGACTCGCAAATAGGAAGGGGCGTTCCCTACCTATTTGCGAGTCACACTGCGATGTAGGGTTGATTTGTGACCGCGAAAGCGGTCGCAAATCAACCCGCAGTTACCATCCACTTGAAGTGGATGGTAACTCATTCGCTTCCCCTTTGTGAATGTTCCCAATAATATTTTTTCTGAAAAAAAACGAAACAAAAAGGTTTCGGTATTTTTTTCTATTTGCAGCTCATTTTCCTTTAAGGAAAACAGGCTGCAAAGAGAAAAAAAAACAGCTTTATTTAAAAGCAGTCACGGCATGGTGGTCTACTGTCTCCAGCAGACCACCATCCCCGTGAGTGCCTAGACTCGCTATGGGGTCGCAAACTGTGACCCACCTCATAAATATTTATGAGGTGGGTCTTTGCGACCCCATAGCGGGTCGCAGAAGGTGTCTGAGACACCTTTCTGCATACCAATTTGCGAATTGCAAATTGCGAGTCGAAAGGACTGGTTTCTACCTACATCTGGCCCTTTCTTACCAACAGAACTGCATCTGGACCCTCCAGGAACTCTACAAACTGATACAAAGAAACAAAGATGACTTCTGCAACATTGTGTCTTCAGCTCCTGCCAGCAACTGCAACTGTTTCCAGGTCTTGCATCCTCAGAGGACTGCCTGTCTTCAGCCTGCACCAGAAGAATGAAGGAATCTACCTTGAAGTGAAGGAGCCACTTCCTTACCTCAGCAGGCACCCCTATGCAGCAACGAGCAGTGGCTTGGATCCACTCTCCTGAAGAAGTGCATGGATCCAGCAACACGTGTGGTGGACTGAAGTGGTCCTGATGGGTGTCAACAAAACATTGATGACACCCATCAGTGTCTATGGGCCACAATAACCACCCGCCCGGATGTATCAATGAATGTTAAGCGTACCATTCTGGACCCAGTGTGTAAACTCACTAAACGTAGCATTAACATATCGCTGCCAATTGTTCAATTTCGAAGGGACAGGTATACCAGGCAAATTCAAATTCCCAATCGTTGCTAAGCCCAAACAGCTAGTCTGTTGCACAGTGTCATTGAGGAAAATCATTTGGACAGGAATAATACATGCCCTAAATAAAGTGTCCCTGCCTCGCATTTGCCAATTTGTCGTTCCCCAGACACTTTTCAAATCAACAGTCTTGGACCAATATTCATACCCCTCAACCGAAAGTTTAGATACAAACAAATTTAAATACAGTAATTTAGTATCGGTCAATAACATTTGCTTATTAGCATACGGAGTAACTATAAAGTAGTAAGACTTATCATTCTGTTGATTATGCCCAGAAAAATATGCAAATTTATCATAATACGTTTTAGAACTCCCCTGTGGAGGAGTCGGGCAATGTTCCCATTGCACATATTCAAATATCGACTTAGGGCTACTCGCTTTATGAATAAAGTGGTGTCCATAATAATTGTAGCAAAACATGTCACCATGATTATCTCTAAATAGGTAAGCATCTTCATCGTCGTAGACAGTATAATATTGCATTTCTGTCAGCATAGAATCTACTGTCTTCACATCCCAATCATCAGAAACAATGCCTGGTATAATGATATCATTCATTGATAACTTGAGAACATACAGGGCCTTATTTATACTTTTTGGTGCAAAACTGCACTAAGGCAGTTTTGCCGCAAAAAGTTTTGCACCGGCTTGCACCATTTTTTAGCACCAGCTGGGCACCATATTTATGGAATGGTGCAAGCCGGTGCAAAGGGTAGGCTAGCTTAAAAAAAAAATGAGGTTAGGCAGTTTTGAGTCAAAATAAATGATTCTGACCAGATTAGCATCATTTTTTTACGCTAAGGGGCATATTTATACTCTGTTTGCACTGAATTAGCGTCATTGTTTTTTACTCTACTTCAGATCAAAACTAACTCCATATTTATACTTTGGTGCTAGACCCGTCTAGCACCAAATTTATGGAGTTAAAGTCATTTTTTGGAAGTGGAAACCTACCTTGCCTTAATGAGATGCAAGGTAGGCGTTCCTGTGCAAAAAAATGACTCTATGGCCTTAACACCATATTTATACTCCCATGTAAAAATGGTGCAAGGGAGGGAGGAGGGGTCAAAAAATGGGGCAAAGCTTGCTTTGCCCCATTTTTTAAGACCTGGGTCAGGGCAGGTCTTAGGGGACCTGTGGCCCTATTTCCATGGTGGAACACCATGGAATAAGCCCAGAGGTGCCCTCCCTAGGCCCTAGGGGCACCCCCACCCACACTAGAGGGACTGCGAGGATGGGGGACCCCATCCCAGGTAAGTACAGGTAAGTGCATTTTATTTTTGAAAGTGCCATAGGGGGCCCTGAATTGGGCCCCCATACATGGCACAGGGTGCAATGGCCATGCCCAGGGGACCCCTGTCCTCTGTGCTGGCCACTGGGGTGGTGGGCATGACTCCTGCCTTTACTAAGGCAGGAGTCATGTGGCATGGTAGGTTTAGCACCATAAAATGACGCTAATCTGGTTAGAGTCATTTTTTTTTACTCTAACCTGCCTAAAGCCATTTTTTAGTGCTAAACCCTCTTCTTCTATACTGCCAGCCCCACCCGACTAAAGTCATTTTTTAAAACTCTAGCCTACCCTTTGCACCGGCTTGCACCATTCCATAAATATGGTGCCCGGCTGGTGCACAGAAATGGTGCAAGCCGGTGCTAAACTTTTTGGTGCAAAACTGAGTTAGTGAAGTTTTGCAGCAAAAAGTATAAATAAGGGCCAATATTTTGTACGTTTGCGCCACTTTTGCGTCATAAAATGACGTTAATGTGGTGCAAAAAAAGTTTAAATCAGGGCATTGGTGCTAGATGGGTCTAGCACCAAAGTATAAATATGGAGTTAGTTTTGCACTGAATTAGAGTTAAAAAAAATGACACTAATTCGGTGCAAACAGAGTATAAATATGCCGCAGAGTATAAATATGCCCCTAAATATGGCGTTAAGGCCATAGAGTCATTTTTTGCACGGGAACGCCTACCTTGCATCTCATTAAGGCAAAGTAGGTCTCCACTTTCAAAAAATGACTTTAACTCCATAAATTTGGTGCTAGAGGGGTCTAGCACCAAAGTATAAATATGGAGTTAGTTTTGCACCGAATTAGAGTTAAAAAAAATGACACTAATTCGGTGCAAACAGAGTATAAATATGCCCCACAGTATTTTAATCAATTCAGTGGGACCATATATATCAAACATCACTTTATCCCACACAATCCCATCCGGGATCGGTATCGCAGAAATGTTCACATTGGACAAGTCTCTTCGAACCATATGAGACGAAAAATGTGGTTTCACCACCGTCTCCACGTGCTCAATGTCAGATCATTCAGGAAGAAAATGACCATGTATTACCAAAAAAAAAGGTAACCACAAATCCCAACCACAAGAAAAGAGTCATTACAGTCATAAAAAGCCACAAATAGTTCCAAGGAAAAACAAAATATGTGTGTTTAAGCCAACACAGCAGCTTACGTGGACCCCGGGCTGAAGATAGAGAGGACGTGGAGTTTGACACGGTATCATCAGTGTTGTTGAAGCAGCCAGAGGCAGTTCTTGCAAAAGGTGCAACCGTGAACAAAGAAGCAGATGGTGGCTCTCGCCTTGGCACGCTATAAACCACATGTTCAGAAATATCATTAGAACGTACAGCAACCTGATCACAAGATTCCAAATCAATCGTCTGTGGAACAATCGCAAGATCAGCTTCTACCCTCCCCAAGCTCGGAGAGGAAACAACATCGGTGCAAATCACCTGCAGCGGGACTTCTTCCCCAGTAGTGAGAGGGATTCCGGAACTACTGGGTGTCCCTCTTGGTCTGCTGTGCAGAATCGGCCACATGTTGTAACTTGACATTATCAATGGAAACAAAGCGATTTCCTTTGGCCCCGTGCAGCGGCGGTAATATTACAGTTCTCGTGCCGCTAACCCCCAACACAGGGACAGGCACCCGATAAGAAGGACCAAATTCTTTCTTTACTGCGACCTTTTCACGCACAAGATCCCCAATCCTGGGTATCCAACGGGTAGGTGTTACTGGCTCATCCTTAATTCCTGTGGAGGCAGCACTTGCAGAAGAGTTATCTTCATGGAATCGTTGTAAATCCTGCAAGACAGTGACACGATCATTTATGTCAAAGGGCGTATCTGCCGTCTCCACACCAGGACCATCTAGATCAGGAACATACATTCGTGTTCCAAACAGGCACTCATATGAAGTACGACCCCCCTCATATGAAGTAGGCAAGTTATTAAGTGCTCTCTGTACTCCATACAGGTGGGCTAGCCAACTACGACCCGTACCTATAACTCTGGCCGTTAAGGATTGCTTTAAATCACGATTTAAACGCTCCACGACAGAATTTTCCTCAGGATGAAATGGAGACGAGAACTGGAGTTGGACCCCCAACGAAGCCATGGTGTCCCTGAATGCCTTAGAGGCAAAAGCAGGGCCCTGGTCGGAATGAAAAGCCGCAACTGCAAATGTATCGACAAAGATGCGCAAATCTTTAATAACAGTTCGAGCGTCAGCCGAGCGCTGTGGCCAGACCCACACAAATCTGAAGCACGAATCTACAGCAACCAATATATATTTGTATGCACTATCTGGTGTCAGCAGACCACAATGATCCAAGTACACAAACTGTAAAGGTTTATTTGAAATCAGAAGGGGCGTCTGCTGCGGGCGTCTAGCCGTCAAAACTTTAATTTGTTGACAGACGTCACAACAAAGGACATACTGCTTTATCCATGAGGAGCAGGGCTCAAGACTGACTTACATGTGGCTGGGTCCAAACTGAGTTGGCATTATGAACAATAGAATGATGGGATGGGATGTTAACCCTGGTGATTAACAGTGGTTAGACAAATTGCAAGCAACCCTCCCATCACCTTTTGTCTGTTTCCTATAACAAAGGGCACCAACTTACAGCCATAAGAATGAACTGCCACTGTGTTTCTGGCACTGGCATATACACATTTGAGACCAAGTGTTGCAAAGACAGTGCCAGGACTTGGCCACCACTGGCAACCCCTAAATTAGGTCCTTGGTGCCAGGTTAAGCTGGTGATACCATGAAATTTGACATGGGCTGGCAGCTGACTTAAAGAAAAAGATGAGTTTAAATATATGTTGTGTGCATGCTTGAGGGTGAGTGTGTGTTAATGTGAAAGTGTGTGAATATTTATGTATGTGTAAGCATGTGTGAGAGTGAAAATGAAAGTCAAAGGACATGTCGCTTCTGCAACTCTCTTCTTGAGTGGCATGTCTAACTGAGACCGCTTACACTTTCTTTTTCTTAAATTTCTGCTTTTGTTGGATCGGTTTCTCTTCTTGTTTGACAGAAACCTCAGTTGAGCGTTGTGACTCCTGTCTCAGTTTTACGTACTCAGTTCTCAGCTCTGTCCACCCACCTCTCTCACTTCTCTTATCCGAGGAGTCCTGAAAGGAACAGATTGGCGTGTATCAGTATATTGATATCTATCAGGCGTTTTCAAATTATCCCTATTCCTGAGATTATACCTATTCTGCGGGGACTCTGGTTGCGGAGACTGTCCCCCATCTTTCTTAGGTGTCTGTTGTTTTTCTCCCAGCGCTTTTTAGTACCCTCAGGCTGCTGTTGTTTAGCATTATCTTTACTATTTTTACCCTGTAATTGGGGTTTAGCTATCACGACCGATACTGGAATATGTTTCTGCTATTATTCTCGGGAGTTCCCACTCCTGATTAATTTGCGGAACGTCTCGAAGACGCATACGCACGGCCAGCGCCACTGCCTCTCCCTTGAGATTACTCAAAATAATAGAAGAAACTGCGGCAAAATTGCCCATCAACTGCATCCCTAAATCTAAGGCCGGGGCAGCCCCATATTCATCTTGAATTTGTTTAAGCACTTCCGGTAGATTAGCCAATGTTGGTGTACCGTGTGCTGTAGTGTAGAGCGCAGCAAACACTGTGCCCCAGGTATTACAATGGTCCACAGTAGGAACCATTCCATACGGCAAACACATCGTCAATATTCTATGTTTATCCTGAGGTCCCGTATGGGGAAATACTGCTTCCAGCGTATACATTTTTTGCGACAGCCAAAATGGAGTCTCCTCACGTTTAGCCGGTACCTTACCCATAACTGAGTGTACAGTGGCCGGATAAATACCTGGAACCACTGCCTGTGGGTGCGCCGGAGCAGCACGCGCTGCATTAGTATTTAATGTCTGCATTACAAACTGAACCAGTCTTCTGTATGTAGTAGCTAAGTCTATATATAAACGACGAACGTCAGCCACTGCCAAGTTAGCAACCGCAGGATATGGTGTGTATGTAGCCAATAAAGGCCAGGTCGGACCATCATTACTCAGTGGACCTAACCTAACTTGTGCTACTGTGTGTGGGAGGGCGCCATCAAGCCAATTATGGTGTTCTTGATAAGATAAAGGTATCTCTAAGTATGCATAAGCCCTGTACTGTCCAGGGACATTCGCAACAGTGTATTCATGAAAAGTGTTTGTACCCCCATCAACTACAGGAAAGACGACCCAAGAATAAAAAAAATCTGTTCTATAGGCTGCATGGGCGTCCACCATGGACGGTCAAAGTTACAATAGGATGTTCGAATGTAACAATGAGTCCATACAGCAAAACAGCCAACACGTGGTTCGTCTTTAAGACTTTGTCAAGGCTTCAGATGTATATAAAACATTAAATGTAAACACGAAAGGTACATAGATCAAGCTGCTGGTAGTCATGAGTCCTTGGGAGAAGTCAAATAGTATAGGCAAATGATGGCCATGATAAGCCTCAAGTGTTTGTGGAGCGAATAAACCCGGTCTGTACCCCGAACATTCTATTGTAACTTTGTAACTTTGACCATTTATCACCATCTGGCTGCTCTAGACACATGGTCATTTTGTACAACGCAGTCTTTTGATTGAGATTTCTACTTTCTACCTGCACTTATAATAAATATCTACACATCATCTTGTGAATGAATTTTTCCAAAGCCAGAGCTCACCATCTGGTCTGAAATAACTTGTCCGTCTCTAGAAAAGTAAATTTCTACATGTCTAAAAGGCTGGCTTTTTGTTGCAAGATAAGCTTTGATAAACATAGTTCAAATGACACCTGAATCCCCACTTGCTAACTACCAGGGAGAAGGTGAATTACTTAGAGTATCTAGGGATACATTATCTTGTATTCACACAGCTCACAATACACTCATGTAGGTCCATGAGTCATCTCCCACTCACACATGCTGTAGGAAAGTAGCCTCTTTCTTGCTTGGTTACCCCCACTTTTGGCCTGTTTGTCAGAGTGTTTGTGTCTACTGGGATCCTGCCAATCAGGACCCCAGTCGTTATGCTCTCTCCCTTCAAAATGGTTGTTGGATACTGTTAACACAGTATTTCATCCACAACTGGCATACTGGCACCCTCTTATAAGTCCCTAGTATATGGTACCTAGGTACCCAGGGCATTGTGGTTCCAGGGGATCCCTAAGGTCTGCAGCATATATTTTGCCACCCATAGGGAGCCCATGCAACGGCTTCTGCAGGACTACCATTGCAGCCTGCATGAAAAGGTGTAAGCACCCTTTCACTGTCATTTACACTGCACCAGGTCACTTATAAGTAACCCTTATAGCAGGATCTCCGGCCCTGAGGGCAGAGTACAAAGTACCTGTGTGTGAGGGCACCCCTGCACTAACAGAGGTGCCCCCATGACTTCCCGGACTATTTTCCCAGACTTTGTGAGAGCGGAGACAACATTTTGTGTGTTTACTGGACATAGGTCACTACCTATGTCAAGCTACATAATGGTAACTCTGAACAGAGGCATGATTGGTATCAAACATGTAGGAAACATACCCTCATGCTTTTGTAAGCATTGGTTGTATGATTCCAGGCACTCTGGGGGCTCCTTAGAGTGCCCACAGTATTGCCATTTCAGCCTTCTGAGGTTTCCAGGCAGCCCCAGCTGCTGCCACCTAACAGACAGGTTTTTGCCCTCCTGGTGCTTGAGAAGCTCAAGTCCTTTGGGAGGGGGCTGTTACAGGCTTGGGATGGGTAACCTCCCCTAGCCACTGGAAGTGCTTTGAAGGGCACATTTGGTGCACTCCTGGCATAAACCAGTCTACACTGGTTCAGGGACCCCAGTCCCTGTTCTGGTGTGGAACTTGACAAAGGAAAGGGGAGTGACCACTTCCCTGTCCATCACCAACCCAAGGATGGTGCTCAGAGCTCCTCAAGAGTGTCCCTGCATTTTGCCATCTTGGATTCAAAGTTGGCAGGGAACTCTGGGAGCATCTGAGTGGCCAGTGCTATTAGGGTCTCTCCTTTGGGTGGTTCTTCAGATTCGGAGTGCAAGACTCCAGCAAGAATCCTCTGCATTCTCCACTTCAACTTCTCACAGAAGGAACTGCATCTGGACGCTCCAGGAACTCTACAAACTGCAACAAAGAAGCAAGACGTCTTCTGCAACATTGTATCTTCAGCTCCTGCCAGCAACTGCAACTGTTTCCCAGTTGTGCATCCTTTGAGGACAGTCCGTCTTCAGCCTGCACCTAAAGAGTGAAGGAATCTCCCTTGGGGTGAAGGAGTCACTTCTCTGCTTCAAAAGGCACCTACTGCAATGACAACCAACTGCTTGGATACCCTCTCTTGCTGAGTTGTGTGGATCCTGCATCACAGGTGGTGGACTGAAGCATTTGAGCTCCTTTCAGAACTTTTTGAGCTGAGGCACCAAATAGGATTCCAACCTCTCCTGCTCAAAAAACAGATCTGCAACAACTGCTGATGGCTCCCCAGAGTGAGACATGATTGTGGATGAAGGTTATAAAGTTGCAAAAGTTTAAAGAAGGCAAAAAAAAAACAAAAAAAAAGAAAGTATGTGATCTTATAACGGTCTGCAATATGGAAGTTTCACTGTATGTCAAATACAAATAAAAGTTCTATTCTCACCGCTAATCACCAATGTTAGAAATGGGGTCTCTAGATAGCAGTGGTTTGCACCCTGTCCAAGTAGAGACCCTAACTCTAGACAGTGTAAGGGTATCACCTAGGTAACATAACCCCTGCTCACCTACTTGGTAGCTTGGTCCAAGCAATCAGGCTTAAGTCAGAGGCAATGTATACAATATTTGAGCACACTTACACAGTAACACTGAGAAAACACACCAAAATGACTTCACACCAGTTTAGAAAAATAGCCAATATTTGTCTGAATAAAACAAGACCAAAAAGACAAAAATCCAACATACACAAGTTCAGACATCCCTTTTTAGAAGTTTAAGCAAGTCTTAATCCATAGGAATCAATGAATGTATCTCTCTAGCACAAAGTACCTGGGATGTGTCAAAAGCAAAGATGGTGTGTGTCACAGGGGAGGTGAGGCGCTGGAAAAGCAAAGTGATGCATTGGTTTCTTTCTGCGCGGGGGTGATGCACTGATTCTTTCCTCGCAGACGAGGTGATGTGTCGGTTTCTTACTAGCAAAGGAGGTGATGCCTCGATCCCTTCCTCGCAGGAAAGGTGGTGCGTCAAATTTCCAGACACGCAGCCTCGGTTGCTTACTGTGGTGCGCGGTTGATGAGAAATTGGCGCCCATGAATGATGCGTGGAAAATACAGATGCAAGGTGTTAATGGGGCTGCAGTGAAACAAATGCAGCATAAATTCTGAAGCCACAAGCCAGGAGCTGCATCGATTGCAAGGAGGCAGGTGCTGCATTGATTCTTCAGTCGCGAGAAAGGCACTGCATCAATTTCTTCCAGTGCAGCACATTGATGCATAGATTTTCTCCTTCAGATCCCCACCTTGCGCTTCCAAAGGCCCAGGCACTGGAGTTGGTACCACTTGGCAAGACAGGACTTGGCAAGTTGGAAGTGCCCAGGCACTGGCAGATAAAGGCCCTCATTATGACATTGGTAGTAAATCTTGCTTACCACCACGGTGACAGCCAGCCAACATACCACCGCAGTGGCGAGTATCCATTCGCCATATATTGACACACACACCAATCCAACAGAATACAGCCACATACACAAATCTTCCAGCCCAAAGGTTAGTGATAAAGTGGTGCTACCAACACCCACACCGTTACGCCAGCAGAACAACGCCCATCACATTATGATCCACCAATCACCACGACGGACATTCAATGGCGGTAAACCATTGGCGGCACATACCGCCGCCTCAGAATGGACACCCACATACAAAACACCACATTGGCCAACACTAAAGACACACACCTGACACTCACACATACACCACACCCACCCACCCACACCACTATAAAACACCCACCCACATTACCCACAACCCTTTACGAATACAAATCATTGCCACGAGACTGACACCAAGACCACTACGGCAACTAGACACACACACCACTTAAACCCATACACACCACACAACACCCATGTCCCCACCCCCGTTTCACTGATGAGGAGTTAAGGGTCATGGTGGAGGAAATTTTCAGGGTAGAGCCACTGCTTTTTGGAGCACAGGTATAGCAGATATCTATTGCAAGGAAGATGGAGTCATGGCGGAGAATCGTGGACAGGGTGGACACCGTGGGACAGCATTCAAGAACAAGGGTCGATATCAGGAAGAGGTGGAATGACCTACGGGGGAAGGTACGTTCCGCGGCAGCAAGGCACCAACTCGCCATACAGAGGACTGGCGGTGGACCCCGCCTCCTTCCTCACAGCTCACAGCATGGGAGGAGAAAGTCTTGGCATTACTGCATCCTGAGGGACTCACTGGAGTAGCCGGAAGACTGGACACTGGTAAGTCAACAATTACCACTTATCATCTCCCATACCTGCATGCTGTCTCACACTTTCGACCTCACTCCCATCACTCCAATCTATCCCACATACTGCACCTACACATATGACTAACCACACTGCCAAGCCCTGCATGCCTTACTAATACAAGGACAGCCCTCACAGCACTGTATGGACATCCATCACCAAAGCATACACAGCATAGGGGAACTAACAATCACACAATACATCACCAATACATAAGCAAATGGTGGCAGGGCAACACCAACAATAGAGGGGAAGCCAGGGATGTACAATATGTAACAGACATGAAGCATAATACATCATTTACATCCCCACGGGTACCCCAGCCAAGCTCAGCGGAGAAGAGGTGCCATGACTACCCAGTCCCCCAACAGAAGATGCCCCCAGTGATGACAGTAACTCTGGACTTCAGGATCTAGATGACCTACCTGGCCCATCAGGGACAACTGGACAGCCGGTCACCCAAGCCCACTCACAGTCCACCACAGAGCCTCCCCCATCAGGATCTAAAACTAAGGCACCCACCCAGCGTCCCCAGGACATGTCAATCAGCAGTGTGCCCACCTGTACAGGGACCCCAGGCCGCACTTCACACCCAAGACATTCATGGACCTGGGGTCAGTAGCATTGGACACACCGTTCAGGTGACAGCAGCAAAGACCAACAGGGACACTGGGAGGCCTGCTGTGTGCCAGGGGGAGGACAGGACCAGGGAACCGACTCTCCAGGAGGTACTCTACGAGATCCTGGGAGCCTACCAACATTCCCAGGACAACAATGGGCCAGAGCCTTGACAACGTGCAAGAGAACAGGTGGCTGCAAGAGGGACAGTATCAGGGGATCAGGGAGGACTTGCAGGCCATTAACACCATCCTGATCTCCATAGCAGGGGTGCTGGCAGACATGGCCAACATCATGAGGGAGGCAACAGCACACAAGCGTGCCCCTACTACTAGCCAGTCCATTGACCAGCTCTCCACTTCCACTGCAGCTAGTGGGCAGGAGGCCCCGCCACAGGACCCACAGGCCACCAGTACCCCTCCTCCTGCAGAAGGTGAACCACCCTGCAAACGTTCTCTGGAACCCAGACAGAAGCCAGAGACACTTGCCAAGACCACCCCAGGAAATTAAATTCTCTTGATTGTCCCCATTGTGTCCCACTAAGTCACCTTGTCCACTTTGAACTGCCTTTGCTCCCCTTCCTATGGCTTCTTAAACACTGCACCTGTGCAAGAAACAGACTGGAACAATACCCTGAACTTTACTCAATCATCACCCCATTCCATTGCACTTTCCCCTCAATTTCTCAGTACTACAAAAAACACCCTTGACCACAACTTGACTACTAGTGTCGTATGTATTGAAAATGTTTCTTTGTGGGAGCAGTCACATCTAGTGCAAATTAACTGTAAACTGTAAGAGCATTGGAATAATGACCTATAGCTGTCTGTAGTCAGCACATCAGTACACAGTTGTTATATCACCAACATCTGTAAAATGACAAACCATAGGTGGCAGTAAGTTGAGATGCAAAGGAAGTTAATGCCAACATGCTACAGCCATACAGCATACCCCAATAGTCATAGGAGTGTGCAGTTGCACTGTCTCACCTGTGTGTCATTGGAAGTGACGGATAACTGATGTTCTGTTGTCCTCATTCTCATCCTCAGCCTCTTCATCCTCACTTTACTTAGGGTCTACTGAAGCCACAGGGGCATCTCCAGTCTCCTCCTCCTGCAGAAAAGGTACATGGCGTCTCAGAGCCAGGTTGTGCAACATGAAGCATGCCCCTACTATCTGGCAGACCTTCTCGGGTGAGTAGCACAGAGATCTACCTGTCAGATGGAGGCACCTGAACCTGGCCTTCGATGATCCGTCTGGTTCACCCATGTGCCTCATTATAATGTTCCTCAGCCCCTGTCCTGGCATTCCTCATAGGGGTCAGCAGTCACAACAGGTTTGGGTAGCCAGAGTCACCTGCAAGTATTGAGGGACCACATTTAGCCTCACACAATCCTATGGGGTTAACATCAGTAGGCATACACTAACATAGAGTGGATGGGGACCAAGGCTCACCTATTAGCCACACTCTGTGCCTCTGCAGTTGTGCTATCACATTTAGGATGCTGCTATTCCTCAGAACAAAGGCATTATGCTCCAACCCAGGACACTTAGCATTGACCTGGGAGATGTACTGGTCCGCCAGGCATGCCATCTGCACATTCAGTGAGTGGAAACTCTTACGATTCCTTAACACCTGTTCATTCTGGTGGGGGGGCAAATGCAATATGTGTCTCGTCAATCGCCCCAGTAATATTGGGGATATGTCCCATTGATAGAATCTGGCCTTCACTGTGGCCAAATCTTCCACTTGGGGAAAAGAAATGTAGCTGCACATGTGTCTCACCAGGGCAGACAAAACTCTTGCCAGCACAATTGAGAACATTGGCTGTGACATTCTTGCTGCCAAGCCCACTGTCACTTGGAAAGAACCAGTTGCCAGGAAATGGAGCACTGATAGCACTTGCACAAGAGGGAGGATCTGAGTCGGATGACGGATAGATGAGATCAGGACTGGTTATAATTGGGCACACAGCTCTGTGATTGTGGTCTTGTCCAGTCTATAGGTGAGGATAATGTGCCTGTCCTCTAGTGTAGCCAAGTCCACAAAGAGTCTGTACACAGGGGTATGTTTCCACCTCCTATTCATTCACAGCAGTAGGTATCTAAGGGGCACAAGAGTGAGTAGGCTGTCACAATTGGAACAATAGAACCATAACTTCAGCATACTTGGTGCACTCATGTAATGGGACAGAGTTAATGGCCAGGAATGTGCCAATCTAATCTGTGATGCAGTTAATGTAGATATGACTCTCCTCCCCCCCGAAATGGTGACCGCCTGTCCTGTATGTAGGGACTGGTGGGAGTGACGTAATTCCACTGACGGTGGGCGTCGTGGCAGAAGGTGGTCTTGCACCGCAGTGCAATTCCTCATTGCATAATATGGGGTTCTATGGAGTACATTGGCCAATGGGGATCTGCACCAGCTTTGACGGTGTATATCGCCGCGGATGTGACTGCCATTTTCTATGTGATTCCTCATTTGTTTCCTGGTCTTGAACAGGAGAACACCTACACTGAGTGCTGCTGTGACCTGTGTCTGGAACCCACCATGGTCCGTGTGACCAGGGAAAGGGCCGTGCCTTCACTTCGGAGGAGTTGGAGCGACTGGTGAATGGGGTCCTACCCCAGTAAGGACTGCTGTATGGGCCTCCAGACCAACAGGTGAGTACACATTGGGCATGAAGCATGTGGGAAGGATGCCTGGGGATGTGTGTGCAAGCATCGTGTCATCGGGGGTAGGGGGAATGTCTTGTGGTGGAGTACATGGTGTGCGCCGGGCAATATGTGTGCCAATGGTGATGGAAAGGGGTATGGTGGGCCATTTGTGTGACAGGCTGGACTGTTTGTTTAATGGTGTTCTCCTGTCTGTATTGCCTCTGCAGGTCAGCGCCCATCAAATGAAGGGATTATGACGTGCCATCGCCAAGGACGTGCAGACCCTGGGGGTCTACAGCAGGCAGATCATCCACTATCAGAAACATTGGGAGGACCTGAGACGCTGGGCACAGAAGACTGCGGAGGCCCAGCTGGGGATGGCCTCCCAATGAGGAGGGGGTACCCGTCGGAACCTGAACCCCCTGATGTCCCGCATACTGGCAGGGGCCTACCCTGAGCTGGATGGGCACTTGAAGTAATCACAGCAGCCACAAGAGGGTGAGTACAGTGGGTATCATTCCTAAACTTGACCGGTGGTGAGGGATCTGGGTGGTGGATGTAAGTTAGTGAGTGCCCCGAAGGCCAGGCCAGGCATTGCATTGCGTCAACTCTAGGGTTGTGTCCTTGTGTGCATTAGCATCATCTGGCAGAGGATAAGGGGCACCAGCAACAGAGGGAGCTGCATCCCACAAGATCCAGGAGGCAGAGTCCACTGATGCTGAGGGAACCAGTGGGACGGAGGGCGAGGGGAGCACCACAGAGGAGACAGAAGATGACAACACAGACTCTGATACCTCCTCCGGTGGAAGCCCCCTGGTGGTGGCAGACACCTCTGTGACCACCCCAGCTAAAGTTACAGTGCCACCCCGTACTAGCACCGCCCTCCCAGTAGGCCCTCAGCAAGGTAGCCTGTGCCTGCTCACCCTGGAGGGTGGGCATCGCCTTCACCCCAGGCACCTCAGGCCCTGCCCCAGTGAGCCCTGCTTCCCTGAGTGAGGAGGCTATTGACCTCCTGAGATCCATCTCTGTATTGCAATCAACCATTGTTAATGCCATCCAGGGGCTGGCATCCCAGATGCAGCAACGCAATACATTCCTGGAGGGCATTCACTGTGGACTGGCAGCCCAACAGAGATCGATTCAGGCTCTGGCCTCCTCTTTAATGGCAGTCATTGTCCAATCTTCTACAGTCACCCCTCCAACTACCACTTCCCAGTCCCAGTCTCCTCAACCCCAACCCATCCCAGGCACACATACTGATGCACACAAGACAACACCCAACAGTGGCACAGGGAAACACAAGCACCACACTTCATCCTACAAGCACTCATGCAAACCCCAGATAGTTGCAGACACAACAACATCCACTCCCTCCACTGTCTCCCCCTCCTCCTCCACCTCCCTCCCAGTCACGTCCACACTCACACCTGCATGCACTACATCAACTTCCACCACCAGCATCAACATACCAAGCAGCACACATACCTCACTAGCAGACACCTCCACAACATCCATGCACGCGTCCCCTGTGTCCTTTCCCACCCTGTCTGTCCCCCCTCTAAACAACCCAAATGCAAGCACTTACACACCCAACAGCCATCCACCTCATATCAGCATGCTGCTCATGCGCTTGCACCCAAATCCAGCAGACATACACCTCCTACACCCACTCCCTCAACCTCCACTCCCATCACTCCTCCCTACTACTGCCTCACCATCCCTAAGAAGCTTTTCCTTGCCCAACTTCCCTCCCTCTCCCCTCTCCCTCCCGTCATGCCCGTAAGAGTACAGTCCCAACGTCCCAGCCCAGCACCTCAGTCCACGGGGACAGTGGTGGTACCACCTAGTCGTGGTGGGAAGGATACCACACCTCAAGCCAAGAAGGGGAAGGAGCCTGCACCTCCAGCCAAGAAGGGGAAGGAGCCTGCACCTCCTGCTTTGAAGGGGAAGAAGCTCTCGACTCGTGCCCGGAAGGCTAAGGACCACGTACAACCTGCCATGAAGGGGAAGAACCCATCAACCCCTGCCTGGAAGGGTAAGGATTCCAAGCACCATGTCATGGTGAGGACGAAGCCCTCTAGTCCAGCGGAGGCTGTCAGGGTGACACCTCCACCACCACCAGCGGTCACAGGGCCCCACCGCCAGCTGAGTAAGTGCAGCCATCACCACCTGCAAAGGCTGCCCAGGAGGCTCCTCCATCTGCCACCACACTGCATCCATCACCACCTGCAGAGGCTGCCCAGGAGGCACCACCATCTCCCACCACACTGCATCCATCACCACCTGCAGAGGCTGCCCAGGAGGCACCTCCATCTCCCACCACACTGCAGCTATCACCACCAGCAGAAGCCATGTAGACCACCCGCCAGGGTCTACTGTATGAGGGGCCCCCTCCAGAACCAGTGGGAAAGTCCTCCACCTGAGAGACTGTGGCCTTACACTCCCCAGGACAGAGTAATGGGCATGGAGCCCCCTTAAAAACCAGTGGGAAAGTCATCCTTTCAGAGACTGTGGCCTTGCACTCCCCAGGACAGAGTAATGGGCATGGAGCCCTGTCCGGAACCAGTGGGAAAGAGACCCATCTGAGAGACTGTGGCCTTGCACTCCCCAGGTCAGAGTAATCGGCATGGAGCCCCCTCTAGAACCTGTGGGAAAGTCACTCACTCCAGAGACTGTGGCCTTGCACTCCCCAGGACAGGCTTGTTCCCGTATTTGGCGGTGGTGCCCCTCATCCCCCTGAGGTGCCTGCCCGCTTGCAAACTGATGCTCTCAGAGTTCTATCTGGATTAAGTCAGGATCCAAGTTGGGCCTTGGACTGTGCCCTGTGGCCATGTGGGCCCTTTGAACATTGGACTGGGCAGTGTCCCTTTGTTTACATGTGTACATATCTGTTTCACGGACAATTTGATTATTTATTAGCTGTTGATATTAATACATTCACCTTAGTGCATTCCTGTTGTCCTTGCATTATTCTGCTGTGGAATGGGTGCACATTGTTTTTCATGTCCAGCTGGATGTGTATATGCTGTGTGTGTCAGGTGTGTGGTGTGCGTGTATGTGTCACTCTCGTTTTCCTCCCTCCCTCCCTTGTGTGCTAGGCAGCTGTACTCACTGTCATCGTCTTCGTCGGAGTTGGTGTTCCAAGTGGAGCATAACATAGGAGATAATCAGAAAAACTTGTAGTTCAGGTTCCATGGTGGCGTTGTTCTTCCCTGTGTCTCCGATGGTGAGTCTTTTCTCTTCAGTGATGTGTTTCCACAAGGCTTTTGATGGGGTTGGTACAGCCCCGGAAAACGTGGCAGATTGTAGGGTCTTAATATGGTGGACATTACTTTGTCTCCCGCCTGGCTTTTGATGGCGACCGCCAGCGTGCGTGGGGTTTCCGCCCTGGCGGATGGTGTGATACATTGGCTGTCTATGGGAGTTATCACCGCCATGGTCATAATTTGGTGGTAATTACCAGCAGCCTGTTGGCAGTATTACCGCAACTTTATCACTCATCAGCAGGGTCATAATGAGGGCCAAAGTCTTTGATGTCCCTGAGACTTCTAAAGAGGAGACAAGCTCAGTCCAAGCCCTCAGAGAACCTTTGAAAGCAGGATGTAGAAAGCCAAGTCCATTCCTTTCACTACCAGGACAGAACCAGCAAGCAGCAGGCCAGCACAACAAAGCAATAGGCAGATTGACAGTCCCTCCTACATCATCCAGGTCTTCTTCTTGGCAGAATTTCCTCAGTCCAGAAGGATTCTAACTATGTGGTATCAGAGTCCCAGTATTTATACCCATGTTTGTCTTTGAAGTGGCCAAACTTCAAAGAGAAGTGTCTGTAGTGCACAAGACCCTGCCTTTCCCTGCCCTGGCCCCTGACACACTCAAGGGTGTTAAAGCCTGCTTTGTGTAAGGACAGGCGCAGCCCTAGTCAGGTGCACGTGTCAGCTCCTCCCACCACTCCAGCTCAGGAAGACCCATCAGCCTGACAATGGGCCATTAGGCTATGGAGGGCATAGCTCAGCTCAGCTTGTGTTACTGTCTAGAGTGAATGCACAAACAGCCAAATCGGCATCCTGACCCAGTCGTGTATTCAGCAGTCAGGCAGAGTCACAGAATGGTTAAGCAAGAAAATGGCCACTTTCTAAAAGTGGCATTTTCAAACCAACTTCACCAAAGTGAAGTTGTGAGTTCAGAGACCCCAAAGTTCATAACTCTATCTACTTCCAATGGACAATTACACTTAAAAGAAACTTCAAGGCAATCCCTGTGTTACCCTATGAGAGAGATATGTCTTGCAATAGAGAAAAACAAATTTAGCAGTCTTTCACTATCAGGAGACGTAAGGCACACCAGTACATGTTATACCTTTTAAATACCCTGTACTGTTCCCACTGGGCTACTTTGGGCCTACCTTAGGTGTAAGTTACAAGTTTTAAAAGCAAAGATTTGGGCCTGGCAGGTGGGTACACTTGACAGGTCAAAATGGCTGTTTCAAACTGCACACACAGACACTGCAATTGCAGGCCTGGGGCATGATTGTAGGGCTGTGGGCATGTGGGTGGTACAATTAGTGCCGCAGACCCACTAACAGCATTTGGGCCAATATTTACGAAAAATGACGCAAAACTGCGCTAATGCAGTTTTGCGTAATTTTTCCTAATGCCGTTGTAGTATGTTGCAGGGCACAGAAGGCATTTGAGAGTGGGGCACAGTCCACCACCACCAACGGTCACTTTGGTGGTAGGGATAGCCAGTCACATTTTGAGGGGCAATTGTGCTGCACATATTTGAGTTTGGTCCATATATATGTTGTGGACATGTGGAAAACCATGTGGTCACATGTCACCCTTGTGCCAGATCTGATGCCAGCTATTCGTTTTCCAACCAGCTTACCACCCATTGTACAAATCATGTCAGTATTGCACTACCCTGACCACAGGGTCCTTCCAACAGACAGTGGCACTATATGCTGGTATGTCCCAACCCATGTTCAGTCTGGTGTTCAAGGATGTCCTCTCAGCAATGTTGAAACACTTGGACAGTTACATCCGGTTTCCCTGATGTGAGGATTTAGCCCATGTGAAGGCCGACTTTTATGGTTTTGCACGCATGCCACATGTAGTGGGAGCCATTGATAGCACACATGTTGGCTTGGTCCCACCACAGGCCAATGAACAAGTATATTGTAACAGAAAGAACTTCGATTCCATTAACATGCAAGTTGTCTGTTTGGCAGACTTCTACATTTCAAGTCTGTGCCCATTATCTGGGTTCAGTAAATGATTCCTTCATAATACAGAACAGCACCATACCACAGCTGATGTCACAAATATATGCAGAGAGGGCCTGGCTCTTTGATAAGTCACATCTGTCCTGTTTGTGTGTGTGCAATGTTTGGAGCTACAATCAAGAAGTGAGTGACTCATTGTTGCACATATGTCCCATTACGAACCGTCCTTGGTTATTGACCCCCCTGAGGAATCCAGTTAGCTAGCAGAAGTCTACTTCAATGAGGCCCATGGAAGAACAAGGTGGCTTTGTGGGCTCCTGAAGACCAGACTTAGGTGTCTGGACAGGACTGGCGGAACCCTCCTCTACTCACCTGTAAAAAAAAGTGTCAGATCACTGTGGCATGCTGCATGCTCCATAACATCGCCCTGAGGAGGAATATCCCATACATCCCTGAGGAGGGGGAGCCTTCTGTGCCACCAGTTGAGAATCCTGAAATGCCAAGTGAAGATGACAGAGGTGAAGAGGGAGGAGCTGACTTGCGGGAAGATCTCATTAACAGCTATTATTCATGACTTCATGTCATGTGATGTAATGACTGTGACTGTGCAATGAACTGTAGTGTAGAGTTGAGTGTTTCAGCAACAACTACGGAGCTGATACTCTGCAATATTCAGCCAAAAGCTGCTTGAGGAGTTAGCCTTTCACATATCCCTACCTTGATGATGTTGCTTAGTTTGTGCCAGTTTCATTGCAATGTTATTACATTTCCAGTAACTCGCTATGTGACTTATGTAATAGGTGTGCTGTCTCTGTACAAGTACCTTCACCATGACATCCTCATGTGGGCATTTCAGAGTTGTGACATTGGCAGGTATCTGATAATGTTCTGACATGCAAAGTGTACATGGTAATGTAGGTCACAGATTTGGGATGTATGAGAACTGTGCCAAGGCAGCTTGCACAGTGTTTGAGTGGAAGGTCAGAAGTGCACATTGGACTTGTGTTGTGTGCTGTGGTGGGCCGTTTGCATCATGTGTGTCATGAAATATGTAGTCATCGATTGTAAGCAAGTCATTCACCCTTCATATTGGCTGAGCATTCTTATTTCACCTGTATTTAGTTGTAGACATGCTGCAACAATGCAGGCCACAGTTCATGTGCCAAAACACTGAAGTATGTTTGGGTAATACCACCAGATGCATGGTCATTGGATTATGATGGGCCTGTGAATAGGGACTGTTGTACTACCATCTGTCTGTATCTTGGATTTTGTAATGTTGGATTACTTTGGTGTGGTAGGTGATAAGGCTCAAGCTGCTGACATCATCCACTTTATTGTTTGCTGTTCTACAGGAAAATGTTTGACAAATCCCTCCCTTCTGTGGTCTGGGACGCTGTACCCTGGAATATGTGCAGTCTGTGTTCTGTCCACTTGAGTAAAATGTTTGGTCTGACCAGACACTTGTATGTATGTGTTTGTGCGTAATGTTGCAATTCTGACCAGGACCCTGTGCACCTGTAACAAATTCCTCCTTGCACAAGTAAGTTATGGTCTTACATCTCTACATAGCATAATGTTGAAATTAAGCAAGCAGACAATGAGTTTGTGATGGGTGAATCCATTATAGTGCTGATGCAGTAAATATAATTTTGACAGAAAAGACGGAAAATAATAAAGTGAAGGTATCGGTCATTGTGAATGAAAACATTGGAGTAGATGCCACACCACTGGGAGTCCAAAGCCCAGTGTACTCCTCCCATTGGAACAGGTGGGTAGTTCAGGATCTGTCAACAGAGTTAATGTGTGTATACAATGTGTGGCATACAAAGGAGGTCCTTTAACAAGAGGTCGCTTTCTGGCAGCTGTGGGTTTCATGCCATCCGCACCTCCTGGATTGTTTGCGGGATCTCCCTGCTTGCGTGGTATGGGGGAGGTCTGCTGCTACAGAGGCAGGGGTGTCTGGGGCTTGTTCCTCTGGAAGGACGTCCCTTCCAGAGGCTGGCACAGATGAAGAAGGGCCTGCTGTTGATGCGCCAAAGGAAGGGGTAGAGTGGTGTTATAGAGTTGTGCTCATAGTGGTAATAATTTCGCTCATCACCCCTGTTAGGGAGGCTACATTGGTATTGTGAGCCTCCCACTGTTCACACAGATCCCTATGGATGTCCCTCTGTAGCTGCTTAATTTCCTGGTGTTCAGTAAAGACCTGGCTATCATGCCTTGGGACTCCTGATAGACCCCCCAAGACATGGCTGATGGTGTCCTGGCTAGAAGCAGCTCAAATGGCCCATAACACCCCTCCTACACATCCTACTTTCATCGCACTGTGTCCTTGCCACAGGGTGCACTCTCCCAATGGTTCCTGCACTCTCATTGTCGGAAGTGTTATGCAATTCAGGATCCAGGACTGGGGGCACAAAATGATAGGCACTGTGCTCAGAACACAGGTTGGGAGCAAATGGTTGCCTCTGATCTTGAGGCAACCAGGCTAAGAGGTGTTGATGTGGCCACAGAGAGTGTCTGACCAGGTAGCCCAGATGGGCCAGAATGGTCTTCCATGTACAGATGTCCAGGAGTGTCTTCTGCACTGAGGGTTTCATCTAGGGGGGTAGTGGCAGTCTCTTCTGTGGCCTCTCTGTGCTCAGTAGCAGCTTGACCTTTTAATGTGAATGATACAATGTTACCAGGTGCATTTTGACAGCTACCTCCATCAATTTAGTATTACATTATGGCATAGACCTTGTACAAAGTTATTTTGCAGTTAATCTTATTTTGGCAAGTAACCATGATATTGATTGTATTGACTTGACATTTGTGAAGGATGCCAATTCAATCTAAGTCAAGCAGCTGCTAAAATGTGCAGATCATTAGCCCTTGGGCGGATGTCCTCAGAATGCCACCTTGTCACCAGTACCGGCCAAACAGTGGCTAGGCAAGATATGTCTTTGTCCATTTTGAGGCATAGCTGATTGTTAATCAGGCAGACCTAGGACTATGTTGCATATGTGACTGGAGTCATCATATGCCTAGTGCAGTATGAATGTATCTTCTGCCAATACCATTCTGGTGAAGCATCTTGGGACCTTTGGGATCATTGTTTTACACAATGGTTAAGCAGTCCTTCCTGTCCCCAATTGAGTTACCTTGAGTTAGCTAGTCAAGATGGAGCTAGGAGGCAAGACACATCTCAGAGTTGAGCACGATCTGTATCTTGGTCCCTCCCAAGTGAGTACACTTCAATTGAGAGTTAGCAGACAAGGGTTTGTGAACAACTGAAACACTGTTCTGGAGTTTGGAGTTCCTGAAACAATACATCCTGGGAGTTGCAGTCATGTCACTTTCCATGCTACACACACACTTGCCAAATGGTATGCTTCAATGAGTAAACTTCAATTGAGAGTTCAGAAATAGATTTCATTAAGTGAACATTGCATTTGTGGTTGGAGTTAGAGACACAGAGCGTACTGGGCTTAGCATTCCGGTCACTACCTTTACTTTCCACCACCATAGAAATGTTATCTTCCCAGATGAGTAAACTTCACTTGAGAATTAAGACCCATGGGTATTTGGGTATAAAAACACTGGGCTTGCGTTTGGAGTTGGAGAGACAGACCCTGCTAGCCTTAGCAGTCATGTCACTCCCTCTACTTCATACACTTGATAAATGTTATCCCCACAGGTGAGTACACTTCATTTGTGAGTTTAGAGAGAAGGGTATTTGGAGAACTGAACAATGGGCTGGTGTTTTGAGTTAGTAAAACAGTGCCTCTTGGCCTTAGCAGTCAAGTAACTCCCTCTACTACACACACTATGCAAATATAATCCTCCCAGGTGAGTACACTTCAATGGAGAGCTAAGATACAGGCATCTTTGGAGAAGAGAACAATGGGCTGGTGTTTGGAGTTATAGAAACAGGGCCTTCTGGGAATTGCAGTCTGGCCACTCACACTAATCCCCAATACTTGCCAAAGGGTACCCTCCAGGTGAGTAAACTTCATTTTGGATTGAGTTGCCAAACAGGGGATTTTGGATAAGAGAACTCTGGACTGGTGTTTGGAGTTAAAGAAACAGGTCTTTCTGGGAGTTGCTGTCAGGTCACTCTCACTACTCTCCAATAATTGCCAAATGGTATTTCTCTAGGTGAGTAAACTTCCTTTGGGAGTGAGTTGTGAAACAGGGGTCTTTGGACAAGAGAACACTATGCTGATATTTGGAGTTATAGAAATAGAGCCTCCTGCCCTTAGCAGTCATGCCAGTCCCCCTATTACACACACTATACAAATGTTATCCTCTCAGCTGAGAAAAACTTATATTGAGGGTTGTCAAACATGGGTTCTTCGATGAATGAACATTGTTCTGGTATTTTGAGTTGATGAAGCAGTGCCTCCTGTAAATTGCAGTCAGGTTATTCACAACCTTTTCCAATGTAGAAAAACAGGACCTGCTGGGGGTTGGGGTCATTGTCCCCCAGGTGAGAACATTTCATGTGTGAGCTATCAAACAGGAGGCTTTAGAGAAGAGGACACTGGATTTGTCAATCCCTGTACTACACACACTATACAAATGTTCCTCCCAGGTGGGTACACTTCGATTGAGAGTTACCACACTATGGGGGTCATTCTGACCATGGCGGTAATTACCGCCATGGCGGAGGTCGGCGGTAGCACCGCCAACAGGCTGGCGGTGCACCGCGGGGTATTCTGACCGCGGCGGTTCAGCCGCGGCCAGAAACGGAAAGTCGGCGGTGTACCGCCGACTTTCCGCTGCCCGTCTGAATCCTCCATGGGGATTCTGACACCCCCTACCGCCATCCTGTTCATGGCGGCTCTCCCGCCATGAACAGGATGGCGGTAGGGGGTGCCGAGGGGCCCCTGGGGGCCCCTGCCGTGCCCATGCCAATGGCATGGGCACGGCAGGGGCCCCCGTAAGAGGGCCCCAAAAAGTATTTCAGTGTCTGCCCAGCAGACACTGAAATACGCGACGGGTGCAACTGCACCCGTCGCACCTTCCCACTCCGCCGGCTCAATTCTGAGCCGGCATCCTAGTGGCAAGGTTGATTTGCCCTGGGCTGGCGGGCGGTCTTTTGGCGGCCGCCCGCCAGCACAGGGCAAATGTCAGAATCACCGCCGCGGTCTTTCGACCGCGGTGCTGTGTTCTGACGGCGGTACCTTGGCGGACGGCCTCCGCCGTCCGCCAATGTCAGAATGACCCCCTATGTTATTTGGGCAAGAGAACACTGGGCTAGTGGTTGGTTTTACAGACACAAGGCCTTCCTGGCCTAGTAGTCATGTCACTCCCTCTACTTCCCACATTTGACAAATGGTATCCTCCCAGCTGACTAAACTTAAATTGTGAGTTGCCAGACAGTGGTCCTTAGACAAGTGACCACTGTTCTGGTGTTTGGAGTTGCTGAAACAGTGCCTCCTGTGAGTTGCAGTCAGGTCACTCTCTCTAGTAGACACACTTGACCAATGTTCTCCCACCATGTGAGTACACTTGAATTGAGAGTTCACTAAGAGATGGATTGTAGCATTTGTCAACGGTGTCAGTGTTTGTAGTTACAGGAATAGTACCTACTGGGAGTTGTAGTGATGTCAGTGCCTGTACTACACACACTTGACACTTGAAACCCCTCGGTGTGTACCCTTAAATTGATAGGTACCAACCAGAGGTATTAGGAGAAGTGACCACTGATATGGTGTTTGGAGCTACAGAATAGTGCCTGCTGGGAGTTGTAGTCATGTCAGTCCCTTCCTGCACACAATATACAAATATCATCTCCGCAAGTGAGTACACTTCAAATGTGAGTTGCCAAATAGATGTCTTTCGACTTGAGGACACTGGACTGGTGAGTGTAGTGACAGTAAAAGCGGCAAACGGTGAGCATTCATTACATGGCATTTTGGTGACATTTTTAGCGTTGTGACGTACCAGACTCACACCCTCAGGATTCTAAATGACCAAGACCTTCTCCCAAGGGAAAGAGATCTAACGGGGCACTGAGAGGGTCAACGCCAGTCTTCTTGGCCTGCAGCTGGTCCCTGATAACCAGGTAATGGACCTTTCCCGAGAGGTCGTTCCACCGCTTCCTAATGTCCTCCCTAGTGTGAGGGCAGTGCCTACAGCATTTACTCTGTCAACGATCATGTCCCACATTTCCATTTTCCTACTGAGAGGAGTGTGCTAGACTTGTGAATAAAATAATTGTGGCTCTACTCTTATGATTTGACCCACCAGGACTCTTAACTCATCTTCTGAGAAACTGGGATTTTTTAAACATGCCAAGGTGGAAAAAAAGGTGACAGTGACTCACTAAAGAGGGGAAGTGCCAAAGGGTGTGACTGAACAAAAGTGTGTGCAGGGTGTTGCATTGGATGGTGAAAAAACAGTGGTGCCTAGTATCTGTACTGTGTGGAAAATAATTTACTCTAGCTTCTGTGTGTTGCTGTGTATATGCAAAGGATTGTGATGTGTGAAAGGGTGTGTTTTATTGTGTCCTTTGCAGGTTTGTCCAGTGTGGCAATATGTGTCAGCTGTGTTCTTTTCAAATTCACCGAATGTATGGTTGTGTATTACTTTGTAGACCGCAGACCGCTGTGGTTTGGAACGCCATTGGCTGGCCACCATGCGGGTCTGCCATGGCGACTGTGTGTTTGTAATGCGGTCGGTGGTTGGTCGTGATGCTGGCGGTGCTGGAAGTCGGACTCCATATTTCTAGGCCTCCACGCCACTGTTAGTCTGCCTTTTTTGGTTGGCGGTCAGTGGCCCTGCGTGTGTGACTCATATTAGGGCGGTCTTTTCAAGACCACCAACATGGCGGTCTGGTGGCCAACCACGAAACTCGTAATGAGGCCCTATGTCACAGTGCATTATTTTCTAATATTGCTATGTACGAGTATGTTCTTTGAGAAGACGGTGCCAATGCTTGTTTTTTCATGTTTCCGAAATTGTTGAAATTGCATGTTTCAGCATTCCATGACCGTGTACATTTTCCTTTATTGTAACACTATTTGTTTTCATTTTATTTTTTCATTTTCCTTACAGCTTGTTGCAGTTACATCAGGTATAGTGCAAGGTTGCATTTTTATCATGTATTGTCCCCGCTCACCAATTTATGTTTTGGGAATTGTTGAAATTGCATGTCTCAGCATTCCTTGAGCGTACACAGTTGCCTGTAATACTATTTGTTCCAAGTTCTCATTTTTACTTATCACGGTTGCACTCGGCACAGTGCCAGACTGTACTTCAAGCATTGATTTGTGACACATAGTTAGCAGTGCTTAATCTGTTCCCACATTTAATTGCAGCAGCCGCATGTTTAAGAGTAGGGCTTTGGGCACCAGCACGTTTTTATTTACAAATTAAGCACTGGTAGATAGTAATGTCTTTACTCATTTCTCCTAATGTATTTCTAATTATAGTGATCCTTTGTTTTTTTCTAATGTGTACGTTTCACTGAGGTTGGTTTAGACTCCTGTGACCAGTGAACCAGGCTACAGCCCAAAGGCGTTGGGTGGAAGCCTATGAATAAACATGTTTTCTGGCAAGAACTAAGGAGTGATCTGAACGCACCTGTTTGTGGTTTGTGATATTGGGGCCTGACGAAGCTCTGCTCAGATGTCCGCATTTGGGCTACCAAACTCTTGTTGCGGTGTGAATTTAAGTTTTAGGTAGGTAAGTGGTTAGGTAATTCTTGAGAAGTATATACATTTTTTATCGTCTGGTGAGAGAAACCAGCAGGGCTTCCTGATCTGGCAGGGTTTTTTAATTTTTCAGATAATTTGATCTTTAAATAAGGGTGCCTTTATATTGTTGATTTAATTGTTTGTCTGCTTTAATTGGTTAAAGTTGTTTATACTTTTATTTTATTGGTAGGTTTAGTTTTAGTTAGAATTTTTTTATCAGTTATGTCTTTCTATGGTAAACCCTAATTTATGTTCCTATTTTTTATCTGAGAGCACGTAGGTGCATGATTTACTATCTCTCCTCTGATGGATCTTTTTAAGTGGATTGGGACGCTGAGGGAGAGTGACAAGGGTCTTGTGAACAAAGGCATATGCTGCTGTTCCAAAGCAATTCCACGGGCTTGTTGGGATGGGGCATTTTGGTGGACCTGATCTGAAACTGTAGGGCCCACTCTCACAAGAATACTTGCACTGTGTTAGGATGAGTTAGCTCTGAAAATACTCCGATTGTTAATATAAAAATAGAATTATTGATTTTTAGTAAATGATTCACTTTAAAAATGATTTTTCGGCGACTAGATAGATTTTCAGCGTGCCCTGCTTGAAAACTTCAGGTTCCAGAAATGTTTCCTGGTCCAAAGGAAACACGCTGAGCTTTACACCAGCTGCAATCACCAATGAGGCAATTATTCATGAAAGATACACTATATATGAATATATACAACATAATATATACATGATATAACATAATATCTAACATAAATTGTATGTGGTAGTTTTACCTTTTTAAAAATTATTCATTGTTTATTTTAAGTTTGCACCTTAAACATTATGGCATATTTTCTGCCTGTTTTTGACACTTTACTCCTTACTTTTTGTCTTAACAACAACTTTGTAAACGTATTTTAACTGCTTTGTTCTTCACGTTGTTGTTGACAAATTGCTTGTTGCTCAGGAACCAAATGCATTTCTCTTGATAACTGTTGATACCTGGGTCACATAAACTCACAGAAACCATGTCAACCTTTTATGAATCATCCCCTTAAAGCTCAGTCACAGCTTCTATCATTACTCTGGCATTTCTCCCCCATTTCTAATTCTTATGAGCTATGCCATCATCAATGCCATGTCAATAGTGCTATGCAAATTCAGATTTCACTACGATAATCATTTTAAGTGCTGGCAAGGTGAATGTAAAGCAAACATAAAAGGTGAATGTAAAGCAAATGACTTCAGTCATTACAAAATAACATTTTATTGTGACCCAGCATGTGATTTGTATATAGTAGTCCATTTGAAGTATTCATACCAAACGTGGTGATAGTAACAACACACTTCTATGACATGCTTACTGCAAGAACAATGTCTGTAAAGCTGAAGAGTATGGAATTGTTTAGTAGCGTGAAGTTTTAAATAGCTTGCTACATTCGTGAAGAAAATATCTTCCTGGACAGTATTTGGGCAAGTGCTCCTTTTACCTCCTTGTTCCTCAGACTGTAGATTAATGGATTCAGTACTGGAGAAACAACTCCATATATCACCGATACCACCTTGTCCTTGTCACCCTCAAGATTTAGAGCTGGGCGTCCATATGTGTAGATAATGCCTCCATAGAATAAGGCAACAACTAAGAGGTGGGAAGTGCATGTGTGAAAGGCCTTGCTTTTGTTGGCAGCTGAGCGGCTCTTCACAATGGAGGAGAGGATGTACATGTAGGACATGAAAGTGAGGAGAAAGCAAAACATGCCAAGAAATATATCTGCCAAAAGAATTGCAATGTCATTAATATATGTGTCAGAGGATGAAACCTTGAGGACTGGTGGGATTTCACAGAAGAATTGGTCCAATGCAATCCTGCCATAGAAGGTCAGCCTTCTGAACAGGCTGGTTTGGGTAGTTGAGTTCACAAAGCCACAAAACCACATGGTGACTGCAGTAGTAAAACAGAAATGCATACTCATGATACTAGTATAGCGAAGCGGAAGACAGATGGCTACATACCTATCAAAGGCCATAAGTGCCAGAATGAGAAGCTGAATGCTGAGTATAGATGACAGAAGAAAGAGTTGGGTAATGCATCCAGAGAAGGAGATGGACTTTGTTTCTGACAGCATGATCTCAAGCATTTTGGGGATGGTGGAGGAGGTGCAGCAGATGTCCAAGACTGCAAGGTTCGCCAGAAAAAAGTACATTGGTGTATGCAGACGAACATCTGCAGCTATGACAGTGAAAATCAAAAGGTTGCCTATGAGGGCCATTAGGTAGAGTAGCAGGAACAAGGTGAACAGTGTAGACTGCAGCTGTGGATAAGCTAAGAAGCCAAGCATAATAAACTCAGTAGTATGAGTATGATTTAGCCCTTCTCCTGAATTGTGATGCATCGTCTGCAGCCTGAAATTAATACCATGAGATTTACAGTAACATTGACATTGAAAATATAATCAGCTTTATGAGTGGCCATGATCAGTATTGCATTGTGTTGTATAGAAATGACTTTTTCTTCACTTCTACAGCCTTCATTGTATGGCAGCAAAATATTTGTGTCAGATTATTGTTTTACATAAATGTGGCGTTCTGTTCACAAAAATCAGCATTGATTGGAATTAATAATAGAAACTTTACACTCAAAGGGTATTTTTTGAGTTAACGATATTATGACATAATATTTGAGATGATATTTCTGTATAGGACAATATTGCATACAGCACTTTAAACAAGATCGCTGTTTATATCATTCTTACATCATCTCTGACTAAAATCCGTGTCTTTAAATAGCGGAATCAATGGTATGCCTTTTCAAATGGGAGCATATTGTCCTTCTCATTTTAACACTGAGCTGGAGTTGATCTCTTTTCGTGTTCGCACAGCCAAGTATAACCAGATCTATCCAGGATAGCCAACAACGAATCTGCAGCAATGCGCACAAATCATGCATAACTAGCATTTTTGCACTTTATTCCTCAAAATATTACATCTAGCCGCAAAATGATGTTCTGTTAAGAGAGACAACCCCAGCACAAACACTATGGCCCATATTTAAGAAAAAGTGGCGTATCAGCTATGATGCACCACTTTTTCTGCGCTCCCCACCAGCACCATATTATAAATATGACACAACCTCATGGTCGCGTCATATTTATAATATGGTGCACCATGGCGGTTGTTAGTACAATAGTGTCAACATTTTGTATGCTATTGTGGTGCCAGCGTCAAAAGTGTTGCCCTAGCGTAGCAAAGTGCAAGGAGGCCCATAGGTTTCCATGGGTATGTCATTTTAACGGCTGCTTTGAGCAGGTGTTAAGAATGATGCCAAAAATGGCACAGTGAAATCTGTTAAATGTCACTGCGCCATTGTTGTGGGTCTCCTACTGCTGCAACGCCACCCTTGCATACATTATTCCTGGTGCAGGCATAATGCGGCACAAGGGTTTAAAAAGTGGTGCAATGCATTCATTGCACCACTTTGTAAATATGGTGCTTTGAAACAGCCACTTTAGTGCCACTGTAGCATCAAAAACATGACGCTATGGTGGCACTAAGGTGGCACAAGGGGCTCTCAATTACGCCTCTACATGCGCTACCATAAGTGTCTGAAATTTGCACGTGATCGGAAATGAAGGTTCAATATGGTATTTTAGACACAGATGCAAGTAGTTGGTGCAAAACCACTCCAAGAAGTGACATTTCCTCCAGGTATCAATTATATTTGTCTAAACTATTTAGTTCTATTGTATAAATAATGGAAAATACACTCTGCGAATTGTGTTCGCCTCCATTTTGTGCCCATTATTACTTACAAACCTTTTACGTGGATGGTGAAAACACAAATGTGTGCAACTTGCGATCATGCCTTAATGTGAGTTGGTGTTAAAAAGTGCAAATGCAATGTTCACCCATTGTTGTCTTAACTCATGAGTGTAATGACCCCTTGTTTATACTGAGACGGGATTCATTTGAAATACGATTATTTTATATTAGTGATACCAAGAAGACAGGCCAACATGAATAAGTTAATTTACTGTATAAAGTCTTTCTGCACTGGTCTACAGGCATGTGTTCTGGTTCTATGGGACCAGAATAAAAATGGAATGAGTGAATCCTGTTCTCAAAAAACATTTTTTCACAAACTGTTTTTCACAAATTCTCTTCTCATCCATGAGAAGTGTTCAATTTCGTTTTTTCATCACCTTCATATAGATCAGGAATACATGCCATTATTGCTTTCTCTCTTTGTCTTATGCCTTTTTTATATTCCTTTCCCTACACCCTTCTAACCTCCTCCTTATTTTTTTTATTGCTTCCCTGGCTGTGCATAGGGAGCCGGGAATATCTGAAGTGCTCTATATTCCTTTTCTATGATCCTATGCACCTTCTGGAAGCCCCTGTATTTTTCAAATTATGATGTGCCCTTTTGGGGAGACTCCTCAATAACGCCTCATTCCCCTTATTCGTCTTTCCAGGCTTCTTCTTTGTGTGCCTGCTCCTTATTTCCAGTCAGTTTCCTCCGTTGACCATCATTCTTTAAAACAATAGTTTAGCTGCAGTCACTTCTCTTCCAAAGGGTGACTGTGCCCCTGTTGCCATGTGTCTATTCTTACTAACTTCTTTATCTTTTTATCCACGGAATGGTTCAGAATGCACCATCTTGTATTATTTGATGTGATCTGCTTTTCTCAGCAGTACATCTGCACTGAAGCAGGCTAACACTCTATTAGCTTAGTTTGATCTAAGTTAGAAATGTACTCTGTATGTTAAGCTATCTCACAGGGACTGTAGCACTTATTGTGCCATCCTAAGAATGACACAGTAAAATACATCACCCAGCCTACCACTGAGGCCTGGAAGAGCAGTTGTAAAAGGCTAACGCAACGTTGTCATTTAAATCAATGGCAACGTCCACACCTCCTTTTTTAATGAATATATGTCACCACTATGGTAGATCTAAGGCATTGTGCTGTATAGGATTAAGTAGGACTTGTATTCTCATATGTTCTACTTAGTAAAACTTGTTGTTTTTACTATGCAGAAGCTGGTAGCCCCATTCGCCGATCCAGGATTACATGCTGAAACTCAGCTGTGCTAACTTTTGAATGGGACTTTTAATGTTGGTACTTCAAGGTACAAAGCAAATTGTTGCATTAAACTGAACTTGATGCCCAAGGCAAATGAAACATAACTTTTGAGTATATGCAACTTTTAGAAAGTTGCAGCTCTGTTGCCCACGTTTTCTGGTGGCTGTCATAGATGCTGGCTACAAGACAACCTTCTGCCCAGCTGGGGGGTGGGAAGTGTGTATGACTCCCAGGAACTAGAACACTGGTGGCCTGCCATTGAAAGATGTGTTACTTGTCCCTGGCAAGAAGCCACAACATGTGTGAGCCCAAAAGGTGGCATTCAAAGGGAATGCAGTCTTTGAAGGCCAATGAGCGACCACAGTCAAGAGGGGTTACTCTTTGATAGCTATTTGCCATAAATTGCAGAAAGTCTTCATCCTTGTGGGAGGGATCCTAGTAGCCCATTGGCAAGGCTCTGTAGCATCCCCAGAGTGCTCCTTCTGGGCCTAAAAATGGCATACTTGGCATGCAGACCTCATATCACATCTGGACTGGAGTTAGGACTGAAGAAAGTCTGCCATGCTGTGCCCTGGACTCAGCAGAAAAGGATACACCAAAGACTGGACTACACCTACTGCTCTTTTAACTATCAAAGAGAGGACTGTGCCTTGGTGCCTGGCTGATGTAAAATGTTTTCCTGAGCATCAGACAGAAGAGGTGAACTCCAAGAGTCAGTTGTCTGACTTCCTGTTACAGATCCAGGGCCAAAAAAGGTGAAGATACCTGGCTTGGTTAGTCCGAAGAAACAACAGCTTTATTGCCAATGACCGCAGATGTGCAGCCCGGGAAACTGAGTCCAAATGCTCAAAAGCTGCAGCCAAAATGTAGGACCTGGCAGAGTTGGTGGGGTGCAGTTTAGTCACACAAGACAAACACTAGCCTTCAACAAAAGGAATTGCTGATTTTGCTATGACCAGAAATCAGTAGTCCAGTGGCAAATGGACGTTTGCTGGAACCACCAAGTCTTCGAGGCACATCGACCACTGTGGCCAGGACATGGACTGAGGAATAGCCCCTAGAAACCCCTCTGGTGACATTCATAGCATCCTCTTACGGCAATTTAAAGATCAGGTATCCTATGTATCAGGACAAGTCCAATGAATCTACAGTGGTAAGCACATTGAACTTGAAAATGGACTTGAGACTGATTTGGTGACAAGGTAATTGTTCTAAAAATACTTACTGATCCATTGACCTCCTCCCTGTTGGATTGGTCATCCAAGTGGACCAGAGTAGCTTAACACAACTTTGCAAACATTTTACAAATGTTCCACTAAGCATGACATTTGCTAATGCTTATTCAAGATTTCAGTGAAAAGCAGTGATTTCTATTTTACTGGAAAACCTGTATCTCCAGAGCACTCTGGTGGATTTTGTTCAGTTTGGTGTCTCAAAATTCATTTGACCTGTTTCAGGTCCTGAGCTCGCCCCCCACGACTGCAGCACCAACCTGCTGCCTCCTGCCTGTGTCCCCCGTCCACGCTGCCGTTTGCGTGTTCGAGGCCCTCCTCCACCCGCAGGCATCCTCCTGTGCCTCATCTCTGGTGGCTAGTGGGCTCACTTGACCCGTGTGCCGCTTCCGCCGTCCTGTAAGTTGTTTTTTCGCTTTTTCTGTGCCTCGCCGCCGGCGCTTCTGCCTCCATTGTGCCCCCCTGATTGCTGTCTCCCCGATCGTGTATTGTGCCATTATTGTATTTCTGATTGTGTGGTTTTCTTATTGTGACTGCCTTTAATTTTGCTAGTTTTCTGTGTTTTTGCCCCTTGTGCGCTCCCCGATCCCTGCCGCTGCCTCCCTGCGGCCCCGCCCCCCTCGCGCCCCCATTTGCCGCTCCCTCCCGCCTCCCAGCTGCTCCTCCCTCCCCCCTCCCTTCTTAATGGCTGGCGCTGCGCGTCCGCGCCGCTGGCGCGCCAGAGGCAAGCCCGCCTGCACCCGTCCGCGCCTGGACCGCGCCCAGCGCCACCCCCCCTGGTCCTCGCACCCCCCGCGTCCGCTACTCAGACAACGAACTCCGCGCTTTCAACACCGGCTCCTCCACGGAGTGCTTCCTGGCGTCCCCGAAGCACACTAAAGGACCTTTTTCCTGCCGCTCCTGCAACTTCTCCTGCATCAGAACGACAAAACCAACAATAGAATCACTCAACCCCAACCACCTGAACTGCATCCTCATCAACACCCGCTCCACACGAAAACACGCCATCGAGCTCTGGGATTTGCTCGACTCCACTGCACCCGACGTGGCCTTCCTGACCGAAACCTGGTGGAATGACTCCTCGGCTCCGGACATCGCCATCGCCATACCGGACGGCTACAAAATCACCAGAAGAGACCGAACCAACGGAATCGGCGGCGGAATAGCCATCGCTCACAAAGCTACCCTCAAAATCCACACCCACACTGACGACACCCTCAAGACAGCCGAACACCTCCACTTCCAGATCCACACAGACCCCAACACGACCCTCAGAGGAACCCTCATATACCGCCCTCCAGGACCAAGAGCCCCCTTCAGCGACACCATCGCCGACCTCGCAAGCACCCACGCCCTCGCTTCCCCGGATTACATCCTCCTGGGAGACCTAAACTACCATATGGAAAATAACAACGACGTCAACACCGCAGCACTGACCTCCAACCTCCTCAACCTCACACTCCGCCAGCTGGTCAACACTCCCACCCACATCGCTGGACACACCCTCGACCCCCTCTTCACCTCAAGCAACCACATCTCTTTCAGCCACACCTCCGAACTCCACTGGACCGACCATCACTGCGCCCATTTCTCCTATAAGAAAATTACCGAGCAGCACCGCATCCATCTACCCCCTACCGCCGCTGGGGCAAAGTCACCCAAGACCAACTGACCAGCACCCTCGTTAAAAACCCTCCACCCGACGCGACCGACCCGAGCACAGCCGCCATCAACCTCCATCAATGGATCCTCGACTGCGCCAACACCTTAGCCCCACTCAAGAAGCCCACCGCCAACCAAGGAAAGAAAAAAACAGCCTGGTTCACAGATGAACTGACCACCTCCAAAAGCCGTTGTCAGAAGCTCAAAAAGAAATGGATCCTAGAACGCACGCCCGACAACCTCGCCTCCCTCAAAGACGCAAACCGTGAACACCACCAACGGATCCGCGTCGCCAAGTGCGCCCACTTCACCGAACGCATCAACAACAACGCCCACGACTGCAAAGAACTCTTCGGCATCGTGAAAAAACTCTCAAATCCAAAAGCCAACGCCAACGACATCCCGCCCTCCCAGAAACTCTGCGACGACCTCTCCACCTTCTTCCACCAGAAAATCACTACCATCCACAACAGCTTCAACACCGGCCCACCGCCAGATCCCCCCCCGACGTCTCCAACCGCGACTGCCGCCTCACCGCCTGGACCCACGTGGACGACGCAGAAACCATGGCAACCATGAACACCATCCACTCAGGCTCCCCCACGGACCCATGCCCTCATCATGTTTTCAACACAGCCAACGCCACCATCGCCCCCAAACTCCGCAAGATCATCAACCTCTCCTTCACTTCCGCCACCTTCCCGGACAGCTGGAAACACGCTGAAATCCAACCCCTCCTCAAGAAACCCAAGGCCGACCCCAACGATCTCAAAAACTTCCGCCCGATCTCTCTCCTCCCTTTTCCAGCAAAAGTCATCGAGAAGATCGTCAACACACAACTCACCCACTTCCTCGAAGACAACTCCATCCTGGACCCCTCACAATCCGGATTCAGACGAAACCACAGCACGGAGACTGCTCTCCTCGCCGCCACAGATGACATCAGACATCAAATGGACAACGGTGAAACCTCGGCCCTCATCCTCCTCGACCTATCAGCCGCTTTTGACACAGTCTGCCACCGCACCCTACTGACCCGCCTCCAGGAAGCCGGCATCCAAGACAAAGCCCTCCACTGGATCTCATCCTTTCTCTCCGACAGAACTCAGAGAGTCCGACTCTCCCCCTTTCGCTCCAAAGCCACCAACCTCATCTGCGGCGTACCCCAAGGATCCTCCCTCAGCCCTACTTTGTTCAACGTCTACATGGCCCCCCTCGCAAAACTGGCCCGCCAGCATCACCTCAGCATCATCTCCTACGCCGACGACACCCAGCTCGTCCTCTCCCTGACCAAAGACCCACTCACCGCCAAAACAAACCTCCACGAAGGACTAAAATCCATCGCCGAATGGATGAACAACAGTCGCCTGAAACTCAACTCCGACAAGACGGAAATCCTCATCCTCGGGCGCTCTCCCTCGGCCTGGAATGACTCATGGTGGCCCGCCGACCTCAGACCCCCACCCACCCCTGCCAGCCACGCAAGAAACCTCGGCTTCATCCTGGACTCTGCACTCACCATATCCAAACAGGTCAGCACCGTCTCCTCCTCCTGTTTCAACACCCTCCGCATGCTCCGCAGAATCTTCAAGTGGATTCCAACAGAGACCAGAAAGATGGTGACCCAAGCCCTCGTCAGCAGCAGACTTGACTGCGGCAACGCACTCTACACAGGCATCCCAACCAAAGACATCAAACGACTCCAGCGTATCCAAAATGCCTCCGCCTGACTGATCCTCGACATACCCCGCCGATGTCACATCTCCCCTCACCTGAGGGAACTCCACTGGTTCCCGGTGGAGAAGAGGATCACCTTTAAACTCCTCACCCACGCTCACAAGGCACTTCACAACGCCGGACCCTCCTACCTCAACTCCAGACTCAATTTCTACGCTCCCACACGTCAACTTCGATCCGCCAACCTGGCCCTCACCGTCGTCCCCCGAATCCAGCGCAAGACCTGCGGCGGCAGATCCTTCTCCTTCCTCGCCGCCAAGTCCTGGAACTCTCTCCCCACATCTCTACGCCAGACCCAGGACCTCCTCGCCTTCAGGAGACTCCTCAAAACCTGGCTCTTCGACCGCTAACTGCAGCACACCTCCACCCCCCACCTTCCCCCCAGCGCCTCGAAACCCTGACGGGTACATAGCGCGCTTTATAAATATCGTGATTGATTGATTGATTGATTCCAATAAGATATATAGTTATAAATTGGTGTCAGATTTTGTTCATGCTGTGTGACTTTCCTATTTCATTGTTTTGGTTCCTTCTAAATCCTTTAAACTTGTTTCTTTGTTTAAGCCCAACCGCTCAAAGGCTCAGCTACCTAGAGATTAGCCAAATGTTTTACAAATGAGCCTGACTGAACCAAAGATGGCATCTAGAGCATAATACCCAGTGAGGTCTAACACCCAAACCATATAAAACATCACTTTCCTCACAGACGAGTAAACAATAATTGCTATCAGTACAGAGGCACATTAACTTAGTAACTGGTTTCTGTAATGGAAAATGATTAGGTCTTCTGGTCACATGAGGGGAACCTATAGACAGCACCTAGGCTTTCTGTCTTTTTTGGTTATTGTGAGCTGCAGACTGTCAGCTGGTAGGAAACACCACCTGCAGTGATCGTCACAAACATTTTGTGAAAAAAATCATCATTTAAAATGTGGGTTTCCTAACCAATGCAGAGATAAAGATAGCTAGAAAGAGACAGTGTTGCAAAAGGGATAAAACCACCAGTGTCCCTAGAAAATATTCAAACTGGAACACAACTTGAACATTCTGATTGAAACAGGAACGTAAGTCAATAACCAGGGGAAAACCCAGCACTGAATGTCCTGAACACCACACCATGCCTCCCCTCCAAAATGGGACAATAAGTCTATCCAAAATGGAGAGAAAAAGCTCCTTGCTTTATCAAAATGTACCTTCTTAACTGGGTACAGCATCCAAATTTAACAAAGACATAAACAGACATAAGGCGGTCGAAGTGGCATGCAAACATGAGAGGATTCTAATTGTATGTGTTATTTTATCTGATATATTGAACTTCTTTGTTAGTAATTTCTATAACCCTGTGAGTGAGCTTGGCTGCCAGACTGATGTTTTATTGTCTGCACTGAGAACCCTAAGGATCAGGTCGGACAACATAGCTAATACATTTCTTGTAATAGCAGGTGGAGATTTTCAATGGGTCTTATTCCACCCTACAATATGAATTCGCCGTAGGTGAAAGGGGGGGGGGTTAAAAACTTCTGGAGGCCATTTTAAATTTTGAATTGTGTAACGTCATTGAATAAGTTGAGGTTTTATTTAGGCAGGCACCCAATTTTGTAGGACGGCATTGGGAAACCATTACATCTTTGTTACTGGGCTACTGAGTGACTGTATTTCTATTGGGGGGTGGGGCATGAGCACAATGGCCATAACCCAATAGAAGTATCACTTGAGGTGGCCTGGTATGGACGCCCCCACATATCTTTAGGGCTGACTGATTTGGCTGTGAAAGACAGTGGGCTCAGGGTCTCATTTCCCAACTGTGTTAACCACTTGTGAGGTCCAATCAAGAATTTATTTTTGAGTGTTTATTGGGAGATAACCCATTCCCATATGAGTACTTAGGGCCAGATTTATACTTTTTAGTGCTTCATTTGCATCATTTTTTGATGCGAAATCGGCACAAACGTCCAAAATTCAATGATATTTTGTAAGTTTGCGCCGCTTTTGCACCAAAAAATGGCGCAAATGCGTTGCTAAAAAAGTATAAATCAGGCCCTTAGTAGCTATAGGAAAGCTGAATAACTCTCCCAGGGACCTAATTAATGAGGCCTGTAAGGCCTTACCCAAAATGGTTTGACAACTCATTCAGAGCTGCACATAAGAGGTTGCTCTTGGCCCTTGATTGCAGTGTGCAGGGTAAGGCAAAGGTGGTAACTGCTTGATGTGAGTACAAGCAATTCATTAAAAATAGAAAATCACAGATTAAGATGTAAATGTAGGAAAATGTGTTTAGGGCTTGTGTAAAGAAGGATACTAAGACATTTTGGAACATTATAAATAAAGGTAACTTGAGTAATGCAACCACAAAAGGGTTAGGCTCAAATATTACCCCACAATGTTGCCTTGTACACTTCCGGTGGATTTATTCTTATAGAGATAGCTTGGAGAATGAGGAAACGGGTGCAGCTGTCTATTTTCCCCTGCAAATTCAATTTCACCCTGAGGTGTGGAATTATAATACCTACCATAAAGGGCCCGCCTATGGACTTGTACAAAGAAAATGTTACCCTGTGGTAGGCCCCACTTTTTTGTTTACAGTGAATTGGTCTTGGGCTTTGTGGAGGATCGAATTAAGCTTTCCCCACTCCTCCTTTGGATCACGGTATGGGGGAACGAGCACACTCAATTTATATAGGGAGATTTTCTCATACTGTTTGGCATGTGGTATGGGGCATAAAATCCTGTGGTTAAGGTATATTAGGAGCACTACAGAAAGATTAGGGAGACTGGAGTTGTTCTTATCTCTGCACAGTAAAAGAGAAAATGGCCCGGTTGAGAAGGAGTTTTTGAGACTCACATCTGTTGCAAGGGAGGCAAAGGAATTAGAAAAAAAAACTATGAGAGTCTCATTATGTTCAAAACATGCTAGGGCAATGAACAGTACCTTACATTTGGGAAAGAACACATTTGTCTTGGTTTCGGCCAAGTTCAATCAGATGCAACCACCGTTTTCCTTTGTGCCAATTTCACAATAAGCACATCCTTATCTTCCCCTGTGGTGATATCGCACCTCAGACACTTATGCACTTTACCCTATTTTGTAAGTTTTATGAGCCTTTTAGACGTAGTTACCTATTTAAAGAGCCAAGGGTTTTTGGCAATTTAGGTCTGCATTTTATTATCTTTGTATGCTACTTGACCCTGGGGTGTGTTTTTTATAATCTAAATTACGCTGGTATAATCATGTATTATTGTCTGTATTATTATGCAATTTACATGGAGTTTTGTTTGTTTATGATTTTTTAATAATAATCAAATAAAGATCAACTAACTAACATAAAGATGGGTGTATTTGACGACTTTTAAAATATTAAATATTTACACATGGTTGAAATTTTAAGTAAGCCAGCAATATTAGTAAAACTCACACGTTTTGTGCAAAGCAAACATTTGACACATTTTCTTGAAGGTTTGAGTTATGCAATTTCATGTTGTACATAAAATGTTCTGTGCGATAACAAAGGAGACTATTTCCCACATAAAATGTTACAAAGGAGCCATTTTCTGCTTTAACCAGCCTTCTTCTAGTGTCTTGTAAGGTTTTTTATGCAACATACTCCTACACTTAAAGTTGAACAAAACACCAGCGAACTATGTTCCGTCCTAAAGGTGCAATTTGATGAGTTTGCAATTTCACATAGTACATATATATATATATATTCTATGGAAACTATTACACAATTTTACACACCTTGTGTTAATTAAGCTTCAAACATAGGGGTAAATACCAATTTCCACTGAAATCCAATAGATCAAACAGGTAATACAGGCAGCATTAAGTGCCTCATGAGTATTTCCGAAGGAAACACAGTTGGTGAGACTAGTGGAGCAGATACTCTCTCATTTTGTGAGACTTCCAGTGGTACATTTGTTTGGGTGGTCGAGAAAATATTGATAAATGAGAGAGCAACAATAACCCCAGATACAAATTCTCCTGCTGCTCCTAATCACAATAATTTACTGCAATCTCCTAAACAGAAATGAAACATCCATCATGTCACATTCCTTAATACCGACCCAGATGTTCTTTGAGTTCTAGGCTTTCATTACATAGGGGACATAGTACTTCGGTTTGCGCTGTGGTGCACCTTTACATAAATACATCAAGTGCAGAACGGAGCAGTGCCCCCATCTACATTGTGTATTAGTGAACGTTGCAACAGCTGTTTGAAGTGATCCCCTTGCAGGTTCAGTAACTGAGTGCACCTACCTCTCTCCATTCCAGGGGATGCCTATGGTGTGGTATCTCTCAGTGTGTCGCCTAACTGATTTCATCTCTGCACCTGCATCTGTAATATGACACAGGCCCAAAAGCAATGTGTTTCCCTATTTGCATGGGATGAAACTCTAAGGTGTCATGAAGGGTGATGGAGATACATAAGGTGCAGAACTTATGGAAGGCCAGCCAAGAGGCAATGAGTGTTAAGTCTGGTATAATAGCCTTTGTGACTCCCAGACCTTTGAGAGGAATTTCCGTTTGTATGTGTTTGTGCAGCAGATATGTAGCAGATTTGTGGAACTAGGACCACATGTGTGGTGGAATTTTGAGTGCATAGACCAGTGCGAGGCATTTTGCATAATGTGATGAAGAGTACATACAGCTTCCCTAGATACTAAAAGTGTATTGACTGCATTTCTGTGACTGGAGGGTTGAGGCCTATTGAAATGAGGGAGGTTGGTTAAAAGGCTACTCACAGAAATTCCGTGAGGTCCTTGTTAGCAAAGTGCTGCGGATTAGTTATTTCTGAGTGACAACATAGGGTGGATGTTAGAAGTGATGGGTTTCTGTTGTTAAAGATTACAAAGTTTCTAAGAAGGGCTATTCTTTTGTTTGTGCCCAATGACGCTCTGTAAGGCTGAAGACAGCCAGATGCTTAGACTTCACGCTTCATTGTGTTAGCCATCACCTAGCACAAAGGCTTTTTCTGAGCCATAGTCAGAAAATAATATTTAAAATATAATCACACCCAATCAGTTCTGAAACCTCAGCAGTGGGTCCATATCCCTCATCTGGAAAATTAGTATAAAAGTGGAACTGTGAAATGATCGATCCATAGATCACAAGAAATTAGGTAACAAGGTTCATTGGAGGATGAACTTTACACCATTCACCCTATTTAGATGGAACCTGGCTGTAAGGCGCAGGAAAAAATAATGATTCTGACACCATGGGCGAAAACACACAGGGGCAGATAGTTGCTGCCTTCCATTACTCAAGCCTGGGAAGGTGTTCCATGGGTGAAGCATTGGTGTTCCCACACATTCATTTATGGATTTTGGCATATCTCCAGATTTAGCAAGACTGGTAAACATGGAAATGTATCAAAATATTATGCCTTCCCAGGGGAAATATATTTATTTCTCCTCATTTGTTACCACTTTCTAAGAGTATTCAGTAGCACACTTTTAAAGAGGAAAATGTCTCTATGGTCTGTTTTGTGCAGAAAGGTGTTCCTTCCGGAACAAAAACAATCCTGTCTGTAATGCAGGCTCCCATACAACATGGCACCCCTTCAAAGGGGGGCCTATTTTGATAGGATTACCCCACATATCATATGGCACTATTTCACTGACATTCAACAATTTGTTTTTACAAGTCACTGTTTTCAGGTGTTTTAGTCAGATTTGTTCAATTGAACTGACCCACAGTTAATCATTACAAAATGCACTGATTTGCTGCTTAGGTGTTCAGAAATGTTGTACCCTTTTAGTAATTCTGTTTCTGGACCTGATGCATTCCAATGGCTTTGTGAGTAAGAGCGAGTACATAGCTGTATAAGAGTACACAGCTTTGACTAGTATTGCAAAGGTTCTATTCTTACTTAGCATTTGCCACGTCTGCAGATAAACTTAAAGGAGCAGAAACATCTATGGAGAACGAGACATCTCCATAAAGGACCTCACTGTGTCTTACCTCATGGTTCAAAGGAGTGGGATTATGCACCCTGTCTGTCAAAATAACTTGAAAAGTCTTTAATATTTGACACCTAAAGACCTATAATTAAGGGTGGGCATACTATGAGTAATTTGCTGCAGCATATTTACATGAAATTAGAACAGAATTATGGATGTTACGTAGGAGGGTAACTAAGGGCTATATTCTTATTGCAAAATGCACACTTGCATTCAAAATAGACACACAAATCCATTTTGTGCTAAGAAAGTAGCACCACATGCAGTAGAGCAGGAACAACAGCAGCCTGCAGCTGCTCATGTTTGCTCAATTTGTGTGCTCCTGCATTAGGATGTTTGCACCAAATTCCTCTTAAAGACGTGTGAACATATTAGTGTATTTTTACATAGCCAGAGTAATGCAGAATTACTCTGGCATAATTCAATGCTCTCCTAGGCCTACCTTTAAGTTAGTAGTTGCATCTAAACCAGTTGAAGCACTAAGGGTCTCATTTTCACCAAATCACACAGTTTGTAAACATAAATGTGCTTATCGTTATGCACAAAATCCTTTCTTTTACAAGTAGGAAAATTATTTTGACTCGCAAAATAACTTTTCTGATTGTTTCTAAATTGCAAATAGGAGGGTTCATGAATTCCATTTCCTCCCTTCCCATTCCAGTTCGGAAAATAACTTATAGATAGTTTAAAACCCTAATTGTTGTCATAAACCATTGATGACCTAGCAACCGCTGAGTTGCTAATTTGCAAAGGGTAAGAAGCCCCTTAGGAGCCTGGTCCCTTTGGGAATCATGTTGGCAACCTCAGGAGAAAGAAGGTTTCAAAACAGTAACTTTTTTTTCTTAATACATCAATATTTGTTTTAAAGAACACATGCTCCATCACATTTTGTAATTCAGCCATACAGTATGGACACTGCTGTGCAGTCCCTTGCAGGCCACCATCCATGTGATTACAGCCAGTCACACAGGGTCACTAATTGGCACCCACCCAATGAATATTCTGGAACCTTCTGCAATAAAGTTTTTGTGGACCAACCTAATAATTCATAGGTTAAATTGTAATGTACTATTCAATTTCCAGAACGAATGTGTGCAATTTATTACCCCATTTTGAGAATGAAATAATAATTCATCAGGACCCTAACATTCATAAGGAGATGGATGCTAATTATATTAACTCTTTGTATGCAGTTCTACCCGGTGGTAAGTAACTGTTGAAATCTGTATAAGGCACAATAACACAAAATGTAAGCTGTTTAGGCAGCAGCTGGGTTAACAGTGAAGAACCTCTGCTACTTGTACGGTTGCTGGTTAAGTCGTACATACTGCCCGCTATTTAGCAGTACACCTGGTAAATATTGAAAAACATATTTTCTATTGACAAGTCCTGGCCAACCAGTACATCAATTCTGCTATTTAGCCAGTAGCCAATATTGATATTCTGTTACTATTTGCCAGGCTACCAACGAAACAGTATGTAATAGCTTCTATTTAACCAGCAGCCAGAAAGATGTTTATTTGCTAATTGCATGGCTGCTGGCCAAATTGTAAATACTGTCTGCTGTTCTGCCAGTCACTGGGTAATGAGTGAAGTTTATTTTCTCTTTGCTTGACACCTGGCCAAATATTATCTAAACTTTACCAATTAGTCCGTGGCCTTGTAATTAGTGAAGTTTCCTAGTTATTTGCATGGCGGCTGGCCACGCCATGCCTTATCTACACTATTTAGCCAGTGGCAGAAAAAATAGTGATGTTTTTCCATTATTTGCATGGCCATAGTGCAAATAGTGCGGAATCTCTATCATGCAGCCATTTGCTGGGTAAATAGAAAAGTTGTGTGCTGTTTCAAGTCCACTGACCACATAGCAAATTATTTCTACTATTTATTTAGTGGGCAAGTAAATGTCTGAGAAAATTCATAATTTCCTCAGTAGCTGGCTAAATAGCCAGTACCAAATATTTTACATATCCAGTGTTACTATCAAGCTCTATTGAAAAATCTGGGAAAAACAAAATGATCAGTGTTTTAGCCATCAATTAGCCCGTGACAGTCAGAACATGCATCACCCACCCACCCACTCTCATCAAGATCCCTCACAGCAGAGCCAATGCATTCATTTTAGGATTCCACTACACATCAGAGGAGATGCATCGATTCTGCTGAAGCCACAGACAGTCTGGTGGTTCTCAGTGCTTTTCAAATTGGGAATCAAAGCCCTTTGTTACTCAGAATGCCTCTTCGACCATCTGAGATGGTCTATCTGAATCCCCTCTCACCCCATCTTCTGCTCAATGGGGCCTTATTATAATCCAGAGTTCCCCTTTGCTGATTTCAATAGCCATTGGCCCCTTTGTTAGTCATTAACCCTTTTTGCTGAATTCAGTCATCTGAGTTGCTCAAACCATTTCTGCCATTCTTCACTGACCATACTCCTTTCCACTCATCCATCTTTACACCCCTCTGCCAAGTTTAATTTCCTCTGCCCCCATGCCCACTCTCAAACCACAGTGACAGCATATGCTATCACTCAGACATCAGAGTGTAACATTTCTAACTTGTTATTCCCTTTGCATGCTCTGATTTGTCAGTAAATACTTACCAGTTTTATACCTGGGCTAAAAAATGTGGAGGTTTATGGAGGCTGACAGCATGAGAAGCATGGATAACACTTGTTTAAAAAAGGTGTATCCTAAAGCATGTGCCACAGAATTACCTAGGTAATGCCCTGCTCCTGTATTCCTCCTTCTCCTATGTTTCCTTCTGTGCCTTCTGTTAATCATCCTCCTTCTGATCCTGTTCCACGTTCTCCTTTCCTCTGTTTTGTCCTCCTCTTCCTCACCCTGGCCCTGCTCCACCCTGATTTCTTGAAGATGAGGCTCCTCTTTCCTGTCCTTCCTGAACCTTGTGTTCCTTGCCCTACTCCTGTTCCTTCCTTGTATTAGCCTTTCCTGGACCTCCTGATCTTGGTACTAATGATCCTCACCCTGATCTCACTTGCCTGCTAGATCCTTTTCCATCTAAATCTGTTGTCTTGGTTCCCTAAATTTGGAAATCCCAGTCTTTCTAGTTTGTGTTGTCCTTATTCTCCTTGATGTAGTCCCTGTCTTTGAGGTTCATCTAATTCTGTATCCATTATCCTGTTCTTCCTTAACCCCTTCGCTGCCAGGCCTTTTCCCCCTCCTGTGCCAGGCCTTTTTTTGCCTATTTGGGGCAGTTCGCGCTTAGGCCCTCATAACTTTTTGTCCACATAAGCTAACCAAGCCAAATTTGCGTCCTTTTTTTCCAACATCCTAGGGATTCTAGAGGTACCCAGACTTTGTGGGTTCCCTTGAAGGAGGCCAAGAAATTGGCCAAAATACAGTGAAAATTTTGTTTTTTTCAAAAAAATTGGAAAAAGTGGCTGCAGAAGAAGGCTTGTGATTTTTCCCCTGAAAATGGCATCAACAAAGGGTTTGCGGTGCTAAACTCAGCAGCTTCCCAGCTTTCAGGAACAGGCAGACTTGAATCAGAAAACCCAATTTTTCAACACAATTTTGGCATTTTACTGGGGCATACCCCATTTGAGCAATTTTTTGTGCTTTCAGCCTCCTTCCAGTCAGTGACAGGAATGGTCATGAAACCAATGCTGGATCCCAGAAACCTAAACATTTCTGAAAAGTAGACAAAATTCTGAATTCAGCAAGGGGTCATTTGTGTAGATCCTACAAGGGTTTTCTACAGAAAATAACAGCTGAAAAAGAAAAATATTGAAATTGAGGTGAAAAAAACATCAATTTTCCTCTACGTTTTACTCTGTAACTTTTCCCTGCAATGTCAGATTATCAAAAGCAATATACCGTTACGTCTGCTGGACTCCTCTGGTTGCGGGGATATATAGGGTTTGTAGGTTCATCAAGAACCCGAGGAACCCAGAGCCAATAAATGAGCTGCACCCTGCAGTGCGTTTTCATTCTATACCGGGTATACAGCAATTCATTTGCTGAAATATAAGGAGTAAAAAATTGCTATTAAGAAAACCTTTGCATTTCCAAAAAGGGCACAAGATAAGGTGTTGAGGAGCAGTGGTTATTTGCACATCTCTGAATTCCGGGGTGACCATAGTAGCACGTGAATTACAGGGAATTTCTCAAATAGATGTCTTTTTTACACACACTCCTATATTTGGAAGGAAAAAATGTAGAGAAAGACAAGGGGCAATAGTACTTGTTTTGCTAATCTATGTTCCCCCAAGTCTCCCGATAAAAATGGTACCTCACTTGTGTGGGTAGGCCTAGCACCCGCGACAGGATATGCCCCAAAACACAACGTGGACACATCACAGAAAACAGAGCTGTTTTTAGCAAAGTGACTACCTGTAGATTTTGGCCTCTAGCTCAGCCGCCACCTAGGGAAACCTACCAAACCTGTGCATTTCTGAAAACTAGAGACCTAGGGGAATCCAAGGAGGGGTGACTTGCGGGGCTCGGACCAGGTTCTGTTACCCAGAATCCTTTGCAAATCTCAAAATTTGGCTAAAAAAACACATGTTCCTCACATTTCTGTGGCAGAAAGTTCTGGAATCTGAGAGGAGCCACAAATTTCCTTCCACCCAGCGTTCCCCCACGTCTCCCGATAAAAATGATACCTCACTTGTGTGGGAAGGCCTAGCGCCCGCGACAGGTTATGCCCCAAAACACAACGTGGACATATCACAGAAAACAGAGCTGTTTTTAGCAAAGTGACTACCTGTAGATTTTGGCCTCTAGCTCAGCCGGCACCTAGGGAAACCTACCAAACCTGTGCATTTCTGAAAACTAGAGACCTAGGGGAATCCAAGGAGGGGTGACTTGTGTGGCTCGGACCAGGTTCTGTTACCCAGAATCCTTTGCAAATCTCAAAATTTGGCTAAAACAACACATGTTCCTCACATTTCTGTGGCAGAAAGTTCTGGAATCTGAGAGGAGCCACAAATTTCCTTCCACCCAGCGTTCCCCCACGTCTCCCGATCAAAATGATACCTCACTTGTGTGGGTAGGCCTAGCGCCCGCGACAGGATATGCCCCAAAACACAACGTGGACATATCACAGAAAACAGAGCTGTTTTTAGCAAAGTGACTACCTGTAGATTTTGGCCTGTAGCTCAGCCGCCACCTAGGGAAACCTACCAAACCTGTGCATTTCTGAAAACTAGAGACCTAGGGGAATCCAAGGAGGGGTGACTTGCGGGGCTCGGACCAGGTTCTGTTACCCAGAATCCTTTGCAAACCTCAAAATTTGGCTAAAAAAACACATGTTCCTCACATTTCTGTGGCAGAAAGTTCTGGAATCTGAGAGGAGCCACAAATTTCCTTCCACCCAGCGTTCCCCCACGTCTCCCGATAAAAATGATACCTCACTTGTGTGGGTAGGCCTAGCGCCCGCGACAGGATATGCCCCCAAACACAACGTGGACATATCACAGAAAACAGAGCTGTTTTTAGCAAAGTGACTACCTGTAGATTTTGGCCTCTAGCTCAGCCGCCACCTAGGGAAACCTACCAAACCTGTGCATTTCTGAAAACTAGAGACCTAGGGGAATCCAAGGAGGGGTGACTTGCGGGGCTCGGACCAGGTTCTGTTACCCAGAATCCTTTGCAAATCTCAAAATTTGGCTAAAAAAACACATGTTCCTCACATTTCTGTGGCAGAAAGTTCTGGAATCTGAGAGGAGCCACAAATTTCCTTCCACCCAGCGTTCCCCCATGTCTCCCGATAAAAATGATACCTCACTTGTGTGGGTAGGCCTAGCGCCCGCGACAGGATATGCCCCAAAACACAACGTGGACATATCACAGAAAACAGAGCTGTTTTTAGCAAAGTGACTACCTGTAGATTTTGGCCTCTAGCTCAGCCGGCACCTAGGGAAACCTACCAAACCTGTGCATTTCTGAAAACTAGAGACCTAGGGGAATCCAAGGAGGGGTGACTTGTGTGGCTCGGACCAGGTTCTGTTACCCAGAATCCTTTGCAAACCTCAAAATTTGGCTAAAAAAACACATGTTCCTCACATTTCTGTGGCAGAAAGTTCTGGAATCTGAGAGGAGCCACAAATTTCCTTCCACCCAGCGTTCCCCCACGTCTCCCGATCAAAATGATACCTCACTTGTGTGGGTAGGCCTAGCGCCCGCGACAGGATATGCCCCAAAACACAACGTGGACACATCACAGAAAACAGAGCTGTTTTTAGCAAAGTGACTACCTGGAGATTTTGGCCTCTAGCTCAGCCGCCACCTAGGGAAACCTACCAAACCTATACATTTCTGAAAACTAGAGACCTAGGGGAATCCAAGGAGGGGTGACTTGTGGGGCTCGGACCAGGTTCTGTTACACAGAATCCTTTGCAAACCTCAAAATTTGGCTAAAAAAACACATGTCCCTCACATTTCTGTGGCAGAAAGTTCTGGAATCTGAGAGGAGCTACAAATTTCCTTCCACCCAGCGTTCCCCCAAGTCTCCCGATAACAATGATACCTCACTTGCGTGGGTAGGCCTAGCGCCGGCGACAGGAAACACCCCAAAGCGCAACGTGGACACATCCTAAATTTTGGAAAAAAACAGAGGTGTTTTTTGCGAAGTGCCTACCTGTAGATTTTGGCCTCTAGCTCAGCCGGCACCTAGGGAAACCTACCAAACCTGTGCGTTTCTGAAAACTAGAGACCTAGGGGAATCCAAGGAGGGGTGACTTGTGTGGCTCGGACCAGGTTCTGTTACCCAGAATCCTTTGCAAACCTCAAAATTTGGCTAAAAAAACACATGTTCCTCACATTTCTGTGGCAGAAAGTTCTGGAATCTGAGAGGAGCCACAAATTTCCTTCCACCCAGCGTTCCCCCACGTCTCCCGATCAAAATGATACCTCACTTGTGTGGGTAGGCCTAGCGCCCGCGACAGGATATGCCCCAAAACACAACGTGGACACATCACAGAAAACAGAGCTGTTTTTAGCAAAGTGACTACCTGGAGATTTTGGCCTCTAGCTCAGCCGCCACCTAGGGAAACCTACCAAACCTGTACATTTCTGAAAACTAGAGACCTAGGGGAATCCAAGGAGGGGTGACTTGTGGGGCTCGGACCAGGTTCTGTTACCCAGAATCCTTTGCAAACCTCAAAATTTGGCTAAAAAAACACATGTCCCTCACATTTCTGTGGCAGAAAGTTCTGGAATCTGAGAGGAGCTACAAATTTCCTTCCACCCAGCGTTCCCCCAAGTCTCCCGATAACAATGATACCTCACTTGCGTGGGTAGGCCTAGCGCCGGCGACAGGAAACACCCCAAAGCGCAACGTGGACACATCCTAAATTTTGGAAAAAAACAGAGGTTTTTTTTGCGAAGTGCCTACCTGTAGATTTTGGCCTCTAGCTCAGCCGGCACCTAGGGAAACCTACCAAACCTGTGCATTTCTGAAAACTAGAGACCTAGGGGAATCCAAGGAGGGGTGACTTGCGGGGCTCGGACCAGGTTCTGTTACCCAGAATCCTTTGCAAACCTCAAAATTTGGCTAAAAAAACACATGTTCCTCACATTTCTGTGGCAGAAAGTTCTGGAATATGAGAGGAGCCACAAATTTCCTTCCACCCAGCGTTCCCCCACGTCTCCCGATAAAAATGATACCTCACTTGTGTGGGTAGGCCTAGCGCCCGCGACAGGATATGCCCCAAAACACAACGTGGACACATCACAGAAAACAGAGCTGTTTTTAGCAAAGTGACTACCTGGAGATTTTGGCCTCTAGCTCAGCCGCCACATAGGGAAACCTACCAAACCTGTACATTTCTGAAAACTAGAGACCTAGGGGAATCCAAGGAGGGGTGACTTGTGTGGCTCGGACCAGGTTCTGTTACCCAGAATCCTTTGCAAACCTCAAAATTTGGCTAAAAAAAACACATGTCCCTCACATTTCTGTGGCAGAAAGTTCTGGAATCTGAGAGGAGCCACAAATTTCCTTCTACCCAGCGTTCCCCCAAGTCTCCCGATAAAAATGATACCTCACTTGTGTGGGTGGGACTAGCGCCCACGAAAGGAAAGGGCCCAAAACACAACGTGGACACATCACATTTTTTTTATAAAAGGCAGTGCCTACCTGTGGATTTTGGCCTGTAGCACAGCCGACACCTGAGGAAACCTAGCAAACCAGTGCATTTTTGAAAACTAGAAACCCAGGGGAATCCAAGATGGGGTGACTTGCGGGGCTCTGACCAGGTTATGTTACCCAGAATCCTTTGCAAACCTCCAAATTTGGCCCAAAAAACACTTTTTCCTCTCATTTCGGTGACAGAAAGTTCTGGAATCTGAGAGGAGCCACAAATTTCCTTCCACCCAGCGTTCCCCTAAGTCTCTCGATAAAAATGGTACATCACTTCTGTGGGTAGGCCTTGCGCCCACAAAAGGAAATGGCCCAAAACACAACGTGGACACAACATATTTTTTCACAGAAAACAGAGGTGTTTTTTGCAAGGTGCCTACCTGTGGTGTTTGGCCTGTAGCTCAGCCGGCCCCAGGGGGGGGGGGGCAGAAATGCCCTAAAATAAATTTGCCCCCCCAACCCCCACCCTCCCCCGCCGGGAGCGACCCTTGCCTACGGGGTCGCTCCCGCTGCGTGACATTGGCCCCAAAAAACAAATCCCCGGTGCCTAGTGGTTTCTGCCCCCTTGGGGGCAGGTTGACCTAAACTCAGCCAATCTGCCCCCAAGGGGGGCAGAAATGGCCTAAATACAATTTGTCCCCCAGGGGAGCGACTTTTGCCTGATGGGTCGCTCCGCATCTCTAAAAAAAAAAAACAAAGAAAAAAAAAAAGAAAAAAAAGAAAAATTCCCCTGGCGCCTAGAGGTTTCTGCCCCCCCCCCCGGGGGCAGAAATGGCCTAAAATAAATTTGCCCCCCCAACACCCACCCCCCCCCCCGGGAGCGAACCTTGCCTACGTGGTCGCTCCCCCTGCGTGACATTGGCGCCAAAAAACAAATCCCCGGTGCCTAGTGGTTTCTGCCCCCTTGGGGGCAGATTGACCTAAAATTGGCCAATCTGCCCCCAGGGGGGCAGAAATGGTCTAAATACAATTTGCCCCCCCAGGGGAGCGACCCTTGCCTGATGGGTCGCTCCCCATCTCTAAAAAAAGAAACAACAAAAAAAAAAACACAAAAAAAAAATTGCCCTGGCGCCTAGAGTGTTCTGCCCCCCCCCCGGGGGCAGTTCGGCCTAATAATAGGCCGATCTGTCCCCCGGGGGGGCAGAAATGGCCTAAAATAATTTGCCCCCCCAACCCCAACCCCCCCCCCCCGGAGCGACCCTTGCCTGCGGGGTCGCTCCCCCTGCGTGACATTGGCGCCAAAAAACAAATCCCCGGTGCCTAGTGGTTTCTGCCCCCTTGGGGGCAGATTGACCTAAAATTGGCCAATCTGCCCCCAGGGGGGCAGAAATGGTCTAAATACAATTTGCCCACCCAGGGGAGCGACCCTTGCCTGATGGGTCGCTCCCCATATCTAAAAAAAGAAACAACAAAAAAAAAAACACAAAAAAAAAATTGCCCTGGCGCCTAGAGTGTTCTGCCCCCCCCGGGGGCAGTTCGGCCTAATAATAGGCCGATCTGTCCCCCGGGGGGGCAGAAATGGCCTAAAATAAATTTGCCCCCCCAACCCTCACCCCCCCCCCGGGAGCGACCCTTGCCTACGGGGTCGCTCCCCCTGCGTGACATTGGCGCCAAAAAACAAATCCCCGGTGCCTAGTGGTTTCTGCCCCCTTGGGGGCAGATTGACCTAAAATTGGCCAATCTGCCCCCAGGGGGGCAGAAATGGTCTAAATACAATTTGCCCCCCCAGGGGAGCGACCCTTGCCTGATGGGTCGCTCCCCATCTCTAAAAAAAAAAAAAGAACAAAAAAAAAAAACACAAAAAAAAAATTTGCCCTGGCGCCTAGAGGTTTCTTCCCCCCCTGGGGGCAGATCGGCCTAATAATAGGCCGATCTGCCCCCAGGGGGGGCAGAAAAGGCCTTCCCAAAAAATTGCCCCCCCTGGGAGCGACCCTTGCCAAAGGGGTCGCTTAGTTGCGTGACATTTGCGCGCAAAAAAAAACTCCCTGGTGTCTAATGGTTGCTGCCCCCCTTGGGGGCAGATTGGCCTTATCAAAATAGGCCAATCTGCCCCCAAGGGGGGCAGAAATGGCCTAAATATATATTGCCCCGTAGGGGAGCGACCCTTGCCTAAGGGATCGCTCCCCACCTAATAAAAAAGAATTCATCACAAAAAAAAAAAAATGGTCCCTGGTGCCTAGAGGTTTCTGCCCCCCCTGGGGGCAGATCGGCCTAATAATAGGCCAATCTGCCCCCAGGGGGGGCAGAAAAGGCCTTCCTAAAAAAATGCCTCCCTGGGAGCGACCCTTGCCCAAGGGGTCGCTCCCTTTTGCCAATTTCAAGAAGAAAAAAAAAAATCCCTGGTGTCTAGTGGGGTTTCAAAAGCCGGATTGCAAGCAATCCGGCTTTTGAAACCTGTGAGAGACTTCAAAGGGAAGGAAATACATTTCCTTCCCTTTGAAGCCTCTCGGGGCCTCCCCCATGGGATTGAAAAAGAAATGCAAAAGCATTTCTTTTTCAATCACGCTGGAAGCTCTGCTTCCAGCGCGATGGGGGAGACCCTGTGACTAATCAGCACGCACTCGCGCGCTGACGTCACAGGGGGGGTTGGGGGGGTCGGGGGTGGGAGGGGAAGGGCTTCCCCTTCCATCCCTGACTTGGGGGGGTGGGGGGGAACCCCACAGAGGGAGCGAGAGCGCTCCCTCTGGGCTCTGTGCACAGGACGTAATGGTTACGTCCTGGGCACAGCAGCACTGTGCCTCAGGACGTAACCATTACGTCCTGGGCACAGAAGGGGTTAATAAGTCTGTTTTGTCTGGGCTTATTCATGTTGGTACTGGTCTAGTCTCTTTTTTCTTTTTGGCTTTGGTTGTCCTGGTCCCCTGATCCTCGGCAGCCTGATCATGATACCCTAGTTCAAGGTCTCCTGCTGCACATGGTCCCTTATTTGCTGGTCCCTTTCGCTGTGACCCTCTGATCCCTCTAGCCCTGTTCATAATCCTGTTTATCCTGTTTTTTGTAGTTTACCTAATCCTCCTCAATTTGGTCCCTGGTCCTAACATCCCTAGCCCACCTGCTCCTGGCTTGTCTAGTTTCCTGATCCTCCTCCTCAGGATACTATCATGATACTCTTGGCCCTGGTCCTCCTGCTCCTTGTCATCCTGCACTAACTTGTCCAAATCTTGATCAGCCTTGTTCAGGTTATCCTGTTATACCCGCTGGATTGGTAAGTTTACCTATCCTTGTCCAGGTTGTCCTTCTAGTCCTGGTCCTCTTTGTTCTGGTATGCCAGGTCATGATACTCCTGGGCCTTAACATTTGTTTTTCCCTTGGTTATGATCCCACTGGTCCTCCTTACCCTGACCTTCTTAGCTCCGGTGTTACTGGCACTGTTTGCCTGGCCATCTCCTGATTCTCCCTGTCATCATAGAGCTCCTAACTCTTCGGCTGGTTTGCCTAGTTCTGGCCTTCCTATTCCTGGTCCTCACAGTTTTGGGTTCTCTTGCTGATTGTGTACCCACTAGGCATGACCTTTTTGTTTCTGGCCCTTGTTGACTAATCCTCATTATTATGGTCCTCCTGGCCATCTTGGTCTTTCCACACTACCCCCTTCTACTAGGTCTTCCTCTTCCTTCCTGATCCTCTTGTTTCTCATCCCTTTGACCTGGTCATTCTGAGCCTTCCTTTCTGATCCTCTTGGTTCTCATCCCTTTGACCTGGTCATTCTGAGCCTTCTCACCCTGCTCATCTGACTCCTAGTGCATCAGTCCTGGTCCTGCTGGTCCCCCTCAGTCCACAAGGCCTCTCATGTCCCAGTCATCTTGGACCTTCCCCTGGATCATCCTGGTTCTCCTGGCCCTGTACTTTGCCCTCATGGTCCTGCAGTCAATGAACTCTTGGTCCTGGTTCTGTTTGTCTCATCGTTTTGGTCTTCGTCCTTCTGGACATTCAGGTCCAGTCCCCATAGGCTTCCTGGCTCTGGCATCTCTGGTCCTCTTGGTCTGCCTCACCCTAGTTTTAGCTCTAATTTGTTCTGCTCCACATGGTACTTTGGCCCCTTGGTCTATGGTCTCCTTGGTACTCTTAGTCCTGCTTTACTGTTTTTGATCCACCTACTGCTTAGTTCTGGTTGTGGTCTTCCTGGTCCTGGTCCATTTGCTTCTGGCTGTTTTATCCTCCTTGACCTGATGTCTGTGGTCTAGGCCCTCCTGTCTCTGGTCCTTCTTCTCACTGGTCTCCTGATACTAGTCCTCTGGGTCTGATACTCCTGGCCCTGGCTGCCCTTGTCCTTTTTGACCTGGTCAGCTCATACAGGCCCTCTTAATTTTTTTGCTCCAGGGTCTTCTGTTTTTTCTACCTCTGGTCCTTGTTGTCTTTTGAGTCTTCGTCCGCTGGGTTCAGATCCTCATGTTCCACATCCTCCTGCCACTAATCCTTCTCACCCTGATCTCAGTACTCATAGCCCTGTTTTTTCTTATCCTATTCCTCATTGTCTATTTGTTTATGGTCCCCACTGGCATTAACCCTGGTTATTACTTTACCGTTCCTTCTGGCTCAGGTCGACCTAACCCTCATGTTGGTCCATCTCCTGGACCTTACTCTCCTATATGTTATGGTTCTCTTCCTATGGATCATTCTCCTTCCTTCCCCAGTCCCATCTGAAATTAATGACTTTAGTCAGATACAGCCACCAAGTCTGTCTCACATTTCTTTTTTGGCATCCAGTTTTTTTTTTTGCTGAGCCAGCACTGGCAATGTAATAAATGAGGGCTCAGTAGAGACAGGGCCTACCATCCCCAAGGAACATTGGTCAGGTAAATGAAATGTAAATGTGGCTGACAGGGCCACTTATGATGTGGGTCAATAAGCATCTATACATGAAACCATGCTGATGGATAAATAGTATGAAAATGTGTGGTTATTCACAAGCGCAGAGTACACTGCTCCTGTGAATTAACCGGTGCATTACCTACTAATCTCCTGTTTTCACTTCCCCATTCCACAGAACCTTCATTGCTTTGTCTCACTCAATTTATCCGTTGCAAGTGTCCCAAATCACTGTCCCCTCAAGCATTAATTGCCTACTGTAGGTGTCATTGCCTCTGCTGGTCAGGTACCAGGTGTCCACCTGCATTCCCCATTTGCTGTTGTGTGAACATAAAAAAAGGCTTTCTTAGGAGCAAATACAAAAGTTATGTAGCATGTTTAAAATCATACTCATTATTCTTTGCAGACAGCTCATATGTTAAATGTGTTGAAATAACATAAATGTTGTATTCAATTTTTTTTACTGTTTTTATCAGTAAAACTGCTTAGCTTAATTCAAGCACTTACCACTGCACAAACTATTGAAAATGTGTACATGCACTTACCCTGCTGCATCCCCATTACAAGATGACCACCAACCTCCCATTGCTTGTTTTCCCTTTTTACTTCATGGCTGGCTAAATGAAGTCCTTCACATTACTCATCCAGCTGCTAGTCAAAGAGTACATCATATCTGTTAGTTAGTTTGTGGTTGGCTAAACAGCAGAGTTAATGTATTTATTTTGCCAGCTGCTGGGTAAATACCAGTGAGCATGTACTATTTGGCAGATGGCCGGTGAAAAAGGCACTTCCTGTTTCTAAGGTTCATGAGTTTTTGCATTGATTACAGCTTATAAAAACATTATTTCTCTCTGGTTTAAGTCACCAGTTGACACTCCTAGTGTTGGGGAATACTGAATCTAGGGTGCAGACCAAAATATCACATTGTGGCCAAGAAGGAAGTGCGTTTCATGCATGTTGTAGGGATGAGCCTTTTTGGCTCCAATTGTACTCTGTATCACTGTCACATAATCACTAAAATAGAATGTAATTAAATCTTGGTTCACCATGTTGGAGTTCACAGATACATGCAGAGGAATAAAGATGTGTGATTTACAGCTCTGTGTGTGGCATAGTCATTGGCAGGTACCAGGCTGCTGGGTAAATACTAGTGAGCATGTACTATCTGGCAGATGGATGGTTAAACATGCACTTCCTGTTTCTAAGGCTCATGAGGTTTTGCATTTATTACAGCCGACAGAAATACATTATTTCTATCTGGTTTAAGTCACCAGTTGACACTCTCAGTGTTGATGAATACTGAACCCGGAGCAAAGAACAAAATAACACAATGTGGCCAAGAAGGAAGTATGTTTCTTGCATTTTTTTATCGTGGAACCTTTTTAGCTCCAAAGGGACTCTGCATCAGTGTGACATAATCACTAGAATAGAATAGAATGAAATTTTGGATAAGAATGTTGGAGTTCACAGATACATGGCGTAGTCATTGGCGGGTACCAGGCTGGCAAGGACGCTACATGTGGCACTGAAATAGGGGATAAGTAACCTGAAGAAGAACATGGCTCTCCTTGAGAGTTTGTTGTGGTCCAAACAAACGGTTTGTACGTGATACTTGTGCCTTCATCAAAGCACTGAATTGAAGGTTGGCGTATGGTGGAGTCAAAACGGAACTCCAGCCAGCGTGAAGCATTCAAATGTAAAGAAAGCTGCACTGAGAAGTTTATGCATCATTGGTCAAGAAGCTATGACCAAGACCATACTAAAAGGAACTGCACTGTCACACAGAATAAAGTTATACATTGTACGAAGTGTTAAGGCTAAAGGCGGAAACAACCAGGTTTGCAAAGCCAATCACAATTTACCACAAACAATAGTGAATAATAGCATTGACTCACTAAAAAAAGTCAAATGAAGCATATTGTTAATACACTTACCAGAGTCTTAATCAGTGGAGTGTTACAACATTAACACCAGGCGGGGAGACTCAATAAAAATTACTGGGGTTGCACTTACTGAGCTATTTACCACCTGAACAAATATACCACCAACACTGCCAGGTGGTGGTTCAGAACAACTCCAGAGGTTTCCACGATTGACAAGGAAGAAGGTAAAAATTCCAAAGACTGTCCTACATGACCCAGAGGCTGATCCATCGTTGGGCCTCAGTGATGATGCAGAATTTCAGGTACAGCCAACAGCATCTGAAGGAGCTTCACTCTCAATGTCAGCCACTCCCATGAACAGTTACAATGCTGCTGCCAACCTGAAACCATCACCATCTTTTCATACTGCCAAAAAATAAAATATTGTTGATAGATGGACTGCCTGGATAGAGACATTTGAACATTTCATTGATGCACTTGAATTAACTGACAACAGAAAGATTATCAAGCGTCTCAACCATCTTGCAATGGTTTGAAAGAAGTTATAAAGAAAATGCCGAGATCTAATAAAGAAGTCACATCCATCAGCTTAAAAATGCTTTGAATCCTGGGGCCAGATGTAGGAAACTGTTTGCGACTCGCAAACGGCAAAATTTGCCGTTTGCGAGTCGCAAAACGCAGTTTCCTATGCAGAAATGCATTTTGCGAGTCGTTACCGACTCGCATAATGCATTTCAGACTCGCAAATAGGAAGGGGTGTTCCCTTCCTATTTGCGAGTCGCATTGGGATGCAATACCATTTGCGACCGCATATGCAGTCGCAAATGGCATCGCAGTTACCATCCACTTCAAGTGGATGGTAACCCAATCGCAAATTGGAAGGGGTCCCCATGGGACCCCTTCCAGTTTGTGACTGGAGCCCAAAATATTTTTTCAGGGCAGGGAGTGGTCCAAAGGACCACTCCCTGCCCTGAAAAAAAACGAAACAAAAGGTTTCGTTTTTTTTAAAGTGCAGCTCGTTTTCCTGTTAGGAAAACGGGCTACACTTAAAAAAAAAAAAAGAACTGCTTTATTTAAAAGCAGGTCGCTAACATGGAGGTCTGCTGACGTCAGCAGGCCTCCATGTTAGCGAGTGCCTATACTCGCAATGGGACCGCAATTTGCGACCCACCTCATGAATATTCATGAGGTGGGTCATTGCGACCCCATTGCGAGTTGCAGTCGGTGTCTGAGACACCGTACTGCATAGCAATTTGCGACTTGCAAATTGCGAGTCGCAGGGACTCGCAATTTGCAAGTCGCAAATTACTAATTTGCTACATCTGGCCCTAAAATTCAAACCAGTACCAAACGTTGATTACTAACGATACATTTGCAGTCAAGAACATCAATGAGTTGGTGTAACTGCTGGTGAATTTGTGAAAAGACTTGATGCACTCATCAAACACTGTAAACTCAATTAACTTAATGGAGAAGAGGCTTTGCATCTTAGAGTTATTGATGTTGATGGCTGCTAGAGCTGAGGAATGAGCTGAGAGACAAGCTGCTTATGTGGAGGCCAGAGGTGCCCATAGGGAGTCAGTCATGAATGTGAAAAGTAATTGGAAGCAAAGACTGAAGGACACAAAGTGATATCTACATGTAAAAGGAAGGTGTATTTTAGATGTGGCTTTTCATTTCCACACGAAGGAATGTGTCTCAACATTCAACAGGTATGTAAAGGCTGAAAGGAAAGAGAACCATTTTGTGACTATCTGTAGAGCAAAGTCAAAACTAAGTGCATCATAGCACAAAGACAAAATGGCCACCAGAACGCTCCAGAAGCCATGTTTGATGTGGGCCCACAAGGCCAAAGGGTGGCATCAGTTGAGACAAATTGATACTAAACAAAGTTGATCGTCATCTAAAATATTGTCAAACAGTTTTTCCCTCTCAATAGCAAGTGAAATTAAGTAAATTATTGTGCTGTGTCAATGTTTACCTCAGAGAAACATGCTGATGTTGGATTGGCCACATGTGAAGGAATATGCCAGTCAAAGAAAAGTCAACATGCTAAAGCCACAAAATCATACAAACACTGTCCAAAGATTACATTGAAAATAAATGGTTGTTCAATACCTTTCATTATCAACAGTGGTGCATCGGTAAACATAATTCCTGAAGAGATATAAAATGAACTATCTCCATTACCACAGCTTATGCTTTTGAAGACCAAAGTGTATACTTGGGCTGTATCGTCACCCATAAAAAGTCATGGTTAATTTGTAACATTAGTGAAACATAAGACAATGAAGGTACAAGCACCAATCCATGAGCTTCAGGGTACAGGTTTGAGGCTTGTTTACTAGGTTTCAACACATCTGCTGATACGGAACTGGTGTTTGTGAATTAGAACATCAATGCTCATCGCAAAATAGTAAGTCAATTCACCTTGTTGTTCCATGGCTTAGGAAAGCTTAAGCTTAAGATTATGAAAGTAAAACTGCATATTAATAAAGATGTCTGCCCTGTTACTCAGAGACATAGACAAACTTCTTTTCAATTACAAGCTATTGTAAAATAACTTGAATCATTACTTAAGCATGATATTATGGATTGTTGCACTGGTCCAACACCATGCATTTGTCCCATAGTTGTAGTGCCTAAAAAGGATAGTGAATGAGCTGTATGCATCCTGTAAAAGTACAAGCTCTGTCAAATGATGTTCCCTCACAAGATGTTTCAATGGTACGTTCCTTTCTTGGCCTGGCCAGTTAGTGTTCAAGGTATATACAAGACTTTGCTACTGTTAATGCTCCATTACAAGAATTAACAAAGAACAATGTTTCCTTTCAATGGTTAAAAGAATGTGAGAGAATTTTCAAGAGAACAAAACACACCATTGAAGATGCTACTGAAATGGCATGCTCAGATTCGCACAGAGTTTGCAGTCAATGCTAGCCCGGTTGGGTTAGGCGCAATGCTTGCACAGCATGGTGGACGTCCAAATGCTCAAACTCATATTGTGGCCTATGCTAGTAGAAGTTTGTCCCACACAAAATGTGCTACCTCACAACCTGAGAAAGAAACTTTGGCTGTGGTATGGGCTTGTGAAAATTTTCATGCATTCCTGTATGGAAAGCCTTTTACATTGGTAATTGATCCTCAAGCTTTACGATCATGTTTGGCAATCCAAAAGCCAAGTTGCTTCCTCACATTGAAAGGTAGGGATTATGACTGCAGGAGTAAGATTATACAATTGTGCATTGTTAAAAATGAGGTCTTTTGGTTGGCAGTCAGGTTACCCCCAGTTCAAGCAAGGACCTTCACTCTAGTCAGGGTAAGTAACACACAGTCCAAATTATCCTGTGCCCACCCCCTGGTAGCTTGGCACTGAGCAGTCCGGCTTAACTTACAAGGCAATGTGTAAAATATTTGTGCAATAAATCATACAAGAACACAATATAGCACAACAAAAATATACCACACAGTGTTTAGAAAAATATATAATATTTATCTGGATAAATGCAGGTCAAAACGATTAAAGATACAATAAGTAAATGTTGAGATATCACTAAAAAGTGATATAAAGTGTCGTAAGTCTTTAAAAAGCAAACATAGGTGGTCATTACAACCCTGGCGGACGGTGTTAAAGCTGCGGTATTAACGCAAACAGGCCGGCGGACAAAAAAAGGGAATAATGACCCTGGCGGAAACCGCCAACAAAGACAGCCACTTTAACACACAGCCCGCCACAGCGGTACAGACAAGCAGCGCGGCGGTCACCGCCAACAGACAAGTCAATGTACTGCCCATAGTATTACAACCCGCCAATCCGCCACCTTTTCCGGGGCGGATACACCGTGGATAAAAAGACGGCGGAAACTGCTTTTGCAATGGGAAAACGCTCACCTGAACCCATCCCACGAGGAAGGAGGACTCCAAGGAGCCCGAACTCCAAATACTCCCAGCGCTTGTCTTTCTGCTCCTCTACGACCACCATCTACGTAGGCGCCGAAGACAACGGTGAGTACTGCACCTACGACATGGGGGAGGGGGAGGCAAAAGTTAGGGGGACACCCACGAAACACTTACACCCCCCCACCCCCACCACCGCATAATACAACATACACACCAATGCATTTCCAAACCTCACAGTAACAACCCACAATCCCCCCGGAAGAATGCAAAGACAAAGCGAGATCCGTTCAAACATTGTAATGTTGCAATAAACAAGTTTAGCAAAAATACACAGATATATACGAAAATCTTTCAGAAATATTTACAGTACGAGAAGTAGTGCAGATATGTACATATCAATGTCCGTGCACCACTAGTCCAAAAATGCATGGGCGAGGCCCACAAAAGATACCTGACGACAATCAGAGAGAACACTGCCGGGGCATCAGATAGAAATACTACAGGCACCTCAAGGGGAAAGGAAGGGGGGGCACCTCAGCCGGATGACTGCAAAGCCAGATCCATGACGGGGCTCCATGCCCACTGTGCCATCCTGGGGAGTGCAAAGCCACAGTCTCTCAAGTCTCTACAGTGGGTGGCTTGCCCACTGTGCCATCCTGGGGAGTGCAAAGCCACAGTCTCTCAAGTCTCACAAGTGGGTGGCTTGCCCACTGTGCCATCCTGGGGAGTGCAAAGCCACAGTCTCTCAAGTCTCTACAGTGGGTGGCTTGCCCACTGTGCCATCCTGGGGAGTGCAAAGCCACAGTCTCTCAAGTCTCACAAGGGGGTGGCTTGCCCACTGTGCCATCCTGGGGAGTGCAAAGCCACAGTCTCTCAAGTCTCTACAGTGGGTGGCTTGCCCACTGTGCCATCCTGGGGAGTGCAAAGGCTCAATTTCGCAAGTAGATAACATCCGCCAGTGGCTCGTGAGGGGGACTGGTGCCCAGACTGGATTAGTCTCCCTGTGAAAGTGCCTGTCCTGTCAGTGTCCGAGCTGCACATGGGATAAGGATGCTTGATGTGGCGGTCTCTTCATTCTTACCCGGTGCATGCCCTGTTCAGCGGTCTTCACCATGGCGGTTCAGGACTGTTCAGCGGTGCTTCGCCATGGCAGTTCTGGACTGTTCAGCGGTCTTCACCATGGCGGTGCTTGCCCTGTTCAGCGGTGCTTTGCCATGGCGGTTCTGGACTTTTCAGCGGTGCTTTGCCATGGCAGTTCTGGACTGTTCAGCGGTCTTCACCATGGTGTTTCGGGACTGTTCAGCGGTGCTTTGCCATGGCAGTTCTGGACTGTTCAGCAGTCTTCACCATGGCGGTTCGGGACTGTTCAGCGGTCTTCACCATGGCGGTTCGGGACTGTTCAGCGGTGCTTTGCCATGGCAGTTCTGGACTGTTCAGCGGTGCTTTGCCATGGCAGTACTGGACTGTTCAGCGGTCTTCACCATGGCGGTTCGGGACTGTTCAGCGGTGCTTTGTCATGGCAGTTCTGGACTGTTCAGCGGTCTTCACCATGGTGGTTCGGGACTGTTCAGCGGTCTTCACCATGGCGGTTCGGGACTGTTCAGCGGTGCTTTGCCATGGCAGTTCTAGACTGTTCAGCAGTCTTCACCATGGCGGTTCGGGACTGTTCAGCGATGCTTTGCCATGGCAGTTATGGACTGTTCAGCGGTTTTCACCATGGCGGTGCTTGCCCTGTTCAGCGGTCTTCACCATGGCGGTGCTTGCCCTGTTCAGCGGTGCTTTGCCATGGCGGTTCTGGTCCGGACATTGGTGTGTGGCATGACGTTCCCTAGACTGGGCATTGGTGTGAGGCATGACGTTCCCTCATAGCCCACCTGGGCTGTGGCAGCCGGGGCCCTCCTGGGTACTGACTCTGGCGGTGGTATCCTGACCAGTGACGATACTTGGGCCCTCCTGGGCACTGACTCCGACGGTGGCGGTGGTCTCCTGACCAGTGACGATAATTGGACCCTCCTGGGCACTGACTCCGGCGGTGGTCTCCTGACCAGTGACGATAATTGGGCCCTCCTGGGCTATGACTCCGGCGGTGGTCTCCTGACCAGTGATGATACTTGGGCCCTCCTGGGCTATGACTCCGGCGGTGGCGGTGGTCTCCTGACCAGTGGCGATACTTGGGCCCTCCTGGGCTATGACTCTGGCGGTGGTCTCCTGACCATTGATGATACTTGGGCCCTCCTGGGCTATGACTCTGGCGGTGGTCTCCTGACCAGTGACGATACTTGGGCCCTCCTGGGCACTGACTCCGGCGGTGGTCTCCTGACCAGTGACGACAGTGCTGGCGGTTGGGTCTCGACCGCCGGGAATTATGGCGCCCTTCTCCGCCGTGATACTCACAGCATGCTCGCCAGACTTCCTCAGGCCTTCCCCACCTTTGGTAGAGTTACAGCTGACTTCTCAATCCCCTTGGAACCCATGTGAGTTGGTTTCCCACCAGGAGGCTTCACATGGTCCCGTCGTCCACTCTCCAATTTCAGAGCCTTTACAGGGGGTGGGCTGCCAGTGCCTTGGCTCCGGGTCACACTGCCTGCCCTGGTGGCCGGTGCACTCCACATACCTTGACCAGGCACCACTGGTATTGGAGGCTTTTTGGCTGAGGCGCTACGATGGGACTGATGAATTGGAGGGGGGTGGGGGCAAAAAGGTCAACTTTACAGAGGGACAGTTTCTGACAGACACTGGGATGGGTAGTTGGAGGGGGTCTGGGAGTGGAGGAAGAGGAGGTGGTTGTAGGAGGTGTCACTTCAGGTGATTTTGGTGCAGGTGCAGGTACTGGAGGCTGTCGTGAGGTGGATGGATGTTGTGTGTGTGATTGCCGGCGTTTGTGTACTTTGGGAGGGGGCGTCACAGACACACTGGGAGAGGACACAGGGGACATGTAAATGGCAGTGGAGGTGGTGAGTGCAGGTGAGCGGCTTGTGGTGCTGGGTGTCCTGGTGCAATTCCTGGTGCCTGTAGATGTGGTGCATGCAGGTGTGTGTATAGACGAAACTGGGAGGGAGGAGGGAGAAGAGGAGGAGGGGGACACAGTGGAGGCAGTGGATGTTGCTGTGTCTGTATGTGTGTGAGTGCCTGTGGGTTGTGTGGTGCCTATGTTTGCTTGAGCTACTTGTGTGTGCTGACTTGTGTGCATGCTGGTCTGTAGGTGTGCTTGGGATGGGCTGGGGTACAAGGGATTGGGTCTGGGTGGAGGAGGTTGGAGGGGGGAGGCTAGACACAGGGACAATGGCTGCCATCAGTGCTGAGGCCAGAGATTGCAGGGTTCGCTGAAGGACAGCCTGACCAGAATGAATGCCCTCCAGGAATGCATTAACGTGTTGCAACTCTCGTTCTACACCCTGGATGGCATTCACAATGGTAGACTGCCCAACAGTGAGTGACCTGAGGAGGTCAATGGCCTCCTCACTGAGGGCAGCAAGGGTGACTGGGGCAGGGCCTGAGGTGCCTGGGGCGAAGGTGATGCCCATCCTCCTGGGTGAGCGGGCACTCGGTGAACGCTGAGGGGCTGCTGGGAGGGCGGTGCTGGTAGGGGAGGTGGCGGCTGTTCCTGTAGAAGTGGGGTGCACAGATGGTGCCACCACCATAAGGGAGTTCCCATCGTCGGACGAGTCTGTGTCGCTGGTTGGTGATCCGGTGGACGATGTGATGCTCCCCTCGCCCTCCGTCCCATTGGTGCATTCTGAGTCCGTGGTGTGGCCCTCCATGGCCATGTGGGATGCAGCTCCCTCATGCTCCGGTGCCACTGTACCTCCGCCTGATGATGCTGATGCACAAAAGAACAGGGAGAGCAGAACAAGGGGGGGATACATAAGAAAGACAGGTTGAGTGCATGGCATACCGCGACCGTTGGCGGACAAGACAGACACAGCAGCCCCCTGCATTACGCCGTGCTCCTGCCCTCTGCATATGCAATTTCTGGGATATGGCCTACATGGCAATGGTGGACATCTGCACACGTGGATGCCACAGGGGCAACTATACCTCGACTTGGCACTCTACTGAGGTGGGGTACAGTACCACATGGGCTGCATTACAGAGGGGCCTAGTCCTCATGTTTCTGCCCGCCTAGGTACACCCACAGGCCTCCTCCCCCACCCAGACCCCTCTACTGCACGCAAAGTCCGCAGAATGAGGTTGTACTCACCCACTTGTGTCTGCTGTGATGCCCTCAAGCGCCCATCCATCTCCGGGTAGGCCACCGCCCGGATCCAGAACATCAGGGGGGTCATGGTGCGACGGGCACCCCTCCCACGTTGGGAGGCTGTTAGAAATGGGGTCTTTGGTTGACAGTCAGGTTACCCCCTGTTCAAGCAAGGACCCTCACTCTAGTCCGGGTAAAAGAGAATCACCCTCAGCTAACCCCTGCTTACCCCCTTGGTAGCTTGGCAGAGCAGTAGGCTTAACTTCAGAGCGCTAGGTGTAAAGTATTTGTACCAACACACACAGTAACTTAATGAAAACACTACAAAATGACACAACACCGGTTTAGAAAAACAAGAAATATTTATCTAAACAAAACAAGACCAAAACGACAAAAATCCAACATACACAAGTCCAGTTATGAATTTTTAAAGATTAAACAAAAAAATAGCGCTTAGAAACAAAAAATGCTTCAATGAGATGTTAACACGGCGTCGTGACAGAGTCGTTCCCAACAAGCCGACACCAGCGGCGCCGGACACGGAGTCGTGTAGACCCCCAAGTACAGTACCTTTGGTGAAGAGTGAAAACAAGCCGATGCGCGAAGTCGGGAATCCCGGCGTCTGTGCGAAACATTGAATCCGTGCACTTCAAGCGGCGTTGGTCACGACGTGGTGCGGCGACTTCCATGGAGTCGCGGACTTCAGCGGGGCTGCTGCGGCGTCGGGCCTGCGAAGAGCGTCGCGTTCCAGCAAAGGTCACGGCGTCAGGTGCAGGCGGCGTTACCGGGTTCAGCAGCGGTGTCGGTCCGAAGTCGATTTCCTTGGATTTCCACCAACTTTCCTTTCAAGGGCCCAGGGACTGGATAGGGCACCACTTGTCAGAGCAGGAGTCTCTCCAGAGACTCCAGGTGCTGGCAGAGAGAAGTCTTTGCTGTCCCTGAGACTTCAAACAACAGGAGGCAAGCTCTAACTCAAGCCCTTGGAGATTTCTTCACAAGATGGAAGGCACACAAAGTCCAGTCTTTGCCCTCTTATTCTGGCAGAAGCAGCACTGCAGGAAAGCTCCACAAAGCACAGTCACAGGCAGGGAAGCACTTCTTCCTTAGCTATCAGCTCTTCTCCAGGCAGAGGTTCCTCTTGGTTCCAGAAGTGTTTCTAAAGTCTGTAGATTTGGGTGCCCTTCTTATACCCATTTTAGTCTTTGAAGTCACCTTTCTTCAAAGGGGACTCACACCTACTTGTGAAATCCTGCCTTGTCCAGGCAAGGCCTCAGACACACACCAGGGGGTTGGAGCCGGCATTGTTAGAGGCAGGCACAGTCCTTTCAGATGAGAGTGACCACTCCACCCCTCCCTCCTAGCAGAGATGGCTAATCAGGAAATGCAGGTTACACCCAAGCTCCCTTTGTGTCACTGTCTGGTGTGAGGTGAAAAACAACCAACTGTCAAACTGACCCAGACAGGGAATCCACAAACAAGGCAGAGTCACAGAATGGTTTAAGCAAGAAAATGCTCACTTTCTAAAAGTGGCATTTTCAAACGCACAATCTTAAAATCAACTTTACTAAAAGATGTATTTTTAAATTGTGAGTTCAGGGACCCCAAACTCCACATGTCCATCTACTCTCTAGGGGAATCTATACTTTAATCATATTTAAAGGTAGCCCCCATATTATCCTATGAGAGAGACAGGCTTTGCAACAGTGAAAAACGAAATTGGCAGTATTTCACTGTCAGGACATATAAACCACATTACTATATGTCCTACCTTATCCATACACTGCACGCTGCCCTTGGGGCTACCTAGGGCCTACCTTAGGGGTGCCTTACATGTAAGAAAAGGGAAGGTTTAGGCCTGGCAAGTGGGTACACTTGCCAAGTCGAATTTACAGTGTAAAAATACACACACAGACACTGCAGTGGCAGGTCTGAGACATGATTACAGAGCTACTTATGTGGGTGGCACAAACAGTGCTGCAGGCCCACTAGTAGCATTTGATTTACAGGCCCTGGGCACCTCTAGTGCACTTTACTAGGGACTTAACAGTAAAACAAATATGCCAATCATGGAGAACCAATTACGTACACATTTTAAACAGGAGCACTTGCACTTTAGCACTGGTTAGCAGTGGTAAAGTGCCCAGAGTAACAAAAACAATAAAATCAGAGTCCAACACACATCAACAACCTGGGGAACAGAGGCAAAAAGTTAAGGGAGACCACGCCAAGGATGAAAAGTCTAACAGAGGCCATCCCCAGCTGAGCCTCCGCCGTCTTCTTCCTGCAGCTGCGAATGTCCTCCGATCTTTTACGCCAGTGGGTGCCCCGTCTCTGGTGGGCCCCCAGGGTCCGGACCTCCTTGGCGATGGCACGCCAAATGTCCCTCTTCTGGTGGGCGCTGACCTACATGACATGCACAAGGGAAGCAGAGAAGTCATTACCAACTGCACCGTCGATATGAGTGGCCCCCCTCCCTACTCTAGCCATGAGGCCCATTCATTGACATGCATTATTGTTCCCTGAACTCTGCCCCCTTCCCTCTTCCAACCAGCCCTCTCCACCCAGGCTTAGCCCATACAACGTGCTCCCTGTGTACTAACCTGTTGGTCTGGAGGACCGTAGAGTAGCGTGTACTGGGGGAGGACCCCGTCTACCAGTTTCTCCAACTCCTGAGCAGTGAAGGCAGGGGCCCTTTCCCCAGACGCAACAGCCATCGTCGCTTCCATACCGAGGTCACAGCAGCACTTGCAGTGTAGGTCCTCTCCTGTCGAAGGTCAGGTAACTAGTGATTAAACAGATAGAAAATGGCGGTGACGTCCGCAGCGGTGCGCACCATCACCGCCGGCGCACCTGTTCATTGGCTCCTGGGACCCATAGGGTCCAGTGTTCACCAATGCTGCATTGTGCCGCGGTCTACGACCGACTACCGCTACGGTGTGCAACGCCAGCGCTATTACCCCACAATCCCATTGTCCCAGTTTTGAGGTCAGACAGCCGCCATTTCAGGGGCCCACATGGCTTCATTTACCTCTGCATCACACATAGCTAGGCCTACACTCAACACACATACAGGAAGGGTTTTTTGATTGGTGTAGTCTTGTGTGTAACTGTGGCTACATACCTGGCTGAAAAATGACTGATTCGTCTCTGTTGTCCTTCGTAGGCACCGTCAGCTGGGACATGTGAGAAGATGGCGGAATCCTCTGGTGTACCGACCGCTGGTGGACCTGTTGACAATGGAAGAGCGACATGTCATCATCACCTACAGGTTTGACCGTGCCACAATCCAGGAACTATGTACCCAGTTAGAGCCAGACCTGATGTCACCAATCCGCCATCCCACTGGAATCCCCCCTGACGTGCAGGTGCTGTCAGTGCTCCATTTCCTTGCAAGTGGGTCATTCCAGACGACAGTGGCCATGGCATCAGGGATGTCCCAGCCTGTGTTTTCCAACGTTTTGTCCAGAGTGTTGTCTGCCCTGCTGAAACACGTAAGGAGATACATAATTTTCCCTGAGGTGGAAGATTTGCCTACAGTGAAAGGTGACTTCTATGCCCTTGGACATATCCCCAACGTCATTGGTGCCATTGATGGCACCCATGTAGCTCTGGTCCCCCCCCCACAGGAGTGAACAGGTGTACAGGAACAGGAAGAGTTATCATTCCATGAATGTTCAGATGGTCAGTTTGGCAGACCAGTACATGTCGCAGGTAAATGCTATGTTCCCTGGCTCAGTGCATGAAGCCTACATCCTGCGGAATAGCAGCATCCCTGATATGATGGGTCAACTCCAGAGGCACCGTGTGTGGCTATTGGGGGACTCTGGTTACCCCAACCTGTCCTGGCTATTGACCCCAGTGAGGAATCAGGACCAGGGCAGAGGAACGCTACAATGAGGCCCATGGGCGGACTAGGAGAGTGATCGAACGCACCTTCGGCCTCCTGAAGGCCAGGTTCAGGTGCCTCCATATGACAGGTGGTTCCCTGATCTACTCACCGAAGAAGGTGTGCGAGATCATCATCGCCTGCTCTATGTTTCATAATTTGGCTTTGCGACGCCAGGTGCCCTTTCTGCAGGAGGATGGTCCAGATGACGGTGTTGTGGCAGCTGTGGAGCCTATGGAGCCTGTGGACAGTGATGAGGAGGAAGCTGAGGAAGAAGACAACGACAACAGGGAGTCAGTCATACAGCAATATTTCCAGTGACACACAGGTGAGAACATTTTCATTTTTTCCATTACATTAACTTTCACACGTCTACCTCTATCCTGTCTGTCGATATCAACCAGTATTTGGTAACTGAGTTGTTCCTTTCAATTACGGTTTCACAGGTGTGGTTTCCAACGTGTGTTATCTGCTTGCATCCTTCAAGGACTTGTGATGTGTGACATAGGTATGTTGGCTTTACAATGGGGAACGCATAATGACTCTGTCATTGATAATACATATTTACAATCTCACAGATTGGCTCAAGATTGTTTTTTGTTTCAAGGGTGTTTATTGAAGTGCTCATAATTGGGAGGGGGTTGTAATATGAGGATGGGTGATGGTGGAGGAACGTCCATGGCAGAGTCCAGTCTATTAGTCTCACAGGTGCTTTGCCCATCTGGGCATAGGAAGTTGAGCTGGGGCAGTTCAAGTATGGACAGGGTATCAAAGTGGGTCAGTGGGGGAACAATCAGGGTGATCTCATTTTCTGGCGGGGGTCTTGCCATCTTGCTCTGTCCTGTTCCTGGCTCTCAGGGACCGCTTGCGTGGTGGTTCTCCGCCTGCAGGGGTTGGGGTTCTGGTGTGGTGGTCCTGTGGCGGGGCGTCCTGTCCACTAGCGCCGGCGGAGGTGGTGGGCAGTTCATCGTCCAGGCTAGTGTCAGGGGCCCCTTGGAGTGCCACGGTGTCCCTCATGGTCTTTTGTATGTCCTTCAGCACCCCTACAATGGTGCCCAGGGCGGAGCTGATGGTCCTGAGCTCCTCCCTGAACCCCAAATACTGGTCCTCCTGCAGTCACTGGGTCTCCTGAAACTTGGCCAGGACCGTAGCCATCGTCTCCTGGGAGTGGTGGTATGCTCCCATGATGGAGGATAGGGCCTCGGGGAGAGTGGGTTCCCTTGGCCTGTCCGCCCCCTGTCGCACAGCAGCCCTCCCAGTTCCCCTGTGTTCCTGTGCCTCCGTCCCCTGGACCGTGTGCCCACTACCACTGCCCCCAGGTCCCTGTTGTTGTTGGGGTGGTGGGTTATCTTGGGTTCCCTGTAGTGGTGGACACACAGCTGATTGACCTGTCCTGGGTACGGAGGTTTGGGCCCGCTTGGTGGGTGCTGTGCTGGTGTTACCAGAGGGTGGAAGGTCTGTGGTGGGCTGTGCCTGTGCGAGGGGAACCGACTGGTCATCAGGATCCAGTAGGGCAGAGCTGCTGTCGTCACTGTGGGCCTCTTCTGGGGGTGGAGTGGTGTTGTCTGGACCCTCTGGTGTGGTGACGGTCCTTCGGGTTCCTGCAGGGGCATAAGAGCATGATTATAGCATGTGAGTGTGTGATGTTGTGCAATGGGTGGGTGTCTGTGTACCCCAGTGGTACCATTCCTGTGTGGGGGCTTGTGTGATGATGGTTAGGGGGTGTTCTGGGTATATGCAGTGGGCATGCTTTAGTGAGGGGTGACCATGCTTAGTTGTGTCATGCAGGGCTTGGTGTTTGGATGTGTGGTTTGTGTTCTTAGTACATTAGTGAGGAGTTGGAGTGATAGGGGAGGGTGTGAGGGTGGGGGTGAGTGATAGCATGCAGGTAGGGTGGGGGATTAGATAGTTAAGATTTGACTTACCAGTGTCCCATCCTCCACCGACTCCTCCGAGGCCCTCTGGATGCATGATGGTCAAGACTTGCTCCTCCCATGTAGTTAGTTGTTGGGGAGGAGGTGGGGGTCCACCGCCAGTCTGCTGCACCGCGATGTTGTGCCTGGAGACCGTTGAACGCACCTTCCTTCGTAGGTCGTTCCACCTCTTCCTGATGTCCTCCCTATTTCTTGGGTGTTGTCCCACAGCGTTGACCCTGTCGACGATTCTGCGCCATAGCTCCATCTTCCTGGCTATGGAGGTGTGCTGTACCTGTGAGACAAATAGCTTTGGCTCTACCAGGATGATTTCCTCCACCATGACCCTGAGCTCCTCCTCGGAGAAGCAGGGGTGTCTTTGGCGTGACATGGGGTGGTGTGTGTGATGTGTGGGGCAGTGTGAGTGTGAGTGTTGATGTGTGTGGTGATGTGCAGTGGTGTGTGGTGTTTTGTGCGTGGATGTGGTGTGGGTGATGGTGTTGTGTGCCTCTGTATGGTGGTGTTGTCTTGGCTGTGCTGTCTCTCTGGCCTTTGTCATTAAATGTTGGTCATAGGGGTTTGTGGGTGATGTGGGTGTGTGTTTTATATTTTGTTGGGTGTGTGGGAGTGTTGTTTGTATGTGTGTCAGGTGTGTGTATTTGTAAATGTCCAATGTGGCGGTGTTTTGGCGATGTGTGTGTATTTTGAGCGCGGCGGTGTGTACCGCCAATGGAATACCGCGGTTGAAAGACCGCTGCGTGGATTCGTGGGTCGTAAATGCATGGGCGTGTTTCTGTTGGCGTGGAGGTGGAGGATTTGTTTTCGCCAGTTTAACACTGACCTTTGGTGTGGCGGACTTGTGTGGGTGTCTGTATTTCGGCGGATTCCGAGATGTGGGTCATAATAGCTGTGGCGGACTACCGCCGCCGCGGCGGTGTGTTGGCGGTCTTCTGCACGGCGGTAAGCGCCTTTTACCGCCAATGTTGTAATGACCCCCATAGTCTCTTGCAAGCACAAAGTACCTGGTTCGCATGAAAAATCTCTGCAATGAACCGCAGAGGAGGAGAAGTGTGGAAATAAAGGGGTGTGTGTCAATTTCTCAGGCCGCACGCAGCGATGTGTCATTTTGTTTTCACGCAGGGACGGCTGTGCATCGATTTCCGTCGCTCGTCGTGGATCCTCTTCGGGTTGCAGGGTTTTCAGACGCCCCGGGGATGATGCGTGGATTTCCAGTGCTGGCAGGACGAAGTCACAGGAGCTGCGTCACTCCGGAGAGCGTTGAGTTGAATTTTCTACTGCACAGCAGGCGCTGCGTCAATTCCTCTCTGGAAGTCCGGCTGCGTTGTTCCGGGTCAGCTGTGCGTCAATCCAGTGGCCCGTGCGTCAAAGTTCTGGCCGATACGCTGGTTCTGCGTTGATCTTCTCGTTGTGAAGTCGGGCTGCTCCATTCCAGTTCGGCGTGCGGTGAAATTTTCACCGCAGTGCAGGTTGTGCATCATTTCTGGCAGGCTGTGCGTTGAATTTTGCCGCATAAGGAGTCCTTCTTGAAGAGATGAAGTCTTTTTGGTCCTGAGACTTCAGGGAACAGGAGGCAAGCTCTATCCACGCTCTTGAGAGCACTTCCTCACCTCAGCCAGAGAGCAGCAAGGCAGCAGGGAAACAGCAAGGCAGCAGTCTTTCACAGAAAGCAGTCGGGTGAGTACTTTGGGCAGCCTAACAGTTCTTCTTGGCAGGATGCAGGTCTGGTTACAAGTTTCTTCTCCAGGAAGTGTCTGAGTTGGTAGGGACAGAGGCCTGTTTATATACCCAAATGTGCCTTTGAAGTTGGGGAGAGTTCAAAGAGTGGCTTGGAAGTGCACCAGGTCCCCTATCAGTTCAATCCCGTCTGCCAGTGTCCCAGTACGGGGTGTGGCAGTCCTTTTAGTGAGGGCAGGCCCTTCAACCTCCCAGCCCAGGAAGACCCATTCAAAATGCAGATGTATGCAAGTGAGGCTCAGTATACTGTGTTTGGGGTGTGTCTGAGTGAATGCACAAGGAGCTGTTAACTAAACCCAGCCAGATGTGGATTGTGATCCACACAAAGATTAGTAATATTAAATCCAACTTCACCAGTCAGTGGTATTTCATATCACCATTCTGGCCATACTAAATAAGACCTTCCTACTCCTTTCAGATCAGCAGCTACGACTCATTGTATGAGGGAAGCCCCAATGTTAGCATATGAAGGGAGCAGGCCTCACAGCAGTGTAAAAACAAATTTAGGAGTTTTACACTACCAGGACATGTACACTACACAGGTACATGTCCTGCCTTTTGCCTACACAGCACCCTGCCCTATGGGTTACCTAGGGCATACCTTAGGGGTGTCTTATATGTGTAGTAAAAAGGGGGTTTTAGGCTTGGCAAATACTTTTAAATGCCAAGTCGAATTGGCAGTGAAACTGCACACACAGGCCTTGCAATGGCAGGTCTGAGACAAGGTTAAGGGGCTACTGAAGTGGGTGGCACAATCAGTGCTGCAGGCCCACTAGCAGCATTTAATCTAGAGGCCCTGGGCACATATAGTGCACTGTACTAGGGACTTGGAAGTAATTTAAATAGTCCAATTGGGTATGATCCAATGTTACCATCTTTAAAGGGAGAGAGCATATGCACTTTAGCACTGGTTAGCAGTGGTAAAGTGTGCAGAGTCTTAAAACCAGGGGAGGCAGGCAAAAAGTTAGGAGTGACCACCCTAAGGCTGTCAGGTCTAACATACATCATCCAGAGAATGATCAGAATCCTGATGACTACTTTTTGGTAGTGCCTATAAGAGGTCACAGTACTCCATCCAAGAAGGCTGAAGCCTACATTAACTTAATTGTCAAGTCAAGTACACCAGCTGCCATCTCATTAGCCCAAACCATCACTGCCAAAAGCCAATGTAGTGACTGTAGGAGTCTGGCATGATGTGTAGTGCGTACCAAAGGTACTTATACCTTATACCAGGTCCAGTTATCCCTTAAATGTGAAATGTGGTCAGTGTCTAGAAGCCTGGCTCTCTAGGGGTAGTGTGGATGAGCAGCCAAGGCCTAACTAGGAGACATGCAAAGCTCATGCAATGCCACTGTAGTCTCACAGTACTCACACACATGATATAAAATACTCAGTTACAAAAATAAAGGTACTTTATTTTGGTGACTCAAATGCCCAAGATACCATAGAGACTATACTCCCTTAGGTGGTAAGTAATACACAAATTATATACACTAGTATGCAGAAATAGCTGTAAAAACAGTTCAATTAGTGAAAATCACAACAGTTAGAAATGGGCCTAGGGGGAACACAAACCATATACTAAGAAAGTGGAATGCGAAAGTTGGTTTCCAACCTAGGCAAGTGTAGTGTTTCGAGGGGTGCTAGGAGTATTAGAAAACACCAACGGTAAGTAATAAAACCCACCCAAGGACCCAGGAAAGCAGGAGTAAATCGCAGTAGCTTTCCTAGAACACACAAGAACATGAGAAATAAGATTATGCAAGAACCAGAAGAGACTGCAAGACACCAATGATGGATTCCTGGACCTGAAAACCTGTGGAAGAAGGGGACCAAGTTCAAGAAACACCTAAAAATCCAGGGAGAACATGAGCCCCTTCTAGCCCGGAAGAAGGTACAAAAGAAGAACCACCGGTGAGGAACAACAGTAAGTATTGCACCCAAGAAGACAGATGCGGGCTCCTGGTTTGTGCAGAAGATATCCCACATCGGGACAATGAATTCAGTCTGGTTTGCATTGCTGGATTCCGCCAACAAGCCTTGGCACATGCAAAGCTTGCGGTTAATAGAATATGGCGCTGCCCAAGGCCCAGGAGGGACCTGGTGGACTCAGGAGGGGCAGACAGAGGGCGCTCTCAGCAACTCAGAGAGCCCTCAGAAGACCTTGCAGCGTTCACAGGAGTCCCACAGCATGAGGACAAAGAAGGTGCAAAAGGAGGCCCACACAGCACTACACAAGGGGTTCCCATGCTGCCAGAGAACCATGCAGAAGGTATGGTCACAGGCAGAAGTGTTGGGGGCCGGAGCCTCAATGTGTATGAAGAACTTTGTGGAAAGATGTCAACAAGCCTTGGCAACTGCTAAACACAAAGTGCACAGGGGTACTTTCTTGCATGGGGAGACAAGCTCTTACCTCCACCAAAGTTGGACAGTTAGAAGTCAGGACCGTCAGCACCACTTCAGTCCACCACCTGTGTTGCTGGATCCACACACTTCTTCAGGAGAGTGGACCCAAACCACTCGTCATCGCTGCAGAGGTGTGCCTGCTGAAGCAGGGAAGTGACTCCTTCACTTCAAGGGATAGTCTTTCGTTCTCCTGGTGCAGGCTGAAGACTGGCTGTCCACTGACGATGCATGACTAGGAAACAGTTGCAGTTGCTGGCAGGAGCTGAAGATACAGTGTTGCAGAAGTTGTCTTTGCTTCTTTGTTGCAGTTGTTGAGTTCCTGGAGGGTCCAGATGCAGTTTCTTCAATAAGAAGATGAAGTAACGGATGTATGGGATTCCTGCTGGAGTCTTGCAATCCAAATCTGAAAAAACACCCAGAAGAGAGACCCTAAATAGCCCTGATGGGGGGCTACAAACGTGAGCACCTATCAGGGGAGGGCGCTGATATCACCTGCTGGCACTGGCCACTCAGATGCTCCTAGAGTTCCAAACCATCTTGGAATCCAAGATGGTAAAACCCAGGGACCCTCTGGAGAAGCTCTGAGCACCACCCCTGGGGTGGCAATGGATAGTGGAGTAGTCACTCCCCTTTCCTTTGTCCATTTTCATGCCGGAGCAGGGACTGAGGGGTCCCTGAACTGGTGTAAACTGGATTATGCAAGGAGGGTACCATCTGTGCCCTTCAAAGCATTTCCAGAGGCTCTGGGAGGCTATCCTCCCATGCCTCTAAAGCCTTTTTCTAAGGGTAGAGGGTGTAACATCCCTCTCCCAAAGGAAAGCCTTTGTTCTGCCTTCCTGGGCTTGAGCTGCTCAAGCAACAGAAGGACAGAAACCTATCTGTGAGGTGACAGCAGCTGGGGCTGCCTTGAAAACCTCAGAAGGCTGTAATGACAGTTCTGGGGGTCCTCTATGGAGCCCCAGAGTGCATGGAATCATACAACCAATTCTTGCAAAAGCCTAGTGGTATGATTACAACATGTTTGATACCAAAAATGGCCATATTTGGAGTTACCATTGTGAAGCTGTACATAGGTAGTGACATATGTACAGTGCACAAGTAAAATGGCGTCACTGCAATCACGAAGTCTGGGAAAATGGTCCTGGAGGTCGTGAGGGCATCTCTGCTAGTGCAGGGGTGCCCTCACACACAGGTACTCTGCACTCAGCCTTCAGGGTTGGAAGGCCTGACATATGGATGACTTATAAGTGCCCTGGTGCAGTGTAAATGGCAGTGAAAGGGTGCAAGCACCATTTCCCACAAATGCTGCAATGGCAGTCCTGTAGAAGCCTTTGCATGGTCTACCTAGGGGTGGCAAAAGAAATACTGCAGCCCATAGGGATCTCCTGGAACCCCAATGCCCTCGGTACCTAGGTACCATATACTAGGGACTTATAAGGTGGGAAACATCCTGAACAACTAGGTCTAAACCACTACTTGCCTGAACCACTACTGCTAAACAACTCAAAAGTCTCTACAACTAAGTACTGAACAACTACTGTCTAAACAACAATTGTGCCTGAATAACAATTGCCTGAACAACTAATTTTAAGGTAAGGTTTTCCTTTTGGTTTTTATGGTTTATTAGTTGTTTAGAATATATATATATATATTAGTTGTTCAGGCAATTGTTATTCAGACACAATAGTTGTTTAGACAGTAGTTGTTCAGTACTTAGTTGTAGAGACTTTTTAGTTTTTTAGCAGTAGTGGTTTAGGCTATAGTTGTTTAGGACCTAGTTGTTCTGTCACATATTCAAGGGAACATAAGCACTTGGGTCCTGGTTTGCAGGATCCCTGTGACACATTCAAACACACTGACGTCAGGCAGAAATTGGGGGTAACATGCAAAATAGAGTGTTGTTTCCTACAGTGACATACTGAAGTTAAAAGACATATTACACATTAGTAGTGGGACAAACATACTCGACCTCTCACAAATGATGGTGAATATCAAAAATCCAAAAATGGCAACGATGAATGCTCCATAACTCAGGAAAGAGCTATACTCTGAGGGTCAAGAATCCTGATTCCAGAGAGCCTGTGACAGAAAGTGATTGACGTCACTCCCAAAGGACACTGTGGTATTGTTCCCAAAAAAAGAGCTCTCCAAGACCGTGTTTGGTTTCCATACTTAGATGAGAAGGAAAAAGTTGAAAAGGAATTTAAGGCCTGTCATTTAAGCATCTGTCTTTCTACTGATGCTACTCAACATACTCTGAACATGTTAACACTCCCTCAATACGAATGGGAAAGAATATTGGTCCAGTTGATAATGTATATCACCTAATGGTGGTTGTTGATGAATACTCACATTTCCCGTTTGTTGACGATTTCTCAACAACAACTCACAAACAAGTCATTGAAAATAGCATCTTTGTAACATGGGGCATTCCAGCCATTGCGAAGTCTGATAATACCCCACCCTTCAATAGTAGAGAATTCCAAGAATTCCTGGAGCATCTGAACAAAGCATCAAAAGAGTACACCTTCATGGCCACAGGCCAATGGACTTGTTGAGCATTGTAAGACTACACTAAAGAAAGTGGTACACTTGCACTAGAAGAACCCTTGCAGCAAAGGTGATACATTGATTCAATTCAGAATTGCACTGCAAAGCAAAGGAGATGTGTTGATTCTGCTTTATCCACAGGTGGGCTAGCAGACCACCTTCAGGCCCACTTCCAAAGGTCCAGGAATAGAGTGGTACCACTTGGCAGGGTAGGATTCACAGATGACAGAGTCCAGTTGCTGTGGTCAATGTTGTTGGAGTCTTCTGTCCTTGAGGCTCTAGTCAGGAGGCCAGCCAACTAGCCATTGTGGTCACTTTGGGGTCCTAGGTTCAACAGACAGAGACCACATTCTTCTCACCCAAGGAAGAGTACAGAAGGCAGCAGGTCAGCACTGTAGGGCAGAAGTCCATCGGAGGACAGTCCAGCAGACTGGCAGTCCTTCCAGCAGCACAGCAGTGGATTTTCCTGACAGAGTGTCCACAGGCCCAGTGGTGCACTGATCAGTTGGTGTCTGGGGGTCCAATATTATACCTGGGCCTTCCTTTGAAGTGGGAGAAGCTTCTCCATTTGAAGTCCCTTGGCATTCTGCCTTCCCTATACTTGCTCCAGACTGACCACAGAGGGGATTCAGCCCTTTGTGTGGAGGCAGGACACAGCATTTTCAAGTGCAAGTAGGTCTGAGCCCAGCTCCACCACCCTATCCTGCCAGTGATGACCCACCCAGGCACAGTTAATCCCTCTTTTGTGAGTGGCTGTCCAGAAGGAATACACAAAGCTTATATGTCAGCTACACTTAGTCATTTGACCCAGAGACTGAAGTCACTAAATGGCTACCGTAGGAAAATGTTAACTTTCTGAAAGTACTACCCAATATTCCACAAGAAAATTCAGTAAAGACAATTGTCAACAACACAAATGTTTCTGGAGGAGTAATTCATACGTGATTTTTCTTATTGCATCACATTGGTCCAAAGATTCCACTTCCATGAATGGAGACATACGTCTACTACTGTTATACAAAGCTGTAGTATAATCAAACATGTACAAGCAGTACAAATCAATATTTAAATATTGGTAGATCACCCACTCAAACAACACTTTAACTCTTGTAGAGATCCTACACAGCTGAAATTTAGATACATCCAAGGATCTTGGAGATGCATCAACTCTTCTTAACACAAACAATTCTTCCTTCTTTATTTATACCTTGAATGGCTGAATACACATATGAAGAAAGATGTGTCAGTGAGGTGGAATTGTTGATGATTCGGTCTCCAAAGGCATAGAGGTCAGCAAGACATAGCTTTGCTTCTCTCTTCCATGGTGTTAGCACACTTTAGACTGACTTGTGCCTTGCACACACTCTTGCACCAGAATACAAGGGTGTGTGTGTCTTAAGGTGTGTGTGTGTGTGTGTGTGTGTGTGAGAGAGAGATTTAAGTACTGAAAGGGTGCATTACAGTACAAAAAGCTATGCCTCCACAGAGTTTCAAACTTTTTCAACTTTGTATGTGTTCTGTAAAACACAGCACATATCCAAGGTTTGATATGTTTGGAGAAAAATAAAGCTTGTGAACAACTTTACATCTGCCTCAAGTATGTAATTTTTTGGTGGAAAGGCCTGTCTTCATATGTTAGAAGATAGAGCATGACAGAGTATTGTGTCAAAGTCCATGGGTGGATGCATGGAAAAGCCAATCTACTGCCCACGGGGCACTTCCTCAAAGCAAAGCAGTGCATAGTGCTACTTTGTATTACCTTAAGGTTAACATTTGACCTGGTATACAAATCCAAATTAAACCCGTTGTACTGATTTTCATTACTTTTGATGACTCTGTACCCTCCCAAAATGTTTATAAATCTACCCCAAACCCTGAAGTTACTTTAACACAACTTTGGTCATGCTTGCATATTACCATAAAATAGTACTTAACAATAGCATCCACAACATCTCTCAAGTCTACCTGGAAGATCCTTATCTTATGCACACTTCTAGTATGTCACAATCTGTTCAAAATAGAGCCATCTATTGTAATAAAATGAAAAACAATCAAGCAAAGGACTGCAATTCATTGACAGAATGATTAGCCTTAGTCATAAATATAAACTGATTATCCTCACAATGTCAAGTCAAGGTCAAAAGAATAAAAAACACTTAGGGGCAGACTTATGAAAAGTGCTGCTGCACCTAGTGCAGTGCCACTTTTCTAACGCCCCTCAGCGCTCCCCTACTGCCACCATATGTGAGCTGTATTTAAAATACAGTGCACCATGGCTGTAGTTAGGGGATAAGCATCATAATTTTTTACGCTAGTCCTGCGCTTTGCAGGATTAGCGTAAAAAATGATGATGCTAATCCTGCAAAGCTCCCAGAGGTCCATTGTAATCAATGGGAGCCTCTTTTTAACACCTACACTTAGTAGGCTTTAAAAAATGCTGATGAAAATGACGCAAAGTAATCTAATAGATTGCTTTGTGCCATTATTCAGACCCCCCCCCCCGGCATCGGAACGACTCCCATGCATATATTATGCCTGGCGCAGGCATAATGTGGCACAAGGGGTTACAAAGTGGCACATTCATTGTGCCACTTTTTAAATATGGCATTGCATTTTTGGCCTTTCATCGCCACATTAGTGTAAAAAATTACGTTAATGTGGAATGGCGCTATGCTCACATAAATCTGGGACTTAAATCTCAGACTTCTGTCATCCAAGATGAAAGAAACAACAGAATTGCTTCAGCAGGTTTGATCACTATATCTGACGTGTTTTAAAACAGTTAGGACTGATGCATTGAATAAGGGAGAAGTTGAGCAGCAGTTGAAATGCTTCTGAGTCATTATAAAAAGCAAAGGTCATTCATGTAGCTTTTCTAGGATGTGCGCTTCAGAAACGTGAAGAGTTTTAGGATGGGTCATCAATAATATATCTATCTGCTCCCAAAGGGAATTTGCACTTAAAAGATATTTAAAGGCAGGCCCCATACTAACCTATGAGCGAGATAGGCCTTGCAATGTTGAAAAACGAATCTGGCAGTATTTCACCATCAAGACACGTAAAACACATCAGTACATGTCCTGCCTTTCAAATACGCTGCACTCTTCCCATGGGGCTACCAAGGGCCTACCTTACAGGTGAATAACCTTTTAATAAAATGGGAGTTTGGACCTGGCAAGTGGGTGCACTTGTCAGGTCGAATTGGCAGTTTCAAATTGCACACACAGACACTGCAGTGACAGGTTTGAGTCATGTTTACAGGGCTACTTATGTGGGTTGCACAATCAGTGCTGCAGGCCCACTAGTAGCATTTGATTTACAGATCTTGGGCACCTCTACTGCAATTTACTAGGGACTTACTAGTAAATCAAGTATTCTAATCATGGAAGAGCCAATTACCAATACAATTTAGACAGAGAGCACTTGTACTTTTGCACTCGTCAGCAGTGGTAAAGTGACCAGATTACCAAAACCAACAAAAACCTAGTCCATCACACAGTCACAAATATAGGATCAGAGGCAGAAGACAGGGAAAACCATGGCAATGATGCAGTTCTAACGCAACACTCTACCTACTTACAATGTTAGACAAAGGTATTCCACTAAAAATGACCTATTTAAGGCTGCCATTAAGCAGAGGAAATCTTTTAATTTTTCCAAATCTTTCCCACATTGCACTAGTGGTGCACTGTACAGCACACCTACAATGTGGGGAAAGTTTAAAGGTTATTCCAAGAATAGTATTTTATGCTGGAAGGGGAACATTCTAGTATAAACCATATGTTAGCCATTATTTACGTACCTTTACGTTATGGTTCAAAGGTGTTTGCTTGTTGCTGGGAAGTCTGTTGAGCACCAGTGTATGGGGTTTAGAGCAGCAGCACAATATATTTGTAGATATGATTCTGCACTGTATTCTGTGTTTTCCACCTTGAGCAATACATGCACTAACTTTGGTTGCTGTGCTGCATTGCATAACTTTTTCTTAAGTCTAACCCAGGTGCAGAACATTCCAAGCAACTTGTAATTGTGACCCCTACTCAAACAGTTGTTGGCACACAGGTTGTTAATTTCAGAAGGTTTGTATCCTGGGCCCAATAATTCTGAGCATGGGTTAATAGTATCTGCTACTGTCAAGTCGAATTATAGAGGACACAGTTTGTGATCTTATGTACTCAAATTACAAGAGCCAATTCCTTAATGATGAGAAGAGTTGGAACTTTATTATTATAGGGCACTGATACAGTGGGACTACCCACATAATACTGTTTTTATATACTCCTCTAGCAAGTCCTTAGCTTTGGCAATCAGCAGCTTTTTAGCTTCAGGTCTAATAAAAATTAGTTTAAAAATGCTTTATTCTGCCATTGGAATCGAGTAGAGATTATGAATTTCAGAAGTCTTAACTTTATTTGCGATTTATATGTTAGCCAAGCGTTTTTTCTTAAAAAAATAAACACTTTCTGGAAAAAACCTGAAAAGTTGATTTGTGAGTTTTTCTAGAAAAATACGTGCACAAAGTTTGAAACAAAGGTTCTACTTTGACGTTTTGATTTCCAAAGTTTATCTACCACAACACCAGCTTTTATGGATCTTTTCCAACACAAAATGTGAGAACGTGTAGTTTTGCATCTTCACCTAGTCTTACATATTAGGTCACATGGTAACCTATGCAGTTTGGACACCTAAACCACATCTATAATTTACTCAAGCCAATAGCCGAGCTATGGAAGAATGACATCTAAACATGATTGTATTAAAGTAAGAAAGACTTACCAAGATTGATCGTTCACATATGCCCAATCTCTTTGGCACATCATTTCACAGACGGATTTTTAGATGCTTTTTATAGAGGTTGGTGAGAGGAAGTCTTTAAGGCGTGAATGCTACACACAGTCGCCAAGGTTTCTAATTGCTAGGAGAGAAATCTCAAACAAACATAATTAGTTGTGTTCTATTAAACCTAGCAATAATGTAATTGCATTGCTTACCTGAGAGTCAATACAAAGAATACCCTTAGCGCAGGAGTCTCTCAGCATCAATTAAATCACCCAGATCTCGGTATCTCAGTAGGCAACACGTGTATTTAACCATCACTAGCACTACATTCAAGCTTCATCTCGTTATCTTCTAAAAACTCTTATAACAAGCACGTTGTTGGAAATCGTGAAGACATTTTGTCAGGTAACCAGAGTAAATCTTTATGTCAAGCTTTTTCCAGAACCTAAAAAGTCTTCAGTCCCTTAAGACAAGTGTTCTCTCTAAACATTTTGGGCCATATGTATGAACACATTTTCCCATAGGCACACAATGATACATCTGGCCCTTTGTGAGCTGTTAAACTTCGTAGCAGGGCCGAACCTACACACCTTTTCACCTTTTCCGTCTTTTTGACCTATTCTCCACCCACTCATCCCATTTGAAATGAAAACATTTGCATACCTTCATTGGAATATGAAATATTGCATCCATAAATTAATCTTATTGATTACATGATGAGCGGAATATTAAGTGAAATTAGGAAGTATTCTACACTGGATTTCTTCCTATCAAGGCAGTTACAAAGCCATCTCACAACCTAGTTTACATTGACTCACATAGCACCTCAAGGCTTAATTACCTGTTCTGTCCTGTTCATGCTCTAGCAACTAATACAACAAGAGCTGACCAGTTCCTTCAACCCAACTGCTACAACTAACCTGAAGAAAACTGAAACATTCTAAAATTAGAAACCAGTGAGAAACAATGGAAAAAGTAGCAACCACAGTCATCTGGCTAAAGGAGCTGAATATCCCACTATTGGCATCATTCAAAGTAAAACATGTTTTAGAGTATCTATTCTAGACCAGCAACTTAGCTGTCCATCCCTAGAAAAAAGGAAAACTTTGGTGGAAACTCCTTTGCTGTGCAAGCTGCAAAGTTAGGATACTACCAAGCAGAAAAGATAAAGAATATATAGGAGTGTTTCAAATTTAGAACACAGAAACCAAGATTTTCCTTGGAAAATTACAACTGTGCTTCAATAAAGTAAACATAGTAATTAGAGTCCTGGGGGGTTTAGCCAATGTTCTAAGAGTCATGACCAGCACCATTAGCTGTGTGCATCCGTGCTTGGTAGCACAGTTGCTCTTACCTACTTGGGTGACCTGACCAAGTAGATTAAGATCTACACTTATTCATAAATCTTTTCTATTTTTTCACTCACACAACTGCACTTCTTCCCAACAACTAAAAGAAACGTACTTCAGCAACCCAAAATAAGGCATTTACCATGACTGTTTGCAATTGATATTGATAGATTTTCTAAAGCGTGCAAATGCCAATGGCATCTTGGCGCTAAAGTCAATTGCACTGACTGGTGAATGATTCTCAAGACTGGAGCCTACTATTAAATATTAACTGGTAAACAAGAAAAAAGCCAGGATTTAAGCTTTTTCCTACATCTGAGCATATTGGGTTGGCTTCTCAGATGTTGAGGAATGTTGTTCCACAGTTTAGCTGTGGAATAGATAAAACTCCTGGGCCCATATTTATACTTTTTGACGCTAAACTGCGCTAACGCAGTTTAGCGTCCAAAAATTTAGCGCCGTCTAACGCCATTCTGAAGCGCCATGCGGGCGCCGTATTTATGGAATGGCGTTAGACGGCGCTAGCAGACCGGCGCTGCCTGGTGTGCGTGGAAAAAAACCACGTAGACCAGGCAGCGCCGGCGTAGGGCGAAAATGGCGTTAGGGCGTCTTAAAATGGGGCAAGTCAGGTTGAGGCAAAAAAATCGCCTCAACCCGATTTGCGCCATTATTTCCGACGCCCAGACGCCATTTAAATGACTCCTGTCTTAGTAAAGACAGGAGTCATGCCCCCTTGCCCAATGGCCATGCCCAGGGGACTTATGTCCCCTGGGCATGGTCATTGGGCATAGTGGCATGTAGGGGGGCACAAATAAGGCCCCCCTATGCCACCAACATTTTTTTACAAAAATTAAAAATTATACTTACCTGAACTTACCTGAATGTCCCTGGGATGGGTCCCTCCATCCTTGGGTGTCCTCCTGGGGTGGGCAAGGGTGGCAGGGGGGGTCCCTGGGGGCATGGGAGGGCACCTGTGGGCTCATTTTGAGCCCACAGGCCCCTTAACGCCTACCCTGACCCAGGCGTTAAAAAGTGGCCCAAATGGGGGTTTTTTGACCCGCCCACTCCCGGGAGTATAAATACGACGCATTTGCGTCGCCGTCATTTTTTTAGACGGGAACGCCTTCCTTGCATCTCATTAACGCAAGGAAGGCGTTCACGCAAAAAAATGACGCTATTTGCCCATACTTTGGCGCTAGACGCGTCTAACGCCAAAGTATAAATATGGCGTTAGTTTTGCGCCGAATTTGCGTCGAAAAAAACGACGCTAATTCGGCGCAAACGGAGTATAAATACGGGCCCTAGTGCCCCACATCTCACTTCTGGTGTTATGGACCTTCACTGTCCCGGAATTGGTTGAATGTAACATTCTGCTCGGGTTGTACCATGGGAGATTCTTTTTGAAGTATGCAGCGGCATTCCCATTTAGGGTTTTGTGATCCAAGCATAGTGCTTTAAACTTGAATCTTTTCTTCACTGGAAACCAGTGGAGTTCTCCAAGAGTTTCGGTCACACACTTGAATTGTGGGATTCTTTTTTTAAAAGTCTCATTGCTGCATTCTGCAGCACTTGAAGTTTTTTTCAGTGAATTCTGATGAATGCCAAGATAAAGGGCATGCCAGCCTTGATAACACCAAAGCAATGATCACTAATATTTTTAATTCAAAAGGGATAAAAGAAATAATCTCCTCATTTTGTGCAGAAGAAAAAAGCAGGATGAAGTGAGCTCATTTTTATGTGGTATGAAAGATAGGTTAGAGTCAAAAAGTACACCCAGGTTTTTAACCGAAGGAGCCAGAGAGAGAGGGGAACCGAGCATCTGAGGCCATCAGGAATGATCCCAGGAGACTGTGTTTTTTCCAAAAATTAGAACTTTTGTTTTAGCTGACTATTGTTCATCCAAAGCTTGATAGCTAATATGCGACCCTTAAAGCGATATTCAGGTTTGTTGGTACCATTCGGGATACCACCACAATTTGTGTGTCATTTGCATAGGCGACTGGGGCAAAAACCAAAAGACCGGATTTGTTTTGTGCGGAAGGGCCACATAAATATTTTAAAAACTTTGGGCTCTGAGATGAACCCCGACAAACCCCACATGGCAGTGTGAAAGCCTTGGAGACCGGGCCCCCTGCCCCGGGCAACCATTTGCACATAAGTAATGACCGAAACAGCTCCATGGTTGACACTTTGATTCCTATTTCCACCAGGCGCTCAGTTAAATCTTATGATTGACCATATCGAAGGCTGCCTAGAAATTGAGCATGATCATTGCGGCCTTCCCTTCAATGTCTAAAACACTTCTCAGCTCTTCCGAGGACACAACTAACACGGACTAACTACTATAATTAGGCCTGAAACTAAAATTTCCTTCTCTCTACAAATGTGGACAGTAATGTATGCAGGTATTTTTCAAGGACCTTGGCTGGAAAAGGTAGCCGGGAAATAGGATGGTAATTCTTGACCTCTTTTTTATGTCTAGTGACTGTTTCTTAAACAGTGGGAGAATTGAGGATTCTTTGAATTTAATGGGAAAGAGTCCAAACTCCAGAAAGGAGTTGAAAAGCAAAGAGAGAATGAGCGTGATTACCTCAGCAATCTATTTTTGGAAGATAAGGATCAGAGGGAGCTCCCGATTTAGTTTGGCCTATGAGTTTGCCTACACTATCTTCCGTGAGCAATGGAAACTTGTCCAGGATATTATTTAGTGGGACTGAGCTATTGTGATCTTCAGGCAGAGGGTAAGGTCTAACATTGGTAATTAAATTTCTGTAGATTTCCTCCACCTTATTTTAAAGAAATCTGCAAGTTGGTTGAAGAACATCTGAAATGGAGCAATAGTATGGGTAAGAGATAGGCTTGAAATAATCTTTTTACATTGCTCTCTTGAGGAATTCTTCACTGAGCCAAGTTTTGCTAAAAAGTATTTATACCTCTTGATCCCAATCAAATTTTTAGATTCTAAAATAAATGTGTTCTATTGAATCTTTTCTTCCTTCCTCTAGGGCTTCCTCCACAGTCTTTCTTGCGTTCTAAATTTTTGTTTTAACTCCTTGAGCTAAGGGGAGAACCAAGGAGCGGAGGGTCTGCTTCTGTAGCTTTTAACAATTTTAACAGGAGAGAGCTTGGTCTCTGCATCTTTTAACCACTCAGTCCTCTCAGTGTATGATGGGACTGTTGGGGTGGGATTATTCAGATATCAGGAATAGGAGCTGTCTAGCTCAGGTACCAAGTCTGTCTTACGCATTTGGATCCAGACTTGGACATTTTTACTTACACATGACTTTTTGTGTGTTTAGTGTGCAAAGTGAGTTCTAGGCTAAAGTTGATAGCTTTATGGTCCGACCATGTAACAGGCAGGATATCATCGACCTTGAGGTCTGGCTTTCTAGACAAAATGCCATCTAGAATATGACCTGCTTTATGGATAGAAGTGGTTTCTCGTTAGTTAAAATTAAAAGTGCTTAAAATAAGAAGATGTTCTGTCTCTTTATTATTACTGTCTCCTAGATAAAAGGTAAAATCACCTAAAAGAGAAAAATGATCATACTGCAAATATGGTTCTAAGCTATTTTCCAGGCTTTCTAGAAAGCTTGCTTTAAGTCCTGTGGGCCTGTATATCAAACGTCCATTAAACAGGGATTGATTTACTAGGTGTGCAAGTGGACAGGCAAGGTGTAGCTACTTTGAATGGCTTTGAATGGCCTTATAGATATGGAGTAAGACAAGGCAGCGCACTGACTCAACTGGTCACCGACCCCACACACAGTGCAGGACACAATGACAGACAACCTGAAAATGGCTGGGATATAATACCTTACATAGCAGAGGCTTACCCTTGTTATAATATATATATATATATATATATATATATATATATATATATATATATATATATAAATATATACTGCTCATTATGCAGGGCACAGGGCACAAGTGCCTTGACATGATGGGCCAAAGGCTAGAACGCCAACAAAGATGGCTCCCTTAGCAACCAGCCCAGCTTTAAACACGTCTTGGGTGGTGCTAAAATAAAGCAATGCCAATGCCTGAAACCAGCGCAGAAGTGCAAAGCACCAAGAGTTCAGACAAGCAATAATATACAATGAGTATTAAATGTAAAACATTTAAAAAAAAAAAATTGGCAGCAATTTTAAAAGGCCCTCTGTACCCTACAGAGACCTCTACAGTCAGTTTGATCAATGGCACATCCCGGTTCCCTGGCACTTTACACACCGCGCCCAGGCCAAAGACTGGAACACCAACAAAGATGGCACCCTTAGCAACTAGCCTCAGCTCTAAACATGACCACGACTGTGATAAAAAAAAGCAAATACCAATGCCTAAAGCCGGCGCAGATGTGCAAACTAGCAAGAGTCTAAGCAGGCACTAACACAAAATTAGTATTAAAAATTTCAATTTTTTAAAAAGATATTGTCAGCAATTACATAAAGGTACTCTGTATCCTGCAGAGACCTCCACAGTCAGTTCGATTGATGTGTAATCGGTGCATGTGTTACTCATTTTCTTGCTCCTGGCTCGCTTGATCAAGCTGCTATCCTGGAATGTTGTAGGCCTAAAATCTAAAATGAGTAATCCAGACTGAGGAGACTTTTTAGACAAATATAATATGATTTATTTCAAGAAATGTGGGCCCTTCAAACTGTACGGGCTATACAAATTATAGTATAGAAGCAACTCCATCGCTAGCTGGATGCCAGTCAGGTGGTCAAGCCATAGGGATAAAGAATAAGGGGTATATTTATGAGCCCCTTGCACCACCGTTTGTCACTTTTGTGATGTAATTGTGGTGCAAACATTGAAATGGAGTAGGGCGAGGTAAATCACTACATTGCCTTACTCTGCTCAAAAGAGAGGCATTCCGTGGGCATTGTTGTGGGTGTTCCCACACAAACCCATGGAATTTGACAAATACCCAGATTTACAAGTCCTTGTGAATTTGGGGATGTGCCAAAACCTTCTGACTCCCAAGGGGAGTCCAAACAATGTAAAATATCTTTATTTCTCCTCTTTTTGTCCTCTCTCTATGTGTGTTGCATTCTTCAGCACACATAGAAAGAGGAAAAAGCCTGTCTGGATTGTTTTCCTGCAGGAAGGTGACCCTGAATGTGCCCCTTCCTGCACAAAAGCAATCCTGCCTACAACACAGACACACTTGCACCATGGTGGCAGTGCAGTGGAAAAGGACAGGAATGCACTCTTTGCCATAGATATGGCACATTCCTCTCCTTTCTCTTTAACGCAGGGCAGCACAGCAAGATGATGTGCTGCACTGCCCTGCTCCAAAAGGCCATACATATGAGCTCTAGTTAGCCCTCAAATCAGGATGACTTATCCACAAATCTACTGATTTGTAGGGTATTAACATCAAATTAGCTGATGATATTTTTGCATTAGGATTAATAAATATATGTAACAGTTTTTCTAGCCAAAATAGTGAGTCACTAACCTTGGCTCTTGATGAGCTCCTAAAAGAAGCTGGAAGTAAGAACAATGTAATACTTGCTGGGGATTTTACAGAAATAATTGAAAGTCTTATAAAAGAGGAAGATGAGGAAAGGATATTCCAAGCTTGACAATCCCTCCTCTGTTAAATGGCCTATCATCCATTCACATGAGAATACATTGGCTCAAATATGTACTGCAGTTATCTGTGCTCTAATTAAATGATTAGTAACAACCAATCTGTTACATCCACCTTCAGTGAACTCATAGAATCGATCAGGGTTCACTTTTGTAAAGACCAAAAGGTGAACATTTTTAAAGCTAAAGCTACTTTATGGTATAACACAGACTGTAGGATGGTCAGGCAGGAACTTATGTTTGCCATAAAAAGTGGCAATATAGCCAAAATTGTGATTTTATTTTTAAATGGGCGGAAGATCTTTGTCATATTTTAGCCAAAGAAGCACTTCTGGCACCTCTTAGCTAATGGTACTAAATTCATAGGAAGGAACGAAGATTTAGATTTTCATCCACATTTATGTGTAAACACCTTAGCTTTTTATATTCAAATCAGAATAACAAAGTGGGCTCTGCTGGTGTCAATGGATATTCTGTTGATATACAAAATAGGAAAGAAGTTCCCCTATCACTTTTACCTTAGAAAAGACATTAATGGCCCTTGACAACACTAAGAAAGGAAAAGTGACAGGTTAAGATAAGATACTCGTCGATCGTTCCTGTTCTGAACCAATTGTTTGTGCTGCATATTACATTTGATAACTGATTCTATAACTATGGGGACTGAGATACCAGAAATGTAGGGGGGTGCTTAAATTATCATGATTCACATAAAAAAAGGTGATCAAGACAACCTAACAGCTAATTACAGGCTATTAGCCTTAGTGATAATGTGCAAAATACATTCACATGACAGTTCTTAGAAGAGGGTTCTAGTTTGGATGGAGGAAATTGCAGTTCTATCACATCTACACACACAAGCACCATTGACCAGGTGTTTCATTGAATTTTAATTCTACAAAAACGTGTTGTATTGAAGAAGGGACATTTGCATGTAGCGTTCATTGATTTGCCATCAACATTTGATCTTATCACTCAGGAGAAGTTGTGGGTAGCGTTGAGAAAAATGGGGCTGCCAGTGAGTTTACAACATCTAATAGTATGCCTATATAGGAATAATTATGCCCAAGTAAGATGGCTGTTGGAAAGTGGATTATTGGTAAGTGCAAGTACGTACCTGTACTTAGCAATAGGCCACTAAACCCCACTAGGTCCAGTCAGGTCTAAATTAATTAATCCCCACTCAACCCTTGGTAGCTTCACAAAGAGCGACTAGGCTTAATTTAGGAGACAGGTTTATAAAGCCTTTAAAAATCACAAAACAGTATATAAATAAAACACAATAAAAATCCAACATCAATGTATACAAATAGAGTATAATTTTATCTTTAAAATGACACCAACATTATTTAAATCATATAAGGGGAACCGGCAATACAGATTTTTAAGGAATTCAATGTATCTAGCGCATAGAAACTAAGAATGACAATCTGGTCATCTGGTCGCACTAGACCAGGGCAAAGTCAAAGTTTGAGGCTGACCGCAATGGAGCCCTGCTTGTCTACAGCAGGCAGGAGGCCTCGGTCAAAAGTTTACCTTTGGACTTAGGTGGTCATTATGAACATGGCAGGAAACACAGCACCGCCGGTGGTGGCGGTAACTACCACCAACAGGCTGGCGGTCCAGTCCGCCAAATAATGAAGCACATGAAAAACAAGCAGCGGGCCATCTACCCACTGCCATTTTGGTAGTCCTGCCCACGATGAGGGAGGTCACTCTCAGCCCAACGGAAAGGCCCTACCCATCCATTAAATTATGAAACACCACACCGCCATCAGTTCCAGAGTGGGAACCACCACCAGACAAAGCGTGGCAGAAATGACCCAAATAAAGGGAAACACTCACCGGAGGCACACAGAACATGCCGACGCAGACATGGAGCGAGAGTTGGAAATAATCCCCGGTAAGTACCGCAGCCTAGTGCACAGTTACTCATCCGCCCACCCCACCCACACCAGAATGTGCTCCAAACCCCTCCCACCATCCCAAGCCATACTTACCCTAACAAGATCTACTTACCAGACACAAGCCAACAAATACCTGCACCAATGCACACACCTGTGCACATCACACCCCTACAGTGAAACGCTGCACAACGTCTCAATATAGCACCAACAGATCTGCTGGGAACTTAAACTTAATAATAAGAAATAGTATAAAATGTTCAAACAAGGCCATAGGGCAGTCCTTAAACAAGTCCCTTAAGGGCAAATATAGGCTACACTTGACTCCTACAATGGCAAAGAGAACTCCACTGAGAAGGGGCATCAATGGGGCAGCCAGGCAACTCAGGGAACAGGGGCAGAGGGTGGCGGGGTGGTGAGTCAGGTCTTAAAGGGGGGTCTTTGGCTTAGGTTTAGGAGGTGGAGAGGGTTTGGGCTTGCCCTTGGAAGGAGGGGGATTGGGCCTGGACCGGGGGGTGGCAGAGGGACCTGGGGCAACACGTGGCTTCACCCTCCCTGGGGAAGGGGCACGGGAATGGGAAGGGTGGATTGGGATGGACTTTGACGAGGAAGGAGTGGACTGGGCTAGGGCATGGGAATGTTTATGGACAAGAAGGGTGGGCCAGTGTGTTCAAATAGGTCAACACAGGAGAGGAAAAGCTTCTTAGGTGCAGTTGGAGGGGATTTGGAGCCAGGTCTGAGAGCGGAGGTTGAGGGAGTTGTGGTACGAGGTGTAGGTGTGCTGGATGTGGATGCAGGTGCCTGTTTAGTCTGATTATGCATTGTGGATGTGTGTGGTGTAATGAGTGTGATTGTTTGAGTGTTTTGGGAGTAGGGGGGTAGACACAGTGGGAGAAGACAGGCTGCCAGTGTATATGGATGTTGTGTGGGTGTCGGCAAGTCTGACGAGTGTGCTGCAAGTGTATATAAATGTAGTTGAGGTGAGTGCAAGTGTGCTATCTGAGGTACATGACTGGATGTCAGCTGTTGTGGTGACTGCAAGAATGGGGGCAGCAGCAGTGACTGAGGGTGCAGTGCATGTGGGTGTGCATAGTGAGGTGACAGACAGGGAGGCGGGCAGGTGAATGTTGTTGAGTGTGCTGTGGTATGTTGGGTGTGTGCCTGCCTGTAGTGGGAAGTGTGGTGCTTGTGTTTCTCAGTGAGCTTCTTTTGTGTTGATCTGTGTGCATAGCTGTCTGTATGTGTGCTTGGGATGGGTGCTGGAAGGGGTAGGGGTGGTGGGAGGGAGGATGGAACGACTAGGGACATTGGCTGCCATCAAAGAGGAGGACAGAGCCTGAAAGGATCTCTGTAGTCCAGACATGGCACCATGAATGCCTTCCAGGTATGCATTGCATTGCTGCATCTTGGATGCTAGCCCCTGGATGGCATTCACAATTGTTGTCTGTCCTACAGAGATGGTTCTCAGGAGGTCAATAGCTTCCTCTGTGAGGGCAGCAGGGCTGGGGATGAGGTGCCTGGGCCAAAGGAGACACCTACCGTCCTGGGTGAGCAGGCATGAGCAACTCGGTGGGGAGCAACTGGGAGGACGGTGATGGTATGAGGGTGGTGGGAGATGACAAAAATGGGTGGGCCCAGTAGGGTCTGCCACCACCAAGGAGCTGCCATAGAAGGAGGTATCAGAGTCACTACCTACAGTGGTATTTGCCTCCTCCATGCTACTCCCCTCGCTCTCCAACCCATTGATCCCGTTGGTGTCAGTCGACTCTGCCTCCTTGGAACCAAGGGCTGCAGCATCCCCACTTGCCGGTGCCACAGCTCCCTCGCCAGATGATGCTAGTACACAGGGACACAAGAGCACATGGGTGGGGAAACAAAACAAGAAAGAAGTATGTCAATTACAGGAAATATGTACATGTTGGGACACATACACTCCCACTCAGCTCAGGCACAAACCCTCAGCAGACACAACACGTTATGAATGTTCCCCTGACTGGTAGGCATGACCCCACAATACACTATATTCCCATCCTGAACCACTACTCTGATACACTTTGTAAAGTGAACCAATGAGAGACGATGCCAAGCCAACACATCTACAAGTTCAGAAGGCTACATTGAATACAATGGTCCAAACAGGGGACCTCTCACAGGCCTACAGACCCTGCCAAAACTAACTATGACACTATCCAAAGGATGTAGAGGGGGTCTATGTGTCTGGCACTACTATGCCTGCAACCCTCAGCATCTAACTACACTCATCATAGTGGCATCACAACAGTGTTGGCACTCACCCCCTTGTTGCTGCTGTACTGCCTTCAATCACCCATACAAATCAGGATAGGCAACCACCAGAATGCGGGCAATTGGGGGGGTCAGGATCCTATGGGAACCCCTCCTTCATTGGGAGGCCTTCCCCAGCAAGGCCTCTCCGGTCTTCCTGGCCCAGCGCTTCATGGCCTCCCACTGCTTCCTGTAGTGTGTGCTCTACCGGCTGTAGCAGCCCAGGGTCCACACTTCCTTGGTGATAGCTTGCCACAGCCACTTCTACTGATGGGTACTGAACTGCATGGGACAAACAGAGTAAAGAAACAGATATCAGTGTGGGTGCCCCATACACAAATGCCATGTACGTTCAAACTGACATGGCCCATGGAGACATGCATATAGACAAATTTCAAGCCAAAAACTGTCAGACACACTATGAGTGAGCAGTCACACAGCGAACAAAAACGCATACAGGCATCTGACACATTCACACACATCTAAGGAGGACAAATAGGAACTCACCTGCTCCTCCGGTCACCCATACAACTTGGCATACAGGGGTAGAACCCCGTCCACCAGCTTCTCCAACTCCTACGCGGTGAAGGTTGGGGCCTGTTCCCCTGTAGCATGTGCCAGCTTAGGGACCAGAGTCAGGACACAGCAAAACATGCAATGGAGTTCTTCCCTTCTCAGAGTGCAGGAGTCAAGTGTCAACGGCCTGTCAAAATGGCAATAGATACCTGCGGCGATGATGATTGGCCCCGCTTCCTCATTGACAACCATGTAATCCAATGATCAGGTGCACAACATTGAACACCACCTACCGCCATGACGAGTTACGCCAGTGTAATGAAGTCACTTTCACACTACAATACCTGGATGGCAGGAGGCTGCTATTTTACTTTCACCATGTCATCCATGGCCCCATTCCCTCTCCCCTTCTTCGAGTACTGACATGAGTACTGGTCCCCCACATATAATCATGGTTGGAAGTTCCCCGGCCCTGCTGCTACGTTCCCTGCGGCCCCACCCCCCCCTTGAGCTCCCACTGGTTCCACTCCCTCCCTGCTCCCAGCTGCTTCTCCCTCCCACCTCCCCTTCTTAATGGCGGCCGCTGCACGAAGCAAAGAGTGACCTCTGACCTGCCACACCTCCGGCTGAACCGGACAGCAACTACCTACGGTGCTCTGCAAGCAAAAACGCCATCAAACTCTGGGACCTACCCGACTCTTCCACCCCAGACGTCGCCTTCCTGATGGAGACCTAGATGAACACCTCCTCGGCCCAGACATCGCCATAGCCATTCCGGATGACTACAAGATCACTCGCAGAGATCGCACGAACGTAACCAGAGGCAGAATCGCCATCGTCCACAAGAACACCATCAGGGTTACAACCTGCACCAAAGACACCCTCAGCACAGCCGAACACCTGCACTTCCAGATCCACACCAACCCCAACACCACCCTCAGAGGAACCCTCATCTACAGGCCCCCTGGACCACGCCATCAGTTCTGTGACTCCATCGCTGACCTCGTCAGCAGGCACGCCCTAGCCTCCACCGACAACGTCCTCCACGGCGATCTGAACTTCCACCTGTAGAAAAACAACGACCCCAACTCCACCACCCTGATCGACAACCTCGCCACCCTTGGACTCAGACAACTCGTCACTACTCCAACACACTCTGCCGGCCACACGCTGGACCCCGTCTTCTCCGCTAGCCCCCACGTCACCTTCAGCCACACCACCACACTCCCATGGACCGACCACTGCTGCGTCCACTTCACCTTCCAGAAAACCACCATCGCACCCAACAGATCCCCCGCCGCAACTGGAGCAAAATCAACCAGGACCAGCTGAACACCAGCCTCGCCCAAAAAACACCCAACTAACCCATCAATCCCAACCTCGCTGCCTGCAACCTCTGGCTCTGGATCGACGACTGCGCCAACACACTCGCCCCGCTCAACAAACCTTCCAACAGAGCTGCCAACAAGAGAGGCAGCTGGTTCACCCAGGACCTTCAAGTCTCCAAGCAAACCTGCTGTAAACTGGAAAGAAAGTGGCTCCTCGAACAGACACCGGACAACCATGCCACCTTCAAGAACGCCATCCGCAATCACCATCACTTCATCAGATCTGCAAAAAAATCTCCTTCAAAGACCGCCTGGACAACAATGCACACAACAGCAAGGAGCTCTTCAACATCGTGAAGGAACTCTCCAACCCCAGCTCCAACACAAATGACATCCCACCTTCACTAGACCTGTGAAACTCCCTCGCCGCCTTCTTCCACCACAAGATCACAGACATACATGACCGCTTCAACAGCCAGACCACCCTGCCAATCACCGAAGCCCCAGACTCTACACCCACCCTCAACTACGACCCTCTGCTCGGCTGGGCCAACTTGAACGAAGACAACACAATCAAAACCATGAGCACTATCCACTCTGGATCTCCATCAGACCCATGTCCGCACCACATCTTTAACAAAGAAAGCGACACCATCGCACCCCACCTCTGCAAAGTCATCAACATCTCCTTCGAGACCGCGACCTACACCGAAAGCTAGAAGCATGCTGAAATCAAAGCCCTACTCAAGAAACCCATGGCGGACCCGAGAGACCTCAAGAACTTCCGCCCCATCTCCCAGCTCCCATTCCCGGCCAAGGTCATAAAGTAGATCATCAACAGACAACTGACCCACTACCCCGAAGAAAACAACATCCTGGACCCATCTCAGTCAGGGTTCCGCAGCAACCACAGTACCGAAACCGCCCTCGTCGCCGCCACCGATGACATCAGGGCCCTGCTTAACCACGGCAAAACCACGGCTCTCATCCTCCTGGACCTCTCGGCCACCTTCAACACCGTCTGCCACAGCATCCTACGCACATGCCTCCACAACGCAGGGATCCAAGACAAAGCCCTAGAGTGGATCACCTTCTTCCTCTCCGGCAGAACCCAGAGTGTCGGCCTCCACAAGTTCCGCTCCGAAACCTCCAAAATCATCTGCGGCATTCCCCAAGGATCATCCCTCAGCCCTACATTGTTCAATGTTTACATGGCCCCGCTCTCCCATGTTGCCTGACTACACAACCTCAACATCATCTCCTACGCTAACGACACCCAACTGATCCTCTCCCTCACCAAGGACCCCCTCACCACCAATTCCAACCTCCACAATAAAATTAAGGCTATCGCCGAATGGATGAGGAACAGCAAACTGAAGTTGAACTCAGATAGGACAGAGGTCCTCATCCTTGGCACTAACCCCTCAGCATGGGATGACTCCTGTTGGCCGACCGCTCTAGGAGCACCCACAACACCCACCAACCAAGCATACAACCTGGGCGTCATGATTGACTCAACACTCTCCATGACCAAGCAAGTCAGTGCTGTCTCCTCATCCTGCTTCAACACCCTCTGCATGCTCCGCAAGATCTACAGATGGATCCCCACAAATACAAGAAGAACAGTCACCCAAGCCCTCGTCAACAGGAAACTTCACTACGGAAACGCCCTCTACGCAGGAGCCCCGGCCAAACTCCTCAAACAACTGCAACGCATACAAAACGCCTCCACGCGCCTGATCCTCGATGCCCACCCCCACAGCCACATCACTCCCCTTCAGAGAAACCTACACTGGCTCCCCGTCAACAAAAGGATAACCTTCAAGCTCCTCAGCCACGCACACAAGGCGCTCCACAACACCGGCCCAGCCTACCTCAACAGACGACTCAACTTCTAGACCCCGTCCCGCCAACTCCGCTCAGACAACCTCAGCCTCGCCACCATCCCCCGCATCTTAAGAGCAACTACCGGAGACAGATACTTCTCCCACCTCGCTGCCAAGAGCTGGAACAACCTTCCCCTGCCCCTACGACAGACTGAAGACCTGCTGACTTTCAGAAAGTGGCTCAAGACCTGGCTACCCGTCAGCGCCTTGAGACACTCGTGCTTCACAAATACACTGATTGATTGATTGATTGAAGTGTGTCTAAGCTGTAATGCCATTATGACTGAGACACCTCACCACACATTAGCCTGACAGGATTACCTCATTCTTTGTGTTTGTGTGCATTACACATGTGTTGTATTGGAAACATGAATTGTGTCACCATGTGATGCAAGTGTATGTCTAAACTCAAGATCTGTTCCTTCATCACCCATAGGTAGAGACCCACGTGGTGAGGGAGAGCCCCATCTGTTTACAGACCCCTGGTAGATCTGGACACCATTGAAGAATGTGACATTATCATTACTTACCGACTTAATCGAGCTACAATCCTTGACGTCAGTGCAGAAATGGATCCTGTTCTGAAGCCGGCCAATAGGAATAACCATGCCATACCTACAATTGTGCAGGTACTGTCAGTACTCCATTTTATGGCCACAGGCTCATTTCAAGTGACAGTGGGCATGGCTGCAGGGGTATCTCAGCCACATCCTGTCCAATTTCCTGAATGCATTCGTTCAACACTTGCAAAGTTATGTCCAGTTTCCCCAAAGGGCTGGTCTCATCGCTATCAAATCAGGATTCTAAGCCTTTGCAAATATCCTCCATGTGATAGGTGCCATCGATGGTACCCACATAGCCCTCATACCCCCAGGAGTGAATCATCACTCCATGAATGTCCATTTGGTGTGTCCTGCTGATAAGTACATTTCACATGTCAACGCAGGGTTCCTAGGATCAGTCCATGATTCATTTGTCCTGAGAAACAGCAGTGCGCCACATATTATGGGACAACTACGGGGGGACAGAGCTTGGATCATAGGTGAGTGTGTATGACACTGGATAAGTTATATTTGACAATCAGGCTGTGTGCAAGTAAAATGTGTGTGTTTTGACCCTCTTTTGCCCACTTTTGCAAGGAATTCTGGCTGCCCCAACATCCAATGGCTCCTGAGACCTGTGAGGAATCCCAGGACAGATGCAGAGAGGAATTATAATGAGGCACATGGTCATATTAGGAGGGTGATTGAGCGCACCATAGGACTTGTGAAAGCAAGATTGTGTTGCCTCCATCTCTCTGGAGGATCCCTGTGTTATGTCCCTGACAAGGTGTGTTAGATAGAGGTGGCCTGCTGCATGCTGCACAACTTGGCTGTGAGGAAAGCTATCCCACTTCTTGAAGAGGAGGATGCTGTCCAACCAGCCATGCCACCTCAGAGGAGGGATGAGAGTGATGGTGAAGAAGAGGGGGAAGATATCAACTCCAGGACCCAGCTAATCCAGCTATACTTCCAGTGACTCTCAGGTACATTTCCTATGATGCTGATGGCTTCACTGCATTGTTTCGGGCTGACTCATGTAGTATTTACTGTGGTGTCCTTTACCAATGATAAGGCAAAATCATGACTGAAGTGGCAGGTACCAGTGTACGCAATGGAATGTACACTGTGACATACTTCAGACGCTACAGTCTGTTAGACCCCCTCCTGCAATAAAAGCGGCATTATGATAGTAACTGGCTAATGCATTCACATTCACAATTGATAGCAATATTAATTAAGGACAGATATTTTGAGTGCACAGGTGTATTTATTCCAAGTCAAAACATTCATGAGTGTTGGGACAGTGGAAGGGAGTGGGCACATGGTGAACAAAATACTCAGATACAAATGCTCAGCTGTTGGTTGCACAAGGGTATCGTCCATGGGCCATTGGAAAATGGTGAGATGGCAGTGGCATGTCAACGAGGTAGCTCAGTGACACACAAGGGAGAAAGTTCATGGCAGAGTCACTTCCTGGCTCTGGGCCTGGTCTTGGCTGGTGTTTCAGTGGGATGTCTGAGTCTGAAGGCACATTTGCGAAGGTGAAGCTGGGCCGCAGGGGTAGGGGTGCTGGTGTCCTATGAGTCCTCTGGCAGTGCCACCAGTCCAGTGGATGATGCAGATGTAGATGGCAGGGCAGTGTCCTGGATAGTGGTCGGGGCCTGCAGGTGGGTGGGGGACTCAGGCTGGATGTTTGTCTGGCGCTGCAGCACCCCTGGAATGGAGGCCATGGTGGCATTGAGCTGTTTCCATTGCTCCATGGCTGCCTGGTAGTGTACTACCTGCAGCCGCTGATTCTGTTCCAAAGTGGCCATGATCGGGCCCATCCTGTCCTGGTAATGGTGGTGTGCTCCTAGGACCTCAGAAATCACCTCATAGGCAGCAGCATCCCTCTTTGGGCCACCCCCCTAGGCCACTAATGCCCTCCCACTGGCCATAGCCCCTGTGCCTGTGTCCCCTGCACAGGGCTGGCAGTCCAACTTGCAGTTGGCCCTTCATCATCCTGCCTGGTGATGGGTAGAGACTCCGGCATCTGTATATGTTGACAGCCAGTCCGTGGCCTGGTGACATTGGTGTGGGGTTGTTTGGCCAGAGCTGATGGTGGTGGCTGAATGGTTGGGGTGTCTGTGGTGTCCTGGGTGGGGCGTCTGGAGGGTGACTGTCCAGGGCTGTAGGATGGACCAGGGATTTCCTCTGTGTCCATACATCCCTCTGCACTCTCCTGAGTGGGGCCTCCATCTGCAGATGGATGTCTGGCACTCCTTGACGTCTCAGTCTGGGTGTCATGGGTGGTGGTGCCTGTGTATGAGAGAATAGAGATGTGAGTGTCCTGCACTTTCTTGTTAATTGCAGCACTGGTCAGCAGTAATTGGTGGTTGAATTCCCATGTAGTGGCATGCAAGGTCCCTTTTGTGTACATTTTGATGCATTTATTGAGGGTGGTGCATTGTGGGTGTTGTGGTGCTACTGAGAGGTCCTGAGCTGCTCCAAATATCCTTCCTTCCTTTGAAGACCAGTTTGGCTGCTCTCCCCCATCCTGTTGCACCATCTGCTGAGGCAGATCTCGTCCCCCAGGTACTTCCTTTGTGTGTCATCAAGGCACTCCAAAGTTGAATTTGCATGCAACTTTAATAGCAGCCAACAAGGCAGGCCTGCCTTTAAAATGTCCATAGGCACCTCAGCAGTGCACCTATGGGGGCACTACCTATGGCGGGGTCCTTAAACCTACATACCCTACCAACTAATAGGGACTTATAGGTAGGTTGATACTGCCAATTACAATTAGCCTAATTTGCATACTCATTTTACACAGAGCACAGGCCCTGGGACTGGTTAGCAGTATCCAGGTCACCATCAGAGTCAGGAAAACACCAGCAAAAAGTAACAAATGGTGCAAAAGGATAGGGGGCTTCTGCAATCAGCCATGTTTCTCACAATGGGACAGAAAGGGAGAGCTAACCGAGTGTATATGCATCAGTAGAAGCGTCTGTCATAATGCGCCTTAGGTTCTACCCTAGTCACACATTACATAAATGGGCTAATTGATTTACTGCTTGATTGCAATGGCGACCCTCCAACATTGGTTAATCAAAGAGTCCTGACCCTACTCTTCACTGACAACACCTTATCAATCTCAAAAATTCCAATGGGTGTGCATAACGTTACAAACTATTTCTCAACTTAATGTTTGGCTTAGAAATATATCCTTCAAAGAATACATTTATGACCTTTCATCCCCATATGTCATTCAGAGGGTAAATAAAGCTAGGCACTTCCCTTCTAGAGTGGGTAAAGGATTTGCTACATTTGGGAGTGGGAATTGCCAGTTCATTATCATGAGTTCTGCAATTAGTGAAAAGCCAGTTGACATTGCAATACTTAGAGGTCCATGATTTTAAAGAAGTTAAATAACTGTAACTTCCAACCAAATCAAACTTATGAATGTCTAAACCCCATTGAATACCCGGAGGTGTCTTGGCACTGAAAGTGAGATGAAGAGCAAAGCGGAACTATAGGGAGAGCTAAAATTCCATGTCTTTTAACAATTTCTGGCAATGTAAGAGGTTAGGGACATTCGTGATTACCAATGGCAGTGCATTCCAGGCCTTGGAGGCTCTTAAAATGTAGCTCCTGCTGCCCCAAGCTGAGCACTTGAACCTGGGGACCACAACCCACCTGGCATTGGTTGAACGCTTGGGGAATACCAAGTAAGTATGTTTTGTAAAAATTCTGGTTCGATGCATACAGAGAGATTTAAAATTCATCCTCTGTCTGATGGGCCACCAATGGAAATCTCTAATTGATTGAGACACTGTGTGATATTTAGCAAGCTTTAAGAGGAGTCTAGCTGTTGCATTCCGTAATGTTTGTAGTTTTTTTAGAATGAATTGGTGGGCGTTGAGACAGAGGGTATTACCGTAATCTAGTTTAGCCAACACAAGTGAGGTAACCAAGGTCTCCTTCAGGTGGATAGGGATGTAAGGAAATATATTTTTTAACATTCTCAACATGTAGAAAGCATACATGTAAAGATCACATGTAGTAGCTAGTAGCCCTGAAGCCATTGATTTACTGGTTGAGGGTATGGATAAGTAAATCTCCACTACCCCTACGCTAAGCGCTCCTTGAGGTGAGAGACCGGAATTATTTTGGTATATTACCCTATCAAACTTAGAGAACACTGGATCTTCAATTTAGGACCACATCGTGCCTGGGATAATCCTAAGGGGACCAACAAAGCAATGATACTAAGTCAAACTTGGATACTGGAGGCATATTAATGATAGATGCCAGACCAAATCAAGCACAGGTGCCCTAATAGGAAGATTTTTAAACTTCAAATGTAGTATGGATCTTGAGTCGTTTTTAGTTCGAATTGAATCACACCAAGCAAGATCATTTGTTTTTCATTTAGGTATGAAACCTTGCCTCTATTGCAGAAGAAAGTGGCAAGAGTGTTCTGTTTCTTCGATTTGCCCTGTCTATAAAGTGAGCATTGAGACAGGTGAGCATTTGTTGTTCTTCTAAACCACTTACCTTGAACTGAGTAAAACCTGGCTTATTCCTGTATGGTGTATTCTGTCCATAGGCCATATTAAGGATGCAATTCGGACATTAAAATCAGAAACTACAGAATGGGTTGTCTATTTAGTGTCCAGATACTAAGGGGGGGAAATTTAAGAGCCACTAGCACCACCAAAGTTTCACTTTTCGAGATGCTTTGGTGGCGCTAAACACTGCCCTATATATACAAGGAGGTGTAATGCCACTCCTTGTAAATATGGGCCACTCTGACACAGTTTTCTGTGTCAGAGGGGCATGCAATGGGTGTTGCAGTGGGCGTTTTACCCAACATCCATTGCTTTTGACACTGCCCCAGGTTTATGAGTAACCCCAGGGTTAGCATGTCTATAGGCCATTGATAGGATGCAATTCTGATATTGAGATCAGGATTAATGAATGGGCTGCTTACTCAGTGCTCAGATATTTACTATAAAAAATATGTTAGAACATTACGAACTTCATTTACTAATTGTAAAGAGCACTTTATTGTAATATAAGATGTTTTACTTACTTTTACATATATTTTTATATGGCTTCTTGTAAATTATGATGTATGTATGCATTTGTGATCTCATGTCTAATGGAGATTACTATCCGATATCAACAGATGAATAAATACCTCTCATCTGAAATGGACCTTACTCGACATTTACAATGGATGCTTGATTCCTATAATATGTGAGCCACCCACTTGATGCTCTATGATGGACTCTAGTCTTCAGAACATTTATCCCAGTTGCTTGTAATAACTTCATGCGACAGCCTTCTCTTCTGCCACCTCTGTATGGATGGACACTACAGCACAAGCGTTGGTGCTACTTGTAACCAGTGTCTTTTGTTAGTTGCTCTTCATTTGCCATCCCAGGATGGGTTTTACAGGGCATTTGATCTGGATGCATGGAAATAGTGCATTATGAAACTGTACACGTGACAAAGAAGCAGATTCACAAAAAATCGAATCTTCTAAATGGCAAGGAAAGTTTCACAAATAAGTTTAGTCAGTAGTCTACTTTATTAACATTTCAATCCACCCAACATTCTAAGGGTCATCATCAGCACGACTAGCTGTGTGTATCTGTGCTTGGTAGCACAGTTGCTTGGTTGACCTGACCAAGTAGTAAATACATAGATTAGGATTGGAATTTATTTGTAAATCTTCTCTGATTTATCTATCATTAATCTGTATATGTTTGTCCATCTGTTCTTTTGTCACTATTGCATGATCACAAGGTCACTATGCACACCACATTTTACACATTAATTCTTAAGAAATATAGATTAAAAACATCATTATTCTGCTTTTAGGTCATATTGGTATACATTCCATATTGAATATTGAATACAACATGTCCAGATTTATCTCAGCTGATTTGCACTAAGAAACGGCAATTCTGATATACTTATTGGTAGAACTGCCTAACTGTAGCTGCTAACCTTTGCATTAGTCACCAAATACGTCCACTACAAAACTGTTCTTCATAGAAGATGATAAAGAGGATTTTGAATAATCAAAACATATTTTCCTCTGCTTGTTTAACTAGATCTCAACTCTATATTGTTTTCTCTCGCATCCATATTTGTTTTTATGTCTCCTCTCATCCCACATAACATACTCATACACATAACAAAATGAGCACTGTTAAATCTGGGAATGCTTCAGAATTCATGGGTGTTGCTAGGGAAAGCCCACCACAATGCCCATGGAATGACTCCCTGTCGCAGTGTAAGGCAATGTAGCAATTTGCACTGCGTTGCATTACACCATATATACAACGCCATGATAAGCCACACAAAGTGGTTTTGCGTGGCCTTGTAGGTATGGGCCTGCACAATGCACCACTGGTGTGTCACAAAAAGTGATGCACTAGTGGTGCACACGGCTTGTAAATAAACCTCTAACTATTCATTTTGCCCCCTGCAATGCATTTTAATTATTTAGTACACCTTCACGGTTTAAATCTAAAGAAGGCACGTATCTTCTTGTTTGAGACTTAGGGTCTGATTTAGACTTTGTCAGAGGGGTTACTCCGTCACAAATGTGATGGATATCCCGTCCACCATTTTACGATTCCCATAGGATATAATGAGATTGTAATACAACGGACAGGATATCTGTCATGTTTGTGATTAAGTAACCCTATTTGCCAAAATCTAAATCAGGTCTATATTCAGTTGACTATGCTGATTTATTTACTACTGTTTTTTGTAGGGACACATTGCCTCATACAACTTGAGGTGAACAACGCCTCTGATCCTGCTATTGTGATTTATCTTAGATTATCAGATAAAATAGCATGAACAAAGGTAGGAGAAGAATATATTTGATGAGATTGGACCACTCCTATTTTTGTACAAACCTTATTGTGTTACTAGTGTGGGCTTGTCTCCAACAGCATGAGGTAGACTGGGTTAGTGCACTTGCTATTTTGCATATGGGCGGGAAATAGCAAAGGAGTGAATTCTTGGATGTCTAAAATTGAATAAATCTTAATTTTGAAGTATGCCTGTATTTACTTGTACAAACCCCAAGGTGGTAGAATAAGAGAAGGCCAGTTTTGCATCGTGTAAGAGGACTATTTCAAATTCTTTCTCCCTCTATCCCATCTATAATATGGCAAGGTGCAACAGTATGCTCTAATACTTGCCATGAGTAAAGGAGCTAGGATTTCTTTATAAACATTCAATATTGATCAGGCTATAGTGAGATCTTTTACTAAATTTATTGCTGTAGAAATGGACAGTGGTTGAACTTTGCTAAGGTCCTTTGGTCAAGTGTTTATTCTGAATTTGGAGGCAGTATTCCACATTTGTTAGCACATGGGTGGCCAGTTAACACTCATTATTTGTGGTTCTAATATATTTTCTGGAATAAAGGAAAGCTATTCTTTTTAGTTTTTGGATATGTATGGCAAAATACTTGAAATTGTTTAGCTGATGTAATTGATATTATTTGAGTGACAATAGATATATATATATGGCCTAAGCCTGTAGCATTTAGTCATACTTTCTTAGTGCAAAATGCATCTTTGGGCCCATTTCGGACACCTGGTGTATTTTGCACTAAGAAAATAGTGCCAAATGCTGGATTAATCTTCTCATACAAGTACACATAATTGTCAGTAATTATGAGCAATTAAACTAGCGAGAATTACACCAGTTATGACTATCCTTAGTTATTACTGTCATTTTTTATTTTTTTGCAATTGCATTTTCGCCATGTCATTCCATGTAGTGTCACCTTATTTTATGTTTGTACAAACATAAATAATTTCTAAAAAATTCCCCTCAAATGCACTGAAATACCTTTCTGTTGTATGTGGTCAATGCTACTATAGAAAGTCTTCAAAGCACCACTGAAGCCTGCCATCAGCGGGCATGGCCAGGGAAGATGGCCAAAACCACACATTAAGCCTTAGCTCCCAATACCCCATTCATGATTCGACTTAATCCAGCTTCAAAAACACTTCTGAAGGTGAGACCCAGTGAGGGCAGGATGCCTTTGTATAGTCAGAGGGAGCTGCCCTTGGGAGAGACCACTAAATATTAACTTGCTAGCTCTGGGACATGTGCATCACCTATTAGGCTTGTCCCAATCTGTACTTGAGGAGCTTGGGGCCCCATCATGGCTTTGACCCACCCCTCGGGGTGTGCTGTGTGGAATGAGGAGAGCTGACGTCAGCCGGTTTCTGGATCACAGGCACAAGGATGGGCGTACTAGGAATTCTGCTTGTAGGAGTCAACAGTGCTTTATTTTCTTTGGCTGATACCATGGCATGGAGCTAATCAGCAGTAGGACCTGCCCCTGTGTTACATTTATTTTATTGGTAAATGCCCCTGCCTGCACCTTAGCTTGAATTGTTTGAGACTGCATATGGCATCCCATGACTAAACTAGTTGCTTTGCAGGCTTGTTCAACTTTCCTAACCGTGGGGCAAGCGTAGTAAACAGTGGATGCAAAACATAGCTCAGCACATAGTAGATTCACTGGAGTTGGTGTGCTACACAATACGGGTTGCCCTTCTACAGAGCCCCTCTAATGAGCCATTGGAACCTTGGACCAGTTGAAGCATTTTTTTCCCATGCCCTCTATTGATGTGAATATTTAGTGGCCCATTCATCATCATCCACTGACATTTTTACTAAGTCTACTATCCCATTAGACTCCCGCCAGCAACAAGAAGAATGAGGGGTGTGGTGAGTGAAGTTTCCAGCATAATCCTTCAAGCTACAAAAATAACATGTTTAGAGCAGAAGGCCATGATTAGTGAAGTTTGTGTGGACCTCACACTTCTCTCCCAAGACTTCCTGAATGTTGTCAATAGGGTGACAGAGGTAGAGGGTGGGACCTCCAGAGTGCCTCAAGAGCCAGATCACCATACTTTTGCTGTCTATAAGCAAACCTGAACATAAGGTAAAAGACACAGAGGGTTGTCCTCACAGAATTAATCTGTGGATTTTGGGTATATTGGAGTGAAATAGCAGCCACCAAGCCACCAGATTTGTCACTAGAATGACTCCTTTCCTGGGTTCCAGAGAACCATTCTCAGTGTTTTTTTGGTGGAGTGGGAACATGGATCCCTTGTTGCAAAGCCCCTTCCTGGCACCCTACTGAGACCATTCATAGTTAGCCTCTTTAACTACAGAGACCACAGTGCTATCCTCCAGGCTGCCAAAAAGTATGGGGTGCTGTCCTAGGACACCAATATTATTATGATCTTCTGGGACTACATCCTCTTGGTCCAGCCGCAACATTGGTCTCAAAGCAAAGTAACTCACCTACATGTTGACATGTTGCTCTTCAGGCCCGTCTTAAGATCCCACATCAAGATAAAACACACTTCTTTGACACACCCAAGAGTGTAAGGGACTGTTTAGAGGTGCAAAAGACAGGGAGCTTACGGACAAGTTCAAGAGGCCAGTCTCTTTCGGCCAACACAATATCACAACTGAATTCATCCCAGAATATTACACTAATGGTGCACTCTATGTCTCCCTAAATTTGGATATTTAAATCATTAACCCTATCGGGTGGGAGAACATGCATGTTGCAGTCTCAACTGAAAAAAAGTCGCTAGTTGCTGTCTCACCCCGATGATTTTTCAGACTTTGTGACATATCAGGACTTCTGTCGTGCCATCCAGCAGGTCACTGCCCATGTCTTGTTCTTCAGTAATGTTCTCAAGTTTGCTGGCATGTTTAATTAACATAGCTGCCACATTTTTCTTTTTAAATTGTGGCTTTTGTAAGACCACTGTAAGTCTTTATTCTGTTTCACGTAGTCAGGACGTTGCTCTGACCGGCCCACTCTCTCGCTACATCTATTCAGCGCGCCCTGAGAGGAACAAGAGGGACATGAATGAGTATATGTGTCAGGAGCTTTTAGATTTTCTCTACTTCTGAGATTATATCTCCTTTTGGAGTTCTCTAGGTGTGGAGAGTCTGCTCTCTGGCCTTGACTGTCTTTATTTTGATTTTGCTTATCCCAACACTTTTTAGAACCCTCCTGTGCTTGCTTAGTACATTCCTTAGAAGTGATACTCTGAATTTCAGATTTTTTTAGCTTGGCTCCCAAACTATCCATCCTATACTACTATGGGTGTCAGAAATAATCTTTGGTAGCTGTTTCTCATGTTACAAGTATGGAATCTCTCGGAGCCACTGGCTGCTAGACCCGACATCCGTGGTGCGGTCTCCCCTGTCTTTTTGCCTTTACTTCCCAGGTTTGGACTGTGTGCTGGACTCTGTTTTTGCTGTTTTTGGTACTCTTGGTACTTTACCGCTGCTGACCAGTACTAAAGTGCAAGTGCTCCCTGTGTAACATGTATGTGTAATTGGCTTTTTCCCTGATTGATATATCTGATTTACTAGTAAGTCCCTAGTAAAGTGCACTAAAAGTGCCCAGGGCCTGTAAACCAATGCTGCTCGAGGGCCTGCAGTACTGGTTGTGCCACTCACATGAGTAGCCCTGTACAGATGGCTCAGACCTGCCACTTTAGAGTCTGTGTGCATTTTTAATCTGCCAATTCGACCTGGCAAGTGTACCTACTTACTAGGCCCAAAGCCTCCCTTTTTATACATGTAAAGTACCCCTAAGGTAGGACCTAAGTAGCCCCATGGGCAGGGTGCAGTGTATGTTAAAGGTGGGACATGTACTGATGTGTTTTACAGTGAAATACTGATAAATTCAGTTTTCTCTGTTGCATGGCCTATTTCCCCCATAGGTTAACATGGGGGCTGCCTTTAAATCACTTTAAAGTGGAGATTCACTTTGGGAGTAGATAGAACGTTTGGGGTCTCTGAACTCACAATGTAAAAATACATATTTTAATGAAGTTGGTTTTTAGATTGTTAATTCAAAAATGCCACTTTTAGAAAGTGGGCATTTTCTTGCTTAAACCATTCTGTGACTCTGCCTGTTTGTGGATTCCCTGCTGGGCCAGACTGAAAGTTGGGCTATTTGTGAATCCCCTCTACACAGTGAGACAAAAGGTTCTGGGGTGTAGCCTACATATCCTGATGAGCCATCTGTGCCTGAATGGGCTGTACCTGCCCCCTCACAATGCAGGGGTCAACCCCCTGGTGTATGTCTAATGCCTGGCCTGGGCAAGGCAGGATCCTGTGAACAACAGAGACAGAAAGGGGTATAAGTAGTGGACCTAAAGCCCCGGATTTTTAAACTACTGCTGGGATCAGGAGGAACCTCTGCCAAGGAGAAGAGCTGAGGAGAAGCGCTGTCCCCGCCTGACCACCCTGCAGTTGCTGCTTCCTCCTGTGAAAGGTGACAAAGACTGGATGACTTTGATGTGAATTCCTTCTTGAGAACAATCTCCAGGTGCTTGAACTGAGCTTGCCTTCTGTTTTGAAGTCTCAAAGACTTCCTCTGCCAGCACCTTGACTCCCTGCTGAGACTCTTCCTGCCAAGTGGTGTCCTATCCAGTCCCTGGGCCTTTGAGAGGTGAAGTTGGCAGAACAAGGACTGAAATCCACGCATAGAACACCGTGTGGGTAAATTTTCAACACACCACCTGTAACATGGCTGAAAAAAACGATGCACCACTCGCTTTGTGGCAAAAAACGACATTCCACCTGCATCGCAGCTGGGAGATTGATGCATCCCGGCTGGAGAAACAACGCATTACCCACTTGCGGCTGCTGATAATGACGCAAAGCCCATGCAGCATGGTTTTCTAACACACCGCGACAGGGTGTTGCAAACATCGTCCCTGGGCATCAAAGTCATTGTGAACCTGCGCAAATCTGAGGTGCCCTGTTCAGAAATCGACGCTTCGCTCTCTTGTGAGAGAGAAATACAACGAATTGCCGACTTGACTGGAGAAGAAACGATGCACGGCCTCACTTCTGAGTACAGAATCTATGCATTGCTGACTTTTCCAACGCACACTCACCTGTGCAGCATTATTTTTTACGCAAACCAACTACTTTGTGTAAAATCAACATCTCCATTGTTTTCTATGGAATAAGACACCTAGGCCCTCATTATGACTTTGGCGGTAAATCCCTCTTACCGCCACGCTGACTGCCGCCAACATACCGCCGCCAAGTGGGATATCCATTCATCATATTATGACACACACACACCAATCCGTCACTTTTCCTCATACACAAGTCCGCCACACCAAAGGTCAATGGTAAACTGACGGTATCAAAACCCACACCATTACACCAACAGAACAACACCCACCACATTATGACCCATGAATCACCACGGCGGACATTCAATGGCGGTAAACCGTTGGCGGTACATACCACTGTGCTCAAAATACACACACACACATACAAAACAACACCACATTGGACAATTTAAACAACACACACCTGACACCTATACACACACCACACCACTATAAAATACACACCCACATTACCCACAACTCCTTACGAATACAAACCATTGGCACAAGACAGACACCACGACTACAGACAAAACCACAGCCACACACCACCTACACCTATACACCACCTACGCACCACACAATACACACCCCAACACATCACCCTACCTACCTCAAAGAACACCCATGGCACCACAAAGACACCCCAGATTCTCAGAGGAGGAGCTAAGGGTCTTGGTGGAGGAAATAATCAGGGTAGAGCCACAGCTATTTGGAGCACAGGTGCAGCAGATATCCATTGCTAGGAAGTTGGAGTTATGGCAGAAGATCATGGACAGGGTCAACGCCGTGGGACAGCACCCCAGAACAAGGGACAACATCAGGTTGAGGTGTAACGACCTACGGGGGAAGGTGCGTTCCATAGCAGCAAGACACCAGCTTGCTATACAGAGGACTGGCGGCAGACCCCCACCTCCTCCCCAAAAACTAACAAAAAGGGAGGAGCAAGTCTTGGCAATCATGCATCTTGAGGGCCTGGCCGGAGTAGGAGGAGGACTGGACTCTGGTAAGTCAACTCTATACTACTACCACCCCCCACCTGCAGGCCATCACATACCCCCACCCTCACTCCCATCACTCCACCACCTCACACACACCCCACCATCACATCCCACCCATCCCAATGGCAAGCCCTGCATGCACCACCAATGCATGAACATCACTCACAGCCCTGCATAGACACCTATCACCAAAGCATGCACACTGGAGAGAATCAGTTAGCCCACCACATACCAACCTACTCAAGTTAAAGCTGCCAGGGCAAATACAAACAAATAGGGCAACCCACTGATGCACAATATGTCACACACATAAACAATAACACATTAGTTACAACCCCACAGGTATCCCTGAAAATGGCAGCGTAGAAGAGGTGCCAGCACTATCCAGTCCCCCAAATGAAGAAGCCCACAGTGATGACAGCAATTCTGGTCGCCTGGATCTGGATGACCAACCTGGCCCATCAGGGACCTCTGGACATTTGGTTACCCCTGCCCAGTCACACACCACCAAAGAGCCTCCCCCATTTGGAAACACCACCACAGCACCCACCCAGCGTACCCATACCTCTATCCCCTGGACAGGTCAATCAGCAGTGTGTCCACCACTACAGGGACCTCAGGGCACACCTCATACTCAAGACAATCAGGGACCTGGGGTCAGTGGCAGTGGGCACACGGTTCAGGGGACAGAGGCACAGGACAACAGGGAAACTGGGAGGAGTGTTGTGCGCCACGGGGAGGACAGGACCAGGGAAACGACTCTTCAGGAGGCACTGACTGAGATCCTGGGAGCCTACCAACATTCCCAGGATACGCTGGGCCAGATCTTGGACAACATGCAGGAGAACAGGTGGCTGCAGGAGGGACAGTACCAGGGGATCCGAGAGGACTTCCAGGCTATCAACACCACCCTGGTCTCCATTGCAGGGGTGCTGGCAGACATGGCCAACATTATGAGGGAAGCATTCTCACAACAGCGGGCCCCTGCCACTAGCCAGACATCTGAACTGCCTTCCACCTCTGCTGCCGCTGGTAGACAGGAGGTCCCACTACAGGACCAACAGGCCAAGAGCACCCCTCCCCCTGCAGAAGGTGAACCACTCCACAAATGTTCCCTGTGATCCAGGCAGAAGCCAGAGACTATAGCCAAGACCCCTGCCAGGAAATGAGACTCTCCTGATTGTCACTCTTGTGTCCCACTCTGTCACCTTGTCCACCTTAAACTGTCATTGCTCCCCTTCCTATGTCTCCTTGGGCAACGCAGCTGTGCTACAAATAGACTGGAACAATACCCTGGGCTTTCCTCCATCATCACCACATCCCAATTCACTTGCCCCTCTTCTTCTTAGAACATCGATAAACACCTTTAAAAAAATACAAGTAAGAAGTATGTATTCGTTTAACCGGGTTCTGTGAGAAAGTAGCCTCTTTCTAGCCTTGTTACCCCCACTTTTAGCCTGTTTGTGAGTGTATGTCAGGGTGTTTTCACTGTCTCACTTGGATCCTGCTAGCCAGGGCCCAGTGCTCATAGTGAAAACCCTATGTTTTCAGTATGTTTGTTATGTGTCACTGGGACCCTGCTAGTCAGGACCCCAGTGCTCATAAGTTTGTGGCCTATATGTATGTGTTCCCTGTGTGATGCCTAACTGTCTCACTTAGGCTCTGCTAACCAGAACCTCAGTGGTTATGCTCTCTCTGTACAAATTGTCACTAACAGGCTAGTGACCAATTTCACCAATTCACATTGGCATACTGGAACACCCTTATAATTCCCTAGTATATGGTAATGAGGTACCCAGGGTATTGGGGTTCCAGGAGATCCCTATGGGCTGCAGCATTTCTTTTGCCACCCATAGGGAGATCTGACAATTCTTACACAGGCCTGCCCTTGCAGCCTGAGTGAAATAACGTCCACTTTATTTCACAGCCATTTACTACTGCACTTAAGTAACTTATAAGTCACCTATATGTCTAACCTTTACCTGATAAAGGTTGGGTGCTAAGTTACTTAGTGTGTGGGCACCCTGGCACTAGCCAAGGTGATCCCACATTGTTCAGGGCAAATTCCCCAGACTTTGTGAGTGCAGGGACACCATTACACGCGTGCACTATACATATGTCACGACATATGTATAGCGTCACAATGGTAACTCCGAACATGGCCAGGTAACATGTCTAAGATCATGGAATTGTCACCCCAATGCCATTCTGGCATTGGGGAGACAATTCCATGATCCCCCGAGTCACTAGCTCAGACCCGGGTACTGCCAAACTACCTTTCCCGGGGTTTCACTGCAACTGCTGCTGCTGCCAACCCCTCAGACAGGTTTCTGCCCTCCTGGGGTCCAGCCAGGCTTGGCCCAAGAAGGCAGAACAAAGGACTTCCTCAGAGAGAGGGTGTTACACACTCTCCCTTTGGAAAAAGGTGTCAGGGCTGGGGAGGAGTAGCCTCCCCCAGACTCTGGAAATGCTTTGATGGGCACAGATGGTATCTACACCGGTTCAGGGATCCCTCAGCCCCGCTCTGGCGCGAAACTGGACAAAGGAAAGGAGAGTGACCACTCCCCTGACCTGCACCTCCCCTGGGAGCTGCCCAGAGCTCCTCCAGTGTGCTCCAGACCTCTGCCATCTTGGAAACAGAGGTGCTGCTGGCACACTGGACTGCTCTGAGTGGCCAGTGCCAGCAGGTGATGTCAGAGACTCCTTCTGATAGGCTCCTTCAGGTGTTGCTAGCCTATCCTTTCTCCTAAGTAGCCAAACCTCCTTTTCTGGCTATTTAGGGTCTCTGCTTTGGGGAATTCCTTAGATAACGAATGCAAGAGCTCATCAGAGTTCCTCTGCATCTCTCTCTTCACCTTCTGCCAAGGAATCGACCGCTGACCATGCTGGAAGCCTGCAAAACTGCAACAATGTAGCAAAGACGACTACTGCGACCTTGTAACGCTGATCCTGCCGCCTTCTCAACTGTTTTCCTGGTGGTGCATGCTGTGGGGGTAGTCTGCCTCCTCTCTGCACTAGAAGCTTCGAAGAAATCTCCTGTGGGTTGACAGAATCTTCCCCCTGCAACTGCAGGCACCAAAGAACTGCATCTCCGGTCCTCTGGGTCTCCTCTCAGCACAACGAGCGAGGTCCCTTGAACTCAGCAACTCTGTCCAAGTGACTCCCACAGTCCAGTGACTCTTCAGTCCATGTTTGGTGGAGGTAAGTCCTTCCCTCCTCACGCTAGACTGCATTGCTGGGAACCGCGTGTTTTGCAGCTACTCCGGCTCCTGTGCACTTTTCCAGGATTTCCTTTGTGCACAGTCAAGCCTGGGTCCCTGGCACTCTAACCTGCAGTGCACAACCTCCTGAGTTGTCCTCCGGCTTCGTGAGACCCTCTTGTGTGACTTTGGGTGAGCTCCGGTTCACTCCACTTTGTAGCGCCTGTTCCAGCACTTCTGCGGGTACTGCTTGCTTCTGAGGGGGCTCTTTGTCTTGCTGGATGCCCCCTCTGTCTCCTCACGCAATTGGCGACATCCTGGTCCCTCCTGGGCCACAGCAGCATCCAAAAACCCTAACTGCGACCCTTGCAGCTAGCAAGGCTTGTTTGCAGTCTTTCTGCACGGAAACACCTCTGCGCGGCTCTTCACGACATGTGACATCCATCCTCCAAAGGGGAAGTTTCTAGCCCTTGTCGTTCTTGCAGAATCCACAGCTTCTACCATCTGGTGGCAGCTTCTTTGCACCCACAGCTGGCATTTCCTGGGCATCTGCCCACTCCCGACTTGATCGTGACTCTTGGACTTGGTCCACTTGTTCCACAGGTACTCTCGTCAGGAAATCCATCATTGTTGCATTGCTGGTGTTGGTCTTCCTTGCAGAATTCCCCTATTACGACTTCTGTCCTCTTTGGGGAACTTAGGTGCACTTTGCACCCACTTTTTAGGGTCTTGGGGTGGGCTATTTTTCTAACCCTCACTGTTTTCTTACAATCCCAGCGACCCTCTACAAGGTCACATAGGTTTGGGGTCCATTCGTGGTTCGCATTCCACTTCTAGAGTATATGGTTTGTGTTGCCCCTATCCCTATGTGCCCCCATTGCAATCTATTGTGACTATACATTGTTTGCACTGTTTTCTATTGCTATTACTGCATATTCTGGTATTGTGTACATATATCTTGTGTATATTTGCTATCCTCATACTGAGGGTACTCACTGAGATATTTTTGGCTTATTGTCATAAAAATAAAGTACCTTTATTTTTAGTATATCTGTGTATTGTGTTTTCTTATGATATTGTGCATATGACACTAGTGGTACTGTAGGAGCTTCACTCGTCTCCTAGTTCAGCCTAAGCTGCTCTGCTAAGCTACCTTTTCTATCAGCCTAAGCTGCTAGACACCCCTCTACACTAATAAGGGATACCTGGGCCTGGTGCAAGGTGTAAGTACCCCTTTGTACCCACTGCAAGCCAGTCCAGCCTCCTACATCGGTTGCCACTTTGTCATTTTGTACTTTTCATAAGAGAAAAATATACAAAACAAGTTCAGTGTATGTACACCTAACCAAAAAGTTTTGCTTTTCTTCTCTTACTCTTTTGCTAAGTGCTGAACAGTACCTCTAAAAACTTCAAAAAAGTTCTTAAAAAGTTTTAAAAGTTTTTTTTCTGTTCTTTAAAAAGTTCTGAAAACTTTTTCTTTCTTTTTCTGTCCCTTAAACCTTTTCTATAATGTCTGGTACAGGTCAAACTGTTGATCTGACTAAACTTGCTTATGACCACCTTAGCTGGAAAGGAGCAAGGAGTCTCTGCGTTGAAAGAGGTTTAGGGGTAGGGAAGAATCCCTCAAGAGAACTGTTAGTTAAAATGCTCATTGAACAAGATAAGACCTTAGTTGGCACTTCTGGTGAGAGATTAGCTGATGGTTCCCACTCTGATTCTGGGGCACACCCAGGGAAAGGGTTAGAAGGGGACCTTCCCAACCTGCCCCTTAGCAGGCCACCTAGCATAGCTGGTACTAATGTGAGTTCTCATCACAGTAGGAGTGTTACTTCTGTAGGCCAGGTTGTTAGAGTGCCATCTGTTAGGGACAGGTCTCCCTCTGTTCATTCACACCATTCTTCTGCGTCAAGACATGCCCAACCCACCCTCCCTGAAGACAGAGTGTTAGAAAGGGAACTCAATAGATTGAGAGTGGAAGAATCCAGGCTGAAGCTCAAGAAGCAACAGCTGGATTTAGATAGACAAGCATTCGACTTAGAAAAAGAAAGACAGAGGTTAGGGTTTGGACCCCATGGTGGCAGCAGCAGTATTACAGATAGTAATCCTGTAAAAGAGCATGATTCTAGAAATCTGCACAAGATAGTTCCCCCTTACAAGGAGGGGGATGACATTAACAAGTGGTTTGCTGCACTTGAGAGGGCCTGTAATGTATAGGGGGTCCCTCAAAGGCAGTGGGCTGCTATCCTATGGCTATCTTTCAGTGGAAAGGGTAGGGATAGGCTCCTTACTGTTAAGGAAAGTGATGGCAATGATTTTACAGTTCTTAAGAATGCACTCCTAGATGGTTATGGCTTAACCACTGAACAGTACAGGATCAAGTTCAGAGAAACCAAGAAGGAGTCTTCACAAGACTGGGTAGACTTTGTTGACCATTCAGTGAAGGCCTTGGAGGGGTGGTTACATGGCAGTAAAGTTTCTGACTATGAAAGCCTGTATAACTTAATCCTGAGAGAGCATATTCTTAATAATTGTGTGTCTGATTTGTTGCACCATTACCTGGTAGACTCTGATCTGACCTCTCCCCAGGAATTGGGAAAGAAGGCAGACAAATGGGTCAGAACAAGAGTGAACAGAAAAGTTCATACAGGGGGTGACAAGGATGGCAAGAAGAAAGATGGTGAGAAATCTCAGGATAAGCATGGGGACAAGGGTAAAACCAAAGATCCTTCTTCAAATCCTAAACACTCTTCAGAGGGTGGGGATAAAACAAATTCTTCCTCTTCTTCACAACCTGCACACATTAAAAAGCCTTGGTGCTTTGTGGGTAAAAACAGAGGCCATAGGCCAGGGGATAGGTCCTGTCCAGGTAAACCCCCTGAGCCTACCACCACTAATACATCAAGCTCTAGTGCCCCTAGCAGTAGTGGTACTAGTGTGGGACTGCTGGCAACAGTCAAGCAAAGGGTGTAGTTGGGTTCACTTATGGGTCCATCATAGAAACTGGGGTAGTCAGTCCCAAGACAGTTTCTGTCACACCTAGTGGCATTAGCCTTGCCACACTGGCTGCTTGTCCCCTTACAATGGATAAGTACAGGCAGACAGTTTCAATAAATGGTGTTGAGGCTCAGGCCTACAGGGACACAGGTGCCAGTATCACTTTGGTGATTGAAAACCTAGTGGCTCCTGAACAACACATCATTGGACAACAGTATAAGATTATTGATGTCCATAACTCCACGAAGTTTCTTCCCTTAGCTATAGTTCAGCTTAGTTGGGGTGGAGTTACTGGCCCTAAGCAGGTGGTAGTGTCACCTAGCTTACCTGTAGATTGTCTCTTAGGTAATGACCTAGAGGCCTCAGGTTGGGCTGATGTAGAGTTTTATACCCATGCAGCCATGCTGGGTATCCCAGAGGAATTGTTCCCTCTCATTTCTACTGAAATGAAAAAGCAAAGTAGAGAAGGCCTGAAAACTCAGGATCCCTCCCCAACAACAGGTAGAAAGGGTATCACAGTATCCCCTAACCACCCTACCATTCAGGATACCATTCCTGTGGTAGGAGAAACCTCTCCTGGGGTGGCACCTGTTCCAAGGGAATCATCAGCTGGCATAGCTGTACTCCCTGAGGTGGAAGTACCTCTCTGTGGGATAACTAGCATTGGTGAGAAAAAGAGCACCATTTTAGTTAACATGGAGCATCCCTCCAACCCTCCCAGAGAAACTTTAGTGCAGAAACCCTGCACTGCCTCACAACACTTAGGACAGCATCCCTGCCCTAGCATGGAGCTCATAGGACAGCATCCCTGCCCTGCTCCAACTCAAGAGAAACAGCATCCCTGTTCTCTCTTCCAGCCATATGGACAAAGTTTTTGCCCAGCTATGGCTGTACTGAGACAGCATCGCTGTCTGGCATTTTCATCACTACAAATAGGTTCAGTGGACAATTCCCACTGCTCTAAACTAAAACTTACTGATAGAAACTCTGAAAATATATCTTCACATTGTTGCTTAGCTAAAAATCTTCAAACAGGGTGGTTTACATCCCCACAGGGAAGTAACCATATAGTGGATGATAAAGGGAGTAACCATCTATTGCAGAGCTACTCTCTACTTATCACCAATTAGACAATAAAGTCTCAACTGGCCAAGGTTAGCCTTATTGTCCTTCGTTTGGGGGGGGTTGTGTGAGAAAGTAGCCTCTTTCTAGCCCTGTTACCCCCACTTTTAGCCTGTTTGTGAGTGTATGTCAGAGTGTTTTCACTGTCTCACTGGGATCCTGCTAGCCAGGGCCCAAGGCTCATAGTGAAAACCCTATGTTTTCAGTATGTTTGTTATGTGTCACTGGGACCCTGCTAGTCAGGACCCCAGCGCTCATAAGTTTGTGGCCTATATGTATGTGTTACCTGTGTGATGCCTAACTGTCTCACTGAGGCTCTGCTAACCAGAACCTCAGTGGTTATGCTCTCTCTGTACAAATTGTCACTAACAGGCTAGTGACAAATTTCACCAATTCACATTGGCATACTGGAACACCCTTATAATTCCCTAGTATATGGTACTGAGGTACCCAGGGATTTGGGGTTCCAGGAGATCCCTATGGGCTGCAGCATTTCTTTTGCCACCCATAGGGAGCCCTGACAATTCTTACACAGGCCTGCCCTTGCAGCCTGAGTGAAATAACGTCCACGTTATTTCACAGCCATTTACCACTGCTCTTAAGTAACTTATAAGTCACCTATATGTCTAACCTTTACCTGGTAAAGGTTGGGTGCTAAGTTACTTAGTGTGTGGGCACCCTGGCACTAGCGAAGGTGCTCCCACATTGGTCAGGGCAAATTCCCCGGACTTTGTGAGTGCGGGGACACAATTACACGCGTGCACTATACATATGTCACGACATATGTATAGCGTCACAATGGTAACTCCGAACATGGCCATGTAACATGTCTAAGATCATGGAATTGTCACCCCAATGCCATTCTGGCATTGGGGAGACAATTCCATGATCCCCCGAGTCTCTAGCTCAGATCCGGGTACTGCCAAACTACCTTTCCCGGGGTTTCACTGCAGCTGCTGCTGCTGCCAACCCCTCAGACAGGTTTCTGCCCTCCTGGGGTCCAGCCAGGCTTGGCCCAGGAAGGCAGAACAAAGGACTTCCTCAGAGAGAGGGTGTTACACCCTCTCCCTTTGGAAAAAGGTGTCAGGGCTGGGGAGGAGTAGCCTCCCCCAGACTCTGGAAATGCTTTGATGGGTACAGATGGTGCCCATCTCTGCATAAGCCAGTCTACACCGGTTCAGGGATCCCTCAGCCCTGCTCTGGCACGAAACTGGACAAAGGAAAGGGGAGTGACCACTCCCCTGACCTGCACCTCCCGTGGGAGGTGCCCAGAGCTCCTCCAGTGTGCTCCAGACCTCTGCCATCTTGGAAACAGAGGTGCTGCTGGCACACTGGACTGCTCTGAGTGGCCAGTGCCAGCAGGTGACGTCAGAGACTCCTTCTGATAGGCTCCTTCAGGTGTTGCTAGCCTATCCTCTCTCCTAAGTAGCCAAACCTCCTTTTCTGGCTATTTAGGGTCTCTGCTTTGGGGAATTTCTTAGATAACGAATGCAAGAGCTCATCAGAGTTCCTCTGCATCTCTCTCTTCACCTTCTGCCAAGGAATCGACTGCTGACTGCGCTGGAAGACTGCAAAACTGCAACAAAGTAGCAAAGACGACTACTGCGACTTTGTAACGCTGATCCTGCCGCCTTCTTGACTGTTTTCCTGGTGGTGCATGCTGTGGGGGTAGTCTGCCTCCTCTCTGCACTAGAAGCTCCGGAGAAATCTCCCGTATGTTGACGGAATCTTCCCCCTGCAACCGCAGGCACCAAAGAACTGCATCACCGGTCCTCTGGGTCTCCTCTCAGCACGACGAGCGAGGTCCCTTGAACTAAGAAACTCTGTCCAAGTGACTTCCACAGTCCAGTGACTCTTCAGTCCAAGTTTGGTGGAGGTAAGTCCTTGCCTCCCCACGCTAGGCTGCATTGCTGTGAGCCGCGTGTTTTGCAGCTACTCTGGCTCCTGTGCACTCTTCCAGGATTTCCTTTGTGCACAGCCAAGCCTGGGTCCCCGGCACTCTAAACTGCAGTGCACGACCTCCTGAGTTGTCCTCCGGCGTCGTGGGACCCTCTTTCATGACTTTGGGTGAGCTCCGGTTCACTCCACTCCGTAGCGCCTGTTCTGGCACTTTTGCGGGTGCTGCTTGCTTCTGAGTGGGCTCTTTGTCTTGCTGGACGCCCCCTCTGTCTTCCCACTCAATTGGCAACATCCTGGTCCCTCCTGGGCCACAGCAGCATCCAAAAACTCTAACTGCAACCCTTGCAGCTAGCAAGGCTTGTTTGTGGTCTTTCTGCACGGAAACACCTCTGCACGACTCTTCACAACGTGGGACATCCATCGTCCAAAGAGGAAGTTTCTAGCCCTTGTCGTTCTTGCAGAATCCACAGCTTCTACCATCCAGTAGCAGCTTCTTTGCACCCACAGCTGGCATTTCCTGGGCATCTGCCCACTCCCGACTTGATCGTGACTCTTGGACTTGGTCCCCTTGTTCCACAGGTACTCTTGTCAGGAAATCCATCGTTGTTGCATTGCTGGTGTTGGTCTTCCTTGCAGAATTCCCCTATCACGACTTCTGTGCTCTTTGGGGAACTTAGGTGCACTTTGCACCCACTTTTTAGGGTCTTGGGGTGGGCTATTTTTCTAACCCTCACTGTTTTCTTACAGTCCCAGCGACCCTCTACAAGGTCACATAGGTTTGGGGTCCATTTGTTGTTCGCATTCCACTTCTAGAGTATATGGTTTGTGTTGCCCCTATCCCTAGGTGCCCCCATTGCATTCTATTGTGACTATACATTGTTTGCACTGTTTTCTATTGCTATTACTGCATATTTTGGTATTGTGTACATATATCTTGTGTATATTTGCTATCCTCATACAGAGGGTACTCACTGAGATACTTTTGGCATATTGTCATAAAAATAAAGTACCTTTATTTTTAGTATTTCTGTGTATTGTGTTTTCTTATGATATTGTGCATATGACACTAGTGGTACTGTAGGAGCTTCACTCGTCTCCTAGTTCAGCCTAAGATGCTCTGCTAAGCTACCTTTTCTATCAGCCTAAGCTGCTAGACACCCCTCTACACTAACAAGGGATACCTGGGCCTGGTGCAAGGTGTAAGTACCCCTTGGTACCCACTACAAGCCAGTCCAGCCTCCTACAGGTTCAAACATTGCAATTCAACTGTACAGTAATGTTCACATAGGAGTGATCACACCAGATGCGATAGTGGGGCACAAACATCTGCAAAATGAATTGCCAAAGGGTACAGTGAGTGGGCATAGAAGTGGGTAATAACAGCATTGCAGTGCCAAAGATAATCTAAATAATGACAATGAAATGTGAAGTAAGTGTCATTGGAAGTATTATTGTATCACTGCTGTTCTGTTGTCCTCATCCTCTGCCTCCTCATCCTCACTGTCCACAGAGTCCACTGTCCACAGAGTCCACTGCTGCCACATGGCCATCTCCAGCCCCCTCCTCCTGCAGAAAGGGCACATGGCGTCTCATGGCAAGGTTGTGCAATATGCAGCATGCCGTGATTATCTTGCAGACCTTCTTGGGTGAACAGCACATAGAACCACCATTTAGATGGAGGCACCGGATCCTGGCCTTCAGGAGGCTAAAGTTCCATTCAATGTTCCTTCTTGTTTACCCATGTGCTTCATTGTAATGTTCTTCTGCCCTTGTCCTGGCATTCCTCACAGGGGTCAGTAGTCATGATAGGTTGGGGTAACCTGAGTCACCTGCAAATATCGAGGGACAACATTTAGCCACACACTATCCTATATGGCCCACACCATACCCATACAACAACATATGCTGGGTGGGAACCAGAGCGCTCCTATTAGCCACACCCGGTGCCCCTCTAGTTGGGCCATCATATTTGGGGTGCTGCCATTCCTCAGGATAAAGGCATCATGCACAGACCCAGGTTACTTAGCATTGATGTGGGAGATATACTGGTCCGCCAAGCACACCATCTGTATATTCATGGAGTGGAAACTCTTACGATTTCTGAACACCTGTTCATTTTTCCGGGGGGGGGGGGGACAAATGTAACATGAGTTCCATCAGTCGCCCCAGTTATGTGGGGATATGTCCCATTGCATAGAAGTCAACCTTTACTGTGGCCAAATCCTCCACTTGGGGGAAAACAATGTAGCTGCACATGTGTTTAATCAGGGCAGACAACACTCCGGTTAGCACTATTGAGAACATTGTCTGAGACATTCCTGCTACCAAGCCCGCTGTCACTTGAAAAGAACCAGTTGCCAAGAAATGGAGCACAGATAGGACTGGCACAAGAGGGGGGATCCCAGTGAGGTGATAGATAGCAGATATCAGGTCAGGCTCCTGTTGGGCACACAGCTCAGTGATTGTGGCCCTGTCAAGTCTAAAGGTGAGGATAATGTGCCGGTCCTCCATTGTTAGCAAGTCCACCAGGGGTCTGGTGCCCGTACACAGTGGTATGTCTCCATCTCCTGTTCATCTGCAGCGGTTGCAGTCTAAGGGACAAAAGAGTGAGGAGCCGGTCACAAACTGAACATTGGAGCCACAACAGTACAATGCATGATGTTAATTAGTAATGGTAAAGTGGGATTTGTCCTGCATGTCCAATTTTTACTGTGACGCAGTTATTATCCGGGGCCTGCACCCCTCTGAAATGGCGTCTCCCTGTCCTGTGTGGAGGGACAGGTGGAAGTGAGGTAATTCCACTGACGTCCGCTGCTGCAGTAGGTGGTCGGGAACCACCATGCAACTCTTCATTGGTTAACATTGGGCCCTATGGGGTACACTGGCCAATGGTGATCTACGCCAATGGTTACGGTATGCACCGCTGTGGATGTGACTGCCATTTTCTATCTGGTCACTCACTTCCTACCTGACCTTCAACAGGAGAAGACCTACACTGCATGTGCTGCTGTGACCTGTGTCTGGAACCTACCAAGGCCCATGAGACTGGGTAAAGGGCCCCTTCCTCCACCTTGGCGGACTTGGAGCGACTGGTAGCAGTACGGACTGCTGTATGGGCCTCCGGACCAACAGTGAGTACACTGTGGGCACGATGCATGTGACATGAATGCATAGAGTGGTGTGTGTGAAGGCCTCGTGTAAGGGGGTGGGTGGATGTCCCCTGGGCAGCATATAGCTTGTGTGCTGGGCCATGTGTGCATAAATAGTGAGGGGTATGGTGAGCCATAAGTGTAACAAACAGGACAGTCTGACTGATACCATTTCCTGTGTGTATTTCCTCTGGAGGTCAGCACCTATCAAAAGAAGGGTATATGGGGTGCCATCGCCAAGGATGTGCGGACCCTGGGGGTCTATGGCAGACGGAGCACCCACTGTCAGAAACGGTGGGAGGACCTGAGACGCGGGGCACAGAATACGGCAGAGGCCCAGCTGGAGATGGCCTCCCAACAATGAAGGGGTGCCATTCGGACCCTGACCCCATTGATGGCCTGCATACTGGTGGTGGGCCATCCGGGCATGAATGGCTGTCTGAGAGCATCGCAGCAGCCACAAGGGGGTGAGTACAGTGCCCATCATTACAACTTATGCATGGTAGGGTGGTATCTGGGTGGGAGATGTGTGTCAGTGGGTGCCCCTAGGCCAGGCCTGATATTGCAGCGTAGATCTCATGTTGGCCAGGCTTCTGAAGTGATAATCCTGCTACCTAGCTCGTAGGCATCCACAATTGGTCAGGGCTGTTTGGGTCCCAGGTGTGCTGCATTTGGTGGTGTGTGCCCCTCCCCATGCCTTAGCGGCCAGCATTATAACTGGTAGTGCAATGCATAGTGCCTAGGCCTGTTCCCTGTGTATGAGGGTGGTGTGTACGCCAAAGGTGGTGTTGATGCAGCCATTGGCCCAGTGTATCCTTTGTCTCTTCCCTCCCCTTTTCGTTTTGTCACCCCGTCCTTCTGTGCATTAGCATCATCTGGCGGAGGAGCAGAGGCACTGGTGACAGACGGAGCTGCATCCCACAGGACCCAGGAGGCAGAGTCCACCGACAGTGAGGGCACCAGTGGGACAGAGGGTGAGAGGAGCACCACGGGGGACAGTTTGGACACAGATACCTCCTCTGATGGAAGCTCCCTGGTGGTGGCGGACACCTCTGTACCCACCCCAGCTACAGGTACAGCCGCCACCCCTGTACCAGCACTGCCCTCCCAACAGCCCCTCATCAAGTTGCCCGTGCCCGGTAACCCAGGAGGGCGGGCATCTCCTTCGCCCCAGGCACCTCAGGCCCTGCCCCAGTTAGCCGTGCTGCCTTGAATGAGGAGGCTATTGACATCCTGAGAGCCATCTCTGTAGGGCAGTCAACCATTGTGAATGCCATCCAGGGGCTGGCGTCCCAGATGCAACGGACTAATGCATTCCTGGAGGGCATTCACACTGGATTGGCGGCCCAACAGAGATTCATCCAGGCTCTGGCCTCCTCGCTGATGGCAGCCATTGTCCCTGTATCCACCCTCCAACTTTCTCTTCCCAATCCCATTCCCCTCAACCCCAACCGATCCCATGCACACAGGCAGATGAGCATGCACACAAGACAACACACAAGAGTGTCACAGGCAAACACAAGCACCACACATCATCCCAAAAGCTCTCACTCAAACACCATCCAGATGTAGACATACCAACATCCACAATTTCCACTGTGTCCCCCTCCTCCTCCTCCTCCACCTTCCTCCCAGTTCCGTCTACACTCACACCTGCATGCACTACATCCTCATCCACTAACAGCATCACCACCACACCAAGCAGAACACGCACCTCTCTGGCAGACACCTCCACAACAGCCATGTACATGTCTCCTGTGTCCTCTCCCACTATGTCTGTCACCCCCCTCCCAAGGTACACAAACACAAGCACTCAGACACCCAATAGCAATCCACCTCACAACAGCATCCAGCCCATGCACCAGCACCCAAACACAGAAGACACACACCTCCTACAACCACTCCCTCTACTCTCAAACCTTCTCCCCACCCCAATGTCCCTAAGAAGTTTTTCCTCTCCACCACTGACCTCTTCCCTACCCCTCCCCCCGCCGTTCTTCACGTCTGGCCAGGGTGGTAAAAACCCAGGCTGGCACCTCAGTCAACCAGTCCACAGGCGCAGGAGTCTCCACACCTACTTGTGGTGGGAAAGGATCCAGTCACATGTCCAGAGGTGGAATGAGCCTGCACCAGCATACTCAAGAAAAAGGTGCCTGCCCCAGCTGCAGACCGGAAGACCAAGGAGCCAGCCCCAGCTCCTGGCAGGAAGGGCAAGGTGCCAGCCCCAGCTGCTGCCAGGAAGGGCAAGGAGCCAGGTCCAGCTGCTGCCAGGAAGGGCAATGAGCCAGCCCCAGCTACTGCCAGGAAGGGTAAGGAGCAAGCACTGTAGGCAGGAAGGACAAGGCCCCTGGTGCAGGGACTCAGATGGAGCCCCCGCCACCAACCATGGTTGTGCAGCCATCCAAGGCTGCAGGGGATGTGCTGGAGCCTCCCAACACTACCACCACCAGCAGAAGCAGCACCACCACCACCAGTGGGCAGCCATCCGAGGCTGCAGGTGATGGGATGGAGCCTCCCCCCACCACCATCAGCAGCAGAAGCAGCACCACCACCACCAGTGGGCAGCCATCCAAGGAATGCAGAGGATGGGCTGGAGCTTCCTCCCACCACCACCAGCAGCACCACTACCACCACTGGCCAGCCATCACCGCCGGTAACAGTATGTAGTCCTGCGTCCATGGGCTTCTGTGCAGCCTGCCCCCTGCAAATCCAGTGGGTTTGACACCCACCTGTGAAACTTTGGCCTTGCACTCCCCAGGATCAAGAGCACAGGGCATGATGCCCCCTCCAGAACCAGTGGGTAAGACACCCACCAACCCCAGCCTCTCAAGGATCAAGAGCACAAGGCACAATGCCCCCTCCAGAACCAGTGGGTAAGACACCCACTAAGCCCTGCCTCCCCAGGATCAAGCGCACAGGGCACGATGCTCCATCCTGCACCAATGGGTAAGACACCCACCTGAGAGACGGTGGCCTTGCACTCCCCAGGACCAAGCAGAGGGCATGTTGCCCCCTCCAGAGCATGTGGGCAAGTCACCCACTTGAGAGACTGTGGCCTTGCACTCCGCATAATAGAGCAATGGGCATGTTGCCCCATCCAGGGCATGTGGGCAAATCACCCACTTGAGATCCTGTGGCCTTGCACGCCCCAGGAACAGGCACAGGGCATGTTGCCCCTCCGGAACCAGTAGTCTTGTTCCATCTGCCGGCTGAGGTATCCCTCATGTTCCCCGTCCCCCTGAGGTGCCCGCTGTCAGGCGCCCAATTCCTCAGGATCTGCACATTGCTAGTCAGGGGCCTACCACCAGGCAACACCAACTCAGATGCCTTTGTAGCACTGAGGATTGGAGGGGCCGGGCAGGGGGAAGGGATATCAGGAAGGGAACAGCCAGGAGGGAGATCTGGAATGGAAACGGTTAAATGCAGGCAATAATAATAATCACAATTGAAGACAAGCACTATCAATAATCACTCTTAGGTCATGGAATCAAGAGCACCTTTGGTATGTCATTCATGAATTCTTTAACAGCATCAAGAAAAGCAACGAACTGCAATAAATGAGTCTTAATAAAAAGTGGCTAGAGCGAAGCCACTGTGCTTCACCAACACAAAATACTAAACTAGAATGTCATGCGGAAAACACAAGGTTACCTGCACCAAACTGCCTGCTGAGTATCTAACGAACTAATATTATCAATCAAAGGCCACGGAAAGCCTTAAACTCACTATCATGAAATATATTGCAACGCTGAGTTCCCTTAGAATGTTAAATGCAGGCTTCGGCAGATTTAAAAAAATAAAACGATAATCATTATTGACAGAACGCTATCACACACAATGATAACATTGGCACGATCACATGCTAATAATAATGAAAGGGTTCCCACTGGGAGACGTCAGCAGTAGAACTTACTGCAAGTATTGCCAAGAAACGTTCAGGAGCCAGCGCGGAAACAAAGGGGCATATTTATACTCTGTCTGCGCCGATTTTGACGCAACATCAGTGCAAACGTTGCCCCATATTTAAACTTTGACGCCCGAGCCCGTGGATGACAAAATTCCGCCGTGTGCGTCATTTTTTGGATGCGGCAACCCGCCTTGCGTTAATTATATGCAAGGTAGGCATTCCCGTCCACAAAATGGCGTAAAGGGCCGTGCGTCGTATTTATGCTTTTGGGCAAAAATGACGCACGGCCAGGAGGCGGAGCCAGAAAATGACGCACAGCCCGATTTGTGTAAAAAATTAACGCCTGGGTCAGGGCAGGTGTTAAAATGGGGCAAACACACCTAACACACAGAACAAACAGCAGAGCAGCAACATGGAGCCATGGAAGTGATACTAATCCAGCGTGCACGCAGACACAGAGCCCAGCAGCAACAACAGCAGCTACAACAACAGCCGCTACAACAACACCAGCAGGGACCCCCAAAGGCAGCGCAGAAGGCAGCACAGAAGGCAGGAGAGGATATTCCGCCCAAGAACCACCCTTCAGGGCCTCAGGGAAGACGACATCATCCAGAGGTACAGGTTGAACTGGCAGGCCATTCAGCAGCTGCTGCGCAACATTGAACAGCAGTTGGTCCCCACTTTGGTGACACCCGCACCATCCCAACAGAAACCAAGCTGCTTGCCGTATTTCATATGCTGGCAAGTGGCTCTTTCCAAACAACTGGTGCCCTGGTTGGCGGAATATCACAACCATCATTCTCCGCCTTTTTGCCCAAAGTACTGGATGCCATCATTCGACTGACAACCCGCCACATCTGCTTCCCTAACACACTGCAGAAGCAGCAGGAAACAAAACAGGGGTTCTACCTCATGAGTGGCTTCCCACACGTCCTTGGTGCAATCGACTGCACACATGTACGCCTTGTGCCACCTGCTGCAACTGAACACCTCTACCTCTACTGCAACAGGAAGCACACACATTCCATCAATGTGCAGGCCATAGTCGATCACCTGCGATTGATCACCAACATCGTGGCTAAATATCCTAGGAGTGTACATGACTCATACATCTTCCGTCACTGCACCATCAAATCAAATCAAATCATTAACATTTATAAAGCGCGCTACTCACCCGTGCGGGTCTCAAGGCGCTAGGGGAAAAAGGGGGGGTTATCGCTGCTCGAACAGCCAGGTCTTTAGGAGTCTCCGGAAAGCGGAGTGGTCCTGGGTGGTCCTGAGGCTGGTGGGGAGGGAGTTCCAGGTCTTGGCCGCCAGGAAGGAGAAAGATCTCCCACCCGCCGTGGAGCGGCAGATGCGAGGGACAGCAGCGAGTGTGAGGCCAGAGGAGCGGAGGAGGCGGGTGGGGACGTAGAAGCTGAGGCGTCTGTTGAGGTATTCCGGTCCCTTGTCGTGGAGGGCTTTGTGTGCGTGGGTGAGAAGTCGGAAGGTGATCCTTTTGCTGACTGGGAGCCAGTGCAGGTGTCTCAGGTATGCGGAGATGTGGCTGCTGCGGGGTATGTCGAGGATGAGGCGGGCGAGGCGTTTTGAATGCGTTGCAGGCGATTTTGGAGTTTGGCTGTGGTCCCGGCGTAGAGGGTGTTGCCGTAGTCCAGGCGGCTCGTGACGAGGGCGTGGGTCACGGTTTTTCTGGTGTCGGCGGGGATCCAGCGGGGACCATCAATGAACACTTCCAGGATGGACGGTATGGCAATGGATTACTTGTTGGTAAGTACAAAAACCTACTTATATACACTCTGCACAGCAACCCTCTAGGACACACAACACATTCCCCACAACAGCAACAAGTCGACAGGATCACACTGAGGTTGTGACATCGCTAGCCATGTTTCTTAGGTCACCATTGAAACCGTCACACATCTGAAATTAGTGTACAGCCTAATGTTAAGACGTCAAAGATCAAAGTGTGGAGTGGGTTGCCTAAATGTCACCTTGCAAATTGTAAGTGTCCCAATGACCTTTACATTAATCCATTGCATAAGTTTCAAGGTATGGGATGTCCAGGGTACATTGATATGAACGTGTTAACAACACTTTCAATTTTAACTGTGCATGGAACTATCATCTCACCCCCAGTGAAGACACACGGACACCTGTATCACAAGTCACAATGCTAGGGATGGCACACTGTACTGCAAATCCCAAAACATACTGCTGACAAATGGTTAGCAGACAAACACTCGTTCAGCCAAGGAAACAACACAATGCAGATGGTACAGCCTACAAGCCTAGGATGCCAGATAAGTACACAAAAGAGTCACAGACAACACAAGACAACTACTGCCATGAAAGGTCTTTTCAATAGTGCCAGCTACACCAACATGATCCCATTCATTTTCTCTTGCAGCTGATCGGGGTATGGCATCCAGCCATGGATTATGACACCATTTGGCAACCCAAGTACTGCTGCAGAGCGTGCATACAACGACGCCCATAGGAGGACACGCAGCATTGTAGAGCGGACCTTCGGCATCCTCAAGTCAAGGTTCCGCTGCCTCAACATCACTGGTGGTAGCCTCCTATATTCCCCCGAGATGGTCTGTAGGATCATCCTCACATGTGCAATATTGCACAACATTTGTATCAAAAGAAACATTCCCCTCCTGGAACCAGAGCCACACATGCCTGAAGAGGAGGAAGAGGAGGATGCTGGCCTGCAACAGGAGGGGGAACTACAGAACACAGCCGCTGGTATACGCAGGCGGCAACAGATTGTAAATAATTTCTTCTGAATATGATCACCTTCACCACTTTAGTTAACAAATTGAAATAAACACCTATTCTAATCACCATATCATGGTCTGGCTATTCCTTTTTGCACACCTTCATCTCTACTTATCAGAATAGGAGTGTTTCCTCATGGAGCATTGCTGAGATACTGAGTAAGACACGGAACATCCCAGAGCTAATGTGATGCCTAACATACAATGATCACATACACACACAAACTCTTAATGACATATATCATGTACATATCTCCTTTGAAGGCCAATAGCAGAGGACCACAACTATTTCACACATACATGTTGAAAGCAAGGTCCAACGCAGCATATGGCACACAACTAAGGCACCATCACTCAATAAGGGGAAAACAGGCCTCATACATGAGGCAGTCAATGTGCTTTGGATTCAGTAACAGGAATGCCTGACCAGACCCTTGACAGCAGTAAGTCCAACTGCATCCAATATTTGCAAGGACTATCTGGGACTAGAGTTCCCTAGAAGCAGAACATAGACAGAAAAGTGCCACACATATGACATTCATTGCGCACATGACATTCCATGTACATGTCAGCCCATTTCCTAACTCCTGACACACCCATGCACCTGGTCACAACCCACCTGTCGGAAGAGGTCCCTGGAATATTAAGATGTGTACCCTGATATTACCTCCTCTACACACACAGACCAACATTAGCAAACCAGTGTGATACACCCTTTCCTATGATATGCCATTGTCATAGAAAATCTGACTGCAAGGACGTCAGGTCAATTTCTACACTGTCTTCTAGTTTCAAAGCCCTGTTAGCACATGTAGATTGCTTCCCCTTGTGAAAATGTATGTTGGCCCTTAGAATGCAAGTCTCACCTACAGGACTGGTGAGAAACAGATGCAGCCCACACCTGTGATCACCTCCATGCACAACACCCATTTCAAAAAGCACTGCCCCTGATGATGCCTGGAACAACATAGGAGTTGCCATTATGTCAAATACACCGTCAAGCATTGATACTAATTAAGCCGTGTAACACAGCCCTTGGGTTCATTTGTCACCTTCAAAAACACAGGACATACACAGTTTGACATGTCAACTGTCTAGTTTGTCCTCAAAACAGTCTCAGTCAGACCACTGATGGTAGTAGCCTCCTATATTCACTGGTGGTAGCCTCCTATATTCCCCCGAGATGGTCTGTAGGATCATCCTCACATGTGCAATATTGCACAAAATTTGTATCAAAAGAAACATTCCCCTCCTGGAACCAGAACCACACATGCCTGAAGAGGAGGAAGAGGAGGATGCTGGCCTGCAACAGGAGGGGGAACTACAGAACACAGCCGCTGGTATACGCAGGCGGCAACAGATTGTAAATAATTTCTTCTGAATATGATCACCTTCACCACTTTAGTTAACGAATTGAAATAAACACCTATTCTAATCACCATATCATGGTCTGGCTATTCCTTTTTGCACACCTTCATCTCTACTTATCAGAATAAGAGTGTTTCCTCATGGAGCATTGCTGAGATACTGAGTAAGACACGGAACATCCCAGAGCTAATGTGATGCCTAACTTACAATGGTCACATACACGCACAAACTCTTAATGACATATATCATGTACATATCTCCTTTGAAGGCCAATAGCAGAGGACCACAACTATTTCACACATACATGTTGAAAGCAAGGTCCAACGCAGCATATGGCACACAACTAAGGCACCATCACTCAATAAGGGGAAAACAAGCCTCATACATGAGGCAGTCAATGTGCTTTGGTTTCAGTAACAGGAATGCCTGACCAGACCCTTGACAGCAGTAAGTCCAACTGCATCCAATATTTGCAAGGACTATCTGGGACTAGAGTTCCCTAGAAGCAGAACATAGACAGAAAAGTGCCACACATATGACATTCATTGCGCACATGATATTCCATGTACATGTCAGCCCATTTCCTAACTCCTGACACACCCATGCACCTTTTCACAACCCACCTGTCGGAAGAGGTCCCTGGAATATTAAGATGTGTACCCTGATATTACCTCCTCTACACACACAGACCAACATTAGCAAACCAGTGTGATACACCCTTTCCTATGGTATGCCATTGTCATAGAACATCTAACTGCAAGGACTTCAGGTCAATTTCTACACTGTCTTCTAGTTTCAAAGCCCTGTTAGCACATGTAGATTGCTTCCCCTTGTGAAAATGTATGTTGGCCCTTAGAATGCAAGTCTCACCTACAGGACTGGTGAGAAACAGATGCAGCCCACACCTGTGATCACCTCCATGCACAACACCCATTTCAAAAAGCACTGCCCCTGATGATGCCTGGAACAACATAGGAGTTGCCATTATGTCAAATACACCGTCAAGCATTGATACTAATTAAGCCGTGTAACACAGCCCTTGGGTTAATTTGTCACCTTCAAAAACACGGGACATACACAGTTTGACATGTCAACTGTCTAGTTTGTCCTCAAAACAGTCTCAGTCAGACCACTGATTACGTAACTTGTCAAGTAACTGGATCCTGAGTCACCTTGCATTCTGTCAGCCTGACTGGCAACTGTCTGTGCGTCACACTAAAGTATCCCTGTGTCTACATATGTACCACACTTGCCTTAGAAACCTCTCATTCATCAGGGGCATTGGGCATGGGCTTCTTCCATGCATACCCAAATACATTGTATAGCATCATCTGCCTTTTAACTGAACCATTTGAGTTACATCCCCTTGGAAAAGCAAAATTCATGGCCTATCCTTTGTCTGGGTTGCATTTATGCATGAATGACAAAGTGTGACAGTGTCCCAGGGCCGTAGGCAGGGATTGGGTACGGGGTTTTCAGCACAACCAGCAACATCTGATAATGTCCATGAATAAAACACAAATGTCAGGACCCTGAGAGTTCACACACAGCATCACAGTGCGCACAACCTAGTGATGGGCCGTGTGTGGTGAATAGCTGCAAGAATAATCAGCACAGAGGCTATGATGTTCCCAGATGCAGTGGGAAGTGCAGAGGCCAACCTGTGTACAAATGTTGTCATGACACCTGCCGGAACATGACACCTGATAAATTATCTCACTCAGCACACCAAGGTTGCCCTGTTGACTGTCTCATTACACGTCTTTAGTGACAGGGTGGGACCATCCACATGTTGGTTCACATGTCCACATCTACTTTACTCACATTGATCAACCAAGGATACAGGAATATCTGCCACTGACTCATGATGAGTCCTGGACCGAACTGTGACAAATTACACCCCAAACAATCTACAGGATCATCATTGGACCACACACATGAACAAGACACCTATGTGCAATTGATCACTGGAAATAAGTGGACACGTGCTGTCTTGTATGCTGGTCCACCACAGCCACTTGATAGTTGTGGCTCACTTCTATGGCCTCAACTGTGGTGTCATCATACATATGAGATTCACCCTTGTCTGTCTGTGCAAACAACATGGCACCCACTTCCTCAATGCATGTGTATGACTCACTGTGGGATTCTCCAAGTAGGGCCTAGGAAGCTGTTATCAATACTCTAGGACATAGGATGTAGAAAATGTGGACCATTGACATGAACAAGCGCCTGCCATCCATCTGGTGCATGCTATGTCACATGTGGTGTCTACGTGACCCTAAAACTTGGAAGTACACTTTACAGGTGTTGTTACATGTATGACTAACACATGCCCTCGCTCATTTTCAATTTGACTTGCATCTAAGGATTGGACACATGGACGTCACATTCATACAACCATATGTACAATTATGCTTCATGTGATACACACACACTTGGTCAACCAACACATTAGTTGTCATAGAACACACTTTGAGCCAAAGGCATTTAGATGTTGTACATATGCGCGTCACATTGCTATCCTCTCCTTATGCCAAACATGCACAATTTGTGCAACACATATATATAGGCCACACTTATGAACATCTATTGCGTCAGCCAACTGTAAAAATACTGTGAAGGGTGTAGTGGATCATGTTCCGCTGCAGTATGATGTCACACATGTGAACATACACCATCAACACCATACTGTCTTCAATTAGCCAATCTCTGATGTGCTCCAAATGTAAAAGAACCAAAAAATAAGTAAAAATGCCCCAAACCAGTTAATGCACTGTAATTCTGACATCCCTAACGGTGTGCGTCATTTTTTGACAACCAAAACTGTATTTGCGTCATTTTTTTTGACACACAGGAGTGAAATTTAGCCCGCATCCAGATATTTGTACAGTCCATGTATCATTATGTGGATGCGGGTTAATATTCACGTCTGTACGTCAAAAAAAATGACGCAAATACAGTTTTGGTAAACAAAAAATGACGTATAACACGAAAAAGGCAGGACTTTTCATACAGGAAGTGATGTAATAGGATATCCTGTTTACAGATCATGTACAGTGGGTGTACTTTCACTTTCACTTTGCAGTCTATGATCCTTCTAGACTGTGTGGCTGTGTAGAGAGTGTTGTCCTGAGATTTTGTGCTCTTTTTGTCCTGTGTGCTATCTGTAAAGTCCATTTGTGAAATAAATATTGTTTGTGTATACTGTACTACTGTGTTTTGTCTACATTTGTCCATTTATCTTGTGTTTTTCTTGATGTGGGAGTCTGTTGTGGGTAGTGTTAGTTTGGGGATAGTTGGGCTCTTTTAGTGTTTAGGTTTACTTTTTTTCTGTCTTTGTACCCCTACTTTCCTCCTTTTCCCCTTTCTATTTCTTTTACCTCTATTCCATATCATCACTTATAAGTATGCCTGGTAGGCCACGTCTTGGCAGGATGGGGGAAGAGGAGTTGGGGGGCTTCATCTGGCTGGTGACGCATTTCTTGGCCCTCATGATCCAGGCAGGGTGATACAGGGGTATCCGACAGAGGCGTGCAGAATCCGGTGGGGAAAGGTGCTGCATCACCTGCAGCTTGTGTATGCCAGCCAGAGGAGTGACCACCAGCTGAAGCAACGGTGGGCTGACCTCATCACCAGGGAGCAGGATCTCTTGGACCACCTGGGAATCATGATTGGTGACACTGTTGGTGAGTACGAATTATGTTAATGTGCACGATTAAATGCTCTGTAGTGACATCAGGGGATTAGTGCAATGTCTGCCAGCTAATTTGCTGACTGTGTGTAATGCTGGGGAAATATAAGGGGATCATTGATGCACTATGGCAAGGATCACAATTGCTAGCTGTCAGGTAGCACGTGCTCAGCAAACTTACAGGTTACTTTTCCATGAAGGAAATTGGTGCGGCCTTTTTGTCAGAACAGCTAACAAAATGTGAGCCAATCATGTCTATATAGGGTACTATTGACAGAGAAGTACAGATGTACCAACATTTAGGCCAACTATGTTGACGCAATTGCTAGACTGACTTTAGAATCACTGCATGATGCTGAAAATGAGTGCTGTCTTCACGTCAATTGATAATAGCAAAGTGGCTCAGACACATGTCTCATGTGAGTCTGGTGAGTGTGGAAGGAAAGCGTTCACAGAAGTACTATGAATGTGTGGGATTATTGTGTTCCTTGATCTTTTTGAATACATGTCAGTTCTTGATTTGAAAACATTGTGAAAAGGTGTAAGGTGCCCTCAGCTAACATCTTAAGATGTTTGTTGGAATTAGTTGAGCCACAATCCAAATATGGATGGCAGTCCAAGTGTATGCATATGGCCTCACATTTCCACGGTTGGTGCAAATCACCATAGCTGGGCCACATCAATTGACTATGTGGTAACAACAGGATGGCTTACAAAAGTCCCTGCCCCTCCCTCTGTACATTGGGCCTATGTGCAATAAATGTGTCATGGCCACCACAAGGCATGTTTGACTAGTAATGCAGTCCTCAAGTAACCAGGCTTTGGATATCTCTCTTGGATGCACATGATAAGACGATTACACTCCATATTTTTTAGTGCTCACCAATTATGGGGCATGTTTGCAACCACATGATAGTTAGGGCCAATGTATGTGTGCAGATATGTGTGTAACTGTCACAGGAGACCCATGCTATGTACAAGTTGGCCGTGATATATCAGATCCAGTACCATCATGTCTGAATGGTTGCCATTTCATTATTAAGCCTACACATTGTAAATGTTTATGAAATTGTTGCACTGTGCACAGATTTTGAGCACATTTCTTCCTTCCATACCTTACAGGTGGACCGGCACCCTACACTCTGGGAGAGGTGGCGACATTTGAGGACCCCGACCACTCCAGTAAGTGTTGATATGTCTGTTATGTGTTGTGTTTGCTGGTTATGGACTCGTGTGAGTTGGACGCATAGCAAGGTGTGATGCGTTGGGCAAGCTTTTCTCTTGTTCCATGAGTGGGAATGCAGTTCTCACATGTTTTGAGTTTGCCAATGCATATCCAATGGTATCATGTAGGGATTGTAGGACATCCCTGTAGGCCCCACTGTGAGTACAGGGGATAGTCATGTGTATGACACTTGTATCACCAAGAGTCGCAATGGAAGTCAGCCCCAATTTAGTCAGCCTGTCAGACCCACATTCTCTAAGATTGGTAGAGCTAATAGCTTTCCAATAGACATCTGCTTCCCTATTTACCTACTTATTTTGAACAGTAGGTAGAACCTCCTAGCAGCATGTACTTCCACATGTAGTGTAACAAGTCTGTGGAACCTGAGTGCAATGGCCTAGGTGTGCATGCAATTCATGATCATGGGTGTTCTAGCAACTCTGTGTCTGATGTAAGTCAGGCCTCACTGGATGTTGTGTACTAAGTTCTGCATTTCCTGACATGTCTGACCCTATGAGTGCTCTAGGGTTTGCTGACTCCTAATTGTAGATAGACCTTACCTGTGGTGTGTCTGTAGAGACAAACATGTGTGGAGTTTCCTATACACTCCTCGGTGTACATGTTGTAGGCAAATTATAGTTGTGTATCCACCCCCCTCAAACCGGCCATGGGTTTGTGAATGGGGTACCTAGTACTGATGCTATCAGTATGTTACACATACATGTGAATAAGTGACGGTTTGGTTGCATGCTAGTATACACACTCAGGTTTGGCACTTGGTACTATACTGGCAAGTCCAGTTACAACTTGCAGACCATGTGGCTTTAGTTTTGCTTTCCGTACACTGACATTTGTAGCCCAGCTCTTGGCGGAGGATATGCAGCATGATTCTTAGATGATAACTGTCAGAACTCAGATTGCAAGTCAAAGCCAGTTATTACCCATCTTGTAGGTTATGGATTTGCTTTGTGTGATGTGACCTTTGTAGTCTGGCCTGCCATATACTTCCTCAGGGACATTCAGTGCTCTGTATTGTGATATGAACTGTCACAAGTACAGTAGATGTAATGTCTGATTAACTTGCTGTGCCATTTCACACAATGCAGTTACTAATGTAGAATATCTGCATTTGTCTTCACAGTTGCGAACATGACTCCAGACCAGGTCAGTGAATTTCAGCGCCAAGCCATGCAATATCAGCACATCCTGCTGGTGGAGTCGGGGTTCCGGAGGATGGCCTGGCGATATCGCCATGAACGGGCCTCTGGGGCATGGCGAGCCTTCCCACAGGGTGGGCCTACTTTGCCCACCACAGCCACCACCAGCACAACCACCAATCAGAGCCAGGTGGCCCCACCCACAGCTGCCATGGTTGGTCCAACATCTGCTGGACTTCCTGGCCTCAACATTGCCACCGGTGCAGGAAAGCCCACTAGGCCTGGCACCACACCCACACAGACCTCCTCCACCGGTACCCAGACTGCCACTGCTCCATCTGTTGACCCTGCAGCCTTCAACAGAATGGAACATAAGATGGACAAAGTGCTGCGCAAGTTGAGCCACCTGAGCTGGGACGTGCAGCACATTAACCAGTTGGTCAAGTCCATTAAGAGGACCCTCCGGAGTGCCAACCTCTAGACACTTTTTTTGATGGACATGATTCCCTCCCCTCGCTCCTCTTAGTGGGTTTAGGGGGCTTAGTGTTAGGTTAGTATAGGCTGTTAGTTTAGTTAGTGTTAGTGGGTGGGGGGTCGTCATTCTTTATATTTTTACTTATTAAGTGTGTGGGTGGGTGGGTTGGTGGGGGGCTATGTTGGGGTTCTTGTGTGTTAAAAAAAAAAAAAAAAATTAAATACCAAAAAAATATATATTTGTTTAGGATAGTATAGTATGTGTTTAGGTTAGTATTTGTTGTCCTCCGTGTGTCCCGTCTCATAAGGGGGGTGCGGGATAGATGTTTAGAACATTCCATTACATGTGATAAGTAAGTGTAGCTTAGGTTAGTTAGGGACAGTTGTGGGTAATGAGTAGTCAGGGTAGATTAGGGTAGGTAAGATTTTTCCCTCAGTTTCCTCATCTGTGGTTAGCATTTAATACATATTTGGTTACCCCTTAATAGTATGTGTTGAATTTGTGCAGTTTTTGTAGTGTTTACTTAGATTAGTGTGGCATGTTTATTGTGTTATTTTTGCATGTTTACAACATTTTGCGGCCACTATTTGATGACTTAGTTATCCCCTGAGGAAGGATTGTTCTGTCCAACACAGCATGGTGGTATATGCTTTCTCACTTCATCCGATTTGTCCCTCAGGAAGGGCAGAGTATGATGCAATTATGGGCACTGTGCAGAATTCTCTGACTACATATTATCAGGACAGTTGTATTGACAAGCTACGTAATTTGACAGTCAGCACATTTCAGTTATCTACTTCACAGTTGATATGTCACATTACCCAGAGACAGATTTGCGTGGTCTTTGGGATAACCCTCCTCGTCTGAAGAGGGAACACCTAACTAGGCTTTAGGTTCCTTGAACTTGAATTCTTAAAAGGAATTTCTCCCTATTTAGTGTTCCATCTCTTTACCCATTTCATAATATGGCTAATACCATAGACATTCTGAGAATGTCAGACACGCATTAACACTACATCTAATACCGCATGACTTAATGGATGAGGGCGGGGATGTCACATTCATTAGAGAAGCTCATGTAGTTTAACAGACAGAAACATTCTAAACCTGGGTCACATTTTCTGAGGATGACTCTACAACATACACATTTCATACATACAGAGTTGCAAAGGTACCACAACGGTACCAAGCATACCAGTATCTTGAAATACTAATTACTTACTAAGAACATCAGAACTTGTTTAATGGAACCCTACCACACAATAGCCGTGAGATTAGGTCCCGTAGGTAATGACGGAGCAAAGTGGCCAATGTTTACACACATATGCACCACACCCCAATGTACAAAATATGCAGGCAGCTGATCTGCACAACCTTTACAATGAGCTAGTAACATTATATAGATGACTTGTTGAGTTCATAATCCAGCACCACCAGCACCGGCTGGATACCAATTGTCTGCTACTGGGACTAATCCACAAACAGTAAATTCAATCATGGGCAAGATGCCCACAGAATCAGAGAAAATCCTGTTCTGGAGACAGATTTGTTGTGTAAGTGCTATTTATTGAAACGTGCTGCAGTGCTATCTGTACATTGTCCATGATTGTGAGTTCATTATAGTGACATTTTAAATTGGGATCCAACACAAGGGGTTTACTGAAATGCTTTTGACATCTGGGGTTGATGTTTCAGACAGTGCAGAGGGACAGGATTTGGCAATGAGTAGGAGAGAGATAATCACTGGGCTGGGTGACAAGATATACAGTGGTTTGCAGAACAGTGCTCGAGTAAAGTTGTTGCAAGACTGGCAAGTTACAATGCGCAGGACCTTGGTAAATGTGGGCCATGTGGCAGGGACCAGTGCTTCCGGGTCATTTTCCTTGTGAATGTGATCTGTTACATGTCTTCTTCTTCTGATGTGTGTGTTGCCTGCTTTGTCCTTGTTGTTGTTGGTTATGAAGGGGCAACACACACCTCAGTGTTAGAAGACGTGGAGTCAGACATCCCGGTCGCTGGTCCCTGTGAAGGTCCTAAGGCCAGTACTGCAGCAAGGAGGGTCTGCTGGTTCTTGAGAATAGCAGCCACATCATGATGGTAGGCAGCCAGGTCGGCCCTGAGGGAGTCATGATTGCATTCGTGCATGCAGTGGAAGGTTTGGGGTGCGAGGTGTTGTGGCAACTCCCTTACTGCAGTGGTGAATTCCTTGACAGTTTCTTGTAGTCCTTGCAGTAAGGATGTTAGGGCTTGCATAGCTGCTGCCTGATCTGCAGATGACATCATGCATGAACGCACCCCCTTAAGGCTGGCTGCCATAGTTTGCATCCCCACCCGCACCTCCTTGGCCAGCTCCCGCTGTACTCCAACTACAGTTCTCTCAAAGCTGGTGCCAGTGTCGTCAGAGTCCTCAGCTGGCAGGTCTTACAATTGGGGTGGTGGGTGGATCCTCTGCGATAGCTGCTTGTTCTGTGCTCCTCCTTGTGACTGAAGGTGGGGTCTGGAGGGTTTCAAGGACCTTTTGGATAATCTCCTGGGGAATGTTTATCGGCTCGTCATCCATGTCATCAGGGAAAGCTGGGACAGGCATATCGGCAGGAGATCCATCTTCCTCTGCAATGAAACAGGGTACAATTAGTGTGTCTGTGTTGTGGCAATTTTGATGTGACGTGCCTGCCTTTTGATGAATTCACTTTGTGATCTTGTTTTGTGTTAATTTCTCCAGTCCTTCAGATGGGCATTCTTCCAGGCCTATGGCCCACCTGTGTGTCACATGTATGTTATTGAGTTATCAGACTTGTCAGCCTCATCACCTCTAGGTGTTGATTTATGCCAAATAGAGAATTGCCACCTTCTTTTCCTACTCGACCCTCCGTGTACATCCATTCTCATGGTGAGACCTTTCACTGGCTGTGGGTGTACTGATGGCCCTGGCAGCACACTTAACAATCTGGACCTGCCCCAATCTCTGATCGTTCACATCCACTTAAATGTAATTGACATGTGGCATATCCTATGCATGGCAATGTTATGATCCGATATGGATGTTGACATTGTTAATGTGTCCTGCTGATGTTGGGGAATGTGTGTTACATTGGATTGCCCTGATAGTCGTATCAGTGTCCTATTTCATCCTCTGACTGTGCAGGTGTATTTCAGTGACCAGTTACATGTGTACCCTCCTCAATGCTGTTGTCTGAGCAGTATGACATTTGGGATGTTGCCTTGTTACCCAGGCACAGGATGGACCCTGACATATGCAGCATGGGTGTGTCCTTAGTGCTGTGTAGCTCCTATTGTTGTTGACATTTACTGATGTTTGTGACAACTATGGGCATTGACATTTGAGAGTACTGGGGCCTTTGTCTTGTTTCTGGGATTGTTGCAGTTGTCATCCTCAACCCATAATTTAGGTGTGTATGATCCATGGGGAGGTTACTGCCATTGGCTACTTGAGCTGCACACAGAGCAGAGGTGGTAGTGGCAACTGTTGTTGCAGTTACATTCCAGTTGTCGGTATGGCTAGAGGATTGCTAATAGGGCCCTAGTTAATGTAGGGGGTATGTTGGCTGATGTGAGCCAGGATGTCAGTTTGACATAGTGGCCTTCCCTCCTTGCGTGGCTTTCCCTTTGCTCCATCGTTGGCATGACAGCATGACCCCCATGGGACTGTTGTTGGTGTTGTGTAATGGTGTGCCCCAGGTCTTCTCAGAACGGGCCATGCCCCCCTGCCGTGCCCCTTTACCCATGCCACTCCATGTATTAGATGACTTCCATGCATTTAGTGGCCGTTATGCCCCCGGGTTGTAGATAACATTATTGCATTTTAATTCCCCATGCAACTTACCCTGCATGTGCATTGTCTCCTGGTAGTCTGCACTGTCCTGTCCTTGAATCCCTGTGACGATCTCCTCAGGGATGACGGCTGTGACCATCTCCTCCATGTGGTCCAGGGCCTCCTGGTGTGCTGGACTCCCACCTCCAGTCTGCAGTGCTGCCTTCCTGTTCCTGGCCATCTTTTCCTTGGTCCTGTGCTTGCAGTCATGCCAGCGTTTCTTGCACTCGATGACTGTTCTGCGTACTTCAGCCACACTGTTAATCTTGTCGACAATTTGTTGCCATATGGCCTCGATCCTCCTGATTGGCAACTTTGATGTGACAAACAGTTGGTGCTGGTGTTCCGTCACCTCTTTAACCAGAATTTCCTGCTCCTCTGCACTAAAGCAACACTTTCTTTTCTTCTTAAAAGTGTCCTGGTTCTTGTGTGGGTCCTCCTGGCTGGTTCCTGGTCTGCTGTCATCTTCCTGGGGTCTGTAGTGGCATCTGGGATCCATTTTGGCTCTCCTCTGGTGAAATGGCTGTGTTCGCTGTTTTTTTTTACGCTATTACGTCAAACAAAATGGCGCATATCCGGTTTGCGGTGTCGTAAATCGACCCACAGTCATTTCCGCTGTGTAAACGTTGTTTTCCTTCACGACTTGACTGCACGGTGTGTGTCAAAAATAATGACTCCCACCTGTTGTTTGCGCCGCCGTGCGTCAAAGTATAAATATGCCGCCCGCAAGGCGCACCAAAATGGCGTTAGCCGGCGGTAATATTTTTGACGCAAAACTGCGCTGGCGCAGTTTTGCGTCAAAAAGTATAAATATGGGCCAAAGTATCAGCTCCGAAGACTGAGTTCAGAAGCCGGTGGGGGAAACCCCCGTCAGAAAGGTCTTACCATGCGCGAGTCCGACAACTCGCTAAGAAGGCCTCCTGCCAAGATTTGAAAGGGAGGCACAAAGTGTCACGCGGAGCTAACGACCTCTGAGAAGACTCAGAATAATAAGCGCTGGTTGCAGGATGTGGTTGGTATTTATGGATCTGCCACACCCCAAGATGGCTGCCGCACAGGGAAGCTGGGAAATGTAGTCACAAGTGGTAGCTGCTGATGAGGGCACCGTAGCCACCATTGTCCGCAACTCCCAGGCAGATGGGTTTTTCCACAAGGAGAATAGGAAAAGCGCGGCTTACAGCAGCGGAGGGAAGAGACCGAGGTCCCTCTCAAGGTGTGGTAGGCGCGCAGAGCAACAGGGATGTCGTGGGGAGAGGCGCCTTTGAGACCGCGCATCTCCGGAGTTCTGACACCTGCCTATTTACCAACTGATGCCCCTGCAGTGTTCTCTCTGTGATGCTGCAGGTGACAGGTGGGGCTTGGACTTTGGCCTATGGTTCTGTGGCCCACGCACAATGAGGACTGGGCAGTGTCCCTTGAACTTTACATATTTATATAACAGTTACATTGCATTTTCCTATTTCTACAGTGTTGATATTATTACACTCACTTTAGCACATTCCTGTTCTCCTTGCATTATTCCTCAAGGGTATGGGGTGAATATGTTTTACTGCTGCAGTTGTATGTCTGTATAGTGTTGGGTGTGTGGGGGTGTGTGTTGCATGTGTGTGTCACTTTCTTTTTCCTCCTCCCTCCCCTGTGTGCTAGGCTGCTGTACTCACCATGGTCATCTTCGCCGTCGTTGGTGTTTGTGGTGGAGCAGGACGTAGAAAATCATTGGAAATATATGCAGCCTGGGCTCCATGGTGGCGTGGTTGTTCCCTGTGTCTCCAAAGGTGAGTCCTTTCTCTTCTGAGGTCTGTTTCCGCCAGGCTTTTGATGTAGTTGGTACCGCCCTGGAAAAGGTGACAGTTTCCTGTCTCATAATATGGTGGGCTGAACATTGACTTCTGCCTGGCTGTAGGCTGCTACAGCCATGGGGGCTGTTGTTTCCGCCTTGGCGGTCGGTGTGGTAAAGTGGCTGTCTATCTGAGTTCTCACCATCATGGTCATAATTTGGCGGTAGTTACTGCCAGCCTGTTGCCGCTAGTACCGCCACTTTATCACCGACCGCCAGGGTTGTAATGAGGGCCTTATTCTTTTGAAAATTCATATCTTGACTTCTGGATGTTGGTCTTTTGTTGTGTTTTGGTGTTGCTTGATTTAGATACATATTGCCTATTTTTCTCAATTGGTGTGGTGTCCATTTTGTAGTGCTTTCACTGTATTACTGTGTGTGGTGGTACAAATACTTTACACATTGCTTTTTGCTCATGCCAAGCTACCAAGGGGGGTGAGCGGGGGTTAACCAGGGGTGTTTGTTCTTTGTCCTGACTTGAAAGAGGGTCCGTGTTTGGACAGAGTGCAAACTGAGTGCTAACCAGAGACCCCATTTCTGACACCGGCATATAGCCAATGCTACCTCTTCCCCTTTAATATTAATAATATTAGTATTATTGAGGAGAATGCATCGAAGTTATACATTAATTTCATCCCCAAGTCCAGGGCTGGTGCAGCACCATGTTTTCCACTCAGGTAAATTGGCAAGTGTCGGGGTACAATGAAAGGTAGTGTATAGTGCAGCAAAGACTGTGCCCCATGTGGTGCAGTCCTCCACTGAGGGAACCATTCCCAATGGCAAGCATATTGTGAGAATTCTGTGTTTCTCCTCTGGTCCAATATGGGGAAAAACAGCTTCCAGTTGATTGTTTTTGTGGGCAATCCAGAACAGGATTTTCTCTGATTCTGTGGGCATCTTGCCCATGATTGAATTTACTGTTTGTGGATTAGTCCCAGTAGCAGACAATTGGTTTCCAGCCGGTGCTGGTGGTGCTGGATTATGAACTCAACAAGTCATCTATATAATGTTACTAGCTCATTGTAAAGGTTGTGCAGATCAGCTGCCTGCATATTTTGTACATTGGGGTCTGGTGTATATGTGTGTAAACATTGGCCACTTTGCTCCGTCATTACCTACGGGACCTAATCTCACGGCTATTGTGTGGTAGGGTTCCATTAAACAAGTTCTGATGTTCTTAGTAAGTAATTAGTATTTCAAGATACTGGTATGCTTGGTACCGTTGTGGTACCTTTGCAACTCTGTATGTATGAAATGTGTATGTTGTAGAGTCATCCTCAGAAAATGTGACCCAGGTTTAGAATGTTTCTGTCTGTTAAACTACATGAGCTTCTCTAATGAATGTGACATCCCCGCCCTCATCCATTAAGTCATGCGGTATTAGATGTAGTGTTAATGCGTGTCTGACATTCTCAGAATGTCTATGGTATTAGCCATATTATGAAATGGGTAAAGAGATGGAACACTAAATAGGGAGAAATTCCTTTTAAGAATTCAAGTTCAAGGAACCTAAAGCCTAGTTAGGTGTTCCCTCTTCAGACGAGGAGGGTTATCCCAAAGACCACGCACCTCTCTGTATAGTGGTACTTAGGGTACATGTTGTGTGTGAGACAGCGATACTCAGGACATCCGTAAATTAGTGCCAAAACCCCTTCGTTGATGGACCCATGTCGTAGTTGGACTCTTGCTCTAAGCAATATTGCTGGTTTAGGGATGACAGTACTTTTGTTTGTAGGCTACTAGGCCAATCCTACAACAAGTTGCAACTGTTGGCCTAATCCTCCTGGCTCACAAGCAGTACCTCACCAAAAATCCAGACTATGAAAAGTGATTTCTGGCAGCTTTTACACATGGAATCTAGAGTGCGATATCTACGGGGAGTTGTGGTTAAACGGAGATTACCCTTTTCTCACATGAGCAATAAGTTTCAGTGACACACAGGCAATGAAGGAGATGCAGTAAAGTTTTCAATAGGTTTTACTAACAAGACTGCAATCTACTGTAAAATGGATGTGCTGCAATATTTAGGGTAATGAACAATACAAAAAGCAGAATGGTAAAGATGAGAGTTGTGAATACAAAGCTTCCCACCATCTTGCAATAACCATGAGATGTAAAATATCCCTGAAACCCAAGCATGATAAACCTAATCTCAAACCTAAAGAGAGCCAGGTGTGATAAACCTAATTTGCCAGTACCAGATCCATGAGAAGAGCTCCCCATCCCTTGTTTCCTTGGAATGAGGTCTCTAAATCAGACTCTGTGGGGACGCAAAGGCTTGGTCTGCATCAAAGTGACATGCAGCATAGATGGCGTTGATGGCATCTGGGAGGAATCCCCCTGAAAACCTTATCTGCCGGCGATGTATTTATACAGATCTTATAGGACCCCTGACCCACGTATGTTCCCAAACAATAGATAAGAAGTCATGTTTGGGGCGGCAACTATATAAACAATTCCCTCCAAAAGTACATTATGTTTCTGTCACACGTAAGTGGGAAAGGGACATGATATGAATACCTTGTCTTTGACGCTGATAGTGGCGCTGTTACAGAGTGGCACTGATAATATTGAATCAAACATTTCCCTAACTGTAAACATAGCAGCCATTTTAAAATAAATGATTAAGTAAAAAGGCTAAGACAGAGCAAGCTAAGTAGGTTAAAAGGCACTAGGTGACGGGGCACAGGCCTGCAAGCCAGGACTAAGTGAACTCCTGATTCCCACTAAAACTAAATAGGATTCACTACAATGAACCAAACAGGCAGTCACAGCTCTGGTTAACACAAAGCACCATTGAGAGACCCCAGAAAGAATACCACAGGTGACACCAATTCACAAGATCCTGAGGTAGTCCTGAGAGAGATCCTAGACTTATCAAGGGACTCCACTGATACTAAATGAGAACACTCCTTTCCCTAGTCTTCGACTTCACTGTTGGTTTGACTCTACCTGGGCAATTCCAACTGAGAAGATTGGTATCTCTTGCAGTTGCCCAAAGAGGCACAATTTTCATTCAATTATGGGGACTTGAGCTATGCCATCCCTTCATTTCAAGTGTATCATCTGTGTGAACTGAGGCAAGACTTGCGTTGACACTGGTTGAGGCTTGCTTTTCATTTCATACAGGTTCTATGGGTGACAGATTCTTCTTGGGTAGAAGTGTGGGTAAGGGGAGTCGGGACCAAGAAAGTTAAGTTAGGGTGGGTTGTTGTTCCCACAGTACATTATAGGCTGCACATAGTGATACCTTTACACTTAGAGTTACCTAATGGCTACTTCACAGGATACATCACATTCTAGCAAAATTGAAAGCTTCTCATGGAAAGGTAATGGTCTTAGTGAGAAGATTAAGAGAAGTGTTGTTATGTAGTTTTTCAGAAAGCTCACCCCACTCATCCATTTTTTTAAGGAGACCTATTTTGAAGGGACCAAATGTGAATTTTTGCGAGATTTGAAACTGATAGGCTATTCCATGCTGGATTTACATCTGCCTCTTGTAGGTTGCAATACTATTAGATAAAAACAATGGTGCAACGATTGAAAGAGAACTGAAGTAAAGTCCACGCTAAGGATGTTTATTTCCATTTATTGCAAGCCGTCTACAACATGAACTGGTGCTTTGCCTGCTCCTCCATCAACTGTCTAAAATCCTCCACTTGCATTCAACATTATGACATCATACTCAAGAAACACATACGATGTCAATAACCCATGTTATGCCATAACCCCTTGCTTTACTATAAAATTGCACACATTATATAATTAATAACTACTGTGTACGCTTATCACCAGCCAGGTCAAGTAAACAAAACTAGCCAATATGGAAATTAACAATGTATTTATTTCATAACATAATCCTGGAATTTTCCAAGAAACCTACACACCCTACTTTCCTTCGTCCTTGTTCCACCCTCTTCACAATTCTCTTCATATATTTTCCTCCTATCATCACACATATCTTATCTATTTCTTACACCTTCCTGTATTTCTCTATCATTCATCATCACGAACCCTGAACATTGCTGCCTCTCTTCTTTCCACCTTTTGAGTTTTCCTTGTGTCACGTACTTTTGTTTTCAGTACAATGTTACCCTCCTTTTATTCAATTTTTATCCATTGCACAAAACAGATGCCACTCATGATCCTCATGTACCACCATAGGTTCTGAAAATGTATTAATAACATGCTGCCTGCTACCTGACTTCATTTTCATGAAATCCCTTTTCTCTATTCTGCCTGCCCCCAATCTGACATTCCCTTCTCTCACTTTGCATCCCTCCCTCTCATCCTCTTGAATGGTGTTCCGCCTGTCACCCCATTTTCGGTAGTGTTGTAAGCCCACAACATGTACTCTACCACATCACTGACCACCTTTCTACCCCTTAATGCCATTTCAATAGTACACTTCACGCACTCCCCCATTCCATTACCCTGTGGTTTGTTTAATGAAGTACACATATGTTTAAAGCAATGTCTTTCAAGAAAGTCCTCATAACCGTATGCATGAGTTATGTGCCATTATCTATAACCAATATGCTTGGACACCCTTCTTTCCTAAGCACTCTCTCCATAACTTTCATCACACTTCCCGTCTGACAAACTCAACCACCACCCACCTGGAACACAAATCTACCATTAGTACAGCAAAATGCTCCACTTCTCTCAAATAATCCATTGGATCAATCAAATCCAGACATATCTTCATACATGGGCCCTCCCCTTCACTCAAAGAATCATTACCTCCACTTTCTACCTTGAAACGCTTTTCGCTCTCCCTACACATTTCACAATTTACTACATTCTCATTAATTTCACTGTGCACACCTGGCCACTAAAACATTTCCTTCAACCTTTTTTTTGTAAGTGTCTGCCCCAAATGACCTTATACGTTTTTTCTTTACTCCTTCTGGAGGCACATACCTCTCCCCTCTCATGATTATGGCTTCACAAGCTCCTTTTGCCAATTCATCCTTTAATTTTACATAATCCCTTAAACCTGGCTTGAGATCACGCTTCCAACCATTACTAATACACTTAGCCAATTCTTGGTATAACACATCTTTATTCACTGCTGCCTCCCACTCTTCCTGTGTGATCTCCTCAAAATCACCCTCCAGAGAGTCTTCCATACCATCAACCACGCACACCACCTCTTGATCCAACCTGTCCTCATTTCCTCGGCTCACAGGGAACCTTGACAAACAATCTGCTTGTATGTTTTTCCATCCAGCTACATACTCTATATTAAAGAGATATTCTTGGAGTCGGGATGCCAAACAAGTGGATACATTGTTAATCCCACCAGGTTGCAGTACTTTCAATAAAGGTATGTGGTCTGTGCATAAAGTAAAATACACACCCCATACATATGTAAGGAAATGTTCCACTCCCAGGCTGCTGCTAATGCCTCGTTTTCAATTGCAACATAATTCCCCTCAGTACTACTCAGGGATCTTGAGGCAAATGCCACAGTTTTTCCTACCCATTCCTAGTTTTGGGATAAAACAGCACCCAATACATGAGCACTCACATCCACTGTTAACACTGTTCTACATGTAGGCTCAAATGTACTTAAAATATTTCCATTGGCAATCTCTTCTTTGATACTAGCAAAACTTTGTTCCTGCCTTCTACACCACACAAACTCCCTATCCTTCTTAAGCAGTTCTCTTAATGCCTTTGTCTTTTCTGCAAAACCCCCAACAAATTTTGAGTAACACTCTATCAACCCCATGAAGGACCTTAATTGATCTTTGCCCATCAGTGTTCAAGCTTCTTTAATATATTTCACTAAATCCTCTTTCGGCCTGACTCATTGTCCTGAAATAGTGTATGCTAAGTACTCTATCTCTGCCAGCAAGAATTGACACTTCCCCTTGCATAAAGTCAAGCCTGCTTCACTCAGTATCTCTAACACCTCAACAAGAGTACTATTATGCTCTTCTGTTGACAAACCATAAGCTAAAATATCATCTTGAAATAAACATGCTTTCTGATTCCCAAAAAACAATGTATTCATCATTCTTTGAAACACACTGGAGGCTGATGATAAACCAAATGGCAATCTGGTAAATCCGAACACCCTCCATTCTGATAAAGGCTGTTAAGATTTTTGAATTTTCATGCAATTTGATCTGGTGATATGCAGATTTAATCTGATCTCGTAAAGTGTTTTGCATTGTCTAAAAGTAAAAGCATTTCAGATATACTCATTAATGGGAACTGTCTATTTGTATGCACTGGTTCAGTGACCTTAAATCCACACAGAATCTTAAATTGATATTGGATTTTTTCGTAATTACCACTGGGGACAAGCACTCAGATACTTCCATTGGTTCAATGATCCCTTCCTTTTGTGTTTCAATTAACATTTTATTTTACTTCAGCCCTGACTACAATCAGCACATTCCTTACTTTTTGCCTTACTGGTACAGCTCCTTCTTTTAATTTTCTTTCATGCACATGCCCTTTTAGAGTTCGGATGTGATCTTTGAACATCTCCTCAAATTCCTTAAGAATCATGTTTATTCCCCATTCTTCCTGAACACACTTGTTCATTAGATCTAGGATCCAATACTACATGCAGATCATACTGCTGTATCCACCCCAAGATTGCTAGACTGTTACTGGATATGCACATTTTCCCTTCTGCTTTTCTACCTTTGAACATAAAATGTTCATTCACCACACCCTCCAAGAAGTGCACATGCCCAAAGACTTGGTTCCCAACTTGAAGGCGGGGGTTAACAGACCAGGAGGTTCAGGGGTATTAGGTAGCACCAGTGGTAAGCATATCACTGAGGTGGATTGGAGAACTGGCAAGGGGAGTCATATTCCTAGTGGTGGGAGGGACACTATACTGGCTCTAGGTTAGAGTGACAGGGAGAGGTTTTCACTGCAGGTAGAGGTCCTGGTTGTGAGGTATGGAGACACCCCAGAAGAGTGTGGGTTGAGTGTCGGGGACAGTCAGATACTGTCTCACCAGTCTCAGGACGGTGATGTGGGGTACATTTTCAAAGCTGAGGCACTGGATGGTTGGGTGAAGGGTAGTTTGGTTAACTCATGTGAGGGGCTATGTAATGTGATTGCTGGAGAGCGTATGTCCAGTCCTTGTTTTCCAGAGCTATACCAACACCAGCTGGAGTGTGAGTTATCTGACCCCAGGGAACTTGCACTGGAGACAGACCTCTGAGTGAGTACCTGAGGGTCTGAAGCGGCATTTGGGGGTTCTCCTAAAGGGAGTGATCTAGGTATTTCTCAACCAGGTGAGGTGGGAAAGGCTTGCAGTGTCCCAGGTAAGTCCCAGTGTAGTGGGATGGCGGAGGGATCCCATGTCCAATCTCAGAGGAAAGGGAATGGGGTGGCCAAGATCCAGTCCTGGAACATGGAGGGCTCCACGAGTGACCACCAAAAAGGGAGCCTAGCCTATACCATAGGGCCATCGGCTCAGGCGGACCCCATAGTGTCAGGAGAACTTGGTGGGGTGGCTGTCACCAGCATCCCACCAGTTCTGGTGTCTGGCGGTAGCAGTCCTAGTGAGGGAGTGCAGAAGTCCGGACAGAAGGTTGAGAGGAGGTTGCAGGTCCCAGTGGAGAACATAGAGGATCAGGGGTCAGCTCTGAGGTCAGAGCCCTCCAGGAGTGACCTTGGTGATACCATTTCTTGGATGGGGGATCCAGGGTCTTCCAGATGGGCAGGGGTCAGGAGACCAGTGCCAGCCAGACTCTAGTGCAGCCCTTAGGGAAGGTGTTTCCACAATTGGGGGTAGGTGTGCTCCCCAGGAAGTTCTGGATTGCCAGCCAGTGGTCCAGTCAGAGGATACAGGCTCTAGGCTGGAGGGTCAGGTGCAGGTGGTAAACTGTGACCTGATGGGGGGTGGTTTGCACCCCTGATGTGACTTTTAGGGGTACTCTCCATGGTGGGGGGGGGGTGCAGAACCCTGAGAGTAGGGGCAGGGGAGAGAGAGGCTCACCCCTGACCAGAGTTCAATCCACACGTTCAGACCCTGGGATGAAGGGCCAGGTTCAGGGTGCCCCCCCCCAACCCAGAGGGAGGGGCCACTGCTAACAGTGCCCCTATCATGTTGGATTCTGGGGGGGCACTCATAGTGAGGGGTAAGGGACCCCAGAAGGTGGGGTAGGGGGAAGGAAGCCTCAACCCTAACCATAGTCCAACCTGGGGGCACAGACCCCAGGTTGGGAGATTAGTTGCAGGTTAATATTCCTGCACTGGTGGGAGGTTGGGAGCATTGTGCAGGAGTGTTTCCACAAGCACCCTGACAATTCGGAATCTGGGGGGGTCATTCCAAGTGGGGGGGTGCCAGACCCCAGAAGGAAGGGTTGAGGGATGGAAGCCTCACCCCTGACCCTGGTCCAACCTAAGGGTACAGACCCCAGATTGAAAGACTAGTTGCTAGCTCACAATCCTGCACTAGTGGGAGAATTGTGTAGGACTGCTTCTACAAGCAGGCTGACAGTTCTGGACTCTGGGGATGCTGCTCCTAGGGGGAGGGTACAGAGCCCGAGAGGGGAGGACCAGTGTCAGGCTGTCATCCCCGACCTGGCAGAACGGAGAGTGGTCAAAGGGTGACAGAAACCTACAGCTACTTCCTCCAGTCTCCACCATCACAGTGGTTGGAAAGCCTTAAGGGGCCTGGGCCTGGCTTTCATCCCTGACAGCTGTCAGTGGCCACTGTGGCTTGCTGTTCTAGTGGAGAGAGTTACCCCTGGGGGAGGGACTGGACTCACACCCTTGCAGTGGAGTGGGCCACAACACTGTGTTGGCCATGGTGGTATTGTCTACCAACTGGGATACATCTGTGAGCAAAGTAAGGTTAGATGCTGCACAGATGGTATCTGCTGGTGAGGAGAGGGGTTCTCCATCGGTTAGCTTAGTGCGCCCTGAGAGTATGGACAGAGGGATCCAACTGGGTTGAGGAAGGCATAGAACTGGAACATGCCCCTGCTATTGGGGGCCAGGGTCCATGTTCTATCGCCCCAATCAGGGAGGACCATCAATGTATTTGATTGGTTTCCTGTGACTTTAGGCTGGTGGGGGTTTGTGATGGACATCGCCCTTTTTGCTGGGTCAACCCCAAACATTTTGCCTCCATCCTCCTATTTTTTTTTTACCAGTTTGTGTTGGTTTTAGGACTCTTGGCACATTACCACTGCAAACCAGTAAAGTGCACTAGAAGTGCAGAGGGCCTGTAAATCAAATGCTACTAGTGGTCCTGCAGCACTGGTTGTGCCACCCACATGAGTGGCCCTGTAAACGTGACTGAGATCTGCCACTGCAGTGTTTGTGTGTGCATTCTTAATCTGCAATTCGACCTGGCGAGTGTACCCACTTGCCAGGTCCAAACCTTCCCTTTTTATACATGTAAGGCACCCCTAAGGGAGGCCCAAAGTAGATACATGGGCAAGGTGCAGTGTATGTTAAGGGTGGGAAATGTACTGATGTATTTTACATGTCCTAACAGTGAAACACTGCTAAATTCAGCCTTCACTGTTGCAAGGCCTATCTCTGTCATAAGTTAACATGGGGCGGCCTTTAAATAGCTTTAAAGTGCAGATTCCCTCTGAGAGCAGACAGAAATGTGGAGTTTGGGGTCTCTGAACTCACAACTTAAAAATACATCTTTATGTGAACTTGATTTTTAGATTGTTAGTTCAAAAATGCCACTTTTAGAAAGTTGTCATTCCCTTGCTTAAACCATTCTGTGACTCAGCCTGTCTATGGATTGCCTGTCTGGGTCAGTTTGACAGTTGGGCTGTTTGTGAATCCCCTATAGACAGTGAGACAAAGGGAGCTGGGGTGTAGCCTGCATATCCTGATGAGTCATCTGTGCTAGTTGAGGGAGGAGTGGCCACTTACACCTGAATGGGCTGTGCCTGCCCTCTCACAATGCAGTCTCTGACGCACACTTACCCATGCAGCTTTATTTTTTACGCTAACCAGGTACTTTGTGCAAAATCAACTTTTCCATTGTTTTCTGTGAAGTAAAACTCATATCCTTTTGAAAATTCATATTTTAACTTGTGCATGTTGGATTTTTGATGTTTTGGTCTTGTTTGATTTAGATAACTATTACCTATTTTTCTAAACTGGTGTGGTGACCATTTTGTAGTGTTTTCACTGTATTACTGTGTGTTGGTACAAATACTTTACACGTTGTTTCTGAGTTAAGCCTGCCTGCTCAGGCCAAGCTACCAAGGGGGTGAGTGGGGATTAACCAGTTGTGTTTTCCTTTGCCCTGACTAGAACGAGAGCCCTTGCTTGGACAGGGGTAACCTGACTGCTAATCAAAGAACCCATTTCTAACAGGCTTGCTTTAGTTCTTCGGTGTATTGTTTAAGATAGCATTTCAAAAATGTGAGTTTTTGATGTGCCTGATGTGTGAGTGACTGTTGCAGTAATGTAGCATAGTAGGTGATTTTCAGTCTCATTCATCATCCCTACTTAGGTTTCTTGCCTATCAATACTGGACCTAGCCTATCAGAAGTTGGAGGGTGTCACTGTGATTGTGGACACACCACTATTCCTTTCAATGTTTAAGGAACACATTTACATTTTGAAGGAATGTCTAAAGAGGGCATCAGAGGGGTGACTTGGTAGCAAACAATGTTAGCTTTTCCTGACAGGGATTCAGAAAATAAATATGTCCTAGGACCCCCTGAACCTTATATTGCACATGTGTGTCCATTTGTTATCTGGAAACTAAATGGAAATGGGTGAGATGTGGACTCACCATCGGTTGCATCTATTATCACCAGCAGTAGCAGGATGAGAACAATCAGCTTCATGACAGCAGAGGACCTGTGCAGGTGAGAAGAGGTGAGTTTCTGCCTTTTATCCCTCCTTTTCTGCCAGCTCAGGTGTGGAGGTTTGGCTGCCACAGTCACGTCGGCAGCAAGGTGCATCGTGATTGGACTAGTGGTGGAACTGGCGGTCTGCCATCAGACATACAGATTTCCCTCAACCGCTGCCATTGCGGTCTGAGTTTCCTGGCAGTGACACCGGTGCTGTGGCGGTCTTTTGTATGTGTACCTGCCTACCTCGTAATTGGGCAGGTGGACCACTGACTTGACGGTCAGGGAGAACCACGCCGTTTCCACAGCAGTGACCTTAACGCCATACTCATAATCAGTGAATGTTCCTTTAATATATATTATTTATACATCAAACTTCAAATTTCTACCTTCTGGATAACAAACAGGAAACGTGCTTAACGGACTACGTGTTTGAGTTACAGGAAAGAATATTGTTTACTTATGGCATTCAGGGGTAAAGGATAACCTTGCACTGCAGGCTTTCGCTTTTGCAGCTCTTGGGCCGGGTTCAGACTAGTCCTTCCTCATTCCATTCATTGGAACGTAAATCCAACCTAGGCAATAATATCATCTCCTGAGGACTTTCTCAAATCTTCCTTACTTTGCATGAAAATATGTTTGCTGCGGCTAGTACTGGACTTCTCTGTGTATGAGTTGACCCTGACCCAGAATCCAATTCTCAGCTTCCTGCGCTTTACTGAATGGACCCAAAATGCCATGGAAACTAAAGAAACTCTCATTGGAGGAAAGTGAGTTTTATGGAGTTTAGTGGTTGAAGCCAAATATGTGAATGAACTGTGTATTGATTGACGAGTGAATGCAGATAACTGAAGGACACTACAGCAGGCTGTGGAGTTGTGGAGTTATGTGGAGCTTGAAGCACAGGCTGACCCCCAAGGAGAGGTGAGAGGGGCCCGACGCATTGTCACTGGGACCAGAGGAGGTTGACAGCTGAGGTAGGGAGCAGGGGCTATCGTCGCTAGGACCAGTGCGGGCCACAGGCCTGCCATACACTCCCTTGCTGTCGTGCCTCACCTCGGCATTGTGTCGCTGCATATCGCACCCCACTTGTCACTCAGCTATAATTGTCTCCCGGTGGCTTGGATTGGCTTGGCTGGCTCATAATTACTGCGCTCATCTCCTGGGAGAAAGCTACGGAGAAAGATGTGAAAGGGTCCTGGCATAGTTTGGCCATAGCAGAGTTCAGCAGGATGGCCCTAACTTTTGAAAGACAGTTCTTCCCCTGGAAACAGCCTCTGCTGATGTACTAATGTGCAAATGTGGTAGCAAAAAATGTGCTGGCTTTGTCACATCTAATGAAAATAAACACTGTGTGACTCACGTGAGACCAAAAATAAAAAAATCAAGCCTAAGACTATCTGTTAAGGGCTGTCATGCTATTGCCACTTCACTGCTTTGCCGCCTCGCCGTTTTACCGCTTGCTGCTCCACCACAATAGTTTGCAGAGGTAAGACTGCAGTTAAATCATTAAGGCAGGCCATCATAAGGATACTGGGCAATCCATAGTGTCTGAACTATAACCTCGGGAGCATTTCTCATTTTAAAAGGATTTTAAAGGGATTTAATTGGACTTAAAGGATGTTAAAAGGATTCAAAGTAGATTAAATGGTGTTCTGAGATAATTACTACCAACTAAACACAGCCAAACAAAACCTTCTCAAGGCCTAAGGACCAGAGGTGAGCTATCCAGCAGTAAAACTAAGTTTAGACAAAAGCAGACAACCACCGTTGAAACTTGAGTGGAGCAGTATACTGGGAATTCGGAGCACAGCAGGGGTAGCCCAGAGTCTAGAGCGCCAAGACACCAAGGTACTGAGATAAGATCTACGGTGGGTGGCTATTAGGGTAGCTACATTGGGTTGAACCCAAATCGGCAGGGAGGGCCCCACCAGTTTTTGGTGCGATTTGTGAGTTCATTGTTTGCTTCCTGCACCATGGCCCAGCATATTTCCTGAACTTAAAAAAAAACACCTGGTTTTCTTTGGCTTTTGGGAGGACACGCAATACAAACCTGACCTGACCAACCAAGAGAAAATGAGGTCAGGCATAATGGAGCAACAGACTACGCAAAACCGCTTGAATCAAAAACAGACTACAAGTAAGCCTAAAACAAACAACAAGACTAAAACAAGTGGCAGTTTATTGCTATCACCGATTCAGACATTGTTTAGCTATAAATGTACCCTTCATTAATTAAACTACAGAAAATATTGGCATCTGCCAAGCCTGCTCATGCCCCAAAAGGTTGAATCAAAATGAAATCCTGAGCAACAACCCAGTGTAGACACAAAAGTGACTAAAAATGGCATTGGAGAAATGTCAGTTACGAAAATCTTCATGATACACACCAAATTAGCCTCATTACACGGCAAGAGCTGACTCAACTCAAATAACAATCACACAAATAGTAGTATTGAGGTGGCGGACAACTCTTGGCTACACTCAATCTCTTTAACAGGTAACATGGATCTAGTCCAAGCAGTGGAAGTCAGGACAGTCAATCGAGATGACAAGCCTGTAGGGCCTTGTCAATCTGCCACAAACTCCATCTAAACAACGATCCAAAGATGCACCAGAGTATGGGTGATAGCCCGACTAGCCTGAAGTCCTAGACTAGCACAAGATGCCATATTCTGATGTAAAAGTGGAGAACATTTTGAATGTACATGCATCATTGCTAAATATATTACAAACATCAATCACGGCCCTCAATATGCAATCAGATGAGCTGGATGTACAGATTGAGCTACTCACATTATCAGAATAAACGAAACGTTAGCACAATTAACAGATTTAATAGTAAGGGTACAAGAAATAAATCATCCATTGCAAACAAACTGCTGATGTGGCCCCACCAATGACAAGCTAAGTAGTGTACCATCTATTTTAACAAGCATCATAAATTAAAGGAAAACATATATTACACCACCATTAACACTTGAGAGCTGATTGACCAGTCATGGTGGTAGAGCCACATTCCCTTCAGAGCCAAACACGGACTCCAGTAAAAGAGGAGAAAAACCTAACAACCAGCAATAAAAGGAGGTCTCTACACATCCAACCTGCCAAAACCTGGAAAAGGACGCACAACAGAACAAGCCTATTATGCTTGTCCAAACTAAGAGACAGAAAAATGTGCCAGAAAGGCAAGGGAAAACCATCAGCATACTGGGAAGGTAGCATCCAGTAGCAACAGACTATAAATACAATATTTAACACAAAGCAGGAAAAAAGAAATGGGACAATTGTAAATACCTCAGCAAATTCTCACAGGGAGGTGATAGTCAAGGAGAAGTCACTAACACCTGAATCTTTGGACACATTGCATACAATGGAAGATATGACAAGCAATGCCCCAATACACCCGGAAAGCATCTTAACTGAAGTTCGTCCAGAAAGAACTCAATACTCAAATAAGGAGAAGTATCCTCTGCAAAACAACCAAGGGCCAGGTCCAGACAAGCATGTGTCTTCCAAACAACAAGAGAAATCTCGAATTGTACTTAGCTCTATGCCTGATCATCACTAAATCAAGGAGGAGAATTTACACAAGGTAAACAAGCCAGTGGCTGAGTAACCACGCTATTAAGTAATGACCCTGACAGGAAATCACATGAAGGTACCTGGTGGAGGGAGGAAGAGTGTAACTTAAATAATAACTCAAATAAAAACCCCAAATATGAAAGGATGATTTTTAACATCAATTTGCGATGTGTGAATCCCCCCAGGCATGGAATGGGGTAAAAAAATACATCACTGAGGAACTGCCTTGGAGAGGTTTTGCTGCCCCCTCCGTACCACAATTTGATCCCCGCAGGAGAGCCCAAATCAGTTAACCATCTTAAAACCACAATATAATTCACAAGGCCACCCGGACATCCTCAACAGAAGAAATATAATGAGGCTACTCACTGAAATTCCAAGTCTGAGGCACCTGAAATCATCAGACCTGCTGTCAGTCAAATAAAGAAAGTAAGCTACCTGATCAAACCCACATGGAGAACAGATGTAAAATCACTTTCATTCATGGAAGAGTTAGTCAACAATTTGAAGCATGGGGCACAATTCTATAAAAAAAACAAAAAACACATTACCAGAAACCCCTGCTGATTCAGTCTTGCACAATGCCTGTGGAACAGTAAAAGCAATAGGAAAAAAAGAACAAATGGAAAATCACCTGTCAAACGCTTAGGGCCGTATTTATACTTTTTGACGCTAAACTGCGCTAACGCAGTTTAGCGTCAAAAAGTTTAGCGCCGGCTAACGCCATTCTGAAGCGCCATGCGGGCGCCGTATTTATTGAATGGCGTTAGCCGGCGCTAGCAGACCGGCGCTGCCTGGTGTGCGTGGAAAAAAACCAGGTACACCAGGCAGCGCCGGCGTTGGGGAAAATGGCGTTAGGGCGTCTTAAAAATGGTGCAAGTCAGGTTGACGCTAAAAAATCGCCTCCACCCGATTTGCGCCATTTTTAACGACGCCCAGTCTTAGTAAAGACAGGAGTCATGCCCCCTTGCCCAATGGCCATGCCCAGGGGACTTATGTCCCCTGGGCATGGTCATTGGGCATTGTGGCATGTAGGGGGGCACAAATCAGGCCCCCCTATGCCAAAAAAAATATATAAAAAAAAAACAAATTTATACTTACCTGAACTTACCTGAATGTCCCTGGGGTGGGTCCCTCCATCCTTGGGTGTCCTCCTGGGGTGGGCAAGGGTGGCAGGGGGGGCCCCTGGGGGCATGGGAGGGCAGCTGTGGGCTCATTTTGAGCCCACAGGTCCCTTAACGCCTGCCCTGACCCAGGCGTTAAAAAGAGGCGCAAATGCGGGGTTTTTTGACCCGACCACTCCCGGGCGTGATTTTTGCCCGGGAGTATAAATACAACGCATTTGCGTCGCAGTCATTTTTTTGGACGGGAACGCCTACCTTGCATCTCATTAACGCAAGGAAGGCGTTCACGCAAAAAAATGACGCTCTTTACTCATACTTTGGCGCTAGACGCGTCTAACGCCAAAGTATAAATATGGCGTTAGTTTTGCGCCGAATTTGCGTCGAAAAAAACGACGCAAATTTGGCGCAAACGGAGTATAAATATGCCCCTTAGAGCCAGGATGAGTGGAAGTTGCTAGCGTCATTCTTAAATGCATCAATAAAAGAGTAGCTCCAGAAACAACAGCCTCGACAGCCACACGGTAAGTCACTGAGTGTCAATCCCTGGAACATTCCAGGAGCAAAACTGAGCTTCAAGGTGAACCCCGCCATCAAACTGGGGGAAATATTATATCATTGAACTACAGAAGACATGGTTAATCAACCCCATACACCTGGTTGGCTACACACTTCATCACGTGAGAGCCATGATACCGCAGCAGTTTAGTAGACCTCGCAGTCTAACTATCAATATCACTAAATATTACATCAGAGAAGCTCCCCTCAGCAGACCCCGACTGGCAACTGGCTCAAAAAAACTGTCAAGGGTAGTCCTGCTATTCTTTGTTCATACACATCCTGTCCCAAAGGAGAAGTCCATCTTATTTACAAAATTAATCTCAGAAATAACAAAAATAAGATTAATGAATATAACATGGAAGAGAATTGTGACAGAGGACTTCAAAACAAACCTAATTCACACTCCTGATGAAGAAGAGTATTTAGCCACAGATAATGCAATTTAGGCCGTGCAACTGCAATATGGACCTCTATCGAAATGTATCTATCATAGTGAGCAAAAGCGAGCTCCAGCACTGGAATATTTAGGACTGAGTCATAAATGGCAGCTCTAATGACAACACTCCCTCAAGTTACACTTATGGTGCAAATTCGCATTCCATAATAGACTACACAAAACTCCTCTTATCACTACTACAGTACTTGAAATAAATAAAATACACCACACAAAGTGACCACTTCTACCAGAATTTAGCATAATCTTTTCAAGGCACGCCTGTGCCCCCGCCAGACGTAGGACTACTAAAACAATCAATTAAAATTTTTTAGGTGGACGCATGATTCAATACCCCCAGGCAAAAGAAATTCTGGAGTCCAGCACCACACTCTGAAACAGTCATGTATGGATGGAATTCACAACAAGATTATTACAGTTTGAGACTGTAATAAAAGCAATAGAAGGCAAGGAGACAAGCAGATAAAGAGTCTTTCCAAAAAATGCTAAGCTTTAAAAAGAAAATTAAGAAAAGCAGTTAGGAACTCAAAAAAGACCAACGCTCAAGCTTGCTTATGGGAGAATATAAAACATTTGTGGAAACAATACAAAAAACAACTTTGGGAAGCCTGGAAATCTAAAACAGATGCCCTCTGGTCAAACCTGCTATTTACTGCCAAGCAATCAAACTTCAAGACGTTGTGGGAAATTATAAATGGTATAGGTAGGTCAACCAGAGTAGTAAGCAATGATAAACAACTTCAGCGTGCCAGAAGAAGTTTTGGTCGCAGAGACGCTGCTGACCTCACATGCCTCGAGGACTGAGAATGAGCTGAACGTAATAGACTATCTAATAAACTAAACTAAACTAAGCCTCACACCAACCCCTAACAACATGGAAGAATGGGAGCTCAAAGAAGGCAGCTGTAATTCCAACAAATTTGTAACAAAAGCTAACAGTAACACCAAACTAATTAAGAAAACAACCAGTACCTTGTCATGAAATCGAGTACAACTCACCAAATAAAGTAGCTAAAGTAATACCAGCAGGCTGAAAAGAAGGATCACCCTGGCCTAATGATATTCCACAGGCTATCTTTAAATTAAACTATGAATGCTGTGTGAATCCACTTTCAGAGTTATAGAAGGCAGGTGAATTACTAGGCTTGATCCCAACTAACTGGAGGGACTCGACAATATGCACTCTCTTTAAGAAAGGAATTTGGTCTCACCCTGCTAACTACAGGCTCACAGGATTATTAGACTTTGAAATAAAGCACTATGGCCCTCTTTACAGCCCTGGCAGTCAGTGATAAAGCGGCGGTTAAAAAAAAAGGAATTGTGACCACGGTGGAAACCGCCAACACAGACAGCCACCAAGGCGGCAGCAACAACCACAGTCAGGCGGAAGACAATGTACTGCCCACTGTATTAAGACATGCCAATCCACCACCATTTCCGGGGCGGTACCAACGCCATCAAAAGCACAGCGGAAACAGAATACAGAAGGGAAACGACTCACCTCTCGACACTCAAGAAAGAACCACAATGCCATGGAGCCCGAGCTGCAGATCTTCCCCATGCAGGTATACCTCCTCAGACACCAGGAACACGAACGGTGGCGAAGACGACCACGGTGAGTACCGCACCTAGCACACACGGGAGGGGGGGAGGAAAAAGATAGTGACACACACACACAACAAGCAACACCCCCACCCCCAACACCATACACAAAAACAGATGCAACAACATTACATATCCATCCCGTAACTCTCAGGAATAACGCAAGGACAAAAGGATGTGAGTAAAGGCAGTGTAATAATATACATTTCGAGAAATACATCCTTAAAGCACAAAACAGTATCTACAATATATACAAATGGAAGGACAATGCCCAGTCCAAAATGTCCGTGGCCCCCAGGGCCATTACACATAGGCAAAAGCCACACTTGACTCCTGCCTCAATACAGAGAGAACAGAGAGAACACTGCTGGGGCATCAGGTCGAAGATACACAAGCACCTCAGGTGGAAGGGAAAGGGGGGTGGGGGGGGCACCTCAGCCGGAAGATGGTAAAATGCCACTGTTCCTGGAGGGGGCTACATGCCTTCTGTGATGTCCTGGGGAGTGCAAAGCCACAGTCTCTCAAGTGGGTGGTTTTCCCACTGCTTGGTCCTAAGGAGTGCAAAGCCACAGTCTCTCTAGTGGGTGGTCTGCCCACTGCTTGGTCCTGGGGAGTGCAAAGCCACAGTCTCTCAAGTGGGTGGTCTGCCCACTGCTTGGTCCTGGGGAGTGCAAAGCCACAGTCTCTCAAGTGGGTGGCTTCTCCATTGATTCTGGATGGGGCCTTATGCCCAGTGTGCTTTATCCTACCAAGGAGGGGGTGTGTGGATGCCATCTTCCACTGGTTCTGGAGGGGGCTTTGTGCCCAGCGATGTAGAGCCTCTATGGTGCAAGGTCACAGTCTCTCGCCTGGGTGTCACACCTACAGTTGTTGCAGGGGCCAGGACGCACTACAGCCCATGTAAGCACGACTACACACTGCCTGATGGCGGTGATGGCTGCTCAGTGGTGGCAGGTGCTGGGCTGGTGGCGGTGCTGCCAGTGGTGGGGGGAGGCTCCAGCCCTTCCCCTGCAGCCTCAGACGGCTGCCCACTGTTGCTGCTGCTGCTGCTGCTGGCAGTGGTACAGGTGGCAGTGCTGGCAGCAGTGCATGTGGCGGTGTTGTCAGTAGTGGGGGGAGGCTCCAGCCCTTCCCCTGCAGCCTTGGGCGGCTGCCCACTGTGGCTACTGCTGCTGGCCGTGGTGCAGGTGGCAGTGCAGGTGGCGGTGCAGCTGGCGGTGCTGGCGGCAGTGCAGGTGGAGGTGCTATCAGTGGTGGGGGAGGCTCCAGCCCTTCCCCTACAGCCTCGGAAGGTTGCCCACTGGGGCTGCTGCTGGCAGTGGTGCAGGTGGCGGTGCTGTCAGTGGTGGGGGGAGGCTCCAGCCCTTCACCCACAGCCTCAGACAGCTGAAGTGCCATGGCTGGTGTTCTTTGTGCAGATGCTGCTCCAGCACCAGGCACCAGATCCATCCTGCCTGCGATGTCTGTTCCTTTTACATTGGCCTTGGCAGCTGGTGTTCCATTCCTGCCCTTGGCAGCTGGTGGTGCCTCCTTGCTTCTGCCAGCTGGTGTTCCCTTCCTGTCCTTGGTAGCTGGTGGTCCTTTTTTGCCCTTGCTAGCTGGTGGTGCCTCCTTGCCCTTGCTAGCTGGTGGTGCCTCCTTGCCCTTTCTAGCTTGTGGTGCCTCCTTGCCCTTGCTAGCTGGTGGTGCCTCCTTGCCCTTCCTAGCTGGTGATGCCTCCTTGCCCTTGCTAGCTGGTGGTGCCTTCTTGCCCTGGCTAGCTGGTGGACCCTTCTTGCCCTTGGCAGCTGGTGGAGGCACACTAGCAGTGCTGACAGGTGTCTCTTTGGAGCCTCTCACACCTGCAGTAGCTGCAGAAACTACAGTGGCCGTGGACTGGGTGGCTGAGGTGCTGGCCTGGGTTCTGCCCACCTTGGCCCAAAGTGAAGGACGGGGGGGAGGGGCAGGGAATAGGTCAAGGGTGGAGAGGAAAAACCTTTTAGGTACACTGGGGCTGGAAGAGGGTGAAGGTTTCGGAGTGGAGGAAGAGGGAGTGGTTGTAGGAGGTGTCTGTCTGCTGTGTTTGGGTGCAGGTGCATGGGCTGGATGCTGTTGTGAGGTGGATGGCTGTTGGGTGTCTGAGTGCTTGCATTTGTGTACTTTGGGAGGAGGGGGCACAGACACAGTGGGAGAGGACACAGGGGACGTGAGCATGGATGTGGGGGTGGTGACTGCCAGTGAGGGGCTTGTAGTGATAGGCCTGATGGTGATGGAGGTAGTGGATGAGGATGTAGTGCATGCAGGTGTGAGTGGAGACACTGCTGGGAGGGAGGTGGACGAGGAGGAGGAGGGGGACACAGTGCAGGCAGTGGATGTTGGTATGTCTGCATCTGGGTGGTGCTTGTGTGAGTGCCTGTGGGAGGAGGTGTGGTGCTTGTGTTTGCTTGAGCAACTTCTGTGTGTTGATTTGGGTGCATGCTGGTCTGAAGGTGTGCTTGGGATAGGCTAGGGGTTGAGGGGACTGGGAGTGGGTGGTATAGGAAGTTGGGGGTGGGAGGCTAGAGACAGGGACAATGGCTGCCATCTCTGAGTTGGCCAGAGACTGGAATGATCTCTGTTGGGCCACCACGCCACAGTGAATGCCCTCCAGGAATGCATTTGTTTGTTGCAAATGCCCTGCCAGCCCCTGGATGGTATTCAGTATGATTGACTGCCCAACAGTGATGGATCTCAGGAGGTCAAAAGCCTCCTCACTGAGGGCAGCAGGGCTGCCTGAGGTGCCTGGGGCGAAGGAGATGCCCACTCTCCTGGGTGAGCAGGCACGATAAACACGCTGAGGGGCTGCTGGGAGGGTGGTGGTTGTGCAGGGGTGGTGGCTGTACCTGTAGTTGGGGTGGGCACAGAGGTGTCCGCCACCACTAGGGAGCTTCCATCGGAGGAGGTGTCGCTATCTGAACTGTCCCCTCCGTTCTCTGCCGTAGTGCTCCCCTCGCCCTCCGTCCCACTGGTGCCCTCCCCGTCGGTGGATTTGGCCTTATGGGGCATGTGGGATGCAGCTCCCTCCGTCGACGGTGCCTCTGGTCCTCCGCCAGATGATGCTAATACACACAAGGACAGGGTGACAAAACAAAAAGGGGGGGGGAGAGACAGAGGATACACTTGGTCAATGCCAGCAACAACACCACTGTTGGCATAAACAACACACAGGCAACAGCCCTATGCACTAGGCCATGCACTACCAGTTACAATGCTAGTCACCAGGCCATGGGGTACAATGCCTAATGCCAATAGCAACACACCTGCAACCCACAGGACCCTGCGCAGTAGTAGATACTGTGGTACTGAAAATTCTGGACCCGTGTTATAAACGTCGTCGTATCACAACGATTTTGGTATCAGCAGACCGAGAATGATCAGAATAGTATGCACAAGCATCGTATTCATATTCGGGTAACGAAATCACCCGAATATCAGAGTTTCCGTCTTGAACCCTCGTGTTCCATTTAAACGATAGCCATTTTGTGATTGCCCTCACATAGACCAATGTCTAATGCTGAAAACGAGTCTGAAGGACACGTACACCTTTGCTGACTCCTCTGTGACCTGGGCAAGCTGACTCCACTGCCTGAAGCCAAACCTGTTCGGCCAGTTTCTTTCCCAGTGGCCGAATGAGATTAGTATCAAGGCACAACACATCATAAAACCTTTCATCACACACAAACCATGCCTAATCTTACACACACCTGTCCCTGTTTCTTTCTTTATGACAAGGAGGAGGTGCCCGTTTATATTGGGGGTCCGTCGATATCTGATGAAAGTACTAAGCCTTGCCGGGTAATTGATTGAGGGCTGGACAAACTGGAATATGGGCTTGTCATCATAAACCTGCTATTTCTTTGTAGTGAAAATATGTGAATGGTCAACTGTAAAATAAGGAATGTTTGCCTAAAGCATAATATTTTGCATAAAAGAGAAGGTTAGCTTTGCAAAGAGAGCAGTCTCCTGAGAATATACACTGTGTTGTACTTCTAGGATACCTGTTACTGGCTGCAGCCAATAAACAAGATCTTTGACTTCACCAAGAAGACTCTGTGTTTCTGTAGTCTGAAACAGGAAGGACTCGAAGTCTTAGGGTGTGTTCCCTGGCACCGCTGGGTTCTGAAAAACCCAGTACTTCAGTTGGCGCCCAACGTGGGGCGATTTCAGCGGTACCAGTCCAAGCCAGAGGTTCGTGAGGAGCTTTGTGTGAACATTCTGGACGAAGGCCGCCACTTCATCGACCCCTGTATGTCGACGTGGTCCGAAAGTCTTTGCTGCGAGGTTCCCCGCTTTCCGACGGCTACGAAGGACTGCTGCCCTGACTATCGCCCTGTTTTGGACCTTTGATGATTTGGTAGAGCGAAACGATAAACGAGTCTTCTGGTGACGTCATCGATACCTCAGTTAAGTATAAGTGGAGCGTCTCCCAGTCCTTAGTTTGGTTCTTAGTTTGGTATCCCCTTGGGATTGGGATCTTTGATTTGGAACTTGCAAGTACCAAAGCCAAGGGATTTGTGTATTCACGAGACTATCGTATTCGATAATCCTTTGAAGTTTGAAGCTAGACTAGAGAGCGAAGATGCCTGGTCTTAGCAGATATGGAAATTTGTTTTGTCTTGGTTATAATAGGGATTCCCGATTGGAGGATTCGTGTCCGGTTCCTCCGATTGGAACTCCAACCTATGAACTATGGGCCGTATTTATACTTTTTGACGCTAAACTGCGCTAACGCAGTTTAGCGTCAAAAAGTTTAGCGCCGGCTAACGCCATTCTGAAGCGCCATGCGGGCGCCGTATTTATTGAATGGCGTTAGCCGGCGCTAGCAGACCGGCGCTGCCTGGTGTGCGTGGAAAAAAAAAACGTACACCAGGTAGCGCCGGCGTTGGGGAAAATGGCGTTAGGGCGTCTTAAAAATGGTGCAAGTCAGGTTGACGCTAAAAAATCGCCTCCACCCGATTTGCGCCATTTTTAACGACGCCCAGACGCCATTTACATGACTCCTGTCTTAGTAAAGACAGGAGTCATGCCCCCTTGCCCAATGGCCATGCCCAGGGGACTTGTGTCCCCTGGGCATGGTCATTGGGCATTGTGGCATGTAGGGGGGCACAAATCAGGCCCCCATATGCCCAAAAAAATATATAAAAAAAAAACAAATTTATACTTACCTGAACTTACCTGAATGTCCCTGGGGTGGGTCCCTCCATCCTTGGGTGTTCTCCTGGGGTGGGCAAGGGTGGCAGGGGGGGTCCCTGGGGGCAAGGAGGGCAGCTGTGGGCTCATTTTGAGCCCACAGGTCCCTTAACGCCTGCCCTGACCCAGGCGTTAAAAAGAGGCGCAAATGCGGGGTTTTTTGACCCGACCACTCCCGGGCGTGATTTTTGCCCGGGAGTATAAATACGACGCATTTGCGTCGCAGTAATTTTTTTGGACGGGAACGCCTACCTTGCATCTCATTAACGCAAGGAAGGCGTTCACGCAAAAAAATGACGCTCTTTACTCATACTTTGGCGCTAGACGCGTCTAACGCCAAAGTATAAATATGGCGTTAGTTTTGCGCCGAATTTGCGTCGAAAAAAACGACGCAAATTTGGCGCAAACGGAGTATAAATATGCCCCTATATGTGAAACATGGCATAGGCCCCATCATATATAATGAAGTATGGATCCGATACACCAGGAAAGATGGTGTTTTAAAATGGCCCCAATATGGAAGTTTTGACACAGAGATTCTGAATAATCTGGAGGTTAAACTTTTTAAGAAGAAAGCCCGGCCGGCGATGTTTGACTCTTTCCGCCTATGGCGTAAGGAAGCCAAACAGAAGGAAATTAAATTAGCAAAGAGAAATAAGAGGGAAGAGGGTATCTCGATAATGCAAGCTGCCATGCAGTTTAAAGATGATGAAGAAGAACAGATGAATGAGCAGTTGCACAGGCAACGTAAATTGGTGACCGATAAATGTTATCCAGTTCTTCCGCTTCTTCAGCAAGATGCAGCAAAAGAACTTGAGAAAGATCCTTTAATGTCACGCTTGTTGAGTTCGCCACCCCCTTATGTGCAGAATGCTTCAGCACCTCCGCAACCTTAAGCTGTGCAACCTCCGGTTATTGTGCCTCAGGTTCTTCCACAGCCGCCAGCTCCTTTTCAGTTGGCTCCTACTACTATGGTGCAGCCCCTTCAAGGGCCGCCGACTTCGCTACCTGCTCCATCTGTACCTCCTACGACTTTATGTACGCCTCTTCTGGTGTTCTTCCTGATACTGCCTCTGCGTCTGCTTCTGCGTCTGCCTTGCCTCCCTCTGTTTTTCCTCCTGTTCTTTCATAAACTTCTCCTTCTGTCCGACAGAGAGTGACAGATACTGTTGCCAGCCTTATATTTCCTCTCTTTGGGTCGTCTGGTGTGACCCCAGATTCGGAGCGTAAGCAGTCGCGTAGTCAACTGCCTAATTCTCAAGAGAGAGAAATGTTTGACCGTATGGCACGTAAATGGGTTGTTTACCCTTTAAGATACGATGTAGAGTCTGTTATGGATGTCTTCCATCAATGGGGAGCACCAAAACAAAGATACGTTTTTGAGAAAATGTGTGTTTTCCTTTGTGAGGAATTGGAAGATAATGATTTGGAAACAAATCCGCCTGATTTGTGCCGTGTACGGTTTGAGTTTGCAAAGGGCACGATTGTGGGTCCCGATGTTGAGACAGCAGTTGCGACGTTGTTGTCCTTTAGGAATAAGGATCCTTCTCAGTCATTGTTCCAACATGACTCCACTGTTAAAAAAAAGGTGCAACAGTACCCAATGAGAGAAGAAAGGGGATTGATTCGCCATACAGATCATGCACAAGAGTTAGGTGACTCATGGGCTAATATTAGTGCTGCAAATGATAGACAAGTTGATGGTGCCAAGCCTGAGCCTTTGGTAGCAGAACTGCCTGCTAGGATCATTACTTACATGAAGACTTTAATGCCTGCGATGCGTGTGAATTGGGATAAATTGTCTGCGTGTAAGCAGAAGAAAGATGAAACAGTGTCTGATTTCTTCACCAGGTTTGAGGAAACGTTTATCGACCACAGTGGTCAAAATATGAGTACAGAAGGTGGTCAACGGTTGTTCGTCGACAAGTTTGTGCACAATTTGCTTGCCGAGCTGTGTAAGAAATTGAAGGATTCAGAGAGTTCTTGGGCCGTTTCCTCTTCAGCACAAATATTGGCTACTGCGCAGTACTACGAAAATAGGGATAAAGATGAGAAGGATAGAGCAGACAAGAAAACTAAAGAATTAAAGACGAAGGTTCTTTTACAACAGGCGTATCCGCCACGTGGTGGTCAGAGTAACTATCAGCAACCTCAACAGTTCCAGAGAAACTCGCAAAGGTTCGAGTTTTCTCAACCACGTGTTCCTGTAGGTCCCAATCAGTGTTCATATTGTAAAGAAGAGGGTCATTTCAACTATAGTTGTCCTATTTTGTTACAGCGTACGAATGGTGCTTCTGGCGCAAGAGGTCGAGGTGTTCAACAAGCTCCTAGAGGTAGAGGACGTGGAAGTTTCCCCCAGAACACGCGTTCCTTTCCGTCTCAAAACTCAATGAATAGTTTTGACCAGCAACATAACACGTCTGGTAGGACGGCTCAGTACTATGCTGACGACTACTATGCAGAAGATGAGAATCTGGAAGGTAATAATTGCTAGGACAGCCATAGACGAAGTGAGGGAGTTTTTTTAGTTCCAGTGGATCAGAATGGACCTTATGTTAAGGTGATTACCTCAGGTTTGTCGGAGCCTTTTCTGTTGGATACTGGTGCTACAAAGAGTTCTATTATGCACTCAAAGCTCCCTGGCGCACCTTTGTCTGGCGAGATGAATGTTTCAGTAGGTTTTTCTGGCGCCCCGGTTAGGAACCCGATTTCTAGTCCTATGTCCCTTTCTGTTGGACCGTGTGAATTGGAAGCACCCCTTATTCTGACGACAGGTTGTGGTGAAAACTTGTTAGTATTGGATTTGTTGAAAAGATTGTATGCGACATTATATTGTTCTCCTTCGGGAGTACAACTTACACTGGGTAGGAAAATGGTCTCTCCAATGTATTTGTCGAAGGATAAACTTCCTATCGAATTGTCGTTTCTTCCTGATACCATTTGGGCTACTGGTCCTAATGACGTGGGTCTGTTGGAAATACCGCCTTATGTTGTGACATTGAAAGCCAATGTTAAATTACCACGCATTCAACAATACAAGATCTCTAGTGAAGGTGAAAAGGCGTTGCTAGCGATCATTTATGATTTAATAGAAAAAGATGTAATTGAAGAGACAAGAGGCAACGTTTGTAATAGTCCTGTTTTGCCTGTTTTGAAACGTACTGACCCCTCTAAGCCACCTGTTTACAGGCTCGTGATTGATCTTAGAGGGGTAAATAAAATAGTTGTGCCACAGTTTCCAGTTGCTCCTGATATCACTGCCATATTGACTATGATTCCAGCTTCCGCCACCTGGTTTTCGGTGATCGACTTAAAGAATGCATTCTTCAGCATTCCGATTGCAGAGGAGAGCAGGGATATTTTTGGCTTCAGTTTAGGAGGCCGAAATTTCCGCTTCAAACGCGCTCCTCAAGGCTACTGTGAAAGTCCATCAATATATAGTCAGGCTTTAAAAACACAGCTTGATGCAATTGTTTTACCTGACGGCGCTACCCTTATTCAGTACATTGATGATTTGCTAGTCGCTACAGATACTGAAGAGATTTGTAAAGAAGCCACCTTGTTGTTGTTGCGTCATTTGTCTGATTTACATCACAAAGTGTCCCTTTCAAAACTGCAAAGTCTACTTAGGTCATCTCTTATCGAAGGAGGGAAGGAAACTGACCTCAGAAAGAATTCAGGCAATTGCAAAATTGAGTGTGCAAAAGACACAGAGAGAAGTACGTGCTGTCTTGGGCATTACATCATACTGCAGACAATGGATACCGAATTTTTCTTTGCTGGCCAAACCTTTGGTAGCATTGACCTATAAAGATACACCAAACCCCGTTCCGTGGTCTGAAGATTGTCAGAAAAGTTTTTCCGAATTGCGTAATGCAATGTGTTCGGCTCCTGTGTTGGGTACCCCCGACTACAGTAAGCCCTTTACACTGTATGTCCATGAGAAAGAGGGTTGTGCATTGTCAGTGCTGACACAGTCTTTTGGAGACAAGCAGCGCCCATGCGCATATTTTTCGTCGACTTTGGATCCGGTAGCTAAAGCATTGCCGAGTTGCTTGAGAGCCACAGCGGCAGCAGCTGTTTCTATTCGACAGTCTGCTGGGTTAGTGATGAATAATACGTTGATTGTGATGGTTCCACAGGCAGTGGACACGTTGTTAAACAGGACCAAGACACAGCATTTAACTAGTGCTCGATTGTCAGGTTACGAGTTGACACTGTTAGCGAGTCATGTGCACATAAAGAGGTGCAATACGTTGAATCCAGCCACGTTATTGCCGATTTCAGTAGAGACAGATGATGTTGAACAACATGATTGTTTTCTTAGGACAGAAGAAGAAACGAAAGGGAAAGTAGATCTTAAAGATACTCCTCTTATAGAGTGTGATGGTACCTTATGGGTGGATGGTTCATGCTTCAAGCTTCCGAATGGTGATACGACTGCAGCATATGCTGTCACAACTTTGCATACGATTGTTGAGGCTGCACGTATACCACATAATTCAGCTCAAGCAGCAGAGCTGATTGCACTTACGAGAGCGTGTGTGTTATCGAAAGGAATGAAAGTGACCATATATACCGACAGCCAGTATGCGTTTGGTGTGGCCCATAGTTTTGGACGATTGTGGAAAGAACGTGGGTTCTGACTTCGCATGGAGCTAAAATTCAGCATGGTCAGTTGGTGAATGAGCTTCTTGAGTCACTGACCTTGCCATTACAAGTTGCGATTGTGAAATGCAGTGCACACAAGAAGGTTACTGATGATGTCGGTCGTGGCAATGCATTTGCTGATGAAATCGCAAAAGAAACAGCAAAAGATGTGATGAATCGAATGTATGTTGCAGGCCCGCAAGATGGGTTGGTGACGTTGGAATATGTGAAGATACGATAGAGGGTGTGAAGTCTATTCAAGCTGAAGCTTCAGAGAAAGAATTGAGTGTGTGGAAAGAAAGTATGGGTAAATTGGATGAAAATGGTTGTTGGGTTGACTTGTCAGAACATCAGCGATGGTTGTTACCCGATGCGTATGTGCTTGCAGTGGTGACAATGGCTCATGGAATGGCCCATATCAGTGTGAAAGGGATTTGTAAGTTGTTGGCTCCAGTATGGCAAAATGCTGGAATTCCTAAATGTGCAGAGAATGTGGTCAAGAATTGCATGGTGTGTCTGAAATACAATCCTGGTAGGGGAACCCCAACTCCAGCTGGTCATTTTGCACCTCCAACGTATCCGTTCGAGGTTTTGCAGCTAGATTTCATCCACATGCAAAGGTGCAACAATCTGAAATACGTACTCGTTGTTGTTTGTGCTTTTTCAAGATGGGTAGAAGCATATCCCTTAAAAGACAACACTGCCTTATCCACAGCTAAAGCCCTTGTCAAAGAATTCTTCCCTAGGTTTGGAATGCCGAGAATGGTCTGGAGTGATAATGGGAGTGAATTTGTGGGTCGAGTGATAATAAAAAGTATGTGAAGGGCTAGGTATCCAGCAAAAATTCCACGCTGCAAATCACCCCCAATCAGCTGGACTAGTAGAGTGCTATAATGGCACGCTAAAACTGAAGTTGGCAAAGATACAAGCGAGCTCTGGTCTTAAATGGCCTGACGCTCTGCCTTTAGCACTCCTATCAACAAGAATGACTGTGCATTCGCGAGTGGGACTTAGTCCATATGAAATTGTGTTTGGCCGCCCGGCCAACATATGGGGAGTGCCAAGACCAACAAAATTCAGTGAGATCGAACACCCTGTACTGCTTGATTATTTGTATGAATTGACGGCTAAATTGCGTGTTCTACACCAACAGGTTCACGATACTCTGCCTCAGGTCTCTGAAGCTCCAGGACATCTTATCGATCCTGGATCATGGGTACTGGTCAAGAACTTCCAGCGGACAAAGAATGACCAGCCCCGTTGGACCGGCCCTTACCTCGTCCTTCTCTCAACAAGATCAGCTGTTCGAGTGGAAGGGAAAAAGAACTGGATCCACGGCGTACACTGCAAGAAGGTCCCTTTTCCTCTACCGTACGACCGGTGGTCCAGGAGGGGATCGCTGACTCTGAGACTGAGACTGTGCCTCGTTTTTTGCCATTTAGCGATGCACGTGTAAAAGGAACAATTTCTGAACAAGAAAGTGACAATAATTTGCAAGAAGCTGTGCCACCGTCAATTCGATTGAACACTACAGAGCCTGAACTCTTGTTCCAGAACCAGACAGTTCCTGGAAAAAGCCGTTATAATTTGAGACCAAGAACTAAGGACAAATAATTTTTTTCCCGTTCCTTTTTTTTTTTTAAAGTGCAGCTCTCTCATCTGAGAAACTTTCTTATTTTTGTTTTTTTCTTTTCGAACCGCCATCCGGGTTCAGCTGTAGGGTCGTGGTTGCCCAAGTCTTTGGAGTGCAGCTGAAGACGTTAGGTCGACAGTTCTGGTCGGTCTAAGGGAGTTGCCCTGGACTGACAGAAGCATTCCCTAGCATAGAACACCCTACCACCACGAGCAGCAATTAGAGAGGATGGAGTTTTTCAAGAATGAGAGACTTGCCAGACAGATGGACTTTAAAGCCAGAATGGGTATAATAATGACAAAGAAACGATTTTTGATATTATGTATTTTCATGTTGCTTAGTGTAATGACGTTTTAAATAGGATATGTTTTATTCTCTTTTCAAGTGACATTTGCACCCATTACTCAGCCCATACCTCCTTCTACTGTTTCCTCGCATTCTTTTCACCCCCTGCCTGAACACGAGTCTGCCAGAAGATTAGAGTTTGCCAACAATTCATTCATTCAGCTTCTACACCAACACCAATTAGTAGTGACCACAACTAACTGTTGGGTGTGTGGTCTTATGCCTCATACTACTGATAAAGGTATCCCTTATCTGGTCCTACCTTTCAGCCATAATGGTTCTGTGTGGGCATATAGAACGGTGTTCATATACGCGTATGAAGCCAACCCCCTACGTTCTGTGAAAGATAATCCTAAGAATAGTGCTCTAGCTAAGGGTATAGTAGATATGATTAGGGAAAATATTTCCTATGAGACTATCCCGAGAGATGAGACACTAGCATATATTGGATGGAACATAACAGGATATGGAGTTACTCTGAGTGGGAACCAGCGAGCAAAGAGATCCTCCCCGATTTGGATTGTACCCCATCAGGGTCACCTATGTCTGCAAGGTAATGGCAAGAATCCCAGAGCTCAGTTAGGGAAAAGTATCTGCACTGAAACATATGTTTTTGCGTCTCAGACTTCTCCTTCGTTCTTAGCAGCTAAGGGTACCTATTTAATCTGCCATAATAGAGCCTACACATGGTTGCCTCCTGACTTCTCAGGCACATGTTTTGTTTCGTTCCTGTTACCTCCCACCTACACGGCCGCGGCAGATTACCATAAGACAAGGATGGTTCGAGGTGTCATAAGCAAAGAAGACACTACAGGAAAATAATTTGGAGATTTCGCAAAGGGTTTTCTGCCGTTTTGGGGCCCTATGGTTAACAGCAGGAACATAAGGCAATTGACAAAGGTGGTTGAATCCACAGTAGTTGAAACCGCCGGTGCCCTTGGTAATTTGACTGCTGAGCTCCAGTCGGATCGCCTTATGACTCTTCAGAACAGGGTCGCATTAGACGTCATACTTGCAGACCGAGGTGGGGTATGTAAAGTGATCCAATCAAGTTGCTGTGTTTTCATCCCAGATAACGCTCCGACAGTCTACCAGGCCATTTCCAAACTGCATAAGATCTCCGAGTCTATTCAAGTGGATAAAGGAGATTGGTCATTGATGGGGTGGTTCTGGGAGCTGATATCCGCCTGGGGATGGAAGACTCTGATAGTCATTGGGATGATCTTAGCCATTCTTTTCCTGTCCTGTCTGTGTGTACAGTGTGCTCCTGCAATACGTGGCCTCTGTGCTACATCGTGTGTAAGGAAACCTGTATCAAGGAACGAGCTAAGTAATAGGATGATGCTACAGCAACATCTCAACGACTTTATGAATATAGACCTGGACTCCGATTAGCGTGAGTATAGGTTATTGCCTATGTAAGGGCAAAAGGAGGGTCTGTGGTACTGAAAATTCTGGACCCGTGTTATAAACGTCGTCGTATCACAATGATTTTGGTATCAGCAGACCGAGAATGATCAGAATAGTATGCACAAGCATCGTATTCATATTCGGGTAACGAAATCACCCGAATATCAGAGTTTCCGTCTTGAACCCTCGTGTTCCATTTAAACGACAGCCATTTTGTGATTGCCCTCACATAGGCCAATGTCTAATGCTGAAAACGAGTCTGAAGGACACGTACACCTTTGCTGACTCCTCTGTGACCTGGGCAAGCTGACTCCACTGCCTGAAGCCAAACCTGTTCGGCTAGTTTCTTTCCCAGTGGCCGAATGAGATTAGTATCAAGGCACAACACATCATAAAACCTTTCATCACACACAAACCATGCCTAATCTTACACACACCTGTCCCTGTTTCTTTCTTTATGACTTGCTTTACAAGGAGGAGGTGCCCGTTTATATTGGGGGTCCGTCGATATCTAATGAAAGTACTAAGCCTTGCCGGGTAATTGATTGAGGGCTGGACAAACTGGAATATGGGCTTGTCATCATAAACCTGCTATTTCTTTGTAGTGAAAATATGTGAATGGTCAACTGTAAAATAAAGAATGTTTGCCTAAAGCATAATATTTTGTATAAAAGAGAAGGTTAGCTTTGCAAAGAGAGCAGTCTCCTGAGAATATATACCATGTTGTACTTCTAGGATACCTGTTACTGGCTGCAGCCAATAAACAAGATCTTTGACTTCACCAAGAAGACTCTGTGTTTCTGTAGTCTGAAACAGGAAGGACTCGAAGTCTTAGGGTGTGTACCCTGGCACCGCTGGGTTCTGAAAAACCCAGTACTTCAATACCCACTAAAATGTTTGGGGTTGGGGTGCATCTGAGCCTGCCCATCATGAAACCTACCCTGCCATATTCGTCCTGGCCTAGGGGAACCCACAGACCGAGATCCCCCACCCAGATAACACCTCAACACGTGCAATTTCATGATTCTGAAACTGTACTCACCCTCATGTGGCTGCTGTGATGCCCTCAAGCACCCATCCAACTCAGGATAGGCCACCACAGGGATGGGGAACATCAGGGGGGTCAGGGTATGAAGGCACCCCTTCCTGGTTGGGAGGCCACCCTCAGCTGGGCCTCCGCCGTCTTCCTTGCCCAGCGGCGCAGGTCCTCCTACCGTTTGCGACAGTGGATGCTCTGCCTGTCAAAGACCCCCAGGTTCCGCATCTCCTTGGCGATGGCACACCAAGTACCCTTTTTCTGATGGGTGCTGACCTGCAGTAAAAGATACATAAGAAAAGGTATAAGTCATACTGTCCAGCCTGTTACACTCATGGCCCACCATATCCCTCCCATCCCCTTACGCACAGACATTGCCCACCATACATGCAGCACTCTGCCCAGGACCCCTCAGCCACCCCTCCTACACAAGGCTTACACACACAGCACTCCATACATTCATGCCTCATGCATCGTGCTCACAGTGTACTCACCTGTTGGTCTGGAGGACCCCCATTTCAGGGGGGAACAGGCCATGGCAACTAACTGCGTCACAGCAGACAGAGGCACATCAATGGACCTACACGTTCACATACTGTTTCTGTAAAAAACTGCAAGGCATTCTACTCTGAGGATATCTTTGAATATGACCATCTGCTCAACGTTTTTCACCCTAGAGTTCAACCGCTGAGGATGAATAGGAGAAGGAGACATACCCCCGTGTACAGACCCCTGGTGGACCTGGCGACAATGGAGGACAGGCACATTATCCTAAACTACAGACCTGATAGGGCCACAATCCAAGAGCTGTATGCCCAATTGGAGCCAGACTTGATCTCAGCTATCCGCCACCCCACTGGTATCCCCCCTCTTGTGCAGGTCCTGTCAGTGCTCCATTTCATGGCAAGTGGGTCCTTCCAAGCGACAGTGGCCATAGCAGCAGGGATGTCACAGCCTATGTTCTCAACCGTGCTGACCAGAGTGTTGTCAGCCCTGATGAAACACATGTGCAGCTTCATCGTATTCCCCCAGATGGAGGATTTGGCCACAGTGAAGGCTGACTTCTTTGCTCTGGGAATTATCCCCAACATCATTGGTGCTATTGATGGTACACATATTGCCTGTGTCCCTCCCGGAGAAATGAACAGGTGTTCAGAAATCAAAAGAGCTTTCACTCTCTGAATGTGCAGATAGTGTGCCTGGTGAACCAGTACATCTCCCATGTCAATGCAAAGTATCCTGGGTCTGTGCATCATGCCTTTATCTTGAGGAATAGCAGCATTCCATATGTGATGTCTCAACTCCAGAGGCACAGGGTGTGGCTAATAGGTGAGCCCATGCTCCTCACCCAGTGTCTTTTGGGAAATGGGTGTGGGTTTGGCCCTAAGGGTGATGGTCTGGCTAACAGGTATCCCTTGATATTTACAGGTGACTCTGGTTACCCCAACCTCTCATGGCTACTGACCCCAGTGAGGAATGCCAGGACAAGGGCAGAGGAATGTTACAGTGAGGCACATGGGTGAACAAGGAGGATCACTGAGCGCACCTTTGGCCTCCTGAAGGCCAGATTCCGGTGCCTCCATCTGACAGGTGGACCCCTGTGCTACTCACCCAAGAAGGTCTGCCAGATCATGGTTGCATGTTGCACAACCTGGCCTTGAGACGCCAGGTGCCTTTTCTGCAAGAGGATGAGGCTGGAGATGGTCATGTGGCAGTGGTGGAGCCTGTGGACAGTGACAAAGAGGAGGCAGAGGAAGAAGATGTGGACAACAGAACAACTATAATTCAACAGTACTTCCAGTGACACGCAGGTAAGACACTGTAACTTCACCTTCCATTGCAGCTTTGTGTATGACATTGTACATGGCAGCCTGATTTTTCCATTCTATGGCAACTTACTGTACCCGTTGGCATCTCTATTTTCAGATATCTGTGCCCCACTCTGGCTTCTGATGTGCTTGCTGCTGCCCACTATAGGACATACCTATATATACATAACTGTACAGTTGAATTGCAATGTTTACAGCTTGTTAAACGAATACATATTTCAATCAATTGACAGACTCCATACTGGTATTGTTCCAGGTGTGTTTATTTATGTGCTAATAAGTGGACGGGTATTGCAATGGGCTGGGATTACTGATGGAGGAAAGTCCAGGATAGAGTCCAGTCTATTGGTATCACAGGTGCATTGTCGAAGGGGGCATAGGAAGTGAAGCAATGGCAGTTCAAGGTGGACAGGGTGACATAGTGGGACACAAGGGTGACATTCAGGGGAGTCTTATTTCCTGGCGGGGGTCTTGGCATTTTCTCTGGCTTCTGCCTGGATTGCAGGGACCTTTTGCATGGTGATTTTCCTTGTGCAGGGGGAGGGGTGCTGGTGGCCTGTTGTTACTGTGACGGGGCCTTCTGTCCACCAGCTTTGGCGGAGGTGGAGGGCTGTTCAAAGGTGCGGCTAGTGTCAGGGGCCCGTTGGTGTGCCACTGCCTCCCTCATGGTGTTGGCCATGTTTGCCAGCACCCCGACAATGGTGAGCAGGGTGGTGTGGATGTCCCTCAGGTCCTTCCTGATCCCCAGGTACTGTCCCTCCTGCAGCCGCTGGGTCTCCTACAACTTGGCGAGTATCTAGCCAATAGTCTCCTGGGAATGGTGGTAGGCTCCCAGAATGTTGGTGAGTGCCTCATGGTTGGTCATCCTGATCCAGGTGTGCAGAGCTGCTGTCATCACTGTGTGCCTCTTCAGGGGGGGCTGGATGTTGCAGGCACCTCCTTTCCAGCGACATTGTGTGGGGGTCCAGTGGGCATGTGAAAGCAGTGTTATTGTTACTGTGTGTGACATCTTGTGCATGGGTATGTTTCCCCCTATGGTTGTTATTACCAAGGCAGCTTTGGCTTGTGTGAGTTGTGATTTGGTTGGCCACGTGATTGTCACTAGTGTGCATGCTGTGGTGATGGGTGTCCATGCAGGGCTGTGAGTGGTGTCCATGCATTTGTGGTGCATGAAGTGCTGGTTAATGTGATGGGTGGGTTGTTATGGTGGGGTATATGTGAGGTGTTGGGGTGATGGGGTGAGGGTATGTGATGGCATGCAGGTAAAGGGAGTAAAAGTAGTGAAGATTTGACTTACCAGAGTCCATTCCTCCTGCTACTCCTGCCAGGCACTCAGGATGCATGATTGCCAAGACTTGCTCCTCCCATTTTGTTAGTTGTGGGGGAGGAGATGGGGGTTCATTGCCAGTCCTCTGTACACCTATCTGGTGTCTTCCAACCACGGAACGCACCTTTCCCGGTAGGTCGTTCCACCTCTTCCTGATGTCATCCCTTGTTCTGGAGTGCTGTCCCACAGTGTTAACCCTGTCCACGCGTCTCCACCATAGCTCCATCTTCCTAGCAATGGACGTCTGCTGCACCTGTGATCAAAATAGCTGTGGCCCTACCCAGATGATTTCCTCCCCCATGACCCTTAGTTCCTCCTCTGGGAACCTGGGGTGTCTCTGTGGTGTCTGTGTGGTACAATGGGTGTAGTGTGAGTGGTGTGTGTGAGGGTGTGTGGGGTGATGTGTTGGGGTGTGTGCTGTGAGGTGCATGGATGGTGTATGGGTGATGGTGTTCTATGGCTCTGGTTCTGTGGGTGCTCTTGGCATGTCTCTCTCTCAGTTGTAAATTGTTTGTAGTGGTAAAGGGTTGTGGGTAATGTGGGTGTGTGTTTTATAGTGGTTTGTGGGTGTGGTGTGTGTATGTGTGTCAAGTGTGTGTGGTTTGAATTATCCAATGTGGTGTTGTTTTGTTTGTGTGTGTGTATTTTGAGCGCGGTGATTCGTGGGTCATAATGCTGTTGGTGTATTTCTGTTGGTGTAACGGTGTGGGTTTTGCTACCGCCAGTTTACCACTGACCTTTGGGCTGGCGGACGTGTGTGTGTGTATATTGGTGGATTTCTATGTGAGTCTTAATACGCATAGCGGTATACCGCCACGGTTGTGGTATGTTGGCGGCAGTCAGAATGATGGTAAGCAGCACTTACCGCCAATGTCATAATGAGGGCCTATGTGTCAATTTTAGAAGAGCTTGTAGAGTGGTCAAATCTGAACAACTCGGTCCCAGTCAATCAGACAGGGATTCGACAAGGGTTTGGAACAACCACAAGCATTCTAGCTGTTGCCCTAATAGCTGACAAGTGCAAGTGCTCACAGAAAAAAGCTGCTTTGTAGATTTTGAAGCGCATTTGACAGCGTAGACTTGGGGGTTGTGGAGGAAACTAAGGGAGTGGGGTGTTCCAGCTTGCATACTCTGTGCCATCAAACAACTGTACACGCAGATCTGGATCCAAGTCAAGTTGGTTGATGGTTTAATGCTATCAAGGTAAATTCCAATGGAAAAAGGTTTAAAGCAAGGCTGTGTTTTGGCCCCGCTTATGTTTAATTTGTTCATGGCAAAGTAGTACCCAAGATTAGACTAGTTAAACTCCTACACACCATGGCTGGACACTTTAAAAGTGTGACATCTTTCCTATGTGGATGATTACTCTGCCTATTACTATTACTCAGCCTAACAAGAGTCGGGCTTCAAAGATTACTCTCCGAAATGTAAAAATATATCATTATAAATAAACTTGAAATTAATACAACAAAAACCAAGACAATGATTATTAGGATACACTTGGACTACCAGCTTAAGCAGCACAATGTTGTATTACAGGAGGACACACGTATCTAGGTGTGCATATGGACAGTGGGTTAAGCTGCAAAGCACACAAACATTGCATCACAAAGAAAGGAAATGTCGTGATCTATGCGTTTTTTTACACTGGCTAAGAAACTAGATGGTCCCCCCTTTAAGGCATTTACTGGTTGTTATAGAGGCAAAATTAAAACTAGCCCTAGCCAACACAAGTGTGGTCATGAATGGGACAGATGCTTCTCTCCTGGACAATCGACAAGTTAAAGTATTCAAGCTGATATTTAGGCTTCCAGGGAATGCCTCTGCATCAAAAGTCCTCTGGGAATTAAGTGTTATGCAACAAGCTTTAGGGAGAAGCTACTCCTTAATAAAAACCTGGCATAAAATAAAGTCAAGTCAGGATGCTTATTAAATAACGCATATGGCTGGCTTTGAAAAGAGACCTTGAATCCATTCACAACAAACACCTCTATTCATCAATCAAGTTAGTTATGTTATGTTATGTTATGTTATTTTTATTTGTACCGCGCACAACTGCCCCAGCAAAGGGGCGTCCCGGCGCTTTGGGAAGGTAAACACAACACAGCACTAAAAACGAGCAAAAGGAGAAAGAACACAACAAATAAGCTTACACAAATAAAAAGGTCTTAATAGCACGCCTAAACTGAAGGAGCTCATCAATGGCCCGGATTTGTGGAGGAAGAGAATTCCACCAACACGCTGCCAGGACTCGAAAGGAGCGGCCCCCAATTCTGCTCAGCTTAAAGCGCGGAACCACTGCTAAGTTCTGGCCTAACGATCTAAGAGTGCGAGAGGGAACATAAGGAATCAGCAATTTCTCCATGATTTGCGGGGAAGTACCCTTTAAGATTTTAAATGCAAAACAGAGAACCTTAAATCTAATCCTCTGTTGCACAGGGAGCCAGTGGAGAGAGCGCAGAGTATTGGACACCGAACATCGCCTGGGGAGACCAGTCACCAGTCGGGCCGCAGCGTTTTGAACCCGCTGGAGCCGCCGAAATTCTGACTGGTTTATCCCCGCCAATAGGGAGTTGGCATAGTCCAACCTAGACAGCACTGATGCTTGAACCACCAGCTGTCTTGTAGGTGCATCAAAGAATTTGAGGATAGGTCGAAGTCCTCTGATGATGCCATAGCAAGAAGCCGCCACCTTCTTGGTATGACAGATGAAACTCAGAGAAGAATCAAACCATACCCCCAAGTTTTTTATCTCAACCGCTGGGAGGGGAGTCACACCCAACTCCGAAGGCCACCATTTATCATCCCACAAAACCACCTGTTTACCAACCACCATAATCTCCGTCTTTTTGGTGTTTAACTGGAGACAGTTGGATTTCATCCAGTTAGCCACTTCCCGCAGACCATCACAAAACCTGGGAGCCTCCAGGTCTGAGTCCCCACTCAGTGTGACCGCCAGCTGCGTATCATCTGCGTAGGACACCATGGTTAGGCCCCACCGCTTGACGACCGCAGCCAACGGTCTCACATACAGATTGAAAAGGGTGGGACTCAGTGAAGACCCCTGTGGGACTCCCTGGTCTAACGGGTAGAATGACGACTTACCGGGTGGGATCGCCACCTGGAATGACCTATCCGTAAGGAAGGAACGAAACCAGTACAAGGCGGAGCCAGAGACGCCCACCTCCTCAAGACGGGGAACCAGAATTCCGTGCGAGACCGTGTCGAAGGCGGCACTAAGATCTAATAACAACAGTGCCGCCGTCCGACCGGAATCCATCACGGAGCGCAGATGCTCGACCATCGAGAGGAGGGCCGTCTCTGTACTATGACCCGCGCGGAACCCGTTCTGGGTAGGATCAAGAATGTTAAACCTACCAAGGTGGTCTGTAAGAGTGGCATTCACATGGGCCTCTGCTATTTTCGTGGCCCAAGGAAGAAGGGAGATAGGGCGGTAGCTTTCAGGTTTAAGGGGGTCAAGGGTCGCCTTCTTCAGAATTGGCCTAACTACTGCCTGCTTCCATCTAGCGGGAACCACTCCAGAAGAAAGGGACAGGTTGATCAAGGACAGTACCGGGGAGCGGCAAACCGGTGCCAGAGTCTTAAGTTGGGCCGGTTTCAACGGGTCAGCCGGAGAGCCAGACTTAATTTTGGCGCTGAGATAGTCAAACATCTCCAGAGATAAGGGGGGTAAGATGGAAAGACATTCCCCCTCACCTAAGGTGCGACCAACCTGCTCTAGCATCAGGGAACCCGTTGGGAAAGTGCAATAGATGGCTTGCACTTTTTCATAAAAGAAAGAGGCCAGACCCTCACAATGTGAATCCGAGCATAATTCCCCTGCAATTACTCTCTTCGCCATCAGGTCCTTTAATACTTTAAAAATACGTTTCGATGGATTGGTAGAATTCTGAAACTGTTGAGCATAAAAGGAGGCAAGAGTTTGACACACTGCCCTGTGATAAATCTTAATTTTAGCAAGATAACATATTTTCAGATCAGAGTCATATGACTTCCTCCATAGTCTTTCGGCCTGTCTACAGACCCTCTTAAGAGATGCCAAGGAAGTGTCATACCAAGGGCTCGGCTCCTTCCGGTGACACTTAGACCAACACATAGGAATCAGAGAATCGAGGGCACCAGAAATCCACTCACAGAAGGAGTCGTATCCACAATCGACCTCGGTGAGCGGACCTAAAGGAGCCTTCTCGAGCTGATGATAGAAATCCTCCAGACTTAATTTGTTCCAATGTCGTTTAAGAACAAATCTTTCCTGAGATACAAAAGGAGAGTCAGACAGAGAGCATGCCATTTTCACCAGCATGTGGTCTGTCCAGGCCAACTGAGAGGAACCAAGAACTCTGAGACCTTCTAAATTTGTGAAGAACGGGTCAAGAGTATGACCACCTTTATGTGTGGGGAAGGTAATCATCTGCGAGAGCTGTAAAGCCTCAAGATCCGCCAAAAAGCTCCTAATAGTAGGTAAGGAAGGACAGTCCAAATGGAGATTAAGATCTCCCACAACATTAAAATTTGCGCATCCTAGTGCCTCTATGCTAATATACTCAGGAAGAGCAGCCCTAAAAACAGAATCACAGCCCGGAGGCCGGTAAATTAATAACCCAGAGAGGGTAAACTGATGACTAAACGCTATTTTAAATAGGGCACCCTCACACCCCAAAAGTTCAGCGGCTTTCCACTGACAGGGATAACACCGTTTGGTGACTATCGCAATACCTCCACCTCTAGTCGTACGATTTAAAGTAAAAATAGCATATTCTGGGGGAAAAGCTAAGTTAGTTATCGAGGAGTCAGAGTCCTGGAGCCACGTTTCCGTCAGAAAAAGCACATCCGGCGAACCATCAGCAAGAAGGTCGTAAATCTCCTGATAGTGCTTTACCACAGATCTGACGTTTAAGCTCCAGATACTCAAGTCCCGTTGTCCTATCCTCTTTACAGCAGGCCCTAAGGAGCGTATAAGGGAAGGGGGTTCCAATGACCATACACCGCACCTACAGTGATATGGGCCACACAACGGGCCTACAGGCGAACACTCGCAACGTGTACATTGACCCCGAAGGGCCAATAAATCGGACCTACTATACTGTAGGTTCTCAAACGAACAGTCATGATTACCAGGTCCAGAGTTCTGCCACGAGCCGCGCTTCCTTAGCGCGGACGGGCGCAGACGGGCAGGACTCTGGGACGACTCCGGCACAGCGAAGGCACACCCGCTGCGCGTATCCGCTGTGCGGTGGGGGGGAGCTTTAAATAGGCGTCCCTCCACTCAGCCGGAGCGCTAGACCGCTCGTCAGCAACCCCACCCAGAGTGATCACCACTCCAAGATGGCGCCCAAAATCAATACCCCAGAGACCGGACCCGCCAAACAGCGGTGGGAGAACCGATTAGAGTGCAGGTAAGGGGGTTACAATAAGTCCTATAAAATCAGGACAATAAACAACTTAAAAAAGAACACAAATAGTTATAAAGGTAGCTTTTAAAATAATATCGCAATATAGAGGCGCATAACGCGATGCAAAGCGCGAGAACCTTCTCAGGACAGCCCCCAGGGCAGGTCGCCTTAAATAGGCGTCCCTCCACTCAGCCGGAGCGCTAGACCGCTCGTCAGCAACCCCACCCAGAGTGATCACCACTCCAAGATGCCGCCCAAAATCAATACCCCAGAGACCGGACCCGCCAAACAGCGGTGGGAGAACCGATTAGAGTGCAGGTAAGGGGGTTACAATAAGTCCTATAAAATCAGGACAATAAACAACTTAAAAAAGAACACAAATAGTTATAAAGGTAGCTTTTAAAATAATATCGCAATATAGAGGCGCATAACGCGATGCAAAGCGCGAGTACCTTCATAGTAAAGACAATGGACCTCTGAAATAAGGATGCCTTGTCCTGTGTTTTGACAAGTTTTAAACAAAGCAAGCATTGCACCACTTTGTAAATATGGTGCAGTGTTTTTGGTCTTGTTGGGCCACATTTGTATAAAAAAAACATGACACAAATGTGGCGCAAGGAGGCGCTAGGGGCTCTTAAAATGCCCCTTAATTTGTTTATGCTTATCTCTACAAAAAGGATGAGTAGCATTACTCAAAAGGAGTTTGAACACCAGGGGCATCCAATCATGTCAGGTGGCATAATAAGAGGAATCAATCCAGCAGACCCTCAGCTCAATTGCTAAATTATGAAATATTTTTATATTTGTAACTGGTAGTAATATTGTTACTTTTTCTTTGTGAAGCTAAACAATAAAGATGTGTATACCTTTGTACCTTTACTTAAAGAAGGTACACATTTATAATACCATCAGAGCTTGTTACTCCCACCCAAGGTATAATAAGGCTCAATCCTAGCCATGGCCTTGGTCAGTCTTAACATTGAACCTTTGTGCATGCTCATCAAGGGAACCAAATTATTTTACCCCCAACTTGTTGATGACATGCAACTCTACCTTAAAGTTTTTTTTTTGGCTGACCACTTCAGACTGGATTTTGCTCTTGAGAAAATGCAATTCTGCAATCCTGGATGACATTCCACCATCTGAAGTTTAACCCCACTAAAAAATGATTTTCTACACACTGCATCAACATTTTCAACAACATCAGTTGAAGAATGGCTTTGCTCTTCCAATATGCTTAACTGCAACTGTACCCTCTCAGAGAATTCTGAATCCTTAGCTGCCATCTTGGACAGTAGCCTCAACTTACTTATCCACATTAACACCTTGGTTAGACACGCATAATAACAACTCAAAGGCATTAGTGGAATGGCCCCTTTTCTTCCTACGGACATCATAATTGTTATTCATGCAATGGTCTTATCCAGGGTGTATCAAACAAATGCCATCATTACTGTCAACCCCAAACCCTACCTAACTCTAGCCAAAGTCTTTCTTTATGTCACAACTTTTGTGGCCTCCAGAATGAGCAGTCCAGTTTCCTAAATAAATAAAAATAAAGACAAGATAATTCCTAAACTCCAAGCTCAACAACAACAAATTAGAAAGTAAGTCAAATATAACAAAATAAAAAAAGATTAAAACCAAGTTATAGTTTAAAATCTACCTAAAGTAAATGAAAGTTCAAAGAAAATATATTTAATTATTAAATATGTAGCACTAACAGTCTTAATTTTTACAGAAGCAACTATGAAACAAAGTTACAAATATATTTGACAAAAATGATAAAAATCAACAAACATTTCAGAAAAATACTACAACTGTCAGTATTAATATGCAAACTAAACACATTTAAGTGACTATATGGGACACACATGTTATTTTAATTTAATAATTACTATACTACTCTAAAACTCACAGATAAAATGTTAGAAAAAGTTACATAAATAAAATCTCAGAATGGAAAATTGTTATTAAAATGTGGTATGTGTGCACAACAATGAAATTATAAGAGAAAACACACTGGAAATACTATTATGATTCATTTGGATGAAGTCAGCTACACAGAATGACATTTTTGAAAGAGGACAATCACTCCCTAAGGTGAAGTAAGAAATGTACTGCAAGGCCTCAGGGTTTAGTGGGACCCTCTTGGACTCATGCTGGTTCTCTATTTTAGCTTCATTTTATCTCATACATTTTACATGTTTTAGCTGACATCTCTTTAGCAGTGACATTTCACACACTTAAACCTGCACAATTATACATTGTGCATAGCACTTGTTTTAGTTAGCCTTTCATTGCATATAATCAGGACTTTCCGTCCAGGTTTAGGAACACAGTAGAATATATTGTAGTACTTTCATTGCCTTTTTAGAGACAGCTTCTAACATCTAGATATATCATTGCATTTGATCTGTGCCTCTAACACAGTGTCACTTTGATTATATAAACAATGCACTGACCAGGAAGGGGCAGAGGGGCACCTCAGCCGTCACCGTCCTAAGTCAAATGCTGGATTTGACATACAGCTCTGCTGGCACTGATCTTCCAGTTTCCTTAAAAGACTGCCACTCATACTACAGGCTGATTCCTGACTCAGTTCTCCAGGTATGAGGGTTAAGGCTAACATCTTAGATTGGAGATAGCAGAGGGTACACCCAGTATGCTCTCAGTATAAGCTTAGGGTTATCGGGGTTATCTAGAAATCATTTACTATAGTTGGATTATTCATTCTTTTCACCATGTTCATAATGCTGGTAATTGTGCTTAGTTTTATTTGCCTAATTATGGCAGCTCATTCTCTCTATGCAAGAATACAATTGTCTCAATAAATGTATTTTAAATGTATCTTGTATTTCTCTTGTACTGTTTTTTGGTTGTACCCTTGAAATTGTAGAACCTGGCTTTTGGATTGCCAAAAGATGGTCAACAATGCTTGACGATCAGTCAAGTAAAAGGCTCTCTGCATAAGAATACGAGCAAAAATATCCAAGCCCACACTACTGCTAAACATTATTTTTCAAGTTGTAAATAAGCATGTTCAGTTTGGGAGAAACTTTTGCTTGCATATGCTATAAGATGTCTTTGAGCATTTGGGTGTCTGGCCAAGGTTTGTGCCTAACTCGACTGGGTTAACGTAAAAAACAACTTCTGTATGGAGCTTACCAGGTGGCGAGATAAATTAACTTTTTCTAAACTAAATAAATAAATAAATGACTACGTTTTTCGAAACCTAAATTCAGTTGCCATAGTCAAATCAACCATAGGATCATGTTTCTTTTATCATTAGTTTTTTTATCTTATACCACTCCCAACAGTTTTCCAATCAGCTCCTTGCAACCATGCCTCACTGCACATCACTTTCAGAACCACAGTTGGATAATCTCTTCTGTGCTTGTCCTTCAGCTGTGTGCAGCTGGGTGTGGCACATGGGCAGGCCATAGGTTGCAGTCCTCATTCCTGAAGATTTGCAAGCTTCTCCAGGTTTGTGGTTCCTAGCCAGGATCCACAGATCTCATGGAGGCTCACCAGAGTCCCAAAAGACAGTACTGGTTCCAAAAAGCCCTGGTAAAATATGCTTTTTTATTAATTTATTCACAGGCGCATCCCTTTGGGATGTACTTAACCTGTTGCTTATATTTTTCAGTTTTATTCCAGGATGCAGGACTGATTGCCTTTCATGATGGCTACATTCATGTATTTTCTGCCAGTAAATCATAGCTTAGATTCCGCGGACCAGAGTTTCGATTTGTGGATCTGAAATATACAACAGTAAAATAAGTTCCCTTGTCCAATGGCAGTTGAATGTCTTGGTCCACAGAGGTCCAGGCAATAAACATTTACATAACTGTCCCCATGTATCTATAATTGAAGTCCTTCATGCAGACCGAAAATAAACGCTGATTTCTCAGAAAATTCTGAAGAGACTTAAACCAAACCAAGCAAAGACTTCTTCTTGAGTACAGTTCCACCTTTAGGCCATGTATGGTGTAACTCAGCTGTTTCTGGGAGAGCTAAGTATCTTATGTAAGTTAAACTTGAAAAAGTCACTTTTGGGGCATTCATTTAACAGATCTAAATAAATCTTACCATTCTTAATTTAAGGAAAATTAACTTAATTTGAAAAATGTCATGTCATTTTGACCACTGAGCTAAAGCTATTGCAAAAACAACAAAAAGGTATTGCAAAATCCCCCAAAAATCTTAAATAAGCATATCTGAGCTAAACAGGATTGTCGCACTATATATATATTTGTCTGTGATATAGTGTTGTTAGAACAAGGTCTGTAAAATTCAGAGATTGTTATATTTTTGAAGGACACATTTTCATAAACATAATTTTAGCAAGCGCCCCTTTCACCTCCCGATTCCATAGACTGTAGATTATTGGGTTCATTACTGGTGAAACAACTGCATATACCAGAGATGCCACCTTGTCTTTTTCACCAGTGACATTTAGGGCTGGGCGTACATAGGTATAGATAATGCCTCCATAGAACAAAGTAACCACCAAGAGATGAGAGGAACAAGTTGAAAAGGCCTTCCTTTTGTTGGCAGCTGAGCGGATCTTCAAAACGGAGGAGAGGATGTAAATATAGGAAATGATAATGAGTAGAGAGCAAAATATGCCATAAAACACATCAGCTACAAATATCACAATGTCATTAATGAGGGTGTCAGAGGAGGAAACTTTGAGGATTGGTGGTATTTCACAAAAAAAGTGGTCCAGTGCAATCTTCTCATAGAATGTTAGCCTTGTGATTAGGGTGGTGTGGGCAATGGAGCAAACCATACCAGAAAACCACATAGCAATCACTGTAGTGATTCAGAACTTCATATTCATGATGTTTGTATAGCGAAGAGGGATACAGATGGCCACATTCCTATCAAAAGCCATAAGTGCTAAAACAAGAAGCTCTGTACCCAGAAATGACGACAGAAGAAAAAGCTGAGTAATGCAGCTTGAGTAGGAAATGGACTTTGTTTTTGACAGCAAGGTCTCCAGCATCTTGGGGATTATGGAGGAGGTGCAGCAGATGTCCAAGGTGGCAAGGTTCCCTAGGAAAAAGTACATGGGCGTACGCAGATGAGCATCTGCACATATGACAGTTATTATCAAAAGGTTACCCAGGAGGGCCATCAAATAGATCAGCAGGAGCAAGGTGAAAAATGAGGACTGCAGCTGTGGGTGATCGGAGAAGCCAAGCAGGAAGAATTTGGATGCAAGGGTTTGATTCAGTGCTCTGCTTGTCACGTAGTGCATTATCTGGAACTCTGAAATATTAACATAATGGTTATTTTAAGCTATTGGTAAAGGAGGAAATCTATACTGTTCATAATCCTCTTTCTTGCAAATGTCATGGCAGATCAGCAATTCGCTGCCTGATTGTCCTCAATCAGAAAGTCAGTATCTCTTATTAAAGTACCAGAACCTTCAATAATTATTTACTTGTCAACTTTAGAGCCATGGTTGCCTGGTTTGAAGCATCCTTACACCTGTGCTTGTTGAAATGTGGGTTATTGATTAATGAACTAAGGGTCAGATGTCAGACATGATTTTGTGTCGCAAAGTGCAAAAATCACTGTTGGCAACCACAGAATGGCCATGTACAAAGTACCATCCCTACTTTACGAGTTGGTATACTGATACTGACTCCCAAAGTAGGGATTAGGACTTGCAATTAAGAAGTGGATGTTCCACTTGGGTCCCTTCCTAATTGCGACTCGCAGGCCTATTTATGATTGTTTTGTGACTGTGAATGCAGTCGCAAAACAATCACAGTTATAACCAATTTCTTGTTGGTGTTAACCCATTCTCAAATGAAAAGAGGTCCCCATTGGACCCCTTCCCCTTTGTAAATGGTACAAAAACTGTTTTGTGGAGCAGGCAGTGGTCCCATGGAGCACTACGTACACTAAAAAATGATAAGACACCTTTTCCCTTAAATTTTTTTACATGAAGCCCATTTTCCTTCAAGAGCTGCAACATGGAAAATGGGCTGCATTTTACAAACAAAAACTGCTTTATTGAAACACAAGTCACAGATATGGCGGTGTGCTCACCCTAAGAGGTCACCATCCTTGTGAGAGCATCCATTCCCAAATGGGTCTCAAATTTCAGCCTGTCTCATAAATATTAGTGAGGCAAATCCCTTGCGATCCATTTGGGAACCACAAACAGTGTGGGACAGTTAGAAATGGGGTCTTTGGTTGGCAGTCAGGTTACACCCTGTCCAAGCAAGGACCCTCACTCTAGTCAGGGTAAAGGAGAATAACCCTCAGTTAACCCCCGCTAACCCCCTTGGTAGGTTGGCAAGAGCAGGTAGGCTTAACTTCAGAAGCAATGTGTAAAGTATTTGTTCCCACACACACACAGTAACTCAGTGAAAACACTACAAAATGACACAACACAGGTTTAGAAAAATAAATATTATTTATCTAAACAAAACAAGACCAAAACAACAAAAATCCAACATACAGAAGTCAAGTTATGACATTAAAAAGCAAAAGAGTTTTAATTCCTTTAGAAAACAGTGAGAACGTTGTTAGGGTATAAAAGTACCTGGGTAGCATCAAAATAAAGCTGCACGAGTGAGTGTGCATCAGAAAAGGCCAGAAATGCGTTTGAAAGCCTACGTCGTTCCTGCTCCAGTCGAGTCAGTGTGCATTGTTTCTTCTCTCCCACAAGAGAGCGATGCGTCAATCCAGACGGGTACCTCAGGTCCGGGCAGGCTTTGCATTGATTTTCAGCAACCAATGATGTTGCATCGAAATCCAGTCGTACAGTGTCAAGAAACTGAACTGAGTGGGGGGTTGTGTCGTTAACAGCAGTCGCTGCAGGTGTTGTGCGTCGTTTCTCCAGTCATGTTGCGTCAATCTCTCAGCCGCTATGCAGGTGGAGTGTCAATTTTAGCTGCGAGGCTAGTGGCGCATGTTTTTTCAGCCGCAAAGCGGGTGGTGCGTCGAAAATTTGCCCGCACAGCGGTATTTGCATGGATTTCTGTCCTTTTCCACCTGCTGCACCTTTCATGGGCCCAGAGACAGGTTAGGCACGGCTTGGTAGGCAGGACTCTCAGCAGAAAGTCCAAGTGCTGGCAGAGAGAAGTCTTTGTTGTCCCTGAGACTTTAACAATAGGAGGCACGCTCAGTTCAAGTCCTTGGAGCTTCTTCACTACTGGGAAGTCACACAAAAGTCAGTCTTTGTCCTCTCTCAGGTAGAAGTAGCTACTGCAGGCCAATCCAGCAAAGCACAGTCACAGGCAAAGGGGCACTACTCCTCCTCTAGCTTCTCCAGCTCTTCTCCTTGGCAGAGGTTCCTCTTGATTCCAGAAGTAATCTGATTTTCAGGGTGTTTGGGTGCTCTTATTATACCCTTTTCTTCCTTTGAAGTAGGCCTACTTCAAAGAGAAGTCTCTGTTGTTTTCAAGATCCTGCTTTGCCCAGGCCAGGCCCCAGGCACACAGCAGGGGGTTGGAGATTGCACTGTGTGAGGGCAGGCACAGCCCTTTCAGGTGTAAGTGACCACTCCTTCCCTTCCCTCAGCCCAGATGGCCCATCAGGATATGCAGGCTACACCCAGCTCTCTTTGTGTCACTGTCTAGAGGAGAGGTGCAAACAGCCCAACTGTCAAACTGACCCAGACAAGGAATTCACAAACAAGCAGAGTCACAGAATGGTTTAAGCAAGAAAATGCCTACTTTCTAAAAGTGGCATTTTCAAACATACAATCTAAAAACCAACTTCACTAAAAGATGTATTTTTAAATTGTGAGTTCAGAGACCCCAAATTCCATATGTCTATCTGCTCCCAAAGGGAATCTCAGCATTAATCATATTTAAAGGCAGCCCCCATGTTAACCTATGAGAGAGATAGGCTTTGCAACTGTGAAAAACTAATTTGGTAGTATTTCACTGTCTGGACATGTAAAGCACATAAGTACATGTCCCACCTTTAACATACACTGGACCCTGCCCATGGGGCTACCTAGGGCCTACCATAGGGGTGCCTTACATGGATAAAAAGGGAAGGTTTAGGCCTGGCAAGTGGGACATTTGCCAAGTCGAATTGGCAATTTAAAACTGCACTCACTGACACTGCAGTGGCAGGTCTGAGCCAGATTTACAGGGCTACTAATGTGGGTGGACCAACAACCAGTGCTGCAGGCCCACTAGTAGCATCTGATTTACATGCCCTGGATACCTCTATTGTACTTTATTAGGGACTTACTGATAAATCAAATATGCCAATCATGGATAGCCAATGTACACATTCAATTTATACAGGGAATACTTACATTTTAGCACTGGTCAGCAGTGGTAAAAGTGTCCAGAGCAAACAGAAACAGTAAAAACAGAGTGCAGCACACAGAAACAACCTGGGAAGTAGAGGCAAAAAGTTAGGGGAGACCATGCCAATGATGCCAAGTCTAACTAGTACCCATTTGGGAATCGCAAACAGTGTGGTTAACACTGTTGTACATTTTGTTGTACGACTCACAATTTGTGATTCGCAAACAAACTGCAAATTGCAAGTCACAAAACATAAGGTCATATATCTGCCCCTAAAACATGGCCCTGGGAATATATATTGTCCCCAAGTACAAGTTGTGCACCAATTAATCATTCAAGGCAGCACAGGCACCTAAAACCATGGTTTAGTGGTGGTAATTGCTTGGGCTAAAAAGTATTCAAACAGCAATAGCTCACATACTTAATTCTCACGTATTTCACACATAGATGTAAATTGGGTGCTATGAACCAGAAAAGACCAGGTTGAATAATTTACATACATGACCATTTTACAGTGCAAGTTAAACCTAGCTATAATTGGAAAATGCAAAATATGTGCGCACCAGTAACATGTGTTACTCCTACAAGTGTTGTTTTGCATTTCTATTTATACCAGTGTAAGTGTAAACAGCAGTGACAAACTGTGCATCTTTTGTGTTCAACACTTCCCAAGATGAACAGATTTGTAATAGAAATTAGCACATATAGGGCCAGATGTAAGACCATTTTTAGCAGTCGCAAACACAAATTTGTCCCATCTGCTACCTCTAGAACAGCCTCTGGCGTGTATGAAACTTATATTGCGAGTCAGTAACCTATCATTGATTCGCAAAATAGAGTTTGTGAGTCGCTATTAGGAAGGGGTGTGTCAAGGGCGTCTTTTCCTAATAGCGAGCCGTAGGGGCATGTACAATTGTTTTGCGACCAGAATGAGGTCACAAATCAATAGTGGTTTGCCACCTACTTCAAGTAGGTGGTAAGCCAGTCGAAAATGTGCAGGGGTCCCCAGGGGACACCCTTCCCTTTGTGAATGGTAGCAAAAATGTTTTTAGGAGCAGGCAGTGGTCCCACAGAGCACTACCTACCCTTAAGAAATGAAAAAAAAACATTTAATTTTATTTTTCCGATATGCATCCTGTTTTCCTTTAAGGAAAACGGGCTGCATTTAAAAAAAGTTGCTTTATAAAAGCAAACACAGACATGGTGGTCTGCTACCCACATAAGTCCATCATCCATGTGTTAATGCCTATTCCCAATGGGTTGCAAGTTGTGACCTGCCTAATGAATTCAAGTGTGACTCCATTGGGAATAGTTAAATGTGCTTTTGACACATTAGTCCCTTTCCATCGCAAAAGGAAATGGTCGTAAAATTTGGCCCATGGACCCCATCATCTGTGTAATACAGAAGCAAGTACAATCTCCTCTCATCTACTAGTGAAGTTTATACTATGTTACTGTTCTGCATCACACCCTGAGGTCAAGTTAGGTCCATTTATGAACATGTCTGAATAGCTCATTTGTCAGGAGTTTTCCTGTATAGTATGTGACAAGGTTCAGATCTCAAAGAGAGTTTAAGGATATTCCAGAGTTGCAAACTGTGTACTTCCAAAGACATTCAACAGATAATTAGCAATTAATTAGGCCATAAAAGGTGCTAATACAAGCAAAGATCTGGAGCAGGGCCAGTTAGACCACGATCTGTAAGGACTGGAACCAGGAGAACCAGATTTAGAAAACCAGTACCAGGCTCACCAGAACTAGTTGAACGAAGGCCAGCAGGACCAAAGCAACCCAGTAAAAAGTACTTGGAATAGGATTAGGAGAAGGACCAACACCAGAAGACATAGAAGTACCTATTAGAGAATGAAATTCATGAGAAAGAGGGCACCTATGTTATTCTAGTCCAAGTGTATTTGCATATCCCTTTGTATACTGTGAGAAAACTGGGCTGATTGCAGAGGCCCCTTAGCTTTTTGCCCCCATTTTTAACTTTTTGCTGGTGTTTTCCTGACTCTGATGGTGCCCTGAGTAATATTAACCAGTCCCAGGGCATGTGTTCTGTGCAGAATGAGTATGCATATTAGGCTAATTATAATTGGCTATGTCAACCCACCTATAAGTCGCTAGTCTATGGTAGTGCATGAAGGTTTAAGGACCCTAGCATAGGTGGTGCACCCATAGGTGCACTGCTGAGGTGTCTAAGGTCACTTTAAAGGCAGGCTTGCCTTGTTGGTTGCTTTTAAATCCAAGTTACCTGTAAGTTTGACTTCCAAAGTCTTGAACTACCTTATTTTTACATATGTCACCCCTAAGGTGTGCCCTAGGTGCCACCAGGATTGGGTGCAGTCTAACTATAGGCAGGGACCTCATAAAATATGTTTCATAAGCCTTGGTGAGATAAAATAGCCAAATTCGTAGTGAAAAGTCTCAATAGACTAAAATAGGGAAACTTTATTTTAATTAATAAAGTCTGCAAAGGAGCTAGATATGACAAGTTTGGTCTCAAACTGATTGTTATAATAAACGCAACAACTCACCATTGTTCGATTTAATCTACCTAGTTCAGGGAAAGAGTTTAGAACTCTTCCTAAAAGTTACAATTTTCAGTTCCGTAGTGCCCTTCTCTGATTGGCCAGCCTCTGGCAGCCTGGCCAGGCTGCTTGATGAGCTGTGAAGTGGCCTGGGCTGAACACAAAGGAAGTGCCAGGGGGAGAAGATCTGCCTCAGCAGATGGTGAAACAGGATAAGGGGAGAGTAGCCAAACTGGTCTTCAAAGGAGGGAAGGACATTTAGAGCATCTCAGAGATTAGGAGAGGGCAGGAGAGGGGTGTGTTAAGGATTTTAAGCGGGTGGGCTCAGCCAGACCTAACCTCCAAAATTCAGTTTCTGCCATTTTGGATTTTTTAGGAATGTTGCTCCCTGGGATTGATTTTTATCACACTTCCCAGTAAGTGGTCATCCAAGAGGGTAGTGGCCTACCTGTAATTGGACAGTTCCTCCCCCATGCTTTTCACCCCAGGCGCAAGGATAAATTTGGCAGAGCTGCACCCATACCTCCGATCCCACAAGGAACAACATCAGAAGAAGAAGGACTGCCCTGCTGAACCCATAGATCTGCAACTGGACACTGCACTCTGAAGGACTGCACCAGCTGCACACTTGAGCTTCACCACTCAAAGGACTTTGCCTGTCTTCAACTGGTTTAGGAAGGGACTCCCTGCTTGCTACAGGTAATAAATAGATAGCCAGAGTCCCCTGCATCAAAACCTGAAGGAACTGACCAGCTGGCCAGTGTCTTGTGGTAAGTTTTAGATTTCAACCAGATGCATTCTGGGAAGTGGAGTCCTAACCCTCAAGGAGGAACTCAGAGCTTCTGGAACCTTGGGGTGAGCTGTGGGCTCCTAAAGGACCTTGAAATACCTTCTGGAAGAAGATCCAGAAGTTTGGAGAACTTTTGAAACAAAAAGCTCCATAAAGAGACTGACCCACCGTGGTGAGTGAAGCCAGCTTACTTCAACTGCGACCTGGCCTGACTTGCAGGTTCGTCCTGCTGAAAAGCCCTGGAGCTCCACACTTCCAGAATTTCACGGTGGCTCCTAGAAAGATGATCCAATGACCTTGCATCGAAATCGGACTAGATGAGGAGGGTTGACCCCTTTAAAAAAAAAAAAAAGTGACAAAGTCCAAATGTAAATGGTTGACTGGGACTTCCCATGCAGCGTATCCAAGGAGGGCTCCAGGGCTGTCATCAAGATTCAGCTTTGGCCCGGACAAAGATTTACATCCTAAAAATCATCTAAGTCTGAACATAGAATTTGTCACCGAGGTCTCCTGCAACGCATATCCGAAGAGGGCTCCAGGGAGGTCGGATCCGATTGGTGACTTTGTCCCACTGAAGAAAATCTTCAAGATAAAGAATAAGGTGGTCATTCAGGGCAGTGGTGGCGGTCTTCACCGCCAATGGCTTGCGGTGAAGACCACCAGATTATGAGTGTGGCAGTTTGGCCTCTGCCAAACCCCCACTTACCAGTTCCTACTGCCAGCATCTCCGACCCAGTGGTCCACCCGATACCGCTGGCAGTATCAAGAGTCCCCTTTCTTCCAGGGATTTTGTAGCAATAGCACTTGGTGGAAAGGCTACCGGCACCAGGAATTTGCATTCCTGTCACTGGCAGATGACACCCCCTACCATCTACCAAAGAGCCCCCCACCCCCTTCCCTTTTAACATCCCCAACCCTCACCTCCCCAAACCCCCAATAATCCCCCACCCCCACTCCCAGTAGAGAACACCCCCACACAATCCCCATACTTACCCCCAACCCTGATCCCCATACTTACCCCCAATCCCAATCACTGTACTTACCCCCCCACACATACAGGCACACACCCACACGCACCCACAGACATGCACACCCTGCACTCACTCGCTTGCACTCACAACACCCTTACACTCCTGCGTGCACACACACACATCACCCCCAAATCCATATACACCTAGACGCTCACACGCCCAACACCCTCACTCACACACACGTTCAGTACATTCACCCCTATTGACACGCATACATACTCCATCCCCCACCCCCTCCTTTTCTGAACATACATACACACACAACCCCCACCCCATCTACATGCATGCACATACGCACCCCAATCAAGCATTAACATTCACTCACACATGTATCACCATCACCACATTTGCACACACATGCACAAACACTCACCTCCCACCCCCATTCATTACACGCAAACACACACTCACACACATCCATTCATACTCCCCACCCCCTCCCCTTGCGGAGGACACTTACCTCATCCGATGAGGTACTCCTCCCGCCGCTTGCAGCTCCCCACCATCAGGACATCGCCAGGCCGTATTGCAGGTTGTAATATGGTAGGCAGTGTCCTACTGGAGGGGCAGGGCTGATGGTGGCACTGCCCCTGTGCCTCCCACCGCCAGCATGGATACTGGAGGATTTCCACCCAAATTGTGGCAGAAATCCTTCAGTACATGTAATATGGCGGTCTTCTGGCACCCACGAATTCGGCGGCCTAAGGAAAAGACAACCAAAGTCGGAATGACCACCTAAGTCCGAAGGTAAACGTTTCACCGAGGCCTCCTACTTGTTGTAGCAGAGCAGGACTACATCCCAGTTTGCCTCAAACTTTGACTTTGCCCTGGTTTAGTGTAACCAGGTGATTAGATTGGCGCTTTTAGTTTCTATGTGCTAGAAAAGATGAATTCTTTGAAAATTCACACCTCCAGCTCCCCTTATTCGATTTTAATCATTTTGGTGTCTTTGTAAAGATAAAAATTTAGGCCCTCATTCTGACCCTGGTGGACAGTGTTAAAGCGGTGGCCAACCCGCCAACAGGCTGGCGGACGAAAAATATGAATTCTGACCCTGGCGGGAACCGGCAACACAGGCCGCCGCTTTAACACTCCGACCGCCACGGCGGTACAAACAAACAGCGTGGCGGTCACCGCCAACAGGCAGGCGGCAGACAATGTACCACCCACCCTATCATGACCCACCAATCCGCCACCTTTTCCGGGGCAGGAGCCCCGCCGATAAAAACACGGCGGAAACAGACATCTCCAATGGAAAACGCTTACCTCGACACACTCCACGTGGAATCGGAACAGCATGGAACCCGAACTCCACATCCTCCCAGCCATTGCCTTCCTGCTGTTCTTCCAGGATCACGAACCACGCCGCAGACGACAACGGTGAGTACTGCACCTACGACACAGGGGAGGGGGGAGGAGGAAAGGTTACGGGCACACACATACGCAACACACCCACCCCCACCCTCACCCCCACCGAAATACCTACACACTTATGTAGATAAAAAAGTCAGAGTGACACCCCCAACCCCCACCAAACAAAGACAAAAGCCAATGCATGTAAAAGTAGAACCATATTATTGCAACAATAAAGTATAGCGACCTTAGCAATATATGAAGAATGAATACACATCTAGAACTCCATCCATACAAGCAGCAAAAGTCCGGCCCAGTCAATCAAAGTCCCAAGGTCCGTGGGCCAATGTGCAGCAACACATGGGCAAAGCCCACACACGAGATCCAGTCCATTGGAGAGAACACTGCTGGGGCATCACTAAAATAAAATGACAGGCACCTCAGGGAGAAGGGAAGGGGGGGCACCTCAGCCACATGAGTCCACGACGCCTCCATGCCCACTGTGCCATCCTGGGGAGTGCAAAGCCACAGTCTCACAAGTCTCTACAGTGGGTGGATTGCCCACTGTGCCATCCTGGGGAGTGCAAAGCCACAGTCTCACAAGTCTCTACAGTGGGTGGGTTGCCCACTGTGCCATCCTGGGGAGTGCAAAGCCACAGTCCATCAGGTGGATTACAGAGACCACTGGTCATGGAGGAGGCATGGTGGGCAGAGTGCGTCATGAAGGCCTGCCCGACACAGAAACCAGGACTGCCAATGGGCCAGCGGTGCTTGACAGGAAGGGCCCAGCGGAGCGGTGCCTGAGATGAAGGGCCCAGCGGAGCAGTGCTTGAGATGAAGGGCCCAGCGGAGCGGTGCTTGAGATGAAGGGCCTAGCGGAGCGGTGCTTGACAGGAAGGGCCCAGCGGAGCGGTGCTTGAGATGAAGGGCCCAGCGGAGCAGTGCTTGAGATGAAGGGCCCAGCGGAGCGGTGCCTGAGATGAAGGGCCCAGCGGAGCGGTGCTTGACAGGAAGGGCCCAGCGGAGCGGTGCTTGACAGGAAGGGCCCAGCGGAGCGGTGCTTGACAGGAAGGGCCCAGCGGAGCGGTGCTTGAGATGAAGGGCCCAGCGGAGCGGTGCTTGAGATGAAGGGCCCAGCGGAGCGGTGCTTGACAGGAAGGGCCCAGCGGAGCGGTGCTTGAGATGAAGGGCCCAGCGGAGCGGTGCTTGACAGGAAGGGCCCAGCGGAGCGGTGCTTGACAGGAAGGGCCCAGCGGAGCGGTGCTTGAGATGAAGGGCCCAGTGGAGCGGTGCTTGAGATGAAGGGCCCAGCGGAGCGGTGCTTGAGATGAAGGGCCCAGCGGAGCGGTGCTTGACAGGAAGGGCCCAGCGGAGCGGTGCTTGACAGGAAGGGCCCTGTTCAGCGGTTCTGCTCACGGCGGGGCCCTGTTCAGCAGTGCTCCTCACGGCGGGGCCCTGTTCAGTTGTGCTTCTCACGGCGGGGCCCTGTTCAGCGGTTCTGCTCACGGCGGGGCCCTGTTCAGCGGTTCTGCTCACGGCGGGGCCCTGTTCAGCGGTGCTCCTCACGGCGGGGCCCTGTTCAGCGGTTCTGCTCACGGCGGGGCCCGGTTCAGCGGTTCTGCTCACGGCGGGCCCTGTTCAGCGGTTCTGCTCACGGCGGGGCCCTGTTCAGCGGTTCTGCTCACGGCGGGGCCCTGTTCAGCGGTTCTGCTCACGGCGGGGCCCTGTTCAGCGGTGCCTGTCTTCTGTTTCCAGTGAACCACACCTGGCCAATATTTGCAGCTCACTCTGCATCTGACCTTTCCGTTGCGGGGCCCTCCTGTGATGGAGTCCTGGGGCCCTGGCTCTCCTTCGATGCCCCCGGAATGGGGCTGGTGGGGCCCTCATGGCCAGGTCGGCTGCTCCCTGCCCTTTGCTCCTTGCTGCCCTTGCCCTCCTTGACAGACTGTCCGTGGCCCTTGGCTCCCTTACCCGATGTGGCAGGTGACGGTGCAAGGCTACCCTCCTTGGGGGCAGGCGTATCAGGCCTGTCGCTCCTGCCCTTCAGTTTCTTGGTCCTCTTCCCAGGGGGGGGGCTGGCTGTGCCTTTGCTGCTGGACGATGTCCCAGCCCAAGGAAAGGGCGGACTCCAAAAACCAGGCACGACGTTCTTTGGAGTTGCTGGGCTGGTGGTGGCTGAGGTGTTTGTGGAACTCTTATGGGATGGAGGGGGTGGGTCAGGTGAGGAAAAGAGGTCCACTTTGGAGAGGAAAATTTTCTTGGGAGCCATGGGAAGGGTGGCTGGAGTGGGTATGGGAGTGGAGGAAGAGGATGTGGTTGTAGGAGAGTCAAGTGTGCTGTCTTTGGGTGCAGGTGCTTGGGCAGGAGGCTGAGGTGAGGTGGATGGCTGTTGTTTGGGTGCCTGCCTGCGTTTGTGTGGTTGGGAAGCGGGGGTGACAGACACACTGGGAGAGGACATAGGGGACATGTACATGGCAGTGGAGGTGGTGACTGCACGTGTGCGGACTGGTGTGGAGGGTGTGCTGGTGATGGGTGCAATGGCTGATGGTGGTGTGCTTGCAGGTGTGTGTGGAGACGTCACAGGGAGGGAGGAGGGAGACGAGGAGGTGGGGGACACAGAGGAGGTAGTGGCTGTTGGCATGTCTGCATCTGGATGTTGCTTGGGGGAATGCTTGTGTCTCCTGTGGTGCTTATGTCTGGATGAGCTGCCCTTGGGTGTTGAGGTGTGTGCAGGCTGGTCTGTAGGTGTGGATGGGATAGGCAGAGGAACAGGGGAGTGGGACTGGGTGGAGGGAGTCAGAAGAGGGAGGCTGGAGACAGGGACAATGGCTGCCGTCAGTGCTGAGGCCAGAGCGTTGAACCTATATATATATGGTACATTATGAAACCTCTATTAGTTAATGAACTACAGAGGTCTGTGTGTAACCAGAGGGCCACATAATTAAATCTTGATTGGTGCAGTGGAGAATAGTGACTTGAGTACTTTTAGTGTTACAAGGCACATCCTGTGACAGAAAGCACTCTGAATATGTAAGTCATTACACACAGTATAAAATAGACTGCTACAAAATGTACAAAACGTATGATCATAAAATGGTGCTTCCAAAATATAGATTTTAGTAACTGCCCCTTCAACACCTTCTCAGGGGTAGTAAACACTATGTAATAAAATTACAATTAAAATCATGTACTTCACAGTTCAGTTGTTCACTCTTTTCACTACCAATAAATCATTTTCATCGCCAAGCTTCCAGTGATTCAACCAATTATAGCCAGTATGGCTTCCAAGCATCCATTACATTTGTAAATTATATATATTTGCTTAAGTCGCTTAGTATATCTGCATTTCTTTCAGGTAAAGCAGGCACTCTGGCAAAAACGCTTGTTTAGACGTCTGGCCCTTCCCCGGTTTCACTTAACATGAGATTCCATTATTTTTCCAAAACAAAGACGTTTTGGATTTGAGACAGAAGTGAGGCTGCAAAATGTGCATCCCCCCTTCCGATGACTACACGGCCCCCCTTGGGGTCACGACCCATTTATTGAAGACCTTTGGCAAAGACATACTGGCTGACAAGAAAAAGATGGTAGTCAGCCACATTGTCAAAAAACAACACACAAGGAGGCATGAACAGCAAAGAACACATGCAGGGCTATGGCAAAAGAATACTGGCTAACTACACAAAATGGCCACTGGCCACATAGTCAAACAACAAACAAGGGGTCAAGGGCAACAAAGAATACATATAAACCTATAGCAAAAACACACTGGCTGACTGCACGAAATAGCTGACAGCCACATGGTCAAACAACAACAATCAAGGAGGCATGGATAACAAAGAACACATGCATGCCTATGGCAAAAGCACATTGGCTCACTACACAAAATAGATACCCTCCACATGGTCAAGCAACAAGAAGCAAGGAAGCATTGACAAGAAAGAACACATGCTGGTGTATGGCGAAAACACACTGGCTGACCTTAGAAAGTGGATGCAGGCTACATGTCGTGGAGAACAAAGACAGAATGGTGGCCTAAAGCAAACACACACTCCTACCTCTGGGCTGTGCCGAGCGTACCCTTGGGGTGACCTATATATTAGTTTGGGCCTGGCAAAAGCTTTATTTTGCCAAGTTGAAATGGCAGTTTATCACTGCACACACACGGGCTGCAATGGAAGGCCTGAGGCATGTTTTAAAATAATATTTAGGTAGGTGGCACAATCAGTGCTGCAAGGCCACTAGTAGCATTTAATGAACAGTCCCTTGGTACAGGCAGTGCCACTTTACTAAGGACTTACAAGTAACTTAAATGTCAATTGAGTATACGCCAATCTTACCAGGAGAGAGCACAAGCACTTTAGCACTGGTTATCAGTGGTAAAGTGTGCATAGTCTCAACGCTTCCAAAATGAAGTCAGCAAAATAAGAGGTCTGATGGCAAAGAGTTAGAGGAAAAATCACACAAAGGATGGTAGGTTTACTTTCATGTAATCCACAATTTTAATAATTCCTACATACTATTAACTCTACTTAATGATTTTTCCTCATCAGAACAGTTAGGAAGGAGGCAAAAGAGAGACACCCACAGCACTCATTCATTTGAGGCATCTTTAATTATGTAGAAAAGGAAAAATAAATTCTACAGGAGGCAGATTGCACCTTCTACACTGTCAACTCCTTTTACAAAGATATGCATAATTCCATCCACAAAACCAATGTATGCTTGGAAGGAAAATATTGACAAATTGCCAGGTGATTTTACTGGCTATGTAATGCTGTAGCTAAAACAGCAGCCAAAGTGGCTACATAAAGTGGCCTGTGGCATCTAGGCAGAGTTCTCACAAATACCTTATGCAGTCCTAGGCATGAGCCCTATATAAGTAATGCTATATGTTCCTAGACTGGCCTTAGCACCTTCTCTGACTCTGTATTTATTACCTCACTGAATTATGATTCTAGCCTTGGGCCTATATTATCAATGACACCCTCTGAATTTGTGAGCAGAGCTCTGTATTCTTCTCATGAGTGCAAGATATGATTCTAGGTTAAGATACTGAGCCTCCTCAATGGTACACTGTGGCCTGGTCCCCTTCTCATTGACTACTCTGGTCAGTTCTGCACATTCACTGGCACTGTTTAGTCACTAGCACATATCTTTAGAGCATGTCAGTAACTTTTCAGAGGGACTCTCCCACTGAGCTTGAGGTTTCCCTATGTTTGGTGTATGTGACATGATGACTCTGGCTAAACCCAATATGTGGTTTTACCCAAGGTGACTCAATCCAATCCCTAAGGTCTTAGCTTCCTGCAAAGGATTTCAATAATAGTATATATCCTCTAATGAGAATGTCAATATATTCATACACCATACCTTACAGGACCATGTGCATAGGAACGTCAGTTTCATGTCAAACAGAGATTTCAGCTGTTTTCAGCAGTTGAATTATCTGGGTGAAAGAAAAGTAAATTGTAGTGATCAAATGGATCTCATACTTTTGATGGAGTTGGTTGGTAACTGATGTTACCAGTCTCATAGGAATAAAGAGGCCACTTGTAATGGAGGGCTTAGAAGCAGCAAAAGTCTGGCAAGTAGCACTATCCTAAAAGCAAGTAATTATCTTTCATGTAGGCACCACAATGTAAAAATTAACCATCTTTTTGTATTTTGTAATCTGACTGAGGTCAGTTGACCTGTACAACTATATGGAACACTTGCCTCTAATAGTGATTACATATTAAGGTGGTTATTTAAGACCCATCTAGTAATAAACCAGGTGCAATAAAGCCCCTGCAAAATGGCATTGCTCCTGATAACTGCTCATGCAGACATGAGCAAGAGGACAGTTGCCATAAATCTTTCAGTAGGCACTTGTGCTAAAGAAGGGGCAACATGTTTTTCCCTACTTAACCATTGGTACTTCTGCCTCAATGACTCTGTAATGTGTTTCTAAACACACAGTCAGTAAAACCAGCACACAGCACATTTATAACGTTAGCACTGAAAACGTAGGTTATCTGTAGTGAGGACCACAACCTCTGAGTGTTGGAGCGAGGATGGCAGAGTCAATTAATTAAACATTTTCTACTGAAACATTCTTCCTACATAAGCAAACTGGCATTACTGAACAATGGTCAAAATCTTTCTATATCTGACAAATAGTGTGGATTTGGCCATATGTGAACATTACGATCCACTTCTACATCACTCTCTTGTGTTTCTTGTATGATTGGTATGTAGCACACCAAAGAATGACAACAAACTATGTCATTACGTGAGGCTTTGAGAATAGACTCACATTTATACAATTAACAGCTTTGTAAATGCAAACTGCATAATTAGAGTACATTTAAAAGCATATTTAAGAGTTTGGGTCAAAAACATCCCTGCATATTACCGTTTGAGTACGGTGTCCAATTCTGTTTGTACCTAGTTCTGAAGTAGACTGCATGAAGGAATTGTTTGTAAAACAGGTTTTGCTACCATTTTAATGCACAGTGTCCCTATTACTGCCTTACTTTGCCTATGCAAGTTCCTCCTTGAAGTACCAAGAGAAAATTGTGAATGCAAACACTCTGCCACTGAGCAAAATGTATGCTAAGATTCTGATTTTAAAACTAGACGCAAACATAAATTGCCTGAGATTATATCAATTATTGTTTTCAATTTTTGTATTCATTGCTTAAATTAGGCCTGTTAGACCTGTTAGGCCTGTGTGAAATTCAGTTTGTGAAACATACATTACATAAAATGTGTAAAATTTTCAGTTTGCATAAACAATTTGCACATTTAGCATGATCTTTTTTCTCCTGTGACAGGAAATGTTCTATTTAAGTCTCTGTCCGGTTGGCATCTCATGTGACATTTTTGTTATGAGACATACAGTTGTGAAAAACAAGTATTTGAGATATAGCACAATGGATTTCACTTAAAATACCATAAATCATATTGTACATAGCAATTTGCCTTTCTCATGAAAATTGATGTGGCTTACTCATTCTTTATCATCAGTAAATATTACTTAACAATCCACCATACAACAAATTCAGAGAAAAAACAACATAGCATGTAAAGGGCATCCACTTTTCCACAAATAACATCCAAATGCAAAGGTACTCATATATGTTTTCAGCTTAACTGTGAACACGCTTAACAATAAAAGGTATACTGCTTCCTAAAGTACAGGGATAGTTGATATGCTTTAACCATGCTCACAAATTAAACTGTAAAGCAAAGTGAGATCTTAAACAGTAAATTCCTCATGTGTTCGAAATTTTTAAAAAAACAACATTGATGTAATTGTGCATTCCTATGCTTTTCAAAGAAACTGGCCACCAAAAAATGAAATCCAATATCAGTAGTTTCATTTGATTATTTTTTGCTTCTAAAGCAATGTTACATACAATTAACAGGGCCATTGTACTAAGATATGTTTTCTGATGGCTATGCTCCTTCTAAATCACTACCCTCTTTGTTGCTAGATGGGATCCAATTACTGGTGTGTTTAATATGCTAAGTGTGTTTAAAGCTGCAGTACCACTTCCTGTCACACAGGTCCGCACAAGCCAATTTTTACAAAAGTTATAAAATTTGGCACAAAAAGTCATTTCCAACCATTTAGAAACCTTTACCTTGTGGGGGCTTGGTTTCAGGTCCCCGCAATGCAATCAAGTGCCCACACCGTGAGTGAGTTATCATACTTAACCCCCCAAACGATAGCAACATAACCCCCCCACACACGCCCACACGTATATACTGTCCAGACAAAGGAGGAATGCCAAACAATGAAGAAAACACTACTAATAATTCAGCAATACCAAAAACTAAAATTGTCAGGTACATACATTTTACAACACACATCCTCCCAAGACATCAATTCAAATTAATTTCCTCATCAAAAATAAAATGCACATACTGCTAAAAAATTTGGCACAAAAAGTCATTTCCAACCATTTAGAAACCTTTACCTTGTGGGGGCTTGGTTTCAGGTCCCCGCAATGCAATCAAGTGCCCACACCGTGAGTGAGTTATCATACTTAACCCCCCAAACGATAGCAACATAACCCCCCCACACACGCCCACACGTATATACTGTCCAGACAAAGGAGGAATGCCAAACAATGAAGAAAACACTACTAATAATTCAGCAATACCAAAAACTAAAATTGTCAGGTACATACATTTTACAACACACATCCTCCCAAGACATCAATTCAAATTAATTTCCTCATCAAAAATAAAATGCACATACTGCTAAAAAAGTGAAATACAATAAAAAACACATTTTGTATGACTAAATCAAATGCCATCCCTGGCCTAAATCATAGATGTTTTAAAACAACATACTGTAGAAACAGTTATTTTATATATAAAGTGACTAGTACTGACTAGATGGCCTGTGGACAGACTAGGCAGTAAGCATACTTAACTGTACAACCTTTTTCCCTTTTAAAAGCTAATAGATTCAATACAAAAATAAAATGCCCCTACTTAAACTCCAGGTCACCCACCATAACCATAATCAAATAAAAAAATAAAATAATAAAGTACAAATATATACCGGTGTAGGCCCTCTATCTAACAACACCCTTATCCAATAGTTTTATAACTTCCAGTCCAAATCCACATCCAAATCAACAGTGACAAGGAGATGGGCAAAGCAGTGGGAGGAGCCTTTCAGACAGAAAGAGTAAGTTGAAGTCCCTCTGCATTTCCTTCCTGTTGAAAAATTAATAATGATAATAAGAAATGTTTTTTGCACTAAAGAACAACCTGAACCATCTGTCTGGGTGGAGTAATGACTTTAAAATGTATTTTCAACTTCTACTTCTCGTGTAGAAATTCTATTTGAGAAGCAGGCACAGCTGTCATGATCATTGGCATTACAAACTGGCACCAGGAGGCTCTGTGGCAAATGGCAAATCGCGCTCGCACTCCTAAGCACCTGCTGCAGGAGTCTCATATTGCGCCACGTGACGATTGACAGAGTTTGGCAGTCTGCATTACATGTGTAACATGGAGTTACCAAATTCCGCTAAGTCCACAAGCAGAATTAGATTTTCTATCTGGGCATATTGAATATCTGATGGCTTTATGTCACAACATTTCCAGTTCTGGCCTTGCATTTACAAATCGTTTTCACATGTTTTAGTCTAATTTGTTCGATTGAAGTGAACCAGAATTAGTCAATCCAAAATGCATTGATTTGCTGCATAGCCTTTTGGTAGTCATGTATCTGCCACTGGTATATTCCCATGGTTTTATGATTAACAACAAGTAGAAGCAGTAGAAGAATAAATAGATGCACCTAGCTTTGCAACGGTTCTAGTTGTCTTTGTCATTAGACACCTCTGCAGGCACGCCTAAAGGAGCAGGGCCATTTGGAGAGCACAAGACAGCTACATAAAGGGCTTCCTAGTAGTTGCTATGCCTTGACCCATGGTGGTATGGCATTGCATTCTGTGCCATGTCTGTCAAAATAATTTGGAAACATCCAATTATTTGCGGCATTTAGGCCTATGCCACTTTTAGCAGTAAGATTTAATGAATGTACACTGCTTTGAAAAAGTTTCAGCTTTCGAAAGGAGTCATATAGATGGTAGTGTCCCTTGCAGGCCTCTATCCATGTGGTCTCAGCCGACCACAGAGGGCTGTAAATGTCCTCCTGCCTACTGATTATTAATTAGGCATGCCTCTTTGCAACCATCTGCAATTCAGTATTTTGTGAACCAACCAAATAGTACATAGGTTGGTTTTCAAAATACTATTTAATTCTCAAAACATCTGTTCCTAATTTGCTACCACCTTTTCCAAATTTAATAATAATATATCAGGACCCTAACTTGCATAAAGAGATGGATTTCAATTGTGTTCACTCCTTGCTTGCTGTTATATCTGGTGGCTAGTGCCTTCTGAAATATACATAAGGGACAAATAACAAAGTGTAAGCTGTTTAGAGAGCAGCTGGGAAAATAGTGACATGCTATTTTCATTGCTACTGGCCAAGTTGTGCATCATTTCTGCTAGTAAATGTGAAACCAAGTAAATAATTACATTTCTTTGCTATTTGCATGGCTACTGATCAATCAGTATGTGTTGCTGGCGGTTTTTCCAGCAGCTGGGTAATGTGAAGTTTTTTGGCTGTTTGCTTGACCACTGATCAAGCAGTACATAATGTAATGTTGGTTTGCTATTTGCAATTTGCATGGATTCTGATCAAAAAGTGTATTTGCTATGTGCATGGATTCTTCACAAATAGTACACAACCACTGCTGGTAAATAGGTCCATAAACCTAAATTCAGTTGCCATAGTCAAACCAACCATATGATCATGTTTCTTTTATCATTAGTTTTTTTTAATCTTACACCACAGTTTTCCAATCAGCTCCTTGCAGTCATGCCTCACTGCACATCACTTTCAGAAGTGTGCATGAGGTCCTGCACCACCCACCACATGTGGGTAATCTCTTCTGTGCTTGTCCTTCGGCTGTGTGCAGCTGGGTGTGGCACATGGGCAGGCCATAGGTTGCAAGCTTCTCCAGGTTTGTGGTTCCTAGCCAGGATCCACAGATCTCATGGAGGCTCACCAGAGTCCCAAAAGACAGTACCGGTTCCAAAAAGCCCTGGTAAAATATGCTTTTTTATTCATTTATTCACAGGCGCATCCCTTTGGGATGTACTTAACCTGTTGCTTATATTTTTCAGTTTTATTCCAGGATGCAGGACTGATTGCCTTTCAAGATGGCTACATTCATGTATTTTCTGCCACTATGATTTAGCTTAGATTCCGCGGACCAGAGTTTCGATTTGTGGATCTGAAATATACAACAGTAAAATAAGTTTCCTTGTCCAATGACAGTTGAATGTCTTGGTCCACAGAGGTCCAGGCAATAAACATTTACATAACTGTTCCCATGTATCTATAATTGAAGTCCTTCATGTAGACTGAAAATAAATGCTGATTTCTCAGAAAATTCTGAAGAGACTTAAACCAAACCAAGCAAAGACTTCTTCTTGAGTACAGTTCTACCTTTAGGCCATGTATGGTGTAACCCAGCTGTTTCTGGAAGAGCTAAGTATCTTATGTAAGTTAAACTTAAAAAAGTAACTTTTTTGGCATTCACTTAACAGATCTAAATAAATCTTACCATGCTTAATTTCAGGAAAATTAACTTAATTTGAAAAATGTCATGTCATTTTGACCACTGAGCTAAAGCCATTGCAAAAACAACAAAAAGGTATTGCAAAATCCCCCAAAAATCTTAAATAAGCATATCTGAGCTAAACAGGATTGTCGCACTATATATATTTGTCTGTGATATAGTGTTGTTAGAACAAGGTCTGTAAAACTCAGAGATTGTTATATTTTTGAAGGACACATTTTCATAAACACAATTTTAGCAAGAGCCCCTTTCACCTCCCTATTCCTTAGACTGTAGATTATTGGGTTCATTACTGGTGAAACAACTGCATATACCAGAGATGCCACCTTGTCTTTTTCACCAGTGACATTTAGGGCTGGGCGTACATAGGTATAGATAATGCCTCCATAAAACAAAGTAACCACCAAGAGATGAGAGGAACAAGGTGAAAAACCTTCCTTTTGTTGGCAGCTGAGCGGATCTTCAAAACGGAGGAGAGGATGTAAATATAGGAAATGATAATGAGTAGAAAGCAAAACATGCCATAAAACACATCAGCTACAAATATCACATTGTCATTAATGAGGGTGTCAGAGGAGGAAACTTTGAGGATTGGTGGTACACAAAAAAAGTGGTCCAGTGCAATCTTCTCATAGAATGGTAGCCTTGTGATTAGGGTGGTGTGGGCAATGGAGCAAACCATACCAGAAAACCACATGGCAATCACTGTAGTGATGCAGAACTTCATATTCATGATATTTGTATAGCGAAGAGAGATACAGATGGCAACATACCTATCAAAAGCCATAAGTGCTAAAACAAGAAGCTCTGTACCCAGAAATGACGACAGAAGAAAAAGCTGAGTAATGCAGCTTGAGTAGGAAATGGACTTTGTTTTTGACAGCAAGGTCTCCAGCATCTTGGGGATTATGGAGGAGGGACAGCAGATGTCCAAGTTGGCAAGGTTCCCTAGGAAAAAGTACATGGGTGTAAGCAGATGAGCATCTGCACATATGACAGTTATTATCAAAAGGTTACCCAGGAGGGCCATCAAATAGATCAGCAGGAGCAAGGTGAAAAATGTGGACTGCAGCTGTGGGTGATCGGAGAAGACAAGCAGGAAGAATTCGGATGCAAGGGTTTGATTCAGTGCTCTGCTTGTCACGTGGAACTCTGAAATATTAACATAATGGTTATTTTAAGCTATTGATAAAGGAGGAAATCTATACTGTTCATAATACTCTTTCTTGCAAATTTCATGGCAGATCAGCAATTTGCTGCATGATTGTCCTCAATCAGAAAGTCAGTATCTCTTATTAAAGTACCAGAACCTTCAATAATTATTTAATTGTCAGCTTTAGAGTCATGGTTGCCTGGTTTGAAGCATCCTTACACCTGTGCTTGTTGAAATGTAGGTTATTGATTAATGAACTAAGGGTCAGATGTAAGACATGATTTTGTGTCGCAAAGTGCAAAAATCACTGTTGACAACCACAAAATGGCCATGTACAAAGTACCATCCCTACTTTACGAGTTGGTATACTGATACTGACTCCCAAAGTAGGGATTAGGACTTGCAATTAGGAAGTGGATGTTCCACTTGGGTCCCTTCCTAATTGCGACTCGCAGGCCTATTTATGATTGTTTTGTGACTGTGAATGCAGTCGCTAAACAATCACAGTTATAACCAATTTCTTGTTGGTGTTAACCCATTCTCAAATGAAAAGAGGTCACCATGGTACCCCTTCCCCTTTGTAAATGGTACCAAAAATGTTTTGTGGAGCAGGCAGTGGTCCCACGGAGCACTGCGTACACAAAAAAATGATAAGACACCTTTTCACTTTCATTTTTTAAATGAAGCCCATTTTCCTTCAAGGGCTGCAACATGGAAAATGGGCTGCATTTCACAAACAAAAACTGCTTTATTGAAACACAAGTCACAGATATGGCGGTCTGCTCACCCTAAGAGGTCACCATCCTTGTGATAGCATACATTCCCAAATGGGTCTCAAATTTCAACCTGTCTCATAAATATTAGTGAGGCAAATCCCTTGCGATCCATTTGGGAACCACAAACAGTGTGGGACAGTTAGAAATGGGGTCTTTGGTTGGCAGTCAGGTTACACCCTGTCCAAGCAAGGACCCTCACTCTAGTCAGGGTAAAGGAGAATAACCCTCAGTTAACCCCCGCTCACCCCCTTGGTAGCTTGGCAATAGCAGGTAGGCTTAACTTCAGAAGCAATGTGTAAAGTATTTGTACCCACACACACAGTAACTCAGTGAAAACCCTACAAAATGACACAACACATGTTTAGAGATATATTTATCTAAACAAAACAAGACCAAAATGGTAAAAATCTGAAATACACAAGTCAAGATATTAGTTTTAAAAAGAATAAGAGTCGTAATCCTTAGAAAACAGTGAGAATGCTGATATTGCACAAAAAGACCTGGGTAGCATCAAAATAAAGCCGCATGGGCGAGTGTGTGTAGAAAAAGGCCAGCGATGCATCGATTTCTCTCCCGCAAGCAAGACCGTGCATCGTTCCTCCTCCGGTCAGGTCAGCGCATGTAATTTTTTCTCTCTCACAAGGGAGCAATGCGTCGACCCAAGGCAGCCACCTCCGGTCTGGGCAGCCTTTGTGTTGATTTTCCGCGCCCAGCGATGTTACGTTGAAATCTGGTTGCACGGTTTTAAAAAACTGCGCTGCATGGGGGCTTGCGTCGTTAACAGCAGCTGCTGCGGGTGTTGCGGGTCATTTCTCCACCTGCGTTGTGTCAATCTCTGAGCCCCAATGCAGGTGTTGCATTGATTTTAGCAGCAAGGCCAGCAGCGTATTGTTTATCAGCTGCGAGGCGGGTGGTGCATCAAAAGTTTCCACACACAGGTTTGCATTGATTTTCGTCCTTTACCACCATCTGCACCTTTCAAGGACGCAGGGACAGGTTAGAGCACCACTTGGCAGGCAGGACTCTGAGCAGAAAGCCCAAATGTTGGCAGAGAGAAGAGTTTGTTGTCCCTGAGACTTCAACAACAGGAGGCAAGCTCAGTTCAAGCCCTTGGAGATTCTCCACCAGTGGAAAGTCACACAAAAGTCAGTCTTTGTCCTCTCTCAGGCAGAAGCACAGTCACAGGCAAAGGGGCAGTAATCCTCCTTCAGCTTCTTCAGCTCTTCTCCAGGACAGAGGTTCCTCTTGGTTCTAGAAGTAATCTGATTTTCAGGAGGGTTGGGTGCTCTTCTTATACCCCTTTCTGCCTTTGAAGTAGGCCTACTTCAAAGAGAAGTCTCTGTTGTTTTCAAGATCCTGCTTTGCCCAGGCCAGGCCCTAGACACACAGCAGGGGTTTAGAGATTGCACTGTGTGAGAGCGGGCACAGCCTTTTCAGGTATAAATGACCACTCCTCCCCTTCCCTCAGCCGAGATGGCCCATCAGGATATGCAGGCTACACCACAGTTCCCTTTGTGTCACCATCTAGAGGAGAGCCCAACCGTCAAACTGACCCAGACAGGGAATCTACAAACAAGCACACAATCTAAAAAACAACTTCACTAAAATAAGTATTTTTAAATTGTGAGTTCAGAGACCCCAAATTCCAAATGTCTGATTGCTCCCAATGTGAAACTGACCTTTAATAACATTTAAAGGCAGACCCCATGTTAACCTATGAGAGGGATAGGCCTTACAACAGTGAAAACCGAATTTGGCAGTATTTCACTTCCAGGACATGTAAAGCACGTAAGTACATGTCCCACCTTTAACATACACTCCACCCTTCCCATGGGGCTATCTAGGGCCTATCTTAGGGCTACATTACATGTATAAAAAGGGAATGTTTAGGCTTGGCAAGTGGGTGCACTTGCCAAGTCGAATTGGCAGTTTAAAACTACACTCACAGACACTGCAGATTCAGGGCAACTAATGTGGGTGGTACAACCAGTGCTGTAGGCCCACTAGTAGCATTTGATTTACAGGCCCTGGGCACCTCTAGTGCACTTCACTAGGGACTTACTAATATATAAAATATGCCAATAATGGATAAGCCAATGTACACTTATAATATATACAAGGAACACTTACACTTTAGTACTGGTCAGCAGTGGTAAAGTGTCCAGAGCAAACAAAACAGCAAAAACAGAGTCGAGCACACAGAACAACCTGGGAAGTAGAGGCAAAAAGTTAGGGGAGCCAATGCCAATGATGCCAAGTCTAACAAATCCAAATGAGATTCTTGAATTCAATGAACGTGGCCTGCAAGAGCTCGGGATTCACTTACAGAGGGAACGTGTGCTAGTCCCAGCCTTGTACCAAAAATGTGTGGAAGCTTTCCTCGCACGCACACACACACACATGTACACAGTGCTTCTCACAGTTCCAGTTATATGGAGCCTACCTCCCACACATACACCATGTATATCTACAAGTAGAACTGTCTATCAATTGCACAGATAGCCCCTCTCTCACACAAAACTCTCAATCACACACATACGCAATGACACCCACACATGCTGCCTCTAACACACTTGGTGTACACCTGTGAGTAATATTCTCACACATTCTCATACATATGCACACAACCTCTCTCTCGCACGCACGCAGTCTCTCTCACACACTGAGGTATTCCTATAATTTAAATAGCAACACTTTATCTCACATACCCGACCACACAGCTCCCTCAAATACAGGAGGAGGCACACCGATGTCGCACATTGTCACACTGGCTGCACCCGCTTTCTCACACATGGACTTCACCTCTTTCACGCAAACGGGTTAATATATATTACCTACTGGCAGCCCTTGTTTATATAGGAAAAGCATTTTTTGACTTGTCTATATCGTTGGCATCATTTGATTAATCTTCACTAAATGTGTGCCAATGACTCTTGTTGTGGACAGAAAGTTTCAGGGTGATCCATCAAGCAGAGGCCGAGAAAAAATGGGGGTAAAAAAAAGTTGCATTTCACATTTTAATTTCCATGGGATCTTTGAACAATGCTACAGCCCGAACCACTGCATGGAATTACAGTAAATTTGGCAGAAAACTAGCTTTCAGAATGCAGATTATGCCTTTACTTATTTTGTGTAAATCCATCCAACTTTGACTATAGTTTATAATTTTCACTGTAATCAAGGATTATACAATACAAAGCATTGTATTTTAATCTTTTGTAAGCATTGATTGCTGCATGCTTGGTGGTCCAGTCACTGCTGAAGCACTTAATGTCAATAAGGGTGATTATGTACATCAGAGTTCAATTTAGACTAAGGACTGAGTTACTTCATGCTGAATTTGTTGCAGCACAACATGTGTTAATTGATGTCTATCATTTTTAGATCGGCAAACTAAAAGCATTCTTGGGGATAACATGATGATAGGCAGCATTTTCTTGTGTTCACTGTTGTGCTGGCAGACTTTGACAGATGGACCAAGCCTGAGGTGGCAGACCTCCTGCGTGAAGCCTTTACAAAGGCTGACTGCTCAAGCTCTTTGGGCTATTTTGCAACAGGTAATTAACATAATCTGCAGCAGCATCATCACATCTCCCTGCTCAACAGGAATATTAAGATACTGGCCAGCATACTGGTAACCCGCCTCAAACAAATCCTCCCCTCCCAGATACATCACACACAGGTGAGGTTTGCCCCAAGCCACTCGTCACACAACCAGCTCCGAACACTAGCTCACATGATCTGGATCCAGCTGACCTGCTGGAGGAGGCCTTGGCATTGTCACTGCATGTCAAGAAGGTCTTTGTTTGGATGCTCTGGAAATTCAGCTTAGGCCTAGGCGAGGAGTTCATCTTCAGGGGATACTGACTTTATGACATTCCCTCACCCTAGGTTAACTGCAGTGGCTTTCTTTCTCACCCTTTCGCACTTTGCTGGGGTACCCGCCAGAGTTCTCCTCTTTTCCCCCTACTAATCATCCTTGGTGGCATCCTTGCACCAGTCAGACCAGATCATGGGCATACCCACACCTGGGGGACCCTCAATACTCTGAAGTTCAGCATTTTTAAGATCCTCTAGGGCTGGCACTGAACTATTACCCCACTGGTGATGCACTCATGCACTCTCTGACATCGTCCATTCATTACTGGAATGCCCCGCAATCTACCCCTTTTAGATTGCAGTGGTGTCCACACTATGCAAATTTATGGATGCACCTGCACTATCTTGGGCCCATCGGTCCTTTTCCATGACCTGGCAGACCTCCCCCCAACTAACTCGCACCATGCTTGCCAACTACTCACCACTACCCTCTTCTTATATGGTCCCTTTCCCTGCAGGAGAACTGGCCCTCCAATTCCCTTGGTTACCATTTGCCCCCACCTCTTATACATTGTCCCCTCTTGCCATGCTTCCCTCCCACCCTCAGACTCCCACTTCTCTTCTTTCTCTGTCTCATTCCTATTTGTCTTCACTTTCCTTCTCTTTCTTTCTCTTACTTCCTGATGACTGTTCCCCTTCTATCTCTCCCCTGAACTAGACCATCAATATATGGTTAGATCTGTTGGTGACCGCACTTCTCTATAACATGTTGTATTTTAAAATCCTAATGAGGTGAAAAAGAACCTTTTTCATAGATGTACCATATCTGGCAGGCACATCAAATGAATCTGTATATCTACATTTTTGGGTGTTTTAAAGCCCAATTAAAAGTATAGCACCTAAAAAACACAAGCAGTACAGATATTCAAGTGAAAATGCTGAAGTAACAAAGTATCCATTTGGGAACCACAAACAGTGTGGGACAGTTAGAAATGGGGTCTTTGGTTGGCAGTCAGGTTACACCCTGTCCAAGCAAGGACCCTCACTCTAGTCAGGGTAAAGGAGAATAACCCTCAGTTAACCCCCGCTCACCCCCTTGGTAGCTTGGCAATAGCAGGTAGGCTTAACTTCAGAAGCAATGTGTAAAGTATTTGTACCCACACACACAGTAACTCAGTGAAAACCCTACAAAATGACACAACACATGTTTAGAGATATATTTATCTAAACAAAACAAGACCAAAATGGTAAAAATCTGAAATACACAAGTCAAGATATTAGTTTTAAAAAGAATAAGAGTCGTAATCCTTAGAAAACAGTGAGAATGCTGATATTGCACAAAAAGACCTGGGTAGCATCAAAATAAAGCCGCATGGGCGAGTGTGTGTAGAAAAAGGCCAGCGATGCATCAATTTCTCTCCCGCAAGCAAGACCGTGCATCGTTCCTCCTCCGGTCAGGTCAGCGCATGTAATTTTTTCTCTCTCACAAGGGAGCAATGCGTCGACCCAAGGCAGGCACCTCCGGTCTGGGCAGCCTTTGTGTTGATTTTCCGCGCCCAGCGATGTTACGTTGAAATCTGGTTGCACGGTTTTAAAAAACTGCGCTGCATGGGGGCTTGCGTCGTTAACAGCAGCTGCTGCGGGTGTTGCGGGTCATTTCTCCACCTGCGTTGTGTCAATCTCTGAGCCCCAATGCAGGTGTTGCATTGATTTTAGCAGCAAGGCCAGCAGCGTATTGTTTATCAGCTGCGAGGCGGGTGGTGCATCAAAAGTTTCCACACACAGGTTTGCATTGATTTTCGTCCTTTACCACCATCTGCACCTTTCAAGGACGCATGGACAGGTTAGAGCACCACTTGGCAGGCAGGACTCTCAGCAGAAAGCCCAAATGTTGGCAGAGAGAAGACTTTGTTGTCCCTGAGACTTCAACAACAGGAGGCAAGCTCAGTTCAAGCCCTTGGAGATTCTCCACCAGTGGAAAGTCACACAAAAGTCAGTCTTTGTCCTCTCTCAGGCAGAAGCACAGTCACAGGCAAAGGGGCAGTAATCCTCCTTCAGCTTCTTCAGCTCTTCTCCAGGACAGAGGTTCCTCTTGGTTCTAGAAGTAATCTGATTTTCAGGAGGGTTGGGTGCTCTTCTTATACCCCTTTCTGCCTTTGAAGTAGGCCTACTTCAAAGAGAAGTCTCTGTTGTTTTCAAGATCCTGCTTTGCCCAGGCCAGGCCCTAGACACACAGCAGGGGTTTAGAGATTGCACTGTGTGAGAGCGGGCACAGCCTTTTCAGGTATAAATGACCACTCCTCCCCTTCCCTCAGCCGAGATGGCCCATCAGGATATGCAGGCTACACCCCAGTTCCCTTTGTGTCACCATCTAGAGGAGAGCCCAACCGTCAAACTGACCCAGACAGGGAATCTACAAACAAGCACACAATCTAAAAAACAACTTCACTAAAATAAGTATTTTTAAATTGTGAGTTCAGAGACCCCAAATTCCAAATGTCTGATTGCTCCCAATGTGAAACTGACCTTTAATAACATTTAAAGGCAGACCCCATGTTAACCTATGAGAGGGATAGGCCTTACAACAGTGAAAACCGAATTTGGCAGTATTTCACTTCCAGGACATGTAAAGCACGTAAGTACATGTCCCACCTTTAACATACACTCCACCCTTCCCATGGGGCTATCTAGGGCCTATCTTAGGGCTACATTACATGTATAAAAAGGGAATGTTTAGGCTTGGCAAGTGGGTGCACTTGCCAAGTCGAATTGGCAGTTTAAAACTACAATCACAGACACTGCAGATTCAGGGCAACTAATGTGGGTGGTACAACCAGTGCTGTAGGCCCACTAGTAGCATTTGATTTACAGGCCCTGGGCACCTTTAGTGCACTTCACTAGGGACTTACTAATATATAAAATATGCCAATAATGGATAAGCCAATGTACACTTATAATATATACAAGGAACACTTACACTTTAGTACTGGTCAGCAGTGGTAAAGTGTCCAGAGCAAACAAAACAGCAAAAACAGAGTCGAGCACACAGAACAACCTGGGAAGTAGAGGCAAAAAGTTAGGGGAGCCAATGCCAATGATGCCAAGTCTAACAAATCCAAATGAGATTCTTGAATTCAATGAACGTGGCCTGCAAGAGCTCGGGATTCACTTACAGAGGGAACGTGTGCTAGTCCTAGCCTTGTACCAAAAATGTGTGGAAGCTTTCCTCGCACGCACACACACACACATGTACACAGTGCTTCTCACAGTTCCAGTTATATGGAGCCTACCTCCCACACATACACCATGTATATCTACAAGTAGAACTGTCTATCAATTGCACAGATAGCCCCTCTCTCACACAAAACTCTCAATCACACACATACGCAATGACACCCACACATGCTGCCTCTAACACACTTGGTGTACACCTGTGAGTAATATTCTCACACATTCTCATACATATGCACACAACCTCTCTCTCGCACGCACGCAGTCTCTCTCACACACTGAGGTATTCCTATAATTTAAATAGCAACACTTTATCTCACATACCCGACCACACAGCTCCCTCAAATACAGGAGGAGGCACACCGATGTCGCACATTGTCACACTGGCTGCACCCGCTTTCTCACACATGGACTTCACCTCTTTCAAGTAAACGGGTTAATATATATTACCTACTGGCAGCCCTTGTTTATATAGGAAAAGCATTTTTTGACTTGTCTATATCGTTGGCATCATTTGATTAATCTTCACTAAATGTGTGCCAATGACTCTTGTTGTGGACAGAAAGTTTCAGGGTGATCCATCAAGCAGAGGCCGAGAAAAAATGGGGGTAAAAAAAAGTTGCATTTCACATGTTAATTTCCATGGGATCTTTGAACAATGCTACAGCCCGAACCACTGCATGGAATTACAGTAAATTTAGCAGAAAACTAGCTTTCAGAATGCAGATTATGCCTTTACTTATTTTGTGTAAATCCATCCAACTTTGACTATAGTTTATAATTTTCACTGTAATCAAGGATTATACAATACAAAGCATTGTATTTTAATCTTTTGTAAGCATTGATTGCTGCATGCTTGGTGGTCCAGTCACTGCTGAAGCACTTAATGTCAATAAGGATGATTATGTACATCAGAGTTCAATTTAGACTAAGGACTGAGTTACTTCATGCTGAATTTGTTGCAGCACAACATGTGTTAATTGATGTCTATCATTTTTAGATTGGCAAACTAAAAGCATTCTTGGGGATAACATGATGATAGGCAGCATTTTCTTGTGTTCACTGTTGTGCTGGCAGACTTTGACAGATGGACCAAGCCTGAGGTGGCAGACCTCCTGCGTGAAGCCTTCACAAAGGCTGACTGCTCAAGATCTTTGGGCTATTTTGCAACAGGTAATTAACATAATCTGCAGCAGCATCATCACATCTCCCTGCTCAACAGGAATATTAAGATACTGGCCAGCATACTGGTAACCCGCCTCAAACAAATCCTCCCCTCCCAGATACATCACACACAGGTGAGGTTTGCCCCAAGCCACTCGTCACACAACCAGCTCCGAACACTAGCTCACATGATCTGGATCCAGCTGACCTGCTGGAGGAGGCCTTGGCATTGTCACTGCATGTCAAGAAGGTCTTTGTTTGGATGCTCTGGAAATTCAGCTTAGGCCTAGGCGAGGAGTTCATCTTCAGGGGATACTGACTTTATGACATTCCCTCACCCTAGGTTAACTGCAGTGGCTTTCTTTCTCACCCTTTCGCACTTTGCTGGGGTACCCGCCAGAGTTCTCCTCTTTTCCCCCTACTAATCATCCTTGGTGGCATCCTTGCACCAGTCAGACCAGATCATGGGCATACCCACACCTGGGGGACCCTCAATACTCTGAAGTTCAGCATTTTTAAGATCCTCTAGGGCTGGCACTGAACTATTACCCCACTGGTGATGCACTCATGCACTCTCTGACATCGTCCATTCATTACTGGAATGCCCCGCAATCTACCCCTTTTAGATTGCAGTGGTGTCCACACTATGCAAATTTATGGATGCACCTGCACTATCTTGGGCCCATCGGTCCTTTTCCATGACCTGGCAGACCTCCCCCCAACTAACTCGCACCATGCTTGCCAACTACTCACCACTGCCCTCTTCTTATATGGTCCCTTTCCCTGCAGGAGAACTGGCCCTCCAATTACCTTGGTTACCATTTGCCCCAACCTCTTATACATTGTCCCCTCTTGCCATGCTTCCCTCCCACCCTCAGACTCCCACTTCTCTTCTTTCTCTGTCTCATTCCTATTTGTCTTCACTTTCCTTCTCTTTCTTTCTCTTACTTCCTGATGACTGTTCCCCTTCTATCTCTCCCCTGAACTAGACCATCAATATATGGTTAGATCTGTTGGTGACCGCACTTCTCTATAACATGTTGTATTTTAAAATCCTAATGAGGTGAAAAAGAACCTTTTTCATAGATGTACCATATCTGGCAGGCACATCAAATGAATCTGTATATCTACATTTTTGGGTGTTTTAAAGCCCAATTAAAAGTATAGCACCTAAAAAACACAAGCAGTACAGATATTCAAGTGAAAATGCTGAAGTAACAAAGTATCCTACAAATTGAGGCACCTTGTCATCATAATTAATTGCATGATGCAATATCACAGGCTCTGTTTTGAAAACAAACCATGGACGAGGCTGATAGGAATTTTCTTGGCACAAGAAAGTACTGCTGTATCCTACCAACGCCACTGAATTTGCTTTTTTGTGTTGGGTTCTGGTGTTCCCTGTCAATAGTGCACTAGGTAGCTTTTTTGTGTTCCTTGTGTAGCCTTGTTCTACAATTTGTCCCTGGGCTATGAAATATTTTTCAGAAGATATCAAGGCCCATATTTATACTTTTTTAGCGCCGCATTTTCGTCGCTTTTTGACGCAAAAGCGGCGCAAACTTACAAAATGCAATCGTATTTTGTAAGTTTGTGCCGCTTTTGCGTCAAAATCGGTGCAAACGCGGTGCTAAAAAAGTATAAATATGGGCCCAAGTGTGCCAAAGCTATCTCTATAGAGGATTGTAGAGTTAGAGAGACACATTTCAACACCAACAGGTCTGCTGCAATCATTGGGAGTGGTGACCAGGAAAGTCCTAACTAGAAAAATAGTCTGCCCCGTAGCCCTCACATTTAGGAAAAAGAGTGGAGCCTTTCTAGTGCTGGGTCTCACTCTAGTTGCTGAAGAGGATTAGAAATGATGAGATATGCAATACAGTAGTTTAACTAGTGGCTCCTGGTTATGGGCATGCGTATGATTAAGGAAGTTTGTGCTGTGGCACTGTGATGCAATGTACCTTGATTATGACAGGAATGAAGGGTGCTGGCCCAGTCTTAGACAGCAGGGCAGTCCTGACACACCAGGGCAGTCCTTCTGTGTCATCCAGAGGTCCAGGCATATACTGAACAGTGGGTCTGAGGGTCCTATGTCAATACCTAGTACCCTGTTTGAAGTGGGAGAAGCTTCTGGAGTTTCTGAATTGTCCTACCTCCTTGCCCTTGTCCATGTCTGTCTGTAGGTACAATAAGTTAGTGTGAAGTCCTTTATGAGTGTGTCAGTATCTATGAAGTGCAAGTGTAGTAGGTTACAGTCTGCCCCCATTAAGGTATGAGTGGCCCATCATACTAACACCCAGGCCCTCTATCCTGCAGTTTCTGGGAGGAATAGACAAAGGCTAACTGTACCTAATCATGTGATTCATGAAACAGGCTACAGGCACCAAATGGTAAGGAGAAAAACAAATGCCAATTTCTGAGAGTGGCATTTTCAGAACTGAGACCTAAATTGTGACTTTATTGTCAAAGAGAATTTTAAATTACAAGTCCTTAGGCACCAAATAAGACAGTTCTACCTGCTTCAAAAAACACGATCCCTTGAAGAATGTAGTAAGTTAATCCAATGTTATTCTATGTGAGAGGTAGGTGTCACAGTAGTGAAAAAATGAATTTGCAAGTTTTTCAGTCCCAGGACATGCAACACTTAAAAGTACATGTCCAATTCTTAAGTACATTGCACTCTGCACTGAGAGATTTTTAAGGCTTATTATAGGGGGGACATATGTCCTACACCTAGCAAGGGTTTTATATTGTCAAGTCGGGTTTGCAGTTTAAAACTGCACACAGGATGCATTGGCAGGCCTGAGACAAGTTTTAAGGGGCTATTCAAATGTGTAACACAATAAGTGCTAAGGCCCACTAGTAACAATTAATTTATCTGCACTGGCTATATGCTATACCGCTTGTACTAGGGACTTATAAGTAAAATAAAAATGCCAATTAGGAGTAAACCAATTTTAACATGTTGTAGGGAATGAGCACAGTCACTTTAGCACAGGTTAGCAGTGATAAAATGTGCATAGTCCTAGGGCCAACAAATTAAGTTCAGCAAACCAGCAAGGTAGAAGGTATAACATCTGAGGATGCCCCTATACAGAGGGCTACATATAACATACATATATACATCAGTATTCAGAATTAAGTTTAAAAAACGGCAAGGACAACAGATACATAGTGGTGGCCCCTCATTTGCAAACATAAAAAGATTTCCTCTACAGTCGGAAGGATAACACACTGCAGAGGGATCATACTGTATCCAGAGTTATGAATAAGGAATAGAGGACTTTTTTCCTTTTGGCAGTAGAAAAGGATGCCACAGCCACCCTGGCTACAGCTGGTATATTGACTCCTCAGAGGATCCACCAAAAAATGCCATGGTATATCAACGAACTAACAAGGCAGGGCAATATTCAAGCAAATAAGTAACACAGTACAATTTAAAATAAATAGCACATGTGAACATGAGTTCCTGATATCTATGTCCATAAATACCTAGGCATCCATTGGAGACAAAGACTTGCCTTTAAAATATTCCTTATGAAATGAAGTTGTCAACTGTGGATCTTGTAAAATGTGGGTGTAGTTATACATGGTATATCTGAGGTGAGCCAGCTGCAGCATAGATTATGAAATATTTAGAGCTTTTATGTGTTCTTGAGATCTATGATCTTCTTGCAAAGTCATTGTAAAATCTGTGAACAGTGAGATTCTAGCTTCTGCATGGTTAAGATCATGCTTTTGAAGAGCAAGCCTCAACACTAGTCTGGTCTAGGTGCCAGTGACCTTTATACATGCTTAGCAATATGCACAAAAATGTGTTTATACCAAGTAAGTCACTGAGGTGGATCTCTAGGAAGAACACCATGTTGCCCATGTTGGTCCATTTCAGTATACCAGTAATCCTAAAATTGTTGCATCTGGAAAATGCCACGGTCTTCATTTTATCTTTAATGACATCAAAGATTAATTTAATTTCAAGGACCTTCTTGTGTGTAGATATCCTCAAAGTCTGTGATATGGGGTCCAAGCAAGATCTCTCCTAGACGCATGTTTGTCAAGACTTTTAGACATTTAGTCCAGGCAAGATAACAAGGTGTTCATGTTCCCGTCAATCATTTTAGACTCTGTCTCATATCCTGCAGAATAACTTTAATGTTGTGGTCTTCCAGAGGCACAAAGGGTCAAGGGTAACTGCCTTTGGGGTTCCTGATCCGCATCAGCTGGAAAAGTTGGGTATGGGGTCAAATGAAAGCTGTGATCAATTTGGATCTGATTTTCCCATTGTGGCATAGAAATAGAATAGAGGCATTGAGAAGGCCAATGGGGCAACCAGAGTAACTTGTGAGGAAAACTACATTGCATATTTGTTTATATTGATAAAAGCAAGTGTTGTTCCATTTGTGAACTGTGTGCTAAGCGGTTTATGGAGACATCAAATTCCTTCATATGAATCATCAGAAGTGTTTGATGACTCATCACCAGAATTCCTTCATATGAATCCTCAGAAGTGATTGATGACTCATCATCAGCATCTGTCTGATTACTCATCACCAGTCTATGAATAGAACTGCCAAGGTGTTTTCTTTGCTTGGCTTTGAGTCTTTCTTCGCTCGCAGGTGTTCCCGGTTCAGATGGAGTTTCCTAGATTCTTTCTGGAGTCGTCATTTCAGTGCGAGGTTTCATCAGAGCTTCCCTCTCTGAACAGATTACTTCCACAGAGGCTGGAGAATTTATGAACAGTATTCTATCTCCCTCAAAAAATCAAAAACATTCCAGGAGAAATTGGTTCATGAGTAATCTACCTCTCATTCCCTTGTTTTCAACGTTCTAGAGGTTAGTGATCTTTTGGTGCATGCTGAGAAAACCGTGACACAAGACTATTTTCCAAACCAGTGTGCCGGGGAACTCCTGGACTCCCTGTTACATAGCACATACACCTTGGGACCCCCTGTATTGCAGTTTATGGTCCAGCCGTGCAATGGCCTTTTATGTTTTCCATTCCTATTCCATCAATGGTCATGGTAGCCCCTGCCTTCCATGGCCCATCATTGGGTTTGTAGTCTTCCTTTCAGTCATACTTTTTGTACCCCCTTCTCTGGCTTCCTCAACCAGACAGGTCCCAGTCCAAATGTAAAAAACACACCCTTTCAGCCGGTGGGGGGCCCATGTGTAGTCAAGCACCACCCTCCTCTCTCTACTGCAGAAGAGAGGGCAGAAAACGTGTGTTAGACCTGTCAGCCTTAGGCCTTATTTGTTGTGATTTTTTTTTTTGTAGGCCTTAGGACTACATAAACTTTACCACTGCTAACCAGTGCTAACCCACCCACATTCATTCCCCTAAGCATGTTTAAATTAATTTACGCCTGATTGGCATATTTAATTTACTTATAAGTCAAGAGTTATTTACCGTACCTCCAGGGCCCACAAATTAAATGCACCTAGTAGACCTGCAGCACATTTTGTACCACCCACATAAGTAGCCTCTTACAACCTGTCCCAAGTCTGCCACTGCAGCCTGAATGTACTCTTAGACTGCCAATTTGACATAGTAATATAACCCTTTTGCCAAGCCTTAAATTCTCATTTTATTACATATACATCATCCCTATGGCAGGCCCTAGGTAGCGTATTGGGCTGAGTGCATTGAAATTAAAAGGTTGGACATGTACATTTTACATGTTCTGGTAGTCAAAAACTCCTAACTTAGTTTTTCATTACTGTGAGGCCTACTGGTCCCATGGGATAGAATGGTTTTTATTGGGGGCAGATAAGCATTTCATGTTTCGTAGCTATGAAATTGTAATAAAAAATCCTCTTTAATGGTAAAGTCAGATTTCAAATCACAATTTTGAAAATGCTACTTTCAAAAAGTGGGAATTTTCCTTCCCTCTGTCATTGGTGTCTGCATCCTCCCCCGGGTCACATGACTGGGTGTAGTTGGCAGCAAGGACTTTGTGAATTACTCTCAGACAGTCACAAAATTGCAGGATTAAGTGTGCCTGATTGGGACATCTGGGGGCATGGAGCTGGGCACAGCCCCACTTGCAACTGACCAAGCTGTGCTCTGCATACAAAGGGCTTGTCGCGACTATATCGTCACTGCAGCCAGCTTGGAGTCAGGGCAGGGGAGTTAGGAAATTCCAAGCATTATAATGCAGCTTGGTAGTTGTGGTTTACAATCACACATCTATATACATATGCATATGCAGGTATAGTGCAAAATTAAACACACAATATTTTGGGTTGGTGCTCTGTTTGTATCAAACACCATACTGCCCGGGGTGCAAAATCACAATGGACCACAAGATCCACTCTGTACATTGAATAACAAAAGATACCACAGCACTCAATTGAAAGTCCAAGTAACATTGAAAGTCCCTAAAGTAAGGATTTGTGTTGATGATTCAATTGCACAGCTTATTGAAGAGAAAAGAGTTCTGTAATCTGAACAATAGCCAATATTCAATATATTCAATATTGGATTACAGCCGACTCAGAGTGACTTTTTTAAAGCTGTGAAATCATGTACAAATACATAACAGTCAGAATATATGAGACTACAGAGGTAAACTTCATGAGGATACGTGCAGGAGAGAAAGGAAACTTGCTAGACAATCGCTGAGACAGGAAGGACTGTGGTGACAGTGAAAGATAAAAGCTCTTGTAAAAAACTTTTTTGCAATACATAGATCCTATGGACCACGAGAAATATCTAAGATGCAAACAGTAAAAAAGAAAAAAAAAAGAGGAAAGTGAAAAAAATGTGAGGGAGAAGAAATAAAAAGGTAAATGTTGCCTACCGGATTCCATGCCCATAAAGTAAGACATGCCACCTGATTGAAGAATTCAATTGTGGAATAAGTATTTAAGTGAATGAGAGAAAATAATGTAAACTAACCTACAACCAAGTGGAGAATGGCTGTAAATACAAAGGATCCAAAGATAGTAGATCCATAGTATGATAATGTATCTAACATGAGCCAATGAGGAATCTGCTGCTAGTTGTGATGTTCGCCCAGATATATCAACGTGATAGTAGTAACATCTGAAAAGTGGCCAAATCATATCAGTATATTGTAAGTGTCAATCCTAAAGTGTATGGTCCATGAACACCATTCATTATAAGTAATGGAATTTAAACACAGTCCTTAAAGCAGTGAGCATATCCTAAATAAGGTTCTGCTGTTCAAGGTGTATGTCTGCATCCAATTACAAGAGATCCAGAAGTGCCTCTCTACCTGGATACAAATAAAATTGTCTGCATTGAGAAAAAAGAAAAAATAACTGTAAAAAAGAAGGATGGTAACAACCTACCCTACGTGTCTGCTTGTGGGCAAAATTCACTGTTATATGAAGAAACCTTGTAGTTGGAGAAGGATTCCTATCAAGGAACCGTATCTTTAAAGGAGAGTACATTTACAAAAAAATGTTACATCAAAATGACGTGTCATAATAAAGGGGCCTACCTGGAGTTTAGATCCTAAAGAAGTGGCCAAGTCCGGTGTGGTATCTCTCCTCTACAAGCGCCAATCACTGGTAAAAATACAAAGTGTTGCTCAAATGAAAATTTACCTTTAAAAACATGAGGTGTCTGGCAAAACAGGAAAAAGTTTGGTTAATTAAACATTATGGCCCGTAGAGCAGTTACAGAACCAGGGTCTGAGGACTGCCTCTAGTAGTATATTGAATTAAAGCAAGTTTTATACATTTCTCTGGGTGCAAAAAAGTCATAAAAAAACATTTCCTCCTTGGTAAAAAATGCAAGCGGTTGTCAAGGGTTCATAAATACAATTACAGATTGGGAATGCATGTGGGCTTCGACCTGGTGTGGACACAATGTGGGCCAACGAGTACGTGTCCAGATGGCCGGCTTGAGGGGCACGTGGTCACTGCTTGCGTTGTGTGTCCTGTGTCCTGACTGGCTAAGTGTACCTAACTACATATGGCATCTACCTTTCTGATGATTGTGGAATGCACACATCCCTCTGGCCATGTGTGTTATATTGGGGTGTTCTATTGGTGCCAGTGTGATATATTGTGGATCATTGTAGTGTTGTTTCCTATCTGTGTGATCTGATCTAAGTTTTCATGTTTGTGCGACTGCGACAGGTAAAATGCTTTTGTACATTTGACCCTATTTGTGGAGGTTTTGGTCAATTACAGAATTTGAGAAAGTTAAGGAGCCTGATAGGGCATGCAAAATGTCTGTGAACCAAGTAATCACGTAAGATTTATGTTAAAGGCAAAGGTGGGAGCATAGTCTTTCAACCTAAAATAGATACGTTGTCCCAAAGGAACAGAAGGATCGGATGTGTTGAACGTACATGCCAAATTACATATAGCACTTGATAGATGGAGACCAAATCGTCCCATGTGTATTCCTTTTTGTTTAATGTCGCACAAGCAAAGCTTAAATACATTAACTGGCAGTCAGCCATGTTAAGTTTGTATTACTGCTGATGAAAGTTTAGGTGATACATGCAAGTCATTCAAACTGACAACGAGTAATTGCACTCCAAAAGGAAAACATGAGGCAATATAGAGTGTAGCATATAGCAATGGATTCATTACAATGCAATATAAAATTTGTTAAAAGACACATTTGCACATTTAGCACTGTATACATATGAATTTTCCCTAAAGTAACAATCTTGCCTGTAGTGTTTCATGGATTATACCAAAAAGTCTATCAATAACGAAGACAAGCTAAGATAAACGGTATTCATGGAATATACACTTTAGGAATTACACTACTAGATACTGATATGATTTGGTCACTTTTCCAATGTTACTACTTATGCATTGATATATCTGGATAGACATAATAACCATATATTGTGACTGTTATATATATGTATGCATGATTTTACAGCCTTGAAAAAGTCACTCCGTGATGAAACACATTTCGGCTGTTATCTAATATTGAATATTTTAAAGATTGCTTGTTCCGAAGATTACATAACCCTTCTTTCTTCAATAAACCATGCAGCTTAATCATCAACACAATACTTTACTTTATGTACTTTCAATTTGAGTGCAGTGGTAGTTTTGTTGAGGAAATTCCAAGCACTTCAAGGATACCTTTCTAGAAACGTCTCCCACATCAAAAAGGTACTAGGTATAAAGAATTGCCACCCAGACCCAATCTTCAATTGTCTTTCTGGGTCTGTGGAAGGACTCTCAGAGGACTTCCTGCAGCTGAAGCCTGCTGTATACTACAAAGGACTGATCTGCTGCACCTGGAATGCCTGATTTGCTGCCTGGAGTCTACCTTGAACCCTCAGAGGCCTGTCCTGTTGCTTGAATGTCGTTTCTCCATCTGAACCCAGGACTTACAGAGTGACTCCAGGGGCTAGGTAGCTGGCCTCCTGTTTAGAGCCACAAAGACATCTCTGGTGCCCTCCATCTTTAACCCGCATCTGGACCCAAGCTGAGTGAGTCCTAACCCTTAAGTGGTAGCTTGATCCTTGGTGTTGCTGTTAAAGGTTCCCAGTTAGCCAAAGTCAAAAACTTGGAACCTTTTGTCTAAAAACTACCTGGCCAACCTGCTTGTCGGTCAGCCCAAGATGCATCACCGGTCGTCCTGACTTTGTGGCTGCGCCTGCTATGTTATTTTCCGCTCTATGAACCGGTCCTTCAACAAAGGGGTATAAAGCCTCCTTGTCAGCTACAATCTCCTGCCTCGTCCTGCTTCAACTTCCATAAAAGTGACTAAGTCTGTACATATAAATCTTCATCGCAACCCATCACTTTATCCAGCAGCTCCCAAAGATGATGCTACTTCCTTAAGTTGGAAGGTAAGCACTGACCAGGCCCAATCCACTTCACCCTTTCCCCAATGCTTTCTGACGGGGCCTGGTCTCACACAACTAGATGTCGCAAAATCCTCAAGTGGATCCCAGACGACTGCTGCAAGATAGTCACCCACACCCTAGTCAAAAGCAAGCTCGACTGTAGCAATGCACTCTACGCCGGCACCACGACAAAAAAAATCAACTTATCCAGAACGCTGCTGCCAAACTCGCCCTGAACCTCCCCGCCAGGAACACATATCCCAACGTGTGAGACTCCTCCATTGGCTCCTGGTGGAGAAGCGAATCAACTTCAAACTACTCACCAATGCCTACAAGGTCCTTCCCAACATCAGATCGGCAAACCTGAATCATTGCATCTCTTTCCATAACCCCACCAGACCCCTCCAATCTGCCCAGAAGGCATTAGCCACCATTTCACGCATCCAGAAAACCACCGCAAGGAAGTTCTTTTACCTACCTCGCAGCCAAAAGGTGGAACAACCTAACCACGCACCTCAGACAAAGCCCATCACTCACCATTTTCAGGAAGAACTTTATAAAAACTGATTGATTGACCCTTTAGCCCGCAAGCGCCGACTGACAAGATCCATCATCAAGCTATCTGTGGCCCAGCTATGTACACTGTGTACACCACCTCTGCCTTCAATATTTCCTCCACTTTTTTTTTATTGTGGGCCAGGTCCGACAGTGGCTTAGTATATCGTTTACCTACCCAATAAGAAGATTTTACTAAAGGGAACAAACAACCAATAGATTTGTAAGTAAAGATCTCATTTACTTTCTTTTGCAGTACTTCATCAATGGCCAGTCCACCCCCTACTATGAATGGGGTCTAGGGCCTTCATCAGGGCAACACAGGTACCCCTACAGATCATCCTTCATCCATGTATGTGCATTTCCAACCAAATCCTTTTGGTTATGTGTTACCATCTGTAAAGTATTCTGGGAACAGTAACGGCATGCTAAGCTGCTGTATCTTTTTGTGGTTGTGAGTTAGCCACGGAGTGTATACAGCAGTATAAAAACCTCTATATCTCTTTTTTGTGCGATATTAATATCCTTCTTCACCCAGGGTACAATGTTCTCTGTTAGCTAAACTGCACTGTGAGCAATACTATGACACTGGAACCTAGTTATACCCGACTGATGAGCCCTAAGAAGGACAAAACTGGTCTTGTGTCGCTTGTGCTCCAAGTCAGTGAGGACCTGGCTTGGTTGTTTAGGCTGGACTCATCCCACTGAAGCAGGGTCTAGACTAATTTGCATATGGCTGGGTTCAAACTGAGGTGGCATTGTGAACAAAATAACAATGAACTGAAATGTGGCCATGAGTATTTACGCATTCAAGCATTCCAGTCATCACTTTTTCATACACTTTAGTGCAATATCCTAAATGGGAGGGGTGTGTCTCGAAGTCGATCCTGTACACACTGGGCCATTGGAAATAAGCTATACCTGACTGATGAGCCCTAATAATATCAAAGCTGATTTAGGGTTTCAGGGAGGTTCAATCATTCCGCCATCGCGTTTTTAAATACTTCAGCACTATATTATGAGGCCTGCATCTATTCTGGCAGAGTCCCTTCCTACCTGTGAGCAATTACCAGCCTGAGCACAATGGTAAACTAAAAGGCTCAGTCCACATATGTGTGCAAATGCGTGCACATGTAACCAGCCTTGTGCCCCTTACTATAGCTGCACTGCAGAGGCTCCATCTTGAAAGGCAGACATTGGTGCATGGAATTACCATAAAATAACTATGAGTGAGACTCAGGTAGGCAGACTCACCCACAGTAAAGGTCTAAAATATGTGGGATCAACAGCATAAAACTGGGTGGACTAAGTGGCTGGAATTATTATTTTTTATCATCCTTTCATACAGTGTAGACACTGTTAGTAATAGATGATTTTGAAAGCTGGACAGTAACTTAACTGAGAAATCCAGAGTGTATCTGTTGTAATGTTCAGAGCAACTGAGCACGTACAGGTTGGTAGCAACTATGTGAGCACTTCAGAAAGCTTCAGCAGCTGCACTTTCTTATCAGAAGGAAGTCACAGGAGCCTTACTATGGGGACCCCAAATACTAGAGATACTGGAAATCAGTTGAAAAGTCCCATCCACTCCATTTTAAAGAAAAGCCTGTATTTAAATTGGGCAAGGGGGTTTAAAATATGTTCAAACTATTTCTGAAAGTCCTGAAACCTTTTTCTAACATTCCTTTGAGACAGGTATAGAACGTTTGTTTTCAGAAAGCTCTGGGCATTTTCTGTAAAAAATTTCCTGTTTTCCTTTCAACACTATAGAAAACGCTTCTAACTATGCCTGCTTATATTGCATCACAGCTGCAGTCTTTTGCTTGACAGTATTGTCACTTTGCTCCAGAATTCCAGTGTTCCTCTAGTGTTAGAGATTTGTCAATTGTGACTATTCAACACTTTGGGGCAGGTTAGTGTAATTGTTTTTACGCTAATGTGGCCCAATGCGCCAAATTTACAAAGTTTTGCAATGCATGCATTGCTCCACTTTGTAGCCCTTTGCAGCCCTTTGCACTACATTATGCCTGCACCAGGGATAATGTATGTAAAGTGGGCTGAAAAAATAGCATCATCTTTTTCTGCACTTTTAACGCGTGCTCAGAGCAAGCATTACAAGGAGGCACACAATTGCTTACAATGGACTTCAATGTGCTTTGCAGGATTATCATCAACATTTTTGATGCTAATCCTGGAAAGCTCCGAACTAGCATCATAAATTCTGACACTAATTCTCTAGCTACCGCCACGGTGAGCAGTATGCAGTATCTTAGATATTGCGCACACATAGAAGTGTTAGGAGGGTGCTAAATGGCACAAGAAAAATGGCGCTGCACTGGGTGCAGCACCACTTTTCTTAAATCTAGCCCTTTCTTTGTTAGCTTATTTCTGAGCCTGATCCATCATGTTTTTTGCCAATGGTATTTTCCTCCTAACAAGGATTCCTTTTCACAGGCACTGCACTCCCTCACATTCCGTTTGTGTGTAGGGTGACAAATGTTTGATGTATCAATGATTAGTCAATTTTATTGCTTACCTAAACTTCCAGTATTAACTTGCGATGTTAAGAGCTGTCATGATAAGATGTCCATCTATAAAGAGGGCACAGCATGTGGGCTTCACTATAATATCATTAGGTCTCCGTCAAACAAGACCCAATGAACAGTCGTGAGCATAAAGGTGACTTTCTGGGTTTATTGGTATTAACAATCTATCGCACACGTCACACACCTGACCTCAAACTCGCAATAAAATTGGCATATAGGACAACATCGCTGCTGTCACCTTTTCATACTGACTAAACATTTATGGAAATTGCCAATTGAAATACAAAGGGAAGTAGAGTAAACATACTAAGAGTAGTTACTTTAAAGTTATTTCAGCTATTCAAGACTGCAAAGCAGCAACATTTAATGAGCAGAAAGCATTGTATTTGGAACAAGACACTTACCTGCACATTTCCACTAAGCCTCTCCTTTCCTGATTGTGAAGGTGAGGACAGGTGCAGGGCAATGATAAATGGTTAAGTGTCTTCTCGAGACCTCAGGGGACAAGTCATCAAGAGGGTCAGAGGTTGCACCATGACACCAATGTTGGTCCCAGTGCTGTTATCAATTAGTTGGCTACTCCTTGTAATTTCTTATCATTGATTTGAAATGCCACTTGTACCTTAGGAAATCAAGGCAGTTGGTGAGTACAAAACAAATCTACTGAAATGCCACTATTGACAGTTTCATAAGCTTTGGTAAAGCAAATAAATAAATATTTACATACATAGATATAGGAACCAACTACTGCCATGTATTTCTTATGTTCTTAATTCCTGACCATTTTCATGTCTCCTTTTTGGACTTCTTCTCTGGGCTCATCCCTTTCGGCTTACACATCCTCCTCAGATATGTCATACTGAGGCTCATTGATTGTTAAATTCTCTTCTATGTATTCAAAGTCACAGGAGCAAAGTTGGAGGGAAGGAGTAAAATAACTTACAAAATTCCAAAAAATGGCCAAGTAAAAATCAGAAATCAATTTAAAACTACAAAGTCAATTTTGATGTCCAGTTAAAAAAGGGAATTTTGAACTTAACTTACATCCCCGAGAGGTACTGTAAAACACGAGTCTGGGCCCACAGTACACCAATGTAAGAAACAATTAATATTTGGGGTGGTGGGAACTACACATCTCAATCCTTATCGGGTAAACCTTCAAAGTAACTTAATGATCCTGAAATTCACTTCCTGGTAGCTATAGCACAGACCAGATATGCTTACTGTAAAGATGAGCAAGGTCACAGGTACATAAAGGTTTCTTTATTTCTTGAAGAGAAGGTGCTCAAGAACGACCTACAAGGCACAGGAGCAAATGTCAAACTGCCAGTGTAAACGTACCTACCCAAACCTACATTCTAACAACATTTCAAGCACATACATTCTGAAAACCTTGTATAATTCTCAAAGCAACATAAAACCCAACACTTACCTTAGAGCAATGTGTAAAGTATTCAAGCAGCACCAAAACCGTAATAAAATAAAAATGCAAACTAATAAAAATTCCAAATGGAATTAGAAAGAGTACAATTTAATGAAAAAATGAGACCAAAATTATAAAAATCCAATAAGGGAAGCTGAAGATATGAATGTTTAAACATTTATGTAGGAATAAGGCCAAGAACCATACTGTGCCAATGATAGTCAATGGTTGTGGTTGACTAGGACTTAGGCACGCTTTGTTGCTGACCACAATTGAGAATGGGTCGAATACAGCAACCAGGTTCCTCCTCCTCCTCAAAAAGTTTAACTTCTGACCTTATTCCTTTGAGTCCCAATCACCATAGGTCTACACTTCTAAGGCCTTACAATATCTTAGAAGAAACAATTAGAGACTCACAGGATATCAAGTAGGGGTGAGAGTAACTGTAGCATAATCATGCACCCTTATCTAAAAAATTAGCAAGATTACACTGCATTACGCTAGAAGAGTGAGTCATCCTTTAGCAGTTTATCCTTGGTGTAAAAATCCTCCCTTGTGTCCAAATTGGGAGACAGGATGCATTTTGCACTAAGAACTGGCATTACATGGAACATAATGTGAATAGCAGTTTGAGCCACTTTCGCTCACTAAATGTGCTCTTGAGGTAGAAATTCCCCTCAACTTATTACAATCGGCATTTAGAACAAGTGTCTTAGCACAAATTGAACCCTCTCATTTAAAATGGATGAGCAGATGCATTGGATGCTTAGAAAATAGCACTAGATGTAAGTACTTTAGCTGCAGATTTAAGAGCCCATAGTGCCACCTTAGGGCTGCCATAGCGAATTGTTGTTACTCTAAAGTAGCATTTTCCCCAAGCCATATTTACAAAGTGGCACAATATATGCATTGCTCCACTTTAAAAACCCGTGCAACACATTAGGCCTGCACCAGGCATAACATATGCAAGGGGTTTGTTGCCCCATTAGAGGGACAGAAAAAATGGAGCAAGGAAATCTAAGACATTTCCTTGCACCATTTTTCATTACTTTTAATGCCTGCTCAGAGCAGGTGTTAAATGGGGGCTTCAATTATTTATAATTAGCCCCTAAGTACTCTGCAGGAGTAGAGACAACATTTTGGCACTGCTCCTGCAGAGTACATCAATATTGTAAAAATAAATGACGCTATTGCCCCCTTCCCTGCACCATGGTGCACCCTATTTTAAAGTACTTAGGGCCATATGTACAAACACATTTTCCCATTGACACAGAATGGGAAAACCCCTTTGCTACATCTGGCCATTAGTGTTTCTTCTGGGAAAATAGCTTTCACCAGTTCTGATGATGAACCTTCTTTGATTTTAGCCCAGGGGCATTTTGCTATGTGTAGAATTCTAATGTGGATTTGTGCATTTATAGGCTGAGTGAAGGAGAATTCAAACTTTTTTATCTTCCCTACAATGGAGCAGGGAAACTCCTCAGAGGATTCTCTGAGGCCGCTGCAAAGGAACTTTTTGCTTTTAAAGGGTGTTTTAGTTTTTTTGGGATTTTATGCTCAGTCTAGTTCATTTGTTATGTGCTAAGATTAGTCTAGTTCATTTTTTATGTGTTAAGATTTCACATTAACCCCTTCCCCGCCATGGACATAATGGTTATGTCCGGTGGCTCGGCGCTGAGGCCCTGACCACCCGCCCCCCCCAGGTCAGGGCTGGAAGGGGAATCTCTTCTCCTTCCACCCCACCCCCTCCAATGACATCAACACTCAATCACACACTGACATCATCAGAGGGTGCCCAATGCGCTGGAAGCCATTTACTTTCCAGTGCATCGTTCAAGGAGGAGGTGAGTTTCTACTTGGGCCGGGGGGGGCGGGGGTTGCTAGAAAAGAGGCATCGGGGGAGAGGAAAGGGTTTTCTTTTCCCTTGATGTCTCTTTCAGCATTCCTGCTGCCCCAGAGGGGGCAGAATCCACTAAGACCTCAAGGATTTTTTTTTCTTTCCTTTGTTTTTATGTGTTTGGGGGTATGCCTTTAGGCAAGGGTCGTCCCCCCCACCCAAAGGGGGCAAAGAACTGTTGGGCAGCTCTGCCCATTGGCATTTTTTTTTTTAGGCCCATCTGCAGAATCCACTTAGCGCCAGGGATCTTGTATGTGTGTGTGCTTTGTGTGGGGCGTTGCCCCTTGGGCAAGGGTCACCCGCACAAAGGGGGCAATATATTCAATGCCATTTCTGCCCCCTTGGGGGCAGATCTGCCTACTATTTTTCAGGTCTATCTGCTCCTGGGTGGGGCAGAAGCTACCAAGGGACAAAGCACTGTTGGGCAGTTCTTCCCCCCTTGGGGCAGATTGGCCTATTTAGTTGGCCCATCAGACCCCAAGGGGGGCAGAATCCATTTAGCGCCCGGGATCTTGTGTGTGTGTGTGTGTTTGTGCTTTGTGTGGGGCGGTGGCACCTTGGGCAAGAGTCACCCCTAAAGGGGGCAATATATTTTATGAGATCGGCCTATTATTTTTAGACTCATCTGCCCCCAAAGATGGCACAAGCCACCAAGCCGCCATGGATTTTCTTAGTTTAGTTTTTTTGTGGGGGCGGCCCCTTTGGCAAATGATTCAGCACAGTACTGGTGGCCATGCGCAAACATGTGTACATTTTGGACTACAATAGGCACATGGGTGGTGTTGATAGAGTAGGTCAGAGGTTGGAACCTTACACTGCTGCTTGTAAGGCTTATGTTTGGTATAAGAAATTAGCGGTTCACCTGTTCCATTTGGCAACTTTTAATGCTTTTGTTGTGTTTAAGAATAGTTCTCCAGAGTCAAGGATGACATTTGTGGAATTTCAGGAGTATGTCATAGCGAGCCTTGTTGTGCTGGAACAGGCAAGAGTTCCTAGAGAAGCAGTGGTGGAGGATGTGGCAAGATTGACAGACTGTCACTTTGCTGAGCACATTCCTCCCACGTCCAAAAAATACTTTCCAGCTAAGAGATGTAGAGTTTGTACTCGAAGAGGTATCCAGAAGGAGACTAGGATGTACTGCCCTGATTGTCATTCAAAGCCTTGGCTGTCTGTGAGTCGCTGTTTGGGGAGTTACCACACACAGAAGAATTATTGGGAACTACAGTGATTGTAAACTGTTATTTATATTTTCATATGTTCAGTTTCACGGTTGCCGTTACTTTTATGTATTCAGTTAGAGCTTTTTCTGTTTGTAGTTCTGTACTTATTTCTAATTAGTTAGTGGTTTCTTTGTTGTTTAAAAACAAAATAATGTGATGGTGGTGTGCATGGAGTGGCGCTTGGCTGGCGGTCTGCATGTGGTGGCCCTTGGCTGGCAGTGTGCGTGAAGTGGCGCTTGGCTGGCGGTGTGCCTGGAGTGGCGCTTGGCTGGGGGTGTGCATTGGGTGGCGCTGGGCTGGCAGTGTGCATGGGGTGGCGCTAGGGTGGCGCTTGGCTGGGGGTGTGCATGGCTGTGTGCATGGGGTGGCACTTAGTTGGCGGTGTGCATGGGGTGGCGCTTGGCTGGCGGTAAGTGTAGAGTGGTGCCTGGCTGGCGGTGTGCGTGGAGTGGCGCTTGGCTGCCAGTGTGCGTGCAGTGGCACTTGGCTGGCAGTGCCAGCCAAATGCCAGTCCATCCACTCCTATTAGCTGGTGTGACTGCTGCATCAGGCAGAAAGTGATGGGCCCTTGAATGGCGCTGTCTGTTGATGCGAGTGTTGTAATGTGCTGGGCCTGCGGCTGGCAGCGTGAATGGTCTTGTGCATGTCATGTATGAAAGGTGTGTGAATGGACTGTAAAGCAGTTGGTGCCTTGACGCGGCTTTACAGCTCACGAGCTGTGAGTCATTGGTTCAGTTTTTTGGCCTTTCAGGTATTAACAGTGCATTTCATTTTTGTGAAATCTCCTGTTAACAAAATTTGATATACTGAACCATCGTGCCAAATCCAACCAGCATGTGTGGTATAAATGACAAAACTTGCTCCGCTGCAATCAGGCATCACAGGTCACCCGTGGCATTCTAGAAGTCTCAGGTGGGACTCCGATGATGAAGCATTCCATTAACTTGGTTGGTGGATGAGGGGTCTTTTTAACATAACTTAAGTGTGTTTCTTTTCACAGTTTAAGTGTTTGGAACATCACAGAAGGATGTGGATACATCAAAATGATCTATTACAAAACTACCTTTTTTTCCAGGGAAGGGGGGTGGCACCTGCATTTTTGGTCCCCGGTGCTGCAGTCATCTAGGGAAACCTACCAAACCCGGATATTTTTGAAAACTAGACACCTGGAGGATTCCAGGGAGGGGTGGTTGCATGGATCCCCCAACATTTTCTTACCCAGACTCCTCTGCCAACCTCAAAATGTGATTAAAAAAGCATATTTTCTTCACTTTTCTTTGTAGGTTCACTGTGCCAGCACAAATTTCCTTCCCATCCCCAATAATCCAGTTGGGTTTTTCAGTACTACACAGTGATTTAAGTTCAAATTGCAAACCTCCTTCAAAAATGATAGCATTTACATTTTGGATTTTAATTGGCTTTTTGTTGTAATTTGAACTTCATTTAATTGACATGCAAATTTTATAGAACTCGGGACAGTATAAAAAGATAGGAAGGGGAAGAACATTCCCAATCTTATAGGCGGTATGTTCTGTGATCATTTTCTATGGAGGACTATTAAGGTCTGTTATTAAACAAGCCAGATTAAGGTGGTCATTATGAACACGGCGGGAAAGACCGCCGACCACGGTGAACAGAATTCTGCCGTTGGTGGTGAATGGAAACCCACCATATAATGAACGTAAAACCCAACCCCGCCAAAAATCATTAGCCCACCACTCCCGCCATGACTCCGTGAGCGGGAATCCCGGACCTCCCCACCCCGCCACCGCCAAGCACACCGACATCCCAACCTCCAAATAATGATGCACAAATCACCTCGCAGGACGGCCATTGTAGACTGCAACCGCCAAGGGCGACAATTGGACTCAACAGCAAGAAGTGTACATATTGGATAGGCGTATCACCCACACACCTGACACACATCCAGACACCCATAACACACCCCCAGACACACCCCACAATCCCTTGCAATGAAAATAGGACGAAAGAAGACAGAGAGCACCAGAGCCAGACAGCGAACGCCAGCATACAGGACATGCATACCAACCCAAAGAAGAGCACCCCCTACCTCCGTCCCAGGGTTGACACCATTCCCCACACTCAACATGTCCCACCCAAACATCCACGATTCACCGAAGAGTTAAAGACCATGGTGGATGAGAGCTTGAAGGTGTAGCCACAAATATTCGGGCCGAGGTTCAGCACACACCCATCGCAAGAAAAATGGAGCTGTGGCAGACCATTGTGAACAAGGCCAATGCAGTGGGACACCATCCACGCACCAGGGATGACATCCGGAAGAGATGGAACGACCTGCGGGGGAAGGTCGGGGGCATGGCATCAAGGCACCACATCGCAGTGCAGAAGACTGGGGGAGGACCGCCACCAACACCACCGACTACACTGACTGGGAGGAAAAGGTACTGGCCATCCTGCACCCAGAGGGACTCACTGGACTCACTGGAGGAATGGACTTGGGTAAGTGATCTACAATTATCCCATATCCACCACACATGTAATGCATGCACCACCCTACCCCACCCACACCCACCAGGACCTACACCCTACCCAGCCATTAGCCACTACATCTAGCCCCCTGCATGACCACAAACCCACTAACAGGCCTACATCCCTCCCCCTGTGCACAGTCACTCACCCCTGCACGTACCCACAATGGCACAACACCCCCACCACAATGCAACCCCACACTGGCTCAAAATGCAATGTCAACCTCACAAAGGCACCCTGGCAGGCCACTGAAATGAGCACCAGCACAAAATAGCCCAGTCCTGTACACTCAAAGGTTCATGCAGATGTAACAGACATGTTTATGTCCCCCAACAGGCACCACCATCCATGCCACCCTCACGGACAGGACAAGGAGTGCCAATGCTACCCCTGGATACAGAGGCACCTCACAGGACACAGGTGATGGATCCCTGGACACAGATGAGCAGGCAGGCCCCTCACACAGTCCTGGACTCTCACCATGCAGCAGCCCCACCCAGGAAACCACTGTCACCCCTACCACCCAGTCAAGACCAGCAGCCCAGAGCAGGCGTACCCACACCAGTTTAACCGGGGCACAGACTGGTGGAACACAGGTACAGAGGCCAAAGTCTCCCACTCCCAACATGCAGGAAGGCGAGGGTCCCAGTACAAGTGGTAAACTATTGTAAACTAAACTGCTAGACCTGTGCAGGGGACACAGGCACAAGGGGCTAGGGCAAGTGCAAGGGTCGCAGTGGGCCAGGGGGGAGGCCACAGGATGGATGCAGCAGCCCAGGACGTGATCTCTGAGGTAATGGGGGCCTACCAACATACCCATGACAGGTTGGCACAGATTGTGCCCTCCCTGGAGCACAGTCAGAGGATGCAGCAGGAACAACACCAACAGGCCACGGAGCAATGGAAAGAGCACAATGCCATAATGGCCACCACAGCAGGAGCACTGCTGCAGCTGGTCAAACACCAGTCTGACACCCACACAGGACAGGAGGCCCCCAAAACAGCACCAGACAACCAGCATCAGATCACCCCAGCAGCAGGAGAAACATCCCAGGAACTACCCACACCGGAAAAACAAGGTCCTACCATGCCATCCCATGAAGCCAACCAGCAGGTGCCCAAATGGCCCCACAGGCCACATTATGGCACTGGAACCCCAGCTAAGAACAAGGCCCCCTCCAACAATTATCTCTGCAACAATTCACTAACTACAACCAATAAAACACTTTTCACACCAGAAATACTGTTGCCTGTGTAAAATTGTGAAGCAAGTGGAGTATGGATGCAACTGGCAGAGAACAACGTTATTGTTGAATCTGTGCATGATGTGAGTCCTGTGTGCCCATATGGTGGCAAGGAGGAAATGCGTGTATTTTCAGTCAGTACCATGGAGAAGTGGGTCATGTTTCACCTATCAGTACCAACTCCCCCCATATGACTGATCACGCTGACAGTAGTAGTCACTAACACCAATGACAGGCCTAAGTCCCACACATTTACTGGAAGTAAAGTTGTATCAGTTGGTTCCTGGAATTGACATCTTCCCCTTCCTCATAATCACCATCACTCTCCTCACCTCTCTGAGGTAGCTGATCAGGACCTATAGCACCCTACACCTCCAGGAGTGGGATAGAATGTCTCACTGCCACGTTGTGCAGCATGCAGCAGGCCACCACTATTCTACACACCTTATCAGGCCCATAGGCCAGGGAACCCCCAGAGATATGTAAGCACCTGAATCTAGCCTTCAGGAGACCTATAGTTTGCTCTATTAACCGCTCTATAGTACGTCCATGGGCCTTATTGTAATTCCTCTCTCCATTCGTCATGGGATTCCTCACTAGTGTCAGGAGCCAACGCAAGTTTGGATAGCCAGAATCACCTAGAAAATGGTGCAATTCAGAGTAGTCATTGGTATGACCCTTAGTCAGACAGGCTGTTTTCTACAATGTGTCAGTTACCAACAGGCACACAGACCTATGATCCACCCTCTGTCCTCTTGGAGTTGTTCTATCTTCTGTGGCACACTACTGTTCCTCAACACAAAGGAATCATGGACTGAACCTGGGAACATGGCATTCACATGCGAAATGTACTGGTCTGCGGTACATACCAATTGGATGTTCATCGATTGAAAGTTTTCCCTGTTTCTGTACACCTATTCACTCACTCTTCATGGGGATGATCGGTATGTGGGTGCCATCTATGGCACCTATCACATGGGGTATGTTGGCAAAGGCATAGAATTCAGACTTGATGGCAGGTAGGTCAGCACTTTGGGGAAACCTCACATAGGACTGCAGATGTAGGACAAATGCATTCAGAAATCTCGTCAGTACCATGCTGAACATTGGCTGTGAAAAACCAGCACCCATTACCACTGTCACTTGAAAAGAGCCCATGGCTAGGAAATGAAAAGCACCTGTACTTCAGATGGAATGGCATGCTGATTACGATTTCCAGGAGGTAGTGCAGGATCCAGTAATGCACAAAGGTCCTGAATAGTTGCACGTTTGAGTCTGTAAGTTATCATGATCTGACGCTCCACCATGGTCCCCATATCCAAAAGTGGTCTGTACACCGATGGTGCCCTTCCTCGCCACAAGGGTCGGTACCTACGAGGGGTTACAAAAAGGAGTGATGAAGACACATACATAGGCACACTTGTCATCATTTGTGCACTGCCTTGTTCATTGTAGTGTCTCAACAATAACTGCTACCCGTCAGATATACATGTACATCACAAGGAGGGAACAGAGTAATTCATGTGTGCTACTGTACTGGATGGACAGAGGCCTAGGTGCTTCATGTGGCTAATAGGGCCTGCATTGTGAGTAGTAATAAATACTAGATGGGTACATGATGGCAAAATGTCTTCCCACTGTAGATCTGCCGCTTTGTTGTGAAAGTGACCTCAGACCGCTGGCGGTTGACGTCAGAGCGTTAGGCGGTGTTTACCGCTGTTCGCACCCTCATTGGCTAACATGGATGCCAATGGGGAATCCTGGCATATCATGATCGCCGCCGGCAGTGACGGTGCATACCGCCACAGAACGTACGCGTGTTCGTCATCAATTGATCACTTGACTCCCTGATCTCATGCGGACAAGTATCCCACTCTGTGTACTGCTGTGGCCTGCCTCTGGCTATGGGTGTGCCTCGTGTTGCAGGGGAAAGGGCCCCGGCCTTCACCCAGGAGGAACTGGAGAAGCAAGTTGACGGGATCCTGCCCCGGTACGCGAAACTGTACAGACGGCCAGAGGTACAGGTGAGTCTGGGTTTGGAGGGCACTGTGTGTGTGTAATGGATGGTGTTGATTGGACATATGTGTGCACCTCTGAGCCCGCATGGGCCATGGTGCATGGCATGCTGTGTGAGGCTGTCCTCTAAGTCTGAGGGTACTGTCCGTCCCATAGTGGACGTATATCCACCTGTTCCAATCATGCAAGTGCCTGAACACTGATTGTCACAAGGCCTCCTTCCATTGCGCTGGAAGCTCACTTGCTTCCTGCACGATCGGAAGAGAAATGCAAAAGCATTTCTCTTCCAATCACGTGGAGGAGGCCAAGAGACTTCAAAGAGAAGGAAAGTTATTTCCTTCCCTTTGAAGTCTCTCTCACTGTTTTAGCAGCCGGATTGCAACCAATCCGGCTGCTAAAACGCCCACCTGACACCAGGGATTTTTCTTTTTTTATGAAACTGGCATGTGGGAGCGACCCCTTGGGCAAGGGTCGCTCCGAGGGGGGACTTTTTTTTAAAGGCCTTTTCTGCCCCCCCGGGGGCAGATCGGCCTATAATTAGTCAGATCTGCCCCCAGGAGGGTCAGAAACCTCTAGGCACAAGGGAGCATTTTTTTGTTTTGTTTTTGTTTTCTATTTTTGAGGTGGGGAGCCACCCCTTAGGCAAGGGTCGCTCCCCTAGGGGGCAAAATATATTTAGGCCATTTGGGGGCAGATTGACCTATTTTTATGAGGCCAATCTTCCCCCAAGGGGGACAGAAACCACTGGACACCAGGGATTTTTTTTTTTCACAAATTTCACGCAAGGTTAGCGACCCCTTAGGCAAGGGTCGTTCCCCTGGGGGGCACATTTATTTTAGGCCATTTCTGCCCCCCTGTGGGGCAGATCAGCCTATTTTAATTAGGCCAATCTGCCCCCAAGGGGGGCAGAAACCACTAACCACCAGGGATTTTTTTTTTTGTTGTTTTACAGATGGGGAGCGACCCCTTAGGCAAGGGTCGCTCCCCTGGAGGGGCAAATTGTATTTAGGACATTTCTGCCCAATTTGGGGGCAGCTCGGCCGATTTTAGGTCAAGGGGGGCAGAAACCACTAGGCACTGGGGATCTTTTTTTTTTATGCCAACGTCACACAAGGGGAGCGACCCCGTAGGCAAGGGTCGCTCCCCGGAGGGTTGGGGGGCGGGGGGACAAATTTAGTTTAGGCCATTTCTGCCCCCCCTGATCGGCCTATTGTTATTAGGCCGATCTGCCCCCCCCCAAGGGGGGCAGAAACAACTAGGCACCGGGGATCTTTTTTTTTCCGCCAATGTCACGCAGGGGGAGCGACCCCCGTAGGCAAGGGTAACTCCCTGGGGGGGGTTTGGGGGGGGACTTGTTTTAGGCCATTTCTGCCCCCCCTGGGGCCGGCTGAGTTAGAGGCCAAAATCCACAGGTAGGCACTTTGCAAAAAACACCTCTGTTTTCTGTGAAAAAATTTGATGTGTCCACGTTGTGTTTTGGGCCATTTCCTTTTGTGGGCGCTAGGCCTACCCACACAAGTGAGGTACCATTTGTATCGGGAGACTTGTGGGAACACAGGATAGCAAAACAAGTGTTATTGCCCCTTGTCTTTCTCTACATTTTTTCCTTCCAAATGTAAGGCAGTGTGTACAAAAGACATCTATCTGAGAATTGCCCTGTAATTCACATGCTAGTATGGGCACCCCGGAATACACTCAACACCTTATCTTGTGGCCATTTTGTAAATACAAAGGTTTTCTTGATACCTATTTTTCACTTTTTATATTTCAGCAAATAAATTGCTGTATACCCAGTATAGAATAAAAACCCATTGCAAGGTGCAGCTCATTTATTGGCTCTGGGTACCTACAGTTCTTGATGAACCTACAAGTCCTATATATCCCCGCAACCAGAAGAGTCCAGCTGACGTAAGGGTATATTGCTTTCAAAAATGTGACATTGCAGGAAAAAGTTACAGAGTAAAACGTGGAGAAAAAAAGGCTGTTTTTTTACCTCAATTTCAATATTTTCTTATTTCAGCTGTTATTTTCTGTAGGAAACACTTGTAGGATGTACACAAATGACCTCTTGCTGAATTTGGAATTTTGTCTACTTTTCGGAAATGTTTAGCTTTCTGGGATCCAGCATTGGTTCTCATCCTTTTTTATCAATAACTGGAAGGAGGCTGAAAACACAAAAAATAGTAAAAATGGGGTATGTCCCAGTAAAATGTCAAAATTGGGTTTTCCAATTCAATTCTGTCTGTTCCTGAAAGCTGGGAAGATGGTGATCTTGTCACCGCAAACCCTTTGTTGATGCCATTTTCAGGGGAAAAAACACAAGCTTCCTTCTGCAGCACTTTTTCCCATTTTTTGGAAAAAAACTTAATTTGCACTGTATTTTGGCGAATTTCTTGGTCTCCTTCAGGGGAACCCACAAAGTATGGGTACCTCTAGAATCCACAGGATGTTGGAAAAAAAGGACACAAATTTGGCGTGGGTAGCTTATGTGAACAAAACGTTATGAGGGCCTAAGCGTGAACTGCCCGAAATAGCCAAGAAAAGGCTCGGCACAGGAGGGGAAAAAGGCCTGGCAGCGAAGGGAGTAAAGACTACCCAAGGTTCCTAAATTTTTGGATCGTAGATAGAGAAGTACAGAGTAAGAGAGGCCAGCAGTTGAAGCCTGTCTCAAATATATAGAGTATGGCCCCTTGACCCATAACACCGCTTAAAAGGATGGACTGCATTAGATTCTAAAACACACAGGATCGATCTCCTGGGCCCATACAGTATGTGAAAAGTACCAAAAGAAAGGATTGTATACCAGAAACAATGTAGTAATCTAGAAATCAAGCGACATGTCTGCTAACAAAAATGCAAATGACTGGAAAACAGATGACCAGCAAACACAAAAACAAATCCAATATAGAGTAATACATATAGCAGTTGGAAAACAGTGGAGGAAATGTATCATGTGCATCACTAAAACCCATGGCTTCTTACACATGAACAAAATATGCACTAAAACCTACAGTTTTAGCCACTAGTCTGTAAATCACATAAGCAACCACTAAAAACCAGTAGTATCACCAAAAAAACATGCCTCCTAAACATGTCTCCTTAGTTCCCTGACCGACTTACCTATATGTCCGCTGACCACGCAGGATAGCCAGACATATAGGCCCTCATTATGACATTGGCAGTAAATCCCACTTACCGCCATGCTGACTGCCGCCAACATACCACCGCCACCGTGGATATCTGTTTACCATATTATGACACACACACACACACACACCAATCCGTCACTATTCAGCCACAGACACAAGTCCGCCACACCAAAGGTTAGTGATAAACTGGCGGTTCCAAAACTCACATTGTTAAGCCAACAGAACAACACCCATCACATTAAGACCCACAAATCACCACAGTGGATATTCAACCGCGCTAAACCATTTGCGGTATATACCATACCGCTGTGCTCACAATACACACACACTTATAAAACAACACCACATTGGACAATTCAAACTACACACACCTGACACCCATACACACACCACACCCACACACCCAAACCACTATAAAACACACAGCCACATTACCCACAAATCTTTACGACTACAATTAATTACCACCAGAGAGAGACAACAAGGCCACTCACACAACCAGAGGCACATTTCACTCACACCTATACACCACTCACACACCCCACATCACACACCCAAACACATTACCCTACACACCCTCACCTACACACCTTACACAACACCCATGGCACCACAAAGATATCTCTGATTCACAGAGGAGGAGCTAGGGGTCATGGTGGAGTAAATTAACAGGGTAGAGCCTCAGCTATTTGGAGCACAGGTGCAGCAGATATCTATAGCTAGGAAGATGGAGCTATGGTGGAGAATCGTGGACAGGGTCAACGCCATGGGACAGCACCCAAGAACCAGGGATGACATCAGGAAGAGGTGGAACGACCTACGGGGGAAGGTATGTTCTATAGCAGCAAGACACCAACTCGCTGTACAGAGGACTGGAGGTGGACCCCCACCTCCTCCCCCACAACCAACAACATGGGAGGAGCAAGTCTTGGCAATGATGCATCCTGAGGGCCTGGCCGGAGTAGGACTGGACTCTGGTAAGTCAACTCTTTACTACTATCACCCCCATACCTGCATGCCATCACATACCCTCAACCTCACCCTGACTCCCATCATTTCACCACCTCCCACACACCCCACCATCTCATCCCACTCATCCCAATGCCAAGCCCTGCATGCCATACCAATGCATGTACACCACTCACAACCCTGCATGGACACCTATCACCAAAGCAAGCACACTAGAAAGAATCAGCTAGCCCACCACCTACCAACTTGCACAAGTGAAAGCTGCCAGGGCAAATACAAACAAAATGGGCAAGCCACCGATGCACAATATGTCACACACAGAAACAATAACACTTCATTTACACCCCCACATGTATCCCAGTCAATGTCACCGGAGAAAGGTGCCAGCGCTATCCAGTCCCCCAACTGAAGAGGCCACAGTGATGACAGCAACTCTGGTCGCCTAGATCTGGATGACCAACCTGGCCCATCAGGGACCTCTGGACAGTTGATTACCCAGGCCACAGTCACACACCACCATAAAGCCTCCCCCATCTGGAAATACCACTACAGCACCTACCCAGTGTGGCCACACCTCTGACCCCAGGACACGTCAATCAGCAGTTTGTCCACCGCTACAGAGACCCCTGGCCACCTTACATACCCAAGACAATCAGGGACCTGGGATCAGTGGCAGTGGGCACACAGTTCAGGGAACAGACGCACAGGACAACAGGGAAACTGGGGGGAGTGCTGTGCACCAGGTAGAGGACAGGCCCAGGGAACCGACTCTCCAGGAGGCACTCACCAAGATCCTGGGGGCATATCAACATTCCCAGGACACGATGGGCCAGATCCAGGAGAACAGGTGGCTGCAGGAGGGACAATACCAGGGGATCAGGGAGGACTTGCAGGCTATCAACAACACCCTGGTATCCATTGCAGGGGTGCTGGTAGACATGGGCAACATTATGAGGGAGGCAGTCTCACAACAGCGGGCCCCTGCCACTAGCCAGACATCTGAACTGCCTTCCACCTCCGCTGCCACTAGTGGACAGGAGGCCCCACCACAGGATCAACAGGCCACCAGCACCCCTACCCCCGTAGAAGGAGTACCACCCCGGAAACGTTCCCTGCGATCCAGGCAGAGGCCAGAGACTAATGCCAAGACCCGCCAGGAAATTAAACTCTCCTGTCACCCTTGTGTCCCACTCAGTCACCCTGTCCACCTTGAGCTGCCATTGCTCCCCTTCCTATGTCTCCTTGGACAATGAACCTGTGCTACAATTAGACTGGAACAATACCCTGAACTTTCCTCCATCATCACCCCATCCCCTCGCCCCTCTTCTTCTTAGCACTTCAATAAACACCCTTGGAAAAAAAACAAGTATGGAGTACATTACATTTCAAAGTATGTATTCACTGAACCAGGTTCAAACATTGCAATTCAACTGTACAGTAATTGTGCACATAGGAAAGACCTGTGTTTGGCTGCAGTGATCATACCAGGAGCGATAGTGGGGCACCAACATCTGTAAAATGAATTGCCAAAGGGTACAGTAAGTGGGCATAGAAGTAGGAAATAACAGCATGCCAGTGCCAAAGATACACAAAATACTGACAATGAAATGTGAAGTAACGCTACCTTACCTGTGTGTCATTGGAAGCATTGTCGTATCTGTTGTCCTCATCCTTTGCCTCCTCATCCTCACTGAGCTGGGCACAGGGTCTACTGCTGCCACACGGCCATCTCCAGCCTCCTCCTCCTGCAGAAAAGGCACTTGGCGTATCAAGGCAAGGTTGTGCAACATGCAGCATGCCACGATTATCTGGAAGACCTTCTTGGGTGAGTAACACAGGGATCCACCTGTTAGATGGAGGCACCTGCCTTCAGGAGGACAAAGGTTCTTTCGATTATCCTTCTTGTTCCCCCATGTGCCTCATTGTAACGTTCTTCTGCCCTTGTCTGGCATTTCTCACAGGGGTCAGTAGCCATGATAGGTTGGGGTAACCAGAGTCACCTGCAAATATCGAGGGAAAATATTTAGCCATACACTATCCCATATGGCCCACACCATACCCATACACCAACACCTACTGGGTGGGAACCAGGGTCACCTATTAGCGACACCCTGTGCCTCTGTACTTGGGCCATCACATTTGGGATGATGCTATTCCTCAGGATAAAGGAATCATGCACCGATCCACGATACATAGCATTGACAGGGAAGATGTACTGGTCCGCCAAGCACACAATCTGTACATTCATGGAGTGAAAACTCTTACGTTTTCGGTACACCTGCTCACTGTGACGGGGGCACAAATGCAATATGAGTTCCATCAGTTGCCCCAATTATGTTGGGGATATGTCCCATTGCATAGAAATCAGCCTTCACTGTGTCCAAACCCTCCACCTGGGGAAAAACAATGTAGCTGCACATGTGTTTAATCAGGGCAGACAACACTCTGGTCAGCACTATTGAGAACATTGGCTGTGATATTCCTGCTGCCGAGCCCACTGTCACTTGGAAAGAACCAGTTGCCAGGAAATGGAGCACTGAACTTGCACAAGAGGGGGGATCCCAGTGGGGTGACGGATAGCAGATATCAGGTCAGGCTCCAATTGGGCACACAGCTTTGTGATTGTGGCCCTGTCAAGTCTATAGGTGAGGATGATGTGCCTGTCCTCCAGTGTTGCCAAGTCCACCAGGGTTTGGTACACAGGGGTATGTCTCCATCACCTATTCATCCACAGCAGTAGCAATCTAAGGGACAAATGAGTGAGGAGCCGGTCACAGACTGAAAATTGGAGCCGCAACAGTACATGATATTAATTTGTTTTGGGTAAGTGCGATTTGTCCTGCATGTCCAAATTTTAACTGTGACGCAGCTATTATCCAGGGCCTGCCCCCCCACCCCTGAAATGGCATCCGCCTGTCCTGTGTGGAGGGACAGGTGGAAGTGAGGTAATTCTGCTGACGTTGTGCGCCGTTACAGGAGGCGGTGGGGAACCGCTGTGCAACTCCTGATTGGTTAACACTGGGCCCTGCGGAGTACAATGGCCAATGGTGATGTACGCTGGCGGTGACGGTATGCACCACCGTGGATGTGACTGCCATTTTCTATCTGATTCCCCACTTGCTACCTGACCTTCAACAGGAAAGGACCTACACTGCATGTGCTGCTGTGACCTTTGTCTGGAACATACCATTGCCCGTGTGACAGGGGAAAGGGCCCCTGCCTTCACTTCGGCAGAGTTGGAGCGAATGGTGGATGGGTTCCTACCCCAGTACGGACTGCTGTATGGGCCTCCAGACCAACAGGTGAGTACACTGTGAGCACGATGCATGAGGCATGAATGCATGGATTGGTGTGTTTGAAGGCCTTGTGTAAGGGGGGTGGGTGGATATCCTCTGGGCCGCGTATTGGTTGTGTGCTGGGCCATGTATGTGCAAATGGTGATGTGAAGGGGTATTGTGGGACATAAATGTAACAGGCAGGACTGTCTGATACTATTTTCCTGTGTGTATTCCCTCTGTAGGTCAGCGCCTATTAAAGGTAGGCTATATGGCGTGCCATCACCAAGGACGTGCGGATCCAGGGGGTTTACAGCAGGCGGAGCACCCACTCTCAGAAACGGTGGGAGGGCCTGAGATGCTGGGCACGGAAGACGGCGGAGGCCCAGCTGGGGATGGCCTCCTAATGAGGAAGGGGTGCCCATTGAACCCTGACCCCCCCGATGGCCTGCATACTGGCAGTGGCCTAGCCAGAGCTGGATGGGCACTTGAGAGCATCACAGCAGCCACAAGGGGGTGATTACAGTGTCCATCATTAAAACTTACGCATGGTAGGGTGGTATCTGGGTGGGGGATGAGTGTCAGTGGGTGCCCCTAGCCTAGGCCTGACATTGCAGAGTAGGTCCCCTGTTGGCAAGGGTCCAGAAGGGATAATCATGATACCTAGCTCGTAGGCAACCACAACTGGTCAGGGCTGCGTGGGTCCCATATGTGCTGCATTTGGCGGTGTGTGCCCATCCCCATGCAGTGGTGGCTAGCAAAATAACTGGTAGTGCGTAGGGCTTTTCCCTGTGTGTGAGAGTGGTGTGTATGGCAATGGTGGTGTTGGTGCAGTCATTGACCAGGGGTATCTTTTGTCTCGTCACTCCTTTTGTTTTGTCACCCTGTCCTTATGTGCATTAGCATCATCTGGCAGAGGAGCAGAGGTACCGGTGACAGAGGGAGCTGCATCCCACAGGACCCAGTAGGCAGAGTCCACCGACGCTGAGCGCACCAGTGGGACAGAGGGGAGCATCACGGCGGAGACTGGAGGGGACAGTTCAGAATCTGATACCTCCTCCTATGGAAGATCCCTGCTGGTGGTGGACACTTCTGTGACCACCCCAGCTACAGGTACAGCCACTACCCCTGTACCAGCACCGCCCTCCCAGCGGCCCCTCATCGAGTTACCTGTGCCCGCTCACCTAGAAGGGTGGGCATCTCCTTCGCCCAAGGCACCTCAGGCCCTGCCCCAGTGAGCCCTGCTGCCCTCAGTGAGGAGGCTATTGACCTCCTGAGATCCATCCCTGTATGGCAGTCAACCATTGTGAATGCCATCCAGGGACGGGCAGCCAAAATGGAACAAACTAATCCATTTCTGGAGAGCATTCACACTGGCTTGGTGGCTCAACAGAGATCGATCCAGGCTCTGGCCTCCTCTCTGATGGCAGCCAGTGTCCCTGTTTCCACCCTCACCCTCCAACCTCCTCTTCCTCTTCCCAATCCCATTCCCCTCAACCCCAACCTATCCCAAGCACACAGGCAGACGAGCATGCACACAAGACAACATACAAGAGTGGCACAGGCAAACAGAGCCACCACATATCATCCCACAGGCACTCACACAAACACCATCCAGATGCAGACTACCAACATCCACAATTTATACTGTCTCCCCCTCCGCCTACATCCCAGTTCTGTCTACACTCACACCTGCATGCACTACATCCTCATCCACTACCAGCATCACAACCACACCTTGCAGAACACACACCTCACTGGCAGATACCTCCACAACAGCCATGCACACGTCTACTGTGTTCTCTCCCTCTCTGTCTGTCCCCCCTCCTAAAGTACACAAACGCAAGCACTCAGACACCCAACAGCAATCCACCTCACAACAGCATCCAGCCCATGCACCTGCACCCAAAATCAGCAGACAGACACCTCCTACAACAATTTCCTCTTCCTCCACTCCCAAACCTTCTCCCTCTTCCCGCCTCAATTTCCCTAAGAAGCTTTTCCTCTCCACTATTGATGTCTTCCCTACCCATCCCCCTGCCCCCCAACCTTCTCGTCTGGCCAGGGTGGAAAAAACCCAGGCAAGCACCTCAGCCACCCAGTCCACGGACCCAGTAGTCTCCACACCCACTCATGGTTCTACTGTGTTGATATTATTGCACTCACTTTGGTAAATTCATGTTGTCCTTGCAGTTTTAATCCGAGGTACGGGGTACATGTTTTATTACTGCAGCTGATTATGTGTATGGTGTTGGGGGTGGGTGTGTGTTGCTTGTGTGTGTCACTCTATTTTTCCTCCCCCCTCCATTGGGTGCTAGGCGGCTGTACTCACCGTCGTCATCTTCGCCGTCGTTGGTGTTCGTCATGGAGCAGCACGTGGAAAAGCACTGGGAAGACATGCAGCTCGGGCTCCAATGCGACGTGGTTCTTCCCTGTGTCTCCAATGATGAGTCCTTTCACTTCTGTGCAGTGTTTCCACCAGGAAACACTGCACAGAAGTGAACAGTAAGGCGGGAGCCAATGTCTCACCCACCGTATTAAGACCCTGCAATCCGCCACCTTTTCCAGGGCGGTACCAACGCCATCAAAAGCACGGCGGAAACAGTCTTTGTAACGGAAACCACTCACCTCTGAACATCCAACAAGGAACCAGGACGCCATAGAGCCCGAACTTCAAGTGTTACCAATGCTGGTTTACCTCCTCTTCTACCAGGAACATCAAAGACGGCAGCAACGACCACGGTGAGTACAGCACCTAGAACACAGGGGAGGGGGGAGGGGGGAGGGGGGAGGAAAAAGAGAGTGACACACACATGCAACACGCAATACCCTCACCCACAACACCATACACACAAATACATGCAACAACTTTACATATACACCCCGTAACCCCCTGGAAGAACGCAAGGACCAAATGAAATGATTGGAACAAGTGTAATCATCGAAAAGCCAGATAGGGCAACATGTCTGTAAGAGATCAATATATACAAATATGTATAGCAACTACAAAAGTCCAGAAAGTGTTCCATTCAATGTCTGTGGACCAGTGGTCCCAAAATGCATGGGTGAAGCCCACACATGACACCTGCTTCAAAATGGAGAGAACACTGATGGGGCATCAGTTCGATAAAAAACAGGTACCGCAGGGGGAAGGGGAGGGGGGGCACCTCAGTCGGATGATGGGACGATGCCACTGGTCCACAAGGGGGCTCCATCCCACTGCTTTCTCCTGTGGAGTGCAATGCCACAGTCTCTCAAGTCTCTCAAGTGGGTGGTTTGCCCACTGCTTGGTCCTGGGGAGTACAAAGCCACAGTCTCTCAAGTCTCTCAAGTGGGTGGTTTGCCCACTGCTTGGATCTGGGGAGTACAAAGGCACAGTCTCTCAAGTGGGTGGTTTTCCCACTGCTTGGTCCTTGGTGAGTACAAAGCCACAGTCTCTCAAGTCTCTCAAGTGGGTGGTTTGCCCACTGCTTGCTCTTGTGGAATACAAAGCCACAGTCTCTCAAATGGGTGGTTTGCCCACTGCTTTGTCCTTGGGAGTACAAATCCACAGTCTCTCAAGTCTCTCAAATGGGTGGTTTGCCCACTGCTTGGTCCTGGGGAGTGCAAGGCCACAGTCCCTCAAGTGGGTGACATGTTCCACTGGTTCTGGAGGGGGCTTAGTACCCAGAGGGCTTCATCCTACCAAGGACTGGGGTAGTGCATGTCTTTCTCCACTGGTTCTGGAGGGGGCTTAGTGCCCAGAGTGCTTCATCCTGCCAAGGACTGGGGTAGTGGATGCTTCTCTCCACTGGTTCTGGAGGGGGCTTAATGCCCAGAGTGCTTCATCTTGCCAAGGACTGGGGTAGTGGATGTCTTTCTCCACTGGTTCTGGAGAGGGCTTAGTGCTCAGAGTGCTTTATCCTTCCAAGAACTGGGGTAATGGATGTCTTTCTCCACTAGTTCTGGAGGGGGCTTAGTGCCCAGAGTGCTTCATCCTGCCAAGGACTGGGGTAGTGGATGCTTCTCTCCACTGGTTCCGGAGGGGGCTTAGTGCCCAGAGTGCTTCATCCTGCCAAGGACTGGGGTAGTGGATGTCTTTCACCACTGGTTCTGGAGGGGGCTTAGTGACCAGAGTGCTTCATCCTGCCAAGGATCCTGCCAAAGACTGGGGTAGTGGATGTCTTTCTCCACTGGTTCTGGAGGGGCTTAGTGCCCAGAGTGCTTCATCCTGCCAAGGACTGGGGTAGTGGATGCATCTCTCCACTGGTTCTGGAGGCCAGAGTGCTGCACATGGTGTGTGGCAGTTCCCATTCCCTCACCTGGGTGTCAGAGCCACAAGACTTTCTGGGAACAGGTAGCATGATACTCCATGGGGGCAGAGGCAAACTCCACCCTGCTGCAACTTTGCCTGCCAACTGCTGGTACTGCCAGTGCTAGTTGTGGTGCCTCATGTAGTGTGTGCAGGGTCCAGGACGTCTCCTGCAGCCTCGGACGACTGAACACTGGGGATGATGTTGATCTCGGCTGTGGTGTCACTGTCTGAGCACGTAGCGGGACAGGTGGGGGTGCGTACGGTGGTGTCTGCGGCGGAGATGCTGCCGGTGGTGCATGTGTCAGCACCTGTGGAGGGAGACAGCAGGACGTCTCCTGCAGCCTCGGACGGCTGCCCACTGGGGATTTTGCTGGGGACTGTGGCAGAGGCAGCAGACATGCAGGTGGCGGTGCAGGTGGCAGTGGTTGCGGCGGTGACCACCGGTGTACAGGTTGCTGTTCTGTCTTGCAGAAGGAGTAACACCAGTCCCTCACCCGGAGGCTCCGTGCCCTGAGGTGACTTCCCTTTAGCCTTGTGTCCCTTCCCTACTTTGGAAGTCGCTGCTGGGACCTTGGCGCTGTCCTCTTTTGTCTTGGAGGAGGCCTTGCTGGGTGGTTGGTGCGCTTTTCCCTACGGCATGTGGGCCCCTTCTTCACCTTGGCAGGTGGCGGAATAGGGTGATCCTTGGCCTCACTAGGTGGCACACTGGCAGCCCTGATGGGTGCCGCCCGCGATGTGACAGGACTTGCTGAGACCACTGTGCTGGATGATTTGGTGGCTGAGGTGCTGGGCTGGGATCTGGACATCCTGGCCCTAGGGGAAGGACAGGGGGAGGTGTAGTAAGAGGTCAATGTTAGCCAGGAAATGTTTTTTAGACACACAGGGACGGAGAGATGGAGGGGGTTTGGGAGTGGTGGAAGAGGTAGTGGTTGTAAGAGGTGTACGTCTGCTGAATTGGGACTGTGCCTAGACCCATTTGATGAACACCTGGAACCCACAGGAGCCTGACTAGGTGTAGCTTCCCACTTCCACTTTTGGGGTTGGAGTGCCACAGAGCCTGCCTAACAATGGTCCTTCCCTGACCTAGGGAACCCACAGCACACTTCCCCCACCCAGCGCGCAGAGTCAGCTGTATGAGACTGTACTCACCCCCTTGTCGCTGCTGTGATGCCCTCAAGCGCCCATCTAACTCAGGATATGCCACCGTCAGGATCCAGTACATCAGCGGGGTCATGGTGCGACGGGAGCCACCACGTTGGAAGGCCATCCCCAGCCGGGCCTCCACTGTCTTCTTGGTCCAGCGGCGCAGGTCCTCCCATCTTTTGTGGCAGTGGGTGCTCCGTCTATGGTAGACCCTCAGGGTGCGCACTTCCTTGGCAATGGCACACCAAATAGCCTTCTTCTGTTGGGCGCTGACCTAGAGGAAAAGTGAAGTAAGGATGGATTTTACTCCCTAGTCCGGTTCTTCTTAATCAATGGCCACACCTTCCCACCCTGGCCCAGAAACACATACACTGAACATCCTCACATGCAGGCCTCTGCCCACCCCCACGTTTCTTCCATCCATGCCACTCCATACATTCATGTCCCATCCATCATGCTCACATTGTACTCACCTGTTTGTCTAGAGGACCGTAGAGTAGCATTTTACTGGGGGAGGACCCCAGATACCAGGTTGTCCAACTCCTCCGCGGTGAAGGCAGGGGCCCTTTCCCCAGACACTGTAGCCATTGTCGCTTCCAGACAGCAGACTTGCAGTGTAGGTCCTCTCCTGTTGAAGGTCAAGTATCAAGTGAGGGAACCGATAGAAAATGACAGTCACGTCCGCGGTGGTGCATACCGTCACCACTGGCGTAGATCGTCATTGGCTCCTGGAACCCATAGGGCCCAATGATAACCAATGCTGAATTGCTCAGCGGTCTTCAACCGCCTACCGCGACGCTGCACAACGCCATCACAGTTACCTCATTTCCCCATGTCCTACCTTACAGGTCAGGCAGCCGCCATTTCAGGGGGCCACATGGCAGGCCAACTAACTGCGTCACACCTTTTTAGGCCAGGAATATGGACAGACAAAGGCACATAGAGGAACTTTAACGATTGTGCTAAACAGCCTTGTGAAACCTTGTGAAATGTGGTGTATGACCCTCTGCTCACGGTTCTACTCCATAGGGCATGTCCGCTGGGGCAGGTGATGAGATGGCGGCATCCTCCGGTGTACAGACCCCTGGTGGACCTGTCGACAATGGATAACAGACACATCATTATTACTTACAGACTTGATCGTGCAACAATCCAGGAACTGTGTGCCCAGTTGGAGCCAGACCTGATGTCAGCTATCCTCCATCCCACAGGAATCTCCCCTCTAGTGCAGGTTCTGTCAGTGCTCCATTTCCTGCCAAGTGGATCTTTTCAAACAACAGTAGCCATGGCATCAGGGATGTCACAGCCAATGTTCTCTAACGTGTTGTCCAGAGTGTTATCTGCCCTGCTGAAACACATGCGCAGCTACATCGTTTTCCCTCAGGTGGAGGATCTGCCCACAGTGATAGGTGACTTCTATACCCTGGGACATATCCCCAACATCATTGGTGCCATTGATGGTACATGTGGCATTTGCCCCCCCCCGCAGGAATGAACAGATGTACAGAAACCGCAAAAGCTACCATTCTATGAATGTGTAGATGGTGTGTTTGGCAGACCAGTACATCTCCCATGTGAATGCCAAGTATCCTGGCTCAGTGCATGACGCTTACATTTTGAGGAATAGCAGCATCCCTTATGTGATGGGCCAACTCCAGAGGCACCGTGTGTGGCTAATAGGTGAGCCCAAGGTCCCCACACAGTTTGAATAGGTGTCTGGGTATGGGAGAATCACTAAGGGTTGGTGTTTGTCTAACAGATACCCCTCGATATTTGCAGGTGACTCTGGTTACCCCAACCTGTCATGGCTACTGACCCCAGTGAGGAATCCCAGGACAAGGGCAGAGGAACGTTACAATGAGGCACATGGGCAAACTAGGAGGGTAATAGAGCGCATTTTTGGCCTCCTGAAGGCCAGGTTCCGGTGCCTCCATCTGACAGGTTGTTCGTTATACTACTCACCAAAGAAGGTGTGCCAGATCATCATGGCATGCTGTATGTTGCACAACCTGGCTTCGCAACACCAGGTGCCTTTTCTGCAGGAGGATGGGCCTGATGTTGGTCTTGTGGCAGCTGTGGAGCCTGTGGACAGTGAGGAAGAGGAGGCAGAAGAAGAAGATATAGACAACCGAAACAACATTATCATGCAATATTTCCAGTGAGACACAGGACCTCTGTATGTGGACCCTGACTTGTCACTTTGGCTTTCCATTTCATAGATCTGGATCCCACTTTGTGCCCTCTGCTATGTTTACTGCTGGCCTACAACTGTGTAACATTGGTATGTCAACAAGTACATTGACATTGCTATATTTCAGAGAGGTTGCAATTACACATTTGTGAAACCACAGACTGACTCCAGATTGTTTTGTGATTCAAGGGTGTTTATTTCTTTGCTAATAAGTGGAGGGGGTGTGAAATGGGCTGGGGTGATGGTGGAGGAATGTCCATGGTAGAGTCTAGTCTCTTGGTCTCACAGGTGCATTGTCCAATGGAGTATAGGAAGGGGAACAATGGCAGTTTAAGGTGGACAGGGTCACAAAGTCGGACAGACGGGTGACATTCAGGTGGGTCTTATTTCCTGGCGGGGGTCTTGGAAATGTTCTCTGTCATGTTCCTGGATCTCAGGGACTGTTTGCAGGGTGGTTCTCCTTCTGCAGGGCGTGGGTTGCTGGTGGCCTGTTGGTCCTTTGGCGGTGCCTCCTGTGCACTAGCCCCGGGGAGGTGGAGGGCTGTTCATCCTTCAGGCTAGTGTCAGGGGCCCGTTTGTGTGCCACTGTGTCCCTAATGGTGTTGACAAGGTCTGCCAGCACCCCTGCAATGGTGACCAGGGTGTTGTTAATGGACTTCATGTCCTCCCTCATCCCAAGGTAGTGTTCCTCCTGCAGCCGCTGAGTCTCCTGAAACTTGGCCAGTACCGTGCCCATGGTCTCCTGGGAATAGTGGTATGCTTCCATGATGTTGGAGAGTTCCTTGTGGAGTGTCGGTTCCCTGGGCCTGTCCTCCCCCTGTCACACTGCAGTCCTCCCAGCTTCCCTGTTATCCTGTGCCTCTGTCCCCTGAACCGTGTGCCCACTGCCACTGACCCTCGTCCCTGATTTTCTTGGGTTGGTGGGTTTGCCTGGGTTCCGTGTAGTGGTGGACACATTGCTGATTGATGTGTCCTGGGGACAGAGGGATGGGCCCGTTGGGTGGGTGCTGTGCTGGTGTTGCCTGAGGGGGAAGGTTCTGTGGTGGCTTGTGATAGTGGCAGGGGAACCGACTGTCCAGAGGTCCCTGATGGGCCGGGCTGGTCATCTTGATCCAGGTGTGCAGAGCTGCTGTCATCACTGTGGGCCTCTTCTGTGGGGGACTGGATATGTCTGGCACCTCCTGTCCGGTGACATTGGGTATGAGTCCTATTGGGGTGTAAAAGCATAGTTTTAGTATCTGTGTGGGTCATCTTGTGCATTGGGTGAGGTACCCTCTACTCCTGTGCTTGCATAATTGTGTTTGCCCTTTTGTGATAGTTGGTTTGGGGTCTGTGTGGGTATCTGTACTGGACATGCTTTGGTGATGGTGGTCCATGCATAGGTGTTGCATGCAGGGCCTTGATATTGGGATGTGTGGGTTGTGACAGTGGTACATATGTGAGTTGTTGGAGTGATGGGGTGAGGGTGAGGGTGGAGGTATGAGATGGCATGCAGGTGGGTTGGGGGGATTTGGTAAATAAGATATGACTTACTAGAGTCCAATCCTTCTGCTACTCCTGCGAGGCCCTCAGGATGCAGTATTGCCTAGACTTGCTCCTCCCATGTTGTTAGTTGTGGGGGAGGAGGTGCGGGTCCACCGCCAGTCCTCTGTACAGCAATCTGGTGTCTGGATACCACTGAACACACCTTCCCCCATAGGTCGTTCCACCTCTTCCCGATGTTATCCCGTGTTCTTGGATGGTGTCCCACTTTGTTGACCCTGTCGATGATTCTCCACCATAGCTCCATCTTCCTAGCAATGGAGGTGTGCTGCACCTGTGATCTGAAAAGCTGTGGCTCTACCCGGATGATTTGCTCCACCATGACCCTGAGCTCCTCCTCTGAAAACCTGGGGTGTCTTAGAGGTGCCATGATGTTGTGTGGGTGATGTGTGAGGTAAGGTTTATTGTGCTGTGTGATGTGTTGTGTTGGTGTGTGTTGTTTGAGGTGCGTGGATGTTGTATGAGTGATGGTGTTGTGTGCCTGTGGATGCTGGTGTTGTGTTTGCTATTCTCTCTCTCACAGTTTGTTAAAAAAATATCATTGTAAGGGTTTGTGGGTAATGTGGATGTGTGTTTTATAGTGTTGTGAGTGTGTGGGTGTGCTGTGTGTATGTGTATCAGGTGTGTGTATTTGGAATTGTCCAATGCAGTTGTGTTTTGCAAATGTGTGTGTATTACCGTAGTTGTAAGACCGCCAAGTTGATTCGTGTGTCGTGATAGTGTGGGCGTATTATTGTTGGTGTGACGGTGGAGGTTTTGCTATCACCAATTTATCACTGACCTTTGGTGTGGCGGACTTGTGTGGGTGTCTGTGTTGGTGCAGATTCAGAGATTAGGGTCGTAATACCTGTAGTGGAATTCTGCCGCCGCAACAGTATGTTGGCGGTCTTCAGCACGGCGGGAAGCGGGATTTACCGCCAGAATTGTAATGTGGGCCATAGTCTCCCTATATGTCCAAAATGTCCTGATATACGTAGAAGATATCCGTAACGACTTTGCCTCAATCCTATCTCTGCTGTGGGACTTTCACATGGGTTCTGGGCTGACATTGCACTGGGCAAAGTTTTGTCTATTCCCTTTACATCCACATTGCCCCCCACAGCACTTTCAAATTGAGGGACACCAACTAAAATGGGAACCCCACACTTTCAGGTATTTGGACATTGAGATTTACCATGATAAACAAGATTTACTAGACAGTAATTTTACAAAAGCAGTAGCAGCATTGAGGCCTCAGATAGCCTTTTAAAGCGTGCTGATCCTTACATTTCAGTGTAGGGTGTAGTTGTCAAAATTGTTGATGTTGCCTCGGCTGTTATATTTCTTTCAGAATCTACCACTCAATGTACCCCGGTCCACATTCCATGCTAAACATTCCACGTTGGGGCCCTTCATTTGGAATAAGGGGATACTTCGAGTAATGCTTCAGAAACTACAGCTCCCCATAACAAAAGGTAGCTTAGGCACCCTGAATTTTGAGCATGGAGGAAGTAGCCCTCCCTCAACCTTGCACAGATGCAAGTAGAGATGCAGCGTCTCTTTGTATCTCAGACGCATCTCCCAATGACCTCAAACAACTTATTGAAGATTGCGTTCGAAAGCTTTCACCATAGCCTGAAACTTTTAGGAAAGATCCTGCTTTATTCGACAGCTATACCACTGCAGTCAATTTCTACTTTTCATGAGATGCTGGGAGAATTGGGGCTGTCCACAGGGGGGGAGGCAGGTGTGGATGCAATGGGTTCTCTGTTTCAGGAGAGCACTCTCTTGTTATATGAGCAGCAGCAGGAGGAGACTAGGTTACTTGTGGGACATTTCCTGGTACATGCACATCTGTTAGCGGAGGCGCTCTGTTTGTAGGGCATCACTGACACAGAACCATACCCAAACCCATTAGTGCAATTGTTGTTTACGATGGGTAATAGGTGTAAATTGATTACATGGCTCGCCCATGTATTTGTGCATGCTACATAGGACCCCTTAGTTGCAGCACGTAGAGAGTAGGAAGGGGACCTAGATAAATAACTCACAGTTAAGGAATGGAAGACAGCTATAGAATAACGTAGGTGAGTGTTGCAGAAAGCAAAATTTCAATATATACAGTATAACATTCAGCATGGAGTGTACCTTACACCTGCCACACTTTCCCACATGGTTGTCTCTTCGTCAGCATGTCCACAATGCCAGCTACCCAGAGCTGACATGAAACATATGTTCTGGGACTGTCCAGAAGTAGTAAGTTACTGAAATAGAAAGGATCAATGCTGGACCTCTTCCGAAAATCACTGACCGCTAAAGCCAATAATAAATGTATTGATCTGGTGCTTCTAGTAGCCCTAGACTTATAACTATGCACTGCAAATCCCAAATACTACCCGGTACAGCCCATTGGCGGGCAGCAACACTTAAGTGGAGCAGAGTGGAAGCAGTAGCGTTGAGGAGAGAAGAGAATAGAGGCCTCCGGAAATACTCCATAGCTGTAGACTGGGAAACATTGTTAGCTGACCTTTGTACTCACTCCCTGACACTTATTACCACCCCGGACGACATCTAATGATGCTCCTTTTAAATAATCAGGCCACACATGGTCCGTGATGACGAGAGTGAAGGTTACCATGCCCTACGCACTACTACACCTATGAGGCAAAAATGAGCTATTTGTATAGCTCAAGATCTGGCTGAGGAAGCTGTGTATTTAGGATTCTGTAACAAGGGGGAAGATCTCATTACATGCTAGTTCAATTGTTGTTATACTCTTTGTGTTGAATAAGATATTAACCATCTACTCCTGTAATTTTTTTCACATATCCTTCTTTGTACATGATGTGATTTGCACATATCATGATGACTAATGCTCCTGCATTGAATTCTGTAATGTGTCTGCAATACTGAAATACCACTAAAAATGGTTAAAACAAAAAAAGTAGGATCATATCCATGGGACACCCAATAACCCCAGACTTATTGAATAGGGCAATTGCCCTCCTGACATGATCCAGCATTCCCCTCCCTGGAATGAAACCATGCTGCCAGGGAGATACCATGTTGGTGATAACCTTGCCACACTGTAAAGCAAAAACATTAGAATGTATCTTTGCATTGCTCTTTATTAAAAATACAGGTCTATGTGAGCCCATGTCCAGTGGTGATTTTCCCTTATTTTTGAACACCAGAGTATTAGTTGTTGTCCAAGAGTCAGGGACCAAATGTCCTTTCTGGGCCTCAATAAAAATATTGGTCATGTCCCTTGACAGTATTGGATAGAATGCCCTGTAAATTTCAAATGGTATCTTATCCGGCCAGATGAGTGCTGACTTAATTTCTTCTGCAGCAATTGGGGTGTCCAAGGCCTCCCTCACCAGCTGATTGAGTCTTTCTCTCTTTACTGAATCTAAATACTGCACAACATCTACATTAACAGCTGGCTTCTCTGCTCAAACAGAACTTCATAACATTCCTCAAACACGTCTAGAATAGCTTTCGGTGTGCCAGTTTCCCACACTCTCTTATCCTTTATTAAAAGAATGTTGCAATGTACTTGTTTTTGTTGCGTTCCCAATGCAAAAAGGCTGCTTACTCTCATGATACCCAAAGCCCTCCAAAGGTGATATTTCTCTGCTTTCTTTGCCAGGTAAAGGTTGTTAATGCTTGCTTTGACCAATGAGATTTTCTGAAGGACCTCCTGAACTTCCAGCCCTGTGCCTACTGTTGTGAGCAGCCAGACTTCCAATGCGCTGAGGTCCTTACACAGTACCCTCATCTTGTGAGCAAGAGTCCTCTTTTTACATAAACCATAGCTGAGAGTCTCCCCCCTTATTTCTGCTTTCAATCCATCCCCCACTACCATCAGCAATGCACATCCTCTGGTAATCTACAGAACATTTGTCAGCCATTTATTCATATGCTCTACATAATCCAAGTTGAAGAGCAGCTCCCTATCATGTACCAAGTTTGAATCTGTCATGTGCCCCTCCTAGCTGGAGCTCAATCACCAGGGGATTATAATCTGCAAATATTATTGTTTTTTTCTCAATATAAACTTCCCAGATTAACCCTGTGCAGATCATAAAATATTTAAATCTTGCACATTTCCATGATCCTTTTTAAGCTGCTGAAATGCCCTGAAGACCCTAGGCTTCATCCTCTCATACTGCACTGATGTTGGTGACCTCTGTGTGAAGTCCCTATGTATATTAAAAAAAAAACACACACAATGAGTGGGGTAGGCCATGACGCCAGCTCAATTATATGATGCTCCAGCACCGCCGGTTCCTCCTGATTAGAGCCATAAATCTAACAGATAGTAAAACCTGACCCAGCCACCTGACCTTCCACCAATGCCACATGTCACCTTTCATGCTAGAATTGCTGCTCCCTGGTAGTGGTTGCCTATGTAGAATTATCCAGTAGCACATAGCCCAGAGTTTCAAGTAGATTCTCTCTTGACCACCCAATATGTGTTTCTTGTACATACACAATGTCTGGGCCTAAGCTTTTCAATCCAGCTGCTACATTACCCTTTAAAACTGATCATGCAAACCACAAAAATTACCTGTACATATACTTTTTTTCTGTGGTCGTGCCATCACTTGCATGATGCCGTAATACTTCCCACATTCATCCCGATCCTTATACTTTCTTGATGAATCTTTATTTGGGCATAGCACATGAATCTGTATTCTTCTCCTTTAGTATGTTTCACATTTTTCAAGATGCTTCTTTTTTCCAACTCTACCCTCATCCTTGTCCCTTCCGTCTGCTGCTTGCCTCCCTCTGCCACACCTCCTTCCATTCCCTAACACCCTCTAGCCTCCTCCTCCCACTTGAAGAAATCAGACCTGAGCTGGTCTGTACATGGGAAGCAAGATGGGGTGCTGGTGATAGGCTGTGTGGAGGCTGCACGGTTGGTAAAAGGAGGCTCGCAAATATATTATATCTGGCCAGCTTGTGTTTGCGGTTTGATACTTACGGGCTGCAGAAAACAGTGGCAGTAGCAGAGACGGTGGCTGGAAGAGAAAGAGACACAGACTAGAAAGGCGTGAGAGTCCAGAGAGTGATGGGCAGATTGATGGATGGCGAATGTCTCCAAAGAGTTCCAGGACAGTGAAAAGCTGCGGCATGGTGATGACCGGGGCCAGTATGGCCAATGGTCCGGAGCACGGGAGATGGTCAGATGCCTCCCACAAGGAAAATACTTTCCACTAAAATTAGTACAATAAAAAAGCAAGGACAAAAGAGCGGTGCTGTCATGAGTAGTGGTGAGCACAAATAATCAATTGCAGACTTTTTGAAGTCCACTTTGGCGGAGAAAGTCCAACATGCAACACATGCCCATCCACTGTCTCCAGTGTAAAAGCAGATGCAGGAGGTTGCGTTTGGTTCAAGCAAGCACAGGAGATTGCTGGTGATAATCCGGGGGATGGTGGGGTGTAATCTTGGAGCGGACCTTGATTCCCATGGAGCTAAAAGAGCTGCTGTCACTGGCAGCAGTGCTGCCCCATAATCAATGGACCCACAGCAACTCAGGTCAGTGGAGACATCAATGGTATTAACTCAGCCGTAATAGAGGAAGAATGTGCAACAAAGTCTCAGCTTGTGAGGGGGATGACATGGGGTTATTTTAATATTCTCCTGGGAATGGAATCTCTTGCATTACCTGTGGCATCTTCACATCCGATTCCAGTAGCAGTCAATGAACTCCTGGGGCAAGGACTTTGGACAAACCTATAACAGGCTCAGAGGGACATGAGATGCAAGTCTGGATGAGTCAAGCTCAGCACCAGTTTAAGTATATAAAGCGCATGAGAGAGAAAGAGAAATATTTCCTGGCCTGGCCATTCTGGGGCACAGCACAACTACCAAGGAAATCCCACAAAAGGAGGTGGGGCATAAGGCAGGGAATGTTGAAGTGACGGAACATTTTATCTCATGACTCAGATCCGTCAAAGGAAGACTTCATGAGTAGTGAGGGGGGTGAAGTTGCTCAAAATGGAGCAGAAGGACAGCTTGCACAGTCGATTGGGCATAATCGCCCTGACAATGGAGGACAGAGGCCAGGTACTAGGGAACTGATATGGAATATATTACTATGAGGCATGTAAATGAAGGCCTCTCTTTCTCTCTTGACTCTTGAGACTGTATATAATGGCATCATGCTCCAATGGAGGAGATCCAATCTGACAATCAATGAGCCAGTGATTTAACCAGAAAGCTCCAGTAGGCAGTTAAAAGAGTTCCTCAAAAATTGCAAAAAGGATCTCTACAGTAGAAAGCCAAGCTACTGCTTTAAAAGAGAAGCTTGTCACAATAAAACCTCAGTCTGAAGCACATGAGGCACAGTTGCTGGATACACAGTGGAAACTAGAAGAGTTTGAGAGCTTGCAATGCCCTAATAACCTGAGTATTATGGGGATCAAGGAGGGTGCTGAAGGCAGTAAAATTAGAACATTCTTACTGACCTGTTTTGAAAAGCCTTTAAGGAACTAAAAGAGTGGAATTGGGGCCATGAAATTCAGAGGGCTCACAGATTCCTTCCAAAATTTAAATGAACAGACCAGGGAGCAGTGGCACAAAATTTCGGGTGGTACTAGTCTTCTCTGGCAACTTTCTTGTAAGAAAAGCAGTATTTGAAAAGGCATATCCAGACTCTAAACAATATATAGAAGGTCACTCTTTTTTTGCTAGACCGGACTTCTGCCACATGGCTATGGAAAGATGATGGAGGATCCGTCAGCTGATAAAACCATGTCAAGATAAAGGGATAGAGACTTATTTGATAAACCGCAAGGCTTGAGACTATTCACAAGGGCAGGGTTTGAGTGTTCAAATCTGAGCTTAAGGCTAAAGATTATTTTTAGAGTATTTGATCTGATCTGATCTGAATAGATTTTTATAATTGTGTGGTGCTCCAGTAGGTTATCGGTGAAAGCACAGCACAAATTTGACCGAATACAAACTAGGATGTGCGACACGGGGGATCTCTATAGAGGCTTTTTTCAATTGTTTCTTTTTATTTTCACAAACCATCATCACAGAAACAGTGTTTAAATGTAATGAATATGTTAATTATGTTTTGGAAAATGTATTTAAGTGAAAAAAGTATCTATAATTTAATTTCTTCTTCTATGGCCTTCAGTAGAAACATGACAGACATATCCATGTCTAATATCTGAGTTGTGAAGCACTGCATAGACAACAATTATTTGACCTAATATTTTTGGCCTATAAAGCCTTTTCCCTCCTGATTAGCCCGAAAACTGGAATTTGTCTTTTTTTTTAAATTCCAAAAGCTCTCTCTACAACATTGAGAATATCTTTTAAGCTTTGACTTGGCTGCAGAAATGATGTTATTAGTCATGGTGCTAGTCCATGTTCTAGTCCATATTCTAGGTAACCTAAAACTAAACAAAATAAAAAAGATAAAGTTACAATAAATAAAAAATGTTGTTAATTATAAAATGTTTCTTTACATAAATCCATATGGACACACTGATGCCATGTTGTTTTTTCACAATCCTACTATTACTTTGTGTTAGGATTGCATTATGACTGCCAAATCAAAAGAGGCTCAAGGCAACCATCCTACAAGCCATATTTACTACATTAAATAGAACATTGAAGGCCATAGTAAGATAATTCTTAATGGTGAGCCATTCCATTGGTAAAGCATGTCCAGCAACACACATAAAAACACATTTGTAAACATTTTAACAACTGATAATATACATATAACAGATATATGTGGTAAGTAATGTAGTAGACACATGTACACATGTTTTTAATAATTTGTGATTTCCCAGCCTTTTCATTGGTTTTTGAAAAACCAAAAAACATTGAATTGCCTTGTATTGTGTTTGATGGCTTGTGTGGCACTTTATGTGGGTGTGTAATGTGTGTTACATATATGTAGGCCGAATGTTATTAAAGATCAAAGACTTAAAGTCCATAAAACACATGGGTTGTGGTTAACAATTTACTACTACACAGCCATGCCTTCTTGAGTAGAAGACATTTTTAAATGCTGGTTTTTACTATTTGTGCATGTTGTCTTGTGCAAAGCACATAGAAAAAGGTATTTGTTCTTGGTTTTGCAGGATTATGTAAAGTTCTGCTACAATAAAATCATGACTCTAATTCACACACATGTCCTTCATGGCTCAAGGGTGCATGAGCTGCCAATACACAGCAATTTTATAATTGTCCAAAGGTACTTGTTCTTCAACTAGTGAATATTAGATGCCATAGTGCATTATGATACGATGCAAATATGACTGTTATGAGGACATTCAGTAAGACATAGATGGTCTGATGTAGAATTTGGCAGAGGGGTTACTCTGTCACAAATGTGCCAGATATCCCAACCGCTGTATTGCAATTTCCATTGTCCATAATAGAATTGTAATGTGATGGACGGGATATCAGGCCCATAGCTATAGTTTCCAAATTTCTTCATGAAATAATGTACTTATCAAGTAGGAGTGACACTCCATGTCTTCTTTCCAAAAAAATGTTGATTATGAGAGCAATGCTGGAAGATATAGGAGTCATGTGCACTACCAGGAAATTTGCCAACAATGTTTATAAATTGACATTTGTGGTCCACTGTTGCCTGCAAATTAATGGAATATTTGCTATTTCTGTTGCAAGATAAGTGTGCTATATCTGCTGGTAAAAACATCTGCACATGCATAGGATCAGTGACTCCAATAACGTGTGGGAAGACTGCAATGTCATAGAATACTTGCTTTATGATCATTTGTTCTCACATGTAATTTGGAAAGTGATACTAAGGAATGATTCTCAATATGGCATCCAGTACAGTTTTTAAAAAAAAGTTGAAATCTCAGGCTATAAAAAACCTGCTAAGCGAGAAGAGGTTGACTGGACTGATCCCGAAACTAACATATGCAATATCAATAACAATTTTGCATGTTCTGGAATGGCATGTGAATGAGATGCTGTAGTCTCAAAACTTGGAGAACTGTTCCCTGATAACTGTGAGATGGGTACCTTGTTCAAATAATTTAAATAGGCAGCTTCCTTTATTCTCAAATATGCAAAGTGATTCCTTTGGCAAATTATCCATTCCATTCTCCTTCATTGAATGTACCATTGGCAGGTGATGAAATTTCTAAAATACAACCTCCGTGTCTACAAAAGTCTTCCCCTTAAGCTAGAGCTTAATTCATTTAAAATTGATACCATTGCATGCCTAGTTAAGCCTGTGAGGATCATGTGTAACATTCTGATGCACTTTCATCATTGTGATACGCTGTACAAATAACAGTGCTCATACTTGCTTTAACATCTTCTTGGGAATTACTACCTTGCATGAATTGAAATCAGCTACACGCAAGCTGCTACAATGTAGTAAAGAAAAAACACACAAATCACACACTGTGATGCATAGTAGATATGACATAGGTCTTCCCTTTACTTGTGTGGTCTTGTGCGATGCAACAGTGACACAAAGGCTAAGTAAATGTTCCCCACAGCCTTTTCAAAAGTGCAAGTACTACATAAGTACTACATAATATCAAACCATTTTGATTTGAAATGTATCCTCAAAAGACAATCAATTAATTCGATATCAATTGTCCAGAATTATTTCAATGATGTGTGTGAAAAACATCAAATAATGGGCACACTAATGTCATATAAACCAATCGTAGTGGGCAGTCTACTGTATGTAAAATATTACAGATTCATAGGCTGTAATTCCAAGGTAATGTGTTTTAGCATGACAGCTATACTAGAAATTACATTGGTCCTGATGTCAATCAATACTGCAAATTAATTCAGTTTTTGTTAGTGTATTGAATTATATATAACACTAATGTGTTAAAGATTCTGGTTTATGTTTCATTGGGCACATTAAGGAAGAGCTTCCTGGTCTACAAAATTGTGGTCAGGAGATCGCTCCCCCATGTCCGCAGCACCACCAAGCTGTTCCCTTGTCCTTGACCCCGCACATGCTGACAATCGCGTGTTCGAGGCCCTCCTCCACCAGCAGGCATCTGCCTGCGCCTCATCCCTGGGGTCTAGTGGGCTCTGGTAAGCTTCACTAGACTTGTGCTTTGTGCAGTTTGAAGTTTTTGTGACTCGTGTTCTGTGCCTTGAATTATTGTGCTGTTCGTATAATTGTGACTCGTGTTCTGTGCCTTGAATTATTGTGCTGTTCGTATAATTGTGACTCGTGTTCTGTGCCTTGAATTATTGGGCTGTTCGTATAATTGTGACTCGTGTTCTGTGCCTTGAATTATTGGGCCGTTCGTATAACTGTGACTCGTTTTCTGTGCCTTTGTCTTAATGTGCCGTTCATTCCTCAGTTTCCTTCTGTGCCTTTTTTCCGGTTATTACTGCCACTTTTTGCCCCTTGTGCACTCCCCTGTCGGCTCTCTCTGAGCCGCTTTCCCCGCCGCTGCCTCCCTGTGGCCCTCCCCCTCACGCCCACATTCGCCGCTCCCTCCCACCTCCCAGCTGCTCCCCCCTTAATGGCGGTCACTGCGTGTCCGTGCAGTGGACGGGTGCAGCAGGCGCGCCGCTGGCGTGCCAGAGGCGCACCAGAGGCAAGCCTGTCTGCGCCTAACTGCGCCTGGACCGCGCCCAGCGCCACACCCCCTGGTCCGCGAGACCCCTGCACCTCCAGACGCCGCTACACGCCCGACCAACTCAATCCCGGCCGCATCACAACATGCTCCCAGTCCACACCAAAGAACACCTACGGACCCTTCTCATGCCGCACCTGCAGATTCACCTGCGACAGAACAACGAAACCAATAAAGACCGAAACTAACCACCTCCACTGCATACTCCTCAACTCCCACTCCGCACGCAAGCACGCCATCGAGCTCTGGGACCTGTTTGACTCCACAGCCCCAGACGTAGCCTTCCTGACCGAAACCTGGTGGAACGACTCCTCGGTGCCCGACATCGCAATAGCCATCCCGGACGGCTACAAGATCATCCGTAGGGACGGCAACAACGGAATCAGAGGAGGAATAGCCATCGCCCACAAATCTTCCCTCAAGGTCGACACCTACACTGACGACTCCCTCAAGACCGCCGAACACCTACACTTCCACATCCACACCAACCCCAACACCACTCTCAGAGGAACGCTCATCTACAGACCCCCGGGACCACGAGCACCATTCAGCGAATCCCTCGCCGACCTCACCAGCACCCACACGTCAACGGATTACATCCTCCTCGGGGACCTAGATTTCATAACAACGACACCAACTCAACCACTCTGATCGCCAACCTCGCCAACCACGGCCTCAGACAACTCGTCAACACACCAACCCACATCGCCGGCCACACGCTTGATCCCATCTTCTCTTCAAGCGCCCATGTCACCTTCAACCATGCCACCGTACTCCACTGGACCGACCACCACTGCATCCACTTCACTTACAAGAAACATACCGAGCACCATCGCACCCAACAACCACCCTGCCGATGCTGGAGCAAAGTAACGGAAGACCAGCTCACCAACACCCTCGCCCAGAACCCACCCTCCGACCCCACTGACCCAGACACCGCCGCCCACAACCTCACTCTGTGGATCAACGACTGCGCCAACACCCTCGCGCCACTCAAGAAATCCACCGACAACCAAGCCAGAAGAAAAGCCACCTGGTTCAGCGACGAGCTCCTAAACTCCAAACGCGACTGCCGGAAGCTAAAAAAGGAATCGCTCCTCAAACGCACACCTAACAGCCTCACAGCCCACAAGGACGCCACCCGTAAGCACCACCAACTCATCAGACAAGCCAAACGATCCCACTTCAAAGACCGTCTGGACAACAACGCACACGTTAGCAAAGAGCTCTTCAGCATCGAGAAAGAACTCTCCAACCCCAGCGCCAACGTCAACGACATCCCTCCATCCCAAGAACTCTGCGACGCACTGTCCACCTTCTTCCACTGGAAAATCACAACATCCACGACAGCTTCAACGCCACTCCCACGCCAGACCCCACCCCGAACACTCCACCTGTGCAAACCACCTGTCCTCCTGGACCAACGTTAATGACACAGAGACACGCAAGATCATGAACTCCATCCACTCAGGATCTCTGTCAGACCCCAGCCCCCACCACGTATACAACAAAGCCGACTCCACCATCGCCCCCCAACTACGGAAGGTCATCAACATCTCCTTCAAAACAGCAACATTCCCGGAAAAATGGAAACACGCCAAAATCCACGCCCTCCTCAAGAAGCCCAAAGCAGACCCAAACGACCTCAAGAACTTCCGAACTATCTCCCTGCTCCCTTTCCAAGCAAAGGTGATTGAAAAAATCGTCACCACACAACTAACCAGCCACCTCGGAGACAACAACATCCTAGACCCCTCCCAGTCTTGCTTCAGACGAAACCACAGCACTGAGACCGCCCTTCTCGCCGCCACAGACGACATCAGACAACAAATGGACAACAGCGAAACATCAGCCCTCATCCTCCTGGACCTATCTGTCGCCTTCGACACAGTCTGCCACCGCACCCTGAAATCACACCTCCACGAAACCGGAATTCAAGGAAAAGCCCTCGACTGGATCAACTCATTCCTCTCCAGCAGAACCCAGAGAGTCGGCCTCCCCCCTTCCACTCCAAAGCCACCGACAGCATCTGTGGCGTCCCCCAAGGCTCATCCCCCAGCCCGACACTGTTCAACATCTACATGGCCCCCCTCGCACAAGTGGTCAGACAACACAACCTCAACATTCTTACCTACGCCGACGACACCCAGCTCATCCTCTCACTCACCAAAGACCCACGCACCGCCAAAACCAACCTCCACGAGGGAATGAAATCCATCGCCAAATGGATGAGAAACAGCTGCCTGAAACTGAACTCGGACAAGACGTAGGTCCTCATCCTCGAACCCACCCCCTCCGCCTGGGACGACTCCTGGTGGCTTACCGCACTAGGAACCCCACCGACACCGACCGACCACGCCAGCAACCTGGGCTTCATCCTCGACTCCTTCCTCACCTTGTCTAAACAGGTCAACGCAGTCTCCTCCTCCTGCTACAACACACTCCGCATGCTCCGTAGAATCAACAAGTGGATCCCGACAGAAACAAGAAGAACGGTAACACAGGCCCTCGTCAGCAGCAGGCTGGACTACGGCAAAGCACTTTACACAGGCATCCCAGCAAAAGACCTACTACGCCTCCCACGCATCCAAAACATCTCTGCCCGGCTGATCCTCGACGTACCCCGCCACAGCCACATCTCCCACCACCTGAGAAATCTTCACTGGCTCCCCGTGGACAAAAGGATCACTTTCAAGCTTCTTATCCACGCTCACAAGGCGCTCCACGACACCGGACCAGCCTACTTAAACAACAGACTCAGCTTCTACACCCCCACCCGTCAGCTCCGCTCCACTAACCTCGCCCTCGCCCCCCGCATCCGAAGAAAGACCTCCGGAGGCAGATACTTCTCATACCTCGCCGCCAAAACCTGGAACACTCTCCCCACCAACCTGCGACACACCCAAGACCTACTTACCTTCAGAAGACTCCTCAAGACCTGGCTCTTCGATCAGTAACAACAGCACCCCCCCCCCCAGCACCTTGAAACCCTCACAGGTACGCTTTATAAATCCAATGATTGATTGATTGATTGACTGGTTATTATCAGAAAGATGATGGTTTCTCGTGCATTATTCATCAATATTAATATCCTGGAACCCTAGAATAAAATAGCAACAACCATAAATTAAAATCAAATAAAAACATTACAAGTCCATGGCATTAAAAAGAGGAAAAGAAGTCCATTCAGACTGTTCTGTAAATAACGTAATCAGCATAAATGTACTGCTAATTCTTTATCACAAAGTGTCTTTAGCAGGAAATTTAGAGGTATGTATGTTCCATATGAGACATAGATAGGTTAACACACAGATGGTATTTTCAAAAAGCTTGAAAAGAATACTTAGGGGGTCATTACAACCCTGGCGGATGGCGGAGAACCGGCGGTAAGACCGCCAACAGGCTGGCGGTCTTAGCTTGGTGTATTATGACCATGGCAGTTACCGCCATGGTCATCCGCCGGTTCTCCGTCCCGCCCACTGGGCTGGAGACCTGGGTCTCCAGCCCGGCTGGCGTCTGTATACCGCTGGCGGTATTTGGACCCGGCTTACCGCCGTGGATTTCCAGTGTTTTCAACCGCCATGAAATCCATGGCGGTAAGCACTATCAGTGCCAGGGAATTCCTTCCCTGGCACTGATAGGGGTCTCCCCCACCGGCCACCCCCACCCCGACTACCTCCCCTACACCCCCCACCACCCCTGCCACCCCCCAAAGGTGGCAGGGCCCCACTCCCACCCCGACCCCCAACATAACATTACTCACACACACCCGACACGCATGCAGGCACCACCAACACACACACGCACACAGCCTGACATACATGCCTACATCCACACACACAGTGAGACACGCACACCCACATTCAAACATACACGCACACATCCATACAGACATACCCACAGCCATACACGCACTCATTCCCATACACACTACACCCCCGCAAGCATACACGCACTCACACACCCCCTCTACATACACACACGCACACCCCCATGCACGTACACAACACCCCCCTACCCCCCTCCCCTAAAGGACAATCGACTTACCTGGTCCGTCGATCCTCCGGGAGGGGACGAGAGCCATGGGGCAGCTCCGCCGACACCACACACCGCCAACAGAACACCGCCACGGCGAATCACAGGACGTAATTCGCTGGGCGGTGTTCTGTCGTAATGACCCCCATAGTGTTTTTTTATGCCCACATGTCAGAAAGGATCCGGGAACTTTGATGCCAGTGGCTGGAAGAAGCTCCATCTTGGCTTTGAAAAGTGTGATGTCAAATGAGCCATATACATCCTCATTACAAGGCTGGAGGTCTTAAGACTGCCAGCCATCTAGTAGAGGTCAGACAGCATCACTCTAGGCGTTCTGACTACCACATTACGATCGTGGAGGTTGGACCGCCAGGGGACTGCTGTCCCAGCCAGGCAGTCGGATTCATGGTCAGCCATGGTGGCTCTGAGTTCAGTGTCGCTGCACTGATAACAAGTCCCCTTTCTGCCAGCCTTTGATGATGGTTTAAGCACTATGAAATTGCTGGTGAAAAGTAAGTGATGAGAGCTACAGGTGGGTCCCTGAACTGCTCACGACCATGTTGTGGACAGTGCTGGGGGGGGCCTGCCCAGCAGCCTTGAAATGCACACTGTCTGCTCTAAATGCCTTTTTTAATCACTCTACCGAAATGTAGGAAGGCAAGGGCAGGTAACAGAGACGTTTTAATTCAAATGGCTTGAATTTGTCACATCTTTTTTGAGCTATGGAACTTTGGCATTCAAAATTTTGATTTGGTGCATATTCATTCAATATTTTTCAATAGATTATCCTTTAAAGAGTGCTAAATTTGGGTACTCAGGGAATTAAGCTCCCAAAATTGTAGAGCTATCTAGGTCCTCAAACCCTCCACAAGGATCTGAGTGGCTGGCAGAAAGTGTTGTCAGCCATCACATGACTCCAGGACTAGGTCCAGAATTCCTGAAAAAAAGATAAAAAGGTCACATAAGTGGGCAGGGTGAGCACACGATGACCCCTAGACTCATGTGGAGTATTTATTATCCTTATTAAGATAATAGATTTACAATATATCATGGGATTTCTGGATGTGGCACATGGACTCCCGCATCCTAGGGACGACCTCCTGTTTAGATTTAGGGATGTTCCAAAAGATCCAGTGAGTGTTGTGGGACTAACAGGCTTTAAAAACTTTAGTATAAGTCAAGTGCATCTCAAGGAAAAAAGGCATCAAACAGCATGTGATGTATACACAGTTAAATTCATGTATGTGGTGTTTCTATAGAGTACACCTATCCAAAAAGCAGTTAAGTGCTGTAAAGAAGGAAAGCCAATCATGAATGCAATGAGTGACAGGGATGTTCAACAATTTGTGGGCTGCATTCTGATGTAGACTTCTTTAAAGAGATGTCTCTTCAACTAAATTGGTACAGTGTCGGGCTAGTCTAGCTGGATACAGGGATGTTGTTCTATTTAGTGGGTGCAGAGGCCTTCTGCCTTGTTTTCTTTCCTTTTTTACACTTCTTAGTTTGCAGTCTGATGGTGTCCTGGCTAGGTTTGTTCTGAGAGCCATCAGAGATGATGAGCTTGTCTACAACATAAGCATGGGTGCTGGTTGGTTTGTAAATGGTGCAGCTTGTTTTTGTGGAGCCTATGGACTTTCATCAGGATGGAGGGATAATGTTCCTTAAGAACATAACAGAGATGTTGCAGCATTTAGGATGCCACTATGGAATCTGGGAGGCCATGGAACAGGACATTATCATCCAGATTTGAGAGTATGAGGGCTGGAATAGCAGTTCTGAAGTTGCTTTCTGGAAGAAATGGTTTCACTTTCTTTAAAAGAGAAAGCTTGGTGTCCAGGATAATCTAAGTGACTAGTGCTCATATTTATACTTTTTGATGCAATGCTGCCCAAACGCAGTTTTGCGTCAACAAGTATAGCGTCGGCTTGCGTCATTCCAGAGTGCCAGACAGGCATCATATTTATGGAATCCTGCAAGCTGGCTCAAAGGGTGGGTTAACATCTGGGAAAATGAAGTTAGCTGGTGGGGGGGGGGGTTTGAGGGGGGTGCTGTGGAAGAGGGGGAGTTTACACCCAAAAATGAAATTAGGCTGGTTATAGGCAATAACATGCCACCCCAATGGCTAGCACAGGGGACAAGGGTCACCTGGGCATGGCCATTGCACCCAGTGCCATGTAGGGGGCCTATTTCAGGCACTTTGAGTAATTTTTTGGACGGGAACACCTACCTAGCATCTCATTGACGCAAGGTGGTTTCACACAAAATGACTTTAACTCCAATATTTTGACGCTAGACAGGTCTAGCATCAAAATATAAATATGGAGTTAAGTTTGCGCTGAATTTGCGTTCAAAAATTACACAAATTCAGCTCAAAGAAAGCATAAATATACCCCTTGGTATGCAGTGAAAGTTGGGATGCAAAGCCATCAAGGTTCATGTCATTGACCCTAGTTTGTGCCATCATTTTTGTTGCTCTTGGCAATATCAGGTATTTTGTCCTGGTTGAATTGAGCTTCCAGTAGGTGCTGGACATCCAAGTCTGAATGATGTACAGGCAGAGACTTTCAAACTCAGCATCATGCTGTTATTTGTGGGTAGATCACCAAGTAGTCCCATGTTGAGGTTGAAGATGACTGTACAGTATGGAACACTAGGCTACTCCACAGTTGGCAAGGGTCTGTTGGGACTTGGAGGTGCCCATGTGAGCAAACTAGTGTTGGTTAGAATGTTGACTGAAGGACAATGCAGGTGAACTGCAAGGTGTGTATGAGGGTGGGATGGTTGATTGTGTCAAAGGCAGCTAAGAGGTCCAACAGTATCAAAAGTAGTCATCTTCATTTGTAGTCAGGAGAGCATTGTCTATAATGTGTAAGTAGGCAGCATGATCTGAAACCAGATTGATTGTCATTTTGTAGAAGTATGAGCATTATTGTGATCTTGGAGCTGAACATAGATCTATTTTTTTATTGATCTTGCCTATGAATAGTAGGTTAATGATGGACCAGTCATTACTGAGGCCATTACTGTTGAGTGTAGGTTTCTTTAGAAGTGGGCAAATCTGGACTCCTGTGATAGCTTCAGGGAAGATGCCTTAAGTGCAGGAGGCACTGGAGAATAGAGATAAGGGAGCATCCCCAGAGATATCTTTGATGGACGACAAATGTAAGATATTATCTGCATAAAACATGGATTTGAAGGAGCTGAGTGTGTCATCAAGATCATCAAGAGATAGCACTTTGAAAGATGGCCAATGCAGAATTGTATGTGAAAGGGTGGCTATAAAATATGATGCAGTGTTGTTAATGTGCTGTCAGATCTTAAATATTTTCTCACTGAAGAAGTGATCTATGACACAGCACTTTCTGAGGAATGCCTAATTTGATCCCAGTTTGCTCACAGGGCAGCAGTAATGCATATAGGTTCCCAATTGTTCTCTTACTATGCGTGCCCTGATGCATAGACCTGGGACCTGCCCTTGGGCCACAACCCCCCCAAAAACCCAGATCCCCTCTGAAAACATGGGCCCTCATTTTCATCAGGAAACCTCTGATGCCAAGGGCGCCAGAAGACCGCCAGTGCTGGTGGTCTTCCGCCTGCCATAATATGGCTACTGCAGGATTTCCACCATAATAAGGACAGAAACTTGGCAGAAGCCATGCTGGCGGTTGAGGCGCCTGGACCATGCTACCACCTGCACCGCCCCAACAGTAAGATCCCGTTAGCCATGTTTTGACCAAGATGGTAGCAGCACCCCTTCCCATTTCCTGCTGGACGACCTCCTTGCTGGAAAAGGTAAGTCGGGCATCCGTCAAGGGAGGGGGGTGGGTGGTGAGGGGTGTTGTGTGTGAGTGTGTGCTGTCTGCGTGTGTTTATGAATGTGTGTGCGCATGTGTGTGTGTATGAATGTGTGTGCGCATGTGTGTATGCATCTGTGGGTGTTGTGGTGTATGCATAGTTGTATGCATGCGAGTGAATGCATGTATGAATGTTACGGTGAGTGCATGTTACCATGTCAGTGTGTATGCGTGTATGGATGAGTGTGAGTGAATGCGCGTATGGATGAGTGTGAGTGAATACGTGTATGGGTTTATGCGTCATGCATGTGGGAGTGTGTGCATGATTGCGGAGAGGAGGTTGGGGGCGTTTTTGATTCTAGGGGTGGGGTTTGGGGGGGTGATTCTAGAGGGGGTGGGGTGTGGGGGTGGTGTGATTCTAGGGGGCTAGGGGTGAGGGTTAGGTGATTGCTGGGGGGAGTGGGTGAGTCTTCTACCTGTGACAGGGAAGGAATTGCCTGTCACTGGTAGCCCTACCATCATGGTTTTCGTGGCAGTGATACTGCTGCAAAAACCATGGTGGTAGGCCACCTCATTATACCGCTGGCGGTCATGTGTGGACCGCCGGGTCAGAGATACACATCTCTGGCCCACGGTTCATACCGCCATGGCGGTATGAGTGGTGATGTGGAGGTTGACTGCGACCAACCCGCCACACTCATAATGTGGTGATATACACCGCCAGCCTGCTGGCAGTGAGACCGCCACATTATTCCTGGAGGTCAAAAGACTGCAAGGTTAAAAATAGGGCCATGGTCATTTAAAATCTTGCAAGTTTTAAAGTGTCATATGGAGACCATGTGATTCACTGCTATTTTGAAAGGTGTGGTCTATTTAAACCAAACCCAAACTGCCAACCAACTGCTTGGATTTCTGACTTTCCACAGAGGGGAGTGGATTCAAAATAGATTTTCTTAAAGCTCGAGTTTCCTGAATACAAGAGCACAGGATGGTTTTGACCTGAAAAGTCAACATAAGAGTATAATTGTCAGAAAAAAAAAGTTATTGCACTGGCAAGGAACTACTGAAAAGCTTGAAAACAAAAGTTTTCTTTTTTGGGGGAGGATTGAGATAAGGTCCCTTTGGACTCATAGGAAACTGAGACTTTAATGTGGTCATGTTCTTTTCAGCTCATAGTAAACTAAAACCAAGTTAAAGAGTTTAGCTTGAATTGAAAAAGACTTGAAAGAAAACTTGAAGAACTGTGAACCCATCACTAGCTCTATGAAAGTAAATAGAGCCTTATTGCAATTGAAAAAAACATGGCTCTTTCTCTATAAAAAATATTGACTGTCCTGCCTTCACATATGACTAATTGTTGGCTAAGATTCATAATTGAAAAGACAAAAATGTGTGTCTGAAGACACAACTTGAATTAAACGTACAATCTTTGCTGAGACTCTCTTGATCTCGCCTCCCTTCTCAACACATAGGCCCTCATTACAACACTGGTGGTAAATCCCGCTGACCGCCGTGCCGACGGCCGCCAACATACCGTGTCCACGGCGGAAATCCGCAACGGGTATTATGACCACACTGAGAATTCCGCCACTATACAGACACCCACACAAGTCTGCCACACCAAAGGTCAGTGATAAACTGGCGATAGCAAAACCCACACCGTCACGCCAACAGGAATACACCCACAGTATCATGACCCACGAATCAACGCGGCGGTCATTCAACCGTGGTAAACCATTGGCGGTGCACACCGCCGCGCTCAAAATACACACACACTTACAAAATACAACCACATTGGACAATTAAAAATACACACACCTGACACACATACATACACCACACCAACACACCACACCAACACACCACACCAACCACCAACACACTCACGCCACTATAAAACACACACCCACATTACCCACAACCCATTAAAATGAAAAATGTTGAAGAAGCAGAGAGAGAGAAAAGCAAAGACCACACCAGAATCCAGAGGCACACAACACCATCACTCATACACCATCCACGCAAAACACACCACACACCCCAACACATCACCCCACACATCACATCTACCATCAACTCACACATCACTCACACCACATCATGCCACCTCAAAGTCACCCCAGGTTTTCAGAGGAGGAGCTCAGGGTCATGGTCGAGGAAATCATCCGGGTAGAGCCACAGCTATTTGGATCACAGGTGCAGCAGACCTCCATTGCTGGGAAGATGGAGCTATGGCGGAGAATTGTCGACAGGGTCAGCACAGTGGGACAGCATCCAGGAACAAGGGATGACATCAGGAAGAGGTGGAACGACCTACGGGGGAAGGTGCATTCCGTGGTATCCAGACACCAGATAGCCATACAGAGGACTGGCGGTAGACCCCCACCTCCTCCTCCACAACTAACAAATTGGGAGGAGCAAGTCTTGGCAATAATGCATCCTAAGGGCCTCGTAGGAGTAGCAGGAGGACTGGGCTCTGGTAAGTCAAATCTTTACAACTAAACCCCCTCACCCTACCTGCATGCCAACACATACTCCCACCCTCATTCCCATCACTCCACCATCTCCCACACACCCCTTCATCACGCCCCACCACTCCCACAACCAAGCCCTGCATGCCAAAACAATGCATGGACACCCATCACAGACATGCATGGACACCTATCACCAAAGCATGTCCAAGAGAGAGACCCATCCAGGGCACACAATCACCACTCACACAAGGGCCAAGGCAATATTGCAAGCACAATAATAGAGGGAAACACACCCATTGCACAAGATGGCACACACAGATAAAATAACAATGCATTTACCCCCCGGCAGGACCCCTACCCAACGTCACCGGACAGGAGGTGCCAGCCATATCCAGTCTCCCCACAGAAGAGGCCCACAGTGATGACAGCAGCTCTGCACGCCTGGATCAAGATGACCAGCCTGGCCCATCAGGGACCTCCGAACAGTTGGTTCCCCTGCCACAGTCCCAAGCCACCACAGAACCCCCCCCCCATGCCACTGTCCCTAGGACACATCAATCAGCAGTGTGTCCACCACTACAGGGACCCTAGGCCAACCCACTAACCCAAGAAAATCAGGGACCTGGGGTCAGTGGCAGTGGGCACACGGTTCAGGGGACAGAGGCACAGGACAACAGGGAAGCTGGGAGGACTGCTGTGTGACAGGGGGAGGACAGGCCAATGGAACCCAAACTCCACGAAGCACTCTCAAACATCATGGGAGCATACCACCACTCCCAGGAGACCATGGGCACAGTACTGGCCAAGTTTCAGGAGACCCAGTGGCTGCAGGAGGGACAATACATGGGGATCAGGGAGGACCTCATCAACATATACACCATCCTGATCACCATTGCAGGGGTGGTGGCTGACATAGGCAAGACTATGAGGGAGGCAGTGGCACAACAAAGGGCCCCTAACACTAGCCAAACCGATGAACAGCCTTCCACCTCCGCCGGCACTAGTGGACAGGAGGCCCCGTCACAGGAACAACAGCCCACCAGCACCCCACCCCCTGCAGAAGGAGAACCACCCCGCAAATGGTCCCTGCGATCCAGGCAGAATACAGAGAACATTGCCAAGACCCCCGCCAGGAAATAAGACTCTCCTCATTGTCACCCTTCTGTTCCACTATGTCACCCTGTCCACCTTGAACTGCCATTACTCCCCTTCCAATGCCCTCTTGGACAATGCACCTGTGATACCAAGAGACAGGACTCTACCATCACCCCAGCTCCTTCCACATACCCCTATACACATTAGCCCCTAAATAAACACCCTTGAACCACAAACCAATCTGGAGTCAGTCTTTTCTTTCACAAATGTATAATTACAACATCACCAACAAATATCAATGTAAATGTACATTTGCTCATACCAATGTATGACAGTTGTTGGGCAGCAGTACATATAGCAGAAGGCAGAATGAAGAACCCAGATCAGTGAAATGGAAAGCCAAAGTGAACTGTCAGTGTCGATAAACAGAGGTAAAGAGACTGACTTATACAATGTCCTACAGTAGCCAGATAGGAGAGGAGCAGTGCCAGTCTCTTACATGTGTGTCACTGGAAGTACTGCATGATCATGTTCATTTGGTTGTCAATATCTTCTTTCTCTGCCTCCTTTTCATCACTGTCCACAGGCTCCACCGCTGCCACAAGACCATCATCAGGCCCATAATCCTGCAGAAAAGGCACCTGGCGTGGCAATGCCAGGTTGTGCAACAAGGAGTATGCCACGATTATCTGGCACACCTTCTTTGGTAAGTAGTATAGGGAGCCACCTGTTAGATGGAGGCACCGGAATCTGGCCTTCAGGAGGCCGAACGTCCTCTCAATAATCCGCCTAGTTTGCCCATGTGCCTCATTGTAGCGTTCCTCTGCCCTTGTCCTGGCCTTCCTCACTGGGGTCAGTAGCCATGAGAGGTTATCTGTTAGACACACACTAACCCTTAGTAACTACCCCACAACCAGACACCTACTCATACTGTGTGGGGACCTTGGGCTCACCTATTAGTCACACCCTATGCCTGTGGAGTTGGCCCATCACATAAGGGATACTGCTATTCCTCAAAATGTAAGCGTCATGCACTGAGCCAGGATACTTGGCATTCACATGAGAGATGTGCTGGTCCGCCAAACACACCATCTGCACATTCATAGAATGGTAGCTTTTTAATTTCTGTGGGGGGTAAGAATGCCACATGTGTACCATCAATGGCACCAATGATGTTGGGGATATGTCCCAGGGCATAAAAGTCAGCTTTCACTGTGGGAACACAATGTAGCTGCGCATGTGTTTCAGCAGGGCAGACAAAACTCTGGTCAACACATTAGAAAACATTGGCTAAGACATCCCAGACGCCATGGCCACTGTAGTTTGAAAGGAGCTACTTGCCAGGAAATGGAGCACTGACAGGACCTGCACTAGAGGGGGGATTCCTGTGGGATGGCGGATAGCTGACATCAGGTCTGGCTCCAATTGGGGACACAGGTCTTGGATTGTGGCACGATCAAGTCTGTAGGTGATAATGATGTGTCTCTCTTCCAGGGGTCTGTACATTGGAGAATGACGCCACCTCATCATCTGCCCCAGCGGATGTGCCCTATGGAGGACAATGGTGAGCAGATGGTTATGTACCACATAGGTTGCACAAGTGTGTTTTCAGTAATGTGAGTAAATCCGTGTGTGGCGTAGTTTGTCCGTATATCTGCCAAATTGTGCTGTGACGCAGTTAGGTGTCATGCCATGGTCCCCCCTGAAATGGCGGCTGCCTGACCTGTAAAGAGGGACAAGGTAAATGAGGTAACTGAGCTGGCGTTGTGCAGCGTCGCAGTAGGCGGTCGAAGATCGCTGCGCAATTTAACATTGATTATCATTGGGCCCTATGGGTTCCAGGAGCCAATGACGATGTACGCTGGCGGTGATGATACGCACCGCCGCGGATGTGACTGCCATTTTCTATCTGTTCACTCACTTGATACCTGACCATCAACAGGAGAGGACCTGCACTTCAAGTGCTGCTGTGACCTGAGTCTGGAAGCGACAATGGCTACAGTGTCCGGGGAAAGGGCCCCTGCCTTCACCGCGGAGGAGTTGGACAAACAGGTGGATGCAGTCCTCCCCAGTACACGCTACTCTGAGGTCTTCCAGACAAGGTGAGTACACTGTGATCATGATGCAAGGGAAATGGCTGTTTTGAGTGATGTGGATGGAAGATACATGGGGAGGGGCTGAGGCCTGCATGTGAGGATGGTGAGTGTATGTGCGTCAGGGCATAGGTTGGAACTGGTGGGCAATGAGTATGACGGTCCTGACAGGTAAGTTATTTATTTTCCTCCTGTACCTTTCCTCTAGGTCAGCGCCCACCAGAAGAAGGGTATTTGGCATGCCATCGCCAAGGAAGTGCAGACCCTGGGGGTCTATCATAGATGGAGCACCCACTGCCGCAAGAGATGGGAGGACCTGCGCTGCTGGAGCAAGAAGATGGCGGAGGTCCAGCTGGGGCTGGCCTCCCAACGCGGAAGGGGTGCCCGTCGCACCATGACCCCCCTCCTGTTCCGGATCCTTGCGGTGGCATATCCGGAGTTAGATGGGCTCTTGATGCCATTACAGCAACCACATTAAGCAGACTCTGCGTGCTTCACGAAGTGACTGGGTGGGGGATGTGGGCTGTGGGTTCCCCTGGTCCAGGGCGAACTTGGTAGGGTCGGTCCCTTGTTGGGCAGACTCTGAGGTACTCCAACCCCAATAGTGTTGGTGGGCATCTACAACTAGGCAGGCTCCTGTGGGTTCCAGGTGTGCAGCAAATGGTTTTAGGCATAGTACCCAATGACAAGTGAATTTCCTACTAACTGCTAGTGCCTGGCCTACTGCATAGGGCTGCTCCCTGTGTGTTGTGTCTGCCAACGGTAGTGGTGTTGCTGGCATTGACCATGTGTGTCCTCTGTCTTCCCCCCCTTCTTGTTTTGTCATCCTTTCCTTGTGTGCATTAGCATCATCTGGTGGAGGAGCAGAGGCACTGGTGATGGAGGGAGCTGCATCCCACATGGCCCTGGAGGGTGAATCTAAGGAGTCTGAAGGTACCAGTGGGACAGAGGGCGAAGGGAGCTCCACAACGGGGACAGGAGGGGACACCAGTGACAGCAACTCCTCCTCTGATGGAAGCTCTCTGGTGGTGGCGGACACCTCTATGCCCACCCCAACAACAGATACAGCCGCCACCCCCCTACCAGCACTGTCCTCCCAGCAGCCCCTCAGCGTGTTTCCCGTGCCCGCTCACCCAGGAGGGTGGGCATTTCCTTCGCCCCAGGCACCTCAGGCCCTGTCCCAGTCAGCCCTGCTGCCCTCAGTGAGGAGGCTATTGACCTCCTGAGATCCCTCACTGTTGGGCAGTCAACCATTCTGAATGCCATCCAGGGTGTTGAGAGGCATTTGCAGCAAACAAATGCATACCAGGCGGGCATTCATTCTGGCGTGGGGGCCCAACAGAGAACATTTCAGGCTCTGGCCTCAGCACTGATGGCAGCCATTGTCCCTGTGTCCAGCCTCCCCCCTCCAACTTCCACTACCCATACCCAATCCCTTCTACCTCAACCTATCCCAGGCATACCATCAGACCAGCGTGCACACACTCCAACACACAAAAGTGGCTCAGGCAAAAATAAGCACCACACATCCCACAGGCGCTCACACAAGCACCATATCCCTGCAGACACACCAACATCCACTGCCTCCACTGTACCCCCTCCTCCATTCCCTCCACCTCCCTCCCAGTCTCGTCTCCACTCACACCTGTATGCACTACATCCACAGCCACTACCTCCATCACCAGCATGCCCATCACTAGACACCGCTCACGTGGAATCGCCACCCCACTACCATTCCCACGCCCCGTGTCCTCTCCCAGTGTGTCTGTGAGCCCTCCTCCCAAAGTACACAAACGCAGGCACACACCCACTCAACGGCATCCACCTCACAACAGCCTCTAACCCATGCACCTTCACCCAAACTCAGCAGACGTACACCTCCTACAACCACTACCTCTTCCTCCACTCCCACACCCCCTCCATCTTCCTGTCCCAATGTGTCAAAAAATCTTTTCCTAGCTAACTTTGACCTCTTCCCTACACCTCCCCCCTCCTCCTTCCCCTAGGCCCAGGATGTCTAGAACCCAGCCCAGCACCTTAGCCACAAAATCTGCATCTGCTGTGGTCTCTGATACCCCAGTACGGTCTTAGAGGCACCCGTCAGAGCTGCCAGTGCGCCACTGACAGAAAAGAAGGAACACACTATTCCACCACATGCAATGGTTAAAAAGGGTCCGACTTCCAGCAAGGGACAGTCACACCACCCACCCAGCAAGGCCTCTCCCAAACACCAAGTGGACAGTGCCAAGGTCCCCGCAGCGACTGTCAAGATGGGGAAGGGCCAGAAGCCAAAGGGCACATTACCTCTGGGCACGATGTTTCCTGGTGAGGGGCTGGTGACCATCATATCATCAGGGATGGCAGCCACATGCACCACAGTCACCACCGCCGCTCCGACCGCCACCTGCACCGCCACCTGCACCGCCGCTGCCATAACATCATTCTGCAGCATCCTCCCCAAGGATCAGCCATCCAAGGCTGCCGGAGACGGTATGGTGTCTCAATCCACTGCAACAGTCACTTGCACCACGGTCAGCACTGGCATTATCTCTGCCGCAGCCACCGCCACCTGCACCACCATCAGCACCACCATGTGCACAGCCGATGCCACTCTTTCGGACGTCAGCCCCATCCCCAGTGTGCAGCCGTCAGAGTCTGCTGGTGACATCCTGGACCCTTGACATGCCACTTGAGACACCACCTCCAGCAGTGACACGAATCAGCAATTGGCAGCATAAGTCGCCGCAGGATGGAGTGTGGGTCTGCCTCCATGGAGTAGCACGCTACCTGTTCCAGGTACATCATGTGGCTGAGACACCCAGGTGAGACGAAGTCAACTGCCACACCCCAGGTGCACCATCACTGGGCACAAAGCCCCCTCCAGAACCAGTGGAGAGATGCATCCACTAACCCAATCCTTGGCAGGATGAAGCACTCTGGGCACAAAGTCACCTCCAGAACCAGTGGAGAAAGGCATCCACTAACCCAGTCCTTGGCAGGATGAAGAACTGAGGGCACAAAGCCTCCTCCAAAACCAGTGGAGAAGCCATCCACTTGGAAACTGTGGCCTTGCACTCCCCAGGACCAAGCAGTGGGCAACCCACCCACTTGTGAGACTTGAGAGAATGTGGCTTTGCACTCCCCAGGACCAAGCAGTGGGCAAACCACCCAATAGAGAGACTGTGGCTTTGCACTCCCAGGAGCAAGCAGTGGGCAAACCACCCACTTGCGAGACTGTGGCTTTGCACTCCCCAGGAGCATGCAGTGGGCAAACCACCCACTTGAGAGTCTTGAGAGACTGTGGCTTTGCACTCCCCAGGAGCAAGCAGTGGGCAAACCACCCACTAGAGAGACTATGGCTTTGCACTCCCCAGGAGAAAGCAGTGGGCAACCCACCCACTTAAGAGACTTGAGAGACTGTGGCTTTGCACTCTCCAGGACCAGGCAGTGGGCATGGAGACCCCTCGAGGAGCAGTGGCATTGTACCATCATCCGGCTGAGGTGCCCCCCCTTCCCTTCCCCCTGAGGTGCCTGTTTTGTTTTTCAACCTGATGCCCCTGCAGTGTTCTCTCCGTTTTGAGGCAGGTGTCATGTGTGGGCTTCGCCCATGCTTTTTGGGACCACTGGTCCATGGAAATTTCATGGACAGTGTACAGACGTGTGTACTTGCTGTAAATATTTGTCTATATGGATTATTTGCTGTTCTTTTTGTCTATCTGATTATTTGAATATTACACTAGTTTGGTCCTTGGGTTCTTCCAGGGGGTGACGGGGTGTATCTGTGATGTTATTGGATATGCGTGTGTGTTGTTGTGAGTGGGGGGTGGGGGTGTTGCGTTTTGCATGTGTGTGTCACTCTGTTTTCCCTCCTCCCCTCCCCTGTGTGCTAGGTGCAGTACTCACCGGCGTCGTTGCTGCCACCGCCTTCTTTCCACTTTGTGGTGTATTAATAGATACAGCAACATGGTTATTATCTGCAATTCGGGCTCTTCCTTGTGTGTCGAGAGGTGAGTGGTTTCCCTTAAAAGTACTGTTTCTGCCATGCTTTTGATGGCGTTGGTACCGCCCCGGATAAGCTGGCGGATTGGTGCCTTGTAATAGTGTGGGCGGTACATTGTCTTCCGCCTGTCTGTTGGCAGTTACTGCAGTGGTGTTTGTTGCTACCGCCTTGGCGGTCGAAGTATTAAAGTGGCTATCTGTGTTGGCGGTTTCCGCCATGGTCGTGATTCTATTTTTTTTACCACCAGCCTGTTGGCGGTATTACCGCCACTTTAAAACCGTCTGCCATGGTTCTAATGAGGGCCATAGTCCTCTCTTGGATTCCTCACACTGACCAGTGGGCATGCTCAGAATCAGTATTTTGGTGCTGGACTGGTGGCATCCTCATCGTTCCTGCAGCAACACGTTGTGTTAAGTGAGTGGGTCCTTGACAGAAAGTTAAATCCACAAATGTTCTTGCTGCCCAAGAGATGTGGATCCAGGAGGTACTGATGAACAAATGAATACACAAACTAATTGGAAGCTCTTGGAAAAGGCTCTGCTTTCATGTCTGATATGTGGCATACTTTGACAGGCATCCAGTCTGAGTTGCAAGTGTTGCAACATTAGGATCAGATGTTTAAAACTACACTCCTAAGAAATGGCTGCATGGGTTTTACTGTTGCCAAGGATCTCAGCCGCCACCCCCTAAATCTGTATATATACAAATTCTAAAGCCCACACAATTTCTAAGCCTGGTCCTTTGAACCGCTCCCATGGATTCGACTTCTTGTGCCAGGGGAGACCAACCACCAGTGAATGTCACTGGTGCAACACCACAGCCCATTGCCATGGCCCAGATGGATGGCACAAGTTGTTGAGTAGGTTGATGAGGTTGCTGGTTGTTTAAAAACTAAAACTGAACACAATACTTGCACATCATCCATGTGAACCATAACTGCCACAGAAAACACTATGTTTAATTCTTTACTCTTGAAATGGCAGATGCAATTACAAATGCTGTAAATAATCTTACACGTGTTTTTACATACCACATTAACTTAATACTATGAAAGAGACACCTATGAATTATTAATATTTCTTAATTTGTGCACATATTCATTGTACTTTTAACTGTCGTTATTTGTTGGTATAAATATTGTGATAAAATTAGCAATGCATTTGGATTGTGTCTGTTATGTGAATAATGCATTTTAGATGTAACCATAACTTCCAAATGTTTTTTAAGTTCTAATTCATAAACATAACTGCACTTTAACAGTGCTTATTTCATTGAATTTTTGAGGTTTTTTAAACTAATATTGAGATGTTCTACTCAAACGATCACTCTTTTTATCAATTATTTTTTTTATCATACACAACATCCAACAGCATCCAGCCAATCCTAGCTGCATACGGTGTTCTGATGTGTGCAGCAGATCCTGTACCAAACCCACTACAGGTGGTCAATCCCCTATGTACTCAGTATTGGATGTCATCAGATGATTTTAACCATAGGGCCTGGCCGGAGGTTGCCTGAATCTTTATGTGGTTATCCAAGTTCTCGGCTCCGAGCCATGATCCACAGAACTCACAGACGGCTCACTGGAGGTCCAGGAACACCCAGCAGAATCTGCATGTTTTCAATCATGGATTATGAGGAAGGTCCCTTTGAGGTTTTAGCCCCGCCGACCCCTCTTATTTGCCCGTTCAGCTTATTTTACATGATGTTCGACCAAGTGTATACGTCCATGGTGGCTACTACATTTTTCGTGGTTAGAAATCAGAGCATGGCTCTGCAGACTTGACAGCGGGCTTTGGATCTAATATATATTATAGTAGAAAAATTACGATTTGTTCCCCCGAGGTTTAAATAATGAATGTCCACAAATTTAACTTTTTTTGGAACATTTCATGCAGATTTGTTGCTCTGAGCCAAAGTTATTAAGTAGAAACTTTGACCTAAACGTAACTAGATAGGTGCTATTACTACCTGTGCATCATACATATTTGTCTATGAGTTAGTGCTGTAATTCAAACTCTGTAATGTGTAATAGTGTGACATTTTTGGAAGACATGCCTTTTTTCATAGTATATTACATTTTTGAAGAACATATTTTCAGGGTCATCATTTTAGCAAGCGCCCCTTTCACCTCCTTGTTCCTGAGACTGTAGATTATTGGGTTCATTACTGGTGAAACAACAGCATATACCACAGATGCCACCTTGTCCTTTTCACCAGTGACATTGAGGGCTGGGCGTACATAGGTGTAGATAATGCCTCCATAGAATAAGGTGACAACCATGAGGTGGGAGGAACAAGTGGCAAAGGCCTTTCTTTTGTTGGCAGCTGAGGGGATTTTTAACACGGAGGAGAGGATGTAAATATAGGAAAGGACAATGAGGAGAAAGCAGAACATGCCATAAAACACATCAGCTGCAAATGTCACCATGTCATTAATATTTGTGTCAGAGGAAGACACCTTGAGGACTGGCGGTATTTCACAAAAAAAGTGGTCCAGTTCAATCCTTCCATAGAAAGACAACCTTGTGATTAGAATGGTGTGGACAAAGGAGACAACCAAACTTGAAACCAATATGGCGATCACTGTAGTGAAGCAGAACTCCATACTCACAATATTGGTATAGCGAAGAGGGTTGCAGATGGCCACATATCTATCAAACGCCATAAGTGCCAAAATGAGAAGTTCTGTGCCCAGAAATGCAGTAATGAAAAAAAGTTGGGTAAGGCAGCTTGAGTAGGAAATAGACTTTGTTTCTGACATAAGGGTCTCCAGCATCTTCGGGATGATAGAGGAGGTGCAGCAGATGTCCAAGGTGGCAAGGTTGCCCAGGAAAAAGTACATGGGTGTATGCAGATGAGCAATTGATACTATGATACTGATAATCAAAAGGTTACCCAGGAGGGCCATCAAATAGATCAGCAGGAACAAGGCGAAAAATGTGTACTGCAGCAGTGGGTGATCGGAGAAGCCAAGCAGGAAGAATTCGGAGGCAAGGGTTTGATTCAGTTCTCTGCTGGTCACATGATGCATTATCTGGAACTCTGAAATATTAACATAATGGTTATTTTAAGTTGTTGCTGATGGAAGGAATTCATAATACTCATAGTCCTTTGGTGAGAGCTCCCTTTCATATATTTTTGCAGATCACCAATTCACTTCCTGGGTGTCCTCTGTCAAAAAAGCATTATCTCCTATTAAACACCTGCACTTTCACTGTAAAGCCACAGTTGCCTATTTGTAGCATTCTTACAACGAGGCTTGTTGAGAAGTGTTTTAATGCTTCATGAACTAAACCCATTGTTGGCCCAGTGGATGTGTGTTATTCTCCATTTACCCACCAATTAAATTTCAGTGCTAGACCAGACATTTTAAACCACACATTCCTGATGGTAACTGGGTGGGTAAAAAGTGTGCAAACGATAATAGGTTATGCAAAACAGATATATTCATCTTGCTTTATTCCAACATAGGTATAAAGAGAGTTCTGTGACTCACACAATATCAGGTTGCACTATGTGCATACAAATGTGAATGATCCATTGACGGTGTAAATGAGGCATAAATATTAGTCAAAACCACGTGAGCACAAATAATGATAGTGCTGTTCTATTTCATGTTGGTTTACACCAGTGTGCCAACCAATAGTTAGCAACACTCACAAACTGCATGTGTGCCTCTTGTATGTGCACTACCGCTTAATTTGAACAAACCTGACTAAAACGTACGTAGTGTATGCAGGTGTGAGTGGAGACGAGACTGGGAGGTATGTGGAGGACATGGAGGAGGGGGGCACAGTGGAGGCAGTGGATGTTGGTGTATCTTCAGGGGTGTGGTGCTTGTGTGAGTGCCTGTGGGATGTGTGGTGCTTATGTTTGCCTGAGCCACTTTTGTGTGTTGGAGTGTGTGCATGCTGGTCTGGTGGCAAAATGCGTTCTCAACTGCTAGAGTGTGATTGCTATAAAACTGGTCTGAATGCAATTTGCACCAACATATATACACATAACTGACCCTGTAAGTTTTTTCTACTTATACTTGTCCTTCATATGCTTGATTTGTAAATGTAATATGTCCTTGAAATCTAGGTAATACTGAAAAATATAAAAGGGGAGAAAGTATCCGATTTTAATTATCTGTATTTACACACTACGGGTAGGTTAGGTCCATTTAGTTTTCAGGAGTTTTCTGTGATTGATTGTGATTGTGAAAATGTGATTGGGTTCATTCCTCAAGAAGGCGTTCAGGGTAGTCCCAGTAACCTGAGAAACGTAGCTAGGATTTAGCATGAGGCTAATTGTTACGTGTATTTTGCACTTTTTCCCTTTGTTGGTATTTTGGACAGTGAAGAAAACCTTGCAATTGCTCCTGGTTTTGACTGGGAGTTGGTGGAGGGTTTTCAGAGCAGTTTTGAAGTGCGCCCATTTAGGTTTAGTATGGCACCTTCCAGTACTATCGTTCTGTAGCTGGGCCAGGTCGACAATCTCTATTGGCACACTCCCTTAATTACTACTTTTACGTGGATTCCCTCACTACCACCAGCCAGTGAGGCACCTCATCTCTTGTTAGCCCTTTCGCACTTTTATTTATTTTATAGCTTTGCTCATCCCAGTGTAGAGTGTCAGAGTGCTTTACACAGTGCTTAATTTGTAAATAAAAACGTGCCAGTGCCCAAAGCTCTGCTCTTAAACACGCGGCTACTGCATTTAAATGTGCGAGCACAGAATACTGAGGCAGCGTAATCCTGAAGCCATCTCAGGCCTTTGCAATCCATTTAAAGCCACTCCCTGCCCCTTCAGATCACTCTTTCAGCTTTCTGATTTCTGCCTTTGTGACGCTTTTTCGTTTTTCCCTTCCTCCGTCTTTCCCGTATGTGTCTTTTGCTCACAGCAAATGCCTGAGGCAAAAGAATAAGCACCGGCCCTCAAAAATAAGTGCTGGTGCTCAGCACCGGAAACAACAAGCCCAAATTAAGCATTGGCTTTACAGCTATGCAGCAACAAAATGCATAGGAAATGTTATTTTAGACAACAAGCGCTACCTCTATTTGATGCACAGTTAATGCATCTCCTGATGATCTCTTCGCCTCTCTGCTCACATCTATATTAATCATGGGTGCATAGGCAATCTATTCCCTCATGTGCATGAGGAAATGCTCCTGGGCAAATGAGGGAACTCCCCTTGAGATCGGGCCAGTGCACATGTAGTATGAGTGCTGGTGCTACAGAAGGAAACACGTGAGCATCTGATGCTCCTTTTATAATACCAATGTAGCCCAGGACACCAAAAAGTGGGGACACATGCCTTTTGCTCTCCAGCAGCACTTTCAATAATAGGACCCCCAGGGTAGTGTGTCTGAATATTACCAGTCAATCACTTGCTGAGACTCACACAAGCAAAACGAATCATATGTCATTGAAAGAGCAGCCACCAACCGAGTGAAGCCACCCTGATTAACCCTGCAAATTAGCAATCGAGTAGAACAATATATACGTAGTGCAATTTTCAGGAAAATTGCAAACTATTCCCTGTCATGAACAATGATCAACCCAAGGTGGCATTGCATTGCCAGAAGTGAACGGGTGTATATATAACCCATGAATAGGCCAGTATTTGGCTGCTCTGTTCTTGGGAGGTATAAGTAGAGGCACCAGGGTAGAAAAGTCTGAAAGGGATAAGGCTTATCCTTGGCAAAGGACTACATAAAACTACAAACACAGAGTTTCATTTATTATTTGTCAAAACTAAAGTTCCCACCATGACTCCCAGTTCTATTTAAAATAAGGAAAGCACCATGGCCCAGATCTATTAACAATAGTGCAACACACAGCTTTCCTCGAAGAAAGAGCGAAAAAAGACATAGGCCCTCATTATGATATTGGCGAGCCGCAGAGGCCATCCCGCAATCAGGCCACCTGTGTGGCGTGAACCTTGCCGGACCTATTATGGCTTCCCCGCTGGGCCGGCCGGCGGAAACAGAGCTTCTGCCTGCTGGCCCAGCAGTGAACAGGGCCTCAACATTGCAGCTGGCTCCTAATGGAGACAGCGGCAATGTGGTGGTGCAGCGGGTGCAGCAGCACCCATCGCACATCCCACTGCCCGTAATTCGGTCCATGGGGCTTGCAATGCCCCATGGGCAGGCTGGCTGATGGGGACTCGTAATCCTCAGGGCAGCACTGCTTGAAGCGCTGCCCTGGCAGATTACAACCTCTGGGACTGCCAAATAAAGAAAAGTGACATCGACAGGGGGGATATATATATATATATATATATATAGAGAGAGAGAGAGAGACCACATTTTACTATACATGTGTGGTTTATCTGGGGGGTGCGATCAGCCCACAAGGAAACCAGATATATATGTAAATATGATCTCTTTACATATATATATATATAAATATATATATATATATATATATATATATATATTTATATATATATATATATATATATGCAACACAAATGGTCTTCCAAACGCCAGGGCTGGCTTCTGCTGTTTCCCGAGGTGCCCACCCCCAGGACATAGCTGTTTGCTCTGACTTGGTTGGAGGTCAGAGCAAACATTCTGGTTCCAGCAAGTGAGAGCTATCAAACTGCTCTCGCTTGCTGGGAACAGGGGTTCCCTCTGTTTCCCCGCCTGCGGACATGCGGGCAGGGAAACAGAGGAAACAATTGCTCTTGCAGACAGGGAGCTAAATATTTAGCAGCTCTCTATCTGTGACAAGGATGGAGGAGGCGGCGAGCTGGGTGGGACTGTGGGGGCCTTTAGGCACCCCACGGTCTCCAACGATAGTGACTAGGTGTTTTGAGGGGCACCCATGTGACATGGCTTGGCACTGGGGGATAGGGTCCCTGGGGAAGAACTTGCCTGAGGGAGAACTGTACGGCCCTCCTCCCCCCCAAAAATAAATAAATGATAAAATATGGGCCTCAGGATGGGGTGTCCTGGGGCTGAAATTTGCCAGGGGCGGTGAGCTGCATGCCCCCCATTGAATTATAGTGGACCCTGGGTCCCTCCTCCCCCACAATGGTTATTACCTCAATTAGAAAGCACTTAGGGGCATATTTATACTCCGTTTGCGCCGATTGTGCGTCAAAAAATTTGATGCACAATCAGCGCAAACATTGCCCCATATTTAAACTCTGATGCCCGAGCCCGCGCACGACAAAATTCTGCCGTGTTCGTCATTTCTTGGATGCGGCAACCCGCCCTGCGTTAATGATATGCAGGGTAGGCGTTCCCGTCCAAAAAACGACGCAAACGGCCGTGCGTCATATTTATGCTTCCCGGCAAAAATGACTCTCGGCTGGGAGGCGGAGCAAAAAAATGACTCACAGCCCGATTTGCGTCAAAATTTAACGCCTGGGTCAGGGCAGGCGTTAAAATGGGGCAAACACACCTGTATTTAATCAGAACACACAGAACAAACAGCAGAGCAGCAGAGCAGCAACAGGGAGACATGGAGGTGATTTTTATCCAGCGTGCACGTAGACGCAGAGCCCAGCAGCAACAACAGCAGCTACAACAACACCAGGAGGGACCTCAAAGGCAGCGCAGAAGGAAGGAGAGAATATTCCGCCCAAGAACAACCCTGCATGGCCTCAGGGAACACAACATCATACAGAGGTACCGGTTGAACTGGCAGGCCATTCAGCAGCTGCCGCACAACATTGAACCGCAGTTGGCCCCCACTTTAGTGACACCCCGCACCATCCCAATAGAAACAAAGCTGCTTGCCGTACTTCACCTGCTGGCAAGTGTCTCATTTCAAACAACTGGTGCCCTGGTTGGCGGAATATCACAACCATCATTCTCCGCATTTCTGCCAAAAGTACTGGATGCCATCATTCGCCTGACACCCCTCCACATCTGCTTCCCTAACACACTGCAGAAGCAGCAGGAAACAAAACAGGGGTTCTACGCAATCAGTGGCTTCCCACACGTCCTTGGTGCAATCGACTGCACACACGTACGCCTTGTGCCACCTGCTGCAATAGAACACCTCTACCGCAACAGGAAGCACACACATTCAATCAACGTGCAGGCCATAGTCGATCACCAGGGATTGATCAGCAACATCGTGGCTAAATATCCTGGGAGTGTACATGACTCATTCATCTTCCGTCACAGCACCATCAACCAACACTTCCAGGATGGACGGTATGGCAATGGACTACTTGTTGGTAAGTTCAGAAACCTACTTATATACACACTGCACAGCAACCCTCTAGGACACACAACACATACACCACAACAGCAACATCTAGACAGGAACACACTGAGGTCCTTACATCACTAGCCATGTTTCTTAAGTCACCATTGAACCTGTCACACATTGGAATTTACTGTACAGCCTAATGCGAAGACATTAATGAGTGTGGTTGCCTAAATGTCACCTTGCAAATTGTAAGTGTTACAATGACCTTTACATTAATACATTGCATACGTTTCAAGGTATGGGATGTACAGGGTACTTTGATATGAATGTGTTAACAACACTTCCAAATTTAAATGTGCATGGAACTATCATCTCACCCTCAGTGAAGACACACGGACACCTGTATCACAAGTCACAATGCTAGGGAGGGCACACTGTACTGCAAATCCCAAAACATACTGATGACAAACGGTTAGCAGACAAACACTCGTTCAGCCAAGGAAACAACACAATGCAGATGGTATAGCCTACAAGTATAGGATGTCACATTAGTACACAAAAGAGTCACAGACAACACAGGACAACTACAGCCATTAAAGGTCTTTTCAATAGTGCCAGCTACATCTACATGATCCCATTCTGTGTTTTTCTTTCAGCTGATCAGGGGTATGGCATCCAGCCATGGCTAATGACACCATTTGGGAACCCAAGTACTGCTGCAGAGCGGGCATACAACGACGCCCATAAGAGGACACGCAGCATTGTTGAGCGCACCTTTGGGATCCTCAAGTCAAGGTTCCGCTGTCTTGACATCACTGGCGGTAGCCTACTATATTCCCCCGAGATGGTCTGTAGGATCATACTCACATGTGCAATATTGCACAACATTTGTGTAAAAAGGAACATTCCCCTCCTCGAACCAGACCCATACATGCCTGAAGACGAAGAAGAGGAGGATGCTGGCCTGCAACAGGAGGGGGAACAACCAAACACGGCTGCTGGAGTGCGTAGGCGCCAACAGATTGTAAATAATTTATTTTCATAATTATCACCATCACCACTTAATGCACTATTGTAAACAAACACTGATAACAAACACCACATCATGGTTTGGCCTATTCATTTCTGCCCACCTTTAGCTTGAAATATCTGAAGAAGAATGTCGTCTCATTGAGCAAGAATGATATAACACTCATGACACAAAAAAATACACCACAAATGTAATGGCCACCATACAATGGTCAAATACACACACAATGTAAATGACAGACATCCTGTACAGTTCACCTTTGAAGGGCAATAGCTGAGGACCACACATATGACTCACATACATGTAGTAATCATGGATCATCGCAGCAGATGGCACACAACTAAAACACCATCACTCAACTAGGGGAAAACAGGCCTCATACATCAGGCAGTTCACATGCTAATGCTTCAGGAACAGGAATGTAGTACTAGACTCTTGCCAACAGTAATTCCAACTACTTACTATCATTGCAATGACTATCTGTCACTAGAGTTACACATAAGCAGAACATATACAGCACAAGTGCTACACCTATGACAAGCATCCAGCACATCACATCCCATCTACATGTCAGCCCTTTTCTAAAAACATTACATACATTTGCAGCTGCTCACACCCCACCTGTCTGAAGAGGTCCCTGGAATAGCGATTTGTGTACACTGAGATTCCCTCATCTACACACACACACTCACAAGAGTCATCCAGTGTGCCACACCCTTTCCTATGCCTACCATTGTCATACTACCATCTCACTGCATGGAACTCAGCTCATATAATACACTGGCTTGGAGTTTATAAGGCCTGGTATCACCTGTAGATTGATTCTTCTGTGAAAGGTACTGTAGGCAATTTATCAGCAAATCCCATCTGACAGGACTAGTGAGACACAGATGGAGGCCACACCAGTGATCCCCTCCATGCACACCACCCAAATGTGCATGCCCCGTCCCTGCTGATGCCTCCTACTGCATACATGTTTGAATTTGAGCTATTACATCATTAAGCTTTGACACAAATGTTGCCGTAGAAAACTTTATCAGGGTTCATGTGTCACCTTCAAAACAACACAGGACATACACAGTGTGACATCTCAGCTGTCTACTGCTCCCTCTGACCAGTCCTAGTCAGAACAAGTGATCATGTAATTACTGAAAGAACTTGCTCCTGATTGACCCAGCATCCTGTCAGCCTGACTGGCACCCGTCCGTGGGTCACTCTACAGATACCTGGGGTCCACCTATGGACCACACGTGCTGTCCAAAACCTCTTGTACCTCAGACACTAATTTGTAATTAGCCTCATCAATGTATACTCAAATACATAGTATTGCATCATCTGACTGTTATTTGCATCCGATTTGTGACAGTGCCCTTGAATAGCCAAATCTTGGCCCTTCCGTTGTCTGGCCCTCATTAATGCCTAAACTACAAAGTGTGACAGTGGACCAGGACCATAGTGTATGATGGTGTAAATGGCCTCCATCAAAGCCAGCAACCTCGATAATGTACATGAAAAGGTAACACATATGAGGACCCTGACTGTTCAAACGCTGAGTAACATTTTTCAAATGATAAAGATGAGTCGTGTGTTGAATACCAGCCATTTACTTCTGCACAGAGGCTATGATGTTTCCTGATACATTACCATCCACAGAGGCCAACTGGAGTAGAAATGTTGCAATGACACATGCCGGATCCAGACACCTGAGACATTCTCTCATTCAGCACACCAAGGTTGCCCAGTTGAAAGTCTCATTACACGTTTTCAGTGACAGGGTGGGACCATCCATGTGTAGGTGACCATGTCCTCAATGGCTTCTCTCAAATTTTGCTACAAACAATACCCAATTGAAACAAGCTTAGCTGCCACTAACTCATAAAGAGACCTGGAAGTTACAGTGACAACATACACCCTGACAGTTGATACTGGATCAATATTGGACCACACACATAAACATGTACCATCCAATCAACAAAATATTTGCAAGCAGCCGATCACAGTAGTGTCCCAGTTGTAACCTAGCAGGAAGAATGAAACATGCCACTAAACCAGGTAATGCATAAAGGGCCACATACATCAACAACCTATTTGCCATCAGGACATGAAGAACGTTGAGATTTAGCAAAAAATATCAATGCAAAATGGTATGTCAGATTTCTCCAAAGAATCAATAGGGCAAACGTCAAATGGGCAAATGGGATTACAGAATGGCAAACAGTGAATCATACCCTATTTGCTTCCATGAGCCTGCTGCTGCAGGTTTAGCATTACTGAATTTGGGAAAACCTTGGATAAATTTGCAAGTCTGGAAGAGCAAACCCTAGGGTGCTGGGGGCCTAAGTCCACCTCTACTGCCCCCCAAATAGACATTATATATGCACATGTGAAGCACACACATGCATAAGGCGCATGTGTGGCCGACATGTCAAAAGTAAAACACATTTAAGATACATTAACTCGTAGTTAGGACATGGTTACCCCCTTAAAAAGTGTAGGCGACAATTGCACTACCTATTTGGCCTTTATACAATTTTGATTACTGTGATAAATGTGGACACATTTTTGCTAAGGAATACATCCTGGTATCCCATTCATATTTTGAAATTAGCCATCAGCAATTACCCACATATGTGTACAATTATGAGTAATATCCATTCTGACCAATCATTACTATTGTACTGTGAATACCTTCTATACATCCTATAAGGGACATTTGCCATAGCTAACCCCAAATGTGCATCACTTAGCACCGTTTGGTCATGACAAAATTCTTTTCAAAATTTGACAAATGAAAGACATATTTGTCATAATGCGTCATATTTCCACGCATACAGCTTGTGCGTCATAATTTTTGACGCACAGGAGTGCAGATAATGCTGAGTCAAAAAAATATCTTAAAAATAGATATAATACTATCCAGCATTACATGGCCACCATTTTTTTCCATAATGCGTCACATTTCCACGCATACAGCTTGTGCGTCATAATTTTTGACGCACAGGAGTGCAGATAATGCAGAGTCAAAATTATTTTTCATATTTAGATATCATAATTGCCAGCGGCTTAATTTTCAACTCTAGAACTGTAAAATAAGCCTCAAACAAATATAATGGACCAATGATGATTTTTTTTTTTGACTCTGCATTATGTGCACTCCTATGCGTCAAAAAATATGACGCACAAGCTGAATGCGTGAAAAAATGACGCATAGCGGAAAAAACCGGCGGCCATTTTATGCAGGATGTGACGTAATAGGATATCCTGTTTACAGAATCTGTACAGTGGGTGTACTTTCACTTTCACTTTGCAGTCTCAGATTATTCTAGACTGGGTGGCTGTGTGGAAAGTGTTGTCCTGTGTATTAGTGCTTTTGTGTCCAGTGTACCTTCTCAATTGTGCTTTTGTCATCATTGTCTTGTTGTTGAATACTGTCTGAGTCTGTGTTGTATTATTTTGTCAAGTCCAGTGTTTCATTTATTGTCTGTGGGAGTCTGTTGTGGGTACTGTAATATAGGGGTTAGTTGGGCTCTTCTTCTTAAGTTTTCTTTGTTTTTCACCACTCTACCTTTCCCCATGTCCCCCTTTTCCTTTTTCTCCAACTTTTTCCCCTTTGTCATTGCTGACATGTCTGGTAGGCCATGGCTTGCCAGGATGGGTGAGGAGGAATTGGGTGGATTTATATGGTTTGTTTGCCATTTCCTCCCACTCATGCTGGAGGCTGGGGGTAGTGTGATACAGGGGTATCACACGGAGGCCCGTAAAGTCCGGTGGGGGAAGGTGCGCCATCACTTGGTCCGTGTATATGGTAGCCTAAGGAATGAACATCAACTGAAGCACCGCTGGGCTGATCTGATATCCAGGGACAAGATCTGTTGGACCACCTGGGAATCAGGATTAGTGGCCATGTTGGTGAGTACACATCAATTAAATGTGCACAATTTAAAGCTGTGTGGCGACATGTGATGATTGTTACCCAATCTGCCAGATAAGTAGCTGACTGTGTGTAATGCTAGGGAAACCTACTGGGCAATTGTTGCACAATGTGAAGGAAGACAAATGCTAGCAGTCAGGTAGCTCATGTTTTCGACACATACCGGTTGCCTGTAGCAGTATGTAATGTAGTGCTGCCTTTGTGTCAGACAAGCAACACGTTAATGACTCAATTAGAACTCTACAGGTCACAATAGCCAGTGAAAAATGGATGTTGAAACATCATACCTACATATGTAGACGCCATAGCTAGACTGACATTGTAAACCCAACATGATGCTATAAATGAGTGCTGCCTTCACGTCAATTGAAGTTAGCAATGTTGTCCACACGTATGTCACATGTGTGTCTGGTTGGTGTGTAGGGAAAATGACCACATAGGCTGTTTGAGTTTGAGAGGTCATGCAGTCCTCAAGTAACCAGCTTTTGGATGTCTCTCTTGGATGCACATGATGAGATGAATGCACCCCTATATTGTTGGGGCATACTAATGGAGGTGCATCTTTGACACCACATGACTGTCCAGGCCACTGCATGTGTGTAGTAGGGTGTGTAACTGTAGCAGGACACTCATCCAATGTAAATGTTGCTCAAGAATAATTCCATGCAGTATGAGCATGTGTGAAAGTGTTTAATTACTCATGTCATATTCTCACATTGTCTTTGTAATTGCAATTGTTTGTCAGTGCACGGATTCTGAGTATATTCTTCCTTCCATGCTTTACAGGTGGACCTGCACCGTACACTGTGGGAGAGGTGGCTCATTTTGCGGACCTGACACCTACAGTGAGTGTTGCATGTGTGCTATTTTTAATGTTTGCTGGTGATGCATGATGGACTACTGTGTGTTCAACAGAATTCAAGGTTTGATGCGCTGCCCATTCATTAGTATTGTTCCATTAGTGGGATTTCAATTATCATTTCATTTTGAGTAGACCTATGCTTATCCATTTCTCAGATTTGTGGTCTGTAGGCCATTCCAGTAGGGCCCGCTATGGGGAATGGCGTGAGTCATGTGGAATACACTGGTTAATATAAGAGTTACTCTGGGACTTGTCTCGGACTGAGTCTGCATTTCAGACTGACATTCTCCCAGATAGCTTCTACAAAAGGCTTGTCTGAAATATGCTGCTTCCCTAGTTAACGATGGACTGAGTACACTGTAGGTTGGATCTTCCGGGGGCATGTACTTCCACAAGTTGAACTAGAAGTGTGTGGGACTAGAGTGCAATGGCCTAGGTGTACATTCTACTCATGATCATGGGTGTTCTTGCTCCTCTGTGTGTGTAGTAAAATATGCCTCACTGGTAGTATGTGATGTTGGCCTAAGTCAGTACATTTTGACATGTGTGGACCTTGGATAGGACAAGGTTTAGCTGACTCCAATTTGTTGCTAGGCCTTCACTGGTGTTGTGTGTGTGGAGGCAAAAACTTGTTGAGCTTTCTAGACACTCCTGGGTGTGCATTGATTATGGGATTGTTGGTTGTTCTTCCCACCCCACCCTCAAAGACTGCCATGTGTTTGGGAATAGGGTACCTAGGACTGTAGCAACCAGTATGTTACACATACTTGTGACCATTTGCAACTTTGTTTTGAACCTATTGTACACACTCAGTTATGGCACATGAGTGCTATACTAGCAAAAACAATTACAAATGGCAGATATTGAGGGTTGTGATTGTTATCACATAGACTGACATATGTAGTCAAGGCAATAGGCGTAGGAGGTGCAGCCATAATGTCAGCTGCATTACCAATTATTTTGATGAGAAGTTTAGGCTGATGTCACCCATCATGTATAGACATGTATATGCTAGGTGTAAGATGCCCTTTTGTATGCAGGCTTCCCATGTACTTCCTCTGAGACTTTCAATGATCTATGTGGTGAAATTAGCTGTTACAACTACAGTAAAAGTAATTTCCAATTGACCCATTGTGCTATTCCACCCAATGCATTTCCTATGGAAAATAGTTGCCCTTTCTCTTCACAGCTGCAAACATGAGTGCCGCACAGAGGCATGATTTTGAAAGGCGGGCAATGAGATACCAACACATCCTGCAGGTGCAGTCGGGGTTCCGACGGATGGCCCGAAAATACAAGGCGTTTCGGGCCACCGGAGCATGGTGGGCCTCACCACAGGGTGGCCCAACGTTGCCCACTACAGCCACCACCACCACATCCACCAGTTCTCCCCAAGTGGCCCCAGCAATGGCGGGGACAGTTGCCCCTGCTTCTGCTGCACGACCTGGACCCAGCAATTTCAGAGCTGCAGGACAGTCCAGTGGGCTACAAACAACTCCCACACCGAGCACTTCTGCCAGCCAGCACACAGACAGCAGCAGCACCTCCAATTGACCCTGCGGCATTCCAGGCTTTAGACCGGAAAATGGACAAGTTCATTTGGAAGGTGGACAAGCTGAGCCAGGATGTGGCGTATATTAAGAAGCGGGTCAGGTCCATCAGGCGGACCCTACGGAAGGCCAACCTCTAGGACTTATTTGGTTCATTTAAATTTATCCCTCCCCTCTCTCCTCTTTCCTTTTTATCATGATAGGTGGGTTTTGGGGATTAGTGTTAGGTTAGTATAGGTTGTTAGCTTAGTTACTGTTAGGGAGGAGGGTGGGGGGTCCTTATTCTTTCTAGTTTTCATTTTTGAGTGTGTGGGTGGGTGGGTGGGGTTCAATGTTGGGATTCCTGTCTGTTTAGATTTTTTTTTTTTTACAAAAAATACAAAAAAATATATGATTGTTTAGGATAGTATAGTATGTGTGTAGGTTAGTATGGGTTGTCCTGCATGTGTCCTGTCTCATAATAGTGGGTGGGGGGGTTGATGTTTAGATTGATTCGTTATATGTGTAGGGTAAGTTTAGATTAGGTTAGTTAGGGACAGTTGTGGGTAAGGAGTAGTCAGGTTAGATTAGTGTAGGTATGACTTTTCCCTTAGTTGCCTCTGGTGTGAATATATATGAATAAATATATAGTTAACCCTTTACATTATGTATTAACTGCTACTTGATCATGGCCTTGATATCAGTGTAGGTGATTGTTTTTCTATGACATTTGTGTCCTATGCTACACACAGAAGAAAATAGAGGTTTAAAATGGCAGCTACCCCTGTGCTAACTTGGTAAGTATCCACCATTTGATAGAACCACCATTTGTAGTTTACATGGATCACCAAGGAATTGTGTTGATGAGTATGTTTTCTACATCACAAAGTGTGCTTCCAGACTTGGTATTGTGGGTCATTTATTAGGTCGGACTGCAGTGTGATGTTCAGGGACATCTTTGTAGATGAGGTGTTGTTATCACTCTTGTCTTGTTGTCTTCATTGCTGACATAGATCATGTGTGCAAAAATTCAGCATTACTTCCCTTCATGGAAGTATACTCAGAAAGGGTGATTGATGCTATGTTTAGTTGTGTTTGCTTAGATTATACTGCATAATTTCATGTTTTAGTATTGCATGGTGCCCACATTTATCAGCCACCATTAGTTGACTTTGATTGCTATTGATGGAGCATTATTCTGTCCAACACAGTATGATTGTGTGTGGTTTCTCCCTTTATCAGTTATTCTCCTCAGGATGGTCAGGCTATGATGCAATCCTGGCCACTGCACAGATGTCTCAGACTACATGATGTCAGGACAGTTGTATTGACAAGCTACATGGTTGTCACACAGGCACTTTAGAGTTATCTACTGCACAGTTGATGTGTCAAATAACACAGAGACATATTAGTTGGGCAAGTGCTATTTATTGATAGGTGCTGTAGTGCAAAATGTACATTGTCCATGTTTGCTGAGTCCGTTTTAGTGCATTCTTACATGGTGATCCTACAGAAGGGGTGTGGATGATGCTCCTGACATTCTGGGGTGATGTTACAGACAGTGCAGAGGGACAGGATTTGCCGATTAGTAGGAGAGAGACATTCAGTGGCAATGCTGACAAGTCATACAGTGGTTAGCAGAACAGTCATTGAGTATAGTTGTACTGAGACTGGCAATTTACAAAACGTAGGACCTTGGTCAAAGTAGGCCATGGTGCAGGGACTTGTGCTTCCGGGTACTCTTCTGTGTGAATGTGATCTGTTCCATGTCTTCTTCTTCTGATGTGTGTGTTGCCTGCTTTGTCCTTGTTGTTGTTGGTTGTGAAGGGGCAACACACACCTCAGTGTTAGAAGACGTGGAGTCAGACATCCCAGTGGCTGCTCCCTGTGAAGTTCTTAAGGGCAGTACTGCAGCAAGAAGGAGGGCCTGCTGGTTTTTGAGAATAGCAGCTACATCACGATGGTAGGCAGCCAGGTCGGCCCTGAGGGAGTCATGATTGCATTTGTGCATGCAGTGGAAAGTTTGGGGTGCGAGGTGTTGTGGCAACTCCCTTACTGCAGTGGTGAATTCCTTTATAGTTTCTTGTAGTCCTTGCAGTATGGATTTTAGGGCTTGCATAGCTGCTGCCTGATCTGCAGATGACATCATGCACAAGCGCACCCCCTCAAGGTTGGCTGCCATAGTTTGCATCCCCACCCGCACCTTCTTGGCCAGCTCCTGCTGTACTCCAACTACAGTTATTTCAAAGCTGGTGCCAGTGTCGTCAGAGTCCTCAGCTGTATTGGAGCTGGCAGGTCTTGCAATTGGGGTGGTGGGTGGTTCTTCTATGATGGCTGCTTGTTCTGTGCTCCTCCTTGTGACTGAAGGTGGGGTCTGGAGGGTTTCCAGGACCTTTTGGATGGTCTCCTGGGGAATGTTTATGGGCTCGTCATCCATGTCATCAGGGAAATCAGGGACAGGCATATCGGCAGGAGATCCATGTTCCTCTGCAATGAAACAGGGTACAATTAGTGTGTCTGTGTTGTGACAATTTTGACGTAACATGCCAGCCTTTTGATGAATTCACTTTGTGATCTTGTTTGGTATTGGTATCTGCTGTCCTTCATATGGGCATTGTTATAGGCCTATGGCCCACCTGTGTGTCACATGTATGATATAGTTATCTGACTTGTCTGCCTAATCGCCTCTAGGTGTTGCTTTGTACCAAATAGGGAATAGCCATCTTTTTGTCCTACTCGACCCTCCGTGTATATCTATTCTTATGGTGAGACCTTTCACTGGCTGTGGGTGTTGTGATTGCCCTGGCAGCACACTTGCCTCTCAGGACCTGCCCCAATCCCTGATTGTTCACATTGACTTAATTGTAATTGACATGTGGCATATCCTATGCATGGCAATGTTTTGATGTGATATGGATGTAGACATTGTTAATGTGTCCAGCTGATGTTGGGTAATGTGTGTTTAATTGGATTGCCCTGTTTATCGTATCAATGTCCTACATGGTCCTCTGACTGTGCAGGTGTATTTCAATGGCCAGTTGCATGTGTCCCCTCCTCAATGCTGTTGTCTGAGCAGTATGACATTTGTGATGTTGCCTTGTTAGCCAGGCACATGAAGGACCCTGACATATGCAGCATGTGTGTGTCCTTAGTGCTGTGTGGCTCCTATTGCTGTTTACTTTGGCTGATGTATGTGACAACTATGGGCATTGACATATGAGTGTACTGGGGCCTTTGTCTTGTTTTAGGAGATTGTTGCAGATGTCATCCTCACCCCCTAATTTAGGTATGTATGTTCCATGGGGAGGTTACTGCCATTGGCTACTTGAGCTGCACAGAGATTAGAGGTGTTAGTTTCAACTGTTGTCGCAGTTACATTGCAGTTGTTGTTTTGGCTACTGGATTACAGATAGGGCCCTAGTTGATGTAGGAGATATTTTGGCTGACGAGTGCCAGGATGTAAGTTTGACGTAGTGGCCTTCCCTCCTGTCGAAGCTTTCCCTTAGCTCCATTGTTGTCATGACAGGATGCCCCCATGGGACTGTTGTTGGTGTTGTGTAATGTTGTGCCCCAGCTTCTGTATGTGCAGGGCATGCCCCCCTGCGGTGCCCCTTTACCCATGCCACTCCATGTATATGCTGACTTACATGCAATGTGTAGTGGTATTTCCCCCCCTGCTTACAGTCAACATTATTGCATTATAATTCCCCATGTGACTTACCCTGCATGTGCGTTGTCTCGTGGTAGTCTGCGCTGTCCTGTCCTTGAATCCCTGTGACGATCTCCTCAGGGATGACGGCTGCGCCCATCTCCTCCATGTGGTCCAGGGCCTCCTGGTGTGCTGGACTCCCCCCTCCAGTCTGCAGTGCTGCCTTCCTGTTCCTGGCCATTTTTTCCTTTGTCCTACGTTTGCAGTCATGCCAGCGTTTCTTACACTCGGTGACTGTTGTGCGTACTTCAGCCACACTGTTGATCTTGTCAACAATTTGTTGCCATGTGGCCTCTCTCCTACTGATTGGCAACTTAGAGGTGATGAACAGTTGGTGCTGGTGCTCCGTCACCTCTTTAACCAGGATTTCCTGCTCCTCTGCACTGAAGCGACACTTTCTTTTTTTTCTATATATGTCCTGGTTCCTGTATGGATCATTCTGGCTGGTTCCTGGTCTGCTGTCATCTTCCTGGGGTCTGTAGTGGCATCTGGGATCTATTTTGGCTCTCCTCTGCTGAAAGAGCAGTGTTCGCGGGTATTTTTTACGCTATTGCATCAAAAAAAACAGCGCTTTCCGGGTTGCACTGTCGCAAATCGACCCACAGTCATTTACGTCGCGTTAACGTAGTTTTCCTTTACTACTTGACGCCGCGATGTGCGTAAAAAATAATTACTCCCACCTGTTGGTTGCGCCGCCATGCGTCAAAGTATAAATTTAACGCCCGCACGGCGCATCGAAATGGCGTTATCCGGCGGTAAAATTTTTGACGCAAAATTGCGGCTGCGCAGCTTTGCGTCAAAAAGTATAAATATGGCCCTCAGTACCTAACCAGTAGAAAGTGCTCCAGTTTGGTTGACTTTCTGTGCAAAACTGTGAACTCTTGTTGGATAAATGAGCAGGTGAGTTTCCGTTCTGGCCATGATGCTCATTTCACAGAAATTAACCTGAACAGGAAGCACCTACAAATATAAACATAGCAGTTGTCGCCGTTGAAGCTCCACTTCAGGAAAGGACAAATATTCCGAACTCTTTGGATCGGAGAAGGAAAAGCAAGTGTGCTTACTCAGCTTTTCCATACTGAAAAATCATCTGAAATCCTTTGTAGAGGTGAATGCATCTTTCAAATATTGGAGCACAATCAGACATTTTTTGTCCCACATAGACTCTCTCACACCCACTCTCACATCCAGGCAGATATCCTAACAGCCACTCTCACACCCAGAGACAGCCTCTCTCACCTATTCTCACACCCAGAGAGACAGACCCTATGGCCAATTCCAGCTGCACATGACGTCCCTGTAACCTTTGTTTTTTAAGTACATTTCAAAGTTTTTTTTTCATTTCCTAACTATAACATCCATGTAACCCCTGTAACCTTTGGTTTTATATGTGTATATGTATATATATATATATATATATATATAAACTAACTCCAGTGATGATGTTCTTGCTAGAGAGAGAGATCAGACTTTTGTCTAATGGCTGTTTTGATGGAATAAAGTGGCACAGAGGGTTAATATGCCTTCTGCAAAGAACAAATCTGTATTTTGTGTGGTTAGCTGAGTGGATTAGAAAAGCCAGCTGTTACTAGCACTTTAAAACAAATGAAATGTATATGAGAGAGTGGCTATGGAGAGATTAGGGGCACGTTTGCTGGGTAGTGTGGGATTCCAAGGAGGAGGTCATGGGGGGGGGTGCCAAAACTAATTGCTGCACTGGGCACCAATAGAGCTAAAGGCTGTGATGATGGGTATGTTGCAAGGTGAAGTAATACTGTCTTTTTTAAAATTCATTTTATTGTTTTTGGAGAACCTGTTGATTGATGGAAGAAGATAAGGTAAGGTGACCGGCGTTATTTACTGTTGACACATCACTCACACACACACAACCAACAGTTGCAAACAACATATCTGCCTTCTACATAGCATAGTGTTTTAGAAGGATGGTTTTAGCCAGTAGCAGAGATTGTGAATCGTTGGATGACTGCTTCTCAATCCCTAACTCGGGTTGTGGAGGACAGCTCAGAGGCAGGATCAGTGACAGACAGCAGATACTGAGACAGCATCTGAGGGAGAGGACAATGGAGTACAATCTCAAAGTGATTTTTCAGTCAGCAGAGCCCCATCTGTTGACTCCTCTCAGCAATTCTGAGGGGGACGATGATGACAGTTGTGGTGTCCCTTTGCAAGCACACTCTGTGCAGCGGGACAATGGTAGCAGGTTAGACCAACCCTGAGAGCAGGCCCATGATGGAGAGCTCTATTGGCAGCCCCCCAGTTAAGATCAGTCTCAAATTCTGTCTCACACTGGCGACACTGGAAGTAAAGTCGATTGACTGCACCCATCTCTTTTTGTATGTTGACTTTCTTGACCAAATTATGCAGCAAACAAATTAGCGTGCCAAACAATTTCTGAGGGAGCAGGGAGGCACTCTAGGGCCCAGTTTTACGGCACGCTGGTGGATTTCTATTTTGCTGGGAGAGTTGACGATTTTTAGGCCTTATGTGCAAAAAGGGGTTAGTGCAAAAACCAACACTGCGTTTCCCCAAGTCTCCTGAGAAAAATGGTGCCTCACTTGTGTGGGTGGGCAAAGTGGCCGCAACACGGAAGGACCCAATAAGTATTGTAGAACATCAAAATTATCTATCACAAAAAACCTGCTTTTGCTAGGGTTGGCACCTGTGTTTTTGGTCCCAGGTTTGGTGTCTATCATCGGAAATCTACCAAACCCAGACATTTCTGAAAAATAGACACCAAGAGGAAACCAGTGAGGTTTGGCTTGCATGGATTCCCCAAAGTTTTCTTACTCAGAATACACTGCAAATGTGAAACATTGAATAAAAACAATAGTATGCCTCCTTTTAATGCCTGCTCTAAGTTTAAGGTTTAAAGTGCCCAGAAAAATGTTGTACAGAAATCTTTTAGATTACTTTGCACCATTTTTCCTGCGCCCCTAATGGAGGAACACTCCCTTTGCATACATTATGCCAGGCACAGCCATAATGTAGTGCAAAGGGGATGTGGCACAATGCATGCATAGCACCACTTTGTAAATTTGGCGCATCGATTTTGGCCTGGTTGGGTCACTTTAGCGTAAAACAAAAAGACTCTAATATGGCACAAGGAGGAGCTAGCGGATCTTAAATCTATTTTTCCTTGCATTTCTCTGATGTAAACTACAGAAATGTACATGGATTAACGAACTTCCCACCACCCAGCATTCTCCCGCTTGTTTAGATAAAAACGCTACCCCTCTTGTGTACATGGGCATAGTGCCCACATAAAAAATGGATGTGTTTTTTTAGTGAAAGTTTGAGGTTTCAAAGGGATTCTGGGCAAAAAATACATGGTGTGAGCCACAGAAATCAGCACACCTGGATACCCATAGGTGTCTAATTAAAAAAAATGCACATATTGGCTAGGTTTTCCTTGGTGTCACCTGAGCTAGGGTCCAAATTCTCCAGCTACCCACATTGGAAAAAAGTACCTGTGTCCATGATGCATTTTCAGCTGTTTCCTGTCTGAGGCACTTCGTCTGCCCACACTGGTGAGGTAGCATTTGTATCAGGAGACCTAGGTGAACACTCCCTACAGAGTCTAGGACTTTCCATCACTTTTAATCAAAGTTTGAGGTTTGCAAGGGATTCTGGGGAAAATGTGGTGAGAGTGACACAAGTCAGTCCACCCTGGATACCCTGAGGTATCTAGTTTTCTAAAATGTACAGGTTGGCCAGATTTCCTTAGGTGCAGCTGAGCTAGGGTCCAAAATTCTGAAGCTACTCACATTAAAACGAAAGGGCCAGTTTTCGGTGGAAAAATGTGCTGCATACATGCTGTGCTTTTTTAGACTATTCCAGTCGCAGGTACTAGGACTACCCACACAAGTGAAGTTTGTGGGGCCATAGAATAGTTTAATATTTGTTATTAAGTATAGGATTTCACTGCATTTGTGCCTTTCAAATATAGGCCAGTGTATAAGAAAGATTACATTTTGAAAAATACCCTCCAAATCATATTCTAGTACAGGTACCTACAAATTCAGAAACGTAGAAATAACCACTGCTTTAAAATTCTGTATCTTGTGCATTTATACATGCATTTCCATGATACTCATTTTTTACAGGTACTTTTGGTGGTAAACACAAGTGTATAACAAATTTAATGCAAAATTTACCTTTCACACGACTACTAGGAATTCTATCTGACCCTTTCGATGTCTAAATTGTAAGAGATTTAATTCAACACTGCGCTGACATGACTCAATTTCCATGGTGGGGGGTGGAACAGATCAGACCCATATTTGTTGGAAGTGTAGGGGACGAGAGGAAAAAACGTTTTCCACTAAGAGAAAATAAATGTGTATTTTAACTTCATGCTCTACTCACCCTGTTTGGGCTTCGTCCACTATGAAGAACTCTGCACACTTAGAACAAAAAATGTTTTAAGACATCACATGGCATTCCCAGATGAAAATGTGCACCTTTCAGAGCTTTACTACCAGATCTGTGATTTTTTCATAACTTGAAATATTGGAAAAGTGTGCTCAGATGGTAGCGTAAATCTTTGCACGTGCTTTTCTGCTTTTTTGACTAGGCCTCACAGAACTATAGGGGTCATTACAACATTGGCGGTAAAAACCACATACTCCCGTGCAGAAGACCGCCAACACACCGCCGCGGCCGTGGAATTCGCCACGGTCATTATGGCCTAAAGGCCGGAATCCGCCAAAATCTAGACACCCACACAAGTCTGCCACACCAAAGGTCAGTGATAAACTCAAAAAAAGGGAGCACTCTGCCTCACACCCCAGCATAAAATACCCCAATGCATCATGGTAAATGCAGTCATTTGTTTTAAAAATAGAGACATTTTTCAAAAAGTCTTTCACCTTCAGTAGGTGCAGCAAGTGCTGTATCTCTGGACACGTATTTCTGGCTTTCGGCTGTCACCAGCAGAGAGAAAATATACCTGAAGGGGTTGCTTGAAATACCGCCGAACGTCTTCACAGGTTTTTGTACCACTCAGTAGGCGAACAGGTGCCTCACCAGAGCTCGTCAGCTCGTAGGCTCACGGTAGGGGTCAATTAAACACAAAAAAGGGAGCACTCTGCCTCACACTCCATCATAAAGTACTCCAATGCATAATGGTAAATGCAGTAATTTGTTTTAAAAATAGAGAAATTTTTCAAAAAGTCTTTCACCTTAAGTAGGTGCAGCAAGTGCTGTATCTCTGGACACGTGTTTCTGGCTTTTGGCCGTCATCAGCAGAGAGAAAATATATCTGAAGGGGTTACTTGAAATGCCGCCGAACTGAGTGGTACAAAAAACTAAGAATACGTTGAGGCGGCATTTCAAGCAACCCCGTCTGCCACACTTTGCTATCTACTGATGACAGCCGAAAGCCAGAAACACGTGTCTGGAGATACGGCATTCGCCGCACCAACTTATGGTGAAAAACTTTCTACAACGTTACAGTACTTGCTGTACCCATTTATGGTGAAAGACTTTTTGAAATATTATTCGAATTCATTCTAATGAATTCATTTATCATGATGCTTTGGGGCTATTCGAGCTGAAATGTAAGACAGGGTGCTCCCTTTTTGGATTGTGTATATAACGGCTCCTGTGAGCCTATGAGCTGAGGAGCTCTGGTGAAGCACCTGTGCGCCTATTGAGTGGTACAAAAACCTGAGAATACGTATAGGCGGCACTTAAAGCAACCCTGTCTGCCACACATTGCTCTCCGCTGATGACGGGCGAAAGCCAGAAACACGTGTCTGGAGATACGGCATTCGCCGGACCAACTTATGCTGAAATTTTTTTTACAACTTTACAGCACTTGCTGCGCCCATTTGTGGTGAAAAACTTTTTGAAATATTATTCTACTTCATTCTAATGACTGCATTTATCATGATGCTTTGGGGCTATTCTAGCTGAAATGTAAGACAGGGTGCTCCCTTTTTGGATTGTGTATTTAACGGCTCCCGTGAGCCTTTGAGTTTACGAGCTCTGGTGAAGCACCTGTGCGACTACTGAGTGGTTCAAAAACTTGAGAATACGTTTAGGCGGCATTTCAAGCAACCCCGTCTGCCACACTTTGCTCTCCACTGATGACGGCCGAAAGCCAGAAACACATGTCCGGAGATACGGCATTCGCCGTACCAACTTATGGTGAAAAACGTTCTACAACGTTACAACACTTGCTGCACCCATTTATGGTGAAAGACTTTTTGAAATATTATTCAAATTCATTCTAATGACTGCATTTATCATGATGCTTTGGAGCTATTCGAGCTGAAATGTAAGACAGGGTGCTCCCTTTTTGGATTGTGTTTTTAACGGCTCCCGGGAGCCTTTGAGCTGACGAGCTCTGGTGAAGCACCTGTGCGACTACTGAGTGGTACAAAAACCTGAGAATAAGTTTAGGTGGCATTTCAAGCAACTCCGTCTGCCACACTTTGCTCTCCGCTGATGACGGCCAAAAGCCAGAAACACGTGCCCGGAGATACGGCATTCGCCGCACCAACTTATGGTGAAAAACTTTCTACAATATTACAGCACTTGTGCACCCATTTATGGTGAAAGACTTTTTAAAATATTATTCGAATTCATTCTAATGACTGCATTTATCATGATGCTTTGGAGCTATTCGGGCTGGAATGTAAGACAGGGTGCTCCCTTTTTGGATTGTGTATTTAACGGCTCCCGTGAGCCTTTGAGCTGAGGAGCTTCGGTGAAGCACCTGTGCACCTACTGAGTGGTACAAAAACCTGAAAATACGTTTAGGCAGCATTTCAAGCAACCCCGTCTGCCACACTTTACTCTCCGCTGATGACAGCCGAAAGCCAGAAACACGTGTCCGGAGATACGGCATTCGCGGCACCAACTTATGGTGAAAAACTTTCTACAACGTTACAGCACTTACTGCACCCATTTATGGTGAAAGACTTTTTAAAATATTATTCAAATTCATTCTAATGACTGCATTTATCATGATGTTTTGGGGCTATTCGAGCTGAAATGTAAGACAGGGTGCTCCCTTTTTGGATTGTGTATTTAACGGCTCCCGTGAGCCTTTGAGCTGACGAGCTCTTTTGAAGCACCTGTGTGCCTACTGTGTGGTACAAAAACCTGACAATACGTTTAGGCGGCATTTCAAGCAACCCCATCAGCCACACTTTGCTTTCCGCTGATGACGGCCAAAAGCCAGAAACACGTGTCCGGAGATACGGCATTCGCCGCACCAACTTATGGTGAAAAACTTTCTGCAACATTACAGCACTTGTGCACCCATTTATGGTGAAATACTTTTTAAAATATTATTCGAATTCATTCTAATGACTGCATTTATCATGATGCTTTGGAGCTATTCGGGCAAAAATGTAAGACAGGGTGCCCCCCTTTTTGGATTGTGTATTTAACGGCTCCCGTGAGCCTTTGAGCTGACGAGCTCTGGTGAAGCACCTGTGCGCCTACTGAGTGGTATAAAAACCTGAGGATACGTTTGGGCGGCATTTCAAGCAACCCAGTCTGTCACACTTTGCTCTCCGCTGATGACGGCCGAAAACCAGAAACTTGTGTCCGGAGATACGGTATTCGCGGCACCAAATTATTGTGAAAAGATTTTTTCAACGTTACAGCACTTGCTGCACCCATTTATGGTGAAAGACTTTTTTAAATATTATTCGAATTCATTCTAATGACTGCATTTATCATGATGTTTTGGGGCGATTCGAGCTGAAATGTAAGACAGGGTGCTCCCTTTTTGGATTGTGTATTTAACGGCTCCCGTGAGCCTTTGAGCTGACGAGCTCTTTTGAAGCACCTGTGCGCCTACTGTGTGGTACAAAAACCTGACAATACGTTTAGGCGGCATTTCAAGCAACCCCGTCAGCCACAATTTGCTCTCCGCTGATGAAGGCTGAAAGCCAGAAACACGTGTCAGGAAATACGGCATTCCCCGCAATAACTTATGGTGAAAAACTTTCTACAACGTTACAGCACTTGCTGCACCCATTTATGGTGAAAGACTTTTTGAAATATTATTCGAATTCATTCTAATGACTGCATTTATCATGATGCCTTCGGGCTATTCGAGCTGAAATGTAAGACAGGGTGCTCTCTTTTTGGATTGTCTATTTAACAGCTCCCATGAGCCTTTGAGCTGACGAGCTCTGGTGAAGCACCTCTGCGCCTACTGAGTGGTACAAAAACCTGAGAATACGTTTAGGCGGCATTTCAAGCAACCCCGTCTGCCACACTTTGCTCTCCGCTGATGACGGCTGAAAGCCAGAAACACGTATCCGGAGATACGGCATTCGCCACACCAACTTATGGTGAAAAACTTTCTACAACGTTACAGCACCTGCTGCGCCCATTTATGGTGAAAGACTTTTTGAAATATTATTCAAATTCATTCTAATGACTGCATTTATAATGATGCTTTGGGCTGTTCGAGCTGAAATTTAAGACAGGGTGCTCCCTTTTTGGATTGTGTATTTAACGGCTCCCGTGAGCCTTTGAGCTTACGAGCTCTGGTGAAGCACCTTTGCGACTACTAAGTGGTTCAAAAACCTGAGAATACGTTTAGGTGGCATTTCAAGCAACCCCGTCTGCCACACTTTACTCTCCACTGATGACGGCCGAAAGCCAGAAACACATGTCCGGAGATACGGCATTCGCCGTACCAACTTATGGTGAAAAACGTTCTACAACGTTACAGCACTTGCTGCACCCATTTATGGTGAAAGACTTTTTGAAATATTATTCGAATTCATTCTAATGACTGCATTTATCATGATGCTTTGGAGGTATTCGAGCTGAAATGTAAGACAGGGTGCTCCCTTTTTGGATTGTGTTTTTAACGGCTCCCGTGAGCCTTTGAGCTGACGAGCTCTGGTGAAGCACCTGTGCGACTACTGAGTGGTACAAAAACCTGAGAATAAGTTTAGGTGGCATTTCAAGCAACCCCGTCTGCCACACTTTGCTCTCCGCTGATGACGGCCAAAAGCCAGAAACACGTGCCCGGAAATACGGCATTCGCCGCACCAACTTATGGTGAAAAACGTTCTACAACATTACAGCACTTGTGCACCCATTTATGGTAAAAGACTTTTTAAAATATTATTCGAATTCATTCTAATGACTGCATTTATCATGATGCTTTGGAGCTATTCGGGCTGGAATGTAAGACAGGGTGCTCCCTTTTTGGATTGTGTATTTAACGGCTCCCATGAGCCTTTGAGCTGAGGAGCTCTGGTGAAGCACCTGTGCACCTACTGAGTGGTATAAAAACCTGAGAATACGTTTAGGCATCATTTCAAGCAACCCCGTCTGCCACACTTTACTCTCCGCTGATGACGGCCGAAAGCCAGAAACACGTGTCCGGAGATACGGCATTCGCCGCACCAACTTATGGTGAAAAACTTTCTACAACGTTACAGCACTTACTGCACCCATTTATGGTGAAAGACTTTTTAAAATATTATTCTAATTCATTCTAATTACTGCATTTATCATGATGTTTTTGGGCTATTCGAGCTGAAATGTGAGACAGGGTGCTCCCTTTTTGGATTGTGTATTTAACGGCTCCCGTGAGCGTTTGAGCTGACGAGCTCTTTTGAAGCACCTGTGCGCCTACTGTGTGGTACAAAAACCTGACAATACGTTTAGGTGGCATTTCAAGCAACCCCGTCAGCCACACTTTGCTTTCCGCTGATGACAGCCAAAAGCCAGAATCACGTGTCCTGAGATACGGCATTCGCCGCACCAACTTATGGTGAAAAACTTTCTACAACATTACAGCACTTGTGCACCCATTTATGGTGAAATACTTTTTAAAATATTATTTGAATTCATTCTAATGACTGCATTTATCATGATGCTTTGCAGCTATTCGGGAAAAAATGTAAGACAGGGTGCTCCCTTTTTGGATTGTGTATTTAACGGCTCCCGTGAGCCTTTGAGCTGACGAGCTCTGGTGAAGCACCTGTGCGCCTACTGAGTGGTATAAAAACCTGAGGATACGTTTGGGCAGCATTTCAAGCAACCCAGTCTGTCACACTTTGCTCTCCGCTGATGACGGCCGAAAACCAGAAACTTGTGTCCGGAGATACGGTATTCGCCGCACCAAATTATTGTGAAAAGCTTTCTTCAACGTTACAGCACTTGCTGCACCCATTTATGGTGAAAGACTTTTTAAAATATTTTTCGAATTCATTCTAATGACTGCATTTATCATGATGTTTTGGGGCTATTCGAGCTGAAATGTAAGACAGGGTGCTCCCTTTTTGGATTGTGTATTTAACGGCTCCCGTGAGCCTTTGAGCTGACGAGCTCATTTGAAGCACCTGTACGCCTACTGTGTGGTACAAAAACCTGACAATACGTTTAGGCGGCATTTCAAGCAACCCCGTCAGCCACACTTTGCTCTCCGCTGATGACGGCTGAAAGCCAGAAACACGTGTCAGGAAATACGGCATTCCCCGCAATAACTTATGGTGAAAAACTTTCTACAACGTTACAGCACTTGCTGCTCCCATTTATGGTGAAAGACTTTTTGAAATATTATTCGAATTCATTCTAATGACTGCATTTATCATGATGCTTTCGGGCTATTCGAGCTGAAATGTAAGACAGGGTGCTCTCTTTTTGGATTGTCTATTTAACAGCTCCCATGAGCCTTTGAGCTAACGAGCTTTGGTGAAGCACCTGTGCGCCTACTGAGTGGTACAAAAACCTAAGAATACGTTTAGGCGGCATTTAAAGCATCCCCGTCTGCCACACTTTGCTCTCCGCTGATGACGGCCGAAAGCCAGAAACACGTATCCGGAGATACGGCATTCGCCACACCAACTTATGGTGAAAAACTTTCTACAACGTTACAGCACCTGCTGCACCCATTTATGGTGAAAGACTTTTTGAAATATTATTCAAATTCATTCTAATGACTGCATTTATCATGATGCTTTGGGGCTATTCGAGCTGAAATGTAAGACAGGGTGCTCCCTTTTTGGATTGTGTATTTAACGGCTCCCGTGAGCCTTTGAGCTTACGAGCTCTGGTGAAGCACCTGTGCGACTACTGAGTGGTTCAAAAACCTGAGAATACGTTTAGGCGGCATTTCAAGCAACCCCGTCTGCCACACTTTATTCTCCACTGATGACGGCCGAAAGCCAGAAACACATGTCCGGAGATACGGCATTCGCCATACCAACTTATGGTGAAAAACGTTCTACAACGTTACAGCACTTGCTGCACCCATTTATGGTGAAAGACTTTTTAAAATATTTTTCGAATTCATTCTAATGACTGCATTTATCATGATGTTTTGGGGCTATTCGAGCTGAAATGTAAGACAGGGTGCTCCCTTTTTGGATTGTGTATTTAACGGCTCCCGTGAGCCTTTGAGCTGACGAGCTCATTTGAAGCACCTGTGCGCCTACAGTGTGGTACAAAAACCTGAGAATAAGTTTAGGCAGCATTTCAAGCAACCCCGTCAGCCACACTTTGCTCTCCGCTGATGACGGCTGAAAGCCAGAAACACGTGTCAGGAAATACGGCATTCCCCGCAATAACTTATGGTGAAAAACTTTCTACAACGTTACAGCACTTGCTGCACCCATTTAAGGTGAAAGACTTTTTGAAATATTATTCGAATTCATTCTAATGACTGCATTTATCATGATGCTTTCGGGCTATTCGAGCTGAAATGTAAGACAGGGTGCTCTCTTTTTGGATTGTCTATTTAACAGCTCCCATGAGCCTTTGAGCTAACGAGCTTTGGTGAAGCACCTGTGCGCCTATTGAGTGGTACAAAAACCTAAGAATACGTTTAGGCGGCATTTCAAGCATCCCCGTCTGCCACACTTTGCTCTCCGCTGATGACGGCCGAAAGCCAGAAACACGTATCCGGAGATACGGCATTCGCCACACCAACTTATGGTGACAAAACTTTCTACAACGTTACAGCACCTGCTGCACCCATTTATGGTGAAAGAGTTTTTGAAATATTATTCAAATTCATTCTAATGACTGCATTTATCATGATGCTTTGGGGCTATTCGAGCTGAAATGTAATACAGGGTGCTTCCTTTTTGGATTGTGTATTTAACGGCTCCCGTGAGCCTTTGAGCGGAAGAGCTCTGGTGAAGCACCTGTGCGCCTACTGAGTGGTACAAAAACCTGAGAATATGTTGGGGCGGCATTTCAAGCAACCACGTCTGCCACACTTTCACACTTTGCTCTCCGCTGATGACGTCCGAAAGCCAGAAACACGTGTCCGGAGATACGGCATTCGCCGCACCAACTTATGGTGAAAAACTTTCTACAACATTACAGCACTTGCTGCACCCATTTATGGTGAAAGACTTTTTTGAAATATCATTCAAATTCATTGTAATGACTGCATTTATCATGATGCTTTGGGGCTATTCGAGCTGAAATGTAAGACAGGGTGCTCCCTTTTTGGATTGTGTATTTAACGGCTCGCGTTAGCCTTTGAGCTGACGAGCTCTGGTGAAGCACCTGTGCGCCTACAGAGTGGTACAAAAACCTGAGGATACGTTTGGGCGGCATTTCAAACAACCCTGTCTGCCATACATTGCTCTCCACTGATGAAGGCCGAAAGCGAAAACCACGTGTCCAGAGGTACGGCATTCGCTGCACCAACTCATGGTGAAAAACTTTCTACAACTTTACAGCACTTGCTGCACCCATTTATGGTGAAAGACTTTTTGAAATATTATTCAAATTCATTCTAATGGCTGCATTTATCATGTTGCTTTGGGGCTATTCGAGCTGAAATGTAAGACAGGGTGCTTCCTTTTTAGATTGTGTATCTAACGGCTCCCATGAGTCTTTGAGCTGGGGAGCTCTGGTGAAGCACCTGTGCGCCTACTGAGTGGTTCAAAAACCTGAGAATACGTTTAGGCCGCATTTCAAGCAACCCCGTCTGCCACACTTTGCTCTCCGCTGATGACGGCCGAAAGCCAGAAACACGTGTCTGGAAATACGGCATTCGCCACACCAACTTATGGTGAAAAACTTTCTACAACATTACAGCACTTGCTGCACCCATTTGTGGTGAAAAACTTTTTGAAATATTATTCAAATTCATTCGAATTACTGCATTTATCATGATGCTATGGGGCCATTCGAGCTGAAATGTAAGACAGGGTGCTTCCTTTTTAGATTGTGTATCTAACGGCTCCCGTGAGTCTTTGAGCTGGGGAGCTCTGGTGAAGCACCTGTGCGCCTACTGAGTGGTTCAAAAACCTGAGAATACGTTTAGGCCGCATTTCAAGCAACCCTGTCTGCCACACTTTGCTCTCCGCTGATGACGGCCGAAAGCCAGAAACACGTGTCTGGAAATACGGCATTTGCCACACCAACTTATGGTGAAAAACTTTCTACAACATTACAGCACTTGCTGCACCCATTTGTGGTGAAAAACTTTTTGAAATATTATTCAAATTCATTCGAATTACTGCATTTATCATGATGCTATGGGGCCATTCGAGCTGAAATGTAAGACAGGGTGCTCTGTTTTTGGATTGTGTATTTAACGGCTCCCGTGAGCCTTTGAGCTGATGATCTCTGGTTAAGCACCTGTGCCCCTACTGAGTGGTACAAAAACCTGAGAATTTGTTTAGGCGATATTTCAAGCAACCCTGTCTGCCACACTTTGCTCTCCGTTGATGACGGCCGTAAGCTAGAAACATGTGTCCGGAGATACGGCATTCGCCGCTCCAACTTATGGTCAAAAACTTTCTACAACGTTCAAGCACTTGCTGCACCCATTTATGGTGAAAGCCTTTTTGAAATATTATTCAAATTAATTCTAATGACTGCATTTATCATGATGCTTTGGGGCTATTCGAGCTGAAATGTAAGAGAGTGTGCTCCCTTTTTGGATTGTGTATTTAACGGCTCCCGTGAGCCTTTGAGCTGACGAGCTCTGGTGAAGCACCTATGCGCCTACTGAGTGGTACAAAAACCTGAGAACACGTTTAGGCGGCATTTCAAGCAACCCCGTCTGCCACACTTTACTCTCTACTGATGACGGCCGAAGGCCAGAAACACGTCTCCGGAAATACTGCATTCGCCGGACCAACTTATGGGGAAAAACTTTCTACAACATTACAGCACTTGCTGCACCCATTTGTGGTGAAAAACTTTTTGAAATATTATTCAAATTCATTCGAATTACTGCATTTATCATGATGCTATGGGGCCATTCGAGCTGAAATGTAAGACAGGGTGCTCCGTTTTTGGATTGTGTATTTAACGGCTCCCGTGAGCCTTTGAGCTGACGACCTCTGGTGAAGCACCTGTGCCCCTACTGAGTGGTACAAAAACCTGAGAATACGTTTAGGCGGCATTTCAAGCAACCCCGTCTGCAACACTTTGCTCTCTGCTGATGACGGCCGAAGGCCAGAAACACGTCTCCGGAAATACTGCATTCGCCGGACCAACTTATGGTGAAAAACTTTCTACAACATTACAGCACTTGCTGCACCCATTTGTGGTGAAAAACATTTTGAAATATTATTCGAATTCATTTTAATGACTGCATTTATCATGATGCTATGGGGCTATTCGAGCTGAAATGTAAGACAGGGTGCTCCCTTTTTGGATTGTGTATTTAACGGCTCACGTGAGCCTTTGAGCTGACGAGCTCTGGTGAAGCACCTGTGCGCCTACTGAGTGGAACAAAAACCTGAGAATACGTTTAAGCGGCATTTCAAGCAACCCCGTCTGCCACACTTTGCTCTCCGCTGATGACGGCCGAAAGCCAGAAACACGTGTCCGGAAATACTTTATTTACCGCACCAACTTATGGTGAAAAACTTTCTACAACGTTACAGCACTTGCTGCACCCATTTATGGTGAAAGAATATTTTTTTGAAATATTATTCGAATTCATTCTAATGACTGCATTTATCATGATGCTTTGGGGCTATTCGAGCTGAAATGTAAGACAGGGTGCTCCCTTTTTGGATTGTGTATTTAACGGCTCACGTGAGCCTTTGAGCTGACGAGCTCTGGTGAAGCACCTGTGCGCCTACTGAGAGGTACAAAAACCTGAGAATACGTTTAGGCCGCATTTCAAGCAACCCTGTCTGCCACACTTTGCTCTCCGCTGATGACGGCCGAAAGTCAGAAACACGTGTCCGGAAATACGGCATTCGCCGCAACAACTTATGGTGAAAAACTTTCTACAACGTTACAGCACTTGCTGCACCCATTTATGGTGAAAGACTTTTTGAAATATTATTCAAATTCATTCTAATGACTGCATTTATCATGATGCTTTGGGGCTATTCGAGCTGAAATGTAAGACAGGGTGCTCCCTTTTTGGATTGTGTATTTAACGGCTCCCGTGAGCCTTTGAGCTGACGAGCTCTGGTGAAGCACCTGTGCGCCTACTGAGTGGTACAAAAACCTGAGAATACGTTTAAGCGGCATTTCAAGCAACCCTGCCTGCCACACTTTGCTATCTGCTGATGACGGCCGAAAGCCAGAAACATGTGTCCGGAAATACGGCATTCGCCGCAACAACTTATGGTGAAAAACTTTCTACAACGTTACAGCACTTGCTGCACCCATTTATGGTGAAAGGCTTTTTGAAATATTATTCAAATTCATTCTAATGACTGCATTTATCATGATGCTTTGGGGCTATTCGAGCTGAAATGTAAGACAGGGTGCTCCCTTTTTAGATTGTGTATTTAACGGCTCCCGTGAGCCTTTGAGCTTACGAGCTCTGGTGAAGCACCTGTGCGCCTACTGAGTGGTACAAAAACCTGAGAATACTTTTAGGCGGCATTTCAAGCAACCCCGTCTGCCACACTTTGTTCTCCGCTGATGACGGCCGAAGGCCAGAAACACTTCTCCGGAAATACTGCATTCGTCGGACCAACTTATGGTGAAAAACTTTCTACAACATTACAGCACTTGCTGCACCAATTTGTGGTGAAAAACTTTTTAAAATATTATTCACATTCATTCTAATGACTTCATTTATCATGGTGCTGTGGGGCTATTCGAGCTGAAATGTAAGACAGGGTGCTCCCTTTTTGGATTGTGTATTTAACGGCTCCCGTGAGCCTTTGAGCTGACGATCTCTGGTGAAGCACCTGTGCGCCTACTGTGTGGTACAAAAACCTGAGAATACGTTTAGGCGGCATTTCAAGCAACCCTGCCTGCCACACTTTGCTCTCCGCTGATGACGGGCAAACGTCAGAAACATGTGTCCGGAGATACGGCATTCGCCCCACCAACTTATGGTGAAAAACTTTCTACAACGTTACAGCACTTGCTGCACCCATTTATGGTGAAAGACTTTTTGAAATATTATTCAAATTAATTCTAATGACTACATTTATCATGATGCTTTGGGGCTATTCGAGCTGAAATGTAAGAGAGGGTGCTCCCTTTTTGGATTGTGTATTTAACGGCTCCTGAGAGCCTTTGAGCTGACGAGCTCTGGTGAAGCACCTGTGCGCCTACTGAGTGGTACAAAAACCTGAGAATACCTTTAAGCGGCATTTCAAGCAACCTCGTCTACCACACTTTGCTCTACGCTGATGACGGCCGAAAGCCAGAAACACGTGTCCGGAAATACGGTATTTACCGCACCAACTTATGGTGAAAAACTTTCTACAACGTTACAGCACTTGCTGCACCCATTTATGGTGAAAGACTTTTTGAAATATTATTCGAATTTATTCTAATGAGTGCATTTATCATGATGCTTTGGGGCTATTCGAGCTGAAATGTAAGACAGGGTGCTCCCTTTTTGGATTGTGTATTTTTCGGCTCCCGTGAGCCTTTGAGCTGACGAGCTCTGGTGAAGCACCTGTGCGCCTACTGAGTGGTACAAAAACCTAAGAATACGTTTAGGCGGAATTTCAAGCAACCCTGCCTGCCACACTTTGCTCTCCGCTGATGACGGTCGAAAACCAGAAACTTGTGTCCGGAGATACGATATTTACTGCACCAACTTGTGGTGAAAAACTTTCTACAATGTTACAGCACTTGCTGCACCCATTTATGGTGAAAGACTTTTTGAAATATTATTCGAATTCACATTAATTACTGCATTTATCATGATGCTTTGTGGCTATTCGAGCTCAAATGTAAGACAGGGTGCCTCCTTTTTGTTTTGTGTATTTAACGGCTCCCGTGAGCCTTTGAGCTGACGAGCTCTGGTGAAGCACCTGTGCCCCTACTGAGTGGTACAAAAACCTGAGAATTTGTTTAGGCGATATTTCAAGCAACCCCGTTTGCCACACTTTGCTCTCCGTTGATGACGGCCGTAAGCTAGAAACACGTGTCCGGAGATACGGCATTCGCCGCTCCAACTTATGGTCAAAAACTTTCTACAACGTTCAAGCACTTGCTGCACCCATTTATGGTGAAAGCCTTTTTGAAATATTATTCAAATTCATTCTAATGACTGCATTTATCATGATGCTTTGGGGCTATTCGAGCTGAAATGTAAGAGAGTGTGCTCCCTTTTTGGATTGTGTATTTAACGGCTCCCGTGAGCCTTTGAGCTGACGAGCTCTGGTGAAGCACCTATGCGCCTACTGAGTGGTACAAAAACCTGAGAACACGTTTAGGCGGCATTTCAAGCAACCCCGTCTGCCACACTTTACTCTCTACTGATGACGGCCGAAGGCCAGAAACACGTCTCCGGAAATACTGCATTCGCCGGACCAACTTATGGGGAAAAACTTTCTACAACATTACAGCACTTGCTGCACCCATTTGTGGTGAAAAACTTTTTGAAATATTATTCAAATTCATTCGAATTACTGCATTTATCATGATGCTATGGGGCCATTTGAGCTGAAATGTAAGACAGGGTGCTCCGTTTTTGGATTGTGTATTTAACGGCTCCCGTGAGCCTTTGAGCTGACGACCTCTGGTGAAGCACCTGTGCCCCTACTGAGTGGTACAAAAACCTGAGAATACGTTTAGGCGGCATTTCAAGCAACCCCGTCTGCAACACTTTGCTCTCTGCTGATGACGGCCGAAGGCCAGAAACACGTCTCCGGAAATACTGCATTCGCCGGACCAACTTATGGTGAAAAATTTTCTACAACATTACAGCACTTGCTGCACCCATTTGTGGTGAAAAACTTTTGGAAATATTATTCTAATTCATTCTAATGACTGCATTTATCATGATGCTATGGGGCTATTCGAGCTGAAATGTAAGACAGGGTGCTCCCTTTTTGGATTGTGTATTTAACGGCTCACGTGAGCCTTTGAGCTGACGAGCTCTGGTGAAGCACCTGTGCGCCTACTGAGTGGTACAAAAACCTGAGAATACGTTTAAGCAGCATTTCAAGCAACCCCGTCTGCCACACTTTGCTCTCCGCTGATGACGGCCGAAAGCCAGAAACACGTGTCCGGAAATACTTTATTTACCGCACCATCTTATGGTGAAAAACTTTCTACAACGTTACAGCACTTGCTGCACCCATTTATGGTGAAAGAATATTTTTTTGAAATATTATTCGAATTCATTCTAATGACTGCATTTATCATGATGCTTTGGGGCTATTCGAGCTGAAATGTAAGACAGGGTGCTCCCTTTTTGGATTGTGTATTTAACGGCTCACGTGAGCCTTTGAGCTGACGAGCTCTGGTGAAGCACCTGTGCGCCTACTGAGTGGTACAAAAACCTGAGAATACGTTTAGGCCGCATTTCAAGCAACCCTGTCTGCCACACTTTGCTCTCCGCTGATGACGGCCGAAAGTCAGAAACACGTGTCCGGAAATACGGCATTCGCCGCAACAACTTATGGTGAAAAACTTTCTACAACGTTACAGCACTTGCTGCACCCATTTATGGTGAAAGACTTTTTGAAATATTATTCAAATTCATTCTAATGACTGCATTTATCATGATGCTTTGGGGCTATTCGAGCTGAAATGTAAGACAGGGTGCTCCCTTTTTGGATTGTGTATTTAACGGCTCCCGTGAGCCTTTGAGCTGACGAGCTCTGGTGAAGCACCGATGCGCCTACTGAGTGGCAAAAAAACCTGAGAATTCGTTGAGGCAGCATTTCAAACAACCCCGTCTGCCACACTTTGCTATCTGCTGATGACGGCCGAAAGCCAGAAACATGTGTCCGGAGATACGGCATTCGCCGCACCAACTGATGGTGAAAAACTTTCTACAACGTTACAGCACTTGCTGCACCCATTTATGGTGAAAGGCTTTTTGAAATATTATTCAAATTCATTCTAATGACTACATTTATCATGATGCTTTGGGACTATTCGAGCTGAAATATAAGACAGGGTGCTCCCTTTTTGGATTGTGTATTTAACGGGTCCCATGAGACTTTGAGCCGAATAGCTCTGGTGAAGCACCTGTGCGCCTACTGAGTGGCACAAAAACCTGAGAATTCATTTAGGTGGTATTTGAAGCAACCCCGTCTGCCACACTTTGCTCTCCGTTGATGACGGACGTAAGCCAGAAACACGTCTCCGGAAATACTGCATTCGCCGGACCAACTTATGGTGAAAAACTTTCTACAACATTACAGCACTTGCTGCACCAATTTGTGCTAAAAAACTTTTTGAAATATTATTCAAATTCATTCTAATGACTGCATTTATCATGGTGCTATGGGGCTATTCGAGCTGAAATGTAAGACAGGGTACTCCCTTTTTGGATTGTGTATTTAACGGCTCCCGTGAGCCTTTGAACTGACGAGCTCTGGCGAAGCACCTGTGCGCCTACTGAGTGGTACTAAAAACCTGGGAATACGTTTAGGCGGCATTTCAAGCAACCCTGTCGGTCACACTTTGCTCTCCACTGATGACGGCCGAAGGCCAGAAACAAGTCTCCGGAAATACTGCATTCGCCGGACCAAGTAATGGTGAAAAACTTTCTACAACATTACAGCACTTGCTGCACTCATTTGTGGTGAAAAACTTTTTGAAATATTATTTGAATTCATTCTAATGACTGCATTTATCATGATGCTATGGGGCTATTCGAGCTGAAATGTAAGACAGGGTACTCCCTTTTTGGATTGTGTATTTAACGGCTCCCGTGAGCCTTTGCGCTGACGATCTCTGGTGAAGCACCTGTGCACCTACTGAGTGGTACAAAAAGCTGAGAATACGTTTAGGCGGAATTTCAAGCAACCCCGCCTGCCACACTTTGCACTCCGCTGATGACGGCCAAACGTCAGAAACATGTGTCCGGAGATACGGCATTCGCCGCACCAACTTATGGTGAAAAACTTTCTACAACGTTACAGCACTTGCTGCACCCATTTATGGTGAAAGATTTTTTGAAATATTATTCAAATTAATTCTAATGACTACATTTATCATGATGCTTTGGGGCTATTCGAGCTGAAATGTAAGAGAGGGTGCACCCTTTTTGGATTGTGTATTTAACGGCTCCTGTGAGCCTTTGAGCTGACGAGCTCTGGTGAAGCACCTGTGCGCCTACTGAGTGGTACAAAAACCTGAGAATACGTTTAAGCGGCATTTCAAGCAACCCCGTCTGCCACACTTTGATCTCCGCTGATGACGGCCGAAGGCCAGAAACACGTCTCCGGAAATACTGCATTTGCCGGACCAACTTATGGTGAAAAATGTTCTACAACATTACAGCACTTGCTGCACCCATTTGTGGTGAAAAACTTTTTGAAATATTATTCTAATTCATCCTAATGACTGCATTTATCATGATGCTATGGGGCTATTCGAGCTGAAATGTAAGACAGGGTGCTCCCTTTTTGGATTGTGTATTTAACGGATCCCGTGAGCCTTTGAGCTGACGATCTCTGGTGAAGCACCTGTGCACCTACTGAGTGGTACAAAAACCTGAGAATACGTTTAGGCGGCATTTCAAGCAACCCTGCCTGCCACACTTTGCTCTCCGCTGATGACGGCCAAACGTCAGAAACATGTCTCCGGAGATACGGCATTCGCCGCACCAACTTATGGTGAAAAACTTTCTACAACCTTACAGCACTTGCTGCACCCATTTATGGTGAAAGACTTTTTGAAATATTATTCAAATTAATTCTAATGACTACATTTATCATGATGCTTTGGGGCTATTCGAGCTGAAATGTAAGAGAGGGTGCTCCCTTTTTGGATTGTGTATTTAACGGCTCCTGTGAGCCTTTGAGCTGACGAGCTCTGGTGAAGCACCTGTGCGCCTACTGAGTGGTACAAAAACCTGAGAATACGTTTAAGCGGCATTTCAAGCAACCCTGCCTGCCACACTTTGCTATCTGCTGATGACGGCCGAAAGCCAGAAACATGTGTCCGGAAATACGGCATTCGCCGCAACAACTTATGGTGAAAAACTTTCTACAACGTTACAGCACTTGCTGCACCCATTTATGGTGAAAGACTTTTTGAAATATTATTCAAATTCATTCTAATGACTGCATTTATCATGATGCTTTGGGGCTATTCGAGCTGAAATGTAAGACAGGGTGCTCCCTTTTTGGATTGTGTATTTAACGGCTCCCGTGAGCCTTTGAGCTTACGAGCTCTGGTGAAGCACCTGTGCGGCTACTGAGTGGTACAAAAACCTGAGAATACTTTTAGGCGGCATTTCAAGCAACCCCGTCTGCCACACTTTGTTCTCCGCTGATGACGGCCGAAGGCCAGAAACACTTCTCCGGAAATACTGCATTCGTCGGACCAACTTATGGTGAAAAACTTTCTACAACATTACAGCACTTGCTGCACCAATTTGTGGTGAAAAACTTTTTAAAATATTATTCACATTCATTCTAATGACTGCATTTATCATGGTGCTGTGGGGCTATTCGAGCTGAAATGTAAGACAGGGTGCTCCCTTTTTGGATTGTGTATTTAACGGCTCCCGTGAGCCTTTGAGCTGACGATCTCTGGTGAAGCACCTGTGTGCCTACTGAGTGGTACAAAAACCTGAGAATACCTTTAAGCGGCATTTCAAGCAACCCCGTCTGCCACACTTTGCTCTACGCTGATGACGGCCGAAAGCCAGAAACACGTGTCCGGAAATACGGTATTTACCGCACCAACTTATGGTGAAAAACGTTCTACAACGTTACAGCACTTGCTGCACCCATTTATGGTGAAAGACTTTTTGAAATATTATTCGAATTTATTCTAATGAGTGCATTTATCATGATGCTTTGGGGCTATTCGAGCTGAAATGTAAAAGAGGGTGCTCCCTTTTTGGATTGTGTATTTAACGGCTCCCGTGAGCCTTTGAGCTGACGAGCTCTGGTGAAGCACCTGTGCGCCTACTGAGTGGTACAAAAACCTGAGAATACGTTTAGGCCGCATTTCAAGCAACCCGGTCTGTCACACTTTGCTCTCCGCTGATGACGGCCGAAAGCCAGAAACACGTGTCCGGAAATACGGCATTCGCCGCAACAACTTATGGTGAAAAACTTTCTACAACGTTACAGCACTTGCTGCACCCATTTATGGTGAAAGGCTTTTGGAAATATTATTCAAATTCATTCTAATGACTGCATTTATCATGATGCTTTGGGGCTATTCGAGCTGAAATGTAAGACAGGGTGCTCCCTTTTTGGATTGTGTATTTTTCGGCTCCCGTGAGCCTTTGAGCTGACGAGCTCTGGTGAAGCACCTGTGCGCCTACTGAGTGGTACAAAAACCTAAGAATACGTTTAGGCGGAATTTCAAGCAACCCTGCCTGCCTCACTTTGCTCTCCGCTGATGATGGTCGAAAACCAGAAACTTGTGTCCGGAGATACGATATTTACTGCACCAACTTGTGGTGAAAAACTTTCTACAATGTTACAGCACTTGCTGCACCCATTTATGGTGAAAGACTTTTTGAAATATTATTCGAATTCACACTAATTACTGCATTTATCATGATGCTTTGTGGCTATTCGAGCTCAAATGTAAGACAGGGTGCCTCCTTTTTGTTTTGTGTATTTAACGGCTCCCGTGAGCCTTTGAGCTGACGAGCTCTGGTGAAGCACCAATGCGCCTACTGAGTGGCAAAAAAACCTGAGAATTCGTTGAGGCAGCATTTCAAACAACCCCGTCTGCCACACTTTGCTATCTGCTGATGACGGCCGAAAGCCAGAAACATGTGTCCGGAGATACGGCATTCGCCGCACCAACTGATGGTGAAAAACTTTCTACAACGTTACAGCACTTGCTGCACCCATTTATGGTGAAAGGCTTTTTGAAATATTATTCAAATTCATTCTAATGACTACATTTATCATGATGCTTCGGGACTATTCGAGCTGAAATATAAGATAGGGTGCTCCCTTTTTGGATTGTGTATTTAACGGGTCCCATGAGACTTTGAGCCGAATAGCTCTGGTGAAGCACCTGTGCGCCTACTGAGTGGCACAAAAACCTGAGAATTCATTTAGGCGGTATTTGAAGCAACCCCGTCTGCCACACTTTGCTCTCCGTTGATGACGGACGTAAGCCAGAAACACGTCTCCGGAAATACTGCATTCGCCGGACCAACTTATGGTGAAAAACTTTCTACAACATTACAGCACTTGCTGCACCAATTTGTGCTAAAAAACTTTTTGAAATATTATTCAAATTCATTCTAATGACTGCATTTATCATGGTGCTATGGGGCTATTCGAGCTGAAATGTAAGACAGGGTACTCCCTTTTTGGATTGTGTATTTAACGGCTCCCGTGAGCCTTTGAACTGACGAGCTCTGGCGAAGCACCTGTGCGCCTACTGAGTGGTACTAAAAACCTGGGAATACGTTTAGGCGGCATTTCAAGCAACCCTGTCGGTCACACTTTGCTCTCCACTGATGACGGCCGAAGGCCAGAAACAAGTCTCCGGAAATACTGCATTCGCCGGACCAAGTAATGGTGAAAAACTTTCTACAACATTACAGCACTTGCTGCACTCATTTGTGGTGAAAAACTTTTTGAAATATTATTTGAATTCATTCTAATGACTGCATTTATCATGATGCTATGGGGCTATTCGAGCTGAAATGTAAGACAGGGTACTCCCTTTTTGGATTGTGTATTTAACGGCTCCCGTGAGCCTTTGCGCTGACGATCTCTGGTGAAGCACCTGTGCACCTACTGAGTGGTACAAAAAGCTGAGAATACGTTTAGGCGGAATTTCAAGCAACCCCGCCTGCCACACTTTGCACTCCGCTGATGACGGCCAAACGTCAGAAACATGTGTCCGGAGATACGGCATTCGCCGCACCAACTTATGGTGAAAAACTTTCTACAACGTTACAGCACTTGCTGCACCCATTTATGGTGAAAGATTTTTTGAAATATTATTCAAATTAATTCTAATGACTACATTTATCATGATGCTTTGGGGCTATTCGAGCTGAAATGTAAGAGAGGGTGCACCCTTTTTGGATTGTGTATTTAACGGCACCTGTGAGCCTTTGAGCTGACGAGCTCTGGTGAAGCACCTGTGCGCCTACTGAGTGGTACAAAAACCTGAGAATACGTTTAAGCGGCATTTCAAGCAACCCCGTCTGCCACACTTTGATCTCCGCTGATGACGGCCGAAGGCCAGAAACACGTCTCCGGAAATACTGCATTTGCCGGACCAACTTATGGTGACAAATGTTCTACAACATTACAGCACTTGCTGCACCCATTTGTGGTGAAAAACTTTTTGAAATATTATTCTAATTCATCCTAATGACTGCATTTATCATGATGCTATGGGGCTATTCGAGCTGAAATGTAAGACAGGGTGCTCCCTTTTTGGATTGTGTATTTAACGGATCCCGTGAGCCTATGAGCTGACGATCTCTGGTGAAGCACCTGTGCACCTACTGAGTGGTACAAAAACCTGAGAATACGTTTAGGCGGCATTTCAAGCAACCCTGCCTGCCACACTTTGCTCTCCGCTGATGACGGCCAAACGTCAGAAACATGTGTCCGGAGATACGGCATTCGCCGCACCAACTTATGGTGAAAAACTTTCTACAACCTTACAGCACTTGCTGCACCCATTTATGGTGAAAGACTTTTTGAAATATTATTCAAATTAATTCTAATGACTACATTTATCATGATGCTTTGGGGCTATTCGAGCTGAAATGTAAGAGAGGGTGCTCCCTTTTTGGATTGTGTATTTAACGGCTCCTGTGAGCCTTTGAGCTGACGAGCTCTGGTGAAGCACCTGTGCACCTACTGAGTGGTACAAAAACCTGAGAATACGTTTAAGCGTCATTTCAAGCAACCCCGTCTGCCACACTTTGCTCTCCGCTGATGACGGCCGAAAGCCAGAAACACGTGTCCGGAAATACTTTATTTACCGCACCAACTTATGGTGAAAAACTTTCTACAACGTTACAGCACTTGCTGCACCCATTTATGGTGAAAGAATATGTTTTTGAAATATTATTTGAATTCATTCTAATGACTGCATTTATCATGATGCTTTGGGGCTATTCGAGCTGAAATGTAAGACAGGGTGCTCCCTTTTTGGATTGTGTATTTAACGGCTCAAGTGAGCCTTTGAGCTGACGAGCTCTGGTGAAGCACCTGTGCGCCTACTGAGTGGTACAAAAACCTGAGAATACGTTTAGGCCGCATTTCAAGCAACCCTGTCTGCCACACTTTGCTCTCTGCTGATGACGTCCGAAAGTCAGAAACACGTGTCCGGAAATACGGCATTCGCCGCAACAACTTATGGTGAAAAACTTTCTACAACGTTACAGCACTTGCTGCACCCATTTATGGTGATAGACTTTTTGAAATATTATTCAAATTCATTCTAATGACTGCATTTATCATGATGCTTTGGAGCTATTCGAGCTGAAATGTAAGACAGGGTGCTCCCTTTTTGGATTGTGGATTTAACGGCTCCCGTGAGCCTTTGAGCTGACGAGCTCTGGTGAAGCACCTGTGCGCCTACTGAGTGGTACAAAAACCTGAGAATACGTTTAGGTGGCATTTCAAGCAACCCTGCCTGCCACACTTTGCTATCTGCTGATGACGGCCGAAAGCCAGAAACATGTGTCCGGAGATACGGCATTCGCCGTACCAACTTATAGTGAAAAACTTTCTACAACGTTACAGCACTTGCTGCACCCATTTATGGTGAAAGGCTTTTTGAAATATTATTCAAATTCATTCTAATGACTGCATTTATCATGATGCTTTGGGGCTATACGAGCTGAAATGTAAGAGAGGGTGCTCCCTTTTTGGATTGTGTCTTTAACGGCTCCCATGAGCCTTTGAGCTGACGAGCTCTGGTGAAGCACCTATGCACCTACTGAGTGGTACAAAAACCTGAGAACACGTTTAGGCGGCATTTCAAGCAACCCCGTCTGCCACACTTTGCTTTCCGCTGATGACGGCCGAAGGCCAGAAACATGTCTCCGGAAATTCTGCATTCACCGGACCAACTTACGGTGAAAAACTTTCCACAACATTACAGCACTTGCTGCACCCATTTGTGGTGAAAAACTTTTTGAAATATTATTCAAATTCATTCTAATTACTGCATTTATCATGACGCTATGGGGCCATTCGAGCTGAAATGTAAGACAGGGTGCTCCGTTTTTGGATTGTGTATTTAACGGCTCCCGTGAGCTTTTGAGCTGACGAGCTCTGGTGTAGCACCTGTGCGCCTACTGAGTGGTACAAAAACCTGAGAATACTTTTAGGCGGCATTTCAAGCAACCCCGTCTGCCACACTTTGCTCTCCGCTGATGACGGCCGAAGGCCAGAAACACTTCTCCGGAAATACTGCATTCGTCGGACCAACTTATGGTGAAAAACTTTCTACAACATTACAGCACTTGCTGCACCAATTTGTGGTGAAAAACTTTTTTAAATATTATTCACATTCATTCTAATGACTGCATTTATCATGGTGCTGTGGGGCTATTCGAGCTGAAATGTAAGACAGTGTGCTCCCTTTTTGGATTGTGTATTTAACCGCTCCCGTGAGCCTTTGAGCTGACGATCTCTGGTGAAGCACCTGTGCCCCTACTGTGTGGTACAAAAACCTGAGAATACGTTTAGGTGGCATTTCAAGCAACCCTGCCTGCCACACTTTGCTCTCCGCTGATGACGGGCAAACGTCAGAAACATGTGTCCGGAGATACGGCATTCGCCGCACCAACTTATGGTGAAAAACTTTCTACAACGTTACAGCACTTGCTGCACCCATTTATGGTGAAAGACTTTTTGAAATATTATTCAAATTAATTCTAATGACTACATTTATCATGATGCTTTGGGGCTATTCGAGCTGAAATGTAAGAGAGGGTGCTCCCTTTTTGGATTGTGTATTTAACGGCTCCTGAGAGCCTTTGAGCTGACGAGCTCTGGTGAAGCACCTGTGCGCCTACTGAGTGGTACAAAAACCTGAGAATACCTTTAAGCGGCATTTCAAGCAACCCCGTCTGCCACACTTTGCTCTACGCTGATGACGGCCGAAAGTCAGAAACACGTGTCCGGAAATACGGTATTTACCGCACCAACTTATGGTGAAAAACTTTCTACAACGTTACAGCACTTGCTGCACTCATTTATGGTGAAAGACTTTTTGAAATATTATTCGAATTTATTCTAATGAGTGCATTTATCATGATGCTTTGGGGCTATTCGAGCTGAAATGTAAAAGAGGGTGCTCCCTTTTTGGATTGTGTATTTAACGGCTCCCGTGAGCCTTTGAGCTGACGAGCTCTGGTGAAGCACCTATGCGCCTACTGAGTGGTACAAAAACCTGAGAACACGTTTAGGCGGCATTTCAAGCAACCCCACCTGCCACACTTTGCTCTCTGCTGATGACGGTCGAAGGCCAGAAACAAGTCTCCGGAAATACTGCATTCGCCGGACCAACTTATGGTGAAAAACTTTCCACAACATTATAGCACTTGCTGCACCCATTTGTGGTGAAAAACCTTTTGAAATATTATTCAAATTCATTCTAATTACTGCATTTATCATGATGCTATGGGGCCAATCGAGCTGAAATGTAAGACAGGGTGCTCCGTTTTTGGATTGTGTATTTAACGGCTCCCGTGAGCCTTTGAGCTGATGAGCTCTGGTGAAGCACCTGTGCGCCTACTGAGTGGTACAAAAACCTGAGAATACGTTTAGGCAGCATTTCAAGCAACCCTGTCTGCCACACTTTGCTCTCCGCTGATGACGGCCGAAGGCCAGAAACACGTCTCCGGAAATACTGCATTCGCCGGACCAACTTATGGTGAAAAACTTTCTACAACATTACAGCACTTGCTGCACCCATTTGTGGTGAAAAACTTTTTGAAATATTATTCGAATTAATTCTAATGACTGCATTTATCATGAAGCTATGGTGCTATTCGAGCTGAAATGTAAGACAGGGTGCTCCCTTTTTGGATTGTGTATTTAACGGCTCCTGTGAGCCTTTGAGCTGACGAGCTCTGGTGAAGCACCTGTGCGCCTACTGAGTGGTACAAAAACCTGAGAATACGTTTAGGCCACATTTCATGCAACCCGGTCTGTCACACTTTGCTCTCTGCTGATGACGGCCGAAAGCCAGAAACACATGTCCGGAAATATGGCATTCGCCGCAACAACTTATGGTGAAAAACTTTCTACAACGTTACAGCACTTGCTGCACCCATTTATGGTGAAAGGCTTTTGGAAATATTATTCAAATTCATTCTAATGACTGCATTTATCATGATGCTATGGTGCTATTCGAGCTGAAATGTAAGACAGGGTGCTCCCTTTTTGGATTGTGTATTTTTCGGCTCCCGTGAGCCTTTGAGCTGACGAGCTCTGGTGAAGCACCTGTGCGCCTACTGAGTGGTACAAAAACCTGAGAATACGTTTAGGCGGAATTTCAAGCAACCCTGTCGCGCCGCGCGGTGCGGCGCGAGCCGAGAGCTCGACTTCGACCGGGCGTTCGGCTCGGGCCGCGCACCGCGTTATTAAGACGCGGCGCGCCCCCAGCCTCTCCTGCGCGTTTCGAGGCCCCAGATTTGCTTGGGGCCTCGTTCTTCCTTCTGCCTTTCACTGTCCCAGGGGTCTCTGAACCCTCTTACCTGTTTTTCTTCGTTTCTTTGTCCTTTCTTCTGTTTGCAGTCTGTTGTGTGCCTTTCTTTATGTCTTTTCCTCCTTCCCAGATTCCTGTGCTTTCCCAGCATTCCTTGTTCCCTATTCTCTATGGTTCCTCTACTATTCTGTTCTATATATTGTTTCCCTATCTAAGATGGTGTCCTTTTACTTCCTGTGGGTCACTTCCTGTTTGTTGGTATATAAGGGCTGTGATTTTCCTCTTTCCTTGCGCTGCAACACTTTCTGCTCAGTTGGTGTCTTCGCTCCTGATTTCCTTGCCTTTTGGTTTTGGACTCAGCATTCTGTATTTTCTGATTTTTGCTCCTTTTGGATTCCTGTTTGTTGTTCTTGTTTTTCTCCAGGACTTTTCCTGTTTGGAGGTTTTTCCCCTTGGAAGGGGTTTTTCCCTCTGGCGCTACTTTCTGAAGGGCACGGTCTGTTCTTGGTGTCTCCATTGCCTACAGCACCGTGGCTACCAGAAAGAGTCGCCCCTTTTTGGGCCAAAGCCGAACATTGAAGATTCACGCCACCAGATCTGCAAATTCCAGGCGCAAGCAGCACGTGAGTCGTGACAGATTGCAGCGCCTAACCATTCCGACGTCCTCAAACACCATGGATAATACAGTGGCGGCTGCTGCAGATCCGGAGCAATCTCTGTTAACCACGATTCAGCAACAAGCCCAGGAGTTGCAACAACTACGTAATGAAAATGCTGCGTTACGACAGGCTTTGGCCCTCCGCACCAGTGATGTTCCGACAATCTCCGCTTCTACCCCTTGTTTCTCTGGTGAACCAACCAAGCTTCGCGAGTTCTTGGATGCTTTAACGGTGTATTTCGCCTTCCGACCTACGCAATTCTCCCACGACAGGACCAAGGTGGGTTATCTTATCAGTGCCTTATCCGGCCCAGCCTTGGCCTGGGCAACCCCGATGGTGTCCTCCGACGACCCTGTATTGTCAGACTATTCCGCCTTTGTGAGTCGCTTCAAACAAATGTTTAGCCGTCCTGGATTGGAAGCCTCCGCTGAAGAAGCCTTGTGCGACATCCAACAAGGCTCCCAAGACGTCCTGCAATATATAACCCGTTTTCGTCAGCTGGCGGCAGAGACCACTTGGGTGGAACGTACTCTGGTAACATTATTTCGTAGAGGACTCAAAGAAGAAATAAAGGATGAACTAGTGCATTCTACCAGAGCGGAAGATCTTCGTGGCCTGATGGATCAAGCACTGTCCATCGAATATCGTCTTCGGGAACGGAGATCGGAAAAGAAAAGGAGTAGAGGGTTTACCCAACCAAGTAGCTCCCGTGCATACCTGCAGCGTTCCGAGGAACCTCGCACTCCTGCTAGAGACATCGAAGGGGAACCCATGCAGGTGGATACTACCCGAGGTCCGCTCTCTGCTAGTGAACGAGAAGACAGACGCAAGAGAGGGTTGTGCCTGTATTGTGGTTCTGCTGGTCACATACTCCGTACCTGTCCAGTACGTCCGTCCAGACCTTCGGGAAACGCCACCTCCCGTCCTCTGTAAGAAGGGAGAGGACGGGATCTACAGCTATACCTTCCATTAGCTCCTTTAATGACAATACAACTGCCTTGTTCATCTTTCCTGTCCTGTTACAACTTCCTGACGGTCGTCAAGAAAAGACTATGGCATTACTAGACTGTGGTGCTAGTGGTATATACATGGACAAGACATGGGCTGCTGCTAACCTAGTTCCTACTCAAGCAAAAGAAGTACCCGAACAGGTACACACTGTGGATGGATCTTTGATATCCTCTGGTCCTGTAGACACCACTACCCTGATGTTAAGTCTACAGGTGGGAAACCATCAAGAACACATCTCCTTCGATCTTATTACGTCCCCTAACCATACCATCATTCTTGGAATTCCGTGGCTCATTAGACATAACCCATATATAAATTGGGTTACCCGGACAGTCTCTTTGTCTTCGCAATTTTGTCACGAGAACTGTTTTACTTCCGACAAGTATTGGTCTCCGAAAAGATCCTTAGCTACTGAAGGTGCCACTGGTATGTCCATTAATACGGTCCAAGGGGTCCCAGACCACTATTTGGAGTTTCAGGATATTTTCCAAAAACCGTCAAAACCTGTGCTACCTCCACATCGAGAATATGATTGTGCAATTCCATTAGAACCCGGCACAATTGTTCCTTTTGGGAGGATGTACTCCCTCACGGAACCCGAAAGGGAAGTTCTAAAGGAGTATCTGGACGAAAATATACAGAGTGGTCTTATTGTTCCATCGTCGTCTCCGGCTGGGGCCCCTCTCTTTTTTGTGCCCAAGAAGACTAAGGATCTTCGTCCGTGCCTGGATTTTCGAGGTCTGAATAAAATCACCATTAAAGATCGTTATCCTTTGCCTCTCATCAGGGACATACTGGAAGCAATCAGAGGGGCCCAACGTTTTACTAAATTGGATTTACGAGGAGCCTACCACCTTTTACGCATAAGAGAAGGCGACGAATGGAAGACAGCATTCAGGACCCCATTTGGCCATTTTGAATATAGGGTTATGCCGTTTGGTCTTACTAACGCCCGGCAATCTTCCAGAGATTTATGGACTCAGTGTTTTCAGACCTACTTAATCAGACAGTCGTGATCTACCTAGATGACATTCTTATTTATTCTAGAAATCCTGAACTCCATACTTCCCATGTGAAACAAGTTCTTCAAAGACTTCGTGATCATCAACTATTTTGCAAACCAGAGAAATGTGAGTTCGACATAACGGAAGTCAAATATCTGGGCTATCATTTAAGTCCCACCGGCATAGCTATGGACCAAGAAAAGGTACAAGCTATCCTAGAGTGGCCTTCTCCTTCTACCATAAAAGAAACACAATGTTTCCTAGGTTTAGCAAACTTCTATCGACAATTCATTCTAGACTTTGCCAGTCAGACTAGCCACATAACTCACACCTTAAAGAAGGACAATTTAAAGAAGGGATTTGTCTGGACTGAGGCTGCTGAAGCAGCCTTTCAAAGCTTAAAGAGAGCCTTCACCCAAGCCCCCATCTTAAGACATCCAGATACCACCAAGCAATTTATAGTAGTAACTGATGCTTCTGAGAGAGCCATCGGAGCTGTCTTACTCCAACGACAAGAGGATGATGGCCTTGAACATCCTGTTTTCTATTTGTCTCATATCCTTTCCACAGCTGAACAACATTATTCCGTACTTGAAAGGGAATTATTGGCTCTGAAAACAGCCTGCCTTGAGTGGAGGCAGTTTCTGATGGGTTCCAAGGAACCATTTGAGGTGAGGACAGACCACCGTAATTTACAATGTTTAAGAAATTTTGTATGCCAGAATAGTCGTCAGGCCCGCTGGGCCTTTTTCTTCAGTCAGTACGATTTTTATATTACATATATTCCAGGATCCCAAAACATTCTGGCTGATGCTCTGTCTCGCCGATATCCAGAGTGTTCTCCTTCCTCATCCCAGTATCTTCTAGAACCCAGTAAGATCATTGGAGTGGCTCAGTCTTTCCTGGAAGAAGTACAACAAGAATACGCCAACCAATCGGACCATGACATGGAAGAACTAAGACCATTATTGTACAAGAAACAAGGATATTTTTATTACCAAGACCTGATATTCCTCCCTACAAACAAGGTGCAAAAGAAAGCATTACAAATGTGCCATGATTCCCCTGTAGCTGGTCACAGAGGCATCAAAGCCACACAAGAATTACTTTCACGATTTTTTTGGTGGCCTACCTGGAAACTGGATGTGGAAAGATACGTTCAGGCCTGTCCCATATGTGCCCAAGTCAAAATACCTCACACCAGACCGGCAGGATTACTACAACCTTTGCCTGTTCCATCGGCCCCATGGCATACTATCTCTACTGATTTTATGTGTTCGCTCCCACCATCAGCAGGAAACCGGGTTATCATGGTCACAGTGGATTCTTTCACAAAGATGGCTCATTTCACTGGCCTAAAAAAGCTGCCTACTTCCCAAGAACTAGGTCAAATATTCATAGATCATGTCTTCCGTCTCCATGGACTTCCACATACCATAATCTCTGATAGAGGACCTCAGTACATCTCCCGATTTTGGAAGCATTTTTGTAAAATACTGAATATGAATAGAGCCCTGTCTTCAGGGTTCCATCCTCAGACCAACGGACAGACTGAGCGTCTGAACCAAGGACTAGAGCAATATCTTCGATGCTTTTGCAATTCTACCCAAAGTAACTGGAGCACTTACCTCTCTTTAGCTGAATTTTCCTACAATAACTCAGTCCATAGTGCCTCCAAGGTCACTCCCTTTTTCTGTTCCTATGGTTTTCATTCTACCTCTTTCCCTACTTCTCCACAATCCAACTCTCCTCTACCTGCTATTAACTATTTCTCCAAACGCCTTCTCCAACTCCATAAACTAATTCGATCTAATTTGTTACATACCAAGAGGTATATGAAGAAGGCTGCAGACAAGAGACGTACAACCAATCCAAATTATCATCTGCAAGATAAAGTCTGGCTCTCCTCCAAATTCTTGCCCTCACGTCTCTCTCAAAACAAGTTCACACCTCGTTACTATGGGCCTTTCCGTATTCTCCAGTTGGTCAATCCTGTCACTGTCCGTCTTCACTTACCCCATACATGGAAGATCCATCCGGTTTTTCATGTTTCTCAGCTTAAACCTTATGTGCCTGATCCTTACTCACGTCAGTTTCCTTGTCCACCTCCTGTCCTTGTGAATGATGCTCCTGAATATGAAGTGCAGGAAATCTGTGACTCTCGTCTTTTTCATAAACGACTTCAGTATCTGATTCATTGGAAGGGTTATCCTCTCAGTGAATGTTCATGGGAAGATGCCTCTTCCGTTCACGCTCCTCTCCTGACTCAACGCTTTCACTGTTTATTCCCTTTTAAACCTGGGCCTTCGGGAGGGGGACCTACTGTCGCGCCGACCGGGCGTTCGGCTCGGGCCGCGCACCGCGTTATTAAGACGCGGCGCGCCCCCAGCCTCTCCTGCGCGTTTCGAGGCCCCAGATTTGCTTGGGGCCTCGTTCTTCCTTCTGCCTTTCACTGTCCCAGGGGTCTCTGAACCCTCTTACCTGTTTTTCTTCGTTTCTTTGTCCTTTCTTCTGTTTGCAGTCTGTTGTGTGCCTTTCTTTATGTCTTTTCCTCCTTCCCAGATTCCTGTGCTTTCCCAGCATTCCTTGTTCCCTATTCTCTATGGTTCCTCTACTATTCTGTTATATATATTGTTTCCCTATCTAAGATGGTGTCCTTTTACTTCCTGTGGGTCACTTCCTGTTTGTTGGTATATAAGGGCTGTGTTTTTCCTCTTTCCTTGCGCTGCAACACTTTCTGCTCAGTTGGTGTCTTCGCTCCTGATTTCCTTGCCTTTTGGTTTTGGACTCAGCATTCTGTATTTTCTGATTTTTGCTCCTTTTGGATTCCTGTTTGTTGTTCTTGTTTTTCTCCAGGACTTTTCCTGTTTGGAGGTTTTTCCCCTTGGAAGGGGTTTTTCCCTCTGGCGCTACTTTCTGAAGGGCACGGTCTGTTCTTGGTGTCTCCATTGCCTACAGCACCGTGGCTACCAGAAAGAGTCGCCCCTTTTTGGGCCAAAGCCGAACATTGAAGATTCACGCCACCAGATCTGCAAATTCCAGGCGCAAGCAGCACGTGAGTCGTGACAAACCCTGCCTGCCACACTTTGCTCTCCGCTGATGACGGTCGAAAACCAGAAACTTGTGTCCGGAGATACGATATTTACTGCACCAACTTGTGGTGAAAAACTTTCTACAATGTTACAGCACTTGCTGCACCCATTTATGGTGAAAGACTTTTTGAAATATTATTCGAATTCACACTAATTACTGCATTTATCATGATGCTTTGTGGCTATTCGAGCTCAAATGTAAGACAGAGTGCCTCCTTTTTGTTTTGTGTATTTAACGGCTCCCGTGAGCCTTTGAGCTGACGAGCTCTGGTGAAGGACCGATGCGCCTACTGAGTGGCAAAAAAACCTGAGAATTCGTTGAGGCAGCATTTCAAACAACCCCGTCTGCCACACTTTGCTATCTGCTGATGACGGCCGAAAGCCAGAAACATGTGTCCGGAGATACGGCATTCGCCGCACCAACTGATGGTGAAAAACTTTCTACAACGTTACAGCACTTGCTGCACTCATTTATGGTGAAAGGCTTTTTGAAATATTATTCAAATTCATTCTAATGACCACATTTATCATGATGCTTTGGGACTATTCGAGCTGAAATATAAGACAGGGTGCTCCCTTTTTGGATTGTGTATTTAACGGGTCCCATGAGACTTTGAGCCGAATAGCTCTGGTGAAGCACCTGTGCGCCTACTGAGTGGCACAAAAACCTGAGAATTCATTTAGGCGGTATTTGAAGCAACCCCGTCTGCCACACTTTGCTCTCCGTTGATGACGGACGTAAGCCAGAAACACGTCTCCGGAAATACTGCATTCGCCGGACCAACTTATGGTGAAAAACTTTCTACAACATTACAGCACTTGCTGCACCAATTTGTGCTAAAAAACTTTTTGAAATATTATTCAAATTCATTCGAATGACTGCATTTATCATGGTGCTATGGGGCTATTCGAGCTGAAATGTAAGACAGGGTACTCCCTTTTTGGATTGTGTATTTAACGGCTCCCGTGAGCCTTTGAACTGACGAGCTCTGGTGAAGCACCTGTGCGCCTACTGAGTGGTACAAAAACCTGGGAATACGTTTAGGCGGCATTTCAAGCAACCCTGTCTGTCACACTTTGCTCTCCACTGATGACGGCCGAAGGCCAGAAACAAGTCTCCGGAAATACTGCATTCGCTGGACCAACTTATGGTGAAAAACTTTCTACAACATTACAGCACTTGCTGCACCCATTTGTGGTGAAAAACTTTTTGAAATATTATTCGAATTCATTCTAATGACTGCATTTATCATGATGCTATGGGGCTATTCGAGCTGAAATGTAAGACAGGGTACTCCCTTTTTGGATTGTGTATTTAACGGCTCCCGTGAGCCTTTGTGCTGACGATCTCTGGTGAAGCACCTGTGCACCTACTGAGTGGTACAAAAAGCTGAGAATACGTTTAGGCGGAATTTCAAGCAACCCTGCCTGCCACACTTTGCACTCCGCTGATGACGGCCAAACGTCAGAAACATGTGTCCGGAGATACGGCATTCGCCGCACCAACTTATGGTGAAAAACTTTCTACAACGTTACAGCACTTGCTGCACCCATTTATGGTGAAAGATTTTTTGAAATATTATTCGAATTAATTCTAATGACTACATTTATCATGATGCTTTGGGGCTATTCGAGCTGAAATGTAAGAGAGGGTGCACCCTTTTTGGATTGTGTATTTAACGGCTCCTGTGAGCCTTTGAGCTGACGAGCTCTGGTGAAGCACCTGTGCGCCTACTGAGTGGTACAAAAACCTGAGAATACGTTTAAGCGGCATTTCAAGCCACCCCGTCTGCCACACTTTGCTCTCCGCTGATGACGGCCGAAAGCCAGAAACACGTGTCCGGAAATACGTTATTTACCGCACCAACTTATGATGAAAAACTTTCTACAACGTTACAGCACTTGCTGCACCCATTTATGGTGAAAGACTTTTTGAAATATTATTCGAATTCATTCTAATGACTGCATTTATCATGATGCTTTGGGGCTATTCGAGCTGAAATGTAAGACAGGTTGCTCCCTTTTTGGATTGTGTATTTAACGGCTCCCGTGAGCCTTTGAGCTGATGAGCTCTGGTGAAGCACCTGTGCGGCTACTGAGTGGTACAAAAACCTGAGAATACGTTTAGGCCGCATTTCAAGCAACCCGGTCAGCCACACTTTGCTCTCCGCTGATGACGGCCGAAAGCCAGAAACACGTGTCCGGAAATACGGCATTCGCCGCAACAACTTATGGTGAAAAACTTTCTACAACGTTACAGCACTTGCTGCACCCATTTATGGTGAAAGGCTTTTTGAAATATTATTCAAATTCATTCTAATGACTGCATTTATCATGATGCTTTGGGACTATTCGAGCTGAAATGTAAGACAGGGTGCTCCCTTTTTGGATTGTGTATTTAACGGCTCCCATGAGCCTTTGAGCTGACGAGCTCTGGTGAAGCACCTGTGCGCCTACTGAGTGGTACAAAAACCTGAGAATACGTTTAGGCGGCATTTCAAGCAACCCTGCCTGCCACACTTTGCTCTCCGCTCATGACGGCTGAAAACCAGAAACTTGTGTCCTGAGATACGGTATTCACTGCACCAACTTATGGTGAAAAACTTTCTACAATGTTACAGCACTTGCTGCACCCATTTATGGTGAAAGACTTTTTGAAATATTATTCGAATTCACACTAATTACTGCATTTATCATGATGCTTTGGGGCTATTCGAGCTCAAATGTAAGACAAGGTGCTTCCTTTTTGAATTGTGTATTTAACGGCTCCCGTAAGTTTTTGAGCTGACGAGCTCTGGTGATGCACCTGTGCGTCTACTGAGTGGTACAAAAACCTGAGAATATGTTTAGGCAGCATTTCAAGCAACCCCGTCTGCCACACTTTGCTATCTGCTGATGACGGCCGAAAGCCAGAAACATGTGTCCGGAGATACGGCATTCGCCTCACCAACTTATGGTGAAAAACTTTGTACAACGTTACAGCACTTGCTGCACCCATTTATGGTGAAAGGCTTTTTGAAATATTATTCAAATTCATTCTAATGACTGCATTTATCATGATGCTTTGGGGCTATTCGAGCTGAAATGTAAGACAGGGTGCTCCCTTTTTGGATTGTGTATTTAACGGGTCCCATGAGACTTTGAGCTGAATAGCTCTGGTGAAGCACCTGTGCGCCTACTGAGTGGCACAAAAACCTGAGAATTCGTTTAGGCGGTATTTCAAGCAACCCCGTCTGCCACACTTTGCTCTCCGTTGATGACGGACGTAAGCCAGAAACACGTGTCCGGAGATACGGCATTCGCCGCACCAACTTATGGTGAAAAACTTTCTACAAAGTTACAGCACTTGCTGCACCCATTTATGGTGAAATACTTTTTGAAATATTATTCAAATTCATTCTAATTACTGCATTTATCATGATGCTTTGGGGTTATTCGAGCTGAGATGTAAGAGAGGGTGCTCCCTTTTTGGATTGTGTATTTAACCGCTCCCGTGAGCCTTTGAGCTGACGAGCTCTGGTTAAGCACCTATGCACCTACTGAGTGGTACAAAAACCTGAGAACACGTTTAGGCGGCATTTCAAGCAACCCCATCTGCCACACTTTGCTCTCCGCTGATGACGGCCGAAGGCCAGAAACACGTCTCCGGAAATACTGCATTCGCCGGACCAACTTATGGTGAAAAACTTTCTACAACATTACCGCACTTGCTGCACCCATTTGTGGTGAAAAACTTTTTGAAATATTATTCAAATTCATTCTAATTACTGCATCTATCATGATGCTATGGGGCCATTCGATCTGAAATGTAAGACAGGGTGCTCCGTTTTTGGATTGTGTATTTAACGGCTCCCGTGAGCCTTTGAGCTGACGAGCTCTGGTGAAGCACCTGTGCGCCTACTGATTGGTAGAAAAACCTGAGAATACGTTTAGGTGGCATTTCAAGCACCCCCGTCTGCCACACTTTGCTCTCCGCTGATGACGGTCGAAGGCCAGAAACAAGTCTCCGGAAATACTGCATTCGCCGGACCAACTTATGGTGAAAAACTTTCTACAACATTACAGCACTTGCTGCACCCATTTGTGGTGAAAAATGTTTTGAAATATTATTTGAATTCATTCTATCGACTGCATTTATCATGATGCTATGGGGCTATTCGAGCTGAAATGTAAGACAGGGTGCTCCCTTTTTGGTTTGTGTATTTAACGGCTCCCGTGAGCCTTTGAGCTGACGATCTCTGGTGAAGCACCTGTGCACCTACTGAGTGGTACAAAAACCTGAGAATACGTTTAGGCGGCATTTCAAGCAACCCTGCCTGCCACACTTTGCTCTCCTCTGATGAAGGCCAAATGTGAGAAACATGTGTCCGGAGATACGACATTCGCCGCACCAACTTATGGTGAAAAACTTTCTACAACGTTACAGCACTTGCTGCACCCATTTATGGTGAAAGACTTTTTGAAATATTATTCAAATTAATTCTAATTACTACATTTATCATGATGCTTTGGGGCTATTCGAGCTGAAATGTAAGAGAGGGTGCTCCCTTTTTTGGATTGTGTATTTAACGGCTCCCGTGAGCCTTTGAGCTGACGAGCTCTGGTGAAGCACCTGTGTGCCTACTGAGTGGTACAAAAACCTGAGAATACGTTTGAGCGGCATTTCACGCAACCCCGTCTGCCACACTTTTCTCTCCGCTGATGACGGCCGAAAACCAGAAACACGTGTCCGGAAATGCGGTATTTACCGCACCAAATTATGGTGAAAAACTTTCTACAACGTTACAGCACTTGCTGCACCCATTTATGGTGAAAGACTTTTTGAAATATTATTCAAATTAATTCTGATGACTGCATTTATTATGATGATATGGGGCTATTCGAGCTGAAATGTAAGAGAGGGTGCTCCCTTTTTTGGATTGTGTATTTAACGGCTCTTGTGAGCCTTTGAGCTGACGAGCTCTGGTGAAGCACCTGTGCCCCTACTGAGTGGTACAAAAACCTGAGAATACGTTTAGTCGGCATTTTAAGCAACCCCGTCTGCCACACTTTGCTCTCCGCTGATGACTGTCGAAAGCCAGAAACACGTGTCTGGAAATACAGCATTCGCCGCACCAACTTATGGTGATAAACTTTCTACAACGTTAGGGCACTTGTTGCATCCATTTATGGTGAAAAACTTTTGGAAATATTTTTCGAATTCATTCTAATGACTGCATTTATCATGATGCTTTGGGGCTATTCGAACTGAAATGTAAGACACGGTGCTCCATTTTTGGATTGTGTATTTAACGGCTCCTGTGAGCCATTGAGCTGAAGCGCCTGTGCGCCTAATGACCTGTGCACCTGTGCGCCTACTGAGTGGTACAAAAAACAGGAAATACGTTTTAACGGCATTTCAAGCAACACCGTCTGCCACACTTTGCTCTCTGCTGATGACGGCCGAAAGCCAGAAACACGTGTCAGGAGATACGGCATTCGCCGCACCAACTTATGGTGAAAAACTTTCTACAACGTTACAACTCTTGCTGCACCCATTTATGGTGAGAGACTTTTTGAAATATTATTCGAATTAATTCTAATGACTACATTTATCATGATGCTTTGGGGCTATTCGAGCTGAAATGTAAGAGAGGGTGCTCCCTTTTTGGATTGTGTATTTAACGGCTCCTGTGAGCCTTTGAGCTGACGAGCTCTGGTGAAGCACCTGTGCCCCTAATGAGTGGTACAAAAACCTGAGAATACGTTTAGGCGGCATTTCAAGCAACCCTGCCTGCCACACTTTGCTCTCCGCTGATGACGGCCAAACGTCAGAAACATGTGTCCGGAGATACGGCATTCGCCGCACCAACTTATGGTGAAAAACTTTCTACAACCTTACAGCACTTGCTGCACCCATTTATGGTGAAAGACTTTTTGAAATATTATTCGAATTAATTCTAATGACTACATTTATCATGATGCTTTGGGGCTATTCAAGCTGAAATGTATGAGAGGGTGCTCCCTTTTTGGATTGTGTATTTAACGGCTCCCGTGAGCCTTTGAGCTGACGAGCTCGGGTGAAGCACCTGTGCGCCTACTGAGTGGTACAAAAACCTGAGAATACGTTTAAGCGGCATTTCAAGCAACCCCGTCTGCCACACTTTGCTCTCCGCTGATGACGGCCGAAAGCCAGAAACACGTGTCCGGAAATACTTTATTTACCGCACCAACTTATGGTGAAAAACTTTCTACAACGTTACAGCACTTGCTGCACCCATTTATGGTGAAAGAATATTTTTTTGAAATATTATTCGAATTCATTCTAATGACTGCATTTATCATGATGCTTTGGGGCTATTCGAGCTGAAATGTAAGACAGGGTGCTCCCTTTTTGGATTGTGTATTTAACGGCTCACGTGAGCCTTTGAGCTGACGAGCTCTGGTGAAGCACCTGTGCGCCTACTGCGTGGTACAAAAACCTGAGAATACGTTTAGGCCGCATTTCAAGCAACCCTGTCTGCCACACTTTGCTCTCCGCTATGACGGCCGAAAGTCAGAAACACGTGTCCGGAAATACGGCATTCGCCGCAACAACTTATGGTGAAAAACTTTCTACAACGTTACAGCACTTGCTGCACCCATTTATGGTGAAAGACTTTTTGAAATATTATTCAAATTCATTCTAATGACTGCATTTATCATGATGCTTTGGGGCTATTCGAGCTGAAATGTAAGACAGGGTGCTCCCTTTTTGGATTGTGTATTTAACGGCTCCCGTGAGCCTTTGAGCTGACGAGCTCTGGTGAAGCACCTGTGCGCCTACTGAGTGGTACAAAAACCTGAGAATACGTTTAGGCGGCATTTCAAGCAACCCTGCCTGCCACACTTTGCTCTCCGCTATGACGGCCGAAAGTCAGAAACACGTGTCCGGAAATACGGCATTCGCCGCAACAACTTATGGTGAAAAACTTTCTACAACGTTACAGCACTTGCTGCACCCATTTATGGTGAAAGACTTTTTGAAATATTATTCAAATTCATTCTAATGACTGCATTTATCATGATGCTTTGGGGCTATTCGAGCTGAAATGTAAGACAGGGTGCTCCCTTTTTGGATTGTGTATTTAACGGGTCCCATGAGAATTTGAGCCGAATAGCTCTGGTGAAGCACCTGTGCGCCTACTGAGTGGCACAAAAACCTGAGAATTCGTTTAGGCGGCTGTGAGAAACTGGGGCTGATTGCAGAGGCCCCATAACTTTTTGCCCCCATTTTTTACTTTATGCTGGTGTTTTCCTGACTCTGATGGTGCCCTGGGTACTGCTAACCAGTCCCAGGGCCTGTGCTCTGTGTAAAATGGATATGCAAATTAGGCTAATTATAATTGGCTAAGTTAACCTACCTATAAGTCCCTGGTATATGGTAGGGCATGTAGGTTTAGGGACCACAGCATAGGTGGTGCACACCTAGGTGCATTGGTGAGGTGCCCAGTGTCATTTTAAAAGCAAGCCTGCCTTGCTGGCTGCTTTTAAATTAAAGTTATATGCAAATTCGACTTTGGAATTAAAGGTACTTCCAAAGTCTTAAACTACCTTATTTTTACATATAAGTCACCCCTAAGGTGTGCCCTATGTGCCCCTAGGGCTGGGTGCCATGTAACTATAAGCAGGGACTTTATAAAAATAGATTTATAAGCCCGGGTGAGGTAAAAACAGCCAAATTCGTTTTTCCCTCATTGAAGTAAATGGCCTTCATAGGATAGAATGGGCAGACTTTATTTTAAATTTTAAAGTCTCCTTAAATGTTACATACCAAGAATTTGGTATCAAATTGATTGTTATAATAAATCCCACAACTTCCAGTTGTTGGATTTAATATAACCAGTTCAGGTAAAAAGTTTAGACTTTACCTAAAAAGTTGCCAATTTCAGCTCTGCATTGTTTTTGCTGCTGTGCTCTGATTGGCCAGCCTGCAGCAGCTTCTGCCAGGCTACTTTAATGAGGTGTGAAGTGGCCTGACTTCACACAAAGGAATGTGCTTGGGGGAGAGAATCTCCCCTCAGCAGATGGTGAGGCAGGAAGGGGGAGGGCTGCCAAACTGGTCTTCAAAGGCAGAGAAGGACATTTGCAGCACCCAGCAACACCCCCACATCCTGCAAACCCAGACAGCTAGGTGCCCCCTTGATTAGATTAGGAGAGGGCAGGAGAGGGGTGTGTTTATGGTTTTTAGCCACACCAGTGGGTGGGCTCAGCCAGATCTCTCCTCCAAAAATCAGATTCATCCATTTTGGATTTTTAGAGACTGTTGCCTTCTGGGATGGATTTTTGCCACACTTCCCAGGAAGTGGTCATCACAGGGGGACGACCCTGTCCCTGATTGGAGAACCAGGGCCCCCCTGCTTTTCACCCAGGAGCAAGGATAAAACTGGCAGACCTGCATCCACGCCTCAGATCCCCTCCAGAATTCAACAAGAAAGGAACTAAAGAAGAAGAAGGACTGCCCTGCTGGACCCCTGGCCTGCACCTGGACCCTGCACTCAGAAAGACTGCACCAGCTGCACACTTGGGCTTCACCACAAGAAGGACTTTGCCTGGCTTCCACTGGTTCAAGGAGGGACTCCCTGTTTGCTACAGGTGAAAAATTGCTATCCAGAGTCCCCTGCACCAACTCCTGAAAAAGTGACCAGCTGACCACTGTCCAGTGGCCAAAAAGGAGTTTGCGCCAGGTGCATTCTGGGAGTTGAAGTCCGCACTTCCCAAGGACCATCACAGAACTTCTGGACCCTTGGGGTGAGCTGTGGACCCCAAAAGAACCTTAAAAGAACATCTGGGTGAAGCCCCAGAAGTTTGGAAAAGATTGGAGAATTTTTGAAAAAAAGCTCCATAAAGTGACCGACCCGACGCGGAAATTCTAGCCGGCTTGCCTCAACCGCGACCCGGCCTGACTTCGTGGTTCGTCCCGGTAAAGAAAAACATCCAAAAAAGAGACTAAGTCCGAACGTAAATAGTTGACCGGGACCTCCCAGCCATCGTATCCGAGAAGGGCTCCATGGACGTCGGATCAAGATCCAGGTTTACCCCGGTCGAAGGATTTTCATCTCGAAAAAACGACTAAGTCCGAAGGTAAAAATCACCACCAAGGAAACCGACTTCGCGTATCCGGACAAGGGCTCCAGGAGGTCGGATTCAACTGGCAGGTTCGTCCCGGAGAAGAAAAACATCAAAAAAGAGACTAAGTCAGAAGGTAACTTTTTAACCGAGGCCTCCCGCGACTTGTAGCCGAGCAGGGCTCCATCGCGGTCGGCCTGAAAGTTTGACTTTGCCCCGGTCCTGGTGCAACCAGATGACCCGATTGGCGCTTTTTGTTTCTAAGCGCTAGAAAATAATAATACTTTAAAAATTCATATCTCCGGTTCCCCTGAACCGATTTTAATCGTTTTTGTGTCATTTTAAAGATAAAAATATGAGCTATTTTTATAAATTGGTTTTGGATTTTTAAACTGTTTCCTGTGTTTTATTTAATTACTGTTTTGTGATATTTGAATGCTTTACACTTTGTCTCCTAAGTTAAGCCTTGACGCTCGATGCCAAGCTACCAAGGGTAGAGCTGGGATTAATTTACTGAGACCTAACTGTACCTATGTGGAGGTTAGTGGCTTGTTGCTAGGTGTAGGTACCTACCTGCCCTACCAATAACCCATTTTCCAACAGGGGTATTTCAAGCAACCCCGTCTGCCACACTTTGCTCTCCGTTGATGACGGCCGTAAGCCAGAAACACGTGTCCGGAGATACGGCATTCGCCGCACCAACTTATGGTGAAAAACTTTCTACAACGTTACAGCACTTGCTACACCCATTTATGGTGATAGACTTTTTGAAATATTATTCAAATTCATTCTAATCACTGCATTTATCATTATGCTTTGGGGCTATTCGAGCTGAAATGTAAGAGAGGGTGCTCCCTTTTTGGATTGTGTCTTTAACGGCTCCCATGAGCCTTTGAGCTGACGAGCTCTGGTGAAGCACCTATGCGCCTACTGAGTGGTACAAAAACCTGAGAACACGTTTAGGCGGCATTTCAAGCAACCCCGTCTGCCACACTTTGCTCTCCGCTGATGACGGCCGAAGGCCAGAAACATGTCTCCGGAAATACTGCATTCACCGGACCAACTTACGGTGAAAAACTTTCCACAACATTACAGCACTTGCTGCACCCATTTGTGGTGAAAAACTTTTTGAAATATTATTCAAATTCATTCTAATTACTGCATTTATCATGACGCTATGGGGCCATTCGAGCTGAAATGTAAGACAGGGTGCTCCGTTTTTGGATTGTGTATTTAACGGCTCCCGTGAGCCTTTGAGCTGACGAGCTCTGGTGAAGCACCTGTGCGCCTACTGAGTTGTACAAAAACCTGAGAATACTTTTAGGCGGCATTTCAAGCAACCCCGTCTGCCACACTTTGCTCTCTGCTGATGACGGCCGAAGGCCAGAAACACTTCTCCGGAAATACTGCATTCGCCGGACCAACTTATGGTGAAAAACTTTCTACAACATTACAGCACTTGCTGCACCAATTTGTGGTGAAAAACTTTTTTAAATATTATTCACATTCATTCTACTGACTGCATTTATCATGGTGCTGTGGGGTTTTTCGAGCTGAAATGTAAGACAGGGTGCTCCCTTTTTGGATTGTGTATTTAACGGCTCCCGTGAGCCTTTGAGCTGACGATCTCTGGTGAAGCACCTGTGCGCCTACTGTGTGGTACAAAAACCTGAGAATACGTTTAGGCGGCATTTCAAGCAACCCTGCCTGCCACACTTTGCTCTCCGCTGATGACGGGCAAACGTCAGAAACATGTGTCCGGAGATACGGCATTCGCCGCACCAACTTATGGTGAAAAACTTTCTACAACGTTACAGCACTTGCTGCACCCATTTATGGTGAAAGACTTTTTGAAATATTATTCAAATTAATTCTAATGACTACATTTATCATGATGCTTTGGGGCTATTCGAGCTGAAATGTAAGAGAGGGTGCTCCCTTTTTGGATTGTGTATTTAATGGCTCCTGAGAGCCTTTGAGCTGACGAGCTCTGGTGAAGCACCTGTGCGTCTACTGAGTGGAACAAAAACCTGAGAGTACCTTTAAGCGGCATTTCAAGCAACCCCGTCTGCCACACTTTGCTCTACGCTGATGACGGCCGAAAGCCAGAAACACTTGTCCGGAAATACGGTATTTACCGCACCAACTTATGGTGAAAAACTTTCTACAACATTACAGCACTTGCTGCACCCATTTATGGTGAAAGACTTTTTGAAATATTATTCGAATTTATTCTAATGAGTGCATTTATCATGATGCTTTGGGGCTATTCGAGCTGAAATGTAAAAGAGGGTGCTCCCTTTTTGGATTGTGTATTTAACGTCTCCCGTGAGCCTTTGAGCTGACGAGCTCTGGTGAAGCACCTATGCGCCTACTGAGTGGTACAAAAACCTGAGAACACGTTTAGGCGGCATTTCAAGCAACCCCGTCTGCCACACTTTGCTCTCTGCTGATGATGGTCGAAGGCCAGAAACAAGTCTCCGGAAATACTGCATTCGCCGGACCAACTTATGGTGAAAAACTTTCCACAACATTACAGCACTTGCTGCACCCATTTGTGGTGAAAATCCTTTTGAAATATTATTAAAATTCATTCTAATTACTGCATTTATCATGATGCTATGGGGAAAATCGAGCTGAAATGTAAGACAGGGTGCTCTGTTTTTGGATTGTGTATTTAACGGCTCCCGTGAGCCTTTGAGCTGATGAGCTCTGGTGAAGCACCTGTGCGCCTACTGAGTGGTACAAAAACCTGAGAATACGTTTAGGCAGCATTTCAAGCAACCCTGTCTGCCACACTTTGCTTTCCGCTGATGACGGCCGAAGGCCAGAAACACGTCTCCAGAAATACTGCATTCGCCGGACCAACTTATGGTGAAAAACTTTCTACAACATTACAGCACTTGCTGCACCCATTTGTGGTGAAAAACTTTTTGAAATATTATTCGAATTCATTCTAATGACTGCATTTATCATGATGCTATGGGGCTATTCGAGCTGAAATGTAAGACAGGGTGCTCCCTTTTTGGATTGTATATTTAACGGCTCCTGTGAGCCTTTGAGCTGACGAGCTCTGGTGAAGCACCTGTGCGCCTACTGAGTGGTACAAAAACCTGAGAATACGTTTAGGCCGCATTTCAAGCAACCCGGTCTGTCACACTTTGCTCTCCGCTGATGACGGCCGAAAGCCAGAAACACGTGTCCGGAAATACGGCATTCGCCGCAACAACTTATGGTGAAAAACTTTCTACAAAGTTACAGCACTTGCTGCACCCATTTATGGTGAAAGGCTTTTGGAAATATTATTCAAATTCATTCTAATGACTGCATTTATCATGATGCTTTGGGGCTATTCGAGCTGAAATGTAAGACAGGGTGCTCCCTTTTTGGATTGTGTATTTTTCGGCTCCCGTGAGCCTTTGAGCTGACGAGCTCTGGTGAAGCACCTGTGCGCCTACTGAGTGGTACAAAAACCTGAGAATACGTTTAGGCGGAATTTCAAGCAACCCTGCCTGCCACACTTTGCTCTCCGCTGATGACGGTCGAAAACCAGAAACTTGTGTCCGGAGATACGATATTTACTGCACCAACTTGTGGTGAAAAACTTTCTACAATGTTACAGCACTTGCTGCACCCATTTATGGTGAAAGACTTTTTGAAATATTATTCGAATTCACACTAATTACTGCATTTATCATGATGCTTTGTGGCTATTCGAGCTCAAATGTAAGACAGGGTGCCTCCTTTTTGTTTTGTGTATTTAACGGCTCCCGTGAGCCTTTGAGCTGACGAGCTCTGGTGAAGCACCTGTGCGCCTACTGAGTGGCAAAAAAACCTGAGAATTCGTTGAGGCAGCATTTCAAGCAACCCCGTCTGCCACACTTTGCTATCTGCTGATGACGGCCGAAAGCCAGAAACATGTGTCCGGAGATACGGCATTCGCCGCACCAACTGATGGTGAAAAACTTTCTACAACGTTACAGCACTTGCTACACCCATTTATGGTGATAGACTTTTTGAAATATTTTTCGAATTCACACTAATTACTGCATTTATCATGATGCTTTGTGGCTATTCGAGCTCAAATGTAAGACAGGGTGCCTCCTTTTTGTTTTGTGTATTTTTCGGCTCCCGTGAGCCTTTGAGCTGACGAGCTCTGGTGAAGCACCTGTGCGCCTACTGAGTGGCAAAAAAACCTGAGAATTCGTTGAGGCAGCATTTCAAGCAACCCCGTCTGCCACACTTTGCTATCTGCTGATGACGGCCGAAAGCCAGAAACATGTGTCCGGAGATACGGCATTCGCCGCACCAACTGATGGTGAAAAACTTTCTACAACGTTACAGCACTTGCTACACCCATTTATGGTGATGGACTTTTTGAAATATTATTCAAATTCATTCTAATGACTGCATTTATCATGATGCTTTGGGGCTATTCGAGCTGAAATGTAAGAGAGGGTGCTCCCTTTTTGGATTGTGTCTTTAACGGCTCCCATGAGCCTTTGAGCTGACGAGCTCTGGTGAAGCACCTATGCGCCTACTGAGTGGTACAAAAACCTGAGAACACGTTTAGGCGGCATTTCAAGCAACCCCGTCTGCCACACTTTGCTCTCCGCTGATGACGGCCGAAGGCCAGAAACATGTCTCCGGAAATACTGCATTCACCGGACCAACTTACGGTGAAAAACTTTCCACAACATTACAGCACTTGCTGCACCCATTTGTGGTGAAAAACTTTTTGAAATATTATTCAAATTCATTCTAATTACTGCATTTATCATTACGCTATGGGGCCATTCGAGCTGAAATGTAAGACAGGGTGCTCCGTTTTTGGATTGTGTATTTAACGGCTCCCGTGAGCCTTTGAGCTGACGAGCTCTGGTGAAGCACCTGTGCGCCTACTGAGTGGTACAAAAACCTGAGAATACTTTTAGGCGGCATTTCAAGCAACCCCGTCTGCCACACTTTGCTCTCTGCTGATGACGGCCGAAGGCCAGAAACACTTCTCCGGAAATACTGCATTCGCCGGACCAACTTATGGTGAAAAACTTTCTACAACATTACAGCACTTGCTGCACCAATTTGTGGTGAAAAACTTTTTAAAATATTATTCACATTCATTCTAATGACTGCATTTATCATGGTGCTGTGGGGTTTTTCGAGCTGAAATGTAAGACAGGGTGCTCCCTTTTTGGATTGTGTATTTAACGGCTCCCGTGAGCCTTTGAGCTGACGATCTCTGGTGAAGCACCTGTGCGCCTACTGTGTGGTACAAAAACCTGAGAATACGTTTAGGCGGCATTTCAAGCAACCCTGCCTGCCACACTTTGCTCTCCGCTGATGACGGGCAAACGTCAGAAACATGTGTCCGGAGATACGGCATTCGCCGCACCAACTTATGGTGAAAAACTTTCTACAACGTTACAGCACTTGCTGCACCCATTTATGGTGAAAGACTTTTTGAAATATTATTCAAATTATTTCTAATGACTACATTTATCATGATGCTTTGGGGCTATTCGAGCTGAAATGTAAGAGAGGGTGCTCCCTTTTTGGATTGTGTATTTAATGGCTCCTGAGAGCCTTTGAGCTGACGAGCTCTGGTGAAGCACCTGTGCGTCTACTGAGTGGTACAGAAACCTGAGAATACCTTTAAGCGGCATTTCAAGCAACCCCGTCTGCCACACTTTGCTCTACGCTGATGACGGCCGAAAGCCAGAAACACTTGTCCGGAAATACGGTATTTACCGCACCAACTTATGGTGAAAAACTTTCTACAACATTACAGCACTTGCTGCACCCATTTATGGTGAAAGACTTTTTGAAATATTATTCGAATTTATTCTAATGAGTGCATTTATCATGATGCTTTGGGGCTATTCGAGCTGAAATGTAAAAGAGGGTGCTCCCTTTTTGGATTGTGTATTTAACGTCTCCCGTGAGCCTTTGAGCTGACGAGCTCTGGTGAAGCACCTATGCGCCTACTGAGTGGTACAAAAACCTGAGAACACGTTTAGGCGGCATTTCAAGCAACCCCGTCTGCCACACTTTGCTCTCTGCTGATGACGGTCGAAGGCCAGAAACAAGTCTCCGGAAATACTGCATTCGCCGGACCAACTTATGGTGAAAAACTTTCCACAACATTACAGCACTTGCTGCGCCCATTTGTGGTGAAAATCCTTTTGAAATATTATTCAAATTCATTCTAATTACTGCATTTATCATGATGCTATGGGGCCAATCGAGCTGAAATGTAAGACAGGGTGCTCTGTTTTTGGATTGTGTATTTAACGGCTCCCGTGAGCCTTTGAGCTGATGAGCTCTGGTGAAGCACCTGTGCGCCTACTGAGTGGTACAAAAACCTGAGAATACGTTTAGGCAGCATTTCAAGCAACCCTGTCTGCCACACTTTGCTTTCCGCTGATGACGGCCGAAGGCCAGAAACACGTCTCCAGAAATACTGCATTCGCCGGACCAACTTATGGTGAAAAACTTTCTACAACATTACAGCACTTGCTGCACCCATTTGTGGTGAAAAACTTTTTGAAATATTATTCGAATTCATTCTAATGACTGCATTTATCATGATGCTATGGGGCTATTCGAGCTGAAATGTAAGACAGGGTGCTCCCTTTTTGGATTGTATATTTAACGGCTCCTGTGAGCCTTTGAGCTGACGAGCTCTGGTGAAGCACCTGTGCGCCTACTGAGTGGTACAAAAACCTGAGAATACGTTTAGGCCGCATTTCAAGCAACCCGGTCTGTCACACTTTGCTCTCCGCTGATGACGGCCGAAAGCCAGAAACACGTGTCCGGAAATACGGCATTCGCCGCAACAACTTATGGTGAAAAACTTTCTACAAAGTTACAGCACTTGCTGCACCCATTTATGGTGAAAGGCTTTTGGAAATATTATTCAAATTCATTCTAATGACTGCATTTATCATGATGCTTTGGGGCTATTCGAGCTGAAATGTAAGACAGGGTGCTCCCTTTTTGGATTGTGTATTTTTCGGCTCCCGTGAGCCTTTGAGCTGACGAGCTCTGGTGAAGCACCTGTGCGCCTACTGAGTGGTACAAAAACCTGAGAATACGTTTAGGCGGAATTTCAAGCAACCCTGCCTGCCACACTTTGCTCTCCGCTGATGACGGTCGAAAACCAGAAACTTGTGTCCGGAGATACGATATTTACTGCACCAACTTGTGGTGAAAAACTTTCTACAATGTTACAGCACTTGCTGCACCCATTTATGGTGAAAGACTTTTTGAAATATTATTCGAATTCACACTAATTACTGCATTTATCATGATGCTTTGTGGCTATTCGAGCTCAAATGTAAGACAGGGTGCCTCCTTTTTGTTTTGTGTATTTAACGGCTCCCGTGAGCCTTTGAGCTGACGAGCTCTGGTGAAGCACCTGTGCGCCTACTGAGTGGCAAAAAAACCTGAGAATTCGTTGAGGCAGCATTTCAAGCAACCCCGTCTGCCACACTTTGCTATCTGCTGATGACGGCCGAAAGCCAGAAACATGTGTCCGGAGATACGGCATTCGCCGCACCAACTGATGGTGAAAAACTTTCTACAACGTTACAGCACTTGCTACACCCATTTATGGTGATAGACTTTTTGAAATATTTTTCGAATTCACACTAATTACTGCATTTATCATGATGCTTTGTGGCTATTCGAGCTCAAATGTAAGACAGGGTGCCTCCTTTTTGTTTTGTGTATTTTTCGGCTCCCGTGAGCCTTTGAGCTGACGAGCTCTGGTGAAGCACCTGTGCGCCTACTGAGTGGCAAAAAAACCTGAGAATTCGTTGAGGCAGCATTTCAAGCAACCCCGTCTGCCACACTTTGCTATCTGCTGATGACGGCCGAAAGCCAGAAACATGTGTCCGGAGATACGGCATTCGCCGCACCAACTGATGGTGAAAAACTTTCTACAACGTTACAGCACTTGCTACACCCATTTATGGTGATAGACTTTTTGAAATATTATTCAAATTCATTCTAATGACTGCATTTATCATGATGCTTTGGGGCTATTCGAGCTGAAATGTAAGAGAGGGTGCTCCCTTTTTGGATTGTGTCTTTAACGGCTCCCATGAGCCTTTGAGCTGACGAGCTCTGGTGAAGCACCTATGCGCCTACTGAGTGGTACAAAAACCTGAGAACACGTTTAGGCGGCATTTCAAGCAACCCCGTCTGCCACACTTTGCTCTCCGCTGATGACGGCCGAAGGCCAGAAACATGTCTCCGGAAATACTGCATTCACCGGACCAACTTACGGTGAAAAACTTTCCACAACATTACAGCACTTGCTGCACCCATTTGTGGTGAAAAACTTTTTGAAATATTATTCAAATTCATTCTAATTACTGCATTTATCATTACGCTATGGGGCCATTCGAGCTGAAATGTAAGACAGGGTGCTCCGTTTTTGGATTGTGTATTTAACGGCTCCCGTGAGCCTTTGAGCTGACGAGCTCTGGTGAAGCACCTGTGCGCCTACTGAGTGGTACAAAAACCTGAGAATACTTTTAGGCGGCATTTCAAGCAACCCCGTCTGCCACACTTTGCTCTCTGCTGATGACGGCCGAAGGCCAGAAACACTTCTCCGGAAATACTGCATTCGCCGGACCAACTTATGGTGAAAAACTTTCTACAACATTACAGCACTTGCTGCACCAATTTGTGGTGAAAAACTTTTTAAAATATTATTCACATTCATTCTAATGACTGCATTTATCATGGTGCTGTGGGGTTTTTCGAGCTGAAATGTAAGACAGGGTGCTCCCTTTTTGGATTGTGTATTTAACGGCTCCCGTGAGCCTTTGAGCTGACGATCTCTGGTGAAGCACCTGTGCGCCTACTGTGTGGTACAAAAACCTGAGAATACGTTTAGGCGGCATTTCAAGCAACCCTGCCTGCCACACTTTGCTCTCCGCTGATGACGGGCAAACGTCAGAAACATGTGTCCGGAGATACGGCATTCGCCGCACCAACTTATGGTGAAAAACTTTCTACAACGTTACAGCACTTGCTGCACCCATTTATGGTGAAAGACTTTTTGAAATATTATTCAAATTATTTCTAATGACTACATTTATCATGATGCTTTGGGGCTATTCGAGCTGAAATGTAAGAGAGGGTGCTCCCTTTTTGGATTGTGTATTTAATGGCTCCTGAGAGCCTTTGAGCTGACGAGCTCTGGTGAAGCACCTGTGCGTCTACTGAGTGGTACAGAAACCTGAGAATACCTTTAAGCGGCATTTCAAGCAACCCCGTCTGCCACACTTTGCTCTACGCTGATGACGGCCGAAAGCCAGAAACACTTGTCCGGAAATACGGTATTTACCGCACCAACTTATGGTGAAAAACTTTCTACAACATTACAGCACTTGCTGCACCCATTTATGGTGAAAGACTTTTTGAAATATTATTCGAATTTATTCTAATGAGTGCATTTATCATGATGCTTTGGGGCTATTCGAGCTGAAATGTAAAAGAGGGTGCTCCCTTTTTGGATTGTGTATTTAACGTCTCCCGTGAGCCTTTGAGCTGACGAGCTCTGGTGAAGCACCTATGCGCCTACTGAGTGGTACAAAAACCTGAGAACACGTTTAGGCGGCATTTCAAGCAACCCCGTCTGCCACACTTTGCTCTCTGCTGATGACGGTCGAAGGCCAGAAACAAGTCTCCGGAAATACTGCATTCGCCGGACCAACTTATGGTGAAAAACTTTCCACAACATTACAGCACTTGCTGCGCCCATTTGTGGTGAAAATCCTTTTGAAATATTATTCAAATTCATTCTAATTACTGCATTTATCATGATGCTATGGGGCCAATCGAGCTGAAATGTAAGACAGGGTGCTCTGTTTTTGGATTGTGTATTTAACGGCTCCCGTGAGCCTTTGAGCTGATGAGCTCTGGTGAAGCACCTGTGCGCCTACTGAGTGGTACAAAAACCTGAGAATACGTTTAGGCAGCATTTCAAGCAACCCTGTCTGCCACACTTTGCTTTCCGCTGATGACGGCCGAAGGCCAGAAACACGTCTCCAGAAATACTGCATTCGCCGGACCAACTTATGGTGAAAAACTTTCTACAACATTACAGCACTTGCTGCACCCATTTGTGGTGAAAAACTTTTTGAAATATTATTCGAATTCATTCTAATGACTGCATTTATCATGATGCTATGGGGCTATTCGAGCTGAAATGTAAGACAGGGTGCTCCCTTTTTGGATTGTATATTTAACGGCTCCTGTGAGCCTTTGAGCTGACGAGCTCTGGTGAAGCACCTGTGCGCCTACTGAGTGGTACAAAAACCTGAGAATACGTTTAGGCCGCATTTCAAGCAACCCGGTCTGTCACACTTTGCTCTCCGCTGATGACGGCCGAAAGCCAGAAACACGTGTCCGGAAATACGGCATTCGCCGCAACAACTTATGGTGAAAAACTTTCTACAAAGTTACAGCACTTGCTGCACCCATTTATGGTGAAAGGCTTTTGGAAATATTATTAAAATTCATTCTAATGACTGCATTTATCATGATGCTTTGGGGCTATTCGAGCTGAAATGTAAGACAGGGTGCTCCCTTTTTGGATTGTGTATTTTTCGGCTCCCATGAGCCTTTGAGCTGACGAGCTCTGGTGAAGCACCTGTGCGCCTACTGAGTGGTACAAAAACCTGAGAATACGTTTAGGCGGAATTTCAAGCAACCCTGCCTGCCACACTTTGCTCTCCGCTGATGACGGTCGAAAACCAGAAACTTGTGTCCGGAGATACGATATTTACTGCACCAACTTGTGGTGAAAAACTTTCTACAATGTTACAGCACTTGCTGCACCCATTTATGGTGAAAGACTTTTTGAAATATTATTCGAATTCACACTAATTACTGCATTTATCATGATGCTTTGTGGCTATTCGAGCTCAAATGTAAGACAGGGTGCCTCCTTTTTGTTTTGTGTATTTAACGGCTCCCGTGAGCCTTTGAGCTGACGAGCTCTGGTGAAGCACCTGTGCGCCTACTGAGTGGCAAAAAAACCTGAGAATTCGTTGAGGCAGCATTTCAAGCAACCCCGTCTGCCACACTTTGCTATCTGCTGATGACGGCCGAAAGCCAGAAACATGTGTCCGGAGATACGGCATTCGCCGCACCAACTGATGGTGAAAAACTTTCTACAACGTTACAGCACTTGCTACACCCATTTATGGTGATAGACTTTTTGAAATATTATTCAAATTCATTCTAATGACTGCATTTATCATGATGCTTTGGGGCTATTCGAGCTGAAATGTAAGAGAGGGTGCTCCCTTTTTGGATTGTGTCTTTAACGGCTCCCATGAGCCTTTGAGCTGACGAGCTCTGGTGAAGCACCTATGCGCCTACTGAGTGGTACAAAAACCTGAGAACACGTTTAGGCGGCATTTCAAGCAACCCCGTCTGCGACACTTTGCTCTCCGCTGATGACGGCCGAAGGCCAGAAACATGTCTCCGGAAATACTGCATTCACCGGACCAACTTACGGTGAAAAACTTTCCACAACATTACAGCACTTGCTGCACCCATTTGTGGTGAAAAACTTTTTGAAATATTATTCAAATTCATTCTAATTACTGCATTTATCATGACGCTATGGGGCCATTCGAGCTGAAATGTAAGACAGGGTGCTCCGTTTTTGGATTGTGTATTTAACGGCTCCCGTGAGCCTTTGAGCTGACGAGCTCTGGTGAAGCACCTGTGCGCCTACTGAGTGGTACAAAAACCTGAGAATACTTTTAGGCAGCATTTCAAGCAACGCCGTCTGCCACACTTTGCTCTCCGCTGAAGACGGCCGAAGGCCAGAAACACTTCTCCGGAAATACTGCATTCGCCGGACCAACTTATAGTGAAAAACTTTCTACAACATTACAGCACTTGCTGCACCAATTTGTGGTGAAAAACTTTTTTAAATATTATTCACATTCATTCTAATGACTGCATTTATCATGGTGCTGTGGGGTTTTTCGAGCTGAAATGTAAGACAGGGTGCTCCCTTTTTGGATTGTGTATTTAACGGCTCCCGTGAGCCTTTGAGCTGACGATCTCTGGTGAAGCACCTGTGCGCCTACTGTGTGGTACAAAAACCTGAGAATACGTTTAGGCGGCATTTCAAGCAACCCTGCCTGCCACACTTTGCTCTCCGCTGATGACGGGCAAACGTCAGAAACATGTGTCCGGAGATACAGCATTCGCCGCACCAACTTATGGTGAAAAACTTTCTACAACGTTACAGCACTTGCTGCATCCATTTATGGTGAAAGACTTTTTGAAATATTATTCAAATTAATTCTAATGACTACATTTATCATGATGCTTTGGGGCTATTCGAGCTGAAATGTAAGAGAGGGTGCTCCCTTTTTGGATTGTGTATTTAACGGCTCCTGAGAGCCTTTGAGCTGACGAGCTCTGGTGAAGCACCTGTGCGCCTACTGAGTGGTACAAAAACCTGAGAATACCTTTAAGCGGCATTTCAAGCAACCCCGTCTGCCACACTTTGCTCTACGCTGATGATGGCCGAAAGCCAGAAACACTTGTCCGGAAATACGGTATTTACCGCACCAACTTATGGTGAAAAACTTTCTACTACGTTACAGCACTTGCTGCACTCATTTATGGTGAAAGACTTTTTGAAATATTATTCGAATTTATTCAATTGAGTGCATTTATCATGATGCTTTGGGGCTATTCGAGTTGAAATGTAAAAGAGGGTGCTCCCTTTTTGGATTGTGTATTTAACGGCTCCCGTGAGCCTTTGAGCTGACGAGCTCTGGTGAAGCACCTATGCGCCTACTGAGTGGTACAAAAACCTGAGAACACGTTTAGGCGGCATTTCAAGCAACCCCGTCTGACACACTTTGCTCTCTGCTGATGACGGTCGAAGGCCAGAAACAAGTCTCCGGAAATACTGCATTCGCCGGACCAACTTATGGTGAAAAACTTTCCACAACATTACAGCACTTGCTGCACCCATTTGTGGTGAAAAACCTTTTTAAATATTATTCAAATTCATTCTAATTACTGCATTTATCATGATGCTATGGGGCCAATCGAGCTGAAATGTAAGACAGGGTGCTCCGTTTTTGGATTGTGTATTTAACGGCTGTCGTGAGCCTTTGAGCTGATGAGCTCTGGTGTAGCACCTGTGCGCCTACTGAGTGGTACAAAAACTTGAGAATAAGTTTAGGCAGCATTTCAAGCAACCCTGTCTGCCACACTTTGCTCTCCGCTGATGACGGCCGAAGGCCAGAAACACGTCTCCGGAAATACTGCATTCGCCGGACCAACTTATGGTGAAAAACTTTCTACAACATTACAGCACTTGCTGCACCCATTTGTGGTGAAAAACTTTTTGAAATATTATTCAAATTCATTCTAATGACTGCATTTATCATGATGCTATGGGGCTATTCGAGCTGAAATGTAAGACAGGGTGCTCCCTTTTTGGATTGTATATTTAACGGCTCCTGTGAGCCTTTGAGCTGACGAGCTCTGGTGAAGCACCTGTGCGCCTACTGAGTGGTACAAAAACCTGAGAATACGTTTAGGCCGCATTTCAAGCAACCCGGTCTGTCACACTTTGCTCTCCGCTGATGACGGCCAAAAGCCAGAAACACGTGTCCGGAAATACGGCATTCGCCGCAACAACTTATGGTGAAAAACTTTCTACAACGTTACAGCACTTGCTGCACCCATTTATAGTGAAAGGCTTTTGGAAATATTATTCAAATTCATTCTAATGACTGCATTTATCATGATGCTTTGGGGCTATTCGAGCTGAAATGTAAGACAGGGTGCTCCCTTTTTGGATTGTGTATTTTTCGGCTCCCGTGAGCCTTTGAGCTGACGAGCTCTGGTGAAGCACCTGTGCGCCTACTGAGTGGTACAAAATCCTGAGAATACGTTTAGGCGGAATTTCAAGCAACCCTGCCTGCCACACTTTGCTCTCCGCTGATGATGGTCGAAAACCAGAAACTTGTGTCCGGAGATACGATATTTACTGCACCAACTTGTGGTGAAAAACTTTCTACAATGTTACAGCACTTGCTGCACCCATTTATGGTGAAAGACTTTTTGAAATATTATTCGAATTCACACTAATTACTGCATTTATCATGATGCTTTGTGGCTATTCGAGCTCAAATGTAAGACAGGGTGCCTCCTTTTTGTTTTGTGTATTTAACGGCTCCCGTGAGCCTTTGAGCTGACGAGCTCTGGTGAAGCACCGATGCGCCTACTGAGTGGCAAAAAAACCTGAGAATTCGTTGAGGCAGCATTTCAAGCAACCCCGTCTGCCACACTTTGCTATCTGCTGATGACGGCCGAAAGCCAGAAACATGTGTCCGGAGATACGGCATTCGCCGCACCAACTGATGGTGAAAAACTTTCTACAACGTTACAGCACTTGCTGCACCCATTTATGGTGAAAGGCTTTTTGAAATATTATTCAAATTCATTCTAGTGACTACATTTATCATGATGCTTTGGGACTATTCGAGCTGAAATATAAGACAGGGTGCTCCCTTTTTGGATTGTGTATTTAACGGGTCCCATGAGACTTTGAGCCGAATAGCTCTGGTGAAGCACCTGTGCGCCTACTGAGTGGCACAAAAACCTGAGAATTCATTTAGGCGGTATTTGAAGCAACCCCGTCTGCCACACTTTGCTCTCCGTTGATGACGGACGTAAGCCAGGAACACGTCTCCGGAAATACTGCATTCGCCGGACCAACTTATGGTGAAAAACTTTCTACAACATTACAGCACTTGCTGCACCAATTTGTGCTAAAAAACTTTTTTAAATATTATTCAAATTCATTCTAATGACTGCATTTATCATGGTGTTATGGGGCTATTCGAGCTGAAATGTAAGACAGGGTACTCCCTTTTTGGATTGTGTATTTAACGGCTCCCGTGAGCCTTTGAACTGACGAGCTCTGGTGAAGCACCTGTGCGCCTACTGAGTGGTACAAAAACCTGGGAATACGTTTAGGCGGCATTTCAAGCAACCCTGTCTGTCACACTTTGCTCTCCACTGATGACGGCCGAAGGCCAGAAACAAGTCTCTGGAAATACTGCATTCGCCCGACCAACTTATGGTGAAAAACTTTCTACAACATTACAGCACTTGCTGCACCCATTTGTGGTGAAAAACTTTTTGAAATATTATTCGAATTCATTCTAATGACTGCATTTATCATGATGCTATGGGGCTATTCGAGCTGAAATGTAAGACAGGGTACTCCCTTTTTGGATTGTGTATTTAACGGCTCCCGTGAGCCTTTGCGCTGACGATCTCTGGTGAAGCACCTGTGCACCTACTGAGTGGTACAAAAAGCTGAGAATACGTTTAGGCGGCATTTCAAGCAACCCTGCCTGCCACACTTTGCACTCCGCTGATGACGGCCAAACGTCAGAAACATGTGTCCGGAGATACGGCATTCGCCGCACCAACTTATGGTGAAAAACTTTCTACAACATTACAGCACTTGCTGCACCCATTTATGGTGAAAGATTTTTTGAAATATTATTCGAATTAATTCTAATGTCTACATTTATCATGATGCTTTGGGGCTATTCGAGCTAAAATGTAAGAGAGGGTGCACCCTTTTTGGATTGTGTATTTAACGGCTCCTGTGAGCCTTTGAGCTGACGAGCTCTGGTGAAGCACCTGTGCGCCTACTGAGTGGTAGAAAAACCTGAGAATACGTTTAAGCGGCATTTCAAGCAACCCCGTCTGCCACACTTTGCTCTCCGCTGATGACGGCCGAAATGCTGAAACACGTGTCCGGAAATACGTTATTTACCGCACCAACTTATGATGAAAAACTTTCTACAACGTTACAGCACTTGCTGCACCCATTTATGGTGAAAGACTTTTTGAAATATTATTCGAATTCATTCTAATGACTGCATTTATCATGATGCTTTGGGGCTATTCGAGCTGAAATGTAAGACAGGTTGCTCCCTTTTTGGATTGTGTATTTAACGGCTCCCGTGAGCCTTTGAGCTGATGAGCTCTGGTGAAGCACCTGTGCGGCTACTGAGTGGTACAAAAACCTGAGAATACGTTTAGGCCGCATTTCAAGCAACTTGGTCAGCCACACTTTGCTCTCCGCTGATGACGGCCGAAAGCCAGAAACACGTGTCCGGAAATACGCCATTCGCCGCAACAACTTATGGTGAAAAACTTTCTACAACGTTACAGCACTTGCTGCACCCATTTATGGTGAAAGACTTTTTGAAATATTATTCAAATTCATTCTAATGACTGCATTTATCATGATGCTTTGGGGCTATTCAAGCTTAAATGTAAGACAGGGTGCTCCCTTTTTGGATTGTGTATTTAACGGCTCCCATGAGCCTTTGAGCTGACGAGCTCTGGTGAAGCACCTGTGCGCCTACTGAGTGGTACAAAAACCTGAGAATACGTTTAGGCGGCATTTCAAGCAACCCTGCCTGCCACACTTTGCTCTCTGCTGATGACGGCCGAAAACCAGAAACTTGTGTCCTGAGATACGGTATTCACTGCACCAATTTATGGTGAAAAACTTTCTACAATGTTACAGCACTTGCTGCACCCATTTATGGTGAAAGACTTTTTGAAATATTATTCGAATTCACACTAATTACTGCATTTATCATGATGCTTTGGGGCTATTCGAGCTCAAATGTAAGACAAGGTGCTTCCTTTTTGGATTGTGTATTTAACGGCTCCCGTAAGTTTTTGAGCTGACGAGCTCTGGTGAAGCACCTGTGCGTCTACTGAGTGGTACAAAAACCTGAGAATATGTTTAGGCAGCATTTCAAGCAACCCCGTCTGCCACACTTTGCTATCTGCTGATGACGGCCGAAAGCCAGAAACATGTGTCCGGAGATACGGCATTCGCCTCACCAACTTATGGTGAAAAACTTTTTACAATGTTACAGCACTTGCTGCACCCATTTATGGTGAAAGGCTTTTTGAAATATTATTCAAATTCATTCTAATGACTGCATCTATCATGATGCTTTGGGGCTATTCAAGCTGAAATGTAAGACAGGGTGCTCCCTTTTTGGATTGTGTATTTAACGGGTCCCATGAGACTTTGAGCTGAATAGCTCTGGTGAAGCACCTGTGCGCCTACTGAGTGGCACAAAAACCTGAGAATTCGTTTAGGCGGTATTTCAAGCAACCCCGTCTGCCACACTTTGCTCTCCGTTGATGACGGACGTAAGCCAGAAACACGTGTCCGGAGATACGGCATTCGCCGCACCAACTTATGGTGAAAAACTTTCTACAAAGTTACAGCACTTGCTGCACCCATTTATGGTGAAAGACTTTTTGAAATATTATTCAAATTCATTCTAATTACTGCATTTATCATGATGCTTTGGGGTTATTCGAGCTGAGATGTAAGAGAGGGTGCTCCCTTTTTGGATTGTGTATTTAACTGCTCCCGTGAGCCTTTGAGCTGACGAGCTCTGGTGAAGCACCTATGCGCCTACTGAGTGTTACAAAAACCTGAGAACACGTTTAGGCGGCATTTCAAGCAACCCCATCTGCCACACTTTGCTCTCCGCTGATGACGGCCGAAGGCCAGAAACACGTCTCCGGAAATACTGCATTCGCCGGACCAACTTATGGTGAAAAACTTTCTACAACATTACGGCACTTGCTGCACCCATTTGTGGTGAAAAACTTTTTGAAATATTATTCAAATTCATTCTAATTACTCCTTTTATCATGATGCTATGGGGCCATTCGATCTGAAATGTAAGACAGGGTGCTCCGTTTTTGGATTCTGTATTTAACGGCTCCCGTGAGCCTTTGAGCTGACGAGCTCTGGTGAAGCACCTGTGCGCCTACTGATTGGTAGAAAAACCTGAGAATACGTTTAGGCGGCATTTCAAGCAACCCCGTCTGCCACACTTTGCTCTCCGCTGATGACGGCCGAAGGCCAGAAACAAGTCTCCGGAAATACTGCATTCGCCGGACCTACTTATGGTGAAAAACTTTCTACAACATTACAGCACTTGCTGCACCCATTTGTGGTGAAAAACCTTTTGAAATATTATTCAAATTCATTCTAATTACTGCATTTATCATGATGCTATGGGGCCAATCGAGCTGAAATGTAAGACAGGGTGCTCCGTTTTTGGATTGTGTATTTAACGGCTCCCGTGAGCCTTTGAGCTGATGAGCTCTGGTGAAGCACCTGTGCGCCTACTGAGTGGTACAAAAACCTGAGAATACGTTTAGGCAGCATTTCAAGCAACCCTGTCTGCCACACTTTGCTTTCCGCTGATGACGGCCGAAGGCCAGAAACACGTCTCCAGAAATACTGCATTCGCCGGACCAACTTATGGTGAAAAACTTTCTACAACATTACAGCACTTGCTGCACCCATTTGTGGTGAAAAACATTTTGAAATATTATTCGAATTCATTTTAATGACTGCATTTATCATGATGCTATGGGGCTATTCGAGCTGAAATGTAAGACAGGGTGCTCCCTTTTTGGATTGTATATTTAACGGCTCCTGTGAGCCTTTGAGCTGACGAGCTCTGGTGAAGCACCTGTGCGCCTACTGAGTGGTACAAAAACCTGAGAATACGTTTAGGCCGCATTTCAAGCAACCCGGTCTGTCACACTTTGCTCTCCGCTGATGACGGCCGAAAGCCAGAAACACGTCTCCGGAAATACGGCATTCGCCGCAACAACTTATGGTGAAAAACTTTCTACAACGTTACAGCACTTGCTGCACCCATTTATGGTGAAAGGCTTTTGGAAATATTATTCAAATTCATTCTAATGACTGCATTTATCATGATGCTTTGGGGCTATTCGAGCTGAAATGTAAGACAGGGTGCTCCCTTTTTGGATTGTGTATTTTTCGGCTCCCGTGAGCCTTTGAGCTGACGAGCTCTGGTGAAGCACCTGTGCGCCTACTGAGTGGTACAAAAACCTGAGAATACGTTTAGGCGGAATTTCAAGCAACCCTGCCTGCCACACTTTGCTCTCCGCTGATGACGGCCGAAAGCCAGAAACATGTGTCCGGAGATACGGCATTCGCCGCACCAACTGATGGTGAAAAACTTTCTACAACGTTACAGCACTTGCTACACCCATTTATGGTGATAGACTTTTTGAAATATTATTCAAATTCATTCTAATGACTGCATTTATCATGATGCTTTGGGGCTATTCGAGCTGAAATGTAAGAGAGGGTGCTCCCTTTTTGGATTGTGTCTTTAACGGCTCCCATGAGCCTTTGAGCTGACGAGCTCTGGTGAAGCACCTATGCGCCTACTGAGTGGTACAAAAACCTGAGAACACGTTTAGGCGGCATTTCAAGCAACCCTGCCTGCCACACTTTGCTCTCCGCTGATGACGACCGAAAGCCAGAAACATGTGTCCGGAGATACGGCATTCGCCGCACCAACTGATGGTGAAAAACTTTCTACAACGTTACAGCACTTGCTACACCCATTTATGGTGATAGACTTTTTGAAATATTATTCAAATTCATTCTAATGACTGCATTTATCATGATGCTTTGGGGCTATTCGAGCTGAAATGTAAAAGAGGGTGCTCCCTTTTTGGATTGTGTCTTTAACGGCTCCCATGAGCCTTTGAGCTGACGAGCTCTGGTGAAGCACCTATGCGCCTACTGAGTGGTACAAAAACCTGAGAACACGTTTAGGCGGCATTTCAAGCAACCCCGTCTGCCACACTTTGCTCTCCGCTGATGACGGCCGAAGGCCAGAAACATGTCTCCGGAAATACTGCATTCACCGGACCAACTTACGGTGAAAAACTTTCCACAACATTACAGCACTTGCTGCACCCATTTGTGGTGAAAAACTTTTTGAAATATTATTCAAATTCATTCTAATTACTGCATTTATCATGACGCTATGGGGCCATTCGAGCTGAAATGTAAGACAGGGTGCTCCGTTTTTGGATTGTGTATTTAACGGCTCCCGTGAGCCTTTGAGCTGACGAGCTCTGGTGAAGCACCTGTGCACCTACTGAGTGGTACAAAAACCTGAGAATACTTTTAGGCGGCATTTCAAGCAACGCCGTCTGCCACACTTTGCTCTCCGCTGATGACGGCCGAAGGCCAGAAACACTTCTCCGGAAATACTGCATTCGCCGGACCAACTTATGGTGAAAAACTTTCTACAACATTACAGCACTTGCTGCACCAATTTGTGGTGAAAAACTTTTTAAAATATTATTCACATTCATTCTAATGACTGCATTTATCATGGTGCTGTGGGGTTTTTCGAGCTGAAATGTAAGACAGGGTGCTCCCTTTTTGGATTGTGTATTTAACGGCTCCCGTGAGCCTTTGAGCTGACGATCTCTGGTGAAGCACCTGTGCGCCTACTGTGTGGTACAAAAACCTGAGAATACGTTTAGGCGGCATTTCAAGCAACCCTGCCTGCCACACTTTGCTCTCCGCTGATGACGGGCAAACGTCAGAAACATGTGTCCAGAGATACGGCATTCGCCGCACCAACTTATGGTGAAAAATGTTCTACAACGTTACAGCACTTGCTGCACCCATTTATGGTGAAAGACTTTTTGAAATATTATTCAAATTAATTCTAATGACTACATTTATCATGATGCTTTGGGGCTATTCGAGCTGAAATGTAAGAGAGGGTGCTCCCTTTTTGGATTGTGTATTTAACGGCTCCTGAGAGCCTTTGAGCTGACGAGCTCTGGTGAAGCACCTGTGCGCCTACTGAGTGGTACAAAAACCTGAGAATACGTTTAGGCGGAATTTCAAGCAACCCTGCATGCCACACTTTGCTCTCCGCTGATGACGGTCGAAAACCAGAAACTTGTGTCCGGAGATACGATATTTACTGCACCAATTTTGTGGTGAAAAACTTTCTACAATGTTACAGCACTTGCTGCTCCCATTTATGGTGAAAGACTTTTTGAAATATTATTCGAATTCACACTAATTACTGCATTTATCATGATGCTTTGTGGCTATTCAAGCTCAAATGTAAGACAGGGTGCCTCCTTTTTGTTTTCTGTATTTAACGGCTCCCGTGAGCCTTTGAGCTGACGAGCTCTGGTGAAGCACCGATGCGCCTACTGAGTGGCAAAAAAACCTGAGAATTCGTTGAGGCAGCATTTCAAGCAACCCCGTCTGCCACACTTTGCTATCTGCTGATGACGGCCGAAAGCCAGAAACATGTGTCCGGAGATACGGCATTCGCCGCACCAACTGATGGTGAAAAACTTTCTACAACGTTACAGCACTTGCTACACCCATTTATGGTGATAGACTTTTTGAAATATTATTCAAATTCATTCTAATGACTGCATTTATCATAATGCTTTGGGGCTATTCGATCTGAAATGTAAGAGAGGGTGCTCCCTTTTTGGATTGTGTCTTTAACGGCTCCCATGAGCCTTTGAGCTGACGAGCTCTGGTGAAGCACCTATGCGCCTACTGAGTGGTACAAAAACCTGAGAACACGTTTAGGCGGCATTTCAAGCAACCCCGTCTGCCACACTTTGCTCTCCGCTGATGACGGCCGAAGGCCAGAAACATGTCTCCGGAAATACTGCATTCACCGGACCAACTTACGGTGAAAAACTTTCCACAACATTACAGCACTTGCTGCACCCATTTGTGGTGAAAAACTTTTTGAAATATTATTCAAATTCATTCTAATTACTGCATTTATCATGACGCTATGGGGCCATTCGAGCTGAAATGTAAGACACGGTGCTCCGTTTTTGGATTGTGTATTTAACGGCTCCCGTGAGCCTTTGAGCTGACGAGCTCTGGTGAAGCACCTGTGCGCCTACTGAGTGGTACAAAAACCTGAGAATACTTTTAGGCGGCATTTCAAGCAACGCCGTCTGCCACACTTTGCTCTCCGCTGATGACGGCCGAAGGCCAGAAACACTTCTCCGGAAATACTGCATTCGCCGGACCAACTTATGGTGAAAAACTTTCTACAACATTACAGCACTTGCTGCACCAATTTGTGGTGAAAAACTTTTTTAAATATTATTCACATTCATTCTAATGACTGCATTTATCATGGTGCTGTGGGGTTTTTCGAGCTGAAATGTAAGACAGGGTGCTCCCTTTTTGGATTGTGTATTTAACGGCTCCCGTGAGCCTTTGAGCTGACGATCTCTGGTGAAGCACCTGTGCGCCTACTGTGTGGTACAAAAACCTGAGAATACGTTTAGGCGGCATTTCAAGCAACCCTGCCTGCCACACTTTGCTCTCCGCTGATGACGGGCAAACGTCAGAAACATGTGTCCGGAGATACGGCATTCGCCGCACCAACTTATGGTGAAAAACTTTCTACAACGTTACAGCACTTGCTGCACCCATTTATGGTGAAAGACTTTTTGAAATATTATTCAAATTAATTCTAATGACTACATTTATCATGATGCTTTGGGGCTATTCGAGCTGAAATGTAAGAGAGGGTGCTCCCTTTTTGGATTGTGTATTTAACGGCTCCTGAGAGCCTTTGAGCTGACGAGCTCTGGTGAAGCACCTGTGCGCCTACTGAGTGGTACAAAAACCTGAGAATACCTTTAAGCGGCATTTCATGCAACCCCGTCTGCCACACTTTGCTCTCCGCTGATGACGGCCGAAAGCCAGAAACACTTGTCCGGAAATACGATATTTACCGCACCAACTTATGGTGAAAAACTTTCTACAACGTTACAGCACTTGCTGCACCCATTTATGGTGAAAGACTTTTTGAAATATTATTCGAATTTATTCTAATGAGTGCATTTATAATGATGCTTTGGGGCTATTCGAGCTGAAATGTAAAAGAGGGTGCTCCCTTTTTGGATTGTGTATTTAACGGCTCCCGTGAGCCTTTGAGATGACGAGCTCTGGTGAAGCACCTATGCGCCTACTGTGTGGTACAAAAACCTGAGAACACGTTTAGGCGGCATTTCAAGCAACCCCGTCTGACACACTTTGCTCTCTGCTGATGACGGTCGAAGGCCAGAAACAAGTCTCCGGAAATATTGTATTCGCCGGACCAACTTATGGTGAAAAACTTTCCACAACATTACAGCACTTGCTGCACCCATTTGTGGTGAAAAACCTTTTGAAATATTATTCAAATTCATTCTAATTACTGCATTTATCGTGATGCTATGGGGCCAATCGAGCTGAAATGTAAGAGAGGGTGCTCCGTTTTTGGATTGTGTATTTAAGGCTCCCGTGAGCCTTTGAGCTGATGAGCTCTGGTGAAGCACCTGTGCGCCTACTGAGTGGTACAAAAACCTGAGAATACGTTTAGGCAGCATTTCAAGCAACCCTGTCTGCCACACTTTGCTCTCCGCTGATGACGGCCGAAGGCCAGAAACACGTCTCCGGAAATACTGCATTCGCCGGACCAACTTATGGTGAAAAACTTTCTACAACATTACAGCACTTGCTGCACCCATTTGTGGTGAAAAACTTTTTGAAATATTATTCGAATTCATTCTAATGACTGCATTTATCATGATGCTATGGGGCTATTCGAGCTGAAATGTAAGACAGGGTGGTCCCTTTTTGGATTGTATATTTAACTGCTCCTGTGAGCCTTTGAGCTGACGAGCTCTGGTGAAGCACCTGTGCGCCTACTGAGAGGTACAAAAACCTGAGAATACGTTTAGGCCGCATTTCAAGCAACCCGGTCTGTCACACTTTGCTCTCCGCTGATGACGGCCGAAAGCCAGAAACACGTGTCCGGAAATACGGCATTCGCCGCAACAACTTATGGTGAAAAACTTTCTACAACGTTACAGCACTTGCTGCACCCATTTATAGTGAAAGGCTTTTGGAAATATTATTCAAATTCATTCTAATGACTGCATTTATCATGATGCTTTGGGGCTATTCGAGCTGAAATGTAAGACAGGGTGCTCCCTTTTTGGATTGTGTATTTTTCGGCTCCCGTGAGCCTTTGAGCTGACGAGCTCTGGTGAAGCACCTGTGCGCCTACTGAGTGGTACAAAAACCTGAGAATACGTTTAGGCGGAATTTCAAGCAACCCTGCCTGCCACACTTTGCTCTCCGCTGATGACGGTCGAAAACCAGAAACTTGTGTCCGGAGATACAATATTTACTGCACCAACTTGTGGTGAAAAACTTTCTACAATGTTAAAGCACTTGCTGCACCCATTTATGGTGAAAGACTTTTTGAAATATTATTCGAATTCACACTAATTACTGCATTTATCATGATGCTTTGTGGCTATTCGAGCTCAAATGTAAGACAGGGTGCCTCCTTTTTGTTTTGTGTATTTAACGGCTCCCGTGAGCCTTTGAGCTGACGAGCTCTGGTGAAGCACCGATGCGCCTACTGAGTGGCAAAAAAACCTGAGAATTCGTTGAGGCAGCATTTCAAGCAACCCCGTCTGCCACACTTTGCTATCTGCTGATGACGGCCGAAAGCCAGAAACATGTGTCCGGAGATACGGCATTCGCCGCACCAACTGATGGTGAAAAACTTTCTACAACGTTACAGCACTTGCTGCACCCATTTATGGTGAAAGGCTTTTTGAAATATTATTCAAATTCATTCTAGTGACTACATTTATCATGATGCTTTGGGACTATTCGAGCTGAAATATAAGACAGGGTGCTCCCTTTTTGGATTGTGTATTTAACGGGTCCCATGAGACTTTGAGCCGAATAGCTCTGGTGAAGCACCTGTGCGCCTACTGAGTGGCACAAAAACCTGAGAATTCATTTAGGCGGTATTTGAAGCAACCCCGTCTGCCACACTTTGCTCTCCGTTGATGACGGACGTAAGCCAGAAACACGTCTCCGGAAATACTGCATTCGCCGGACCAACTTATGGTGAAAAACTTTCTACAACATTACAGCACTTGCTGCACCCATTTGTGGTGAAAAACTTTTTGAAATATTATTCGAATTCATTCTAATGACTGCATTTATCATGATGCTATGGGGCTATTCGAGCTGAAATGTAAGACAGGGTACTCCCTTTTTGGATTGTGTATTTAACGTCTCCCGTGAGCCTTTGCGCTGACGATCTCTGGTGAAGCACCTGTGCACCTACTGAGTGGTACAAAAAGCTGAGAATACGTTTAGGCGGCATTTCAAGCAACCCTGCCTGCCAAACTTTGCACTCCGCTGATGACGGCCAAACGTCAGAAACATGTGTCCGGAGATACGGCATTCGCCGCACCAACTTATGGTGAAAAACTTTCTACAACGTTACAGCACTTGCTGCACCCATTTATGGTGAAAGATTTTTTTAAATATTATTCGAATTAATTCTAATGTCTACATTTATCATGATGCTTTGGGGCTATTCGAGCTGAAATGTAAGAGAGGGTGCACCCTTTTTGGATTGTGTATTTAACGGCTCCTGTGAGCCTTTGAGCTGACGAGCTCTGGTGAAGCACCTGTGCGCCTACTGAGTGGTAGAAAAACCTGAGAATACGTTTAAGCGGCATTTCAAGCAACCCCGTCTGCCACACTTTGCTCTCCGCTGATGACTGCCGAAATGCAGAAACACGTGTCCGGAAATACGTTATTTACCGCACCAACTTATGATGAAAATCTTTCTACAACGTTACAGCACTTGCTGCACCCATTTATGGTGAAAGACTTTTTGAAATATTATTCAAATTCATTCTAATGACTGCATTTATCATGATGCTTTGGGGCTATTCGAGCTGAAATGTAAGACAGGGTGCTCCCTTTTTGGATTGTGTATTTAACGGCTCCCATGAGCCTTTGAGCTGACGAGCTCTGGTGAAGCACCTGTGCGCCTACTGAGTGGTACAAAAACCTGAGAATACGTTTAGGCGGCATTTCAAGCAACCCTGCCTGCCACACTTTGCTCTCTGCTGATGACGGCCGAAAACCAGAAACTTCTGTCCTGAGATACGGTATTCACTGCACCAACTTATAGTGAAAAACTTTCTACAATGTTACAGCACTTGCTGCACCCATTTATGGTGAAAGACTTTTTGAAATATTATTCGAATTCACACTAATTACTGCATTTATCATGATGCTTTGGGGCTATTCGAGCTCAAATGTAAGACAAGGTGCTTCCTTTTTGGATTGTGTATTTAACGGCTCCCGTAAGTTTTTGAGCTGACGAGCTCTGGTGAAGCACCTGTGCGTCTACTGAGTGGTACAAAAACCTGAGAATATGTTTAGGCAGCATTTCAAGCAACCCCGTCTGCCACACTTTGCTAACTGCTGATGACGGCCGAAAGCCAGAAACATGTGTCCGGAGATACGGCATTCGCCTCACCAACTTATGGTGAAAAACTTTTTACAACGTTACAGCACTTGCTGCACCCATTTATGGTGAAAGGCTTTTTGAAATATTATTCAAATTCATTCTAATGACTGCATTTATCATGATGCTTTGGGGCTATTCGAGCTGAAATGTAAGACAGGGTGCTCCCTTTTTGGATTGTGTATTTAACGGGTCCCATGAGACTTTGAGATGAATAGCTCTGGTGAAGCACCTGTGTGCCTACTGAGTGGCACAAAAACCTGAGAATTCGTTTAGGCGGTATTTCAAGCAACCCCGTCTGCCACACTTTGCTCTCCGTTGATGACGGACGTAAGCCAGAAACACGTGTCCGGAGATACGGCATTCGCCGCACCAACTTATGGTGAAAAACTTTCTACAAAGTTACAGCACTTGCTGCACCCATTTATGGTGAAATACTTTTTGAAATATTATTCAAATTCATTCTAATTACTGCATTTATCATGATGCTTTGGGGTTATTCGAGCTGAGATGTAAGAGAGGGTGCTCCCTTTTTGGATTGTGTATTTAACTGCTCCCGTGAGCCTTTGAGCTGATGAGCTCTGGTGAAGCACCTATGCGCCTACTGAGTGTTACAAAAACCTGAGAACACGTTTAGGCGGCATTTCAAGCAACCCCATCTGCCACACTTTGCTCTCCGCTGATGACGGCCGAAGGCCAGAAACACGTCTCCGGAAATACTGCATTCGCCGGACCAACTTATGGTGAAAAACTTTCTACAACATTACGGCACTTGCTGCACCCATTTGTGGTGAAAAACTTTTTGAAATATTATTCAAATTCATTCTAATTACTGCATTTATCATGATGCTATGGGGCCATTCGATCTGAAATGTAAGACAGGGTGCTCCGTTTTTGGATTCTGTATTTAACGGCTCCCGTGAGCCTTTGCGCTGACGAGCTCTGGTGAAGCACCTGTGCGCCTACTGATTGGTAGAAAAACCTGAGAATACGTTTAGGCGGCATTTCAAGCAACCCCGTCTGCCACACTTTGCTCTCCGCTGATGACGGCCGAAGGCCAGAAACAAGTCTCCGGAAATACTGCATTCGCCGGACCTACTTATGGTGAAAAACTTTCTACAACATTACAGCACTTGCTGCACCCATTTGTGGTGACATTTTTTTTGAAATATTATTCGAATTCATTCTAATGACTGCATTTATCATGATGCTATGGGGCTATTCGAGCTGAAATGTAAGACAGGGTGCTCCCTTTTTGGTTTGTGTATTTAACGGCTCCCGTGAGCCTTTGAGCTGACGATCTCTGGTGAAGCACCTGTGCACCTACTGAGTGGTACCAAAACCTGAGAATACTTTTAGGCGGCATTTCAAGCAACCCTGCCTGCCACACTTTGCTCTCCTCTGATGAAGGCCAAATGTGAGAAACATGTGTCCGGAGATACGGCATTCGCCGCACCAACTTATGGTGAAAAACTTTCTACAACGTTACAGCATTTGCTGCACCCATTTATGGTGAAAGACTTTTTGAAATATTATTCAAATTAATTCTAATGACTGCATTTATTATGATGATATGGGGCTATTCGAGCTGAAATGTAAGAGAGGGTGCTCCCTTTTTTGGATTGTGTATTTAACGGCTCTTGTGAGCCTATGAGCTGACGAGCTCTGGTGAAGCACCTGTGCCCCTACTGAGTGGTACAAAAACCTGAGAATACGTTTAGGCGGCATTTCAAGCAACCCCGTCTGCCACACTTTGCTCTCCGCTGATGACTGCCGAAAGCCAGAAACACGTGTCTGGAAATACAGCATTCGCCGCACCAACTTATGGTGATAAACTTTCTACAACGTTAGGGCACTTGTTGCATCCATTTATGGTGAAAGACTTTTGGAAATATTTTTCGAATTCATTCTAATGACTGCATTTATCATGATGCTTTGGGGCTATTTGAACTGAAATGTAAGACACGGTGCTCCATTTTTGGATCGTGTATTTAACGGCTCCTGTGAGCCTTTGAGCTGAAGCGCCTGTGCGCCTAATGACCTGTGCACCTGTGCGCCTACTGAGTGGTACAAAAAACAGGAAATATGTTTTAACGGCATTTCAAGCAACACCGTCTGCCACACTTTGCTCTCCGCTGATGACGGCCGAAGGCCAGAAACAAGTCTCCGGAAATACTGCATTCGCCGGACCAACTTATGGTGAAAAACTTTCTACAACATTACAGCACTTGCTGCACCCATTTGTGGTGAAAAACTTTTTGAAATATTATTCGAATTCATTATAATGACTGCATTGATCATGATGCTATGGGGCTATTCGATCTGAAATGTAAGACAGGGTGCTCCCTTTTTGGTTTGTGTATTTAACGGCTCCCGTGAGCCTTTGAGCTGACGATCTCTGGTGAAGCACCTGTGCACCTACTGAGTGGTACAAAAACCTGAGAATACGTTTAGGCGGCATTTCAAGCAACCCTGCCTGCCACACTTTGCTCTCCTCTGATGAAAGCCAAACGTCAGAAACATGTGTCCGGAGATACGGCATTCGCCGCACCAACTTATGGTGAAAAACTTTCTACAACGTTACAGCACTTGCTGCACCCATTTATGGTGAAAGACTTTTTGAAATATTATTCGAATTAATTCTAATGACTACATTTATCATGATGCTTTGGGGCTATTCGAGCTGAAATGTAAGAGAGGGTGCTCCCTTTTTTTGGATTGTGTATTTTATGGCTCCCGTGAGCCTTTGAGCTGACGAGCTCTGGTGAAGCACCTGTGCGCCTACTGAGTGGTACAAAAACCTGAGAATACGTTTAAGCGGCATTTCAAGCAACCCCGTCTGCCACACTTTTCTCTCCGCTGATGACGGCCGAAAGCCAGAAACACGTGTCCGGAAATGCGGTATTTACCGCACCAACTTATGGTGAAAAACTTTCTACAACGTTACAGCACTTGCTGCACCCATTTATGGTGAAAGACTTTTTGAAATATTATTCAAATTCATTCTAATGACTGCATTTATCATGATGCTATGGGGATATTCAAGCTGAAATGTAAGAGAGGGTGCTCCCTTTTTTGGATTGTGTATTTAACGGCTCTTGTGAGCCTTTGGAGCTGACGAGCTCTGGTGAAGCACCTGTGCGCCTACTGAGTAGTACAAAAACCTGAGAATACGTTTAAACGGCATTTCAAGCAACCCCGTCTGCCACAGTCTGCTCTCCGCTGATGACGGCCGAAAGCCAGAAACACGTGTCCAGAAATGCAGTATTTACCGTACCAACTTATGGTGAAAAACTTTCTACAACGTTACAGCACTTGCTGCACCCATTTATGGTGAAAGACTTTTTTAAATATTATTCGAATTAATTCTAATGACTGCATTTATCATGATGCTTTGGGGCTATTCGAGCTGAAATGTAAGACAGGGTGCTCACTTTTTGGATTGGGTATTTAACGGCTCCCGTGAGCATTTGAGCTGACGAGCTCTGGTGAAGCACCTGTGCGCCTACTGAGTGGTACAAAAACCTGAGAATACGTTTAGGCCGCATTTCAAGCAACCCGGTCTACCACACTTTGCTCTCCGCTGATGACGGCCGAAAGCCAGAAACATGTGTCCGGATATACGGCATTCGCGGCAACAACTTATGGTGAAAAACTTTCTACAACGTTAGGGCACTTGCTGCACCCATTTATGGTGAAAGACTTTTTGAAATATTATTCAAATTAATTCTAATGACTGCATTTATCATGATGTTTTGGGGCTATTCGAGCTGAAATGTAAGACAGGGTGCTCCCTTTTTGGATTGTGCATTTAACGGCTCCCGTGAGCCTTTGAGCTAACGAGCTCTGGTGAAGCACCTGTGCACCTACTGAGTAGTGCAAAAACCTGAGAATACGTTTAGGTGGCATTTTAAGCAACCCTGCCTGCCACACTTTGCTCTCCGCTGATGACGGCCGAAAACCAGTAACTTGTGTCCGGAGATACGGTATTCGCCGCAACAACTTATGGTGAAAAACTTTCTACAACGTTAGGGCACTTGCTGCACCCATTTATGGTGAAAGACTTTTTGAAATATTATTCAAATTAATTCTAATGACTGCATTTATCATGATGTTTTGGGGCTATTCGAGCTGAAATGTAAGAGAGGGTGCTCCCTTTTTGGATTGTGCATTTAACGGCTCCCGTGAGCCTTTGAGCTAACGAGCTCTGGTGAAGCACCTGTGCACCTACTGAGTACTACAAAAACCTGAGAATACGTTTAGGCGGCATTTTAAGCAACCCTGCCTGCCACACTTTGCTCTCCGCTGATGACGGCCGAAAACCAGTAACTTGTGTCCGGAGATACGGTATTCACTGCACCAACCTATGGTGAAAAACTTTCTACAATGTTACAGCACTTGCTGCACCCATTTATGGTGAAAGGCTTTTTGAAATATTATTCGAATTCACACTAATTACTGCATTTATCATGATGCTTTGGGGCTATTCGAGCTGAAATGTAAGACAGGGTGCTCCCTTTTTGGATTGTGTATTTAACGGCTCCCGTGAGCCTTTGAGCTGACGAGCTCTGGTGAAGCACCTGTGTGCCTACTGAGCGGTACAAAAACCTGAGAATACGTTTGGGCGGCATTTCAAGCAACCCCGTCAGCCACACTTTGCTCTCCGCAGATGACGGTCGAAGGCCAGAAACACGTGTCCGGAAATACTGAAATTCGCCAGACCAACTTATGGTGAAAATCTTTCTACAACATTATAACTCTTGCTGCACCCATTTGTGGTGAAAAATTTTTTGAAATATTATTCGAATTCATTCTAATGACTGCATTTGTCATGATGCTATGGGCCTATTCGAGCTGGATTGTAAGACAGGGTGCTCCCTTTTTGGATTGTTTATTTAACGGCTCCCTTGAGCCTTTGAGCTGACGAGCACTGGTGAAGCACCTGTGCCCCTACTGAGTGGTACAAAAACCTGAGAATTCATTTAGGCTGCATTTCAAGCAAACCTGCCTGCCACACTTTGCTCTCCGCTGATGACGGCCAAAAGTCAGAAACATGTGTCTGGAGATACGGCATTCGCCGCACCAACTTATGGTGAAAAACTTTCTACAGCGTTACAGCACTTGCTGCACCCATATATGGTGAGAGACTTTTTGAAATAATATTCGAATTAATTCTAATGACTGCATTTATCATGATGCTTTGGGGCTATTTGAGCTGAAATGTAAGAGAGGGTGCTCCCTTTTTGGATTGTGTATTTAACGGCTCCCGTGAGCCTTTGAGCTGACGAGCTCTGGTGAAGCACCTGTGCCCCTACTGAGTGGTACAAAAACCTGAGAATACGTTTAGCCGGCATTTCAAGCAACCCCGTCTGCCACACTTTGCTCTCCGCTGATGACGGCCGAAAACCAGTAACTTGTGTCCGGAGATACGGTATTCGCCGCAACAACTTATGGTGAAAAACTTTCTACAACGTTAGGGCACTTGCTGCACCCATTTATGGTGAAAGACTTTTTGAAATATTATTCAAATTAATTCTAATGACTGCATTTATCATGATGTTTTGGGGCTATTCGAGCTGAAATGTAAGAGAGGGTGCTCCCTTTTTGGATTGTGCATTTAACGGCTCCCGTGAGCCTTTGAGCTAACGAGCTCTGGTGAAGCACCTGTGCACCTACTGAGTACTACAAAAACCTGAGAATACGTTTAGGCGGCATTTTAAGCAACCCTGCCTGCCACACTTTGCTCTCCGCTGATGACGGCCGAAAACCAGTAACTTGTGTCCGGAGATACGGTATTCACTGCACCAACCTATGGTGAAAAACTTTCTACAATGTTACAGCACTTGCTGCACCCATTTATGGTGAAAGGCTTTTTGAAATATTATTCGAATTCACACTAATTACTGCATTTATCATGATGCTTTGGGGCTATTCGAGCTGAAATGTAAGACAGGGTGCTCCCTTTTTGGATTGTGTATTTAACGGCTCCCGTGAGCCTTTGAGCTGACGAGCTCTGGTGAAGCACCTGTGTGCCTACTGAGCGGTACAAAAACCTGAGAATACGTTTGGGCGGCATTTCAAGCAACCCCGTCAGCCACACTTTGCTCTCCGCAGATGACGGTCGAAGGCCAGAAACACGTGTCCGGAAATACTGAAATTCGCCAGACCAACTTATGGTGAAAATCTTTCTACAACATTATAACTCTTGCTGCACCCATTTGTGGTGAAAAATTTTTTGAAATATTATTCGAATTCATTCTAATGACTGCATTTGTCATGATGCTATGGGCCTATTCGAGCTGGATTGTAAGACAGGGTGCTCCCTTTTTGGATTGTTTATTTAACGGCTCCCTTGAGCCTTTGAGCTGACGAGCACTGGTGAAGCACCTGTGCCCCTACTGAGTGGTACAAAAACCTGAGAATTCATTTAGGCTGCATTTCAAGCAAACCTGCCTGCCACACTTTGCTCTCCGCTGATGACGGCCAAAAGTCAGAAACATGTGTCTGGAGATACGGCATTCGCCGCACCAACTTATGGTGAAAAACTTTCTACAGCGTTACAGCACTTGCTGCACCCATATATGGTGAGAGACTTTTTGAAATAATATTCGAATTAATTCTAATGACTGCATTTATCATGATGCTTTGGGGCTATTTGAGCTGAAATGTAAGAGAGGGTGCTCCCTTTTTGGATTGTGTATTTAACGGCTCCCGTGAGCCTTTGAGCTGACGAGCTCTGGTGAAGCACCTGTGCCCCTACTGAGTGGTACAAAAACCTGAGAATACGTTTAGCCGGCATTTCAAGCAACCCCGTCTGCCACACTTAGCTCTCCGCTGATGACGGCCTAAAGCCAGAAACACGTGTCCGGAAATACGGCATTCGCCGCACCAACTTATGGTGAAAAACTTTCTACAACGTTACGGCACTTGCTGCACCCATTTATGGTGAAAGACTTTTTTAAATATTATTCGAATTAATTCTAATGACAACATTTATCATGATGCTTTGGGGCTATTCGAGCTGAAATGTAAGAGAGGGTGCTCCCTTTTTGGATTGTGTATTTAACGGTTCCTGTGAGCCTTTGAGCTGACGAGCTCTGGTGAAGCACCTGTGCGCCTACTGAGTGGTTCAAAAACCTGAAAATACATTTAGGCGGCATTTCAAGCAACCCCGTCTGCCATGCTTTGCTCTCCGCTGATGACGGCCGAAAGCCAGAAACACGTGTCCGGAAATACGGCATTCGCCGCCCCAACTTATGGTGAAAAACTTTCTACAACGTTACAGCACTTGCTGCACCCATTTATGGTGAAAGACTTTTTGAAATATTATTCGAATTCATTCTAATGACTGCATTTATCATGATGCTATGGGGCTATTCGAGATGAAATGTAAGACAGGGTGGTCCCTTTTTAGATTGTGTATTTAACGGCTCCCGTGAGCCTTTGAGCTGACGACCTCTGGTGAAGCACCTGTGCGCCTACTGAGTGGTACAAAAACCTGAGAATACTTTTCGGCGGCATTTCAAGCAACCCGGTGCTCCACACTTTGCTCTCCGCTGATGACGGGCGAAAGCCAGAAACACGTGTCCTGAAATGTGGCATTCGCCGCACCAACGTATGGTGAAAAACTTTCTACAACATTACAGCACTTGCTGGACACCTTTATGGTGAAAGACTTTTTGAAATATTATTCAAATTCATTCTAATGACTGCATTTATCATGATGCGTTGGGGCTATTCGAGCTGAAATGTAAGACAGGGTGCTCCCTTTTTGGATTGAGAATTTAACGGCTCCCGTGAGCCTTTGAGCTGACGAGCTCTGGTGAGGCACCTGTGCGCCTACTGAGTGGTACAAAAACCTGAGAATACGTTTGGGTGGCATTTCAAGCAACCCCGTCAGCCACACTTTGCTCTCTGCTGATGACGGACAAAAGTCAGAAACATGTGTCCGGAGATACGGCATTCGCCGCACCAACTTATGGTGAAAAACTTTCTACAACGTTACAGCACTTGCTGCACCCATTTATGGCGAGAGACTTTTCGAAATATTATTCAAATTAATTCTAATGACTGCATTTATCATGATGCTTTGGGGCTATTTGAGCTGAAATGTAAGAGAGGGTGCTCCCTTTTTGGATTGTGTATTTAAAGGCTCCCGTGAGCCTTTGAGCTGACGAGCACTGGTGAAGCACCTGTGCCCCTACTGAGTGGTACAAAAACCTGAGAATACATTTAGGCTGCATTTCAAGCAAACCTGCCTGCCACACTTTGCTCTCCGCTGATGATGGCCAAAAGTCAGAAACATGTGTCCAGAGATACGGCATTCGCCGCACCAACTTATGGTGAAAAACTTTCTACAGCGTTACAGCACTTGCTGCACCCATTTATGGTGAGAGACTTTTTGAAATATTATTCGAATTAATTCTAATGACTGCATTTATCATGATGCTTTGGGGCTATTTGAGCTGAAATGTAAGAGAGGGTGCTCCCTTTTTGGATTGTGTATTTAATGGGTCCCGTGAGTCTTTGAGCCAAAGAACTCTGGTGAAGCACTTGTACGCCTACTGAGTGTTACAAAAACCTGAGAATACGTTTAGGCGGCATTTCAAGCAACCCCGTCAGCCACACATTGCTCTCCGCTGATGACGGTCGAAGGCCAGAAACACATGTCCGAAAATACTGCATTCGCCGGTCCAACTTATGGTGAAAATCTTTCTACAACATTACAGCACTTGCTGCACCCATTTGTGGTGAAAGACTTTTTGAAATATTATTCAAATTCATTCTAATGACTGCATTTATCATGATGCTATGGGGCTATTCGAGCTGAAATGTAAGTCAGGGTGCTCCCTTTTTGGATTGTGTATTTAACGGCTCCCGTGAACCTTTGAGCTGACGATCTCTGGTGAAGCACCTTTGCGCCTACTGAGTTGTACAAAAACCTGAGAATACGTTTAGGCGGCATTTCAAGCAACCCTGCCTGCCACACTTTGCTCTCCGCTGATGATGGCCAAAAGACAGAAATATGTGTCCGGAGATACGGCATTCGCCGCACCAACTTATGGTGAAAAACTTTCTACAACGTTACAGCACTTGCTGCACCCATTTATGGTGAAAGACTTTTTGAAATATTATTCGAATCAATTCTAATGACTGCATTTATCATGATGCTTTGGGGCTATTCGAGTTGAAATGTAAGAGAGGGTGCTCCCTTTTTGGATTGTGTATTTAACGGCTCCCGTGAGCCTTTTGAGCTGACGAGCTCTGGTGAAGCACCTGTGCGCCTACTGAGTGGTACAAAAACCTGAGAATACGTTTAGGCGGCATTTCAAGCAACCCCGTCTGCCACACTTTGCTCTCCGCTGATGACGGCCGAAAGCCAGAAACTTGTGTCCGGAAATACGCAATTCGCCGCACCAACTTATGGTGAAAACCTTTCTACAACGTTACAGCACTTGCTGCGCCCATTTATGGTGAAAAACTTTCTACAACGTTACAGCACTTGCTGTACCCATTTATGGTGAAAGACTTTTTGAAATATTATTCAAATTCATTCTAATGACTGCATTTATCATGATGCTTTGGGGCTATTCGAGCTCAAATGTAAGACAGGGTGCTTCCTTTTTGGATTGTATATTTAACGGCTCCCGTGAGCCTTTGAGCTGGCGAGCTCTGGTGAAGCACCTGTCCGCCTACTGAGTGGTACAAAAACCTGCGAATATGTTTAGGCGGCATTTCAAGCAACCCCGTCTGCTACACTTTGCTCTCTGCTGATGACGGCCGAAATCCAGAAACATGTTTCCGGAGATACAACATTCGCCGCACCAACTTATGGTGAAAAACTTTCTACAACGTTACAGCACTTGCTGCACCCATTTATGGTGAAAGGCTTTTTGAAATATTATTCAAATTCCTTCCAATGACTGCATTTATCATGATGCTTTGGGGCTATTCGAGCTAAAATGTAAGACAGGGTGGTCCCTTTTTGGATTGCGTATTTAACGGGTCCCATGAGTCTTTGAGCCAAAGAGCTCTGGTGAAGCACCTGTGCGCCTACTGAGTGGTACAAAAACCTGAGAATACGTTTAGGCGGTATTTCAAGCAACCCCGTCTGCCACACTTTGCTCTCCGCTGATGACGGCCGTAAGCTAGAAACACGTGTCCGGAGATACGGCATTCGCCGCACCAACTTATGGTGAAAAACTTTCTACAACTTTAGAACACTTGCTGCACCCATTTATGGTGAAAGACTTTTTGAAATATTATTCGATTTCATTCTAATGACTGCATTTATCATGATGCTTTGGGGCTATTCGAGCTGAAATGTAAGACAGGGTGCTCCCTAATTGGATTGTGTATTTAACGGCTCCCTTGAGCCTTTGAGCTGACGATCTCTGGTGAAGCACCTGTGCGCCTACTGAGTAGTACAAAAACCTGAGAATACGTTTAGGCGGCATTTCAAGCAACCCCGTCAGCCACACTTTGCTCTCCGCTGATGACGGTCGAAGGCAAGAAACACGTGTCCATAAATACTGCATTCGTCGGACCAACTTATGGTGAAAATCTTTCTACAACATTACAGCACTTGCTGCACCCATTTGTGGTGAAAGACTTTTTGAAATATTATTCAAATTCATTCTAATGACTGCATTTATCATGATGCTATGGGGCTATTCGAGCTGAAATGTAAGTCAGGGTGCTCCCTTTTTGGATTGTGTATTTAACGGCTCCTGTGAGCCTTTGAGCTGAAGATCCCTGGTGAAGCACCTTTGCGCTTACTGAGTTGTACAAAAACCTGAGAATACGCTTAGGCGTCATTTCAAGCAACCCTGCCTGCCACACTTTGCTCTCCGATGATGATGGCCGAAAGCCAGAAACATGTGTCCGGAGATACGGAATTCGCCGCACCACCTTATGGTGAAAAACTTTCTACAACGTTACAGTACTTGCTGCTCCCATTTATGGTGAAAGACTTTTTAAAATATTCGAATTCATTCTAATGTCTGCATTTATCATGATGCGTTGGGGCTATTCGAGCTGAAATGTAAGACAGAGTGCTCCCTTTTTGCATTGTGTATTTAACGGCTCCCGTGAGCCTTTGAGCTGACGAGCTCTGATGAAGCACCTGTGAGCCTACTGAGTGGTACAAAAACCTGAGAATACGTTTAGGCGGTATTTCAAGCAACCCCTTCTGCCACAGTTTGCTCTCCGCTGATGACGGCCAAAAGCCAGAAACACGTGTCCGGAGATACGGTACTCGCCGCACCAACTTATAGTGAAAAACGTTCTACAACGTTACAGCACTTCCTGCACCCATTTATGGAGAAATACTTTTTGAAATATTATTCAAATTCATTCTAATGACTGCATTTATCATGATGCTTTGGGGCTATTCGAGCTGAAATGTAAGACAGCGTGCTCCCTTTTTGGATCGTGTATTTATCGGCTCCCGTGAGCCTTTGAGCTGACGATCATTGGTGAAGCATCTGTGCGCCTACTGAGTGGTACAAAAATCCTGAGAATATGTTTAGGCGGCATTTCAAGCAACCCTGTCAGCCACACTTTGCTCTACGCTGATGACGGACGAAAACCAGAAACTTGTGTCCAGAGATACGGTATTCGCCGCACCAACTTATGGTGAAAAACTTTCTACAACGTTACAGCACTTGCTGTACCCATTTATGGTGAAAGACTTTTTGAAATATTATTCGAATTCATTCTAATGACTGCATTTATCATGATGTTTTGGGGCTCTTGGAGCTCAAATGTAAGAAAGGGTGCTTCCTTTTTGGATTGTGTATTTAACGGCTCCCATGAGCCTTTGAGCTGACGAGCTCTGGTGAAGCACCTGTGCGCCTACTGAGTGGTACAAAAACCTGAGAATATGTTTAAGCGGCATTTCAAGCAACCCCGTCTGCCACACTTTGCTCTCTGCTGATGACGGCCGAAAGCCAGAAACATGTGTCCGGAGATACGGCATTCGCCGCACCAACTTATGGTGAAAAACTTTCTACAACGTTACAGCACTTGCTGCACCCATTTATGGTGAAAGGCTTTTTGAAATATTATTCAAATTCATTCCAATGACTGCATTTATCATGATGCTTTGGGGCCAATCGAGCTAAAATGTAAGACAGGGTGGTCCCTTTTTGGATTGTGTATTTAACGGCTCCCATGAGCCTTTGAGCTGACGAGCTCTGGTGAAGCACCTGGGCGCCTACTGAGTGGTACAAAAACCTGAGAATACGTTTAGGCGGCATTTCAAGCAACCCCGTCAGCCACACATTGCTCTCCGCTGATGACGGTCGAAGGCCAGAAACACGTGTCCGGAAATACAGCATTCGCCGGTCCAACTTATGCTGAAAATCTTTCTACAACATTACAGCACTTGCTGCACCCATTTGTGGTGAAAGACTTTTTGAAATATTATTCAAATTCATTCTAATGACTGCATTTATCATGATGCTATGGGGCTATTCGAGCTGAAATGTAAGTCAGGGTGCTCCCTTTTTGGATTGTGTATTTAAAGGGTCCCGTGAGCCTTTGAGCTGACGATCTCTGGTGAAGCACCTTTGCGCCTTCTGAGTGGTACAAAAATCCTGAGAATATGTTTAGGCGGCATTTCAAGCAACCCTGTCAGCCACACTTTGCTCTACGCTGATGACGGACGAAAACCAGAAACTTGTGTCCAGAGATACGGTATTCGCCGCACCAACTTATGGTGAAAAACTTTCTACAACGTTACAGCACTTGCTGTACCCATTTATGGTGAAAGGCTTTTTGAAATATTATTCAAATTCATTCCAATGACTGCATTTATCATGATGCTTTGGGGCCAATCGAGCTAAAATGTAAGACAGGGTGGTCCCTTTTTGGATTGTGTATTTAACGGCTCCCATGAGCCTTTGAGCTGACGAGCTCTGGTGAAGCACCTGGGCGCCTACTGAGTGGTACAAAAACCTGAGAATACGTTTAGGCGGCATTTCAAGCAACCCCGTCAGCCACACATTGCTCTCCGCTGATGACGGTCGAAGGCCAGAAACACGTGTCCGGAAATACAGCATTCGCCGGTCCAACTTATGCTGAAAATCTTTCTACAACATTACAGCACTTGCTGCACCCATTTGTGGTGAAAGACTTTTTGAAATATTATTCAAATTCATTCTAATGACTGCATTTATCATGATGCTATGGGGCTATTCGAGCTGAAATGTAAGTCAGGGTGCTCCCTTTTTGGATTGTGTATTTAAAGGGTCCCGTGAGCCTTTGAGCTGACGATCTCTGGTGAAGCACCTTTGCGCCTTCTGAGTTGTACAAAAACCTGAGAATACGTTTAGGCGGCATTTCAAGCAACCCTGCCTGCCACACTTTGCTCTCCGCTGATGACGGCCAAAAGTCAGAAACATGTGTCCGGAGATACGACATTCGCCGCACCAACTTATGGTGAAAAACTTTCTACAACGTTACAGCACTTGCTGTACCCATTTATGGTTAAAGACTTTTTGAAATATTATTCAAATTCATTCTAATGACTGCATTTATCATGATGCTTTGGGGCTATTCGAGCTCAAATGTAAGAGAGGGTGCTTCCTTTTTGGATTGTATATTTAACGGCTCCCGTGAGCCTTTGAGCTGACGAGCTCTGGTGAAGCACCTGTGCGCCTACTGAGTGGTACAAAAACCTGAGAATATGTTTAGGCGGCATTTCAAGCAACCCCGTCTGCTACAATTTGCTCTCTGCTGATGACGGCCGAAAGCCAGAAACATGTGTCCGGAGATACAGCATTCGCCGCACCAACTTATGGTGAAAAACTTTCTACAACGTTACAGCACTTGCTGCACCCATTTATGGTGAAAGGCTTTATGAAATATTATTCAAATTCATTCCAATGACTGCATTTATCATGATGCTTTGGGGCTATTCGAGCTAAAATGTAAGACAGGGTGGTCCCTTTTTGGATTGTGTATTTAACGGGTCCTGTGAGTCTTTGAGCCAAAGAGCTCTGGTGAAGCACATGTGCACCTACTGAGTGGTACAAAAACCAGGAAATACGTTTAAGCGGCATTTCAAGCAACACCGTCTGTCACACTTTGCTCTCCGCTGATGACGGCCGAAAGCCAGACACACGTGTCAGGAGATACGGCATTCGCCGCACCAACTTATGGTGAAAAACTTTCTACAACGTTACAGCACTTGCTGCACCCATTTATGGTGAAATACTTTTTGAAATATTATTCAAATTCATTCTAATGACTGCATTTATCATGATGCTTTGGGGCTATTCGAGCTGAAATGTAAGACAGGGTGCTTCCTTTTTGAATTGTGTATTTAACGGCTCCCGTGAGCCTTTGAGCTGACGATCTTTGGTGAAGCATCTGTGCGCCTACTGAGTGGTACAAAAACCTGAGAATACGTTTAGGCGGCATTTCAAGCAACCCTGTCAGCCACACTTTGCTCTCCGCTGATGACGGACGAAAACCAGAAACTTGTGTCCGGAGATACGGTATTCGCCGCACCAATTTATGGTGAAAAACTTTCTACAACGTAACAGCACTTGCTGTACCCATTTATGGTGCAACACTTTTTGAAATATTATTCAAATTCATTCTAATGACTGCATTTATCATGATGCTTTGGGGCTATTGGAGCTCAAATGTAAGACAGGGTGCTTCCTTTTTGGATTGTGTATTTAACGGCTCCTGTGAGCCTTTAAGCTGACGAGCTCTGGTGAAGCACCTGTGCGCCTACTGAGAGGTAAAAAAACCTGAGAATATGTTTAGGCGGCATTTCAAGCAACCCCGTCTGCAACACTTTTCTCTCTGCTGATGACGGCCGAAAGCCAGAAACATGTGTCCGGAGATACGGCATTCGCCGCACCAACTTATGGTGAAAATCTTTCTACAACGTTACAGCACTTGCTGCACCCATTTATGGTGAAAGGCTTTTTGAAATATTATTCAAATTCATTCCAATGACTGCATTTATCATGATGCTATGGGGCTATTCGAGCTGAAATGTAAGTCAGGGTGCTCCCTTTTTGGATTGTGTATTTAACGGCTCCCGTGAGCCTTTGAGCTGACGATCCCTGGTGAAGCACCTTTGCGCTTACTGAGTTGTACAAAAACATGAGAATACGTTTAGGCGGCATTTCAAGCTACCCTGCCTGCCACACTTTGCTCTCCGCTGATGACGGCTAAAAGTCAGAAACATGTGTCCGGAGATACGGCATTCGCCGCACCAACTTATGGTGAAAAACTTTCTACAACGTTACAGCACTTGCTGCACCCATTTATGGTGAAAGACTTTTTGAAATATTATTCAAATTCATTCTAATGACTGCATTTATCATGATGCTTTGGGGCTATTCGAGCTGAAATGTAACACAGGTTGCTCCCTTTTTGGATTGTGTATTTAACGGCTCCCGTTAGCCTTTGAGTTGACGAGCTCTGGTGAAGCACCTGTGCGCCTACTGAGTGGTACAAAAACCTGAGAATACGTTTCTGCGGCATTTCAAGCAACCCTGTCTGCCACACTTTGCTCTCCGCTGATGACGGCCGAAAGCCAGAAACACGTGTCCGTAGATACGGCATTCGCCACACCAACTTATGGTGAAAAACTTTCTACAACGTTACAGCACTTGCTGCACCCATTTATGGTGAAAGACTTTTTGAAATATTATTTGAATTCATTCTAATGACTGCATTTATCATGATGCTTTGGGGCTATTCGAGCTCAAATGTAAGAGAGGGTGCTTCCTTTTTGGATTGTGTATTTAATGGCTCCCGTCAGCCTTTGAGCTGACGAGCTCTGGTGAAGCACCTGTGCGCCTACTGAGTGGTACAAAAACCTGAGAATATGTTTAGGCGGCATTTCAAGCAACCCCGTCTGCCACACTTTGCTCTCTGCTGATGACGGCCGAAAGCCAGAAACATGTATACGGAAATACGGCATTCGCCGCACCAACTTATGGTGAAAAACGTTCTACAACGTTACAGCACTTGCTGCACCCATTTATGGTGAAAGGCTTTTTGAAATATTATTCAAATTCATTCTAATGACTGCATTTATCATGATGCTTTGGGGCTATTCGAGCTAAAATGTAAGACAGGGTGGTCCCTTTTTGGATTGTGTATTTAACGCTCCCGTGAGCCTTTGAGCTGACGATCTCTGGTGAAGCACCTGTGCGCCTACTGAGTGGCACAAAATCCTGAGAATACGTTTAGGCGGTATTTCAAGCAACCCCGTCTGCCACACTTTGCTCTCTGCTGATGACGGCCGAAAGCCAGAAACATGTATACGGAAATACGGCATTCGCCGCACCAACTTATGGTGAAAAACGTTCTACAACGTTACAGCACTTGCTGCACCCATTTATGGTGAAAGTCTTTTTGAAATATTATTCGAATTCATTCTAATGACTGCATTTATCATGATGCTTTGGGGCTATTCGAGCTCAAATGTAAGACAGGGTGCTTCCTTTTTGGATTGTGTATTTAACGGCTCCCGTGAGCCTTTGAGCTGACTAGCTCTGGTGAAGCACCTGTGCGCCTACTGAGTGGTAAAAAAACCTGAGAATATGTTTAGGCAGCATTTCAAGCAACCCCGTCTGCCACACTTTGCTCTCTGCTGATGACGGCCGAAAGCCAGAAACATGTGTCCGGAAATACGGCATTCGCCGCACCAACTTATGGTGAAAAATGTTCTACAACGTTACAGCACTTGCTGCACCTATTTATGGTGAAAGGCTTTTTGAAATATTATTCAAATTCATTCTAATGACTGCATTTATCATGATGCTTTGGGGCTATTCGAGCTGAAATGTAAGACAGGGTGCTCCCTTTTTAGATTGTGTATTTAACGGCTCCCGTGAGCGTTTGAGCTGACGAGCTCTGGTGAGGCACCTGTGCGCCTACTGAGTGGTACAAAAACCTAAGAATACGTTTAGGCGGTATTTCAAGCAACCCTGTTTGCCACACTTTGCTCTCCGCTGATGACGGCCGAAAGCCAGAAACGCGTGTCCGGAGATACAGCATTCGCCGCACCAACTTATGGTGAAAAACTTTCTACAACGTTACAACACTTGCTGCACCCATTTATGGTGAAAGACTTTTTGAAATATTATTCAAATTCATTCTAATGACTGCATTTATCATGATGCTTTGGGGCTATTCGAGCTGAAATGTAAGACAGGGTGCTCCCTTTTTGGATTGTGTATTTAACGGCTCCCGTGAGCCTTTGAGCTGACAAGCTCTGGTGAATCACCTGTGCGCCCACTCAGTGGTACAAAAACCTGAGAATACGTTTAGGCAGCTGTTTGAAGTTCGCTCTGTATGTACTATTTCAAAGTAAGAAATAGCATGCACAGAGTCCAAGGGTTCCCCTTAGAGGTAAGATAGTGGCAAAAAGAGATAATTCTAATGCTCTATTTTGTGGTAGTGTGGTCGAGCAGTAGGCTTATCAGAGGGTAGTGTTAAGCATTTGTTGTACACACACAGGCAATAAATGAGGAACACACACTGAAAGACAATTCCAGACCAAAAGGTTTTTATGTAGAAAAATATATTTTCTTACTTTATTTTAAGAACCACAGGTTCAAGATTTACAAACAATGCTTTAAATGAAAGGTATTTCATTTAGAAACTTTAGGAACTTTAAATTAGCAAAATAGCATATACAGTTTTCACACAAATGGCAAATAGCTATTTTAAAACTAGACACAGTGCAATTTTCAACAGTTCCTGGAGGAGGTAAGTGTTTGTTAGATTTGCAGGTAAATAAACCACCTACAGGGTTCAAAGTTGAGTCCAAGGTAGCCCACCGTTGGGGGTTCAGGGCTACCCCGAAGTTACCACACCAGCAGCTCAGGGCCGGTCAGGTGCAGAGGTCAAAATGGTCCCCAAAACACATAGGCTTCAAAGGAGAAGGGGGTGCCCCGGTTCCAGTCTGCCAGCAGGTAAGTACCCGCTTCTTCGGAGGGCAGACCAGGGGGGTTTTGTAGGGCACCGGTGGACACACAAGTCAGCACAAAAAGTACACCCTCAGCGGCACAGGGGCGGCCGGGTGCAGTGTGCAAACAGGCGTCGGGTTCGCAATAGGTTGCAATGGGAGACCAAGGGGTCTCTTCAGCGATGCAGGCAGGCAAGGTGGGGGGCTCCTCGGGGTAGCCACCACCTGGGCAAGGGAGAGGGCCACCTGGGGGTCGCTCCTGCACTGGAGGTCGGATCCTTCAGGTCCTGGGGGCTGCGGGTGCAGTGTCTTTACGAGGCGTCGGGTCTTTGAAGCAGGCAGTCCCGGTCAGGAGGAGCCTCGGGATTCCCTCTGCAGGCGTCGCTGTGGGGGCTCAGGGGGGTCAACTCTAGCTACTCACGGTCTCGTAGTGACCGGGGAGTCCTCCCTGTGGTGTTTGTTCCCCACAAGTCGAGCCGGGGGCGTCGGGTGCAGAGTGCAAAGCCTCACGCTTCCGGCGGAAAACGTGTGTTGTTTCAAAGTTGCTTCTTTGTTGCAAAGTTGCAGTCTTTGTGGAACAGAGCCACTGTCCTCTGGAGTTCTTGGTCCTTCTAGATGCAGGGTAGTCCTCATAGGCTTCAGAGGTCGCTGGACCCTGTGTAACGCGTCGCTGGAGCAGTGTCTTTAGAAGTGGGGAGACAGGCCGGTAGAGCTGGCGCCAAAGCAGTTGGTGTCTCCGTCTTCCTGCAGGTTTTCAGCTCAGCAGTCCTTCTTCTTCTTAGGTTGCAGGAATCTATCTTGCTGTGTTCTGGGAGCCCCTAAATACTCGATTTAGGGGTGTGTTTAGGTCTGGGGGGTTAGTAGCCAATGGCTACTAGCCCAGAGGGTGGCTACACCCTCTTTGTGCCTCCTCCCTGAGGGGAGGGGGGCACATCCCTAATCCTGTTGGGGGAATCCTCCATCTGCAAGATGAGGTGGAGGATTTCTAAAAGTCAGAGTCACCTCAGCTCAGGGCACCTTAGGGGCTGTCCCGACTGGCCAGTGACTCCTCCTTGTTTTTCTCAATATCTCCTCCGGCCTTGCAGCCAAAAGTGGGGCCGTGGCCGGAGGGGGTGGGCATCTCCACTAGCTGGAGTGCCCTGGGGTGCTGTAACAAAGGGGGTGAGCCTTTGAGGCTTACCGCCAGGTGTTACAGTTCCTGCAGGGGGAGGTGAGAAGCACCTCCACCCAGTACAGGCTTTGTTACTAGCCACAGAGTGACAAAGGCACTCTCCCCATGTGGCCAGCAACATGTCTGGTGTGTGGCAGGCTGCTACAACTAGTCAGCCTACACTTGTAGTCGGTTAAGGTTTCAGGGGGCACCTCTAAGGTGCCCTCTGGGGTGTATGTTACAATAAAACGTACACTGGCATCAGTGTGCATTTATTGTGCTGAGAAGTTTGATACCAAACTTCACAGTTTTCAGTGTAGCCATTATGGTGCTGTGGAGTTCGTGCATCACAGACTCCCAGACCATATACTCTTATGGCTACCCTGCACTTACAATGTCTAAGGTTTTGCTTAGACACTGTAGGGGCATAGTGCTCATGCACTTATGCCCTCACCTATGGTATAGTGCACCCTGCCTTAGGGCTGTAAGGCCTGCTAGAGGGGTGACTAATCTATACCTATAGGCAGTGTAGGTTGGCATGGAACCCTGAGGGGAGTGCCATGTTGACTTAGGGGGTCATTCCTACCCTGGCGGTCTATGACTGCCAGGGTAGGTGACGGAGGAAGCCCCGCCAACAGGCTGGCGGTGCTTCCGGGGGCATTCTGACCGCGGCGGTAAAGCCGCGGTCATAAAAGGGAAGCCGGCGGTTTCCCGCCGGCTTCCCGCTGCCCCAGGGAATCTTCCACGGCGGCGCTGCAAGCAGCGCCGCCATGGGGATTCCGACCCCCTTCCCGCCAGAACCTGGCTGGCAGGAACGGGTGTCGTGGGGCCCCTGCAGTGCCCATGCCACTGGCATGGGCACTGCAGAGGCCCCCTAACAGGGCCCCACATAGATTTTCAGTGTCTGCGTGGCAGACACTGAAAATCGTGACGGGTGCAACTGCACCCGTCGCACCCCTTCGACTCCGCCGGCTCCATTTGGAGCCGGCATCCTCGTGGAAGGGGGTTTCCCGCTGGGTAGGCGGGCGGCCTTCTGGCGGTCGCCCGCCAGCCCAGCCGGAAACTCAGAATGACCGCTGCGGTCTTTTGACCGCGGTACGGTCTTCTGGCGGTTCCCGCTTGGTGGGCGGCGACCGCCGCCCGCCAATCTAGGAATGACCGCCTTAGTCTTTTTATCCCCACTAGCACACAAAAGCTGGCAAGCAGTGTGTCTGTGCTGAGTGAGGGGTCCCCAGGGTGGCATAAGACATGCTGCAGCCCTTAGAGACCTTTCCTGGCATTAGGGCCCTTGGTACCAGAGGTACCAGTTTAAAGGGACTTACCTGGATGCCAGGGTGTGCTAATTGTGGAAACAAAAGTACAGGTTAGGGAAAGAACACTGGTGTTGGGGCCTGATTAGCAGGCCTCAGCACACTTTCAAATCATAACTTGGCATCAGCAAAGGCAAAAAGTCAGGGGGTAACCATGCCAAGGAGGCATTTCCTTACAGCGGCATTTCAAGCAACCCTGTCTGCCACACTTTGTTCTCCGCTGATGACAGCCGAAAGCCAGAAACACCTGTCCGGAGATACGTCATTCGCCGCACCAACTTATGGTGAAAAACTTTCTACAACGTTACAGCACTTGCTGCACCCATTTATGGTGAAAGACTTTTTAAAATATTATTCAAATTCATTCTAATGACTGCATTTATCATGATGCTATGGTGCTATTCGAGCTCAAATGTAAGACAGGGTGCTTCCTTTTTGGACTTGGGAATTTAACGGCTCCCGTGAGCCTTTGAGCTGACGAGCTCTGGTGAAGCACCTGTGCGCCTACTGAGTGGTACAAAAACCTGAGAATACGTTTAGGTGGCATTTCAAGCAACCCCGTCTGCCACACTTTGCTCTCTGCTGATGACGGCCGAAAGCCGAAAACACGTGTCCGGAGATATGGCATTCACCGCACCAACTTATGGTAAAAAACTTTCTACAATGTTACAGCACGTGCTGCACCCATTTATGGTGAAAGGCTTTTTGAAATATTATTCAAATTCATTCAAATGACTGCATTTATCATGATGCTTTGGGGCTATTCGAGCTGAAATGTAAGACAGGGTGCTCCCTTTTTGGATTGTGTATTTAACGGGTCCTGTGAGTCTTTGAGCTGAAGAGCTCTGGTGAAGCACCTGTGCGCCTACTGAGTGGTACAAAAACCTGAGAATACGTTTAGGCGGTATTTCAAGCAACCCCGTCTGCCACACTTTGCTCTCCGCTGATGACGGCGTAAGCCAGAAACACGTGTCCGGAGATACGGCATTCGCCGCACCAACTTATGGTGAAAAACTTTCAACAACGTTACAGCACTTGCTGCACCCATTTATGGTGAAAGACTTTTTGAAATATTATTCTAATTCATTCTAATGACTGCATTTATCATGATGCTTTGGGGCTATTCAAGCTGAAATGTAAGACAGGGTGCTCCTTTTTTGGATTCTGTATTTAACGGCTCCCGTGAGCCTTTGAGCTGAAGAGCTCTGGTGAAGCACCTGTGCGCCTACTGAGTGGTACAAAAACCTGAGAATACATTTAGGCGGCATTTCAAGCAACCCAGTCTGCCACACTTTGCTCTCCGCTGATGACGGCCGAAAGCCAGAAACACGTGTCCGGAGATACGGCATTCGTTGCACCAACGTATGGTGAAAAACTTTCTACAAAGTTACAGCACTTGCTGCACCCATTTAGACCCATTCAGGAGGCCGAAGGTCCGCTCTATAATCCTCCTAGTTCGCCCATGGGCCTCATTGTAGCATTCCTCTGCCCTTGTCCTGGGATTCCTCACTGGGGTCAGTAGCCATTACAGGTTGGGGTAACCAGAGTCACCTGCAAATGGCGAGGGACAACTGTTAGACACACACTGACTCATAGGGACATCCACAGACAACTATTCCCACTGATTTGGGTCCAGGTGCTCACCTAATAGCCACACCCGGTGCCTCTGGAGTTGCCCTATCACATAAGGGATGTTGCTATTCCGCAGGATGTAAGCGTCATGCACTGAGCCAGGGAATTTGGCATTAACATGGGAGATGTACTGGTCTGCCAAACACACCATCTGCACATTCATCGGATGGTAACTCTTCCGGTTTCTGTACACCTATTCACTCCTGCGGGGGGTACCAAGGCCACATGTGTCCAATCAATGGCACCTATGATGTTGGGGATATGTCCAAGGGCATAGAAGTCACCTTTCACTGTAGGCAAATCCTCCACCTGAGGGAAAATGATGTAGCTCTGCATGTGTTTCAGCAGGGCAGACAACACTCTGGACAACAAGTTGGAAAACATAGGCTGGGACGCCCCTGATGCTATGGCCACTGTTTTTTTAAATGACCCACTTGCTAGGAAATGGAGTACTGACAGCACCTGCACTTGAGGGGGGATTCCTGTGGGATGGTGGATAGCTGACATCAGGTCTGGCTCCAACTGGGCACACAGTTCCTGGATTGTGACACGATCAAGCCTTCAGGTGATGATCACATGTCTTTCCTCCATTGTCGATAGGTGCACCAGCGGTCTGTACACCAGAGGATGCCGCCATCTCCTCACATGCCCCAGCGGACGGTGCATATGGAGGAGAACAGCGAGGAGAGTCAACAAACTCGAAAATATTCATAAATCGAAATTTGCCTGTATGCGTGGATAGGCAAGGTCTAGGTATGTGTGACACAGTAAAAAATAATGCCATGTGGGCCCCTGAAATGGCGGCTGCCTGACCTGTAAAGTGGGACAGGGGGATATGAGGTAACTGCGCTGGCATTGTACACTGTTGCGGTAGGCGGTCGAAGACCGTGACGCAATTCTGCATTGGTTAACCTTGGGCCCTATGAGTCCCAGGAGCCAATGACGATGTACGCCGTCGGTGACGCCGCCGCGGACGTGACCGCCTTTTTCTATCTGTTCAATCACTTAATACCTGATCTTCGACAGGAGAGGACCTACACTGCAAGTGCTGCTGTGACCTCAGTCTGGAAGAGACAATGGCTCGTGTGTGTGGGGAAAGGGCCCCTGGCTTCAGCACGGAGGAGTTGGAGAAACTTATGAATGGGGTACACGCTACTCTACGGTCCTCCAGACAAACAGGTAAGTACACTGGGAGCATGCTGTATGGGCAATGCCTCTGTGGAGTGGGGTGGATGAAAGATAGGGGGGGTGAGAATGAGGCATGCATGAAACAATGGTGAGTGCATGTGCGTCATGGCAAGGGTAGGGATGTGGGCCAATGACTGTGACGGTGCAGTTTGTAATTACTTCTCTTTTCCCCTGTACAATTCCTGTAGGTCAGCGCCCACCAGAAGAAGGACATCTGGTGTGCCATTGCCAAGGAAGTCCATACCTTGGGGGACTACCACAGACGGAGCACCCACTGCTGGAAAAGATGGGAGGACATTCGCCGCTGGAGCAAGAAGACGGCGGAGGCCCAGCTGGGGATGGCCCCCCAACGCGGGAGGGGTGCCCGTCACACCATGACCCCCCTGATGTTCAGGATCCTGGCGGTGGGGTATCCGGACTTGGGTAGGTGCTTGAGGGCATCACAGCAGCCACAAAGGGGTGGGTACACTCTCATTCTGCTGATTCAGCGTGCATTTTAGGTGTCTGGGTGGGGGAGGTGGGCTGTGGGTTCCCCTAGGCCAGGGCGAGTTTGTTAGTTAAGTTCCCTTCTTCAGGAAGGCCCTGTGGCACCCCACCCCACCTGTGTACAGTGCCAACTACACCTAGTCAGGCTCCTGTGACATCCATGTGTGCAGAAATCAGCCATAACCTTGTAAGCTATGTCCCAGGGATTGAATAGTGGAGCCCAAGTGGAGTGCAGAGGGCTTCTGTGTCTGTCGTGTCCGCCAATGGTAGCGGTATTTTATGCACTGAACATGTCTTTCTTCTGTCTCCCCCCCCCCTTTTTGTGGTCTCCCTGTACTTGTGTATATTAGCATCATCAGGCGGAGAAGCAGTAGCACCGGAGCAGGAGGGAGCTGCATCCCACATGGCCCTGGAGGGCGACACTATGGACTCCGAATTCACCAGTGGGACGGAGGGCGAGGGGAGCTCCACGGCAGGGACAGGAGCTGACACCAGCGAGACGGACTCCTCCTCTGATGGGAGCTCCCTTGCGGTGGCGGCCCTATCTGTGCCCCTGCTTCGACAGGTACAGCCGCCACCCCCCCTACCAGCACCGCCCTCCCAGCAGCCCCTCAGCCTTTGCCCCGTGCCCGCTCACCCAGGAGGGTGGGCATTACCTTTGCCCCAGGCACCTCAGGCCCTGCCCTGTCACCCCTGCTGCCCTCAGTGAGGGGGCCATTGACCTCCTCAGGTCCCTCACTGTTGGGCAGTCTACCATTTTTAATGCCATCCAGGGTGTAGAGAGGCAGTTGCAACAAACCAATGCATTCCTGGAGGGCATTCACTCTGGTCAGGCAGCCCTTCAGCGAGCTTTTAAGACTCTGGCCTCAGCACTTATGGCAGCCATTGTCCCTGTCTCTAGCCTCCCCCCTCCAACTTCCTCCACCCAGACCCACACCCCTGTACCTCAGCCTATCCCAAGCATACCATTAGACCAGCATGCACACACCTCAACACACAAGGGAAGCTCTGGCAAACATAAGCACCACACATCCCACAGGCACTCACGCAAACATCACACACATGCAGACACACCAACATCCACTGCCTCCACTGTGTCCCCCTCCTCCTCGTCTCCCTCCTCCCTCCCTGTCTCATCTCCACTCACACCTGCATGCACTACATCCTCAGCCACTACGTCCATCACCAGTACACCCACCACCACACTCCGCTCATGTGCACTCACCAAATCAAATCAAATCATTAACATTTATAAAGCGCGCTACTCACCCGTGCGGGTCTCAAGGCGCTAGGGGAAAGGGGGTGTTACTGCTGCTCGAAAAGCCAGGTTTTTAGGAGTCTCCGGAATGCGGAGTGGTCCTGGGTGGTCCTGAGGCTGGTGGGGAGGGAGTTCCAGGTCTTGGCTGCCAGGAAGGAGAAGGACCTCCCACCCGCCGTGGAGCGGCGGATGCGAGGGACGGCAGCGAGTGCGAGGCCATAGGAATGGAGGAGACGGGTGGGGGCGTAGAAGCTGGGGCGTCGGTTGAGGTATTCCGGTCCCTTGTTGTGGAGGGCTTTGTGTGCGTGGGTGAGAAGTCGGAAGGTGATCCTTTTGCTGACTGGGAGCCAATGCAGGTGTCTCAGGTGTGCGGAGATGTGGCTGTTGCGGGGTACGTCGAGGATGAGGCGGGCCGAGGCGTTTTGAATACGTTGCAGGCGTTTTGGGAGTTTGGCGGTGGTCCCAGCGTAGAGGGTGTTGCCGTAGTCCAGGCGGCTCGTGACGAGGGCGTGGGTCACGTTTTTTCTAGTGTCGGCGGGGATCCAGTGGAAGATCTTGCGGAGCATGCGGAGGGTGAGGAAGCAGGCGGAGGACACGCGCTGACTTGCTTGGTCATGGTGAGAAGAGGGTCCAAGATGAAGCCTAGGTTGCGGGCGTGGTCTGCGGGGGTCGGTGCGGTGCCGAGGGCCGTGGGCCACCAGGAGTCGTCCCAAGCGGATGGGGTGTTGCCGAGGATGAGGACTTCCATTTTGTCAGAGTTCAGCTTTAGGCAGCTGAGCCTCATCCAATCTGCGACGTCCTTCATGCCCTCTTGTAGGTTGGTCTTGGCGCTGGTGGGGTCCTTGGTGAGGGAGAGTATAAGTTGGGTGTCGTCAGCGTAGGAGGTGATGATGATATCGTGCTTGCGTACAATGTCGGCGAGGGGGCTCATGTAGACATTGAAGAGTGTTGTGCTGAGCGATGAGCCTTGAGGTACGCCGCAGATGATCTTGGTGGGGTCTGAGTGAAACGGTGGGAGGTAAACTCTTTGGGAACGGTTTGAGAGGAAGGAGGCGATCCAGTCCAAGGCCTGGCCTTGGATCCCAGTGGAGCGGAGGCGGGTGATTAGGGTGCGGTGACAAACGGTGTCGAAGGCAGCCGAGAGGTCGAGGAGGATGAGGGCGACTGTTTTACCGTTGTCCATCAGGGTTCTGATGTCGTCTGTGACTGAGATGAGGGCGGTTTCAGTGCTGTGGTTGGTTCAGAATCCGGTTTGTGAAGGGTCGAGAGGGTTGCTGTTTTCCAGGAAGGTGGTCAGCTGTTTGTTGACGGTCTTCTCTATTACCTTGGCGGGGAAGGGCAGAAGAGAGATGGGGCGGAAGTTTTTCAGGTCGCTCGGGTCAGCCGTAGGTTTCTTTAGTAGGGCGTTGACTTCGGCGTGTTTCCAGCATTCGGGGAAGGTAGCAGAAGAAAATGAAGAGTTGATGACGGCCTGGAGGTGCGGGGCGATAATGTTGTCGGCTTTATTGAAGATGAAGTGAGGGCAGGGGTCCGATGGGGCGCCGGAGTGGATAGAGTTCATGATGGTTTTGGTTTCTTCAGTGTTGATGTGGGTCCAGTAGTTGAGGGTGATGGCCGGGGGTGCGGGTTCGGTGATGCTTGGTTGGGTCTGGTGTCCGAAGCTGTCGTGGAGGTCGCTGATCTTGCGGTGGAAGAAGGCGGCGAGGGAGTTGCACAAATCTTGTGAGGGCGTGACGGCGTTGGCGTTGGTGTTGGGGTTGGAGAACTCCTTGACGATGCTGAAAAGTTCTCTGCTGTTGTGGCTGTTTTTGTCCAGTCTGTCGGTGAAAAAGTTCCTTTAGGCAGCGCGGATCAGGTAGTGGTGTTCGCGGGTAGCGTTCTTGAGGGCGGTCATGTTGTCAACGGTGTGGTCCTTGCGCCAGGCCTTCTCGAGGGCACAACAAGTTTTCATTGATTCTTTGAGGGTGTCAGAGAACCAGAGAGGTTTTTTGGTGTTGGCCTGTCGATGCGTGCGTTTGAGGGGAGCAAGGTTGTCTGCGCAGTTGGAGATACAGTTCGTGAGGCTGAGGGCTGCGTCGTTGGGGTCGGTGGTGAGGGTGGGTTGGTTGTCGGCGATTGCGGAGAAGAGTTGCTCTTCGGGGATTTTGTTCCACTGTCGACGAGGGATGGGTTGAGTGTGGAGGTGGCGGGTCTCGCGTCTGAATGTGAAGTGGACACAGCTGTGGTCGGTCCAGTGTAGAGCGGAGGTGTGGCTGAAGAAGATGTGTTTGCTGGCGGAGAAGATAGGGTCAATCGTGTGTCCGGCGATGTGGGTGGCGGTGTTCACCAGTTGCTTGAGGCCGAGGTTGGCGAGGTTGTCAAGCAGGGCGGTGGTGTTAAGGTCGTTGTTTTGTTCCAGATGGAAGTTGAGGTCGCCTAGGAGAATGTAGTCCGGCGAGTCAAGGGCGTGCGAGGAGATGAAGTCGGCGATGGCGAGCCAGAGCACGGACAGTCCCCCACCTGTCAAGCATAAAAAGTTGGACAGTGCTCGGCGGGAAAGGGGAAAGAAACCAGCCACCAAAGCCGCTCCCAGGGGTACAGTTGGGAGTGTAGAGACAGCTGCGACACCATCCAAGGGGGGAAAGGGGCACATTAAAACTGGCAAGTCTGGGAAGATCAGCACGGCGAACAAGACCGCCACCAGCCCCGCTGCCCAGGAAGCGACCGCCAGCAGCAGCCCAGCTGCCACAGACAGGGCCGTCAGCAGCCACACTGCCCAGGAAGTGACCGCTAGCAGCCCCGCTGCCACAGACAGGACCGCCAGCACCTGAACCGCTGCCCAGGACACCGCCGCCAGCAGCCCCACAGGGCAGAACAAGACCGCCAGCAGCTGAAACGCTACCCAGGACACCGCCGCCAGCAGCCACGCAGGGCAGAACAAGACTGCCAGCAGCTGAACCGCTGCCCAGGACACCAACGCCACAAGCACCGCTGCCAAGGACACCGCCACAGGCACCGCTGTGCAGGAGACCGCCGCCAGCAGCCCCGCAGGCCAGTCAGCGCAAATTATTCCGACGCTACTGAGTCCACCACGGGCAGGATGAAGCACTCTGGGCACAAGGCCCCCTCCAGAACCAGTGGAGAGATACATCCACTACCTCTGTCCTTGGAAGGATGAAGCACTCTGGGCACAAGGCCCCCTCCAGAACCAGTGGAGAGATACATCCACTACCTCTGTCCTTGGCAGGATGAATCACTCTGGGCACAAGGCCCCCTCCAGAACCAGTGGAGAGATACATCCACTACCTCTGTCCTTGGCAGGATGAAGCACTCTGGGCACAAGGCCCCCTCCAGAACCAGTGGTGACTGTTATCCACTTGATAGATTGTGGCTTTGCACTCCCCAGGTTAAAGCAGTGGGCAAACCACCCACTGGAGAGACTTGAGAGACTCCCCAGGATACATCAATGGGCATGGAGCTCCCTCATGGATCTGGCGTCATGCACTCAACCGGCTGAGGTGCCCACCCCTTCCCTTCCCCCTGAGGTGCCTGTTTTATTTCTATCTGATGCCCCTGCAGTGTTCTCTCCATTTTGATCGGGTATTGAGTGTGGGCCTCGCCCATGCCTTTTGGGCCCAGTGATCCACGGACTATGATGGTGGAATCCCTTGGACTTGTGTTCTTGGTGTATATAATTGTATATGATATAAATGTATCTATTTGTAAATATTTTTGATTCATGTCTTTGAATATAGCACAATTATTCAACCCATTTCCTTTTGTCCTTGCATTCTTCCAGGTGGGGTTGAGGGGTGTAACTGTGATGTATCAACATGTACTTGTGTGTGTGTTGTAGTGGGTGAGGGTGGGGGTGGGGGTTTTGCGTGTTGCGTGTGTGTGTCACTGTTTTTTCCCTCCCCCTCCCCTGTGTCGTAGGTGCAGTACTCACCGTTGTCTTCGCCACTGGTGTTCGTGCTCCTGGTAGAGGAGCAGGAAGATAAAGGCTGGCAGAATTTGGAGCTCCGGTTCCATGGCGTCCTGGTTCCTCGTGGGGTGTGTAGAGGTGAGCGTTTTCCCTTCGAAGTCCTGTTTCTGCCGTGTTTTTGTTCGCGGTGAATCCGCCCCGGAAAAGGTGGCGGATTGGTGGGTTGTAATAGTGTGGGCGGTACATTGTCCTTCGCCTGTCTGATAGCGTTTACCGCCGCGCTGTTTGTTTGTATCGCCGTGGCAGTCAGAGTGTTAAAGTGGCTGTCTATGTTGGCGGTTTCCGCCACGTTCGTAATTCCATTTTTTTTACCGCCGGCCTGTTGGTGGTTTTACCGCCACTTTAACACCGACCACCAGGGTTGTGATGACCACCTATGTCTGGTTATCAGGTGTGATCTCACACCTGCAATCCCCATCATTTTAGAAAATTGACAAATACAAAACAATTGAAAAAGTTAGGTGAGACTCAAAACATGTAAAATCTCCACATGTTGGTTCGGTGTACCCAGATTGATCTCCTAAGTCAAGCTCACACCTATTCTGAATGCCTCCGCCTCTTCCGCAACCTTCCTTTGCATAGTACATCACTTACAGCATGCAAATTCATAGCAGTCATAACAACACTTATAATTTCTCGAATGACATTATTTGTCACAACACAGTGCATGGGGGAGTGGCAAGCTATTGTTGATGTTTTCTGGTAGGCGAGCTGAAGAGTGTGTGCAACAAGGTCCTCTATGGATAATAATTTGAAAGTGTTGGATAAATTGTAAATGAAAGTTAACTTCAGAAGTTTTAAAGTTTGTGTAGTTTAAACTTTATGGGAATAAGGAAATAAGTTTTCCTAATTATAACTAAGCTTTAACCTTTGTGTTTTTCATTGGATTTCAATGTTTTTCAAATCATAGAGTTCTTATATGGAGTGTTGTTCATTATAGTGAAGGAGGGTTTTGTAAAGTCTATTTTGCCTTAGACAGGAGTATTATAGCTTGGAACTGAGTGGAGCAGAGTACAGTGTATTAAAGTGTTGTAAAGTGTAATGGCATGGGTCTCAAATTGTTGAGTCAAGTATCATAGACTGGAGCTGTGAGAAGTACAGTAGAATTGCATGTCGAACAGTAGAGGTGGGTGACGTAGACATTCATAGAGTGGGGTAGAGTGATTTAGGGCCAGATGTAGCAACGTCCGAATTTGCGATTTGGAAATTGTGAGTCGGTGCGACTCGCAATTTCCGAATCGCAAATTCGGATGCAGAACGGTGTCTCAGACACCATCTGCGACCCGCAATGGGGTCGCAAAGACCCACCTCATAAATATTATTGAGGTGGGTCGCATTTTGCGACCCCATAGCGAGTCCCTGCACTCACAGGGATGGTGGCCTGTTGAAGTCAGCAGACCTCCATGTCTGTGACTGCTTTTTCAATAAAGCAGTTTAAAAAAAAAAAATTGCAGCCCGTTTTCCTTAAATGAAAACGAGTTGCAAAATAAAAAAATAACGAAACCATTTGGTTTCATTTTTTCAGTGTAGGCAGTGGTCCATTGGACCACTGCCTGCTCTGAAAAAACCTTTTTGCCCACATTCACAAAGGGGAAGGGGTCCCATGAGGACCCCTTCCCTTTTGCGAATGAGTTACCACCAATGTGACACTGGTGGTAACTGTGAATAGCTTTGTGACCGCTTTTGCGGTCACAAAGCAATTCTGCATTGCGATGCGAGTCGCAAATAGGAAGGGAACTCCCCTTCCTATTTGCGAGTCGCATTCACAATTTGCGGGTCAGTACCGACTCGCAAATTGTGAATGTGCATTGCAGAAGGCTGTTTGCATTGCGCAAACTGCGATTTTCGCAGTTGGCACCATGCAAACGGCTTCCTCCATCTGGCCCTTAGAGTGGAGTACGGTGAAGTAATGTGGAGTATCATCAAGTGGAGTGTTGTAGACTACATTGGAGGAGAGTGTCGTAGAATGGAGTGGAGTGTCATAGAGCAGAGTGGGGTATCATAGGGAGAAGTTGAGTGGCATGTTGTTGAGTGTCATACAGTGTATTACATTGGCAAAGAGTAGATGGGCATAGAGTGAGGTAGGGTGTCATAGAGTGACAGAGAGTGTAGGAAAGTGTTGTAGAGTGAAGTTGCATACAGTGGAGTACAACGTCAGATAGTGCAGATGCGTAGAGAGGAGGATAATATAGTGGGAAAAGAGATGTTTAGTAGAGTGGAGTATAATGAGTGGAGTACACTGAAGTGGGGTAGTGTAGAGGGTATAGTAAGGTGTCATACAATGGAGTAGTGTGCCATAGAGTATAGTGGCAAGGAGTGCAGTAGAGTTCAGTGGTGTGGGATACAGTCAAGGAAAGTGTCTTAACTTGGAGCAGTGTTGTACATTAAGTGCAGTGGGGTGTCGTACAGAATTGGAAAGTGATCTAGACCGCAGAAGAGTAGAGTGGCAGATAGTCCAGTTGATTTTTCTAGAGTGGAGTGGTTGTAGAGTGTGGTATAGTGGATTGGCATACAGTCTTACAGAGTACAATTGCATTGAGTGGAGTGGCGTACAGTGGAGTAGTTGAGTAGAGTGAAGTACTGTGTAGAGTAGATTAAAGTGGGATGCAGTGACATGCAAAGAGTTGCATACAGTATTGTCTAGTGGACCAGAATATGCTAGAGTAGAGTGGTGTAGAATGTTGTACAGTGGCATCCAGTATAATACAGTGTTGTACAGTGGAGTGAAGGGGTATAGACAGTGTCGAAGAGTAGCATACAGTGTAGTAGAGTGTTGTAGATTGAAGTTGCATAAAGCACATTTATGTGTGAAACAGAACAGTTGAGTAGATTATTGTACAGCAGCATATAGTGAGGTAACACTTTGTATAGTAGAGTAGAGTCAAGTGGAGTGGAGAAATGGTGTGAGGTATAAAACACAATAGAGTGTATTTGTGTGCCATAGAGTAGAATGCCATGGAGGTGGAGTGTACTAGCATAGCGTAGGTAAAAAACTGTTATAAGCTGAGGTCGCCCTCTCATACAGTAGAGGCGAGTGCTGGGTCGTATAGAGTTGGAACCTGCCTTAGAATGCAGTAGTGTTGCAGCGTTGTACAAGAGAGTGTACAGGCATATAATGGAGTGCAAAATTGGACAGAGGAGTGTACGGGGATATAGTGGAGTACAGTCGAGTAGAGTGGCATAGAGTGCAGTAGAGTTTTGTAGAGTGGAGCTATATAGAGTGGAGAAGAGTACACTGGAGTGAAGTAGAGTTGAGTAGCATAGACTGGAGTGGCATACAGTGGAGTGGCGTAGAGTATATTAGCATATAGTGCAGTAACGTACGGTGGAGTAGCTTAAAGTGTAATAGCATATAGTTAAGTAGAGTACAGTGGAGTGGTGTACAGTGAAAAGGTTTAGAATGGAGTGCATTGTAGTGTGGGGAACAGTGTAATAGAATAGCATAGAGTGGAGTTTAAGTGGTAACTTTGCATTATAGCATGGTACGTGGAGATGACAGGCCAGTATATAATTGGGTAATGGCTGTTTTTTTTAATGAAAAGACAGCTATATCATTTTTTTACTACAGCTGTGTTAAGTGTTAGGGCCTTAGATATAGCTAAGTAGTAGATACTACCTATTACCATTGTATTAACTTTATTAAAGTGGTAACAGGTAGGGAAACTAATTTATATTGTTCATATAATTTTCAATAACTATACGGCCTTGTACCACAGTAGTTTCACCAAATATAGTGAAATTCCACAAAAGTATGGCAGTGACAGATGTCACTAAGTTTAAATGCCTTATAACTTCAAAAATACTTAATCTACTTAAACCTTAACAACCAAAAAGCATAATTTCTTCCCCTTCTCACCATAATGTATAATGTATAATACTGCCAAATTTCCTGTAGATCCATTCTGTCATTTTTGCTTTATGTTAAATACAATATTCAATGGAAAATGCATTGGTGGAAAAATGTGTTTTGGGACCTCCTCTTATCTTTGCACCCCCTTAACGATTCGCCACAAAAATGTAAGATATCCCACAATATACAAAATGCTACAGGTCTGGAAAGTTTTGCGGTGAATAGTCAAACAGGTAGAAGGTTACTAAGGAGGTAAAATCCGAGGAATTACTATGTTTGGGGATCCTAACTATAAGTACAGAGTGGCAATCAGATTTAATGTGAGTTTGTTCTTTTTTTCTACTGTATTTGTAATATATTTGCTTAGTGGTTGATATAATCATGTGACCATGTCTTACAGTTGTTTATGTAGTTATCCTGAAACTTTTCATATTCAGTCTAGTTTATTTCCTGGGCTTCCTTGCTACTTTTAGTAGGATTTTTCAACACATAAAGCCCAAAGTGAATATAAGCCAATCATTATTGTTATAAAAAATAAGATTATTATTTTTGTCCTAGTAGCCAAGTAACATTTCCTCCAAATAGTAGTTTGTGTGGCTCACTGCTAGGGCATTTTTTTTATTCTGTTGCACAAGGGTGCATAAGAAAGATCGTTTTTGTTTGACTTATTGAGCCATCTTTATTTTGTGAGCTAGAGAGCATGCAAAAAAAAGTATGTGGATTAAGATGTGTTTTTTTAATTATGTATTTGTTTACAGGTTTCCATTAGCATGTGGCTATAAACTGGTCTTCCTGTTATTCATGTAGTAAATCTTAAACTCTACATATGTACGCCAGTTAATTTTTTGGGCTTCTGTGCTCCCTTTAGTGGGACTGTGCTAAAAATGAATGTCAAAGTGAATGAAAGGAAATCATTGTTATTTTTATAAAAATGTAGATTACTATGGGCTTTGGAGGACGGTGTTAATCCGTCCCAAATGTGACGGATATACCACCTACCGTATTACGAGTTGCATAGGATATAATGACTCGTAATACGGTAGGTGGTAAATCCGTCACATTTGGGACGGACTAACACCGTCCTCCAAAGTTGTACTCAGGCCCTATGTTTTTTCCTTGTAGCAAATTATCCTGCCCTCCGAATAGTAGTTTGTGTGGTTCTCTGTTAGGTCAATTCTTCATTCATTTTGTTGCACAGGGGTGCGTAAGAAAGATGGTTTTTGTTTGGCTTCCTGGGCCACTTTTACTTTGTGAGCCAGAAAGCATGCAAAGAAAACCAATGTATATTAAAATGTATTCTATTTGTTATGTTGTAGTTGTAATGTCATAATCATGAACAAGTTTATGATTGTGTGCTATTCACAAAGGGATTTATGATTAGCAGCTTTACATCTGTGCACATAATAAGACCTATCCTTTTATGTGCAGGCTCCACACTCTTAAATATACTACTTGTAAATACCCTTTTGAATATCAAACAATCATAAGCATACACCAAAATATAGGTTTACCTTTGTGAGTAAGGCCCACAGAAGCTAGCATGACTGCTAGCAGTGACTTTAGGACCCTCTGAATGGTGGAGGGAAGGGTCCAAGTTTCTCAAAGGTAGCTATGTGTCTGCACATGTCTGTTGACTGTCTGTTAGGAAATCTTGAGCACACCACCTGGAAAGAGGTGGTGCTCATGTCTCAAATTGAGATGCTGGAGTTACTTCAATGGGTGTTTATGACCACATGGTCCAAGGCACCCAGATGGGAAAAGAGCCTGGAACCTGAAAATTGGCCCAGGCACCTCCTACCAAGAGGAAGGGTGAGGGGCACAGGAAACCCACCCTAGAGATTACCTTGGGTGGAGAGGAGGCTAAGCCTGAGGGCGACACGCAGGATTCCACAGAGGAAGATACTACTGTCCTGGGAGTCCTACCTGTAGTCTCCGAGGGCAAGCTGAAGAAGAAGACCCACTTCAGGCAGAGTTCTTCAAAGCTCAGAAAGAGTGCCCCATCTTTAGGGCCTACAGTGGAAAGCTGTGGTCCCAGCAAATGGAAACATCTCTGGTGACACCAGTTTACCCTATAACATTTAATAAAGGATAGGTTCAGTTTGGAGGCAGCTTGAAAAATACTTCAAAGACTTATTTTAATAGCAAGTCAAAATTCAACATAATGGTTAAGTTGGATTTTAATTTACTGTCCTGTAAGTAAAACATTTAGAATGTTAGCTGACACCTGCTGGCTCCCTGAAGTGAGATATGTATTTCTCCCAGACAGTGGACAAAGGACCTGGGTGTGGAAAGGTGTAAGTCCTCCTGACAGAATGGCTGGCGAGGGGCTGTGTCTCTGCCCTGATAACACTTCAAAGGGCCCAGCCCCTTTCTACACAGGAGAACTGTATACCATACCTGCCCTTGCCTATGTTTCACTTTCTAGGCTGGAGCCAAACCCAGAGGAAAGGGAGGAACTGAATAGAACAAGTTAGACAAAGGGGTTTCCCCCACCCATGGGCTGGCACTAGGCTTAAAAGTGGCAACCCCAGAACCTGACATCAGAGAACTCCTGGACCTGAGAAGATTCTGAAGCATGACTGTCCTACTGCTGTAGAACTGAAGGAAAACTCAACCTGCTTGCCTTGGCATAGGACCCCAGATGCGACTCCAAGGGTCCATTTATTGACATCTTGTTTCATATACAGGGACACAACAAGCTTCCAGAGGTTTTCTGTGCTTACCAGCTGCCCAGCATAGACCAAACCTGACCTGTTCTACTCTGCTGGACTTTCTGGGAGTGAGTTCTTACCATGTCCACAAAATCCTGGACCCTTGGCTGGAGTTAGATGCACTCTCTCCCTCCTTAACCAAAGGTTTCACTGGATACGATAAAGAGCAACAGAGCCCCACAAAGCCACTGTCAGAACCCCTGACCTCCACTCCAGTGTGTACTCATAAGTATGTAAGGGTACAGAGAGTTATCCACTCCAGTGTAGACCCCTCACTGCTCTTACATACATATGTAAGGGCATCAAGGGGTAGGCAGTGAACTCTAGTGCAGTGCATACCCCTTAGTGCCCTTATGTAAGGGCAACAAAGGGTATGCGCTGCACTGTAGTTGTTGATGTTACATTAAGAAAGAAAGCAATTAGACCCATGTCTATGTCTTAGTGAAAACACATTTGGAAGCAGCCAACATCTGTTGTCAGAGTAAAAGAATATAACATCTGTTCTGTTTAATAAGAGAGAAAGGCTTCTTTGAAAAGTGTGTGGCATAGTAAAACATAGCTACAAATGGCAAGATGTTCGACTAGGATGACAGGGAAGAAGAAAACATAAAGTAGTTCCTCTATCACAGCACAATTTTCGGAAGGACAACAATCAAACCAAAGCAATCGGTACTTGGTCCATGCTCCAGCCAAAGAAGAGGGAGTGGGGCTAGCACATGCTGGCCAAATAGAGGGCAACAAATAGGAGTGATAATGAAGCCAACAAATGTTAAGCAATGTGCGATCTGCAAACTCATTGATGTATACAGTAACTATCGCAAGCAAGAATGCTTGAATTGAATGTTCTGTTGCACACAGGACCTACAAATGGGGCCAGTGCTGCCTTCTAGCTCTACCTGTACTAACCACTGAGGCCCTCATTACAACCCTGGCGGTCGGCGGATAAGTGGCGGTCTTACCGCCAACAGGCTGGCGGTAAAAATTTGGGAATTATGACCATGGCGGTTACCACCATGGTCATCCGCCACTTCTCCGATCTGACCGCCAGGGCGGAGACGACCGCTGGGCTGGAGACCTGGGTCTCCAGCCCGGCGGTCGTCATAATACCAACGGCGGTATCATGATCCGGCTGACCGCCATGGATTTCATGGGGTTTGGAACCGCCATGAAATCCATGGCAGTGACACTATCAGTGCCAGGGAATTCCTTCCCTGGCACTGATGGGGGTCTCCCCCACCCCCACCCTGAGTCCTTCACCTACACCCCCACCCCCAGCCACCCCCAAAGGTGGCAGGACCCCCCTCACCACCCCTACCCCCAACATTACATTACACATACACACCCGACATGCACGCAGGCACCCCCAACACACATACCTGCACACACACCAACATACATGCCAACTGCCAAACACACAGTCACACGCACACACCCAAATTCAGACATACACGCACACATCCATACAGACATCCATACAGACAGACATGCACTCATTTCCAAACATACAACACCCCCGCATGCATACACGCACTCACACACCCCCTCTACATACACACACCCCCATGCACGCACACAACACACAACACCTCCCCACCCCCTTCCCCTAACGGACGATCAACTTACCTGGTCCGTTGATACTCCGGGAGGGGACGGGATCCATGGGGGCTGCTCCGCCGCCACCACACCGTCAACAGAACACCGCCACGCCGAATTACAGAACGTGATTCGGTGGGCAGTGTTCTGTTGACGTGGCGGTGGAGGTGGAGCAACCTCCACTTCCCTGCCGACCGCCAGTATGGCTGCTGGCGGCTCTCCATCCGGAAAAGGACGGAGGGCTGCCAGCAGTCATAATACGCCGAGCAGAAAACCACCACCACTGGTGGTCTTCAGCACGGCGGTCCCTCAGCGGTCTTGTCAAAAGACCGCCGAGGTCGAAATGACCCCCATATGTCTTCAGCAGTCTCTCTCCTGCTCTCGCCATACCCTTCTTCCACAGTCTGTAATGGTTTAATTTCCAAGACACCGCCCTGCCGGCAGCCTTCATACAGAAGTAAATGCCATTGGAGCCCACTGTCCACAATTATAGGAACTTCAGCAGGTGACCTCTATGCAGTAGCCATCCAGGAGTCAAATGGCACAGCAGGGAACAGGAGCTCAAGCTGGAACAGAGTGCCTCTATTATGATTGCTGCTTCGCATTGAGCTGCATTTCAGCCAAGCCCTCAGGAGCAAAAAAATTCAATGCAGAATTATGGGATTAGTGGGTCTATGGTATTTGTGATTGCCAAAGGCCTTGCTGACTGACCGAGGTCTTTTAAATTACAGAACCTTCAACCCTATTTTCCTCTTAATACAATTCCTGAACACTAAAAAGTTAGAGCGCACTACTACTTCGGTTATGAACAGATCTATATAGCATTTATCATGATGTGGAACACTTCTATAATATAGACCATAACTAATCACCAAGGACTCGAAAAAGGGGCAAGGAAATTACATCAGAGGTGGGGACTACTCTAGTCTACTTAAGCTGCAGCAAATCTTTTTTCAGCCATTGTCATAAATTTAACTAGACCCCACTTCGACCCCGGTCACAGAATTCATAGACTGCTTACACTGTTTGAATTTATACAATGTGAAGAGACTCGTCCATGCAAATTAGTGAGTCTGGGTCAAAAGTAGATCACATGCGGCTCTGTTGCACCATCTATATGGCATAAACAAACGCTGTCTTCTTTAAGAAACTTAAGCCTTAAACCTACTGTATCAAAAATTACGAATTGGTGCTTTATTGATATCTGACAGCTTCAGTGTGAGGTTGGGCACAATGTGGAATACAAGTAGCATTGTGGCATTGTGGCAGCAGCTCTGAATATCTGACAGCTTATCCTGTCACATCTTTCCCACCATGAACAATATAACTTTATTGCTTTTCTCTGGTAGAAATGAAAACAAGGCATAATTACATGCAATTACATAAAATGAAACATAGTAAGTAGCAAATAAACATTCAATCAAAATCAACCACATACCTTACAAATGCATAAGGAACACAGCTACAATCCCTAGTAACAGAAACTAAAAACAATTAGTCGGGCCAGCTGTGATAAGACAAACCAAAATGTACAATGGAAGTGCTCGTTAAATTCCTGAATCATACAATTCAACAGTATCTACTACAACTGTGATATTGCCACCTAACACATTATTCTTCAAACAGTTTTTGAGTCTATCAAATGAAAGATATGGTGACAAGGTGACCATTTTAATTTATATTTAATATGGGTGATGTATGAGAGCCTATTACAGACATTTTGCAGAGAGAAGATGTGTTTATGTGTCATGCTACATCCATAAACAAAGTTTCTTTTAGAACAAAACAAGACCTCACAAATGAGAAATGGGAGTATGTGACAAAGTCTTTGCAGTACTATTAGTGAGCTGCTGCAGTGTTACAATATTGAAAAGACACACCACTATCTCTGAATATTAGAAGTAACAACTTTAGAATTTGGACGAGTATGTCTGTGCATCAGTGACCTGGCCAAAGAGGGTGTGAAAGATGAAATTGGATCATAAATTCAAAGCTGTTCCAAACGGGGGCCCCTAAAATATGTTGGGCCCCGGGACCCCAAAATCCTTACGATGTCTCTGTGTATAATTGTATATTTCATGTAACGAAGTCCAACGTCTGGAGTTAGAGGATCAGTATAATATATATATTCTGGATATATGATGTACATCCATGTAATTGTATGATATTGTGAGAAATTATTCAACAGCGTCAGAAAAATTAATTTCTGATATCTTTGATTACACATTTTGTAGCACAAATTGTGATGGAGGTGTTATCCCAACACTAGCATTGGAAATCTGATGATGTAATTTAAAGTATGAGGGATGGTCTGCCTAGGTGCCAGATCAGCAGAGGCCATCACCGGAAAGTTTTTCAGCCATAGACTGCCTGACATACTTATAGATGCCTGCCAGGCCCCTCATTCATGAATAAGAATGTTAGGAGGGGTTATTACTGCTTCTGGCTTCATACCATGGTTTTGATAGGTTGTAGCCTACCAGACAGAGCAGCTGTCTTGTTTGTTAAAGACATCATGTGGACTTTCAGAAAGTTGACCTTGGAATGTATTCTGTCCATTGATTACACGTTGTGGTTTTTAACTCACATTTTCTGGCTTCCTATTTGGAAACTTTACATGCTTTGGGATCTCTAGGTTCAGTTTGTCCCTTTTTGTTGCCTAAACCATTTTTACTGTATTCTTCTACAAACTTTCTTTCGGTAAACATGCCTATAAATGTTGTTCTTATCTTGTCACATTTGCTGTGCATTCAAAGACCAAGATCAAATGTCAGGAGCCATCTTCTGAGGGCTCTTGTTTACTTTTCTTTCTCTGACTTCAAAATAAGAGGATTTATGTGACAATCTAGCTGGATACTAGGGGTAGGAACGAGGTGTTTCCTGGCACACCACAACATTGAAATGAACTAAGTATTTCAGAATGTATCAGAATTAGGAACACAAATGAAGCACATTTGTTGCTGTTTCTGAAGTGTGTTGGAAACATATACTTTAATATGATCAAAACAAATCATTACACTAGGTGATGCAACTTCCACACATTTTCACTAATGCACTGTATAGTTTTACACCACTCTATGCCACTACACTCTGCACCACTCCACTTTACGTCACTGAACTCTATGTCACTATAAGCTATTCCTCTCTACCCTACCTTGTACCAGTCTTCTCTATGCCAATGCACTCTTCATCCCTCTATACCACTGAACTCTTCGCCATTGAACTCTGCACCACTTCAGTCTGGGCCAGACCAATCTACTTTGCACAACTCCACTCTATGTCACTATACTTTATGTCATTCTGCAACACTGCACTCAATGCCAATGCACTGTATGCCAGTCTAATCTACGCTACACCACTTTACACTCTATTCCTCTATACACAACAGGAATCTACCCTGCACCACTCCACTTTAGGCCGCTTCACCCTACTCTGAAACAATCTACTCAATGCCACTATACTCTACGCGACTCTACTCCATCTGTGCCGTTCCACTCTAGGTCACTGCACTCTATGCAATTTTACTCTTAGCCACAGCACTCTACACCAATGCACTCTACACACTGCATTCTATGTTACTGCACTTAATGCCACTTCAATCTACTCTGCATCACTGTACTCCACATCACTACTCTTTATGCCACTATACTCCACTCTACACCACTGGACTCTACACCACTCCAGTCTAGGCCACAGCAATCTACTTTGCACAACTCCACTCTATGTCACTATACTTGTTGCAAGACTGCACTCTACACCACTGCACTCTATTCTAATACATGCTACGCCAGTGCACATTACTCTGTAACACTCAACTCTATGCTCCTGCACTCTACACCAATGCACTGTACGCCACTCTAATCTACTCTGCACCACTGCACTCTATTCCACTGCAATTTACACCACTTTGCCCTATGCCAATACACTCCATGCCACTCTACACCACTTCACTGACTCTGAAACAATATTCTCTATGTCACTGCACTCTACGTCACTCTACTCCATTCTGTGCAACTCCATTCTATGCCACTCTACTCTTAACCACTGCACTCTGCACCTATTCACCCTACACAACAGCACTCTGTGCCACTGCACTCTACTCTGCATCACTTTACCCTGTGCCACTGTTCTCTACGCCACTGTACTCCACTCTACACCACTGCAGTCTGACACTTTACTCTGCAGTGCTGCACTCTTACTGTGCTCTGCACCACTCTATGCTACTCTACTCTGCCCCACTCTACACAACTGCACTCTATGCCACTCGATTCTACTCTGCACTCTACACCACTGCACTCTATGCCACTCAGCTCTACTCTGCACTACGGCTCTCTGAATCACTGAACTCTATGCCACACCACTCTGCACCACTCTATGCCACTCTACTCTGCACCACTCTACTCTGCACCACTCCACTCTGCATCACTGTACTCTACTATGCATCACCCTAATCCACACCCCTGCATTCTACAACACTGCATTGTATGCCATTGAATTCAGTGCCACTGCACTCTTTGCCACTATGCTCCATGCCACCATACTCTGCAACACTCTATGCCAGTGCACTCTACACTAGTCCAATCTACTCTACTCTGCTCCAGTGTATGCCAGTCCAATACACTACACTATCTGCCACTCCACTCTACAACACTCTACTCCCCTCTTCGCTAATCCACTCTACAACACTCCACACAAGTCTCCTCTATGACACTAACTTTTAAGCATGCTTAACAGTAGCCACACTAGTGTACAACATGACTAAAATACATTGGGGCAGCCAGTAGCTCCTTCATATCCGTGACCTATTGACTGTGCCAATGCTTGTCGGTAAATGATCTTTTTGATTCTGGAATGCAGGCCTCTTATTTCCTTTGAATGTGTCTGTTGTTGCCTTCGCTCGCAACGGTGAATTGGATATCCATCTCTCATTCTAAACTTTAAATCCATTTACTAGAAGCGGGTGTTCGTTGTTCAAAGGTATGATTCATTAAACCTGAATTGTACCTCACAATTTTTTTTTTTTTAAAACACATGATTACAAATTGTTCTGCAGAACAATACTGTATACTCCGCTATTTAAACAAGTTCTAAGGTCTATGGCTTGTGTAGTGCAACAGATGCCCAGGGCAGTCCTGGATTAGGCAAACGAGCAAGACAAGTGCAGAGAGACATCTAAACATGTTTTAAAGTCTTCCAGAACTTTAGCTAGCGAGCATTAGAACCAATCACAAGCGGAAGAGTAATTCAATGTGAGGCTGTCCTAAAAGCAAAGGTACAGCCACCTCGCTGCAATCTTTTGTGAATGTGGCAGTGGAGTAACTTTTTGATTTCCGAGATTTGTGACCCTGGCGAAATTACTGTGGGCTAATATCAACAGCTACTGTGAGTATGCTCCTGTTTCTATTGTTTAGCCATTCCCAGCCAATAGAATACATACCCAGCACAGGGTGTGCCACATCTTTATTCATCATATGGAGAGAGATGATCAGAGAGACAAATAAGTAGCTTGATGCAGGCTTTATCTACCCCATGCACCATCAGCTGACAACACCTTCGTTGGTGGGAGCTGTATGTGTGAGCTACATGGATTAGGTCAGACACATAGATTATTTGGGTCCTCTTTTACACACCAATTGGCAACATTATTACACTTGAAGCATCATTTGCTCTCCAGCATATCTTTTCTGGAGTTCATGTTCTACTTTACACCTTCACTGTCAGTACTCATCACACACAATGGTGGAATCAAGTCAAGCAGAATGAAGGATACCTTGCTACTTAGACAGCACATTTTACCAGACCCTAAGAAGGATTGGAAAACCCTTCCGTACGGGATCTTGTGCGAGGTTTTCATCATCCACTGGGTCTAACCTTTTGTTCTCTGGTCTGTAACCTCTTTCGGGGCAAATAGCATGATATAATCTATAAAATCATACAGAATGAAGGGCCAGATGTATGAAAGCATTTTGCATTCGCAAACAGTGCGAATGCCAGTTTGTGAATGCAAAATGCCATTTCAGAATGTATGAAATACATTCTGAACGCAATTTTAAGAAATCGCTAAAATAGCGGATTCCTTAAAATTAAAATTGCGACCCTTTTTAGAGAGTCGCAAATTGTGACTCTCTAAATTAGAAATCGCAAATAAGGATTCCTTATTTGCGATTCCTTAGCACATGTATGAAGCAATTCCTAAATGCGATTTGGGCATTTAGGAATCGCTAATTACCACCAAGTTGAAGTTGATGGTAACCAGGTGTAAAATTTAAAAATGCATTTAAAATGCATTTTTAAATTGTACATGTAAAGCACACATGCCCTTTTGGCATGTGAGCAACTTAAATGTCCCCCCATTTATTTTGGGGGTGCAGCAGAGGGGGCCTTAGGCCCCCAGCATCCTAGGATTTTGCATTTCCAAAATTGCGATTTCTGGTCCAGAAATTGCAATTTTGGAAATGCAAAAATTTTGCAGATATGGGCCAACAGGTCCAGAGGTGCGAATGGGGCCGGTATTGCAATTTTTAAGAAATCGCTATTACCAATTCGCAAATGTGATACATGGCACTTTGCGAGTCGGAAATATCGATTTCTTAAAAACCGCTATTTCCGAATCGCAAAAGGCCTTGATGATGCATCTGGCCCGAAATCACTTAATTGTTTTCAGCCACTTGTACAACTCTGAATGTGATGATAAAATGCAAGCACTGTCGACAGTGGATGATGTTGAAAGCTGAACAGTAACTTATTTGGGAAATCGAAGGTGCATGTGTTGTGCTGATCAGAGAGAGTGCGCACACAGAGGTCAGAAGCAGCTTTGCTGAGATCACACCAGGAAACTTCGGCAGCCGTCCCCGCTTGTAAGAAGGAAGTTGCAGAAGCCTTGCCACTGGGCTAAATGCTAGAGATCTTTTAAAGAGGTCAGCAGACTAGATTTTGCAGAAAACCGTGGGGATTATTTATAAGTGGCCTGCACTGCCGATGCATCACTTTTTGTGACGCACCGGTTGGGCAGGCTGTTGACCCATATCTATAAGGCCAAGAAAAATCACTTTGCAATTCTTTTCATGGCCTTGTATATATGGAGTAAGGCAAGGCAGCGCAAGTCGCTGCATTGCCTTACTTCATGAAAGGAAGGCATTTCCTACGCAACATCTATGGATTTTGACGCATTCCCAGATTAACAAGGTTTTGTACACTTGGGAATGTGTCAAAAGCCTTCGCCATTCCTGCCCTTTTGTTTTGACGCAGAGCAGCACAGCAAAAAGGCTTACAGTGCTGCCCTGACTCTAAATGTTGTAAATGAGCCCCCTGTTTTTTAATGGCCTGGGGGATGTATAATATGTGAGAAACCTTTCTAAGCAGGGATGGCCCCTCTACATGGGTGGAGGAGCATTGCCCCCCCCAAAAATTGCCCCCCATAACAGAAAAATAAAATGGTAATAAACTTTGTTGCGACAGCAGGCCAGACATGCGCACTTTAAACATCTCTAACCTGTCTCTCTTAAGACAGCTGGGTTAGAGAAGGCACAGGCCTGTAGCGTTCTTGTGAGCGCTGAGAGAGAGTGCTCCCACCAATCCTGAGGCTGGTTTCATGCTGGTTACCACCATGAAACCAGCATCAGGATTGGCTGTTGCAGTTTCCTGGTTCCCGTGATGTCACACGTTGGAGCTAGGAGAGATGCCGCAACGCAAGGAGAGAAGATCTTCTACAGGTAGGTGCCTTATTTTAATTGTATTTTTATTTGTAAATATGAGCCAGCTGCCATTGTTTCTAAGACACCTTACAAAGAGTTCTGAGTTCTGGAACTTTTGTTTAACCTTCCTTTCAGAAATTCTGTATGTTCCTTTAAGCTTCATTCCAGAAAATGATGTTCTCTTCCTTTTGAAAACGTCCTTGTTTCATCTTCTTCCTAAAATACTTCAGAACTGCTTCTCCTTGCATTGCAGTCATATCCATGAGCCTCGTCACCTTCTTCCTGAATCCTAGTGTTCGTCTGTAGAGAGAGATTTGTCAGCTGCTACTCTTCAGCAGTTCCAGTTCCCTCCTCCTGATCCAGCAGGTTTTTGCCAGTGCATTTTACTTGTAACCGGGACTCCTCCTCGCAGGTGCTGCATACCTCCATATTCTTTTTCAGTGTGGAGCAAGGTCTCTCCTCTCACACAAGGCAACGTCTTGCGACCAGCACTTGACGGTATCACTAATGAGTCAATATCAGCACTTACCAAAATGTCCTGTCTTAACGTGTGATGTTCACAGTGTTACTGATAAGAAGTTTGGCTATAAACAAGGCACAGTACGTGGAGTTTGCTGTGATATCATCAGGTCGCTGGCAAACAAGTCTCAATAGGAAGACGTAAGGATAAAAGGTAACTTTCTGGGTTTATTGGTACGAGCAGTCCATTGCACACATATAGACTCTGCCATATAGCACCCTTGTGACTCGATAGGTGGGACATCATAATTACTGACATATCTTCATATTGACAAAGGATGTGCATAATCATTTATGGGAAATTACCTCTGCAAATTCGAAGGGAAATCGGGTAACCACATTAAGAGTTGTTGAACAGAGTAAACTTAAGAGTAGTTACTTAAAAATTAACTCAGCTATTCAAGACTGCAAATCTGCAACATTCTCTAAGCAGAAAGCATTGTAAGTGGTACAAGCTGTTTGCCTGCACATTTCCACTAAGCTTATCCTTTCCTGATTGTGAAGGAGAAGACAGTTGCAGGGCAAAGGTAAGATGGTTTAAGTGTCTTCTAGAGAACTCAGAGGAGAAGTCACCAAGCGGGCAGAGGTTGCACCATGACGCCTATGTTGCTCCCACTGCTGCCATCAGTTCGTTGGCTATTTCTACTTATCCCGTGGGTCACTGGAAACAAGGTACTTTGTTATCATTGAATTGAAAGGCAACTAGTCCCTTAGGAAGTCAATGCAGTTATTGAGTGTAAATCAAATCTACTGAAATGTTGATGCTGAGAATTGCATAAGCTTTGGGATGTACATTTGAATTAAATATTTACAGACATTTACACAGCAAATGGCTGTTGTGCAATTCTTATCTTCTTAATTCTGTTCATTATAATATCATGGGTACTATGATTGCATGGAATGCATTATTAGAATATGACATGAAGCGCAACCTGCTGGCTGTCTGGTTGCCATTTTGTGATTAGGACAATATGCCATGCAATACTTATTGCATGGGATATTACATCTTCTGGTGTGTAAAGTGTGTGATATCTACCTCATGCAAAATTGACCTTATAACATAAATACTCCATGTGCTAAATAGTGTGCAATCACCTGATTGTTGGATCATTAAAAACAGTGTGATTTAACACTGAAAAATACCTACATCCAGGTGGGTGCATTGTGGAAAGATGGTGGATTGATGCCCTCGCTGGGATCAACTTTCCCCTGGTATCCCCATAATCGCGTTCTCACCTCAAAGTATCTGCCTGGTGAAACCTGGTGAAACTGCTGCTGTATTGGCTTTGCTTTGGGCTAAACCAGATACTGCCATTTCGTTATGGATCTGCAGCAATAAAGAAAAAAAAGACCTAGTGTTCATGTTTGGCTATACCTGGTCTATTCTTGGGGAATAACAGTACTGGCTGAGTCCACCAAGTACTATGGCGCTGGTGCATTCAAGCAGTTTCACTAAAGAGGGCACGGAACGCTCAGTATTGCACAGACCCAGCCTGAGATGAAACGGCACACTACAACGGAAGATAGACCACGCACACAACAGCTGGATGGAACAGATCGCAAAGCAGATAATTAAGACTCAGGGGTGGGGCCACCCACTCTCAAATCGTTAGGATCATCTGACCAGGGGATTCTTCCATGGAGGGGGAAAAGTTTTCCCTGACAAGTGTGTTAATGGTGGTGGTTCCAGCCATGAGAATAGCAAGGCTTCCTTCTACTGTCTCGCCGCCCTCACTTAATGTAGCAGCACCTACGTGGAGCAACAGTGTAACAGAAACAAACAGGGAATCCCCTCTCCAACATTGTGGCAGTTCTTCATTTTCGCATGACTCTTCAGCCTCAACGCCTAAGGAACCGGAGTAGCTGCTACTGTAATACCTCAATGTTCAGAAGGCAGCACTGTAAGTACTCTGAATTCCACCAGTCTATCCACTGGTGGTGACTTGGGGGGTGGGCTCTTGCCAGCAGACCAGGTTGAGACTGGGGGCAAGTTGAACCTCGTATCTGCTGGTGATGTTGCGATAATGACACACACTTATGATTCTACTCTGGCCATGACTCATGCTGATTGCAATCGGTCTTCACCCACAAGTTCAAGTACTCCCCCTACTGAAACAGACAGTATTACAGATGTTGGCCTGATCGGGGTTGCAGTTCAAGAAACTTCCCAGATATCGGGGGAGCAGAGAAACAGCAGCTCTCAAGCAGACAGAGTGGCAGTCAGAATAGTATGAAGAGCCCAAGTTCAGGTTCAAACTTAAGCAAAATAAACCCCTCACCCCCAGGCTTTGCAGTCTGAGAAACATCCCCTCAAAAGCAAAGTTCATGGCAGTCTGCTGCAGAGTTAGACGATATCTAAAGTTGGAGTAAGTTCTGCAGTGCCATGTCCATCAGTTACCAGTGTGGAGTCTCAGTCAATCCATAAAGGGGGGGGGCACAGCAAACAGTTCTAGCCCTCACCTGTTTAGGTACAAGTTTTCTCTCTGACGGTGATTCTAAATATTTAGGGGTGGCCCATGGTGTTAGCGACTCCGCGTCAGGGATATCGGAAGGTATTCCAGGCTTGAATGATTTTCAGTAGCCTACCCTCTGTGCAATTCTGCAGCTATTACAATCACAGCTGGCAGAGGCACAGCAACACTGCACCCAAGTCAGAGCTGACAATTTAGCTATCCAACAGTCCATAGCAAAGGTCAGTAGCAAGGTATACACATTGACCACAAAAGTTGCAGCGCTGCAGCAGCAGGTTGCAGCTGAAGTGGAGGTGGGAACCGCTGCAGTTAAATCAATCGAGCTCCATTATAGATACTTGGCTTTAGTAAGCCAAAGATTGAGGACTTAGGAAACCGCCAAAGGCAGAACAACTTACGTATGTTTGGAATACCAGAAGGCATGGAGGGTGGAGAACCTCATCAGTATATAGTACAGCTATTTGAGAAGGCTCTTGCCAACCTTTTGGATTGGGACATGGACTCGCAGATGCAACTGGTGCATTGTTTGCTTCTAAAGAAAGTCAGAAATAAACCTCTGTCACACTCACGCTTGACACACCCCGGTCCCATTTTAGTATTTATTGGTAGTTTTCTGTTGAGACAGGTGATTGCAATGAAGGCTCAGCTAGCAGCACCAGTGGACCTGGGGGACTTGTCAATCTTTGTCCGTCCTGACTTCTGTAAAGCAACAATGGACAAATGATGGAGAATACGCCAGCTGTTCGAACCATTAAAAGCATTTGGGGCACAGGTCTTTTTATAGCATGAATTAAAATTATCTAGAATGGGAAGACTCAGGTGTACTTCTCAGAACAAGATGCTGCACTGGTTCTCAGCAATCTCAAAGAAGCAGCAATGTGATTGTATGATTTCTGTTCTTCGAAGTGTTTGAATTAGAAGTAATGGCAGAAACTGATCAGGCTTAAGAGCATTATCTTTGTCAAGCTCAGGTTGAGGTTTGGGATTACGTTGGCACATATGCTTTCTGCTCACATAATTTCTCTCTGTCTTTTGTTTGCTTACTTTTTGATTTTTTAGATCAATATAAACTTGGGGTATATTAGATTTGGCCTGTCAGTTTGGGAAGGTCAGAGGGCACTCAGGAGAATACGGGGGAAGCAGTCTCCATGTTCATCAACAGCATGAGGGTGAAGACGATTCCCCTTGCCAGGAACAGGGGTGTGGTTGGGCAGCAGGGGGTTAGGTGATAGGAGGGGAGTGGATCACTTGAATAAAGTCTTTGCATTTGATTAAAGTCTTTGCATTTGGTAGGTGGTGGGAGAAAGGAAAATATTCAGATAAATCAGTCAAAATGCAATAAGAAATGTTTGGCGGTGTACATGTGCACATGTGCATAATGCAGTCGCATCTGGGAGGGTCCAACTGAGGTTGGGTGGGGGATCAGGGAAATATTTAGAACAGGGTGGGGTAGTTTTTAGGACAGGGTTGGTTTAGGGTTTAGGGCGGGGCGAGTGGGTCGAGGGGGTTTGTATCACACAACCGTGCATGGCGTTACCAAATATATCTTTACTAAGCATGCTTTTACAATGAAATTTATATCATTTGTGGTTAAGATGCGATTGTGTTCCGACCGTGTTGTTAAGCCATGCGTGGTTCTGCCATCCGTGGTTCTGTCATATAACCATAAGCCGTATGTAGCCTTTTCAGCAGGATGCTGTGTAATTAAAAGATGGCCATCTACTGGTAGTGAAAAACTCCTAAGTTAATGTGTCATTACTACCACTCCCATAGGATAACACTAGAGATCCCTTATTACATATAATAGGCTGTAATTTCCAATTGGGCGCGGGTATGTATGTAATTTTGGGTTTCTACGTCATTTTGGTATCTACAAATTTATAACAATGAACCCTCTTTCATGGTAAAACTGGATTTTTCATTACTATTTTGAAAAAGTCATTTTTAGAAAATTAAATACAAATAGAAGAATGTGATGGGGGAAAGCTTGAATTAATTTCAGCCACTGGTAATCTTTCGGGCCATATCCCAATCCATTGTTTTTACCCACCATGCCATCTCAGTTTGGACCCAGCCATATGCAAATCAGTCTTCTCTGAACTGGAGCCCAGCAATCCAGGACCAGCTTCACCCTTGTTTTGGGCTCTTCAGGCAGGTATGGCTTGGTTTCAGTGGCACAGTGAGCTTGGGACCCCCGTTTGGGCATACCCAGTGCATATATGGATTCAAATACAAAAACAACAAGATAATCAATGGAATGTTTGAATGAATCTCAGTCACTGGCATCTGCTCAGGCCATGCAATGTAATCCACAGTTTTTGTCCACCATGCCACCTTCGTTTGGACTCAGACGGTCCTGGGTTGCTTGTGTTACAGTTCAGGGAGGTTGACAGTTCTGGCTTGACTACTCCCATGAGGAACAGGGTCAAGACTGATTTGCATACTCTGAGTCCAAAGTGAGATGGCATTGTTGACAATAAATAATGGATTGAGATACAACCGGAGCAACTGGCAGTGTTGTAGATTAATTTAAGCATTCCATCCATCAGCTTGTTTTTGTATTTGACACCCTTAATGTGCTGGGTTTGCCCAGACAGGGGTCCTTAAGTGCCAGTGGAACAAAGCTACACCCAGCTGAAGAGCACCAATAAGGGTGAAACTGGCCCTAGGTTGCTTGTGTTCTGGTTCAGAGAGGACCTGGCTTGGCAGTTTGGGCCAGAGTGTTCCCATCTGAGGCAAGGTCAAGACTGATTTGCATATGAATGGATCAAAAACTGAGATTGCATGGTGGGTAAGAAACAATGGACTGGGATACAGCCCAAGCTGATGCCAGTGGCTGAGATCAGTTCAAACATTGCATCCACCACCTTTCTTTTTCGCATTTGACTCCCTTGGTGCACCGGGTATGCCCAAACATGGGTCCCAGGCTCAGTTACAATGGAACCAAGCTATACCTGGTTGAAAAGCCCTAATAAGGGTGAAGCCAGCCCTGGGTTGCTTGTGTTCTGACTCAGGGAGGACCTGGCTTAGGAGTTTGGGCTGGACTGTTCCGATTAGGAACAGGATCAAGACTGATTTGCATATGGATGGGTCCAAAATGAAGTGGCATGGTGGATGAGAAACGATGGATTGGGATGCAGCCAAAGTGACTGCAAGCGACTGAGATTAATTCAAGCAATCCATCAACTGCTTTTTTTTTTCATTTGACACCCCTAGTGTACAAGGTATGCCCAGACGTGGGTCACAGAATCACTGTGACAATGGAACCCAGCTATACCTAGTTGAAGAGCCCTTTTAAGCGTGAAACCAGCCCTGGGTTGCTTGTGTTCCAATTCAGGGAGAACCTGGCGTTGCAGTTTGGGCTGGACTGTTCCCATGAAGAGCAGCGTCAAGACGGATTTGCATATGGCTTGGTCCAAACTGAGGTGGCATGGTGGGGAAAAATTGTTGATGGATTGGGATACTATTCTGTGCGATTGCCAGTGGCTGACATTAAAGAATTCCATCCCTCACTTTGTTTTTTACTTTGCTAAATTTGGCATTTATCTGTCTTTAGCATTTGTGCCTGCAGCCTGTCTTGGGTCACATGACTGGGTGTAACTGACAGGCTTTGTGAAGTCATCCTAGACAGTCACACAATAGAGGAATTACATGTGCCCTAATCAGACATCTGCTGGCCAGTTGTGGGGCAGAACAGAGCACAGTTCCACTTGCAACTGAATAGGGGGTGCTCTGCCTACATAAAAATGATGTAACACCTACTCTTTGTCACTGCAGCCAAATTAGAGCCAGGGCAGGGACTTCAAAGAACCTTCCTGTAGGCTTCTCCCTGCTTCCAGAGCAAGGGCACCAGGGTATAAAAATAGGACCTACAGATCCACTCTACACTTTACGTCTTGACCTGTGGAAGGACTTTCAAAAGACTGCCTGCTGCTGTGCTTTGCTGCGCACTTTGCAAAACTTCTGTGCTATACCTGGAAGAACTGCTTTGCTGCCTGAAGCCCACCTTGAACCCCCAGAGTCCAACCTTGCTGTTAAGCTCTGAATCTTCATCTGAACTCAGGACTACCAGAGTGACTCCAAGGGCTGGTTTGCTGGCCTCCTGTTCAGAGCACCTGGACCCAGCCTGAGTAAGTCTGGAACCCCCAGACGTGTCCCACAAGTCCTGGACCCTTGCGTGTGGAGCTAAATCCCAAAACTTCTGACTTAATACATTTTGGGCCACAAAATAAATATTTATAGAACCATGAAGAGACTGGGACCAACCTGCTCACTTATCCAACCCAGATGCATCACCAGTCAGATTGACTTTGCTGCTTTTCCCACTACGTTCTTCTCTGCATCAACAAATCATTTTCAGGGGTCCTTTGCCAAAAAGGGTATCCAGCTTTGTGGAAACTGTCTCTTGCTGTAGCCCTCTACTGCGTTCCCCTGGAGACTTTGGACTTCCATTTCAGAGACTGAGGGGCATATTTAAGAGCCCCTAGCACCTCCTTGCACTACATTAGCGCCATTTGTTTACGCCAGTGTGGCCCAACGAAAATAAAATTGTTGCGCCAAAGTTACAAAGTGGCACAGTGCATGCATTGCGCCACTTTGTAACCCCTTGCACCACATTATGCCTGCGCCAGGCATAATGTAAGCAAAGGGGTATTCTCCCTCTGGGGGTGCCGAAAAAATGATGCAAAGAAAACTAAGAGATTTGTTTGCGTCTTTTTTTCAGCATTTTTAATGCCTACTGATTAGAGCATGTGTTGAAAGGGGGCACACCATTGTTCACAATGGGCCTCTATGTTCTGACGCTATTTCTTCCTACTGTGCACCATGGTGCACTGTATTTTAAATATTTAAATATGACCAAAACAAGGTGGCAGCAGGGGGCCACAAGGGTCTGCAAGAAAAGTGGCACTACATGTAACGTAGCGCCACTTTTCATAATTCTGGCGCTAAGTCTGACCGTAGAAAAGCTTCAACCCAAGTCTCTTCAATGACAACCTTCCCTCCTCTGACAGCTATTTCAGCCTTTCCCCGCTGATCTTTACCTTCTCAGAACATTTTTTTTCTCAGAAACTTTTAATTCCAAAGGTAAGTGCTGACTGGGTCCAATCCACTTCTTGTATCCGACTGCGCTCCATTGTGGACAGCTATATGTGTTTTTTTAATTTGACTGGGTATCCCACAACTAGATGTATGTGCTTAGTGCTTTGATCTTTTATTTGCTAGTTTTCACTAAAAACTTAAAAAATGTATAATTCTGGTTCTACTGCATGGTTTTTTGTTGTTTCCGTATCAAATGTATTGGAATTCTGTCTATGGGGTACATTGAGGGATCTTTGAAGGAGCTTACAGGCAATCAGCGACTGTCAGCTCCATTGCTAACTGGCCAGGGCAACTATTAATGGCACTTTTGAGACTTGGGGGTCTGGGAACATGGCCACACATGCTGCTGCATCATTGGCTGGGTGCAGGGTTAAAGCCCAGGTCTCCACGGTGGCCCACCTTGAAGCCGATGCTGCCTCCGGAAGTGGGCTGGGCCATATGTGTTTTGGGCCATCCACTCCTGGCTCCCTCTAGTGTCAGACTGAATGAGGGGCACCGAAGGCTGTTCTGTTCTGCCAATTCTTGGGCCCTAAGGCGGATGTTTTCGCCACCACCACTTCCACGGATACGACCTCAAGACCGCAGAGGCCTCCCTGTCTGAAAGTTTAATTTTTGACCCCTGTCCCTTTGCTGGGCTGTGATACCTGGTGCTTCCTACTTACCTGGTTACAGGGTGCAGACTGTCTAGTGCCTGTGGAGGGTCGCCTGAACTTTGTTTTGGTGGTTGCTGCAGAAGCAGCTGGTTGAGCTTGTGCCCTTCCACACAGAGGTTCCGGCCTCTGCATTCCTTCTATGCAAGAAGGCAGAACCAGTGTAGCTTACGGCCCACTTTGTGCATCGCCCCGCCTGTGCTTGTGCTCGCTGGGCACCTGGGGCTGCTCTCTACCTTCTAGCCCTAAGGTAGAGGATACCAGCCTTTGCTACTGAGAATTTGGTACAATGAACAGCTTTGCCACCACCAAACTCTTGGTTGCCTGGAGGCTGCTCCCTATTGTCGTTTTTCACACACTTCTGGCTTTGTCTTTGCTAGAGCATTATTCCTTGAGAGTCTACCACAGCGAGGGCTCGCTGCTAACGTTTCTTGGGCCTCATGTGAGGCATTGCCCGTTGCCAACTGCTCACACCCAAGGCAAGATTTTGCTATTGCCTCCCTCTTTGAGAGACTCTCTCTATATCATCATCATGTTATTATTATTATTATTTTTATTGTTATTATTATTATTGGTTTGTAGAGCACATAGCTACCCCAACAGGCAGACACCTTACCCAGGACCAGATTTAAAAGAGCCACGTTTTTAAAGGTTTGCGAAAAACCCCAAACGATTTGCAAGCTCTTAGACAGTCAGGTAAAGAAAACCATAATTTAGGACACAGAAACGCTTTACTCTTAGTCTGACCCTTCTGAATCTGGGAACGCTAGAAAAGTTCTGATGACTGGAGCAAAGGGGTCTTCTGGGGCAGTAGGGAGACACTAAGGATCTGATATAGAGTGGGCCCTCATTTGACACAAGGTTTTAAAGTGAACTTGGTTGCCAATGTGATTGCAATGAAGTTCACGCAGAAGATTAGGGACCGGAGAAAGTTTGAGAATGTGAATTAGCAGTCGGGCCACTGCGTTCTGAACTATTTGAAGGCACCTAAGAGATGCATTAGAGGAGCCTAAGTTCATAATATTCCCTTAGGCCTCTCTGGAGATGACTAAGGCCTGAATTACGGTCCTTTTGGCCAAGCCCAAGAACATACAAAGTATTTTTATTAGTCACTTAAGAATGTCAATGCATGTGGAACCTACATTGGTGATTTGATGATTCATCATGAGTTTGTCATCTAACTAGAAACCTAAGTTTTTAACCACCAGGACAGGGGAGGAAACAGCTCCCAGAATATCCGGCCAGTACTTGGGGCCCCAGAGCTGACGTTGATTCCCCCATCAGCAGAATTTCAGATTTGTTTCCATCAAGCGTTCAAGAGTTATTATTCATCAAGAATGTGACCTTCTTGAGACAAGAATTGAGACCATCAAAGTTACTTTTCTCTGTGGGTAACAGAGAGACAATAATCTAAATAACATCATCATAAAAATACAATGTAAGAACACCGCTTTCCACTGAATCAGCCAGGTGACGCACATACATGTTGAACAGGTATGGGCTCAAAGGAATTAGAAGTATACGTTTTTGTGAAAATCTGTAAAGAATGATCTTAACGAAATGAACTTAACCAAGCCAAGTCTAAATCATGGATTTCCATGTCCACTAGTCTCTGAAAAAGTAACTCATGTGAGATAGTATTGAATGCTGCATGAAGGTCTCATAAAATGAGTGCTACCATGCCACCCCCGTCGAGTTGGAGCCTAAAATGTTCAGTGACTCCAAGAAGGGTAAATTGAATGCTATGACCAGCCTTGAACCCTGATTGAGAGGGGTGGATAAGACCATTGGCTTCTACAAAAGCAGACAATTGTTGATATACATGTTTTTCCAAGATTTGGAAAGTAGATGCAGAATCAAGATCGGATAGTTGTCTCAGTTAAGAGGATCCAGGTTACTTTTGTTAAAAAAGGATCTATTGTTGCATGTTTCCAAATAGTGGGAACACTTCCTTCTGATAAAGAAGAATATAGGAGATTGGGGCCAAGTTTTCCTTAAGTAAGCTGGAGGGAGTGGATCCAGCGGAGAACTGGAAATGGTAGAATAGAATAAGAAAACACACTGAGAAAGGGTTGATTGAGGCAATGGAGCACAGTGAGTAAAGCAAGGTAGTAGGCAAACTCACCCCAAGACCTGCATGCGACAGAGAAGGCGAAAGCTGAATATTAAGAGACAAAGGAAAGGAAGATGGCCAGTTAATCACAATGCTTCTGCGAAAGTGGGAGAGAAGGAGAGACAGCATCAGCATCCGAAAAAGGTTTACAAACTTAACATAATGTTTTATGGCATATCTGGGCTGATGTGATTTTGTCATAGTAGAAACTGGCATTGCTCGAGCAAGATTAATATGTTATTTACTCAAAGCTTATATTTCAACTTATTCTTCTCATAATAGGTTTTACACTGTGTGCAATTATTCTTTTAGGGCATCATTAAACCAGGGATCTGGAAGGAGGGATCTCAGATTGGTCCTAGGTTCTAAAGGGAGCTCAGAGTAAAGTGAAGACCTGACCTAGTCATCAATGGTGACAGAGCTGGTATCCACGAATGTCCCAGCTCAGGTACCGAGGCCAAGAGAAGTGAATTAATGGTGATGGTTTTACATTTGGAACAACATTTGGACCAACGCCTTAGCCTGGTGACATGCTCACTTGGATTGGCCTTAGAGATTGTAGGCAAAGCAATAGAGAAATGAATGACATGATGATCATGCCCAACTTACTGGAGCAGAAAGTCAAAAGCTTCATTTGGAATAGCTGGATAGGGAATATCACGCTATTAAGACCTGCATCTTGGTGAGCAAGATATGGTGGGACCCACATAGTCACTACATCTTTCTCACTGCACCTCTTTTAGGCCACACTTTCTTGATTAGTTCTATCTGTGCCCCAGGTCACGCCAATCGGGAACACCTTCACTGCAACAGCCCATTTATTTTAACAGCATTCCTGTACTAAGTCCACCTTCAGGGGTGAGTGGAATTTGGTGCTCAACCCGTTACTTGACAAGCCAGACCACCCCCTATCTTCCAGCTCCTCAAACTGGGCTCTCCCTCTGTACTTGGCTTCTGACTTTTCCCTATTGGACACTCAGAGACCGACCCATCCCAGGACCTGGGACTACACGTTCACTTCCTGTGTCCACAGCACCCATATGCAGATAGATAACCTGTTCCTATCCACAATCATGTTGGCTCGCCTGACTGACACATCCATATCCCTTTGTGGAGTGCCCGATCACAATGTGGTACAGGTGTGGCTAGATCTGGGCATGACTCAACCTCCTCCAGCACAGTAGCAGATGAATTTTTCTCACTATAAATTGCCGAATGACAAACAGCGCATTTGTGGTTACCTCCACACTTATCTGGGCCATAACCAAGAGATGTAGACATTTTCTTGGGTTCTTTCGGCAGGTGGGAAGGCAACGGTCAAGAAAGACATAATGCAGGATATGGCCTCCCCATAGCTGTGAAAAGATCCTCTACATTGTGCAGGCTACAGACCCATTTCTCTCATTAATACTGACACTAAAATACTGGCCAAACTGCTTAATGCTTGCATAACGTCATTCCCCACCTGGTGCATCCAGACCAGGTTGGATTTGTCCCTCACCGTTCCTAAATGTCCCACCTTCAAGCCCTCTCTCATGTACTCTAGCACAGGCGTAATGATCCTGATGAAAGGTAGATGATATCCTTAGATGGTGAGAAGGCATTTGACAGGGTGGAGTGGGACTATATGTTCTTGGTGCTGCCCCTATTGACATAGGTCCTGCTTTCATTGCATGTGTGCAGAACTCTACACTCAGCCCTCATCAAAGGTGGCATGCAATCGCCATGTCTCCACCCCAATTCCTGTCTCAAGTGGCACACAGCAGGAATGCCCTTTGTCCACCTGCTCTTTATCATAACCTTGGAGTCCCTGGTGGCTGTTATCCATAATTCACAAAGAATATATGGAGTCCCAATCCCATGAAGGATCTATGAGGTATCCTAGTATGAGGATGACATTTTGATCACCCTTTCCTGCCCGATGTCTGCTCTTGAGGCTCTCACCACATAGATCTCCCATTTCTCTTGCATCCCCGGCTACAAGGTGAACTGGGATAAATGTAAGGTCATGCTTCTGACAGCATACGCACACACACCCCAATCTGTACGTAGCTCCCATCCATTCTTGTGAGTCTCTGAAATATCTCAGCATTATGGTCTCCCCGGGGTTGGCAACATGGTTGAAACCATTCTCCGCCCACTGCTCACTACACCAAGGCAGACTTTCAGTGGTGTTCCCAACTTAACCTCTCCCTCTGGAGCAAGGCCCAGTTAATAAAAATTATTGTCTTTCCCAGGTTTAATTACCACTCTCTGATGACCCCCCCTTCACATGCCCTCTACCTTGATACAGGCCATTGCCAGTACCATTAAGACTTTCCTTTGCAGAGGACATAAGCCCTGGCTAAATCTTGCCAAGTTGCATGCTTCCATGGATGTCAGCAGGATAGGTGTTCTTGGCATCACAGACTACTGGCTGACCACACAACGTATGCCCCTGTCTTATTTCCTCCATTTCTCTCTAGACATACCAGATTGGGTCTCCATGGAAGAGGCACTGGTCGACGGGCTTACCGGCTCAGGATCCTTTAGGGTTTATTTGGATCGCCTCCTTTCCCCTCATCCAATCCTGGCCACCAGATATATGCCTGGAAGAGGGTGCAAGCTCTATTGAAAGTCCACCCTGCGCTCCACTCTGAAGCGCCTCTTTAGTGCAATGCCTTGTCATTGATAGATGGCACTGAACCTCTGTGGAAAGCCTTTTGTTCTAAGGACCTCGACTCTAGATCATATCTCCTTATGGAGCAATCATACAAATCTTTTTGCAGAGACTCAAGGTCAATGCAACCTGTCCTTCCACTTCTTTTGAATTACCAGTGTCTCCAATACTGTGTCTGTGAAAAGCTGGACACCCTCTGGTTCAACTGGCATCCTCCCCAGTGCAACGTATTTGCAGCAATGGGGCACATAGAAGGGTGTGTTGTGGGGCCTTTATCAGATCTTGACCGATCACCAGTATTCAGTGCCAGTTTCTTGTTCCCTGTAGACATAGTGGTCTGACAGGCTGGGTCTGTAATACTCAGATGAGGACTGGGCTTATTTGCTGCCCACCCATGATGGGTACTCCATTGCTGGAACTGGACATGTCCTCATCTATGATACTTTCTAATACTCTCTTCAGCTCCCTGCTGCCAATGCAGCTCAGAGGAGGAAGAACTTGTTCACCTGCTGTGGGAATGTGCCTTGCTAGCGCCACACTGAGCCTCTGTGATGGCAAACATTAGGGATATTGTCCCTCTCCAGGGCCCCACAACTGATCCCTCTCAATGGCATGGTAACCTGACATTACTAAACATCAAACACTGCAAAGTTGTGCATCCTCTTGTTGTGGCGTACAGGTGTTTGCCGATCTTATGACTCTAGGCTCCATCGCAATGAGTACCTGGAAAAAGTTCCTGGATACCCGGGTGGGCTCCTCATTACCTCTTGATACTGCCATACCTTGCATCTGTGGGGGCCTCCAGTGGGACCCCAAACCCACTCCCCTGGTGTGGATGAGGTGCCACTTCTGGACTCCTGGATTTCTATACCTCAACTGGTGGCCCTAAGTCAGGGTCCGACTGATGCCTCCAGTCAGCGGTCTTTATTCTTCAGTTTTCTGGGTTTTGCAGTGGTAAGTCCACCCTTATGCTTTTCTTGTTTGGTTGATTTTCCTGTTTTCTTGTTACCCAAACCCACTCTTGCCCCTCTCCCATTTGTCTCTCCTACTGTGTCACCCACCTCCCTTCTACCCCACCTCACCTTTCACTTCCCCTCCTTTTTCCCCTCTTTTGTTTACCCTCCCTTCTTTCCTTCCTTGTAAACATTTAGCTTCCGTATTGTCACCACTCTACTCCTTACTGTACCCTTTTTTTCTGTTTTTTCCTGGTGCTCCCAGTGGGATGGGGTGTATCAGTGTACTGTTGTTTTTTTGGGGACATTGCTGAGTAAATGTTTGTGTGTGCAGGTTTTTTGCTCCCCTTAAGTTGATTTCATGGCAAGTCTGCTTTTTTTCCTCCCACCTTGTTATTCTTTCCTGTATGCGTTTTGTAAAAACCAATAAAAATCTTGAAACAAAAATAAATTACTCTAATTTTCAAAATTGGTTTAAGATTGTGTTATGTTTTCACTTTATTGCTGCTTGTGTGTTGCATAAATACTTTACACATTGCCTCTGAGTTAAGCCTGACTGCTATTTGCAACAAGCTATGCCGGATTAAGCACATGTAAATTTAGTGACTTTTTTGTGGTTCATCCTGCAAGGGATTGTGGCTGTTGATTGACCAGGGCTGAACCAAAAAAAAAAAAAAAAAATTCTCACAAGGCCCTTACATGCTAATTTATGTATTGTGGGGAACCTCCTAACTGTCTGGCTAATGACCTCTGTTAGAAATGGGGTCTTTGGTTGACAGTCAGGTTATCCCCTGTTCAAGCAAGGACCCTCACTCTAGTCAGGATAAAAGAGAATCACCCTCAGATAACCCCTGCTTACCCCCTTGGTAGCTTGGCAGAGCAGTAGGTTTAACTTCAGAGTGCAAGGTGTAAAGTGTTTGTACCAGCACACACAGTAACCTAATGGAAACACTACAAAATTACACAACACCAGTTTAGAAAAATAGGAAATATTTATCTAAACAAAACAAGACCAAAACGACAAAAATCCGCAATACGCAAGTCAAGTTATCAATTAAAAATCAAAAAGAGTCTTTAAGTAGTTTCAAACACACACTAACTCTGTCAGCGTGAAAAAGTACCTTGGGTGCGCCAAAAATAAACCCACACGGGCGAGTGCTAGTCAAAAAGGGTTTGCAATGCATTGATTCCACTCACAAGCAGTACCTTGCGCCATTTCCCCTTTCATCAGGTCGGTGCACGTCATTTCTTCTCTCCACAGGAGAGCGATGCATCAATCCGGTCAGCAATCTCGGGTCCGGGCAGGCCTTGCGATGTTTTTCCATGCCCCGCAGTACTTGAGTCGGAAATCCAGCCGCACGATGATCCGAAAACCCCGCAGCACGGGTGGTGATCTCCCAACCTCCGTCAGCAATGCTGTGTGTCGTTTCTCCTGCTCTGTGCGTCGATTCTTCGGTGGCGTTTCCTGCAAGCGTCAATTCTCAGCTTCGGAGCTGGCGGCATGTTGCTTCTTCAGCCGCAGATCGGAGTCGCATCGATCTTTTCCCTGCACGGCGCTCTGTGCATGGATTTCCTTCTCTTTAGGCTGGCAGCTTCTCCTTTCAGGGTCCTAGGAACTGGATGGGCACCACAGGGCAGAGTAGGAGTCTTTCCAGAGACTCCAGGTGCTGGCAGAGAGAAGTCTTTGCAGTCCCTGAGACTTCAAACAACAGGAGGCAAGATCTAAATCAAGCCCTTGGAGATTTCTTCTCAAGATGAAAGGCACACAAAGTCCAGTCTTTGCCCTCTTACTCTGGCAGAAGCAGCAACTGTAGGATAGCTCCACAAAGCACAGTCACCGGCAGGGCAGCTCTTCTTCCTCAGCTCCTCAGCTCTTCACCAGACATAGGTTCCTCTTATTTCCAGAAGGGTTTCGACAGTCTGTGGTTTTGGGTCGCCCTTCTTATACCCAATTTCTCCTTTGAAGTAGTCCTACTTTAAAGTAAAGTCTCTTTTGAATGTGAAATCCTGCCTTGCCCAGGCCAGGCCCCAGACACTCACCAGGGGGTTGGAGACTGCATTGTGTGAGGACAGGCACAGCCCTTTCAGGTGTAAGTAGCCACTCCTCCTCTCCCTCCTCTCCCTCCTAGCACAGATGGCTCATCAGGATATGCAGGCTGCACCCTAGCTCCCTTTGTGTCACGGTCTAGTGTGAGGTGCAACCAGCCCAACTGTCAAAATGACCCAGACCGGGAATCCACAAACAGGCAGAGTCACATAAATGGTTTAAGCAAGAAAATGCTCACTTTCTAAAAGTGGCATTTTCAAACACAGAATCTTAAAATCAACTTTAGTAAAAGATGTATTTTTAAAATGTGAGCTCAGAGACCCCAAACTCCACATGTCCATCCGCTCCCAAAGGGAATCTACACTTTAATCAGATTTATAGGTAGCCCTCATGTGAACCTATGAGAGGGACAGGCTTTGCAACAGTGAAAAACAAATGTAGCAATATTTCACTGTCAGGACATATAAAACACATTACTATATGTCCTACATTAACCATACACTGCAACCTGCCCTTCGGACTACCTAGGGCCTACCTTAGGGGTGTCTGACATGTAAGAAAAGGGAAGGTTTAGGCCTGGAAAGTGGGTACACTTGCCAAGTCGAATTTACAGTTAAAACTGCACACACAGACACTGCAGTGGCAGGTCTGAGACATGATTACAGAGCTACTTGTGTGGGTGGCACAACCAGTTCTGCAGGCCCTCTAGTAGCATTTGATTTACAGGCCATGTCACCTTCAGTGAACTTTACTAGGGACTTACTGGTAAATCAAATATGCCAATCATGGATAAACCAATCAACAATACAATTTACACAGAGAGCATATGCACTTTAGCACTGGTTAGCAGTGGTAAAGTACTCAGAGTTCAAAGGCCAACAGCAACAGGTCAGAGAAAATAGGAGGCAGGAGGCAAAAAGATTGGGGATGGCCCTGCATAAGCAAAAAGGTCCAACAACCTCCATCACCCTCGGCAGACTAACACCTACCACATCTAGAGATCTCTGCTGAGGCTGAAGGATCTCTTTGGCTTTAGAGGAGCCACTGCCATGCAACTCATCTGAAGGTACTGAAAGTGGGCAGAGTGGGCAGCAGATTTCAGGCAGATTTCAGGCAGCAGATCAGCAAACCGTTTTGTTTTGCAAAAACAAATGTCCAAAATAGGAACTTGTTTTCTCTCAGACTGTGGAGGTCATGTTTTATTTTTTTTTACATTTGGACAGCCAAGATTTCGTTGGCGGTGCCAAAAAAAAGATAAAGTGCATTGAAATTTCCTCTCTGAATTGGGCGGACAGTCTCATATACTTATGGATGGCTCCAACTGGAACAGAATAAAAGATGCCAGGCATGTACATCAATTCAGCAAATGCAAAGAGTTGCAGAAGTGACATGTCCTTTGACTTTTATTTTTACTCTCATGCATGCTTACACATACATAAATATTCACACACATTCACATTAACACACACTCACCCTCAAGCATGCGCACAACATATATTTAAAATCATCTTTTTCTTTAACTCAGCTGCCAGCCCTGGTTAAATTCCCATGAGGAGCAGGACTCAAGACTGATTTACATGTGGCTGGGTCCAAACTGAGGTGGCATTATCAGCAATAGAATGATGGGATGTTAACCCTGGTGATTAACAGTGGTTAGACAAATTGCAAGCAACCCTCCCATCACCTTTTGTCTGTTTCCTATAACAAAGGGTACCAACTTACAGCCATAAGAATGAACTGCCCCTGTGTTTCTGGCACTGGCATATACACCTTTGAGACCAAGTGTTGCAAAGACAGTGCCAGGACTTGCAAGGGGTCACCACTGGCAACCCCTAAATTAGGTCCTTGGTGCCAGGTTAAGCTGGTGATACCATGACATTCCCTGCATAAGATGCCTTGGGAGCACCTCCAGATCGGTCTTCATCAGTATTCAGATCAATCTTCATCAGTATTCAGATCATTCTTCATCAATATTCAGATCAGTATTCATATTATTCAGAATGGTGTTAACATCTACATAACATATTACAGTCTGAGATTGAAGACTTTTAAATAGTGTATCCAAATCAGGATAGAATTCTGGACATTCAAAGTTTAGACAATCATTGCAGCACTCTCTGAACAATTAAGGACTCACTTGTGATCACTAGCAGGGGAAGCAAGAAAAGCATTGCCCTCAATCTCCCTGCTTTAGTGTCTTTTGTTAAAAAAAAGTTGTGTCTCTTGAAGAAAAGTTACATCTAATTTGTTTTTTATACTTATAAGATTTGGCCTTCCTGACCTTATGTTTGTCATTTAGACCATGCATTCTACGTTAGCAATTGAAATGCTAGTTTTTGCTGCTACCCTTCCATTGTGCAACAATTACAGTAATGAATGAGTGGATGTGTAAATGGCTATGCAGAATGCCAAGTGTCTGTGATCATGCAAATTAAAAATATGTTTTGAATGTGAATGTTTCCTCAAATTCTGGATTCATTTCACACCCATACACCTCACTCCAACTAGCACTGAGAGTATCACACTACTCAAAAGATAACAGTACCTCAGAAGCACCACTGTAAACAAATGGTAACGACAGTACACACAAGAGGAGGTATGAGATCATACTTGGCATCCACAAATGACATGATGTAGTTGACATTCAATTGCAAATATACACGGACCGCAACAGTTGGTGGGTAAACAAATGCAAATAAATCAAACTGTACCCAGATATATAGAAAGAAGCCAAAGAGCCCATACCAGGAGAAAAGAATGCCACACCCATCCCTTTCCACAGCCACATAGTGACTCCTCAATACCTCTATCCCATAAGGCCAAGCTAGATCAACCAACTAAGCAAGGGGGGCACTACAGAACCAGAACAAGCAGCACAGGACACTACAAGACAAATAGAGCATGTTAACATTAGTCCTTGTTATCCATGACTGGATCTGGCACCTCATCTGTTGTTCATGGGGTTGAGGACAGCATTTCTTTAAAGCGTTTCTCAAGAAATGAAACAGCCATCTGTGGCTCTCCAAAAATGTATGTCTTACTATTGATAGTGAACCTCAGATGAGCCAGATACAATATGGCATATGGAAAATTCACAATTTCTTCTTGAAACCAATGATCTACAGGCTTCCTGCACAGTAATTGCAAAATCTGAGAATAGTGAGATACTAGCCTCTGCATAGTTAGGATCATGTTTTTGATAGTGAACGTCAGGACTATATGTTAGTCCCTATATATACACAAGTGAATAGGGGGTGGTGCACACCCAGGGACTGGCCTTGGTGACACATGCTCAACAATTCAGGTAAAAAACTTGCCTTACCAAACAGGTAAGGTGCTTCACTAATATTGTCTTGTCCTCTACCAAGTCTTCAGTCAGGCATACTGGGATGTGTCGATTCCAGAACTAGACCACAAAATACACTGAATAATTGCTGGCAAATCCCAATTGTTGCCCACATTCTATGGCACAAACAGGGCTGCACCACAGTGACAGCCAGCTAGAACACAAATCAGCTGAAGGGAAGGGTATACACTCACCTCTGTTACATTATCTCAGTGTGTACTTCACATGTTCAAATTAGTATGGCGCATACAGTCACTGCACACCCTTAACGATTAGCTGGGACCAGTAGCCTTAAATGATGAGGTTGATGGTGCCCTATAGCTCTACCCTCAATAACCACCAGAACTTTGGCAGTCCCCCACATGACTACACCATGCCCTTCTCCCTCAGTCTACAATGGGTCACTTTCAAGACTGAACTCAGCATGTCACCTCTATACAGAAGCAAATGTCATGCAGGCCCATTGGATAAACGTACAGGAACTGCAGCAGATGACTTCCACACAATATCCATTCAGGAGTCAAATAACACTGCAGAGAACATGTGCATGGCAGGCTGCTCCACATTAAGATTTCATGTAAGCCAGGTTCTCAAGGGCAAAAAATTCAAAGCAGAATTTTAGGACCATTTCATCAATGGTATTTGTGAGAGCCAATGGCCCACCTAACCAATGATATTTGAAGGAAATTTAGAGTGTTGACATGCACTTTGTTGACTATGAACAGAAGCATACAGCATTTTCAAGCTGGTGAACATTTTACAATATGAAAAAGAATAATCACCTGGGATAGTCGTTCAAAAAGGTGCAAGGTACTAGCACCAGAGGCGTGGAACACTGAAGTCGAGTGTTACCCAACTTTCTTAGAACCAGAGCCCTCTTTTTAGAATGACAACCTTTTGCAACCACCCTAGCTTTATTGGACATGAGGAGGGCATTTTTTAAATGTAACATAAGCAACATGTGGCAGAACACTGTCATTTACAGACAGCACATTTTCTTTGATACCACTAACTCAGTACACTTCTGGACCTGTGGATACTCTGCGAGGAAGAAGGACTGCTTGCTGCTACATGGACTGCCACTCTGCTGGACTGCTACTCTGCTGGACTACTGCTTTGCTGTGCTGACCTGTTGCCTGCTGCCCGCTTGCCTGGTAGTGAGAAGGACTAGACATGCAGCTCTCCAATCCAGACCCCAGAGAGACTCCAAGGACCAGCTGACTGGTCTCCTGTTTTCTTAAGTCTCAGGGACATAAAAGTCTTCCAACTTACCTGCAGCAGGCCTCTGCCATTGGTGAATCTGTCCTACCAGGTGGTGCCACCTTAGTCCTGGACCCTTGAAAGTGAGGCCTAAGATGCTTCTCCAGTCAACCTCTGAATCCTCATTGCAAACAGGACACCTTCACTATTACTGGGATCAGAACCAGCACATCTTCGCCTTTGCGTGGATTGGAACCTGCACAAGGAATAGTCATGGTGCATCTAATTTAGAACCAGTGCATCACCTGCAGAATCAACACATTTTCTGCTACAGGAGCAGAACTGACACATCGCATTTGGGACCAGCGCATCGCCTTAGAACCAACGCATCACTGACTTTGCGTTGAGAAAACCGACACATCTCCTCCTATTGTGGGATCGGAATCAACGCATTACCTCGACTGCACCACGCATCTTCCTTGAAATCACTGCAACCAGGATCAAGGTACTTTTGTTCAGCAGGCCTGATTGGTCCCTGTACCCTGTCCAGGCTCCATCGCGATCAACCTGTACTCCTGACTTTGTCGCAGTCCAGCGCAACAAGAAATCCCCGAATGGTGCTTCTTGCTTCTAAGCGCTTTTTGATAGTTTAATCTCTAAGAATTCATATGCAAGTTCTACTTATTGGATTTTTGTCTTTTGTTTATTTTTCTCACCAGTTGTGGTATCTTTTTGTACGGTGTTTCCACTGTTTTACTGTTTGAAGTGATGCACAAATACTTTACACATTGCCACTGAATTTAAGCTGTGCTAAGCTAACAAAGGGTGAGCACAGGTTAACCTCTGGTGTGTTTGTGACTTTTCCTGTCTAGGACTGTGATTCCTGCTTCAACAAGGTGCATACTTCTGCCAACCAGAACCCAATTTAAATCACTCACAATTTTACATACACTTGTATTGAACAAACTACATTGCACACAAATGATAATGTGTTTTGTTTCAGTGAATGTTTATCATTTGTGCATCACCAAGTAAAATGTATTTATTTGTTTTTATCCTATTAAAATCTTTGCTTCCATCATATTTCAGAATTACAAAATAAAGTGCTTCAATATTGTCTGATTGCTTCTTAAAGTGTACAGATATTTACAATTTGTGTGTGATTCAAAATATTTCATGCTATAGCCTTTCCTTTCAAACTTTCTTTACCCCTACACTTCACTTTTGTTCTGTGTCTGCAAATTGTAAAAGGAGATTGTAAACCCCAAAACCTATGTTAAAAACATAAGCAAGCAATTTGTGAGCAGAGATAGGCTGCCATTTGAGATATGTCTTTGAAGCACAACAAATGTGACAAGATAACTACAGAAAATTAACGGCATCTTTATTTATTGCTTGAACATTCATGACCCACAAAAAATTGACTGATGGCCCACCAATTGGTCTAGTCTACTTCAGATGCAGCAGGTCTTTTTTTCAGCCATTGTCATAATTTTAACTGTATGTGCACTTTGGTTTGTTGGACCCCAGTCATAGAATGTTAAGGCTTTTCACAATGTTTGAAAACTTTACAATGTAACAACACTCGCCTGCACAGATTATTGCGCCCAGGACATAGGAAGACCACATGCAGGTCTGGTGCACCACAGTGGCGGCTGGCTTATGTTTACGACTGGGGGAGGGGGTAGGATACACAAAAGTAATAATAAAAAAATAAAATAAAAAAAAAGGCGTACTCCTGCTCCTGGAAGTTCCAATTCAAGGGACCAGGAAACACCACTAACCAATCCTGTTGTTGCTTTCATGCTGGTAACTAGCATGAAAGCAGCATCTGGATTGGTGGGAGCGGGCTCTCTCAGTGCTCACAAGAACGCTGGAAGCCTGTGCTTTCTCAAACCCAGCTGTCTTAAGACAGCTGGGTTAGAGATTTTTAAAGTGCGCATGTCTGGCTGGCCATCGCTAAACAGCCGGAAAGAGGGACATGCGCACTTTAAATAAGTGCACAGCTCCCTGCTGCCACTCAGCAGCAATTGCCCCGCCCCATCCTGATTCGGTTCAGGGTGGGGCGTTGAATAATAAAATAATAATAAACAAGCTTAATCACCATTTTATTTTTCCGTTATGGGGGGCATTTGTATGGTGGGTGACGCTTCTCCGCTCACATTGGGGGCCGCCCATCGTGCGCCACCTAAATTGCATAAACAAATGTTGTCTTTAGGCACTTTTTGCCATGGGCCTCCTGCTTCCAAAAATTACCTTCCATAGCTGCAGTCTGTGGTTGGGCACACTTTGGAATACAAACAGCTTTGTGGCAGCAGCTCGGAATAACTAGCAGCTCATTGTGTCACATCTTTTACACCATGAATCATATAACTTAATTGCTTTTCTCGGGTAAATAAACAAAACCAACCATAAAAGTGTAACGTTATTACATAAAATTGAGAGCTAATGAAATAGCAATTCAACAGTCTATCAAAATCTCAAAATTAGCTAAAAAATACTTACCTTACAAATGCATAAGTAACGCAGGCAAAGGCCCTAGAAACAGAAATTAAAAAACATTTAATGACAATTAATAACACAAACCGACATTTACAAAGGGCTTGCCGTTCAGTTCTTTTAAGCGACAGATTTCTGAGTTGCACAATCCATTTACAAGTTCTATTTCTGAGTCACAAAATTCAATAGCATCTCCAACAGCCTGGCTAAAGTTAGCTAGCACATCATTCTTTGAACAAGTTTTTTTTTTAAGTCTATCATATGCGGGCATCTCCAGACAAATTGATTTATTGTTTAACTTACCAAATTACAAAGTCTTCATGCATCCTTCTCCACCCTCTTCCACTGCCATGACTTATTAAATTCATAGCATAACCAAGCCCAAAGTCCTGATTTTGTTCAAAATCTTCTGTAAAATTATTTGCCGAGAAGGACGTTTTTACCCAAACGCTTCAAGTGGAATTCAAGTATGGCGGGTGACCTGCTAAAGTGACAGGTCGGGAGTGGGCATCGTCTCCGTTTTTCCAGCTGAAGACTGCCCGCCATACTTAGAGATGCCTGCCAGGCCCCTCATTCACGCATACGAATCTTAAGATAGGTTATTACTGCATCCGGCTTCATGCAATGGTTTTGTGTGGTCTCTGGTGCTGGAGTGACATGTGGACAATGGCTCAACTTAAGAAACAAGCAGGTCTATTTGGTTCTTTTGAATTAGTCTGCTGTTGCCACTGCTCACAACAGCAAACTAGGGGCCTCATTTACAAGTGGCTTGCACCACTAGTGCATCAATTTTGTTGACGCACTGCGGCGCAGATTGCAGGCCCAAATCTACAAGGCAACGCAAAGACACTTTACATGGCTTTTCCTGGTCTTGTAGACAAGGACCTGCGTTGCGTTGCTTTGCTTTTGTGTCAGATGCATTCTATGGGTGATGTGTTGGATGTTCAAAATTTTGTGAACCTGGGAATGCATCAAAAGCCTCTGCCTCCCCAGAGGTGGCGTAAGGGAGGAGAAATACAATAATGTTTCCTTGTTTTTCCATTTTCTATGTATGCATTCTGCAGCACACATTGAAGGAGGAAAATGCCTCTTATGATTGTTTTTGTGCTGGAAGGTGTTCCTTCCTACAGAAAAACAATCATCCCTCAAATGAAGACACCTTTGCACCATGGTACAAGGGTGCCTGCGTTGGCAGCCCATTGTGCGCCAGGACAGGGGAAAAGAACAGGAATGCACCGTATCTCATAGATACCGCACATTCCTGCCCTTTTCTTTTGACGCACGGCATGTTGCAAGAACCCTTGTGGCTCTGCGCTGCACCAAAACCTTGTAAATGAGGCCCTGGGTATCCATCTCTCATTCTCAGGGTTAGATGCATTTACTGATACATTTACTAGAAAAGTTGTATTGTTTGGTTATTGTTTGTTCATAAGTTTACAAAAAATGAGTTTTACATCTAAATTATTACCAAAATACTAATGCTTAGAAAAGATATCTACGCTCTACTTGTCACCTAACAATAAATATGATCAAATTTTTCAGCACAATGCACATACTCTAACACAAATCTACGTTCTATGGCCTCTGTAATGCACAAAAGTGCCCCGGTTGCCCTGCAGATAGCTAAAGAGCAAAACAAGTACTGGGGGATACATGAAAAAGCCAAGGGACTCATTTACTATTATTTCCAGAGACCTGGCTGTGCTGTGGTGTGTGAAAAGGAAAGAGCAGAAATGCTGTATATGTACAAAGATATGGAGCATTCCTGCTCTGTCCATGAGATGGCGCAGTGTGTGCTGCCTATCGCCAATGCAGGCACCTTTGACTCATATTGTAAGTGTGCCTGAATTACAGTAAAGATTGGTTTTCTGCAGGAACGGGCAGTATATTCTTCTTTTTTTTGTGTGCCGACATGGAAAGAGGATGTAATGGTGAGAAATTAATATATTTCTCCATTTTACACCTCTGTCAGTGTAAGTACACCATTTTGGCGCAAACGTTAGCTTTGCGTCCTGTAGGCGCCCATGCTCCACCCATCTATGCACTGCGTTGCATTACATTCTATTTACTAAACCACCAAAGTAGCTTTTCATGGCCTAATATATGCCAAAAAGTATTTTGCATCAGGTCTGTGCCACCAACGTTACGTATCTCAGATGCACAAATAAAGTGAATCTGGCCCTCAGTTTGTAACTCCTTCTGGAACTTCAGATAAAAGTAATTGACCGAATCAACATGCGTGAGAGTTATCTAATGCGAAGCTGCCATTAAATCAAAGGTGAATACACTTTCCTGCAATTATGAGATTTTTTTGATTTTTGGAATGTTTCAAGGGAAGGCTATAAACAGAACAAAGTTGGCAAATTGGTCACTCACCTTCCTCGCTATTTGAGCTTTTTGTCTAAGGCAAAAATTTAAGTTGTAAGTTATGCTAATACCAATGAAAGCTACTGTTTCTATTCTTTCTATTTTTCAGCTATTTCCAGCCAATAGAATCGGTGTCTAGCATATGATGTGCTACACTTTTATTCATCATAGAGAGGGAGATGTTCAGATAAACAAATATCTAGTCTGTTATAGGCTTCGTCTTCCCTGTACTGTCCATAATCTGAGAACATCTTTGTTAGTTGGAGTCACACGTCTTCATGTCCGAAACATGGATTGTTTTGCCCCTCCTTTAAATGCCAGTTGACAAGGTTATTAATTGTAAAGCAGCATCCCTCCATATTATCCTTTCTGGAGTTTATGTTCTACTTTACAAGGACACTTTCAAGCTTCATCGCCCGCAGCATGCTTTAAATTGTACAGAAGCAAGTGGAACTCTCTGTCCCTAAGGAACCATTAGATATTTAGGACATAATTTAAGAGCCCATGGCGCCTCCTTGTGCCACATTAGCATTTTTTTCTATGCTAATGTGGCCAATCGAGGCCAAAATTGCTGTGCTATATTTACAAAGTGGCGCAATGCATGCACTTTGTAACTCTTTGCGCTGCACTATGGGGGGACACTAAGGAGTGCATGGAAAGTGGAGCTGCACTGACTGCAGCCGCACATTCCTTAAATCATGACCTTAGGGCTATCAGAAACTGTCTTCACTCAGGGAGCAGTATGAATTGCTAGTTAGACTGCACCTTGAGCCAAATTCCACAAGGATTCAAAAAACATTTAGGGCCATATTTATACTTTTTGACGCAAAACTGCGCTAACGCAGTTTTGCGTCCAAAAATTTTGCGCCGTCTAACGCCATTCTGAAGCGCCATGCGGGCGCCGTATTTATTGAATGGCGTTAGCCGGCGTTAGCCGACCGGCGCTGCCTGGTGTGCGTGAAAAAAACCGACGTACACCAGGCAGCGCCGGCGTAGGGAAAAATGGCGTTTGGCCGTCCAAAAATGGGGCAAGTCAGGCTGAGTCAAAAAAAGTGCCTTAACCCGATTTGCACCATTTTTTTACGATGCCCAACCCCCATTAACATGACTCCTGTCTAAGCAAAGACAGGAGTCATGCCCCCTTGCCCAATGGCCATGCCCAGGGGACTTATGTCCCCTGGGCATGGTCATTGGGCATAGTGGCATGTGGGATGCACAAATCAGGCCCCCCTATGCCACAAAAAAAAAAAAAAAAAATACTTACCTGAACTTACCTTAATGTCCCTGGGGTGGGTCCCTCCATCCTTGGGTGTCCTCCTGGGGTGGGCAAGGGTGGCAGGGGGTGTCCCTGGGGGCAGGGGGGGGGCACCTCTGGGCTCATTCTGATCCCACAGGTCCCTTAACGCCTGCCCTGACCCAGGCGTTAAAAAGAGGCGCAAATGCGGGTTTTTTTGCCCCGCCCACTCCCGGGCGTCATTTTTGCCCGGGAGTATAAATACCACGCATATGCCTGGGAGTAATTTTTTTAGACGGGAACGCCTACCTTGCATATCATTAACGCAAGGAAGGTGTTCACGCAAAAAAATGACGCTAACTCCATGAACTTTGGCGCTAGACGCGTCTAACGCCAAAGTATAAATATGGAGTTAGTTTTGCGTCGAATTTGCGTCGAAAAAAACGACGCTAATTCGGCGCAAACTGAGTATAAATATGCCCCTTAATGCCAGCTCAAGGTTTTCATCACCCATTGAGGTCTAAAATGTGGTTCTTTTTCTTTGTGCTGTGTAACCTCTCTTAGGGGCATACGTCATGAGATAATTCATAAAATCACACCAAATTAAATCAGTTAATTATTTTTAGTCACATTACATCTCTGTATGTGATTGCATAGTGGAAGCACGGTTGCCAATATATGCAGACACCGTTGGCAATAGATTAAGTTGAATGCTGAGCAGTGACATATGGGACATCCAGCGTGTATCTGTTGTGCTGCTCAGGGAGAGCCTGCAAACTGAGCTCGACCGCCTGCTTGTAATAAGGAGGTCGCAGCAGCCTTGTTGAACCAGCGACCAGCGCTTAACAGTATCATTGGTCAGTCAATATCTGCATTTACCAAAACTTTCAGTAGTAACGTGTGATGTTAGTGTTCAAGATAAGAAGTTCAGCTATAAATTAGGCACAGCATGTAAAGTTTGCCATAAAATCATCATATTTCTTGCAAACAAGTCTCAATTAACAGTCATGGTGACCCTCTGGGTTTAGTGGTAAGGACAGTCTATTGCACACGTCTAGGCCCTGCCATCAACATCCAGGTGAATCCACAGGTGGGACATCAGCACTAGTGTCACCTCTTCATACTGACAAAGGGTTTGCATATATATTTATAAGAAACTACCCCTGGAAATACAAAGGGAAATAGTATAAACATAATAAGAATTGTTACTTTAAAATTAACTCAGCTATTCAAGCTACAAAGCAATAACATTCACTAAGCAGAAAGCATTGTAGTTGGTACAAGCCGTTTACCTGCACATTTCCACTAAGCTTATCCTTTCCTGATTGTGAAGCAGAAGACAGTTGCAGGGCAAGGATAGGATGGTTTAAATGTCTTCTAGAGAACTCAGGGGACAAGTCACCAAGCGGACAGAGGTTGCACAATGACGCCTATGGTGCTCCCAGTGCTGCTATCACTTAGTTGGCTACTTCTACTTACTCAGTGAGTCACTGGAGACAAAGCACTTTCTTATAATTGAATTGAAAGGCCACTGGTCCCCGAGGAAGTCCAGGCAGTCAGTGAGTGTTAAAAAATCTAATTAAATGTTGCTACTGACAGTCTCGTGAATTTTGGTAAAGCTCTTTGGATTAGATATTTACACATTCAGCTACAGAAGCAGATGAATGTTGTACAATTCGTATCTTCTTAATTCCTGCTCATTACACTGTATAGATACTAAGATTACACGCAGTGCATGATGGAAACATGGCGTGAATTGCAAAATGCTGGTTGCCTGGGTGGCTTCGTGTAATTATAAGTACAGTATCTCGTAATATTTAGTGCATGTGAAATTTTCCACGTGACATATACCATATGTGAAATTTACCTCATGCTATACATACTGCACCTGGTAAATATCATATGAACCCTTGCTTGCTGGGTCATCCAAACAGGTCAAATTAAGTACGAAAAATACCTATACACAAAAGAATGTGGTTAATTATAAAACCACCAGAATGCAATATACCTACTGCTGGATCTACACATACGCAGGACACCATAAACCACCATCTCTGCCGCACCAGAAATTCTGACGCACAAACTAAATTTCCACGCATCTTCTCTGCGATTTCCTTGTGTGTTCTTTTTGTTGCAAACCAGGTACTTTGTTCAAACAAGAGGAAACTGTTAACTTCCAATATTTAAGACTCTTTTTAATCTTACAAAATGATATCTCAACTTGTGCTTATTGAATCTTTATTGTTTTGACCTTAATTTAATCAGATAAATATCTTATATTCCCTTATACCTGTGTGGTGTAGTTTTTGTGATGTTTTCACAGCGTTACTGTATGATTTATTGAACAAATTCTTTACACATTGCCTTCTAAGTTAAGTCTGACTGCTCAGTGCCAAGCTACCAGAGGGTGGGCACAGGATCATTTGGATTGTGTGTGACCTACCCAGATTAGGGTTGTGGTCCCTATTTGGACCCCATTTCTAAAACACGTCAAAAAGCTGTCAAGACTGCGATTTTTCCACACAGGGTACTCTGTGACAACGTGGCTTTTGTTTACCCACCATTGTGTATTGTAGGGACTATGATGCACTTGTCAATTTGCAAAACAAAAAAAGAAAAAATTAGCACACTCTGATGGCAGATAAAGAAATCAAACAGACCATGGAGGAAAAGTAAAAGAAAACAAATTCAATGCTGCTTGCCTCTTGAAGTAGTGGCCCCTGGAAAACAAGTATCCATGGGCAGCCATTAAAATGTTTACCTTACAGCAGCTCCATCTCAAGCCATACACATAGTTGGCACAGCTCTCACACAACTTGATGACATAGTGAGCTTTTTAGCTTGCAATGTACTGCTTGAACAACAGCTGCCCATTGTACAGGATCAAGAACTCATATCAAGAGCTCATATCAAAGTATAAATATATGGAAACCTGGCAGACAAATATTACGCAACAGGCAACATTTGTCATGGTCTAGATCGTCCCGGGCAGAAGTATTGTCACTAAAATACAGCATACGACGCAATAGCAAAAAACAATCTCTGTTCATGTACGGTATGAAGATGGGTGTTACCCAAACTGTGCGAGTAGACCAGAAGGACTGCAGTCTTGGTTAGGCACTAACCTCTTTTTGAGCATAAGGCCCCAAAATATCTTTTACTCCTCAAGTGAAGTGGGAGTCTATTGGTGTGCCCTAGAATGTGGCCCTAGAGTGCTGCTATGCTCCATCAGAAATGGTTTGGCACACAAGTTTGTGTGTTGCACAATTTTCTCAAGGAAATCATCATCCAAAAAGAGACAGATGTAGTCAATGGACAAAAATTTTGCTGTATGAAATTTATAATCATTGTCGCCACTGAACGACTAAATTTGGGGCAGAACTACATTGGGGGACTGCCAAGACAGCACTCCGTCTGTGCGTGACCCGCATTTTTGATTGGTCTACCCTGCTATGGTTGCTCGGACACAGACTGTGCTTGCAAGGGAACAGCATGACTGCCATCATCATGTTTCTCAGAATCGCTGGAAGACAAGTTGTCAAATGAAACTGCTCTGACTGAAAAATCACTTCCAGATTCTGCTCCAATTTCCTTCCTATCAGATGCTATCTCAGTATCTACTTTCTCAGTCTGTCATCCTGCTGCAGAGTTGTCCTCAATAATCTGAGTTAGGCCCTGGGCAGCAGTCATCCACCAAGACACCATCTCTGCTGACTGGCTAAAACCTTACTTCTAAAACATTGTACTATGTAAAAGGCAAAAGTATTGTTCTAACTCAGTTGGTGGTTGTGTGTGTCTGTGAGATGTTTGAAACAGTAAATAAACAAAAAAGCTTGTATTTCTAGATAAAGCTGCAGCTTCTCCAAATACAGTAAAGAAGACAAAAAAGCCACAGTATTACTTCATCTTGCCATATACCCAATAAGAACACCATGTTTTTGCATTGGCTTATACAAAACAGTACTGTTGGCAGAGCTGCTGAGCCATTGTCAGTATAAAAGTAATTTCCTAAAACCAAAAATCTACCATTGTTTCTCAGAAGCACACATTCACAGAGTAGCCCCTGCAACTTTGTGTAGGCATCCTCCTTGTGCAAACAGGTTTTACCAACTGATGCAACAACAAAGGGCAAATTATGCGGCACAATGTGGCTGTTTTTTTGACAGTATTACCTAACTTATTTGATATGGTCAAAATATGATAATACTGCTTGGGGAAAGCTTTCCCCTCATTGTCACCAGTATAGCAGGCAGATACATAAATAAGGAACAGAATTATGACTAGGTGTTTATGAAAAATAAATTGTCTTCTTTATTTGGGGAAATGAGTGAATCTCAATGGTGGGCTGTGATCGGCCCGAGGGAAAACACAGAATTCGTTAAAAAAAATTAGGGCCACAGGAAGCCAGCCTATAAGCCAATAGGGGACATACCATGACAATTTCAATTTTTAAAACATGTTTTCAATTCCCCGGGGGCACAATTGCAACCCCAGGGAGACAATAACATTTTTTTTTTTTTATTGTGCCTTGGGTAGTTGATTCTTTACCACGAGGTCCTACCCCTCAAAATGCAGACTACTGGTGGTCTAGTGGTTTGTTGGCTTTGGATCAAGGCAACCCCACAATCTACAGCCAGGAAAACATGCCAAGAAGGCATTGTCGAAAAGGGAAATCTCTCCTCTTTCCAACATCCCTGACACCTGGGAAGACATTGCAGCCTCCCAAAACCTCACTAGATGGCAGAAAAATAACTGACCTGCTGTCTTCTCTGCCTTTGGTGGGAATGTTTGAATTCAGCATGCCTCGCTGCATGCTAGGATCACAGATGGGTGGGGAGGGATGATGAAGAATCAATTCCACATCACCACTGTCCTTAGGTGTAAGAAAAGGAATTCTCTGGTGTCAGCACTAACTGTCAGTTGCACGTATGGGGTTTATTTTCTGCAGAATTGGTTGATACTACTGTGACATACAAACACATACGTAACAAGGAGGTAGGGGGTTATTTTTTGTCACCCCAGGGCAAAATAAAGTCCAGAGAAAAATGTTGTAGTGTCACTTGTGATAACTTCAAACAGCTGTTCTCCAAAGATTTTATTGTTTCCTGTTGTGTGAGGTTCATTGGTATGTATGGCAATTGAGAGGCATTGAAAGCATGTGAAATTAGCATTGATTTGTGGTGCAGCACATCAAAATTGCTCTTGCTCCTATGAATACTGCGGTCCCTGACTCCCGGCAAAATTGTCAGATCTATCCAGGAGATAACAGAAAAGTGTGGAAGGACTTGAGTGCTTATAGCAGGTTGTGACTGTCCTGTTTTACAGCCAATCAACAGTTATGCCGAAGGCTCTTAAGAGTGATATGCGTTTCAAGGATGATAGAGAAGAAAGTATTTCAACTAAGTTTACTAGAACAATCCCTTTTTTGCTTGGCTGGGGTTGGCCTTTTCTAATGGCTTGTGACTGTGTGGATGGAATAAATGTCTAGAGATATTCTGGAACTTTTTTCTCCATTCATGTAGAGCCTTGTTTTGAATGTACATTTGTGAGAGGAATCATGGTATAGGAGGTTGACATTTTTGTTTAAAGGGTTTATCTGGTAGCTCTGCAGCCTCTCAATGTAAAGGGGGGCACATCCAGTTGAATCCCATCAGTCCTAAGGGAATAATGGGTGTTAGGCTCCTTTTCGACAAAATGTTAACTGACTGTTGCCGCTCATTCTTCTTTTTCTAAAGTTAGGCTAATCCAGACTGAGAATATTATGAGTCATACAACCCTGCCTGAGAAACATTTACCTCTGGGGGATACGTATGTGAAAGAGTCTTAAACCCCAACACTACAAACACAACAAACACACAGATGTGTTTTTGTCACCAATGTAGTTATGGTGCAAGAAGGAGAACAATCTCTTTTCCTCCCAACTTGGGCTACCTGCTTCACTATGGGCTTGAGCTACAGTAGGTATGTTCTCATCTGCAGGAAGGGGAAAGTTCACCCACTTCCCCCTTCTACTGAACTTGGAGACTGGAGAAAGTTTGAAGACGCAAGCCTGTCTCTAAAAGAATGTTAAGGAGTACTAGGAGACATATTGATGGAGTTCACTGAACAGTTACATCAGAAATATTGGTGAAAACTAGGCCTAGACAGAGTTTCAATTAAGTATTAAAACATAGTCTATCCTTCTAAATTAATTGTGGATGTTATTTCTGCTGTATTTTGACTTTTTTACTGTTTTAACACTGCATAAATGCTTTACAGTTTGCCCTTAGATTAAGCCTGTCAGGTCTATGACATAGCTGCCAGGGGGCTGAGCTCTGATTAACTTAATCACTTCAGTGGTTCACCCTGACAAGGGCTTTGTTTATTAATTAAGGTGGGTAGTCACCTCCATTATCTAATTACCCCATTTTTGTACAAATGGATAATTTTTTTTTTTTCAAGCTGCCTCACAGAGTAAAGAGTACAAGATTCAATTACATTTTTTAATAGAAAGGGAGTCCTTTTATGCAGTGGTGTAATGAAACTTGAGGAGCCTGCATGCAAAGTACATGCAGGGGCTCCCCTCGGTACTCACTCGGGAGTTCTGAGGCCAGGGTCCTGTGATGTGGGGACCCCCTGATGCTCGTGCCCCCACCCATGTCGCAGGGGCTGCAGAGGCCTTTGTTACAATGCTGTGTTCATGGGGAATAATGTATTGGAATGATATGCATTTTGAATATGACCTACTAATACAGAACTGCATACAAGACAAGTGATTAGATACCATCACTGTGTGAATTGAATGTAAATTTACTGTGAAGCTGGAGATTTTCATACTTTGGGTATGATGCACAGAATGACTTTATAGAAGGCTGCCAATGTTCCACTCTCATCTCCCTATTTCCAACGTGATTCCTCGTATAATGTTTACCTAATGGCCCTGGTAATTATGATGTTAGGTTCGATAAGCATATGTGACATCTCACTTTTGAACATCTGTTACTTATGCCTCTGAATTTTATGAGTTTTAATTGTGTATTTGTTTTGTGATTATGTTCATGGTTGCTTCTAACTCACATCAGATGCCAGGCTCAATTCCTTCTATACTTTAGGAAAACTAATGAAAATGATTAAAATAAGAGCCACGGTAGCACAGAGATTGGCAATGTCCAACTAAAAATCAACACACTGGTGAAAATGGAGGCTGGAAAAGAAAAAGGAGGTCCTTGGTTCATGGTGGGCAGCTAGTCTAGCTTCTCAGTCACTCTACGCTGCTCTAGTGGGCCAGAACCATTGTGAAAGTCTAACCATTCAAACTATGCATGGCTTCTCAAGGAAACAGGTGCATTCAAAAGGCAGCAAAAATGGTTCTTGCCCATTAGATGAAGACAGCAGGCCTGTATTGCGATGCAATGAAAGCACAGAGAATCATCTGTATGCTGTTTCAGAAGGGAGCCATGCAAATCGATTGGCAGAGAAAGTTGAAGTGAGACAGTAAGACATCAAAAGATTTACAAAGAAGCTAGTACTAAAATGTATTCCCATAGCTGTACTTCCAAGTGTTCAACTGGTGCAAACACTAAGGGGCTTATTACGAGTTTGGCGGTTCCAGGACCGCCATGTTGGCGGTGGTCGTACCACCAACAGGCCAGCGGGGAAGTCACCAAATTATGAGCATGGCGGTATTCCCAACAGAAGACAGCCAAACTAATGCCAGTACTGCCAGTGCGGTCATGCTGCCATGGACATCGGTAGATAACTTCAGGCCAGAGGGGACTATGTTCCCGCCAGACACATTACGAGGCTGCACACCGCCAAGGTTTCCGCCGCGGTCCAACCTTCATGAAAACCCTGGTGGGAACCAACTATATAAAAGGAGACACACCTTCAGGAACACATACCGGACTGGGACCACCCTGGAACCCAAACTGGGAGTCCTCTCACTGCTCCTGCTCGCACAGTGACTCCAGAACCAACAATGAATATAACAACCATGAGTATATACAACTACCTGACACTGTAGGGAAAATCCAAAGTACACACGCTCACACAACATACACATCTGGGACGGCAGGCGATGGTAACAAACACATGTAACCACACACCCATACGCACCCACACACACACCTAGATACACACACGAACACCCATACTACACACACACTGTTAGATCTGGCATCCTTGGGGTGGTCTCCCCTGTCTTTATGTTGCCTTTGCTTCCATTGTTTTGACTGTGTGCTAGACTATGTTTTTGCTGTTTTTGATACTGTGGGCACTTTACCACTGCAGACCAAAGCTAAAGTGCAAATGCTCCCTGTGTAAATTGTATGTGTAATTGGCTTTTCCATGACTGGCACATTTGATTTACTAGCAAGTCCCTAGCAAAGTGCACTAGAGGTGCCCCGGGCCTGTAATATCAACTGCTACTAGTGTGCCTGCAGCACTGGTTGTGTCACGCACATGAGTAGCCCTGTAGACATGGCTCAGACCTGCCACTGCAGTGTCTGTGAGTGCAGTTTTTAAACTGCCAATTCGACATGGCAAGTGTACCCACTTGCCAGGCCCAAAACTTCCCTTTTTGTGCATGTAAGGCACCCTTAAGTTAGGCCCTAGGTAACCACATGGGTGGGGTGTGGTGTATGTTAAAGGTATGACATGTACTGTTGTGTTTTACATGTCCTGACAGTAAAATACTGCCAAATTCAGTTTTCATTGTTACAAGGCCATTCTCTCTCCTAGGTTAACATGGGGGCTGTCTTTAAATATCTTTTAAGTACAGTTTCCCTTTGGCAGCAGATAGAAATTTGGAGTTTAGTGTCTCTGAACTCACAATTTTAAAAATACAATTTTTGGTAAAGTTGTTTTTTAGATTGTAGATTCAAAATGCCACTTTTAGAAAGTGGGCATTTTCTTGCTTAAACCATTCTGTGACTCTGCATGCTTGTGTATTCCCTCTCTCGGTCAGACTGATAGTTGGGCTGTTTGTGAATCCCCTTTAGACCATGACACAAAGGACGTTGATGGGACATCTGGGCTAGAGTGGAGGGAAGAGTGGTCACTTACACGTGAATGGACTGTGCCTGCCCTTCCACAATGCAGTCTCCAACCCCCTGGAGTGAGACTGGAGCTAGGCCTGGGCAAGGCAGGATCTTGTGGCATTCCTTTGAAGTTTGCCTACTTCAAAGGCAGAAAGGGAGATGGTGGACCACCCCAGATTTTTAGATTACTTCTGGAACCAAGAGGAACCTCTGCCAAGGAGAAGAGCTGAAGAGCGAGAGGAGGAGTACTGCCCCTTTGCCTGTAACTTAGCTTTGCTGGGTTGGCCTGCAGTTGCTATTTCTGTCTGAAAGAGGACAAAGACTGGACTTTGTGGTATTTTCCTGCTTGTGAAGCATCTCCAAGGGCTTGAACTGAGCTTGCCTCCTGGTTTGAAGTCTCAGGGCCATCAAAGACTTCCCCTGCCAGCACCTGGACTCTCTGCTGAGACTCCTGCCCTGCCAAGTCATGCCCTATCCAGTCCCTGGACCCTTGAAAGGTGAAGTTGGAAGAACAAGATCTGAAATTCACGGAAGGAACGCCATGTAGTGCAATTGGTACTTTGTGTAAAATCAATGTTTCCATTGTTTTCTATGGAGTAAGACTCTTATTCTTTTGAAAATTCACATTTTGATGTGTGTATGTTGGATTTTTGTTGTTTTTGTCTTGTTTGTTTTAAATAAACATGACCTATTTTTCTAAACTGGTGTGGCATCCATTTTGTAGTGTATTACTGTGTGTGTTGGTACAAATACTTTACACATTGCTTCTGAGATAAGCCTGACTGCTTGTGACAAGCTACCAAGGGGGTAAGCAGGGGTTATCTAAGTTTGTTACTCCATTGCCCTGAATAGAGTGAGACTGCCTTCTGCCATGATGCGCAACGCTGGCAGAGTTACCTCACTTCCACCTGTACCTACATACAACAGAGGCATTCCCAATGTCCCATCAAGTTTCTGCTCTATGTACACTGAGGTGGTGGATCCATTGTTTAAATTGTGTCAGCCTACTCACTCTTGTACCCCTTAAATACCTACCACTGCGGAGGAATTGGAGGACGAGACAAACCCCCATGTACTGACCCCTTCTGGATTTGGCTACACTGGAGGAGAGGCATATAATACTCACCTATAGACTGGACAGGGCCACAATCACCGAGCTATGTGCTCAATTGGAGCATTATCTGATATCAGCTATCCTTCATCCCACTGGGATCACCTCTCTAGTGCAGGTTCTATCAGTGCTCCATTTCCTGGCAACTGGTTCATTCCAAGTGACAGTGGGCTTGGCAGCAGGAATGTCTTAGCCAATGTTGTCAATTGTGCTGGCAAAGGTTGTGTCTGCCCTAGTGAAACATATGTGCAGCTACATTGTTTTTCCCCAAATGGAAGATTTGGCAACTGTGAAGGCAGCATTCTATAAAATGGGACATATACCCAACATTATTGGGGAGATTGATGGTACACATGTTGTGTTTGTACCCCCACCAGAATGAACAGGTGTTCAGGATTTGGAAGAGTTTCCACTCACTTGGTGTCCAAATGGTGTGCCTGGCTGAACAGTACACCTCCCACGTCACTGCCAAGCATCCTTGGTTGGTGCATGATGCCTTCGTCTTGAGGAATGGAAGCATTTCACATGTGATGGCACAACTACAGAGGCACAGGCTGTGGTTAATTGGTGAGGCTGAGTCCCCACCCAATGTATGTCAGTGTATGCCTTCTGGTGTTGACCTCATACCATTGTGTAAGGCTAATGTTTGTCCCTCAATACTTGTAGGTAACTCTGGCTACCCAAACCTATCGTGGCTCCTGACCCCTGTGAGGAATGCCAGGACAGGGGTTGAGAATTGTTATTATAATGCACATGGGCGAACCAGGAGAATTATTGAGAGGACCTTTGGCCTCCTGAAGGGCAGGTTCAGATGCCTCCATCTAACCAGTAGATCCCTGTGCTACTCACCCAAGAAAGTCTGCCAGATAGTAGTGGCATGCTGCATGTTGCACAATCTGGCCCTCAGACGACATGTGCCTTATCTGCAGGAGGAGGAGACTGGAAATGCCCCTGTGGCAGCAGTCGACCCTGAGGACAGTGAGGATGAGGAGGCAGAGGATGAGGATGTGGACAACAGAACATCAGTTATACATCAATACTTCCAATGACACACAGCTGAAACAGTGGAACTGACCATTCCTCTGATTATTGATGTGTTCTGTGTGGCTGTAGCAGGATGGTATTAACTTCCTTTGCATCTCTACTTACTGTCACCTATGGCTTCTCATTTTGCAAATGTTGGTTATGTGACAACAGTGTATTGATGTGATATCTACAGACAGATACAGGTCTTAAAATGTCTTATACCACACTGTTCAGATCATTTGCACAAGATGTAACTGTTTCCATATATGCATATTTTCATCACATAAAACACTTTCACTTAGGTTGTGTTCAAGGGTGTTTATTGTAGTACAAATAATTAACGGAAAAGTGCAATGGAATGGGGTGATGGTAGAGGTTAGTCCAGGGTATTGTTCCAGTCTGTTTGTAGCACAGGTTCAGTGTTCAAGGGGCCATAGGACGGGGAGAAAAGGCAGTTCAAAGTGGACACGGACAAGGTGGGACACAAGGAGGACATTCAGGAGGGTCTCATTTCCTGGAGGTGGTCTTGGTCTTGGCAAGTGTCTCTGGCTTCTGTCTGGGTTGTAGGGAACGTTTGCGGGGTGGTTCACCTTCGGCAGGGGGAGGGGTGCTGGTGGTCTGTGGGTCCTGTGGCTGGCCTTCCTGCCCATTAGCTGTAGCGGAAGTGGTGGGCTGGTCAGTAGATTGGCTAATGGTAGGGGCCTGCTGGTGTGCTGTCCTTTCCCTCATGATGTTGGCCATATCTGCCAGCACCACTGCTATGGAGACCATGGTGGTGATGAGAGCCTGCAAATCCTCCCTGATCTCATGATGGTGTACTTCCTGCAGCTGCTTGTTCTCCTGCATGTTGGTAAGGATCTGGCCCATCTTGTCCTGGTATTGTTGGTAAGCCCCTTGGACATTGGTGAGTGTCTCCTGGAGGACGGGTGGTGTTGTCATGCACTCACCTGCAGTTTCCGTGGCTGCTTCGTCTTGTGTGTGTGTGGCTGGTTCATCTCCCTGCACAGTAGGACTGTTGGTGGGTCCTTGTGAGAGACCTGTGGGACACAGGTGATACACTGTCACTGCCTCACATATGTTTGATGTCTCAGAATAAATAGTTCTCAATATTTGGGCTACTGTACTACATTGCCCATAATGCACTGTTCTATAGTTTGCAACACAGGAATGGAGCTAATCTGGAGGTGCATGATTATGTGTTCTGTGGTTGTGTGCATGGTGCATAGAGTTGTGTAAATAAGTTAATTTTGGTACTTACTTTTGGATGTTCCTGGAGCTTAACTGTCAAGGTCTCCAATTCCTAGTACTGCCTCCCGCTCCAGAGTGGTCTCCACCATGGTCTCTATGGCTGTAGGGGGTGGTACTGTAGATGGGCCTCCTCCAGTGCCATGCATCTCCCTCATACGCTCAGCCACCCTTTCCTTGGTCCTGGACCGGAGGTCGTACCACCTTTTGCGGACCTCATGTATTGTGCGGTGGCTGACTCCAATGGAATTAATCTTGGTGAGGATGTCCTGCCAGATTTTTTTCTTTTGGGTGTCAGGGACACTCATTGCTGCCTTTCCAAACAATACATAATGGTGCAGGCAGCACTCCTCTGTTAGCACCTCCAGCTCCTTCTCTGAAAACGTCAGTTTTCTTTTCTTGCCAGCACCGGGTGTCTCCTTGTTCTGAGATGCCATTGTTGAAGTAGCTCCTCTCAACTGGGTGTGACTCTGCTGTTTGGGCTGGGAAGGCTCCTCCTGGTTCCATCTGGTACTTCCTGGTTCTGATGTCATCACTCAGAACCAGGAAGTGGGTTTTTCGCTATTTTATTTGCACCTGCGTGCAATTTGCGAGTCAGTTGCAATTTGCGACTCCAGACCACACCCTTGTGCAATTTGCGACCTCGCAAATTGCGAGGTCGCAACTTGCGGTGCGACTCTGCACCGAATCACTATTTGGTATAGCGATTTTTACGTGCATCTCGTTTTGCGAGTCGGAAATAGCGATTCGCAAGGAGTCGCTATTTCCGACTCGCAAATCTTTTTGTACCTACATCTCGTCCCTAAAGTCTGGGGTTTTAGTTCCATTCTTTTCTTCCTTTGAAGTAGGCAAACCTCAAAGGAAAGTCTATGTTGTTCACAAGACCCTCACTTGCCCAGGCCAAGCCCTGACACACACCAGGGGGTTGGAGACTGCTTTGTTGGAGGGCAGGCACAGCCCATTCAGGTGTAAGTGGCTACTCCTCCCTACACTCCAGCTCAAATGAATCATCAGGATATGCAGGCTACACCCCAGCTCCCTTTGAGTCACTGTCTGGAGGAGATTCCCAAACAGTCCAACTGTCAGTCTGACCCAGACAGGGAATCCACAAACAGGCAGAGTCACAGAATGGGTAAAGCAAAAAAAATCCCTTTCTAAAAGTGGCATTTTCAAACTAACAATCTAAAAACCAACTTCACTAAAAGATGTATTTTTAAACTGAGAGTTTATAGACACCAAACTCCAATTTCAATCTGCTCTCAAAGGGAATCTATACTTAAAAAATATTTAAAGGCAGCCCCCATGTTAACCTATGAGACAGACAGGTCTTGCATGGAGAAAACCGATTTGGCAGTATTTCACTGTTAGGACATGTAAAACACATAAATACATGTGCCACCTTTAACATATACTGCACCCTGCCATGGGGCTACCTAGGGCCAACCTTAGGGGTGCTTTACATGTAGAAAAAGAGAAGATTTGGGCCTGACAAGAAGGTACACTTGCCAAGTCGAATTGGCATTTTAAAACTGCACACACAGACACTACAGTGGCAGGTTTGAGTCATGTTTACAGGGCTACTAATGTGGGTGGCACAACCAGTGCTGCAGGTCCACTAGTAGTGTTTGATTTATAGGCCATTTGCACATCTTGTGCTCTTTACTAGGGACCTACTAGTAAATCAAATATGCCAATCATAGAAAAAACAATTACACATACCCTTTACACAGGAATACTTGCATTTTAGCACTGGTCGGCAATGGTAGAGTGCCCAGAGTACCAAAAACAGAAAAAACAGTCCAGCGCACAGTCAAAACATGGGAAGCAGAGGCAAAAAAGACAGGAGAGACCCCCCCAAGGATGCCATGTCTAACACACCTGGGTGAAGTACAAATTTATACCTGAATTCACATAAGACCTCTCCATACTCCTATCACCTATTGAATTGAAGCTGAATTAACCTAATACATCAGACCTGTACAGTTACAACAGCTGCTCAGTCGATATGACAGTGAATACCACCACACTCACACCATATAGCATCTGGCTATCACATCACATGGCTGACATAACACTGTACAATATTGGTTATTTCTCACTAATGACTGATTGAGCCACTACAAGTTGAAAATCCATACAGGTGACATATGATGTGTACATTACATGCAGTGGGTACATACATGTGATTGGTCTAAACCAATCACAGATTAATATCTCCAAACTCAAAATAAATACATATCTATCGCTATTGATTCATATCTAAGTGCATCTACAATGGCCCATATTGCACATATAACACTGCTATACCCATTCACTGAGTGCAGTGTCACAACTGATGAACATCAGGAACACACATGTGACATCATGGTTCATGGACAGATCCACCATACATGCATTATCACCAGTAGGACATCACAACATCAACACACCACCCTCAATCACACCATTCCTAAATAGTGAATATGTACCTAGGTCCTGACAACACACATCACTGATGCTCAACACATTGTTGGCACTGACAACACATCACAATACTACATAGGGCTGTCTCAGCAGTCAATATGCTACATTCATATCACATCAACATATCATCAACATATCATTAGTAATACATTACCCAATCATTTCCTCATCACCCACTTCATCTAGGCCAAGGCTAGCTGACATGTTCACACTTCATCAGATGTGCCCCCAAGTAACAATTGGGACATGATGTAGGGAGATGATAAGTTATGTAGCACTTAAGCAGCTAGGGCATTGGTAAACATGGAATTTATATTACACATTGTGAATGAAGGGGTCTGTCTAGGCATGCACCACCTCTAGTACGATCCCATTTTGTTTAAGGTTTCATCCCCAGAAGTCTAGCACTTAGAAAGGCATGATGTTTGCAATCAGACCATTTTAAAGCAACATTACAAATGAGTCTCCATAACAAACCTTCACATATCCAATAGATAGCAGGTTACCAATATATAGGGATACAACTGGCAAGCCATTAGTCCAGTCATACACAAGCCATATATGTGGTGGAAATGTCATTTCTGACTCACATGGAGTCTACACCATTACCATTATCAGATCACTATTGTCTCAATGAGAAAAGCAGTCACACTGTTGCATATAGAGCTGTGCCATACAGATGGGAGTGAACTGACATTTTAGAGCCACAAATAGCCACATGGCAAGGGATGGAGGAGTTAAAACTCAATGGGTAGTTGTTGAAAATGGCCTTTCTACAGGGTCACCCCCACACTTTTTGCCTTCCTCCTTCTCTTTTTCTGACCTCATTTTTGTTGGCTTTAGGACTCTGCGCACTTTGCCACTGCTAATCAGTGCTAAAGTGAAGATGCTCTCTCACTAAAACATGGTGACATTGGCCCATACCCAATTGGCATAGCTAATTTACTTGTAAGTCCCTAACAAAGTGCACTACATGTGCTCAGGGCCTGTAACTTAAATACTGCTAGTGGGCCTGCAGCACTGGTTGTGTCACCCACATAAGTGGCCTTTAACCATGTCTCACGTCTGACACTGCAAGGCCTGGGTGTGCAGTTTTACTGCCACTTCGAATTTGGCATTTAAAAGTGTTCTATATGTCCTGGTAGTGTAAAACTCCTAAATTCATTTTACACTGCAGTGAGGCCTGCTCCTTTCATAGGATAGCATTAGGGCTACCCTCATATACTGTTCAAGTGGAAGCTTCTGATCTGAAAGGAGTAACCAGGTCATATTTAGTATGGCCAGAATGATAATAGAAAATCCTGCTCATTGGTGAAGTTGGATTTGATATTACTATTCTAGATATTCTACTTTTAGAAAGTGAGCATTTCTCTACACTTACATCCTTCTGTGCCTTACAATTCATGTCTGGCTGGGTTAATTGATAGCTCCCTTGTTAATTTCACTCAGGCAACCCCAAACACAGGATGCTCAGTCACACCTGCAAACATCTGCATACTGAATGGGTCTTCCTGAGCAGGGAGGGCAGAGGGCCTGACACTTACATGTCAAAGGACAGTAACCTGCCCCCACACAATGGCTTGCCAAACCCCCTAATGGGACCCTAGCAGACAGGATGGAACTGAAACGGGATCTTGTGCACTTCTAAGCCACTCTTTAAAGTCTCCCCCACTTCAGAGGCACATTTGAGAATTTAAACAGGGCCTCTGACCCTACCAATTCAGAGACTTCTTGACAAGATACCTACTGGGAAATGAACTATGAACCAGAACCTGCAACCTGCTAAGAGAAGCTGCCTGGCTGCCCAAAGGACTCAGCTGACTGCTTTGCTGAAAAGGACTGCTGCCTTGCTGTTGCCCTGCTGCCTTGCTGCCCTCTGGCTCTGCTGAGAAGTGTTCTCCAAGGGCTTAGATTGAGCTTGCCTCCTGTTCCCTGAAGTCTCAGGGCCAAAAAGGCTTTACCTCTGCAAAATAACTCCTTGTGCTGTGAAAATCGACGCACAGCCTGCCAGAATCGACGCGCAGCTTGCCCTGCAGTGAGAAAATCACTGCACGCCGAACCAGAACAACGCAGCCCGGCTCCTTGAGTCGAGATCAACGCAGCATCAGCGTTGCATAAGGAACTTCGACACATAGCCCACTGGATTGACGTATCGCCATCTCGGAATGACGCAGTCCGACTTCCTGTGAGAAGAATCGGCACAGCTCCTACTGTGCGACAGAAATTTCCCCACATCGCCCACCGGATCGACGTAGCTCCTGTGACACCCAGGATTTCTCAGCATCGTCCAGAGGCATCAAAATAAACAGCAACCTGAAGAGGATCCAAGCCTGTGTGCCGGAAATCGACGCAAAGTCCTTGCTGCGTAGAACAACATCAACACACAGTCTGTGTGCACCCAGAGAAACCAATGCACACCTCCCCATTTTCCACGCATTTCCTCCTCTGCAGAGAATTTAGACGCAAACCAGGTATTTTGTGCTTGCAAGAGACACTTATTGCTTTTCAAGAATTAAAGACTTTATTGATCATTTCAAAGTGATATTTCAACTTGTACTGATCAAATCCTTATCATTTTGACTTTATTTTAACCAGAGAAATATTCTATGTTTTTCTGAGGTTGTATGGTGTATTTTTGTGGTGTTCTACTGTGTTATTGCATGATTTATTGCACAAATACTTTACACATTGCCTTTTAAGCTAAGCCTGCCTGCTCAGTGCCAAACCACCAGAGAGTGGGCATAGGATAATTTGAATTATGTGTGACTTACCCTGACTAGAGTGAGGGTCCTTCCTTGGACAGGGTGTAACATGACTGCCAACCAACTACCCCATTTCTAACACTAGTGTGTTACACAAGCTCAGACCCATAGTAAAGGCAGGATGGAGTCACATATGTGCCAATCTGATCAGACCATCTCCACAATGCAGGCATGCAGAATACTGGATATGGGAGAAGTACATCCACTGACAGCAAACCATCAAGACACATCTGCAACTAATGCTCAGGCTGGGTGGTTACTACCCATTACCCCCTAGTCTATTTTCATGTAGCATTAATCACATTTTTACTATAGCTACAGTAAGGCAGCTGAACCCACAAACTCTATGCAAGTCCCAGGTTACAGTCAGTACTCACCCCCATGTGGCTGCTGTGCAGCTCTCAAACGCCCACACATCTCAGGGTAGGCCACTGTCAATATGTGGTCCATTAGGGGGGTCACGGTCCGATGGGCACCCCTCCCTCGTTGGGAGGATAAACCCAACTGGGCCTCTGCAGTCTTCCGGGCCCAGCGTGTCAGCTCCCACTGCTTGCCACAATGGGTGCTTCGCCAGCTATGGACCCCTTGGGTCCTCACTTCTTTGGCTATGACATGCCAGATCCCTTTCTTCTGATGGGTGTCCACCTGCATAAATGAAACAAACAAAAGGAGAAAGTCATGTACATTGGTACCATACTAACAGGAGAGGCCTATACACTTCAGACTCACCAAGAGCCCACACATCATCCTTCACTTCATGCCCTCTACAGACATTTATACTCCCTCACTGGTACACTTACTCCATTCACAGACACATGCGCCCTATCACACATGACTATGGCATTAAGCTCACCTGTTCCTCCATATAGCTGTCCATACAGGGGTAGGACCCCTTCGACAAGCTTCTCCCGCTCTTCTGGTGTGAAAGCTGGGGCACTATCACCAGCAGAATGTGGCATGATGGCTTCCAGAGACAGTACACTGCAGCTCAGGTCATGGAGGTCTTGCTGGCAACAGTGCCAGGAGTCAAGTGAGCAAGGGTTCAGAAAATGGCAATCACAGCCATCCGGTACAGGGCCGTCACTGCTGGTTGTCAGCGCCATTGGCCTCAATCCCCCATAGGCAGCAATGTTAACAATTTGCATGGAGGTAGCGGCTGCCTACCGCAATGAGGACATATGCTGGCAGAGTTAGGTCACTTCCATCTGGCCAGTGCTGCAGGACAGGCGGCTGCCATTTTGAGTACATCTCCTGCATTGATGTGCAAATTTGTGTGCGCCATATACATACTGGGACAAATTGGGGAATAACCCCATATCGTGTCATCATAGTAGTGCTGACACATTTTGCATGAGTCCAAAAGTACTTACACGTTCAGCATTTTGCTGCAAGACTGGTGTCCAAAGCGCATCAGCTTGCTCATTTTTGTATATGTCTGCAGTGCTATGCATGTCCGAAAGTGTTAGGTGTGTGCTAATTTTAAAATGTACAGCCTACATGTTTACAATCTTTTTCTCAAAGAACATTCTCTCCTCTCTAACTAGATTTGATGCCACGAGGAGAATGAGACAACCACCAGTGTACCATCCACTAGTTGACCCAGTAATCCTGGAGGACAGACATATCATACAAACCTATTGTCTGAATTGTCAAAGCATCATGGATCTATTTACACAATTGGAGCCTGATCTGTTACCAGCTATACGCAATCTCTATTCGATCCCTTCCATAGTACAAGTCATGTCAGTTCTGCACTTTCTTGCCACAGGCTTCTTTCAGAATACAGTGGGTTTGGCAGCAAGGATGTCAGAGCCAGTGTTCAGTCTGGTTTTGAAGGATATACTGTGTGTATTGTTGAAACACCTGGAAAGCTATGTCAGGTTCCCCCAATGTGCGGATTTGGCCTATGTGAAGGCAGACTTTTATGATATGGGACACATCCCTCATTGCCCTTATCCTCCTTGACCTTTTCTACAGCCTTCGACACCGTCTGTCACCACACCCTTCCCACACGCATCTCGGACACCGGAATTCGCCACAGAGCCCTGGACTGACTCACTTCCTTACTCTCTGGAAGAACCCAAAGAGTCCGTCTCCGCCCGTTCCTGTCCAAGGCCACCAAGACCATTTGTGGAGTTCCTCACTCAGCCCCACCCTCTTCAATGTCCGCATGGCTCCGCTTGCCAACATTGTCTGATCCCACGACCTCAACATCGTCTCCTATGCAGACGACACTCCCCTCATCCTCTCTCTCACGAAGGACCCCGCAACCGCTAAGAACAACCTCCACACCGGACTTCACGCCATTGCCAACTGGAAGAAAGAAAGCCACCTCAAGCTGAACTCGGAGAAGACCGAGCTCATCATCTTCGGCCCCAACAGATCAGCATGGGAAGACTCCTGGTGGCCTGCCACTCTGGGGTTGGCTCCAATGCCCACCACCCACGCACGCAACCTCAGCATCAAACTGGACTCTTCGCTCTCTATGACCCAGCAAGTCAACGCCATCTGATCCTCATGCTTCAACAGACTTCGCATGCTCCGCAAGACCTTCAGATGGATCCCCCTGGAAACCAGAAGAACGGTCACCCACGCCCTCATCAGCAGTAGACTGGACTACGCAACGCCCTCTACGCGGGAACAATGGCCAAGCTCCGGAAAACTCCAGCGCATCCAGAATGCCTCAGAATGCCTCATCCTCAACCTCCCTCACCACAAACACATCTCAGCCCACCTCAGAGACCTCCACTGGCTCCCAGTCAACAAAAGGATCGTCTTCAAGCTCCTGATCCACGCTCACAAAGCTCTCCACGACACCAGACTGGCCTACCTCAACGAGCGCCTCAACTTCCAGATCCAAACATGCCAGCTCCGCTCCGCCAACCTCGCAACTGTCCCCCACATACACCGTACAACAACCGACGGCAGATCCTTTTCCCACCTTGCCGCCAAAACCTGGAACTCCCTCCCCGTCAACCCACGTCTGACCCAGGACCTCCTGACCTTCAGGAAGAGCCCCAAGACCTACCTCTTCGAGCAGTAGCACCCCTCCCCCAGCGCCTTGAGACCCTTCTGGGCGAGTAGCGCGCTTAACAAATCACTGATTGATTGATTGATTGATGTGATAGGTGCTATTGATGACCTCCAAGTGCCAAGGAATAGATGTATAGGAACAGGAAGAACTACAACTCCCTTAATATTCTGCTGGTGTGGCTGGCAGACCAGTACATTTCTCAGGTCACAGCCAGGTTTCCTGGATCTGTACATGACTCCTTCATTTTGAGGAACAGCAATGTCCCACACCTGATGGCACGACAACAAACAGAGAGGGTCTGGCTCCATAAAAATGTGCTCCACTGTAGTTCATTCTGTCATCATATTCTTCCATGTCGCTGTACCTGTTGTGTCAATTGTCATACTTTTTATGGCACAGGTGACTCTGGCTATCCTAACCCTCGCTTGTTTCTGACACCTGTGAGTTACTCTACCATGGATGGGGAAGTCTGTTTCAATTAGGTCCACGGGAGAACAAGGCATGTAATAGAAAGGGCATTTGGCCTCCTGAAAGCCAGATTCAGGTGTCTGGACCTATCTGGAGGTACCCTCCTCTTCTCCCCCCAAAGCAATGCCAGATAGTAGTAGCCTGCTGCAAGCTCCCCAATCTAGCTTTGAGACACCAGATACCATTGCTAGCTGATGAGGGTGAGGCAGCTGATCCAGTGGCTGGTAATGCTGGCATGGCAAATGATGAGGCAGCAGAGAAGGAAGGTGCAGCTGACTCTGAGACTGACCTCATCAATCAGTGCTTCCAGTGACATACAGGTATGTTGATTTGAGTTTGGCAAGTGTTGAATGTCTACAAGATATGCTGACAGTAGTCCTCCAAAACCGACTCATCAGTGGTGGTCTAATGTGGTCTTGTCCCTATGTGTGTGTTGGGGAAGCAGACTGTTGGTAAGTGATGTTCACAGTTTCTCATAGCTAACAAGTGTACCCACTGAAATGTCCATGATGTTAATCTCCTATGTACGGACCAGTAATGAGCAATGAGTGCAGTATTCTCCTGTAGTCATGTCATTCCACCTACTGAATGTGTTATGAATACACGTACCTCTGCTACCTTTGGCTTGGGCTTTCATAGTCACTAACCATTGCTAAATGATTAGAGAACTGAGAGCTGTAAATGGCAGATGCTAGCTACTTTTCTGCATGATGAATATTCGGTATCTGACGTTCTATAGGTAATCTCTGGAAGACCCTGGTTAGGTGGTACTCTACACTGGGGAGGACCTCTATATGCTGCATTTGTGCTTTGTGTGGCTCTATGCCTTCCATCCTGATGGTACTCTCTGTAATTGTCTTATTCCAGGTTTGCATGCTGACTATACTCTTATGTGGCTCAGGATTGTGGACTGTCTGACATGTATCCAGGAACATATCTCTGGTAATGTGTCACCTGCTGAGGGTGCCTCTCTCTCTGGTCCATTATTCTGCCTGTTGGATGAAAGTGTGCAGGGCTTCAATTCTGCTGGCTACCGCTGATGGGTGTGATGATATGTTGCTAGCAGAAGGGGCCTGCTGGTGGGTGGAGAAGCATGCAGGGTGGTGTTGATATCCCTCAGCACCCCTGCAATGGAGGCCATGGTGGCATTGTGTGCCTGCCACTGCTGCATAACCTCCTGGTATTAATCCCTCTTCAGCCTTTGGTTTTCCCCCAACATGGTTATGATCGGGCCCATCCTGTCCCAGGATTGTTGGTATACTCCCAGGACTTGGGAGATGGTAGCCTGGTCAGTTGAGTCCCTTGGGGGCCCCATCCTCTGACCCACAGCTTCCCTCCCACACCACCTGACCCCATGTGCCCATGCCTCTGGCATTGTGTGCCCACTCTCAGTCTTCGCAAGACCTTCATTGTCTGGGTGTGAGGGCTTGACTCAGGTCCCTGTACTGTGGGGCACACAATAGTTTGATCTTTCTTTGGGACCCAGGTTTGGGGACGATGGGTAGGCTGTGATGATTATGCCACAGGGTTTGGGGGGATTTTTGTGAGGGTGAGGTAGGGAGTGGTAGACTGACCAGGTGTCCCAGATGAGCCAGGTAGGTCATCAGTGTCCAGACATCCAGGTTTAATCCTCACTGGGGCCTTCATCCTGTGATATGATGGCAGTCTCTGGTATAGTCTTCATAGTGGCACTGGCAGGGGTACTGTGGATGGAGTGAGAGTGGGAGTTACATATTGAAGATGTGTTAGGTTCACTCTTCTCATGTGCATACAGTGACTTGACATGATTCCCACCAATGAAAATGACAGTTGCTGCACTATATTCCATTGGTGTTAGGTAGTGGTGTGTGGCATGTGTTTCATACTCCTTTTAGGTAGGTGTCAATCAGGTTTAGTACATCTGGCTGTGTGGATGGGTACTTGTACTGACTGATAATTCACATGACTGTTCTGCACTGTTAACTAGTGACAATTCAGCCCTGGTAGTTGTGAGTGGTAGAAGGCTGGAAATAGCTGCATGGTGTCCCAGTGGGTGAAGGGAATGGGAGTATGCAAGGTTAAACCAGCTGTCTGTGCCTGCTGTGTATGTGCATGGAGTCTGCCATCCGGCATTCCATACCATGGTGGCTAACTTTCTGCATTGTGGATCCTGAATAGTAGCCAATTGGATTGATCACAGTGCTGCAGCTGTGTTTAGCCTTGTTTGGCATTGTGTTGTTCCATTGCATTGCCGTCATTGCCATGTAGTGGTCCTCTGTCATTACATCTAGTTAGTATGGCTAGTCCAAAAGGCATTCATGCAAGGGATGGGATGTGTTGTGCACATTCTAGGTATTCAGATAGATGGGCTTGTGCATTGTGGGAGTTGTAGTGTTAATTTTAGGCCATGCTAGGTGTGCATTTGCCCAGGGCTCTGTGGGCATTTGGGCTGGGTGAAGGTGTGACATGCAGGTGAGGGGCATTTGGTGAATAGGTGGTATGTGTAGTGAGACAGGCAGAACATTGGGGAGTATTAGGGTGGTGAGGAGCATGCAGTACTATACAGTTGTGTGATATGGAGTTTGTGTGCACTTACCAGAGTCCAATCCGCCAGGTATTCCAGTCAGGCCCTTGGATCCGCCAGGTATTTCCCCCAAGATGTAAAGTGTGGGGGAGGAGGCGGGGGCCCACCGCCAGTCTTGTGCACGGTGATCTGGTATTGTGAAGCCATGGAACATACCTTCCCCCATAGGTCGTTCCACCTCTCCCTGATGTCCTCTCTTGTGCGTGAATGGCTGCCTACTGAGTTGATCCTGTCGACTATTCTCTGCCACAACTCCATTTTCCTGGCAATCAAGGTTTGCTGGACCTGTGCTCCAAACAGTTGTGGCTCTACTCTGATGATTTCATCCACTGTGACCCTCAACTTGTCATCTGTGAACCGTGGATGCTTTTATGGTGACATGGTGGTGGTTGTGTTGTGGGGGGGTTTGTGTCTGTAAGGGTGCAATATAGGGTGATTGATGGGGTATGGGTGGTGCTTAGTGGGTGTTCGAGGCTTGTGGTGTGCATGTGGTCGTTATGTGTGTTTTGTGTTGGTGGTGCAGTTGTGTTTCTGTGTGCTGGCTGGGATGTGTATCTGTGCTTATTGTGTAACAGTGCTATATGTGTGTATTTGCCTGCTCTCTTTGTATGTGTAAGTCAATTTTGTGGAAAAGGATTGTTGGTTTTTTGGGAGTGTGTTATATAGTGGTATGAGTAGGTGTGCCAGGTGTGTGTACGTGTGTCAGGTGTTGGATATTCAAACTATCCAATGAGGTGTTGTGTTCTGACAGTGGTGGATTCACATGCCAATGTTTTTCCACCGTGAAAGAACCGATGTGCTGATTTGTGGCTCATAATCTGGTGGGTGGAATAGTGTTGGTGTGGCTGGACTGGTTGTGGAACTGCCTTTTTTCCACCCTCCATTGTTATGGCGGTTTCAGATTAGTGACCGTTTGTTGGCAGTCTTAATGGTGTAAGTCATAATGCGGTAGTCAGATTGCCGCCAACATGGCGGTGTTTTGGCTGCCACCACCGCAGCGGTCTTCTGAAAAGACTTCTAAAGTCGTAATGAAGCCCTGTGGGTCCAGCGACCACAGGACACAATCTTATCTATATGACAGAATACATAAAGGGGGTCATTACGTCCCTGGCGGAAGGCGGAGAAGCGGCGGTTACCGCCATGGTCATCCGCCGGTTCTCCGTTCTGCCCACCGGGCTGGAGACCTGGGTCTCCAGCCCGGCGGCCGTCACTATACCTCCGGCGGTATTTTGACCCGGCTTACCGCTGTGGATTTCCTGCGGTTGGAACCGCCATGAAATCTATGGCTGTAAGCACTATCAGTGCCAGGGAACTCCTTCCCTGGCACTGATAGGGGTCTCCCCCACCCCCCACCCCACGCCAACTCCCTCCCCTACACCCCCCACCACCCCTGCCACCCCCCAAAGGTGGCAGGGCCTCCCTCCCCACCCCGACCTCCAACATCACAGAACTCACACACACACGACACGCACGCAGGCACCACCAACACGCACACACACCGACACACATGCCTACATCCACACACACAGTCAGACACGCACACCCACATACAAACATACATGCACACATCCATACAGACATACCCACAGACATACCCACAGACATACACGCACTCATTCCCAAAACACACAACACCCCGCAAGCATACACGCATTCACACACCCCCTCTACATACACAGACGCACACCCCCATGCACCAACACAACACACAACACCCCCCACCCCCTCCCCTAACGGACGATCGACTTACCTGTTCCGTCGATCCTCTGGGAGGGGATGGGAGCCATGGGGGCTGCTCCGCCGACACCACACCCCCAACAGAACACCGCCATGGCGAATCACAGGACGTGATTCGGTGGGCAGTGTTCTGTTGCCGTGGCGGTGAAGGTGGAGCAACCTCCACTTCCCCGCCGCCCGCCAGTATGGCTGTTGGCAGCTCTCTGTCGGAAAAAGGACGGAGAGCAGCCAACAGTCATACCCCACTACTGGCGGTCTTCCGCACGGCGGTCCCTCGGCGGTCTTGTAAAAAGACCGCCGAGGTTGTAATGACCACCATAGTGTACAGCCAGTTAGTGTACTCACTGTAGTTCCATAACCATTAAAACCATTTTGGACTGAAGACAGTCCACAAAGATGAACATTTTCAAGCATCTTGACGTGTTTTTAGTTTCAAAACTGAATTTTTCTCATTCATTCATGAAAAAAGGACATCCACAGGCAACATGTTTTCTTCCAAAAGGAACTTCCTCAAGGTCGTAAATAATACAAACCTACGTGAAAATATATATAAAATACAATTCTACAAATGGAAATGCAACATGGATCACAATGACAACCAATATATCAGTCTATATCTACAATCTAATATTCCAAAAATATGACTAATTTCAAGACATCCAATTTTTGTGATTTATACTCCTCAGCCCCTGACACATTCACAATGATAATCACACTTGTTACTGGTATGATAGGAGCTAGCAGGGTAATTAAAGTTTGCCTAGACACATAACATTGAACAGTGGAAATATCACTATTCATCTGTAGGAGTTACAAGAGTGTTAAAATGAAAACATGATATAATATAACTAAGGGCAATAGCGACCTCTTCTTATAAACAGCATTGTAACACATTCTTACCAATATACGTATAGCTTCTTTTACAGAAACTGCAAGATGATATTCAATGTTGATTATTTCATCCATACATTCTTTACTAGAACTTCTATCTAAATGGTGTAACCAAATTATTATAATTCAAATAATTATATACAGGAAACGGGTGGTAAATTGAAAACTTATGTTTATGATCAAAGGTGTGTAGATGGTGATGTGTTAATTATGGCATGATAGCCATGACACAATCCATAATGAAAGAACTAAAAATAATAAAAAGGAAGTCTTCTCATCAGTAAGGAGAATCTTAATAATCTATGGGGCATATTTATAGTCCGTTTGCGCCGAATTAGCGTCGTTTTTTTCGACGCAAATTCGGCGCAAAACTAACGCCATATTTATACTTTGGCGTTAGACGCGTCTAGCGCCAAAGTATGGGCAAATAGCGTCATTTTTTTGCGTGAACGCCTTCCTTGCGTTAATGAGATGCAAGGAAGGCGTTCCCGTCTAAAAAAATGACGGCGACGCAAATGCGTCGTATTTATACTCCCGGGCAAAAATCACGCCCGGGCGTGGTCGGGTCAAAAAAACCTGCATTTGCGCCACTTTTTAACGCCTGGGTCAGGGTAGGCGTTAAGGGGCCTGTGGGCTCAAAATGAGCCCACAGGTGCCCTCCCATGCCCCCAGGGACCCCCCCTGCCACCCTTGCCCACCCCAGGAGGACACCCAAGGATGGAGGGACCCACCCCAGGGACATTCAGGTAAGTTCAGGTAAGTATACATTTTTTATTTATTTTTTTGGCATAGGGGGGCCTGATTTGTGCCCCCCTACATGCCACAATGCCCAATGACCATGCCCAGGGGACATAAGTCCCCTGGGCATGGCCATTGGGCAAGGGGGCATGACTCCTGTCTTTGCTAAGACAGGAGTCATGTAAATGGCGTCTGGGCGTCGTTTAAAATGGCGCAAATCGGCTTAAGACGATTTTTTAGCGTCAACCTGACTTGCGCCATTTTAAGACGCCCTAACGCCATTTTTCCCAACGCCGGCGCTGCCTGGTGTACGTGGTTTTTTTCCACGCACACCAGGCAGCGCCGGTCTGCTTGCGCCGGCTAACGCCATTCAATAAATACGGTGCCCGCATGGTGCTTCAGAATGGCGTTAGCCGGCGCAAATTTTTTTTACGCTAAACTGCGTTAGCGCAGTTTACCGTCAAAAAGTATAAATACGGGCCTATGTGTCAAACAATTCTACCTATAGATAAATCAGGCATTTTATATCAATTCCTAGGAATAATATACATTGGTTTTACTCTGCGTACGTTTTATTCCACTATCATAGACAAAGATATATACTATAGCATACTGATGAGAGTAACTAGTAGTTGGTGGCCATTATGTAATTCCTAGTAGGTATCTGAGCTACAATAGTGTCAGCATATTTGCTGCATAGTTTTATATTAACTTAGTGACAGATTCTGGTTTTTGCATTGAACGGATGCCCTTAATAGCATAATCGCACATGAAACAAATGTTCATGTTTATTACTGCTATGTTGGATTGTGAAATGTTCTTGTTTATCTATGCATTTACAGTCAGTAATGCACAACAATAATGTGTGTAAAATGAGGAATTACAAATGCTATACATATCCATTAATCCCTTATCATATGATCATGTTGTGAGATAAGCTGCAAGTCAACATATTACAATGGTCCACCCCGTCTTGACAAGTCAAGTTCACATATTGGTTATGCTAAACCAGAGAATATATTTCAGAATCATGAACATTTCTATATTGATTAAAATACAAATTTGAAATATTTGTGCCAAGCTAAGTCAATTGTCTCAACTTACTGCTATAAAAACATGTTTTTTTGGACATGTTTTTATTAAATAAAAGTATAGCACAAAACATGGCAATATATCACATTCTGATTGTGGAACATGTAGAAGTAGAAGACGGTAATCACTCTGTAAAAAAGGTGCCATAGATCATCCTATCTTCACCACAATCGACATCTTATTAGCATCAATCACTAAGGAAGAGACATTGCAACAACAGTCAGGCGTATCCTATGTCCCAGGATGCACATATTTTTACAGTAAACAAATTGTAAATCTAAAACAAAATAACTAAGCAGCAGGTCTCTAGTACAGCAGGTGAAAGTTGGATCAAATAAATGGGGTAATAGAGGACAAAAGGGTGATATGGGAGGGCAAGTGAAGCAACAATCACCAATCACAATCCTCCTAACAGTGAGACCTGACAATCCACCCCCACACGCATGTGTGTAGACTTCCGGGGACTTCCCATGGGAGGAATCCCTCTACGCATCTGCAACTGGTTCTGCACCCCCCCAAATCCCTGGCAGCCATGGGAAACAAACCCTCCAGGGGACCCTGCTGCAAAATCTCACTCAACAACTCCAAGTCCTGGGTAGCAATCTCATCAGTGCACACTGCTCATATAATTTCTCCTCTGCCACATTCACTGCCATCCATTATTGGATTGATGGTGGGCCGTATTGTGCCCAGTGGATTTCTACACGTCACTTGACTAGCACCAGTCCCAGAAAGGCAAATCTGTACCTCATCTGTGCCCCACTCTTTGGGGCCAGGAGTTCCCCATCAGACAGTGTGCCACCAAATTGTCCGTTTTCTGTAAGAACAGGTTTAAGCTGTAATACGATATTGAAGTTTTGCAAATTTGGATGGTACAATTAAATTTGGCTAACATTCTATTAAAAGCTACCATATTAGATTTATTCCGATATAGGATATGGGCACAATTTTATCTAAGCCCATCACACATCATGTTTGTTCATCAAAGGCTTATTAAATCTACTGAAGCAGAGAGCAAATCTCAGTAATCTCCATGTAATATGCAACTGTGTATATCAACACTAGTCATTGGTCTCTCCTCACAGCAGTTGTAACATGGTTTCTTTGTAAAACCATACTATGGTAGCTATCGACTATGAGTGGCTGCCATGTTAGGTATACAGTAGCATAACTTATGCCCCCAGCATCATTTAAGTTTCAGTTAGTGAACATGCTAAGTGACCAATTGCACAATCTTGTGTCATTTGAATTCACATATTAAAACAGTGTGGTTAGTATCAAATCAAAACTGCCTGAAATGGTCAGTGTATTGGGTGTACTCCAGCACAACACACACATAGGTTGCCATTTAAGTTCTATAGTAGTAGTAGACGACCAAAGCCATCTCAAAAAACATCACTCAGCAGTATGCATTGCTTGTACAGGATGGAAGCCATATTAGACTTCTAAAAGTATATATAATATGCAGTAAATTGCAGCAACTTTTGAAAGATTTAACAGCCCAGATGCCACCAGAAAGACAGATGAGCTGCAAGAGGTGAAATACATTTCTACTTCTACTCCTCCCCTAAATAGTTTCAGGATTAAACTGGACAGATAACCCGAAATATCTTCTAGGTACAGGTTAGTGGATGGGTGTAGAGATTAAATCACAGGGTGTCCCATGTCCTTCATAAACATGGGTACATCATGCCACACCAACCAGGCCCTGAATCACCATCCCAAGTAAAAAACACAAATAACTCAAGTTCTCTGCAAAATTAACTACAAAATAGAGAAGAAACTTGTGTAGTCTTTCTTCAACCTAGCACCTGCAGGGGTGTAACAAAGGCCCTGCAGCCTCCTCAGTGCGGAGGCCCCGAGCTCCAGGCCCCCTCAGCACAGCACATGGCCTGAGTGAGTCAACAGGGGGCCCCCTCCATGTTCTGTGCAGGGGGGGCCCTTCTAGGTTTTGTTATGCTCCAGAGGACCTGTATGACATCTCACCCCCTGTATTTAGGCAGGCAGGTGGCGGTTTTTTACTGTGGGTGACTGGGGCATTTCCTCTCTGGGACTGAGGTTTTCCTGTTTTCAGCAACTTTATCAATAAGGTTGAGACATAGAATATGTGACTGATAAGTTAGGAATTTGTGGTAGCAGTTTCTGTGCCTTAGTCCTGCTCTGGGTACAGATGTGGAGCCTGGAGGAATGCCAGTGGTCCCTTGGGAACGAGCCCAAGCACACCTCTCTCTTCTTCATGAATAATCCCTCTCAAATCCCACTTCTCAACACTCCACATACCACTAAACACTCACCTTCGCTTCCCCTTCCTTATCTTTCCCCAGTTGCAGTGTGTGACCTCCCTTTTTGCTTCTCATGGAGGGTTAAAAGTGGCCAGCTAGATGTCCACTTGACTTGACTCCACTTGGCATCTCAACTCCTAGTCAAGGAATGAGGACAGGTATGCTGTCCATCTCGCTGGCCGGGGAGGCAGAAATAGCCAATCGCTGCATTGCGTCACTGCATCGCATCTCTCAGCCAATTCAGATGCTGCTCCCATGCTGTCACAGAGCATAAGAGCATCACCGGGATTGGCTTGAGCAGGCAGGCTCCCCACTCATTAGGAGATCGGGGTTGAAGCTTTGGTCAACCCCCACTCAGTAATGTGTAGCTGGAGAGAAGCCTCTAGTGTGCATTTCAGGCTGGTCAGAGAAAGTCAGGCATCCAACCCGTCATGCACACTTTGTAGACCCAGGTGTCATGCAGTCGCGGCCACTCTATGTAAGTGTGTGTGTTAGTGTTTATCAAATTGAAGCCTCACCCATTCAGAGCTGCCAACAATTGCTTGCAGCTGAAGGCTGACTGCCACAGGCACGTGCAGAATAAAATATTCATTTAAAATGTTTTGAATCCTTTATTTATTCAGTGAATATTCACATGTAATAGTGGGACTGAGGGTGCCAAAATATGAGTGCAGCAACACCCAGTGCCCTAAAGCAGGAACCACCCTTGGTAGTCAGGCAAGCTTTTGTCTAGTAGTAAAAAGGTTTCATTACTCGCTTCCAGTATTAGCCAAGTCTCATTGCCATGTGTGTTCTAACAGGGGGAACATGCAATAAATATGTTTCCTCTTTCGTGTTCTACTTCTTCTACCTTCCTCCCTCACCCCACACCATATTCAGAACATGCAGTACACATTTTACCAACTCCTCAAAAGCAGCTTTGACACTAGCAGAAGGGGTTCCCTATATAGTAGCAGACATAATACATTTTGAGTTACTTTAAATAAGGTTTTGTAACAATTATTAATAATTATTGATGAATTACATAAATGTCCAGTGTGCCAGACAATGTGCAAAAACATACACATTTATTGCAGAGTTTAACAGATTTTACTAATACATCAATGCTTCACTCTCAAATTCAGCTAGTACAACAAACAAATGTGGCAAGTATGTCAACATTTTGGGTGTTTTGTAGATGCAAAGCAATCATATGTTCCTCCTTAGGCCACTTCTCAAGACCTCTCTGATGGCTTTGTTTCTCAGAGTGTAGGTTATTTGGTTAAGCATTGGAGTAGCTGTGGTATACAATAGATAAGAGACTTTGCTAGGCTGACAGAGTTTCCTGCCTTTGGTATGGAGTATGTGGTAATCGATGTGCTAAAGAAGGCGAGGACCACTACTAGATGTGAGCTGCAAGTGGAGAAAGCCTTTTCTCTTCCTAGAGCTGGAGGGATCTTCAGTATGGTAAAAAAGATAGTTTTGTAAATGATGCTCTTCATCCAATACCAACCCACTTCTCCGTAGTCACTGAGCCACATTACAAAGAGTATTCTATCCTGGAAGAGTGCATATCTGAGAAGCCCAAGCCCACCCATAAAGAGTATGGGAAATGCCTTTAAAAGGAGCTAATGATTGGAAGAATGTAAAACTGATGCAGGAAAGTCATAAGTGTGGATACAACAGACTTGACAATACAATGTGAGGGAGGAAGGAGGCTTCCACATTTTAAAATAAAAAGAACACTAACCATATTTCTACTTACCGAGCACCTACTGATAGTTACCTCCAGAGATATTGTTAGACCACACAGCCTTAGGGTGGTCACCACCAACTTTTTGCCTACCTCCCTTAACTTTTTGACTCTGTTGTTGCTGGGTTTTAGGACTCTGTGCACTTTGCCACTGCTAATCAGTGCTAAAGTGCATATGCTCTCTCCCTTAAAGCATGATAACATTGTCTCATACCCAATTGGCATATTTAAGTTACTTGTAAGTCCCTAGTACAGTGCATTACATGAGCCCAGGGCCTGTAAATGAAATGCTTCTAGTGGGCCTGAAGCACTGATGTGCCACCCACATATCAGTCATCCCTAAGGTAGGCCTTGGGTAACCCCAAGGGCAAGGCGCTGTGTAGGTAAAAGGCAGGACCTATCTCTGTGTGTTTTATATGTCCTGGTAGGGGAAAACTCCTAAATTAATTTTCCACTGCTGTGAGGGGCCTGCTCCTTTCATAAGCTAACATTAGGGCTACCCTCATATACTGTTTGAGTGGTAGATTCTGATCAGAAAGAGATAAACAAATCATGTTTCGGATGGTCAGAATGGTAATACCAAATCTTGCTTACTAGTGAAGTTGGGTTTTAGATTACTATTTTAGAAATGCTACTTTTAGAAAGTGAGCATTTCGCTCCACTTAAAATCCTTCTGGGCCTTACAGCTTGTCTCTAATCCATGTCTGGGCTGGGCTGAATGACAGCTCCCCTGTTCATTTCACCCAGACAACCACAAACACAGGATGCTCAGTCAAACCTGAACACATCTGCATACCTAATGGGTCTTTCTGGGCTGGAGGGAAAGAATGCCTGACACTTACATTTCAAAGGACAGTAGCCTGCCCTCACACAATCAATCAATCAATCAGGAATCTGTAAAGCGCACTACTCAACCGTTAGGGTCTCAAGGTGCTGGGGGGTGGAGGGGGGAGGGAGGTGCTGCTACTGCTTGAACAGCCAGGTCTTGAGAAGTTTCCTAAAGGTAAGAAGATCTTTGCTCTGGTGCAGGTGGGTGTGAAGAGTATTCCACGTTTTGGCGGCAAGGTGCGAGAACGATCCACCGCCATTTGTAGTTCTGTGGACGCGTGGGATGGTTGCGAGGTCGGCGGAGTGGAGATACCAGGTGGGGGTGTAGAAGGAGAGCCGTCTGTTTAGGTATTCTGGTCCGGTGTTGTGCAGTGCTTTGTGATCATGGGTGAGGAGTTTGAAGGTGATTTTCTTGTTGACTGGGAGCCAGTGCAGGCTTCTCAGGTGGTCTGTGATGTGGCAGTGGTGGGGAATGTCCAGGATGCGGCTTGCTGAGGTGTTCTGGATGCATTGCAGCATCTTCTGAAGTTTGCCAGTGGTTCCTGCGTAGAGGGCATGGACTGCCAAACCCACTACTGGGACCCTGGCAGACAGGGTTGTACTGAAAGGGGACCTTGTGCACTTCAAAACCACTCTTTGAAGTCTCCCCCACTTCAAAGGCATGTTTGGGTATATAAACTGGGTGCCTGACCCCACAAACTCAGACACTTCCTTGGACAGACACTTTGAACCAGATCGTGCAACCTACCAAGGTAGCTGCCTGGCTGCTCAAAGGACTCACCTGGACTGCTTTGCTGTGAAGAACTGCTGCCTTGCTGTTGCCCTGCTGCCTTGCTGGCCTCTGGCTCTGCTGAGAAGTGCTCTCCAAGGACTTTGAAGTCTCAGGGACAAAAAGACTGCAAGGAAACTACTTGTCTGGTGAAAATCGAAGCACAGCCTGCCGGAATTGACGCACAGCCTGCCCAGTGGTGAAAGAATCACCACATCGATGACCCAGAATGACACAGCCTGGCTCCCTGAGTGGAGATCAATGCAGCGCCAGCATTGCAACTAGAACTTCGAAACCCAGCCCACTGGATCGACGTATCTCCGAGTCAGAACAACGCAGCCCAACTTCCTGTGGGAGGTATCGACACAGCTCCTGCCATGCGACAGAAACTCCAACGCATCGCCCACCAGATCGACACAGCACCTTTGACTTTGTCCTGTGTGCCCAGGATTTCCATGCATCATCCCTGGGTGACAAAAGACCGCTCTTCGCAGAGAGGATTCAAGCCTGCGTTCCAGAATTCGCCCCTGAGCCAACTGGGGAGGACATTGCCACCCTGGGTAACCTTCCTGAGCTTGCAACCTGGCAAGTTGAGGGTGGCTCAACCAGGGAGGAATTCTGCGAAGCTCACCACTCTTAAGAATTTGAGGCGACAGGCTGCAGCCCAGGCGGCAGGTGAAGGCTCTGGTGATCACTATATCTATTGGGAGAATGATCTCCTTTGCAGTGAGCCTAAGCTGCCAGAAGCTGGGGCAGCACGTGTGCTGGTGGTCCCCCAGTGCTACCAGGCCTTCCTGCTAGGTTTGGCTCACAACATCCCCCTGGCAGGACATTTGAGGCAAGACAAGACCTTCGCCGGGATTGTCACCCACTTTTATTGGCCCCAAATGCGGGTGGCCTCAGATGCTTTCTGTAGGTCCTGACCAACCTGCCAGGCTAGTGGGAAGACAGGGAAAAGGCTCAAGGCCCCCTTGATCCCACTCCTCATTGTTAGGACCCCCTTTCAAAGGGTGGACATCAACTTTATTGGTCCCTTGGATTCCCAAACTGCCCTAGGCAACAGGTTTATCCTGGTTTTGGTGGACCATGACATCAGCTATCCAGAGGCGATCCCTCAAAGGACTGTGACTGCACTGGTGGTGACCAGAGCTCTTATGGGGATATTTACCCAGGTGCGATTCCCAAAAGAGGTTGTGTCTTACAGAGGCACAAAACGTCATGTCTGTGTGCAAGAAGTCCATGTGGGATGCGTGTGAGGTGACCACCCCTTACCATCTTTAATCCAATGGGCTTGTGGAACGGTTCAACAAGACCCTAAAAGGCATAATCACAGGCCTACCTGAGGCCATGAGGCATAAGTGGGACGTCCTCTTGCCATGCCTTCTCTTTGCTTATAGAGAGGTGCCCCAGAAAGGGGTGGGGTTCAGCCCCTTTGAACTTCTCTATGAGCACCTTGTCAGGGGACCCCTAAGCATAGTGAAAGAGGGGTGAGAGAAAACTCCCAGGAAACCCCCGAGGATGTGGTCAGTTACATGCTGGCCCTCTGCAAGTAGATGCACAGGTTCTGGAAACAGGTCAAGAGCAACTTCGAGGCCATTCAAGAGGTGATGAAGCAATGGAATGAATTTCAAAGCAAATCGGTCACAGGGTCAGCGCACATTTGGTTGTTGGTGCAGGTTCTAGAGGACCAGTCTCCCTCCTCCATCTGCAACCCTTTAGTGTTCAACGCCTTCCCAAAATTGGTTTAGATTGGAGGAAGAATAATAAGTTTCCCAGTACCCCACATCTTCGCCTCATATGATTAGATTGGATTGGGAATAGTAAATGTCACCCTTTTTACTATCCAGCACCTTTGTTAAAATGCTTTAGAATGGAGTTGGAATAGTAAATATTACCTCTTTAGTGTCTTCCCCCAATATGGTTAGATTTGAGTGGGAAGAGTAAATATCACCCCTTTCGTGATTTATTTTGTTTGGCTACTTTAGTGACAGGGATACATGCTAGTGCTATCATTTGTTTTTTATTTTCAAAGACATATTGGCTGTTTGGAGGTATCTCCCTATACTTTGACTGAAATGAAAGTAACAGCATTGAATGGCTTTGGGGGGTAGATTTTTAAAGTGGGTTGAATTATGGCTTACTCAAAGTCCATGATTATGTTTTGGGGGTAGTAGCTATTTGTTTTATGTTTTACATTAAGAGGCCATACTAAGGGGGTCATTCTGACCCTGGCGGTAATTACCGCCATGGCGGAGGTCGGCGGTAGCACCGCCAACAGGCTGGCGGTGCACCGCTGGGCATTCTGACCGCGGCGGTTCAGCCGCGGCCAGAAACGGAAAGTCGGCGGTGTCCCGCCGACTTTCCGCTGCCCTTGAGAATCCTCCATGGCGGTGGAGCGCGCTCCGCCGCCATGGGGATTCTGACACCCCCTACCGCCATCCAGTTCCTGGCGGTTCTCCCGGCGGGAACAGGATGGCGGTAGGGGGTGCCGCGGGGCCCCTGGGGGCCCCTGCAGTGCCCATGCCAATGGCATGGGCACTGCAGGGGCCCCCGTAAGAGGGCCCCAAAAAGAATTTCAGTGTCTGCCTAGCAGACACTGAAATTTGCGACGGGTGCAACTGCACCCGTCGCACCTTCCCACTCCGCCGGCTCAATTCTGAGCCGGCGTCCTCGTGGGAAGGGTGTTTCCCGCTGGGCTGGCGGGCGGACTTTCAGCGGTCGCCCGCCAGCCCAGTGGGAAAGCCAGAATGACCGCCGCGGTCTTTCGGCGGGAACCGCGTGGCGGGCGGCGACCGCCGTCCGCCGCGGTCAGAATGACCCCCTAAGTGTTGTTTTGTTTCTTTGGTAGTAGGGCATATGTAAAAGGTATATTTGTACTATGATATTCACAATGTATGATGTATATCTGAGTGAGTGAATTAGAAAACATTTTGAATTTTCGATCTATCATCCAGGTTTGACATTGTCTAAGTTTTTTTTAAGTTGTCTGCTGTAGAGAATATTTGAATTTGCTTCTCATTATTTAGGTTGTCGTATAAAAGGAAAGGTTCCTTGTTATGTTTCATGGTTAAATGTTCACGTATGTCTAAGTCTTGGTGTCTTGGTATCTTCTAGGGGCAGGTGAGCTAGCATTAATGGCTTTTTTAGTTTGTGCAATTAAATGTTTTAAAGTGGGTATAGGTAGTAGTTGGCCCGTTATGTGTTTGGGAATTTAGGCAGTACATATTTGAAGATTTTGCTTAAGTGTTCCTGGGAGCCGATGCTTCCCTCTATCCTGCAATATCTCCCTTACTTCTATTTTTGTCATGTTTGGGGTGGCTGTGGTCTCATACGTGAATTACAACATAATCGTTTGTAGTTGCCCTCCCTAAGCATGCATTAGAACAATATTTATTACATTTACAGTTTCTATTTTATGAAGTTGCATTTTCATGGTTGTAGGTGTAGCCCATCTGATTTAGTAACTGCTTTCCTCTCTGTTAAGTGATACATTTGATGGCCTCTGTCATTGTCTATGAAAAAAGTTCCAAAGTATAAATATATATTATACTTGAATGTTTGCACGTTTGTTTTTAATGTAAAAAAATGCAACTACTTTTATTTTGAATGCTTACATGTATGTTCTGTTTAGGTGTTTCACACAATTTTGTGGCTTTTCTGCTGGGTGGATGTTCGAATGAAAAGCAAGTCCTTTACTTTCTGTTGTAAAGAAAAAAACGTAAGCTTCATTAAATGTTAATTTGTTAGCAGTTTGTAGAGGCTGAGGTCATTAGCTCTCTTTTTCCTTGCTATTTGTGTGCTGTGAGTATTCTAATGAAGGTACTTTGTTTCCTGTTGCAAGAAAGAAACATGTTTCATTAAGTGTTAATTTGTTGGTAGTTTGTAGAGGCTGAGGTCGTTAGGTTTATCTTTGCTTGCTATTTGGGTGAGTTTATACATTTTGATAATTTATATATACTTTTTCATCTTTTTGCTGGTTTGTGATAGCTGTTATTTTCCGGCAGTTTATCTATTTTCAAGATGTAGATTTTTTCTTTTAGGAAATCTATATAAAGAGATAGAAGTTGTAGAGTGTGTTAATATTTATTTGCTATTTTACATATTTGTTTTTTAATAAGAGTTACCTTTTAGTTGGTTAAAGTTAAATAGTTGTTGAGGTGTATTTATTTGTTCTTTAATGGTCAGATGAGAGAATCTGTTCAAGTTTCCTTGTGCTTCAAAAAATGTAGTTGTTTAAATTAGTGTGCCTATTATACTGGTGATTTAATTGCTTGTTTAATTTTATTGGTTAAAGTTGTTTATAATTGTATTTCATTTACTGGTTTAGTTTAGTTTGAATTTGTTTTCAGTTGAGTCTTCCTATGGTAAACACCAATTTAGGTTTTATTTGTGATATAGGATACATAGCTTGATACTTTTGGGAATACATTTGTTTATAGCTAAATTTATTAATATTTAGGTTGGTGTTTAATGTTTTTAGTTAACGCTAGATTTTGGGGGATTGGATTGTTCTTATTTTTGTTATATATATTTTTGGGGAGAAAGGCAAATATTTTGTTGATGTAATATATTTTTATTTAATTTAAATATGTGTATAACACATTTAGTTTTTTTAAGTTATTGTTAAATATAAAAAGTATTTTTTCTCGTTAGTATTTCATTATCTTGGTGATACTATTGTAGTCAATATTGTGTTAATCAATATTTTTGATTAATTATATGTTTATTTAGCATTAACAATATTTTTGTTTCTGTTATTTTAGCTTTTTCAATATAGATACAAATTGATATTGTAACAATGATATTTGTTTTCTTGAAATTTTTGGGTTTTATGGTTAAGTATTAGAAGTCAATATTTTTGTTATTGTTATTTAATTTTCTGATATTTTGATGTTTCAATACAGAATGCACCAATATTATGACAGTGATTCATTAAGGTTAAGCACATTATAGTGCATGCCACATGAACAAGATGGTATAGTGGTCTATTTATTGTCGCTTAACCTCAGATGAAAGATACAAAAATTACAGTCTGGAGAATTCACAGTGAGCTGGGTAAAGAGGTCAGCACCAAGTTAAATAAGTTGTGGAGGTGTCATGGCTTCAAGAAGGATAAAGTGGTTGGGGTGTCTCTAAAGAGGGTAAGGTCAAAGAAGCATAACTAGGAGGCATGGACAGAGCAAATATTGGTGTGGCTTACTGTAGGAAAATACCCTCTTTTTGACATGTTACCTACAATTTCTGCCTGATGTCAGTGTGGTTGACTGTGTCACTTGCATCCTGCTAACCAGGACCCCAGTGCTTCTGCCCTATCTCCTCTAAGTTGTGTCACTGCATACTGGTAACCCAGTATTTCATCCCAAATTGGCACCCTTTTCACTGCCACTTATACCGCACCAGGTCACTTATAAGTCACCCATATACCAGGCCTCCCAACCCTGAAGCCTAGGTGCAAACTACCTGTGTGTGAGGGCACCCCTGCACTAGCAGAGATGCCCCCACATCATCCAGGACCATTTTCACAGACTTCATGAATGCAGGGAAGACATTTTACGCATACACTATACATAGTTCACTACCTATCTATACTTCACAATGGTAACTCCAAATATGGCCATGTTTGGTATCAAACATGTTGGAAACACACCCCAACGCTTTTGCAAGTATTGGTTGTATTCCATGCACTCTGGGGACTCATTGGAGGACCCCCAGTACTGCCATTACAGCCTTCTGAGGTTTTCCAGGCAGCTCCAGCTGCTGCCACCTCACAGACAGGTGTCTGTCCTCCTGTTGCTTGAGCAGCTCAAGCCCAGGAAGGCAGAACAAAGGATTTCCTTTGCGAGAGGGAGGCTACACCGTCTCCCTTTGGAAATAGAAGTTACAGGCATGGGAGGGGTAGCCTCCCAGACCCTCTGGAAATGCTTTGAAGGGCACAGATGGTACCCTGCTTGCATAATCCAGTCTACACCGGTTTAGGGACTTCCCTGCTCTGGTGCGAAATTGGACCACTCCCCTGTCCATTACCACCCCAGGGGTGGTACCCAGAGCTCCTCCAGAGTGTCCCTGGGTTTTGCTGTCTTGGATTTCAAGGTGGTGGGGCACTCTGGGAGTTCCTGAGTGGCCAGTGCCAGCAGGTGACGACAGAGCCCTTTCCTGATAGGTGCTTACTTGTGTAGCAGACCAATCCCCCTTTCAGGGCTATTTAGGGTCTCTCTCTAGGGTGGTTCTTCATATTCGGATTGCAAGATTCCAGCAGGGATCCTCTGCATCCTTTACTTCACTTTGGGCCAGATGTAGGAAGGCATTAGCGCCTCGCAAACAGCGAAAAATGCCGTTTGCGAGGCGCTAATGCCCGCACGCGATGCTGAAACACATATTGCGAGTCGGTACCGAATCGCAAAATGTGTTTCAGACTTGCAAATAGGAAGGGGCGTTCCCTACCTATTTGCGAGTCGCACCGCGATGTAGGGTTGATTTGTGACCGCGAAAGCGGTCGCCAATCAACCCGCAGTTACCATCCACTTGAAGTGGATGGTAACTCATTCGCTTCCCCTTTGTGAATGCTCCCAATAATATTTTTTCTGAAAAAAAACGAAACAAAAAGGTTTCAGTATTTTTTTCTATTTGCAGCTCATTTTCCTTTAAGGAAAACGGGCTGCAAAGAAAAAAAAAAACTGCTTTATTTAAAAGCAGTCACGACATGGTGGTCTACTGTCTCCAGGAGGCCACCATCCCCGTGAGTGCCTAGACTCGCTATGGGGTCGCAAACGGTGACCCACCTCATAAATATTTATGAGGTGGGTCTTTGCGACCCCATAGCGAGTCGCAGAAGGTGTCTGAGACACCTTTCTGCATACCAATTTGCGAGTTGCAAATTGCGAGTCGGAAGGACTGGTTTCTACCTACATCTGGCCCTTTCTTACCAACAGAACTGCATCTGGACCCTCCAGGAACTCTACAAACTGATACAAAGAAACAAAGATGACTTCTGCAACATTGTATCTTCAGCTCCTGCCAGCAACTGCAACTGTTTCCAGGTCTTGCATCCTCAGAGGACTGCCTGTCTTCAGCCTGCACCAGAAGAATGAAGGAATCTACCTTGAAGTGAAGGAGCCACTTCCTTACCTCAGCAGGCACCCCTATGCAGCAACGAGCAGTGGTTTGGGTCCACTCTCCTGAAGAAGTGCATGGATCCAGCAACCCGGGTGGTGGACTGAAGTGGTCCTGATGGTCCAGACATCCAACTTCTCAACTATGGTGGATGTAAGGGCTTGCATCCCCACGCAAGACAGTACCCTTGTGCACTGTGTGACTGTGCAGACTCAACAGTGGTAAACTTACTATTAACATGTACTTTGTGAATATCAAAAAATGTAAATTTGTGCCAAAGTGTGAGTTTACCTTTGTAAATCACGACCATGGTTTGTCCAAAAGTGCTAGTGCTAACCAATGTTAAAACCATTTTGTTTGCAATTACAAATCAACATAGGAAATTCATTTCAAATCCATTTTTCAAAATTATTTCAATGAATTGTGTGAAAATTAAACAATCAATCAAGTCCAAGTGGGTAAACTTATGTAATATATAAATGATTTGATGTGGCGGTCTAGCGAATGAAAAATATTACGTATTCATGGGCTGTTATTCCAAATTAATAGCCTCTAATAGGCAAACAGGCAAAACTGCACTATAAATTCCATCATTCCTGATGCCAATCAACACTGCCAAATGTTGTAAATTTTCATTAGTGTATTGAATTATACACAAGAGGTAATTTGTTAAACCTTCTGTTATATGCAACCATTGGGAAAATTAAAAACAAGTTTCCTAGTTATCATCTGAAAAAATATGTGTTTTTTGTGTATTCTTAATCAATATTAATATTGTGCATCCCAGTAATGCAATAGTGATAACCATCATTTAGGATCGAATATATACACCACAAGTACATGGCATTTGAAAGAGGCAACAAAGCCTATTCCGATTATTCTATACGGAAGGTAATCATCATAAATACTAATTGTTACTCCAAGCTGAGACTGTCAGAAAACGTAGTCTATAAGTCTGTAATGTATATGGATTCCAGGCTTCTCAATTACACTTAGGCCCACATTATAACTATGGCGGTAAGCACCGCCTACTGCCACGGCGACGGCCGCCAAAAGACCGTCGTCGCGCTGCCGCTCCGCCATAATATGACCACAGCCGGATTTCCGCCACAAGAAGGGCGGAAATCCGTTTGTGGCCATGCTGGAGGACGGTGTTGAGGTGGCGCTGCTACAACCAGCAGTGCCATGCCAGTAGACCGCCGCCAGGCGGATTATGAGAAATAATACGGCCTGGTGGTGTTCTCCTGGCAGGCGCTGCTGGCAGTAGTAGCGCCCTGTTCCGTCCCCTGCCGGAAGATCCACTGTATTTATGTAAGTCTGGTTTCCGACGAGGGGAGGAGTGGGGGGGTGTTATGTGTGTGTGTGGGGGTGTGTGTGTGCATGAATGTGTGAGTGTGTGCATGCATGCAAATGTGTTTAGTGTTGCTTGCATGTGTGTGTGTGCATGTATGAACGCAAATGTGAATGCATGTCTCCATGTAAGTTTGGATGTGTGTACGGATGTGTTCGTGAATGAATGGATGCATGTGTGTATGAATGCATGTATGCCTGTGTGAGTGAGTGTGTGTATGCATGGTGTGTGCCTGCGAGTCTGCGTGTATGTGGGGAGCATTGGAAGAGGGAGTGTTGGGGGGGGGCCTCCTACCAGTGACAGCAAAGGAATTCCCTGTCACTGGTAGGGCCTAGACCATGACGGTAGGCAGGGTCACAATGCCACCGGTGGGACAGCAACGGCCACCAGGTTGGAGATTGTTACCGCCATGGCGGTCGGTGTGGTACATTGGCGGGTTGACCTCAGCCAACGCGCCAATGTCATACTGTGGAGGCATGTACGGCCAGCCTGTTGGCGGTACTACCGCCACATTTCCACCGACTACCGGGGTCATACTGACCCCCTTAATCTCCAATCCTAGGATTTCTCAACTGCCGATCAATATCAAACTAGTGGACACTTTTACTGTTGTGTTGTTCCAGAAGATGTCTGGCTACTTGTTAGTTTGTATCCATCTTTTCGGTGTCATGTAGGTGTTGTAATAGTCTCTTTCTAGCAGGAAATGTGGTGCTACCTTTATACCATTTGGCACATTGGCAGGTTAACATATAGATGTTTTAATCAAAAGAGCATGCAATGAATATATGAATTCCTTATGGATATTTCTACCAGTACATTCCTTTTGTAGGTCCCCAGGTGTCAGACAGGATCCTGATGTTTTGCAATAGCTCTTCTATGCCAGTAGGTGGCACTGTCTCCATTTTGGTGCCAGAAGCAGAACAAGTGCAATTTAATCTGTGCCATATACTGCCACCCCAGAACCCTGACATAAGGTCCCTTTTACCACACTCTTTGGCATGAATCTCAAGCTACTCTCTATGATTTTTCAGAATTTGTAACAATGATGCTCTCAAAGAAATTCTGTTTAGTGTGCAGAGATGTCTCCTCCAAGAAGTCAGTGTTCAAGCCTCACTGCTCCTGTCATGAAAAAGCATCCATCTTTAAACTGTATTATTTCTGCATATGGTGCATGGGGCTGAAGTACGAAGTTCCGGTGCCACCACACCAACACCAGCACTATTACCAATGCTAACAAATACCAAGGCCATAATGGTGCGATTTCAGAGGGAGGCTCAAAGAATGGCGTAAGAAGCAGGGTACAGATTGTAATCCCAACCCAGAGCCACACCTTACCAACACTACTGGTAAACCATGGATGATATTTTTGATTCACATTCAGACCATATCCAAATTATGGAGGGGATATCACACAACAATAATGATACCAGAGAGGTGGTCAACTTGCTACCTCCTGCATTCTTAGATAAGGCAGTGCTACAAAATTCTGGTGGACTTAATACATCACAGGAAATGGAGAATGTTCATCAGGACAACTACCCCCTTCCATGCAGTCATGAGGAAGGCAGCGGGCATGTTGGAGCATCCTGTACCAACATTGGAGGTTAGGTCCAACATACTGACTTAGGTGCTACATCCTTGTTTAGCAATTTCAGAACCACTGCTCCCATTTAATAAACCCTCTATTGACTGAATCAAGTTGGCTTTGAACAAGACCAGTTCTGCCCCATTCATTTACATTCTAATTGCCCACTGGGACAGTTCGGTGCTAGGCTACCCACCTTTTCTATCAACGGATCCCTCAGAAGAATGCTTGGTGCTTCATGTCTCATCTTGCATCTAACAGAATTCCACTTCTCTCCCAGACCATCCAAAACATTGGAGGTAGTGGGTCAAACCATTTCCTCTGGAAGCAATTTAGCCGTACGCTCAATGAATGCCAGTTATGTGGCTGACAGGTAATCCTATGCTTTGTGTGACATTGCAAACATGGCAGTACATGGCCTGATGTACCAATTGAAACAACACATTGTGAAATGGTGTGGAATGCCCAGGATGCCGCAAAGCAAATTGTCAGAGCAGTCCTGTGTACAGTGACCTTGTCGCGTGGGCTCTCATTATCCTAAATGAGACTACTGGATTTCTAGGCAGTAGGATCGTTCGCAGTGTGGGGGACGGAGTCGGACTCACGTGGAAGGACCTCTGTCACCCTAAACCCGGTTTTGCTCCGGCTAACTAGCAGTGCCTCATTTCCCCAAAAGTGAAGAGATGATTGGGCAGCCGAGCGCATGACATCTTTGGAACTTCTCAGGGAAGTCGTGGTCACTCAGATCCAAACCAACTCTCTTATTTACAATATGATCTCATATACAAATGACAGAAGCAGTGTAAGTTTTATAATGTTTTAATAAAAAGACTGCATTTTAGATATTAAGGCGTGAGCCGCAATAACCAGAACCATACAACACAGTAAGATTGAAATAGTCACGAGGAGAGTGAAACATAAGAACAACACTATCATGGTGTTTACCAATTTCTACTCTCTCTCAGCTAGTTCTATTTCGAGCACAGCATGTTAAGCTTCTAACTTGCCTTTCTGAATCCCTGGGGAGACATCAGCCCTCATACCTGAGCAAAGGCCTGTGATCTGGTTCAGCATCTGCAACGAGGCAGTCAGTGTCTAGTTGTGGTTCCCTGGTCGGAATCTCCCTCTTGCTTGTATTGGGACAAGGAAGTGTTTTTATAGCTAACATGTCAGCGTGATCACAAAATGTTCCTACGCAGGAATGCCAAAGGCTAAACTCCTACCACGTCTATCGGCAATGTACCAGACTGTATCCTTGACTGAAGCACAGAGTGAACAGGAATGTGTTATGGAGAACTCTAGTGCTGAATTAGGCTAAACAGTGTGATATAAAAAATAAAACAAGACCGTAGAACTGGCTATTTGAAAAATAACAGTACGAAGCTGAATAACAGCATTTAGAGCAAAGTGCACAGAGGCTCTAAGCTGCGAGCAAAGGAATAAAATACATCCAGGGCAAAATGCACAAAAGCCTAAAGCCTGAAGCTAATGCGCAAAGGATACGTAAAACTGACCACACTACAACCTGACTGGCCGTGGCCATAGGATTATCTTCAGAAAAAAGGAGCCAGATATGGATGAGATCTGCAGGCTTCTATGGAGATGTAAATGGGTATGCTGTTAGATGGTTCTCTCATATTCAGAGATAAAGCAGGACCAGCCTACGGAGATTTATTTTGGTCACAACAACCTCACTGTCAGTGGAACTAGAATGTCCAGCACAGCTCTTCCAGAGACAATATCAAAGGTTTTGGGGCTACTTGAAGGGACTCCCTTCAAGTAGCCACTGCCCTCCTGTATGTCAAGCAGGCCATACTTTCCTCAGCAATGCAGGGGTAGAAGCAAAGGACAATTGAGACATGCCCACCTTTCTTCTATTCCTCAACCTCCCCTGTACAACCTGAAAAACTGATTTAGTTCCCCCTCAATCAAAAACACTCAGGTGGTTTGGTGAAGGCTATCAGACTAGTTAGTCCTAGAGAGTAAAGAAAGGGACTATGCCTATCATTCTAACAGGCCCCTCTCCTCTCTCACTTTAGTTGGAAGATCAACTTCACATTTTGCAGCAAAGAGGGCTGATCAATCAATTTACTATAAATTATTTGTGATTGAGGTAAAATCAGCACCTGGAAACCTCTCTATTGGGAAGGCAATTTTACATGCTGAAGTGCAGTAGCACAGTATGACAGGAAAAAGAATGATATGATGAGACGTTTTAAAGGAAGGATATATCAATAAACAGTATTGAAAAGGTCCTACACAGAGCTGATGTTCAGAGAAAAGACCATTTACCTTTAAATACTAAAATAAACCACAAAGAGGACAGATGAAGGAAGCCATCAGTGCATCAGGTGTACAGCAACATTCAGCACAAATGCACAGGAAATCAGGAAAATACTTAGTGAACACAGGGATGTGTTACACAATGATGATACTATAAAATATATAGTTGAGACTAGATCCACAATGACAAATAAAAAATATCCTTCCTTAAAGACAAATTGGTAAGGAGTTATATACCAGCCAAAACGTCCCACTTGGATAGAAATTAAACCTGGTGTCAGTGTAGAAGTTGCAAAGCATGCAAATATTGCACCAGTATTCAATAATTTGAAGTACCCGTAATATAAAAAAAAACACCAGGAGAGCTTAAATAATCAAACCAATTGTACCATTTATGTGATTGAACGTCCGTATCTCAAAAGGTTGGGAACGCTACTTTTACTGTGGAAAAGAGAATACTTGAACACATTAAGGTGGTGTGCAGCAAGACATTTTACGGAAGCAGATATTGGTCGATGGCAAGATTTAAGGTATTTGGGGATTGACCAGATCCCAGGGAACCCTAGAGGTGGGAACAGTGTGTTGAAACTAAAACGCTCAGGGGCAGTAAACACACAACAAAGTGCAGCAAGACAAGTTGCTATTATGTGGTGCATGAACGGGGGAGAGCTGAAAAGTGCCATATCTACTAAAATATGATCCTCTTTAGCTCTCTACATATGCTAGTAATTTTGAAGCTGCCTACGGCCAACGCACACCCTGTAGCACCATGGTTCAAGGCTGGCTGAGATACAGGCAGGAATGCTTTTGAGAAGGATGGGATAGCTTCCCACACAAAAACAATCTTTAGAGGTATATTCCTCTTTCTATGTGTGGTACAGAATGCAGCACACATGGAAAAAGGCAGTAAAGAGGAGAAATAAAGATATTTCTACTCATATGAATCTGTTGGTGGAAGTAACATTTTGATGCAAATCTAAGTTTACAAGACTTTGTAAATCTGGGTTTGCCCATCCTCCACTTATGTAGCTCCTACTCAACACAAAATAACACAAGAAAGTGCTATGTGCAGCATTCCATTAATTTGTATTTACTGAACCACAATAAGTCACACAAAGTGCCTTTGTGTGTCTTAATAATCAGGCGAAGAAGGTGGCGGATGCCAGAGAGTGCTTGCACATCTGCAAAGCGTATGTCAATAGTGAAATCCAAGCGAAGTCATAAAATTTATCAATATGGTGTTGGGTGCCAGTCTAGCCCTAACACCTGCCGCCACACGTGTCGGAGGGCCACACACTGAAGAGTGGGTGGTTGCCTAAATATTGAAAGAAGAGTGGCCAGGGCACACCAATAGCATGAATCCTGATCCTGATAATGTTCAAGAATAAGTAGAAAGTTCGTTCTTGGAAGATGATGTGTAGATATTTATTATAAGTGCAGGTAGAAAGTAGAAATCTCAATCAAAAGACTGCGTTGTACAAAATGACCATGTGTCTAGAGCAGCCAGATGGTGATAAATGGTCAAAGTTACAATAGGATGTTCGAATGTAACAATGAGTCTGTTGGACTTTTGGCCATACGCATGGTCATCCCTAGTCTTTTTGCCTCCTTCCTCCTGGTTTTTCTGACCTCTCGCTGTTGGCTCTAGGACTCTGAGCACTTTATCACTGCTGACCAGTGCTAAAGTGCAGGTGCTCTCTCATCTAAAGTTGGTATGATTGGCTTATACCTAATTGGCATATTTAATTTACCTATAAGTCCCTTGTACAAGTGGTATCTCTATACCCAGGGCCTGTAAATTAAATACTACTAGTGGGCCTGCAGCGCTGCTTGCGCCACCCACTGAAGTAGACTTTCAAACCTGTCTCAGGCCTGCTAGCGCAGGGCCTGTGTGCGCAGTTTTCTGCCACAGGGACCTGGCATCTAAATTTATTTGCCAGGCCCAGAACTCCCCTTTTACTACATGTAAGTCACCCCTAAAGTACGCCCTAGCTAGCCCTATGGGCAGGGTGCCATGTATGTAGAAAGGCAGGACAGGTGCCATATTGCATGGCCTGTCCTAGTAGTGACAAACAGCCTAACTTGGTGTCTCACTGCTGTGAGTGCTGCTTTCTCATAGGATTGCATTAGAAATGCCCTGCCTTATGTGTAAGGGGTATTGTCTGATTTAAGAGGGGTAGCGTAGGCGTGTTTGGTATGGTTGTGATGGGGATAATAAATACTGCTTACTGGTGTGGGTGTATTTTTTATTACTATCACAGAAATGCCACTTCTAGAAAGTGCGCATTTATCTGTGCTTATAATTCTGGTGTTTTGCAGCTTGACTCCAATCCATGTCTGGGCAGAGTGACAGCTGGGGCTTTGTGCATACTTTTCAGACAGCCTGTACACAGGAAGGGTGGAGGTGTCACCGAGGTGCATCTGCATACTGAATAGTCTTCCTGGGCTGAGAGAAGGGAGAGGCGGGGCACACCTGCATTTGTAAAGACTGTGCCCTGGCCTCACACAATAGGGTCGTTAACCCCCCACTGATGTTTGGAGCCTGTGCTGAAAGGAGAGAGGGGGCACTCCCAGAACCAGTTGTAACTGGCTGGAACCTCCTCTCCCTACCATTGTAAAACACTGTAAGAACTGACTATAAGTACAGGGGAATTTTCCCCACAATTTGAACATTCTTGGAACTTGAAACTGGACACAGAACGCTGATGAATGGACTCACCAGGAAACCGCCATGGACTGCTGCTGCTGTGCTGACCTGTGACCTGCCTGGTCACTAGGAGGAACTGCCACCATCTGCACCCCTTGTGCTGGCCTGTAGCTGGGGCCACCAGCCCTGTGCGCCTTCTTGTTTAGTTGTTCCCAGGGGCAGGGTGCTGTGGCCCCTGACCCCTGCAACGATCTTTTACATCTTTGCCAGGAGGGAGCGTGAGGCACCCCCCTCCCCCTTTAAAGGATTTCCCTGACTTGGGCCCCCCCTTGGAGAGGGCCGGTGGAGGCCCGGGGGGCCCCCCAGTGATCACAGGTCCCAGAAGGGGCCCGTCAAAAATTCAGAGAGGGTGCGTGCCGCCCCTCTCGGTCTGCCATGTTGAGGGAGGCCCCCGTTTTTGCGCAGAGGAGTTCCGGGGGCCCCATTAGTTGTTTTAGGCACTGGAAGTGCCTCCCCATCAAGACAGGTACTTTTAAATGGACCAATATGTTCCTAATCTAAAGTTCTTTCTACAGACTTTGCTATTATGATATATTGCCTACCTGTTCTATGATGCTTTTACATATGTGTGCACATGTTCCTTTTATGGGCGTCACTTGCTAATATGTTTCCCTAACTTGCCATAGGTTTTCTAATGTTCCTACTATGGGCGTTTTATGATATTCTTATGACAAGTGTTCTAATGTGATTACGTGTTTCCTGACTACTGCTTATGTTGCAGAATACTGAGTAACCTGTGTGTTATGTGTGACTACTGCTAGTTTGCAGAGTAACTAATGTGTAACGTTGTGACAACTGCTAAGGTAGCAGGATAGTACTATTATGTGATGTTGGTCTGATAATTACGTTGTGTACAATACAGTATATTTTCATATAATCTGGTGTTGTGTTTCCTTTGTGGTGGGGATATTGCGTCACATGTATGTGTGTGTTGTGCAAACGCTTTACGCATTGCCTCCGGGTTAAGCCTGACTGCTCGTGCCAAGCTACCAAGGGGGTGAGCAGGGGTTATCTTGGACGTGTAACTCCGTTGCCCTGACTAGAGTGGGTAAGTTCTGCCTGGCTGAGGTGCATACCCTGGCCAACCAGAAACCCCATTTCTAACAGAGTCCATACAGCAAAACAGCCAACACATGGTTCGTCTTCAAGACTTTGTCAAGGCTTCAGATGTATATAAAACATTAAATGTAAACAAAAAAGGTACATAGATCAAGCTGCTGGTAGTCATGAGTCCTTGGGAGAAGTCAAATAGTATAGGCAAATGATGGCCATGATAAGCCTCAAGTATTTGTGGAGCGAATAAACCCGGTCTGTACCCCGAACATTCTATTGTAACTTTGACCATTTATCACCATCTGGCTGCTCTAGACACATGGGGGGTGATTCTAACCCTGGCGGTCGGTGTTAAAGCGGCGGCCAACCCGCCAACAGGCTGGCGGTCAAAACAATGGAATTCTGACCCTGGCGGGAACCGCCAACACAGACAGCCACTTTAACACTCCGACCGCCACGGCGGTACAAACAAACAGCGCGGCGGTCACCGCCAACAGCCAGGCGGCAGACAATGTACCGCCCACACTATCACAACTCACCAATCCGCCACCTTTTCCGGGGCGGGAGCACCGCTGATAAAAACACGGCGGAAACAGACTACGAACGGGAAAACGCACACCACTACGCACTCCAGGAGGAAGGAGGACAGCATGGAACCCGAATTAAACATCCTACCTGCTCTCGTCTACCTTCTCATCTACCACGAGTACGAAGTCCGGCGCAGACGACAACGGTGAGTACTGCACCTACGACACACGGGAGGGGGGAGGACGAAAGGTTACGGGCACACACATATGCGACCCCCCCCCCCAACTATGTACACACCAATGCAGAGCAACAAGTCACAGTGACACCACCCAAACACCCCTGAAAAATGCTATGACATAATCAAATTTGGAATAAATATTTATGTACCAAAAAGCTCCTGAAAATTATCGTACAACCATGAAAGATATTTACAAGAAAACAAATGATATACACATCAGTGTATAACTGAAGTAACAAGTCCTGCACATCCTACGAATTCATCATGTCCGTGGGGCAAAGTTTTGAGAAACAAGGGCAAAGCCCACACAGGAGACCTGAGTCCTTTGGAGAGAACACTGCAGGGGCATCAGATGTAAAAACTACAGGCACCTCAGGGGGAAGGGAAGGGGGGGGCACCACAGCCACATGAGTCCACGACGCCAGATCCACGAGGAGCCACCATGCCCACTGTACCATCCTGGGGAGTGCAAAGCCACAGTCTCTCAATGTCTCTACAGTGGGTGGGCTGCCCACTGTACCATCCTGGGGAGTGCAAAGCCACAGTCTCTCAATGTCTCTACAGTGGGTGGGCTGCCCACTGTACCATCCTGGGGAGTGCAAAGCCACAGTCTCTCAATGTCTCTACAGTGGGTGGGCTGCCCACTGTCCCATCCTGGGGAGTGCAAAGCCACAGTCCATCAGGTGGATGGCAGTCTCCACTGGTCAAGGAGGAGGCATGGTGGGCACAGTGAACCATAAACAGTGCTTGAGACGGCGGTGCCCAGCGGAGCGGTGCTTGAGATGAAGGGCCCAGCAGAGCGGTGCTTGAGAAGGCGGGGCCCAGCGGAGCGGTGCTTGAGATGAAGGGCCCAGTGGAGCGGTGCTTGAGATGAAGGGCCCAGCGGAGCGGTGCTTGAGACGGCGGGGCCCAGCGGAGCGGTGCTTGAGATGAAGGGCCCAGCGGAGCGGTGCTTGAGACGGCGGGGCCCAGCGGAGCGGTGCTTGACAAGAAGGGCCCAGCGGAGCGGTGGTTGAGATGAAGGGCCCAGCGGAGCGGTGCTTGAGATGAAGGGCCCAGTGGAGCGGTGATTGAGACGGCGGGGCCCAGCGGAGCGGTGCTTGAGATTAAAGGCCCAGCGGAGCGGTGCTTGAGATGAAGGGCCCAGCGGAGCGGTGCTTGAGACGGCGGGGCCCAGCGGAGCGGTGCTTGAGAAGAAGGGCCCAGCGGAGCGGTGCTTGAGATGAAGGGCCCAGCGGAGCGGTGCTTGAGATGAAGGGCCCAGCGGAGCGGTGCTTGAGACGGCGGGGCCCAGCGGAGCGGTGCTTGAAACAGCGGGGCCCAGCGGAGCGGTGCTTGAGAAGAAGGGCCCAGCAGAGCGGTGCTTGAGACGGCGGGGCCCAGCGGAGCGGTGCTTGAGAAGAAGGGCCCAGCGGAGCGGTGCTTGAGATGAAGGGCCCAGCGGAGCGGTGCTTGAGATGAAGGGCCCAGCGGAGCGGTGCTTGAGATGGCGGGGCCCTCTTCAGCGGTGCCTATCTTCACGGCGGGGCCCTGTTCAGCGGTGCTCTTCTGCACCGCGGGCCTGTTCAGCGGTGCTCTTCTCCACGGCGGGCCCTGTTCAGCGGTGCCTATCTTCACGGCGGGGCCTTGTTCAGCGGTGCTCTTCTCCACGGCGGGCCCTGTTCAGCGGTGCTCTTCTCCACGGCGGGCCCTGTTCAGCGGTGCTCCCCTCCACGGCGGGCCCTGTTCAGCGGTGCTCTTCTGCACGGCGGGGCCCTGTTCAGCGGTGCTCCTCTCCACGGCGGGCCCTGTTCAGCGGTGCTCTTCTGCACCGCGGGCCCTGTTCAGCGGTGCTCTTCAGCACCGCGGGCCCTGTTCAGCGGTGCTCTTCTCCATGGCGGGCCCTGTTCAGCGGTGCTCTTCTCCACGGCGGGCCCTGTTCAGCGGTGCCTATCTTCACGGCGGGGCCCTGTTCAGCGGTGCTCTTCTCCACGGCGGGCCCTGTTCAGCGGTGCTCTTCTCCACGGCGGGCCCTGTTCAGCGGTGCTCCTCTCCACGGCGGGCCCTGTTCAGCTGTGCTCTTCTGCACGGCGGGGCCCTGTTCAGCGGTGCTCCTCTCCACGGCGGGCCCTGTTCAGCGGTGCTCTTCTGCACGGCGGGGGCCTGTTCAGCGGTGCTCCTCTCCACGGCGGGCCCTGTTCAGCGGTGCTCTTCTGCACCGCGGGCCCTGTTCAGCGGTGCTCTTCAGCACCGCGGGCCCTGTTCAACGGTGCTCTTCTCCACGGCGGGCCCTGTTCAGCGGTGCTCATCCAGCAGGTCAAGGGAGCCAGACCTGGCCTGGACTCCCTGCTCAGTCGCACTCGGACTGTGACGTTTCTGGACCCTTCGGGGATGGACTCCTGGCCTCCTTAGTGTCCTCCTTCCCAGCTGGGATGTGACATGTGGGGTCCACCTTCTCCGCGCTTCTGCTGCCCTTCCGCTCCTTTGATGGGGCTCTCGGGCCCTTGCCTCCCCTAGATGGTGTGGCTCGTGAAGTGGCCGCACATTGCTCCTTGGGGGCAGCCCTGTCAGTCCTCGCACGGCGGCCCTTGTTTTTGCGGGTCCTCTTGCCGGGGGGGGGGGCTGGACGTGTCCTTGCTGCTGATCGATGTGTCACTGCTGGCAAAGGGTGGACTCCAGATCCCATGCACAACAGTGACACTCGAAGCTGGGCTGGTGGTGGCTGTGGTGCTCTTGGGACTCTTTGCAGATGGAGGGGGGAGCTCATCGGAGGGAAAGAGGTCAAGATTAGCCATGAAAAGCTTTTTAGGTCCAAGGTAAAGGGTAGGAGAAGTGGTGATGGGAGTGGAGGAAGAGGATGTGGTTGTAGGAGAGTCAGGTGTGCTGTCATTGGGTGAAGGTGCTGGTGCTGTAGGCTGTCGTGAGGTGGATGTCTGTTGGGTGGGTGGCTGCCTGCGTTTGTGTGTCTTGGAAGAGGGGGTGACAGACACAGTGGGAGAGGACACAGGGGACGTGTACATGGCAGTGGGGGTGGTGACTGCACGAGTGTGGACTGTACTGGAGGGTGAGGTGGTGATGGAAGCACTGGCTGATGTTGGGGTGCATGCAGGTGTGAGTGTAGACATCACAGGGAGGGAGGAGGGAGACGAGGAGGAGGGGGACACAGAGGTGGTTGTGACTGTTGGAATGTCTTCATCTGGGTGTTGCTTGGGTGAGTGTTTGTGGGATCTGTGGTGCTTGTGTCTGGATGAGCTGCTCTTGGGTGTTGAGGTGTGTGCAGGCTGGTCTGATGGTGTGGATGGGATAGGCTGAGGAACAGGAGACAGAGACAGGCTGGAGGCAGTAAGAAGAGGGAGGCTGGAAACAGGGACAATGGCTGCCGTCAGTGCTGAGGCCAGAGCAGTGAACGCTCGTTGATGGGCAGCCTGACCCGAATGAATGCCCTCCAGGTACGCATTGCTCTGTTGCACCTCCCTTTGCACACCCTGGATGGCATTCAAAAGGGTCGTCTGCCCAACAATGAGCGTCCTCACCAGGTCAATGAGCTCCGCACTGAGGGCAGCAGGGGCAACAGGGGCAGGGGCTGAGGTGCCTGGGGCGAAGGAGACGCGCGCCTTCCTGGGCGAGCGTGCACGGAGTGTAGGCTGAGGGGCTGCTGGGAGGGCGGTGCTGGTGCGCTGGGTGGCGGCTGTACCTGTAGAGGCGGGGGGCCCGGATGTTGCCTCCACCGCTAGGGAGCTCCCATCCGAGGACGTGTCGCTGTCGCTGCTCTCACCAGCGGTCCCCGTCATGGTGCTCCCCTCGCCCCCCGGATCACTGGTGCCCTCGGTGTCTGTTCCTGGGCCCACCGGGGCCTTGTGTCCTGCAGCTCCCTCGTGCTCCGATGCCAAATCTCCTCCGCCTGATGATGCTAATGCACACATGCACAAGAAGATGAAGAGAAAGGGTGGGGGGAGAAAAAAGAAGACCAGGTTGAGTGCATGCAATGTCAACACCATTGGCGGAGAGGACAGACACAGGAGCCTCATGCACTAAGCCGCGCATTCGGGGTGCACTACTCAGTACTACTGATTAGGACAACAGGCCAAGAGACGTCAAACGCGCACATGGGTGATGCTGGACCTTCAATGGCTGTACTTGTCACCCTACAGAGGTGGTGGCCGGGGGCACAGGGCCATGCCTAAGGGAGAGGACTACACTACAGAAAGCGCCCTGGCCTAATGTCACCCACAGCCCTCCTCCCCCACCCAGATGCCTCCACTGCGCAGAAAGATAGGAGAATGTGCTGATACTAACCCCCTTGTGTCTGCTGTGATGTCTTAAAGCGCCCATCCAATTCAGGGTAGGCCACCGCCAGGATCCGGGACATCAGGGGGGTCATGGTGCGACTGGCACCCCTCCTAGGTTGGGAGGCCATCCCCAGCAGTGTTTCTGCGGTCTTCCTTGTTCCGCGGCGGATGTCCTCCCACCTCTTGCGGCAGTGGGTGCCCCGTCTGTTGTGGACCCCCAAGTTCCGGACTTCCTTGGCGGTGGCACGCCAAATCTCGATCTTCTGATGGGCGCTGATCTATTTGACATGTACAGGGTGGAAAGGAGGAAATCATCAATGACCTGCATGTTAGATGTGATTGGCCCCCCCCACCAACTTTGCCATATGGCACATGCTCTCATCTGTCGTGCGTTGCACTCCTCATTCGCCCCCCACCCCACCAACTTACATCCACCCCAATCCACACAGGCATAGCCCATTCCATGTGCACCCGGTGTACTCACTTATTGGTCTGGAGGACCGTAGAGTAGCGCATACTGGGGGAGGACCCCATCCACGAGCTTCTCCAACTCTTCAGACGTGAAGGCAGGGGCCCTTTCCCCAGTCGCAGCAGCCATTGTCACTTCCAGACCGAGGTCACAGCAGCACTTGCAGTATAGGTCCTCTCCTGTGGATGATCAGGTCTCGAGTGATCAATCAGCTAGGAAATGGCGGTCACGCCTGCGGCGGTGCGTACCGCGACCGCCGGCGCACATCGTCATTGGCTCCTGAAACCCATAGGGTTCAATGTTAACCAATGCGGCTTTGCGCCGCGGTCTTCCACCGCCTACCGCCACGGTGTGCCCCGCCAGCGCATTGACCTCACATCCCATTGTCCCACTTCACAGGTCAGGCAGCCGCCATTTCAAGGGCCTACATGGCTTAATTTTGACTGCGACACACAGGCCTAGTGTGAGAAAACAGGGCTGATTGCAGAGGCCCCATAACTTTTTGCCCCCATTTTCCTCTTTTTGCTGGTGTTTTCCTGACTTTGATGGTGCCCTGGGTACTGCTAACCAGTCCCAGGGCCTGTGCTCTGTGTAAAATGGATATGCAAATTAGGCTAATTATAATTGGCTACGTTAACCTACCTATAAGTCCCTAGTATATGGTAGGGCATGTAGGTTTAGGGACCACAGCATAGGTGGTGCACACCTGCTGAGGTGCCCAGTGTCATTTTAAAAGCAAGCCTGCCTTGCTGGCTGCTTTTAAATTAAAGTTATATGCAAATTCGACTTTGGAATTAAAGGTATTTCCAAAGTCTTAAACTACCTTATTTTTACATATAAGTCACCCCTAAGGTGTGCCTTATGTGCCCCTAGGGCTGGGTGCCATGTAACTATAAGCAGGGACTTTAAAAAAATAGATTTATAAGCCCTGGTGAGGTAAAAACAGCCAAATTCGTTTTTCCCTCATTGAAGTAAATGGCCTTCATAGGCTAGAATGGGCAGACTTTATTTTAAATTGTTAAGTCTCCTTAAATATTACATACCAAGAATTTGGTATCAAATTGATTGTTGTAATAAATCCCACAACTTCCAGTTGTTGGATTTAATATAACTTGTCCAGGTAAAAAGTTTAGACTTTACCTAAAAAGTTGCCAATTTCAGCTCTGCATTGTTTTTGCTGCTGTGCTCTGATTGGCCAGCCTGCAGCAGCTTCTGCCAGGCTGCCTTGATGAGGTGTGAAGTGGCCAGGCTTCACACAAAGGAATGTGCTTGGGGGAGAGAATCTCCCCTCAGCAGATGGTGAGGCAGGAAGGGGGAGGGCTGCCAAACTGGTCTTCAAAGGCAGAGAAGGACATTTGGAGCACCCAGCAACACCCCCACATCCTGCAACCCCAGACAATTAGGTGCCCCCTTGATTAGATTAGGAGAGGGCAGGAGAGGGGTGTGTTTATGATTTTTAGCCACACCAGTGGGTGGGCTCAGCCAGATGTAACCTCCAAAAATCAGATTCATCCATGTTGGATTTTTAGAGACTGTTGCCTTCTGGGATGGATTTTTGCCACACTTCCCAGGAAGTGGTCATCACAGGGGGACGACCCTGTCCCTGATTGGAGAACCAGGGCCCCCCTGCTTTTCACCCAGGAGCAAGGATAAAACTGGCAGACCTGCACCCACACCTCACATCCCCACCAAATTTCAAGAAGAAAGAACTTAAGGAGAAGAAGGACTGCCCTGCTGGACCCCTGGCCTGCACCTGGAACCTGCACTCAGAAGGACTGCACCAGCTGCACACTTGGGCTTCACCACAAGAAGGACTTTGCCTGGCTTCAACTGGTTCAAGGAGGGACTCCCTGTTTGCTACAGGTGAAAAATTGCTATCCAGAGTCCCCTGCACCAACTCCTGAAAAAGTGACCAGCTGACCACTGTCCAGTGGCCAAAAAGGAGTTTGCGCCAGGTGCATTCTGGGAGTTGAAGTCCGCACTCCCCAAGGACCATCACAGAACTTCTGGACCCTTGGGGTGAGCTGTGGACCCCAAAAGAACCTAAAAAGAACATCTGGGTGAAGCCCCAGAAGTTTGGAGAAGATTTGAGAAATTTTGTAAAAAAGCTCCAGAGAGGGACCGACCCGCCGCGGAAATTCTAGCCGGCTTGCCTCAACCGCGACCCGGCCTGACTTCGTGGTTCGTCCCGGTAAAGAAAAACATCCAAAAAAGAGACTAAGTCCGAACGTAAAAAGTTGACCGGGACCTCCCAGCCATCGTATCCGAGAAGGGCTCTATGGACGTCGGATCAAGATCCAGGTTTACCCCGGTCGAAGGATTTTCATCTCGAAAAAACGACTAAGTCCGAAGGTAAAAGTCTCCACCGAGGAAACCCACATCGCGTATCCGGACAAGGGCTCCAGGAGGTCGGATTCAACTGGCAGGTTCGTCCCGGTGAAGAAAAACTTCAAAATAAAGACTAAGTCAGAAGGTAACTTTTTAACCGAGGCCTCCCGCGACCTGTAGCCGAGCAGGGCTCCATCGCGGTCGGCCTGAAAGTTTGACTTTGCCCCGGTCGAGGTGCAACCAGATGACCCGATTGGCGCTTTTTGTTTCTAAGCGCTAGAAAAGTAATAATTCTTTAAAAATTCATATCTCCGGTTCCCCTGAACCGATTTTAATCGTTTTTGTGTCATTTTAAAGATAAAAATATAAACTATTTTTATAAATTGGTTTTGGATTTTTAAACTGTTTCCTGTGTTTTATTTAAATACTGTTTTGTGATATTTGAATGCTTTACACTTTGTCTCCTAAGTTAAGCCTTGACGCTCGTTGCCAAGCTACCAAGGGTTGAGCTGGGATTAATTTACTGAGACCTAACTGTACCTATGTGGAGGTTGGTGGCTTGTTGCTAGGTGTAGGTACCTACCTGCCCTACCAATAACCCATTTTCCAACATAATTGAAAGCAGCGACGGGATCCTGTACTTGTGTTCAATATCACGTTACAGTTTTAGGTAAATTAAATTTTAAATCCTTTAAATTGTCCTAGTGCAAAAATTGTTTTTAATTTTTAATTTGGATTAATTTCAATTATTGAATTTTTGTAATTTTTCTAAATTCTTGTTTCCAATTTTTGCAAAAAGTTTTTGTTGACACAAAACTAGGGAACCATGGAGCTTGATCTGGCTAGCCTACCCACACTGACAGTAGTCCAGCTTAGGGGGTTGTGTATTGAAAGAGGGTTGCCTGCAACCACTGATCCCAGGAAGCAAATCCTGATCACATCCCTGACAGCATGGGCTGTGGCCCAAGAGGTAGAGTCAGAAGAAGCTCCAGAGGAGGGAGAAAGAAGGGAGGATGCAAGCTCTAACCACTCAGGGGAGGGAAGGCATCTGACCCTAAGTGAGGACGAGGAAGAACGGTCCTCAGTAAATACAGTCACTAGGGGCAGATCCAAAGCTAGTGGTGGGAAGGGGGTCCTTTCAGGAGGAGAGAACCCATCCATCAGAGAAAGAGAGCTGGAAGCCCAGCTAGCATACATAGCTTTGGAAGCAGAGAAGCTGGCCCTAGAAAAGAAAAAGTGGGCATACAAAGAGAAAAGAGATGGAAGCAGCGATAAAGAAGCTGAGGTGTCCATGGGTGGGGGAGTTTGCCCCAGATTACCCAAGGGGGTAGTTCCTGCTTATGTAGAGGGGGATGACATAGATAAGTGGCTGGGGGCCTTTGAGAGGGCACTCCAAATGAGAAGGGTTAGGCCTCAATACTGGGGTTCCCTTTTGTGGGAGTTGGTCCCCAACTCAGGGAGGGATAGGCTTCTGACCTTAAGGGGGGAGGAGGCAGATTCATACCCTAGTATGAAGAGGTGCTTAGCCAAGAAGTTTGGTCTGACCCCAGAACAATATAGAATGAAGTTCAGGGACACCCAGAAGGTCAGTACCCAGTCTTGGGTTGACTTTGTGGACATTTCACTAAAGGCACTAGAGGGCTGGATTATTGGTAACAAAGTAGATACTTATGAGGGGTTATACAATCTGATCATGAGAGAGCACATCTTGACCAATTGTATCCAAGAAAGGTTACGCCAGCATCTAGTGGACTCTAAGCAGACCAACCCTAGAGAGCTAGGGGAGGCAGCTGATGAGTGGTTGAGAACCAGGGTGGTTGTCAAGTCCCAGGGGGGAGACTCCAAGAAGGGGGGGACAGGTCCCCAAAAACCTAAGGAGGGAGGTGGTAAGCCCACCACAGAGACTCCCTCTGTACACCAGAACCCTAAGAAGGAGGAGAGTAAATCCCACTCTGTCCAGCAGAGACAGTTAGACCCAGGGTTAAAAAAGCTCTTGGACAGTAGGGCTTGCTTTGACTGTCAGCAGACAGGTCACTTCAGAGGAGATGCAGCCTGTCCAAAGAAGGTGGTTAGCACTGGGCTGTCCAGTGTAGCCATAGAGGAGGATTCCTCAGATGATGAAGTTCTCCTAGCATTGTGCTGGGAGACAGGACCAGATGGTAAGCTGGTGATCCCTGAGGGTGGGAGTAGGCACTTCCACCACATTCAAGTGAATGGGATCCCTACCACTGGCCTGAGAGACACCTGTGCCAGTCACACTATAGTGAGTGACCGGTTAGTGACCCCAGACATGTATGTCCCAGGAAAGACAAAGAAAGTCAGGATAGCCACAGGGGAGGTCACCTCCAAACCTGTAGCCATAGTGCCCCTAGAGAGGGAGGGTATCCTTGACTGGATTAGGGTGGTAGTCAGTGCTGACCTTCCCCTAGATTGTATCCTGGGCAATGACCTCCCAGAGGTGAGTCTGGTCACAGATGGGGTGATCGCCCAGGGCGCCCCCCCAACCCAAAGTCCTGGGGAGTCAGTCCCTACAGTTAGGAGACAGGGGTCCCCAAGAAAAGGAAAGAAGAAAAGGAAGGGTAGGCCACTCTTAAAGAGAGTTCCAGGGAGCCAAAGGCCTTCTGCCCCAGTAGGGGGGGAGCCCCGAGTTGGCACTGGTGAGGCCTCACCTGACCCTAAGGAAGTCCTGAGTAGTCAGGCAGCTGTCCAGATGCAGGGTGTTGCCCCTGCACTGACAGAAGGGAGAGTGGAAGGAGGGTGTCTGCCACAGGAGGTGGTAGCCCCCCACTCTAGACAGCAAGAGGGGTGCCAGGACCCCAAAGTTGCCCCTAAAGCAGCTCAGCCACCTGTCAGTGGAGAGCTTAGGGTGTGGTTCTGGGTACTGACAGCTGTCAGTAGCCTCTGCTGGGTGCTAGCCTTCCTGGCAGCACTGTACCTGGCCTGGGAGGCAGACCCCAGGGCCAATAACAAAGTAGGCCCCCTGACCCTATTGGTCATGGTGGGGTTGCTCAAGTGTTGGGTGACCTCTTTGGGTAAGCTAGGTGTTGCCCTAGCAAAGTTTGGAGTAGGGGAGGTGGGCACCTCACTACCCAAGTTGGCAGAGAGAAAGGAGGAAGACCCCCCTAGAGGGAAGTTTCAGTTTGAGTTGGGTCCATTTACTGTTGGGATGGCTTCACTACCCATAGGGAGTGACCCTGACAGGAGGATATAAGGCAGAGTAGGCCTGCAAAGGGACAGCCAGTTTTCTTCACTGTCTTCCTCGCCTAACAAGCCAGGAAGACTCTCCCAGGGTTGGGCTGAGTCTCCTGGGCGTGTGGGCTGGGGGGGGGTTGTGTGAGAAAACAGGGCTGATTGCAGAGGCCCTATAACTTTTTGCCCCCATTTTCCTCTTTTTGCTGGTGTTTTCCTGATTTTGATGGTGCCCTGGGTACTGCTAACCAGTCCCAGGGCCTGTGCTCTGTGTAAAATGGATATGCAAATTAGGCTAATTATAATTGGCTAAGTTAACCTACCTATAAGTCCCTAGTATATGGTAGGGCATGTAGGTTTAGGGACCACAGCATAGGTGGTGCACACCTAGGTGCACTGCTGAGGTGCCCAGTGTCATTTTAAAAGCAAGCCTGCCTTGCTGGCTGCTTTTAAATTAAAGTTATATGCAAATTCGACTTTGGAATTAAAGGTACTTCCAAAGTCTTAAACTACCTTATTTTTACATATAAGTCACCCCTAAGGTGTGCCCTATGTGCCCCTAGGGCTGGGTGCCATGTAACTATAAGCAGGGACTTTATAAAAATAGATTTATAAGCCCTGGTGAGGTAAAGACAGCCAAATTCGTTTTTCCCTCATTGAAGTAAATGGCCTTCATAGGCTAGAATGGGCAGACTTTATTTTAAATTTTAAAGTCTCCTTAAATGTTACATACCAAGAATTTGGTATCAAATTTATTGTTGTAATAAATCCCACAACTTCCAGTTGTTGGATTTAATATAACTTGTCCAGGTAAAAAGTTTAGACTTTACCTAAAAAGTTGCCAATTTCAGCTCTGCATTGTTTTTGCTGCTGTGCTCTGATTGGCCAGCCTGCAGCAGCTTCTGCCAGGCTGCCTTGATGAGGTGTGAAGTGGCCAGGCTTCACACAAAGGAATGTGCTTGGGGGAGAGAATCTCCCCTCAGCAGATGGTGAGGCAGGAAGGGGGAGGGCTGCCAAACTGGTCTTCAAAGGCAGAGAAGGACATTTGGAGCAACCAGGAACACCCCCACATCCTGCAACCCCAGACAATTAGGTGCCCCCTTGATTAGATTAGGAGAGGTCAGGAGAGGGGTGTGTTTATGATTTTTAGCCACACCAGTGGGTGGGCTCAGCCAGATGTAACCTCCAAAAATCAGATTCATCCATGTTGGATTTTTAGAGACTGTTGCCTTCTGGGATGGATTTTTGCCACACTTCCCAGGAAGTGGTCATCACAGGGGGACGACCCTGTCCCTGATTGGAGAACCAGGGCCCCCCTGCTTTTCACCCAGGAGCAAGGATAAAACTGGCAGACCTGCACCCACACCTCACATCCCCACCAAATTTCAAGAAGAAAGAACTTAAGGAGAAGAAGGACTGCCCTGCTGGACCCCTGGCCTGCACCTGGAACCTGCACTCAGAAGGACTGCACCAGCTGCACACTTGGGCTTCACCACAAGAAGGACTTTGCCTGGCTTCAACTGGTTCAAGGAGGGACTCCCTGTTTGCTACAGGTGAAAAATTGCTATCCAGAGTCCCCTACACCAACTCCTGAAAAAGTGACCAGCTGACCACTGTCCAGTGGCCAAAAAGGAGTTTGCGCCAGGTGCATTCTGGGAGTTGAAGTCCGCACCCCCCAAGGACCATCACAGAACTTCTGGACCCTTGGGGTGAGCTGTGGACCCCAAAAGAACCTAAAAAGAACATCTGGGTGAAGCCCCAGAAGTTTGGAGAAGATTTGACAAATTTTGTAAAAAAGCTCCAGAGAGGGACCGACCCGCCGCGGAAATTCTAGCCGGCTTGCCTCAACCGCGACCCGGCCTGACTTCGTGGTTCGTCCCGGTAAAGAAAAACATCCAAAAAAGAGACTAAGTCCGAACGTAAAAAGTTGACCGGGACCTCCCAGCCATCGTATCCGAGAAGGGCTCCAGGGACGTCAGATCAAGATCCAGGTTTACCCCGGTTGAAGGATTTTCATCTCGAAAAAACGACTAAGTCCGAAGGTAAAAGTCTCCACCGAGGAAACCCACATCGCGTATCCGGACAAGGGCTCCAGGAGGTCAGATTCAACTGGCAGGTTCGTCCCGGTGAAGAAAAACTTCAAAATAAAGACTAAGTCAGAAGGTAACTTTTTAACCGAGGCCTCCCGCGACCTGTAGCCGAGCAGGGCTCCATCGCGGTCGGCCTGAAAGTTTGACTTTGCCCCGGTCGAGGTGCAACCAGATGACCCGATTGGCGCTTTTTGTTTCTAAGCGCTAGAAAAGTAATAATTCTTTAAAAATTCATATCTCCGGTTCCCCTGAACCGATTTTAATCATTTTTGTGTCATTTTAAAGATAAAAATATAAACTATTTTTATAAATTGGTTTTGGATTTTTAAACTGTTTCCTGTGGTTTATTTAAATACTGTTTTGTGATATTTGAATGCTTTACACTTTGTCTCCTAAGTTAAGCCTTGACGCTCGTTGTCAAGCTACCAAGGGTTGAGCTGGGATTAATTTACTGAGACCTAACTGTACCTATGTGGAGGTTGGTGGCTTGTTGCTAGGTGTAGGTACCTACCTGCCCTACCAATAACCCATTTTCCAACACCTAGGCCTTGCATTGCCACACATACACGCCTTTCAACCCATTGCCATTCTTTAACTGTGCAAGCTGTCTGTACGTACCTGTGGTTTGCCTGACTCTGTGCTCCATGTTGTCCTTCCTAGGCACCGTCCGCTGGGACTTGCGAGGAGAAGGACGAATTCTCGCGTGTACCGACCGTTGGTGGACCTGTCGACAATGGAAGAACGCCATATAATACTTCGATACAGACTTGACCGTGCCACTATCCATGAACTGTGTGCCCAGCTGGAGCCAGCCCTGATGTCCCCCATCCGCCAACCCACAGGGATTCCCCCTCTGGTGCAGGTTTTGTCAGTCCTCCATTTTTTGGCAACTGGGTCATTCCAGACAACAGTGGCCATGTCATCTGGAATGTCTCAGCCTATGTTTTCAAAGATTTTGAGCAGAGTGTTGTCTGCCCTGATGAAACTCATGCGGAGCTAAATCATTTTCCCAGAGGAGGGTGACTTGCCTACAGTGAAGGGTGATTTCTATGCCCTTGGACATATCCCCAACATCATTGGTGCCATTGATGGGACCCATGTGGCTTTGGTACCCCCAAAAGACGATGAGCAGGTGTACAGAAACAGAAAAAGTTATCATTCGATGAATGTCCAGGTGGTCTGTTTGGCTGACCAGTACATCTCCCATGTAAATGCCAAGTTCCCAGGGTCAGTGCATGACGCGTATGTGATGCGAAATAGCAGCATCCCCCATGTGATGGAGCAGCTACAGAGACAACGTGTGTGGCTAATAGGTGACTCTGGTTACCCCAACCTGCCTTGGCTACTGACCCCAGTGAGGAATCCCCGGACCAGGGCAGAGGAACGGTACAATGAGGCCCATGGGCGAACTAGGAGGATCATCGAAAGGACCTTTGGCCTCCTGAAGGCCAGGTTTAGGTGCCTGCATATGACTGGGGGATCTCTGATGTACTCACCAAAGAAGGTGTGCCACATCATCGTGGCCTGCTGTATGCTTCACAATCTGGCATTGCGACGTCAGGTTCCTTTCCTGCAGGAGGATGGTGCAGATGGTGGTGTTGAAGCAGCTGTGGAGCCTGCGGAGAGTGAAGAGGAGGAAGACTCAGAGGACGACACAGACAACAGGGACAGAGTAATAGAACAGTATTTCCAGTAGCACACAGGTAATAATCACCCATGCCATTTTACATTTCCTAAAAGCCTCCTGCATCTCAACTTTGTCGATTTCCCCCCAGAACTATAAACATGATGTTTGATTTTCCCTTCCCTTTTCTGTGCTGTATGAGCCACTGCGTGACCTCGGCTTGGTTGGCCCATGGACTAATGCTAAGTTACCTCGGTATGTGTAATTCACAATGTTAATAATACGTAATTGATATGTAATGTGTCATACATTTGTAAATAAGACAGGCTGAGTCCTGATTGATTTCAGTGCAATGTGTGATTTATTATTAGTGCATAGATATTGGTACATGATAGTGAAACAGTGATGGGTGGGGGTGGAGTAATGTCCATGGCGGAGTCCAGTTCTCAGTCTCACAGGTGCATTGTCCATATGCCTGTGGCAGGATGGAGCAGGGGCCGTTCAAGGTTTGACAGGGTGGCAATGTGGAACAGTGGGAGGACTTCAGGGGGTATGTGATGCTGGCGGGGGTCTTGACATCCTACTCTGTCGGTTTTTTTGATCTCAGGCTCCTTTTGCGGGGCGGTTGTTGTTCAGCAGGAGGTGGGGTTCTGGTGGGCTGTCTTGTGGTGGGGCCTCCTGTCCACTAGCGCCGGCGGAGGTGGTAGGCTGTTCCTGTTCCTGGCTAGTGACAGGGGCCCTGTGTGATGCCACATGGTCCCGAAACGTGTCCTCTATATGGTTCAGGGCCTGGACTATGCTCCCCATAGCGGTTGAGATGTTGGTGAGTTGGTCGCTGAACCCCATGTAGCGTTGCTCCTGCTGTGCCTGGATCTCCTGGAACCTGGCCAGTACCGTCGCCATCGTCTCTTGTGAGTGGTGGTAGGCTGCCATGATGGTGGTGAGGGCCTCTTGGAGAGTGGGTTCCCTGGGCCTCCCCTCCCCCCCCTGTCGCACAGCAGCCCTCCGAGTTGCCCTGTTTCCCTGGGCCTCTGTCCCCTGGATGGTGTGCCCACTCCCACTGCCCCCAGGTCCCTGTTGTTGTTGGGTTGGTGGGTTACCCTGGGGGCCCTGTAGTGGTAGACACACCGCTGCTTGACCTGTCCTAGAGACAGAGGCATGGGCCCGCTGGGTGGGAGCTGTGCTGTTGTTCCCAGAGGGGGTTGGGTCTGCAGTGGCCTGTGTCTGGGTGAGGGGAACCGACTGCCCAGAGGTCCCCGATGGTCCGGGCTGGTCGTCAGGTTCCAGGTCGACAGAGCTGCTGTCATCACTAGGGGCCTGTTCCGGAGGTGGGATGGACATTTCTGGTCCCTCCTGACCGGTGTGTTGTCGTTCGGGTCCTGCATGGGGTAAGAGGGTATGGTTATTGTTTCTGTGTGTGCATTAGCTTGCGTTTTATGGGTGCCCTTGTCCCCCAGTGCTGGCATTCCCTTGGGGGAGGTGTTGTGAGGGTGTTTTGTGGGGGGGGATGGGTATGTGCAGTGGTCATGCTTAGGTGATGGGTGTCCATAGTTTGGGGATGGCATGCAGGGGTTGGTGTTGGGTGGGTTGTGCTGGAGAGACATTCTCAGGGAGGATGTGTGCTGGGGGGTTGGGGGTGAGGGTGGGGGTTAGCATGCTGGTGGGGGGGGGGAAGTGGTTGGCCTTGTACTTACCAAAGTCCATTCCTCCGTGTACTCCAGCGAGGCCATCAGGATGCAGGATGTTTAGTACCTCTTGCTCCCATGTTGTGAATTCGGGTGGAGTGGGTGGGGGTCCCCCGCCAGTCTTCTGCACTGCGATGTTGTGTCGCGAGACCATCGAGCGCACCTTCCCCCGTAGGTCGTTCCATCGTTTGCGGATGTCCTCTCGATTTCTGGGATGCTGTCCCACCGCATTGACCCTGTCCACGATCCGCTGCCAGAGCTCCGCCTTCCTTGCTATGGTGGTGTGCTGAACCTGTGAGCCGAAGAGCTGGGGTTCCACTCTTATGATCTCCTCCACCATGACCCGGAGTTCTTGGTCCGAAAAGCGTGGGTGCCTTTGTGGTGCCATGGGGTGGTGTGTATGAGGTGTGGGGTGGTGTATGTGATGATGTGTGTGTTGGTGTGTGGTGCTTTGTGCTTCTATGTGGTGTGTGTGATGTTGTGGTGTGCCTCTGTGTGTCGGGCTATCTATTCTCTGATGTGTCTCTCTCTCCTTCGTCTCTGGTTTTTGTTGGTAGGGGTTTGTGGGTGATGTGGGTGTGTGTTTTATATGGTATTGGATGTGTGGGTGTGGTGTGTGTATGTGTTTCAGGTGTGTGCCTTTCAAATTGTCCAATGTGGTAGGGGTTTGTAAAGGTGTGTGTATTTTGACCGCGGCGGTGTGTACCGCCAATGGAATACCGCGGTTGAATGGCCGCCGCGTGGATTTGCGGGTCATAATGGGATGGGCGTATTTCTGTTGGCGTGGCGGTGGAGGTTTGGTCTTCTCCAGTTTACCGCTGGCCGCTGATGTGGCGGACTGCAGTGGAGGGCGGATTTTTGGAGGTTTTGCAGTTGTGGGTCAGAATGTCGGTGGCGGCTGACCGCGGCCGCGGCGGTATTGTGGCGGCCTTCTGACCGGCGGTAAGCGGCTTTTACCGCCGAGGTCAGAATGACCCCCATGGTCATTTTGTACAAAGCAGTCTTTTGATTGAGATTTCTACTTTCTACCTGCACTTATAATAAATATCTACACTTCATCTTGTGAATGAATTTTTCCAATGCCAGAGCTCACCATCTGGTGTGAAATAACTTGTCCGTCTCTAGAAAAGTAAATTTCTACATGTCTAAAAGTCTGGCTTTTTGTTGCAAGATAAGCTTTGATAAACATAGTGCAAATGACACCTGAATCCCCACTTGCTAACTACCAGGGAGAAGGTGAATTACTTAGAATATCTAGGGATACATTATCTTGTATTCACACAGCTCACAATACACTCATGTAGGTCCATGAGTCATCTCCCACTCACACATGCTGTAGGAAAGTAGCCTCTTTCTTGCTTGGTTACCCCCACTTTTGGCCTGTTTGTCAGAGTGTTTGTGTCTACTGGGATCCTGCCAATCAGGACCCCAGTCGTTATGCTCTCTCCCTTCAAAATGGTTGTTGGATACTGTTAACACAGTATTTCATCCACAACTGGCATACTGGCACCCTCTTATAAGTCCCTAGTATATGGTACCTAGGTACCCAGGGCATTGTGGTTCCAGGGGATCCCTAAGGTCTGCAGCATATATTTTGCCACCCATGGGGAGCCCATGCAACGGCTTCTGCAGGACTACCATTGCAGCCTGCATGAAAAGGTGCAAGCACCCTTTCACTGTCATTTACACTGCACCAGGTCACTTATAAGTCACCCCTATAGCAGGATCTCCAGCCCTGAGGTCAGAGTGCAAAGTACCTGTGTGTGAGGGCACCCCTGCACTAACAGAGGTGCCCCCATGACCTCCCGGACTATTTTCCCAGACTTTGTGAGAGCGGGGACAACATTTTGTGTGTTTACTGGACATAGGTCACTACCTATGTCAAGCTACATATGGTAACTCCAAATAGAGGCATGATTGGTATCAAACATGTAGGAAACATACCCTCATGCTTTTGTAAGCATTGGTTGTATGATTCCAGGCACTCTGGGGGCTCCTTAGAGTACCCCCAGTATTGCCATTTTAGCCTTCTGAGGTTTCCAGGCAGCCCCAGCTGCTGCCACCTAACAGACAGGTTTTTGCCCTCCTGTTGCTTGAGAAGCTCAAGTCCTTTGGGAGGGGGCTGTTACAGGCTTGGGATGGGTAACCTCCCCTAGCCACTGGAAGTGCTTTGAAGGGCACATTTGGTGCACTCCTGGCATAAACCAGTCTACACTGGTTCAGGGACCCCAGTCCCTGTTCTGGTGTGGAACTTGACAAAGGAAAGGGGAGTGACCACTTCCCTGTCCATCACCAACCCAAGGATGGTGCTCAGAGCTCCTCCAGAGTGTCCCTGCATTTTGCCATCTTGGATTCAAAGTTGGCAGGGAACTCTGGGAGCATCTGAGTGGCCAGTGCTATTAGGGTCTCTCCTTTGGGTGGTTCTTCAGATTCGGAGTGCAAGACTCCAGCAAGAATCCTCTGCATTCTCCACTTCAACTTCTCACAGAAGGAACTGCATCTGGACGCTCCAGGAACTCTACAAACTGCAACAAAGAAGCAAGACGTCTTCTGCAACATTGTATCTTCAGCTCCTGCCAGCAACTGCAACTGTTTCCCAGTCGTGCATCCTTTGAGGACAGTCCGTCTTCAGCCTGCACCTAAAGAGTGAAGGAATCTCCCTTGGGGTGAAGGAGTCACTCCTCTGCTTCAAAAGGCACCTACTGCAATGACAACCAACTGCTTGGATACCCTCTCTTGCTGAGTTGTGTGGATCCTGCATCACAGGTGGTAGACTGAAGTAGTCCTGATGGTCTTGACGTCCTACTGTCCAACTTTGGTGGAGGTAAGAGCTTGCCTCCCCGCGCAAGACAGTACCCCCATGCACCACGTGTTTTGAAGTTGCCAAAGCTTGTTGGCATCCTTCCACAAAGTTCTTCATGCAAATTGCAGCTCCGGCCCCCAGCACTCTATCCTGCGATGCACATCTTCCTGAGTAGATCTCCGGCGGCGTGGGAGCCTTTGTCATAGTGGTGTGTTTTCCTTCTTTTTGATCTCAGAAGTCCCCATGCGGTGGGATTTCTGTGTGCACTGCCTGGTCTTCTGTGGGCTCTCAGAGTTGCTGAGAGCCCCCTCTGACTCCCTCTCCGGGGTAGAGTCCACTTGGTCCTTCCTGGTCCCGGGCAGCACCATTTTCCGCTAACAGCAAGCTCTGTGTTTACCAAAGCTTGTTGGCGGACTCCAGCGAAACAAACAAGACTGCAATCCTCCATCCAGCGTGGGACATCATCTGCACCAACCAGGAACCCGAATCCATCTTCTTGGGTGCAGTACTGACTGTTCTTCTTCACCGGTGGTTTTGCACCTTCACCCGGGTTAGCAGAGGTTCCTGTTCTCCGTGGACTCTTCTGTGCTTCTTGGACTTGGTCCCCTTCTTCCAGGGGTCCTCAGGTCCAGGAATCCACTGTTGGTGTCCTTCTTTTCATTTCTGTGTGTGTATTGGGAAAGTTACTGTGTTTTACTCCTGCTTTCCTGGGCACTGGGGTGGGTTCTAGTACTTACCTTTGGGGTTTTCTAGTACTCCCAGCACCCTTCTACACACTACTCTTACCTAGGTGGGAAACCGACATTCGCATTCCACTTTCTTAGTATATGGTTTGTGTTCCCCCTAGGCCCTTTCTAACTATTGTGATTTTCACTAATTGCACTCTTTCCTAACTGTTTTTATGCCTATTTCTGCATACAAGTCTATCTAATTTGTGTATTACTTACCTCCTAAGGGAGTATAGTATCTATGGTATTTTTGGCATTTGTGTCACCAAAATAAAGTACCTTTATTTTTGTAACACTGAGGCCCTCATCACAACCCTGCGGTCGGTGATAAAGTGGCGTTAATACTGCCAACAGGCCGGCAGTAATACATGCAGGATTATGACCACGGTGAAAAACAGCTCGGACAGACAGCCACATTAACACACTGACTGCCAGGGCGGAATCAACAGGCACCACAGCGGAAAGTGCCAACAGCCAGGCGGAAGACAATGTTCCGCCTACTGTAATGTGACACACCTTTCCGCCACCTTTTCCAGGCGGTACCAACTACATTAAAAGCCTGGCAGAAACACTACACAGAAGGGAAACGACTCACCTCTGGAAACTCAAGGAAGAACCACGCCGCCATGGAGCCCGAGTTGCATGTGTTCCCCATGCTTTTCTACGTGCTTCTCCACTACGAACACCAACCCCGGTGAAGACGAACACAGTGAGTAATGCCGCTTAGCACACAGGGGAGGGGAGGGGGCAAGAGAGTGACACACACAAGCAACACGCAACACCCCCACCCCAACACCATACACACAAGCACAGGCAGTTACATAACATATACACCCCGTACCCCACAGGAATAATGCAAGGACAACTACTATAGAGCAAAAAGAGTGTAATAAGACAAATATAGTAGAAATACATGCATCCAAATCAAAAACTATATACATATTTACAATGCAAGGGACACTGCCCAGTCCTCAATGTCCATGGGCCACAGGGCTACATCACAAAGTCCAAGGCCCCACCTCACTTCTGTAACAACACGGAGAGAACACTGCAGGGGCATCAGGTTGAAAAAAGACAGACACCTCAGGGGGACGGGGAACAGGGGGGCACCTCAGCCGGAAGATGGTACAACGCCACTGGTCCTTGAGGGGGCAACATACCCATCATTCTGTCCTGGGGAGTGCAAGGCCACAGTCTCGCAAGTGGGTGACTTGCCCACTGGCTCTGGAGGGGCCAACATGCCCATTACTCTGTCCTGGGGAGTGCAAGGCCACAGTCTCTCAAGTCTTCTCCACTGGTACTGGAGGGGGCATTGTGCCCAATGAGCTTCATCCTGGAGAGGATGGGGTGAGTGGATGTCTTCTCCACTGGCACTGGAGGGGGCATCGTGCCCAGTGAGCTTCATCTTGGGGAGGATGGGGTGATGGCATCCCCACTGGTTACGGAGGGGGCATTGTTCCCTGTGATGCAGATCTTGGGGAGTGCAAGGTCACAGTCTCTCAGCTGGGTGTCATACCCACACGATTGGCAGGGACCAGGCTGCACAACAGCCCATGGACACAGGACTACACACTGTCTGCGGGCAGTGACGGCTGTTCAGTGGTGGCAGTGGAGGTGCAGCTGCTGGCAGTGGTGGGGGGAGGCTTCAGCCCGTCCCCTGCAGCCTCGGACAGTTGCCCACTGGGGATGCTGCTGGTGGCAGTGACGGCTGTTCAGTGGTGGCAGTGGAGGTGCTGCTGCTGGCAGTGGTGGGGGGAGGCTCCAGCCCATTTCCCTGCAGCTTCGGACAGCTGCCCACTGGGGCTGCTGCTGCTGGTGGCAGTGCTGGCAGTGGTGCTGGTGGCAGAGCTGGCGCTAGTAGTAGTGGAGGGAGGCTCTAGCCCATCCCCTGCAGCCTCGGATGGCTGCACACTGGGGCTGCTGCTGCTGGTGGCGGTGCTGGTGGCGGTGCTGGTAGTGGTGTTGGTGCTGGAGGTGGTGCTAGCAGTGATGGGGGGAGGCTCCAGCCTGTCCCCTACAGTCTCAGACGGCTGCCCACTGGGGCTGCTTCTGCTGGTGGTGGTGCTGGTGGCAGTACTGGCAGTGGTGCTGGTGGCGGAGCTGGTGCTAGCAGTGGTGGGGGGAGGCTCGAGCCCGTCCCCTGCAGCCTCAGACGGCTGTCCAATGGGGCTGCTGCTGCTGGTGGCGGTGCTAGTGGTGATGCTGGCAGTGGTGCTGGTGGCGGTCCTGGCAGTGGTGGAGGAGGCTCCAGCACATCCTCTGCACCACCATGATTGGTGGTGTGGGCTCCAACTGGGTCCCAGCACCAGGCCTCTTGTCCTTTCTGCCTGCTGGTGCAGGGCCCTTGCCCTTCCTGCGAGCAGCTGGGGTTGGCTCCTTGCTCCTTTTGGCAGCAGCTGGGGATGGCTCCTTGCTCCTTTTGGCAGCAGCTGGGGATTGCTCCTTGCCCTTCCTTTCAGGAGCCGGGGATTGCTCCTTGCCCTTCCTTGCGGCAGCTGGGGGTGCCTCCTTGCCCTTCCTTGCAGCAGCTTGGGGTGCCTCCTTGCCCTTCCATGCAGCAGCTGGGGGTGCCTCCTTACCCTTCCTTGCAGCACTTGGTGCAGTAACCCTTTCAGTGTGGCTGCCTGGTGCCTGGGATTCTCTCCCACCTGGAGTAGCTATGGACACTACTGTGTGGCTGAGGTGCTTGCTTGGGTTTTCTTCACCCTGACGTGAGTGATGAGCGGGGAGAAGAGGTAGGGAAGAGGTCAATGATGGGGAGGAAAAGCTTCTTAGGGACATTGGGGCAGGAAGAGGAAGTGGTTGCAGGAGGTGTTGGTCTGCTGTGCTTTGGTGCAGGTGCATGGGCTGGATGCTGTTGTGAGGTGGATAGCTGTGGGGTGTCTGAGTGCTTGCGTTTGTGTACTTTGGGAGGAGGGGGCACATACATGGTGGGTGAGGACACAGGGATGTGTGCACGGATATGGGGGGGTGACTGCCAGTGAGGTGTGTGCTCTGATAGGTGTGCTGGTGATGGTGGTAGTGGATGAGGATGTAGTGCATGCAGGTGTGAGTGGCGACGGAACTGGCAGGGAGATGGAGGATGAGGAGGAGGGGGACAGAATGGAAATAGTGGATGTTGGTATGTCTGCATCTAGATGGTGTTTGTGTGAGTGCCTGTGGGATGATGTGTGGTGCTTTTCTTTGCCATGTCCACTCTTGTGTGTTGTCCTGTGTGCATGCTCGTCTGCCTGTGTGCTTGGGATGGGTTGGAGTTGAAGAGAACGGGATTGGGTAGAGGAAGTTGGAGGGGGAGGATGGAAGCAGGGACAATGGCTGACATCAGAGAGGAGGCCAGAGCCTGGATTGATCTCTGTTTGGCCGCCAAGCCAGTGTGAATGCCCTCAAGAAATGCATTGGTCTGTTGCATTTGGGCTGCTAGCCCCTGGATGGCATTGGTATAGTTTAGGCAGAGTATTAAAGTGGGTTCTCAAATGTGGGTGTAGTATATAGATTCCTTTTGCAGAACACTGGATGGTTGGGTGAAGGGCAATGAGGTAACAGACTATCAGGGGCTGTGTGCTTTGATTGGTTAGAAGTACTTGTCTAGTCATTGTTTTCTGGAGCTGCGCCAACACCCAGTTGACAACAACCTTTCTGACCCCAGGAAGCTTGCCAAAAAGGCGGACCGCTGGCTCGGCTGCAGGGTCCAAAATAAGTTATCTGTGGCATAATCAGCCAAGGGTGATCAGGGTCCTCAACAGAAGAAGGTGGATAAAAGTAAGTAGTACTCAAAAGGGCCATGAACTAGTTTCCAGAGTAAGGATTCCTAACCCCCTGTTGAGAAAGAAAAGTCGGTTCCTTTCAGGAAAGCCTGTAGGAAAGTGACCACTAAAGTGTTTTTGCCTGTGATCAGTCAGGGAACTTGACAATTTTTGCTCTCTCTTCCTCGCATTTGAGCCTGGCTAGCTCCAAACAGGACCCTCCCAGCCTCCCGCCTGTCCTCCAGTTCCTCTGGAGACAAACCTCTTAAGGAAACACTGCTGCTTGCCCTGGAAGGTGATTCCACCCCAGACAGATTCTGATTCACAAAATCCCCATTCATGCTCTGCTCCTCACTATCCACATTAGCATTCTCCTCATCTGAGTGTCCCCCAGACTCCTTTGATGACAATCAGGTCCTCAGCACTTTTTGAAGTTCCTCCTCCCTAGTGAGGCCTTTTATAGGGCATTTGAGCTCCTTTCAGAACTTTTTAAGCTGAGGCACCAAATAGGATTCCAACCTCTCCTGCTCAAAAAACAGATCTGCAACAACTGATGATGGCTCCCCAGAGTGAGACATGATTGTGGATGAAGGTTATAAAGTTGCAAAAGTTTAAAGAAGGCAAAAAAAAAAAAAAAAAAAAAAGTATGTGATCTTGTACCGGTCTGCGATATGGAAGTTTCACTGTATGTCAAATACAAATAAATGTTCTATTCTCACCGCTGATCACCAATGTTAGAAATGGGGTCTCTAGATAGCAGTGGTTTGCACCCTGTCCAAGTAGAGACCCTAACTCTAGACAGTGTAAGGGTATCACCTAGGTAACATAACCCCTGCTCACCTACTTGGTAGCTTGGCCCAAGCAATCAGGCTTATGTCAGAGGCAATGTATACAATATTTGTGCACACTTACACAGTAACACTGAGAAAACACACCAAAATGACTTCACACCAGTTTAGAAAAATAGCAAATATTTGTCTGCATAAAACAAGACCAAAAAGACAAAAATCCAACATACACAAGTTCAGATATCCCTTTTTAGAAGTTTAAGCAAGTCTTAATCCATAGGAATCAATGAATGTATCTCTCTAGCACAAAGTACCTGGGATGTGTCAAAAGCAAAGATGGTGTGTGTCACAGGGGAGGTGAGGTGCTGGAAAAGCAAAGTGATGCATTGGTTTCTTTCTGCGCGGGGGTGATGCACTGATTCTTTCCTCGCAGGTGAGGTGATGTGTCGGTTTCTTACTAGCAAAGGAGGTGATGCCTCGATCCCTTCCTCGCAGGAAAGGCGGTGCGTCAAATTTCCAGACACGCAGCCTCGGTTGCTTACTGTGGTGCGCGGTTGATGAGAAATTGGCGCCCATGAATGATGCGTGGAAAATATAGATGCAAGGTGTTAATGGGGCTGCAGTGAAACAAATGCAGCATCCATTCTGAAGCCACAAGCCAGGAGCGGCATCGATTGCAAGGAGGCAGGTGCTGCATTGATTCTTCTGTCGCGAGAAAGGCACTGCATCAATTTCTTCCAGTGCAGCACATTGATGCATAGATTTTCTCCTTCAAATCCCCACCTTGCGCTTCCAAAGGCCCAGGCACTGGAGTTGGTACCACTTGGCAAGACAGGACTTGGCAAGTTGGAAGTGCCCAGGCACTGGCAGATAAAGGCCCTCATTATGACATTGGTAGTAAATCTTGCTTACCACCACGGTGACAGCCAGCCAACATACCGCCGCGGTGGCGAGTATCCATTCGCCATATATTGACACACACACCAATCCAACAGAATACAGCCACATACACAAATCTTCCAGCCTAAAGGTTAGTGATAAAGTGGTGCTACCAACACCCACACCGTTACGCCAGCAGAACAACGCCCATCACATTATGATCCACCAATCACCACGACGGACATTCAATGGCAGTAAACCATTGGCGGCACATACCACCGCCTCAGAATGGACACCCACATACAAAACACCACATTGGCCAACACTAAAGACACACACCTGACACTTACACATGCACCACACCCACCCACCCACACCACTATAAAACACACACCCACATTACCCACAACCCTTTACGAATACAAATCATTGCCACGAGACTGGCACCAAGACCACTACGGCAACTAGACACACACACCACTTAAACCCATACACACCACACAACACCCATGTCCCCACCCCCGTTTCACTGATGAGGAGTTAAGGGTCATGGTGGAGGAAATTTTCAGGGTAGAGCCACTGCTTTTTGGAGCACAGGTACAGCACATATCTATTGCAAGGAAGATGGAGTCATGGCGGAGAATCGTGGACAGGGTAGACACCATGGGACAGCATCCAAGAACAAGGGTCGATATCAGGAAGAGGTGGAATGACCTACGGGGGAAGGTACGTTCCACGGCAGCAAGGCACCAACTCGCTATACAGAGGACTGGCGGTGGACCCCGCCTCCTTTCTCACAGCTCACAGCATGGGAGGAGAAAGTCTTGGCATTACTGCATCCTGAGGGACTCACTGGAGTAGCCGGAGGACTGGACACTGGTAAGTCAACAATTACCACTTATCATCTCCCATACCTGCATGCCGTCTCACACTTTCGACCTCACTCCCATCACTCCACTCTATCCCACATACTGCACCTACACATATGACTAACCACACTGCCAAGCCCTGCATGCTATACTAATACAAGGATAGCCCTCACAGCACTGTATGGACATCCATCACCAAAGCATACACAGCATAGGGGAACTAACAATCACACAATACATCACCAATACATAAGCAAATGGTGGCAGGGCAACACCAACAATAGAGGGGAAGCCAGGGATGTACAATATGTAACAGACATGAAGCATAATACATCATTTACATCCCCACGGGTACCCCAGTGAAGCTCAGCGGAGAAGAGGTGGCATGACTACCCAGTCCCCCAACAGAAGATGCCCCAAGTGATGACAGTAACTCTGGACTTCAGGATCTAGATGACCTACCTGGCCCATCAGGGACAACTGGACAGCCGGTCACCCAAGCCCACTCACAGTCCAACACAGAGCCTCCCCCATCAGGATCTAAAACTAAGGCACCCACCCAGCGTCCCCAGGACATGTCAATCAGCAGTGTGCCCACCTATACAGGGACCCCAGGCCGCACTTCACACCCAAGACATTCATGGACCTGGGGTCAGTAGCATTGGACACACCGTTCAGGTGACAGCAGCAAAGGCCAACAGGGACACTGGGAGGCCTGCTGTGTGCCAGGGGGAGGACAGGACCAGGGAACCGACTCTCCAGGAGGTACCCTACGAGATCCTGGGAGCCTACCAACATTCCCAGGACAACAATGGGCCAGAGCCTTGACAACGTGCAAGAGAACAGGTGGCTGCAAGAGGGACAGTATCAGGGGATCAGGGAGGACTTGCAGGCCATTAACACCATCCTGATCTCCATAGCAGGGGTGCTGACAGAAATGGCCAACATCATGAGGGAGGCAACAGCACACAAGCGTGCCCCTACTACTAGCCAGTCCATTGACCAGCTCTCCACTTCCACTGCAGCTAGTGGGCAGGAGGCCCCGCCACAGGACCCACAGGCCACCAGTACCCCTCCTCCTGCAGAAGGTGAACCACCCTGCAAACGTTCTCTGGGACCCAGACAGAAGCCAGAGACACTTGCCAAGACCACCCCAGGAAATTAAATTCTCTTGATTGTCCCCATTGTGTCCCACTAAGTCACCTTGTCCACTTTGAACTGCCTTTGCTCCCCTTCCTATGGCTTCTTAAACACTGCACCTGTGCAACAAACAGACTGGAACAATACCCTGCACTTTACTCCATCATCACCCCATTCCATTGCACTTTCCCCTCAATTTCTTAGTACTACAAAAAACACCCTTGACCACAACTTGACTACTAGTGTCGTATGTATTGAAATTGTTTCTTTGTGGAAGCAGTCACATCTAGTGCAAATGAACTGTACACTGTAAGAGCATTGGAATAATGACCTATAGCTGTCTGTAGTCAGCACATCAGTACACAGTTGTTATATCACCAACATCTGTAAAATGACAAACCATAGGTGGCAGTAAGTTGAGATGCAAAGGAAGTTAATGCCAACATGCTACAGCCATACAGCATACCCCAATAGTCATAGGAGTGTGCAGTTGCACTGTCTCACCTGTGTGTCATTGGAAGTGACGGATAACTGATGTTCTGTTGTCCTCATTCTCGTCCTCAGCCTCTTCATCCTCACTTTCCTCAGGGTCTGCAGAAAAGGTACATGGCGTCTCAGAGTCAGGTTGTGCAACATGCAGCATGCCCCTACTATCTGGCAGACCTTCTCAGGTGAGTAGCACAGAGATCTACCTGTTAGATGGAGGCACCTGAACCTGGCCTTCGATGATCCGTCTGGTTCACCCATGTGCCTCATTACAATGTTCCTCAGCCCCTGTCCTGGCATTCCTCATAGGGGTCAGCAGTCACAACAGTAGCCAGAGTCACCTGCAAGTATTGAGGGACCACATTTAGCCTCACACAATCCTATGGGGTTAACATCAGTGGGCATACACTAACATACAGTGGATGGGGACCAAGGCTCACCTATTAGCCACACTCTGTGCCTCTGCAGTTGTGCTATCACATTTAGGATGCTGCTATTCCTCAGAACAAAGGCATCATGCTCCAACCCAGGATACTTAGCATTGACCTGGGAGATGTACTGGTCCTCCAGGCATGCCATCTGCACATTCAGTGAGTGGAAACTCTTACGATTCCTTAACACCTGTTCATTCTGGTGGGGGGGCAAACGCAATATGTGTCTCGTAAATCGCCCCAATAATATTGGGGATATGTCCCATTGCATAGAATCTGGCCTTCACTGTGGCCAAATCTTCCACTTGGGGAAAAGAAATGTAGCTGCACATGTGTCTCACCAGCGCAGACAAAACTCTTGCCAGCACAATTGAGAACATTGGCTGTGACATTCCTGCTGCCAAGCCCACTATCACTTGGAAAGAACCAGTTGCCAGGAAATGGAGCACTGATAGCACTTGCACAAGAGGGAGGATCCGAGTCGGATGACGGATAGATGAGATCAGGACTGGTTATAATTGGGCACACAGTTCTGTGATTGTGGTCTTGTCCAGTCTATAGGTGAGGATAATGGGCCTGTCCTCCAGTGTAGCCAAGTCCACAAAGAGTCTGTACACAGGGGTATGTCTCCACCTCCTATTCATTCACAGCAGTAGGTATCTAAGGGGCACAAGAGTGAGTAGGCTGTCACAATTGGAACAATAGAACCATAACTTCAGCATACTTGGTGTACTCATGTAATGGGACAGAGTTAATGGCGAGGAATGTGCCAATCTAATCTGTGATGCAGTTAATGTAGATATGACTCTCCTCCCCCCCGAAATGGTGACCGTCTGTCCTGTATGTAGGGACTGGTGGGAGTGACGTAATTCCACTGACGGTGGGCGTCGTGGCAGAAGGCGGTCTTTCACCGCAGTGCAATTCCTCATTGCATAATATGGAGTTCTATGGAGTACATTGGCCAATGGGGATCTGCACCAGCTTTGACGGTGTATATCGTCGCGGATGTGACTGCCATTTTCTATGTGATTCCTCATTTGTTTCCTGGTCTTGAACAGGAGAACACCTACACTGAGTGCTGCTGTGACCTGTGTCTGGAACCCACCGTGGTCCGTGTGACCATGTGACCAGGGAAAGGGCTGTGCCTTCACTTCGGAGGAGTTGGAGCGACTGGTGAATGGGGTCCTACCCCAGTAAGGACTGCTGTATGGGCCTCCAGACCAACAGGTGAGTACATATTGGGCATGAAGCATGTGGGAAGGATGCCTGGGGATGTGTGTGCAAGCATCGTGTCATCGGGGTAGGGGGGAATGTCTTGTGGTGGTGTACATGGTGTGCGCCGGGCAATATGTGTGCCAATGGTGATGGAAAGGGGTATGGTGGGCCATTTGTGTGACAGGCTGGACTGTTTGTTTAATGGTGTTCTCCTGTCTGTATTGCCTCTGCAGGTCAGCGCCCATCAAAAGAAGGGATTATGACGTGCCATCACCAAGGAAGTGCAGACCCTGGGGGTCTACAGCAGGCAGATCATCCACTATCAGAAACATTGGGAGGACCTGAGACGCTGGGCACAGAAGACCGCGGAGGCCCAGCTGGGGATGGCCTCCCAATGAGGAGGGGGTACCCGTCGGAACCTGAACCACCTGATGTCCCGCATACTGGCAGGGGCTTACCCTGAGCTGGATGGGCACTTGAAGTAATCACAGCAGCCACAAGGGGGTGAGTACAGTGGGTATCATTCCTAAATTTGACAGGTGGTGAGGGATCTGGGTGGTGGATGTAAGTTAGTGAGTGCCCCTAAGGCCAGGCCAGGCATTGCATTGGGTCAACTCTAGGGTTGTGTCCTTGTGTGCATTAGCATCATCTGGCAGAGGATAAGGGGCACCAGCAACAGAGGGAGCTGAATCCCACAAGATCCAGGAGGCAGAGTCCACTGATGCTGAGGGAACCAGTGGGACGGAGGGCGAGGGGAGCACCACAGAGGAGACAGAAGGTGACAACACAGACTCTGATACCTCCTCCGGTGGAAGCCCCCTGGTGGTGGCAGACACCTCTGTGACCACCCCAGCTAAAGGTACAGTGCCACCCCCGTACTAGCACCGCCCTCCCAGTAGGCCCTCAGCAAGGTAGCCTGTGCCTGCTCACCCTGGAGGGTGGGCATCGCCTTCACCCCAGGCACCTCAGGCCCTTCCCCAGTGAGCCCTGCTTCCCTGAGTGAGGAGGCTATTGACCTCCTGAGATCCATCTCTGTATTGCAATCAACCATTGTTAATGCCATCCAGGGGCTGGCATCCCAGATGCAGCAACGCAATACATTCCTGGAGGGCATTCACTGTGGATTGGCAGCCCAACAGAGATCGATTCAGGCTCTGGCCTCCTCTTTAATGGCAGTCATTGTCCAAGCTTCTACCGTCACCCCTCCAACTACCACTTCCCAGTCCCAGTCTCCCAACCCATCCCAGGCACACATACTGATGCACACAAGACAACACCCAACAGTGGCACAGGGAAACACAAGCACCACACTTCATCCTACAAGCACTCATGCAAACCCCAGATAGTTGCAGACACAACAACATCCACTCCCTCCACTGTCTCCCCCTCCTCCTCCACCTCCCTCCCAGTCACGTCCACACTCACACCTGCATGCACTACAGCAACTTCCACCACCAGCATCAACACACCAAGCAGCACACATACCTCACTAGCAGACACCTCCACAACATCCATGCACGCGTCCCCTGTGTCCTTTCCCACCCTGTCTGTCCCCCCTCTAAACAACCCAAATGAAAGCACTCACACACCCAACAGCCATCCACCTCATATCAGCATGCTGCTAATGCACTTGCACCCAAATCCAGCAGACATACACCTCCTACACCCACTCCCTCAACCTCCACTCCCATCACTCCTCCCTACTACTGCCTCACCATCCCTAAGAAGCTTTTCCTTGCCCAACTTCCCTCCCTCTCCCCTCTCCCTCCCGTTGTGCCCGTAAGAGTACAGTCCCAACATCCCAGCCCAGCACCTCAGTCCACGGGGACAGTGGTGGTACCACCTAGTCGTGGTGGGAAGGATACTACACCTCAAGCCAAGAAGGGGAAGGAGCCTGCACCTCCAGCCAAGAAGGGGAAGGAGCCTGCACCTCCTGCTTTGAAGGGGAAGAAGCTCTCGACTCCTGCCCGGAAGACTAAGGACCACGTACAACCTGCCATGAAGGGGAAGAACCCATCAACCCCTGCCCGGAAGGGTAAGGATTCCACGCCCCATGTCATGGTGAGGACGAAGCCCTCTACTCCAGCGGAGGCTGTCAGGGTGACACCACCACCAGCGGTCACAGGGCCCCACCGCCAGCTGAGTAAGTGCAGCCATCACCACCTGCAAAGGCTGCCCAGGAGGCTCCTCCATCTGCCACCACACTGCATCCATCACCACCTGCAGAGGCTGCCCAGGAGGCACCTCCATCTCCCACCACACTGCATCCATCACCACCTGCAGGGGCTGCCCAGGAGGCACCTCCATCTCCCACTACACTGCAGCTATCACCACCAGCAGAAGCCATGTAGACCACCCGCCAGGGTCTACTGTATGAGGGGCCCCCCCCAGAACCAGTGGGAAAGTCCTCCACCTGAGAGACTGTGGCCTTACACTCCCCAGGACAGAGTAATGGGCATGGAGCCCCCTTAAAAACCAGTGGGAAAGTCATCCTTTCAGAGACTGTGGCCTTGCACTCCCCAGGACAGAGTAATGGGCATGGAGCCCTGTCCGGAACCAGTGGGAAAGAGACCCATCTGAGAGACTGTGGCCTTGCACTCCCCAGGTCAGAGTAATCGGCATGGAGCCCCCTCTAGAACCAGTGGGAAAGTCACTCACTCCTGAGACTATGGCCTTGCACTCCCCAGGACAGGCTTGTTCCCGTATTTGGCGGAGGTGCCCCTCATCCTCCTGAGGTGCCTGCCCACTTGCAAACTGATGCCCCTGCAGAGTTCTATCCGGATGAAGTCAGGATCCAAGTTGGGCCTTGGACTGTGCCCTGTGGCCATGTGGGCCCTTTGAACATTGGACTGGGCAGTGTCCCTTTGTTTACATGTGTACATATCTGATTCACGGACAATTTGATTATTTATTAGCTGTTGATATTAATACATTCACCTTAGTGCATTCCTGTTGTCCTTGCATTATTCTGCTGTGGAATGGGTGCACATTGTTTTTCATGTCCAGCTGGATGTGTGTTTGCTGTGTGTGTCAGGTGTGTGGTGTGCGTGTATGTGTCACTCTCGTTTTCCTCCCTCCCTCCCTTGTGTGCTAGGCAGCTGTACTCACTGTCATCGTCTTCGTCGGAGTTGGTGTTCCAAGTGGAGCATAACATAGAAGATAATCGGAAAAACCTGTAGTTCAGGTTCCATGGTGACGTTGTTCTTCCCTGTGTCTCCGATGGTGAGTCTTTTCTCTTCAGTGATGTTTTTCCACAAGGCTTTTGATGGTGTTGGTACTGCCCCGGAAAACGTGGCAGATTGTAGGGTCTTAATATGGTGGACATTACTTTGTCTCCCGCCTGGCTTTTGATGGTGACCGCCAGCGTGCGTGGGGTTTCCGCCCTGGCGGATGGTGTGGTACATTGGCTGTCTATGGGAGTTATCATCGCCATGGTCATAATTTGGTGGTAATTACCACCAGCCTGTTGGAAGAATTACCGCAACTTTATCACTCATCAGCAGGGTCATAATGAGGGCCAAAGTCTTTGATGTCCCTGAGACTTCTTAAGAGGAGACAAGCTCAGTCCAAGCCCTCAGAGAACCTTTGAAAGCAGGATGTAGAAAGCCAAGTCCATTCCTTTCACTACCAGGACAGAACCAGCAAGCAGCAGGCCAGCACAACAAAGCAATAGGCAGATTGACAGTCCCTCCTACATCATCCAGGTCTTCTTCTTGGCAGAATTTCCTCAGTCCAGAAGGATTCTAACTATGTGGTATCAGAGTCCCTGTATTTATACCCATGTTTGTCTTTGAAGTGGCCAAACATCAAAGAGAAGTGTCCGTAGTGCACAAGACCCTGCCTTTCCCTGCCCTGGCCCCTGACACACTCAAGGGTGTTAAAGACTGCTTTGCGCTAATGCAGTTTTGCGTAATTTTTCCTAACGCCGTTGTAGTATGTTGCAGGGCACAGAAGGCATTTGAGAGTGGGGCACAGTCCACCACCACCAACGGTCACTTTGGTGGTAGGGATAGCCAGTCACATTTTGAGGGGCAATTGTGCTGCACATCTTTGAGTTTGGTCCATATATATGTTGTGGACATGTGGAAAACCATGTGGTCACATGTCACCCTTGTGCCAGATCTGATGCCAGCTATTCGTTTTCCAACCAGCTTACCACCCATTGTACAAATCATGTCAGTATTGCACTTCCCTGACCACAGGGTCCTTCCAACAGACAGTGGCACTATATGCTGGTATGTCCCAACCCATGTTCAGTCTGGTGTTCAAGGATGTCCTCTCAGCAATGTTGAAACACTTGGACAGTTATATCCGGTTTCCCTGATGTGAGGATTTAGCCCACGTGAAGGCCGACTTTTATGGTTTTGCACGCATGCCACATGTAGTGGGGGCCATTGATGGCACACATGTTGGCTTGGTCCCACCACAGGCCAATGAACAAGTATATTGTAACAGAAAGAACTTCGATTCCATTAACATGCAAGTTGTCTGTTTGGCAGACTTCTACATTTAAAGTCTGTGCCCATTATCTGGGTTCAGTAAATGATTCCTTCATAATACAGAACAGCACCATACCACCGCTGATGTCACAAATATATGCAGAGAGGGCCTGGCTGGTTGATAAGTCACATCTGTCCTGTTTGTGTGTGTGCAATGTTTGGAGCTACAATCAAGAAGTGAGTGACTCATTGTTGCACATATGTCCCATTACGAACCGTCCTAGGTTATTGACCCCCCTGAGGAATCCAGTTAGCTAGCAGAAGTCTACTTCAATGAGGCCCATGGAAGAACAAGGTGGCTTTGTGGGCTCCTGAAGACCAGACTTAGGTGTCTGGACAGGAATGGCGGAACCCTCCTCTACTCACCTGTAAAAAAAGTGTCAGATCACTGTGGCATGCTGCATGCTCCATAAAATCGCCCTGAGGAGGAATATCCCATACATCCCTGAGGAGGGGGAGCCTGCTGTGCCACCAGTTGAGAATCCTGAAATGCCAAATGAAGATGGCAGAGGTGAAGAGGGAGGAGCTGACTTGCGGGAAGATCTAATTAACAGCTATTTTTCATGACTTCATGTCATGTGATGTAATGACTGTGACTGTGCAATGAACTGTAGTGTAGAGTTGAGTGTTTCAGCAACAACTACGGAGCTGATACTCTGCAATATTCAGCCAAAAGCTGCTTGAGGAGTTAGCCTTTCACATATCCCTACCTTGAAGATGTTGCTTAGTTTGTGCCAGTTTCATTGCAATGTTATTACATTTCCAGTAACTCGCTATGTGACTTATGTAATAGGTGTGCTGTCTCTGTACAAGTACCTTTACCATGACATCCTCATGTGGGCATTTCAGAGTTGTGACATTGGCAGGTATCTGATACTGTTCTGACATGCAAAGTGTACATGGTAATGTAGGTCACAGATTTGGGATGTATGAGAATTGTGCCAAGGCAGCTTGCACAGTGTTTGAGTAGAAGGTCAGAAGTGCACATTGCACTTGTGTTGTGTGCTGTGGTGGGCCGTTTGCATCATGTGTGTCATGAAATATGAAGTCATCGATTGTAAGCAAGTCATTCACCCTTCATATTGGCTGAGCATTCTTATTTCACCTGTATTTAGTTGTAGACATACTGCAACAATGCAGGCCACAGTTCATGTGCCAAAACACTGAAATATGTTTGGGTAATACCACCAGATGCATGGTCATTGGATTATGATGGGCCTGTGAATAGGGTCTGTTGTACTATCATCTGTCTGTATCTTGGATTTTGTGATGTTGGATTACTTTGGTGTGGTAGGTGATAAGGCTCAAGCTGCTGACATCATCCACTTTATTGTTTGCTGTTCTACAGGAAAATGTTTGACAAATCCCTCCCTTCTGTGGTCTGGGACGCTGTACCCTGGAATATGTGCAGTCTGTGTTCTGTACACTTGAGTAAAATGTTTGGTGTGACCAGACACTTGTATGTATGTGTTTGTGCGTAATGTTGCAATTCTGACCAGGACCCTGTGCACCTGTAACAAATTTCTCCTTGCACAAGTAAGTTATGGTCTTACATCTCTACATGGCATAATGTTGAAATTAAGCAAGCAGACAATGAGTTTGTGATGGGTGAATCCATTACAGTGCTGATGCAGTAAATATAATTTTGACAGAAAAGACGGAAAATAATAAAGTGAAGGTATCGGTCATTGTGAATGAAAACATTGGAGTAGATGCCACACCACTGGGAGTCCAAAGTCCAGTGTACTCCTCCCATTGGAACAGGTGGGTAGTTCAGGATCTGTCAACAGAGTTAATGTGTGTATACAATGCGTGGTATACAAAGGAGGTCCTTTAACAAGAGGTCGCTTTCTGGCAGCGGTGGGTTTCATGCCATCCGCACCTCCTGGATTGTTTGCGGGATCTCCCTGCTTGCGTGGTATGGGGGAGGTCTGCTGCTACAGAGGCAGGGGTGTCTGGGGCTTGTTCCTCTGGAAGGACGTCCCTTCCAGAGGCTGGCACAGATGAAGAAGGGCCTGCTGTTGATGCGCCAAAGGAAGGGGTAGAGTGGTGTTATAGAGTTGTGCTCATAGTGGTAATAATTTCGCTCATCACCCCTGTTAGGGAGGCTACATTGGTATTGTGAGCCTCCCACTGTTCACACAGATCCCTATGGATGTCCCTCTGTAGCTGCTTAATTTCCTGGTGTTCAGTAAAAACCTGGCTATCATGCCTTGGGACTCCTGATAGACCCCCCAAGACATGTCTGATGGTGTCCTGGCTAGAAGCAGCTCAAATGGCCCCTAACACCCCTCCTACACATCCTACTTTCATGGCACTGTATCCTTGCCAATGGTTGCCTCTGATCTTGAGGCAACCAGGCTAAGAGGTGTTGATGTGGCCAGAGAGAGTGTCTGACCAGGTAGCCCAGATGGGCCAGAATGGTCTTCCATGTACAGATATCCAGGAGTGTCTTCTGCACTGAGTGTTTCATCTAGGGGGGTAGTGGCAGTCTCTTCTGTGGCCTCTCTGTGCTCAGTAGCAGCTTGACCTTTTAATGTGAATGATACAATGTTACCAGGTGCATTTTGACAGCTACCTCCATCAATTTAGTATTACATTATGGCATAGACCTTGTACAAAGTTATTTTGCAGTTAATCTTATTTTGGCAAGTAACCATGATATTGATTGTATTGACTTGACATTTGTGAAGGATGCCAATTCAATCTAAGTCAAGCAGCTGCTAAAATGTGCAGATCATTAGCCCTTGGGCGGATGTCCTGAGAATGCACCCTTGTCACCAGTACAGGCCAAACAGTGGCTAGGCAAGATTTGTCTTTGTCCATTTTGAGGCATAGCTGATTGTTAATCAGGCAGACCTAGGACTATGTTGCATATGTGACTGGAGTCATCATATGCCTAGTGCAGTATGAATGTATCTTCTGCCAATACCATTCTGGTGAAGCATCTTGGGACCTTTGGGATCATTGTTTTACACAATGGTTAAGCAGTCCTTCCTGTCCCCAATTGAGTTACCTTGAGTTAGCTAGAAAAGATGGAGCTAGGAGGCAAGACACATCTCAGAGTTGAGCACGATCTCTATCTTGGTCCCTCCCAAGTGAGTACACTTCAATTGAGAGTTAGCAGACAAGGGTTTGTGAACAACTGAAACACTGTTCTGGAGTTTGGAGTTACTGAAACAGTACTTCCTGGGAGTTGCAGTCATGTCACTTTCCATGCTACACACACACTTGCCAAATAGTATTCTTCAATGAGTAAACTTCAATTGAGAGTTCATAAATAAATTTCATGAAGTGAACATTGCATTTGTGGTTGGAGTTAGAGACACAGAGCGTACTGGGCTTAGCATTCCGGTCACTACCTTTACTTCCCACCACCATAGAAATGTTATCTTCCCAGATGAGTAAACTTCACTTGAGAATTAAGACCCATGGGTATTTGGGTATAAAAACACTGGGCTTGCGTTTGGAGTTGGAGAGACAGACCCTGCTAGCCTTAGCAGTCATGTCACTCCCTCTACTTCATACACTTGATAAATGTTATCCCCACAGGTGAGTACACTTCATTTGTGAGTTTAGAGAGAAGGGTATTTGGAGAACTGAACAATGGACTGGTGTTTTGAGTTAGTAAAACAGTGCCTCTTGGCCTTAGCAGTCAAGTAACTCCCTCTACTACACACACTATACAAATATAATCCTCCCAGGTGAGTACACTTCAATGGAGAGCTAAGATACAGGCATCTTTGGAGAAGAGAACACTGGGCTAGTGTTTGGAGTTATAGAAACAGGGCCTTCTGGGAGTTGCAGTCTGGCCACTCACACTAATCCCCAATACTTGCCAAAGGGTACCCCCCAAGTGAGTAAACTTCATTTTGGATTGAGTTGCCAAACAGGGGATTTTGGATAAGAGAACTCTGGACTGGTGTTTGGAGTTAAAGAAACAGGTCTTTCTGGGAGTTGCTGTCAGGTCACTCTCACTACTCTCCAATAATTGCCAAATGGTATTTCTCCAGGTGAGTAAACTTCCTTTGGGAGTGAGTTGTGAAACAGGGGTCTTTGGACACGAGAACTCTATGCTGATATTTGGAGTTATAGAAATAGAGCCTCCTGCCCTTAGCAGTCATGCCAGTCCCCCTGTTGCACACACTATACAAATGTTATCCTCTCAGCTGAGAAAAACGTATATTGAGGGTTGTCAAACATGGGTTCTTCGATGAATGAACATTGTTCTGGTATTTTGAGTTGATGAAGCAGTGCCTCCTGTAAATTGCAGTCAGGTTATTCACAACCTTTTCCAATGTAGAAAAACAGGACCTGCTGGGGGTTGTGGTCATTGTCCCCCAGGTGAGAACATTTCATGTGTGAGCTATCAAACAGGAGGCTTTAGAGAAGAGGACACTGGATTTGTCAGTCCCTGTACTACACACACTATACAAATGTTCCTCCCAGGTGGGTACACTTCGATTGAGAGTTACCACACTATGTTATTTGGGCAAGAGAACACTGGGCTAGTGGTTGGTTTTACAGACACAAGGCCTTCCTGGCCTAGTAGTCATGTCACTCCCTCTACTTCCCACATTTGACAAATGGTATCCTCCCAGCTGACTAAACTTAAATTGTGAGTTGCCAGACAGTGGTCCTTAGACAAGTGACCACTGTTCTGGTGTTTGGAGTTGCTGAAACAGTGCCTCCTGTGAGTTGCAGTCAGGTCACTCTCTCTAGTAGACACACTTGACCAATGTTCTCCCACCAGGTGAGTACACTTGAATTGAGAGTTCACTAAGAGATGGATTGTAGCATTTGTCAACGGTGTCAGTGTTTGTAGTTACAGGAATAGTACCTACTGGGAGTTGTAGTGATGTCAGTGCCTGTACTACACACACTTGACACTTGAAACCCCTCGGTGTGTACCCTTAAATTGATAGGTACCAACCAGAGGTATTAGGAGAAGTGACCACTGATATGGTGTTTGGAGCTACAGAATAGTGCCTGCTGGGAGTTGTAGTCATGTCAGTCCCTTCCTGCACACAATATACAAATATCATCTCCGCAAGTGAGTACACTTCAAATGTGAGTTGCCAAATAGATGTCTTTCGACTTGAGGACACTGGACTGGTGAGTGTAGTGACAGTAAAAGCGGCAAACGGTGAGCATTCATTACATGGCATTTTGGTGACATTTTTAGCGTTGTGACTTACCAGACTCACACCCTCAGGATTCTAAATGACCAAGACCTTCTCCCAAGGGAAAGAGATCTAACGGGGCACTGAGAGGGTCAACGCCAGTCTTCTTGGCCTGCAGCTGGTCCCTGATAACCAGGTAATGGACCTTTCCCGAGAGGTCGTTCCACCGCTTCCTAATGTCCTCCCTAGTGTGAGGGCAGTGCCTACAGCATTTACTCTGTCAACGATCATGTCCCACATTTCCATTTTCCTACTGAGAGGAGTGTGCTAGACTTGTGATTAAAATAATTGTGGCTCTACTCTTATGATTTGACCCACCAGGACTCTTAACTCATCTTCTGAGAAACTGGGATTTTTTAAACATGCCAAGGTGGAAGAAAAGGTGACAGTGACTCACTAAAGAGGGGAAGTGCCAAAGGGTGTGACTGAACAAAAGTGTGTGCAGGGTGTTGCATTGGATGGTGAAAAAACAGTGGTGCCTAGTATCTGTACTGTGTGGAAAATAATTTGCTCTAGCTTCTGTGTGTTGCTGTGTATATGCAAAGGATTGTGATGTGTGAAGGGGTGTGTTTTATTGTGTCCTTTGCAGGTTTGTCCAGTGTGGCAATATGTGTCAGCTGTGTTCTTTTCAAATTCACCCAATGTACGGTTGTGTATTACTTTGCAGACCGCGGACCGCTGTGGTTTGGAACGCCATTGGCTGGCCACCATGCAGGTCTGCCATGGCGACTGTGTGTTTGTAATGCGGTCAGTGGTTGGTCGTGATGCTGGCGGTGCTTGAAGTCAGACTCCATATTTCTAGGCCTCCACGCCACTGTTAGTCTGCCTTTTTTGGTTGGGGGTCAGTGGCCCTGCGTGTGTGACTCACGTTAGGGCGGTCTTTTCAAGACCACCAACATGGCGGTCTGGTGGCCAACCACGAAACTCGTAATGAGGCCCTATGTCACAGTGCATTATTTTCTAATATTGCTATGTACGAGTATGTTCTTTGAGAAGACGGTGCCAATGCTTGTTTTTTCATGTTTCTGAAATTGTTGAAATTGCATGTTTCAGCATTCCATGACCGTGTACATTTTCCTTTATTGTAACACTATTTGTTTTCATTTTATTTTTTCATTTTCCTTACAGCTTGTTGCAGTTACATCAGGTATAGTGCAAGGTTGCATTTTTATCATGTATTGTCCCCGCTCACCAGTTTATGTTTTGGGAATTGTTGAAATTGCATGTCTCAGCATTCCTTGAGCGTACACAGTTGCCTATAATACTATTTGTTCCAAGTTCTCATTTTTACTTATCGCGGTAGCACTCGGCACAGTGCCAGACTGTACTTCAATCATTGATTTGTTACACATAGTTAGCAGTGCTTAATCTGTTCCCACATTTAATTGCAGCAGCCGCATGTTTAAGAGTAGGGCTTTGGGCACCAGCACGTTTTTATTTACAAATTAAACACTGGTAGTTAGTAATGTCTTTACTCATTTCTCCTAATGTATTTTTAATTGTTATTTACAATCTACATGCCTAATGTTGCCCCTTGTACAATTCTGAGATGGCACTTACATGTACATCGGTATTGGGTAAACAGAATTATAGTGATCCTTTGTTTTTTTCTAATGTGTACGTTTCACTGAGGTGGGTTTAGACTCCTGTGACCAGTGAACCAGGCTACGGCCGAAAAGCGTTGGGGGGAAGCCTTTGAATGAACACGTTTTCCGGTAAGAACTAAGGACTGATCTGAACGCACCTGTTTGTGGTTTGTGATATTGGGGCCTGCCGAAGCTCTGCTCAGATGTCCGCACTTGGGCTACCGAACTCTTGTTGCGGTGTGAATTTAAGTTTTAGGTAGGTAGGTGGTTAGGTAATTCTTGGGAAGTATATACATTTTTTATCGTTTGGTGAGAGAAACCAGCAGGGCTTCCTGATCTGGCAGGGTTTTATAATTTTTCAAATAATTTGTTCTTTAAATAAGTGTGCCTTTATATTGTTGATTTAATTGTTTGTCTGCTTTAATTGGTTAAAGGTTTATACTTTTATTGTATTGGTAGGTTTAGTTTTAGTTTGAATTTTTTTATCAGTTACAGTCTTTCTATGGTAAACCCTAATTTATGTTCCTATTTTTTATCTGAGAGCAGGTAGAGGCATGATTTACTATCTCTCCTCTGATGGATCTTTTTAAGTGGATTGGGACGCTGAGGGAGAGTGACAAGGGTCTTGTGAACAAAGGCATCTGCTGCTGTTCCAAAGCAATTCCACGAGCTGGTTGGGATGGGGCATTTTGGTGGGCCTGATCTGAAACTGTAGGGCCCACTCTCACAAGAATACTTGCACTGTGTTAGGATGAGTTAGTTCTGAAAATACTCCGATTGTTAATATAAAAATAGAATTATTGATTTTTAGTAAATGATTTACTTTAAAAACGATTTTTCGGCGACTAGATAGATTTTCAGCTGAAGATTCAGCGTGCCCTACTTCAGATTTCAGAAATGTTTCCTGGTCCAAAGGAAACACGCTGAGCTTTACACCAGCTGCAATCACCAATGAGGCAATTATTAATGATAGATCCACTATATATGAATATATACAACATAATGTATACATGATATAACGTAATATCTAACATAAATTGTATGTGGTAGTTTTATCTTTTTAAAAATTATTCAATGTTTATTTTAAGTTTTTAAGTTTGCACCATAATCATTATGGCATATTTTCTGCCTGTTTGTGACACTTTACTCCTTACTTTTTGTCTTAACAACAACTTTGTAAACTTATTTTAACTGCTTGTTGCCCATGAACCAAATGCATTTCTCTTGATAACTGTTGCTACCTGGGTCACATTAACTCAAAGAAACCATGTCAACTTTTTATGAATCATCCCCTTAAAGCTCAGTCACAGCTTCATTACTCTTGCATTTCTCATCAATGCCATGTCAATAGTGGAATGCAAATTCAGATTTCACAATGATAATCATTTTAAGTGCAGGCAAGGTGAATGTAAAGCAAATGACTTCAGTGATTAGAAAAGAACATGTTATTCTGACCCAGCATGTGATTTGTATATAGTAGTCCATTTGAAGTATTCATACCAAACGTGGTAATAGTGACAATACACTTCTATGACACGCTTACTGCAAGAACAATGTCTGTAAAGCTGAAGAGTATGGAATTGTTTAGCAGCATGAAGTTTTAAATAGCTTGCTACATTTGTGAAGAAAATATCTTCCTGGATAGGATCTGGGCAAGGGCTCTTTTTACCTCCTGGTTCCTCAGACTGTAGATTATTGGATTCAGCACCGGAGAAACAACTGCATATATCACAGATACCACCTTGTCCTTGTCACCCTCAAGATTTAGGGCTGGGCGTCCGTATGTGTAGATAATGCTTCCATAGAAAAAGGCAACAACTAAGAGGTGGGAGGTACATGTGTGAAAGGCCTTGCTTTTGTTGGCAGCTGAGCGGCTCTTCACAATGGAGGAGAGGATGTACATGTAGGACATGAAAGTGAGGAGAAAGCAAAAAATGCCAAGAAATATATCTGCCAAAAGAATTGCAATGTCATTGATATATGTGTCAGAGGATGAAACCTTGAGGACTGGTGGGATTTCACAGAAGAATTGGTCCAATGCAATCCTGCCATAGAAGGTCAGCCTTCTGAACAGGCTGGTCTGGGTAGTTGAGTTCACAAAGCCACAAAACCACATGGTGCCCGCAGTAGTAAAACAGAAATGCATACTCATGATACTAGTATAGCGAAGCGGAAGACAGATGGCTACATACCTATCAAAGGCCATAAGTGCCAGAATGAGAACCTGAATGCTGAGTATAGATGACAGAAGAAAGAGTTGGGTCATGCATCCAGAGAAGGAGATGGACTTTGTATCTGACAGCATGATCTCAAGCATTGTGGGGATGGTGGAGGAGGTGCAGCAGATGTCCAAGACTGCAAGGTTCGCCAGAAAAAAGTACATTGGTGTATGCAGACGAACATCTGCAGCTATGACAGTGAAAATCAAAAGGTTGCCTATGAGGGCCATTAAGTAGAGTAGCAGGAACAAGGTGAACAGTGTAGACTGCAGCTGTGGATAAGCTAAGAAGCCAAGCATAATAAACTCAGTAGTATGAGTATGATTTAGCCCTTCTCCTGAATTGTGATGCATCGTCTGCAGCCTGAAATTAATAACATGACATTTACAGTAACATTGACATTGAAAATATAATCAGCTTCTTGAGTGGCCATGATCAGTATTGCATTGTGTTGTATAGAAGTGACTGCTTCTTCACTTCTACAGCCTTCATTGTATGGTAGCAAAATATTTGTGTCAGATTATTGTTTTACATAAATGTGGCGTTCTGTTCACAAAAATCAGCATTGATTGGAATTAATAATAGAAACTTTACACTCAAAGGGTAATGTTTGAGTTAACGATATTATGACATAATATTTGAGATTATATTCCTGTATAGGACAATATTGCATACAGCACTTTAAGCAAGATCGCTGTTTATATCATTCCTACACCATCTCTGACGAAAATCCTTTTCTTTAAATAGCAAAATCACTGGTATGCCTATTTAAATGGGAGCATATTGTCCTTCTCATTTTAACACTGAGCTGGAGTTGATCTCTTTTCGTGTTTGCACAGCCAAGTATAACCAGATCTATCCAGGATAGCCAACAACGAATCTGCAGCAATGCGCACAAATCATGCATAACTAGCATTTTTGCACTTTATTCCTCAAAATATTACATCTAGCCGCAAAATGATGTTCTGTTAAGAGAGACAACCCCAGCACAAACACTATGGCCCATATTAAAGAAAAAGTGGCGTATCAGCTATGATGCACCAGTTTTTCTGCGCCCCCACCCGCACCAAACAACACCAAGGTTGCATCATATTTATATTATGGTGCACCATGGTGGTTGTTAGTACAATAGTGTCAACATTCTTTATGCTATTATGGTGCCTTGATACACCAGCGTTAAAAGTGTTGCTGCTAGCGTAGCAAAGTGCAAGGAGGCCCGTAGGTTTCCATGGGAATGTAATTTTAACGGCTGCTCTGAGCAGGCGTTAAGAATTATGCCAAAAATGGCGCAGTGAAATCTGTTAAATGTCTCTGAGCCATTGTTGTGGGTCTCCCTTGCATACATTATTCCTAGTGCAGGCATAATGGGGCACAAGGGTTTAAAAAGTGGTACAATGCATGCATTGCACCACTTTGTAAATATGGTGCTTTGAAACAGCCACTTTAGTGCCACTGTAGCATCAAAAACATGACGCTATGGTGGCACTAAGGTGGCGCATGGGGCTCTCAATTACACCTCTACATGCGATAACATAAGTGTCTGAAACTTGCACGTAATCAGAAATGAAGGTTCAATATGGTATTTTAGACACAGATGCAATTAGTTGGTGCAAAACCACTCCAAGAAGTGACATTTCCTCCAGGTATCAATTATACTTGTTTAAACTATTTAGTTCTATTGTATAAATAATGAAAAATATACTCTGCGAATTGTGTTTGCCTCCATTTTGTGCCCCTTATTACTTACAATCCTTTCACGTGGATGGTGAAAACACAAATGTGTGCAATTTGCGATCATGCCTTAATGTGAGTTGGTGTTAAAAAGTGCAAATGCAATGTTCACTCATTGTTGCCTTAACTCATGAGTGTAATGACCCCTTGTTTATACTGAGGCGAGACTCTTTTGAAATACGATTATTTAATATTATTGATACCAAGAAGACAGGCCAACATGAATAAATTAATTTACTGTATGAAGTCTTTCTGAACTGGTCTACGGGCAAGTGTTCTGGTTCTACGGGACCAGAATAAAAATGGAATGATTGAATCCTGTTCTCAAGAAACATTTTTTCACAAACTGTTTTTCACAAATTCTGTTCTCATCCATGAGAAGTGTTCAATTTCGTTTTTTCATCACCTTCATATAGATCAGGAATACATGCCATTATTGCTTTCTCTCTTTGTCTTATGCCTTTTTTATATTCTTTTTCCCTACACCCTTCTAACCGCCTCCTTATTTTTTAATTGCTGTCCTGGCTGTGCGCCGGGAAGATCTGAAGTGCTCTATATTCCTTTTCCATGATCCTATGCACCTTCTGGAAGCCCCTGTATTTTTCAAATTATGATGTGCCCTTTTGTGGAGACCCCCTCAATAACGCCTCATTCCCCCTATTTGTCTTTCCAGACTTCTTCTTCATGTGCCTGCTCCTTATTTCCTGTCAGTTTCCTCCGTTGACCATCATTGTTTAAAACAATAGTTTAGCTGCAGTCACTTCTCTTCCAAAGGGTGACTTCCTAACTTCTTTATCTTTTTATCCACCGAATGGTTCAGAATACACCATCTTGTATTATTTGATGTGATCTGCTTCCTTTTCTCAGCAGTACATCTGCACTCAAGCAGGCTAACACTCTATTAGCTTTGTTTGATCTAAGTTAGAAATGTACTCTGTATGTTAAGCTGTCTCACAGGGACTGCAGCACTTATTGTGCCACCCTAAGAGTGACACAGTCAAATACGGCTCCCAGCCTGCCACTGCGGCCTGTAAGAGCAGCTGTGAAAGGCTAACGCAACTTTGTCATTTAAATCAATGGCAACGTCCACACCTCCCTTTTTAATGAATATATGTCACCACTATGGTAGATCTAAGGCAATGTGCTGTATAGTATTAAGTAGGACACATATTCTCATATGTTCTACTTAGTAAAACTCCCAACTTGTTGTTTTTACTATGCAGAGGCTGGTAGCCCCATTCGCAGATCCAGGATTACATGCTGAAACTCAGCTGTGCTAACTTTTGAATGGGTCTTTTAATGTTGGTACTTCAAGGTACAAAGTACATTGTTGTATTAAGCTGAACTTGATGCCCAAGGCAAATGAAACATAACTTTTGAGTATATGCAACTTTTAGAAAGTTGCAGCTCTGTTGCCCACGTTTTCTGGTGGCTGTCATAGATGCTGGCTACAAGACAACCTTCTGCCCAGCTGGGGGGTGGGAAGTGTGTATGACTCCCAGGAACTAGAACACTGGTGACCTGCCATTGGAAGCGGTGTTACCTCTCCCTGGCAAGAAGCCACAACATGTGTAAGCCCAAAAGGTGGCATTCAAAGGGAATGCAGTCTTTGAAGGCCAACGAGTGACCACAGTCAAGAGGGTTTACTCTTCTGTTCAAGTACATGGGCTGGCATCAGTTACAGAAAGGGGAAATCAATTGCCAAACCAGTTTTCGTGTGAACGTGTAGCCCTCAGGTTGCCATGTATCTATCGGGAGATACCAATCCCCACACACCAAGAGAGGGGTCTGGCCATCTTGGGGGTGGGCACAATAGTGCACATTGAGATAGCTATTTGCCATACATTGCAGAAAGTCTTCATCCTTGTGGGAGGAACTGTAGTAGCCCATTGGCAAGGTTCTGAAGCATCTCCAGAGTGCTCTTTCTGGGCCTAAAAATGGCACACTTGGCATGCAGACCTCATATCACATTTGGACTGGAGTTAGGACTGAAGAAAGTCTGCCATGCTGTTCACTGGACCCAGCAGCAAAGGATACACCAAAGACTGGACTCCACCTACTGCTCTTTGAACTATCAAAGAGAGGGCTGTGCCTTGGTGCTTGGCTGATGTAAAATGTGTTCCTGAGCATCAGACAGAAGATGTGAATTCCAAGAGTCAGTTGACTGACTGCCTGTTACAGATCCAGGGCCATAAAAGCTGAAGATGCCCAACTTGGTTAGCCCGAAGAAACAACAGCTTTATTGCCAATGACCGCAGATGTGCAGCCCGGGAAACTGAGTCTAAATGCTCAAAATCTGCAGCCAAAATGTTGGACCTGGCAGAGTTGGTGGGGTGCAGTTTGGTCACACAAGACAGACACTTGCCTTCAACAAAAGGAATTGCTGATTTTGCTGTTACCAGAAATCAGTAGTCCAGTGGCAAATGGACTTTTGCTGGAACCACCAAGTCTTCGAGGGACATCGACCACTGTGGCCAGGACATGGACTGAGGAATAGCCCTTAGAAACCCCTCTGGTGACATTCATAGCATCCTCAGCATCTTACAGCAATTTAAGGATCCGTTATCCTATGTTTCAGGACAAGTCCAATTAATCTACAGTGGTAAGCCCATTGAACTTGAAAATGGACTTGAGACTGATTTGGTGACAAGGTAATTGTTCTAAAAATACTTACTGATCCCTTGACCTCCTCCCTGTTAGTTTGATCATCCAAAGTGGACCAGAGTAGCTTAACATAACTTTGCAAACGTTTTACAAATGCTCCACTATGACATTTGCTAAAGATTTCATTGAAAAGCAGTGATTTCTATTTTACTGGAAAACCTGCATCTCCAGAGCACTCTGGTGCATTTTGTTCAGTTTGGTGTCTCAAAATTCATACCAATAAGATATGTAAATATACATTGGTGTCAGATTTTGTTCATGCTGTGTGACTTCCCTATTTCATTGTTTTGGTTCCTTCTAAATCCTTTAAACTTGTTTCTTTGTTTAAGTTCAACCGCTCAAAGCCAAAGCTACCTAGAGTTGAGCCAAAGGTTTTACAAATGAGCCTGACTGAACCAAAGATGGCATATAGAGCATAATAACCAGTGAGGTCTAACACCCACACCATATAAAACATCACTCTCCTCACACTCGAGTAAACAATAATTGCTATCAGTACAGAGGCACATTAACTTAGTAACTGGTTTCTGTAATGGAAAATGATTAGGTCTCCTGGTTACACTGGGGGAACCTATAGACAGCACCTAGGCTTTCTGTCTTTTTTGGTTATTGTGAGTTGCAGACTGTCAGCTGGTAGGAAACACCACCTGCAGTGATCGTCACAAACATTTTGTGAAAATACGTCATCATTTAAAATGTGGGTTTCCTAACCAAGGCAGAGCTAAAGATAGCTAGAAAGAGACAGTGTTAAAAGGGGATAGAACCACCAGTGTCCCAAGAAAATGTTCAAACTGGAACACAACTTGAACATTATGATTGAAACAGGAACGCAAGTCAATAACCAGAATCTCTGTACAATGTATATCCTTCTCAAATGTCATAAAGTGTATTCTAAGAAATGGGAAGAAAGTAAACAATTAGTGAGAGACAAGAGAAGTCCAATGAAAAAAACAAGAAAAAATAACTCAATTAGAGGAACAATACAGAATATCACATACAATCGGAAGCGAGAAGCAGAATAAAACTGCATGCAAGGGGGAAAACCCAGCACTGAATGTCCTGAACACCACACCATGCCACCCCTCCAAAATGGGACAATAAGTCCAAAATGGAGAGAAAAAGCTGCTTGCTTTATCAAAATGTAACTTCTTAACTGGGTACAGAATCCAAATTTAACAAAGACATAAACAGACAGAAGGCAGTCGAAGTGGCATGCAAACATTAGAGGATTCTAATTGTATGGGTTGTTTTATCTGATATATTGAACTTCTTTGTTAGTAATTTCTATAACCCTGTGTGCGAGCTTGGCTGCCAGACTAATGTTTTATCGTCTGCACTGAGAACCCTAAGGATCAGGTCGGACAACATAGCTAATACATTTCTTGTAATAGCAGGTGGAGATTTTAAATGGGTCTTATTCCACCCTATAATATGAATTAGCCGCAGGGGAAAGGGGAGAGGGTTAAAAACGTCCAGAGGCTATTTTAAATTTTGAATTGTGTAACGTCATTAAATAAGTTGAGGTTTTGTTTAGGCAGGCACCCAATTTTATAGGACGGCATCGAAAACCATTACATCTTTGTTACTGGGCTACTGAGTGACTGCATTTCTATTGGGGGGGTGGGGCATGAGCACAATGACCATAACCCAATAGAAATATCACTTGAGGTGGCCTGGTATGGACACCCCCACATATCTTTAGGGCTGACTGATTTGGCTGTGAAAGACAGTGGGCTCAGGGTCTCATTTCCCAACTGTGTTAACCACTTGTGAGGTCTAATCAAGAATTGGCCCTTAGTAGCTATAGGAAAGCTGAATAACTCTCCAGGGACCTAATTAATGAGGCCTGTAAGGCCTTACCCAAAATGGTTTGACAATTCATTCGGAGCTGCAAATAAGAGTTTGCTCTTAGCCCTTGATTGCAGTGTGCAGGGAAAGGCAAAAGTGGTAACTGTTTGACGTGAGTACAAGCAATTCATTAAAAATAGAAAATCACAGATTAAGATGTAAATGTAGGAAAATGTGTGTAGGGCTTGTGTAAAGAAGGATACTTAGACATTGTAAATAAAGGTAACTTGAGTAATGCAACCACAAAAGGGTTAGGCTCAAATATTACCCCACAATGTTGCCTAGAACACTTCAGGTGGATTTATCCTTATAAAGATAGCTTGGAGAATGAGGAAACGGGTGCAGCTGTCTATTTTCCCCTGCAAATTAAATTTCAACTTGAGGTGTGGAAAGGGCCATTAATTATAATACCTACCATAAAGGGCCCGCCCTTGATGGGATACCTATGGACCTGTACAAAGAAAATGTTACTGGTGAGCTCCTGTCATTACTAATGTTCTCAATCCTGTGATCTCCCTGGAAATTCCCACTTCCTGGCAGTCAGCATGTAAATTGCCTGTTTTTAAGAAGGGCAACAGGATGGACCCCCATTGTTACAGACAGATTTGTTTGCTGGTTTCAATGGTAAAGATTGTAGGACATGTTATTCTTCAAAAAATTGAGGACTGGGCACAAGACAACTATATGCTTTGCTATGTGCGATATGAGTTCAGCGCTGGGTTGGGTACACAAGCGCAGTGCTTTTAATTGGGTAAATCGTTGTGAATTTTGGGATAAATTCCATAAATTGGGTTTGTCCTACCTGATAGTTCAATTTTTACGGGCATTGCATGAGGGGATGAGAGCTTCCGTTAGATATGGACAAAAGGGGGAGTGCACTGAATCTTTGAACCTGTGGCATGGCTGCATTGTGCCTCCCATTTTATTTTTTCTGTGCATCAATGGGTTGAGTCCTATCTTGGTCTCACAAGGAAAGGATCTCCCAAACGTGAAAACTAGATATGTGGTGGCTGTGCTAAATGCGGATGACTCAGTCCTTCTCTCTACGACACCAAATGGACTGTAGTGCCTTATTGATGCTTTTGTAAAATACATGGGTGCTTTGGATCTTGAAGTCATTATCTCCAAGACTCATTATATGGTGTGTGGAAAGCCCCAGTAGAAACCAGGCCCATTATGATTAAAGAACAAACTAACAATTGAGTAAATGAGTTCTCCTATCTGGGGGTAACCTTTGACTCTCGAGGTAGTTGGCTATCCTGTCTTGTGAAGCCTTGCTCAAGCTTCAACACCACCTTGGGGGCTGTTTTTGGACTGGCATTAAGTATAGGCACCAAACTGATAACTTCCCTTCTGCTTCCCGATCATATTTTTCAGGGTCTCAATATGGCCAAGGCTTACAACATGACGAGAACCAGTTTTGCAGAGGCTGACTTGGGTAGACCCCACTTTTTTCTTTACAATGAATTGGGCTTGGGCTTTGTGGAGGATCGGATTAAGTTTGCCCCACACCTCCTTTGGATCACGGTATGGGGGAATGAGCACACTCAATTTAATAGGGAGATTTTCTCATACTGTTTGGCATATGGTATGGGGCATAAAATCCTGTGGTTAAGGTATATTAGGAGCACTACAGAAAGATTAGGGAGACTGGAGTTGTTCTTATCTCCGCACAGCAAAAGGGAAAATGGCCCGGTTGAGAAGGAGTTTTTGAGACTCACATCTGTTGCAGTGGCGTCCGGCAGCGTTAGGAGGGAGGGGGGCGGGTGGGGCACACACACACACACACGCACTCATTCTTTCACACACAGACATGCACGCACGCACATTCATTAACAACACTCATACCATTCAAACATGCACGCATGCACCAAACATTCATTTTAAAACATCACACACACTCATTCTTTGACACACGCATGCACGCACATCCATTAACAACAATCATACCATTCAAACATGCACGCATGCACCAAACATTCATTTTAAAAGATCGCACACTCATTCTTTCACACACACACGCACGCATGCATGCACATCCATTAACAACACTCATAACACTCAAACATGCATGCGCACACCAAACATTCAATTTAAAACATCACACATATATACACACACACATTTATCTTCAGCCTCCAGGTCCCAGGAGGGTTGGGACTGCTGCCTTCCCTCATTGGCTGGCCTGAGGGCAGCCAATGATGGAAGGCAGCAGTCCCAGCCTCGTCACAGAGTGGGATGGGGTCAGTGAGACTGCTGACCCCACCCCACTCTGTGACGAAGTGTCACTGGTTGACACTCGCCCTGGGCGCTTCAGGGCTTAAACCTGAAGTGCCCAGGGCGAGTGTCAATGGGTGACGCTTTCATCGTCGTCCAGGGGAGGGCCTCAAGGCACCTTTGCTGAGCCGAGGAGGTCACGCCCATAGGAGCTGTGACCTCCTCAGCCCAAAAAAATTCAGCTCAGGCAGCCAGGAGTCTGCACAAATCGCGCATGGATCACTCCTAGCTGTCTGAGCTGAAAATGAAGAGTGTCTGTCAGGCTGGCCTTTGTTCAGCCTGACAGACACTCTTCATGATGGGCAAAAGGTGGGGAGGGTGGCCCCTCCGCCCTAAAGGACGGGCCGCCACTGATCTGTTGCAAGGGAGGCAAAGGAATTAGATAAAAACCTATGAGAGTCTACATTATGTTCAAACATGTGTAGTGCATCGAACACTACCTTACGTTTGGGAAAGAACACATTTGTCTCGCTTTCGGCCAAGTTCAATCAGATGCAACCACGGTTTTCTTTTGGCCAATTTGACAATAAGCACATCCTTATCTTCCCCTGTGATGATAGCTCACCTCAGACACTTATGCACTTTACCCTAGTTTGTAAGTTTTATGAGCCTTTTAGACGTAGTTACCTATTTTAAGAGCCAAAGGTTTTAGGCAATGTAGGTCTGCATTTTATTATGTTTGTATGTTACTTGACCCTGGGGTGTGTTTTTTATAATATGCACTACGCTGGTATGATTCTATGAATTTTAAAACTGCATTATTTAATTTTTCATATTATGATGTATTATTGTTTGTATTATTATGCAATTTACATGGAGTTCAGTTTGTTTATGATTATTTAATAATAATCAAATTAAGATCAACTAACTAACATAAAGATTGGTGTATCTGACCACTTTTAAAATATTAAATATTTACACATGGTTGGAAGTTTAATTAAGCCAGCAATATTAGTAAAACTCACACATTTTGTACAAAGCAAACATTTGACAAATGTTCTTGAAGGTTTGACTTATGCAATTAAATGTTGTGTTTTTTAAAGAGAACCTGTCCCTTGCATAAAATGTTCTGTGTGATAACAAAGGAGACTATTTCCCACAGAAAATGTTACACAGGAGCCATTTTCTGCTTTAACCAGCCTTCTTCTAGTGTCTTCCAAGGTTTTTTATGCAACATACTCCTACACTTAAAGTTGAACAGGGAACAGTCCTAAAAGTGCAATTTGATGAGTTTGCAATTTCACATAGTACATATTTATAAATTCTATGGAAACTACTACACAATTGTACACACCCCTCAAAAATCATTATACCTTGTGTTGATTAAGCTTCAAACATGGGGGTCAATACCAATTTCCACTGAAATCCAATAGATCCAACAGGTAATACAGGCAGCATTAAGTGCCTCATGAGGATTTCTGAAGGAAAAACAGTTGGTGAGTTTTATAAATGGGATCTTTGGTTGACAGTCAGGTTACACCCTTTTAAAGCAAGGACCCTCACTCTAGTCAGCGTAAAAGAGAATCGCCCTCAGGTAACCCCAGCTTACCCCCTTGGTAGCTTGGCATAGCAGTAGGCTTAACTTCAGAGTGCTAGGTGTAAAGTATTTGTACCAACACACACAGTAACTTAATGAAAACACTACAAAATAACACAACACAGGTTTAGAAAAATAGAGAATATTTATCGAAACAAAACAAGACCAAAACGTTAAAAATCCACAATACACAACTCAAGTTATCAAATAAAAAGAAAAAAGAGCCTTTATGTAACTTAAAACACCCACTAACACTATTAGCGTTAAAATGTACCTTGGGCACGTCAAAAATAACCCCACATGGGCGAGTGTGCGTCAAAAAGGGCTTGCGATGCATTGATTCCTTTCACGAGCGGGACCTTGCGTTGTTTCTCCTTTTGTCGGTTCGGGCGCGTCATTTCTTCTCTCCGCAGGAGAGCGATGCGTCGATCCGGTCAGCACTCTCGGGTCCAGGCAGGCCTTGCGTTGTTTTTACATGCCCAGCAGTACTTGCGTCGGAAATCCAGCTACACAATGAGTCGAAAACCACGAGGCATGGGTTGCGATTTCCCAGCCTCCCTCAGCAAAGCTGAGCATTGATTCTCCAGCTCCGTGCGTCGATTCTTCGGTCCCGTTTCCAGAGAGCGTCGAGTTTAAGCCACGGAGCTGGCGGCGCATCGTTTCTTCAGCCGCTGATCGGAGTCGTGTCAATCTTTTCCCCGCATGGCGCTCTGTGCGTGGATTTCCTCCTCTTAGGCTGCCAGCTTCTCCTTTCAGGGTCCCAGGGAACTGGATGGGCACGACAGGGCAGAGTAGGAGTCTCTCCAGAGACTCCAGGTGCTGCCAGAGAGAAGTCTTTGCTGTCCAGGAGACTTCAAACAACAGGCTCTAAAGCTCTAAATCAAGCCCTTGGAGAGTTCTTCTCAAGATGGAAGGCACACAAATTCAAGTCTTTGCCCGCTTACTCTAGCAGAAGCAGAAACTGCAGGATAGCTCCACAAAGCACAGTCACAGGCAGGGCAGCTCTTCTTCCTCAGCTCTTCAGGTCTTCTCCAGGCAGAGGTTCCTCTTGCTTCCAGAAGTGTTCTAAAGTCTGTGGTTTTGGTGCTCTTCTTATACCCAATTTATCCTTTGAAGTAGGCCTACTTCAAAGTAAAGTCTCTTTTGAACGTGAAATCCTGCCTTGCCCAGGCCAGGCCCCAGATACTCACCAGGGGGTTGGAGTCTACATTGTATGAGGGCAGGCACAGCCCTTTCAGGTGTGAGTGACCACTCTTCCCCTCCCTCCTAGCACAGATGGCTCATCAGGATATGCAGGCTACACCCCAGCTCCCTTTGTGTCACTGTCTAGTGTGAGGTGCAACCAGCCCAACTGTCAAAAATACCCACACAGGGAATCCACAAACAGGCAGAGTCACAGAAATGGTATAAGCAAGAAAATGCCCACTTTCTAAAAGTGGCATTTTCAAACACACAATCTTAAAATCAACCTTACGAAAAGATGTGTTATGAAACTGTAAGCTCAGAGACCCCAAATTCCACATGTCCATCCGCTCCTAAAGGGAATCTACACTTTAATCAGATTTAAAGGTAGTCTCCCTGTTAAACTATGAGAGGGACAGGCCTTGCAACAGTGAAAACGAGTTTAGCAATATTTCACTGTCAGGACATATAAAACACATTACTATATGTCCTACCTTAACCACACACTGCACTCTGCCCTTGGGCTACCTAGGGCCTACCTTAGGGGTGCCTTATATGTAAGAAAAGGGAAGGTTTAGGCCTGGCAAGAGGGTACACTTGCCAAGTCGAATTTACAGTTAAAACTGCACACACAGATACTGCAGTGGAAGGTCTGAGACATGATTACAGAGCTACTTATGTGGGTGACACAACCAGTGCTGCAGGCCCACTAGTAGCATTTGATTTACAGGCCCTGCACCTCTAGTGCACTTTACTAGGGACTTACTAGTAAATCAAATTTGCCAATCATGGAAGAGCCAATTACATATACATTTTGTAAAGGAGCACTTGCACTTTAGCACTGGTTTGCAGTGGTAAGGTGCCCAGAGTAACAAAAACAGTAAAATCAGAGACCAGCACACCTCAACAACCTGGGGAACAGAGGCAAACAGTTAAGGGAGACCATGCCAAGGATGAAAAGTCTAACAGTGAGACTAGTGGAACAGTTACTCTCTCATTTTTTTAGACTCCCAGTGGAACATTTATTGGGGTGGTCGAGAATATATTGATAAATGAGAGAAGAACAATAACACCAGATTCAAATTCTCCTGCTGCTCCTAATCACAATGATTTACTGTGATCTCCTAAACAAAAATCAAGCATCCATCATGTCACATTCCTTAATACCGACCCAGATGTTCGTTGAGTTCTAGGCTTTCATTGCATAGATGACATAGTACCTCGCATTGCGCTGTGGTGCGCCTTTGCATAAATACATTGAGTGCAGAACGGAGCAGTGCCCCCATCTACATTGTGTATTAGTGAAAGGTGCATCAGCTGGTTGAAGTGATCCCCTTCAGTAGGTTCAGTAACTAACTGCACCTACCTCTCTCCATTCTAGGGGATAGCTATTGTGAGGAATCTCTCAGTGTGCCTCCTAACTGATTTCATCTCAGCACCTGCATCTGTAATATGGCAGAGGCCCAGAATCAATGTGTTTCTTATTTGCATGGGATGAAACTGCAAGGTGTCGATGAAGGGTGATGGAGATACATAAGGTGCAGAACTATATGGAAGGCCAGCGAAGAGGCAATGAGTGTTAAGTCTGGTATAATAGCCTTTGTGACTCCCAGACCTTTGAGATGACTTTCTCTGTGTGTGTGTGTGTGCAGCAGATATGTAGCAGATTTGTGGAAGTAAGACCAAGTGTGTGGTGGAAGTTTGAGTGCATAGACCAGTGGGAGGCATTTTGCATAATGTGATGAAGAGTACATACAGCTTCCCTAGACACTAAAAGTGTATTGACTGCACTCCTGTGACTGGAGGGTTGAGGCCCATTGGAATTCTGTGAGGTCCTTGTTAGCAAAGTGCTGCAGATTAGTTATTTCTGAGTGACAACATAGGGTAGATGTTAGAAGTGATAGGTTTCTGTTGTTAAAGATAACACAGTTTCTAAGAAGGGCTATTCTTTTGATTGTGTCCAATGACGCTCAGGAAGGCTGAAGACAGCCAGATGCTTAGACTTCACACTTCATTGTGTCCTTGTAGTGAATACTCCTGCTTGGAGCCAGCACTATTGCTACATCTGTTATAGCTATCACCTAGCACAAAGGCTATGTCTGAGCCATAGACAGAAAATAATATTTAAAATATAATCACCCCCAATCAGTTCTGAAACCTCAGCAGTGGGTCCATATTCCTCATCGGGGAAATTAGTATAAAAGTGTAACTGTGAAATGATCGATCCATAGATCACAAGAACTGAGGTAATAAGGTTCTTTGGAGGATGAACTTTACACCATTCACCCTATTTAGATAGAACCTGGCTGTAAGGGGCAGGAAAAAACAATTATTCTGACACCATGGGCGAAAACACCCAGGGGCAGATAGTTGCTGCCTTCCATTACTCCAGCCTGGGAAGGTGTTCCATGGGTGAAGCATGGGTGTTCCCACTCATTCATCCATGGATTTGTGCACATTTCCAGATTTAGCAAGACTGGTAAACATGGAAATGTATCAAAATGTTATGCCTTCCCTGGGGAAATATATTTATTTCTCCTAATTTTTTACCACTTTCTAAGAGTATTCAGTAGCACACTTTTAAAGAGGAAAATGCCTCTAAGGTCTGTTTTATGCAGGAAGGTGTTCCTTCCTGAACACAAACAATCCTGTCTGCAATTCAGGCTCCCATACACCATGGCACCCCTTCAAAGGGGGCCCTATTTTGATAGGATTACCCCACATATCATATGGTACTATTTCACTGACATTCAACAATTTGAATTTACAAGTCACTGTTTCCAGGTGTTTTAGTCAGATTTTTTCATTTGAACTGACCCACAGTTAGTCATTACAAAATGCACTGATTTGCTGCTGAGGTTTCCAGAAATGTTGCACCCTTTTGGTAATCCTATTTCTGGCCTTGATGCATTCCAATGGCTTTGTGAGTAAGAGCGAGTACATAGCTGTATAAGAGTACACAGCGTTGACTAGTCTTGCAAATTTTCTATTTATACTTAGCATGTGCCACTTCTGCAGATAAACTTAAATGAGCAGACACATTGTTTTCGCACTCCAATCGTCGCCAGTGTTATAATGAAAAAAGATCAATGGTTCTTTAGAATCACGCTTTATTTTCATCTCCACTTCTCCTCATCAGCTCTTCACATCTCCTCTTCTCTCAGCTCTCTCTCCCAACATTCTATTGTGAACTCCTCTACCTAACAGTCAGAACATTCCATTCTAAAGGGAAGGTGGGGGGGGAACGTACCACTTATATTTAAATATGTCATAACCTCTAATCTAACAAAATCTGCCTACATGTAATTACATGTTGCTATCTTAAAATATTACAACTAAATTACAACACACATCTGTGGAGTACAAGACAGCTCCATAAAGGACCTCACTGTGTCTTAGCTCATGGTTGAAAGGAGTGGCATTATGCACCATGTCTGTCAAAATAACTTGAAAACTCTTTAACATTTGACACCTATAGACCTATATTAGGGGTGGGCATAATATGAGTAATTTGCTGTAGCATATTTACATGATGTTAGAGCAAAATTATGAGTGTAAATGCACCCTTACATTCAAAATAGACACACAAATCCATTTTGTGCTAAGAAAGTAGCACTAGATGCATTAGAGGAGGAACAAAAGCAGCCTGCAGCTGCTCATGTTTGCTCAGTTTGTGTGCTCCTGCAGTAGGAGGTTTGCACAAAATTCCTATTAATAAAATGTGTGAATATAATAGTGTATTTTTACACAGCCAGACTAATGCAGAATTACTCTGGCATCATTCAACTTTCTCCTAGGCCTACCTATAAGTTAGTGGTTGCATCTAAACCAGTTTAAGCATTAAGGGTCTCATTTTCACCAAATCACACAGTTTGTAAACATTAATGTGCTTATCATTATGCACAAAATCCTTCTTTCTACAAGTTGGAAAATTATTTTGAGTCGCAAAATAACTTTCCTGATTATTTCTGAATTGCAAATTGGAGGGTTAATGAATTTGAATTCCTCCCGTCTCATTCCAGTTCGGAAAATAACTTATTGATAGTTTAAAACCCTAATTGTTGTCATTCACCATTGACGACCTAGCAACCGCTGAGTTGCTAATTTGCAAAGGGTAAGAAGCCTGGTCCCTTTGGGAATCATGTTGGCAATCTCAGGAGAAAGAAGGTTTCAAAACAGTAACGTTTTTTTCTTAATACATCAATAGTTTTTTTAAAAAACACATGCTCCTTTACATTTTGTAATGCAGTCATATGGACAGTGCTGTGCAGTCCCTTGCAGGCCACCATCCATGTGATTACAGCCAGTCACACAGGGTCACTAATTGGCACCCGCCCAATGAATATTCTGGAACCTTCTGCAATAAAGTTTTTGTGGACCAACCTAGTAATTCATAGGTTAAATTGTAATGTACTATTCAATTTCCAGAACGAATGTGTGCAATTTATGACCCCATTTTGAGAATTAAACAATAATTCATCAGGACCCTAACATTCATAAGGAGATGGATGCTAATTATAATAACTCTTTGTATGCAGTTCTACCTGATGGTAAGTAACTGTTGAGATCTGAATAATGCATAATAACACAAAATGTAAGCTGTTTAGGCAGCATCTGGTTTAACAGTGAAGAACCTCTGCTAGTTGTACGGGTGCTGGTCTAGTTGTATATACTGCCTGCTATTTAGCAGTACATCTGGTAAATATTGAAAAAAATATTTTCTAATGACAAGTCCTGGCCAACCAGTACATCATTTCTGTTATTTAGCCAGTAGCCAATATTGATATTGTTTTACTATTTGCCAGGCTACCAATGAAACAGTATGTGATAGCTTCTGTCTGTTTAACCAGCAGCCAGAAAGAAAATGTTTATTTGCTAATTGCATGGCTGCTGGCCAAATTGTAAATACTGCCTGCTGTTTTGCTAGTCACTTGGTAATGAGTGAAGTTTCTTTTCTCTTTGCTTGACGCCTGGCCAAATATTATCTAAACCTTAGTAATTAGTCCATGGCCTGGTAATTTGTGAAGTTTCCTAGTTATTTGCGTGGCAGCTGGCCAAGCCATGCCTAATCTGTACTATTTATCCAGTGGCAGAAAAAATAGTGATGTTTTTCCATTATTTGCATGGCCAAAGTGCAATTAGTGCGGAATCTCTATCATGCAGCCATTTGCTGAGTAAATAGAAAAGGTGTGTGCTATTTCAAGTCCACTGACCACATAGCAAATTATTTCTACTATTTATTTAGTGGACAAGTAAATGACTGAGAACATTCATCATTTCCTCAGTAGATGGCTAAATAGGCAGTACCAAATATTTTACATATCGAGTGTTACTACCAAGCTCTATTGAAAAATCTGGGAAGAACAAATTGATCAGTGTTTTAGCTATCAATTAGCCTGTGACAGTCAGAACATGCATTATCCACCCACCCACTCTCATCAGGATCCCTCACAGCAGAGCCAATGTGTTCATTTTGGGATTGCACTACACATCAGAGGAGATGCATCGATTCTACTGAAGCCACAGACATGCTGATGGTTCCCAGTGCTTTTTAAATTTGGGAATCAAAGCCCTTTGTTACTCAGAATGCCTCTTAGACCATCTGAGATGGTCTATCTGAATCCCCTCTCACCCCATCTTCTGCTCAATGGAGCCTTATTATGATCCAGATTTCCCCCTTTGCTGATTTCAATAGCCATTGGCCCCTTTGTTAGCCATTAATCCTTTTTGCTGACTTCAGTCATCTGAGTTGTTCAAACACTTTCTGCCATTCTTCCCAGACCATACTCCTAACCACTCATAACTCTTTAGACCCCTCTGCCAAGTTTCATTTCCTCTCCCCTATCCCCACTCTCAAACTACAGTGACAGCATCTGCTATCACTCAGACATCAGAGTGTAACATTTCTAACGTTTTATTCTCTTTGCATGCTCTGATTTGTCAGTAAATATTTACCAGTTTTATACTTGGGCTAAAAAATGTGGAGGTTTATGGAGGCTGACAGCATAAGAAGCATGGATAAGACTTGTTTAAAAAAGGTGTATCCTAAAGCATGTGCCACAGAATCAACCAAGTAATGTCCTGCTCCTGTATTCCTCCTTCTCCTATGTTTCCTTCTGTGTCTTCTGGTGATCATCCTCCTCCTGATCCTGTTCCACGTTCTCCTTTTCTGTATTTTGTCCTCCTCCTCACCCTGGCCCTGCTCCACCTTGATTTCTTGAATATGAGGCTCCTCTTTCCTGTCCTTCCTGAAACTTGTGTTCCTTGCCCTACTCCTGTTCCTTCCTTGTATAAGCCTTTCCTGGACCTCCTGATCTTGGTACTAATGATCCTCACCCTGATCTCACTTGCCTGCTAGATCCTTCTCCATCTAAATCTGTTATCTTGGTTCTCCTAAATTTGGAAATCCCAGTCCTTCTAGTTTGCATCATCCTTATTCTCCTTGCTGTAGTCCCTGTCTTTGAGGTTCATCTAATTCTGTATCCATTATCCTGTTCTTCCATATTAAGTCCTTTTTGGCTGGGCCTATTTATGTTGGTACTGGTCTAGTCCCTTTTTTCTTTTTGGTTTTGGTTGTCCTGGTCCCCCAATCCTTGGCAGCCTGATCATGATACCCTAGTTCCAGGTCTCCTGCTGCACATTGTCCTTTATTTGCTGGTCCCCTTCGCTGTGACAGTCTGATTCCACTAGCCCTGTTTATCCTGTTTTTTTTAGTTTACCTAATCTTCCTCAATTTGGTCCCTGGTCCCTAACATCCCTAGCCCACCTGCTCCTGGCTTGTCTAGATCTCCTGATCCTGCTCCTGAGGATCATGATACTCTTGGCCCTGGTCATCCTGCTCCTTGTCATCCTGCTTATGCACTAACTTGTCCACCTAATCTTGATCAGCCTTGTTCAGGTTATCCTGTTATACCACCTGGATTGGTCATTTTACCTATCCTTGTCTAGGTTGTTCTTCTACTCCTGGTCCTCCTTGTTCTGGTATGCCAGGTCCTGATACTCCTGGGCCTTAACATTTGTTTTCCCCTTGGTTATGATCCCACTGGTCCTCCTTACCCTGCCCTTCTTAGCTCCGGTGTTACTGACACGGTTTGCTTGCCCATCTCCTGATTCTCCCAGTCTTCTCATCATAGACTTCCTCACTCTTGGGCTGGTTTGCCTAGTTCTGGCTTTCCTATTCCTGGTCCTCACAGTTTTTGGTTTTCTTGCTGGTTGTGGGGCCACCAGGTATGACCTTTTTGTTTCTGGCCCTTGTTGATTAATCCTCATTGTTATGGTCCTCCTGGCCATCTTGGTCTTTCCACACCACCCCCTTCTACTAGGTCTTCCTCTCCTTCCTGATCCTCTTGGCTCTCATCCCTTTGACCTGGTCATTCTGAGCCTTCTCACCCTGCTCATCTCATTCCTAGTGCATCAGTCCTGGCCCTGCTAGTCCCCTCAGTCCACAAGGCCTCTCATGTCCTAGTCATCCCAGACCTTCCCCTGGATCATCCTGGTTCTCCTGGCCCTCTACTTTGCCCTTATGGTCCTGCAGTCAATGACCTCTTGGTCCTGGTTCTGTTTGCCTCATCATTTTGGTCTTGGTCCTTCTGGGCATTCAGGTCCAGTCCCCTTAGGCTTCCTGGCTGTGGCATCTCTGGTCCACTTCGTCTGGCTCACCCTAGTTCTGCTACCCCCAAGACCTGTTTTTTCTGCTCCACATGGTACTTTGGCCCCTTGGTCTATGGCCTCCTTGGTACTCTTAGTCCTGTTTTCCTGTTTTTGATCTACTTACTGCTTAGTTCTGGTTGTGGTCTTCATGGTCCTGGTCCATTTGTTTCTGACTGTTTCATCCTCCTTGACCTGATGTCTGTGGTCTAGGCACTCCTGTCTCTGGTCCTTCTTTTGACTGGTCTCCTGATACTTGCCCTCTGGGTCTGATACTACTGGCCCTAGCTGCCCTTGTCCTTTTTGACATGGTCAGCTCATACAGGCCCTCCTCATCTTTTTGGTCCAGGGCCTTCTGTGTTTTTCTACCTCTGGTCCTTGTTGCCTTTTGAGTCTTTGTCCACTGGGTTCACATCCCCCTGCCACTGATCCTTCTCACCCTGGTCTCAGTACTCCTAGTCCTGTTTATTCTATTCCTCATTGTCTCTCTGTTTCTGCTCCCCTCTGGCATTGACCCTGGTTATTCCTTTACTATTCCTTGTGGCTCTGGTCGACCTTACCCTCATGTTGGTCCATCTCCTGGACCTTACTCTCCTATATTTTATGGTTCTCCTCCTCTGGGTCATACTCCTTCCTTACTCAGCCCCCGCTGAAATGACTTTGGTCAGTTACAGCCACCAAGCCTTTCTAAGATCTTTTTTTTTGGCGTTCAGGTTTTATTTTGTTTTGCTGACCCAGCACTGGCAATGTAATAAATGATGGCTCAGTAGAGACAGGGCCTACCATCCACAAGGAACATTGGTCAGGTGACTGAAATGTATATGTGGCTGACAGGGCCACTTATGATATGGGTCAATAAGGATCTATACATGAAACCATGCTGCTGGATGAATAGTATGAACATGTGTGGTTATTCAAAAGCAGCAGAGTAAACTGCTCCTGTGAATGAACTGGTGCATTTCCTACTTATGTCCTGTTTTCACTTCCCCATTCCACAGAACCTTCATTGCTTTGTCTCACTCAATGTACCTGCTGCAACTGTCCCAAAGCACTGTCCCCGCAAGCATTAATTGCCTACTGTATGTGTCATTGCCTCTGCCGGTCAGGTACCAGGTGTCTGCCTGCATTCCCCATTTGCTGTTATGTGTCAATTGCTGCTGTGTTGCCAGGTCTGAAATACCAAGCAAGCACAACCCCACAAAAGGAGGACCTTGAACATAAAAAAAATGCTTTCTTATGAGTAAATACAAAAGTTATGTAGCATGTTTAAAATCATACTCATTATTCTTTGCAGACAGCACATATGTTAAATGTGTTCAAATAACATAAATGTTTTATTCAAAAATTGCTACTGTTTTTATCAGTAAACGGTTTAGCTTAATTCAAGCACTTACCACTGTACAAACTATTGTATATGTGTACATGCATTTACCCTGTTGCATCCCCATTACAAGGTGACCACCAACCTCTGATTGCTTGTTATCCCTTTTTACTTCATGGCTGGCTAAATGAAGTCCTTCACACTATTCATCCAGCTGCTAGTCAAAGAGTACATCATATCTGATAGTTAGTTTGTGGTTGGCTAAATAGCAGAAATAATGTATTTATTTTGCCAGCTGCTGGGTAAATACCAGTGAGCATGTACTATTTGGCAGATGGCCGGTAAAACAGGCACTTCCTGTTTTTAAGGGTCATGAGTTTTTGCATTGATTAAAGCTTACAAAAAAACATTATTTCTCTCTGGTTTAAGTCACCCGTTGACACGCCCAGTCCTGGGGAATACTGAACCTAGGGCGCAGACCGAAATATCACACTGTGGCCAAGAAGGAAGTGCGCTTTATGCATGTTTTAGGGATGAACCTTTTTGGCTCCAATGGCAGCCTGTATCACTGTGACATAATCACTGAAATAGAATGTAATTAAATCTTTGTTCACAATGTTGGAGTTCACAGATACATGCAGAGGAATAAAGTTGTGTGATTTACAGCTCTGTGTGTGGCATAGTCATTGGCGGGTACCCGGCTGCTGGGTAAATACTAGATGGTTGGTTAAACAGGCACTTCCTGTTTCTAAGGTTCATGAGGTTTTGCATTTATTACAGCTGAAAAAATACATTATTTCTATCTGGTTTAAGTCACCAGTTGACACTCTCAGTGTTGGAACATACTGAACCTGGAGCAAAGAACAAAATAACACAATGCGGCCAAGAAGGAAGTGTGTTTTTTGCATTTCTTTACTGCAGAACCTTTTTGGCTCCAAAGGGACTCTGCATCAGTGTGACATAATCACTAGGATAGAATAGAATGACATTTTGGATCAGAATGTTGGAGTTCAGAGATACATGGCATAGTCATTGGCAGGTACCAGGCAGGTAAGGACGCTACATCTGGCACCGTGATAGGGGATAAGTAACCTGAAGAAGAACAGGGCTCTCCTTGAGAGTTTGTTGTGGTCCAAGCAAACTGTTTGTGCGTGATGCTTGTGCCTTCATCAAAGCACTGAACTGAAGGTTGGCGTATGGTGGAGTCAAAACGGAACTCCAGCCAGCGTGAAGCATTCGAATGTAATGAAAGCTTACACATCATTGGTCAGGAAGCTATGACCAAGACCATGCTAAAATGAACTGCACTATCACAGAGAATAAAGTTATACATTGTATGAAGTGATAAGGCTAAAGGTGGAAACAACCAGGTATGCAAAGCCAATCACAATTTACCACATACAATAGTGAATAATAGAATTGGCTTACTAAAAAAGTCAAATGAAGCATATTGTTAATCCACTTACCAGAGTCTTAATCAGTGGAGTGTTACAACATCAACACCAGGCGGGTGAGACTCAATAAAAATCACTCGGGTTGTACTTAGTGAGCTATTTACCACATGAACCAATATACCACCAACACTGCCAGGTGGTGGTTCAGAACAACTCCAGAGGTTTCCACGATTAACAAGGCTCGGATGAAGACCAAGAAGAAGGTAAAAATTTCAAAGACTGTCCTGGATGACCCAGAGGCTGATCCATCAAAGGGGCTCAGTGATGATGCAGAATCTCAGGTACAGCCAACAGCATCTTAAAGAGCTTCTGTCAATGTCAGCCACTCCCATGAACAATGCTGCTGCCAACCTGAAACTACCACCATCTTTCGATACTGTGAAAAAATAAAATATTGTTGATAGATGGACTGCTTGGATAGAGACATTTGAACATTTCATTGATGCACTTGAAGAGACTGACAACAGAAAGATTATCAAGCGTCTCAACAATCTTGCGATGGTGTGAAAGAAGTTATAAAGAAAATGCTGAGAACTAATGAAGGAGTCACATCCATCAGATTAAAAATGCTTTGAATCTAAAGTTCAAACCAGTACCAAACGTTGATTGCTAACGATCCATTTGCAGTCAAAAACATCAAAGAGTTGATGTAACTGCTGGTGAATTTGTAGAATGACTTGATGCACTCATCAAACACTGTGAACTCAATGAACTTAATGAAGAAGAGGCTTCGTATCTTAGAGTTATTGATGAATGCTTGCCAGATTCATTCAGCCGATGAACACTGAGAGAAATATGAGAAACTCTTAGTCAGGAGCAAGTGTTGATGGCTGCCATAGCTGAAGAATGAGCTGAGAGACAATCTGCTTACGTGGAGGCCAGAGGTGCCCATAAGGAGTCAGTCATGAATGTGAAAAGTCATCAGAAGCAAAAGACTGACGGACACAAAGTGATATCTATATGTAAAAGGAAGGTGTATTTCAGATGTGGCTTTTCATTTCCACACAAAGGAATGTGTCTCATCATTCAACACATATGTAAAGGCTGCAGGAAAAATAACCATTTTGTGACTATCTGTAGAGCAAAGGCAAAACTAAGTACATCATAGCACAAAGACAAAATGGCCACCAGAACACTCCAGACGCCATGTTTGATATGTGCCCACAAGGCCAAGGGGCGGCATCAGTTGAAACAAATTGATACTAAACAAAGTTGATCATCATCTAAAATATTGTCAAATAGTTTTTCCCTCTCAATAACAAGTGAAAATGAAGGAAATGATTGTCCTGTGTCAATGTTTACCGCAGAGAAACATGCTGATGTTGGACTGACCACATGTGAAGGAATATGCCAGTCAAAGAAAAGTCGACATGCTAAAGCCACAAACTCATACAAACACTGTCCAAAGATTACATTGAAAATAAATGGTTGTTCAATACCTTTCATTATCGACAGTGGTGCATCGGTAAACGTAATGCCTGAAGAGATATACAGTGAACTATCTCCATTGCCACAGCTTATACTATTGAAGACCAAAGTGTATGCTTGGGCTGCATTGACACTCATAAAAAGTAATGGTTCATTTGTAACAACAGTGAAACATAAGACAACGAAGGTACAAGCACCAATCCATGAGCTTCAGGGTGCAGGGTCGAGGGCTTGTTTACTAGGTTTCAACACAGCTGCTGATACAGAACTGATGTTTGTGAATTAGAACATGAATGCTCATCATAAAACAGTAAGTCAATTCACCTTGTTGTTTCATGGCTTGGGAAAGCTTAAGACTATAAAAGTAAAACAGCATATTAATAAAGATGTCTGTCCTGTTGCTCAGAGACATAGACACACTTCTTTTCAAATACAAGCTGTAAAATAACTTGAATTATTACTTAAGCATGATCTTATGGATTGATGCACCGTCCAACACCATGCGTTTCTCCCATAGTTGTAGTGCCTAAAAAGGATAGTAAATGAGCTGTATGCATCCTGCAAAAGTACAAGCTTTGTCAAATGCTGATCTCCCACAAGATGTTTCAATGGTACATTCTTTTCTTGGCCTGGCAAGTTAGTGTTCAAGGTATATACAAGACTTTGCTACTTTTAATGCTCCATTATGAGAGTTAACAAAGAACAATGGCGGTCATTACAACATTGGCGGTAAAAGCCGCTTACAGCCGTGCAGAAGACCGCCAACACACCGCCGCAGCCGCGGAATTCCACCACAGCTATTATGACCCACAGCACGGAATCGGCCAATATTCAGACACCCACACAAGTCCGCCACACCAAAGGTCAGTGATAAACTGGCGATAACAAAACCTCCACCGCCACGCCAACAGAAATACGCCCACACTATCACGACCCACGAATACACCGCCTCGCTCAAAATACACACACTTTTACAAAACACAATCACATTGGACAATTCGAAATACACACACCTGATACACATACACACACCATTCCCACACACCCATTACAATATAAACCACACACCCACATCACCCACAAACCCCTATGACCACAATTGAGAAAGAAGCACAGAGAGAGACACCACCATCAACAATACTAGCATCCACAGGCGCACAACACCATCACCCACATGACTTCCACGCACCTCACACAACACCCCACTACATATTAGCACACTTATCACCCCACACACCACCCCACACATCACCCACACCACCCCATGGCATGGCAAAGACACCCCAGTTTCTCGGAGGAGGAGCTCAAGGTCATGGTGGAGGAAATCGTCTGGGTAGAGCCACAGCTATTCGGATCACAGGTGTAGCACACCTCCATTGCAAGGAAGATGGAGCTCTGGTGAAGAATAGTGGACAGGGTCACCGCAGTGGGACAGCACCCAAGAAATAGGGATGACATCAGGAAGAGGTGGAACCACCAACGGGGGAAGGTGCGTTCTGTGGTCTCAAGACACCATCTGGCGGTTCAGCGGACTGGCGGCAGACCCCCACCCTCCTCCCCCACAACTAACAATATGGGAGGAACAGGTCTTGGCGATTCTGCATCCTGAGGGCCTTGCAGGAGTAGCTGGAGGAATGGACTCTGGTAAGTCAAATCTTAACTATTACATCCCCCACCCTACCTGCATGCCATCACAAACCCCCACCCTCACCCCCATCACTCTAACTCCTCACAAATGTCCCAACATCACAAACCTCACATCCTAACACCAAGCCCTGCATGCAACAACAAAGCATGGACACTCATCACTAAAGCATGTCCACTGCACATACCCATACACCCCCCTAAACCATCATCACACAAGGTCCCACACAGGAATGCAAGCACTGGGGTACACGGTCACCCACCCATTGCACACCATGGCACACACAGATGTAATAAACATCCTTTTATACCCCTGCAGGACCCCTACCCAAGGTCACCGGACAGGAGGGTCCACACATGTCCACACCACCAACAGAAGAGGCCCACAATGATGAAAGCACGTCTGTTCAACTGGCTCTAGATGACCAGCCCGGCCCATCGGGGACCTCTGGACAGTTGGTTCCCATCACACAGTCACAGGCCACTACAGAGCTTCCCCCCTCTGGAAACACCAGCACAGCACCCACCCAGCGGGCCCATTCCTCCATCCCCAGGACACGTCAATCAGCAGTGTGTCCACCACTACAGGGAACCAGGCTAACTCACCACCCCAACAACAGGGACCTGGGGACAGTGGCAGTGGGCACACGGTCCAGGGGACAGAGGCCCAGGAACACAGGGGAACTGGGAGGGCTGCTGTCTGACAGGGGGAGGACGACAGGCCAAGGGAACCCACTCTCCACGAGGCCCTCTCCAACATCATGGGAGCCTACCACCACTCCCAGGAGACGATGGCAGCGGTACTGGCCAAGTTTCAGGAGACCCAGCGTCTGCAGGAGGAACAGTATTTGGGCTTCAGGGAGGAAATCAGAGCCATCAATTCCACCCTGGGCACCATCGTAGGGATGCTGACAGAAGTACTCAACACCAGGAGGGACACTGGCACTACAAGGGGCCCCTGACACTAGCCTGGACTATGAACTTCCCACCACCTCTGCCGGCGCTAGTGGACAGGAGACACCGCCACAGGACCACCACACCAGCACCCCATCCCCTGCAGAGGGAGAACCACCTTGCAAATGGTCCCTGAGATCCAGGACAAAGACAGAGAACAATGCCAAGACCCCCGCCAAGAAATGAGACCATCCTGAATGTCATCCTTCTGTCCCACTTTGCCACCCTGTCCATCCTTAAACTGCCCCAGCTCCACTTCCTATGCCCATTTGGGCAATGCACCTGTGAGACTAATAGACTGGACTCTGCCATGGACATTCCTCCGCCATCACTCCTCACCATTTTTCTACCCCTCCAATATTGAGCACTAAAATAAACACCCTTGAAGCACAAAACAATCTGGAGTCAGTCTGTGATTTCGGAATAGTGTCTTAGCAATTACAGTGTCAAAAAGCTCTTTCATTTGTAATGTCAACATACCTATGTCACACAGATGTAGTCCATGAGGAATCAAAGCAGAAGTCGCACTGTGGGACACACATCTGTGAAATCGTAAGGGAAAGTGACAACTCAGTGACCATACACTGGGTGAAAACGACAGACAGTAGAGAGGTAGTAGTGTTAAAGTACATATAGTAGGCAGGTTTGTATTCTTACCTGTGTCTCACTGGAAATATTGCTGGATCACTGAGTCCCTGTTGTCCATGTCTTCTTCTTCTGCTTCCTCATCTTCTTTTTCCACAAGCTCCACAGCTGCAACAACACCGCCATCTGGACCATCCTCCTGCAGAAAAGGCACCTGTCGTCGCAAAGCCAAGTTGTGAAGCATACAGCAGGCCACGATGATCTGGCAAACCTTCTTTGGTGAGTAGAATAGGGATCCACCTGTCATATGGAGGCACCTGAACCTGGCCTTTAGGAGGCCGAAGGTCCGCTCGATTATCCGCCGTGTATGCCCATGTGCCTCATTGTAGCATTCCTCTGCCCTTGTCCTAGGATTCCTCACTGGGGTCAGTAGCCATGACAGGTTGGGGTAACCAGAGTCACCTGCAAATGGCGAGGGACAACTCTTAGACACACACTAACCTGGAGGGATATCCCCAGACCCAGACAACCATTCCCACTGTCTTGCTTCCAAGTGCTCACCTAGTAGCCACACACAGTGCCTCTGGAGTTGACCCATCACATAAGGGATGCTGCTATTCCGCAGCATGTAGGCATCATGCACTGAGCCAGGGAACTTGACATTAACATGGGAGATGTACTGGTCTGCCAAACATACCATCTGTACATTCATGGAATGATAACTCTTCCGGTTTCTGTACACCTGTTCACTCCTGCGGGGGGTACCAAAGCCACATGGGTCCCATCAATGGCACCTATGATGTTGGGAATATGTCCCAGGGCATAGAAATCACCTTTCACTGTAGGCAAATCCCCCACCTGAGGGAAAACAATGTAGCTCCACATGTGTTTCAGCAGGGCAGACAACACTCTGGACAACACGTTGGAAAACATAGGCTTGGACATCCCTGATGCTATGGCCACAGTTGTTTGAAATTACCCACTTGCAAGGAAATGGAGCACTGACAGCACCTGCACTTGAGGGGGGATTCCTGTGGGATGGCGGATAGCTGACATCAGGTCTGGCTCCAGCTGGGTACACAGTTCCTGTATTGAGGCACGGTCAAGCCTGTATGTGATGATCACATGTCTTTCCTCCATTGTTGACAGGTCCACCAACGGTCGGTACACCGGAGGATGCCGCCATCTCCTCAAATGTCCCAGCGGACGGTGCCTCTGAAGGACAACAGCGAGCACAGAGTCAACCAACTCAGAGGTACGTACCCACAGCTTACACAGAACAAAAATCATAATCCGATATTTGGCCTGTATGTGTGTTGAGTCTAGGCCTAGGTATGTGTGAAGCAGTTAAAAATGAAGCCATGTGGGCCCCTGAAATGGCGGCTGCCTGACCTCTAAAGTGGGACAATGGGATGTGAGGTAACTGCGCTGGCGTTGTACACCGTCGCGGTAGGCGGTCGAAGACCGCGGCGCAATGCTGCATTGGTTAACATTGGACCCTATGGGTCCCAGGAGCCAATGACGATGTACGCCGGCGGTGACTGTACGCACCGCCGCGGACGTGACCGCCATTTTCTATCTGTTCAATCACTCGATACCTGATCTTCGACAGGAGAGGACCTACACTTCAAGTGCTGCTCTGACCTCGGTCTGGAAGAGACAACGGCTCGAGTGTCTGGGGAGAGGGCCCCTGCCTTCACATCAGAGGAGTTGGAGAAACTCGTGGACGGGGTCCTCCCCCAGTACACGCTACTCTACGGTCCTCCAGACAAACAGGTAAATACAATGGGAGCATGCTGTATGGGCTATGCCTGTGTGGAGTGGGTTTGGATGTAAGGGGGGGGGAGATTGCGGCGTGCATGAAACGACGGTGAGTGCATGTGCCACATGGCAAGGGTAGGGATGGGGGCCAATGACTGTGATGGTGCAGTTGGTAATAAGTTTCTCTTCCCCCTGTACAATTCATGTAAGTCAGCGCCCACCAGAAAAAATATATTTGGCGTGCCATCGCCAAGGACGTCCGGACCCTGGGGGTCTACCACAGACGGAGCACCCACTGCCGGAAAAGATGGGAGGACATGCGCCGCTGGAGCAAGAAGATGGCAGAGGCTCAGCTGGGGATGGCCAGGATCCTGGCGGTGGCGTACCCGGAGTTGGATGGGTGCTTGAGGGGATCACAGCAGCCACAAGGGGATGAGTACACTCTCATCCTGCTGATTTTGCGCGTAGTGAAGGTGTCTGGATGGGGAAGGTGGGCTGTGGGTTTCCCTTGGCCAGGGCGAGTTCCGTAGGCAAGGTCCCTCCGTAAGGCAGGCCATGTGGCACCCCACCCCACCTTTGTAGAGTGGCAAGTACACCTAGTCATGCCCCTGTGTCATCCATGCGTGCAGATGTCGTCCATAGCCTAGTAGGCCATTTCTCAGGAATTGAACAGTGGAGCCCAAGAGCTCGGCATAGTGAAGGGGGCTTCTGTGTCTGTCATGTCCGTCAACTGTAGCTGTAATGCATGCACTCAACATGTCTTTCTTCTGTCATTCCCCCCCTTTTTGTGGTCTCCCTGTTTTTGTGTGCATTAGCATCATCAGGCGGAAGAGCAGTGGCACCAGAGCATGAGGGGGCTGCATCCCACATGGCCATGGAGGGCCACACTACAGACTTCACCAGTGGGACGGAGGGCGAGGGGAGCTCCACGGCAGGGACAGGAGCTGAGACCAGCGACACAAACTCGTCCTCTGATGGGAGCTCCCTTGTGGTGGCGGCAACATCTGTGCCCCCCATCTACAGGTACAGCCGCCACCCCCCCACCAGCACTGCCCTCCCAGCAGCCCCTCAGCCTTTGCCCCGTGCCCGCTCACCCAGGAGGGTGGGCATCACCTTCACCCCAGGCACCTCAGCCCCTGCCCCAGTCACCCCTGCTACCCTCAGTGAGGAGGCCATTGACCTCCTCAGGTCCCTCACTATTGGGCAGTCTACCATTTTGAATGCCATCCAGGGTGTCGAAAGACAGTTGCAACAAACCAATGCATTCCTGGAGGGCATTCATTCTGGTCAGGCGGCCCTTCAGCAAGCTTTTCAGACTCTGGCTTCAGCACTGATGGCAGCCATTGTCCCTGTCTCTAGCCTCCCCCCTCCAACTGCCTCCACCCAGACTCAATCCCCTGTACCCCAGCCTATCAAAAGCACACCTACAGACCAGTATGCACACACGTCAACACACAAGGGAAGCTCAGGCAAACATAAGCACCACAAATCCCACAGGCACTCACGCAAGCATCAGACACATGCAGACACTCCAACATCCACTGCCTCCACATTGTCCCCCTCCTCCTCGTCTCCCTCCTCCCTCCCAGTCTCGTCTACACTCACACCTGCATGCACTACATCTACAGCCACTACTGCCATCACCAGCACACCCACTACCACACCCCGCTCACATGCAGTCACCACCGCCACTACCATTCACATGTCCCCTGTGTCCTCTCCCAGTGTGTCTGTTACGCCACCTCCCAAGATACACAAACGCAGGCACACACCCACCCAACAGCCATCCACCTCACGGCAGCCTCCAGCGCATGCACCTTCACCCAAAGTCAGCAAACGAACACCTCCTACAACCACAACCTCTTCCTCCACTCCCAAACTCCCTCCAGCTACCCGTCCCAGTGTCTCCCAAAAACGTTTCCTGTCCAACCTTGACCTCTTTCCCACACCTCCCCCACCCCGTCCGTCTCATAGGTACTGAACTAGCAACTCAGCCACAACATCTCCAGGACCAGTGGTGCTTGTAGTCACCGGAATCTGGAGTGCACCGGCCACCAGGGCAGCCAGTGTGGCACGGAGCCACAGCACGGACAGTCCCCCACCTGTCAAGCATCAAAAGTTGGCCAGGCCCGGCGGGAGAGGGGGAAGACTCTAGCCACCAAAGCCGCACCCAGGGGTCCCGTTGGGAGTGTGGAGTCAGCTGCAACATCTTCCAAGGTGGGGAAGGGCCACAAGAAACCCGGAAAGTCTGGGAAGAGCAGCACGGTGGAGGAGACCGCCAACATCCCCACTGCCCAGGAGGCCACAGCCGTCATCCCCGCTGCCCAGGAGGCCACCGCCATCATCCCCGCTGCCCAGGAGGCCACCGCCATCATCCCCGCTGGGCCAGAGAGGACCGCCAGCACAAGCCCCACTGGGCTAGAGAGGACCGCCAGCACAATCCCCGCTGGGCTAGAGAGGACCCCCAGCACAAGCCCCGATGGGCCAGAGAGGATCGCCAGCACAAGCCCCGCTGGGCTAGAGAGGACCGCCAGCACAAGCCCCGCTGGGCCAGAGAGGACCGCTAGCACAAGCCCCTTTGGGCCAGAGAGGACTGCCAGCACAAGCCCCGCTGGGACAGAGAGGACCGCCAGAGCAAGCCCCACTGGGACAGAGAGGACCGCCAGCAGATGAGTCACTGCGAAGGAGCCCGCTGCTCTAAGCACTGCTGAACAGGGCACTGCTGACTCAAGCACCGCTGAACAGGGCACCGCTGACCCAAGCACCACTGAACAGGGCACCGCCACCTCAAGCACCGCTGAACAGGGCACCGCCGACTCAAGCACCGCTGAACAGGGCACCGCCACCTCAAGCAACGCTGAACAGGGCACTGCCGACTCAAGCACCGCTGAACAGGGCACCGCCGCCTCAAGCACCGCTGAACAGGGCACCGCCTCCTCAAGCACTGCTGAAACTCAAGCACCGCTGAACAGGGCACCGCTGCTCCAAGCACCGCTGAACAGGGCACCACTGGCTCAAGTACCACTGAACAGGGCACCTCCGCCTCAAGCACCGCTGGCCCATGAGCGCCAAGAGCACTGACGCTACTGAGTCCATCACGAGCAGGATGAAGCACTCTGGGCACAATGCCCCCTCCAGGACCAGTGGAGAGATACATCCACTACCTCTGTCCTTAGCAGGATGAAGCACTCTGGGCACAATGCCCCATCCAGAACCAGTGGAGAGATACATCCACTACCTCTGTCCTTAGCAGGATGAAGCACTCTGGGCACAATGCCCCCTCCAGAACCATTGGAGAGATAAATCCACTACCTCTGTCCTTGGCAGGATGAAGCACTCCTGGGGAGTGCAAAGACACAGTCTCTCAAGTCTCTGCAGTGGGTGGGTTGCCCACTGTACCATCCTGGGGAGTGCAAAGCCACAGTCTCTCAAGTGGATAACAGTCTCCACTGGTTCTGGAGGGGGACTGGTGCCCAGAGTGCAGCACACACCCCTTGACGGTGCCAGTTGCGTCACTGCCCCTACCCCAAATGGGCTAGCGGTGCATTCCATGGCGGTCTTTGCCCTGTTCTGCGGTCCCTGGCCTGTTCAGCGGTGCTTGAGTTGCCAGTGTCAGACCTGTTCAGCGGTGCATTCCATGGCAGTCTTTGCCCTGTTCAGCGGTCCCTGGCCTGTTAAGCGGTGCTTGAGTTGCCAGTGTCAGACCCGTTCAGCTGTGCATTCCATGGCGGTCTTTGCCCTGTTCAGCGGTCCCTGGCCTGTTCAGCGGTGCTTGAGTTGCCAGTGTCAGACCTGTTCAGCGGTGCATTCCATGGCGGTCATTGCCCTGTTCAGCGGTCCCTGGCCTGTTCAGCGGTCCTTGAGTTGCCAGTGTCAGACCCGTTCAGCGGTGCATTCCATGGCGGTCTTTGCCCTGTTCAGCGGTCCCTGGCCTGTTCAGCAGTGCTTGCCAAGGCGGTCCTTCATTGCCCAGCAGGGCTGTGGCTGGTGGTCCTTCATGGGACAGCTGGGCTGTGGCTTGCAGGGCCCTCCTGGCCAGCTGGGCTGTGGCTGGCGGTGGACTCCTGGGCAGTGACTCTGGGGCTGGTGGTGGCCTCCTGGGCAGTGACTCTGGGGCTGGCGGTGGGCTCCTGGGCAATGACTCTAGGGCTGGCGGTGGCCTCCTGGCCAGTGATGATGGGGCTGGCCTCCTGGCCAGTGACTCTGGCGGTGGCCTCCTGGCCAGTGATGATGGGGCTGGCCTCCTGGGCAGTGACTCTGGCGGTGGCCTCCTGACCAGTGACGATGGGGCTGGCCTCCTGGGCAGTGACTCTGGTGGTGGCCTCCTGGCCAGGTGGCCTCCTGGGCAGCGGGGATGATGGCAGTCCTCTCCGCAGTGCTACTCTTCCCAGACTTTGGAGATTTCTTCTGGCCCTTCCCCACCTTGGGAGGAGTCACAGCTGAGTCGACACTCCCCCCGGGACCCTTGTGAGAGGCTTTGCTGGCTGGAGTCTTCCCCCTCTTCCGCCGGGCACTGTCCAACTTCTGGTGCTTCACAGGGGGGGGACTGGCTGTGCTGTGGCTCCGTGCCACACTGGCTGTCCTGGTGGCCGGTGCACTCCACATACCTGTAACTACAGGCACCACTGGTCCCAGAGATTTTTTGGCTGAGGTGCTAGTACGGGACCTATGAGTTGGACGGGGGGATGGGAAATAGGTTAAGGGGGGCCAGGAAAAGTTTTTGGGAGACACTGGGACGGGTAGATGGAGGGGGTTTGGGAGTGGAGGAAGAGGTACTGGTTGTTGGAGGTGTGAGATTTGTGGATTTGGTGGCAGGTGCATGAGCTGGAGGCTGTCGTGAGGTGGATGGCTGTTGGGTGGGTGTGTGCCTGCCTTTGTGTATCTTCGGAGGGGGCGTCACAGACAAGCTGGGAGTGGACACAGGGGACGTGTAAATGATAGTGGGGGTGGTGAGTTCACATGAGCGGGGTGTGGTGGTGGGTGTGCTGGTGCGGGACGTAGTGGCTGTAGTGGTAGTGCATACAGGTGTGAGTGTAGACAAGACTGGGAGGGAGGAGGGAGACAACGAGGAGGGGGACACAGTGGAGGCAGTGGATGTTGATGTGTCTGTATGTGAGTGATGCTTGCGTGAGTGCCTGTGGGATGTGTGGTGCTTATGTTTGCCTGTCACCAGGCAGGTCGCTCCCCCCATCTGCCACGCAGCCCCCTGTGAGTTGAACCTCCGTTGCCACTTTTGCCGCCTGACTACTCGCTCCCTTTTTTCTATTCCCCTGAGCTTGTGCTTCTGTGCCACTTGTTTTTTCCATTCTGTGCCCCTGTGTTTTACTTTCTGTACCCCTGTGCTCTGTTGTCCCTCTCCCGCCGTCTTTTCCTGCCGTTTTTCCCTGGGTTTTTCCCTTGCTGCTGAGCCCCTGCTGCCCCACCCCCTTCACTCCCATTGGCCGCCCCGCTCCCACCTCCCAGCTGCTCCTCCCTCCCTCTGCCCTCATATGGAGGCCGCGAAGCAGGCGCACAGTGGACGCGCGCAGCGGGCGCGGCACTGGCGCACCGAAGGCACGCCTAAGGCAAGCTCGTCTGCGCCCGTCCACGCCTGGACCGCACCCAGCACCAGAACCCCTGGAACCCGCACCCCCGCAACGCCAGACTGCACTATGACGCAAGCACCCTCCACGCACTCAACACCAGACGAGACCACCCCTGCTGCCGGGCCACCCCGAAACGCACCCAGGGGCCTTTCACCTGCCGGAACTGCAGATTCACCAGCATCCAACCCTCCACACCACCAGCCAGAGAACCCAACCACCTCCGCTGCATCCTCCTCAACACCCGCTCCGCTCGCAAGCACGCCATCGAACTTTGGGACCTCCTAGACTCCACTGCCCCTGACGTTGCCTTCCTGACGGAGATCTGGCTGAACTCCACCTCAGCACCAGACATTGCCATAGCCATCCCACAGGGCTACAAGATCTCCCGCAGAGACCGCACCAACGGAGTGGGAGGAGGAATCGCCATCATCCACAAAGACTCCATCAAAATCTCAACGAACACCGATGACACCCTCACCACCGCCGAGCACATGCACTTCCAGATCCACACCGACCCCAACACCACCCTCAGAGGAACTCTCATCTACAGACCTCCCGGACCCTGCCCACAGTTCAGTGACACCATCGCTGACCTCATCAGCACCCACGCCCTCGCTTCCACAGACTACATCCTCCTCGGGGACCTGAACTTCCACCTCGAGAACAACAACGACGCCAACTCCACAGCCCTGATCGACAACCTTGCCAACCTCGGACTCAAACAGCTAGTAACGACACCCACTCACGCCGCTGGACACACGCTTGACCCCATCTTCTCCGCAAGCCCCCACGTCTCCTTCAACCACACCACCGAACCACACTGGACCGACCACAGATGCGTCCACTTCACCTTCAGAAAACCCACCACACACCACCGCACCCAACAGCTACCACGCCGCTGCTGGGGCAAGGTCACCGGGGACCAACTGACTACCGCCCTCGCCCTGAGACCACCCACCTACCCCACTGACCCAGACACTGCCGTGACCAACCTCACACAGTGGATCAACGACTGCGCCAACACCCTCGCCCCTCTCAAGACCTTTACAACCAACCACACCAACAAGAAAGCCGCCTGGTTCACCGAGGACCTCCGGATCTCCAAGCACACCTGTCGGAAGCTGGAGAAGAAATGGCTCCACGACCGAACACCAGACAACCACACAGCCCTCCAGAGCACCACCCGCAGACATCACCAACTCATCAGGACCGCCAAGAAGACCGCCTTCAAGGACCACCTAGACAACAACACACACAACACCAAAGAGCTCTTCAGCATCGTGAAAGAACTCTCCAACCCCAGCTCCATCACCAACGACATCCCGCCATCTCAAGACCTGTGCGACTCCCTGGCCACCTTCTTCCACCGCAAGATTACCAACATCCACGACAGCTTCAACCCCGACCCCCCCTCACCCACCACCGAGTCCACCACCCCTGCGACTACCACTCGCACCAGTCGCCTGACCGCCTGGTCCAGCGTCAGCGACGAAGACACCATCAAAACCATGAACTCCATCCACTCCGGATCCCCATCGGACCCCTGACCTCACCACGTCTTCAACAAAGGCAGCGCAGCCATCGCGCCGCACCTCTGGAAAACAATCAACTGTTCCTTCGAGACAGCAACCTTCCCAGAAAGCTGGAAGCACGCCGAGATCAACGCCCTTCTGAAGAAGCCCAAGGCGGACCCCAAGGACCTCAAGAACTTCCGTCCCATCTCCCTGCTCCCTTTCCCGGCAAAAGTGACCGAGAAGATTGTCAACAAACAGCTGACCCGCTACCTCGAAGTCAACAATATCCTGGACCCGTCCCAATCTGGTTTTCGCAGTAACCACAGCACCGAGACCGCCCTCATCGCCGCCACTGACAACATACGGACCCTGATGGACAAAGGAGAAACAGCTGCCCTCATCCTCCTGGACCTATCAGCAGCCTTTGACACGGTCTGCCACCGCACCCTATCAGCATGCCTCCATGACGCCGGTATCCAAGAGAAGGCCCTGGCCTGGACCACATCCTTCCTCTCCGGCAGAACCCAGAGCGTCCGCCTCCCACCCTTCCGCTCCAAAACCACTGAGATCATCTGCGGCGTCCCTCAGGGATCCTCCCTCAGCCCAACACTGTTCAATATCTACATGGCCCCCCTCGCCCACGTCGCACGACAACACAACCTCAACATCATCTCCTACGCCGACGACACCCAGCTGATCATATCCCTCACCGAAGATCGCGACACAGCCAAAGCTAACCTCCACCGAGGAATGAAGGCCATAGCCGACTGGATGAAGGACAGCAGACTGACGCTGAACTCAGACAAGACGGAGGTCCTCATTCTCGGACCCACCCTATCAGCCTGGGCTGACTCTTGGTGGCCCACGTCACTAGGCACAGCCCCGGAAACCACGGACCACGCACGCAACCTGGGGGTCATCCTCAACTCCACTCTCTCCATGACCAGGCAAGTCAACGCCGTCTCCCGTCCTGCTTCAACACCCTCCGTATGATCCGCAGGATCTTCAAATGGATCCCCCTCGACACGAGAAAAACCGTTACCCAGGCCCTCATCACCAACAGACTCGACTACGGGAACTCCCTCTTCTCAGGAACTACAAACAAGCTCCTGAGACGACTCCAACGCATCCAGAACGCCTCGGCCCGACTCATCCTCGATGTCCCCCGCCGCAGCCACATCACACTCCACCTGAGAGGCCTGCACTGGCTCCCCATCAACAAAAGGATCACCTTCAAGCTCCTGATCCACGCACACAAAGCACTGCACAACACCGGACCCACCTACCTCAACAACCGACTCAGCTTCCACACCCCCACCCGAAGCCTCCGCTCAGCCAACCTCGCCCTCGCCACAGTCCCCCGCATCCGAAAAACCACCGGCGGCGGCAGATCCTTCTCCTACCTCGCCGCCAAGACCTGGAACACTCTCCCCACCATCCTACGACAGACCCAGGACCTGCTGGCCTTCAGAAGACTCCTCAAGACCTGGCTCTTCGACCAGTAGCATCCCCCCTCCCCAGCGCCTTGAGACCCTTGCGGGTATGTAGCGCGCTTTACAAATGCAGTGATTGATTGATTGATTGATTGAGCTTCCCTTGTGTGTTGACTTGTGTGTATGCTGGTCTGTAGGTGTGCTTGGGATAGGCTGAGGTACGGGGATTGGGTCTGGGTGGAGGAAGGTGGAGGGGGGAGGCTAGACACAGGTACAATGGCTGCCATCAGTGCTGAGGCCAGAGTTTGCAGGGTTCGATGAAGGGCAGCCTGACCAGAATGAATGCCCTCCAGGCATGCATTTGTGTGTTGCAATTCCCTTTCTACACCCTGGATGGCATTCAAAATGGTAGACTGCCCAACAGTGAGTGACTTGAGGAGGTCAATGGCCTCCTCACTGAGGGCAGCAGAGGTGACAGGGGCAGGGGCTGAGGTGCCTGGGGTGAAGGTGATGCCCACCCTCCTGGGTGAGCGGGCACGGGGCAAAGGCTGAGGGGCTGCTGGGAGGGCGGTGCTGGTAGGGGGGTGGCGGCTGTACCTGTAGAAGTGGGGGGCACAGATTTTGCCACCACCACAAGGGAGCTCCCATCGGAGGACGAGTCCGTGTCGCTGGTTGCAGATCCTGTGACCGCCGTGGTGCTCCCCTCACCCTCCGTACCACTGGTGTATTCTGAGTCTGTGGTGTGGCCCTCCATGGCCATGTGGGATGCAGCTCCCTCGTGCTCCAGTGCCACTGTACGTCCGCCTGATGATGCTGATGCACACAAGAACAGGGAGACCACAAAAAGGGGACAACGACAGAAGAAAGACAGGTTGAGTGCATGGCTTAACGCTACAGTTGGCGGACAATACAGACACAGCAGCCCCCTGCACTAAGTCGCGCTGTTGGGCTCCACAGATGCAATTCCTGGGATATGGCCTACATGGCTATGGTCGACATCTGCACACATAGATGACACAGGGGCATGAATACCTGTACTTGGCACTATACAGAGGTCGGGTGGGGTGCCACATGGCCTGCATTACAGAGGGGCCTAGCCTACAGAACTCACCCTGGCCTAGGGAAACCCACAGCCCTCCTCCCCCACCCAGACACCTTCACTGCGCGCAAAGTCCGCTTAATGATGTTGTACTCACCCCCTTGTGTCTGCTGTGATGCCCTCAAGCGGCCATCCAACTCAGGGTAGGCCACCGCCAGGATCCAGAACATCAGGGGGGTCATGGTTCCACGGGCACCCCTCCCACGTTGGGAGGCCATCCCCAGCTGAGCCTCCGCCGTCTTCTTGCTCCAGCAGCAAATGTCCTCCCATCTTTTCCGGCAGTGGGTGCTCCGTCTGTGGTGAACCACCAGGGTCCGGACGTCCTTGGCTATGGCACGCCAAATATCCTTCTTCTGGTGGGCGCTGACCTACATGTCATCTACAGGGGAAGAAGAGAAGTCATTACCAACTGCACCGTCTCAGTGAGTGGCCCACATCCCTACCCTTGCCATGTGGCACATGCATTCACAGTCCTTTATGCACGCAGAACTGTGCCCCCTTCATTCTTACAACCAGCCCTCTCCACACAGGCATAGCCCATGCAACATGCTCCCTGTGTACTTACCTGTTGGTCTGGAGGACCGTAGAGTAGCGTGCACTGGGGGAGGACCCCGTCCACGAGCTTCTCCAACTCCTCTGTAGTGAAGGCAGAGGCCCTTTCCCCAGACGCACGAGCCATTGTCTCTTCCAGACCGAGGTCACAGCAGCACTTGCACTGTAGGTCCTCTCCTGTCGAAGATCAGGTATTGAGTGATTGAATAGATAGAAAATGGCGGTCATGTCCACGGCGGTCACGTCCGCGGCGGTGCGTACCATCACCGCCGGCGTACATAGTCATTGGCTCCTGGGACCCATAGGGTCCAATGTTAACCAAAGCAGCATTGCGCCGCGGTCTTTGACCGCCTACCGCGACGGTGTACAACGCCAGCGCAGTTAACTCACATCCCATTGTCCTAGTTTAGAGGTCAGGCAGCCGCCATTTCAGGAGCCCACATGGCCTAATTACTAACTGCGTCACACAGACCTAGGCCTTGAGGAGATGGCAGAATCCTCCGGTGTACCGACCGCTGATGGACCTGCCGACAATGGAGGAAAGACATTTGATCATCACCTACAGGTTTGACCGTGCCACAATCCAGGAACTGTGTGCCCAGTTGGAGCCTGACCTGATGTCAGCAATCCGCCATCCCACAGGGATCTCCCCTCAAGTGCAGGTGCTATCAGTGCTCCATTTCCTTGCAAGTGGGTAATTTCAAACAACAGTGGCCATGGCATCAGGATTGTCCCAGGCTATGTTTTCCAAGGTGTTGTCCAGAGTGTTGTCTGCCCTGCTGAAACACATGCGGAGATGCATCGTTTTCCCTCAGGTGGAGGATTTGCCTACAGTTAAAGGTGACTTCTATGCCCTTGGACATATCCCCAACATCATAGGTGCCATTGATGGGACCCATGTAGCTCTGCCCCCCCCCCCCCACAGGAGGGAATAGATGTTCAGGAACCGGAAGAGTTATCATTCGATGAATGTACAGATGGTATGTTTGGCAGACCAGTACATCCCCCAGGTAAATGCTATGTTCCCTGGCTCTCTGCATGACGCCTACATCCTGCGGAATAGCAGCATCCCTTATGTGATGGGTCAACTCCAGAGGCACCGGGTGTGGCTATTAGGGGACTCTGGTTACCCCAACCTGTCATGGCTACTGACCCCAGTGAGGAATCCCAGGACCAGGGCAGGGGAACGCTACAATGAGGCCCATGGGCGGACTAGGAGGGTGATCGAACGCAACTTCGGCCTCCTGAAGGCCAGGTTCAGGTGCCTGCATATGACAGGTGGTTCCCTATTCTACTCACCAAAGAAGGTGTGCCAGATCATCGTGGCCTGCTTTAAGCTTCACAATTTGGCTTTGCGACAACAGGTGCCTTTTCTGCAGGAGGATGGTCCAGATGACGGTGTTGTTGCAGCTGTGGAGCCTGTGGACAGTGATGAGGAGGAAGCAGAGGAAGAAGACATTGACAACAGGGACTTAGTTTTCTAGCAATATTTCAAGTGACACACAGGTGAGAACACATTCCTGCCTACTACAAGTACTTTCACACTTCTACCTCTATCCTGTCTGTAGATTTCAACCAGTATATGGTAACTGAGTTGTACATTTCCCTTACGGTTTCACAGGTGTGGTTTCCAACATGTGTCATCTGCTCAGATTCCTCATGGACTTGAGATGTGTGACATAGGTATGTTGACATTACAACTGTAAGAACATTTTGTCACTGTAATTCCTAATACACTATTTCGAAATCACAGACTGACTCCAGATTGTTTTGAACTTCAAGGGTGTTTATTGAAGTGCTAAATATTGGAGGGGGGTTGTAAAATGGTGAGGGTTGATGGAGGAATGTCCATGGCAGAGTCCAGTCTATTAGTCTATTAGTCTATTAGTCTCACAGGTGCATTGCCCATATGGGCATAGGAAATGGAGCTGGGGCCGTTTCAATATGGACAGGGTGACAAAGTGGGACAGTGGGATGACAATCAGGGTGGTCTCATTTCTTGGTGGGGGTCTTGGCATCGTGCTCTGTCTTGTTCCTGGATCTCAGGGACCGCTTGCTGGGTGGTTCTCCGTCTGCAGGGGGTGGGGTGCTGGTGTGGTAGTCCTGTGGTGGTGCCTCCTGTCCACTAGCGCTGGCGGAGGTGGTGGGCAGTTCATCGTTCAGGCTAGTGTCAGGGGCCCCTTGTAGTGCCACAGTGTCCCTCCTGGTGTTAAGTATTTCCTTCAGCACCCCTACGATGGTGCCCAGGGCGGAGCTGATGGTTCTGAGTTCCTCCCTGAACCCCAAATACTGTTCCTCCTGCATGTGCTGGGTCTCCTAAAACTTGGCCAGGACCGTTGCCATTGTTTCCTGGGAGTGGTGTTATGCTCCCGTGATGGAGGAGAGGGCCTCGTGGGGAGTGGGTTCCCTAGGCCTGTCCGCCCCTTGTCGCACAGCAGCCCTCCCAGTTCCCCTGTGTTCCTGGGCCTTCGTCCCCTGGACTGTGTGCCCACTACCACTGCCCCCAGGTCCCTGTTGTTGTTGGGGTGGTGGGTTATCCTGGGTTCCCTGTAGTTGTGGACACACAGCTAATTGACGTGTCCTGGGTACGGAGGTATGGGCCCGCTAGGTGGGTGCTGTGCTGGTGTTACCAGAGGGTGGAAGCTCTGTGGTGGCCTGTGACTAGGTGTGGGGAACCGACAGTCCCAAGGCCCACGATGGTCGGGGCTGGTCATCTGGATCCAGTTGGACCGAGCTGCTGTCATCACTGTGAGCCTCTTCTGTGGGTGGGGTGGAGATGTCTGGTCCCTCCTGTCTGGTGACATTAGGTAGGGGTCCTGCAGGGGTATAAAAGCATGATTATTGCATCAGTGTGTGTCATGGTGTGCAATGGGTGGGTGACTGTGTACCCCAGTGCTAGCATTCCTGTGTGTGGGCTTGTGTGATGATGGTTGAGGGGGTGTTATGGGTATGTGCAGTGGGCATGCTTTAGTGATGGGTGTCCATGCTTTGTTGTGTCATGCAGGGCTTGGTATTGGGATGTGTGGTTTGTGTTATTAGTACATTTGTGAGGAGTTGGAGTGATAGGGGAGGAGGCAAGGGTGGGGGTCTGTGATAGCATGCAGGTAGGGTGGGAGATAAGATAGTTAAGATTTGACTTACCAGAGTCCATTCCTCCACCGACTCCTGCGAGGCCCTCAGGATGCAGAATCTCCAAGACCTGCTCCTCCCATGTTGTTAGTTGTGGGGGAGGAGGTGGAGGTCCGCCGCCAGTCCACTGTACCGTGATGTGGTGTCTTGAGACCATGGAATGCACCTTCCCCCGTAGGTCGTTCCACCTCTTCCTGATGTCGTCCCGATTTCTCAGGTGTTGTCCCACTGCGTTGACCCTGTCCACTATTCTTTGCCATAGCTCCATCTTCCTAGCTATGGAGGTGTGCTGCACCTGTGCTCCAAATAGCTGTGGCTCTACCCGGACGATTTCCTTCACCATGACCTTGAGCTCCTCCTCTGAGAACCTAGGGTGTCTTTGCCGTGCCATGGGGTGGTGTAGGTGATGTGTGGGGTGGTGTATGTGGTGATAAGTGTGGTGATATGTATTGGTGTGTGGTATTTTGTGCGTGGAAGTAGTGTGGGTGATGGTCTGGTGTGCCTGTGGATGCTTGGTAGTAGTTTGGAGTGTCTCTCTCTGGCCTTCTTTCTGTGTTTTTGTCGTAGGGTTTGTGGTTGATGTGGGTGTGTGTTTTATATTGTATTGTATGTGTGGGAGTGGTGTGTGTATGTGTATCAGGTGTGTGCATTTTGAATTGTCCAATGTGGTAGTGTTTTGTAAATGTGTGTGTATTTTGAGCGCAGTGGTTTGTACCGCCAAAGGGAATACCGCGGTTGAAAGACCGCCGCCTGGATTCGTGGGTCGTGATAGCATGGGCGTATTTCTGTTGGCATGATGGTGGAGTTTTTGTTTTCGCCAGTTTATCACTGACCTTTGGTGTGGCGGACTTGTGTGGGTGTCTGGATTTTGTCGGATTTTGAGATGTGGGTCGTGATAGCTGTGGCGGAATTCCGCGGCGGTGTGTTGGCAGTCTTCTGCACGGGGCTAAGCGGCTTTTACCGCCAATGTTGTAATGACCCCCAAAGTCTCTTTCAAGCACAAAGTACCTGGTTCGTGTGAAAAATATCCGCAAAGAACCGTAGCGGAGAAGAAGCGTGGAAACAAATGGGGTGTGCGTCGATTTCTTGGGCCGCACACATTTATGCGTCATTTAGTTTTCACGTGGATTTCCTGCGCTGGCAGGATGAAGTCACAGAAGCTGCCTCAATCCTGAGGGCATTGTGTTGAATTTTCTACCGCACGGCAAACGCTGCGTCGATTCCTCTCTGGAAGTCGGGCTGCGTCGTTCCAGTTCGGCTGTGGATCGATCCAGTGGGCCGTGCGTCGAAGTTCCGGTCACTTTGCTGGCGCTGCATCAATCTTCTTGTTGTGAAGTCGGGCTGCATCGTTCCGGTTGGTGTGCGGTGGAATTTTCACCGCAGTGCAGGTTGTGCATCATTTCTGGCAGGCTGTGCATTAAATTTTGCCGCACATGGAGTCCTTCTTGAAGAGATGACGTCTTTTTGGTCCTGAGATTTCAGGGAACAGGAGGCAGGCTCTATCCAAGCCGTTGGAGAGCACTTCTTCACCTCAGCCAGAGAGCAGCAAGGCAGCAGGGCAACAGCAATTAGGGGTGACTTATATGTAGAAAAAGGGGAGCTTTAGGCTTGGCAAGTACTTTTAAATGCCAAGTCGAAGTGACAGTAAAACTGCACACACAGGCCTTGCAATGGCAGGCCTGAGACAAGGTTAAGGAGCTACTTAAGTGGGTGGCACAACTAGTGCTGCAGGCCCACTAGTAGCATTTAATCTACAGGCCCTAGGCACATATAGTGCACATTGCTAGGGACTTATAAGTAAATTAAAAAGTCAAATTGGGTATGATCCAAGGTTACCATGTATAAAGGGGGAGAGCATATGCACTTTAGCACTGGGTAGCAGTGGTAAAGTGCGCAGAGTCTAAAATCCAGCAAAAACAGTGTCCAAAATGTGGAGGGAGGCAGGCAAAAAGTTAGGGGTGACCACCTAAGGCTGTCAGGTCTAACAGTGACATACTGAAGTTAAAAGACATATAACACATTAGTAGTGGGACAAACATACTTGACCTCTCACAAATGATGGTGAATATCAAAAATCCAAAAATTTCAACAATGAATTCTCTTTATCTCAGGAAGGAGCTATACTCTGAGGAGCAAGAATCCTGATTCCAGAGAGCCTGTGAAAAGTGATTGAAGTCACTCAGAAAGGACACTGTGGTATTGTTCCCACAAAAAGAGCTCTCCAAGACCGTGTTTGGTTTCCATACTTAGATGAGAAGGAAAAAGTTGAATTCAAGGCCTGTCATATAAGCATCTGCCTTTCTACTGGTGTTACTCAACATACTCTGAACATGTCAACACTCCCTAAACACGAATGAGAAAGAATATTGGTCCACTTGATAATGGATATCACCTAATGGTGGTTGTAGATGAATACTCACATTTCCCGTTTGTTGAAGATTTCTCAACTTCAACTCACAAACAAGTCATTGAAAATAACATCTTTGTAACATGGGGCATTCCAGCTATTGTGAAGTCTGAAAATATCTCACCCTTCAATAGTAGAGAATTTGAAGAATTCCTGGAGCATCTGAACAAAGCATCAAAAGAGTACACCTTTATGGCCACAGGCCAATGAAATTGTTGAGTATTTTAAGAGTACACTAAAGAAAGCAGTACAGCATGCAAGTCGTGGGAGAAACAGTTTTAAACTCTACTCTAAGAGCTTTTCGTTCAACACCCCACTCAACCACAGGTGAAAGTCCTGCTACTTTGATGTTTTGAAGAGCAGTGACAACCAATTTACCTCAATGGACCACCAAGAGAGACAACAATGAAAATATGATCCATTCAGACACAAAAGAGGAAATCTGATTCTCCCAGTGATGCTGAACCTTTCCAAATGGTGTCTACCAAGGGACATATGCTGACTGTCTAGCACCCTGGGAAATCTGTTACCAGAGTCTCTTCTCACTTTAGGCCTATGATTCATCAATCTTCAACTCAAAATGGTGAAAGAAAGACTAACCCTGAACACCCAGTGACTATTGATGCCTCTTTACCATCCTTGGCAATCTCCGACACTGAAGATGACAGCCTTCTGCATTCAGATCGGTTCTCATGATCAAAGTGCCAAGAAGATTGATTGAAGAAATATTGTTGTACATGTTTTTTTTTTAATTGTAACGTTTTCATTTAACAGAGGGGGATATGTAGTGTTTTGCATGTTATTTGGGCTCCAATCGGACTCCATATCAGTGTGACGTAATCGCTAATATATAATGTAACGAAAGCTTGGTTTAGACTGCTGGAGTTCACAGGTACATGCAGAGGAATAAAGATGTGTGATTGGCATAGTCATTGGCAGATACCAGACTGGGGGGGTGCTATAGGAAAGATGACATTCAGACTCTGGTCCCAGTTCACTGGTTTGCTTCATGATGGCTGTTGGATTTAGCCCTGTCTGCAGGGTTGCCTCCAAGCTTTTTGCCTTCACTCCTCCTACTTTACTGACTTTGCCTTTGTTGACCTGAAGACTCGGGACACTTCACCCTTAGTAACCAGTGCTACTGTCCTTGTTCTCACCACCCACCACTTAATAAAACTGGCTTACACCCAATTGGTACATTTTATTTGCTTATAAGTTGGTAGTTACATGGTACTACTTGTACAGAGGGAATGTTAATTAAATGATGCAAGTGGGCCTGCAGCACTTATCGTGCCATCCACTTAAGTAGCCTGTTTAAAATGTCTCAGTCTTGCCAATGTGGAGCCTGGGTACAGTTTTAAACTGCCATTTTGACCTCACTAAACAAACTTCTTTCCAGGCCTAAACCTTATTTTTCAGAAATATATCACTCCTAAAGTAGGCCCTAAAGAGCCCATATGGCAGGATGCACTGTATTTGAAAAATTGGACATGTACTTTTGAGTTTTACATGTTCTGGTAGTAAATTTGTTGTTCTCTATGCAAGGCCTGTCTTCCCCATAGGATAAAACATTTAATAAGTGATAACATATGTGTGGGAAATAATAGAAATGTTATATTCGATGTCTAAACAAATGTAATTTAAAATCTTCTTTAATGGTAAGGTTGGATTTTAAGTCACAGCTCTGAAAATGACAATTTTAAATAGTTGGCATTTTCTTGTAACTATTTGGTGCCTGCAGTCTCTATCCTGGGTCACAAGACTAGGTGAAGTTGGCACTTGGCCTTTGTGTATTCCTCCTAGACAGTATCAAAAAGTGGAAAGGAGTGTTGGCAGAATGGGCCAGCCTGATAGAATGTGAGGGATCAAGCTTTGCAGAGCCCCACTTAAACTTCAAAGAAACTGCATCTGCATGCACACAAAAAACATCATACTACTATTTTGTGACTTCAAACATCCTGGGACCAGAGCAGGAATGAAGTTTCAGAGCCATTTGTGGTGGTGGCACAAGAAGTATCTTCTATTTCACAGATGACACCAATTATAAACAAGCATTTGCAATGCAATGGGTGTCGCGTTTGCTGGAGTTAGAGCTATTAGCGCTGTAAACTCCTAACCAGTCTTTTCTTGCCACATAAACTGAAAATGAAAAGTAATACAATTTCACATAAGGGAGCCAATTTAAAGCACCACACCGGTCCAGTTTCGCCTTTGCATAGCAATAAAAAAATAAAAATCGTGCATGATCACGCTGTGTAGAACCTTGAATTCATGAAGTAGCGCTAGGAAAAACAATAGAATTAAACTGGTAGCCATAAAAACCGCTTGGTTACTGCCCAGCGAGATAGCGCTGCCTACGAAATAAAGAGAAAATGTAGTCCAGAAACCATACGGAAAACATGGAGCCTTGTATGTTTTCAGTAGTTTGCTGGTGCTCTCGAGGAGGGCTAAACACCAGAAAAGGCATGACGTATGTATGCCTTCCTTTAATGAAATCAAGCAAATTTTAAAAGGCAAGCCCACAACTCAATGAAAGTGATGGGCGTGACATGGGCGTGGTTAAAAGCCCACAGAGAGATTACAACAGGGACAGAGCACTTGAGTGTTCGACCCTAAAACAAAAAAAAGAAAACACTTACTGCTTCCCTTGCACTGTCCGTCTCCCGACACCTCCAGCCACCCTGCTGCTTTAGTGGGGATACCAGCACAGGCTCCCCAGCAATCCTGGTGCTGCTTACATGCTAAATGTAGCATGTAAGCAGCGTCAGGATTGGTCTGTGTGGCTCAGAGTGCTGCTCAGACACAAGCCTGGGGTCTGTGCTGTTTCTCCAGCCCAGCTGTGTATACAGCTGGGTTTGAAAAACCTAAGTGCGCATGTGTGTTTGGCCAGCCTAAGACAGTCAACCAAACACACATGCGCACGGAGTGCACTCTCCATTCCTCCCTCCTCCTTGGGCCAGCCCCGCCCCTCCCTGTACACTGCTGACTGAGCCACCAGATGAAAAAGTATGAAAAATATAAGCATGGCAAGCAATTTTATTTTTCATCTGCTACCCCAGCCAGGGGGGTGACGCCCCTCTGTCACTGCAGAGAAGCCGCCCCGGTCAAAGAGGCCTAAGGTGGATTCAGGACTACACAGCCATGCTGTTCAGAGCACTGACTTTTAATAGGGCCAGCTGTGGGCTTTTGAGCAGCGCTTTGGGCACCAGCACTCACTCTTTTACAAACTAGGCACTGATCTAGACAGAGACACAGGAGGAAACCTATTACGAAAGTGTTTTCAATACGCAGGCAGCAGATACTTTGTAATCCCAGCCTCTGATTTGCACCTTCTCAAAATATTGATGACTACAACTGCCTGCATGTATTATGCGAGCTAGTGTTCTGGTAAATTACCTCTTACAAGAGCCTCTGACTAACAGATATAGGACTGTGCCCACATAACGTCTCCTGACACCCGAAGCATATGCAGCTTAAAAAAGACCCAGTTAAAGCATCACACTGCTGAAAACATCTTTAAAGTATTGGAGCAACCATGCTGTGCCTTCAAGCATGCCTTTCTTTAATCCAGTTTCTGTAAAACCCTTCAGCCCCTCCCCCACCCCACATGTGACAGCAAAGTGTACTTACCAGAATAAAATTCTGTTAAAGCGATATAAATCATCAGGAGAAAAAGCAACAAAATATAGCTGTACATGGAAGATCATTTTCATTGGCTTCTGAGAATGCAATTGCTATCCTGCGATAAACGGAGGAGGAACTGTGTTTGGGTAGAATTCCACATCGGGGCAAGAGCGGCACGGAGTCATCTGTCACGTGCGTTTCCAGGAACTGCGCACTTTTGTTATCAGCCTCGGTAAACGTAAAGCTATAGTTCAACCTGAGTAACTAGTACATTATATAAAAGGATCACAGGGCTGAGCAGAGGAGAAGAGCAGAGCCAGCCACTTCCCCACACCGCGGATTAGTTTGATAAATGTCCATTCTCGTCAGAACCTGATGCACACGTCAAGGAGGGAGATAGGAGAGGGAGGGATGTGTGCTCTTCCTCAGAGCACCTTCATTAAGGCATTGTCTGAAGCACCATCAACAATAAGAGCTCTAGCCTCACCCCCACATGTCCCCTATAACAACCCTAACTCGCACAAACAACTAACAAAATGTCTGCTTGGTGACAGCACAGTAAGGCTTCAGCTCTCTTTGTCAAGCGTTTCAGGAGCTGGGGAATCGTTAAATGTGCTTCTGTTGTCTGTAGCTCAGTGGGGTCACAAACTATTCTTCAAATGTACTTTTTATTATCTGATCGATTCAGGTGTGCGCAGGCATTGTAGAGTTGAATGACATTCATGTGCCTTACGCTAGCACTCAACAGGAGAAACAAGCAAGATCACGCTGAGAAAAAGGACAAAAAGTAGTCCACAAACCAGACAGAAAACAGCGAACCTCATATGTTTTCAGTACTTGGTCACTGCGGTCGAGGAGGGCTAACCACCGGAAAAGGCATGACGTATGCATGCCTTCCACTAATGAAAGCAAGCAGATTTTAAAAGGCAAGCCCACAAACCAATGAAAGACACTGATGTGACATAGGCGGGGCTCCGAGCCCTTTTCTAACTACTACATCATCTCGCAAGTGATACGCATGCGCTAGCGAATGCTATGCTGGCTCGACCCTAAAAAAGGACCCTCAGACTCATTTTTCAAAACCTTTTTGAACCTTTGGATACTGCAGAAGGGCGGCCCTGCTACCATAGGTCTGCTCTGCTGCTTGTGGCTGCCCTGCTGTCTGAGAAGGTAGACTGGTCCTGCTCCCTTCATCCCTGGCTACCTAAAGTGACTCCAAGGGACAGCTGACTGATTTCCTGTTCAGAGCTACAGGGAAATAACAAGCTCCAGAGGCCTCCCTGCAACTGCACGAAAAATTCAACGGCACTTAGTTGCCATCTCTGTTGATAATAGCCCAGATGCTGGTTAAATGCAGGAAATTGTAGGTACCATAAAAAGACCCATATGATTGATGTGACCAATTTCAAGACATTGTTTGTGCAATTGAATGTTTTTAAAATCTTTACATATGGGCTCCACAGTTTAATAACTTGAAGGCTACTGTCGACAAGAGATTTGCAATGCGAGAGCCTGTGTCAGTGGGGTTTCGCACAGTGGTGGTTAAACTGCAGGCTGCGGGGGGTTGATGCAGAGTCCTTATACTAGAAGAACCCTTGCAGCAGACGTGATACTTTGATTCAATTCAGAATTGCACTGCAAAGCAAAGGAGATGTGTTGATTTTACATGATCCACAGATGGGCTAGAAGAGCACCTTCAGGCCCACTTCCAAAGTGTGGTACCACTTGGTAGGGTAGGAGTGGTACCACTTGGCAGGGTAGGACTCAGATGACAGAGTCCAGCTGCTGTGTTCAATGTTGTTGGAGTCTTCTGTCCTTGGGGCTCTAGTCAGGAGGCCAGCCAACTAGCCATTGGGGTCACTTTGGGGTCCTAGGTTCAACAGACGGAGACCCCATCCTTCTCACCCAAGGAAGAGTACAGAAGGCAGCAGGTCAGCACTGCAGAGCAGAAGTCCTTCGGAGAACAGTCCAGCAGAGTGGCAGTCCTTCCAGCAGCACAGCAGTGGATTTCCCTGGCAGAGTGTTCACAGGCCCAGTGGTGCACTGATCAGTCGGTGTCTGGCGGTCCAATAGTATACCTGACCCTTCCTTTGAAGTGGGAGAAGCTTCTCCATTTGAAGTCCCCTGGCATTCTGCCTTCCCTAGCCTTGCTCCAGACTGACCACAGGGGGTATTCAGCCCTTTGTGTGGAGGCAGGACACAACGTTTTCAAGTGTAAGTAGATCTGAGCCCAGCTCCACCACCCTATCCTGCCAGTGATGACCCATCCAGGCACAGTAAATCCCTCTTTTGTGAGTGGCAGTCCAGAAGGAATACACAAAGCTTATATGTCAGCTACATTTAGTCATTTGACCCAGAGACTGCAGTCACTAAATGGCTGCCGTAGGAAAATGTCAACTTTCTGAAAGTACTACCCAATATTCCCCAAGAAAATTCAGTAAAGACAATTGTCAACAACACAGAAGTTTCTGGAAGAGTTATTCAGACATGATTTTTCTTATTGCATCACATTGGCCCAAAGATTCCACTTCCATGAATGGAGACATAAGTATGTGAAGACCTACTGTTATACAAAGCTGTAGTATAATCAAACATATACAAGCAGTACAAATCAATATTAAAATATTGGTAGATCAACCACTCAAACAACACTTTAACTCCCGTAGAGATCCTACACAGCTGAAATTTAGATACATCCAAGGATCTTGGAGATGCATCAACTCTTCTTAACACAAACAATTCTTCCTTCTTTATATATACCTTGAAGGGCTGACTACACATATGAAGAAAGATGTGTTAGTGAGGTGGAATAGTCGATGATTTGGTCTCCAAAGGCCTAGAGGTCAGCGAGACATAGCTTTGCTTCTCTCTTCCATGGTGTTAGCACACTTTAGACTGACCTGTGCCTTGCATACACTCTTGCACCAGAGTACAAGGGTGTGTGTGTTTGTGTGTGTGTGTGTGTGCATGTGTGTGTGATTTGAGTACTGGAAGGGTGCATTACAGTACAAAAAGCTATGTCTCAACATAGTTTGAAACTTTTTCAACTTTGTATGTGTGCTGTATAACACAGCACATATTCAAGATTTGTTATGTTTGGAGAAAAATATAACTTGTGAACAACTTTACATCTGCCTCAAGATGTATATATTTTTGGGGGAAAGGCCTGTCTTCATATGTTAGAAAATAGAGCATGACAGAGCATTGTGTCAAAGTCCATGTGTGGTTGCAAGGAAATGTTAATCCACTGCCCATGGGGCGCTTCCTTAAAGCAAAGCAGTGCATAGTGCTATTTTGTATTACCTTAAGGTTAACATTTGACCTGGTAAACAAATCCAAATTAAACCCTTTGCACTGATTTTCATTACTTTTGGTGACTCTGTACCCTCCCAAAATGTTGATAACTCTACCCCAAAACCCTGAAGTTACTTTAACATAACTTCAGTCATGCTTGCATATTACCATAAAATAGTACTTAAAAATAGCATCCATAACATCTCTCAAGACTGCCTGGAAGATTCTTATCTGATGCACACTTCTAGTATGCCACAATCTGTTCAAAATAGAGCCATCTGGTGTAATGGGATGAAAAACAATCAAGCCAAGGACTGCAATTCATTGACAGAATGATTAGCCTTAGTCATAAAAATAAACTGATTATCCTCACAATGTCAAGTCAAGGTCAAAAGAATAAAAAACACTTAGGGGCAGACTTATGAAAAGTGCTGCTGCACCTAGTGCAGTGCCACTTTTCTAACGCCCCTTAGCGCTCCCCTACTGCCACCATATGTGAGCTGTATTTAAAATACAGTGCACCATGGCTGTAGTTAGGGGATTAGCATCATAATTTTTTACGCTAGTCCTGCGCTTTGCAGGATTAGCGTAAAAAATGATGATGCTAATCCTGCAAAGCTCCCAGAGGTCCATTGTAATCAATGGGAGCCTCTTTTTAACACCTGCACTTAGTAGGCTTTAAAAAATGCTGATGAAAATGACGCAAAGAAATCTAATAGATTGCTTTGCGCCATTATTGAGACCCCCTCTAGCGTCGGAACGCCTCCCTTGCATATATGTTAAGCCTGGCGCAGGCATAATGTGGCACAAGGGGTTACAGAGTGGCACAATTTTTGTGCCACTTTGTAAATATGGCGTCGCATTTTTGGCCTTTCACCGCCACATTAGTGTAAAAAATTACGTTAATGTGGAATGGCGCTATGCTCACATAAATTTGGGACTTAAATCTCAGACTTCTGTCATCCAAGATGAAAGAGACAACAGATTTGCTTCAGCAAGGTTGATCACTATACCTGGCGTGTTTTAAAGCAGTTAGGAATGGTGCATTGAATAAGAGAGCAGTTGAGAAGCAGTTGGAATGCTTCTGAGTCATTATAAAAAGCAAAGGTCATTCATGTAGCTTTTCTAGGATGTGCGCTTCAGAAACCTGAAGAGTTTTAGGGTGGGTCTTCAATAATCTATCTATCTGCTCCCAAAGGGAAACTGCACTTACAAGGTATTTAAAGGCAGGCCCCATACTAACCTATGAGCGAGATAGGCCTTGCAATGTTGAAAAACGAATCTGGCAGTATTTCACCATCAAGACATGTAAAACACATCAGTATATCTCCTGCCTTTCAAATACGCTGCACTCTTCCCATTTGACTACCTAGGGCCTACCTTACAGGTGAATAACATATAATAAAATGGTGGTTTGGACCCACTTGCCAGGTCGAATTGGCAGGTTAAAACTGCACACACAGACACTGCAGTGACAGGTTTGAGTCATGTTTACAGGGCTACTTAAGTGGGTTGCACAATCAGTGCTGCAGGCCCACTAGTAGCATTTGATTTACAGATCTTGGGCACCTCTACTGCAATTTACTAGGGACTTACTAGTAAATCAAGTATTCTAATCATGGAAGAGCCAATTACCAATACAATTTAGACAGAGAGCACTTGTACTTTTGCACTCGTCAGCAGTGGTAAAGTGACCAGATTACCAAAACCAACAAAAACGTAATCCTGCACACGGTCACAAATACAGGATCAGAGGCAAATGACAGGGAAAACCATGGCAATGATGCAGTTCTAACGCAACACTCTACCTATTTACAATGTTAGACAGAGGTTTTCCACTACAAATGACCTAATTAAGGCTGCCATTAAGCAGAGGAAATCTTTCAATTTTTCCAAATCTTTCCCACATTGCACTAGTGGTGCACTGTACAGCACACCTACAATGTGGGGAAAGTTGAAAGGTTATTCCAAGAATAGTATTTTATGCTGGAAGGGGAACATTCTAGTATAAACCATATGTTAGCCATTATTTACGTACCTTTACGTTATGGTTCAAAGGTGTCTGCTTGTTGCTGGGAAGTCTGTGCTCAGCAGCACAATATCTCTGTAGATATGATTCTGCACTGTATTCTGTGTTTTCCCCCTTGAGCAATACATGCACTAACTTTGGATGCTGCGCTGCATTGCACAACTTTTTCTTAAGTCTAACCCAGGTGCAGAACATTCCAAGCAACTTGTAATTACTCAACAGTTGCTGGCACACAGGTTGTTAATTTCAGAAGGTTTGTATCCAGGGCCCAAGAATTCTGAGCATGGGTTAATAGTATCTGCTACTGTCAAGTCGAATTACAGAGGGCACAGTTTTGTGATCTTATGTACTCAAATTACAAGAGCCAATTCCCTAATGATGAGGAGAGTTGGAACTTTATTATTATAGGGCACTGATACATTGGGACTACCCACATAATACTGTTTTTACATACTCCTCTAGCAAGTCATTAGCTTTTGCAATCAGCAGCTGTTTAGCTTCAGATCTAATAAAAATTGGTTTAAAAATGCTTTATTCTGACGTTGGAATCGAGTAGAGATTATGAATTTAAGAAGTCTTAGCTTTATTTGCGATGTAAATGTTAGCCAAGCGTTTTTTCTTCAAAAAAATAAAAACTTGCTGGAAAAAAACCGGAAAAGTTGATTCGTGAATTTTTCTAGAAAAATACGTGAACAAAGTTTGAAAAGAAGGTTCTACTTTGACATTTTGATTTCCAAGGTTTTTCCACCACAACACCAGCTTTTATGGATCTTTTCCAACACAAAATGTGTGAACGTGTAGTTTTGCATCTTCACCTAGTCTTACATATTAGGTCACGTGGTAACCTATGCAGTTTGGACACCTAAACCACATCTATAATTTACTCAAGCCAATAGCCGAGCTATGAAAGAATGAAATCTAAACATGATTGTATTAAAGTAAGAAAGACTTACCACGATTGATCGTTCACATATGCCCAATCTCTTTGGCACATCATTTCACAGACGGATTTTTAGATGCTTTTTATAGAGGTTGGTGAGAGGAAGTCCTTAAGGCGTGAATGCTACACACAGTCGCCAAGGTTTCTAATTGCTAGGAGAGAAATCTCAAACAAACATAATTAGTTGTTTTCTTTAAAACCTAGCAATAATGTAATTGCATTGCTTACCTGAGAGTCAATAAAAAGAATACCCTTAGCGCAGGAGTCTCTCAGCATCAATTAAATCACCCAGATCTCGGTATCTCAGTAGGCAACACGTGTATTTAACCATCACTAGCACTACATTCAAGCTTCAACTCTAATAACAAGCACATGGTTGGAAATCGTGAAGACATTTTGTCAGGTAACCAGGGTATATCTTTATGTCAAGCTTTTTCCAGAATCTAAAAAGTCTTCAGTCCCTTAAGACAAGTGTTCTCTCTAAACATTTTGGGCCATATTTATACTTTTTGACGCAAAACTGCGCTAACGCAGTTTTGCGCCAAAAAAATTAGCGCCGGCTAACGCCATTCTGAAGCGCCATGCGGGCGCCGTATTTATTGAATGGCGTTAGCCGGCGTTAGTCGACCGGCGCTGCCTGGTGTGCGTGAAAAAAAACCACGTACACCAGGCAGCGCCGGCGTAGGGAAAAATGCCGTTTGGGCGTCCAAAAATGGGGCAAGTCAGGCTGAGGCAATTTTTTTTTGGCGCCCAGACGCCATTAACATGACTCCTGTCTTAGCAAAGACAGGAGTCATGCCCCCTTGCCCAATGGCCATGCCCAGGGGACTTCTGTCCCCTGGGCATGGTCATTGGGCATAGTGGCATGTAGTATCATGGCTTGGAGGATTCCTTGGGGGCAGCGGGAAACCGGCGGGAAACCGGCGGGAGACCGCCGGTTTCCCTTCTCTGACCGCGGCTAAGCCGCCGCGGTCAGAATGCCCCGCGGGGCACCGCCGGCCTGTCGGCGGTGCCACCGCGTCCCGCGGCCCTGGCGGAAGTAATCCGCCAGGGTCGTAATGACCACCACTGTGTGATATTTAGGAAGCTTTAAGAGGAGTCTAGCTGCTGCATTCAGTATCGTTTGTAGTTTTTTTTAGAATGAATTGGTGGGCGTTGAGACAGAGGGTATTACCGTAATCTAGTTTAGCCAACACAAGTGAGGTAACCAAGGTCTTCTTCAGGTGGATAGGGATGTAGGGAAATATATTTTTTAACATTCTCAACATGTAGAAAGCATACATGTAAAGATCACATGTAGTAGCTAGTAGCCCTGAAGCCATTGATTTACTTGTTGAGGGTATGGATAAGTAAATCTCCATTACCCCTATGCTAAGCGCTCCTTGAGGTGAGAGACATGAATTATTTTAGTATATTACCCTATCAAACTTAGAGAACACTGGATCTACAATTTAGGACCACATCGTGCCTGGGATAATACTAAGGGGACCAACAAAGCAATGATACTAACTCAAACTTGGATACTGGAGGCATATTAATGAGAGATGCCAGACCAAATCAAGCACAGGTGCCCTAACAGGAAGATTTTTAAACTTCAAATGTAGTATGGCTCTTGAGTTGTTTTTAGTTCGAATAGAATCACACCAAGCAAGATCATTTGTTTTTCATTTAGGTATGAAACCTTTCCCCTATTTCAGAAGAAAATGGCAAGAGTGTTCTGTTTCTTCAATTTGCCCTGTCTATAAAGTGAGCATTGAGACAGTTGAGCATTTGTTGTTCTTCTAAACCACTTACCTTGAACTGAGTAAAACCTGGCTTATTCCTGTATGGCGTATTCTGTCCATAGGCCATCTTAAGGATGCAATTCGGACATTAAAATCAGAAACTACAGAATGGGTTGTCTATTTAGGGCCAGATGTATCATCCGATTTTGCACTCGCAAACAGCTAAATCGGCCGTTTGCGCGTGCAAAATCGGGGTCTGCAATGCATCAAATGCATTCGCAGACCAAATACCGAAAATCGCAAAAATCCAGGTCGCAATGCAATTCTGCAAAAAAATCGCAAATTGCGATTTTTGGCAGAATGGTATTTTGCAAGTGCAAAATACCATGTCCAGCAACCAGGTGGTAACCTGGTGCAAAATGTAAAAATGCAGTAAAACTGCATTTTTAAATTTGGAATGTAAAGCACACATGCCCTTTTGGCATGTGTGTCCTTTACATGTCTAAAAAAAAAATGGGGTGCAGGAGAGGGGGCCTTCGGCCCCCAGCACCCTGGCCCTTTGCTTTTCTCAAATTGCGATTTCTGTTTCAGAAATCGCAATTTGCGAAAATGCAAAAAATTTGCAGCTATGGGCCAACAGGCCCATAGCTGCGAATGGGGCCTGTATCGCAATTTGTGATTCGGTAATTGCATTTGCGATTTTTAAGAAATCGCAATTACCGAATCGCAAATGTGATACATGGCCCTTTGCGAGTCGTTAATTGCGATTTCTTAAAAATCACAATTACCGAATCGCACTGGGCCAGATTGATACATCGGACTGCTAGTGTCCAGATACTTAGGGGAAGATTTAAGAGCCACTAGCGCCACCAAAGTTTCACTTTTCGAGATGCTTTGGTGGCGCTAAACACTGCTCCATATTTACAAGGAGGTGTAATGCCACTCCTTTTAAATATGGGCCGCTCCAACACAGTTTTCCGTGTCAGAGGGGCATGCAATGGGTGTTGCAGTGGGCAATCCACCCAACATCCATTGCTTTTGACACTGCCCCAGATTTATGAGTAACCCCAGGGTTAGCATGTCTATAGGCCGTTAATAGGATGCAATTCCGATATCAGGATTAATTAATGGGCTGCTTACTCAGTGCTCAGATATTTACTATAAAAAATATGTTAAAACATTATGAACTTCATTTACTAATTGTAAAGAGCACTTTATTGTAATATAAGATGTTTTACTTACTTACTTTCGGAACCTTGGACCAGTTGAAGCATTTTTTTCCCATGCCCTCCATTGTTGTGACTATTTAGTGGCCCATTCATCATCATCCACTGACATTTTTACTAAGTCTACTATCCCATTGGACTCCCGCCAGCAACAAGAAAAATAAGGGGTGTGATGAGTGAAGTTTCCAGCATATTCCTACAAGCTACAAAAATAGCACGTTTAGAGCAGAATGCTATGATTAGTGAAGTTAGTGTGGACCTCACACTTCTCTCCCAAGACTTCCTGAATGTTGTCAATAGGGTGACAGGGGTAGAGGGTAGGACCTCCAGAGTGGAATACACTATACAGACTCTCAAGAGCCAGATCACCATACTTTTGCTGTCTATCAGCAAACCAAAACATAAGGAAAAAGACACAGAGGGTTGTCCTCGCAGAATTAATCTGTGGATTTTGGGTATATTGGAGTGAAATAGCAGCCACCAGGCCACCAAATTTGTCACTAGAATGACTCCTTTCCTGGGTGCCCGAGAACCATTCTCAGTGTTTTTTTTGGTGGAGTGGGAACATGGATCCCTTGTTGCAAAGCCCCTTCATGGCACCCAAATGAGACCATTCATAGTTAGCCTCTTTAACTACAGAGACCACAGTGCTATCGTCCAGGCTGCCAAAAAGTATGGGGTGCAGTCCTAGGACACCAATATTATTATGATCTTCTGGGACTACATCCTCTTGGTCCAGCCACAACATTGGTCTCAAAGCAAAGTAACTCACCTACATGTTGACATGTTGCTCTTCCAGGCACGACTTAAGATCCCACATCAAGGTAAAACACACTTCTTTGACATACCCAAGAGTGTAAGGGACTGTTTAGAGGTGCAAAAGACATTCAGATGGTCGCATCCACCCAGGGAAGATTGTCATTGCTCCAGCTTTCTGTGGCATTTGTAGCATTGTTGTACAAGCTGGTATAGGCAAACAAGTTGTTTCTTCTTTGAAGTGGTATGTCCTGTTGCGGAGTAAAATAGGGCCAGGAACTACCCAAGGGACCTCTGGGTGTACTGTACAGGATCAGCCACATAGTGTAGTTTGATGTTGTCGATGGAGACAAATCTTTTTGATTTAGAGCCTGGCAGTGGTGGTAAGATAACAATTCTGGTGCCCTGCATTACCAGGCCTGGGACTGGTGCTCTATAAGATGGGCCAAATTCCTTTTTCACAGCAATCTTGATTAAGTCATAGAGCGCTGTAAATAATCATGAATGAAAGTTCTGCCAAAGTTCAAGAAACCAAGTAAGGACTGCAATTTCTTGATAGTGTTTGGTGGATTGAAGTTGAGCAAATTTTTCTAAGAAGTGCAGGGCCAGGCTCTTGCCCTCGTTTGATAGCTCATATCCCAGTAGCAATACACTGAGATAGGCTACTTTACTTTTCTCAAAATTGAATTTGTAGTCAAGGGCTGCGATTCCTAGAATGACATGATCAACCCTGGCAAGATGGATGTTGAGGCCGTCATCTGTGTGATATATATCATCCACATAGAACAAAGCCTCAGAGTCAATATCATGCAATTATGATGTTACAAGGGCTGAGGACAGCACTGGGCTGTTCTTATAGCATTGGGGCAAATGACAGAAGCATTTTTGTGAGCCAAATGAAAATGCACTCAGGTCACCACTTTCAGTTGCTAAGTTCTGTCAGAAGAAACCGTTAGAAATATCGAAGGTTGTTTTGTATTTTTTATGAACTATGGGCCAGATGCAGGAAACACTTTGCGACTCGCAAATGGCAAAATCTGCCGATTGCGACTCGCAAATGCGTGTTTCCAATGCAGAAATGCATTCTGCGAGTCGGGACTGACTTGCAAAATGCATTTCAGAATCGCAAATAGGAAGGGGTGCTCCCTTCCTATTTGCGATTCCTAGTGGTATGCAATACCATTTGCGACCGCATATGCGGTCGCAAATGGTGTCACAGTTACCATCCACTTGAAGTGGATGGTAACCCACTCGCAAATTGGAAGGGGTCCCCATGGGACCCCTTCCTCTTTGTGAATGGACCACAGAATATTTTTTCAGGGCGGGTAGTGGTCCAAGGGACCACTACCTACCCTGAAAAAATACCGAAACTAAAGGTTTTGGATTTTTTTTTAAGTGCAGCTCATTTTCCTTTAAGGAAAACGGGCTACACTTAAAAAAAAAAAACTGCTTTATTTAAAAGCAGTCACGAACATGGAGGTCTGCTGACTACAGCAGGCCTCCATGTTTGCGAGTGCCCATAGTCAGTATGGGGCCGCAGTTTGCAACCCACCTCATTAATATTAATGAGGTGGGTCATTGCGACCCCATACCGACTCGCAGACGGTGTCTGAGACACCGTTCTGCATAACATTTTGCGAGTTGCAAATAGCGAGTCGCTATGACTCGCTAGTTGCAAGTCGCAAAATGTTTCTTTGCTTCTACGTTGTTAATTAGTGCTATGCTGTATGAAATTTGGATTGCGCATGTGTGTGTGACTGTTTAAATGTCTGTAGTCCAAGACTATTTTACATGAATGGTCTTGTTTTGCAACAGGCAATAACAAGTTATTTTTTGCAGAGACACAGGGCTCAATTACACACTGGTACTCGACCTGAGTGACGATCTCCCTAACTGGAGCTTTACCTTCATGCTGAACAGGATTTTGAGGTTGTGGTTAGGAATTAGACCTAATCAGGATTATATGGGAAGGAGAACCCTTATCCCAACCTACATGGTTGCAGTATAGCGCAGGTGCCTGCGCTAAAGCCCAGTTGACTGCTTTTGGAAGAAAATCAGAGAAAGACGGCAAAGTGACATCTTCCCCATGTGGGAGCTTACGGACAAGTTCAAGAGGCCAGTCGCTTTCAGCCAACACAATATCACAACTAAGTTCATCCCAGGATATTATACTAATGGTGCACTCTATGTCTCCCTAAATTTGGATATTTAAATCATAAACCCTATTGGGTGGGAGAACATGCATGTCGCAGTCTCAGCTGAAATAAAGTCGCTAGTTGCTGTCTCACCCCGATGATTTTTCAGACTTTGGGACATATCATGACTTCTGTCATGCCATCCAGCAGGTCACTGCCCATGTCTTGTTCTTCAGTAATGTTCTCAAGTTTGCTGGCATGTTAAATTAATATAGCTGCCACTGTTTTCTTTTTAAATGGGGGCCTTTGTTGTGGAGACTTGTCTTCTTTCTTGTGTGAAGACCACTGTAAGTCCTTATTCTGTTTCACGTAGTCAGGACATTGCTCTGACCGGCCCACTCTCTCCCTACATCTATTCGGCGCGCCCTGAGAGGAACAAGAGGGACGTGAATGAGTATATCTGTCAGCAGCTTTTAGATTTTCTCTACTTCTGATATTATGGGGGTCATTCTGACCTCGGCAGTAAAAGGCGCATACCGCCGGTCAGAAGACCGCCATAACACCGCCGCGGCTGTGGTAAACCGCCACGGTCATTCTGACCCGCAACTGCCAAACCTCCAAAAACCCGACATCCACAAAAGTCCGCCATACCAAAGGTCGGCGAAAAAATGGCGATGACCAAACCTCCACCGTCACGCAAACAGAAATACGCCCACACTATCACGACACACGCGGCGGTCTTTCAAACGCGGTATTCCATTGGCGGTACACACCGCCGCGGTCAAAATACACACACACATAGAAAACTCAGCCACATTGGTCATTTTGAAACACACACACCTGATACACATACTAACACCACCCAACACAATATAAAACACACACCCACATCACCCACAAACCCCTACGACCACAAATTATTGACGAAAGCTAGAGAGAGAGCACAGAATAGACAATCCCACAACACAGAGGCACACAACACCATCACCCACACAGAATCCACGCACCAAACACCACACACCACCACACGCACCACACCCATCACCACAAACGCCACCCCACACCTCATCCACACCAGCCCATGGCACCCCAAAGACACCCCAGGTTCAGTGACGCAGAACTCAGGGTCATGGTGGAGGAAATAGTCCGTGTAGAGCCCCAGCTCTTCGGGGCACAGGTGCAGCATACCACAATTGCCAGGAAGATGGAGCTATGGCAAAGGATAGTGGACAGGGTCAACGCGGTGGGACAGCATCCACGCAATCGGGATGACATAAGGAAGCGCTGGAACGACCTACGGGGGAAGGTGCGTTCCATGGTATCAAGGCACAAAATTGCGGTGCAGAAGACTGGCGGCGGACCCCCACCTACTCCCCCAGAATTCACAGCATGGGAGGAGGAAGTCTTGCACATCCTGCATCCTGAGGGCCTCGCAGGAGTAGGCGGAGGAATGGACTCTGGTAAGTCAATTCTTAACTACTTCTTCCCACCCCCACCCTATCTGCATGCCAGCACATACCTCCACCCCCACCCCCACCCCCATCACAACAACTCCTTGCAAATGGCTCACCATCACAACCCACCCATACCAACACCAAGCCCTGCATGCGACCACAAACCATGGACACCCATCACCAAAGCATGCCCACTGCACACACACATCACCCCAACAAGCCACCCTCACAAAAGCCCCCACAAAGGAATGCCTGCACTTGGGTACACGGACACCCACCCATCACACGAAATGCCACACACAGAAGCAATAACCATACCCTTATACCCCTGCAGGACCCGAACGCCACCACACCGCCACGGAGGGTACAGAGATGTCCATCCCACCCCCAGAAGAGGCCCCCAGCGATGACAGCAGCTCTGTCTCCCTGGACCCAGATGACCAGCCCGGCCCATCGGGGACCTCTGGACAGTCGGTTCCCTACAGACAGCCACAGGCTATACCAGACCCAACCCCCTCTGGGAACACCAGCACAGCTCCCACCCAGCGGGCCCATGCCTCTGTCTCCAGGACACGTCAATCAGCGGTGTGTCCGCCACTACAGGGCACCCAGGTTGACCCACCACCCCAACAACAACAGGGACCTGGGGGCAGTGGTAGTAGGCACACCGTCCAGGGGACAGAGGCCCAGGGAAACAGGGGAACTGGGAGGGCTGCTATGCGACAGGGGGGGGACAGGCCCAGGGAACCCACTCTCCAGGAGGCCCTCTCCTCCATCATGGGAGCTTACCACCACTCCCAGGAGACGATGGCGACGGTACTGGCCAGGTTCCAGGAGATCCAGGCACAGCAGGAGGAACGGTACATGGGGTTCAGAGAGGAACTGAGGAACATCGGTTCCGCAATGGGGACCATCGTCGTGGCCCTTAACCAGATAGTCACCACATTGCGGGACCATGTGGCACCACAAAGGGCCCCTGTCACTAGCCCAGGCCAGGAACAGCCTACCACCTCCGCCGGCGCTAGTGGACAGGAGGCCCCCACACAACAACAGGCCACCAGAACCCCACCTCCTGCAGAAGAAGAACCACCCCACAAGCGGAACCTGAGATCTCACAAGAAGACAGAGTAGGATTGCAAGACCCCCGCCAGCATAAGATACCCCCTGATGTCATCCCACTGTCCCACATTGTCACCCTGTCCAACCTTTAACTGCCCCTGCTCCATCCTTCCACAGGCATATGGACAATGCACCTGTGCATCTGAGAACTGGACTCTGCCATGGACATTACTCCACCCCCACCCATCACTGTTTTACAATCATGTACCAATATGTAGCACTTAAAATAAATCACTTATTGCACTTAAAATAAAAGGAGTCTGCTTGTATTCTTAACAAATGTATTACACATAACGGTGCAATACTGTCCAGTAACTTTGTGACGACAACATACCAATTTCAATAAGCTTTATTCCATGGGCAAACAAAGCAGAAGTCACGCAGTGGGTCATACAGATCTGAAAAGGGAAGGGAAAGTCACAAATCAGTTAACAGGAACTGGGGGGAAACACAGACAGTACAGACGCATGAGGCCTTAAGTAAATGTAATATGGCGTGGGTGATTCTTACCTGTGTGCTTCTGAAAATATTGTTGTATGACTGTATTCCTGTTGTCCGTGTCGTCCCCGCCGTCTTCCTCCTCTTCACTCTCCACAGGCTCCACAGCTGCTACAACACCACCATCTGGACCATCCTCCTGTAGGAAAGGCACCTGGTGTCGCAAAGCAAGATTGTGAAGCATACAGCAGGCCACGATGATATGGCACACCTTCTTTGGTGAGTACATAAGGGATCTCCCTGTCATATGCAGGCACCTAAACCTGGCCTTCAGGAGCCCAAAGGTCCTTTCTATGATCCTCCTAGTTCGCCCATGGGCCTCATTGTACCGTTCCTATGCCCTGGTCCGGGGATTCCTCACTGGGGTCAGTAGCCACGACAGGTTGGTGTAACCAGAGTCACCTATTAGCCACACACGGTGTCTCTGTAGCTGTTCCATAACATAAGGGATGCTGCTATTTCGCATGACATACGCGTCATGCACTGATCCAGGGAACTTGGCATTTACATGGGAGATGTACTGGTCAGCCAAACATACCACCTGGACAATCATTGAATGATAACTTTTTCTGTTTCTGTACACCTGCTCACTTTCACTGGGGGGGACCAAAGCCACATGGGTCCCATCAATGGCACCAATGATGTTGGGGATATGTCCAAGGGCATAGAAATCACCCTTCACTGTAGCCAAATCGCCCACCTCAGGGAAAATAATGTAGCTCCGCATGTATTTCATCAGGGCAGACAACACTCTGGACAAAACCTTAGAAAACATTGGCTGAGACATCCCTGATGATATGGCCACTGTTGTCTGAAAAGACCCACTTGCCAAAAAATGGAGTACTGACAGAACCTGCACCAGAGGGGGAATCCCTGTGGGTTGGCGGATGGGGGACATCAGGTCTGGCTCCAGCTGGGCACATAGTTCATGTATAGTTGCTCTGTCAAGCCGGTATGTAAGTATGATATGTCGTTCTTCCATTGTCGACAGGTCCACCAGCGGTCGGTACACAGGAGGATTCCTCCTTCTCCTCGCAATTCCCAGCGGACGGTGCCTAGGAAGGACAACATGGAGCACACAGTCAAGCAACCCACAGGTTCGTTCACACAGCTTGCACAGTACACGATTCGCTATGCATTGAAAGGCTTGTATGAGTGGCAATGCAAGGCCTAGGCCTGTGTGACGCAGTAGAAATCAAGCCATGTGGGCCCTTGAAATGGCGGCTGCCTGACCTGTGAAGTGTGACAGTGGGATGTGAGGTCAATGTGCTGGCGTGGCACACCGTGGCGGTAGGCGGTCGAAGACCACGGTGCAAAGCCGCATTGGTTAACATTGAACCCTATGGGTTTCAGTAGCCAATGACGATGTGCGCCGGCGGTCGCGGTACGCACCGCCGCGGTACGCACCGCCGCGGGCGTGACCGCCATTTTCTATCTGATTAATCACTCGAGACCTGATCATCCACAGGAGAGGACCTATACTGCAAGTGCTGCTGTGACCTCGGTCTGGGAGATACAATGGCTGCTGCGACTGGGGAAAGGGCCCCTGCCTTCACTTCAGAAGAATTGGAGAAACTTGTTGATGGGGTCCTCCCCCAGTATGCGCTACTCTACGGTCCTCCAGACCAACAGGTTAGTACATAGGGTGCACGTTGAATGGGCTATGCCTGTGTTGAGTGGGGTGGATGTAAGATGGTTGGGAGGGGAGCGAATGAGGAGTGCAACGCACGAAAGATGAGAGCATGTGCCACATGGCAAGGTTGGGGAGGGGGGGGGCCACTCACATTGACCAGGCAGAAAAGTGATGATATTTATTTTTCAACCCTGTACATGTCACATAGGTCAGCGCCCATCAGAAGATCGACATTTGGCGTGCCATCGCCAAGGACGTCTGAGCCCTGGGGGTCCACAACAGACGGGGCACCCACTGCCGAAAGAGGTGGGAGGACATCCGCCGCGGGACCAGAAAGACCGCAGAGTCTCTGCTGGGGATGGCCTCCCAACGTAGGAGGGGTGCCAGCCGCCAATTGACCCCCCTGATGTCCCAGATCCTGGCGGTGGCCTACCCCAATTTGGATGGGCGCGTGAGGACATCACAGCAGACACAAGGGAGTGAGTATCAGCACAATCTGCTATCTTTGCGCGCAGTGAAGGTGTCTGGGTGGGGGAGGAGGGCTGGGGCTATCTCTAGGCCAGGGCGCATTCTGTAGGCTAGGCCCCTTCGTTAGGCATGGCCCTGTGCCCCCGCCCCCCACATCTGTAGGGTGCCAAGTACAGCTATCCATGGTCCGGCCTCACCCATGTGTGCATTTGTCGTCCATAGACCTGTAGGCCTAGTCATAATAACTGAGTAGTGTACCCAGATTGCACGGCCTAGTGTAGGGGGGCTTCTGTGTCTGTCGTCTCCGCCAACGGTGTTGCCAATGCATGCACGCAACCTGTCTTCATCTCTCCCCCCCCCATTTTCTTTGTCTTCCTGTTCATGTGTGCATTAGCATCATCAGGCGGAGGAGAAGTGGCATCGGCGCATGAGGGAGCTGCATCTCACATGGCCCCGGAGGGCCATGCAACAGAATCCGAGTACACCAGTGAGACGGAGGGCGAGGGGAGCTCCACAACGGGTACCCGTGGAGACGTCAGCGACACGACACGTCCTCGGAAGGGAGCTCCCTTGCGGTGGCCGCAACATCCATGCCTACTGCCACAACAGGTACAGCCGCCACCCAGCGCACCAGCGCCGCCCTCCCAGCAGCCCCTCAGCCTTCGCTCCGTGCCCGCTCGCCCAGGAAGGCGGGCATCTCCTTCGCCCCAGGCACCTCAGGCCCTGCCCCAGTTACCCCTGCTGCCCTCAGTGAGGAGGTCATTGACCTCCTCAGGACGCTCATTGTTGGGCAGTCTACCCTTTTGAATGCCATCCAGGGTGTAGAAAGGGAGGTGCATCGGAGCAATGCATACCTGGAGGGCATTCATTCGGGTCAGACTGCCCATCAGCGATCGTTCAACGCTCTGGCCTCAGCACTGACGGCAGCCATTGTCCCTGTCTCCAGCCTCCCTCTTCTGACTCCCTCCACCCAGTCCCAGTCTCCTGTTCCTCTGCCTATCCCATCCACACCATCAGACCAGCCTGCACACACCTCAACACCCAAGGGCAGCTCATCCAGACATAAGCACCACAGATCCCACAAGCATTCACACAAGCAACATCCAGATGCAGACATGCCAACAGTCACTACCACCTCTGTGTCCCCCACCTCCTCATCTCCCTCCTCCCTCCCTGTGACGTCTCCACTCACACCTGCATGCACACCACCATCATCCAGTACTTCCATCACCAGCACACCCTCCATTACAGTCCGCACACGTGCAGTGACCACCCCCACTGCCATTTACACGTCCCCTGTGTCCTCTCCCAGTGTGTCTGTCACCCCTGTTCCAAACCACACAAACGCAGGCAGCCACCCACTCAACAGCCATCCACCTCACGACAGCCTCCGTCACAAGCACCTGCATCCAAAGACAGCACACTTCACTCTCCTACAACCACATCCTCTTCCTCCACTCCCATACCCACTGCACCTACCCTTCCCATGGCTCCTAAAAAACTTTTCCTCTCCAAAATTGACCTTTTTGTCTCACCTGACCCACCCCCTCCACCTGGTAAGAGTCCAAACAGCACCTCAGCCACCACCAGCCCTTCATCTACTGTGACCATAGTGCAGGGCTATTGGAGTCCACCAGCTCCTAGGGCAGGAACATCGGCCGGCAGCAAGGGGACAGCCAGCCCACCCCCTGGGAAGAGGACAAAAAAGAATAAGGACCGGCGCGACAAGCCTGAGACGGCTGCCACCAAGGACAGTAGCCATGCCCCGTCACCTGCCACATTATCAAAGGGAGGCAAGGGCCACAGAGCTTCAGCGAAGGAGGTCAAGGGCAGCAGGGTGGAGAAGTCAGACAGCAGCCGAGCTGCCCAGGAGGGCCCCACCAGCCCCATTCCGGGTGTGACGGACGACACCCACGGGCCCAGGACTCCATCACAGGAGGGCCCCGCGACTGCACCGTCGGATGCCGAGTGAGCGGGAAGTCTTGGCCAGGTCTGGCTCCCTAGAAACACAGGACAAGCGCCGCTGAACAGGGCCCCGCCGTGAGAAGCACCGCTGAAACAGGGCCCCGCCGTGAGAAGAACCGCTGAACAGGGGCCCGCCGTGAGAAGCACCGCTGAAACAGGGCCCCGCTGTGAGAAGCACCGCTGAAACAGGGCCCGCCGTGAGAAGAACCGCTCCGCTGGGCCCTTCCTGTCAAGCACCACTCCGCTGACCACCGCCGTCTCAAGCACCGCTCCGCTGGGCCCTTCCTGTCAAGCCCCGCTCCGCTGGGCCCTTCATCTCAAGCACCGCTCCGCTGGGCCCTTCATCTCAAGCACCGCTCCGCTGGGCCCTTCATCTCAAGCACCGCTCCGCTGGGCCCTTCCTGCCAAGCACCGCTCCGCTGGGCCCTTCATCTCAAGCACCGCTCCGCTGGGCCCTTCCTGTCAAGCACCGCTCCGCTGGGCCCTTCATCTCAAGCACTGCTCCGCTGGGCCCTTCATCTCAAGCACCGCTCCGCTGGGCACTTCCTGTCAAGCACCGCTCCGCTGGCCACCGCCGTCTCAAGCACCGCTCCGCTGGGCAACGCCGTCTCAAGCACCGCTGGCCCATTGACAGTGCCGGTTCTGTGTCGAGCAGGGCTTCACGTAGCACTCTGGGCACTGTGCCTCCTCCATTGACAGTGGAGTCAATAATCCATCTGATGGACTGTGGCTTTGCACTCCCCAGGATGGCACAGTGGGAAAGCTCCCACTGTAGAGACTTGTGAGACTGTGGCTTTGCACTCCCCAGGATGGCACAGTGGGCAAGCCACCCACTGTAGAGACTTGTGAGACTGTGGCTTTGCACTCCCCAGGATGGTGCAGTGGGCATGGAAGCCCCTCGTGGATCTGGCGTCGTGGACTCATGTGGCTGAGGTGCCCCCCCTTCCCTTCCCCCTGAGGTGCCTGTAGTTTTGTCATCTGATGCCCCAGCAGTGTTCTTTCCAATGGATTTGGGTCTCCTGTGTGGGCTTTGCCCCTGTGTTTGTGCACATTGGCCCAAGGACTATGGAACTTTGACAGAATGGGCAGGACTTATTGCATATGTATATATTTTTAACTATGTTCATTCCTTATTTTGTATCTTTCATATTTCATATTTCACATTACTTCATTTGTGATATACTTCAATTTCAATGTTCATTTTATTTTGTCTTTGCATTATTCCGTGGGGTTTGGGGGGTGTCACTCTGACTTGTTGCTCGGCAATGGTGTGTAGGTATTTGGAGGGGGGGTGGGGGTATCGCGTATGTGTGTGCCCGTAACCCTTCCTCCTCCCCCCTCCCCTGTGTCGTAGGCGCAGTACTCACCGTTGTCGTCTGCGCCGGCATTCGTACTCGTGGTAGATAAGCAGGTAGACAATAGCTGGTAGGATGTTTAATTCGGGTTCCATGCTGTCCTCCTTCCTCGTGGAGTGTGTATAGGTGAGCGTTTTCCCGTTCGTAGTCTGTTTCCGACGTGTTTTTATCGGAAAAGGTGGCGGATTGGTGAGTTGTGATAGGGTGGGCGGTACATTGTCTGCCGCCTGCCTGTTGGCGGTGACCGCCGCGCTGAGTGTTAAAGTGGCGGCCTGTGTTGGCGGTTCCCGCCAGGGTCAGAATCCCATTTTTTTAACCGCCTGCCTGTTGACGGGTTGGCCGCCGCTTTATCACCGACCGCCAGGGTTGGAATGACCCCCTATGTCTCCTTTTGGAGTTCTCTGGGTGTGAAGAGTCTGCTCTCTGACTTTGACTATATTTATTTTGATTTTGCTTATCCCAGCACTTTTTAGAACCCTCATGTGCTTGTTTAGGACACTCCATAGGGGAGATTCTCTGAATTTCAGTTTTTTTCAGCTTGGATCCCAAACTATCCATCCTATACTACTATGGGTTTCAGAAATAATCTTTGGTAGCTGTCTCTCATGTTAAAGTGTGGAATCTCTCGGAGCCACTGGCTGTTAGACCTGACATCCGTGGCACGGGCTCCCCTGTCTTTTAGCCTTTACTTCCCAGGTTTTGACTGTGTGCTGGACTCTGTTTTTGCTGTTTTTGGTACTCTTGGTACTTTACCACTGCTGACCAGTACTAAAGTGCAAGTGCTTCCTGTGTAACATGTATGCGTAATTGGCTTTTCCCTGATTGACATATTTGATTTACTAGTAAGTCCCTAGTAAAGTGCACTAGAGGTGCCCAGGGTCTTCAAATCAATGCTGCTAGTGGGCCTGCAGCACTGATTGTGTCACTCACATGAGTAGCCCTGCACACATGTCTCAGACCCGCCACTTTAGTGTCTGTGTGCTTTTTTAATCTGCCAATTTGACCTGGTAAGTGTACCCACTTACAAGGCCCAAAGCTTCCCTTTTTATACATGTAAGGTACCCCTAAGGTAGGCCCCGAGTAGCCCCCTGGGCAGGGTGCAGTGTATGTTAAAGGTGGGACATGTACTGATGTGTTTTACAGTGAAATACTGATAAATTCGGTTTTCTCTGTTGCATGGCCTATTTCTCCCATAGGTTAACATGGGGGCTGCCTTTAAATCACTTAAAAGTGGAGATTCACTTTGGGAGCAGATAGAAAGTTTGGGGTCTCTGAACTCACAATGTAAAAATACATCTTTTAATGAAGTTGGTTTTTAGATTGTCAATTAAAAAATGCCACTTTTAGAAAGTGGGCATTTTCTTGCTTAAACTATTCTGTGACTCTGCCTGTTTGTGGATTCCCTGCTGGGTCAGACTGAAAGTTGGGCTGTTTGTGAATCCCCTCTACACAGTGAGACAAAAGGTGCTGGGGTGTAGCCTGCATATCCTGATGAGCCATCTGTGCTTCAGTGGAGGGAGGCATGGTCACTTACACCTGAATGGTCTGTACCTGCCCCCTCACAATGCAGGCTTCAACCCCCTGGTGTGTGTCTAATGCCTGGCCTGGCAAGGCAGGATCCTGTGAATAATAGAGACAGAAAGGGGTATAAGTAGTGGACCTAAAACCCTGTATTTTTAGACTACTGCTGGGATCAGGAGGAACCTCTGCCAAGGAGAAGAGCTGAGGAGAAGTGTTGTCCCCACCTGACTATCCTGCAGTTGCTGCTTCTGCCTGTGAAAGGCGACATAGACTGGATGACTTTGTTGTGAATTCCTGCTTGAAAAGAATCTCCAGAGGCTTGAACTGAGCTTGCCTCCTGTTTTGAAGTCTCAGGGCCATCAAAGACTTCCTCTGCCAGCACCTGGACTCTATGCTGAGACTCTTGCCCTGCCAAGTGGTATCCTATCCAGTCCCTGGGCCTTTGAGAGGTGAAGTTGGCAGAACAAGGACTGGAATCCACGCATAGAACACCGTGTGGGTAAATTTTCAACACACCACCTGTAACGCGGCTGAAAAAAACGATGCACCACTTGCTTTGTGGCTAAAAACAACGTTCCACCTGCATCGCAGCTGGGAGATCAATGCATCCCGGCTGGGGAAACAACGCATCACCCACTTGCGGATGCTGATAATGACGCAAAGCCCATGCAGCATGGTTTTCTAACACACCGCGACAGGATGTCGCACGCATCGTCCCTGGGCATCAAAGTTGTTGTGAACCTGCGCAAATCTGAGGTGCCGTGTTCAGAAATCTACGCTCCGCTCTCTTGTGGGAGAGAAATACAACGCATTGCCGACCCGACTGGAGAAGAAACGATGCATGGCCTCACTTCTGAGTACAGAATCTATGCATCGCTGACTTTTCCGATGCACACTCACCTGTGCAGCATTATTTTTTACGCAAACCAGCTACTTTGTGTAAAATCAACGTCTCCATTGTTTTCTATGGAATAAGACACTTAGGCCCTCATTATGACTTTGGCGGTAAATCCCTCTTACCGCCACGCTGACTGCCGCCAACATACCGCCACCAAGGTGGATATCCATTCATCACACACCAATCCGTCACTTTTCCTCATACACAAGTCCGCCACACCAAAGGTCAATGATAAACTGACGGTATCAAAACCCACACCATTACACCAACAGAACAAAGCCCACCACATTATGACCCATGAATCACCACGGCAGACATTCAATGGCAATAAACCATTGACGGTACATACCACTGCGCTCAAAATACACACACACATACAAAACAACACCACATTGGACAATTTAAACAACACACACCTGACACCTATACACACACCACACCCACACCACTATAAAACACACACCCACATTACCCACAACTCCTTACAAATACAAACCATTGGCACGAGACAGACACCACAACTACAGACAAAACCACAGCCACACACCACCTGCACCTATACACCACTCACTCACCCCACAATACACACCCCAACACATCACCCTACACACCCTCTCCTACACACCTCAAAAAACACCCATGGAACCACAAAGACACCCTAGATTCTCAGAGGAGGAGCTAAGGGTCATGGTGGAGGAAATAATCAGGGTAGAGCCACAGCTATTTGGAGCACAGGTGCAGCAGATATCCATTGCTAGGAAGATGGAGGTATGACAGAAGATCATGGACAGGGTCAATGCCATGGGACAGCACCCCAGTACAAGGGACAACATCAGGTTAAGGTGGAACGACCTATGGGGGAACGTGTGTTCCATAGCAGCAAGACACCAGCTCGCTATATAGAGGACTGGTGTTGGACCCCCACCTCCTCCCCCAAAACTAACAACAAGGGATGAGCAAGTCTTGGCAATCATGCATCTTGAGGGCCTGGCCGGAGTAGGAAACAGGACTGGACACTGGTAAGTCTATACTACTATCACCACCCACCTGCATGCCATCACATACTCCCACCCTCACTCCCATCACTCCATCACCTCACACACACCCCACCATCACATCCCACTCATCCCAATGGCATCCCTGCATGCTCCACCAATGCATAGACATCACTAACAGCCCTACATAGACACCTATCACCAAAGCATGCACACTATAGAGAATCACTAGCCCACCACATACCAACCTACTCAAGTTAAAGCTGCCAGGGCAAATACAAACAAATAGGGCAACCCACTGATGCACAATATGTCACACACAGAAACAATAACACATCAGTTACATCCCTACAGGTACCCCAGCCAATGGCAGCAGAGAAGATGTGCCAGCACTATCCAGTCCCCCAAATGAAGAGGCCCACAGTGATGACAGCAATTCTGGTCACCTGGATCTGGATGACCAACCTGGCCCATCAGGGACCTCTGTACAGTCGGTTACCCCTGCACAGCCACACACCACCAAAGAGCCTCCCCATCTGGAAACACCACAACAGCATACCCATACCTCTGTCCCCAAGACAGGTCAATCAGCAGTGTGTCCACCACTACAGGGGCCCCAGGGCACACCTCGTACTCAAGACAATCAGGGACCTGGGGTCGGTGGCAGTGGGCACACAATTCAGGAGACAGAAGCACAGGACAAGAGGGAAATTGGGAGGAGTGCTGTGCGCCACAGGGAGGACAGGACCAGGGAACCGACTCTTCAGGAGGCACTGACTGAGATCCTGGGAGCCTACCAACATTCCCAGGATACGCTGGGCCAGATCCTGGACGACATGCAGGAGAACAGGCGGCTGCAGGAGGGACAGTACCAGGGGATCCGGGAGGACTTCCAGGCTATCAACACCACCCTGGTCTCCATTGCAGGGGTGCTGGCAGACATGGCCAACAGTATGAGGAAGGCAGTCTCACAATAGTGGACCCCTGCCACTAGCCAGACATCTGAACTGCCTTTCACCTCTGCTGCCACTAGTGAACAGGAGACCCTACCACATGACCAAAAGGCCACCAGCACCCCTCCCCCTGCAGAAGGTGAACCACTACACAAACGTTCCCTGTGATTCACGCAGAAGCCAGAGATTATTGCCAAGACCCCTGCTAGGAAATGAGACTCTCCTGATTGTCACCCTTGTGTCCCACTCTGTCACCCTGTCCACCTTGAACTGTCATTGCTCCCCTTCCTATGTCTCCTTGGACGATGCAGCTGTGCTACAAATAGACTGGAACAATACCCTGGACTTTCCTCCATCATCACCCCATCCCAATGCACTTGCCCCTCTTCTTCTTAGCACATCGATAAACACCCTTCCAAAAAATACAAGTATGGAGTATGTAATTTTTTTTAAAAGTATGTATTTGTTTAACCAGGTTTAAACATTGCAATTCAACTGTACAGTAATGTTCACATATGAGTGATTACACCAGGAGCGATAGTGAGGCACAAACATCTGCAAAATGAATTGCCAAAGGGTACAGTGAGTGGGCATAGAAGTGGGAAATAACAGCATTGCAGTGCCAAAGATAATCTAAATAATGACAATGAAATGTGAAGTAACACTGTCTTACCTGTGTGTCATTGGAAGTATTATTGTATCACTGCTGTTCTGTTGTCCTCATCCTCATCCTCTGCCTCCTCATCCTCACTGTCCACAGAGTCCACTGCTGCCACACGGCCATCTCCAGTGCCCTCCTCCTGCAGAAAAGAAACATAGCGTCTCATGAGAAGGTTGTGCAACATGCAGCATGCCACGATTATCTGGCAGGCCTTCTTGGGTGAATAGCACAGAGAACCACCAGTTAGATGGAGGCACCGGAACCTGGCCTTCAGGAGGCCAAAGTTCCATTCGATTTTCCTTCTTGTTCACCCATGTGCCTCATTGTAATGTTCTTCTGCCCTGGCATTCCTCACAGGGGTCAGTAGCCATGATGGGTTGGGGTAACCTGAGTCACCTGCAAATATCGAGGGACAACATTTAGCCACACACTATCCTATATGGCCCATACCATACCCCTACACCAACATATGCTGAGTGGGAACCAGAGCTCACCTATTAGCCACATCCGGTGCCCCTCTAGTTGGGCCATCATATTTGGGGTGCTGCTATTCCTCAGGATAAAGGCATCATGCACAGACCCAGGTTACTTAGCATTGATGTGGGAGATCTACTGGTCCACCAAGCACACCATCTGTTTATTCATGGAAACTCTTATGATTTCAGAACACCTGTTCATTTTGCCAGAGGGGGGGGACAAATGTAACATGAGTTCCATCAATCACCCCAGTTATGTGGGGATATGTCCCATTGCATAGAAGTCAACCTTTACTGTGGCCAAATCCTCCACTTGGGGGAAAACAATGTAGCTGCGCATGTGTTTAATCAGGGCAGACAACTCTCCGGTGAGAACATTGGGGGTTATTACAACTTTGGAGGAGGTGTTAATCCGTCCCAAAAGTGACAGTAAAGTGACGGATATACCACCAGCTGTATTACGAGTTCCATAGGATATAATGGACTCGTAATACGGCTGGTGGTATATCCGTCACTTTACCGTCACTTTTGAGACGGATTAACACCTCCTCCAAAGTTGTAATAACCCCCATTGTCTGAGACATTCCTGTTACCAAGCCCACTGTCACTTGAAAAGAACCACTTGCCAAGAAATGGAGCACAGATAGGACTTTCACAAGAGGGGGGATCCCAGTGGGGTGATGGATAGCAGATATCAGGTCAGGCTCCTGTTGGGCACACAGCTCAGTGATTGTGGCCCTGTCAAATCTAAAGGTGAGGATAATGTGCCGGTACTCCATTGTTGCCAAGTCCACCAGGGGTCTGTTGTCTGAACACAGGGGTATGTCTCCATCTCCTATTCATCCGCAGCATTTGCAGTCTAAGCGACAAAAGAGTGAGGAGCCGTTCACAAACTGAACATTGGAGCCACAACAGTACAATGCATGATGTTAATTAGTAATAGTAAAGTGGGATTTGTCCTGTATGTCCAATTTTTAACTGTGACGCAGTTATTATCCAGGGCCTGCACCCCCCTGAAATGGCATCTCCCTGTCCTGTGTGGAGGGACAGGTGGAAGTGAGGTAATTCCACTGACGTCTGCTGCTGCGGTAGGTGGTCGGGAACCACCATGCAACTCTTCATTGGTTAATATTGGGCCCTATGGGGTACACTGGCCAATGGGGATCTACGCCAATGGTGACGGTATGCACCACTGCGGATGTGACTGCCATTTTCTACCTGGTCACTCACTTCCTACCTGACCTTCAACGGGAGAGGAGCTACACTGCATGTGCTGCTGTAACCTGTGTCTGTAACCTACCAAGGCCCGTATGACTGGGTAAAGGGCCCCTTCCTTCACCTTGGCGGAGTTGGAGCGACTGGTAGATGGGGTCCTACCCTAGTACGGACTGCTGTATGGGCCTCCGGACCAACAGTGAGTACACTGTGGGCACGATGCATGTGGCATGAATGCATGGAGTGGTGTGTGAGAAGGCCTTGTGTAAGGTGGTCCCCTGGGCGGCATACAGCTTGTGTGCTGGGCCATGTGTGTGTAAATAATGATGTGAAGGGGTATGGTGGGCCATAAGTGTAACAGGCAGGACAGTCTGACTGATACCATTTCCTGTGTGTATTTCCTCTGGAGGTCAGCACCCATCAAAAGAAGGGTATATTGGGTGCCATCGCCAAGGACGTGCGGACCCTGGGGGTCTATAGCAGGCAGAGCACCCACTGTCGGAAACGGTGGGAGGACCTGAGATGCTGGGCACGGAAGACGGCAGAGGCCCAGCTAGAGATGGCCTCCCAACGAGGAAGTGGTGCCAGTCGAACCCTGACCCCACTGATGGCCCGCATACTGGTGGTGGCCTATCCGGAGCTAAATGGGCACCTGAGAGCATCACAGCAGCCACAAGGGGATGAGTACAGTGCCCATCATTACAACTTATGCATGGTAGGGTGGTATCTGGGTGGGAGATATGTGTCAGTGGGTGCCCCTGGGCCAGGCCTGATATTGCAGAGTAGATCCCATGTTGGGCAGGGTTCTGAAGTGATAATCCTGCTACCTAGCTCGTAGGCATCCACAACTGTTCAGGGCTGTGTGGGTCCCAAGTGTGCTGCATTTGGTGGTGTGTGGCCCTCCCCATGCCTTGGAGGCTAGCATTATAACTGGTAGTGCAATGCATAGTGCGTAGGGCTGTTCCCTGTGTGTGAGGGTGGTGTGTACGCCAACGGTGGTGTTGGTGCAGCCATTGACCCAGTGTATCCTTTGTCTCTTCCCTCCCCTTTTTGTTTTGTCACCCTGTCCTTCTGTGCATTAGCATCATCTGGTGGAGGAGCAGAGGCACCGGTGACGGAGGGAGCTGTATCCCACAGGACCCAGGAGGCAGAGTCCACCGACAGTGGGACAGAGGGTGAGGGGAGCACCACAGCAGAGACTGGAGTGGACAGTTCGGACACAGATACCTCCTCTGATGGAAGCTCCCTGGTGGTGACGGACACCTCTGTGCCCACCCCAGCTACAGGTACAGCCGCCACCCCCGTACCAGCACCGCCCTCCCAACAGCCCCTCATCAATTTGCCCGTGCCCGGTAACCCAGGAGGGTGGGCATCTCCATCGCCCCAGGCACCTCAGGCCCTGCCCCAGTTAGCCCTGCTGCCCTGAGTGAGGAGGCTATTGACATCCTGAGATCCATCTCTTTAGGGCAGTCAACCATTGCGAATGCCATCCAGGGGCTGGCATCCCAGATGCAACAGACTAATGCATTCCTGGAGGGCATTCACGCTGGATTGGCGGCCCAACAGAGATCGATCCAGGCTCTGGCCTCCTCTCTGATGGCAGCCATTGTCCCTGTATACACCCTCCCCCCTCCAACTTTCTCTTCCCAATCCCACTCCCTTCAACCCCAACCTATCCCATGCACACAGGCAGATGAGCATGCACACAAGACAACACACAAGAGTGTCACAGGCAAACACAAGCACCCCACATCATCCCACAAGCTCTCACTCAAACACCATCCACATGCAGACATACCAACATCCACAATTTCAACTGTGTCCCCCTCCTCCTCTTCCACCTCCCTCCCAGTTCCTTCTACACTCACACCTGCATGCACTACATCCTCATCCACTACCAGCATCACCACCACACCTAGCAGAACACACACCTCTCTGGCAGACACCTCCACAACAGCCATGTACATGTGCCCTGTGTCCTCTCCCACTGTGTCTGTCACCTCCCCTCCCAAGGTACACAAACGCAAGCACTCAGACACCCAGTAGCAATCCACCTCACAACAGCATCCAGCCCATGCACCAGCACCCAAACACAGCAGACACACACCTCCTACAACCACTCCCTCTTCCTCCACTCTCAAACCTTCACCCTCTCCCCGCCCCAATATCCCTAAGAAGTTTTTCCTCTCCACCATTGACCTCTTACCTACCCCTTCCCCCGCCGTTCTTCACGTCTGGTCAGGGTGGTAAAAACCCAGGCAGGCACCTCAGCCAACCAGTCAACAGGTGCAGGAGTCTCCACAACTACTTGTGGTGGGAAAGGATCCAGGCACATGTCCAGAGGTGGAAGGGGCCTGCACCAGGCAGACTCAAGAAAAAGGTGCCTGTCCCAGCTGCGGACCGGAAGACCAAGGAGCCAGCCCCAGCTCCGGGCAGGAAGGGCAAGGAGCCAGCCCCAGCGGCTGCCAGGAAGGGCGAGGAGCCAGGCCCAGCTACTGCCAGGAAGGGTAAGGAGCAAGCACAGTAGGCAGGAAGGAAAGGCGTCTGGTGCAGGGACTCAGATGGAGCCCCCACCACCAACCATGGTTGTGCAGCCATCCAAGGCTGCAGGGAATGTGCTGGAGCCTCCCACCACTACCACCACCAGCAGCAGCACCACCAACAGTGGGCAACCATCCGAGGCTGCAGGGGATGGGCTGGAGCCTCCCCCCACCACCACCAGCAGCAGCAGCATCACCACCACCAGTGGGCAGCCATCCGAGGCTTGCAGAGGATGGGCTGGAGCTTCTCCCCACCACCACCAGCAGCACCACTACCACCACTGAGCAGCCGTCACCGCCGGCGACGGTATATAGTCCTGCGTCCGTGAGCTTCTGTGCGGCCTGCCCCCTGCAAATCCAGTGGATTTGACACCCACCTGTGAAACTGTGACCTTGCAATCCCCAGGATCCAGAGCACAGGGCACGATGCCCCCTCCAGAACCAGTGGGTAAGACACCCACCAACCCCAGCCTCTCAAGGATCAAGAGCACAGGGCACAATGCCCCCTCCAGAACCAGTGGGTAAGACACCCACCAACCCCAGCCTCTCAAGGATCAAGAGCACAGGGCACAATGCCCCCTCCAGAACCAGTGGGTAAGACACCCACCTGAGAGACTGTGGCCTTGCACTCCCCAGGACCAAGCACAGGACATGTTGCCCCCTCCAGAGCATGTGGGCAAGTCATCCACTTGAGAGACTGTGGCCTTGCACTCCGCAGGATAGAGCAATGGGCATGTTGCCCCATCCAGAGCATGTGGGCAAGTCACCCACTTGACAGACTGTGGCCTTGCACTCCCCAGGAACAGGCACAGGGCATGTTGCCCTCCTGGAACCAGTAGTCTTGCTCCATCTGCCGGCTGAGGTGTCCCTCTGTTCCCTGAAGTACCTGCTGTCAGGCGCCCAATTACTCGGGATCTGCACGTTGATAATCAGGGGCCCACCACCAGGCAACACCAACTCAGATGCCTTTGTATCGCTGAGGATTGGAGGGGCCAGGCAGGGAGAAGGGATATCAGGAAGGGAACAGCCAGGAGGGAGATCTGGAATGGAAACGGTTTAAATGCAGGCAATAATAATAATCACAATTGAAGACAAGCACTATCAATAATCACTCTTAGGTCATGGAATCAAGAGCACCTTTGGTATGTCATTCATGAATTCTTCAACAACATCAAGAAAAGCAACCAACTGCAATAAATTAGTCTTACTAAAAAGGGATTAGAGCCAAGCCACTGAACTCCACCAACACAAAATACTAAACTAGAATGTAACACGGAAAACACAAGGTTACCTGCACCAAACTGCCTGCTGAGTATCTAACAAACCAACATTATCAATCAAATGCCACGGAAAGCCTTAAACTCACTATCATGAAATATATTGCAACGCAGAGTTCATTTAGAATGTTTAATGCAGGCTTCGGCAGATATTAAAAAATGAAACAATACACTGTAATCATTATTGACAGAACGCTATCACACACAATAATAACATTGGCACGATCACATGCTAATAATAATGAAAGGGTTCCCACTGGGAGATGTCAGCAGTAGAACTGACTGCAAGTGTTGCCAAGAAACGTTCAGGAGCCAGTGCGGAAACAAAGTATCAGCTCCGAAGACTGAGGGGGTCATTTCGACCCCGGCAGGCAGGCGGGCGCCGCCCGCCGGGCGGAGACCGCCAGAAGACCGCACCGTGGTCAAATGACTGCGGCGGTCATTCTGACTTTCCCGCTGGGCGGGCGTGCAACCGCCAAAAGGCCGCCCGCCCGCCCAGCGGGAAAGCCCCAGCAACGATGAAGCCGGCTCCGAATGGAGCCGGCGGAGTTGCTGGTGTGCGACGGGTGCAGTGGCACCCGTCGCGATTTTCAGTGTCTGCTAGGCAGACACTGAAAATCATTATGGGGCCCTGTTAGGGGGCCCCTGCACTGCCCATGCCTGTGGCCCCCCAGGGGCCCGACAACACCCGTTCCCGCCATCCTGTTCCTTGCGGTTTTTACCACCAGGACCAGGATGGCGGGAAGGGGGTCGAAATCCCCATGGCGGTGCTGCGAGCAGCGCCGCCATGGAGGATTCTTTTGGGCAGGGTCTGACCGCGGCTTTACCGCCGCGGTCAGAATTGCCCATGAAGCACCGCCAGCCTGTTGGCGGTGCTTCCTCCGTCCCCGGCAGAATGACCCCCTGAGTTCAGAAGCCGGCGGGGGAAACCCCCCGTCGGAAAGGTCTTACTGTGCGCAAGTCTGACCACTCGCTAAGAAGGCCTCCTGCCAAGATTTGAAGGGGAGGCACAAAGTGTCACGCGGAGCTAACGACCTCAGAAGACTCTGAATAATAGGCGCCGGTTGCAGGGTGTAGCTGGTACTTATGGATCGGCCACACCCCAAGATGGCTGCCGCCCAGGGAAGCTAGAAAATGTAGTCCCAAGTGGTAGCTGCCGATGAGGGCACCCTAGCCACCATCGTCCGCAGCTCCCAGACAGATGGGTTTTTCTATCAGGAGAATAGGAAGAGCGCGGCTTACAGCAGCGGAGGGAAGATAGCGAGGTCCCTCTCAAGGTGTAGCAGGCGCGCAGAGCAACTGGGATGTCGTGGGGAGAGGCGCCTTTGAGACCGCTCATCTCCGGAGTTCTGACACCTGCCTATTTTCCAACTGATGCCCCTGCAGTGTTCTCTCTGTGTTGCTGCAGGTGAAAGGTGGGGCCTTGGACTTTGGCCTGTAGCCCTGTGGCCCACGCACAATGAGGACTGGGCACTGTCCCTTGAATTTTACATATGTATATAACAGTTACATTGCATTTTCGTATTTCTACAGTGTTGATATTATTACACTCACTTTAGTACATTCCTTTTGTCCTTGCATTATTCCTCAGGGGTACGGGGTAAATATGTTTTATTGCTGCAGCTGTATGTGTGTACGGTGTTGGGGGTGTGGGTGTGTGTGTTGCATGTGTGTGTCACTCTCTTTTCCGCCCACCCCCTCAACTGTGTGCTAGGCTGATGTACTCACCATGGTCGTCTTTGCAGTCGTTGGTGTTTGTGGTGGAGCAGGACGTAGAAAATCATTGGAAACATTTGCAGCCCGGGCTCCATGGTGGCATGGTTGTTCCCTGTGTCTCCAAAGGTGAGTCCTTTATCTTCTGAGGTCTGTTTCCGCCAGGCTTTTGATGTAGTTGGTACCGCCCTGGAAAAGGTGACAGTTTCCTGTCTCATAATATGGTGGGCGGAACATTGACTTCTGCCTGGCTGTAGGCTGCTACCGCCATGGGGTCTGTTGTTTCCGCCTTGGCGGTCGGTGTGGTAATGAGGGCCTTATTCTTTTGAAAATTCATATCTTGACTTCTGGATGTTGTTTTTTTTGTGTTTGGTCTTGCCTGATTTAGATACATATTGCCTATTTTTCTCAATTGGTGTGGTGTCCATTTTGTAGTGTTTTCACTGTATAACTGTGTGTGGTGGTACAAATACTTTACACATTGCTTTTTGCTCATGTCAAGCTACCAAGGGGGGTGGGCGCGGGTTAACCAGGTGTGTTTCTCCTTTGTCCTGAGTACAAATTGAGTGCTAACCAGAGACACCATTTCTAACACTGGCATATAGCCAATGCTACCTCTTCCCCTTTAATATTACTGAGTCTTATTGAGGAGAATGCATCAAAGTCATACATTAATTTCATCCCCAAGTCCAGGGCTGGTGCAGCACCATGTTTTCCACTCAGGTAAATTGTCAAGTGTCGGGGTACAATGCGAGGTAGTGTATATTGCAGCAAAGACTGTGCCCCATGTGGTGCAGTCCTCCACTGAGAGAACCATTCCCAATGGCAAGCATATAGTGAGAATTCTGTGTTTCTCCTCTGGTCCAATATGGGGAAAAACAGCTTCCAGCTGATTATTTTTGTGGGCAATCCAGAACGGGATTTTCTCTGATTCCGTGGGCACCTTGCCCATGATTAAATGTACTGTTTGTGGATTAGTCCCAGTAGCAGACAATTGGTATCCAGCAGGTGCTGGTGGTGCTGGATTATGAACTCAACAAGTCATCTATATAATGTTACTAGCTCATTGTAAAGCTTGTGCAGATCATCTGTCTGCATATTTTGTACATCGGGGTGTGGTGTATATGTGTGCAAACATTGGCCACTTTGCTCCGTCATTACCTATGGGACCTAATCTCACGGCTATTGTGTGGTAGGGTTCCATTAAACAAGTTCTGATGTTCTTAATAAGTAATTAGTATTTCAAGATACTGGTATGCTTGGTACCGTTGTGGTACGTTTGCAACTCTGTATGTATGAAATGTGTATGTTGTAGAGTCATCCTCAGAAAAAGTGACCCAGGTTTAGAATGTTTCTGTCTGTTAAACTACATGAGCTTCTATAATGAATGTGACATCCCCGCCCCCATCCATTGAGTCATGCGGTATTAGATGTATTGTTAATGCATGTCTGACATTCTCAGAATGTCTATGGTATTAACCATATTATGAAATGGGTAAAGAGATGGAACACCAAATTTGGAGAAAGTCCTTTTAAGAATTCAAGTTCAAAGAACCTAAAGCCTAGTTAGGTGTTCCCTGCTCAGCCGAGGAGGGTTATCCCAAAGACCATGGACCTCTCTGTATAGTGGTACTTAGGGTACATGTTGCGTGTGAGACAGCGATATTCAGGGCATCCATAAATTAGTGCCAAAACCCCTTCGTTGATGGAGCCATGTCGTAGTTGGACTCTTGCTCTAGGCAATACTGCTGGTTTAGGGATGACAGTACTTTTGTTTGTAGGCTACTAGGCCAATCCTACAACAAGTTGCAACTGTTGGCCTAATCCTCCCGGCTCACAAGTGGTACCTCACCAAAAACCCAGACAGTGAAAAGTGATTTCTGGCAGCTTTTACACAGGGAATCTAGAGTGCGATATCTACGGGGAGTCGTGGTTAAACGGAGATTACCCTTTTCTCACATGAGCAATAAGTCTCAGTGACAGACAGGCAATGAAGGAGATGCAGTAAAGTTTTCAATAGGTTTTATTAACAAGACTGCAATCTACTGTAAAATGTATGCGCTGCAATAATTAGGATAATGAACAATGCAAAAAGCAGAATGGTAAAGATGAGAGTTGTGAATACAAAGCCTCCCACCATCTTGCAATAACCATGAAATGTGAAATATCCCTAAAACCCTAGCATGATAAACCTAATCTCTAAACTAAAGGGAGCTAGGTGTGATAAACCTAATTTGCCTGTACCAGATCAATGAGAAGAGCTCCCCATCCCTTGTTTCCTTGGAAGGAGGTCTCTAAATCTGACTCAGTGGGGACACAAAGGCTGGGTCTGCATCAAAGTGACATGCAGCATAGATGGCGTTGATGGCATCTGGTAGGAATCCCCCTGATAACCTTATCTGCCGGCGATGTATTTATACAGATCTTATAGGACCCCTGATGCACATATGTTCCCAAACAATAGATAAGAAGGCATGTTTGGGGCGGCAATTATATAAACAATTCCCTCCAAAAGTACATTACGTTTCTGTCACACGTAAGTGGGAAAGGGACATGATATGAATACCTTGTCTTTGACGCTGATAGTGGCGCTGTTACAGAGTGGCACTGATAACGTAGAATCAAAACATTTCCCTAACTATAAACATAGCAGCCATTTTAAAAGAAATAATGAAGTAAAAAGGCTAAGATAGAGCAAGCTAAGTAGGTTAAAAGGCACTAGGTGACGGGCACAGGCCTGCAAGCCAGAACTAAGTGAACTCCTGATTCCCACTAAAACCAAATAGGATTCACTACAATGAGCCAAATAGGCAGTCACAGCTCTGGTTAACACAAAGCACCATTGAGAGACCCCAGAAAGAATAACGCAGGTGACACCAATTCACAAGATCCTGAGGTAGTCCAGAGAGAGATCCTAGACTTATCAAGGTACTCCACTGATACTAAATGAGAACACTCCTTTCCCTGGTCTTCGACTTCACTGTTGGTTTGACTCTGCCTGGGCAAAGCCAACTGAGAAGATTGGTACCTCTTGCAGTTGCCCAAGGAGGCACATTTTTCATACAATTATGGGGACTTGAGCTATACCATCCCTTCATTGCAAGTGTATCATATGTTTGAACTGAGGCAAGACTTGCGTTGACACTTGTTAAAGCTTGCTTTTCATTTCATACAGGTTCTATGGGTGACAGATTCCTCTTGGGTAGAAGTGTGGGCAAGGGGAGTCGGGACCAAGAAAGTTAAGTTAGGGTGGGTGGTTGTTCCCACAGTACATTATAGGCTGCACATGGTGATACCTTTACACTTAGGGTTACCTAATAGCTACTTCACAGGATACATCACATTCTAGCAAAATTGAAAGCCTCTCAGGGAAAGGTAATGGTCTTAGTGATAAGATTAAGAGAAGTGTTGTTATGTAGTTTTTCAGAAAGCACACCCCACTCATCCTTTTTCTTAAAGAGACCTATTTTGAAGGGCCCAAATGTGAATTTCTGGGGAGATTTTGAAATTGACAGACTATTCCATGCTGGATTTACATCTGCCTCTTGGAGGTTGCAATACTATTAGATAAAAACAATGGTGCAACGATTGAAAGAGAACTGAAGTAAAGTCCACGCTAAGGATGTTTGTTTCCATTTATTGCAAACCATCTACAACATGAACTGGTGCTTTGCCTGCTCCTCCATCAACTGTCTAAAATCCTCAACTTGCATTCAACATTCCAATAACCCCTACTATGACATCATACCCAAAAAACACATACGATGTCAATAACCCACGTTATGCCATAACCCCTTTCTTTACTATAACATTGCACACATTACATCATTAATAACTTCTATGTACGCTTATCACCAACCAGGTCAAGTAAACAAAACTAGTCAATATGGAAATTAACAATGTATTTATTTCATAACATAATCCTGGAATTTTCCAAGAAACCTACACACCCTACTTTCCTTCGTCCTTGTTCCACCCTCTTCACAATTCTCTTCATATATTTTCCTCCTCTCATCACACATATCTTATCTATTTCTTACACCTTCCTGTATTTCTTTATCATTCATCATCATGAACCCTGAACATTGCTGCCTCTCTTCTTTCCACCTGATGAGTTTTCCTTGTGTCACATACTTTTGTTTTTAGTACAATGTTACCCTCCTTTTATTCCTTTTTTATCCATTGCACAAAACAGATGCCACTCATGAACCTCATATACCACCATAGGTTCTGAAAATGTATTAATAACATGATGCCTGCTACCTGACTTCATTTTCATGAAATCCCTTTTCTCTATTCTGCCTGCCCCCAATCTGACATTCCCTTCTCTCACTTCTCCACATTCCCATGTCCATTGAGGTGACAACTTTGTTTTTGCATCCCTCCCTCTCATCTTCTTGAATGGTGTTCCGCCTGTCACTCCATTTTCGGTAGTGTTGTAAGCCCACAACATGTCGTCTACCACAACACTGACCACCTTTCTACCCCTTAATGCCATTTCAATAGTACATTTCACCATACGATTCATACACTCCCCCATTCCATTTCCCTGTGGTTTGTATAATGAAGTACACATATGTTTAAAGCAATGTCTTTCCTCATAACCGTGTGCATCAGTTATGTGCCATTATCTATAACCAATATGCTTGGACACCCTTCTTTCCTAAACACTCTCTCCATAACTTTCATCACACTTTTCGTCTGACAAACCCGACCACCACCCACCTGGAACACAAGTCTACCATTAGTACAGCAAAATGCTACACTTCTCTCAAATAATCCATTGGACCAATCAAATCCAGACATATCTTCATCCATGGGCCCTCCCCTTCACTCAAAGAACCATTACCTCCACTTTCTACCTTGAGACGCTTTTCGCTCTCCCTACACATTTCACAATTTACTACATTCTCATTAATTTCACTGTCAACACCTGGCCACTAAGACTTTTCCTTCAACCTTTTTTTTTTGTAAGTGTCTGTCCCAAATGACCTTTATGTGCTAACATTATATGTTTTTTCTTTACTCCTTCTAGAGGCACATACCTCTCCCCTCTCATGATTATGGCTTCACAGGCTCCTTTTGCCAATTAATCCTTTAATTTTGCATAATCCCTTAAACCTGTCTTGAGATCACATCACACTTCCAACCATTACTAATACACTTAGCCAATTCTTGGTATAACACATCTTTATGCACTGCTGCCTCCCACTCTTCATGTGTGATCACCTCAAAATCACCCTCCAGAGCGTCTTCCACACCATCAGCCACGCACATCACCTCTTGATCCAACCTGTCCTAATTTCCTCGACTCACAGGGAACCTTGACAAACAATCTGCTTGTATGTTTTTCCATCCAGCTATATATTCTATATTAAAGAGATATTCTTGGAGTCGGGATGCCAAACAAGTGGATACATTGCTAATCCCACCAGGTTGCAGTACTTTCAATAAAGGTATGTGGTCTGTGCATAAAGTAAAATACACACCCCATACATATATACGGAAATGTTCCACTCCCAGGCTGCTGCTAATGCCTCCTTTTCAATTGCAGCATAATTCCCCTCGGGAATACTCATGGATCATGAGGCAAATGCCACTGTTTTTCCTACCCATTCCTTGTTTTGGGATAAAACAGCACCCAATACATGAGCACCCGCATCTACCGTTAACACTGTTCTACATGTAGGTTCAAATGTACTTAAAATATTTGCATTGGCAATCTCTTGTTTGATCCTAGCAAAACTGTGTTCCTGCCTTCCACACCACACAAACTCCCACCCCTTCCTAAGCAGTTCTCTTAATGCCTTTGTCTTTTCTGCAAAACCACCAACAAACTTTGAGTAATACTCTGTCAGCCCCATGAAGGTTCTTAATTGATCTTTTCCCATCAGTGCTCAAGCTTCTTTAGTATACTTGACTAAATCCTCTTTCGGCCTGACTCCTTGTCCTGAAATAGTGTATGCTAAGTACTATGGGGGTTATTCTAACTTTGGAGGAGGTGTTAATCCGTCCCAAAAGTGACGGAAAAGTGACGGATTTACCACCAGCCGTATTACGAGTCCATTATATCCTATGGAACTCGTAATACGGCTGGTGGTATATCCGTCACTTTACCGTCACTTTTGGGACGGATTAACACTCCTCCAAAGTTAGAATAACCCCCTATATCTCTTCCAGCAAGAATTGACACTTCCCCTTGCATAAAGTCAAGCCTTCTTCACTCAGTATCTCTAACACCTTAACAAGAGTACTATTATGCTCTTCTGTTGATAAACCATAAGCTAAAATATCATCTTGAAAGAAATGTACTTTCTGATTCCCACAAAACAATGTATTCAGCATTCTTTGAAACACACTGGAGGCTGATGATAAACCAAATGGCAATCTGGTAAATCCGAGCACCCTCCATAGTGATAAAGGCTGTTAAGATTTTTGAACTTTAATGCAATTTGATCTGGTGATATGCAGATTTAATCTAATCTCGTAAAGTGTTTTGCGTTGTCTAAAATTAAAACCATTTCAGATATACTCATTAATGGAACAGTCTATTTCTATGCACTGGTTCAGTGATCTTAAATCCACACAGAATCTTAAATTGCTATCTGATTTTTTTGTAATTACCACTGGGGACAATCACTCAGACACTTCCATTGGTTCAATAATCCCTTCCTTTTGCGTTTCAATTAAAATTTTTTTTACTTCAGCCCTGACTACAATCAGCACATTCCTTACCTTTTGCCTTACCGGTACAGCTCCTTCTTTTAATTTTATTTCATGCACATGCCCTTTTAGAGTTTGGATGTGATCTTTGAACATCTCCTCAAATTCCTTAAGAATCATGTTTATTCCCCATTCTTCCTGCACTATCAACATACACTTGTTCATTAGATCAAAGATCCAATACCACATGCAGATCATACTGCTGTATCCATCACAAAATTGCTGGACTGTTACTGGATATGCACATTTTCCGTTCTGCTTTTCTACCTTTGAACTAAACTTTTCATTCACCACCCCCTCCATGTGAATGTCACTTCCGCCAAAGTACTGAAGAAGTGCACATGCCCAAAGACTTGGTTTCCAACTTGAAGGCGGGGGTTAACAGACCAGGAGGTTCAGGGGTATTAGGTAGCAATAGTGAGCATATCCCTGAGGTGGATTGGAGAACTGGCAAGGGGAGTCATATTCCTAGTGGTGGGAGGGACACTATACTGGCTCTAGTGTCAAGGAGAGGGGTTCCCTGCAGGTAGAGGTCCTGGCTGTGAGGTATGGAGACACCCAGAAGAGTGTGGGTTGAGTGTCAGGGACAGTCAGATACTGTCTCACCAGTCTAAGGACGGTGATGTGGGGTACATTTTCAAGGCTGAGGCACTGGATGGTTGGGTGAAGGGTAGTTTGGTTAACTCATGTGAGGGGCTATTTAATGTGATTGCAGGAGAGCATATGTCCAGTCCTTGTTTTCCAGAGCTGTACCAACACCAGCTGGAGTGTGAGTTCTCTGACACCGGGGAACTTGCACTGGAGACAGACCTCTGGGTGAGTACCTGAGGGTCTGAAGCGGCATTTGGGGGTGCTCCTAAAGGGAGTGGTCTAGGTGTTTCCCAACCAGATGAGGTGGGAAAGGCTTGCAGTGTCCCAGGTAAGTCCCAGTGTAGTGGGATGGCTGAGGGGGTCCCATGCCCAGTCTCAGAGGAAAGGGAATGGGGGTGTGCTGAGTCCCAGGATGGCCGAGATCCAGTCCTGGAACATGGAGGGCTCCACGAGTGAACACCAAAAAGGGAACCTAGCCTGTACCATAGGCCCATCAGCTCAGGCGGACCCCATAGTGTCAGGAGAACTTTGGGGGGTGGCTGTCACCAGCATCCCACCAGTTCTGGTGTCTGGCGGTAGCATTCCTAGTGAGGGAGTGCAGAAGTCCAGACAGAAGGTTGAGAGGAGGTTGCAGGTCCCAGTGGAGAACGTAGAGGGTCAGCGGTCAGCTCTGAGGTCAGAGCCCTCCAGGAGTGACCTTGGTGATACCATTTCTGGGATGGGGGATTCAGGGTCTGCCAGATGAGCAGGGGTCGTGAGACAGTGCCAGCCAGACTCTAGTGCAGCTCTTAGGGAAGGTGTTTCCCCTATTGGGGGTAGGTGTGCTCCCCAGGAAGTCCTGGATTGCCAGTCAGTGGTCCATTCCGAGGATAGATGTTCTAGGCTGGAGGGTCAGGTGCAGGGGTAAACTGTGACCTGATGGTGGGGTGGTTTGCACAATCACCCCGATGTGACTCCTAGGGGTACTTTCCATGGTGGGAGGGGGTGCAGAACCCTGGGAGTAGGGGCAGGGGAGGGAGAGGCTCACCCCTGACCAGAGTTCAATCCACGCGTTTAGACGCTTGGATGAAGGGCCAGGTTCAGGGTGCCCCCCCTGACCCGGAGGGAGGGGCCACTGCTAACAGTGCCCCTATCATGTTGGATTCTGGAGGGGGGCACTCATAGTGAGGGGTGAGGGACCCCAGAAGGTGTGGTAGGGGAAAGGAAGCCTCGCCCCTAACCATAGTCCAACCTGGCAGCACAGACCCCAGGTTGGGAGACTAGTTGCAGGTTAATATTCTTGCAATGGTGGGAGGGTGGGATCATTGTGTAGGACTGTTTCCACAAGCACCCTGACAATTCTGGAATCTGGGGGGGGGGTCATTCAAAGTGGGGGGTGCCAGACCCCAGAAGGAAGGGTTGAGGGATGGAAGCCTCACTCCTGACCCTGGTCCAACCTGAGGGTACATACCCCAGATTGGGGAGACTAGTTGCTAATTAACAATCTTGCACTAGTGGGAGAATTGTGTAGGACTGCTTCTACAAGCAGGCTGACAATTCTGGACTCTGGGGATGCTGTTCCTAGGCGGAGGGTACAGAGCCCAAGAGGGGAGGACCAGTGTCAGGCTGTCATCCCGACCTGGCGGAACAGAGAGTGGTCAAAGGGTGACAGAGACCTGCAGCTACTTCCCCCAGTCTCCACCATCACAGTGGTTGGAAAGCCTTGAAGGGCCTGGACCTGGCTCTCATCCCTGACAGCTGTCAGTGGCCACTGTGGCTTGCTGTTCTAGTGGAGAGAGTTACCCCTGGGTGAGGGACTGGACTCACACCCTTGGAGTGGCCATCAATGTATTTGATTGGTTTCCTCTGACTTTAGGCTGGTAGGGGTTTGTGTTGGACATGGTCCTTTTTACTGGGTCAACCCCAAACTTTTTGCCTCCTGCCTCCTATTTTTTTTTTAACCAGTATGTGTTGGTTTTAGGACTCTTGGCACATTACCACTGCTAATCAGTAAAATGCACTAGAAGTGCAGAGGGCCTGTAAATCAAATGTTACTAGTGGTCCTGCAGCACTGGTTGGGCCACCCACATGAGTAGCCCTGTAAACATGACTGAGACCTGCCCCTGCATTGTTTGTGTGTGCATTCTTAATCTGCAATTCGACCTGGTAAGTGTACCCACTTGCCAGGTCCAAACCTTCCCTTTTTATACATGTAAGGCACCCCTAAGGTAGGCCCAAGTAGATCCATGGGCAAGGTGCAGTGTATGTTAAGGGTGGGAAATGTACTGATGTATCTTACATGTCCTAACAGTGAAACACTGCTAAATTCAGCCTTCACTGTTGTAAGGCCTATCTCTCTCATAAGTTAACATGGGGCGGCCTTTAAGTAGCTTTAAAGTGCAGATTCCCTCTGAGAGCAGACCGAAATAAGGAGTTTGGGGTCTCTGAACTCACAATTTAAAAATACATCTTTATGTGAACTTGATTTTTAGATTGTTAGTTCAAAAATTCCACTTTTAGAAAATAGTCATTTCTTTGCTTAAACCATTTTGTGACTCTGCCTGTTTGTGGATTGCCTGTCTGGGTCAGTTTGACAGTTGGGCTGTTTGTGAATCCTCTCTAGACAGTGAGACAAAGGGAGCTGGGGTGTAGCCTGCATATCCTGATGAGCCATTTGTGCTAGAGTGGAGGGAGGAGTGGCCACTTACTCCTGAATGGGCTGTGCCTGCCGTCTCACAATGCAGTCTCTGACGCACACTTACCCATGCAGCTTTATTTTTTACGCTAACCCGGTACTTTGTGCAAAATCTACTTTTCCATTGTTTTCTGTGAAGTAAAACTCGTATCCTTTTGAAAATTAATATTTTAACTTGTGTATGTTGTATTTTTTATGATGTGGTCTTGTTTGATTTAGATAACTATTACCTATTTTTCTAAACGGGTGTGCTGTCCATTTTGTAGTGTTTTCACTGGATTACTGTGTGTTGATACAAATACTTTACACATTGCTTCTGAGTTAAGCCTGCCTGCTCAGGCCAAGCTATTAAGGGGGTGAGTGGAGGTTAACCAGGTGTGTCTTCCTTTGCCCTGACTAGAATGAGAGCCCTTGCTTGGATAGGGGTAACCTGACTGCCAACCAAAGACCACAATTCTAACAGGCTTGCTTTAGTTCTTCGGTGTATTGTTTAAGATAGCATTTCAGAAATGTGATTGTTTGATGTGTCTGATGTGTGAGTGACTGTTGCAGTAATGTAGCATAGTAGGTGCTTTTCAGTCTCATGCATCAACCCTACTTAGGTTTCTTGTCTATCAATACTGGACCTAGCCTATCAGAAGTTATAGGGTGTCACTGTGATTGTGGATACACCACTATTCCTTTCAATGTTTAAGGAACACATTTACATTTTGAAGGAGTGTCTAAAGAAGGCATCAGAGGGGTGACTTGGTAGCAAACAATTTTAGCTTTTCCTGACAGGGATTCACAAAATAAATATGTCCCAGGACCCCCTGAACCTCATATTGCACATGTCTGTCCATTTGTTATCTGGAAACTAAATGGAAATGGGTGAGATGCGGACTCACCATCGGTTGCATCTATTATCACCAGAAGCGGCAGGATGTGTACAATCGGCTCCATGACAGCAGAGGACTTGTGCAGGTGAGAGGAGGTGAGTTTCTGTCTTTTATCCCTCCTTTTCTGCCAGCTCAGGTGTGGAGGTTTGGCTGCCACAGTCACGTCGGCAGCAAGGTGCATCGTGATTGGACTAGTGGTGGAACTGGCGGTCTGCCATCAGACATACAGATTTCCCTCAACCGCTGCCATTGCGGTCTGAGTTTCATGGCAGTGACACCGGTGCTGTGGCGGTCTTTTATATGTGTACCTGCCTACCTCGTAATTGGGCAGGCGGACCACTGACTTGACGGTCAGGGAGAACCACGCCGTTTCCACAGCAGTGACCTTAACGCCATACTCATAATCAGTGAATATTCCTTTAATATATATTATTTATACATCAAACTTCAAATTTCTACCTTCTGGATAACTAACAGGAAACGTGTTTAACGGACTACGTGTTTGAGTTACAGGAAAAAATATTGTTTACTTATGGCATTCAGGGGTAAAGGATAACCTTGCACTGCAGGCTTTTGCCTTTGAAGCTCTTGTGCCGGGTTCAGACTAGTCCTTCCTCATTCCATACATTGGAACGTTAATCCAACCTAGGCAATAATATAATCTCCTTTCTCAAATCTTCCTTACTTTGCATGAAAATATGTTTGCTGCGGCTAGTACTGGACTTCTCTGTGTATGAGTTGACCCTGACCCAGAATCCAATTCTCAGCTTCCTGTGCTTTACTGAATGGACCCAAAATGCCATGGAAACTAAAGAAACTCTCATTGGAGGAAAGTGAGTTTTATGTAGTTTAGTGGTTGAAGCCAAATATGTGAATGAACTGTGTATTGATTGACGAGTGAATGCAGATAACTGAAGGACACTACAGCAGGCTTTGGAGTTGTGGAGTTATGTGGAGCTTGAAGCACAGGCTGACCCCCAAGGAGAGGTGAGAGGGGCCCGACGCATTGTCACTGGGACCAGAGGAGGTTGACAGCTGAGGTAGAGAGCAGGGGCTATCGTCGCTAAGACCAGTGCGGGCCACAGGCCTGCCATACACTCCCTTGCTGTCGTGCCTCACCTCGGCATTGTGTCGCTGCATATCGCACCCCACTTGTCACTCAGCTATAATTGTCTCCTGGTGGCTTGGATTGGCTTGGCTGGCTCATAATTACTGCGCTCATCTCCTGGGAGAAAGCTACGGAGAAAGATGTGAAAGGGTCCTGGCATAGTTTGGCCATAGCAGAGTTCAGCAGGATGGCCCTAACTTTTGAAAAGACAGTTCTTCCCCTGGAAACAGCCTCTGCTGATGTACTAATGTGCAAATGTGGTAGCAAAAAATGTGCTGGCTTTGTCACATCTAATGAAAATAAACACTGTGTGACTCACGTGAGACCAAAAATAAAAAAATCAAGCCTAAGACTATCTGTTAAGGGCTGTCATGCTATTGCCACTTCACTGCTTTGCCGCCTCGCCGTTTTACTGCTTGCTGCTCCACCACAATAGTTTGCAGAGGTAAGACTGCAGTTAAATCATTAAGGCAAGCCATCATAAAGATACTGGGCAATCCAGAGTGTCTGAACTATAACCTCGGGAGCATTTCTCATTTTTAAAGGATTTTAAAGGGATTTAATTGGACTTAAAGGATGTTAAAAGGATTCAAAGTAGATTAAATGGTGTTCTGAGATAATTACTACCAACTAAACACAGCCAAACACAACCTTCTCAAGGCCTAAGGACCAGTGGTGAGCTATCCAGCAGTAAAACTAAGTTTAGACAAAAGCAGACAACCACCGTTGAAACTTGAGTGGAGCAGTATACTGGGAATTCGGAGCACAGCAGGGGTAGCCCAGAGTCTAGAGCGCCAAGACACCAAGGTACTGAGATAAGATCTACGGTGGGTGGCTATTAGGGTAGCTACATTGGGTTGAACCCAAATCGGCAGGGAGGGCCCCACCAGTTTTTGGTGCGATTTGTGAGTTCATTGTTTGCTTCCCGCACCATGGCCCAGCATATTTCCTGAACTTAAAAAAAAACACCTGGTTTTCTTTGGCTTTTGGGAGGACACGCAATACAAACCTGACCTGACCAACCAAGAGAAAATGAGGTCAGGCATAATGGAGCAACAGACTACGCAAAACCGCTTGAATCAAAAACAGACTACAAGTAAGCCTAAGACAAGCAACAAGACTAAAACAAGTGTTAGTTTATTGATATCACCAATTCAGACATTGTTTGGGAAGGAGAGCTGCATCTATAAATTTACCCTTCATTAATTCAACTACAGAAAATATTGGCATCTGCCAAGCCTGCTCATGCCCCAAAAGGTTGAATCAAAATCAAATCCTGAGCAACAACCCAGTGTAGACCCAGCAATGGACACAAAAGTGACTAAACATGACATTGGAGAAATGTCAGCTATGAAAATCTTCATGATACAATCCAGAGCTACGCAGCAAATTAGCCGACAAGAGTTGACTCAACTCAAATAACAATCACACCAATAGTAGTATTGAGGTGGCGGACAACTCTTGGCTACACTCAATCTCTTTAACAAGTAACATGGATCTAGTCCAAGCAATTGAAGTCAGGACAGTCAATCGAGTTGATAAGCCTGTAGGGCCTTGTCAATCTGCCACCAAACCCCACCTAAACAACCATCCAAAGATGCACCAGAGTATGGGTGATAGCCTGACTAGCCTGAAGTCCTAGAGTACCACAAGATGCCATATTCAGATGTAAAAGTGGAGAACATTTTGAATTTACATGCATCATTGCTAAATATATTACAAACATCAATCACTGCCCTCAATATGCAATCAGATGAGCTGGATGTACAGATTGAGCCACTCACATTATCAGAATAAACGAAAAGTTAGCACAATTAACAGATTTAAGGAATAAATCATCCATTGCAAACAAACTGCTGATGTGGCCCCACTAATGACAAGCTAAGTAGTATACCATCTATTTTAACAAGCATCATAAATTAAAGGAAAACATATATTACACCACCATTAACAATTGAGAGCTGATTGAGAAGTCATGGTGGTAGAGCCACATCCCCCTTCAGAGCCAAACACGGACTCCAGTAAAAGAGAAGAAAAACCTAACAACCAGGAATAAAAGGAGGACGCTACACTTCCAACCTGCCAAAACCTGGAAAAGGATGCAAGGGAAAACCATCAGCATACTGGGAAGGTAGCATCCAGTAGCAACAGACTATAAATAAAATATTTAACACAAAGCAGGAAAAAAGAAATGGGACAATTGTAAAAACCTCAGCAAATTCTCACAGGGAGGTGATAGTCAAGGAGAAGTCACTAACACCTGATTCTTTGGACACATTGCATAAAATGGAAGATATGACAAGCAATGCCCCAATACACCCGAAAGCATCTCAACTGAAGTTCGTCCAGAAAGAACGCAATACTCAAATAAGGAGAAGTATCCTCTGCAAAACAACCAAGGGCCAGGTCCAGACAAGCTTGTGTTATCAAAACAACAAGAGAAATCTCATATTTTACTTAGCTCTATGCCTGATCATCACTAAATCAAGGAGGAGAATTTACACAAGGTAAACAAGCCAGTGGCAGTCGCTATTAAGTAATGACCCTGACAGAAAATCACATGAAGGTGCCTGGTGGAGGGAGGAAGAGTGTAACTTAAATAATAACTCAAATAAAAACCCCAAAGATGAAAGGATGATTTTTAACATCAATTTGCGATGTGTGAATCCCCCCAGGCATGGAATGGGGTAAAAAAATACATCACCAAGGAACTGCCTTGGAGAGGTTTTGCTGCCCCTCCGTACGACAATATGATCCCAGCAGTAGAGCCCAAATCAGTAAATCATCTTAAAACCACAATATAATTCACAAGGCCACCAGGACATCCTCAACAGAAGAAATATAATGAGACTACTCACTGAAATTCCAAGTCCGAGGCACCTGAAATCATCAGACCTGCTGTCAGTCAAATAAAGATAGTAAGCTACCTGATCAACCCCACATGTAAAATCACTTTCATTCATGGAAGAGTTAGTCAACAATTTGAAGCATGGGGCACAATTCTATATAAAAATAAAAAAAAAACACATTACCAGAAACCCCTGCTGATGCCAGTCAGGCACAGACCATGAACTAACCACAGTGTATTCAGTCTTGCACAATGCCTGTGGAACAGTAAAAGCAATAGGAAAAAAACAAACAAATGGAAAGTCACCTGTCAAACGCTCAGAGCCAGGATGAGTGGAAGTTGCTAGCGTCATTCTTAAATGCATCAAGAAAAGAGTAGCTCCACAAACAACAGCCCCGACAGCCACATGGTAAGTCACTGAGTATCATTTCCTGGAACATTGCAGGAGCAAAACTGAGCTTCAAGGTGATACCCTGCCGTCAAACTGGGGGAAATATTATATCATTGAACTACAGAAGACATGGTTAATCAACCCCATACACCTGGTTGGCTACTCACTTCATCACGTAAGAGCCATGACACTGCAGCAGTTTGGTAGACCTAAAGGGGGCCTCGCAGTCTATCTATCAATATCACTAAATATTACATTGGAGCAGCTCCCCTCAGCAGACCCTGACTGGCAACTGGCTAAAAAAAAAATGGCAAGAGTAGTCCTACTATTCATTGTTTATACACATCCTCTTCCAAAGGAGAAGTCCATCTTATTTACAAAATTAATCTCGGAAATAACAAAAATAAGATTAATGAATATAACATGGAAGAGAATTGTGACAGAGGACTTCAACACAACCCTAATTCACACTCCTGATGAAGAAGAGTATTTATCCACAGATAATGCAATTTGGGCCGTGCAACTGCAATATGGACCTCTATCGAAATGTATCTATCATAGTGAGCAAAAGCGAGTTCCAGCACTGGAATATTTAGGACTGAGTCATAAATGGCAGCTCTCAGGACAACACTCCCTCAAGTTACACTTATGGTGCAAATTCGCATTCCATAATAGACTACACAAAACTCCTCTTGTCGCTACTACAGTACTTGAAATAAATAAAATACGCCACACAAAGTGACCACTTCTACCAGAATTGAGCATAATATTTGCAAGGGACGCCTGTGTCCCCCGCCAGACGTAGGTCTACTAAAACAACCAATTTAAAAATTTGAGGTGGACGCATGATTCAATACCCCCAGGCAAAAGAAATTCTGGAGTCCAGCACCACACTCAGAAACAGTCATGTATGGACGGAATTCACAACAAGATTATTACAGCTTGAGACTGTAATAAAACCAATAGAAGGCAAGGAGACAAGCAGATGAAGGGTCTTTACAAAAAATGCTAAGCTTTAAAAAGAAAATTAAGAAAGGCAGTTAGGAACTCAAAAAAGACCAACGCTCAAGCTTGCTTATGGGAGAATATAAAACATTTGTGGAAACAATACAAAATAAAACTTTGGGAAGCCTGGAAATCATCTAAAACAGGTGTCCTCTGGTCAAACCTGCTATTTACTGCCAAGCAATCAAACTTCAAGACGTTGTGGGAAATTATAAATGGTATAGGTAGATCAACCAGAGTAATAAGCAATGATAAACAACTTCAGCGTGCCATAAGAAGTTTTGCTTGCAGAGATGCTGCTGACCTCACATGCCTAGAGGACTGAGAATGAGCTGAACGTAATAGACTATCTAATAAACTAAACTAAACTAAGCCTCACACCAACCCCTAACAACATGGAAGAATGGGAGCTCAAAGAAGGCAGCTGTAATTCCAACAAATTTGTAACAAAAGATAACAGTAACACCAAACTAATGAAGAATAACAACCAGTACCTCGTCATGAAATCGAGTACTACTCACCAAATAAAGTAGCTAAAGTAATACCAGCAGGTTGAAAAGAAGGATCACCCTGGCCTAATGATATTCTGCAGGCTATCTTTAAATTAAAACATGAATGATGTGTGAATCCACTTTCAGAGTTATATAAGGAAATTGAATTACCAGGCTTGAACCCAAATAACTGGAGGGACTCGACAATATATACTCTCTTTAAGAAAGGAAATTGGTCTAACCCTGCCAACTACAGGCTCACAGGATTATTAGACTTTGAAGTAAAGCACTATGACCCTCTTTACAGCCCTAGCGGTCGGTGATAAAGCGGCAGTAAAAAAAAATGGAATTTTGACCACGGTGGAAACCGCCAACACAGACAGACACCAAGGCGGCAGGAACAACCACAGTCAGGCAGAAGACAATGTACTGCCTATTGTATTAAGACACGCCAATCCACCACCATTTCCGGCCGGTACCAAAGCCATCAAAAGCATGGCAGAAACAGTACACAGAAGTGAAACGACTCACCTCTCGACACTCAAGGAAGAACCACTATGCCATGGAGCCCGATCTGCAGATCTTCTCCATGCTAGCATACCTCCTCAGACACCAGGAACACTAACGGTTTTGAAGACGACCACAGTGAGTACGGCACCTGGCACACAAGGGAGGAGGAGGAAAAAGAGAGTGACACACAACACGCAACACCCCCACCCCCAACACCATACACACAAACAGATGCAACAACATTACATATCCACACCATAACCCTCAGGAATAACGCAAGGACAAAAGGATGTGAGTAAAGCCAGTGTAATAATATACATTTCGAGAAATACTTCCTTAAAGCACAAAACATTATCTACAATATATACAAATGGAGGGACAATGCCCAGTCCAAAATGTCCGTGGCCCACAGGGCCATTACACATAGGCAAAAGCCACACTTCACTCCTGCCACAATACAGAGAGAACACCGCTGGGGCATCAGGTCGAAGATACACAAGCACCTCAGGGGGAAGGGAAAGGAGGGGCACCTCAGCCGGAAGATGGTAAAACGCCACTGTTCCTGGAGGGGGCTACATGCCTTCTGTGATGTCCCGGGGAGTGCAAAGCCACAGTCTCTCAAGTGGGTGGTTTGCCCACTGCTTGGTCCTAGGGAGTGCTAAGCCACAGTCTCTCTAGTGGGTGGTCTGCCCACTGCTTGGTCCTGGGGAGTGCAAAGCCACAGTCTCTCAAGTGGGTGGTCTGCCCACTGCTTGGTCCTGGGGAGTGCAAAGCCACAGTCTCTCAAGTGGGTGGCTTCTCCATTGATTCTGGACAGGGCCTTGTGCCCAGTGTGCTTTATCCTACCAAGGAGGGGGTATGTGGATGCCTTCTTCCACTGGTTCTGGAGGGGGCTTTGTGCCCAGCGATGAAGGTCCTCTATGGTGCAAGGTCACGGTCTCTCACCTGGGTGTCTCACCTACAGTTGTTGCAGGGGCCAGGACGCAGTACAGCCCATGTATGCACGACTACACACTTCCCGACGGCGGTGATGGCTGCTCAGTGGTGGCAGGTGCTGGGATGGCAGCGGTGCTGCCGGTGGTGTGGGGAGGCTCCAGCCCATCCCCTGCAGCCTCGGACGGCTGCCCACTGTGGCTGCTGCTGCTGGCAGTGGTACAGGTGGCAGGGCTGGCAGCAGTGCATGTGGCGGAGTTGTCAGTAGTGGGGGGAGGCTCCAGCCCTTCCCCTGCAGCCTCGGTCGGCTGCCCACTGGGGCTACTGCTGCTGGCCGTGGTGCAGGTGGCAGTGCAGGTGGCGGTGCAGATGGCGGGGTGATGTCAGTGGTGGGGGAAGCTCCAGCCCTTCCCCTATAGCCTCGGACGGCTGCCCACTGGGGCTGCTGCTGCTGGCAGTAGTGCAGGTGGCGGTGCTGTCAGTGGTGGGGGGAGGCTCTGCCCTTCCCCCACAGCCTCAGACAGCTGAAGTGCCATGGCTGGTGTTGTTTGTGCAGATGCTGCTACAGCGCCAGGCACCAGATCCATCCTGCCTGTGACGTCTGTTCCTTTTACATTGCCCTTGGCAGCTGGTGTTCCATTCCTGCCCTTGGCAGCTGGTGGTGCCTCCATGCTTCTGCCAGCTGGTGTTACATTCCTGCCCTTGTTAGCTGGTGGTACTTTTTTGCCCTTGCTAGATGGTGGTGCTTCCTTTCCCTTTCTAGCTTGTGGTGCCTCCATGCCCTTGCTAGCTGGTGATGCCTCCTTGCCCTTGCCCTTGCCCTTGCTAGCTGGTGGTGCCTCCTTGCCCTTGCTAGCTGGTGGACCCTTCTTGCCCTTGGCAGCTGGTGCAGGCACACTAGCAGTGCTGACAGGTGTCTCCTTGGAGCCTCTCACACCTGCAGTAGCTGCAGAAACTACAGTGGCTGTGGACTGGGTGGCTGAGGTGCTGGCCTGGGTTCTGCCCACCTTAGCCCAAAGTGAAGGATGGGGGGGTGGGGCAGGTAATAGGTCAAGGGTGGAGAGGAACAGCCTTTTAGGGACACTGGGGCTGGAAGAGGGTGAAGGTTTCGGAGTGGAGGAAGAGGGAATGGTTGTAGGAGGTGTCTGTCTGCTGTGTTTGGGTGCAGGTGCATGGGCTAAATGCTGTTGTGAGGTGGATGGCTGTTGGGTGTCTGAGTGCTTGCATTTGTGTACTTTGGGAGGAGGTGGCACTGACACAGTGGGAGAGGACACAGGGGACGTGTGCATGGATGTGGGGGTGGTGACTGCCAGTGAGGGGCTTGTAATGATAGGCATGATGGTGATGGAGTTAGTGGATGAGGATGTAGTGCATGCAGGTGTGAGTGGAGACACTGCTGGGAGCGAGGTGGACGAGGAGGAGGAGGGGGACACAGTGCAGGCAGCGGATGTTGGTATGTCTGCATCTGGATGGTGCTTGTGGGAGTGCCTGTGGGAGGAAGTGTGGTGCTTGTGTATGCCTGAGCCACTTCTGTGTGTTGATTTGGGTGCATGCTGGTCTGGAGGTGTGCTTGGGATAGGCTAGGGGTTGAGGGGACTGGGACTGGGTGGTAGAGGAAGTTGGAGGTGGGAGGCTAGAGACAGGGACAATGGCTGCCATCTGTGAGTTGGCCAGAGACTGAAATGATCTCTGTTGGGCCACCACGCCAGAGGGAATGCCCTCCAGGAATGTATTTGTTTGTTGCAAATGCCCTGCCAGCCCCTGGTTGGTATTCAGTATGGTTGACCACTCAACAGTGATGGATCTCAGGAGGTCAAAAGCCTCCTCACTGAGGGCAGCAGGGCTGACTGGGGCAGGGCCTGAGGTGCCTGGGGTGAAGGAGATGCCCACTCTCCTGGTTGAGCAGGCACGATAACCACGCTGAGGGGCTGCTGGGAGGGTGGTGGTTGTACAGGGGTGGCGGCTGTACCTGTAGTTGGGGTGGGCACAGAGGTGTCCTCCACCACCAGGGAGCTTCCATCGGAGGAGGTGTTGCTGTCCGAACTATCCCCTCCATTCTCTGCCATGGTGCTTCCCTCGCCCTCTGTCCCACTGGTGCCCTCACCGTTGGTGTATTTGGCCTTAAGGGCCATGTGGGATGCAGCTCCCTCCGTCGACGGTGCCTCCGCTCCTCCGCCAGATGATGCTAATGCACACAAGGACAGGGTGACAAAACAAACGGTGGGGGGAGAGACAGAGGATACACTTGGTCAATGCCAGCAACAACACCACCGTTGGCATAAACAACACACAGGGAACAGCCCTATGCACTAGGCCATGCACTACCAGTTACAATGCTAGTCACCAGGCCATGGGGTACAATGCCTAATGTCAATAGCAGCAGACCTGAAACCCACAGGACCCTGCCCAGTAGTAGATGCCCACTAACATTTTTGGGGTTGGAGTGCATCGGAGCCTGCCCATCATGAAACCTACCCTGCCATATTCGTCCTGGCCTAGGTGCACCCACAGACCCACATCCCCCACCCAGACAACACCTCAACACGTGCAATTTCATGATTCTGAAACTGCCATCAAGCACCCATCCAACTCAGGATAGGCCACCGCCAGGATGCGGAACATCAGGGGGTCAGGGTACGACGGGTACCCCTTACTCGTTGGGAGGCCACCCTCAGCTGGGCCTCCGCCGTCTTCCTTGCCCAGCGGCGCAGGTCCTCCTACCGTTTGCGACAGTGGATGCTCTGCTTGTCAAAGACCCCCAGGTTCCGCACCTCCTTGGCGATGGCACACCAAGTACCCTTTTTCTGATGGGTTCTGACCTGCAGAAAAAGATACATAAGAAAAGGTATTAGTCATACTGTCCGGCCTGTTACACTCATGGCCCACCATATCCCTCCCATCCCCTTACGCACAGACATTGCCCACAATACATGCAGCACTCTGTCCAGGACCCCTCAGCCACCCCTCCTACACAAGGCTTACACACACAGCACTCCATACATTCATGCCCCATGCATCATGCTCACAGTGTACTCACCTGTTGGCCTGGGGGACCCCCATTTCAGGGGGGAACAGGCCATAGCACCTAACTGCGTCACAGCAGACATAGGCACATCAATGGACCTACACGTTCACATACTGTTTCTGTAAAAAAATGCAAGGCATTCTACTCTGAGGATATCTTTGAATATGACCATCTGCTCACCGTTTTTTACCCTAGAGTTCAACCGCTGAGGATATATAGGAGATGGAGACATACCCCCGTGTACAGACCCCTGGTGGACCTGGCGACAATGGAGGACAGGCACATTATCCTAAAATACAGACCTGATAGGGCCACAATCCAAGAGCTGTGTGCCCAATTGGACCAGACCTGATCTCAGCTATCTGCCACCCCACTGGTATCCCCCCTCTTGTGCAGGTCCAGTCAGTGCTCCATTTCTTCGCAAGTGGGTCCTTCCAAGAGACAGTGGCCCTGGCAGCAGGGATGTCACAGCCCATGTTCTCAAATGTGCTGACCAGAGTGGTGTCAGCCCTGATGAAACACATGTGCAGCTTCATCGTATTCCCCCAGATAGAGGATTTGGCCACAGTGAAGGCTGACTTCTATGCTCTGGGACATATCCCCAACATCATTGGTGCTATTGATGGTACACATATTGCCTGTGTCCCTCCCGGAGAAATGAACAGGTGTTCAGAAATCAAAAGAGCTTTCACTCTCTGAATGTGCAGATAGTGTGCCTTGTGAACCAGTACATCTCCCATGTTAATGCAAAGTATCCTGGGTCTGTGCATGATGCCTTTATCTTGAGGAATAGCAGCATTCCATATGTGATGTCTCAACTCCAGAGGCACATGGTGTGGCTAATAGGTGAGTCCATGGTCCTCACCCAGTGTCTTTTGGTATATGGGTGTGGGTTTGGCCCTAAGGGTGATGGTCTGGCTAACAGGTATCCCTCGATATTTACAGGTGACTCTGGTTACCCCAGCCTCTCATGGCTACTTACCCCAGTGAGGAATGCCAGGACAAGGGCAGAGGAATTTTACAATGAGGCACATAGGTGAACAAAGAGGATCACTGAGCGCACCTTTGGCCTACTGAAGGCCAGATACCGGTGCCTCCATCTGACAAGTGGACCCCTGTGCTACTCACCCAAGAAGGTCTGCCAGATCATGGTTGCATGTTGCACAACCTGGCCTTGAGAAGCCAGGTGCCTTTTCTGCAAGAGGATGAGGCTGGAGCTTGTGGACAGTGACGAAGAGGAGGCAGAGGAAGAAGATGTGGACAACAGAACAAATATAATTCAACAGTACTTCCAGTGACACACAGGTAAGACACTGTCACTTCACCTTCCATTGCAATTTTGTGTTTGACATTGTACATGGCAGCCTGATTTTTCCATTCTATGGCCATTTACTGTACCCTTTGGCATCTCTATTTTCAGATATCTGTTCCCCACTCTGGCTTCTGATGTGTTTACTGCTGCCCACTACAGGTCATACCTATATATACAAAACTGTACAGTTGAATTGCAATGTTTACAGCTTGTTAAACGAATACATATTTCAATCAATTGACAGACTCCATACTTGTATTTGTTCCAAGGGTGTTTATTTATGTGCTAATAAGTGGACGGGGTATTGCAATGGGCTGGGTTACTGATGGAGGAAAGTCCAGGATAGAGTCCAGTCTATTGGTATCACAGGTGCATTGTCGAAGGGGGCATAGGAAGTGGAGCAATGGCAGTTTAAGGTGGACAGGGTGACATAGTGGGACACAAGGGTGACATTCAGGGGAGTCTTATTTCCTGGCGGGGGTCTTGACAATTTTCTCTGGCTTCTGCCTGGATTGCAGGGACCTTTTGCATGGTGATTCTCCTTCTGCAGGGGGAGAGGTGCTAGTGGCCTGTTGTTCCTGTGACGGGGTCTTCTGTCCACCAGCGTTGGCGGAGGTGGAGGTCTGTTCATAGGTGCGGCTAGTGTCAGGGGCCCGTTGGTGTGCCACTCCCTCCTTCATGGTGTTGGCCATGTCTGCCAGCACCCCTACAATGGTGACCAGGGTGGTGTGGATGTCCCTCAGGTCTTCCCTGATCCCCAGGTATTGTCCCTCCTGCAGCCGCTGGGTCTCCCACAACTTGGCGAGTATCTGGCCCATGGTCTACTGGGAATGGTGGTAGGCTCACAAAATGTTGATGAGTGCCTCATGGTTGGTCATCCTGATCCAGGTGTGCAGAGCTGCTGTCATCACTGTGGGCCTCTTCGGGGGGCTGGATGTTGCAGGCACCTCCTCTCCAGCGCCGGTCCGGTGGGTATGTGAAAGCAGTGTTATTGTTACTGTGTGTGACATCTTGTGCATGGGTATGTTTCACCCTATGGTTGTTATTACCAAGGCAGCTTTGGCGTGTGTGAGTTGTGATTTGGTTGGCTAAGTGATTGTCACTAGTGTGCATGCTGTGGTGATGGGTGTGCATGCAGGGCTGTGAGTGGTGTCCATGCATTGGTGGTGCATGAAGTGCTGGTTAATGTGATGGGTGGGTTGTTATGGTGGGGTATATGTTAGGTGTTGGGGTGATGGGGTGAGGGTATGTGATGGCATGCAGGTAAAGGGAGTGAAATTAGTCAAGATATGACTTACCAGAGTCCAGTCCTCCTGCTACTCCTGCCAGGCCCTCAGGATGCATGATTGCCAAGACTTGCTCCTCCCATTTTGTTAGTTTTGGGGAAGGAGATGGGGGTGCATTGCCAGTCCTCTGTACAGCTATCTGGTGTCTTCCAACCACAGAATGCACCTTCCCCTGTAGGTCGTTCCACCTCTTCCTGATGTCATCCCTTGTTCTGGGGTGCTGTCCCACGGCGTTAACCCTGTCCACGACTCTCCGCCATAGCTCCATCTTCCTAGCAATGGACGTCTGCTGCACCTGTGATCCAAATAGCTGTGGCTCTACCCAGATGATTTCCTCCACCATGACCCTTAGTTCCTCCTCTGGGAACCTGGGGTGTCTTTGTGGTGCCATGGGTGTAGTGTGAGTGGTGTGTGTGAGGGTGTGTGGGGTGATGTGTTGGGGTGTGTGCTGTGAGGTGCGTGGATGGTGTATGGGTGATGATGTTCTATGGCTCTGGTTCTCTGGGTGCTCCTGGCATGTCTCTTTCTCAGTTGTAAATTGTTTATAGTGGTAAGGGGTTGTGGGTAATGTGGGTGTGTGTTTTATAGTGGTTTGTGGGTGTGGGTGTGTATGTGTGTCAAGTGTGTGTGGTTTGAATTATCCAATGTGGTGTTGTTTTGTATGTGTGTGTGTATTTTGAGAGCGGTGATTCGTGGGTCATAATGCTGTGGGCATATTTCTGTTGGTGTAATGGTGTGGGTTTTGGTACCACCAGTTTATCACTGACCTTTGGGCTGGTGGACGTGTGTGTGTGTCTGTATATTGGCGGATTTCTATGTGAGTCATAATACGCATAGCGGTATACCACTACGGTTGTGGTATGTTGGCGGCAGTCAGCATGATGGTAAGCGGCACTTACCGCCAATGTCATAATGAGGGCCTATGTGTCAATTTTAGAAGAGCTTGTAGAGTGGTAAAATCTGAACAACTCGGTCCCAGTCAATCAGACAGGGATTCAACGAGGGTTTGGAACAACCACAAGCATTCTAGATTTTGCCCTAATAGCTGACAAGTGCAAGTGCTCACAGAAAAAAGCTGCTTTGTAGATTTTAAAGCAGCAATTGACAGCGTAGACTTGGGGGTTGTGGAGGAAACTAAGGGAGTGGGGTGTTCCAGCTTGCATACTCTGTGCCATCAAACAACTGTACACGCACATCTGGCTCCAAGTCAAATTGGTGGATGCTTTAATGCAATCAAGGTAAATTCCAATGGAAAAAGGTTCAAACCAAGGCTGTGTTTTGGCCCCGCTTCTGTTTCATTTGTTCATGGCAAATTAGTCCTCAAGATTAGACTAGTTAAACTCCTACACACCATGGCTGGACACTTTAAAAGTGTGACATCTTTCCTATGTGGATGATTACTCTGCCTATTACTATTACTCAGCCTAACAAGAGTCGGGCTTCAAAGATCACTCTCCAAAATATAAAAATATATATCATTATAAATAAACTTGAAATTAATACAAGAAAAACCAAGCCAATGATTATTAGGATACACTTGGACTGCCAGCTCAAGCCACACGTATCTAGGTGTGTATATGGACAGTGGGTCAAGCTGCAAAGCACACAAACATTGCATCACGAAGGAAAGGAAATGTCACGATCTATGCATTTTTTACACTGGCTAAGAAACTAGATGGTCCCCCTCTTTAAGGCATTACTGGTTGTTATAGAGGCAAAATTAAAACTAGCGCTAGCCAACACAAGTGTGGTCATGCATGGGACAGATGCTTCTCTCCTGGACAATCGACAAGTTAAAGTATTCAAGCTGGTATTTAGGCTTCCAGGGAATGCCTCTGCATCAAAAGCCCTCTTGGAATTAAGTGTTATGCAACAAGCTTTAGGGAGAAGCTACTCCTCTATAAAAACCTGGCATAAAATCAAGTCAAGTCAGGATGCTTATTAAATAACTCATATGGCTGGCTTTGAAAAGAAGCAAAAACAACAAGTGATGGACGGAATGCTGAACATTGTCAAACACTTACCCCCAGTCATAGATCTGGGTTTAATCCATCGTTTTTTGCTCACCATGCCACCCCAGTTTGGACCCAGCCATATGCAAATCGGTCTTGACCCTGTTCCTCATGGGAACAGTCCAGACCGAACTGCCAAGCCAGGTCCTCACTGGACCGGAAACAAGCATTCTGGGACCGGTTTCGGGGTTTCACCCCTCATCAGCCAGGCTAGCTTGAATCCAGTGGCATGGGACCCACGTCTGGGCATACCCTTCCCACTTAGGGCAACAAAGCAAAAACAACAAGTGATGGACGGAATGCTGAACATTGTCAAACACTCACCCCCAGTCATAGATCTGGGTTTAATCCATCGTTTTTTTGCTCACCATGCCACCCCAGTTTGGACCCAGCCATATGCAAATCGGTCTTGACCCTGTTCCTCATGGGAACAGTCCAGACCGAACTGCCAAGAAAAGAGACCTTGAATACATTCACAACAAATACCTCTATTCATCAATCAAGTTAGTAAAGACAATTGACCTCTGAAATAAGGATGCCTTGTCCTGTGTTTTGACAAGTTTTAAACAAAGCAAGCATTGTGCTACTTTGTAAATATGGCACAGTGTTTTTGGCCTTGTTGGGCCACATTTGTATAAACAAAAATGACACAAATGTGGCGCACGGAGGCGCTAGGGGCTCTTAAATATGCCCCTTAATTTGTATATGCTTATCTCTACAAAAAGGATGAGTAGCATTACTCAAAAGGAGTTTGAACACCAGGGGCATCCAATCATGTGAGGTGGCATAATAAGAGGAATCAATCCAGCAGGCACTCAGCTGAATTGGAAAATTATGAAATATTTTTATATTTGTAACTGGTAGTAATATTGTTACTTTTTCTTTGTAAAGCTAAACAATAGAGATTTTTATACCGTTGTATCTTTACTTAAAGAAGGTACACATTTATAATACTGTCAAAGCTTGTTACCCCCACCCAAGGTATAATAAGGCTCAATCCTAGCCATGGCCTTGGTCAGTCTGAACATTGAACCTTTGTGCATGCTCATCAAGGGAACCAAATTATTTTACCCCCAACTTGTTGATGATATGCAACTCTACCTTAAAGTTTTTTTCTTGGCTGACCACTTCAGACTGGATTTTGCTCTTGAGAATTTCTACACACTGCATCAACATTTTCAACAACATCAGTTGAAGAATGGATTTGCTCTTCCAATATGCTTAACTGCAACTGTACCCTCTCAGAGAATTCTGAATCCTTAGCTGCCATCTTAGACAGTAGCCTCAACTTACTTATCCACATTAACACCTTGGTTAGACATGCATAATAACAACTCAAAAGCATTATTGGAATGGCCCCTTTTCTTCCTACGGACATCATAATTGTTATTCATGCAATGGTCTTATCCCGGGTGTATCAAACAAAAGCCATCATTACTGTCAACCCCAAACCCTACCTAACTCTAGCCAAAGTCTTCTATTATGTCACAACTTGTGTGGCCTCTGGAGTGAGCAGTTCAGTTTCCTAAATAAATCAAAATAAAGACAAGATAATTCCTAAACGCCAAGCTGAACAACAACAAATTAGAAAGTAAGTCAAACATAACAAAATAAAAAAAGATTAAAACCAAGTTATAGTTTAAAATCTACCTAAAGTAAATGAATGTTCAAAGAAAGGATATTTAATTATTAAATATGTATTACTAACAGTCTTAATTTTTACAGAAGCAACTATGAAACAAAGTTACAAATATATTTGACAAAAATGATAAAAATCAACAAATATTTCAGAAAAATACTACAACTGTCAGTATTAATATGCAAAATAAATACATTTAAGTGACTATATGGGACACACATGTTATTTTAATTTAATAATTACTATACTACTCTAAAACTCACAAATAATATGTTAGAAAAAGTTACATAAATAAAATCTCAGAATGGAAAATTGTTCTTAAAATGTGTTATGTATGCACAACAACAAAATTACAAGAGAAAACACACTGGAAATACTATACTAATTCATTTGGATGGAAGTCAGCTTCACAGAATGACATTTTTGAAAGAGGACAATCACTCCCTAAGGTGAAGAAAGAAATGTACTGCAAGGCCTCAGAGTGTAGTGGGACCCTCTTGGACTCATGCTGGTTCTCTATTTTAGCTTCCTTTTATCTTATACATTTTATATGTTTTAGCTGACATCTCTTTAGCAGTGACATTTCACACACTTAAACCTGCACAATTTATTCTAAGAATACATTGTGCATATCAGTTGTTTTAGTTAGCCTTTCATTGCATATAATCAGGACATTCCGTCCAGGTTTAGGAACACAGTGCAATATATTGTAGTACTTTCATTGCCTGTTCAGAGACAGCTTCTAACATATAGATACATCATTGCATTTGATCTGTGCCTCTAACACAGTGTCACTTTGATTATATAAACAATGCACTGACCAGGAAGGGGTAGAGGGGCACTTCAGCCATCACAGTCCTAAGTCAAATGCTGGATTTGACATACAGCTCTGCTGGCACTGATCTTCCATTTTCCTGAAAAGACTGCCACTCATACTACAGGCTGATTCCTGACTCAGTTCTCCAGGTATGAGGGTTAAAGCTAACATCTTAGATTGGAGATAGCAGAGGGTACACCCAGTATGCTCTCAGTATAAGCTTAAGCTTAGGGTTATCAGGGTTATCTAGAAATTATTTACTATAGTTGGATTGTTCATTCTTTTCACCATGTTCATAATGCTGGTAATTGTGCTAAGTTTTAAGCAGGAATACAATTGGCTCAATAAATGTATTTTAAATGTATCTTGTATTTCTCTTGTGTTTTTGGCTCGGCATGCATGAGCAATACAACAAAAGGGTAAGATCTGTTTCCACAAATTCCTTGGGTGTCAAAGTATCATGTTTAGTTTGACACAATCACCTTCCACCTTGGCTAAGTTAAGGGTTCAGTCTGAGGAGCTTTGTGCCAGGGCTATTAGAGAGCAGAGGCATGACTTCTGCACTAAATTTAATTAAAAGTTACTGTGTGTCATGTGGCCTTCACAGATGGCGTGTGGCTTGTGAATTTTTCCACACAGTGTTTCTATATAGAACATATAAGGATGTATTGTTGTGCAAACATGTATGCAAAGTGTGCCATAGTTTAAACTCAGAATTAGGCAGTTTATTTACTAATCTCCTAGAACTGGAATAGTGCCATGACACAGAGCAAATAACTAGTACTATAAAATGCAATCTTTATCTCAGATGGTTTCCAGTTGTTTTCATTACTTAAAAATTATTTTACTGCATTACTGTTTTTCTGTACTTCTACAATTCATATCATATGTACTAGATTAGGATTAGCAAAATGTACATTTTACATTTGAGTGTGTTATTCATTCAGATGTAACACCCCTATGGTCTGACTCTGTTTTGAGTAGGCCCTGGGATAATGGGTATAACCATTTTCTCAATGTTAGGTAATGAAGTCACCATTTTCACAAAGTATGTAGAAATGTTGTTATGTCTGCCATACATGTAGATGTCATCCAACTTTATTATTCCAAGAACTGTCAAGTTATCCAATGACATTTCTATCACACCTGGTGTGACATAAAGTCTGGGACTAGTGTCTAATTATCACAATGTCAAGGTCAAAAAAGAGCAAACTCAGACATATAGCCAAAATAGTGTAGTCTGAATTAGCATTCATTTACCTTATATGTTCATAAGGACCTATCTGGGATGAACACCTTAATGTACATAATGTACTTCAGACATTCCTTTACTTATGTCAGAAATTCCAATCTCTGATAAGACTTAAGCCCCGATTTAAGAGGGCGTATCGCCATTCTAACAACACATAAGCATCATTTTCTTACGTTAATGTGCCATTAGAAGGCCAAATACTCTGTGCTAGATTTACATGCATGCATTGGGCCACTTTGTAACCCTTTGTGCTACATTCTGCCTACCCCAGGCATAATGTATGCAAAGGGGGCATTCTCTGTTTTGGGGGGGCTAAAAAATGGGCTAAGGAAATCTAAGAGATTTTTTTGTGTCATTTCTTTCAGCACTGTTAATGCCTGCTGTGAGCACTCATTAAAAGGAGGTTCCCATTGTCATCAAATCACATTATTCGGTTTAAACATATTCACCCATAAAAACATATAAATAAACAACACATAAAAATTCAAACCTCATAACCCCCAATTAATTTCAAAACAATTAAAAGGAAAATTACATGCAAAATTACAATACTCAAATGATTCCATGATAGAAAAAAAGTTTGTATGAGCACTAGCCAAGATTAAAAATTAACACTGTTCCACCACGTTATAGCTCCCTTTAAAAAGGAACTCATCCCTTGCCACACCAACGCATCAGAAGTCATACACAACCACATAAAGGCTGGGCGGTATTGCACAAAACCCCTGTCACTCAAAAGGGGGACTAAATGGCATTGCCTGAAAGGTGCATAAAGCTCACAAAACATAGTAAAATGAATTAGGGCCTATGGGGATACACTGTCACACGGACACAATTTTATAGAGTTCTGGTCAAACTACCCTAGCGGGCAGCACAAATTACTTCTAATTACCCCCAAATAAAATTGCGTAATGAGGGTCCTTTCTTATACATTTTTAACCTCCAGGAGGTAGGTCTTTGGGCCCACCCCTATCATTATCATAATAAAGTCCCTCACTGATTTTGTCCTTAGCTCCACCTCCTCCCTCTTGGCCAATTTTGGAGAAATTCGCCTTCACCCATCATTTGTCCGCGCTAGATAAACCCTCTGGTGCATCAAAAATGTTTAATCGCCCCAATGCACTGGCTAGCTTTCTTACATAGGCCAACCAGGGAATTTCCTTAGCCTGATCGCATAGCAAACAATCCCGCAGGATTTCCCTGTTGAGGGATGCAAATTCATTAGTCCAAATTGAAATCCACAATAAAAGGGGAGCTAATTGAATGGCATCTTCTATAAATTCCAGATCAAGCTCAAGATGCAAGCAAAACCCAGAAATATTTTGGCCCACACCTAATAACCTTCTGCAAAAACTATTTTCCTCAATCTCAGGCCCTATTTTCCGTATAGCCCCAAAGTGGGGCCCCATACTTGAGAACTGGAAGGCATTTATGCCTATATACCTCAACCAAGGGCTTAATATGTTTATTGCCCACCCTGGCAGCAAACTCTAATGCAGCACCTACAGTGTAGTTAAAGAGCCTCCCGCTCTTAGAGATACATGGTTTTCAGGTGCCCTTATCATCAAAATTCACCCCTAGTTAAGGGGCCTATGGGTGCCTTCCATGATTAGCATCAACATTTTGTACGTTAATTCTGCAAAGTGCCAAGCTAACATAAAAAATGATGATGCCAATTCCCTAACAACCACCATGGTGCACAGTATTATACATGTGGCACACACATGGTGGCACTAGGGGGGCTTCCCTAGGTATGGTATTACTTTTCCTAAATATGCCCCTTAGTATATGAGGAATGCCACTTGACCACTAGTCAGGACAGCTCATTACCCAGATGATCTTACAAGATACTATTGTGGACTGCCTTAACTGCAGCAAGTGCACCAAGAAAATGCTACATCTCACTTGATACAGATGACAAGCAAGGTGAATCCAAGAATGGGCTCTGGTGTGGTGTGTATTTTCGTTTTGGAGGGAACACTACCTTCACGCCTCACTGATAATGATAGTTTTTTGCCATCAGCAAGGTATGCAGTGTGTTGCTTTGCCCTAAGAAAGTACAGATTGCAACTTGTAGTTTCCATGCTCTCATGGCATAGTTCATAGAAGCAGGCTTTAGGGAGTTTGATTTAAATGACATTTAACTACTTTATAAATGTTTATTTTATTCTTGTTATTTACAGCAGGTTTAATTGCTTTTATTATGGTATTCTGTGGGGTCACATTAGATTTCCAGAGAAACAGGTTTTCCTTGTTGCAATAAATGCTTTTAGTTTAAAGTGTCCATTCCTCTTTGTATCATTTGTGTGTATGGTATTGTGAAGAGCGAAATATGTTTGTTTTGGATACCGCAAAGCTGTAGATTCCAGAAAAGGGGTTGTTAAGGCTTGCTCCTGATACCACAGTGCTGTAGATTCCAGTATAGGGAGTGTTATTAATCCTGAAGCCATATTTTCTCTTCAATAATGTATTGGGTGGAGTTGTGCTGGGTTAACATAACCTGTATTTTTACATTCAGTGTTGGTGGATTGAACCAAGTTCACATATCGTACACATGGATGAGAATGTAAATCTGATAGAACTATGCCAGAGATTTTGTTTCTTTTTCTTTTTAAAAAGGGGGCAGCCCAATACCCTTGGACTAGGGCAACAATTATCTAGAACAAAAAGGAGTGGTCTCTATGGGGGACGTGTAAGCCTCAACTCCTGTGGCAAACAAACAACACCATTACTTGTCAGGTTTGAAAAAGGATCAAATCAGGATGTATTTAATTCAGAAACAATAACCTTACATTTGTAAAATTATCATAATGTTATATCATGACAAGGTGTTCCAAAAATTATTGCGGAGCAGTGCACAGTTAAAAAGTGTGCAAGCGTTATAAAAAAGCATATATATGAGAGGCTGATAGGGACACATTAGTTATTACACACCTGCCTATGCCAGAGTGTCATATTCCCAAACAAATTAAAAACAGTCCACTAATATTTTTGTTGACGTTTGTAGTGTCTTCCCCAGCTGGGTAACCACCAATGACTAAGCCCCACACAGAGCTATGTATTACACATATTTATTCATCGGCATGTAACTGCTGACTCAACATTCTAAACTTGCAATGACTTCAACAGGCTGTAATAACTACATCACAGATCCACAGAGTCTTTCAGGAGCCAAAAGGGTTCCCTTATTCATAAATCACACAACATTACATCTCCCCATCTGTTAAATAAAGAATGACACTTTGTTACAAATTTATACACAATCCTAGCTATTCAATGAGACTTTGCGGCGCTCTGATTACTTGTTCCTATTGTGTTGTGGAAAACTGGGAATCAGCAAAAGGGGTGTCTATGATCTGCATTAACGATGCAAGAGCATCAGCAGTCTGGGTTTTTCCAACTGTCCTTTCCAAACCAATCAATATTGACATCAGTGTCTGATGATTGGTGAGCCACATGCTGGAACTGTGAGGAACCTCACGTAATAGATTTTCCAGAATGTTCGGCAGTCATCATGTGTCCTTTACTGGTTATGACATAGAATGGTTCAACATTGAATGGAGCATCATACCTGCATTTTTTTGGATGATGGACAACCACTTGATCTCTTCTAGTGAAAGCAATGCCTTTTGCATGTCGCTGCTTGTCGACATGGGTCTGAATTTTCCTTTTGCGATCCACATCTTTGGTACAAGTTTCTCCTTCAATTTTTGGTCTTGTTTTGACCAATTGCTCTCCCCAGCATGAAATTTGCAGGGCATTCACCTGTGGTCAAGTGAGGAGTAGAACGGTAATCTCGCAGGGGGGAAGAATTCAAGACAGTTTTAAGGTTGAGCTTTTCCAATGCAGCACTCTGAACAGCTTTCTTTAATGTACTAATGAAACGTTCAACAAGGTCATTAGCCTGTGGCCAAAGAGGTGTACTCTGCTGATGCTTTACATTAAGAAGATTGAGGATGTCTCTGAATTCTCGACTGTTAAAAGGTGGGCCATTGTCAGATTTTAAAATCGGCCAAATACCCCACCTCGCAAAGATACCACCTAATATCTTGATGACTATCTCATGAGTGATAGGTGAGAGATCGTCAATCAATGGACAACAAGAGTATTCATAAATAATCACCATCAGGTAATGTCCATTGTCAAGAGGACCGAAGAAGTAACCAGCAATTCTTTCCTATTCTTGCTTTGGCAACTCTGACATGCTTAAAGGGTGCTGAGTAGTTTTTGATGACAGGCAGTTGCACAAATAACATGCCTCCAATTCTTATTAAACTATTACATCAAGATGAGGAAACCAAACTAGGTGGAAGATCTTGTTTTGTGGCAATTCAACTATCTGTTGGTACAGACTTTCTGAAATAACAATTCTCAAATCTCTTAGAATAATGCCTTCTTGAGTCATGGACAGTTCATCTTTGGCATTCTTAAACATCTGGTATTCACTATCACTGGTGTTAGAAATGGGGTCTTTGGTTGACAGTCAGGTTACCCCCTGTTCAAGCAAGGACCCTCACTCTAGTCAGGGTAAAAGAGAATCACCCTCAGCTAACCCCTGCTTACCTCCCTGGTAGCCTGGCAGAACAGTAGGCTTAACTTTAGAGTGCTATTTGTACCAACACACACAGTAACTTAATGAAAACACTACAAAATGACACAACACCAGTTTAGAAACATAGGAAATATTTATCTAAACAAAACAAGACCAAAACGACAAAAATCCGACATACACAAGTCAAGTTATGAATTTTTAAAGATTAAACTCAAAAATAGCACTTAGAAACACAAAATGCTTCGATGAGGTGTTAACACGGTGTTGTGACGGAGTTGTTCCCAACAAGCCGACACCAGCAGCACCGGACACGGAGTCGTGTAGAACCACCAGTACAGTGCCTTTGTTGAAGAGTGAAAACAAGCCGTTGTGCAAAGTCGGGGATGGCGGCGTCTGTGTGAAATGTTGAATCCGCGCACTTCGAGCGGCGTAGGTCACGACATGGTGCAGCGACTTCCATGGAGTCGCGTACTTCGGTGGGTCTGCAGTGGCGTCAGGCCTCTGAAGGTCGTCGCGTTCCAGTGAAGATCACAGAGTCGGGTGCAGGCGGCGTCACCGGATTCAGCAGCAACGTCGGTCCGAAGTCGTCCAAAGTCGATTTCCTTGGATTTCCACCAGCTTTCCTTTCATGGGCCCAGGGACTGGATAGGGCACCACTTGTCAGAGCAGGTGTCTCTCTAAAGACTCGAGGTGCTGGCAGAGAGAAGTCTTTGCTGTCCCTGAGACTTCAAACAACAGGAAGCAAGCTCTAAATCAAGCCCTTGGAGATTTCTTCACAAGATGGAAGGCACACATAGTCCAATCTTTGCCCTCTTACTCTGGCAGAAGCAGCAACTGCAGCATAGCTCCACAAAGCACAGTCACAGGCAGGGCAACACTTCTCCTCATGCTCCCCTCTGTTAAAGGAAAAATTGCAATGTTTTCAGAAAATCATTGGACCTATATATTATTATATATATAAAACACTTCTTCCCCATTTGAGTCATTGGGATTTTTCCCAGTTTTGAACACGACTACAGCCCAAACCACTGAACGGAATTACTCTAAATTTGGCAGAAAGCATACTTTTGTGGTGTGGTGTAAATCTGATCAGTACTTTGGATGAATCAGAGTTAAAAAAATATAGATATATAGGGATGCGGCTCCTCCATGGATCCAACTGTCCTAATGTTGATATCTGATTGGCCGCCAACACTTCAAGCAAAAAGTGCTGGCAGCTATCTAGGGCTTTGCTTCAGCCAAGTCCCAAAAAAAAAGTTTGAGAAAAAAGGGCCCAGGGTACGGACACCTTTACCACATAGCTCTGGTGATTGAAAGGGCCCAAAAAAGATTTTTTCATTAAAACTTTGGAAAAATTGTGGATACAGATCTGCAGATTTTTCTGACTTTTTTTCTTTTACTGAAGCCACCAGGTGGGCCAGGTCCTGGTGGCATGCCAAAAATAAGGTGGGGTGCATGCCCCCTCCGAGCTTGATAAAGCCCTGTGGACCATCACCTCCCCTGGGCAAAATGCTTTAGTTAATGTAAAGGGACCCTTTGGACCCCCCTTGCCCGGGGATCACTACCTACCCACGGCCAATACAAACTGGTATGCGGGAGTTTCTGTGCAACCCCCCCAGCCTGGAAACAACCACCTCCCCGTCGCAGAGATTTAGTTGTGTGCACGGGAGACACCCAGTCACTCCTCAGCCCTAGGGACTACCATCACCCAAGGGCAAAGATTTAGTGGCAGGCGGGGGGACCTCCCCAGGGCTAAAATAAAAGAATGAGGAAGGTCTGTTTTGGACCTCCAGCCTAGGAGCCCAACACCACCCCAAAAAATACACTTTGGAGGGGGGCCTGGCGACCCATCTCCACGAGTCATTGGTGTCCACTCCTGTGACATAGCTGTTTGCTTTGGCTTTGTGCGAGCTGACAGTTCCCACCAAGCAAATCAAACAAAGTTTGCTTTCTGGAAGAGGGAGCTGGCAGAAAGCATAGTTTTCATCTGTATTCCTGCATGCATAAAAACATTGCTCCTGCAAGCAGGGAGTTGCTATTTAAGCAGCTCCCTGCTTGTGGGAGCAATGCCGGCTCCGCAGGACATGGGGCCATGACTAGGAAGGCTCCTGTGGTCCTGTCTTCCATGCCATAAAGGGATGGAAGACAGATTGTTCTTTTAATGGTCTCTCCATACCATGACTTCTTAGAGTCAGACTAGCAAGATGTTGGGTGCGAATGTTATGGTTATATTTGGATGGAAAGCAGAGCACAGTTACTTCTGGCCTAATGGTCAAGGACTCGTGCTGTCACTCAGTAGGTTGAAGGCTCAAATCCAAGCATCGCTTGGCAGTGTGTTTGTTTATTTACTAGTGCTTTGACTGTTAAACCTTCCTAGTAATGGAACATTCATGTTTCTTTCCAATCACATGCATGGGTTGACTGTCATAGGTATATCTGGAAGCATCACAGTAAGGTGTCACCTATAGCCTAAAGATTAAGAGCCAGATGTAGGAAAGGTTTAGCGACTCGCAAACGGCAAAAAACACCGTTTGCGAGCCGCTAAACCCCATCTGGTATGTAGAAATGCATTTTGCGAGTCGGAACCGACTCACAAAATGCATTTCCGAGTCGCAAATAGGAAGGGGTGTTCCCTTCCTATTTGCGAGTCGCAGTGGTATGCAATTCCATTTGCGACCACATAAGCGGTCGCAAATGGACTCGCAGTTACCATCCACTTGAAGTGGATGGTAACCCACTCGCAAACGGGAAGGGGTCCCCATGGGACCCAAAAATATTTTTTCAGAGCAGGCAGTGGTCCAAGGGACCACTACCTGCCCTGAAAAAATCCGAAACAAAAGGTTTCGTTTTTTTCCTTTAAGGAAAACGGGCTACACTTTGAAAAAAAAAAACTGTTTTATTTAAATGCAGTCACGGACATGGAGGTCTGCTGTTCCCAGCAGGCCTCTATCCCCGTGAGTGCCCTGAGTCGCTATGGGGTCGCAAATTGCGACCCACCTCATTAATATTAATGAGGTGGGTCTTTGCGACCCCATAGCGACTCGCAGAAGGTGTCTGAGACACCTTTCTGCATCCCAAATTGCGACTTGCAATTTGCGAGTCGCAGGGACTCGCAAAATGCAAGTCGCAATTTGGAAGTTTCCTACATCTGGCCCTAATTTCACTAACCCATACACTGAAAGTTGAGGGTTCTACGGCAGGTGTGTCCATGGTCATTTTCCTTCTTTAATTTCTCTTAAACTTTAAAAGTTTAAAGGTTTAAGGTTCATACTGAAAGGTGATCTCACCCTTTTTAATTGACAAATACATTTGTCTTTTCAATTTGTTCAGAAATATCTCATGCTAAGCATATCATTCATCACAGCCTAAACAACTCTCTATCTCTTTCCCTCTCAAATCTCTTTTTCTCTCTCTCAATCTTTCTCCCACTCAGACCCATACGCATTCACTCACATACCCATTCATGCACTTACACACCCAATCACAGACCCGCTCAGACCATTGTGCACCACCTCACAGACCCGCACAGATAATGACACACCCACTGATAGACCCACCAAGACACTCATGCATCAACACTCACACCCAGACAGACACTTTCAAACCCAGATATACCCTCTCACACCTATTCTCACACCAAGAGAGACAGGCCACGGCCAACTCGCAACACGCACAGCTAAAGGCTAGGTGAGGTGGCCGCAGGGAATGGACACTGGCCTTTGGCCGTGTGTGGCAGTGGTTAGATTAATGTATGGTAATGAAAGTTACTTTACATTAAAAAACTGAGGTTACAGAGACATTACAGTTAGGCTCACATTTCACATGCTTAAAACCAGTGAAATTCAGCAGTTATAGTTACCTCATTTAACTATAACTTGAGACCACGTAATGCACTGCTTATGACCTCACATATTACATCACTTATGAAATGGTCAGTGACATCACTGATGACATCTCAAATGACATCATTGATGACATCACTGATGACATCATCCAGTGAATGTAAGTGGCTGTATGGATGTGTGAGTGGAAGTGGGAGTGGGCTGTACAGTTCAGTGCTCATATGGCGGAGTATATTTGTGACTGTATTAATTAGTGAGTGGGTGAGTCAGTGAGGGTATGTGTGAGTGAGTGGCTGTATCAGTGGGTTTATAGGTAAGTGTGTGGATGTGTGAGTGACTTTATGGGAGAGTGGGTGGGTATGTGAATATCTGGTGTATGAGTATCTGCATGGGTGCTTGATTGGGGGGGTGACTGCTGGTATGGATGAGTGAGTAGGTGTATTAGTGACTGTATACATACGTGACAGGCTGTATTTGTGACTGTATGGGACAGTAAGTTGATGTGTCAGTATCAGTAACTGATTTGTTGTGTTAGTGTCTGCATTGGTGAGTAACTGGGTGTGTCAGTGATTATATGGGTGATTGACTGGGTATGATAGTTGTTGTACAGGTGAGTTACATTGTGTGTAAAAGTCTGTATCAGGGAGTGAGTGGCTGTGTCTGTGATGAAATAGCTGAGTGTGTTGGTGTGTGACTGCTTGTATGGACGAGTGAGTGGGTATATTAGTGGCTGTGTGGGAATGTTATATGGTTATATGGGTGTGTTAGTGGGTGTGTGAGTAGATGTGTAAGTGTATGAATAACTGACTTAGTAATATATGGGTGAGTTAGTTGTGTTAGTGGCTGTGTGAGTGAGTGAGTGCATATGTGACAGTAGTCAGTGGTCATATATGTCCTTAAAAGAGTGTGCTAATAGCTATGTGTGTGGATGTACAATTGTTTGTATCGGGTTATGTGTGGGTGTCTCACACACACATATATATATATACATATATATATATATATATATATATATATATATATATATATATATATATATATATATATATATATATGTTTATAGTAACATAGGACAGCTATATCTCTTCAGTTAATCTTCTTGGCACACACACACTTCACAGTCTGGCTACTGGAATCTGTAAATTGTTATCTTCACTGTTAATAATTGTTGGCGATGGTAAGGATTCAGCAACAGTCACTGAGTTGTCAGAATATGACTTTCTTTCACCAACTTGATTTGAGGATCGAAGATGACTTCCCAGGATGCTAGGCAGTCACTATCTGTTCTTTGATAGACACAACTTGAAAAGGTTTGGTATCATACAGAGCATCAGATTTTCTTTTCAGAATGAGAGGTCTTTTGCATGACACTTCTTGACTGCATACACTTTCATTTTCTGTTTTTGAATCAAGCCCATTGGATGCATCAGATTTTCACTTCTATCTTTTTTCTGTGGTCCATTGAGGTAAATCCTTCCTGAGTTAATCATAATTCATTTTTAACATTCTTGTACTTTTGATACTCACCATCATTGCTGAGGGGTAGAATCTGCTTATTTGACAACTGACGTGGAATTATGTCTTTTATCTTCAGACGGTCACTATCGTGACTAGTGGCAGTGACAATCTGCGCTAATGATATAGCAGCTGGTGTACTGGTGAAACTGATGAAGGCCTCAGCCATTTTGGATGGAGTACAATGACCTTGAACAAGCACTCTCAAAAAGCAGTCAGCAGGATTTTGATTCTTTCCTGGTTGATTCAGAAATGTATAATTGTTCTTGCAATCGTTATCTCCATAATTCAATTCAATTCATGGAGGCACCTCGGCTTTTGGAATGACAACGATGGTCAGCAAGGCTTGATGAACAGTCACAATCATAAAAGGCTTTCCATGTAGGAATACATGGAAATGTTCACAAAGTGCATACTATAGCCAAACTTTCCTTCTCAGGCTGTGAGTAAAAACGCTCAGTTTGAGACAATTGTCTGCTAGCATTAGCCATAATATGTCACCTTGCATTTGAGCGTCCACTATGTTGTGCAAGTATAGTACCCAACCCAAAGGGGCAAGTGTCAACCACAATCTCAGTATGGAGTTTGTGGAGTTTTGTACTGAATTATTCAATTTCTGGTGTGTTTAATTCTCTTCAAACACATTCTTGTGACCATTTCAAAAAAACATTTTTCTTTGTTAATTCTCGTAATGAAACACTGACTGTCACAAAGGGGGTGATTCCAACCCTGGCAGTCGGTGTTAAAGAAGCGGCCAACCCGCCAACAGGCAGGCGGTCCAAAAAATGGAATTCTGACCCTGGCGGGAACCGCCAACACAGCCCGCCACTTTAACACTCCGACCGCCACGGCGGGACAGACAAACAGAGCGGCGGTCACCGCCAACAGGCAGGCGGCAGACAATGTACCGCCCACCCTATCACAACTCACCAATCCGCCACCTTTTCCGGGGCAGGAGCCCCGCCGATAAAAACACGGTGGAAACAGACTACGAACGGGAAAACGCTCACCTATACACACTCCACGAGGAAGGAGGACAGCATGGAACCCGAATTAAACATCCTACCAGCTATTGTCTAACTGCTCATCTACCACGAGTACGAACGCCGGCACAGACGACAACGGTGAGAACTGCACCTACGACACAGGGGAGGGGGGAGGAGGAAAGGTTACAGGCACACACATACGCCATACACCCACCCCCCCACCCCAAATACCCACACCCCAATGCAGAGCAACAAGTCAGAGTGACACCCCCCAAACCTCCCGGAATAATGCAAAGACATAATTAAAATGAATTTTAAATTTATGTACATAATAGCTCTATGGAAGTTATGGGAAATTTGCAATATGAAAGATACAAAATAAAGAATGAACATAGTGAAAAATATATACATAGGCAATAAGTCCTGCACATTTTGTCAAAGTTCCATAGTCCGTGGGCCAATGTGCACAAACACATGGGCAAAGCCCACACAGGAGACCAGATACCATTGGAGAGAACACTGCTGGGGCATCAGATGAGAAAACTACAGGCACCTCAGGGGGAAGGGGTGGCACCTCATCCACATGAGTCCACGACGCCAGATCCACGAGGGGCCTCCATGCCCACTGTACCATCCTGGGGAGTGCAAAGCCACAGTCTCACAAGTCTCTACAGATAGGAGGGTTGCCCACTGTGCCATCCTGGGGAGTGCAAAGCCACAGTCTCACAAGTCTCTACAGTGGGTGGGTTGCCCACTGTGCCATCCTGGGGAGTGCAAAGCCACAGTCTCACAAGTCTCTACAGTGGGTGGGTTGCCCACTGTGCCATACTGGGGAGTGCAAAGCCACAGTCCATCAGATGGATTACCGACTCCACTGGTAATGGAGGAGGCATGGTGCCCAGAGTGCTTCGTGAAGCCCTGCTCGACACAGAACCGGCACTGTCAATGGGCCAGCGGTGCTTGAGACAGCGGTGCCCAGCGGAGCGGTGCTTGACAGGAAGGGCCCAGCGGAGCGGTGCTTGACAGGAAGGGCCCAGCGGAGTGGTGCTTGAGACGGAGGGGCCCAGCGGAGCGGTGCTTGACAGGAAGGGCCCAGAGGAGCGGTGCTTGAGACGGCGGGGCCCAGCGGAGCGGTGCTTGACAGGAAGGGCCCAGCGGAGCGGTGCTTGAGACGGTGGGGACCAGCGGAGCAGTGCTTGACAGGAAGGGCCCAGCGGAGCAGTGCTTGACAGGAAGGGCCCAGCGGAGCGGTGCTTGAGACGGCGGGCCCTGTTCAGCGGTTCTTCTCACGGCGGGGCCCTGTTCAGCAGTTCTTGTCACGGCGGCCCCTGTTCAGCGGTTCTTCTCACAGCGGGGCCCTGTTCAGCGGTTCTTCTCACGGCGGGGCCCTGTTCAGCGGTGCTTCTCACGGCGGGGCCCTGTTCAGCGGTTCTTGTCACGGCGGGGCCCTGTTCAGCGGTGCTTCTCACGGCGGGCCCTGTTCAGCGGTTCTTGTCACGGCGGCCCCTGTTCAGCGGTTCTTCTCACGGCGGGGCCCTGTTCAGCGGTTCTTGTCACGGCAGCCCCTGTTCAGCGGTGCTTCTCACGGCGGGGCCCTGTTCAGCGGTTTTTGTCACGGCGGCCCCTGTTCAGCGGTGCTTCTCACGGCGGGGCCCTGTTCAGCGGTTCTTGTCACGGCGGCCCCTGTTCAGCGGTTCTTCTCACGGTGGGGCCCTGTTCAGCGGTGCCTGTCCTGTGTTTCTAGGGAGCCAGACCTGGCCAATACCTCCCGCTCAGTCGCCATCCGAGGATGTGGTTGTAGGAGAGTCAAGTGTGCTGTCTTTGGGTGCAGGTGCCTGTGACAATGGCTGCCGTCAGTGCTGAGGCCAGAGCGTTGAACGATCGCTGATGGGCAGCCTGACCCGAATGAATGCCCTCCAGGTATGCATTGCTCCGATGCACCTCCCTTTCTACACCCTGGATGGTATTCAAAAGGGTAGACTGCCCAACAATGATGGTCCTCAGGAGGTCAATGACCTCCTCACTGAGGGCAGCAGGGGTAACTGGGGCAGGGCCTGAGGTGCCTGGGGCGAAGGAGATGGCCGGCTTCCTGGCCGAGCGGGCACGGAGCGAAGGCTGAGGGGCTTCTGGGAGGGCGGGGCTGCTGCGATGGGTGGCGGCTGTACCTGTTGTGGCGGTGGGCACGGATGTTGCCGCCACCGCAAGGGAGCTCCCTTCCGAGGACGTGTCGGTGTCGCTGACGTCTCCACGGGTCCCGTTGTGGAGCTCCCCTCGCCCTCCGTCTCACTGGTGTACTCGGAGTCTGTTGCATGGCCCTCCGGGGCCATATGAGATGCAGCTCCCTCGTGCGCCGATGCCACTTCTCATCCGCCTGATGATGCTAATGCACACATGAACAGGAAGACAAAGAAAATGGGGGGGGGAGAAATGAAGACAGGTTGAGTGCATGCATTGGCAACACCGTTGGCGGAGAGGACAGAGACAGAAGCCCCCAGCACTAGGCCGCGCAATCGGGGTACACTACTCAGTTATTGTGACTAGGCCTACAGGTCTATGGACGACAAATGCACACATGGGTGAGGCCGGACCATGGATAGCTGTACTTGGCACCCTACAGAGGTGGGGGGCGGGGGCACAGGGCCATGCCTAACGGAGGGGCCTAGCCTACAGAATGCGCCCTGGCCTAGAGATAGCCCCAGCCGTCCTCCCCCACCCAGACACCTCCACTGCGCGCAAAGATAGCTGAATATGCTGATACTCACCCCCTTGTGTGTGCTGTGATGTCCTCATGCGCCCATCCAAATCGGGGTAGGCCACCGCCAGGATCCGGGACATCAGGGGGGTCAATTGGTGGCTGGCCCCCCTCCTACGTTGGGAGGCCATCCCCAGCAGAGACTCGGCGGTCTTTCTGGTCCTGCAGCGAATGTCCTCCCACCTCTTTCGGCAGTGGGTGCCCCGTCTGTTGTGGACCCCAGGGCCCGGACGTCCTTGGCGATGGCACGCCAAATTTCGATCTTCTGATGGGCGCTGACCTATGTGACATGTACAGGGTGGGAAAGGAAATATCATCACTTTTCTGCCTGGTCAATGTGAGTGGCCCCCCCTCCCCAACCTTGCCATGTGGCACATGATCTCATCTGTCGTGCGTTGCACTCCTCATTCGCTCACCTCCCCACCATCTTACATCCACCCCACTCAACACAGGCATAGCCCATTCAACGTGCACCCTGTGTACTAACCTGTTGGTCTGGAGGACCGTAGAGTAGCGCATACTGGGGGAGGACCCCATCAACAAGTTTCTCCAATTCTTCTGAAGTGAAGGCATGGGCCCTTTCCCCAGTCGCAGCAGCCATTGTATCTCCCAGACCGAGGTCACAGCAGCACTTGCATTATAGGTCCTCTCCTGTGGATGATCAGGTCTCGAGTGATTAATCAGATAGAAAATGGCGGTGCGTACCGCCGCGGTGCGTACCGCGACCGCCGGCGCGTCATTGGCTACTGAAACCCATAGGGTTCAGTGTTAACCAATGCGGCTTAGCACCGCGGTCTTCGACCGCCTACCTCACGGTGTGCCACGCCAGCGCATTGACCTCACATCCCACTTTCACACTTCACAGGTCAGGCAGCCGCCATTTCAAGGGCCCACATGGCATAATTTATACTGCGTCACACAGGCCTAGGCCTTGCATTGCCACTCATACAAGCCTTTCAATGCATAGCAATTCGCTTACTGGGCAAGCTGTGTGAACGAACCTGTGGGTTGCTTGACTCTGTGCTCCATGTTGTCCTTCCTAGGCACCGTCCGCTGGATGAATCCTCCCGTGTACCGACCGCTGGTGGACCTGTCGACAATGGAAGAACGACATATCATACTTAGATACAGGCTTGACAGAGCCACTATACATGAACTGTGTTCCCAGCTGGAGCCAGACCTGATGTCCCCCATCCGCCAACCCACAGGGATTCCCCCTCTGGTGCAGGTTCTGTCAGTACTCCATTTTTTGCCAAGTGGGTCTTTTCAGACAACAGTGGCCATGTCATCAGGGATGTCTCAGCCTATGTTTTCTAAGGTTTTGTCCAGAGTGTTGTCTGCCCTGATGAAATACATGCAGAGCTACATTGTGTTCCCTGAGGTGGGAGATTTGCCTACAGTGAAGGGTGATTTCTATGCCCTTGGACATATCCCCAACATCATTGGTGCCATTGATGGGACCCATGTGGCTTTGGTCCCCCCCAAAGAAAGTGAGCAGGTGTACAGAAACAGAAAAAGTTATCATTCGATGAATGTCCAGGTGGTCTGTTTGGCTGACCAGTACATCTCCCATGTAAATGCCAAGTTCCCTGGGTCAGTGCATGACGCGTATGTCATGCGAAATAGCAGCATCCCTTATGTGATGGAACAGCTACAGAGACACGGTGTAGCTATTAGGTGACTCTAGTTACCCCAACCTGTCGTGGCTACTGACCCCAGTGAGGAATCCCCGGACCAGGGCAGAGGAACGGTACAATGAGGCCCATGGGCGAACTAGGAGGATAATAGAAAGGACCTTCGGGCTCCTGAAGGCCAGGTTTAGGTGCCTGCATATGACAGGTGGATCCCTAATGTACTCACCAAAGAAGATGTGCCATATCATCGTGGCCTGCTGTATGCTTCACAATCTTGCTTTGCGACACAAGGTGCCTTTCCTGCAGGAGGATGGTCCAGATGGTGGTGTTGTAGCAGCTGTGGAGCCTGTGGAGAGTGAAGAGGAGGAAAACGACGGGGACGACACGGACAACAGGGATACAGTCATACAACAGTATTTTCAGTAGCACACAGGTAAGAATCACCCACGCCATTTTACATTTACTTAAGGCCTCCTGCCTCTCTACTGTCTGTGTTTCCCCCCAGTTCCTGTTAACTGATTTGTGACTTTCCCTTCCCTTTTCAGAGCTGTATGACCCACTGTGTGACTTCTGCTTTGTTTGCCCATGGACTAAAGCTTATTGACATTGGTATGTTGTCATCACAATGTAACTGAACAATATTGCACCGTTATGTGTAAGACATTTGTTAAGAATACAAGCAGACTCCTGTTATTTTAAGTGCAATAAGTGATTTATTTCAAGTGCTACATATAGGTACATGATTGTAAAACGGTGATGGATGGGGGTGGAGTAATGTCCATGGCAGAGTCCAGTTCTCAGTCTGACAGGTGCATTGTCCATATGCCTGTGGAAGGATGGAGCAGGGGCAGTTAAAGGTTGGACAGGGTGACAATGTGGGACAGTGGGATGACATCAGGGGGTATCTTATGCTGGCGGGGGTCTTGGCATCCTACTCTGTCTTCTTGTGAGATCTCAGGTTCCGTTTGCGGGGTGGTTCTTCTTCAGCAGGAGGTGGGGTTCTGGTAGCCTGTTGTTGTGTGGGGGCCTCCTGTCCACTAGCGCCGGCGGAGGTCGTAGGCTGTTCCTGGTCTGGGTTAGTGACAGGGGCCCTTTGGGGTGCCACATGGTCCCGCAATGTGGTGACTATCTGGTTAAGGGCCACAACGATGGTCCCCATTGCGGAACCAATGTTCCTCAGTTCCTCTCTGAAACCCATGTACCGTTCCTCCTGCTGTGCCTGGATCTCCTGGAACCTGGCCAGTACCGTCGCCATCGTCTCCTGGGAGTGGTGGTAGGCTCCCATGATGGAGGAGAGGGCCTCTTGGAGAGTGGGTTCCCTGGGCTTGTCCCCCCCCGTCGCACAGCAGCCCTCCCAGTTCCCCTGTGTTCCTGGGCCTCTGTCCCCTGGACGGTGTGCCCACTACCACTGCCCCCAGGTCCCTGTTGTTGTTGGGGTGGTGGGTCAACCTGGGTGCCCTGTAGTGGCGGACACACCGCTGATTGACGTGTCCTGGAGACAGAGGCATGGGCCCGCTGGGTGGGAGCTGTGCTGGTGTTCCCAGAGGGGGTTTGGTCTGCTGTAGCCTGTGGCTGTCTGTGGGGAACCGACTGTCCAGAGGTCCCCGATGGGCCGGGCTGGTCATCTGGGTCCAGGGAGACAGAGCTGCTGTCATTGCTGGGGGCCTCTTCTGGGGGTGGGATGGACATCTCTGTACCCTCCGTGGCGGTGTGGTGGCGTTCGGGTCCTGCAGGGGTATAAGGGTATGGTTATTGCTTCTGTGTGTGGCATTTCGTGTGATGGGTGGGTGTCCGTGTACCCAAGTGCAGGCATTCCTTTGTGGGGGCTTTTGTGAGGGTGGCTTGTGGGGGTGATGTGTGTGTGCAGTGGGCATGCTTTGGGCATGCTTTGGTGATGGGTGTCCATGGTTTGTGGTCGCATGCAGGGCTTGGTGTTGGTATAGGTGGGTTGTGATGGTGAGCCATTTGCAAGGAGTTGTTGTGATGGGGGTGGGGGTGGGGGTGGAGGTATGTGCTGGCATGCTGGTAGGGTGGGGGTGGGAAGAAGTAGTTAAGAATTGACTTACCAGAGTCCATTCCTCCACCTACTCCTGCGAGGCCCTCAGGATGCAGGATGTGCAAGACTTCCTCCTCCCATGCTGTAAATTCTGGAGGAGTAGGTGGGGGTCCGCCGCCAGTCTTCTGCACCGCAATGTTGTGCCTTGATAGCATGGAACGCACCTTCCCCCGTAGGTCGTTCCAACGCTTCCTGATGTCATCCCGATTGCGTGGATGCCTGTCCACTATCCTTTGCCATAGCTCCATCTTCAAATCAATTGTTGTGTGCTGCACCTGTACCCCAAAGAGCTGGGGCTCTACACAAACTATTTCCTCCACCATGACCCTGAGTTCTGCGTCAGAGAACCTGGGGTGTCTTTGGGGTGCCATGGGGTGGTGTGGATGAGGCGAGGGATGTTGTATGTGTTGTAGAGTGTGATGTGTGTGGTGGTGTATGGTGTTTTGTGCGTGGTAATTGTGTGGGTGATGTTGTGATTTGCCTCTGTGTGATGGTCTACTCTAAGCAGTGCTGTCTCTCTCTGTCCTTAATTCGCAATTGTGGTCGTAGGGGTTTGTGGGTGATGTGGGTGTGTGTTTTATATTGTGTTGGGTGTGTGGGAGTGGTGTTTGTATGTGTATCAGGTGTGTGTATTTCAAATTGTCAAATTGTCAAATTGTCCAATGTGGCTGTGTTTTGTAAGGGTGTGTGTATTTTGAGCGCCGCGGTGTGTACCGCCAATGGAATACCGCGGTTGAAAGACCGCCGCGTGGATTCGTGGGTCGGAATGGCATGGGCGTATTTGTGTTGGCGTGACGGTGGAGGTTTGGTCATCGCCATTTTTTCGCTGACCTTTGGTGTGGCGGACTTTTGTGGATGTCGGGTTTTTGGAGGATTTAAAGTAGCGGGTCAGAATGACCGTGGCGGTTTCCCGCGACCGCGGCGGTGTTATGGCGGTCTTCTGACCGGCGGTAAGCGCCTTTTACCGCCGAGGTCAGAATGAAAGTGTTTATTGTGAACAGCAGCTGGCCATTCCAAGAAAAGAACATGCCACTGAAACATCTATTGGAGGTTCAGCATTTGTCAAAGCTTGACATTTTGCAGAATCAGGCATCATACCCCCATCAGAAAAGATATGTCCAAAGAATTTCAGTTTTGTATTATGGAACTTACACTTATTTCTCTGCATTTAATGTTAAACCTGTGTTGTTGAGTAATTGACATACTTGTGTGAGGGCCATATTGTTCTCTTTTGTGTAGCGCTAAAAACCAATATGTCATCACGGTAAATTAATGCATTCACAACAGGTTTCATGGTGTGTCATATGATGTCTGGGATAAATTCTGCAGCCTAAGACACACCAAAACTATGGGGGTCATTACGAGTTTGCCAGTCCCATGAGCACCATGTTAGCGGTCGTACCGCCAACAGGCTGGCAGAGAAGAACACTATATTATGACCATGGTACTATACAGAATATAGCCAAAGCACCGCCGGCACAGCGGTCTGGCCGCCACGGACCACGGTAGCCACATGCATGCCAGCAGGGACCATGTTTCAGCTGGAAAGATTGCAAGGTTGCACACCGCCAAGGTTTCTGCGACGATCACACCACCACGGAAACCCAGGTGGAAACCAACTGCTTAAAAAGAGACACCCACATTCAGGAAGCCAAACTTGTCTGGAGCCGCAATGCAACCAGAACTACACGTGTTTCCCCTGTTCCTGCTCACAGAAACACTTTGAAATCAGCAACGATGACAACAACTGTAAGTACACACACTTACCTGTAACTGTTGTTTATTGACAATTTTTGTACACACACATAACATACATTCGGGAAGGGGGTGCCAGGGCGACACTCACGCGTAACTGCACACTGACACGCTCATTCACAGACAGCAACACACTTGCATATATACAACAAATATGGCAGAGCCTACACACACACGCAAACAAACATCATAAACACACACAGGTACGCACAGAAACACCTCACAGGCCCACACTCATACACTACCACACAACACCACAACACGTCCCAAAAACAACACAACTGCACCTTCTCCAATCACTTGGCAGGGACCCACTGGGAACACTGCCCAGGTACACATCACACACACTTCACAGTGTAACGCCAACAGGCAAAACACACATACAAATACACAATCATACTACCTAATGATCAACTGTGTCCACCATCCTTTGCATACAACGATCACACACTCAATGCACACAAAGGCACACAACACACCAACAAACACATCACAACACCAACAACACACAGTACCAACTGAACTAATCCCTTTAACACACAAATGTCCATCACACAACACATACCCTACCACTTTCGGACAAAAAAACTGGACACAACCTCACATACTGCCTAAACAACCCACGTAGCCCAAGCAGAACACACACACACACACACACAAACATACAGGCAAACAACTAATGTCAGCCAGGAAAAACTACATACTAGGGAAAGAAATGCATGACAAAGATGTAACAAGGAAACCAACAACTGCCTGGTATAAGTTATCATTATAGCTATAAAAAACAAAGGCCATAGGCCAGTCCTTCTTAGAAAAGTCACAATGCACACAGTATACATATTTGTGCCCTGAGTTTGACTCCTGACGGTCATGTAACCTCCACAGGTAGGGGCATTTCTGGGGCAGGCAGGCACCTCAGGGGTTATCTTGTGGCGGATGCAGGGGATTTTGGAGGGGGTCCTTTGGAATCTGGCTTGGGAGGTTTGGGCTTGGATTTAGGGTCAGGGGAGGGTTGACTTTTAGGTGGAGGGGTAGACTTCTTGCCAGGAGGAGGGGCATGGGAACGTGCAGGGGGGGCAGAGAAGGTCTTGGAGGTGGAAAGGCTGGGCATGGGGAGGGATAGTGCACGTTTAGGGGTATTACGGGGTGGGAGAGGAGTAGGGAAAAGGAAAAACCCCAAAAGGAAAGCTTTCTTAGACACACATGACAGTCATATCAAAAGGTTTTGGGAGTGGAGGGAGAGGGAGTGGTTGTCTGGGGTGTTGGTGTGGAAGGCATGGGCATGTTTGTGTGAGGTATGCTTTTGGGTGTCTGTTGGGTGGGTGAATGTGGGCATTTATGTGTCTCTGGAGGAGGGGAGTGGAGATGCTGTCAGATGCTGTGGTGGGTGGGTGAGTGTCTGTTGGGATGGTGACTGCAGGTATTTTAAATGTGCTGCATGTATGCGTGCCTGTGTTTGTGGTGTCTGCAGATGTGGTGACTCTGGTGGATGTGTGAGAGTCTGCTGTTGTCCTGTCTCTGGGTAAGATAGGTATAGTGACTGGATCTGTGAATGTTGGTGTGGTATCTGCAGGTGTGTCAGGTACTGTGTCTGTGATGCTAGGGGTGTGAGGGCAGGTTGTGAGTGTTGATGTATGTGCAGGTGTATGTTGCTTGTGTGCATGCCGGTAATATGTGTTGTGGTACTTGTGCCTGTCTGAGCTACTCTTAGATGTTGAGGTGGATGCATGCTTGTCTGTCTGTGAGTTTTGGCTGGGTCAGGGAAGAGGGGTTTTGGAAGAGTGGAGGAGTAAGGGAAGACAAAGGGTGACTGGTTGCCATTACTGTGGAGGCCAGAGCCTGAAAGCATCTCTGTAGGTCAACCAGTGTACTGTGAATGCCTTCCAAGAATGCATTACTCTGTTGGACTTGAGTTGCCAGTCCCTGGATGGCTTTTGCAATGATGGACTGATCCACAGAGATCGACTGCAGGAGGTCAATAGCCTCCTCACTGAGGACAGCAGGGCTGACAGGGGCAGGAGCAGAGGTGCTGTTGTATAGCTATTTTAGCCATATTTTAGACACCATTTTTTAGCTAAATAGGCTTACCGTTGTGCACTTTAACTCATTAATATTGTATTCAGCATTGCTTAGTTTTTTTAGCAATAGCCACATTTGAGGTGTTGTTATATTTTCTCTATCTATTTTTTCTTTCGCCTAGGAAAGCATCTCATTCTTATTACTGCATTCATTTTTCTTTGTGATTTCGTCAAGGCTACAGTCAGATAGGATTGCCCGCAAAAGTGGTAGGCTGTGTCTCTAACATTCCAAGAAACATACATATCCTTACATGGGCACCCTTTCTTAGAGAATAATCTGTTTTATTAAAAAAAAAAAAAAAAAAAATCTTCTTTGTCTCATACATGTTAGAGGGAGATTCCAGCCAGATGACCATGACTGCATGCTGACCGCTGATTGCCTTCGCTACAGCTGATTGCTTAGACTACTGAATCCCTGGCCTACATGGGGATGGTATCTCTTTAAACAACAGGCTTCCTTGCTCAGGTATGTGGGAGGAGGTCTTCCCAGGGGGGAAACCTGAAGGCTGGATTAGGGTTATCATGCTGTGCTCTAACATAGCTTAGGTAGGAAACAACTATATCACTCTTAGTGACAGTATGGTGGGACAGTTTTGGTGTTTCACAGTCCTTGTCACCCTTGTGCATTGAGTGTGTTTTATCATCCTAGTTATTGCAATACATGCCATTTTATCTAAATGCAGTTACTTCAATAAACCCTTATTGAACTATATTCTGCCACTGTTGTCTTTGTCTGTGTGAGACTAATGGAACTGAGAGAAAGGGATGAGATTTGATCAACCACAATTCCCCTGAGGAGTCTCTTTTGTCATGCGCCAGGTTGCCACAATCATCCCTGCTCTTGGACAGAGATGAGGCGCTGCTAGTTAGGCACAAAACCTGTATTAGGCCGACAGGCGTCACATGGGGTGGACTTGTATTTAGCACCCCACATTTCAGGTGATTCTGCCGCCCAAATCCAGTAGCCTCATTAGTACAATGAGAACCTATGCGACAGTGCCTGCAGCAAAGGAGACGTCTACCCTCTTGGGTGAGCGGGTATAGCCAAATGAGTAGGGGGCTACAGGGAGGGTGGTGGTAGTAAGGAAGTGTTGGACACAGCTGGTGCTGGGGTGGTCCAGATGGATATGCCACTGCCATGGAGTGTCCACTGGAGGAGGATTCTGATGATAATGAGGTGGATCCTGTCTCCCCCATGACAGTACCCTGCCCTCCAGGCCACTAAGGCACTCGGTGTCTGTGGTATCATCACTCTGGGTCCTGTGGCAGCAGCTTCCCCACTTGACTGCCCCCCTTCTCCTCCACCTCCTGATGCTGATGCAGAGAAACAGAGAGAGAGAGTCATCACATTCTTAACATACACATACATTTCATCATACATACCAGTAACATTCCATCTCTGTTTTAGAAAGCACCAGGTAGGAACCATTTAGAGCCTACATCATGACACAACTACATACTTCCAACATGTACTACCACAGTGTCACCTACAACATAAGCCAACCATCTGACCACTACATCACTATCCCATCAATTCAGCAGTAGCTCAAAAAGATCATACACAAGATGAATTGGTACATCTAAAGTCTCTTCCTATATGGGTCATCACTGTGTGTCAACAAATCATGCTTAGGAAATGTAGTTTACTGACAACACAGTATAATGCCTCCCCCTACTCCACACTTGCCCAGTCCATCGCCAGTAGTTATGTTCCATGACAGTAAACTCATCTCACTTGACACATAACACAGTATGTTGCTTTGCAAACACATCCCTAACATGTGAATCTGTCCATATCTTCCACACTGTTAAACACCTCAGATGAAGACACAACCTATGGCATACTCAAACAGTGTGCCTCACAAAATGACATAGCATGTCATTGAAACATCAACCTATATACTGAAAATAGATTTATTAAGAGTATCTGGACCCACTTATCTAAGTCATTTACACAAAGACAACAATTGTATGCCCTGCAATAGGGGCCAACTTAGCACACAGGATACAACCATAGACATACACAGAGAGCACACCAACACCTCCAATACAATGGACACCAAAAAATTTGTATGAAGGCCACATACCATTCCACTATACATGCTGATTAGAAACTTCTACATTATGAACATCTAAACACTGACATCACCAACAAGTGTCCTGACATATTCATCTTTTTACCTTAGTGCAGAACAAACAGTTATATAATGAATAATTAACGTGACCATGAATGACACATACACCTAGAGTCAAGGAAATTGAATGACAACATATCCCATAACACCAACATGTGTATATCAGATGAAAGCCTTGCTATCCTACTAGGTCAGGATGAAATGAGCAGATCCATTACTAGAACTATACAAATAGCCTCTGCACAAAGAAGAGGTTCAGCAGAACAACAGGCATAAAGTATATATTGACACATGATGTAGGCACAAAGTAGTTTATGTTGCACCCATATAGGTATAGTACTGCCCTATGTAGCATGGACAATATACATGGGCTAAGGGATCAGCAGCCTAGCCAATTACCTTCTCAACACCATGTATATTTGACTAAAAGGTATCAGAACACATGTCAATGTTATGTCTTGACATATCAATATAAATACCAACATGGTTTTCAAAATGTAGGATGTCCACCCTGATCAATATCCATCTTTCCCAATTCATTAATCTGACATGACAATGGGTACACCTCCTCAAACCTCATAAGGCATGTAGAAAGTTTGAAATAGCTAAATCCTGATTGGGATGGCAGGCTCACATGAAGTTTCCTTCTGTTTCAGTATACAGTAGTGGAGAAGTGTGGCAAGTGGAGAAGTGTGTCACAATGGTTAGAGCGGCAGATCCTGATGCAGAGATCTGGCCGGGGACCAGGGTTCAATTCCCACCTTGGCGGGTCTTGGGCTCAATTCTCTTGGACCAGATAATTCTCGCCTCTGTGCTCAATCTAATTATTCAGTCCAACTCTGGGCAATAGCTTGCTTAATCTCTACAACAGCCCTGACAGCGCTAGGATGCCTGGCTTCATCCTGGGGGTACCCAGGAGTGGGCGCCTCACAGGGAAAAGCCAGGAGGGGTTCCACAGCGGTATGCGTACAGCACCTTGAGACCCTAGCGGGTGAGTAGTGCGCTATACAAGTACGAAGTTTACAGTTTTATACAGGATTGCTTGGCCCTGTTACTCATCTGTCAGACCCAATGTTGCAGCAAGATCCAGTGGAATAGGACTGCTCAGAGACCAAAGTGTTATACAAATGACTATTTGGGCAAATTAACTTGAGAACAGTAGGTGGGAAGGATGACATCTCAGGTCACACAAATGTATGCCTGAGTAGAGTTACACACATGACACAGTCACATGTGCATCTCCACATGCAGTCATACTATTTGGATGACATAGGTGATTACCATGTCCGTATACACGATACAATGGCCACATCTGTGCTTCCATGTTGGTAACTGTAGCACTGTCTCTTTCTATGAGACGCATTATCTGTATCACTTACCACATTGTCACAGCTGAGATACATAGATGTCATACACGTAATTAGCAGAGGCATATAAATGGGTTCTGTCACTACTTACTCCCTTGTGGCTGCTGTGCTGCCCTCAAATGCCCATCCACCCAAGGGTGGGGCAACATCAAAAAGCTGGCCATTGGGGGGTCAAGGTCTGATGGGCATCCCTCCCTCATTGGGAGGACATCCTCAGCTGGGCCTCTGCGGTCTTCCAGGCCCAGCATCCCAGGTCCTCCCACTGCTTCCTACAGTGGGTGCTCTGCCAACTGTGGACCCCCAGGTTCCTCACTTGCATGGTGATGGCACACACCATTTCCTTTTTTTGATGGATGCTGACCTGAATGGATGACACAGACAAAAGGAAAAAGTTATGTCCACATGCACCATACCAACACAAGTGAGCAGAACACCTCAGTAACAGGAAGTAGGCAACCATTCCCATCCTCTCTTTCACACTCATGCACTCTTCAGCATCTGCATGCATCAACACATTCAGTACTTTCCATTTCAGGTACATCATCATACACCAAGCCTTTCACACATTGGTATACCATTGAACTCATCTGCTTCTCTGGTGCACTATATAGCTATCCATCAGGGGTAGGACCTCATCCACAAGCTTTTCCAGCTCTTCAGCAGTTAAGGCTGGGGCCCTATCACCTGCAAGATGTGGCATGATGGCTCCCAGAGGCAGTACACAGCAGCTAAGGTAGTGGAGGTCTTGCTGGCAGCAGTGTCAGGCGTCAAGTGAGCAATCCAATAGAAGATTAGAGTTGTGTAATTTGCTTCATAAACTATGCCCTATGTTGTGCAGTGTATCTGCAAGTACTGCCTTCATACTTACTTGTCTAGTTGTTTATGTGAGCAGTACAAGCTGTGTAACTGAAGAACATGTGGTGATAGCAATGTACACCTATTTTGAGGATCCTATGAATGTTGTCAATGTAGGTAATGTGCAACAATATGTGTACGAGATGTCAAGTTGTTTGTACTAGCAAACAGACACTGCAACAGATGAAAATATATGTGTAGTACATTAGGTACTTGCACAAAGGAGAATGTCATTGGATGCATAGCTATGTGCTGTTCTGTAGATGTCAGAGGTTGTAACCGACCTTGAGAGCAGATATGTGTGACTTATATATGGACATTTACATGATGTGTGCATGCTGCATGCCACTTACTATTTTACATGTTTTCACATAGTCACACTGCCATGATGAGAGAAGAGGAAGGCAACCATCACTGTACTGCCCACTTGTAGACCTCTACAAAATGGAGGAAAGACATACTATCCAGACAGAGTGGCTGAATCGACATACTATCATGGATCTTTGTGATCAGTTGGAGACAGATCTGAAGCCTGCCATTTGCAAAGCCTATAGCATACTTCCCATCGTTCAAATCATGTTGTGCTACAGTTCCTGCCCATTGGGTCCTTTCAGAATACAGTGGCCCTAACAGCAAGGATGTTTGGTTTTGAAGGATGTACTGTGTGCATTGTTGAAACACCTGGACAGCTACCTAGGGCTTCCCCAACATGCAGATTTGGCCTATGTGAAGGCAGAGTTTTATGCTATTAGACACATTTCACATGTGGTTCAAGGCATTGATGGCACCCAGGTGGCCTTGGTTCCCCCCAGTGCCAATGAACAGGTGTATAGGAACAGGAAAAACTACAACTTCAGAAATGTTTAAGTGGTGTGTCTGGCAGACCAGTACATTTCGCAAGCCAGTGCTAAGTATCCAGGATCAGTTTATGAGTTTTTCATCAGGTGTAACAGTAATGTCCCACTGCTGATGACATGACTCCATAACGAAAGGGTCTGGCTGGTTGGCAAGTTACAATTGAAATGTGTGCTTGCAGAATATGTCCCCTGCCATCACAATTGTGCATGTCCTCAATATATGTTTGTGTTGTTCTCTCTATGTCCTTACAGGGGACTCTGGCTATCCAAACCAGCCTTGGTTGTTGACACCAGTGATGTACCCAACCACCCCAGGGGAAGATTCCTACAAAGAGGCCCAAAGTAGGACAATGCATGCAGTGAAGCAGACTTTTGGGCACCTGAAAGTAAGATTTTTGGATATTTCAGGAAGAGCCTTCTTCTACTCACCCAGGTATGTAAAATAGTAGTTGCCTGCTGCATGCTCCACCAAATGAGAGGGAGACAGCAGAACCTGTGGGTAGAAATGCAGATTTGCCAAGTGATAAAGAACCAGAGGAAGATGAAGCAGGAGACTCCAGGGCAGATCTCATCAATCAGTACCTCAACTGACTAAAAGGTATGTGTTGTTTTCTTAATGTTGTGATTCATTTTCATAACCTGAAGTTGATGGGTAGCATGTCACCTCCTATATTGCATCATCTGTGGGGTTGTAGATAGTTTCAATGACTATGAGTGAGTTGTGCATGCAAACAGGTAATTTGTATTCTTTTTAAGGACACAGTGGTCTACAATATCATGTTTTGTTATAGCAGATGCTAAGTCACGCTTTTGGACATGACTTCTTTTATCTCTGTCAATCACTGATTTGCTGAGTTCCTGTTTGGCTCATCAAACTAGGCAAGTGACAGACAGTGTCAGAAGCAAATGGGAATTGCAGGCAGACATGCGAAGTGGACATGGCTGAAATCTGGCACCAATACTCATGAGTATGTGGATGTAACTAACCTTGTTAGAATGTCAGTACACTGGAGTGGTATGTGTGTTCCCGTCCTGTTTACCTATAGGGTACAGGAGGTGGTCAAATGGTGTCATTTGTGTCTCCATATGTGTCTGGCTCATGTGCAAATGTAGGACCATAACCTCTCCCATCACAATGGTTTTTGTTATATGTATTATTACTTGAACTCAGTTGACACTGTGTTCCTACCCTGTGGAGCAATTTGCATGTCACTGTGGACTGACATAGGTGAGTGACAAGCCTACAGGTATGTGGCCAATGTAAGTGAGAGTTCCCTGGACTGAGAACATCAGTACTAATATCTGTCTGTACCATGGAATGTGGATATTTGGAAGCTATGTTATGGGTATGTGAAGAGGTTTACCAGGTGATACAAGGGACCAATCTGTGTGCCTCCTGTCTTGTAGGGAGACTAACATGACCCTAACATCTGTATCTTGTGGTTTAGAATTGTGTGACACCTTAGCAACTATCCTGATGTTACACTCATTTATGTTCTATGTGCTGTTTTCATGTCTGCCAATAAATGTGTGTAGATGTAGCATACAACAGTTTTTGATTCAGTCCATGTTGGAATCCTAATGTGATGAGTCTCCTGCTGACAGAGTCCATAAGTGATGTTCATTACATAGGTTGCTGTTGGAAAATGGGTTACTGGTAAGGGCTGGTAGGTACCTACACCTAGCAACAAGCCACTAGCCTCCACCTAGGTACAGTTAGGTCTCAGTAAATTAATCCCAGCTCAACCCTTGGTAGCTTGGCAACGAGCGTCAAGGCTTAACTTAGGAGACAGTGTGTAAAGCATTCAAATATCACAAAACAGTAATTAAATAAAACACAGGAAACAGTTTAAAAATCCAAAACCAATTTATAAAAATAGTTTATATTTTTATCTTTAAAATGACACAAAAACGAATAAAATTGGTTCAGGGGAACCGGAGATATGAATTTTTAAAGTATTATTATTTTTCTAGCGCTTAGAAACAAAAAGCGCCAATCGGGTCATCTGGTTGCACCAGGACCGGGACAAAGTCAAAGTTTCAGGCCGACCGCGATGGAGCCCTGCTCGGCTACAAGTCGCGGGAGGCCTCGGTTAAAAAGTTACCTTCTGACTTAGTCTTTATTTTGAAGTTTTTCTTCACCGGGACGAACCTGCCAGTTGAATCCGACCTCCTGGAGCCCTTGTCCGGATACGCGATGTGGGTTTCCTCGGTGGTGATTTCTACCTTCGGACTTAGTCGTTTTTTCGAGATGAAAATCCTTCGACCGGGGTAAACCTGGATCTTGATCCGACGTCCGTGGAGCCCTTCTCGGATACGATGGCTGGGAGGTCCCGGTCAACTTTTTACGTTCGGACTTAGTCTCTTTTTCGGATGTTTTTCTTTACCGGGACGAACCACGAAGTCAGACCGGGTCGCGGTTGAGGCAAGCCGGCTAGAATTTCCGCAGCGGGTCGGTCCCTCTCTGGAGCTTTTTTTTTTAAATTTTCAAATCTTTTCCAAACTTCTGGGGCTTCACCCAGATGTTCTTTTAAGGTTCTTTTGGGGTCCACAGCTCACCCCAAGGGTCCAGAAGTTCTGTGATGGTCCTTGGGGGGTGCGGACTTCAACTCCCAGAATGCACCTGGAGCAAACTCCTTTTTGGCCACTGGGCAGTGGTCAACTGGTCTCTTTTTTAGGAGTTGGTGCAGGGGACTCTGGATAGCAATTTTTCACCTGTAGCAAACAGGGAGTCCCTCCTTGAACCAGTTGAAGCCAGGCAAAGTCCTTCTTGTGGTGAAGCCCAAGTGTGCAGCTGGTGCAGTCCTTCTGAGTGCAGGGTCCAGGTGCTGGCCAGGGGTCCAGCAGGGCAGTCCTTCTTCTCCTTAAGTTCCTTCTTCTTGAAAGTTGGCGGGGATCTGAGGTGTGGGGGCAGGTCTGCCAGTTTTATCCTTGCTCCTGGGTGAAAAGCAGGGGGGTCCTGGTCCTCCAATCAGGTACAGGGTCGTCCCCCTGTGATGACCACTTACTGGGAAGTGTGGCAAAAATCCATCCCAAAAGGCAACAGTCTCTAAAAATCCAACATGGCTGAATCTGATTTTTGGAGGTTATATCTGGCTGAGCCCACCCACTGGTGTGGCTAAAAATCATAAACACACCCCTCTCCTGCCCTCTCCTAATCTAATCAAGGGGGCACCTAGTTGTCTGGGGTTGCAGGATGTGGGGGTGTTGCTGGGTGCTCCAGATGTCCTTCTCTGCCTTTGAAGACCAGTTTGGCAGCCCTCCCCCTTCCTGCCTCAACATCTGCTGAGGGGAGATTCTCTCCCCCAAGCACATTCCTTTGTGTGAAGCCAGGCCACTTCACACCTCATCAAGGCCGCCTGGCAGAAGCTGCTGCAGGCTGGCCAATCAGAGCACAGCAGCAAAAACAATGCAGAGCTGAAATTGGCAACTTTTTAGGTAAAGTCTAAACTTTTTACCTGAACAAGTTATATTAAATCCAACAACTGGAAGTTGTGGGATTTATTACAACAATTAATTTGATACCAAATTCTTGGTATGTAACATTTAAGGAGACTTTAAAATTTAAAATAAAGTCTGCCCATTCTAGCCTATGAAGGCCATTTACTACAATGAGGGAAAAACAAATTTGGCTGTTTTTACCTCACCAGGGCTTATAAATCTATTTTTATAAAGTCCCTGCTTATAGTTACATGGCACCCAGCCCTAGGGGCACATAGGGCACACCTTAGGGGTGACTTATATGTAAAAATAAGGTAGTTTAAGACTTTGGAAGTACCTTTAATTCCAAAGTCGAATTTGCATATAACTTTAATTTAAAAGCAGCCAGCAAGGCAGGCTTGCTTTTAAAATGACACTGGGCACCTCAGCAGTGCACCTAGGTGTGCACCACCTATGCTGTGGTCCCTAAACCTACATGCCCTACCATATACTAGGGACTTATAGGTAGGTTAACTTAGCCAATTATAATTAGCCTAATTTGCATATCCATTTTACACAGAGCACTGGCCCTGGGACTGGTAAGCAGTACCCAAGGGCACAGCCAAGAGTCAGTAACCACCAGTACCTATCAAAAAGTGTGGGGGTGATCAGGCAAAAAAAGGAGGACTTTCCTACACTGCCCCCCCCCAGATGAAAGGTGATGGGTACTAACCTACACCCTGGTAGTCCTCATCAGCTAAGTGGAAAAACCTGGAAAGGCCATCTGCATTGGCATGAGCAGTCCCAGGTCTGTGCTCCACTGTGAAGTCCATCCCCTGTAGGGAAATGGACCACCTTAACAGTTTTGGGTTCTCCCCCCTCATCTGCATCAACCACCTGAGAGGTCTGTGGTCAGTTTGTACACGGAAGTGAGTGCCAAACAAGTAAGGCCTCAACTTCTTCAGGGGCCAGACCACAGCAAAGGCCTCCCTCTCAATGGCACTCCATTTTTTCTCTCTGGGGAGTAGTCGCCTGCTGATGAAGGCAACTGGGTGATCATGGCCCTCTTCATTAACTTGTGCTAACACTGCCCCAATCCCTTCCTCTGAAGCATCTGTTTGCACTACAAACTCCTTGCTATAGTCAGGGGCCAGTAACACTGGTGCTGAACACATAGCCTGTTTTAGGGTGTCAAAAGCTTTCTGACACTCTGGGGTCCAAATGACCTTCTTGGGCTGTTTCTTGGAGGTAAGCTCAGTCAGAGGGGCCACTATGGTCCCAAAATTCTGAACAAACCTCCTGTAGTACCCAGTCAGGCCAAGAAAGGCCCTGACCTGAGTCTGGGTTTTTGGAGCCTCCCAATCCAGAATAGTCTGGATCTTGGGCTGGAGAGGTTGTACATGGCCTCCGCCAACAAGGTGGCCCAGGTACACAACAGAGCTTTGCCCTATCTGGCACTTGCTTGCCTTGATAGTCAGGCCTGCTTGAAGCAGGGCCTGAAGCACTTCCTTCAGGTGGACCACGTGGTCCTTCCAGGTGGAACTAAATACAGCTATATCATCCAGATAAGCTGCACTGAAAGATTCCAACCCAGATAGGACTCTGTTCACCAACCGTTGGAAGGTGGCAGGAGCATTTTTCATGCCAAAGGGCATCACCTTGAACTGAAAGTGGCCCTCTGGTGTGGAAAATGCTGACCTCTCCTTAGCTCTTGGACTTAAGGCAATCTGCCAATATCCTGAGGTCAGATCAAATGTGCTCAGGAATTTGGCAGCCCCGAACCTGTCAATGAGCTCATCAGCTCTAGGTATGGGGTGAGCATCAGTCCTAGTGACTGCGTTTAGACCTCTGTAGTCCACACAGAATCTCAATTCTTTCTTCCCACCTTGGGGATTAGCTTTGGGCACCAGTACCACTGGACTGGACCAAGGACTATCAGAGGGCTCAATTACCTTGAGGTCCAACATCTTAGCCACTTCAGCTTTGATGTTGGCCTTGACCTGGTCAGACAGCCTGTACAGCTTGTTCTTGACAGGCAAGCTGTCACCAGTGTCAACATCATGGACACACCAATTGGTGAGTCCTGGGGTCAGGGAGAAGAGACTAGCAAACTGTCCCAAAACTTGCTTACAGTCTTTTTGTTGCTGGTCTGTCAATTTGGGAGAGAGTACCACTCCCTCCACTGACCCATCTTTTGCCTTTGAGGACAGGAGGTCTGGCAGAGGTTCACCCTCCTCCTCCTTCCCTTCATCAGTGACCATTAGCATGGTCATGTCTGCCCTGTCCTGGTGGGGTTTCATCCTGTTTACATGCAGGATCCTGTGAGGATTCCTGGGGGTGCCAAGGTCCACCAAGTAGGTGACCTCACCTTTTTTCTCCAGAATTGGATAGGGCCCAGTCCATTTGGCCTGAAGTGCCCTAGGAGCCATAGGCTCCAAAACCCACACCAGCTGTCCTGGGTGATACTCAGACATGGTAGCCTTTTGATCATGCCAGAGCTTCATGAGCTCCTGGCTGGCCTCCAGGTTTCTGCTTGCCTTCTTCATATACTCGGCCATGCGTGACCGCAGGCCCAGTACATAATCTAGCACATTCTCCTTGGATTCTTTGAGAGGCTTTTCCCAAGACTCTCTCACCAAGCACAATGGGCCTCTTACAGGGTGCCCAAACAGTAACTCAAAGGGGCTGAATCCAACCCCCTTCTGTGGCACCTCTCTGTAGACAAACAGTCGGCAAGGGAGGAGGACATCCCATCTCCTCCTGAGTTTGTCAGACAAACCCATGATCATGCCCTTCAGGGTCTTATTAAATCTTTCCACCAGACCATTGGTCTGTGGGTGGTAGGGGGTGGTGAACTTATAAGTAACACCACACTCATCCCACATGGCTTTCAGATAGGCTGACATAAAGTTTGTGCCCCTATCTGAGACCACCTCCTTTGGGAATCCCACTCTGGTGAACACACCAAGTAGGGCCCTAGCCACTGTGGGAGCAGTGACTGTCCGGAGGGGTATTGCCTCAGGGTACCTGGTGGCATGGTCCACTACCACCACAATGTACCTGTTACCTGAAGCAGTTGGTGGGTCTAGGGGACCAACAATGTCAATCCCCACCCGCTCAAAGGGAGTCCCAACCACTGGCAGTGGTATCAGGGGAGCCTTTGGTTTGCCTCCTGTCTTGCCACTGGCTTGACAGGTGACACAGGAGCTGCAAAACTCCCTGACTTTTTCTGACATTTGGGGCCAATAAAAATGGTTGACCAGCCTGTTCCAGGTCTTGGTCTGTCCCAAATTTCCAGCTAAGGGGATATCATGGCTTAAGGTAAGGAGGAATTCTCTATACTTCTGGGGGACCACTACTCTCCTAGTAGCCCCTGGTTTGAGGGCCCTTGCCTCAGTGTAGAGAACTCCATCCTCCCAGTAAACCTTGTGGGACCCACTGTTATCCCCTTGTTCTTGCCTGGCAGCAGTCTGCCTCAGGCCCTCAAGAGTGGGACACTCTCTTTGTCCCTGGCACAAATCTTCTCTGGTGGGCCCACCTGCCCCTTGCAGCTCTGCCAAATCAGGCATAGTTTGCAGGGGAAGTGTCCCTCCCTCAGAGTTCAGATCCTCCCCCTCAGGGTTGGATTCTTCCTGACCCTCTGTACTTGTTGGGGCTGGCAATCCAGACCCAGTGCCCTTTCTCTTTTTCTTGGAGGCTTGGCCCTTTGTTCCAGGGTCCAAGTGTCCAGCATTTCCCTGTTGTGCCGCCTGCGACCTGGTCACAGCACACACCCATTCAGGGAGGTCCAGCATCTGTGCATGGACCCTTCTCTCCACTTCTGACCATTCAGATGCTTCAAGATCATTTCCCAGCAGACACTCTACTGGGAGGGCAGGAGCTACAGCTACCTTCTTAGGGCCAGTCACACCTCCCCATTCCAGACTCACCATAGCCATGGGATGGAGTTTGGTTCTGCTATCTGCATAAGTCACCTGGTGGAAGACACCAGGTAAGACCTGCCCTGGAGAAACCAGCTTTTCTGTGACCATTGTCACACTGGCTCCTGTATCTCTCAGAGCTTCCACTTCAGTCCCATTGACTTTAGGCCTCTGCCTATACCTCTCCATGATGGGAGGTAAGGTGGCCATAGTTGCAATGTCCATCCCACCCACGGATACTAAGGTGACCTCAGTGTACCCTGATTCCACCCCGGGGCCAACTTCTAGCCCCAACCCTACACTAGCAATCCCCTGGGATTGCCCACCAGTGGGGGGCTTCTTGGAGCAGATAGCATCTCCTCTTTTATGTCCAGGTTGATGACAATCAAAACACTTGCCGGCCTTAGCAAGCTCCTGAAACCTTCCTGCTTTAGCAGGATCATAATTCTTTCCCTGATACCCTTTCCCTTTAAAAGTGAATTGGCTCGGGGCTCCCCCTCCCTGAGAAGTTTTTGGGGACTCTTGTGAGGACTCTTTGGGCTTTTTATCATCTTTCCCCTGGTTCTTCCCCTGAGAAGAACCATGTCCTCCCTTTTTCTGATCACCCCCTGGGGGTTTCTGGTTAACCCTAGTTCTTAACCAGTCATCTGCTGCCTCCCCCAGCTCTCTGGGGTTGGTCAACCTAGAGTCTACTAGATACTGGCGGAGCCTCTCTTGGACACAATTAGTTAGAAGGTGCTCCCTCATAATCAAATTGTACAGCCCCTCAAAGGTACTTACCCTGTTGCCCTGTATCCAGCCCTCCAGTGCCTTTACTGAAATGTCCACAAAGTCCACCCAGGACTGGGTGCTTGTCTTTTGGGTGTCCCTAAACTTGAGCCTATACTGCTCTGGGGTCAGACCAAACTTTTTAGTCAAGCAACTCTTCATACTGGGGTATGAGTCTGCATCCTCCCCACTCATGGTTAGGAGCCTATCCCTCCCAGAGTTGGGAACCAACTCCCAAAGAAGTGAACCCCAGTACTGAGGCTTGACTTTCCTCATCTGGAGGGCCCTCTCAAAGGCCCCCAGCCACTTATCTATGTCATCCCCTTCTACATAGGCAGGAACCACCCCTTTGGGTAATCTGGGGGCAAAACCCCCACCCAGGGACACCTCAGCCTCTTTATCGCTGCCACCATCTCTTTTCTCTTTGCTTGCCCACTTTTTCTTTTCTAGGGCCAGCTTCTCTGCTTCCAAAGCTATGTATGCTAGCTGGGCCTCCAGCTCTCTTTCTCTGATGGATGGGTTCTCTCCTCCTGAAGGGACCCCCTTCCTACCACTAGCTTTGGGTCTGCCCCTAGTGACTGTATCTACTTAGGACCGTTCTTCCTCTTCGTCACTTAGGCTCAGATGCCTTCCCTCCCCTGAGTGGTTAGAGTTAGCATCTTCCCCTTTTTCTTCCTCCTCTGGAGCTTCCTCTGTCTCTACCTCTTGGGCCTCAGCCCATGCTGTCAGGGATTTAATCAGGATTTGCTTCCTGAGATCAGTGGTTGCAGGCAACCCTCTCTCAATACACAACCCCCTAAGCTGGACTACTGTCAGTGTGGGTAGGCTAGCCAGATCAAGCTCCATGGTTCCCTAGTTTTGTGTCAACAAAAACTTTTTGCAAAAATTGGAAACAAGAATTTAGAAAAATTACAAAAATTCAATAATTGAAATTAATCCAAATTAAAAAAAAAAAAAAAAAAAAAAATTAAAAATAATAATTTTTGCACTAAGACAATTTAAAGGATTTTTAATTTGTTTTACTTAAACTGTAACGTGATACTGAACACAAGTACAGGATCCCACCGCTGCCACCAAAAATGTTGGAAAATGGGTTATTGGTAAGGGCAGGTAGGTACCTACACCTAGCAACAAGCCACTAACCTCCACCTAGGTACAGTTAGGTCTCAGTAAATTAATCCCAGCTCAACCCTTGGTAGCTTGGCAACGAGCGTCAAGGCTTAACTTAGGAGACAGTGTGTAAAGAATTCAAATATCACAAAACAGTAATTAAATAAAACACAGGAAACAGTTTAAAAATCCAAAACCAATTTATAAAAATAGTTTATATTTTTATCTTTAAAATGACACAAAAACGAATAAAATTGGTTCAGGGGAACCGGAGATATGAATTTTTAAAGTATTATTATTTTTCTAGCGCTTAGAAACAAAAAGCGCCAATCGGGTCATCTGGTTGCACCAGGACCGGGACAAAGTCAAAGTTTCAGGCCGACTGCGATGGAGCCCTGCTCGGCTACAAGTCGCGGGAGGCCTCGGTTAAAAAGTTACCTTCTGACTTAGTCTTTATTTTGACGTTTTTCTTCACCGGGACGAACCTGCCAGTTGAATCCGACCTCCTGGAGCCCTTGTCCGGATACGCGATGTGGGTTTCCTCGGTGGTGATTTCTACCTTCGGACTTAGTCGTTTTTTCGAGATGAAAATCCTTCGACCGGGGTAAACCTGGATCTTGATCAGACGTCCGTGGAGCCCTTCTCGGATACGATGGCTGGGAGGTCCCGGTTAACTTTTTACGTTCGGACTTAGTCTCTTTTTCGGATGTTTTTCTTTACCGGGACGAACCACGAAGTCAGGCCGGGTCGCGGTTGAGGCAAGCCGGCTAGAATTTCCATGGCGGGTCGGTCCCTCTCTGGAGCTTTTTTTCAAAAATTCTCAAATCTTTTCCAAACTTCTGGGGCTTCACCCAGATGTTGTTTTAAGGTTCTTTTGGGGTCCACAGCTCACCCCAAGGGTCCAGAAGTTCTGTGATGGTCCTTGGGGGGTGCGGACTTCAACTCCCAGAATGCACCTGGCGCAAACTCCTTTTTGGCCACTGGGCAGTGGTCAACTGGTCTCTTTTTTAGGAGTTGGTGCAGGGGACTCTGGATAGCAATTTTTCACCTGTAGCAAACAGGGAGTCCCTCCTTGAACCAGTTGAAGCCAGGCAAAGTCCTTCTTGTGGTGAAGCCCAAGTGTGCAGCTGGTGCAGTCCTTCTGAGTGCAGGGTCTTGGTGCAGGCCAGGGGTCCAGCAGGGCAGTCCTTCTTCTCCTTAAGTTCCTTCTTCTTGAAAGTTGGCGGGGATCTGAGGTGTGGGGGCAGGTCTGCCAGTTTTATCCTTGCTCCTGGGTGAAAAGCAGGGGGGTCCTGGTCCTCCAATCAGGTACAGGGTCGTCCCCCTGTGATGACCACTTCCTGGGAAGTGTGGCAAAAATCCATCCCAAAAGGCAACAGTCTCTAAAAATCCAACATGGCTGAATCTGATTTTTGGAGATTACATCTGGCTGAGCCCACCCACTGGTGTGGCTAAAAATCATAAACAAACCCCTCTCCTGCCCTCTCCTAATCTAATCAAGGGGGCACCTAGTTGTCTGGGGTTGCAGGATGTGGGGGTGTTGCTGGGTGCTCCAGATGTCCTTCTCTGCCTTTGAAGACCAGTTTGGCAGCCCTCCCCCTTCCTGCCTCACCATCTGCTGAGGGGAGATTCTCTCAACCAAGCACATTCCTTTGTGTGAAGCCAGGCCACTTCACACCTCATCAAGGCAGCCTGGCAGAAGCTGCTGCAGGCTGGCCAATCAGAGCACAGCAGCAAAAACAATGCAGAGCTGAAATTGGCAACTTTTTAGGTAAAGTCTAAACTTTTTACCTGAACAAGTTATATTAAATCCAACAACTGGAAGTTGTGGGATTTATTACAACAATTAATTTGATACCAAATTCTTGGTATGTAACATTTAAGGAGACTTTAAAATTTAAAATAAAGTCTGCCCATTCTAGCCTATGAAGGCCATTTACTACAATGAGGGAAAAACGAATTTGGCTGTTATTACCTCACCAGGGCTTATAAATCTATTTTTATAAAGTCCCTGCTTATAGTTACATGGCACCAAGCCCTAGGGGCACATAGGGCACACCTTAGGGGTGACTTGTATGTAAAAATAAGGTAGTTTAAGACTTTGGAAGTACCTTTAATTCCAAAGTCGAATTTGCATATAACTTTAATTTAAAAGCAGCCAGCAAGGCAGGCTTACTTTTAAAATGACACTGGGCACCTCAGCAGTGCACCTAGGTGTGCACCACCTATGCTGTGGTCCCTAAACCTACATGCCCTACCATATACTAGGGACTTATAGGTAGGTTAACTTAGCCAATTATAATTAGCCTAATTTGCATATCCATTTTACACAGAGCACTGGCCCTGGGACTGGTAAGCAGTACCCAGGGCACAGCCAAGAGTCAGTAACCACCAGTACCTATCAAAAAGTGTGGGGGTGATCAGGCAAAAAAAGGAGGACTTTCCTACAGTTGCACAATACAGAGGGACATATTACTAGCAGAGTTACCATGCATAACAGTTGTACATGTTTGATAAATGATGCATACACAGGACCTGTGCTCAAGGATGATTTATTGTGAACAGTAAAACAGTATGACTAGTAACTAAAAAAAAAAAAGCATTAACTGTGAAGGTGTTGGAAGTGGATTATTGGTAAGGGCAGGTAAGTGCCTACACTTAGCAACAGGCCACTATCCTCTACTTAGGTCCAGTTAGGTCTCAATAAATCAAACCCAGCTCAACCCTTGGTAGCTTGGCAACTAGCAACAAGGCTTAACTTAGGAGAAAAGCGTGTAAAGCATTTAGAAATCACAAAACAGTAAGGCCCGTATTTATACTTTTTTTAGCGCCGCATTTGCGCCACTTTTTGACGCAAAACGGCGCAAACCTACGAAATACAATGGCATTTTGCAAGTTTGCGCCGTTTTTGCATCAAAAAACGACGCAAATGCGGCGCAAAAAAAGTATAAATACGGGCCTAAGTATGTAAAACACAAAATGCAATAAAAATCCAACACCAATTCATTACAATAGATTCTGTTTATATCTTTAAAATGACACCAAAATGATTAGAATCAGATAAGGGGAACCAGAGATATGAATTTTTAAGGAATTCATGTTTTTTAGCGCTTAATAACTAGCACTCAAACGGTTAAAAAAGGATACACTGGAGTTCAGGTCACCCATGAGGTAACACTGTCACACTTACTTTCAGAAGTGTTTCTTGATTCAGGAAAGTGGTCCACAGCACCAGCCAAGGGTTCAGAGGCTCTGATTTGCCTCCAAGTTGCTCCTTGGGAGTTGTGACTACAATTCCCAGAATGCACCTGGTCAGAATCCTCATATCGCCACTGAACGCTGGTCAGCCTAGCAATGCTTGCAGGACTAGATGCAGGGGACTTTGAGCAGTTCCTTTGTACCTGTAGCAAACAGAATCCCTTCTTGTAACAGTAGAAGACAGGCAAAGTCCTTTTAGTGGTGAAGCACAAGTGTGCAGCTGGTGCAGTCCTTCAATATTTTGGCGCTATTCCTGCAGAGTATATCAATAGCGTCATGAGAAATGACGCTATTGCCCCTAACATGCGCCATGGTGCGCCGTAGTTTAAATACGGTGCACACATGGTGATGGGATAAGGGGGCTAAGAGGGCACAGGGAAAGTGGCGCTGCACTCAGTACAGCACCACCTTCCATAAATCTGCTCCTTTGTGACCTAAATTCCATACTCCATGTTTAGAATTGTTAGATGAGGTTGGTAATGATTGTACTTCTGATGTTGTCTGATTATTGTTCCCTAGTGAACTGTCTGGCATGATAGATAGCACAAATAAGAGCTGTACAATGCACATTAGTGTCATTGTAGGGACACAGATGTGAGTAAGTAATGGAAATTGACCTGTATCTAGATGTACTGCATGTGCCTCTACTCAGCCATCCAACTTTCCAACCCAGGTGAGTACTTTTCGAACTTAGGAATCTTTTATCTGAGGCCATTATGAATGGGCACGCAAGTATAGATGCTTGGAATGATAGTGTAAGTGAACCATTGCATTGCTGTCATTGCCATACACTGTTCCACAGTAAGACATTCAAGATGGCTTAGATAGGAAGTTACTTTAACATGCATGACATCTAATATTTGGGGCACTATCCAGGTTTTCAAAATGATGGGATATTGCATTCTGGGAGTTGTAGTGCTATTATGAGCCAGTACTTCACATGCCATTCCCAAGGGCTGTGGGGCCACGTGAATTTAGTGAGCATGTGGCTTGCCATAGATGGGTATTCGGTGATTTGAAAAGAGGTGTAGTGGTTAGTGTGTTAATTGGGGTGGGATAAGTTGTTGAGGTGGCATGCAATACCTGACAATTGAGTGACATGAATGTTGTGATGACTCACCCAACTCCACTCCCCCAGGTATTCCTGTCAGGCCCTCAGGATGCAGTATGTCCAAGACCTTCTCCTCCCAAGATGTGAAATTAGGGGGGAGGAGATGGAGGCCCACTACCATTCTTCAGTACGGCCAGCTGGTGCCTGGATGCCATGGAACATACCTTCCCCCTGAGGTTGTTTTACCTCTTCCTGATGTTCTCCCTTATGCGTTGATAGCTGTCTACAGAATTAACTCTGTCGACTATTCTTTGCCACAACTCCACTTTCTTGGCTATTGACGTTTGCTGGACCTGTGCTCCGAACAGGTGTGGTTCTACCCTGACAATTTTGTCCACCATGACCCTCAACTCCTCATTTGTGAAATGTGGGTGTTTTTGTGGGGACATCATAGTGGTGGTAGAGACAGTGAGGTAGTGTGAAAAGGAAGAAAATATGTTAGTGATGAGGTGTGGGTTCTGTGATGTGAGTGGGTGACGGTTGTTGTGTATTGTGTGGGTTGAAAATTTGTTTGTTGTGTATGTTGTGCAAATGTGGGATGAGTGCTGAGTGAAAGTGTATTAGTGCCTATTGTTTCTTTAGCTAGTTCTTTTTATTTTTGCTGGTGTCTGGCTGTGAGTGACGTTCTAGTTGCAAACAATTGTGGGTTGTATAGCGGTGTGTTTAACAGTAGAGTGTGTAGGTATGTCAGGAGTGTAGATGTGTGTCAGGTGTGATGTACTCAAACTATCCAATGTGGTGTTGTGTTTAGTGTGATGGGAGTTGAGACTGCTGCGGTTCACACTGCCAATGTTTTTCCACCATGGAAGAACCGCTGTTGTGATTTGTGGATCATAATCCGATGGGATGATTTTTGTCAGACTGACAGTGCTGGTGGTGGAACCTCCTCTTTTCCATCCTCCAGTGCCCTGGCGGTTTTGGAAATGTGGCTGCTTTTTGGCAGACTTCACAGTGTAATTCTTAATATGGAGGTCAGATAACCGCCAACATGGTGTTTTTTTGATGACCACCACCGTCTCTTGTATCTAAACAAACTAACTTGTGTAGAAAGATTTCAATACATCGTCAGCTTTCTTCAAGTTTTAACTGATGATAACCTTTATTCAAATCAAGTTTGGAAAATACTTTGGCACCATTCAATTGTGTGATCACTTTGTTTGTTTAGCTTGTGACAACACATATGCGTACAGCTTTTTAGGCTCTACTACTGTGAGAGAAAGCCATGGCATTGGACCAGTGGAATGTTCAGTAATGTCAGGCTTATATAATGATTCAACTCCTTTTTCAACAGCTTCTTGTAAATGGAAAGCAACTCATCTACATCTCTGAGCAACAGGACAGACATCCTCTTTATTATGCGGTTTTACTTTTGTATCCTTTAACTCTCCTAACCCATGAAATAATGAAGGGAATTAACTAACTATTTTGAGATGACCTTTCATGATGTAATTCACTGAAATCAGTCCTATGTCAGAAGCTGTTTTGAAACTGAGCAGGCAGGCAATACCTTGAAGCTCTTGGATCGGTCCTTATATAATTGTTTTCTTATGTCTTACTGTCACTATTAACAAATCTTTGCACTTCATGGGTGTTGATGTGGCCCAAGTGTACACTTTCAGCTTTGACCACATAAATCTCGGTAACGGAGACAGTTTATTGTACTTTTCTTCAGGCATTGTATTTAGTGAGGCACCACTACTGATAATAAAAGATACTGGACATCCATTTATTTTCAATGTAATCTTTGGACAGTGTTTGTACGATTTTGCTGCTTTGTCATGTCAACTTTTATTTGACTGACTTTTCTCCTCGCAGGCGACCAGTCCAACATGTACAGATTTTTCTCAGGTAAGCATTGACATGGCACAATCACTTTAATCACTTTCACTAATTATTGAGGCTGAAGAACTGTTTTATGATTATTGAGATGGGATTGACTTCATTTAGTATCCATTTGCCACAACTGATATCATCACTTGGACTTGTGGACATTGGTGGAATGTTGCTTCTGGAATGTTCCAGGTGCTATTTTGGATTTGTGCAATCATGCACCTACTTTTTCCTTCACTTTGCAAATTGTCACAAAATAATTCTCTTTACCCCAGCCTTTGCATATTTGATCAATGACAGGAAAACTTCCTTTGTGGGGAAACGCAAATCTACACCTGAAATACAACTTCATTTTGTATGTAGACAACAATTTGGTCCCCTATATGACAATGGAGGTAAAAACCACCTACCTCCGCAGCGACGACCGCCAAAAGACCATCGCCGCGGCTAACATCTGTCTACCATAATCTGACTCCAGCCAGATTTCTGCCACAAGAAGGGTGGAAATCCAGCTGTGGCCATACTGGCGGATGGCGGTAAGGTGGTGCTGCTACAACCAGCAGTGCCACACCAGTAGACCGCTACCAGCAGTATTATGAAAAATAATACGGCCTGGTGGTGTTCCCCTGCCAGAAGACCACCTGGATACAGGTAAGTCGGGTTTCCAGGAGGGGAGGGGAGGGGGGTGTTATGTGTGTGTGTAGGGGTCTGTCCATGTATGTGTGAGTGTGTGCGTGAATGCGAGTGTGTGTTTAGTGTTGTTTGCCGGTGTGTATAAATGTGTGCGAGTGCCTGTATGAATGTGTGTGAGTGCGTGTATGTATAGAAATGTGAATGCTTGTCTGTGTGTATGTTTTGATGATGTGTGTGCGTGAATGAATGAATGCATGGGTGTATGTATGTGTGGATGTAAGTGTGGATGAGTGTGTGTCTGCGTGTGTTTGTGTATGGAGGGCGTGGATGTAGAGGGGGTGGGGGTGTCTGGGGAGTGGTGGGTGGGGGAGGGGGCCTCCTATCAGTGACAGGGAAAGAATTCCCTGTCACTGATAGTGCCGACTGCCATGGTTTTCGTGGCTTTACGAACACCACAAAAAACATAGTGGTAGGCAGGGTCATGATACCGGCGGCGGCACAATGGTGGCTGCCGGGCTGGAGATTGTTATCTCCAGCCTGGCAGCTGCTACTGCCATGGTGGTTGGAGTGGTGCATTGGCAGATTGCTTTACCCAACCCGCCAATGTCATAATATGGCAGTAAGTACCGCACTGCCACAACCTTAGCTCCGACCGCTGGGTTATAGTGAACCCCTTTTTGTCCTTCAGTCTTTTGTTTCACTATTACTTTTCACACCCATGACTAACTCACTCTGGGCACCTCCTTTCTCCATGTCAACAGCTTGTCTCTCAACAAATTCCTCAGCTCTGGCAGCCATCAACACTTGCTCCAGACTAAGAGTTCCTCTCAGCATTCATCGTCTGATTGAATCGTACAAGAATCGATTGATCACTCTAGACCATATGTTTTTTTTATCATTAAAACTTAATAGTCAACAGTTGGTATAGAATTACACTTGAGATTTAATACGTTCTTATTCTGATAGTTTGTGCCTTCTTGATCTAGTCTTGGCATTTTCTTCATGGCTTCTTTCATACCATCACTAGCAAGACAAACGTGTATCTCCCGAAGGTAAGCTTTTTTAAAAATAAATGTATTCCCCTCCCATCCCCTGTCCCACCCGGCCACCCCCATTGAGTGGCAGCCGCCACTGAGGAGGAGCCAGCTCAAATCCACCACTGCAGGAGCAGATGGAGCAGGAGGAAACATGGCGGCAGGGACAGGTGTTGGTAAATCAAATTGCTTGCTTATTGACAAGTACTGCTATTCACTAGCTACAAGGTTATTTTCGTAATCGGATTCATGAACCCTCTGCATTACAGCTACAGTGGTGGTTCAGTTACTTATGCCCTCTTCTATCTGCAACTCAGCAAAAGCACACATAATGTATTTTAAAAAAAACGAGGGCTTGATGGAAACAGGAAAGAACGGAGGTAAAAAGAAAAGGATGAATGAAAAAAGTGAAAGGAAGGAAGGATGCGTGGGTGAGTGTTGGTATTGGATAAATAGATGGGTGGTTGAAAGGATGATTGAAATAAAGGGTGGATATTGTGGATACGGAATGGATAGATAAAGGATTGTGGGTTTGGGTGGAAGACTGGATTAGAGAATATGAAACTTAAATCATGGTGGCTATGGTGTGAACTGTATATAGGGGAAGAATGAAAGGACAATTAAATAATTGCTTGGGTACAAAAAAATGTAACTCTTCTTTCGTAGATAGATCTGTGACTCCCCTCCATTCTTCTATAGTGAATTATCTACCTACCTGCCTAATCCATCTGCCTTACTCTGCAATAAAGTAGGACAAAGTCCTTTACGTTCCTTACTGTCCAGCCAATCAATTTGTTGGAAGGAATTTGTAACGGTGGGTGATACCAGTGACAAAGTGGGACTAGTAAGTGCCTGATTTGAAATCAATTTTGGTGTAGGGGATACTCTGTGACAAGCATGCCAAATTCAATCTATATAGTCCATTCCTTTCCCTGTGGTGCAGTGCATCGTTCCCCGTATCTATTTATGGCAGACAGGAAAATATCTATATATTTTATACAAGACTTGTGATGTAGATAATTTAATCATCTGCCTCTTTGGAATCAGGGTAGAAACTAAACTAAGTGAAAGGCATTTGGGGAAGTGCAAGGCCACTGGAAATAAAGATAGATAATTGTCAGCTACAGCTGCCCAAGCTGGAGATAGTAGCAACATACTTGAAGTACTGGCTAACATGCCTCCAATAATGTGGCACATCAACTTGTATTCCATAGTGCATAATGTCTTACTCATCATAATGAGAGGTAATTCTTTCTTATTTTTCCACTAAATGTCTCCTATTAGTTACTAGAAAAACCTTGAAAAGAAAAAAAAAAATCACCAGCTTTCTAAACTAGTCTTATTCTGCCTTAATTCATTTCTACCAAAGAGTTAGTACTTTTTATGTGAGGCATGTATAGGTAAACAAATAAAATATTGGCCCTGTGACTCTCATAGTTATAAATGATAATCACATCATATTCCATCATCCTCAGGGGACCAGAAATGTTGTGCTACTGTGCCACTCACTATCATTTCTGGATATAGCTACTCCTGCCTAACAACCACCACCAACTAGGCAGGAGATAGTGGCCTGTTTGGGACATCAGAGGCCTGGGAACATTTGAGCTGAGTACCAGTGCTTGGTGATCCTGGAGGAGGAAGAGGCTGAAACAGTTGCCTTGGACCCAGAACCCAGCAGAAGAACATGCCAGCCCCCAGCCTCCTGGCCATTACATTGCGGTGCCACCACCAACAGTCAGGGTCCCTGACTGCAACTGCTGTTGCACCCTCCCACTCCACCAGGGAATTTCAAAGACACATTCTGCAGCAGTTGAATATTTTGGAAAGCCGGCTCCATAGGATAGAGCAAAGCATCGACCAGCTCTGGACCGATATATATACAGTGCCCTTTTTAAGCCCTTTTTTATTTTACTTCATTTGCATCTCAAATCTTTATTTTGGTGTTTTAATCTTTTAGTTTGATCTGTTGTCTTCCATTGTAGCCTGTTATTTTTAATCTGAGAAAAAAAATGTATGTCATTTACTTAGCCCCTTGCTCTATTGCCCTCTGCAACTATTATTGACCACTAGGGGATGATTGCCCTGGCCTATTTTGCCCCAGAGAGACCCCAGATAGTGTATCCTAAGTGTGATGTCTTCTAGTTTTGAAGTATGGATGACTGAATGTAACCCACCACGTTCTGATTGTTAAAAGGAAAATTACACTATATTGCCAAATTTGGTGATACATCTCCATTCTTCCTAGAATATCCATCACTTTGGTGCCTGTCTGAACCTGTCCGGTAGGTAAGCTGGAGTCTTGAGCTTTGAAAGTTTTGTTGGTGCAGGAGAGGACTAGGAGTCAGGTGGACTTAAGAGCATACACAGAAGACTCAGAGACAGAGCAAGAACAGAAGAGGAGATTCAGGTTTGAGCTAGCAATGCAGCAACCACATACTCAGCAGCATTTCCAAATCAACTCACCTCTCTCCAGTTCACAGGGCTGAGTGAGTACAGAACCTCAGAGTCTTCACCATCATCACGGGGTCTCATTGAAGTCAAATAATTTCTGCTGTCTAGCTGTTGAGGTAGTCCCATCCTGAGGCCTTCCATCTTGCTCCTCCAGATTCAGAGTAACTCTCTCCCAGTCCCAAACTGAGCAGGGTAGACTTGCGAAGTGACAGACTCTTGAAGAACAAATTGAGACACAGAACTTTTATAGGTAAAGTGGCTGGTTGGTTATGAGGAACCAGAAAAAAGGAGTAGACCCTCCAAGTAAATTTCACTACTTTTGAAAGGCCATTCACTTTCAGGAAAAAAATGATCACCCATCAGCCCCAAACATTGCAAATCATCAGAAACAAGTTAACAGTTTTGTTGAACTTTCTCCCTCCATGTCAGCCACCACATACGTCAGTTATCACTCACAAATTCACAATCAGAATCAATCAATATATCACCACTAATTGGGGCAATAGTCACTTATTTACCTCTTACAATCCAAGCACGGTGGTTGGACAAAATACCTCCTCTTTGATGGTATCCAGACACTGGAATTAGACATTGTTACTGGCAGTCTTTTAATCAATCATCTTCTAGGGCAGCACTGCTAGCTGATGTATGGGATAGGCAATTGCATGTGAGGAGGCAGGCAGCACCTCCAATGTCCTGAAGGGTATGTGGGAGCTTCTTTACCTCACATGGGTCCAACTTCAAGTTGGGCTTGTATGTGACTATAAAATCAATGGTGGGGCAGCATAAATCTGACACTACACTAGCATTTTTTTTACAACAAAGAAAGAGAAAAAGAAGCTGATTGAGAAGTAATGAAAAAGTTCTGTGTGGCACTGGCATACTCAATCCTGGAAATAGAGTTCATCCTCAAACTCGGGTAGTTTACCCAGAGGTTGGTCAGCTAACACGCTTGATTCAGACCCATCATCCTCTTCATCCTTCTGTGGTGTTTCAGGAATGGTGTAATCACATATAAAATGCTAGTTCATTTTGATCATGGTCGATCTCTCCACATTTTTAGGAGAGAGACTGGTCCTTCTTACTGCAACAACTGTACCAGCATCACTGAACACATGTTAAGCAGACACGCTGGCTAAAGGACAAGCCTGAAACTTTAGAACCAGCCCGCTGAGCTCTGGCCATCGGAGCATCTTCCTATACTAATACACTAATGGGTTTTGATCCACATACACCTCTTTTGGGTCATCCAAATACTCCTGGAACATCCTCTGAATGGTCATTGGTGCTGCCACCTACTCAACCTCTTTTTCCTTCACCTCTGCAGTGGACTTCAGACCTGCCACTAGAAACCGAGCCAATGCAGAGGTTGGGTCTGATTCTTCTGTTGCTGTTGTCATGGGTTTTCTTGTTGGTGGGGTTGGCAGATGTTAGACAAGACTGCCATCTCCTGAAGTTGAAGGCTGCACCCCAGAACTGCAGACTGGGACTCTTAAGTTCCAGATGTTCTTCTTTCAGTTCTCCTGCTTGCTCATTAATCCACCTTTTCTATTGTGAAACATCCCCTTCCCAAAAAGGAATGAGAGGGGAAATCATTTTTTGTAGCATGGATCAAGTTGGCTGGCACTTTGGATGAGATATTGTCATTTTGCAGCCTTGCGTTACAAATCAAGCGATAGCTAAGGCTAGTAGCGAAGGCATGCGCTTCTGGGTTTTTGTTCGCTCCCCCGAATGCAAACCCTTCCGACACCTTCTTTACAATCTCCTGCAGCAGATGCAATAACGGAATAGCTTGGCTAATTATGCTGTCCTCCTTATTAACTTATTGTGTGAAAACCTCAAAATGAAGCAGCATCTATGTGAGGCATTTGACTAGGCCCCATTTGTCTGCATTCATGGTCACAGCTCTCTCTATTGCATTAGCTCCTTTTACAATGACATAAGCATTGATCTGTTTATACTGCTCAAACAGAAGTTGCAACATATAATAGGTTGAGTTTCAATGTGTTAGCACCTCCTGTATTAGGGCTTTAACTGGTACTCTGTTATGATGCTGAATGATCTACAGCTTTTTCTGTGCTTTAAAAGAATGGCTGGAATGAGTGCAGATGTGTCTGCAGGTGATCAGTATGTTGCTGACTATCTTTTCCTTTGTAAGAACGTCTTGCACAACCAGGTTGATGCACTTCGCCAAACAGAGGACCCTGAAATAGCCACGTCTGCCATGACCTTGACTATGTTGCTGCCATTGCCTGTGGCAACAAATTTAACTCGAAGACCTCTGGGTCGCAGCCATTCAGACACCTTGTTCTTAAATTCCTCCAGGATGGTTACAGCAGTGTGTGACATCTCCATGGTGAACATGGCTAATGTTGCATGCTGCAGAACACTCTTAAAAATGTATTCAGGGACAAAACCTATAGAAAGCTTTTGCTTTACCCCCAGGAAAGACATCTAGTGTGCAGTGATGCACATGAAATCAGTCGTCTGACTGCTGGTCCACGTCTGTCATCAGCTGAATAGAGTGGACAACACCTTGCTGCACAGCTTGTCCAACCAATTTCAGCACATCCTGATGCAGTGCTGGAATAGCAACTCTAGCAAAAAAGGTCTGGCTGAGAACCTTCCATTTCATGCAGAGGGCTGCCACAAACTCTAAGAATCCTACTCCTTCCACAAAAGAAAAAGAGAGGAGATCCAGGGCCAGCTTGCCATTGAAGAAACGTGCCATTGGATGATTGCGGTCATATGGCCCCTCCTGCATAAACATGCCGGTTATTGTAGCCTGGATTTTCTTCTTTTCTGGGGCCACTGATGCAGACGACTTTTCAGATGTAGACGGTGGTACACTCAATGCATGTCTTGGTGCTGCAGTCACCATATGCTGTGGTGTCTCTATCTGACTCTGAGTCTTCCTGTGCCATTGTGAGGTTGCTGAGGAGGACAGGACTGCTTTGCATGAGGATAATGTCACCCTTTTCTTCCTCACCTTCCACTTTGATTGTTCCAGGTGTATTTGAAGTTTCCCACCTCTCCTCACCTTAACCGCAACCATGTTGAGCTATTTGTTTAAGGTGCCGCTCCCACCGAATGGTGTGATGTTTTTTCACGTGGGTTGTCGGGCCTTCAGTACCATAATGTGAAACATGGTTACCTTGAAGAACATTTGTGTGGCAAAAGGAGCAAATGGCAATGTTCTCCTCCTGTTTGCTAATCGTAAAAATCTCCCAAACTGGGGAGCAGTACTTTCTTATTGGGCCACTGCCAATGCCTGAAGAAGACCTGGATGTAGGTGGTCATGGGTGCCTTGGTTTCATCTGGTTGGAGGTGAAGCTGCTGTGGCGTCAGTGGTGATACATCGGTTCCTTGTGACCCGGCGGGGTGGATGAATTGAGTCTGTCAAGATGTGACATGTCAACTTCACAGCGTTTCAATAACACTACAGGACTTCAGTGGCATCACAGCAGTATCAGGCGTATGTTGCAGGCCGCGTTCATTGTGTTTAGTGAGGCCCACTGGGTTGGAACAGACTGTGGCGTTGGTGCTGACGTCTGTGCTGGCATCTCTGAAGTTGTTCCAAGCATAGCTGAAGTCTGAAAACTAGCTAAAAGCTAGTAGATGAAGTCTTTGCTGTCCCTGAGACTTCAGACCAGGAAACAAACTTTATCCAAGCCCTTGGAAAGCATGTTTAGGGGAAGGCAGAGTCCTTCCAGCACAGTCAGAGGCCAGAAAGCAGCAGGGCAACAAGCAGGGCAGCAGTCCTTCTCAGCAAAGCAGTTCAGATGAGTCATTTGGGCAGACAGGCAGTTCCTCTGACAGAGTTCAGGTATTGATCCAGAAGTGCCTGATTTGGTGGGCTCAGAGACACAGTTTAAATACCCAAAAATGTCTTTGAAGTGGGGGAAACTTTAAAGAGTGGTTTTGAAGTGCACAAATTCCCCTTTCAGCCCAGTGCTGCCTGCTAGGATCCCTTCTGGGGTTATCACTTGTTTGGGTGAGGGCAGACCACTGGCCTTTGAAATTGAAGGAGAGAGCCCCTCCACCCTTCCTGCCCAGGGAGACCCATTCAGTATGCAGATAAATGCAGATGTGACTGAGTGTCCTGTGTAGAGAAATGTCAATTTCTAAAATCGTAGTATTAAATCCAACTTTATCAATAAGCAGCATTTTCTATTACCATTCTGTCAAGTCGAAGTGGCAATGAAACTACGCACACAGGCCTTGCGATGGCAGGCCTGAGACATGGTTAAGGGGCTACTTATGTGGGTGGCACAATCAGTGCTGCAGGCCCACTAGTAGCATTTAATTTGCAGGCCCTGGGCACATTCAGTGCACTTTACTAGGGACTGACAAGTAAATTAAAAATGCCAATTGGGTAGGAACCAATGTTACCATGCTTATGGGAGAGAGCACTTGCACTTTAGCATTGGTAAATGGTGGTAAAGCGTGCAGAGTCCTAAAACCAGTGAAAAAAGTGTTAGAAAAATGGAGGGAGGCAGGCAAAATGACCGCATCACAACAGGCAGATCTAGCTCTTTGTTTTTGGTTTTTTACATCTATTATAGGACACACCTGGGGCAGTCAGGGAGAGGTGCATGGATAAATAGAATAGTCCTTTGAATGAAATAACTTTTTGCAACAAGGTGATCTGGGGAAATGCTTTAGTGGATGGATGGAAGGAGGAATGGAATGAATCAGATGGACAGATCAAGGCAAAATGCAGAATTGAATAAAAATTAAAACAATAATAAATAAATAAATATTTAAAATATAAAAAACAAAAATGAAAGAATTAAAAATACAAATACAAATGTAAAAAAATGAAAAATATTAAAAAATTAAAAATAAAATATAAAAATGAAAATTAAAAAGATATTACAAATTAAAATAAAAAAGTAAAAAACAATAAGAAAACTAAAACTAAAATCCAAACATTCAAATAAAAAGTTCATTTAAAAAATGGCATTAAATTAAATTAAAATTAAAGAAAAAATTTAAAACATAAAATAGAAAAAAATAAAAATAGAAACAAATGATCAATAATTAACGATGTCTGTATGTAAGCCTATGCCAACTCAAAGACACACTGGCTGCACAGAGTACACACAACATGACTGGCAGCCAGCCACATGGTCAAACAACATCAAGGAGGAAGGATGGAGAGCAAAGAAAACATGCAAGTTAATAGCAAGGGTCACTGGATGCATGAACAAAATAGCTGCCAGTCAGATACATAGACAAACAACTTCAACAAGGAGCAAGGAGGCATGGCAAACAAAGAGCAAACACAAGCCTATGGCAAAGGGGCACTGGCTGCATGCACAAAATGGCTGCCAGTCACATGGTCAAACAAAAACAACAAGGAGCAAGGAGAAATGTCAAACAAAAAACACAGTCACGCCTATGGCAAGGGACACTAACTGCATGGACAAAATGTCTTCCAGCCACATGGGCAAACAGCAACAACAAGGAGCAAAGAGGAAGGGCAAACAAAGAACACATGCAGGCCTATGGCAAAGGACACTGCCTGGATGGACAGAATGGTTGCCAGCCAACCACGTGGTCAAACAACATCAACAAGGAGCAGGGAGGAAGCATGGAGACCAAAGAACACATACAAGCCTATGGCAAGGAACATTGCCTGTCAGCCACATGGCCAAAAACAACAATATGAAGCCACATTGTCAAAAAACAACAGCAAGGAGGCATGTCAGACAAAGAATACATGCAAGTCTATGGCAAAGGACACTGGCTTCATGGACAAAATGGCTGCCAGCCAGCCACATGGTCAAACTACATCCTCCTATGCCTTCAAATATTATTACCCCACAATATATACACTTTTTGCAATAAATAAATGCACAGAATAGCCAACATGTTGAATGTAAATTAATCCAATGACATTCCTGCCCTAAACAAAGTTTTAAAAACATATACCACTGAAACATTTATTTCATGCACTGATGATGCTTGTACTGGCCTAGGGTGACTGACTTAATGTCCCTTTGAATATCTAGGACACATACCAAAATAATATTGCAAATGAAAATAGGTACGGAGTTGTGCAACAATTGTCCTTTACAAAAGGTGAAAAATCAATGAAATGCTAAATAAATAATAACTAGGCCCATACCTAAACTTCAGGCCACCCCCCAGCACTATACATTTTTAAATCAAATTAAAGTTTAAAGAAATATGGGTGCATGCCCAAGCAAACTAATAACACCCCCCTTTTTAAATGTAGTTTTATAAATTATTAGTGTGAGGATTCATAAAAACAAAGCCCCTCATTTGTTTAGCGTTAGCCTCGCCATGGTGATCTCACCACCACGGAGCTGGTGATGAAGACCGCCGTATTACGAGTTGAGGGGTTTGGCTGAAGCCAAACCTCCACAACTCCGCCCGGCCCGCCGGTCCGTTCACACCACCGTGGCCAGCAGTGTACTCCTCCAATTTGGTGGCAGGCCTCAGGCCGCTGTCCGGATTATGAGGTTGCAAACCGCCAGGCTTTCTGTGGGGGTCACCCCGCCATTAATACCCTGGCGGTCTCGCACCCGGTGACAGGAATCTCCATACCTGTCATCGGCACACACATACACATATACACACATGTCCCCACCCATCCACACACTCACAAACCCCCTTCATGCACGCATGCATTCATAGACACACACATGCAGCACTTGCATACATCTACTCAGACATCCCCACTCACTCGCATGTATCCACTCAGACACCCCCACGCACTTGCATGCATCTACTCAGATACCCCCGTACACTCACACATACACAAACACACTGACTCACATTCATTCACATACACGCATGCATTCACCACCCCCCTCCACAGACACGCACCCAAACACACAGACCCCATCCCCTTTAGGATGCCCACTTACCTTCTGAGTCGAGAAGGACATCTGGGAGGGGATGGGTCCTGGCGGTCTTCACTCTCCACCACCACCATGCAGCAGGACACCGCTGATCCGTATTACAGCTCGTAATACGTCGGTTGGAGTCATGCTGGCGTGGTGGTGACTGTGAGGGAACAGCCTCTGCACCGCCAACCACCAGAACGAATGATGGCTACTTTCCGTCTCAATAATGGTGGAAAGCAGCCACCACTTGTAATATGGCGGATGTCTGGAAGGTTTGGCTTTGGCAGTCAATGGACCTCCAAAGTTGTAATGTGGGCCCCAGTCCTTAAATCAAAAAGAATATCCAGGAGTCAAAGAGAATGATTCTTCCATCTTGAAATCAAAGTGAAAAGTGACCAGGGGATGGACAAAGCACAAGGAGGAGCCTGCTGTGCTTATGGTTTGAATCACTCTTGCACAACGTTGTGTAGTGCAAGAGTGAGGTGAACCACCACCTAAATAGGACTCCTAGTATGTGCCATCTAAATAGAGTGGGTGAGGCATTCAGTGGGATGAGTAGCTTTGCTAGATGTTGCTGTTACATTGGGAAGGGTGTGATTTGTCATCCAAAATTAAGGTCATACCTGTTTGTGTTTAAAATGTGAGTTGTGTTAAGGAGAATGGTGAGACAGAGTGAGGCAATAGTGAAATGTGATTACATATCAAATGTAGTTAATTGTGAAAGACATCTGGTAGCATACTTATGTGAATAGGTTGCCATTGGTGTAGTGATTTAAGCTATGGGTTAAGGGTACTATAGTTCAGAGAGAGTGAATTTGTTAGTGTGACAGTGCTAATTCTTGTACTTACCAGTTTCCACTCAGCCTATGGTTCATGCAATGATATGTTCAATACCTTCTTCTACCAAAGTATGGGGTTGAAGGGCTTAGGAGACCCATCAACAATCGCTAAAGCATTTTGATCTGTCCTAAAAGCAAGGGAATTAACTCTTCCCCACAGGTTGCTTCTCCACTAGCAGATTCCCTCTTGTGAGCATCTGATGTTGGAGTCAGCATTCCCCATTATCCATGAGTCTGGCTCACATTTCCTTTCACTGGCTTATGGTTGTTGTCTGGATCTCAACAACTGGGGCTCAACCCTGATTATTTTATCAAACATAACCATTAACCCATTTTCTGAGAATCTCTGTTGTCTTCTTCCTGTAGTCTTAATCAATATTTTTGAACAAGCACTTCTTCTGGTGCTTTGTGTGGTGAGTGAAAAATATTTTACATGGCTTGTGAACTGTCTTTTGTGATTGGAGATACAGGTATTCGTGACTAGAGTTTGAGCAAGTGTGTGTTGATGAATGCATTTTTCAAGGTCTAAAAAACCATTAATCAAAAAACAAATTAATCAATAAACGAATTGTGACAAACAAAGCCATACTAACTTACTCATCAAACCCGTGGCTCCAGCACAGATGCTATTTCCCACTAGTTTATTGGCTTTCTGTAAACATATTGTTATTGTTATTTATGTCCCAAAGGCTACATGAGACCAACAACTATGACCCATGAAAATTAGTTTCAAGATCGCTTACAATTCAAAGTAGAGCACAGGAAATACAAAAAGGCATGGGTCACCTGAAATGATTGATGGAGGTTGCATGAAGAGGAAAGAACCAACTTGTAAACAAGCAAGCCTAAATGTACCCTTAGTTTCTTGTCATCATACAGCACATATATGGATAACCAAGACATTGGTAGATAACATAGAGCTAAAAAGGACAGATTAAACACAAATGACATGGAACCATTCCTATACAAAATATAGACTCAGAAATATTTCCTAAGACTATACAGGCTAGTTTGTTTACAAAGCAAGGTTTGGGCCTCAGTTGTTTCCTGAAGCAATGACAAACAGTAGGTTTTTGCTCTAAAATCCATCTCTAAATTCAGTTGTGTTCTACAATCTCTGGACTGGAAGTATTCATAAAATTATACATGGGTAGAGTTCATAAAAAAGTTCCCTCATTTCAGTCCACATTTTTGCAGCACTCTCTGTGATCTACTGAAAAACAGATCCCAAAAACTGAAGTATGAGAGCCTTCCATGATGTGGGGTCTCCTGGGGCACTATATAGAGGACTTCCAGTCTTTGCAAGTGGCTGGAATTATAAATGAAAACATTATTGTCTCCATCAAAAACGGACACAAACTGTTTCAGCAACCTTATGCCAGACCCTTCCTTACTAGGTACACAATTTCCTTTGAAATGGCACTGTCATTACTGGAGAATGAAGAAGGTCCTGAGAACAGGAGAATCTGTTCTATGACTGGAAGGAAACCAATATGACTCTATATTGTTTGACATTTCTCCAGTCAGCTTTTGTGGAGCTTTCTCCTGCGTTTGGAGAGCAACAAAGATCTTGTAGACAAAGGAATATATTTTTGCTGCAAAGCTATTCCAAGGACTGGTTTGAGTGGGACATTTTGGTGTGGACCTTACATGCAACTGTAGGGATCCTCTTTGCATCAGAAACCTGAGCACTGTGGTAGGAGCAGTTAGTCCTGAAAATACTTGGATTGTTTCTGAAAATATGTTTATTGTTTTTTAGTAAATTATTTACATTAAACAATGATTTCTGGGGGACCATAAGCATATTCAAAGTGTATGCTAAAAAGGTGTAATATTAGTTGTTTCATTGTAACATTGTTTTCCACTTTGATGAATTTCTTTCTACTGATTCAACTCTGTCATACTTAACAACTTCAGATTCCACAAAAGTTTCTTAGTCCAAAGGTACAATCACTGAACTTTACTCAGCGGCAATCCAATTTTTTCACAAAGGCAAATGACCAATGAGACAATTCATCAAGAACAAGACCCCACATATGAATGATGTATTTCTTATTGTTTTCAATAAAACATTAGATTTTTTGTATACACGTTAGTTATTATATTATATTTTCTTCATGTTTATGGCATTTTCCCCTTTACGTTTTGTTTTTGCAACAAAATTGAAAACTAATTTAAACTTCTTGTGATCTTCTCTTGAGTGTTGATAAAGTATTTGTTGCTCATGAATCAAATGCATTTCTATGTGGAAAGTGTTACTATCAGGGCTGCATTAACTCACAGAAACCTTTTCTCCTTTTAATGGATCATCTCCTTTGAGCTCAGTCACAGATCCCGTCATTCCTTAGTCCTTTCTCCTCCATTTCGAATTTCCAACAATGTGATTCTTATGACTTATGCCATCATACATTATTGCAATACATTTTCATATTAAGATTTCGCTATGATAAGCATTTTAAATACACTTATGATAAATGTAAAGCAAATGACTTGATTGATTGTGAAAGAACATTTTTCTGGTCTAGCACATGAGTTGTATACAGTAGTCCATTTGAAATGTTGAAGATATCAATTGTGATGGTAATGAAGCACATCTGTGAAATGTCTCCTGCAAGAACAATGTCTGTAAAACAGAAGAGCATGGAACTGTTTAATAACATAACTATTTAAAAAGCCTGTTATGTTCTCCAAGAAAATATGCTTCTTGGCATTAGCTGGGCAAAGGCTTTTTTTACCTCCTCGTTCCTCAAGCTGTAGATTATTGGATTCAACACTGGTGAAACAACTGCATATATCACAGACACCACCTTGTCCTTGTCACCGGCAACATTCAGGGCTGGGCGCACATAGGTGTAGATAATGCCTCCATAGAACACAGTAACAACTAGGAGGTGGGAGGTGCAAGTGTGAAAGGCCTTGCTTTTTTTGGCAGCTGAACGAATCTTTACAATGGAGGAAAGGATGTACATGTAGGACATGCAAGTCAAGAGAAAGCAAAACAAGCCAAGAAATATATCTGCCAAAAGAATCATACTGTCAGTAATATATGCGTCAGAGGATGAAACTTTCAGGATTGGTGGGATTTCACAGAAGACGTGATCCAATGTAATTCTACCATAGAAGGACAGCTTTGTGATCAGGCTGGTGTGGGTAGTGGAGTTCACCAAGCCACAAAACCACATGGTGACCACAGTGGTAACACAGAACTTCATACTCATTATGCTGGTATAGCGAAGGGGAAGACAGATGGCTACATACCTATCAAAGGCCATAAGTGTCAGAATGAGAAGCTCAGTGCCAAGGACAGATGACAGAAGAAACAGCTGTGTAATGCAGCCAGAGAAGGAGATGGACTTTGTCTCTGACAGCAGGGTCTCCAGCATCATGGGAATGGTAGAGGAGGTGCAGCAGATGTCCAAGACTGCAAGGTTTCCTAGGAAAAAGTACATTGGTGTACGCAGATGAACATCTGCACCTATGATAGTGATAATCAAAAGGTTGCCCAGCAGGGCCATTAAGTAGATCAGCAGGAACAAGGTAAAAAATGTAGACTGTAGCTGTGGATGAGCAGAGAAGCCCAGCATAATAAACTCAGAGGTATGGGTAAGATTTAGTCCTTCTCCTGACATATGATGAATCATCTGAATCCTGAAATTAATTACATAAGATTTATACTAAGACTAAAATTGAAAATATTGTCAGAAAATAGACTCCTATTTTGTTCCCATAAGACTTTTTGAATGAGAAGTATAAGATTGAAGTAGAACATAAATAGGCAAGGTCAAAAAACTAGAACCACAGTGATGACAGTTTGATCATGTGAAGTGAAGTGTACACTTTGGAGTAAATAGTTTAGTATCTCACATGGCAGGTAAATAAATGCAACATTTGCTCCAAGTATTTAAGTAGTATAAATGTTGCACCCAGCTCTTGGTCAACTAATGATCAACTATGTTCTGTCACAATGCATTAAATATTCTGGTCAGTGGACATATGTCATTTTGCAGTGCTTTTGAGTAACATATGTACATCACTCTAATTCCACTTTTTAATATAAAACTGAGTAGTCCTTTTGCACTTTTCAAGGCTTAACCTTCTGACCGTTATGGATAAGGATAATTTGTCTGTCACAATATTGTGCTACTAGGTTGACACGATGGATCAGTATTTCAGTGACACCGCTTTTCCATTACTTGACTTTGCCTTTTTTTATCATTTGCATTGTGTAAATTCAATAGTAAAAGAAATATTAGATATAAATTCACAAAATGCAGTGATATTTTAATTGAAATCGCAAAAATTGAACAAATTTGTCCATAGGACACAGATCCACTTTGAGGCCTATTTATGAAAAGGGCATGCAGTGCAACTCAGCAAGTCATATTGCGGCGGAGCACTCCATGACAGGGAAAGGGCAGGAATGCACTGTATTTGTGGCAATATGACACATTCCTGCCTTTTCCCCTGTGCTGGTGCCCTTTAGACAGCCTAGTGCCAATGCAGGCACCCTTGTACCGTGGTAGAAGGGTGCCTATGTTAAATGCAAGATTGTTTTTGTACAGGAAGGGACAAATTCCTGCACACAAGCAATCCCTTGAGGATTTTTCCTGTTTCTATGTGTGGCATAGAAACAGGAAAAAATGAGGAGAAATACAAATATTTCTCAGTACACCCCTCCTGGAGAGGCGTATCTTTTGGCGCAAACCTAGATTTAGCAATTCTGGTCAATCTTAGGATGTCTCAAAAACCATGGGAGTTGAATGAGAACACCCACACAATGCCCATGGAACGCCTCCATAGTGCAGAGTAAGACGATGAAGCGATTTGTATTGTGTTGCCTACTACAGATTTATGAAGCCTCTCGGGGCGATGCAAAGTGGCCATGTGTAGTTTCATAAACCTGTCTTAAGGTTTGCATCACTCATGCACCATTTTGTGTGGTGCAAGAGTGATGCAAACCACCTCATAAATAGGAGCCCTGGTATGTGCCATCTGAATATGATGATTGGGTGGAGCATTCAGTGAGATGAGTAAATTTACTAGATGTTGCTGTTACATAGGGAAGGGTGTGATTTGCCATCCAAAAGTAAGGTCATTCTGGTTTGTGTCCCAAATGTCAGTTGCATTAAGGAGAATGGTGAGACAGAGTGAACCAATAGCGGAATGTGAGTACATAGCAAAAGTAGTGCATTGTGAAAGACATCCGGTAGCATACTTGTGTGAGTAGGTTGTCATTAGTGTAGCGATTTATGTTAGGGGTTAAGGGTGCTAGAGTTCAGAGAGAGTGAATTTGTTAGTGTGACAATGCTGATATTTGTACTTACCAGTCTCCATTCAACCTGTAGTTCGTGCAACAATATGGTCAAAATCTTCTCCTACCAAGTTGTGAGGTTGAATGGCCTAGGAGACTCATCAACAGTCACTAGGACATCTTGATCTGTCCTAGAAGCAAAGGAATGGACTCTCTCTCACAGGTTGCTTCTCTGCTAGCAGATCCCCTCTTGTGAGCATCTGATGTCAGAGTCAACATTCCATTTATCCATGAGTCTAGCTCACATTTTCCTTCACTGGCACATGGTTGTTTGTTTAGATCTCTGTTCCACGCAACTGAGGCGCAACCCTAATTTTCTTATCAATCAAAATCATTAACCAGTTTTCTGATAATCTCTGGTGTCTTCTTCCAGTTGTCTTAATCAATATTTCTGAACAAAAACGTATCTGGTGCTTTGTGTTATGAGAGGTAAATAGTTTATATGGTTTGATCAGTATCTTTTGTGGTTGGAGCTACAGGTATTGTTGGTGACTTGATTTTGTGCTGGTGTGTATTGATAGATCAATTTGTCAAGTTCTAAAAACCCCTAATCAATCAACAAATTAATCAATAAATCAATCATAGCAACAGAAGCCAGGCTAACCTACTCATCGAAGCCGGGGTTCCAACACAAATTCTATTTCCCCCTAATTTACTAGCTTTCTGTAAGCATATTGTTGTTGTTCTTTATGTCCCAAAGACCATAAGAGGCCAGCAACTACAACCCATGAAAATTGGCTTCAAGATCACTATAAAAAGTAAATTAAAAGTAAAGCCATTAAAAGTAAGGTCCATGCAATACAAAAAGACGCAGGCCCCCTGAAATGATTGATAGAGGTTGCATGAAGGGGGAAGAACCAGAGTGTAAACAAGCAAGCCTGCATACCCTTAGTTTATTTCCATCATATAGCAAATATATGGATAATCAAGACATTAGTAAATAACAAAGTAAAAAAGGACAGGTTAATCACAAATGAAATGGAGTCATTTTGATACAAAATGTAGATTCACAAATATTTGCTAAGGATAGACAGGCTTGATTTTTTACAAAAATCAGGGTTTTTGGGCCTTAGTTGTTTCCTGAGGCAATGATACACAATAGGTTATTCCTCAAATGTTAATCTCCAAATTCAGTTGTGATCTTCGATCTCTGGAGTGTAAGTATTCATAAAATGATATATTGGTGGAGTTCCTAAAAAAGTTCCCTCATTTCAGTCCACATTTTTCTGCAGCACTCTCTGTGCTCTACTGAAAAACATTTCCCGAAAACCGAAGTCTGAGAGCCATCCATGATGTGGGAACTCTTGGCCACTATGTAGAGGACTTTCAGCCTTCCAAGTGGCTGGACTTATACAATGAGAATATTCTTGCCTTTATCAAAAACCTATACAAACTGTTTCTGCAACCTTATACCAGACCCTTACTAATTAGGTACATGATTCCCTTTGAAATGGTGCTGTCATTACTGGAGAATGAAGAAGGTTCTGAGAGTTGAAAAATCTGTTCTATTACTGGAAGAAAAGCAATCTGACTTTTTATTGCTTGACATTTCTCCAGCCAGCTTTTGTGAATCTTTTTTCTGTGTTTGGAGAGCGACAAAGATCTTGTAGACAAAGGAATATGTTTTTGCTGCAAAAATATCCCAAGTACTGGTTGGAGTGGGACCTTTTGGTGTAGACCTTGTATGCAACTCTAGGAATTCTCTTTGCATCAAAAAATGAGCACTGTGGTAGGAACAGTCTGTCCTGACAATACTTTAATTGTTTATAAAAAAAAATGTGTTTATTTTTTTTTAGTAAATGAATTACATTAAACAATGATTTCTGGGGGACCATAAGTGTATGCTAAAAAGATGTAATATTAGTTGATTCATTGTAACATTTTTTCCGCTTTGATACATTTCCATCTGTTGATTCAGCTCTGCTCTTCCTAACAACTTCACATTCCAGAAACGTTTCTTAGTCCAAAGATATAATCACTGAACTTTACTCAGCTGTGATCCAATTTTTTCTCAAAAACAATCCACCAATGACTCAAATTCATCATGAAAGAGATCCCATATATGAATGTTGTATTTTTACTTTCTAATTGTTTTGATAAAACATTTTATTTTTAATATACACTTTAGTTGATATATTATATTTCCTTCATGTTTATGGCGCTTTCCCCTTTACCTTTTGCAACAACTTAGTAAACTAATTTTAACTTCTTGTGTTCTTCACTTCAGTGTTGATAAAGTATTTGTTGCTCATAAACCAAATGCTTTCATGCGTGGAAAGTGTTACTACCCTGGTGGGATTAACTCACAGAAACCCTATCATCTTTTAATGGTTCATCGCCTTGAAGCTCAGTCTAAGCGCCCATCATTAGTCAGGCATTTCTGGCCCTCATTTCCAATTTCTAACAATGTGATTCTTATGAGTTATGCCATCATACATTATTGCAATACATTTTCATGTTCAGTTTTCACTGTGATAAGCATTTTAAATACACTTATGATGACTGGAAAGCAGATGACTTCATTGATTGTGAAAGAACATTTTTCTGATCTAGCACATGATTTGTATACAGTAGTCTATTTGAAAAATTGATGATACCATATGTGATGTTAATGATGAACGTCTGTGACATGCCTCCTGCAAGAACAATATCTGTAAAGCGGAATTATGGAACTGTTTAATAACATGAACTTTTTTAAAGAGGTGTTATGAAAATATCTTCCTGGACAGCATTTGGGCAAGGGCTCTTTTTACCTCGTGGTTCCTCAGGCTATAGCCTATTGGATTCAGCACTGGCGAAACAACTGCATATATCACAGATACCACCTTGTCACCCACAACATTCAGGGCTGGGCAAACATAGGTGTGGATAATGCCTACATACAACACAGTAACAACAAAGCGATGGAAGGTGCAGGTGTGAAATGCCTTCCTTTTGTTCACAGCTGAGCGCATCTTTATAATGGCGAGGAGGATATATATGTAGGACATGCAAGTGAGGAGAAAGCAAAACAAGCCAAGAAATATTTCTTCCAAAGGAATCACAATGTCAGTAATATATGCGTCAGAGGATGAAACTTTGAGGATTGGTGGGATTTCACTGACAAAGTGGTCCAATGCAATTCTACAATAGAAGGGCTGCCCTCTGATCAGGCTGCTGTGGGTAGTGGAGTTCATCAAGCCACAATACCACATGGTGACCATAGTGGTAATACAGAATTTCAGCTCATGATGCTGATGTAGCTCAAGGGAAGACAGATGGTCATAGACCTATCAAAGGCCATATGTATGAGAATGAGAAGCTCAGTTCCGAGGACAGCTGACAGAAGAAACAGCTGTGTAATGCAGCCAGAGATGAAGATAGACTTTGTCTCTGACAGCAGCGTCTCCAGCATCTTGAGGGTGGTGGAGGAGGTACAGCAGATGTCCAAGGCTGTATGGTTTCCCATGAAAAAAGTACATTGGTCTACGCAGACAAGCATCTGCACCTATGATAGTGATAATCAAAAGGTTGCCCAGCAGGGTCATTACGTAGATCAGCAGGAACAAGGTAAATAATGTAGACTGCAGCTGTGGATGAGCAAAGAAGACCAGCATAATAAACTCAGAAGTATGGGTAAGATTCAGCCTTCTCCTGAAATATGATACATCATCTGAATCCTGAAATTAATTACATAAGATTTATAGTAAGAATAAAATTGAAAATATTGTCAGCTTTATGAGAGGCAATGATCAGAACTGACTTATAGACCTGATTGCTTCTTCACTACTACAACCTTCATGGAATGGCTGCAGAATATTGATGTCAGAATATTGTCTTACATAAATATTGTGTTCTAAATGTCACTTACAAAAATAAGATTTCATTGGAATTAATAATAGAAACTCCACACCCACAGGGATAATAATTTAGCACATTATATCATGACAAACGTATATGAGATGAAATTTCTTTCTGTGAATGTTAGAAATGGGTTTCTGGTCGACAGAGGTATGCACCCTGCTCAAGCAGGAACCACATTCCTTGTCAGGGTTAGTCACAAACATACCGTAAATTAACATGTGCTCACCCTTTGGTAGCTTGGCACACTTAAGAGGCAATGTTCAAATTGTTTGTGCAACACTTCAAACAGTAAAACAGTGAAAACACCACATGAAAAAGATTCCACAGCTGGTTGCAAAAATAGATTGTTATTTCATAAATAAAACAAGACCAAAATGACAAAAATCCAATAGGTATAACTTGAGATATGAATTTGTAAAGAATAAACTTAGAAACCAGAAGCATCACCTGGGCGTATGTGGTCATGTCGGACCGGGACAAAGTGTGAAGTTCAGGCCAGTCATGATGGAGCACATGCTGGCTACAGGGACCCAGTGAGGCATGATTTTAAAAAAGTACCTTAATTCTGGTTGCATTGGCGTCAAAGATGCAGGCAGCAGACTGAAGCAATACGTTGGTTTTGGTCCTTGCAGAGTCAGCGATGTGTCGTCCCTTCCCACGCAGTAGCTAAGATATATTGATCTTCTACATGCAACAGCACTGATGTGTTGGTCAGAGATGTGGTGGGTCCAAATGCAATGGCCAGATGTTGAGCTGCACTAGAGAGATAATGCGTTGACTCTAATCTACGCAAGGGACTTGATGCACCGTTTCTGATCCAGGAACAGGGGTGAAGGTACTCAACAACAGGAAGGCATTATTTTAGCTGCAGCAAACACCTCAGGCCCACTTCCAAGTTTCCTGGACTGCAGTGGCACCACTTGGGAGGAGAGCCAGATGGCAGAGCACAGGTGAAGATGTAGCTGGGTTCAAAGTCTTTCGTTTCCTTGTGACTTCAAGCAGGAGACTAGTCAGCTGGCCCTTGGAGTCACTCTGAGTTTTTGATTGGAGAGATCCAGGTCCAGCCTTCTCACTCCTAGGCAAGAGGGCCCCAGGTCAGCACAGTAAAGCAAGAGTCCAGCAGAGTGTCAGTCCAGTGGAGTGGACATTCTTATAGCAGCACAACAGTCCTTCCTGGCACAGTATCCACTGGTACAGTAGTGTACTGTCTTTGTAGTGTCAGAAGTCCAGTACTTATATCCAACTTGGTCTTTGAAGTAGGGGAGATGTCAAAGACAGGCCTATGAAGTACGCAGAGCTTCATCCCTTCCTGCCCTGGCTCCAGACAAACTACAGGGGTTTATGAAGCCCTTTATTTGGGGCCAGGACACAGCCTATCCAGAGGTAAGTGTGGGACTGTGCCCAGCTCCTCCCTCCCATCCTGCCCAGGATGGAACATCAGGATGTGGATGGCCCATTAAGTTACACCTAAGCTGCCATTGTGTGTGACTGTGTAGGGGGAATCCACAATGCCCAAATGTCACCCACCCCAGACAAGTGATCAGAGATGGGCAGCAGGCACCACATTTCTAAAGTAAGAAAATGTCCACTTTCTGTTTATTTTTAGAATTACAATTCAAAATTCAACAGAATTACACCTATAAAATGTAATATGTCAATCCAAATGTTATCCTAGAGGGAGAGATAAACTGTGCTGTTGTGAGTTTGAGAGTTTTTCACTACCAGGACCTGTACAACTTAAAGTAAATGTCCTGCTTTTTAAATGCATTGGACCCTGGACTCTGGGTTTTCCAGGGCCTACCTTAGGGATGAAATATGTATAAAAAGGGAAGGTTTGGGTCTGGCAACAGGGTTATTTTGCCAGGTCGACATGGCAGTGTAGACTCATGATTAGGGAGTTACTTAAGTGGGTGACACAATCAGTGCTGCAGGCTTACAAGTAGCATTTATATTTACATACCTGGGCACATACAGTGCACTGTACTAGGGACTGATAAGTAAATTAAATATGCAATTTAGGTTAAGTCAATATTAACTTGTTTAGGGGTGGGCACAAGCATTTTAGCACTTGTTAGCAGTGGTAAAGTGCAAAGAGTCCTAAAGCCAGCAAAAATTAGATCAGAAATTTGAGATAGATAAAATGTTGGGGGGGAAATCTTAAGGCTATCAGGTCTAACAATGATATTATTCCATACAACATAAACAAGATCACCATGTGTACTGTTCTTACGCCAGCTGAGTCAATGTTTTTTTAATGTAAAAAAAGCATTAATAGACCTACTTAAATGGGAACAAATAGACTTTGTTCCCATTTCAACACTTTTAAGAGTTGAGCAAAGCTTGTTCTATTTTTGTGTTGGCACAGACACATATGGCAAGTTATTCTCAAGCTGATCAATCAGTAGCAATGTACACAAAGCATGCATAATTAACATTATTGTTGTTCCTTATTATCCTACACCTAGATAATGGCATGTGCTTTAGATATCAGACATATTTGGGTAATCTATTTAGTCCTGTGGGATAAAAAATGGAAAATAGCCTATGCAATTGATGTTTGCCTCCATTTTTCCTTATCTGTTTGTGTGTATGGTGACAGAGAAAATGAGTGCAATTTGCAAACCTATCCTAATGTGACTTAGAGCTTGATGTACAAAGCTTTTTTCTGAGTGGAATCAGCCCAATTCTCAGAAACAAGCCATTTGCATACAGAAAAAAAACATTTAAATGCTATTTTGCTATTCATTAAATTATTTACCCAATCACAAAATAGGTTTGCGAGTCTCAATTGGGAAGGGGCATGACAAGGACGTCCCTTTCTAATTGCAAGTCGCAGTGGAACCCATAAACCTGGTTGCAAAACAATTGCAGTCAACACCAATTTCAAATTAGTGTTAATTCATTCACAAACGGAAAGGGGGTCCCTAAGGTACCCCTTGCCCTTTGTGAATGGGGGTGCAAACAGTTTCTTCAAGCCGGCAGTGGTTCCATGGACCACTGCCTACTCTGAAAAAATGAAACTGAGACGTTTCATTTTTATTTTTGAAATGCATCCCATTTTCCATTTTTAAAAAACTACTGTACTGAGAAAGGTGTTACAGGCATAATGGTCTGCTGACCCCTCATGAATATTGAGGAAGCAGGTCCCTTGCGATTCATTTGGGAATCACTAACAGTGTCTGAAACACTGTTGTACATCAAGTTTTGTGACTCACAAATTGTGAGTCACTAAGACTTGCAACTCGTGAGTAGCAAAACTTGACATTTGTACATGTGGCCCTTAGTTTTGAAAAGAGTGCAAATAAAGTTTACACCTATTTTTTCATTAATGATCAAGTCTAAATGGCACCATTTGAGATATGATTTACCTTACATCTGTATATTTTACATCATTAATGCCATGATGACACAGGACAATATAAATAAATGTTAATTTGTTGTATAAGACAGACATGAGTTCTGGTTCTAGGTGGTCAGGATGAAAATGAAATGAGGGATACCTTTTTTTTAGAAAGTTTTTTCACAAAATGCTTTTCACCATTTTTTTTTTTTATCATCAATGAGATTCATTGTGTCCAATTCCTTTTTTCTTTCACATTATAAAGATCAAACATAGATGCAATTATTGCTTTCACTCTTTGTCTTGTTGTTTTCTTAGATTCCCTTTATCTTGCACCTTTCAAAAGTCCTCTTTCTTGTTTATTGGTGTCCTGCCGATCTGCACGAACCCTCTGAACTAGGTTGTGCTCCTTTTTATGGTCCCTTTGCACATTTGGATAGCCCGTGCATTGCTTAAACTGTGGTATGCCCTTTTGAGGCAATCCCTTGATAGCGCCCATTTCCCCTCCTCTATTTTGTAATCCCCTTCATCATGTGTCTTCACTCTTCATTCTCTGTGTTAGAAATTGGGAAGCTTAATTACAGGCTTTTGGGATGTCACTTTTATTGATGGTCTAGGGCACACACTTCAGGGCCATATCTACAGGGCCACATAAAGCTATCCTGCATGGATTTTCATGGACTTGCAGATATAGATTGAGGCATTGCAGTACAAGTCACTACATTGCCTCACTCTGTGGTAGGGAGGCATGCAATGATCATTACAGTGGGTGTTCCCATCTAGCACCCATGGAACTTCACAAATTCCCAGATTTACAAGATTTACAAGATTTCATAAGCCTAAGAATGAGTCAAAAGATTATTCCTCCCCAGGTGGCATGAGGGAGGCACACGAAGAAGAAATACCTTCACCTCTCCCTGTTTTTGAGAAAAACACCTCTTGTGATTGTTTTTGAGCAGGAAGGTGCCCCTTTCTCTACAAAAACAATCATCCCTGCAATGCAAACACTCTTGCACCATGGTGCAAGGGTGCCTGCCTTGGCACATGGGAGCCTATTGTGAGCCTGCACAGAGGAAATGGACAGGAATGCACCATATATCATAGATGCAGCATAGTCCTGCCCTTTTCTTTTGACAAAGGGCTGCAAAGCAAGAATCTTTGCAGCTCTGCCGTGTGCTAAAACCTCCTAAATGAGGCTCTTCATCTCTAGTTGTCAGAGGTATGCACACTGCCAAGTAGGTACCACAATCCTGGTCAAGGTAAGTCAGTTACAGTCCCTAAATTAACCTCTGCACACCCTCAGGTAACGTGCACAGGGAAGTCAGTCTTAACTTAAGAAGCAATGTTAAATGATTTGTACAACACTGAAATTACAGTGAAAAACACCACAAAAAGAACACTACAGTTTAGAGGATTAGAGACTATTTATCTGAGTAAAACAAGACCAAAATGACAAAAATCTTATAAGTAGATTTCAAGATATGATTTATTTTTTAAACAATAAACTGCAATATGGTGCTTCAAAGTCAATATTGCTAAAAGCTTACTTGAGGTCGCACTAGCCTGGGATAGGTCAAAAGTTCAGGATGACTGCAATGGAGGTAAGCCGGCTATGGACTCACACAGCGCCTGTTGAAAAGGTACCTTGGATAGAGGAAGCATTGGCATTGAAAAGACAATGCGTTGGTTCTGATCCACACAGGGTAGTTGTGTTGCATTCAAGCCTCGCAATTGTGTTCTGCATCAAACCCCTTTTGATGTAGGCGATGCATTTTCATCGAGCCATGTAGCAATGTCCTCAGCTTCATCATCGTCGAACCTCACAGTCACGTTACATGTTGTAATGGCATCAGCAATGCATCAGCATTGTAGGGCACTACATCCGTTTCGAGCAGCGCAATGGCCTCCATGTGTCGATTTTTGCAGGAAATAGTTGTATATCCCACTTCTGAGGCCCAGGACTGGATTATCACCTTAGGCAAGGGAATACTCACAGTTGGGAAAGTCTAGCAGCTGAAGCAAAGTTGAAGGAAGTCTCTGACGGCCCTGAGACCTCAAGAACAGGGGGTATGTCAGCAAGCCCTTAGAGAGTTACTTGGGTCCAAGGATGTAGAGAGCAGATCCAGCGTTTCTCACTCCCAGGCAAGAAGCAGCATGTCAACACAGTAAAGCAGAAAGCGAAGTGGCAGTCCCTCCTGCAGCAAAGCAGCTCTTCTTCCAGGCACAATATCCTTGGTTCCAGAAAACTTCTGATTTTGTGGGTCTTGGTCCAGTACTTATACACAGTTGAGCCTTCGAAGTGGGGAGAATTCAAAGAGAAGCCTTTGAAGTGCACAAGGTCCATGCCCTTCCTTCCCTAGCTCTACACACTCTACAGGGAGTTATGCAGCTCTTTGTGTGGAGTCAGACACAGCCCTATTTAGGTGTAAGTATCAGCTCCTCCCTCCGACATACCCCAGGAAGGCCAATCAGCATGGTGATTGGTCATCAGGATGTCAACATCACACCCCAGCTCCCTTTGCATGTGACTGTCTAGAAGGAATGCACAAAGCCCAGCTGTCACCCACCCAGGTGTGCATTTAGATACAGACAGAGGCACAGAATGGTTGAAGTAAGAAAATGCTAAACTTCCTAAAAGTGGCATTTTCAGACTTACAATTTAAAATCCAACGTCACCATGAGTTGTGATTTCAAATTGTGAGTCCAAGGACACCAAACTCCAAATTTCTATTTTTCCCCAATTGGAAGTTACACTTGAAGGCTTGTAGTAGTGAAAAATGACTTTTACAGTTTTTCATTGCCAGGACATGTTAAACCTAAAGGTGCATGTCCAACTCTGTAAATACACCGCACCTTGCCCTTGGGCTGACTAGAGTCTATCTTAGGAGTGACTTAAATGGAATAAAAAGAAAGGGTTGGATATAGCAAGTGGTGGGCATGCCAGGTTGAAGTGACAGTTTTAAACTACACACACATGTTCTACTGTGGCAGGCCTGAGACATGTTTAAAGTGCTACTGAAATGGGTGACAAGTAGCATTTAATTTACAGGTCCTGGGCACATATAACACAGTTTACATGGGGTTTTCAAGTAAATTAAATATGCCATTTCAAGATAAGCCAATGTTACCACATTTACTGAACAGCAGTGGTAAAATGCCCAGGGCCCTAAGGTCAACAAAAACAAATTCAGCAAAAAAAGGAGGGAAAAGGCAAAAAGCCTGGGGATGACCCTGCAGAAAGGACCTCGTTCAACACTCCGTCAGTTTCCTCTTTTTCCTATCATTCTTTTTATTGGCTAATTTAACTGCAGTTTCTCCCCTTTCCCAAAACACTTCATTGCCCCTGGTGCCTTATGTTTAATGTTCCTATTTTTCATATCTTTTTATCCACTGACAGTACAGAAGTATTGTATTACATTCATCTTCATGCAGGGTTTCACTATTAGTTTTAGCTTTGTCAAATCTAAAGTATGAATTTTTGCATTAAGAAGGGGTTATAATATATGGGAGGCAGGCCATAGTTTGGCCTCGGTAGAGACAGCTCTCTCTCCTCCATGGGCAAGCTTCTCCAGCAGCTAGGGCGAGTAAAGTGTTGGAGAACTGCTGCCCAATTTAGATGGGTGAACATATAGGTGTTGTTTACTGCCCATAATCATCCAGAAAACCCTGCTGGCAAGGGGCAGTATAAAAACAAACAATAGCCCCTTAGTCATGAGAGAAGGCTCCCATGGAAAGGGACACATTGTTTTGGATTAGAAATGGGGTATTTGGCTTCCAGTCAGGTTACCCCCTGTCCAAGCAAGGACCCTCACTCTAGTCAGGGTTAAATGATAATCACCCTCAGTTAACCCCCGATCACCCCCTTGGTAGCTCGGCACAAGCAGGCATGCTTAACTTCAGAGTCTAGGCATAAAGTATTTGTACCAACACATACAGGAACTCAGTGAAAACACTACAAAAGGTTTAGAAAAATTGGTAATATTTATCTAAACAAAACAAGACCAAAACATCAAAAATCCATCATAAACAAGTGAAGTTATGAATTAAAAAGCAAAAAGAGTCTTAAATCCTTGAGAAAACAGTAATAACACTGTTAGCGTTCAAAAGTACCTGGGTAATGTCAAAATAACACCGTACAGGCGAGTCTACGTCGAAAAAGGGCAGCAATGCATTGATTTCTCACAATCAAGAGAGACCATGCATCGTTACTCCTCCTGCCGGGTCGGTGTACATCATTTCTTCTCTCCGCAGGAGAGCGATGCATTGATCCTGACAAGCACCTCAGGTCTGGGCAAGCTTTGAGTTGTTTTTCCGCGCCCAGCGAGATTTGCGTTGACAATCCTACTGCACAGTACCAGTAAAACCGCGCTATGTGGGTTGCGACGTTAGCCCCCATCAGTGGGTGTTGTGCGTCGTTTCTCCAGCCACGTCCATCTTCCAGCCGCGATGCAGGTGGAGCGTAGATTTCAACTACGTCTCGGAAGGTGCGTCCAAAATTTCCCCACACGGCGGTCTGTGCGTGGATTTTCAATCAGGAACTGGATAGGACACCACTTGGCATGGCAGGAGTTTCAGCAGAGAGTCCAGTTGCTGTCAGAGGAAGATGTTGATGGCCCTGATACTTCAACAACAGGAGGCAAGCTCAGGACAAGCCCTTGGAGATTTCTGCGCAAGCAGGAATGCCCAACAAAGTCCAGTCTGTGTCCCCTTGCACAGGCAGAAGCAACAACTGCAGGATAGCTCCACAAAGCACAGTCACATGCAGGGTAGCACATCTCCTCAGCTCTTTAGCTCTTCTCCAGGCAGAGGTTCCTCTTGATGTCCAGAAGTGATCTAATTTTCAGGGGTTTGGGTGCTCTTCTAATACCCATTTTGGCCTTTGAGGTAGGCCTACGTCAAAAGAAAGTCTCTCTTCTTTGTGAAATCCTGCCTTGCCCAGGCCAGGCCCCAGACACATACCAGCAGGTTGGAGACTGCATTGTGTGAGGGCAGGCACAGCACCTTCAGGTATAAGTGACTGCTCCTCCCCTACCTTCTAACACAGAGGGCTCATCAGAATATGCAGGCTACACCCCTGCTCCTTTGTGTCACTATCTATAGAGAAGTGCAAACAGCCAAACTGTCAAACTAACCCAGACAGGGAATCCACAAACAGGCAGAGTCACAGAATGGTTTAAGCCAAAAATTGCCCACTTTCTAAAAGTGGCATTTTCAAACACACAATCTCAAAACCAACTTTATTAAAATTGTATTCAGAGACACCAAACTCCAGATGTCTATCTGCTCCCGATGGGAATCTACGCTTTAATAATTTTTAAAGGCAGCCCCCATATTAACCAATGAGAGAGATAGGCCTTGCAACAATGAAAAACGAATTTGGCAGTATTTCACTGTCAGGAAATGTAAAATACATGAGTACATGTCCTACCTTAAACATACACTGCACCCCGCCCATGGTGCTACCTAGGGCCTACCTTAGGGGTGACTTACATGTAAGAAAAGGGAAGGTTTAGGTCTGGCTGGTAGGTACACTTGCCAAGTCGAATTGGCAGTTACAATCTGCACACACAGACACTGCAGTGGCAGGTCTGAGCCATGTTTACAGGGCTACTAATGTGGGTGGCATAACCAGTGCTGCAGGCCCACTAGTAGCATTTAGGCCCTGGGCACCTCTAGTGCACTGTACTAGGGACTTACCAGTAAATTAAATATGCCAATCATGGAAATCCAATTACACATACATTTTACATAGGAACACTTGCACTTTTAGCACTGGATAGCAGTGGTAAAGTGCCCAGAGTAACAAAAACAACATCCAGCACAAATCAACAACTTGGGAAACAGAGGCTAAAGGTTAGGGGAGACCCCACCCAGGATGCCAAGTCTAACATGTTGTTTTTTTATTTAAAAAAAAAAAACACTTTGGTCTTTTGCTTTTGGAAATTAAACAAATTAAAAACTGTAGAAACTTTGCATTATAGTTCCATCATATTTGACGGACCCATACATTTTATATTTTGGGCAAATTGTAAATCGGGCCCTAAATTCCTCTTATTCATTCAGAAGCTGGTCAGTGACTGGCATTGGTTGGTCTAGTAAATCCTGTGGAATTAATGTCCTTTTCCTTAAACAATGAAAGTAAACAATCCAGGATTTATAAAGCACAGCAAATTACCGGTGAGGGTCTGAAGGTGCTGAATTGTAGATAAGGGGAGATTAAGTGATTTGCCAAGAATCACAAGATGTGGAGCGGCGCGGAAACTCAGACCTAGTTACTCAGCCTCGAAGTTGGCAGCTCAGGCCGCTATGTTGCTCTCTCTCCCTGAAAAATAATAAATAATACCCAGATTAAACCAGATGAAGTAGTGAATAAAGATGCTGCTAAGAGATTAGTAATGACTGTTAAAGTGTTTCTTTCTTATAAAGTCCTTTCAACCATTTTAGAGCAATTACAGGCTGAGATTAACCATTTTGCCTTGAATTTTAAAGACATACAGGTTGTTGAGTAGTTCAAGCTATGAGCTTAGAAGGAAAATATAATAAATGGAAGCATGCAATCCTAGCTTAAAAATATGCCTCCATCTTCTGTATTTTAGTCAAATTGTGATGCCTCTAGGGATGAAACTGATGTACCTGCTCACCGGCATATTATAGGTGATTCTGATGCCACTTAAAAATAAGTGAGGCCTCCTGCTAAAGCCAGCAGCCAAGGTGAAAGGCAGATTACTGAGCATCATTATATGTATGCATGTATATATTCATGCAGTATTTCTCTATTATGAACATAGACGAAAGGCAGTGTTTTTTCTTCTTAGGATCTTTTTTTGTAAAATGAACCAGGATCAGCAGAAAAGTCATGGTGTGATCATGTACTAATTAAATGAAATACATTTTTCATTTGTTAAAACAAATCACCTCAGAGCTTCAGTATCTCATAAAGTAACTCCATATCTGATCTTGGTGAGTGAGATCCTTGGTAAGTTTCAATATGCCTATTTTGTACAGGAGGGGACACTTTATCCCATAGATAAACATTATAGATTACTTACTGAGAGGTTGTGGTGTTTCAAGAAGAATCATAGGACTTTAGAAGGTCTAATTATATACTTTCTAAAATAAGTGAATCCAAACCTTTTTCCAGAAGAAGGCTTTAGGTATGATCTTTTTAATTAAATGTTTGGTCTCAAGCCTTTAATTTACATGGTGCAGTTGTTGGGTATTCCACCTGAGAACTCAGTCTTTTATAACAGTGTGAGAAAACAGGGCTGATTGCAGAGGCCCCATAACTTTTTGCCCCCATTTTCCTCTTTTTGCTGGTGTTTTCCTGACTTTGATGGTGCCCTGTGTACTGCTAACCAGTCCCAGGGCCTGTGCTCTGTGTAAAATGGATATGCAAATTAGGATAATTATAATTGGCTAAGTTAACCTACCTATAAGTCCCTAGTATATGGTGGGGCATGTAGGTTTAGGGACCACAGCATAGGTGGTGCACACCTAGGTGCACTGCTGAGGTGCCCAGTGTCATTTTAAAAGCAAGCCTGCCTTGCTGGCTGCTTTTAAATTAAAGTTATATGCAAATTCGACTTTGGAATTAAAGGTACTTCCAAAGTCTTAAACTACCTTATTTTTACATATAAGTCACCCCTAAGGTGTGCCCTATGTGCCCCTAGGGCTGGGTGCCATGTAACTTTAAGCAGGGACTTTATAAAAATAGATTGATAAGCCCTTGTGAGGTAAAAACAGCCAAATTCGTTTTTTCCTCATTGAAGTAAATGGCCTTCATAGGCTAGAATGGGCAGACTTTATTTAAAATTTTAAAGTCTCCTTAAATGTTACATACCAAGAATTTGGTATCAAATTAATTGTTGTAATAAATCCCACAACTTCCAGTTGTTGGATTTAATATAACTTGTTCAGGTAAAAAGTTTAGACTTTACCTAAAAAGTTGCCAATTTCAGCTCTGCATTGTTTTTGCTGCTGTGCTCTGATTGGCCAGCCTGCAGCAGCTTCTGCCAGGCTGCCTTGATGAGGTGTGAAGTGGCCTGGCTTCACACAAAGAAATGTGTTTGGGGGAGAGAATCTCCCCTCAGCAGATGTTGAGGCAGGAAGGGGGAGGGCTGCCAAACTGGTCTTCAAAGGCAGAGAAGGACATTTGGAGCACCCAGCAACACCCCCACATCCTGCAACCCCAGACAATTAGGTGCCCCCTTGATTAGATTAGGAGAGGGCAGAAGAGGGGTGTGTTTATGATTTTTAGCCACACCAGTGGGTGGGCTCAGCCAGATGTAACCTCCAAAAATCAGATTCATCCATGTTGGATTTTTAGAGACTGTTGCCTTCTGGGATGGATTTTTACCACACTTCCCAGGAAGTGGTCATCACAGGGGGACGACCCTGTCCCTGATTGGAGAACCAGGGCCCCCCTGCTTTTCACCCAGGAGCAAGGATAAAACTGGCAGACCTGCACCCACGCCTCAGATCCCCACCAAATTTCAAGAAGAAAGAACTTAAGGAGAAGAAGGACTGCCCTGCTGGAACCCTGGCCTGCACCTGGACCCTGCACTCAGAAGGACTGCACCAGCTGCACACTTGGGCTTCACCACAAGAAGGACTTTGCCTGGCTTCAACTGGTTCAAGGAGGGACTCCCTGTTTGCTACAGGTGAAAAATTGCTAAACAGAGTCCCCTGCACCAACTCCTGAAGAAAGCGACCAGCTGACCACTGTCCAGTGGCCAAAAAGAAGTTTGCGCCAGGTGCATTCTGGGAGTTGAAGTCCGCACCCCCCAAGGACCATCACAGAACTTCTGGACCCTTGGGGTGAGCTGTGGACCCCAAAAGAACCTTAAAAGAACATCTGGGTGAAGCCCCAGAAGTTTGGAAAAGATTTGAGAATTTTAGGAAAAAAGCCCCAGAGAGGGACCGACCCGCCTCGGAAATTCTAGCCGGCTTGCCTCAACCGCGACCCGGCCTGACTTCGTGGTTCGTCCCGGTAAAGAAAAACATCCAAAAAAGAGACTAAGTCCAAAGGTAAAAAGTTGACCGGGACCTCCCAGCCATCGTATCCGAGAAGGGCTCCATGGACGTCGGATCAAGATCCAGGTTTACCCCGGTCGAAGGATTTTTATCTCGAAAAAACGACTAAGTTCGAAGGTAAAAGTCTCCACCGAGGAAACCCACATCGCGTATCCGGACAAGGGCTCCAGGAGGTCGGATTCAACTGGCAGGTTCGTCCCGGTGAAGAAAAACTTCAAAATAAAGACTAAGTCAGAAGGTAACTTTTTAACCGAGGCCTCCCGCGACCTGTAGCCGAGCAGGGCTCCATCGCGGTCGGCCTGAAAGTTTGACTTTGCCCCGGTCGAGGTGCAACCAGATGACCCTATTGGCGCTTTTTGTTTCTAAGCGCTAGAAAAGTAATAATGCTTTAAAAATTCATATCTCCGGTTCCCCTGAACCGATTTTAATCGTTTTTGTGTCATTTTAAAGATAAAAATATAAACTATTTTTATAAATTAGTTTTGGATTTTTAAACTGTTTCCTGTGTTTTATTTGACTACTGTTTTGTGATATTTGAATGCTTTACACTTTGTCTCCTAAGTTAAGCCTTGACGCTCGTTGCCAAGCTACCAAGGGTTGAGCTGGGATTAATTTACTGAGACCTAACTGTACCTACGTGGAGGTTAGTGGCTTGTTGCTAGGTGTAGGTATCTACCTGCCCTTACCAATAACCCATTTTCCAACAAACAGGTAATAATGTGTTTTAAATTGATGACTTGAATCAGATGGATGCGATGTGCCTTGAAAAGGCAAAATATGAGCAAGCAGGGGATGAGCTGAGGTACTCGAATCAAGCCTCCTCATTCTAGTGCAGTATATTTAACAATGCTGGTCAGTGGATTCTGGGATGTCTGAAAGCAAAACATTGCTATTTTCCAAATGGGGTAGGACTAGTGTTGGGACAGCTGAATTTGAGTTGGGTGAATTTGCATTCTTTTGGTTTTTGGAACAGACAGAGATCGGCCCATGGTATCTATGTCTTTTACACGACAAATATAAGTAGACAAACATTACTATTTGCACTCATTTCATATGAACTGGTTCCTATGATGGAAAAATATTAGGTCTCCTGAGTACATGAGGAGCAACACAAAAACAACACCTAGTCTCCCTCTTTTCAGTGAGCTGTGGACTTTCAGAGGGAATGAGGGAACAGCTGCAGTGATTATCCCCAAAAGTCAGTGAAATTGACTTATCATCTAAATTGTGGAATTTCCGATTTAGTGCATAGATAATGAGCATTTCTGTAAAAGCAGATATTGTATGCACTCATCATTACAAAAAACACTGATGAAGAAGTGATCATGTTACCTAGTCTCCAAGGAAAATGCTTAAACTGGAACACAAACTTGAATGCCACATTTGAATTGTGAGTGAAACCCAGCATTCAAGGAATCCCAGCAAATTGGATATCCATCTCAAACATCATGAAGCATTCAGCTAGGAAAAAGTAAGAAACTAGACAATTAGTAATAGGCACGTCATGCAACAAGGAGGAGAAAAAAAACTCAATTGGGGGAAGCACACACATAAAATCACGTGAAATTGAGAGCGATAAGGGCAAATTAATAAATGCAAGGAGGCCCAATATTAGATTCTCTAAAATCCAGACCATGCCTTAAGACCAAACTGCCACAATACATACATCTGATATGGAGAGAAAGAAATATAATATCCACTTGCTTGTCTTCAATAAACTGTATTTTTGCACTTGTTACATAAGACTATATTTAACCAAGACATAAACCAATTTCATGTATACTTGGAAAAAAATTAATTAAGACAGCAAAATTTTAGTGCACTGTGAAATTTAGAACATTTCTTGAAGATTAGCATTATTCAATTTCAGGTTGATTTTTTATAAATGATTTTGAACCTTACGTAAAAAAGGTTCTGTGAAATAAGAAGGGATAACAAACATTTTTTTGCAATGTACTCCTTTTCTCTAAAAATGTTGCACACAGTTCCAGCAAACCACATTTTACTCTGAAAGTGCAATTTTGTGATTTTGTAATTTCACAAAATATTCCAGATTTTTATGGAAAAGGTGGGCCGTATTGCTCAGCCCTAAAATATCCTCCATTCAACTCATCTTACACATAACTTGGAGGCTATTGTGCCTTGTTTTGTTTGAGCTTCAAAAATGGGGCTGTCAATACCAATTTCCACTGAAACTCAATAGATATAAAAAATAATACCAGCCACAATAACTGCCTTGTGAGGATTTCTGGACTTAGTTAACGAGACTGCTGAAGCAGTCACTGCTCATATTCTTTGATTATCCCAGTGGAACGTTGGTTTAAGAGGGCCAGAAAATATTGATAAATAACAGAGGAACAAATCCTTTAGATACAAATTCCCCTGCAACAACTAACATACTAATGGCAATGATTTACCACTTTGTCCTAACACCTTGATTACAGGGGTCAGCTGCTCGCAAATACCATTACTACCTCCCTAGTGTGGTCGTTAGCCATTGAAATACACTGGGGAGGGTTTAAAAGTAAACTCTGGTGCTTTCATTTGAGGTTTCCTTTTTTGAAACCAGAGATGGAGCAAAGTGGAAAGCCTTCCACTTCAATACCCATCCCTTGCTAAGCTTACTAGGGTAGAGGAATGCGCAGTTGTGTGCTTTGACCCCTGTGTCCAGTAGGGTTTTCATGGCACATGTTTGAGGAAGGAATTGTTGTAAAGAGAAAGATTCCCATTCTAGCGGTACCTCCGCAAACAACAATGATCCATGAGCAGGAAGCCAAGAGACACCACAGACTTTAGTGTTAATGGGGTGGGTCATCCACCACTTGAACATGGGTCAACCTCTCTGGTTCCCCAGAGGAAATCATGTGCTGCACAATATTTTATTGGGTGGATCCTTCGGACATACAGGTGACCTCTCTGGGGCAATAATTTTATTTTGAATATGGTTCTTTTTGCCTGCGACGTGATTGCACACATAGAGGAAAACAAAATTGGCGTAATCCATTTGACCATCAGAGAGAGTTTTTATTTTTGAAATCCCTGATATTCCCACAAACATTGCTCGCAATAAGCACAAATGCATGCCGTTTTTTATACCATGGGAAACACCTATGCAGCTTGTCTTTTTCAATTTAAAACAGACCCAATATTGAAATGTGGGATACCTTTTAGGTTTGGTGTTAGCTGTGGCCATTTGATGTTAAGAAAATAAAGACAAAAAACACACTTACAAAGATTTTGTGAGTGCTGGTCTTTTTTCAGGCATACCTGGCATGCAAACCTTGTTGGGACTTTATAAAGCAATTTGCTAATAAAAAATACCTTGCGCACCTTTGCGTTAGCAAGAAGTTCCATGGTGCATGGGCATGCCTGTTCATTTACACTTGTTTTTTGACCCAAATCCATATTTCCAAAGACTTGTAGAAAATAATTTGGTAAAAAATTCAGTGTCTGCTTGAGGCTGGCATATCAAGGAAAATGTCTTTATTTCTCCCCGTTATTTCCTATTTATATAACACAAAGACTCGTAAATGCTACATGGAAAAAAGAGCAAAAGGAATAGTTACTGTATTTGGAACCAGACTTATCCACCACTCGTGGAAATCTACCAACCACTGACATTTTTGAAAACTAGACACTCAGCGGATACCAGGGCAGTGTGCCTTGCAAGGATTGCATAACATGTTCTTACACACAATACAGTGCAAACCTAAAATGTTGCCTAGAATCATAATTTTGCACTACATTCCTGTAATGGAAACCTCCGAAATCAGCAGGAATCCACAACAATCCTACCAACCAACTTTACCTCACATGTCCCAATAAAAAAGCTGCCACACTTAAGCCGCTGGGTCTACTGTATTTGACACAAATGGATCAAAACAAGATCGATGGGAGTCCTCACAATTCTATCAGCCACTCCCATTTTAGCCAACACCTATTAGTAGATGTTACTTCACTTATCTATCTCTTTTAAAGAGAATGTCTTGCATGGCCACTATTTCTGTATCCTCTCTTTTAAGGAAAGAATGGAGCCTTGTATTTTAGTCATCAATTTCAGCCACTAATATTATACAATAATACCCTGCACCAGGACCTTTGGACAAAGCTAGACAAAAAAACGTGCACACCTCCACTATGCTACTAAATGAAACCCCAACCTTACCCCCTCTCCCTCCCTTTAAATCTATGGAAATCTAACATCACAGAAAACAATGTGTGACAAACAGCCCAGGAAAATAACTTCAGTCTGCCGGTGGAAGAAATAGCCACTGATCAACTTTTCACCTTTCCCTACCCGCAAGAGTTAGTCATGCTGGCAATTTTCTTAGAATCAAGACTATCCATATATATTGGTCCCTATTACTGCACCAATATAATGGATGCACTATTGTACATTTTCCTACTTCACCAATTGTGAGACTTTCCAAAAAACCTTAATAAGAGCTTCAAGCCCGGCAGGAAAGCACTAGAATAACAACACCAGCCGCAGTGGACTGTGTCAGCCTGCCAAGCATCAGCTACAGTCACTCCATTCCCCACAGAACCCCAAAGTAGAGAAGGAGGCAAACACCCCACGATAGGTTGTACAACTCCATCTACATCAAGATTGGTCAAGTATCCCCATCACGATCCATATTGTACTACAACATTGAGATAAATTTGTTAAAGCTGTCTACATACCTCTCTGTCATGAGAGATGGCAACCTTCCAGTTAGGCATTAACTATTCCATCAGTCACATTTGCCACTCTTAGACTATCTTCGGAAGTGTCAAAGACAATTACTCTGGACAATGTATCAAATGCCTTCCTTATTCTTTTGGACTAGTCAACACTGTTCAATACATACCCCCTCACTCTCTATTGATCAGGCTGGTAGATGTGGAAAATTCAGAGCTGCCATTAATATGACTCCAATTATTTCTTACTAATACAAAACAGGCAGTATCAAGCTCTACCTTTTGATGGAAAAATATGGCATCCCCACAGTGTATCTTCCTGAACATGTTGATATGGCACCCCCTAGTTACTTTAATTGAGTCATTAAGGTTATGGTGATATCGTTTGCAGAGAACACTCAGTTAATCCTTTCACTTGACTAAAACCCAACTAAAGCAGAGCACACCTTTAAAGCCTGTTTCATGAGGGTAATTGAATGGATCAATAAAAGCCACCTGAACTGCAAAACAGATAAGCCAGAGATGCTTTTAAATGGATATAACAACAGCCTCAGCCTTAGGGTGGTGACCTATGGATATAGCTCTGCCTCCTCTACCAGCTGCTGTTACTAGAAATTTGAGCATCAACTCCAACTTATAACTATCAATCTGTCCACAAATTATTTGATAAAATACTTGCCCCTGGTCCCTTAGTACCTGTGGGTTGTCCCTTGTATGTGTTAAAACCACAAATTATGTTAGCCACAATTCATGCTTCTCCATTTTAGTGCATTAAGAAAGTTCCTGCACTTTCTTCCAGTAGAATCATGGAAGATAGAAGTCCACAATCTTATCACTTCCAAAATAGACAAAGCTAATTTCCAACATCTTGGAATCTCCAAATATCTTATCACTAGATTACAATGGGCTTCTTTACAAACCCCGTTGTGCTGGGCAGTGCAGCAAGTGACCTTGCTGTGCTGCTCTGTGCCACGGGGAAAAGGCAGAAATGTACTGTATCTGTCTAGCGCCTACACAGGCACCCTTGCACGATGGTCATAGAAAGGATTGTTTCTGTGAAGGAATGGAACCTTTCCTGCTCAAAAACAATCCATGGAGGCAGAATGCTGCACGCATAGCAAGAGACAGAAACAAGGAGAATTAAAGATATTTCTCCTGGTGGTGCCTCCCCTTGGAAGGCATAAGATGTTAACACATTCCCAGGTTTACAGATTCTTTTAAATCTGGGAATGCGTTAAAACCATGTTTCATGTTGTTTTCCATATGTGTTTCATGGCATGAAAGTCTGTCTACAAAACATTTGTTTATCTTTTCTATTGTTTTTAGAGCATATTTGCTTTTTACTCTAGTATCTGTAAGATCCCTTGTGATCTGACTGCCTCATGGCTTGAGCTGTGCAAATATCTGTCTGCTGGAAGCTTAGTGCCCAGTAGGCATAAAAACTGTGCTTCACAGCTGTTGTAGACTATTTTGAAGGCAAGATGTGAGGGGGAGGGTTTTACCTGAACAGGAGGGAAGCAAAGTTGGAAGGGGAAAAGTCTGAAAAAGGAGGTAATTTAGAGTTTGGATTATGTGAGCAATCTGCAAGGAAACAGCAAATACTCAACTCACAAAATAGGCACTCACCCACATTCTTTAGAGATCGGAATCTCTGAGTTTCCACTAGGGAATTTTCCTCTTCCACTTTTGGAAACAATTGACTGAATGGTCTGTGCACCTCTGGGTCACAGTGGTGGTAGCCACACCTTATACAGGGCAATGCAACCATAAATAAATGTACATGCTCAGGAGCACCAACAATAAAGAAACAATAGCCCTGACGCAAAGAGTTAAAACTCTCTGTGTAAGGACTATTGTTTATTTATTTTTTTCATGACACAATATCATACTTTGTATTTGGTTCAGAACAGGTTCCAGTCATCTGGCCACCCAAAATGTGTGAAATATATCCGTGCACTCCTGGAGTGGATCATACAACCAAGACACACATCTAGTCTCACAATTAGCATTTTGCATTTGAAACGAGTCTCCCATGTGTGAAAATGGCACAAAGCAAAAAATAAAATACAAACATTGTGCGACTTAAACAAAATCAATTAGTAGTGATTTAGATGAGATTACAGTTGCATAAGAAATTCACTTTGGCTTAGGTGAGAGGAAGGAATAAAGTAACCAGGATAGACATTGACGTAAGGTTGGAGTGACTTTTAAACAGATCAATTTCGATTCAACTTTTCCAGTTATAAGGCCTGAATGTATTAGTCAGGTTTTTTGCACTTGGAGAGGTTGGTGAAACATTTGTGATTTATGGCTGTTGACAGTGTGACATAGGGCAAGTGACTATTGACACTGATAATAAGGGAGGACGGATGATAATGTATGGTGGCAGGGGCCTGATGAAGGCAAAGGGGTTGAGGGCACACTTGAAAACAATGGAAGTAAAAAGTTTGTGTGGTTCTGGTGGTTACCAACATGGGCAAACAATATAAAGGTGATATACGCATGACAGTGTGACATCACTCTCTGGTGTTGCTGACCTTCATTGTTCTGGACAAAGGTTGGGGGTTTGAAGAGGGCTTGAAGAGAAAGATGGTTACTGTGAAGAGTTCGGAGTCCCTGGTTTTCCCTCCACACTTCATCTATAACATTGTCCAAATAGGTACCACATTTCTCACACTGTGAAAAAACTAAGTAAATCTTGTTATAGAATGCTCACTGGAAAGAGAATCGTCTACTATACAGTGAATTCATTTTGGACACATAGATACAATAAATACAGTCAAACAACCATTCCATGGCCTAATGTGCAATACCTTAAGATCCCATAAGAAAATGTCATTCCCACTAAATCTTCTGTTCTCCTACATCTTGCATTAACTTCTGTGAAAGAGGAATTCCTGGAGTAGTTCCATCATACTAGGGCCTCACACCTACACACTTAGTATTGTTATTAATGTGTTGCATAAAAAAGAGAAAGCCAGACTCTGTCATATCTACCAAGATATGGAGCAGTTTCTCTCTTCACCAGCACATGCCTTGCACCATGCACACTCCCTTGCGCTGTAATGCAAGGTTCTGTGCTCAAAGGTACCTTTTCATTATAAAAACTATGCTTAGTCATAGGACACTACGTGTGCAAACTTGAAATATTGGAGAAAAAGAAAACTTTTCCCAAAATGTTCTTCTGCCTCAAGGAGGAGTACATTTTTGGTCCAAAGTCCCTATCTAAAAATGTTAGTAGATAGGGCTGTGAGTCTAAAACCATGAGTCATTCAAAGGGACTGCCCTTGTACCAACCATGGGACACTCCCTTAATGCAAAACAGTGCATAGTGCTCATTTCTGGTACAAAAAAGATTTTACTGGATAGAAAATTCAATTCACCTTTTTGCACTGGTTTGTGTCACTTTTAGTGACACTGCACTGGTAAAAAGACTTGATAATTCTGGCCCCAAATCCTGAAGTTGCTTTTATAAAATGTTCCGTCCTGCTTACATAGAACCATAAACAGTAACTTTAAAAGAGCATCCAAAACATAAATGGCCCCACACAAGGTTTCGAAGATGCTCACTCCATGCACACTGTCTAGTATGACCCACACCTATTCAAAGTAGAACACTCTTATACAAACAGATGGAAACAAAATCTGCTAAAGAACTACAAAAAATCATGAAATTAAAATGATTTTACTCACAATGTGAAGATTAAAACATTAAATACCTTACATTTCAAGCACATTATTGAAGACTACTCATTGAAGACCATTCATCTCCAACGTCTGTCAATCAAGATCTATCGTAGAAATGAATTTCTTGAGCAATTTGATCAGGCATATGACCAGTTTTGAAGCAATTCAGAAATATGCCGTCAAAGAAAGAGGTGTTGAGTGTAAATGGATCTGAGTAATGAACTTCAGTATAAAGTTAATATAGTCTATCGGGAATATGCCAATCAGAACCTTAGAAGGTTTGGGGGTCTTCAGTAGTCATGGCACAGAAGACGCCAATTTAACCAGCTTGCATTTGGTATTTCTGCACAATCTTTGTGCCTTCAAAGTTTTTTTTTCCTCCATAATGAGGTTGTGGATAACTGGACAATTGTCCATCTTTTAAACAAACAAAACATGCAGTGAATTTTATGCCTAGTATTTGGAGAAACATTTGAGAGACATTGTCTCTGTGGGACTGCAATGGTTGACATGGTAGTTCTAAAAAGAATGTTCACCAATATTAATACCGTCTGAGTGTTTATGGAGGAACTCAGACTGATGAAATACCACTGAGAACAACTGAAGCAGAAATTGAGAATGGATTAAGGCAATGCAGACAGGAATATGTTGAAATATGCCCTAAAAAGCTACCACCAAATGATCCACACCACCAAATGGGCTGCTCTGGCAGATGTCATCCATGCCAACAACAGAAGCAAAGATATCTTTAGCATAGTGAAGAGTTTCACCTCACCAGCAGCTTCATCCATCTCATTCACACCTTTGCAGGACCTATAACACAATCTCTACCAATTCATCATCAGCATCATCTCTGTCATTTCCAGAAACTTCAGCCCTAAACTAGATCTGACAGACCTCAACAAATGCACTCGGATCTTATCAAAAGAGCCAAAGCTAACCACATGGCCCGACATTACCCAAGAAGAAACTGCTGCCACCATGAAGTGCATATACTCATTAGCTCCTTTACACCTGTTCCACCACCACGCCTACTCCAGAGAACCAGCACTTATCAGCTGCATGCTCACACCAATTCTGAATGCCTTCAACCTTTTTGAGACCTTCCTATACATTTGGAAATGCAACTGTCCTCCCATTGCTGAAGAAAACCTCTGTGCACCCTTTAATGCTTGCTAACTAGAGATTGATCCCCATGCTACCATTCCAGTAAAAGGTTTTTGGGAAAATCATCAACAGACACCCAACAGAATACTCCCCAACATCACTTAATCTGATTTCATACCCAACAACATCACAGGAACTGTGCTCATTCCTGCCATGGATGGCATGCACATGACTCTCTACAGAAGAGACTTGGTGGCCCTCATACTTCTGGACCCATGTTAAGAGTTTCACACAGTCTCCCACTCCATCCTCATCCATTGCCTACACAACATCGGAATCCAAGGGCCAGCAGACCAAGAGATCTGCTCTTTCCTGACTGAATGGACTATTTCATGTCAGTCTGGCGGTTTACATCTCAAATGTGACCTCATCTGTGGAGTTCCAAAAGGATCGTCTCTTAGCTGATCCTCTTTGGCATCATCCGCTCTCATGACATCAACGTCCTCTCCTTTGTCACTGAAAAACAACTCATTTTCTTCCTCATGTACAAGAAGCCCAGTTACTGGATCAAGTACAATACTACCATGTCTGAAATCACACATTAGATGAATATCAACGGTCTGTAGTTGAATACTGAAAAGACCAAAATTCAAGCTCTTTAGGAAGAGCACATCACCATGGGAATCCACCTGATGGCCAATGGAGCTAGGACCTGCTCAGCACCAGGACAGCCATCTAGGTGATAGTGCACTCCGCAAATCTTCACAAATAACATAACATAACACAACATAACATAACATAAATAGAGAAAAAGGTCTCATGCCATTACCACCAGTTTTGGATGTGTTCAAAGACTTTAAAATACAGGGACTCTGCCTTTGAGAAACCACATTCTTTTGACCTGTAAATGAGGCAGAAAAAGAGACAGTGGGGTAAACAAGACATTCATCAATGTTTGATAAATGTTTACCTTCTGATATCCTCTGCTTCAGGACTTAACCATCTCACATTGAGCAAAGCAATTAGTGCCTTAGTCTTCCAGGACATTGTCACCTTGTGTCAATCATATTTAGGATTGCAGAAAATGAGTACGTTAGGGCCTGTGTTCCTGATTTTGAGTTTAGCGGACAGGGTACACAGTTGCAAAGCCCATGGAGTACCCTGTCCACCAACCCATCAGTCCAACTGTCTTGAATAGAGACAGATGGATCTTAAGTATTCTGTTGATGGAACCCCCTTGGCTTCGTCCATAGAAAAAATCTTGCAACAAAGTAGGGGCAATCAGAGAAAGAACATTATAGGGCCCGCCCTACTAAAGGTGGTTGCAATATTGTCTTATATTTCTTGTCCGTCATCACCAGGAAGAACTTAGTGGTGAGGGACAGAAAAAAGATGAGTCACACGCACTGGTCTGACTGTGTGGGAGTTATGATATTTTTGTTTTCCTGAAAAAAAAACATGGGTCAATTGGACAGGTGGTAGACTGCCAGTGTGGTTGAGATAATGTCCTATGCTACCCTGACATGAAGAGTACTGTTCATAAAACTCCCAATCAGGTCATCTGTTTTTTATTCCCCTTACACTTCTCGTTTGCATTGACAGATCATAAGATCATTCCCGCCACTGTGAAAATTAACTATACTCTCTCTAAAGGATCCTTATAATTTGGACCAGGAATAAACCAGGAATACTTCTTACATGCAGGGGAAAGCCAGGATTATCACTAGCGTTTATGTTATACATTCTGTGACAAAATCATAGTGAGTTGGGTCCAAAGTGGGCAGCTGAAGCAAGACAGTTTGGCCATAGACTGGCAGGAAAACTAGAAAAAACTCTCTGCTACTTACAAAGATCATTTCATAAAAAGAATTAAAATAGGGATATGACACTTATGAGTCATGATCTGAAATATTAAAGTACATGTAAAGTAGGTTTGTACTTACATACAGGATACAATAGAGAACACCCAACATCTTGTTATTGCATGCTTTTATCATGATAATGTTAGACAAAACTGTCCTAAATCTATATTTAAAGGAATGCTTAATAGGCATAATGAGTGAAGCTATGACAGTAAATATGGAAAGCAATACGCCTGGCAGGGAATTGTGTGATAAGTCAAATAATGACTGAGGCTATGAAAATACACGAGACACGTATTGACCGTTCAATGTTCAGATCAAATTAATTATATTCCAAGTGTTTTGTCTACTGAACAAAGAAGTATGAATTTGACTAATGGATATTTGAAAAATGTATTCAATTCTACACATTTATTGAGGCATCAGAAATACAGAATAAACAAAGGGAAATACTATGTAGGGTCTGATTCACAAAGGCCTGTAACGGTATGTCAAAGTGTACTTCTGTAGTATTCATTTATGCCTTTTCAGAATTATTTGGAAAACATCTAAAATTATAATAAAATCGGAATATTCATATGCAATTAGTACAAATAGATAAGACTGTGCACTCTTTTCCCTTTAACTAAAAGGGAGTTGGACCTTTCAGGCCCAATTTTGAAAGGCATGCAAGAGTATGTCAAAGTGCATGCTTGTAAAATAATTTCCAAACTCATAAATTATTTTCTGCATCATCCTGTATTGTTTTTTGCAACCTGCAGGAGCTTTCAAAAAGGTATTATGAAGAATTACATTAGTACTCAAGCAGTGCTCTTTTGTGTACTCATATGTGCCTTTGTGGACCTATTCAGAGACTATTCATGTGCAATTAGCAAAATTAGTACAAATAGATTTTCATGGGGAGGAGAATAAATACATTACAAATGTTGACCAGCTTGTTTTCAGATTTTTCTTTTGCACCATAGGAGTGAAATATTCATACTCCTCATGTTAAAATCTGATACCCTTATAACTGATGCAGTAAGCCTTGAAGATAACTCACAACACATGGATGTGGTGAGTTCTTCAGGAAAAATCACATGTCTTGAGATTTAACAGGTATTTTGCCTCAGGCAAATTTTGTCAAGTTTGACTTGCTGAAACGTATCAGGGCCTGTGGACTGTATCTCACAGGCTAATAACTGAGGGAAGTTTTTATCAAGGGTTTATAGTGGTGCAAAGTCTCAAAAAGTGACACAAAGTGGAGTAAGGGTTTGATAAAACAGACATAAAAGATTTGTGTGCTGAAAAGTAGCCTAAAAGTAACACAAACTGTGATTTGAGCTACTCTGTGCTACTTTGTTATGTGACGTTATACTGATTTGTATAGTGCACTAATATCCCAAGAGGGTATCCAGGTGCTTGGTCAGGAGTGTTTGTTTGTGGTCCCCAAGGTGCTTCTCCAAAGAACCACGTCTTCAGCGTCTTCCAGAAAACAGGAAGTGAGGAGGAGGCTCTGATGTGCTGAAGGAAATCGTTCAGTGAGTTGGGTGCAATGTAGGAGAATGAGCTACCTACAGTTTTATTTTTGCAGATTCAGTGGATGTGTGTGAGTGTACAGCGTAGGTGTCTGGTAGGTTGGTGAAAGTGTATGTGGCTGTTTAAGTATTCTGGTCCTGTGTTGTGTTGGGCTTTGTATCTGTGAATAAAAAGTTTGAGTTGGCTGCACTTGTGAATGGGGACCCTTGAAGGTTTCTTATGGTGCGGTGTGATGTGGGTGAAGCATCAAGGCTACATCCCGTGGTTGATACATGAGCACTCCAACACTACCACCTATGATGCCTGATCTAATAAAAATGATAAACAGGTCTTTTCAACAAAAAATAACACCTCCTTGCGGCTGCTGTAAAGTTAGTAAAATCTTTTAATTTGTCATAACATTTTCCATTTTGCATGTGTGCTGCACTGTACAGCACAGATACATTTTAATAAAATATTAAAATATAATCTAGGGGCACATTCAGTACAAAACCTATTGTTGACATTATGCACATATATTTGTAGTATGGCGAAAAGGTGTGTGCTTGCTGCTAGAGAGCCTGTTTGACCTCTCCACTTGAGGGAATGACAGCAGCAACGCTGTAACTTGTAGATGTGGTTCTGCACTGCAGACTGTGCTGTGTTTTCCCCCTCGAGCAATTCAGAGCAGCAACTTCAGTTTTTAATAAATCTACTTGCATGTGCAGTAAATACTGAGCAACCTGTAATTGAGATCCCTGGTCAAACAGCTGTTTGCACAGAGCTAGTTCATTCCCAAATTAATTGTAACCAATGCCCAAGACTTGGGACCATGAACTGATCTGAATTATTAGTGTCTGGTGCTGTGCAAGCAAAAGAGAGAGGATATAGCTTTGTGATCATATATATTCAAATACAAGAGCTATTCTTTTATATGTTAAAATAGAGAGTTGAAACTGCATCATTATAGGGCTTTTGTACATTTGGCAGCTGTGCAGTAACAGTGAAGAAAAACCCACATAATACAGTTTTAATTGATTCTGCTTGCAAATATTTGACCTTTGCAATCAGCAGCAGTCAGCTTCAGAACAAATTAAAATTGATTTGTAAACGTTTTATTCTGCCATTGTCAAAGAGTAGAGTTTATGAACTTGAGAAGTTGTGATATTTGCAATTTAAATGTTGGCAAAGTGATCCCAAAAAACATGCCGAGGGAAGAACTCTCTAAAAGTCGATTTGTGAATTTTTCGAAAAAGATTTAAGTGAAAATATTTTTTAAGAATTTTCCTCTGGTTTACATCTACAACGGGGTGATTTCCTAGGTTTTTCTTGCACAAAACCCATTTCTGTAGATCTTTTTCTCTATGAGACATTTATTACCTAACTGCACAAACTATGTGAGAGAGTAGTCTTGCATCTTCAACTAGTTTTACATATTATGTCACATGGACAGCTAAGCCATTTGGATACTTAGAGCACACCAATCAGAAACCATAGAAATAAGATACTCAGTCAAAAGTTAAGATATTAAAGAATTAAATCTAAACATGGCTCCAGTAAAATAATATTGCCTCACCTTTTGTGATCTATCATAGATGCCTGATGGCTTTGGCACATAATTTCAAACAATGTTTTTAGAGGTGTTTTATAGAAGTTGGTGAACAAAAGCCTTTGAGGACTGCATGCTATACACAGGCCCCAAGGATATTAGTGACTCTAATTACTTGAAGAGAAACTAACACAGTTTAATTCGTTTTAGAAAAAAACTAGCATTACTTTAACTGCTGTGAGTCAAGAAGAAAAATAGCCTTAGAGCAAGGGTCCTTGAACTTCAATGAAATCATCCTGATCTCAGTAGGAAGCATGTATAGCTAAACACCATCAGCACAGTATTGAATCTTCTTATCACTACTCTGCAGTACATGAATGGAGATCATGTCAGCTGCAGGTCAGGGAAACCAAGCATTCCCCCATATCAGGCTCTGTCCCAATATTTATCAAGGGTCACGGGTCTCCTTAATTAGAAATCATATAGAAAATTATTAGTGTATCAAAAAATAATAGAAGAAATAACATCTAAGGAAAGTCAAGTTGATTTGGAACATTTTCGGTGAGGACCAATGTTCTTTGAGCTCACAAAATGCAACACACATAATAGACAATCATTTAAATGCAGCACATTCAATTGTTGTAAGTTTGGCACATAATATAATAAAGGTATTATAGCTAATGGGGTCTGTAAATAAGGTACTAGTGCTCCAGTCCCTTAACAATATAGGATTATCAGCAGGTCTCAGGATGGAACATGACTGAGAGCATACTTGGAGAAGTAAAAAGAAAAAGGAGATGATACTTGGTCAACACATTAAATACATTATACCCCACTTCTCTAGTGATTTCAGGGTAGCTGTTGTTTCTTGAATACAATTATTGAGCAATCCAATTGATTGCAAGGGTAAGTGTGATTAGAGCTACTCTCCCAGTGAGTTCATGTCTTTTTTCTCTTATTATTATTCCTTCTTTTGAAGTTAGGCTGGTTAGACACACATACTGTGTTTGAATTCACACCAACATACTCAGAGGAGGACATTCAGGAACGGGAAATCATTGTTTGTTGAAAGTACAATTTCATCTGCATCTTCCACCACTAATTGTGTTGATCAGCTAGAAAATGTTGGAAAAATACATGTGCATGTGGCTTGTTGTAAAAGTAGTAGTCGAATATCATAAAGTTGACATAATTGAGTTAGGCCTACAAGTTAGGAACATTCAAGGCATTGTGACTGGGAACACCAAAAACAAACGGCTTCATCCTCATATGCACAACTTGCTCTAGATACTGGACGGTCTTGGCCATTGGCACTGACTTACCACATTGCAAAGACTTTTGGAGGACATTTCTGACACTAAAAAACAGATTAAGGAATCTACTTGTATTAATGATGTAAAGGCCACATTACAAAAGTTTGATTAAGCTATTACAGAACAAAACCAAATTGAACATAAAAAACATGTCAAGAGAGTCACAAAAGATGTACAAAACTTTAGGGTAAAAAAGAACATACGCTAACCTTAATAATGATTTTTATGCTAACAGAAATAACTCTGGGTATAGTTGAGCTTCGGCTTTTGGAACAAAGAAAGAAATGTGTTACTTTTTCTGAAACATGAGAACACCCTAGTGACTTCCTAGGAACAGTGGGGCCTCAGTTTTGAAAAACTGAAACAATTTTATCAGAGGGAGGATAGGGAGACCACAAAGAGAAGGGAGAGGAGTAACAGGGGCCAAATATTCTTTCAAGGACAGCCCTTAATGCTTGCATTGCGCCACTTTGTAACCCCTTGCACCACATTATGCTTGTGCCAGGAATAATGTATGTAAAAGGGGCTTTCCCGTGCGAGTGGCAAAACCTAACATTTGTACATGTGTGCACATGGCCCTTAGTGTTTGCATTATTGCTCAGTTCTAAATGGCCCCTTTGTTTAAATTGAGATAGGATTTACCTTACATATGAATATTTTATATAATTAATGCCATGGTGACACATGGTGACACAGGCCATTATAACGAAAAGTTCGTTTTTTGCATAAGATCTTTCTGCAGTGAAGTCTACAGGCAGGAGTTCCGGTTCTAGGTGGTCAGGATGACGAGTTAAATGAGAGACAGCTATTTTTTAGAACATTTTTTTTCACAAACTGCTTTTAACAATTTTTTTTATCATCAATGAGAGTGTCCAATTCCTTGTTTTCTTTAATATCATAATGATCTCACATAGCTGTACTTATTGCTTTCACTCTGTCTTTTTGTTTTCTTAAATTCCTTTTTCCCTGCTCCTTTCAGACTTCCTCCTTCTTGTTTATTAGGGTCCTGCCTGCCTGTGCAAACCAGGAATTAGGCTGTGCTCCTTTTTCATGTCCCTTTGCACATTTTGGTAGCCCTTGCATTACTCAAACTATGGTATGCCCTTTTGAGGTGATCCCTTGATAAAGCCCCATTCCCCTCTTACATTTTTCTAAGCACTTGCCTCATGTGGCTTCAGTCTTCATACTCTGTATAGAAATTTTCAGGGTTTATTTACCAGCCCCTGTGTCCTACCAGGCACTTCACTTTTAGTGATGGTCCAGTGGCACAGACTGCAGGGCCATATCAATAAGGCCATCCTATGGTGAGGTGTCATTGTTTTGTTTTATTTAAAATAAAAACACTTTGGGGTTTTGCTTTTTGGAAAAAAAAAACTTTGGAAGCTTTGCAGCGTAGTTCCACTAGCATTTAATGATCCCATACATCAAAATTCAAATGCATTCACAGAAACCTCTTTTAAGGTGGCTCTTGTGAATGGCAGAAATATCCATCCGGCTACATTTCATATTTTGAACAAATTATAAATCGGGTCAGAAGTGTTGGGGGCCCTAGGCCCTCATGCTGCAATAAGGAGACACGGACACATGGTTAGTGGGTTCACATAACTGGCCTCGGTCACGTGCGCACGGCCCTTTTTATTAGCAGGGTCACCGACTGGTGACACCTGTGATGGATAGAAGTGGAGTGAGTGTGGAGGTCAGCCCTCAGCAGAGTGGCTGGTGGAAACACTAGAATGTGTACAGCAACACACTACATCCCTCCCAAACTTTATTGCAAAATCAAAACAACCAAGTCCTACTTGTGGGAGAGAAAACATCAACTATAAACAATCACTGAGTATCTTTAGGTGGTCCGCCAGACATGCTGCATGGAACAGCTACAGTTGGGCCATTGGTATCACGACACACCTCTGCAGTTTAACCAGACTGTACTGGACATGAATGGCAGTGTGGATGAAGTCAGGATGCGTCAGTCGCCTGTCTATGACATCTCAGTTCGCTTGGAGACTGTCGGTCTTGTCCCACCTGGGCTCAAGGTGTTAAAGTTTATTTACTGCAAGTGCATCAGGAGCAGTGGGGTGTCCACTTTGAAGATCTCTGGGAAGGCATTCTGGCTCCAGGGATGGCACATATCCAAAGACTGCAGATGACCAGTTTCTGTCTGTGACCTCTGTGCTTCCCGGTGCCTGTCGTGGAGCTGCCGCAGAAACATTTCTCACCGGGGGACTCTTCTATCACTGGAATTCTCTTGAGGCCCTTGCCCCTGGATTGCCACAGGACCATGCCCAAGCCTCGTGCAATCCCAAGGATGGATGATTTGAATGGTCTGGTTTGGTCTGCTCTGCTCTCGTCAGCAGGTGTACGGTTCATGGGGGGTCATGGCAGGTGTTTGGGTGGTCAGCCTCCCATGGTGCCGAGATGCCTTGTCAATGTCAGATCTTTTGTTGACTTTGGCTCCAGTCGGTGGTGCTGAGCTCCTTCGATGATTGAGTGATGCACCTCATAAAGATGATGATCTTGTTACATCTTGTGGAAGATCAACAGGTGGTGGTGTCTTCTGTGGTAAAAGGATGACTTGAGGGACTTTGTGGCCACTGGCGGTTATTGCGTGGCATGTGCAGTTGGGACCAGGGATGCCATTGTGGTCAAGCAGCTGGTGACCAGTGGTAGGACGGTTGAGCTGGGAAGTGTGGGGCCTAGACGCGGTTTGCACATGCTGGAGGCTCACAGTTGGTCCTCCCGAGGAGCTGTCTCCAGTGACGTCTGCTCACCCCGGTGGCTGTCTTGTGCTGATGGATGCCATCTTATCTGCTAACGTGAGTCCTCAGTCCTGGGGCTCTTCTCCTTTTTGCTTGCGCACCTGTGGTGGTGTTGATCTCTGGAGTGACCAGTTTGTCATACCCTTCTCCTCTTCATCCATTGACGTTATGGCATTGGGCTATGTTCTTCTCTCCTCTTCTCCTCATGTGGCGTTGCACCACAGGTCACATGTTGTGCCACATGGACCTTTCGCTGCACCTCTGCTGGTGCATCTTGCTCTGTCGCAGCCCCTCGCAGGCTGAGTCCTGCCAGTGGGACTTGATCTAATCTACTGGTAGACCTCTTGCTGGTTTGCACTGCACTTCTGCGGTGCATCGTCTTCTGTCGCTGTCTGAGTCCTGTCAGTAGGACTTGATCCAGTCTCCTGGCAGACTTCTCGCAGGTCTGGTCCATACCGGGATCTTCTTGGTGGTCTGCTCCCTGACTGAGGGTCACCTGTGTCTTCACTCAAGGGTGCCGCTCTTGTGCCTTGAGACTGCGCTGTCGCAGCACTCTCTCCTGCCTCCATCTGCTTGGCAGGGTTGGTCAGTTCTGCTGACCTGCTGAACAATGGGCCAATGGTGGCAATCTTGTGCTGTGGTGTGGCTTACTGGCATGGCCTCTTCTCCCTGGTGTTGGAAAATGGGTTATTGGTAGGGCAGGTAGGTACCTACACCTAGCAACAAGCCACTAACCTCCACATAGGTACAGTTAGGTCTTAGTAAATTAATCCCAGCTCAACCCTTGGTAGCTTGGCAACGAGCGTCAAGGCTTAACTTAGGAGACAAAGTGTAAAGCATTCAAATATCACAAAACAGTAATTAAATAAAACACAGGAAACAGTTTAAAAATCCAAAACCAATTTATAAAAATAGTTTATATTTTTATCTTTAAAATGACACAAAAACGATTAAAATCGGTTCCGGGGAACCGGAGATATGAATTTTTAAAGAATTATTACTTTTCTAGCGCTTAGAAACAAAAAGCGCCAATCGGGTCATCTGGTTGCACCTCGACCGGGGCAAAGTCAAACTTTCAGGCCGACCGCGATGGAGCCCTGCTCGGCTACAGGTCGCGGGAGGCCTCGGTTAAAAAGTTACCTTCTGACTTAGAGGGTCATTCTGACCCTGGCGGCCGGTGGCCGCCAGGGCCACCGACCACGGGAGCACCGCCGACAGGCTGGCGGTGCTCCAATGAGCATTCTGACCGCGGCGGTTCAGCCGCGGTCAGAAGCGGAAAGTCAGCGGTCTCCCGCTGACTTTCCGCTGCTCATTGGAATCCTCCATGGCTGCGGAGCGCGCTCCGCAGCCATGAGGATTCTGACCCCCCCTACCGCCATCCAGTTCATGGCGGGAAAGCCGCCATGAACAGGATGGCGGTAGGGGGGGTCGTGGGGCCCCTGGGGGCCCCTGCCGTGCCCATGCCAATGGCATGGGCACGGCAGGGGCCCCCGTAAGAGGGCCCCAAAATGTATTTCACTGTCTGCCTTGCAGACAGTGAAATACGCGACGGGTGCAGTAGCACCCGTCGCACCTTCCCACTCCGCCGGCTCGATTACGAGCCGGCATCCTCGTGGGAAGGTCGTTTTCCCCTGGGCTGGCGGGCGGTTTAACTGGAACCGCCCGCCAGCCCAGGGGAAAACTCGTAATACCCGCCGCGGTCTTTTGACCGCGGCGCGGTAATTTGGAGGGCGGGATCCTGGCGGGCGGCCTCCGCCGCCCGCCAGGGTCATAATGAGGCCCTTAGTCTTTATTTTGAAGTTTTTCTTCACCGGGACGAACCTGCCAGTTGAATCCGACCTCCTGGAGCCCTTGTCCAGATACGCGATGTGGGTTTCCTCGGTGGAGACTTTTACCTTCGGACTTAGTCGTTTTTTCGAGATGAAAATCCTTCGACCGGGGTAAACCTGGATCTTGATCCGACGTCCATGGAGCCCTTCTCGGATACGATGGCTGGGAGGTCCCGGTCAACTTTTTACGTTCGGACTTAGTCTCTTTTTTGGATGAACCACGAAGTCAGGCCGGGTCGCGGTTGAGGCAAGCCGGCTAGAATTTCCGCGGCGGGTCGGTCCCTCTCTGGAGCTTTTTTCCAAAAATTCTCAAATCTTTTCCAAACTTCTGGGGCTTCACCCAGAAGTTTTTTTAAGGTTCTTTTGGGGTCCACAGCTCACCCCAAGGGTCCAGAAGTTCTGTGATGGTCTTTGGGGGGTGCGGACTTCAACTCCCAGAATGCACCTGGCGCAAACTCCTTTTTGGCCACTGGACAGTGGTCAGCTGGTCGCTTTCTTCAGGAGTTGGTGCAGGGGACTCTGGTTTAGCAATTTTTCACCTGTAGCAAACAGGGAGTCCCTCCTTGAACCAGTTGAAGCCAGGCAAAGTCCTTCTTGTGGTGAAGTCCAAGTGTGCAGCTGGTGCAGTCCTTCTGAGTGCAGGGTCCAGGTGCAGGCCAGGGGTCCAGCAGGGCAGTCCTTCTTCTTCTTTAGTTCCTTTCTTGTTGAATTCTGGAGGGGATCTGAGGCGTGGGTGCAGGTCAGCCAGTTTTATCCTTGCTCCTGGGTGAAAAGCAGGGGGGGCCTGATCTCCAATCAGGGACAGGGTCGTCCCCCTGTGATGACCACTTCCTGGGAAGTGTGGCAAAAATCCATCCCAGAAGGCAACAGTCTCTAAAAATCCAACATGGATGAATCTGATTTTTGGAGGTTACATCTGGCTGAGCCCACCCACTGGTGTGGCTAAAAATCATAAACACACCCCTCTCCTGCCCTCTCCTAATCTAATCAAGGGGGCACCTAATTGTCTGGGGTTGCAGGATGTGGGGGTGTTGCTGGGTGCTCCAAATGTCCTTCTCTGCCTTTGAAGACCAGTTTGGCAGCCCTCCCCCTTCCTGCCTCACCATCTGCTGAGGGGAGATTCTCTCCCCCAAGCACATTCCTTTGTGTGAAGCCTGGCCACTTCACACCTCATCAAGGCAGCCTGGCAGAATCTGCTGCAGGCTGGCCAATCAGAGCACAGCAGCAAAAACAATGCAGAGCTGAAATTGGCAACTTTTTAGGTAAAGTCTAAACTTTTTACCTGGACAAGTTATATTAAATCCAACAACTGGAAGTTGTGGGATTTATTACAACAATCAATTTGATACCAAATTCTTGGTATGTAACATTTAAGGAGACTTTAAAATTTAAAATAAAGTCTGCCCATTCTAGCCTATGAAGGCCATTTACTTCAATGAGGGAAAAACGAATTTGGCTGTTTTTACCTCACCAGGGCTTATAAATCTATTTTTATAAAGTCCCTGCTTATAGTTACCTGGCACCCAGCCCTAGGGGCACATAGGGCACACCTTAGGGGTGACTTATATGTAAAAATAAGGTAGTTTAAGACTTTGGAAGTACCTTTAATTCCAAAGTCGAATTTGCATATAACTTTAATTTAAAAGCAGCCAGCAAGGCAGGCTTGCTTTTAAAATGACACTGGGCACCTCAGCAATGCACCTAGGTGTGCACCACCTATGCTGTGGTCCTTAAACCTACATGCCCTACCATATACTAGGGACTTATAGGTAGGTTAACTTAGCCAATTATAATTAGCCTAATTTGCATATCCATTTTACACAGAGCACAGGCCCTGGGACTGTTTAGCAGTACCCAGGGCACCATTAAAGTCAGGAAAACACCAGTAAAAAGTGGAAAATGGGGGCAAAAAGTTATGGGGCCTCTGCAATCAGCCCTGTTTTCTCACACCTGGTATTACATCATGCTCTCGGAGGGCTCACTGTCTCTCTGGTTCCTGCCCGTGTTGTCAGATTCTCCGGCGCGCCTCTGACATTGTCCCTTCCCTTCATGGGCACCTTTCATCGCCGTCTGGCATACCCATCCTCCTGGCTTTAAGTGATGTCTATCAGTGCTGGGGACATATGGCACTCTTTTGCCGGTGGCTGTGGTAGATGGCCGTGCGTGTTTTCCCGGTGCCTCCTGTGGCTTTGCTGCTCAGCTGGAGTGGCTTTGGGCAGCAGCAGTCTCAGTTCCTCGTGCAGGGGCTACACACTTCTCTGCTCCTTCAGCGCAGTCGCTGTCTATGGGCGCTGCTCTTGTGTAATCACTGGAGGTGCTTCTGGCACCTGCTAATGTCCTTGATGCTGCTGGCCTTCTCTTTGACAGAACACACAACCTCTCTGGTGAACAGGTACAGTACCTGTATTTGGCCACCAGATGGGAGAGTGGTGCTGTTCTTGGCAGGCTGACAGTCTTTCCACTGCCTGTGGGCCTCACTGGTCAAGGCAGTTGCTGGTGATTCCAGTCACAGGAGTCAGGACTTCAACTCGCCTCAGTAGGTAAGTGTCTTTTCACTTTTTTTTTTCTTCTTTCACGAGCCCCACGGTGTGGAGGCAGGCAAACTGTGTGATGCTCTGCGAATCGGCGGGCCTGGGCACTTTGCTGGTTCTTTCAGTGCATGGCAGCACCATCTCACCTTACTCCTACTGGCTGGAGCAGTCTTCTTGGCGCTGCAGTCCACCAGGTTGTACGCAGCTCTCTCTTCCTTTTTTTTTGATCCTGCTGACCGAGGGCTGCAAATGATGTTCGAACGGCAGGGGAGGCAGTTTCTTTCTGGTCCCTGCTACCGTGGGTGGCCTACTTACTTGCTGGCTGGCCGCGGCTCACTTAGGCGTGATACTTCAGGGACACGTGGGGCAGCTGGCAGGCTGATAATGCATGCTGAACAATTGGGGGGCATCACTGTTCAGGATGAATGCACTTAGGGAGGCCCACTTCATTTCTGGTTGGGTCAAAGCGCGTAAGTCACTTTGGGCCTCAGATGCAGGCAATAACGGCCTTCCTAGCGCTGCATTCTATTGCTCTTCCCTGCAGTGGCAGCAAATTCAATTTAGGAGTGTGCAGTGCTCGGTCCTTACGTTTCCTTCCTTTCCCCGCTTGCAAGCTCACTCTCATCCTGCGCTTGCAGGTTGTTTTTGGTCAGGTGGGTGTTGCTAGTTTTCTTTTCGCTGGGATGACAGAGATTGCAGCCTGGGCAGCATACAGTCACCTAGCGGCTCAGCTGCACAAGAGCTGCCCCAACGTGCTTCAAACGGTGTCGGTCTCTTCTGCTGGCTGTGCCTCATCACCCTTTTTCTCTCTGCGCACAGGCTCACAGAAGGCAGCTGCTACAGGGGCATACACAGGCAGCTGACAGGCACACTGTGTCATGGTCATTTCCTCCATGAGGCGCGAGCGAGGTGTAGCCGGCTCACATGTGGGGTAGACCCACTCGTCGCCATTGTAGTATTGGGGCCATAGGCCCTCATGTTGCAATAAGGTGACACAGTCACATAGTTAGTGGGTTCACATAACTGGCCTCAGGAATGTGCACCGGGCCCTTTTAATTATCAGGGTTACCTGACTGGTGATGCCGGTGATGGATGGGTGTGGGGTGAGTGTGGAAGCCAGCCCTCAGCAGAACGGCTGGTGGCAGCACTAGAATGTGTCCTGCAGGACACTACAGTGCCTAAGTTCCTCTCGGTCATTCAAAGCTGTTAAGCTGGTCTGTGACTGGCATTGGTTGTCATCGGTGTTTCATTGTCAGTATTCTATTAAATCCTGTGGAATTAGCTTCCTTTCCCCTAAACTCTGAAAGTAAACAATCCAGGATTTATAAAACACAGTGAATTACTTGTGAGGGTCTAAAGGGGCTGAATTATAGACAGAGGGAGATTAAGTGATTTGCCCAGAATCATAGGATGTTGAACAGACGCCGAGACTTGAACCTTGGTTCCCCCAGCCTCAAAAGTCAGCAGCTCAGGCTGTTATGTTGCACCATCCCTCTGAAAAATAATAAATAATACCCAGCTTAAACCACATAGATGAAGTAGTGAATAAAGGTGATACTAACAGATTAGTACAGGCCGTTAATGTGTTTCTTTCTTATCTAGTCAATTCAACTGTATTCAAGCAAAAAAGGCTCAGCTTAACAGTTTGAAGTTTAAAGACATACATGTTGTTGGGGAGGTCTGAGCTTGGAAGGAAAATATAGTATATGGAAGCAAGTAATCCTAGCTTAATAATAGGCCTACGTCTTCTGATTGTCTGTATTTTAGTTGAATTGTGATGCCCTTTTGGGATCAAACTAATGTAGCTGCTCACTGGCATATTATAGGTGATTTTTGATGGCACTTAAAAATAAGTGAGATCTCCTGCTAAAGCCAGCAGCCAAAGTGAAAGGCAGGTCACTGAGCATCATTATATGTATGTAGGTTTATATGCAGTGTGATTTCAATAGTATGAACATAGTCCTTCTTAAGATCTGTCTTTGTGAAATGAACAGGGATCAGTAGAATGGAAAACTTTGTCAACAAACAGTTTATTTTACAACAGAAAAACATTTCCTAACTTCTTTTGGTGTGTTTAATTGTGCACTACGGTGTCTCTTTTAGGTAAATGGCCAAGATACCTAGGATTTGAATGGTTTGACCAAAAAGTGTGATCATGCATCAATTTAAATAAAATACCTTTTTGATTTGTTAAAACACCTCAGAGCTCCACTATCTCATAAAGTAACTCCACATATGATCTTGGTGAGTGGGATCCTCAGTAACTTTCAATATCCTTATATTGTACAGGAGGGGGAACTTTATCCCATAGATCAGTGGTTCCCAACCTGTGGTCCGGGGACCCCTGGGGGTCCGCAAAGCCTTCTCAGGGGGTCCGTGAGAGCCTAGAAACTTAAAAAATATTAACAAATATTGACAAATTAGGTCCCCAGCTTCCAGTAATGACTCAGGCGGGGGTCCCCGGATTCCCATGATGATTCAGTGGGGGTCCCTGGGTTCCATTAATGTTAAAGTGGGGGTCCACAGAAATCAAAAGGTTGGGAACCACTGCCATAGATAAACATTACAGATTAATTACTGACATGTTGTGGTCTTCGTTTCCAGAAGGATCAGAAGGATTTAGAAGGTTTAATTACATATTTTTTAAATTGGTGAATCCTACCATTTTTCAAGAAGGCTTTAGATATGATCTTCTTCTTTAAAAGTTTGGCCTTAAGTCATTTATTTAAATAGGGCAGCTGTTGGATATTTCACCTGATAGCAGAGTTTTTTTTTAATGAAAGGTGATAATGTGTTTTGGATCACAGACATGAATAAGATATGACATTCCTTGAAAATGATATGAGCAAGCAGTGAATGAGCTGTGGTTCTTGAACCAAGGCACCTCATTCCAGTGCAGTTTTGTTAACAATGCTTATCAGTGGAGTCTGAGATGTCTGAAAGCAGAACATTGCCATTTTCCAAATGGGGTAGGACTAGTGTTCAAACAGCTGAATTTGAGTTGGGTGAATCTGGATTCCTTTGGTTTTCAAAGCTGAGTGACCGCCCATAGTGTCTTTGTCTTCTTAATGACACATATAAGTAGACAAACAATTCCAGATCTCCATCTATTAGTATGGCGATGTGAGTACTATGTATTCCCACTAGTCTCCATACATGTAGCACCTACTACATTGTCACAGCTGCTAAAGTGTGACAGCAAACACTCTACTACCTGAGCCAAGTACAAGGATACATTCAGTCCTTACCCCCTTGTGGCTGCTGTGCTGCCCTCAAACACCCATCCACCTCAGGGTAGGCCACCACCAAAATGCAGGCCATTAGGGGGGTCAGGGACTGACAGGCACCCCCCCTCATTGGGAGGACATCCCCAGTTGGGCCTCAGCAATCTTCCAGGCCCAGTGTCTCGGGCCCTCCCACTGCTTTCTAAAATGGGTGCTCTGCTGGCTACGGACCCCAAGGTCCACACTTGCTTTGCAATGGTACGCCAAATCCCTTTTTTCCGATGGGCGTTGACCTGCATGGATGACACAGACAACAGGAGAAAGTCATGTACAAATGCACCATACCAAAGGGAGTTGTCAGTACTCATCAGTCACAGCAATTAAGCATACATACGCATCCTCTCTGCTTACACGGCTTCACGTTATGCCACCCTCACAAGTTCACATGCCCAATGCAGCGTCAAACAGTCACACACAACACCTATCACACATGGCTGGGGCATTTGACTCACCTGCTCCTTTGGTACACGATATAGCTGTCCACATAGGGATGGGACCTCCTCCACTAGCCTCTCAAGCTCTTCTGGGGTGAACGCTGGGGCCCTATCACCTGCAGAATGTGGCATGATGGCTCTCAGAGACAGTACAAAGCAGCCCACATTGTAGAGGTCTTGCTGGCAATAGTGCCAGGAGTCAAATGAGTTATGTTGCAGAAAATGGTGGTCACAGCCAACAGCCGGCGGTCATGGCCATTGGCCCAAGTCAGTGCTACAGGTATGGGGCCTATGCTAGTGTATGGTTAAAGTACTGGGTTCCTCTGTGATGTTCTTTGTGCGTTCCATGGGATATGTGTTCATGTAGCTATGGTATGGGTATGTGAAGACTCTGTACCTGGTGCTATATAGGTCCAATCTGGCTTCTCCTGCTTTGTAGGTAGTTTGCCATGGCATGACATCTATCACCTGTATATGTGCATTGTATCCCGTCATGCCTTCATTCTTGATGGTACCCTCTGGCATGCTCTATTTGTAGATTGGAATACTGACTTTTCGATTGCATTGCCCTGGATTTCAACCTCTCTGACATCTGTCCTGTGATATTTCTGTTGTAATGTGTCTCCTGCTGAGGAATCATCCATCTGATCACCATTAAACTGGCTAAGAAAATGCACAATGAGGGACCCCTCTAGTAAAAAATGAGAATTAGATACACAATTCACATGGAAAGATAATTACACATATCAGTCCATATTGCACCAAACAGGTCCTAGAGTCAACCAATAAAGTCAATCGATGAGTCCAAAGTTTATTCAGAATATGATTTCACATTAGACAGTCTGAAATCCAAAGAGATTTGTACTTCCAGCCAACACGTGTTTTGTCTTGGGAAATGTTTACATCCCTTACGACTTCTTCAGGGCTAGAAATCATTTGTGATTTATTGTGCATTGCAGAATACTAAAATGAAACTTAAGGTGATAAGTGAGGTCATGGTAGATGGATTCTTCAGAGTAGCTGCTATACCAGTTAGTTACACAGGTCCAGTTTCCTTGTACCATGGGAAAATTGAGTTATGTCTCAGAACAGTCTACATGGTGTCTCAGTGGCACACAAGGGTGACAAATCAGGAGAGGTTCACTTCCTGGCAGTGGGTTTGGCTTGGCTTTTGCTTCAGCCGGATGTCTGGGTGGACGTCCATGTTTGCGGGGGAGGTTCTTCTGCTAGACAGAGAGGGGTATCTAGGGCCTCCATTCCACTAGCTGCCGCAGATATAGATGGGGCTGATGTTATTTTGGTAGTGGAAGGGGCCTGATGGTTTGATGAGAAACCAATAAAAGTGGTACTGATGTCCCTCAGCTCTCCTGCATTGGAAGCCATGTGGGCATTTTGTGCCTGCCACTGCTGTATGGCTTACTGGTGGTATTCCCTCTGCAGCCTTTGATTTTCCCCTAACATGGTGATTATTTGGCCCATCCTGTCCTAGGAACTTTTGTATACTCCTACGAATTTGGAGAAAGTTTCTGGTCAGTGGAGTCCCTTTGACACCCCATCCTCTGGCCCATAGCATCCCTCCCATGCTCCCTACCCCAGGTGCCTGTGTCCCTGGCACGGTGTGCCCTCTCCCAGTGGTAGCAGATCCTTCATTGATCGGGATGTCAAGGTTCGACTCAGGTCCCTGTACTGTGGGGCACACAATTGATTGAAAAGTCCTTGGGACACAGGTTTGGGGCAATTGGTTGCCTGTGATGTGGATGTACCAGGTGTGTGGGGTTGATGTGGGCAGGGTGAGTCAGGGAGCCATTGACTGACCATGTGTCCCAAATGGGCCAGGTTGTTCGTCATTGTCTAGATGTCCAGCTGTGTTGTCCTCACTGGGGCATTCATCCTAGGGGGGACTGGATGTCTCAGATATCCTCTCCATGGTGGCAATTAAAGGGTTACCTGTGAAGGGAGTGAGGCATAGAGTTCAGGCTAGAATGTGTGCTTGGTTGCCTCTTTGTGAGATGAAAACAGTGGTTTTATATGATTCCCTACAATGTCATTGACAGATGACACACAGCATACCTTTGTTGTACATACAACTCTGTGACTTCATTTCCATTCTCCATGTTTAGAGCTGTCATACACGTTTGGTACACATTGCACTCCAGATGGGTTCTGGTTTGTCTGTGAATTGACATGACTGTTACCGCTGTAACCTAGTGAAGAGTCAGGCTAGCTAGATGTCATACATTAAAGCTGCACAATGCACAATGGTGTCCTGCTGGGAACACGGTATGTGAGTATGCAAGGGTATCAGTCCTGTTCTAGATGCTGTGCATGTGTAATGACTCAGCCATCTTACTTTCTAACCCAGGTCAGTGTATTTCTGACTTGGGATATTTGATCTGTGGCCATTAGGAATGGTCACTCAGCTGCAGTTTTGCTTAGCTTTTTTGAGTGTGCCAGTGCATTGCAGCATTGCCATGTACTGGTCCTGGCATCAGTGATATGATTAGCCATTAGTTAACATGCCATTGCCAAGCACTGTGAGGGTAGTTGGGCTGAGTGGAGGCATGCAGTAAAGGGGCATTGAGTGATTAGGTGAGGAGTGTAGTGGGACATTTAGTTAATTAGGGAGTATTTGGGTGGTGAGGAAGTATGCAGGACAAGATAAATGTGTGACATGACTGTTGTGGGTACTTACCAGACTCCAGTCCCCCAGGTATTCCAATCACGCCCTCAGGATGCAGTATGTCCATGACCTTCTCCTCCCATGATGTGAACTGTGGGGGAGGAGGTAGGAGCCCAAAGCCAGTCTTCTGCATGGCAATCTGGTGGTGTCATGCCATGGAATGCACTTTCCACCATAGGTCATTCCACCTGTTCCTGATGTCGTCCCTTGTGCGTGGATGCCTGCCTACTGAATTGACCCTGTCAACTATCCTTTGCCACAATTCCATTTTCCTGGCAATCGATGTTTGTTGAGCCTGTGCGCCAAACAGTTGTGGCTATACCCTGACAATTTCATCCACCCTGCTCCTCAACTCGTCATCAGTGAAATATTGGTGTTTTTGCAGGGAAATGGTAGTGGTTGAGTAGACAGTGTGTGGGGGTGTTGTGAGTGTAAGGGTGCAGAGTTGGGTAATTGGTGGGGTGTGGGTGCTGCATTGCGGGGGTAAGACGGTTGTGGTGGATTGTGTGTGCTAGTGATGTGCGTATTGTGTTGGTTTTCCTGATGTGGGATGTGTGCTGAGTGTGATGTGTATATGTACCTATTGTGTAAAGATTCTATATCTATAATATTGCCTACTGTCTGGGTATTTTAATGACATTTTTGTTGCGATGGATTGAGGGCTGTGTAGGGGTATGTTATATAGTGCAGTGAGTAGGTGTGTCGGGTGTATGGATGTGTGTCAGGTGTGGGGTTTTAAAACTATCCAATGTGGTGTGGTGTTTTGACTAATGCGAGTTCTGACCGCGGCAGTTCACACCGCCAATGGTTTTCCAGCATAGAAGAACCGCTGTGGTGATTTGTGGCTCATCATCTGGTGGGTCGATTTTTGTAGGGCTGGTGATGCTGGTGGTGAGATCTCCTCTTTCCCGCTCTCCAGTGTCCTGGCAGTTTCAGATTTTTGGCAGAATTTTAGTGGTCTTCACAGTGTGACTCCTAATATAGCAGCTAGAGTACCGGCAACATGGTGTTCTTTTGGCAGAGGCCGCCGTGACAGTCTTCCCAAAAAAACGCCAAACTCGTAATTAGGCCCTAGGGCTCCTTGGTACATGAGGAGTGACACAAAAACAGCTCCTAGTCTCCCTCTCTCCAGTGAGCTGTAGACCTTTAGAGTGTAAAAGAGACTACCTGCAGTGATTATCACCAACATTAAGGGAAAATGAGTCAGTATCTAAATTCCGGATTTTCCCATGCAGTACAGATATAATACACATTTCTGTAAAAACAGATATTTTATGCACTCATTATTACAAAAGGCAGTGATGCAGAAGTGATAATATTACTAAGTCTCCCTGGAAAATGTCTAAACTTTAACACAAACTTGAAGACCACATTTGAAACACGAGTGAAACTCAAAACCCAGCTTGTAAGGAATCCCAGCAAACTGGACATCCATCTCAACTGTCATGAATCATTAAGCTAGGAAAAAGTAACAAAGTAGACAATTAGTTATAGGCAAGTGAAGCAAGGAGGAGGAGAAAAATACTCAATTGGGAAAACATACACAGAAAATCCCATAAAATTGAGAGTGATAAGAGCAAACTGATAAATGCAAAGAGGAAAGACCAATATTAGATGCTCTACAATCCTCACCATGCCATCAGACCAGAATGCCGCAATAAATCCGTCTGATACTGAGAGAAAGGAATTGAATACCCACCTTCTTGTCTTTAATAAACTGTATTTGTGCAGCAATTACATAAGTCTATATTTAGCCAAGACATAAACCACATTTAAAATATTTTCACTTTGCCGAAATTTAATTAAGCCAGCAAAATTAGTAAAATATCCAAATTTAGTGCACTGTGATATTTGGAAAATGTCTTGAACATTAGCATAAGTTGATTTCAGGTTGATTTAAAAAAATTCTGTGTGACAAGAAGGGAGAACCAACATTTTTATGGAATGTGCTGCTTCTATTTAAAAATGTTGCACACAATTCCAGCAAACATTTCCCTCTGAAAGTGACATTTTGTGATTTTGTAATTTCAGAAAGTATTCCAGATTTTTATGGAAAAGGTGGGTAGTTCTGCACAGCCTTAAGAATATCCTCCAGTCAACATATTTTACACATAACTTGGAGTCTGATACAAATTCCCCTGCTGCCACTGATATGCTAATGGCAATGATTTACCACTTTGTCCTAACACCTTGAGTGCAGTTGTCAGTCACCGGTAACTGCCCTTACTAACGCCCTGGTGTGTTTGTTGGTCAATGGCATAGACTAGGGAGGGTTTAAAAGCAATGTCTGGTGCTGGCACCTGAAGTGTCTTTTCTGAAACCCAGAGATGGGGCAAAGTGGAAATCCTTCTACCTCAGTACCCACCCCTTGCTAAACTGGTGTGGACGAAAGCGCAGATGTGTGCATTGACCCCCACGTCCAGTAGGGCTTTTCATGGCACAGGATGCCTCCCCATATTTAAAGGAGGCCTTGTTGGAAAGAGGAAAGTTTCCCCTTTCGAGTGGTGCCTCCTCAAACAGCCATCATCCATGAGCAGAAAGCCAAAAGACACCACAGATTTTAGTGTTTAGTGTTTTGGGGGGGGTCCGCCATCACTGGTATATGGGTTGACTTATCTGGTCCCCCAGAGGAAACCATGTGGTGCACAATATTTTATTGGGGTGGATCCTCCTGACATACAGGTGACCCCTCTGGGAGCATATTTTGGGGCATATTTATACTCCGTTTGCGGCGAATTAGTGTCGTTTTTTTCGACGCAAATTCGGCGCAAAACTAACGCCATATTTATACTTTGGCGCTAGACGCGTCTAGCGCCAAAGTATGAGTAAAGAGCGTCATTTTTTTGCGTGAACGCCTTCCTTGCGTTAATGAGATGCAAGGTAGGCGTTCCCGTCCAAAAAAATGACTGCGACGCAAATGCGTCGTATTTATACTCCCGGGTAAAAATCACGCCCGGGAGTTGGCGGGGCAGAAAACCCCGCATTTGCGCCACTTTTTAACGCCTGGGTCAGGGCAGGCGTTAAGGGACCTGTGGGCTCAAAATGAGCCCAGAGCTGCCCTCCCATGCCCCCAGGGACCCCCCCTGCCACCCTTGCCCACCCCAGGAGGACACCCAAGGATGGAGGGACCCACCCCAGGGACATTCAGGTAAGTTCAGGTAAGTATAAATTTATTTTGTTTTTATATATTTTTTTTTGGCATAGGGGGGCCTGATTTGTGCCCCCCTACATGCCACAATGCCCAATGACCATGCCCAGGGGACATAAGTCCCCTGGGCAGGGCCATTGGGCAAGGGGGCATGACTCCTGTCTTTACTAAGACAGGAGTCATGTAAATGGCGTCTGGGCGTCGTTAAAAATGGCGCAAATCGGGTGGAGGCGATTTTTTGCGTCAACCTGACTTGCACCATTTTTAAGACGCCCTAGCGCCATTTTTCCCAACGCCGGCGCTGCCTGGTATACGTGTTTTTTTTCCACGCACACCAGGCAGCGCCGGTCTGCTTGCGCCGGCTAACGCCATTCAATAAATACGGCGCCCGCATGGCGCTTCAGAATGACGTTAGCCGGCGCAAAAGTTTTTGACGCTAAACTGCGTTAGCGCAGTTTAGCGTCAAAAAGTATAAATACGGGCCTTTATGTTTCTTTTCGCCGGAGGACGTGATAGCCCCAACAGGGGGAAACAAAATTGCCCTAATCCATTGGACCATTAGGGAGTGCTTTTATTGTTGATTTCTCTGATAATCCCACCAACATTGCTTGAAGGAAGCACAAATGCATGCAGTTTTCCATACCGTGGGAAACACCTATGCAACTTGTCTTTTTAAATTCAAAATTGACCCAATATTGAAATGAGGGATGCATTTTAGAAGGGGTGTTACCTTTGGCCAGTAGATGTTAAGAAAATAAATAAAACTAATACTTACAAAGATGTTGTGTACATGGCATAAAATCCTTGTTGGGATTTTACAACGCAAATTGCTAATAAAAAAAAAAAGAAAAAAGAAACATTGTGCGCAACGTTGCTTTATGGAGTAGTTACATGGTACATGTGCCTGCCTGTTCATTCATCCTTGGTTTTCGACACAAATGCATATCTATAAGGACTTGTAGATAACTATTTGCATGGAAATCTAGTGTCTGCTTGAGGTCGGCATAACACGGAAAAATATCTTTATTTCTCCTCATTATTTGTATGTGTGCTAAGACAAAGGCTCTTTAACACTACATGGAAAGAATAGCGATAGGAATAGCTACTGTATTTGAGATGAGGCTCAGCCACCACCCCTGGAAATCCACCAACAACTGACATTTTTGAAAATGAGAATCTCAGTGGATACCAGGGTAGTGTGCCTTCCAAGGATCGCACAACATTTTCTTACCTGTACTAAAGTGCAAACCTAAAATGTTGGCTAAAACCACACATTTTTCTTACATTTCTTTAATGAAAACCTCCAGAATCAGAGAAATCCACAACAATCCTACCAACCGGCTTTGCCTCACATGTCCCAATAAAAATGCTGCCACACTTGAGTGGCTGGGCCTAATGTATGTGACACAAATGGATTAAAACAAGATTGATAAGAGTCCTCGCAATTCTATTAGCCACTCCTAATTTGGCCAAACCCTATTAGTAAACCTACAGTGTTACTTCACTTAGGAGTGTCTTGCAGGGCCACTATTTATATATCCTCTCTTTTTAATGGGTCCTTCTCTTTTAGTTATGAATTTCAGCCACTCATAATATACAATCAGACCTTGAACCAGGAGCATTGGGCAAATAAAACTTGCACACCTCCACTGTGGTATTAAAACAAACCCCCATCTTACACCCGTGACCCCCTTTATACCTATGGAAATCCAATATCACAGAAAACAATGTGTGCAAACAGCCCAGGAAAATAACTTAATTCTGCCTATGTAAGAAGTCACCTTCCCCTACCAGCAATTGGTAGCCATAGCTGGCAATTTTTCTAGCATCAGAACTATCCATATATATTGGTGCCTGTTGCTGCACCAATACAATGAATGCACTATTGTACATTTTCCATATCATCAATTGTGAGACCTTGCAAGATACAGTAATCACAGCTTCAAACCCTGCACCAAAACAACAGCAGAACAGGACCAACCACAGTGGACTGTGTAAGCCTGCCAAGCATCAGCTACAGTCACTCCATTCCCCACAGAATGCTAAAGTAGAGAAGGAGGCCAACATCCCATGATAGGTTGTACACCTCTTTTACTTCAAGATTGGTCAAATATCCCCCATCATGCTCTGTATTGTACTACAACTCCATTGGCCATTGAGCCAAATGTGTTAAAGCATTGATGTTTAACTGTCAATATAAAGTCACGTCTTATTCCTATTTCTTTAGCAGGCACTTCTTCTTACTCATTAATGCATCCTCATGAGAAGTGCCAACTTGCCAGTTAGGATGAAATCCAAGTATGAAAAGTATGTGATAGCTATTCCACCAGTCACATTTGCCACTCTTAAGCTAGCTTCAGAAGTGAAGAGACAATCACTTTGGACAATGTATTGAATGCCTTGATTATTCTTTTGGACTAGTCAACACTATTCAATACAGTCCGCCTCACACTCTATTGATCAGGCTGGCAGATGTAGGATTAATATGGCTCCAATCATTTTTTTTCTAGCTTAAAACAGGCAGTATCATACTCCACCTTTTGATCAGAAAATATGATATAATTCAGTGTATATAATGCACCCCTAGCTACTTTGATTGAGTCATTCAGGGTGATGATGATATCCTTAACAGACAACACTCGATTAATCCTTTTACTTGACTAAAACTCTACTAAGGCAGAGCAAACCTCTAAAGTCTGTTTCATGACGGCAATTGAATAGATCAATGAGAGCCACATGAACTGCAAAACAGACAAGTCTTTTAAATGGATATAACAACAGCCTCCGCCTTAGAGTGGTGACCAATAAATCTATCTCTGCCTCCCTCACCATCTGCTGTAACAAGAAATTTGAGCATCAGATTCAACTTAGAGCTATTAATCTGCCCACACATTATGTAGGCACAGGTAATGCTTCTCTATTTAGGTGCATTAAGAAAGTGCCTTCACTTCCTGCCATTAGAATCATGTAAGATGATAGTCCACAGTCTTTTCACTTCCAGAATAGAAGAAGTTAATAGCCTACATCTTGGAATCTGCAAATATCTTATTATTAGGCTACAATGGGCTTATTTACAAACCCTGTTGCACAGGGCAGTGCAGAAAGTAACCTTGCTTTGCTGTTCTGTGCCACAGGGAAAGAGCAGAAATGTAAGGCTTCTACAAGTTATGGCTCATTTCTGTGGTATCTTCCGTTGCTTAGGCACAATTGGCTGCCTAGAGCCAATGCAGGCACCCTGCGGCATGGTGCAAGGATGCCTGCATTGCAGATGGATTGTTCCTTTGCAGGAAGAGACACCTTCCTGCAGAAAAACAATCCATGGAGACGTATTCCCCTTTCTATGTGTGCTGCAGAGTGCAGCACACGTAGAAAGTAAAAAAAAAAGTAGGATTAATTATATTTCTCCTCATTGCATCTCCTATGGGAGGCATAAGATTTTGATGCATTCCAGGTTTACATATTCTTGTAAATCATGGAATGCATTAAAACCCATTGGTGTTGCGTGAGAAAACCCATTGCAATACCCATGGAATGCCTCCCTGGCGCAGTGTAAGGCAATGCAGCGACTTGCACTGCGTTGCCATACCCCATATTTACAAGGCCATGAAAAGCCACACAAAGTGGCGTGGCCTTCTAGATAATGGCCTTTCCTATGCGCCACAGGTTCATCACAAAAAGTCACACACCAGTGATGCACAGGGCTTGTAAATAAGCCCCTAAATGTAGCATGAATGATATTAAAGCTTTGCAAACATTTCCCAGTATCTTCCTCCCTGAAACAGCTCCAGTGGTTGTCAGTGCATAAATGGATTCTTTATAAATCCTTGATTTATGCACAGAGGACTGGCACAAAATATTTCATGGATAGGTTCAAACAATACTGTTTAAGCAGAAACACAAGATTTCCTCCACAAACCTAAGATCTAACGATAAAGGAGAGGAAGTAGGTCAATTGCAATTCTGGCAGCAAAGCACACAAGGTACACTGTTGCAAAGGCCATGGAATACCCTGTCCATCAACCCATCAGTCCAACTGTCTTAGGTAGAGGCAGGTGGATCTTAAGTATTCTGTTGATGGAACCCCTTTGGCTCTATCCATGGGAAAAATCTTAGAACAGAGTAGGAGCCATCAGATAAAGAACATTAGACGGCCCGCCTTACCAACGGTGGTTGCAATATTAGCCCTCATTACAACCCTGGCGGTCGGTGATAAAGTGGCACTAAGACCGCCAACAGGCTGTGAGTAAGTACAGCAAAATTATGACCATGCGGTGAGAACTCAGATAGACAGTCACTTTACCACACCGACCGCCATGGCGGAAAAAACAGCCACTACGGTGGTAGCCGCCTACAGCCAGGCAGAAGTCAATGTTCCGCCCACCAGATAATGACCCTGGAAACCGCCACCTTTTCCGGGGTGGTACCAATGACATCAAAAGCCTGGCAGAAACAGAGCTTAGAAGTCAAATAACTCATCATTGGAGACACATGGAAGAACCACGCCGCTATGGAGCCCGAGCTGCAGATATTTCCAATGATCTTCTATGTCGTGCTCCACTGCGAACACCAATGACACACACTCTCACCACACACCCCGCCCCCAACACCACACACATGATCAGCTGCAGTAATAAAACATATTTGCCCTGTACCCCTGAGGAATAATGCAAGGACAACAGGAATGTGACAAAGTGAGTGTAATAAGATCAACACAGTAGAAAAACGAAAATGCTATGCAACTGATATATACATAGGTACTGTTCAAGGGACAGTGCCCAGTCCTCATTGTGCGTGGGCTACAGGGCCACAGGCCAAAGTCCAAGGCCCCACTTATCACCTGCATCAACATGGAGAGAACACTGCAAGGGCATACGTTGGAAAATAGGCAGGCACCTCAGGGGGATGGGGAGCCAGAAGAAGACCCACTGGTTCTGGAGGTGGCAACATGCCCCGTGCTTGATCCTGGGGAGTGCAAGGCCACAGTCTCTCAAGTGGGTGACTAGCCCACTAGCTCTGGAGGGGGCATCGTGCCCTGTGCTCTTCATCCTGGGGAGGCTGGGTTTGATGAGTGTCTGACCCACTGGTTCTGGAGGGGGCCTCGTGCCCTGTGCCCTTCATCCTCAGGAGTGCAAGGTCACAGTCTCACAGGTGGGTGTCATACCCACTGGATTTGCAAGGGGCAGGCTGCACAGCAGCCCATGGAGGCAGGACTACATACCGTCCACCGCCGGTGACGGCTGCTCAGTGGTGGTAGTGGTGCTGCTGTTGGGAGGAAGCTCCAGCCCATCCCCTGCAGCCTCAGACGGCTGCCCACTGGTGGTGGTGCTGCTTCTGCTGGTGGTGGGGGGGAGGCTCCAGCCCATCTCCCGAAGCCTCGGACGGCTGCCCACTGGTGGTGGTGCTGCTGCTGGTGATGGGGGAGGCTCCAGCCCATCTCTTGCAGCCTTGGACGGCTGCCAACTGGTGGTGCTGCTGGTGCTGCTGCTGCTGGTGGGGGGGGGGCTCCAGCCTATCCCCTGCAGCCTTGGACGGCTGCCCACTGGTGGAGGTCGTAGTGGTGCTGCTGCTACTGGTGCGGGGAGGCTCCAGCCCATTTCCTGCAGCCTCAGACGGCTGCACAACCATGGTTAGTTGTGGGGGCTCCATCTGAGTCCCTGCACCAGGCCCATTGTCCTTCATGCCAGCTGGTGCTGGCTCCTTGCCCTTCCTGGCAGCAGCTGGTGCTGGCTTCTTGAATTTCCTGCAGCAGCTGGGGCTGGCTCCTTGCCTTTCCTGGCAGCAGCTGGGGCTGGCTCCTTGCTTTTACTGGCAGCAGCTGGGGCTGGCTCCTTGGTCTTCTGGCTGGCAGCTGGAGTGGGCTCCTTGGTCTTCTGGCCGGCAGCAGGGAACAGACCCCTGTCCTTGAGGCTGTCTGGTGCAGGCTCCTTCAACCTCTGCAGAGGTGTCCTGGATCCTTTCCCACCATGAGTGGGTGTGGAGACTACTTGGCCCGTGGAATGGGTTGCTGAGGTGCTTGCTTGGGTTATTGCCTCTCTTCCGCCTGTCCCACCATGCAGGACAGGCGGACGCCATTTGGGGGGGCAGGTATTGGATAATAACTGCGTCACAGTTAAAATATAGACATACAGGAAAAATCCCACTTACCCATTACTAGTTTTCATCATGCATTGTACTGGTGTGTCTCCAATGTTCAGTTCGTGTCCGGCTCCTCACTCTTTTGTCCCTTAGACTGCAACCGCTGCAAATGAATAGGAGATGGAGACAAACCCCCATGTACAGACCCGTTGTGGACTTGACAACAATTGGCTACAATGGAGGACCGGTACATTATCCTCACCTATAGACTGGACAGGGCCACAATCACAGAACTGTGTGCCCAACTGGAGCCTGACCTGATATCTGCTATCCGTCACCCCACTGGGACCCCCCCTCTTGTGCAAGTCCTATCTGTGCTCCATTTTTTGGCAACAGGTTCTTTCCAAGTGACAGTGGGCTTGACAGCAGGAAAGTCACAGCCAATGTTCTCAATAGTGCTGACAAAAGTGTTGTCTGCCCTGTTTACACACATGTGCAGCTATATTATTTTCCCCCAAGTGAAGGATTTGTCCACAGTGAAAGCTGACTTCTATGCAATGGGAAATATCCCCAACATTATTGGGGCAATTGATGGAACTCATATTGCATTTGCCCCCCCCTGGCAAAATGAACAGGTGTGCAGAAATCCTAAGAGTTTTCACTCCATGAATGTACAGATGGTGTGCTTGGCGGGTCAGTACATCTCCCATGTCAATGCTAAGTATCCTGGGTCTGTGCATGATGCCTTTATCCTGAGGAATAGCAACATCCCAAATATGATGGCCCAACTACAGAGGCACCGGGTGTGGCTAATAGGGGAGCCCTGGTCCCCACCCAGCATATGTTGGTGTATGGGTATGGTGTGGGACATATAGGATAGTGTGTGGCTAAATGTTGTCCCTCGATATTTGCAGGTGACTCAGTTTACCCCAACCTACCATGGCTACTGACACCTGTGAGGAATGCCAGGACAAGGGCAGAAGAAGGTTACAATGAGGCACATGGGTGAACAAGAAGGATGATAGAACGTAGCTTTGGCCTCCTGAAGGCCAGGTTTTGGTGCCTCCATCTAACTGGTGGATCCCTGTGCTACTCACCCAAGAAGGTCTGCCAGATAATTGTGGAATGCTGCATGTTGCACAACGCCATGTGCCTTTTCTGCAAGAGGAGGAGGCTGGAGATGGCCGTGTGGCATCTGTGGACCCTATTGACAGTGAGGATGAGGATGAGGACAACAGAACAGCAGTGATACGAAAATATTTCCAATGACACACAGGTAAGACAGTGTTACTTCATATTTCATTGTCAATATTTAGATTATCTTTGGCACTGGCATGCTGTTATTTCCCACTTCTATGCCCACTCACTGTACCATTTGGCAATCCATTTTGCAGATGTTGGTGCCCCACTATCGCTCCTGGTGTGATCACTGCAGGACACTACAGGTATTTCCTATATGAACATTACTGTACAGTTGAATTGCAATGTTTGAGCCTGGTTAAACGATACATACTTAAAAAATCTTACGTACTCCATACTTGTATTTTTTCAAGAGGTGTTTATTGAGGTGGTAAGATATTGAGGGGCAAGTGCAAGGGGATGGGGTGATGATGGAAGAAAGTCCAGGGTGTAGTTCAAGTCTGTTTGTAGCACAGGTGCATAGTCCAAGGGGACATAGGAAGGGGAGTAATGGCAGTTCAGGGTAGACAGGGTGGGAGAGTGGAACACAAGGGTGACAATCAGGAGAGTCTCATTTCCTGGCGGGGGTCTTGGCAATAGTCTCTGGCTTCTGCCTGGATCGCAGGGAACGTTTGTGGGGTGGTTCTCCTTCTGCAGGGGCAGGGGTGCTGGTGGCCTGTGAGTCCTGTAGCAGGGCCTCCTGTCCACTAGCGGAAGCAGAGGTGGAAGGCAGTTCAGATGTCTGGCTAGTGGCAGGGGCCCGCTGTTGTGATGCTGCCTCCCTCATGATGTTGGCCATGTCTGCTAGCACCCCTGTACTGGAGGCCCGGGTGGTGTTGATGTCCTGCAAGTCCTCCATGATCCCCTGGTACTGTTCCTACTGCAGCCGCCTGTTTTTCTGCTCGTTGTCCAGGATCTGGCCCAGCGTATCCTGGGAATGTTGGTAGGCTCCCAGGATCTTGGTCAGTGCCTCCTAGAGAGTTGGTTCCCTGGTCCTGTCCTCCCCCTGGCACACAGCAGTCCTCCCAGTTTCCCTGTTGTCTTCTGCCTCTGTCCCCTGAACTGTGTGCGCACTGCCACTAACCCCAGGCCCCTGATTGAATTGGGTATGAGGTGTGCCCTGGGGTCCCTGTTGTGGTAGACACACTGCTGATTGACTTGTCCTGGGGACAGAGGTATGGGTACGCTGGGTGGGTGCTGTGGTGGTGTTTCCAGATGGGGTGAGGCTCTGTGGTTGTGTGTGACTGGGCCTGGGTAACCAGCTGTCCAGAGGTCCCTGATGGGCCAGGTTGGTCATCCAGATACAGGCGACCAGAGTTGCTGTTATCACTGTCGGCCTCTTCAATTGGGGGACTGGATAGTGCTGGCACCTCTTCTCCACTGACATTGGCTGGGATACCTGTGGGAATGTAAATGTTGTGTTATTGTTTCTGTGTGTGACATATTGTGAATCTGTGGGTTGTCCTATATGGTTGTATTTGCCCTGGCAGCTAGCTGATTCTCTCTAGTGTGCATGCTTTGGTGATAGGTGCCCATGCAGGACTGTGAGTGATGTCCATGCATTGGTGGTGCATGCAAGGCTTGCCATTGGGATGGTGGGATGGGATGGTGGGGTGTGTGGAAAGTGGTGGAGTGATGGGAGTGAGGGTGAGGGTATGTGATGGCATGCAGGTAGGGGGGTAGTAGTAGTATAGAGTAGACTTACCAGAATCCAGTCCTCCTGCTACTCCAGCCAGGCCCTCAGGATGCATGATTGCCAAGACTTGCCCCTCCCATGCTGTTAGTTGTGGGGAAGAAGGTGGGGGTCCACCGCCAGTCCTCTGTACAGCAAGTTGGTGTCTTGCTGCTATGGAACCCACCTTCCCCCGTAGGTCATCCCACCTCTTCCTGATGTCGTACCTTGTTCTGGGGTGCTGTCCCACAGTGTTGACTGTGTCCACGATTCTCCGCCATAGCTCCATCTTCCTAGCAATGCATATCTGCTGCACCTGTGCTCCAAATAGCTGTGGCTCTACCCTGATGATTTCTTCCACCATGACCCTTAGCTCCTCTTCTGAGAATCTGAGTGTCTTTGTGGTGCCATGGTTGTTGTGTGAGGTGTGTAGGTAAGGGTATGTAGGGTGATGTGTTGGGGTGTGTGATGTTGGGTGCGTGGGTGGTGTATAGGTGTAGGTGGTGTGTGGCTCTGGTTTTGTCTGTAGTTGTGGTGTCTGTCTTGTGCCAATGGTTTGTAATGGTAAAGGGCTGTGGTGTGTGTATGGGTGTCAGGTGTGTGTTGTTTGAATTGTCCAATGTGATGTTGTTTTGTATGTGTGTGTGTATTTTGAGCGCAGCCGTATGTACCACCGATGGTTTACGGCCGTTGAATGTCTGCCGTGGTGATTCGTGGGTCATAATGTGATGAGCGTAGTTCTGTTGGCATAACGGTGTGGGTTTGGATACTGACAGTTTATCACTGACCTTTGGTGTGGCGGACTTGTGTCTGTGGCTGAATAGTGACGGATTGGTGTGTGTGTGTGTCATAATATGGTGAACGGATATCCACTGCGGCGGCAGTATGTTGGAGGCAGTCAGCGTGGCGGTAAGTGGGATTTACAGCCAATGTCATAATGAGTGCCATTGTCTTTTATTTCTTGTCCTTCATCACTAGAAAGAACCTGGTGGTGAGGGACAGAAAAAAGATGATCCACACACACTGGGAGAAAAGTCTGACTGTGTGGGGGATTATTATGTTTTTGTTTTCCTGAAAAAAGCTGCTGGCCAATGGTCATCTTTAATTCAGACAGGTGGTAACCTGCAAGGATGGTTGAGATAATGTCCTCTGCTACCGTAACATACGGAGTACTGTTAATCAATCTCCCAATCAGGTCCTCTGTTTTTTAGTCCTATTACATTTCGCATTTGCATTGACAGATCATAAGATAATTCCCTCCACCTTGAAAATTGATCATAGTGTCTCTCAGTTATCATTATAATTTGGACCAGCAATAAGCCAGGAATACTGCTGAAATGCTGGGGTAAGCCAGGATTACCACTAGCATAAGTTATACACTCTATGTCAAAATCGTGGTGAGTTGGGTCCAAAGTGTGCAGCTGAAGCAAGACTGTTTGGCCATAGACTGGCAGGAAAACTAGGAAAAAAATCAACTAGAAACCACATCGTCAACGAATGCTACTCAAAGATCATTAGACAAAGAGCAATCATTACTAGAATAGGGTGTTTTACAATTATGACTCATGAACGGGAATTGTAAAGTACATGTATATAGGATATGTACTTACATACAGGACAAATTAGAGAACACCCAACATCTTGTAATTGTGTGCTTTTATCATGAGAATGTTAGATAAATCTATCCTAAATCTGCATTTAAAGGAATAAAGGAATGCTCTATAGGAATAATGAGTGAATCTATGACTTTAAATATGGACAGCAATAAACCTGGCAGGCAATTGCCTGATAAGTCAGATGATGACTGAGGCTATGAAAATACACAGGAGAAAAATAATGACCTCTCAATGTTCAGATCAAATTAATGATGTTACAGATGTTTTGTCTACTTAACAAAAATCTAAGAACTTGGCTAATTAAAATTTGAAAAATGTATTAGATTCTACACATTCAATGAGTCATCAAAAATACAGATGAACAAAGGAAAATTATAGGTAGGGTCTTATTCACAGAGGCATGTATAGGTATGTCAAAGTGTACTTCTGTAGTATTAATTTATGCTTTTTCAGAATTATCTGGAAAACATCTAAAATGGAAATACAATCAGAATATACATATGTAATTAGTACAACTACAAATGACTGTGCCATCTTTGCTCTTTAACTGTTGGACATTTCAGGCCCAATTCCTAAACACATGGCAGAGTATGTAAAAGTGCATGCTTGTAGTACTAATTCCAAAACCCATAAATTCTTTTGTGCATCAGCCCTTATTTTGTTTTGCAACCTGCAGGCCTTTTCAAAAAGATATTATGAAGAATTACAGTATAACTCAAGCAGTACTCTTTTGTGTACTGATGTGCCTTTGTGGACATATTCAGGGACTATTCATATACAATTAGTTAAATTAGTACAAATAGATTTTCATGGGGAGTGGAATAAAATATTTATAAATGTTGACCAGCTTGCTCTTCTGATTTTTTCTTTGCACCAGAGGAGTAAAGTATTCATACTCCTCATGTTAAAATCTGATACCCTGGGTTTAACAGGAGCAATGAGCCTTAAAGTGAATTCACAACATATGGATGTGGTGAGTACTGCAGGAAAAATCACATGGTTAGGTATTTAACAGGTATTTTGCCCCAGACAAATTTTGTCAGGTTTGTCTTGTCAGGGCCTGTGGACTGCACCTCACGGGGCAATAACTGAGAGAAAATGTATCAAGGGTTTACACTGGTGCAAAGATTCAAAAAATGACACAAAGTGGGGAAAACGTTTGATAAAAAAGAGACACAAAAGCAAAGATTTTTGTGCTGCAAAGTAGCCCAAAAGTGACACAAACGTTGATTTGAGCTATGTTACGCTACTTTGTTATGTTGCATTATATTGATTTGTATTGCACACTAGTATCGCTGTAGGGTATCCAGGTGCTTGGCCAGGTGTGTAGGTTTGTGGTCCCCAAGGTGCTTCTCCAAAGAGCCATGTTTTCAGCTTCTTGCGGAAAACAAGAAGTGAGGAGGAGGCTCTGATTTGCTGAGGGAGGCTGTTTCATGTCTTGGGTGCAATGTAGGAGAATGAGATACCCACAGTTTTGCTTTTGCAAATGCAAGGAATGTGTGCAAGTGAGGCACAGCGTAGGTGTCTGGTGAGTTGGTAAAAGTATATGTGGCTGTTCAAGTATTCTGGGCTTGTGTTCTGTAGGGTTTTGTATGTGTACATGGAAAGTTTGAGTTGGCTGCACTTGTGAATATGGATCCTTTGAAGCTTCCTGTGGTGCGGTGTGATGTGGGTATAGCATCAACTCTACATCCCAAGGGTGATACATGAGCAGTCCAACAATAACACTTATGCTGTCTGATGCAAAGCCTGATCTAATAACAATGATAAACATGTCTTTTCACCAAAATCAAACACCTTCTGGCTGCTATAAAGTTGGTCAAATCTTTTAATTTGTCCTAACCTTTCCCACATTGCATGTGTGCTGCACTGTACCAGTGCGGATAAAATGTTGAAAAAGTTTAAAAGATAGTCTAGGGCTGCTTTCAGTACAAAAACAATGCTTGGCTTTATGCACACACATTTGTGCTGTGGTGCAAAAGTGTGTGATTGGTGCTAGGCAGCCTGTTTGAGTTCCAGTTCAAGGAATGACAACAGCAAAGCTGTATCTTTGTAGATATGGTTCTGCACTATATACTGTGCTGTGTTTTTCCCCTTGAGCTATTCAGCGCAGCAACTTCAGTTTTTAATAAATCTCCTTGCATATGCAGTAGATATTGAGAAATCTGATATTGAACAGGCAGCGTCAAGCATCCACCCCAAAGAAGGGCCAAGCCCGGCAGCCGTGGTTCAACAAGGCACTGTGCACTCAGAAAACACAAATAGTGCAGCAGTCCAGGAAACTGGCAAAATGTTTTCCTGTGGGCCAGAAAAAAAAGTATCGCATTGACTGCTGGACAGAAAAGAAAAACTTTCTAGAAAAGGCATAGTCAATATTACTTTGTGGAAGCAAAAGGCCAAACACCAAGGGGCATATTTATACTCTGTTGCGCTGGAATTGTGTCGTTTTTTTTTAACGCAATTCCGACGCAAAACTAACTCCATATTTATACTTTGGCGTTAGACGCGTCTAGCGCCAAAGTCCAGGGAGTTAGCGTCATTTTTTAGCGTGGACACCTACTTTGCGTTAATTATATGCAAGGTAGGCGTACCCGTCAAAAAAATCGACTCCGAGGCATGTGCGTCGGATTTATACTCCCGGGCAAAAATCACGCCCGGGAGTGGGCGGGTCAAAAATAATTACGTACGGCCGCTTTTGCGCGTTTTTTAGCGCCTGCAAAAGGCAGGCGTTAAGGGACCTGTGGGCTCTGAAGGAGCCCAGAGGTGCCCTCCCATGCCCCCAGGGACACCCCCTGTCACCCTTGCCCACCCCAGGAGGACACCCAAGGCTGGAGGGACCCATCCCAGGGACATTAAGGTAAGTTCAGGTAAGTGTTTTTTTTAATTTTTTTTGTGGCATAGGGGGGCCTGATTTGTGCCCCCCTACATGCCACTATGCCCAATGACCATGCCCAGGGGACAGAAGTCCCCTGGGCATGGCCATTGGGCAAGGGGGCATGACTCCTGTCTTTGCTAAGACAGGAGTCATTTCTATGGGGGTTGGGAGTGAAAAAAAAGGGCGCAAATCGGGTTGAGGCGAAAAAATTGCCTCAACCTGACTTGCCCCATTTCTTGACGCCCAAGCCCCATATCCCCCTACGCCGGCGCTGTCTGGTGTACGTAATTTTTTTTAACGCACACCAGACGGCGGGTAACGCCGGCTAACGTCATTCAATAAATACGTCGCCCGCATGGCGCTTCAGAATGGCGTTAGCCGGCGCAAATTTTTTTGACACAAAACTGCGTTAGCGCAGTTTTGCGTCAAAAAGTATAAATATGGGCCCAAGCACTTTTGGAGCCTTGCGAACGAACTGGCACTTGGCAAAAACAACACAACTATGGACTCGATTCAGCTTCATGGGAAGGCCATAGGTAGCCTGCATGGCCTACCAGCCGGTGGAAACATGCCAAATAAGCCTTTAGTCAAAGATGAGGGTGCACAATTATACATCAGAAACAACCAGCCCCCACATCAACAAGCAGAGGTGAAGCCTCCGGCCACTGTGGAGAAGGTAGCCATTGATCAAGTTTGGGAGCCAGAACAACTAGTCGTTCTGATCAAGAAAATGAAGTCAGAAGAGGCTGCTGGACCCAACGGGCTTCTGTACGCAGTCTTTAAAAGTGACCCTGAATCCTGGGTGCAGTATTTTTCTTCACTTTTCAACACCATTACTCAAGCCCAACAGATCCCAGAATTTTGGAGAGACAGCATTATGCACACAATCTACAAACGTACCAGTCCATCTCTGCCATCGAATTACAGGCTAATAGCTCTGTTCGATGTGGAAGCCAAGTTGTATGCATCTCGCCTGTTAAAGCATCTCAAAACCTGGGCAGGTGAAAATAATCTACTCCCAAAATTCCAAACAGGCTTCAGGGTTGTCATGGGCACACTAACAAATCTAATCCCTATCTCCCTCATTGTGGAAAAGGCCAGACACAGGAAGTTGAGTCTTATTACTTGTTTCATTGAGCTTAAGTCAGCGTTCGACCAGGTCCCAAGGGGAAGGCTCTGGTACAAGCTGGCCAAATGGGGGATCCCTGACAACCTGCTAAGCGTCATTATCAATATTTACACCGACACCTGGGTTCAGGTTAAAATCGGAGACGACACCAGACTAACAAAGAAAATACCTACACAGATCGGCCTAAAGCTAGGCTGTATTTTGGCTCCGTACTGTTTAATTTAAACCTGGCAGATCTTGACGGTGAGCTAGCACAAGCAAACAGCCTTCCACCAGGATCAGAAAAAGTTGGGTGCCTCCAGTATGCAAACGACATCTTATTATTGAGTTATACACCAAGGGAACTCCAACAGAGTATCACAGTACTTAAAACCTTTATGGACCAGCAAGGCCTAGAAATAAACATTGCCAAAACAAAAATGATGTGCCTCCTTGAAGCAAATTAATACTTTTTCAACTGATTCCTGGAAGGGAAAACAATTGAGGTGGTGCAGTCATGCAAATCCTTAAGACTTCACCTCAACCCTGATTGAAATGGAAGTGCCACGTGCTCTAGATCAAGGTTAAGGTTCAACCACTACTATTCAGCTTTAAGCTTCTTAAGAAGAAGTTGGACTGCCCAAATCTTGATTATCTCTTAAAAGTCATGTCAGCCCAGCTACTGGCAGCTTTTTCCTATGGGACTGAAGTTCTGCAGGGCTGAGAGATCGCAGCTTTAAACGCCTGCTAAGTAAAAGTTCACAAGACTCCCCGGCCCAGGTCAGACTGGAGGTGGGCCCAAAAAAATCAGGTCTTTCAGTGAAAGGGAGCCTTTCTCAAAGAATCTTGGAGACTACGGTCCAGGGAGACCACCTTCATAACCCATTCCTGCTGGCAAGAAGTGCAGGTGCAACAAAACAATAACAAGGAAACCTGGAGCAGCTACTTTAACCAAGTCATCCAAAGTTTAGGCATGGAAGAAGCATGGAAGCGTGACATGGGCAAATCTGCAGTTAATAGAGTGGTTAACAGCTTTGCTCACTTATTACCACTCATCACAGACAAGGCCTTCTTGGCTAAAAGACCGCACGCCTGGGCAGTTTTGGGGTCTTTTTCAACACTTTACCCACAAGGATATTTAGCCAACCATTTGACACCAAAGACGCTCATCCTTCCTGGAAAGATTATCTCCCTGATCAACTCTGCTGCCTATGTGGCTATAATGAAGAATCCCTGCTGCACGTCTTTTGCACCTGCCCGGCACTGGGTTTGAAAAGAGGAAAGCTACTAAAACAGCAGTTCTCTACCCATAACATTTGCTCATGCAGACTGGCTGTAATAACTTGGCGCAAGGGCAAGTGGATTACTTTCTGTTGCAGGGGGGTGAAGCTCCTACAACAGTTCCGTAAGAAACTGACCAAGGTCAACCAGGGAAAACTGTTTCATTCTGTGTTCTTATGACATTGCAGATATCTTGTTTTCTCGGTGGATCTGGTCAGGTTGGCCTCCAATGACCGTAATTAACTTCCCTATTGTTCTTATACTGTTTTCAGATTTTAGCTTCTGTACCTGACAATTTGTTTAAACTTAGCGCTGTCTGAAATTGCTATTTTTAATTTTTTGTATCATAGTAATAGCAATAAAAGTAACATAACACACTGTAATTGATATCCCTGGTCAAACAGTTGTTTGCACAAAGCTGGTTTATTCCCAAAGTAATTGTAGCCGAAGCCCAAGATTTGTGACCATAAAATGATATGAATTATTAGTGGCTGTCTGCTTCTGTGAAAGCAAAGGATATTGTTTTATGATCTTATATATTCAAATACAAAAGCCATTCTTGGTTTTGATAAACAGGAGAGCTAGAACTTCATCACTATAGGGCCTTGGTATATTCGGCATCTGTGCAGTGACAGTGCAGAAAAACCCACCTAATACAGTTTTAATTGACTCTGCTTGCAAATCTTTGGCCTTTGTAATCAACAGCTGTTAGCATCAGCTCAAATTAAAATTGATTTGTAAACGTTTTATTCTGCCATCAAAGTGTAGACGTTATGTACTTGAGACGTTTTGATATTTGCAATTTAAATGTTTGCAAAATGATTCCTAAAAAAACATGCTGAGGGGAGAACTCTCCTAAAAGTCGATTTGAAAATTGGTCTTATATATGTAAAGGATTTTTTAAAGAATTTTCCTCTGGTTTCCATGCTTTTTCTCCCACAAAACCCATTTCTGTAGATATTTTCCTCTATGAGACATGTATTACATGACTGCACAAACTGTATCAGAGTGTAGTCTTGCATCTTCAACTAGTTTGACATATTATGTCACATGGACAGCTAAGCCATTTGGATACTTAAAGCACACCAATCAGAAAACATAGAAATAAGATATTCAGGTCAAAAGTTAAGATATGAAAGAATCAAATCTTAACATGACTCTAGTACAATAAGATTGCCTCACCTGTTGTGATCTATCATAGATGCCTGATGGCTTTGGCACATTATTTCAAAGAATGTTTTAGATGCGTTTTTATAGAAGTTGGTGAACGAAAGCCTTTGAGGACTACATTCTGTACACAGGCCCCAAGGATAATAGGGACTCTAATTACTTGAAGAGAAACAAAAACAGTTTCATTAGTTAAAAAAAAAAACTAGCATTAATTTAACTACTTGACTGTGTGTCAAGAAAAGTAATACCCTTAGTGCAACGGTCTCTGAACTTCAATTAAATCATCCTGATCTCAGTAGGAAGCATGTATAGCTAAACATCACCAGCACAGTATTACATCTTCTTATCCTTACTTAGCAGTACATGGTAGGAGATCATGTCAGCTGCAGGTCAGGCGACGCAGGCACGTCCCTATGCCAGGCTTTGTACCGATATTTATCAGGGGACAGGGGTCTTTACTTAGAAATCATACCGAAAATGATTAGTATAACAAAAAATAATAGAAGAAACAACATTTAAGGAAAGTCAAGTTGATTTGGGAATCTTTCAGTGAGGACAAATGTGCTTGGCTCTCAAAAAGTGTAACACACAATATGGGATTATCTTCAGGACTCAGGATAGAACATGCCTGAGAGCGTGCTAGGAGAAGTAAAAAGAAAAATGAGATGATACTTGGTAGACACATTCAATACACTATAGGTCTCTAGTGAATTCAGGGTAGCTATTGTTTCTCAAATAAAAGTAGGGCGCAATCTATTTGATCGCAGGTCCAATAGTGATTAGAGCTACTCACTCAATGAGTTCATGTTTTTTCTCTTATTATTTTTAGTTCTTTTGCAGTAGGTTAGGCTGGTTAGACACCCATACTATGTATCAATTTACACCAACAAATTCAGAGGAGGACATTCAGGAAAGGGAATTCATTGTTTGCTAAAAGTAAAACCTCATCTTTATCTTCCACCAACAATTAAGTTGATCAGTTAGAAAATGGCAGAAAAAAACATTTGCATGTGGCTTGTTGTAAAACTAATGATTGAATATCCCAAAGCTGAAATAATTGAGTTAGGCCTACAAGTTAGGAACATTCCAGGCATTGTGAGTGACACACAAGAAATACAAACATGTCTTCATCCTCATATGCACAACTTGCTCTAGATACTGGATGGTCTTGGGCTTTGACACTGACTTGGCACATTGCAAAAACATTTGGAGCACATTTCTGACACTAACAGATTGAGAAATCTACTGTTATTACTGATGCAAAGGAAAGAAAAGATTTGAAAACTATTTTAGAATAAAACCAAATTGAACACAAGAAAAATGTCATGAAAGTCAAGAAAGATGTATAAAACTGTAAGGTAAAAAGAACATACGCTACCCTTAATACTGATGTTTATGGCTAACAGAAATTATTCTAACATTGGGTTGGTCTGCCTTTGGCTTTTTGAACAAACAACAAAATGTGTTACTTTTTCTGAAATATGAGAACACTAGTAACTTAGGAAGCAGCGGGGCCTCCGTTTTGAAAAACTGAATCAATTTTATCAGAGCGAGGCCAAGGGGTCTACAAAGACAAGGGAGAGGGAGTAGCAGAGGCCAGAGATTTTTTAGGGGACAGTCATGCATGAGACAAATATTATCAGTGGTGTTTCCCCTGAGAAGAGAAGGCTCACAAATAATGCCCACTGTTGATTTATTCAAATATATCATGGCATTAACAGAAACTACCCTTCTTTGTTGAGGACAATTTTTTTGGACCCACTGAAAGCAATTAGGGGCATATTTACGAACCACTTTCGCCACCTTCGTGCTGCTGTAGAGGCATTCTTTGATGCTAAGGTGGCGCTTAGGTGGCTTTTTCCACATGCCATATTTACAAAGTAGTGCATTGCTTGCACTGCACCACTTTGTAACCCCTTGCGCCACATTATGCCTCCTCCAGGCATAATGTATGCAAGGGGGGTTGTTCCGGTGCAGGGAGGTCCCACAAAAATGGTACAGTGAAATGTACCAAATTTTACTGCACCTTTTTTATGTCATTTTTAATGCCTGTTCAGAGCAGGCATTACAATGACTCACCCATTTTATTCAATGGGCCTCCCTGTGCTTTGCTGCACTAGCGTCAGTCTTTTTGATGCTAGTGTAGCAAAGTGCCACAATAGCTTCCAAAATGTTGACACTATTGTGCTAACGACTGCCAGCTTGCACCATAATGGCATTGTTAGGTGCATATAGAGAGGCACAAAAAATGTGGCGCGTCATAGTTGATGGACCACTTTCTTGTAAATATGCCCCTCTCCCAAACAAGATGTGAGAGCAATAAGAGCCCCCTTGAGCTTCTACCCCAAGCAGTAATTCCTTAGCTTAATAAAAACTTATTTTGAAAGTGATCTACAAGCAATACAATACAATAACAGTAACAATGCCTATTCACATTTTACAGTATTTCTGATTAGAAAGAACAGCACTTGAAATACTCAAGGGAATGTCCTCCCTAGTAATTGAATTTCCAGTGAAAGGTAGTACCATAGTCCTACTAGACAACCGCATACAAGAAATCCATTGCCAATTCTTCAATAGTGAACATAATCTCAAACTTAATCCACAAAATCCCACAACATGGATCCAAGATGAGAGTCTTCAATTGACAACAGATACAAAAGAGATTGTTTTTAGCACCATGAATTCCCAGAACACTTGTTCTTTCAACTTCTGAAAAATCATAAAAATATGAATGCCTCACTGGACAGGTCTATAGATTATGAATGCTTTTTCATACTGGACCACAATGGCCAGTATGTGAATTTCATTATTTTACCCTACAACCAATTGCTATATACCAGACAGCATAGATTATGGCGACCTTTGATATTGAGTCATTGTATTGAGTTTTCTTTACGCCAGTATAATTTGGAATCCATCATAATTGTGTCATCATCAAATACATTTAGATACAATGTTCTCTTTTGAAAGAGATATATTGGCAATGTGTCTTTTTAATTTGGCAAGGTACAAAGGCTGGTGGTAAATCCTGCCAAATCATGACCATGGCGGAAACAGCTCAGATAGACAGCCACTTTACCACACCGACCACCAGGGCGGAAACAACAGGCACCACAGTGGTAGCCGCTTACAGCCAGACGGAAGTCAATATACCGCCCACCGTATAATGACAAACCAATCAGCCACCTTTTTCGGGGCGGTACCAACGACATCAAAAGCCTGGCAGAAACTGAGCTCAAAAGGGAAAGGACTCACCTTTGGACAAGCAGGGAACAACCAGGCCGCCATGGAGCCCGAGCTGCATATATTTCCAATGATATTTTACGTCCTGCTCCAGCATGATCACCAACAATGGCGAAGATGACCACAGTGAGTAAAGCCGTCTAGCACACAGGGGAGGAGGGAGGAAAAAGAGAGTGACACACACACCCACAACACACACCCCACCCCCAACACCATACACACACTCAGATGCAGTAAGAAAACATATTTACCATGTACCCGTCAGGAATAATGTAAGGACAACACAAATAGATGACAGTGAGCGATATAATATAAATACAGTACAATTACGAACATCCAATGAAAATGTATATACATATGTACAATTCAAGGGACACTGCCCAGTGCTCAATGTGCGTGGCCCACAGGGCCACATGAGAAAGTCCAAGGCCCCACTTGTCTCCTGCAACAACACGGAGAGAACACTGCAGGGGCATCAGTTGGAAAATAGGCAGGCACCTCAGGGGGGACGGGGAATGGGGGGGCATCTCAGCCGGCAGATGGAACAACACCACATGCCCATTGCCCTGTCCTGGGGAGTCCAAGGCCACAGTCTCTCAAGTGGGTGACTTGCCTACATGCTCTGGAGGAGGCATTATGCCCTGTGCTCTTTATCCTGTGGAGGATGGGGTGAGTAAGTGTCTTCCCCACTGGTTCTGGAGGGGGCATCATGCCCTGTGCTCTTCATCCTGGGGAGGATGGGCTGAGTGGGTGTCTTCCCCACTGGTTCTGGAGAAGACATTGTGCCCTGTGCTCTTCATCCTGGGGAGGATAGGGGTGAGTGGGTGTCTTCCCCACTGGTTCTGGAGAGGGCATTGTGCCCTGTGCTATTCATCCTGTGGAGGATAGCGTGAGTGGGTGTCTTCCCCACTGGTTCTGGAGGGGCCATCATGCCCTGTGCTCTTCATACTGTGAAGGATGGGGTGAGTGGGTTTCTTCTCCACTGGTTCTGGAGGGGGCATCGTGCCCCGTGATGCAGATCTTGGGTAGCGAAAGGTCAGAGGGCCTGATTAAAACTTTGGAGGAGGTGTTAATCCGTCCCAAAAGTGACGGTAAAGTGACGAATATACCACCAGCCGTATTACGAGTCCATTATATCCTATGGAACTCGTAATACGGCTGGTGGTATATCCGTCACATTTGGGACGGATTTACACCTCCTCCGAAGTTGTAATCAGGCCCTCAGTCTCCTAACTCGGTGTCATAACCACAGGACTTGCAGGGGGCAGGTCGCACAACAGCCCATTGAGCCTGGTCCAAAGAATGTCCGCCGGTGGTGACGGCTGCTCAGTGGTGGTATTGGTGCTGCTGGTGGTTTTGGGGGAAGCTCCAGCCCATTCCCTGCAGCCTCAGACAGCTGCCCACTACTGGTGGTGGTGCTGGTAGTGGTGGGGGGGAGGCTCCAGCCTCTCCCCTGCAGCCTCAGACGGCTGCCCACTGCTGCTGCTGGTGGTTGTGGTGGGAGGCTCCTGCCCATCCCCTGCAGCCTCGGATGGCTGCACAACCATGGTTGGTGGTGGGGGCTCCGACTGAGTCCCAGTATCAGGCCCCTTGTCCTTCCTGCCTGCTGGTACAGGCCCCTTGCCCCTCCTGGCAGCAGCTGGGGTTGGCTCCTTGCCTTTCCTGGCAGCAGCTGGGGGTGGCTCCTTGCCCTTCCGAGCAGCAGATGGGGAGGGCTCCATGCCCTTCCGGCCAGCACTTGGCACAGGTGCCCTTTCCGTGAGGCTTCCTGGTGCCCTGGATTCTTTAACACCACAAGTTGCTGTGGACACTACTGGGCCCGTGGACTAGGTGGTTAAGGTGTTTGCCTGGGATTTAGGCACCCTTGCTAGACGTGAAGAACGGTGGTGGGAGGGGTAGGAAATAGGTCAATGGTGGAGTGGAAAAGTTGCTTAGGGACATTGGGGCGGGAAGAGGGAGAAAGTTTGGCAGTGGAGGAAGAGGGAATGGTTGTGAGAGGTGTTGTGTTTGGGTGCAGGCCTGTGCCATTCTTGTGTGTTGACTTGTGTGCATGCTGGTCTGCCTGTGTGCCTGCAATAGGTTGGGGTTGAGGGGAATGGGACTGGGAAGAGGAAGTTCGAGGAGGGAGGGTGGAAACAGGGACAACAGCTGCCATCAGAGAGGAGGCCAGAGCCTGGATTGATCTCTGTTGTGCCACCAAGCCAGTGTGAATGCCCTCCAGAAATGCATTGGTCTGTTGCATTTGGGATGCCAGCCCCTGGATGGCATTCACAATGGCTGACTGCCCAACAGACATGGATCTCAGGAGGTCAATAGCCTCTCCACTCAGGGCAGCAGGGCTAACTGGGACAGGGCCTGAGGTGCCAGGGGCGAAGGAGACGCCCACCCTCCTGGGTGAGCGGGCACGGGCAACTCGATGAGTGGCTGCTGGGAGGGCGTTGCTTGTACCAGGATGGCGGCTGTACCTATAGCTGGTGTGGGCAGAGAGGTGTACGCCACCACCAGGGAGTTTCCATTGGAGGAGGTATCTATGTCTGAACTGTCCCCTCCAGTCTCCGCCGTGGTGCTCCCCTTGCCCTCCATCCCACTGGTGCCCTCACCGTCAGTGGACTCTGCCTCCTGGGTCCTGTGGGATGCAGCTCCCTCTGTCGCCGGTGCCTCGGCTCCTCCACCAGATAATGCTAATGCACATAAGGACAAGATGACACAACAAAAAGCTGGGGGAGACAAAGGATACACTGGGTCAATGGCTGCACAAACACCATTGTTGGCGTACACAACACACTCACACACAGGGAACAGGCCTACGCACTATGCAATGCACTACCAGTAACAATGCTAGTCACCAGGGCATGGGGAGGGACACATACCGCCAACTGCAGCATACCTGGACCCACACAGCCCTGCCTAGTAGTGGATGCCTACAAGCTAGGTAGGAAGAATATCACATCAGAATCCTGCCCAACATGGGACCTGGTCTGCAATGTCAGGCCTGGACTAGGGGCACCCACAGACACACATCCCCCACCCAGATACCACCCCACCAGGCATAAGTTGTAATGATGGGCACTGTACTCACCCTCTTGTGGCTTTTGTGATGCCCTCAAGTGCCCATCCAGCTCTGGGTAGGCCACCACCAGAATGCAGGCCATCGGGGGGTCAAGGTTCGACGGGCACCCCTTCCTCGTTGGGAGGCCATCCCCAGCTGGGCCTCCGCTGCCTTCCTTGCCCAGCATCTCATGTCCTTCCACCGTTTCTGACACTGGGTGCTCCGCTTGCCGTATAACCCCAGGGCCCTAGGCGATGGCACACCATATACCCTTCTTTTGCTGGCCGCTGACCTGCAGAGGTAATACACACAGGGAAAGGTATTATTCAGATTGTCGTGCCTGTGACACTCATGGCCCACCAGACCCCTTCCCATACCCATTTGCACAGACATGGCCCAGCACACAAGCTGCTCTCCGCCCAGGGGACATCCACCAACTGCCCCTACACGAGGCCTTCATACACACCACTCCATGCATTCATGCCCCATGCATTGTGCTCACAGTGAACTCACCTGTTGGCCTGGAGGCCCATACAGCAATCCTTACTGGGGTAGGACCCCATCCACCAGTCTCTCCAACTCTGCCGAGGTGAAGGCAGGGGCCCTTTCCCCAGTCACAGGGGCCATGGTCAGTTCCAGACACAGGTCACAGCAGCACATGCAGTGTAGGTCCTCTCCTGTTGAAGGTGAACAAATAGAAAACGGTGGTCACGTCTGTAGTGGTGCATACTGTCACCGCCGGCGTACATCACCATTGGCCACTGTAACCCATAGGGCCCAATGTTAACCAATGAGGAGTTGCACGGCGGTTCCCGACCGCCTCCGGCAACGGCACACAACATCAGCGGAATTACCTCACTTCCACCTGTCCCTCCACAGAGGACAGGTGGATGCCATTTCAAGGGGGGGGGGGGAGCAGGCCCTGGATAATAACTGAGTCACAGTTCAAAATAGGACATACAGGACTAATACCACTTATACATCACAAATTAACATTATGCATTGTATTGCTGTGGCTATGATGTGCGGTTTGAGACCGGCTCCTCACTCTTTTGCCCCATAGATTGCTACCGCTGCTGATCAATAGGAGATGGAGAAATACCCCCGTGTACAGACCCCGGGTGGACTTGGCAACAATGGTGGGCAGGCAAATTATCCTCACCTACAGACTTGACAAGGCCACAATCACGGAGCTGTGTGCCCAACTGGAGCCTGACCTGATCTCAGCTATCCGTCATCCCATTGAGATGCCCTCTCTTGTGCAGGTTTTATCAGTGCTCCATTTCCTGGCAACTGGTTCTTTCCAAGTGACAGTGGGCTTGGTAGCAGGAATGTCACAGCCAATGTTCTCAATAGTGCTGACAAAAGTGTTGTCTGCCCTGATTAAACACATGTGCAGCAACATTGTTTTCCCCCAAGTGCAGGATTTGGCAACAGTGAAGGCTGACTTCTATGCAATGGGACATATCCCCAACAACATTGGGGCAATTGATGGCACACATATTGCATTTGTGTCCCCCCCCCGGCAAAATGAACAGGTGTTCAGAAATCGAAAGAGTTTTCACTCAATGAATGTACAGATGGTGTGCCTGGCGGACCAGTACATCTCCCACGTCAATGCTAAGTATCCTGGGTCGGTGCATGATGCCTTTATCCTGAGGAATAGCAGCATTCCAAATCTGATTGGCCATCGCGGATGATACCTTATTGATCTCAAGAACCCCATTGGGCCTCCAAAACGAACTTGATGCTTTTTCTAAATTTTGCATCAAGAGGGGCCTTGAGATAAATCTCTCCAAGACCAAATTTATGGCCTTCAATCCACACAAGTCTTTTAGTGGGAAAATGACTTTAGCAGGACAATCGGTAGAGAGAGTTAGTCAATTTGACTATCTTGGAATCAGATTATCGGATGACGGTGGTCGGCACAGATTGAGAAGAGTTTGTCCGTCCTCCAGACAGAGGTCAGTTGTGATAGGGAGAAAAATTGCTAATATCTCGCAAGGTGAAATCTCACCTGCCATTACAGTATATAAGGCAGCGGCAGTGGCTGCTTCAACTTATGGTGCTGAGTTATGGGGGCACTGCAACTCTAGTTATTTGACCACGGTGGAAAACCGCTTCCTGCGTAATTTTTTGCAATTACCAATGAGTTCTCCTCTCACACCCCTTAGATTTGACTTAGCCCTAAATGAGATCCACAATGAGATTGCCTTAAGACCTCTTATGCATTGGGTCCGTCTTTGGACATCCGAATACTTGTCCACCTACCAAGTAGCAGTAGCTGAGCTTTTAGCGGACGGTGGTGTATTAAAAATTCCTTGGCTTAAATACATTAGAGATATGTGCCAATTTATCAAAATAGAGGAGGTGTGGAGAGATCCTTATAATCTAACAAAGGAAGTAAAGGCACAAATAAGTTGGTGCTACTGGAAGACTATCTTGATGCAAACTTGGACCAATAAGGTCCAAGGTAGCAGGACGCTACAGTTTCTAGGCCACAAATGTAGCCCCAAGCTTGAGGCCTATATGGACAACATCAATCCCCCGTGTCAATACCCTTTTTATTAAATTTAGGCTAGGGATATTGCCACTTAAGAAATTCACTGTAAGATGGAGCAAGGAGGATTACAAATCAAGCTTTTGTCATTTCTGCCCTGAGCAACCAGAGACACCTGCACATTTTATGTTATTTTATCCCAGATATGCGGCTTCCAGGAATAAGTGGATTATCCCTCTATGTAGATTAATGGGGATAAGGAAACATAACATATCCTTACAAATTCTTGCAAATGACACAAGCGATAAGGTTGTTTTTGCAGTCGCAAGGTATCTACAAAGCGCATGGGCCATAAGAACCAGAGGAAATTCTGCTGATTGATTGGTATAGCCATAACTACTTTAGGCAAAAGAAGACTACTAAGTGCAATCAAGACAGGAAGGCTTAGCTTTTAAAAAATAAACTCTGATGTTAGTTTTGTATTGTTGTTATAATCCTGTGTATTAATAATTCATTTAGATTAAATTACTTTAGGCAGAAATAGACTACCATATGGAACTAAGATAGATAGGCTCACAGGAATTAAAAATGTGATATTCGTCCTGTTTTGTTTTTATAATTGTGTTTTAACAATTTAACCCAGTAGAAATTTTAGCGCTCTTTAATGTATTATGTGGAACCCTTCCTTTTATCTATTTATAACTTTACTGAATGATTATGGTTTGCTGTTTACTGGATACTTTTATGGCTTTTAGCCGAAATAAAGTTATTTATTGATTGATTGATTGATTGGCCAACTACAGAGGCACAGGGTGTGGCTAATAGGTAAGCCCTGGTTCCCACCCAATGGATGTTGGTGTATGGGTATGGTGTGGGGCATATGGCGTAGTGTGTGGTTAAATGTTGTCCCTCAAAATTTGCAGGTGACTTAGGTTACCCCGACCTATCATTGCTACTGACCTCTGTGAGGAATCCCAGGACAAGGGCAGAGGAATGTTAAAATGAGGCACAAAGGCGATCAAGAATGATTATCAAACGTACCTTTGGCCTCCTGAAGGCCAGGTTTCGGTGCCTCCATCTAACTGGTGGATCCCTATGCTACTCACCCAAGAAGGTCTGTCAGATAATCGTGACATGATGCATGTTGCATAACCCTGCCTTGAGACACCATGTGCCTTTTCTGTAGGAGGAGGCTGGAGATGGCCGCGTGGCAGTGGTGGACCCTGTGGAAAGTGAAGAGGAGGCAGAGGATGAAGATGAGGACAACAGAACTGCAATGATTCACCAATACTTCTAATGACACACAGGTAAGACAGTGTAACTTCACATTTCATTGTAATTTTTTGGTTTCACATTGCCACTGGCAGGCTGTTCTTTCCCACTTCTATGCCCACTCACTGTACCCTTTGGCAACTCTTTTTGCAGACGTTGGTGCCCCACTATTGCTTCTGGTGTGTTTACTGCAGCCAACTACAGGTCTATCCTATCTGAACATGACTGTATAGTTGATTTGCTGTGTTTGAACCTTGTTAAACGAATACATACTTAAATCATTTCACATGCTCCATACTTGTATTTTCTCAAAGTGTGTTTATTGAAGTGCTAAGAAGAAGAGGGAGAAGTGCAATGCAATGGGGTGACGATAGAGGAAAGTCCAGGGTATAGTTCTCGTCTATTTGTAGCGCAGGTGCATTGTCCAAGGGGACATATGAAGGGGAGAAATAGCAGTTTACGGTGGATAGGGTGACAGAGTGGGACACAAGGTTGACAATCAGGAGAGTCTCATTTCCTGGCGGAGGTCTTGGCAACAGTCTCTGGCTTCTGCCTGGATCACAGGGAACATTTGTGGGGTGGTTCTCCTTCTGCAGGGGGAGGGGTGCTGGTGGCCTGTTGGATCTGTGGAGGAGCCGTCTGTCCACCAGCAGCAGTGGCGGTGGAAGGTAGTTCAGATGTCTGGCTAGTGGCAGGGGCCCGCTGTTGTGAGGCTGCCTCCCTCATAATGTTGGCCATGTCTGCCAGCACCCCTGCAGTGGAGACCAGGGTGGTGTTAATGGACTGCAAGTCCTCCCTGATCCCCTGGTACTGTCCCTTTTGCAGCCACCTGTTCTCCTGCACGTTGGCCAGGATCTGGCCCAGCGTATCCTGGGAATGTTGGTATGCTCCCAGCATCTCCTTGAGTGCCTCCTGGAGAGTCGGTTCCTTGGGCCTGTCCTCCCCCTGGCGCACAGCAGTCCTCCCAGTGTCCCTGTTGTCCTGTGCCTCTGTCCCCTGAACCGTGCGCCCACAGCCACTGACCCCAGGTCCCTGATTTTCTTGGGTCCGAGGTGTGCCCTGGGGTCCCTGTAGCGGTGGACACACTGCTGATTGACATGGGGACAGAGGCATGGGTACGCTGGCTGGGTGCTGTGGTGGTGTTTCCTGAGGGGTGAGGCTCTGTGGTGGTGTGTGACTGTGGCTAGGTAACCAACTGTCCAGAGGTCCCTGATGGGCCAGGTTGGTCATCCAGATCTAGGTGACCAAAGTTGCTGTCATCACTGTGGGCCTCTTCCGTGGGGGGACTGGATATTGCTTGAACCTCTTCTCCGCTGACATTGGCTGGGATACCTGTGGGGATGTAAATGCAGAGTTGTTGTTCCTGTGTGTGACATATTGTGCATGGGTGGGTTTCCCTCTTTGGTTGTATTTGCCTTCACTTGTGCGAGTTGGTATATGGTGGGCTAGCTGATTCTCTCTAGTGTGCATGCTTTGGTGATAGGTGTCCATGCAAGTCTGTGAGTGGTGTCCATGCATTGGTATGGCATGCAGGGCTTGGCATTAGGATGAGTAAAATGTGATGGTGGGGTGTGTGGAAGTGGCGGAGTGATGGGAGTGAGGGTGGAGGTATGTGATGGCATGCAGGTAGGGGGGTAGTAGTAGTATAGAGTTGACTTACCAGAGTCCAGTCCTCCTACTACTCTGGCCTGGGCCTCAGGATGAATGATTGCCAAGACTTGCTCCTCCCATGTTGTGAGTTGTGGGGGAGGAGGTGGGGATCCACCGCCAGTCCTCTGTAAAGCGAGTTGGTGTCTTGCTGCAATGGAACGTACCTTGCTCCGTAGGTCGTTACACCTCTTCCTGGTATCATCCCTTGTTCTGGGGTGCTGTGCCACGGCATTGACCCTGTCCACGATTCTCTGCCATAGCTCCATCTTCATAGCAATGGATATCTGCTGCACCTGTGCTCCAAATAGCTGTGGCCCTACCCTGATGATTTCCTCCATCATGACCATTAGCTCCTCCTCTGAGAATCGGGGGTGTCTTTGTGGTGCCATGGGTGTTGTGTGAGTAGGGTGGGTGAGGGTGTGCAGGGTGATGTGTTAGGGTGTGTGTTGTAAGGTGCGTGGGTGCTATATAGGTGATGGTGGTATGTGGCTATGGTCTTGTCTGTGTTTGTGGTGTCTATCTTGTGGCAATTGTTTGCAATCCTTAAAGGTTTGTGGGTTTTGTGGGTGTATTTTTTATAGTGGTGGGTGTGGTTTGTGTATGTATGTCAGGTGTGTGTGGTTTGAATAGTCCAATGTGGTGTTGTTTTGTTTGAGTGTGTGTATTTTGAGCGCAGCGGTATGTACCGCCAATGGTTTACCGCAGTTGAATGTCTGCCGTGGTGATTCGTGGGTCATAATTTGATGGGTGTTGTTCTGTTGGCGTAACGGTGTGGGTTTGGATAACTCCAGTTTATCACTGACCTTTGGTGTGGCAGAGTTGTGTATGTGGCTGAATAGTGATGGATTGGTGTATGTATGTCATGATGTGGTGAACGAATGCCTGCCACGGTGGTGGTATGTTGGTGGCAGTCAGCGTGGCGGTAAGTGGGATTTACTGTCAATGTCATAATAAGGGCCAAAGTCTCCTCTAGCTGAGTTTCGTGAATGTCCCCACATTCACTGCAACGGCTTCAAAGTCACAATGTATAGTGAGTATTTTGAGATATAGGGCCGATGTAGCAAGATATGCTTTTGCGAATATGTACCGACTCGCAATTTCCGAGTCGCAAAAGCTTATGCAGAATGGTGTCTCAGACACCTTCTGCGAATCGCTATGGGGTCGCAAAGACCCACCTCATTAATATTAATGAGGTGGGTCGCATTTTGTGACCCCATAGCGATTCCCTGCACTCACAGGGATGGTGGCCTGCTGAAGACAGCAGACCTCCATGTCTGTGACTGCTTTTTAAATAAAGCAGTTTTTAAAATTTATTTTGCAGCCCGTTTTCCTTAAAAAACGGGTTGCAAAATAAAAAAAATACCGAAACCATTTGGTTTTGTTTTTTCATTGTAGGCAGTGGTCCTGCCTGCTCTGAAAAAACATTCTGGGCAACATTCACAAAGGGGAAGGGGTCCCATGGGGACCCCTTCCCTTTTGCGAATGGGTTACCACCAGTGTGACACTGGTGGTAACTGCGAATTGCTTTGCGACCGCATTCGCGGTCACAGAGCAATTTAGCATAGCGATGCGAGTCGCAAATATGAAGGGAACACCCCTTCCTATTTGCGAGTCACAATCACAATTTGCGAGTCGGTACCGACTCGCAAATTGTGAATGTGCATCGCAAAAGGCATTTTGCATGGCGCAAACTGCGATTTTCGCAGTTTGCACCATGCAAAATGCTTTCTACATCTGGCCCATAGTTTCTTAGTCTCATTTCTGGATCTCTTTGTTGCATTTTCCTGTTATCATTCGAGATCACTCTGAGACTCACTAACTTACAGCTAATTCAACAGATGCAACTGCAAACTCAAAGCTGACTTTTTCAAGGAAGCCAAAATACTGTCCACTTAGGATCTGATTTATTTATTGGAGGTTACTCAATCCTCCACGAGCATGATACAGTAAATTACTATGCTGATGACCAAATTTAGAAATGTCCGCCAGCCCAGCAGACATTTCTAGCATTGGCAGGAACCATCATCATGTTAATTGAGCCACACGGCTGTCAACATGATGGATCAGTATCGAAAATGTACCACTTTTTTATTTTCAAAGAGAAAATCTCAAAGTGAAATTTTCTTTTGGAAAATAAAAAAAAAGCCACTGCCCTCCTTGCTACTGGACTTTTCTCCAATGATGAGGGGGCACTGAGAACTTTTTAGTGCATCTCACCATCAGCTTTTTTCTGATGATGACTGACATTAAAAAATGGCTGTGTGTCCGCCCATCTAATTTAGGTGGGCAGACCTATACAATACAATACAATACAATACACTGATGCTTGTAGCGATCAATCTTTTTACCATGAGGGGTGTTGCAAGCCCTGTCACGGTGTTGCTAGCGTTCGAAGAGCCAGGTTTTAAGCTGCTGCCTGAAATCCTTCATGGAAGGGGAGGAGCGTAGTTGGAGGGGGAGATCGTTCGAGGATCTGCCGGCAAGGTGGGAGAAAGAATGACCTCCGTAGCATACGTGGCGGATACGGGAGAGTTGGGCCTGGCCAGGCCTGGCAAAAGTCGAGCTGGCTTGAGATGAGATACTGGGTGACTGTTTCCTATGAAAAAAACCTTGACAGATAGAGTTCGACTACTGCATAAAAGGAGTCATCTCCACAGTCCCAAAACTATGGTCCATCTACATTTAAAAGGGCAGGCGGACAATAGTACTGGTGGACAGGGAACTCTGCTGCAGGTGCAATGGAGTTCTTTCTCTAAGACCTTAATCAAGCCCCCAGTTATTGGAGAGATGATACCAAAAATAAACTTGTAAGGCACTCTCAGAAGAGGGCCTTGCAGTGTTCCAGGAAGGCCTTTTGGTATCCAGAAAAGTAAATTATTGAATAGAATGGTTTGTGTAACTACATTTTCTCCTGCATCAAAGACTTTCACAAAAGGTATAACAAAGCATAGGAGAATTTTGACAGCAGGAGACCTTGAACTCCGTATTTTTCCTTCAAGAAAGGTAAAATTCATGAAAACCATCTGGTGTGAGCCTCATTCTCTCTAAATAATCATCAATACCCCATTACTGACCTTTTGAATATTTCACCATTAATGCATTAATGGGACACTACCAATATGCCTTCTGTAGTGTATGTGAACTTATGATTAATACTAAAGATTTCATTTACAGCAACATCAAAATTTCACAACATTTCGAATTGTAACAAGAATAATACTGTCTATGCCATGCTTTGCCCCAGTAACCACCTCTACATCAGTCAGACTACCCAGTTTGTAACTGCCAACATGGGAGAAGACTCAGGTACAAGGTCCTATCTGTCTTCTAGTTTAACATATCATTGAACGACAGTACTCTGAAGATGATTTACGATGGCAAGTTATTTCAGTGGTCTCTGTGCCCATCAGGGATTGAGCTGTTCAGTTCTTTCACTGCAGTAAACAGTGAGAGACTACAATGATCTCTGTATGCATCCCTTTTATGATTGGTAGCAACTTCCAGACATCTGTCTCAAGGAGCTAGATTCCACCATTGACATCAATGAAAGTGATTAGGGGCTCCAAACCTTCCTCAATCCCTTAAGCAAATAAATTAACAAGAAGCATCTTCTACACAATAATTTCGCTCATTCACATTTGTCCTTCTCTACCTACAATGTCCATTCCTGAGCAGCAACTTAACTATCTATTCCCAACAAGAAGAAAAGGTTCAGTGGAACATCCTTTGCAACGTAACCTGCAACATTATGAAACTCCCTGCTAGAAAAGATAAGAAATGTATAGCACCATTTGTAATTCATATCATGAAGACCAGGATTTTTCTTAAGTAAACTTAAAAATTGAGGGCTTTGTCCCAACAATTAAAAGAAACTTAAAGCCACAACTCAGAGCTGTTTGTAAACAATACGTACATTACTCAGGCTCTTGATCCTGAAGGTACTTCATATCTTTAATGCCTGTAACCAGAGGATGGATGGATTGTTCAATTTCCATTCCCTGGTGAGTCATATCATGCATGCAGTGAGCTGCACTAGCTTTGCTACTCTTGATGGACTTTATTGAGCATTTATCGTGGATGCGGGGGCCATATTTATGGCCAAGTAGTGCAGCGCAGGAAGTCACTTTGCTGTGCTGCATCACAAGGAAAGGGCAGGAATGCTTTATCCCAATGCAAGGCATTCCTGTCCTTTCCCCTGTGCTGGTGCACAATAAGATGCCTAGTGCCAATCTAGGCCCCGTGCACCATGGTGCCTCTGTTGCATGTAGGATTGATTTGTGCAGGTAGGTAAAATGTTCCCTGAGGCTTTTTCATCTTTCTATCTGTCCTGCAGAGTGCTATTTTGCACACAGGTGGGCTATAACAAGACTGAGAGCCTGAATGCCTTAAATTCAGGTAAGAATAACACATTGTAAGTAAAATGTCCTTTTTAATTTTCAAATTTGCCTGTATTTACTTTTACAAACTCATGTCAATACCTTTGGGATTATAGGTGGTCAAATTTTACAGCAAGTTTGAGGAGACCATTTCTAATTCCTTGTCCATCTATCCCGTATAATGTACCAAGCTGCCAAGGCATACTCTGATGCTTGTCAGGAGCGAAGTGCTTTTTGTATATAAATGTACACTATTTGCCAAGCTGTGGTGATATCTTTTACTAAATGTATTGCCGCAAAATGGACAAAGATGTTGAACTTTCTTAAAGTCTTTTGCTCAAGTGTTCATTCATTTTTGGAGGGATTGTTCCACATTTGTTAGACCACGGGTGATGAAAGTTTTGCACACCTGTGTTTCTTCTCTGGTATGACAATAGCAACTATTTAAGCTATAGAGGAAATTAATTTCATACAATTACATATAGTAAAGAGTATTTGTTATGAATTGATTAGCTTGAGTTGCTAGACACATGAGGCAATTGATTTGAAATTTGTATCTGGGTGTAATGCATAAAGCATTGGTGATAATTTATATCTATGGTCTAGGCAATTTTGAAATGATGGTAATTGCCTGATACATAATGATCTGCATATTATGTACTATGTGCGTTCTTAGAATGGTTCAAAAGGATTGTTGATGTATCCTAACATCTATTCCTATTTGAATTAGACTATTCTAAAAAATGTTTGCATATTTTATCCAACTTGAATTGTCGCTATGTCTTGCCATCCTATGATTTAAAAAAGGCTTATCATGCTAATGCACAGAAATACATTCCTGTAATATATGGTCAATGCTGCTGAAAAAAGAACCATGTTTTGCTTACTTCTGAATAGAAGAATTTGGATTTCAAAATATAGAATCCAGTGACACAATGTGCCTTAGAATCCTCAAATTAGTTATTTAGGCAACAGAAGCCAGTTAAGTGATGTCAGATAAGTGATATGTGATCACATATTCTCAAATTCGCTAGCCTAGCAAGCAGGCACATGTTTTATCCCATGCAGGCATACAATATAGTAGATGGTATCTAACCAGAAAGGGACAAGACCAATAATTACAAATTTCACATAGTGGTATTATGGATAATTGATTGTTCTTTTTCTTTTTTTAAGTTTAGTATTTTTATTGTGACAAAATAAAAATACATAAATGCCAATAAAAAGTCCATTGAGTAAATAAAGTACAGTAGGAAGAAAAATTATATGCTAACATCAACAATGTGAATAAATCCTTTAAAGTAAAATGTAGACTGTATAAAATTTAAGCAAAGAAAAGATAGGGGAAGGGAGAGAGAGAAGAAAAGAAGAGGCTACACTCTTAATATTCTAGAGTAGAAAGAAATTCCTAAAGAATATTATAATAATGCATTACACAGTACTTGGGAGCAAAAAAATCAACAATAATTTAAACCTAACAGTGACCTAAGCATTATACATTAAAATAGAAAAGTAGTTAAACTGTATTACTTGAATGTAAAGTTCAATAACGAGTCAAAGAGACCTGTAATGTTTCATGTTTAGCTGCTAGCATTGCAAAATGCAAGTTGTAGTGATCCAGTCAATGATCATGACATACCAAATTCCACCACTGAGAGTGATATTGTCGAATGATTTCCAATTGGATGAAACTACATGTAGGCCAACAGCAAGCAACAGACCAACCAGTTTACAAATCACTTTATTAGAAGACCATGAAGTACTCACTCACAGTCCAACAATGCAGAATGAGGTGTGAACCTGAGTGGCATCCCCTATTCTTGCCCATACCTGAACCCAAAAGTGAGACAGTTTAGAACACAATAATAACATGTGAAGGTAGATACCAGTATGATTATTACAATGCCAACAGGTGTCCTGTTTGAGTAACTTCAGCTTAAACAAATGTGTTGGTGTATGATAAAGTCTGTTATAAAACAATATAATGTTTGAGTGAGATTGTCTAGGCAATGAGATAAAATGCCTAGGAATCTCATAGCGCAACAATCTCAGAGATACACTTCTTTCTAATATGGATGTCCTCCTTGAAAAAAATGAAAAATGAACACAAAGACTGGTCACCCTTATCCTTGTCATAGCCAACCCCACTATGACAATTACAGTTAGGAATTCACAAATTAGGTAGGTTAGGATGTCCTCCTTGAGAAAAATGAAAAATTAACACAAAGACTGGTCACCTTTATCCTTGTCACAAATTAGGTAATGCAAACCCCAGTGTGCTGGGGGCCCAAGGCCCCCTTTGATGCACCCCCAAAAAAATATTTGTGGGCATGTGAAGTGCACACATGCCCTAGGGGCATGTGTGCGCTACAAGTCATTTTTAAAATGCATTTATAAAGCATTTATTTTAAATTGCACATGCTTACCACCAAATTGGATTTGGTGGTAATTGGATTTCCTAAATGCCCAATTCGCATTTAGAAAATGCTTGATACATGGGCTTTGGAAATCGCAAATAGGAATTCCCTATTTGTGATTTCCTATCTATAGAATCACAATTTGCGATTCTCCCAATGGGGTCGCAATTTTAAGGAATAGCTATTTTTGCAACAACATACACAACAGCTTCACAGCATCAGCACCCACCATCACCACCACCGACACAACCAACACCCTCCCGCACCAACCAACTACACACCTGGACCCTCCTAACAACAAAGAAATCAGCAAAACCATGAACTCCATCCACTCTGGCTCCCCATCAGACCCTTGTCCCACCACATTTTCAACAAGGCCAGCCAAATCATTGCTCCCCAGCTCCGTGTCGACATCAACAGTTCATTTGACACCGCAACCTTCCCAGACGTTTGGAAGCACGCCAAAGTCAACACTCTTCTCAAAAAACCCAAAGCAGACCCGGAAGACATCACAAACTACCATCCCATTCCTCTTCTCCCATTCCCCGCAAAGGTCACTGAGAAGATAGTAAACGCTCAACTGTCTCGCTTCTTAGAAGAAAACAACATACTTGATACCTACCAGTCTGGATTCCGCAAGAACTACAGCACTGAGACCGCCCTCATCGCCTGCACAGATGACATTAGGACCAGAGTGGACAAGGGCGAGACCATCGTCCTCATTCTCGTAGACCTCTCTGCAGCTTTCAACACTGTATGCCACCAAACCCTCCGCGCACACCTTGTTTGATGCCGGAATTCGCCACATGGCCCTGGGCTGGCTCACTTCCTTCCTCGCCAAAAGAACCCAAAGAGTTCACCTCCCTACTTTCCGGTCCACAGCCACCAAGATCATCTGTGGGGTTCCCCAAGGATCCTCCCTCAACCCCACCCTCTTCAACATCTACATGGCTCCTCTCGCCAACATCCTCCGCCCAATGACATCACCATCATCTCATACGCAGACGACACCCAGCTCATCATCTCCCTCACCAGGAACTCAGCCACCGCCAAGATTAACCTGCCTGCCGGACTCCTCGATGTCGCCAAATGGATGATAGCAACCCACCTCAAATTAAATTCAAACAAAACAGAGATCATCATCTTCGGCCCCAACAAGACAGCATGGAACGACTCCTGGTGGCCCACCACCCTTGGACCACCCCCAACACCCACCACCCATGCACACAACCTTGGCATCATTTTAGACTCATCTCTCTCCATGACCCAGCAAATCAACGCCATATCATCCTCCTGCTTCAACACCCTTCGCATGCTACGCAAGACTTTCAAATGGATTCTTTTAGAAACAAGAAGTAGCAGACTGGACTATGGCAATGCCCTCTATGCAGGGACCACATCCAAGCTTCAAAGAAAACTCCAGCGAATTCAGAACGCAGCCGCACATCTCATCCTCAACCTCCCTTGCCACAAGCACATATCCACCCACCTCAGATCCCTACACTGGCTGCCCATCAACAAAAAGCTAATTTTCAAAGTCCTCGTCCACGCTCACAAAGCCCTCCACGACACTGGACCGGCTTACCTCAACAAACAAGTAAACTTCAACATACCAACTTGACAGCTCCGTTCCTCTGACCTCACCCTCGCTACAGTCCCCCGCATCCAATACACCACCTCCGGTAGCAGATTCTTCTCCCACCTCGCCGCCAAGACCTGGAACTCCTCACCAACCTACGCAAGAGCCAGGACCTCCTAACCTTCAGAAAGCACTTTAAAACATGGCTTTTTGAGCAGTAACCGGCACTCCCCCTCCCAGAACCTTGAGACCCTAACGGGTGAGTAGTGCACTTAAGAAATTATTTGATTTGATTTGATTTGATTTGACTATTGAGTGAATCGTCTGCCGGTGACAGGAAACACATTTTCTTCCAGGGTTTTTGTGGCGGTTCTACCACAGTGGTATGATCTCCGGCCCGGAGGCTCCAACCTCCCTGTCGGCAGTGAAACCGGCACGTGACCCTAGCGGTCAGAAGAGCACCAGGGTCATAATGAGGGCCATAGTGTTTGACAGAGGCAGTAACTTCACCTTCAACCCTTGTCGGTTGAAGGTGGTTCAAAGCCTAAATGTACAGAAAAGCTACTAAAACTCAACCTAAGATATACATGTAAAAAGATCAATAATGACAAGTTAAAAGGACACATGAGCATATAAAAGGACAATTTAAAACTGTTAACATGCGGCATAAAAGGACCGAATTTCAAGAGTCAAAGTTATTTTTAGAATTCTCAATCGATTTCAGGACAATGGAGGACAGGAACTCTTCCTCTTCGGCAGGTGTTAAAGTTGGAAAGGCATCGCTGAGAAGGACCAAGGAGTATTCATGTTCCATAGCCTGGCGGCATTCCGTGGTGTGCCTAGTGATGAGTTAAGAGCCACATCCTCCAGGAAGGGCAACTCATAAGTAGCTTCCCATAGCAAACGCACCCTCAACGGTCATGTCTGGTAATGAGCCCTCAGTAGAATAACAACAGATCAGCGTCCAATGAAAGCAAGCGCTGCGTAGAAAGACAGACTTCCAGTGCATGTTCGAAAGAGCACCAAAGGCACTGAAACACAATGTAAAAACTGGTCTGAATGACAGAGACCAGTCACACTCTAATTGCTCCAGGAGTGTTGTTCCAAAATATTGCATCATGCGTTTACGACACAGCTACGCTGATGGGAGCGCTTTCATTCCTCCTTGTTGCTGCGGGACAGCCATTGCGCATGAAAAATAGCAACAGCTACTGGACGCATTAAATATCCGTTACACGAGTTCACCAAAGTGTCCCGGAAAGTTGGTACTTAAAAGGGACTGTATCTCTGTTGACGACCTTGCCAACTGAAGTGCATAAGTCTTGCATGCAGATGTAAGAGCCACATGTTTTTGAAACAATAAAGCCTTGAGTCTGCTCAACTTGTCAAAATTTTACATTAGAAGTAGCAATATGAGTCCAAATGTCAGCCACCGCTTTTATTTTAGTGGGAGGAAAAAGTACATTCCCGCAGCATGTAACTATCTTAGAGACCAAATCAACATAAACTATTCCTACTCGCATCCCACAACAGTCTTCACCATTGAGGAGGACATACCTGCCGTTTGTAAGCACCTGGAACGTAGGTCTAATCGAGGGGACTGGAACTCCCTTCAGATAACAACCCAAGTTCGCTGCAGGCGCGTTGCACACCCCATGCAAGGACAGCTGTTTCCAAACCATAGAATGGCTGACAGAAGTCTCACATTCAGTACCGCTAAGAAGGACTTCTTTCATGCCACTGAGCCATTTGTATGCGAAGGGTAGCTCCCACACCTCATGGATGTAACTATCTCCCAGCCTCTCACATCTGCCTACCGGAATGTTTTTTAAATAGGAGATTAATTGTAGTGTGGATATAGACAGATTAACGACGCAGTGTATTAACCACTCATCAGATGGTATTTCAGCCACAGTAAAAGGTAACTTTTCTAATTTCTCGATGTTTAGCATGACATAAATTGCTTCTTTCTTAGCCATTAGTTGTTGTTGTTGCGTTAAATTAAAAGAAGAAAATATTTCCCTTGCGCTGACATGTTGACAGGGAACACTGGAACAGTGTTTGAAGTGTCCATCCCAACTGCATAATGGATCTTAGCTGACTCTGTCCATGGTGTAAAGAAGACATATCTGTTTGTATAATGTCTATAGCAGAAGAGAGTATGGCCCTCATCATGACATTGGGCGTAAGTTCCACTTACCGCCATGCTGACTGCCGCCAACATAACACCGGCGCGGTGGATTACTGCTACCCATATTTGACACACACGTAGCAATCCGTCACTATGCAGCCACACACACAAGTCCGCCAGCCCAAAGGTCAGTGATAAACTGGCGGTTGCAAAACCCACACCGTTAAGCCAACAGAACTACGCCCACAGCATTAGGACCCACAAAACACCATGGCGGACATTCAACCGCAGTAAACCATTGTCAGTACATACCACTGTAGTCTAAATACACACACAGATGCAAAACAACACTACATTGGACAATTCAAACTACACACACATGACACACATACACACACACCACACCACACCACTAGAAAATACACACTACCCGCAGCCCTTTACAACTAACAAAAATTGCCAACGGAGAGAGACAGACCAAGAGCACCGAGAGATCCAGAGCCCCATAACACCATCACCCATACACCATCAACGCACCATACAGCACACACCCCAACACAGCACCCCACACACCCTTACACACACCACTCACACTACACCCATGGCACCACTAAGACACCCCAGGATCACAGATGCATCAGACATCCATTGCTAGGAAGATGGAGCTATGGCAGAGAATCGTGGACAGGGTGAATGCCGTGGGACAGCACCCCAGAACAAGGGATGACATTAGGAAGAGGTGGAACGACCTACGGGGGAAAGTGCATTCCATGGCAGCAAGACACCAAATAGCAGTACAGAGGACTGGTGGTGGACCCCCACCTCCTCCCCCACAACTAACAACATGAGAGGAGCAAGTCTTGGCAATCAGGCGTCCTGAGGGCCTGGCAGGAGTAGCAGGAGGACTGGACTCTGGTAAGTTGAATCTTTATTACTAACACCCCCCCTACCTGCATGCCATCACAAACCCCAGCCCGTACCCTCACCCCCTCACACCACTACCTCACATACACCCCAACATCACAACCCAGCCATCCCAATACCGAGCCCTGTACGTAACACCAATGCACGGACCCCCATCGCAGACCTGCATGGACACACATCACTAAACCATGCACACAAGAGACAATCACCTAGCCCACCAAATGACTACTCGCACAAGTCAAAGCTGCCAGGGCAATCACAACCACAGAGAGCAAAACACCCATGCACAAGATGTCACACGCAGAAACAATAACACTGCATTTACATCTCCACAAGTCTCCCACCCAACGTCATCGGAGAGGAGGTCCAAGCAACATCCAGTCCCCCCACAGAAGAGGCCCACATGATCTGGATGACCAACCTGGCACATCAGGGACCTCCGGACAGTCGGTTACCTAGGCGCAGTCCCATAACCCCTCAGGAAACACCACCACAGGAAATACCACCACAGCGTCCAACCAGTGGGCCCATACCTCTGTCCCCAGGACACGTCAATCAGCAGTGTATCCACCACTTCAGGGACCCCAGGGCACACCACAAACAGAGGATGATCAGGGACCTGGGGTCAGTGGCAGTGGGCACACGGTTCAGGGGACAGGGGCACAGGACAACAGGCAAGCTGGGAGGACAGTCCCAGGGAACTGACATCCAGGAGGCACTTGCAGGGATCCTGGGAGTATACCACCATTCCCAGGAGATGATGGGCCAGATACTGGACAAGTTGCAGGAGACCCAGCGGCTGCAGGAGGGATATTACATGGGGATGAGGGAGGACCTGAAGGACATCAACACCACGCTGGTCACCATTGCAGGGGTGCTGGCAGACATGGCCAACACCATGAGGGAGGCAGTGGTACACCACTGGGTCCCTGCCACTAGCCACACCGATGAACATCCCTTCACCTCCGCTGCCACCAGTGGACAGGAGACCCGCCACAGGACCAACAGGCAGAAACCAGACACTATTGACAAGACCCCCGCCCGAAAATTAGACTCTCCTGATTGTCACCCTTGTGTCCCACTCTGTCACCCTGTCCACCTTGAACTGACATTGCTCCCCTTCCTATGCCCCCTTGAACAATGCACCTGTGATACAAATAGACTGGACTCTATCCTGGACTTTCCTCCACCATCACCCAGGCCACTGCACATCCCCCTTTACTTATTTTCACTTAAATAAACACCATTTAAAAAAATACAAGTATGGAGTCTGGCAAATGATTGAACTATGTATTTGTTTAACAAGCTGTAAACACTGCAATACAACTGTACAGGAATTTATACAAAGGAATGACCTGTAGTAGGCTGCAGTCAACACACCAGAAGCCAGAGTGGGGCACCTATATCTGAAAATAGAGATGCCAAACGGTACAGTAAGAGGCCATAGAATTGGGAGAATCTACCTGCCATGTACAATGTCAAACACAAAACTGTCAATGTAAAGTGAAGTAAAAGTTTCTTACCTGTGTGTCACTGGGAATATTGTCGTATTATTGCTGTTCTGTTGTCCTCATCCTCATTCTCTGCCTCATCATCTTCACTGTCCACAGGGTCCACTGCTGCCGCACGGCCATCTCCAGCCTCATCCTCCTGCAGAGAAGGCACATAGCATCTCAAGGCAAGGTTATGCAACATGCAGCATGCCACGATGATCTGGCAGACCTTCTTGGGTGAGTAGTACAGTGATACACCAGTTAGATGGAGGCAATGAAACCTTGTCTTCAGGAGGCCAAAGGTCCTCTCGATAATCCTTCTTGTCCGCCCATGTGCCTCATTGTAACGTTCCTCTGCCCTTGTCCTGGCATTCCTCACTGGGGTCAGTAGCCATGAGTGGTTGGGGTAACCAGAGTCACATGCAAATATCAAGGAACAAATGTTAGCCACACACTCACCCTTAGGGCCCACACCATACCCATACACCAACATCCACTGGGTGGGAACTAGGGCTCACCTATTAGCCACACCCTGTGCCTCTGGATTTGGCCCATCACATTTGGGATGCTGCTATTCCTCAGGATAAAGGCATCATGCACAGATCCAGGATATTTTGCATTGACGTGTGAAATGTACTGGCCGGACAGGCACACTATCTGCACATTCACCGAGTGAAAGCTCTTTCGATTTCTGAACACATGTTCATTTCTTTGGGAGGGGGGACAAATGCAGTATGTGTACCATCAGTAGCCCCAATAATGTGAGGGATATGTCCCATTGCATAGAAGTCAGCTTTCACTGTGGCCAAATCCTCCACCTGGGGGAATACGATATAGCTGCGCATGTGTTTTATCAGGGCAGCCAACACTCTGGTCAGCAATATTAAGAACATTGGCTGTCACATTCCTGCTGCAAAGTCCATTGTCACTTGGAATTACCCAGTTGCCAAGAAATAGAGCACAGATAGGACTTGCAAAAGAGGGGGGATCCTGGTGGTGTGACGGATAGCAGATTTCAGGTCAGGCTCCAATTGGGCACACAGCTCTATGATTGTGGCCCTGTCAATGCTATAGGTGAGGATGATGTACCTGTCCTCCATAGTTACCAAGTCCACCAGGGGTCTGTACATGGAGGGATGTCTCCATCTCCTATTCATCCGCAGCAGTTGTAATCTAGGGGGCAAACGGTTAGTTGCTGGTCAGTATTCAACATTTCCAAACACTACACTGCATTGCATGTTGTGATTGTAACAGTATATTGTTGTATAGTCCCAAATGGTGCATATGTGTACTGTGACGCAGTTCGGTGCCATGGCCTGTCCCACCCCCTGAAATGGCGTCTGCCTGTCCTGTGTGGATGGACATGTGGAAATGAGGTAATTCCGCTGACATTCTGTGCGGTTGCGGGAGGCGGTTGAGTACCGCTGTGCAACTCCTCATTGGTTGTCATTGAGCCCTATGGGTTACAGTGGCCAATGGTGACGGTACGCACCGCCACGGACGTGACCGCCATTTTCTATCTGTTCTCTAACTTGCTACCTGACCTTCAACAGGAGAGGACCTACACTGCAAATGCTGCTGTGACCTGTGTCTGGAACCGACCATGGCTCGATTCACTGGGGAAAGGGCCCCTGCCTTCACTGCTGCAGAGATGGAGAGACTAGTGGATGGGGTCCTACCCCAGTATCGAATGCTGTATGGGCCTCCAGACCAACAGGTGAGTACACTGTGAGTACGATGCATGGGGCATGAATGCATGGAGTGCTGTGTGTGAGGGCCTCGTGTAAGGGGGAGGTAGGTGGAAGGGTCCTGGGCAGCGTGCTGCATGTATGGTGGGCAATGTCTGTGCATAAGGGGATGTGAGGGCTATGGTGGGACATGAGTATAACAGGCCGGATAGTCTGACTGATACCTTTTTCTATGCGTATTTTTCAGCAGGTCATCATCTATCAGAAAAAGGGTAAATGGCATGCCATCGCCAAGGACGTGCGGACCCTGGGGGTCTACGGCAGGCGGAGGACCCACTGTCGCAAACGGTGGGAGGACCTGAGACGCTGGGCAAGGAAGATGGCGGAGGCCCAGCTGGGGATGGCCTCCAAATGAGGAAGGGGTGCCCGTTGAACCCTGACCCCCTGATGGCTCACATACTGGCGGTGGCCGACCCAGAGCTGGATATGTGCTTGAGGGAATAACAGCCGTCACAAGGGGGTGAGTACAGTTTCCCAATATACTCCTTGCTTGTGGTGGGGTGGTCTCCGGGTGGGGGATGTGGGCCTGTGGGTGCCCCTAGGCCAGGCCGTACATTGCAGGGTAGGTCCTGTGTTGGGTAGGGTATGATGTGAACCACCTCCAACCAAGCTAGTAGGCATCCACTAATGGCCAATACTGTCTCAGGTATGCTGCTACTGGCGTTAGGTATTCCTGTCCATGGCCAGGTGACTAGCATTGTGACTGTTAGTGCATCGCCTAGTGCATAGGGCTGTTCCCTGTGTGTGTGTGTGTGTCGTGTATGCCAACGGTGGTGTTTGAGCAGCCATTGACCAAGTGTATCCTTTGTCTCTTCGTCCCCCTTTTTGTTTTGTCACCCTGTCCTTCTGTGCATTAGCATCACGTGGCGGAGGAGCAGAGGCACTGGCGATGGAGGGAGCTGCATCCCACATGGCCCTGGAGGCTGAATCCACCGACGGTGAGGGCACAAGTGGGACGGAGGGCGAGGGGAACACCACGGCGGAGACAGGAGGGGACAGTTCGGACAGTGATTCCTCCTCCGATGGAAGCTCCCTGGTGGTGGCGAACACCTCTGTGGCTACCCCAACTACAGGTACAGCCGCCACCCTTCGTACCAGCACCGCCGTCCCAGCAGCCCCTCAGCATGTTTCCCGTGCCCGCTCACCTAGGAGGTTGGGCATCTCCTTCGCCCCAGCACCTCAGGCCCTGCCCTAGTTAGCCCTGCTGCCCTGAGTGAGGAGGTTATTGACCTCCTGCGATCCATCTCTGTAGGGCAGTCAACCATTGTGAATGCCATCCAGAGGCTGGCAGCCCATTTGCAACAAGAAAATGCATTCCTGAAGGGCATTCACTCTGGCATGGTGGCCCAACAGAGATCAATGCAGGCTCTGGCCTCCTATCTGATGGAAGCCATTGTCCCTGTTTCCACCAGCCCCCCCCAACGTCCTCTACCCAGTCCCACTCCCCTCAACCCCAATCTATCCCAAGCACACAGGCAGACCAGCATGCACCCAGAACAACACACAGGAGTGACTCAGGCAAACACAAGCACCACACATCTTGCCAAAGGCACTCACACAAACACCATTCAGATGCAGACATACCAACATCCACTGCCTCCACTGTGGCCTCCTCGTCCTCCACCTCCCTCCCAGTAGCGTCTCCACTCACACCTGCACGCACTACATCCTCATCCACTACCTCCATCACCAGCACGCTTACCACTATACACCCCTGTAAGGAAATGCCTCCTTGGCATGGTTACCCCCTGACATTTTGCCTTTGCTGATGCCAAGTTATGATTTGAAAGTGTGCTGAGGCCTGCTAATCAGGCCCCAGCACCAGTGTTCTTTCCCTAACCTGTACTTTTGTTTCCACAATTGGCACACCCTGGCATCCAGGTAAGTCCCTTGTAACTGGTACCCCTCGTACCAAGGGCCCTGATGCCAGGGAAGATCTCTAAGGGATGCAGCATGTCTTATGCCACCCTGGGGACCCCTCACTCAGCACAGACACACTGCTTGCCAGCTTGTGTGTGCTAGTGGGGACAAAACAACTAAGTCGACATGGCACTCCCCTCTGGGTGCCATGCCAACCTCACACTGTCTACAGGAATAGATAAGTCAACCCTCTAGCAGGCCTTACAGCCCTAAGGCAGGGTGCACTATACCATAGGTGAGGGCATAAGTGCATGAGCACTATGCCCCTATAGTGTCTAAGCAAACCCTTAGACATTGTAAGTGCAGGGTAGCCATAAGAGTATATGGTCTGGGAGTCTGTCATGCACGAACTCCATAGCACCATAATGGCTACACTGAAAACTGTGAAGTTTGGTATCAAACTTCTCAGCACAATAAATGCACACTGATGCCAGTGTACATTTTATTGTAACATACACCCCAGAGGGCACCATAGAGGTGCCCCCTGAAACCTTAACCAACTACCCGTGTAGGCTGACTGGTTTTAGCAGCCTGCCACACACCAGACATGTTGCTGGCCACATGGGGAGAGTGCCTTTGTCACTCTGTGGCTAGTAACAAAGCCTGTACTGGGTGGAGATGCTTATCACCTCCCCCTGCAGGAACTGTAACACCTGGCGGTGAGCCTCAAAGGCTCGCCCCCTTTGTTACAGCACCCCAGGGCACTCCATCTAGTGGAATTGCCCACCCCCTCCGGCCACAGCCCCACTTTAGGCGGCAAGGCCGGAGGAGATAGTGAGAAAAACAAGGAGGAGTCACTGGCCAGTCAGGACAGCCCCTAAGGTGCCCTGAGCTGAGGTGACTCTGACTTTTAGAAATCCTCCATCTTGCAGATGGAGGATTCCCCCAATAGGGATAGGAATGTGCCCCCCTCCCCTCAGGGAGGAGGCACAAAGAGGGTGTAGCCACCCTCAGGGCTAGTAGCCATTCGCTACTAACCCCCCAGACATAAACACACCCCTAAATTCTGTATTTAGGGGTTACCCAGAACCTAGGAACTCAGATTCCTGCAACCTAAGACGAAGAAGGACTGCTGAGCTGAAAAAACCTGCAGAGAAGACGGAGACACCAACTGCTTTGGCCCCAGCTCCTCCGGCCTGTCTCCCCACTTCTAAAGACACTGCTCCGGCAACGCGTTCCACAGGGTCCAGCAACCTCTGAAGCCTCAGAGGACTACCCTGTATCTAGAAGGACCAAGAACTCCTGAGGACAGTGGCTCTGTTCTACAAAAACTGTAACTTTGCAACCAAGAAGCAACTTTGAAACAACACACGTTTCCCGCCGGAAGCATGAGAATTTCCACTCTGCACCCGACGCCCCCGGCTCGACTTGTGGAAAACAAACACCAAAGGGAGGACTCCCCGGCGACTACGAGACCGTGAGTAGCCAGAGTTGACCCCCCTGAGCCCCCACAGCGACGCCTGCAGAGGGAATCCCGAGGCTCCCCCTGACCGCGACTGCCTGCTTCAAAGACCCGACGCCTGGTAAAGACACTGCACCTGCAGCCCCCAGGACCTGAAGGATCCGACCTCCAGTGCAGGAGCGACCCCGGGGTGGCCCTCTCCCTTGCCAAGGTGATGGCTACCCCGCGGAGCCCCCCTTGTCTGCCTGCATCACTGAAGAGACCCCTTGGTCTCCCATTGATTTCTATTGCGAACCCGACGTTTGTTTGCACACTGCACCCGGCCGCCCCGTGCCTCTGAGGGTGTACTTTCTGTATGGACTTGTGTCCCCCCCGGTGCCCTACAAAACCCCCCTGGTCTGCCCTCCGAAGATGCGGGTACTTACCTGCTGGGAGACTGGAACCAGGGCACCCCCTTTTCCATTGAAGCCTATGCGTTTTGGGCACCACTTTGACCTCTGCACCTGACCGGCCCTGAGCTGCTGGTGTGGTAACTTTGGGGTTGCCCTGAACCCCCAACGGTGGTCTACCTTGGACCCAAACTTGAACCCCGTATGTGGTTTACTTACCTGCAAAAACTAACAAACACTTAACTCCCCCAGGAACTGTTGAAAATTGCACTGTGTCTATTTTTAAAATAGATATATGTCATTTATGTTAAAACTGTATATGTTATTCTGCTAATTCAAAGTTCCTAAAGTTCCTAAGTGAAGTACCTTTCATTTAAAGCATTACTTATAAATCTTGAACCTGTGGTTCTTAAAATAAACTAAGAAAATATATTTTCTATACAAAAACCTATTGGCCTGGAATTGTCTCTGAGTGTGTGTTCCTCATTTATTGCTTGTGTGTGTACAACAAATGCTTAACACTACCCTTTGATAAGCCTACTGCTCAACTACACTACCACAAAATAGAGCACTTTTTGCCACTATCTTACCTCTAAGGTACTTTGAAATGGTGCATACAGAGCCAACTTCCTCCAACCCCTCACTGGCAGTCACCACCTCCGCATCCATGCACATGTCCCCTGTGTCCTCTCCCACTGTGTCTGTGCCTCCTCCTCCCAAAGTACACAAACGCAAGCACTCAGACACCCAATAGCCATCCACCTCACAACAGCATCCAGCCCATGCACCTGCACCCAAACACAGCAGACTGACACCTCCTACAAACACTTCCTCTTCCTCCACTCCCAAACCTTCACCCTCTTCCCACCCCAATGTCCCTAAGAAGCTTTTCCTCGCCACTGTTGACCTCTTCCCTACCCCTCCCCCGTCCTTCATGTCGGGCCAGGGTGGTCAGAACCGAGCCGATCACCTCAGCCACCCAGTCCACGGCCACAGTAGTGTCGACAGCTACTGCAGGTGGCAGAGGATCCCGGGAACCAGCCAGCAGCACTGAAAGTTTGCCTGCTCCTGGTGCATCAAAGAAGGGCAAGGAGGTACCACCAGCTGCAAAAGGGAAGGGCAAGGAGGCACCACCAGCTGCAAAAGGAAAGGGCAAGGAGGCACCATCAGCTGCATAAGGGAAGGGCAAGGGGCCTGCATCTGCAGGCAGGAAGGCCAGGAGGCCAGGTGCCGGGACTCATTCGGAGCCCCCACCACAAACCATGGCGGTTCAGCCATCCAGGGCTGTAGGGGATGGGCTGCAGTCTCCCCCTACCACTGCCAACACCGCCACCAGCACCACTGCCAGCAGCAGCAACCCAAGTGGGCAGCCGTCTGAGGTTGCAGGGGATGGGATGGAGCCTCACACCAGCATCTGCACTGCCACCAGCACCACTGCCAGCAGCAGCATCCCCAGTGGGCAGCCATCCAAGGCTGCAGGGTATGGGCTGGAGCCTCCCCCCACCACTGCCAGCACTGCCACCAGCACCGCCACCAGCACCAGTGCCAACAGCAGCATCCCCAGTGGACAGCAGTCCGAGGCTGCAAGGGAAGGGCTGGAGCCTCCCCCCACCACTACCAGCCCCGACACCAGCCCCGCCACTGCCATTACTGAGCAGCCACCTTCGCTGGCGGGCACTGTGTAGTCCTGCCTCCATGGGCTGTAGTGCGTCCTAGACCCTGCAGATCCTGTGTCTGTGACACCCTGGTGAGAGAATGTGACCTTACACTCCCCAAGATCTGTATCACAGGGCACAATGCCCCCTCCAGAACCAGTGGAAGAAGCCATCCACTCACCCCATCCTTCCCAGGATGAAGCACACTGGGCACAAGGCCCCCTCTAGAACCAGTGGAAGAAGCCATCCACTCACCCCATCCTTCCCAGGAAGAAGCACGCTGGGCTTAAGGACCCCTCCAGCACTAGTGGAGAAGCTACCCACTTGAGAGACTGTGGCCTTGCACTCCCTATGACCAAGCAGTGGGCAGATCACCCACTTGAGAGACTGTGGCCTTGCATTCCCCAGGACCAAGCAGTGGGTAGACCACCCACTTGAGAGACTGTGGCTTTGCACTCCCCAGGACCAAGCACAGGGCAGGTTGCCCCCTCCAGGACCAATGGCGTTGTACCATCTTACGGCTGAGGTACCCCACATTCCCCGTCCCCCTGAGGCGCCAGTGTATTTTCGATCTGATGCCCCTGCAGTGTTCTCTCTGTGTTGTTGCAGGCGTGAGGTGGGGCCTTGGCCTATCTGTTGTGGCCCTGTGGCCCACGGACATTGAGGACTGGGCAGTGTCTCTCCATTTGTAAATATGTATATATGTTTGTAAATTGATGCACTTATTCATGTTCTTTAATCGTATTACACTGACTTTCTTCCAATCATTTTGTCCTTGCATTATTCCTGAGGGGTATGGGGTGGATATGTAATGTTAGTGCATCTGGTTGTGTGTATGGTGTTGGGGGTGGGGGTGTAGCGTGTGTGTGTGTCACTCTCTTTTTCCTCCTCCCTTCCTTGTGTGCTAGGCGGCAGTACTCACCGTGGTCGTCTTCGCTGGCGCTGATGTTCGTAATGAAGGAAAAGGTAGACAAGCATGGGAAAAATGTGCAACTCGAGCTCCGTGGCGGTGTGGCTGTTTCCTGAGTCTCCAGAGGTGAGTCCTTTGACTTCTGTATTCTGTTTCCGCTGTGCTTTTGATGTCGTTGGTACCGCCCCGGAAAAGGTTGCAGATAAGTGTGTCATAATAGTGTGAGCGGTACATCGTCTTCCTCCTGGCTGTTGGCGGTTACCGCCATGGTGCTTTTTGCTACCGCTGTGGCGGTCGGTATGTTAAAGTGGCTGTCTGTCTGAGCGGTTACTGCCGTGGTCATTATTCCATTTTGGTTACCGCCAGCCTGTTGGCGGTATTACCGCCGCTTTATCACCGACCGCCAGGGTTATAATGAGGGACAATGTTATTGAAGGAGTATATCCGGTCGGACAGGGTATTAATCCCATTATCTACCACAGCTAATGCCTTTTTTTTAATTTTCCTGGTTGGTTTGCCTTAACCGAGCAGCAGCTTCTTGTTGTGAAAGCTTCCAAATTTCATTATATACTTCATATAAAAAACGCTTTCTACGTTGTTTTGTTGTAGTCCTGTAAGTCGGTGTTAGTAGACAGGAGACTGAGGTGTTCTCTAACCGCATCTAGTGAGGAAGTTCTTAACCATTGTTAGCATAATTTCCCTACACTGTATGTTGTTACAATACCCTCATGTTCGGACGATATGTAGCGAGGGTCCGGCCTACTAGTTCTAAAACCCCCCGAGGAGTTAATAAAGCTTTTGTGACACCAATTGGTATCTATTGGCTACAATAATCACCCGCCAGGACGTCAGTGAAACATTAAATGTGCCGTTCTGGACCCATTCATAGAGCTGATCTTCAGTTGTATTTATATATTTTTGCCATTGATAAAATTTTGCAGGGGAAGGTATACTGGGCGTGTTCAATTCTTTAATCTTTGCTAAGCCTAAACAACTTGTTTGTTGTACAGTTTCATTTAAAAATATCATTTGAACACACATCAGGCATGCTCTAAATAGAGCTTCCTTCCCCCGTATTTGCCAATGTCAAGTTCCCCACACACTTTTTAAGTCAATCGACTTCAGCCAATATTTATAGCCTTCTAAAGTCAATCGGGAAACAAAGGAACCCGAATATATAAATTTTGTGTTTGTCAATAATATGTGTATGTTTTCTGTAGGTGGAAATTTAAAATAATGAGACTCAGCATTTTTAACATTATTCCCAGAAATAATATGTAAACTTTTCAGCATACTTTTTAGAACTACCTTGTGGGGAGGGGTTGGGCAATGTTCCCATTGTGTATAATTAAAAAGAGTATTTGGGCTGCTTGCTCTTTGGATGAAATAGTGCCCATAATAATTATAGCAAAACATATCACCATAATTCTCTTTAGATTGATAAATATCTTTGTTTTCAAATACAGTATGATACTGCAATTCAGTCATCATAGAATCAACTGTTTTCACATCCCAATCATCAGAAACAACTCCGGGTATTATTATATTGTTCATTGAAAGTTTAAACAAATATGGTATTTGACCCCCCTAGGGCCGTATATATCGAAAGTTACTTTATTTCAAACAATCCCATCAGGAATAGGAATAGCAGAAATGTTCACAAAGGACAAGTCTCTGCGGACCTTGTGAGAAGAATAATGTGGCTTTAGGACCTCCTCCACAAGTTCAACTGTTGATTTTTCAGGAAAAAATGACCATGTATTAATAAAAAGAAAGTAATGACAAACTCAATTTAAAGCAGGAAGGCTAGTACAATCAAAGAAAACCACAGATAGTTTCATGGAAGCATGAAATAAGTTACTTTAAGCCAATTTATTAGCTTACGTGTTTTTGACAGTTCTGGAGTCGAAGAGGCGAATGAGTCTGAGACGTCATCATTAATGTCTGCAAAATATCCAGAAGCAGTTCGTGCAAAAACTGGAGCTGTGTTAATTGGTGGAGTTGGTGTTTCCTGTGGTAGCACCGAATACATAGCACCATCCATCTGTGTCGAAATTGTATCGAATCGATCAATTATTTCTGTATTGTTTGTTGTTAGTGGAACCAATGCAAGATCATTGTCCACCCTCCCCAAGCTCGGAGAGGTATCAGTGTTGCTGCTCACAACTTCTCAAGGAACTTCTTGACCAGTAGTGAGAGGGATTTGGGAGCTACTGGCTGTTTCTTTTGGTTGGCTGTGCAGGATCGGCCACATGGTGTAGTTTGACATTGTCACAGTGATTTTCTTTGGCATCTGTCAACGGTGGTAGAATAACATTTCTGGTACCGTGTATTCCCAAAACTAGGACTGGTGCACGATAAGAAGGACCAAGTTCCTTTTTCACAGCAACCTTTTCACGTATTAGATCCCCCACTCTAGGAATCCAGCCGGTAGGTGTTACAGGTACATCCTTAATTCCTATGGAGGCAGCACTGGCAGAACAGTAATGGAACTGTTGTAATTCCTGTAAGACAGTGACACATTCATTAATGTCAAAGGGTGTTTCTGCCACCTCCACGCCAGGACCATCCATATGTGGAACATACATTTGAGTTCCGAACAGGCAATCATATGAAGTACGACCCCCCCAGGTACCTTCTAGGCAGATTATTAGGTGCTCTCTAGACTCCATACAGGTGATTAAGCAAACTACACCCGTGCCTAAGACTCTGGCTGTTAAGGATTGCTTTAAATCACAGTTTAATCGTTCCACAACACTATTTCCCTTTGGATGAAATGGAGACGAGTACTGGAGTTGGACCCCCAGTGAAGCCATGGTGGTTCTGAATGCCCTAGAAGCAAAAGCAGGGCCCTGGTCCGAGTGGAAAGTTGCGACTGCATATGTTCCGATAAAGACTCGCAACAGTCCGAGCGTCAGCCGAGCGGTTGTGGCCACACCCATAGACATCTGGCGCAAGAGTCTACAGCAACTTGGATATATTTGGATGCACTGTCCGGTGTTAGCGGACCGCAATGGTCCAAGTACACACATTGTAAAGGTTTGTTAGAAATTAGGAGGGGTGTCTGCTGTGGGCGTTTAGTAGTGGAAACTTTAATTTGTTGGCAGATGTCACAACAAAGGACATACTGCTTGGCCTCTTTATACAGGCCTGGCCACCAATATCGTGCTTGTAACAATGATACTGTAGCCACCAAACCAGCATGGGCAGATGCTACTCCTTCATGCGCTGCTTTAATCAACTATGGTCTTATATCTTTGTTGGGGATATCTCGCACCCCTACGCCTGGTATCTTAACTTCAGCATTCAGGCAATCTCCCATTCGGTAGGAATATTTGGCAGGAAATGCTTTTGTATAGGGCGTACCATCAGCCGTAGCTTTCACGGCAGCCCATATATCTGAGTCCGGTTTCATACTTAAACGTGTTACTGCAGCAACAGCAGCCAAAGCTACTGCTGACTTTGTGGCTTCATCAGCCACTGTATTACCAGCAGCATGTATTCCAACACGCTAGTGTCCAAGTGCATGCACAACATGGACATTTGGTAGCATTTCCTTCAGATCCGCTACTTTCCCCCACAGAAATCTGAATTTTAATGGTGTTGCCCTTAGAATCTCTGAAACCATTCTGGTGCCAATAATGCAGGTATTAATTGAAGGACTGGTAACAATAGGACGAATCATTAAAACAATCAGTGTATACTGTGCAGGATCCATATGTTCCAGTACCATCACTAAAGCTTTCAGCGCTGCTAGTTGTGCTGTGCAATCCCCTAGGGGGTGTGTGAACGTATGTTGGGGACAACATTTATTATCCTCCATGTGGCCACTTATGACTGCGCAAGCAGCGGAATATTGGTGCTTTGCTCCAATTGCAGGTTGAGCAGAGCTATCGGTGTACATGACTCTACGATATTGTTCAGTAGGTAATGTATTTGCTGGAACTGGGTATTCTAGTTCGTACTGCAAAAATTCTTAAGTCTGTAATTTTGGGTAAAAAATGTAGTCTACATTAGTGGCTGTTAAAGACCTGGCCCATTGTATCCAATGTGGATGTAATGCTTCAGTGTTAGGAATGCTTGCTTTTGTAACAGCCTCTAGGGCTGGGATTGGAGAAACAACAATAATGCATTTGCCCTGGGCTGGAGGTCTTTCTTTAATGACAGCCATCTGAACAGCAGTGAGAATTTTCTCAGTGGGAGAAAAGCGTTGTTCTGTTGCTGAGTACAAGTGTGATTTGTAAGCAATCGGGACGGTCTCACCCTCATTAAAGGTTACATAGGTGAAACCAATGGCACCAGCAATTACTTTGATGACCAAGTGTGTTTTATTGTCCCTTGTATGTAGCTGTTGTACTTCAAGCATGTCTGTCTTCAGGTCTCTGTGTGTTCAACTGTCCAAAATTTACTTAAAAAGTCAGGACGTATTAAGTCATATGAAAGTTTTACGCGTGAAGCATAATCTGGAATGTGAATTCTGCCAAAGTTTAGGAAACCCAATAGAGATTGGAGTTTTTTTCGTATTTGGAGATTGTAATTGTGCATGTTTTTCTAAGACTTGTGGCGCTAGGCTCTTTCCTTCACTCAATAGTTTAACACTGAGAAAGGCTATTTTTGTTTTTTTGAAGTTGAATTTGTAGCCAAATTCAGCAAATCCCACAACAATGTAGGCTACCTGTCTTAAATGCTGTAGTAATTCAACATCCATAAGATAGATATCATCTAGGTAGGACAATGCTTCAGGATCAATGTTGTGCAAAATTGCAGTCACACGAGCTGTGAACAGTCCTGGGCTGTTCTTGTACCCCTGGGTAAACAACAAACAAATTTCTGAGAGCCTTGTGCGCTGAAACTTGTTAAGTCTCTACTCTCAGGCACTATATTCAGGCAGAAAAAAATATTGGCAATGTCCAGTGTTGTTTGGTAATTTTTGTGCACTATGTTGTTCATCAGTGCTGTGCTATGTGAGTTTTGTATAGAATATGTGCGTGTATGACTGTTTAGGTGTCTGTAGTCTAAGACTATTCTGTATGAATGGTCCGGTTTAGGTACTGGGAATAAAGGATTATTAATTGGGTAGGCACAGGGTTCAATTACACCCTGGTACGCTAGTTGTGTGAGTATTTCTCTCACGGGTGCTTTTGCATCACCTTTTATTGGATACTGAGGTTGAGGTTGGGGTTGATTTTTAATAGGTATTATGTGATAGCGGGATTCTTTATCCCATCCTACATGGTTGCGATAGAAGGCGGGTGCCTGCACCAATGCCCAATCGATGGCGTCGGATTCAACGAGTTCCTCCGGAACGAGGAACGAGAAAGAAGGTTTAATAACATCTTCCCCATATGGGGAGGTACGGACAAATTCAGGTGGCCAATCTTGTTCTGCCAATAAAACATCATATATATTTACTACGCGATCCCAAAAGATTGCGTCTATTGTGCATTCAATGTCTCCTTCTAACTGTAGTGTTACTTTATACACCCTATCAGGTGTGGAGACACACATGTCCGCAGTTTCTACTTATAGAAAGTCAACAGTGGCTTTCACCTCCAGATGCTCTAGAAGACTTCGGCAACCTATTGTGATCTCATCCGCGCTGTCTAGCAGCTCCTGTGCCCACTTCCTGTTCTTCAAGAGGAGATGAGTGGCATGTCGAACCACAACTGCTGCCACCTTTTCCTTTTCAAATTTGGGTTTTTGTTGGGGAGGTTTAACTTCCTTTTTGACAGAAACCTCTGATGAGAGTTGTGATTCCTGTCTGGGTTTCACGTACTCTGTTCTTCGCTCTGATCGCCCACCTCTCTCACTGCATTTTTCCGATGAATCCTGAAAAGAACAAGATTGGTGTGTATAAATATATTGATATTTATCAGGTTTTTTAATATTATTTCTATTTCGGAGAATATATCTATTCTGTGGGGTCTCTACACGCAGAGATTCTCCCCTTTCTTTTTTAGGCGTTTGTTGTTTTTTGTCCTTTGTTACCCTCAGGAGCTTGCTTGGAAAAATCCTTATTTGATTTTTCCTGAAACTGTAGTTTAGATGGCCTGGCGCCTAGACTATCTCTAGGACATAGTATAGGTCTTTCAGATAATCTTTGGTAGCTCGCATTCTTGGTCCTGTTGGGGAACATCACGGAGCCACATACGCACTACTACTGCAACCGCTTTCCCTTTAAGGTTACTTAAAATAATTGAGGATACTGTGGCAAAATTGCCCATTAATTGCATTCCCAAATCTAGGGCCGGGGTAGCTCCATATTCATCTTGAATTTGTTTCAACACTTCCGGCAAGTTGGCAAGTGTTGGTGTACCGTGTGCTGTAGTGTAGAGCGTGGGAAACATCATGCCCCATGTGTTACGGTTATTAACTGTAGGGAAAACCCAAATTGCAAGCACATTGTTAAAATTCTATGTTTAAGCTGAGGTCCCGTATGGGGAAATACTGCTTCCAGTGCATTAATTTTCTGAGCTAACCAAAACGCAGTTTTGAATGTACAGTTGCAGGGTTAATACCTGTCATTACTGCATGTGGCTGCGCTGGAGCAGCACATGCTGGGTTTGTGTTCAATGTTTACATTACAAACTGTACTAATCGTCTATATATTGCCATCAGAAGAGTATATAAGCAATGGACTACAGCTATTGCTAAATTTGCTGCTGCAGGGTGAGATGTATTAGTGGCACATAAAGGCCAGGTAGGACCATTGTAATTTAGAGGACCTAGCCTAACTGGCAAAATAATGTGGGGTAGGGCGCCATCAAGCCAATTATTATGTTTTTGATAAGATAAAGGTATTTCTAAATATGCATATGCTCTGTATTGTCCAGGTATGTTTGCAAGTGTATAGTGATGAAATGTGTTTGTGTTCCAATCAACTGCTGGAAATGTGACCCCAAGAATAGAAAAGTTATTTTCTATAAGCTGGCTGGGCGTCCACCATGAATGTGACTGGACCCCCCGGGCCATTTGCTAGTAAATGTGCAGTCAGAGGTTGTCTCATATTGACTGCAATTGCTACCTGTTGCAGATTCGCCATAATAGATAATACATTTTGTTCAGAGAAGGCACACCAAATAGGTATTTTCCTTTTAAAGTTCAAGCTTACACAACCTCCAGCATCAAATAGGATAACCCACTTAGCTGAGGAGGAAATCCTCAATACTACGGACATCTCCGTATACTAGTACTGCGGTATCATTGTATATAATGAGACAGAGATATTCAAGAGGACCCGAAAATAAGAGCCTGACCAAACGTTGCAGCACCATTTCACATAGGCTCTCACTATTCTAATGAGACTACTGGATTTCGAGTGGCAGATTCGCCTGTTGTGTGGGAGACTGAGTCTGACCCACTACAGGTGACAACTGTCACTCCAATCCGGGTTTTGCTCTGGCTAACTAGCAGTGCCTCATCTCTACCCAAGGGCAGGGATGATTGTGCAGCCGGGCGCATGACATAAATCGTTTCTCAGTGAAGCTGTGGTCACTCAGGTCTCATCCGTTTCTCTCAGTTACATTAGTCTCATATACATAATGACAAAACAGGTAGTATATGTTAAGATTTTAATGTAGCGACTGCTTCTTAGATAGCAAAGCGTGAGCTGCAATAACCAGGATGACACAACATAATAAGATTAAAATTGTGACTAGGAGAGTGAAGCATAGAAATAACACTACCATGTTGCCACTAGAATCAATAGACTAATTCCTACCTACGCTAAAATAGAGCACAGCGTGTTAAACTCTAATTCTGCCCTTCAGTTTCCCCTGGAAAGACATCATCCCCCATACCTGAGCAAAGGCCTGAAGTCTGCAACAGCAGCTGTAGCAAAGCATTCAGCAATCAGCATACAGTTGTGGTTCTCTGGCTGGAATCTCCCTCTAACGTGTAAGGGAAAGGGAAGTGTTTTTATAATAAAATAGCTGATGTTCTGAGAAAATTTCCCTACATAAGGATGTGTATTTTCTATGAATGTCAGGGACTAAACTTATATCACGTTCACCGACAACCTATCTTTCTGTAGCCTTGGAAGAAGTACAGAGTGAGCAAGAATGTCTTGTTTGAGAACAGAGTGCTGGCCTAGGCAAAAACAGTTAGAGATAAAGAAATAAAACAAGACGGTAAAAGTGGCTACTGTAACAATAATAAAGCGAAGCTGAATAAGATATATCTAGGTTAAAGTGCACAGCAGCAGTCCTAGTATTCTAAAATAACGTGCATGGAACTATAACTAAAATGGCTACACAACAGTAAGAGGGTATTACATTGTGCGAAAACAGGACTGATTGCAGAGGCCCCTAACTTTTTGATCCCATTTTTCACTTTTTGCTGGTGTTTTCCTGACTCTGATGGTGCCCTGGGTACTGCTAACCAGTCCCAGGGCGTGTGTTCTGTGTAAAATCAGTATGCAAATTAGGCTAATTATAAATGGTTAAGTAAACCTACCTATAAGTCCCTAGTATATGGTAGGGCATGTCGTTTTAGGCACCCCAGCATAGGTAGTGCACCCATAGGTGCACTGCTGAGGTGCCCAGAGTCATTTTGAAGGCAGGCCTGCCTTGCTGGCTGCTTTTAAATTAAAGTTACATGCAAATTCGACTTTGGAATTAAAAGTAGTTTGAAATTATTAAACTACCTTATTGTTTCATATAAGTCACCCCTAATGTGTGCCTTATGTGTCCCTAGGTCCGGGTGACATGTAACTATAAGCAGGGACCTTATAAAAATAGTTTTATAAGCCCTGGTAAGGTAAAACAGGCACATTTGTTTTTCTCTCATTGTAGTGAGTGGTCTCCATAGGCTAGAATGGGGAGACTTTATTTTAATTTTAAATGTCCCCTTAAGTAACAGATACCACTAGTTTGGTATCAAATTAATTGTTATATTAAATCCCACAACTTCCAATTGTGGGATTTAACCTCTTCTGTGCCTTGGACGAGATGATCTCGTCCAAGGCTACAGTTCCCCTGTGCCTTGGACGAGATCATCTCGTCCATGGCACAGGGGAACTTGGGGGCGCGCTAGCGCGCCCCCCGTGCACCCCCCTTCCCCCCCCAAGTCGGGGATAGAAGGGGAAGACCTTCCCCTTCCACCCCCGACCCCCCCACCCCCCCCTGTGACGTCAGCGCGCGCGCGCGCGCTGATGTGTCACAGGGGCCTCCCAGCGCGATTGAAAAAGAAATGCAAAAGCATTTCTTTTTCAATCACTTGGGAGGCCCGGAGGGGCTTCAAAGGGAAGGAAAAGTATTTCCTTCCCTTTGAAGTCCCTCCGAGGGTTTCAAAAGCCGGATTGCTTGCAATCCGGTTTTTGAAACCCCACTAGACACCAGGGATTTTTTTTTTTTCGTAGAAATTGACAAAAGGGAGCGACCCCTTGGGCAAGGGTCGCTCCCAGGGGGGGCATTTTTTTGAAAAGGCCTTTTCTGCCCCCACTGGGGGCAGATCGGCCTTATTAGGCCGATCTGCCCCCAGGGGAGGCAGAAACCTCTAGGCACCAGGGACCATTTTTTTTTTGTTTCATTTTTTTTTTATTGAGGTGGGGAGCGACCCCTTAGGCAAGGGTCGTTCCCCTTGGGGGAAAATTATATTTTGGCCATTTCTGCCCCCCTTGGGGGCAGATTGGCCTATTTTGATGAGGCCAATCTGCCCCCAAGGGGGGTAGAAACCACTAGACACCAGGGATTTTTTTTATTTTTTATTGTTATTGACAAAAGGGAGCGACCCCTTGGGCAAGGGTCGCTCGCAGGGGGGCATATTTTCGGGAAGGCCTTTTCTGCCCCCCCTGGGGGCAGATCGGCCTACTATTAGGCCGATCTGCCCCCAGGGGGGGCAGAAACCTCTAGGCACCAGGGACCATTTTTTTTTTTTGTTGTTTCATTTTTTTTTTTTTTGGTGGGGAGCGACCCCTTAGGCAAGGGTCGCTCCACTTGGGGGAAAATTATATTTTGCCCATTTCTGCCCCCCTTGGGGGCAGATTGGCCTATTTTGATGAGGCCAATCTGCCCCCAAGGGGGGTAGAAACCACTAGACACCAGGGAGTTTTTTCTTTGCGTGAATTTCACGCAAAGGGAGCGACCACTTAGGCAAGGGTCGCTCCCTGGGGGGGAGGGGAATTTATTTTAGGCCATTTCTGCCCCCCCTGGGGGCAGATCGGCCTATTATTAGGCCGATCTGCCCCCAGGGGGGGAAGAAACCTCTAGGCGCCAGGGCAAATTTGTTTTTTGTGTTTTTTTTTTTTGTTCTTTTTTTTTTTTTTAGAGATGGGGAGCGACCCATCAGGCAAGGGTCGCTCCCCTGGGGGGCAAATTGTATTTAGACCATTTCTGCCCCCCTGGGGGCAGATTGGCCGATTTTAGGTCAATCTGCCCCCAAGGGGGCAGAAACCACTAGGCACCGGGGATTTGTTTTTTGGCGCCAATGTCACGCAGGGGGAGCGACCCCGTAGGCAAGGGTCGCTCCCGGGGGGGGGGGGGGGTTGGGGGGGGCAAATTTATTTTAGGCCATTTCTGCCCCCCCGGGGGACAGATCGGCCTATTATTAGGCCGAACTGCCCCCGGGGGGGGGGCAGAACACTCTAGGCGCCAGGGCAATTTTTTTTGTGTGTGTTTTTTTTTTGTTGTTTCTTTTTTTAGAGATGGGGAGCGACCCATCAGGCAAGGGTCGCTCCCCTGGGGGGGGGCAAATTGTATTTAGACCATTTCTGCCCCCCTGGGGGCAGATTGGCCAATTTTAGGTCAATCTGCCCCCAAGGGGGCAGAAACCACTAGGCACCGGGGATTTGTTTTTTGGCGCCAATGTCACGCAGGGGGAGCGACCCCGTAGGCAAGGGTCGCTCCCGGGGGGGGTGGGGGTTGGGGTGGCAAATTTATTTTAGGCCATTTCTGCCCCCCCGGGGGACAGATCGGCCTATTATTAGGCCGAACTGCCCCCGGGGGGGGGCAGAACACTCTAGGCGCCAGGGCAATTTTTTTTTTGTGTTTTTTTTTTTTGTTGTTTCTTTTTTTAGAGATGGGGAGCGACCCATCAGGCAAGGGTCGCTCCCCTGGGGGGGCAAATTGTATTTAGACCATTTCTGCCCCCCTGGGGGCAGATTGGCCAATTTTAGGTCAATCTGCCCCCAAGGGGGCAGAAATCACTAGGCACCGGGGATTTGTTTTTTGGCGCCAATGTCACGCAGGGGGAGCGACCCCGTAGGCAAGGGTCGCTCCCGGGGGGGGGTGGGGGTTGGGGGGGCAAATTTATTTTAGGCCATTTCTGCCCCCCCGGGGGACAGATCGGCCTATTATTAGGCCGAACTGCCCCCGGGGGGGGGGGGGCAGAACACTCTAGGCGCCAGGGCAATTTTTTTTTTGTGTTTTTTTTTTTTGTTGTTTCTTTTTTTAGAGATGGGGAGCGACCCATCAGGCAAGGGTCGCTCCCCTGGGGGGGCAAATTGTATTTAGACCATTTCTGCCCCCCTGGGGGCAGATTGGCCAATTTTAGGTCAATCTGCCCCCAAGGGGGCAGAAACCACTAGGCACCGGGGATTTGTTTTTTGGCGCCAATGTCACGCAGGGGGAGCGACCCCGTAGGCAAGGGTCGCTCCCGGGGGGGGGGGGGGGGGCAAATTTATTTTAGGCCATTTCTGCCCCCCCGGGGGACAGATCGGCCTATTTGGCCGAACTGCCCCCGGGGGGGGGGCAGAACACTCTAGGCGCCAGGGCAATTTTTTTTGTGTGTTTTTTTTGTTGTTGTTTCTTTTTTTAGAGATGGGGAGCGACCCATCAGGCAAGGGTCGCTCCCCTGGGGGGGCAAATTGTATTTAGACCATTTCTGCCCCCCTTGGGGCAGATTGGCCAATTTTAGGTCAATCTGCCCCCAAGGGGGCAGAAACCACTAGGCACCGGGGATTTGTTTTTTGGCGCCAATGTCATGCAGGGGGAGCGACCCCGTAGGCAAGGGTCGCTCCCGGGGGGGGGGGTGGCGGTTGGGGGGGCAAATTTATTTCAGGCCATTTCTGCCCCCCCGGGGGACAGATCGGCCTATTATTAGGCCGAACTGCCCCCGGGGGGGGGGCAGAACACTCTAGGCGCCAGGGCAATTTTTTTTGTGTGTGTTTTTTTTTTGTTGTTTCTTTTTTTAGAGATGGGGAGCGACCCATCAGGCAAGGGTCGCTCCCCTGGGGGGGCAAATTGTATTTAGACCATTTCTGCCCCCCTGGGGGCAGATTGCCCAATTTTAGGTCAATCTGCCCCCAAGGGGGCAGAAACCACTAGGCACCGGGGATTTGTTTTTTGGCGCCAATGTCACGCAGGGGGAGCGACCCCGTAGGCAAGGGTCGCTCCCGGGGGGGGGATGGGGGTTGGGGGGGCAAATTTATTTTAGGCCATTTCTGCCCCCCCGGGGGGCAGATCGGCCTATCATTAGGCCGATCTGCCCCCGGGGGGGGGCAGAAACCTCTAGGCGCCAGGGGAATTTTTCTTTTTTTTCTTTTTTTTTTTCTTTGTTTTTTTTTTTTAGAGATGGGGGGCGACCCATCAGGCAAAAGTCGCTCCCCTGGGGGACAAATTGTATTTAGGCCATTTCTGCCCACCTTGGGGGCAGATTGGCTGAGTTTAGGTCAACCTGCCCCCAAGGGGGCAGAAACCACTAGGCACCGGGGATTTGTTTTTTGGTGCCAATGTCACGCAGGGGGAGCGACCCCGTAGGTAAGGGTCGCTCCCGGCGGGGGAGGGTGGGGGTTGGGGGGGCAAATTTATTTTAGGGCATTTCTGCCCCCCCCCCTGGGGCCGGCTGAGCTACAGGCCAAACACCACAGGTAGGCACCTTGCAAAAAACACCTCTGTTTTCTGCGAAAAAATATGTTGTGTCCACGTTGTGTTTTGGGCCATTTCCTTTTGTGGGCGCTAGGCCTACCCACAGAAGTGATGTACCATTTTTATCGAGAGACTTAGGGGAACGCTGGGTGGAAGGAAATTTGTGGCTCCTCTCAGATTCCAGAACTTTCTGTCACCGAAATGAGAGGAAAAAGTGTTTTTTGGGCCAAATTTTGATGTTTGCAAAGGATTCTGGGTAACATAACCTGGTCAGAGCCCCGCAAGTCACCCCATCTTGGATTCCCCTGGGTTTCTAGTTTTCAAAAATGCACTGGTTTGCTAGGTTTCCTCAGGTGTCGGCTGAGCTACAGGCCAAAATCCACAGGTAGGCACTGCTTTTTATAAAAAAATGTGATGTGTCCACGTTGTGTTTTGGGCCCTTTCCTTTCGTGGGCGCTAGTCCTACCCACACAAGTGAGGTATAATTTTTATCGGGAGACTTGGGGGAACGCTGGGTAGAAGGAAATTTGTGGCTCCTCTCAGATTCTAGAACTTTCTGCCACAGAAATGTGAGTAACATGTGTATTTTTAGCCAAATTTTGAAGTTTGCAAAGGATTCTGGGTAACAGAACCTGGTCCGAGCCCCGCAAGTCACCCCTCCCTGGATTCCCCTAGGTCTCTAGTTTTCAGAAATGCACAGGTTTGGTAGGTTTCCCTAGGTGCCGGCTGAGCTAGAGGCCAAAATCTACAGGTAGGCACTTCGCAAAAAACACCTCTGTTTTTTTCCAAAATTTAGGATGTGTCCACGTTGCGCTTTGGGGTGTTTCCTGTCGCCGGCGCTAGGCCTACCCACGCAAGTGAGGTATCATTTTTATCGGGAGACTTGGGGGAACGCTGGGTGGAAGGAAATTTGTAGCTCCTCTCAGATTCCAGAACTTTCTGCCACAGAAATGTGAGGGACATGTGTTTTTTTAGCCAAATTTTGAGGTTTGCAAAGGATTCTGGGTAACAGAACCTGGTCCGAGCCCCGCAAGTCACCCCTCCTTGGATTCCCCTAGGTCCCTAGTTTTCAGAAATGCACAGGTTTGGTAGGTTTCCCTAGGTGCCGGCTGAGCTAGAGGCCAAAATCTACAGGTAGGCACTTCGCAAAAAACACCTCTGTTTTTTTCAAAAATTTAGGATGTGTCCACGTTGCGCTTTGGGGTGTTTCCTGTCGCCGGCGCTAGGCCTACCCACGCAAGTGAGGTATCATTTTTATCGGGAGACTTGGGGGAACGCTGGGTGGAAGGAAATTTGTAGCTCCTCTCAGATTCCAGAACTTTCTGCCACAGAAATGTGAGGGACATGTGTTTTTTTTGCCAAATTTTGAGGTTTGCAAAGGATTCTGGGTAACAGAACCTGGTCCGAGCCACACAAGTCACCCCTCCTTGGATTCCCCTAGGTCTCTAGTTTTCAGAAATGTACAGGTTTGGTAGGTTTCCCTAGGTGGCGGCTGAGCTAGAGGCCAAAATCTCCAGGTAGTCACTTTGCTAAAAACAGCTCTGTTTTCTGTGACGTGTCCACGTTGTGTTTTGGGGCATATCCTGTCGCGGGCGCTAGGCCTACCCACACAAGTGAGGTATCATTTTTATTGGGAGACGTGGGGGAACGCTGGGTGGAAGGAAATTTGTGGCTCCTCTCAGATTCCAGAACTTTCTGCCACAGAAATGTGAGGAACATGTGTTTTTTTAGCCAAATTTTGAGATTTGCAAAGGATTCAGGGTAACAGAACCTGGTCCGAGCCCCGCAAGTCACCCCTCCTTGGATTCCCCTAGGTCTCTAGTTTTCAGAAATGCACAGGTTTGGTAGGTTTCCCTAGGTGGCGGCTGAGCTAGAGGCCAAAATCTACAGGTAGTCACTTTGCTAAAAACAGCTCTGTTTTCTGTGATATGTCCACGTTGTGTTTTGGGGCATATCCTGTCGCGGGCGCTAGGCCTACCCACACAAGTGAGGTATCATTTTTATCGGGAGACGTGGGGGAACGCTGGGTGGAAGGAAATTTGTGGCTCCTCTCAGATTCCAGAACTTTCTGCCACAGAAATGTGAGGAACATGTGTTTTTTTAGCCAAATTTTGAGATTTGCAAAGGATTCTGGGTAACAGAACCTGGTCTGAGCCCCGCAAGTCACCCCTCCTTGGATTCCCCTAGGTCTCTAGTTTTCAGAAATGCACAGGTTTGGTAGGTTTCCCTAGGTGGCGGCTGAGCTAGAGGCCAAAATCTACAGGTAGTCACTTTGCTAAAAACAGCTCTGTTTTCTGTGATATGTCCACGTTGTGTTTTGGGGCATATCCTGTCGCGGGCGCTAGGCCTACCCACACAAGTGAGGTATCATTTTTATCGGGAGACGTGGGGGAACGCTGGGTGGAAGGAAATTTGTGGCTCCTCTCAGATTCCAGAACTTTCTGCCACAGAAATGTGAGGAACATGTGTTTTTTTAGCCAAATTTTGAGGTTTGCAAAGGATTCTGGGTAACAGAACCTGGTCCAAGCCCCGCAAGTCGCCCCTCCTTGGATTCCCCTAGGTCTCTAGTTTTCAGAAATGCACAGGTTTGGTAGGTTTCCCTAGGTGGCGGCTGAGCTAGAGGCCAAAATCTACAGGTAGTCACTTTGCTAAAAACAGCTCTGTTTTCTGTGATATGTCCACGTTGTGTTTTGGGGCATATCCTGTCGCGGGCGCTAGGCCTACCCACACAAGTGAGGTATCATTTTTATCGGGAGACATGGGGGAACGCTGGGTGGAAGGAAATTTGTGGCTCCTCTCAGATTCCAGAACTTTCTGCCACAGAAATGTGAGGAACATGTGTTTTTTTAGCCAAATTTTGAGGTTTGCAAAGGATTCTGGGTAACAGAACCTGGTCCGAGCCACACAAGTCACCCCTCCTTGGATTCCCCTAGGTCTCTAGTTTTCAGAAATGTACAGGTTTGGTAGGTTTCCCTAGGTGGCGGCTGAGCTAGAGTCCAAAATCTACAGGTAGTCACTTTGCTAAAAACAGCTCTGTTTTCTGTGATGTGTCCACGTTGTGTTTTGGGGCATATCCTGTCGCGGGTGCTAGGCCTACCCACACAAGTGAGGTATCATTTTTATCGGGAGACGTGGGGGAACGCTGGGTGGAAGGAAATTTGTGGCTCCTCTCAGATTCCAGAACTTTCTGCCACAGAAATGTGAGGAACATGTGTTTTTTTAGCCAAATTTTGAGGTTTGCAAAGGATTCTGGGTAACAGAACCTGGTCCGAGCCACACAAGTCACCCCTCCTTGGATTCCCCTAGGTCTCTAGTTTTCAGAAATGCACAGGTTTGGTAGGTTTCCCTAGGTGGCAGCTGAGCTAGAGGCCAAAATCTACAGGTAGTCACTTTGCTAAAAACAGCTCTGTTTTCTGTGATGTGTCCACGTTGTGTTTTGGGGCATATCCTGTCGCGGGCGCTAGGCCTACCCACACAAGTGAGGTACCATTTTTATCGGGAGACTTGGGGGAACATAGATTAGCAAAACAAGTACTATTGCCCCTTGTCTTTCTCTACATTTTTTCCTTCCAAATATAGGAGTGTGTGTAAAAAAGACATCTATTTGAGAAATTCCCTGTAATTCACGTGCTACTATGGTCACCCCGGAATTCAGAGATGTGCAAATAACCACTGCTCCTCAACACCTTATCTTGTGCCCTTTTTGGAAATGCAAAGGTTTTCTTGATAGCAATTTTTTACTCCTTATATTTCAGCAAATGAATTGCTGTATACCCGATATAGAATGAAAACGCACTGCAGGGTGCAGCTCATTTATTGGCTCTGGGTTCCTCGGGTTCTTGATGAACCTACAAACCCTATATATCCCCGCAACCAGAGGAGTCCAGCAGACGTAACGGTATATTGCTTTCGATAATCTGACATTGCAGGGAAAAGTTACAGAGTAAAACGTAGAGAAAAATTGATGGTTTTTTCACCTCAATTTCAATATTTTTCTTTTTCAGCTGTTATTTTCTGTAGGAAACCCTTGTAGGATCTACACAAATGACCCCTTGCTGAATTCAGAATTTTGTCTACTTTTCAGAAATGTTTAGGTTTCTGGGATCCAGCATTGGTTTCATGACCATTCCTGTCACTGACTGGAAGGAGGCTGAAAGCACAAAAAATTGCACAAATGGGGTATGCCCCAGTAAAATGCCAAAATTGTGTTGAAAAATTGGGTTTTCGGATTCAAGTCTGCCTGTTCCTGAAAGCTGGGAAGCTGCTGAGTTTAGCACCGCAGACCCTTTGTTGATGCCATTTTCAGGGGAAAAACCACAAGCCTTCTTCTGCAGCCCCTTTTTCCAATTTTTTTGAAAAAAACGAAATTTTCACTGTATTTTGGCCAATTTCTTGGCCTCCTTCAGGGGAACCCACAAAGTCTGGGTACCTTTAGAATCCCTAGGATGTTGGAAAAAAAGGACGCAAATTTGGCTTGGTTAGCTTATGTGGACAAAAAGTTATGAGGGCCTAAGCGCGAACTGCCCCAAATAGGCAAAAAAGGGCCTGGCACAGGAGGGGGAAAAGGCCTGGCAGCGAAGGGGTTAATATAACTTGTTCAAGTAAGGAGTTTTAAACTGTACCTGAAAAGTTGCCAACGTCAGCCCTGCAGTGTTTTTGCTGCTTTGCTCTGATTGGCTGCCTTGATGAGGTGTGAAGTGGCCTGGCTCAACACAAAGGGATGTGCCTGGGGAGGAGGTCTTCCCTCAGCAGATGGGAAACAGGAAGGGGCAGGGCTGCCAAGCTGGTCTTCAAAGGCAAGGAAGGACATTTGGAGCAATCCAATAACACCCTCACATCCTGCAAACCCAGACAATTAGGTGCCCCCTTGATTAGATTAGGAGAGGGCAGGAGAGGGGTGTGTTTAGGATTTTGAGCCACACCAGTGGGTGGGCTCAGCCAGATGTAACTTCCCAAAATCACTTTCAGCCATGATGGATTTTTGAGGAATGTTGCTCCCTGGGATTGGTTTTTGCCACACTTCCCAGGAAGTGGTCATCACAGGGGGAAGGACCCTGCTCCTGATTGGAGAGGAAGGACTCCCCTGTTTTTCACACAGGAGCAAGGATAAAACTGGCAGACCTGCACCCACACCTCAGTTCCCTACCAGATAGCTATCAGATTCCAACAAGGAGGCCCTGCACCTGGACACTGCACTCTGGAGGACTGCACCAGGTGCACACTTGGGCTTCACTACAAGAATGTCTTTGCCTGGCTTCAACTGGTTCAAGAGGGACTCCCTGTGTGCTTCAAGTGAAAACTTGCTAACCAGAGTCCCATGCACCAACTCCTGAAGAAACCAACCAGCTGATCACTGTACAGTGGCCAAAAAGGAGTTTGTGCCAGGTGCATTCTGGGAGTTGTAGTTTGCACCCTCAAGGAGCATCTCGGAGCTTCTGGGACCTTGGACTGAACTGTGGGCCTCAAAAGAACCTTAAAAGAACATCTGGAAGAAGATCCAGAAGTTTGGAGAACTTTGGAGAGCTTTTGGAAAAAAGATCCATAAAGGGACCGACCTGCTGCGGCAACTCTAGCCGGCTTGCCTCAACCGCAACCTGGCCTGACTTGCAGGTTTGTCCCAGTGAAGAAAATCTCCCAAAAAGTGACTACGTCCGAACGTAGGAAGATGACCGGGACCTCCCAGGCAGTGTATCCAAAGAGGGCTCCAAGGACGTCGGATCAAGATTCAGGTTTGCCCCGGTCAAAGGATTTTCACCTCAAAAAAACGACTGAAGGTAAAAATCTCCACTGAGGGTTCCTTCGATGCATATCCGAGGAAGAGTTCCAGCAGGTCGGATTGGACTGGCAGGTTCGTCCCAGTGAAGAAAATCTCCAGAAAAAACAACTAAGTGCTAAGGTAAACTTTTGACTGAGGCCTCCCACGTGCTGTAGCCGAGCCGGGCTCCATCGCGGTCGGCCTTAAACTTTGACTTTGCCCCGGTCGAGGTGCGACCAGATGAGCAGATTGGCGCTTTTTGTTTCTATGCACTAGAAAGCATTCATTCTTAAAAAATTCATATCTCCAATTCCCCTTATCCTATTTTATTCATTTTGGTGTTATTTTAAAGCAAAAAATATTTCCTATTGTTATAAATTGATTTGGATTTTTAAACTGTTTTCTGTGTTTTATTTAATTACTGTTTTGTGATATTTGAATGCTTTACGCTTTGTCTCCTAAGTTAAGCCTTGTCGCTCATTGCCAATCTACAAAGGGTTGAGCTGGGTTTAATTTACTGAGACCTAACTGGACCTAAGAGGAGGGTAGTGGCCTACTGCTAAGTGTAGGTACTTACCTGCCCTTAAGAATAACCCATTTTCCAACATACATAGAAACCAAGGTGGAGTGTCATTGAAAGAGAAGCATTTGCTGTGGTCTGGGCACTGAAGAAGCTGAGACCATGCCTGTTGGGGCTCACTTCCAGGTTCAGACAGACCACAGTCCCCACAAATGGCTCATGGAGATGAGGGGTGAAAATCCTAAACTCTTGAGGTGGTCCATCTCCCTACAGGGGATGTACTTTACGGTGAAGCATCACCCAAGGACTGACCCTGTTTTTGTTGGTTTTAGGACTCGCCCCATTGCTAACCAGTGCTAAAGTGCATATGCTCTCTCCCTTAAACATGGTAACATTGGTTCATCACCAGTTGGCATATTTTATTTACTTATACGTCCCTAGTAAATTTTACTACATGTGCCTATAAATTAAATGATACCAGTGGACCTGCAGCACTGATTGTGCCACCCACGTAAGTAGCCCCTTAACAATGTCTCTGGCCTGCCAGTTGCAAGGCCTGTGTGTGCAGTTTCACTGACACTTTGACTTGTCATTTAAAAGTACTTCCCAAGCCTTAAACATCCCTTTATCTACCGATAAATCACCCCTAAGGAAGGCCCTAGGTACTCCATAGGGCACAGTGCTATGTAGGTAAAAGGCAAGACATGCACATATGTGTTTTATATGACCTGGTAGTGAAAACTCCTAAATTCATTCTCCACTACTGTGAGGCCTGCATCTTTCATAGACTAGCATTAGGACTGCCCTCGTATAATTTTTGAGTGGTAGATTCTGATCTGAAAGGAGTAACCAGGTCATATTTAGTATGGCCAGAATGGTAATAGAACTTACTGATTATTATTGAGGTTAGATTCTATATTACAGTTTGAGAAATGCCACTTTTAGAAAGTGATTATTTCACTGCACTTGAAAACCATCTGTGCCTTATAGCCTTTCTCCAATCAACGTCTGGTCTGTGTTGACAGCTCCCTTCTGCATTTCACCCAGACAATCAGAAGCACGGGACACTCAGTCACATCTGCATTTATCTGCATAATGAATGGGTCTTCCTGGGCTGGAAGGGTAGAGGGCCTGACACTTACATTTCAAAGGCCAGTGGCCGGCCCTCACACAAAGGACTGATAACTCCCACTGGCACCCTGGCAGACAGGAGTGGGCTGAAAGGGGAACTTGTGCACTTCAAAACCACTCTTTGAAGTATCCCCCACTTCAAAGGCATTTTTGGATGTATAAATTAGGTCTCTGACCCCACCAACTCAGATACTTCTGGACCTACACCTGCAACCTGTCAGAGGAGCTGCCTGGCTGTCCAAAAGACTCATTTGGACTGCTTTGCTGAGAAGAACTCTGCCTTCCTCTTGAAGTGCTCTCCAAGGGCTTGGATTGAGCTTGCCTCCTGTTTCTGAAGTCTCAGGACCAACAAGGACTTCACCTCTTCAAGAAACTCCTTGTGCGTCAAACATCACCGCAACGTCTGGAGAAATCGACACAAAGCCTGCATCATGGATGAGAAATCGCCACACAGCTGACTGACATGATGCAGCAATGGCTGGTCGACTGGAAATTCAATGCAGCGCCCGCCTTGCAATGGAAAATTTGACGCACTGCCTACCGGATCGATGCAATGCCTGCTCCTTCTTCCAACGTGTCAGAGATTGTTAAACGCATCGTTGCTGGGAGACAAAATATCCCTGCATCGCAGTGAGGAACAAAGACTTTGTGCCGAAAAATTATGCAAACCCTTGCAGCTTGGAAAAAAATGACACAATGTCTGTGCCGCGCCAGAAAACCCAACGCAACACCTTATTTTTCCACGCATCTCCTCCTGTGCGGTCTCAGTGCGTCATTATTTTTTACGCATTCCAGGGAATACCTTTGTAGGGACATCTGTCATTTAAGTTGTCAATGGACAACTAGCAGTAATTACAAAGTACAGTTGACCCGACAAAGGTTTAATCTGGTAGGTTGTACCGTTAGAACCCTTCTGCTGCGCTACTCACTGAGTGATTAGTTTGCTTAAACATGGAATTACTTCACAGCCTCACAGTGATTGCATGCTACAATATATCTGTTAGTGAACTCTCAATTGAAGTGTACTCACCTGGAAGGAGAATATTGGTCAAGTGTGTGTAGTAGAGAGAGTGATCTGGCTGCAACTCATAGAAGGCACTGTTTGAGCAACTCCAAACACCAGAACAATGTTAACTTGTCCAATGACCACTATCTGACAACTCACAATTTAAGGGATGAAACCATTTGTCAAATGAGGGAAGTAATGGGAGTGACATGACTACTATGGCCAGGAAGGCCCTCTATGCGTCAAACCAACCATCAGCCCAGTGTTCCCCTCTCCTAATACCATTGTTTGGTAATTCTCACATGAAGTGGACTCACCTGGGATCATACCAGTTCTATAGTCTGTGTAGTACAGGGAGCTTCATGATTGCAACCCCCAGGAGGCTATGTTGCTGTCACTTCAACTACAAGTCCTGTGCCCTCTCCTCCGAAGACTCCTGTCTGGTAACTTACACATGAAGTGTACTCACCTGGGGGGAATATATTTGTATAGTGTATGTAGTGCAGGAACTGACATGACCCCATCTCCCAGCAGATACTGTTTATGTAATCCAAACACCAGCATAGACATCACTGGCCCATATAATCATGTTTGTCAACTCACAAATGAAGTATACTCACCTAGGGGGAGAACATGAGAAAAATGTGTGAACTAGTTGGAAAACCTGACTGCAGCTCCCAGCAGGCCCTGTTTCTGTAACTCCAAACACCAGCCCAGTGTTCTCTGGTCCAAAGACCCCTATGTCTTAACTCTCAATTGAAGTGTATTCACCTGGAAGATGATATGTGTATAGTGTGTGTAGTTAAGGGAGTTACATGACTACAACCCCGAGGAGGCTCTGTTACTGTCACTCCAATCTCCAGTCCAGTGTCCTCTCCTCCAAAAACTCCTATTTGTTAACTCACAAATAAAGTGTACTCACCTGGGGCGATAGCATTTGTATAGTGTGTGAACTAGAGAGAGTGACATGACTGCAACTACCAGCAGGGCCTGTTTCTATAAATCCAAACATCAGCCCAAAGTTTCCTGTGTCTTAACTCTCAATTTAAGTGTACTCTTCTGGAAAGATAATATTTGCTTACTGTGTGTAGTAGAGAGAGTTACATGACTGCAACTTGCATGTGGTTCAATGTTGGGGCCTTTGGCTCAACTTGTTGACACTTTCTTTAAACCTTTTGTTACTCAGACCAAAGCATATGTCCGTCACCCAACGGATATCATTAACAAAACAGAAAACACTTCATTTGATGAAGAGAAACAAATTTTGGTGACCTTAGATATCGAAGCTCTCTATACTAATATCCCCCAAGATGAAGCTATTGAGGTTGTGAGACAGGTGCTAGAATCCCGCCAACCCCCTATTAAAACTCCTACGGAATTCTTAATATCTTTAGTGACCCTCTATCTCAAAAATAATTTTTTCATGTATCAAGAGACTTGTTATCTACAAGTCAAAGGAGTAGCCATGGGTTGCAGTTTTGCCCCAGAGATAGTGAACCTAGTTATGGATTATTTTGAAAGAAAGTGGATATATTCTTCTAATCCATACAAAGAAAATGTTATCAAGTGGTTTAGATATATAGATGACATACTAATGATTTGGGAAGATGGAAAAGAATTGTTATCTTCTTTCCACGATTGGCTTAACCAGCATAACATAGATCTGAAATTCACACTTAACTATGACACTAAGAAAATACATTTCCTAGATCTATGGATAGTAGCTGAAGCAGTTTTAAGTAAGTTTATATAAAAAACCGACTGACCGCAACACCCTGCTCCATTTTTCGAGTGATCATTCTAGGTCTCTAAAAGAAAACTTGCCTTATGGCCAATTTTTACGTATCAGAAGAAATTGTAGTAATAAGGAAGATTACATTGAGAATTCAATTGAATTATTGAACAAATTGGTGAACAGGGGATACCCAAAAAGACTAGAGCCTGATTCACACCTAGAGAATCGCTCTTAACCCCCAAACAAAAAAAAGAGGGCACTCCTTAAACGTGCGTGATGACTTATAGTCCCAGAGCAAACAAAATAAATCTATTATAGAGAGGAACTGGAAAATATAAAATAGACTAGGACTTGAGAAACCACTGGTTGCTTTCAAGAAAGTGCAAAATATGCGAAATCTCCGGGTTAAAGCATCAATGCCAAGAAACAGAAAGAACAAAGATTTGAGGACAATGTTACAACTGCCCCCTGAACAGGGTCATTATAGATGTCAAAATTGTGTGGCATGTTGTTTTACACATGACACTAATGAAATAAAAATAAAAGGTGTTTTTCTAGTTGTAACACCAAGAATGTGATATACTGTATCAAGTGCCCGTGTGAACTGGTGTACATAGGACAAACATTGCAAGCTGTCAAAACGAGAATTCTTCAACACAGGTCCAGAATCAAGTGCGGCATCAGAGGCACCCCTTTGGTAGAACACTACGAAGAATTAAAACATAAACCAGATGAGATCTGGTGGACAGTTCTGCATTGATACACTAGAATAAGGTGGGCCTGGGACTACAAAGTAAGCTTCGTACAACGGAGGCAAGATTCATCAAGAAATATGACACAGCCAAATGTAGGCTTAATGACCAGGATGAACTATGGTCTTTAATTTAAAGTGTGATTAACCTGGATGTAAACATGTTACTCGACTATATGTATCTTTTTAGAAAGGGTTGAGGATCATTCACATTTTATAATGCACAATATATGCTCAGATCTGTGCATTTAAGATGTGGCATATGTATTCAATGAAGAATGTAGAGATTTCCCATGTACATAATAAGGTTTTTTTGATTATGAATAGAAGAGACACGTGAAAGTATATTGTTGTGGATAGATTCCAATAACTTCGTCACACTCGGTACTCTCAGCCCCTTATGCCAGCCTTTGAGGTTGAGTGTGTACCCGTATTCGGACATGTTGAGATTTCTAAAGAGCTTCCCTTTTATTTTGTAACTATTTAAGATGATATCTTGTGCTGATCTTAAGTTGCCAATAATCAAGATTGCCCCCACGGCACTGTTGGCTCTTGATTACATTATTTATCTCCCCATGCACTTCTTTAAGTAAAATAATTTTTTGCATAAGTTGTGAACTAAATAGGTTATATAGATTATGGCAATAGTAGGCAGATTGGCCTCTTCTTTTTGATCTTTGCCTTTGATACACCATAAGTGACGTTCCTATATTTTGCCACCACATAAGATGGCCGCTGCTTTTGTTTTAGAAGGGTGGTTTCCCTGTTTCAATACGGCCGTTCCATACGAAGTATTCCCAAGTGCATGGGCGCGGCCTGATGTGGGACCTGTGAGTCATAGGTATAGTAGTATCAGTGACACGGGCCGATTCTACAATCTAGGGCCCATATTTATACTTTTTTTAGCGCCGCATTTGCGTCATTTTCTGACGCAAATGTGGCGCAAACTTGCAATATACAATTGTATTTTGTAAGTTTGCGCCGTTTTTGCGTCAAAAAACGTCGCAAGCGCGGCGCTAAGAAAGTATAAATATGGGCCTAGGTTTATAAACATGCGGACACCTTTGCCAATATCAAAGCTGGCTGCCACGGTGTTTGTTCCAGATTTAAAGATGACGGCCACTGCGTTTCACTTTTTAGCAAAGGAAACGCGGTTGAAGAGCCGTCTTGCAGGACGTGAGATGGATTTAATTTAATCAAAGAAGTAAGCGTTCTTACTCTTCAAGACATGCTCCTTTATTATCTGCAAGATCTTCAAGCAGTTACTTTGATACTTTTTGCTTTATCTTACTTGATATTTAGATATATTGAGGCTGCAGGTGTGGAGATCCCCTTAACTTAAGATGACCTATAGCCTGATGTAAGCATGACGGTTAGGTGGGTCCTTACAGATCTTTTCCCACCCTTTTTCTCTCTCATGTGCCTCATCTATTATAATATCATGCCTAATTAGTGACTGGCTTTTGGCTTGAGCGACTAATAACATTCTTATCTATATGTCTTGGCGTTTCTTAATTTCTTTGAACTACACTACTCTTGGTGATTTAGATGGTACTCATAGATTAAATATGTGTTTTACAGGGGACTGTTATCAACACACAGTGGTGTGACACGATAGACTACATTAGGTACGGTGAAGGGTCTTTCTGTCACAATTTTTAAATAGTTTTCAAAGAAGCTTAATCGATCTCTACATACTGTTTATAGGTCATTATCTCTCCACTAGTCCTGAAGAGGCCCATATACAAAAAGGCCGAAACGGCTCAACTTTTATTCTAGGAGGTTGCAATTGAAATAGATAACGTATAGACTTGGATTAGAGCTCACATCTTCCCAGTAATAAGTGCTTAAGAAAGCAGGAATATTTGATGTGATTACATTGGCAACCATCTCTTTTTATGTGGATGACAGTTTCAATACATTCTGATTACCACATTTTCAAATAATTGTGGAGACCGATGAAGACAGTATTTGTAAAAGTCTCTATAGTTGTATATATGTTTTTGTGAATAATTGTATGTGAATCTATTTTGAGAGCATTATGTTTGTCCATCACTTAGGTTTTTTTTGGCCTTAAAAATGTAGAACATTTTTTTTTTGTAATTAAAATATACTACCAATGACCAGTTCATAAGTTCATTGTGAGTAATTACATTTTTGCATTTGTCCCTACTATTGTACCACTTTTTCTATTTTTGAGTGCAACTCCCAGGAGGCCAGTTTCACTTACTTAAAACACCAGTCCAGTGTTCAGTTCTCCAAATACCCTTCTTTGTAAACTCACAAATGAAGTGTACTTACATGCGTGGATAACATTTATCAAAGTGTATGAAGGAGAGGGTGTGACATGACTGCTAATGCCAGGAGGCTCTGTCTCTCTAACTCCGAACACAAGTCCAGTGTTCTCATGTCCGAATACAACTGTGTCTTAACTCTCAAATGAGGTTTACTCATCTAGGAGGAGAACATTTGTATGTTGGTGGGAAGTAGAGGGAGTGACTGGAATGCAAAATCCAATAGGCCCTATGTCTGTAGCTCCAACCACAAAAACAATGTTCACTTGCCCAAATCCATCTATTTCCGGGCTTTCAATTGAAGTTTACTCACCTGGGAAGATCACATTTGTCAAGCGTGTGTAGTATAGAGAGTGGCCTGACTGCATTTCCCAGGGGGCACTGTTTCAGTAGCTATAATCAAGAGATCAGTGGTCATTTGTCCACATACCATTGTCTGTTCTCAATTGAAGTTTACTCATCTGAAATGTATCTGGTCACATAGTTCCATCTTGAACAGCTTACCCAAGATTAAGCTATTGAGGACAGGAATGACACCTGACCCAGTGTGCAAAACAATGATCCCAAAGGCCTCAAGATGCATCACCACAATGGTATTGGCGGCAGACACATTCACAAAACACTGACCACATGATGACTCTAGTCACATATACAACAACCTCCTGGGTCTGCCTGCATCACAATCAGCTAGGCCTAAAAATGGCCAAAGACATATCTTGCCTATGATATATTTTGCGTGCACTGGTAGCAAGATGGCATTCTCAGACCATCGTCCCAAGTGCTGATGATCTGCGGATTTCAGCAGCTGCTTGACTTAGATGGCATTGGCTTGCTTCACAGATGTCATGTCAACACAGACAATTTCATGGGTACTTGCAACAATAGGATTAACTACAATTTAACTGTACAAGGGCAATGCTTAATGTAGCAATAACTTGTTGGAGGAAGATGTCACAAGGCAACAATCAACTTTTTAGCTTTCACATCAACAGGTTGAGCTGCCACTGGGCACAGAGTTCACAGAAGAGACTGCCACTACCCTCCTGGAGAAAGCCCTCAGTGAAACAGACACCCCAGGACATCTGGACTTGGAGGAAAGTTCTGGTCCATCTGGACAACCTGGTCAGACACCAACAGTGAGTCTTAGGTGGTCATTCCAACCTTGGCGGTAAAAGGTGCTTACCGCTGTGCAGAAGACCTCCAGAACACCGCCGCGGCCGCGGTAAACTGCCATGGTCATTCTGACCCACAACGGGCAAACCGCCAAAATACAGACATCCACAAAAGTCCGCCACACCAAAGGGCAGCGAGAAACTGGCGATGACCAAACCTCCACCGTCACGCCAACAGAAATACGCCCACACTATCACGACACACGAATCCTCGTGGCGGTCTTTCAACCGCGGTATTCTATTGGCGGTACACACCGCCGCGCTCAAAACACACACACACTTACAAAACACAGCCACATTGGACAATTACAAATACACACACCTGATACACATACACACACCACTCCCACACACCCACTACAATATAAAACACACACCCACATCACCCACAAACCTCCACGCCAACAGAATCGGGACCACGCACAGAGAAAAGACATCCGAGCACCCAGACGCGCATTTTACTGTCACCCAGCAATATTAGCACGCACTTCACACAACACAACAATACACATCACCAAACTTAGCACCACACAATCCACCCCACACATCACCCACACCACCCCATGGCACCGCAAAGACACCCCAGGTTTTCTGACGATAAACTCAGGGTCATGGTGGAGGAAATTGTACGGGTAGAGCCACAGCTCTTCGGGACACAGCTGCAGCACACCACCATTGCCAGGAAGATGGAGCTATGGAGCAGAATAGTCGACAGGGTCAACGCTGTGGGACAGCACCCAAGAAATAGGGACGACATCAGGAAGAGGTGGAACGACCTACGGGGGAAGGTGCGTTCAATGGTATCCAGGCACAACATTGCGGTGCAGCGGACTGGCGGCGGACCCCCACCTCCTCCCCCAGAATTCACAACATGGGAGGAGCAGGTCTTGGTGATCCTGCATCCTTAGGGCCTCGCAGGAGGAGCTGGAGGAATGGACTCTGGTAAGTCAAAATTTCACTACTTCATCCCCCCCACCCCACCTGCCTGCCAACTCATACCCCCACCCTCACACTCACCCCCATCACATCCTACTCCCTGCAAATGTCTCACCATCACAACCCACCCATCCCAACACCAAACCCTGCATGCGACCACAAACCATGGACACCCATCACCAAAGCATGCCCACTGCACATACCCATATACCCCCCCTAACCATCGTCACTAAAGCCCCCACACGGGAATGCCAGCACTGGGGTACACGGGCACCCACCCATTGCCCGCTATGGCACACACAGATGCAATAACCATACTTTTATACCCCTGCAGGACCCGAACGCCACGTCACCGCGCAGGAAGGTCCACAAATTTCCACTCCACCCTCAGAAGAGGCCCACAGTGAGGACAGCAACTCTGTCGACCTGGATCTAGATGACCAGCCCGGCCCATCGGGGACCTCGGGACAGTCGGTTTCCCTCACCCAGTCACAGGCCTCCACAGACCTTCCCCCCTTTGGAAACACCAGCACAGCACCCACCCAGCGGGTCCATACCTCTGTCCCCAGGACACGTCAATCAGCGGTGTGTCCACCACTACAGGGCACCCAGGCTAACCCACCACCCCAACAACAACAGGGACCTGGGGGCAGTGGTAGTGGGCACACGGTCCAGGGGACGGAGGCCCAGGGAAACAGCGGAACTGGGAGGGCTGCTGTGCGACAGAGGGAGGACAGGCCAAGGGAACCCACTCTCCACGAGGCCCTCTCCTCCATCATGGGAGCATACCACCACTCCCAGGAGACGATGGCTACGGTACTGGCTAGGTTTCAGGAGATCCAGCTCCTGCAGGAGCAACAGTATATGGGGTTCAGGGAGGAACTACGAAACATCAGTTCCGCCCTGGCCACCATCGTAGGGGCTCTGAATCAGGTAGTCACCACATTGCGGGACACTGTGGCACCACAAAGGGCCCCTCACACTAGCATGGACCAATAACTGCCTACCACCTCTGCCGGCGCTAGTGGACAGGAGGCCCACCACAGGACCAACAGGCCACCACCACCCCACCACCTGCAGAAGGAGAACCACCCCGCAAGCGGGCCCTGAGAGCCAGGAAGAAGACAGAGTAAGATGCCAAGACCCCCACCAGCAAAGGATACCTCCCTGATTGTCATCCCACTGTCCCACATTGCCACCCTGTCCACCCTTAAACTGCCCCTGCTCCACTTTCCAAAGGCATTTGGACAATGCACCTGTGATACTAATACTCTGGACTCACCACCCACCAATATAGAGCACTGTAATAAACACAGTTATTGCACAAAACAATCAGGAGTCTGGCTGTGATTTGGAACAAATGTATTAGACATGACTGTGCCAAAATGCTGATTTACATTGTGATGACAACATACCAATGTCACACAGCTGTAGTCCATGGGGAAACAAAGCAGATGTCACACAGTGGGGCCCACAGCTCTGAAATCGGAAGGGAAAGTCACAACTCAGTTACCATACACTGGGGGAAAAGGTCAGACAGTAGAGAGGTAGTAGTCTTTAAGTATATGTAATATGCCGGTGGGGATTCTTACCTGTGTGTCATTGGAAATACTGCTGTATTACTGTGTTCCTGTTCTCTATGTCGTCCTCTTCGGCTTCCTCGTCTTCACTCTCCACAGCTTCTACAACACCACTATCTGGACCATCCTCCTGCAGAAAAGGCACCTGGCGTCGCAAAGCCAGGTTGTGAAGCATACAGCAGGCCACGATGATCTGGTACACCTTCTTTGGTGAGTAGCACAGAGAACCACCTGTCATATGGAGGCACCTGAACCTGGCCTTCAGGAGGCCGAAGGTTCGCTCGATCACCCTCCTAGTCTGCCCATGTGCCTCATTGTACCGTTCCTCTGCCCTTGTCCTGGGATTCCTCACTGGGGTCAGTAGCCATGACAGGTTGGGATAAGCAGAGTCCCCTAATAGCCACACCCAGTACCTCTGGAGTTGACCCATCACGTAAGGGATGCTGCTATTCTACAGGATGTAGGCGTCATGCACAGTACCAGGGAACTTGGCATTCACATGGGAGATGTACTGGTCAGCCAAACACACCATCTGTACATTCATGGAATGATAACTCTTCCTGTTCCTGTACACCTGTTCACTCCTGCTGGGGGGGACCAAAGCAACATGTGTCCCATCAATGGCACCTATGATGTTGGGGATATGTCCAAGGGCATAGAAATCACCCTTCACTGTAGCCAAATCCCCCACCTCAGGAAAAATGATGTAGCTGCGCATGTGTTTCAGCAGGGCAGACAACACTCTGGACAACACCTTGGAAAACATAGGATGGGACATACCTGATGATATGGCCACTGTTGTTTGAAATGACCCACTTGCAAGGAAATGGAGTACTGACAGAACCTGCACTAGAGGGGGGATCCCTGTGGGTTGGCGGATTGGTGACATCAGGTCTGCCTCCAGCTGGGCACACAGTTCATGAATAGTGGCTCGGTCAAGCCTTTATGTCAGTATGACCTGTCTTTCCTCCATTGTCGACAGATCCACCAGCGGTCTGTACACGGGAAGATTTCTCCATCTCCTCGCATGTCCCAGCGGACGGTGCCTATGAAGGACAACAGCGAGCACAGAGTCAATCAACCCACAGGTACGTTCCCACAGCTTGCACATAACACGATTCCCAATGCAGTGAATATCTTGTATGAGTGTCGATGCAAGGCCTAGGTATGTGTGACGCAGTAGAAAGTAAGCCATGTGGGCCCTTGAAATGGCGGCTGCCTGACCTGTGAAGTGCGACAATGGGATGTGAGGTCAATGCGCTGGCGTGGCAGTAGGCGGTCGAAGACCGCGGCGCAAGGCAGCATTGGTTAACATTGAACCCTATGGGTCTCAGGAGCCAATGACGATGTGCGCCGGCGGTCGCGGTACGCACCGCCGCGGTACGCACCGCCGCGGGTGTGACCGCCATTTTCTATCTGCTTAATCACTCGATACCTGATCTTCAACGGGAGAGGACCGACACTGCAAGTGCTGATGTGACCTCGGTCTGGAAGAGACAATGGCTCATGTGACTGGGGAAAGGGCCCCTGCCTTCACTGCTCAGGAATTGGAGAAACTTGTGGATGGGGTCCTCCCCCAGTATACACTACTCTACGGTCCTCCAGACCAACAGGTAAGTACACTGGGACCATGCTTTGTGGGCAATGCCTGTGTTGAGTGGGGTGGGTGAAAGATGGTGGGGAAGGGAGCGATTGAGGCATGCATCAAACGACAGATGAGAGCATGTGCCACATGGCAAGGGTGGGGATGGGGGGGCCACTCACATCGAGCATGCAGAAGGTGATGAATATTTTTCTCTCCCTGTACATGTCACATAGGTCAGCGCCCACCAGAAAATCGATATTTGGCGTGCCATCGCCAAGGACGTCCGGACCCTGGGGGTCCACCACAGACGGGGCACCCACTGCCGGAAGAGATGGGAGGACATCCGACGCTGGAGCAGGAAGACGGCAGAGGCTCAGCTGGGGATGGCCTCCCAACGTGGGAGGGGTGCCAGTCGGACATTGACCCCCCTGATGTCCCGGATCCTGGCGGTGGCCTACCCCGATTTGGATGGGCGCGTGAGGACATCACAGCAGACACAAGGGGGTGAGTACACTCTCATTCTGCTGACTTTGCGCGCAGTGGAGGTGTCTGGGTGGGGGAGGAGGGCTGTGGGTATCCCTAGGCCAGGGCGATATCTGTAGGCTAGGCCCCTCCATAAGGCATGGCCCTGTGCCCCCACCCCCCACCTCTGTAGGGTGCCAAGTACAGCTATTCATTGCCCTCTGTCATCTATGTGTGCAGAGGTCGCCCATAGGCTTGTAGGCCATGTCCCACTGATTGAGTAGTCGACCCCAAGTGCGCGGCGTAGTGCAGGTGGCTTCTGTGTCTGTCCTGTCCGCCAATGGTGTCGCCAATGCATGCACTCAACATGTCTTTATTTTATCCCCCCCCCCCCTTTTATGTGGTCTTCCTGTTCATGTGTGCATTAGCATCATCAGGTGGAGGAGAAGTGGCATCGGAGCACGAGGGAGCTGCATCTCACATGGCCATGGCGGGCCATGCAACGGATTCGGAATTCACCAGTGAGACGGAGGGCGAGGGGAACTCCACAGCGGGGACTCTTGCTGATGTCAGTGACAGCGACTCGTCCTCTGAAGGGAGCTCCCTTGTGGTGGCAGCAACATCTGTGCCCCACGCAACAACAGGTACAGCCGCCACCCAGCGCACCAGCACCGCCCTCCCAGCAGCCCCTGAGCATTTGCCCCGTGCCCGCTCACCCAGGAAGGTGGGCATCTCCTTCGCCCCAGGCACCTCAGGCCCTGCCCCTGTCACCCCTGCTGCCCTCAGTGAGGAGGTCATTGACCTCCTGAGGAAACACACTGTTGGGCAGTCTACCATTTTGAATGCCATCCAGGGTGTAGAAAGGTAGGTGCACCAGAGTAATGCATACCTGCAGGGCATTCATTCTGGTCAGGCTGCCCTTCAGCAATCGTTCAACACTCTGGCCTCAGCACTGATGGCAGCCATTGTCCCTGTGTCTAGCATCCCCCCTCCAACTTCCTCCACCCATACCCAATCCCCTGTACCTCTGCCTATCCCAGACACACCATCAGACCAGCCTGCACACACCTCAACACCCAAGGGAAGCTCAGGCAAACATAAGCACCACACATCCCATAGGCATTCACACAAGCAACATCCACATGCAGATATACCAACACCCACTGCCTCCACTGTGTCCCCCTCCTCCTCGTCTCCCTCCTCCCTCCCTGTCACGTCTCCACTCACACTTGCATGCACAACATCTTCAGCCACTACGTCCATCACCAGCACACCCACCAGAACCCCCCGCACACGTGCAGTCACCACCCCCACTACCATTCACACGTCCCCGTGTCCTCTCCCACTGTGTCTGTCACCCCCTCTTCCAAGCTACACAAACGCAGGCAGCCACCCACCCAACAGCCATCCACCTCACGATTGCCTCCAGCCCAAGCACCTGCACCCAAAGACACCAGACTGAAAACTCCTACAACCACAACCTCTTCCTCCACTCCCATACCCACTACACCTACCCGTCCTTCTGTTCCTAAAATGCTTTTCCTTTCCAAACTTGACCTCTTTCCAACAACTCCCTCACCCCGTCCATCTCATAGGACTCCAGTCAGCACCTCAGCCACCACAAAAGCGGGACCTGTAATGACAGTCTGCCATGGACTGTGGAGTCCCCCACCCTCAAGGGCAGCCAGTTCAGTAAGGAGCCAAGGCACGGCCAGCCCACCCCCGGTAAAATATCCGAATATTGTCAGTGGCCGGCGCGAGAGGCCGAAGACACCAGGGACCAAAATCCCTACCATGGCTCCGGCAGGAAGTGTGGTGCCACCTGGCACACCGCCCAAGGTGGGGAAGGGCCACAGGCGAACAGGGAAGGCTGGGAAGGGCAGCACGCCCGACAAGACCGCCAGCAGCCCAGCTGGCCAGGAGGGCCCCGCCAGCCCCATCCCAGGTGGGCAGGAGGACACCAACAGGCCCGGTACTGCAGCCCAGGAGGGCCCCGCAAGCCCCATCCCAGGTGGGCAGGATGACACCAACAGGCCCGGTACTGCAGCCCAGGAGGGCCCGCCAGCCACACGACAGATGGGCAGGAAGGCACCGCCAGCCACAGGTCAGATGGCGAATGACCTCCACGCCATGGCCGGATCCGCTGAGCTGGACACTCATCTCAAGCACTGCTGAACAGGGCACCGCTGTCTCAAGCACCGCTGAACAGGGCACCGCCGTCTCAAGCACCGCTGCACTGGGCCCTTCATCTCAGGCACCGCTGAACTGGGCACCGCCGTCTCAAGCACCGCTGAACAGGGCACCGCTGTCTCAAGTACCGCTGAACAGGGCCCTTCATCTCAAGCACCGCTGAACTGGGCCCTTCATCTCAAGCACCGCTGAACTGGGCACCGCCGTCTCAAGCACCGCTGAACAGGGCACTGCCGTCTCAAGCACCGCTGCACTGGGCCCTTCATCTCAAGCACCGCTGAACTGGGCACCGCCGTCTCAAGCACCGCTGAACAGGGCACCGCCGTCTCAAGTACCGCTGAGCAGGGCCCTTCATCTCAAGCAACGCTTGTGAGAAACTGGGGCTGATTGCAGAGGCCCCCTAACTTTTTGCCCCCATTTTCCACTTTATGCTGGTGTTTTCCTGACTCTGATGGTGCCCTGGGTACTGCTAACCAGTCCCAGGGCCTGTGCTCTGTGTAAAATGGATATGCAAATTAGGCTAATTATAATTGGCTAAGTTAACCTACCTATAAGTCCCTAGTATATGGTAGGGCATGTAGGTTTAGGGACCACAGCATAGGTGGTGCACACCTAGGTGCATTGCTGAGGTGCCCAGTGTCATTTTAAAAGCAAGCCTGCCTTGCTGGCTGCTTTTAAATTAAAGTTATATGCAAATTCGACTTTGGAATTAAAGGTACTTCCAAAGTCTTAAACTACCTTATTTTTACATATAAGTCACCCCTAAGGTGTGCCCTATGTGCCCCTAGGGCTGGGTGCCATGTAACTATAAGCAGGGACTTTATAAAAATAGATTTATAAGCCCTGGTGAGGTAAAAACAGCCAAATTCGTTTTTCCCTCATTGAAGTAAATGGCCTTCATAGGCTAGAATGGGCAGACTTTATTTAAAATTTTAAAGTCTCCTTAAATGTTACATACCAAGAATTTGGTATCAAATTGATTGTTATAATAAATCCCACAACTTCCAGTTGTTGGATTTAATATAACTAGTGCAGGTAAAAAGTTTAGACTTTACCTAAAAAGTTGCCAATTTCAGCTCTGCATTGTTTTTGCTGCTGTGCTCTGATTGGCCAGCCTGCAGCAGCTTCTGCCAGGCTACTTTAATGAGGTGTGAAGTGGCCTGACTTCACACAAAGGAATGTGCTTGGGGGAGAGAATCTCCCCTCAGCAGATGGGGAAGCAGGAAGGGGGAGGGCTGCCAAACTGGTCTTCAAAGGCAGAGAAGGACATCTGGAGCACCCAGCAACACCCCCACATCCTGCAACCCCAGACAGCTAGGTGCCCCCTTGATTAGATTAGGAGAGGGCAGGAGAGGGGTGTGTTTATGATTTTTAGCCACACCAGTGGGTGGGCTCAGCCAGATCTCTCCTCCAAAAATCAGATTCATCCATTTTGGATTTTTAGAGACTATTGCCTTCTGGGATGGATTTTTGCCACACTTCCCAGGAAGTGGTCATCACAGGGGGACGACCCTGTCCCTGATTGGAGGACCAGGGCCCCCCTGCTTTTCACCCAGGAGCAAGGATAAAACTGGCAGACCTGCACCCACGCCTCAGATCCCCACCAAATTTCAAGAAGAAAGAACTACAAGGAGAAGAAGGACTGCCCTGCTGGACCCCTGGCCTGCACCTGGACCCTGCACTCAGAAAGACTGCACCAGCTTCACACTTGGGCTTCACCACAAGAAGGACTTTGCCTGGCTTCAACTGGTTCAAGGAGGGACTCCCTGTTTGCTACAGGTGAAAAATTGCTAACCAGAGTCCCCTGCACCAACTCCTGAAAAAGTGACCAGCTGACCACTGCCCAGTGGCCAAAAAGGAGTTTGCGCCAGGTGCACTCTGGGAGTTGAAGTCCGCACTTCCCAAGGACCATCACAGAACTTCTGGACCCTTGGGGTGAGCTGTGGACCCCAAAAGAACCTTAAAAGAACATCTGGGTGAAGCCCCAGAAGTTTGGAAAAGATTGGAGAAATTTTAGAAAAAAGCTCCATAAAGTGACCGACTCGACGCGGAAATTCTAGCCGGCTTGCCTCAACCGCGACCCGGCCTGACTTCGTGGTTCGTCCCGGTCAAGAAAAACATCCGAAAAAGAGACTAAGTCCGAATGTAAAAAGTTGACCGGCACCTTCCAGCCATCGTATCCGAGAAGGGCTCCACGGACGTCGGATCAAGATCCAGGTTTACCCCGGTCGAAGGATTTTCATCTCGAAAAAACGACTAAGTCCGAAGGTAGAAATCACCACCGAGGAAACCGACTTCGCGTATCCGGACAAGGGCTCCAGGAGGTCGGATCCAACTGGCAGGTTCGTCCCGGTGAAGAAAAACTTCAAAATAAAGACTAAGTCAGAAGGTAACTTTTTAACCGAGGCCTCCCGCGACCTGTAGCCGAGCAGGGCTCCATCGCGGTCGGCCTGAAAGTTTGACTTTGTCCCGGTCCTGGTGCAACCAGATGACCCGATTGGCGCTTTTTGTTTCTATGCGCTAGAAAATAATAATACTTTAAAAATTCATATCTCCGGTTCCCCTGAACCGATTTTAATCGTTTTTGTGTCATTTTAAAGATAAAAATATAAGCTATTTTTATAAATTGGTTTTGGATTTTTAAACTGTTTCCCGTGTTTTATTTAATTACTGTTGTGTGATATTTGAATGCTTTACACTTTGTCTCCTAAGTTAAGCCTTGACGCTCGATGCCAAGCTACCAAGGGTAGAGCTGGGATTAATTTACTGAGACCTAACTGTACTTTTGTGGAGGTTTGTGGCTTGTTGCTAGGTGTAGGTACCTACCTGCCCTACCAATAACCCATTTTCCAACAACGCTGAACTGGGCACCGCCGTCTCAAGCACCGCTGAACTGGGCACCGCCGTCTCAAGCACCGCTGAACAGGGCACCGCCGTCTCAAGCTCCGCTGCACTGGGCCCTTCATCTCAAGCACCGCTGAACTGGGCACCGCTGTCTCAAGCAGTGCTGAACAGGGCACCGCGTCTCAAGTACCGCTGAACAGGGCCCTTCATCTCAAGCACCACTGAACTGGGCCCTTCATCTCAAGCACCGCTGAACTGGGCACCACCGTCTCAAGCACCGCTGAACAGGGAACCGCCGTCTCAAGCACCGCTGCACTGGGCCCTTCATCTCAAGCACCACTGAACTGGGCACCGCCGTCTCAAGCACCGCTGAACAGGGCACCGCCGTCTCAAGTACCGCTGAACAGGGCCCTTCATCTCAAGCACCGCTGAACTGGGCACCGCCGTCTCAAGCATCGCTGAACTGGGCACCGCCGTCTCAAGCACCGCTGAACAGGGCACCGCCGTCTCAAGCACCGCTGAACTGGGCCCTTCATCTCAAGCACCGCTGAACTGGGCACCGCCGTCTCAAGCACCGCTGAACTGGGCCCTTCATCTCAAGCACCGCTGAACTGGGCACCGCCGTCTCAAGCACCGCTGGCCCATTGGCGGAAGGGGCAGGCCCGCATCTGTGTCAGGCAGGGCTGCACGAAGCACTCTGGGTACCAGTCCCCCTCCAGAACCAATGGAGACTGTTATCCACTTGTGAGACTGTGGCTTTGCACTCCCCAGGATGGTACAGTGGGCAAGCCACCCACTGTAGAGACTTGAGAGACTGTGGCTTTGCACTCCCCAGGATGTAACAGTGGGCAAGCCACCCACTGTAGAAACTTGAGAGACTGTGGCTTTGCACTCCCCAGGATGTAACAGTGGGCAAGCCACCCACTGTAGAGACTTGAGAGACTGTGGCTTTGCACTCCCCAGGATGTAACAGTGGGCAACCCACCCACTGTAGAGACTTGAGAGACTGTGGCTTTGCACTCCCCAGGATGGAACAGTGGCCATGGAGGCCCCTCGTGGATCTGGCGTTGTGGACTCATCTGGCTGAGGTGCCCCCCCTTCCCTTTCCCCTGAGGTGCCTGTAGTTTTGCTATTTGATGCCCCTGCAGTGTTCTCTCCGTTGGAGTCAGGTATCCTGTGTGGGCTTTGCCCATGTCATTTGGGCCCAGTGGTCCACGGACAATGCCTGCTACAATGATTCGACTTTAAAATGTATGTATATAAAGGTTTTAGATGTGTGATATATTTTTAAGCCAGTGATACAATATATTCCAATGTTTAGAATCATTTCCTTTTGTCTTTGCATTCTTCTGGGGGGTTTGGGGGGGTAACTGTGATGTATTGCTATGCATTGATGTGTGTGTTGTAGTGGGTGAGGGTGGGGGTGTTGCGTATGTGTGTCCCCGTAATTCTTTCCCTCCCCCCTCCCCTGTGTCGTAGGTGCAGTACTCACCGTTGTCTTCAGCGCCGGCGTTCGTGCTCCTGGTAGAGGAGCAGAAAGACAATCGCTGGGAGGATGTGGAGTTCGGGTTCCATGCTGTCCAGATTCCTCGTGGGGTGTATGGAGGTGAGCGTTTTCCGTTCGAAATGGCTGTTTCTGCTGTGTTTTTATCGGCGGGGCTACCGCCCCGAAAAGGTGGCGGATTGGTAGGTTGTGATAGGGTGGGCGGTACATTGACTCTCGCCTGCCTGTTGGCGGTGACCGCTGCGCTGTTTGTTTGTCCCGCCGTGGCGGGCGGTGTGTTGAAATGGCAGTCTCTGTTGGCGGTTTCCGCCAGGGTCGGAATTCCATTTTTTTTACCGCCAGACTGTTGGCGGTTTAGCCGCCGCTTTAACACCGACCGCCAGGGTTGGAATGACCCCCTTACTGTGGCCACATCAATGCTTCTCAGCCCGGTTGTCTCAACATCACAGGCAACCATTCACTCCCCAACCTGTGTACTGAGTGCCTACCATCTTGTGCCCCCCAGTCCTGGATTCTGAGTTGCAGCACAGCGCTTCAGTCGATGAGAGTCAAGGAACCAGTGGGAGAGGGCACAGACCCATGTAGGTAAAGTGTGTGGGAGGCATACTGTGTGCCAGCGGGGTGAGGCCACTGGGGCTGCTCCTGGTCACGACACCATCAGCTGCGTCTTTGTAGCCTATCAGGAGTCCCAGGCGTGATGGGCCAAGCAGTCAAATCAAGCAGCTACGGAAAGACTTGCATAGGGACATGTGACAACAGATGGAGGCCCATGATGCCAAGATGGCCTCCCTAACAGGGGTGATGAGGGACATTCACACAGTCCTGAGCAGGGCTTTTCCAAACCAATCTTCCCTTTCCTTTGGCTCATCAACACCAGGTACATCAACATCGGTGCCAGCCACTGGAAGATAGGCCCCGCCAGTGGAAGAACTCGCCCTATACACCTCTGCCTCTGTAGCAGCAGATCCCCCACCACGCAAGCAGGGATGTCCATTGAAGAATCCATGAGGTGCAGATGGCAAGACACCCACCATTGCCAGCAAATTACCTCTTACTAAAGGAACTCCTTTGTGTGCCACACATTCACTCTATTGACTGATCCTGAACAAGGCTGACACCTCCACTTTATATTTTTTCTTTTCTGTCCAAACTTTATTTACTGCATCAGCACTGTAATAAATTCACCCATCACATAGTCATTGTCCTATTGTTTAATTTCAACATTTTGCTATGTAGAGATGTAAGACCATGTGAACCATATGATGAAGATATAACTTGTGCAAGGAGGGATATGTTACAGGTACACAGTGTCCTGCTCAGGAGTACAACCATTACACACAAACACATACATACAATTGTCTGGTCACACCAAATGTTTTATTCCAGTGTACAGCAGATAGGCTGTCCATATGTCTGCACCTTTTTGACACAAGAATGTGTGACTCATACTGAGACAAAATACATATTCCAGGATACAGCCCCCCAGACCACGGAAAGGAGGGATTTTTCAGAAATTGTCTGGAAGAATAGGCAAACATCAAAGCTGTTGATGACAGCAGCTTGAACCTTATCACATACCACACCAAAATAATCCAACATCACAGAGGGGGTCATTATGACCCTGGCGGAAGGCGGAGAACCGGCGGTAAGACCGCCAACAGGCTGGCGGTCTTACTTTGTGGAATTATGACCATGGCGGTTACCGCCATGGTCATCCGCCGGTTCTCCGTTCCGCCTGCTGGGCTGGAGACCTGGGTCTCCAGCCTGGCTGCCGTCACTATACCGCCGGCGGTATTTGGACCCGGCTTACCGCTGTGGATTTCCAGCAGTTTGAACCGCTAAGAAATCCATGGCGGTAAGCACTATCAGTGCCAGGGAACTCCTTCCCTGGCACTGATAGGGGTCTCTCCCACCCCCACCCCCACCTGACTCCCTCCCTTACACCCCCCATGACCCCTACCACCTCCCAAAGGTGGCAGGGCCCCCCTCCCCACCCCGACCCCCAACATCACATCACCCATACCCACACGACACGCACGCAGGCACCACCTACACACTTACACGCACACATGCCGACATACATGCCTACATCCACACACACAGTCAGACACGCACACCCACGTTCAAACATACACGCACACATCCATACAGACATACCCACAGACATACACACACTCATTCCCATACAAACAACATCCCCACAAGAATACACGCACTCACACACCCCCTCTACATACACACCCGCACACCCCCATGCACCCACACAACACACAACACCCCTCACCCCCCTCCCCTCACGGACGATCGACTTACCTGGTCCGACAATCCTCCGGGACGGGACGGGAGCCATGGGGGCAGCTCCGCCGACACCACACTGCCAACAGAACACCGCCACGGCGAATCACAGGATGTGATTCGCTGGGCGGTGTTTTGTTGGCGTGGCGGTGGAGCAACTTCCACTTCCCCGCCTCCCGCCAGTATGGCTGTTGGCGGCTCTCCGTCTATAAAAAGACGGAGAGCTGCCAACGTTCATAAAAGGCCGAGCGGCAAACTGCTACCACTGGCGGTCTTCCGCATGGCGGTCCCTCGGCGGTCTGCAAAAAGACCGCCGAGGTCAAAATGACCCCCATAATCTAAGATGCAGACAGATGGCAATACAACAAATGTCTATCATAATCCGCTGACCATGCATCGGATGACATATGTCACTGTCGTGGCACAGACACTTTGACCTGCAATGATTAAACACATCTACAGCTACATACAAGAATAGTGTTTAGCCAATGTGAAGGGTGAATGATTTGATTGCAACTGATTACTACATTTTTCATGCCCATATGATGGGACACATGATGCAAGCAGCTCAACACAGCACACAAAACAAGTAGAATGTGCCCTTCTGACCTTCCACACAAACACTGTGCAAGCTGTCTTGGCACATGTCTCATCTCAAATCTGTGACCTACGCTACCTGGAACAATCTATGCCCACTGCGTATGTCAGAACAGCATCAGATATCAGCCAATTTCACAACTCTGAAATGCCCACATGAAGATGTCATGGTGAAGGTACCTGCACAAAAACAAAACAAGGAGAATAAGCTTGAAATCATACCTATTACACAAATCACATTGCAAGGAAACTGACACAAAGCAACATCATCAAGGCAGGAATATGTAAAAGGATAACTCTTCAAGCAACCATTAGCTGAACTTTGCTGAGTATCAGCATGCTAGTTGTTACCAAAACACTCAACTCCACCAGTTCTAACAACTAGAGTTCATTGTACAGTCACAGTCATTGCATCACATGACATACTTACACACATGAGAAGTAGTTGTTGATGAGACTTTCCCGCAAGTCAGCTCCTTCCTCTTCACCACTGTCATCCTCACTTAGCATTTCAGGATTCTCACTCAGTGGCACTGCAGGCTCCCCCTCCTCTGAGATGTATGGAATATTTCTCCTCAGGGTGATGTGAAGCATGCAGCATGCCACAGTGATCTGACACACTTTTCTGGGTGAGTAGAGGAGTGCTCTACCAGCTCTGTCCAGACACCTAAATCTTTAGAAGCCCAAAAGCCAGCTCCACTACCTGCTGTGTTCTTCCATTGGCCTCATTGACGCGGATTTCCCTGGCGTAGTTGGATTCCTTAGAGGCATCAACAACCAAGGATGGGTGGGATATGCGGACTCTCTTGTTAAGGATTGGGACATATGTGCAACAATGAGTCACTCACTTCACAATTGTAGCACCAGACATTGCACACACACAAACAGGACAGATGTGACTTATAAACCAGCCAGACCCTCTCTGGATACAGCTGTGACATCAGCTGAAGTATGATGCTTTTCTGCATTATGAAGGAATCAAGGACTGAACCGGATAACAGACATATACCTAAAGTATAGGGATCAGCCAAATAGACAATATGCACGTTGATGGAATGGAAGTACTTCCTGTTGCTATAAACTTGTTCATTGGGCTGCTTTGGGACCAAGCAAACATGCGTGCCATTAATGACCCCAACCACATGTGGGATGCGTGCAAAACCATAAAAGTCAGCCTTCACATGGGCTAAATCCTCACATTGGGGAAACCAGATATATCTGTCAAGATGTTTCAACATTGCTGAGAGGACACACTTCAACACCAGACTGAACATAGGTTGGGACATACCAGTAGAAAGGTCATTTGTATGTTGGAAGGACCCTGTGGCTAGGAAGTTGTCCTGCCATTGATTAAGTTTGACCAATGACTTTGTGTTTCACCACTGCGCATATTAGTTGCTCAATGTTTACCAGTAGCACATTGTATGTTTTGTTCAGTCTAGCTGCCTATTGGCTTTGACATGATGTATTCAGTTTAGCTGCCTATTGGCTTTGACATGCTATTAGATATTCTGCCTATTGGCTTTGACATGATATTAGACATTGCATTTTGTACTCAGCTCAGCTGCCTATTGGCTTTGACATGATATTATACATTGCATTTTGTATTCAGCTCAGCTGCCTATTGGCTTTGATATGACATTAGACATTGCATTTGACATTTAGGTTAGCTGCCTATTGCCTTTAACGTGGAGTTAGACATTGCAGTTGAGAATCTAAGCTGTATTTTTCCAAGCTGTGTTTTTGCACAAGATGAACCAAGCTGTTTTCTTCTCACAGTAGACTAGACCTGATAAGTGCATTCTTGATATGTTATGTAAGTGCTGAAAACGAGATAAGAACAGAAGCACTACAGAAGTTCAATATTGACATGGCTTGTACAACGGGTGGTATGCTGGTTGGATAACTAATAGCTGGCATCAGATCATACGTTATTATGTGGTGCTGCTCTATGTTCTGAAGGTCTGACAGTGGACGGTGCATTCTCCCTCTCCCTGGGTACCTATGTATGACAAGACATGATTTCTAACATTAGTCAGTGTGGCCTCAGCAACTTACACTAGGCATGCCATTGATGTCATGTGACAAGGCATTTCTGAATGTATAGACTTGGCAACCAGTACACATAACAGCTGCAAATAACACAAGGTTCACATGTGCCCCCAATATTTTTCCACATGTGAGAAAACAGGGCTGATTGCAGAGGCCCCCTAACTTTTTAGCCCCCATTTTCCACTTTTGGCTGGTGTTTTCCTGACTCTGATGGTGCCCTGGGTACTGTTAACCAGTCCCAGTGCCTGTGCTCTGTGTAAAATCAGTATGCAAATTAGGCTAATTATAATTGGCTAAGTCAACCTACCTATAAGTCCCTAGTATATGGTAGGGCATGTAGGTTTAGGGATCCCAGCATTGATAGTGCACCCATAGGTGCACTGCTGAGGTACCCAGTGTCATTTTAAAGGCAGGCCTGCCTTGCTGGCTGCTTTTAGATTAATGTTAAATGCAAATACGACTTTGGAATTAATAGTAGGTCCAAAGTCTTAAACTACCTTATTTTTACATATAAGTCACCCCAAAGGTGTGCGCTATGTGCACCTAGGGCTGGGTGCCATGTAACTATAAGCAGGGACCTTATAAAAATAGCTTTATAAGCCCTGGTGAGATAAAAACAGCCAAATGTGTTTTTCCCTCATTGTAGTGAATGGCCTTCATAGGCTAGAATGGGGAGAATTTATTTTAATTTTAAAAGTCCCCTTAAGTGACAGAAACAGAAAGTTTGGTATCAAATTAATTGTTATAATAAATCCCACAACTTCCAGTTGTTGGATTTAATATAACTTGTTCAGGTAAAGAGTTTTAAACTTTACCTGAAAAGTTGCAAACTTCAGCCCTGCATTGTTTTTGCTGCTGTGCTCTGATTGGCCAGCCTCTGGCAGCCTGACCAGGCTGCCTTGATGAGGTGTGAAGTGGCCTGGCTTCACACAAAGAGATGTGCCTGTCTGAGGAGATCTCCCCTCAGCAGATGGTGAGGCAGGAAGGGGGAGGGCTGCCAAACTGGTCTTCAAAGGCAGAGAAGGACATTTGGAGCAACCCAGCAACACCCCCACATCCTGCAACCCCAGACAACTAGGTCCCCCCTTGATTAGATTAGGAAAGGGCAGGAGAGGGGTGTGTTTATGATTTTTAGCCACAACAGTGGGTGGGCTCAGCCAGATGTAACCTCCACAAATCACTTTCAGCCATGATAGATTTTTGAGGAATGTTGCCTCCTGGGATTGATTTTTGCCACACTTCCCAGGAAGTGGTCATCACAGGGGGGAGGACCCTGCCCCTGATTGGAGAATCAGGACCCTCCTGTTTTTTACCCAGGAGCTAGGATAAAACTGGCAGACCTGCACCCACACCTCAGTTCCCCACCACATCCCTACCAGGAAGAACCACAGAAGAAGAAGGACCCCTGGCCTGCACCTGGACCCTGCACTCCAAAGGACTGCACTAGCTGCACAATTGGGCTTTACCACAAGAAGGACTTTGCCTGACTTCAACTGGTTCAAGGAGGGACTCCCTGTTTGCTACAGGTGAAAAATTGCTAACCAGCGTCCCCTGAACTAACTCCTGAAGAAATCAACCAGCTGACCACTGTCCAGTGGCCAAAAAGGAGTTTGCGCCAGGTGCATTCTGGGAGTTGTAGGCCACACCCTCAAGGATCATCTCGGAGCTTCTGGAACCTTGGGGTGAGCTGTTGACCCCAAAAGAACCTTAAAATAACATCTGGGAGAAGATCCAGAAGTTTGGAGGAGTTTGGAGAACTTTTGAAAAAAGGTCCATAGAGGGACCGACCCGCCGCTGCAACTCTAGCCGGCTTGCCTCAACCGCGACCTGGCCTGATTTGCAGGTTCATCCCAGTGAAGAAAATCCCCAAAAATGAGACTAAGTCCGAACGTAAAAAGTTGACCAGGACCTCCCAGCCAGCGTTTCCGAGGAGGGCTCCAAGGACGTCGGATCAAGATCCAGGTTTACCCCGGTCGAATGATTTCCACCTCGAAAAAGCGACTAAGTCCAAAGGTAAAAATCTCCACCGAGGACTCCCGCGACGCGGATCTGGAGAAGAGTTCCAGGAGGTCAGATTGGACTGGGAGGTTCGTCCCGGTGAAGAAACTTTTCAGAAAAACTACTAAATGCGAAGGTAAACTTTTGATCGAGGCCTCCCGCTGGCTGTAGCTGAGCCGGGCTCCCTCGTGGTCAGCCTTAAACTTTGACTTTGCCCCGGTCGAGGTGCGACCAGATTACCAGGTTGGCGCTTTTTGTTTCTAGGTGCTAGAAACCAATAATTCTCTAAAAATTCATATCTCTGGTTCCCCTTATCCGATTTTAATCGTTTTTTTGTCATTTTAAAGATAAAAATATAATCTATTGTTATAAATTGTTTTTGGATTTTTAAACTGTTTCCTGTGTTTTATTTAATTACTGTTTTGTGATATTTGAATGCTTTACACTCTGTCTCCTAAGTTAAACCTTGTCACTCGTTGCCAAGCTACCAAGGGTTGAGCTGGGTCTAATTTAATGAGACCTAACAGGACCTAAGTGGAGGTTAGTTGCCTATTGCTAAGTGTAGGTACCTACCTGCCCTTACCAATAACCCATTTTCCAACACCACACGTGCACAACATGGATATGGACCAAACTCAAAGATGTGCAGCACAATTGCCCTTCATAATGTGACTGTATATCCCGACCACCAAATGACTGCTGGCAGTGGTGGACTGCACTCCACTGTTAAATACCATCTGTGCCCTGAAAAATACTATAATGGTGTTAGAGTAGTAGGACCTACATGACAAGACAGGATAAGAATGTTTGTGATGTCAAAAATCCAACACAGCCATAGGCTAACATCGTTGCCAGTGGCGGTCAAGGCCTAGTGGCTGTGTCCGCCGACCGTGATGACTACTTATGTGGTGGACATGACCGCCGTGCTCTGTAGATTCACTTACTTGACTTCTGACACTGCTGTCATGTAGGAAAGTACCCTCTTTCTTGGCATGGTTGCCCCCATTTTCTGCCTGATGTCAGTGTACTTAACTGTGTTCACTGGGATCCTGCTAACCAGGTCCCCAGGGATTATGCTCTCTCTCCTCTAAATGTTGTTCTTACTTACTGTTAACACAGTATTTCACATACAATTGACATACTGGTGTCCCCATATAAGTCCCTAGTATATGCTACCTAGGTACCCAGGGCATTGGGGCTCCAGGGGATCCATATGGGATGCAGCATATATTTTGCCACCCATAGGGAGCCCATGCAAAGGCTTCTGCAGGACTGCCATTGCAGGCCATCCAGTTCTGAGGGCAGGGAACAAAGTACCTCTGTGTGAGGGCATCCCTGCACTAGCAGAGGTGCCCCACGACCTCCATGACCATTTATCCGGACTTTGTAAGTTCAGGGATGCCATTTTACATGTGTACTGGACATAGGCCACTACCTATGTCCAGCTACATAATGGTAACTCCGCAAATAGGCATGTTTGGTATGAAACATGTTGGAATCATACCCCAATGGTTTTGCAAGTATTGGTTGTATGATTTCATGCACTCTGGGGGCTCCTTAGAGGACCCCCAGAATTGCCATTGCAGCCTTCTGAGGTTCTCCAGGCAGCCCCAGCAGCTGCCACCTCACAGACAGGGTTCTGCCCTCCTGTTGCTTGAAAAGCGCAAGCCCAGGAAGGCAGAACAAAGGATTTCCTTTGGGAGAGGGGTGTTACACCCTCTCCCTTTGGAAATAGGTGTAACAGGCTTGGGAGGGGTAGCCTTCCCAAGCCAGTGGAAATGAATTGAAGGGCACATTTGGTGCCCTCCTTGCCTAAACCAGTCTACACTAGTTCAGGGACCCCCAGTCCCCGCTCTGGCGCAAAACTGGACAAAGGAAAGGGGAGTGACCACTCCCCTGTCCATCATCATCCCAGGGGTGGTGATCAGAGCTCCTCCAGAGTGTCCCTGGGTTTCTGCCATGTTGGATTCTAAGTTGGCAGGGAACTCTGGGAGCATCTGAGTGGCCAGTGCCAGCAGGTGACGTCAGAGCCCTCCCCTGATAAGTGCTTACCTGGTTAGGTGACCAGTCCCCCTTTCAGGGCTATTTAGGGTCACTCCTTTGGTTGGTTCTTCAGATTCAGATTGGAAGACTCCAGCAGGAATCCTCTACATCTTCCACTTCAACTTCTCACTGAAGAAACTGGACCCTCCAGGAACTCTACAAACTGCAACAAAGAAGCAAGATGCCTTCCGCAACATTGTATCTTCAGCTCCTGCCAAGAACTGCAACTCTTTCCTGGTCATGCATCCTATAAAGACAGCCCGTCTTCAGCCCGCACCAGAAGAGCGAAGGAATCTCCTTTGGGGTGAAGGAGTCACTTTTCTAACTGTTTTTACAGTTATTTCTGCATACTAGTGTATATCATTTGTATATTACTTATCTCCTAAAGGAGTATAGTCTCTATCGTATTTTTGGCATTTGTGTCACCAAAATAAAGTACCTTTATTTTTGTAATACTGAGTATTTTCATTCATGTGTGTGAGTACTGAGTGACTATAGTAGTATTGCATGAGCTTTGCATGTCTCCTAGATAAGCTTTGGCTGCTCAGCTACAGTTACCTCTAGGGAACCTGGCTTTTAGACGCTGTCTACATTTCACTAATAATGGATAACTGGACCTGGTATAAGGTGTACATACCATAGGTACCCACTGCAAACCAGGCTAGCCTCCTACATGCCAGCAACACCTCCACGACCTGAGCTGCAGTATGCTGCCTCTGGGAGCAATCATGCCACGCCCAACTGGTGATAGTGTCCCTGCCTTCTCACTAGAGGAGCTGGAGAGGCTGGTGACTGAGGTTTGACTTCTGTATGGACAGCTCTACGGCTCGCCAGAGCAGCAGGTATCTCATGTGCACACTTTTCTCTGTACTTTACCATCCTTTGTCTCCTCACAGCCTAGAATGTGCCCCTGTGTGCCAATCAGACTTCCTGTGTGCTTGAGGTTGCAGTTTGTGTGGCATCAATGGGATAGACAAAATGGAGGTGGCTGTCTTGAGGTTCCCTCCACAAATGGTCTCCTAGGGAATAAAGACATCATCCCATCAACACAGGTAGACCATGCATGAAACAACAGTTTACAAATGTTTTCCATCAGAAAAAGAGACACATGCTGACATATAAGAACAAGGAATGTTTGCAACAGTGATGGCACAAAAATCATGTCAATGGACGTTCCACACTTACCAAGGGAACATATTGATTTGTAGCTGGACCCAAAGTACAAAGTATGCTCTTTCAGATGTATGATGGCCATCCTCAAATTACAGACTGTAGTGAGGCACCAAGACCCACCAAGCACTGAAGACAAGCAGCCTTTGTGTAGCAGATGCCAAAATACTAATTTAACAAGACACATTGCTGAGGACGGTAATCCATCACTTCCGTACCTTTGGCCTGTAACACTGAAGAGTAGTGGTCTGTTGCATAGCATTTACACCCACTATAACAACAAAAAGTACATGATTTATCACTGTACTCAGCCATATGTTGTCCCTGGAAAGCATGTTGTTTATGGATTGTACACAATTGTGTCCTAGGTCTCTGGGCCAATAGGCAAGAACATCAGTATACAACACATGACTTGTCTACACAATCACTCATCTACTGCGTTACACATGGCTCATCCCTAATTGTCAGGGGGAGCTGTCAGAACCCAACACATTCACTCGGCAATGTGAAAGGAAGGAATATGCCCTGTACTCACCTCCTTGTAGCTGTTGTGGCCTCAAATACCAATCAACGTCTGGGTAGGCCACCGCCAGAATGTGTGCCATTAGGGGCGTCATGGTACGACATGCATCCTGACCACATCGGGAGGACATCCCCAGCTGGACCTCTGTGATCTTCCGGGCCCAGTGCCTTAGGTCCTCCCACCTCTTCTGGCAGTGGGTGCTCCGCCAGCAGGGTCCACACCTTTTTGGTGTTGGCTCTCCATAGTACTTTTTTGTAATGGATGTTGACCTGCATGGATGCAAAAGTCCTGGCACAAAACAAACAAGACTCAAGACAAACTGCAGCTACACAAACTTAATAGAATATACAAATCATGAATCAAAAAAGCTAAAACCAGGTACGACTCAGACAAAAGTCAAAATGCTAAATCTACAACTAAAGTATTTTATTCAATTCTCAATGAAACCTAAATGCATGGAAGGAAGTCATCCCACCACTCAAGATTTCACAAACAAACTGGCAATTCATTACACAACCAAGGCAGAAACATTGTACTCCTATTTAAAACATAAGAAAACCATCAGCACCAATCTGTTTCCTAAAATCCCTTCCAAGAGTAAACCAACCCAGCCTCTGCACTCCTTCAAACAAATACCACAGGGTGAATATATGGATTTGGTCAAAACAAGTAGGCATTCCGGCTACCCTTCTGACCCTTGTCCACCGCACATCTTCAAGAACATTCTTTTATCTACGTCTGCTGCCACAACTGTAAGAAGAAGCATCTATAACTTTTTAACTAAAGGGACCTTTCCTGAAGACCTGAAAAAGACATACATATGTCTGTTATTAAAGAAAACAAATCCAGACCTGCATGACTCCTACAACTACAAACCAGTTACAAATTGACCTTTCCTGAGCAAACTGATAGAAAGAGCAGCATTTGCCTAGATATCACAATTCATTGAAGGCAACTCCAAACTTTCAGACTACCAAACTGGAATCTGCCCAAGAAGAGGTACTAAATCGGCACTCATAGCAATCTGGGATGATCTTAAAAACACAGCCTACCACAATGGAGTTGCTGCACTACTTCTCTTGGTCCTCTCAGCTGCCGTTGATACTGTTGTCCATGACACCCTAATTCAAAGACTTCACAAAGCCTACATAGAGGGGACTTCTCTTGAATGGATTACATCCTACCTTCAAAACAGAATTAATATTATCTATTCCAGCCCCTTCTCGTCCAAACCCTACCTCGCAAAAGCAGCGGTCCCTCAATGATCAATCATCTCACCTATGCTTTTCACCTATGCTTTTCAACATCTACATGATGACATTACCATAATTGATCAATATTCTTCAACTCATATGCTACAACTATGCTGATGACACACAAATACTACTTAATTTGGAATGCCCCAAAGACATTGAAAACTCACAAATCTTCACTTGCTTCAGAGCTGTTGATCAGTGGATGAATCAAACTGAATGCTTCCAAAACGGAAATACTCACATGTGGTGACTGGAAAAATTATGACCCACTGTGTGCCTGGCCTGACTATCTGGGACCACTGCCTCAAGTATCCAAGAAGTTAAAAACCTTGGTATTACCATGGAATCCAAGTTAACAATGAATGCCCAAGTGGACAAATCAGCACGATCAAGCTTCATCACCTTGAACACTATGCAACGCATCTTCCCCACCTCGGATTTCCACACAAGGTGAAGGCTACTATCTCTTTTGTACTATCAACACTGGATTATGCCAATGTCCTCTACCATGGATCATCTCTATCTATTATGAAAAAACAACAACTTATTCAGAACTCAGCTGCCAGGCTTCAATTACATGTAAAGCCACAAGCCCACATCTCCCCTGCCTTGAGAGCACTACACTGGTTCTGGTTGCCAGAAGATCCACTTTCAAGCTGCTTTGTATCACCTACAAAGTTATACATGGAAAAGGACCGCTTTTCATCAGAAACAGCATAACCAAATATATTCAACAAAGAAACCTCCACTCAGGATTGGTACCCCACCTTAAAACACCACCATACAAAAAAACAACAACAGGTGGTACATCCTTCTCTAGTGAAGCAGACAAACTATGGAATTCATTACCCCAAAATATATGATCCATGGATAACTATCTTGTCTTCAGAAGACTACTCAAGAGTTGTCGCTTTCCTTCCTAACCACCATATCCAAATAGCAATGAACTACATATGCCTGTATTGATAAATATGAATAATCTGATTATGTGTATATTCTAGATATGTATAATTCTTTAAGAAATATGTATAATATATTTACACATACTCATTTAGCCTGCTCAACAAATGTATATTTACTCACAATTAAATATATATATTTGTGTATGAGTGTGTGTGCATGTGTGTATATGTATATGTGTGTATGTACATATATAGCGGTATATTATTTGATGTTTAACATGCTCATAGGTCTTTGCATAGCTCCTAGATAAGTTATTATATTAGATACTTATGAATCCCTGCTTCTTTTTTAGATCACAATGAGCAAATGTTATCTTAACTATTTAACAGCAAGCATTTCGCTATTGAAAAATTGAGAAAGATAAACGAATGTTAGAAAAGAACACTTATTAATTAACATCAAACATTACAAATCTTGAAAGTCTGTTTTTACGATACAACTTTACTTTTCATATGATTAAACCCATTATAATATTCCTTGCACATATATTCACTTACTATGTATTTATATATCTATTTATTACTCTAGTCCTACTGTACTAGAGAAAAATTAGATTAAATAAATACATAAAAAAAATATAATATAAATAAAAAAATAAAATAAAATGTACTCTCTCATCAGCTTTACTCTGTCTCCTCATCACCTTGTGTCTCTATCAATCTATCCTCCATCCCCATTCTGACTCATCCAAACACATTCTATGACTTTGATCTTCACAATAACCCTGCGTTAGCTATTCCCTCCTCTACTGCTTCTTGCTCACCCCACACCTCAGTTTACTACTATGATCTCCCAAACAACTCTATTAAATTCTCCCTCATTTATTTCAATTTTGACTCATTCAAAATCCCTTCTGCTACTATGATCTCCCTAACACCTTTTCACAGACTTCTCCATCTCTCCTTTACTCATCCCATGCCTCATCCTATTACTATAAACTCCCAATTAACACTTCTGGGTTCTTCCCTTGTCTATCCCTCCATTACTCTAGTCAATCCAGCTAACAAACTCACATATCCTCCTCCCAACTTAACTCATACTAATACTAATACTGCACTCATATTTCTCTATACTAATCCACCACTAATTCCTATTGGGTTCTGTGGTAGAGGCTACTCGCCAAAAAGCACTTTGATGCTCATTATGAATACAATTACAATATGTGCATAGCAACCTTTGTGTGGAATAAGATATTTTCAATGGGGCTACATTTCATGTTGTACCACATACAGAAGTGTGTCACCATTGTTTATTGGCTGACACATACCCTCATGTGTCATAGCATGTCATTTGGCATGTACAACTGCAGTAGCAATGAGGGACATGACAGATAGGCCTAGAGCTTTTAGCCACAATGTGCATTTCTATGCCATTGATGTAGAATCATTAAGCAAAGTGGTTACCACTTGTGAAATAGGTAAGGTTTGTAACCTGACTTGGCATACATCTTGGATTGACTTGCAGTTATGTTACAATCACACGTGTTTTGGTACAAGTACTCATCCCCAGACACCTGGGTCTGTATGAGCATAATGGAGACAATGATTGGGCAACATGTTGAGGGCCTTCAAAAAGTACTTGCAACTCTCTGTACATCTCCAACATCCCTGGACTAATGACTTCTATTGATGCACTCAGAGTATGTAATTGTAAGGGGTACCAGACATTAGTGGTGACTTCCCTGGGGCTTGCTGATTCATTGTGTTGTGGGGTTTAAAGACCTAGGGGGTCATTCTGAGCCCCGCGGGCGGCAGAAGCCGCCCGCCTGGCGGGAACCGCCAGAAGACCGTACCGCGGTCAAAAGACCGCGGCGGTCATTCTGACTTTCCCGCTGGGCTGGCGGGCGACCGCCAAAAGGCCGCCCGCCCGCCCAGCGGGAAAGCCCCAGCAACGAGGAAGCCGGCTCCGAATGGAGCCGGCGGAGTTGCTGGTGTGCGACGGGTGCAGTTCAAGCAGACACTGAAAATCTTAATGGGGCCCTGTTAGGGGGACCCACGACACCCGTTCCCGCCATCCTGTTTCTGGCGGTGAAAACCGCCAGAAACAGGATGGCGGGAAGGGGGTCGGAATCCCCATGGCGCCGCCGTGGAGGATTCCCTGGGGCAGCGGGAAACCGTCAGAATGGCCCCAGAAGCACCGCCAGCCTGTTGGCGGTGCTTCCGCGGTCGTTGGCCCCGCCAGGGTCAGAATGACCCCCCTATTTCTGTGACATATTGCATATGATGTCTACAATGTCCATTTCCATGCCAGATGTATGGTCTATCTGAGCAACATTAGTACTACTTCCATGACTCCATTGGGACAAAAATCATTTGTTTAAGTGTGCATTGTGGAACTGCTTGCAGTGTCACATGAGTATTTCTATGTCATCTTCTTCAGGCTATTGTCAGCAACATGGTCAAATTTTAGAGCATCTTTACTTATTGTTGGATCATTATGTAAGGGACAAGTAGATGTCTGCATGACCTTGTGTGGGATATGTGGGAATTGACTTGGCATTGGCCTATGTATGGATGTATTGTAAGTATGTATTGTATGACAACAGGAAAATGAGTTATGCTCCATGGGGCAAAGCTTTCAAGGTGATGAGGACTCCTACTAGTTCAATGGTTACTGTGATTGCACAACTTGCGCCATGCAATTTTAGTTGTCTGAGATCCTGACTTTTCTGTGGGCAACTGTTGACAGTTCTGGTGGCATGCATACATATGGTATGACACATGTATGGGTCGCTTAGGTGGAGTTTGTTGCTGGGAGCAAATTGACATCATGGTAATGTTTGCTAATCAGAACTGTTGTTCAAGTGTGATCACGGACATGTGATGACCCTATTTCTCTTGTGTTTGCAGCATCAGCCCAGGAAATAAAGTAGACCGGACACAGCCAAGTGGGGATGCATCAAGCTACAGGACCTCGGGTCAAGACAGCACTGACAGAGGGACCCAGTGGCCCGGAGGGTGAGGGGAGTGCCATGGGGGAGACCATAACATCATCTTCATTATCAGATTCTTCTTCAAGTGGACACTACCTAGTGCTGGTGGACCCATGAGTGTGTACCCCTGTACCATCTTTGTCCATCACCCCCATTCTATCCTCAACCTCCCTGTTGCTCCACACCCCAATAGGATGGGCATCTCCTTTGCTGCAAGCACCTCTGCCCCAGCCCTATTACACCTGCTGCCCTCAGTGAGGAGGCTATTGACCTCCCAAGGGGTATTTCTGTGGGTCAGACAGCCATTGTGAATGTCATCCAGAGATTAGCAAATCAACTGCAGAAGGCTAATTCATTCCTGGAAGACATTTATGGTGTAATGTCTGGCCTGCAGAGATCTTTTAGACTCTGGCTTTCACACTGATGGCAGCCAGTCACCCCCCACCTTCTGTCCCCCCTCCACCTCCCTCTTCTCCTACCTAACTCAAGCACGTATACAATCCGCATGCACCCACCTCAACACACAAGAGCAGCACACATAGACAGAAGCACCAAAAATACACTGGCATAAAAGCAAACAGACTCCTACACGCACCACATCAGTCACCACTTCCCCAGACACACCCACCACCCCTGTAACACACACATATCAAGCATACCCACAGGTACCACCACAACAGTCAGTGACACACCCACCACACCCAGCATATCTTCAGACACCACTCCAAAAGACAAACCGACATCCACCACAACCACCATACCTGCAGACACCACCCAAACAGACACACAGGCACCCACCACATCCAGCATACCCGCAGACACCACCCCAAATGACACACACAAACACACATCCCCCACTCCATCATCCAGCACCTCCAAATCCCAGCCCTCCAAGACACACAAACACTCACCCACGCAACAGACACCACCCAAATACAAGCATAACTCCCTCACACACACCCACGACATCCACACCGACACAGCAGACAGCCGCTCGCTCAACCACCAAATCCCAACTCCCTTCTGCTGATCATCCCCGTGTTCCTAAGAATGTTTTTTTGCTTGTGCTTGACCTTTCCTCTGTTCTCTCCATCCCCGTCCGAAACGCAAGAGGCCCCCACCCACCTGCCAACCAATCCCTTCCACCTTCAAGTCCTCCGCTGTAAAACCTGCCCACCCGCAGGCACCCATAGCCCTCCCCAAGAAGAAGCCCACCCCCTTAAGAAGCAGTCCACCCCTCTCAAACCCAAACCCACCCATCAAGTAACAGCACAGTGATACGCCTTTGCATTTCAAAATGGGCTGGCCGTTGGCCTTGAACTTTTCAAATTTCAATATTATTAAACCTATCCTGTTATTTTTTTGGGTACACATTTGTCCTGCAATTCCTTTTTTAACTTGATGTTGTTCCTTAGTAACTTGTGTTGTTTGCTTACAGTTGTGTGTGTTTCAGCCTGCTTGCTGATCTATTTGCTGTTGTTTGCAGTATCAGTTCAAAGCGTGCACTATACAAAAGCTATATGTTGCATGAAAACAAATTACAGTAACACAGCAGGTGGGAAAAATACATTTAGAGAATGCAAGTTGGAGTGAAATGTGAAATGTGGACAGGGACTACATCTCTAACTTTAATTCCAATAAAGGATGTGGTCACAGTTGAGGAATTTGCTTTTGCCTGTAGAGTTAAGGATACGAAAACAAGGCTCCATAGGGACCCATTTCAAAGTTACCCTTCTAGCAGCACTCAGACACTGAAAAAGAAATCTGATGCAGTACAACGTCTTCCTTAATTTCACTCCTACGCTATTTGAATAATTGTATATGTTCCTTCCTAGCCCTGTATTGCTCTCAGACTGTAAGGCTGGCCTGGGCATCAATGACCTGCTCCCATCAGGCCCCGGTGCACATTCGGGCAGGTGGCCCATTTTCATGTACCAGGTAAACATTGAATTGTCGGCATTTAATAACAGCATCGAATTGACTCAAGCTTGAATATATGGGCATTTCTGACACCAGGATATTCAAACACTTGGGAATGGGGTTAAACTTTACTCTGCAACACAGGCTTTTTGAATTAATTCGATTTTATGGGGTTATCTCCCACAGCATACCTGCATGCACATTATCAGTGCTTCACCAACATCCATGGCTGGGTGCAGGGACAATCCTGTGGATTCAGGATGGGATACACGAAAGTCAATGTCACCACCATACTCTGGCTATAAAAGTGGAATTGAAATTCTATGTCAGGACTGTAAACTCCGATTATGCCTCTCTTTTTTTTACTTTTCTTTTTTACAGCAGCCGATAAAAACATATTGACTACGTATTCCAATATGTTTTTTGGCCAAACCACCAATCATGTCTGAGCCAAACCTTTAAATACTTAAGATAACTTTACAACTTCCTCTTTCTTTGCTGCTCACACAATTGAGATAAGTACTGATCCCTTGCTCTCTATTACTTTCAATGTATGCAAGTAATTTATGTTTATTGTGCTGATTAAGTCATTGGCTAGATCTGTGCTTAACATTGTTGTACATTATTTAGAGTATTGAGGGCAGTGTTGTTACATACCACTCTTCTTCTTAATCAGGTCTCTTTCCTCACGTGGTCTACTCAGATGCGTCCGCTTTCGGCTCTCCTGGCTGAGGCAGGAATAATAACTCTGCTCATTCCATTTACCTTCCCTCTTCTACCCTCTTCAAGTCGGACTGGCCAATTTGGCCGCATTGGCACCTTCCCTCAATTTGGGAGCAGTGGCACTACACATGTAGACCAATTGGGCTATCTGAAGGAGGACTTGGGCTTCACATTAGTCCTTTATCTCTGTTTACCCCCAGAATCAGTTTTGTTCAGCAATGCATGCTTGTCAAATCCTCTTGAGTGCAAAGAGGATGCCTCGCCACAGGCTGCAATAATTAATAATTAATAAATAATTTCAAGCTCCCATGTGACACCCTTTGCCCCAGTGTAGGTGCAGGTTTCACTCACAGGAATATCCTGAGGAGCATACAATGTTGAACTGCTGGTACCGTGGGCAGAGTGATACCTCCCTCTTTCTTGCACCATGGGACTGCTACCCTCTGATTACCAAGTGTTTTCTTAGCCCTTATCTCCTCCATTAACCCCTTCGCTGCCAGTCCTAGGTGCCAGGCCTTTTTATGGCTATTTGGGGCAGGGCGCGCTTAGGCCCTTATAACTTTTTGTCCACATAAGCTACCCACACCAAATTTGCGTCCTTTTTTTCCCAACATCCTAGGGATTCTAGAGGTACCCAGATTTTGAGGGTTCCCCTGAAGGAGGCCAAGAAAATAGCCAAAATACAGTGAAAATTGTTTTTTTTTCAAAAAATAAGAACACAAGGCTGCAGAAGAAGGCTTGTGGTTTTTTTCCCTGAAATTGGCATCAACAAAGGGTTTGCAGTGCTAAAATCACCAGCTTCCCAGCTTTCTGGAACAGGCAGACTTGAATCAGAAGACCCAATTTTTCAACACAATTTTGGCATTTTACTGGGACATACCCCATTTTTATTATTTTTTGTGCTTTCAGCCTCCTTCCAGACAGTGACAGAAATGAGTGTGAAACCAATGCTGGATCCAGGAAACCTAAACATTTCTGAAAAGTTAACAAAATTCTGAACTCAGCAATGGATAATTTGTGTAGATCCTACAAGGGTTTCCTACAGAAAATAACAACTAAAATAAAAAAATATTGAAATTGAGGTGAAAAAACAGCAATTTGTCTCTACGTTTTACTCTGTAACTTTTTTCTGCAATGTCAGATTTTTGAAAGCAATATACATTTACGTCTGCTGGACTCCTCTGGTTGCGGGAATATATAGGGCTTGTACGTTCATCAAGAACCGTAGGTACCCAGAGCCAATAAATGAGCTGCACCTTGCAGTGGGTTTTCATTCTACACCGGGTATACAGCAATTCATTTGCTGAAATATAAAGAGTGAAAATTAGGTATCAAGAAAACCTTTGTATTTCCAAAATGGGCACAAAAGAAGGTGTTGAGGAGCAGTGGTTATTTGCACATCTCTGAATTCTGAGGTGCCCATACAAGCATGTGAATTACAGGGCATTTCTCAAATAGACGTCTTTTTTACACACTGTCTTATAATTGGAAGGAAAAAATGTAGAGAAAGACAAGGGGCAATAACACTTGTTTTGCTATTCTATGTTCCCCCAAGTCTCCCGATAAAAATGGTACCTCACTTGTGTGGGTAGGCCTAGCGCCCACGACAGAAAATGCCCCAAAACACAAGGTGGACCCATTTTCCCAAAGAAAACAGAGGTGTTTTTTGCAAAGTGCTTGGCTGTGGATTTTAGCCTCTAGCTCAGCCGGCACCTAGCTCACTTGTGTGGGTAGGCCTAGTGCCCGCGACAGGAAATGCCCCATAACACAAAGTGGACACATCACATTTTCTCAGAGAAAACAGAGGTGTTTTTTGCAAAGTGCCTACCTGTGGATTTTGGCCTCTAGCTCAGCCGGCACCTAGGGATACTTACCAAACCTGTGCATTTTTGAAAACTAGAGACCTAGGGGAATCCAAGACGGGGTGACTTGTGGGGCTCTCACCAGGTTCTGTTACCCAGAATCCTCTGCAAACCTCACAATTTGGCTAAAAAAACACTTTTTCCTCACATTTCGGTGACAGAAAGTTCTGGAATCTGAGAGGAGCCACAAATTTCCTTGCACCCAGCCTTCCCCCAAGTCTCCCAATAAAAATGATACCTCACTTGTGTGGGTGGGCCAGGTGCCTGCAACAGAAAAAGGCCAAAAACTTGTAGAGATAGAGGGGGTAGCACAGCACGTTGATAAGGACATATCCTTCTTTTATACATCTTTAGGGTGACTCTGCTTTGGGGACCCACACAAGTGAGGTGTCAGTTTTCTTGGGAGACTGAGAGGAATGCTGGGGAGTAGGGATTTTGTGCTGGAGTGGTGATCCTACTAAGAAAAGTCAGGAAAATATGCTTTTTGAAGCAAATTTTGAGGTTTGCAGAGGAGTCTGGGTAAGAAAATGTTGGGGGATCCTCGCAAGCCACACCTCCCTGGACCCCTTGGGGTGTCTAGTTTTAAAAAGTGTCTGGGTTTGGTAGGTTTCCCTAGATGAAGGCTGCACCCACGACCAAAAACATAGGTGCTCCCTCCCCCCCAAACACAGGTAGTTTTGCAATATATCATTTTGATGTGTCCACGTATGTACGTGATGTGCCAAACACTAAAATTGTGAGAAGAAATGCACTTAGGTTATGTGAAAAAGACCCCTCACCCACCAACCAAGTTGATGGCATGCTTCATCATCGGGATCCCACCTGAGACACCTAGCGTGTCACAAGTGTGCTGCGGCACCTGATTATAGCAGAGCAGGTTTTGTCATTGGTACCATACATACTGGATGGATTTGGCACGAGGGTGAGTGATGGTTCAGTAGATAACATTTTATTAACAAGAGATTTCACAAAAGTGAAATGCACTGTTAATAACTGAAAGGCCAAAAAACTGAACCAATGACTCACAGCTCGTGAGCTGTAAAGCCGCGTCAAGGCACCAACCGTTTTACAGTCCATTCACACACCTTTCATACATGACATGCACAAGACCATTCACGCTGCCAGCCACGGGCCTAGCACATTATAACACTCGCATCGACAGACAGCGCCACTCATGGGCCCATCACTTACTTACGCCCACATACCTGATACAGCAGTCACACTAGCTGATGGGAGTGTGTGGACTGACGTTTGGCTGGCACCACCAGCCAAGTGCCACCCCACGCACACTGCCAACCAAGCGCCACCCCAAGCACACCACCAGCCAAGCGCCATCCCACGCACACTGCCAACCAAGCGCCACACCAAGCACACTGCCAGCCAAGTGCCACCCCACGCACACCGCCAGCCAAGTGCCTCCCCACTCACATCGCCAGCCAAGCGCCACCCCACGCACACTGCCAGCCAAGCACCACCCCACACACACCGCCAGCCAAGCGCCACCCCACGCACACTGCCATCACTTTTTTGTTTGTTTATAAACAGCAAAGAAAGCACTAACTAATTATAAAATAAGTACAAAACTACAAACACAAAAGCTCTAACTAAACACATGACAGTAATGCCAACCGTGAAACTGAACGTATGAAAATATAAAATAGGCAGTTTTCACTCACGGTATTTCCCAAACATTTTTCTTTGTGTGGTAATTTCTGAAACATTCGGTCACACACAGCCCAGGCTTCGAAGGGCAATCGGGGCAGTACATCCAGCTCTCCCTCCGGATACCTCTTCAGACACATACTCTACATTTATTAGTGGGTAAGTCTTTTTTCGGAGTGGGAGGAATGTGATCTGGAAAGTGGCTATCTTTCAATCTAGCCACATCCTCCACCACTGCTACTCTAGGAACTCTTGCCTATTCCACCACAATAAGGCTCTCTATCACTGACTTCTGAAATGTAACAAATTTCATCCTTGACTCAGGTGAACAATCCTTGAACACAATAAAACCATTAAAAGTTGCCAAATGAAATAAATGTAGGGCTAACTTTTTATACCACACGTAAGCTTTACGAAGAGCAGTGTAAGGTTCCAACCTCTGATCTACTCTATAAACACCACCCATGTGCCTATTGTAGTCCACAATGCACACAGGTTTGCACACTTTGGAACAGTTACAGGGTAAGTGCTCTCATCATGGATGGTAGATAGCATGTACACATCCCTCCTGTCTGAAAATTTCAGAGCTAGCAGCTCATTATTCCGCAAGGCACCTCACTGTCCCCTCTCAAGTTTTTTACAGACAAGCTCCCTTCGATAGTCTTCCCGTTAAAACGGATTGTGCCACAAGCAACAGTGTCCACTCGAAACAACTCCTTATACAACTGCACTCCAGTGTAGAAATTATATACGTACAAGTGGTGACCTTTGTTAAACAGTCATCTACCAACTTCCCACACACTTTTTTCCGCTAACTCCAAAAGTGGCCGGACAACCAGGAGTGTCAATACTGGAATCCCTACCAGTGTAGACCCAGAAATTATAAACGTATCCTGTACTGCTTTCTGACAGCATATACAATTTAATCCCATACCGTGCCCTCTTACTAGGAATGTACTGCTTAAAAACTAAATGCCCCTTGAAAAGGACCAAAGACTCGTCCACACTTATCTCTTCGCCTGGAACATAGACCTCTGAAAACCGATCTACAAAATGATCAAGAAGAGGCCTAATCTTAAAAAGACGGTCACAATCAGGGTGATCTTGTGGCAAGTCTAAAGCATTGTCTACAGAATGCAGCATACGAAGAAGAAGCAAATAGCGATTACGTGTCATAGTTGCAGGAAATATAGCCGTTGCCATCAAGGGACCAGTAGACCAATAAGAAGCCAGTGACGGCTTCCTTATCAAACCCATCAAAAAAGTCAAACCTAAAAACTTTTTCATCTCTTCCAGACATGTGGGAACCCACTGAGTAGCTCTAGACTGAGGCCTAAGTCTCGCAGCGTTGTCCCTCAAATATTGCTCCGCATACAGATTAGTCTGCTCCACAATCTCTTCCAAAAATACATCGGCCATAAACAAGTGAAAGAAATTGACAGGCAAAAAGTTTTAAGTATTGACTCTACACCCTGGGAGACCATTAAATGCAGATACCTGTGGCTGCTCCATGTTTGGGGCAATCCTGATGTCAGGTCTTCTAATGGGAAACCCTTCAGCCCCAGGCTGCTGCACTCTTGGCACATCAATGTCCTCCCCTAAAACAGGCCCTTCATCTGCACTGAGAGTGGCTTCCTCGTCAGAAGAATCCTCTCGGACAGAAAACTCACTACCTGAATCTCTCACTTCCTCCTCTGCCTCAGATGCAGAGTCAGGCTCGTAATCATGGTCTGAAGACAAGTCAAAAAGCATGCCAACAATCTGCTGAGCGGTCACTCTGCAGCTAGCCATGATCCTCACTAGCCACAAATGGATTGCCAACAACAACCAGCACTAAAATAAGTAAAAAACAAAATGTAGCTTTATCACAAAGAGTTATGTACTAAAAAAACTATACCACTCACTTGCCTGAAAAAGCTACTCACCAGCAACTACCCTGCACAGACACAGCAATCACCAATGATATCCCACTAAAAAGAAAAAAAGAAAAAAGCAACTTACACATTTGACAACACAAATATCATTGTGCTCAAATCTAAGGACAATTTCACTCACAATACTGCATTTAGTACACCATCTACAAACATGTCATTCATGCATGTCAACATTACTTCTTTGGAGTAAATTGCTTTCACTTACCTAAAACATGCAACTATGCAAACCGCAGGACAACTACTGCCAAAACCGCAGGGATCCACAGCACAGGTAGCAAAAGCTTCGAACTAGAACAAAAAGAAGAAATAAACTGTTTTAATCATAAATACAAATACTTTGCCAGTTGACAAACACCCCGCCACCAAGAACTTAGAAATTGTCCCTGGTGCGTAAGTGGCTTCTGCCCTTTTGGGGGCAGATGAGCCTGAAAAAAATAGGCTGATCTGCCCCCATGGGGGGCAGAAATGGCCAACACCTCTGTACCCTGTTTGGGGGGGGCGACCCTTGCCAAAGGGGGGCAAAAGGGGGCACCCTGTTGTAGTTTAGCAGCGATTAGATTAAGCATTAGCAGAAGACATCTTGTATTTAGTAACTATTGTGAACATTTCGCGGGATCCATTTTGTATTCATGGCAGCCATTTTCTCTGCCACATGCTGCCATGTGCTCACCATGTGCTCTGTCCTACCTTTCTGTTACCTACTCTTGAAAATCTGCCTAGTGACAAGTTATATTTAGCATCTCCCACTTTCGCACATGCCCAGTAAGGTCTGCAGCTGTTAGTCCTTGAAAACTGTTAGCTCCTCCTACCTGTCGACTGTGCATTTCCACATGACCTTACATGTATGCAAGTCTTGCTTCTATAATTGTACCACCTCCTTTTAGCCCCTGCGTGGGTAAAAAAGGACCATGCTCTCTCAGTTCAGTGTGCTACTTCAAACATTACCGAAGGGTGCTGTTTGAACTGTAGTACCACCTCATGAGGTTAATAAACTTTGTCTTTTATTTCAGTTTCTGTGCCAACTTCTTCCTACATGGTCTGAGGACTTTGTGCAGAGAAAGGTGAACCCCTTGCAGTAGTAGGCCTTGCTGAGGCTTACTTCAACAACCTCAGCACAAAAAAAATAAGGGGAGCAACAAAAAAAAAGAAACATTCCCTCATGGGTTGGTGGCTTCTGCCCCCTTGGGAACCAGAGCATGCTCCGCGGACCACTAGGCGAGTTACACCCACTGGTAGAGTCAGATCAGTGGTTTTTGATGGCATGGAGGCTTTCAGCCAACAGTGGTGTTTTGCAGGGATTTTGGATGAGGTTTCAAACTTCATTAGTCAAGCATGAGCCCCCTCTAATAGGAAGCAATATGCTTCAGCCTGGAGATGCTGGGTGGGTTTATGCTTGGAACAGCACATGGATCCCATGGAAGCAGTCATTGTAGACATTCAACATTTTCTGTTGCTTAAAGCATCAGAAGGACTATCTTACAGGTCAGTAAATAATTTCAGTTCTGCCACTTCAGCTGGTCATGTGCAGATAGGTAATGTTTCTGTCGGGATGCATCCAGTGATGTGTAAATTGCTTAAAGTTATCAGGGTTACCAATCCGCCGGAACCTAAATATACCTTTTCATGGATTGTGAATATGGAATTAAGGGGGTCATTCCAACCTTGGCGGGCGGCTACCGCCACCCGCCAGGCAGAAACCGCCATTTGGGCGCCATGCGGCCACAATTCCGCGGCCCCCATTCTGACATTCCCGCTGGGCCGGCGGGTACTAACCAAGTTAGCGCCCGCCGGCCCAGCGGGAATGAGACCCGCAACACAGGAGCCGGCTCCGAATGGAGCCGGCGGTGTTGCGGCCGTGCGACGGGTGCAGTTGCACCCGTCGCGCTTTTCACTGTCTGCTAGGCAGACAGTGAAAAGCTGGCCGGGGCCCTGTTAGGGGGTCCCTGCACTGCCCATGCCAGTGGCATGGGCAGTGCAGGGGCCCCCAGGGGCCCCAGGACACCCCTTACCATCAGCCTCTTCCTGGCGGTGAAAACCGCCAGAAACAGGCTGGCGGTAAGGGGGTCAGAATCCCCAGGGCAGCGCTGCTTGCAGTGCTGCCCTGGCGGATTCTCCCACCCGGGACAAAAACGGCAGAAAACCGCTGGCCCCGGCGGGGCCACCGCGGCTTTACCGCTGCGGTCAGAATGGGATTTGAAGCACCGCCAGCCTGTTGGCGGTGCTTCCGTCATTCTTGCCCTGGCGGTCCAAGACCGCCAGGTTCAGAATGACCCCCTAAGTCTTTTTGAAAAATAGCCTCAGAATAACCTATTGACAAGGAAGCAATTATCTGCCAATTTGGCTATGTTGTTTTGTCTGGTCTCCTGTAGAAGAACGGTGGATTTGTTATTAAATACTTGAAAGCTTATGAATGTAGGTCTCACTTCAAACTGATCGGAATGGACAGTTATTGACTGTTTTGCAAAAACCTTTCAGTCCAGTTTCTTCAACCACCATAGCTAGGTGTGTTAGAGATGTCATGAGGAAAGCTGTTATTGATACTCAAGTGTTTTTGGGCACACTAAGAGAGGGGTGATATGGCTCTGTGTCCTTCAAAGAGTTGAAAATTCTTGGCACATAAGCTAGTAAATTTTTCATTCATACATGCAGAGCCTATGATGGCTGCAGCAGGCTCATATTCACTTGCACTGAATTGAAGGTCCCCTGACATCTACCATGCCCGTGTGGGTGCATGTGTACAAGTAAGTGCAGGATGCAAATGCCTTCTATGGTGCAGTTGTATTAATGCTTTCACGATCCCATCCAACAATTTGTTTTTTCAAAGATGGTAACGTAAAGCAAATCAATTTAATCATGCAAGTAAATTCACCAGTGTCCTGACAAAGGGAATTCAGAGCCAGGGGTTGCAAGCAAGGCATCATGGGTCGCAAAGGCTTGCCTAGAGGTTGCAATTGAGACCTCTGGTGACCCCTAATTGACACCCATGATCTTCTTCTACTCTCTACATCTGGTTGTAGACACTTTCTTTCAGGAATTGCAATTTCATTTCCAAAACATTTTGCCTTTTCTTTACTTTCTACTTTAAACTTTTATGCTATCAACGTTAAGCACTCATTTTTCAAATACAGTCAGAAATATCAATATTTCAAGAAAGACACCACAGAACTCAGCTTCCTTTTTTTATATTTTCTGGCATGTAAAGGGAAGCTTACATGATCACATAGAACTATGCAAGCGCAGCCTGGCTTTCAGCCTTATAATGGCACACAAATGGCCCTGGCCTCTGTCTTCGAATGAGCTCCGAATAGCAGCTGGCAAAGGCAACTTTGTTGGTCAGGGTTGCATTAAATCTTTTGGCCACCTTTGACACTGTCAATCATAAGAACCTGAAAAGAAAAAAAGGTCAGAGAGGTGGTGCTGGAAAAGTGCCACTCATATTTAAGTAACAGGCGCCTCGCTATTCCTCTACCCCTTTTTTGCTCTAAAATTTGGCCATCAGTCAAGGAGTACTACAGGGCTCCTCTTCCCTTTCTTACTCTTTTTAACATTTATCCCAAACCATTGGCACAATTGATTTATAAACATGGTGTCCTGTTTATGAATTATACTGATGGCACTCATCTTATCTCAGTTTATCAATATGCTTCAGCTTCTTTCAAAATATTTCATGCTTGCATAAGGGACATGTCCAGTTGGCTTACTCAGAATACGCTTAAGTTCAATTGAGATAAGACTGATGTCCTCTACTACTCTAGAGGAAAGGTATCATGGTCCCTGCTGGCCAGTCCATGGCCATGAACAGGCGATGCTTATCCTACCCCTTTGAATACCCTACTTCATCTCTGGTAAGAAATCTTGGATTCTGATTTGACACAGGCATCTCAGGTCAACAAATTCTATTCCACATGTTTTGCACTTCTGAAAATGCTTCAGAAGATCCTACTGTTACTCCCAATAAACATGTAGCCTCCGTTACTTCAGAAGAAGTTCTAAGTGTTTCTAAAAAAGAATGGGCTATGGAAACTCGTTGTTTTAAGGATCCTCTGATTTTTGCTCAAACAGGTTTAATATATCTAGACTCTTGCAGCTTGGTTGGCTGTAGCTCTGCCACTGAATCTTGAAAAATTAGTCTTTGGCTCCTAGTGCCTGAAAGGATTGTTTTTAAATGGCTGTACCTGGTGCACAAGGCTAGTCATGGGATGGGTCCTCTCTACATTCGTAGGAAATTTCTTCTGTATCATCTCTGACGTAGATTGCTTTTCTCAGATGCTAATGTTCTGGTGGTGCAAAAATTAATTTGCTCCGAAAATGGAGATAGACCTTTTTTGGTCCAGCCATCTCGTTATAGAATAATCTCACCCTACCCTCCATTCCATCTCTCAATAGCTTTTATTTCACTTAAAACCTGGCTCTGCACTCGCTAAGCCAAATGCAGGACGGTATCATTTGACCACAATACTTATCAGTGCCAGGACACATTCCTAAGTAGTAGTCACACTTTTTAAACAGAAAAAATAAGTAAATAAAATAAATATATAAATCCTTGCAAACACTGACTGTTGGGATATATTAATGTTGTGCAACCAAAATCTAAAGGGACCTCATTTTCTTTTGTGAATGTTAACAAAAAATAGTTTTTATTCTTATTAAATATTACTTACACTTTAATATTTAATATTTTGTTTAAACTCATCCCATTTTCTTTTAGTGAAAAAGGTTGCATTAACAAATGTTTTATTTAAAAGCAATCACAGACATGATGACCTCATGCTGACCTCACCAGGGACCATGCCTGTGATGGCTGCGATTAGTGGGTCACAATTTGCAGCCTCCCTCTGTTACACTCATGCGATCCTCTGTGAATAAGGTTTTGGAAACCAATCTATTAGTATATAGATCAGCTCATAAAAACAGAACTGATTTGTTAAACATCAGTGCTCTATTTGCAACCACTTTTACTGGCACAGTTTATTGTGCACATGGCTTTAAGCTTTCTCTTAGGAAGCTTAGGTATGAATACTACTATGAAAGAATATTAAAGAAATGTTTCCTTAAAAACCCTTTGGTATAGATTACTGTCCTTGTTCCTAAAGTGTGTGGGGTAAACCCTTAAATTAGTATACCCTAGTCTCCTATCTACTGCACCTCATAGACTAATATTGAATACAAGCTGTCAATTGTTTTTAATAAATAGTTTTCTTCGCAAGTAACACGGTTGAAAACTTAAAGTGGCATACCCCTCAACAGTATTGTTTGGGTTTTGTGTTGCATATGTATTATATGTCTTTCTATGAGGAAATTCTGAGACAAGCTACCAATGGTAGATTACAAATATCTCATAGAAACTAGGTTGCATTTTAGATGATACATTTCTAGGACATCATGGGAGGTGAGTTGAAGCTTATATCAGGGCTAAAGTCTCAATACCCCTTTGCTTAAAAATCCAACTTCCAAATTCTTGAGAGTTGTGTTAAAAAGCCAAATGCATGCCCAGTGAAGTTTTTAATTTACTTTTAATTCTCAAACTTCCCACAGATAACATTTGTAGACTTGGATATGTAGAATGGAAAGTAAATGTTGGCAATGACTGGAAAATAATAATTATTTTGATTCAACAGTTTCATGGTCCTTTTGAAACTCTGATTTAATGAAAAATGCGCTGTGTAGGGTTTGTGTTGAATTTAGCAGCCACAAGTGAATATTGCATCATATTTCCAGCTGCAATGCAGGTGATGAGTCGATTTCCCAGCCGCAATGCAGGTGGTGCATCGATTTCAGCCGCAAAGTGGGTGGGGCACCATTTTCACAGCTGCATTGCTGGTGTTGTGACAAAACTTTCCCTGGACAGCTTCCTGTGTGTGGATTTCAGTCCTTCTTCTACCAGCTTCACCTTTTAAGGGCCCTGGGACTGGATAGGGCACCTCTTGGCAGGAGTCTCAGGAGAGAGTCCAGATGCTGGCAGAGGACGTCTTTGATGGTCCTGAGACTTCACAACAGGAGGCAAGCTCAGTCCAAGCACTTGGAGACACTTCAGAAGTAAGAATATACCACAAAGTCCAGTCCTTGTCCTCTTATAGGCAGAAGCAGGCCAACCCAGAAAAGGACAGACAGATGAAAAGGGGCAGTACTCCTCCTTCAGCTCTTCAGTTCTTTTCCTTGGCAGAGGTTCCTCTTGATTCCAGAAGTAATCTGAAAATCTGGGGTTTTGGGTCCACTACTTATACCCTTTTCTGACTTTGAAGTCGGCAAACTTCAAAGGAAAGTCTCTGTTGTTCACAAGATCCTTCCTTGCCCAGGCCTGGTTCCAGACACACAGCGGGGGAGTTGGAGACTGCATTGAGTGAGGGCAGGCACAGTCCATTCAGGTGTAAGTTTCAGTTCCTCCCTCCAATCTAGCCCAGATGACCCATCAGGATGTGCAGGCTCCACCTCAGCTCCGTTTTTTGTCACTGTCAAGTGGAGATTCACAAACAGCCCAACTGTCAGTCTGACCCAGACAGGGAATACCCAAGCAGGCGGAGTCACACAATGGATTAAGCAAGAAAATGCCCACTTTCTGAAAGTGGCATATTCAAACTGACAATCTAAAAAAACAACTCTACCTAAAGTTGTATTATTAAATTTTGAGTTCAGAGACCCCAAACTCCAGCGTTTTTGCCCTTCCAATGCCACATTAGCGTAAAAAAAATGACACTAATGTGGCGTTGGAATGGCGCTAGGCCACCATAAATCTGGGCACCAATATGCCAATCAGGAAAAAGACAATTAACAATACAATTTACACAAAGAGCATATTCATTTTAGCACTGGTTAGCAGTGGTAAAGTGCCCAGAGGCCTAATGCCAACAAAAACTGGTCAGAAAAAATAGGAGGAAGGTTGCAAAATGTTTGGGGATGACCCTGCAAAAAGGGCCAGGTCCAAAACCTATACAGCTTAAAAAATGAAACAATTTGAAATCTGACATTTTTATAACTTGTCACATTCTCAAAGAAAACATTTTCATGGAGAGCATCTCGATAAGGTCACCTTTCTCCTCCTTGTTTCTCAAGCTATAGATTATTGAGTTCAGCACCAGTGAAACAACAGCATATATCACAGACCCCACTTTTTCCTTGTCACAGAGGATATTGAGAAGTGGGCACACATAAGAGCAAATACTCCTCCAAAGATTAAGAAAACCACTAGGAGGTGGAAGGTGCAAGTGGAACAGGCCTTTCTTTTAATGACAGCTGAATGAATCTTTACATAGGAGAAGAGGATGTATGTGTAGTACAAGTTCGCTATGATCAAACAAAATGGGCCCAAAAACATAACAGACACAAATACCACATTGCTATTAATGTGGGTTTCTGAGGAAGAAACTTTGGATTGGAGATACCTCACAGAAGTAGTGGCCCAATGTAATTCTGCCATGTAAGTTCTACCTTCAGATCAGGCTGTTGTGGGTAATTGTGTTTGCCAAGCCACAAACCATTTTGAGACCACTATAGTGATGCGTATCTTCATTTGCATATTTTTCAGACCTCCCCAACAATTTTGTTACTGGCTACCTCAAAAGATTAAAAGATGGAGAGTTCCTCAGTAAATCAGCACATGGTTTCCTCCAGGAAGCCTCTTGAGGTTACATTGAGTGCTCATTGGATCTATTGAATCGATCGAATCACTCCTCCAGCACTTTGCAAAAAATATTCTTGATTCCATCTCCTCCTATCGAGAACATCAGCAATATTCCATTGTATCAATACATTTTATGAAAAACTGCGACCTACTCACAAAGGCAAAGTTATAACTAAGTGTAGAAGTACATGTCTAAGACAGATTTTATGAGTGTAAATTCACTTTAAGTAGCTTTTCACATGTAGTTGGAAAACTCCACCACCATGTCAGAGGTGTCCCTACAGGATTGAATAGCAAAATTGTATTCCTCTATATGGTTGCAGAACTCCTCAGTGACTTACAATCTCTTTATAATGTTTGGCAGGGTGTACTGTTTCCCAAATATATTGAAAAATACATGTCTACTCAAACCTTCACAAATGAAAACATTGAAAAATGCAAAAGTAAACTTGACACTATCATTACTACTTTTAGTGCGCTGAAGCTTTGTATGACCTAAACCTAACCTCATTTCTGCAAACTCACCAAAAGCATTAAGCGCTACACCATCAAATATCTTTAGTCCCCTAAATCACCTTCATGCCACAAGGCACTTCAGGTGCAAGTTTCCTCACATACTCCCATGCCTGCACACTGTTTACCATCAGCAGAACCTTACTTGCCAGTTTCCCACTGATCTATAGAGCGTTTCTTTCATTTCTACTTCTTTTTGACTGCCCCACCTGAAATCTGGATCCCCACCTACCTTCTTTCACTGCTACGGTTCAATATATAAATGAATCTTTTTCCTCTGCTGATCAAACACCACGGCTGTCAAGCACACATGAATGCAGATAATACTCAGTTAATGGTCAGATAAATTAGGAAAGACCTAGGACTCTTCGTAATCTAAATTATACTTGGCAGAGATTCAAATCCCTATGATACACCTGGGAGTGACTGTGTGACCTATCAATAAATAAATGAATAGAATAGAATACATTGAAATAATATGGAATAGAATAGAAATGTGTTCTATTCCTAATATAACTAACTTACCATTCCACTTATGCTCCTTCTGCAGCCAAATGATCTCTAGATTGTGCCTCCAGGATGCTAAGTTGGCTGTACAGTATGGCCCCACTTAAAGTAATTAACTTGAAGAACTACTGTCTAAATATTTTGCACTTATATCACAATAAAACAGAAAAATCAACCGAAGAAAAGTACAATATTTATAATGAATTCAATATACATTCAGCAGTAAAAGTTTGACCATTGCCTCCTTGGCTGTTCAACTACCAGATTATGAGCAATGTGGTTAGCCCGCCACAATATCACTGGCACCGCCAGCATCTGAGCTGCCGCAGTGATAACCGCAGTGGTCATTGTTGGCGGTGCCAGCAGTGGCATGGCCATGAGTGTTAAGATCTGCCTGACCATCAGTGCACCTGATGAAGCCTCACTCCCATAGCCGAGGCATGCCACCACTGTGCCTGCCCTGCCGACGCACCTCCAGCCCTGTGGGGAACTCATATTGTGGAAGTCACGAGGCTGTCGGCCCAGTGCCCTTCAGCAGATTGCCACCGTGGCAGTCCCATCTGATTATGAGTTTGGCAGTCAGACCGCCATGGTGGTGGTTCTAAATAGACCGCCATTTTGGCAGTCCCACAGACTGCCCTACTACAAGTCAAACAGACAGTTCCGCCACCCTAAAAAGGCATACCAGCAGCAGCACAGAGGTCCAGAAATAGGCGGTCCGACCTCCAGCGCCGAAAGCACAGCGGCCAACCACTGACCGTATTACAAGCCCAAAGTCACAATGACGGACATACATGGCCATCAGCCAATGGTGGTCCGAACCACGGTGATTCGAGGTCACCAAAGTAATACACAACGGCACATTGGATGGATTTGAAAACAACACAGCTGACACACAGTGCAACACTGGACACAAGTGCAAAGTACAATATAAAACACACCTCTCCACACACCACAGTCCTTTGCATTTACACTGCAACACACAGAAGCCAAAGCAAATTATTTACCACAAAACACAGATACTAGGCATCACTTCTTTTGTCACCATCTCTTTACACAACCAGCACACACTTTTGTCCAGTCACTCCCTTTTGCACCTATCCTCTTCAGTAAGTAACTGTCATTTTTTTTCTTTTTCACCATGTCATGTTCCAAAAATCAACTTTTTTCTGAGGATGAGTTGAAAGTCATTGTGGATGAAATCATGAGTTGAGTCACAATTGTTTGGAGCACAAGTCCAGCACTCCTCTCAGTAGGAAAACAGAGGTGTGGCACAGGATAGTGGACAGAGTGAATGCTGTAGGCACCACCCTGTGCACAAGGGAGGACATCAGGAAGAAGTCAAACAACCTCAGGGGCAAAGTATGGTCCCTGGTCTCCAGGCATCAGTTGCAGTCCAAGAAGACTGGTGGTGGCCCTCCCAGTACCTCATTAATACTTTTTCCCTAGGAAGAGAAGGTCTTGTCAATCCTGTATCCTGAGGGCTTGACAGTAATACCTGGGGGAGTGGGGTCTGGTAAGTCACAACACTAAAAATGTCACAAAAATGCAGTCATGCATACTGACTGTTCACCTTTTGCCACCTTCACTGTCACTCCACTCACTATTCCAGTGTTCACTTGTCCAAAGACCCCTGTTTGGAAACTCACAATTGAAGTATACTCACCTGGGGGAATAACATTTGTATAGTGTGTGTAGTACGGGGAGTTACATGACTACAACTCTCAGGAGGCACTGTTACTGCTACTCAAAACACCAGACCAGTGTTTCCTTCTCCAAATACCCTAGCTCCCAATTGAAGTGTACTCACCTGGGAGGATACCATGGGCTACTTGTTGGGAAGTAGAGGGAGTTACTTGACTGCAAGCCCAAGAGCCCCTTTTCTCCGAAACCAACCAGCAGCCCAGTAGTCACTTGCCAAGATACACCTGATAATGAACTATCAAATGAAGTTTACTCACCCGGAAGTATACCATTTGTCAAGTGTGTGTAGTAGAGAGAATTACATGACTACAGATCCCAGGAGGCACTGTTTCCATAACTCCAAACACCAGCACAGTATCCTTCTCTCCAAATACCCTGGTTTGTTAAGTCACAAATGAAGGTCACTCACCTGGAGGCATAACATTTGTATAGTGTGTGTAGCAGAGAGAGTGACAGGACTGCAATACCCAATAGGCACTGTTTCTGTAACTCCAAACACCAGCACAGTATCCCTTTGTCCAAAGACCCATGTTTGTCAACTCAGAAATGAAGTTTACTCTCCTGGGAGGTTACTATTTGTCAAGTGTGGGGCATAGAGGGAATAATAACATGACTGCAACTCACAGGAGGCACTATTTCTCTGACTCCAATCACCAGAACTTTGTACATTTGATCAAAGAGCCAAGTTTGGCAAATCTCTATGCAAGTTTACTTAGATGTGAGGATAACATTTGTAACATGTGTGTAGAAGAGGGACTGGCATGACTTCTAAGGCCTGAAGGCTCTGTATCTCCCACTCCAGACAAAAGCCCAGGGTCCATATGCCCAAATAGCCATGTCTGTGAGATCCTAATTGAAGTACACTTACCTGGAGGGGTACCATATGGAAAATGGTGGGAAGTAGAGCGAGTGACAGAATGCAAACCTGAATTAGCCCTGTTTCCCTAACTCCAACAACAAGACCAGTTTTAATTGCTCAAATCTATCCAGTAGAGAACTCCCCGATTAACTCTACACACCTGGAAGGATGAAAATTGTCAAGTGTGTGCAGTAGAGACATTGATCTGACTGTAACTCCCAGGAGGCACTGTTTCCCCAAATCAAAATACCACACCAGTGGTCACTTGATCAAATACCCTTGCCTGCTAAGTTATATTTGAGGTTTACTCATCTGGGAGTGACCAGGATATAGATCATGCCCAACTCTGAGATGTATCTGGCTACTTAACTCCATCTTAACCTGCAAACCCAAGATGAAACTATTGAAGACAGGCAGGACAGCTTACCCAGTGTGAACAAAAAGTATCCTTAAGGCCTCAAGCTGCATCACCAGAGTGGTATTGGCACCACACACATTAGCCCTGCAGTAACTAAACTGTGACTCCTGCCACATGTACTAGAAACTCCTGGGTCTGCCTGCATCACATTTGACTAGGCCTCAAAATGGGGCAACAATCTAGCTTGCTTAGCCACTGTTTAGCCTGCACTGGTGGCAAGATGACATCCTCAGGCCATGCCCCCAAGGGACAACATTGTGCACATCTCAGCAGCTGTTTGAGGCAAGGCGATCTGGAATGCTCCACAAATGTCATGTCAGTACAACAAATACTATATGTGCCTGCTACAATAGGAATAGCTGCAAATCAAATATGTACAATGTCTTTGTGAAATGCCACTGTAAACCTTTGGAGGTAGATGTCACAATACAACCAGTAACATTGTGCGTTTCACATAAATAGGTCAAGCTGCCACGGGCCACACAGAGCCCACTGCCACTACCCCCATGGATGAAGTCCTCAGTGATGAAGATACTCCTGGACATCTTGACGTGGAGGACGGTTCTGGCCCATCTGGACAATCTGATCAGACACCAACAGTGAGTCTCACTGTGGCTACTACATCACCTCCCATCCTGTTTGCCTCTACATCACAGGCAACCACGCACTCCCAACCTGTGTCCCATGGACAACATCAACCATCTTTTCCCCCCAATCAAGGATCCTGAATTGCAGCACAACACCTCGGTCCAGAAACCAGTGGAGGGAGCACCCTGTGGCAAGGGCACAGGGCAGTGGGGTCAGGGTGTATGGGAGGAATGCTGTGCATCAACGGAGAGAGGGCACTAGGGATGTTCCTGGCGAGAACACCATCAGTCACGTCTTGGGGGTATACCAGGAGTGCCAAGGCATGATGGGCCACGTACTCACTGAACTCCAGGAAATTAAGCAGCTGCAGAAGGACATCCATCAGGAAATGCGTGAACAGTGGGAGGCTTACAATACCAACATGGCCTCCTTAACAGCGGTGCTGAGAGACATTAACACCACCCCAATCAGGGATCAAAAACAACACTCTACCCCTTCCTTTGGCGCATTAACACCAGGCCCTTCATCAGTGCCAGACACTGGAAAGGAGACCCTGTTAGGGGAAGAACCTGCCCCAGACACCGCTCTCTCTGTAGCAGCAGATCCCCCACCATGCAAGTGGGGATGTCCATCGAGAAATTCAGGAGGTGCGGATGGCAAGACATCCACAACTGCCAGCAAGTGACCTCTTCCAAAATGACCTCCTTTGTGTGCCACATATCCACTCTGTTGACTGTTGGTAAACCACCTTCCATTCCCAATGGGAGGAGTACACAGGACTTTGGACTTCCAATGGTGTGGCATCTACTACAATGATTTCATCCATCCTTCACTTTTCTGATCCATAATGCCCCAAATTGATTTCCTGCACAAATATTAAATAAATCCTCCTATCACAAAGTCATTGTCTGCATGTTTCTGTACCACATGTTGCTATGTAGAGATGAAAGACCATGTGAAGCAAATGAAGAAGACACTAAGGCCCCTATTTATACTTTTTTAGTGCCATTTTTGCACCGTTTTTTGACGTACAAATCACGCAAACTTACAAAATACAATTGTATTTTGTAAGTTTGCGCCGCTTTTGCGTCAAAAAGTGGCGCAAATGCGGCGCTAAAAAAGTATAAATATGGGCCTAAGAGCCACATGTGCAAATATTAGGTTTTGCGACTGCCAATTAGTGAGTCACAAAGCCTGATGTACAACAGTGTCCATGACACTGTTTGCAATTCCCAATGGGGTCGCAAATTACCTACTTCATAAATATTCATGAGGTAGGTTTCAAATTGCGACCCCATTGGGAATGGCTGCACGCACAGGGATGGTGGCCTGCTGGGGACAGCAGACCACCAAGTCTGTGACTGCTTTTAAATAAAGCAGTTTTTTTTTTTCACTGCAGCCCATTTTACCAATGGGATGCATTTCAAAAACAAAAATGATAAAGTGACAACTGCCTGCTCCGAAAAAATATTTTCGCTACCGTTCACAGAGAGGCCTTGATGTTTGCGAATGGGTTGGCACCAATTTCAAATTGGTGCTAACTGCAATTGTTTTGCGACTGCATTCATGGTCACAAAACAATCATACATCGCACTGCGACCTGCAATTTGAAAAGAAATGCCCCTTCATACTTGCGACTTGCAAACCCTATTTGCGATTCGGTAAATAGATTACTGAATCACAAAATAGGATTTGTACATACCAAAATGCTTTTTTCTTGTCTGGCCCAAGATACCAATGCAAGGAGGGTTATGCTACAGGATTACTACCAACACACAAAAACACATTGCTACACGTGCCTGATCACAACATTTTGTTGCATTGTACAGCACATAGGCTTTTAAAATGTCTGGACTGTCATACCCAAGAATGGCTGACTCATATTATGTCAAGGTACACAGAACAAGGTACCGCCCCCCAGACCATGGAGGGAAGGGTCTTGTCAGACATTCTCTTGTAGCAAAGGCTAACAGAAAAATGGGTGGTACCCCAGCTTGAGTAATCCACCATCATAAAACCAAGGTACAGAGGGATGTACAACAGTCCCTGATCACCCGCCCATCATAATCCAATGACCATGCATCTGGTGGTATGACATAAACATATATCAGCATTGTGGCACAGGCACTGTGCCCTGCAATGATGAAACACATCTACAGATAAATACAGGTCATGCACGACGAGTGTTTTGTCGTACTTGGACTCTCGCTCCTAAGCTAGACTACTTGTTTAGGGGTGACAGCAAATTAAATCATAGAGTGGTTTAATGTGTTGTGCATAATGTGGAATATAAGTTCTGTCAAAGTTGAAGAAACCGAGTAAAGGCTGTAGTTGGTGTTTGTAATTGAGGAAATTTTCCTAGAAAGTGCGGGCCAGGCTTTTGCCTTCATTTGATAGCTCGTATCCCAGGAACAATACACTGAGAAAGGCAATTTTAGTTTTCTTAAAACTGAATTTTTTGCCAAGGGCTGCAAATCCTAAGATTATCTGATTGACCCTAGCAAGATGAATGATGAGGTCGTCTTCTGTGAGATAGATGCCATCCACATAGGACAATGCCTCAGAAGCAACATCATGCAGTATTGATGTTACACGGGCAAAGAACAACCCTGGGCTGTTCTTATAGTCCTGGGGCACAAGTGTTTTTGTGAGCCAAATGAGAATGCACTCAGGTCCTGACTTTCATGTGCAAAGTTTTGGCAGAAAAAATGTTTGAAATATCCAAAGTTGTTTTGTATTTTTTACGCACTATGTTGTTAGTTACTGCGGTGCTGCGTGAATCTTGTATTGGATATGGGCTTGTATAGTTGTTTAAGTGTCTATAACACCAAAAGCATTTTTTTGAGCCAAATAAGAATGCAGTTTTGTGAGCCGAATGACAATACATTCAGGTCCTGACTTTCTTGCGCTAAGTTGTGGCAGACAAAACCATTGGAAATATCGAAGGTGGTTTTGTATTTTTTATGCACGATGTTGTTAATTAGTGCGGTGCTGTGTGAATTTTGTAGTGCGTATGTGCGTGTATAGTGTTTTAAGTGTCTATTATCTAAGACTATTCTATATGAATGGCCTGGTTTTGCAATATGGAATAACGGGTTATTCATTGCAGAGACGCAGGGCTCTATTACTTTCTGGTATTCAAGCTGAGGATCCCTCTCACTGGAGCTTTAGCCTCGTGTTTAACAGGATATTGGGGCTGAGGCTGGGGTGTGGACCTAATAAGTATTACATGATAGGAGGAATCCTTATCCCACCCTCAGTGGTTGTGGTTTAGCATGGGTGCCTGTGCCAAAGCCCATTCAACAGCTTAGACTTCTTTTATCGCTTCCGGCACACAATCTGATAAAGAAGGCAAAATGACATCTTTCTAAAGTGGGAGCTTACGGACTTGTTGAGGTGGCCAATCTATTTCTGATAATAGGATATCACAATGAAGTTCTTTGCAAAAAATTACACTAATAGTGTGCTTAATGTTTCCCTCAATTCGGATATTTAAATCATAAACCCTGTTGAATGGGAGAATACACCCCTTTTCAGTTTCGACTGCAAGAAACGAAAGTTGCTGTCACATTCAGATGATCTTTCAGACTCTGAAGACATATTGGCCCTCATCATGACATTGGCAGTAAATTCCTCTTACGCCACACTGACGGCTGTCAACATACCGCCGCGGTGGTGGATAACCGTTCGGCAAATGACACACACACCAAACCAACAGAATACAGCCACGTACCCAAATCCGCCAGTCCAAAGGTCATTGCAAAAGTGGCGGTCCCAACACCCATATCGTTACTCCAAACAGAACAACGTCCACCTCGTTATGACCCACGAATCACCATGGCGGACATTCAACGGTGGTAAACCATTGGCGGTAAACACCGCTGCGCTCGGAATGGACACCCAAATACTAAACTACACAACCTTGGTCAATTCAAACAACACACACCTGTCAGCTATACACACACCACACCGACCCTCTCACACCACTATAAAACACTCACCCATATTAACCACAACCCTTTATGGAACCTAATCATTGCCACCATCAGACATCAAAACCACTGCGACAAATACACACACACTGATACATCCCTCACGCACTCCACTACGCACACCCAATCACACCACCCAACACCCACACACTTACACACACCACACAACACCCATGGCCCCACCAAGGCACCCCCGTTTCACAGATGAGGAGTTGCAGGTCATGGTGGAGGAAATAGTCAGGGTAGAGACACAGCTGTTTGGAGCACAGCTACAGCAGATATCCATTGAAAGGAAGATGGAGCTACGGCAGAGAATCGTGGACAGGGTGAACGCCATGAGACAGCTTCCAAGAACAAAGGAGGACATCAGGAAGAGGTAGAACGACCTTCTGAGTAAGGTACGTTCCATGGCAGCAAAGCACCAGCTCGCCATACAGAGGACTGACGGTGGATCCTCACCTCCTCCCCCCCAAGGCTCACAGCATGGGACGAGCAAGTCTTGACATTACTGCATCCTGTGGGACTCGCTGGAGTAGCCGGAGCATTAGACACTGGTAAGTCAACATTTAACACATATCACCCCCCATACCTGCATGCCATCTCACACCCTCACTCTGATCACTCCACTCCATCCCACCCACTGCATCTACACATACGACTAACCCCAATGCCAAGCCACGCACGCCATACCAATGCATGGACAGCCCTCCCAGCCCTGCATGGACACCCATCACTAAAGCATGTACAGCATAGGGGAACTAACAATCGCACAATACATCACCATACACAAACAAAGGTGGTAGGGCAACAGCAACCATATAGGGGAAGATAGGGATGTACAACATGTCACAGGCATGAAGCATAATATATCACTTACATCCCCACAGGTGCCCCAACCAATCTCAGTGGAGAGGAGGTGCAACGACTATCCAGTCCACCAACAGAAAATGACCACTGTGATGACACAGATGTAACTGGACTCCAGGATCTGGATCAACAACCTGGCCCATCAGGGACCACTGGACAGTTGGTCACCCCACCCACTCACAGTCCACCCCAGAGCCTCCCCATCAGTTACCAATACCACAGCACCCACCCAGCTTACCCACACCTCTGTCCCCAGGACACGTCAATCAGCAGTGTGCCCCCCTGAACAGGGGTGCCAGTCCACACCTCATACCCAAGACAATCAGGGACCTAGGGTCAGTGGCAGTGGGCATACCGTTCAGGGGACAGGGGTACAGGGCAACAGGGACACTGTGAGGACCGTTGTGCACCAGGGGGAGGACAGGCCCAGGGAACCGACTCTCCACAAGGCACTCACCAACGTCCTGGGGGCCTACCAACAATCCCAGGACACGATGGGCCAGATCCTGACCAACATGCAGAAAAACAAGCAGCTGCAGAAGGAACACCATCAGGAGATCACGGAGGACTTGCAGGCCCTCAACACCACCATGATCTGCATAGCAGGATTGCTGGCAGACATGGCCAACATCCTGAGGGAATGGACTGCACAGCAATGGGCCCCTACCACTAGCCAGTCTATTGACCAGCCTCTACTTCTGCTGCAGCTAGTGGACAGGAGGCCCCACCACAGGACCCAGAGGCCACCAGCACCCCTCCCCCTGCAGAAGGTGAACCACCCTGCAAACGGTCCCTGCAAACCAGACAGAAGCCAGAGACACTTGCCAAGACCACTGCCAGGAAATGAGACTCTCCTGATTGTCCCCCTTGTGTCCCACTCTGTCACCTTGTCCACTTTGAACTGCCATCGCTCCCCTTCCTATGGCCCCTTGGACACTGGACCTGTGCTACAAACGGATCGTAACAATACCCTGGACTTTCCTCCACCATCACCCCATTCCATTGCACTTTACCCTCAATTATACAGAACTACAGTAAACACCCTTGAACACAATTTGAGTAACACTGTTTTATGTGTCTTAAATGTGCATTTGTGGGAACAGTGCAAATGATCTGAACACTGTGATAGCTAACAGATAATGACCTGGAACAGTCTGTAGTGATCACTTCAGGACAATGTTGTCATATTACCAACATCTGGAAAATGAGAAGCCATAGGTGACAGTAGGTTGAGATGCAAAGGAAGTGAATGCCATCATGGCACAGGCACACAGATAAATCAATAGTTAGAGTAATGGTCAGTTCCACTGTCTTACCTGTTTGTCATTGGAAGTATTGATGTATTACTGATGTTCGGTTGTCCTCATCCTCTGCCCCCTCATCCTCACTGTCCTCAGGGTCCACTGCTGCCACAGGGTCATCTCCAGTCTCCTCCTCCTATAGAAAAGGCACATATCATCTGAGGGCCAGGTTGTGCAACATGCAGCATGCCACTACTATCTGGCAGACCTTTCCGGGTGATAGCACAGGGATCCACATGGAGGCACTTGAACCTGGCCTTCAGGAGGCCAAAGGTACGCTCGATTATTCTTCTGGTTCATCCATATGCCTCATTATAACAGTCCTCAGCCCCTGTCCTGGCATTCCTCACAGGGGTCAGCAGCCACGATAGGTTTGGGTAGCCAGAGTTACCTGCAAGTACTGAGGGACAGCATTTAGCCTTACACAATCCTATGGGGAGAACACCTGAAGGCATACACTAACATACAGTGGGTGGAGATCTGGCTCACCTATTAGCCACACCCTGTGCCTCTGTAGTTGGGCCATCAAATTAAGGATGCTGCTATTCCTCAGGACAAAGTCATCATGCACTGACCCAGGATACTTGGCAGTGACATGGGATACGTACTGGACCGCCAGGCAAACCATTTGCACATTCAGTGAGTGGAAACTCTTACAATTCCTGAACACCTGTTCATTCTGGCGAGAGGACTAACGCAATATGTGTACTGTCAATCGCACCAATTATATTGGGGATATGGTCCATTGCATAGAATCCTTCCTTTACAGTGGCTAACTCTTCCATCTGGGGGAAAGCAATGTAGTTGCACATGTGTTTCACCAGGGCAGACAAGACCCTTGCCAGCACAATATAAAACATTGGCTGTGACATTCCAGCTGCCAAGCGCACTGTCACTTGGAAAGAACCAGTTGCCAGGAAATGGATCACTGATAGCACTTGCACAAGAGAGGGGATGCCAGTGGGATGACGGATAGCTGATATCAGGTCAGGCTCCAAATGGGCACACAGTTCTGTGGTTGTGGCCCTGTCCAGGCTCTAGGTGAAAATAATGTGCCAGTGTAGCCAAGTCCACAGGGGTCTGGACACAGGGGTTCGTCTTCTCCTCCTATTCATCCACAGCAGTAGGTATCTAAGGGTGACAAGAGTGAGTAGGCTGTCACAACTTGAACAATGGGACCACAACCTCAGTGTACATGTTGCATTTATGTGATGGGACAGTGTGAATGACAGGTATGTGCAAATCTAGGCAGTGACACAGTAAAGGTTAATCTGATGGTTGTCCATCACCATGACATGCAGCCCTCACCTCCAGCAGAGGCTGGCAGGATGACACCACTACCCCTCCAGTGGTCACAGAGCCCTCTCCTCCAGCTGAGTCAGTGCAGCCAACTCTTCCTGTAGAGGCTGCACCTTTACCCGCTGAGACAGTGCAGCCCTCACCTCCAGCAGAGGGCAAGTCGGCTACCGTCCTGCGACTGCTGTACAAGGAGCCTCCTCCAGAACCAATTGGCAAGTCACCCACCTAAGAGACTGTGGCCTTGCACTCCCCAGCACAGAGAAATGGGCATGGAGCCCCTTCCAGAACCAGTAGGAAAATTCCCGATTTCCGCTGAGGTGCCCCCCATCACCTATCCCTCTGAGGTGCCTGTCCACTTACAAAATTAGGCCCCTGCAGAGTTCTGTCCAGTTGCTGTCAGGAGACAAGTTAGGCCTTGGACTGTGCCCTGTGGCCGTGTGGTCCCTTTGTACTTTGGACTGGGCATTGGGCCTTTGTGGACAATTGTACATATAGGTGGTCATTACGACCTCGGCGGTCTTTTCCGAAGTGTGGCGGTCTTCCGCACGGGCCATTATGACTGTTGGCAGCGCTCCGTCCTTTTACGGACGGAGAGCCGCCAACAGCCATACGGGTGGCAGGCGGGGAAGTGGAGGTAGCTCCACCTCCACCGCCACGCCAACAGAACACCGCCCAGCGAATCACGTCCTGTGATTCTCTGTGGCGGTGGTCTGTTGGCGTGGCGGTGTCGGCGGAGCTGCCCCCATGGGTCCCATTCCCTCCCGGAGGCTCACCGGAACAGGTAAGGTGATCGTCCGTTAGGGAAGGGGGGTGTTGTGTGTTGTGTGCATGCATGGGGGTTTGCGTGTGTGTATGATGAGGGGCGTGTGAGTGCGTGCATGAATGCGGGGGTGTTGTGTGTATGTGAATGAGTGCATGCATGAATGCGGGGGTGTTGTGTGTATGTGAATGAGTGCGTGTATGCCTGCATGCGTGTATGTGTGTGTAGAAATGTTGGGGATCGGGGTGGGGAGGGGGGTCCTGCCACCTTTGGGGGGTGGCAGGGGTGGTGGGGGTGGTAGGGGAGGGAGTCAGGATGGGGGTGGTGGGTGGTATGTGACCCCTATCAGTGCCAGGGAAGGGATTCCCTGGCACTGATAGAGCTTACCGCCATGGATTTCATGGTGGTCCCAAACTGCATGAAATCCATGGCGGTAAGCCGGGTCAGGCGGGTTGTGATACCGCCGGCGGTATAGTGACGACCGCCGGGCTGGAGACCCAGGTCTCCAGCCCGGCGGGCGGAACAGTGAAGCGGCGGTTGGCCATGGCGGTAACCGCCATGATGAAAATCAAATTTTTTAGACCGCCAGACTGTTGGCGGTCTTACCGCCGCTTCACCGCCGTCCGCCAGGGTCGAAATGACCCCCATAATGTTCATGTGGTGGCTTTTCCCTTGCTAGTACATTTTCAGTACTTCCAAAATCTGTCATTGTTTTATCGTGTCTTGTGCAATTGGTTTTCGTGTGCAGCTGGTTCTGTGTATGGTGTGCGTGTGTCTGATGTGTGATGTGCGTGTGTGTGTGTCACTCTTGTTTTTTTCCCTCCTTCCCTTGTGTGTTAGGCGGCTGTACTCACCGTCGTCGTCTTTGTCGGCGTTGGTGTTCCAGGTGGAGCTCGGCATAGATGAGCATCGGGAAGACTTGAGGTTCCGGTTCCATGGCGGCCGCGGAGTCCTCTGTGTACTTGTTGGTGAGTCTTTTGTTTTCTGTGTTCTGTTTCCGCCAAGCTTTTCACGGCATTGGCACCCCGCCCGGAAATCCTGGCGGTTTCCTGTGTCATCATATGGTGGGCGGTACTTTGACTCCCGTCTGGCTGTTGATGGCTACTGGCAGATGGTGTGGTACATTCGCTGTCTATGGGAGTTCTCACTGCCATGGTCATAATTTGGCGGTAATTACTAATGGCCTGTTGGTGGTATTTCCGCCATTTTATCACTCACCGCCAATGTCATAATGAGGGCCATTGTGACTTCTGCCGCGCTGTCCAGCAGGGTCACTGCCCATGTCTTATTCTTCAGCTATGTTCTGAAGTTTGCTGGCATGTTTAATTGAACTTGCTGCCACCTTTTTATATATGAATCGTGGCTTTTGTTATGAGGATTTGTCTTCTTTCTTATCTGAAGACAACTGTAAGTCTTTCTTCTGTTTCACGTAGTCAGGAGAATGCGCTGACCGGCCCACTCTCACTCCGTCAATCCAGTGTGCCCTGAATGGAACGAGAGGGACATGAATCACTCGGTCTTTCAGAAGTTTTTTAAGTTTCTCTATTTCTGAGATTATATCTCCTTTTGGAGCTCACTGGATGCTTTCTGACTTCGTCTGTCTTTATTTTGTTATTGTTTCTCCCAGCATTTTTTAGAACCCTCTTGTGCTTGTTTAGTACCGTCCTTATGGGTGGTACTCTGAATTTCAGGCTTCTTCGGCTTGACTCCCAAACTATCCCATCCTATACCAGTAGAAGTGTTGGAAATCATTTTTAGAAGTTGACTCTCCTGTTCCGGCTGTGGAAACTCCTGGAGCCGCTGGCATGTAGCCAACGCTACTGCTTCCCCTTTAATGTTACTGAGTATTATTGAGGAGACTGTGTCGAAGTTACGCATCAGTTTTATTCCCAAATTCAGGGCTGGAGCAGACTTGTGTTCATTTTGAATTTGTTTTAACACTTCCGGTAAGTTGGCAAGTGTCGGCGTGCCATGTGTAGTAGTGTAAATTGCAGTGAACACTGTACCCCATGTGGCGCAGTCATCCACTGAGGGAACCATTCCGAATGGCAAGCACATTCTGAGAATTCTATGTTTATCTTGGTGTCACGTATGAGGAAACACTGCTTCCAGTTGGTTTGCTTTTTGTGCTATCCAGAACGGAAAATTCTCATGTTGTGTGGGAGCTTTGTCCATGATAGAATGTACTGTTTGTGGGTTAATCCCAGTAACGGAAAATTGGTGATCAGCTGATTCAGCCCATGCTCGGGCGGTGTTCAAGGTCTGCATAGAAAATTGTACTAATCATCTATAGAGTTGTACTAGCTCATTGTAAAGTACACATAAGTCAGCCATTTGCATAGCCTGTACCGCAGTATGTGGTATGTATGTGCCAAACATGGGCCACGTTGGTCCGTTATTACTTAATGGACCTAATCTCACAGGTTGTATTACATATGGTAGGGTGCCACTGAACCAACTTTGATGTTAAAAGCAGTATTTCTAAATACCAGTAAGTTTGGTACCGCTGCGGTGCATTCCCTATTTTATATGTGTGAAATGTATGTGTTCTGTCATCTTTCTCAGGAAAGGTGACCCAAGAGTAGAATGTTCTGTTCAGTAAGCGTCATGAGCTTCCACAATAAATGTTATATCCCTGCCCTCATCTGTTAAGCCATGGGCTTCTAGATGTTGTGGTAATGTGTGTCTGACATTTTCTGAAATGTCTATGGTGTTAGCCATGTTGAGCAGTCGATACAGAGAAGGAACACAAAATGGGGAGAAATCCTATTAAAGGGTTCAAGCTTAAACAACCTACAGCCTAGTTCGGTGCTCTCTATTCAGCTGAGGAGGATTTTCACTAAGACCTCGGATGTCTCTGTATAATGGTACTTAGTGTACCTGCTGTGTGTGAGAAACAGATATTCAGGAGATCCGTAAATTAGTGCCAAAAAATGATCATTGGGGGCAACATGTTGTAGTTGGATCTCGCTACTTGGCGAGACTGCTGGTTTAGGAATGACATCACTTTTCTTTGTAGGTGACTAAGCCACTCCCACAATAAGTCACAACTGTTGGCCCAACCCTCCTGGCTCACAAGCAGTACCATACCAAAAACCCAAATAGTAAAGGGTGATTTCTGGCAGCCTTATGCATGGACTCTAGATTGCAACATCTCAGGGGAGTCGTGGTGGAATCGAAGTTACCCTTTTTTCACGTTAGCGATAAGTCTCAGTCACATACAGGCAATGAAGGAGATGCAGGAGAATTTTCAATATATTTATTGAAAAGACTGCAATCTGTGATAAAATGCACGAGCTGTAATGATTAGGTTGTGACTACAAAGACCCCCACCATCTTACAATAAACATGTGATGTGAAATCCCTAGCATAGAGAACCTAATCCCTAACCTTATGAGAGCTAGGTATGACAAACCTAATCTGCCAGTACCATGTCCATGAGAAGTGTCCCCCAACCCTTGTTACCTTGGAATGAGGTCTCTAGGTCAGACTCCGTAGTGACACGAAGGTTGATTTCTGTAGCAAGGTGACCTGCAGCGTTGATGACATCTGGAAGGAATGCTTCAGATAACCTTGTCTGTGTGAGATGTATTTATACAGATCACGTAGGACCCCTGACATGAGTATGTTCTCAAACAATTGATAAGAATGCAGATTTGTAGTGGCAATTACGTAAACAATCCCCAACAAGTGTACATTATGTTCCTGCAACACATAAGTGAGAAAGGGACATGATGAGAATACCTATGTACATCACTTGATTATGACGCTGATAGTGACGCCTTCACAGAGTGGCACTAATAATGCAAATCAAAACATTTGTCTAACTATAAACAAAAGCAGCCATCTAAAAAAGAAGTAATAAAATAAATGGTCTATGACAGAGCAAGCTTAGTATGTTAAAAGTCACTATGTGACGGGGGCACAAGCCTGCAAGCCTAAAAGCTAAGCTAACCTCCCAAGTACCCAAAAAACTAATGTGGATTCACTACAGTTTAACCTAGGTGAAGGGTGAATGCCTTGCTTGCAATTCATAACTACAGATTTGCATGCCCACATGATTACACACATGATGCAATCAGCCCAACACAGCACACTATGCAAGTACAATGTGCACTTCTGACCTTCTACCCAATCACTGTGCAAGCTGCCTTGGCACTGGTCTCATGCACCTCCAATCTGTGATCTGCACACTATTACACAAATCACATAGCAAGCGTCTGGAAAGGAATTCACGTTGCAATGTGACTGAAACAAACAAAGCAACTTCATCAAGGTGGGGATGTTTCAAAGCCTAACTCTTCAAGTATCCTTTGGCTGAATATTGAAGAGTATCAGATCCCTAGTTGTTGCCAAAAAAGAACTTCACACATTCTCACAACTACAGTTCTAGATACAGACAGTCATTACATCACATGACATACTTACACTAATGAAAAGTAGCTGTTGATGAGATCTTCCTGCAAGTCAGCTCCTTCCTCTTCAACACTGTCATCCTCACTTGGTATTTCAGGATTCTCACCCAGTGGCACGGCAGGCTCCCCTTCCTCTGGGGTCTATGGGATATTTCTCTGCAGGGCGATGTTGTGGCACATGCAGCATACTACAGTGATCTGACACACTTTTTCATTGAGTAGAGGAGGGCTCCACCAGTCTAGCCCAGACACCAAAATCCGTCCTTCAGGAGCCCACAAGCCCACTCCACTTCTCACCTTGTTCTTCCACGGGCCTGCTTGATGAAGACTTCCCCTAGCGTAGCAGGATTCCTTCTTGGCATCAACCACCAAAGACAGTCTTGCTATGGGGAGTCTCCTGTTAAGGAATGGGGAATTTGTGTAGCAATGATTCACTCAATTCATGATTGTAACACCAGACATTGCACACACACAAACAGGGCAGATGTGACTTACCCATTAGCCAGGCCCTCTCTGGGTACAGTTGTGACATCATCTGAGGTAGGGTGCTGTTCCGCATTATGAAGGGATCATGGGCTGAACCCAGATAATGGGCACAGACCTGTGAAATGTAGAGATCTGCCAAACAGACAACTTGCACGTTGATGGAATGGAAGTTCTTCCTGTTGCTTTATAATTGTTTATTGGCCGCGAGTGTGCCATCAATGGCCCGACCACATGTGGGATGTGTGCAAAACCATAAAAGTCAGTGTTAGAAATGGGGTCTTTGGTTGACAGTCAGGTTACCCCCTGTTCAAGCAAGGACCCTCACTCTAGTTAGGATAAAAGAGAATCACCCTCAGCTAACCCCTGCTTACCCCCTTGGTAGCTTGGCAGAGCAGTAGGCTTAACCTCAGAGTGCTGGGCGTAAAGTATTTGTACCAACACACACAGTAACTTAATGAAAACACTACAAAATGACACAACACCAGTTTAGAAAAATAGGAAATATTTATCTAAACAAAACAAGACCAAAACGACAAAAATCCAACATACACAAGTCAAGTTATGATTTTTAAAAGGTTTAAAATAAAAAGAGTCTTTAGGTAGTTGTAACAACACACTAGCGCTGCTAGCGTGAAAATGTACCTGGTTTGCGGCAAAAATAACCCCGCACGGGCGGTGTGCGTCGAAAATAACCCGGCACGGGTATATGCGTCGAAAACAGCTCGGCGAGGCGAGGCGCGTCGAAAAAGCCAGCCACGCGACGGTCCGAAGTCCCGCGGCGCTGGTTGCGATCTCTCAGCCTTCGTCAGCGATGCTGCGCGTCGTTTCTCCTGCTCCGGGCGTCGATTCTCCGGTCGCGTTTCCAGCGGCGTCGTTTCTCAGCTGCGGAGCCGGCGTCGCGTCGTTTTCTCAGCCGCGATCGGATTCGCGTCGATCTTTTCTCCGCACGGTGCTCGGTGCGTGTATTTTTGTCCTTAGGCTGCCAGCCTCTCCTTTCAGGGTCCCAGGAACTGGAAGGGCACCACAGAGCAGAGTAGGGGTCTCTCCAGAGACTCCAGGTGCTGGCAGGAAGAAGTCTTTGCTATCCCTGAGACTTCAATAACAGGAGGCAAGCTCTACATCAAGCCCTTGGAGATTTCTTCTTCAAGATGGAAGGCACACAAAGTCCAGTCTTTGCCCTCTTACTCTGGCAGAAGCAGCACTGCAGGAAAGCTCCACAAAGCACAGTCACAGGCAGGGCAGCACTTGTTCCTCAGCGATCAGCTCTTCTCCAGGCAGAGGTTCCCCTTGATTCCAGAAGTGTTTCTAAAGTTTGTAAGTTTGGGTGCCCTTCTTATACCCATTTTAGTCTTTGAAGTCACCTTCCTTCAAAGGGGACTCACACCTTCTTGTGAAATCCTGCCTTGCCCAGGCAAGGCCTCAGACACACACCAGGGGGCTGGAGACAGCATTGTCAGAGGCAGGCACAGTCCTTTCAGATGAGAGTGACCACTCCACCCCTCCCTCCTAGCAGAGATGGCTAATCAGGAATGCAGATCACACCCCAGCTCCCTTTGTGTCACTGTCTGGTGTGAGGTGAAAAACAACCCAACTGTCAAACTGACCCAGACAGGGAATCCACAAACAAGGCAGAGTCACAGAATGGTTTAAGCAAGAAAATGCTCACTTTCTAAAAGTGGCATTTCCAAACGCACAATCTCAAAATCAACTTTACTAAAAGATGTATTTTTAAATTGTGAGTTCAGGGATCCCAAACTCCACCTGTCCATCTCTTCTCTAGGGGAATCTACACTTTAATCATATTTAAAGGTAGCCCCCATATTATCCTATGAGAGAGAGACAGACCTTGCAACAGTGAAAACGAAATTGGCAGTATTTCACTGTCAGGACATATAAACCACATTACTATATGTCCTACCTTATCCATACACTGCACCCTGCCCTTGGGGCTACCTAGGGCATACCTTAGGGGTGCCTTACATGTAAGGAAAGGGAAGGTTTAGGCCTGGCAAGTGGGTACACTTGCCAAGTCGAATTTACAGTGTAAAATTACACATACAGACACTGCAGTGGCAGGTCTGAGACATGATTACAGAGCTACTTATGTGGGTGGCACAACCAGTGCTGCAGGCCCACTAGTAGCATTTGATTTACAGGCCCTGGCACCTCTAGTGCACCCTACTAGGGACTTACTAGTAAATCAAATATGCCAATCATGGATAAACCACTTACATACAATTTAAACAGGAGAGCATATGCACTTTAGCACTGGTTAGCAGTGGTAAAGTGCTCAGAGTTGAAAAGCCAACAGCAACATGCCAGAAAAATATAGGAGGCAGGAGGCAAAAAAGTCTGGGGATGACCCTGCAAAAGCAAAAGTCCAACACGACCCCCTACCAGCCTAAAGCCAGGGGAGAACAATCAATACCTTGATGTACTTCCCTGATTGGGGCGATAGAACAGGGACCCAGGCCCACAACAGCAGGGGCATGTTCCAGTTCTACGCCTTCCTGACTCCAGTTGGATCCCTCTGTCCATACTCTCAGGGCCCACTAAGCTAACCCATGGGGAACCCTTCTCCACATCTACAGACACCATCTGTGCAACACCTAACTTTACTTTGCTCACAGATGTATTGCAATGGGCAGATAGTACCACCAGGGCCAACACAGTGGTGTTGCCCACTCCACCCCCGGGGTGTGACTCTCGTCCTCCCCCCCCCAGGGGCAACTCTGTCCACCAGGACAGCAAGCCACAGTGGCCCCAGACAACTGTCAGGGATGAGAGCCCGACCTCAGGCCTCTCTAACCACTGTGACTGTGGAGAGTGGGGGGTGGTAGCCCCAGGTGCCTGGCACCCTTTGACCACTCTCTCTTCCACCAGGTCAGGGATGACAACCTGACCCTGGTCCTCCCCTCTGGGGCTCTGTACCCTCCCTGCAGAAGCGGCACCCCCAGAGTCCAAAACTGTCAGGGTGCTTGTAGAAGCAGTCCTGCACAATTCTTCCATCAGTGCAGGGATGTTAACCTGCAACTGATCCTCCAACCTGGGGTCTGTACCTTCAGGTTGGACCAGGGCTAGGGGTGAGGCTTCCCTCCCCCTGCCCTCTCTTCTGGGGTCCTGAACCACCCAACTAGGAGCGGCCCCCCCAGAAGACAACATGGTAGGGGTACTGTTAGCAGTAGCCCCTTCCTCCAGGTCAGGGGGGACACCCTTAACCTGGCCTCCCAATCCAGGGTCTGTACCCACAGACTGGATCACTGCCTGGCAACCCAGGACTTCCTGGGGGGCATACCTACCCCCTACCAGGTCAGAGTTTACCCTCTGAACCTGGTCATCCAACCCAGGGTCACCACCCTGCGGTTGAACCACTGCCTGGCACACCAGGACTTCCTTGGGAGCGCATTTACCCCCCATCAGGTCAGAGTTTACCCCCTGAACCTGATCATTCAACCCAGAGTCACCATCCTGCGGTTGAATCATTGCCTGGCGCACCAGGACTTCCTGGGGGGCACACCTACCCCCCACAAGGGAAACACTTTCCCCAAGGGCCATACAAGAGTCTGGCTGGCGCAGGTCTCCTGACCTCTGCCCATCTGACAGAGTCTGGATTCCCCCCAGCCCAGAAATGGTCTCACCAAGGTCATTCCTGGGGGGCTCTGCACTCAGAGCTGACCCCTGACCCTCCAGGTTCTCCACTGGGGTCCGCAACCCCCTCTCAACCCTCTGTCTGGACTTCTGCAACCCCTCACTAGGAGTGGTACTGCCAGACACCAGAACTGGTGGGACGCTGGCTACAGCCGCCCCCCCAAGTTCTCCTGACACTGTGGGGTCTCCCTCAACAGATGGCCCTATGGTACAGGCTAGGCTCCCCTCCTGGGGTTCCCGCAGGGAACCCTCCAGGACCTGGGACCGGATCTCGGGCACCTTGGGCCTCAACCCATCCCCATTCCCTCTCCTCTGAGACTGGACATGGGGTCCCTCACCCATCCCACTACACTGGGACCTGCCTGGGACACTACAATCCTTCCCTACCTCACCTGGTTGGGAACTACCTAGACCACTCCTCTCAGGAGCACCCCCAAATGCCTCTTCAGACTCTCTGGTACTCACCCAGAAGTCTGCCTCCATTGTAAGCTCCCTGGGGTCAGAGAACTCACACTCCACCTGGTGTTGGCATAGCTCTGGAAAATAAGGACTAGACATATGCTCTCCAGCAATTACATCACTCAGCCCCTCACATGAATTAACCAAAGTACCCTTCACCCAACCATCCAGTGACTCTGCTTTGACAAAGCACCCCACATCACCCTCCTGAGACTGGTGAGACAGTACCTGACTGTCCCTGACACTCAACCCACACTCTTCTGGGATGTTTTCACACTCCATAACCAGGACTTCTACCTGGGGGGAACCCCTCTCCCTGTCACTCTCAACTAGAGTCAGTAGAGTGTCCCTCCCACCAGTAGGAATATGACTCCCCATGCCAGTTCCCCAATCTACCTCAGAGACCCTGTGCATCACTGGAGCTACCTCATACCCCTGAACCTCCTGGCGTGTGTTAACTCCCTCCTTCAAGTAGGGCACCACCTCTCTGGGCATGTGCACTTCTGCAGCATCACTGGACATACAATTGTTGCTGCCACCATTCCAGCTGGACTCAGCCCTCATGACTTCCAGCTCTTTCAATTTAAGCTCGTAAGCATAAATCATTTTTTTAATCTCTAAGTCCCTCCTCCTTTCTGCCAACTCCTTGAATCGGCGAGCCCTGTCTGCCCGTCTGTCCTGTAACTCTTCAGGAGTCAGACCCTTGGGTGACACCCTGCTATCCCTCCTGGGGACCCTCCCCCCAGGCGTAACAGGTACCTCCACTACACCACTGTGTATCCTCTGCACTTCCCCACCCACATTCTCCTCCTCTGTGTGCCCTCCAGCCTTCTTGATTGTCACCCCGGCCCTCTGTGCCTGTTGCAGCTCCCCCTCCCTGGTGGAGCTCTCAGTGGGACAGTCAAGATCTTTAAGGAACTGTTTCAATTGAGCAACTGAGTACTCCTTCAGTTTCTCCATTTCAAACACAGCTCCAGCTGTTGCATCTCCAGATTGAGACATGATGGTCACAAGTGCAAAGTTCCAAAGGCAGAAAGAAAATAATTTCCCAATGAAGTAAAAAGAATCAGTCCAGGGATCAGCAAAATCATGGAAGTAGAACAAAAAGAGTCCTTAAGAGAAAAATCAAAAGATCACCAAACAAGTAGTATGTGGTCACGTAGTGGTCTGAGATCAAAACAGTAGTGTACACTTAATCACTGTATGTCAAGTACAAATACAAGTCCAATCCCGACCGCTGGTCACCAATGTTAGAAATGGGGTCTTTGGTTGACAGTCAGGTTACCCCCTGTTCAAGCAAGGACCCTCACTCTAGTTAGGATAAAAGAGAATCACCCTCAGCTAACCCCTGCTTACCCCCTTGGTAGCTTGGCAGAGCAGTAGGCTTAACCTCAGAGTGCTGGGCGTAAAGTATTTGTACCAACACACACAGTAACTTAATGAAAACACTACAAAATGACACAACACCAGTTTAGAAAAATAGGAAATATTTATCTAAACAAAACAAGACCAAAACGACAAAAATCCAACATACACAAGTCAAGTTATGATTTTTAAAAGGTTTAAAATAAAAAGAGTCTTTAGGTAGTTGTAACAACACACTAGCGCTGCTAGCGTGAAAATGTACCTGGTTTGCGGCAAAAATAACCCCGCACGGGCGGTGTGCGTCGAAAATAACCCGGCACGGGTATATGCGTCGAAAACAGCTCGGCTCGGCGAGGCGCGTCGAAAAAGCCAGCCACGCGACGGTCCGAAGTCCCGCGGCGCTGGTTGTGATCTCTCAGCCTTCGTCAGCGATGCTGCGCGTCGTTTCTCCTGCTCCGGGCGTCGATTCTCCGGTCGCGTTTCCAGCGGCGTCGTTTCTCAGCTGCGGAGCCGGCGTCGCGTCGTTTTCTCAGCCGCGATCGGATTCGCGTCGATCTTTTCTCCGCACGGTGCTCGGTGCGTGTATTTTTGTCCTTAGGCTGCCAGCCTCTCCTTTCAGGGTCCCAGGAACTGGAAGGGCACCACAGAGCAGAGTAGGGGTCTCTCCAGAGACTCCAGGTGCTGGCAGGAAGAAGTCTTTGCTATCCCTGAGACTTCAATAACAGGAGGCAAGCTCTACATCAAGCCCTTGGAGATTTCTTCTTCAAGATGGAAGGCACACAAAGTCCAGTCTTTGCCCTCTTACTCTGGCAGAAGCAGCACTGCAGGAAAGCTCCACAAAGCACAGTCACAGGCAGGGCAGCACTTGTTCCTCAGCGATCAGCTCTTCTCCAGGCAGAGGTTCCCCTTGATTCCAGAAGTGTTTCTAAAGTTTGTAAGTTTGGGTGCCCTTCTTATACCCATTTTAGTCTTTGAAGTCACCTTCCTTCAAAGGGGACTCACACCTTCTTGTGAAATCCTGCCTTGCCCAGGCAAGGCCTCAGACACACACCAGGGGGCTGGAGACAGCATTGTCAGAGGCAGGCACAGTCCTTTCAGATGAGAGTGACCACTCTACCCCTCCCTCCTAGCAGAGATGGCTAATCAGGAATGCAGATCACACCCCAGCTCCCTTTGTGTCACTGTCTGGTGTGAGGTGAAAAACAACCCAACTGTCAAACTGACCCAGACAGGGAATCCACAAACAAGGCAGAGTCACAGAATGGTTTAAGCAAGAAAATGCTCACTTTCTAAAAGTGGCATTTCCAAACGCACAATCTCAAAATCAACTTTACTAAAAGATGTATTTTTAAATTGTGAGTTCAGGGATCCCAAACTCCACCTGTCCATCTCTTCTCTAGGGGAATCTACACTTTAATCATATTTAAAGGTAGCCCCCATATTATCCTATGAGAGAGAGACAGACCTTGCAACAGTGAAAACGAAATTGGCAGTATTTCACTGTCAGGACATATAAACCACATTACTATATGTCCTACCTTATCCATACACTGCACCCTGCCCTTGGGGCTACCTAGGGCATACCTTAGGGGTGCCTTACATGTAAGGAAAGGGAAGGTTTAGGCCTGGCAAGTGGGTACACTTGCCAAGTCGAATTTACAGTGTAAAATTACACATACAGACACTGCAGTGGCAGGTCTGAGACATGATTACAGAGCTACTTATGTGGGTGGCACAACCAGTGCTGCAGGCCCACTAGTAGCATTTGATTTACAGGCCCTGGCACCTCTAGTGCACCCTACTAGGGACTTACTAGTAAATCAAATATGCCAATCATGGATAAACCACTTACATACAATTTAAACAGGAGAGCATATGCACTTTAGCACTGGTTAGCAGTGGTAAAGTGCTCAGAGTTGAAAAGCCAACAGCAACATGCCAGAAAAATATAGGAGGCAGGAGGCAAAAAAGTCTGGGGATGACCCTGCAAAAGCAAAAGTCCAACAGTCAGCCTTCACATGGGCTAAATACTCACATCGGGGAAACTGGATGTAGTTGCCCTGGTGTTTTAACATTTCTGAGAGGACATCCTCCAACACCAGACTGCACATAGGTTGGGACATGCCAACTGTTAGGGCCACTGTATGTTGGCAGAGCCATGAGGCTAGGAAGTGCAATACTGACATGACTTGTAAAATGGGTGGTATATTGGTTGGATAACCAATAGCTGGCATCAGATCCGGCTCCAACTGATGACATAAGTCCAAATTAATTGCCTATTCAGATGTTAAAGAAGGATAATGTGCTGTTCTTCCATGGTCTGAAGGTCAAACAGTGAACAGTAGACTTGAGGTTGTCGCGTACTCCCTCTCGCTGGGAACCTATGTACAACAAGACATAATTTTAAACATTAGTCATTGTGTTGACAGTGACATACATGATGCATGTCAATGATATCATGTGGCAAGGCATTTCTGAGTGGATACACATGGCAACCAATACCCATCACAGCTGAAAATAACACTAGGGTCACATGTGACCCCCCATTGTTTTTTACATGTGCCACAACATGTATATGGACCAAATTCAAAGATGTGCAACTCAATTGTTCCTCGACATGTGACTGAATACCCCTGCCTCCAAAATGACCAGTGGCGGGGATGAACTGTGCCCCACTGTTAAATGCCATCTGCGCCCTGCAACATACTACAATGGCGTTTGAGTAGTATGACCTACATGACAAGACAGGATAAGCTTGTTTTTGAGGTCAAAAATACATTTTCAGTGGTGTGACACAGTTTATGAAGCAAAATACAGCATTTCAGCGTGCCAAAATTGAAGCTGGCTGACCGACTCCCCTGGACATTCAAAACCTCTGCGACCATTGGCAGAAGCCGTCATGGTGGTAGGTATTTGCAACCGCAGGCGACGCATCCATAGAGTAAGGTTGTTGTCAGTGGTGGTCACAGGCCAATGGCTGTGTCTACCGGCAGTGACAACTGCTTATGTTGCAGGTGTGACAGCAATGTTCTGCAGATTCATTCACTTGACTCCTGACACTGCTGACAGCAACACCTCCACAACCTGAGCTGCTATGTACCCTCTCTGGAGCAATCATGCCATGTCCATTAGGTGATAGGGCTCCTACCTTCTCTCCAGAGGAGCTGGCAGGCTAGTGACTGAGGTCCTACCTCTGTATGGACAACTCTATGGCTCACCAGAGGAGCAGGTAAGTACCGCATGTGCACAGTTTTCTCTGTACCTACCCATCCTTTCCCTCCTCACAGTCTAGAATGTGGCCATGTGTAGCAGTATGACTACTCATGTGCCTTTTGTTGCAGTCTGTGTGGCATCAATGCAAAAGACAATGTGCAGGTATTGGTGGCCAGTGCTATACGTTAAGTTCAATAATATTGTGTGGTGTAAAGTTTTTTGGGTCCTAGATCTTCCTTGTTGTGGATGCACATAACTAGGTGAGGAGACATTACAGCCATCCACTGACCTCTCTTTCGTGGAAATGGAGTGTCATGTAGGTTCTGTCAGCTCAGCCTGAAGAAACAAGGGCCTGTCACATGTATCACCCTGTATGGGACCTAGTCTACACTGTGGCTATGCAACTGTAGCAGTGTCCACTCCCTGTACACCAGCAAATTGTGTCATATGGCCAATATGAGGCTCTGGTGGCAAATCCTGCCCAGAATGCCTTCATTGCTTTGACTAGATTAGGAATGGGTACGAGGTAAATCATTAATTTAAGACATATGTACACTTAGCATAATTGTCAATGTGTATGTTTGACTCATGACAGGTCCCTTATTTCCACAGCTATGTTGTTATGTTCCCACAGGTCATATTTCTTCTGTACAGGTTTATTGCACCAATGACAGTCCCATAGTGTAGACAGTGTGTTGATTCCTGGGATGCCATGATATGTGATTCCGTAGCTTGGTTACATTGCAGAAACTGCACATCACATGCCTTTTTTTTTGGATGCCATCTCTGTATGGTGGACACATATGTCCAAAGTAGTGTTCTGTGGTACAGGTACATAGCACATAACCCCCACCCCACTGAAGTGACATGAGTCTGCATTTGTTAGGCCACATGTCCACGCTTGGACAGGAAAGACACATTTTGTACCCACCATGGCAGTCCTTCCATTGTTACTTATGTGCAATGTTTGAGTTTGTATTCTGGCATGTATGTAGTGAGTGTGGATGTGTTGGTCCATTCACGCCTAAGGACCCTTCAGAAGCCTCATATGTGTGATGTATTTCATAGTGGCTCATATCACAGTACAGGATGCTAGAGCTTGGGCTACATGATGTCAGTAAGCTTACTGAGTCATTGTAGGGCCTGGGCAGGGTAGTTTGTTAGTCTGCAGCTAGAACATAATTTGTCTGTAGTCATGTCCCTGTACCTATTGGCTTGTATGTGTCACACTTGAGGAGTACTAACAAATAGGAAAGCACTAGCTTGTTGTTACTGACATGTCTGTGACTCAACCTCTTGTGGTGAAAAGTGTGTTCATGATCTCTAGATTTGACTTTTGCATCCATGCAAGTCAGCATCCATCAAAGGAAGGGATTATGGAGAGCCACATGCAGGAAGCACCCACTGCAGGAAAAGGTGGTAGGATCTGAGTCTCTGGGCCCGGAAGATCTCTGAGATCCAGCTAGGGATATCCTCCCAACATGGGTGGGGTGCCCATCTGACCTTGACCCCCCCTAACGGCCCGCATTCTGGAGGTGGCCTATACAGAGCCCGATTGGCGTTTGAGGGCAGCACAGTAGCCACAAGGGGATGAGTACAGTGCACATTCCTGCCTGTTACATTGCCAACTGAATGAGTGAGGTTCTGACAGCCCCCCTGACAATCAGGAATGAGCCATGTGTCACACAGTAGATTGTTTGTGTCGACATGTCGGGTGGTGCATACTGATGTGTCTTGCCTATTGGCCCAGGGACCTAAGACACAACTGGGTAGAATCCACAAACCACATTCTCTCCAAGGAAGACATATGGCTGGGTACATTGATCAGTCAACAACAATATGTTGTAGTAGTGTGTGTAATTTCTATGCAGCAGATCTCTACTTCTCATTGTTACAGGCCAAAGGTAAGTAAGTAATGGATCACTGTCCTCAGCCATGTGTCTGGGTAAATGGGTATATAGGCATCTGCCACCCAGAGGCCACTTGTCTTCAGTCTTTGATGGGTGCTGGTGTCTCACTGCAGTCTGTAATGTGAAGATGGCCAACATACATGTTACAAAACATGCATTGTTATTTGGGTCAGCTATAGATCACTATTTTCCCTGGGTAATTTGGGAATGTCCATTGACATGATTTATGTGCCAACACTGTTTTAAACATTCCTTGTGCTTACATGTCAGCATGTGTCCCTTTCTCTTTTGAGTAACATTTGTAAGCTGTTGTTTCATGCATAGTCTAACCGAATGATGTCTGTATTCCCTCACATATAAGTGCATGCCCACATGTGTTTGGAATAGGACATTTACAATGGGGGTACATTTCATGCTGTGCCACAGAGAACAGTGTGTCACCATTGGTTAATGGCTGACACATTTACTCATGCATCATAGCATGTTATTTAGCAGGTACAACCTCAGTAGCATTGAGGGACATGACAGGTAGGCCTGAAGTTTTGAGACACAATGTGAATATTTCTGCGGTTGATGTGGCATCATGTGGAAAAGTGTACTGCAAATGTGTAATGAGTAAGGTTTGTGACTTGACTGTTGGCCAGCATCATGGAGTGACTTGCAGTTATGTTGGAATCTGGGTACAACCACTCATCCACAGACAGACATCTCCGTCTGCTTGACCATAATGGTGACAATGATGTAGCTTCCAATTAGGCAACATGCAAATCTCAGGACCTCTCCAACATCCAAAGAACCAATGGTGTCTACAGATGCACTCAGAGTATGTCATTGTAAGGGGTGCCTGATATTAGTGGTGATTACCCTAGGCCTTGCTGATTCATAGTGTTGTGGATTTTGGGAACATCTCTCCCTGACATATTGCACATGATGTCTACAGTGTCCATTTCCATGCCACATGTGTGGCGTATCTGAGCAGTACTACCTCTATGACTCTACTAGGACAATTATCACAAGGTAAAGTGTGCCTAATGGAACTGCTTCGAGTGTGACATGAGTATTTCCATGTCACCTTCACTAGACTATTGTACTTTTCCCAGTAACATGTCAGGATTTTGGAGCATAATTTTTTATTGTTGGGTCATTATGTATGTGACAAATAGATGTGTGCATGCCCTTGTGTGGGGTCTGTTCAAATGCATTTGGCATTGGCCTACAATTGGAAGACAACAGGTAATTGAAGTCTGCTCCATGGGGCAAAGCTTTGAGGGTGATGGGGTATCCTACTTGTTGAATGTTGTTTTGCGATTGTACAGCTTCAACTATACAATTGTATTTGTTTGAGATCCTGATTTCCCTGTGGGCAACTGTTGACAGTTCAGATGGCATGCATGCATATGATGTGGCACATGTATGGGCCACTTAGGTGGCATTTGTTGCTGGGACCTACTTGATATCTTTGTAATATTTGCTAATTAGAGCTGTTGTTCAGCACCAGCAAGCGAAGGAGACAGGGCACAGCTGAGTGGGGAAGTATCTGGCCACTGGACCTCATGACAAGACACCACCAACACAGAGGGACCCAGTGTCCAGGAGGATGGGGCAGACTGGAACATCTTTTTCATCATCTGATTCTTTCTCCAATGGACATCCCCTAGTGGTGGCGGACTCATCAGGGCATTCACCTGTACCATCTTTGTCTGCCACCCCTGTTCTAGCACCACTCTCCTGTTGCTCCCAACCCAGTTGGCCGTGCCCGCTCACTCAAGAGGGTGGGTGTCTCCTTTGCCGCAGGCACCTCTGCCCCAGCCCCTGTTATCCCTGCTGCCCTCAGTGAGGAGGCTCTTAACCTCCTGAGAAGTATCAGTCATTGGGAATGCCATCCAGGATTGGCTACCCAACTCCTTCAAACAAATGCATTCCTGAAAGGCATTTATTCTGCAATGGTTGGCCTACAGAGATTTTTTCCTCACTGATGGCATATAGTCATCCCCATCTTATGTTCCCCCTCTGCCTCTCCCTTCCCAATCCAAATCCACACCAAGCATACCCACAGACACCACACTGCCAGTCACCCAGACATCCACCACAAGTACCATACCCACAGACATCACCCAAAAAGATATCCAGACATCCATCACATCCAGCAGATCCACAGTCACCACCCCAACAGACACACACACAGCCACCACTCCATCCCCCCGCACCTTCACCTCTCAGACCCCAAAGACATACCCACCCAACAGACACCAACCAAACATAACCATACCTCCCAGAAGCATGCACCCATGACATCCACACCAACACAGCAGACAACCTTTCCCTCGACATCCAAATGCCTACCTCTTCCTGGCCCACTTGATGCCTCTTCCTGTGGAGGTTCTCTGTCAGTTAGGAATCAAGTGACAGCACCATGATGTGCCTCTGCCAACATGAATGGACTGGCCTTGGACTTTTCATCTTTAATATTGAATAAACCCGAAGAGGTGGTTTGTTTTGGGTATGCATTTGTCCTCCAGTTCCTTTTCTACCTTTATGTTGTTCATGAGTAGCTGATGTTGTCTGCCTACAGTTTTCTGTGTTTCAGCCTGCTTGCTGATCCATTTGATGTTGTTTGCAGTGCCCGACTTTGTGGGCAGTGCTGGTGTCCCCAAGACAAGGGTATGTGTTAACTGTATGGATATGTGGGTGTGAATGCATTGGTGGTGTCATGGCATTAGGTACTGTTTTGTATGGTAAGTATTTAATTTTGTGTTGTTCAATGTGAGCATGTATGGTGTTAGACTTGTCCTCCTGATATGGGTTATGTATTCATCTGGTGCGTATCAGCTTGAGTTTTGCTTGTGCAGACCTGGAGTGTGTCTGATTGTGCTAGCTTTGTTTGCATTTGACTGTGCCATTTAGCTGTGTGTACCTTGCAGCTACTTCATGTAGAGGTATGTCCCATGCAGTTGGAGTTGTATGTGTTTTGTTCATTTGCACTTCCACATTGCACAGATATCCTTGTTATTTGAGTATACTAATGTTTGTCCATGAGATACCTGAAGGGCCAGTTCCTGTGCAATAGTTGTTTTATGGGCAGTTGCAAGGTATTATGTGCCCCAGTGCAGCCTCCTTCCCTGGGTGTTCCTGTTGCCCCTCCTCCCTATTGAGCAGGTATTGTTTGCATAGTGAGGTCTGTATATTTGTCTTACTAACTATTGTGCATCCCATTGTCCTTCCATTGTGTTGCAATGTAGGTCATGTGTGTGTCCATTGCAGGACTGTTTACTGTGAGTGCTGTTTGTGTTCCATACCATATCCATATACATGTGTATTGAATGTGACAACAGTTCATGGCATGTGTGCAATGTGAGTGTGTGAGTTGTATTGGTAGACGTGATGTTGGTGTGTTGTTGGTGTTGGGTGAGACAATGTTGTGTAGACTTCACTGTCCCTGTTGCCTGAGATAAGTATATATGTGTTTGGTGGTACAGTGTGAGTGAGCTACCCAAAGGGGGCTTATCGTGACTGTGCATGTGTCTTTCTTTGTATATAATTCCGACCTGGGACACAATGATACATGTACTTGGTGCCCATAGTGTGACCCCCATATCATGTGGACGACAGTGCAACAATCTGTTGGTACGGTTAATAGCACAGGTAGGTGTGCATCTCAGAAGATCAGCAGCAGCAGCAGGATGTCTGATGGGCTCCATGGCGGTACCGAACATGTAAGGCTGTCTGCAGGTGAGTGTCCCCCTTTATAGTCCCCATTTCCTCCTGCTGGAACGTGGTGGTTGAACTGCCACGCTCACATTGGCGGTGTGCAACCTCATATTGTATCTGGTGGAAACACAGGCTCCGCAGGCCTGTTTCTGCTGCCTTGTGACAGTGGCGGTCTGTGCTGCCTGGATGTGGCCGCAGGACTGCGGGGGTCTTTGTGCCACAGGCCAGCATGACTCGTGATCTGGTGGTCCGACTGCCAACAGGATGGTAAACATGTAATGAGGCCCTAAGTCTTATTTTTAAGCTTTTTCTTTCATCGTTGGTTGACTTGCAAAGCAACATCATCATCTTGGTTCAGTGCAAGGTCCCGGTCAACTCATGGAAGTCTCTTCAATGGGGAAAAGCTCTGGAGCTTGAGCGGGACAAACCTGAAACAAAGACTGTGTCGCAGTTCAGTGTCGTCGGCTTGACTATCGTGAACAGGTTTGTCACCTTATGGACCTTTTTCACAAAGTTGCTCCAAACGTCTCCAAAACTGCATGGTCTTCTTCCAGAAGTCCTGTGTGGGTCCTAGAAGTGTCCACAAACTTGATCCAAGTTCCCAGAATGCACAAGGTCAGAATCCTTAAATGGTCACTGGAAGCAGGTCAGCTGGGCTCTTCTGCGAAGTGTGGCAAAAATTAATCCCAGGAAGCAACATTCTTTAAAAATCCAACATGGAGAAAATCTCTCCTTGGAGGATGCATGTGGCTCAGCACACCCACTGGTGTGGCTAAGTTTCCTAACACACCCCTTCCAGCCCCTCTCCTAATCTAACTACTGGGGCTCCAATCTGTCTGGGGGAGCAGGAAATGGGTCTGGTGTCTGTACCAGGTGGCCTTGCCTCCTTTGAAAACCAGTTTGGCCATGCTACCCCTTTTAGCTCTGCCATCTGCTGCAGCAGTTCTCCTCCCACCAGATGCTTCATTTGTTTCAGCCCAGACCACTTCACATCATTAATGTATGCATACAGAATAGAAGTGTAAATAATAAATGGCCAAACTTTAAAATAGTTTATGTGTTTATACTATTACACTACTTTCAGATACAATGATAAAGGAAGCAAAATACACAACATCACAGAAAAGAAAGCACATGGGCTACAGCTACTGCCAAGAAAGTGCATCAACGGAAATATGAATTAGAAATGTACCAAATATTATTAGAATGCATACTATAGGAGGTCAACTACAAACGATTATGTCATTCATGTAAGCGAGCACTACCACCCCACAAATTTGACAGAACCAGTTGTAAGGGAGGCATTGCAGGATGAAAGAAAGACAAGTAGCTCCCAGGAACCTATAACTAAAATCCATAAAGATGTAAGGTCATACCACCAAAGGGCTGGCAGAGCGGAGTGCTGTATTATGAGTTTGGCGGGCGAAAGGGGATGGAGGACCGCCAAGCAGAACAGACTGCCGCGGTCTTCCGGAGGCACAAAGCGTTCGGAGGACACCATGGTTCTGTTGGACCTATTACCAGGTTGCACACCACAAATGTGACCCCCGCAGTTCAATCACCACAGAGCAGCAGGTAGAAATGAGCAGAATAAAGGGAGACTCTAACCTGCACCCAGCAATACAGGTCCGGAGCCTCCATGGAGCCATTCCTTAACATAATGTCACTGCTCCTGCTCCCCGAAAGACAATGATTACAACGCTGATGTGGACACCAACCGTAAGTACAATCACCTACCTGTGAATTGACATGTATAACAATATCGTACCATTACAAAACACATTATAAGAGGGGAGCCCCAAGGCCAGCACCTACACCTATCATCCCAAACACACACATTCACATACTGCAACACAGAGACCCACACATTCACAACACGCACACTTCAGCCAGCACATACACACTGCATGGCAATACAACACATATACACACAGACGCACAACACAGGATCAGGAACACTGAAGGCCACACAACATACACACACACACACAGCAACAACTACACAACTACTGTAGATATACAAATACATTCCACACACTCATATCCAACACTAGTCAGGAACTGTCCACACATATAACACAGAAATACGTGTATCTGCCATGGCACACACACAACCCCACCAGAAAACAACCTTGCAAGCAATGCACAAATCATACACACACATAGCACAATGGACCAACAATGACATGCCCAATGCACACACAGACAAATAGACAAAAGACACAAAGGGGCATATTTATACTTTTCGACGCACAACTGCGCCAACGCAGTTGTGCGGCAAAAAATTTAACGCCGGCTAACGCCATTCTGAAGCGCCATGCGGGCGCCGTATTTATTCAATGTCGTTAGCCGGCGTTAGCCGGCGGAGCTGCCTGGTGTGCGTAAAAAAAAATGACTTACACCAGGCAGCGCCGGCGTAGGGAAATATGGAGCTTGGGCGTCAAAAAATGGGGCAAGTCAGGCTGAGGCAAAATTTTCGCCTCAACCCGATTTGCGCCGTTTTTTTTTACTCCCAACCCCCATTGAAATGACTCCTGTCTTAGCAAAGACAGGAGTCATGCCCCCTTGCCCAATGGCCATGCCCAGGGGACATAAGTCCCCTGGGCATGGTCATTGGGCATAGTGGCATGTAGGGGGGCACAAATCAGGCCCCCCTATGCCACAAAAAAAAAAAAAAAAATACTTACCTGAACTTACCTTAAGTTCCCTGGGATGGGTCCCTCCATCCTTGGGCGTCCTCCTGGGGTGGGCAAGGGTGGCAGGGGGTGTCCCTGGGGGCATGGGAGGGCACCTCTGGGCTCCTTCCGAGCCCACAGGTCCCTTAACGCCTGCCCTGAGCAGGCGTTAAAAAATGACGCAAACGCGGCTGGACGTAAAATTTTTTGACCCGCCCACTCCCGGGCGTCATTTTTGCCCGGGAGTATAAATACGGCGCACATGCCTCGGAGTCATTTTTTAGTAGGGAACGCCTACCTTGCATATCATTAACGCAAGGAAGGTGTCCACGCTAAAAAATGACGCAAACTCCAAGATCTTTGGCGCTCGACACGTCGAAACGCCAAAGTATAAATATGGAGTTAGTTTTGCGTCGGATTTGCGTAAAAAAAAACGACGCAAATCCGGCGCAAACAGAGTATAAATATGCCCTAAAGTGCACCACCACAAAACCCCCTGCACAGGTGTGATGAGAGCAGCAGGACCATACTTGGAAGGATGCTGCATTGGGGCACATAATGGTGAACAAGGCCCCAAACAACATGCGCACAGCAGTTGACCACAATTGATTATCAAGGACAATGCTAACCAATATCAATGCAGGAAGGGCAAGGCGACAAAGCACACACAATTCACACTCCCTGGGACATACCCCTACACCAACCATCTGTGAGGGACACGCACCTAAATGGACATGTGCACTCAAATGCAAAGCAGACTACCACAGCTCAACACACTCCTGGTTTGCACTGACAAAACTCAAGAACACGCACACCACATGTAGACAATAGCCATGTCAGGGGACAAGTCAGACACCATACATGTCCACATCACACCACAGAAAAAGAACACATACCACTATAAAACTAACACAATGTCATGACACCAACATAGATTCAACAAACACATACTGATCACACAATACACATCCCTACGCTTGGGGTACACCAGAACTTCACACAAACTCACATACCGCCAAAAGCTTCACATGGAGCAGCAAGCAGCACAAACACATACAACTACATGCACACAATCAATGTCAGCCAGGAACAACAGAAAAGTAGGGAAGGAAATGAAGGGCAAAGGTGTATCCAAAGTACCAACACCTGGTTATGTTTTAAAAAAACAACAATACATTTGCATAAATGCGACATCCAAACCCATAGGCAAGTCTATAAAATCCCAGGGCCAAAAGACACAGTCCAGGGCCACAAACTTAACTCCTGCCTGACAAGTAACTTCCACATGTAGGGGCATCAAGGGGGCAGGCAGGTACCTCATGGATGATCTGGCGGGGTTCGGGGAAAGGGTTTGGAGGTGGGGCTTGGGTTTGGGCAGGAGGGAACCTTCTTGGGAGAGGTCGACTTCTTCTTGGCATGGGAGTCACATGGGTGCTTGCAGGGGAGGCATGGGTGGCCTTGGAGGTGGAAGGGATGACCTTAGGTAGGGAAACAGACCTTTTGGGGGTGGTACGTGGGGAAGAACATGGGTAAGGTCAAGACCAACGAGGAAATCTTTCTTAGACACATGGGGACAGTCATCAGAAGGGGGTCGGGATTTGGAAGTTGAGGGAGTATTTGTATGACGTGAAGGTGAGTATGTCTTGAGTGCATGTTTATATGAGGTGTGCCTGTGTGTGGTGGGTGTCTGTTGGGTTGGTCAATGAGGGTGTTTTTGTGTTTTGGGCTGAGGGGGGTGAAGGTGCGTGGGATGGTGTCTGTTGGGGTGGTGACTGCAGGAATGGTGGATGTGCTGCATGTAGGTGTGTCTGTGGTTGTGGTGTGTGCGGGTGAGGTGACTGGGATGGACGTCTGAAGGTCTTGTACGGTGCTGTCTGTGGGTATGAGAGGTGCGTTGGCTGGATCAGTGATTGTTTATGTGGTGGTTTTTGCAGGTGTGCCAGATGTCGTGTGTGTGATGCTGGCGGTAGGGTGGTGTCAGGGCAAATTGTGACTTCTGCTGTGTCTGCAGGTGGATGTGTGGGTGCATGCCCTTGGTGCGTCTTGTGGTGCTTATGCTTGTCTGTGCTCATCTTGGCTGAGGAGGTGGATGCATGCAAGTCTGTCTGTGTGCTTTAGGTGGGTTGGGGAAGGAGGGATTTGGACTGTGAAGAGGAAGGTGGAGGGGAGACAAAAGACAAGGATGACTGGCTGCCGTCAGTGTGGAGGCCAGAGCCTAGAATGATCTCTGTGGGCCAGAGATTGCACCATGAATGCCCTCCAGGAACGCATTGCTCTGCTGGATCTAGCTGGCCAGTCCCTGGATGGCATTCACAATGGCTCTCTGCCCACAGAGATCGACCTCAAAAGGTCAATAGCCTCCTCACTGGAAGAGGTGCCTGTGGCAAAGGAGACACCTACCCTCTTGGGTGAGCGGGCACGGCCAACTGGGTGGGGAGCAACGGGGATGGCGGTGACGGAATGGGGTGGCGGACAAATATGGGACTGGGGTGGTCCCCAATAGGTTCGCCACCACTAGGGAGAGGCCACTGGAGGAAAAATCTGATGATGTAGAGCCAGATCCGGTCTCCCCGGTGGCACTCTCATTGCCCTCCGTGCCACTCGGTCCCTCGCTATCAGTGGTCAGGTGTCCTGAGGTCCCGTGGCCAGATTCTTCCCCACTTGGGTTGGCCCTGTCTCCTTCACCTGTCGGTGCTGATTCTGCAAAAAGAAAGTGGAGTAAGGTCACAACATGTACATGATGACACCTCAATCTCAACTCTGATAGTAAAAACATATCATTGTGTCAAGTGTCACATCACATGAGCTGACAACAAAGTGGCACCATCATGTGTCAATACAAAAACATGCATGCCATCTAGAACCACAAAGGTAACACATGAGCAAATCTTGCTCTTGGATAACTACAATAGCTTGGATGAACTCAGACTACCATACTAACCATAACACAACTAGGTGACCTCTCCACCCTACAACTGAACCACATATAGCACACCCCAGTAAACCAGTAGCCAACAATTAGATCCCTTTGTTGGGTACCCAACCAATTACACTGACACAATCCCAGCCACACATCTAAGATGCACCAATATGATGACTCTACAATAAGTGATGTTGGTAAGGAAAGGCAGATAGCTCTGCTTTAAACATGCCATACTTGGATTAGGTAACATTGAAACCTCCATGTCACTATGGATACCTCACAACATTGTACAGCTCCACAAGTCACACCTTTCCAAAATGAGTCAAGGAGGTAGTAGAAAGGTTACCCAGATGTACACTACGTGTGGTTGTTCGTGGAACAACAATGAAGGTCTCAAACCTCATAGAGAGATGTCTCTAGCATACATACATGAATGGGCCAGTTAGGCCCAGGATATCCTCCACCAATATGATTGTAGTAGACAACTGTATGGTGCAGGAAGGTGGGGCACAGTCCTTGCTATCACTATCAGGAGGATACCAAAGTGTTGCACAGTGAAAAGCGACATCACTGAACCATACATCAGACATGACAAGCATGGCATCTGTCTGTGGATGGATCCCTGACCCCAAACATGTCATGCGACTGAAGTTACACATGAATAATGACCTACTATGAGGCATGGGTGTTTCTGTCTGACTACTACTGATGGTGACACAGTCCTGTCTGGGGCATCACAGTAACTGGACAACCATTGCAGATGTATCATAATGACAACATGATCCCATGAACATATATGTAAGAGTATGACATTGACCAGGAACACAATGGCACACATCTCACAAAGTGGCAGGTGACAGGTAAAGCATGCTGCAAACAATGGACAGAAACATCCACCACTTTTAAAAGTAACACATTGCAAACAGTCCTGACATGTCACAGCAGGCCTACATACAGACCCATTGTGCTTCTACCACATTCAATGTAGTGACATATTGAGCACACAAAGATGCAAGCCTGTCCATGTGTGGACAAGTGTAGCTACAGGTGCAGGCATCTGCTGCACCTGGTGGCGGTGGTCTGTGTGTCACATCAAGATTAAGGTACACACATTCACACAGGTGTATTCACTAAACCTATAGTACAGAAAGAGAAAACTGGCCATGCAGTGTACATGTTCAGGTTCATAACCATAAGCACAGAGCCCTAAATCATGGCATATCACTTACCAGCACACTGCCTGCAGATATGCTAAGTCAAAATGAAAAGGCACCTGCACTGGAACATCAGAGCTGCTTGAAAGAGACAACAGGGCTGTGGGATGAAGGGATCTGTCAAGGATATGTGACACACATTGGCAGAGATGATATGAACACATCAGTCAAAGATTATAAGCCTGTCCCAATTCCATTGCCATAGTAATTATTGGACATGGGCTCAAGAAGCAGCATAATGGCAAGGCATGCTTTGGCACCATCACATGCTGTCCAGTGATACAGGGAGTGGGCACAGTGTCACACTTGTAGTGTAAAAGGGAATTGATACAAGCCCGGATGTCCAGTTTTGGAGTGAGTGACAATACACTGGCCCCATTCTATGCAGGCTGAGCAGACATACCTACACAATATATAAGGCCCAAACAATCACATGTATCACAGTACATTGTGAGGACTACAGCCAATTAATATTGCTCGCCTTTGTGCAGAGCTGAGGGACATATTCACTTATTATCTGGCTTCACAACAATATTCCAGCAAGGGCAGACGGGGCCAGAGATCACTGTGCAACCACAAGAAGAGCTCACATGTTGGCCAACCAACACATACAACATTAATTCTACCTTTCTGCTGGCATGAAAGCACATGTGATTACACATTACAAACGTCTAGTTGCAAGATTACACAGGGATGGCTGTCTCAACACCTCACCTAGCCATGTGCATCAAACGCAAGTACGTTCTAGAAACACTCAATGCACACTCACCACATTGTCTCTGGGCTACAAATCTATCACTTGACATAGATACGTGCCCAGGGACTCAACCATTAATGCACACAGACAGTACCTAAAGGGCTTAGCAGACTTAGTCGGACAAACTGATTTTAAGCCTAGGGTGACTAAAGCTGTGATAAGTAGAGGCACAGAGTAGAGTGTGCACAAGGTGCACTTATCTGCCCCTCTAGTGCACCAAAGAGCTGTTCATACAAGGGTAGGACCTCACCCACCAGCTTCTCCAGCTATTTGGGTGAGAAGTCAGGGGCCCTATCACCTGTTGGATGTGGCATGATTGCTTCCAGATGTTGTACACAGAAGTTCAGGTCATGGAGGTCTTGCTGGCAGCAGTGTAAGAGACAAGGGAGAATTCCGTAGCAAATGGCAGTCACGCCTGCCACAAATGTGACCGTCACTGTTGGCGGACACAGACATTGGGCTGAGACCTCCAAAGGCAGTGTCCGCCTCAGTGGCATCTGCCTACTGCCATGATGAATTTCGCCGGCGGTCACAGGCGGTTTCCAATGTCCAGGGGAGTACATCAGGCAGAAGCCATTATGGAGTCATACGATGCAATAACACGTTATGTTAATGCATCACAATTCTACAAATGATGTCCTGGCGAATATTGAGTGCTGGCCTTGTCCTTTCACGTAGGTCAAATCGGTTTGTCATCATGTAGGTATGTGGTCCAGCAGATGTGACAACATTCGTAGGGGTACAGCCAGCACCCTCTCCCCCACGTGTAATCTAGGATGTTGGCCATTGATCTACAGGCAGTAAATGGAGTAAGTTGGACATGAGGTTTTTGTCCAGATATGGGTTTTTTATAAATATGTAGATAAGTAATGTGTTAACCTTACAAAATGTGCCTGTGTTAGCCCTGGTGTGTGTTTTGTGTCATGTTTACAGTGACATGACACATTACATAATTGACGTGTAGTATGTAAATTGCTAGGGACACATTGAATGACTGCCTATTTTTCTTTTTGGCTCAGATAGCTATCCTGGGAAGAGAAGGATCAGACACCCTCCCGTGTACTGTCCACTAGCAGACTTGCAGAGCATGTAGATCAGACATGTCATTCAGACCTACTGCCTGGATAGGCAGACAATCATGGATCTATGTCATCAGTTGGAGCCAAATCTGATGCCAGCCATACCTCAGCCAAATAGCATACCATCCATTGTCCAAATCGTGTCAGTGTTTCACTTCCTTGCTACAGGGTCCTTCTTAAACACAGTGGTCCTCGCTTTAGGGATGTCCCGGTCTATGTTCAGTTTGGTGATGAAGGATGTTCTCTCAGCACTGTGGAAACATCTGGACAGCTACATTCGTTTTCCTCAATGTGAGGATTTTGAATATGTGAAAGCAGAGTTCTATGGTTTGGAACACATCCCACATGTAGTAGGAGCTGTTGACAATACACAAGTAGCCCTGGTTCTACCTCATGGCAATGAACAGGTCTTTAGGAACAGGAAGAACTTCCATTCCATAAATGTACAAATAGTGTGTTTGGCGGGCCTCTACATTTCCCAGATATGTGCCCGGTACTTGGGTTCAGTTCATGATGATTACATCATGAGGAACAGCACAGTTCCCCAGCTGATGACACAACTGTACCCAGAGAGGGCTTGGCTGGTTGGTAAGGCACATATGTCATGTGTGTTTGGATGCTATGTCTGCAGCCAGTGAGACGTTGCTCTGGACTGATGGTTGCATGCATGTCACATTTCCTTACAGGGGATTCTGCCTACCCAAATTGTCCCTGGTTGTTATCACCAGTGAGGAACCCAACTATGCCAGGGGAAGTCTCTTTCATCAAGGTACATGGAAGAACCCCCATGCCATGAGTGGGCTTTTGGGCTCCTGAAGGCAAGATTCCACAGCATCGACAAATCAGGTTGAGCCCTCCTCTACTCACCTGCAAACGTATCTACAATCATTGTGGCTTGCAACATGCTTCACAACCTTGCCCTGAGGAGAAATATCCCATGCATCCCAGATAAGGGGGAGCTGGCAGTACCACAGGTGACCCTCCTGAAATGCCAAGTGAGGATAACAGTGATGAGGATCAAGGTGGAGACATGCGGGCAGATCTCATCAATCAGTACTTGACTTCGGTGTAAGTATGTGATGTCCTGTGATTACATTGACTGCATGGGGTACTGTAGGAGTCTGGATTTGTGGCGAGGGCTATCACGGTCACCATGAGACAGGGCATCTCATGCAATACACCATACAGCCAAGGTTTGCTGGCTACATCAGACTTGAAGATATGCTTCTGTTGAGTATTTCCTTTATTTGGGGCAGTCACAATGCGCTGTCAGAGAAACAACAGACGTTTTAAATGAGTTTTGTGTCTCATGTATGCCTTTGCCTGCCTTACCTCCATGTATGCCACTTTTTCCTTCCAGGTTCTACAACATACCATCCTCGTGTGGGCATTTCAGAGTTGTGTCATTGGCAGGTGGCTATAACTGGTCTGACGTGAAGAGGGCATGGCACTGATCCAGGTAATGTTTGTCGCTATTTTGGGTATTGTGAGCTCTATGCTCAGGCTGCCTGGACATTGGAAGGCAGTGATTTGAGGCTGGTATGTTGCTCCAGTGGTTTCATGTGTGTGATCATGTGGCTTGGTAACATGTCGTCCTGTGCAATCCATCCATTCTCCCATTACATTGTGTTGATAATGTTACTGGATGCCCTGTATGTAGCTCCTGAAATGTTTCCTCTTTATAGGCTGTAGGAAAGTACTATCTTTCTTGGCATGTTACCCCCATTTTTACCTGTATGTCAGTATGTTTTTGCCTGTCTCACTGGGATCCTGCTGGTCAGGACACCAGTGCTCATAGTTTGTGGCCCAATGTGTGTGTTGTGAATAGTGCTTAAATGTGTCACTGAGGCTCTGCTAACCAGAACCTCAGTGCTTATGCTCTCTCTGCTTTTAAATTTGTCACTATAGGTTAGTGACTTCTTTTACCAATTTCAATTGGCACACTGGACCCCCCTTATAAGTCCCTAGTATATGGTACCTAGGTACTCAGGTCATTGGGGTTCCAGGAGATCCTTATGGGCTGTAGCATTTCTTTTGCCACCCCTAAGGAGCTCAAACAAACCTTTTCACAGAGCTGCCACTGCAGCCTGCGTGAAATAGTGCACACATTATTTCACAGCCATTTTCACTGCAATTAAGTAACTTATAAGTCACCTATATGTTTAACCTTCATTTACTTAACGCTAGGTGCAAAGTTACTAAGTGTGAGGGCACCGTTGCACTAGCAAAAGTACCCCCACCCAGGCCAGAGCCAATTCCACAGACTTGCGGGGGCGCCTTAAACATGTGCACTACATATAGGTCAATACCTATATGTAGCTTCACAATTGTAACCCTGAATATGGCCATGTAAGGTGTCTAAGATCATGGAATTGTCCCCCCATTCCACATCTGGTATTGGGGAGCCACTTCCATGCATCCTGGGGGCTTCACCATGGACCCTCAGTACTGCCAAACCAGCTCTCGGAGGCTTGCACTGCAGCTACAGCTGCTGCCACCTCAGGGACAGGGTTCTGCTTTCCTAGGGTCTGAGCAGCTCAGTCCCAGGAAGGCAGAACAAAGCATTTCCTTTGGGAGGAGGGTGTTACACCCTCTCCCTTTGGAAATAGGTGTTACAGGCTGGGGATGGGTAGCCTCCCCAAGCCTCTGGAAATGCTTTGAAGGGCACGTATGGTGCCCTCCTTCCATAAGCCAGTCTACACCGGTTCAGGGACCCCCAGTCCCTGCTCTGGTGTGAAACTGGACAGAGCAAAGGGGAGTGACCACACCCAGTCCACCACCACCCCAGGGGTGGTGCCCAGAGCTCCTCCAGTGTGTCCCAGAATTCAGGCATCTTGTTTTTCAAGGTTTAGGGACACTCTGGAGGCCTCTGAGCGGCCAGTGCCAGCAGATGATGTCAGAGACCCCTCCTGATAGGTCCATACCTGATAAGGCAGCCAATCCCCCTCTCAGGGCTATTTAGGGTCTCTCCTGTGGGTTTCTCTTCAGATTCTACTTGCAAGTTTCCAGCAGGAACCCTCTGCAACCACTATTTCATCCTCTGACCTCGGATCAACTGCAGACTGCTCCAGGAACAGTTGTAACAGCAACAAAGTATCCAGAAGGGCTACTTTTTCTCTGCAATTTCAGCTCCAGCCAGCAACTTCAATAGCTTCCATTGTGTGCACCCTCTGGGGACTGTCTTCACCCTGCATCAGAAGGACTGAAGAAATCTCCCTTGGAGTGACGGAGTCACTCCCCTGCTCCTGCAGGAACCTTCTAAGATGATGACCGGTCCTCTTGGACTCCTCTCCTGGTGAGAAGCATGTTCCTTGGAACACAGGTGGTGGACCCCTTCGACACAGACTGTCCTAAGGTCCTGCTGTCCAAATTTGGAGGAGGTGAGAGCTTGTCTGCCCCAATTGGCAACAGTACCCCTGTGGACTGCGTCATCTTCACCTCCTGAGGCCTCTGTGCACTATTTGAAAGAATCCTTTTTGCACATCCTGCCCAGATCCCCAGCACGCTATCCTGCGATGCTCAGCTTGCTGAGTTGTCCTCCAGTGGCGTGGGACCTTCTTTTGCAGTGCTGCAACAACCACAATTTGCACCTTCTTTGTCCCCATGTCCTGGGACCTCCGTGGGTGCTGCCTGGTCATCTGTGGGTTCCCTCCAGTGTTGGGAGCCCCCTCTGCCTCATCAGTCAAAGGTGAGCCCACTAGGTCCCTCTTGGGTCCAGGCAGTGCCACTGTGATGCAATCCACGGCATTGCTTAAACCAAAGCTTGTTGGACAAATCCAGCACTGAAACTCACCTGCATCCAACATCTCCACATGGGACATCCATTGCATCACGCAGGAACCCGCAGCCATCTTCCTTTGGTGCATTTCTGCAGTCTTTGTACAACCGGGAAATCTTCTTTTGCACCCTCTTCTAGGTTGTCAGGAGCTCCTGCCCTTCCTGGAATCTTCTCTGACTTCTGGACTTGGTCTCCTCTCTTTGCGGGTTTTCAGGTCCAGGAATCCACCATTTGTTGTTTGCAGTCTTGCTTGGTCCTTGCAATAACTCTAATCACGACTTGTAAAGTGTCCTAAGGAAACTTGCAGTACTCTACTTCTACTTTCCTGGGCTCTGGGGTGGGGTATTTTACTCACCTTTGTGGTTTTCCTACTCTCCCAGTGATTCTCTACACACTACACTTGTCTAGGCGGGAATTTGTGATCCGTATTCCACTTTCTTAGTATATGGTTTGTGTTGCCCGAGACATATTTTCTCCCAATGCATTCTGTAGCATTTCTTTTTGTTTGCACTATCCTATGTCTAATTACTTACCTTATTTTGGTGTCTAGTGTATATATTGTGTGTAATACTGACTTCCAGAAGGAGTATTGCCTCTTAGATATTTTTGGCCTTGTGTCACCCAGATAAACTACCTTTACTTTTGGTAACACTGAGTATTGTCTTTACTTGTGTTTAAGTACTGTGTGACTATAGTGGTATTGCAGGAGCATTGCTTGTCTCTTAGTTCAGCCTAAGCCGCTCTGCTACAGCTACCTCTATCAGCCTAAGCTGCTAGAACACTACTACATTTCACTAATAAGGGATAACTGGACCTGGTATAAGGTAAAAGTACCTTAGGTACCCACTACAAACCAGGCCAGCCTCATTGGTGGTGCAGAGATGGGATAAGTACTTGCAATTGCTCTACCACTTTGTTACTAGTTCTTTTCACATGAAAAGCTTTCTCCAATACTTAGAGCAATGCATAATAGTACCTAGAAGTAATTATTAACTTTCTAAAAAGTTCTTTAAACTTTGCCAAAGTTTTGCAAAGTTTCTGAAAAGTTTCCTCTTTTCTCTAAAAAGTTATGTCTGCTAGTCTACTAACATTTTACTCACTTTCCTAAACTTTGTTTCTTTCAACATGTCTACTGTAGAAGCTACCCCTAGAGTTGTTAAGACAGCATATGAGAATCTAAACTTTAAAAGTTTGACAGGTCTCTGCACTGAAAGGAGTTTAGGTACTTGGAAGAACCTCAATAAGGAATTCATTTTAAATCGTCTCCTGAAGGATGACCAGGGACTTAGCACTGGTCAGGAACAGCCAGATGGGGAAGTTGAGGAAGATTCCAACCAGGCAGGCTCAGAGGAGCATTCTGATAATCCTGGGGAGGGTCCTTCAACTGATCTTTCAGTCAACAAACCCCTTAGTACAACTGGGAGTGGGAAGGGTTCTCACACTAGTAGGGCTCCATTCACACCTAGAGGCCAGGTCATTAGGGTGGCTCAAGTTAGGGAAAGAACAGCCTCTGCCAATTCCAATATTACTTCTGTTTCAGAAGCATCCCACACTTCTAAATCTGAGAACCAGTCCCTAAATAGGGAACTCGGAAAGCTGAGGTTAGAAGATGCCAGACTGAGGCTACAACAGCAACTGTTGGCCTTAAACAGGGAATCCGTGGCTGTGGAAAGGGAAAGGCAGAGGCTGGGGTTAGTTCCCCATGGTGGCAGCAGCAGTTTGAGGAATTCTAATGTTAGGGAACCTACATTTGATTCAAGAAACCTGCACAAAGTTGTCCCTCCTTACAAGGATGGAGATGACATATACAATTGGTTTGCTGCACTTGAGAGGGCCTGTAAAGTTCAGAGGGTCCCTCAAGTTCAGTGGGCTGCTATCTTGTGGCTATCTTTCACTGGCAAGGGGAGAAACAGACTCCTTATAGTCAGGGAGGATGATGCAGATAACTACCATATACTCAAAAGTGCACTCTTACATGGTCTGGGATTAACCACTGAACAATACAGGATAAAGTTCAGGGAGACCAGAAAGGAGTAATCACAGGATTGGATAGATTTTGTAGACTGTTCAGTGAAGGCCCTAGAAGGTTGGTTAAATGGCAGTAAGGAGACTGACTATGAAAGCCTATATAACTTGATTCTGAGAGCGCATATATTGAATAATTGTGTGTCTGATTTGTTGCATCAATACCCTGTGGACTCAGACCTGACCTCTCCCCAAGAACTAGGTCAGACCAAGGGTGAGCAGAAAAGCTCATACAAAAACAGCAAGAAGAAGGATGGTAAGTCTCATGACAAGTGTGGGGACAAAGATAAAAAAAATCTTCTGAGTCTTCATCAGGCCCCCAAAAATCCTCTGGGAGTGGTGGGCACAAATTCTCTTCACATAATCAGAAACAGCCATGGTTATCTCTGTACAGCCAAAGGTCATTGGGCAAGTGACTTCACTTGTCCAAAAAGAAAGACCAAACCTCCCACCACCACAACCCCCACTGCTTCCACTAGTGTCCCAAGTAAGGGCAGTGGTGATGGGAAGAACACTACAAATAGCCAGTCAAAGGGTGTAGCTGGGCTCACTTTTGGTAATGTAGTGCAGGTTGGTCTAGTTAGGGAGACCACTGAGGCTGTTTTAGGCCCTCATTATGACATTGGGGGTAATTACCGCCATGCTGACTGCCACCAACATACCACTGCCACAGCAGATTACAGCTACCCATATCATGACACACACATAGCAATCTGTCACTATACAGCCACACACCCAAGTGCAACAGCCCAAATGTCGGTGATAAACTGGCGGTATCCAAACCCACACTGTTACGCCAACAGAACTACGCCCATCACATTATGATCCACAAATCACCACAGCGGACATTTAATGGCAGTAAACCATTGGCAGTACATACAATTCAAACTACACACACCTGACACCCATTCACACACCACACCCACATCTCTATAAAACATGCACCCACATTACACACAACCCTTTACGAATACAAACAAGTGCCACAAGAGAGATAGGAAGGCCACAGACAAGACCACAGTCATACACCACCATCACCTATACACCATCAAAGTACCTTACATCACACACCCCAACACATCACCCTACACACCCTCACCCATACCACTCACACTACACCCATGGCACCGCAACAACACCCCAGGTTCTCTGAGGAGGAGCTAAGGGTCATGGTGGAGGAAATAATCCGGGAAGAGCCACAGCTATTTGGATCACAGGTGCAGCAGACATCCATTGCTAGGAAGATGGAGCTATGACAGAGAACCTTGGACAGGGTCAACACCGTGGAACAGCACCCAAGAACAAGGGATGACATCAGGAAGAGGTGGAACGACCTAGGTGGGTTCCGTGGCAGCAAGACACCAAATATATGCACAGAGGATTGGCGGTGGACCCCCACCTCCTCCCACTAACAACATGGGAGGAGCAAGTCTTGGCAATCATGCATCCTGAGGGCCTGGCAGGAGTAGGAGGTGGACTGGGCTGTGGTAAGTCAACTCTCTATTACTATCACCCCCTACCTGCATGCCATCACGTACCCCCACCCTCATGCCACGATGATCTGCCAGACATTCATGGGGGAGTAGCACAGGGAACCACCAGTGAGATGGAGGCAATGAAACCTAGCATTCAGGAGGCCGAATGTCCTCTATATAATTCTTCTTGTTCGCCCATCTGCCTCATAATAATGTTCCTCTGCCCTTATCCTGGGATTCCTCACAGGGGTCAGTAGCCATGAGAGGTTGGGGTAACCAGAGTCACCTGCAAATATCGAGGGCCACCTGTTATTCACACACTAACCCTTACACCAACATCCACTGGGGGGGAACCAGGGCTCACCTATTAGCCACACCCGGTGCCTCTGGAGTTGAGCCATCACATATAGGATGCGGCTATTCCTCAGGATGAAGGCATCATGCACAGACCCAGGATACTTTGCATTGACATGGGAGATTTACTGGTGCACCAGGCACACTATCTTCACATCGATTAAGTGAAAGCTCTTTCGATTTCTGAACACCTGTTCATTTCTCCGGGAAGGAAAAAATGCAATATGTGTACCATCAATTGCCCCAATAATGTTGGGGATATGTCCCATTGCATAGAAATCAGCTTTCCCTGTGGCCAAATCCTCCACCTTGGGAAAACGATGTAGCTGTGCATGTGTTTAATCAGGGAAGACAACACTCTGGTCAGCACTATTGAGAACATTGGCTGTGACATTCCTGCTGCCAAGCCCACTGTCACTTGGAAGGAGCCAGTTGCCAGGAAATGGAGCACAGATAGGACTTGCACAAGACGGGGGATCCCGGTGGGGTGACGGATGGTGGATATCAGGTCAGGCTCCAATTGGGCACACAGCTCTGTGATTGTGGCCCTGTCCAGTCTATAGGTGAGGATAATGTGCCTGACCTCCATTGTTGCCAAGTCCACCAGGGGTCTATACACAGGGGGATGTCTCAATCTCCTATTCATCCGAATCGATTGCAATCTATGGGGCAAAACGGTGAGCAGCTTGTCAGTATCCCATATTTCCAAACACTACACTTCAATGCATGTTGTGATTGTAACAGTATATTGTTGGAGAGGTCCAAATGGTGCTTATTTGTACTGTGACACAGTAAGGTGCCATGTCCTGCCCCCCCCCCTGAAATGGCATCTGCTTGTCCTGTGTGGAGAGACATGTGGAAATGAGGTAATTCTGCTGACGTTGTGCGGCGTTGCACGAGGCGGTCGAGAACCGCCATGCAACTCCTCATTGTTTGTCATTGGGCCCTCTGGGTTACAGTGGTCAATGGTGATGTACGCCAGCGGTGACGGTATGCACCGCTGTGGACGTGACCACCATTTCCTATCTGTTCAATCACTTGCTACCTGACCTTCAACAGGAGAGGACCTACACTGCATGTGCTGCTGTGACCTGTGTCTGGAACAGAACATGGCTTGTGTCACTGGGGAAAGGGCCCCTGCCTTCACTGCAGCGGAGTTGGAGAGACTGGTGGATGGGGTCCTACACCAGTACCGTATGCTGTATGGGCCTCCAGACCAACAGGTGAGTACACTGTGAGCACGATGCATGGGGCATGAATGCATGGAGTGGTGTGTGTGTGAAGACCTCCTGTGGGGGGGTTGGTGGAAGGGCCCTGGGCAGTGTGCTGCATGTATGGTGGGCTATGTCTGTGTGTAAGGGATGTGAAGGGCATGGCGGGCCATGAGTGTTACAGGAAGGACGGTATGACTGATACCTTTTCCTATGTGTATTTCTCTGCAGGTCAGCGCCCATCAGAAAAAGGGTATATGGCGTGCCATCACCAAGGATGTGCGGACCCTTGGGGTCTAAGGCAGGCGGAGCACCCACTGTCGCAAACGGGGGAGGACCTGAGACGCAGGGCAAGAAAGACGGGGAGGCCCAGCTGGGGATGGCCCCCCAATGAGGAAGGGGTGCCCGTCGAACCCTGACCCCCCTGATGGCCTGCATACTGGCGGTGGCTTATCCGGAGCTGGATGGGCACTTGGTGGCATCACAGCAGCCACAAGGGGGTGAGTGCAGTGCCCCAATATACTACTTACATGTGGTGGGGTGGTATCCGGGTGGGGGATGTGGGCCTGTGGGTGCCCCTAGGCTAGGCCGGACATTGCAGGGTAGGGCCCATGTTGGGCAGGGTCTGTTGTAAACTTCCTCCAACCAAGCTATTATGCATCCACTACTGGGCAGGGGTCTGTGCGTGTCAGGTATGCTGGCGTAAAGTGTTCCTGTCATGGGCTGGTGACTAGCACTGTGACTGGTAGTGCATTGCCTAGTGCGTAGGACTGTTCCCTGTGTGTGAGTGTGTTGTGTATGCCAACGGTGGTGTTGGTGTATCCTTTGTCTCTCCCCCCCTTTTTCTTTTGTCACCCTTTTCTTATGTGCATTAGCATCATTTGGCAGAGGAGGAGAGGCACCAGCGATGGAGGTAGTTGCATCCCACGGGGCTCAGGAGGCCAAATACACTGACGGTGAGGGTACCAGTGTGAAGGAGGGTGAGGGGAGTACCACAGGGAGACTGGAGGGGACAGTTCGAACAGTCATACCTCCTCTGATGGAAGCTCCTTGGTGGTGGCAGGCACCTCTGTGCCCACCCAAATTACAGGTACAGCTGCCACCCCCATACCAGCACCATCCTCCCAGCAGCTCCTCAGCGTGCCTGCTCACCCAGGAGGGTGGGCATCTCCTTCGCCCCAGGCACCTCAGGCCCTACCCCAGTTAGCCATGCTGCTCTGAGTAAGGAGGCTATTGACCTCCTGAAATCCATCTCTGTTGGGCAGTCAACCATTTTGAATGCCATCCAGGGGCTGGCAGCCCAGACCAGCATGCACCCAGGACAACACACAGGAGAGGTTGCTGCAAACACAAGCACCACACATCATCCCATAGGCACTAACACAAACACCATCCATATGCAGACATAACAACATCCACTGCCTCCACTGTCTCCCCCTCCTCCTCATTGTCCACCTCCCTCCCAGTTGAATGTACACTCACACCTGCATGCACTACATCCTCATCCACTACCACCATCACCATCACACCTATCAGTACACACCCCTCACTGGCATTCACCACGCCCACATCCATGCACACGTCCCCTGTGTCCTCTTCCACTGTGTCTGTGCCCCCTCCTCCCAAAGTACACAAACGCAAGCACTCAGACACCCAACAGCCATACACCTCACAACAGCATCCAGCCCATGCACCACACCCAAACACATCAGACTGACACCTCCTACCACCACTTCCTCTTCCTCCACTCCCAAACCTTCACCCTCTTCCTGCCCCAATGTCTGTAAGAAGCTTTTCCTCTCCACACTTGACCTCTTCCCTACCACTACCCCCCGTCCTTCACATCGGGCCAGGGTGGTCACAATCCAGACGAGCACCTCAGCCACCAAGTCCACAACCACAGTAGTGTCAACAGCTACTCCAGGTGGAGAGGGTACAAGGCACCAGGCAGCCACACTGAAAAGGTGCCTGCACCAGGTCCTGCAAGGAAGGGCAAGGAGGCACACCCAGCTGCGTCAAGGAAGGGCAAGGATGCACCCTCAGCTGCTACAAGGAAGGGCAAGGAAAAATCCCTTGCTGCTGAGAGGAAGGGCAAGGGGCCTGTACCAGCAGGCAGGAAGGACAGGAGGCCTGGTGCTGGTACTCATTCGGAGCCCCTACCACCAACCATGGGTGTTCAGCCATCTGAGGCTGCAGGGGATGGGCAGGCGCCTCCCCCACCACTGCCAGCACCGCCACCAGCACCTCCACCTGCATCGCCACCAGCGCCGCCACCTGCACCGCCACCAGCACCACTGCTAGCAGCAGCAGCCCCAGTGGGCAGCCATTCGAAACTGCAGGGGATGGGCTAGATCCTCCTCCCAACACTGGCAGCACCGCCACCAGCACCACTGCCACCACTGAGCACCCGTCAGCGCCGGCGGACAGTGTGTAGTCCTGCATCTATGCGTTGTTGTGCGGCCTGGCCCCTGCAAATCCTGTGGGTCTGACACCCAGGTGAGAGACTGTGACCATGCACTCCACAAGATCTGCACCACAGGGCACAATGCCCCCTCCAGAACCAGTGGAAAAGCCATCCACTCACCCGTCCTTCCCAGGATGAAGCACACTGGGCACAATGCCCCCTCCAGAACCAGTGGAAGAAGCCATCCACTCACCCCGTCCTTTCCAGGATGAAGCACACTGGGCACAATGCCCCCTCCAGAACCAGTGGAAGAAGCCATCCACTCACCCCGTCCTTTACAGGATGAAGCACATTGGGCACAATGCCCCCTCCAGAACCAGTGGAAGAAGCCATCCACTCACCCCATCCTTCCCAGGATGAAGCCCACTGGGCACTATGCCCCCTCCAGAACCAGTGAACAAACCACCTACTAGAGAGACTGTGGCCTTGCACTCCCCAGGAACAAACAGTGGGGAAACCACACACTTGAGAGACTGTGGCCTTGCACTCCCCAGGACCAAGCAGTGGGTAAACCATCCACTTGAGAGAATGGGGCCTTGCACTCCCCTGGACACATCAGTGGGCAAACCACCCACTTGAGAGACTGTGGCCTTCCACTCCCCAGGACAGCGCACAGGGCATGTTACCCCTTCCAGGACCAGTGGTGTTGTACCGTCTTCCGGCTGAGGTGCACCCCCATTCTCTGTCCTCCTGGGGTGCCTGTCTATTTTTTACCTGATGCCCCTGCAGTGTTCTCTCCGTGTTGTTGCAGGAGTGAGGTGGGGCCTTGACCTATGTGTGTGGCCCTGTGGCCCACGGACATTGAATACTGGGCAATGTCCCTCCATTTGTAAATATGTATATACATGTGGACTTATTCATAGTATTTTATTGTATTACATTATTCCTGAGGGGTACGGGGTAAATATGTTGTGTTGATGCATCTGGTTGTGTGTATGGAGTTGGGGTGGGGTTGGGGGTGGGTGTGTTGCATGTGTGTGTCACTCTCTTTTTCCTCCCCCCTCCCTTGTGTGCTAGGCGGAAGTACTCACCATGGTCATCTTCGCTGCCATTGGTGTTCATAATGAAGCAGAAGGTAGACGAGCATGAGGAAAACTTGCAGCTCAGACTCCATGGCGTCGTGGTTGTTCCCTGAGTCTCCACACGTGAGTCCTTTGACTTCTGAGCTCTATTTCTGCCAGGCTTTTGATGTCATTGGTAACACCCTGGAAAAGGTGGCGGATAGGTCGGTCATAATGGAGTGGGTGGTACATTGTCTTCCGCCTGACTTTTGGCAGTTACCGCTGTGGTGCTTGTTGATTCCGCCCTGGCGGTCGGTGTGTTAAAGTGGCTGTCTGTCTGAGCGGTTTCCGCTGTGGTCATGATTCCATTTTTGTTATCACCAGCCTGTTGGCGGTATTACAGCCGCTTTATCACCGACTGCTAGGGTTCGAATGAAGGTCTTAGTCTCTGATAGTGACATTGACCTTGCCACCTTAGTTGCTTGTCCCCTTAATATGGATAAGGACAAGCAACTACCCCTAATCAATGGTGTTCAGGTTGAGGCCTACAGGGACACAGATGCCAGTGTCACTATGGTAATGGAGAAACTGGTTGCCCCTGAGCAACACTTACTTGGTCATCAGTAACAAGTGACAGACCTTACTCAGCAGGCGACTGCTCTCCGGGAAGAGCAAAAATGGAATGGCATTGAGAGGGAGGCTCTTGCTGTGGTCTAATCCCTGAAGAAGTTGACACCATACCTGTATGGCACTCGCGTCCATGTTGAGCCTGACCACAGATGCAGATGAGGGGAAAGAACCCGAACCTGTTGAGATGGTCCATTTTCCTACAGGGAATGGACTTTACAGTGGATAAAGACATGGGAATGCCCATGCCAATAAAGATGGCTTCCAGGTTTTTCCACTTAGCTGATGAGGACTACCAGGGTGTAGGTTAGTACCAATCAACTTTCATCTGGGGGGTATTGTAGGAAAGTCTTCCTTGTTGCCCTGGTCACCCCCAAACATTTTGGACAGATAATGGTGGTTACTGACTCTGATAATGGTCAGGGTACTACTAAACAGTACCAGGGCCAGTGCTCCTTGTAAAATGAACCATGCATACTAGGCTAATTATAATTGGATGTATCAACCTTCCTATAAGTCCCTAGTATATGTAGGGCATGTAGGTTTAGGGACCGCAGCATAGGTAGTGCACGCATAGGTGCACTTCTATGGTACCCAGTGTCATTCTAAAGGCAGGCCTGCCTTGCTGGCTACTTTTAAAGTTAACCCTAAATTCAACTTTGGAATTAAAAGCACTTCCAAAGTCCTAAACTGCCTTATTTTCACATATGCCACCCCAAGGCAAGCCCTAAGTACCCTCAGGGTTGGCCAATGTGACTATAAGCAGGGGCTTTATAAAATATGTTTTATGAGCCCTGGTGATGGAAAAATAGCTAAATTTGTTCGTCCCCATTGTAGTGAATGGGCTCTATAGGCTAACATAGAGGGACTTTATTTTAAAATAATAAAGTCTAATTTTCCAAAGGAAGGAGTTAAATATGGCAAGCTTAGTCTCAAATTAAAAGTTATGAGAAATCCAACAACTTGCCACTGTAGAATTTAATATAACGTGTACCTAGAAAGAGTTTTAGAGCTCTTGCTAAAAGTTACCAACTTCAGCTCTGTAATGCCCTTCTCTGATTGGTCAGCCTCTGGCAGCCTGAGCGAAGCTGCGTTGATGAGATGTGAAGTGATCTGGACTGAACCATTGAAGCATCTGATGGAAGAAGGTCTGCCTCAGCAGATGGTAGAAAAGGATAGGAGGAGAAAAGCCAAACTGGACTTTAAAGGAGGGAAGGACATTGGGGACAGCAATTGTACCTCCCACATTTCCTGCAAATGCAGACAGCCAGGTGCTCTTGATTAGATTAGGAGAGAGCTGGATAGGGGTATGTTAAGGGAAAGTTAGACACACTAGTGGGTGGACGCAGCCAGATCTAACCTCTAAGATTTAATTTTTGCCATTTTGGATTTTGGAGGAATGCTGCTCCCTGGGATTGATTTTTGACACACTTCCCAGGAAGTGGTCACCCAAGATTGTAGTGGCATGCATGTTATTGGACAGAGCCCCTCTGCTTGCCACCCCATGAACAAGCATAAATATGTCAGGGATGCACCCTTTCAGATCCCTAAAGGAACCAAGAAGAAGGACTGCCCTGCTGAACCCCTGGCCTGTACCAGGACACTGTGCACCGAAAGGACTGCAGCAGCTGCACACTTGGGCTTCACCAAGAAAAGGACTTGGTCTGACTTCTGCTGCTTCAAGAAGGGACTTCCTGTTTTCTACAGGTAGAAAATAGCTGACCAGAATCCCCACATCAAGCCCTGAAGAAACTGAGAAGTTGAGAGAAATTGTTCTGATAAGGTTTCTAAGTCAGAACGTAAAAAGTTGACCAAAGTTTCCTGTGCAGTGGATCCGAGGAGGGCTCCAGGGAGGTCGGCATCAATTTTATCTTGGTCCTGGATGAAGATTTCCATCATGAAAAATAGTCTAAGTCCGAACATAGAATCCTTGACCGAGTCCTCCTGCTATGCATATCCGAAGAGGGCTCCAGGGAGGTCGGCTTCAACAGGTGACTTCCTCCCAGTCCAGAAAATCTTCAAGAAAAAGACTAGGGGCAGTTTTAAGAGCCCCTACTGCCTCCTTTCACCACATTAGCGTCATTTTTTTAAATGTTAATGTGGCCCAACAAGGCCAAAATTACAGCCAAAATTACATAGGCATAAGGTATGCAAAGGGGGCATTGCCTCATTTGGGGGAGGGGGGCTGAAAAAATTACACAAAGAAGTCTAAGAGATTTCTTTGCATCATTTTGTTGGAACTTCTAACCCCATGCTCATAGCAGGTATTAAAAGGAGGCACACAACATTGTTAAAAGTGGAGCCACAAATATTCGTCTCCGAGGTGCAGCACACACACATTGCCCGGAAAATGGAGCTGTGGCAGACCATCGTCAACAGGGTGAATGCAGTGCGACAGCATTCACGCACCAGGGACGACATCCGCAAGAGATGGAACGACCTGCGGGGGAAGGTCCGGGCCATGGCATCCTGGTACCACATCGCAGTGCAGAAGACTAGGGGAGGGCCGCCACCAACACCACCCGACTACACCGACTGGGAGGAGAAGGTACTCGCCATCCTGCACCCAGAGGGACTCACTGGAGGAATGGACTCGGGTAAGTTCTCTACATTTACCCCATATACACCATACCTGCAATGCATGCACCACCCCACCCACACCCACCTAGACCCACACCCCTCCCATCTATTACCCACCACATCCACCACCCTGCATCAGCCACAACTCACTACCAGGCCCACATCACTCCCGCTGTGCACAGCCACCCACCCCTGCACATTCCCACAGTGGAATAATAACCCCCATCACAAAGTAAAGCCACCACTGCTACTAGATGCTATGTCCACCTCACAAAGGCACCCCTGAAGGCCACTAAAAGGCACACCAGCACTAAATTGTACAGTACTGCCCACCTCAGACCCTCCTGCATATGTAACAAACAGTTCTATGTCCCCCAACAGGCACCACCACCCATGCAACCCTAATGGAGGGGACAAGGAGTGCCACAGCATCCCAGGGAGACAGAGGCACATCTCAGGACACGGGTGAAGGATCCCTGGACACTGATGAGCAGGCAGGCCCCTAATACAGCCCTGGATGCTCACCATGCAGCAGCCCCACCCAGTAAAACACTGTCACCCCTAACACCCAGTCAAGACCAGCAGGCCAGGGGAGGCGTGCCCACACCAGTGGACCCAGGGCACAAACAGGTGGACCACAGCAACAGAGGCCACAGTCCCCCACCCCCAACATGCAGGAAGACGAGGGCCCCAGTACTAGTGACACATCCAGACCTGCGCAGGGGACACAGGCACAGGGGGCCAGGGCAAGGTCATGTGCCCCAGTGGGTCAGGGGGTAGGGCACTGGATAGATGCAGCAGCCCAGGACGTCATTGCAGAGGTATTGGGGGCATACCAACATACCCAAGACAGGTTGGCACAGATTGTAACCACCCTGCAGCAAAGTCAGAGGATGCAGCTGAAACACCACCAACAGGCCATGGAGCAGTGGAAAGAACACAATGCCACAATGGCCACCACTGCTGGAGCACTGCTGCAGTTGGTCAACAAACCCTCAGACACCCACACCAGATAAGAGGCCCCCACAACTGCCCTGGACAAACAGCAACAGTTGTCCCAAGCAGCTGAAACAGCACAGGACAAACCCTCCCAGGAATCACAAGGGCAGACCACGTCACCCCAAGTAGCTTCACAGCAGGCACCCAAACGTAGTCGCAGGCCAAGATATGGCACTGGAAACCCAGCAAAGAACAAGCCCCCTACCAACAATTGACACTGCTGCTACTGCCAAGCAACCAACCCACCCATTCACAAACTGCACTTAGCTGAGGGCTAAAGGATGAACAGAACTACAAATAGGACCCACCTATGAAATCAAACAGGCCTGCCACCAAGTCGGTTTTTAGGACAACCAACTATACCTACTTCCATCACTGTACATAGCACATTTCACTGTATTCCACCAATAAACAACATATCTCACCTGTAACACTGTCCCCTGTCTTCAATGTTGAGCAAAGTGGAGTAATGATGCAACAGTCAGGGGTAAACTTTATTGTCAAATTGTGCATGCTGCTGGTACAGTGTGTTTCTAAAAAGTCAAGAAGGGAATGCTTATGTTATCTGTCTGTACCATGCTGAAGAGGTCCATGACTCGCATATCATGACCAATTCCCCCTAGTTGACATGGCACACTTACAGTATCAGTCACTAACCACATATACAGGCTGAAGTCCCAGACAGTTATTGGAAGAAGAGTTGTATAAGTTGGTTTCTGGAATGTACATCTTCCCCTTCTGAAATGTACATCTTCCCCTTCCTCGTCCTCACCTCTCTGAGGTAACAGATCAGGACCTATAGCACCCTCCACCTCCAAAAGGGTTATTGAATGTCTCACTGCCACGTTGTGCAGCATGCAGCAGGCCACCATTATCCTACACACCTTATCAGGCCCATAGGCCAGGGAACCCCCAGAGATATGTAGGCACCGAAATCTAGCCTTCAGGAGATCTATAGTATGCTCTATCACCCTCCTAGTACATCCATGGGCCTCATCGTATTTCCTCTCTGCATCCGTCGTGGGATTCCTCTCTGGTGTCAGGAGCCAACGCAAGTTTGGATAGACAGAATCACTACAGAAATGGTCAATACAGAGTCATCATTGGAATCTCCTTAGTCTGACAGACTGTTTTTCAGCAATGTGTCAGTTAGTGACAGGCACACTTACCAATGATCCACCCTCTGTCCTCTTGGAGTTGTTCCATCTTTTGTGGCACACTACTGTTCCTCAAAACAAATGAATCATGAACTGAACCTGGAAACATGGCATTCACATGGGATATGTACTGGTCTGCTGTACATACCAATTGGATGTTCATGGAGAGAAAGTTATTCCTGTTTATGTACACCTGTTCACTCACTCTTGGGGGGATGATGGGTATGTGGGTTCCATCGATGCACCAATAACATGGGGAATGTTAGCAAAGGCATAGAAGTCTGACTTGATGGCATGGAGCTCAGCACTTTTGGGGAATTGCACATAGGATTGCAGATGTTGTACAAATGCATTTAGAAATCTTGTAAGTACCTGACTGAACATTGGCCGTGAGAAACCAGCACCCATGCCCACTGTCACTTGAAATGAGCCTGTGGCCAGGAAATGGAGTGCGGAGAGCACCTGCACCTCAGTTGGAATGGCATGCTGATTACGATTGTCAGGAGCCAGTGCACGATCCAGTAATGCACATAGGTCCTGAATAGTTGCACGTGTGAGTCTGTAAGTGATAATGATCTGACGCTCAACCATGGTCCCCATATCCACAAGTGGTCTGTACACAGAAGGTGTTGTTCCTCGCCACAAGGGTCTGTACCTGTGAGGGGTAAGAACAAGGAGTCATGTGCACACATACACAGGTATATTTGCTAAACTCATTCACTGCATTCTTCATAGTGGTGTCTGTACAATAACTGCAACCTGACAGATGTACATTGTCATCACTAAGAGGGAACGGAGTAAATCATGTGTGATAATATACTCTATGGATAGAGACATATGTGATTCATATGGCTAGTAGGCCCAGCATTGTGACTAAATTGAACTTCAAGATGCGTAGGTGATGGCAAAATGTCTGCCCACTGTAGTTCTGCCCCTTCATTGTGGAAGTGACCTAAGACCGCTAGCGGTTGACCTCACAGCGTTCGGCGGTATTTACCGCTGTTCGCACCCTCATTGGATAACATGGATGCCAATGGGGAATCTTGGCGTATCATGATCGCCGCCAGCGGTGACGGTGCATTCCGCTGCGGAACGTACGCTCATTCGGCATTGTGTGCTCACTTGACTCCCTGATCTTGTGCGGACAAGTACACAACTCCGTGTACTGCTGTGGCCTGCCTCTGGCTATGGATGTTCCACGTGGTGCAGGGGAAAGGGCCCCAGCCTTCACCCAGGAAGAACTGGAGAAACTGGTAGAAGGGGTCCTGCCCCTGTACGGCAGACTCTACGTCCGGCCAGAGGTACAGGTAAATCCGGGTTTGGGGGGCACTGTGTGTGTAATGGATGGAGTGGATTGCTCTGATGTGCGTTCCTATGAGCCAGGATGGGGTTTGGTGCATGGAATGCTGCATGCCACTGTCCTGCATGTCTGGGAGTACTATCTGTCCTATATCTAAAAATCAGCCAGCTATTGCCATTGTGCAGGTTCCTGACCTCTGTGTTTCTTCTCTGTGTCTCCCTACTAGGTCAGCGCCCACCAGAAGAGGGCACATTGGCATGCCATCACCAAGGAGGTACGGACCCTGGGTGTCTACAACCGGTGGAGCACCCACTGTCAGAAGAGGTGGGAGGACCTGCGGTGCTGGGCGCGGAAGATCAGTGAGGCCCAGCTGGGGAAGTCCTACCAACGTGGTAGGGGTGCCCGCCAGGCACTGACCCCCTTAATGCGAAGGATCCTGTCGGTGGCGTACCCAGACCTGGATGGGCACTTGAAGGCTGCACAGCAGTCACAAGGGGGTGAGTACTCACAGCCCATACTTCAGCTTGGAAGGATGAGCGTGTGTGCGATAGGGCTCATGGGGCTTAGAGCAGGGTTTTGACTGGTGTCCAGCTACTGTCTGCTCCCCAAAGGGTGTAGGGGTGTCCCTGTCAGGTTTCACCTAGCTCAGCTTCAATGCAATGACAGGATATGGGTGTAGGTCAGTATACTGCTCAGTAGTCAGGGCCATGGTCATGGGCCTAGTGCACAGTGCTGCCTGTTGGGTGTGTCTGCTGGGCAGGTGTTGTGTATCAGCATTCAGCTACTTACAAGTGTCTCTCCTGTTTTGTCTCCCCATCCCTGTTCTCTTTTGTGTGTCTGGTACAGCATCAACATCAGGCGAGGGAGCTGAGGCACCGTCCAGTGGGGAGACAGCGGCCCACGGATCCTCAGAGGCAGAGACAATGGACGCCCAGGGGACCAGTGGGTGGGAGGGCGAGGGGACTTCCACGGGGGAGGCTACTACCACCGGTGGTAGTGACTCTGAAATCTCCTCCGATGGGGGTCCTCCAGCGGTGGCGGACAGTAGTAGACAAATCACGACCGTGATATCTTCCGCCACCACTCATATCATTAGTGCCCTCCCTTCTGCTCCCAACCGAGTTGGCCGTGCCCACCCACCCAGAAAGGTGGGCGTCTCCTTCACCCCAGGCACCTCCTCCCCTGCCCCAGTCAGCCCTGCTGCCCTCACAGAGGAGGCTATTGACCTCCTGAGAACCATCTCTGTAGGGCAGACAACCATCGTCAATGCCATCCGGGGGCTAGCATCAGAGGTGCAGCAGACTATCTGGATGGCATTCCCGGTGCTGTGTCTGCCCTACAGAGATCTTTTCAGGTTCTGGCCTCCTCTTGGACAGCAGCCAGTTTCCCTGGCCATTCGGTCCCCCCTCCAACCTCCTCTACCCCTTCCAGCACCCCACTCCCTTCACCCGTCCAAGGCACACATTCAGACACGCAGTCAAGCACTTCAACACACAAAAAACACACTTCCAAACACAAGCACCACACCTCCCACCACTAGCATTCACACAGCCAACATACACCTGCACACACAACAACGTCCAATTCCTCCAGTGTACCTGCCTCTTCCACCTCCCTGTCTGTCCCCTCTACATGCACACCCTCATGCACTGCACCGTCACTCACTGTAACTGCTCCTTTTCCTGCACTCACCACTATAGCAGACAGCTATACATGCTCCCCATACATCACACCTGCACTCACCACCTCCACTGTAGTTGACACATGCAGCACACTCACCCGACTTGCAGACACCCACCCAACATACATCCACACTAGCTGCCTGTCTTCTCCCACTGTGTCCACCTCCCAAAACAGTCAAAAACAGCAAGACACCCACCCATCCGACATCCACCACACCACAGCATACTGAGCAGTCATCGGCACCCACTACATGCACACCTACACCCCATACATCAACTCCCTCTGCCTTCACTCCCACGCCCTCATCCACGCCTACCCCAAATTGCTCCCAAGAAAAGTTTCCTCTCCTGTGTAGACCTGTTCAAACCCACTGGCCCACCCCGTCTTGTCCCGAAACATGCCCACCTCCTTGCCCTTTCCGCTCCTTCCACATCGCAGCCCACCCCGGTCCAGCCTTCCCATTCCCGTGCCCCTTCTCCACTTAAGAAGAAGGCCCGCTCTGAGCCTAAGGCATCCAGCTCCGCCTGTGCCAAACAGCCCCCACCCCCTTCTAAGGAGAAGATCACCCCCCTCCAACCTCCTCACGTAAGTCAAAGTCCCACTCCTGTCGTAAAGCCCCACCCCCAACCCCCACACCCCCATTCCGTGAGATGCCTGGATCCCCCTATGGTGCCCTGTTGAGTGGAGTACCCAGCACTTGTGGGAGTCAGGTGTGGCCAGTTGTGGCCAAGGAAAATTGACTTTTTATGGACTGGCCATTGGCCCTGTTTTCATCATTTCACTCAGTGAGCTTCATAATAAAGTTTTGGTGTGGCCTGTGATGGGCTGCACCCTGGTGTTTGTTTAAATAATTTATGGCTGTGCTGCTATTGTATGTCCTATGGCCAAGTTGCAGTGGCCTTCGGTCGGGTACGTCCCTCTTGGTGTGGGGTGTCTGACTATTGTTGCTGGGTAGGGTTGGGGGGGCTTTGCGGGGTGGGTGAAGTGGGTGGGTATGTAACTTTGCTCTTTCCTCCCTTGTTTTGTAGGTTGCAGTACTCACCGTCGTCGTCTTCATCGGCGGTCTCGGTCGTGTAGATATATGGCAAGGAGCAAGGCTGGCATGATCTGCAGCTCTCTGTCCATGGCTGCCGCTGCATGTTTTGTTGATCTCCGATGAGTGTTTCCTTCTATTTGTTTCATTTCTGCCTGGCTTTGTGTGGCAGTGGTTCCCGCCCTGGAACTGGCGGCGGAATGGTGGTTCATAATTTGATGGCCGGGTTGGGCCTTTCCGACGGCCTGTGGGCGGCCTCTGCCGTCGTCAGCAGGAATCCTTTCCTGGCGGTGGGTGGGTTTCGTTTGGTGCATTATTTGGCGGTCCGGACCGCTCCTCTGTCGGCGGTTTCTGCCGCCACTGCTGACGGTGCGGAACGGACCGCCATGTTCCTAATGAGGGCCTAAGTTTATTCACCTTCACAAATGTCATGTCAAATACTCCTAAATCATGGTAACGTGGTACAATATGCTAATCTACCACTAAAGAATGTCCCATGTGTCTAATTTCTTTTGCAAAACATTTGGAGATAGATGTCACAAACCAACAAATAATGTACCTTCTTACTCAACAGGTCAAGCTGTTGTCGCCCCTAAGCACACCTCATGTACCGACCAAACCCACACTCCACCCCAGATGAAGGCCTCAGTGATAACAACAGTCCTGGACTTGTGGATGCGGAGAACAGTCCTGGCACCTCTAAACAAACTGGTCAAACAGCAATAACGAATCTCACTGTGCCCACAACGACACCTCCCAACCCTGTTGTGTCAACATCACAGACAGGCAACAATGCACCCCGACCTGTGTGCCTAGCACTGTTCCAACCATCTTGTGCTCCCCAGTCCTGGATCCTGAGGTTCAACCCAACACTCCTGACACTGAGGGTCCATGTCCCAGTTGGAGAGGGTACCTGATGCCAAGGGTACAGGCTCATGCTGATAGAGTGCTTGGGAGAGATGCCATGGGCCAGCAGAATGAGGCCACTGGGGCTGTTGTTGACCAGGATACCATCAGCCACATCTTGGGGGTCTATCAGGAGCCCCAAGGCATGATGGGCCATGTATTGACTGAACTCCGGGAAATGAAGCAACTGCAGACTGCAGACAAACATTACCCAATGAATGTACAACCACAATTCAAACATAGGCACCCTAACAGGGGTGCTGAGGGACATCTAAACAAAGCTGAGGAGTGCTTTTCAACCACCATCCACCCCTTCCTGTGGGCCTAATTCCTCAAGGTCAAGTACATGTACAGCAGCAACAGGAAGTGAGGGCCTGCCAGAGGTGCAACTACCCTTGGACATCCCTGCCTCTGCAGCAGGTGATTCCCCCTTACATGCAGGGACATCCATGCAAGAATATAAAAGGTCTAGATTGTAAAACATCCACTACTGCCAGCAAGAAACCTCAGCCTTAACCCCTTCGCTGCCAGGCCTTTTCCCCCTCCTGTGCCGAGCCTTTTTTTGGCTATTTGGGGCAGTTCGCGCTTAGGCCCTCATAACTTTTTGTTCACATAAGCTACCCACACCAAACTTGCGTCCTTTTTTCCCAACATCCTTGGGATTCTAGAGGTACCCATACTTTGTGGGTTCCCCAGAAGGAGGCCAATAAATTAGCCAAAATACAGTGAAAATTTCGTTTTTTTAAAAAATAAATGGGAAAAAGGGGCTGCAGAAGAAGGCTTGTGTTTTTTTCCATGAAAACGGCATCAACAAAAGGGTTTGTAGAGCTAAAATCACCAGCTTCCCAGCATTCAGGAACAGACAGACTTGAATCAGAAACCCAACTTTTCAACACAATTTTGGCATTTTACTGGGACACACCCCATTTTTACGATTTTTTGCGGTTCAGCCTCCTTCCAGTCAGTGACAGAAATGGGCATGAAACCAATGCTAGATCCCAGAAACTGAAACATTTCTGAAAAGAAGACAAAATTCTGAATTCAGCAAGGGGTAATTTGTGTAGGGTTTCCTACAGAAAATAACAAATGAAAAAAAAAACAATTGAAATTGAGGTGAAAAAAACTGCAATTATTCTCTACGTTTTACTCGGTAACGTTTTCCTGTAACGTCAGATTTTTTAAAGCAATATACCGTTACGTCTGCTGGACTCTTCTGATTACGGGGATATATAGGGCTTGTAGTTTCATCAAGAACTCTAGGTATCCAGAGCCAATAAATGAGCTGCACCCTGCAGTGAATATTCATTCTTTACCGGGTATACAGCAATTCATTTGCTGAAATATAAAGAATGAAAAATAGCTATCAAGAAAACCTTTGTATTTCCAAAATGGGCACAAGATAAGGTGTTGAGGAGCAGTGGTTATTTGCACATCTCTGAATTCCGGGGTGACCATACTAGCATGTGAATTACAGGGCATTTCACAAATAGATGTCTTTTTTACACAATCTCTTATATTTGGAAGGAAAAAATGTAGAGAAAGACAAGGGGCAATAACACTTCTTTTGCTAATCTATGTTCCCCTAAGTCTCCCGATAAAAATGATACCTCACTTGTGTGGGTAGGCCTAGCGCCCGCGACAGGAAATGCCCCAAAACGCAACGTGTACACATCACATTTTTTGAAAAAAAACAGAGGTGTTTTTTGCAAAGTGCCTACCTGTAGATTTTGGCCTCTAGCTCAGACGGCACCAAAGGAACCTACCAAACCTGTGCCTTTTTTAAAACTAGAGACCTAGGGGAATCCAAGATGGGGTTACTTGTGGGGCTCTGACCAGGTTCAGTTACCCAGAATCCTTTGCAAACCTCAAAATTTGCTAAAAAAACAAATTTTCCTTACATTTCGGTGACAGAAAGTTCTGGAATCTGAGAGGAGCCACAAATTTCCTTCAACCCAGCGTTCCCCCAAATCTCCCGATAAAAATGATACCTCACTTGTGTGGGTAGGCCTAGCGCCCGTGACAGGAAATGCCCCAAAACATAACGTGGACACATCACATTTTTTTTAAAGAAAACAGAGGTGTTTTTTGCAAAGAGCCTACCTGTAGATTTTGGCCTCTAGCTCAGCCGGCACCTAGGGAAACCTACCAAACATGTGCATTTTTGAAAACTGGAGACCTAGGGGAATCAAAGATGGGGCGACTTGTGGGGCTCTGACCAGGTTCTGTTACCCAGAATCCTTTGCAAACCTCAAAATCTGGCTAAAAAAACACATTTTCCTCAAATTTTGGTGACAGAAAGTTCTGGAATCAGAGTGGAGCCACAAATTTCCTTCCACCCAGCGTTCCCCCAAGTCTCCCGATAAAAATGATACCTCACTTGTGTGGGTAGGCCTAGTGCCCGTGACAGGAAATGGCCCAAAACGCAACGTGGACACATCACATTTTTTTAAACAAAACAGAGGTGTTTTTTGCAAAGTGCCTACCTGTAGATTTTGGCCTCTAGCTCAGCCGGCACCTAGGGAAACCTACCAAACCTGTGCATTTTTTAAAACTAGAGACCTAGGGGAATCCAAGATGGGTTGACTTGTGGGGCTCTGACCAGGTTCTGTTACCCAGAATCCTTTGCAAACCTCAAAATCTGGCTAAAAAAACACATTTTCGTCAAATTTTGGTGACAGAAAGTTCTGGAATCAGAGAGGAGCCACAAATTTCCTTCCACCCAGCGTTCCCCCAAGTCTACCGATAAAAATGATACCTCACTTGTGTGGGTAGGCCTAGCGCCCGGGACAGGAAATCCCCTAAAACACAACGTGGACACATCACATTTTTTTAAAGAAAACAGAGGTGTTTTTTGCAAAGTGCCTACCTGTAGATTTTGGCCTCTAGCTCAGCCGGCACCTAGGGAAACCTACCAAACATACATTTTTGAAAACTAGAGACCTAGGGGAATCCAAGATGGGGTTACTTGTGGGGCTCTGACCAGGTTCTGTTACCCAGAATCCTTTGCAAACCTCAAAAATTGGCTAAAAAAACAAATTTTCCTTACATTTCGGTGACAGAAAGTTCTGGAATCTGAGAGGAGCCACAAATGTCCTTCCACCCAGCGTTCCCCCAAGTCTCCCGATAAAAATGATACCTCACTTGTGTGGGTAGGCATAGCGCCCGTGACAGGAAATGCCCCAAAACACAACTTGGACACATCACATTTTTTTAAAGAAAAAAGAGGTGTTTTTTGCAAAGAGCCTACCTGTAGATTTTGGCCTCTATCTCAGCCGGCACCTAGGGAAACCTACCAAACATGTGCATTTCCGAAAACTAAAGACCTAGGGGAATCTAAGATGGGGTGACTTGTGGGGCTCTGACCAGGTTCTGTTACCCAGAATCCTTTGCAAACCTCAAAATCTGGCTAAAAAAACAAGTTTTCCTCACATTTCCGTGACAGAAAGTTCTGGAATCTGAGAGGAGCCACAAATTTCCTTCCACCCAGCGTTCCCCCAAGTCTCCCGATAAAAATGATACCTCACTTGTGTGGGTAGGCCTAGCGCCCGGGACAGGAAATCCCCTAAAACACAACGTGGACACATCACATTTTTTTTAAGAAAACAGAGGTGTTTTTTGCAAAGTGCCTACCTGTAGATTTTGGCCGCTAGCTCAGCCGGCACCTAGGGAAACCTACCAAACATGTGCATTTTTGAAAACTGGAGACCTAGGGGAATCAAAGATGGGGCGACTTGTGGGGCTCGGACCAAGTTTTGTTACCCAGAATCCTTTGCAAACCTCAAAATGTGGCTAATAAAAACATTTTCCTCAAATTTTGGTGACAGAAAGTTCTGGAATCAGAGGGGAGCCAGAAATTTCCTTCCACCCAGCGATCCCCCAAGTCTCCCGATAAAAATGATACCTCACTTGTGTGGGTAGGCCTAGCGCCCGTGACAGGAAATGCCCCAAAACACAACGTGGACACATCACATTTTTTTAAAGAAAACAGAGGTGTTTTTTGCAAAGAGCCTACCTGTAGATTTTGGCCTCTAGCTCAGCCGGCACCTAGGGAAACCTACCAAACATGTGTATTTTTGAAAACTGGAGACCTAGGGGAATCAAAGATGGGGCGACTTGTGGGGCTCTGATCAGGTTCTGTTACCCAGAATCCTTTGCAAACCTCAAAATCTGGCTAAAAAAACACATTTTCCTCAAATTTTGGTGACAGAAAGTTCTGGAATCACAGAGGAGCCACAAATTTCCTTCCACCCAGCGTTCCCCCAAGTCTCCCGATAAAAATGATACCTCACTCATGTGAGTAGGCCTAGCGCCCGTGACAGGAAATGCCCCAAAACACAACGTGGACACATCACATTTTTTAAAAGAAAACAGAGGTGTTTTTTGCAAAGAACCTACCTGTAGATTTTGGCCTCTAGCTCAGCCGGCACCTATGGAAACCTACCAAATATGTGCATATTTGAAAACTAAAGACCTAGGGGAATCTAAGATGGGGTGACTTGTGGGGCTCTGACCAGGTTCTGTTACCCAGAATCCTTTGCAAACCTCAAAATTTGGCTAAAAAAACAAGTTTTCCTCACATTTCCGTGACAGAAAGTTCTGGAATCTGAGAGGAGCCACAAATTTCCTTCCACCCAGCGTTCCCTCAAGTCTCCTGATAAAAATGATACCCCACTTGTGTGGGTAGGCCTAGCGCCCGTGACAGGAAATGCCCCAAAACACAAAGTGGACACATCACATTTTCTGAAAGAAAACAGAGGTGTTTTTTGCAAAGTGCCTACCTGTAGATTTTGGCCGCTAGCTCAGCCGGCACCTAGGGAAACCTACTAAACCTGTGCATTTTTGAAATCTAGAGATCTAGGGGAATCCAAGATGGGGTGACTTGTAGGGCTCTGAGCAGGTTCTGTTACCCAGAATCCTTTGCAAACCTCAAAATCTGGCTAAAAAAACCCATTTTCCTCAAATTTTGGTGACAGAAAGTTCTGGAATCAGAGAGGAGCCACAAATTTCCTTCCACCCAGCATTCCCCCAAGTCTCCCGATAAAAATGATACCTCACTTGTGTGGGTAGGCCTAGCGCCCGTGACAGGAAATGCCCCAAAACACAACGTGGACACATCACATTTTTTTAAAGAAAACAGAGGTGTTTTTTGAAAAGTGCCTACCTGTAGATTTTGGCCTCTAGCTCAGCCGGCACCTAGGGAAACCTACCAAACGTGCAAGTTTGAAAACTAGAGACCTAGGGAATTCCAAGATGGGGTTACTTGTGGGGCTCTGACCAGGTTCTGCTACCCAGAATCCTTTGCAAACCTCAAAATTTGGCTTAAAAAAACAAATTTTCCTTACATTTCAGTGACAGAAAGTTCTGGAATCTGAGAGGAGCCACAAATTTCCTTCCACCCAGCGTTCCCCCAAGTCTCCCGATAAAAATGATACCTAACTTGTGTGGGTAGGCCTAGCGCCCGGGACAGGAAATGCCCTAAAACACAACGTGGACACATCACATTTTTTTAAAGAAAACAGAGGTGTTTTTTGCAAAGAGCCTACCTGTAGATTTTGGCCTCTAGCTCAGCCGGCACCTAGGGAAACCTACCAAACATGTGCATTTTTGAAAACTAAAGACCTCGGGGAATCTAAGATGGGGTGACTTGTGGGGCTCTGACCAGGTTCTGTTACCCAGAATCCTTTGCAAACCTCAAAATTTGGCTTAAAAAAACAAGTTTTCCTCACATTTCCGTGACAGAAAGTTATGGAATCTGAGAGGAGCCACAAATTTCCTTCCATCCAGCGTTCCCCCAGGTCTCCTGATAAAAATGATACCCCACTTGTGTGGGTGGGCCTAGCGCCCGGTACAGGAAATGCCCTAAAACACAACGTGGACACATCACATTTTTTTAAAGAAAACAGAGGTGTTTTTTGCAAAGAGCCTACCTGTAGATTTTGGCCTCTAGCTCAGCCGGCACCTAGGGAAACCTTCCAAACATGTGCATTTTTGAAAACTAAAGACCTCGGGGAATCTAAGATGGGGTGACTTGTGGGGCTCTGACCAGGTTCTGTTACCCAGAATCCTTTGCAAACCTCAAAAATTGGCTAAAAAAACAAATTTTCCTTACATTTCGGTGACAGAAAGTTCTGGAATCTGAGAGGAGCCACAAATTTCCTTCCACCCAGTGTTCCCCCAAGTCTCCCGATAAAGATGATACCTCACTTGTGCGGGTAGGCGTAGCGCCCGTGAAAGGAAATGCCCCAAAACACAAAGTGGACACATCACATTTTCTGGAAGAAAACAGAGGTGTTTTTTGCAAAGTGCCTACCTGTAGATTTTGGCCGCTAGCTCAGCCGGCACCTAGGGAAACCTACCAAACATGTGCATTTTTGAAAACTGGAGACCTAGGGGAATCAAAGATGGGGTGACTTGTGGGGCTCGGACAAGCTTCTGTTATCCAGAATCCTTTGCAAATCTCAAAATTTGGCTAAAAAAAACATTTTCCTCAAATTTTGGTGACAGAAAGTTCTGGAATCAGAGAGGAGCCAGAAATTTCCTTCCACCCAGCGATCCCCCAAGTCTCCCGATAAAAATTATACCTCACTTGTGTGGGTAGGCCTAGCGCCGTGACAGGAAATGCCCCAAAACACAAGTGGACACATCACATTTTTTTAAAGAAAACAGAGGTGTTTTTTGCAAAGAGCCTACCTGTAGATTTTGGCCTCTAGCTCAGCCGGCACCTAGGGAAACCTACCAAACATGTGTATTTTTCAAAACTGGAGACCTAGGGAAATCAAAGATGGGGCGACTTGTGGGGCTCTGATCAGGTTCTGTTACCCAGAATCCTTTTCAAACCTCAAAATCTGGCTAAAAAAACACATTTTCCTCAAATTTTGGTGACAGAAAGTTCTGGAATCAGAGAGGAGCCACAAATGTCCTTCTACCCAGCGTTCCCCCAAGTCTCCCGATAAAAATGATACCTCACTTGTGTGGGTAGGCCTAGCGCCCGTGACAGGAAATGCCCCAAAACGCAACGTGGACACATCACATTTTTTTAAACAAAACAGAGGTGTTTTTTGCAAAGTGCCTACCTGTAGATATTGGCCTCTAGCTCAGCCGGCACCTAGGGAAACCTACCAGACCTGTGCATTTTTTAAAACTAGATACCTAGGGGAATCCAAGATGGGGTGACTTGTGGGGCTCTGACCAGGTTCTGTTACCCAGAATCCTTTGCAAACCTCAAAATTTGGCTAAAAAAACACATTTTCCTTACATTTCGGTGACAGAAAGTTCTGGAATCTGAGAGGAGCCACAAATTTCCTTCCACCCAGCGTTCCCCCAAGCCTCCCGATAAAAATGATACCTCACTTGTGTGGGTAGGCATAGCGCCCGTGACAGGAAATGCCCCAAAACACAACTTGGACACATCACATTTTTTTAAAGAAAACAGAGGTGTTTTTTGCAAATAACCTACCTGTAGATTTTGGCCTCTATCTCAGCCGGCACCTAGGGAAACCTACCAAACATGTGCATTTCCGAAAACTAAAGACCTAGGGGAATCTAAGATGGGGTGACTTGTGGGGCTCTGACCAGGTTCTGTTACCCAGAATCCTTTGCAAACCTCAAAATTAGGCTAAAAAAACAAGTTTTCCTCACATTTCCGTGACAGAAAGTTCTGGAATCTGAGAGGAGCCACAAATTTCCTTCCACCCAGCGTTCCCCCAGGTCTCCTGATAAAAATGATACCCCACTTGTGTGGGTAGGCCTAGCGCCCGTGACAGGAAATGCCCCAAAACACAAAGTGGACACATCACATTTTCTGAAAGAAAACAGAGGTGTTTTTTGCAAAGTGCCTACCTGTAGATTTTGGCCGCTAGCTCAGCCGGCACCTAGGGAAACCTACCAAACATGTGCATTTTTGAAAACTGGAGACCTAGGGGAATCAAAGATGGGGCGACTTGTGGGGCTCGGACCAAGTTCTGTTACCCAGAATCCTTTGCAAACCTCAAAATGTGGCTAATAAAAACATTTTCCTCAAATTTTGGTGACAGAAAGTTCTGGAATCAGAGAGGAGCCAGAAATTTCCTTCCACCCAGCGATCCCCCAAGTCTCCCGATAAAAATGATACCTCACTTGTGTGGGTAGGCCTAGCGCCCGTGACAGGAAATGCCCCAAAACACAACGTTGACACATCACATTTTTTTAAAGAAAACAGAGGTGTTTTTTGCAAAGAGCCTACCTGTAGATTTTGGCCTCTAGCTCAGCCGGCACCTAGGGAAACCTACCAAACCTGTGCATTTTTGAAAACTAGAGACCTAGGGGAATCTAAGATGGGGTGACTTGTGGGGCTCTGACCAGGTTCTGTTACCCAGAATCCTTTGCAAACCTCAAAATTTGGCTAAAAAAACAAGTTTTCCTTACATTTCCGTGACAGAAAGTTCTGGAATCTGAGAGGAGCCACAAATTTCCTTCCACCCAGCATTCCCCCAAGTCTCCCGATAACAATGATACCCCACTTGTGTGGATAGGCCTAGCGCCCGTGACAGGAAATGCCCCAAAACACAACGTGGACACATCACATTTTTTAAAAGAAAACAGAGGTGTTTTTTGCAAATAACCTACCTGTAGATTTTGGCCTCTAGCTCAGCCGGCACCTATGGAAACCTACCAAATATGTGCATTTTTGAAAACTAAAGACCTAGGGGAATCTAAGATGAGGTGACTTGTGGGGCTCTGACCAGGTTCTGTTACCCAGAATCCTTTGCAAACCTCAAAATTTGGCTAAAAAAACAAGTTTTCCTCACATTTCCGTGACAGAAAGTTCTGGAATCTGAGAGGAGCCACAAATTTCCTTCCACCCAGCGTTCCCTCAAGTCTCCTGATAAAAATTATACCCCACTTGTGTGGGTAGGCCTAGCGCCCGTGACAGGAAATGCCCCAAAACACAAAGTGGACACATCACATTTTCTGAAAGAAAACAGAGGTGTTTTTTGCAAAGTGCCTACCTGTAGATTTTGGCCGCTAGCTCAGCCGGCACCTAGGGAAACCTACTAAACCTGTGCATTTTTGAAAACTAGAGATCTAGGGGAATCCAAGATGGGGTGACTTGTAGGGCTCTGACCAGGTTCTGTTACCCAGAATCCTTTCCAAACCTCAAAAGCTGGCTAAAAAAACACATTTTCCTCAAATTTTGGTGACAGAAAGTTCTGGAATCAGAGAGGAGCCACAAATTTCCTTCAACCCAGCATTCCCCCAAGTCTCCCGATAAAAATGATACCTCACTTGTGTGGGTAGGCCTAGCGCCCGTGACAGGATATGCCCCAAAACACAACGTGGACACATCACATTTTTTTAAAGAAAACAGAGGTGTTTTTTTAAAAGTGCCTACCTGTAGATTTTGGCCTCTAGCTCAGCCGGCACCTAGGGAAACCTACCAAACGTGCAAGTTTGAAAACTAGAGACCTAGGGAAATCCAAGATGGGGTTACTTGTGGGGCTTTGACCAGGTTCTGTTACCCAGAATCCTTTGCAAACCTCAAAATTTGGCTTAAAAAAACAAATTTTCCTTACATTTCGGTGACAGAAAGTTCTGGAATCTGAGAGGAGCCACAAATTTCCTTCCACCCAGCGTTCCCCCAAGTCTCCCTATAAAAATGATACCTAACTTGTGTGGGTAGGCCTGGCGCCCGGGACAGGAAATGCCCTAAAACACAACGTGGACACATCACATTTTTTTAAAGAAAACAGAGGTGTTTTTTGCAAAGAGCCTACCTGTAGATTTTGGCCTCTAGCTCAGCCGGCACCTAGGGAAACCTACCAAACATGTGCATTTTTGAAAACTAAAGACCTCGGGGAATCTAAGATGGGGTGACTTGTGGGGCTCTGACCAGGTTCTGTTACCCAGAATCCTTTGCAAACCTAAAAAAAATTCTAAAAAAAAGAAGTTTTCCTCATATTTCCGTGACAGAAAGTTCTGGAATCTGAGAGGAGCCACAAATTTCCTTCCACCCAGCGTTCCCCCAAGTCTCCTGATAACAATGATACCCCACTTGTGTGGATAGGCCTAGCGCCCGTGACAGGAAATGTCCCAAAACACAAAGTGGACACATCACATTTTCTGAAAGAAAACAGAGGTGTTTTTTGCAAAGTGCCTACCTGTAGATTTTGGCCGCTAGCTCAGCCGGCACCTAGGGAAACCTACCAAAAATGTGCATTTTTGAAAACTAGAGACCTAGGGGAATCAAAGATGGGGCAACTTGTGGGTCTCTGACCAGGTTCTGTTACCCAGAATCCTTTGCAAACCTCAAAATCTGGCTAAAAAAAACATTTTCCTCAAATTTTGGTGACAGAAAGTTCTGGAATCAGAGAGGAGCCAGAAATTTCCTTCCACCCAGCGATCCCCCAAGTCTCCCGATAAAAATGATACCTCACTTGTGTGGGTAGGCCTAGCGCCCGTGACAGGAAATGCCCCAAAACACAACGTGGACACATCACATTTTCTGAAAGAAAACAGAGGTGTTTTTTGCAAAGTGCCTACCTGTAGATTTTGGCCGCTAGCTCAGCCGGCACGTAGGGAAACCTACCAAACATGTGCATTTTTGAAAACTGGAGACCTAGGGGAATCAAAGATGGGGCGACTTGTGGGTCTCTGACCAGGTTCTGTTACCCAGAATCCTTTGCAAACCTCAAAATTTGGCTAAAAAAAACACATTTTCCTTACATTTCGGTGACAGAAAGTTCTGGAATCTGAGAGGAGCCACAAATTTCCTTCCACCCAGCGTTCCCTCAAGTCTCCTGATAAAAATTATACCCCACTTGTGTGGGTAGGCCTAGCGCCCGTGACAGGAAATGCCCCAAAACACAAAGTGGACACATCACATTTTCTGAAAGAAAACAGAGGTGTTTTTTGCAAAGTGCCTACCTGTAGATTTTGGCCGCTAGCTCAGCCGGCACCTAGGGAAACCTACTAAACCTGTGCATTTTTGAAAACTAGAGATCTAGGGGAATCCAAGATGGGGTGACTTGTAGGGCTCTGACCAGGTTCTGTTACCCAGAATCCTTTCCAATCCTCAAAAGCTGGCTAAAAAAACACATTTTCCTCAAATTTTGGTGACTGAAAGTTCTGGAATCAGAGAGGAGCCACAAATTTCCTTCAACCCAGCATTCCCCCAAGTCTCCCGATAAAAATGATACCTCACTTGTGTGGGTAGGCCTAGCGCCCGTGACAGGATATGCCCCAAAACACAACGTGGACACATCACATTTTTTTAAAGAAAACAGAGGTGTTTTTTGAAAAGTGCCTACCTGTAGATTTTGGCCTCTAGCTCAGCCGGCACCTAGGGAAACCTACCAAACGTGCAAGTTTGAAAACTAGAGACCTAGGGAAATCCAAGATGGGGTTACTTGTGGGGCTTTGACCAGGTTCTGTTACCCAGAATCCTTTGCAAACCTCAAAATTTGGCTTAAAAAAACAAATTTTCCTTACATTTCGGTGACAGAAAGTTCTGGAATCTGAGAGGAGCCACAAATTTCCTTCCACCCAGCGTTCCCCCAAGTCTCCCGATAAAAATGATACCTAACTTGTGTGGGTAGGCCTGGCGCCCGGGACAGGAAATGCCCTAAAACACAACGTGGACACATCACATTTTTTTAAAGAAAACAGAGGTGTTTTTTGCAAAGAGCCTACCTGTAGATTTTGGCCTCTAGCTCAGCCGGCACCTAGGGAAACCTACCAAACATGTGCATTTTTGAAAACTAAAGACCTCGGGGAATCTAAGATGGGGTGACTTGTGGGGCTCTGACCAGGTTCTGTTACCCAGAATCCTTTGCAAACCTAAAAAAAATTCTAAAAAAAAGAAGTTTTCCTCATATTTCCGTGACAGAAAGTTCTGGAATCTGAGAGGAGCCACAAATTTCCTTCCACCCAGCGTTCCCCCAAGTCTCCTGATAACAATGATACCCCACTTGTGTGGATAGGCCTAGCGCCCGTGACAGGAAATGTCCCAAAACACAAAGTGGACACATCAAATTTTCTGAAAGAAAACAGAGGTGTTTTTTGCAAAGTGCCTACCTGTAGATTTTGGCCGCTAGCTCAGCCGGCACCTAGGGAAACCTACCAAACATGTGCATTTTTGAAAACTAGAGACCTAGGGGAATCAAAGATGGGGCAACTTGTGGGTCTCTGACCAGGTTCTGTTACCCAGAATCCTTTGCAAACCTCAAAATCTGGCTAAAAAAAACATTTTCCTCAAATTTTGGTGACAGAAAGTTCTGGAATCAGAGAGGAGCCAGAAATTTCCTTCCACCCAGCGATCCCCCAAGTCTCCCGATAAAAATGATACCTCACTTGTGTGGGTAGGCCTAGCGCCCGTGACAGGAAATGCCCCAAAACACAACGTGGACACATCACATTTTCTGAAAGAAAACAGAGGTGTTTTTTGCAAAGTGCCTACCTGTAGATTTTGGCCGCTAGCTCAGCCGGCACGTAGGGAAACCTACCAAACATGTGCATTTTTGAAAACTGGAGACCTAGGGGAATCAAAGATGGGGCGACTTGTGGGTCTCTGACCAGGTTCTGTTACCCAGAATCCTTTGCAAACCTCAAAATTTGGCTAAAAAAAACACATTTTCCTTACATTTCGGTGACAGAAAGTTCTGGAATCTGAGAGGAGCCACAAATTTCCTTCCACCCAGCGTTCCCTCAAGTCTCCTGATAAAAATTATACCCCACTTGTGTGGGTAGGCCTAGCGCCCGTGACAGGAAATGCCCCAAAACACAAAGTGGACACATCACATTTTCTGAAAGAAAACAGAGGTGTTTTTTGCAAAGTGCCTACCTGTAGATTTTGGCCGCTAGCTCAGCCGGCACCTAGGGAAACCTACTAACCCTGTGCATTTTTGAAAACTAGAGATCTAGGGGAATCCAAGATGGGGTGACTTGTAGGGCTCTGACCAGGTTCTGTTACCCAGAATCCTTTGCAAACCTCAAAATTTGGCTAAAAAACAAATTTTCCTTACATTTCGGTGACAGAAAGTTCTGGAATCTGAGAGGAGCCACAAATTTCCTTCCACCCAGCGTTCCCCCAAGTCTCCCGATAAAAATTATACCTAACTTGTGTGGGTAGGCCTAGCGCCCGAGACAGGAAATGCCCTAAAACACAACGTGGACACATCACATTTTTTTTAAAGAAAACAGAGGTGTATTTTGCAAAGAGCCTACCTGTAGATTTTGGCCTCTAGCTCAGCCGGCACATAGGGAAACCTACCAAACATGTGCATTTTTGAAAACTAAAGACCTAGGGGAATCTAAGATGGGGTGACTTGTGGGACTCTGACCAGGTTCTGTTACCCAGAATCCTTTGCAAACCTAAAAAAAATTCTAAAAAAAAAAAGTTTTCCTCATATTTCCGTGACAGAAAGTTTTGAAATCTGACAGGAACCACAAATTTCCTTCCACCCAGCGTTCCCCCAAGTCTCCCGATAACAATGATACCCCACTTGTGTGGATAGGCCTAGCGCCCGTGACAGGAAATGCCCCAAAACACAAAGTGGACACATCACATTTTCTGAAAGAAAACAGAGGTGTTTTTTGCAAAGTGCCTACCTGTAGATTTTGGCCGCTAGCTCAGCCGGCACCTAGGGAAACCTACCAAACATGTGCATTTTTGAAAACTAGAGACCTAGGGGAATCAAAGATGGGGCAACTTGTTGGGCTCTGACCAGGTTCTGTTACCCAGAATCCTTTGCAAACCTCAAAATCTGGCTAAAAAAGCACATTTTACTCAAATTTTGGTGACAGAACGTTCTGGAATCAGAGAGGAGCCACACATTTCCTTCCACCCAGCGTTCCCCCAAGTCTCCCTATAAAAATGATACCTCACTCATGTGGGTAGGCCTAGCGCCCGCGACAGGAAATGCCCCAAAACGCAATGTGGACACATCACATTTTTTTAAACTAAACAGAGGTGTTTTTTGCAAAGTGCCTACCTGTAGATTTTGGCCGCTAGCTCAGCCGACCTAGGGAAACCTACTAAACCTGTGCATTTTTTAAAACTAGAGATCTAGGGGAATCCAAGATGGGGTGACTTGTGGGGCTCTGACCAGGTTCTGTTACCCAGAATCCTTTGCAAACCTCAAAATCTGGCTAAAAAAAAACATTTTCCTCAAATTTTGGAGACAGAAAGTTCTGGAATCAGAGAGGAGCCACAAATTTCTTCCACCCAGCATTCCCCCAAGTCTCCCGATAAAAATGATACCTCACTTGTGTGGGTAGGCCTAGCGCCCGTGACAGGAAATGCCCCAAAACACAACGTGGACACATCACATTTTTTTAAAGAAAACAGAGGTGTTTTTTGCAAAGTGCCTACCTGTAGATTTTGGCCTCTAGCTCAGCCGGCACCTAGGGAAACCTACCAAACCTGCAAGTTTGAAAACTAGAGACCTAGTGAAATCCAAGATGGGGTTACTTGTGGGGCTCTGACCAGGTTCTGTTACCCAGAATCCTTTGCTAACCTCAAAATTTGGCTTAAAAAACAAATTTTCCTTACATTTCGGTGACAGAAAGTTCTGGAATCTGAGAGGAGCCACAAATTTCCTTCCACCCAGCGTTCCCCCAAGTCTCCCGATAAAAATGATACCTCACTTGTGTGGGTAGGCCTAGCGCCCGTGACAGGAAATGCCCCAAAACACAAAGTGGACACATCACATTTTCTGAAAGAAAACAGAGGTGTTTTTTGCAAAGTGCCTACCTGTAGATTTTGGCCGCTAGCTCAGCCGGCACCTAGGGAAACCTACCAAACATGTGTATTTTTGAAAACTGGAGACCTAGGGGAATCAAAGATGGGGCGACTTGTGGGGCTCTGATCAGGTTCTGTTACCCAGAATCCTTTGCAAACCTCAAAATCTGGCTAAAAAAACACATTTCCCTAAATTTTTGGTGACAGAAAGTTCTGGAATCAGAGAGGAGCCACAAATTAACTTCTACCCAGCGTTCCCCCAAGTCTTCCAATAAAAATGATACCTCACTTGTGTGGGTAGGCCTAGCGCCCGTGACAGGAAATGCCCCAAAACACAACTTGGACACATCACATTTTTTTAAACAAAACAGAGGTGTTTTTTGCAAAGTGCCTACCTCTAGATTTTGGCCGCTAGCTCAGCCGGCACCTAGGGAAACCTACTAAACCTGTGCATTTTTGAAAACTAGAGATCTAGGGGAATCCAAGATGGGGTGACTTGTGGGGCTCTGACCAGGTTCTGTTACCCAGAATCCTTTGCAAACCTCAAAATCTGGCTAAAAAACACATTTTCCTCAAATTTTGGTGACAGAAAGTTCTGGAATCTGAGAGGAGCCACAAATTTCCTTCCACCCAGCGTTCCCCCAGGTCTCCTGATAAAAATGATACCCCACTTGTGTGGGTAGGCCTAGCGCCCGGGACAGGATATGCCCTAAAACACAACGTGGACACATCACATTTTTTTAAAGAAAACAGAGGTGTTTTTTGCAAAGTGCCTACCTGTAGATTTTGGCCGCTAGCTCAGCCGGCACCTAGGGAAACCTACCAAACATGTGCATTTTTTTAAACTGGAGACCTAGGGGAATCAAAGATGGGGCGACTTGTGGGGCTCGGACCAGGTTCTGTTACCCAGAATCCTTTGCGAACCTCAAAATCTGGCTAAAAAAAACATTTTACTCAAATTTTGGTGACAGAAAGTTCTGGAATCAGAGAGGAGACAGAAATTTACTTCCACCCAGCGATCCCCCAAGTCTCCCGATAAAAATGATACCTCACTTGTGTGGGTAGGCCTAGCGCCCGTGACAGGAAATGCCCCAAAACACAACTTGGACGCATCACATTTTTAAAAAGAAAACAGAGGTATTTTTTGCAAAGAGCCTACCTGTAGATTTTGGCCTCTAGCTCAGCCGGCACCTAGTGAAACCTACCAAACATGTGCATTTTTGAAAACTAAAGACCTAGGGGAATCTAAGATGGGGTGACTTGTGGGGCTCTGACCAGGTTCTGTTACCCAGAATCCTTTGCAAACCTCAAAATTTGGCTAAAAAAAACAAGTTTTCCTCACATTTCCGTGACAGAAAGTTCTGGAATCAGAGAGGAGCCACAACTTTCCTTCCACCCAGCGTTCCCCCAGGTCTCCTGATAAAAATGATACCCCACTTGTGTGGGTAGGCCTAGCGCCCGTGACAGGAAATGCCCCAAAACACAAAGAGGACACATCACATTTTCTGAAAGAAAACAGAGGTGTTTTTTGCAAAGTGCCTACCTGTAGATTTTGGCCGCTAGCTCAGCCGGCACCTAGGGAAACCTACCAAACATATGCATTTTTGAAAACTGGAGACCTAGGGGAATCAAAGATGGGGCGACTTGTGGGGCTCGGACCAGGTTCTGTTACCCAGAATCCTTTGCAAACCTCAAAATCTGGCTAAAAAACACATTTTCCTCAAATTTTGGTGACAGAAAGTTCTGGAATCAGAGAGGAGCCAGAAATTTCCTTCCACCCAGCGATCCCCCAAGTCTCCCGATAAAAATGACACCTCACTTGTGTGGGTAGGCCTAGCGCCCGTGAAACGAAATGCCCTAAAACACAACGTGGACACATCACATTTTGTTAAAGAAAACAGAGGTGTTTTTTGCAAAGTGCCTACCTGTAGATTTTGGCCTCTAGCTCAGCCGGCACCTAGGGAAACCTACCAAACATGTGCATTTTTGAAAACTAGAGACCTAGGGGAATCTAAGATGGGGTGACTTGTGGGGCTCTGACCAGGTTCTGTTACCCAGAATCCTTTGCAAACGTAAAAAAAATTCTAAAAAAAACAAGTTTTCCTCATATTTCCGTGACAGAAAGTTCTGGAATCTGAGAGGAGCCACAAATTTCCTTCCACCCAGCGTTCCCCCAAGTCTCCCGATAACAATGATACCCCACTTGTGTGGATAGGCCTAGCGCTCATGACAGGAAATGCCCCAAAACACAAAGTGGACACATAACATTTTCTGAAAGAAAACAGAGGTGTTTTTTGCAAAGTGCCTACCTGTAGATTTTGGCCGCTAGCTCAGCCGGCACCTAGGGAAACCTACCAAACATGTGCATTTTTGAAAACTGGAGACCTAGGGGAATCAAAGATGGGGCGACTTGTGGGGCTCTGATCAGGTTCTGTTACCCAGAATCCTTTGCAAACCTCCAAATCTGGCTAAAAAAACACATTTTCCTCAAATTTTGGTGACAGAAAGTTCTGGAATCAGAGAGGAGCCACAAATTTCCTTCCACCCAGCGTTCCCCCAAGTCTCCCGATAAAAATGATACCTAACTTGTGTGGGTAGGCCTAGCGCCCGGGACAGGAAATGCCCTAAAACACAACGTGGACACATCACATTTTTTTAAAGAAAACAGAGGTGTTTTTTGCAAAGTGCCTACCTGTAGATTTTGCCCTCTAGCTCAGCCGGCACCTAGGGAAACCTACCAAACATGCATTTTTGAAAACTAGAGACCTAGGGGAATCGAAGATGGGGTTACTTGTGGGGCTCTGACCAGGTTCTGTTACCCAGAATCCTTTGCAAACCTCAAAAATTGGCTAAAAAAACAAATTTTCCTTACATTTCGGTGACAGAAAGTTCTGGAATCTGAGAGGAGCCACAAATTTCCTTCCACCCAGTGTTCCCCCAAGTCTCCCGATAAAAAGGATACCTCACTTGTGTGGGTAGGCCTAGCGCCCGTGACAGGAAATGCCCCAAAACGCAACGTGGACACATAACATTTTTTAAAACAAAACAGAGGTGTTTTTTGCAAAGTGCCTGCCTGTAGATTTTGGCCTCTAGCTCAGCCGGCACCTAGGGAAACCTACCAAACCTGTGCATTTTTTAAAACTAGATACCTAGGGGAATCCAAGATGGGGTGACTTGTGGGGCTCTGACCAGGTTCTGTTACCCAGAATCCTTTGCAAACCTCAAAATTTGGCTAAAAAAACACATTTTCCTTACATTTCGGTGACAGAAAGTTCTGGAATCTGAGAGGAGCCACAAATTTTCTTACACCCAGCGTTCCCCCAGGTCTCCCGATAAAAATGATACCTCACTTGTGTGGGTAGGCCTAGCGCCCGTGATAGGAAATGCCCCAAAACACAACGTGGACACATCACATTTTTTGAAAGAAAACAGAGGTGTTTTTTGCAAAGAGCCTACCTGTAGATTTTGGCCTCTAGCTCAGCCGGCACCTAGGGAAACCTACCAAACATGTGCATTTTTGAAAACTAAAGACCTAGGGGAATCTAAGATGGGGTGACTTGTGGGGCTCTGACCAGGTTCTGTTACCCAGAATCCTTTGCAAACCTAAAAAAAATTCTAAAAAAAACACGTTTTCCTCATATTTCCGTGACAGAAAGTTCTGGAATCTGAGAGGAGCCACAAATTTCCTTCCACCCAGTGTTCCCCCAAGTCTCCCAATAAAAATGATACCCCACTTGTGTGGGTAGGCCTAGAGCCCGTGACAGGAAATGCCCCAAAACACAAAGTGGACACATCACATTTTCTGAAAGAAAACAGAGGTGTTTTTTGCAAAGTGCCTACCTGTAGATTTTGGCCGCTAGCTCAGCCGGCACCTAGGGAAACCTACCAAACATGTGTATTTTTGAAAACTGGAGACCTAGGGGAATCAAAGATGGGGCGACTTGTGGGGCTCTGATCAGGTTCTGTTACCCAGAATCCTTTGCAAACCTCAAAATCTGGCTAAAAAAACACATTTCCCTAAATTTTTGGTGACAGAAAGTTCTGGAATCAGAGAGGAGCCCCAAATTAACTTCCACCCAGCGTTCCCCCAGGTCTCCCGATAAAAATGATACCTCACTTGTGTGGGTAGGCCTAGCGCCCGTGATAGGAAATGTCCCAAAACTCAACGTGGACACATCACATTTTTTGAAAGAAAACAGAGGTGTTTTTTGCAAAGTGCCTACCTGTAGATTTTGGCCTCTAGCTCAGCCGCCACCTAGGGAAACCTACCAAACCTGTGCATTTTTTAAAACTAGATACCTAGGGGAATCCAAGATGGGGTGACTTGTGGGGCTCTGACCAGGTTCTGTTACCCAGAATCCTTTGCAATTCTCAAAATTTGGCTAAAAAAACACATTTTCCTTACATTTCCGTGACAGAAAGTTCTGGAATCTGAGAGGAGCCACAAATTTCCTTCTACCCAGCGTTCCCCCAAGTCTCACGATAAAAATGATACCTCACTTGTGTGGGTAGGCCTAGCGCCCGTGATAGGAAATGCCCCAAAACACAACGTGGACACATCACATTTTTTGAAAGAAAACAGAGGTGTTTTTTGCAAAGAGCCTACCTGTAGATTTTGGCCTCTAGCTCAGCCGGCACCTAGGGAAACCTACCAAACATGTGCATTTTTGAAAACTAAAGACCTAGGGGAATCTTAGATGGGGTGACTTGTGGGGCTCTGACCAGGTTCTGTTACCCAGAATCCTTTGCAAACCTAAAAAAAATTCTAAAAAAAACACGTTTTCCTCATATTTCCGTGACAGAAAGTTCTGGAATCTGAGAGGAGCCACAAATTTCCTTCCACCCAGTGTTCCCCCAAGTCTCCCAATAAAAATGATACCCCACTTGTGTGGGTAGGCCTAGAGCCCGTGACAGGAAATGCCCCAAAACACAAAGTGGACACATCACATTTTCTGAAAGAAAACAGAGGTGTTTTTTGCAAAGTGCCTACCTGTAGATTTTGGCCGCTAGCTCAGCCGGCACCTAGGGAAACCTACCAAACATGTGTATTTTTGAAAACTGGAGACCTAGGGGAATCAAAGATGGGGCGACTTGTGGGGCTCTGATCAGGTTCTGTTACCCAGAATCCTTTGCAAACCTCAAAATCTGGCTAAAAAAACACATTTCCCTAAATTTTTGGTGACAGAAAGTTCTGGAATCAGAGAGGAGCCACAAATTAACTTCCACCCAGCGTTCCCCCAGGTCTCCCGATAAAAATGATACCTTACTTGTGTGGGTAGGCCTAGCGCCCGTGATAGGAAATGCCCCAAAACACAACGTGGACACATCACATTTTTTGAAAGAAAACAGAGGTGTTTTTTGCAAAGTGCCTACCTGTAGATTTTGGCCTCTAGCTCAGCCGCCACCTAGGGAAACCTACCAAACCTGTGCATTTTTTAAAACTAGATACCTAGGGGAATCCAAGATGGGGTGACTTGTGGGGCTCTGACCAGGTTCTGTTACCCAGAATCCTTTGCAATTCTCAAAATTTGGCTAAAAAACACATTTTCCTTACATTTCCGTGACAGAAAGTTCTGGAATCTGAGAGGAGCCACAAATTTCCTTCTACCCAGCGTTCCCCCAAGTCTCACGATAAAAATGATACCTCACTTGTGTGGGTAGGCCTAGCGCCCGTGATAGGAAATGCCCCAAAACACAACGTGGACACATCACATTTTTTGAAAGAAAACAGAGGTGTTTTTTGCAAAGAGCCTACCTGTAGATTTTGGCCTCTAGCTCAGCCGGCACCTAGGGAAACCTACCAAACATGTGCATTTTTGAAAACTAAAGACCTAGGGGAATCTAAGATGGGGTGACTTGTGGGGCTCTGACCAGATTCTGTTACCCAGAATCCTTTGCAAACCTAAAAAAAATTCTAAAAAAAACAGGTTTTCCTCATATTTCCGTGACAGAAAGTTCTGGAATCTGAGAGGAGCCACAAATTTCCTTCCACCCAGTGTTCCCCCAAGTCTCCCAATAAAAATGATACCCCACTTGTGTGGGTAGGCCTAGAGCCCGTGACAGGAAATGCCCCAAAACACAAAGTGGACACATCACATTTTCTGAAAGAAAACAGAGGTGTTTTTTGCAAAGTGCCTACCTGTAGATTTTGGCCGCTAGCTCAGCCGGCACCTAGGGAAACCTACCAAACATGTGTATTTTTGAAAACTGGAGACCTAGGGGAATCAAAGATTGGGCGACTTGTGGGGCTCTGATCAGGTTCTGTTACCCAGAATCCTTTGCAAACCTCCAAATCTGGCTACAAAAACACATTTCCCTAAATTTTTGGTGACAGAAAGTTCTGGAATCAGAGAGGAGCCACAAATTAACTTCTACCCAGCGTTCCCCCAAGTCTCCCAATAAAAATGATACCTCACTTGTGTGGGTAGGCCTAGCGCCCGTGACAGGAAATGCCCCAAAACACAACTTGGACACATCACATTTTTTTAAACAAAACAGAGGTGTTTTTTGCAAAGTGCCTACCTCTAGATTTTGGCCGCTAGCTCAGCCGGCACCTAGGGAAACCTACTAAACCTGTGCATTTTTGAAAACTAGAGATCTAGGGGAATCCAAGATGGGGTGACTTGTGGGGCTCTGACCAGGTTCTGTTACCCAGAATCCTTTGCAAACCTCAAAATCTGGCTAAAAAACACATTTTCCTCAAATTTTGGTGACAGAAAGTTCTGGAATCTGAGAGGAGCCACAAATTTCCTTCCACCCAGCGTTCCCCCAGGTCTCCTGATAAAAATGATACCCCACTTGTGTGGGTAGGCCTAGCGCCCGGGACAGGATATGCCCTAAAACACAACGTGGACACATCACATTTTTTTAAAGAAAACAGAGGTGTTTTTTGCAAAGTGCCTACCTGTAGATTTTGGCCGCTAGCTCAGCCGGCACCTAGGGAAACCTACCAAACATGTGCATTTTTGAAAACTAAAGACCTAGGGGAATCTAAGATGGGGTGACTTGTGGGGCTCTGACCAGGTTCTGTTACCCAGAATCCTTTGCAAACCTAAAAAAAATTCTTAAAAAAACACGTTTTCCTCATATTTCCGTGACAGAAAGTTCTGGAATCTGAGAGGAGCCACAAATTTCCTTCCACCCAGTGTTCCCCCAAGTCTCCCAATAAAAATGATACCCCACTTGTGTGGGTAGGCCTAGAGCCCGTGACAGGAAATGCCCCAAAACACAAAGTGGACACATCACATTTTCTGAAAGAAAACAGAGGTGTTTTTTGCAAAGTGCCTACCTGTAGATTTTGGCCGCTAGCTCAGCCGTCACCTAGGGAAACCTACCAAACATGTGTATTTTTGAAAACTGGAGACCTAGGGGAATCAAAGATGGGGCGACTTGTGGGGCTCTGATCAGGTTCTGTTACCCAGAATCCTTTGCAAACCTCAAAATCTGGCTAAAAAAACACATTTCCCTAAATTTTTGGTGACAGAAAGTTCTGGAATCAGAGAGGAGCCACAAATTAACTTCCACCCAGCGTTCCCCCAGGTCTCCCGATAAAAATGATACCTCACTTGTGTGGGTAGGCCTAGCGCCCGTGATAGGAAATGTCCCAAAACTCAACGTGGACACATCACATTTTTTGAAAGAAAACAGAGGTGTTTTTTGCAAAGTGCCTACCTGTAGATTTTGGCCTCTAGCTCAGCCGCCACCTAGGGAAACCTACCAAACCTGTGCATTTTTTAAAACTAGATACCTAGGGGAATCCAAGATGGGGTGACTTGTGGGGCTCTGACCAGGTTCTGTTACCCAGAATCCTTTGCAATTCTCAAAATTTGGCTAAAAAAACACATTTTCCTTACATTTCCGTGACAGAAAGTTCTGGAATCTGAGAGGAGCCACAAATTTCCTTCTACCCAGCGTTCCCCCAAGTCTCACGATAAAAATGATACCTCACTTGTGTGGGTAGGCCTAGCGCCCGTGATAGGAAATGCCCCAAAACACAACGTGGACACATCACATTTTTTGAAAGAAAACAGAGGTGTTTTTTGCAAAGAGCCTACCTGTAGATTTTGGCCTCTAGCTCAGCCGGCACCTAGGGAAACCTACCAAACATGTGCATTTTTGAAAACTAAAGACCTAGGGGAATCTAAGATGGGGTGACTTGTGGGGCTCTGACCAGGTTCTGTTACCCAGAATCCTTTGCAAACCTAAAAAAAATTCTAAAAAAAACACGTTTTCCTCATATTTCCGTGACAGAAAGTTCTGGAATCTGAGAGGAGCCACAAATTTCCTTCCACCCAGTGTTCCCCCAAGTCTCCCAATAAAAATGATACCCCACTTGTGTGGGTAGGCCTAGAGCCCGTGACAGGAAATGCCCCAAAACACAAAGTGGACACATCACATTTTCTGAAAGAAAACAGAGGTGTTTTTTGCAAAGTGCCTACCTGTAGATTTTGGCCGCTAGCTCAGCCGGCACCTAGGGAAACCTACCAAACATGTGTATTTGTGAAAACTGGAGACCTAGGGGAATCAAAGATGGGGCGACTTGTGGGGCTCTGATCAGGTTCTGTTACCCAGAATCCGTTGCAAACCTCAAAATCTGGCTAAAAAAACACATTTCCCTAAATTTTTGGTGACAGAAAGTTCTGGAATCAGAGAGGAGCCACAAATTAACTTCCACCCAGCGTTCCCCCAGGTCTCCCGATAAAAATGATACCTCACTTGTGTGGGTAGGCCTAGCGCCCGTGATAGGAAATGCCCCAAAACACAACGTGGACACATCACATTTTTTGAAATAAAACAGAGGTGTTTTTTGCAAAGTGCCTACCTGTAGATTTTGGCCTCTAGCTCAGCCGCCACCTAGGGAAACCTACCAAACCTGTGCATTTTTTAAAACTAGATACCTAGGGGAATCCAAGATGGGGTGACTTGTGGGGCTCTGACCAGGTTCTGTTACCCAGAATCCTTTGCAATTCTCAAAATTTGGCTAAAAAACACATTTTCCTTACATTTCCGTGACAGAAAGTTCTGGAATCTGAGAGGAGCCACAAATTTCCTTCTACCCAGCGTTCCCCCAAGTCTCACGATAAAAATGATACCTCACTTGTGTGGGTAGGCCTAGCGCCCGTGATAGGAAATGCCCCAAAACACAACGTGGACACATCACATTTTTTGAAAGAAAACAGAGGTGTTTTTTGCAAAGAGCCTACCTGTAGATTTTGGCCTCTAGCTCAGCCGGCACCTAGGGAAACCTACCAAACATGTGCATTTTTGAAAACTAAAGACCTAGGGGAATCTAAGATGGGGTGACTTGTGGGGCTCTGACCAGATTCTGTTACCCAGAATCCTTTGCAAACCTAAAAAAAATTCTAAAAAAAACACGTTTTCCTCATATTTCCGTGACAGAAAGTTCTGGAATCTGAGAGGAGCCACAAATTTCCTTCCACCCAGTGTTCCCCCAAGTCTCCCAATAAAAATGATACCCCACTTGTGTGGGTAGGCCTAGAGCCCGTGACAGGAAATGCCCCAAAACACAAAGTGGACACATCACATTTTCTGAAAGAAAACAGAGGTGTTTTTTGCAAAGTGCCTACCTGTAGATTTTGGCCGCTAGCTCAGCCGGCACCTAGGGAAACCTACCAAACATGTGTATTTTTGAAAACTGGAGACCTAGGGGAATCAAAGATTGGGCGACTTGTGGGGCTCTGATCAGGTTCTGTTACCCAGAATCCTTTGCAAACCTCAAAATCTGGCTAAAAAAATACATTTCCCTAAATTTTTGGTGACAGAAAGTTCTGGAATCAGAGAGGAGCCACAAATTAACTTCTACCCAGCGTTCCCCCAAGTCTCCCAATAAAAATGATACCTCACTTGTGTGGGTAGGCCTAGCGCCCGTGACAGGAAATGCCCCAAAACACAACTTGGACACATCACATTTTTTTAAACAAAACAGAGGTGTTTTTTGCAAAGTGCCTACATCTAGATTTTGGCCGCTAGCTCAGCCGGCACCTAGGGAAACCTACTAACCTGTGCATTTTTGAAAACTAGAGATCTAGGGGAATCCAAGATGGGGTGACTTGTGGGGCTCGGACCAGGTTCTGTTACCCAGAATCCTTTGCGAACCTCAAAATCTGGCTAAAAAAAATATTTTACTCAAATTTTGGTGACAGAAAGTTCTGGAATCAGAGAGGAGACAGAAATTTACTTCCACCCAGCGATCCCCCAAGTCTCCCGATAAAAATGATACCTCACTTGTGTGGGTAGGCCTAGCGCCCGTGACAGGAAATGCCCCAAAACACAACTTGGACGCATCACATTTTTAAAAAGAAAACAGAGGTATTTTTTGCAAAGAGCCTACCTGTAGATTTTGGCCTCTAGCTCAGCCGGCACCTAGGGAAACCTACCAAACATGTGCATTTTTGAAAACTAAAGACCTAGGGGAATCTAAGATGGGGTGACTTGTGGGGCTCTGACCAGGTTCTGTTACCCAGAATCCTTTGCAAACCTCAAAATTTGGATAAAAAAAACAAGTTTTCCTCACATTTCCGTGACAGAAAGTTCTGGAATCAGAGAGGAGCCACAAATTTCCTTCCACCCAGCGTTCCCCGAAGGTCTCCTGATAAAAATGATACCCCACTTGTGTGGGTAGGCCTAGCGCCCGTGACAGGAAATGCCCCAAAACACAAAGAGGACACATCACATTTTCTGAAAGAAAACAGAGGTGTTTTTTGCAAAGTGCCTACCTGTAGATTTTGGCCGCTAGCTCAGCCGGCACCTAGGGAAACCTACCAAACATATGCATTTTTGAAAACTGGAGACCTAGGGGAATCAAAGATGGGGCGACTTGTGGGGCTCGGACCAGGTTCTGTTACCCAGAATCCTTTGCAAACCTCAAAATCTGGCTAAAAAACACATTTTCCTCAAATTTTGGTGACAGAAAGTTCTGGAATCAGAGAGGAGCCAGAAATTTCCTTCCACCCAGCGATCCCCCAAGTCTCCCGATAAAAATGACACCTCACTTGTGTGGGTAGGCCTAGCGCCCGTGACACGAAATGCCCTAAAACACAACGTGGACACATCACATTTTTTTAAAGAAAACAGGGGTGTTTTTTGCAAAGTGACTACCTGTAGATTTTGGCCTCTAGCTCAGCCGGCACCTAGGGAAACCTACCAAACATGTGCATTTTTGAAAACTAAAGACCTAGGGGAATCTAAGATGGGGTGACTTGTGGGGCTCTGACCAGGTTCTGTTACCCAGAATCCTTTGCAAACCTAAAAAAAATTCTAAAAAAAACAAGTTTTCCTCATATTTCCGTGACAGAAAGTTGTGGAATCTGAGAGGAGCCACAAATTTCCTTCCACCCAGCGTTCCCCCAAGTCTCCCGATAACAATGATACCCCACTTGTGTGGATAGGCCTAGCGCTCATGACAGGAAATGCCCCAAAACACAAAGTGGACACATAACATTTTCTGTAAGAAAACAGAGGTGTTTTTTGCAAAGTGCCTACCTGTAGATTTTGGCCGCTAGCTCAGCCGGCACCTAGGGAAACCTACCAAACATGTGCATTTTTGAAACCTGGAGACCTAGGGGAATCAAAGATGGGGCGACTTGTGGGGCTCTGATCAGGTTCTGTTACCCAGAATCCTTTGCAAACCTCAAAATCTGGCTAAAAAAACACATTTTCCTCAAATTTTGGTGACAGAAAGTTCTGGAATCAGAGAGGAGCCACAAATTTCCTTCCACCCAGCGTTCCCCCAAGTCTCCCGATAAAAATGATACCTAACTTGTGTGGGTAGGCCTAGCGCCCGGGACAGGAAATACCCTAAAACTCAACGTGGACACATCACATTTTTTTAAAGAAAACAGAGGTGTTTTTTGCAAAGTGCCTACCTGTAGATTTTGTCCTCTAGCTCAGCCGGCACCTAGGGAAACCTACCAAACATGCATTTTTGAAAACTAGAGACCTAGGGGAATCGAAGATGGGGTTACTTGTGGGGCTCTGACCAGGTTCTGTTACCCAGAATCCTTTGCAAACCTCAAAAATTGGCTAAAAAAACAAATTTTCCTTACATTTCGGTGACAGAAAGTTCTGGAATCTGAGAGGAGCCACAAATTTCCTTCCACCCAGTGTTCCCCCAAGTCTCCCGATAAAAATGATACTTCACTTGTGTGGGTAGGCCTAGCGCCCGTGACAGGAAATGCCCCAAAACACAACTTGGACACATCACATTTTTTTAAAGAAAACAGAGGTATTTTTTGCAAAGAGCCTACCTGTAGATTTTGGCCTCTAGCTCAGCCGGCACCTAGGGAAACCTACCAAACATGTGCATTTTTGAAAACTAAAGACCTAGGGGAATCTAAGATGGGGTGACTTGTGGGGCTCTGACCAGGTTCTGTTACCCAGAATCCTTTGCAAACCTAAAAAAAATTCTAAAAAAAAGAAGTTTTCCTCAAATTTTGGTGACAGAAAGTTTTGGAATCAGAGAGGAGCCACAAATTTCCTTCCACCCAGCGTTCCTCCAAGTCTCCCGATAAAAATGATACCTAACTTGTGTGGGTAGGCCTAGCGCCCGGGACAGGAAATGCCCTAAAACACAACGTGGACACATCACATTTTTTTTAAAGAAAACAGAGGTGTTTTTTGCAAAGAGCCTACCTGTAGATTTTGGCCTCTAGCTCAGCCGGCACCTAGGGAAACCTACCAAACATGTGCATTTTTGAAAACTAAAGACCTAGGGGAATCTAAGATGGGGTGACTTGTGGGGCTCTGACCAGGTTCTGTTACCCAGAATCCTTTGCAAACCTCAAAATTTGGCTAAAAAAAACAAGTTTTCCTCACATTTCCGTGACAGAAAGTTCTGGAATCTGAGAGGAGCCACAAATTTCCTTCCACCCAGCGTTCCCCCAGGTCTCCTGATAAAAATGATACCCCACTTGTGTGGGTGGGCCTAGCACCCGGGACAGGAAATGCCCTAAAACACAATGTGGACACATCACATTTTTTTAAAGAAAACAGAGGTGTTTTTTGCAAAGTGCCTACCTGTAGATTTTGCCCTCTAGCTCAGACGGCACCTTGGGAAACCTACCAAACATGCATTTTTGAAAACTAGAGACCTAGGGGAATCCAAGATGGGGTTACTTGTGGGGCTCTGACCAGGTTCTGTTACCCAGAATCCTTTGCAAACCTCAAAAATTGGCTAAAAAAACAAATTTTCCTTACATTTCGGAGACAGAAAGTTCTGGAATCTGAGAGGAGCCACAAATTTCCTTCCACCCAGTGTTCCCCCAAGTCTCCCGATAAAAATGATACCTCACTTGTGTGGGTAGGCCTAGCGCCCGTGACAGGAAATGCCCCAAAACACAACTTGGACACATCACATTTTTTAAAAGAAAACAGAGGTATTTTTTGCAAAGAGCCTACCTGTAGATTTTGGCCTCTAGCTCAGCCGGCACCTAGGGAAACCTACCAAACATGTGCATTTTTGAAAACTAAAGACCTAGGGGAATCTAAGATGGGGTGACTTGTGGGGCTCTGACCAGGTTCTGTTACCCAGGATCCTTTGCAAACCTCAAAATCTGGCTAAAAAAACACATTTTCCTCAAATTTTGGTGACAGAAAGTTCTAGAATCAGAGAGGAGCCACAAATTTCCTTCCACCCAGCGTTCCCCCAAGTCTCCCGATAAAAATGATACCTAACTTGTGTGGGTAGGCCTAGCGCCCGGGACAGGAAATGCCCTAAAACACAACGTGGACACATCACATTTTTTTAAAGAAAACAGAGGAGTTTTTTGCAAAGTGCCTACCTGTAGATTTTGCCCTCTAGCTCAGCCGACACCTAGGGAAACCTACCAAACATGCATTTTTGAAAACTAGAGACCTAGGGGATTCCAAGATGGGGTTACTTGTGGGGCTCTGACCAGGTTCTGTTACCCAGAATCCTTTGCAAACCTCAAAAATTGGCTAAAAAAACAAATTTTCCTTACATTTCGGTGACAGAAAGTTCTGGAATCTGAGAAGAGCCTCAAATTTCCTTCCACCCAGTGTTCCCCCAAGTCTCCCGATAAAAATGATACCTCACTTGTGTGGGTAGGCCTAGCGCCCGTGACAGGAAATGCCCCAAAACACAACTTGGACACATCACATTTTTTTAAAGAAAACAGAGGTATTTTTTGCAAAGAGCCTACCTGTAGATTTTGGCCTCTAGCTCAGCCGGCACCTAGGGAAACCTACCAAACATGTGCATTTTTGAAAACTAAAGACCTAGGGGAATCTAAGATTGGGTGACTTGTGCGGCTCTGACCAGCTTCTGTTACCCAGGATCCTTTGCAAACCTCAAAATTTGGCTAAAAAAAACAAGTTTTCCTCACATTTCCGTGACAGAAAGTTCAGGAATCAGAGAGGAGCCACAAATTTCCTTCCACCCAGCGTTCCCCCAGGTCTCCTGATAAAAATGATACCCCACTTGTGTGGGTAGGCCTAGCGCCCGTGACAGGAAATGCCCCAAAACACAAAGAGGACACATCACATTTTCTGAAAGAAAACAGAGGTGTTTTTTGCAAAGTGCCTACCTGTAGATTTTGGCCGCTAGCTCAGCCGGAACCTAGGGAAACCTACCAAACATATGCATTTTTGAAAACTGGAGACCTAGGGGAATCAAAGATGGGGCGACTTGTGGGGCTCGTACCAGGTTCTGTTAACCAGAATCCTTTGCGAACCTCAAAATCTGGCTAAAAAAAACATTTTACTCAAATTTTGGTGACAGAAAGTTCTGGAATCAGAGAGGAGCCAGAAATTACCTTCCACCCAGCGATCCCCCAAGTCTCCCGATAAAAATGATACCTCACTTGTGTGGGTAGGCCTAGCGCCCGTGACAGGAAATGCCCCAAAACACAACTTGGACGCATCACATTTTTTAAAAGAAAACAGAGGTATTTTTTGCAAAGAGCCTACCTGTAGATTTTGGCCTCTAGCTCAGCCGGCACCTAGGGAAACCTACCAAACATGTGCATTTTTGAAAACTAAAGACCTAGGGGAATCTAAGATGGGGTGACTTGTGGGGCTCTGACCAGGTTCTGTTACCCAGAATCCTTTGCAAACCTCAAAATCTGTCTAAAAAAAACAAGTTTTCCTCACATTTCCGTGACAGAAAGTTCTGGAATCAGAGAGGAGCCACAAATTTCCTTCCACCCAGCGTTCCCCCAGGTCTCCTGATAAAAATGATACCCCACTTGTGTGGGTAGGCCTAGCGCCCGTGACAGGAAATGCCCCAAAACACAAAGAGGACACATCACATTTTCTGAAAGAAAACAGAGGTGTTTTTTGCCAAGTGCCTACCTGTAGATTTTGGCCGCTAGCTCAGCCGGCACCTAGGGAAACCTACCAAACATGTGCATTTTTGAAAACTGGAGACCTAGGGGAATCAAAGATGGGGCGACTTGTGGGGCTCGGACCAGGTTCTGTTACCCAGAATCCTTTGCAAACCTCTAAATCTGGCTAAAAAACACATTTTCCTCAAATTTTGGATACAGAAAGTTCTGGAATCAGAGAGGAGCCAGAAATTTCCTTCCACCCAGCGATCTCCCAAGTCTCCCGATAAAAATTACACCTCACTTGTGTGGGTAGGCCTAGCGCCCGTGACACGAAATGCCCTAAAACACAACGTGGACACATCACATTTTTTTAAAGAAAACAGAGGTGTTTTTTGCAAAGTGCCTACCTGTAGATTTTGGCCTCTAGCTCAGCCGGCACCTAGGGAAACCTACCAAACATGTGCATTTTTGAAAACTTAAGACCTAGGGGAATCTAAGATGGGGTGACTTGTGGGGCTCTGACCAGGTTCTGTTACCCAGAATCCTTTGCAAACCTAAAAAAAATTCTAAAAAAAAGAAGTTTTCCTCAAATTTTGGTGACAGAAAGTTCTGGAATCAGAGAGGAGCCACAAATTTCCTTCCACCCAGCGTTCCCCCAAGTCTCCCGATAAAAATGATACCTAACTTGTGTGGGTAGGCCTAGCGCCCGGGACAGGAAATGCCCTAAAACACAACGTGGACACATCACATTTTTTTAAAGAAAACAGAGGTGTTTTTTGCAAAGAGCCTACCTGTAGATTTTGGCCTCTAGCTCAGCCGGCACCTAGGGAAACCTACCAAACATGTGCATTTTTGAAAACTAAAGACCTAGGGGAATCTAAGATGGGGTGACTTGTGGGGCTCTGACCAGGTTCTGTTACCCAGAATCCTTTGCAAACCTCAAAATTTGGCTAAAAAAAACAAGTTTTCCTCACATTTCCGTGACAGAAAGTTCTGGAATCTGAGAGGAGCCACAAATTTCCTTCCACCCAGCGTTCCCCCAGGTCTCCTGATAAAAATGATACCCCACTTGTGTGGGTGGGCCTAGCGCCCAGGACAGGAAATGCCCTAAAACACAATGTGGACACATCACATTTTTTTAAAGAAAACAGAGGTGTTTTTTGCAAAGTGCCTACCTGTAGATTTTGCCCTCTAGCTCAGCCGGCACCTTGGGAAACCTACCAAACATGCATTTTTGAAAACTAGAGACCTAGGGGAATCCAAGATGGGGTTACTTGTGGGGCTCTGACCAGGTTCTGTTACCCAGAATCCTTTGCAAACCTCAAAAATTGGCTAAAAAAACAAATTTTCCTTTCATTTCGGTGACAGAAAGTTCTGGAATCTGAGAGGAGCCACAAATTTCCTTCCACCCAGTGTTCCCCCAAGTCTCCCGATAAAAATGATACCTCACTTGTGTGGGTAGGCCTAGCGCCCGTGACAGGAAATGCCCCAAAACACAACTTGGACACATCACATTTTTTTAAAGAAAACAAAGGTATTTTTTGCAAAGAGCCTACCTGTAGATTTTGGCATCTAGCTCAGCCGGCACCTAGGGAAACCTACCAAACGTGCATTTTTGAAAACTAAAGACCTAGGGGAATCTAAGATGGGGTGACTTGTGGGACTCTGACCAGGTTCTGTTACCCAGGATCCTTTGCAAACCTCAAAATTTGGCTAAAAAAAACAAGTTTTCCTCACATTTCCGTGACAGAAAGTTCAGGAATCAGAGAGGAGCCACAAATTTCCTTCCACCCAGCGTTCCCCCAGGTCTCCTGATAAAAATGATACCCCACTTGTGTGGGTAGGCCTAGCACCCGTGACAGGAAATGCCCCAAAACACAAAGAGGACACATCACATTTTCTGAAAGAAAACAGAGGTGTTTTTTGCAAAGTGCCTACCTGTAGATTTTGGCCGCTAGCTCAGCCGGCACCTAGGGAAACCTACCAAACATGTGCATTTTTGAAAACTGGTGACCTAGGGGAATCAAAGATGGGGCGACTTGTGGGGCTCGGACCAGGTTCTGTTACCCAGAATCCTTTGCAAACCTCAAAATCTGGCTTAAAAAAACATTTTACTCAAATTTTGGTGACAGAAAGTTCTGGAATCAAAGAGGAGCCAGAAATTTCCTTCCACCCAGCGATCCCCCAAGTCTCCCGATAAAAATGATACCTCACTTGTGTGGCTAGGCCTAGCGCCCGTGACAGGAAATGCCCCAAAACACAACTTGGACGCATCACATTTTTAAAAAGAAAACAGAGGTATTTTTTGCAAAGAGCCTACTTGTAGATTTTGGCCTCTAGCTCAGCCGGCACCTAGGGAAACCTACCAAACAGGTGCATTTTTGAAAACTAAAGACCTAGGGGAATCTAAGATGGGGTGACTTGTGGGGCTCTGACCAGGTTCTGTTACCCAGGATCCTTTGCAAACCTCAAAATTTGGCTAAAAAAAACAAGTTTTCCTCACATTTCCGTGACAGAAAGTTCAGGAATCAGAGAGGAGCCACAAATTTCCTTCCACCCAGCGTTCCCCCAGGTCTCCTGATAAAAATGATACCCCACTTGTGTGGGTAGGCCTAGCGCCCGTGACAGGAAATGCCCCAAAACACAAAGAGGACACATCACATTTTCTGAAAGAAAACAGAGGTGTTTTTTGCAAAGTGCCTACCTGTAGATTTTGGCCGCTAGCTCAGCCGGCACCTAGGGAAACCTACCAAACATGTGCATTTTTGAAAACTGGAGACCTAGGGGAATCAAAGATGGGGCGACTTGTGGGGCTCGGACCAGGTTCTGTTACCCAGAATCCTTTGCAAACCTCAAAATCTGGCTAAAAAAAACATTTTACTCAAATTTTGGTGACAGAAAGTTCTGGAATCAGAGAGGAGCCAGAAATTTCCTTCCACCCAGCGATCCCCCAAGTCTCCCGATAAAAATGATACCTCACTTGTGTGGGTAGGCCTAGCGCCCGTGACAGGAAATGCCCCAAAACACAACTTGGACGCATCACATTTTTAAAAAGAAAACAGAGGTATTTTTTGCAAAGAGCCTACCTGTAGATTTTGGCCTCTAGCTCAGCCGGCACCTAGGGAAACCTACCAAACATGTGCATTTTTGAAAACTAGAGACCTAGGGGAATCTAAGATGGGGTGACTTGTGGGGCTATGACCAGGTTCTGTTACCCAGAATCCTTTGCAAACCTCAAAATTTGGCTAAAAAAACAAGTTTTCCTCACATTTCCGTGACAGAAAGTTCTGGAGTCAGAGAGGAGCCACAAATTTCCTTCCACCCAGCGTTCCCCCAGGTCTCCTGATAAAAATGATACCCCACTTGTGTGGGTAGGCCTAGCGCCCGTGACAGGAAATGCCCCAAAACACAAAGAGGACACATCACATTTTCTGAAAGAAAACAGAGGTGTTTTTTGCAAAGTGCCTACCTGTAGATTTTGGCCGCTAGCTCAGCCGACACCTAGGGAAACCTACCAAACATGTGCATTTTTGAAAACTGGAGACCTAGGGGAATCAAAGATGGGGCGACTTGTGGGGCTCGGATCAGGTTCTGTTACCCAGAATCCTTTGCAAACCTCAAAATCTGGCTAAAAAACACATTTTCCTCAAATTTTGGTGACAGAAAGTTCTGGAATCAGAGAGGAGCCAGAAATTTCCTTCCACCCAGCGATCCCCCAAGTCTCCCGATAAAAATGACACCTCACTTGTGTGGGTAGGCCTAGCGCCCGTGACACGAAATGCCCTAAAACACAACGTGGACACATCACATTTTTTTAAAGAAAACAGAGGTGTTTTTTGCAAAGTGCCTACCTGTAGATTTTGGCCTCTAGCTCAGCCGGCAAGTAGGGAAACCTACCAAACATGTGCATTTTTGAAAACTAAAGACCTAGGGGAATCTAAGATGGGGTGACTAGTGGGGCTCTGACCAGGTTCTGTTACCCAGAATCCTTTGCAAACCTAAAAAAAATTCTAAAAAAAACAAGTTTTCCTCATATTTCCGTGACAGAAAGTTCTGGAATCTGAGAGGAGCCACAAATTTCCTTCCACCCAGCGTTCCCCCAAGTCTCCCGATAACAATGATACCCCACTTGTGTGGATAGGCCTAGCGCTCGTGACAGGAAATGCCCCAAAACACAAAGTGGACACATAACATTTTCTGAAAGAAAACAGAGGTGTTTTTTGCAAAGTGCCTACCTGTAGATTTTGGCCGCTAGCTCAGCCGGCACCTAGGGAAACCTACCAAACATGTGCATTTTTGAAAACTGGAGACCTAGGGGAATCAAAGATGGGGCGACTTGTGGGGCTCTGATCAGGTTCTGTTACCCAGAATCCTTTGCAAACCTCAAAATCTGGCTAAAAAAACACATTTTCCTCAAATTTTGGTGACAGAAAGTTCTAGAATCAGAGAGGAGCCACAAATGTCCTTCCACCCAGCGTTCCCCCAAGTCTCCCGATAAAAATGATACCTAACTTGTGTGGGTAGGCCTAGCGCCCGGGACAGGAAATGCCCTAAAACACAACGTGGACACATCACATTTTTTTAAAGAAAACAGAGGTGTTTTTTGCAAAGTGCCTACCTGTAGATTTTGCCCTCTAGCTCAGCCGACACCTAGGGAAACCTACCAAACATGCATTTTTGAAAACTAGAGACCTAGGGGATTCCAAGATGGGGTTACTTGTGGGGCTCTGACCAGGTTCTGTTACCCAGAATCCTTTGCAAACCTCAAAAATTGGCTAAAAAAACAAATTTTCCTTACATTTCGGTGACAGAAAGTTCTGGAATCTGAGAGGAGCCACAAATTTCCTTCCACCCAGTGTTCCCCCAAGTCTCCCGATAAAAATGATACCTCACTTGTGTGGGTAGGCCTAGCGCCCGTGACAGGAAATGCCCCAAAACACAACTTGGACACATCACATTTTTTTAAAGAAAACAGAGGTATTTTTTGCAAAGAGCCTACCTGTAGATTTTGGCCTCTAGCTCAGCCGGCACCTAGGGAAACCTACCAAACATGTGCATTTTTGAAAACTAAAGACCTAGGGGAATCTAAGATTGGGTGACTTGTGCGGCTCTGACCAGCTTCTGTTACCCAGAATCCTTTGCAAACCTCAAAATTTGGCTAAAAAAAACAAGTTTTCCTCACATTTCCGTGACAGAAAGTTCAGGAATCAGAGAGGAGCCACAAATTTCCTTCCACCCAGCGTTCCCCCAGGTCTCCTGATAAAAATGATACCCCACTTGTGTGGGTAGGCTTAGCGCCCGTGACAGGAAATGCCCCAAAACACAAAGAGGACACATCACATTTTCTGAAAGAAAACAGAGGTGTTTTTTGCAAAGTGCCTACCTGTAGATTTTGGCCGCTAGCTCAGCCGGAACCTAGGGAAACCTACCAAACATGTGCATTTTTGAAAACTGGAGACCTAGGGGAATCAAAGATGGGGCGACTTGTGGGGCTCGTACCAGGTTCTGTTAACCAGAATCCTTTGCGAACCTCAAAATCTGGCTAAAAAAAACATTTTACTCAAATTTTGGTGACAGAAAGTTCTGGAATCAGAGAGGAGCCAGAAATTTCCTTCCACCCAGCGATCCCCCAAGTCTCCCGATAAAAATGATACCTCACTTGTGTGGGTAGGCCTAGCGCCCGTGACAGGAAATGCCCCAAAACACAACTTGGACGCATCACATTTTTTAAAAGAAAACAGAGGTATTTTTTGCAAAGAGCCTACCTGTAGATTTTGGCCTCTAGCTCAGCCGGCACCTAGGGAAACCTACCAAACATGTGCATTTTTGAAAACTAAAGACCTAGGGGAATCTAAGATGGGGTGACTTGTGGGGCTCTGACCAGGTTCTGTTACCCAGAATCCTTTGCAAACCTCAAAATTTGTCTAAAAAAAACAAGTTTTCCTCACATTTCCGTGACAGAAAGTTCTGGAATCAGAGAGGAGCCACAAATTTCCTTCCACCCAGCGTTCCCCCAGGTCTCCTGATAAAAATGATACCCCACTTGTGTGGGTAGGCCTAGCGCCCGTGACAGGAAATGCCCCAAAACACAAAGAGGACACATCACATTTTCTGAAAGAAAACAGAGGTGTTTTTTGCAAAGTGCCTACCTGTAGATTTTGGCCGCTAGCTCAGCCGGCACCTAGGGAAACCTACCAAACATGTGCATTTTTGAAAACTGGAGACCTAGGGGAATCAAAGATGGGGCGACTTGTGGGGCTCGGACCAGGTTCTGTTCCCCAGAATCCTTTGCAAACCTCAAAATCTGGCTAAAAAACACATTTTCCTCAAATTTTGGATACAGAAAGTTCTGGAATCAGAGAGGAGCCAGAAATTTCCTTCCACCCAGCGATCCCCCAAGTCTCCCGATAAAAATGACACCTCACTTGTGTGGATAGGCCTAGCGCCCGTGACACGAAATGCCCTAAAACACAACGTGGACACATCACATTTTTTTAAAGAAAACAGAGGTGTTTTTTGCAAAGTGCCTACCTGTAGATTTTGGCCTCTAGCTCAGCCGGCACCTAGGGAAACCTACCAAACATGTGCATTTTTGAAAACTTAAGACCTAGGGGAATCTAAGATGGGGTGACTTGTGGGGCTCTGACCAGGTTCTGTTACCCAGAATCCTTTGCAAACCTAAAAAAAATTCTAAAAAAAAGAAGTTTTCCTCAAATTTTGGTGACAGAAAGTTCTGGAATCAGAGAGGAGCCACAAATTTCCTTCCACCCAGCGTTCCCCCAAGTCTCCCGATAAAAATGATACCTAACTTGTGTGGGTAGGCCTAGCGCCCGGGACAGGAAATGCCCTAAAACACAACGTGGACACATCACATTTTTTTAAAGAAAACAGAGGTGTTTTTTGCAAAGAGCCTACCTGTAGATTTTGGCCTCTAGCTCAGCCGGCACCTAGGGAAACCTACCAAACATGTGCATTTTTGAAAACTAAAGACCTAGGGGAATCTAAGATGGGGTGACTTGTGGGGCTCTGACCAGGTTCTGTTACCCAGAATCCTTTGCAAACCTCAAAATTTGGCTAAAAAAAACAAGTTTTCCTCACATTTCCGTGACAGAAAGTTCTGGAATCTGAGAGGAGCCACAAATTTCCTTCCACCCAGCGTTCCCCCAGGTCTCCTGATAAAAATGATACCCCACTTGTGTGGGTGGGCCTAGCGCCCAGGACAGGAAATGCCCTAAAACACAATGTGGACACATCACATTTTTTTAAAGAAAACAGAGGTGTTTTTTGCAAAGTGCCTACCTGTAGATTTTGCCCTCTAGCTCAGCCGGCACCTTGGGAAACCTACCAAACATGCATTTTTGAAAACTAGAGACCTAGGGGAATCCAAGATGGGGTTACTTGTGGGGCTCTGACCAGGTTCTGTTACCCAGAATCCTTTGCAAACCTCAAAAATTGGCTAAAAAAACAAATTTTCCATACATTTCGGTGACAGAAAGTTCTGGAATCTGAGAGAAGCCACAAATTTCCTTCCACCCAGTGTTCCCCCAAGTCTCCCAATAAAAATGATACCTCACTTGTGTGGGTAGGCCTAGCGCCCGTGACAGGAAATGCCCCAAAACACAACTTGGACACATCACATTTTTTTAAAGAAAACAGAGGTATTTTTTGCAAAGAGCCTACCTGTAGATTTTTGCCTCTAGCTCAGCCGGCACCTAGGGAAACCTACCAAACGTGCATTTTTGAAAACTAAAGACCTAGGGGAATCTAAGATGGGGTGACTTGTGGGGCTCTGACCAGGTTCTGTTACCCAGGATCCTTTGCAAACCTCAAAATTTGGCTAAAAAAAACAAGTTTTCCTCACATTTCCGTGACAGAAAGTTCAGGAATCAGAGAGGAGCCACAAATTTCCTTCCACCCAGCGTTCCCCCAGGTCTCCTGATAAAAATGATACCCCACTTGTGTGGGTAGGCCTAGCGCCCGTGACAGGAAATGCCCCAAAACACAAAGAGGACACATCACATTTTCTGAAAGAAAACAGAGGTGTTTTTTGCAAAGTGCCTACCTGTAGATTTTGGCCGCTAGCTCAGCCGGCACCTAGGGAAACCTACCAAACATGTGCATTTTTGAAAACTGGTGACCTAGGGGAATCAAAGATGGGGCGACTTGTGGGGCTCGGACCAGGTTCTGTTACCCAGAATCCTTTGCAAACCTCAAAATCTGGCTAAAAAAAACATTTTACTCAAATTTTGGTGACAGAAAGTTCTGGAATCAGAGAGGAGCCAGAAATTTCCTTCCACCCAGCGATCCCCCAAGTCTCCCGATAAAAATGATACCTCACTTGTGTGGGTAGGCCTAGCGCCCGTGACAGGAAATGCCCCAAAACACAACTTGGACGCATCACATTTTTAAAAAGAAAACAGAGGTATTTTTTGCAAAGAGCCTACTTGTAGATTTTGGCCTCTAGCTCAGCCGGCACCTAGGGAAACCTACCAAACAGGTGCATTTTTGAAAACTAAAGACCTAGGGGAATCTAAGATGGGGTGACTTGTGGGGCTCTGACCAGGTTCTGTTACCCAGGATCCTTTGCAAACCTCAAAATTTGGCTAAAAAAAACAAGTTTTCCTCACATTTCCGTGACAGAAAGTTCAGGAATCAGAGAGGAGCCACAAATTTCCTTCCACCCAGCGTTCCCCCAGGTCTCCTGATAAAAATGATACCCCACTTGTGTGGGTAGGCCTAGCGCCCGTGACAGGAAATGCCCCAAAACACAAAGAGGACACATCACATTTTCTGAAAGAAAACAGAGGTGTTTTTTGCAAAGTGCCTACCTGTAGATTTTGGCCGCTAGCTCAGCCGGCACCTAGAGAAACCTACCAAACATGTGCATTTTTGAAAACTGGAGACCTAGGGGAATCAAAGATGGGGCGACTTGTGGGGCTCGGACCAGGTTCTGTTACCCAGAATCCTTTGCAAACCTCAAAATCTGGCTAAAAAAAACATTTTACTCAAATTTTGGTGACAGAAAGTTCTGGAATCAGAGAGGAGCCAGAAATTTCCTTCCACCCAGCGATCCCCCAAGTCTCCCGATAAAAATGATACCTCACTTGTGTGGGTAGGCCTAGCGCCCGTGACAGGAAATGCCCCAAAACACAACTTGGACGCATCACATTTTTAAAAAGAAAACAGAGGTATTTTTTGCAAAGAGCCTACCTGTAGATTTTGGCCTCTAGCTCAGCCGACACCTAGGGAAACCTACCAAACATGTGCATTTTTGAAAACTAAAGACCTAGGGGAATCTAAGATGGGGTGACTTGTGGGGCTCTGACCAGGTTCTGTTACCCAGAATCCTTTGCAAACCTCAAAATTTGTCTAAAAAAACAAGTTTTCCTCACATTTCCGTGACAGAAAGTTCTGGAATCAGAGAGGAGCCACAAATTTCCTTCCACCCAGCGTTCCCCCAGGTCTCCTGATAAAAATGATACCCCACTTGTGTGGGTAGGCCTAGCGCCCGTGACAGGAAATGCCCCAAAACACAAAGAGGACACATCACATTTTCTGAAAGAAAACAGAGGTGTTTTTTGCAAAGTGCCTACCTGTAGATTTTGGCCGCTAGCTCAGCCGGAACCTAGGGAAACCTACCAAACATGTGCATTTTTGAAAACTGGAGACCTAGGGGAATCAAAGATGGGGCGACTTGTGGGGCTCGTACCAGGTTCTGTTAACCAGAATCCTTTGCGAACCTCAAAATCTGGCTAAAAAAAACATTTTACTCAAATTTTGGTGACAGAAAGTTCTGGAATCAGAGAGGAGCCAGAAATTTCCTTCCACCCAGCGATCCCCCAAGTCTCCCGATAAAAATGATACCTCACTTGTGTGGGTAGGCCTAGCGCCCGTGACAGGAAATGCCCCAAAACACAACTTGGACGCATCACATTTTTTAAAAGAAAACAGAGGTATTTTTTGCAAAGAGCCTACCTGTAGATTTTGGCCTCTAGCTCAGCCGGCACCTAGGGAAACCTACCAAACATGTGCATTTTTGAAAACTAAAGACCTAGGGGAATCTAAGATGGGGTGACTTGTGGGGCTCTGACCAGGTTCTGTTACCCAGAATCCTTTGCAAACCTCAAAATTTGTCTAAAAAAAACAAGTTTTCCTCACATTTCCGTGACAGAAAGTTCTGGAATCAGAGAGGAGCCACAAATTTCCTTCCACCCAGCGTTCCCCCAGGTCTCCTGATAAAAATGATACCCCACTTGTGTGGGTAGGCCTAGCGCCCGTGACAGGAAATGCCCCAAAACACAAAGAGGACACATCACATTTTCTGAAAGAAAACAGAGGTGTTTTTTGCAAAGTGCCTACCTGTAGATTTTGGCCGCTAGCTCAGCCGGCACCTAGGGAAACCTACCAAACATGTGCATTTTTGAAAACTGGAGACCTAGGGGAATCAAAGATGGGGCGACTTGTGGGGCTCGGACCAGGTTCTGTTACCCAGAATCCTTTGCAAACCTCAAAATCTGGCTAAAAAACACATTTTCCTCAAATTTTGGATACAGAAAGTTCTGGAATCAGAGAGGAGCCAGAAATTTCCTTCCACCCAGCGATCCCCCAAGTCTCCCAATAAAAATGACACCTCACTTGTGTGGGTAGGCCTAGCGCCCGTGACACGAAATGCCCTAAAACACAACGTGGACACATCACATTTTTTTAAAGAAAACAGAGGTGTTTTTTGCAAAGTGCCTACCTGTAGATTTTGGCCTCTAGCTCAGCCGGCACCTAGGGAAACCTACCAAACATGTGCATTTTTGAAAACTTAAGACCTAGGGGAATCTAAGATGGGGTGACTTGTGGGGCTCTGACCAGGTTCTGTTACCCAGAATCCTTTGCAAACCTAAAAAAAATTCTGAAAAAAAGAAGTTTTCCTCAAATTTTGGTGACAGAAAGTTCTGGAATCAGAGAGGAGCCACAAATTTCCTTCCACCCAGCGTTCCCCCAAGTCTCCCGATAAAAATGATACCTAACTTGTGTGGGTAGGCCTAGCGCCCGGGACAGGAAATGCCCTAAAACACAACGTGGACACATCACATTTTTTTAAAGAAAACAGAGGTGTTTTTTGCAAAGAGCCTACCTGTAGATTTTGGCCTCTAGCTCAGCCGGCACCTAGGGAAACCTACCAAACATGTGCATTTTTGAAAACTAAAGACCTAGGGGAATCTAAGATGGGGTGACTTGTGGGGCTCTGACCAGGTTCTGTTACCCAGAATCCTTTGCAAACCTCAAAATTTGGCTAAAAAAAACAAGTTTTCCTCACATTTCCGTGACAGAAAGTTCTGGAATCTGAGAGGAGCCACAAATTTCCTTCCACCCAGCGTTCCCCCAGGTCTCCTGATAAAAATGATACCCCACTTGTGTGGGTGGGCCTAGCGCCCAGGACAGGAAATGCCCTAAAACACAATGTGGACACATCACATTTTTTAAAAGAAAACAGAGGTGTTTTTTGCAAAGTGCCTACCTGTAGATTTTGCCCTCTAGCTCAGCCGGCACCTTGGGAAACCTACCAAACATGCATTTTTGAAAACTAGAGACCTAGGGGAATCCAAGATGGGGTTACTTGTGGGGATCTGACCAGGTTCTGTTACCCAGAATCCTTTGCAAACCTCAAAAATTGGCTAAAAAAACAAATTTTCCTTACATTTCGGTGACAGAAAGTTCTGGAATCTGAGAGAAGCCACAAATTTCCTTCCACCCAGTGTTCCCCCAAGTCTCACGATAAAAATGATACCTCACTTGTGTGGGTAGGCCTAGCGCCCGTGACAGGAAATGCCCCAAAACACAACTTGGACACATCACATTTTTTTAAAGAAAACAGAGGTATTTTTTGCAAAGAGCCTACCTGTAGATTTTGGCCTCTAGCTCAGCCGGCACCTAGGGAAACCTACCAAACGTGCATTTTTGAAAACTAAAGACCTAGGGGAATCTAAGATGGGGTGACTTGTGGGGCTCTGACCAGGTTCTGTTACCCAGGATCCTTTGCAAACCTCAAAATTTGGCTAAAAAAAACAAGTTTTCCTCACATTTCCGTGACAGAAAGTTCAGGAATCAGAGAGGAGCCACAAATTTCCTTCCACCCAGCGTTCCCCCAGGTCTCCTGATAAAAATGATACCCCACTTGTGTGGGTAGGCCTAGCGCCCGTGACAGGAAATGCCCCAAAACACAAAGAGGACACATCACATTTTCTGAAAGAAAACAGAGGTGTTTTTTGCAAAGTGCCTACCTGTAGATTTTGGCCGCTAGCTCAGCCGGCACCTAGGGAAACCTACCAAACATGTGCATTTTTGAAAACTGGTGACCTAGGGGAATCAAAGATGGGGCGACTTGTGGGGCTCGGACCAGGTTCTGTTACCCAGAATCCTTTGCAAACCTCAAAATCTGGCTAAAAAAAACATTTTACTCAAATTTTGGTGACAGAAAGTTCTGGAATCAGGGAGGAGCCAGAAATTTCCTTCCACCCAGCGATCCCCCAAGTCTCCCGATAAAAATGATACCTCACTTGTGTGGGTAGGCCTAGCGCCCGTGACAGGAAATGCCCCAAAACACAACTTGGACGCATCACATTTTTAAAAAGAAAACAGAGGTATTTTTTGCAAAGAGCCTACTTGTAGATTTTGGCCTCTAGCTCAGCCGGCACCTAGGGAAACCTACCAAACAGGTGCATTTTTGAAAACTAAAGACCTAGGGGAATCTAAGATGGGGTGACTTGTGGGGCTCTGACCAGGTTCTGTTACCCAGAATCCTTTGCAAACCTCAAAATTTGGCTAAAAAAACAAGTTTTCCTCACATTTCCGTGACAGAAAGTTCTGGAATCAGAGAGGAGCCACAAATTTCCTTCCACCCAGCGTTCCCCCAGGTCTCCTGATAAAAAGGATACCCCACTTGAGTGGGTAGGTCTAGCGCCCGTGACAGGAAATGCCCCAAAACACAAAGAGGACACATCACATTTTCTGAAAGAAAACAGAGGTGTTTTTTGCAAAGTGCCTACCTGTAGATTTTGGCCGCTAGCTCAGCCGGCACCTAGGGAAACCTACCAAACATGTGCATTTTTGAAAACTGGAGACCTAGGGGAATCAAAGATGGGGCGACTTGTGGGGCTCGGACCAGGTTCTGTTACCCAGAATCCTTTGCAAACCTCAAAATCTGGCTAAAAAAAACATTTTACTCAAATTTTGGTGACAGAAAGTTCGGGAATCAGAGAGGAGCCAGAAATTTCATTCCACCCAGCGATCCCCCAAGTCTCCCGATAAAAATGATACCTCACTTGTGTGGGTAGGCCTAGCGCCCGTGACAGGAAATGCCCCAAAACACAACTTGGACGCATTACATTTTTAAAAAGAAAACAGAGGTATTTTTTGCAAAGAGCCTACCTGTAGATTTTGGCCTCTAGCTTCACCGGCACCTAGGGAAACCTACCAAACATGTGCATTTTTGAAAACTAAAGACCTAGGGGAATCTAAGATGGGGTGACTTGTGGGGCTCTGACCAGGTTCTGTTACCCAGAATCCTTTGCAAACCTCAAAATTTGGCTAAAAAAACAAGTTTTCCTCACATTTCCGTGACAGAAAGTTCTGGAATCAGAGAGGAGCCACAAATTTCCTTCCACCCAGCGTTCCCCCAGGTCTCCTGATAAAAATGATACCCCACTTGTGTGGGTAGGCCTAGCGCCCGAGACAGGAAATGCCCCAAAACACAAAGAGGACACATCACATTTTCTGAAAGAAAACAGAGGTGTTTTTTGCAAAGTGCCTACCTGTAGATTTTGGCCGCTAGCTCAGCCGGCACCTAGGGAAACCTACCAAACATGTGCATTTTTGAAAACTGGAGACCTAGGGGAATCAAAGATGGGGCGACTTGTGGGGCTCGGACCAGGTTCTGTTACCCAGAATCCTTTGCAAACCTCAAAATCTGGCTAAAAAACACATTTTCCTCAAATTTTGGTGACAGAAAGTTCTGGAATCAGAGAGGAGCCAGAAATTTCCTTCCACCCAGCGATCCCCCAAGTCTCCCGATAAAAATGACACCTCACTTGTGTGGGTAGGCCTAGCGCCCGTGACACGAAATGCCCTAAAACACAACGTGGACACATCACATTTTTTTAAAGAAAACAGAGGTGTTTTTTGCAAAGTGCCTACCTGTAGATTTTGGCCTCTAGCTCAGCCGGCAAGTAGGGAAACCTACCAAACATGTGCATTTTTGAAAACTAAAGACCTAGGGGAATCTAAGATGGGGTGACTAGTGGGGCTCTGACCAGGTTCTGTTACCCAGAATCCTTTGCAAACCTAAAAAAATTTCTAAAAAAAAAAAGTTTTCCTCATATTTCCGTGACAGAAAGTTCTGGAATCTGAGAGGAGCCACAAATTTCCTTCCACCCAGCGTTCCCCCAAGTCTCCCGATAACAATGATACCCCACTTGTGTGGATAGGCCTAGCGCTCGTGACAGGAAATGCCCCAAAACACAAAGTGGACACATAACATTTTCTGAAAGAAAACAGAGGTGTTTTTTGCAAAGTGCCTACCTGTAGATTTTGGCCGCTAGCTCAGCCGGCACCTAGGGAAACCTACCAAACATGTGCATTTTTGAAAACTGGAGACCTAGGGGAATCAAAGATGGGGCGACTTGTGGGGCTCTGATCAGGTTCTGTTACCCAGAATCCTTTGCAAACCTCAAAATCTGGCTAAAAAAACACATTTTCCTCAAATTTTGGTGACAGAAAGTTCTAGAATCAGAGAGGAGCCACAAATTTCCTTCCACCCAGCGTTCCCCCAAGTCTCCCGATAAAAATGATACCTAACTTGTGTGGGTAGACCTAGCGCCCGGGACAGGAAATGCCCTAAAACACAACGTGGACACATCACATTTTTTTAAAGAAAACAGAGGTGTTTTTTGCAAAGTGCCTACCTGTAGATTTTGCCCTCTAGCTCAGCCGACACCTAGGGAAACCTACCAAACATGCATTTTTGAAAACTAGAGACCTAGGGGATTCCAAGATGGGGTTACTTGTGGGGCTCTGACCAGGTTCTGTTACCCAGAATCCTTTGCAAACCTCAAAAATTGGCTAAAAAAACAAATTTTCCTTACATTTCGGTGACAGAAAGTTCTGGAATCTGAGAGGAGCCTCAAATTTCCTTCCACCCAGTGTTCCCCCAAGTCTCCCGATAAAAATGATACCTCACTTGTGTGGGTAGGCCTAGCGCCCGTGACAGGAAATGCCCCAAAACACAACTTGGACACATCACATTTTTTTAAAGAAAACCGAGGTATTTTTTGCAAAGAGCCTACCTGTAGATTTTGGCCTCTAGCTCAGCCGGCACCTAGGGAAACCTACCAAACATGTGCATTTTTGAAAACTAAAGACCTAGGGGAATCTAAGATTGGGTGACTTGTGCGGCTCTGACCAGCTTCTGTTACCCAGAATCCTTTGCAAACCTCAAAATTTGGCTAAAAAAAACAAGTTTTCCTCACATTTCCGTGACAGAAAGTTCAGGAATCAGAGAGGAGCCACAAATTTCCTTCCACCCAGCGTTCCCCCAGGTCTCCTGATAAAAATGATACCCCACTTGTGTGGGTAGGCCTAGCGCCCGTGACAGGAAATGCCCCAAAACACAAAGAGGACACATCACATTTTCTGAAAGAAAACAGAGGTGTTTTTTGCAAAGTGCCTACCTGTAGATTTTGGCCGCTAGCTCAGCCGGAACCTAGGGAAACCTACCAAACATGTGCATTTTTGAAAACTGGAGACCTAGGGGAATCAAAGATGGGGCGACTTGTGGGGCTCGTACCAGGTTCTGTTAACCAGAATCCTTTGCGAACCTCAAAATCTGGCTAAAAAAAACATTTTACTCAAATTTTGGTGACAGAAAGTTCTGGAATCAGAGAGGAGCCAGAAATTTCCTTCCACCCAGCGATCCCCCAAGTCTCCCGATAAAAATGATACCTCACTTGTGTGGGTAGGCCTAGCGCCCGTGACAGGAAATGCCCCAAAACACAACTTGGACGCATCACATTTTTTAAATGAAAACAGAGGTATTTTTTGCAAAGAGCCTACCTGTAGATTTTGGCCTCTAGCTCAGCCGGCACCTAGGGAAACCTACCAAACATGTGCATTTTTGAAAACTAAAGACCTAGGGGAATCTAAGATGGGGTGACTTGTGGGGCTCTGACCAGGTTCTGTTACCCAGAATCCTTTGCAAACCTCAAAATTTGTCTAAAAAAAACAAGTTTTCCTCACATTTCCGTGACAGAAAGTTCTGGAATCAGAGAGGAGCCACAAATTTCCTTCCACCCAGCGTTCCCCCAGGTCTCCTGATAAAAATGATACCCCACTTGTGTGGGTAGGCCTAGCGCCCGTGACAGGAAATGCCCCAAAACACAAAGAGGACACATCACATTTTCTGAAAGAAAACAGAGGTGTTTTTTGCAAAGTGCCTACCTGTAGATTTTGGCCGCTAGCTCAGCCGGCACCTAGGGAAACCTACCAAACATGTGCATTTTTGAAAACTGGAGACCTAGGGGAATCAAAGATGGGGCGACTTGTGGGGCTCGGACCAGGTTCTGTTACCCAAAATCCTTTGCAAACCTCAAAATCTGGCTAAAAAACACATTTTCCTCAAATTTTGGATCCAGAAAGTTCTGGAATCAGAGAGGAGCCAGAAATTTCCTTCCACCCAGCGATCCCCCAAGTCTCCCGATAAAAATGACACCTCACTTGTGTGGGTAGGCCTAGCGCCCGTGACACGAAATGCCCTAAAACACAACGTGGACACATCACATTTTTTTAAAGAAAACAGAGGTGTTTTTTGCAAAGTGCCTACCTGTAGATTTTGGCCTCTAGCTCAGCCGGCACCTAGGGAAACCTACCAAACATGTGCATTTTTGAAAACTTAAGACCTAGGGGAATCTAAGATTGGGTGACTTGTGGGGCTCTGACCAGGTTCTGTTACCCAGAATCCTTTGCAAACCTAAAAAAAATTCTAAAAAAAAGAAGTTTTCCTCAAATTTTGGATCCAGAAATTTCTGGAATCAGAGAGGAGCCACAAATTTCCTTCCACACAGCGTTCCCCCAAGTCTCCCGATAAAAATGATACCTAACTTGTGTGGGTAGGCCTAGCGCCCGGGACAGGAAATGCCCTAAAACACAACGTGGACACATCACATTTTTTTAAAGAAAACAGAGGTGTTTTTTGCAAAGAGCCTACCTGTAGATTTTGGCCTCTAGCTCAGCCGGCACCTAGGGAAACCTACCAAACATGTGCATTTTTGAAAACTAAAGACCTAGGGGAATCTAAGATGGGGTGACTTGTGGGGCTCTGACCAGGTTCTGTTACCCAGAATCCTTTGCAAACCTCAAAATTTGGCTAAAAAAAACAAGTTTTCCTCACATTTCCGTGACAGAAAGTTCTGGAATCTGAGAGGAGCCACAAATTTCCTTCCACCCAGCGTTCCCCCAGGTATCCTGATAAAAATGATACCCCACTTGTGTGGGTGGGCCTAGCGCCCAGGACAGGAAATGCCCTAAAACACAATGTGGACACATCACATTTTTTTAAAGAAAACAGAGGTGTTTTTTGCAAAGTGCCTACCTGTAGATTTTGCCCTCTAGCTCAGCCGGCACCTTGGGAAACCTACCAAACATGCATTTTTGAAAACTAAAGACCTAGGGGAATCCAAGATGGGGTTACTTGTGGGGCTCTGACCAGGTTCTGTTACCCAGAATCCTTTGCAAACCTCAAAAATTGGCTAAAAAAACAAATTTTCCTTACATTTCGGTGACAGAAAGTTCTGGAATCTGAGAGGAGCCACAAATTTCCTTCCACCCAGTGTTCCCCCAAGTCTCCCGATAAAAATGATACCTCACTTGTGTGGGTAGGCCTAGCGCCCGTGACAGGAAATGCCCCAAAACACAACTAGGACACATCACATTTTTTTAAAGAAAACAGAGGTATTTTTTGCAAAGAGCCTACCTGTAGATTTTGGCCTCTAGCTCAGCCGGCACCTAGGGAAACCTACCAAACGTGCATTTTTGAAAACTAAAGACCTAGGGGAATCTAAGATGGGGTGACTTGTGGGGCTCTGACCAGGTTCTGTTACCCAGGATCCTTTGCAAACCTCAAAATTTGGCTAAAAAAAACAAGTTTTCCTCACATTTCCGTGACAGAAAGTTCAGGAATCAGAGAGGAGCCACAAATTTCCTTCCACCCAGCGTTCCCCCAGGTCTCCTGATAAAAATGATACCCCACTTGTGTGGGTAGGCCTAGCGCCCGTGACAGGAAATGCCCCAAAACACAAAGAGGACACATCACATTTTCTGAAAGAAAACAGAGGTGTTTTTTGCAAAGTGCCTACCTGTAGATTTTGGCCGCTAGCTCAGCCGGCACCTAGGGAAACCTACCAAACATGTGCATTTTTGAAAACTGGTGACCTAGGGGAATCAAAGATGGGGCGACTTGTGGGGCTCGGACCAGGTTCTGTTACCCAGAATCCTTTGCAAACCTCAAAATCTGGCTAAAAAAAACATTTTACTCAAATTTTGGTGACAGAAAGTTCTGGAATCAGAGAGGAGCCAGAAATATCCTTCCACCCAGCGATCCCCCAAGTCTCCCGATAAAAATGATACCTCACTTGTGTGGGTAGGCCTAGCGCCCGTGACAGGAAATGCCCCAAAACACAACTTGGACGCATCACATTTTTAAAAAGAAAACAGAGGTATTTTTTGCAAAGAGCCTACTTGTAGATTTTGGCCTCTAGCTCAGCCGGCACCTAGGGAAACCTACCAAACAGGTGCATTTTTGAAAACTAAAGACCTAGGGGAATCTAAGATGGGGTGACTTGTGGGGCTCTGACCAGGTTCTGTTACCCAGAATCCTTTGCAAACCTCAAAATTTGGCTAAAAAAACAAGTTTTCCTCACATTTCCGTGACAGAAAGTTCTGGAATCAGAGAGGAGCCACAAATTTCCATCCACCCAGCGTTCCCCCAGGTCTCCTGATAAAAATGATACCCCACTTGTGTGGGTAGGCCTAGCGCCCGTGACAGGAAATGCCCCAAAACACAAAGAGGACACATCACATTTTCTGAAAGAAAACAGAGGTGTTTTTTGCAAAGTGCCTACCTGTAGATTTTGGCCGCTAGCTCAGCCGGCACCTAGGGAAACCTACCAAACATGTGCATTTTTGAAAACTAAAGACCTAGGGGAATCTAAGATGGGGTGACTTGTGGGGCTCTGACCAGGTTCTGTTACCCAGAATCCTTTGCAAACCTCAAAATTTGGCTTAAAAAAACAAGTTTTTCTCACATTTCCGTGACAGAAAGTTCTGGAATCAGAGAGGAGCCACAAATTTCCTTCTACCCAGCGTTCCCCCAGGTCTCCTGATAAAAATGATACCCCACTTGTGTGGGTAGGCCTAGCGCCCGTGACAGGAAATGCCCCAAAACACAAAGAGGACACATCACATTTTCTGAAAGAAAACAGAGGTGTTTTTTGCAAAGTGCCTAACTGTAGATTTTGGCCGCTAGCTCAGCCGGCACCTAGGGAAATCTACCAAACATGTGCATTTTTGAAAACTGGAGACCTAGGGGAATCAAAGATGGGGCGACTTGTGGGGCTCGGACCAGGTTCTGTTACCCAGAATCCTTTGCAAACCTCAAAATCTGGCTAAAAAAACACATTTTCCTCAAATTTTGGTGACAGAAAGTTCTGGAATCAGAGAGGAGCCACAAATTTCCTTCTACCCAGCGTTCCCCCAAGTCTCCCGATAAAAATGATACCTCACTTGTGTGGGTAGGCCTAGCGCCCGTGACAGGAAATGCCCCAAAACACAACGTGGACACATCACATTTTTTTAAAGAAAACAGAGGTGGTTTTTTTGCAAAGAGCCTACCTGTAGATTTTGGCCTCTAGCTCAGCCGGCACCTAGGGAAACCTACCAAACATGTGTATTTTTGAAAACTAAAGACCTAGGGGAATCTAAGATGGGGTGACTTGTGGGGCTGTGACCAGGTTCTGTTACCCAGAATCCTTTGCAAACCTAAAAATATTTCTAAAAAAAACAAGTTTTCCTCATATTTCTGTGACAGAAAGTTCTGAAATCTGAGAGGAGCCACAAATTTCATTCCACCCAGTGTTCCCCCAAGTCTCCCGATAACAATGATACCCCACTTGTGTGGATAGGCCTAGCGCCCGTGACAGGAAATGCCCCAAAACACAAAGTGGACACATCACTTTTTCTGAAAGAAAACAGAGGTGTTTTTTGCAAAGTGCCTACCTGTAGATTTTGGCCGCTAGCTCAGCCGGCACCTAGGGAAACCTACCAAACATGTGCATTTTTGAAAACTAGAGACCTAGGGGAATCAAAGATGGAGCAACTTGTGGGGCTCTGACCAGGTTCTGTTACCCAGAATCCTTTGCAAACCTCAAAATCTGGCTAAAAAAGCACATTTTCCTCAAATTTTGGTGACAGAAAGTTCTGGAATCAGAGAGGAGCCACAAATTTCCTTCCACCCAGCGTTCCCCCAAGTCTCCCGATAAAAATGATACCTCACTCATGTGGGTAGGCCTAGCGCCCGCAACAGGAAATGCCCCAAAACGCAATGTGGACACATCACATTTTTTTAAACAAAACAGAGGTGTTTTTTGCAAAGTGCCTACCTGTAGATTTTGGCCGCTAGCTCAGCCGGCACCTAGGGAAACCTACTAAACCTGTGCATTTTTGAAAACTAGAGATCTAGGGGAATCCAAGATGGGGTGACTTGTGGGGCTCTGACCAGGTTCTGTTACCCAGAATCCTTTGCAAACCTCAAAATCTGGCTAAAAAAACACATTTTCCTCAAATTTTGGTGACAGAAAGTTCTGGAATCAGAGAGGAGCCACAAATTTCCTTCCACCCAGCATTCCCCCAAGTCTCCCGATAGAAATGATACCTCACTTGTGTGGGTAGGCCTAGCGCCCGTGACAGGAAATGCCCCAAAACACAACGTGGACACATCACATTTTTTTAAAGAAAACAGAGGTGTTTTTTGCAAAGTGCCTACCTGTAGATTTAGGCCTCTAGCTTTGCCGGCACCTAGGGAAACCTACCAAACGTGTGTATTTTTGAAAACTGGAGACCTAGGGGAATCAAAGATGGGGCGACTTGTGGGGCTCGGACCAGGTTCTGTTACCCAGAATCCTTTGCAAACCTCAAAATCTGGCTAAAAAAACACATTTTCCTTAAATTTTGGTTACAGAAAGTTCTGGAATCAGAGAGGAGCCACAAATTTCCTTACACCCAGCGTTCCCCCAGGTCTCCCGATAAAAATGATACCTCACTTGTGTGGGTAGGCCTAGCGCCCGTGATAGGAAATGCCCCAAAACACAACGTGGACACATCACATTTTTTGAAAGAAAACAGAGGTGTTTTTTTTGCAAAGAGCCTACCTGTAGATTTTGGCCTCTAGCTCAGCCGGCACCTAGGGAAACCTACCAAACATGTGCATTTTTGAAAACTAAAGACCTAGCCGAATCTAAGATGGGGTGACTTGTGGGGCTCTGACCAGGTTCTGTTACCCAGAATCCTTTGCAAACCTCAAAATTTGGCTAAAAAAAACAAGTTTTCCTCACATTTCCGTGACAGAAAGTTCAGGAATCAGAGAGGAGCCACAAATTTCCTTCCACCCAGCGTTCACCCAGGTCTCCTGATAAAAATGATACCCCACTTGTGTGGGTAGGCCTAGCGCCCGTGACAGGAAATGCCCCAAAACACAAAGAGGACACATCACATTTTCTGAAAGAAAACAGAGGTGTTTTTTGCAAAGTGCCTACCTGTAGATTTTGGCCGCTAGCTCAGCCGGCACCTAGGGAAATCTACCAAACATGTGCATTTTTGAAAACTGGAGACCTAGGGGAATCAAAGATGGGGCGACTTGTGGGGCTCGGACCAGGTTCTGTTACCCAGAATCCTTTGCAAACCTCAAAATCTGGCTAAAAAAACACATTTTCCTCAAATTTTGGTGACAGAAAGTTCTGGAATCAGAGAGGAGCCACAAATTTCCTTCTACCCAGCGTTCCCCCAAGTCTCCCGATAAAAATGATACCTCACTTGTGTGGGTAGGCCTAGCGCCCGTGACAGGAAATGCCCCAAAACACAACGTGGACACATCACATTTTTTTAAAGAAAACAGAGGTGGTTTTTTTGCAAAGAGCCTACCTGTAGATTTTGGCCTCTAGCTCAGCCGGCACCTAGGGAAACCTACCAAACATGTGTATTTTTGAAAACTAAAGACCTAGGGGAATCTAAGATGGGGTGACTTGTGGGGCTGTGACCAGGTTCTGTTACCCAGAATCCTTTGCAAACCTAAAAATATTTCTAAAAAAAACAAGTTTTCCTCATATTTCTGTGACAGAAAGTTCTGAAATCTGAGAGGAGCCACAAATTTCATTCCACCCAGTGTTCCCCCAAGTCTCCCGATAACAATGATACCCCACTTGTGTGGATAGGCCTAGCGCCCGTGACAGGAAATGCCCCAAAACACAAAGTGGACACATCACTTTTTCTGAAAGAAAACAGAGGTGTTTTTTGCAAAGTGCCTACCTGTAGATTTTGGCCGCTAGCTCAGCCGGCACCTAGGGAAACCTACCAAACATGTGCATTTTTGAAAACTAGAGACCTAGGGGAATCAAAGATGGAGCAACTTGTGGGGCTCTGACCAGGTTCTGTTACCCAGAATCCTTTGCAAACCTCAAAATCTGGCTAAAAAAGCACATTTTCCTCAAATTTTGGTGACAGAAAGTTCTGGAATCAGAGAGGAGCCACAAATTTCCTTCCACCCAGCGTTCCCCCAAGTCTCCCGATAAAAATGATACCTCACTCATGTGGGTAGGCCTAGCGCCCGCAACAGGAAATGCCCCAAAACGCAATGTGGACACATCACATTTTTTTAAACAAAACAGAGGTGTTTTTTGCAAAGTGCCTACCTGTAGATTTTGGCCGCTAGCTCAGCCGGCACCTAGGGAAACCTACTAAACCTGTGCATTTTTGAAAACTAGAGATCTAGGGGAATCCAAGATGGGGTGACTTGTGGGGCTCTGACCAGGTTCTGTTACCCAGAATCCTTTGCAAACCTCAAAATCTGGCTAAAAAAACACATTTTCCTCAAATTTTGGTGACAGAAAGTTCTGGAATCAGAGAGGAGCCACAAATTTCCTTCCACCCAGCATTCCCCCAAGTCTCCCGATAGAAATGATACCTCACTTGTGTGGGTAGGCCTAGCGCCCGTGACAGGAAATGCCCCAAAACACAACGTGGACACATCACATTTTTTTAAAGAAAACAGAGGTGTTTTTTGCAAAGTGCCTACCTGTAGATTTAGGCCTCTAGCTTTGCCGGCACCTAGGGAAACCTACCAAACGTGTGTATTTTTGAAAACTGGAGACCTAGGGGAATCAAAGATGGGGCGACTTGTGGGGCTCGGACCAGGTTCTGTTACCCAGAATCCTTTGCAAACCTCAAAATCTGGCTAAAAAAACACATTTTCCTTAAATTTTGGTTACAGAAAGTTCTGGAATCAGAGAGGAGCCACAAATTTCCTTACACCCAGCGTTCCCCCAGGTCTCCCGATAAAAATGATACCTCACTTGTGTGGGTAGGCCTAGCGCCCGTGATAGGAAATGCCCCAAAACACAACGTGGACACATCACATTTTTTGAAAGAAAACAGAGGTGTTTTTTTTGCAAAGAGCCTACCTGTAGATTTTGGCCTCTAGCTCAGCCGGCACCTAGGGAAACCTACCAAACATGTGCATTTTTGAAAACTAAAGACCTAGCCGAATCTAAGATGGGGTGACTTGTGGGGCTCTGACCAGGTTCTGTTACCCAGAATCCTTTGCAAACCTCAAAATTTGGCTAAAAAAAACAAGTTTTCCTCACATTTCCGTGACAGAAAGTTCAGGAATCAGAGAGGAGCCACAAATTTCCTTCCACCCAGCGTTCACCCAGGTCTCCTGATAAAAATGATACCCCACTTGTGTGGGTAGGCCTAGCGCCCGTGACAGGAAATGCCCCAAAACACAAAGAGGACACATCACATTTTCTGAAAGAAAACAGATGTGTTTTTTGCAAAGTGCCTACCTGAGAATTTTGGCCGCTAGCTCAGCCGGCACCTAGGGAAACCTACCAAACATGTGCATTTTTGAAAACTGGAGACCTAGGGGAATCAAAGATGGGGCGACTTGTGGGGCTCGCTCCAGGTTCTGTTACCCAGAATCCTTTGCGAACCTCAAAATCTGGCTAAAAAAAACATTTTACTCAAATTTTGGTGACAGAAAGTTCTGGAATCAGAGAGGAGCCAGAAATTTCCTTCCACCCAGCGATCCCCCAAGTCTCCCGATAAAAATGATACCTCACTTGTGTGGGTAGGCCTAGCGCCCGTGACAGGAAATGCCCCAAAACACAACTTGGACGCATCACATTTTTTTAAAGAAAACAGAGGTATTTTTTGCAAAGAGCCTACCTGTAGATTTTGGCCTCTAGCTCAGCCGGCACCTAGGGAAACCTACCAAACATGTGCATTTTTTAAAACTAAAGACCTAGGGGAATCTAAGATGGGGTGACTTGTGGGGCTCTGACCAGGTTCTGTTACCCAGAATCCTTTGCAAACCTCAAAATTTGGCTAAAAAAACAAGTTTTCCTCACATTTCCGTGACAGAAAGTTCTGGAATCAGAGAGGAGCCACAAATTTCCTTCCACCCAGCGTTCCCCCAGGTCTCCTGATAAAAATGATACCCCACTTGTGTGGGTAGGCCTAGCGCCCGTGACAGGAAATGCCCCAAAACACAAAGAGGACACATCACATTTTCTGAAAGAAAACAGAGGTGTTTTTTGCAAAGTGCCTACCTGTAGATTTTGGCCGCTAGCTCAGCCGGCACCGAGGGAAACCTACCAAACATGTGCATTTTTGAAAACTGGAGACCTAGGGGAATCAAAGATGGGGCGACTTGTGGGGCTCGGACCAGGTTCTGTTACCCAGAATCCTTTGCAAACCTCAAAATCTGGCTAAAAAAAACATTTTCCTCAAATTTTGGTGACAGAAAGTTCTGGAATCAGAGAGGAGCCAGAAATTTCCTTCCACCCAGCGATCCCCCAAGTCTCCCGATAAAAATGACACCTCACTTGTGTGGGTAGGCCTAGCGCCCGTGACAGGAAATGCACTAAAACACAACGTGGACACATCACATTTTTTTAAAGAAAACAGAGGTGTTTTTTGCAAAGTGCCTACCTGTAGATTTTGGCCTCTAGCTCAGCCGGCACCTAGGGAAACCTACCAAACATGTGCATTTGTGAAAACTAAAGACCTAGGGGAATCTAAGATGGGGTGACTTGTGGGGCTCTGACCAGGTTCTGTTACCCAGAATCCTTTGCAAACCTAAAAAAAATTCTAAAAAAAACAAGTTTTCCTCATATTTCCGTGACAGAAAGTTCTGGAATCTGAGAGGAGCCACAAATTTCCTTCCACCCAGCGTTCCCCCAAGTCTCCCGATAACAATGATACCCCACTTGTGTGGATAGGCCTAGCGCCCGTGACAGGAAATGCCCCAAAACACAAAGTGGACACATAACATTTTCTGAAAGAAAACAGAGGTGTTTTTTGCAAAGTGCCTACCTGTAGATTTTGGCTGCTAGCTCAGCCGGCACCTAGGGAAACCTACCAAACATGTGCATTTTTGAAAACTGGAGACCTAGGGGAATCAAAGATGGGGCGACTTGTGGGGCTCTGATCAGGTTCTGTTACCCAGAATCCTTTGCAAACCTCAAAATCTGGCTAAAAAAACACATTTTCCTCAAATTTTGGAGACAGAAAGTTCTGGAATCAGAGAGGAGCCACAAATTTCCTTCCACCCAGCGTTCCCCCAAGTCTCCCGATAAAAATGATACCTAACTTGTGTGGGTAGGCCTAGCGCCCGGGACAGGAAATGCCCCAAAACACAACGTGGACACATCACATTTTTTTAAAGAAAACAGAGGTGTTTTTTGCAAAGAGCCTACCTGTAGATTTTGGCCTCTAGCTCAGCCGGCACCTAGGGAAACCTACCAAACATGTGCATTTTTGAAAACTAAAGACCTAGGGGAATCAAAGATGGGGTGACTTGTGGGGCTCTGACCAGGTTCTGTTACCCAGAATCCTTTGCAAACCTCAAAATTTGGCTAAAAAAAACAAGTTTTCCTCACATTTCCGTGACAGAAAGTTCTGGAATCTGAGAGGAGCCACAAATTTCCTTCCACCCAGCGTTCCCCCAGGTCTCCTGATAAAAATGATACCCCACTTGTGTGGGTGGGCCTAGCGCCCGGGACAGGAAATGCCCTAAAACACAATGTGGACACATCACATTTTTTTAAAGAAAACAGAGGTGTTTTTTGCAAAGTGCCTACCTGTAGATTTTGCCCTCTAGCTCAGCCGGCACCTTGGGAAACCTACCAAACATGCATTTTTGAAAACTAGAGAACTAGGTTAATCCAAGATGGGGTTACTTGTGGGGCTCAGACCAGGTTCTGTTACCCAGAATCCTTTGCAAACCTCAAAAATTGGCTAAAAAAACAAATTTTCCTAACATTTCGGTGACAGAAAGTTCTGGAATCTGAGAGGAGCCACAAATTTCCTTCCACCCAGCGATTCCCCAAGTCTCCCGATAAAAATGATACCTCACTTGTGTGGGTAGGCCTAGCGCCCGTGACAGGAAATGCCCCAAAACACAACGTGGACACATCACATTTTTTTAAAGAAAACAGAGGTGTTTTTTGCAAAGAGCCTACCTGTAGATTTTGGCCTCTAGCTCAGCCGGCACCTAGGGAAACCTACCAAACATGTGTATTTTTGAAAACTGGAGACCTAGGGGAATCAAAGATGGGGCGACTTGTGGGGCTCTGATCAGGTTCTGTTACCCAGAATGCTTTGCAAACCTCAAAATCTGGCTAAAAAAAACAAGTTTTCCTCACATTTCCGTGACAGAAAGTTCTGGAATCAGAGAGGAGCCACACATTTCCTTCCACCCAGCGTTCCCCCAGGTCTCCTGATAACAATGATACCCCACTTGTGTGGATAGGCCTAGCGCCCGTGACAGGAAATGCCCCAAAACACAAAGTGGACACATCACTTTTTCTGAAAGAAAACAGAGGTGTTTTTTGCAAAGTGCCTACCTGTAGATTTTGGCCGCTAGCTCAGCCGACACCTAGGGAAACCTACCAAACATGTGCATTTTTGAAAACTAGAGACCTAGGGGAATCAAAGATGGAGCAACTTGTGGGGCTCTGACCAGGTTCTGTTACCCAGAATCCTTTGCAAACCTCAAAATCTGGCTAAAAAAGCACATTTTCCTCAAATTTTGGTGACAGAAAGTTCTGGAATCAGAGAGGAGCCACAAATTTCCTTCCACCCAGCGTTCCCCCAAGTCTCCCGATAAAAATGATACCTCACTCATGTGGGTAGGCCTAGCGCCCGCAACAGGAAATGCCCCAAAACGCAATGTGGACACATCACATTTTTTTAAACAAAACAGAGGTGTTTTTTGCAAAGTGCCTACCTGTAGATTTTGGCCGCTAGCTCAGCCGGCACCTAGGGAAACCTACTAAACCTGTGCATTTTTGAAAACTAGAGATCTAGGGGAATCCAAGATGGGGTGACTTGTGGGGCTCTGACCAGGTTCTGTTACCCAGAATCCTTTGGAAACCTCAAAATCTGGCTAAAAAAACACATTTTCCTCAAATTTTGGTGACAGAAAGTTCTGGAATCAGAGAGGAGCCACAAATTTCCTTCCACCCAGCATTCCCCCAAGTCTCCCGATAGAAATGATACCTCACTTGTGTGGGTAGGCCTAGCGCCCGTGACAGGAAATGCCCCAAAACACAACGTGGACACATCACATTTTTTTAAAGAAAACAGAGGTGTTTTTTGCAAAGTGCCTACCTGTAGATTTAGGCCTCTAGCTTTGCCGGCACCTAGGCAAACCTACCAAACGTGTGTATTTTTGAAAACTGGAGACCTAGGGGAATCAAAGATGGGGCGACTTGTGGGGCTCGGACCAGGTTCTGTTACCCAGAATCCTTTGCAAACCTCAAAATCTGGCTAAAAAAACACATTTTCCTCAAATTTTGGTTACAGAAAGTTCTGGAATCAGAGAGGAGCCACAAATTTCCTTACACCCAGCGTTCCCCCAGGTCTCCCGATAAAAATGATACCTCACTTGTGTGGGTAGGCCTAGCGCCCGTGATAGGAAATGCCCCAAAACACAACGTGGACACATCACATTTTTTGAAAGAAAACAGAGGTGTTTTTTTTGCAAAGAGCCTACCTGTAGATTTTGGCCTCTAGCTCAGCCGGCACCTAGGGAAACCTACCAAACATGTGCATTTTTGAAAACTAAAGACCTAGGGGAATCTAAGATGGGGTGACTTGTGGGGCTCTGACCAGGTTCTGTTACCCAGAATCCTTTGCAAACCTCAAAATTTGGCTAAAAAAAACAAGTTTTCCTCACATTTCCGTGACAGAAAGTTCAGGAATCAGAGAGGAGCCACAAATTTCCTTCCACCCAGCGTTCACCCAGGTCTCCTGATAAAAATGATACCCCACTTGTGTGGGTAGGCCTAGCGCCCGTGACAGGAAATGCCCCAAAACACAAAGAGGACACATCACATTTTCTGAAAGAAAACAGATGTGTTTTTTGCAAAGTGCCTACCTGAGAATTTTGGCCGCTAGCTCAGCCGGCACCTAGGGAAACCTACCAAACATGTGCATTTTTTAAAACTGGAGACCTAGGGGAATCAAAGATGGGGCGACTTGTGGGGCTCGGTCCAGGTTCTGTTACCCAGAATCCTTTGCGAACCTCAAAATCTGGCTAAAAAAAACATTTTACTCAAATTTTGGTGACAGAAAGTTCTGGAATCAGAGAGGAGCCAGAAATTTCCTTCCACCCAGCGATCCCCCAAGTCTCCCGATAAAAATGATACCTCACTTGTGTGGGTAGGCCTAGCGCCCGTGACAGGAAATGCCCCAAAACACAACTTGGACGCATCACATTTTTTAAAAGAAAACAGAGGTATTTTTTGCAAAGAGCCTACCTGTAGATTTTGGCCTCTAGCTCAGCCGGCACCTAGGGAAACCTACCAAACATGTGCATTTTTTAAAACTAAAGACCTAGGGGAATCTAAGATGGGGTGACTTGTGGGGCTCTGACCAGGTTCTGTTACCCGGAATCCTTTGCAAACCTCAAAATTTGGCTAAAAAAACAAGTTTTCCTCACATTTCCGTGACAGAAAGTTCTGGAATCAGAGAGGAGCCACAAATTTCCTTCCACCCAGCGTTCCCCCAGGTCTCCTGATAAAAATGATACCCCACTTGTGTGGGTAGGCCTAGCGCCCGTGACAGGAAATGCCCCAAAACACAAAGAGGACACATCACATTTTCTGAAAGAAAACAGAGGTGTTTTTTGCAAAGTGCCTACCTGTAGATTTTGGCCGCTAGCTCAGCCGGCACCGAGGGAAACCTACCAAACATGTGCATTTTTGAAAACTGGAGACCTAGGGGAATCAAAGATGGGGCGACTTGTGGGGCTCGGACCAGGTTCTGTTACCCAGAATCCTTTGCAAACCTCAAAATCTGGCTAAAAAAAACATTTTACTCAAATTTTGGTGACAGAAAGTTCTGGAATCAGAGAGGAGCCAGAAATTTCCTTCCACCCAGCGATCCCCCAAGTCTCCCGATAAAAATGATACCTCACTTGTGTGGGTAGGCCTAGCGCCCGTGACAGGAAATGCCCCAAAACACAACTTGGACGCATCACATTTTTTTAAAGAAAACAGAGGTGTTTTTTGCAAAGTGCCTACCTGTAGATTTTGGCCTCTAGCTCAGCCGGCACCTAGGGAAACCTACCAAACATGTGCATTTGTGAAAACTAAAGACCTAGGGGAATCTAAGATGGGGTGACTTGTGGGGCTCTGACCAGGTTCTGTTACCCAGAATCCTTTGCAAACCTAAAAAAAATTCTAAAAAAAACAAGTTTTCCTCATATTTCCGTGACAGAAAGTTCTGGAATCTGAGAGGAGCCACAAATTTCCTTCCACCCAGCGTTCCCCCAAGTCTCCCGATAACAATGATACCCCACTTGTGTGGATAGGCCTAGCGCCCGTGACAGGAAATGCCCCAAAACACAAAGTGGACACATAACATTTTCTGAAAGAAAACAGAGGTGTTTTTTGCAAAGTGCCTACCTGTAGATTTTGGCTGCTAGCTCAGCCGGCACCTAGGGAAACCTACCAAACATGTGCATTTTTGAAAACTGGAGACCTAGGGGAATCAAAGATGGGGCGACTTGTGGGGCTCTGATCAGGTTCTGTTACCCAGAATCCTTTGCAAACCTCAAAATCTGGCTAAAAAAACACATTTTCCTCAAATTTTGGAGACAGAAAGTTCTGGAATCAGAGAGGAGCCACAAATTTCCTTCCACCCAGCGTTCCCCCAAGTCTCCCGATAAAAATGATACCTAACTTGTGTGGGTAGGCCTAGCGCCCGGGACAGGAAATGCCCCAAAACACAACGTGGACACATCACATTTTTTTAAAGAAAACAGAGGTGTTTTTTGCAAAGAGCCTACCTGTAGATTTTGGCCTCTAGCTCAGCCGGCACCTAGGGAAACCTACCAAACATGTGCATTTTTGAAAACTAAAGACCTAGGGGAATCAAAGATGGGGTGACTTGTGGGGCTCTGACCAGGTTCTGTTACCCAGAATCCTTTGCAAACCTCAAAATTTGGCTAAAAAAAACAAGTTTTCCTCACATTTCCGTGACAGAAAGTTCTGGAATCTGAGAGGAGCCACAAATTTCCTTCCACCCAGCGTTCCCCCAGGTCTCCTGATAAAAATGATACCCCACTTGTGTGGGTGGGCCTAGCGCCCGGGACAGGAAATGCCCTAAAACACAATGTGGACACATCACATTTTTTTAAAGAAAACAGAGGTGTTTTTTGCAAAGTGCCTACCTGTAGATTTTGCCCTCTAGCTCAGCCGGCACCTTGGGAAACCTACCAAACATGCATTTTTGAAAACTAGAGAACTAGGTTAATCCAAGATGGGGTTACTTGTGGGGCTCAGACCAGGTTCTGTTACCCAGAATCCTTTGCAAACCTCAAAAATTGGCTAAAAAAACAAATTTTCCTAACATTTCGGTGACAGAAAGTTCTGGAATCTGAGAGGAGCCACAAATTTCCTTCCACCCAGCGATTCCCCAAGTCTCCCGATAAAAATGATACCTCACTTGTGTGGGTAGGCCTAGCGCCCGTGACAGGAAATGCCCCAAAACACAACGTGGACACATCACATTTTTTTAAAGAAAACAGAGGTGTTTTTTGCAAAGAGCCTACCTGTAGATTTTGGCCTCTAGCTCAGCCGGCACCTAGGGAAACCTACCAAACATGTGTATTTTTGAAAACTGGAGACCTAGGGGAATCAAAGATGGGGCGACTTGTGGGGCTCTGATCAGGTTCTGTTACCCAGAATGCTTTGCAAACCTCAAAATCTGGCTAAAAAAAACAAGTTTTCCTCACATTTCCGTGACAGAAAGTTCTGGAATCAGAGAGGAGCCACACATTTCCTTCCACCCAGCGTTCCCCCAGGTCTCCTGATAACAATGATACCCCACTTGTGTGGATAGGCCTAGCGCCCGTGACAGGAAATGCCCCAAAACACAAAGTGGACACATCACTTTTTCTGAAAGAAAACAGAGGTGTTTTTTGCAAAGTGCCTACCTGTAGATTTTGGCCGCTAGCTCAGCCGACACCTAGGGAAACCTACCAAACATGTGCATTTTTGAAAACTAGAGACCTAGGGGAATCAAAGATGGAGCAACTTGTGGGGCTCTGACCAGGTTCTGTTACCCAGAATCCTTTGCAAACCTCAAAATCTGGCTAAAAAAGCACATTTTCCTCAAATTTTGGTGACAGAAAGTTCTGGAATCAGAGAGGAGCCACAAATTTCCTTCCACCCAGCGTTCCCCCAAGTCTCCCGATAAAAATGATACCTCACTCATGTGGGTAGGCCTAGCGCCCGCAACAGGAAATGCCCCAAAACGCAATGTGGACACATCACATTTTTTTAAACAAAACAGAGGTGTTTTTTGCAAAGTGCCTACCTGTAGATTTTGGCCGCTAGCTCAGCCGGCACCTAGGGAAACCTACTAAACCTGTGCATTTTTGAAAACTAGAGATCTAGGGGAATCCAAGATGGGGTGACTTGTGGGGCTCTGACCAGGTTCTGTTACCCAGAATCCTTTGGAAACCTCAAAATCTGGCTAAAAAAACACATTTTCCTCAAATTTTGGTGACAGAAAGTTCTGGAATCAGAGAGGAGCCACAAATTTCCTTCCACCCAGCATTCCCCCAAGTCTCCCGATAGAAATGATACCTCACTTGTGTGGGTAGGCCTAGCGCCCGTGACAGGAAATGCCCCAAAACACAACGTGGACACATCACATTTTTTTAAAGAAAACAGAGGTGTTTTTTGCAAAGTGCCTACCTGTAGATTTAGGCCTCTAGCTTTGCCGGCACCTAGGCAAACCTACCAAACGTGTGTATTTTTGAAAACTGGAGACCTAGGGGAATCAAAGATGGGGCGACTTGTGGGGCTCGGACCAGGTTCTGTTACCCAGAATCCTTTGCAAACCTCAAAATCTGGCTAAAAAAACACATTTTCCTCAAATTTTGGTTACAGAAAGTTCTGGAATCAGAGAGGAGCCACAAATTTCCTTACACCCAGCGTTCCCCCAGGTCTCCCGATAAAAATGATACCTCACTTGTGTGGGTAGGCCTAGCGCCCGTGATAGGAAATGCCCCAAAACACAACGTGGACACATCACATTTTTTGAAAGAAAACAGAGGTGTTTTTTTTGCAAAGAGCCTACCTGTAGATTTTGGCCTCTAGCTCAGCCGGCACCTAGGGAAACCTACCAAACATGTGCATTTTTGAAAACTAAAGACCTAGGGGAATCTAAGATGGGGTGACTTGTGGGGCTCTGACCAGGTTCTGTTACCCAGAATCCTTTGCAAACCTCAAAATTTGGCTAAAAAAAACAAGTTTTCCTCACATTTCCGTGACAGAAAGTTCAGGAATCAGAGAGGAGCCACAAATTTCCTTCCACCCAGCGTTCACCCAGGTCTCCTGATAAAAATGATACCCCACTTGTGTGGGTAGGCCTAGCGCCCGTGACAGGAAATGCCCCAAAACACAAAGAGGACACATCACATTTTCTGAAAGAAAACAGATGTGTTTTTTGCAAAGTGCCTACCTGAGAATTTTGGCCGCTAGCTCAGCCGGCACCTAGGGAAACCTACCAAACATGTGCATTTTTTAAAACTGGAGACCTAGGGGAATCAAAGATGGGGCGACTTGTGGGGCTCGGTCCAGGTTCTGTTACCCAGAATCCTTTGCGAACCTCAAAATCTGGCTAAAAAAAACATTTTACTCAAATTTTGGTGACAGAAAGTTCTGGAATCAGAGAGGAGCCAGAAATTTCCTTCCACCCAGCGATCCCCCAAGTCTCCCGATAAAAATGATACCTCACTTGTGTGGGTAGGCCTAGCGCCCGTGACAGGAAATGCCCCAAAACACAACTTGGACGCATCACATTTTTTAAAAGAAAACAGAGGTATTTTTTGCAAAGAGCCTACCTGTAGATTTTGGCCTCTAGCTCAGCCGGCACCTAGGGAAACCTACCAAACATGTGCATTTTTTAAAACTAAAGACCTAGGGGAATCTAAGATGGGGTGACTTGTGGGGCTCTGACCAGGTTCTGTTACCCGGAATCCTTTGCAAACCTCAAAATTTGGCTAAAAAAACAAGTTTTCCTCACATTTCCGTGACAGAAAGTTCTGGAATCAGAGAGGAGCCACAAATTTCCTTCCACCCAGCGTTCCCCCAGGTCTCCTGATAAAAATGATACCCCACTTGTGTGGGTAGGCCTAGCGCCCGTGACAGGAAATGCCCCAAAACACAAAGAGGACACATCACATTTTCTGAAAGAAAACAGAGGTGTTTTTTGCAAAGTGCCTACCTGTAGATTTTGGCCGCTAGCTCAGCCGGCACCGAGGGAAACCTACCAAACATGTGCATTTTTGAAAACTGGAGACCTAGGGGAATCAAAGATGGGGCGACTTGTGGGGCTCGGACCAGGTTCTGTTACCCAGAATCCTTTGCAAACCTCAAAATCTGGCTAAAAAAAACATTTTACTCAAATTTTGGTGACAGAAAGTTCTGGAATCAGAGAGGAGCCAGAAATTTCCTTCCACCCAGCGATCCCCCAAGTCTCCCGATAAAAATGATACCTCACTTGTGTGGGTAGGCCTAGCGCCCGTGACAGGAAATGCCCCAAAACACAACTTGGACGCATCACATTTTTTTAAAGAAAACAGAGGTGTTTTTTGCAAAGTGCCTACCTGTAGATTTTGGCCTCTAGCTCAGCCGGCACCTAGGGAAACCTACCAAACATGTGCATTTGTGAAAACTAAAGACCTAGGGGAATCTAAGATGGGGTGACTTGTGGGGCTCTGACCAGGTTCTGTTACCCAGAATCCTTTGCAAACCTAAAAAAAATTCTAAAAAAAACAAGTTTTCCTCATATTTCCGTGACAGAAAGTTCTGGAATCTGAGAGGAGCCACAAATTTCCTTCCACCCAGCGTTCCCCCAAGTCTCCCGATAACAATGATACCCCACTTGTGTGGATAGGCCTAGCGCCCGTGACAGGAAATGCCCCAAAACACAAAGTGGACACATAACATTTTCTGAAAGAAAACAGAGGTGTTTTTTGCAAAGTGCCTACCTGTAGATTTTGGCTGCTAGCTCAGCCGGCACCTAGGGAAACCTACCAAACATGTGCATTTTTGAAAACTGGAGACCTAGGGGAATCAAAGATGGGGCGACTTGTGGGGCTCTGATCAGGTTCTGTTACCCAGAATCCTTTGCAAACCTCAAAATCTGGCTAAAAAAACACATTTTCCTCAAATTTTGGAGACAGAAAGTTCTGGAATCAGAGAGGAGCCACAAATTTCCTTCCACCCAGCGTTCCCCCAAGTCTCCCGATAAAAATGATACCTAACTTGTGTGGGTAGGCCTAGCGCCCGGGACAGGAAATGCCCCAAAACACAACGTGGACACATCACATTTTTTTAAAGAAAACAGAGGTGTTTTTTGCAAAGAGCCTACCTGTAGATTTTGGCCTCTAGCTCAGCCGGCACCTAGGGAAACCTACCAAACATGTGCATTTTTGAAAACTAAAGACCTAGGGGAATCAAAGATGGGGTGACTTGTGGGGCTCTGACCAGGTTCTGTTACCCAGAATCCTTTGCAAACCTCAAAATTTGGCTAAAAAAAAACAAGTTTTCCTCACATTTCCGTGACAGAAAGTTCTGGAATCTGAGAGGAGCCACAAATTTCCTTCCACCCAGCGTTCCCCCAGGTCTCCTGATAAAAATGATACCCCACTTGTGTGGGTGGGCCTAGCGCCCGGGACAGGAAATGCCCTAAAACACAATGTGGACACATCACATTTTTTTAAAGAAAACAGAGGTGTTTTTTGCAAAGTGCCTACCTGTAGATTTTGCCCTCTAGCTCAGCCGGCACCTTGGGAAACCTACCAAACATGCATTTTTGAAAACTAGAGAACTAGGTTAATCCAAGATGGGGTTACTTGTGGGGCTCTGACCAGGTTCTGTTACCCAGAATCCTTTGCAAACCTCAAAAATTGGCTAAAAAAACAAATTTTCCTTACATTTCGATGACAGAAAGTTCTGGAATCTGAGAGGAGCCACAAATTTCCTTCCACCCAGCGATTCCCCAAGTCTCCCGATAAAAATGATACCTCACTTGTGTGGGTAGGCCTAGCGCCCGTGACAGGAAATGCCCCAAAACACAACGTGGACACATCACATTTTTTTAAAGAAAACAGAGGTGTTTTTTGCAAAGAGCCTACCTGTAGATTTTGGCCTCTAGCTCAGCCGGCACCTAGGGAAACCTACCAAACATGTGTATTTTTGAAAACTGGAGACCTAGGGGAATCAAAGATGGGGCGACTTGTGGGGCTCTGATCAGGTTCTGTTACCCAGAATCCTTTGCAAACCTCAAAATCTGGCTAAAAAAAACAAGTTTTCCTCACATTTCCGTGACAGAAAGTTCTGGAATCAGAGAGGAGCCACACATTTCCTTCCACCCAGCGTTCCCCCAGGTCTCCTGATAAAAATGATACCCCACTTGTGTGGGTAGGCCTACCGCCCGTGACAGGAAATGCCCCAAAACACAAAGAGGACACATCACATTTTCTGAAAGAAAACAGAGGTGTTTTTTGCAAAGTGTCTACCTGTAGATTTTGGCCGCTAGCTCAGCCGGCACCTAGGGAAACCTACCAAACATGTGCATTTTTTAAAACTGGAGACCTAGGGGAATCAAAGATGGGGCAACTTGTGGGGCTCGGACCAGGTTCTGTTACCCAGAATCCTTTGCAAACCTCAAAATCTGGCTAAAAAAAACATTTTCCTCAAATTTTGGTGACAGAAAGTTCTGGAATCAGAGAGGAGCCATAAATTTCCTTCCACCCAGCGATTCCCCAGGTCTCCCGATAAAAATGATACCTCACTTGTGTGGGTAGGCCTAGCGCCCGTGACAGGAAATGCCCCAAAACACAACGTGGACACATCACATTTTTTTAAAGAAAACAGAGGTGTTTTTTGCAAAGAGCCTACATGTAGATTTTGGCCTCTAGCTCAGCCGGCACCTAGGGAAACCTACCAAACATGTGTATTTTTGAAAACTGGAGACCTAGGGGAATCAAAGATGGGGCGACTTGTGGGGCTCTGATCAGGTTCTGTTACCCAGAATCCTTTGCAAACCTCAAAATCTGGCTAAAAAAAACATTTTCCTCAAATTTTGCTGACAGAAAGTTCTGGAATCAGAGAGGAGCCAGAAATTTCCTTCCACCCAGCGATCCCCCAAGTCTCCCGATAAAAATGATACCCCACTTGTGTGCGTAGGCCTAGCGCCCTTGACAGGAAATGCCCCAAAACACAACATGGACACATCACATTTTTTTAAAGAAAACAGAGGTGTTTTTTGCAAAGAGCCTACCTGTAGATTTTGGCCTCTAGCTCAGCCGGCACCTAGGGAAACCTACCAAACATGTGTATTTTTGAAAACTGGAGACCTAGGGGAATCAAAGATGGGGCGACTTGTGGGGCTCTGATCAGGTTCTGTTACCCAGAATCCTTTGCAAACCTCAAAATCTGGCTAAAAAAACACATTTTCCTCAAATTTTGGTGACAGAAAGTTCTGGAATCAGAGAGGAGCCACAAATTTCCTTCTACCCAGCGTTCCCCCAAGTCTCCCGATAAAAATGATACCTCACTTGTGTGGGTAGGCCTAGCGCCCTTGACACAACGTGGACACATCACATTTTTTTAAAGAAAACAGAGGTGTTTTTTGCAAAGAGCCTACCTGTAGATTTTGGCCTCTAGCTCAGCCGGCACCTAGGGAAACCTACCAAACATGTGTATTTTTGAAAACTGGAGACCTAGGGGAATCAAAGATGGGGCGACTTGTGGGGCTCTGATCAGGTTCTGTTGCCCAGAATCCTTTGCAAACCTCAAAATCTGGCTAAAAAAACACATTTTCCTCAAATTTTGGTGACAGAAAGTTCTGGAATCAGAGAGGAGCCACAAATTTCCTTCTACCCAGCGTTCCCCCAAGTCTCCCGATAAAAATGATACCTCACTTGTGTGGGTAGGCCTAGCGCCCGTGACAGGAAATGCCCCAAAACGCAAAGTGGACACATCACATTTTTTTAAACAAAACAGAGGTGTTTTTTGCAAAGTGCCTACCTGTAGATTTTGGCCTCTAGCTCAGCCGGCACCTAGGGAAACCTACCAAACCTGTGCATTTTTTAAAACTAGATACCTAGGGGAATCCAAGATTTGGTGACTTGTGGGGCTCTGACCAGGTTCTGTTACCCAGAATCCTTTGCGAACCTCAAAATCTGGCTAAAAAAAACATTTTACTCAAATTTTGGTGACAGAAAGTTCTGGAATCAGAGAGGAGCCAGAAATTTCCTTCCACCCAGCGTTCCCCCAGGTCTCCTGATAAAAATGATACCCCACTTGTGTGGGTGGGCCTAGCGCCCGGGACAGGAAATGCCCTAAAACACAATGTGGACACATCACATTTTTTTAAAGAAAACAGAGGTGTTTTTTGCAAAGTGCCTACCTGTAGATTTTGCCCTCTAGCTCAGCCAGCACCTAGGGAAACCTACCAAACATGTGCATTTTTGAAAACTAAAGACCTAGGGGAATCTAAGATGGGGTGACTTGTGGGGCTCTGACCAGGTTCTGTTACCCAGAATCCTTTGCAAACCTAAAAATAATTCTAAAAAAAACAAGTTTTCCTCATATTTCCGTGACAGAAAGTTCTGGAATCTGAGAGGAGCAACAAATTTCCTTCCACCCAGCGTTCCCCCAAGTCTCCCGATAACAATGATTCCCCACTTGTGTGGATAGGCCTAGCGCCCGTGACAGGAAATGCCCCAAAACACAAAGTGGACACATAACATTTTCTGAAAGAAAACAGAGGTGTTTTTTGCAAAGTGCCTACCTGTAGATTTTGGCCGCTAGCTCAGCCGGCACCTAGGGAAACCTACCAAACATGTGCATTTTTGAAAACTGGAGACCTAGGGGAATCAAAGATGGTGCGACTTGTGGGGCTCTGATCAGGTTCTGTTACCCAGAATCCTTTGCAAACCTCAAAATCTGGCTAAAAAAAACATTTTCCTCAAATTTTGGTGACAGAAAGTTCTGGAATCAGAGAGGAGCCACAAATTTCCTTCCACCCAGCGTTCCCCCAGGTCTCCTGATAAAAATGATACCCCACTTGTGTGGGTGGGCCTAGCGCCCGGGACAGGAAATGCCCTAAAACACAATGTGGACACATCACATTTTTTTAAAGAAAACAGAGGTGTTTTTTGCAAAGTGCCTACCTGTAGATTTTGCCCTCTAGCTCAGCCGGCACCTTGGGAAACCTACCAAACATGCATTTTTGAAAACTAGAGACCTAGGGGAATCCAAGATGGGGTTACTTGTGGGGCTCTGACCAGGTTCTGTTACCCAGAATCCTTTGCAAACCTCAAAAATTGGCTAAAAAAACAAATTTTTCTAACATTTCCGTGACAGAAAGTTCTGGAATCAGAGAGGAGCCACAAATTTCCTTCTACCCAGCGTTCCCCCAAGTCTCCCGATAAAAATGATACCTCACTTGTGTGGGTAGGCCTAGCGCCCTTGACACAACGTGGACACATCACATTTTTTTAAAGAAAACAGAGGTGTTTTTTGCAAAGAGCCTACCTGTAGATTTTGGCCTCTAGCTCAGCCGGCACCTAGGGAAACCTACCAAACATGTGTATTTTTGAAAACTGGAGACCTAGGGGAATCAAAGATGGGGCGACTTGTGGGGCTCTGATCAGGTTCTGTTGCCCAGAATCCTTTGCAAACCTCAAAATCTGGCTAAAAAAACACATTTTCCTCAAATTTTGGTGACAGAAAGTTCTGGAATCAGAGAGGAGCCACAAATTTCCTTCTACCCAGCGTTCCCCCAAGTCTCCCGATAAAAATGATACCTCACTTGTGTGGGTAGGCCTAGCGCCCGTGACAGGAAATGCCCCAAAACGCAAAGTGGACACATCACATTTTTTTAAACAAAACAGAGGTGTTTTTTGCAAAGTGCCTACCTGTAGATTTTGGCCTCTAGCTCAGCCGGCACCTAGGGAAACCTACCAAACCTGTGCATTTTTTAAAACTAGATACCTAGGGGAATCCAAGATTTGGTGACTTGTGGGGCTCTGACCAGGTTCTGTTACCCAGAATCCTTTGCGAACCTCAAAATCTGGCTAAAAAAAACATTTTACTCAAATTTTGGTGACAGAAAGTTCTGGAATCAGAGAGGAGCCAGAAATTTCCTTCCACCCAGCGTTCCCCCAGGTCTCCTGATAAAAATGATACCCCACTTGTGTGGGTGGGCCTAGCGCCCGGGACAGGAAATGCCCTAAAACACAATGTGGACACATCACATTTTTTTAAAGAAAACAGAGGTGTTTTTTGCAAAGTGCCTACCTGTAGATTTTGCCCTCTAGCTCAGCCGGCACCTAGGGAAACCTACCAAACATGTGCATTTTTGAAAACTAAAGACCTAGGGGAATCTAAGATGGGGTGACTTGTGGGGCTCTGACCAGGTTCTGTTACCCAGAATCCTTTGCAAACCTAAAAATAATTCTAAAAAAAACAAGTTTTCCTCATATTTCCGTGACAGAAAGTTCTGGAATCTGAGAGGAGCAACAAATTTCCTTCCACCCAGCGTTCCCCCAAGTCTCCCGATAACAATGATTCCCCACTTGTGTGGATAGGCCTAGCGCCCGTGACAGGAAATGCCCCAAAACACAAAGTGGACACATAACATTTTCTGAAAGAAAACAGAGGTGTTTTTTGCAAAGTGCCTACCTGTAGATTTTGGCCGCTAGCTCAGCCGGCACCTAGGGAAACCTACCAAACATGTGCATTTTTGAAAACTGGAGACCTAGGGGAATCAAAGATGGTGCGACTTGTGGGGCTCTGATCAGGTTCTGTTACCCAGAATCCTTTGCAAACCTCAAAATCTGGCTAAAAAAAACATTTTCCTCAAATTTTGGTGACAGAAAGTTCTGGAATCAGAGAGGAGCCACAAATTTCCTTCCACCCAGCGTTCCCCCAGGTCTCCTGATAAAAATGATACCCCACTTGTGTGGGTGGGCCTAGCGCCCGGGACAGGAAATGCCCTAAAACACAATGTGGACACATCACATTTTTTTAAAGAAAACAGAGGTGTTTTTTGCAAAGTGCCTACCTGTAGATTTTGCCCTCTAGCTCAGCCGGCACCTTGGGAAACCTACCAAACATGCATTTTTGAAAACTAGAGACCTAGGGGAATCCAAGATGGGGTTACTTGTGGGGCTCTGACCAGGTTCTGTTACCCAGAATCCTTTGCAAACCTCAAAAATTGGCTAAAAAAACAAATTTTTCTAACATTTCCGTGACAGAAAGTTCTGGAATCTGAGAGGAGCCACAAATTTCCTTCCACCCAGTGTTCCCCCAAGTCTCCCGATAAAAATGATACCTCACTTGTGTGTGTAGGCCTAGCGCCCGTGACAGGAAATGCCCCAAAACACAACTTGGACACATCACATTTTTTTAAAGAAAACAGGTATTTTTTGCAAAGAGCCTACCTGTAGATTTTGGCCTCTAGCTCAGCCGGCACCTAGGGAAACCTACCAAACATGTGCATTTTTGAAAACTAAAGACCTAGGGGAATCTAAGATGGGGTGACTTGCGGGGCTCTGACCAGGTTCTGTTACCCAGAATCCTTTCGCAAACCTCAAAATTTGGCTAAAAAAACCAAGTTTTCCTCAGATTTCCGTGACAGAAACTTCAGGAATCAGAGAGGAGCCACAAATTTCCTTCCACCCAGCGTTCCCCCAGGTCTCCTGATGAAAATGATACCCCACTTGTGTGGGTAGGCCTAGCGCCCGTGACAGGAAATGCCCCAAAACACAAAGAGGACACATCACATTTTCTGAAAGAAAACAGAGGTGTTTTTTGCAAAGTGCCTACCTGTAGATTTTGGCCGCTAGCTCAGCCGGCACCTTGGGAAACCTACCAAACATGTGCATTTTTGAAAACTGGAGACCTAGGGGAATCAAAGATGGGGCGACTTGTGGGGCTCGGACCAGGTTCTGTTACCCAGAATCTTTTGCGAACCTCAAAATCTGGCTAAAAAAAACATTTTACTCAAATTTTGGTGACAGAAAGTTCTGGAATCAGAGAGGAGGCAGAAATTTCCTTCCACCCAGCGATCCCCCAAGTCTCCCGATAAAAATGATACCTCACTTGTGTGGGTAGGCCTAGCGCCCGTGACAGGAAATGCCCCAAAACACAACTTGGACGCATCACATTTTTTAAAAGAAAACAGAGGTATTTTTTGCAAAGAGCCTACCTGTAGATTTTGGCCTCTAGCTCAGCCGGCACCTAGGGAAACCTACCAAACATGTGCATTTTTGAAAACTAAAGACATAGGGGAATCTAAGATGGGGTGACTTGTGGGGCTCTGACCAGGTTCTGTTACCCAGAATCCTTTGCAAACCTCAAAATTTGGCTAAAAAAACAAGTTTTCCTCACATTTCCGTGACAGAAAGTTCTGGAATCAGAGAGGAGCCACAAATTTCCTTCCACCCAGCGTTCCCCCAGGTCTCCCGATAAAAATGATACCCCACTTGTGTGGGTAGGCCTAGCGCCCGTGACAGGAAATGCCCCAAAACACAAAGAGGACACATCACATTTTCTGAAAGAAAACAGAGGTGTTTTTTGCAAAGTGCCTACCTGTAGATTTTGGCCGCTAGCTCAGCCGGCACCTAGGGAAACCTACCAAATATGTGCATTTTTGAAAACTGGAGACCTAGGGGAATCAAAGATGGGGTGACTTGTGGGGCTCGGACCAGGTTCTGTTACCCAGAATCCTTTGCAAACCTCAAAATCTGGCTAAAAAAAACATTTTCCTCAAATTTTGGTGACAGAAAGTTCTGGAATCAGAGAGGAGCCAGAAATTTCCTTCCACCCAGCGATCCCCCAAGTCTCCCGATAAAAATGACACCTCACTTGTGTGGGTAGGCCTAGCGCCCGTGACAGGAAATGCCCCAAAACACAACTTGGACGCATCACATTTTTTAAAAGAAAACAGAGGTATTTTTTGCAAAGTGCCTACCTGTAGATTTTGGCCTCTAGCTCAGCCGGCACCTAGGGAAACCTACCAAACATGTGCATTTTTGAAAACTAAAGACCTAGGGGAATCTAAGATGGGGTGACTTGTGGGGCTCTGACCAGGTTCTGTTACCCAGAATCCTTTGCAAACCTAAAAAAAATTCTAAAAAAAACAAGTTTTCCTCATATTTCCGTGACAGAAAGTTCTGGAATCTGAGAGGAGCCACAAATTTCCTTCCACCCAGCGTTCCCCCAAGTCTCCCGATAACAATGATACCCCACTTGTGTGGATAGGCCTAGCGCCCGTGACAGGAAATGCCCCAAAACACAAAGTGGACACATAACATTTTCTGAAAGAAAACAGAGGTGTTTTTTGCAAAGTGCCTACCTGTAGATTTTGGCCGCTAGCTCAGCTGGCACCTAGGGAAACCTACCAAACATGTGCATTTTTGAAAACTGGAGACCTAGGGGAATCAAAGATGGGCCGACTTGTGGGGCTCTGATCAGGTTCTGTTACCCAGAATCCTTTGCAAACCTCAAAATCTGGCTAAAAAAACACATTTTCCTCAAATTTTGGTGACAGAAAGTTCTGGAATCCGAGAGGAGCCACAAATTTCCTTCCACCCAGCGTTCCCCCTAGTCTCCCGATAAAAATGATACCTAACTTGTGTGGGTAGGCCTAGCGCCCGGGACAGGAAATGCCCCAAAACACAACGTGGACACATCAATTTTTTTTAAAGAAAACAGAGGTGTTTTTTGAAAAGAGCCTACCTGTAGATTTTGGCCTCTAGCTCAGCCGGCACCTAGGGAAACCTACCAAACATGTGCATTTTTGAAAACTAAAGACCTAGGGGAATCTAAGATGGGGGGACTTGTGGGGCTCTGACCAGGTTCTGTTACCCAGAATCCTTTGCAAACCTAAAAAAAATTCTAAAAAAAACAAGTTTTCCTCATATTTCCGTGACAGAAAGTTCTGGAATCTGAGAGGAGCGACAAATTTCCTTCCACCCAGCGTTCCCCCAAGTCTCCCGATAACAATGATACCCCACTTGTTTGGATAGGCCTAGCGCCCGTGACAGGAAATGCCCCAAAACACAAAGTGGACACATCACATTTTCTGAAAGAAAACAGAGGTGTTTTTTGCAAAGTGCCTACCTTTAGATTTTGGCCGCTAGCTCAGCCGGCACCTAGGGAAACCTACCAAACATGTGCATTTTTGAAAACTAGAGACCTAGGGGAATCAAAGATGGGGCAACTTGTGGGGCTCTGACCAGGTTCCTGTACCCAGAATCCTTTGCAAACCTCAAAATCTGGCTAAAAAAGCAAATTTTCCTCAAATTTTGGTGACAGAAAGTTCTGGAATCAGAGAGGAGCCACAAATTTCCTTCCACCCAGCGTTCCCCCAAGTCTCCCGATAAAAATGATACCTCACTCATGTGGGTAGGCCTAGCGCCCGCGACAGGAAATGCCCCAAAACGCAATGTGGACATATCAAATTTTTTTCAACAAAACAGAGGTGTTTTTTGCAAAGTGCCTACCTGTAGATTTTGGCCGCTAGCTCAGCCGGCACCTAGGGAAACCTACTAAACCTGTCCATTTTTGAAAACTAGAGATCTAGGGGAATCCAAGATGGGGTGACTTGTGGGGCTCTGACCAGGTTCTGTTACCCAGAATCCTTTGCAAACCTCAATATCTGGCTAAAAAAACACATTTTCCTCAAATTTTGGTGACAGAAAGTTCTGGAATCAGAGAGGAGGCACAAATTTCCTTCCACCCAGCATTCCCCCAAGTCTCCCGATAAAAATGATACCTCACTTGTGTGGGTAGGCCTAGCGCCCGTGACAGGAAATGCCCCAAAACACAACGTGGACACATCACATTTTTTTAAAGAAAACAGAGGTGTTTTTTGCAAAGTGCCTACCTGTAGATTTAGGCTTCTAGCTCAGCTGGCACCTAGGGAAACCTACCAAACGTGTGTATTTTTGAAAACTGGAGACCTAGGGGAATCAAAGATGGGGCGACTTGTGGGGCTCGGAGCAGGTTCTGTTACCCAGAATCCTTTGCAAACCTCAAAATCTGGGTAAAAAAACAAATTTTCCTCAAATTTTGGTGACAGAAAGTTCTGGAATCAGAGAGGAGCCACAAATTTCCTTCTACCCAGCGTTCCCCCAAGTCTCCCGATAAAAATGATACCTCACTTGTGTGGGTAGGCCTAGCGCCCGTGACAGGAAATGCCCCAAAATGCAACGTGGACACATCACATTTGTTTAAACAAAACAGAGGTGTTTTTTGCAAAGTGCCTACCTGTAGATATTGGCCTCTAGCTCAGCCGGCACCTAGGGAAACTTACCAAACCTATGCATTTTTTAAAACTAGATACCTAGGGGAATCCAAGATGGGTTGACTTGTGGGGCTCTGACCAGGTTCTGTTACCCAGAATCCTTTGCAATCCTCAAAATTTGGCTAAAAAAACACATTTTCCTTACATTTCCGTGACAGAAAGTTCTGGAATCTGAGAGGAGCCACAAATTTTCTTACACCCAGCGTTCCCCCAGGTCTCCCGATAAAAATGATACCTCACTTGTGTGGGTAGGCCTAGCGCCCGTGAAAAGGAAATGTCCCAAAACACAACGTGGACACATCACATTTTTTGAAAGAAAACAGAGGTGTTTTTTTTGCAAAGAGCCTACCTGTAGATTTTGGCCTCTAGCTCAGCCGGCACCTAGGGAAACCTACCAAACATGTGCATTTTTGAAAACTAAAGACCTAGGGGAATCTAAGATGGGGTGACTTGTGGGGATCTGACCAGGTTCTGTTACCCAGAATCCTTTGCAAACCTAAAAATATTTCTAAAAAAAACAAGTTTTCCTCATATTTCCGTGACAGAAAGTTCTGAAATCTGAGAGGAGCCACAAATTTCCTTCCACCCAGTGTTCCCCCAAGTCTCCCGATAACAATGATACCCCACTTGTGTGGATAGGCCTAGCGCCCGCAACAGGAAATGCCCCAAAACGCAATGTGGACACATCACATTTTTTTAAACAAAACAGAGGTGTTTTTTGCAAAGTGCCTACCTGTAGATTTTGGCCGCTAGCTCAGCCGGCACCTTGGGAAACCTACTAAACCTGTGCATTTTTGAAAACTAGAGATCTAGGGGAATCCAAGATGGGGTGACTTGTGGGGCTCTGACCAGGTTCTGTTACCCAGAATCCTTTGCAAACCTCAAAATCTGGCTAAAAAAACACATTTTCCTCAAATTTTGGTGACAGAAAGTTCTGGAATCAGAGAGGAGCAACAAATTTCCTTCCACCCAGCATTCCCCCAAGTCTCCCGATAGAAATGATACCTCACTTGTGTGGGTAGGCCTAGCGCCTGTGACAGGAAATGCCCCAAAACACAACGTGGACACATCACATTTTTTTAAAGAAAACAGAGGTGTTTTTTGCAAAGTGCCTACCTGTAGATTTAGGCCTTTAGCTTTGCCGGCACCTAGGGAAACCTACCAAACGTGTTTATTTTTGAAAACTGGAGACCTTGGGGAATCAAAGATGGGGCGACTTGTGGGGCTCGGACCAGGTTCTGTTACCCAGAATCCTTTGCAAACCTCAAAATCTGGCTAAAAAAACACATTTTCCTCAAATTTTGGTTACAGAAAGTTCTGGAATCAGAGAGGAGCCACAAATTTCCTTACACCCAGCGTTCCCCCAGGTCTACCGATAAAAATGATACCTCACTTGTGTGGGTAGGCCTAGCGCCCGTGACAGGAAATGCCCCAAAACACAACGTGGACACATCACATTTTTTTAAAGAAAACAGAGGTGTTTTTTGCAAAGTGCCTACCTGTAGATTTAGGCCTCTAGCTTTGCCGGCACCTAGGGAAACCTACCAAACGTGTGTATTTTTGAAAACTGGAGACCTTGGGGAATCAAAGATGGGGCGACTTGTGGGGCTCGGACCAGGTTCTGTTACCCAGAATCCTTTGCAAATCTCAAAATCTGGCTAAAAAAACACATTTTCCTCAAATTTTGGTTACAGAAAGTTCTGGAATCAGAGAGGAGCCACAAATTTCCTTACACCCAGCGTTCCCCCAGGTCTCCCGATAAAAATGATACCTCACTTGTGTGGGTAGGCCTAGCGCCCGTGACAGGAAATGCCCCAAAACACAACGTGGACACATCACATTTTTTTAAAGAAAACAGAGGTGTTTTTTGCAAAGTGCCTACCTGTAGATTTAGGCCTCTAGCTCAGCCGGCACCTAGGGAAACCTACCAAACGTGTGTATTTTTGAAAACTGGAGACCTAGGGGAATCAAATATGGGGCGACTTGTGGGGCTCGGAGCAGGTTCTGTTACCCAGAATCCTTTGCAAACCTCAAAATCTGGGTAAAAAAACACATTTTCCTCAAATTTTGGTGACAGAAAGTTCTGGAATCAGAGAGGAGCCACAAATTTCCTTCTACCCAGCGTTCCCCCAAGTCTCCCGATAAAAATGATACCTCACTTGTGTGGGTAGGCCTAGCGCCCGTGACAGGAAATGCCCCAAAACGCAACGTGGACACATCACATTTGTTTAAACAAAACAGAGGTGTTTTTTGCAAAGTGCCTACCTGTAGATATTGGCCTCTAGCTCAGCCGGCACCTAGGGAACCTTACCAAACCTATGCATTTTTTAAAACTAGATACCTAGGGGAATCCAAGATGGGTTGACTTGTGGGGCTCTGACCAGGTTCTGTTACCCAGAATCCTTTGCAAACCTCAAAATTTGGCTAAAAAAACACATTTTCCTTATATTTTGGTGTCAGAAAGTTCTGGAATCTGAGAGGAGCCACAAATTTTCTTACACCCAGCGTTCCCCCAGGTCTCCCGATAAAAATGATACCTCACTTGTGTGGGTAGGCCTAGCGCCCGTGATAGGAAATGCCCCAAAACACAACGTGGACACATCAAATTTTTTGAAAGAAAACAGAGGTGTTTTTTGCAAAGAGCCTACCTGTAGATTTTGGCCTCTAGCTCAGCCGGCACCTAGGGAAACCTACCAAACATGAGCATTTTTGAAAACTAAAGACCTAGGGGAATCTAAGATGGGGTGACTTGTGGGGCTCTGACCAGGTTCTGTTACCCAGAATCCTTTGCAAACCTCAAAATTTGGCTAAAAAAAACAAGTTTTTCTCTCATTTCCGTGACAGAAAGTTCTGGAATCAGAGAGGAGCCACAAATTTCCTTCTACCCAGCGTTCCCCCAGGTCTCCTGATAAAAATGATACCTCACTTGTGTGGGTAGGCCTAGCGCCCGTGACAGGAAATGCCCCAAAACGCAACGTGGACACATCACATTTGTTTAAACAAAACAGAGGTGTTTTTTGCAAAGTGCCTACCTGTAGATTTTGGCCTCTAGCTCAGCCGGCACCTAGGGAAACCTACCAAACCTGTGCATTTTTTAAAACTAGATACCTAGGGGAATCCAAGATGGGGTGACTTGTGGGGCTCTGACCAGGTTCTGTTACCCAGAATCCTTTGCAAACCTCAAAATTTGGCTAAAAAAACACATTTTCCTTACATTTCCGTGACAGAAAGTTCTGGAATCTGAGAGGAGCCACAAATGTTCTTACACCCAGCGTTCCCCCAGGTCTCCCGATAAAAATGATACCTCACTTGTGTGGGTAGGCCTAGCGCCCGTGACAGGAAATGCCCCAAAACACAACGTGGACACATCACATTTTTTGAAAGAAAACAGAGGTGTTTTTTTTGCAAAGAGCCTACCTGTAGATTTTGGCCTCTAGCTCAGCCGGCACCTAGGGAAACCTACCAAACATGTGCATTTTTGAAAACTAAAGACCTAGGGGAATCTAAGATGGGGTGACTTGTGGGGCTCTGACCAGGTTCTGTTACCCAGAATCCTTTGCAAACCTAAAAATATTTCTAAAAAAAAAAAGTTTTCCTCATATTTCCGTGACAGAAAGTTCTGAAATCTGAGAGGAGCCACAAATTTCCTTCCACCCAGTGTTCCCCCAAGTCTCCCGATAACAATGATACCCCACTTGTGTGGATAGGCCTAGCGCCCGTGACAGGAAATGCCCCAAAACACAAAGTGGACACATCACTTTTTCTGAAAGAAAACAGAGGTGTTTTTTGCAAAGTGCCTACCTGTAGATTTTGGCCGCTAGCTCAGCCGGCACCTAGGGAAACCTACCAAACATGTGCATTTTTGAAAACTAGAGACCTAGGGGAATCAAAGATGGGGCAACTTGTGGGGCTCTGACCAGGTTCTGTTACCCAGAATCCTTTGCAAACCTCAAAATCTGGCTAAAAAAGCAAATTTTCCTCAAATTTTGGTGACAGAAAGTTCTGGAATCAGAGAGGAGCCACAAATTTCCTTCCACCCAGCGTTCCCCCAAGTCTCCCGATAAAAATGATACCTCACTCATGTGGGTAGGCCTAGCGCCCGCAACAGGAAATGCCCCAAAACGCAATGTGGACACATCACATTTTTTTAAACAAAACAGAGGTGTTTTTTGCAAAGTGCCTACCTGTAGATTTTGGCCGCTAGCTCAGCCGGCACATAGGGAAACCTACCAAACATGTGCATTTTTGAAAACTGGAGACCTAGGGGAATCAAAGATGGGGCGACTTGTGGGGCTCGGACCAGGTTCTGTTACCCAGAATCCTTTGCAAACCTCAAAATCTGGCTAAAAAACACATTTTCCTCAAATTTTGGTGACAGAAAGTTCTGGAATCAGAGAGGAGCCAGAAATTTACTTCCACCCAGCGATCCCCCAAGTCTCCCGATAAAAATGACACCTCACTTGTGTGGGTAGGCCTAGCGCCCGTGACAGGAAATGCCCTAAAACACAACGTGGACACATCACATTTTTTAAAAGAAAACAGAGGTGTTTTTTGCAAAGTGCCTACCTGTAGATTTTGGCCTCTAGCTCAGCCGGCACCTAGGGAAACCTACCAAACATGTGTATTTTTGAAAACTGGAGACCTAGGGGAATCAAAGATGGGGCGACTTGTGGGGCTCTGATCAGGTTCTGTTACCCAGAATCCTTTGCAAACCTCAAAATCTGGCTAAAAAAAACATTTTCCTCAAATTTTGGTGACAGAAAGTTCTGGAATCAGAGAGGAGCCAGAAATTTCCTTCCACCCAGCGTTTCCCCAAGTCTCCCGATAAAAATGATACCTCACTTGTGTGGGTAGGCCTAGCGCCCGTGACAGGAAATGCCCCAAAACACAACGTGGACACATCACATTTTTTAAAAGAAAACAGAGGTGTTTTTTGCAAAGAGCCTACCTGTAGATTTTGGCCTCTAGCTCAGCCGGCACCTAGGGAAACCTACCAAACATGTGTATTTTTGAAAACTGGAGACCTAGGGGAATCAAAGATGGGGCGACTTGTGGGGCTCTGATCAGGTTCTGTTACCCAGAATCCTTTGCAAACCTCAAAATCTGGCTAAAAAAACACATTTTCCTCAAATTTTGGTGACAGAAAGTTCTGGAATCAGAGAGGAGCCACAAATTTCCTTCTACCCAGCGTTCCCCCAAGTCTCCCGATAAAAATGATACCTCACTTGTGTGGGTAGGCCTAGCGCCCGTGACAGGAAATGCCCCAAAACGCAACGTGGACACATCACATTTTTTCAAAGAAAACAGAGGTGGTTTTTGCAAAGTGCCTACCTGTAGATTTTGGCCTCTAGCTCAGCCGGCACCTAGGGAAACCTACCAAACCTGTGCATTTTTTAAAACTAGATACCTAGGGGAATCCAAGATGGGGTGACTTGTGGGGCTCTGACCAGGTTCTGTTACCCAGAATCCTTTGCAAACCTCAAAATTTGGATAAAAAAACACATTTTCCTTACATTTCCGTGACAGAAAGTTCTGGAATCTGAGAGGAGCCACAAATTTCCTTCTACCCAGCGTTCCCCCAAGTCTCCCGATAAAAATGATACCTCACTTGTGTGGGTAGGCCTAGCGCCTGTGATAGGAAATGCCCCAAAACACAACGTGGACACATCACATTTTTTATAAGAAAACAGAGGTGTTTTTTGCAAAGAGCCTACCTGTACATTTTGGCCTCTATCTCAGCCGGCACCTAGGGAAACCTACCAAACATGTGCATTTTTGAAAACTAAAGACCTAGGGGAATCTAAGATGGGGTGACTTGTGGGGCTCTGACTAGGTTCTGTTACCCAGAATCCTTTGCAAACCTCAAAATCTGGCTAAAAAACACATTTTCCTCACATTTTGGTGACAGAAAGTTCTGGAATCAGAGAGGAGCCAGAAATTTCCTTCCACCCAGCGATCCCCCAAGTCTCCCGATAAAAATGACACCTCACTTGTGTGGGTAGGCCTAGCGCCTGTGATAGGAAATGCCCCAAAACACAACGTGGACACATCACATTTTTTGAAAGAAAACAGAGGTGTTTTTTGCAAAGAGCCTACCTGTACATTTTGGCCTCTATCTCAGCCGGCACCTAGGGAAACCTACCAAACATGTGCATTTTTGAAAACTAAAGACCTAGGGGAATCTAAGATGGGGTGACTTGTGGGGCTCGGACCAGGTTCTGTTACCCAGAATTCTTTGCAAACCTCAAAATCTGGCTAAAAAACACATTTTCCTCAGATTTTGGTGACAGAAAGTTCTGGAATCAGAGAGGAGCCAGAAATTTCCTTCCACCCAGCGATCCCCCAAGTCTCCCGATAAAAATGACACCTCACTTGTGTGGGTAGGCCTAGCGCCCGTGACAGGAAATGCCCTAAAACACAACGTGGACACATCACATTTTTTAAAACAAAACAGAGGTGTTTTTTGCAAAGAGCCTACCTGTAGATTTTGGCCTCTAGCTCAGCCGGCACCTAGGGAAACCTACCAAACATGTGTATTTTTGAAAACTGGAGACCTAGGGGAATCAAAGATGGGGCGACTTGTGGGGCTCTGATAAGGTTCTGTTACCCAGAATCCTTTGCAAACCTCAAAATCTGGCTAAAAAAACACATTTTCCTCAAATTTTGGTGACAGAAAGTTCTGGAATCAGAGAGGAGCCACAAATTTCCTTCTACCCAGCGTTCCCCCAAGTCTCCCGATAAAAATGATACCTCACCTGTGTGGGTAGGCCTAGCGCCCGTGACAGGAAATGCCCCAAAACGCAACGTGGACACATCACATTTTTTCAAAGAAAACAGAGGTGTTTTTTGCAAAGTGCCTACCTGTAGATTTTGGCCTCTAGCTCAGCCGGCACCTAGGGAAACCTACCAAACCTGTGCATTTTTTAAAACTAGATACCTAGGGGAATCCAAGATGGGGTGACTTGTGGGGCTCTGACCAGGTTCTGTTACCCAGAATCCTTTGCAAACCTCAAAATGTGGTTAAAAAAACACATTTTCCTTACATTTCCGTGACAGAAAGTTCTGGAATCTGAGAGGACCCACAAATTTCCTTCTACCCAGCGTTCCCCCAAGTCTCCCGATAAAAATTATACCTCACTTGTGTGGGTAGGCCTAGCGCCTGTGATAGGAAATGCCCCAAAACACAACGTGGACACATCACATTTTTTGAAAGAAAACAGAGGTGTTTTTTGCAAAGAGCCTACCTGTACATTTTGGCCTCTATCTCAGCCGGCACCTAGGGAAACCTACCAAACATGTGCATTTTTGAAAACTAAAGACCTAGGGGAATATAAGATGGGGTGACTTGTGGGGCTCTGACCAGGTTCTGTTACCCAGAATCCTTTGCAAACCTAAAACATTTTCTAAAAAAAACAAGTTTTCCTCACATTTCGATGACAGAAAGTTCTGGAATCTGAGAGGAGCCACAAATTTCCTTGCACCCAGCGTTCCCCCAAGTCTCCTGATAAAAATGATACCCCACTTGTGTGGGTAGGCCTAGCGCCCGTGACAGGGAATTCCCCAAAACACAACGTGGACACATCACATTTTTTTTAAGAAAACAGAGGTGTTTTTTGCAAAGAGCCTACCTGTACATTTTGGCCTCTATCTCAGCCGGCACCTAGGGAAACCTACCAAACATGTGCATTTTTGAAAACTAAAGACCTAGGGGAATCTAAGATGGGGTGACTTGTGGGGCTCGGACCAGGTTCTGTTACCCAGAATCCTTTGCAAACCTCAAAATCTGGCTAAAAAACACATTTTCCTCAAATTTTGGTGCCAGAAAGTTCTGGAATCAGAGAGGAGCCAGAAATTTCCTTCCACCCTGCGATCCCCCAAGTCTCCCGATAAAAATGACACCTCACTTGTGTGGGTAGGCCTAGCGCCCGTGACAGGAAATGCCCTAAAACACAACGTGGACACATCACATTTTTTAAAAGAAAACAGAGGTGTTTTTTGCAAAGAGCCTACCTGTAGATTTTGGCCTCTAGCTCAGCCGGCACCTAGGGAAACCTACCAAACATGTGTATTTTTGAAAACTGGAGACCTAGGGGAATCAAAGATGGGGCGACTTGTGGGGCTCTGATAAGGTTCTGTTACCCAGAATCCTTTGCAAACCTCAAAATCTGGCTAAAAAAACACATTTTCCTCAAATTTTGGTGACAGAAAGTTCTGGAATCAGAGAGGAGCCACAAATTTCCTTCTTCCCAGCGTTCCCCCAAGTCTCCCGATAAAAATGATACCTCACCTGTGTGGGTAGGCCTAGCGCCCGTGACAGGAAATGCCCCAAAACGCAACGTGGACACATCACATTTTTTCAAAGAAAACAGAGGTGTTTTTTGCAAAGTGCCTACCTGTAGATTTTGGCCTCTAGCTCAGCTGGCACCTAGGGAAACCTACCAAACCTGTGCATTTTTTAAAACTAGATACCTAGGGGAATCCAAGATGGGGTGACTTGTGGGGCTCTGACCAGGTTCTGTTACCCAGAATCCTTTGCAAACCTCAAAATTTGGTTAAAAAAAACACATTTTCCTTACATTTCCGTGACAGAAAGTTCTGGAATCTGAGAGGAGCCACAAATTTCCTTCTACCCAGCGTTCCCCCAAGTCTCCCGATAAAAATTATACCTCACTTGTGTGGGTAGGCCTAGAGCCTGTGATAGGAAATGCCCCAAAACACAACGTGGACACATCACATTTTTTGAAAGAAAACAGAGGTGTTTTTTGCAAAGAGCCTACCTGTACATTTTGGCCTCTATCTCAGCCGGCACCTAGGGAAACCTACCAAACATGTGCATTTTTGAAAACTAAAGACCTAGGGGAATCTAAGATGGGGTGACTCGTGGGGCTCTGACCAGGTTCTGTTACCCAGAATCCTTTGCAAACCTAAAACATTTTCTAAAAAAAACAAGTTTTCCTCACATTTCGGTGACAGAAAGTTCTGGAATCTGAGAGGAGCCACAAATTTCCTTCCACCCAGCGTTCCCCCAAGTCTCCTGATAAAAATGATACCCCACTTGTGTGGGTAGGCCTAGCGCCCGTGACAGGGAATTCCCCAAAACACAACGTGGACACATCACATTTTTTTAAAGAAAACAGAGGTGTTTTTTGCAAAGAGCCTACCTGTAGATTTTGCCCTCTAGCTCAGCCGGCACCTAGGGAAACCTACCAAACATGCATTTTTGAAAACTAGAGACCTAGGGGAATCCAAGATGGGGTTACTTGTGGGGCTCTGACCAGGTTCTATTACCCAGAATCCTTTGCAAACCTCAAAAATTGGCTAAAAAAACAAATTTTCCTAAAATTTTGGTGACAGAAAGTTCTGGAATCAGAGAGGAGCCACAAATTTCCTTCTACCCAGCATTCCCCCAAGTCTTCCGATAAAAATGATACCTCACTTGTGTGGGTAGGCCTAGCGCCCGTGACAGGAAATGCCCCAAAACACAAAGAGGACACATCACATTTTTTTAAAGAAAACAGAGGTGTTTTTTGCAAAGTGCCTACCTGTAGATTTAGGCCTCTAGCTCAGCCGGCACCTAGGGAAACCTACCAAACGTGTGTATTTTTGAAAACTGGAGACCTATGGGAATCAAAGATGGGGCGACTTGTGGGGCTCGGACCAGGTTCTGTTACCCAGAATCCTTTGCAAACCTCAAAATCTGGCTAAAAAAACACATTTTCCTCAAATTTTGGTGACAGAAAGTTCTGGAATCAGAGAGGAGCCACAAATTTCCTTCTACCCAGCGTTCCCCCAAGTCTCCCGATAAAAATGATACCTCACTTGTGTGGGTAGGCCTAGCGCCCGTGACAGGAAATGCCCCAAAACGCAAAGTGGACACATCACATTTTTTTAAACAAAACAGAGGTGTTTTTTGCAAAGTGCCTACCTGTAGATATTGGCCTCTAGCTCAGCCGGCACCTAGGGAAACCTACCAAACCTATGCATTTTTTAAAACTAGATACCTAGGGGAATCCAAGATGGGGTGACTTGTGGGGCTCTGACCAGGTTCTGTTACCCAGAATCCTTTGCAAACCTCAAAATTTGGCTAAAAAAACACATTTTCCTTACATTTTGGTGTCAGAAAGTTCTGGAATCTGAGAGGAGCCACAAATTTTCTTACACCCAGCGTTCCCCCAGGTCTCCCGATAAAAATGATACCTCACTTGTGTGGGTAGGCCTAGCGCCCGTGATAGGAAATGCCCCAAAACACAACGTGGACACATCACATTTTTTGAAAGAAAACAGAGGTGTTTTTTGCAAAGAGCCTACCTGTAGATTTTGGCCTCTAGCTCAGCCGGCACCTAGGGAAACCTACCAAACATGTGCATATTTGAAAACTAAAGACCTAGGGGAATCTAAGATGGGGTGACTTGTGGGGCTCTGACCAGGTTCTGTTACCCAGAATCCTTTGCAAACCTCAAAATTTGGCTAAAAAAAACAAGTTTTCCTCACATTTCCGTGACAGAAAGTTCTGGAATCAGAGAGGAGCCACTAATTTCCTTCTACCCAGCGTTCCCCCAGGTCTCCGGATAAAAATGATACCCCACTTGTGTGGGTAGGCCTAGCGCCCGTGACAGGAAATGCCCCAAAACACGAAGAGGACACATCACATTTTCTGAAAGAAAACAGAGGTGTTTTTTGCAAACTGACAACCTGTAGATTTTGGCTGCTAGCTCAGCCGGCACCTAGGGAAATCTACCAAACATGTGCATTTTTGAAAACTGGAGACCTAGGGGAATCAAAGATGGGGCGACTTGTGGGGCTCGGACCAGGTTCTGTTACCCTGAAAACTTTGCAAACCTCAAAATCTGGCTAAAAAAACACATTTTCCTCAAATTTTGGTGACAGAAAGTTCTGGAATCAGAGAGGAGCCACAAATTTCCTTCTACCCAGCGTTCCCCCAAGTCTCCCGATAAAAATGATACCTCACTTGTGTGGGTAGGCCTAGCGCCCGTGACAGGAAATTCCCCAAAACGCAAAGTGGACACATCACATTTTTTTAAACAAAACAGAGGTGTTTTTTGCAAAGTGCCTACCTGTAGATTTTGGCCTCTAGCTCAGCCGGCACCTAGGGAAACCTACCAAACCTGTGCATTTTTTAAAACTAGATACCTAGGGGAATCCAAGATGGGGTGACTTGTGGGGCTCTGACCAGGTTCTGTTACCCAGAATCCTTTGCAAACCTCAAAATTTGGCTAAAAAAACACATTTTCCTTACATTTCCGTGACAGAAAGTTCTGGAATCTGAGAGGAGCCACAAATTTTCTTACACCCAGCGTTCCCCCAGGTCTCCCGATAAAAATGATACCTCACTTGTGTGGGTAGGCCTAGCGCCCGTGATAGGAAATGCCCCAAAACACAACGTGGACACATCAAATTTTTTGAAAGAAAACAGAGGTGTTTTTTTTGCAAAGAGCCTACCTGTAGATTTTGGCCTCTAGCTCAGCCGGCACCTAGGGAAACCTACCAAACATGTGCATTTTTGAAAACTAAAGACCTTGCAAACCTCAAAATTTGGCTAAAAAAACAAATTTTCCTTACATTTCGGTGACAGAAAGTTCTGGAATCTGAGAGGAGCCACAAATTTCCTTCCACACAGCGTTCCCCCAAGTCTCCCGATAAAAATGATACCTCACTTGTGTGGGTAGGCCTAGCGCCCGGGACAGGAAATGCCCTAAAACACAACGTGGACACATCACATTTTTTTAAAGAAAACAGAGGTGTTTTTTGCAAAGAGCCTACCTGTAGATTTTGGCCTCTAGCTCAGCCGGCACCTAGGGAAACCTACCAAACATGTGCATTTTTGAAAACTAAAGACCTAGGGGAATCTAAGATGGGGTGACTTGTGGGGCTCTGACAAGGTTCTGTTACCCAGAATCCTTTGCAAACCTCAAAAATTGGCTAAAAAAACAAATTTTCCTAAAATTTTGGTGACAGAAAGTTCTGGAATCAGAGAGGAGCCACAAATTTCCTTCTACCCAGCATTCCCCCAAGTCTCCCGATAAAAATGATACCTCACTTGTGTGGGTAGGCCTAGCGCCCGTGACAGGAAATGCCCCAAAACACAAAGAGGACACATCACATTTTTTTAAAGAAAACAGAGGTGTTTTTTGCAAAGTGCCTACCTGTAGATTTAGGCCTCTAGCTCAGCCGGCACCTAGGGAAACCTACCAAACGTGTGTATTTTCGAAAACTGGAGACCTAGGGGAATCAAAGATGGGGCGACTTGTGGGGCTCGGACCAGGTTCTGTTACCCAGAATCCTTTGCAAACCTCAAAATCTGGCTAAAAAAACACATTTTCCTCAAATTTTGGTGACAGAAAGTTCTGGAATCAGAGAGGATCCACAAATTTCCTTCTACCCAGCGTTCCCCCAAGTCTCCCGATAAAAATGATACCTCACTTGTGTGGGTAGGCCTAGCGCCCGTGACAGGAAATGCCCCAAAACGCAAAGTGGACACATCACATTTTTTTAAACAAAACAGAGGTGTTTTTTGCAAAGTGCCTACCTGTAGATATTGGCCTCTAGCTCAGCCGGCAACAAGGGAAACCTACCAAACCTATGCATTTTTTAAAACTAGATACCTAGGGGAATCCAAGATGGGGTGACTTGTGGGGCTCTGACCAGGTTCTGTTACCCAGAATCCTTTGCAAACCTCAAAATTTGGCTAAAAAAACACATTTTCCTTACATTTTGGTGTCAGAAAGTTCTGGAATCTGAGAGGAGCCACAAATTTTCTTACACCCAGCGTTCCCCCAGGTCTCCCGATAAAAATGATTCCTCACTTGTGTGGGTAGGCCTAGCGCCCGTGATAGGAAATGCCCCAAAACACAACGTGGACACATCACATTTTTTGAAAGAAAACAGAGGTGTTTTTTGCAAAGAGCCTACCTGTAGATTTTGGCCTCTAGCTCAGCCGGCACCTAGGGAAACCTACCAAACATGTGCATATTTGAAAACTAAAGACCTAGGGGAATCTAAGATGGGGTGACTTGTGGGGCTCTGACCAGGTTCTGTTACCCAGAATCCTTTGCAAACCTCAAAATTTGGCTAAAAAAAACAAGTTTTCCTCACATTTCCGTGACAGAAAGTTCTGGAATCAGAGAGGAGCCACAAATTTCCTTCTACCCAGCGTTCCCCCAGGTCTCCTGATAAAAATGATACCCCACTTGTGTGGGTAGGCCTAGCGCCCGTGACAGGAAATGCCCCAAAACACGAAGAGGACACATCACATTTTCTGAAAGAAAACAGAGGTGTTTTTTGCAAACTGCCTACCTGTAGATTTTGGCTGCTAGCTCAGCCGGCACCTAGGGAAACCTACCAAACGTGTGTATTTTCGAAAACTGGAGACCTAGGGGAATCAAAGATGGGGCGACTTGTGGGGCTCGGACCAGGTTCTGTTACCCAGAAAACTTTGCAAACCTCAAAATCTGGCTAAAAAAACACATTTTCCTCAAATTTTGGTGACAGAAAGTTCTGGAATCAGAGAGGATCCACAAATTTCCTTCTACCCAGCGTTCCCCCAAGTCTCCCGATAAAAATGATACCTCACTTGTGTGGGTAGGCCTAGCGCCCGTGACAGGAAATTCCCCAAAACGCAAAGTGGACACATCACATTTTTTTAAACAAAACAGAGGTGTTTTTTGCAAAGTGCCTACCTGTAGATTTTGGCCTCTAGCTCAGCCGGCACCTAGGGAAACCTACCAAACCTGTGCATTTTTTAAAACTAGATACCTAGGGGAATCCAAGATGGGGTGACTTGTGGGGCTCTGACCAGGTTCTGTTACCCAGAATCCTTTGCAAACCTCAAAATTTGGCTAAAAAAACACATTTTCCTTACATTTCCGTGACAGAAAGTTCTGGAATCTGAGAGGAGCCACAAATTTTCTTACACCCAGCGTTCCCCCAGGTCTCCCGATAAAAATGATACCTCACGTGTGTGGGAAGGCCTAGCGCCCGTGATAGGAAATGCCCCAAAACACAACGTGGACACATCAAATTTTTTGAAAGAAAACAGAGGTGTTTTTTTTGCAAAGAGCCTACCTGTAGATTTTGGCCTCTAGCTCAGCCGGCACCTAGGGAAACCTACCAAACATGTGCATTTTTGAAAACTAAAGACCTAGGGGAATCTAAGATGGGGTGACTTGTGGGGCTCTGATCAGGTTCTGTTACCCAGAATCCTTTGCAAACCTCAAAATCTGGCTAAAAAAACACATTTTCCTAAAATTTTGGTGACAGAAAGTTCTGGAATCAGAGAGGAGCCACAAATTTCCTTCTACCCAGCATTCCCCCAAGTCTCCCGATAAAAATGATACCTCACTTGTGTGGGTAGGCCTAGCGCCCGTGACAGGAAATGCCCCAAAACACAAAGAGGACACATCACATTTTTTTAAAGAAAACAGAGGTGTTTTTTGCAAAGTGCCTACCTGTAGATTTAGGCCTCTAGCTCAGCCGGCACCTAGGGAAACCTACCAAACGTGTGTATTTTTGAAAACTGGAGACCTAGGGGAATCAAAGATGGGGCGACTTGTGGGGCTCGGACCAGGTTCTGTTACCCAGAATCCTTTGCAAACCTCAAAATCTGGCTAAAAAAACACATTTTCCTCAAATTTTGGTGACAGAAAGTTCTGGAATCAGAGAGGATCCACAAATTTCCTTCTACCCAGCGTTCCCCCAAGTCTCCCGATAAAAATGATACCTCACTTGTGTGGGTAGGCCTAGCGCCCGTGACAGGAAATGCCCCAAAACGCAAAGTGGACACATCACATTTTTTTAAACAAAACAGAGGTGTTTTTTGCAAAGTGCCTACCTGTAGATATTGGCCTCTAGCTCAGCCGGCACCTAGGGAAACCTACCAAACCTATGCATTTTATAAAACTAGATACCTAGGGGAATCCAAGATGGGGTGACTTGTGGGGCTCTGACCAGGTTCTGTTACCCAGAATCCTTTGCAAACCTCAAAATTTGGCTAAAAAAACACATTTTCCTTACATTTTGGTGTCAGAAAGTTCTGGAATCTGAGAGGAGCCACAAATTTTCTTACACCCAGCGTTCCCCCAGGTCTCCCGATAAAAATGATACCTCACTTGTGTGGGTAGGCCTAGCGCCCGTGATAGGAAATGCCCCAAAACACAACGTGGACACATCACATTTTTTGAAAGAAAACAGAGGTGTTTTTTGCAAAGAGCCTACCTGTAGATTTTGGCCTCTAGCTCAGCCGGCACCTAGGGAAACCTACCAAACATGTGCATATTTGAAAACTAAAGACCTAGGGGAATCTAAGATGGGGTGACTTGTGGGGCTCTGACCAGGTTCTGTTACCCAGAATCCTTTGCAAACCTCAAAATTTGGCTAAAAAAAACAAGTTTTCCTCACATTTCCGTGACAGAAAGTTCTGGAATCAGAGAGGAGCCACAAATTTCCTTCTACCCAGCGTTCCCCCAGGTCTCCTGATAAAAATGATACCCCACTTGTGTGGGTAGGCCTAGCGCCCGTGACAGGAAATGCCCCAAAACACGAAGAGGACACATCACATTTTCTGAAAGAAAACAGAGGTGTTTTTTGCAAACTGCCTACCTGTAGATTTTGGCTGCTAGCTCAGCCGGCACCTAGGGAAATCTACCAAACATGTGCATTTTTGAAAACTGGAGACCTAGGGGAATCAAAGATGGGGCGACTTGTGGGGCTCGGACCAGGTTCTGTTACCCAGAAAACTTTGCAAACCTCAAAATCTGGCTATAAAAACACATTTTCCTCAAATTTTGGTGACAGAAAGTTCTGGAATCAGAGAGGAGCCACAAATTTCCTTCTACCCAGCGTTCCCCCAAGTCTCCCGATAAAAATGATACCTCACTTGTGTGGGTAGGCCTAGCGCCCGTGACAGGAAATTCCCCAAAACGCAAAGTGGACACATCACATTTTTTTAAACAAAACAGAGGTGTTTTTTGCAAAGTGCCTACCTGTAGATTTTGGCCTCTAGCTCAGCCGGCACCTAGGGAAACCTACCAAACCTGTGCATTTTTTAAAACTAGATACCTAGGGGAATCCAAGATGGGGTGACTTGTGGGGCTCTGACCAGGTTCTGTTACCCAGAATCCTTTGCAAACCTCAAAATTTGGCTAAAAAAACACATTTTCCTTACATTTCCGTGACAGAAAGTTCTGGAATCTGAGAGGAGCCACAAATTTTCTTACACCCAGCGTTCCCCCAGGTCTCCCGATAAAAATGATACCTCACTTGTGTGGGTAGGCCTAGCGCCCGTGATAGGAAATGCCCCAAAACACAACGTGGACACATCAAATTTTTTGAAAGAAAACAGAGGTGTTTTTTTTGCAAAGAGCCTACCTGTAGATTTTGGCCTCTAGCTCAGCCGGCACCTAGGGAAACCTACCAAACATGTGCATTTTTGAAAACTAAAGACCTAGGGGAATCTAAGATGGGGTGACTTGAGGGGCTCTGATCAGGTTCTGTTACCCAGAATCCTTTGCAAACCTCAAAATCTGGCTAAAAAAACACATTTTCCTCAAATTTTGGTGACAGAAAGTTCTGGAATCAGAGAGGAGCCACAAATTTCCTTCTACCCAGCGTTCCCCCAAGTCTCCCGATAAAAATGATACCTCACTTGTGTGGGTAGGCCTAGCGCCCGTGACAGGAAATGCCCCAAAACGCAACGTGGACACATCAAATTTTTTTCAACAAAACAGAGGTGTTTTTTACAAAGTGCCTACCTGTAGATTTTGGCCGCTAGCTCAGCCGGCACCTAGGGAAACCTACTAAACCTGTGCATTTTTGAAAACTAGAGATCTAGGGGAATCCAAGATGGGGTGACTTGTGGGACTCTGACCAGGTTCTGTTACCCAGAATCCTTTGCAAACCTCAAAATCTGGCTAAAAAAACACATTTTCCTCAAATTTTGGTGACAGAAAGTTCTGGAATCAGAGAGGAGCCACAAATTTCCTTCCACCCAGCATTCCCCCAAGTCTCCCGATAAAAATGATACCTCACTTGTGTGGGTAGGCCTAGCGCCCGTGACAGGAAATGCCCCAAAACACAACGTGGACACATCACATTTTTTGAAAGAAAACAGAGGTTTTTTTTGCAAAGTGCCTACCTGTAGATTTTGGCCTCTAGCTCAGCCGGCACCGAGGGAAAGCTACCAAACATGTGTATTTTTGAAAACTGGAGACCTAGGGGAATCAAAGATGGGGCGACTTGTGGGGCTCGGACCAGGTTCTGTTACCCAGAATCCTTTGCAAACCTCAAAATCTGGCTAAAAAAACACATTTTCCTCAAATTTTGCTGACAGAAAGTTCTGGAATCAGAGAGGAGCCACAAATTTCCTTCTACCCAGCGTTCCCCCAAGTCTCCCGATAAAAATGATACCTCACTTGTGTGGGTAGCCCTAGCGCCCGTGACAGGAAATGCCCCAAAACGCAACGTGGACACATCACATTTTTTTTAAACAAAACAGAGGTGTTTTTTGCAAAGTGCCTACCTGTAGATATTGGCCTCTAGCTCAGCCGGCACCTAGGGAAACCTACCAAACCTATGCATTTTTTAAAACTAGATACCTAGGGGAATCCAAGATGGGGTGACTTGTGGGGCTCTGACCAGGTTCTGTTACCCAGAATCCTTTGCAAACCTCAAAATTTGGCTAAAAAAACACATTTTCCTTACATTTTGGTGTCAGAAAGTTCTGGAATCTGAGAGGAGCCACAAATTTTCTTCTACCCAGCGTTCCCCCAGGTCTCCCGATAAAAATGATACCTCACTTGTGTGGGTAGGACTAGCGCCCGTGATAGGAAATGCCCCAAAACACAACGTGGACACATCACATTTTTTGAAAGAAAACAGAGGTGTTTTTTGCAAAGAGCCTACCTGTAGATTTTGGCCTCTAGCTCAGCCGGCACCTAGGGAAACCTACCAAACCTGTGCATTTTTTAAAACTAGATACCTAGGGGAATCCAAGATGGGGTGACTTGTGGGGCTCAGACCAGGTTCTGTTACCCAGAATCCTTTGCAAACCTCAAAATTTGGCTAAAAAAACACATTTTCCTTACATTTCCGTGACAGAAAGTTCTGGAATCTGAGAGGAGCCCCAAATTTCCTTCTACCCAGCGTTCCCCCAAGTCTCCCGATAAAAATGATACCTCACTTGTGTGGGTAGGCCTAGCGCCCGTGATAGGAAATGCCCCAAAACACAACGTGGACACATCACATTTTGTGAAAGAAAACAGAGGTGTTTTTTGCAAAGAGCCTACCTGTACATTTTGGCCTCTAGCTCAGCCGGCACCTAGGGAAACCTACCAAACATGTGCATTTTTGAAAACTAAAGACCTAGGGGAATCTAAGATGGGGTGACTTGTGGGGCTCTGACCAGGTTCTGTTACCCAGAATCCTTTGCAAACCTAAAACATTTTCTAAAAAAAACAAGTTTTCCTCACATTTCGGTGACAGAAAGTTCTGGAATCTGAGAGGAGCCACAAATTTCATTCCACCCAGCGTTCCCCCAAGTCTCCTGATAAAAATGATACCCCGCTTGTGTGGGTAGGACTAGCGCCCGTGATAGGAAATGCCCCAAAACACAACGTGGACACATCACATTTTTTGAAAGAAAACAGAGGTGTTTTTTGCAAAGAGCCTACCTGTAGATTTTGGCCTCTAGCTCAGCCGGCACCTAGGGAAACCTACCAAACAGATGTATTTTTGAAAACTGGAGACCTAGGGGAATCAAAGATGGGGCGACTTGTGGGGCTCTGATCAGGTTCTGTTACCCAGAATCCTTTGCAAACCTCAAAATCTAGCTAAAAAAACAAATTTTCCTCAAATTTTGGTGACAGAAAATTCTGGAATCAGAGAGGTGCCACAAATTTCTTTCTACCCAGCGTTCCCCCAAGTCTCCCGATAAAAATGATACCTCACTTGTGTGGGTAGGCCTAGCGCCCGTGACAGGAAATGCCCCAAAACGCAACGTGGACACATCACATTTTTTTAAACAAAACAGAGGTGTTTTTTGCAAAGTGCCTACCTGTAGATTTTGGCCTCTAGCTCAGCCGGCACCTAGGGAAACCTACCAAACCTGTGCATTTTTTAAAACTAGATACCTAGGGGAATCCAAGATGGGGTGACTTGTGGGGCTCTGACCAGGTTCTGTTACCCAGAATCCTTTGCAAACCCCAAAATTTGGCTAAAAAAACACATTTTCCTTACATTTCCGTGACAGAAAGTTCTGGAATCTGAGAGGAGCCACAAATTTCCTTCTACCCAGCGTTCCCCCAAGTCTCCCGATAAAAATGATACCTCACTTGTGTGGGTAGGCTTAGCGCCCGTGATAGGAAATGCCCCAAAACACACCGTGGACACATCACATTTTTTTTAACAAAACAGAGGTGTTTTTTGCAAAGAGCCTACCTGTAGATTTTGGCCTCTAGCTCAGCCGGCACCTAGGGAAACCTACCAAACATGTGCATTTTTGAAAACTAAAGACCTAGGGGAATCAAAGATGGGGCGACTTGTGGTGCTCTGATCAGGTTCTGTTACCCAGAATCCTTTGCAAACCTCAAAATCTGGCTAAAAAAACACATTTTCCTCAAATTTTGGTGACAGAAAGTTCTGGAATCAGAGAGGAGCCACAAATTTCCTTCTACCCAGCGTTCCCCCAAGTCTCCCGATAAAAATGATACCTCACTTGTGTGGGTAGGCCTAGCGCCCGTGACAGGAAATGCCCCAAAACGCAACGTGGACACATCAAATTTTTTTAAACAAAACAGAGGTGTTTTTTGCAAAGTGCCTACCTGTAGATTTTGGCCGCTAGCTCAGCCGGCACCTAGGGAAACCTACTAAACCTGTGCATTTTTGAAAACTAGAGATCTAGGGGAATCCAAGATGGGGTGACTTGTGGGGCTCTGACCAGGTTCTGTTACCCAGAATCCTTTGCAAACCTCAAAATTTGGCTAAAAAAACACATTTTCCTTACATTTCCGTGACAGAAAGTTCTGGAATCTGAGAGGAGCCACAAATTTTCTTACACCCAGCGTTCCCCCAGGTCTCCCGATAAAAATGATACCTCACTTGTGTGGGTAGGCCTAGCGCCCGTGATAGGAAATGCCCCAAAACACAACGTGGACACATCACATTTTGTGAAAGAAAACAGAGGTGTTTTTTGCAAAGAGCCTACCTGTACATTTTGGCCTCTAGCTCAGCCGGCACCTAGGGAAACCTACCAAACATGTGCATTTTTGAAAACTAAAGACCTAGGGGAATCTAAGATGGGGTGACTTGTGGGGCTCTGACCAGGTTCTGTTACCCAGAATCCTTTGCAAACCTAAAACATTTTCTAAAAAAAACAAGTTTTCCTCACATTTCGGTGACAGAAAGTTCTGGAATCTGAGAGGAGCCACAAATTTCCTTCCACCCAGCGTTCCCCCAAGTCTCCTGATAAAAATGATACCTCACTTGTGTGGGTAGGACTAGCGCCCGTGATAGGAAATGCCCCAAAACACAACGTGGACACATCACATTTTTTGAAAGAAAACAGAGGTGTTTTTTGCAAAGAGCCTACCTGTAGATTTTGGCCTCTAGCTCAGCCGGCACCTAGGGAAACCTACCAAACCTGTGCATTTTTTAAAACTAGATACCTAGGGGAATCCAAGATGGGGTGACTTGTGGGGCTCAGACCAGGTTCTGTTACCCAGAATCCTTTGCAAACCTCAAAATTTGGCTAAAAAAACACATTTTCCTTACATTTCCGTGACAGAAAGTTCTGGAATCTGAGAGGAGCCCCAAATTTCCTTCTACCCAGCGTTCCCCCAAGTCTCCCGATAAAAATGATACCTCACTTGTGTGGGTAGGCCTAGCGCCCGTGATAGGAAATGCCCCAAAACACAACGTGGACACATCACATTTTGTGAAAGAAAACAGAGGTGTTTTTTGCAAAGAGCCTACCTGTACATTTTGGCCTCTAGCTCAGCCGGCACCTAGGGAAACCTACCAAACATGTGCATTTTTGAAAACTAAAGACCTAGGGGAATCTAAGATGGGGTGACTTGTGGGGCTCTGACCAGGTTCTGTTACCCAGAATCCTTTGCAAACCTAAAACATTTTCTAAAAAAAACAAGTTTTCCTCACATTTCGGTGACAGAAAGTTCTGGAATCTGAGAGGAGCCACAAATTTCCTTCCACCCAGCGTTCCCCCAAGTCTCCTGATAAAAATGATACCCCGCTTGTGTGGGTAGGCCTAGCGCCCGTGACAGGAAATGCCCCAAAACACAACGTGGACACATCAATTTTTTTTAAAGAAAACAGAGGTGTTTTTTGCAAAGAGCCTACCTGTAGATTTTGGCCTCTAGCTCAGCCGGCACCTAGGGAAACCTACCAAACAGATGTATTTTTGAAAACTGGAGACCTAGGGGAATCAAAGATGGGGCGACTTGTGGGGCTCTGATCAGGTTCTGTTACCCAGAATCCTTTGCAAACCTCAAAATCTAGCTAAAAAAACAAATTTTCCTCAAATTTTGGTGACAGAAAGTTCTGGAATCAGAGAGGTGCCACAAATTTCTTTCTACCCAGCGTTCCCCCAAGTCTCCCGATAAAAATGATACCTCACTTGTGTGGGTAGGCCTAGCGCCCGTGACAGGAAATGCCCCAAAACGCAACGTGGACACATCACATTTTTTTAAACAAAACAGAGGTGTTTTTTGCAAAGTGCCTACCTGTAGATTTTGGCCTCTAGCTCAGCCGGCACCTAGGGAAACCTACCAAACCTGTGCATTTTTTAAAACTAGATACCTAGGGGAATCCAAGATGGGGTGACTTGTGGGGCTCTGACCAGGTTCTGTTACCCAGAATCCTTTGCAAACCTCAAAATTTGGCTAAAAAAACACATTTTCCTTACATTTCCGTGACAGAAAGTTTTGGAATCTGAGAGGAGCCACAAATTTCCTTCTACCCAGCGTTCCCCCAAGTCTCCCGATAAAAATGATACCTCACTTGTGTGGGTAGGCTTAGCGCCCGTGATAGGAAATGCCCCAAAACACAACGTGGACACATCACATTTTTTTAAACAAAACAGAGGTGTTTTTTGCAAAGAGCCTACCTGTAGATTTTGGCCTCTAGCTCAGCCGGCACCTAGGGAAACCTACCAAACATGTGCATTTTTGAAAACTAAAGACCTAGGGGAATCAAAGATGGGGCGACTTGTGGTGCTCTGATCAGGTTCTGTTACCCAGAATCCTTTGCAAACCTCAAAATCTGGCTAAAAAAACACATTTTCTTCAAATTTTGGTGACAGAAAGTTCTGGAATCAGAGAGGAGCCACAATTTTCCTTCTACCCAGCGTTCCCCCAAGTCTCCCGATAAAAATGATACCTCACTTGTGTGGGTAGGCCTAGCGCCCGTGACAGGAAATGCCCCAAAACGCAACGTGGACACATCAATTTTTTTTAAACAAAACAGAGGTGTTTTTTGCAAAGTGCCTACCTGTAGATTTTGGCCGCTAGCTCAGCCGGCACCTAGGGAAACCTACTAAACCTGTGCATTTTTGAAAACTAGAGATCTAGGGGAATCCAAGATGGGGTGACTTGTGAGGCTCTGACCAGGTTCTGTTACCCAGAATCCTTTGCAAACCTCAAAATCTGGCTAAAAAAACACATTTTCCTCAAATTTTGGTGACAGAAAGTTCTGGAATCAGAGAGGAGCCACAAATTTCCTTCCACCCAACATTCCCCCAAGTCTCCCTATAAAAACGATACCTCACTTGTGTGGGTAGGCCTAGCGCCCGTGACAGGAAATGCCCCAAAACACAACGTGGACACATCACATTTTTTTAAAGAAAACAGAGGTGTTTTTTGCAAAGTGCCTACCTGTAGATTTTGGCCTCTAGCTCAGCCGGCACCTAGGGAAACCTACCAAACGTGCAAGTTTGAAAACTAGAGACCTAGGAAAATCCAAGATGGGGTTACTTGTGGCGCTCTGACCAGGTTCTGTTACCCAGAATCCTTTGCAAACCTCAAAATTTGGCTAAAAAAACAAATTTTCCTTACATTTCGGTGACAGAAAGTTCTGGAATCTGAGAGGAGCCACAAATTTCCTTCCACCCAGCGTTCCCCCAAGTCTCCCGATAAAAATGATACCTAACTTGTGTGGGTAGGCCTAGCGCCCGGGACAGGAAATGCCCTAAAACACAACGTGGACACATCACATTTTTTTAAAGAAAACAGAGGTGTTTTTTGCAAAGAGCCTACCTGTAGATTTTGGCCTCTAGCTCAGCCGGCACCTAGGGAAACCTACCAAACATGTGCATTTTTGAAAACTAAAGACCTAGGGGAATCTAAGATGGGGTGACTTGTGGGGCTCTGACAAGGTTCTGTTACCCAGAATCCTTTTAAACCTCAAAATTTGGCTAAAAAAAACAAGTTTTCCTCACATTTCCGTGACAGAAAGTTCTGGAATCTGAGAGGAGCCACAAATTTCCTTCCACCCAGCGTTCCCCCAGGTCTCCTGATAAAAATGATACCCCACTTGTGTGGGTGGGCCTAGCGCCCGGGACAGGAAATGCCCTAAAACACAACGTGGACACATCACATTTTTTAAAGAAAACAGAGGTGTTTTTTGCAAAGTGCCTACCTGTAGATTTTGCCCTCTAGCTCAGCCGGCACCTAGGGAAACCTACCAAACATGCATTTTTGAAAACTAGAGACCTAGGGGAATCCAAGATGGGGTTACTTGTGGGGCTCTGACCAGGTTCTGTTACCCAGAATCCTTTGCAAACCTCAAAAATTGGCTAAAAAAACAAATTTTCCTTACATTTCGGTGACAGAAAGTTCTGGAATCTGAGAGGAGCCACAAATTTCCTTCCACCCAGTGTTCCCCCAAGTCTCCCGATAAAAATGATACCTCACTTGTGTGGGTAGGCCTAGCGCCCGTGACAGGAAATGCCCCCAAAACACAACTTGGACACATCAAATTTTTTTAAAGAAAACAGAGGTATTTTTTGCAAAGAGCCTACCTGTAGATTTTGGCCTCTAGCTCAGCCGGCACCTAGGGAAACCTACCAAACATGTGCATTTTTGAAAACTAAAGACCTAGGGGAATCTAAGATGGGGTGACTTGTGGGGCTCTGATCAGGTTCTGTTACCCAGAATCCTTTGCAAACCTCAAAATTTGGTTAAAAAAAACAAGTTTTCCTCACATTTCCGTGACAGAAAGTTCTGGAATCAGAGAGGAGCCACAAATTTCCTTCCACCCAGCGTTCCCCCAGGTCTCCTGATAAAAATGATACCCCACTTGTGTGGGTAGGCCTACCGCCCGTGACAGGAAATGCCCCAAAACACAAAGAGGACACATCACAATTTCTGAAAGAAAACAGAGGTGTTTTTTGCAAAGTGCCTACCTGTAGATTTTGGCCGCTAGCTCAGCCGGCACCTAGGGAAACCTACCAAACATGTGCATTTTTTAAAACTGGAGACCTAGGGGAATCAAAGATGGGGCGACTTGTGGGGCTCGGACCAGGTTCTGTTACCCAGAATCCTTTGCAAACCTCAAAATCTGGCTAAAAAAACATTTTCCTCAAATTTTGGTGACAGAAAGTTCTGGAATCAGAGAGGAGCCAGAAATTTCCTTCCACCCAGCGATCCCCCAAGTCTCCCGATAAAAATGACACCTCACTTTTGTGAGTAGGCCTAGCGCCCGTGACGGGAAATGCCCTAAAACACAACGTGGACACATCACATTTTTTTAAAGAAAACAGAGGTGTTTTTTGCAAAGTGCCTACCTGTAGATTTTGGCCTCTAGCTCAGCCGGCATCTAGGGAAACCTACCAAACATGTGCATTTTTGAAAACTAAAGACCTAGGGGAATCTAAGATGGGGTGACTTGTGGGGCTCTGACCAGGTTCTGTTACCCAGAATCCTTTGCAAACCTCAAAATTTGGCTAAAAAAAACATTTTCCTCAAATTTTGGTGACAGAAAGTTCTGGAATCTGAGAGGAGCCACAAATTTCCTTCCACCCAGCGATCCCCCAAGTCTCCCGATAAAAATGATACCTCACTTGTGTGGGTAGGCCTAGCGCCCGTGACAGGAAATGCCCCAAAACACAACTTGGACGCATCACATTTTTTTGAAGAAAACAGAGGTATTTTTTGCAAAGAGCCTACCTGTAGATTTTGGCCTCTAGCTCAGCCGGCACCTAGGAAAACCTACCAAACATGTGCATTTTTGAAAACTAAAGACCTAGGGGAATCTAAGATGGGGTGACTTGTGGGGCTCTGACCAGGTTCTGTTACCCAGAATCCTTTGCAAACCTCTAAATTTGGCTAAAAAAACAAGTTTTCCTCACATTTCCGTGACAGAAAGTTCTGGAATCAGAGATGAGCCACAAAGTTCCTTCCACCCAGCGTTCCCCCAAGTCTCCTGATAAAAATGATACCCCACTTGTGTGGGTAGGCCTAGCGCCCGTGACAGGAAATGCCCCAAAACACAAAGAGGACACATCACATTTTCTGAAAGAAAACAGAGGTGTTTTTTGCAAAGTGCCTACCTGTAGATTTTGGCCTCTAGCTCAGCCGGCACCTAGGGAAACCTACCAAACATGTGCATTTTTTAAAACTAAAGACCTAGGGGAATCTAAGATGGGGTGACTTGTGGGGCTCTGACCAGGTTCTGTTACCCAGAATCCTTTGCAAACCTAAAAAAAATTCTAAAAAAAACAAGTTTTCCTCATATTTCCGTGACAGAAAGTTCTGGAATCTGAGAGGAGCCACAAATTTCCTTCCACCCAGCGTTCCCCCAAGTCTCCCGATAAAAATGATACCTAACTTGTGTGGGTAGGCCTAGCGCCCGGGACAGGAAATGCCCCAAAACACAACGTGGACACATCACATTTTTTTAAAGAAAACAGAGGTGTTTTTTGCAAAGAGCCTACCTGTAGATTTTGGCCTCTAGCTCAGCCGGCACCTAGGGAAACCTACCAAACGTGCATTTTTGAAAACTAAAGACCTAGGGGAATCTAAGATGGGGTGACTTGTGGGGCTCTGACCAGGTTCTGTTACTCAGAATCCCTTGCAAACCTCAAAATTTGGCTAAAAAAAACAAGTTTTCCTCACATTTCCGTGACAGAAAGTTCTGGAATCTGAGAGGAGCCACAAATTTCCTTCCACCCAGCGTTCCCCCAGGTCTCCTGATAAAAATGATACCCCACTTGTGTGGGTGGGCCTAGCGCCCGGGACAGGAAATGCCCTAAAGCACAATGTGGACACATCACATTTTTTTAAAGAAAACAGAGGTGTTTTTTGCAAAGTGCCTACCTGTAGATTTTGCCCTCTAGCTCAGCCGGCACCTTGGGAAACCTACCAAACATGCATTTTTGAAAACTAGAGACCTAGGGGAATCCAAGATGGGGTTACTTGTGGGGCTTTGACCAGGTTCTGTTACCCAGAATCCTTTGCAAACCTTAAAAATTGGCTAAAAAACAAATTTTCCTTACATTTCTGTGACAGAAAGTTCTGGAATCTGAGAGGAGCCACAAATTTCCTTCCACCCAGTGTTCCCCCAAGCCTCCCGATAAAAATGATACCTCACTTGTGTGGGTAGGCCTACCGCCCGTGACAGGAAATGCCCCAAAACACAAAGAGGACACATCACATTTTCTGAAAGAAAACAGAGGTGTTTTTTGCAAAGTACCTACCTGTAGATTTTGGCCGCTAGCTCAGCCGGCACCTAGGGAAACCTACCAAACATGTGCATTTTTGAAAACTGGAGACCTAGGGGAATCAAAGATGGGGCGACTTGTGGGGCTCGGACCAGGTTCTGTTACCCAGAATCCTTTGCAAACCTCAAAATCTGGCTAAAAAAAACATTTTCCTCAAATTTTGGTGTCAGAAAGTTCTGGAATCAGAGAGGAGCCAGAAATTTCCTTCCACCCAGCGATTCCCCAAGTCTCCCGACAAAAATGATACCTCACTTGTGTGGGTAGGCCTAGCGCCCGTGACAGGAAATGCCCCAAAACACAACGTGGACACATCACATTTTTTTAAAGAAAACAGAGGTGTTTTTTGCAAAGAGCCTACCTGTAGATTTTGGCCGCTAGCTCAGCCGGCACCTAGGGAAACCTACCAAACATGTGTATTTTTGAAAACTGGAGACCTAGGGGAATCAAAGATGGGGCGACTTGTGGGGCTCTGATCAGGTTCTGTTACCCAGAATCCTTTGCAAACCTCAAAATCTGGCTAAAAAAAACATTTTCCTCAAATTTTGGTGACAGAAAGTTCTGGAATCAGAGAGGAGCCAGAAATTTCCTTCCACCCAGCGATCCCCCAAGTCTCCCGATAAAAATGATACCTCACTTGTGTGGGTAGGCCTAGCGCCCGTGACAGGAAATGCCCCAAAACACAACGTGGACACATCACATTTTTTTAAAGAAAACAGAGGTGTTTTTTGCAAAGAGCCTACCTGTAGATTTTGGCCTCTAGCTCAGCCGGCACCTAGGGAAACCTACCAAACATGTGTATTTTTAAAAACTGGAGACCTAGGGGAATCAAAGATGGGGCGACTTGTGGGGCTCTGATCAGGTTCTGTTACCCAGAATCCTTTGCAAACCTCAAAATCTGGCTAAAAAAACACATTTTCCTCAAGTTTTGGTGACAGAAAGTTCTGGAATCAGAGAGGAGCCACAAATTTCCTTCTACCCAGCGTTCCCTCAAGTCTCCCGATAAAAATGATACCTCACTTGTGTGGGTAGGCCTAGCGCCCGTGACAGGAAATGGCCCAAAACGCAAAGTGGACCATCACATTTTTTTAAACAAAACAGAGGTGTTTTTTGCAAAGTGCCTACCTGTAGATTTTGGCCTCTAGCTCAGCCGGCACCTAGGGAAACCTACCAAACCTGTGCATTTTTTAAAACTAGATACCTAGGGGAATCCAAGATGGGGTGACTTGTGGGGCTCTGACCAGGTTCTGTTACCCAGAATCCTTTGCAAACCTCAAAATTTGGCTAAAAAAACACATTTTCCTTACATTTCCGTGACAGAAAGTTCTGGAATCTGAGAGGAGCCACAAATTTTCTTACACCCAGCGTTCCCCCAGGTCTCCCGATAAAAATGATACCTCACTTGTGTGGGTAGGCCTAGCGCCCGTGATAGGAAATGCCCCAAAACACAACGTGGACACATCACATTTTTTAAAATAAAACAGAGGTGTTTATTGCAAAGAGCCTACCTGTAGATTTTGGCCTCTAGCTCAGCCGGCACCTAGGGAAACCTACCAAACATGTGCATTTTTGAAAACTAAAGACCTAGGGGAATCTAAGATGGGGTGACTTGTGGGGCTCTGACCAGGTTCTGTTACCCAGAATCCTTTGCAAACCTAAAAGAAATTCTAAAAAAAATAAGTTTTCCTCATATTTCCGTGACAGAAAGTTCTGAAATCTGAGAGGAGCCACAAATTTCCTTCCACCCAGCGTTCCCCCAAGTCTCCTGATAAAAATGATACCCCACTTGTGTGGGTAGGCCTAGCGCCCGTGACAGGAAATGCCCCAAAACACAACGTGGACACATCACATTTTTTTAAAGAAAACAGAGGTGTTTTTTGCAAAGAGCCTACCTGTAGGTTTTGGCCTCTAGCTCAGCCGGCACCTAGGGAAACCTACCAAACATGTGTATTTTTGAAAACTGGAGACCTAGGGGAATCAAAGATGGGGCGACTTGTGGGGCTCTGATCAGGTTCTGTTACCCAGAATCCTTTGCAAACCTCAAAATCTGGCTAAAAAAAATAAGTTTTCCTCATATTTCCGTGACAGAAAGTTCTGAAATCTGAGAGGAGCCACAAATTTCCTTCCACCCAGCGTTCCCCCAAGTCTCCTGATAAAAATGATACCTCACTTGTGTGGGTAGGCCTAGTGCCCGTGATAGGAAATGCCCCAAAACACAACGTGGACACATCAAATTTTTTGAAAGAAAACAGAGGTGTTTTTTGCAAAGAGCCTACCTGTAGATTTTGGCCTCTAGCTCAGCCGGCACCTAGGGAAACCTACCAAACATGTGCATTTTTGAAAACTAAAGACCTAGGGGAATCTAAGATGGGGTGACTTGTGGGGCTCTGACCAGGTTCTGTTACCCAGAATCCTTTGCAAACCTAAAAAAAATTCTAAAAAAAACAAGTTTTCCTCATATTTCCATGACAGAAAGTTCTGAAATCTGAGATGAGCCACAAATTTCCTTCCACCCAGCGTTCCCCCAAGTCTCCCGATAACAATGATACCCCACTTGTGTGGATAGGCCTAGCGCCCGTGACAGGAAATGCCCCAAAACACAAAGTGGACACATCACATTTTCTGAAAGAAAACAGAGGTGTTTTTTGCAAAGTGCCTACCTGTAGATTTTGGCCGCTAGCTCAGCCGGCACCTAGGGAAACCTACCAAACATGTGCCTTTTTGAAAACTAGAGACCTAGGGGAATCAAAGATGGGGCAACTTGTGGGGCTCTGACCAGGTTCTGTTACCCAGAATCCTTTGCAAACCTCAAAATCTGGCTATAAAAGCACATTTTCCTCAAATTTTGGTGACAGAAAGTTCTGGAATCAGAGAGGAGCCACAAATTTCCTTCCACCCAGCGTTCCCCCAAGTCTCCGGATAAAAATGATTCCTCACTTATGTGGGTAGGCCTAGCGCCCGCGACAGGAAATGCCCCAAAACAAAATGTGGACACATCACATTTTTTTAAACAAAACAGAGGTGTTTTTTGCAAAGTGCCTACCTGTAGATTTTGGCCGCTAGCTCAGCCGGCACCTAGGGAAACTTACCAAACGTGTGTATTTTTGAAAACTGGAGACCTAGGGGAATCAAAGATGGGGCGACTTGTGGGGCTCGGACCAGGTTCTGTTACCCAGAATCCTTTGCAAACCTCAAAATCTGGCTAAAAAAACAAATTTTCCTCAAATTTTGGTGACAGAAAGTTCTGGAATCAGAGAGGAGCCACAAATTTCCTTCTACCCAGCGTTCCCCCAAGTCTCCCGATAAAAATGATACCTCACTTGTGTGGGTAGGCCTAGCTCCCGTGACAGGAAATGCCCCAAAACGCAACGTGGACACATCACATTTTTTTAAACAAAACAGAGGTGTTTTTTGCAAAGTGCCTACCTGTAGATTTAGGCCTCTAGCTCAGCCGGCACCTAGGGAAACCTAACAAACGTGTGTATTTTTGAAAACTGGAGACCTAGGGGAATCAAAGATGGGGCGACTTGTGGGGCTCGGACCAGGTTCTGTTACCCAGAATCCTTTGCAAACCTCAAAATCTGGCTAAAAAAACACATTTTCCTCAAATTTTGGTGACAGAAAGTTCTGGAATCAGAGAGGAGCCACAAATTTCCTTCCACCCAGCATTCCCCCAAGTCTCCCGATAAAAATGATACCTCACTTGTGTGGGTAGGCCTAGCGCCCGTGACAGGAAATGCCCCAAAACACAACGTGGACACATCACATTTTTTTAAAGAAAACAAAGGTGTTTTTTGCAAAGTGCCTACCTGTAGATTTAGGCCTCTAGCTCAGCCGGCACCTAGGGAAACGTACCAAACATGTGCATTTTTGAAAACTAAAGACCTAGGGGAATCTAAGATGGGGTGACTTGTGGGGCTCTGATCAGGTTCTGTTACCCAGAATCCTTTGCAAACCTCAAAATCTGGCTAAAAAAACACATTTTCCTCAAATTTTGGTGACAGAAAGTTCTGGAATCAGAGAGGAGCCACAAATTTCCTTCTACCCAGCGTTCCCCCAAGTCTCCCGATAAAAATGATACCTCACTTGTGTGGGTAGGCCTAGCGCCCGTGACAGGAAATGCCCCAAAACACAACGTGGACACATCACATTTTTTTAAAGAAAACAAAGGTGTTTTTTGCAAAGTGCCTACCTGTAGATTTAGGCCTCTAGCTCAGCCGGCACCTAGGGAAACCTAACAAACGTGTGTATTTTTGAAAACTGGAGACCTAGGGGAATCAAAGATGGGGCGACTTGTGGGGCTCGGACCAGGTTCTGTTACCCAGAATCCTTTGCAAACCTCAAAATCTGGCTAAAAAAACACATTTTCCTCAAATTTTGGTGACAGAAAGTTCTGGAATCAGAGAGGAGCCACAAATTTCCTTCTACCCAGCGTTCCCCCAAGTCTCCCGATAAAAATGATACCTCACTTGTGTGGGTAGGCCTAGCGCCCGTGACAGGAAATGCCCCAAAACGCAGCGTGGACACATCACATTTTTTTAAACAAAACTGAGGTGTTTTTTGCAAAGTGCCTACCTGTAGATATTGGCCTCTAGCTCAGCCGGCACCTAGGGAAACCTACCAAACCTGTCCATTTTTTAAAACTAGATACCTAGGGGAATCCAAGATGGGGTGACTTGTGGGGCTCTGACCAGGTTCTGTTACCCAGAATCCTTTGCAAACCTCAAAATTTGGCTAAAAAAACACATTTTCCTTATATTTTGGTGTCAGAAAGTTCTGGAATCTGAGAGGAGCCACAAATTTTCTTACACCCAGCGTTCCCCAAGGTCTCCCGATAAAAATGATACCTCACTTGTGTGGGTAGGCCTAGCGCCCGTGATAGGAAATGCCCCAAAACACAACGTGGACACATCACATTTTTTGAAAGAAAACAGAGGTGTTTTTTGCAAAGAGCCTACCTGTAGATTTTGGCCTCTAGCTCAGCCGGCACCTAGGGAAACCTACCAAACATGTGCATTTTTGAAAACTAAAGACCTAGGGGAATCTAAGATGGTGTGACTTGTGGGGCTCTGACCAGGTTCTGTTACCCAGAATCCTTTGCAAACCTCAAAATCTGGCTATAAAAGCACATTTTCCTCAAATTTTGGTGACAGAAAGTTCTGGAATCAGAGAGGAGCCACAAATTTCCTTCCACCCAGCGTTCCCCCAAGTCTCCGGATAAAAATGATTCCTCACTTATGTGGGTAGGCCTAGCGCCCGCGACAGGAAATGCCCCAAAACGCAATGTGGACACATCACATTTTTTTAAACAAAACAGAGGTGTTTTTTGCAAAGTGCCTACCTGTAGATTTTGGCCGCTAGCTCAGCCGGCACCTAGGGAAACTTACCAAACGTGTGTATTTTTGAAAACTGGAGACCTAGGGGAATCAAAGATGGGGCGACTTGTGGGGCTCGGACCAGGTTCTGTTACCCAGAATCCTTTGCAAACCTCAAAATCTGGCTAAAAAAACAAATTTTCCTCAAATTTTGGTGACAGAAAGTTCTGGAATCAGAGAGGAGCCACAAATTTCCTTCTACCCAGCGTTCCCCCAAGTCTCCCGATAAAAATGATACCTCACTTGTGTGGGTAGGCCTAGCTCCTGTGACAGGAAATGCCCCAAAACGCAACGTGGACACATCACATTTTTTTAAACAAAACAGAAGTGCTTTTTGCAAAGTGCCTACCTGTAGATATTGGCCTCTAGCTCAGCCGGTACCTAGGGAAACCTACCAAACCTATGCATTTTTTAAAACTAGATACCTAGGGGAATCCAAGATGGGGTGACTTGTGGGGCTCTGACCAGGTTCTGTTACCCAGAATCCTTTGCAAACCTCAAAATTTGGCTAAAAAAACACATTTTCCTTACATTTTGGTGTCAGAAAGTTCTGGAATCTGAGAGGAGCCACAAATTTTCTTACACCCAGCGTTCCCCCAGGTCTCCCGATAAAAATGATACCTCACTTGTGTGGGTAGGCCTAGCGCCCGGGATAGGAAATGCCCCAAAACACAACGTGGACACATCACATTTTTTTAAAGAAAACAGAGGTGTTTTTTGCAAAGAGCCTACCTGTAGATTTTGGCCTCTAGCTCAGCCGGCACCTAGGGAAACCTACCAAACATGTGCATTTTTGAAAACTAAAGACCTAGGGGAATCAAAGATGGGGCAACTTGTGGGATTCTGACCAGGTTCTGTTACCCAGAATCCTTTGCAAACCTCAAAATCTGGCTAAAAAAGCAAATTTTCCTCAAATTTTGGTGACAGAAAGTTCTGGAATCAGAGAGGAGCCACAAATTTCCTTCCACCCAGCGTTCCCCCAAGTCTCCCGATAAAAATGATACCTCACTCATGTGGGTAGGGCTAGCGCCCGCGACAGGAAATGCCCCAAAACGCAATGTGGACACATCACATTTTTTTAAACAAAACAGAGGTGTTTTTTGCAAAGTGCCTACCTGTAGATTTTGGCCGCTAGCTCAGCCGGCATCTAGGGAAACCTACTAAACCTGTGCATTTTTGAAAACTAGAGATCTAGGGGAATCCAAGATGGGGTGATTTGTGGGGCTCTGACCAGGTTCTGTTACCCAGAATCCTTTGCAAACCTCAAAATCTGGCTAAAAAAACACATTTTCTTCAAATTTTGGTGACAGAAAGTTCTGGAATCAGAGAGGAGCCACAAATTTCCTTCCACCCAGCATTCCCCCAAGTCTCCCGATAAAAATGATACCTCACTTGTGTGGGTAGGCCTAGCGCCCGTGACAGGAAATGCCCCAAAACACAACGTGGACACATCACATTTTTTTAAAGAAAACAAAGGTGTTTTTTGCAAAGTGCCTACCTGTAGATTTAGGCCTCTAGCTCAGCCGGCACCTAGGGAAACCTAACAAACGTGTGTATTTTTGAAAACTGGAGACCTAGGGGAATCAAAGATGGGGCGACTTGTGGGGCTCGGACCAGGTTCTGTTACCCAGAATCCTTTGCAAACCTCAAAATCTGGCTAAAAAAACACATTTTCCTCAAATTTTGGTGACAGAAAGTTCTGGAATCAGAGAGGAGCCACAAATTTCCTTCTACCCAGCGTTCCCCCAAGTCTCCCGATAAAAATGATACCTCACTTGTGTGGGTAGGCCTAGCGCCCGTGACAGGAAATGCCCCAAAACGCAGCGTGGACACATCACATTTTTTTAAACAAAACTGAGGTGTTTTTTGCAAAGTGCCTACCTGTAGATATTGGCCTCTAGCTCAGCCGGCACCTAGGGAAACCTACCAAACCTGTCCATTTTTTAAAACTAGATACCTAGGGGAATCCAAGATGGGGTGACTTGTGGGGCTCTGACCAGGTTCTGTTACCCAGAATCCTTTGCAAACCTCAAAATTTGGCTAAAAAAACACATTTTCCTTATATTTTGGTGTCAGAAAGTTCTGGAATCTGAGAGGAGCCACAAATTTTCTTACACCCAGCGTTCCCCAAGGTCTCCCGATAAAAATGATACCTCACTTGTGTGGGTAGGCCTAGCGCCCGTGATAGGAAATGCCCCAAAACACAACGTGGACACATCACATTTTTTGAAAGAAAACAGAGGTGTTTTTTGCAAAGAGCCTACCTGTAGATTTTGGCCTCTAGCTCAGCCGGCACCTAGGGAAACCTACCAAACATGTGCATTTTTGAAAACTAAAGACCTAGGGGAATCTAAGATGGTGTGACTTGTGGGGCTCTGACCAGGTTCTGTTACCCAGAATCCTTTGCAAACCTCAAAATTTGGCTAAAAAAACCAAGTTTTCCTCACATTTCCGTGACAGAAAGTTCTGGAATCAGAGAGGAGCCACAAATTTCCTTCTACCCATCGTTCCCCCAGGTCTCCTGATAAAAATGATTCCCCACTTGTGTGGGTAGGCCTAGCGCCCGTGACAGGAAATGCCCCAAAACACAAAGAGGACACATCACATTTTCTGAAAGAAAACAGAGGTGTTTTTTGCAAAGTGCCTACCTGTACATTTTGGCCGCTAGCTCAGCCGGCACCTAGGGAAACCTACCAAACATGTGCATTTTTGAAAACTGGAGACCTAGGGGAATCAAAGATGGGGCGACTTGTGGGGCTCGGACCAGGTTCTGTTACCCAGAATCCTTTGCAAACCTCAAAATCTGGCTAAAAAAAACATTTTCCTCAAATTTTGGTGACAGAAAGTTCTGGAATCAGAGAGGAGCCAGAAATTTCCTTCCACCCAGCGATCCCCCAAGTCTCCCGATAAAAATGACACCTCACTTGTGTGGGTAGGCCTAGCGCCCGTGAGAGGAAATGCCCTAAAACACAACGTGGACACATCACATTTTTTTAAAGAAAACAGAGGTGTTTTTTGCAAAGTGCCTACCTGTAGATTTTGGCCTCTAGCTCAGCCGGCACCTAGGGAAACCTACCAAACATGTGCATTTTTGAAAACTAAAGACCTAGGGGAATCTAAGATGGGGTGACTTGTGGGGCTCTGACCAGGTTCTGTTTCCCAGAATCCTTTGCAAACCTCAAAATTTGGCAAAAAAAAAACAAGTTTTCCTCACATTTCCGTGACAGAAAGTTCTGGAATCTGAGAGGAGCCACAAATTTCCTTCCACCCAGCGTTCCCCCAGGTCTCCTGATAAAAATGATACCCCACTTGTGTGGGTAGGCCTAGCGCCCGTGACAGGAAATGCCCCAAAACACAAAGTGGACACATCACATTTTCTGAAAGAAAACAGAGGTGTTTTTTGCAAAGTGCCTACCTGTAGATTTTGGCCGCTAGCTCAGCCGGCACCTAGGGAAACCTACCAAACATGTGCAGTTTTGAAAACTGGAGACCTAGGGGAATCAAAGATGGGGCGACTTGTGGGGCTCGGACCAGGTTCTGTTACCCAGAATCCTTTGCAAACCTCAAAATCTGGCTAAAAAAAACATTTTCCTCAAATTTTGGTGACAGAAAGTTCTGGAATCAGAGAGGAGCCAGAAATTTCCTTCTACCCAGCGATCCCCCAAGTCTCCCGATAAAAATGACACCTCACTTGTGTGGGTAGGCCTAGCGCCCGTGACAGGAAATGCCCTAAAACACAACGTGGACACATCACATTTTTTGAAAGAAAACAGAGGTGTTTTTTGCAAAGAGCCTACCTGTAGATTTTGGCCTCTAGCTCAGCCGGCACCTAGGGAAACCTACCAAACATGTGTATTTTTGAAAACTGGAGACTTAGGGGAATCAAAGATGGGGCGACTTGTGGGGCTCTGATCAGGTTCTGTTACCCAGAATCCTTTGCAAACCTCAAAATCTGGCTAAAAAAACACATTTTCCTCAAATTTTGGTGACAGAAAGTTCTGGAATCAGAGAGGAGCCACAAATTTCCTTCTACCGAGCGTTCCCCCAAGTCTCCCGATAAAAATTATACCTCACTTGTGTGGGTAGGCCTAGCGCCCGTGACAGGAAATGCCCCAAAACGCAACGTGGACACATCACATTTTTTCAAAGAAAACAGAGGTGTTTTTTGCAAAGTGCCTACCTGTAGATTTTGGCCTCTAGCTCAGCCGGCACCTAGGGAAACCTACCAAACCTGTGCATTTTTTAAAACTAGATACCTAGGGGAATCCAAGATGGGGTGACTTGTGGGGCTCTGACCAGGTTCTGTTACCCAGAATCCTTTGCAAACCTCAAAATTTGGCTAAAAAAACACATTTTCCTTACATTTCCGTGACAGAAAGTTCTGGAATCTGAGAGGAGCCACAAATTTCCTTCTACCCAGCGTTCCCCCAAGTCTCCCGATAAAAGTTATACCTCACTTGTGTGGGTAGGCCTAGCGCCCGTGATAGGAAATGCCCCAAAACACAACGTGGACACATCACATTTTTTGAAAGAAAACAGAGGTGTTTTTTGCAAAGAGCCTACCTGTAGATTTTGGCCTCTAGCTCAGCCGGCACCTACGGAAACCTACCAAACATGTGTATTTTTGAAAACTGGAGACCTAGGGGAATCTAAGATGGGGCGACTTGTGGGGCTCTGATCAGGTTCTGTTACCCAGAATCCTTTGCAAACCTCAAAATCTGGCTAAAAAAACACATTTTCCTTACATTTCCGTGACAGAAAGTTCTGGAATCTGATAGGAGCCACAAATGTTCTTACACCCAGCGTTCCCCCAGGTCTCCTGATAAAAATGATACCTCACTTGTGTGGGTAGGCCTAGCGCCCGTGATAGGAAATGCCCCAAAACACAACGTGGACACATCAAATTTTTTGAAAGAAAACAGAGGTGTTTTTTGCAAAGAGCCTACCTGTAGATTTTGGCCTCTAGCTCAGCCGGCACCTAGGGAAACCTACCAAACATGTGCATTTTTGAAAACTAAAGACCTAGGGGAATCTAAGATGGGGTGACTTGTGGGGCTCTGACCAGGTTCTGTTACCCAGAATCCTTTGCAAACCTAAAAAAAATTCTAAAAAAAACAAGTTTTCCTCATATTTCCGTGACAGAAAGTTCTGAAATCTGAGATGAGCCACAAATTTCCTTCCACCCAGCATTCCCCCAAGTCTCCCGATAACAATGATACCCCACTTGTGTGGATAGGCCTAGCGCCCGTGACAGGAAATGCCCCAAAACACAAAGTGGACACATCACATTTTCTGAAAGAAAACAGAGGTGTTTTTTGCAAAGTGCCTACCTGTAGGTTTTGGCCGCTAGCTCAGCCGGCACCTAGGGAAACCTACCAAACATGTGCCTTTTTGAAAACTAGAGACCTAGGGGAATCAAAGATGGGGCAACTTGTGGGGCTCTGACCAGGTTCTGTTACCCAGAATCCTTTGCAAACCTCAAAATCTGGCTAAAAAAGCACATTTTCCTCAAATTTTGGTGACAGAAAGTTCTGGAATCAGAGAGGAGCCACAAATTTCCTTCCACCCAGCGTTCCCTCAAGTCTCCCGATAAAAATGATACCTCACTCATGTGGGTAGGCCTAGTGCCCGCAACAGGAAATGCCCCAAAACGCAATGTGGACACATCACATTTTTTTAAAGAAAACAGAGGTGTTTTTTGCAAAGTGCCTACCTGTAGATTTTGGCCTCTAGCTCAGCCGGCACCTAGGGAAACCTACCAAACGTGCAAGTTTGAAAACTAGAGACCTAGGGAAATCCAAGATGGGGTTACTTGTGGGGCTCTGACCAGGTTCTGTTACCCAGAATCCTTTGCAAACCTAAAACATTTTTTTTTTAAAACAAGTTTTCCTCATATTTCCGTGACAGAAAGTTCTGGAATCTGAGAGGAGCCACAAATTTCCTTCCACCCAGCGTTCCCCCAAGTCTCCTGATAAAAATGATACCCCACTTGTGTGGGTAGGCCTAGCGCCCGTGACAGGAAATGCCCCAAAACACAAAGTGGACACATCACATTTTCTGAAAGAAAACAGAGGTGTTATTTGCAAAGTGCCTACCTGTAGATTTTGGCCGCTAGCTCAGCCGGCACCTAGGGAAACCTACCAAACATGTGTATTTTTGAAAACTAGAGACCTAGGGGAATCAAAGATGGGGCGACTTGTGGGGCTCTGATCAGGTTCTGTTACCCAGAATCCTTTGCAAACCTCAAAATCTGGCTAAAAAAACACATTTTCCTCAAATTTTGGTGACAGAAAGTTCTGGAATCAGAGAGGAGCCACAAATTTCCTTCTACCCAGCGTTCCCCCAAGTCTCCCGATAAAAATGATAGCTCACTTGTGTGGGTAGGCCTAGCGCCCGTGACAGGAAATGCCCCAAAACGCAACGTGGACACATCACATTTTTTTAAACAAAACAGAGGTGTTTTTTGCAAAGTGCCTACCTGTAGATTTTGGCCGCTAGCTCAGCCGGCACCTAGGGAAACCTACTAAACCTGTGCATTTTTGAAAACTAGAGATCTAGGGGAATCCAAGATGGGGTGACTTGTGGGGCTCTGACCAGGTTCTGTTACCCAGAATCCTTTGCAAACCTCAAAATCTGGCTAAAAAAACACATTTTCCTCAAATTTTGGTGACAGAAAGTTCTGGAATCAGAGAGGAGCCACAAATTTCCTTCCACCCAACATTCCCCCAAGTCTCCCGATAAAAATGATACCTCACTTGTGTGGGTAGGCCTAGCGCCCGTGACAGGAAATGCCCCAAAACACAACGTGGACACATCACATTTTTTTAAAGAAAACAGAGGTGTTTTTTGCAAAGTGCCTACCTGTAGATTTTGGCCTCTAGCTCAGCCGGCACCTAGGGAAACCTACCAAACGTGCAAGTTTGAAAACTAGAGACCTAGGGAAATCCAAGATGGGGTTACTTGTGGGGCTCTGACCAGGTTCTGTTACCCAGAATCCTTTGCAAACCTCAAAATTTGGCTAAAAAAACAAATTTTCCTTACATTTCGGTGACAGAAAGTTCTGGAATCTGAGAGGAGCCACAAATTTCCTTCCACCCAGCGTTCCCCCAAGTCTCCCGATAAAAATGATACCTAACTTGTGTGGGTAGGCCTAGCGCCCGGGACAGGAAATGCCCTAAAACACAATGTGGACACATCACATTTTTTTAAAGAAAACAGAGGTGTTTTTTGCAAAGAGCCTACCTGTAGATTTTGGCCTCTAGCTCAGCCGGCACCTAGGGAAACCTACCAAACATGTGCATTTTTGAAAACTAAAGACCTAGGGGAATCTAAGATGGGGTGACTTGTGGGGCTCTGACCAGGTTCTGTTACCCAGAATCCTTTGCAAACCTCAAAATTTGGCTAAAAAAAACAAGTTTTCCTCACATTTCCGTGACAGAAAGTTCTGGAATCTGAGAGGAGCCACAAATTACCTTCCACCCAGCGTTCCCCCAGGTCTCCTGATAAAAATGATACCCCACTTGTGTGGGTGGGCCTAGCGCACGGGACAGGAAATGCCCTAAAACACAACGTGGACACATCACATTTTTTTAAAGAAAACAGAGGTGTTTTTTGCAAAGTGCCTACCTGTAGATTTTGCCCTCTAGCTCAGCCGGCACCTAGGGAAACCTACCAAACATGCATTTTTGAAAACTAGAGACCTAGGGGAATCCAAGATGGGGTTACTTGTGGTGCTCTGAACAGGTTCTGTTACCCAGAATCCTTTGCAAACCTCAAAAATTGGCTAAAAAAACAAATTTTCCTTACATTTCGGTGACAGAAAGTTCTGGAATCTGAGAGGAGCCACAAATTTCCTTCCACCCAGTGTTCCCCCAAGTCTCCCGATAAAAATGATACCTCACTTGTGTGGGTAGGCCTAGCGCCCGTGACAGGAAATGCCCCAAAACGCAACGTGGACACATCACATTTTTTTAAACAAAACAGAGGTGTTTTTTGCAAAGTGCCTACCTGTAGATATTGGCCTCTAGCTCAGCCGGCACCTAGGGAAACCTACCAAACCTGTGCATTTTTTAAAACTAGATACCTAGGGGAATCCAAGATGGGGTGACTTGTGGGGCTCTGACCAGGTTCTGTTACCCAGAATCCTTTGCAAACCTCAAAATTTGGCTACAAAAACACATTTTCCTTATATTTTGGTGTCAGAAAGTTCTGGAATCTGAGAGGAGCCACAAATTTTCTTACACCCAGCGTTCCCCCAGGTCTCCCGATAAAAATGATACCTCACTTGTGTGGGTAGGCCTAGCGCCCGTGATAGGAAATGCCCCAAAACACAACGTGGACACATCACATTTTTTGAAAGAAAACAGAGGTGTTTTTTGCAAAGAGCCTACGTGTAGATTTTGGCCTCTAGCTCAGCCGGCACCTAGGGAAACCTACCAAACATGTGCATTTTTGAAAACTAAAGACCTAGGGGAATCTAAGATGGGGTTACTTGTGGGGCTCTGACCAGGTTTTGTTACCCAGAATCCTTTGCAAACCTCAAAATTTGGCTAAAAAAAACAAGTTTTCCTCACATTTCCGTGACAGAAAGTTCTGGAATCTGAGAGGAGCCACAAATTACCTTCCACCCAGCGTTCCCCCAGGTCTCCTGATAAAAATGATACCCCACTTGTGTGGGTGGGCCTAGCGCACGGGACAGGAAATGCCCTAAAACACAACGTGGACACATCACATTTTTTTAAAGAAAACAGAGGTGTTTTTTGCAAAGTGCCTACCTGTAGATTTTGCCCTCTAGCTCAGCCGGCACCTAGGGAAACCTACCAAACATGCATTTTTGAAAACTAGAGACCTAGGGGAATCCAAGATGGGGTTACTTGTGGTGCTCTGAACAGGTTCTGTTACCCAGAATCCTTTGCAAACCTCAAAAATTGGCTAAAAAAACAAATTTTCCTTACATTTCGGTGACAGAAAGTTCTGGAATCTGAGAGGAGCCACAAATTTCCTTCCACCCAGTGTTCCCCCAAGTCTCCCGATAAAAATGATACCTCACTTGTGTGGGTAGGCCTAGCGCCCGTGACAGGAAATGCCCCAAAACGCAACGTGGAAACATCACATTTTTTTAAACAAAACAGAGGTGTTTTTTGCAAAGTGCCTACCTGTAGATATTGGCCTCTAGCTCAGCCGGCACCTAGGGAAACCTACCAAACCTGTGCATTTTTTAAAACTAGATACCTAGGGGAATCCAAGATGGGGTGACTTGTGGGGCTCTGACCAGGTTCTGTTACCCAGAATCCTTTGCAAACCTCAAAATTTGGCTACAAAAACACATTTTCCTTATATTTTGGTGTCAGAAAGTTCTGGAATCTGAGAGGAGCCACAAATTTTCTTACACCCAGCGTTCCCCCAGGTCTCCCGATAAAAATTATACCTCACTTGTGTGGGTAGGCCTAGCGCCCGTGATAGGAAATGCCCCAAAACACAACGTGGACACATCACATTTTTTGAAAGAAAACAGAGGTGTTTTTTGCAAAGAGCCTACCTGTAGATTTTGGCCTCTAGCTCAGCCGGCACCTAGGGAAACCTACCAAACATGTGCATTTTTGAAAACTAAAGACCTAGGGGAATCTAAGATGGGGTGACTTATGGGGCTCTGACCAGGTTCTGTTACCCAGAATCATTTGCAAACCTCAAAGGTTGGCTAAAAAAAACAAGTTTTCCTCACATTTCCGTGACAGAAAGTTCTGAAATCTGAGATGAGCCACAAATTTCCTTCCACCCAGCATTCCCCCAAGTCTCCCGATAACAATGATACCCCACTTGTGTGGATAGGCCTAGCGCCCGTGACAGGAAATGCCCCAAAACACAAAGTGGACACATCACATTTTCTGAAAGAAAACAGAGGTGTTTTTTGCAAAGTGCCTACCTGTAGATTTTGGCCGCTAGCTCAGCCGGCACCTAGGGAAACCTACCAAACATGTGCCTTTTTGAAAACTAGAGACCTAGGGGAATCAAAGATGGGGCAACTTGTGGGGCTCTGACCAGGTTCTGTTACCCAGAATCCTTTGCAAACCTCAAAATCTGGCTAAAAAAGCACATTTTCCTCAAATTTTGGTGACAGAAAGTTCTGGAATCAGAGAGGAGCCACAAATTTCCTTCCACCCAGCGTTCCCTCAAGTCTCCCGATAAAAATGATACCTCACTCATGTGGGTAGGCCTAGTGCCCGCAACAGGAAATGCCCCAAAACGCAATGTGGACACATCACATTTTTTTAAAGAAAACAGAGGTGTTTTTTGCAAAGTGCCTACCTGTAGATTTTGGCCTCTAGCTCAGCCGGCACCTAGGGAAACCTACCAAACGTGCAAGTTTGAAAACTAGAGACCTAGGGAAATCCAAGATGGGGTTACTTGTGGGGCTCTGACCAGGTTCTGTTACCTAGAATCCTTTGCAAACCTAAAACATTTTTTTTTAAAAACAAGTTTTCCTCATATTTCCGTGACAGAAAGTTCTGGAATCTGAGAGGAGCCACAAATTTCCTTCCACCCAGCGTTCCCCCAAGTCTCCTGATAAAAATGATACCCCACTTGTGTGGGTAGGCCTAGCGCCCGTGACAGGAAATGCCCCAAAACACAAAGTGGACACATCACATTTTCTGAAAGAAAACAGAGGTGTTTTTTGCAAAGTGCCTACCTGTAGATTTTGGCCGCTAGCTCAGCCGGCACCTAGGGAAACCTACCAAACATGTGTATTTTTGAAAACTAGAGACCTAGGGGAATCAAAGATGGGGCGACTTGTGGGGCTCTGATCAGGTTCTGTTACCCAGAATCCTTTGCAAACCTCAAAATCTGGCTAAAAAAACACATTTTCCTCAAATTTTGGTGACAGAAAGTTCTGGAATCAGAGAGGAGCCACAAATTTCCTTCTACCCAGCGTTCCCCCAAGTCTCCCGATAAAAATGATAGCTCACTTGTGTGGGTAGGCCTAGCGCCCGTGACAGGAAATGCCCCAAAACGCAACGTGGACACATCACATTTTTTTAAACAAAACAGAGGTGTTTTTTGCAAAGTGCCTACCTGTAGATTTTGGCCGCTAGCTCAGCCGGCACCTAGGGAAACCTACTAAACCTGTGCATTTTTGAAAACTAGAGATCTAGGGGAATCCAAGATGGGGTGACTTGTGGGGCTCTGACCAGGTTCTGTTACCCAGAATCCTTTGCAAACCTCAAAATCTGGCTAAAAAAACACATTTTCCTCAAATTTTGGTGACAGAAAGTTCTGGAATCAGAGAGGAGCCACAAATTTCCTTCCACCCAACATTCCCCCAAGTCTCCCGATAAAAATGATACCTCACTTGTGTGGGTAGGCCTAGCGCCCGTGACAGGAAATGCCCCAAAACACAACGTGGACACATCACATTTTTTTAAAGAAAACAGAGGTGTTTTTTGCAAAGTGCCTACCTGTAGATTTTGGCCTCTAGCTCAGCCGGCACCTAGGGAAACCTACCAAACGTGCAAGTTTGAAAACTAGAGACCTAGGGAAATCCAAGATGGGGTTACTTGTGGGGCTCTGACCAGGTTCTGTTACCCAGAATCCTTTGCAAACCTCAAAATTTGGCTAAAAAAACAAATTTTCCTTACATTTCGGTGACAGAAAGTTCTGGAATCTGAGAGGAGCCACAAATTTCCTTCCACCCAGCGTTCCCCCAAGTCTCCCGATAAAAATGATACCTAACTTGTGTGGGTAGGCCTAGCGCCCGGGACAGGAAATGCCCTAAAACACAATGTGGACACATCACATTTTTTTAAAGAAAACAGAGGTGTTTTTTGCAAAGAGCCTACCTGTAGATTTTGGCCTCTAGCTCAGCCGGCACCTAGGGAAACCTACCAAACATGTGCATTTTTTAAAACTAAAGACCTAGGGGAATCTAAGATGGGGTGACTTGTGGGGCTCTGACCAGGTTCTGTTACCCAGAATCCTTTGCAAACCTCAAAATTTGGCTAAAAAAAACAAGTTTTCCTCACATTTCCGTGACAGAAAGTTCTGGAATCTGAGAGGAGCCACAAATTACCTTCCACCCAGCGTTCCCCCAGGTCTCCTGATAAAAATGATACCCCACTTGTGTGGGTGGGCCTAGCGCACGGGACAGGAAATGCCCTAAAACACAACGTGGACACATCACATTTTTTTAAAGAAGACAGAGGTGTTTTTTGCAAAGTGCCTACCTGTAGATTTTGCCCTCTAGCTCAGCCGGCACCTAGGGAAACCTACCAAACATGCATTTTTGAAAACTAGAGACCTAGGGGAATCCAAGATGGGGTTACTTGTGGTGCTCTGAACAGGTTCTGTTACCCAGAATCCTTTGCAAACCTCAAAAATTGGCTAAAAAAACAAATTTTCCTTACATTTCGGTGACAGAAAGTTCTGGAATCTGAGAGGAGCCACAAATTTCCTTCCACCCAGTGTTCCCCCAAGTCTCCCGATAAAAATGATACCTCACTTGTGTGGGTAGGCCTAGCGCCCGTGACAGGAAATGCCCCAAAACGCAACGTGGACACATCACATTTTTTTAAACAAAACAGAGGTGTTTTTTGCAAAGTGCCTACCTGTAGATATTGGCCTCTAGCTCAGCCGGCACCTAGGGAAACCTACCAAACCTGTGCATTTTTTAAAACTAGATACCTAGGGGAATCCAAGATGGGGTGACTTGTGGGGCTCTGACCAGGTTCTGTTACCCAGAATCCTTTGCAAACCTCAAAATTTGGCTACAAAAACACATTTTCCTTATATTTTGGTGTCAGAAAGTTCTGGAATCTGAGAGGAGCCACAAATTTTCTTACACCCAGCGTTCCCCCAGGTCTCCCGATAAAAATGATACCTCACTTGTGTGGGTAGGCCTAGCGCCCGTGATAGGAAATGCCCCAAAACACAACGTGGACACATCACATTTTTTTAAAGAAAACAGAGGTGTTTTTTGCAAAGAGCCTACCTGTAGATTTTGGCCTCTAGCTCAGCCGGCACCTAGGGAAACCTACCAAACATGTGCATTTTTGAAAACTAAAGACCTAGGGGAATCTAAGATGGGGTGACTTATGGGGCTCTGACCAGGTTCTGTTACCCAGAATCATTTGCAAACCTCAAAAGTTCGCTAAAAAAAACAAGTTTTCCTCACATTTCCGTGACAGAAAGTTCTGGAATCAGAGAGGAGCCACAAATTTCCTTCTACCCAGCGTTCCCCCAGGTCTCCTGATAAAAATGATACCCCACTTGTGTGGGTAGGCCTAGCGCCCGTGACAGGAAATGCCCCAAAACACAAAGAGGACACATCACATTTTCAGAAAGAAAACAGAGGTGTTTTTTGCAAAGTGCCTACCTGTAGATTTTGCCCTCTAGCTCAGCCGGCACCTAGGGAAACCTACCAAACATGTGCATTTTTGAAAACTAAAGACCTAGGGGAATCTAAGATGGGGTGACTTGTGGGGCTCTGACCAGGTTCTGTTACCCAGAATCCTTTGCAAACCTAAAACATTTTCTAAAAAAAACAAGTTTTCCTCATATTTCCGTGACAGAAAGTTCTGGAATCTGAGAGGAGCCACAAATTTCCTTCCACCCAGCGTTCCCCCAAGTCTCCTGATAAAAATGATACCCCACTTGTGTGGGTAGGCCTAGCGCCCGTGACAGGAAATGCCCCAAAACACAAAGTGGACACATCACATTTTCTGAAAGAAAACAGAGGTGTTTTTTGCAAAGTGCCTACCTGTAGATTTTGGCCGCTAGCTCAGCCGGCACCTAGGGAAACCTACCAAACATGAGTATTTTTGAAAACTAGAGACCTAGGGGAATCAAAGATGGGGTGACTTGTGGGGCTCAGATCAGGTTCTGTTACCCAGAATCCTTTGCAAACCTCAAAATCTGGCTAAAAAAACACATTTTCCTCAAATTTTGGTGACAGAAAGTTCTGGAATCAGAGAGGAGCCACAAATTTCCTTCTACCCAGCGTTCCCCCAAGTCTCCCGATAAAAATGATACCTCACTTGTGTGGGTAGGCCTAGCGCCCGTGACAGGAAATGCCCCAAAACGCAACGTGGACACATCACATTTTTTTAAACAAAACAGAGGTATTTTTTGCAAAGTGCCTACCTGTAGATTTTGGCCGCTAGCTCAGCCGGCACCCAGGGAAACCTACTAAACCTGTGCATTTTTGAAAACTAGAGATCTAGGGGAATCCAAGATGGGGTGACTTGTGGGGCTCTGACCAGGTTCTGTTACCCAGAATCCTTTGCAAACCTCAAAATCTGTCTAAAAAAACACATTTTCCTCAAATTTTGGTGACAGAAAGTTCTGGAATCAGAGAGGAGCCACAAATTCCCTTCCACCCAACATTCCTCCAAGCCTCCCGATAAAAATGACACCTCACTTGTGTGGGTAGGCCTAGCGCCCGTGACAGGAAATGCCCCAAAACACAACGTGGACACATCACATTTTTTTAAAGAAAACAGAGGTGTTTTTTGCAAAGTGCCTACCTGTAGATTTTGGCCTCTAGCTCAGCCGGCACCTAGGGAAACCTACCAAACGTGCAAGTTTGAAAACTAGAGACCTAGGGAAATCCAAGATGGGGTTACTTGTGGGGCTCTGACCAGGTTCTGTTACCCAGAATCCTTTGCAAACCTAAAACATTTTTTTTTAAAAACAAGTTTTCCTCATATTTCCGTGACAGAAAGTTCAGGAATCTGAGAGGAGCCACAAATTTCCTTCCACCCAGCGTTCCCCCAAGTCTCCTGATAAAAATGATACCCCACTTGTGTGGGTAGGCCTAGCGCCCGTGACAGGAAATGCCCCAAAACACAAAGTGGACACATCACATTTTCTGAAAGAAAACAGAGGTGTTTTTTGCAAAGTGCCTACCTGTAGATTTTGGCCGCTAGCTCAGCCGGCACCTAGGGAAACCTACCAAACATGTGTATTTTTGAAAACTAGAGACCTAGGGGAATCAAAGATGGGGTGACTTGTGGGGCTCTGATCAGGTTCTGTTACCCAGAATCCTTTGCAAACCTCAAAATCTGGGTAAAAAAACACATTTTCCTCAAATTTTGGTGACAGAAAGTTCTGGAATCAGAGAGGAGCCACAAATTTCCTTCTACCCAGCGTTCCCCCAAGTCTCCCGATAGAAATGATAGCTCACTTGTGTGGGTAGGCCTAGCGCCCGTGACAGGAAATGCCCCAAAACGCAACGTGGACACATCACATTTTTTTAAACAAAACAGAGGTGTTTTTTGCAAAGTGCCTACCTGTAGATTTTGGCCGCTAGCTCAGCCGGCACCTAGGGAAACCTACTAAACCTGTGCATTTTTGAAAACTAGAGATCTAGGGGAATCCAAGATGGGGTGACTTGTGGGGCTCTGACCAGGTTCTGTTACCCAGAATCCTTTGCAAACCTCAAAATCTGGCTAAAAAAACACATTTTCCTCAAATTTTGATGACAGAAAGTTCTGGAATCAGAGAGGAGCCACAAATTTCCTTCCACCCAACATTCCCCCAAGTCTCCCGATAAAAATGATACCTCACTTGTGTGGGTAGGCCTAGCGCCCGTGACAGGAAATGCCCCAAAACACAATGTGGACACATCACATTTTTTTTAAAGAAAACAGAGGTGTTTTTTGCAAAGTGCCTACCTGTAGATTTTGGCCTCTAGCTCAGCCGGCACCTAGGGAAACCTACCAAACGTGCAAGTTTGAAAACTAGAGACCTAGGGAAATCCAAGATGGGGTTACTTGTGGGGCTCTGACCAGGTTTTGTTACCCAGAATCCTTTGCAAACCTCAAAATTTGGCTAAAAAAACAAATTTTCCTTACATTTCGGTGACAGAAAGTTCTGGAATCTGAGAGGAGCCACAAATTTCCTTCCACCCAGCGTTCCCCCAAGTCTCCCGATAAAAATGATACCTAACTTGTGTGGGTAGGCCTAGCGCCCGGGACAGGAAATGCCCTAAAACACAATGTGGACACATCACATTTTTTTAAAGAAAACAGAGGTGTTTTTTGCAAAGAGCCTACCTGTAGATTTTGGCCTCTAGCTCAGCCGGCACCTAGGGAAACCTACCAAACATGTGCATTTTTGAAAACTAAAGACCTAGGGGAATCTAAGATGGGGTGACTTGTGGAGCTCTGACCAGGTTCTGTTACCCAGAATCCTTTGCAAACCTCAAAATTTGGCTAAAAAAAACAAGTTTTCCTCACATTTCCGTGACAGAAAGTTCTGGAATCTGAGAGGAGCCACAAATTACCTTCCACCCAGCGTTCCCCCAGGTCTCCTGATAAAAATGATACCCCACTTGTGTGGGTGGGCCTAGCGCACGGGACAGGAAATGCCCTAAAACACAACGTGGACACATCACATTTTTTTAAAGAAAACAGAGGTGTTTTTTGCAAAGTGCCTACCTGTAGATTTTGCCCTCTAGCTCAGCCGGCACCTAGGGAAACCTACCAAACATGCATTTTTGAAAACTAGAGACCTAGGGGAATCCAAGATGGGGTTACTTGTGGTGCTCTGAACAGGTTCTGTTACCCAGAATCCTTTGCAAACCTCAAAAATTGGCTAAAAAAACAAATTTTCCTTACATTTCGGTGACAGAAAGTTCTGGAATCTGAGAGGAGCCACAAATTTCCTTCCACCCAGTGTTCCCCCAAGTCTCCCGATAAAAATGATACCTCACTTGTGTGGGTAGGCCTAGCGCCCGTGACAGGAAATGCCCCAAAACACAACTTGGACACATCACATTTTTTTAAAGAAAACAGAGGTATTTTTTGCAAAGAGCCTACCTGTAGATTTTGGCCTCTAGCTCAGCCGGCACCTAGGGAAACCTACCAAACATGTGCATTTTTGGAAACTAAAGACCTAGGGGAATCTAAGATGGGGTGACTTGTGGGGCTCTGACCAGGTTCTGTTACCCAGAATCCTTTGCAAACCTCAAAATTTGGCTAAAAAAAACAAGTTTTCCTCACATTTCCGTGACAGAAAGTTCTGGAATCTGAGAGGAGCCACAAATTTCCTTCCACCCAGCGTTCCCCCAGGTCTCCTGATAAAAATGATACCCCACTTGTGTGGGTAGGCCTACCGCCCGTGACAGGAAATGCCCCAAAACACAAAGAGGACACATCACATTTTCTGAAAGAAAACAGAGGTGTTTTTTACAAAGTGCCTACCTGTAGATTTTGGCCGCTAGCTCAGCACCTAGGGAAACCTACCAAACATGTGCATTTTTGAAAACTGGAGACCTAGGGGAATCAAAGATGGGGCGACTTGTGGGGCTCGGACCAGGTTCTGTTACCCAGAATCCTTTGCAAACCTCAAAATCTGGCTAAAAAAAACATTATACTCAAATTTTGGTGACAGAAAGTTCTGGAATCAGAGAGGAGCCAGAAATTTCCTTCCACCCAGCGATCCCCCAAGTCTCCCGATAAAAATGATACCTCACTTGTGTGGGTAGGCCTAGCGCCCGTGACAGGAAATGCCCCAAAACACAACTTGGACACATCACATTTTTTTAAAGAAAACAGAGGTATTTTTTGCAAAGAGCCTACCTGTAGATTTTGGCCTCTAGCTCAGCCGGCACCTAGGGAAACCTACCAAACATGTGCATTTTTGAAAACTTAAGACCTAGGGGAAACTAAGATGGGGTGACTTGTGGGGCTCTGACCAGGTTCTGTTACCCAGAATCCTTTGCAAACCTCAAAATTTGGCTAAAAAAAACAAGTTTTCCTCACATTTCCGTGACAGAAAGTTCTGGAATCTGAGAGGAGCCACAAATTTCCTTCCACCCAGCGTTCCCCCAGGTCTCCTGATAAAAATGATACCCCACTTGTGTGGGTAGGCCTAGCGCCCGTGACAGTAAATGCCCCAAAACACAAAGTGGACACATCACATTTTCTGAAAGAAAACAGAGGTGTTTTTTGCAAAGTGCCTACCTGTAGATTTTGGCCTCTAGCTCAGCCGGCACCTAGGGAAACCTACCAAACATGTGCATTTTTGAAAACTAAAGACCTAGGGGAATCTAAGATGGGGTGACTTGTGGGGCTCTGACCAGGTTCTGTTACCCAGAATCCTTTGCAAACCTAAAACATTTTCTAAAAAAAACAAGTTTTCCTCATATTTCCGTGACAGAAAGTTCTGGAATCTGAGAGGAGCCACAAATTTCCTTCCACCCAGCGTTCCCCCAAGTCTCCTGATAAAAATGACACCCCACTTGTGTGGGTAGGCCTAGCGCCCTTGACAGGAAATGCCCCAAAACACAAAGTGGACACATCACATTTTCTGAAAGAAAACAGAGGTGTTTTTTGCAAAGTGCCTACCTGTAGATTTTGGCCGCTAGCTCAGCCGGCACCCAGGGAAACCTACTAAACCTGTGCATTTTTGAAAACTAGAGATCTAGGGGAATCCAAGATGGGGTTACTTGTGGGGCTCTGACCAGGTTCTGTTACCCAGAATCCTTTGCAAACCTCAAAATCTGTCTAAAAAAACACATTTTCCTCAAATTTTGGTGACAGAAAGTTCTGGAATCAGAGAGGAGCCACAAATTTCCTTCCACCCAACATTCCCCCAAGCCTCCCGATAAAAATGACACCTCACTTGTGTGGGTAGGCCTAGCGCCCGTGACAGGAAATGCCCCAAAACACCACGTGGACACATCACATTTTTTTAAAGAAAACAGAGGTGTTTTTTGCAAAGTGCCTACCTGTAGATATTGGCCTCTAGCTCAGCCGGCACCTAGGGAAACCTACCAAACCTGTGCATTTTTTAAAACTAGATACCTAGGGGAATCCAAGATGGGGTGACTTGTGGGGCTCTGACCCGGTTCTGTTACCCAGAATCCTTTGCAAACCTCAAAATTTGGCTAAAAAAACACATTTTCCTTATATTTTGGTGTCAGAAAGTTCTGGAATCTGAGAGGAGCCACAAATTTTCTTACACCCAGCGCTCCCCCAGGTCTCCCGATAAGAATGATACCTCACTTGTGTGGGTAGGCCTAGCGCCCGTGATAGGAAATGCCCCAAAACACAACGTGGACACATCACATTTTTTGAAAGAAAACAGAGGTGTTTTTTGCAAAGAGCCTACCTGTAGATTTTGGCCTCTAGCTCAGCCGGCACCTAGGGAAACCTACCAAACATGTGCATTTTTGAAAACTAAAGACCTAGGGGAATCTAAGATGGGGTGACTTGTGGGGCTCTGACCAGGTTCTGTTACCCAGAATCCTTTGCAAACCTCAAAATTTGGCTAAAAAAAACAAGTTTTCCTCACATTTCCGTGACAGAAAGTTCTGGAATCAGAGAGGAGCCACAAATTTCCTTCTACCCAACGTTCCCCCAGGTCTCCTGATAAAAATGATACCCCACTTGTGTGGGTAGGCCTAGCGCCCGTGACAGGAAATGCCCCAAAACACAAAGAGGACACATCACATTTTCTGAAAGAAAACAGAGGTGTTTTTTGCAAAGTGCCTACCTGTAGATTTTGCCCTCTAGCTCAGCCGGCACCTAGGGAAACCTACCAAACATGCATTTTTGAAAACTAGAGACCTAGGGGAATCCAAGATGGGGTTACTTGTGGGGCTCTGACCAGGTTCTGTTACCCAGAATCCTTTGCAAACCTCAAAAATTGGCTTAAAAAACACATTTTCCTCAAATTTTGGTGACAGAAAGTTCTGGAATCAGAGAGGAGCCACAAATTTCCTTCCACCCAGCGTTCCCCCAAGTCTCCCGATAAAAATGATACCTCACTTGTGTGGGTAGGCCTAGCGCCGGTGACAGGAAATGCCCCAAAACGCAACGTGGACACATCACATTTTTTTAAACAAAACAGAGGTGTTTTTTGCAAAGTGCCTACCTGTAGATATTGGCCTCTAGCTCAGCCGGCACCTAGGGAAACCTACCAAACCTGTGCATTTTTTAAAACTAGATACCTAGGGGAATCCAAGATGGGGTGACTTGTGGGGCTCTGACCAGGTTCTGTTACCCAGAATCCTTTGCAAACCTCAAAATCTGGCTACAAAAACACATTTTCCTTATATTTTGGTGTCAGAAAGTTCTGGAATCTGAGAGGAGCCACAAATTTTCTTACACCCAGCGTTCCCCCAGGTCTCCCGATAAAAATGATACCTCACTTGTGTGGGTAGGCCTAGCGCCCGTGATAGGAAATGCCCCAAAACACAACGTGGACACATCACATTTTTTGAAAGAAAACAGAGGTGTTTTTTGCAAAGAGCCTACCTGTAGATTTTGGCCTCTAGCTCAGCCGGCACCTAGGGAAACCTACCAAACATGTGCATTTTTGAAAACTAAAGACCTAGGGGAATCTAAGATGGGGTGACTTGTGGGGCTCTGACCAGGTTCTGTTACCCAGAATCCTTTGCAAACCTCAAAATTTGGCGAAAAAAAACAAGTTTTCCTCACATTTCCGTGACAGAAAGTTCTGGAATCAGAGAGGAGCCACAAATTTCCTTCTACCCAGCGTTCCCCCAGGTCTCCTGATAAAAATGATACCCCACTTGTGTGGGTAGGCCTAGCGCCCGTGACAGGAAATGCCCCACAACACAAAGAGGACACATCACATTTTCTGAAAGAAAACAGAGGTGTTTTTTGCAAAGTGCCTACCTGTAGATTTTGCCCTCTAGCTCAGCCGGCACCTAGGGAAACCTACCAAACATGCATTTTTGAAAACTAGAGACCTAGGGGAATCTAAGATGGGGTGACTTGTGGGGCTCTGACCAGGTTCTGTTACCCAGAATCCTTTGCAAACCTAAAACATTTTCTAAAAAAAACAAGTTTTCCACATATTTCCGTGACAGAAAGTTCTGGAATCTGAGAGGAGCCACAAATTTCCTTCCACCCAGCGTTCCCCCAAGTCTCCTGATAAAAATGACACCCCACTTGTGTGGGTAGGCCTAGCGCCCGTGACAGGAAATGCCCCAAAACACAAAGTGGACACATCACATTTTCTGAAAGAAAACAGAGGTGTTTTTTGCAAAGTGCCTACCTGTAGATTTTGGCCGCTAGCTCAGCCGGCACCCAGGGAAACCTACTAAACCTGTGCATTTTTGAAAACTAGAGATCTAGGGGAATCCAAGATGGGGTTACTTGTGGGGCTCTGACCAGGTTCTGTTACCCAGAATCCTTTGCAAACCTCAAAATCTGTCTAAAAAAACACATTTTCCTCAAATTTTGGTGACAGAAAGTTCTGGAATCAGAGAGGAGCCACAAATTTCCTTCCACCCAACATTCCCCCAAGCCTCCCGATAAAAATGACACCTCACTTGTGTGGGTAGGCCTAGCGCCCGTGACAGGAAATGCCCCAAAACACAACGTGGACACATCACATTTTTTTAAAGAAAACAGAGGTGTTTTTTGCAAAGTGCCTACCTGTAGATATTGGCCTCTAGCTCAGCCGGCACCTAGGGAAACCTACCAAACCTGTGCATTTTTTAAAACTAGATACCTAGGGGAATCCAAGATGGGGTGACTTGTGGGGCTCTGACCCGGTTCTGTTACCCAGAATCCTTTGCAAACCTCAAAATTTGGCTAAAAAAACACATTTTCCTTATATTTTGGTGTCAGAAAGTTCTGGAATCTGAGAGGAGCCACAAATTTTCTTACACCCAGCGTTCCCCCAGGTCTCCCGATAAGAATGATACCTCACTTGTGTGGGTAGGCCTAGCGCCCGTGATAGGAAATGCCCCAAAACACAACGTGGACACATCACATTTTTTGAAAGAAAGCAGAGGTGTTTTTTGCAAAGAGCCTACCTGTAGATTTTGGCCTCTAGCTCAGCCGGCACCTAGGGAAACCTACCAAACATGTGCATTTTTGAAAACTAAAGACCTAGGGGAATCTAAGATGGGGTGACTTGTGGGGCTCTGACCAGGTTCTGTTACCCAGAATCCTTTGCAAACCTCAAAATTTGGCTAAAAAAAACAAGTTTTCCTCACATTTCCGTGACAGAAAGTTCTGGAATCAGAGAGGAGCCACAAATTTCCTTCTACCCAACGTTCCCCCAGGTCTCCTGATAAAAATGATACCCCACTTGTGTGGGTAGGCCTAGCGCCCGTGACAGGAAATGCCCCAAAACACAAAGAGGACACATCACATTTTCTGAAAGAAAACAGAGGTGTTTTTTGCAAAGTGCCTACCTGTAGATTTTGCCCTCTAGCTCAGCCGGCACCTAGGGAAACCTACCAAACATGCATTTTTGAAAACTAGAGACCTAGGGGAATCCAAGATGGGGTTACTTGTGGGGCTCTGACCAGGTTCTGTTACCCAGAATCCTTTGCAAACCTCAAAAATTGGCTTAAAAAACACATTTTCCTCAAATTTTGGTGACAGAAAGTTCTGGAATCAGAGAGGAGCCACAAATTTCCTTCCACCCAGCGTTCCCCCAAGTCTCCCGATAAAAATGATACCTCACTTGTGTGGGTAGGCCTAGCGCCGGTGACAGGAAATGCCCCAAAACGCAACGTGGACACATCACATTTTTTTAAACAAAACAGAGGTGTTTTTTGCAAAGTGCCTACCTGTAGATATTGGCCTCTAGCTCAGCCGGCACCTAGGGAAACCTACCAAACCTGTGCATTTTTTAAAACTAGATACCTAGGGGAATCCAAGATGGGGTGACTTGTGGGGCTCTGACCAGGTTCTGTTACCCAGAATCCTTTGCAAACCTCAAAACCTGGCTACAAAAACACATTTTCCTTATATTTTGGTGTCAGAAAGTTCTGGAATCTGAGAGGAGCCACAAATGTTCTTACACCCAGTGTTCCCCCAGGTCTCCCGATAAAAATGATACCTCACTTGTGTGGGTAGGCCTAGCGCCCGTGATAGGAAATGCCCCAAAACACAACGTGGACACATCACATTTTTTGAAAGAAAACAGAGGTGTTTTTTGCAAAGAGCCTACCTGTAGATTTTGGCCTCTAGCTCAGCCGGCACCTAGGGAAACCTACCAAACATGTGCATTTTTGAAAACTAAAGACCTAGGGGAATCTAAGATGGGGTGACTTGTGGGGCTCTGACCAGGTTCTGTTACCCAGAATCCTTTGCAAACCTCAAAATTTGGCTAAAAAAAACAAGTTTTCCTCACATTTCCGTGACAGAAAGTTCTGGAATCAGAGAGGAGCCACAAATTTCCTTCTACCCAGCGTTCCCCCAGGCCTCCTGATAAAAATGATACCCCACTTGTGTGGGTAGGCCTAGCGCCCGTGACAGGAAATGCCCCACAACACAAAGAGGACACATCACATTTTCTGAAAGAAAACAGAGGTGTTTTTTGCAAAGTGCCTACCTGTAGATTTTGCCCTCTAGCTCAGCCGGCACCTAGGGAAACCTACCAAACATGCATTTTTGAAAACTAGAGACCTAGGGGAATCTAAGATGGGGTGACTTGTGGGGCTCTGACCAGGTTCTGTTACCCAGAATCCTTTGCAAACCTAAAAAAAATTCTAAAAAAAACAAGTTTTCCTCATATTTCCGTGACAGAAAGTTCTGAAATCTGAGATGAGCCACAAATTTCCTTCCACCCAGCGTTCCCCCAAGTCTCCCGATAACAATGATACCCCACTTGTGTGGATAGGCCTAGCGCCCGTGACAGGAAATGCCCCAAAACACAAAGTGGACACATCACATTTTCTGAAAGAAAACAGAGGTGTTTTTTGCAAAGTGCCTCCCTGTAGATTTTGGAAGCTAGCTCAGCCGGCACCTAGGGAAACCTACCAAACATGTGCCTTTTTGAAAACTAGAGACCTAGGGGAATCAAAGATGGGGCAACTTGTGGGGCTCTGACCAGGTTCTGTTACCCAGAATCCTTTGCAAACCTCAAAATCTGGCTAAAAAAACACATTTTCCTCAAATTTTGGTGACAGAAAGTTCTGGAATCAGAGAGGAGCCACAAATTTCCTTCCACCCAGCATTCCCCCAAGTCTCCCGATAAAAATGATACCTCACTTGTGTGGGTAGGCCTAGCGCCCGTGACAGGAAATGCCCCAAAACACAACGTGGACACATCACATTTTTTAAAAGAAAACAGAGGTGTTTTTTGCAAAGTGCCTACCTGTAGATTTTGGCCTCTAGCTCAGCCGGCACCTAGGGAAACCTACCAAACGTGCAAGTTTGAAAACTAGAGACCTAGGGAAATCCAAGATGGGGTTACTTGTGGGGCTCTGACCAGGTTCTGTTACCCAGAATCCTTTGCAAACCTAAAACATTTTTTTTTTAAAACAAGTTTTCCTCATATTTCCGTGACAGAAAGTTCTGGAATCTGAGAGGAGCCACAAATTTCCTTCCACCCAGCGTTCCCCCAAGTCTCCTGATAAAAATGATACCCCACTTGTGTGGGTAGGCCTAGCGCCCGTGACAGGAAATGCCCCAAAACACAAAGTGGACACATCACATTTTCTGAAAGAAAACAGAGGTGTTTTTTGCAAAGTGCCTACCTGTAGATTTTGGCCGCTAGCTCAGCCGGCACCTAGGGAAACCTACCAAACATGTGTATTTTTGAAAACTAGAGACCTAGGGGAATCAAAGATGGGGCGACTTGTGGGGCTCTGATCAGGTTCTGTTACCCAGAATCCTTTGCAAACCTCAAAATCTGGCTAAAAAAACACATTTTCCTCAAATTTTGGTTACAGAAAGTTCTGGAATCAGAGAGGAGCCACAAATTTCCTTCTACCCAGCGTTCCCCCAAGTCTCCCGATAAAAATGATAGCTCACTTGTGTGGGTAGGCCTAGCGCCCGTGACAGGAAATGCCCCAAAACGCAACGTGGAAACATCACATTTTTTTAAACAAAACAGAGGTGTTTTTTGCAAAGTGCCTACCTGTAGATTTTGGCCGCTAGCTCAGCCGGCACCTAGGGAAACCTACTAAACCTGTGCATTTTTGAAAACTAGAGATCTAGGGGAATCCAAGATGGGGTGACTTGTGGGGCTCTGACCAGGTTCTGTTACCCAGAATCCTTTGCAAACCTCAAAATCTGGCTAAAAAAACACATTTTCCTCAAATTTTGGTGACAGAAAGTTCTGGAATCAGAGAGGAGCCACAAATTTCCTTCCACCCAACATTCCCCCAAGTCTCCCGATAAAAATGATACCTCACTTGTGTGGGTAGGCCTAGCGCCCGTGACAGGAAATGCCCCAAAACACAACGTGGACACATCACATTTTTTAAAAGAAAACAGAGGTGTTTTTTGCAAAGTGCCTACCTGTAGATTTAGGCCTCTAGCTCAGCCGGCACCTAGGGAAACCTACCAAACCTGTGCATTTTTGAAAACTAGAGATCTAGGGGAATCCAAGATGGGGTGACTTGTGGGGCTCTGACCAGGTTCTGTTACCCAGAATCCTTTGCAAACCTCAAAATCTGGCTAAAAAAACACATTTTCCTCAAATTTTGGTGACAGAAAGTTCTGGAATCAGAGAGGAGCCACAAATTTCCTTCAACCCAGCGTTCCCCCAAGTCTCCCGATAAAAATGATACCTCACTTGTGTGGGTAGGCCTAGCGCCCGTGACAGGAAATGCCCCAAAACGCAACGTGGACACATCACATTTTTTTAAACAAAACAGAGGTGTTTTTTGCAAAGTGCCTACCTGTAGATATTGGCCTCTAGCTCAGCCGGCACCTAGGGAAACCTACCAAACCTGTGCATTTTTTAAAACTAGATACCTAGGGGAATCCAAGATGGGGTGACTTGTGGGGCTCTGACCAGGTTCTGTTACCCAGAATCCTTTGCAAACCTCAAAATTTGGCTACAAAAACAAATTTTCCTTATATTTTGATGTCAGAAAGTTCTGGAATCTGAGAGGAGCCACAAATTTTCTTACACCCAGCGTTCCCCCAGGTCTCCCGATAAAAATGATACCTCACTTGTGTGGGTAGGCCTAGCGCCCGTGATAGGAAATGCCCCAAAACACAACGTGGACACATCACATTTTTTTAAAGAAAACAGAGGTGTTTTTTGCAAAGAGCCTACCTGTAGATTTTGGCCTCTAGCACAGCCGGCACCTAGGGAAACCTACCAAACATGTGCATTTTTGAAAACTAAAGACCTAGGGGAATCTAAGATGGGGTGACTTATGGGGCTCTGACCAGGTTCTGTTACCCAGAATCATTTGCAAACCTCAAAAGTTGGCTAAAAAAAACAAGTTTTCCTCACATTTCCGTGACAGAAAGTTCTGGAATAAGAGAGGAGCCACAAATTTCCTTCTACCCAGCGTTCCCCCAGGTCTCCTGATAAAAATGATACCCCACTTGTGTGGGTAGGCCTAGCGCCCGTGACAGGAAATGCCCCAAAACACAAAGAGGACACATCACATTTTCTGAAAGAAAACAGAGGTGTTTTTTGCAAAGTGCCTACCTGTAGATTTTGCCCTCTAGCTCAGCCGGCACCTAGGGAAACCTACCAAACATGTGCATTTTTGAAAACTAAAGACCTAGGGGAATCTAAGATGGGGTGACTTGTGGGGCTCTGACCAGGTTCTGTTACCCAGAATCCTTTGCAAACCTAAAACATTTTCTAAAAAAAACAAGTTTTCCTCATATTTCCGTGACAGAAAGTTCTGGAATCTGAGAGGAGCCACAAATTTCCTTCCACCCAGCGTTCCCCCAAGTCTCCTGATAAAAATGATACCACACTTGTGTGGGTAGGCCTAGCGCCCGTGACAGGAAATGCCCCAAAACACAAAGTGGACACATCACATTTTCTGAAAGAAAACAGAGGTGTTTTTTGCAAAGTGCCTACCTGTAGATTTTGGCCGCTAGCTCAGCCGGCACCTAGGGAAACCTACCAAACATGAGTATTTTTGAAAACTAGAGACCTAGGGGAATCAAAGATGGGGTGACTTGTGGGGCTCAGATCAGGTTCTGTTACCCAGAATCCTTTGCAAACCTCAAAATCTGGCTAAAAAAACACATTTTCCTCAAATTTTGGTGACAGAAAGTTCTGGAATCAGAGAGGAGCCACAAATTTCCTTCTACCCAGCGTTCCCCCAAGTCTCCCGATAAAAATGATACCTCACTTGTGTGGGTAGGCCTAGCGCCCGTGACAGGAAATGCCCCAAAACGCAACGTGGACACATCACATTTTTTTAAACAAAACAGGTATTTTTTGCAAAGTGCCTACCTGTAGATTTTGGCCGCTAGCTCAGCCGGCACCCAGGGAAACCTACTAAACCTGTGCATTTTTTAAAACTAGAGATCTAGGGGAATCCAAGATGGGGTGACTTGTGGGGCTCTGACCAGGTTCTGTTACCCAGAATCCTTTGCAAACCTCAAAATCTGTCTAAAAAAACACATTTTCCTCAAATTTTGGTGACAGAAAGTTCTGGAATCAGAGAGGAGCCACAAATTTCCTTCCACCCAACATTCCCCCAAGCCTCCCGATAAAAATGATACCTCACTTGTGTGGGTAGGCCTAGCGCCCGTGACAGGAAATGCCCCAAAACACAACGTGGACACATCACATTTTTTTAAAGAAAACAGAGGTGTTTTTTGCAAAGTGCCTACCTGTAGATTTTGGCCTCTAGCTCAGCCGGCACCTAGGGAAACCTACCAAACGTGCAAGTTTGAAAACTAGAGACCTAGGGAAATCCAAGATGGGGTTACTTGTGGGGCTCTGACCAGGTTCTGTTACCCAGAATCCTTTGCAAACCTAAAACATTTTTTTTTTAAAACAAGTTTTCCTCATATTTCCGTGACAGAAAGTTCTGGAATCTGAGAGGAGCCACAAATTTCCTTCCACCCAGCGTTCCCCCAAGTCTCCTGATAAAAATGATACCCCACTTGTGTGGGTAGGCCTAGCGCCCGTGACAGGAAATGCCCCAAAACACAAAGTGGACACATCACATTTTCTGAAAGAAAACAGAGGTGTTTTTTGCAAAGTGCCTACCTGTAGATTTTGGCCGCTAGCTCAGCCGGCACCTAGGGAAACCTACCAAACATGTGTATTTTTGAAAACTAGAGACCTAGGGGAATCAAAGATGGGGCGACTTGTGGGGCTCTGATCAGGTTCTGTTACCCAGAATCCTTTGCAAACCTCAAAATCTGGCTAAAAAAACACATTTTCCTCAAATTTTGGTTACAGAAAGTTCTGGAATCAGAGAGGAGCCACAAATTTCCTTCTACCCAGCGTTCCCCCAAGTCTCCCGATAAAAATGATAGCTCAGTTGTGTGGGTTAGGCCTAGCGCCCGTGACAGGAAATGCCCCAAAACGCAACGTGGAAACATCACATTTTTTTAAACAAAACAGAGGTGTTTTTTGCAAAGTGCCTACCTGTAGATTTTGGCCGCTAGCTCAGCCGGCACCTAGGGAAACCTACTAAACCTGTGCATTTTTGAAAACTAGAGATCTAGGGGAATCCAAGATGGGGTGACTTGTGGGGCTCTGACCAGGTTCTGTTACCCAGAATCCTTTGCAAACCTCAAAATCTGGCTAAAAAAACACATTTTCCTCAAATGTTGGTGACAGAAAGTTCTGGAATCAGAGAGGAGCCACAAATTTCCTTCCACCCAACATTCCCCCAAGTCTCCCGATAAAAATGATACCTCACTTGTGTGGGTAGGCCTAGCGCCCGTGACAGGAAATGCCCCAAAACACAACGTGGACACATCACATTTTTTTTTTAAAGAAAACAGAGGTGTTTTTTGCAAAGTGCCTACCTGTAGATTTTGGCCTCTAGCTCAGCCGGCACCTAGGGAAACCTACCAAACGTGCAAGTTTGAAAACTAGAGACCTAGGGAAATCCAAGATGGGGTTACTTGTGGGGCTCTGACCAGGTTTTGTTACCCAGAATCCTTTGCAAACCTCAAAATTTGGCTAAAAAAACAAATTTTCCTTACATTTCGGTGACAGAAAGTTCTGGAATCTGAGAGGAGCCACAAATTTCCTTCCACCCAGCGTTCCCCCAAGTCTCCCGATAAAAATGCTACCTAACTTGTGTGGGTAGGCCTAGCGCCCGGGACAGGAAATGCCCTAAAACACAATGTGGACACATCACATTTTTTTAAAGAAAACAGAGGTGTTTTTTGCAAAGAGCCTACCTGTAGATTTTGGCCTCTAGCTCAGCCGGCACCTAGGGAAACCTACCAAACATGTGCATTTTTGAAAACTAAAGACCTAGGGGAATCTAAGATGGGGTGACTTGTGGAGCTCTGACCAGGTTCTGTTACCCAGAATCCTTTGAAAACCTCAAAATTTGGCTAAAAAAAACAAGTTTTCCTCACATTTCCGTGACAGAAAGTTCTGGAATCTGAGAGGAGCCACAAATTACCTTCCACCCAGCGTTCCCCCAGGTCTCCTGATAAAAATGATACCCCACTTGTGTGGGTGGGCCTAGCGCACGGGACAGGAAATGCCCTAAAACACAACGTGGACACATCACATTTTTTTAAAGAAAACAGAGGTGTTTTTTGCAAAGTGCCTACCTGTAGATTTTGCCCTCTAGCTCAGCCGGCACCTAGGGAAACCTACCAAACATGCATTTTTGAAAACTAGAGACCTAGGGGAATCCAAGATGGGGTTACTTGTGGTGCTCTGAACAGGTTCTGTTACCCAGAATCCTTTGCAAACCTCAAAAATTGGCTAAAAAAACAAATTTTCCTTACATTTCGGTGACAGAAAGTTCTGGAATCTGAGAGGAGCCACAAATTTCCTTCCACCCAGTGTTCCCCCAAGTCTCCCGATAAAAATGATACCTCACTTGTGTGGGTAGGCCTAGCGCCCGTGACAGGAAATGCCCCAAAACACAACTTGGACACATCACATTTTTTTAAAGAAAACAGAGGTATTTTTTGCAAAGAGCCTACCTGTAGATTTTGGCCTCTAGCTCAGCCGGCACCTAGGGAAACCTACCAAACATGTGCATTTTTGGAAACTAAAGACCTAGGGGAATCTAAGATGGGGTGACTTGTGGGGCTCTGACCAGGTTCTGTTACCCAGAATCCTTTGCAAACCTCAAAATTTGGCTAAAAAAAACAAGTTTTCCTCACATTTCCGTGACAGAAAGTTCTGGAATCTGAGAGGAGCCACAAATTTCCTTCCACCCAGCGTTCCCCCAGGTCTCCTGATAAAAATGATACCCCACTTGTGTGGGTAGGCCTACCGCCCGTGACAGGAAATGCCCCAAAACACAAAGAGGACACATCACATTTTCTGAAAGAAAACAGAGGTGTTTTTTACAAAGTGCCTACCTGTAGATTTTGGCCGCTAGCTCAGCACCTAGGGAAACCTACCAAACATGTGCATTTTTGAAAACTGGAGACCTAGGGGAATCAAAGATGGGGCGACTTCTGGGGCTCGGACCAGGTTCTGTTACCCAGAATCCTTTGCAAACCTCAAAATCTGGCTAAAAAAAACATTATACTCAAATTTTGGTGACAGAAAGTTCTGGAATCAGAGAGGAGCCAGAAATTTCCTTCCACCCAGCGATCCCCCAAGTCTCCCGATAAAAATAATACCTCACTTGTGTGGGTAGGCCTAGCGCCCGTGACAGGAAATGCCCCAAAACACAACTTGGACACATCACATTTTTTTAAAGAAAACAGAGGTATTTTTTGCAAAGAGCCTACCTGTAGATTTTGGCCTCTAGCTCAGCCGGCACCTAGGGAAACCTACCAAACATGTGCATTTTTGAAAACTTAAGACCTAGGGGAAACTAAGATGGGGTGACTTGTGGGGCTCTGACCAGGTTCTGTTACCCAGAATCCTTTGCAAACCTCAAAATTTGGCTAAAAAAAACAAGTTTTCCTCACATTTCCGTGACAGAAAGTTCTGGAATCTGAGAGGAGCCACAAATTTCCTTCCACCCAGCGTTCCCCCAGGTCTCCTGATAAAAATGATACCCCACTTGTGTGGGTACGCCTAGCGCCCGTGACAGTAAATGCCCCAAAACACAAAGTGGACACATCACATTTTCTGAAAGAAAACAGAGGTGTTTTTTGCAAAGTGCCTACCTGTAGATTTTGGCCTCTAGCTCAGCCGGCACCTAGGGAAACCTACCAAACATGTGCATTTTTGAAAACTAAAGACCTAGGGGAATCTAAGATGGGGTGACTTGTGGGGCTCTGACCAGGTTCTGTTACCCAGAATCCTTTGCAAACCTAAAACATTTTCTAAAAAAAACAAGTTTTCCTCATATTTCCGTGACAGAAAGTTCTGGAATCTGAGAGGAGCCACAAATTTCCTTCCACCCAGCGTTCCCCCAAGTCTCCTGATAAAAATGATACCCCACTTGTGTGGGTAGGCCTAGCGCCCGTGACAGGAAATGCCCCAAAACACAAAGTGGACACATCACATTTTCTGAAAGAAAACAGAGGTGTTTTTTGCAAAGTGCCTACCTGTAGATTTTGGCCGCTAGCTCAGCCGGCACCCAGGGAAACCTACTAAACCTGTGCATTTTTGAAAACTAGAGATCTAGGGGAATCCAAGATGGGGTTACTTGTGGGGCTCTGACCAGGTTCTGTTACCCAGAATCCTTTGCAAACCTCAAAATCTGTCTAAAAAAACACATTTTCCTCAAATTTTGGTGACAGAAAGTTCTGGAATCAGAGAGGAGCCACAAATTTCCTTCCACCCAACATTCCCCCAAGCCTCCCGATAAAAATGACACCTCACTTGTGTGGGTAGGCCTAGCGCCCGTGACAGGAAATGCCCCAAAACACAACGTGGACACATCACATTTTTTTAAAGAAAACAGAGGTGTTTTTTGCAAAGTGCCTACCTGTAGGTTTTGGCCTCTAGCTCAGCCGGCACCTAGGGAAACCTACCAAACGTGCAAGTTTGAAAACTAGAGTCCTAGGGAAATCCAAGATGGGGTTACTTGTGGGGCTCTGACCAGGTTCTGTTACCCAGAATCCTTTGCAAACCTAAAACATTTTTTAAAAAAAACAAGTTTTCCTCATATTTCCGTGACAGAAAGTTCTGAAATCTGAGATGAGCCACAAATTTCCTTCCACCCAGCGTTCCCCCAAGTCTCCTGATAAAAATGATACCCCACTTGTGTGGGTAGGCCTAGCGCCCGTGACAGGAAATGCCCCAAAACACAAAGTGGACACATCACATTTTCTGAAAGAAAACAGAGGTGTTTTTTGCAAAGTGCCTACCTGTAGATTTTGGCCGCTAGCTCAGCCGGCACCTAGGGAAACCTACCAAACATGTGTATTTATGAAAACTAGAGACCTAGGGGAATCAAAGATGGGGCGACTTGTGGGGCTCTGATCAGGTTCTGTTACCCAGAATCCTTTGCAAACCTCAAAATCTGTCTAAAAAAACACATTTTCCTCAAATTTTGGTGACAGAAAGTTCTGGAATCAGAGAGGAGCCACACATTTCCTTCTACCCAGCGTTCCCCCAAGTCTCCCGATAAAAATGATACCTCACTTGTGTGGGTAGGCCTAGCGCCCGTGACAGGAAATGCCCCAAAACGCAACGTGGACACATCACATTTTTTTAAACAAAACAGAGGTGTTTTTTGCAAAGTGCCTACCTGTAGATTTTGGCCGCTAGCTCAGCCGGCACCTAGGGAAACCTACTAAACCTGTGCATTTTTGAAAACTAGAGATCTAGGGGAATCCAAGATGGGGTGACTTGTGGGGCTCTGACCAGGTTCTGTTACCCAGAATCCTTTGCAAACCTCAAAATCTGGCTAAAAAAACACATTTTCCTCAAATTTTGGTGACAGAAAGTTCTGGAATCAGAGAGGAGCCACAAATTTCCTTCCACCCAACATTCCCCCAAGTCTCCCGATAACAATGATACCTCACTTGTGTGGGTAGGCCTAGCGCCCGTGACAGGAAATGCCCCAAAACACAACGTGGACACATCACATTTTTTTAAAGAAAACAGAGGTGTTTTTTGCAAAGTGCCTACCAGTAGATTTTGGCCTCTAGCTCAGCCGGCACCTAGGGAAACCTACCAAACGTGCAAGTTTGAAAACTAGAGACCTAGGGAAATCCAAGATGGGGTTACTTGTGGGGCTCTGACCAGGTTCTGTTACCCAGAATCCTTTGCAAACCTCAAAATTTGGCTAAAAAAACAAATTTTCCTTACATTTCGGTGACAGAAAGTTCTGGAATCTGAGAGGAACCACAAATTTCCTTCCACCCAGTGTTCCCCCAAGTCTCCCGATAAAAATGATACCTCACTTGTGTGGGTAGGCCTAGCGCCCGTGACAGGAAATGCCCCAAAACACAACTTGGACACATCACATTTTTTAAAAGAAAACAGAGGTATTTTTTGCAAAGAGCCTACCTGTAGATTTTGGCCTCTAGCTCAGCCGGCACCTAGGGAAACCTACCAAACATGTGCATTTTTGAAAACTAAAGACCTAGGGGAATCTAAGATGGGGTGACTTGTGGGGCTCTGACCAGGTTCTGTTACCCAGAATCCTTTGCAAACCTCAAAATTTGGCTAAAAAAAACAAGTTTTCCTTACATTTCCGTGACAGAAAGTTCTGGAATCAGAGAGGAGCCACAAATTTCCTTCCACCCAGCGTTCCCCCAGGTCTCCTGATAAAAATGATACCCCACTTGTGTGGGTAGGCCTACCGCCCGTGACAGGAAATGCCCCAAAACACAAAGAGGACACATCACATTTTCTGAAAGAAAACAGAGGTGTTTTTTACAAAGTGCCTACCTGTAGATTTTGGCCGCTAGCTCAGCCGGCACCTAGGGAAACCTACCAAACATGTGCATTTTTGAAAACTGGAGACCTAGGGGAATCAAAGATGGGGCGACTTGTGGGGCTCGGACCAGGTTCTGTTACCCAGATTCCTTGGAAAACCTCAAAATCTGGCTAAAAAAAACATTTTACTCAAATTTTGGTGACAGAAAGTTCTGGAATCAGAGAGGACCCAGAAATTTCCTTCCACCCAGCGATCCCCCAAGTCTCCCGATAAAAATGATAACTCGCTTGTGTGGGTAGGCCTAGCGCCCGTGACAGGAAATGCCCTAAAATACAACGTGGACACATCACATTTTTTTAAAGAAAACAGAGGTGTTTTTTGCAAAGTGCCTACCTGTAGATTTTGCCCTCTAGCTCAGCCGGCACCTAGGGAAACCTACCAAACATGCATTTTTGAAAACTAGAGACCTAGGGGAATCCAAGATGGGGTTACTTGTGGGGCTCTGACCAGGTTCTGTTACCCAGAATCCTTTGCAAACCTCAAAAATTGGCTAAAAAAACAAATTTTCCTTACAATTCGGTGACAGAAAGTTCTGGAATCTGAGAGGAGCCACAAATTTCCTTCCACCCAGTGTTTCCCCAAGTCTCCCGATAAAAATGATACCTCACTTGTGTGGGTAGGCCTAGCGCCCGTGACAGGAAATGCCCCAAAACACAACTTGGACACATCACATTTTTTTTAAAGAAAACAGAGGTATTTTTTGCAAAGAGCCTACCTGTAGATTTTGGCCTCTAGCTCAACCGGCACCTAGGGAAACCTACCAAACATGTGCATTTTTGAAAACTAAAGACCTAGGGGAATCTAAGATGGGGTGACTTGTGGGGCTCGGACCAGGTTCTGTTACCCAGAATCCTTTGCAAACCTCAAAATTTGGCTAAAAAAAACAAGTTTTCCTCACATTTCCGTGACAGAAAGTTCTGGAATCTGAGAGGAGCCACAAATTTCCTTCCACCCAGCGTTCCCCCAGGTCTCCTGATAAAAATGATACCCCACTTGTGTGGGTAGGCCTAGCGCCCGTGACAGGAAATGCCCCAAAACACAACTTGGACACATCACATTTTTTAAAAGAAAACAGAGGTATTTTTTGCAAAGAGCCTACCTGTAGATTTTGGCCTCTAGCTCAGCCGGCACCTAGGGAAACCTACCAAACATGTGCATTTTTGAAAACTAAAGATCTAGGGGAATCTAAGATGGGGTGACTTGTGGGGCTCTGACCAGGTTCTGTTACCCAGAATCCTTTGCAAACCTCAAAATTTGGCTAAAAAAAACAAGTTTTCCTCACATTTCCGTGACAGAAAGTTCTGGAATCAGAGAGGAGCCACAAATTTCCTTCCACCCAGCGTTCCCCCAGGTCTCCTGATAAAAATGATACCCCACTTGTGTGGGTAGGCCTACCGCCCGTGACAGAAAATGCCCCAAAACACAAAGTGGACACATCACATTTTCTGAAAGAAAACAGAGGTGTTTTTTGCAAAGTGCCTACCTGTAGATTTTGTCCGCTAGCTCAGCCGGCACCTAGGGAAACCTACCAAACATGTGCATTTTTGAAAACTAAAGACCTAGGGGAATCTAAGATGGGGTGACTTGTGGGGCTCTGACCAGGTTCTGTTACCCAGAATCCTTTGCAAACCTCAAAATTTGGCTAAGAAAAACAAGTTTTCCTCACATTTCCGTGACAGAAAGTTCTGGAATCTGAGAGGAGCCACAAATTTCCTTCCACCCAGCGTTCCCCCAGGTCTCCTGATAAAAATGATACCCCACTTGTGTGGGTGGGCCTAGCGCCCGGGACAGGAAATGCCCTAAAACACAACGTGGACCTATCACATTTTTTTAAAGAAAACAGAGGTGTTTTTTGCAAAGTGCCTACCTGTAGAGTTTGCCCTCTAGCTCAACCGGTACCTAGGGAAACCTACCAAACATGCATTTTTGAAAACTAGAGACCTAGGGGAATCCAAGATGGGGTTACTTGTGGGGCTCTGACCAGGTTCTGTTACCCAGAATCCTTTGCAAACCTCAAAAATTGGCTAAAAAAACATATTTTCCTTACATTTCGGTGACAGAAAGTTCTGGAATCTGAGAGGAGCCACAAATTTCCTTCTACCCAGCGTTCCCCCAGGTCTCCTGATAAAAATGATACCCCACTTGTGTGGGTAGGCCTACCGCCCGTGACAGGAAATGCCCCAAAACACAAAGAGGACACATCACATTTTCTGAAAGAAAACAGAGGTGTTTTTTACAAAGTGCCTACCTGTAGATTTTGGCCGCTAGCTCAGCCGGCACCTAGGGAAACCTACCAAACATGTGCATTTTTTAAAACTGGAGACCTAGGGGAATCAAAGATGGGGCGACTTGTGGGGCTCGGACCAGGTTCTGTTACCCAGAATCCTTTGCAAACCTCAAAATCTGGCTAAAAAAAACATTTTTCGTCAAATTTTGGTGACAGAAAGTTCTGGAATCAGAGAGGAGCCAGAAATTTCCTTCCACCCAGCGATCCCCCAAGTCTTCCGTTAAAATTATACCTCACTTGTGTGGGTAGGCCTAGCGCCCGTGACAGGAAATGCCCCAAAACACAACATGGACACATCACATTTTTTTAAAGAAAACAGAGGTGTTTTTTGCAAAGAGCCTACCTGTAGATTTTGGCCTCTAGCTCAGCCGGCACCTAGGGAAACCTACCAAACATGTGTATTGTTGAAAACTGGAGACCTAGGGGAATCAAAGATGGGGCGACTTGTGGGGCTCTGACCAGGTTCTGTTACCCAGAATCCTTTGCAAACCTCAAAATCTGGCTAATAAAAAAATATTTTCCTCAAATTTTGGTGACAGAAAGTTCTGGAATCAGAGAGGAGCCACAAATTTCCTTCTACCCAGCGTTCCCCCAAGTCTCCCGATAAAAATGATACCTCACTTGTGTGGGTAGGCCTAGCGCCCGTGACAGGAAATGCCCCAAAACACAAAGTGGACACATCACATTTTCTGAAAGAAAACAGAGGTGTTTTTTGCAAAGTGCCTACCTGTAGATTTTGGCCGCTAGCTCAGCCGGCACCTAGGGAAACCTACCAAACATGTGTATTTTTGAAAACTGGAGACCTAGGGGAATCAAAGATGGGGCGACTTGTGGGGCTCGGACCAGGTTCTGTTACCCAGAATCCTTTGCAAACCTCAAAATCTGGCTAAAAAAAACATTTTTCGTCAAATTTTGGTGACAGAAAGTTCTGGAATCAGAGAGGAGCCAGAAATTTCCTTCCACCCAGCGATCCCCCAAGTCTTCCGATAAAAATTATACCTCACTTGTGTGGGTAGGCCTAGCGCCCGTGACAGGAAATGCCCCAAAACACAACATGGACACATCACATTTTTTTAAAGAAAACAGAGGTGTTTTTTGCAAAGAGCCTACCTGTAGATTTTGGCCTCTAGCTCAGCCGGCACCTAGGGAAACCTACCAAACATGTGTATTGTTGACAACTGGAGACCTAGGGGAATCAAAGATGGGGCGACTTGTGGGGCTCTGACCAAGTTCTGTTACCCAGAATCCTTTGCAAACCTCAAAATCTGGCTAATAAAAAAACATTTTCCTCAAATTTTGGTGACAGAAAGTTCTGGAATCAGAGAGGAGCCACAAATTTCCTTCTACCCAGCGTTCCCCCAAGTCTCCCGATAAAAATGATACCTCACTTATGTGGGTAGGCCTAGCGCCCGTGACAGGAAATGCCCCAAAACGCAACGTGGACACATCACATTTTATTAAACAAAACAGAGGTGTTTTTTGCTAAGTGCCTACCTGTAGATTTTGGCCTCTAGCTCAGCCGGCACCTAGGGAAACCTACCAAACATGTGCATTTTTTAAAACTAGATACCTAGGGGAATCCAAGATGGGGTGACTTGTGGGGCTCTGACCAGGTTCTGTTACCCAGAATCCTTTGCAAACCTCAAAATTTGGCTAACAAAACACATTTTCCTTACATTTCCGTGACAGAAAGTTCTGGAATCTGAGAGGAGCCACAAATTTCCTTCCACCCAGCGTTCCCCCAAGTCTCCTGATAAAAATGATACCCCACTTGTGTGGGTAGGCCTAGCGCCCCTGACAGGAAATGCCCCAAAACACAAAGGGGGTGATTCTGATTCTGGCGGGCGGCGGAGGCCGCCCGCCAGAATTCCGCCCCCATTATACCGCCCCGCGGTCAGAAGACCGCGGAGGGTATTATGAGTTTTTCCCTGGGCTGGCGGGCGGTCTCCAAAAGACCGCCCGCCAGCCCAGGGAAAAACTCCCTTCCCACGAGGATGCCGACTCGTAATCGAGCCGGCGGAGTGGGAAGGTGCGACGGGTGCAGTGGCACCCGTCGCGTATTTCAGTGTCTGCTACGCAGACACTGAAATACTTTGCGGGGCCCTCTTACGGGGGCCCCTGCTGTGCCCATGCCATTGGCATGGGCACGGCAGGGGCCCCCAGGGGCCCCGCGACCCCCCCTACCGCCATCCTGTTCATGGCGGCTTTCCCGCCATGAACAGGATGGCGGTAGGGGGGGTCAGAATCCCCTCGGCGGCGTAGCGAGCTGCGCCGCCTTGGAGGATTCTTAGGGGAAGCGGAAAACCGGCGGGAGACCGCCGGTTTTCCTGCACTGACCGCGGCCAAAGCGCCGCGGTCAGAATGCCCTGCGGGGCACCGCCGGCCTGTCGGCGGTGCTCCCGCCGACCCTGGCCCCGGCGGTCTAAGACCGCCGGGGTCAGAATCACCCCCAAAGTGGACACATCACATTTTCTGAAAGAAAACAGAGGTGTTTTTTGCAAAGTGCCTACCTGTAGATTTTGGCCGCTAGCTCAGCCGGCACCTAGGGAAACCTACCAAACATGTGCATTTTTGAAAACTAAAGACCTAGGGGAATCTAAGATGGGGTGACTTGTGAGGCTCTGACCAGGTTCTGTTACCCAGAATCCTTTGCAAACCTCAAAATTTGGCTAAAAAAAACAAGTTTTCCTCACATTTCCGTGACAGAAAGTTCTGGAATCAGAGAGGAGGCACAAATTTCCTTCTCCCCAGCGTTCCCCCAGGTCTCCTGATAAAAATGATACCCCACTTGTGTGGGTAGGCCTACCGCCCGTGACAGGAAATGCCCCAAAACACAAAGAGGACACATCACATTTTCTGAAAGAAAACAGAGGTGTTTTTTACAAAGTGCCTACCTGTAGATTTTGGCCGCTAGCTCAGCCGGCACCTAGGGAAACCTACCAAACATGTGCATTTTTTAAAACTGGAGACCTAGGGGAATCAAAGATGGGGCGACTTGTGGGGCTCGGACCAGGTTCTGTTACCCAGAATCCTTTGCAAACCTCAAAATCTGGCTAAAAAAAACATTTTACTCAAATTTTGGTGACAGAAAGTTCTGGAATCAGAGAGGAGCCAGAAATTTCCTTCCACCCAGCGATCCCCCAAGTCTTCCGATAAAAATGATACCTCACTTGTGTGGGTAGGCCTAGCGCCCGTGACAGGAAATGTCCCAAAACACAACATGGACACATCACATTTTTTTAAAGAAAACAGAGGTGTTTTTTGCAAAGAGCCTACCTGTAGATTTTGGCCTCTAGCTCAGCCGGCACCTAGGGAAACCTACCAAACATGTGTATTGTTGAAAACTGGAGACCTAGGGGAATCAAAGATGGGGCGACTTGTGGGGCTCTGACCAGGTTCTCTTACCCAGAATCCTATGCAAACCTCAAAATCTGGCTAATAAAAAAACATTTTCCTCAAATTTTGGTGACAGAAAGTTCTGGAATCAGAGAGGAGCCACAAATTTCCTTCTACCCAGCGTTCCCCCAAGTCTCCCGATAAAAATGATACCTCACTTGTGTGGGTAGGCCTACCGCCCGTGACAGGAAATGCCCCAAAACGCAACGTGGACACATCACATTTTTTTAAACCAAACAGAGGTGTTTTTTGCAAAGTGCCTACCTGTAGATTTTGGCCTCTAGCTCAGCCGGCACCTAGGGAAACCTACCAAACATGTGCATTTTTTAAAACTAGATACCTAGGGGAATCCAAGATGGGGTGACTTGTGGGGCTCTGACCAGGTTCTGTTACCCAGAATCCTTTGCAAACCTCAAAATTTGGCTAAAAAAACACATTTTCCTTACATTTCCGTGACAGAATGTTCTGGAATCTGAGAGGAGCCACAAATTTCCTTCCACCCAGCGTTCCCCCAAGTCTCCTGATAAAAATGATACCCCACTTGTGTGGGTAGGCCTAGCGCCCGTGACAGGAAATGCCCCAAAACACAAAGTGGACACATCATATTTTCTGAAAGAAAACAGAGGTGTTTTTGCAAAGTGCCTACCTGTAGATTTTGGCCGCTAGCTCAGCCGGCACCTAGGGAAACCTACCAAACATGTGCATTTTTGAAAACTAGAGACCTAGGGGAATCTAAGATGGGGTGACTTGTGGGGCTCTGACCGGGTTCTGTTACCCAGAATCCTTTGCAAACCTAAAAAAAATTCTAAAAAAAACAAGTTTTCCTCATATTTCCGTGACAGAAAGTTCTGGAATCTGAGAGGATCCACAAATTTCCTTCCACCCAGTGTTCCCCCAAGTCTCCTGATAAAAATGATACCCCACTTGTGTGGGTAGGCCTAGCGCCCGTGACAGGAAATGCCCCAAAACACAAAGTGGACACATCACATTTTCTGAAAGAAAACAGAGGTGTTTTTTGCAAAGTGCCTACTTGTAGATTTTGGCCGCTAGCTCAGCCGGCACCTAGGAAAACCTACCAAACATGTGCATTTTTGAAAACTAGAGACCTAGGGGAATCAAAGATGGGGCAACTTGTGGGGCTCTGACCAGGTTCTGTTACCCAGAATCCTTTGCAAACCTCAAAATCTGGCTAAAAAAGCAAATTTTCCTCAAATTTTGGTGACAGAAAGTTCTGGAATCAGAGAGGAGCCACAAATTTCCTTCCACCCAGCGTTCCCCCAAGTCTCCCGATAAAAATGATACCTCACTCATGTGGGTAGGCCTAGCGCCCGCGACAGGAAATGCCCCAAAACGCAATGTGGACACATCACATTTTTTTAAACAAAACAGAGGTGTTTTTTGCAAAGTGCCTACCTGTAGATTTTGCCCTCTAGCTCAGCCGGCACCTAGGGAAACCTACCAAACATGTGCATTTTTGAAAACTAAGGACCTAGGGGAATTTAAGATGGGGTGACTTGTGGGGCTCTGACCACGTTCTATTACCCAGAATCCTTTGCAAATCTCAAAATTTGGCTAAAAAAAACAAGTTTTCCTCACATTTCCGTGACAGAAAGTTCTGGAATCTGAGAGGAGCCACAAATTTCCTTCCACCCAGCGTTTCCTCAAGTCTCCTGATAAAAATGATACCCCACTTGTGTGGGTAGGCCTAGCGCCCGTGACAGGAAATGCCCCAAAACACAAAGTGGAGACATCACATTTTCTGAAAGAAAACAGAGGTGTTTTTTGCAAAGTGCCTACCTGTAGATTTTGGCCGCTAGCTCAGCCGGCACCTAGGGAAACCTACCAAACCTGTGCATTTTTTAAAACTAGAGATCTAGGGGAATCCAAGATGGGGTGACTTGTGGGGCTCTGACCAGGTTCTGTTACCCATAATCCTTTGCAAACCTCAAAATCTGGCTAAAAAAACACATTTTCCTCAAATTTTGGTGACAGAAAGTTCTGGAATCAGAGAGGAGCCACAAATTTCCTTCCACCCAGCATTCCCCCAAGTCTCCCGATAAAAATGATACCTCACTTGTGTGGGTAGGCCTAGCGCCCGTGACAGGAAATGCCCCAAAACACAACGTGGACACATCACATTTTTTTAAAGAAAACAGAGGTGTTTTTTTGCAAAGTGCCTACCTGTAGATTTTGGCCTTTAGCTCAGCCGGCACCTAGGGAAACCTACCAAACGTGCATTTTTTAAAACTAGAGACCTAGGGGAATCCAAAATGGGGTTACTTGTGGGGCTCTGACCAGGTTCTGTTACCCAGAATCCTTTGCAAACCTCAAAATTTGGCTAAAAAAACAAATTTTCCTTACGTTTCGGTGACAGAAAGTTCTGGAATCTGAGAGGAGCCACAAATTTCCTTCCACCCAGCATTCCCCCAAGTCTCCCGATAAAAATGATACCTCACTTGTGTGGGTAGGCCTAGCGCCCGTGACAGGAAATGCCCCAAAACACAACTTGGACACATCACATTTTTTTAAAGAAAACAGAGGTGTTTTTTGCAAACAGCCTACCTTGCAGAAATGCCCTAAAATAAATGTACCCCCCCCCACCCCCCCCGGGAGCGACCCTTGCCTACGGGGTCGCTCCCCCTGCGTGACATTGGCGGCAAAAAAAAATCCCTGGTGCCTAGTGGTTTCTGCCCCCTTGGGGGCAGATTGACCAAAAATCGGCCAATCTGCCCCCAAAGGAGGCAGAAATGGTCTAAATACAATTTGCCTTCCAGGGGAGCGACCCTTGCCTAATGGGTCGCTCCCCATCTCTAAAAAATCAAACAAACAAAAAAGAAACACAAAAAAAAATTTGACCTGGCGCCTAGAGCTTTCTGCCCCCCCCCGGGGGCAGATCGGCTTAATAACAATTAATTAGGCAGAAGTGGCCTAATATAAATTTGCCCCCCCACCCTATCACCCCCCCCCCGGGAGCAACCCTTGCCTACGGGGTCACTCCCCCTGGGTGACATTGGCGCCCAAAAAAAATCCCTGGTGCCTAGTGGTTTCTGCCCCCCTTGGGGGCAGATTGGCGTAGCACAAATGGCCTAAATACACTTATCCCCTCCAGTGCAGCGACCCTTGTCCAAGGGGTCGCTCCCCATCTGTAAAACAAAAAAAAACAAAAAATCCCTGGTGCCTATTGGTTTCTGCCCCCCTTGGGGGCAGATCAGCCTAATCAAAATAGGCTGATCTACCCCCCAGGGGGGCAGAAATGGCCTAAAATAGTTTCCCCCCCCCCCCAGGGGAGCGACCCTTGCCTAAGGGGTCGCTCCCCTTGCGTGAAATTCACGTAAAAAAAAAACTCCCTGGTGTCTAGTGGTTTCTGTCCCCTTGGAGGCAGATTGGCCTCATCAAAATAGGCCACTCTGCCCCCAAGGGGGGCAGAAATGGCCTAAATATAATTTGCCCCCAAGGGGAGCGACCCTTGCCTAAGGGGTCGCTCCCCACACCTAAAACAAAAAAGTAAACAAAAAACAAAAAAAATGATCCCTTGTGTCTAGAGGTTTCTGCCCCCCCTAATAATAGGCCAATCTGCCCCCAGGCGGGGGCAGAAAAGGCCTTCCCAAAAAATGCCCCGCCTGGGAGCAACCCTTGCCCAAGGGGTCGCTCCCTTATGTCCATTTAAAATAAAATAAAAAATCCCTGGTGTCTAGTGGGCGTTTCAAAAGCCGGATTGCAAGCAATCCGGCTTTTGAAACGCTTGGAGAGACTTCAAAGGAAAGGAAATACATTTCCTTCCCTTTGAAGCCTCTCCGGGCCTCCCCCACGTGATCGAAAGAGAAATGCAAAGCATTTCTCTTTCGATCGAGCTGGAAGCTGAGCTTCCAGAGCGATGGGGGAGGCTCTGTGATTGTCAGCGTGCGCTCGCATGCTGACGTCACAGGGGGGTGGGGGGGGTCGGGGTGGAAGGGGAAGGGGAAGGGCTTCCCCTTCCATCCCTGACTTGGGGGGGTGGGGGGAACTAGCGCTAGCGCTTTCTCTGGTCTCTATGACCAGGACGTAATGGTTACGTCCTGGGCACAGCAGCACTGTGCCTCAGGACGTAACCATTACATCCTGGGCACAGAACCGGTTAATGTCCTCCTTTGTTTGTCACACATACACTCTGTGGACTGGTCGTGAACCATATTCCAGTTCCAATGGGAGGAGTACTCTGGACTTTGGGCTTCCAGTGGTGCAGTATCTACTCCAATGATTTCATTCACTATGACTGACCGCTTCACTGTACATTTTTGTTTCTTTCTGACCCAAATTATTTTTCTGTTTTAGCAGTGTGATAAATTCAAACGCATTGTCTGCTGTCTTAAAATTCAAATTTTTCTATGTAGATATGTAAGACCGTGTGAACCATGCAATGAAGATACATCCTACTTGTGCAAGCAGGGATATGTTGCATCTACAATGTGTCCAGGTGAGGTACAACCATTACACACCAACATAGATATATAAGTGCCTTGTTTCAGAAGAGGTTTTATTACATTGTTCAGCACATAGTCTGTGAAGGTGTCAGCAACATATAAATGAAGACATTTCCATACCAGACTGTATGTGCCTCATTTTAACGTTCCTCTGCCCTTGTCCTGGCATTCCTCACTGGGGTCAGTAGCCATGAGAGGTTGGGGTAACCAGAGTCACCTGTAAATATCGAGGGACAACTGTTAGACACACACTAACCCTTAGGGACAACCCCATACTCAGACCCCAACTTATACTGTGTGGGGATCCTGGCCTCACCTCATAGCCACACCCGGTGCTTCTGGAGTTGCCCCATCACATAAGGGATGCTGATATTCCTCAAGACATAGGCATCATGCATAGAGCCAGGATATTTGGCATTCACATGGGAGATGTAGTGGTCTGCCAAACACACCATTTGCACATTCATCTAATGATAGCTCTTTCTATTCCTGTAGACCTGTTCATTTCTGCAAGGGGGTGGGGGACAAATGCCACATGTGTACCATCAATGACACCAATGATGTTGGGGATATGTCCCAGGGCATAGAATTCAGCTTTCGCTGTGGCAAATCCTCCACCTGGGGGAATACGATGTAGCTGCGCATGTGTTTCATCAGGTCAGACAACACTCTGGTCAACACGTTGGAGAATATTGGCTGAGACATCCCTGATGCCATAACCACTGTTGTTTGAAAGGAAATGGAGCACTGACAGGACGTGCACTAGAGGGGGGATTCCTGTGGGCTGACGGATAGCTGACATCAGGTCTGGCTCCAATTGTGCACACAATTCCTGGATTGTGGCATGATCAAGTCTGTATGTGATGATAATGTGTCTGTCCTCCATTGTCGACAGGTCCACCAGGGGTCTGTACACCGGAGGATGCCGCCATATCATCTGCCTCAAGGGTTGTAGCCTATGGAGGAGAACGGTGAGCAGAGGGTCATATTTCCACATAGATGGCACAACTGTTCATGAAAGTATGTCACAGAAGCAGTGTCTGAAGTCGAGAGTCAGTAGATGTGCCAATATGTGCTGTTACGCAGCTACGTGCCATGCCATGTGCCCATCTGAAATGGCGGCTGCCTGACCTGTGAGGACAGACAAGGGGAAATGAGATAAGTCCACTGGCATTCTGCTGCCTCGATGTCCGCCGCGCAACATCGCATTGGTTATCGTTGGGCTCTATGGGTCCCAGGAGCCAATGGCGAAGTACGCCGGCGGTGACGGTACGCACCGCCGCAGACATCACCTCCATTTTCTAGCTATTCCCTCACTTGATACTTGACCTTCAACAGGAGAGGACCTACACTGCAAATGCTGCTGTAACCTGAGCCTGGAAGCGACAATGGCTAGAGTGTCTGGGGAAAGGGCCCCTGCCTTCACAGCGGAAGAGTTGGAGAAACTGGTGGATGGGGTCCTACCTCAGTACACATTACTCTACAGTCCTCCAGACAAACAGGTGAGTTCACTGAGAGCATGATGTTTGGCCAAAGCATGTATTGAGTGGTGTGCATGTAAGCCACATGTTGGGGGGTGCTGAGGCATCCTGGCCTGAGTGTTGCATGAGAGGTGGTCAGTGTATGTCCATCAGGGCATGGGTGGCAACTGGGGGGCAATGAGTATGCCGGTCCGGACGGGTGAGTAATTACATTTTCCCCTGTCTTTTCCCTCTAGGTCAGCACCCACCAGAAAAAGGGTATTTGGCGTGCCATCGCCAGGGAAGTGCGTACCCTGGGGGTCTATTACAGGCAGAGCACCCACTGTCACAAGAGATGTGAGGACCTGTGCCGCTGGACCAAGAAGACGGCGGAGGCCCAGCTGGGGCTGGCCTCCCAACATGGAAGAGGTGCCCGTCGCACCATGGCCCCCCTGATGTTCCGCATTCTGGCGGTGGCCTATCCGGAGTTGGATGGGTGCTTGAGGGCATCATAGCAGCCACAAGGGGTGAGCACAGATTCAGAAATCTGACTTTGCGCACTTTAGGAACTAGCTGGGTGGGGTATGTGGGCTGTGGGTGCCCCTAGGCCAGGGCAATCACAGCAGGGTTAGTCCCTTGTGTGCAGGCTCTGAAGCAATCCTACCCCAATGGTACAAGTGGCCAACTGCCACTGGGCAGGGTCCTGTCGGTGTCAGGTGTGCAGATGCTGGCGTTAGGCATTGTACCCCATGAGCTGGTGACTACCCTAGTGGTTGGTTTGGCATGGCCTGGTGCATAGGGCAGCTCAGTGTGTGTTGTGTACGCCAACGGTAGTGGTGTTGCTGGCATTGACCAAGTGTACCCTCTGTGTCTGCCCCCCCTTTTTGTTTTGTCACCCTGTCCTTGTGTGCATTAACATCATCTAGCAGAGGAGCAGAGGCACTGGCGACAGAGGGAGCTGCATCCCACATGGCCCATGAGGGCAAATCCACTGAGGGTAAGGACACCAGTGGGATGGAGGGTGAGCACCACAACAGAGACAGGAGGGGAAACCAGTGACAACGATTCCTCCTCCGATGGAAGCTCCCTGGTGGTGGTGGTGGACACCTCTGTGCCCACCCCAACAACAGGTACAGCCGCCACCCCCTACCAGTACCACCCTTCCAGCAGCCCCTCAGCGTGTTTCCCATGCCCGCTCACCCAGGAGGGTGGGCATCTCCTTCGCCTCAGGCACCTCAGTCCCTGCCCCAGTCAGCCCTGCTGCCCTCAGTGAGGAGGCTATTGACCTCGTGAGATCCCTCACTGTTGGGAAGTCAACCATTCTGAATGCCATCCAGGGTGTCGAGAGGCATTTGCAACAAACAAATGCATACCTGGAGGGCATTCATTCTGGCGTGGTGGCCCAACAGAGAGCATTTCAGGCTCTGGCCTCAGCACTGATGGCAGCCATTGCCCCTGTGTCCAGCCTCCCCCCTCCAACTTCCACTACCCTGACCCAATCCCCTCTACCTCACCTTATCCAAAGCACACCTTCAGACCAGCATGCACACCCATCAACACACAAAAGTAGCTCAGGAAAACAAAATCACCACACATCATCACACAGGCAGTCACACAAGCACCATACCCATGCAAACATACCAATATCCACTACCTCCACTGTGTCCCCCTCCTCCTCTTCATCCACCTCCCTCCCAGTAGCATCTCCACTCACACCTGCATGCATTACATCTTCACCCGCTAGCTCCATCACCAGCATGCCCTTCACAACACACCCCTCACGAGCAATCACCACCCCCACAACCATGCACACGTCCCCTGTGTCCTCTTCCAGTGTGTCTGTGAGCCCTCCTCCCAAAGTACACAAACGCAGGCACACACCCACTCAACAGCCATCCACCTCACAACAGCCTCCAGCCCATGCACCTTTACCCAAACTCAGCAGATGTACACCTCCTACGACCACTACCTTGTCCTCCACTCCCACACCCCCTCCATCTTCCCGTCCCAGTGTGTATAAAAAAAATTCCTGGCTAACATTGACCTCTTCCCTTCGCCCCCCCCCGTCCTTCCCCTAGGGCAAGGATGTCAAGATCCCAGGCCAGCACCTCAGCCACCAACTCGGCGTCCGCTGTGGTCCCTGCAAGTCCGAGAGGATCGAAGGGGGCACCCGTCAAGGTTGACAGTGTGCCACCTACCACTGCAAAAGACCAACCAATTTCGCCACCTGCCAAGGTTAAGAAGGGGCCAGCATGCAGCATGGACAAGATGCACGACCCACCCAGCAAGCCCTCATCCAAAAAACAAGAGGACAGTGCCAAGGTTCAACCAGCGTCTACCAAGGTGGGGAAGGGAAAAAAAAGCAAAGGCAAGGCACTTCAGGGCTTGGAGTCTCCAGGTAAGGGACTGGTGACCACCAATTGTCCTGACAGGCCAGCAACCTGTATCGTGGTAAGCACCGCCACCTGCACTGCCATCTGCCCCGCCCCCTGCACCGCTGCTGCCACAACGACAGTCAGCAGCATCATCCCCAGTGGCCAGCCATCCGAGGCAGCTGAAGACGGCCTGGTGTCTCCCCCCACTACTACCAGCACCTGCACCACAGGCAGAACAGGCAGCATCTCCACCACAGACACCGCCGCAGGCACCGCCACATGCACCGCCACATGCCCCGCCATATGCACTGCCACATGCCCAGCCGGTGCCACTACATCGGACATCAGCAGCATAACCAGTAGGCAGCCGTCCGACGCTGCAGGAGTTGGCCTAGACCCTGCACCCACCACTTGAAGCACCACCACCAGCACTGGCCACAGGATGGAGTCTGGCTCTGCCTCCATGGAGTATCATGCTACCTGTTCCATGCACATCTCGTGCCTCAGACACCCAGGTGAGGGAATGGGAACTGCCACACCTCAGGTGCAGCATCACTGGGCACAAGGACCCCTCCAGAATCAGTGGAGATATGCATCCACTCCCCCTATCCTTGGCAGGATGAAGAAGACTTGGCACAAGGCCCCCTCCAGAACCAGTAGAACATGTCACCCACTTGAGAGACTGTGGCTTTGAACTACCCAGGACCAAGCAGTGGGCAAACCACCCACTTGAGAGACTTGAGAGACTGTGGCTTTGCACTCCCCAGGACCAAGAGTGGGCAAACCACCCACTTGAGAGACTTGTGAGATTGTGGCTTTGCACTCCCCAGGACCAAGCAGTGGGCAAACCACCCACTTGAGAGACATGAGAAACTGTGGCTTTGCACTCCCCACCCACTTGAGAGACTTGAGAGACTGTAGCTTTGCACTCCCCAGGAATTGCTGTAGGCATGTTGCCCCCTTCAGAAGCAGTGGCGTACTACCATCTTCCGGTTGAGGTGCTTCCCCTTCCCTTTCCCCTGAGGTGCCTGTGTTTTTTCGACCTGATGCCCCTGCAGTGTTCTCTCGGTTTTGAGGGAGGAGTCAAGTGTGGGTTTCGACCATGAATTTTTGGGCCACTGGTCCACGGACATTTGCAATGGACAGTGTACGGCCCTCTGTACATATTGTAAATATTTGTCTGAACTGTTGTTTAAAATCGTTAACTTTATCTGCATTTTCTAAATATCACTGATTTAACTCAATTCCTTTTGTCCTTGCATTCTTCCAGGGGGTTCTGGGGTATAACTTTAATATTGCTGCATGTGTTTGTGTGTATGGTATTGTGGGTAAGGATGGGGGTGGGGGTGTTGCGTGTGTGTCACTCTCTTCCCCCCCGTGTGCTAAGTGCAGTACTCACCGAGGTCGTTGTCGCCACCTTCTTTGTAATTCCTGGTGTATTAACAGATACACCAGCATGGAGGGGACCTGCAGTTCGTGCTCCATGGCATCCTGGATCTTCGTTAAATGTCGAAAGGTGAGTGATTCCCCTTCAGTGTAGTGCACTGAGGAGTGGCTCAATGATTAGAGTGGCAGACCCTGATGCAGAAATCTGGCCCGGGTCCAGGGTTCAGTTCCCGCCTCAGCGTGTTTTGAGCTCAATTTCCTCAGACCTGATAATTCTCGCATCGGTGCCTAATCTAATTCATGGGTCCCACTCTGTAACTCTGGGCAATAGCTTGCTTAATCTCCACAACGTCCCCAACAGCGCTGGGATGCCTGGCTTCACCTTGGAGGTTGCCCAGGAGTGGGCACCTCACAGGCAAAAGCCAGGAGGGGTTCCACAGCGGTATGTATACAGTGCCTTGAGACCCTAACGGGTGAGTAGTGCGCTATGCAAGTATGAAGTTTACTGTTTCAGCCGTGCTTTTGATGTTGTTGGTACCGCCAGGAAAATTTGGCAGATTGGTGCCTTGTAATACGTTGGGCGGTACATTGTCTTCCGCCTGTCTGTTGGCGGTGACCGCCGTGGTGTTTGTTGCTACCGCCCTTGATGTTAAAGTGGCTGTCTATGTTGGCAGTTTCTGCCGTGGTTGTGATACCATTATTTTTTTACCACCAGCCTGTTAGCGATATTACTGCGCTTTATCACCGACCGCCAGGGTCGTAATGAGGGCCTTAATATCACTTTTCAGTGATATCTCTACCTTTACTTATTGCACCTTTGATCGTTTTAACCTGCATTTAACCAGATAAATATTATACATTTTTCTAAACACTGTGTGGTGGATTTTTGGGGTGCTCTATGGTATTATTGCATGATTATTGCACAAATACTTTACACATAGCCTTCTAAGTTAAGCCTGACTGCTCAGTGCCAAGCTTCCTGAGGGTGGGCACAGGATAAATTAGATTGTGTGTGACATACCCTGACTACAGTGAGGGTCCTTGCTTGGACAGGGGGTAACCTGATTGCCAACCAAAGACCCCATTTCTAAGAATTACATACCTACACTCATGAGAAATAGCTGTCAATGAGAACCTGTCACAAGCCAGCTCCTTCCTATTCACTACTAGCATCTTAATTTGGTATTTCATGATGCTCACCTGGTGGCACTGCAGGCTCTCTCTCCTCTGGGATATAAGGGATATTATTCTGCAGGGCGATGTTATGGAGCATGCAGCAAGCCATGGTGATCTGACACACCTTTCCAGGTGAGTAGAAGAGGGCTCCCCCAGTCTTGTTCAGACAGTAAAATCTGGCCCTCAGGAGCCCAAAAGCCCGCACCACTGCCTGTCATGTTCCTCCAATGGCCTCATTGAAGCAGACATCCACTGGCATTGTTGGATTAACAACCAAGAACAGTTGGGATATGCAGAGTCTCCTGTTTTGGAATAAGACATAAGTGCCACAATGAGTCACTCACTTCATGATTATAGCACCTGACCTTGCACATACAAAATCAGGACCGATGTGACTCGCCAGACCCTCTCTGGTTGCGTCATCAGCTGGGGTATGGTGCTGTTCTGCACTACAAAGGAATCATGGGCTGAACCTTGATAACGGGCATAGACATGTGATATGTAGAGATCAGACAAGCAAAGAACTTGCACATTTATGGAATGGAAGTCCTTCCTGTTGCAATAGGCTTGTTCACTGGCCTGCGGTGGAATAAATGAAACATCGGTGTCATCAATGGCTCCCACCACATGTGGGAGTTGACCAAAACCATATAAGTCAGCCTTCACATTGGCTAAATCCTCACATCTTGGGAACATGATGTAGCTGTCAATGTGTTTCATCACTGCTGATAGCACATTTCTTAACACACCACTGAACATGGACACTGTACAGTATATAGGAAGGACCTATGTAGCCAGGAAGTGTAATACTGTCATTACCATAACAATGGGTGGTATGCATGTTGGATTGGTGTTTTCAGGCATCAAATCTGAATCCAACTGACAATGTAAATCCACAATAGTTTGCCTGTTGAGAAGGAACTGTTTGATGATGTGAAGTTCTTCCATTGTCTGAAGGTCTGGCAATCAACGATATACTGGTGCTTGTCGCCTTCGCCCTCTCCCAGGGTACCTATTTGTGGGATCAAATGAATTGGAGAATTAGTAACTGTGCCCACACCAACATACATGATGAATAGGACCAAAATCATGGGAGAAAGCATTACTGTATGGAAATACATTACACCTATTGCACATCAAAGCTGTCTATTACTCAAGGGCCAAATGTGAGTCTCATGGCTGTGTACACGTGTCAACAACATGGATTTGGGCATCACCTAAATACATGCTCCTCATGTGTCCCTCAAAATGTAACAGTTTGTTCCGACCTCCAAAAATACTGCCACTACCCGTGGACAGTGCACCACCATAATATGCCATCTTTGACCAGCAACACACTATACTGGTGATTTTGTAGGAGAACCTACACAACATGGCTGCTTTAGATTGTGATAGTCAGACTCAAATATTGATGTAGTGATAGGTATATTTGACTCTGTTCAACACCACAATTTCCTTCCTTGTTGCCTACAATGTGCCTCTGAGTGCCAGTGAGACTTTTCAGTGCCTGTTGTCACATTTTGTATTCCATACATGGCATGTTGGTAGAGTAAAGATTTACTCTGTGTATTTCACATTACCATTATGTGGTGTGATTATCCCTAGACCATCCTTCTGTGGCATTCATATAGCTAGGCAAGGATACTTTACAGCCATACAATGACAAGTCTTTTCAGATGATGTTTGTAAATGTAAAACAACATGTATTTGCATTAATAGCATGAGCTGTGTATGTATACTGTTTGAGTGATGTGAGGATCTTGTTAGCAATGTATATGGTCCCACAGATCATTCACCCACATCTGGCCTTGCCAAAATGTTGTATGAGAACCATGTTAAAAACACTGTGCCCTTCAGAGTACCACACAACCCGGAACCCACATAGAGGATGGGCACGGATGGACTGTCATTCATGGAGGTGATGATAATGTGAGTGTCATGTAGTGTCTTGTAGGTTCTGTATGTTCAGCATGCAGATACCATGGCCTGTCAAATGTCTCTCACAGTATGGGACATAGACAAGGCTGTGGTAGAGTTACACTGGCTACGCAACTGGGTCCACGTCCTGTAGACCTGCAGATCCTTGGATGTAGCCAAATTGAGCCATCAGTGGCAAAACATAGCCTGAAGGCTTTTTTACATTGACTATATTAGGAATGGGTCCTGGTATTAGTTCCCTGACCTAGAACATATTTGCATTGAGCCTCATTGTCAATGTGTGTTATTGACTTATGTCAGGTCCCTTACTCCCACAGCTCTATTGTCACCTTTCCATTAGTCATATATGTACAGTACAGGTGTATTGCACAAGTGAAAAACCTACAATGCAGAAAGTTTGGTGATTCAGGGGAAGGCATGACATGTGACATGCAACGATTCAGACCAAGCATACCTTAAAATGATGGGTCCCATCTCTGTAGGATTTCCACATATGATAAAAGGTGTGTTCTGTGATTCTAGAATATATCACACAAACCCACTTTGAAGTGGTATGAGATAACATTTTGTAGCCCACATATCCACACACACAGTGAAGAGACTGTGGTGGTGATTCCTATCTTGGCGGGCGGCGGGAGCCGCCCGCCAAGCGGGAACCGCCAGAAGACCGTACCGCGGTCGAAAGACCGTACCGGGTCGAAAGACCGCGGCGGTCATTCCGAGTTTCCCGCGGGGCGGGCGGGCTACCGCCAGAAGGCCGCCCACCCGCCCAGTGGGAAACCCCCTTCCACGAGGATGCCGGCTCCCAATGGAGCCGGCGGAGTGGAAAGGGTGCGACGGGTGCAGCTGCATAGCAGACACTGAAAATCTTTGTGGGGCCCTGTTAGGGGGCCCCTGCAGTGCCCCAAGACACCCGTTACCGCCAGCCAGGTTCTGGTGGTCAAAACCGCCAGAACCAGGCTGGCGGTAAGGGGGTCGGAATCCCCATGGCGGCACTGCCTGCAGCGCCGCCATGGAGGATTCCATAGGGCAGCGGAAAACCGGCGGGACACCGCCGGTTTTCCGTTTATGACCGCGACTGTACCGCCGCGGTCAGAATGCCCTTGGATGCACCGCCAGCCTGTTGGCGGTGCATCCGCGGTCCCCTACCCTGGCGGTCTCGGACCGCCAGGGTAGGAATGACCCCCTGTATGTGCTACCCATGGTAGCCCTGTCATTTTCACAAGTCTTAAATTATGATCTGTACTATGGTAGTTGCCTATCAGGACTGTATGCATTGAGTCAATGTGGCTGGATGTAATGGTGTCCGTCCAGTCAGGCCACAGGAGTTGACCCTTCAGAAGGCTACAATGCTGTGTTCTGTTTTATAGTGGCTCACATCACAGTACATGTTGCTTGAGCCTGGCTACCTAATGTCAGCAGGCTTGCTCAGTCAGTGTAGGCCGGTAGTCAGGGTAGTGAGTTAGTCTGCAGAGGACTCCAAAAGTGTGTATTTATGTCCCTGTACTCAATAGCATGTGTGCTTTACACTTGTGGTGTGTTGACAATTACATAATTTTTGTACTTGGTGTTTATGAAATGTGTGTGACACAACTAGTTGACCAAAAAAATGTAATTGTGACCTCGTCATGTGTCTATTGCATCTATACAGGTCAATGCCCATCAAAAGAAGTTCAAGTTCAAGTTTATTTATGTTGCAGAACTTCAAAAAGTTCCACATAAAAATCACCAAAGACATACATTTACAAAAGAGGAAAACAATGGTCATATATATGATACTATAAAACAACCTCAATATTTATCCTAAAAAACTCTTTAAAATATTCAATAATAAAAGGAGATACCTTATCAATTTCATCTTCTATATTTCATCTTATCAGTTTCAAAATGTAACCAAACTATTGCACATATGGAATAGAAAGAGTGGCTATCATGCCTCAGAACAAAATAGAATGGTATGAGCATTATCCGATTACAGGCAAACACTAGTGAGTTACATCTTATCAGTTTCACAATATAACCAAGCTTTTGTACATAAAATAGGTAAAAATGATTAACATACCTCTAAATCATAAGAAGCAGCATACACCTTATCCAATTACAAACAAACACTTTGGGGCAGATTTTAGAACCCCTAGTGCTACCTTAGACATAGCGTCATTTATTTCACGCTAAGGAGGCGCTAAATTGGCAGTTTCCACGCACCATATTTACAAAGAGGCACAATGCAAGCATTGTGCAACTTTGTAAACCCTGGCGCCACATTATGCCTGCACCAGGCAAAATGTATGCAAGGGGGGCATTCCCTCATTAGTGGCGGGGCCGAAAAAATGGTGCATGGAAATCTAAGAGAGTGGTAGGGCGACGTTCCATACCACTTAGCCAGCAAGGAGTTTAGTGGAAGCATACCATGCCTCAAAAGATACCAAAAACATCTCAATCCATGGGATAAACTTTAAGAGATATAGGGGCACATGTACATACCATTTTTCCTGTTGCAAACGGCCCGAATCGCAGAATCGAAACGTTTGAGACAGAAAAAAAACATTTTGGTATGTACAGGTCCTATTTTGCGATTCCGTAATTTATTAACCGAATCACAAAATAGGTTGGTGGGTCGCAATTAGAAAGGGGCGTTCCCCTCCTAATTGCGAGTCGCAACGCGATGTAGCATTGTTTTGTGACCGTGAATGCGTTCACAAAACAATCGCAGTTAGCACCAATTTCAAACTGGTGCAAACCTATTCTCAATTAATGTCATCAAAAATATTTTTTTCAGAGCAGGCAGTGGTCTCATAGACCACTGCCTGCTCTGAAAAAATGAAAAGAAAACTTTTCATTTTTTTTTAAATGCGTCGTTTTCCTTTAAGAAAAATGAGCTGCATTTAAAAAAAAATGCTTTATTCAAAAGCAGTCACAGGCATGGTGGTCTGCTGTCTCCAGCAGGCCACTATCCCTGTGAGGGTGGCCATTCCCAATGGGGTCTAAATTGCAACCTACCTCATGAATATTCATGAGGTAGGTCATTTGCGACCCCATTGCGAATCGCAAACAGTGTAAAGTACACTATTGTACATAAGGTTTTGCGGCTCGCAAGTTGCGACTCGCAAAATTCAGGGTCGTACATCTGGCCCCTTATGTTGCGCTTATTTACCTTCCAGGAGTCTATCACATTTTGGCAGCCCCTTTTCTTGGTACATGCCTCCCTGGCTAAACTAAAACTCAAGGACCAAGTAGCTTGTTTTAAATTATCTTTTAATTGCTGTGTTGATAATAAATAAATAGACTGGGATCTAACTGCAACATCTCATTCGCAACAACAAAACCACCCAGACTTCTTTCTTTAAACATGACCTTAGAGGGCATTCATCACTTTTTACAAGGTGCACAACCCAACACACCACCATTGTCTCTAGTTTTAAAAAATGCACAGGTTTGGTAGGTTTCCCTAGGTGCCGGCTGAGCTACAGGCCAAAATCTACAGGTAGGCACTTTGCAAAAAACACCTCTGTTTTCTTTCAAAAAATGGGATGTGTCCACGTTGTGTTTTGGGGCATATCCTGTCGCGGGCGCTAGGCCTACCCACACAAGTGAGGTACCATTTTTATCGGGAGACTTGGGGGAACGCTGGGTGGAAGGAAATTTGTGGCTCCTCTCAGATTCCAGAACTTTCTGTCACCATAATGTGAGGAAAATGTGTTTTTTTAGCCAAATTTTGAGGTTTGCAAAGGATTCTGGGTAACAGAACCTGGTCGGAGCCCCACAAGTCACCTCATCTTGGATTCCCCTAGGTCTATAGTTTTAAAAAATGCATAGGTTTGGTAGGTTTCCCTAGGTGCCGGCTGAGCTAGAGGCCAAAATCTACAGGTAGGCACTTTGCAAAAAACACCTCTGTTTTCTGTGAAAAAATGTGATGTGTCCACGTTGTGTTTTGGGGCATATCCTGCTGCGGGCGTTAGGCCTACCCACACAAGTGAGGATCCATTTTTATCGGGAGACTTGGGGGAACGCTGGGTGGAACTTCCTCCACCCAGACCCAATCCCCTGTACCCCAGCCCATCCCAAGCATACCTACAGACCAGCATGCACACAAGTCAATACCCAAAAGTAGCTCAAGCAAACATAGGCACCACACATCCCACAGGCAATCACACAAGCATCACACCCATACAGACACAGCAACATCCACTGCCTCCACTGTGTCCCCCTCCTCCTCTTCTCCCTCCTCCCTCCCAGTCTCGTCTACACACACACCTGCATGCACCACATCTACAGGCACTAGGACTCGCACCAGGACACCCAGCACCACACGCCGCTCACCAGCACTCACCACCTCCACTGCCATTTACACGTCCCCTGTGTCCTCTCCCAGTGTGTCTGTGACGCCCCCTCCCAGAGTCCCCAAACGCCGGCAATCACTCACTCAACATCCATCCACCTCACAACAGCCTCCAGTACCTGCACCTGCACCCAAAACAGCTAAAGTGACACCTCCTACAACCACCTCCTCTTCCTCCACTCCCAGACCCCCTCCAGCTACCCATCCTAGTGTTCGTCAGAAACTGTCCCTCTGTCAAATTGACCTATTTGCCCCCACCCCCCCTCCAATTCATCAGTCCAGTCGTAGCGCCTCTGCCAAAAAGCCTCCAGTACCAGTGGTGCGTGTTCCAGGTTTTTGGAGTGCACCGTCCACCTGGGCAGGCAGTAGGACCCGGAGCCAAGGCACTGACAGCCCACCCCCTGTAAAGGCTCCGAAATTGGAGAGTGGACGACGGGACCGTGTCAAGACTCCTGGTGGGACAACAAGTGAAATGGGATCGAAGGCGATTGGTGAGTCAGCTGTAACTCCGAAAAAGGTGGGGAAGGTCCAGAGGAAGTCTGCCCAGCCTGTTGTGAGTGTAACGGCGGAGAAGTGCGCCATCATTTCCGGCGGTCCAGACACAACCGCCAGCACCGTCGTCACTGGTCCAGAGCCCACCGCCAGAGTCAGTGCCCAGGAGGGCCCAAGTATTGTGACTGGTCCAGAGACCACCGCCAGAGTCAGTGCCCAGGAGGGCCCAAGTATCGTAACTGGTCCAGAGCCCACCGCCAGAGTCAGTGCCCAGGAGGGCCCAAGTACCGTAACTGGTCCAGAGCCCACCGCCAGAGTCAGTGCCCAGGAGGGCCCAAGTATCATCACTGGTCCTGAGACCACCGCACAAGACACAGCCCAGAAGGGCCCAAGTATCGTCACCAGTGCACAAGACACAGCCCAGGAGGGCCCAAGTATCGTCACTGGTCCGGAGACCACCGCACAAGACACAGCCCAGGAGGGCCCAAGTATCGTCACTGGTCCGGAGACCACCGCACAAGACACAGCCCAGGAGGGCCCAAGTATCGTCACTGGTCCTGAGACCACCGCACAAGACACAGCCCAGGAGGGCCCAAGTATCGTCACTGGTCCTGAGACCACCGCACAAGACACAGCCCAGGCGGGGCCAGGATGCCACAGCCCTGCTGGGCAATGATGGAACGTCATGCCACACACCAATGTCCAGTGGGGAGATCGTCATGCCACACACCAATGTCCAGTGTGGAAATCGTCATGCCACACACCAATGTCCAGTGTGGAATTCGTCATGCCACACAGCAATGTCCAGTATGGAGATCATCATGCCACACACCAATGTCCAGTGTGGAATTCATCATGCCACACACCAATGTCCAGTGTGGAATTCGTCATGCCACACACCAATGTCCAATATGGAGATCGTCATGCCACACACCAATGTCCAGTGTGGAATTCGTCATGCCACACACCAATGTACAGTGTGGAAATCGTCATGCCACACACTAATGTCCCTATCAGAACCGCCATGGCAATGCACCGCTGAACAGTCCAGAACCGCCATGTCAAAGCACCGCTGAACAGGGCAAAGACCGTCATGGCAAAGCAGCGCTGAACAGTCCAGAACCGCCATGTCAAAGCACCGCTGAACAGGGCAAAGACCGCCATGGCAAAGCACCGCTAAACAGTCCAGAGACCGTCATGGCAAAGCACCACTGAACGGTCCAGAGACCGCCATGGCAAAGCTCCGCTGAACAGGGCAAAGACCGCCATGGCAAAGCACTATGACCACCATAGATGTTGCACCCAGCTCTGGGTCAACTAATGATCAACTATGTTCTGTCACAATGCATTACATAATCTGGTCAGTGGACATATGTCATTTTGCAGTGCTCTTGAGTGACTTACATATGCATCACTCTAATTCAACATTTTAAAATAAAACTGAGCAGTCAATTTCCACTTTTCAGGGCCCAACCTTCTAACTGTTATGGGTAAGGATAATGTGTGTGTCACAGTAGTGTGCTACTTAGTTGACAAGATGGATCAGCATTTCTGTGACACAATTTTTCCATTCCTTGACTTTGCCTTTATGTATCATTTGCACAGTGTGTTAATTCAATAGTAAAACAAATATTAAATATAAACCCCCGGAATGCAGTGATAGTTATCTGATATTCAAAAAATTTAACAATTGTGTCCAGGTGACACAGATCCATCTCTTCAGCCTCGTACTAACTGCAGTATTTGATGCTGCATTGTTGTGACTCCATAGAGTTAGTGTCCTATATATGAAAAAGTCACACAGTACAGCACAGCAATACATCTTGTTGCATTGCACTGCATGACAAGGAAATTACAGGAATGACCTGTAGTTTTGCCAACAATCCCATTCCTGCCTTTTCCCCTGCTCTGATGCCCTTTTGGCAGCCTAGTACCAAAGTAGGAATGTAACATAGTAGAAAGATGCCTGTGCTGCATGCAGGAGTGTATTGATGCTGGAATGGACACCTTCCTGCACACAAGCAACCCCCTGAGGCTTTTATCTGTTTCTATGTATGCTGCAAAATGCAACACACACATAGAAAGAGGAAAAAACAAAGACAAATACAAATATTTCTCCTAGATATGCCTCTCCTAACGCGGAGTATCTTTTTGGCACAATACAAGGTTTCAACGTTCTGGTCAATCTGAAAATGCATCGAAAACCACAGAAGTTGAGTGGGAACACCCAGTCAGTGCCCATTGAACCCCTTCCTAGTGCAGAGTAAGTCAGTACAGCAATTTGTGCTACGTTGCCTTACTCCAGACATTAAAGAGCACCTCAGGGCATTGAAAAGTGGCCTTGCTTGGCTTCATAAATCTGACTTAAGGCTTGTGTTGTGTGGTGCAAGAGCAATGCAAACCACGTCCCAAATAGGCCCCCCAGTATGAGCCTTCAGAATTTGATGAGTGGAGCATTCAAAGGGGTGAGTAACTTTACTAGATGTTGCTGTTACATACGGAAGGGTGTTTATTTGCCATCCAAATGTTTGGTCATACCTGTTTGTGTTTCAAATATGAGTTGCATTACGGAAAATGGTGAGAAAGTGAGGCAACAGTGGAATGTGATACATGGCAAATGTAGTGCATTGTGAAAGACATCCAGTAGTATACTTGTGTGATTAGGTTACCATTAGTGTAGTGATTTATGTTAAGGATTAGGGGTGCTAGAGTGCAGAGATAGTGAATTTGATATTGTGAGAGTGCAAGTGTTTGTACTTACCAGTTTTCACTCAGCCTGTAGATCGTGCAAAAATATGGTCAACACCTTCTCCTCCCAAGGCATAAGATTGAAGGGCTTAGGAGACACATCAAGAGTCACTAGGGCCTCTTGATCTGTCCTGAAAGCCATGGAATGGATGCTTCCCCATGTGTTGCTCCTCCGCTAGCAGATATCCTCTTATAAGCATCTGAAGGAGTAGTTAGCATTCCCTTTATCCATGATTCTGGCTCACATTTTCCTTCATTCGCTCATGGTTGTTGTCTGGATCTCTCCTCCAAACAACTGGGGCTCAACCCTAATTATCTTATTAATCATAACCATTAACCAATTTTCTGAGAATCTCTGTTGTATTATTCCAATCATCATAATCAATATTTTTGAACAAGCGCTGCTTCTGGTGCTTCGTGCTGTGAGTATTAAAATGTTTACATGGTATGAGGAGTGTTTTTTGCAATGGGTGCTATAGGTATTGTTGGTGAATTAAGTGCAGTGTGTGTATTGATGGATGCATTTGCCAAGGTCTAAAAAACCCTTAATCAATCAACTAATCAATCAATAAATAAATTGTAGCAACAGAAGCAAGGCTAACCTATTAATTGAAGCCAGGGTTCCAGCACAGGTGGCATTTCCTACTAGTTTACTTGTTTTCTGTAACCATTTTGTTTTTATTTTTTTATGTCCCTGAGACCACAAGAGGCCAGCAAATATGACCCATGAAAATTAGCTTCAAGATTGCTTACAATTCAAAGCAGAGTCTAGGCAGCACAAAAAGACATGGGGCCCCTTGAAATGATTGATGACATTCATAAAAAAGGAAAGAACCAAATTGTAAACAAATAAGCCTGCATAACCTTAGTTTCTTGCCATCATATAGCAAATATATGGACAATCAATACATTAGTAGATAACATAGAGCCAAGAAAAGAACAGATTAATCACAAATCACATACAGTCATTTTATTACAAAATCTAGAATCAGACATATTCGCTAAAGATAGAGAGGCTTGTTTGTTCACAAAGCAGGGTTTTGGGCCTCAGTCATTTCCTGAGGCAGTCACAGATAGTAAGTTCTTCCTCTACTGTTTGTGTCCAAATTCAGTTATGTTCTTCAGTCTCTGGAGTGGAAGCATTCATAAAATTTCACACGGCTAGAGTTCCTAAAAAAGTTTGCTCATTTCAGTCCACATTTTTTTGCAGCACTCTCTGTGCTCCACTGAAAAACAATCCCAGAAAACTGAAGTCTGAGGGCCTTCCATGATGTGGGAACTCCTGGGCCACTATGTAGAGAACTTTCAGCCTTCAAAATGGCTGGACTTATGAAATGAAAACCTTCTTGTTTCCACCAGAGGAATGTTCTATGACTGGAAGAAAAACAATCTAACCCTTTATTGCTTGCAATGTTTCCAGCCAGCTTTTGTGGAGCTTTTTTCTGTGTTTGGAGAGCGATAAAGGTCTTGTAGACAAAGGAATATGTGTTTGCTGAAGATATCCCAAGGAACGGTTAGAGTGGGACCTTTTGGTGTGGACTTTATCTGCAATTGTAGGGATCCTCTTTGCATCAATACGTGTGCATTGGGGTAGGAGTAGTCAGCCCTGAAAACACTTTGTTTATAAAAATATGATTATTGTTATTAAGTAAGTGATTAATATTTAAAAATGATTTCTATGGGACCATAAGCATATGCTAAGTGTAAGCTGAAAAGATGTAATGTTAGTTGCTTCATTGTAATATTTCTTTTAGTTATGATACATTTCCATCTACTCATTCAGCGTTGCCCTGTTTAACAACTTCAGATTCCAGAAAAGTTTTCTTAGTCCAAAGGTACAATCTAGGCACGGCCCGTCCTTTTGGGTGGAGGGGCCCCGCCCCCCCACCTTTTGCCCCTTATGAAGAGTACCGGTCAGGCTGAACAAAGGTCAGTCCGACAGACGCTCTTCATGTTCAGGTCAGACAGCCAGGAGCGAGACATTGCGCGATTTGGGAAGACTCCTGACTGCCTGAGCTGAACTTTGCTGGGCTGAAGAGGTCACAGCTCCTGTGGGCGAGACCTCCTCGGCTCAGCAAAGGTTCCTTAAGGCCCTCCCCAGGTGACGAGGGAAGCGTCACCCATTGACTTCGACCTGGGCGCTTCAGGTTTAAGCCGTGAAGCCCCCAGGGTGAGTGTCAATCAGTGACACCTCATCACTGTGTTGGGTGGCATCAGCAGTCTCACTGTCCCCATCCAACTCTGTGACGAAGTTGGGACTGCTGCCTTCCCTCATTGGCTGACCCAAGTTCAGCCAGTGAGGGAAGGCAGCAGTCTCAACCCTCCTGGGACCTCAGAGGCTGAAGGTGAGAGAGAGAGAGAGAGAGAGAGAGTGTGTGTGTGTATGTGTGCATGTGTGCGCGTGTGTGATCTTTTTAAATTAATTTTTGGTGCTTGCGTGTATGTTTGAATGCTGATGAGTGTTGCAAATTGATGTGCGTGTGTGCGTGTGTGCCTGTGTGTGCGAAAGGATGAGTGTGAGTGTGCTTTCCACCCCCTCATAAAACTGCCGGCTGCCACTGGTACAATCACAACTTTACTCAGCTGCAATCCATTTTTTTCACAAAGGCAAATCACCAATGAGGCAATTCATTAAGAAGGAGACCCCATTTATGAACGTTTTATTTTTACTTTCTTATTGTTTTTAATGAAACATTTTATTTTTAGTGTACACTTTGGTTGTTATGTTATATTTTCTTCATATTTTCCCCTTTACTTTTTGTCTTAAACTAATTTTAACTTCTTATGTTCTTCAATTCATTGTTGATAAAATATTTGTTGCTCATGAACCAAATGCCTATCTGTGTTGATAATGTTACTACCAGGGTTGCATTAACTCACAGAAACCATATCACCTTTTTGTAGGTCATCACCTTTGAGCTCAGTCACAGCTCCCATCATTATTCAGGCATTTCTCCTCTATTTCTAATTTCCAACAACGTGATTCCTATTAGCTATACCATCATTCATGATTGCAATGCATTTTCATATTCAGATTTCAGTATGAGAAGCATTATAAACACACATATGGTGAATGTAGAGCAAATGACTTGATTAATTGTGAAATATTTTTTTTTTGCCCTAGCAAGTAATTTGTATACAGTACTTTCTTTGAAATATTGATGGTATCAAATATGATATAAACAATGAACATCTGTGACATGCCTACTGCAAGAACAATGTCTGTAAAGCGGAAGAGTATGGAATTGTTTAATAATATGACATTTTAAATAGCCTGTTATGTTCTGGAAGAAAATATTTTCCTGGACAGTATCTGGGCAAGAGCTCTTTTTACCTCTTGGTTCCTCAGACTGTAGATTATTGGATTCAGCACTGGTGAAACAACTGCATATATCACAGACACCACCTTGTCCTTGTCACCCGCAGCATTCAGGGCTGGGCGCACGTAGGTGTAGATAATGCCTCCATAGAACACAGTAACAACTAAGAGGTGGGAGGTACAGGTGCGAAAGGCCTTCCTTTTGTTGTCAGCTGAACGGATCTTTACAATGGAGGAGAGGATGTATATGTAGGACATGCAAGTGAGGAGAAAGCAAAACATACCAAGAAATACATCTGCCAAAAGAATCACAATGTCATTAATATATGTGTCAGAGGATGAAACTTTGAGGATTGGTGGGATTTCACAGAAGAAGTGGTCCAGTGCAATTCTACCATAGAAGGACAGCCTTGTGATCAGGCTGGTGTGGGTAGTGGAATTCACCAAGCCACAAAACCACATGGTGATCACAGTGGTAACACAGAACTTCATACTCATGATGCTGGTATAGCGAAGGGGAAGACAGATGGCCACATACCTGTCAAAGGCCATAAGTGTGAGAATGAGAAGCTCAGTGCCAAGGACAGATGACAGAAGAAACAGTTGTGTAATGCACCCAGAGAAGGAAATGGACTTTGCCTTTGACAGCAGGGCCTCCAGCATCATGGGGATGGTGGAGGAGGTACAGCAGATGTCCAAGACTGCAAGATTTCCCAGGAAAAAGTACATTGGTGTACGCAGACGAGCATCTGCACCTATGATAGTGATAATCAAAAGATTGCCCAGCAGGGCCATTAAGTAAATCAGCAGGAACAAGGTAAAAAATGTAGACTGCAGCTGTGGATGAGCAGAGAAGCCAAGCATAATAAACTCAGAGGTATGGGTAAGGTTCAGCCCTTCTCCTGAAATATGATGCATCCGCTGAAGCCTGAAATTAATTACATAAGATTTATAGCAAGAACAAAATGAAAATATAGTCAGCATTATGAGAGGCCTTGATTAGAAGTGACTTATAGAACTGATTGCTTGCTCACTACTACAACCTTCACTGTATGGCTGCAGAATATTGCTGTCAGCATATTGTCTTACATACATGATGTATTCTAAATGCCACTTACAAAACTAAGACTTAATTGAAGTTAATAGTAGAAACTCTACACTCAATGGGATAATAATTTAGTATATTATTTTATTACAAATTTCTGTGGGATGATATTTCTTTATATGATTGTTAGAAACTGGGTTTCTGATAGACAGAGGTATGCACCTTGATCAAGCAGGAACCACAATCCTAGTCAGGGTAAGTCACAAACACACCCTAAATTAACCTGTGCTCACCCTTTGGCAGCTTGGCACAGAACAGTCAGGCTTAATTTAAGAGACAATGATGAAAGTATTTGTGCAAACCCTCAAACAGTAAAACAGTGAAAACACCACACAAAAAAGATTCCACACCTAGTTGCAAAAATGGATCTTAGTTTAATAAATACAACAAGACCAACACAACAAAAATCTTATAAGTATAACTCGAGGTATGCATTTTTAAATAATTAACTGTAAAATATTGCTTAGAAACAAGAAGCACAAACTGGACATAACTGTTCTTGCAAAGTCTAAAGTTCAGGCCGATAGCGATGGAGCAGAGGCTGGCTACAGGGAGCCAGTGAGACCTGCTGAACAAAAGTACCTAAATCCAGGTTGCATTGATGTCGAAGATGCAGGGAGCAGGCTGAAGCAATGCATTGGTGTTGATCCCCACAGAGGCTCGATGTGTAATTTCTTCCCACACAGTAGCAAAGATTAATCCAATTTATCCACCCAACTACAGTTATGTGTCGGGTCTGAGATGCAGCGATTCCAAAGGCCAGGAGCTGAGGCTGAGGTGCACTAGCGAGGCGATGGGTAAACTCTGATCCAACAAGGGGCCTGATGCGTCATTTCTGATCCAAGAACAGGGGCGACGTGCCAGTTCTGAGTCACTCAACAACAGTGATGCGTTGTTTCAGCTGCAGCAAGCATCTAAGGCCCACTATAAAAAAGGACTAGGGCTGGGGTGGCACCACTTGGCAGGACAGACAGGTGGCAGAGTCAGGTGCAGATGTAGGTGGGTTGAAACTATTTTGTGTTCCTGAGAATTCAATAAGGAAACCAGTCAGCTGGCCCTACAAGCCACTCTGGGTTCTTGGTTGGAGGGATGCAAGTCCATCCATCTCGCTCCCAGGCAAGAGGGCATCAGGTCAGCACAACATATCTAGAGTCCAGCAGAGTATCAATCCAGCAGATGGAAGTCACTGTAGAAGCACAACAGTCCTTCGTCCTGGCAGAGTATACACAAGTACATAAGTGTACTTTCTTGGTGGTGTCAGACGTCCAGTACTTATAGCCAGTTTGGCCTTTGAAGTGGGAGAAATTCATTGACAGGCCTTCCTGCCTTGGCTCCAGACTCACTACAGGAGGTTATGCAGCCCTTTGTGTAGGGCCAGGACACAGCCTATTCAGGGGTAAGTGTTAGGCTCACCCCTCCCATCCTGCTCAGGATGGCACATCAGGCCCATTTCGTCACACCTAAGCTCCCGCTGTATGTGGCTGTGTAGGGGGAATTAACAAGGCCTAGCTGTCACCCACCCCAGAAAAGTGATCAGAGACAGGCAGCAGGCACCACATGTCTAACCGAGGAAAATGCCTACCCCCTAAAAGTGGTATTTTCAGAATTATAAATTAAAATCGGACTGAATTACACTTATAAGATGTAATAAATTAATCCCAATGTTATCCTAAGGGAGAGATGGGCTGAGCTATTGTGAAAAACAGCTTTGTGAGTTTTTCACTACCAGGACATATGCAACTTAAAAGTACATGACCTGCCTCTCAAATGCATTTCACCCTGCCCTCTTGGTTGCCCAGGGCCTACCTTAGGGGTGATGTCTATTTATAAAAAGGGAAGGTTGGGTTGGGTCTGGCAACTGGGATATTTTTCCAGGTTGACATGGCAGTGCAGACGGGCAAATACGGGCTCTGCAATGGGATGCCTGAGTCATGATTAGGGGGGTACTTAAGTAGGTGGCACAATCTGTGCTGCAGGCACACAAGTGGCATTTAATTTACAGGCCCTGGGTACAAGTAGTGCATTGTCCTAGGGAAATGAAATATCCCAATTGGCAATAAGGCAATATTACCATGGTTAGGGGATTAAGCACACGTATCTTAGCACCGGTTAGCAGTAGTAAAGTGAACAGAATTCTAAAGCCAACAAATACAAGGTCAGAAATGTGGAGGAGGTAGATAAAATGTTGGGGGGAAAAGAAAACCCTAAGGCTGTCAGGTCCAACAAGGTTATTATGCCATGCAACAAATTAAACAAGATCACCGTGTGTACTGCACTTACACCTTCTCTTATTTAAAGCTTTTTTTAAGTAAAGAAAGCTTTAATCAGCCTATTTAAATGAGAAAAAATAGTCTTTGTTCCCATTTTAACACTTTCAAAAGTTGAGAACAACTTGTTCTTTTTTCGTGTTGGCACAGACATACATGACCAAGTATTCCCAAGCCGATCAAAATGGAATCATTAGCAATGTAAATAAAGCATGAATATTTAACATTATTGTTATTCCTTATTACTTTACACCTAGGAAATGGTGTGTGCTTCAGATATCAGACACATTTAGGTAACATATTTAGTCCTATTGGATACATAATGAAAAATACCAACTGTAATTTATGTTTGCTTCCATTTTTTATCCATTAATTTTCCTTATTCGTTTGTGTGCCTGGTGAGTGACAGTGCAAAAGTCTGCGTTTTTTATCATCTGTAGTCACACAGAAATTACCCTACTGAGCACTTGCTTTCCACAGGTGTCTTTTATTATTATAGATTTTATTGCTCAATAATCTTTTTTTAGGTGTAGATTCTCATTTCCCAGATATCTCCTGTCTTCTTCCTCTCTTCTAATATTAGTTATTTTTTTCTTTCAGCTGGAGGATTCTTCTGCCTGGAACCGTGGCTATCCTTAGACAGACAAGAAGGAAGACCCAGTAAGTAGTCACTCTTTTCCTTTTTTCAGAATAGGTAGGGGGTGCACATGAAGGGAGATGGGGTAGTTCCCTAGGTGCCCTGAAGGTTCCCTAGGTGCTCAATGCCATGCAATAGTCGGTATTCCCCAGTCCTCGTGATATACTATTCCCTCCCTTCCCCCTTCCTCTCACAGTACTAGTCCCCCTCTTTACTCTGTTTATTTAATAGTGTTGTTAAGAAGTCTGGACTGCACCTTTGTTAGCCACACCCCTCCTGGGATGTGGCTGTGTCATGGAGGGTGTCTCCTCTCTCCTGTGTATTCCTACTTTCTCCCGTTCTTCTGCTTCGGTACTCTGTAGGTTCCCTCTTCTCCTTCTCTCTAGGTGGTCCCTCGTCTGGCCTTGGCCCCTATGTGTGGACTTCCTCCTCGTTCTTCCTCCCTCTGGGATTTCCTCAACTCCTCCCGTCTCCGTCTCTCTCTGCTCTCTCTCCTATCGTCTCCGCATCCTCATTTTCTCTCTTCCTTCCCACTCTCTTGCGTCCCCGCGTCTCCTTTTTTATCTGCGTATTTATCTTTTTCCAGGCCATTAACCTGGAAGTTTTAATAACTCCCAGGTAACAGCCTCTCTCCAGTTCCCCCGGTGCACCAGGAGGGTGGTCCACCCGCATTTGAAGAAGTATCCTCGTCACTGTCCCGGACAGCCGTCCTGCCACAGAGTGCAATTTGCGAACATATCTTAATATGAATAGGGCCTCATGTACATTTTGTTTTGTGACTCACAATTTGCAATTCTTTTGCAAATCGAAAATTGTGAGTCACAAAACAAAATACACAACAGTGTTAACCACTCTGTTTGCGATTCCCAAATGGGTCACAAGGGACCTTACTTATTAGTATCCATGAGGCAGGTCACAATAAGAGACCCATTTGGTAATGGCCACACTCACAGGGATTTTCCTTAAAGAAAAATTAGATGCATTTCAAAAATAAAAATGAAAAGCTTTCTTTTCATTTTTTAAGAGTAGGCAGTGGTCCATGTAACCACTGCCTGCTCTGAAAAAACATTTGTGCTACCATTCACAAGGGGAGGGGGTCCCTTGGTTTTTGATGGAAATCTATATCTACAAGCACCCGTAGATGAGAATTTGCACCAGAATCTGACGTCTGTTTGAGGCTGGCATAACAAGGACAAATATCTTTACTTTTCCTCATTATTTCCTATTTGTATGTGTGCTGACACAAAGGCCCTTAAAAGCTACATGGAAGGAACAGCGAAAGGAGTAGCTACTGTACTTGAGGCCAGGCTCAGCCACCACCCCTGGAAATCCACCAAACACAGTTATTTATAAAAACTAGACACTCAGTAAACACCAGGGCAGTGCGCCTTGCAAGGATCACACTTCGGATTCTTACCCACCATGCAGTGCTAACCTAAGATGTTGCCAAAAATCGCACATTTTCCTTATATTTCTGTGATGGAAACTTCCAGAAACAGCAGGAATCCAGAACAATCCTACCAGCCAGCTTAACCTCACAAAATAAAAATGCCATCACACTTGAGTGGCTGGGCCTACTGCTTGTGCTACAAATGGATCAAAAAAAGGTCAATTGGAGTCCCCGTAATTCAGTCAGACATTCCCATTTTGGCCAACACTTATTATTAGACCTACACTAAGTAGACCCACTTGCCTATTTCCTTTAAAGAGAGTATTTTGCAGAGCCACCATTTCTGTATCCTCTCCTTTTAGGCATGGAGTTCAGCCACTAATCTTAAACAATAAGACCTTGAATCAAGAGCACTGGGAAAAGCAAGACAAGAAAACTTGCACACATACACTGTGGTACTAAATCAAACTCCCACCTTAGCCTTCCCTCCCCCTTAAAACTATTGAAATATAACATCACAGAAAACAATGTGGACAAACAGCCCAGAAAAAGTACTTCATTTTCCCTATTGAAGAAACAGTCACTGATCAACTTTGCACCTTACCCTAACAGCAACTGTTAGTCATGCTGGCAATTTCCCTAGAAGCAGGACTATCCATATGTATTGGACTCTGTTCCTTCGCCAATATAATCACCAATTGTGAGACCTTCTAAGATACCTTAATCAAAGCTCCTGGCTCTGCAGGAAAGCAATAGCAGAACAGCACCAACCACAGTAGACTGTAAGTCTTCAAAGCATCAGTTACAGTCACTCCCTTCCCCATGGACCACCAAAGTAGAGGAGGAGGCCAACATCCCAGGAAGTGCTATACAGCTATATCTACTTCAAGACTGGTCAAATATCCCCCATCACGATCCGCATTGTACTACCATCCTATTGGCCATTGACCCACATTTGTCAAAGTAGAAGTGTTTGCCTGCCTATGGCCCTCATTACAACCCTGGCGGTCGGTTTTAAAGCGGCGTAATACTGCAAACAGGCCGGCAGAAAAAATTGAATCACGACCGTGGCGGAAACCGCCAACATAGACACCCACTTTAACACTCCGACCGCCAAGGCATTACAAACAAACAGCGCGGCGTTCACCGCCAACAGACAGGAGGAAGACAATGTACCGCCCACACTATTATGAGAGGCCAATCTGCCACCTTTTCCGGGGCAGAGCCAACGCGAACAAAAGCACGGCGGAAACAGGACATGGAAGGGAAAACACTCACCTCTCCACAACCCACGAGGAACTAGGACGCCATGGAGCCAGAACTCCAAATACTCCCTGCAATGGTATCCCTGCTCCTCTATCAGGACCAACAAAGACGGCGGCGAAGACCACGGTGAGTACTGCACCTACAACACAGGGGAGGGGGAGGGAAAAGAGAGTGACACACACATGCAACACCCCCACCCTCACCCACAACAACATACACACAAATACATGCTGCAACGATACATGTACACCCCCTAACCCCCTTCAAGAATGCAAGGACAAAAGGAAATGAGTTGAACAATTGTAATCATGAAAAATCCAGTAGTCAAAACTCGAAATACAGTATATACAATTATGTACACCAACTACAAAAGTCCGGATAGTGCACCAATTATTGTCCGTGGACCACTGGGCCCAAAATGCATGGGCGAGGCCAACACTCTATACCAGACATCAAACGGAGAGAACACTGTAGGGGCATCAGATCAAAATGAAACAGGCACCTCAGGGGGAAGGGTAGGGGGGCACCTCAGCCGAATGAGTGCACGATGCCACTGCTCCACGAGGGGGCTCCATGCCCACTGCTGTATCCTGGGGAGTGCAAAGCCACAGTCCCTCAAGTCTCTCCAGTGGGTGGTTTGCCCACTGCTTTATCCTAGGGAGTGCAAAGCCACAGTCTCTCAAGTCCGTCCAGTGGGTGGTTTGCCCACTGCTTTATCCTGGGAAGTGCAAAGCCACAGTCTCTCAAGTCTCTCCAGTGGGTGGTTTGCCCACGCATTGGTCCTGGGGAGTGCAAAGCCACAGTCTCTCAAGTCTTTCCAGTTGGTGGTTTGCCCACTGCTTTATCCTGGGGAGTGCATGAGTGCAAAGCCACGGTCTCTCAAGTCTCTCCAGTGGGTGGTTTGCCCACTGCTTTATCCGGGGGAGTGCAAAGCCACAGTCTCTCAAGTCTCTCCAGTGAGTGGTTTGCCCACTGCTTCATCATGGGGAGTGCAAAGCCACAGTCTCTCAAGTGGATAACAGTCTTCACTGGTTCTGGAGGGGGCTTTGTGCCCAGGGTGCTTCATCCTGCCAAGAACTGAGGTAGTGGATGCCTTTCTCCACTGGTTCTGGAGGGGGCTTTGTGCCCACAGTGCTTCATCCTGCCAAGGACAAAGGTAGTGGATGCCTTTCTCCGCTGAAGCTGTTGCATCATGGAAGTTGCCCAGGCTCCTGGAACTGATCACCAGGCTCGGTCGACTGACCACTGGGGATGGCAGCCATGTCTGCGGTGGTGCTACTGGGTCAGGACGTTGCGGGCCGCTGGCGGTGCTTGTGGTTGTATCAGTAGCGGTGGCCTCTGTGGCATCGGTGCTGGCGGTGGGCTCTGTGGCAGCGGTGCTTGTAGCGGCCTCTGTGGCATCGGTGCTGGCGGTGGGCTCTGTAGTGGCAGTGCTGGTGGCGGACTCTGTGGAATTGGTGCTGGCGGCGGGCTCTGTGGTGGCGGTGCTGGTAGCTGGCTCAGTGGCGGGGATGCTGGTGGCGGGCTCAGTGACTGCGGTGCTGGTGGCGGGCTCAGGGACTGCAGTGCTGGTGGAGGTGCAGGTGGCGGCGTAGGTGGCGGTCTTCTCTGCCGTGCAGGTTGGTGTCAACGTGGACAGAAGGTGTGACACTGATCCCATAGTCGGTGCCACCATGCCCTCTCCTGACCTGCCCTTGATTTTCTGGCCCTTCCTCCCCTGGGATGGTGGCACAGCTGTCTTGCCACTATCCCCTTTTGTTTTCCCTAAGCCCTTGGTGGCAGGTGTTTTCACCTTCTCCCTCTGGGATGTGGGCAACTTTTTTACTTTCGCAGGTGTCGGAATGTCCTTGCCCTCGCTCCGTGGCACACTGGCTGCCCTGATGCCTGGCGCACTCCAAAAGCCCGCTGTTGCTGGGACCACTGTGCCCGGTGATGTGGTGGCTGAGGTGCTGGGTTGGGACCTGGAAAGCCTGGCCCTAGGGGACGGACGGGGGGGGGGAGGTGTAGGGAAGAGGTCAATGTTAGCCAGGAAAACTTTTTTACACACACTGGGATGGGTAGATGGAGTGGGTTTGGGAGTGGAGGAAGAGGTAGTGGTTGTAGGAGGTGTACGATTGCTGAAATTGGGTGAAGGTGCATGGGCTGGAGGCTGTTGTGAGGTGGATGGCTGTTGGGTGGGTGTGTGCCTGCATTTGTGTACTTTGGGAGGAGGGCTCACAGACACATTGGTAGAGGACACAGGGGATGTGTGAATGGTAGTGGGGTGGTGAGTGCACGTGAGCGGTATGTGGTGATGGGCGTGCTGGTGATGGAGGTAGTGGCTGAAGATGTTGTGCATGCAGGTGTGAGTGGAGACGAGACAGGGAGGGAGGAGGACGACATGGAGGAGGGGGACACAGTGGAGGCAGTGGATGTAGGTATGTCTGCATGGGAATGATGCTTGTGTGAGTGCCTGTGGGATGTGTGGTGCTTATGTTTTCCAGAGCTACCCTTGTGTGATGAGGTGTGTGCATGCTGGTCTGATGGTGTGCTTGGGATAGGCTGAGGTACAGGGGATTGGGTCTGTGTGGAGGAAGTTGGAGGGGGGAGGCTGGACACAGGGACAATGGCTGCCATCAGTGCGGAGGCCAGAGCCTGAAATGCTCTCTGTTGGGCTACCCGGCAAGAATGAATGCCCTCCAGGTATGCATTCGTTTGTTGCAAATGCCTCTCGACACCCTGGATGGCATTCACAATGGTAGATTGCCCAACAGTGAGGGATCTCAGGAGGTCAATAGCCTCCTCACTGAGGGCAGCAGGGCTGACTGGGGCAGGGCCTGAGGTGCCTGGGGCGAAGGAGATGCCCACCCTTCTGGGTGAGCGGCAACGGGACACACGCTGAGGGGCTGCTGGGAGGGCGGTGCTGGTAGGGGGGGTGGCGGCTGTACCTGTTGATGCGGGGGGCACAGAGGGGCCCGCCACCACAAGGGAGCTCCCATCAGAGGAGGAGTCTCTAATGTCACCTGTCCCCGCCGTGGAGCTCCCCTCGCCCTCCGTCCCACTGGTGGCTTCAGACTCCGTTGTCTCGCCCTCCAGGGCCAAGTGGAATGCAGCTCCCTCCTGCTCCGGTGCCACTTCTCCTCCGCCTGATGATGCTATTGCACACAAGAACAGGGAGACCACAAAAAGGGTGGGGGAAAGACAGAAGAAAGACATATTCAGTGCATGCAATACCGCTACTGCTGGCGGATACTACAGACACAGCAGCCCTCTGCACTACGACATGCACTTAGAGTTCCTAGATTAATCACATGCCCATGGGGTACAAGGCCTATGCCCGATTGCTGCACACATTGAAGTCACAGGAGCCTGACTAGGTGTAGATGTCTCTTACCACTGGTGGGGTTGGGGTGTCACATAGCCTGCCTCACAAAGGGTCCTTGCCTACAAAGCTCGCCCTGGCCTAGGGTAACCCACTGTCCACCTCCCCCACCCAGACACCTCGTAATGCGTGCAGAGTCAGATGGATGTGACGGTACTCACCCCCTTGTGGCTGCTGTGATGCCCTCAAGCGCCCATCCAACTCCGGATATGCCACCGCCAGGATCCGGAACATCAGGGTGGTCATGATGTGATGGGCACCCCTCCCACGTTGGGAGGCCATCCCCCAGCTGGGCATCCGCCGCCTTCTTGCTCCAGTGGTGAAAGTCCTCCCATCTTTTACGGCAGTGGGTGCTCCATCTATGGTGGACCCCCAGGGTCCGCACGCCAAATATCCTTCTTCTGGTGGGCGCTGACCTAGAGGTATAGTACAGGGGAAAAGGAAAAACATTAACCGTCCGGACCGTCACAGTCATTGGGCCATGTTCCCACCCTTGCCCTGACGCACATACACTCACCATCCGCACATGCAGACCTCAGTCCCCCCCATGTAACTTCCATCCACACCACTTCAAACAGGCATTGCCCCTGCAGCATGCTCATAGTGTACTTACCTGTTTGTCTGGAGGACTGTAGAGTAGCGTGTACTGGGGGAGGACCCCATCCACTAACTTCTCCAACTCCTCTGAAGTGAAGGCAGGGGCCCTTTCCCCAGACACATGAGCCATCGTCGCTTCCAGACTGAGGTCACAGCAGCACTTGCAGTGTAGATCCTCTCCTGTCGAAGGTCAGGTATCAAGTGAGTGAACAAGCAGAAAATGGCGGTCATGTCCGCGGTGGTGTGTACCGTCACCGTCGGCGTACATCGTCATTGGCTCCTGGGACCCATAGGGTCCAATATAAACCAATGCAGGAATGCGCTGCGGTCTTCGACCGCCTACCGCGACGGTGTAGAACACCAGCGCAGTTACCTCATATCCCCTTGTCCCACCTTACAGGTCAGGCAGCAGCCATTTCAGGGGGCCACATGGCATTAATATTAACTGCGTCACACCTATCTAGGCCTTACATACACACAGTAACAGGCAGAGGTTTTACAAATGTTTGCTAATGACATTTAGTAATACCTCAGTGTTGGCTGACTCTCTGCTCTGTGTTTTCCTCCATAGGGCACGTCTGCTGGGGCAGGTGGTGAGATAGCGGCATCCTCTGGTGTACAGACCACTGGTGGACCTGTCGACAATGAGAGACACGTAATAGTCACCTACAGACTTGATCGTGCAACAATCCATGAACTGGGTGCCCAGTTGGAGCCAGACCTGATGTCAGCAATCCGCCATCCCACAGGAATCCCCCCTCTAGTGCAGGTCCTGTCAGTACTCCATTTCCTGGCAAGTGCGTCTTTTCAAACTACAGTGGCCATTACATCAGGGATGTCCCAGCCTATGTTCTCAAACGTGTTGTCCAGAGTGTTGTCTGCCCTGCTGAAACACATGCGCAGCTACATCGAGTGAACAGATGTACAGAAACCGGAAGAGCTAACATTCAATGAATGTGCAGATGGTGTGTTTGGCCGACCAGTATATCTCCCAAGTGAATGCCAGGTTTCCTTGATCAGTGCATGACGCTTACATTCTGAGGAATAGCAGCATCCCTTATGTGATGGGGCAACTCGAGAGGCACCGTGTGTGGCTAATAGGTGAGGACAAGGACCCTATACCCTGTGAATAGTTGTCTGGGGTTGTCCCTAAGGGTTAGTGTGTGTCTAACAGTTGTCCCTCGACATTTGCAGGTGACTCTGGGTACCCCAACCTGTCATGGCTACTGACCCCAGTGAGAAATCCCATGACAAGGGCAGAGGAACGCTACAATGAGGCACATTGGTGAACTAGGAGAGTGATCGAAAGGACCTTCGGCCTCCTGAAGGCCAGGTTCCGGTGCCTCCATATGACGGGTGGTTCTCTCTGCTACTCACCAAAGAAGGTGTGCCAGATCATCGTGGCCTGCTGTATGCTGCACAACCTGGCTTTGCGACGACAGGTGCCTTTTCTGCAGGCGGATGGTCCAGATGGAGGTCCTGTGGCAGCTGTGCAGCCTGTGGACAGTGAAGAAGAGGAGGCAGAAGAAGAGGATATCGACAACAGAAACAACTTTATCCAGCAATACTTCCAGTGAGACACAGGTAAGAAGATGTCACTGCCTCACACCTCTCATACAATTGTTAGACCCATCATATGTCTGTCACTTTCACCCAGTGTATGGACCTTGACTTGTCACTTTGCCTTTCCATTTCACATATGTGGGTCCCACTCTGTGACCTCTGCTATATTACCTGATGGACTACAGCTGTTTACATCAGTATGTTGACAATACAATCAACATTGCTATATTCCATAGTTATTGCAAATACACATTTGTGAAAGCACAGACTGACTCCAGCTTTTTTTGTGATTCAAGGGTGTTTATTTCAGTGCAAAATAGTGGAGGGGGTTGTAAAATGGGCAGGGGTCATGGTGGAGGATTGTCAATGGCAGAGTCCAGTCTATTTGCTTCACAGGTGCATTGACCAAAGGGGCATAGGAACTGGAACTAGGGCAGTTGATGGATGGACAGGGTGATGAAGTGGGACAGAAGGATGACATTCAGGGGGGTCTCATTTACTGGTGGGGTCTTGGCATTGTTCTTTGTCTTTGTCCTGGATCTCAGGGACGATTTGCGGGGTGGTTCTCCATCTGCAGGGGGTGGGGTGCTGGTGTTGTGGTCCTGTGGCGGTGCCTCCTGTCCACTAGCGCCGGTGGAGGTGGTGGGCTGTTCATCATCCAGGCTAGTGTCAGGGGCCCCTTGTTGTGCCACAGTGTCCCTCCTGGTGTTCACAAGGTCCTTCAGCACCCCTACAATGGTGACCAGGGTGGTGTTGATGGACTTAAGTTCCTCCCTGATCCCCAGATACTGTTCCTCCTGCAGCTGCTGAGTCTCCTGAAACTTGGCCAGTACAGTTGCTATCGTCTCCTGGGAACGGTGGTAGGCTCCCATGATGTTGGAAAGGGCCTCGTGGAGAGTGGGTTCCCTGGGCCTGTCCTCCCCCTGTCGCACAGCAGTCCTCCCAGTTCCCCTGTTATCCTGTGCCTATTTCCCCTGAACCGTGTGCCTACTGCCACTCCCCCCAGGTCCCTGATTCTCTTGGGTTGTTGGTTTGCCTGGGTTCCCTGTAGTGGTGGACACACTGCTGCTTGACGTGTCCTGGGACAGAGGTATGGGCCCGCTGGGTGGGTGCTGTGCTGGTGTTTCCTGACGGGGGAGGCTCTGTGGTGGCTTGTGCCAGTGTCAGGGGAACCGACTGTCCCGAGGTCCCAGATGGGCCGGGCTGGTCATCTTGATCCAGTTGGACAGAGCTGCTGTCATCACTGTGGGCCTTTTCTGTGAGGGGGAGTGGACATGTCTGGAACCTGCTGTCTGGTGACATTGGGTAGGGGTCCTGCAGGGGTGTAAAGGCATGATTATTGCATCTGTGTGTGCCATCGTGTGCAATAGGTGGGTGACCCTGTACTCCAGTGCTTGTGTAGGACGTTGTGTGATAATTGGTTTGGGGATCAGTGTGGGTATCTGTAGTGGACATGCTTTGGTGATGGGTGTCCATGCTTTGGTGTTGCATGCAGGGCTTGGTGTTGGGATGTGTGGGTTGTGATAATGGGACATTTCTGAGGTGTTGGAGTGATGGGGTGAGGGTGAGGGTGGGGTATGTGATAGCATGCAGGTAGGGTGGGGGATGTAATAGTTAAGATTTGACTTACCAGATTCCATTACTCCTGCTTCTCCTGTGAGGTCCTAAGGATGCAGTATAGCCAAGACCTGCTCCTCCCATGTTGTTAGTTGTGGCGGGGTGGTCCGCCGCCAGTTCTCTGAACAGCAATCTGGTGTCATGAGACCACGGAACGCACCTTCCCTCGTAGGTCGTTCCACCTCTTCCTGATGTCATCCCTAGTTCTTGGATGCTGTCCCACTGCATTGACCCTGTCTATGATTCTGTGCCATAGCTCCATCTTCCTAGCTATGGAGGTGTGCTGCACCTGTGATCCGAATAGCTGTGGCTCTACCCGGACGATTTCCTCCACCATGACCCTGAGCTCCTCCTCAGAGAACCTGGGGTGTCTTTGCAGTGCCATGGTGTGGTGTGGGTGATGTGTGAGGTGGTGTTGGTTGTGATGTGTGAGGGGATGTGTTTCTGTGTGTTGTTTGAGGTACGTGGATGTTGTGTGAGTGATGGTGTTGTGTGCCTGTGGATGCTAGTGTTGTTGATGGTGGTGTCTCTCTCTGGCCTTCTTTCTCAATTTTTGTCGTAGGGGTTTGTGGGTGATGTGGATGTGGGTTTTATATTGTATTGAGTGTGTGGGAGTGGTGTGTGTATGTGTATCAGGTGTCTGAATTTTGATTTGTCCAATGTGGTTGTATTATGTAAATGTGTGTGTATTGTGAGCACAGTGGTGTGTACCGCCAATGGAATACCGCGGTTGAAAGACCGCTGCGTGGATTTGTGGGTTGTGATAGTGTGGGCGTATTCCTGTTGGTGTGACGGTGTCGGTTTTGTTATCGCCAGTTTATCACTGACCTTTGGTGTGGCGGTCTTGTATGGGTGTCTGTATTTTGGCGGATTCCGGGCTGTGGGTCATAATAGCTGTAGCGGAATTCCGCCGCCGCAGCAGTGTGTTGGTGGTCTTCTGCACGGTGGTTAGCGGATGTTGTAATGAGGGCCTATATAAAGTCATTTTTTATTTCTTGAGCAGTCCCTTCTTCTTACTCAATAATGCATCCTCATGAGTAGTGGCAAACTACTAGTTAGGTTGAAATTCCAGTGTAAAAAGTCTGTGATAGCTATTCCATCAGTCACATTTGTCACTCTTCAGAAGTGTCTAAGGCAATCACTTTGGACAGTGTATTGAATGCCTTCTTTATGCCTTTGGGCAAGTTGACACCGTTCAATAGAAACCCCCTCACACTCTATTGATCAGGCTGGCAGATGTAGGAAATTTGCAACCTGGCATTAATATGGCTCTAATCATTTGTTTCTAATAGAAAACAGGCAGTATCAACCTCCACCTTTTGATCAGAGAATATGAAATCCCACAGTGTATCGTCCTGAATCTGCTGTTATTTAATGTTTGTATGGCAACCCTGGCTACTTTCCTGGAGTCATTCCGGATTAAGGTGACATCCTTTTCAAACACCACTCGGTTAATCCTTTCACTTGACAACAACTCACCTAAGTCAGAGCAAACCTTGAAAGTCTGTTTTATGAAGGTATATGAATTAATGAATGAGAGCCACCTAAACTGCAACACAGGTAAGCCTGAGATGCTTTTAAATGAATATAACAAGTCTCTGACTTAGAGGGATGACCTATGGATCTAACTCTGCATCCTCCAGCAGCTGTAACTAGAAATTTGAGCATCAGTTTCACCTTGAAGCTATCAATTTATTACAAATGATGTCAGTCACAGGGATGCCTTTCTACTTAAGTACATTAAGAAAGTTCCTGCACTTACTGCCATTAGAACCATGGATGATAGTAGCCCACAAGCTTATCACTTCCAGAATAGAAAACGCTCACATGCTATATCTTGGAATGTCCAAATACATTGTCACTAGACTACAAGTTTTTAAGAATGCAGCAGCATTAACATATTAAAATTCCCCCAACATTTGCCAGTATCCTGAAAAGAGAGCTTCACAGCTGTTATAGACTGAACCTTGAGAGTATATTTTGAAGGCAAGAGATGTGAGAGTGGGGTTGGCATGAATAGAAGTATTCAGTATCATGGTGCTGAGTATGGACCTGACAACAAATAAGGAAGGGAATAATTAGAAAAAGGAGGTAATTTAGAATTTGGATCATGTGGGCGATGTGCAAGAAAACAGCAGATACTCCACTCACAAAATAGGCACTCACCCACATTATTTGGAGGTCAGAATAGCTGGGGTTTCCACTGGGGAAATTTCGTCTTATACTGGTGGAAACACTGAGTGGTCCGTGTGCCTCTGGGTCACAGTAGTGGTAGCCACATATTGTATAGGGCAAGGAAACTGTTAGAAAGGGGGTCTTTGGTTGACAGTCAGGTTACCCCCGTTCAAGCAAGGACTCTCACTCTAGTCAGGGTAAAAGAGAATCACCCACAGCTAACCCCTGCTTACCACCTTGGTAGCTTGGCAGAGCAGTAGGCTTAACTTCGGAGTGCTAGGTGTATAGTATTTGTACCAACACACACAGCAACTTAATGAAAACACTACAAAATGGCACAATGCCAGTTTAGAAAAATAGGAAATATTTATCCAAACAAAACAAGACCAAAATGACAAATATCCGACATAAACAAGTCAAGTTATGAATGTTTAAAGATTAAAACTCAAAAATAGTGCTTAGAAACACAAAATGCTTCAATGAGGTGTTAACACAGCATCATGAGGGAGTCGTTCCCAACAAGTGGACACCAGCAGCGCCGGACACGGAGTCGCGTAGACTCCCAAGTACAGTACCTTTGGTGAAGAGTGAAAACAAGTCGATGCGCGATGTCAGGGATCGTGGCGTCAGTGCGAAACGTTGAATCCGCGCACTTTGAGCGGCGTCAGTCATGACGTGGTGCGCAATTTCCACGGAGTCGCGGACTTCAGAGGGGCTGCAGCGGCGTCAGGCCTGCGAAGTTCGTTGCGTTACAGCGAAGGTCACGGGGTCGGGTGCAGATGGTGTCACCGGATTCAGAAGGGGCGTCGTCCGAAGTCATCCAAAGTCGATTTCCTTGGATTTCCACCAGCTTTCCTTTCAAGGGCCCAGGGACTGGATAGGGCACCACTTCTCAGAGCAGGAGTCTCTCCAGAGACTCCAGGTGCTGGCAGAGAGAAGTCTTTGCTGCCCCTGAGACTTCAAACGCAAGGAGGCAAGCTCTTAATCAAGCCCTTGGAGATTTCTTAACAAGATGGAAGGCACACAAAGTCCAGTCTTTGCCCTCTTACTCTGGCAGAAGCAGCAACTGCAGGATAGCTCCACAAAGCACAGTCACAGGCAGGGCAGCTCCTCTTCCTCAGCTATTCAGCTCTTCTCCAGGCAGAGGTTCCTCTTGTTTCCAGAAGTGTTCTAAATTCTGTGGTTTTGGGTGCCCTTCTTATACCCAATTTCTCCTTTGAAGTAGGCCCGCTTCAAAGTAAAGTCTCTTTTGAATGTGAAGTCTGCCTTACCCAGGTAAGGCCCCAGACACTCACCAGGGGGTCGGAGACTGCATTGTGTGAGGACAGGCACAGCCCTTTCAGGTGTAAGTGCCCAGAATACACCCCAGCTCCCTTTGTGTCACTGTCTAGTGCGAGGTGCAACCAGCCCAACTGTCAAACTGACCCAGACAGGGAATCCACAAACAGGCAGAGTCACAGAAATGGTATAAGCAAGAAAATGCTCACTTTCTAAAAGTGGCATTTTCAAACAAACAATCTTAAAATCAACTTTACTAAAAGATGTATTTTTAAATTGTGAGTTCAGAGACCCCAAACTCCACATTTCCATCCGCTCCCAAGGGGAATCTACACTTTAATCAGATTTAAAGGTAGCCCCCATGTTAACCTATGAGAGGGACAGGCCTTGCAACAGTGAAAAACGAATTTAGCAATATTTCACTGTCAGGACATATAAAACACATTACTATGGGGGTCATTCTGACCTCGGCGGTAAAAGGCGCTTACCGCCGGTCAGAAGACCGCCATAACACCGCTGCGGGCGCGGGAAACCGCCACGGTCATTCTGACCCGCAACAGGCAAACCGCCAAAAACCCAACATCCACAAAAGTCCGCCACACCAACGGCCAGCGAAAAACTGGCGATGACCAAACCTCCACCGTCACGCCAACAGAAATACGCCCATTCCATTCCGACACACGAATCCACGCGGCGGTCTTTCAACCGCGGTATTCCATTGGCGGTACACACCGTCGCGGTCAAAATACACACACAGCTCCAAAACACTGCCACATTGGACATTTTGAAATACACACACCTGATACACATACAAACACCACTCCCACACACCCAACACAATATAAAACACACACCCACATCACCCACAAATCCCTATGACCACCATTTATTGACTAAGGCCAGAGAGAGACACTACCAGTTAGTACAGAGCATTCACAGGCACATAACACCATCATTCGCACAACATCCAGGTACAAAACACCACACACCACCACACTCACCACACTCTTCACCACAAACACCACCCCACACCTCATCCACACCACCCCATGGCACCCCAAAGGCACTCCAGGTTTTCAGACGCTGAACTCAGGGTCATGGTGGAGGAAATAGTTCGGGTAGAGTCCCAGCTCTTCGGGACACAGGTGCAGAACACCACCATTGCCAGGAAGATAGAGCTATGGCAAAGAATAGTGGACAGGGTCAACGCTGTGGGTCAGCATCCACGAAATCGGGACGACATCAGGAAGCGGTGGAACGACCTACGGGGGAAGGTGCGTTCCATGGTATCCAGACACAACATCGCAGTGCAGAAGACTGGCGGCGGACCCCCACCTCAACCCCCAGAATTTACTACATGGGAGGAACAGGTCTTGGCGATCCTGCATCCTGAGGGCCTCGCAGGAGTAGGCGGAGGAATGGACTCTGGTAAGTCAAATCTCAACTACTTCATCCCCCCCCACCAGCATGCCAAATCATACCCCCAACCTCCCCCCCACCCCATCACACATCCTCCTTGCTAATGTCTCACCATCACAACCCACCCATCCCAACACCAAGCCCTGCATGCGACCACAAACCATGGACACCCATCACCTAAGCATGCCCACTGCATATACCCATCCCCCCCCAAACCACTGTCACAACAGCTCCCACAAGAGAATGTCAGCACTGGGGTAAACGGGCGCCCACCCATTGCACGCTATGGCACACACAGAAGCAATAAACATACTCTTATACCCCTGCAGGACCCGAACGCCACGACACCGCCCAGGAGGGTACAGAAATGTCCATTCCACCCCCAGAAGAGGCCCACAGTGATGACAGCAGCTCTGTCTCCCTGGACCCAGATGACCAGCCCGGCCCATCGGGGACCTCGGGACAGTCGGTTCCCCACAGACAGCCAAAGGTCACAGCAGACCTACCCCCCTCTGGGAACACCAGCACAGCACCCACCCAGCGGGCCCATGCCTCTGTCTCCAGGACACGTCAAGCAGCGGTGTGTCCACCACTACAGGGCACCCAGGTTAACCCACCACCCCAACAACAACAGGGACCTGGGGGCAGTGGTAGTGGGCACACGGTCCAGGGGACAGAGGCCCAGGGAAACAGGGGCACTGGGAGGGCTACTGTGCGACAGGGGGGGGACAGGCCCAGGGAACCCACTCTCCACGAGGCCCTATCCTCCATCATGGGAGCATACCACCACTCCCAGGAGACGATGGCGACGGTCCTGGGCAGGTTCCAAGAGATCCAGGTATTGCAGGAGGAACAGTTTATGGGGTTCAGGGAAGAACTCAGAAACATCAGTTCCGCAATGGGCACCATCGTTGTGGCTCTCAATCAGATTGTCAGCACATTGCGGGACCATGTGGCACCACAAAGGGCCCCTGTCACTAGCATGGACCAAGAACAGGCTACCACCTCCGCCGGCGCTAGTGGACAGGAGGCCCCGACTCAAGAACAACAGGCCACCAGAACCCCACCCCCTGCAGAAGGAGAACCACCCCGCAAACGGGGCCTGAGATCTAGGAAGAAGACAGAGTAAGCTGCCAAGACCCTGTACTGCCATTTGATGGAGTTTGTTTTGACCAATGACTTTGTGTTTCACCACTGCGCATATTAGTTGCTCAATGTTCACCAGTAGCATATTGTATGTTTTGTTCAGTTTAGCCGCCTATTGGCTTTGACATGGCATTAGCCATTACTTTCTGTATTCAGTTTAGCCGCCTATGGGCTTTGACATTGCATTAGCCATTACATTCTGTATTCTGCCTATTGGCTTTGACATTGCATTCCTATTGGCTTTGACATGATGTATTCAGTTTAGCTGCCTATTGACTTTGACATGCTATTAGATATTCTGCCTTTTGGCTTTGACATGATATCATATATTACATTTTGTATTCAGCTCCGCTGCCTATTGGCTTTGACATGATATTATACATTGCATCCTGTATTCAGCTCAGATGCCTATTGGCTTTGACATGATATTATACATTGCATTTTATATTCAGCTTAGCTGCCTATGGGCTTTGACATGATATAAGACATTGCATTTGATATTTAGGTTAGCTGCCTATTGCCTTTAACGTGGAGTTAGATCTTGCAGTTGAGAATCCAAGCTGTATTTTTCCAAGCTGTGTTTTTGCACAAGATGAACCAAGATGTTTTTCTCACAGTAGACTAGACCTGATAAGAGAGGGTACATGGGTTGTTTTTCTCCGCTTGAGTTTGGGAACAGGAGTAGTCTCGGAGACCTGGCCAGTCTCCAAAAGGCTTGCTCAGTTTTCCCAGGTCTGAGAGGAGGGGGCACACCTTTGTAACGAATGTCACAGGCTGCAGAGATTCAGATTCGAATCTGCCGGACCTCGTGCTGGAGCTTGGCGCCAGCTGCCAGCAATCCCGTGTGGGTAGATGAATCTCTTTCTCGCGGCTGACAGGGGGTCATCAGCTTGCAGACCTTAGAAAGATGAAGCTGTAAATAGTTTCCCACACGGTGAAGTATTTGTTTTGCTTTGCATTCAATATCTTATAAATATAACCTGCTGTGTATATTGCAAACTGATATATTTTGTTTGATTAACGCGGGCTTGAAAGCTACTAATTCGTCATTCATAAATATTGTGGTTGGGGAAGAATTAACAACAATAAAAGTCTTCTTTGACCTCAGAAGTGCATTTCTGGTGTTTTATGTAAGTGCTTAGAAACTAGATAAGAGGAAAGCACTACAGACCCCCGCCAGGAAAGGATACCCCCTGATTGTCATCCCACTGTCCCACATTGTCACCCTGTCCAACCTTAAACTGCCCCTGCTCCACCTTCCACAGGCATATGGACAATGCACCTGTGAGACTGAAAATCTGGACTCTGCCATGGACATTCCTCCACCATCACCCATCACCGAATTGCATCCATTACCCAAAATTGGTCACTTTAATAAACACACTTATTGCACAAAAATAATCTGGAGTCTGCCTGTATATTTGAACAAATGTATTACACAGAACTGTGCCAAAATGTCCAGTTACATTGTGATGACAACATACCACTGTCACACGGCTGTAGTCCATGGGGAAACAAAGCAGAGGTCACGGAGTGGGGCCCACATCTCTGAAATTGGAAGGGAAAGTCACAACTCAGTTAACATACACTGGGGGAAACTCAGACAGTAGAAAGGCTGGAGACTTTAAGTAAATCTAAAATGCCAGTGTTGATTCTTACCTGTATGTCATTGAAAATACTGCTGTATTACTGTGTCCCTGTTGTCTGTGTCGTCCTCTTCGTCTTCCTCCTCTTCACTCTCCGCAGGCTCCACAGCTGCCACAACACCACCATCTGGACCATCCTCCTGCAGGAAAGGCACCTGGCGTTGCAAAGCCAGGTTGTGAAGCATACAGCAGGCCACGATGATATGGCACACCTTCTTTGGTGAGTACATTAGGGATCCACCTGTCATATGGAGGCACCTGAACCTGGCCTTCAGGAGGCCGAAGGTCCGCTCGATCACCCTCCTAGTACGCTCATGGGCCTCATTGTACCGTTCCTCTGCCCTTGTCCTGGGATTCCTCACTGGGGTCAGTAGCCATGACAGGTTGGGGTAACCAGAGTCACCAATTAGCCACACACGGTGTCTCTGAAGTAGTTCCATCACGTAAGGGATGCTGCTATTTCGCATGATGTACGCGTCATGCACTGACCCAGGGAACTTGGCATTTACATGGGAGATGTACTGGTCAGCCAAACAGACCACCTGGACATTCATGGAATGATAACTTTTTCTGTTCCTGTACACCTGTTCACTCGTGCTGGGGGGGACCAAAGCAACATGGGTCCCATCAATTGCACCAATGATGTTGGGGATATGTCCAAGCGCATAGAAATCACCCTTCACTGTAGCCAAATCGCCCACCTCAGGGAAAACAATGTAGCTCCGCATGTATTTCAGCAGGGCAGACAACACTCTGGACAACACCTTGGAAAACATAGGCTGTGACATCCCTGATGAAATGGCCACTGTTGTTTGGAATGACCCACTTGCCAAAAAATGGAGTACTGACAGAACCTGCACTAGAGGAGGAATCCCTGTGGGTTGGCGGATGGGTGACATCAGGTCTGGCTCCAGCTGGGCACACAGTTCCTGTATAGTGGCTCTGTCAAGCCTGTATGTCAGTATGACATGTCTTTCTTCCATTGTCGACAGGTCCACCAGCGGTCTGTACACGGGAAGATTCCTCCATCTCCTCGCAAGTCCTAGCGGACGGTGCCTAGGAAGGACAACAGCGAGCACAGAGTCAATCAACCCACAGGTACGTTCCCACACCTTGCACAGTACACGATTCTCAATGCATTGAATGGCTTGTATGAGTGTTGATGCAAGGCCTAGGTATGTGTGATGCAGTAGAAATTAAGCCATGTGGGCCCTTGAAATGGCGGCTGCCTGACCTGTGAAGTGCGACAGTGGGATGTGAGGTCAATGCGCTGGCGTGGCACACCGTGGCGGTAGGCGGTCGAAGACCGTGGCGCAAAGCCGCATTGGTTAACAATGAACCCTATGGGTCTCAGGAGCCCATGACGATGTGCGCCGGCGGTCGTGGTACGCACCGCCGCAGGCATGACCGCCATTTTCTATCTGCTTAATCACTCGAGACCTGATCATCCACAGGAGAGGACCTATACTGCAAGTGCTGCTGTGACCTCGGTCTGGAAGAGACAATGGCTGCTGCGACTGGGGAAAGGGCCCCTGCCTTCACTTCTGAAGAATTGGAGAAACTCGTGGATGGGGTCCTCCCCCAGTATGCGCTACTCTACGGTCCTCCAGACCAACAGGTAAGTACACTGGGACCATGCTTTGTGGCCAATGCCTGGGTTGAGTGGGGTAAATGAACGATGGTGGGGAGGGGAGCGAATGTGGCATGCATCAAACGACAGATGAGAGCATGTGCCACATGGCAAGGGTGGGGATGGGGGGCGACTCACATCGAGCATGCAGAAGGTGATGATATTTTATTTTCTCCCCCTGTACATGTCACATAGGTCAGCGCCCATCAGAAAATTGACATTTGGCGTGCCATCGCCAAGGACGTCCGGACCCTGGGGGTCCACAACAGACGGGGCACCCACTGCCGCAAGAGGTGGGAGGACATCCGCCGCGGGAGCAGGAAGACCGCGGAGGCTCTGCTGGGGATGGCCTCCCAACGTAGGAGGGGTGGCAGTCGTCAATTGACCCCCCTGATGTCCCGGATCCTGGCAGTGGCCTACCCCGATTTGGATGGGCGCGTGAGGACATCACAGCAGACACAAGGGGGTGAGTACAAGCACATTCTGGTGATTTTGAGCACATTGGAGGTGTCTGGGTGGGGGAGGAGGGTTGTGGGTATCCCTAGGCCAGGGCGATTTCCATAGGCTAGGCCCCTCCGTTAGGCATGACCCTGTGCCCCCGCCCCCCACCTCTGTAGGTTGCCTAGTACAGCTAATCATGGCCCTGTGTCACCTATGTGTGGATTTGTCGTCCATAGGCTTGTAGGCCATGTCCCACGGATTGAGTAGTGTACCCCAAGTGCGCAACGTAGTGCAGGGGGATTCTGTGTCTGTCCTCTCCGCCAACTGTGTCACCAATGCATGCACTCAACATGTCTTTATTTTCTCCACCCCCCCCTTTTTTGTTGGTCTTCCTGTTCATGTGTGCATTAGCATCATCAGGCAGAGGAGAAGTGGCATCGGAGCACGAGGGAGCTGCATCTCACATGGCCCTGGAGGGCCATGCAAATGACTTGGAGTTCACCAGTGAGACGGAGGGCGAGGGGAGCTCCACAGCGGGGACACGTGGTGACACCAGCGACACAGACACGTCCTCATAAGGGAGCTCCCTTGTGGTGGCGGCAAGATCCGTGCCCACCGCAATAACAGATACAGCCGCCACCCAGCGCACCAGCTCCGCCCTCCCAGCAGCCCCTCAGCGTTCGCCTCGTGCCCGCTCACCCAGGAAGGTGGGCATCTCCTTCGCCCCAGGCACCTCAGGCCCTGCCCCAGTTACCCCTGCTGCCCTCAGTGAGGAGGTCATTGACCTCCTGAGGACGCTCATTGTTGGGCTGTCTACCCTTTTGAATGCCATCCAGGGTGTAGAAAGGGAGGTGCACCGGAGTAATGCATACCTGGAGGGCATTCATTCGGGTCAGGCTGCCCATCAGCGATCGTTCAACGCTCTGGCCTCAGCACTGACGGCAGCCATTGTCCCTGTCTCCTGCCTCCCTCCTCCAACTTCCTCCACCCAGTCCCACTCCCCTGTACCTCTGCCTATCCCAGACACACCTACAGACCAGCCTGCACACACCTTAACACCCAAAGGAAGCTCATCCAGACATAAGCACCACACATCACACAAGCATTCACCCAAGCAACAGCCACATGCAGACATGCCAACAGCCACTGCCTCCTCTGTGTCCCCCTCCTCCTCATCTCCCTCCTCCCTCCCTGTGACGTCTCCACTCACACTTGCATGCACAACATCATCAGCCACTACGTCCATCACCAGCACACCCACCAGAACACTCCGCACACGTGGAGTCACCACCCCCACTACCATTTACACATCCGCTGTGTCCTCTCCCAGTGTGTCTGTCACCCCCTCTTCCAAACCACACAAACGCAGGCAGCCACCCACCAAACAGCCATCCACCTCACGACAGCCTCCAGCACAAGCACCTGCACCCAAAGACATCAGACTTCACTCTCCTACAACCACATCCTCTTCCTCCACTCCCATACCCACTACACCTACCCGTCCCACTGCTCCTAAAAAGCTTTTCCTGTCCAAACTTAACCTCTTTCCATCACCTGACCCACCCCCTCCATCTCAGAAGAGTCCAATCAGCACCTCAGCCACCACAAACCCTGGTCCTACAAGGACAATAGTCCAAGGATTTTGGAGTCCACCACCTTCAAGGCCAGCTACTTTGGCTAGCAGTAAGGAGACGGCCAGCCCACCCCCTGGAAAAAAATGTCAAGAAAGCCAGTGCCCGGCGCGAGAGGCCAGAGACAGCAGGCTCCAAAAGCACTACCCTGGCACCGTCAGGAAGTGGGGTGCCACCTGGCACACCGCCAAAGGGAGGAAAGGGCCACAGAGGAGCAGGGAAGGGTGGCAAGGGCAGCACGCCCGACAAGTCCGGCAGCAGGCGAGCTGCCCAGGAGGGCCCCACCAGCCCCATTCCAGGTGTGAAGGAGGACACCCACGGGCCCGGGACGGCAGCACAGGAGGGCCCCGCAAGCGAGAAGACAGATGTGCACATAGGGCCCGGCAGCCACATGTCAGGTGGCGAGTGATATCCATGTCATGGCCGGATCTGGTGCCCTGGATACACATGTCAAGCACTGCTGAACAGGGCCCTTCAAGTCAAGAACTGCTGAACAGGGCCCTTCAAGTCAAGAACCGCTGAACAGGGCACCGCCGTCTCAAGAACCGCTGAACAGGCCCCTTCAAGCCAAGCACCGCTGAACAGGGCACCGCCGTCTCAAGAAACGCTGAACAGGGCCCTTCAAGTCAAGAACCGCTGAACAGGGCCCTTCAAGCCAAGCACCGCTGAACAGGGCACCGGCGACTCAAGAACCGCTGAACAGGGCCCTTCAAGTCAAGCACCGCTGAACAGGGCACCGCCGTCTCAAGAACCGCTGAACAGGGCCCTTCAAGTCAAGAACCACTGAACAGGGCCCTTCAAGTCAAGAACCGCTGAACAGGGCCCTTCAAGTCAAGAACCGCTGAACAGGGCACCGCCGTCTCAAGAACCGCTGAACAGGGCCCTTCAAGTCAAGCATCGCTGAACAGGGCACCGCCGTCTCAAGAACCGCTGAACAGGGCCCTTCAAGTCAAGAACCGCTGAACAGGGCCCTTCAAGTCAAGAACCGCTGAACAGGGCACCGCCGTCTCAAGAACCGCTGAACAGGGCCCTTCAAGTCAAGCACCGCTGAACAGGGCACCGCCGTCTCAAGAACCACTGAACAGGGCCCTTCAAGTCAAGAACCGCTGAACAGGGCCCTTCAAGTCAAGAACCGCTGAACAGGGCACCACCGTCTCAAGAACCGCTGAACAGGGCCCTTCAAGTCAAGAACCGCTCCGCTGGGCACCGCCGTCTCTGCACCGCTCCGCTGGGCCCTTCATCTCAAGCACCGCTCCGCTGGGCCCTTCATCTCAAGCACCGCTCCACTGGGCCCTTCATCTCAAGCACCGCTCCCCTGGGCCCTTCATCTCAAGCACCGCTCCGCTGGGCACGGCCGTCTCTGCACCGCTCCGCTGGGCCCTTCATCTCAAGCACCGCTCCGCTGGGCACCGCCGTCTCTGCACCGCTCCGCTGGGCCCTTCATCTCAAGCACCGCTCCACTGGGCCCTTCATCTCAAGCACCACTCCGCTGGGCCCTTCATCTAAAGCACCACTCCGCTGGGCACCGCCGTCTCTGCACCGCTCCGCTGGGCCCTTCATCTCAAGCACCGCTCCGCTGGGCCCTTTATATCAAGCACCGCTCCGCTGGGCCCTTCATCTCAAGCACCACTCCGCTGGGCCCTTCATCTCAAGCACCGCTCCGCTGGGCACCGCCGTCTCTAGCACCGCTCCGCTGGGCCCTTCATCTCAAGCACCGCTCCGCTGGGCCCTTCATCTCAAGCACCGCTCCGCTGGGCACCGCCGTCTCTGCACCGTTCCGCTGGGCCCTTCATCTCAAGCACTGCTCCGCTGGGCCCTTCATCTCAAGCACCGCTCCGCTGGGCCCTTCATCTCAAGCACCGCTCCGCTGGGCACCGCCGTCTCTGCACTGCTCCGCTGGGCCCTTCATCTCAAGCACCACTCCGCTGGGCCCTTCATCTCAAGCACCGCTCCGCTGGGCCCTTCATCTCAAGCACCGCTCCGCTGGGTACCGCCGTCTCTGCACCGCTCCGCTGGGCCCTTCATCTCAAGCACCGCTCCGCTGGGCCCTTCATCTCAAGCACCGCTCCGCTGGGCACCGCCGTCTCTGCACCGCTCCTCTGGGCCATTCAAGTCAAGTACCGCTGAACAGGGCACCGCCGTCTCAAGCACCGCTGGCCCATCGGCTGAAGGGGCAGGCCCGGATCTGTGTCGGGCAGGGCTGCACGAAGCACTCTGGGCACCATGCCTCCTCCATTACCAGTGGAGTCTGTAATCCACTTGTGAGACTGTGGCTTTGCACTCCCCAGGATGGAACAGTGGGCAAACCACCCACTGTAGAGACTTGTGAGACTGTGGCTTTGCACTCCCCAGGATGGAACAGTGGGCAAACCACCCACTGTAGAGACTTGTGAGACTGTGGCTTTGCACTCCCCAGGATGTAACAGTGGGCAAACCACCCACTGTAGAGACTTCTGAGACTGTGGCTTTGCACTCCCCAGGATGTAACAGTGGGCAAACCACCCACTGTATAGACTTGTGAGACTGTGGCTTTGCACTCCCCAAGATGTAACAGTGGGCAAACTACCTACTGTAGAGACTTGTGAGACTTTGGCTTTGCACTCCCCAGGATGGAACAGTGGGCAATCCACCCACTGTAGAGACTTGTGAGACTGTGGCTTTGCACTCCCCAGGATGGAACAGTGGCTATGGAGGCCCCTCGTGGATCTGGCGTCATGGACTCATCTGGCTGAGGTGCCCCCCCTTCCCTTCCCCCTGAGGTGCCTGTAGTTTTCCTATCTGATGCCCCTGCAGTGTTCTCTCCATTGGAGTGGGGTCTCCTGTGTGGGCTATGCCCATGTGTTTAGGCCCATTGGCCCACGAACAATGGCTGATACCTAATGGGACAGGACAATTTACATATGTTTATATAGTTATAGATGTTTGATATATTTTTTTACTTAGCCGTACAATATACTTCAAATTTCATGATCATTTTACTTTGTCTTTGCATTCTTCCGGGGGGCTTGTGGGTGTAACTCTGAGTTGTTGGTCTGCATTGATGTGTATGTAGTTGTGGGTGAGGGTGAGGGTGGGTGTGTCGCATATGTGTGTCCCCGTAATTTTTTGCCTCCCCTGTGTCGTAGGTGCAGTACTCACCGGTGTCTTCTGCGCCGGCGTTCGTGCTCCTGGTAGAGGAGCAGGAAGACAATAGCTGGTAGGATGTGTAGTTCGGGTTCCATGCTGTCTAGATTCCTCGTGGAGTGTGTAGAGGTGAGCGTTTTCCGTTCGTAATGTCTGTCTCCGCCGTGTTTTTATCGGCGGGGCTACCACCCCGGAAAAGGTGGCGGATTGGTGGGTTGTGATTGTGTGGGCGGTACATTGACTCCCGCCTGTCTGTTGGCGGTGACCGCCGCGCTGTTTGTTTGTCCCGCCGTGGCGGTCGGAGTGTTAAAGTGGCAGTCTCTGTTGGCGGTTTCCGCCAGGGTCAGAATTCCATTTTTTTTACCGCCTGCCTGTTGGCGGGTTAGCCGCCGCTTTAACACCGACCGCCAGGGTTGGAATGACCCCCAATATGTCCTACCTTAACCATACACTGCACCCTGCCCTTGGGGCTACCTAGGGCCTACCTTAGGGGTGTCTGACATGTACGAAAAGGGAAGGTTTAGGCCTGGCAAGTGGGTACACTTGCCAAGTGGAATTTACAGTTAAAACTGCACATCAAGACACTGCAGTAGCAAGTCTGAAACATGATTACAGAGCTACTCATGTGGGTGGCACAACCAGTGCTGCAGGCCCATTAGTAGCATTTGATTTATAGGCCCTGGCACCTCTAGTGCACTTTACTAGGGACTCAACAGTAAACCAAATATGCCAATCATGGATAAACCAATTACACACAATTTACACAGAGAGCATATGCACTTTAGCACTGGTTAGCAGTGGTAAAGTGCTCAGAGTTCGAAAGCCAACAGCAGCAGGTCAGAAAAAGTAGGAGGCAAGAGGCAAAAAGACTGGGGAAGACCCTTCAAAAAGGGCCATTTCCAACAGAAACCATAAAAACATTTCCATGCTCAGGACCACATTAAAAAAGAAAAAATGGTCCTGATGCAAAGTGTTAAATCACCCTATATATCAGGGCTATTGGTATTTTTTCCTGACACAATGTCACACTTTTTTTTTTGTTTTGTTACAGAACAGGTGTCAGACCGCCGATCATCCAACTCTACAGAAGCGCTCATGTTAATTAAAGCTAAAATTGTATGGCCAGTGTTGTGCACACTGTCTAGTATGACCCACATTTATTCAATGTAGAGCACTCTTATACAAAAAGATGAAAATACAAACTGCCAAACAAATAACTACCAAAAAGCATGAGCCTATGTCATAAAAATAAACCGATTTTACTCACAATGTGAAGGCCAAAACATTAAAGACCTTACATTTCAAGCACATTATTGCGAAACACATACATCTCCAACTTATGTGATCCAAGATCTATGATAGAAAGTAATTTCTTGTGCATTTTGATCAGATATATGACCAGTTTTGAAGAAATTAAGAAAGATGCTGTAAATGAAGGAGGTGTTGAGTATAAATAGATTTGAGTACTGAACTTCAGTATAAACGGCAACAGTTGTTAATATAGTCTTTCTAGGATATGTCAATCAGAACCGGAGAAGTTTTAGGGGGTCTGCAATAGTCCTGGCACAGAAGATACCAATTTAACCGTTTGCATATGGTATTTCTGCACAATCTTTGTACCTCCAACCTTGTTTCTTTTCTCCTTGATGATGTTATTGATATTGAACACTTGTCCATCTTTTGAACAAACAATTCTAATATCCTTGTGCAGGGAATTTAATTCCTAGTATTTGGGGAACATTTGAGGGGCATTTTCTGTATGGGGCTGCAAAAGATGATATGGAAGTTCTAAAAATAATTTTCACTGATATCAATACCATCTGATTGTTTATGGAGGAACTCAGACTGATGAAATGCCATTGAGAACAATTGGAGCACAAATGGAGAATGAGCCAGGACAATGCAGACAGGAGCACATTCAAAAACACCCTGAAAAGCTACCATGAAGTGATCCACAACACCAAATGGGGTGCTCTGGCAGACCTTATCAATGCCAACACCAACAGAAGCAAAGATATCTTCACAATTGTGAAGAATCTCACCTCACCAGCAGCCGCCTCCAACTCGACCACACCTTCGCCGGACCTTTGACACAATCTCTCCCAATTCATCAGCAATAAACTCACTGTCATTTCCAGTAACTTTAACCCAAAACTACATCGGACAGACCTCAATAAATGCATTCTCATCTTTTCTAAAGAATCAACACAAACCACATAGCCTGTCATTACCCAAGAAGAAACTGCTATCACCGTGAAGCCCATACACTCATTAGCCCCTTTGCACCTCTGCCCCCACCATGCCTACTCCAGAGAACTGGCACTTATCAGCCCCATGCTCACAGCAATTCTGACTGCCTCCAACTCTTCTAAGACCCTGCTATATATTTGGAAGCACAACTGTCCTTCCATTGCTGAAAAAAATCTCTGTGCACCCTTTAACGCTTGCCAACTAGAGATAGATCCCCCTGCTACCATTCCAGTCCAAAGTCTTCAGAAAAATCTTCAACAGACACTGACAGAATAGCTAAACTACCACCGCCTCCTCAACATCACGTGGTTAGACCCAACAACATACCTGCCAAGGATGTCATCTGCATGACTCTGGACGGAGGAGACTTGGTGGCCCTCTTCCTTCTGGATCTCTGTGCATTATTTGACACAGTGTTTGACTCCATCCTCATCCACTGCCTGCACAACATCAGGATCCAAGGACCAGCATGCCAGTAGATATTCTCCTTCCTCACTGGATGGACCATATCAGTTAGCCTGGCAGTGTACATCTCAACCACGTCCTCATCTGCGGAGTTCTAAAAGGATTGCCTATGAGCCTATCTACTCTAACACTTGTGTGAGCCCTCTTGTCAGCATCATCCACTCTCTTGAGATCAATGTCCTCTCCTTTGCCACTGAAATCCAATTCTTCCCTCATGGACAAGAAGCCCAGTACCCAGATCAGGTTCAATGCCCGCATGCCTGAAAGCACACATTGGATGAATATCAACTGTCTGAAGCTGAACACTGACAAGACCAAAATCATGATCTTCTGGAAGAGCACTTCACGGTGGGAATCCACCTGGTGGCCAATGTTGCTAGGACCTGCTCAGTGCCATGTGGGTGATACTGCACTCTACAAATCTGCATAAAATAGCATACCATAACATAGCTAAATAGCGAAAACAGTCTTTTGCCATTATAACCAGTGATAGATGTATTCAAGGACTTCAATTTACAGGGTTACAGGAATACTTCTGAATTGCAGGGGTAAGCCAGGATTACAGACATTTTGGCCATGGACTGGCAGGAAAACCAAGAAAAACAGGACTAACTCCACATTGTCAGTGAATGCTACTTATAACGATAATTTCATAAAGAGCAATCATTACTAGAAGAGGGATGTTACACTTATGATTCATAAACTGGAATTGTAAAGTATGTAGGATATTTACTTACATACAGGATAAAATAAAGAACACAAACATCCTGTAATTGCATGTTTTTATTATGATAATGTTAGACGCAAATATCCTAAATCTATATTTAAAGGAATGCTGTGTAATGAGAAAAGCTATGATTATAAATAAGAAAAGCAATAAACCTGGCAGGCAATTGCGTGATGAGTCAGATGCTGACTGAGTCTATGAAAATACCCAGGAGTCAAATAATGACCCCTCAAAGTTAATTATATTACAAGTGTTTTCCCTACTGATCAAAAATGTAAGAATTTGACTAATGAATATTAAAATTTTTTACTAGATTCGACACATTCAGTCAGGCATCAAAAATACAGATTAACAAAGGAAAATAATATGTAGGGTCTGATTCACAAAGTTCTGTATGAGTACGTCAAAGTTTACTTCTGTAGTATTAATTTATGCTTTTTTTCAGAATTATTTTGAATACATCTAAAATGGAAATAAAATCGGAGTATTCAGATGCAATTAGTACAAATAGAAAAGACTGTGTCCTCTTTGCCCTTTAACTAATAGGGAGTTGGACATATCAGGCCCAATTCAGAATGGCATTTAAGAGTATGTAAAAGTACATGCTTGTAGTACTAATTCCACAACTCGTAAATGCTTTTGTGCATCAGCCCATATTGTTTTTTGTAACCTGCAGGTCTTATGACAAATTACACAAATAATCATGCAGTACTCTTTTGTGTACTCTTATGTGTCTTTTTGAACATATTCATGGACTATTGATATACAAATAGTAACATTAATATTAGTAGATTTTCATGGGGAGGAGAATAAAATAATTATAAACATTAGCCAGCATGCTCTTCTGATTTTTCTTTTGCACCATAAGAGTATAAAGTATATATATCCCTCATGATAGATACCCCTCATGTTAAAATCTTATACCCTGGGTTTAACAGGTGCAATGAGCCTTAAAGATAGTTCACAACATATGGATGTGTTGATTTCTACAGCAAAATCCACATGTTTTAGGATTTAATAGGAAATGTTCCTCAAATTTTGTCAGGTTTGACTTGCTGAAAAGTATCAGGGGCTATGGACTGTATCTCACAGGGCAATAACCGAGGAAAGTTTATCAAGGGTTTACACTGGTACAAAGTCTCAAAAAGTGTCACAAAGTGGGGCAAAGTCTTAATAAAACAGACATGATTTTTTTTGTGTTGGAAAGTAGCCTAAAAGTCACACAAACAGTGATTTAAAATACTTTGTGCTACTTTATGCTATGTTACATTATATTGATTGTTACAGTGCACTAATATCCCAAGAGGGTATCCAGGTGCCTGGTCAGGTGCATAGGTTTGTGGTCCCCAAGGTGCTTATACTTACAGCCATTTCTTCAGCTTCTTGCGGCAAAGAAAAAGTGAGAAATAGGCTCTCACGTGCTGAGGGAGGTCAATCCATGTCTTGGGTGCAATTTGTGAGAATGAGATACCTACAGTTTTGCGGGTGTGGGGAATGTGTGTGCAGAGTGAGGCACAGCGTAGGTGTCTGGTGGGTTGGTGAAAGTGTACATGGCTGATCAGGTATTCTGGTCCTGTTCTGTGTAGAGCTTTGTATGCGTGCGTGAAAAGTTTGAGTTGGCTGTACTTGTGAATCTGGACCGTTTGAAGCTTCCTGCGGTGCAGTGTGATGTGGGTGCAGCATCTAGGAGACAGCCCATGGTTGCTACCTGAGCAGTCCAACACTACCACCCTTGTGACTGTTATAAAGTTGGTAAAATCTTTTAATTCTTCCTCACCTTCCCCACATTGCATATGTGCTGCACTGTACAGTACAGATAAATTGTTAATAAGGTTAAAAGATGGTCTAGGGCTGCTTTCAGTACAAAACCTATGTGATATGGTGAAAACGTGTGTGCTTGGTGCTACGCAGCCTGTTTAAGCTTCAGTTCAGGGAATGACAGCAGCAACGCTATATCTTTGTAGATATGGTTCTGCACTGCCTATTATGCTCTGTTTTCCCCCTCGAGCAATTCAGAGCAGCAGCTTCAGTTTTTAATAAATCTGCTCGCATGTGCAGTAAATACGCAGCAACCTGTAATTGGGATTACCTGTCAAACAGTTGTTTGCACAGAGTTGGTTTATTCACAAAGTATTTGTAACCGACACCCAAGATTTTTGACCATGAAATTATCTCAATTATTAGTGACTGCTGCTGTGAAAGGAAAGGAGAGAGGATACAGTTTTGTGATCTTGTATATTCAAATTATAAGAGCCATTCTTTTATTTGATATCACGGAGAGTTGGAATGTCATCCTTATGGGGCATTGGTACATTTGGCATCCGTGCAATAACAGTGCACAAACACCCACATAACAGTTTTAATTGAATCTGCTTGCAAATCTTTGGCCTTTGCAATCATCTGTTTAGTTTCAGATCAAATTACAGTTGATTTATAAACATTTTATTCTGCCATTGTCAAAGAGTAGGGGTTATAAATTTAAAAATGTTTGATATTTGCAATTTAAACGTTAGCAAAGTGATTCCTTAAAAAACATGCTGAGGGGAGCACTCTCCTAAAAGTCGATTTGCGAATTTGTCTAGAAAAAAACATGGGAAAGAAGTTTTAAAGAGTTTTCTTCTGGTTTACATCTGCAACGGGGTGATTTCCTAGGATTTTTCTTCGCACAAAATCTGGTTTATTAGAATACTGTTTAGGTTTGAGTCCTTCATATTTTAGCTTTTGATCAAAGTATCTTATTTTTATGTTTCCTGATAGGTGTGTTTTAAGTCTCCAAACGGCTTAGCTGTCCATTTGACATAATATATCATACTAGGAACATGCAAGACGAGAAGCTCACATAGTTTGTGTAGTTATGCAATAAACGTCTCATGGGCGAAAAGATCAACAGTAATGGATTGCCTCACCTGTTGTGATCTTTCATAGCTGCCTAATCTCTTTGGCACATGATTTCGGAGAAGGTTTTTAGACACTTTTTATAGAAGTGGGAGAAGGAAAGCCTTTGAGGACTGCATGCTGCATACAGGCCCCAAGGATAATTGTGACTCTAATTGCTAGAAGAGATACTAAGAAAGCTTAATTAGTTTTTTGTTTTTTTTAACTAGCATTAATTGTTTTACCTAACTGTGAGTCAAGATAAATAATACCCTTAGTGCAAGGGTCCCGGACCTTCAATTAAATATTCCTGATCTCATCAGGAAGCAAGTTTAGCTAAACACCATCAGCACATTATTCAATTTTCTTTTCACTTCCTTGCAGTACATGGCTAGAGTTCAGGGCAGCTGCAAGTCAGGCGACCCTAACACGCCCCCTGCCAGGCTTTGTTCAAGGGACAGAGGTCCTTAACTAGTAATCATATCTGAAATTATTAGTGTAACAAAAAATAATAGAAGAAATAACATTTAGGAAAGGTCAACTTGACTTTGAAAATTTTCAGCTAGGACAAATGTACTTGGTGGTCAAAAACCATAACACACAGAATGTTCATCATCTAAGTGCATCACATTCACTTGTTGCAAGTATGGCCCATAATGTAATAAATGTATTACAACTAATGAGGTCATTAAAGAAATTGGCAGAGTTTCAATCCCTTAAAAATGTAGAAGCATTGTCAGGGCTCAGGATAGAACGTGTCCGAGAGCGTAATGGGAGGAGTACAAAGAAAAGGGAGATGATACTTGGTAGACACATTAAACACATTATTCCCCAGATCTCTAGTGATTTCAGGGTAGCTGTTTCTTTAATAAAATGATCGCACAATCCAATTGATTACAAGGGTGATTATGATCAGAGCCACTCACCTAGTGAGCTCATGTTTTTTCCTCTTATATTTACTTCTTTTGCAGTAGATTAGGCTGGTTAGACACATACTTTGTTAGAATTTACACGAACATACTCAGAGGAGGGCATTCAGGAAAGGGACATAGTTTGGTGAAAGTACAAAGTGCATCTTCCACCATTAATTGTGTTGATCAGGTAGAAAATATTGCAAAACACAAATTTGCATGTGGCTTGCTGTAGAAATGCTGTTTGAATATCCTAAAGCTGACATATTTGAGTTAGCCCTACAAGGTAGGAACATTATAGGCATTTTGACTGAAAACAAGAAATATAAACATGTTTTCATCCACATATGCACAACTTGCCCTAGATACTGGATGATCTAGGGCTGTGACACTGACTTAGTACATTGAAAAATCATTTGAAGGACAGGTATGCACTTCAAAACAGATTAAGTAATCTACTTTTATTACTGATGCAAATGCCACGTTAGAAAAGTTTGAAAAAATCTATTACAGAATATAACTGAATTGAACACGAGAAACATGTCAAGAAAGTCAAGAAAGAGGTACAAAACTATAGGACAAAAAGAACATACGCTGATCTCAAAAATGATTTTATGCTAACAGAAATTACTCTAACACTGGGTATAGACGGCCTTCGACTTTTTGAAAAAACAAAGAAATGTGTTACTTTTTCTGAAACAAGAGAACAATCTAGTTCCTTCTTAGGAAATAACAGGGAATCGGTTTTGAGAAACGAAACCAATTTTATCACAGTGAGGTCAGGGAGACCAGAAAGACAAGGACAGAGAGGGGCAGAGGCCAGATATTCTTCAGGGGACAGTCAAACATGAGACAAATATTATCAGTGGTGTTTCCCTTAAGAAGATGATGCCCATTTTTAATTTGCCCAACTATATCATGGCAACTGTAGAAACTACCCTTCCATGTTGAGGACTATTTTTTGGGCCCACTGAACAAACTAATTTTCTTGAACTTCTAATTGAACTACTGAAATATTTAAGGGAAATTAGGCTCTGGGCTTTTGTTTTAACCCCATCACTCTCCCAAACGTGCTGTGACAGCAATGAGATCCCTCCTTGACTTTATTTCCCAAGCAACACCTTAGCTTCATAAAAAATAATTTTCAGAGCAATCTCCAAGCTACAACAACAAAGCCTATTCACATCTTACAATATTTCTTGTAAGACGGACCAGCATGGCCTTCCTAGTAAATAAATCTGCAGTCAAAAGGAGTGCCGTAGTCTTACTAGACAACCACAAACACGACATCCACTGCCAGCTCTCCAATAACTAACATTATCTCAAACTTAATCCACAAAATCCCATTCACTTCAAGGGCCTGACATTCACAATGCACAGTGAAAATGTTCTCAGGTCTCATTTCTGGATCCCTCTGTTTGACATTCCAGTTATCACTCAAGACCACTCTGACACTCACTAACTTACAACTAATTCAATAGATGCAACGGCTAACTCAAAGCAGACTTCTTCAAGGAAGCCGAAGTACTGTCCACCTTATTAAGTTATTGGAGGTTATTCCACTCTCGGCCAGGATGATACAGTAAATTACTTTGTCGATGACCAAATTTAGAAATGTCCGCCAGGCCAGCAGATATTTCTAGCATTGGCAGGAAACCACCTTTTTGGTTGTACCTGTCCATGCATTATAATTTTGCTGTACAGCTCTGCCAATATGATTGATCAGTATGAAAAATTTACCACTTTTTTATTTTCGAAAATAAAATCTCAAAGTGAAGTTTTCTTTTCTTTTGAATTTAAAAAAAAGAATCACTGCCCTCCTCACCATTGGAATTTTCCCCATTTTCAGTGCCCCTTACCATCAGATTTTTCTTGGCAGTGATAGGCATTAAAATAATTGCCTGTGTGTCTGCCATCTACATACAGTGGGCAGCCCTAGTCAAATCCTTGACGGATGGAGTTTGACCATGGCATAACAGGAGTCATCTACACCATAACCAAACTATGGTCCAACTGCATTAAAAAGGGCAGGTGGACCCTAGTGTTGGCAGGGAGGGAACTATTTTGCAGGTGCAACAATGTTCTTTCTCCAAGACCTTAATCAGGCCCTAAGTTATTAGAGAGATGATACCCAAAATAAACTAGTAACACACTCTATACAGAGAGCCTTGTATAGTCCAAGGGAGACCTTTTTGTTATCCAACAAATTCAAGAATTGAATAGAATGGTTTGTGTAAGTACATTTTCTCCTATATCAAAGGTTTTCACAAAATGTATAAAAAAGCATTGGCATACTTTGACATCAGGGGACCTTGTACTCCTGTGCTTGCCTTCAGAAAAGGTAAACATCATAAAAACTATTTGGTTTGAGCTGTGCTCCCTCAAAACAATCCACCAAACCCAATTACTGACCTTTTTTCTAAATTTCACCACACAGCAAATATACCTACTAGTGTATGTCAACTTATGTTGAATATTAAGCATTTAATTTTCGGCAACATCAAAATCTTTAATTTTCCAGACACGTGGGTCCATTGATCAGGGTTGACTTGAGCCCTCCTTGGCCTTAGCACCTTATGTGGTTGAATAGAGGTGGCAGGAGAGCGGACTTCTGAGACTCTTGGGTAACACTAAGACTTTGAATACAATGGCCATGGGCAAAGATAAGGTGGCCCGCTCCTCCATGGCTCAATCGCTTATAGACCAATACTATACTGCCCCACCCATGGAGTCTACAGCTGGCCCTCAGCCAATGGGCAATATAGCCACAATTTTATGGGTGTTTCAGTCATCATGTGAAGTGGTTGAAAACAAAATATGGGAGGTCAGGGTGGACAATGCATTGCTGCATCAAGACCTCCATAATCCAACAGCCAGGATGACAGAGGCTGAAACCCGCCTTTCCAATGTCGAGGATGAAATGAAAGCTCTTAAAACTCAAGTAACAACTCTCCTAACACCTTCCTAAGAGCTGCACCACGGTGCAGAGGTTGCAGACGACCACTTACAATGTAACAATGTACGCATCATTGGCATTTCCGAAAATGAAGAATACTATCCGATGTTGGAATTCCTTGAGAGCTGGTTCAGATCTTGGATGCCAGAGGAACGCCTGTCACACTGGTTCACAATGTAAAGGGTCCACCACAAACTGTCGGCAGAACTTCACTCGGGTGCCTCACTTCGGCCGGTGATAGTCTGTTTTTTAACTTCAGAGACGCGGTCCTACAGGAGGCACAAACCCATACGGACCTGTGATGCAAGGATACAAAGGTTCTCCTGTTTCCAAACTATACAAAGGAGGTCCAACAACAACATAGGTCTTACCTGGACGTGAAACAAAAAACTCTCATTTCCCCTGCCCAGCTGTGGGTGTTCTACAATGCTAAAACTTGGTTCTTCGAGACCCCAACCTCAGCCTGGACCTCGCTTACTGAGGAACGGCTGTAGTCCCACTCTAGGCATAGTTCCCCCTTGATTCAATATGGTCCAATTATCATCACACTGATGAAAGACCTGAGACACAACAGAAATGTCAACGTCCCGGGAAATGGGGTACCTCCCAAAGAGCTAAATCTACATCGCTGGGGCTGGCACATTGAGGAGTCTTGCCACAAGTAGCAGCGGCTGACAGGGCCAACACAGTACTAGAACAGACTCTAAAGTCTGGGGTGCTGAGGGACTCAACCTTGATGGGATTAACTCAAACAGCGATACCAATTTGTCCCAAAGTCTCACAAATTAATGTTGGTAGTGGAACTGCCACCTTGGGACTACAACGTATTAACTGACCACGAATAGTTATACCATGTGAAGGTGACCTGGTGCTAATAGTTATCCTGTATTATAGAGGGGTCACCCACGACATGATAGTTTTTCTTCTTCTTCTCTTTTCCTTTGAGTTTTTACAGATTTGTGATTATAAGGGTGACAGCTGCTTCTGGGGGGTGGGGGGTATGGGGAGTGGCAGGTGTTGAGAAGAAATGGAAGTTGCCAAGCAAGTTGCTATTGTTTGTTTGGGTATATGTTTGATACACCTACTTTTGCAGGCATGCAACTGGGAACACACTCCTTCAACAGACAGACATGCCTTTATCGGTACAGGTGCCATTAGAGGGCCCCACAGACTTGACACTGAGCAGTGAACCAGGCCTGTCGGCTTGTCCCCTCCTATAGTAGATAATTTAACTTCCCATTTGCAATGGCAAGACCTTTTCAAATTCAGCCCTGTAATGTCAATGGCGTCCTGAACAAGATAAAATGTGCTGTAGTCTTCATCTTTGCCCACCAATGTTGCCCAGATGTACTTATGCTACAATAAACCAGCCTGGTGGGGGAGTGCTGCCCTTTCCTGGCCCGACGAAGGTATGACCGAGTTTATCACACTGGCTTCACTCGGGGATCCAGGGAAGTAGCTGTTCTACTGAGACGCTCGTTCCTGATGGCGGTTGATAAGGTCATCAGGGACAAACAAGGGATATATATCACTCGAACTGGCACAATAGAAGGAGCAGCAGTTTAGACTTGTTTATGAGTTCTCACAAAAATATTACTAGAACTATCCCACAAGCAGACACTGATGGGGGTGACTTTAATGCGGTCATCGACCCTGAGAAAGACGGGTCAAGTCCACTGTCCATCTCCCGACACAGAGCAGCACGCCACATATGAGACTGGCTACATCTCTGGGACTAAGCAATGTCTGAAGAACATGACATCCGCGGGCCCAACAATTTACACACACCTCAGTGGTATACCACATACAGTGAGGATTAGATCTTATCCTTACTCCAACTAGAGAGTATAGTGCCATTTCTGATATTCAAATCCTTCCGAGAGGCATCTCTGACCATGCCCCCCTTCTAGCACGTATTGTGTCTGCTGGTCAAGAGCCTCGTCCCCTATGGTGTCTTAATTCTTGGCATCTGCAAAGCAAAGCCTGCACTCACTACCTGCAGACTGTATTGCAGGCTTATTTTGACATCAATGATGGTAATATTGCGCCAACCAGAACTCTCTAGGCGGCTAGTAAGGCAGTGATCCTGGGCTTCGCCAAGGGATTTGTGTGTTCTAAGGAGTGATCGCACATGTCACATATTGCACAGGTAGAGGCCCAGGCCCTCTGGCTTGAGGCTGAGTTGGTAACACAAACCGGGGAGACAGATTCCCGTCACTTGACAATGATTCAGGACGTAATACGCAACCAATCCATGGAGGCAGCTAAACACCTGTGGATTGCGTCCATGTCCAAGGCATGAGGCTGGATGGATGGACAACAATGGGAAGTTACTCTATTGGCTGGTGTCCCACCACCAGCCATCCAGAATTATTCCAGAAATTGAAGACCGAAGGGGTAACATGGTGCATACTCTCCCGGAAGTGTCAAGAGCGTTAGCTGAATACCATCAGTCCCTCTACACTGCCTCAGCAGCAATTGACCCTGAGTATTCAGCGCACTTTCTCAGTGACGTCTCCCTTCCTTCATTACCTCTTGTTGAGAAAGAAATACTAGATGAACAATTTTCAATATGGAAGATCAGGAAGCTATCTCTGCTTTAGCCTCTGGGAAAACTCTGGGACCCAAAGGCCTCCTGGCCGAATACAATGAAGATTTTTGTGTAATCTTAACACCTAGACTTCTCATCATATCTGGAGAGGTCGGCCACATGGGTGCGTTCCCTACAGAGATGGCCATGGGCACAATATTGGTGATCCCTAAGACCCAACCTCCCTCCCAGGCGTGCACAGACTATTGCCCCATCTCGCTTATAAATGGCAATGTTAAACTTTTTTGCCACTATCTTGTCAACCTGTTTCAAAGGGGTACTATCCACCGTTATACACCCTGACCAATGTGGGTTTATGGAGAATCGCGCATGCGCCATTGTATCTACTGGATCTAGGTGTCCCTTGCTCACTGACATTGACTGCCTTGGAATTTTCCCTTATTTTCTGTGGACTTTGAGAAGGCATTTGACTCGACTGGAGCTACCTACATCTGGTGTTGAAGTAAGGTGACCTACTCCCTCTTTTCGTAGATAGGTATGGGCACTATATTTAACCCAGAGGCCTGAGTATGATTAATGGTACTCTATCCCAAGCCTTTCCCACAGGTTGCACATGCGCCAGAGTGACCCCCTCCTATTCGCCCTGGCAATGGAACTGCTGGTGCACCTAATCAGGAAGGATTCTCTGTTTAGGGGGTGGAGAGGAGGCAGCGACCATGATGACTGCATGGAGCTTTATGCGGATGAAGACCTCATCTATCTGGTGGACCCAAATAACAGTGGCCCATGCAACCTACACCTACTAAAATGCTTTGAGGAGGCATCGGACCTCTGAGTTAATCCTTCGAAATCTGGGATAGTGCCCTTATCACCATTGCTTGACTGCTTTGCCTAGCAGGACACAGTGCCCATCAGGCGGCTAAGTTTTAAGTATCTGCATATTTGGGTGGTGCTTCTCCCTGACCTAACTTGGGCCCAGAATCTGTGACCATTAACACAACGCGTGACTGCATTTTGATGAATTAGTGCTCCCATCTCTTAAAGTTTTTAGGTCGCATAGCTCTCCTTAAAACGATGATACTCCTGTGATTCTTATATATCCTACATAATCTAATGTTTCCTCTGCCGCGCTTCTGGTTTCATACCTTCAATACAACTATAACATCTCTCCTCTGGCAGGGAGCTAGACATTGCATAGCAATGCAGCATTGGCAAAGAGGTCCATACGACAGGGGACTGGATGTGACAAAACTTTGGGGGTCATTCCAACCCTGGCGGTCGGTGTTAAAGCGGCGGCTAACCCGCCAACAGGCTGACGGTTAAAAAAATGGAATTCTGACCCTGGCGGAAACCGCCAACAGAGACCACCACTTTAACTATCCGACCGCCACGGCGGGACAAACAAACAGCGTGGCGGTCACCGCCAACAGACAGGCGGGAGACAATGTACCGCCCACCCTATCACAACCCACCAATCCGCCACCTTTTCCGGGGCGGTAGCCCCACAGATAAAAACACGGCGGAAACAGACATTTCGAACGGAAAACGCTCACCTCCATACACCCCACGAGGAATCTGGACAGCATGGAACCCGAACGACACATCCTCCCAGCTATTGTATTCCTGCTTGTTGGACCTGGCTTTTTAACAGGGACATCCCCAAACTTTTTGCCTCCTTCCTCCTATTTTTTCTGACCTGTTGTTGTTGGCTTTTGACCTCTGAGCACTTTACCACTGCTAACCAGTGCTAAAGTGCATATGCTCTCTGTGTAAATTGTACTATTGATTGGTTTATCCATGATTGACTATTTAATTTACCTGTAAGTCCCTATTAGAGTGCACTACATGTGCCTAGGGCCTGTAGATTAAATGCTACTAGTGGGCCTGCAGCACTGGTTGTGCCACCCACCTCAGTAGCCCCTTAACCTTGTCTCAGGCCTGCCATTGCAAGGCCTGTGTGTGCAGTTTCACTGCCACTTCGACTTGGCATTTAAAAGTACTTGCCAAGCCTAGAACTCCCCTTTTTCTACATATAAGTCATCCCTAATGTGTGCCCTAGGTATCCCCTAGAGCAGGGTGCTGTGTAGGTAAAAGGCAGGACATGTACCTGTGTAGTTATGTGTCCTGGTAGTGTAAAACTCCTAAATTCGTTTTTACACTACTGTGAGGCCTGCTCCCTTCATAGGCTAACATTGGGGCTGCCCTCATACACTGTTGAAGTGGCAGCTGCTGATCTGAAAGGAGCAGGAAGGTCATATTTAGTATGGCCAGAATGGTAATACAAAATCCTGCTGACTGGTGAAGTCGGATTTAATATTACTATTCTAGAAATGCCACTTTTAGAAAGTGAGCATTTCTTTGCACTAAAATCTTGTTGTGCCCTTCAATCCACGTCTGGCTAGGTTTAGTTGACAGCTCCTTGTGCATTCACTCAGACACACCCCAAACACAGGGTACTCAGCCTCACTTGCATACATCTGCATTTTGAATGGGTCTTCCTGGGCTGGGAGGGTGGAGGGCCCGCCCTCACACAAAGGACTGCCACACCCCCTACTGGGACTCTGGCAGACAGGATTGAGCTGAAAGGGAACTTGGTGCATTTCTTAGAGACTCTTTGAAGTCACCCCCACTTCAAAGGCACAACTTAGTATAAAACAGGGCCTCTGCCCTACCTCATCAGACACTTGCTGGAGAAGAAACCTGAACCAGAAACTACATCCTGCCAAGAAGAACTGCCTGGCTGCTCAAATGACTCACCTGTCTGCTTTCTCCAAAGGACTGCTGTCTTGCTGTTGCCCTGCTGCCTTGCTGAACTCTTGTCTGGCTGTGAAAGTGCTCTCCAAGGGCTTGGATAGAGCTTGCCTCCTGTTCCTTGAAGTCTCAGGACCAAAAAGACTTCTTCCTTTCACGTGGACGCTCCGTGCGCCGAAAATTTCGACGCACAGCTTGTTTCGCGGCGAGAAAAACGCCGCACACCGACGCTGATCAACGCGACGCCCTCGGGACGATCGAGACTTCGACGCACAACCTCGCAAGGACAAAGCCGCCCGACTTCCAAGGAGAAATCGACGCGACGCCTACCGTGAGTGCGAAACTTTGACGCACGGCCTCGCAAGGACAACGCCGCCCGACTTCCAAGGAGAAATCGACGCGACGCCTGCTGTGAGACCAAAATTTCGACGCACGGCCTCGCAAGGACAACGCCGCCCGACTTCCAAGGAGAAATCGACGCGACGTCTACCGTGAGATCGAAACTTCGACGCGCAGCCCCGCAGAACGACGCGCAGCCGGAAAATAAGCAGGAGAATCCACGCACAGACCCGGGACATCTGGTAATCCCCGCGATCCACAAAAAGAGACTGTCTGCGCGCCGGAAAACGACGCCCGACTTCCCCGCGTGGAAAAGAACGACGCAAGTCTGTGTGTGCTGAGGAGAAATCGACGCACACACCCCTTTTTTCACGCATCTCTTCTCCTGTGGCCCTCTGAGGAGATTTCCCACCAGAAACCAGGTACTCTGTGCTTGAAAGACACTTTATTGCTTTTTAAAAGACTTAAAGACACTTAATATCACTTTTCAGTGATATCTTTACAAATTCGTATTGCAACTTTGATCGTTTTGACCTACAAGTACCCAGATAAATATTCTATATTTTTCTAAACACTGTGTGGTGTATTTTTGTGGTGTTATACTATGGTGTTGTATGATTTATTGCACAAATGCTTTACACATTGCCTTCTAAGTTAAGCCTGACTGCTCGTGCCAAGCTACCGGAGGGTGAGCACAGGCTGATTTTGGATTGTGTTTGACTTACCCTGACTAGAGTGAGGGTTCTTGCTTGGACAGAGGGCAACCTAACTGCCAACCAAAAACCCCATTTCTAACATTGGTGATCAGCGGTGAGGATAGGACTTGTGTTTGTGCAGTGACATACAGTAGCTAAGTATTTCACTACCTACCCACAGTTGAAGGTCAACTTGATTTTTATCTCTTTTTTGACTTTTGGTCTCTGATGTCCTCCTGGATATACTATTGATATTTTGGACTTTGGATTTTGGTTTTTGCTGGTAAGATCCTATCAGAATGGGATCGCTTACCTACTTATTCTTTTTGCCTACTGACCACCTCACTAAGGCTGACCTAAGGAAGCTTTGCAGAGAATGTGGCCTTCCTGTAGCAAAGAGATCTACTAAAGCAGAGATGCTACATGCCTACATAGTCTGGGAGGAAGACAGATGGGCAGAGAGAGAGGCAGCAAGAAACCAAATGACTAATTACCCCTCAGAGGAGGAGGAGGACGACTCAGATGAGGAAAGAGACCCAGTGAAAAAAGAATGGCTCATGGCTCAAGCACGGTGGATGGAAGAGCTAGATGAGTTTATTGAAAGGGCTGAGGCAGCAAGTCTCTTAGCCCTGGAAGAAGAAAAGATTGCAGCTCAAGAGCTGAGCTGTAAAGAGCTGAAACTGGAGGCCGGAAGGGCTGAGTCCAGTTCAGATGGTGGCAGCAAAAATCTTGCATCTAGTACTGCTGAAGAAGGGCACAAGCCCAGAGATGTGGTACCCAACTTGAAGAAGAGAGTTGACACACCCCAGGCGGTTCAAGGGTATGAGGTAGTTCCCGTTATGCACAGGGTCCCTGAGAAGGATTGGGGAACTGGCACAGGGAGTCATATTCCTACTGGGGGGAGGGACACTTTACTGACTCTAGCAGAGAGTGACAGAGAAAAGGGTTCCCCCCTGGTGGACGTCCTGGATATAGAGTGTAGAGACATCCCAGAAGAGTTTGGGTTGAGTGTCAGGGACAGACAGATACTGTCTCACCAGTCTCAGGAGGGTGAAGTAGAGTGCTTTTCCAAGGTTGAGTTACTGGGTGGTTGGGTGAAGGGTACTGTGGTTAATACATGTGAAGGGCAGAGTGATGTAATTGCTGGAGAGCATGTCTGGTCCTTATTTTCCAGAGCTACGCCAACACCAGGTGGAGTGTGAGTTCTCTGACCCCAGGGAACTTACAGTGGAGACAGACTTTTGGGTGAGTACCAGAGAGTCTGAAGAGGCATTTGGGGGTGCTCCTGAAGGGAGTGGTCTAGGTGGTTCCCGACCAAGTGAGGTGGGAGAGGATTGTAGTGTCCCAGGTAGGTCTCAGAGCCTAACCTGTACCGTAGGGCTACCTTTTGAGGGAAGCCCCGCAGTGTCAGAAGAACTTGGGGGGATGACTGTAGACAGCATCCCAACAGTTCTGGTGTCTGGCAGTACCACTCCTAGTGAGGGGGTGCAGAAGTCCAGACATAGGGTTGAGAGGGGGTGGCCGACCCCAGTGGAGGATCTTGAAAGTCAGGGGTCAGCTCTGAGAGCAGAGCCCCCCAGGAATGACCCAGGTGAAACCGTTTCTGGTTTGGGGGAAACCCAGACTCTGCCGGATGGGCAGAGGTCGGGAGACCTGCGCCAACCAGACTCTTGTGTGGCCCTTGGGGACGGCGTGTCCCTTGTGGGGGGTGAGAGTGCCCCCCAGGAAGTCCTGGCATGCCAGGCAATGGTTCAACCTCAGGGTGGTGACTCTGGGTTGGCTTACCAGGTGAAGAGGTCAAACTCTGACCTGGTGGGGGGTAGGTGTGCCCCCCAGAAAGTCCTGGCGTGCCAGGCAGTTGTCCAACCTCAGGGTATCGACTCTGGGTTGGATGGTCAGGTTCAGAGGTTAAACTCTGACCTGGTGGGGGGTAGGTGTGCCCCCCAGAAAGTCCTGGTATACCAGGCAATGGTTCAACCTCAGGGTGGTGACCCTGGGTTGGAGAACCAGGCTCAGAGGTTAAACTCTGACCTGGTGGGAGGTAGGTGTGCCTCCCTGAAAGTCCTGGCCTGCCAGGCAATGGTTCAACCTCAGGGTGGTGACTCTGGGTTGGATATCCCGGTTCAGAGGTTAACCTCTGACCTGGTGGGGGGTAGGTGTGCCCCCCAGAAAGCCCTGGTGTACCAGGCAGTTGTCCAACCTCAGGATGGTGACCCTAGGTTGGAGAACCAGGTTCAGAGGTTAGACTCTGACCTGGTGGAGGGTCAGTGTGCCCTCCAGGAAGTCCTGGCGTGCCAGGCAATTGTTCAACCTCAGAGTGCTGACTCTGGGTTGGATAACCGGGTTCAGAGGTTAAACTCTGACCTGGTGGGGGGTAGGTGTGCCCCCCAGAAAGTCCTGGCGTGCCAGGCAATTGTTCAACCTCAGGGCGGTGACTCTGGGTTGGATACCCAGGTTCAGAGGTTAAACTCTGACCTGGTGGGAGGTAGGTGTGCCTCCCAAGAAGCCCTGCTGTGCCAGGCAATTGTCCAACCTCAGGGTGTTGATTCTGGGTTGGACGACCAGGTTCAGAGGTTAAACTCTGACCTGGTGGGGGGTAGGTGTGCCCCCCAGAAAGTCCTGGCGTGCCAGGCAATTGCCCAACCTCAGGGTGGTGACCCTGGGTTGGGGAACCAGGCTCAGAGGTTAAACTCTGACCTGGTGGGAGGTAGGTGTGCCTCCCAGAAAGTCCTGGTGCGCCAGGCAATTGTTCAACTTCAGGGTGGTGACTCTGAGTTGAATGGTCAGGTGCAGAGGTTAAACTCTGACCTGGTGGAGGGTCAGTGTGCCCTCCAGGAAGTCCTGGTGTGCCAGGCAATTGTTCAACTTCAGGGTGGTGACTCTGAGTTGAATGGTCAGGTGCAGAGGTTAAACTCTGACCTGGTGGAGGGTCAGGGTGCCCTCCAGGAAGTCCTGGCGTGCCAGGCAATTGTTCAACTTCAGGGTGGTGACTCTGAGTTGAATGGGCAGGTGCAGAGGTTAAACTCTGACCTGGTGGGGGGTAGGTGTGCCTCCCAGGAAGTCCTGGTTTGCCAGGCAGTGATCCAGTCTGAGGGTACAGACCCTGGGCTGGAAGACCAGGTTCAGGGTGTCCCCCCGGACCTGGAGGGAGGGGCTACTGATAACAGTGCCCCTACCATGTTGTCTTCTGAGGAGGCCACTCCTAGTTGGAGGGTGCTGGACCCCAGAAGGGAGGGCAGGGGGAGGGAAGCCTCACCCCGGGCCCTAGTCCAACCTGAAGGTACAGGCCCCAGGTTGGAGGGCCAGTGGCAGGTTAACAGCCCTGCACTGGTGGAGGAATGGTACAGGGTGACTTCTGTAAGCACCCTGACCATGTTGGACCCTGGGGGTACCGCTCCAGGAGGGAGGGTACAAAGCCCCAGAGGGGAGGACCAGGTTCAGGCTGTCATCCCTGACCTGGTGGAAGGGAGAGTGGTTAAAGGGTGCCCAGCACCTGGGGTTACCGCCCCCCACTCTCCACAGCCACAGTGGTTGGAGAGCTTTGAGAGGCCTGGGGCCTGGCTCTCATCCCTGGCAGCTGTCAGTAATCACTGTGGCTTGCTGTCCGGGTGGACAGAGTTATCCCGGGGAGGGGACAAGTGTCCCACCCCGGGGATAGAATGGGCAACACCACTGTGTTGGTCCTGGTGGTACTATCCTGCTCCTGGGATACATCTGTGAGCAATGTAAGGTTAGGTGCTGCACAGATGGGATCTGCAGGAAAGGAGAAAGGTTCCCCATGGATGGGCTTAGTGGGCCCTGAGAGTATGGACAGAGGGATCCAATTGGAGTCAGGAAGGCGAAGAACTGGAGCATGCCCCTGCTGTTGTGGGCCTGGGTCCTTGTTCTGTCGCCTCAAACAGGGAAGTACATCAGGATAGTGATTGTTCTCCCCTGGCTTTAGGCTGGTGGGGGGTCATGTTGGACCTGGCTTTTTAACAGGGACATCCCCAAACTTTTTGCCTCCTTCCTCCTATTTTTTCTGACCTGTTGTTGTTGGCTTTTGACCTCTGAGCACTTTACCACTGCTAACCAGTGCTAAAGTGCATATGCTCTCTGTGTAAATTGTACTATTGATTGGTTTATCCATGATTGACTATTTAATTTACCTGTAAGTCCCTATTAGAGTGCACTACATGTGCCTAGGGCCTGTAGATTAAATGCTACTAGTGGGCCTGCAGCACTGGTTGTGCCACCCACCTCAGTAGCCCCTTAACCTTGTCTCAGGCCTGCCATTGCAAGGCCTGTGTGTGCAGTTTCACTGCCACTTCGACTTGGCATTTAAAAGTACTTGCCAAGCCTAGAACTCCCCTTTTTCTACATATAAGTCATCCCTAATGTGTGCCCTAGGTATCCCCTAGAGCAGGGTGCTGTGTAGGTAAAAGGCAGGACATGTACCTGTGTAGTTATGTGTCCTGGTAGTGTAAAACTCCTAAATTCGTTTTTACACTACTGTGAGGCCTGCTCCCTTCATAGGCTAACATTGGGGCTGCCCTCATACACTGTTGAAGTGGCAGCTGCTGATCTGAAAGGAGCAGGAAGGTCATATTTAGTATGGCCAGAATGGTAATACAAAATCCTGCTGACTGGTGAAGTCGGATTTAATATTACTATTCTAGAAATGCCACTTTTAGAAAGTGAGCATTTCTTTGCACTAAAATCTTGTTGTGCCCTTCAATCCACGTCTGGCTAGGTTTAGTTGACAGCTCCTTGTGCATTCACTCAGACACACCCCAAACACAGGGTACTCAGCCTCACTTGCATACATCTGCATTTTGAATGGGTCTTCCTGGGCTGGGAGGGTGGAGGGCCTGCCCTCACACAAAGGACTGCCACACCCCCTACTGGGACTCTGGCAGACAGGATTGAGCTGAAAGGGAACTTGGTGCATTTCTTAGAGACTCTTTGAAGTCACCCCCACTTCAAAGGCACAACTTAGTATAAAACAGGGCCTCTGCCCTACCTCATCAGACACTTGCTGGAGAAGAAACCTGAACCAGAAACTACATCCTGCCAAGAAGAACTGCCTGGCTGCTCAAAGGACTCACCTGTCTGCTTTCTCCAAAGGACTGCTGTCTTGCTGTTGCCCTGCTGCCTTGCTGAACTCTTGTCTGGCTGTGAAAGTGCTCTCCAAGGGCTTGGATAGAGCTTGCCTCCTGTTCCTTGAAGTCTCAGGACCAAAAAGACTTCTTCCTTTCACGTGGACGCTCCGTGCGCCGAAAATTTCGACGCACAGCTTGTTTCGCGGCGAGAAAAACGCCGCACACCGACGCTGATCAACGCGACGCCCTCGGGACGATCGAGACTTCGACGCACAACCTCGCAAGGACAAAGCCGCCCGACTTCCAAGGAGAAATCGACGCGACCCCTACCGTGAGTGCGAAACTTTGACGCACGGGCTCGCAAGGACAACGCCGCCCGACTTCCAAGGAGAAATCGACGCGACGCCTGCTGTGAGACCAAAATTTCGACGCACGGCCTCGCAAGGACAACGCCGCCCGACTTCCAAGGAGAAATCGACGCGACGTCTACCGTGAGATCGAAACTTCGACGCGCAGCCCCGCAGAACGACGCGCAGCCGGAAAATAAGCAGGAGAATCCACGCACAGACCCGGGACATCTGGTAATCCCCGCGATCCACAAAAAGAGACTGTCTGCGCGCCGGAAAACGACGCCCGACTTCCCCGCGTGGAAAAGAACGACGCAAGTCTGTGTGTGCTGAGGAGAAATCGACGCACACACCCCTTTTTTCACGCATCTCTTCTCCTGTGGCCCTCTGAGGAGATTTCCCACCAGAAACCAGGTACTCTGTGCTTGAAAGACACTTTATTGCTTTTTAAAAGACTTAAAGACACTTAATATCACTTTTCAGTGATATCTTTACAAATTCGTATTGCAACTTTGATCGTTTTGACCTACAAGTACCCAGATAAATATTCTATATTTTTCTAAACACTGTGTGGTGTATTTTTGTGGTGTTATACTATGGTGTTGTATGATTTATTGCACAAATGCTTTACACATTGCCTTCTAAGTTAAGCCTGACTGCTCGTGCCAAGCTACCGGAGGGTGAGCACAGGCTGATTTTGGATTGTGTGTGACTTACCCTGACTAGAGTGAGGGTTCTTGCTTGGACAGAGGGCAACCTAACTGCCAACCAAAAACCCCATTTCTAACACTGCTCCTCTACCAGGAGCACGAACGCCGGCGCAGAAGACAACGGTGAGTACTGCACCTACGACACAGGGGAGGGGGGAGGAGAAAATATTACGGGCACACACATACACGACACACCCACCCCCACCCTCACCCACTACAACACACACATCAATGCATAGCAATACATCACAGTTACAACCCCCAAACCCCCCGGAAGAATGCAAAGACAAAAGGAAATTATCATAAACAGTCGAATATATTGTATTATTAGATTATAAAAATATCACACATTTAAAACTATTATATACAAAAATTTGAAAAGTCAGATAATGTTTGCAGGCATTGTCCGTGGACCACTGGGCCCAAATTACATGGGCAAAGCCCACACAGGATACCTGACACCAACGGAGAGAACACTGCAGGGGCATCAGATAGCAAAACTACAGGCACCTCAGGGGGAAGGGAAGGGGGGGCACCTCAGCCACATGAGTACACAACACCAGATCCACAAGGGGCCTCCATGCCCACTGTTCCATCCTGGGGAGTGCAAAGCCACAGTCTCTCAAGTCCATACAGTGGGTGGTTTGCCCACTGTGCCATCCTGAGGAGTGCAAAGCCTCAGTCTCTCAAGTCCATACAGTGGGTGGTTTGCCCACTGTGCCATCCTGGGGAGTGCAAAGCCACAGTCTCTCAAGTGGATGACAGTCTCCACAGGTTCTGGAGGGGGACTGGTGCCCAGAGTGCTTCGTGCAGCCCTGCCCGACACAGATGAGGGCCAGCCCCTTCTGCCAATGGGCCAGCGGTGCTTGAGACGGCGGTGGCCAGTTCAGCGGTGCTTGAGACGGCGGTGCCCAGTTCAGCGGTGCTTGAGACGGCGGTGCCCAGGGGAGCGGTGCTTGAGATGAAGGGCCCAGTTCAGCGGTACTTGAGTTGAGGGGCCCAGTTCAGCGGTGCTTGATTTGAGGGGCCCAGTTCAGCGGTGCTTGAGATGAAGGGCCTAGATCAGTGGTGCTTGAGTTGAGGGGCCCAGTTCAGCGGTGCTTGAGGCGGCGGTGCCCAGCGGAGCGGTGCTTTAGTTGAGGGGCCCAGTTCAGCGGTGCTTGAGTTGAGGGGCCCGGTTCAGCGGTGCTTGAGTTGAGGGGCCCAGTTCAGCGGTGCTTGAGTTGAGGGGCCCAGTTCAGCGGTGCTTGAGACGGCGGTGCCCAGCGGAGCGGTGCTTGAGATGAAGGGCCCTGTTCAGCTGTGCTTGAGACGGCGGTGCCCAGCGGAGCGGTGCTTGAGATGAAGGGCCCAGTTCAGCGGTGCTTGAGTTGAGGGGCCCAGTTCAGCGGTGCTTGAGACGGCGGTGCCCAGTTCAGCGGCGCTTGAGATGGCGGTGCCCAGCAGAGCAGTGCTTGAGATGAAGGGCCCAGTTCAGCGGTGCTTGAGTTGAGGGGCCCAGTTCAGCGGTGCTTGATTTGAGGGGCCCAGTTCAGCGGTGCTTGAGATGAAGGGCCCAGTTCAGCGGTGCTTGAGTTGAGGGGCCCAGTTCAGCGGTGCTTGAGACGGCGGTGCCCAGCGGAGCGGTGCTTGAGTTGAGGGGTCCAGTTCAGCGGTGCTTGAGTTGAGGGGCCCAGTTCAGCGGTGCTTGAGTTGAGGGGCCCAGTTCAGCGGTGCTTGAGACGGCGGTGCCCAGCGGAGCGGTGCTTGAGATGAAGGGCCCAGTTCAGTGGTGCTTGATTTGAGGGGCCCAGTTCAGCGGTGCTTGAGTTGAGGGGCCCAGTTCAGCGGTGCTTGAGACAGCGGTGCCCAGCGGAGCGGTGCTTGAGATGAAGGGCCCAGTTCAGCGGTGCTTGAGTTGAGGGGCCCAGTTCAGCGGTGCTTGAGACGGCGGTGCCCAGCGGAGCGGTGCTTGAGATGAAGGGCCCTGTTCAGCGGTGCTTGAGACGGCGGTGCCCAGCGGAGCAGTGCTTGAGATGAAGGGCCCAGTTCAGCGGTGCTTGATTTGAGGGGCCCAGTTCAGCGGTGCTTGAGTTGAGGGGCCCAGTTCAGCGGTGCTTGAGACGGCGGTGCCCAGCGGAGCGGTGCTTGAGATGAAGGGCCCAGTTCAGCGGTGCTTGAGTTGAGGGGCCCAGTTCAGCGGTGCTTGAGACGGCGGTGCCCAGCAGAGCGGTGCTTGAGATGAAGGGCCCAGTTCAGCGGTGCTTGAGACGGCGGTGCCCAGCGGAGCGGTGCTTGAGTTGAGGGGCCCAGTTCAGCGGTGCTTGAGTTGAGGGGCCCAGTTCAGCGGTGCTTGAGTTGAGGGGCCCAGTTCAGCGGTGCTTGAGTTGAGGGGCCCAGTTCAGCGGTGCTTGAGACGGCGGTGCCCAGCGGAGCGGTGCTTGAGTTGAGGGGCCCAGTTCAGCGGTGCTTGAGACGGCGGTGCCCAGCGGAGCGGTGCTTGAGTTGAGGGGCCCAGTTCAGCGGTGCTTGAGTTGAGGGGCCCAGTTCAGTGGTGCTTGAGTTGAGGGGCCCAGTTCAGCGGTGCTTGAGACGGCGGTGCCCAGCGGAGCGGTGCTTGAGTTGAGGGGCCCAGTTCAGCGGTGCTTGAGTTGAGGGGCCCAGTTCAGCGGTGCTTGAGACTGCGGTGCCCGGCGGAGAGGAGCTTGAGATGAAGGGCCCAGTTCAGCGGTGCTTGAGTTTAGGGGCCCAGTTCAGCGGTGCTTGAGTTGAGGGGCCCAGTTCAGCGGTGCTTGAGACGGCGGTGCCCAGCGGAGCGGTGCTTGAGAGAAAGGGCCCAGTTCAGCGGTGCTTGAGATGAGTGTCCAGGTCAGCGCATCCGGCCATGGCATGGATGTCACTCGCCACCTGACATGTGGCTGGCGGGGCCTTCCTGCCCATCTGTCTGGTGGCTTGCGGGGCCCTCCTGGGCTGCAGTACCGGGCCCCTGGGTGTCCTCCTGCACACCTGGGATGGGGCTGGTGGGGCCCTCCTGGCCAGCTGGACTGCTGCCGGACTTGTCAGGCGTGCTGCCCTTCCCACCCTTCCCTGGTCGTCTGTGGCCCTTTCCCACCTTAGGCGGTGTGCCAGGTGGCACCCCACTTCCAGCCGGAGCCAGGGTAGGGATTTTGCTCCCTGGTGTCTTTGGCCTCTCGCGCCGGGCAGTGGCAATCTTTGGCTGCTTTTCAGGGGGTGGGCTGGCCGTGCCTTGGCTCCTAGTAGAACTAGCTGCCCTTGAGGGTGGGGGACTCCACAGTCCTTGGACAATACTCCTGATTGGTCCTGGTTTGGTGGTGGCTGAGGTGCTGATTGGAGTCTTATGAGATGGACGGGGTGGAGGAGTTGTTGGGAAAAGGTTAAGGTTGACAAGGAAAAGCAATTTGGAAAGAGAGTGACGGGTAGGTGTAGTGGGTATGGGAGTGGAGGAAGAGGAGGTGGTTGTAGGAGTCTTAAGTCTGGTGTCTTTGGGTGCAGGTGCTTGGGCTGGAAGCTGTCGTGAAGTGGATGGCTGTTGGGTGGGTGGCTGCTTGCGTTTGTGTGGTTTGGAAGAGGGGGTGACAGACACACTGGGAGAGGACACAGGGGACGTGTAAATGGTAGTGGGGTGGTGACTTCACGTATGCGGAGTGTTCTGGTGGGTGTGCTGGTGATGGACGTAGTGGCTGAAGATGTTGTGCATGCAAGTGTGAGTGGAGACGTCACGGGGAGGGAGGAGGGAGACGAGGAGGAGGGGGACACAGAGGAGGCAGTGGCTGTTGGTATGTCTGCATGTGGGTGTTGCTTGTGTGAATGCTTGTGTGATGTGTGGTGCTTATGTCTGGATGAGCTTCCCTTGGGTGTTGAGGTGTGTGCAGGCTGGTCTGATGGTGTGTCTGGGATAGGCAGACGTACAGGGGATTGGGTCTGGGTGGAGGAAGTTGGAGGGGGAGGCTAGAGACAGGGACAATGGCTGCCGTCAGTGCTGAGGCCAGAGCGTTGAACGATCGCTGATGGGCAGCCTGACCAGAAGGAATGCCCTCCAGGTATGCATTACTCCGGTGCACCTCCCTTTCTACACCCTGGATGGCATTCAAAAGGGAAGCCTGCCCAACAATGATGGTCCTCAGGAGGTCAATGACCTCCTCACTGAGGGCAGCAGGGGTGACCGGGGAAGGGCCTGAGATGCCTGGGACGAAGGAGATGACCACCTTACTGGGTGAGCGGGCACGGGGCAAAGGCTGAGGGGCTGCTGGGAGGGCGGTGCTGGTGCGCTGGGTGGCGGCTGTACCTGTAGTTGCGGGGGGCACGGATGTTGCCGCCACCACAAGGGAGCTCCCTTCAGAGGACGAGTCGCTGTCACTGACATCAGCACGAGTCCCCGCTGTGGAGCTCCCCTCGCCCTCCGTCTCACTGGTGAATTCCGATTCCGTTGCATGGCCCGCCATGGCCATGTGAGATGCAGCTCCCTCGTGCTTGCTCCGATGCCACTTCTCCTCCGCCTGATGATGCTAATGCACACATGAACAGGAAGATCACAAAAAAGGGGGGGGAGAAATAAAGACATGTTGAGTGCATGCATAGGCGACACCGTTGGCGGAGAGGACAGACACAGAAGCCCCCTGCACTACGCCGCGCACTTGGGGTCCACTACTCAATCAGTGGGACATGGCCTACAAGCCTATGGACGACAACTGCATACATAGATGACACAGGGCCATGGATACCTGTACTTGGCACTCTACAGAAGGTGGGGGGCGGGGGCACAGGGCCATGCCTTACGGAGGGGCCTAGCCTACAGAAATCGCCCTGGCCTAGGGATACCGACAGCCCTCCTCCCCCACCCAGGCGCCTCCACTGCGCGCAAAGTCAGCAGAATGTGTTTGTACTCACCCCCTTGTGTCTGCTGTGATGTCCTCACGCGCCAATCCAAATCGGGGTAGGCCACCGCCAGGATCCGGGACATCAGGGGGGTCAAAGTACGACTGGCACCCCTCCTACGTTGGGAGGCCATCCCCAGCTGAGTCTCAGCCGTCTTCCTGCTCCAGCGGCGGATGTCCTCCCACCTCTTCCGGCAGTGGGTGCCACGTCTGTTGTGGACCCCCAGGGTCCGGACGTCCTTGGCGATGGCACGCCAAATCGCGACTTTCTGGTGGGCGCTGACCTATGTGACATGTACAGGGGGAGAAAACAAATCAGCACCTTCTGCATGCTCGATGTGAGTGGCCCCCCATCCCCACCCTTGCCATGTGGCACATGCTCTCATCTGTCATTTGATGCATGCCTCAATCGCTCCCCTCCCCACCATCTTTCATCCACCCAACTCAACACAGGCATTGCCCACAAAGCATGGTCCCACTGTACTTACCTGTTGGTCTGGAGGACCGTAGAGTAGCGCATACTGGGGGAGGACCCCTTCCACGAGTTTCTCCAATTCTTCAGAAGTGAAGGCAGGGGCCCTTTCCCCAGTCGCATGAGCCATTGTCTCTTCCAGACCGAGGTCACAGCAGCACTTGCAGTGTAGGTCCTCTCCTATGGATGATCAGGTATTGAGTGATTAAGCAGATAGAAAATGGCGGTCACACCCGCGGCGGTGCGTACCGCGGCAGTGCGTACCGCGACCGCCGGCGCACATCATCATTGGCTCCAGAAACCCATAGGGTTCAATGTTAACCAATGCGGCTTTGCGCCGCGGTCTTCGACCGCCTACCGCCACAGAGTGCCACGCCAGCGCATTGACCTCACATCCCATTGTCACACTTCACAGGTCAGGCAGTTGCCATTTCAAGGGCCCACATGGCTAAAAATCTACTGCGTCACACATACCTAGTCCTTGCATCTATACTCATACAAACCTTTCAATGCATCTGGGAATCTTGTAATGTGCAAGCTGTGGCAACGTACCTGTGGGTTGTTTGACTCTGTGGTCACTGTTGTCGTTCATAGGCACCGTCCGCTGGGACATGCGAGGAGATGGAGGAATCTTCCCGTTTAAAAACCGCTGGTAGACCTGTCGACAATGGAGGAACGACATGTCATACTGACATACAGGCTTGATCGAGCCACTATACAGGAACTGTGTGCCCAGCTGGAGCGAGACCTGATGTCACCTATCCGCCAACCCAAAGGGATCCCCCCTCTAGTGCAGGTTCTGTCAGTACTTCATTTCTTAGCAAGTGGATTATTTCTAACAACAGTGGCCATGTCATCAGGGATGTCCCAGCCTATGTTTTCCAAGGTGTTGTCCAGAGTGTTGTCTGCCCTGCTCAAACACATGCGGAGCTACATCGTCTTCCCTGAGGTGGGGGATTTGGCTACAGTGAAGGGTGATTTCTATGCCCTTGGACATATTCCCAACATCATTGGTGCCATTGATGGGACACATGTTGCTCTGGTCCCCCCCAGCAGGAGTGAACAGGTGTACAGGAACAGGAAGAGTTATCTTTCCATGAATGTCCAGATGGTGTGTATGGCTGACCAGTACATCTCCCATGTTAATGCCAAGTTCCCTGGGTCAGTGCATGACGCGTACATCATGCGGAATAGCAGCATCCCTTACGTGATGGGTCTAATCCAGAGGCACCGTGTGTGGCTAATTGGTGACTCTGGTTACCCCAACCTGTCCTGGCTACTGACCCCAGTGAGGAATCCCAGGACAAGGGCAGAGGAACGCTACAATGAGGCCCATGGGCGGACTAGGAGGGTGATAGAGCGAACCTTTGGCCTCCTGAAGGCCAGGTTCAGGTGCCTCCATATGACAGGTGGATCCCTAATGTACTCACCAAAGAAGGTGTGCCAGATCATCGTGGCCTGCTGTATGCTTCACAACCTGGCTTTGCGACGCCAGGTGCCTTTTCTGCAGGAGGATGGTCCAGATGATGGTGTTGTAGCAGCTGTGGAGCCTGTGGAGAGTGAAGAGGAGGAAGCCGAAGAGGACGACATAGAGAACAGGAACACAGTAATAGAGCAGTATTTTCAATGACACAAAGGTAAGAGTACACACCGCCATATTACATTTACTTAAAGACTCCTACCTCTCTACTGTCTGACTTTTTCCCCCAGTGTATGGTAACTGTGTTGTGACTTTCCCTTCCGTTTTCAGAGCTGTGGGCCCCACTGCGTGACACCTGCTTTGTTTCCCCATGGACTAAAGCTGTGTGACAGCGGTTTGTTGGCATCACAATGTGAAATAACATTTTGGCACGGTCATGTCTAATACATTTGTTCAAAATCACAGCCAGACTACAGATTGTTTTGTGCAATAAGTGTGTTTATTCAAGTGCTCTAAATTGGATGGGTGGTTCAAAATCGGTGAGGGGTGATGGTGGAGGATTGTCCATGGCAGAGTCCAAACTGTCAGTGTCACAGGTGCATTGTCCAAATGCCTGTGGAAAGTGGAGCAGGAGCAGTTTAAGGTTGGACAGGGTGACAATGTGGGACAGTGGGATTACAATCAGGGCGGTATCCTTTGCAGGCGGGGGTCTTGACATCTTACTCTGTCTTCTTCCTGGATCTCAGGGCCCGCTTGTGGGGTGGTTCTCCTTCTGCAGGGGGTGGGGTTCTGGTGGCCTGATGGTGTTGTGTCAAGGCCTCCTGTCCACTAGCGCCGGCGGAGGTGGTAGGCAGTTCTTGGTCCATGCTAGTGTCAGGGGCCCTTTGAGGTGCCACAATGTCCCGCAATGTGGTGACTACCTGATTCAGGGCCACTACGATGGTACCCATGGCGGAACTGATGTTTCTTAGTTCCTCCCTGAACCCCATATACTGTTACTCCTGCAGAAGCTGGATCTCCTGAAACCTGGCCAGGACCGTGGCCATCGTCTCCTGGGAGTGGTGGTAGGCTCCCATGATGGAGGAGAGGGCCTCGTGGAGAGTGGGTTCCCTGGGCCTGTCCCCCCCGTCGCACAGCAGCCCTCCCAGTTCCCCTGTTTCCCTGGGCCTCTGTCCCCTGGACCGTGTGCCCACTGCCACTGCCCCCAGGTCCCTGTTGTTGTTGGGGTGTTGGGTTAGCCTGGGTGCCCTGTAGTGGTGGACACACCGCTGATTGATGTGTCCTGGGGACAAAGGTATGGGCCTGCTGGGTGGGTGCTGTGCTGGTGTTGCCAGAGGGGGGAAGGTCTGCTATGGGCTGTGGCTGTCTTAGGGGAACCGACTGTCCTGAGGTCCCCGATGGACCGGGCTGGTCATCTAGATCCAGGGAGACAGAGCTGCTGTCATCACTGTGGGCCTCTTCTGGGGGTGGAGTGGACATTTGTGGACCCTCCTGCGTGGTGAGCTGGCGTTCGGGTCCTGCAGGGGTATAAAAGTATGGTTATTGGTTCTGTGTGTGCCATAGCGTGCAATGGGTGGGTGCCCGTGTACCCCAGTGCTGGCATTCCTGTGTGTGGGCTGTTGTGAAGGTGCTTTGGGGGGTGGGGTTGTATGTGTATGTGCAGTGGGCATGCTTTGGTGATGGGTGTCCATGCTTAGTGGACGCATGCAGGGCTAGGTGTTGGGATGGGTGGGTTGTGATGGTGAGACATTTGCAAGGAGTAGGTGTGATGGGGGTGGGGGTGAGGGTGAGGGTGGGGGTATGAGTTGGCATGCAGGTGGGGTGGGGGAAATGAAGTAGTGAAGATTTGACTTACCAGAGTCCATTCCTCCGCCTACTCCTGCGAGGCCCTCAGGATGCAGGATGTACAAGACTTGCTCCTCCCATGTTGTAAATTCTGGGGGAGGAGGTGGGGGTCCGCCGCCAGTCTTCTGCACCGCGACGTTGTGCCTGGATACCATGGAATGCACCTTCCCCCGTAGGTCGTTCCACCGCTTCCTGATGTCGTCCCTATTTCTTGGGTGCTGTCCCACAGCGTTGACCCTGTCGACTATTCTGCTCCATAGCTCCATCTTCCTGGCAATGGTGGTGTGATGCACCTGTGCCCCGAACAGCTGTGGCTCGACTCGTACAATTTCCTCCACCATGACCCTGAGTTCATCATCAGAGAACCTGGGGTGTCTTTGCGGTGCCATGGGGTGTTGTGGGTGATGTGTAGGGTGGATTGTGTGGTGCTAAGTGTGGTTATGTGTATTGTTGTGTTGTGTGAAGTGCGTGAAAAAATTTCTGGGTGACTGTGAATTGGGCGTCTGGGTGCTTGGATGTCTTTTCTCGGTGGGTGTTCACGAATCTCTAGGAGTGGAGGTTTGTGGGTAATGTGGGAGGGTGTTTTATGTTGTATTGGGTGTGTGGGAGTGGTGTGTGTATGTGTATCAGGTGTATGTATTTTGAATTGTCCAATGTGGTTGTGTTTTGTAAGTGTGTGTGTATTTTGAGCACGGCGGTGTGTACCGCCAATGGAATACCGCGGTTGAAAGACCACCGCGTGGATTCGTGGGTCATAATGGCATGGGCGTATTTCTGTTGGCGTGACGGTGGAGGTTTGGTCATCGCCAGTTTCTCGCTGACCTTTGGTGTGGCGGACTTTTGTGGATGTCGGTATTTTGGCGGTTTGCCTGTTGTGGGTCAGAATGACTGTGGCGGTTTACCGCGGCCGCGGCGGTGTTGTGGCGGTCTTCTGCACGTTGGTAAGCGCCTTTTACCACCGAGGTTGGAATGACCACCTTTATCTTTACTAATTGGCAACCCAACTTCTAGTCATACATGATTTGTTTGCGGGAGGATGGTCGGCTCCAGCATACAAATTGGAACCTAACACTCTGGACTTCCCTAAAATACTTGACATATTGTGTGGTTCACGGATTCCCAAAGACTTTGCCCCAGGAACCAAAATGGTGCTCCTGGCATGGTGGACAGCCTTGAGGCACGCTTGGTTGGTGACCACTCTGACTCAGCAGACTCCTCTCTGGAGAGGTACCTGGCTGCTGGAGACAGCTACACTACAAGGGTTCTCTAGATGGGACCAACTAGGAATTTCCCAACTTGGAGACGTATGGCAAGGAATGCATATGTGTTCCTTCCAAGGGCTACTGACAATCTACCAGCTTGTGAGCTCACAATTCCATAAATATCCCCAATTTCCATGCACTCCAGAAACATATCACAGAGACTACTGACTACCAGAATATTGCCCCCTTGAGGCTAAATTGCTAATGGGGGCTATGGGGAAGGGTGGAGTGTCCCAGAGATATCAAATGCTGATCAACAACACCCCAGGGGACCTGACCTACGTTAGAGCAAGATGGGTGGGATGGTTGGGACCGCTGGAGGAGGAGGACTGGCGAGACCCCCTAATGGCGCTGCACCTTATAGCCATGTTGTAATCGCTGCAAGGCGTACAAACATACTACCTATATGGGGTGTATCTCTCCCCATGAGCCTGCACAGAGTGGGACTTCTCTCAAACCTGCCTTGTTACAAATGTGATACAGCCCCAGCAGACTTTTACCGTATGATGTGGTCATGTCCTCATATCCGACATTGTTGGATTAAGCTGCTGGTGGAACATTCATAGCTACTTGGATAAGAAGTTCCACTGTCCCCATTGATTGTGACACTGGAAGTCTTTGAAAGTATCGGGGGAACAAGAATAGATCAGATATCCCTGGGCATCACCCTTATGATTGCCAAAAAAGACATTGCAGCGGGTTGGAAGGCTCTACACCACCGAGATGGATAAAAAGGGTGAACTGGAGTGCTAGGCAAGATAAACCAATTTATGAAGCATGGGGTTGCCCCCGTAAGTATGCTAAAATCTGGGGGAAATTGCTGGGCAAAATATTGTAAATGTTGCTGTGGTAGGATCTCGTAACTCCCTTTTTTCATATATATGCATATCTTTTGTATATACCTAATCAACACCGTTGCCTTGTCACTGACTGTACCTGCGCAGAAACTGTCCTGAGACAGGTATGTCATTTAAAGTCTTCTGTATTTAATGCCTTCAAATTAATAAATATTGGTTACCAAAAAAAGTTCAACCTACTGGTTCCGGTACTATGACTGCACCTTATAGAGGATGATGTCTTTTGAATCCTGAAATCATTAGGCACTCTCAAGCTTTCCCTCAAATTTTTAGGAGAGGCTGCAGTGGTCCCAACTGTCCTTTTGAATTATAGACCTTCCTTTTAACAAGGCTTTCTTACAAAGCGTTCGAGCCTCTGCAACTACAATGGGATTTCTGGGAATAGCAGTCAAAGCTTTCTGAAGATTCTTGTTGGTTAAAAGCAGAATAGATCAAACTAGCGAACCACAGGAAGATTATGTCTGCAGGCAAGTTTAAGTAATCAGTTGGATATTAAACTGCACAAAGATTTGTACTGGTTACAAAGATTCCTCCACTGAGGTCTCTCAGATATACATGCCATAAAAAATGTTTAAATTAGATTTAAATTCACCCACAAAATAAATTGTTAGGTTCTGGTAGATGCCACGGTAACCTGAGTCCATTGTGCTGGGCCAGGTATTCCAAGGGTTGCACCACAGTTTGTACTTGTCTTGTGACAACATCTAGCAGTGAAGTGAGATTAACTATCAAGGGATTATTGCCACTAACAGTAGACTGCTGTATGTCACACATAATCACATATTGTGACAATTTTGAAGATCCGAAAATCAGCTTCCTCTCAGCTCTAATGAGTTTATATATGACCAGCTCCCTATTGCTAAGGAGCTTTTTTTATTTCTAGTCTTCATCTCTTCTCATTATTTTTCCTCTCTCTCCAGCAAACACATTGAAGCTTCATGTGAGTACAGCATGTTCTGAGGTCACACTTCATGAATGCCTTAACATGTCTATCAAATATTATCTCTGAATTTTGTTTTCTTTTCACCTCTCCTAGTACGTTTTTGTGCTCATTCTGACCTGAGTGCAGAAGATGCTCCTAAGTTGTTAAGGGATTGAAAGGGCATCAGCTTATTCATGGACCTCATTTTTTTTACAATATAGTTATATGATACATTTATTACATTGTGGGAAATACTATTAATCTCTGTGTGTTGTGTTTCTGAGCACTAAGCACATTTGTCCGTACTGCTACTTTTCCATAACGACTTTGTGTTTCCCTAAGTGGTATTTTTCATTACGCTTTGTTATTAAAACTTTCTTATACTAAGTAATTCTGATATTATTTTTAATTAGAGGCCCTTGCTCCTTGATAAGTACATTATACCCCAGGTCCTTAGTGATTTCAGGGAAACCCTTGTTTCGTAAATATAAGTTTTGTCCAGAATCACTCCCTTAAGATGAGTATTCTCCCTAAACATTTATGATTTGTTACCCTGTGGTGTAATGAAACTTGAGCCCCCCCCCCTGAAAAGTACCTGGAGGAGTCCCCCTCCTCACTGGACCCAGTCAGAGACCTGTTGTCTGTGCACAGTGTTATGTGCTGAGGGAGCCCCCTGGAGCTCAGGCACACCCGACCTGCAGAGGCTATGCGGGCCTTTGATATGCCATTGTTGTTACCTTGCACATCAGAGCAGAACCTCCACCCATTTTCTCTCTTTCTGCCCCATTCTCTAGCTGCCTCTCGGATTTGAAAATAAATCTCTTACATACCTTCACTTCAACAAAAGTTACTGCATCAAATAAATCTAATTATTTGTATTGATTAAAATGAGTGGAAGCACACTATCAATGGAACAAGGAAGTATTCTAAACTGGTTCTTCACAAAACCAGGTACAACAGCTACCAGAGCTGATTAGTTCTTTCACCCTAGCCTGTTACAACTACCCTAAAGAGACATAAAGTATTCAAAACCTAGTGAACAGTGAGACACTACAATATTCACTGTCTACATCTTTGTCATGATTAGTGGCAACTTCCAGACATCTGTCTTAAGGAGCTAGATTCTACAATTGACATGAATGAAAGTAAGACACCTTGGAGTGATTAGGGGCTCCAAACCTCCCCCAATCCCTTAAGCAAATAAAGTCACAAGAAGCATCTTCTACACAATAATTTGGCTAACTCACTTATATCCCTCTCTACCTACAATGTCCATTCTAGAGCAGAAACTTAGCTGTGTATTTTCGACAAGAACACAAGGTTCAGTGGAACCTCCTTCGCAGCATAAACTTCAACATTATGAAACTCCCTGCTAGTAATTCAGAACATAAACAACAGGTATGTTTTAAACAAACTGAACAACTGAGGGGGTCCATCACAACAACTAAAAGAAATGTAAATCTTACAATACAATACAATACAATATTTACATGAGATTATAGTTCTGTATAGAATATTCTGACTACAACCATATTTTCCACCAGAAAGACAGTTTTCAATTGAATGAGGCTTGCAGACTTGTCTTAAGGAATGTCCACCTGGATGGATAAGACTCATATCAATGCCAGAAGTGAGATTATTTTACTTGGGTCATCAAAATATCTTTTGTCTAATGGTTACTGCCCACTGTCTATAGGTATCACTCCAGAAACCACCACTTTGTTGTGTTAGCCACAGGGTCACACTAAGTATATTCACAAAGCTTCATCATGTAATGGGAATTCTGAGAAAAGAGAAATGGCATTGGTGTCTCTTAATCCTCCCACTAAGCTTTGCTCTTATGGTAAAGATTGTTAGAACATAGGCAATCAGATACCTTTCATCTGCAGGAAATATTATGGAGTACCTTCTTGAATCCCAAAATCAGTGTGAACAACATTAGGGCCTCATTACAACTCTGGCAGTCTTAAGGCTGTCACGGTCGTGGTGGCGGTCGGACCACTGCCAATGTGGCGCTCGGACAGCCACATTATGAACATGGCGGTTGCACCATGATCGGACCGCCAGCATTGCCACATCTCTTCTACTGAAAGTGCTGGCGGTGCTGGCAGTCCTAATCTGCCAGGGCAGGGCTGCAAGCAGCACTGCCCTTGGGATAATGTAGCATTTTTCTGCTAGCGATTACATGGCGGTAGCACCGCCATGTAAAGGCTGCCAAAGATGGTGTGCTATGGGCTCCATGGGGGTCCTGCACTGCCCATGAACTTGACATGGACAGTGCAGGGCCCCACTGGGCCAGCGGGAGGAAGCTCTGTTTCATAGAAACTTAGAAGAAAGGATGGATGAAATGGTATATGAGTGAAAGGATGTGTGGGTGGGTGAAAGGATGCATAAAAGGGTGATAGGAGATGCATGGGTGGGTGAAAGGATGGATGAAGAGGTGTATGGGTGAAAGAATGCCGGTGTAGGTGAAGGGTGTATGGATAAAAAGGATGCTTGAATGGGTTAAAAGATGGGTGGATAGGTAACAATGCATGGGTAAATGGATAGATGGGTGAAAGAATTGTTGAAAGGGTGAAAAGGGGAATGAATGAATGGATGGATGGATGGATGGGTGGGTGGATATATGGATGGTTAGACCGGAAAGGTGAAGGACTGGATGAGAGAATGTGGTGAATATCTAAGGGTGAATAGAACAATGAAAGGATGAATGGATAATTGTTTGGATGAAATAGGGGAGCTCTTCTGGAGAGGGACATGTTCAACTACATCACTTGCTTTACTTGGTTATCAAAGCTTTGGTTCAAAGTGGGGGGTATTTCAATTTTTGGGCTTCTTCCTTAACTCATTGTATTTGTTGAGCAAGGTAGATATGTATCCTCCCACCCATCATCATTCATCATCTCCCCGTCCATGACATTTAGGTGGTTATTCTGAGTTTGGCAGTCTTGCTCCACCACGCCGGCCACGTTCACCGCCTGTACTACCAGGGCTGTGGGACCACCGGTCAAAGGTGTACCACCTTCGGCCCGAGGTCCACTTTATACCGCCAACCGTATTAAAAGTCTCCTTTCCACCAGGGATTGCCAGATGGCAACCCCGCCAGGACAGCCCTGGCGGAAAGGATACTGCAGACAGAAATTAACATTCCTGTTGCCAGTATGCGACTTCCCCACCACCCGAAACAGCCATGGCCCCCTCCCTCCTCCGGAACCCCATAGACACCAACCTACCCCGCCCCTGAACTCGTACACACCCCACCCCCATCCACGCATGCACACACCACACACTCACACATCCACGCACACACATTCACACATATACACGCGTCCACAACACCCCCAGCTGACACGGATTCAAACATTCACACAGATGCATGCACACACATGCACACAAACACCCTCCCATCCATTCATGCACACTCAGACTCCCATTAACACACACAACACTCAACATCCTCCCCTCCTGTCGGACGATGACCTTACCTGCTCACTGTGGTCGTCCGGGAGGGAACGAGGTCCATGGGGCCTGCTCCACCGGCACTGCCCAGTCACCACAACACCGCCACGCCAATTACAAAGTGTAATACAGTGGGCAGTGTTCTGATGACGTCCTGAAGCCAGTGGAGCAACCTCCACTAGACCGCCGACCGGCAGTATGACTGCTGGAAGCTCACCACCCAATTTATGGCGGAGAACTGCCAGGATTCAGAATAGGGTGGTGTTAAGACTGCCATCACTGGCAGTCTCGTGGAGGATGTGACTTCGGCAGTCATCTGTTTTGACCGCTGAAGTCATAATGAGGGCCTTAGTCACTCATGCCATGACCTAACTGTGTTGTCTATGCAATGTGCAGCTGCTTCAGTTAATGCAGCATTTATAAAATTTTCGACACATTGCAAACCAAAAACCAAACGTGTTCCCCTTCCCTCGCAGTGCCCACTCAGTCATCTCCTAGTACTTGAGTCCTTTATTCTTTTCTATGCTATGTCCAAGCCAACCAAGAAAAATTAAACATATATTTTTGGCATCTGCCACATTTTTCTGGACAAGTGATTCATATATTTAATGGCCTCCATAATGAAGTAATGCCTGTTCAAAATTTCCTTTTCGACATTCGTCAAATACAGTGACGTATGTGTGGGTAGAAAAAATTACCATGTGACATCATATTCCAATGGCCCTAGGTAACCAGCAATGCACTTCTGTTGTGCCAGTATCATTTTAAACAATTGTTTGCACAGAGCACTGTTTAGAATCTGTCTTTTTTTCTTTCTTTTTTTCTTTGTTACTCCTGGAGGTCCACCTACATGCCAAGAGATAGCAGCCTGGCTGTGGTGATAGAGGTTGGAGGCCATCCATTTGGAGTACCAGTGGCTGGTGGCTGTGCAGGAGGAGGAAGACAAGGCAGCTGCCTTGACTGTGGACCCCAGTTCATCCAGTCAGTTGCCAGTGCCTCCAGCCTCCCAACGGCAACATCAGTAGCACCACCACCAGCTGGCAACTGCCCTTAATCTAGCACCAAGTCCTTCAACATCTTGAGTGCCTAGACTGCAGTGTGGCACACATCAACAGAAGCCTTGACGATCTCCAAGCCCATGTGGAGAATGGTCTCTTTTAGTCCTTTTTTACATTTTTGTTTTGTTGGGAGGGACTTTAGTCGTGAGTGGAGAGGGTGGAAAAGGTAGGTGGGACCGGGGTTTGGACTTTGGACACCTAATCTTTCTTTGAACATTGGTTGGGGATGGGGTGGTTTGTTTGATGAGATTGGTGGGCCTGTTGTAGGTGGAAAGGATGGGTTTTATAACTGTTTAAAAATAAAAAGGGAATCATTTATTTTATTTCATTAATTCCTCAAATCTTAATTTTAGTGTTTTACTTTGCACTGGTGTCTTTTAGCATAACCTGTTTTTTAAATCTGCTTAAAAAGTAAATACCAGTTAGTTATACCCTTGTCCTGCTGCTCTCTGTAACTATATTGATCACTAGGGTGGGATTGTCATTGCCTATACTGCCTACAGCAACCTGGATAAACACAAAGATCATCTTCAGTAGAAGTTAGTAACTAACTAAACTAGTTCACTTAACTCCATAATTCTCTTACCTGATGAAGCAAGGGCTGCTACTTCCCTCAGTCTTCTTACTACAGGATTTCCCAGGGTGCCATCTTATGATTCTGGTAGTGGTAGTAGTCTTGCATGCTAACAGGGAAGGAAAGGAATCAAAAGTGAGGTCCCGTTCCAACCTAGGTGAACTACAACTGTAGGATTAATCAAAGGATTAGCAATCACAGGCAACTAAATTGATAGAAAAAACAGTTAGTGGGTTAAATTATTTGTATTATAACTCTAGAAAGACTGATACCAGTCTGTCACCATGACAAAACAAAAAAGACTTGGTATGATAACAAAAACTAGCAATAGTACATTCCTCTAAGCAATGGGAAGCTAGCATGTAATTAAACATTAAACATAAGAGGAGTTATACATTTGAGCAACCAGTGCAACATACACACTTAGCAGCATTTCTCAAATCAATGCACCTCTCTCCAGTCCACAAAGCTGAGTACTAGGGCTCAGAGTCACCATTAAAATGGTTTCCCTTTGAAGTCAATAACTTCCTTCTTCTGGCTGTTGAGGTAGTCCCACCCTGAGTCCTTCCATCCTCCTCCTGATTCCAAGTAGGTCCGTCCCAGTCCCGACCAGTGTGAGGCCTGTAGTGCACTGCTGTTGAGGAACAAGTAGACAAACAGAATTTGAGTATTTCGTTGTGTGGGTTCGTGTTTGTTAAGTAACATGACTGGCTTGGTCTCTGAAGAACCAGAAAAAAGGAGTGGACCCTGCAGGTACATTTTGCTAAGTTTAAAATCACCTTTAGGAAAAATGATCAACCACCTGGCTCCAAACATTGCAAATCATTGAAATCAAGCTTACTAGGTAGTTAAACAACCTCCCTCACTGTCTGCCACCACATAATTTCTCAATAATCACTCACAATCACTCATTAATATATCATCAATATGTGGTGCAAAAGTTACCTCTTACTTGTGTGGTAAGTGCACAATTGTATCTCCTCTTTGATGCAAGAAACACATCAGAGTTTTGCAGTCTTATAAATCAATGATCTTCTGGAGTAGCCCTGCTTGGTAATACAAAAAAAAAGAATATGTATGGAAAGGAAGCAGGCATTCTGTCCAAAGTCCTGAAGGGAATGGTGAGGCTGCTTCCCTACACAATGGTCTGGCTCAAATGTGGCCATACTTGTGACTAAAAAGGGGGGGCAGCATAAATCAGCAACACTAGCTATATCTTTTTTTGTTTTTTTCTCTGGGCAAGAAAGAAGTTTGGCATTAAATAAATAAAACGTATCATGGTGGGATACTCAGTGAGGGAAGTAGAGTTCCTGCTCAAAGTTAGGCCCATATTTGTACTTTTTTGCACCACATTTGCGTCATTTTTTGACACAAAAGCAGTGCAAACTTAGAAAATACAATTATATTTTGTAAGTTTGCGCCGCTTTTGAGTAAAAAAATTATGCGAATGCGGCGCATAACAAGTAGAAATATGGGCCTTAATTCTGACCAATCCTCCTCCCGTGCTGTTTCAGGAGCTTTATAATTGTGTGGTGTGAAATGTTGGTTAATTTTGATCATGGTCAATCTCTCCTCATATTGAGGAGAGAGACTGGTCATTCTCACAATGACAACTGTGCCACTGCACTGATCACACAATCAACAGACACACTGACTACCCGACAAGTCAAATACTTTATAGCCAGCCTGCAGAGCTCTGGCCATTGGTGCATCTTTACATAGCAATAGACCAATGGGTTTTGATCCAGATATACTTCTTTTGGGCCATCCAGATACTCCTGGAACATCTTCTGAATGGTCATTGATGCTGCCACTTGTTTGATCTCTTTTGCCTTCACCTTTCAACTGGACTTAAGACCTGCCACTTGAAACCACACCAATGCAGAGGTTGGGGCAAATATTCTGTTCCTGCTGTTGTGATTGTTGCCTTTGTTCTTGTTGCTGGTGTTGGCTGCTGTGAGACAAGACTGCTCTATATGGAAGTTTAAGGCGGCACCCCAGAACTTCTAAGTGGGACTCAAATTCCCAGATGTTCTCCATTCGGGTCTCTAGCTTGCTCAACAATCTACTTCTTGTATTTTGAAACTACCCCTTCAGGAAAAGGAATGAAAATGGCCAGAATGTTTTACTCTGTTGATCGAGTAGTCTGGTACAGATCTACTCTTTCAACAACATGATGTCATTTTGCAGCCTTGTATTAAAAGCCAATTGAATGATTAAGATTTCAACTGAGGCACATGCTTCTGCGTTTTGTTTTACAACTGCGAGTGTGAACCTTTCAGACATATTTTTGGTCCTGTAGCAGATGTAAGTTTGGGATAGCTTAGCCCATCGTACTGTCCTCTTTGCTAACTTCCTGTGTGAAACCTTTAGAAGTGAGTAGCATCTATGTCAGGCATTTGACTTGGTTTCATTTGTCTGCTCCATGCTCATACTTTTCCAAAGCTCCCCTCCTCTTTGAATGACATAGTTATCAATCCGTCTGTACTGCTTAAACAGATGTTGAAACATGAATCCTCAACTGCTTCCGTACTTTGAAAAAATTGCTGAAATAAGTGCAGATTCTTCTGCAGGTGGTCAGTTTGTTGCTGACTATGGCCCTCATTACAACCCTGGCGGTTGGTGATAAAGCGCCGGTAACACCGCCAACAAGCCGGCAGTAAAAAAAAATGGAATTATGACCATGGCGGAAACTGCTCACACAGACAGCCACTTTCACACACCGACCGCCACTTCGGTAGCAACAAGCACTGCAGCGGTAACTTTCAACAGCCAGGCGGAAGACAATATACCACCCACCATATTACAACAGTCCTATCTGCCACCTTTTCTGGGGCGGTACCAACAACATCTAAAGCATGGCGGAAACAGAACACAGAAGGGAAACAACTCACGACTCTGGACACTCAGGGAAGAACCACGCCACCATGGAGCCCGAACTGCAGGTGTTCCCCATGCTAGTCTACCTCCTCCTACACCATGAATACTAACACCAGCGAAGATGACCACGCCTCCTAGCACACAAGGGAGGGGGGAAGAAAAACAGAGTGACACACACATACGCAACACCCCCACGCCCAACACCATACACACAACCAGATGCAGTAACTTTACATATTCTCCCCATACCCCTCAGGAATAATGCAAGGACAAAAGGAAGTTATTAAAGTGAGTGTAATAAGATAAAATACTATAAATACGTCCTCAAAAATCAAAACAGTATACATATGTACAAATGGAGGGACACTGCCCAGTCCACAATGTCCGTGGGCCACAAGGCCACATCACATAGGCCAAGGCCCCACTTGACTCCTGCATCAACATGTAGAGAAAACTGCAGGGGTATCAGTCAAAAAATACACAGGCACCTCAGGGGGACAGGGAATGGGTTGCAACTCAGCCGGAAGATGGTACAACACCACTGTTCCTGGAGGGGTCAACATGCCCTGTGCGATGTCCAGGGAGTGCAAAGCCACAGTCTCTCAAGTGGGTAGTTTGCCCACTGCTTGGTCCTGGGGAGTGCAAAGCCACAGTCTCTCAAGTGGGTGGTTTGCCCACTGCTTGGTCCTGGGGAGTGCAAGGCTACAGTCTCTCAAGTGGGTGGTTTGCCCACTGCTTGGTCCTCAGGAGTGCAAGACCACAGTCTCTCAAGTGGGTGGTTTGCCCACTGCTTGGTCCTGGGGAGTGCAAAGCCACAGTGTGCTTCATCCAGGCAAGGAGGGGATGAGTGGATGCCTTTTTCCACTGGTTCTGGAGGGGGCTTTTTACCCAGTGTGCTTCATCTTGGCTAGGGGGGGGGGGTGTGGATGCCTTCTTCCACTGGTTCTGGAGGGGGCTTTGTGCCCAGTGTGCCTAATCCTGGCAAGAAGAGAGTCAGTGGATGCCTTGCCTTCTTCCACTGGTTCTGGAGGGGGCTTTGTGCCCTGTGATGCAGATCTTGGGGAGTGCAAGGTCACAGTCTCTCACCTGGGTATCACAGCCCACACGATTTGCAGGTGTCAGGATGCATTACAGTCCATGGAGTCAGGACTACCCACTGCCCGCTAGCGGCGAAGGCTGCTCAGTGGTGGCAGTGGTGGTGCCGGTGTTGGGGCTGGCAGTGGTGGGGGGAGGCTCCAGCCCATCCCCTGCAGCCTCGGACGGCTGCCCACTGGGGCTGCTGCTGCTGGCAGCGGTGCTGGTGGTGGTGCAGGTGGCAGTGCTAGTTGTGGTGATGCCAGTGGTGGGGGGAGGATCCAGCCCTTCCCCTGCAGCCTCGGCTGGCTGCCCACTGGGGCTGCTGCTGCCAGCGGTGCTGGTGGCAGTGCAGGTGACGGTGCTGGTGGCGGTGCTGGTGTCGGGGATGCCAGCGGTGGGGGGAGGCTCCAGCCCTTCCCCTGCAGCGTCGGATGGCTGTACCGCCATGGTTTGTGGCAGGGGCTCAGAATCAGTCCCAGCACCAGGCCTCCTGTCCTTTCTGCCTGCAGGCCCTTTGCCCCTCACCTTGTAAACTGGTGGTGCCTCCTTGCAATCTGGTGGTGCCTCCTTGCCATCTCATGGTGCCTCCTTGCCAGCTGGTGGTGCCTCCCTGCCCCTGCCAGCTGGTATGCATTTCCCCTTGGCAGCTGGTACAGGCACACTGCCGGTGCTGATGGGTGGTTCCTTGGAGCCTCTCACACCTGCAGTAGCTGCCGACACTACTGTGGCCGTGGACTGGGTGGCTGAGATGCTGGCCTGGGTTCTGACCACCCTGGCCCGACATGAATGATGGGAGGGGTAGGGAAGAGGTCAATGGCGGAGAGGAAAAGCTTCTTAGGGACACTGGGGGGGAGGGTGAAGGTTTGGGAGTGGAGGAAGAGGGAGTGGTTGTTGGAGGTGTCTGTCTGTTGTGTTTGGGTGCAGGTGATTGGGCTGGATGCTGTTGCTAGGTGGATGGCTGTTGGGTGTCTGAGTGCTTGCGTTTGTGTACTTTGGGAAGAGTGGGGAACAGACAGAGTGGGAAAGGACACAGGGGATGTGTGCATGGATGTGGGGGTGGTGACTACAAGTGAAGGGTGTGTAGTGATAGGCGTGATGGTGATGGAGGTAGTGGATGAGGATGTAGTGCAAGCAGGTGTGAGTGGAGATGCTACTGGGAGGGAGGTGGATGACAATGAGGAGATGGACACAGCGGAGGCAGTGGATGTTGGTGTGTCTGCATCTGGATGGTGTTTGTGTGAGTGCCTGTGGGATGATGTGTGGTGCTAGTGTTTGCCTGAGCCACTCTTGTGTGTTGTCTTGGTGCATTCTGGTCTGAATGTGTGCTTAGAATAGGTTGGGGTTCAGGGGAATGGGATTGGGTAGAGGAAATTGGAGGGGGAGGCTAGAGACAGGAACAATGGCTGCCATCAGGGAGGAGGCCAGACCCTGGATTGATCTCTGTTGGGCCGTGCCAGAGTGAATGCCCTCCAGGAATGCATTTGTTTGCTGCAAATGGTCTGCTAGGCCCTGGATGGCATTCATTATGGCTGAGTGCCCAACAGAGATGGATTGCAGGAGGTCAATAGCCTCCTCACTCAGGGCAGCAGGATTAACTGGGGCAGGGCCTGAGGTGCCTGGGGCGAAGGAGATGCCCACCCTCCCCAGGTGAGCGGGCACGGGAAACCTGCTGCGGGGCTGCTGGGAGGGCAGTGCTGGTACAGGGGTGGCAGCTGTACCTGTAGTTGGGGTGGCCACAGAGGTGTCCGCCACTTCTAGGGAGCTTCCATCAGAGGAGGTATCACTGTCAGAACTGTCTCCTCCATTCTCCGCCGTGTTGTTCTCCTTGCCCTTCGTCCCACCGGTGCCATCACCGTCGGTGGATTCAGCCTCATGGGCCCTGTGGGATGCATCTCCCTCCGTCGCCGGTGCCTCTGCTCCTCCGCCAGATTATGCTAATGCACAGAAGGACAGGGTGACAAAACAAAAAGGGGGGTAAGAGACAGAGGATACACTTGGTCAGTGGCAGCACCAACACCACTGTTGGCGTACACGACACATACACACACAGGGAACTTCCCTACGCACTAGGCACTGCACTGCCAGTCACAATGCTAGTCACCAGGCCATGGACACGAATACATAGCGCCAATTGCAGCATACCTGAGACCCACAGAGCCCTGCCCAGTAGTGGATGCCCTCTAGCTTGGTTGGAGGTTGTGTTCATCAGCCCCTGCCCAACATGAAACCTACCCTGCAAAGTCCGGCCTGGCCTAGGGGCGCCAACAGGCCCACATCCCCCACCTGAAGACCACGCACAAGTAGTATATTGTGAAACTGTACTCACCCCCTTGTGGCTGCTGTTATGCCCTCAAGCTCCCATCCAGCTCTGGATAGACCACCGCCAGTATGCGGAACATCAGGGTGGTCAGGGTTCGAGGGGCACCCCTTCCTTGTTGGGTGACCATCCCCAGCTGGGCATCCACCTGCTTCTGTGCCCAGCGTCTCAGGTCCTCCCACCGTTTCTGACAATGGGTGCTCCGCCTACCGTAGACCCCCAGGGTCCACACATCCTTGGCGATGGCACGCCATATACCCTTTTTTTGATGGGCGCTGACCTGCAGAGAAATAAACATAGTAAAAAGGTATCAGTTGTACCGTCTGGCCTGTTACACTCATGGCCCACCATATCTCTCCCATCCCCTTACGCACAGACATTGCACACCACAAATGCAGCACGCTGCCCAGGACCCTTCAACCACCCCCCTTTACATGAGGCACTCACAAACAGCACTCCATGCATTGTGCTCACAGTGTACTCACCTGTTGGTCTGGAGGCCCATACAGCATTCGGTACTGGTGTAGGACCCTATCCATCAGTCTTTCCAACTCCGCAGCGGTGAAGGCAAGGGCCCTTTCCCCAGTGACACGAGCCATGGTCGGTTCCAGAAAACAGGTCATAGGAGCACTTGCAATGTAGGTCCTCTCCTGTTGAAGGTCAGGGAGCAAGTGAGTAAACAGATAGAAAATGGCGGTCACTTCCGCAGCGGCGCGTACCGTCACCGGCGCCGTACATCACCATTGGCCACTGTAACCCATAGGGCCCATTTACAACCAATGCGGAATTGCACGGCGGTACTCAACTGCCTCCCGCAATGGCGCACAACGTCAATGGCATTACCTCATTTTCACCTGTCCATCAACACAGGACAGGCGGACATCATTTCAGGGGGGGCAGGCCATGGAAACCTAACTGCATCACAGCACTCATAGGCACCATTCGGGCCTATACAACAACATACTGTTTCTGTCACAACATGCAATGCACTGTACATTTTGGAAATGTTGAATTCTGACAAGATGCTCATCGTTTTGCCCCCAACCTCTGCAAATGAATAGGAGATGGAGACATCCCCTCCACTTGGCAACAATGGAGGACAGGCACATTATCCTCACCTACAGACTTGACAGGGTCACAATTCAAGAGCTGTGTGCCCAATTGGAGCCAGACCTGATCACTGCTATCCGTCACCCCACTGGGATCCCCCCTCTTGCTATCTGTGCTCCATTTCTTGGCAACTGGTTCTTTCCAAGTAACAGTGGGCCTGGCAGCAGGAATGTCACAGCCTATGTTCTCAATACTGCTAACAAGAGTGTTGTCGGCCCTGATGAAACACATGCGCAGCTACATTGTTTTTCCCCAGGTGGAGGCTTTGGCTACAGTGAAGGGTGACATCTTTGCAATGGGACATATCCCCAACATCACTGAGGCAATAGATGGTACACATATTGCCTTTGTCGCCACCAGAGAAATGAACAGGTGTTCAGAAATTGAAAGAGCTTTCACTTGATGAATGTGCAGATAGCGTGGCTGGCGGAACAGTACATCGCCCATGTCAATGCAAAGTATCCTGGCTCTGTGCATGATGCCTTTATCCTGAGGAATAGCAGCATCCCATATGTGATGGCCCAACTCCAGAGGTACCGGGTGTGGCTCATAGGTGAGCCCATGGTTCCCACACAGTGTATGTTTGTGTATGGGTATGGGGTTGGCCCTAAGGGTTACTGTTTGGCTAACAGGTATCTCTCAATATTTGCAGGTGACTCTGGTTACCCCAGCCTCTCATGGCTACGGACCCCAGTAAGGAATCCCAGGACAAAGGCAGAGGAATGTTACAATGAGGCACATGGGCGAACAAGAAGAATTATAGAGCAAATATTTGACCTCCTGAAGGCCAGGTTTTGGTGCCTCCATCCAACAGGTGGTTCCCTGTGCTACTCACCCAAGAAGTGTGTGCCACTGTAACTTCACCTTCCATTGACAGTTTTGTATTGGATATTGTCACTGGCAGGCTAATATTCAGACTACTGTGGCCACTTACTGTACCTTTTGGCATGTCTATTTACAGATATCTGTGCCCCATTGTGGCTCCTGGTGTGTTGACTACAGCAAACTACAGGTCATACCTATGTATACATTACTGTACAGTTGAATTGCAATGTTTACAGATTGTTAAACAAATACATAGTTCAATCAATTGACAGGCTCAATACTTGTATTTTTTACAAGGGTGTTTATTTATGTGCTAATAAGTGGATGGGGTATTGCTATGGTCTGGGGTGGTGGTGGAGGAGAGTCCATGGAAAAGTTCCAGTCTATTTGTATCACCGGTGCACTGTCCAAGGGGGCATAGGAAGTGGAGCAATGGCAGTTCAAGGTGGACAGGGTGACATAGTGGGACACAAGGGTGACATTCAGGAGAGTTTTATTTCCTAGCAGGGGTCTTGGCAATGTTCTCTGGCTTCTGACTGGATCGCGGGGACTGTTTGCGGGGTGGTTCTCCTTCTGCAGGAGGAGGGGTGCTGATGGCCTGTTGTTCCTGTGGCGGGGCCTCCTGTCCACTAGCGTCAGTGGAGGTGGAGGGCTGTTCATCGGTGTGGCTAGTGTCAGGGGCCCGGTGGTGTGCCACTGCTTCTCTCATGGTGTTGGCCATGTCTGCCAGCACCCCTGCAATGGTGACCAAGGCGGTGTGGATGTCCCTCAGGTCCTCCCTGATACCCAGGTACTGTCCCTCATGCAGCCGCTGGGTCTCCTGCAACTTGGCCAGTATCTGGCCCATCATCTCCTGGGAATGGTGGTATGCTCCCAGGATGTTGGTGAGTGCCTTGTGGAGAGTCGGTTCACTGGCCCTGTCCTCCCTGTGTCGCATAGTAGTCCTCCCAGCTTCCCTGTTCTCCTGTGCCTCTGTGCCCTGAACTGTGTGCCCACTGCCATTGACCCCAGGTCCCTGATCATCCTGGGACACCTGGGGTCCCTGTAGTGGTGGACACACTGCTGATTGACGTGTCCTGGGGACAGAGGTATGGGCCCACTGGGTGGGTGCTGTGGTGGTGTTTCTTGAGGGGGGAGGTTCTGTGGTGGTATGGGTCTGTGGCTGGGTAACTGACTGTCCGATGGTCACTGATGGGCCAGGTTGGTCATCCTGATCCAGGTGTGCAGAGCTGCTGTCATCACTGTGGGCCTCTTCTGGGAGGGACTGGTTGTTACTGGCACCTCCTCTCTGGCGACTTTGTGTGGGGGACCTGTGGGGATGTAAGTGCAGTGTTATTGTTTCTGCGTGTGACATCTTGTGCATGGGTGTGTTTCCCTGTATGGTTGTGATTGTTCTATCAGCTTAGGCTTGTGTGAGTAGTAATTTGGTTGGATAGGTGATTGTCCCAAGTGTGCATGCTTTGGTGATGGGTGTCCATGCAGGACTGTGATGGGTGTCCAGGCATTGGTGTTGCATGCAGGGATTGGTAGTGGGAGGGGTGAGTTGTGATGGTGGGGTGTATGTGATGTGGTAGAGTGATGTGGGTGAGGGTAGGGGTGGGGGTTTGTGATGGCATGCAGGTAGGGGGTGATAGTAATAAAGATTTGACTTACCAGAGTCCAGTCCTCCTGCTACTCTTGCCAGGCCCTCAGGATGCAGTATTGCCAAGACTTGCTCCTCCCATGTTGTTAGTTGTGGGGGAGAAGGTGGCGGTCCACCCCCAGTCCTCTGTACTCACACATCTAAATGAGTGGGGAAATGCAATGTAACAGACAGGACGTCTGCCATTTTTTGGCATATGCGGTCTACCTAACTTCTAAATGAGCCATGAAAAAAGTTCAGAAATATGCATGGTACTGAACCCTTGGTGGAGGAGAAGGAATGTATAATAATAATGGCAGGTACACAAAGCACAATGATCAAGGCAAAGTGCCAGTTGTTGCTCATTTTCTCCTTGCTATCTGCAGGGGCGTAGCTTGGTCAGTATGACTGGGGTGGTGGGTGTTAGCTTCAGATTTCTCAACAATCTAGCTGGCACATGAATATATCAGACAACAAACAAGGTGCACCAGAGGGGTTTAAGGGGCAGTGAAAAGGGAGATGATTGGTAGGTGCACCAAGTGAGATAAAGCACATTATTTTGCGAAATGGCCCCAAAAAATTAAATCTTTCCAAACGGAAAGAAGAAGTGTGTGTGATTTTATCTGCGTGTGTAAAATTTCCCGTGAAACCCGACAGTCACCTCACCATAACCGACTGAAAGCACCGGTACCCAACTATTTATCACAAAATGCATTTATTGGGGGGTATACCACCCAACACTTCCCATACAACCCCCCTACCTTCAAAATATGCACATGCATTTTAGACAGACACGTGTGTTAGCAATTAGATGAACAAAGCAGGAAATTATCTTACCTTATGAAATGTCGGTAGAACTCACTTGTGATCGTACATCCTGTGAATATCACACCCTGAGACTACATTTCAAGTTTACGTTTGCTTTAATATCATTATTTTCTAAGGTGGTCCGAGTTTGCCATCACTGGTGGCGAAAGACTCATTAAATAAATATCATGGTAGGAGTTTTCTTGTTGTGAAGGATACGTACTCGTTTTCTCTGTACAGGAGTCAGGCACATATGATATGATGTGTGGTTGAAGGTAAAGCACACATGTTGCGGGCAGGTTTATCAGGAACCTATATGAATTGAACCCTTGCTTTGCCTGCTTTTATTTGGTGTTATAATTTGTGACAAAGCCCTATCACAATAAGTTAGTAATTTTAGCCTTGTTCGGGCCCTTCCAAGACAGTCCACTCATTCATATGTTTGTAGGGGAAGATGCAAAGAGATTTGAGCGTCAACTTTGAAAATGATTTTTCACATGAAAAAGAAGACTCTCTGCTTCTGTTTTGGGCCACTAGGGAAAGCTTTACATGCTTGAGTTCCGTAAAAAAACTTTCAGTAAATCTGGGCCTAATATTTTGTGTGGTTCCTGAATTGTGCTTGAAATAAATGCATTAAAGCCTCAAATGGTAGTGACGTATTGTCAAGATCAAGGGCATCCATTGCCTTTTTCGCAGGTGCAGTGAAATGGTGTCCAGCAGCTTTTGACTTCTGAAACTTCAGATACATGATTGGATAAATTAGTCTGAAGCACTGAAGAAAGAGTTTGAGTGGGCTTGTAAAATTATATTTCTTTTATAAGAGTGGAAGTTTCTAGTGGACATTACTATTCTGTTTGGGGTGTAAGCTGTCTAGTGTAACCACTTAAAGGAAAAGAAGAAATGTCAATGATAAACATTCTGCTGATTGTGCTGAGGTTAAAATAGCCTTCCTTCATGGTTTGTAATACAGTAGCACATTGCAAGACTAGTTGTAATTGGTGGGTCATATGGTTCGGTGGAGAGATTCCCAATTGGGGAGAGAAGTTGGAAGAGAGTTTCATAATGAATGAGCTTCCAGCGTTGGGAGTCATAAGCTGGCAGTGTGGAATTTGGAAACAATGAGAGGAGAAGGAGGGGGATAAAAAAATGAGTCTGATGTGATCAAATGGTTAGGGATTTGAGATATAACTCTTTTAAAGATAATGTATCTGACCTTAGCAATCAGGCTAGAAACCCATCTGTTGATTAGAGACACACAGTGACTTCTATCATGTTCATTCATTTCTGATCCAGTTTATCAGATAATCTGAGAACTCAGACAAACATGGAGGGGATCATACTAGCTCCTCACGTGGGATGCTCAGTGTTGAGCTCGGAATCCGAAAGCTAATAATTGATTCTAACTGGTTTGCTGAGAGTTGAAAGCCTCTTTGGCTGTGGTGTGAGGCTTGCTTATTGATCAGGAGAAATTATTTTGTGTAATGGTGGAAAATCTTTTGCCACATGCCACAGGTTGCCTAATCAGAAAGTGAGATTGTAATCTGGTTGTAATGCCTTGTCAAGTGCACAGTTACTGGAAAAATGCTCTACTCAGAAACCTGTGGCCGGTGCTTGTAAGCACTGGTGAACTGACTACCAAGGCTGCATAGATTTAAGACATCCTCAAGGCTCTTCGATCCACTAGCAGATGCTCTGTACCTCTTTATCTCCCTCTTGCAGGTTCCTGTTGTCTCCTTTTGCAACAGGTTTCTCCGTCTTTCTCTTCCTACTGGTGCTTTCACTCTCCTGCCCTCGTAAAATGTTTCATGAGAAAAATAAGTGCAGGTCCCCAAAAACGAATGTCAGAGGCCCCTACTGGCAAACACCAGCACAAAATATGCATTCTAGCTATTAACGATGACATAGGCTTAAAAGGGTTTGAGGAAAAGTATAAACTGGAGAGGTTTTGCTAACTTTGTCAACAAGTAACCACTGGTAAGAAAGGTAGGTTTGGACCATATACAGGACTATTTAAAAGGGGCTAATTTGGAAAAGATGTCTGCAATGCACGTCCTATGACTAAGGAGAAAAGAACCAGGTAGGACAAGTAAGAAAGTGAAGGCATCTTAAGGCCATTGCCTGGATAGGCTTACTGCTGCCTTCTATAGAAAAAACTATGGTGGTCATTGCAACCCTGGCGGACGGTGTTAAAGCGGCGGTAAGACCGGTAACAGGCCGGCGGTAAAAAAAAATGGAATTACGACCGTGGCAGAAAATGCCAACAAAGACAGCCACTTTAACACTCTGACCGCCACGGCGGTACAAACAAACAGCGCGGCGGTCACCGCCAACAGACAGCCGGGAGACAATGTACCGCCCACAGTATCACAACCTACCAATCCGCCACCTTTTCTGGGGCAGATTCACCTCGGACAAAAACACAGCGAAAACAGGACTTCGAAGGGAAAACGCTCACCTCTACACACCCCACGAGGAATCCGGATGCCATGGAACCAGAGCTGCAGATCCTGCCAGCCCTTATCTTCTTGCTCCTCTACCAGGAGCACGAACACCGGCGGCGAAGACCACGGTGAGTACTGCACCTACGACACAGGGGAGGGGGGAGGGAATAAACAGGGACACACACACGCAACACCCCCACCCCCAGCCCCACCCTAACAACACCCATACTAATACAGCATGATACATTACAGTTACACCCCCAACCCCCGGAAGAATGCAAAGACAAAAGGAAATGAGTGTAACCATTGTAATATATGAAAATCCAGTACGCAAAAATATACATATATACACTATAAACAAAATATACACCAAGAATAGTAGTCCAGGTAGTGCTCCATTGAAGTCTGTGGAACACTGGGCCCGCACGGTATGGGCGAGGCCCACACAAGATCCCCGACCATGACGGAGAGAACACTGCAGGGGCATCAGATAGCAATAAATCAGGCACCTCAGGGGGAGGGAAAGGTGGGGCACCTCAGCCGGTTGAGTACACAACGCCAAATCCACGAGGGGGCCACATGCCCACTGTTCAATCCTGGGGAGTGCAGATGCCACAGTCTCTCAAGTCTCTACAGAGGGTGGGTTGCCCACTGTTCCATCCTGGGGAGTGCAAAGACACAGGGGGTCATTCTGACCCTGGCGGTCACCGACCACCAGGGCCAACGACCGCGGAAGCACCGCCAACAGGCTGGCGGTGCTTCCATGGGCATTCTGACCACGGCGGTACAGCCGCGGTCAGAAACGGGAAACTGGCGGTGTCCCGCCGGTTTCCCGCTGCCCCAGGGAATCCTCCACGGCGGCGCTGCTTGCAGCGCCGCCATGGGGATTCCGACCCCCTTACCGCCATCCTGTTCCTGGCGGTTTTCACCGCCGGGAACAGGATGGCGGTAACGGGTGTCGTGGGGCCCCTGCAGTGCCCATGCCAATGGCATGGGCACTGCAGGGGCCCCCTAACAGGGCCCCACATTGATTTTCAGTGTCTGCCAAGCAGACACTGAAAATCGCGACGGGTGCCACTGCACCCGTCGCACGCCTTCAACTCCGCCGGCTCCATTCGGAGCCGGCTTCCTCGTTGAAGGCGCTTTCCCGCTGGGCCGGCGGGCGGCCTTCTGACGGTCGCCCGCCAGCCCAGCGGGAAAGCCAGAATGGCCGCCGCGGTCATTTGACTGCGGTGCGGTCATTCGGCGGCTCCCGCCGGGCGTGCGGTTACCACCGCCGGCGGGAGTCGGAATGACCCCCACAGTCTCTCAAGTCTTTACAGTGGGTGGTTTGCCCACTGCTTTATCCTGGGGAGTACAAAACCACAGTCTCTCAAGTCTATACAGTGGGTGGTTTCCCCACTGCTTTATCCAGGAGAGTGCAAAGCCACAGTCTCTCAAGTCTCTACAGTGGGTGGTTTGCCCACTGTTCCATCCTGGGGAGTGCAAAGCCACAGTCTCTCAAGTCTATACAGAGGGTGGTTTGCCTACTGCTTTATCCTGGGGAGTGCAAAGCCACAGTCTCTCAAGTCTCTACAGTGGGTGGTTTGCCCACTGCTTTATCCTGGGTAGTGCAAAGCCACTGTCTCTCAAGTCTCTACAGTGGGTGGTATGCCCACTGTTCCATCCTGGGGAGTGCAAAGCCACAGTCTCTCAAGTCTCACAAGTGGGTGGTTTGCCCACTGCTTTATCCTGGGGAGTGCAAAGCCACAGTCTCTCAAGTCTATACAGTGGGTGGTTTGCCCACTGTTCCATCCTGGGGAGTGCAAAGCCACAGTCTCTCAAGTCTCTACAGTGGGTGGTTTGCCCACTGTTCCATCCTGGGGAGTGCAAAGCCACAGTCTCTCAAGTGGATAACAGTCTCCACTGGCTCTGGAGGGGGCTTGGTGCCCAGAGTGCTTCATCCTGCCAAGGACTGAGGTAGTGGATGTAAAACTCCACTGGTTCTGGAGGGGGCTTTGTGCCCAGAGTGCTTAATCCTGCCAAGGACTGAGGTAGTAGATGTAAAACTCCACTAGTTCTGGAGGAGGCTTTGTGCCCAGAGTGCTTCATCCTGTCAAGGACTGAGGTAGTGGATGTCTTTCTCCACTGGTTCTGGAGGAGGCTTGGTACCCAGAGTGCTTCATCCTGCCAAGGACTGAGGTAGTGGATGTAAAACACTACTGGTTCTGGAGGGGCTTTGTGCCCAGAGTGCGTCATCCTGCCAAGGACTGAGGTAGTGGATGTAAAACTCCACTGGTTCTGGAGGGGGCTTTGTGCCCAGGGTGCTTCATCCTGACAAGGACTGAAGTAGTGGATGTCTTTCTCCACTGGTTCTGGAGGGGGCTTTGTGCCCAGAGTGCTTCGTCCTGCCAAGGACTGAGGTAGTGGATGTAAAAATCCACTGGTTCTGGAGGGGGCTTTGTGCCCAGAGTGCTTCATCCTGCCAAGGACTGAGGTAGTGGATGTAAAACTCCACTGGTTCTGGAGGGGGCTTGGTGCCCAGAGTGCTTCATCCTGCCAAGGACTGAGGTAGTGGATGTCTTTCTCCACTGGTTCTGGAGGGGGCTTTGTGCCCAGAGTGCTTCATCCTGCCAAGGACTGAGGTAGTGGATGTAAAACTCCACTGGTTCTGGAGGGGGCTTGGTGCCCAGAGTGCTTCATCCTGCCAAGGACTGAGGTAGTGGATGTAAAACTCCACTGGTTCCGGAGGGGGCTTTGTGCCCAGAGTGCTTCATCCTGCTCGTGGTGGCCTCAGTAGCGTCACAGCTTTTGGCGCTCATGGGCCTGCAGTGCTTGTTGCGTCGGTGCCCTGTTCAGCGGTGCTTGTGGCCGCGGTGCCCTGATCAGCAGTGCTTGTAGCGGCGGTGCCCTGTTCAGCTGTGCTTGTGGTGGCGGTGCCCTGTTCAGTGGTGCTTGTAGCAGCGGTGCCCTGTTCAGCGGTGCTTGTGGCGGTGGTGCCTTGTTCAGCGGTGCTTGTAGCGGCGGTACCCTGTTCAGCGGTGCTTGTGGCAGTGGGCTCCTTTGCAGTGACTCAGCTGCTGGTGGTCCTTCATGGCCCAGCGGGGCTGGTGCTGGCGGTCCTCTCTGGCCCAGCGGGGCTGGTGCTGGCGGTCCTCTCTGGCCCAGCGAGGCTGGTGCTGGCGGTCATCTCTGGCCCAGCGGGGCTGTGCTGGTTGTCTAGTCTGGCCTAGCGGGGCTGGTGCTGGCGGTCTTCTCTGGCCCAGCGGGGCTGGTGCTGGCGGTCCTCTCTGGCCCAGTGGGGATGAAGGCGGTGGCCTCTTGGGCAGTAGGGCAGGTGCTGGTGGTCCTCTGTGGCCCAGCGGGGATGATGGCGGTGGCCTATTGGGCAGTAGGGCAGGTGCTGGCGGTGGCCTCCTGGGCAGCGGGGATGATGGTGGCGGCCTCTTGGGCAGTAGGGCAGGTGCTGGCGGTGGCCTCCTGAGCAGTAGGGCAGGTGCTGGCGGTGGCCTCCTGGGCAGCGCGGATGATGGCGGTGGCCTCCTGGGCAGCGGGGATGATGGCGGTGGCCTCCTGGGCAGCAGGGATGATGGCGGTCTTCTCCGCCGTGCTGCTCTTTCCAGACCTGCTGACTTTCTTGTGGCCCTTCCCCACCTTGGAAGGTGTCGCAGCTGACTCCACACTCCCACCTGTACCCCTGGGAGCGGATTTGGTGGCTGGAGTCTTCCCCTTCTCCCGCCGGGCGCTGGCCAACTTTTGATGCTTCACAGGTGGGGGACTGTCCGTGCTGTGGCTCCGTGCCACACTGGCTGCCCTGGTGGCCTGTGCACACCAGATTCCGGTGACTACAGGCATCACTGGTCTCAGAGATGTTGTGGCTGAGGTGCTAGGTTCGGACCTGGAGAGTCGGGCCCTAGGAGACGGACGGGGTGGGGGAGGTGTGGGAAAGAGGTCAAGCTTGGACAGGAAAGGTTTTTTAGAGACACTGGGACGGGTGTCTGGAGGGGGTTTGGGAGTGGAGGAAGAGGTTGTGGTTGTAGGAGGTGTTCGTTTGGTGACTTTGGGTGAAGGTGCATGCACTGGAGGCTGTCGTGAGGTGGATGGCTGTTGGGTGGGTGTGTGCCTGCGTTTGTGTATCTTGGGAGGTGGCGTCACAGACACACTGGGAGAGGACATAGGGGACGTGTGAATGGTAGTGGGGGTGGTGAGTGCACGTGAGCGGGGTGTGGTGGTGTGTGTGCTGGTGATGGCAGTAGTGGCTGTAGATGTAGTGCATGCAGGTGTGAGTGTAGATGAGACTGGGAGGGAGGAGGGAGACAAGGAGGAGGGGGACACAGTGGAGGCAGTGGATGTTGGTGTGTCTGCATGTGTGTGATGCTTGCGTGAGTGCCTGTGGGATGTGTGGTGCTTATGTTTGCCTGAGCTTCCCTTGTGTGTTGACGTGTGTGCATGCTGGTCTGAAGGTGTGCTTGGGATAGGCTGAGGTACAGGGGATTGGGTCTGGGTGGAGGAAGTTGGAGGGGGGAGGCTAGACACAGGGACAATGGCTGCCATCAGTGCTGAGGCCAGAGTCTGAAAAGCTCGCTGAAGAGCCGCCTGACCAGAACGAATACCCTCCAGGAATGCATTTGTTTGTTGCAACTGCCTTTCTACACCCTGGATGGCATTCAAAATGGTAGACTGCCCAACAGTGAGGGACCTGAGGAGGTCAATGGCCTCCTCACTGAGGGCAGCAGGGGTGACTGGGGCAGGGCCTGAGGTGCCTGGGGCGAAGGTGATGTCCACCCTCCTGGGTGAGCGGGCACGGGGCAAAGTCAGAGGGGCTGTTGGGAGGGCAGTGCTGGCAGGAGGGGTGGCGGCTGTACCTGTAGATGCGGGGGCACAGATATTGCCGCCACCACAAGGGAGCTCCCATCAGAGGACGAGTCTGTGTCACTGGTGTCAGTTCCTGTCCCCGCCGTGGAGCTCACCTCACCCTCCATCCCACTGGTGAAATCCGACTCTGTAGTGTCACCCTCCAGGGCCATGTGGGATGCAGCTCCCTCCTGCTCCGGTGCCACTGTTCCTCCACCTGATAATGCTAATGCACACAAGAACAGGGACACCACAAAAAGGGGGGGGGGCGACAGAAGAAAGACATGTTGAGTGCATGCATTACCGCTACCGTTGGTGGACACGACAGACACAGAAACCCCCTGCACTACGCCGCACACTTGGGCTCCACTGTTCAATCCCTGGGACATGGCCTACAAGGCTATGGATGACATCTGCACACATGGATGACACAGGAGCATGACTAGGTGTACTTGGCACTGTACACAGGTGGGGTGGGGTGCCACATGGCCTGCCTTATGGAGGGACCTTGCCTACTAAACTCACTCTGGCCTAGGGAAACCCACAGCCCACCTCCCCCACCCAGACACCTCCACTGCGTGCAAAATCAGCAGGATGAGAGTGTACTCTCCCCCTTGTGGCTGCTGTGATGCCCCCAAGCGCCCATCCAACTCCGGGTACGCCACCGCCAGGATCCTGAACATCAGGGGGGTCATGGTGCGACGGGCACCCCTCCCACGTTGGGAGGCCATCCCCAGCTGAGCCCCTGCCGTCTTCTTGCTCCAGCGGCGAATGTCCTCTCATCTTTTCCAACAGTGGGTGCTCTGTCTGTGGTAGACCCCCAGGGTCCAAACGTTCTTGGCGATGGCACACCAAATATCTTTTTTCTAGTGGGCGCTGACCTACATGAATTGTACAGGGGGAAAAGAAATGTTATTACCAAATGCACCGTCACAGTCATTGGCCCCCATCCCTACCTTTGCCATGTGGCACATGCACTCATCGTCGTTTCATGCACACCTCAATCCCCCCCCCCCATCTTTCATCCACCCCACTCCACACAGGCATAGCCCATACAGCATGCTCCCAGTGTACTTACCTGTTTGTCTGGAGGACCATAGAGTAGCGTGTACTGGGGGAGGACCCAATCCATGAGTTTCTCCAACTCCTCTGATGTGAAGGCAGGGGCCCTTTCCCCAGACACTCGAGCCATTGTCTCTTCCAGACCGAGTTCACAGCAGCACTTGCAGTGTAGTTCCTCTCCTGTCGAAGATCAGGTATCGAGTGATTGAACAGATAGAAAATGGCGGTCACGTCCGCGGCGGTGCGTACCGTCACCGCGGGCGTACATCGTAATTGGGTCCTGGGACCCATAGGGTCCAATGTTAACCAATGCAGCATTGCGCCGCGGTCTTCGACCGCCTACCGCAACGGTGTACAACGCCAACGCAGTTACCTCCCATCCCATTGTCCCACTTTACAGGTCAGGCAGCTGCCATTTCAGAGGCCATCATGGCTTAATTTCTAACTGCGTCACACATACCTAGGCCTAGCCTCAACACACATACAGGCCACTTTTTGGATTATGATTCGTGTTCTGTGTAAGCTCTGGGTATGTACCTCTGAGTTGGGTGACTCTGTGCTCGCTGTTGTCCTTCATAGGCACCGTCCGCTGGGACATGTGAGGAGATGGCGTCATCCTCCGGTGTACAGACGGCTGGTGGACCTGTCGACAATGGAGGAAAGACATGTGATCATCTCGTGCAGGCTTGACCGTGCCACAATCCAGGAACTGTGTACCCAGCTGGAGCCAGACCTGATGTCAGCTATCCGCCATCCCACAGGAATCCCCCCTCAAGTGCAGCTGCTGTCAGTACTCCATTTCCTTGCAAGTGGGTCATTTCAAACAACAGTGGGCATAGCATCAGGGATGTCCCAGCCTATGTTTTCCAACATGTTGTCTAGAGTGTTGTCTGCCCTGCTGAAACACATGCACAGCTACATAGTTTTAAATCAGGTGGAGGATTTGCCTACAGTGAAAGGTGATTTCCATGCCCTGGGACATATCCCCAACATCATAGGTGCCACTGATGGGACACATGTGGCTTTGGTACCCCCCCCCACAGGAGTGAACAGGTGTACTGAAACCGGAAGAGTTATCATTCCATGAATGTGCAGATGGTGTGTTTGGCAGACCAGTACATCTCCCATGTTAATGCCAAGTTCCCTGGCTCAGTGCATGACGCCTAAATCCTGCGCAATAGCAGCATCCCTTATGTGATGGGGCAACTCCAGAGGCACTGTGTGTGGCTATTAGGTGAGGACATGGACCCTATACAGTGTGAATAAATGTCTGGGTCTGGGGACATCCGTACAGGTTAGTGTGTGCCTAACAGTTGTCCCTCACCATTTGCAGGTGACTCTGGTTACCCCAACCTGTCATGGCCACTGACCCCAGTGAGGTATCCCAGGACAAGGGCAGAGGAATGCTACAATGAGGCCCATGGGCGTACTTGGCGGATTATAGAGCGGACCTTCGGCCTCCTGAAGGCCAGGTTCAGGTGCCTCCATATGACAGGTGGATCCCTATTCTACTCACCAAAGAAGTTGTGCCAGATCATCGTGGCCTGCTGTGTGCTTCACAACTTGGCTTTGCGACGACAGGTGCCTTTTCTGCAGGAAGATGGTCCAGATGGCGGTGTTGTTGCAGCTGTGGAGCCTGTGGACTGTGAAGATGAGGAAGCAGAAGAAGAGGACATGGATAACAGGAACTCAGTGATCCTGCAATATTTCCAGTGAGACACAGGTAAGAATACAGACCTGCCTACTACATGTACTTTAACACTACTACCTCTCTACCGTCTGTCATTTTCTCCCAGTGTATGGTCACTGAGTTGTCACTTTCCCTTACGATTTCACAGATGTGGGTCCCACTGTGTGACATCTGCTTTGTTTGCTCATGGACTAGAGCTGTGTGACATAGGTATGTTGACATTACAATTGAAAGAGCATTTTGTCACTGTAATTGCTAATACACTAATTCGAAATCACAGACTGACTCCAGTTTGTTTTGTGCTTCAAGGGTGTTTATTTAAGTGCTCAATATTGGAGGGGGTTGTGAAATTGTGAGGGGTGATGGTGGAGGAATGTCCATGGCAGAGTCCAGTCTATTAGTCTCACAGGTGCTTTGCCCACATGTGTATAGGAAGTGGAGCTGGGGCAGTTTGAGGATGGACAGGGTGACAAAGTGGGACAAAGGGATGACATTCAGGGTGGTCTCATTTCTTGGTGGGGGTCTTGTCATCGTTCTCTGTCTTTGTCCTGGATCTCAGGGACCGCTTGCGAGGTGGTTCTCCCTCTGCAGGGGGTGGGGTGCTGGTATGGTGGTCCTGTGGCAAGGCGTCCTGTCCACTAGTGCCTGCGGTGGTGGTGGGCAGTTCATCATCCATGCTAGTGTCAGGGGCCCCTTGTTGTGCCACAGTGTCCCTCCTGGTGTTGAGTACTTCCTTCAGCACCCCTACGATGGTGCCCAGGGTGGAATTGATGGTTCTGAGTTCCTCCCTGAAGACCAAATACTGTTCCTCCTGCAGGCGCTGGGTCTCCTGAAACTTGGCCAGAACTGTTGCCATTGTCTCCTGGGAGTGGTGGTAGGGTCCCATGATGGAGGAGAGGGCCTCTTGGAGAGTGGGTTCCCTTGGCCTGTTCTCCCCCTGTCGCACAGCAGCCCTCCCAGTTCCCCTGTGTTCCTAGGCCTCCGTCCCCTGAACCGTGTGCCCACTACCACTGCCCCCAGGTCCCTGTTGTTGTTGGGGTGGTGGGTTAGCCTGGGTTCCCTGTAGTGGTGGACACATTGCTGCTTGACGTGTCCTGGGGACAGAGGTATGGGCCCGCTGGGTGGGTGCTGTGCTGGTGTTTCCAGAGGGAGGAAGCTCTGTAGTGGCCTGTGGCAGTGTGAGGGGAACCAACTGTCCCGAGGTCCCCGATGGGCCGGGCTGGTCATTTAGATCCAGTTGGACAGAGCTGCTGTCATCACTGTGGGCCTCTTCTGTTGGTGGTGTGGACATGTGTGGACCCTCCTGTTCAGTGACGTTGGGTAGGGGTCCTGCAGGGGCATAAAAGGATGTTTATTACATCTGTGTGTGCCATGGTGTGCAATAGGTGGGTGACCGTGTACCCCAGTGCTTGCATTCCTGTGTGGGACCTTGTGTGATGGTGGTTTAGGGGGGTGTATGGGTATGTGCAGTGGCCATGCTTTGGTAATGGGTGTCCATGCTTTGTTGTTGCATGCAGGGCTTGGTGTTGGGATGGGTGGGTTGTGATGTTGGGACATTTGTGAGGAGTTGGAGTGATGGGGGTGAGGGTGGGGGTATGTGTTGGCATGCAGGTAGGGTGGGGGATGTAATAGTTAAGATTTGACTTACCAGAGTCCATTCTTCCATCTACTCCTGCGAGGCCCTCAGGATGCAGAATCGCCAAGACTTGCTCCTCCCATGTTGTTAGTTGTGGGGGAGAAGGTGGGGGTCCGCCGCCAGTCCGCTGAACCGCAAGGTGGTGTTTTGAGACCATGGAACGCACCTTCCACCGTAGGTCATTCCACCTATTCCTGATGTCATCCCGATTTCTTGGGTGCTGTTCCACTGCGTTGACCCTGTCCACTATTCTTCGCCATAGCTCCATCTTCCTAGCTATGGAGGTGTGCTGCACCTGTGCTCCGAATAGCTGTGGCTCTACCCGGACAATTTCCTCCACCATGACCCTGAGCTCCTCCTCAGAGAACCTGGGGTGTCTTTGCCGTGCAATGGGGTGGTGTGGGTGATGTGCGTGGTGGTGTATATAGTGATAAGTGGGGTGATATTTAGTGGTGTGTTGTGTGAGGTGCATGGATGTTCTGTGGGTGATGGTATTGTGTGCCTGTGGATGCTTGGTAGTAGTTTGTAGTGTCTCTATCTGGCCTTCTCTCGGTAATTGTGGTCGTAGGGGGTTGTGGGTGATGTGGGTGTGTGTTTTATATTGTATTGTGTGTGTGGGAGTGGTGTGTGTATGTGTATCAGGTGTGTGTATTTGGAATTGTCCATTGTGGCTGTGTTTTGTAAGAGTGTGTATATTTTGAGCGCAGTGGTGTGTACCGCCAATGGAATACCGCGGTTCAAAGACCGCCGCGTGGATTCGTGTGTCGTGATAGTGTGGGCGTATTTCTGTTGGCGTGACAGTGGAGGATTTGTTTTTGCCAGTTTATCACTGACCTTTGGTGTGGCGGACTTGTGTGGGTGTCTGAATTTTGGCGGATTCCGTGCTGTGGGTCATAATAGCTGTGGCGGAATTCCGCGGCCGCGGCGGTGTTTTGGCAGTCTTCTGCACGACGGTAAGCGGTTTTTACCACCATTGTTGTAATGACCGCCTATGTGATAACTATTTTTCCATTTCAGAAATACCTTGACGTAATATTTATGGCAGCACCCAACATTTCGGCAGCTAAGTAACAGTCATTTTGAAACCTTGCAAAAATCTGTAGGAGTGCAGCTCCATTGAGGTGTGGCATGACTTGTCACAAGATGCTAAGTGGAAAATGATGCCAGGACTGTAGCCTAGTTGACTGATTTAGTACAAAATAGTAAATCATTTGAATTGCTGGGTTGGGAAATTCCTATGGAGTCCCTGTTGGCAAAGGGAATTGTTTTCTATTTTCTGGAACTGATAATGGGAAACCGTGCAGCCCCGTGCCTTTTCAATCTATGCACCCAGGATCTGGAACAACATTCCAGAATCCATTAGAATTGCCCCAAACCTGCTCTAATTTAGGAAATAGTTGAAGGCACACCTCTTGAAAGAACACTACATCTCATTGCATTAACCATCCACAAACCAGCCATCACTCCTGTCAATCACTGACTGTTACATGGTGGTTTATTAGTAGGGTTTGGTAACACTAGTAATAATGCCACAGCCACAATTTAGGGTCCAGTCAATTTCTCAGTTCATTAATTTCTTAGGGGAAAGGTGTGTAAAGCATTTTAAAACACCAATAAAATAAATAAGACACAACACACAACAAAAACCCAACACCAATTTATAGAAATAGGAAATAATTTTATCTATAAAATTACACCAAAACTACAAAAATACAATGTAGGGAACTGGAAATATGGATTTGTAAAGGTTAAACATAAAACTAGCACTTAGAAGCAAACAGCAGTCAAAGGGTTAAAAAAGGTCGCACTGGACCGGACAAAGTCCAGAGTTTCAGCTGCACACTTATACACTTACTCCCACTAGTGTGCCTTGATTCAGGAAAGTAGTCCACAACACCAATCCAAGGTTCCAGAATTTCTGAGTTGCTCCTTGGGATGTTGAGACTACAATTCCCACAATGCACCACACCAAATCTTTAAAAGTCTAGTGAACGCTGTCCAGCTGAGCTCTTCTGGCAGGAGTTAATGCATGTGACTCTTGGTTGCTCCTTTATATCTGTTACATAAAGGAGGTCCACTCCTAAATCCTTTTCAAGCCAAGGAAAGTCATCTTTTGTGAAGAACAGAGTATGTAGCTGGCGCAGTCCTTGTGAGTCCAGCCCTTCTTAGTGCACACCAGGGATTCAGCAGGGCAGTCCTTCTTCATCTTCGTGCATCTAGGCAGGGTTCTTTGGGCATCCATAACACAAGTCCAAGGGTCTAGAAGCTCTGAGATGGACCTTAGGATGTTGGGACTACATTCCACAGAATGCACCTTGTCAGTTTGGGTCTTTATGGAGTGCAGGTGAAGCTATGTTAACCTACTGCTGTCAGCCAGTCCACCTTTACACTTCTTCAAGCCAGGCAAAGTCCTTCCAGCTGTAGTTCCTCTGTGTGCAGCAGGTGCAGTAATGCAGAGTGCAATCCTTTGGGGTGCAGATTACAGTTCCAGCAGGGCAGTCCTTCTTCTCTTTGTAGTTTCAGGCAGGATCTGAGTTGCTGATAGCTCTCCCATATTTATCCAGTGTTCCTGGGCTGGCAAGCAGGGGGACACCCTTGACCCACTGGGGTGACCACTTTCTGAGAAATGTGAAACAAAATCAATCCCTGGAAGCACTATTCTTCCTTGGGATTAGGATCTGACTAAGCCTTCTCATTGGTATGGCCTACTTTGCCTAACACTTCCCCAGCAGCCCCTCTGCTACTATAATTACTGGGGATCCCATCTGGCTTTGGTGGCAAGATATGGGGGTTAGCCTAGGTCCTGTCCTAAATGTTGTTCCCCCTTTGAAGACCGGTTTAGCTACCAAGCCCCCTCCCTGCCTTTTGCTCTGCAGCTTGCATATCTCCACCCACCATATGTCCCTTTGTCTCAATGCAGGCCACTTCACACCTCATTAAGGCTTAGCCTGGCAGAAGCTGGCTAGTCAGAGAATAGCTGCTGTAAGCCTAGATTTTGGCTCTCAGAAAAGAAAGTACTATAATTTATTTTCTGTGTTAATTAAAACAAATCTAACAGTGCCAAATAATTTGATTCATTCTAACTATCATTTTAAGTCCAAGAATTAAAATTGTAGCTCTTTCCTAGCAATAGTTATAGTTTAACAAAGTGTTCCTATTTTAGCCTATGGAGCTACTGTACTAGACTGGGAAAAACAAAATTGGCAGTTTTCCTTCACCAGGGAATATACAACATATTTTATAATGTATGTACGTAGAGTTACAAGGCACCCTACTCTTGGGGCACCTAGGGGGGATGATAGGGGTGACCTATCTGTAAACATAAGTTAGTTTGAGACTTTAGAATTACTTGTAATTCCAAGTTCGAATTTGTGTATAATTTACTATTAAAAGCAGCCTTTAAAGCAGGACTGCCTTTAAAATGACAACAGGCACCACAGCAGGCCAAACCTAAGTGTATTAAATCCATTGGGCTTCTAATCCTTCCATGTCCTATTATATACTAGGGATTTACTGGTAGGTTGTCATGCCAATTACAATTGTGCCTAATTTGCATGCACCTTTAATCAGAACACAGACCTGGGTCTTGTTAATAGAGCCCAGGGCACCCTCAGAGTCAGAAAACCGTCATCTATGGGTCATAAATGGGACAAAGGGTGGAGGGACACTTCAGAAAGACCTAGGGGCTTATTACAACTTTGGAGGAGGTGGTAATCCGTCCCAAATGTGACGGATTTACCACCAGCCGTATTACGAGTTCCATAGGATATAATGGACTCGTAATACGGCTGGTGGTATATCCGTCACTTTACCGTCACTTTTGGGACGGATTACCACTTCCTCCAAAGTTGGAATAACCCCCCTAGTGTCTCACACAGACTTTATGCTTGCCATTGACCTTGTACAGTGCTGTGATCCATTTAGCATGGTTGTGGCTATAGAAACGCAACATACATACATGTACATGCATATGGAGCAATGCTAGAGTCTTGATAAAATCACCTCAAAAGGGCACTAGGGAATATTGCCATCCATCACCCTTGTTATTTGCATTCTATCTGGAGGTATGCACAGCTAACCCATCAGACAGATAAAGTTGGTGAGTCAAGGTAGATACATTTAGACCACTACTCTTGGCAGATGACATTTCAGTATCCTCAACGCAGTCAGTCCAATATTTGCCTCCATTGATGGATAAACTCAAACGATTTAAATCAGCCGTCCTATACATGTGTGATACAGTATCAATAGCCTATCAGATTTGAGATTTATTTCTATTAAATATTTGGGTATCTACGTTACAGCTATGTTTTCAAGCCTGATCATTGCTAATCTCATGAGGTTACTGAAGGAGATTTCTGTAACATAATTAATAAGCAAACTCCTGATATTGATTGGTTGGCACACTACTGTTTATGAAGTAAACTTGTAACCTATAAGAATGAAGATTCCACGGGTCGCGGTTGGGGAGGAGTGTGAAGGGCCCTGTGCCTGCACAATATGCCTGAGGATGTTAACTAAAGAACCTGTTCTCAGCTATCCTGTTGTGGTTATTACAGAAATTTTTTATGAAGGTGGCACAGCCATGGACATGTAAAGCAACAAGCGGTGATTATGAGCCAGCAGCACTATACAACAGCAGTGAGGAAGCGATCAGCACAACGCCACCTGTTACTCAACGTAAGACATATCATGGTGAGTCTTCTAATATTTGATGTGTGTATTGGCCTAAGTTGGTACCGCATTTCGATACAATCCATCTTCAAACGATGTGGGTACGTTTAAAAAATATTACTCATCAGGCATGTATTGCCAACCTCCACTTTCAGGGAACTGCTGGTTTAGAGTACATCATATGCAAGTGCATTCACAGCAACAGTGAAACTCTATCTCTATGCAGCAGATATGTTTTATGTTTTATGGATATTCGCTGATGCACATAGCTGATAGTGATTAAAGGGTGTATGGTAAATTCCTGCTGAGCCGCACAGCTATTAACAAAAGTGGATCAGTCAATTGCCTTTGCTAATCTGCATAACTGTTAAACAACGAGTTGCTTAATACATGGAACGCTTAAAATCTACAAAGTTTTTAATGCAAGTACGCAAGATACTGGCTCTTCACTGGGTAGCAGCGAATGTCATGATTAAAAACTAAATAACAGTGGGTTTACACATGCTATTACAGGCTCATAAATTTAATAGTGAGGTGTCTCAACAACGTTGGAACTCCAACAACCATTAAAGTGTAAGTGACATCCAAATATTTACATATTTTCTCACATACATACAACAAACACATTTTAGGGGGTCATTCTGACCCCGGCCGGCGGCGGAAGCCGCCGGCCTGGCTGGAACCGCCAGAATACCGCTGCGCGGTCAAAAGACCGCCGCGGGTATTCTGGGTTTCCCGCTGGGCTGGCGGGCGACCGCCAGAAGGCCGCCCGCCAGCCCAGCGGGAAACACCCTTCCATGAGGATGCCGGCTCCGAATGGAGCCGGCGGAGTGGAAGGGGTGCGACGGGTGCAGTTGCACCCGTCGCGATTTTCAGTGTCTGAATGGCAGACACTGAAAATCTTTGTGGGGCCCTGTTACGGGGGCCCCTGCAGTGCCCCAGGGGCCCCACGACACCCCATACCGCCATTCTGTTCCTGGCGGCCAAAACTGCCAGGAACAGGATGGCGGTATGGGGGTCGGAATCCCCATGGCGGCGCAGCAAGCTGCGCCGCCATGGAGGATTCCCCAGGGCAGCGGATTTTTACCACCAGGGTCAGAATGACCCCCTTAGTCTTGTGATTAATTGAGTAAACAGTAAAGAATGGATTCTATTAAAACCCCTTCGCATTTACCAGCTTAATTACAAGTTGTGAACATGTGTGCATTGAATTTAATCAATCCGCAACCATTTTTACCTGAGAAAGGTGAACCCACTATGCCTTGGGAGGAGTGGAAAGAGTACTTTTGTAACTATATTGACATTTTTGAGGAAGAGGATTTTTCACCTGAAAAGAAGAAAAAGTGCTAGTGTATTGTTTAGGTCCAGGAGGCTTAAATCATACAACCAAGTAGAAACAAAACCAAGAGAAGAAGGAGATGTATTTATGCACGCATTGGAGGTCCTTGACACACATTTGTCATGTATTATTTGTGTTGCTGTGGATAGGTACAAGTTTTTCCAGAGAAAACAAGGAAAAGCTGAAAGTGTTGAAGACTATGGGGGTCATTACAACATTGGCGGTAAATGCCACTTACCGCTGTGCAGAAGACCACGAACACACCGCCGCGGCAGCAAAATACCGCCACAGCTATTACGACCCACAGCTCGTAATCTGCCAAAATCCAGACACACACACAAGTCCGCCACACCAAAGGTCAGTGATAAACTGGCGATAACAAAACCAACACCATCACGGCAACAGGAATACGCCCACACTATCACGACCCACGAATCCACGTGGCGGTCTTTCGACCGCGGTATTCCATTGGTGGTACACACCGCCGCGCTCAAAATACACACACACTTACAAAAGACTACCGCATTGGAAAAAATCGAAATACACACACCTGATACACATACACACACCGCTCCCACACACCCAATCCAATATAAGACACACATCACCCACAACCCCCTACAACCACAATTGCGACAGAAGGCCAGAGAGAGACACCACCATCAACAAACTAGCATCTCCAGGCACTCAACACCATCTCTCACACAACATCCACGCACCCCACACAACACACCATGGTGGAGGAAATCATCCGGGTAGAGCCACAGCTATTCGGATCACAGGTGCAGCACACTAACATAGCTAGGAAGATGGAGCTATGGCGCAGTATCAGGGATGACATCAGGAAGAGGTGGAATGACCTACGGGGAAGGTACGTCCCGTGGTCTCAAGACACCACATTGCAGTGCAGAGGATTGGCGGCGGACCCCCACCTCCTCCCCCACAACTAACAACATGGGAGGAGCAGATCTTGGCTATACTGCATCCTGAGGGCCTCGCAGGAGTACCAGGAGGAATGGACTCTGGTAAGGCAAATCTTTCACTACTTCATCCCCCACCCTACCTGCATGCTATCACATACCCCCACCCTCGCCCTCACCCCCATCACTCCAACTCCTCACATATGTCCATTATCACAACCCACCCATCCCAACGCTAAGCCCTTCATCCAACAACAAAGCATGGACACCCATCACCAATGCATGGCCACTACACATACCCACACAGACCCCAAACCAATTATCACACAAGGTCCTACATAAGAATGCAAGCACTGGGGTACAGGGTCACCCACCCATTGCACACCATGGCACACACAGATGCAATAATTATGCCTTTACACCCTTGCAGGACCCCTACCCAACATCACTGGACAGGAGGTTCCAGACATGTCCACTCCACCCACAGAAGAGGCCCACAGTGATGGCAGCAGCTCTGTCCAACTGGATCTAGATGACCAGCCCGGCCCATCTGGGGCCTCTGGACAGTCGGTTCCCCTCACACTGGCAGAAGCCACCACAGAGCCTCCCGCCTCTGGAAACACCAGCACAGCACCCACCCAGCGGGCCCATACCTCTGTCCCCAGGACACATCAAGCAGCAGTGTGTCCACCACTACAGGGAACCACAGCTAACCCACCACCCCAACAACAGCAGGGACCTGGGGGCAGTGGCAGTGGGCACACAGTTCAGGGGACAGAGGCACAGGAACACAGGGGAACTGGGAGGGCTGCTGTGTGACGGGGGAGGACAGGCCCAGGGAGCCACTCTTCACAAGGCCCTCTCCAACATCATGGGAGCCTACCACCATTCCCAGGAGACGATGGCAACGGTACTGGCCAAGTTTCAGGAGATCCAGTAGCTGCAGGAGGAACAGTATTTGGGGTTCAGCGAGGAACTCAAATCCATCAATTCCACCCTGGGCACCATTGTAGGGGTGCTGAAGGAACTCATCAACACCAGGAGGGACACTGTGCCACAAGAAGGGGCCCCTGACACTAGCCTGGATGATGAACTGCCCACCACCTCTGCCGGCGCTAGTGGACAGGAGGCACCGCCACAGGACCACAACACCAGCACCCCACCCCCTGCAGATGGAGAACCGCCTCGCAAGTGGTCCCTGAGATACAGGACAATGACAGAGAACAATGCCAAGACCCCCACCAAAAAATGAGACCACCCTGATTGTCATCCTTTTGTCCCACTTTGACACCCTGTCCATCCATCAACTGCCCCAGCTCCACTTCCTATGCCCCTTTGGGCAATGCACCTGTTAGACTAATAGACTGGACTCTGCCATGGACATCCCTCCACTATCACCCCTGACCATTTTACAACCCCCTTCACTATTTAGCACTTAAATAAACACCCTTAAATCACAAAACTATCTGGAGTCAGTCTGTGCTTTCGAAAATGTGTATTTGCAATAACTGAGGAAAAATGCAATATCCATTGTAATGTCAACATACGTATGTCACACAGCTCTTGTCCATGAGGAAACAAAGCAGATGTCACACAGTGGGACGCACATATGTGAAATCGAAAGGGAAAGTGACAACTCAGTGTTCATACACTGGTTGAAAGTGACAGACAGATGAGAGGTAGAACAAGTGTATCAGATGTGGCAGGCAGTGATGTCTTCTTACCTGTGTCTCACTGGAAGTACTGATGAATCACCATGTTTCTGTTGTCGATGTCCTCTTCTTCTGCTTACTCGTCTTCACTGTCCACAGGCTCCAGAGCTGCCACAAGACCTCCATCTGGACCATCCAGAAAAGGCACCTGTCGTCGCAAAGCCAAGTTGTGAGGCATACAACAGGCCACGATGATCTGGCACACCTTCTTTGGTGAGTAGAATAGAGAACCACCTGTCATATGGAGGCACCTGAACCTGGCCTTCAGGGGGCCGAAGGTCCTCTCTATAATCCTCCTAGATCGCCCATGTGCCTCATTGTAGTGTTCCTCTGCCCTTGTCCTGGGATTCCTTACTGGGGTCAATAGCCATGACAGGTTGGGGTATCCAGAGACACCTGCAAAGGTTGTGGGACAACTGTTAAACACACACTAACCCTTAGGGACAACCCCAGACCCAGACAACTATTCACACTGTAGAGGGTCCATGTCCTCACCTAATAGCCACACACGGTGCCTCTGGAGTTGCCCCATCACATAAGGGATGCTGCTATTCCTCAGAATGTAAGCGTCATGCACTGAGCCAGGAAACTTGGCGTTCACATGGGAGATGTACTGGTCGGCCAAACATGTTGGGGATATGTCCCAGGGCATAGAAGTCACCTTTCACTGTAGGCAAATCCTCCACCTGAGGGAACACGATTTAGCTGCGCAGGTGTTTCAGCAGGGCAGACAACACTCTGGACAACACGTTGGAGGACATAGGCTGGGACATCCCTGATGCAATGGCCACTGTTGTTTGAAAAGATCCACTTGCCAGGAAATGGAGTACTGACAGCACCTGCACTAGAGGGGGGATTCCTGTGGGATGGCGGATAGCTGACATCAGGTCCGGATCCAACTGGGCACACAGTTCCAGGATTGTGGCACGGTCCAGTCTGTAGGTGACAATAACATGCCGCTCTTCCATTGTCGACTAGTCCACCAGCGGTCTGTACACCGGAGGATGTTGCCATCTCCTCACCTCCCCCAGAGGACGTGCCCTATGGACGAGAACAGCGAGCAGAGGGTCAGCCAACACTGAGGTACGAAAACACAACTTTATTGCACACATTTTTCAATCCCCTATGTCCCTGTCGTAATGTGTATGCAAGGCCTAGATATGTGTGACACATTTAAAATTAATGCCATGTGGCCCCCTGAAATGGCGGCTGCCTGACCCGTAAGGTGGGACAAGGGGATATGAGGTAACTGCTCTGGCGTTGAAAACCGTCGCGGTAGGCGGTCGAAGACCGCGGCGTAATCCTGCATTGGTTAACATTGGACCCCATGGGTCCCAGGAAACAATGACGATGTACTCCGGCGGTGACGGTATGCACCGCCCGCCGCGGACGTGACTGCCATTTTCTGTCTGTTCACCCACTTGATACCTGATCTTCGACAGGAGAGAACCTACACTGCAAGTGCTGCTGTGACCTCGGTCTGGAAGAGACAATGGCTCATGTGTCTGAGGAAAGGGCCCCTGCCTTCACCACGGAGGAGATGGAGAAACTGGTGGATGGGGTCCTCCCCTAGTTCACGCTACTCTACGGTCCTCCAGACAAACAGGTAAGTACACTGTGAGCATGCTGTATGGGCAATGACTATGTGGAGTGGTGTGGATGGAAGATAGAGGGGGGGAGAATGAGGCGTGCATGAAACGACGGTGAGTGTATGTACGTCAGGGCAAGGGTGGGAACGTGTGCCAATGACTGTGACGGTCCTGACAGTTATATCTCCTCCTTTTCCCCTGTCCCATTCTGTAGATCAGCGCCCACCAGAAGAAGGATATTTGGCGTGCCATCGCCAAGGAAGTCCGGACCCTGGGGGTCCACCTCAGACGGAGCACCCGCTGCCGGAAAAAATGGGAGGACATTCACTGCTGGAGCAAGAAGATGGCGGAGGCCCAGCTGGGGATGGCCTCCCAATGTGGGAGGGGTGCCCGTCGCACCATGACCCCCCTGATGTTCCAGATCCTGGCGGTGACGTATCCAGAGTTGGATGGGCGCTTGAGAGCATCACAGCAGCCACAAGGGGGTGAGTACACTCTCATTCAGCTGAATCTGAGCTCATTACAAGGTGTCTGGGTGGGGGAGGTGGGCTGTGGGTTCCCCTAGGCCAGGGCGAGTTTAGTAGGCAAGGTCCCTTTGTAAGGCAGGCCATGTGGCACCCCACCCCACCAGTGTTCAGAGGCAACTGCACCTAGTGAGGCTCGTGTGACATCCATGTGTGCATCAATCGGGCATAGGCCTTGTACCCCATGTCCCTGTGAATAATTAGGGAACTCTAAGTGCACGGCATAGTGCAGAGGTTTTCTGTGTCTGTAGTGTCCGCCAACGTTAGCGGTATTGCATGCACTCAACATGTCTTTGCTCTGTCTCCCCCTCCCTTTTATTGTTCTCCCTGTTCTTGTGTGCAATGGGATCATCAGGCGGAGGAGCAGTGGCACCGGAGCGGGAGGGACCTGCATCCCACATGGCCCTGGAGGGCGAGACAACAGAGTCTGAAGCCAGCAGTGGGACGGAGGGCGAGGGGAGCTCCACGGTGGGGACAGGAGCTGAGACCAGCGACACAGACTCCTCCTCTGATGTGAGCTCCCTTGCGGTGGCGGGCCCCTCTGTGCCCCCACATCTACAGGTACAGCCGCAACCCCCCCTACCAGCACCGTCCACCCAGCAGGCCGTCAGCGTGTGCCCCGTGGCCGCTCACCCAGGAGGGTGGGCATCACCTTCGCCCCAGTCACCTCAGCCCCTGCCCCTGTCAGCCCTGCTGCCCTGAGTGAGGAGGCCATTGACCTCCTCAGATCCCTCACTGTTGGGCAGTCTACCATTCTGAATGCCATCCAGGGTGTAGAAAGGCAGTTGCAACAGACCAATGCATACCTGGAGGGAATTCATTCTGGTCAGGCAGCCCAACAGCGAGCTTTTCAGACTCTGGCCTCAGCACTGATGGCAGCCATTGTCCCTGTGTCCAGCCTCCCCCCCCAACTTCCTCCATCCAGACCCAAACCCCTGTACCTCAGCGTATCCCAAGCACACCATCAGACCAGCATGCACATACCTCAACACACAAGCTCAGGCAAACATAAGCACCACACACCCCACAGGCACTCACACAAGCATCATACCCATGCAGACATACCAACAGCCACTGCCTTCACAGTGTCCCCCTCCTCCACGTCCTCCTCCTCTCTCCCTGTCTCGTCTCCACTCACACCTGCATGCACTACATCCTCAGCCACTGCCTCCATCACCAGCACGCCCATCACCACACCCCGCTCACATGCACTCACCACCCCCACTACCATTCACACATCCCCTGTGTCCTCTCCCAGTGTGTCTGTGAGCCCACCTCCCAAGGTACACAAACGCAGCCACACACCCACCCAACAGCCATCCACCTCACGACAGCCTCCAGCCCATGCACCTTCACCCAAAGTCAGCAAACGCACATCTCCTACAACCACTACCTCTTCCTCCACTCCCAAACCTCCTCCTTCTACCCGTCCCAGTGTGTCTAAAAAAACGTTTTCTATCCAACTTTGACCTCTTCCCCTCACCTCCCCCACTCCTTCAGTCCCCTAGGGCACGCCTTTCCAGGTCCCAACCCAGCACCTCAGCCACCACATCAGCGGGAACAGTGGTGCCAGCAGTAACCGGCTTCTAGAGTGTGCCAAGCAGTAGGGCAGCCAGTGTGCCAAGGAGCCAGACCACGGACAGTCCCCCACCTCAGAAGCATAAGAAGTTGGCCACTGCCCGTAGGGAGAAGGGTAAAACACCTGCCACCAAGGGCCCTCCCAGGACTACAGTTGGGAGTGGGAAAAAAACTGCGCCACCATCCATGGTGGGGAAGGGGCACAGAAAGAAAGGCAAGTCGCCGCCAACCTGCACGGCGGACAAGACTGCTACCAGCACCACTGCCCAGGACACCGCCGCCAACAGCACCGCTGCCCAGGACACCGCCGCCACCAGCACCGCTGCCCAGGACACCGCCGCCACTAGCACCGCTGCCAAGGACACCGCCGCCACCAGCACCGCTGCCAAGGACACCGCCGCCAGAAGCACACTCACTGAGTCACCCACCAGCACCGCAGGCCCATGAGCGCCGCAAACACCGCCGCTACTGAGGCCGCCACGAGCAGGATGAAGCACGCTGGGCACAAAGCCTCCTCCAGAACCACTGGAGAAAGACATCCACTACCTCTGTCCTTGGCAGGATAAAGTACTCTGGGCACAAAGCCCCCTCCAGAACCAGTGGAGATTCACATCCACTACCTCTGTCCTTGGCAGGATGAAGCACTCTGGCCACAAAGCCCCCCCCAGAACCAGTGGAGGCTGTTATCCACTTGAGAGACTGTGTCTTTGCACTCCCCAGGATAAAGCAGTGGGCAACCCACCCACTGGAAAGACTTGAGAGACTGTGGCTTTGCACTCCCCAGGATAAAGCAGTGGGCAAACCACTCACTGGAAAGACTTGAGAGACTGTGGCTTTGCACTCCCCAGGATAAAGCAGTGGGCAACCCACCCACTGAAGAGACTCGAGAGACTGTGGCTTTGCACTCCCCAGGATAAAGCAGTGGACAACCCACCCACTGGAGAGACTTCAGAGACTGTGGCTTTGCACTCCCCAGGATAAAGCAATGGGCAAACAACCCACTGGAAAGACTTGAGAGACTGTGGCTTTGCACTTCCCAGGATACAGCAGTGGGCATGGAGCTCCCTCGTGGATCTGGCGTTGTGCACTCATCCGGCTGAAGTGTCCCCCCTTCCCTTCCCCCTGAGGTGCCTGTTGTATTTCTATCTGATGCCCCTGCAGTGTTCTCTCCGTTTTGATCGGGTATTGAGTGTGGGCCTCGCCCATGCGTTTTGGGCCTAGTGGTCCACGGACTTGAAATGGTGCAATACCTGGACTTGTATTCTTGATATTTATATTTGTTTATAGTGTATATATATTTTTGAGTACTGGATTTTAATGGATTACAATGGTTACAATCATTTCCTTTTGTGTTTGCATTCTTCCGGGGGGCGGGGGGTTTGGGGGGTGTAACTGTAATGTGTGTGTTGTGGTGGGTGATGGTGGGCGTGGGGGTGTTGCGTGTGTGTGTCACTCTCTTTTCCCTCCCCCCTCCCCTGTGTCGTAGGTGCAGTACTCACTGTTGTCTTCGCCGCCGGCGTTCATGCTCCTGGTAGAGGAGCAGGAAGACAAAGGCAGGGAGAATATGGATTTCCGGCTCCACGGCGTCCTGGTTCCTTGTGGGGTGTGTAAAGGTGAGCGTTTTCCCTTCCAAGTCCTGTTCCTGCCGTGTTTTGGTTCGCGGTGAATCCACCCAAGAAAAGGTGGCGGATTGGCCTGTTGTAATACTGTGGGCGGTACATTGTCTTCCGCCTGTTTGTTGGCGATTACCGCCGCAGTGTTTCTTTCTACCGCCGTGGCGGTCAGAGTGTTAAAGTGGCCGTCTTTGTTGGCGGTTTCCACCATGGTCCTGATTCCATTTTTTTCCGCCGGCTTGTTGGCGGTTTTACCGCCGCTTTAACACCGACCGCCAGGGTTGTAATGACCACCAATGTTGCCACACTGTGTGCTCTAGCGTTAACTTGCCATTTAGGACCACTTTACAAAGAACTCATTTGTGATCATATTATTATGCATGCAAGTAACCCAAATATTCAGGATAAACTGTGGGGCAATAGTGAGGCATTTTGCTCTTCCAAAGAAAGCGGAACTCACAGGAAGATGTGCCAAAGCAGTTATGGACGAGACACAAGAAATAAAAGAAGTTAGCCAAATATCAAGTACAAAATACAGGAAAGGGGATGAAAATAAGAAAAGACTACAAGAAGACAAGAATAGCAAACATAAAATTGGTGGAGACGTTAAACCTATGAATGGGGGTCAAAAGATGTGTTACAAGTGTGGGAGCGCTGACCACTTAGCATTCTACAGAGAATGTCCTGCAAGAAATTAAAAGTGTTTCCATTGTGATGTTGTAGGCCACTATGTAAAGGTTTGCAGGAGGAAAAATAGTAACACCAAAATGAATGTTAAATGCATTAGAGAGGACGGTGACTCCAATTCTGATGATTCAGAAAACACAAATTTACATCATGTGTTTTGCAATCCAGTATGACATTTAGATGTAGATCAAGTTAAAAGTAAGAAACCAATGTGCAAATTGAATATGGGGGGTGATAGTTAATGTAATCACAGTGTCTGGATCACCTTTTGCCATAGTGAATGAAGATGCATGGAATACATTTTTGGAAGAATTAGGTACACATCTTAGCTGATATAGTACCCAGGTGTTACACAGAAGATAGAATTTAATTCATGGGTTTCCAAGAGTCAGAATTTCAGTTTAAAGAAAGGAAGGCCAAGTTCAAATAGTATGTATCCAAAAAGCGACCTGATGTAAAGAAAGAGGAATTGTTAGATGCATATCCTGAAGTATTTTCTAGTAAAATAGGGTTATTGAATGATTTTACAAACAAAATGGGATTAAAATCATCAGTGATTCCATGTGTACATAAAGTCAGGCACATACCTATTTCTATTAAGGAGAACGTTCATTAAGAATTGGGAAAACTGGTGGAGGATGGCATTATTGAGCAAGTTGAGTCAGCAGAATGGGTGTCTCCATTAGTAGTTGTAAGGCGATCCAACAGGAAGGTAAGAATATGTGTGGACCTTACGGAATTGTATAAAAAACATCCTAGTTGATCAGTATCCCTTACCACGCAAAAATGAAATGTTTGCTGCAACAAAAGATGTGGCTGGTTTTCGACTATATATCTAAAATCCGCTTACTATCAGGTGCCATTAGACCAGGATAGTAAGAAATACACTACTTTCATAACACCTTTTGGATGTTATCAGTTTACCAGGGCACCTTTTGGATTGGCATCAACTGCAGCGATTTTCCAGAGGATTATGAGTAGCATCTTTTTTGGAATCTCTGGGGTGAGGTTTTTCCAAGATGATATTCTGATCATCAGGAAAAATAGAGAGGAGCATGATAATAAGTAGAAACCGGTCCTAGAAATTCTCAAGAAAAAAGGATTGACAACAGAATATAGTAAGTACAAATTTGCTCAAAAGGAAGTGGGACATAATATCAGCAAAAATGTCATTAAACCTAAACACACTGCAGTAAAAGCCATGAAGGATATTCCATGTCAGACTGGGAAAGATAATGTAAGAGTTTTTCTAGGTTTAATTGAATTCCATCGCAAGTACATTATGATTTTTTCTGAAAAACAATATCATGTACAAATATTACTCAAGAACAAATCAACATGTATTTGGTCAAAAGAATGTCAATATGCATTTCAGAATTAGAAAATGTATATTTGTAATGCACTATTTCTAAGTAGATTTGATCCAAAAAGCTAAATCATTGTTACAACTAATGCAATCAATAAAGGGTTGGGGCGGTTTTGACCAAGTGTGATGTTGAGAACAATTAATGGGTTGTTTCCTTTGCATTAAGTTCCTTGACTCCAGTTGGAGAAAGATATTCAGTTATAGAACAAGAGACATTAGCCTGTGTATGGGCATTGATTCATTTTCATCAATTTGAGTGGGGACTCCGTGTATTGTTAAGATCTGACTATGACCCCTTAACAAAAGATTACAACTGCAGGTTTGCAAGATGCATCTCCAATATTGAGCAGGATGACAGTAAAATTGTTGGACTTTAGTTATGATGTTCAGTATTGGCCAGGAGTCAAGAACAGAGTGGCTGACTTTCTAAGTAGAATGTCATTACTAATAACTAATGCAGATTAACTGATGTATGAGGTGAGCTGTGTGCCTGTATTATTTGACGAGGGGATGGAAGGCATTGACATTACTGAATGGAAGGAGGGTTGGAATAAAGATGGCAATTTAAAAATAATATTTGGTACATAAATGTAGGTTGGCCTAACCCAAAAAAACTAGGGACAAATAAAAAAGTATTTTGGGAAGAAATAAATGAACTTTGTTTAGAGAATAATATAATGTTTAGATGTGGGAGAGCAGTACCTTCAGTATCTCTTAGGAGAAAGATACTAGATTCATGGCATGAAGCACATCTTGGAGTATCTAAACCCAAGCAAAAAGTCAAAAGGAAGTATTTGGGCTAGGACTTGATAAACAAATCGGAAAAAAAATGAGATTGCATGTAGTGCAATAACTTTCATAAGTTCCAGAAGACATTTAAACTACTTTTATCACCCATTGCATGCCCCAACATGTTGTAGGAGAAGATAGGTTTAGGTGTGGTGGGTCTGGTGGAATGTGATGATGGTGAATATAAATATATTCTGGTCACAATGGACCATTTCTCAAAATGGCCAGAGACTGAAATAGTGCATAAGGCAGAGTGTGAAAGGATCATTACATTTTTAGATCAAACGTTTATGGGAGAAGGTTTACCTAAGTTTATGATTATGGACACTGGACCTCAATTCAATACTGAGAAATGTAAGATGTTTTTTAAAAGAAATGTCATTATTCATAATTCCACTTGATTATATCATCCAGAAGGAAATGGTTTAGTGGAATGCTTCAACAGGGTCATTAAAGGTAGCATCCAATTGGCTAAGGTTAATGGCTTGAATTGTAAATGTGAGTTATTTAAGTTAATTTGGGCTTATAGAATTACTTCCAGTAGTGCCACCGAAGAAAGCCCATTTTCCTTGAAGAGAGGTCGAGAAGCTATTGGCAAAGATCGTTGTTGGTTACCATCAGCAAAAAAAAAGTTTTGTGGTCTCAAGTGAGAATCAAAATCAATATGGCCCAGCAAGCATATAAGGAGTGGTATGACAAGAAAATCAGACCCAGAGAGTCTAATGTGAAATGTGGAGATTGGGTTAGAGTAAGAAAAGAAAGGACAGTTTAGAAAATAGAAAGAAGATTTTCAGAGCCACTCAGAGTGTGTGAAATGTTCTGTAACTCAGTTAAATAAAGTGATGGGAAATTGTGACATAAGGACAGAGTTTCCAAGGGCATGAATGACAGACGAGCTAAAAGGGAGAAGGTCAATAGTTATGAGTGGATAGAAACAGATAAAGAAGTGAGACAGGAGGAGGCAAATTCTCAAACACAAATGAACAAGAGTGGTCAGGCTCCACTACTTGACTGTGGAACTTCTGATACTGCAAACTTACAGAATAATACAAACAAGAACAGCCAAATCAATACTGGAAGATTTGGCAGAAATGTTTCCAAACCAAAAAGGTTTGATGGGTTTTTAATGTGTTAACAAAGCTTAATACCACACAGACTAGTATGTTTCATTTCTCTGATAAATTAAGTTATTGATTCATCAATTGTTGTGCATTTATAAAAATGCAACCTGTTATTAGTTCATGTATGTAATACGATATGTTATGAAGTACATTTATTATTTCAGTTCTGAATGTGTAAAAGGGGAAGATGTGTTGAAACATAAATAATAATCACACTCCTGATATTTATTGGTTGGCACACCACTGAGGAAAAGTTAGAATGTATAAAACTGAAGAATCCATGGGTGGTGTTGGGGACGAGTGTGAAGTGCCCTGTGCATGTACGAGGTGTCTCAACTATCTTTTGCGTGGATACTACAGAGATCAGCTCTCGGTTTCAGATATGGCATAATCGGTAACTCTTTTGGCTTTGTTGGATATGACCATTACAATGGCAATTCTGCCACAGTACTATTACTCTTTGAATCCTTGTCATTGTAGTGGGATTTCTGATTTTAGATCAATTGCAAAGAATATAATCCACATTTATGAAAGATAATTTTGAAACTGACAGGTAAATGGAAACTGAACCTCTAAATACAAATATTTGCGATCCCAAATATTCTCAACAACAGCAAAAGCATTTGTGAATGTGCTTCTTAGCCATCTATCTTTGGATGGCCAAACCTAAGCCTTTAAGGACCATCACCATATCCCAACCTCTGCACTAGAAGAAACAATCAATGCCAGCATACAGGACCAATGACGGCTTAAACGGCAATATATTCTGGTACACGTGACCAATGTCGGCTCCATTTGCAGCTGTCTATTTGAGTGATTTTCAACCAACATCATTCTTTTCTATTGTTTGAGACTGACTAACACCTCAGCTGATATGCAGCATTTTTTGACATTTCTCATATACCAATGTCCGCTTTCTGAATTTAGGGAGTATTACAGTAGAGAGGAATTGAATGTTCAAGAATATACATATGCAGACAAATTGAATCAGGATGCTCTCTTTAATTAGATTACATTGTTACTGTTTTTTTTGGTTGGTTTGGTTTTGAATCAGATTTACAAATATGAGCAAATAAAAATTACTTTGGAAGACAAACAGTATGGGGGCATGTTCAGGGGCACAGCTTGGTCACTAAGATTGGGGGAGGTGAGCCTCAGATTTCCCGACAATCATGCTGGCATACAATGTCAAAATACATTATACAACAAGCAGGGCACACAGGAGGAATTTAAGAGGCAGTGGAAAAGGAGCGGTATGCATATTGATAGGAGTAATGATAAAAACACAATATTTTGTAAAATAAGGAACATTTTTTAGGGCTTTCAAAACAGAGAGGAGAGAGTGTGTGTGTTTTTGTCAGTATGTGCGTGCGTAGATCCTAAGTGAAATCTGACAGACACGTCACCATACCTGACTGAAAGCTACTGTACCCAACTATTCATCACAAAAGACATTTATTAGGGGATTCAACACCGCATACACCCGCCTGAAGCCATGCCCCTGTGCATGTTTTGCATGTGCATTTTGCTGAGAGCATATATGTGCCCAGAGCAAACTGTATTACTGACAAAACTGGCCACAACTAATGTATGTCCCTATTTGCACCCTGTTAGATTTTTATTTTTGAAATGTCAGGATACAGCTAATGAAGTTGGAATTTGTTCCAAATAAAAGGCTGACTTGCACTTTCTATTCACACTTTTCAATGCCTAACTCGTTCATGAAACAACTAAATGTAACCTGTTTCACCTGCTGCCATCATGGACCCCTCTTAATGACAGCACACAGCACCAGAGCCCCGTGTTGATATGATACATAGATTGCATTTTTGTAGTACATTAGACTTTTGAAGTAACTTAAATTGTCGTAGTAAATCTAACACTACCTTGTTACTGCAGCATCAACCCATGGATAATAATGGAGGTAGAGGCTTAAAATAAAATCCGACAGGAAATAATGTTTAATTAAATTAGCTATTTAAAATAGGTAAAAATATAAACACATATAAAATAATGTTATTATAAAACATTTGATCACATATTTGGCATTGAAAAATGCTTATCGTTATTGGTACATTATTTTGAGATGAAAACAAGGTTATTACATATTTAACGACGAGCAAAAGCGCAACAACATAACGGTCTTGCTTACCAAAGAATTTCAACAGTCATGGTTTGAATGTCCTTGATTTATAATGATTTTGTGGAGAAATTTACAAATAGTTCATTGCAGACTCAATCACATTTCAGGAATGCTTAATTTAGCCTTTCATTAGTCTGAAGTTAATACACTTAATACCACACAGATAGGTACACCTGTCAGCAGTGGTGTATAGCAGAGAATTCATAAGTCCCTAAAATGTTGTGATTTTCTAGGGTGCCTCACTTGTGCTACAATTCCATTAATTATAATTTTACCACCAAAGCTTCACTGTTTATTGATTATGAGGCAGCTAACATGGAAACACAACTTGATTACAGGAAGTTGTGGTTCTGTTGGCTTTTTTCATTTCCTCTAGGACATGTTTTTGAACTTTGAAACATATCCTGGTCCCTGTTGAACAGGAACCCACGAAAAAAACTCTTATGTGCCTGCAGTTAGGTATTCGTAGATCTGGGTAATTTCCTTACATACTGTTTTTTCTCAAAGGTTGGCAAGCTGAAACAGAGCTTGTCACACTGACTCACTGCCTGATCTATCATCTTATTCTTTTGAGTACCTCAGGGGGAAACCTTTTGTGTCATGTAATGAAACAATGGGGACATTTACTAACAGTGTCAGGTGCCTTCCTCTGAAAGAAAGTAATGGTTGATGCTAATTTAATTCCACATAAGGCAGGTTTGAATCACGTTTTTAACCTGTGGATGAGGAAACAAACACCATTGAGTACTGGGAGGTGCCCCACTGCTTTGTGGCTATTTTCAGGCAATAGAAATAGAGATTACCTTGGCAACTGGTTGATCTCAAATGCCAGGGCAGACTCAGTCAACTATGTGACCTGATAACTGGAGGTAATATATTATGGCGAAAATCTAGCACAGTGCCAAAATATAATTGCTTTAACCAAGAAGGGTAATTTTAGGAACATATATTTTTTTTACTCAACTACACTTAATAGCTATGCTTAAAACTATAGGTCCACTTCACAAAGGCACTTCAGAGTACATTGAGTTGTACTCCGGTAGTGCTGTTTTAAGCACCCTTTTAGACCTGGAATTATTGGTGTGGTTGCCCTAATGTTTTGCTCTCTAACATACTGTTTTGCTGACATCACTTTTGCTGGCTGTAGGACTCTGGGCGCTTTACCAGGGCTGGCCAGTGCTAAAGTGCATGTGCCCTTTCCGTAAAACACAATAACTTTGGCTTATCCACTGTTGGCATATTTCATTTACTTATAAGTCCCTAGTAAAGTGCACTACCTGTGCCCATGACCTGTAAATTAAATGCTGCTAGTGGGCTTGCAGCACTTATTGTGCCATCCACTGCAGTAGCCATTCGAACATAGCTCAGGCCTAACAAATACATGTCTAATTGACCATTGACTTTATTATTTTTCTCATTTTTCTTTGATGTATCCAGTTTCATCTTGAGAGACAACAATTCAAATTTGAAGTGAAATTGAGAGATACGGAGAGACACACACAACTCTGCACTGCATAACAGATATTATAATCATGCAGGTTTGATCCACATACATTCTTTGAACTGTGCCCTTCAAATAAACTTTCTTAATTGTAATTAGCTCTAATGCCGAAAGCACTGCAGAGGTAGGAGAGATTCTGGTGGGTGTGAGATCCATTGAAGCTTGCACGAGGGGGGCCCTGTCTGAGAGTGTTATCATGTGTTGCAGAAGGAGAGGTGTGGCTTACAGCAAGATGAACCTGTTCACTAAAGTTCTGAATAATCATTTCAACCCTCTGGAAACCTATTTTTATTCAACCCTTCCGAGTACAGCATTTGCAACAGTAGACACATCAAGAAGGAAAACATTGGAAATACACACACCTGTTTTTCCTTTTTGCACTGAACCATTTGTTGAGTCTCACGTTACTGAGTTCCAGGCATCCACAATTTTCCGCGTGGAACAGATTCTGATTGGACAGCACTGGTGAGTATAAGTGGGCTGAAGGAGGTGCTTCCGATTTCCAGCTGGCACTGCATCCTGCAGCTTCCAAGCCATTTGCTTATTCTGTGTCTCTTCCAGATAAGTGATTTATAGTTTTTTGTGGCCATATAGGTAATTATCTATGTTTTAAAATATTACAAATGCTTTTTAACTTGCTATATGAGTGAATATGCATAGGTAACCCGTGTTTATGAATGCATATCCATCTGCATACCTATATGAATGTGAATATGTATATATTTGTATGCTTTGCCCTGGGATGTATCTGGTATTAAAAATGAAGTAACCCTTGTAGGAAGTTGGCTCTGTATACTATTTCAAAGTAAGAAATAGTGTCCACAGAGTCCAAGGGTTCCCCTTAGAGGTAAGATAGTGGCAAAATTAGATAATTCTAATGCTCTATTTTGTGGTAGTGTGGTCGAGCAGTAGGCTTATCAGAGGGTAGTGTTAAGCATTTGTTGTACACACACAGGCAATAAATGAGGAACACACACTCAAAGACTTAACTCCAGGCCAATAGTTTTTTTTATGGAACAACATTTTTTCCTAATTTATTTTTAGAACCACAAGTTCAAGATTTGAAGTAAATACATAAAATGCAAGGTACTCCACACAGGTAAGTTAGGAACTTTGAATTAGAGCAATAACATATACAGTTTTTGTTAAAATGGCAATAAGCCCACCCCAGCCACTCCTGGCAGCTCCCTGACTGGCCCAAATACTTGATTGCAGCTGGCCCTTTTCAGCTACTAGCTGGTCTTGCTGGGAAGGCATCCTGGAAGCAGGCCGCGTGTGGGAGGTGTGCCAGAGCTTTCCCCCTCTTCTCTGGTGTCTGCCCAATCCTGCGATGGCACTCCACCTTCAACCATGAGGGCAATGAGGGCCTCGTCCTCATCTTCAGGGGGAGTGCAATGGCACTCCCTAACTTTGCCTTCAACAACAGGGCCCAGGGATGGGGCCCTAAACGCCTCTCTCCTCTTCACAGGGAGCACAATGGTGCTCTCCAGCTTTGCTTCAGAGCATCTTCTGAGGGAGCGCGACAGAGCTCCCTGACTTCATTTTCGTGGTTGGGGCTCAGGAATGGGGCCCTGGGCCCCTCCCATCCACCAATTAGGGGACACGACGGCGCAACAGGCAGTTTCGTCGGGGATACGTGACAACACTACCCAGTCTGTACATCTTCCTGGGGGCAGCCCCTGTGCCCTGGTCCACCCTGGGGGGAATGATGGAATTGGCTGCGGAGCCCCAACCGCTTTGTTGCTGGTTCTCCCTGGAAGGTCAAAGGTCAAGTACCTTCCCTCAGGGATATCTTGGGCACCCGAGGGCCAATCTTGGCAGTCTTGGTCTCCTTTTGCTACTCGTGGTAAACCCTTGCCACATGGAGCACTTTTTTCAGGCCTCCTGGCCTTGAAGGTCCCCAACTTGCTAGGGAGCCAGTCCCTCTGACTTCCTGTGTCAGCTTTTCATTTGGGTGCCTCTCTCTCTCTGGACAGTGTGCTCACCTTAGCCCAGCTGCCCCCAACTTGTCCTCAGGAGGATTAAGGGGAACAGTTTACCTGGTCCTGTGGTGTCCAATTAGTAGATGGTAATTCTATTAAAGACATTCACTGACAATTACCTTGGGCAAAATTCCACTCAATCACTGTTTTGCACACTGTGCAATTGCATGCATAGACCATGCATAGACAATCTACATCAAAACTATTTTCCTTTTATCACCGAAAAAAGGCGAATTCAAAACTTCCAGTTTATTTCCTCTCTGAATAGAAAAGCTAGCAAACCCAGACAGGTTTCGGACCTTCTGTGCCTCATCAGTGAGGTGTGTCTTAAGTCCCTGGTACAGTGAGTTGTAGCACACACAACTGTCCCTAACACATGGTTTAAAGTGACACACTTTGAATAAACTCACATTAACTCGTAATGTTTAACTCAATCTTGGTTTATTCCATTCCGTCGTTTATAGCTTTGTATGTGCTATTACAAACAGGGACCAAACAGATGCAAACCAATCACAGCTCAGCCAATAACCGTGAATATATCTTTGATGCACCACTATCATACTGCACGGAGGAATCTGTCAACTTTTTTCAGAGAATGTGACTTTCCACCAGGGCACAACCCTATGAAGTTATTTTAAAAAGTATAAATGATGGGTCTGGAGAGACCCAATCTGTACTAACTGCTAGCATATTTTCTGTTTGGGATATATCTGCGAAATATGCATTGAACAAGGAAGGTTTTGCAGGTAAGTGTGTATGTGTGCATGTGTATGTGTGAGAGAGAGTTTTTTTTGTGCAAGCTATGATAAATGGTTTGGACTGAGCAATACAGGCAGACGTAACAAAAAGTATGTGCAAAATCTCCAGCAGTGTGCTAAATGATTGGGAAAATAACTGTGCAACATCATGGTTACAATATTTAATGTCTTGTAACGATGATACCATCAACCATGCAAACGCTAATAATTCATGTTTGTGAGAAGAAAAACATGATTTAGCATTGCTAGCATTGCTCAAAAGGCGTACGTAGGAATGCCGAAGTTTCATTTCTGCAACATGTCATTTTTCTGAAAACTACGTGTGTTATCTGCCAGAATTTTCCCTGACTTCCTCTTGTCAATTGTTGGTGCCTGGATTAGATTACTTTTGTTGATCTAAATTTATTTGGAATCCTTGGGATGTTAGCTCTATTCTGGTCCTGTAACCCCCACTTTGTACACAGATGTGCTCAGATCAATGTTTGGTGGAAAGCTTGAAAGTTGATAGTATTACTGTTTGCGCCGCATGTGAGCCGAACGCAAAAATGTAATACATCTGGCATTACATTAACTTCATTTGTGTTTTTTGTGTCTACGAAATGATGAGAAAACTGAGCCTGCTGCTGCTTTTCCTGGCTGACGGAGGTTTCTAATCTATATAAATATCTTTATTTTAATGTTTTAAATGTTTGATGAATATTGACTCGGGAGTACAAACAGCACTAGCCCTTGGCTACACGTCAGATGACAGTGTACTAGGAGAAAGCAGTTGTGCAAACCCGGATGGCTCTGTGCATCTGCATATTCCTTTCCTGGGCCTGCTATCTTTGGGGTGTAGGGTGAAAGGGCATTTCTTTCTGTCCTTCTTCCTTTGAAGCCCAGTTTGGTTTACCCAGCCCCTTACCTAGTCTGGCTTCAATCTCTGCCAACCTTTTCCTATCAGATAACCTTGGTTCAGTGCAAGCCGCTTATCACCTCATCAAAGCAGACTGACTAATCCTGTTAAGGCTGGCCAATCAGGAGAGGCCACTAGCAGGCTGGAATTTGGTTACAGAAAAGAAAGTCTTATAACTCCTTTTCTGTATTTGTGTTGATAAACTCAATAGTGACAAGTTGTTGAATTTATAATAACCAATCTTTTGAGTCCTTTTATGACACATTTCACTCCTTCCTAGAGATACATATGCTTATGAAAAATATTCCAATGTTAGTTTATTGTGCAAAGTATCTACAATGAGGAAAAATGAAAGGTGCAGTTTTTCCCTCACCAGGGCATATAAAACATTTTTAGAATGTCCCTGCTTATAGTTGCATAACACCTGTTAGAAATGGGGTCTTTAGTAGGCAGTCAGGTTACCCCCTGTCCAAGCAAGGACTCTCACTCTAGTCAGGGTAAATCACACACAATCCAAATTATCCTGTGCCCACCATCTGGTAGCTTGGCACTGAGCAGTCAGGCTTAACTTAGAAGGCAATTTGTAAAGTATTTGTGCAATAAATCATACAATAACACAATATAGCACGACAAAAATACACCACACAGTGTTTAGAAAAATATATAATATTTATCAGGTAAGATGCAGGTCAGAACGATTAAAATGCAATAAGTATATGTTGAGATATCACTGAAAAGTGATACAACGTGTCTTAAGTCTTTTAAAAGCAAAACAAAGTCTCTTGTAAGCACAAAGTGCTTGGTTTGCGTGAAAAATCTCCGCAAAGAACCACAGAGGAGGAGAAGCGTGGAAACAAAGGGGTGTGCGTCGATTTCTTGGGCCGCACACGGCAATGTGTCATTTAGTTTTCACACAGGGACAGATGTGCGCCGATTTCCAGTGCTCGGTTGTGGATCTACTTCAGGTTGCGGGGTTTTCAGACGCCCCGGGGACGATGTGTGGATTTCCAACACTGCTAGGATGCAGTCACAGGAGCTGCGTCGATCCAGTAGGCATTGCGTCAAATTTTCTACCATCGTTACTGGATACCTGGTACCCCGATCTAATCAATTTTGATGATTTGAACTGAAAAACAATATACAAAAATACAGATACAAGCATTCATCAAACAAGTGCACAAATAAAGAAACATTTTCTGAATAAAAAAAAAAATTGAATGGGAAGGTTGGAGCTTCATGAGTTCAATTGATGCCCCCGTAGTCCATATTATATCCTGTTTGATGCACTTGCACTGCTTCCACAAATCAATCAATTTTACATTTTGCTTCTTTATTTATAGATTATTATTCTGTTTATATAATTTAATGTTCCAAGCAGTTACAGACCCCTCAAGTAGGAGTTGTGGACCCCAGGGGTCCCAGACGACAGGTTAAGAACTACTGATTTGGTAGTATTGGATGATGAATAGTAATTGTCAATGGGGGATCACTTTGGTCCCCAGTAAGTCATGCCTGAGCACATAGGGCAAAGTAATTGGTGATCCCAAATGTGTTTGTAGGAAGGTGGAGTATTATGCAGTGAGGCTGATTAGGTTTCACTATGTAATACTCTTATAATACCCCAAAGATGTATGCTGGGATTCACAATAATAAATCCTTAGCACAGTCCTGGTAGTCTGGCAAAGAGGAGTAAGGCTTTACTAGAGGAACATGTCTTAAGCATTTCCGAGTACCATCATGGATGATAATTTACGCAGCTCGAACAAAATCCGACAACAATTTATAAAAATAGAGCAGATTTTTATGTAGATTTAGACACCAAAACAAATCAAATCAGTTACTTATAACAATCGTTATAGACTTTAAATCAGGAATAAATGCAGTGCTTTTACAAGTCATCAAATCTCACCATTGCTGTCAATGAGAAGAGTTACTCGTGACACTCGGTCACTTGCAGGCTGAGTTCAACGGAACCCACTTATGGTTAAGGTTGTTTGGGCCCTCGACCAAGCTATGACAGTCAGACCAATTTTACCTGGCTCATGGGGCCTGGGTGCACTGGTGTCCAGGTTGTCCTTAGTGCTGAATGCCAGAGTAGTGGGTGCTGAAAAGAGAACCTGTGACACTTGGTCCCTTGCAGGTTGAGTTTGTGGGAAGCCCACTAGAAGTTAAGCTTGTGTGGACCCTGAACCAGGATTCACTGGGCAGAACAACTCCGGCTAGTCTCAGCATCTCGGGTGCAGAGGTGTGCTTGGCTATCCTTGGGGCTAAAGAGAGGCTGCAGTTGCTGATTGTTCCACTGAGATGGTGCGGGTATGGAAGCGGATGCAAAAACTTGACAACTTAGCCACAGGTGACATCAAGTGAAGGTGTTACAGTGTTCCCTTGAGTTGCAGCGTTGAGTCAAGGTAGCAATGACCAGACTTGCTACCAGGAGAATCTATCTTCCCTTCCGGAGGTCCAGTAGAAAACAGTAGCTGGTTGTAACTTGGTAGGGAGCTGGGCTATACTTCCCACAATACACTGGACCACCTATCTTTAGGCAATCCCCCAGAGGATCATATGGCCAGTGCTTCTTTGCATCTAATGAGTACTTTTTACCTGCAGTGGGCAGGGGACTAGTGCCACTAGTCCAAAGAAGTCCGGTCTTGTCTTTGGCTCACACAGGATTCCCTCTTGCCAGGGGAAGCAGTCTTTGGTCCAGGCTGAGCGGCAGTCGAGTAGTTTTAGGAGGATGCCACAGGTTTAAGGTATCACACTTTCTGTTAAGGATACGGTCATGTTGATGTAGGTCTGTTTTGTGCCCTTTCTTTGCAGGTTGTTGCAGGTTCTGGTGCCAGGGGAGCCTCTCAAATCCTAAATCTAGGGGGGTCAGGTGTGGGTGCAAGTAGGCAATGGGCTACTTGCCCAGTGGCTAGTCCACCTCTGAGGTGACCACATCTGGTGGGTCATAGCACCTTTTCCACCCAGAATCCTCTATTCTGCCTCTTTCCAAAATGGCAGAAGTCTTCCTCGGCTGTACAGACCAGGCTTCACACCCTAGATGTTTGGATAGCCTTTTGGGGTGTACGCCTCCTACTTAACTAATTTTCCTCCCTGTCCGGGTATAAATGTCCCTTGTGGGAGCGGGATGGCTTTCTCCTCCACTGGAGGACAGCCTGCTTGCATATTAGAGGCAGTGTGTCCTTTGAAGCTCACCGCCTTGACGTGCCAGTTCACTAGACTTTCTGGGAGGGATGAGGGAGGTGTGACCTCCTCCCAGTCCAGGCTATTGTCCTGATTCTTGGGAATAGTTACCTCTCTGCCCAGAGGGTCAGAATCCTGCCTTGCCACAGTAGCTGTTGACTGGTAGCCAGAGCACAGGAAAACTGGGGTAACCTAGTGGACAACCTCTAAGGTTTCTTTCGGGGTCCATGCCACATCACCCTCAACATGAGATACATTTCGGGCTGGGAAGGCACCTTGCTGGATAGCAAACATGACCCAATTCAACAGTGCAATCACTGAGTAGGCAACTTCGGGTTTGACCGTGTACTAACCTATGTTATCCTATGGACTGTTGTTCACTTATAGTAACCTTTAATGGAAAAAGACCACTATCGGGACATAGAAGCTTGCATTGATATGTCCACACTTTTAATATAATGCACCCTGTCTCCTGGGCTCAGGAGGCCTTCCTTAGGGGGGACTGACATATAATAAAGATAATGCTTGACCTGGGTCATGCATGAGATGGGCACAGTCGATAATAAGCATTTTGCACTAATCCTGCTCTCTACAATGGCAGGCCTGCTGTCTGTAGTTTACTTATATCATGGAGTTGGGCACAACCAGTGCTTCAAGCCCTGGTGACTCCTTTAACACCCCTGCCCTGGACACTTCTGGTACCATAAACTAAGAACATATATGGGGGTTAACGTACTTGCCAATTGGGGGTACCAAATCACAGTTACCAATTTAGGGAGAGAGCACTGCCACTGGGGCCTCATTAGCATGCTGCAGTGCACTTTCAGTGTCATAACCATCAGCACTTAGAGCAAAAAGTGTGGTGGTGACCATCCAACAAGGGGACTTTCCTACAGTGTTCAGCTTTCCTTTGCAGTTAACAGCAAAGGGCATGAGGCTGGCACAATGTAGATCAATCAGGCCTTGGGCTGCAAACATTAGTAGTGACTTTCTCTAATTGTACCACAGTAAAGTCAAATGTATTGTTTGCTTGTTCTGGCCAACAGAACCTACTTCTCACAAGACTTTCTGTCTTAAAACCAAATCCCATTTATTTCAATATATTTACCTTAGAATCATTCTTAGACCTTAAGGAACCGAACAACATCTAAAAGTGGTCTTACGGTAGCTTCTGGGACTCTATGTACCAGACTACTCCAGAAATAGCCTGTCCCTCCCAAATTTGTAAGAGTACAGAGGCCAATTCAAGAAAAGGGATGGGAGTGCATAATTGCCGTTAAGTGCCATTTGACCAAAGGTGACACCAGAGGTTTGACAGATCATAACCCTGTAGCTCTTTAACAGCTTTTCTATTTCCTGGTGAGAAGGTAAGGGATGGTAAGAGAGAGCATAATAGAAAATAAACATGGCAGTTAAGTCTCAGGTTAATTTCTCTTCCTGTTGATTACTTCATAAGCCCTGAAACTGTAGGTTGTAAATAAACAGATGGGTTCCCAATCCCACGGACCAATGTGGAGGTAGTTTTAACATTTGCAACAAGGCACTCCCTCCCACGGTTCACCGTTGAGGTAATTGAAACATTTGCACCAAATTGCTCACTTCCACAATGCAATGTAGAGGTGGCCTAAGCCTTTGCATTAGGGTGCTCACTCCCACTGTGTAATGTGGGGAGTGGCTCACACATTTGCACTAGGGCGCTCATTCCCAGGGAACAATGTGGAGATGATTAAAAAGTTGTAACACGAGTTGCTTGCAGGGGTGGCTCCTCCATGAGGGCAGAGGAGTGCCCCCCCCGCCAGCAGTGGCAGCTGCAAAACCTTTATAAGAAATTGATAATAAACAGGGTTTATTATTGTTTCCTTGTAAAGGGGTGGGGCCACTGGGGTGACAAGTGTGAGGGGGATTGCTCAGTACTCCCCCTCAGAACGCGTTTGTGTTTTGTCGGCTGTCCTGGGTCGGCCAAACACACATGCGCACATGGCTCTCTTCAGGGCACTCCCAGCCAATCCTGATGCTGTCTGAGCAGCGTCAGGATTGGCCATAGGGCAGGCTGGGAGACTGCAGCCAGCAGAGGAGTGGGAGGTAAGTTTTTTTTTTTTTTAAATGTATTAATATTTTCTCTCCCTCCTCAATACCCCCTGCATCTCCCCTATGCGTGCCGCCCCACCCTCTTTAACACTGTCAGCCGCAACTGCTTGCCTGTGCTCCTGCCTTGGAGAGTGGGACAGCTTTGGTACTCATGTTGGGATTGTGTGAGTGTGCCATGGCATGCCAGATTGATGTAGCTAATTCAAATGACTTAACAAACCAAAACAGTGCATGATTGTAATGTCAGAGATGTGATAAAGAGAAACAAAACAACTAAAATAAAATAAAGGATGTGGGTAAAGTTAACAGGTTCTGGTTGATGTTGATGTTGTGGTGTTGTAAAGAATGGTTCACATGCACCAAAGTATTTTGATACACTATCACCTGTCTGTCTGGTTAACTATCTATCTATCTATCTATCTATCTATCTATCTATCTATCTATCTATCTATCTATCTATCTATCTATCTATCTACCAATTGCCATCTATCCAGTCACTCATTTGTACATGTTAACCCATAAATCCATTCCACTCCTATATACACAGGTGCTGGAAGAAGGAGTGTGGGGTGTGCTTTAACATCCTCAAAATATCCATTCTGAAATTCAGAAGGCAATTGAGTAATAAAAATGCTTTTAGATTTTATCTTATTATAGAGGTCAAAGGTCAGGTTCTGTCTTCTGTCAAACTGCTGCTTCTCTTTTAAGTATGGAGTATGGTGTTTATGTTCCTTTCTCTGGCTGCACTGCATGCACCACCAATGCATGGACACCACTCACAGCCCTGCATGGGCACCCATCACCACAGCATGCATACTAGAGAGAATCACCTGCCCACAAAATAACTACTCACGCAAGGCAAAGCTGACAGGGCACTCACAACCATAGAGGCCAACACACCCATGCAAAAGATGTCACACGCAGAAACAATAATACTACATTTACATCCCCACAGGAACCCCACACAATGTCACCGGAGAGGAGGTGCCAGTAACATCCAGTCCCCTCCACAAGAGGCCCACAGTGATGACAGCAGCTCTGCTTGCCTGGATCAGGATGACCAACCTGGCCCATCCAGGACCTCTGGACAGTTGGTTACCCAGGCACAGTCCCATACCACCACAAAGCCTCCCCCTCAGGAAACAACACCACAGCACCCACCCGGCAAGTCCATACCTCTGTCCCCAGGACACGTCAATCAGCAGTGTGTCCACCACTACAGAGACCCCAGGACACCCACCAAACACAGGATGATCAGGGACCTGGGGTCAGTGGCAGTGGGCACATGGTTCAAGGGACAGAGGCACAGGACAACAGGGAAGCTGGGAGGACTGCTGTGTGACAGGGGGAGGGCAGGCCCAGGGAACCAACATTCCATGAGGCACTCACCAACATCCTGGGAGCATACCACCATTCCCAGGAGAGGATGGGCCAGATGCTGGGCAAGTTGCAGGAGACCCAGCGGCTGCAGGAGGGAAAATACCTGGGTATCAGGGAGGACCTGAGGGACATCCACACCACCCTCGTCACCATTGCAGGGTTGCTGGCAGACATGGCCAACACCATGAGGGAGGCAGTGGCACACCAACGGGCCCCTGACACTAGACACAACGATGAACAGCCCTCCACCTCCGCTGACGCTAGTGGACAGGAGGCCCCACCACAGGAACAACAGGCCACCAGTACCCCACCCCCTTCAGAAGGAGAACCACCCCACAAACGGTCCCTGCGATCCAGGCAGAAGTCAGAGAACTTTGCCAAGACCCCCGCCAGGAAATAAGACTCTCCTGATTGTCACCCTTGTGTCCCACTCTGTCACCCTGTCCACTTTGAACTGCCATTGCACCACTTCCTATGCCCCCTTGGACAATGTTCCTGTGATACAAATAGGCTAGACTCTCCTCCACCTCCCCCACAGCCTATAGAAATACCCCATCCTCTTATTAGCACATGAATAAACACCCTTGCAAAAAAAAGTATTGAGTCTGTCAAGTGATTGAACTATGTATTCGTTTCACAATCTGGAGACATTGCAATTCAACTGTACAGTAATGTATACTTAGGTATGACCTGTAGTTTGCTGCAGTCAATACAACAGTAGCCAGAGTGGGGCACAGATATCTGTAAATAGACATGTCAAAGGGTACAGCAGGTGGGAATATCAGCTTGCCAGTGAACATTACAATACAAAACTGCAATGGAAGGTGAAGTTACAGTGTCTTACCTGTGTGTCACTGGAAGTACTGTCGAATGATTGCTGTTCTATTGTCCACATCCTCATCCTCTGCCTCATCTTCGCCACTGTCCACAGGATCCACAGCTGCCACACGCCCATCTCCAGCCTCATCTTCCTGCAGAAAAGGCACCTGGCAAAGTAAGGCAAGGTTGTGCAGCATGCAATATGCCACGATGATCTGGCACACCTTCTTGGGTGAGTAGCACAGGGAACCACCTGTTAGATGGAGGCACTGAAACCAGGCCATCAGGAGGCCAAAGGTTCACTCTATAATTCTATAATTCTTCTTGTTCACCCATGTGCCTCATTGTAACGTCCCTCTGCCCTTGTCCTGGGCTTCTTCACTGGGGTCAGTACCCATGAGAGGTTGGGGTAACCAGAGTCACCTGCAAATACCGAGGGATACCTGTTAGCCAGACACTAACCCTTAGGGCAAACCCCATACCCATACACCAACATATACTGTGTGGGGACCATGGGCTCACCTATTAGCCACACCCTGTGATGGGATGCTGCTATTCCTCAGGATAAAGGCATCATGCACAGACCCAGGCTACTTTCCATTCACATGGGAGATGTACTGGTCCACCAGGCACACTATCTGCACATTCATAGAGTGAAAGCTCTTTCGATTTCTGAACACCTGTTCATTTCTCCAGGGGGTGGGGGGGGGGCAAAGGCAATCTGTGTCCCATCTATTGCTCCAACAATGTTGGGGATATGTTCCATTGCCTAGACGTCAGCTTTCACTGTGGCCAAATCCTCCACCTGGGGGAAAACAATGAAGCTGTGCATGTGTTTCATCAGGGCAGACAACACTCTGGTCAGCACTGTTGAGAACATTGGTTGAGACATTCCTGCTGCCAAGCCCACTGTCACTTGGAAGGAGCCACTTGCCAAGAAATGGAGCACAGATAGCACTTGCACAAGAGGGGGGATCCCAGTGGGGTGACAGATAGCAGAGACAGTTCCCAATATACCATTTGCGCTTGGTGGGTTGGTCTCTGGGTGGGGGATGTGTGCCTGTTGGTGCCCCAAGGCCAGGATGGACATTGCAGGGTAGGTTCCATGTTGGGCAGGGGCTGATGAACTCTACCTCCAACCAAGCTAGAGGGCATCCACTACTGGGCAGGGCTCTGTGGGTCTCAGATATGCTGCAACTGGTGTTAGGTATTACTGTCCATGGCATGGTGAACTAGCATTGTGACTGATGTTACATTGCCTAGTACATAGGGTTGTTCCCTGTGTGTGTGTGTGTGTGTTGTGTTCGCCAACGGTGGTGTTGGAGCAGCCATTGACCAAGTGTATCCTCTGTCTCTTCCCCCCCTTTTTGTTTTGTCATCCTGCCCTTATGTGGATTAGCATCATCTCCCGGAGGAGCAGATGCACTGGCGACGGAGGGAGCTGCATCCCACATGGCCCAGCAGGCCAAGTCGACCGACGGTGAGAGCACCTGTGAGAATGAGGGCGAGGGGAGCACCACGGCGGAGACAGGAGGAGACAGTTCTGACAGTGATACCTCCTCCGATGGAAGCTCCCTGCTGGTGGTGGGCACCTCTGTGGCCACCCCAACTACAGGTACAGCTGCCAGCCCCCGTACCAGCACCGCCCTCCCAGCAGCCCCTCAGAGAGTTTCCTGTGCTCGCTCACTCAGGAGGGTGGGCATCTCCATCGCCCCAGGTACCTCAGGCTCTGCCCCAGTTAGCCCTGCTGCCCTGAGTGAGGAGGCTATTGACTTCATGCGATCCCTGTTGGGAAGTCAACCATAGTGAATGCCATCCAAGGCCTGGCAGGGCATTTGCAACATACAAATTAATTCCTGGAGGGCCTTCCCTCTGGCGTGGCAGTCCAACAGAGATCATTCCAGGTTCTGGCCTCCTCCCTGATGGCAGCCATTGTTCCTATCTCTAGCCTCCCCCCTCCAACTTCCTATACATTTCCCTGAACCCCCAATCCATTCCCAAGCACACATTCAAATCAGCATGCACCCAAGACAACACACTGGAGTGGCTCAGGCAACCACAAGAACCACACATCAACTCACAGGCACTCACACAAACACCATCCATATGCTGACATAAAATATCCACGGCCTCCACTGTGCCTCCCTCCACCTCGTTGTCCACCTCCTTCCCAGTAGCGTCTCCACTCACACCTGCATGCACTACATCCACACCCACTGCCTCCATCACCATCACACCTATCACTACACGCCCCTCACTGGCAGTCACCACCCCCACATCTATGCACACGTCTCCTGTGTCCTCTCCCACTGTGTCTGTGCACCCTCCTCCCAAAGTACACAAACGCAAGCACTCAGACACCCAACAGCCATCCACCTCACAACAGCATCCAGCCCATGCAGCTGCACCCAAACACAGCTGACAGACACCTCTTACAACCACTCCCTCTTCCTCAACTCCCAAACCTTCACCCTCTTCCCACCCCAGTGTCCCTAAGAAGCTTTTCCTCTCCACCATTGACCTCTTCTCTACCTTGCCCCTCCTCCCATCCTTCACGTCGGGCCAGGGTGGGCAGAACCCAGGCTACCACCTCAGCCACCCAGTCCACAGCCACTGTAGTTTTGGCAGCTACTGCAGGTGTGAGAGGCTCCAAGGAAACACCCATCAGCACTGCCAGTGGGCCTGCACCAGCTGCCAAGGGGAAGGGCAAGGATGTACCACCAGCTGCCAAGGTCAAGGAGGCACTACCAGCTTACAAGGGGAAGGGGAAGGAGGCACCACCAGAAGGCAAGGGCAAGGAGGCACCACCAGATGACAAGGGCAAGGAGGCACCACCAGATGACAAGGGCAAGGAGGCACCACCAGACGGCAAGGGCAAAGGGCCTGCCCCTGCAGGCAGGAGGGACAGGAGGCCTGGTACTGTGACTGAATCTGAGCCCCTAACACCAACCATGGTGCTTCAGCTGTCCGAGGCTGCAGGGGAAGGGCTGGAGCCTCCCCCCACCACTGCCAGCACTGCCACCAGCACCACTGCCACCAGCACCACTGCCAGCAGAAGCGGTCCCAGTGGGCAACTGTCCGAGGCTGCAGGGGATGGGCTGGAGCCTCCCTCCACCACTGCCACCACCACCATCAGCACCGCCACCTGCACCCCCACCAGCACCGCCACCAGTGCCACTGCCAGCAGCAGCATCCACAGTGGGCAGCCGTCCGTGGCTGCAAGGGATGGGCTGGAGCCTCCCCCCACCACTGCCAGCACTGCCACCAGCACCACTGCCAGCTGAAGCGGTCCCAGTGGGCAACTGTCCGAGGCTGCAGGGGATGGGCTGGAGCCTCCCTCCACCACTGCCACCACCACCATCAGCACCGTCACCTGCACCCCCACCAGCACCGCCACCAGTGCCACTGCCAGCAGCAGCATCCACAGTGGGCAGCCGTCCGTGACTGCAAGGGATGGGCTGGAGCCTCCCGCAACCACTGCCAGCACCACCACCAGCACTGCCATCAGCACCGCCACCTGCACTACCACCAGCACCGCCACCAGTGCCACTGCCAGCAGCAGCAGCCCCAGTGGGCAACGGTCCGAGGCTGCAGGGGAGGGGCTGGGACCTCCTGCACCACTGTCAGCACCGCCACCAGCACTGGCACTGCCACCACTAAGCAGCCGTCGCCGCGGGCAGTGTGTAGTCCTGCCTCCATGGAGTGTAATGCATCCTGCCCAGCAAATCGTGTGGGTCTGACACCTTGGTGAGTAACTGTGACCTTGCACTCCCCAAGATCTGCATCACAGGGCACAAAGCCCCCTCCAGAACCAGTGGAAGAAGGCATCCACTCACCCCTTCCTTGCCAGGATGAAGCACACTGGGCCCAAAGTCCCCTCCAGAACCAGTAGAATAAGGTATCCACTCACCCCCTCCTTGCCAGGATGAAGCACACTGGGCACAAAGCCCCCTCCAGAACCAGTGGAAGAAGGCATCAACTAGAAAGACTGTAGCCTTGCACTCCCCAGGACCAAGCAGTGGGCAGACCACCCACTTCAGACACTGTGGCTTTGCACTCCCCAGGACCAAGCAGTGGGCAGACCACACACTAGAGAGACTGTGGCTTTGCACTCCCCAGGACCAAGCAGTGGGCAGACCACCCACTTGAGAGACTGTGGCTTTGCACTTCCCAGGACCAAGCAGTGGGCAGACCACCCACATGAGACTGTGGCTTTGCACTCCCCAGGACCAAGCAGTAGGAAGACCACCCACTAGAGAGATTGTAGCTTTGCACTTCCCAGGACCAAGCAGTGGGCAGACCACCCACTAGAGAGGTGAGTCCTTTGGCTTCTGTGTTCTGTTTCCACCGTGCTTTTGTTGTCGTTGGTATCGACCCGGAAAAAGTGGCGGATAGGCCTATTGTAATACAGTGGGCGGTACATTGTCTTCCGCCTGGCTGTTGGCGGTTACTGCCGCACTACTTGTTGCTACCACCGTAGGAGGCGGTGTGTTAAAGTGGCTGTCTGTGTTGGCGGTTTCCGCCGTGGTCATAATTAATTTTTTGTTATTGCCTGCTTGTTGGCGGTATTACTGCCGCTTTATCACCGACCGCCAGGGTTGTAATGAGGGCCAATGTGTAAAGTATTTGTGCAACGCTTAATCAGTAACACAATGAAAACACCACAAAAAGACTACACACCTAGTTAGGAAAAAAGAGTATATGTGTTTGAGTAAAACAAGACCAACATTACATAATTTCTATAAACAGAAATTGAGATATGAATTTTTAAAGAATATCTGCAATTGTAGTGCTTAGAAACTTAAAGCACCAACCAGGGCTACCTGGTCACACTAGACTGGGTAAACCCAAAGTTCAGGATGACTGTGAAGGAGGGTGGGCCAGCTACAGGACTAAACTTGTCCCGCTAAAACAGTACCTTGAATGGAGGGTTGTCTCAACGTCGAAGATCCGATGCAAGAGCACAGGAGGCGATTTGAAGGCGATGCTTCGGTTCCAGCATTCAGTTCAAGGATGTGTGTTCATCAAGCTGGGCAGTTGACGATCTCCGAGCAGGGATACGGTGTCAAAACCCTTTGCGAAAAATGCTATGCATGGTCACCGAGCCACGCACCTGGTGATGCTGAGTCCTCAACCTCATCGACATTGGCGGTGCGTTGGCATTGAGGGAGGCTGCAGAACTTATGATCGCCACAATGGCATTGATGTGTTGATTTTTGTAGAACAGCTGCAGAGTCCCCTTTCAAGTTCCAGGCCTGGATTGATACCTCTTCTCAGGACAGGGCTCACAGCTGGCAGAGTCCAGCGGCTGAGCAGGATTGAAGGAAGTCTTTGATGGCCCTGAGACTTAAAAACAGGAGGCAAGCGCCTCCAAGCCATTGGAGTCACTTGGTTCTGGGGATGAAGAGATGCAGGTCCATTTCTTCTCACTCCTAGGAAAGGAGGGCTACAGGTAGAAAGGCAGGCACAGAAAAGCAGGAGTCCAGCAAAGTTCCAGTAGATTGGCGGTAATTTCAGCAGCACAGCAGTCCTTGATCCTGGCAGACGATTGACTCCGGACAGCGTTGTTTTCAGTGGTGAACTGCTGATTGACTCTGAGCGTCACCATGCCTTGGCAATCCAGAAATTACACAGAGCTGACTCACACAGTTATCTAAGAATTTATTGTTACTGGATTATTCTATCAACCTTGATTGCTCTACCTAATTCTAGTTGGAAGGGGTCATGGCTTTTCTTCATTTGAACATCAAGTCCTGATGAAGGTCTCGTGGAAGGTTCCAGCAGAGACCGAAATGTTGATGCCAGACCCAGCTCATTCATTATAATTCAGTGGATTGTGAGCTATTGATCATATTGGGACAACCGTAACAAATTTCTATAGGTGGATCAGTGATACATAGACGTATGTTATAAAAGTACTTTGTCATTTCGATTTCTACAATGTCTGTGTAATTGAGATAAAGAATAATGTATCCTTTACATGCTTTACTTTAAAAGTGTGCTATTTTCAAAATACACTACTGTTTCTTTCACACCTGCTGTATGAACTTGTTTCTTTTGATTGATTCTGTTATCACAAAGTGAAACACAATTTATATGGATGTCACTTTTTCTGGACATCGGAAAAACTGTTAATCAACCAGAGAATACTGGTTCAACTAAGTCCCTTGCTGGCATATCTTTTGTTATATCTTTCGAAAAGTAGCATTTTTAGAGTTGTAATCATAAATCTCATTTACCATTAAAGAGAATGTATTATTACAGCTCCATAGGTATCAAACACAGTAGACCTTCTCCTTCTCAACAGGAATTATGCTTAATAAAGGTACTTGGAATCCCCTTTGCTATCATATGAGAGGCGTAGGCCTCACAGTAGTGAAAAATTACTTTGGGAGTTTTTCACTACCAGGACATGTAAAACTAAGCAGCATATGTCCTGCCTTTTTGTTTATACTGCACCCTGCTCAGTGAGCTACCTAGGGCCAATCTCAGGGGTGTCTTATTTGTAATAAAAGGGGAGTTTAATGCTTGGAAAGATGTTTGAAATTCTGACATGGAACTGAAACTGCTTATATAGGTTCTGCAGTGGCAGGCCTGAGACATGTTTAAAGAGCCTTTTAAGTGGATGGCACAATCAGTACTGCAGTTTCACTAACGGCATTCAAAATACAGGCCCTGGGCACATATAGTGCACTTTTCTAGGGACTTATAAGGAAATTAATCATACCAATAGCATATTAGACCAATGTTATCATCTTTTAGTGGAGTGTGCACATGCACCTTAACACTGGTTAGCAGTGATAAAGTGCTCAGAGCCCAAAAGCCAACAAAAACAGGTCAGCAAAAGTGAGTCAAGGAAGCCAAAATGTTTGGAGGAAGATCACCCTAAGGCTGTCTGGTCTAACAATGCCTAATCACACTATCCATCTGTCTACTCAACCAATCATTCAACCATCCATACACTCACAATGACATGTATGATTGTCTGCCTACTTTCACATCCTTTGTTTTAATCCATCCACACTATTCATCCATCGATGTATCTGCCAATCTGTCCTTCCTTCTATGCATCCCTCCATCCATTCATCCATCCATCCATCCATCGTTTCACCATCCATTCATCCATGTATTTGCCCAACCACTAACCCACCAATCCATTTATTGGAGTAGTCATCATAAACTTGTACATTCAATTATGTATTTAATGCATGTTTTGAAGGACAAGCTTTCATACAAATCGAATGAGGCATGATAAAGTGGGAACCCAAGAGTGAATATACACCCCAGCACTTTCCTCAACAACATCAAATAAAATGTTTCCTAATCTTTTTTCACTTTTGAAAACCCATATTATAGGGAAGAAATGTTTATTCGTTGTGTTATGGATTCAAACAGTGGACAGGATAGAACGTGTTTTTAACATTGAATATAACAAATGCATAGCAAGTCATTAATGTTCCAACTTGATGGCATTTACAATCTGCATGGCTGTTAGACTGCAGTATGTATAAGACAAAGTACCGTCAAATCTTCTATAGAAGCATAATGCAAGTCACAGAAGGGTTTTGTAATCATATAGCGGCACAAAGCTGCAGAATGAGTACATTCATAATGGTATGGAATAACAAACCACTTGGGTGCTTTAAAAAATATTCTCAGGGACCAAAAAGTATGGTCTGCGGTGTGACCAGAGGCTGCATTGATGTCAGTAGGGTGAGGTCCGGGGTGAGATCAGTGGTGGAAAGAGAGCATAGGGGAAGTGAAGCATTTACATTGTGTGCAGCCAGCAAACCCCAAATTAACCTGTGCTTAACCCTCTGGTAGCTTGCTCATGCAGTCAGGCTTAACTTAGAGACAATGGGGAAGCACTTCAAACATTACGTATGGGAAAACAAAACACAAGAAGAATCCAATACCAATTGAAAGAAAATGGAGCAAAGTTTAATAAATAAAGCAGAACAGAAACAACAAAAATCCAATTAGCAGAACCAGCAATGTGCAATTTTAAAGGTTTAAGAGAAAATAGCTACAAAAATCAAAAAGTCCCAACTTTGGGTATCAGGTCGCAATAGACCAGGACAAAGTCATAAGTTCAGGCTGATGGTAATGGAGCATGGGCTGGCTACAGGTACCCAGTTCGGCCCACTGAACAAAGTACCTTAATCCTGGTTTTGAAGTGTTGCTGAGTTCGCTTCAATAATGCATTGCACATCAGAGGCGATGTGGGGTCCGTGCGTGGAGATGTGTCACACAGCGGCTGTTCCAAGAAACTGCGATGGTGATGCAAGGTCATTGCGTGGAGATGTGTCATGGAGTGTGATGGAGTTGTGGTTGGTAATGGAAGGTCCTTGCCAGGACAAGCACTGAACAGTGATCTGCATTGGGCAATGTGAGGTTCTTCAATGAAGATGTGTCATGCAGGGGCAGTTCCCGTGGGCTGTGTGGCTGCAGTGTGAATTACTGTATTGGAAATGCATCGCACAGCAGAGTAGATGCATTGGTTCCACTCGGGGGGTGTCAGGCAGCAGAGGAGATGCATTGGTTCTGATGTAGCTGCACTGCACATCAGGAGAAATGTGTCAGTTCTGCTGGGAAAACAAAGGGGCTGGCAGAGCACCTTCTGGTCCACTTCCAAGGGCCCAGGACTGGGCAGCACCACTTGGGAGGGCAATACTCACAACTAGCGGAGTCTAGGGTTCACAGTTGTTGGAGCCTGTTACTTCCTGTACTTAGGAACAGACTCTCTTAAGTGCCACAATATTCCACAACAAAGGTTCACTAACAAGGTATAGAATTCATTGAGGTGGACAGACATGAACATCCAACCTCCACCGCTAGATAATGGCACAGTAGGTAAATGATAGTCATGTTGCTAAGACACTTGACATATAATCCTGGCTCTACCACTTTACCAAATATGCTGGTTGTGAAATTTGCATTTAAAGTCTGGACAGGTTCCATAGCCCAGTGGCATAGCTTTAGTGAGGGTAGACCCTCTATCTCACCTTTAGAAGCACTCACATCTCACTTGTTATGTAATGAGCAACATGGAAGTTTTGGAACCGCAAGGCATATGTTTAGTTTAATAATCTCAGCCTTACTTTGTTTCAAACAGTGTGGCCCTGGGTAATTACATTCTAGATATATTTTTCTGTTCCTCATTTAGCAAAGATACGAAAAACTTAAATCAAACTAAACACTGGAGTAAGTATGTGATAAGCAAATAGCTCTGTAAGCCAACATTTTTTATTTTGCCCAGCCTCATCGTTCACTCGCTGAAATATGGTGCAGTGAAAAGGTTATGAATCTTGAAAGAAGGAGATCTACACTGTGGCCTTTGTAGTCCCGCTTCAACACATTGTTTGGTGATAGTCAAATCATACCCTTCCTGTGCCTTTGTCCGTAATTGCCACTATGAGATAGAGGTGGGTCAGATCCCTGACTCTGGCTCAGCCAGCGGTTCTCTTAGATCCCCTGACCCAGAAAGAGTTGAGTATTCTGTCTGTCACCCGTTCTTTATCATAATGCAATGGGAATGAAAGCCAAAGCATTAACGTTTATGTAAAAAACAAAGAGGGTGAGACATACCCAGTGAGTGGCTGAATTGAGCATTGTGAAACCAGAGAATCTGGGATCAATCCCACCTTTCCCAATTGACCGAATTGTATGATACTAGGCAATTGTTTTATTTTGCTTTTCAAATTTTCTTCATTATCTCATATTAGAGCACATTAATATACACGAGTTCAGGATGTGCATTGTGTAAAACCTCTTGTGTTTGATTTATTATGCTATAATTTTGTTCCTTGTATACCATGGTAAAGTAGGCCACATAGAGGGTGCACATGATGATTGATTTGCCTCTAGCTTCTTTAATGACATTGTTGTCAGGATGGGTAAGGCATGAATGTTTCTAACTTAATGTTAGAGAACTATCACTTTTAATACATACCTTTAAATGCAGTGGTATATTCTGATGCATTAAGATGAAACTCTTCTGCATGTTAGTGAAATACATTTTCTTTATTTTTGATAAGTCTTATTTTTCATGTTTGTTGCACAATGTCTTTAAAATTGAAGGTGTTTATATAGATAAGTGGTGCAGAGTGCCTTCTTTCTCTTCATTTTCCTTTGAATAATGTGTAAAAAATACAAGTCAAGTTATGTAACAATCAGAAGGGACACAAGCAGCCGCTGGGCAATACCTTAAGTATCCCTGTTTTAACATTTATTTGAGAGTAGGGTCTTTGGGCCAGATGTATCAAACTCCAGGTTTGCATTTCTTAAATAGCGAATTTTAAGAAATTGCTATTTTAGAAATGCAAAATGGTATGTATCAAAATTGGGAGTCGGTAATTGTGATTTCTTAAAATTCGCAAACACAATTTGCGATTAGCAAATATTGAATCGTAAATCAATAGCGATTCGGTAATTCAAAATCACAAATTGCGAAAATGGCACACTGGAACAGGATGATGACATCACACTTGGGAGTTGAGTCAGCCCATGCTGTTTCCAGGAGCCACACCCACAGGAGCAGGCAGGGAGACACAGCCCAGCACCAGGGAGTCAGCTTTGTGAGCCTGGCAGGACCAAGCTGCAACATGGCCAATGATGGGAAGGTGAAGGACAAGGGAGACAGGAAGTGCAAGTTCAAATCCAGTGAGCAGGAATTGGAGGTGCTCACTGAGGAGGTCATCAGGAACCATGGCAAACTGTTTTGGAAGAACTCACTCCAGGTACTTGAAAGTGAGAAAAGGAAACTGTGGTTGTAAATCCAGACCAAACTATGTGCAGTGGGTGTTGCGCAGAGCTCTGTGGAGGAGATACGCAAGAGATGGTATGACCTGCGTTCCCGTGCCAAAGAAAGGGTAGCCAGCAGGCCAAAGGAGGCAAGGAGCACTGGAGGAGGACCACCCATCCAGACACCGTCCACACCAACGGAAGACATGGTGGAGTCCACACTGCATCCGGAAGCTGTCAGTGGTATCACTGACATTGACACCTCAGGGACACCCAGCAAAGGTAAGGCCAGCAATGATGTGTATCCCCATATGTGAATGTACAAATGTCCCCTAGGAAAGAGGTGTTACTTAGATGCATTGTGATTAGTAGTCCATGCCACATCTTACATACAACGCAACTATGCCTTATGGGAGTGGTAGTCCACAACCCTAAGTTCAAAATACCACATTAAAAGCAAGTTGGTGTTCAGCCACATAGAGAAACAACACACACAAGTCACAGTGATACAATGTCAGAGTACAATATTTACCATTGTGCAACTTTCTGTGATATATACATTCATGACATGTTGCAAATTGTCATTGTAGATGTCCGGGCCCTGCTGCAGCAGAAGGTGGAAATGTGGGGGATGTTGAAACATAGCCACAGTCCGACTCCAACACAAATGAGTCTTTCAGTATTGCACCAACTATTTGCAGGACAAGGGTGTTACCGCTCCCAGAGTACAACCTGGACTCAGATCAGATGCTGGGTGAAGTCCCCACACCACCCCCAGACGCTAGATCCACTGGAACACAGCAGTCCCTGCCCCAGCATCAGCCAACTCTCCTCAGGAGGCGTCACATTGCAGGCAGAAAGTGGAAGGAGAGGGCTCATCAATCTTTGGCAGCCTTGAAGCTTCCATGCTTCCGAGCAGTTGGAGTCGCTGAATGAGGGACAGCAAACAGCAGAGGAAAACACAAAGGAGTTGACAAATGCCATTAGGGACATCTGCACTGAGATTCAGCAGGAGCGTGTTAGCCACCGTAGGCAACATCACCAATTTATGGGAAGGTTTTATGGGTTTTGCAGATCAGTCAATCGGCTTGCTAGCTCAACTGCCTTGATTTCACGACGTGCTGTAGTCATACAGGTGGAGATGACAGACTGTAGTCGGGATGTTGCACAGGGATTGGTGCAAATAATTGATACAATTCAAACAGCACACATTGCCACAAACAGCAAACTTGGTGGTGAGGATAGTGAGGATTTCTCTAGCCTCAGCAGTCTTACAGCCCCTGTGATGGATCCTAGGCGTCGCAGTACCAGACACAGTACTGCCTGTGAACCCGCTACAAGAGGTGCCAGTGAGGCCACTGATCACTCAAGTAAAGTGCGTGGACATAGGAAGTAATTTTTAAGTCCTACAGGGGACTATTGTAACATGTAGCTGTACAGTTATACTATGATGCTAATAGTGTGACACTGTTATTCGCACATGGTAGCCTATGGTTCATGGCTATGTCCTATTGACACATATGTTACCTGAAGTCAAAGTAATAAAGCTGCTAACTACAGAAAAACATAATATTGAAGTGGTGTTGTCATTACTTACATCAGAAATGGTTGTGCCTGATGTCAGCACGTCTTTGCCTGCCCTCTGCTGTACTGGTCCTATCTACTGGGTGATGGGATGGTAAGGGATCACCATCTTCATCTGAGTCAGGCTCCATTGGTTCAACTGGTATGCCCCTTCTCGTTGCAATGTTGTGCAACATTGCACATGTGGCCACAGTTTTACGTGTCGTCTCTGGGCTGTACTATAATGCCCCTCCACTCTTATGGATGCACATGAAGCGGCTCTTCAGCAGACCAAAAGTCTGCTCCACCACACTGCGGGTTGCCCTGTGTGCAGCATTGTACCTCCTCTCTGCAGGCATTGCAGCGTCCAGGTAGGGTATCAGTATATAGGTGCACACTTTGTAGGCCCTGTCTCCTTGAATGAACAGAGTGTAAAATGAGTACTATTGAAATTTGCAGTCACTATAACTTCAATGCAACATCGTCAACTATTACTTTGCCCAGTAGGTACCCTTTGCCAAACTCCCCAGCTACCAGTCTTGTGTGAATCCCGCTGTGGGGAAAGATGTATGAGTCATGTGTGCTACCTGGGCATCTGGCCATGAGATCGGTAATGATGTTAGAGGCACTGCTAATGGCCTGTATGTTCATAGAATTATGGTTCTTACGGTTGCGATCCACATGGCATTCAGAAATGCATTGAAGATGCGTGAGAGGGCACTCTTTGAGACCCCTCCAGCTGCTGCTATGACACCTTGATAGCTCCCTAAGGCTAATAGGTGCAGGGAGCATAATACTTGCACATGGATGGGTATGCTATTGGTCCTGTGTTTGGTGCGCTGCAGTAGGAGTTGTAGATCTGCTATCAGGTCAAGTATCATGCCTGAGCTTAACCTGTGCTTATCATAGATTTCCTCCTCTATCTTGTCAAATAGGGTTATGCACACTCTGAAAATGCGCTCCTGTCTCCTCCTCCCTCTCCTCAGACCTGCCAAGATCCTCATCCTCCTTGCCATCACGTAGAGTGCAGCCATAGTGGAAAAGCGGCTGAGTCATTCTGGGCCTCTTTATATAGGTTGCACCTGGTTACCACCTGATTTCAATTTGAGATAAATTGCATGTGCAAAAGGCCATCCTGCGAATATTCGCAATTTGCTAGTTTTTGATTCATTGCATTGCAGCATGGTTTTGCATGTGGCCATCAGCGTATCACAAATTGCGCCAGGATTTTGCAGATCGCTATCTGCGAATCACAAAACTTGGTCGCAGTTTGCATCTCGCAAATAGCGATTCGGTAAATCATGTCGCTATTTGCGATACTCTGTTTGCGACATGCAAAACCATGTAATATTTGCTAAAATTCGCAAATTTAGTGACTCTGTATTTTTACACTGAGAATGCCTTTCATACATCGCAGGGGACATTTTTGCATTCGCAAACAGATGATTTTTGCGATTCGCCCTGTTTGCGAATGCAAAAACGTTTTATACATCTGGCCCTTTATTCCTTAAAATATGTGGTTTTTGGAAAGCTATGGTTAATGCTTGTACAGAATACAACATAACATAACACCCATCTACTAGTCAAGATGTTTCAGTATGACCTAATGAACACTAGTGCAAAGCTATTGTGTTTCACAGATCAGTGTACAGGTAACTGGACAGAAGGTGTGGGTAATGGAGATACTGGAGCCTAGGGTCCTTTAGGATAATTGGGGAGCCTTGCTCAGCTTGCTTTTTTAAAACTAACTATGGGGGGATGCAGTACCAGATATTTAGAGAGGTGCCATACTCATACCAAATTGATAAAAAAAATCCCATGTGATAATCCAGCTATCTTCCAACTCATTGCCCTCCTTGACTTGGAAGGCAAGTTTTTGGCAAAAATCTTAAACAATGAGTTAGAAGAATAGTCCACCTCCAAAGCCCGGGCATGGCACCGCAGATAACTTGATTTTCTTCTCATCCTTGATTAAAACCGCCAACAATAAAAAGGACCCTCTCTTTTTGTCGCATCTATCAATTGGGGGAGACTTTGGCGGACATTATCTAATTTTATTACAAGACCGGAGGCTCATATTATGCAGTCTTTTCTTGCTTTAATTTCTAATAGCAGCCAAGCAAAAAACTACAGTTCCCAGTATAAACAAAACTACAACAATGACATCACAGATGAACAACCAATAGGATGTCGAACCCTAGTATTAATATCTTAACTGCGAGCAACAAGTCCTCTTTTCTTGCTGCTCGCAGTCAAGATAAGTAACTCCATTTGCGTCACTTTGTATATTGTATTATATGCATTACTGTGCTTTTATTTATTGAATAAGCAATGTCCAGCTAATATGCTTGCATTTTAGACGTGTGTCTTGTTTGTTTAATGCAGCGCGTCTTTCAACGGTCTTTTTCGGCCGTTGCAGACGCGCGCGTGCACGCGCGCACATTGCTGGCATTCTTCCCTGACTGACCTGCTGTTCTCGGAACTCGCTTCGGGCCCCGGATTTTGAGTGTTTTTTCGCTCGTATTTCCTTGGTCGGGCTCGCTTTCAGCCACTGCTCCACCGGACGTTTCCCCACACGTTTTGCCTTCCGGACTTCGTTTTTTCCTCGTTCCTGCCCCTTTTAGCCACTCCCTCCCTCCTCTCCTCTCAGTTAACCCCTCTTGGTCCAGTTTCCTCTACATTTCAAGCTTAAATATTTTCCAAAGCCTCATTTCCAGTATTAATACATTTATTATTGCCTTTGGGCACAATGGTTGAGGAAGAAGATTCCCAAGTTTTTCAAGAAAATTTGAAAACTTTTATAAAAGATTCAGTTCAGCAAGCAGTAACTGTTTCTATGTCTGATATTACCAAAAATTTAGAAGCCTCTTTTTCTAAAATGATATCTACTTCCAAAGTGCCTTTTAACAAAGGTAAGAAACGTGCGGCTACCCTCCCGGTGCCTTCAAAATGCGTTTCTTCAGGTCCTTCCACCCGAGAGGTTTTAAAATCGGGTTCCTCTCTCTCCCCAGTTCATGTTACACAGTTAAGAGACACTGACGATGACGATGATGACTCTCCTAGTCATACGGATAATATGGACGGATCTTCGGATCCATTTTCATGTGGGCCTTTGGAGAAAAGGCGTAAAATTTCTCCTGGTGACGGTGGTGACGTTCACCCTGTGTCTCATATTTTGGTGGACCATGCGGGCGAACCCTTATTTCACCCTTCCCTCATGGTTCATCCAAATTCAAAAGAGTGGTACCCGTCGGATCACGTTGCTGACTATGTCTCATTATTTTTACGCCACCCTCTTGATAAAGCTACCCGCAATAAGCTGAAATCTGAATGTCCTCGCCCCTCGTTACCAGACAACATCACTTCTACTCCAGTGATTGACCCCAATATGCTTATGTTCTTTACAAAATTTGGCAAAGACCCCAAGAAAGGTGTTGACAGAGCTTGGTCAGGGTGTCAGGACAAGCTCCTGGATCTGGTGGGCCCTCTCACCAGAATTTTCGTTTTGGCAGAGGAGGCCAAAATGGATAATAGTCCAATAGATCCTGAAATTCTCTCGAATTGGGCGCAACGCGCTATTTGCATGTTGGGCAATGCCAATACTCAACTTTCCATTGAAAGGAGGAAAAGCCTCCTGTTGAAAATCGATCCCAAACTGGCTTCTCTAGCCTCTAAAGATGATGGTCCGTCAGCTAAGGGCCAGTTGTTTGGGGATTCCTTTATCAAAGAACTTGGCAAATATGTGTCCACCTTTGCCTCCCTATGAAAAAGATCTTCCCATCTCGGGTTTTTGCCAGGGCCGGCAAAGGCAGGAGTCGCTTTGCCGGCCGCTCCATCAGAGGCCAATATTCCAACAGAGACTCCTACAACCAACAATCCCAGCTTGAGACCTACACAGGATACAAGCCAAGGTTCTACCCCCGTCGTTCAAGAGGCTATCGTCACAGGGGTTACGCCAACAAGGGAGACCAAACCTCCGGTAAGTGTTTCCAGTTCTGGCCTTCCTCCGGTAGGAGGCAGACTGGCTCTGTTTCTAAATTCATGGCTTTCTCTCACTTCAGATCCCTGGATAATTCAATCCATTCAAGGTTACCTACTAGAGTTTTACCAAACCCCAAGTCAATCCCGTTTTCCTCTTCCCCTTGTTTTTTCCCAAGATCAAACCGAGCTTCTGCACAGCGAAATTCAGTCTCTCCTTACCAAACATGCTATAGAACCCGTCCTGTTCGATCCTGCGGGTTTCCTAAGCACCATTTTTCTCGTCCAGAAGAAAAATCACAAATTTCGATTACTTTTAAACCTAAAGGCTTTCAACAATTTTGTCATTTACCGGCACTTCAAGATGGAGACCATTCTCCATCTAAGAGACATTCTGCTTCAAAACGATTGGTTGGTCAGATTGGACCTTCAAGATGCTTACCTCACAGTGCCCATTCATCACTCACACAGGAAATTCCTTCAATTCCAGTGGCAAGACTCCTTTTATCAATTCAGAGTTCTTCCTTTCGGTCTTTCACCAAGATTCTCAAACCCGTTGCGGCCTTTCTCCGCGCTCACGGTGTTCGTCTAATCCTTTATTTGGACGACTTTCTTTTGATGGCTCAAGACGAACGTCTTCTTCTAGACCATCTTCAGCTTTGTCAAAACCTTCTTCTCGGCTTGGGCTTCCTCATCAACTTTCAGAAGTCGGTTCTGATTCCAACTCAGAAGTTGGAATTTCTCGGATTTCTAATAGACACTACTCAGTCGGTGCTTCAGCTCCCTCAACACAAGGTATCCTTAATCAAAAAGGAAATTTGTCAATCCTTATCCCTTCCTCACATCTCCCTCAGGACTCTGGCTCGTCTGGTAGGACTTCTAGCATCCTCTATTCAAGCCATCTTCCCAGGTCCTTTACATTATCGCGCTCTTCAACGGCTCAAGATCCGCCATCTTCACAAGGGCCTCGCTTATTCGGATCCTTTGGTCCTAGATGCCGAATCCAAAGAAGAACTTCTATGGTGGTTAACGCATCTAGACGCCTGGAATGGCAGAACTATCTTCTCTGCCGCCCCAGATCTTGTATTAGAGTCCGATGCAAGTCGGACCGGTTGGGGCGCAAGATGTGGTCAGTTCTCGACTGGAGGCGCATGGTCTCTGAAGGAGTCCTTCTTGCACATAAACAGTTTAGAGATGCTTGCAGGTTCCTTTGCCATCCGCACTTTTGCAAAAGACAGAGTAAGTTGCACCATCCTTTTAAGGATGGACAATTTGTCCGCGGTCAGGTACATCAACCATTTAGGCGGTACCAAATCCAAGATTCTCTCCACTCTGGCGAAACATCTTTGGGAGTATTGTCTTCCTCGTCGGATCTCAGTCAAGGCGGTGTATCTGCCAGGCAGGCTGAATACGGTGGCGGATTGGTATTCCAGACATCTTCACGATTCCAGCGATTGGCAATTGCACCCTTCAGTATTCAATCATCTTACTTCTATCTTTGGCAAAATGTCCATAGATCTTTTTGCTTCTCGCCTCAACTCCCACCTTCCTTCCTATTTCAGTTGGAGGCCAGACCCACAGGCTCTTGCCACAGATGCTTTCCTTCAGACTTGGCCGTCATCCCTTCTTTACGCTTTCCCTCCCTTCCTGCTCATTCCTCGAGTCCTTGCACAAGCACGGAGGCAGCGGTCCTCTTTAGTTCTCATAACTCCTTTCTGGCAGGCTCAACCTTGGTATCCAACTCTATTGGAGTTGGCAGTAGATCAACCCGTTTGGCTTCCTCACTTTCCCAACCTCCTCTTAGATCCCCAAGGCCAACAACATCATTTGATTCTCAGCAATTCCTTGTTCCTCATAGCTTGGAGGATTTCGGGTTGTCCTGGAGAACCCCGGGAATTTCGGAAGATGCTGCTAAACTCATCCAGCAGGCCAGAGCCCCTGGTACCTCCAAAGCATACAAGTCTGCATGGGCCCTTTGGAGTAGCTGGTGTTTGGACAGGAATTCAGATCCCTTTTCAGGCGATGTAGTGCTAATTGTAAATTTCCTTGCTTCCTTAGCTTCCCAAGGTAAAGCCTATCGCACTATTAATATTTACAGATCTGCCATCTCTGCTGAACATCAAAGGATCAATGGCAGACCAATTGGTGAACATCCTCTCATCTGCCAATTATTAAAGGGAGTAAGATATGTTTTTCCGCCATCTCCTAAGTATAATGTCATGTGGGACGTTAATTTGGTATTAGGATTTCTTTCCACTTGGCCAGATAATGATTTACTCTCTCTCAAACAGCTCTCTGATAAGTTAACCATGCTTTTGTTTCTAGTCTCAATCAAACGTGTTTCAGATGTTAAGTCATTAGATGTTTCTTCCTTTTTCTTTTCCCCCCTTGGTGTTTCGTTTCAGATTAAGAGACGTACTAAAACTAATTTAGCTTGTGTCAATTACCCATATTTTCCCTCTCAACCCAAGTTGTGTGTTGGAAATTGTTTAAAAACTTATGTGACTCATACTGCAGATTTGAGATCATCCTCGGCCTCCCAATTACTTATTTCCTTTCAGAAGCCCCATAACCCTGTTTCTTCCCCTACTCTAGCTCGTTGGGTCAAATGGGTCATGTCCCTAGCTGGTATTGATGTAGGATCTTTCGGTGCCCGTTCTGCTAGAGGGGCTATGGCCTCTCGCGCTTTCTGGGCAGGATCCTCTTTACAGGATATTCTCAAGTCTGCAGATTGGTCTAATGAAAGTATTTTCAGAACTTTCTATTGTAAGCCAATTTCTCATGTTTCAGATTCAGTGATTGCTATGCTTTGAACATGTATAATATGAGCCTCCGGTCTTGTAATAAAATTGAGATTTTCCTAGCCTTGGTGTATGAAAGGCTAGATTTTATTAAAGACACGGAGGCGAGTATTATCCCGCCACTGTTTCTAACCCACCCTGTATCTTTATTTTAGTGCCAACTCCCTCATCCAGCGTTGGCTCGTCATGATTCTAATGGACAACTCCTGCCGACATTGGACTCGACCATCAGCGTCCACTCTGTCCAGGCTTCACTCCACACTCGCCATGTTCGAGATTGTTTCATGGACATTGTGACATTGGTTTCTATTTTTTATGTTATTTTATTTGTTACTTCTCCTCTTTAGTTTCGCATCAAGAAAAGAGGACTTGTTGCTCGCAGTTAAGATATTAATACTAGGGTTCGACATCCTATTGGTTGTTCATCTGTGATGTCATTGTTGTAGTTTTGTTTATACTGGGAACTGTAGTTTTTTGCTTGGCTGCTATTAGAAATTAAAGCAAGAAAAGACTGCATAATACTTGCCTCCGTGTCTTTAATAAAATCTAGCCTTTCATACACCAAGGCTAGGAAAATCTCAATTAGGGCCTCACGGGCAACCTATTAAGAGCCATTAGAAGCTTAGGGCTAGATGTACCAAAATGCAATTTAGCATTTCTTAAATAGCAACTTCATAAAAATTGCTATTTAAGAAATGCTAAATATTATTTACAAAGATACCGATTTCCTAATTGTAGGAATCACTATTAGGAAATCGGTATTAGGAAATCCCATTGCATTTTAGTCAGTTAGCCAGTTTTGTATTTTCTAAATAGTGATTTCTTATTAAGAAACCGCTATTTAGGAAATGCAAAACCAGGAATGAAAATGGGAAAAAGGACCCCCTTGGTACACCCCAAAAATAGGGGAGCACCTGCAGGTTACACATATGCCTAAGGGACATGAGTGTGCTCTATTGCAATTGGAAAAAGGTCTCTTGAGGTGCTTTTTTTTACATTGCACCTGATTACCACTGACTTCAAGTCAGTGGTAATTGCATCTCCAAAATGCCCAAATCACATTTTGGAAATGCATGGACCATCAGAATAGGAAATTCAAATAGGAAATCCCTATTTGCATTCCCTATCCTGAGATTCGCAAGTTACGAATTCTAGAAGGTGGAAATAGCAATTTGCGATTCCTTGGTGGCCTTTGTGCATAAGAAAAGGCAGTTTTGCATTTCTTAACAGCCGAAATACCGATTCGGACCGTTAAGAAATGCAAAAGGGTTTTTTACATATGGCCCTTATACACTAGAACTTGGATAAAGGTAAAAAGTACCACCAGTAGAGTCACAACAAATTTGGGCCACGATGGGAGAAAAACAAGGATGCATTCTTGCAGGATTGTCATTCAATCTTTATCTGGCAGATATAAATAAAGCTTTGGTGTCTGCGCTTGCCTTTCCTCCTAAATTCGCTGATACCCACATTCATTGCCTCCAATATACTGATGACACCTTATTATTTGACCATACAGAGGTAGGGCTGCAGCAATCTTTGGCGGCCCTCTCTTTGTATTGTGCAGAATATAAATTAGAAGCCGAGTATACCAAAACTAGAATTATGACATGCAGAGTGAAGTATCGATGTACTGTTAAATTTAATTTTACAATGAACTATGTAGTTCTGAAACAAGTGACTAGCCTTAAATATCAGGCATTTATTTCAACCAGCGTAGCTCGAATGTACACATTTTTAAGCCTAGAGGAATCTGCCCTGGCAATTGCATTGAGCTTTAAAAAACTGACATCTAAGAATGGTTGTCCTGACCTAACTGGCATTTGTAAAGTAATTGAAGCTAAAAGTATGCCAATGCTCATGTACGGTTCGTTGATCCTTAAAGATCATATTTCTTTTTGGCTGGACAAAGTTCAAATAAGGCGTTATAGACGTCTATTCAATCTCCCTGATTCTGCACCATCCTCATAGATGTGATTGGAATTTGGCCCCTATCAACAATCTAATATGCCGAAAGTTCAGTTCTTGGGATATTATGCAAAGCTTAAGGATGCCCCTTCAGGGACTCCTAAAGAATTGATAGGTCAAGGTATCCAAGACAAAATATTCTTGTTGGAAGCCTATTTGATGGAAGCCATTGAAGTTCTTGAGGACTACAAGATCTTTAAGCAAAATCTGACCCCAATGCTCACTACAAAATAAACTAAACCGGCCAAGATTCAATCTGGAATTGAGGATAAACAAGATCTTTTGCGAAAAAGCCCATGCCCATTTATATGAGACTTTATATCAAGACTGGTTGAAAGCACCATATCTAGCGAGTGCCATTAAATTGGGATCTGAAAAAGATCTTTTGAGGTTGAGATGTGGATTAATTCCCCTAAGAGGCTACAAGTTTGTCTACTTATCTTGGTCAGTGGAACATAACTGTTGTTTATGTAATTACAAGAAATTTAGTTTGACTCATGTGAAACACGTGTGTTCAGCCTCAAAGAGTTTAAGATGCTGTTGGTTGAAACAGGGTCTGCTCTAGAGCAATGCGCTCAGAGCCACCACACTAGGTGCTGGCTTCGAGTGGGGACGCCATGTTTGCAGGTATATTGGGGTTTTAAAAGCACGTGCTGCAGCGTTTCTTGCCTCGGGCCATTTGAGGCAACAATAAATATGTCAGGATAATCCTGGTGTTTAATGTTCTGCCGGGTGAGAGAGATTAGAATTTTCTCTCGTGGACACTTTAAGATAGCGAGGAGGGTTAAAATGCCTGCTGCAAAGAGCATGTACCATGCACATCCACAAAGTGCAAATTATGCACATAGATCAGTGGGTTTCTACTTTTGTCAGAGAGGTCCTTTTGTTACTTGCAGATTATACGTCAAAATCCTAATAAGGAACGGTAAGCTAATGTCATCAAAGAACAACATGCATTCTGCAAGGTATGGAATAGAGCGTTATGTTTTTTCCCCAGTCTTTCACTATCCTACTTTGCAGAAATGGGTTCATTTGGGTAGAAATCAATTCTTATTGTTAAAGAGAACCGCCAACCATGGTGTTACACTTTAAATTCCGAGTTTGTGCTTCTCCAGACCAAGCACATTTAAACTATACAAGCTACCAGTATGGATGACATGTGGTTCCTACACCCTGTAGCACTCTTCTGTAACATTTCTTTTACACTCAATAAACACCTAGGATTGATTGTCTCCGTGTAACGTGTGTGCAATTTAAAGTGCTCTGACACCCTACACTGGTATGTGTGGAGCTATTAAACTAATTAAGTGCATCTGAGAGAGAGTTGTTATGGAGACTTGAGGGGCACTGTTAAATTGTGGTAGTGAGGGAACCCATGGTGGAGGTGGTCTTTGGGGGGCACCAACAAACATTGTCGCACAGGGTGCCACCAGTGCTAAGGCCGGCCCTGGGTTGAAACCGCTGTTCCGCAAACTTGATATAACATAATGCAACATGGCCATTGCCACGTTTTTGAGTGGAGTGGATGTGCATTTAACATTTAGATGCGTGACATTTTTCAGAGAAGCACTGACGTTACTGAATCCATCTTTGGAAAGCCGCTGAAATCGGGAACTTTGTGATTCCATTCTTCTGAATGTTCCCCACCTCTGGCAAGCAGATAGGGAGAAATGAGCCTGTGTGCAGTGGTAAATCACTGCAGACCTAGACTGGCTGCTCCTCACCGCTATATTTTGTCTTTTGTCCTTTACCTAAAAAATCTGCGTGCTAGAGGTAAATTAAAATGGAGTCCAGCATGTTGCCGCACTAGAATGTGACCTTTTTTTAACTGTAAATCTGTATCTCAATTACCAGTTTTGTAGCAGAAATGTTCTCGAGATTACACTCCACTTGGCACTTTTCAATTTAATATGCTTTGGACTGTTTTTGATTATTTGCTCATTATCTTAAAAGAACTGGACTATTAGAGTGCAGCTAAAATACATTTCTGCCATTGTGTTGTACTTTCAGTTTATCTTGTACGAATTTTAAATTTGTTATAGGGTTCACCGTAAGTATGCCGTTTAGTAATTACTGCATTTTGCATTTTCTCTATTTTATGCTGCTGGGGTTTGTTACTCTAAAACGATCTAGGTGATCAGAGCTCAGTTATAAGGATTGCTGGTGATATCTCCATTCGGATTTCGATTGATTGATCTTTAAATTGCATTCTTATCATTGATTGTGTTACAAATATCTTCGTCTCTTTGGATTGCACTATGCTCCTTTTGACTCTGATATGGTTAGGTCTGTCTTAGATCATTGGTACTTCACTGTAAAAAAAATAGACCACAATATCACACCCAAAAGGGACATCTAGCTGCACCTGCACTTTATTTTAATTGAGCCCTTATATGTGTATCTCGGTGTTTTAGCTGCTTTTTAATAGACTCTGGGGCATATTTATACTCTGTTTGCACTGAATTAGCGTCATTTTTTAAACTCTAATTCGGTGCAAAACTAACTCCATATTTATACTTTGGCGCTAGGCCCATCTAGCACCAAATTTATGGAGTTAAAGTCATTTTCTGGACGTGGAAACCTACCTTGCATTATTGAGATGCAAGGTAGGCGTTCCCATGCAAAAAATGACTCTATGGCCTTAACACCATATTTATGCAAATATGGTGCACGGGAGGGAGGAGGGGTTAAAAAATGGTGCAAACTTGCTTTGCCCCATTTTTTAACACCTGGGTCAGGGCAGGCGTTAGGGGACCTGTGGGCCTATTTCCATGGTGGAACACCATGGAATAAGCCCACTGGTGCCCTCCCCAGGTCCCAGGGACACCCCCACCCACACCAGCAGGTCTGCAGAGGATGGGGGACCCCATTCCAGGTAAGTATAGATAAGTACAGGTAGGTATTTAATTTTATTTTTTAAAGTGCCATAAGGGGCCCTGAAATGGGCTCCTATAAATGGCACAGGCTGCAATGGCCATTCCCAGGGGACCCTTGTCGCCTGTGCTGGCCATTGAGGTGGTGGGCATGACTCCTGCCTTTTCTAAGGCAGGAGTCATGTGGCATGGCAGGTTTAGTGCCATAAAATGATACTAATCTGGTTAGAGTCATTTTTTTTAAACTCTAACCTAAGTATTTTTTTGGTACAAAACAACCTTCTTCCATACCACCAGCCCCATCCGACTAACATAATTTTTTGTTTTTTTATGCTAGCCTACCCTTTGCAACTTCTTGCACTATTCCAAAAATATGGTGGCCGGCTGGTGCACAGAAATGGTGCAAGCCAGTGCTAAATATTTTGGTGCAAAACTGTGTAAGTGAAGTTTTGCACCAAAAAGAATAAATCAGGGCCTCTGTGCTTGTCTTTGGGCCTTTGCAGTCCTGGGTCAGGAGTGTGTTTGAATTATTTTATTGTACTTTATTTATTGGATTATGGCCTCAATTGGGTGCACTGTATTTTATTAGGATAGATCAGTTGATCATGGCTTTTAGAGGACAGATGCATGTATCAGCCGATTAGGTTATATAGGCCCTCATTCTGACCCTGGCGGATTGAATCCGCCAGGGCCGAGGGCAGCGAATGCACCGCCAACAGGCTGGCGGTGCATTCATGGGCATTCTGACCGCGGCGGTAACGCTGCGGTCAGAAACGGGAAACCAGCGGTCTCCCGCCGGTTTCCCGCTGCCCATGGGAATCCTCCATGGCGGCGCAGCAAGCTGCGCCGCCATGGGGATTCCGACCCCCTTCCCGCCAGCCAGGTTCTGGCGGTTTACACCGCCAGAACCTGGCTGGCGGGAACGGGTGTCGTGGGGCCCCTGGGGGCCCCTGCAGTGCCCATGCCAATGGCATGGGCATTGCAGGGGCCACCTAACAGGGCCCCACATTGCTTTTCAGTGTCTGCTTAGCAGACACTGAAAAGCGCGACGGGTGCCACAGCACCCGTCGCACACCTTCCACTCCGCCGGCTCCATTCGGAGCCGGCATCCTCGTGGAAGGCGCTTTCCCGCTGGGCCGGCGGGCGATCTTTTGCAGATCGCCCGCCGGCCCAGCGGGAAAGTTGAAATGCCCCCCCGCGGTCTTCTGACCGCGGGGCGGTGTTTGGGCGGTTTCCGCCCGGCGGGCGGCGTCCGCCGCCCGTCCGGGTCGGAATGAGGCCCATAATGTCTTATTAATTATGTTGTTGTATATTGTGATGGCTTTAAATAACTGTACACAATAAAGATTTACCTTATCTTATTGGTCAGTCCACAATTCTACTTTTACTACATGTAGTATTGATCTTTTATTGTGATAAACAACACTACAAGTGTAAGAATGTGAAGGAGAAACCTGTGGAACTCATATATGGAGATCATATTCTTCTCTTTGCCGGGATATTTTTATCATGAGTTGTCATGGCAATAATTACCTTCTCCTGAACCACTACTTCTTATGATTTCTGCTAAGTGAAATCGGCTACAACTCATTGAGGGTTAATGGGTCACTCAATTGACATGCCCACATGCTTTTACGCCACTTCCTGCTGCACTATGGATATCACTGAAGCAAGCTTACTCACATTAATGTTTTTTCACTCTATCAGTATTGTTTATAATAAAGTATGAGAACGCCTTCACTTCACAATGACCATTTGGCACCTTACTGTAGTTCAGTACATCCTTAGTCTAAATATCGGCATGCATACACTTTTATATAGGATAAAACACTTGAATCTGTAAAAACATGTATTTACAGAGTGGTGTGTTTTGTCTTATCTTTCTCTTCCCAGTCTCCACAATTATATTTCAATATATTTGAGCATTCTTTTCATTCTTTGCATACCTTTTCCAAGATTTTTCTAGATATTCAGTCAATTGAATAAGTCATCTCTGTTTTTAGGTCGAGCTTGGAAGCATGCAGCTCTGTCTGAAAGATGTGCTGTATTCAGTATGGGCTTTTAACCACGGCCACTCTTGCCATTTGTTCTTTATTGTGCTTGTCTTAAATGCTTCACTGTTATTGGTGCATTGTGCTAAATGTCCCTCCTTTGCATGCTAAGATCCCTCCCAGGGAGCTTTCACTAAGTGAACTTTTTTGTTGGCCATCACACTAAGGCAGTCATTCTGACCCTGGCGGTTGAGAATTGCCAGGGCAGAGGGCCGCGGAAGCACCGCCAACAGGCTGGCGGTGCTTCATGGGCAATTCTGACCGCAGCGGTAAAGCTGCGGTCAGAAAAGGGCAACCGGCGGTTTCCCGCCGGTTTACCCCTGCCCCAAAGAATCCTCCATGGCGCCGCTGCTCGCACTTCCCCCTTCCAGCCATCCTGGTCCTGGGGAGTGCAAAGCCAGGAACAGGATGGCGGGAACGGGTGTCGTGGGGCCCCTGGGGGCCCCTGCACTGCCCATGCCACTGGCATGGGCAGTGCAGGGGCCCCCTAACAGGGCCCCATAATGATTTTCAGTGTCTGCCGTGCAGACACTGAAAATCGCGACGGGTGCCACTGCACCTGTCGCACCCCAGCAACTCCGCCGGCTCCATTCGGAGCCGGCTTCATCGTTGCTGGGTCTTTCCCGCTGGGCCGGCGGGCGGCCTTTTGGCGGTCGCCAGCCTGCCCAGCGGGAAAGCCAGAATGGCCACCGCGGTCTTTTGACCGCGGTGCGGTCATTCGGCGGTAACCGCATGGCAGGCGGCGACCGCCGCCCGCCGCGGTTGGAATGACCGCCTAAGTCTTGCTTCCTCCTGTTCCAGCATGTGATGGCCCCTCCTCCCGTATGGTTTCCTCCTTTAATCCTAGCCACAATCCTTTCTCCTTACGGCTCAGTTCCATGCTTCATGTTCATGTTTTAATAACAGTTAAGACTTGTTAATTTTTTAAAAATATTTTATTAGCGAGTGTGTCCCCTCTTTTGCCTTGGATAGTGTGGGGCGCTATATGGTAAACAGATAGAGTCACATAGAATCATGTGATTCGGTTCCCACAAATCCCTTTGCTTCTCGCCACCCTTTCATGCTAACATCACCCACGCTGCTCTGACGTAACACAGTTACTTGCCAGGCTGCATAATCTTCTGGATGCAGGTGTTTGATGGTCCGTGCAGTGTTCGCGTTGACAGATTTGATATGTTAAACAACCACAGGCCTTCGATCTTGTCCGCAGTGGCACCTGTCTATACCCGCCAGTCTTGCTTATCTCGCAGTTTGTCCGTCAAACATCACTGGGCTTACAGCATCTGCCTCATGGTTTATGCAGAGCTTGCTCTGCTTATCTGTTATGAGCTCAGGGGCTGCGCTGTAATGTTTATGGCAAATTATTTTATCCATTGTTATGTTCTGTGTGTGTATGAATTCTGGTCCCGCTAACTTAAGCATTGGACAGAGCGGGAATATTTGGCCTTGCTGACACCCTTCTGACTTAGCGTGTGGTATTTGCCACAAGATATTGTTCCCACTATCCGCCCTTAACACAAAACCCCATCCTATGCCCTTTTGATGTTGACCAGAGAGCACTTCACATCGAAAAGGACAAAGGCCACAAAGATGGCAATTTGAATACAGTGAGCTCCAAGGCCTCTTTAAGTGTTAATTAACAAATCACTCTGAACTCAGGCCAGGCTGGGGAGGTGTTCAACCTGTGACGATGCCCAGGCTGTGCCAGCTAAAGAAATTCAGAAATCCAGCAGTGCCCACTGTGACTTGCATACGCACACCAGGGAATCGAGAGCAGACTCTGACTATGCAGGGGTTCTTGTGCCTGCAACAGAAACTGTGCTAATCTTTACAGCTTCATAGACATTGGAGGTCATTACGAGTTTGGCAGACTCAGGACTGCCATGTCGGCGGTGGCTATTGTACCGTCAACAGGCTGGTGGAGATGACCGCCAAATTATGACTATGGTGGTATTCACAACAGAATACAGCAAAACCACCGCCAGCACCACCACTGCTGTCAGACCACCATGGTCGACGGTAGCCACCTGCAGGCCAACGGAGACAATGTTCCCGTTGGACATATTATGAGACTGCACACCACCAGGATTTCCAACAGTATAAATTGAGACACCCACCTTCAGGAAGCCATACACATCTGGAGCTGCTATGGAACCAGAACCAAACATCTTCCCGCTGCTCCTGCTCACCCAACGACTCCAGCACCAGTGGCGACAACAACAGCAAACATGAGTACGCACACTTACCTGTCAGTATTGCAAAATGTCACTGGACCTACGTACATACAACACACCAATCCGGAAAGGGTGGTGAAGACGACAAACACACGTAACCTCATACTGACACACACACTCACACACAGCCACATACACACCTGCACATACATAGTACACACACTGCGTCTGCACACACACAGATGCCAAAAACACACACCAACCCCTAGATACACAGCACTGGCACAGTCACACAACAACACCAAATGATACACCTACTCCACAACCACAACACCACCAAAGCACAGTTAAGCACCCACAATACACAACACAGCTTGACTAATCATGTATACAGCACAACGTAACAAAACAAGAGAACTAACACAGACAATCACACATTCAAACAATGAGGCATACATCATACCCCACAAAAAACACTCCACACGGATGCACATAGTGCAACCACACAAAGGCAGGAGGGTGGGCATCTCCTTCACCCCAGGCACCTCAGGTCCTGCCCCAGTCAGCCCTGCTGCCCTCTTGAGATCCCTCTCTGTTGGGCAGTCAACCATACTGAATGCCATCCAGGGTGTAGCAGGGCATTGCAACAAACAAATGCATACCTGGAGGGCATTCACTCTGCCGTGGTGGCCCAACAGAGAGCATTCCAGGCTCTGGCCTCTGCACTGATGGCAGCCATTGTCCCTGTCTCCAGCCTCCCCCCTCCAACTTCCTCTACCCAGTCCCAATCCCCACAACTCCAACCTATCCCAAGCACACCTTCAGACCAGCAATCACCCAATTCAACACACAGAAGTGGCTCAGGCAAACACAAGCACCACGCTACATCTCACAGGCACTTACACAAGCACCATCCCTATGTAGACACACCAACATCCACTGCCTTCACTGTGTTCCCCTCCTCCTCCTCGTCCACCCCCTCCCAGTAGCATCTCCACTCACACCTGCATGCACTACATCCTCATCCACTACCTCCATCACCAGCACGCCTATCACTACACGCCCCTCACTGGCAGTCACCACCCTCACATCCATACACATGTCCCCTGTGTCCTCTTCCACTGTGTCTGTGACCCCTCCTCCCAAAGTACTCAAATGCAAGCACACACATACCCAACAGTTATCCACCTCACAACAGCATTCAGCCCATGCACCTGCACCCAAACACAGCAGACTGACACCCCCCACAACCACTCCCTCTTCCTCCACTCCCAAACCTTCACCCTCTTCCAGCCCCAGTGTCCCTAAGAAGCTTTTCCTCGCCAACATTGACTTATTCCCTACCCCTCCCCTCGTCCTTCACCTCAGGCCAGGGCGGCCAGAACCCAGCCCAGCACCTAAGACACCCATTCCACGGCCACTGTGGTTTCTGCAGCTGTGAGAGGCTCCAAGGAGGCACCCGTCAGCCCAGCAAGGGGAAGGAGGCACAACCAGCCAGCAAGAGCAAATCAAAGACTCAAGCTGGCAGAAGCAAGGAGGCACCACCATCTGGCAAGGGCACGAAGGGGCACAGAACACCAGCCATGGGACTTCAGCCATCCAAGGCTGCAGGTGAAAGCCTGGAGGCTACCACCACAACTGCCAGCACCGCCACCTGAACCGCGCCCCGCACTGCCACCTGCTCTGCGGCCAGCACTGCCACCCGCATGGTGGCCAGCACTGCCACCTGCCCCGCCGCCAGCAGCACCACTGCCAGCAGAAGCAGACCCAGTGGGCAGCCGTCCGAGGCTGCAGGTGAAGGCCTGGAGGCTACCACCACCACTGCCTGCACCGCCACCTGCAGCACAACTGGCATACACTGAGCAGCCGTCACCACCGAAGAGCAGTGTGTAGTGGTGACTACATGGGCTGAAGTGCATCCTGGCCCCTGCAATACCTGTCGTTGTGACACCCAGCTAAGGGACTGTGACCTTGCACTCCAAAAGATCTGCATCACAGGGCGCAATGCAGAACCTGTGGAAGAAACAATCCACTCAGCCCCTCCTTGCCAGACTGTGGCTTTGCACTCCCCAGGACCAAGCAGTGGGCAAACCACCCACTTGAGAGACTGTGGCTTTGCACTCCCCAGGACCGAGCAGTGGGCAAACCACCCACTTGAGAGACTGTGGCTTTGCACTCCCCAGGACCAAGCAGTGGGCATGTAGCACCCTCCAGTAGCAGTGGCGTTGTACCATCTTCCGGCTGAGGTGCTTGCCCATTCCCTTTCCTCGTCCCCCTGAGGTGCCTGTGTGTTTTTGACCTGATGCCCCTGCAGTGTTCTCTCTGTATTAAGGCAGGAGTCAAGTGTGGCCTTGGCCTATGTGTTTTGGCCAAGTGGGCCACGGACATTTTTGAGTGGGCACTGTCCCTCCTTTTGTATATATTGTATATATTGTACATACTGTTTTTTCTTTATGAACGTATTTCTTAAAATTACTAATATTACACTCATTTTACTCCATTCCTTTTGTCCTTGCGTTATTCCAGAGGGTTAGGAGTGTATATGTAATGTTGTTGCATGTGTTTGTGTGTATAGTGTTGGGGGTGAGGGTGGGGGTAGGGCTTGTTGTGTGTTGCGTGTGTGTGTCACTCTCTTTTTCCTCCTCCCGTGTGCTAGGTGTAGTACTCACCGTGGTTGTCCTCACCGGCATTCATGTTCCTGGCGTATGAGAAGGTACACCAGCATGGGAAACACCTGCAGCTCGGGCTCCATGGCGTCGTATTTCTTCCTTGAGTGTCGAGAGGTAAGTCATTTCCCTTCTGTGTCCCGCCACGCTTTTGATGGTGTTGGTACCGCCCCCGGAAAATCTGGCTGGTGGGCAGGTTGTAATGCAGTGGGCGGAACATTGTCTTCCACCTTGCTGTTGGCAGTTACCGCCACGGTGTTTGTTGCTACCGCTGTGGCGGTCAGAGTGTTAAAGTGGCTGTATCTGTTGGCAGTTTCCGTCGTGGTCATGATTCAATTTTTGTTTCTGCTGGCCTATTGGCGGTATTACCGCCACTTTATCACCGACCGCCAGGGTTGTAATGAGGGCCTAAGTATTTTTGGTCCTGAGACTTCAGGGAACAGGAGACAAGCTCTATATAAGCCCTTGGAGAGCACTTTTCACCACAGCCAGAGAAAATCAAGGCAGCAGGGTAATAGCAAGGCAGCAGTCCTCCACAGAAAGCAGTCAGGTGAGTCCTTTGGGCAGCCAGGCAGTTCTTCTTGGCGGGATGCAGGTTCTTCTTCAGGTTCTCTTCTCCAGGAAGTGTCTTGTCAGGTAGAGTGTCTACCACAGAAGTGTCGAAGTTGGTAGGGTCAGAGTCCCTGCTTATATACCCAAATGTGCCTTTGGAGTGGGGGAGCCTTCAAAGAGTGGTTTAGAAGTGAACAAGGTTCCCTTTCAGTTCAATCCTGTCTGCCAGAGCCCCAGAAGGGGGTGTGGCAGTACTTTGTGTGAGGGCAGGCTACTGTCCTTTGACATGCAAGTGTCAGGTCCTCCACCCTCCCAGCCCAGGAAGACCCATTCCTCAAATTGCAGATGTATGCAAGTGAGGCTGAGTATCCTGTGTTTGGGGTGAATGCATAAGTGAGCTGTCAACTGAACCCAGCCAGACGTGGATTGTAAGGCACAGAAGGAGTTAAGTGCAGGGAAATGCTCACTTTCTAAAAGTGGCATTTCTAAAATAGTAATATTAAATCCAACTTCACCAGTCAGCAGGATTTTGTATCACCATTCTGACCATACTAAATATGACCTTCCTACTCCTTCCAGATCAGCAGCTACCACTCAAACAGTATATGAAGGTAGCTCCAATGTTAGCTAATGAAGGGAGCAGGTCTCACAGCAGTGTAAAAATGAATTTAGGTGTTTTACACTACCAGGACATGTAAACTGCACAGGTACATGTCCTGCCATTTGCCCAAACTGCACCCTGCACCCTAGGGGTGACTTATATGTAGAAAAGGCTTGGCAAGTACTTTTAAATGCCAAGTCAAATTGACAGTGAAACTGCACACACAGGCCTTGCAATGGCAGGTCTGAGACATGGTTAAGAGGCTACTTAGGTGGGTGACACAATCAGTGCTGCAGGCCCACTAGTAGCATTTAATCTACAGGCCCTGGGCACATATAGTGCACTTTACTAGGGACTTACAACTAAATTAATTAGTCCCATTGGGTATGATCCAATGTTATAATGTTTAAAGGGAGAGAGCATATGCACTTTAGCACTGGTTAGCAATGGTGTGCAGAGTCTTAAGACCAGCAAAAACAGTATCTAAAATGTGGAGGGAGGCAGGCAAACATTAGGGGTGACCACCCTAAGGCTGTCAGGTTTAACAGTGATGATTTTGGCCCATCCTGTCTTGGGAACTTTGGTATGCTCCCAAGACTTTGAAGATGGTTTTCTGGTCAGTTGTGTCCCTTTGAGGCCCCATCCTCTGGTCCACAGCATCCCTCCCAGGCACCCTACCTCACCCCCACGTGCCTGTGCCCCTGGCACAGAATGCCCACTCCCAGTAGTTGCAGGTCCAACCATTGTAAGGGGTATCAAGGTTAGACTCAGGTCTCTGTACTATGGGGCATAGATTGAACAGTCCTTGGGACACAGGTTTGGGGGTAAATGGTTGCCTGTGATGTTGATGCAACAGGGCTGAGATGGGCTGAGGTGGCCATGGTGATGCTGAGAGTCATGGACTGACCAGATGTCCCAGATAGGCTAGGTTGTTCGTCAGTGTCCAGACATCCAGAGGTGTTGTTGTCATTGGGGCCTTCATCCTCAAGGGTACTGACAGTCTCAGGTATCCTCTTCATGGTTGCAATGGCAAGGTTACCTGTGGAGGGAGTGAGACACAAAGTTTTAGTTAAAATGTGTGTTTGGTTGCTTATTTGCGAGATGGGGACATTGGCTTTACAGGATTCTCTGCAAATACATTGACAGATGCAGCACAGCATACCTTAGTTGTGCATACAACTCTGTGACTTGTTTACCTTATTTCATGTTGTGTGCTGTCATACTAATTAGGTACAGGGTTTTGTGCAGTTGCAATCTGAATGTGTCTGATATATGACATGACTGTTCAGCTTTGTTACCTAGTGAATAGTCAGGCGTGCTAGTTGTCTCACATTTGAGCTGCACAATGCACTAAGGTCTCCTAGTGGGTAAACAATATGTGAGTAGTCAGGGGAAATGGTCCTGCAACTAGCTTTTGTGCATGTGCAATCTTCCTTTCCTTCCATCTTCCTTTCCAAACCAGGTCTGTCTATTTCAGGTATGGGATCTTTGATCTGTGGCCCTTGGGAATGGTAACTGGGCTAGAGCTGTGTTTTGGTTTGGTTGCTTTTCTGTGTCTGCAATAGCATCACAGTCATTGCCATGTACTGGTCCTGAGCAGAACAGTCTAATTAGTGAAGATAGTACATTAGTAATACATACATGAAATGTGATGTGATGTGCACAATCCAGGTTTTCACAATGATGGGTTGGTGCATTCTGTGAGTCAAGGTGACCTGATCAGCCTGTAGTTAATGTACTATTGCCAAGGGCTAAGAGGGCAGCTGGGCTGAGTGGAGAGGTGGCATGCAAGAGAGGGGCATTAGGTGATTAGGTGAGAGATGTAGTGGCACAATTAGTTAATGTGGAAGCATGCAGGAATAGTCAATCATGTGATATAAATGTTCTGGGTACTTACCAGACTCCAGCCCCCCAGGTATTCCAGTCAGGCCCTCAGGATGCAGTATGTCCATGACCTTCTCCTGCCATGACTGCAGGGGAGGCAGTGGGGGCCCACCATCAGACTTCTGCACAGCTATCTGGTGCCTGGATGCCATGGAACGGACCTTCCCCCGCAGGTCTTTCCACTTTTTCCTGACGTTGTCCCTTGTGTGTGAATGACTGCCTACAGAATTGACCCTGTCGACTATCCTTTGCCACAACTCCATTTTCCTAGCAATCAGTGTTTTTTGGAACTGTGCTCCAAACAGTTGTGGCTCTACCATGACAATTTCATCCACCATGACCCTCAACTCGTTATCTGTGAAACATGGGTGTTTTTTGTGGAGACATGGTAGTGATTTTGTAGATGGTGTGCGGGGGTGTTGAGAGTGTAAGGGTGCAGTGTTGGGTGAATGGTGAGGAGTGGGAGCTACGTTGTGAGTGGGAAATTGTGTATGATAGTGATGTGTGCATTGTGATAGTTGTGCTGATGCAGGATGTGTGCTGAGTGAAATGTATATGTGTACCTATAGTGTAAGAGTGCTATTTCTGTATTTTGGCCTTCTCTGAGTATCTGAATGGCATTTCGGTTGCAAAGGATTGTGGGTTGTGTAGGGGTGTGTGATATAGTGCAGTGAGTAGATGTGCTGGGTATGTGGATGTGAGTCAGGTATGGGTATTCAACATATCCAATGTGGTTTTGTGTTCTGACTGATATGAGTTGAGACCACCGCAGTTTGCACTGCCAATGGTTCTCAGCCATAGAAGAACCGCTGTGGTGATTTGTGGCTCATGATCTGGTGGGTGGATTATTGTTGGGCTTGCGGTGCTGGTGGTGGGACCGCCTCTTTTCTGTCCTCCAGTGTCCTGGCAGTTTCAGATTTTTGGCTGTTCTTCACAGTGTGGTTCGTATAATGGCGGTCGGATTATCACCAACATGGTGGTCTTTTGGAAGCCACCGCTGCAGCAATCTTCCCAAAAGACTGCCAAAGATGTAATGAGGCACATTGTCTTCACAAGTTCAAAAAGGACCAGATTTACAAATGTGAGCCACTTTTCTCAGCTACCCGTTTTGTTGATGGGGTCACTTTTATTTTGTTAACCAGGAATATTTTCAATTCCAGTACGACTCTGCCACTGACCATGGATATGAAAGAGGGACAAGTTTAAAGTCAGCCATGGTGTATTACTAGGTAACTGATGCTATAATGCCAACTTTCAGCTAAATTATAGTTTTCTACCAGTAGGAAAAACCTGACAATCCACAGAATAAAAATATGTAATATTAGGCAGAAGACCCATTTTATGTGTGTGGGTGAGGGGTGGAGGGAAGGTGTGGTATTTTGGATTATTTTAACAAAAAAATGTGTAACGACTCAGTCAGATTTATTTGCTCCATTTTTTGTACTCTAGGCATGGATGGCAGCAGGGAACATTATAGAAGTGTTTGTTGTATTGCACCCATAACCCACTCTATCATTGATTTTTGGGGGGCGGGACACACAGAACCACCTCAGAATTCTAATATACTTTGGGGAATACATGAAAGGCCTGTACACTAAGAAAGGAAGAGGCCATCTGCAGTCTGTTAGAGAATAAACAATGTTGCCTTTAATGTCTGATTGTGCAGAAGTTAATTGCTCCGTGCATTTCCTGTGTCTCGCTTTCTCCCCCAAGCACTCTTGAAGCTGGCCCCTTTAATGTGCAAACCCAGAGAGAGAGAAGCAAGACTTTGAACTGAAGCACACTGCTTTCCAGTACACAGTATATAAACAGAGCCAACCCCACAAACAGAATACTGCCATACAGTGGGGCAAAACACTAAAAGAGTCTGCAGAGAAAAGAAGCATATGTGATGCAATAGGTCTTGCATTAGCGAAGGTTAAAGGTGTTGATGTTGTAAATGACAACCTCGCATTTGGGACCTTCTAAATATTTATCCAAGCAGCACATTAAACCTTTATCAGAAATAAACTGTTTCTGCATTCCAAACATACACTTTGCATTAGACTGTAATGGTCTGAACAGCCCCTACAGACCACCACAGTAAAAATAGCATTTGGAAGAAACACAGTCATGTAACCATATATTCAGTCCCTAGAAGGCATTATCACATGAAAAAAGAATGACAAAGAACATTACAGTGTACGCATATAATCATCCCCTTGAGGGCATAGCAGGCCTTTTAAATATTTAACTGTGGAGTCAGCAGCACAAGAGTGCAGTGCTACTAGATGTCCCTGTAGAGGCATAGCAGAAGGTGCACTACCACTAGTCGTGTCTAGATGCCCCTGTAGAGTCAACAGCAGAAGGTGCAATACAACTGGAGGAGGATAGATGTCCCTGTAGAGTCAACCGCAGAAGGTACAGTACCACTGGTTGTGGCTAAATGTCCCTGTGGAGCCAAAAGCACAGAGTACAGTGCCACAGAACACTGCCAGAACTTCTTCAGGTGTTAGAAGCTCAGAATGTCCCCCAAAAATACCAGGTCCTCAGTGAAATTGATGAAATATTTAGCCATGTAGTACATAAAACCTTTATCAGATAAACCTTGTTTTTGCATCCATTAAACCTTTATCAGAAATTAACTGTGTTTGTGCATTAAGAGAAGGTGCAATACTACTGGTCATGGCTAAATGTCCCTGTGGAACCTAGAGTTAGTACTGTCTGGGGGTAATCATCATGCTTCAGCCCTTGGAGAGCATAGTGCATTACACATTTACAGGCTGAGCAAGGCTGTCTGAATATTATTATAAACAAGGCCCTTGTAACACAAACCTCTCTCAGCTGTAAAAACAAAAGGTCCCACTATAAGAGAGATTAAATATGCAGTGAATGTTGGAAGAGGTTATGATTTTGGGGCCCTTTCTAACCTAGTGTGACTCACATGATGGTCTGGACAGAAGCAGCACATTGTTCTGAATGTGTTGACGGTGGTCCCATTGCTCTAGGATCACCACAGCCTTAGATTTATGGCCAAAAATGTGTTGTAGAAGGAATGTCTGCAAAGCATTATGCGGTGAGTTTCCCTAAATGCAGTGAATATTGTAGTATTGTAGTATTGGCTCTCCACTGTGCGGGGAGAGCCCCTTTTGAGGATTCATTCCTGGGTTGATTTTATGCTATAAAAATCCACCAAAAATTACAAAACACACACACATCACATCTACTTGTAATTACTGATTATGTAGATTATGAACCAAGTGAAGGACAAACGCAGAAAACGAACTGTACACGAGAACACGATTGCTTACTGACAAACAAACACTAGAGGCAGGAAACAAAGAAAAATAGTCTGTCCAAGCAGCAGAAAAATATTCCAGCATAATTAAGCTGTACTTGGCTGGTGCTCCTCAGTCAAGTACAGGAAGTGACGTATCGGCTGCCAAACTAGTTAGGAGGCAGCAAAACAAGAGCAACACTGCCTTCAACCTATTGTAAGTGGCAGGAAGCGGCAGGTGGGAGCAAAGACGTATACTCCATCCAGCAGACCTTACAGACAGCGCATGCACGCTGTCTAGGCTCAACCTAAAAACACACCGACACAGAAACAGGAGCAGTATCCAATTAAAGAATAAAATAGTTGTAAACAGCATGCATATAAAAAAAACTCATACACAAGCATACACAGAATCATTAACACTAACAGAAGGGAACATACACAGAAAACACAAACAAAGTCAAAGCAGGGTGAAAGGCAAATGCACACAAAGTGAACATACATGTTCATACACTCAAATAGGTTAAGAGTAGAATCACACATAGAGAAACAGACCACCACACAAATATATCAACAGTGTACAGACAAACATACAACATCCACAAAGTCTGTTCTTTCATTGGAAAAGAGTATCTATCATATACCTTCCCAAGCACTGAAATAAACACGCATGTCACACATGACACACAGACAAGCCTGATCAGTTGTCGGAGCACTGTACGTGAGCACCCTCAAAAACACAATGGAAAATCATCCACAGCAGTGTATGGCAGAATGGATATAAGAATGTGCACAACACACAGCTCCCCTCACACAACATTTTGCTGCCATTTATAAATGTATTTCAAATGGATACTTCATCCAACAGTATATTCATAAGACACCCTTTAAATGCGTCAGGCCTGATCCAGAAGCTTTTGTGGAAAGTCCAGGCTGCTCGCTCAAGATGCCTTTTTTTTGCTGCACCAGACAAGTGTTAATTAAAGCCCCCCCCCCACACACACACACATCATTTCTAAGTCAAAAAATGTTATTAACCAAAGGAAATATATCTGTGAATCTCAGAGACGGGTGACAAGTGGCAGCGCCTCAGATGATCATAAGCTGCACCATCAGGGTCAAACCGTAAATGTGTAGGTTTTCATGAACCTTGCTCCAATAGAACAGATGTAATGAAACTGAAAGAAAGGCATTACGCAGGTGCTGCATTCTGAAGTCACCAGCCTTTACATGTTATAGCCAGGCACAAATTGTAGGCATCGTTGGCATGAGCAAAATGATGGCCACAGCGGAGTTATGCTAAAACAAACATTTTAAAATCTCACTGTCACAACCACATAATGTAATGGCTGCCAGTAATTGATCATACTTCACAGATGACGGTATATGGCAGTTCCCAAGTTTGTCACTTTTTAGCTCAAGCATAGCAGCGCACAAGTGTGACTCATTTCAACATGTTGCTATCTATTCTGTGGACTTTTACCATGCCCATCTTACGCCCATCATTTTCATTTTTTCTTGGCCCTGCCTCTCAAAAATCCATTGATTCGGATAGTAAATGCTCTACATTTGTCCCGCCTTGAGGCTGTTTTGTTACTTTCGTGTCGGCGCACTGCTTTTTTCTTTGGCCTCTTGGCTTCGAGAGGCCATAAATATTCATTGGGGGTGTTTGCACACAAAGGATTTGGCTTTCTCAACCTCACAATCTCTGGTGCTGGTGCCTGTACAAAGGGTACAATCCAAGATCAGGCACATCGTTGGGCTTATCAATTTGTTTTGTCTAACACATAAAGAAGGCATATCTCATGTGTGGACTAGAGGTGCTGACATTGCGCATTCCTGCATGTGTACCTTCAGATACTGTGTTGCTTTTTGTTAAATAGGTCCGTTTTCTTTCTTGACCCACTCCCTCCCCATACAATGCATCTGCGTCACCTTTGGTGTTTGCAAGGATATATGCTGCATTCACCTCTTCCTCCTCTTGTTTATCAACTCCTCACACCCTGTACATTACCTTGTCCCAACCTCATATCATCTATACTTAAAGTCCGTTATCTTTCCACAGTGAGGTACAAGGTAATACATTTTGGGGGTCATTGCAACATTGGCGGTAAAAGCCGCTTACTGCCGTGCAGAAGACCGCCAACACACCGCTGCGGAATTCCGCCAGGGTCATTATGACCCACAGCTTGGAATCCGCCAAAATCCAGACACCAACACAAGTTCGCCACACGAAAGGTCAGAGATAAACTGGCGATAACAAAACCGACACCGTCACGCCAACAGGAATACACCCACACTATCATGACCAACTAATCCACACGGCGGTCTTTCAACTGCGGTATTCCATTGGCGGTACACACCGACGCGCTCAAAATACACACACACTTACAAAACACTACCACATTGGACATTACAAATGCACACACCTGATACACATACACACATCACTCCCACACGCCCAATACAATATAAAACACACACCCACATCACCCACAAACCCTTACGTCAACAATTGCGACTGAAGGGCAGACAGAGACACCACCATCTACAAACTAGCATCCACAGGCACTCAACACCATCACTCACACAACATCCAAGCACCTCACACAACACACCTCTAAATATCACCCCACACATCACAACACACCACCCCATGGCCCCGCAAAGACACCCCAGGTTCTCTGAGGAGGAGCTCAGGTTCATGGTGGAGGAAATAATCCGGGTAGAGCCACAGCTATTCGGATCACAGGTGCAGCACACCACCATAGCTAGGAAGATGGAGCTATGGCGAAGAATTGTGGACAGGGTCAACGCAGTGGGACAGCACCCAAGAACTAGGGATGACATCAGGAAGAGGTGGAATGACCTACGGGGGGAAGGTGCGTTCCATGGTCTCAAGACTCCACCTTGCGGTTCAGAGGACTGGCGGCGGACCCCCACCTCCTTCCCGAGAACTCACTACATGGGAGGAGCAGGTCTAGGCTATACTGCATCCGGGAGAGCCTTGCAGGAGTAACTGGAGGAATGGACTCTGGTAAGTCAAATCTTTAATTACTTCATCCCCCACCCTACCTGCAAGCTCTGACATACCCCCACCCTCCCCTTCACCCCATCACTCTAACTCCTCACGTATGTCCCAATATCACAAACCACACATCCCAAACCCAAGCCCTGCATGTAACGCCAAAGCATGGACACCCATCACCAAAGTACGGCCATTGCACATACCCATACACATACCTAGGCACATACCTAAACCATTATCACACAAGGTCTTACACAGGAATGCAAGCACTGGGGTACACGGTCACCCACCCATTGCACACCAGGCACACAAACACATGCAATAATCATGCCTTTATACCCCTGCAGGACCCCTACCTAAAGTCACCGTACAGGAGGGTCCAGATATGTCCACTCCACCCACAGAAGAGGCTCACAGTGATGACAGCAGCTCTGTCCAACTGGATCAAGATGACCAGCCTGGCCAATCTGGGACCTCAGGACAGTCGGTTCCCCTCATAGAGGCACAGGCCACCACAGAGCTTCCCCCCTCTGGAAACACCAGCACAGCACCCACCCAGCGGGCCCATACCTCTGTCCCCAGGACACGTCAATCAGCAGTGTGTCCACCACTATAGGGAACCCAGGCTAACCCACTGCCCCAACAACACCAGGGACCTGAGAGCAGTGGTAGTGGGCACACGGTTCAGGTGACAGAGGCCCAGGAACACAGGGGAACTAGGAGGGCTGCTGTGTGACAGGGGGAGGACAGGCCCAGGGAACCCACTCTCCATTAGGCCCTCTCCAACCTCATGTGAACCTACCACCATTACCAGGAGACGATGGCAAAGGTACTGGCCAAGTTTCAGGAGACCCAGCGGCTGCAGGAGCAACAGTATTTGGGGTTCAGGGAGGAACTCAAATCCATCGATTCCACCCTGGGCACCATTGTAGGGGTGCTGAAAGAACTCGTCAACACCAGGAGGGACACTGTGGCACAACAAGGGGTCCCTGACACTAGCCTGGATGATGAACTGCCCACCACCTCCGCCGGTGCTAGTGTACAGGAGGCACTGCCACAGGACCACCACACCAGCACCCCACCCCCTGCAGATGGAGAACCACCCCGCAAGCGGTCCCTGATGTCCAGGACAGAGATCAATGCCAAGACCCCGCCAAGAAATGAGACCACCCTGATTGTCATCCTTCTGTCCCACTTTGTCACCCTGTCCATACTTAAACTGTCCTAGCTCCACTTCCTATGCCCCTTTGGACAATGCACCTATTGACTAATAGACTGGACTCTGCCATGGACATTCTTCCACCATCACCCATGACCATTTTACAAGCCCCTCCAGTATTGAGCACTTAAATAAACACCCTTAAATCACAAAACAATCAGGAGTCTGCCTGTGCTTTTGAAAATGTGTATTAGCAATAACAGTGGCAAAATGCTATATCAAATGTAATGCCAACATACCTATGTCACACAGCTCTAGTCCATGAAGAAACAAAGCAGATGTCACACAGTGGGACCCACATCTGTGAAATCGTAAGGGAAAGTGACAACTCAGTGACCATACACTGGGTGAAAATGACAGACAGATGAGAGGTAGTAGAATGAAATCATATGTAGCAGACAGTGTTGTCTTCTTACCTGTGTCTCAGTGGAAGTATTGCAGGATCACCGTGTTCCTGTTGGCTATGTCCTCTTCTTCTGCTTCCTCGTCTTCACTGTCCACAGGCTCCACAGCTGCCACAACACCTCCATCTGGACCATGCTCCTGCAGAAAAGGCACCTATTGCCGCAAAGCCAAGTTGTGAAGCATACAGCATGCCACGATGATCTGGCACACCTTCTTTGGTGAGTGGAATAGGGAACCACCTGTCATTTGGAGGCACCGGAACCTGGCCTTCAGGAGGCCGAAGGTCCGCTCTATAACCCTCCTAGTTCGCCCATGGGCCTCATTGTAGTGTTCCTCTGCCCTTGTCCTGGGATTCCTCACTGGGGTCAGTAGCCATGACAGGTTGGGGGATCCAGAGTCACCTGCAAATGTTGAGGGACAACTGTTAGACACACACTAACTCATAGGGACATCCCAAGACCCAGACACCTAGTCACACTGTATTGGGTCCATGTCCTCACCTAATAGCCACACACGGTGCCTCTGGAGTTGCCCCAACACATAAGGGATGCTGCTATTCCGTTGAATATAAGCGCCATGCACTGAGCAAGGAAATTAGGCATTCACATGGGAGATGTACTGGTCTGCCAAACACACCATCTGCACATTCAGTGTGTCTGTGAGCCCACCTCCCAAGGTACACAAATGCAGCCACACACCCACCCAACAGCCATCCACCTCACAACAGCCTCCAGCCCATGCACCTTTACCCAAAGTCACCAAACGTACACCTCCTACAACCACTACCTCTTCCTACACTCCCAAACCCCCTTGTGAGAAAACAGGGCTGATTGCAGAGGCCCCCTAACTTTTTGCCCCCATTTTCCACTTTTTGCTGGTGTTTTCCTGACTCTGATGGTGCCCTGGGTACTGCTAACCAGTCCCAGGGCCTGTGCTCTGTGTAAAATGGATATGCAAATTAGGTTAATTATAATTGGCTAAGTCAATCTACCTATAAGTCCCTAGTATATGGTAGGGCATGTAGGTTTAGGGACCATAGCATAGGTAGGGCACCAATGGGTGCACTGCTGAGGTGCCCAGTATCATTTTAAAGGCAGGCCTGCCTTGCTGGCTGCTTTTAAATTAAAGTTATGTGCAAATTCGACTTTAGAATTAAAAGTAGTTCCAAAGTCTTAAACTACCTTATTTTTACATATAAGTCACCCCTAAGGTGTGCCCTCTGTGCCCCTAGGGCTGGGTACCATGTAACTATAAGCAGGGGCCTTATAAAAATAGTCGTATAAGCCCTGGTGAGGTAAAAACAGCCAAATTAGTTTTTCCCTCATTGTAGTGAATGGCCTCCGTAGGCTAGAATGGGGAGACTTTATTTTAATGTCGAAAGTCTCCTTAAATGATGCTTACCAAGAATTTGGTATCAAATTAATTGTTGTAATAAATCCCACAACTTCCAGTTGCTGGATTTAATATAACTTGTTGGTAAAGAGTTTTAAACTTTACCTGAAAAGTTGCCAATTTCAGCCCTGCATTGTTTTTGCTGCTGTGCTCTGATTGGCCAGCCTCTAGCAGTCTGGCCAAGCTGCCTTGATGAGGTGTGAAGTGGCCTGGCTTCACACAATGGAATGTGCCTGTGGGAGGGAATCTCCCCTCAGCAGATGTTGAGGCAGGAAGGGGGAGGGCTGCCAAACTTGTCTTCAAAGGCAGAGAAGGACATTTGGAGCAACCAGCAACACCCCCACATCCTGCAACCCCAGACAACTAGGTGCCCCCTTGATTAGATTAGGAGAGGGCAGGAGAGGGGTGTGTTTATGATTTTTAGCCACACTAGTGGGTGGGCTCAGCCAGATGTAACCTCCAAAAATCAGATTCAGCCATGATGGATTTTTAGAGAATGTTGCCTCCTGGGATTGATTTTTGCCACACTTCCCAGGAAGTGGTAATCACAGGGGGAAGGACCCTGCACCTGATTGGAGAACCAGGACCCACCTGCTTTTCACACAGGAGCAAGGATAAAACTGGCAGACCTGCACCCACACCTCAGTTTCCTACCACATCCAACAAGGAAGAACTACAGAAGAAGAAGGACTGCCCTGCTGGACCCCGGGCCTGCACCTGGAACCTGCACTCAGAAGGACTGCACCAGATGGACACTTGGGCTTCACCACAAGAAGGACTTTGCCTGGCTTCAACTGGTTCAAGGAGGGACTCCCTGTTTGCTACAGGTGAAAAATGTCTAACCAGAGTCCCCTGCACCAATTCCTGAAGAAAGCGACCAGCTGACCACTGTCCAGTGGCCAAAAAGGAGTTTGCGCCAGGTGCATTCTGGGAATTGTAGTACGCACCCCCCAAGGACCATCTCAGAACTTCTGAACCCTTGGGGTGAGCTGTGGACCTCAAAAGAACATTAAAAGGACATCCGGGAGAAGCCCCAGAAGTTTGGAGAACTTTTGTAAAAAACTCCATAGAGGGACCGACCCGCCGCGGCAACTCTAGAAGGCTTGCCTCAACTGCGACCCGGCCTGATTTGCTGGTTTGTCCCGGTAAAGAAAATCTCAGAAAAAGAGACTAAGTCTGAAGGTAAAAAGTTGACCGGGACGTTCCAGCCAGCGTATGCGAGGAGGGCTCCAGGGACGTCGGCTCAAGATCCAGGTTTACGCCGGTCGAAGGATTTTCACCTTGAAAAAGAGACTAAGTCCGAAGGTAAAAATCTCCACTGAGGATTCCCGCTTAGCGTATCCGGAGAAGGGCTCCAGGAGGTCGGATTGGACTGGCAGGATCGTCCCGCTGAAGAAAATCTTCGAAAAATAGACTAAGTGTGAAGGTAAACTTTTAACCGAGGCCTCCCGCGGCCTGTAGCCGACCAGGGCTCCATCGCAGTCGACCTTAAACTTTGACTTTGCCCCGGTCAAGGTGCAACCAGATGACCCGATTGGTGTTTTTTGTTTCTAGGAGCAAAAAAAAACCCAATTCTTAAAAAAATCATATCTCCGGTTCCCCTTATCCGATTTTATTTGTTTTGGTGTCATTTTAAAGATAAAAATATAATCTATGTTTATAAATTGGCTTTGGGTTTTTAAACTGTTTCCTGTGTTTTATTTAATTACTGTTTTGTGATATTTGAATGCTTTACACTCTGTCTCCTAAGTTATCAAGCTACCAAGGGTTGAGCTGGGTTTAATTTAATGAGACCTAACTGGACATTAGTGGAGGTTAGTGGCCTATTGCTAAGTGTAGGTACCTACCTGCCTTTACCAATAACCCATTTTCCAACACCCCTTCATCTACCCGTCCCAGTGTTCCCAAAAACCTTTCCTGTCCAACCTTGACCTCTTCCCCTCACCTCCCCCACCCCTTCAGTCTCCTAGGGCCTGCTTCTCCAGGTCCCAACCCTGAACCTCAGCCACAACATCTGCGGGACCAGTGGTGCCAGTAGTAACAGGCTTCTGGAGTGCGCCAGGCAGCAGGGCAGCCAGTGTGGCAAGGAGCCAGAGCACGGACAGTCTCCTACCTGTAAAGCACAAAAAGTTGGCCAGTGCCCGGCGGGAGAGAGGAAAGAAATCAGCCACCAAAGCCGCTCACAGGGGTACAGTTGGGAGTGTGGAGACAGCTGCGCCACCATCCAAGCTGGGGAAGGGGCACAGTTAAACCGGAAAGTCTGGAAAAATCTGCAAGGCGGACAAGACCGCCACCAGCCCCGCAGCCAAGGACACCACCGCCACCAGCACCGCTGCCCAGGACACCGCTGCCACCAGCACCACTGCCCTGGACACCGCCGCCACCAGCCCCGCTGCCCAGGACACCGCCACCACCAGCACCGCTGTCCAGGACACCGCCGCAACAAGCACCGCAGGCAAGTGAGCGCCAAAGATTCCGACGCTACTGAGTCCGCCACAAACTGGATGAAGCACTCTGGGCACAAAGCCCCCTCCAGAACCAGTGGAGTATCCCATCCACTACCTCTGTCTTTGGCAGGATGAAGCACTCTGGGCACCAGGCCCCCTCCAGAACCAATGGAGAAAGGCATCCACTACCTCTGTCCTTGGCAGGATGAAGCACTCTGGGCACAAAGCCCCCTCCAGAACCAGTGGAGTATCCCATCCACTACCTCTGTCCTTGGCAGGATGAAGCACTCTGGGCACCAGGCCCCCTCCAGAACCAGTGGAGAAAAGCATCCATTACCTCTGTCCTTGGCAGGATGAAGCACTGTGGGCACAAAGCCCCCTCCAGAACCAGTGGAGAATGGTATCCACTTGAGAGACTGTGGCTTTGCACTCCCCAGGATTAAGCAGTGGGCAAACCACCCACTGTAGAGACTTGAGAGACTGTGGCTTTGCACTCCCCAGGATTGAACAGTGGGCAAACCACCCACTGTAGAGACTTGAGAGACTGTGGCTTTGCACTCCCCAGGATTGAAAAGTGGGCAAACCACCCACTGTAGAGAATTGAGAGACTGTGGCTTTGCACTCCCCAGGATTGTAGAGTGGGTATGGAGCCCCCTTGTGGATCTGGTGTTGTGCACTCATCCGTCTGAGGTCCCCCCCCTTCCCTTCCCCCTGAGGTGCCTGTTTGTTTTCTATCTGATGCCCCAGCAGTGTTCTCTCTGTCTTGTTCGGGTATTGAGTGTGGGCCTCGCCCATGCCTTTTGGGCCCAGTGGTCCACGGACTATGATAGTGGAATACATTGGACTTGTATTCTTGGTGTATATATTTGTTTTTAGTGCACATACCTTTATATATGCATATATTTTTAATTACTGTATTTGAATATATTACAATCATTCGACTCATTTCCTCTTGTCCTTGCATTCTTCGAGGGGGAGTTGGGGGGTGTAACTGTAATGTATCATGATGTATTAGTGTGTGTGTTGTAGTGGGTGAGGGTGGGAGTGTTGCGTGCTGCGTGTGTGTGTCACTGTTTTTCCCTCCCCCCTCCCCTTGTGTCGTAGGTGCAGTACTCACCGTGGTCTTCGTCGCCGGTGTTCGTGCTCCTGGTAAAGGAGCAGGAAGATAAAGGCTAGAAGAATCTGGAGCTCGGGTTCCATTGCATCCTGGTTCCTCGTGGGGTGTGTAGAGGTGAGCGTTTCCCCTTCCAAGACCTGTTTCTGCCGTGTTTTTGCTCCTGGTGAATCCGCCCTGGAAAAGATGGCGGATTGGATTCTGTGGGCAATACATTGTCCTCCGCCTGTCTGTTGGCGGTTACCGCCGCGGTGTTTGTTTGTACCGCCTTGGCAGTCGGAGTGTTAAAGTGGCTGTCTATGTTGGCGGTTTCCGCCACGGTCGTAATTCCATTTTTTTCAGGGTTGTAATGACGACCTTTATGTCATATCTTAAGAGAGATTGCTTTGCTCTCATTCCAAATGCGCCTTTGCATCATTCACTCACCGCATGAGGTGGGTACACACCAGACACTCGCTGTGTTTGTACTTTTTTTCTTGCAGCACTGGAGAGAACAGCATCAGGCAGAAGCTTTGACTTTAACTGTAAAACCTCACCGCCTCCTTCAACAAACACCTACGTCATTGTCACAAGACGTTCATTTCATATTAGTCTAATGGTGAATAACCAAACAGTTTCCAAACAATTGGGATTCCAAATAAATTTGTGTGAAATGTCTAACGATGCTCAGTATTTTCACAAGCAGTTCTCTCTACTACTGGTTGAAAAGGTGATTTCCACTCAATGTGCCATGAAACACCAGTGAAAGGTTATCGCCACAGATTCATTTTTAAAATGAATGGAGGACTGCTGTTTCATAACGGTTGGGAGAAAGACTGCAACGAAGCCCCTGATCTTGAGTGCTTGTCCCAGCATTCTCTCAACTTATGTCCAAAGTGCTCGGACACCCATATATTTCTCTAATGACCTGGGTTCAGCACAGATGCGACACTCCCAATGTTCTGTTTAGGGCAGTCCAAATTATTGTGACATGGGGGGAATTTATTGCATTATGGCCATTATTTATATTTTTTTTGCACCGCATTTGCGTCACTTTTTGACGCAAAGGTGGTGCAAACTTACAAAATACAATTGTATTTTGTAAGTTAGAGCCACTTTGGCGTAAAACAATTACGCAAATGCGGCGCAAAAAAAGTTATATATATGGGCCTATGTGTAATCAGAGAGCAGGAGCTCCTGTGCCCGACGTGGTTACATACCTGTCTATTTGTGTTTTGCTGTGTTTGGTGATTGGTGATGTATCAGTATGTAATCATCCTGGTGAATGTTTATTGTTTACTGTGTTATATGCTGAATTGGTTCTCTTTGCTGAGTTTGGTCTGTCGCTCTTTTAATTATTTGTTCAGTTTCTTGTTTTGCCATTTTTATGGATGCTGCACTTTTATGATCCTGGCCAATAGGCCTCGCCTTAGAGACTTAGTGGTGCTACCAATGTTCGAAGCAAATGCTATACAGCATAACGTAAAGATTGTTTTTATGAAAAAAATGAAAAAAAATTAAAAAATGAAAAAAAGGAAGTTGCAAGGCTGTATCATTTTATAGGCATGTGGGAAGGGCACAGAAGCACATGCGTGAAAGATGACACATGTGGGGGCCACAAGGACACTGGTGAGAAAGTGCTGCAGGGGGTAGATTTGTTCACAGGGGAAAGCTGGGGGTGAGGACACTGAGGAAGGAGGAGACAAACACATTAGGGAGACAGACTACAAACAAGTGCAGTCTTCAACAAACAAATAGTAACCCAGAAAGAGCAAGCAGTGGAAGAAAGTACTTGGGCCTTGTTGCAGGGGAGGGCTAAACACAAGAAGAGGAAGTCAAGCTAGCCCAAGCTGACCCAAGAGGCTCAAACAATGAGACCAATCAGTGGGAAGTGATGGGCTGGTTCTAAGTGTATTCTGAGCTAGTAAAATGTCTTGCAAGTGGCAGAGCATGCGCCATCTTAGATGAAACCTAAAAAGTATGTGACCTGACATATGAATTCTCCCAAAGTAAGGAAACAAAAAAGTGCTTCTGTCAGTAGTAAAGTTGCAGGGTATGCCTATTTAATACTCACTAGTCAACCATGTTTTTATAAGGCAATCCAATTAATGACTTTGGAGCCAGTCATTAACACTAGGGTAACACAATGCCATTCTAGAAAGTTTTTTTTGTATGTGAATCTAGCTAAATGTCAGTATTTTGTCACTGACTAATGCATTATTAAATATTATTTGATAGGATTCACATGATCTATAAAATCATATTTCCTCAACAAATTGTTACACTGTTTTTACAGTCTCCTGTTAGAATACATAGGCCCTCATTTCGACCTCGGCGGTCTTATTCAAAGACCGCCGAGGTACATCCGTGCTGAAGACCGCCAGTGCAGGTGGTTTTCCGCGTTGCGTATTATGACTGCTGGCAGCCCTCTGTCCTTTTTCGGACGGAGACCTGCCAGCAGCCATACTGGCGCTCGGCGGGGAAGTGAAGGCTGCTCCATCTCCACAACCACCTCATCAGTACACACCACCCACCGAATCACGTCCCATGAGTCGGTGTGGCGGTGTTCTGGTGACGGGGTGCTGGTGGCAGAGCAGCCACCATCGATCCCATCCCCTCCCTGAGGATCAACGGACAAGGTAAGTTGATCGTCCGTTAGGGGAGGGGGTGGGGGATGTTGTGTGTTGTGTGCATGCATGGGGGTGTGCGTGTGAGAATGTAGAGGAGGTGTGTGAGGGCATGTGTGCATGCAGGGGGTGTGTTGTGTGTATGGGAAATGTGTGCAGGTCGGTCTGTGTGCATGTCTGTTTGTGTGTGCGGGTATGTGTTGTTATGTATGTGTGTGTGTAGGGGTGTGTGTATGTGCATGTTGAGGGTGGGGGTGAGGAGGGGGTGTGTGTATGTGCATGTTGGGGGTGGGTGTGGGGAGGTGGTGTGTGTATGTGCATGATGGGGGTGGGGGTGTGTGTATGTTCATGTAGGGGGTGGGGAGAGGGTTCCTGCCACCGTTGAAGGGTGGCAGGGGGGTGGGGGGAGGACTCGTGGATACCCCTATCAGTGCCAGGGAAGGAATTCCCTGGCACTGATAGTGCCTAGCGCCATGGATTTCGTGGTGGTTCAAAACCACCCAAAATCCATGGCGGTATGCAGGGGACCGAAGTCTCCAGCCCAACGGTCGTTACCGCCCTGGTGGTCGGAGTGGAGAAGTGATGCTGACTGATGCTGAAGTGGTCCTGTGCTAATTCTGAGGTAGTGCTGCGCTGGTGCTGAGGTGGTGTTGAGGTGGTGCCATGCTGATTCACGGGTGCTGACCTGATGCTGCAGTGGTGCTCTGGTGGTGCTAGAGTTGTGCTGTACTGATGCTGAGTGATGCTGAGATGGCCCTGTGATGGTGCTGAGTGATTGTGAAGTGGCACTAAGTGTTGCTGAGGTGGTGCGGAGTGATGCGGAGATGGTGCTGCACTGGTGATGTAGGGGTGGTGCTTAGGAGTAGCTCTCCTAGTGCTGAGTGATGCTGAGGTGGTGCACTCAACCCCTGAACATGTGTAAAGGTCATAGATTAAGTTACTTTCGAAAAAGCTCATTACCTATACCTTTTGATGAGGGTGTGGCTTTGAGTCTGAGTGACGCACCTTAGCTCGCATGGCCACCCCTGTACAGACTTTCTGATACAGATAAATAATATTATGTTGCACCCCTTATGACAAGCACTGCAGTGGGTGCCAGAAGTGGGCAATGATGTCAATGTACACAGTGCATTCAAAGCATCTGAATGCACAGCCTACAGATATTAGCTAGGTGTCCTGGGGCATTCTATCCAGTTCAACAAAGGCAGCATTAGGCATCCATAATCTTGCTTGAGTTAAATTTAGACTCAGGACATCACAGCTTAAACAGGCTGGTGGTTGTGAAAAAAGAGCTCTGAATATGAGCCTGCTTTGGAAGAGAGGAGGAGCAATTAAATAACAAGCAGCCAAGAGAAAGGGAGCCTGCGCTTCCCACCATTCCTGAGAAAGGAGGATGGCAGGATGGGCAAGCAACAAACAAGGAAACTAGAAAAAATACTATGGAGTGAGTAGAAGGCAGAGGGGTTGGTGCGGGATTGTACCTCAACTTGGTCTGTGCATGGTCCTTGCTCCACTGTATGGAATGGATGTGACATCTGCAGTGAGCTGCAGAGTGCTGGTCAATCAGAAGGCGGCAAAGAAGAAGGGCACTAATACTAACAAATGGTAAACAATGGGCACGATCCAAGCCTTTTTTTTCTAAAAAATAGAGTCACTAGGACATACACTTTTAGGATCACCCTAAATAAGAGAGGTTGTGGAATGTTCACATAGCTCCTTCTATGGGCTACATTCATGTAGATGTTTGTGAGGAGGTTTCGGTTGCCTTTGACATACGTCCGAGTTCTTAATATTCTGCTCATGGACTGGAAACTGACCTCTTGAATCTACTTTCCTTATATCTTATAACAATCATTCAGCCCAATTTACTAAGCCAGTGATCTAATGTTCATCTGCTGCACCTTCAATAGTAAGGTGTTTATTTGTTGCATTTCATTAACCACAATTACCCATCTTTCAAAGCAAGAGGAGCATATGTGGACTGATTGATCCAAGATGATTTTTACAGCATGGGCAGTGGGACAACCAGACAACCCCAGCAATGAACCCTACGTTAGCTCTTGGTACATTCAGAACGGTGAGTGGCTATTTACTGCACTCCCCTTGATCATTGTGTCATTCAGTCATCCACCTCACATGTGCAACAGGCAAGCCTTATTTATAAAGCCACACCCAAACAGCAAACATGATTCTGAAGCTACAGGGCATTTACTGATTTACTGTGGGGAAATGGTTTATAAGCCAAAAGGAGATGGGGCTAGCAATGGAAGACAGTTGTTGAGTACTTGCTATCTAATTGGTCAATAAATAATCTAAATAACAGGGCTTGGGTTGATAGGAAACCTCATATTAACATTAATTTTGCAAGCTGGAAATTCCTTATCAGCGATGTATGATATTGTTTGTAGACTTTACTTTTATCACAAATAAGCAAGAAAAAACTCCTTAGTAAAAACTTGATTGTTCTATCGCCGTATATTGTATACTGTTTGGAATACATGGATGCCAGCATCTAGGCACTGCACACAATAACATATGCATTAATCATATTTGCCATCAGGAGCACAGTAATTACAAGGAGAACATAGTAGGAGTAGAGCAGGTAGGCATATACAAAAACAGAACATTGTACTTATGACTAAACCTAAATAATCTAACAGATTTTCCAAAATGAATGATGTAGACATAATGGAAATCCAAGCTGGGAAGTCAATCCATAGTTGAGGCCCCTGATCATGTATTACACATCCCCTTTCATGTAACCTGTGACCCATGCTTTGGATCTGACAGGACATGTCTGGGTTCAGATCTTCAATACTATGTGGCTGTTGCTTGAACACGTACACGTACAGAAGCACAGATCTTTCAAAGGCACTCTTTTACTTCCCAGAAATGACGCTAGACAAGATATAATGTAAACACCAATGAGTCCAATGTGCTAAGCGTTCATTGAGAAGCAGTTTGCAAATTCTGCAGATACTGAATCTGAAAGGAGAAAGCCAGAAATATAGGGTCAGATGTAGCAAGCCTTTTGCGCCTCGCAAACTGCGAAAAACTCAGGTTGCGAGGCGCAAAAGGCCAAACGCAATGCACAATCGCAAATTGCAAGTCGGTACCGACTCGCAATTTGAGGCTGCGACTCGCAAATAGGAAGGGGTGTTCCCTTCCTATTTGCGACCGCATCGCGATGCAGAGTTGCTTTGGGACCGCGAATGCGGTCGCAAACCAACTCGCAGTTACCATCCACTTGAAGTGGATGGTAACTCATTCGCAAAAGGGAAGGGGTCCCCATGCCAATAAAAATATTTTTTCAGAGCAGGCAGCGGTCCTATGGACCACTGCCTACTCTGAAAAAACCGAAACCAAATGGTTTCAGTATTTTTATTTTTGCAGCTCGTTTTCCTTTAATGAAAACAGGCTGCAAAAAGAAAAGAAAAAAATTGCTTTATTCAAAAAGCAGTCACGGACATGGTGGTCTGCTGTCTCCAGCAGGCCACCATCCCTGTGAGTGCCTAGACTCGCTATGGGGTCGCAAACTGCGACCCACCTCATTAATATTAATGAGGTGGGTCTTTGCGACCCCATAGCGAGTCGCAGAAGGTGTCTGGGACACCTTTCTGCATTACGTATTGCAAGTTGTAATTTGCGAGTCACTATGACTCGCAAATTGCAAGTCGCAATTTTCAACCTACCTACATCTGACCCATATTGAGGTGCTATAATCCAGTCGGTTTGAACAAGTCAGCCCTTGAATAAAAAAGAAAAAAAAGCTTGCCTGAGCTGACATAGGGAAAAGCCACCCATTTTGTAACATCTAAACCACAAAGGTTGATGGGAGGAATGCTTGCAAGAAGTCTAATTATTAGCAATCTCTCAGGATAGAGCTCCGGCTTTGGTCCAGTAGGAACAGTCCAGCCCGAACTGCCAGGCCATATCCTGAGGTGGTGTGGTGGGGAAAATAACCAAGAACCGGTGTGCTATCAAGGTACTGCTAGTGGTTAGACTTATCGCGAGTATTCCCTCCATCAACTTTTGTGTAATTGCTGTAACGCCATAAATGGCAAAGGGTATGTCCTGAAATGGGCTCCATACTCACTCTGCTACTGGAAACAAGCTACACTCGACTGAAGGGCAAAACGGGTCCTGGGTTGCTTGTTGCTCTTACCAACTGCAGAGGTGTAGAATAAAATGCATTATGTAAACCCAGATCGTTTTAGTAATGTTAGATAAAAAGTGCCTAACCCATGAACCCCTAGGAGACCTGGGTAAATAATACGCGGTGGGAACAATGGCTCAATATGATGTCTATAGAACAAATTATTTTTACATGTTAAATGGAATCAGGCAACAAATATGAGAATATGTGTAAGTAACAAGCAAAGCTATGGTGTCAATGCTAAATTATTTTCTTCCTTTAGACATCTAAGGGAGCCATTGTTTCTTGCATATAACATTCAGTAGTTTACTATCCCATTGACTGATCACATCAGTATCATTTCCAAACAACCCATTTGCCTGAGCTGGAATAGTTAGGTAATGTGGTGCACTACAAAACATTAACCCTCATGATGTTTCCCTATCTTAGGCAGGACCGAAATGTCTGTCTCTTTAAAAATGGGTCATTGTGAAGAGCACCAACCATTGTCACTCCTCAGAATCCACCAGGTTGGTTATGTGGTACACCTGTTCTCCGGGCTGCAATGAACCCAAGATGTGACACTATTATACTTAATGAAAGAGAACTTTAGCTCATGGCATATAAATGTAAAAGAAACAGTATCTCAAATCGGGTAAAGCAAGGATAATTAGCGAGCGTATTGTGAATTCTTCTTGTATGATGTGTACATGATTGTATATATTAATTATTTTTCAGAAAATATATTACCTGGAATGACTATCCCGGAGAGTGCTACTTTCCTTTTGTTTGTAAATATATCCTTGGAAACAGGTAAAGCTCATGCCTTCTGTATTTGTTGCACTTATATTGCATGGTATAGACCAACATTACAACATATACAATTTAAGAGCGTATTGATGTACTTGTACTTGTGATAGTGTTATCAGAATGGACCTGGGGCTGTTTTTACAGGAAGTGCCCTGGTGGCACAATGGGCTTGTGTGCTTTGTGTGCCCCCAGGGCACGTCGGTATTATTGAAAGGGGCCAGACTGCATTATGGAGGCAGGTACACGGGTAAATAAAGAACGCACACTGAAAGTAAACTACAAAAGGCTGGTGCATGGTCAGTGCACCCCCCTGATGGCAGCCCTTTGGAGAAGGAAACGGGTCCACTGGACTCCCCAAACTTCCTCTTGCAAGCAGGTGCAGTCACTCACTCACTTGCAGGGGGATCTCTATTTCCTCAGTAAACTGCACAGTGAAACAGGCAGCGGCTTATTAAAGCAGCCGCTTTGTATTTGACTTTAATGTGCTGCTCATAGAGCAGCATTGATTCGCGCCTGCCATGAGGGCAGGACATTCACCTATTTGAAGGTGCAACATGGGGCAAATAGGGAAAGTGACCCTAGTTGTGACACAGGCCCTAGTACGCGGTGGACATCTGAACTATTCAGAAGAGATAGACACACATTTAGGCCCTCATTATGACATTGGCGGTAAGTCCTGCTTACCACCTTGCCGACTACCGCCACCGCCGCAGTACACCTATACCCATATTATGACCCACACATAGCAATCCATCACTATACAGACACACACACATGTCTGCAAGCCCAAAGGTCAGTGATAAACTGGCGACATCCAAACCCACACAGTTACACCAACAGAACTACGCCCATCACATTATGACCCACGAATCACCGCGGCAGACATTCAACCGCAGTAAACCATTGGCGGTACATACTGCCGTTCTCAAAATACACACACTCAAACAAAACAACACTACATTGGACAATTCAAACTACACACACCTGACACACATACACACACCACACCTACATACCCATACCACTATAAAAAACACACACTCATTACCCATAACTCTTTACGACTCAAAAAGATTAAACACTGAGAGAGAGAGACACCAAGAGCACCCACAGAACCAAAGCCACAGAACACCATCACCCATACACCATCCACACACCTTACTGCACACACCCCAACACATCACCCAACACACCCTCACACACACCACTCACACTACACCCATGGCACCACAAGGACACTCCAGGTTCTCAGAGGAGGAGATAAGGGTCATGGTGGAGGAAATCATCCGGGTAGAGCCACAGGTACAGGTGTAGCAGACATCCATTGCTTGGAAGATGGAACTATGGTGGAGAATTGTGGACAGGGTCAACGCTGTGGGACAGTACCACAGAACAAGGGATGACATCAGATAGAGGTGGAATGACCTACGGGGGAAGGTGTGTTCCGTGGTTGCAAGACACCAGATAGCTGTACAGAGGACTGGCGTTGGGCCCCCAGCTCCTCCCCTACAACTAACAACATGGGAGGAGCAAGTCTTGCCAATTCTGCATCCTGAGGGCCTGGCAGGCGTAGCAGGAGGACTGGACTCTGGTAAGTCAAATCTATATTACTATCACCCCCCCCCACCTGCATGCCATCACATACCCCCACCCGTACACTCACCCCCATTACTCCACCACCTTGCGTACACCCCACCATCACAACCCACCCATCACAATACCAAGCCCTACATGCACCACCAATGCATGGACATCACTTACAGCCCTGCATGGACACCCATCACTAAAGCATGCACATTAGAGACAATCACCTATCCCACAAAATCACTACTCACACAAGGCAAAGCTGACATGGCAGTCATAACCATACAGGGCAACACACCCATGCGCAAGATGTCAAACGCAGAAACAATAACACTGCATTTACATCTCCAGAGGTCCCCCACCCAACGTCTCCGGAGAGAAGGTGCCAGCAACATCCAGTCCCTCTCCCCCCAGAAGAGGCCCACAGTGATGACAGCAACTCTGGATGCCTGAATCTGGATGACCAACCTGGCCCATCAGGCATCTCCGGACAGTCGGTTAACCAGGTACAGTCCCATACCACCACAGAGCCTCCCACCTCAGGAAACACCACCACAGCACCCACCCAGCTGGCCCATACCTCTGTCCCCAAGACACGTCAATCAGCAGTGTGTCCACCACTACAGGGACCCCAGGCCACACCACAAACACAGGACGATCAGGAACCTGGGGTCAGTGGCAGTGGGCACACGGTTCAGGACAACAGGGAAGCTGGGAGGACTGCTGTGCGACAGGGGGAGGACATGCCCAGGGAACCGACTCTCCAAAAGGCACTCCCGTCTTAACTGTTGTAGTAATTCATCATCCATAAGATAGCTACATAGGACAATGCTTCAGGATGAATGTCGTGCAAAATTGCAGTCACACGAGTTGCGAACAGTCCTGGGCTGTTCTTGTACCACTGAGAACCTATAGCACTGAAACTTGTTAAGTCTCTACTCTCAGGCGCTATATTCTGGCAGAAAAAAACATTGGAAATATCCAGCATTGTTTTGTATTTTTTACGCACTATATTGTTCATCAGTGCTGTGCTATGTGAGTTTTGTATAGCATATGTGCGTGTATGACTGTTTAAATGTCTGTAGTCTAAGACTATTCTGTATGAATGGTCTGGTTTAGCTACTGGGAATTAAGGGATATTCACTGGGGAGACACAGGGTTCAATTACGCCCTGGTACTCTAGTTGTGTGAGTATTTCTCTCACAGGTGCCTTAGCATCATGTTTTATTGGATATTGAGGCTGTGTTTGGGATTGATTTTTAATAGGAATTACATGGAAGGGGGAATCTTTGACCCATCATACGTGGTTGTGATATAACGCGGATGCCTGCGCCAATGCCCAATCAATGGCGTAGGATTGTGCGGGGTTCTCTGGAACAAGGGGCGAGAAAGAAGGTTTAATAACATCTTCCCCATATTGGTAGGTACAGACAAATTCTGGTGGCCAATCTTCTTTGGCCAATAATACATCATATATATTTACTACGCGATCCCATAAAATCATGTCTATTGTGCATTCAATGTCTCCTTCTAACTGCAGCGTTACTTTATACACCCTATCAGGTGTGGAGACATGCATGCCTGCAGTCTCTACCTGTAGAAAGCCATCAGTTGCTTTCACTTCCAGATGCTCTAGAAGACTCCGCCAAATTATTGTGACGTCTGCCGCGCTGTCTAGTAGCGCTAATGCCCACTTCCTGTTCTTCAAGAGGACCCTCTTCTTGAGTTGCATGTCGAACTGCGACTGCTGCCACTTTTATCTTTTCGAATTGGGGTTTTTGTGGGGGAGGTTTCTCTTCCTTTTTAACAGAAACCTCTGATTAGGGTTTTGATTCCTGTCTCGGTTTCACTTACTCTGTTCTTCGCTCTGATCGCCCACCTCTCTCATTGCGTTTTTCCAATGAGTCCTGAAAGGAACGAGATTGGCGTGTTTCAGTATATTGATACCTATCATGCGTCTTTATATTATCTTTATTTCTGAGATTATATCTATTCTGTGGGGTCTCTGTACATGGAGATTCTCCCCTCTCTGTTTTAGGAGTTTGTTGTTTTTTATCCCAGCGTTTCTTGTTACCCTCAGATGCTTGCTTGGAAAAATCTTTATTAGATTTACCCTGAAACTGTGGTTTAGTTGGTCTGGCCCCTAGACTATCTTGACCAATACTGTAATAGGCTCTGCGATAATTTTTGGCAGCTTAGGTTCTTGATCCTGTTGAGGAGCATCACGGAGCCACATGCGTACTGCTAGTGCGAATGTTTCCCCTTTAAGGTTACTTAAAATGATTGAGGACACTGTGGCAAAATTGCCCATTAATTGCATCCCCAAATCTAGGGCCAGGGCAGCCTTGTATTCATCTTGAATTTGTTTAAACACCTCCAGCAAGTTGGCAAGTGTCGGTGTATCGTGTGCGGTAGTGTAGAGCGCGGCAAACACCATGCCCCATGTATTACAGTTATCCACTGTGGGGACAATCCCAAATGGAAAGCACATTGTTAAAATTCTATGTTTATCCTGAGTTCCTGTATGGGGAAATACTACTTTCAGTGCATTTATTTTTTGAGCTAGCCAAAATTGAGTTTCCTCCCATTTGGCGGGTACTTTACCCATGATCGAATGCACAGTTGCAGGATTAATACCTGGCATCCCTGCATGTGGTTGCACTGGAGCAGCATGCACTGGATTTGTATTCAATGTTTGCATTACAAACTGGACTAATCATTTATATATTGCCGTCAGTTCAGTATATAAATGACGGACTTCAGCTACTGCTGAGTTCGCTACTGCAGGGTGAGGTGTATAGGTGGCCAATAAAGGCCAAGTAGTACCATCATTACTAAGAGGACCTAACCTAACTGGTAATATTGTGTGGGGTAGGGTGCCATCAAGCCAATTATTATGTTCTTGACACGATAAAGGTATTTCTAAATATGCATAAGCCCTGTATTGTCCAGGTGCATTTCCAAGTGTGTAGTGATGAAATGTATTTGTGTTCCCATCAACTGCTGCAAATGTGACCCAAGAATAGAAGAGTTCTTTTCTATAAGCTGCATCTGCATCTACAACAAATGTGACTGGACCCCCCTGGGCCGTTAGGCCGTTTGCCAATAAATGTGCAGTCAGGGGCTGTTGCATGTTAACAGCAAGTGCTACCTGCTGTGGATTCACCATCGCAGATGGTAAATTTGTTCAGAGAAGGCACACCAAATAGGTATTTTCCTTTTTGAGTTCAAGCTTGAACAACCTCCAGCATCAGATAGGATGTCCTACTTAGCTGAGGAGGAAATTCTCAATACCACAGACGTCTCCATATATAGTACTGAGGTATCATTGTATGTAATGAGACAGAGATACTCAGGAGGACCCAAAAATTAGAGCCTGACCAAACGTTGGCGGCGCCATGTCACGTAGGCTCTCATTATTCTAATGAGACTACTGGGTTTCGAGCGGCAGGGTCACCTGCGGTGTAGGAGACTGAGTCTGACCCACTGCGGGTGACACCTGTCACTCTAATCTGGGTTTTGCTCCAGCTAACTAGCAGTGCCTCATCTCTACCCAAGGGCAGGGATGATTGGGCAGCTGAGCGCATGACATAAATTGTTTCTCAGGGAAGCCGTGGTCACCCAGGTCACATCCGTTTCTCTCAGTTACATTAGTTTTTATATACATAATGACAAACAGAGGCAGTATATGTTTCAATGAGATTTTAATGAAGCGACTGAATCTTATTTGGCAAAGCATGAGCTGCAATAACCAGGACGACAAAACATAACAAGATTAGAATTGTGATGAAGAGAGTAAAGCATAAAAATAATGCTACCATATTGTCACTAGAGTAAATAGACTAATTCCTAGCTAGATTATCATAGAGCACAGCGTGTTAAGCTCTAAATCTGCCCTTCAGGTTCCTTTGTGAAGACATCATCCCCCATACCTGAACAAAGGCCTGAATTCTGCATTATCATCTGTAGTGAAGCATTCGGCATTCAGCATGCAGTCATTGCTCTCTGGCTGGAATAACCCTATAATGTGTAAAGGACAGGGAAGTGTTTTTATAATAAAACAGCTGATGTTCTAAGAAACTGTCCCTACGTAAGGATGTGCGTTTTCTATGAATGTCAGAGACTAAACTCATACCACATTCACCGGCAACCTATATTTCTATAGCCTTGGAAGAAGCACAGAGTGAGCAAGAATGTCTTGTTTGAGAACAGAGTGCTGGCCTAGGCAAAAACAGTCAGATAGAAGAAAATAAAACCACACCGTAAAAGTGACTACTGTAACAATAATAAACAAAGCTGAAAAAAACATATCTAGGTGAAAGTGCACAGCAACAGGCCTAGTATGCTAAAATAACATGCATGAAGCTTACAACTAAAATGGCTACAGAACAAACCCTTGCCAATTCCAAAGTCCAGTGCTTTCCCTAAGGGAAGTCATTGTAATGACTTGCGTGGTAAAGGAATGGATTGTAAAAATGCATTTGTGGTTTGTAGCGTGCTAAATGCATACAGCCCTGTAATTTATCAGACTACTGTATGATGAGGGACAGCAAAGATCCTCAACTGAATTAAGAAAATGGACATACACCACCCACTTCTGCTGGTCCAGCTGCAGCACAACCACCATAGCTAGTTTTACTTTCTGTTTGATCAGGTTGTAAAGAGGACTTTTCATCAGAAGAACTCACAACAGCATGGCCAGATCATTACATTTCGCTTGTTGTATAAAAATTAAAAAAAAATCAATGTCATTGATTCACAGGTACTTTTCTCCAAGCTTGTTGGAGACATTTTAACATGTTTGCCTAGTTGCGTATGAACATGAAGAATCAGTAATGGAAGGTCATAACTAGAGTGTCCACTTTAATGCTGAGATGGCAATGTTAGTGTGATGTATATTCCCTTGGTCAAGAGTCTTCAATAGTGGAGACAGCTGAGGCATAGCCATCAGACACTTGGTAGTTTCCCCAACGCTAAGTGAGTCAGCAGAACCAACAATGTATTAGAATTCAAGAGTTCCAGCCACCCACAATGTAACACTTTTACACTTCCAGTAGTGTTTTTAAAATGCAGGAAATTGGTCCTCAGCACCAATCTAAGGTTCTGGAATCTCTGAGTTATGCCTTGGGACATAAGGGACTACAATTCCCACAATGCACCTGTCCAAATCTTTAAAAGTCCACTGAATAATTTCCAGCTGAGCTCTTCTGGCAGGAGTTGATGCAGGTGACTCTTAGTAGCTCCTTTATTCCTGTTGCTTACAAGGAGTTCACTTCTGAATAGTTTAGAAGCCAGGCAAAGTCCTCTTTTGTGAAGTCCAGAATGTGCAGCAGGTACAGTCTTTGTGAGTGCAGTCCTCCTAGGTGCAGACCAGGGGTTCAGCAGGACTGTCCTTCTTTTTCTTATTGTTTCCAGGGAGGGACCTTTGGGCATCCACAACACCAATCCAAGGGTCTAGAAGTTCTAAGATGGTCCTCTGGATGTTGGGACTATGTTTCCCTCAGTGCGCCTAACCAATTCCTTTAAAGGCCACTGGAAGCTGTCCAGCCCGGGTCTGCTTGATGGTGATGGTGCAGGTGAAGCTCTGTTAACCTGTTGCTATTAGGGAGTCCACTCTTTCACTTCTTGAAGCCAGGCAAGGTCCTTGGAGTTTTAGTTCCTTAGTGTGCTGCAGGTGCAATCATTCAGTGTGCAGTCTTCTGGGTTGCAGCATTTCCTGGAGGATAGTCCTTCTTGTAGTTCAGGCAGTGTTGTGAAGTGCTAGGCAACTCTCCCATATTTATCCAGTGCTCCTGGGCTGGCAAGCAGGGGGGCAACCCTTACCAATGGGGTGCCACCCTCTGGGGTGACCACTTCCTGTGAAGTGTGGCAAAAATCTGCCCCAGAAAGGAATATTCTTCCAAAATCCAAGATGGATCCTTTAAGATGGATCGGGCTAAATTATCCCGCTGGTGTGGCCTAATCTCCCTAATACCCCCCTCCACCCTCCCTCTCTAATCTAATCACTGGTGCACCCATCTGGCTGGGGTGGCAGGAAGTGGGAGATACTCTGTGTCCTATCCCAATGGTTATTTTCCCTTTAAAGACCAGTTTGGGTATACAGCCCCCTTCTTGCCTTTTGCTCTGCAGCTTGAAGATCTTCACCCACCAGATGTCCCCTAATCTCAATGCAGACAACTTCACATCTCACTAAGGCAGCTTGGCTCAGCCTGGCAGAGGCTAACCATTCAGAGTAGAGCTGATCGAAGGTTGGATTTTGGCTTTACAGAAAAGAAGGTTATGTGTTAGTTATTATAAGTCTAACAGGGGCAAGTTGTTGAATTTATTTTTAACTAACACTTTGAGTCCACGGAGGACATTTTTAGCTATTTCCTATCAATACGTATACTTTATCAAAGCATTCCCATGTTAGTCTATGGAGCTCATGTACTACTATAGGAAAAACAAACTTGGCAGTTTTTCCCTCCCCCGGGCATATAAAACACCATTTATCATGGTAGACCATAGGGGTGACCTACATATAAAAATAAGGTAGCTTGAGACTTTGGAAGTGCCTTTAATTCCAACGTCAAATTTGCATATCATTACTTTTAAAAGCAGCCTATAAAGCAGGGCTGCCAGGCCCCACAGTGCACATCTAAGTGCATTAAACCCACTGGCCTATAAACCTCAACGCCATATTATATACTAGAAACATTTGAGTAGGTTGTCATGCCAATTGCTTTTGCTTTTATCAGAGCATAGTCCCAGGCCTGGTTAGCAACGGTCATGAAACCCTGAGTGCCAGAATCTAGGGGTCCAGAATGGAAGTGTGGAAGTGTGGGGACAATGCAAAAAGATGTGGTTTCTCACACCATAGCTTCCCAATGTAAATTCCAATATAATTTTTTTACGAAACATCATCCCATCAAAACCACTTCAACAGCCATATCACCCAGGAACTCGGAGTGCCTCTCAAATTTAATATTTTTTTCTCCATGTTGATGGTTACATTATTTGACACTCAATACTAACTAAAGAAATTAAGCTAATGCAATTATTTGAAGGTTCTCAATAGGCAGCTGGGAATAACCATACCCCTCAATGTAGACCACAGAATCTTATGATTCACTTGTTTGATTGCATGCAGTTTCAAAAGGCTTGTATTCCATACCCCACAACCTTTGTGAATGAGTTACAGCCAATTTGAAATTGGTGATAACTGCAATTGTTTTGCGACCGCATTCACAGTAACAAAGCAATCATACATGGGCTGGCAAGTAGCAATTAGATGGACCAGCGAGTCTCAATTAGGAAAGGACGCGCTTGGAACGCCCCTTCCTACTTGCAAGTCGCAATCCCTATTTTTTGAGTCATAACTTGATCCCGACTCGCAAAATAGGGATGGTACATTCTACAAGGCGATTTTGCGCTCGCAAAAGGTAATTTTTGCATTTAGCAACCACAAATTAGCTTTGTACAGCTGGTCCTTGGTGCCCAATGATCACTTCCCCTGATTTTTAATATTCTAAATTTCTTACACAGGTCAAAAAGCCATTAATTGATGAATACGTTATCTATTGGGCACTCCTCATCACCCTATAAAAGGCATTTTAAACAAACAAAACCTGATTCAAAAACTTAGTCCATGTCTGAGCCCTTCCAGACTGGGAACAATGTGGGAATCTAGATTTATGTATTTTATATACTTCCAGCAATTCTCCACATATAATATCTACCACTAATGGAGAAAGAGGTTAGTTAAAGTCTCACACAATTAATATGGGAGAGGTTTGATCCAGTTTCCCTGATACATCAAATCTTACCGAGGAACCCCCATTGTTTATCACTGTAACTGTAAGAATCTGGCCCAAGGTTCACGTATACGCTAACGACAATTAAAGAATCGATATTCAGGAACAGGTCACACAGATTTAACAGACATGCCAGCACCCAATCACAACTGGTGCACATTGACATATATAGGTTTTATATTTGACTGTGAAATACTTACATTTTCATTGTAAAAGTATACGTGGTAAAGGTATATGTGTGGTAGACATTTGCGTGGTAAAGGCATGTGTTAGAAAGGCGTATGCATGGTAATGCATGCTAATGGCCACATTGTAAAGGCACGCTGGGTAATGGCATGCTTGGTTCCATCATACATCCCCGGGAAAATTAGTGGGGGACAATTAGTATGGGAGAGTTTTGAGCCAGTTTCCCCAACACATCAATCATTACCAAAGAACCCCCATTGTTTATCACTGTAAGAATCTGGCCCAAGGTTCACATATACATCAACAACAATTGAAGTATCCATAGTCAGGAAGCTGTCACACAGATTTAACAGACATGCCAACATCCAGTCACAGCTGATGTACATTAACCTGGCATTTCTCGTACATTTTGTAGACATTTTGTCAAGATCCCACAGATGGTTGTCCTGCTCCCACTTTAATTGCATCTTTTGAGAAATGCATGAACCACTTTTCTCCAGATAACCATGTCTCTTGGAAACAATTGATTCAAATATCTCTCCATAACTTTGTAAGATCAGTTGACGTACATAAATGTTCTATACCTTGGGCATTCTAGCAAGAAACACCTAGGTTATCTGGAGACTCGGCTGCCTAATCCTCTTGACTCCATCAGGAGGAATAATTCTCTTGGAGAGAACTTAAACATGCAAAATGGTTCCTCTGTGGTTGAGAGTTCACTGAGTTATCCTTTAGTCTTCTGGTTACAGTTTCCTTGAGACCTCCTACAATAAACCCCTCTGACTGTCTTCAGCTTTTTACACCCTACTCTCTCAAAACCAAGCTAATTTGTTGTTGACTCAAGCCAGCATGATTACTCAGGAAGGATTTCTTTAATATCAGCTCCTTGATCTCCTTTTCTAGCACAAGCTGCAGGCCAATGTTATTAAGTTTTGTCTCTGCTTTCTGAATTAAATGTACAGCCAAGCAAAAGTGAAACTTAAGTTTTGCGACTTCTCTGCCACTTTTATTGAAGGCTACTTACTCAATATCTTTTGATGTAATAGCTCCATGGGAAGAACAATTCACTAAAGCCCTCAACAAATTTGATTTAGTCATGGGTTTCCATTTGATTATTTTTTCCCTTCCCTCAGGACATCAAAATACAAGTAGGTGCCTTTCAGATCAAACTTCTGGGCTTTGGGCAGTCCCATTAAGGGTTCATTTGCATAGGTTCGAACAATAGTATCACGTTTTAGAGAGGATTGACAGAGTTGTGTTCCCCTTGGGGCCCCTTTCCTAAAGCTGTTACCCTGGGCTGAAGTACTACCCTCAGAACTCATTTTTTCCCTGGGTGTAACCACTTCACCATGAGCCTCCTTGTACCCCATATCCTTCAAAGCAAATTATTCTTTCTCCTCTTGCATATGGTCCCTTCCCTTATCGCCACTCAGCCCTTTAAATTTCCCAACTGATTCCTATTTGTATACCTTATTTTTCTAAGCTCCAGCTACCAACCATCCCACCTTTGCTCCTCTTTACATTCTTCTTTAACCTCTGGGGTAACATATGCCAATGTCCTACATAAGCATTATACCTTCCATTTGTCAATACTGGCCATCTGAAGACATATACCAATGCACATTCTTCCCATTCCCTCATTTTATAATTTTCCTCCTTGTTAACTCTTTCATCCAGCATCACTTCTAGTCTTACTAGGGTTGGCAAACAGGAGTTAAGAGATTGTTTTGTTAGGAATCTCCTTTAGTACGCCTGCCTGGGATTTCAGATTGTCATTTGCAGCAACCATGGATTCCATAATGCCGACAGGGTTTTTTGCTTTAAGAGAATGACGTCCAGCATCAGCCTATGCCCAATTGATGGAGATTCTAAAATAAGTGCTGAAAAGTTTGCCTCTTGTTGAATAACCTTTGCAGTTTTCACCTTTCTTGATATAGTCACATTCCCCTGTAGCCTACTAAAATGACAAACTAGATTGAGAAGTGTTCCACTATGAAAACACCCCCTGCCTATCACCCTCCAAAAGGAAGGCAAAGAGGAAAGGCACACCTCCCTTATCACCATGTCCTCTGAAAGCCCCGACCTTTCTGGGTCCTGGAACAAAAGCTCTCACACAAGTAGAGCTGACTTGGAAGACATGGTCACACCCGTTACTTGTAATGGTGACAGAAACAATGACTGCAGATTTCTGTTCTTGAAATGTTTCCCCACAAAATCCTTTATTCAGAAGGCTGCCCCTTTAATGCTAGCTCAAGCTCATCCCTTCTTGGAGCTGCTGGCACCTTACTGATCTTTTTCTCTTTGTACTGTCATCACTTTGTAAGAAGCCCCAGCTAACAGAGGACGGGTACTTTCCTTGAGCTTTGTAACCCTTATTTGATCAGGCCAGTGGGTGACAAACGAAAACCAGCAAGCTTATTAACCCCTTATTCAGACCAATTTTAGAATGAATCCGGGATATCATCCTCATCAAATCCATGCATGCTCACTTATGAACTTTCTGCCTCTCAATGCATTTGGACTTTGGCACAAAAGAACTAACCTCCTCCTGGCTGATCTCTCCAATAATACCGCCGATGCTACTGCTACCACCATCCTCTTTAGCCTTTTGAGTCTTTGTGTTGTGTGCTTGTGGGCACGTCCTTTAGGTTCCAGGTGTGGAACCTTTGGGACGTAAGTCTTCTTGATTATGTGGGGAACACTCAGGAGAAAGGCAGTAGAGTGTGAAGCAGATAGACTCTGTTGGTGTCTCTGCTGTGATTTTACGTTCAGGCAAATTGTGGAATAAAGTACTTGCATGTGTGGCTTTACTCAACACAAGTGGCGATGAGTTTGCCAGAAGATGAACCCAGGTGAGCTCCTTAGCCCCATTAGGATTGTGGGGCCAACCAGAAGCTCCCACATAGCTGTGGCTAAACGCCTCAGGAGAGGTTTGAGAGGATCTATATAAGGAGAGAAACAGAGCTCAATTACCAAAGTAGAACCCTTCAAAAATTGGAGTGAGTATGTGCTGTTTTTGGTTTCTGCAGCATAGGGGATTGCACCAGCAATATCATTTTCATTAGACTCTCGTGCTCTATGCAGTACTATGAATAAAGCTACATGCACACATTAGCTGCTGAGACAGAGAAGCACAGCTCTGTTGTTTCTGGCCAAATTGTGGTTATGCGAATGAGATACCCACATCAGCACACCTGATCATGCGTGTTGAGGCTAAATACGCGCAGCCATCTTGAGAGTATTAAAAAAGAAATTGTAAATATCAGAGATTACTACATATCTACATGTTGTGTGACTCACCGGGTCCTTGAATTTTTTAGCGTGCCACTATTTTGACAGTATCGGAATCAATTAAACTGAAATTTGAACATGGAGGTTTGGCGTTTTATCATTTTTGTGATTTAATTATTAATGAGAAAAGGAGGAATTGGCAGTACAGTAGAAGCAACAGTGTTAAGAAGGTGAGGCATGCAGTCCTTTAATTTGTGATAAGATTTAGAACAAAACCTTTTTGCCATAGGTGGGATCCCTCTGGGACCCCACCACCAGGCCTAGGGGGTCACGGTATTTTTACTCTGCCCTTTTGTCTTTTTTGTAATTTTTTTTTTTTTTTTTTTTAGACTCAACTGAGTCTGAGTCCCAGGGTGGCTGCCAATCAAACACAAGAGCAACCCAATTGTTCACATGAACCTGGGTTTACTATCTGGAAGAGCACACATTAATGTGAAACTCATTTAAGAAAAATGTACAGGATGGGCTACTTTGGAGCCACAAGCATTCTTCTTTGCGGGAATTGCCACGAGCGCATTAGCGGACCACATCTCAGGAAACAAGGGGTAATTTTTCTACTTAATTTATTGGTAAGCCCTAGTATCCTCTTCATCCTGGGTGACTGTATCCTAACTGTAATTTTTATTACGGGCCCCTTAGGTGCAACTATGTCTATCCATACATCAATCATAATTCTGCCACAAAACAAAGTATCACTTGGGAAGCATTGCTCCTTCAGAGCACAGCATCTCAATTCCCATTTTACCTCATTTAATTATAAACAACTTGTGATTTCAGATATTGTAATAAGATCAAGATGCGGCACTATCTCCTGTTGCGCCAGTGAATGATTTACTATTGTACTGTAACCAGTATGTATTCCATACAATTGTTCACTTATATTACAACCCTAAAGCTCCAATTCTTAGCTTATTCACAAATTATTTTCACTATATTAGCTCCCCAGGTCACTGTTTGTCTTTATGGGACCCTAATATCCCTTACAAGGGTCAAAACATCACTGACAACCAACAAAACCAACAAAACAGACCTTGTTTTCTAATTCCACAGAGGAACTGTCCCATGGATATATATCAGTACACCAATGAATGTTAAAGCAAAAGTGATTTTTTCCATTATTTGTTTCTTGTGGTGTTTTTCTTCACAGGGGAGCACTTGCTACACCATGCGTTATTTGTTAGTATTTTTGAAAAAAAAAACAATTTGTTTTACTTTAATGGTGATTAACAATAGAAGTCTATGGTGCATTTCAGTACAGGTTGTATTGTATATCATTACGATAACCGCGATAGATTTATAACTGTTTAGATGTAAGAGTTTTTTTGTTGATTAATTCAGTTGCAGGAATTCCTGCCGAATTGTACGTTTTTCTTAAGTGAATTTCACATGAATGTATGCTCTTCCAAGATGGCTGTCAGCACATTCTGGTTGAAATGCTGGCAGTCAATAAGACTTCACCATGAGATATGTGATGAGGCTCTGCCTGATATCTATATTTCTTTTTTTCTTTATAATTCCTAAACTACTGAATGTATTTACACCAAATTACAAAAAGCACTCTTTCTGGACCAAGAGCTTGCTTTCAACCAAATTTGTAGGAAGCTGGCCTGGTGTGTGGTGGGTACCTATACCAGGTCCAGGTATCCCCTATTAGTGAAATGTAGGCAGTGTCTAGAATCCAGGCTCTCTAGCGGTAGCTGTATATGAGCATCCAAGGCTTATCTAGGAGACATGCAAAGCTCATGCAATACCACTGTAGTCACACAGCACTTATACACATAAAAGAAACCACACAGTGTTACAAAAATAAAGGTACTTTATTATAGTAACCCAGCACCAAAAACACTATAGGGGCAATACTCCCTTAGAGGTAAGTAACACACAAGACATGTACACTAGTTGTCAGAAATAGGCATAGGAATAGTTAGAAAACAGTGCAAAATGGTGTAAAACATGTAAGAGGCTGGGCTGGCTTATAGTGGGTACCTGGTGGTACTTACACTTTATGCCAGGTCCAGTTATCCCTTATTAGTAGATTAGAAGTGTTCTAGCAGCTTAGGCTGATAGAGGTAGCTATAGCAGAGCAGCTTAGGCTGAACTAGGAGACATGCAAAGCTCCTACTACACCACTTATATCATATAGCACTATATCATAAGAAACATAATACTCAGAGTTACTAAAAATAAAGGTATTTTATTTTAGTGATAATATGCCAAAAGTATCTCAGAGGATATACTCCCTTAGGAGGTAAGTAAAATACACAAAATATACACACAAACCAAAATCAGGTGAGTAAACAGTTAGAAAAGTAGTGCAAACACTGTAGATTACAAAAGGATGCAATAGGCCTAGGGGCAACACAAACCATATACTCCAAAAGTGGAATGCGAACCACGAATGGACCCCAGGCCTAGTGTAGTGTGTAGAGGGTCGCTGGGAGTGTAAGAAAACACTAAGGGTGTCCAAGATACCCCACCCCAAGACCCTGAAAAGTAGGAGTAAAGTTACCCTACTACCCCAGAAACACAGTAAATGTGTGATAGGGGATTCTGCAAAGGCAACAACTGACTGCAAAGCACTGAAGATGGATTCCTGGACCTGAGGACCTGCAAAGGAAGGGGACCAAGTCCAAGAGTCATGCAAGTGTCTAGGGGGGGGCAGGAGCCCATTAAACCCCGGCTGAAGGTGCAAAAGGGCTGCCTCTGGGTGGAAGAAGCTGAAGATTCTGCAACAACGGAAGGTGCCAGGAACTTCTCCTTTGCACAGAAGATGTCCCACGGCGTACTGGAGGATGCAGAGTTGTTTCAATGCAGAAAGACCACAAACAAGCCTTGCTAGCTGCAAGAGTCATGGTTAAAGAAAATGGGTGCTGCCTGGGCCCAGGAAGGACCTGGAGGTCGCCCCTTGGAGGAGGAGACAAAGGGGGAAATCAGCAGCAGAGAAAGCCCATGCAGAAGCAGGCAGCACCCGCAGAAGCACTTGAACAGGCATTCAAGAAATCTGAGCATGGCAGTCGTCTCAACACTACAAAAGAGGATCCCACGAAGCCGGTGGTCAACTCAGCGAGTTGAGCAATGCAGGACAGAGTGCTGGGGACCTGGACTATGCCTTGCATGAAAGATTCCTTGCAAAAGTGCACAGAAACCCTAGCAGCTGCAGATCACATAGCACACAGTATTACTGTCTGGCGTGTGGAGGCAAGGACTTACCTCCACCAAATTTGGACAGAAGGACCTCTGGACTGTCAGGGTCACTTAGATCCAGCTCCTGTGTTCCAGGGACCACGCTCGTCAAGATGAGAGGGGACCCAGAGGACCGGTGATGCAAAAGTTTGGTGCCTGCATTAGCAGGGGGAAGATTCCGTCGACCCACAGGAGATTTCATCTTGTCTTCTAGTGCAGGGTGAAGGCAGACAGCCCTCAGAGCATGCACCACCAGGAAACAGTTGAGATAGCCAGCAGGATTAGGCGCTACAATGTTGCTGGTAGTCGTCTTGCTACTTTGTTGCGGTTTTGCAGGGGACCTGGAGCAGTCAGCGGTCGATCCTTGGCAGAAGTTGAAGAGAGAGATGCAGAGGAACTCTGGTGAGCTCTTGCATTCGTTATCTGAAGAGAAACCCACAGGAGAGACCCTAAATAGCCCTCAGAGGAGGATTGGCTACCTAACCAGGTAAGAACCTATCAGGAAGGGTCTCTGATGTCACCTGCTGGCACTGGCCACTCAGAGGCCTCCATTGTGCCCTCACACCTCTGCATTCAAGATGGCAGAGGTCTGGGACACACTGGAGGAGCTCTGGGCACCACCCCTGGGGTGGTGATGGACAGAGGAGTGGTCACTCCCCTTTCCATTGTACAGTTTCACGCCAGAGCAGAGACTCACAGTCCCTGAACCGATGATGACTAGTTTATGCATGGAGGGCACCAATTGTTCCCTTCAAAGCATACCAGTGGCTTGGGGCGGCTACCCCTCCCAAGCCATGTAACACCTATTCCCTTTCCTTTGTCCAGTTTCATGCCAGAGCAGAGGCTGGAGGATCCCTGAACCAGTGTAGACTGGTTTATGCAAGGAGGGCACCATCTGTGCCCTTCAAAGCATTCCCAGAGGCCAGGAGAGGCTACTCTTCTCAGGCCCTTAGCACCTATTTCTAAAGGGAGAGGGTGTAACACCCTCTCTCAGAGGAAATCCTTTGTTCTGCCTTCCTGGGACTGGACTGCCCAGACCCCAGGAGGGCAGAAACCTGTCTGAGGGTTGGCAGCAGCGGTAGCTGCAGTGAAAACCCCAGAAAGCTAGTTTGGCAGTATCCGGGGTCCATGCTGGAGCCCCGGGGATGCATGGGATTGGCACCCCAATACCAGATTTGGCATGGGGGGACAATTCCATGATCTTAGACATGTTACATGGCCATGTTCGGAGTTACCGTTGTGAAGCTACTTATAGGTATTGACCTATATGTAGTGCACGCGTGTAATGGTGTCCCCGCACTCACAAAGTCCGGGGAAATTGCCCTGAACAATGTGGGGGCATCTTGGCTAGTGCCAGGGTGCCCTCACACTTAGTAACTTTACACCTAACCTTCACCAAGTGAGGGTTAGACATATAGATGGCTTATAGATTACTTAAGTGCAGTGTAAAATGTCTGTGAAATAACGTGGACGTTATTTCACTCAGGCTGCAGTGGCAGTCCTGTGTAAGAATTGTCTGAGATCCCTATGGGTGGCAAAAGAAATGCTGCAGCCCATAGGGATCTCCTGGAACCCCAATACCTAGGTACCACATACTAGGGAGATATAAGGGTGTTTCAGTGTGCCAATTAGAATTGGTGAAAATGGTCACTAGCCTGCAGTGACAATTTAAAAGACAGAGAGAGCATAAGCACTGAGGTTCTGGTTAGCAGAGCCTCAGTGACACAGTTAGGCACCACACAGGGAACACATATAGGCCACAAATTATGAGCACCGGGGTCCTGGCTAGCAGGATCCCAGTGACACAGGTAAAAACAAACTGACATACAAGTAAAAATGGGGGTAACATGCTAGGCAAGATGGTACTTTCATACAAAACACAATACAGAATAGTGGACCTAGGGGGAGCACAAACCATATAACCGGCACGCAAGAGTGTCACCCCCACCCTGGTAAGTGGAATGTGTAGAGGGTCACTGAGGCTTACTTTCTAAAAGTATCAAAGGTAAGAGCCCTGAAGATCTATTGCCTTTTGGCAAACTCAGACCTAACAGAGACAAAGCTCACATGGGATATGTCTCCCCATTTTGGGAACTACAGCCTTGTTGAAAACTTGGACACTCACGTTGCACAACTTGAGGACCACTTAAGCTAGTGTTAAAGTCAAAAAGGATAAAATTAGGGTACAATGAACCTAGCTATGACTGAACATGTTATACAAAATCATTTTAGCACTGAGCGGAATCCTTAACCCCTTTTTTTCATTTCACTTGGTAGATCAATTTGACTTTTCCCAAAATGAGCCTAAGGTCATTTCTCTTCACATAATTCACCCGGGAGGCACTTTCTTAATCTTCAACTATGAATTATTCAGTATTTGTCCTGACAATACTAAGGCCCTCATAATGAACATGGCAGTCCGTACCGCTCCGCTGGCGGTGGAGGAGAAACCACCAATAGAGGAGCGGGCCCGACTGCCAAATAATGATCCAAACGAAACACATGCATCCTGCGCACCACCCACTGCCAGGAAAGTAGTCCCACTGACGATGGCAGAGTACGCCCCCAGGCCGTCGGAAAGGCCCAACCCACTCATCAAATTCTGAACCACCATTCCGCTGCCAGTTCCGGGGCGAGAACCACCGCCACACAAAGCCAGGCAGAAATGAAACAATTAAAAGGAAACACTCACCAGAGTTCCACAAAACGTGCAGCGGTAGCCATGGACAGAGAGCTGCTGATCATGCCAGCCTTGCTCCTTGCCATATACCTACACGACTGAGACCGCCGCCGCCGACGGTAAGTACTGCAACCTACGACACAAGGGAGGAAAGGGCACAGTTACATACCGACCAACTCCACCCACTCTGCAACGCCACCCCAACCCTTCCCAGCAGCACAAGTCATACACCCCACACCAAGAGCTACGTACCCGACCGAAGGCCACTGCAACTTGACCATAGTACATACAGTAGCCTCACACTCATAAAAAATTAAAACAAACACCAGGGTGGAACTACGTGCAGCCCAAACACAGGCCACACAGAAACTTCAATTAGTAGCTCACTGAGCTAAACAGTGCCAACAGTGCCAATGGCCAGTCCATAAAATTCACATTGTCCTGGGCCACAACTGGCCACACCTGACTCTCACAAGTGCTGGGTACTCCACAGAACGGGGCACCATATGGGGATCCAGGCACCTCACGGAAGGGGGTAGGGGGTGGGGATTTTCGATGGGGGTGGGACTTTGACTTGCGTGAGGAGGTTGGAGGGGGGGTGGGCTTCTCCTGTGAAGGGGGTGGGGGCTGTTTGGCTCGGCTGGAGGTGGATGGCCTAGGCTCTGACCGGGCCTTCTTCACCGGGGAATGGGCACAGGAATGGGAAGGCTGGACCGGGGTGGGCTGTGATGTGGAAGGATCTGAAAGGGCAAGGAGGTGGGCACGTTTGGGGACAAGACAGCGTGGGTCAGTGGGTTGGAACAGATCTGCACGGGAGAGGAAACATTTCTTGTGAGCAATTGGGGTGGGCATGGGAGTGGAGTCAGAGGGAGTTGATGTATGGGGTGTAGGTGTGCGTGTAGTGGGTGCAGGTGACTGCTCAGTATGCTGTGGTGTGATGAGTGGGTGTCTTGGTGCGTTTGTGTGTTTTGGGAAGTGGGGGGGTAGACACAGTGTCTGCAACTCTGGTGAGTGTGCTGCATTTGTCAACTACAGTAGAGGTGGTGAGTGCAGGTGTAGTACATGGGGTGCATGTATGGCTGTCTGCTATTGTGGTGAGTGCAGGAAGAGGAGCAGTAACAGTGAGTGAAGGTGCAGTGCATGAGGTTGTGGATGTAGAGGGGACAGACAGGGAGGCGGAAGAGGTGGGCACACTGGGGGAAGTGGACATTGTTGTGTGTGCAGGTGTCTGTTGGCTGTGTGAATGCTTGTGGTGGGAGGTGTGGTGCTTGTGTTTTGAAGTGTGCTTCTTGTGTGTTGATGTGCCTGTAAGCGGGTCTGATTGTGTGCTTTGGACGGGTGAAGGGAGTGGGGTGCTGGAAGGGGTAGAGGAGGTTGGAGTGGGGATGGAATGGCCAGGGAAACTGGCTGCCGTCCAAGAGGAGGCCAGAGCCTGAAAAGTTCTCTGTAGGTCAGACACGGCACCGTGAATGCCATCCAGATAGGCATTGGTTTGCTGCACCTCTGATGCCAGACCCTGGATGGCATTGACGATGGTTGTCTGCTCTACAGAGATGGTTCTCAGGAGGTCAATAGCTTCCTCTGTGAGGGCAGCAGGGCTGACTGGGGCAGGGGAGGAGGTGCCTGGGGCGAAGGAGATGCCCACCTTTCTGGGTGGGCGGGCACAGCCTACTCCGTGGGGAGCAGAAGGGAGGATGGTGATGCTATGGGGGTGGCAAAGGATCTCACAGTATTGGTATGTCCACTAGGGTCCACCACCGCCAGAGGACCCCCAGCGGAGGAGGTCTCAGAGTCACTACCTCCTGCGGTAGTAGCCTCCCCCGTGGAAGTCCCCTCGCCCCCCCACCTACTGGTCCCCTGGACGTCCATTGTCTCTGCCTCGGAGGATCCGTGGGCCGCTGCCTCCCCACTTGCTGATGCCTCAGCTCCCTCGCCTTATGTTGATGCTGTACCAAACCAGAACAGGGATGGGAAGACAAAACAGGAGAGACACTTGTAAATAGCTGAATGCTGATACACAATGGCCAGACATACACCCACCCAGCAAACACACCCAACAGCCAGCACCGTGCACTATGCCCATGGCCATGCCTCTGACTACTGACTAGAATACTGACCTACACCCATCCCCTGAAATAGTTTTGGAGCTGAGGTAAGTGAAACCTGACAGGGACACCCCTACACCCTTTGGGGAATATACAGTAGATGGACATCAGTCAAATTACCTGATCTAAGCAGCTTGAGCCCTATCGCACACACACTCATCCTTCCAGACTGAAGTATGGTCAGTGAGTACTCACCCTCTTGTGACTGCTGTGCAGCCTTCAAGCGCCCATCTAGATCTGGGTACGCCACTGCCAGGATCCGACGCATGAGGGGGGTCAGTGCCCGATGGACACCCCTTCCACACTGGGAGGACTTCCCCAGCTGGGCCTCAGTGATCGTTCGTGCCCAGCGCCGCAGGTCCTCCCACCTCTTTTGACAGCTGATGCTCCGCCAGTTGTAGACCCCCAGGGTCCGTACCTCCTTGGTGATGGCATGCCAATGTGCCCTCTTCTGGTGGGCGCTGACCTAGTAGGGTGACACAGAAATGAGACACAGGGGTCAGGCACTTCCACGATGGGAACAGCTGGTAGATTGTCAAACATGGGACTGACAGTACTCTCAGACATGCAGGACAGTGGCATGCAGCATTCCATGCACCATGGCCCATCCTGGCTCACAGGAGCACACATATGTGCAATTCTCTCCATCCATTACTCACACAGTGCCCCCCAAACCCAGACTCACCTGTACCTCTGGCCGTCCGTAGAGTCTGTCGTACAGGGGCAGGACCTCTTCCACTAGCTTCTCCAGTTCTTCCTGGGTGAAGGCTGGGGCCCTTTCCCCTGCACTGCGTGGAATATCCATAGCCAGAGGCAGGCGACAGCAGTACACAGAGTGGAGTACCTGTCCGCAAGTGATCAAACGATGATGAGCGCGTGTACATTCCGCGGCAGTATGCACCGTCACCGCCGGCGGCGATGATGATACGCCAGATTTCCCCATTGGCATCCATGTTAGCCAATGAGGGTGCGAACAGCGGTCAACACCGCCGTACGCTGTGACGTCAACCTCTAGCGGTATTAGGTCACTTCCACAACGAAGAGACAGAACTACAGTGGGCAGACATTTTGGCATCACCTACCTATCTTGAAATTCATACTACTCACAATGCAGGGCCTACTAGCCACATGAAGCACCTAGGCCTCTATCCATTGCGTATAGTAGCACACATGAATTACTCTGGTCCCTCCTAGTGATATACATGTACATCTGTCAGGTTGCAGTTATTGTGCAGACACTACTATGAACAATGCACTGCATGTATTTAGCAAATATGCCAATGTATGTGTGCACATCACTCCTTTTTGTAACCCCTCATAGGTACCGACCCTTGTGGAGAGGAAGGGTATCATCAGTGTACAGACCACTTGTGGATATGGGGACCATGGTGGAGCATCAGATCATTATCATTTACAGACTCACACATGCAACTATTCAGGACCTATGTGCATTACAGGATCCTGCAATGACTCCCGGAAATCGTAATCAGCATGCCATTCCAACTGGGGTGCAGGTGCTCTCCGCACACCATTTCCTGGCCACTGGCTCATTTCAAGTGACAGTGGGCATGGGTGCTAGTTTGTCACAGCCAATGTTCAGCCAGGTACTGACAAGATTTCTGAATGCATTTGTACACCATCTGCAATCCTATGTGCAATTCCCTCAAAGTGCTAATCTCCCTGCCATCAAGTCGGACTTCTATGTCTTTGCAAACATTCCCCATGTCATAGGTGCCATTGATCGCACCCACATACCCATAATCCTCCCAAGAGTGAATGAAAAGGTGTACAGAAACAGGAAGAACTTTCACTCCTTGAACATCCAATTACTATGTACCTCAGACCAGTACATTTCCCATGTGAATGCCATGTTTCCGGGTTCAGTCCATGATTCCTTTGTGTTGAGGAACAGTAGTTTGCCACTGAAGATGGAACAACTACAAGAGGACAGAGGGTGGATCATAGGTAAGTTTGCCTGTCACTAACTGACACATTGCAGAAAACCTGCCTGTCTGACTAAGGGACATTACAATGACGACTCTGTACTGACCCTTTTTGTAGGTGATTCTGACTATCCAAACTTGCGCTGACTCCTGACACCAGTGAGGAATCCCATGACAGATGCAGAGAGGAAATACAATGAGGCCCATAGACATACTAGGAGGGTGATAGAGCGTACTATAGGTCTCCTGAAGGCTAGATTCCGGTGTCTACATATCTCTGAGGGTTCCCTGGCCTATGGGCCTGATAAGGTGTGTAGAATAGTGGTGGTCTGCTGCATGCTGCATGACGTGGCAGTGAGACATTCTATCCCCCTTTTGGAGGTGGAGGGTGCTATAGGTCCTGATCAGCTACCTCAGAGACGTGAGGAGAGTGATGGTGAGGATGAGGAAGGGGAATATGTAAATTCCAGGCACCAACTGCTACAACTCTACTTCCAATAATTGTGTGGGACTTAAGTCTGTAATTGTGGTTAGTGACTGATGCTGTCATGATAGGCGAGACATGGACCTCTTCTGCATGGTACTGACAGACAATATATGCATTCCCTCCTTGCCTAATTTGAAATACACATTACCACCACCAAGCACAAATTGACAATAAAGTTGTTCTCTGCCAGTTGCATCCATACTCCACTTTGTTCAACATTAAAGACGGGACAGTGTTACAGGTGTGAAATATGTTTTATTGGTAGAATACAGTGACTTGTGCTATATACAGTGATGGGAGTCGTAAGGGTTGGGTGTCCTCAAAACCTACTTGGTGGCAGCCCTGTTGGATGTCATAGGTGGGTCCTAGTTGTAGTATAGTACTTCAATTTGCCCTCAGCTAAGTGTTGTTGGTGAATGGGTGGGATGGTTGCTTTGCAGTAGTAGCAGTGTCAATTGTTGGAGGGGGCTTGTTCTTAGCTGGGTTTCCAGTGCCATATCTTGGCCTGAGACTACGTTTGGGTGCCTGCTGTGGAGCTTCTTGGGGTGGCATGGTTGGCCCTTGTGATTCCTGGGAGGGTATTTTCTGTGCTGTTTCTGCTGCTTGGGTCCTCTGTTGCTGGTTGTCCAGGGCTGTTGTGGGGACCTCTTGTCTGGTGTGGGTGTCAGACTGTTTGTTGACCAACTGCAGCAGTGCTCCAGCAATGGTGGTCATTGTGGCATTGTGCTCTTTCCACTGCTCCATGGCCTGTTGGTGGTGTTGCTGCTGCATCCTCTGACTTTGCTCCAGGGTGGACACAATCTGTGCCAACCTGTCTTGGGTATGTTGGTAGGCCCCCAATACCTCTGCAATGTCCTGGGCTGCTGCATCCATCCGGTGCCCTACCCCCTGACCCACCTGGGCACTTGAACTTGCCCTAGACCCCTGTGCCTTTGTCCCCTGCGCAGGTCTTGATGTCCCACTTGTACTGGGGCCCTTGCTTTCATGCATGTTGGGAGTGGGAGACTGTGGCCTCCCTTGGCCTGCTGGTCTTGACTGGGTGTTAGGGGTGTCAGTGGTTTCCTGGGTGGGGCTGCTGCATGGTGAGCATCCAGGGCTGTGTGAGGGGCCTGCCTGCTCAGCAGTGTCCAGGGGTCCTTTGCCAAGGTCTTGTGATGTGCCTCTGTCTCCCTGGAGTGCTGTGGCACTCCTTGTCCCCTCCATTAGGGTTGCATGGGTAGTGGTGCCTGTTGGGGGACATAGACATGTCTGTTACATATGCCTGAAGGTTTGAGGTGTACAGAGCTGTGCAATTTTGTGCTGGTGTTACTTTCAGTGGCCTTCCAGGGTGCCTTTGTGAGGTGGACATTGCATTTAGTGGCAGTGGTGGGGTTACATTGTGGTGGGGGCTATTATTCCATTGTGGGTACATGCAGGGGTGGGTGGCTGTGCACAGCGGGAGTGATGTGGGCCTGTTAGTAAGTTGTGGGTAATGCAGGCTGGTGGATGTGGTGGGTAATGGCTGGGTGGGGTGTAGGTCGAGATGGGTGTTGGTGGGGTGGGGTGGTGCATGCATTGCAGATGTGTTTTATATGGGGTAATTGTAGATGACTTACCCGAGTCCATTCCTCCAGTAAGTCCAGTGAGTTCCTCTGGGTGCAGGATGGCAAGTACCTTCTCCTCCCAGTCGGTATAGTCGGGTGGTGCTGGTGGCAGTCCTCCCCCAGTCTTCTGCACTGCAATGTGGTGCCTAGATGCCCTGACCTTCCCCTGCAGGTCGTTCCATCTCTTCCGGATGTCCTCCCTGGTGCGTGGATGGTGTCCCACTGCATTCACCCTGTTGACAATGGTCTGCCACAGCTCCAATTTCCGGGCGATGGTTGTGTGCTGCACCTCGGACCCAAATATTTGTGGCTCCACCTTCAGGATCTCATCCACCATGATCCTTAGCTCCCTTTTGGTGAAGCATGGATTTTTTGGGGGGGGACATGGTGAGGGTGGTGGGTGGCGTCAGGACGAGGGACGGGCTATGGGTGCTCCTGTGTGGGTCGATATGCGTGTCCTGTATGCTGGCGTTCGCTGTCTGGCTTTGGTGCTCTCCGTCTTCTGGTCCTGGTTTCATTGCAAGGAATTGTGGGGTGTGTCTGGGGGTGTTCTATGGGGTTCTGCATGTGTGTCAGGTGTGTGGGTGATAGGCTGAGCCAATGTGTGCACTTGTTGCTGTTGAGTCCACTTGCCGCCCATGGCGGTCGCAGCTACCAATGGTCGTCCGGCCTCCACTGTCCGCCGAGGTGATTTGTGCATCATTATTTGGGGGCGGGATGTGGGTGTGCTTGACGGTGGCGGGGTGGGGTGGGCCGGGATTCCCGCCGACAGGGTCCTGGCGGGGAGTGGTGGTCTGGGATTTTTTGTCGGGGTTGGGTTTTTCAATCATTATATGGCGGGTTTCCATTCGCTGCCAACGGCAGGATTCTGTTCACTGCCGACACTGCGGTCATTCGCGCCATGTTCATAATGACCGCCTTAATCTCACCTTTCTGTTACACAAGCACTACCAGTTCTTTATTCTAAGGAGACCCCAGAACCAGTGGGATTGAAACACTGTGACAATGGGTGACTAGGGTACTGGCCTTGAAACTTGGAGATGAGCAGACATTGAGAGAAGGCCTATCCCATGTTAAAGACTTCATCACAGCTCCCAGTCATGAGACAAAAGGATTTAGTACATACTACAAGATCTTTAACTATGGACATTGTCTGTACTATACATTTTGTAGAGAACAGAACAGGAACTAAATATTCTTCATATCTACTTTAACTAAGCTTACACACGCATTGGTGTTGGGTTAGCAAAATTCAGCACACTGGTGGTTTGCGCTTACTATTGGTTTATATGGCTATACACTCTGGCTCAATGAATGTGAAAAATGGAGTAATGTTGTGCATGAATTTCGATGAATTTCAAGAAACCATTGTTATAAAGCCCTTGAAAAAATGAACTTAATGGATCCTAAATAACCAGCTTAATCATGTACTTAAGTGTCTTGATCATTGTATGAAGTCATCATTGTATGAAGTCATAATTGCAAGTGTTTCAGACTAGGTCTCCTTTTTTGCTAACAATTAGTAGTCCAACCACCTCTGAATTTAAGGACCCAACCTCTTTTGAGATAATCACTTTTATAAAGTTGCCATTGTCTTGTCTTAATCATTTTGCACATGCAGCCTCTATCCTGGGTCACATGACTAGGTGTAGTGGGCAGTTGGTCTTTTTGTATTGCTTCCAGACATTGAGACAAAGTGAAGATAGGTGCTGGCAGGATGGGCCACTCGAACTTAACGATGTGGCAGAACTGTCACCTACCATACTTGCATATCACAAAGGCTCTGCCTGTGCACACTCACAAAGGGTTTGTCACTAGTCGTTTGTGTCCCTAAACAAGCTGGGTCCAGGGCAGAGAGGAAGGATACTTCAAACACCTCCTGGGAGTGTAAGCCACTAGCAACTTCTCATACTTGAAAGTGGGCACCGGATATAAATATTATACCCTTAGACCTACTCTTCAGTTTACATTTGGACCTTTGAAAGACTCAAAACAAGGAGACTACAAGAAGGACTGCCACTCTTCTGCCCTGCTACTCTGCTTGAGTGAGAAGGAGGACACCAAGCCCCACACAGTTTAGCCTCATAGGTGCAAGCTTCATTGAAACCTGTTCTGAGTGACACAAAGTCCTGCTAATCCACACCACCCACTGCCTACTCCATGTGAATGACACAACTCAACATGAAGCCTCGCACACAGCTTCATCAGAAACAGAACAGCGTAAATGAACTTGATGTAGGACCTCACATCATAACTCTTGCAAATCTTCATCAGAACTGATGCAGTGTGACTGAATTCAAGCAGAGCCTCACACCGCAGCCCTGGCAGCTATTCAGAACTGACACCAGACAATCCAAAGCCTTGCAAGGCAATGCAGTGCACACCGCACATCAAAGGCATGAGATATTATTCAGTGGATAATTTATGGTCCACTGGGTGAAAAGCATGTATCATATCATGTGAGGAAAGAGTGGCATTTGCAGTGTGACTTCTGTTTTAGATGAGTTTTCAAAATGAATGTATGTAGTAGGGTGTGGTGAAGGACTGACCTGTCCACTGGAGCTTCTTTTTTTAATGAGAAATGTGCGTAGAAGTATGTGGGTAGAGACAGGCATCTCTACTAAGTGTCCCCTCTTGGATGATAGGTGTGCATAGTTGGGTGTGGGGAGAGAGTGCCGAAAGTGCCTTCTAAAATGAGACCTCTCCTCAGAGAAGGGAGATAATAGAGACACACTGGCTTCTCTAATGAGACTCTTCCCCAGGGTTATGAGTGGAGATAGTAAGGAGGAGTTAGAGACATATACCAAATATTATTGGGGCGATTGACGGAACACATATTGCATTTGTTCCCCACCGGCACAATGAACAGGTTTTCAGGATTCAGAAGAGTTTCCACTCACTCAATGGGCAAATGGTGTGCCTGGCAGACCAGTAAATCTCCCTCATCACTGCCAAGTATCCTGGGTCTGTGCATGATGCCTTCGTCCTAAGGAGTAGCAGCACCCCAATAGTGAAGGCAGAACTGCAGAGGCACCGAGTGTGGCTAATAGGTGAGCCAGAATCCCCATCCACTGTATGTCTGTGTATGCCTTCAGGAGTCATCCCCATACTATTGTGTAAGGCTAATGTTTGTCCTTCAATACTTGCAGGTGACTCTGGCTACCCAAACCCATTGTGGCTCCTGACCCCTGTGAGGAATGCCAGGACAGGAGCTGAGAATTGGTATAATAATTGTTAGAAATTGGGTCTTTGTTTGGCAGTCAGGTTACCCCCTGTCCAAGCAAGGACCCTCACTCTAGTCAGGGTAAGTCAGACACATTCCAAATTATCCTGTACCTACCCGCTGGTAGCTTTGCACTGAGCAGTCAGGCTTAACTTACAAGGCAATGTGTAAAGTATTTGTGCAATAAATCATACAATAACACCATATAGCCCACACAAATACACCACACAGTGTTTAGAAAAATATGTAATATTTATCTGATAAGATGCAGGTCAAAACGATTGAAATGCAATTAGAAGATGTTGAGATATCGCTGTAAAAGTAATATGAAGTGTCTTAAGTCTTTGCAAAACAAAGAAATGTCTCTTAAAAACAATTAAGGTCTTTTGCAAGCACAAAGTACCTGGTTCGCGTTCAAAATCACTGCAAGGGACCGCAGAGGAGGCGATGCATGGAAAACAGGGAGGTGTGCGTCGGTTTTGCCCCTTTGCACACCGACTTGCGCCATTATTTTCTACGCAGGGGAAGGCTTTGAGTCAATTTCTGTCACGCTGACTTGGTTCCTCTTCGGGTTGCAGGGTTTTCTGGCAACCCGGGGATTGTATGTGGAATCCTGGGCTTGCGAAGGGAAGTCACAAGCAATGCGCCGATCCAGTGGGTGTTGCATGGAAATTTCTCCTGCACGGCAGGCGCTGCTTTGATTCCTCTCTGGAAGTCGGACAGTGTCGTCCCAGGTCAGCAGTGCATCGATCCAGTGGGCCGTGCGTCGAAGTTCCAGTCGTAATGGAGGTGCTGCGTCGATCTTCTCCTTGCAAAGTCGGGCTGCGTCGTTCTAGTTCGTCATGTGGTGAATTTCTCACTGCAGGGCAGGCTGAACATCGTTTTTAGCAGTCTGTGCGTCGAATTTTCGATGCACAAGGACTCCAATTGCAGGAGAGAAGTCTTTTTGGTCCTGAGACTTCAGGGAACAGGAGGCAAGCTCTTTCCAAGCCTTTGGAGAGCACTTCTCCTCACAGCCAGGGAGCAGCAAGGCAGCAGGACAACAGCAGGGCAACAGCAAGGCAGCAGTCCTTGTCAGAAAAGCAGTCCCAGTGAGTCCTTTGGGCAGCCAGGCAGTTCCTCTTGGCAGGTCTGTTCCAGGGATTCTTCAACAGCAGGTTTCTTGTCTAGAAGTGTCTGTAAGGCAGAGTGTCTACTCCAAGAAGTGTCTAAAGTCTGTAGGTTTGGGTGCTCTTCTTATACCCATTTTGGCCTTTGAAGTAGGCTTACTTCAAAGGGAAGTCACACTTGTTTGTGAAATCCTGCCTTGCCCAGGCAAGGCCTCAGACACACATCAGAGGGTTGGAGACTGCATTGTGTGAGGGCAGGCACAGCCCTTTCAGATGCAAGTGACCACTCCTCCCCTTCCTCCTAGCACAGATGGCTCATCAGAATATGCAGGGTACACCCCAGCCCCCTTCGTGTCACTGTCTGGAGAGAGGTGCAAACAGCCCAACTGTCAAACTAACCCAGACAGGGAATCTACAAACAGGCAGAGTCACAAAAAGGGTTCAAGCAAAAAAAGTGGCATTTTCAAACACACAATCTCAAAATCAACTTTACTAAAAGGTGTATTTTTAAATTGTGAGTTCAGAGGTCCCAAACCCCACATGCCTATCTGCTCCCAAAGGGAATCTACGCTTTAATCATGTTTAAAGGCAGCCCCTAGGTTAACCTATGAGAGAGATAGGCCTTGCAACAGTGAAAATGAATTTGGCGGTATTTCACTGTCAGGACATAAAAAACACATTAGTATATGTCTTACCTTAACCATGCACTGCACCCTGCCCATGGGGCTAACTAGAGCCTACCTTAGGGGTTTCTTATATGTAGGAAAAGGGAAGGGTTAGGCCTGGCAAGTGGGTAAACTTGCCAAGTCAAATTTACAGTTGAAAACTGCACACACAGACACTGCAGTGGTAAGTCTGTGACATGATTAGAGGGATAGTTATGTGGGTGGCACAACCAGTGCTGCAGGCCCACTAGTAGCATTTGATTTACAGACCCTTGGCACCTCTAGTGCACTTTAGTAGGGACTTACCAGTAAATCAAATATGCCAGTCATGGATAAACCAATCAACAGTGCAATTTACACAGAGAGCATATGGACTTTAGCACTGGTTAGCAGTGGTAAAGTGCTCAGAGTTCTAAAGCCAACAAAAACAGGTCAGGAAAAATAGGAGGAAGGAGGCAAAAAGTTTGGGGATGACCCTTCAAAAATGGCCAGGTCCAACAAAAATGCAAATGGGCGAACCAGGCAGATCATAGAACGTACCTTCTGCCTCCTGAAGGCCAGGTTCAGATGGCTCCATCTGACAGGTGGATCCCTATGATACTCCCCTGAGAAGGTATGCCAGATACTTGTAGCATGCAGCATGTTTCACAACCTGGCCCTCAGATGACATGTGCCTTATCTGCAGGAGGATGAGATTCGAAATGCCCCTGTGGCAGCAGTGGACCCTGAGGACAGTGAGGATGAGGATGGGGACAACAGAACATCAGTTATACCTCAGTACTTCCAATGCCACACAGGTGAGACAGTGGAACTGACCATTCCTCTGATTATTTATGTTTTCAGTGTGGCTGTAGCAGGATGGCATTCACTTCCTTTGCATCTCAAATGACTGTCACCTATGCCTTCTAATTTTGCAGATGTTGTTGTTATAACAACTGTGTACTGATGTGATGACTACAGACAGCTACAGGTCATTATTTGTATGCTATCACAGTGTTCAGGTCATTTGCACAAGATGTTACTGTTGCCATAATTGCACAGTTTCATCACACAAAGCACTATCACTCAAGTTGTGCTCAGGGTGTTTATTGTAGTGAAATTTATAGACGGAATAGTGCAATGGAATGAGTTGATGGCACAGGTAAGTCAGGGTGTTGGTCTGTTTGTAGCACAGGTCCAGTGTCCAAGGGGCATAGGAAGGGGAGCAAAGGAAGTTCAAAGTGGACAAGGTGACAGGGTGGGATACAAGGGGGACATTCAGGAGGGTCTCACTTCTGGTGGTGGTCTTGGCAAGTGTCTCTGACATCTGTCTAGGTCACAGGGAACATTTGCGGGGTGGTTCGCCTTCTGCAGGGGGAGGGGTGCTGGTGGCCTGTGGATCCTATGGCAGGGCCTCCTGTCCACTAGCTGCAGCAGATGTGGTATGCTGTTCAGTTGACTGGCTAGTGAAAGGGGCCAGCTGGTTTGTTGTATATTCCCTCATGATGTTGTCCTCATTAGCCAGCGCCCCTGTTATGGAGACCATGGTGGTGTTGAGGGCCTGCAAATCTTTCCTGAACTCTTGATGGTGTACCTCTTGCAGCCGCTGGTTCTCCTGCATGATGTCAAGAATCTGGCCAATCTTGTCCTGGGATTGTTGGTAGCCCCCCCAGGACATTACTGAGTGTGTCCAGGACAGTCGGTTCCCTGAGCCTGTCCTTCCCCTGGCGTACAGCTGTCCTCTGAGTGTCCCTGTTCCCCTGTGACTGTGTCCCCTGAACGGAGTGCCCACTGGCACTGCCACTGACACCAGGACCCTGATTGTCTTGTATGTGAGATGTGGACTGGACCTTGTCCTGATGGGCACACTGCTGATTGACGTGTCCTGGGGACAGAGGTGGGGGGATGTTGGGTGGGTGGTGAGATATTGGAAACTGAGGGTGAGGCTCTGTGGTGGACTGGGAATAGGATGGGGTGTCCGACTGACCAGTGGTCCCTGATGGGCCAGGAAGTTAACCAGATGCAGATGTCCAGAGTTACTGTCATCACTGGGGGCATCTTCTGTTGGGGAACTGGATAGCCGTGGCACCCCCTTGCCGCTAGGATTGGCTGGGGCACCTGCGGGGATGTAAGTGATGTATTATGCATCATGTCTGTGACATATTCTAAATCCCTAGCTTCCCCTATATTGTTGCTACTGCCCTGCCCCCTCTGATTGTGTATGGTGATGTATTGTGGGATTGTTAGTTCTCCATGCTGTGCATGCATATGTGGTGGGTGTACATGCAGGGCTGGGAGGGCTGTACATGCAGTGGGTATGGCATTCAGGGCATGGCATTGGGGTTAGTCATATGTTTAGGTGCACTGTGTGGGATGGAGTAGAGTGTTTGGAGTCAGGGTGAGGGTGTGAGATGGCATGCAGGTATGGAGGGGTGATAGGTAGTAGATGTTGACTTACCAGTGTCCAGTCCTCCGGCAACTCCAGTGAGTCCCTCAGGATGCAGTATTGCCAAAACTTGCTCCTCATATGCTGTCCGCTGTGGGGGAAGAGGTGGGGGTCAACCGCCAGTCTTCTGGATGGCCAGCTGGTGCCTTGCTGCCATGGAACGTACCTTCTTCCTTAGGTTGTTCGACCTCTTCCTGATGTCGTCCCTTGTTTGTGGATGCTATCCCACAGCGTTCACCCGGTCCACAATTCTCAACCATAGCTCCATCTTCCTTGCAATGGAGATTTGCTGTACCTGTGCTCCAAAGAGCTGTGGCTCTACCCTGACTATTTCCTCCACCATGACCTGCAACTCCTCATCGGTAAAATGGGGGTGCCTTTATGGGGACATGGGTGTTTGTGTGATGTGTGTTGTGCAGTGGGTCTTGTTTAATGTGTAAGGGTGTGGGGTACATGACGGATGGGTGGGTGTTATTGGTGTGTCTAGTTGTGTCTGTGATTTGCGTGTCTGTCTCTTGGCTATTTTTCATGTTCGAAAAGGGTTGTGGGTAATGTGGCTGTGCGTTTTATAGTGCTGTGAGTGGGTGTGGTGTGTGTATTATTGTCAGGTGTTCTGACCATGCCGGTGTCTACCACCAATGGTTTACTGCCATTGAATGTCCGCTGTGGTGATTCGTGGGTCATAATGTGGAGGGCTTTGTTTTGTTGGCATGACAGTGTGGGTGTTCATAGTGACACTTTATCACTTACCTTTGACCTGGCAGATTTGTGTTTGTGGCAGTGTTCTGTCGGTTTAGTGTGTCTATGTCATAATTTGGCAAACGGATGTTTGCCTCCGCAACGGTATGTTGGTGGCCGTCACAGCGGTGGTAAGCGGGATTTACAGCTAATGTCATAGTGACCACCTGAATGCGTGTATTAGAGTGTGGTAAGTGTGTCATTTCTTCTGAGACTTATAGGTATATATAGTGGGGTGTGAGGAGACAATGACCTTTCACTTTAGACTGTTTCTGAGAGTGATTCATGTTGAAATTAGGGTATAGGGAGATAATAGCCTCTCCACTGAGACATGTCCTCAGGTGTGTGTATTAGCTTGTAGGAAGAGATTAGCCTCTCCACTGAGAAACCTTATCAGGGTGATAGGTGATCATAGTAGAATGTTGGAACACTCTCTCTCCCCACTTGTGTGAGTCTGCTTCATGGTCATGGATGTGTATAGGACAGTGTATGGAGGGTCTTCCATGCTTACTAATACCTTCCTCTTTGATGATGAGTATAATATGGAAGAAATGTTCTTTCTGCTCAATCTTCTCCAAAGAGTAACAGGTGTATGTAAGTAAGATGCAGGGAGAAACTACCCTGTTCAAGAATGTTGTTCTCCAGGCTAATACATGTCCTTAATAGGGTGTGGGACAATACAGGCCTTTATTCAGTCACCTCTCTCTAAATAATGACCATTCACAGTAAAGTGTGTGCAGGAAGTGATTCAGCTCCCCAATCATATTTGTTTTACATCATCCTCTCCAGATCACGAAAAGAGAACATGTCTGTTATTTTTATTCTGTGCATGTTATTGCTATAATACCATTAATAAATGTATTCATTATTAAACTCAAAACATGTTTTTATTCTCAGAAACTGCATTCACACTGGATATATTTTGGTCTCATATATGACATATTTTTATATTAGAATACAACTAGTGTGCATACTGTGAATAAATCACAGTAATGAAGACATATTGAGATATGGGGACAAATAAATCATTAATGTTTTATAAAAATACCCATATCTTTAAAGCCTGTAAGATTATAATTCTGAAGACTATTTACTGTGCCACAGCCAGTAACTCATTAATGAATCTTTAAATTCTAAAATAATCCATTTAGTAAAGTAACCTAAAATTTTTGTCTGGTGTACACTGACAACTATTAACTTATTTTATTGACATTTTCTTTACTACTACTATACAAAAGTTAATTAATTAAATGGCCGTTATCCTTGGTATGACACAAAATGATGAAGAACATGAACTTTCACACTTTTTCCCAGCTTAAATGTAGATAAAGTTATATAAATATAATATTTTATGGAACTTTGGTCCCATAATTATGAAATAAGAATTTGGAAGTTTCTGGGGTAACATTTGCTTTTAAGGTGAGGCATGTGTCATTATAATCAAACCAGCCCAATGTTTCTTTAGGTACGCAGTGAAACGACTAGAATTAATTGACTCTCCCTTATGAAAAATAATGACAACAGTAGTGTATGTTCTCCTGTATATTGATATCTGGATTTAAGGTTGGTGATATCAGTATTTATTTTGCTGCCATCCTTTCGGAACCTTTGTAGCATAAGAATTTTTTTTTTAACTGTTCCTTACAACTAATGGTTACAGCACTTCTGCTCTGCAGTTTGGACAGGAGTCATTTTGCACAGATTTCACAAATAGTTTTTCAAAAGGCACTGACTTGCAATCTGGTAGAGTAAGGTACCCAAATAACACTGAATCAATGTCTATTCTGCCTGAATGGGAACAATTAACACATTCATGACACCACGAATAGTTTGTTCAAAACAAATCATCAATTGCAATTCCTCCACTTCTAGCATCTTTTGTACTACCATTAACAATTACTGAGCATCCTTTTGAAACATCAAAAAGAACTGTGGCCCACTATTACAGTGATCAGTAATATCACTTATAAATATAGTTGAAGAACACACTTGCTTTTCAGGTTGTGCTGAACTGAGCAGAATTGTTAAAGCTTTGAACAAGTTTTTCACTTTGTTTTGTTTAGTGTTTTCAACCACTGGTGGTAAGTGGAATACAGGAATACAACATTGCCTTCTACATTACATTAACAGGAAACCATTAAACTGTTCGAAAATGAAAAATCTATGGCACTGAACTTTATCACTTTTCATCCTTTTGAGGATACTTTGCTTACTACTGCTACCTGTGTCTGTTTACTGTCTGTTTACTGTAGGCTCCCTGTGTTTCAGCCAGCTTGGTCTTTCTAACCTGCTGTTTTTTACCAGTGACTGTCTGAAATTTCCCTCCTTGTTTGTGGCAAAAGACTGCATAGAGCCAAGTGCCCCCCTGCTTTCTTTAAAAAAAAAAAATAATATATACACCTCAGTGGCTAACCAAAGTGTGTTTAAGAGAGTGCTTAATCTGCGTCTGTGATTTAAACTCTGTTTAGAAAGTGTCTCCACCACTTGTTCTTGCCTTGGAAAAGCCAAATACCTGAGTGCGCGACAAGTAGTATGTCAGTGCTTTTCAATCCATCCGGTACCTGGAAAGTAGACTCTGCTAGCTTGGAAGTGTGGATTCTGCCTATTTGTATCCAAAAAGATTCTGAATAGAGCAGCTCATCCCTCCTCCCTTCCACAGGGGCTTGGGCTTGGTGAGTGGCTCTGAGCTCCCAGGCAACTTGAGCCCTCTCTAACACCTGCACTGGGCCTCTAAGCATGTGGAGGGCACCCCAAGACAGCCACCTCCATTTTGTTAGCCCAGCTTTCTCTGTGCCCAAATACAATCCAGTGATCAAGAAATCCTAGGAGACAGGTAATTTCTGGGAATTCTTGTTATTTGTTAAAACGTGTTTGTACTGCTACCCATGCCTGTTTATTGTAGACTACCTCTGTTTCAGCCAGCTTCGTCTTTTCAAACTGCTTTTTTACCTGTGACTGTCTGAAATTGCCCTCCTAGTTTGTGGCAAAAGACTGCATAAAGCTAAGCACCACGCTCGCCTCCTTTTGTTAAAAAAAAGACTACATACACTTCAGTGGCTAACCAGAGTGTGTTTAGGAGACTGCTTAATCTGCTTCTGTGATTTAAATTGTGTTTAGAAAGTGTCTGCACCACTTGTTTTTGCCTTGAAGAAGACCAATTTCTCAGTGCACAACTAGCAGTATAATCTGTTCCTTACCTGGAAAGTAGACTCTGCTAGCCTGGAAGTGTAGATTCTGACTGTCTGTATCCAAGGAGATTCTGAATAGAGCAGCACCTCCTTCTTCCCTTCCACGGGCTTGGGCATGGTGATTGGCTCTCTAGCTCGCAGGCAACCTGAGCCCCCCTCTAACACCTGCACTGTGCCTTTAAGTTTGTGGAGGAATCCCCAAGACAGCCACCTCCATTTTGTGAGCCCAGCTTTCCCTGCGGACTAATTCAGCCCAGTGACCAAGAAATCCTAGGAGACAGGTAAGAGCTTCAGACTTTCTTGGGTTTTCTTGTTATTTGTTAAAAAGTGTTTGTACTGCCTGTTTACTGTAGACTCCCTGTGTTTCAGCCAGCTTGGTCTTTTCAAACCGCTTTTGTGTTTTTTATCCGTGACTGTCTGAAATTTCCCTCCTAGTTTGTGGCAAAAGACTGCATAAAGCCAAGCACCCCCCCCCTTTTTTTTTTTTTTTTTTTAAAAAGAAGACTACATAAACTTCAGTGGCTAACCAGAGTGTGTTTTAGAGACTGCTTAATCTGCTTCTGTGATTTAAACTGTGTTTAGATAGTGTCTGCATCAATTGTTTTTGCCTTGAATAAGCCAAATATCTGAATGCGTGACAAGCAGTATTTCCGTGCTTTTCAGTCTGTCACTTACCTAGAAAGTAGACTCTGCTAGCTTTGAAGTTTGGATTTGCCTGTCTGTATCCAAGGAAATTCTGAATAGAGCAGCACCTCTCTCTTCCCTTATACATGGGCTGGGGCTTGGTGATTCACTGTCTAGCTCCCAGTTAAGCTGAGATCCCCTCTAACACCTGTACTGGGCCTTTACGTTTGTGGAGGGAACCCCAAGACAGGCACCTCCACTTTGTGATCACAACTTTCCCTGTGCCCTAATACAGCCTAGTGATCAAGAAATCCTAGGAAACTGGTAAGAATCTCAAACATTCTGGAAATTCTTGTTATTTGTTAAAAAGTGTTTGTCCTGCTACCCGTGCCTGTTTACTGTAGGCTCCCTGTGTTTCAGGCAGCTTGGTCTTTTTAAACTGGTGTTTTTTACCCGTGACTGTCTGAAATTTCCCTCCTAGTTTGTGGCAAAAGACTGCATAAAGCCAAGCACCCACCCTTTTTAAAAAAAAGGACCTTATACACCACAGTGGCAAACCAGAGTGTGTTTAAGAGACTGCTTTAATCTGCTTCTGTGACTTAAACTGTGTTTAGAAAGTGTCTGCACCACTTGTTTTTGCCTTGAAAAAGCCAAATATCTGATTGCGCGATAAGCAATATTTCAGTGCTTTTTAATCTGTCCTTTACCTGGAAAGTAGACTCTGCTAGCTTGGCAGTGTGGATTCTGCCTGTCTGTATCCAAGGAGATACTGAAAAAAGCAGCACCTCCCTCCTCCCTTCCACGGGGGCTTGGGCTTAAGTTAACTTGGCCCCTATACAAGTTTCTATTGGCTGTTGCATATGTTTTGTGATTGGTTGCTGGGACTAGTATGTCTATTGGCTTAAGGATTAGGGTTTGCGTTCTGATTGGTGCTAGGGTTGGGATTCCTATTGGTCCGTGATTCTAGGGCTTCTAATGTGATGGGTACTAGGGTTGGGATTCCTACTGGTCCATGGATTTAGGGCTTCTATTTTGAGTGATACCAAGGTTGGGATTCCTATAGGTCTGTGGGTTTAGGGCTTTTGTTGTGATTGGTACTAGAGTTGGGGTTCCTATTGGTGCGTGGTTTTAGGGCTTCTATTATGATTGGTACTAGGGTTGGAGTTCCTATTGGTCCATGGTTTTAGGGCTTTTATTGTGATTGGTACTAGGGTTGGGGTTCCTATTGGTCTGCGGTGTTAGGGCTTCTATTGTGATTGGTACTAGGGTTGGGGTTCCTATTGGACTGAGGGTTACTGTTGTGATTGGTAGTCAGGACAAAGGGTGTGATTGTTTAATAGGGCAATGTCTCCCATTTGCACTTGGGTTTAGGGTTACTCATCTGATGGGCTAGGGTTAGGACCAGATTTCTATTGGCTAATATGGCTATTTAAACCTAGGGCTCAGGGCGTCTCAGCACGAGCATCAAGGCTAAGGAGGGAGAGAAAAAGAACAGTTGCCTGTTTGGGCCTGTTCTGGACTGGCCAGCCATAGGGCCAGAAATGCTGCCCAATTTTCCATCTACCAGAAAGTACCTTATTCCCTATACATCCTCCAACATTCAAACACAGTGGTGGTCATTATGCCAGAGCGGTCAGAGCCACTGTCGGACCACCAGCATTGCCAGGTTTCCTCCGAAGGAGGGACTGGTGGTGCTGGCGGCCCTAAACTGCCAGGACAGCACTGCATGCAGCGCGCCCCATGGGGGTCCCTTCACTGCCCATGCACTTGGCTTGGGCAGTGCAGAGACCGCCATGAAATGCAGACAGTGAAAAGCATAATAGATGCTGTTGCACCCTACACACCGCAGCATTGCTGCCAGCTCATAATCAATGTTGTGGGCTGTTCCCTGCTGGGCCAGCGGGTGAAAAAAATATTTCCGCCCACTGACCCTGCAGAAAACTCCTAATGGGGCCCATGGGAAGGCATCCACACTGGCGGCAAGCTGACTGGGGGAGTTTGGCAGGTGGACTTTTCCACCCACCAAACTCTTAATGACCCTCAATATCAGCAAAGGCATCCAACTCATGCACCACAAACACACCTCATGCAGACTGCAATGTCTCATCAACCAGCACAAAACCCCACATACCACACCTATGCACAAATCCACCACAACTACAACATTCCAACACTTTTATTCTCACACCAAACACAACTCTATCGATTCCCACTTACACATCCTGTGCCATTGCCCACACAACACAAAAAACACATTATTCATTACTTTCAGCCATTCAGATACACACTACCTGTTCATACAAACCAACAGCACTGTCCTCTATTTGCTCCTGCCAGACTCCCTTTTATCATGACAGTCCCTAAACCCAGCCTTCCATAACACCATCCACAAACACCCTCCCCCTCTCTTCACCAATTACACACAACCATACAATCCTTACACTCCACTCCACCACACATATTATCTCTTCCAGTGATCAAAACTAACATAAACACTCCTAACTCTCGTCCATCCCCTCTTATGCGCCTCATACACTCTTCTCCAAAACCCTTTAACATCCCCTGACCTATTCTAATACCACTCACCAGCACTAACTTGCATTCAAATCCTTCACATAAAACCACTATATCAATATATCCTATCACTATTCCACAAAAACAAAACAAACCACACACATCAGCACATCAAAATAACACAGACTTTCATACTTTCATTCACACCCACTCCCACCCTCATGACTACACAAATAATACAGATCCTCAACAATCTTTATTCCTACATTCTCACTCTTCACTGACATCTACCATAAGCACCCCAACACAGCAAGATTCATTCACCTGACTCTCATCCATTGCACAATTTAGAGCCTTATATTATGATCCACATGCTCCTCCACCACCCCAACTGATATTCCTTCCACACTAAACAGACACAAACAAAGTAAACAACACACCACTCTTAACAACTTCACATTCCCTTGTCTATTACACAATAAGGCCACTCTACAAAATAACTACACTCATCATGTCACTCTCAACCACCAAGTCCCCTACCAACTCACACAGACCCAACAAAATACCTCCTAGGCCTGCTGGACAAGGAACAGTATATAGAAAAACAGGACCAATGTGACCCTCATATATTTATCACAACTAACAACAAATCTGCTACAAGCTCAATATATACTATTCACCCTTATCGAAAACAAAATGTCACCACCACAAAAACACATTTTCTAAACTGCTCAATCATTCTAAAAAAACAAGTACCAGATCTATGACCTGCTCACTGACACACAACCTGACTTACTTTTTGTGATAGAATCATGGTTAGGAGATTACATGGCCCCAGTATAGCATGAAGTCGTTCTTCCAGGCTATCAAACCATCACACGAAACCGTATAGGCAACAGAGGAGGTGGACTAGCTATCATATTCAAACAAGCAATAAATCTCAGTAGAACAGACAACATTTCTATACAAGGTTGTGAGGCCCTGCTCACCAGATGCAACCCTACAGTAACTTCCTCCTGTTACTTTCTCCTCCTTTGCAGACCTCCACCTAACTACTCAACATCCCAGACACTTTTCTAGACACAGTGTCAAACCTTATAACATTGTACTCAAAACTATGCATCCTAGGGGACCTAAACATTTGGTTTGACAAACCCAATATGTCCCATCCAAAAGCTATCACCACTGGCCTAGTCACATTGAACCTACATCAGATTGTATACAATCCCACACATCGCTGGAAAAAATCCTAGATGTCATTTTTGCAAACCCTGAACTAGTTATTGTTCAAAGCATCATGCCAATCATGTGGTCAGAGCACCATTTTGTAACTTTACGACATAAAACACTACAAATCAACACAGCCCATAGGACCTTCCATACAGACATTTATCGACAATGGAGCAAACTCAATTTTGAAGACTTAGAAACACAACTAACAGCCAACACTGATCTAGACATAAAATATTCTGTTAGAAAAATGTATGAGTAGCTACAGACAGCTTTTGATATCCTAATACCACTCAGAAAAACTAAACAGAACAAAAGAAAACAAACCTGTAGGAGAACCACAGAACTTAAAAAGATAAAGCAAAAATTTGAAGGCTGCACCGGACCTGGAACAAAGCAAACAACATCCAAGACGAACATCAGCTACACAAACTTAATAGAATATACAAATCATCAATCAAAAAAGGTAAACTACTCAGACAGAATTCAAAATGTTAACTCTGCAGCTAACAGTTTTATAAAATTCTCAATTAATTTTGAAAGACTAAAAGCATGGAACGAAGTCATCCCACTACTCAAGATTTCACAAACAAACTGGCAATTAATTAAACAACCAAGGCAGACACATTGGACTCCTATTTAAGACAGAGGAAAACAGCACCAACCCGTTTCCTAAAATGCTCTCCAAGAGTAAACCAACCCAGCCTCTGCACTCCTTCAAACAAATATCACAAGATGAATTTATAGATTTGGCTGCCCTTCTGTTCCTTTTCCACCACTAATCTTCAAGAACATTCTTTTATCTACTTCTGCTGCCACACCTGTAAGAAGAATCATCAATAACTCGACCGAAATGGAGTTGGCACTACTTCCCTTGGACCTCTCAGCTGCCTTTGATACTGTTGACCACGACAACCAAATTCAAAGACTCCACAAAGCCAACATAGAAGGGACTGCTCTCGACTGGATTACATTATACCTTCAAAACAAAACTAATCTCCCCCCTTCTTGTCCAAACCCTACCTCACAAAAGCAGGGGCCACCCGAGGATCAATCATCTCACCTATGCTTTTCAACATCTATATGATGTCATTACCAGAACTGATCAATGATGTTCAACTAACATGCCACAACTATGAAGATGACATACAAATACTACTTAAACTGGAATGCCACCAAAGACATTGAAAACTTGCAAATCTTCAGTTGCCTCAAAGCCGTTCAACAGTGGATAACTTAGTGCCATCTCTGAATGCTTCCAAAATGGAAATACTCACATGTGGTGACTGGAAAAATTATGACATACTGTGCGCCTTCCCTGACAATTTGGGACCACTTCCTCAAGTATCCAAGGAAATAAAAAACATTGGAATTACCATGGACTTCAAGATAACAATGAATGTCCAAGCGGACAAATTAGCGCGATCAAGCTTCTTCACCTTGAAGACTCTGCAACACATCTTCCCCAACCACAGATTTCTACACAAGGTGCAGGCTACTATCTTTCTTCTACTATCTATTCTGAATTATGCCAATGGCCTCTACCATGAATCATCTCTATCTAGTATGAAAAAACTACAACATATTCAGAACTCAGCTGCCAGGCTACTATTACATGTAAAGCCACAAACCCACATCTCCCCTGCCTTGAGAGCGCTACTCTGGTTAACGGGTGCCAGACGATCCACATTCAAGCTGCTTTGTATCAACCACAAAGCTATACATAGAACACGACCACCTTTCATCAGAAAGAAAATAACCAAACACATTTTTTAAAAAAACCTCCGCTCAAGATTAGCACCCCGCCTTAAAACACCACCATACCAGCAAAAGACAATAGGTGGTACATCCTTTTCTGTTCAAGCAGCCAAGCAGCCGAACAATATAATTCATTACCCCCAAATATAAGATCCACGTTTAACTATCTTGTCTTTAGGAGACTACTTAAGAGTTGGCTCTTTCCTTCATAACTACCATATCCAAACAGCAGTGGACTGCATATACCTGTGTTGATAAATATCTATAATCTGATTATGTGTATATTGGAGATATTATAGTTCTTTAGGAAATATGTATAGTTAGTATTTCATAATAATAAATTATATACATACTCTTTAAGCCTGTTTAACAAATGTATATTTACTCACGGTCAAATATATATATATATAGGTATATATATATATATATATATATATATATATATATATATATATATATATATATATATATATATATATGTATGTGTATGTGTGTATGGTGTGTGCATGTGTATATATGTATATGTGTGTGTGTATATATATATGCCTATTTTATTCTATGCTAATAGGTCATTGCATAACTCCTACATAAGGTGTTATATTACATACTTATGAATACCTGCTTTCTTTTATATTTCACAATAAACAAATGTTATCTTTACTATTTAACAGCAAACATTTTGCTATTGAAAAATTGATGAGAGATAAGTGAATGTTAGAAAAGTACACTTATTAATTAACATCATATATTACAAATCTGAAAGTCTGTATTTACATATCTATTTATTTTTTACTCTAGTCCTACTTTACTAGAGAATAAAGAAATACAAACAAATGACATTAAATAAATAAATACATTTAAAAAAAAATTAATAAATAAAAAAATAATTTAATTAAAAAAAAAAATATATATATATATATATATATATATATATATCTACTCTCTTGTAGGCTTTACTCTGTCTCCTCTTCACCCGATGTCTCTATCAATCTATCCTTCAGGCCCACTCTGACTCATCCCAAACCCATTCTACTAATTTGATCTCCAAAATAACCCTGCCTAAACTCGTCCCTCCTCTTCCGCTCCTGGCTCACCCCACACCTCAGTTTACTATGTTCTTGTTAGACTTTTAAGTTTATGCAGGGTCATCCCCAATCTTTTCTCCTCCTGCCTCTTATTTTTTCTGACCTATTGCTGTTGACTTTTGAACTCTGAGCACTTTACCACTGCTAACCAGCGCTAAAGTGCATATGCTCTCTGAGCAAATTGTATGTAATTGGTTTATCCATGATTGGCATATTTGATTTACTAGTAAGTCCCTAGTAAAGTGCACTAGAGGTGCCAGGGCCTGTAAATCAAATGCTACTAGTGGGCCTGCAGCACTGGTTGTGCCACCCACATACGAAGCTCTGTAATCATGTCTCAGACCTGCCACTGCAGTGTCTGTGTGTGCAGTTTTTAACTGTAAATTAGACTTGGCAAGTGTACCCACTTGCCAAGCCTAAACCTTCCCTTTTCTTACATTTGAGGCACCCCTAAGGTAGGCCCTAGGTAGCCTCAAGGGCAGGGTGCAGTGTATGGTTAAGGTAGGACATATAGGGGGTCATTCTGACCTTGGCGGACGGCGGAGGCCGTCCGCCAAGGTACCGCCGTCAGAACACCGCACCGCGGTCAAAAGACCGCGGCGGTGATTCTGAGATTTGCCCTGGGCTGGCGGGCGGCCGCCAAAAGACCGCCCGCCAGCCCAGGGCAAATCAACCTTCCCACTAGGTGGACGGCTCAGAATTGAGCCGGCGGAGTGGGAAGGTGCGACGGGTGCAGTTGCACCCGTCGCGTATTTCAGTGTCTGCTAGGCAGACACTGAAATACTTTGTGGGGCCCTCTTACGGGGGCCCCTGCCGTGCCCATGCCATTGGCATGGGCACGGCAGGGGCCCCCAGGGGCCCCGCGGCACCCCCTACCGCCATCCTGTTCCTGGCGGAAGAACCGCCATGAACAGGATGGCGGTAGGGGGTGTCAGAATCCCCATGGCGGCGGAGCGCGCTCCGCCGCCATTGAGGATTCTGACGGGCAGCAGAAAGTCGGCGGTACACCGCCGGCTTTCCGCTTCTGGCCGCGGCTGTACCGCCGCGGTCAGAATGCCCGGCGGAGCACCGCCGGCCTGTTGGCGGTGCTACCGCCAACCTCCACCATGGCAGTAATTACCGCCGGGGTCAGAATGACCCCCATAGTTTTATATGTCCTGACGGTGAAATACTGCTAAATTCGTTTTTCACTGTTGCAAGGTCTGTCCCTCTCACAGGATAACATGGGGCTACCTTTAAATATGATTAAAGTGTAGATTCCCTTTGGGAGTGGATGGACATGTGGAGTTTGGGGTCTCTGAGCTCACAATTTAAAAAAACATCTTTTAGTAAGAATGTGTGTTTGAAAATACCGCTTTTAGAAAGTGAGCATTTTCTTGCTTATACCATTTCTGTGACTCTGCCTGTTTGTGGATTCCCTGTCTGGGTCAGTTTGACAGTTGGGCTGGTTGCACCTCACACTAGACAGTGACACAAAGGGAACCGGGTGTAGCCTGCATTTCCTGATGAGCCATCTGTGCTAGGAGGGAGGGGAGGAGAGGTCACTCACACTTGAAAGGGCTGTGCCTGCCCTCACACAATGCAGTCTCCAACCCCATGGTGAGTGTCTGGGGCCTGGCCTAGGCAATTCAGGATTTCACATTCAAGAGAGACTTTGCTTTGAAGTAGGCCTACTTCAAAGGAGAAATTAGGTATAAGAAGGGCACCCAAAACCACAGACTTGAGAACTCTTCTGGAAACCAAGAGGAACCTCTTCCTGGAGAAGAGCTGAAGAGCTGAGGAAGAAGAGCTGCCCTGTCTGTGACTGTGCTTTGTAGAGCTATCCTGCAGTTGCAGCTTCTGCCAGAGTAAGAGGGCAAAGACTGGACTTTGTGTGCCTTCCATCTTGTGAAGATCTCCAAGGGCTTGATTTAGAGCTTACCTCCTGTTGTTTGAAGTCTCAGGGACAGCAAAGACTTCTCTCTGCCAGCACCTGGAGTCTCTGGAGACACTCCTACTCTGCCCTGTGGTGCACATCCAGTTCCTGGGACCCTGAAAGGAGAAGCTGGCAGCCTAAGAGGAAGAAATCCACGCACAGAACGCCGTGCGGGGAAAAGATCGACGTGACTCCGATCTGCGGCTGGAAAATCGGCGCGCTGCCGGCTTTGCGGCTGAAAATCGACACTCGCCTGCAACGTGACCAAAGAACCGATGCCCGGAGCTGGAGAAAAGATGCTCAGCATCGCTGATGAGATCGCAACCCGCGCTGTGTGGTTTTCGGATCATTGTGCGGCTGGATTTCTGACGCAAGCACCACTGGGCATGTAAAAACAACGCAGTGTCTGCCCGGAAAACGAGAGTGCTGACTGGATCGACACATCGCTCTCCTGCAGAGAGAAGAAACGGCCCGCCCGGCCCGACGAAAGGAGAAATGACACAAGGTCTCGCTCGTGAGGGAAATCGACCGTCGCAAGCCCTTTTTTGACGCACCCTCGCCCGTGTGGGGTTATTTTTGGTACATGTTCACACTAACAGTGTTAGTGTGTGTTTAAAACTACATGAAGACTCTTTTTGCTTTTTAATTGATGACTTGTGTACTGTGGATTTTTGTTGTTTTGATCTTGTTTTGTTTAGATCAATATTTCCAATTTTTCTAAACCTGTGTTGTATCATTTTGTAGTGTTTTTCATTAAGTTAATGTGTGTGTTGGTACAAATACTTTACACCTAGCACTCTGAAGTTAAGACTGCTGCTCATGCCAAGCTACCAAGGCGGTAAGCGGGGGTTAGCTGAGAATAATTCTCTTTTACCCTGACTAGAGTGAGGGTCCTTGCTTGGACAGGGGGTTAACCTGACTGCCAACCAAAGACCCCATTTCTAACAGTTCTCCCAAACAACCCTAGTAAATTCTCCCTCATTTATCACACCTTTGATTCATCCAAAACTCTTTCTGCTACTATGATAACCCTAACCCCTTTCCACAGACCCCTCCCTCCTCCATCTCTTCTTTATTCACCCCAAGACTCAATTTATTACTATAAACCCCCAATTAAAGCTTCTGAATTCTTCCCTCCTCTATCCCTCCATTACTCTAGTCAATCCAAATAACAAACTCACATATCCTCCGCTCAAATTAACTCATAGTAATAGTAGTACTGTACTCATATTTCCCTATACTAATCAACCACTAATTCCTCTCAGATTCAGCAGTAGCTTGCTACTCTCCAAAAATCACTTTGATGCCTCCTCAGGGGTAGTAAGCGCTATATAAATACAATTACAATATAAATACAGATGAAGAGCATACAGCCCTCTCAAACAATTATATTCTATCACAGATGATGTGACAGCTTTCTATTTGCTATCATTCAGCTAAAGAAGGTACAATCATGACAGTGGCCTAACCCATGACAAAGAAAAATAAGACATGCTTTCTTTGAAAACTGTGTGACCTATATTTATCATCACTGCATCCAAACCTAATCCTTGAGATTTGTGAACGGTGATAGCATAGGCCAAACACAGAGGAAACTGTTATCTTGTGCTAGAGAGGTCTTTTACCAACAGAAACCTAGTAGTGCACCTACTAATTTTTGGCCCTCTTCAATGTGATCAACTTTTATCAAAACATATACTTATTTTGCTTTATTGGGATACGTGATAAAATCTGTCACAATCCGCATTGTGCCATTGACTAATCCCTCCTCAATGCTGAGATTTCATCTGAAATTTACTCTGCAATTCTCACACAGATATACAGTCTTTTCTAAACCAGCAGTATGCAAAACTGTTTTCCATAGTGAATCCAGTTTTTTTACTACATCACCATAAGATTAAACCTTAATGTTCCATGGTATCTTTAACTGATTACTAGATTCACAATCTCTTGTTTTTCCACATGACACATTTGTAAGTCAAACTGATCCCACTCGTTCAATGTTGGTATAAGGAACACAATCAGTTAGTGTCTTTTCAAGAGATGTTGCATTACAGAAGGTGGTAATCAATTGTGTGGGAACAGATAGCTAACCATGCAAGAGGCAAGAGCTTTCTTTGTTTCTTTCCTAAATGTTCCTATTCTCTGGCCTTTCAAATTTTTGCCATACTCCACATCTGCAACCTGTCTCACATTTTGGCCCATATTTATTCTTTTTGACGCAAAACTGCGCTAACGCAGTTTTGCGTCAAAAAAATTAGCTCCGGCTAACGCCATTCTGAAGCGCCATGCGGGCGCCATATTTAATCAATGACGTTAGCCGGCGTTAGCCGCCGGCGCTGCCTGGTGTGCGTGAAAAAAAACGACGTACACCAGGCAGCGCCGGCGTAGGGGGATATGGAGCTTGGGCGCCAAAAAATGGGGCAAGTCAGGCTGAGGCAAATTTTTCGCCTCAACCCGATTTGCGCCATTTTTTTCGACTCCCAACCCCCATAGAAATGACTCCTGTCTTAGCAAAGACAGGAGTCATGCCCTCTTGCACAATGGCCATGCCAGGGGACTTCTGTCCCCTGGGCATGGTCATTGGGCATAGTGGCATGTAGGGGGGCACAAATCAGGCCCCCTTATGCCACCAAAAAGAAGAAGAAAAAAATGACTTACCTGAACTTACCTTAATGTCCCTGGGATGGGTCCCTCCAGCCTTGGGTGTCCTCCTGGGGTGGGCAAGGGTGACAGGGGGTGTCCCTGGGGGCATGGGAGGGCACCTCTGGGCTCCTTCAGAGCCCACAGGTCCCTTAACGCCTGCCTTTTCCAGGTGCTAAAAAACGGCGCAAAAGCGGCCGTACGTCATTTTTTTTGACCCGCCCACTCCCTGGCGTGAATTTTGCCCGGGAGTGTAAATACGGCGCACATGCCTCGGAGTAAATTTTTTAGACGGGAACGCCTACCTTGCATCTCATTAACGCAAAGTAGGTGTCCACGCTCAAAAATGACGCAAACTCCATGGACTTTGGCGCTAGACGCGTCTAACGCCAAAGTATAAATATGAAGTTAGTTTTGCGTCGGAATTGCGTCAAAAAAAACGACGCAATTCCGGCGCAAACGGAGTATAAATATGCCCCTTTTAGTCAACTCTTGCTAGAACTTAAACCATATATTAACATTTCCAATACATCCTAGAGACTTGTTGGTTTCTTCATGAAGAACTGTGTTAAAAACTGGTTGACCTTTTACAGAAGTCAACCTTCAAAGGTCACCAAGTACAATGATGTGCTTATCACTAAATAGAACATTGTAGCCAGTTCTGAGGGCCTCTTGCATCTTCAGGTAAATGAAAGCTAGCACTAAGTCTTATATCATGATAACCTCATCAATAATTAGGACATTTCATTTTTTTCAGAACCCTGTAGAAAAGCTCACTAGATAACTTCAAGTAATCTAGTGGTTTTTATTGTTCTACATGCAATGTAATGTAATTTAGGGCAAAGGAATGTAAGGCAATACAATGTGATTACCTTAAGGTTGTGAACAGCTGGTCCAGTAGGTACTGTCACCACACATGAAAGATGATATCTAGTCTTTCTGAAAACAAATGTAGTCACAATTTGAATCAGAAAGTGTTTGCCTTTACCTGCCTAACTACTAACATAGAAAAGTATAGGCTTAAATGTTCTACATAAGCATCCAGACTTATCATGTAAAGCAATGCTCTATTGATTTGCTTATTCGTTCAAAAATTACTATCTATTCTTCATTAAGCTGAACAACCGCATTTTCTAAATCAATGTTCTCAGTCCCCACTTGGCCCAAAGCATTTTCACAGTCATTGATAGCTATGGTTGCCTCATTCTCAATGAAATGCTGGCAAAGAGGATCTTGCCTAATAGTGTCTGAGCTCTGGCTGCCTGGTGAACTGTCCTATGTGATCTAGCAATTGTTTCCTCCTGTTGAATTTAATCATTTAACATTTTCAGATACATGGGAAACACTACACAGTGAATATTGACCCAATTCACAAAGGTAAACTTACTCAAAAAATCTAAGTTTAGACCAAAAGCCTAAACTTGGACCAAAATTCTAACTTTACTACAACTAACCTTAGACTTTAGGTCTAAACTTAGACGTTTGGCCTAAGTTTACCTTTCTTAATCAGGCCCAATATATTTAATTGCACGGAAAACATCTTCATAGCAATCATAGTCACCTAACCCTTCATCCTCAGAATACTATGGTTTAAAAAGTTACAAAAGAGACAAATAAAAGTATTCTCTTTTTTCACCTGCTTGACAGCTCAGTTTACAATGATTCATGAGACTTGGCTGTGTCTCACCAAACATCCATTACATCTAGTCACTTCAAACATTCCTTCTTCAAGATTTTTTGCCATGTTATTTCTGTATGTATAGTTCTGCAGTACTTCATAGTTATATAATTTTTTTAAGTGAACCCTCTGATTAGGGTAAAACGTGTCCATCATATTTGTTTTAAGAATGCCAATGCTCTCTGGATAAAACTTAGCAAGGTACTACATTTCAGGAAATGGTTTTAACACCCATTTTCATGTTGATACTAGACCTATTTGCTCAAATTATCGATTGAGACCTGCCATGTACGGTAGAAGAACTCAGCTTATTGGAGGCCTCATATGACTCATTTCACGGGGGAAAGTTAAACTGAAACTGTGAAGTCTATTACTTAAATACTTCTGCACTGCTATCCCTCGCCATGTGCGCTTCATTTCGGTCTTTCTAGACTTTGTTCTCTATGAAGTTATGTATCATGCAACAGAAATAGAATTGTTTGCTAAAACCCCAATATCCATGTTTTATTCCACATAGACAGGATTACAGGATTTTAACCATTGATGGATTTTGAAGCCTCACTTCTCTTCAGAATGCATGTGTTTTGGGGGATTTATCATTAATAGTGTATCTGACTGCAAAAATAAAACTGTTCACTCTTCCTTTGAAAATAACAGGCATAGGGAATCCCAAATGACCTTTAGTACAGTATTTCCCTTTTGTTCTGTATCTCTTTTGACAATTTTTACTACGTTTATAGAACTGGAATCATAAGACTTGCTGCCAAAGAGTTCTATTCTATGATTCTTCTCAATGAATGACTCCACTCATTATCAGTATCTTCTCCAAACTTTGGTGCATCATGCGCCCACAGTACCATAACATAAGAATATATGAATATATAGTGAACCTCTAGCTTGACAGTCTTTCCTCCAGAAAAAGTCCTTGTCTTTTCCGTATACTTTTTCTACAAAAACTGTGGCAGAATCATAATTGAACCGTGTTCCTGTTTTTATAACATGGGCTACTGTATAAGGAAGCACTGAGAGATCACTTTCAGACAAAAGAGGGAAAATATATGGTTCTGGTTCTCTTTTGCTTGCTTCATTTGGTACAATTCTAAAGCATCACCCATAATATCACTTGCGTAGAGGGGATAAATGGTGTACTGTTCACATATTTCTCCTGCTTGACCTAAGTCAAAGTCAGTTCTTTCAAAATTACCACAAGTACCTGAGCTGTAGCTATCTGCTGTGACACAGCTAACGTGTCTCTCTACATCAACATATTTGTAAAACATATTTTCTAGTTTCAGGTATTGCAAAGGTTTCGCAACCATGTCAGAGCTTACGAGTTCCTGCCATTTTATTTAGCATTAGTAGTAACTTCATGTATTAGAAAGACTAGTGGCTCTTCCTCTCAATGTAGGCCTAAAGAAGGTACAATCCTAGGTCAATATTCTCTTTCATATTGAAAGCTAATTATGGACCTTTACAATTTTGCTGTAAGTAACTTTCCTCTTTAAAAATGACTTACTACTGGAAGTGTTTCCACTATGTCCCTTGAAAACAGTGCAAAAGTTATTTTTATTAATTTACACCTTTTGGTGACATTTCTTTTTAAGATAATTAACCAGTTTATGTAAACACTCCATTGTGTTTTAAATCATAATGAATATATTTCTCTTTAGCACAGGTGCCTTGTCTACCTACGAGTCAACAAACTCTTTCTGTTGAATTATTGCTTTTCTTCTTTTCACTGCTTTCATTGTATTCATAATATATGTCACTACTCTACTGTGGAATAACTTCTTGTGAAGTTTAAAAATAAAATAAAACAAGATTTTATTTTTAGAGATTGATCAGTTTTATGACAAATGACAGTTCCATTAGAACTTGTACAGACCTTAACTATTTCTTTGATAAAATATTTGGTACTGTTACTAGGTACACTGTCTTGAAACTCTGCATCTCTGTACAAGTAGTGTTTAGTGTTCTTCTTCTGTTACTTTGTTTGTCATTCAACTCACTTCTTAGACCTACATGAAAAAGCAAAAACACATTGTGTTTTCTGACACAATTCTCAGTAAAAATGTGCAATATGCTACAAACGTTTTTGAAATATTAATATTCACAGCTTGGAAAAGGATTCACAGATGGTAAAGGTGCTTAGCTCCAAGAGGATAGAGCCTTCTGTCCATGAGGCTTTTTTTAAGAGGCAAGCCAATTAGCCCTCGGAGTCACTCTGAGTTCCTGGCTTTAACAGATGCAGGTTCAGTCCTTCTCACCTGGGTAAGAGGGCAGCAGGCAGAAGGTCAGCAAAGCAGGGCAACGGTCCTCAGACCAGCAATCCAGAAGTGTACTGAAGAGTTGGTGTCTGAGGTCCAATTTGTGAACCATGGCCTCCATTTGAAATAAAAGAAGCTTTTAAATGTCTTCCTTGGAAGTGCACAGGTTTTCTGCCATCCCTGCTCTGAACAAGTTTGCAGCCCTTTGTGTGGAGGCTAGGCAAAGCCTATTCAAGTGTAATTAGGGTTGTGCCCGGCTATGCCTTACCATCATGCCAGTGATGGCCGATCCTGTCACACCTACGCCTCCTATTATGTGTGGCTGTCACAAAGGATTACACAAGGATGAACTATCAGCTACAATCGGCCATGTGACCCAGAGACAAGCTACAGGCACTAAAAGTGGCATTTTCAAAATTGCAACCAAAAATCTGACTTCACCATGAGACGATTTTTCATTTTAATTGGAAAAGTAACAAACATGAACTGGTTGCCATTTTGCCTTCTGACCTACTAATGTGCTGACTTTGGCTTTGCTGACTTTAGGATTCTGGGCATTTTCCCACTGCTGACCAGTGCTAAAGAATTCCTTCTGGCCTGCTGACCAGTGCTAAAGTGCATATGCCCTTTCCCTAAAATATGGTAAGATTGGCCTATCCACAAATGGCATATTTAATTTATATGTGAATCCTTAGTAAAATGCACTACACGTGTCCACGGCCTGTAAATTAGATTAGTGGGACTGCAACACTGATTGTGCCAACCACTTTAATAGTCCTTTAAACATGTCTCAGGCCTGCCATTGCAGAGCCTGTGTGTGCATTTGTAAACTGCCATGTCGACCTGGCAAGTTAACCCTCTTGCCAGGCCCAAATGATCCTTTTTAATACATATGTCACCCCGGAGCTAGGTCCTGGCCAGCCCCAAGGGCAGAGTGCATTGTACTTAAAAAGGTGGACAGGTACTATTAGGTTTTACTGTCCAGGTAGTGAAAATCATTTACATTCATTTTTCACTACTGCAAGGCCTATCTGTCCTGTAGGTTACCTAGATTGCCCCATTACATTTCATAAGTGTAGTTTCCAATTGAGGCCAGATAGATATCTTGAGTTTGATGTATCTGGACCCACAATTTAAAATCACAACTTATGGTAAAGTTAGCTTTCAAATTGCAAGTCTGAAAATACCACTTTTAGAAAGTTGTCATGTTCTTACTTTAACCATTCTGTACCTCTGCTTGTCTCTAAATATGCATCTGAATGAGTGACAGCTGGGCCCTTTTGCATCCCCTTTAAACAGCCACATACAAAGAGAGCATAGGTGTGCCTGATGGGCCGTCCACATCAGGATGGGCCATTAACATCTTGATGGTTCCTCCTAGGCAGGATGGGAGGGAAGAGCTGACACTTACACCTGAATAGGGTGGGTCCTGAGCCCTCACATAGGACTGCATAACCCCCTGCAGTGTGCCTGGAGCCAGGGAAGGAAGGGCAGGGACTTTGAGGACATTAAGGAACAGCTGGGTATAAGTACTGGACCCCAAAACAGTACAGTTCTGGACCTGAGGACATGCTGCTAGGATGAAGGACTGCTATGCAGCTGAAAGGACTGTCACTCTGCTGAACTTTGCTAGGCTTTATTGGACTGTTTTGCTGTGCCTGTACTGCTTCCCTTCTTGCCTGGGAGTGTGAAGGACAGGACGCACATTTCTACATCCTCAGAACCAAAGTGACTCCAAAAGCTTGTTGGCTTACCAACTGTTCTGAAGTCTCAGGGACATCCAAGAATCACTCAGCTCTGCTAAAAACTTCTGGACTCTACCAACTGTGAGTCCTACCCTGCCAAGTGGTGGCGATCTAGTCTTGGACTCTTGGAAATGGGTTATGCAGCTGTTCTTTGCAGAAATAGAAGCACTGCCATCACTGCGCCAATTGGAACCGCTGCATCTGTTCTTGACGCTATGCATCGTTGCTTCCCCAGAGTATGATAACATTGCAACACCAACTACATGGCTCAGAATCAAAGTACTGCTCTCAGCCCCAATGCATTACCTTTGCATCACCAGCTGGGTGGCTGTATGATGGTGCATTGCCTTCATCGCAAAGGGTTCAATGCCACACCTCAAAGACATTGCATCAATGACTGTGGGGCTCGATGAAGACACATCCCGACCGCATGAATCAGAAACGATGAATCACCTTCGCATCACTCCCCTGTTCCTTGCATCAGATGTTGGACATCAATGCAACGCTCCATTTGAGGTACATTTTCAGTGGGACAAGATTGATCCCTGTAGCTGGCCCGAGCTCCAAGGCGGTAAACCTGAAATTTGAATTTACTCCAGTCTAGCGCGACCAGATAGCCCCTGTTGGTGCTTTAAGATTGTGACCCTGACTAGGACTGTGGTCCCTACTTGGACAGGGTTCATACTTGGATAGGGTTCATACCTCTGCCAACTAGAGACCCAATGTCTAACAGGTCCCATCTGGATGTTACAACTCATTAAGTGAAATAAGGTAAGTACAATGTTAGTCTATGGGTGAGGCAAGCCTTGCGGTAGTGAAAAGCAAGGTTTTCATTATCAGGATACATAAAACTTAAAAGTATCTGTTCTTCTATTTAAATACAATGTGCTCTGCTCTCTGGGTTGCTCACATCCTACCTTAGGGGTAACTGATATGTATTAAAAAGGAAGGTTTGGGCCATTGGGTCAAAATGGAAGTTTACAACTGTGCACACAGGCTGCAATGTCACACCTGAGACATGCTTAAAGGGTTACTTAAGTGGGTGGCACATATCAGTGCATCAGGCCAACTAGAAGTATTTAATTTACAGCAATGTAGTACCACTTTACTATAGACATACAAATAAAATTAATATATTAATTCAATATAAGCCAATTCAATCATGGTTAATAGAGAAAGTACAAGCACTTTAGCATTGGTTAGCTCTCATAAAATGTGCTTCCTAAGACCAACATAATGTGGAGGGTAAAGGTAAAAATGTTTTGGGGTGAACCTGCAGACAGGGCTAGGTCCAACAGCATGTTCTCATATAAGACGTGTTTAAAGCTACTCCCTTCACTTTGTCAATTTGTTCCTACAACTCTAACCTGAATAAAATCACGTAAATAAAAGCAGGAGGAGGAGGGCAATATGTGTACCCATAGACAGTGCCAATGGATGTATTCTAGAAAAAATACTTTTCCCAAGCCCTTCTTTATTGCTTTTAGGCCAACATAGTTCTAATATACATACAAATACTAAGTTGTTAGGGTAGGCATGATGGCCTGAGTGATGATCAATTATTTGTTCAGAGGAAATGGGCTTCACAAGTAATTCAGCACACCCCATGGAGCTGGTACCTTTGCGTTTATGCAAAGCTTAACAAGGGAGAATCCATGTTCTCGTAGTGCAGCCTGGAAGGAGGGGCTATGGGAGCAATCATTCATCATTCTCAGCCCAGCCTGGCCAACATTGCAATCTCCCGCCACTCTTGCTGCAGCCCTTGCATAAACATTCTTTTCTCTGGCTCCAGATGGAGTAGGGTTTGTCCCAAGAGTCTCTGGTCAGAAGGCCAGACAGGATGCTGCATTCGATTTGCCACTGATTGCATAGTGATAGGGACAATGTTGTACATTCCATTGCCAGGGAGAGAAAAGAGAGCTTTTCCAGCCTGTAGCACTTCTAAATGACAAGCCAAAAGGACCCACAGGCCCACCAGGATTTTTTACAACAGTACCAATATGACAGACCAACCTTGTGTAACTCTGCAAATGTATTTGCTGCTCTTCCCTTTCACATTCAATATTTTTGTGTTCATTTTGAGATTAAAACTGGCTTTGCAGAAGCAAATGGATTTTGGTCACTAACTGGATTTGAAGGAGTTACCCAAATATTTTTGACCTGAAGCTGAGTTTGCTGCGCATAATTTCAGTAGTCACATCCATCTTAATGTTGACCAGCTTGTAACCATCTGGGACAAAACCCATTTTGAGTTGGCAAATTTTGTGCTATAGCCTTTTCAATGGCACCTTTTTAATTAAAGAGTATTCTATTTCTAAGTCCCAGTGGGTGATTATGTAATAGTATTGTTTTTATTTGACTGCATGGCATATGAACATTATTGGCAACTTTGAAATCACGCAAGATGGTACGCAAGAAAGCCATTACATTTTATTCCAAAGGCTGTTCATTGAAATGAATGTTATTCTCCATTGTAAAGAGTAAGAAGTTGACCTGGTCAACAATGATGATGTTTGCAAAGGCATAACCCCAGATTCAAGGAATGTAAAGCAAACAGGGAAATATAACAAATTAGGGCCTGCCCCCGGATATTCATAAAGATATATGGCTCTGTGGGCTGTTTTGATACTAAACATATGCAGGCCCTTCATCTATGGAGTCTGTGTGTAATGGCCACACAATGAGTTAATTTGCATATTGTCTGTTGCCCGCATATTTCATTAAGCAAACTCAGTAAAAAGTGTTTTAAAATACTGCATTAAATAATAATTCACAATGAAGGAAAGGTGAGAACAGATCCATATAAATGTTGTCACAATGCTATCACGCTGAAAAGAACGGTTTCTATCTATAAATAAATCAATCATAATTCTTGGATAAGCCATTTATAATTCTTTTTTTTTACACAAAATGTTTTTAAAAAACACTAACTTCTGAAAATACTTTTGAAAATATCTTAATGTATTCCGGTATTTTAAAAAAAAAGTATTTACAGTAACTGTGCATGCTGCATTTATTGGAGCATGTTTCCTATAAAAAATTATTCTCTAGAAAAGTCATTGGTGCACCACTGACTGATCTTTTTGACTGCCCACAACACTTCTCTTGTCTTCTAATTATAATTATGACCCTCCACCAAGACTTGTCGCATTCAGGATTACTAAGCTCCAAGAAATATTTACTTGATGAAGACATTTATTCTAACTTTGATCATCTTTTGCATTCTCATCTCATGATGCCCACAGTCCATGAAAACCTTGGCTAGTTAACCAGTTGCACTTTAGTCACAATATCTAACATAAAGATTGTTGCATGAGGAAAGCCTCCAGACTGTGTAACTGCCACATTAGAATACCATAGAGACAGTGACTTTCTGCCATATTGCTTTTGGTAACCAACAACATACTACACACAAACTACAGATATATCATTTAACTTTCAGTAAGGACCCTATGTATATAATTTACAAAAATGTCATTTTAAAGAATGCAAAGTTGTACAAATACTTCCTTACACTAATTTAATCAAAATTCTCCTTTGAAAAATCCTCTTAAGGGCTGATTTCACATCCTGGTTTCTTAAGCTGTAGATAATGGGATTTAACATTGGGATCACCACTGTGTAGAACAATGAGACCACAAAACTTGTGGAATAGGTGGTTGATGGCTGTAGATACACAAAAAGGAGGGTTCCATAGAAGAGGATAACACAGGTAAAGTGGGAGGCACATGTAGAGAATACTTTGCAGCGGCCACCCCTGGAGTTTTTGTTCACAATAGTGTAGATAATGCAAGCATAGGAAATGAGAATAGTCAGAAGTGATGCCACACCAATCATGACAGCAAATACAAATGTGACCACTTCACTGGTGAATGTGTTAGAGCAGGAGATCTTCAAGATTGGAGGAAGGTCACAGTAGAACTTCTCTACCTGATTGGGGCCACAGAAAGATAAAGAGAAGGTAAAGCCAGTCAGTACTGTAGATTGCACAAAACCACCAGCATAAGAGATGGTGATGAGCTGCAGGCAAACCTTTGTCCTCATGATCACCCGATAGAGCAAAGGGTGGCAAATTGCAACATACCTATCATAAGACATCACTGCAAGAAGGAGACATTCTGTTCCTGCAAAGCCTGAGAAGAAGAAAAGCTGTGTACCACATGCACCGAAGGAGATTGTAGCTTCCTCCTGAAGCAGGTTGGACAGCAGCTTAGGGGTTACAACAGAGGAGTAGCACAAATCAACAAAAGACAGCATGCTGAGAAATAGATACATGGGTGTGTGTAGGGAGTTGGCAATCCGTATCAGTACAATAATGCCAAGATTTCCTAGCACGGTCACCGTGTAGATGATTACGAACACCACAAAGAGAAGGAGCTGAGTCTCTGGATTCTGAGTGAGACCCAGGAGAAGGAACTCAGTCACCACTGTTTGATTTGCTGCCTCCATTCTGTTGGATGCAATGAGAGCCTGCAGAGGAAGAAGCGACATAGGGATAAACATACTACTCACATGCTCTGCTAAACAAAGTAATACACAATGCAGCTCACAGCTTCTTGCGTGAAAAACACATATGAAAACACTGTCAATCAGGTAACTGTGTTCTAAAGTTTGCACTGTTCTGTTGGGGTCAGTCAGCCGGCCAACCAGGCTCTTAATATGTCTTTGATGCCATTATGCCACAACATAAACCAAGAAAGCCCAAATCAGACAAGGATGACCATACACATGCCATTGGCACTATTATGCTATGAACTGATGCAATTGCGTCAGAGGTAGCACCCTTATGGTGGGGGCTGCCATGCACATTTGGGGGTCAATGACACAACATTAGACACACACACACAAATGAGTGCTCTCCTCAGCGCTGGGGTGGTCATGGCTTATCTCTAATCTATTGCCATGAACAGCTAGGCTTTCCTTTTCATTTTTAGGAAATGTACAGTTCCCAAACATCTTCTTGTCATTTTCATCTAGTATCCGTGAGTTAAAGTGCATCACATGGACAGATTCTGCTTCAAATGCCCTAGTATTACAATTATAGGACATAGATGCTCACCACATTACTAAGCATGCCTGTATGATGCCAATAATGGCTCCACTATACCAAGGTCACCATTGTGCCAAGGATGTATACCAAAACAGCGAGGATGCCCACCATATATCAATCATGGCCATTTTTATGCAAGGGGTGCGCACTGTTCTGTTGGGGTCAATCAGCTGGCCAACCAGGCTCTTAATATGTCTTTGATGCCATTATGCCACAACATAAACCAAGAAAGCCCAAATCATGCCATTGGCACTATTATGCTATGAACTGATGCAATTGCGTCAGAGGTAGCCCCCTTATAGTGGGGGCTGCCATGCACATTTGGGGGTCAATGACACAACATTAGACACACACACACAAATGAGTGCTCTCCTCAGCGTTGGGGTGGTCATGGCTTATCTCTAATCTATTGTCATGAACAGCTAGGCTTTCCTAAAAGAAAATGTGTAACAGATAACCAATACAAGAGCACAGTTAATAAACAAGGAATTTAATGAACCTAATTGAGTTAGCTAAAAGGGTATGGAAAATGCAACACAAATTCAATAAATTATATGTTGGGGTTCAAAAGTACAGAGAACATGCATTTTAATTACCTATCTCCAGTGTCATCTTAATGAAGCAAAATTGAAGCATCTCTTTCTCAAAACAAACACAGGATGACAGCAGTTCATTTGCGTTTCCATTAAAAGAGACCAATAGGCAATTAGCCTCCAAGCAGCTTCATCCAGTGAAAAATATATCCCAAAAAAGATATGATTAGCAAGATCTGCACTTCATTTACTGCTGAATATTTTAGGCAGTTTTACCAAATCTTTCAAGAAAAGCACCTTTATGGAAGTCTTCAAAAGTTCAGGACTAATTCTTTAAACTTGAGGGCACCTTCTCATTTCAATGGATCTTCCACAATTGGAGATTTGGGTCAAAATCAAAAAGCAGGACCTCTGGATGTCTCAGCACCAGCAAAAGCTTCCAATGTCCACGTTAAGTTCTGCACCCTCCAGCTACAGAAAGGAATTAATAGATGGACAAGCATGATTAATGATCCATGACACTGGCCCACTGGTTTTCCTCCACCCAGACAGCTACCCTCCAATGAGCCAGAAGATGGCATTTCCAAGGGGCCAAGACGGCTTCAATAAAAAAGACATAAATGCACACAACAGAGCTGTGGCCCTTTGTTTCTAAGACTTACTGGCAGGCAGTGTGGAAACCTGAAATGCAGTGAGAAGTTCTATTATCCTTGTGCGTTTTAGTGTGTTTTCTTTTTATGGTCGGTCATGAGGATTTTTTAAGCAGCAACACCAGTCAGATGTGGATTACCACCATGCAAATAAGACCACTGTTTCCATGCTCCTCTTCCTTTATGGGTTCTTGTTCAGGGACCATGCATTGAGGCTCTCCCAGTCTGGTAATGCCAATCACTGGCGTAATCAGTTACTGCTATCAAGCTTCAAAGGAAGTGTCCACCTCTGTGTCATCATCTGATCCAGGTCTCCTAGAGGGTGCTGCTCCTATGCTATGTCCATCGCCCACCAACGGAAAGGTTGGGGCTAAGCTTTCTTTCCTATCCTTGGCTTTGTAATGCTGGTCTGTGTTCACCCAGTTCACGCCTTGACTGGGGGAGGCAGAGGAGAGAAGCAGGTCTGCAGTAACTGGAACTCCGAACAAAGATACAGTATCTGGTATTAAACACTAAACTAAGAATATTACCAAGCAGGTAGGTATGAAAAGTACTAACCTAATGCTGCTAATTCACATATAACTTTCCTCTCGAACACTGTTGGACTGAGGTTTAAATCAATACTACATATAGAGACTATTCATCCCGCCTTTTTCAGTTTTTCTTTTTTTCACTTCATCATTTTGTGGTTTTCTCTCTCTTGCTCTGGGTCAAAGTGTGATAAGGTAAAGTAAGTGCTGGTGTGGCCCACCTGCAACCACCAGCTCAAATTAAGCAGTGCCTGCAGAAATGGAAATAGATTTGCTAAAATAGACCATCCACCTTTTATCCATCTCATTACAATCATGATCGCCCGCAGTTTGGTTAGAAGAGTTGTAACAACATTCTCAATCAAAAATGTTAAAAACAGAAATAAGATTTGGCACAACCTAATGAAACTGAAGAAAAAATAAGGCAACCTGTATAATAATGTTTTAGTGAGACCAATAATATGTTCTTTGGAGAGTTTGCCTCCAGTACACAGCCACAACCTTTTTCTGGGGGGCTATAGATCTTGGAGCTAACACCTTGATTTACCTTTTCAGGAGAGGATTTCTCCTCTGTCTCCCACTACAGCCATCTTTATGTACCATGTTACTAGTGGTTTGTTAATTCCAATGAGACAGGCATGATATAACTGAATTAATGAATTAGTATACACGTTATTTTTGTGCTGTTAAAGGAGGTTGCGAGGGAAAACTGGGGGTTTTGTGAGTGGGCTGAAAACAGTTTCACAGATTCTTCCCTGTTTGAGTATCAAATGTCACTCCTGGACCTTGAGAAACATATCGGCCCAGATTCTCAAAGGTTTAAAGTCAGTTTAGCGTTGCTTTTGTAACGCTAAAAGGACACTAAACTTTCTTTTGGCATTCATAAACCAACACAAATAGGTATTTGCGTTAGTGTGTATGGCAAGACGCTGTGTCAAGGGGGCATTACATGGGTGACACATGGGCACACCCACGCTACCACTCATGCTTTTTGACTAAAAACCCTATTATGAAGCATCAGAAGAAAGGGTTTAGTAGCAAAAATTAATGCTTTTGAAAATAATGTAGATATGTTTCTCCCTACTTTTCCGACTTTGCATGTGTGCTGCACTGTACAGAACACATGCAAAGGAGGAAAGGTATTTCCACACATCTAGGCATAATATTTTTTACCGGAAGGATACCTTCCTGTAGAAAACCTATGCTAGACTCATGCACAGCAGCTCAAGTCAGTGCCATCACTTGGGAGAGGGGAGTAGAGAGCCATATCTATGTGAATGTGGCACTCTCCTGCTCTCCTTGTCATGCAGCGCAGGTTTTTTGGCTGCTGCACTGCGCTGTATGACACCTTTCAGAGTCTGGGCCACCATGTGATCTAAGCAACAATGTATAGGATTTTATCTTTTTGAATCTCAGTACATGATGTACCTACCACTTGCCACTGTCTCACTTTGCCATAACATTGTACTGTCTACTATAGCTGTACATTCGGCCACATCGTTATTACATGGAAACCCATTCAATATGTGCCCACTCATTTAAACGTCTACTATATTGTCTTTAACCAGCATGTGTTTTAGGTATGGTTCTAAATATAAGGCACAAAATAATGGGAATCCAGGCACCCTAGCGAATCAATCCTGGCACCCTAGCTTATTGCTCTAGTGATTGTAAAGGTCATCAATGCATTCCCATTCATTATTTATCCCAGCCTGTGGATTGTGATAGAGTACTTGTATTCATTTAAAATACCAAGGGCCTGATTTAGGAAAAGTGGCACAGCGCAACTTTTTCGGCTATTGCATTGCGCTTCATGACACCTTTCAGAATCTGGGCCATCACGTGATCTAAGCAGCAATATATAGCATTTTAGTTTTTGAATGTCAGTACATGATGTACATACCACTTACACTAACTTTGCTGCTGTCATTCATGCATCACAAGTCAGCTACCAGATCCCAAAACATTCCTTCTTCATCTGCTCTTCCCCTTTAGCCTTCTCCCCGGCCTGATGCGAGTCAACGCCTAGCCTTGGCTGCTCATTATGGGCATTGCCATTCTCCTCTGGGCAATCAGGTGTCCTGATTATGGAGGACCCACACTAATGTCTTTGGGCCTGATTTAAGGCCTGATTTAGAACTTGGGGGGCAGGTTACTCCGTCATAACGGTGAAGACTATCCCACAGCCAAAGTCTAAATTCCATTATATCCAATGGGATTTAGATTTCGGCAGATGGTACATATGCCACCGTTGTGACGGAGTAACCCAACCGCCAAGTTCTAAATCAGGCCATTAGATATTGGTGGACTGGTTACTCTGTCACAACAGTGACAGATGCACCGGCCACTGAAATCTAAACACATTATATTCTATGGGATTTAGAATTCAGTGGACGGGATATCCGTCACTGTTGTGATGGAGTAACCCGTCCGCTAATATCTAAAACAGGCTCTTCTGGTGCTGCTGGGATCTTGACGGAAATGGTGATTCTCTTGCATTGCTGGCTGTCCTTGCTGCAGATCACCTCAGGTTACAGGTTGAATTAAAGGAATTTCCATAGGGCACCTTCAATTATATTGATACACATAGGAATTATTGAAACTGAACCATACTTCCTACTTCCAGTTTTGATACTGACAATGCCAGTAGTCTGACCCTTTGCTGCATTTGGAATGTAGACAGCGGGAGACAGCATTGAGACATAGTGACAGCAGACACTGATGTTCTGTAAAGTATGTGCATGTGCACAGGGGGTGTAGCTTGATCAGGAAGATTGGAGGGGGAAGGGGAGCTCTAGATTTCCCACCAAGTACACTTGCATTCAATATTAAAATACATTTTACGAATAGCAGAACATGGGCTTAATGTGCAGTGGAAATGGAGAGAAATGTGGACTGGTAGGAGAAATACAGGAGCAAAAGCAGATTGTTTTATGAAATACCCAATATTTTTAAAGTCTTTCCAAACAAAAAGAGAGAGTATGTCTGTGTTTTTGTCTGTGTGTGTAAAAATTCCTGCTGAAATCTGACAGACACCTCGCCATACCTGACTGAAAGCACCTGCAACCAACTATTTATTACAGAATGCATTTATTATGGGGTGTAACACGCCCCCTGCCACCAAAACTACGGCCCTGCTTGTGCAGTGAGCTGACTGCTGAGTGCTTATGGCGGCCCGTACCCACCACACAATGGTACTACTGAAGGTTATATTATCCACCATGAAGATTCAGTTTCCCAGAGAGTCCAGGGAGGGATAGACTGCTTTTTGTGCTTAGATGTTGGTTCTGATGTTTTATTATTTTTAGGTATGATGTTTTCATTTCCACCTAGTTTTTATCAGGTTGTTATCCTTCTGATTTCTTGCATGCATCAGATGTAGCTGGCTTTAGACCACTTCCTCCAGCCGGCGACATCACTGGGTCTAAATACCCTTGACATGCAGCATTCTCACAACACTTGGAGCTCTGATGGGGCCCTGACTCCTGTTCACGGCCCCCCTAGGATTCTCGAAACACTGGTAATAATGGCCATGAAAGTCAGTCTTAAATATGGTGCTATTTTTTGCATTGTTTCAATTCAACTAAAAACACATTTCAGACTCTAAATAATGCTGGTTTCCTCTTGTAAAGAATGCAGATGGATTTAGTCACCAAACCATTCCATCACTGGTAATTATGAACAAGCTTTAATTGTTTTACTCAACGCTGTCACTTCGGAAACATAGGTGCCTTTATTAAATTTAGCAAGAAATATCGGAAGGTTTATCAAGACCACGGAAGGACAACATTGACCTACCTTTATTTTGATGAAATGTAGAGACAAATATTTGTAAAGGCAAAGCTTCCTAGATTGTTTCACATATCTTTTTCAAACATAAGATTACCATCCTGCATTGTGCATATAGCATACCCATTTCTTCCTTACTGTAGAGACATTTCCGAGGTGTCTTAAATAAATCTTGGATGATTGTCTCTCTTGAGATATCAACCCCCCGACAATTCATCTTCAGACACAGAGAGCCTTGCCAGACACTGCACACTTACCTAATAATGAAGATAAGGAAAATACAGACATTAAATAAACAATTGGACACCTATACTGACTGTATTATTGAAGTTGGTGCATTTGACCGATGTGTACTCCTCAGACATACAAACTGTGTGGCCTAATCCTTGTTTAATGTAAATTGATACATTTGAATATATTAATAAAGTGTGTTCACTGGAGTGATGGGAGAAATTATGATGTGTGCTATAACTTCACTATGAGAAATGTAATCATTTGGCATTTATGTTTGTCATTCTCACTTGATTTGAATGTAATTTCACTTAAAAGATAACTGTTTATGTAATGGGTGCAGTAAATGTCAAATGCTAACATAGAGAAATGTAGATCTCCACCATAGTTGAACGCATGTGTTAACATTCTAATTCATTTTATTAAATGTAACGTGACATTTAAATGAGAAGGTGCAACCAACATTTATTTTGAATGTAGAATGTAAAGTGTGTTAAGCACAACATGCAATCAAATGTGCCTTTGCTTAATGTTGACCCAACTACACCTGCAATTTCCTTAACATGAGAAACAGTTTTCCATTTTCTGTTAACGTGTCATTTCATTGCAGGTATTTTTCTAAAAATGTTTAATTTAAAAATAGATGTACTATTGTTTTACTAATAGAGATCCTGAGAATATAACTTTGCAGAAGATTCATGGAGAGATCGAGAGAGAAAGTATTATTCTTATTCATACATGTTGTGAATCATGCTCAGGAGACCAAGGACAGCGACTATCCTAAGCCTAAACCTAAACCTGCTGTAACTAGTTTACAGTGAGGCAGGAGAATAATGAACCATGAGATGGCCCGATCATTGGGTGGTGCCTAGTGGAATAATCATTGTATTAACTAGGACTTTCACTAATTGAGAGGCAGATTTCCTTGCACTTTGAGATGTACCGACCTCTGACTTTCCCCTTTGCCCAATGCTTGCTAAGTGTGTCTTAGGTTTACACTTTACCTCTAAAGAAGACTCTTTACTGAGCTTCTGAAATGCTGACACCTTCCTAATACCATATCCCACTTATCCAAATGTCTTTTGCATTTTTCCAAATTCTTTTAGTTTAATTTTGTTGTTCACTGTTTGCCCGCATGTTATTTAGTTAGATTCTGTTTTGATAGTTTGGGTTCTAAAAACTTGATCCAATTGTCCTTAGTTAATGTAGCTAGATGTTCCTTTGACTTTCACTAATGTGTAAGAGAAACGACCAGCATGTGTTCATGCAGCACCAAATTCTGGTATTGATACTCTGCATTTCAATCACTAAGTGTTTAGTTTGCCTTAAGCTGACTCAACAAACTTTTTTTAGACGGTTTCTTTATCCCATGGTAAAATTATTCTTTTACAGAATTTTCTTTAGATTTGTTTACATTATCTTTAGTGTTAACTTCTAATATAACCCTTTAACTATATTTCTGATTTGGGTTTTCATTGTGTGGGGAAACTGGTTACACTGCAAATCTAATGTTGGTTGATGTTTTGTCTAGCCATCTAATTAAATTCCCTGAAGAGACTCCAAGACCATTGATCTTAAATTGGAGCATACTGAAAATGCTCCATCAGTTAACAGCTAACATTCCAGCCCCACACCTGGTTTGACTACATTTTGTTACATGCATACAATAATTATATGTTTTATGTAGTCTTTGTATGGATTACATTTCATTTGGGTTTCCTGATCCAAGAAGCTTGTGAACCACCTTCAGACGCCTGACAATATTGGTGTAATGAGAACTATGTAGTTTCCTTCCAAATTCAGAATGCGTGAATAGTGAAGTCGTCTTGTAGAAGATCAACAACATAGAAGTTTTCATTGAACCATCTTTTTCCAGAAATTCACCAAGTATCCATATTTTGAACAGAAACTGCCAAAGCCCAACAACGATTATGTACCAGTGGTGCAATTGTAAGGCACCTAGCAGTAGAAACTAGTTCAAGCATAACTACTGGAAAAGGTCCTAACCTAGCAGATGAATATGGCGTTCAGAAATTGGTGTATTGTATTGGGATGGGGTGACCCCTACCAACATAATCCAAATAATTTGCTTAAGTCAAACCACAGTTTGGAGAGAATCACTAAGGAAGCGATTGAAAAATGTGTCCGCCATAGTTATTCTTATTTTCTTGCATTCACCCTGCTTCCTTTCCTGTCACCTCTTCTGCCTTACTACAGCATTATCCAGGAATCCCTATTTCACTATGGCAGAACTCTTCTATCGTAGTGCTAGTGCTTCTGAGCCATTGTTTAATGTGTAATTGGATATCTGGTACATCTACCAAATTTTACATTGTCTTTGTAGAGTCTCATAGTTGATTTAAAATATTGTTTAAAATTTGCCATTGATTCCTATGCCTAGGTATATGGATTCTCTAGCAATATTTTGCTGTATTGAATACACCTATGATTTCTAAATCTTGGTGCGATTAAGGTAATACACTTACACATTTCTTAGCTGAGAGGCCTTATTTTCGATTGTGAACACTGTACTGTCTTCTTTAGCTGTACATTCGGTCACGTAGTATTACATTGAAACCTTCAATATGTGGCAATTTGTTTCAACTCCTACTATATTATCATTAAGCAGTATGTGTATTAGGTAAGGTTCTAAATATAATGCAAATAATAACGGGAATTCAGGCACCCTAGCATATCGATCCAGGCACCCTAGCATATCACTCTAGTGATCATAAAGGTTCTCAGTGCATTCCCGTTCATTATTCATCCCAGCCTGTGGATGAGTACTTGTATCTATTTAAAATATCAAGGGCCTGATTTCAGAAAAGTGGTGCTGAATCCAGTGCAGAGCCACTTTTCTTGCACCCCTTAGAACCCTGTAATGCCACTATGTGTGTGTCGTATCCAAGATACAGTGCAACATGGAGGTAGTTAAAGGAATTAGCGTCAACATTTTTGACTCTAGTTCGGAGCTTTGCAGAATTAGATCAAACATTTTGTCGCTAATCCTGCAAAGCCCATTGTAAACAATGGTGTGCTTCCTTTTAACGCCTGCTGTGAGCAAGCGTTAAAAGTGTCGATAAAAATTACACAAAAATATCTCCTAGATTTCGTTGCACCATTGTTTCGGCACCCCCTTAGCGGGGAACGCCCCCTTTGCATACATTATGCCTGGAACAGGCATAATGTAGCACAAAGGGTACAACGTGGTGCAGTGCATGCATTGCAACACTTTGTAAATTTGGTACAGCAATTTTGGCCTATTTGGGCAACATTAATGTTAAAAAAAAATAAGGCTAATGTGGCAGAAGAAGGCGCTAGAAGCTCTTAAATATGACCCCAAATGCCAAACCCCAGCTCTCACCTATCCATTCACAAATAGGACCAACAAACCCAATTCAGTGCCTTCTCAGCATCTAACAAGATAATAACCACCTCTTTTTGTTCAATTTGTGCAACTCTGTATAATGATATGGCCAGATTCACATGTGCTGTATTAATCCGTGCTGTTTCAGAGATTTTTAAAAAACTGTAGCTAATCGTGTTGCCATTATATTGGAGCATACCTTTTCATCCGCATTATTTACAGATACTGGACTGTCTGAGTCCTTTTTTCATCTGGTTTGCCCTTTTTGAAAAAAATGCTATGCTTTTTATATTTCATGATATCGGACTAGGCATAACACTGTGGATACTCGTGAACAGCTTACGCAACTGGGGTACCAATACAGCCCCACACCTCTTGTACATTTCAGTAGGTAAGGTATCTTCTCTCTAAGCCTTTCCGCTAGGCAGCTTATTGATACCATGATCGATCTCTTCTAATGTAAAAAGTTCTTCTAGCTGAGCAGGCAGAGTTTGCGCTAATATTCTGTGAATAAAATGTGTGCAGTACTCATCTGTATTATCTCTATTACCCTGGGACTGTGCAAATATTTCCTTATATAGCTTTTCGTAGTAACTACAAAAGATGTCTAGACTATCACCAACATCCTTCTCTTAGATTCCATTCTCATCTTTTATTTCCACATTTTAGTAAATTCCGTTGTCCTTTCGGCTAATATGCGACCCACTGCCTCGTTATATTCATATATGTGTTTCCTTTGTAGCATAAACTGTGCAGCTATGTTCACACAGTGAGACTTCAAAATGGCTATTTACCTCAAAAGTTCATCAGCGACTCTGTATCTCTGCTGTAGGCTGAGGCCTTTCTAATTTCTAGTCACATAATTTGTCCCCTGATCAGGCTATCCAAATGTTTATCTTTTTACCTATTTTAGGGAGTCTTATGAAAAATGAGTCCTCGTATATAGGACTTCAGCGAGCCCATACAATGTGTGGAAGAGCTGGCCCTCCAACTTCTATAAATTGACCCACCTGTCCATTCACATGTTGAATGTATTTCTTATGAAAGAGTAGCTGTCTGCATAATGGTTTAGGTTATGGTCAGAGTTAATTTCTGGTCTAATCTCCATTTCTGCTATTGCTAACATCTCAGCTGGTATTGTGTATGTGTGTTTGAATGGTATGTGTAATCTAGGATGTGTCGAGTCAGTTATAGGTTGCTAATACTTCGTATATTGAAGAGTCATCTACATTAGGACCACATAAACAGCATATGGTCATCTGAAATGTCGTAATTGAATCTTCTGCAATGACACAGCGACCGTTCTACTCAATCCTATTTTGGAAGCAGCATCTGCCATGAGGCAAAGGTGGCTTCCCACCATTCCCTTTAGCCTCATCATTGACAATAGGGGAAATAACAGTTTATATCTAGTATCTAAATAGCAAAATCAGTTCTACATTTACCTAACTAATCATCACTGCTTTTTTTTCATTTCCTTTACATCCCCTTCATAGAGTAACATGACTGAGTATAGGAATATGGGAACATGGACATGAATCATCTGGAATCATATGGTTTCAGGTTTTTAGCAGCTGGAAGCAGTTTGCAACAGTTTGTGGGTAATATTCCAATGAATACCATAATTTTGCGCTACAATAAAATAATTGCAACAGTCTTAGCAAATCTTGTCAGTTATACCTTGCAAACCACCTGCTGCTGCTGATAGTTAAATCAGGTTGTTTTTTCCTTTTGAATTATATAACATTTGAGCTTGCAGCTACTCTTTCTTATTCTCAATTGCTCAGTTCTTTAGTTGTTTCTTTCTTTGTTTGCTCATTTTTCTTTCTCTGTGTCTCCGCCACCTTTTTGTCACTAGATATTGACGAACCCAGGAACCATCCGAGTACTGCAGCATAAGTCCTTTAAGGGTAATATTCGGATCAAAAATAGACTCAGGCAACCCAAATATAATGGCCCACATTCACAGATCGCAGCCTTTCATGGAATACTGCTTGATTATTATGAGAAGACTAATTTTTGTAAATATTTGTGGTAAATTAATCATTGTAAAGCTTATAGGAGGTCATTAACATTGGCCAAGACTAGAAACACTCCATCTTTGAAAACTCAGGCCCATATTTATACTTTTTGACGCAAAACTGCGCCAACGCAGTTTTGCGTCCAAAAAATTAGCGCTGGCTAACGCCATTCTGAAGCACCATGCGGGCGCCGTGTTTATTGAATGACGTTAGCCAGCGTTATCCGCCGGCGCCGTCTGGTGTGCGTTAAAAAAAACCACGTACACCAGGCAGCGCCGGCCTAGGGGGATATGGGGCGTGGGCGTCAAGAAATGGGGCAAGTCAGGTTGAGGCAATTTTTGCGCCTCAACCCGATTTGCGCCATTTTATTTCACTCCCAACCCCCATAGAAATGACTCCTGTCTTAGCAAAGACAGGAGTCATGCCCCCTTGCCCAATGGCCATGCCCAGGGGACTTCTGTCCCCTGGGCATGGTCATTGGGCATAGTGGCATGTAGGGGGGCACAAATCAGGCCCCCCTATGCCCCCCCAAAAAAAAAAAAAAAAAACTTACCTGAACTTACCTTAATGTCCCTGGGATTGGTCCCTCCAGCCTTGGGTGTCCTCCTGGGGTGGGCAAGGGTGACAGGGGGTGTCCCTGGGGGCATGGGAGGGCACCTCTGGGCTCCTTCAGAGCCCACAGGTCCCTTAACGCCTGCCTTTTGCAGGAGCTAAAAAACGGCGCAAAAGCGGCCGTACGTCATTTTTTTTGACCCGCCCACTCCCGGGCGTGATTTTTGCCCGGGAGTATAAATCCGACGCACATGCCTCGGAGTCGATTTTTTAGACGGGAACGCCTACCTTGCATATAATTAACGCAAAGTAGGTGTCCACGCTAAAAAATTACGCTAACTCCATGGACTTTGGCGCTAGACGCGTCTAACGCCAAAGTATAAATATGGAGTTAGTTTTGCGTCGAAATTGCATAAAAAAAAACTACGCAATTCCGGCGCAAACGGAGTATAAATATGCCCCTCAATACTTACTTGCAGTGTCAATATCTTGCACAACAAAGTGATATATCCTGTCCAAGCCGACTATGTCCCAGACTCTGCTCATCATAGAAATATATTCTAAGGACAAGATGGAATGGTTTAGGTCAGCCTGCCTTGGTCATTCCTCAGGGGAGGAGAGTGGGGTTGAAAGGTAAAATAGATGCTCCTCTGGAGTTGGTGCTCTGGCCCTGTGATACTCCTGGCTTGGCAGAGTTTCAGCAAAGAAAGGCCTCGGTAATTTGGTGATTTTAGGTGGGAGATTTGTGGTTTGACACCTACCTGGTCTTCAGTAACTGAACTAGGCCACTGAAGGCCTTGTCCAGGTCATGATTCCTTCTTCTTAGGCAGGGTACGAGGTGGCTGGGACACCAGGAGGAGATGAAGAGGTCTGTTGAAGCATGGTCTCCTGCCCACCAATGGACTGGTTAGCTCTTTCCTTTGTCCTCCTGCTGTGACATTTGGATTCTGTTGACAGAGGGTACAGCATAATTAATCTTCTTCACCTGGCATACGTGGGCATGGAAATCAGGAGATGGGAAGGAAATCTGTATATTATCACACTTCTTCTCTCTCTAACCCTGCAGCTGGATAAGAAAGGGGTGAGATCAGCATCAAGGTAGACACAACCCCAGGTCTGCCATTTTTCAGTGTCATCGTAGACATTTTTGGCAGCCCGGGAAAGACCTATCTGGAGGCTCATTGTTTAGAACAGCTGTGAATGTTTTACTCATTTTCAGCTTATGTAAGCCATAATGATTACAAACAACACTAAAATATGATTTAACATGTCACGAATGCGGGCACAAAATAACAGCTGAAAGCTGAAGCTGCTCAGTGAGCACCAGCCAAATAGTACCAAAATAAAGGTTGAACAAGCATTCATAAAGCCATTTCGTTGTGTGTTTGGAGCTAAATATTCTGTCATGCAAATATTTTACATACAAGTCACTGTTTAATAAACTGTGTCCTATCATTGTAGGAAAGCGACAGTAAGGGTGACAAGATGGACGCTTAGTGGACCAGTGAATAATGATAAAATCTATATGCATAGTGCATGAGATTGTAGCTTTCATTGCTGAATTACAGTGTTGCAGCAGAGAGAGGGTCAGAATGAGAAGTAGGTTACAGAAAGATAGGTTAGGTAAAGTGGGCATTAAAATAGAGAGAAAGGTACAATGAGAGGGGTGAATGTTAGAAAAACAGATTATTTGTACAGAAACAGTTACGTAGAGAAACAGGTCAGGTAGAAAATGAGAGGGGAGATTCAGACAGAGGAAGAGTGAGAGTGTGAGGAAAAGCACGAGTGAGGTAGAGATATATAAAAAGAAAGTGGTAGAGAAGGTATGTTGAAAAGTGGTCCAGAGATAGATTTGAAGGTGAGAGAAAATGCAATGATATCTTAGAAAAGGGCTAGAGGTAGAGTGAGATGTAAAGGATTGTGAGGTGCTGAGATAGGGGTGAGATAGAGATGGGGTAGGGAGGAAGAGTTGTGCAGATAGGCGCAGGTAGTGAGAGAGAGAGAGAGGTTGTGGTAGGGTGAATATAGAGGTGTTTTTAAAGAGAGAGGTGAGGTGTACGGAAATGTGGTGGAAAGGGCTGCAACAGAAGTTGAGTGGTAGGTACGTAGAGGTGTAGAGAACAATAAATAGAAAATGAAAGAAAAGGGGTTTGGTACAAGAGCTGGAGTCAAGTAAGGGGTGAGATCTGAGACAGAAAGATATGTGTTGCCTAGAAACAGAGGTGGGAGTAATGAAAGAGGTAACATAAAGGTTGTCAGAGAGTGGGGGAAGATACATCTAGGCAGGGATTTAGTGACTGGTGAGGTAGAGAGAAATGTGGCAAAAATATAGGTAAAAAGGTAGACAAAAAGTAGAGAGATTAGTAAAGAAGGGTGAAGACAGATAGTGAGAACCACTAGAACAAGTGATGGCTGAGGAGAGGTAGAGAGGTAGACCGAAATGTGGAAGGTGGAGATACATGGACAAAAGAGGAGACACAGTTAGATGCAGAAAGAGAGAGATGAAGAGAGAGATTGTTATAAAGAGTTAGAGATGAGAAAATAGAGAGCCAGAGATTATTTAATCAGATGGACTGTGAAAGGTTGAGGCCCTTGCGATTGTCCAAATTGCCCATTCCTTAAAATGTCACTGCCTGTTTCCTACTTGGATGGCTGAAGAGTGAGGAAGGTAGCCCAGCAGTAGGGAGGAGAGACAGAAAGTATGAATGTCTCTTACTGCTGTGAGGGTAAGAACATCACCCAACATTATTAGGAACCTTATTAGAAATTCAGATATTGGGCCTGATTTAGAACCAGGTGGAAAGGTTACTCCCTCACAACGAGGACGGATATCCTGTCTGCTGAAATCCATATCCCATTTTATCCAATGGGATTTAGTTTTTGGCATACATTATATCCATCCCCGTTGTGACGAAGAAACCCCTCCACCGAGTTCTAAATCAGGCCCATTGTCTCAGTAAAGTATTACCAATGTGTTTAGAGGTGACTTGCTGTCCTAGAACTTACAGTACTAAACTTTAGTAGGGGTCTACATTGAGTAGCTCATGAGCTACTAATAGCTCTCGAGCTACTCATAAGAAGCTCTCCTGTGTGTAGCCCAGTCTACAATACTGAACCGTGTATACTTAAACAAACATGTAAACTTGTCCGATGTGTTCAGTATTAAAATTCTAATAACATTCAAAGCTCTGAATGATTTTCATCAACATAAGTAGCTTTTACTACAAAAAAGGTAGGAGACCCCTGAACCTGGTGTGCTCAAAGGGCAACCCCAATTAAGTGCCTTCTCAGCATCTAACAAGATCCTAACCACCTCAATTTGCTCAGTTTGATTCACTGCTGAGCTCTAGAACAGGAGTAGCAGTAGAGTGCAGAGCCCTTGTGAATATCCCCATGAAGGCTCCAAGGGTATGTTGGCTCTCTTACTAGTAATGTGATTCAACAAGAGATCTTAATTAGTTGTGACTGCTACTGACATCTGCTGTGATATGTAGGTGAAGTGTTCTAAAAATGGCACAACTAAATCATCCTGCCAAGGTTGTAATATTGAGGGCTTTTCAATTGGGTGAAAGTGACCTTTTTTTACAGAGCGTGCTTATGGAAATGCTAAGTGAAGCACTATATGAAGGCTCCTGGCTATTTTTTATCATACACATTACACAAAAAAGGTGCATGTATCAAGTGTAATCACAGCTGCAGAGCTTGCATCACAAAAAAAGAAAGCAAATCACCTACACACCCCAATGAAGTGTAGTGAGTGAGAAACAGGGCCATGCTCCTCTTTCTCTTATCACCCATTCTCCTCTTTTTTCATGTGCACATACAGAACCTTCTACTTCTCACCTTCTCACAGGCCATTTATCTCACTACTTCTCATCCTTTTTGTTTTCATTTCAGCATATCTAAGCTCTTGATCTCTCTTCCACTCACTGTACTCCTCTGTAACTTTCTCTCACCAGCTCCTTTACCACAATTTTACTCTTTCCATCCAGCACTTTCTTCCTTAATCTTCACTCCTCAAGTCTTTCTTTGCTTCTTACTCTTTCCAGAGCCCTGCCTCTGCCTTTAACCTCCCATCTATCCCACACCTCACCTTGCTATCTCTCTCCTCCCTTCAGCATCTTTTCTACCCTTTCTCTGCCTCCACACTTGTTAATTAGTCTCTTCCTTCTCCCTCCTTGCCTCTTCCTCAGGTAACCACAAGGTCTGTGGGGTCTCATGAGCAGCACTGCTGAAGGGCATGTGCAAAGAGCTTGACATGGCAGGGACAAGGGCAGTGCAATGCTGGTGTTCTCCAAGCAGATGAGGATGTGAAATGGACCACCTCACCTGAGCTACAGAAAGACTTCTCAGGACCCCACCTCAATCTTATCATGCGCTGGTCAGGCAATTGAGAGGTCACATAGGTCATACTGTGTCTGCCTAGTCCTCTCCTCTTTGGTCGTTGCTGTTAAAAAAACAAGTATTCTTTACTTGATAAATTCTGGAGTAAGTAGCAGGCTGTTGGTTGACTTGCAGCGTGCCTTCTCTTTCCAAACAATTTTCTCTGCCTGTACTTCTCCTTTAGATCATGAAGTGAATGAATTGTGCAAATAATCTCACCAGCTCAGGTCTACAAGCTGGCATCGCCCTCAGCTACTTAGCCGATCTCTAGGATGGTTGCATGAGGTCAATCACCTGTGAGGGATATGTTCAACCCTCACTGCCAGATCGTCGGCAGCAAGCACCATCGAGCCGAGCTCTCAGCCACCATCAAACTATCATTTTTTAGAGTTATTTTTTCTCTGAAGGAAGCAAACATGTGATTTCACTAGATGTAGACAATTAAGTAGGAAATAACTGTGAAGGACTTTGCTAGCATTTTCTATTCCCCCTCAACAAATTGACAGGGAAAGGTCAGTAATGCACAATATTTAAGCATAGTCCTGGATTTCTCCCGGCGTTGGTGCCCTTTTGGCTGCCTAGCATCAATGCTCTTTCCTGCACAAAAACAATCCCCTGAGGCATATTCCTCTATCTCTACACATAGAAAGAGGAAGTACGACAAGAAATAAAGATGTTTCTCATTGTTTCACCTTTCCTGGGAAGGCCTGGCATTTCTGCATATTCCCAGGTTTATGAGTTCTGTTTAATCTGAGAATGAATCAAAATCCATTGGTTGATATTTGGGAACACCCACACAACGGCCATGGAACGCCTTCCCATGGCAGAGTAAGGCAACACTGTGCTGGTCTGCCTTACTCCAGATTTATAAAGCCACTCAGGGCCACACAGAATGGCCTTGCATGGCTTCATAAATTGCATTTAGGGTTTGCGTGACATGTGTACCATGTTGCGTGGTGCAAACTGGCTCCTCCTGAAGAGACTACAGACAATGCAAAACTTAGCAGCAAGACTCATCCTTGACCTCCCCAAATGGACACACATCAACCTGCACCTCAAGAAGCTACACTGGCTCCCGATCCAGAATAGATGCCAGTTCAAGATGCTGACCCAGGCATAAAAAGCCCTTGCACAGTGAAGGACCAGCATACATCAACAAATGAATGACCTTTCACCAACCAACCAGACACCTGCAATCTGCCTCCTTTTTCCTCGCAGATCCTTGGATCCAGCGAGGATGCTCCTTCTCTCACCTAGCACCTCAGGAATCCTGCATCATTCCAGGAATTCAGAAAAGGACTCAGCTGTTTGAATGAACAGAGCACTGCAAAGCAGCTAGCAACGCCAGTGCCTTGAGACCCTCATGGGTGATTTGTAAAGCCTGATTGATTGTTGATAAATATGCCCATAAATGTCTAAGTCATACCTAGGCTTGTCAATTGGAAAAGGTAGCTGGACCTACATAGTAAAATAGATTTTAGGCCTTCACAGTCACTTTGAGGGAACACATTTAAAAAAAAACATTGATAAATGCATTAGGTTTCGCCTATGGGATTAATAATAAGTTATGAGGTGTGGGAGCAGTATATGAGTGCAGGGAGAATGGTGTGAGTGCTCTCTGTGCAGGGTATGTGATGCATGAATTAATGTTGATAAGTGTCTGAGTGCAGGGTGAAAGTGATTCAATGCATGATGTGTATTCAGTGGAGAATGTGAATTGTGTGAGTGTACAGGGTGAGAGATGTTACCCTGTACAAGATGGGGTTGTGTGCATGTGCACAATAACTGTGAGTGTTTGTATATAGATGTGTGTTTGTCTACAAGAAGTAATGTTAGATATGAGCACACACACCTGCCACTGGTTGTTAAACGTATTTGTAGGATTTGTGACAATCCACTATGCTGTTGGCACTGTTTTGATTTGTACATTGATATTGTGCATGTTGCTTCAGAATCTTTACTATGTATAAATATTTCTTAGTGCATTTTTACATTACAGCATCACACATACCTTTCACATGCTGCATTAAATTGGAAGATATACAAAAATAGTTGAAATGTTGAGCAGCTCTTCTACTCAACTTAATTAATCACTAACATCATTGTCACACATTCTGAGGAAGCACTGCATGCAACTTGGCACACTATACTGTCAACCTAAGAAGATCCCTGACATGATGGAGTGTATTAACTCTGCATAAACACTTCACATACACACTGTCTAGCACAACAGATATTAAAGGTTTTCACTGACTGACTAGCAACAGATGGTTTAACACATATAAAAATGCTCACAAACCACACAGGAGAGGATGGTGGCCATTGTTCGTGTTACTTTGACCTACCTGAAATAATTCACTGGCACACTTCCTGTACAGGTTATGCAGGCACTGTAGAATCACCACCAGATTGCTGAACATCTCTATGCAGATGGGGCAGATCAGGTACTTACCCAGGTTGTCCATGGTTTGCTGCTGTTTTGTCAGGGTATTGTAATTCAGAGATGTGCTCATGTCCTTGAAGTTTCCAAGGTCTTGAACCTCAGAAAATGTTAACACCTCACCATTTCCAGGTTCGCTTTCTCAAAATAATTCCAGGGCTTGTGTGATCAAGGGTCCTTTGAGCTCCGTCTGTTGAAGGTATTGTGCAGAGGCTGGGTCGAAGGGCCTAGGGGTATCTTTTTTTAGCAGCTGGGCATCATGGTTTGCCAGGCTGACTTGCCCTTAATGAAAGTGACAGATGGAGCCTGGCAGCTGGCTGACCACAGGGATGAATGGCCCGCATTCCTGAGAGAGGCGTCTAGCACTTGCATCTGACAAGTGCATAAGTGCCCCTCTGACATGGAACACAACTGTTAAAGTGGCCTGTGGGATCGCTGGTTCCTTTTCCTTGTTCCATGGTTGCCTTGTGCCATGCTCTCGTCCCCCTCATCCCCTGGTTGCCTTGCACCATGACCTCATGCCCTGATTGCTTCGCTCTTTTGCCCTCTTCCAAAGTAAGAATCTAAACACACAAACAACCTGCTTTTCTAGAGGCATTAGCATCACTGCTCTCTGCATTTAATATTAATAAATATCAGATCCTGCTATTACTAAATATAGTGGTTCTCAAGTTGAAGACCTAGGAAGGCTGAAAGGCTGAGTCGGTTTGACTACATTTCAACAACTTCATGTAGGGTTAACGACTATCTCTTTAGTGTAACATATGTTAATAAATAGGGCAGAAGAAGAACTTAACCCACAGGCTGCACCTACTCAAAGCACCCTGGGAGTCATGGCAGAGTGAGTGTTTCACAACTGCTGCAGGTTGGATGCAAATCATCATTGGCAGTGAAATAAGTTGTCCCAGCTGGGAGGCATTTTACATATTGCACATGTACATTAGGCTTATGAAATGCCTGCAGCCATTGGGAAATTAGGTAAAGGTCAAAACAAGCACAGTGAAGTGCTGTGCAGCCAAAACATAAACAAAAATCTCCAAAAGCGTATGCAAACAGTACTTGTGCCTCGGCACACTGGACACTGATAGTAGCAAACACACGAGGAACACGCATTAGTAAATTCAGGAAATATACTACAGTCAATAGAAACGGAGGAAATGTAAGTGGCAAGCACAGGAACCAATGAAAAGCAAGGGGGTGGGATGTAGGCCCTTTTTAAGATATGTTATCAATAGAGTTCACAAGCACAGCGCTGTGCAGGCAAAACCTAAAAAGAGTGTGAGGTATTTTATATGTTTGACATCCTGCCAGGCAAGCTTATCAGGGACACTTTAGTGGTGAATTGTACCTATATAAAATTATAATTATTATATAAAGATAAGTTTTCTTAGGCAGTGAAAGCACGTCTTTTTGCCATGCGTTACTGCAGTGTCTTTAAATTTCTGCCCAGCTAGAACGCAGTTATGATAATGGAAGGCATATGTTGTCTTATATATGTATGATGTAAATACAAATTGCAGCCCACATATGACATTTAACTCACATACATGCATGCATGTATTTTAGACACCATTGCTAATGGACTTCGAGGGAAGGTAAATGAAGCACATAGATGAAACCAATTTTAACAATACCATATTGGGCCAGATTACACACACTGTGACACTGAATACCAGTGCCATAGTGAACAGAATGCTAACACAAACAAAATGGGCTCCAGAAAAAGTCAAAAAGCAAAACATCAGGGGGGAACATGCAGAAAAGTTGAAATTGCTACACCAGGCCTTCCAGTTGAGAGCCATGGTAGACTAATGAATCCCTTACTGGCCTTCCATGCTCAAGTGATCAAGTGATAGAACAAGGACAATTTACCACCTCTGCAGTGGACTGTTTTTTTCGATGCCCCTCTGAACCAACAAGTACCTGTCAAATTCTGCTCTAGCACTGCCCATGGGAAACCCCTTTCCTCATCTGCAGACCGCAGCTGTGAGAAGATGAACCCTAGTGTGCTCATAGATGCATCCCGTTTTGCATTTAGTACCACCATAGACAACCAGGTTATGTGTTCTTTCATCATCTTAAAAATAGTTCTGTCCACAAGTCAACTAACAAGGGGAGACAATGGCAACTGTCAGTTTACTGCAACTGTGACTGCCCATCCACACTCTGATGAACACTCAAATACAGTTCCTTGGGAAGGCCCCCTGTCCAGCCTGTAGACTGACACAGTCTCACCTATGTGTTCCTGGGTACTAACTGGAAACAACTGAGGCCCTTTCAGAAGATGCAGCCTTGGGGACCCACATATCCCAGTCCTAAAGACTTCCAGGCTTGAGCCATGCACAAAGCCCACAACTGTCTTTTTGACTGTCACCACAGGTCTCACACAAGGGTACTTGAAATTTTCCAGAGCGGTCAAGGCAGGGAAGCCCTGACAATCCTACCTTTGCACAAACCCTCCTATCCTTAACCAGCTGGCTAAGGAATCTTCTTGAGGCCTCTCAGGCCTTGTGTGCTTGCTGAGTGGAGGGTCATGACCTCAGGTTGCAGACACCCTCCATCCGCTCTCATCCTCTGAAATTGGTCCTTCAGTTCAGGATCAGTTCCCTGAAGCTAAGCTCTTGAATAGAAGACTGGGACATCCAGTGTGGACACATAGCCCACATCAGGATTAACACACTATGGGCCTGATTACCAACCCTGGCAGGCTCATGAGCGCCAGGTTCGCGGTGGTGGTCAGACCTCCGCCAATGCAGTGGTCCCAGAGCCACATTACGACCCCCATCACCATCAGGATTAATTGTCCTGGCGGTCCCAGAGGTCCTAATCCACCAGGGCAGTGCTGCCCTGGGGATTACGACTTTGTTCTCTGCCAGCGATTTCATGGCGGTAGCACCACCATGAAAAGGCTGGCAGAGAATTGGTGCATGGAACCCCAGGGGGGCTCTGCACTGCCCATGCACTTAGCATGAGCAGTGCAGAGCCCCCCTGGCCAGCCCCATTGCAATGTTCACTGTCTGCTGGTGCACCCTCATACTACAGCATTGCCCTGACTCGATTACGAGCCAGAGACAATGCTGTAGGTCATTTCCCGCTGGGCCAGGGGCGGAAACTGAGGTTTCCGCCCACTGACCCAGTGGGAAACTCGAAATGGGGCCAGCGGGGAGGCAGCCACAATAGTGGCACCCTCCCCGTCGGGATTTGGGGAGATGGGCTTTTCCGTCCATATAAATTGTAATAAGGCCCTATGGCCTCATTCTGAGGCCGGCGGGCGGCGGTCGCCGCCCGCCTGGCGGGAACCGCCATATGGCCGCTCCGCGGTCGAAAGACCGCGGAGGCCATTCTGGCTTTCCCGCTGGGCTGGCGGGCGACCGCCAGAAGGCCGCCCGCCAGCCCAGCGGGAAACCCCTTCCCACGAGGAAGCCGGCTCCGAATGGAGCCGGCGGAGTGGGAAGGTGCGACGGGTGCAGTTGCACCCGTCGCCAATTTCAGTGTCTGCTAAGCAGACACTGAGATTCTTTGTGGGGCCCTCTAACGGGGGCCCCTGCAGTGCCCATGCCATTGGCATGGGCACTGCAGTGGCCCCCAGGGGCCCCACAACACCCCATACCGCCATCCTGTTCCTGGCGGGCGAACCGCCAGGAACAGGATGGCGGTATGGGGTGTCGGAATCCCCATGGAGGCGCAGCAAGCTGCGCCGCCATGGAGGATTCCTGAGGGCAGCGGAAAACCGGCGGGAGACCGCCGGTTTTCCCTTTCTGACCACGGCCAAACCGTCGCGGTCAGAATGCCCTTGAGAGCACCGCCAGCCTGTTGGCGGTGCTCTCGTGGTCGTTAACCCTGGCGGTCAATGACCGCCAGGGTCAGAATGACCCCCTATGTCTTTTTTAGAGGGATCTAACTGCTACAAGTCACATGTCACGTCTTATGTCTCTGTGACACTGGTAAATTTTAGACATCATCTGCACTGGACTCACTGATAAGTAAAATAGGACAGCTGGGTAAAAAATTTTTTACCAGTACTGACTAAGGGCCAGAGCCACCACACTGTGGTACTTAACATTATTGTTACAGTGCACTTAGTACTAATTCCAGCAAGACATGGCCAGAAAAAGGAAAAATTCTGATGACCATGCAGAAAAGGTAATTTTTTTACACTTGGCAACTAGAATGTTGAATGTCGAAAGTGCCATTGTGCCACATTACAAGTCTCATATTTCATGATATGATGTGTTAAATAAGAAATACCCTAAGTACAAATTAAGACCTCCTGGCAGCCTCCCAAGTCAAACATCAGTGATTTTACAAAGATATTTTAAGCTCAAGACATGTCAGATTTCTTGGGGAAGATTTATGATGCAAAAGTACAGCATGGTGGATACTATTGATCTTGGTTTGGATGTATCTGGCAAAGAGGAGAACGCCAATGACCTGGAAATAGCAATAGTATTTTATAGTTCACAGAGCATGAGCCGTTGAATTGTGTGAATAAATTGATAGGAACATGAAAAGTTCTCACTTGTAAGAATTATACTATGTAGAAAGAGAGCAGTGAAAAACGCTGCACATGTAGGTCACTCAAAAAACATTAATTTGAAGAGGAAAATTCTACCAATCAGAAGCCTAACATGGTCATGACTACATCTATGCATTATATGCTCCTGTGGGTTGCTACACCGTCAAATGTGCACCACAATCTCAATATCAGTCCAACAAAGGTGGGTGTAGATAACAACTGACCCAGAAAAAACTGTGATTCCTAATCATGCCCAAAGACACACATTAACCACCTAGTTATTAACTACCCTAGTAGCACATTACTGACAACCACAATCAAAATAATGCAAATAATGGATGCAAATATCTTCATACTACCAAGAGCTGAAAATGTACACCAGGCGCACTCAAATACAGCTAGGACTCAGGTCAGGACCATTTTGTACTTCATGTAGCTTTTGCAGTCTCCTTTTGTTTTCTCCAAAGCAGAAGCAGCAACTGCAGGCCAAATCAGCAACGCACACACAGCAAAGGTCAGTACTCCTCCTCATAGCTTTTCAGCTCGTCTCTTCTCCTTGGCAGAGCCTCCTCTTGATCTAGAATTGTTCTAAAAGTCTGGGGCTTTGGGTTCAATATTTATACTCATTCCTGCCAATTAATTAGGCAAACTTCAAAGGAAAGTCTTTATAGTGCACAATACTCTTCCTTTCCTGCCCTAGTCCCAGGCACACTCTAGGGAGCTGGAGACTGTATTGTGTAAGGACAGGCACAACCCTATCCAGGTGCAAGTGTCAGCTCCTCCCACCACTCTAGCCCAGGAAGAACCTTCAGGATATGCAGGACACACCTCATCTCCCTTTGTGTGACTGTCTAGAGTGAATTCACAACCAGCCCAACTTTCATCCTGATCCAGATATATATTCCACACCCAGGCAGAGGCACAGAATGGTTGAGCAAGAAAATGCCCACTTTATAAAAATTGGCATTTTGAAATACACAAGTTAAAAACCACCTCCACTAAAGGGTGTATTTTTAACTTGTTACTTTAGAGAGGTCAAACTCCATATCTACATCTGTTCCCAATGTGAAATTACACCTAAATGATATTTCAAGACAATCTCCATGTTAACCTACGGGAGAGATATGCCTTGCAATAGTGAAAAATGAATTCAGAAGTATTTCACTATCAGGATATGTAAAACACCCCAGTACATGGCCTAACTTTTACATATACTACAGCCTGCCCATGGGGCTACCTTGGGCTTCCCTTAGGGGTGCCTTACATGTACTAAAAGGGAAGGTTTTGGGAAAGGAGGTGCACTTTCCAGCTCAACATGACAGTTTAAAAGTGCACACACAAACACTGCAATGGTAGGTCTGAGAAAAGTTTACAGAGCTACTCATCTGGGTGGCACAATCAGTGCTGCAGCCCTTGCTACTAGCATTTGATTTACAGGCCCTGGGCACACATGGTAAACTATACTTCCGACTTACTAGTAAATCAAATATGCCAATCATAGATAAGCAATCATTATGACAATTTACACAGGGAGCACTTGAGTGTTAGCACTGATCAGCAGTGGTAAAGTGCCCAGAGTACTGAAACCAGCAAAAATGAAATCCAGAACACAGTCAAAAATACAGGAGGCAGAGGCACAAAGACAGGGGGATAACCTTGCAAAAAGGGTAATTTCTGACATGGACATATATCCAATTACCGGAAGGAATGGCAGGTCTCAGTCTGACACTTAGGTAAGGTATTGTATATCTGAGAATGGAAACTTTAAAGACATTGTATATGCTTTCTGAGATTTGGTAACACAGCACCATCATGTAACTGCAGGACTAGTTTTGCAGAAGATACAAAGGGTTTGAGGGAAGCATCATCAGTCGACTCATGATGATTGCATAAGAGCTTAGTTTACTCTCACAGGAAAGGGTTTGTCTAAAAGACGATAGTGCCAGGGGAAAGGGCCTGTTATTTTACCTTAGCAACACAAAAGGGTGATGGACGGAGTGCTGAACAATGCAAACACTCACCCCCAGTCACAGATCTGGGTTTAATCCATAATTCTTTTGCTCACCATGCCACCCCAGTTTGGACACAACCATATGTAAATCAGTCTTGACCCTGTTCCTCATGGGAACAGTCCAGCCCGAACTGCCAGGCCAGGTCCTTCCTATTTTAACATAGCCTCTAAGCATATCTTAGCTAACTTTTTCTCCATTGTCCCATTATTCATTTAACTTTTTCTGCTGACTCTGGGTTATAAACACAGTGGAATTGTAGGTCTGTTCCTAGCGCCATACAAACTGACTGTATGACTACAGACACAAAATGTGGCCCCGATCACTGCTAATCCGGCTTGGTATTCCAAGCCTATCAATGAAGTCTATGAGTAATTATTTAGCAACAATGAGAGCATCGGTGTAGGCACAGGGGTATGCTTATTTTCATGCTGAGAACATGCATATTATGACAACTACAAAGGATTAATTTGCAATTAGGTAATTGTTTAAAATTAACCTGGTTGTCAACAAAGGGGCTCCAAGGAAGAGAGGGAGCAGCATGGTGTCCTTCACCCCTCTTCCAGCATTGAATGGCAGACGTGGTAGAAGATTGGCAATAACTTTGGGCTATAAAATCAAAGAAGTTCACATACCAATGGGCTTTGCTGCTGAATATGTCATGCTGTCCCTACCAACATGGGCTGCTCCATGATAGAATGTGACAAAGTTGATGAGTAAAAAAATGGTGTGACCACTAGCCCATTGCTGTCTTTCCACACACTCTCAGGGTCTTTTTAACATTGTTGCTTAATAAAGGATTGCTTTCATGTTCAAATGATTTTTCCTGAAGCTTAGACAAATCCAGTATCGTTGGTACAGAAAAGAGATTAACTTTCACAACATAGATGGCAACATCAGTGATTTTAGACACAGGTGCATTTTTAACATAATACTAAGGGCCTGATTACAACTTTGGAGGATGGTGTTAATCCGTCCCAAATGTGACGGATATACCACCTACCGTATTACGAGTCCCATAAGATATAATGGACTTGTAATACCGTAGGTGGTATATCCGTCACATTTGGGACATATTAAAACCGTCCTCCAAAGTTGTAATCATGCCCTAAGTGTTGGTGAGCTGCACATCTTACTACAGCCACCTAATTGTAAAGCATTTAAAATATTTTGAACATAGTGCCCACTGAAATCATCTTCTGCCTCCTTTGAGCCCAAAGTCATGCATCACTCCAAATGCATACTTTGAAATGCAGTATTTCTTTAGCTAGGATACAAGCCTGGGTGAGTGCAATTAGTGCTGGCACTTGGGTGGGGTTCACTGTTGTCAGACTGCAGCTCAACCACTTGAAACACAGTGCAAACAGAGTAATCAGCAACTGTATCTTCATAATTTCTGAGATAGGAACCATACACAAAATAAATCAATTCACATTCATAGAGGGCCACAAAAGTAAAATCAATATGTGGTTTGATAACATGTGCAGTGGTTAGAATACAATCATGTGGGTCTTCGCTGGTAGATATTAGTGAAGCAGGGTTCAAAGCAGAACAATGAACCAAAGTAAAATGTGAGTCAGACAATAATAATACTACATATCAGGATGGCCAAACCCATGAAGAAATGCAGTGCTTCTGCCGTGAAAAGGGTTCAATTATGAAGTGGGGCATCGGAACAGTTAGGGGAAAACATAACACAAGATTTTTAGCAGCTTCAACAAGCAGCAAGCATTGCAGCCACCTCTCCAAACCTTAAACATAGCTGGAGCACAGCAGCAACTGGGCCCAACTTTCAGGGATAATGGCCCAGTTGCTGGGCTTTGTGGCAACTCCCGTAATGCAACTCCTTTTTGTTCACAGTACAAAGTAAAACCTTTTGCCTTATGAGGTAGTCCCAAAGCAGCTGTGGTTGTCAATGTGTAACTTAGCCGACTGCAAGGGCTCTTGGGTGTTTTTTCTGACAAATTCATGTAGAGCCTTAGCAGTTTCAACAGATCTCAAAATTAATTGCCTACAGTACCCTGTCACTCCCAAGAAGGTATGAGAGGATCTCTGGACAACTTTCGGAAATGATTGTAGGATTTCACTCTCATTGGTCCCTGCACCCCAGGGCAGAATGGGCACATGGTCTATAGTGATCCAGAGTAGTGCAATCAACTCCTAACCTCATTGTTTTACTGTCAGACATTCACATTGCTTGCTTGTGCATTACCTCCCGCCACTAGTGGTCCTGCAGACACTTCTCTGTTTCCAGGTGTAGCTCCAGCTGCCACCTGGTCCCATCAACTAGCATGTGGAATTTGTCAAACAAACCTTCTCCCCTCTTATCCCCTCTTTGTTCTCCTATGGGTCAGTGAGCTGGGGGACTGGTAGGTGGTGGAGTTAATGTCCTAACCCTGTCCTGAAGGTGGCTAATTTGGTATTCCAACTTCTGAGTTTCTTTCATACTCCAGATGTGTGATTCAAGTTTGAGCCTGTGCACTTCCTCATGTCACAGGATGAAGTGTGGCCAGTGTTAGGCATCTATATTATTGTTGGAGTTTTTCAGTCTCTTCTGCAAATTAGTTAATCTGTCTGTGTCAAAGATACCATTCTACTGAAAACTTCTTTCTGTCCTCATTAGTGAGTTCCACTCACTCTTTTCGGTATTGTCAAGTGCATTTACCATATTCTTGGTTCATAGTGTGTGCAGGAGTCTCTCTCACTGGTGCTAGGCAGCACAGGGAAAAGTCAGGAAAGTGCCTTACAATGTTAAGCAAGGAGGATTCCCGCCCTTTCCCTATCATGCAGCGCAGTGCAGCAAGGTGACTTGCTGCACTGCATGATTTTTAAATAACTTTGCCACTCAGTGTTTAAAGCGTAAGGCACTGTGATGGACAGCAGCTTTCCTCATTATATCTGAGTGTGAATTGGAAAGCAAAGAAGTCGGTCTCCAGTCAGTTACAATGGCACTACAGAAAGATGGTGTTTGTAACAATGGCTTGGTGAGGGAAAAAAGACAGTGTGTTGTCCCTGATTATACAAGGAGTCAATGTCCAGGCTGGATACATTCAACTGTCCTTGCACAGGACTGGAGAGAGGATCAGCAGGACCAAAGTAATACCACCACTGCTCACTGGAGCAGGGTCTGGACTTTTCGGTTTAGCATTAACTAGCCTCTATCTTACACATGTATTCACTATGTTTGGTTGAAGTACTATTTTCCTGTAGCACATTTTATTTTTATTGACTTAATCATTGTCTGCAACCACAGCCATTCTCTCCTGGGGTGGCCATCTTACAATGCAATCATCCAGTTAATCAACCATTCAGATTGTGTTGTATACTTTATAGACTCATTGCAATACTCTTCAGTTCAGCAATATTCTATAAATTTAAACATACTTACAATCTAGCCTTAAAATCAATAAATTATGCTCCAACTATATAATAAGTAAAACCTAATTAATTCAATCCTTTATCAGAAAGTAAGTATTGTCTGTGAGTAGCTCAACTGTTATATCCAAATACTTAACTAATGCACATTAGTTACACATTTACTCCCCTGAAAGCTTGTTTTACAGCATCACTGCAGGTAAGACTTTACTTTCTATCCCTTAGCAGCTACACAAATAAGAGGACCTTTTACCTTCTATTTCAGGGTCAAAAGATCCCCATATATATATATATATATATATATATATATATATATACACCAAGGTCAGCTCTGCAAAGTTGTACTCAGTTAGGGTTACAAGGGTTACACTAACGCAAATTAGCTAGTGCCCCTGCATTCTTGCTTTGACATCTTATTATCACACACTTTGGAGCTCCTCTGAAATCACTTTTGATGTACCTGTATGTGTAAAACAGTTTTCAGATGAGCACCACCAGTCAGTATTTAGCTGCTGCCAGGCCAAGGTTACGGAGAACTGCAGGTGTGAAGCTTACAATGCACCTCCATGTAGAAGCTTGGCCCCTCACTATTGCTCTTCATGTGTGATTGGGCTACTGGCTAATGAAGATTTCTTGTTGTGCAAGAACTTCTTGACATGCCAAAAACCCAGATCAATTTCTCTGCCTCCATGATCAAAGTCAGCAGATGAATGAAAGCAAACTGCCTCAAGCACAAGTCAATCAAGGAAAATGCTAATCTTCTGGTTTTGGGATTCTGGGGGCCTGCCGAGCTCAGACCCATATCCCTTGTTAGAAATTGGGTCTTTGGTTGGCAGTCAGGTTACCCCCTGTCCAAGCAAGGACCCTCACTCTAGTCAGGGTAAGTCACACACAATCCAAATTATCCTATGCCCACCCTCTGGTAGCATGGCACTGAGCAGTCAGGCTTAACTTAGAAGGCAATGGGGGTCATTCTGACCTCGGCGGTAAAAGTCGCTTACCGCCGGCCAGAAGGCCGCCATAACACCGCCGCGGCCGCGGTAAACCACCACGGTCATTCTGACCCGCAACTGGCAAACCGCCAAAAACCCGACATCCACAAAAGTCCGCCACACCAAAGGTCAGCGGGAAACTGGCGATGACCAAACCTCCACCGTCACGCCAACAGAAATACGCCCATTCAACTGCGGTATTCCATTGGCGGTACACACCGCCGCGGTCAAAATACACACACCTTTACAAAACACTACCACATTGGATAATTCAAAATACACACACCTGAGACACATACACACACCACTCCCACACACCCAATTAAATATAAAACACACACCCACATCACCCACAAACCCCTACGACCACAATTGCGAGTGAAGGACAGAGAGAGAGAGCACAGCATAGAGTACACCATCACACAGAGGCAAATCACAACATCACCCACACACTTTCCACGCACAAAACACCATACACCACCACACTCACCACACTCTACAACACATACACCACCCCTCACCTCATCCACACCACCCCATGGCACCCCAAAGACACCCCAGGTTCTCTGACGCAGAACTCAGGGTCATGGTGGAGGAAATAGTTTGTGTAGAGCCCCAGCTCTTCGGGGCACAGGTGCAGCACACCACCATTGACAGGAAGATGGAGCTATGGCAAAGAATAGTGGACAGGGTCAACGCTGTGGGACAGCATCCACGCAATCGGGACGACATCAGGAAGTGGTGAAACGACCTACGGGGGAAGGTGCATTCCATGGTATCAAGGCACAACATAGCGGTGCAGAAGACTGGCGGCGGACCCCCACCTACTCCCCCAGAATTCACAGCATGGGAGGAGGAAGTCTTGCACATCCTGCATCCTGAGGGCCTCGCAGGAGTAGGCGGAGGAATGGACTCTGGTAAGTCAAATCTTCACTACTTCATTCCCCCCACCCCACCTGCATGCCAAATCATAACCCCACCCTCACCCCCACCCCCATCACACCAACTCATTGCAAATGGCTCACCATCACATCCCACCCATCCCAAAACCTAGCCCTGCGTGCGTCCCCAAAGCATGGACACCCATCCCCAAAGCATGCCCACTGCACACACCCATCACCCCCACAAGCCACTGTCACAAAAGCCCCCACAAGGGAATGCCAGCACTGGGGGACACGGCCACCCACCCATTACACGAAATGCCACACACAGAAGCAATAACCAAACTCTTATACCCCTGCAGGACCCGAACGCCACCACACCGCCACGGAGGGTCCAGAGATGTCCATCCCACCCCCAGAAGAGGCCCCCAGTGATGACAGCAGCTCTGTCTCCCTGGACCCTGATGACCAGCCCGGCTCATCGGGGACCTTGGGACAGTCGGTTCCCCACAGACAGCCACAGGCTACACCAGACCTAACCCCCTCTGGGAACACCAGCACAGCTCCCACCCAGCGGGCCCATGCCTCTGTCTCCAGGACACGTCAATCAGCGGTGTGTCCACCACTACAGGGCACCCAGGTTGACCCACCACCCCAACAACAACAGGGACCTGGGGGCAGTGGTAGTGGGCACACCGTCCAGGGGACAGAGGCCCAGGGAAACAGGGGAACTGGGAGGGCTGCTGTGCGACAAGGGGGGGACAGGCCCAGGGAACCGACTCTCCAAGAGGCCCTCTCCTCCATCATGGGAGCATACCACCACTCCCAGGAGACGATGGCTACGGTACTGGCCAGGTTCCAGGAGATCCAGGTCATGCAGGAGCAACAGTACATGGGGTTCAGAGAGGAGCTGAGGAACATTAGTTCCGCAATGGGGACCATCGTCGTGGCCCTAACCCAGATAGTCACCACATTGCGGGACCATGTGGCACCACAAAGGGCCCCTGTCACTAGCCTGGACCAGGAACAGCCTACCACCTCCGCCGGCGCTAGTGGACAGGAGGCCCCCACACAACGACAGGCCACCAGAACCCCACCTCCTGCAGAAGAAGAACCACCCCGCAAGCAGAACCTGCGATCTCACAAGAAGACAGAGTAGGATTGCAAGACCCCCGCCAGCAAACGATACCCCCTGATGTCATCCCACTGTCCCACATTGTCACCCTGTCCAACCTTGAACTGCCCCTGCTCCATCCTTCCACAGGCATATGGACAATGCACCTGTGCGACTGAGAACTGGACTCTGCCATGGACATTACTCCACCATCACCCATCCCCGTTTTACAATCATGTTCCTTAAATTTAGCACTTGAATTAAATCACTTCTTGCACTAAAAAAATCTGGAGTCTGCTTGTAATTTGAACAAATGTATTAGACATAACGGTGCCAAAATGTTCAGTTACATTGTGATGACAACATACCACTGTCACACAGCTGTAGTCCATGGGCAAACAAAGCAGAGGTCACGCAGTGGGGCCCACAGCTCTGAAAACGGAAGGGAAAGTCACAACTCAGTTAACAGGAACTGGAGGGGAACTCAGACAGTAGAGAGGCAGGAGACTTTAAGTAAATGTAAAATGGCGTGGTTGATTCGTACCTGTGTGCTACTGAAAATACTGTTGTATCACTGTGTCCCTGTTGTCTGTGTCGTCCCCGTCGTCCTCCTCCTCTTCACTCTCCACAGGCTCCACAGCTGCTACAACACCACCATCTGGACCATCCTCCTGCAGGAAAGGCACCTGGCGTTGCAAAGCCAGGTTGTGAAGCATACAGCAGGCCACGATGATATGGCACACATTCTTTAGTGAGTACATTAGGGATCCCCCTGTCATATGCAGGCACCTAAACCTGACCTTCAGGAGGCCGAAGGTTCTTTCTATAATGCTCCTAGTTCGCCCATGGGCCTCATTGTAGCGTTCCTCTGCCCTTGTCCTGGGATTCCTCACTGGGGTCAGTAGCTACAACAGGTTGGGGTAACCAGAGTCACCTATTAGCCACACACGGTGTCTCTGTAGCTGTTCCATCACATAAGGGATGCTGCTATTTCGCATGATGTACGCGTCATGCACTGACCCAGGGAACTTGGCATTTACATGGGAGATGTACTGGTCAGCCAAACAGACCACCTGGACATTCATAGAATGATAACTTTTTCTGTTCCTGTACACCTGCTCACTTCCACTGGGGGGAACCAAGGCCACATGGGTCCCATCAATGGCACCAATGATGTTGGGGATATGGCCAAGGGCATAGAAATCAGCCTTCACTGTAGCCAAATCGGCCACCTCAGGGAAAACAATGTAGCTCCGCATGTTTTTCATCAGGGCAGACAACACTCTGGACAAAACCTTAGAAAACATAGGCTGAGACATCCCTGATGATATGGCCACTGTTGTTTGGAATGATCCACTTGCCAAAAAATGGAGTACTGACACAACCTGCACCAGAGGGGGAATCCCTGTGGGTTGGCGAATGGGGGACATCAGGTCTGGCTCCAGCTGGGCACACAGTTCCTGTATAGTGGCTCGGTCAAGTCTGTATGTAAGTATGAAATGTCTTTCTTCCATTGTCGACAGGTCCACCAGCGGTCTGTACACGGGAGGATTCCTCCATCTCCTTGCAAGTCCCAGCGGACGGTGCCTAGGAAAGACAACATGGAACACAGAGTCAAGCAACCCACAGGTACGTAACCACAGCTTGCACAGTACACGATTCGCTATGCATTGAATGGCTTGTATGAGTGGCAATGCAAGGCCTAGGCCTGTGTGACGCAGTAGAAATTCAGCCATGTGGGCCCTTGAAATGGCGGCTGCCTGACCTGTGAAGTGTGACAATGGGATGTGAGGTCAATGCGCTGGCGTGGCACACCGTGGCGGTAGGCAGTCGAAGACCGCGGCGCAAAGCAGCATTGGTTAACATTGAACCCTATGGGTCTCAGGAGCCAATGACGATGTGCGCCGGCGGTCGCGGTACGCACCGCCGCGGTATGCACCGCCGCGGGCGTGACCGCCATTTTCTACTTGCTTAATCACTCGAGACCTGATCATCCACAGGAGAGGACCTATACTGCAAGTGCTGCTGTGAACTCGGTCTGAAAGAGACAATGGCTGCTGCGACTGGGGAAAGGGCCCCTGCCTTCACATCTGAGGAATTGGATAAACTTGTTGATGCGCTACTCTACGGTCCTCCAGACCAACAGGTAAGTACACTGGGAGCACGTAGTATGGGCTATGCCTGTGTTGAGTGGGGTGGATGTAAGATAGTGGGGAGGGGAGCAAATGAGGAGTGCAACGCACAACAGATGAGAGCATGTGCCACATGGCAAGGTTGGGGAGGGGGGGCCGCGCACATCGACCATGCAGAAAAGTGATGATATTTATTTTTCAACCCTGTACATGTCACATAGGTCAGCGCCCATCAGAAGATCGACATTTGGCGTGCCATCGCCAAGGACGTCCGGGCCCTGGGGGTCCACAACAGACGGGGCACCCACTGCCGCAAGAGGTGGGAGGACATCCGCCGTGGGAGCAGAAAGACCACCGAGGCTCTGCTGGGGATGGCCTCCCAACGTAGGAGGGGTGCCAGTCGTCAATTGACCCCCCTGATGTCCCGGATCCTGGCGGTGGCCTACCCCGATTTGGATGGGCGCGTGAGGACATCACAGCAGAGACAAGGGGGTGAGTATCAGCACATTCCGCTATATTAGCGCGCAGTGGAGGTGTCTGGGTGGGGGAGGAGGGCTGTGGCTATCTCTAGGCCAGGGCGGTTTCTGTAGGCTAGGCCCCTCCGTTAGACATGGCCCTGTGCCCCCACCCCCCACCTCTGTAGGGTGCTAAGTACAGCTATCCATGGCCCGGGCTCACCTATGTGTGCATTTGTCATCCATAGACTTGTAGGCCAAGTCACTATAATTGAGTAGTGTACCCTGAGTGCGCAGCGTAGTGCAGGGGGCTTCTGTGTCTGTCCTCTCCGCCAACTGTGATGCCAATGCATGCACTCAACATGTCTTTCTTTCTTCTCCCCCCCCTTTTTTTTGGTTTTCCTGTTCATGTGTGCATTAGCATCATCAGGCGGAGGAGAAGTGGCATCGGCGCACGAGGGAGCTGCATCTCACATGGCCCCGGAGGGCCCTGCAACCGACTCCGAGTACACCAGTGAGACGGAGGGCGAGGGGGGCTCCACAACGGGGACCCGTGGAGACGTCAGCGACACCGACACGTCCTCGGAAGGGAGCTCCCTTGTGGTGGCGGCAACATCCGTGCCCACCGCAACAACAGGTACAGCCGCCACCCAGCACACCAGCTCCGCCCTCCCAGCAGCCCCTCAGCTTCCGCCCGTGCCCGCTCGGGCTGGAAGCCGGCCATCTCCTTTGCCCCTGGCACCTCAGGTCCTGTCCCAGTTACCCCTGCTGCCCTCAGTGCGGAGATCATTGACCTCCTCCAGACGCTCATTGTTGGGCAGTCTACCCTTTTGAATGCCATCCAGGGGGTAGAAAGGGAGGTGCATCGGAGCAATGCATACCTGGAGGGCATTCATTCGGGTCAGGCTGCCCATCAGCGACCGTTCAATGCTCTGGCCTCAGCACTGACGGCAGCAATTGTCCCTGTCTCTAGCCTCCCCCCTCCAACTTCCTCAACCCAGTCCCACTCCCCTGTTCCTCTGCCTATCCCAGACACACCTACAGACCAGCCTGCACACACCTCAACACCCAAGGGCAGCTCATCCAGACATAAGCGCCACAGATCACACAAGCATTCACCCAAGCAACATCCACATGCAGAAATGCCAACAGCCACTGCCTCCTCTGTGTCCCCCTCCTCCTCATCTCCCTCCTCCCTCCCTGTGACGTCTCCACTCACACCTGCATGCACACCACCATCAGCCACTACGTCCATCACCACCACACCCACCAGAACAGTCCACACACGTGCAGTCACCACCCCCACTGCCATTTACACGTCCCCTGTGTCCTCTCCCAGTGTGTCTGTCACTCCCTCTTCCAAGCCACACAAACGCCGGCAGCCACCCACCCAACAGCCATCCACCTCACCGCAGCCTCCAGCACAAGCACCTGCACCCAAAGACAGCACACTTGACTCTCCTACAACCACATCCTCTCCCTCCACTCCCATACCCACTGCACCTACCCTTCCCATTGCTCCTAAAAAGTTGTTCCTCTCCAAAATTGACCTCTTTGCATCACCTGACCCACCCCCTCCATCTCGTAAGAGTCCAAACAGCACCTCAGCCACCACAAGCCCTGCACCTACTAGGACCAACGTTCAGGGCTATTGGAGTCCACCAGCTCCTAGGGCAGGAACATCAGCCAGCAGCAAGGGGACAGCCAGCCCACCCCCTGGGAAAAGAACAAAGAAAGTGAAGGGCTGGCGCGACTGGCCTGAGACGGCTGCCCCCAAGGACACCACCCTTGCACCGTCACCTGGCCCATCCACATAGGGAGGCAAGGGCCCCAGAGATTCGGCCAAGGGGGGCAAGGGCAGCAGGGCGGACAAGTCTGGCAGCAGGCGAGCTGCCCAGGAGGGCCCCACCAGTCCCATTTGGGGTGTGACGGAGGACACCCACGGGCCCAGGACTCCAGCACAGGAGGGCCCTGCAAGCGATAGGTCGGATGGCAACTGAGCAGGAATGATTGCCCAGATCTGGTTCCCTAGGAACACAAGACAAGCACCGCTGAACAGGGCCCCTCTGTGAGAAGCACCGCTGAACAGGGCCCTGCCGTGAAAAGCACCGCTGAACAGGGCCCCGCCAAGAGAAGCACCGCTGAACAGAGCCCCGCTGTGAGAAGCACCGCTGAACAGGGCCCCGCCGTGAGAAGCACCGCTGAACAGGGCCCTGCCGTGAAAAGCACCACTGAACAGGGCCCCGCCGTGAAAAGCACCGCTGAACAGGGCCCCGCCAAGAGAAGCACCGCTGAACAGGGCCCCGCCAAGAGAAGCACCGCTGAACAGGGCCCCGCTGTGAAAAGCACCGCTGAACGGGGCCCCGCCGTGAAAAGCACCGCTGAACGGGGCCCCGCCGTGAGAAGCACCGCTGAACAAGGCCCCGCCGTGAGAAGCACCGCTGAACGGGGCCCCGCAGTGAGAAGCACCGCTGAACGGGGCCCCGCCGTGAGAAGCACCGCTGAACGGGGCCCGCCGTGAAAAGCACCGCTGAACAGGGCCCTGAGAAGCACCGCTGAACAGGGCCCCGCCATGAAAAGCACCGCTGAACAGGGCCCCGCCAAGAGAAGCACCGCTGAACAGGGCCCCGCCGTGAAAAGCACCGCTGAACATTGCCCCGCCGTGAAAAGGTGCACTGAACAGGGCCCCGCCGTGAAAAACACCGCTCCACTGGGCCCTTCCTGTCAAGCACCGCTCCGCTGGGCCCTTCATCTCAAGCACCGCTCCGCTGGGCCCTTCATCTCAAGCACCGCTCCGCTGGGCCCTTCATCTCAAGCACCGCTCCGCTGGGCCCTTCATCTCAAGCACCGCTCCACTGGGCCCCTCCTGTCAAGCACCGCTCCGCTGGGCCCTTCATCTCAAGCACCACTCCGCTGGGCCCCGCCGTCTCTGCACCGCTCCGCTGGGCCCTTCCTGTCAAGCACCGCTCCGCTGGGCCCTTCCTGTCAAGCACCGCTCCGCTGGGCCCCTCCTGTCAAGCACCGCTCTGCTGGGCCCTTCCTGTCAAGCACCGCTCCGCCGGGCCCTTCATCTCAAGCACCGCTCCGCTGGGCCCTTCATCTCAAACACCGTTGGCCCATTGGCAGGGCCGGATCTGTGTCGGGCAGGGCTTCACGAAGCACTCTGGGCACCATGCCTCCTCCATAACCAGTGGAGTCTGTAATCCACCAGATGGACTGTGGCTTTGCACTCCCCAAGATGGTACAGTGGGCAATCCACCCACTGAAAAGACTTGTGAAACTGTGGCTTTGCGCTCCCCAGGATGGTACAGTGGGCAATCCACCCACTGTAGAGACTTGAGAGACTGTGGCTTTGCACTCCCCAGGATGGTACAGTGGGCAATCCACCCACTGAAAAGACTTGTGAGACTGTGGCTTTGCACTCCCCAGGATGGTACAGTGGGCAATCCACCCACTGTAGAGACTTGAGAGACTGTGGCTTTGCACTCCCCAGGATGGTACAGTGGGCATGGAGGCCCCTCGTGGATCTGGCGTTGTGGACTCATGTGGCTGAGGTGCCCCCCCTTCCCTTCCCCCTGAGGTGCCTGTGGTTTTAATATCTGATGCCCCAGCAGTGTTCTCTCCAATGGAATCGGGTCTCGTGTGTGGGCTTTGCCCATGTGTTTATGCACATTGGCCCACGAGCAATGGCATGTAGCCAATATGTGCCGGACTTTTGGACTATGTATACATGCTTCAAGTTGTGATTTATTTGTTTTAATAATCTCATATTTCACTTAGGTTTGGGGGGTGTAAATTTGACTTGTTGCTCTGCATTGGTGTGTAGGGATTTGGGGGGGGTGTGTGTCGCGTATGTGTGTGCCCGTAATCTTTTCTCCTCCCCCCTCCCCTGTGTCGTAGGTGCAGTACTCACCGTTGTCTCCTGCGGCGGCGTTCGTGCTCCTGGTAGAGGAGCAGGTAGACAATCGCTGGTAGGATGTTTAATTCGGGTTCCATGCTGTCCAGATTCCTTGTGGAGTGTATAGAGGTGAGCGTTTACCCATTCGTGGTCTGTTTCCGCCGTGTTTTTATCGGCGGGGCTCCCACCCCGGAACAAGTGGCGGATTGGTGGGTCGTGATAGGGTGGGCGGTACATTGTCTGCCGCCTGTCTGTTGGCGGTGACCGCCGCGCTGTTTGTTTGGCCCGCCATGGCGGTCGGAGTGTTAAAGTGGCAGGCTGTGTTGGCGGTTCCCGCCAGAGTCAGAATTCCAATTTTTTGACCGCCTGCCTGTTGGCGGGTTGGCCGCCGCTTTAACACCGACCGCCAGGGTTGGAATGACCCCCAATGTGTGATAAATCATACAATACCATCATATAGCACCACAAAAATATACCACACAGTGTTTAGAAAAATATATAGTATTTATCTGGTTAAATGCAGGTCAAAACGATCAAAGATGCAATAAGTAAATGTAGAGATATCACTGAAAAGTGATGTAAAGTTTCTTAAGTCTTTTAAAAGCAAACACATTCTCTTTCAAGCACAAAGTACCTGGTTCACATGAAAAATCTCTGCAAGGAACTGCAGAGGAGGAGAAGCGTGGAAACAAAGGGGCGTGCGTCAATTTCTCAGAACGCACACAGCAATGCGTCATTTAGTTTCCACGCAGGGATGGCTGTGCGTCAATTTCTGGTGCGTGGTCAAGAATCCTCATCAGGTTGCAGGGTTTTAAGATGCCCCGGGGACGGTGCGTGGATTTCCTGCGATAGCAGGACGAAGTCACAGGAGCTGCGTCGATCCGGTGGGTGGTGCATCAAATTTTTTACTGCACTGCAGATTCCTCTCTGGAAGTCGGGCTGCGTCGTACCGGCTCGGCTGTGCGTGGATCCAGTGAGCTGTGCTTCGAATTTCCGGTCGCTACGCTGGCACTGCATCGATCTTCTTGTTGCAAAGTCGGGCTGTGTCATTCCGGTTCGGCATGTGTGAAATTTTCACTGCGGTGCAGGCTGTGCGTCATCTCTGGCAGGCTGTGCGTCGAATTTTGATGCACAAGGAGTCCTTCTTGAAGAGATTAAGGGGGTCATTCTGACCCTGGCGGTCACTGACCGCCAGGGCCAACGACCACGGAAGCACCGCCAACAGGCTGGCGGTGCTTTCTGGCCAATTCTGCCGCCGGTTTTCCCCTGGCCAAAGGAATCCTCCATGGCGGCGCTGCAAGCAGCGCCACCATGGGGATTCCGACCCCCTTCCCGCCAGCCTGTTCCTGGCGGTTTACACCGCCAGGAAGAGGCTGGCGGGAACGGGTGTTGTGGGGCCCCTGGGGGCCCCTGCACTGCCCATGCCACTGGCATGGGCAGTGCAGGGGCCCCCTAACAGGGCCCCATTAAGATTTTCAGTGTCTGTTTGGCAGACACTGAAAATCGCGATGGGTGCAACTGCACCCATCGCACCCCAGCAAATCCGCCGGCTCCATTCAGAGCCGGCTTCATCTTTGCTGGGGCTTTCCCGCTGGGCCGGCGGGCGATCTTTTGAAGATCGCCCACCGGCCCAGCGGGAAAGTTAGAATGCTCCCCGCGGTCATTTGACCGCGGGCGGTGTTTGGGCGGTTGCCGCCCGGCGGGCAGCGCCCGCCGCCCGCCGGGGTCGGAATGACCCCCTAAGTCTTTTTGGTCCTGAGACTTCAGGGAACAGGAGGCAAGCTCTATCCCAGCCCTTGGAGAACACTTCTTCACCTCAGCCAGAGAGCAGCAAGGCAGCAGGGCAACAGCAAGGCAGCAATCCTTCACAGTAAGCAGTCAGGTGAGTCCTTTGGGCAGCCAGGCAGTTCTTCTTGGCAGGGCAGAGGCCCTGTTTATATACCTAAATGTGCCTTTGAAGTGGGGGAGACTTTAAAGAGTGGCTTAGAAGTGCACCGGGTCCCCTTTCAGTTCAATCCTGTCTGCCAGGGTCCCAGTAGGGTCTGTGGCAGTCCTTTGTGTGAGAGAAGGCCCTCCACCCTCCCAGCCTAGGAAGACCCATTCAAAATGCAGATGTTTACAAGTGAGGTTGAGTATCCTGTGTTTGGGGTGTGTCTGAGTGAATGCACAAGGAGCTGTCAACTAAACCCAGCCAGACGTGGATTTTAAGTGCAGAGAAATGCTCACTTTCTAAAAGTGGCATTTCTAAAATAGTAATATTAAATCCAACGTGACCAGTCAGTAGGATTTAATGTCAGCATTCTGGCCATACTAAATATGACCTTTCTACTCCTTTCAGATAAGCAGCTACCACTCAAACAATGTATGAGGGCAGCCCCAACGTTAGCCTACGAAGGGAGCAGGCCTCACAGCAGTGTAAAAACAAATTTAGGTGTTTTACACTAACAGGACATGTAAATTACATAGGTTCATGTCCTGCCTTTTGCCTACACAGCACTCTGCCCTATGAGTTACCTAGGGCATAACTTAGGGGTATCTTATATGTAGAAAAAGGGGAGTTTTAGGCATGGCAAGTATTTTTAAACTTTTAAATGCTAAGACTAATTGGCAGTGAAACTGCACACACAGGCCTTGCAATGGCAGGCCTGAGACAAGGTTAACGCCCACTTAAGTGGGTGGCACAATCAGTGCTGCAGGCCCACTAGTAGCATTTAATCTAAAGGCCCTGGACACACATAGTGCACTCTATTAGGGACTTATAAGTAAATTAAATAGTCCAATTGGGTATGATCCAATGTTACCATGTTTAAAGGGAGAGAGCATATGCACTTTAGCACTGGTTAGCAGTGGTAAAGTGCACAGAGTCTTAAACCAGCAAGAAAAGTATCTAAAATGTGGAGGGAGGCCGGCAAAAAGTTAGGGGTGACCACCCTAAGGCTGTCAGGTCTAACACCCCTCAAAGAAACCCTCGCAAAGAACCTCATAATAGCAATCCACAACCAACTCACCATGATCAGCCTAATGAATGCAGTCTCTGCCTCCTGCTACCACACACTGACGATGCTCAAAAAGATATTCAAATGGCTCCCAACCAACACTCACAGAACCATCACCCAAGCATTTCTCACCAGTGAGCTCGACTATGGCTATGCACTCTTTGCTGGATCAATGCTCAACTAACCAGATGACTCCTCACCATACAAAACTCTGTGGCCAGGTTCACCCACCCAATCCGCACTCAAATCACCACAAAGAGCTCCAATGGTTCCAAATCCACAAATTAGCACACCTTAAACTCCTCCCACATATATTCAAAGCCTTAGATAATATTGGCCCATGCACTGAAAACAACTACAGAATCTTCCATAAACCTACCGGACACTTCCTCTTAGCCAGACACCTACTTACACACACACCTCGCATATGCAGAAGATGATCCAGTGGTCGTACCTTCTCCTACCTCACTCCTAAAGCCTGGAATGACCCGCTTCTGTACATCAGACCCTACACCTCAGTTCTTGAATTCAGAAAAGAAACTGAATACCTGGCTCTTCACCTACACCTGACCCTGGCTCAGTCCATACAGCTTCTACTTCGAGGCCAGGATACACTCCTGGGTGAGTTGCGCACTATACAAATACAGATAACATAAAAAAACGGCGGTACCACACTATGACAGGCAGTATGTGAACTCAAATCATGTGAGAAATAGCCCTGAGATTGCCTACCTTCTTGCTGCCTCTTTTTGCAGACACAGAACACCCTGGAGGTCATTGACACTACATTCAGTCAGAGAAATATGTGTCAGATGGCTTGGGAGTCAGTGTCAGTGGAAATTGGGGGTCTAGAAGTGCAGCCTTTATGTTTAAGGTCGCGCCGGGCTGGGATAGGTGGAAATAATTTAATCTTCACAGATCCACCCTGAGTTGTCGGAGAGTTTTGCAGTCCTGCTTTGGCTATTGCTGTACTTTTAGAGAGACAAGCTGTTCTGGCCGAGTCAACTTTGTTTCACATTTCTACTTTCTTAATATACAGGTGTCTAAAAACAAAAGGCTGAAGTGGATAAGTTAGGGTTAGAAACTACACCAATGATAAAAAATGCTTTTGTAACCAGGGTCCCGGGATCTGTGAAAATAACATTGCTAGACCTATACGAAAGTATAAAATTGCATGTTAGTTTTTGACTTCTTTGGGCCAGATTTACAATAAAATGCTGCAGCGCGGCGTTGCGACAAAATTGGCAGTGCCATATTGCGTCACTTTAGAAACACAGGGATGCACCATAATAACAAGAATACAGCACACCCCTCTGTTTCCCCCTGCGCTCATTTTGCTGCTGAGCGCCAATGCAGCCACCCTTGCGCCATGGTGCAAAGATGGCTGTGTTATGGGGGAGATTGTTTTTGTGCAGGAAGTGACACCTTCCTGCGCAAAAACAATCTTTAAAGGTGATTTGCTCTTTCTCTTCATGCTGCAGAATGCAGTACGCATAGAAAGAGCAAAAACTGAGGAGAAATGAACAGATTTCTCCTTGTTGAGCCATAGTAACGCCACCCCTTGGTGGCATTAGATGTTGGCACTGCCTCAGATTTAAAAAATCTTGTAAATCTGGGGCAGCGTCAAAATGCAATGGGCATTGCTGTGGAATGCCCACAACAACACCCATTGCACACCCCTCACATACAAAGTGCTGCGTATGAGGGGGCCGACATTTACAAGGTGGCGTTAAGCCACAAAAAGTGGCTTAACGCCCCTTGTAAATATGGCGGAGTGCACAGCGCCACCGGAGGGTCACGAAAAGTGACACTCGGGTGGCTCTAGGGCCTTGTAAATCTGGCCCTTTGTTCCATGAATCACTAAATTTGCTTGTTGGGAGCGGGTAAAGGTAATTTGTCAAGAAGCAGAAGTCATATTTTTGTGGATAAAGAATACAATTTTGTATTGAATGTGATCACATTATTATTTTATTTATTTTAAAATAGTTTTAGGCTCTGTAAAGAAAGAATACATTCTTATTGCCTGATTTACAGTGGGTGAACAGGGTACTCGGTCACACAAGTGATGGATATCCCGTCCTCCTTATTTCAAGTGTCTTAGGATGAGGCACTAAGGCCCTCATTATGATGTTGGCGGTAGTACCGCCGCCAGGCTGGCGGTGAAGACTGCCATATTATGACCATGGAGGTGATCCCTCACATATACAGTCAATGCACTGCCTGAACCGCCAGTGCGGTCCGGCCACCGACCATGGCTGTTGCCACCTACAGGCTGGCGGAACACCATTCACCACCCACCATATTACGACATAGCAGACAGCCAGGATTTCCGAGGCGGGACCCCCGCCACGAAAAGTCTGGGGGAAATGACCCAAATAAAAGGAGACACTCACCTTCCGGGACACAGAGGAGTCAGCACCCACCATGGAACCCGAACTGGAAGCCCTGCCGATGCTGTACCACGCAATGGGAGTTCAGGAGCAGCAATACCGGTGAAGACGACGACAGTGAGTACAGCTGCCTAGCACACAACAGAGGGAAGGGAGAGTGACACACCCACACGCACAGCACACACACATGCCACAGGCAGAGAATAATCTGCTGAAAAGTACAACAACAATAGAAGCCAGAAATAAAATAGATGCCAGGAAAAATACCTTTGGTCGAACCATTGTAATCTGGTGGGAATAGCAATCACAATAACTAAATTGAATTATATACACAAAGGGCCTTTGGCCAGTCCAAAAGTCTCCATGCCACTATACATGGCAACGTGAGAGTCCCAACTTGACTCCTGACAGGCCAAGTGACTCCACTGGACAGGATCATTGATGTGAAAGGCAGGCACCTCAGAGGGTGGGGGTGAGGGGCGTTTCTTGGAAGGGGGTCCTTGGATTTGGGGGGAGTGGGAGGGGTGGGGGACTTGTCTTTGGGTTTGGGAGGGGGGACTATTCTCCTCTGTTTAGGGGTCGGAGAAATGTGCTTGGAGCGGGGGGTCAGAGTGGGTGTCCTGTGGACCATAGTGGAAGGTGTCTTAGCGGGGGAGGGACATTTGTCACACCAGGGGGGCCATGAGGGGATTGGGAGCTGGAGGTACTGGGCTGGGGGAGCAGGACCTTCCTTTTATGGACAAGACGGGGTGGGTCAGGAGGAGGGAAGATGTCAAGGCGGGCAAGGAAAAGTTTCTTAGGTACAGTGGGGCGGAGTGTGGGAGGAAGTTTGGGAGTGGAGGTAGAGGGAGTAGTTGTAGGAGGAGTAGGTGTGCTGGACTGGGTTGCAGGTGCATGTGTGAGGTGGATGGCTGTTGAGTGTATGAGTGGGAGCGTTTATGTTTATTTGGAGGGGCAGACAGGGTGGGAGAGGACAAACATGCTGTGTGAATGTGTGCTGTGGTGGTGTCTGCAAGTGAGGTGGGTGTGCTGCATGTGGTTGTGATGGTGGTGGTGGCGACTGCACATGTGGTTAATGGGGTGCTAGTCTGCATGTCTCCTGTTGTGGTGACTGTCAGCAAGTCTGTACAGGTGGTAGGATCTGGGACTGAGGATGCAGTGCTTGCAGGTGTGAGTGCTGATGTGACAGCGAGGGAGGAGGTGGAGGTGGAGACAGTGGAGGCAGTGGCTGTTGTTGTGTGCATTTAGGGCCATACACTGACTACAACCTTGCTCCCAAACACCATGGCAGGCAGCAGGACAGAATTCAACACAATGTGTACTCACCCCTTGTGGCTACTGTGCTGTCTTCAAGTGCCCATCCAACTCCAGATTGGCCACCGCCAGTATGCGGGCCATTAGGGGCTCAGAGTCCGAGGGGCACCCCTCCCTTGTTGGGAGGACATCCCCAACTGGGCCTCCGCAGTCTTCCAGGCCCAGCGTCGCAGGTCCTTCTACCTCTTTCTGCAGTGAGTGCTCTGCCTGATATGTACCCCCAGGGTCCGCAGGTCCTTGGCAATGGCACACCACAACTCCTCTTTTACTTTACACCACTTATGTGCTTGCATGGCGGTACACCGCCTTTTGAGGCTTCCATACTGTGTAGCTCCAACATTAACCTTACACATTACTCGTACCTCTGCATACACATTGTATGCAGCATAAATACACTACCCAAATGACACACTGCCTGCACACACATACATCTACATACAGCCATGTTGCATTCAAATTACACAAAAGGTGCTCACCTGTTGATCTGGAGACCCATACAACTGTTGATTCAAGGGTAGGAACCCATCCACAAGCTTCACAAGTTCTCCAGTTGTGAAGGCTGGGGCTCTATCCCCTGTAGCATGCGCCATTCTGGGTTTCAGACACAGCAGCACACGCATTGGAGGTGTTGTTATGGTGAGAGTCAGAAATCAAATGAAGTGGAATACATTAAATGGAGGTCACGTCATCATTGGCCCCTGTGCTCTGTAGACTTCAATGTTAACCAATGAGGAGTTGCACGGCGGTGCAGACTGGCCCCCCGCCATGACACCAAACGCAGACGGAGTGAGGTCACTTCCACCTTTCCCTGCATGTTGGACAGGAAGTTACCTTTCTTGATGCTGATAATCATGGCGGTCAATTCAATGTGCATCATGTGTTCTGATGGTACACGCCAAGGCACTTCAAAGCCGCTACATACTTTGGTTTGGTTGTAGACTCTGGCACTCACATCAGATCTCATACCCGTGCAGTGCTTTCAGATGAGTATTTGACAGAACATGTACAAAGGGATGCTACAAATTACGACACACGACTCCAACTACATCTGTGATACATAATGGCAAATGAATGGTATGTATTAATAAAGTAGTCCATTTGCATGTAGAGGACACCGGTGCAAATTGCAATCATTGTTTGCGTAAATTGGATGTGACTGCTCTGTGTACTGTGATGTTGTGTGTCCATCCTTCCTGTTGTCACACACTTCTGATGTTTGGTTTAATTAGATATCAACTACTGCAGAGGAGGAGGAGGAAGCATGCACCATTGTACAGACCCCTAGTCGACTTGGCTACACTGGAGGAACACCACATTATACTCCCCTTTCAAATGGACAGGGCCACAATCACTGAATTGTGTCCACGATTGGAGCCAGACCTAATTCTTGCTACTCAGAGTACTACAGCAATACCCCCTGCATACAGGTGCTGTCAGTGCTCCATTTCCTGGCCAGTGGTTCTTTCCGGATGACTGTGGACTTGGTTGCAGGTTTGTCATAGCCAATGTTTTCAAATGTGCTGAGTAGAGTTTTAGCTGCCTTGCTGAAACACATGAGCAGCCATATCACATTCCCCCACAGTGATAATTTGCCCACTGTGAATGCTGCATACTACATAATGGAACACATACAACATGTGATTGGGGCCATTGATGGGACATATATTGCCTTGGCCCTCTCAGGACAAATGAGCAGGTCTACAGAAATAGGAAGAATTACCATTCAATAAATGTCTACATGGTGTGCTTTGCTGATCAGTACATTTCCCACGTTACTGCCAAGTTTCCAGGATCTGTCAATGATACCTATGTATTGAGGAATAGCAGCGCCCCCCAAATGATAGCACAACTACAAAGAGAGAGTGTGGCTCATAGGTGAGCTTGAGGTTTCAGGCAATGCATGTCACTGTATGCCACCTGGAGTTTTCCTCTGTACTATTGTACACAAGCTATGTGTGTCTCTCACTACTGCCAGGTGTCTACGGCTACCCAAACCTATCCTGGCTGTTGACACCAGTGAGAAATCTGAGGACAGGACCAGAGAATCATATCAATGAGGCACATGGTTGGACCAGAACAATTATCGAAAGGACTTTTAGCCTACTGAAAGCCAGGTTCAGGTGCCTCCATATTTCTGGTAGATCCTTACTCTGTGCCCCTGGGAAGGTCTGCCAGATAGTGGTGGTCTGCTGCATGCTGCACAATTTGGCCCTCAGACGGCATGTGCCATTCCTTCAGCAGGAGGGGGGAGACAATGCACATGTGGCAGCAGAGGACACTGAAGACAATGATGAGGATGTGGATAACAGGACACATCTGATACAGCAGTACTTCCAATAACACTCAGTTTAGACTGTATTTCTGTTCATTCCTTCATTACACCATAGTGCTGTGTGGCTGCTGTGTTGTCCCAAGCACAAATGTGTGCATTATTTGACCAGAAACTGTTCGATCTGTGTTCAGTCGTGCCAGTGTCATGGTGATAGTGATCAAGCTTATTCAGCCCATGCAATGTATCAGTAGTTTTGCATCTTCAAATACATGCCCACTGCAAACTGTCTTCATTCCATACAGTACTTAGCATTTGTTGCTGGACATGTTATGTGAGTTACAATGTGCCTACACAACCGCTCTGTGACTTCATTTTCCCTGCCAATGTGGTCCAGACTATGTGGTCCAGAGGAGGGATTGGCATACTGACTACATTGCATAGCTAATAGTGTGGTATCTTGTGTGAGGGCCTGAGATGAGTTGTTTCTCCTCACTTATGGTGTTTGGAGTTAATTGCTATGCAAATTTCTAAGTTGAAGTGACCAGTTGAATGTAGACTGTTATGTTACAGGGGCTCATGTTGCTCTACTACCTTTACTTCTCTAATGGTTTCCCTTTTTGCAGATGTTGGTGTAGTCATTACTGTGAATTCATGTGATGCCTACAGATTGCTTTCACGCAGTTTGGTGGATGGTGACTTGTGGTATGCTCTCACTCTGGTTATGTGTCCCCCAAACTGACTATCCATTGGATGGATTCACACTTTATGTTACATATGCAATTGTAATACAGGTCAAGACATTGCATATTGTTGTAATTAAAACACAAAACCTTCAGTTGTGTTAAAGTGTGTTTATTGAATTGAGAAAAAGGAAGGGATAGTGCAATAGAGTGGGGTGATGGTGAACTAAATGTTCAGTGTAGTGGCCCAGTTGGTTTGTAGCACAGGTCCAGTATCCCTGGGGCCATAGGGAAAGGAGCAATGGCGGTCCAAAGTAAACATGGTGTCTCTGTGGCACAAAAGGGAGACATTTAGGCAATGGTTTTGGTCTTGGCTACAGTCTCTGGTGTCTGGGTCACAGGAAACATTTGCGGGGTGGTTCTTCCCCTGTAGAGGGAGGGGTGCTGGTGGCCTATGAGTCCTGTGGCAGGTCCTCCTGTCCAATAGCTGCAGCAGATGTGGAGGACTGTCCAGTACACTGGCTAGTGGAATGGGCCCACTGGTGTGTTGTATACTCATGCATTATGGTAGCCATGTCACTCAGCACCCCTTGAATGGTTGCAATGTTGGTATTTAAGGCCAGCAACTGCTGCATGACCTCCTGGTGGTATGCCCCCTGCAGCCTCTGGTTATCCTGCAAGATGGTAAGTACCTGGCCCATCCAGTCCTGGGATTTCTGGTATGCTCCCAGGACATGTGTGAGTGCATCCTGGGCAGTCAGTTCCCTGGGTTGGGCCACCCCTTGGCGCACAGCTATCCTCCCCGTATCTGTGTCTCCTGAATTGTGTGCCCACTCCAACTGACACCAGGACCTTCATTGTCTTGCCTGTGTGGTGGCCACACTGTTGATTGACGTCCTGGGGTCAGAGGTTTGGGGACTTTGTGTGGCGCTTTGGCACTGGAATCCAATGTGAGGTGCCATATGGTAGACTAGGTGTTGGCTGTGGTGTCCAGATGGGCCAGGGAGATCATCCAGATCCAGTCATCCAGAGTTGCTGTCATCACTGGAGCCTTCTTCTTGTGGAGGACTGGGTTGACATGGCATGAGCTGGCTGCTGACATTGGCTGGGGTACATGCATGAGATTTGTTACAATCATTGTCAGTTACATATTCAGCATTTTGGCTTTTCCTATGGGATGGGTGTTGCTCTTCCACCTTTGGTTTGTGTATAGTGATGGATTGTGGGATTGGAAGTGCTACAAGCTGCCCATGCATTACTGATGTGTGTGCATGCTGAGCTTGGAGGGGTGTGCTTGCAGTGAGAGGGGGTTGGCAGGGGTACACAGTTGAGTTGATTATGGGGGTGGTTCAGCGTAGTCAGGGTGACGGGGTGACATTGTGGGGTAGTAATGCTGACTTACCAATGTCCAGCCCTCCAGTGATTCCAATGAGGCCCTCTGGATGCAGGATAGCCATGACTTTCTCCTCCCATGTTGATAACTGTGGGGAGGGAGGTGGAGTTCCACCTCCAGTTCTCATGACGGCAATGCCATTGCACTCACCTTCCCCGTAGGTCGTTCCACCTCTTTCTAATGTCATCTCTTGTGCGTGGATAGGTTCCCACAGAGTTCACCTTGTCCACAATCCTCCGCCATAGCGGCATCTTCCTGGCAATGGATGTCTGCTGGACCTTTCCAGCTGTGGCTCAACCCTTACGATTTCATCTGCCATCACCCTCAACTCCTCATCAGGAGGTTCTTTTGTGGGGACATGCCTATTGTATAGTGTGTGTGGTGTGTGTGTTGTCAGAGGGTAGAATGTTTTGTCAGGATGCAGGGTGTGTGTGTGTATGTGGGATGCTGTGAAGTAGTGATTGTGTCCAGTGTTGTTGTGTGTTCAGTGTTGAGGTATGGTGTGTGGTGTGTAATGCGTGACGGGTGTATAGGTGGTTGTGGTTTGCATGTGCAGTTCTATAAATGTTTGGGCTGGCAGTGTGTCACTAGGTTTTCACATTTGCAAAGACATGTGGGTTGTGTGGAGGTGTGTTTTATATTGCTATTGGTGGGTGTGTATGGTGTGTGTATATGTGTCAGGTGTGGGTTTTTCAATCTGCCCAATGTTGGCTTCTGTTGGTGTGAAGTGGCCAAATCATACGGGACGGTACGCACAGCCAATGGGTAACCGCGGTTGAGAGACTGCTGTGGTGAATCGTGGGTCATTATTTGGAGGGCAGTGTGTTGCAGGCATGGCGGGGAGGGTAGTGGGACCGACTGTTTACACCGTCGTTTGGTCTGGCGGAATTGCTGTTTTGGCTGCTTTCTAATGTGTGTGTGTTTGTGTGTCAATATCTGGCGGGCTGATTGCCACCTCCGCGGCAGTCTGATGGCAGCCGTCACCATGGTGGTCTTCTGAAAAGACCGCCAATGTCATAATGAGGGCCTAAGTCTTTAGTTCCTTTATATTTGTTTCTTCTGGTCTTCCTTGTTTATCCAGCATACTCTTGTTTTGTCCAAAACCGGCCTGTTATCCCCGCAGGGTGTCTCTCAGAAAATCAGAGGTAAGTGCCCAAGAGACCTAAATGAACACACAAAATATAACTATGATAGATAAAATAAGTAACTTTGATCTTAATTATTTTCCCATTTCCTTTCTTCATTAATTGTATCTGACTCCTTTTCGTCTTCATCTTAGTTGTTTTAAAGACTATCCTTTCTGTCCTCCTTATGCTGTTTTGTCTTGGACCTAAGTCACTTCTTTTGTTCTTTTTTTGTCTTTCATTTCTATCCTCTCTGACCCACTTTTTCCAGGTCTAGCACTTTTATTTATTTCGTTATAAAATGTTTCTTCCTTTCCATATGTAAGGCCAAGGGAGTAGCAAGAAAATTAAAATACCCCCGATTTTGAACCAAAGCTGTTATGGTTACAAGTAAGCAAAGCAAGTTAGTGCAATCCCCCCCAGAAGAGCTCTTTTGTCTATTCGATCCGAGCATTTATCCATTCATCCTTTCATCTTTTTATTCACCTGCAATCACTTTTACGTTCTTTCATCAATTTATTTTTTCATCCATCATTCTGTCTTTCATCATTCCGTTTGTCTGTCTATGAGTCTGCTTCTCCATATCCAAACCTATCCACCCATCCTTTCACTCATCCATCTCTCCATCCACCATTTCAGACACCCATCCATCCATTCAGTCATTCATCTATACATGCATCTATACATCCATCCTCCCTTTCACTCAGCCATTCATCCTTTCACACAGCCATCAGTCCTTTAAATCCTCAACAAACTCTTCCACCCATCACCCCGTCCATCTTTCACTCACTCATCCATCAATCCACCCTTTCATTCATCATTCACACATTCACTCTTTAATTCATCCATCTATCCACCCTTTCATCCATTATTTCCTTAACCCTCCCTTTCATGCATGCATCCATACTTTCACTCATCTGTCTATCCACTCATCCATTCATTTACTTTCACTCATCTGTCCATCTATTCGCTCATGCACCCTTTCTTTCATCTATCCATCCACCCTTTCTTTTACTTATCCATCCATTGACTCATCTATCCTTACTTCCATCCTTTCACTCATCCATCCACCCTTTCACTCATCAATACATCCACTCTTTCACTCATCCTTCTATCCTCCCTTTTACTCTTTCCATCCATCCAGCCTTTCATCCTTCAATGCAGGAGCGGCTCCTCCATGAGAGCGGAGGAGTGTCGCCCCGCTGAGTGAATGCCCCAGAACAGCTGAAAAATAAATTGGTAATAAAGTTTACTTATTACCATTTTATTTTTCAGCCCCCCGTCCTGATCCGAGTGTCAGGAATGGGTGGGGCAATTGCGCTGAGTGGTCAGCAGGGAGCTGTGCACTATATTTAAAGTGAGCATGTCCCTTTGGCCGTTCACCTTGTGACGGCCAGCCTGATATGCGCACTTTAAACTTTTCTAACCAAGCCGTCTTAAGACAGCTGCATTAGAGAAAGCACAGGACTCCAGTGTTCTAACGAGCGCGGAGAGAGGCCGCTATCTCCCATCCTGATGCTTCTCTCATGCTGGTTAACAACATGACAGCAGTGCCAGGATTGGGCATTGCAGTTTCCTGGGTCCAGAGCTTCGAAGACAGAAGACACCGGAGCGAGGAGGATGCTGTGACAAGAAAAGAAGGTGAGTGCCTTTTTTTTAATGTTAATACGGCCCCACCTCTCTAAATACATGGCAGCCGTCACAGTTTCCATCCATCCATTCACTGATCTATCCACCCATTTCCTCATTATCCATCCATCTGTCCATTCATCCATCCATCTATCCTTTCACTCATCCACCCACCCTCTCATCGGTCCACGTTCCCTCTCATTATTTATCCTTACACCCATCCTGCCTCTCATTGAGCCATCATCTACCCACACACCCTTTCACTAACCCGTTCATCCATCCTTAAACTCACAAATCCATCCATCCTTTCACTCACTAACCTTTTAATGTTTATTATGAGCCCTTGTCTGCCGAGTTGCAGACAGAAAAGACCTATCAAGAACTCTACCTGGCTGTCCCCCGCTGTAGTTGCTAAAGCATGGGTGGGAGGGAGGGCAGTGTCCAGAACCACCTCTGTGTAGAGCAGAAGTCTATTTTCCTTCTAATGTTCTGCTGCCCCACCTTCGAAAATATCAATAGAGGGGGAAGGGTTAAATTTTGTGTATTTCCCAATCTGCTCCTTTCCCCCTTTTACTTTCCCTCCTTGCTGGCCCTAGCCTAAGGATTCAACTGACACCCAAGACCCATGTTGTGCCATGGTAAGTCTTTGAGTGTTTCACTAATGGGGAAGTTGGGATAATACCAGTCCTCTGACCATGCTTCATTGAAGTAATCATCCCCCTCGTTTAAGCTCAAATAAATTCCTCTTTTCTCCCTGTTTTTCTGGGAACGGTGCAGTCTTACCTGGCTACTGAGTGCAAGCATTAGAAGACCCTTCAATGTTATCCTAGGCTGTCATCATTTCCTTGCAGATTTCATCCTCAGTATCCCGTTTTCCTCAAGGCTAATGATGGAATTTCCTGAAGAAAGGCAGGTTCTCTTTCAGTGTCATCTTTAATCATTTGTCTTGCTTTCTCTTTCCACAATCTTTCTTATATTTCTACCTTCCCTTTTGCTTCTAGTTAATCTTTCATTTTGATTAATGTTGTCTTTAGTTTTTCCTTAGTTTTGATTACCCCTTGGTTCTCCCTAAGTCCCAACAAGGGGTGCTGGTAGATCATGACACTGAGTTTAAAGTGGAGGGTACCATAAAACATAGGCGCTAATTATAACACTGGCATTACATACCGCCTACCACCACGGTGACGCCTGCCAACATACCGCCACCGCGGCTACTATCTGTCTGCCATATTAAGAGCACTGCCTGACTTCTGGCACAATAAGGGCGGCAATCTGGCAGTGCTCATGGTGGCGGACGGTGGTAAGCTGGAGCTGCTACCACCAGCACCGCCACGCCAGCAGTACGCCACCAGCCATTATACGGCCTGGCGGTGTTCTGCTGGTGGGGCGCTGCTGGAGGTAGCAGTTCCTCTTCCCATTCACTGCTGGAAGACCTCTTTGCTCAAGCTAAGTTGGGCTTCCAACAGGGAATGGGGTAGGAAGGTGAGGGGCGCTGTGTGTGTGAATGACTGAGTGTTTGTGTGAATGGGTCTGTGTGTCTTGTGTTGTTTGTGTGAGTGTATGCGTGTGAGTGAATGCGTGTAAGAATGGTGAAGTGAGTGCCTGTCTGCATGTCAGTGTGACTGTGTGTAAGAATGTGTGTGAGCATGTCTGGAAGTAAGCGTGAATGAATACATGTATGTCAGTATGTGAACGAATGCCTGTATGTCAGTGCAAGTTAATGGGTGTATGCCTGGTGTGTGTGGGTGTTTGTGTGTGTGTATGCAGGGAGGGGGGTGTGGGGTAAGAGGCACTGTGACTGTGGGGGGATGTGTGCATGTGTAGTTGTGGGGGAGGGGGTCAGTTGTGTGTTGTGTGCGTGTATAGGGGTGAGTGAGTGGATCGGAGAGGTATGGGTGGGTTAGTTTGTATATTGGATGGGTGGGGGTGAGTATGGATGGAGTGGGGGCATCAGGTGAGTGTTGGGGGTGGGGGAACCACCTACCATTGACAGGGAAGGAATTCTCATAATGTGGCAGTCTGTTGGTGGTCATACCGCCACATTATCCCTGACGTCAGAAAATCACCAGAGACATAATGACCACCAGAGTCTCTAATAGTAGAATGATGATACCTCGTCGCCATTACTGGTCTGATAAATATTACTACCATAAGGCCTCATTACAAGGTTGGCGGGCTGACTGTCGTCCCACTACCCATGTGAAGAGGAGACCACCCTGGAGCTGACGGTCTCCTCCCACTTGCCGATTGCACGGTTTCCACTGGACTGACAGGCAGAAAGGTCCAAAATCAGAGGTTTCCACTGGTCACCCCATTGGAAACAGTGCGGCTGCATTGGCCTCCGCTCCTCATGGAGCGGAGGCCAATACCATCGCACAGAGGGTGCCCCCAGCACCATCGTAATGCGCACTGTCTGCTATAGCTGACAGTGCGCATTACGAGGTGCTGGGCAGGGGGGGCTCCTGCACTGACCACAACTCTGTCCGCCAACACCCTATCAGAAACCATGTTCATGGTGGTGGCAGTCCCCTGGTTGTCCAACCCCCAGAGTCATGATCTGACAGTCAGACTACCAGGAGTATGGCAGCCTGACCTCCACCACAAGTCTGGTGGCCTTGAGACTGCCAGACTTGTAATGAGGCCCTTAAAAAGGCTTCCGTACTTGTGGCTCCACATGTTAATGTAAGAGGAGACAAACTAGCCAACAGAATACAATTTAGAGCCTTGTTTACTGAACTGGGACCACTGCAGAGCCTTATCGAACATGTCCCTGAAAAAGGAGCCATTCAGCTTACAAGAAACACTAAGGGAAATCAGTAGACCAAAAAAGGGGCACTGACAAAATACCAGTTGACTCAAAACAGAGACAATTTTATAGCTCACCAAAACCACATTTGTGAGTTAGCCTATTTGATGTGGTTCCCCTTTACCACTCATGTGGCTTGGTGGAGGTATAGTATGTTTGTCATACAGGTACACAGATATACAGGGAGTGCAGAATTATTAGGCAAGTTGTATTTTTGAGGATTAATTTTATTATTGAACAACAACCATGTTCTCAATGAACCCAAAAAACTCATTAATATCAAAGCTGAATATTTTTGGAAGTAGTTTTTAGTTTGTTTTTAGTTTTAGCTATGTTAGGGGGATATCTGTGTGTGCAGGTGACTATTACTGTGCATAATTATTAGGCAACTTAACAAAAAAAAATATATACCCATTTCAATTATTTATTATTACCAGTGAAACCAATATAACATCTCAACATTCACAAATATACATTTCTGACATTCAAAAACAAAACAAAAACAAATCAGTGACCAATATAGCCACCTTTCTTTGCAAGGACACTCAAAAGCCTGCCATCCATGGATTCTGTCAGTGTTTTGATCTGTTCACCATCAACATTGCGTGCAGCAGCAACCACAGCCTCCCAGACACTGTTCAGAGAGGTGTACTGTTTTCCCTCCTTGTAAATCTCACATTTGATGATGGACCACAGGTTCTCAATGGGGTTCAGATCAGGTGAACAAGGAGGCCATGTCATTAGATTTCCTTCTTTTATACCCTTTCTTGCCAGCCACGCTGTGGAGTACTTGGACGCGTGTGATGGAGCATTGTCCTGCATGAAAATCATGTTTTTCTTGAAGGATGCAGACTTCTTCCTGTACCACTGCTTGAAGAAGGTGTCTTCCAGGAACTGGCAGTAGGACTGGGAGTTGAGCTTGACTCCATCCTCAACCCGAAAAGGCCCCACAAGCTCATCTTTGATGATACCAGCCCAAACCAGTACTCCACCTCCACCTTGCTGGCGTCTGAGTCGGACTGGAGCTCTCTGCCCTTTACCAATCCAGCCACGGGCCCATCCATCTGGCCCATCAAGACTCACTCTCATTTCATCAGTCCATAAAACCTTAGAAAAATCAGTCTTGAGATATTTCTTGGCCCAGTCTTGACGTTTCAGCTTGTGTGTCTTGTTCAGTGGTGGTCGTCTTTCAGCCTTTCTTACCTTGGCCATGTCTCTGAGTATTGCACACCTTGTGCTTTTGGGCACTCCAGTGATGTTGCAGCTCTGAAATATGGCCAAACTGGTGGCAAGTGGCATCGTGGCAGCTGCACGCTTGACTTTTCTCAGTTCATGGGCATTTATTTTGCGCCTTGGTTTTTCCACACGCTTCTTGCGACCCTGTTGACTATTTTGAATGAAACGCTTGATTGTTCGATGATCACGCTTCAGAAGCTTTGCAATTTTAAGAGTGCTGCATCCCTCTGCAAGATATCTCACTATTTTTGACTTTTCTGAGCCTGTCAAGTCCCTCTTTTGACCCATTTTGCCAAAGGAAAGGAAGTTGCCTAATAATTATGCACACCTGATATAGGGTGTTGATGTCATTAGACCACACCCCTTCTCATTACAGAGATGCACATCACCTAATATGCTTAATTGGTAGTAGGCTTTCGAGCCTATACAGCTTGGAGTAAGACAACATGCATAAAGAGGATGATGTGGTCAAAATACTCATTTGCCTAATAATTCTGCACTCCCTGTAGATACTGTTCTGTAAACTATGACCTGATAAGCCTTTCAGCCCACATGCAAAAATCAACTGTGTTCAGGTTCTTTCTAATCTTAATAAAGTATGTTATACTTAAGAGGGTGAGAATGTGTTTGTTGACTTTAGGTCCACTTTAGACATCATTCCTAGTCAGCTATATCATTTCTTGAAAGGATTGAATATCTCTTGAACATCCTGACCAAGGTCTACGAAAATCAGCAGGGAAAATTACAAAATCCTTCCACGTCAATAAAAGCATATAACATGGCTGCTCCTTAGCTCCCCTTTCACTCTCTTTATAAAGAAATCAAGTGGATGAGGCTGTCTACAATTGCATCAATGATACTTATGTGTACCATGGTATCCCCACAGTGAACTGCCAATGATCTCACATACTACATCATCACTTAATCACCTCATAGATTACATCACTGACAGTTACATTTTAAAGTAAATAAAAATCTAAGGGCCATATTTACAAGGACCTTGCGCTGCCATTGTGTCACTTTTTGTGACACAATGGCAGCACAAGCCTTGAAATCATATCTATGAGGCGACGCAAAGCTACTTTGCATGGCTTTAAGTGGCCTTAAGCAAGGCAGCGAAAATTTCCACCCTGCCATACCCTGTGCAAGGAAGCAGTTCCATCTCCGTTCAAGTGGTTGTTCCCATGCAACTCCCATGGATTTTGATGCATCCCTAGATTTACAAGACCTTCTAAACCTGAGGTTTCCTTATAAACTTGTGCCTACCCAAGGGAGGCTAAATGAGGAAAACTATCTTTATTTCTCCTTGTTTTTTCATCTTTCTATGTGTGCTGCATTCTTCAGCACACATAGAGGAAAAAGCCTCCCAGGATTGCTTTTGTTTAGGAAGGTGCCCTTTCCTGCACAAAAAACAATCCTGCCTACAACACAAACCCCCTTGCACCATGGTCCAAGAGTGCCTGCATTGGTGCTATGCTGCCAAAATGGTACCAGTACTGTGGGAAAGGACAGGAATGTGCTGTATGCCATAGATGCAGAGCATTCTTGCCCTTTCCCTTTGACACGTGGCAGTGCAGCAAGGTGACCATAAATATGGCCATTAGGGGCATATTTATACTTTTTGGTGCAACTGCACCAACGCAGTTTTGCATCAAAAGGTTTAGCACTGGCTTACATCATTTATGAGCGCCAGCCAGGCACCATATTTATGGAATGGTGCAAGCCAGTGCAAAGGGTGAGCTAGCATAAAAAAATGACATTAGCCAGGTGGGGGTGACTGTATGGGAGAAGGGGGTTTTGCACCACAAACTGACGTTAGGCAGGTTAGAATAAAATAAATGAATCTAACCAGCCTAGTGTAATTTTCTGACGTAAAACTATCCATACCACATGACTCATAACTTAGAAAAGACAGGAGTCATGCCCACCACCCCTGGGCATGGCCATGGCACCCTGTGCCATGTGAGGGGCCCCATTCCAGGGCCCCCAAAGGCACTTTAAAAGATAAAATAAAATACTTACCTGTACTTACCTATACTTACATGAGATGTGGTCCCCCATCCTCCGCTGTCCCTCTGCTGTGGGTGGGGGTGTCACTGGGGCCTGGGGAGTGCACCTGTGAGCTTATTTCATGGTGTTCCACCATGGAAATAGGCCCACAGGTCCCCTAACCCCTGCCCTGACCCATGCGTTAAATAATGATTTGACCCCTCCTCCCCCGTGCATGATTTTAGCACAATGTTATAAATATGGCACTAAGGCCATAGAGTCTCATTGACGCAAAGTAGGTTTCCACGTCCACAGCATGATTTTATCTTCATAACTTTGGTGCTAGATGGCTGTAGCGCCAAAGTACAAATATGGAGTTCGTTTTGCACCGAATTTGCGTAAATAAATGAAGCAAATTTGGCGCAAAACAAGTATAAATATCCCCTTTAGTACTTTACCTATGTAGAACTCCACTTTAACGTTTGTTTTTTTGTGAATGTAGATTTGTAAATAAAAGATCCTTTCATCAAATATCTTAATCTGTTGCTTTGCTCCAATGATACTGACATTTTGCTTCTTCCTGCCAGGGCCTGTTGGAAGGTGGGTCATTAGTTGTGTGGCCTGCACAAGAAATGAGTCCTCACACCACCGCCACTGGGAACCAAACACCCCACTGTAGCGCTTGACTCTCATAGGGTAGCGTTGCAGAGCAGTCCAAGGCTTACTCAAGGGAGGTGGTGTGGGCTAGTAATCCCCATTCACAAGCATGCAAGCATGACTCTCTATAAATGATTGTCCAGTCTGTGCTTTTTCTTTTGATAAAGTAAAAGTACATTTATTACTCACACACATACTACTCAATACTGTGCAACAATCTACAAATATACACAAAGTGATGGAATTACTCTGGGAGAACATAGTGTAATCGTTCAGGTCTCCTCCAAGGGAGGATATAATCCATCAACCCACATGCCAAAACCATTCCCAGTGTCCCCCCAGCGACATTTGAACATTTGACAATAATGTGGAATGAACACACCTACATCTGCAATTAAATACATCTCTCTTTGCCAAGAGGTGGCTGTCAGTCTCATTATTCAAATTAGCATCAACAGAAAACATATAGAACCATATTCAAGCAACTTAACCATTAGGATTACTTTTAGATTACTTTGAAATTACTCTTAATTGACCATCAAATACCAGTTGAATACATTGGGTAATACCAGCCTTCACCTCTAGTAGGCACAGTCCCACAAGCCAAACCAAAAGTCCACATAAGCTTGGCTGTAACAAATGGTAGCACCCTTGGGGGGGTTATCATTCCTTTGTCCCACCCTACCTAGGGTGGGGAAACAAACTGCATTGGGGGAGGCTGCGCTGCTCCTGCAGCACCCCCTGTCCATGGGCATGGATTTGGTGGTGGCCTCATCTCCGTGGGACCACCACAAACTGGTTTAGGTGATTAAACCCCTGCTCCTGCCCCGCAAAGCATGTTGGGGCAGCCGCATATGCCATGAGAGGCTCTCCCACTGCGTGGAGAGAGCCACTATGCTGGTGAAAGCTGATGCATCTTCCTGGGGGGTGCCGGTCCCACCCGGACACCCCCACACAAGATGAATGGTCCCTCGTTGAAGAGTGGCGCAGGAAGCCCACCCCTGGCCGCCCCTGCCGGCTCCCCGCACGGCCAGCACCTCCGTGTGCTGCTGCGGAGCCGGCCTTCTATGTGGTGTATGCCCGCTCCAGCGGGCAGACGCGTGCAGGCTTGCAGCCGGACAGGCCGCCTGGGGGTGTGCAACTGCACTCCACCCTTCCTCCCTGCAGCTTTGGGCCCCGGGATGGGATCCGGGGCCCCTCCTTGTCTACATGGGGAGCGCGACAGCGCTCCCCGATGCATTCGTCCTCATAGGGCCCAGGGATGGGGTCCGGGGCCCCTCTTCATCTCCACAGGGAGCACAACGGCGCTCCCCGATGATACCTTCTTCTTGGGGCCCTGGGATGGGGTCCGGGCCCCCCTGGAGATTTTCACATGGTGCGCAACAGCACCCCCCCAACTTGACTTCTGCTGGGGGCCCCAGGATGGGATCTGGGGCCCCCAGCCAATTTTCACGGGGAGCGCAACAGAGCTCCCCAGTTTCTTCTTCGCCGCCGGCTCCTCCAACGCCGGCGGCCATCTGACGGGGGTGCGCGATGGTACCCCCCCATTCCTCCTTCTTCACGGGCCCGGGGTCCGGGGCCCCTCGCATCCAATCTTCACGGGGAGCGCGACGGCGCTCCCCGACTTTACTTCGCTGTAGGGGGCCCCAGGATGGGGTCCAGGGTCCCTACCCACCTCGGCAGGGGGGGGTGTGACAGCGCCCCTCCATCGAATCGAATCAGGCCTGGCTTCATGGGGCCCTGGGATGGGGTCTGGGGCCCCTTCCTCTTCCAGAGGGGGAGTGCAACAGCACTCCCCTCGCTCCTTTTCCTCCTGGGGTAGCCCCTGGGCCCTGGCCCACCCCGGGGGCACAGTCTCGAGCAGCTGCGGAGCTCCACGCGCTTTGTAGTTGCTTCTCCAGAAGTCAAAGGTCACCATCCTTCTTCCCTGGATATCTCAGGCCTCCAAGGGCCGATTTCCATCATTCTGGTAACGTTCTGCTCCTGGTGACAAGCCCTTGCCACCAGGAGCACTCTCCTTAGGCCTCCTGGCCTCAAAGGCACCCAGATCATAGGGAGCCAGTCCCACTGACACCCTGCGCCAGTCTTTCCTCTGGGTTCCCTCTTTTCCTTCTGGGCAGCGTGCTCTCCTTGCGCTAGCCCTGTCCTCCCCCCCAATAGTCCTCTGTGGGAGTACGGGGGCCAGCTTGCCTGGCCCTGGCATTTACCTCGCTGACCTGGAGTCTTTCAGGGGCAGAGTGCCTGCCCCAGGGGCAGTCAGGAGATTCTTCCTTCCAGTTGTCCATGACGCCCGTCTGCAGTCCCAGTGTCCAACAGTGAAGCACAGCCAAGAGAGAGAGCTCTCCCCTGTGCAGGACCTTTTAAGAGGGGGTGGAAGTGTCCAGCAGGTCTGCACCTCTGGCCTATCTAGATGTGCCACATCACTTCCTTGCCCCCGTCCCCTCCTTCTTGCACAGTCTTCTGGGATAGCTCAAAATGGCATCCTCCATGAGTTAGTTGCCACATGTGCTCTGAAAGTCTCAGCCCCTCCTCACTGACATTCCTTGCAGGGCCTCTCTAGCCTGCTCCTGGCATGGAATGACAGCTGACTGATTGATGCAAGGCCCTGCTCAAGCAACTGGACAGAGCAGTAATTTGCCCTAATCCTGAACTGAGTCAGAGAAAGCTGACATCCATGGATGACCCATAAGTTGTACAACTATGCTCTTGTAACCTACTGCATCATTAATTTCTTACAGGTTACAGTGTACTTTGGTGTGACTCTGGTCTCGGTGGACACCAGAGAACTGGAGTTGCACCCTAGGCCCTCCTTTACCATTGACATTTAATGGAGTATCCCCACAATGCAAATACCTTAAGCACACTGACATTGGCATTGAACTGAGTGTCCCTACAGTGAAAAGACAGTAAGCACACTGACTCTCCCTCACATATGTACACCCCTCTCATGAGACCTACTCCAGGTCACCACCCACTCTGCATAGTTCCTCCTGCACACCAGGAATCCTCCTCCCACAGCCCTCACATGGGTGCACACCCATGTGCACACATGATCACATGTAACCCGCCTGGGGCCTCCTGCACTTGCTGCACCACAGCAGTCTTTCCTTAGCACGGCGGCACCGGCGGTACACACGCGCAGTCCATTTTACCATTAGTTTACTGTGTGTGAGTCCACGCATAGGAGGCTCCCTCACAGTAAAAAGTCAAAAACCAGGTGGTCAAAAAGCGAAAAATCAGGGCAGACTTGATGTTCAGAACCGTCTTCTAACAGGGCCATAGACTTTTATATAGGCAGCTGATATTAATGACAATTTTAATGCCACTCAACAATTCGTTTGTTAAGAATACGTTTGAAGTCACTTGAATTTACCAGTGACGGCTAATACTAGGATAGCATGTGCTCCATAGTAATCAAGACATTTTGCTAAAGTTGCAATACTGACTTATCATAAACCAGCTTTGGCATATTTTCATACCCTATAGAAAACAGTAACAATTCATAACAAGTATCAAAAATGTATAAGTAAATGTCTATGTTTAAGTCACACCCCCTCAGCTTTGTGAAAGGCGTCTAAAGCATTTGGATCACCCTGCAGAGGGACATATAGCAACAACTTGAAGATAATGCAACTGTATAGAGACTGTAAGCAGAGGGACATCTGGTAATGACTTGAGGTACTGCATCATTATGCAGTTAAGCAGTGACTTCTGCTTCAACAAGGACACGTATCATAAAAATTTTAAAGGACCGCAGCCTTCCTAAGGTTTTGAACTGTTGCTTCTGAATTGGTATATAGACATCTAGTAATGACTTGAGGTACTGCGTCTACGTGGAAGGCAAGACCTATTGGATTTGGCAACATGTATAGATTTTTGTTTCACTGCTTCCAATGTTGTACCCCCGGAAGAATTGATAGGCCCTTCCAAATTTATGTTATTCTAGTGTAATTAGCATAATGTTGTGTTACCCTAGTGCTGTAAAATTCGTGAAATTATGCTATTCCACAGCACAGAGGAATTCCGTGCCATTAGCAGTAAATCCTAACCCTAACGCAGTGTAACATAATAAACAACAAAGTGCAAGTATCTGTTGTTCACAGTGCGTTTGTTTTTTGTTATTTTTGCTCTTTTTTAAGCATGAAATTCATCCTCAAGAGCAAAGTAGATGCTCAGACATGTTTTTCTCTAAAATACAACACCACAACCCAGCTTTGAATTTTACATACAAAGGTGTAATTTTGCATACTTTTGCTGAGATGTTCTTGAAAGTTAGCACAATTATGTAAATGTAATTATTCAAATCTTGCACACTGCTACGTATTATTCACTTTTTATGTCTCTATGGTGCAACCATTATACCATCAGAAATTGAATAAAACATCGTTATACTTTGCTTTATAATCTTGCAGTACCATTGGTTGGGCATGTGTTTTGCTGGGCATACTACCGTTTTTTGTGAGTAACGATCACTCAGATGTTTTGAGTGGGCAAAAAGTAGCAAACATACTCAAAAGTGGAAATTACTCAAATATGTGAGTTCCCTTTGTGAGTCAGGCCCACAGTTTTCACAATACCTATGCCTAATGGAATACAAAAGAAACACCTTAGGCTAAACTCACACCCTCCCTCTGCGCAAATAGCAAGGCTGCATCCAACATCAGTTATGCAAACGGCCCATCTGCTATCAAAATATGATACATGCAGGCCCCATCTAGAACCGAATGACTCCTGTCATGGTTATGTCCCAAGCACGGGATCGAGACCAGACTAATGAATATCAGACAAAAATCGATCTCAACCCTTGATGAAGGAAAGCGCTGTAATGAGATGTGCCTAGAGAATCATGAAAATGTACACTGGTCTTGAAGTATGTTCTGGGACGTCTAATTCACCGCTTTACTGATGACTTAAAGCCTGCAGGGAGCTGGATATTCGCATCTTGGAGCTCATCATATACTATATCCATAGAAGGCCTTAATATAGAGATATCTTGGAAAGGCTACTCATCCTGATCCTTCAGTAGTTCAATGTTCCTAAGAATGCATTTCACCACTTCATAGAATTATGTGCCTCTTCCTCTTTTTTGATCACCCAGGTTCTTGAATATATCCATTCCTACACTGAATTTTGCAATGGAATTTATAGAAGACTCCTTAAGAAAATGGCGACCCAGCTTCAGTGCATCCAAAATTATCTAGCATACATTATACCAGTTCTAAAATTGTCATAGGTAGCCTGCAACTAGCCATAGTTGGAGTCAGTTTACGATACTTAGGTCCAAATTTATATATTTTGGTGCAAAACTGCAGGAACGCAGTTTTGCACCAAAGAGTATAGTGCCATCTTGCATCATTCCTGAGCGCTAGCTGGGCACCAAATTAACAGAATGGCACAAGCCGGTGCTGAGCTTGGGCTAGTGTCAACTCAAATGATGGTAGTGGGGTGGGGGTGGCGGTAGGGAAGGAGGAGATGTGCCACAAAAAATTACACCAGCCTGGTTTGAGGCAAAAAAATGCCTCTAACCAGACTAGCGCCATTTCCTTGCCCACAGCCACCAAAAACATGACTCCTGTCGTAGGAAAGACAGGAGTCATGACCGCTACCCCAATGGCCAGCACAGGAGACTTTCCTATTAAGTTGGCCATTGCACCCTGTGTCATGCAGGGGGCCCCAAGTTAGGGCCCCCGGTGTCACTTTAAAAATAAAATACATACTTACCTATACTTCCCTAACTTACCTGGTGTCCCTCTGGTGTGGGTGAAGGTGCTCCTGGGGCTTGGAGTGGGCACCTGTGAACCTATTCCATGGTGTCTGACCATGGAAATGGGACACAGGTCCCCTAACGCATAGTCTGACTTAGGCGTTAAATAATGGTGCTAAGCAAGCTTAGCACCATTATTTAGCCCCTCTTCCCACCTGTGCATCATTTTAGCACGGGGGAATAAATATGGGGCTATTGGGATAGCACCATTGTTTGGATGAGAACACCTACCTTGCATCTCATTGATGCAAGGTAGGTTCACTCATCCAAAAAATGGTACAAACTCCTACATTTTGATGTTAGATGTGTCTAACCTCAAAATATAAATATGGAGTTCAGTTTGCGATGAATTTGCGTAAAAAAAGTCACCAATTCCGCACAAAAAGAGTATAAATATGGGCCTTAGGGGCAAATTTATCATTTCTGATGCAACACATTATTGCAAGGCATTGTGTCAAAATAAATTGCACCAATTGTGCAATGAAGACACTGTATTTACCATACGACTCACCATGGCACATGGCTCTGAGAAGCATCACACACTGAGATGCAAAGTAGTTGATTGTTGTGCAAAGTGCTGCAATGCAACTACTACGTGATGCAAAAGAGTACATTGTGTTGCTGGAATGCTTAAAAATAGTAAACAGAGAAACACAATTCTCACTATCAACCCCCCACAATCTCTCTCTACAACCATGGAAGGAGCCTCAGGAGCCCAGGGGGGCAACAAACCTAACCCAGAAGACCTGCCGACAACACAGGGGAGAAGGAAGAGGAAGTCTAACTTCTCACAGAAGGAAAACCAAATACTCATCAATAAGGTGACCAAGAATTTATATCTAATATTTGCCACATCTAAGTTGCCATTAGCAAAGTAGAATTGTATATGGCAGTCTATAGTGGACAACATCAGATGCGTTGGGCAAAGAAGGACTGTGGTGGAAGGTAAGAGGAATTAATGCAACTACAAACAAAAGACAAAATGAAAAATGGCCAGAAACCGAAAGGTAGCCATGAGGTCCGGAGGAGGGCCTCATTTCCAGCAGGATTTGGATCCTTTGGAGGAGAAGGTGAGATGCCTCATTCCAACACAGTTCATATCCGGAGTGGAAGGTAAGAGCAGTGCTGATGTAGAGGACCAACAAGAAGTACAGAGTGAGTAAAAAAGGGGATGTAATCCCACAGAGAAGTGTACAAAGACAGACTGATCAATTAAAAAAAATAAGGGACAGGTAAATGGAATTACCATCTGATTGCTAGGACAACAGCCTGGGGCACTTTTATCAATCTGAAGCATTGCCCTTATGCCATGCAAGGAGATTCAAGTGCAAGGCAAAATATTAATCTGTAACATCAAGCCAGTCAGGGCCACCTTGCATGGCTCTGAGTCGCTTCAGGTAGCTAGGGGCATATTTATCAATCTTTCACACAGCTCAGCACAATGCAGCAAGGCTCCTTGCTGTGCTTCATGAAAGGGAAAGGGCAGGAATGTGCCAAATGTAACATTATAAATGGCATTCTAGTCCTTTTTTAGTGCTGGGGCACGTTTTGCAGCCTAGCACTGATGCATCCACCCTTACATCATGTTGCAAGTCTGCTGGCATTGTAGGGAGGATTGTTTTTGTGCAGGAGAAGAAACCCTTCTGTACTAAAACAATCCTCAGAGGCATTTTCCTCTTTTTGTGAGTGAGGTACACCCACTCTACACCCATGGAATGCCTCCTTGCTGAAGATTAACACAAGGCAGCAATTTATCAAGCCATGCAGAACCAAGCAAGGTGTCTTTGCATGAATAGATAAATCTCACTAAGGTTTTGTGTTGCCCTTGCACATGCTGTTGAATCATGCAAAAGTGATGCAAAACCTTGATAAATATGGCCCCTAAAGTAACATAAGGCTGCAGAAATTGCTTCCTTGCGTTACTGTGCAGCAGAAAGGTGTGCCATGGGTGGAGTGTGGGTGTTCCCACACATCCATCCATGGATTATGACACATACCCAGATTTTCATAAATAGGTAGACCTGGGAATATGTCAGAATAGTATGCCACCCCATCAGATGTTCTATGATGAGAAATGTCAATATTTTTCCTGGTTGTTTCCTCTTTTGCAGTGTGCTGCATCCTGCAACACACAGAGAAAGATAACAATGCCTCAGGATTTTTTGCACAGGAAGGTCTCCCTACATGTACAAAATACAATCCTGTCTTCAATGCAGGCCCCCTTGCACCATGACGCGAGTGTGCCTGCGTTGGGGCTAGGCAGGCAAAAGCACGCTACGAAAGGACAGGTTTGCCCCGTAAAATGGGAAATATGACACAGACATGTCCTTTCCTTTTACGCAGTACAGAAAGGTGGCTTCCTCTGTAGTATTGAGTGCATGTTTGATAAATATCACCCCCAGGATGTTAAGATTCACAAATGGCATGCAAGACAGTGCAGTACGGCAGCTTGGTGTGTTGTGCTGCATGAAAGGTAAAAGGCAGGAATGTGGGCTCTTTAACATATATGGTGCATTACAGCTCTTGGCTAGCACTGGTGAACAAACTGATGTCTAAAGCAAATGTAGGCACCTTTGTAACATTGTGCAAGGGTGCCTCCATTGGTGCTAGGTAGCACATTTTGTGTCAATGCAGGCAGAGAGCAGGAATGCACAATATAATGTTAAAAAGGGCCCATTCCTGCCCTTACCCTTTCATGCAAGGAAGTGAAGCGTCGTGGCCTGCTGTGTTGTGTTGTGTGAAAATATCTGAAATATACCCCCTTTTGAATAATGAGGTTGTGAGATCAATGAACATGTATTGACATGAAAAGTCACAACTGCACAACATGGGCATATTCACTTGTTGAAACATATGTTCTTCATATCCCTGTAGCCTTGAAAGGTGTTAGTCCTGGCATCATCGGCATGGTCTCCCCTGTCTTTTTTGCCTCCGCTTCCCATTTTTTGACTATGTGCTGGACTCAGTTTTTGTATTTTTGTACTCTGGCACTTTACCACTGCTGACCAGTACTAAAGTGCAAGTGCTCTCTGTGTAAATTGTATGTGTAATTAGCTTTTCCATGATTGGCACATTTGATTCAATAGTAAGTTACTAGTAAAGTGCACTAGAGGTGCCCAGGGGCTGTAAATCAAATGCTACTAATGGACCCACAGCACTGATTGTACCACCCATGAGTAGCTCTGAGTTAGGCCCTTGGTAGCCCCATGGGAAGGGTGCAATGTATGTTAAAGGGGGTACATGTACTGATGTGTTTTACATGTCCTAACAGTGAAATACTGCCAAATTCAGTTTTCATTGTTGCAAGGCTTATCTCTCTAATAGGTTAACATGGGGGCTGCCATTAAATATCCTTAAAGTGCAGTTTCCCTTTGAGAGCAGATGGATATTGGAGTTTGGGGTCTCTGAACTCACAATTTAAAAATATATATTTTAGTGAAATCGGTTTTTAGATTGCTAGTTTAAAAATGCCACTTTTATTCTGTGACTTTTATTCTGCATTATGTGACTCTTCCTGTTTGTGAATTCCCTGTCTGGTTCAGACTGACAGTTGGGCTGATTGTGAATCTACTCTAAACAGTGACACAAAGGGAGCTAGGGTGTAGCCTGCATATCCTGGTGAACCATCTGGGCTAGAGTGGAGGGAGGAGTGGTCTCTTACACCTGAATGGGCTGTGTCTGCCCTCACACAGTGCAGTCTCCAACCCCCTGGTATGTGTCTGGGGCCAGGGCTGGACACAGCAGGATCTCATGAACAACAGAGACTTTCCTATTAAGTTTGCCTATTTCAAAGGCAGAAAAGGGTATAGGTAATGAACCCAAAACCCCAGACTTTTAGATCACTTCTGGAGCCAAGAGGAACCTCTGCCAAGGAAAAGAGATGAAGAGCTGAGGAGAAGTGCTGCCCCTGCATGTGACTGTGCTTTGTTGGGCTACCCTGCACTTGATGCTTTTTCCTGAGAAAGGGGACATAGACTGGACTTTGTAGTATATATCTGCTTGGGAAGAATCTCCAGGGGCTTGGATTGAGCTTTCCTCCTGTTTTGAAGTCCCAGGGTAATCAAAGACTTTCTCTCCCAGCACCTGGACTCTCTGCTGAGACTCCTGCCCTGCCAAGTGGTGCCCTATCCAGTCTCTAGGCCCTTGAAAGGTGAAACTGCTAGAAAAAGTATGGAAATCCACGCACAGGAAGTTGTGCGGGGAAAATTTCAATGAACCACCAGCAAATCGGCTGATGTGCAAAGCAATCATGATCGTGTAGTGGATGTCTTCCTGGGGGAGGGTGTCGAGGGCAGGTAGTAGTGTATCATCCAAGGGTCTGACTCCTGAGGAGTTGCAGGACAGACAGGCATATAGAGTGCACCTGTTAGAGATAGAGAAGCTTAAGAAGGAGAGGGAGATAGTAGAGAGTAGGATGGCCATTGTGGAGAAAAAGACTCTCTTGGCTCATGAGTTAGTTTGAGGGAATTAGATCGGAGGAGCCAGTCTAGTAGAGATGGTGGCAGCAGTACCATAGTGCAGCCTGAGAGGAGGGTGCACATTCCTAAAGACCTAAGGAAGAATTATAAGAGGGAGGATGACATCTACTTGTGGTTTAATGGGTTTAATGGGTATGAGTCTTCTCTCCACATGAACATGGTCCCTGAAGCTCCTTGGGTGCGGGTCTGTGGAAGCACTTTGAGGTAGAGGGAAGGGTTACTCTGACATCCTTAGGTGATCCTCAGGGACTCATTCACTCTACCATGAAGGACACCCTACTCACAAGGTAAGGCATCAGCCCTGAGCAGTACAAGGACAAGTTTAGGTCCTACAAAAAAAAAAAATCCAAACTTGGCTAGAATGTGTTGACTTATTTTGCAGGTCACTGGATGGTTGGGTGAAGGGCAGTAAGGCAACCATTTATGAGGGACTTTACAACTTAATTGCTTGGGAGCACTTGTACAGTCTGTGTTTTCCAGAGCTGCACCAATTGACAGCAAGCTGACTGACCCCAGAAAGTTTACTCAGGAAGCGGACTGCTGGGAGAGCACCAGGTTCCAGAAGAAGTATGGGTGGGACCATGCCAAGGGTGGGCAAGGTCCCCATCAGAAGAAGAGGGGGGTTAGGGTAAACAGGGGGAGTTTTCTAAAGGGCCCCAACATAGTTCCCAGGGTAAGAATTCCTAGCCCCCAATAGAAAAGAAGCCATGGTTTTCTAAAGGGATACCTGTAGAAGGGGATCCCGCAAGTGTTATGCATGTGACCAGGAAGGTCATATGATGGGGGATCACAAATATCCCAAGTGGACACAGGCACCTACTGGTGCTTAGTCACAGGGATTGGCCAGTGTAGCGCTTGGGGAAGAGTTGGTTCCAAGTGAGTGGGAGCCAGCTGAGATGATCCTTGTCTCACTAGGGGCCAGTGAGATGGTCCAGAGAATCCTTGTGCCTGAGAACACTAAAAAGTGGATGACCATCAATGGAAAGAGGGTGGAGGCTCAGAGAGACACAGGGGCCAGTGCAGCTACTGTGAAAAGTCACCTGGTGTCTGAGGAGCTGGTAGTTCCCCATGCACTTCACCAACTAGTTGCCGTGGACCACTCGGAGCGCCTGTGCAGAGTGGCGCAGGTTCCCTTTGAAAGGGAGGGGTCTCAGGTGCTTTGAGAGTAGTTGTGAGTCCAACCATGCCTGTAGATTGTCAGCTTGGCAATGACATGGAGGATTCCCCTTGGAAGGAGGTGGAACACAGGTTTCACTGGAAAATGTTGGGTCTGCCTGGGTAGATGTGTGTGTGTGTGTGTCCACCCGGTCAATGGCAGCCCCTCAGGGTGATCAGGAGACTCTGGAGCCTGAAAGAGTGGCCCAGGTGAATGCCAGAAGGAGGAAGGGTAAGGGGCATAGGAAACCCCCTCCAGACATTCCCACAGTCCGGGAGGAGGATAAACCTGAGGTGGATATCCCAGGGCCTACAGGGGAATAGGTCGCTGAACTGGGGGAGGTCTCTGAGCTGACTCAGTGGCAGCAGGAAGGCCAACCTACCAGGGAAGCATTCTGTGAGGCACAGAAGACATGCCCTACTCTGGAGGGTTTACGGCAACAGGATCTAGACCAGGCTCCTGGGAAGGAATCTGGTTCACATCTGATTTATTGGGAGGATGGCCTCCTATACAGCGAGCCTAAGGTTGCTGAGCATGGGTCCGCCCGTTTGCTGGTGGTACCCCAGTGCTTCAGAGCCTTCCTACTATGTCTGGCTCAAAATGTGCCTTTAGCTGGACATTTGGGGCAGGACAAGACCTTTGAACTGCTTGACACCCACTTTTACTGTCTCTAAATGTACAAGCACTCAGATGCACAATGTAGGTCTTGTCAAAGAGGCAAGAGTGGGTGGAGATGTAAGGCTCCCCTCCAACCTTTTCCTGTTGTCAGCACCCCCCTTGAAAGGGTTGGAATTGACATTGTGGGGCCTCTGCATCCCAAGACAGCTATGGGCAACAGGTTCATCCTGGTCTTGGTGGACTGTGCCTCCAGGTACCCAGAAGGCATTCCTTTAAGATTAATCACTGCCCCGTGGTGGACGTGCATTGATGGGGGTTTTTACCCACATGGGGTTCCCCAAGGAAGTGGTATCTGATAGGTGTACCAACTTCATATCTAAATGAAGTCTCTGTGAAAAGAGTGTGGGGTAATCTGTAAGTTTACCTCTCCTTACCAACCCCAAGCAAATGATCTGGTTGGAAGATTCAACCGCACCTTGAATGGCATGATCATGGGCCTGTCAGAGCCGTTGAGGCACAAGTGGAACGTCCTCTTATCATGCCTTCTGTTTGCCTACATGGAGGTGCCACAAAAGGTTCTTCGATTTGAGTTATTATACGACTATCCTGTCAAAGGACCTTTGAGTCTGGTCAGGGAAGGCTTGGAGAAAGCCTCCAGTAAGCCCCCTCAGGATATATTCAGTTACATGTTGGCATTTAGAAACCAGACAGCATGCTTCAGGAAGCTCACTCAAGAGAACCTGGAAGCAAGCCAGGAAGATATGAAATACTTGTATGACCAGAATGCCACTCTCGTTGAGTTTCAGCCTGAACAGAAAGTGTGGGTGATGGCTATACAGGATAAGTGGACTGGGCCTTTTGAGGTGGTGGAGTGTAAGAGTGCTGTCACCTATCTGGTGAACTTGCAGATCCCTAGGAACTCTTTGAGGGTCCTACATGTGAACCGCCTCAAGCCTCACTTTGAGAGGACAGATGTGACAATGCGCCTAGCAACAGATGATGGGGTGGTGGAAGAGGGTGAACCTCGTTCTGACATCCTACCTGCTAAGGAGAAAGATGGGTCTGTGGAGGGTGTGAACATCTCCCCCTCACTAACCCCAGAGCAACAGAGGGACTGTCACCAAGTGTTGGGACAGTTTGCCTCATTGTTTTCCTTGATCCCAGGGGTCACACATTTGTGTACACATGATGTGGACACTGGGTACAATCCATCTGTGAAATATAAAGTTTACAGAGTGACTGACATGGTTAGGGCCAACATTAAGGAGGGGGTATCCAAAATGTTAGCCCGTGAGGTAATTGAGTTCTCCAGTAGTCCTTGGGCCAGCCCTGTGGTCTTGGTCCCAAAAGCGGTTGCTCCTGGTGCCACTCCAGAACTCTGGTTCTCTGTGGATTACCGGGGACTCAATGTGGTCACTAAGACTGACTCACACCCCATCGCCCGAGCTGATGAGCTCATTGATTGGTTAGGGGCTGCCAAATATCTCAGCACGTTTGACTTAACGTCTAGATATTGGCAGATCGCTCTCACTGAGGGGGCCAAGGAGAGGTCTGCATTTTCTACACCAGATGAGCACTACCAGTTTAGGGTGATGCCCTCTGGGATGAAAAATGCCCCTGCCACCTTTCAGATGCTGGTTAATCAGGTGTTGGCTGTATTGGATGATTTCAGTGCAACCTACCTTGATGACATTGCTGTGTTCAGCTCCACTTGGGAGGAGCACTTGCAGCACCTCTTCAAAGTGTTAGAGGCCCTGTAGAAAGCAGGCCTCACTAATAAAGTGAGCAAGTGCCAAATAGGGCAGGGTTCTGTGGTGTACTTGTGACACCAGGTGGGGAGTGGTGAGGTAGCACCCCTACAGCCAAAGGTTGACACCATTCTGGCTTGGGAGCCTCCCACGACCCAGACTGAGGTGAGAGCCTTTTTAGGTCTCACAGGTTACTATAGAAGGTTTGCTAAGGGATATGGCATCATTGTCACTGCCCTTAACAGAGTTAACCTCCAGAAAGTTATCTGGACCGAGGCTTGCCAGGCATCTTTTGATGCCCTGAAGGCTGCCATGCACCTGTGCTGAAGGCACCTCACTTCTCTAAGAATTTGTCATGCAAACTGATGCTTCAGAGCATGGTACAGGAGCTGTGTTGTCACAGCTAAACGAAGAGGACCTGAACCAGCCTGTAGCCTTTATTAGTAGGAGTTTACTTCCCCAGGAACGTAGGTGGAGTACAATTGAGCATGAAGCTTTTGCTGTGGTCTGGGCGCTGAAGAAGCTGAGACCCTACTTGTTTGGGGCTCACTTCCGGGTTCAGACAGACCACAGGCCCCCCATATGGTTAATTCAGATGAGGGGGTGAGAGCCCAAAACTGTTCAGGTGGTCTATCTCCCTGTGGGGAATGGACTTTACGGTGGAACACCACCCTGGAACAGAACACGCCAACGCAGATGGTCTGTCCAGATTCCTCTGTCATAGTGAAGAGAACTCCCATGAGGTTGGGTAGTTCTCCCCACTTTCAGCTGGGGGGGCACGTGTTAAACCTGGCATCCTTGGTGTGGTCTACCCTGTCTTTTTTGCCTCTTCTTCCCATGTTTCAACTGTGTGCTGGACTCTGTTTTTGCTGTTTTTGTTACTCTGGGCACTTTACCACTGCTGACCAGTGCTAAAGTGCAAGTGCTCCCTGTGTAAATTGTATGTGTAATTATCTTTTCCATGATGGACACATTTGATTTACTAGTAAGTCCCTAGTAAAGTGCACTAGAGGTGCCCAGGGCCTGTAAATCAAATGCTACTAGCTGGCCTGCATCACTGACTGTGCCACCCACATGAGTAGCCCTGTAAACATGGCTCAGACCTGCCACTGCAGTGTTTCGTGTGCAGTTTTAACCTGCCAATTCAACTTGGCAAGTGTACCCACTAGCCAGGCCAAAACCATCCTTTTCTCAAAGGTTAACATGGGGGTAGCATTTAAATATTCTTAAAGTGCAGTTTTCCTTTGAGAGCAGATAGAAATTGGAGTTGGGGGTCTCCGGACTCACAATTTAAAAATACATCTTTCATGAAGTTGGTTTTTAAATTGTTAGTTTGAAAATGCCACTGTTTGAAAGTAGGCATTTTCTTACTTAAACCATTCGGCTTGTTTGTGGATTGCCTCTCTGGGTCAGATTGGCAGTTGGGCTGTTTGTGAATCTCCTCTAGACAGTGACACAAAGGGAGCTGGGGTGTATCCCACATATACTGATGAGCCATCTGTGGAGTGGATGGAGGAGTGGTCACTTACACCTGAATAGGCTGTGCCTACCCTCACACAATGCAGTCTCCAACCCCCTGGTGTGTGTCTGGGGCCAGGCCTGGACAAGGCAGGATCTTGTGAACAACTGAGACTTTTCTTTGAAGTTTGCCTACTTCGACGGCTGAAAGGGGTATAAGTAGTGGACCCAAACCCCAAGAGTTTTAGATCACTTTTGGAACCAAGAGGAACCTCCGCCAAGGAGAGGAGCTGAAGAGCTTAGGAGAAGTGCTACTTCTGCCCGTGACTGTGCTTTGTTGTGCTATCCTGCAGTTGCTGCTTCTGCCTGTGAAAGGGGCCGTAGACTGGACTTTGTGGTATATTCCTGCTTGAGTAGAATCTCCAAGGGCTTGGATTAAACGAGCCCCCTGTTTTGAGGTCTCAGGGCCATCAAAGACTTCCGCTGCCAGCACCTGAACTCTCTGCTGAGACTCCTACCCTGCCAAGTGGTGCTCTATCCAGTCCCTGGGACCTCGAAAGGTGAAGCTGGTAGAAAAAAGACAGAAATCCATGCACAGGAAGCCGTGCGGGGAACATTTTGGCACACCACCTGCAACTTGCTGAAAATCAACAAGTCACCTGCTTTGTGGCTCAAATCAACACTCCACCTGCATCGCGGCTGGGAGATCAACGCATTGCGGCCGGAGAAATGACACAACACCTGCTTTCAGCTGCTGATAATGATGCAAACCCCACACAGCACAGTTTTCCAACAACGTGTGGCAGGATTTCTCCCGCATCATGCAAGCCTGCATGGATCTGCGGTGCTCTGTCTGGAAATCGACGCATCGCTCTCTTGTGGGAAAGAAAAACAACGCATCACCTACCAGACCGAAGAAGGAACGACGCTCAGCCTCTCTTGCAAGTAAGGAATTGACGCATCGCCGACTTTTTCAACGCACAGCGCTTTTACTTTTTACGCAAACCGGGTACTTTATGTAAAATCAACATTTCCATTGTTTTCTATGGAGTAAGACTCTTTTTAATTTGAAAATGCATATCTTGACTTGTGTATGTTGGATTTTTGTTGTTTAGGTCTTGTTTGAGTTAGATAAATATTACCTTTTTTTTTAAAACTGGTGTGGTGTCCATTTTGTAGTGTTTTGACTGTATTACTGTGTGTGTTGGTACAAATACTTTACACATTGACTTTGAGATAAGCCTCACTAAGTGTGCCAAGATACCAAGGAGGTGAGCAGGGGTTGTCTTAGGAGTGCAACTCCCTTACCCTGACTAGAGTGAGGGTCCCTGCTTCGACAGAGTACAAATTGACTGCCAACCAGAGACCCCATTTCTAACAAAAGTAAAGGAAAATAATGTCAGAATTTTACAGAAATCACTTATGTTATATTCAATCATGGACCATTTGTAGCATATCCCTATTTCTTTCCAGCAGGACGAACAACATCTCATGAAGAACAGCTGTCTGTTATGATCAAATTGTTGATGACACCCTCTTGTTCCTATGGATAAAGACATCTTCCAACAGCTCCTTACACAATTGAAACATCTCCTCTTGTTTTGTCAAGGGAAGATGGCATTGTTGGGTGTTGGAAATTGGGTCTCTAGTTGGTAGAGGAATGCACCCTTTACGAGTAGGGATCACACTCCCAGTCAGGGTAAGTCACAACACAGCCTGAAATTATCATGTGTTCACCCTCAGGTAGCGTGGCACAGAGCAGGCAGCCTTGACTTAGAAGGCACTTTGTAAAGTTTTTTGCAATAACTCATACAGTAATAGTAAAAACACCACAAAAAAGTACTCCAAACCAGTTTACAAAAATAGATAATATTTATCTGAATAAAACAAGACCAAAACAACAAAGTTCCAATATATACAGGTCAAGATATCACTTTTTTGAGGTTTAAGTAAGTCTCAATCCATAAGAATCAAGGGATGAATCACTTTAGCACAAAGTACCTGGAATGCATCAAAAACGTAGACGATGTGGCCCACAAAGCAGGTGAGGCACCAGAAAAGCAAAGCAATGCATGGGTTCATTACTGTTCAGGGGAGATGCTGCATTGATTCTTTCCACGCAGGGGAGATAATAAGTTGGTTCCTTACTGGCAGGGGAGATGATGGGTCAGTTATTTCCTTGCAGGAAAGGCCAGGCATTGATTTCCAGACATGCTGCCTCGGGTCCATACTGCGGTGCGAGGTTGATGACAAATTGATGCCTAGGGAAGATGCATTGAAAATACAAAAGTGCTGTGATGATGGTGAAACAGGCGCTGCATCGATTCTGCAAGTGCTGCATCAACTTTTCAAAGCACAGACAGGTGCTGGATCGATTTGCAGGCATTGTATTGATTTTTCAGCTGCGAGGCAGGCATTGAGGCGTGAATGTGCCCTTTCTGGTGAAGCCTTTTATGTCCCTGAGACTTCTTAACAGGAGGCAAGCTGACAAGCCCTTGGAGATCACTTATGGTGGGAAGATAAAGTCCTTCCATCACAGTGAGGGAGCAGCAGGCAGCACCGCAACAAGCATTCCTTCCAGAAAAGCAGTCTAGTTGAGTCCTTTGGGAGTACTGCAGTCCCTCGGAGTCCACTTGTAGGTCCAGAAGTGTCTGATTTTAGGGGATCACAGAACCAGTATATATACCCAAATATGCCTTTAAAGTGGAGGATACCTCAAAGAGTGGTTCTGAAGAGAACCAGTTACCCTTTCAACACAGTCCTGTTTGCCAGGAGATCTGTGGGGGGTTGTCAGTTCTTTATGTGGGGTCAAGCCACTACCCATTGAAGTTTAAGTGAGGGCCCCTCCATCTTTCCTGCCCAATCAGTATGCAGATGAATGCAGATGCAGCTGAGTGTCCTGTGTTTATGGCTGTCTGGGTGAAATGCACAAGGGGATCACTCAATCAGAACAGACCAGATGTGGATTGGTGACATGCTACAAGGCACAGAGAGCGGTAAGTGCAGGGAAATGCTTACTTTCTAAAAGTAGCATTTCTAAAATAGGAAAGTTAAATCCAACTTCACCAGTAAGCAGGATTTCTCACACGATAATGCCATTCCTTTCAGATCAGAAATTACCACTTAAAAGTATATAAAGGGATTTCCAATGCTGGCCGATGAGAGGAGCAAGCTTCACAATAGTAAAAAACATATTTGATAGTTTTTCACTGACAGGACATGTCAAACTTATATTTCCTTCCTTTTACTTACATAGCACCCTGCCCTATTGACTACATATGGCCTCCCTTAGAGGTGACATTTGCAATAAAGGGGGAGTTTAAAGCTTGGCAAGTAGTTTTAAATGCCAAGTCAAAGTGGCAGTAAACTGCACACACATGCTCTGCAATGGCAGACTGAGAAATGGCCAAGGGGCTACTTTTAAGTGTGGCCCAATCACTGCTGAAAACCCACTTGTAACATTCAGTTTACAGGCCTTGGGCACATGTAATGCACTTTACCAAGGACTTACAAGTAAATTAAATATGCCATGTGGGTATGAGTCAATGTTACCATTTTTCAGGGCGAGAGCACATGCACTTTAGCACTGGTTAGCAGTGATTTGGTGCCCAGAGTACTAACGCCAAAATAAACTAGGTCAGAAAAAGAGGAGGAGGAAGGCAAAAATTTTGGGGTGGCCCATCAGAGAGGGCCATTTTCCAACACTGGATTTCCAAATGAATGATGAACATGGACCATCAACATATCATACTACAAGTGAGGACTCTGAGTCCCATCAAGTCACATTTCACTGGCAAGTGGTAGAACTCCGGCAGCAAATGGTTCATGAAGTCAGCTTGAGGATGAAGACTGCAGCGAGCACTGTCGAAGGAGTCCGTAGGTGTCTCTGCCCCAAAAAGGGGTTGTCAAACACTATTTTAAACACCTACCCTTAGCTTCATGGGATTGATGTCTCCTTAGCTGACATTGCTGTTGTAAATATGCAGAAGGACCACCAACCAGCCTTCAACATTTGACACCAGTGATGTTGGTAGGCAGCTGTGAGCCATCAATTCCTCTATCCAGCACCTGGAAGGAAGACTGGATTCTTTAGGTAATAATTTGGAGGCCCAGATGGATTCCTTCATGGCACCAATAAGTGCCCTGAAAAGTAACAATGTAGCTGTGTTGTCCAACAAGCAAGCACTTGCCAGGGACTACCTTGCTGCCTTACTGGCATTCTTAAATGTCATTGAGAAACTGGGAATAACATCTACTGCCTCTGATGTTTGTGTTTCAGATGCAAGTACCACCACTCAACTGATTCCTATTCCAACACCACCATGTGGAGGAAGATGTATAGTTCCCTTGTCTCTGAACCAGAAATTCCATATAAGCATTTGTGAAAGCCTTCCTACATACATTAAAGAAATGATCAAATAATGTTCAATCTATGATTACATACTAGCACCTGTGAGTGAAGTGGGGGAGATAACAGAGGCAAAATACCTAGCAAGGGGGCTGTCGGGCCATTCTCCCCTTTAGTTAGCGATAGGACTCAGGCCCAGGTGGAAGAGGGACTGCTGGAGATTGAGCACATGGGAACTGAAAGATGACAGGGTAGCTCAGGATCTCAAGGTTGAGACCAAGCTATGCATTATGGAAAATAAAGATTAATTGACGTCTGCAGTTACAGTTTGGGAAGCCTACAAAACAGTACTTAGAGTTAAAGCCCAAAACATAATTGCACACAAACAGAAAAGGGAGAGACAGAAAATTAAGTCTCTAGAACTCCAGCTACTTGAGCTAGAGGAGATTGCTGACAAGTGAAGACCCCACCATCTTCCATAGAGATGTTTTGACTCTGAGCACTTTTTCACTGCTAACCAGTGCTAAAGTACATGTGCTCTCTCTAACACATTTGGTATGATTGGATTATACCTAATTGGCATATTTAATTTACCTATAGGTCCCTTGTAAAGTGGTTTCCCTATACCCAGGGCCTGTAAATTAAATGCTACTAGTGGGCCTGCAGTGTTGCTTGCGCCACCCACTGAAGTAGCCTGTCAAACCAATCTAAGGCCTGCTAGCGCAGAGCCTGACTGCGCAGTTTTCTGCCACAGGGACCTGGCATCTAAATTTACTTGCCAGGCCCAGAACTCCCCTTTTACTACATGTAAGTCACCCCTAAGGTGTGCCCTAGCTAGCCCTTGGGCAGGGTGCCATGTATGTAGAAGGCAGGACTTGTGCCATGTTGTGTGGCCTGTCCTAGTAATGACAAACAGCCTCACTTGGTGTCTCACTGCTGTGAGTGCTGCCCTCTCATAGGATTGCATTGGAAATGCCCTGCCTTAGGTGTAAGGGGTATTGTCTGATTTCTGAGGGGTAGCGTAGGCATGTTTGGTATGGTTGTTACAGTGGTAAGAAATGCTGCTTACTAGTGTAGGTATATTTTTTATTACTATCACAGAAATGCCACTTCTAGAAAGTGCGCCTTTATCTGTGCTTATGAATTTGGTGTTTTGCAGCTTGTCTCCAATCAACGTCTGGGCAGACTGACAGTTGGGGCTTTGTGCATACGTCTCAGACTGCCTGAACACAGGGAGGGTGGAGGTGACACAGAGGTGCATCTACATATTGTAAAGCCTTCCTGGGCTGAGAGAAGGGAGAGGCGGGCCACACCTGCATTTGTAAAGACTGTGCCCTGGCCTCACACAATAGGGTTGTTAACCCCCCACTGATGTTTGGAGCCTGTGCTGAAAGGAGAGAGGGGGCACTCCCAGAACCAGTTGTAACTGGCTGGAACCTCCTCTTCCTACCATTGAAAAACACTGTAAGAACTGACTATAAGTACAGGGGAATTTCCCCCACAATTTGAACATTCTTGGAACTTGAAACTGGACACAGAACGCTGATGAATGGACTCACCAGGAAACCACCTTGGACTGCTGCTGCTGTGCTGACCTGTGACCTGCCTGGTCACTAGAAGGACTGTCACCCTCTGCAAACCTTGTGCTGGCCTGTAACTGGGCCCACCAGCCTGTGCTCCCCTTGTCTCCTGGTTGCTCCCTGTGGCAGGGTGCTGTGCCCCTGACCCCTGTAAGGCTCCCTGCAGGTCTGGACTAAGCGCTGGAAAAAGCGCTTACTTAGAATTCCAGGCCAGGGATCACCGTCGCAGCCCAGGCTTTCTACTTTGGCCCCCAGCGCTCTGAAAAGCGCTTTTTCTTCTGCCCGAATCACCGCCGCAGCCCGGGCTTATAGAAGTGCCCTCACGCTTGGAGGAGCACTTTTCAGCCGGGTACATCACCGCCGCGACCCGGGTGCCGTGTCTCTGATCAACGCGAGGACCACGCTGTTCGTAGTGCCCCCGGGGCACTTCCCGAATCCAAAAAAAGGAGCTGGGCCGCTCCTATTGTGCCCCAGGGTGACGCGCGCATTACGGAGCGCCCCCGAAGCACACGAGAGCCCCAACTCTCAGAGGTGCCACCCTAAAGGACGAGGGACGGCAGCAGTGCAGCTCACGCACCAAAACGGGTGCGGCCGCAGAAGGGAGCAGACCAGGAGCCTCAACGGAGGACCCTGCTCCCTCTACCCCCTTTGGGAAGCCGCACCACGGACAAGGGCAGCTCCCCCCCTTTTCACGCAGGACATGTGGAGAAACAGGAGTTCCCTTCTCCCCGGTCACTGCCCGAGGGGCACAATCGCCCCCCCCCCTTTTCGATCTTTTGCATGCTTTGGGCTCCCACCCCCGCCGGAGAGGGCCACTAGAGGCCAGGGGGCCCCACAAAGATCCCGGGTCCCCAGAGGGGCCCGTTCCTTTTCCCAGTAGGGAGGGTGCAGATCGCCCCTCTCACCTAGGAGACCGGCGAGGCCCCTGTTTTGCAAGCATAGGAGCGCCGGGGGCCCCCATACTCCTCCTTAGGCACTGGAAGTGCCTCTTTCACCATAAATCAGGTACTCTTTAGAAAATCTAGGATCTAGGAGCCTAATACAAACTTACAGATGTTTGCTATTTCCTACCTGTTTACTGGTGATACATATATGTGCTCATGTTCCTTTTCTAGGCATGTCTAGCTGATATGTATGTATATTACTTGGGGTATATTCTCTAATGTTCCTTTTATGGGTATTTAGGAATTGTTCATGACAAGTGCATATACCATTTACTATAATTCCTGACTACTGCTTATGTCGCAGAATCCTGAGTACATACGTGTTCTAATGTGACAACTGCATATTCCTGCAGAGTATTAGTAACTTGTGTAACATTCTGACAACTGCTAAGGTAGCAGGGTATTACTTACGTGTAATGTTAGTCTAATTATGTTTTGTGCAATACAGATTATTTTTAGATAGCTCAGTGTTGTGTTTACTTTGTGGTGTACATTTTGCGTCACATGTGTTGTGTATTGTGCAAACGCTTTACACATTGCCTCCAGGTTAAGCCTGACTGCTCGTGCCAAGCTACCAAGGGGGTGAGCAGGGGTTATCTTGGACGTGTAACTCCCAAGCCCTGACTAGAGTGGGTAGGTTCTGCCTGGCTGAGGTGCATACCCTAGCCAACCAGAAACCCCATTTCTAACAGTAAGGAATACCTGGCATTAGCATAGGAGGAAGCTAGGGCCTTGGTACTGGCTACATAATGCCACCTGTTGAGGTGGGGGACAGAGCAGGCATACTCCTGGTGTGGCCAAGCAGCAGGGAGAGAACAGCACGTTAGGTAGTCAGACCCAAGGGGACTTCCCTTAGAACTCTCTCATTACCTTCTCCGCATGTTTAACGAGGCTAGGGAAAGGGGCTGCCACCCCTCGGACCTCAGACGAGCAACAATATCCCAAAAGCTGGAAAACTCCCTTGAAGTGCAGCTCTTACCACCCAATATCCCTCCTGAACATCAAGATTTTGTTTTTTAGCAACAATACTGGCATCACTGTTATAATCCTACCAATTGATCATGCCAAAGAGGTCTACAAGGCTTAACCACTGGAAGTTTCACAATTGGCTGGCCTAAGTGAACCAGAGGTAGACACCCCACATGGCTTTGTCTCTAGACACCAAGAAGGTGTTTGATGCAGTCAACTGGCTATACATAAGAGAGAAGTTGGACGGATTTGGGTTGGGACCTCAATTCTTGGGTTGGATAACCCCACGGCACAAAGACTTGGTGGCAGGGGTCCATGATCAAGGGGCCACATCCACCGAATTTAGCATGGAGAGAGGGATAAGACAGGGTTGTCCCCTCTCTCCCTTGTAGTTCGCCCTGGTGCTAAAACCCCTGGCATGCATTGTTCGATCTCACCTAGACATATCAGGCTTCCAAATCTAAGGAGGAAGAGGTCCCTCAAATACTGCACACCTTTGAACAGTTTGGCGCATACTTAGCATTTTACGAATAACTGGTCAAAATCGAGCCTATACCCGGTAGGATGGGAAATAGGACAGTTAGAACTACCGGGTAAACTGAGGATTGTAGAGAAGGGATTTAAATACCTGGGTCCACATGACACTACATCAGGAATGGTCTCTTTATCGGAACGGCCCGACAGTCATGGTGAACGCCCACAAAGATATGAAAAGGAGGGCGAACTCACTGTTAACTTTGTTTGGCAGGGGGGCACTATACAAGATGATAGTCCTGCCTAAATTACTGTATGCCCTACAAAATACTTGTGTTAGGGTTCCATTGGATGTCTTTATTATACTAGAGGGAGAGACTTGTAAATTCCTTTGAAATGGGAAACATCCCCACATCTCACAGCAGACACTTCAGAGAAACTCTTACAATGGGGGGATTGCTCTCCCAGATGTGAGGGCTTTTTACGGGATGGTGCACCTTACGGTGATAAGCAACTGGACATACGCCCCAGGGGACCACCCCAGGGACTCATTGGAAAGAGGTCAGTTTGAGAGCAGTTCATTCCTTCACTACCTTTATCGGGGGAAGGATGATCGGGCGCTACTGCTGTCAACACAGCCGGTACTAGAGGCTAGAAAGCTAAAAAAAGAATAGAGTGACATGCGAGGTACACATGGGAAACCCCCCTGTGGTAGGGCTCTCAGCTGAAGGAAATTGGGAAACTTAAGAAATTTGGGGCCTGGGACATGATTGGGATTTCCCAGTTGTGTGACATGATAGATAATGGAGAACTAAAGTTGTTTGACACCCTGCAAACAGAGTACAGAATGTCCCATACACAACACTATAAATACCTACAATTTGCACATGCCTGGAATGCAAAGAGGTTGGGTGTGTGAGACCTTCCTGAGTATGCCCCACTAGAAGGGAGGTTACTGCTGTGCCAATGGAGCAGAAAGCAATTTCCTGGACATACAGAACCATTAATAACAATATGCCAGATAAGCTGGGGGGCTAGTGAGAGAGATGGGAACAGGACCTATGAACACTGAATGATACTCACTGGGAGGCGGCCCCGATGCACCCACAGGAGGTGGAGATTAAATCCCATCTAAAAATGGTAAATTATAAAATTCTTCACAGAGCCTATTATATTAGAGTACAAATGCACAGGTTTGGGAGGGCCGTGTTGCCTAAATGTTTGAGGTGTGTAACACAGAGAGGGACATTCGTACACATACTATGGGAATGTCCTAGAACTCAGCCTTGCTGGTTTAAACTCCTGGAGGCAATAGGGAAGATACTGGGGTCATAATTCCTCCAGATCCCGTATTCATGCTCCTGGTATCCCAACTGATATTGACCTCCCACAGACCAAACTCATTGTTAGTAACTTGTGGTGGCTAAGAGGGATGTGGCAAAACACTGGGGTGTATCAGAGGTACCCACCATGAAGGAATAGAAGGCAGGGATGGTCCTCTTTATGGCATCTGAAGAAGTCACATATAATCCAGCGGCAGCCTGAAATGTTTTTTTCAAGATCTGGGGACTGTGGAGAGAATATTATGACATTTGAGATGGGTAGAATAGAGGGATTAGAACAGGCCAGACGGGTGACATTTTGAATGGGTAGACTAGAGGGAGTAGAACAGGCCAGACAAATGCTTCCTGTGAATGGGATATGCCCTTCTCGGGGCGGGGAAGCATAATTGGCACTTTAACAATGTTGTATCGTCAAAGCTCCAGCTGAATACGCACTATCCATTTCATGTAATTTTTATGTTTGTGGCCTAGTGAGCAATTTGTAATGTTTGAATAAAAAGTTTAACATTAATATTTTATAAAAAAATATTTTTTATAATCTAAAGTAGAGGGGAATAGAGTAAATATCACATGTAGCAGAGATTAATAAAGTTAATATCACATGCAGTCTCTGCATGTGAACTACTACTATGACATGAATGAATGAATTAATGAATTAATGAAATTAGACTTACAATGCACACAGCTACTCAGTGGAATGTCCTTGCACAACAGACAAAGGTCAAAGATTAAGGAACCAACATTCAAACCTGGTTAAAAAGACATGTATTCAGCTTTTTTTTAAAGCTGCTTGATTGGAAACAGTGCGCCATTTCTAACGAGAGCTTGTTCCAAGCACCAGCACCTAAAAAAGCCAACAATCTACCTTCCCTTCTAGACTTCCGCATTAATGGAATCGCTCCCAATAATTTATTGGCAAACCTCAGATTCCCGGTGGGAGAATGGAAACTGAATCTGGCACTAAAGTATGCGGCACCGGATTGACACAGTTTTTTCCCTAATCGGAAGCCAGTGCAGTTCACATAGATGTGGGGATAAATGCATTCTCACAGGCAGTCTCAGAAGGATGCGAGCTGCCATGCTCTACACCATCTGCAATCTCTCTAGAAGGTATTCTGGCAGACCCAAGTAAAGCACATTGCTGTGATCCAAACTTGAGGTAATGGGGGCCTGAATTACTGTTTTTTTTGCAGAGAAAGAAAGGGTAAGAATGTTTTCAGTGTCTGTGGAACCCCAAAGCAAGTACCCACAACCAATTTTATTTTTTGCTTAAGCGACAGATAGTCATCACATTTTGTCTCCAAGTTCCTAACCATACCCTCCTGAGGGCATGGAGGAGAGGCATTTACAGGCCAAAAGGCCTGCCAGTTGTTTGGTGGTATATCGCCAATAAAGAGAATCTCTTCCTTCTCAGCATTGAACTTAAGCTGATGTATTGCCATTCAATGAATAGCTGCCATTTGACAGATCTTGATCAGTTCCAGAGGGAACTTCGCACCCTTGCCACAAGAGAACAGTAGCTGGGTTTCATCAGCATATGATATAACTTTGGCACCTAGGGATTCCGCTAACTGAGCAAGAGGGGTGAGATAAACATTAAATAATGTAGGGCACAGATTGGAGTCAAGGGGTACTCCCTCTGTCATCACATGAGGCTCCGATGAACATGGTGGAATCCAGATTTGCTGGCTGCATCCCTCTAATAAAGAGGATAGCCAGTCCAGGGCCTGACCCACTATTCCAACCGACTGTAGGCGCTCAAGGAGGCTGGAGGGGGGAACCGTGTCAAAGGCTGCTGATAAGTCTAGCATTACTAGCACCGCCTTACCCCCTCCATCCAAAGAGCCTTTGATGTATTCGCTAACCTCCAAGAGAACAGTCTCAGTATTATAACAAGTTCAAAACCCTGTCTTGAATGGAGCAGGTTGTTGAATTCAGGATGCCTAGAGAGTTGTCATTAACATGCTTCTACAGTATCTTAAAAAAAAGCTGGAAGCTGTGGGGTTCTTTAATAGAGGCAAGGGGCCAGATGTGCGGAGGTTCGCATTTGTGAATACCAAATAGTGATTTTTACCAAATCGCTTACTGGGATTCCCAAAATGCAACACAATCGCAGAATTTTTTGCGATTTCTGAAAATCCTCAATCGCGAATAGCGAGTACCAAATAGCAAATCGGTAAAATAGCGAATCAGTATTTGGAAATCGCAAATTGCTATTTTTGTATTCTGAAGCAGCTTGATGATATCACAAACAGTAAGTGAGTCAGTGCATGCTGTTTCCAGAAGCATGAGCCACAGGAGCAGGCAGAGAGACCCGGCACAGCACCAAGGAGGCACTCAGGAGAGTCATCCAGGACCAGGAGAACACAATGGCCGCTGATGGAAATGGCAAGGACACACAAGGGAGAAAAAGAAAACTTAAATTCAGTCTGCAGGAATTGGAGGTGCTCACAGAAGAGGTGGTCAGGACCCATGACCAGTTATTTGACAAACACTCACTATATGTACCTGAAAGTGAGAAGAGGAAAATGTGTACTGACATCCAGAACAAAATTTGCATGATGGGTGTTGCGCAGCGTTCAATTGAGGAGATATGCAAGCGCTGGTATGACTTGCGATCACGTGCCAAAGAGAGGGTAGCAATCAGGCTGAAGGAAGCAAGGAGCACTGGTGATGGACCACCCATCCAGACACCATTCACCCCTTTGGAAGACATGGTGGAGTCAACACTGCTGTCTGAAGCAGTAGGTGGTGTCACTGGCATAGACACCTCAGGCACACCTGGCACCAGCAAAGGTAAGGACAGTAATGATTTGAATCACCATATATGCATGTACAATTGTTCCTTAGAAAATTGCAATGGCACTATGCACTGTGATAAATAGTCCATGACACATTTTCCATTCAACACAACAATGCCTTATGGGAGTGGTAGTCCACACCCTAAAAGTGCATCTACTACATAAATAGCAGTATAGTGTAAAACAAAACAGAGAAACTATGCCATGGAAAATGTTTATCTTGCAAGTAACTATAAAATTACACATGCAAGGTGACCTTCATGAATGATATGCTGCACATTGTTGTTGCAGATGTTCCGGGACCTGACGCAGCAGAAAGTGGAAAAGGGGGGAGTTACGAAAGTCAGCCACAGTCAGATTCAAACTCCATTGAGTCCATCAAACCAGCACCAACCAGACGCAGGGCAAGAGTAGAGAGTTTAATATGGACTCAGATGAATTGCAGGAAGATGTACCGACACCACCTCTAAAGGGTAGAAGCACCCACAGACAGCAGTCCCTGTTCCAGCATCAGTCTACTCCCCTCAGAAGACACCGTGAAGAAGGCAGACAGAGCACCGAGGAAGGTGAGGGCCCAGCACTGTTCAGTGGTCTTGAGGCATCCATGTTGAAAGTGCAGCGCCTGCAATGTAAACACATGAGATCAATGCACAGGCAGTTGGTGTCTCTCAATCACAACATGTGCAAGCTGCATGAGGGACAGCAAGCTACAGCAGAACACGTAAGGGAGATGACAAATGCCATTAAGGAACTCTGCACTGTAATGCAGCAGGAGCATGTCACCCTTTGTAGGCGCCATCACCAATTGATGGGTGGGTTGGATGTATTCAGCAGATGTGTCAATTGGCTCACTAACACAACTGCTTTGCTGTCACAGCGTTCTGTGGGAATGCAAGTGAAAATGGCACACTGCAGTCAGGATGTTGCACGAAGATTGGTGCAAGTCACCAATGTATTGGAGACAATGCAGACAGCCCGGAGTGCTGCAAACAGCGATCTGGGTCGTAGGAATAGTGAGGAGCTCTCTAGCCTCAGCAGTGTCACAGCCCCTGTGATGGATCCTAGGTGTTGCAGTTCCAGACACAGTTCTATCCCTGAACCTGCAACAAGAGGTGCCACTGAGACAACAACGTTCAAGTGGAGTGCGTTGACGTAAAAAGTAATGTTGAGAAGTTCAGGGCCTTGCATATTAAGTAGCAATGCATTGATACTATGATTTCAATAGTATCACACTGCAATTGGGACCTGATTGTGTCTTTTGAATACCTATGTCCTATTCACACAGATATGCCCTGAAGTCAAGGCAATAAATGTGATACCTACAGCAAAAAATTAAAGTAGACGTGGTGTTGTCATTACTTACATCAGAAATAGTTGTGTGTAATCTCAGCACGTCTTTGCCTGCCCTCTGTTGCTCTGGTTCTGTCTGCTGGGTGAAGGTGTGGCAAGGGGTCGTCATCCTCATTGGATTCCATCTCTGTGGGTTCTACTCGTATGCCTCTTGTTGTTGAGATGTTATGCAACATTGCACATGTGGCCACAATCTTGCAGGTGGTTTACGGACTGTATTAAAGTGCGCCACCACTCTTATGCAGGCATCGTAAATTAATCTTCAGCAGGCCGAAGGTCCTCTCAATCATGCTTCGTGTCCTCCTGTGTGCCGCATTGTATCTCCATTCACTTGGCGTGGCAGGATTGAGGTACGGTGTCAGGATGGATGTCTGCGGTGCATATGCACTGTCTCCTAGAATGACAGGAGTGTAAAATGAGTTATTGTTATCTGTGACTTCACATATACCTTATGTAACATTGTTCACTGTTACATTATCAAGTAGGTATCCTTTGCCAATCTCCCCAGCAAGAATTCTTATGTGTATTCCACTGTGCCTGAAGATGTATGAATCATGTGTGCTCCCAGGGTATCTGGCTACATGATGTTGGAGGTATTGCATATGACCTGGATATTCATAGAATGTGTACTTTCACTATTCTTATATACATACTCTGTTGCAGATGGTGGACAGATTGCTACAACAGTCCCGTCAATGCAGCCAATGACATGTGGAAATTGGACTTCCTGGTAAAAAAAATAATTTTGTTAGCTGCAAATCCTGTGGGGTGTTGGGGAATTGTATGTGCAAATAAAGTTTTGTTAATGTTAAATAGCATTTAGAAATACATTAAAGAAGTATGAAAGCGCACTTTGAGATACACCTCCAGCTGCTGCTACGACCACTTGATAGCTTCACGAGGCTAAGAGGTGTAGGGAGCATAATACCTACACATGAGTGGGTATGGCATTGGTTCTGTGTGTGTGTGTGTGTGTGTGTCGCTGCAGTAGGGGTTGTAAATCAGCTATTAAGTCAAGTATAGTGGTAGAGTTCAACCTGTACTTGTCATAAATCTCCTCCTCTGTCTGATCAAAAAGGGTAATGTGCACTCTGAAATTATGCTCCCGTCTCCTCCTCCCTCTCCTCAAGCCTGCCAGGATATTTATCCTCCTCGCCATGATGTAGAGTGCAGCCATTGTTGCAAAGGGCTGATGCATTCTGGGCCTCTTGATATAGGTTCCACCTGTTTCCCACCTGATTTCAATTTGTGGTAAATTGCACATGCAAAAACCCATTTTGCGACTAACCACAATTTGCGAATGCTTGATACTTTGTATTGGGATTCCTTATTTGTTATCGCAGACTATAATTTACTAAATCTAGCCGCAATTTTAAGGAAATGCACTGTGCATGTCTTTCATACATCGTGAATGGCTATTTTGCATTTGCAAACAGTGGAATTTACTGATTCGCACTGTTTGTGAATACAAAATCTTTTGATACATCTGGTCCAAGATTTTTGCTTGCTTCCAAGAGCGTGGGACCCTTGCTGACTCTTAGGAGAAATTTAACACCTTATTTACTAGAGAGTTAATTACTGAAGCACCTAGCACACATTGGGCAGACAAGTGTCTTTATTATAGTTTTTTTTGCGCTGAATTTGCATCATTTTTTACCGCAAATTTGGTGCAAACCTTACTCCATGTTTATATTTTTACGTTAGACACGTCTAACGTCAAAATGTAGGGGTTTGCACAATTTTTTGGATGAGTGAAAATACCTAGCGTCAATGAGATGCAAGGTAGGCGTCCCCATCCACAAAATGGTGCTATCCCCGTATCCCCATATTTATCCCCCGTGCTAAAACGACGCACAGGTGGGAGGATAATGGGTGGGATAATGGTGCTAAGCTTGCCTTACAACATTATTTAACACCTGGGTCATACCAGGCTTTGGGGGACCTGTGGACCCATGTCCATGGTTAAACACCATGGAATGGGTCCACAGATGCCCTCCCTAAGCCCCAGGAACACCTCCACCCTCACCAGAGGGACACCAGAGGATGGGGACCCCATCCCAGGTAAGTCCAGGTAAGTATTTTTTTCCTATTTTTTTACCATTGGGGGCCCACACTTGTCCCCTGTGCTGGCCATTGGGGTCGTGGGCATGTCTTTCCTAAGACAGGAATCATGTTTTTGGTGGATGTGTGACAGGAAATGGCGCAGTTTTTTTTGCCTCTAACCAGGCTAGTGTCATTTACTGCAACACAACCCCCTCCTTCTCTAACGCCCCCCCACCCAGCTAGCGTCTCTTTCCAAGACGCTAGCCCAAGTTTAGTGCTGGCTTGCACCATTCAATAAATACGCCGTGCTTCTGGTGTTGTGCAATGACGCAAGCTGGCGCTAAACCTTTTGCCATAAAACTGCATTAGTGCAGTTTGTGGCAAAAAGTATTAATATAGGCCTTAGTGCCATCAGGGAGCTTTCCAGCGTGACAAGCTAAAAGATAATGAAACCTTAATGAGTGGACTCCTAGAACTCTGTATCATGTCAGGGAATCTTATCTTTCAGTCGAAGGCCGGAGGGGAGACTATCTTGAATTTACAATGGTGAGATTAGATGCTAGAAAGTTTTCAACTATGATAACATTTTCTCTTGCTTTGTTACCTGGTCCCTTAATTTTGGCTTCAAATAATTCAAGTTTTACAGTTTTAATGTCAGCATGATACTTTTTTAGTGCCAATTAATGGTTTTCTTTATCGTTTAGGTTATAGCCTTTCCTTTTTTCTTCTCAGCCATAAGGCAGCTCAGGAACCAAGTACTAGAGGGTGTAGCTCTTTTTGATATGGAGGTCAGAGGCAGTGCCAATTTTGTCACACCATCCTTGATCCCCACCTGACCCACCAAGAAAGGGGCACATTCTTCCAAAATACAGCTGAATTCCTCCTGTTGGAAATTATGAAAGGCTTTCCTAGTGGTCAGGTGGTCTAAAGGGTGAATAGGGGCTTTCATGGGGGGCCGACCAAGAAAATGTAATCAGAATATGAACGTCCCAAACTTGAGCCACTGTGTCCTCAACCATCAGAGACATATTAGAATATAACTTGTCAATCACATGATCAGCTTGATGTGTGGGACTGAAGATATCTTGAGTTAGATCTAAGGATATCATCAATTCTTTTAATTCAGCTACCTCACTATTATCAATCTTGTCCAAATGGAGATTACAATAATCCACTAGAATAAATTGAGAGTATCTCAGTGCTAGGTCTGCTTTTGTATTTCCAAAAGATTTAAAAAAAAGGCAAGCGGGTGCAAGTGGTGTATTTATAAACTTTCCTGCCATGGAGTGCTGGTAGGACAGAGTAACGCAAAAGCCCATTGCCTCAACTCCCTTTAAGCTCTCAGTTTCAAGAATCTGGCAGTCTAGATTAAGAGTTATTGCAATGCCTCCTAGTCTAGTCTAAGAAGTATGGCAATGCCACCTCCCCTTCCCACTAAGCGATCCTTTTTATAAATGTTATAACCAATAGGGATAGCCAATGCAGTGAGTGGATTAGAGGACTCAAAAAAAAAAGCCTCTGTCAGAAAAAGAATATTCAGTTTATCAGACTTAACCCCTCCTAGAAGATCATAAATATTATCACCGTGTTTGTGCATAGAGAGAGCATTAATCATAGCCACTGAAAACTGAACCACCTATTACAATGGAAAATTGAGGAATGTTAGAGTAAATCAACAAGCACCTCATCTTGACAGACACACAGAGAGATGACTTAAGTGCACATAAAGACTTACCACCTATAAAAAGAATGTGTGAGGTATGTGACACCAACACACTTTTCCACTAATCCATATAGATGCTTCAAAATACTTAACTCCACATAATTACATTCATTTAATACCATATGGTTCATACAAACATTTTGATCAATGAATGACTCAGAATGGTTGAAATAGTACTAGCCAGATACTAATGCCCATATCTATCAAGGGTTTCAATGCACTTGCGCCACTCAAGGGGGCACAAGGGCAATGCAATATGTAGAATTACATTTACCAATCCATGCAAGGCTACCATGCATGACTCTGTGTGTCTTGTTAAACGTAGAGTAACGCAAGGAGGGTAAAATAACAGCCGTGCCTTACTCAATACTAGGGAGGCATTATACAGATTGAGCTTGTGTGTTCTCAACCTTCTACACATTAATTTAGTTGCATTCACAGAGATAACATTAGTGGTAGACCAGGGAAAATGAAAAAAATTTACACCTCCCAGGGGAGGGCTAACAAGGAGATATATGTTTAAATGTTCTTGTTGTGTCCTCTTTCAAAGTGTGTTGCATCATGAAAAACATTTAAAAAGTAAATGCCTCTGAGAATTGGCTTTGGCCAGGAAGGTGTCCCTTCCTGAACAAAAAATAATTCCTGTCTACAACACAGGCCCCTTTGCACAATGGGGCAAGGGTGTCTGTGTTAGCACTATGTAACAGTTTTTGCACCAGAGAGGCAGAGAGCAGGAAACTGTCATAACATGTAAAATACCGCTCACCCCTGCCCTCTCCCTTTCATACAGTTCACTGCAGTAAGATGACCTATGCTATGCTATGTGTAAATTCAAAATCCTAACCCCATTATCAGTGTTACAAGCATGACATGGTTGCATTCGTATCTGTTATTTGAGGTGGACCTACAGTTTTCAAGAAGAATATGATGCTCCAACATGTCCGTACAATATACTCCGGACTATCTGAACATTAAATACTCTCCTAAGCCAATGCTAGGAACTAACAGCTAAAAATAAAAATCACTATAAGAACTATGTAAAACGATGTAAAATGTATTTAAGGATAAAAGATATAATATGAATTAACACCCATCCCCTTAATACAAATAGGGCACTACAATACAAACATAAACTGTGTCCTAAACATATACTACCTTCACATATAAACCTATACAAATGTAAATCATTTTGTATATTTTCCAATACTTTTTTAGATTTTGTTAAAAACACAAAACATTCACTCCCACCTACTAAAAACCTTAATCATTCCAAAATTCTTATTCTAAACCCTATGTAAAGTTATCTTACTAAACTATATCTAAATCTAATCTATCCATAAACTGACACTATACACTAACTATTAACATTTAAAGTACAAATCAAACAAGTAGAAATACAGGGAAGGGGAGGGTTTGAGGAAGAGTCCAGGGTTATATTTGTGTAGAAACATTGATCAAGACCAGTTGACATTGACATAAAATATTTCTCTGTTTTTGTTGTTTCCTTACCATCTTGGCCAGTCGTCTATCCATCCTATCCATGGACGTCTCCAGTCTCTGTATTAGGGTGAAAACAGTGCTAGAATAGCTGGATGATAGAGAAATGTCTCACACCCCTGCCCCACCATGTGATGAGATATTTTTAGGTTGTAATCAATGTAAACAAGATACACATAAAGTTGGGATGGTACTTCCACATTTCCTACATCAATCTGTTGTGCGATCATTGCAATGTGATGGCACAACCTGGTGACACTGTGCCTAATGTCTACGTCTAGGTTAGTTTCACATGGTTTCACATACAGATTCCATTTGAGTTATACTATCCCCATATTTCAAGTGTAAATCTGAAATGCTTACCCACACCTATACTGACACTTGACACACTCTTTGTAAGAGGAACTAATGAGTAGCAATAAAGGTATTTCATGGCGAATGGTGTAAGGAAGGCAACACTTTGGAAACATTGGGTCCAGTATTATCTCCTTATGCACACATATGTTACATACACAGGAAAACATACTGCATTTTAGATGCACACTGAGTATCAGATTTAGGTATATTGTGTCATGTGCCAGTGCAGTGCAAGGACACACAGTGAAATGTATTGTACATATCTATTAGCCTATCCACACAGATCAACCTTATGCAGCATGGGTAATTATATGTATTGACATTCTAGCCTTACCAACCTCTCACATCACTCAGATTATGGCCCTCATTATGACCCTGGCTGAGACGTTATTTTGGATAAGGGTACTGCCAACAGGCTGGCGGCACCTTTCCCCAACATATGACATTGGTGGTTTGGTTCAGGCCAAACTGCCAATGTACCACTCTGTCGGCCACGGCAGTAACAGCCGACTAGCTGAAGCCTTTGGTCTCCAGCCAGGCAGACGTCACAGTCCCACCTTGGGATTATGACCCCGCCTACCGCAATGTTTTTCGTGGCAATCATACCACCACGAAAACCATGGCGGTAGGCACTATACTGATAGGGGTCTCCCACGCCGCCTCCCCACATTCACCCACGCATGCATATATTCATACACACACACATCAAGACACACTGACATACATCCTAGCACACACGCATTCACACAACACAACATACACACACACTCACATCCATTCATGCACACATGCATTACACACGCCTCACACCCGCATGCACGCACACAAAAACATACTTACACACCCCCCCACACACACATAACACCCCCGCCCCTGTCGGAGCACCCCACTTATCTGCTTGCAGGGAGTCCTCCAGCAGGAGACGGGACGCGGTGCTGCTGCCAGCAGCAGCGTCCGCCAGCAGAACACTGCCAGGCTGTATCATGTGTCATGATAGGGTCAGCGGCGTTCTACTGGCGTGGCGCTGCTGCTGGCAGCAGCGTCCCCTTACGGCCGTCTGTCATCATGACCATAGCCGGAATTACGCCAGCCTTATGGCGGAATTCTGGCTACGGTCTTCATATGGTGAATGCTAGGTAGCCATGGCGACGGCCTTTTGGAGGCTGTCGCCATGGCGGTAGGCAGAATTACTGCCTAGGTCATAATGAGGGCATGTTCATTTCAGTGTGATTTCCAGTGTAAGATTGGCATTGAATGTGATTTCTGTCTAAGTCAACTTTGCTGAAGAATTGAAAGATTGCAGAACACTGTAGAAATTCTGAGGTCTGACGCCACGACACGTCACAGGATAACGTCACAGGATTGCAGGGGTGCAGATCGGTGGTCTGGTCCGCAAGCGCAGCTAACTACTGCTCCCTGCTGGGGGCCACCTCCCTGCCCTGCCACTTTGCCGCCTTGTCGTTCCGCTGTGGGCCAGGAGCCCATCAAGATCCCACGGAAGGAGTTGCAGAGGCTGCGAGTGCGGCAAGTTACTGCTCCCTGCATATCTAATTGGATTGGGAACCCCACCAGCGCAGAAGCACAGAGGGTGTTACTAGACCTCAGTGGTACCGAGGTTCTACAATATCTTATGAACCGCGTCGGTCCCAAACACACACGCAACATGCTGCTGATCACTGTCACTGGGCTTGGGGCCGATTCGCACTGCTAGGCGATAAAAACTCACAAAACTCTCCTAGGATCCCACTGTTGGCTCAACCGACACTGGCGAAAATAGCGACCAAGGTGGGTCTGAACACATGGGGAAGCAGAGGCATACACACATTTGGGGACATTTACAATGATGGGCAACTCCAAACATATGAGGCACTGGCTGACAAACATGCATTAGGCCAAGGTGGATTCATAGCTTACGGAGCAGTGCGACAGGTGATGCGAACATGGTGGAAAAGCGGCAATTTGGAACCTGATGTCTCCCCCTTGCTCCACGAGCTGTTGGGGAATATCACCGGCCCAACAAGCATATCGAATATATACAACATCCTCACTACCCAGACCGAACACAAACAGGAACAGGCAAAAAACAGATGGGACTGCATGTTGCCTGAACCCCTAACACTAAACTCATGGGAACAAGCTATGAAAATGATTTACGAAGTGTCTCACAACCCCCGCTTCAGGTACACGCAGTTTAATTACGTGCATCAGACATACTTATCACCACATCGCATAACACGTATGTTCCCCCGATCGCCACAAACATGCCCCAGATGCGGTACAGAAGAGGCCACTTTCTATCATATGACATGGGAATGTCTCCCAATTCGAAACACATGGATCGACATAGTAACTTTACTAGCCGAATGGACAGATACTGCATCCTACTGGGCATAGGACTATGCCCCAAAAAACTCAAACGAACATATCAATGTATCGCCCTGGCATTAGTGCTGTACAGGCGTCTCGTAGCCATGCAGTGGAAAGCACAGAGTGCTCCCAGCGTTGCCCAATGGCGGGAGGAACTGATACGGTGGGCTAAAGCAGAAGCGCAGACTCTACAGAACTTGTTGGACAAAGGTATCCTGGTTAAAGGCCTAGATACTTGGAACTCGTTTGTGATAGTGGCAGAAAACAAAGATGATGAACGCCCTCCCTCAAATAACAAGAAAAAGATATTATATTACCTGACATTTCAGTAGTAACTCTAAACATCAATACAGATGCTCACTGATACAAACACGATAGGTTGTAAACCAACATAAACATTGTAATACGCCTTTTGTGAATGGCCCAGATGCACTGCTGGGGGGCTGGAATGCACAGCCACGCGGTGGACTCTGAGGGTACGGGGGGCCACCGGTCTCCCCCTCTCGGTCCGGTATTCCTGCACAGTCACCCTCACCTCAAATGAGGGCTGGACCCCTGCTTATTCCTAGTAATCCCGTGGGGCCGCGGGGGTGGCGGTGACACCTTGATTGGAATGCGGGCTTGCTGCGATGCTGGAGATGGTGGTTGCGCTCCTCCTGGCACCTGGCTCTTCCTGCCTGCTCTCCGTCCCCCTGCTCCCTCCGGCTGCGCTCACTTGACCCGCTCTTGCTCTCATCTTTAGATCTTCTCTCTACATTTCTCAATATCTCTAATAACTTTGTACATGGTGAACGAATTGCGTACTCTAAAAGTACACTCTCTCGTACCCCCGTTGGGAGATAGAGTGCCCGCATAGGATTTGTAGAACGTGCAAACAAGACAATTACTTTGTATATGTACGCTGAAACATAATGTAAATACTTGCATTTTTCTTGAAAGTTGCCAGTTGGCTGATAAAGCAATAAAAACATATTTAAAAAAAAAATAATAAATACTGCTCCCTGCTGGGGGCCTTCTCCCTGCCCCGCCGCCTGGACCGCCTTGCCACCTTGTTGTCCCTTTGTGGGCAAGGAGCCCATCAGTAACCTTCAGAGGGGGCTGTGGGGGCTGCGAGCATGGCAAGCTACCGCTACCTGTTGGGGGGCCGTCTCCCTGCCCTGCCGCCTTGCCGCCTGTTGTTCCGTTGCGGGCAAGGAGCCCATCAGGAACCTGCGGAGGGGGCTGCAGAGGCCGTAAGTGCAGCAAGTTACCGCTTCCTGCTGGGGGCCGTCTTCCTGCCATGCCACCCTGCCGCCTTGTCGTCCCTCCGCGGGCAAGATGCCCATCAGGAACTTGCAGAGACTGCGGATGTTGTGGAGGAAGTGCTGGTGGCGAACTGCAGCGTCTACAGTCATCACATCGCCTTGCCATCCTGCCACACCACATTGCGCTTCGAGGAGTGAGAAGTGAGTATCTCAGCTGGTGACCACAAGAGTGGCAAACTGTGGCATTTACTACCTTTGCCCCGCCTTGCCACGGTTAAAGAAAAACTGTCAGTAATTCACAGAGGCTAGGGGCGATACACTGACGACACGGCGTGGCGAATTGGAGGCCCTCAGACCCTCCAGTATTAACAGCGGTGGAGGCCACAGGAGAGGCGTTGGTGGACACGTCACTGAGAGGGCTGGGGTGCAATGTGCGGGGGCCGACCCTTCCTTACTGCAGCAGGACCCACCCACTGGTGGCCATAAAGAAGAACTGGTGACAACAGCAGGACACTCCACAGGTGGCTGGTGGCAGACCTGTTGTTCCACCATAGGACGGAGCTATGAGGTACTGTTGGTCTTTTTAAATTCCACTTCTGCCTTAATTATCCACAGAGGGCCTCATCTTTTAGGGCACCCAGAGAGACTGCAGGGACGTTGTGGGAGCTACATGGTACATTTCTGATCTTAAAACAAGTGAAACTTTAAGCATTGTATCGTAGGGCACAATGACTGCAAAACAAATTGAGATCCGGCTGTCTGGTTTTGGGGAGATCATGTTCTAAAACAAAATCTAACGCTTTGTGCAATAAAGCCACAAATACTTTAGGCCTCAATTGCCGAAATCACATTTTTTCCCTATGGGACAAAGAGAAGGCTCCCTCTAATTCTTTAAAGCCTGGCTCTTCAGACCATAAGGGTTTTCCTTTACCTGAAGAACCACTTTCCACTTGTCCTTATTCCAAGGAATCAGCCCCTCATCACGCCATAGCAGATCTAAACAGGAGTCCAGCCTTGTCTCACACATCTTCCTTTATTCTTGAGCCTTTGGCTTTTTGTAAAGCTTCTTCGCCTGCTCCAACTATAATTCCACCATCAAATTATGACGTAACCAGTCTGGCCTTTGTAAAGGAACCTGGGGGCATATTTATACTCTGTTTGCGCCGGATTTGCGTCGTTTTTTTTTACGCAAATCCGACGCAAAACTAACTCCATATTTATACTTTGGCGTTAGACCCGTCTAGCGCCAAAGATCTAGGAGTTTGCGTCATTTTTTAGCGTGGACACCTTCCTTGTGTTAATGATATGCAAGGTAGGCGTTCCCATCTAAAAAATGACTCCGAGGCATGTGCGCCGTATTTACACTCCCGGGCAAAAATGACGCCCGGGAGTGGCCGGGTCAAAAAAAATGACGTCCAGCCGCTTTAGCGTCATTTTTTAACGCCTGGTCAGGGCAGGCGTTAAGGGACCTGTGGGCTCGGAAGGAGCCCAGAGGTGCCCTCCCATGCCCCCAGGGACACCCCCTGCCACCCTTGACCACCCCACGAGGACGCCCAAGGATGGAGGGACCCATAACAGGGAACTTAAGGTAAGTTCAGGTAAGTATTTTTTATTTTTTTTTGTGGCATAGGGGGGCCTGATTTGTGCCCCCCTAAATGCCACTATGCCCAATGACCATGCCCAGGGGACATAAGTCCCCTGGGCATGGCCATTGGGCAAGGGGGCATGACTCCTGTCTTTGCTAAGACAGGAGTCATTTAAATGGGGGTTGGGAGTAAAAAGAAATGGCGCAAATCGGGTTGAGGCGAAAATTTTGCCTCAGCCTGACTTGCCCCATTTTTTGGCGCCCAAGCTCCATTTTCCCCTACGCCGACGCTGCCTGGTGTAAGTCATTTTTTTTTACGCACACCAGGCAGCTCCGCCGGCTAACGTCATTCCATAAATAAGGCGCCCGCATGGCGCTTTGGAATGGTGTTAGCCGGCGTAAATTTTTTGACGCACAACTGCGTTGGCGCAGTTGTGCGCCAAAAAGTATAAATACCGCCCTTGGTATTGATGCTCCTTTTCCATGCACCGACCCGGAGAATGTTCCTGGGGACTTCACTCTCCCTGATCTCGACTTAGAATTTATCCAAAAATATGGATCATATCAGGAAGCAAAATCTCCCCGGCCATCACTTCTACCTCCATCCACAGGCCTACAGCTTTTTAGTAGCACACACTCCAACTATTCCTCTCTTTGTTCTCATCTTTCAACAACACCCAACCTGAGCCTAAATATGAATCCTTCAAGCAATAATCTAGATCAAAATGTTTGGGTCTCCCCTTCGCTCTCAAGCTTAGAGCGTCTCTTATCCTCTATTTTGAACCTTTTAGAAAAATTGGTATGTGGATCTGATTGTATTCTTGACTCCGTAATGACCAATTTAAAAGAACTGACAACTTGCAATGGAGTATATCCTGGATTTCTTACGCAGTATCACAATGATCTCGTAGCATGGAATCACACTATTGTAAACAACAAAACACCCCTTGGTACTGACTTTTGCTCCCAGGCTGGAGCATCTCAGATGGGTCTATCCCCTCTGAATCGTACGCCAATTGAGACCCCAGTCAATTCCATTAGATTCGCATTAAGAGACTTTTTAACAGAGACAGACCTGGAACCAGTCTGCCAAAACTCTGAGACAGCTATGTTTCCAATTTTCAAAGCTCAACCAAAGGCAAATATCTTGACTAGTACCTTGGGTACTCCTGTACAGCCTCCAATATATAAAAAGGAAAAAAAGTCAGAAGGTCCAAAAACAAATCTGGAGACATCCCAAAAAAGGTCAGAGAAAGATACGATTCTCCAAAGATCAAGCTGGCCTGCAAGATTCCTTAAACCAGGAGGCTCCAGCCTTACATTCTTGACTACTGTCTCTTCGTCAATGTGTGAACTCCACCCACCAATCAGTAATCCTGAAATGGTCAACCTAATCTCAGCTTGTGAGCCAACTATCTCTCAACCAGTTAGGTCATCCTTAAATCCCTCTGCACAATCCTTTGAGGCTACCACAGGACTTATACCCGCTCAGACTTGGTCACAACCCATCAGAAGAGGACAGGGTTGCTACCCTAAGATACCTTAACTTTAGATTTTATGCTTTTGATTGACAATGATCTCTTTTTTAACAGATCACAATTGTTAAAATGTTTTTCTGATATAGAACCTCTTAGAATGATTGAAAGTAGGGATATACATTTGGTCTCTTTGAAGGTTGCTGACTTTGGCCCCTTGTCTTGTGTATCATTTTTCTCTAAATTGACTGTTAACAAAATCTTAAGTAATTTAGAGTCTTCACAATGTAAAGGTATTGATGTAATTCCTGTCTTGAGCGATACAGGTTTAAGGTTAACCGAGTAGGATCTCCAATCTCCTGATGAGGTGTGGAAACCTTTTTCCTCAGGCTTCCCTTTGGTTAAACATGACACTAACTCTTACACTTATCAGGATTTAAAAATTCACCTGGGGGCTTATGGCCGAGAAGTATTATTTAGGGACCCTCCTGTTTGTCCGCCTCCTGATCTGAGCATCAATCCCCACTCTTGGAATTGGCTACCAGCACTATTAAGTAGTTCTACCACAACCTCCAGACTAACAGCACCATCAATGTAGCAATGAGCTTACCCTTATATCTTGGAATGTGGCAGGTATAAAGTCTAAAGGGGAAAAAAAATATTTTCTGAACTCCCTCAATCATGATATAATTTGTCTCCATGAAACCTGGTCTATTGGGGAGTTGCAGTTAAAAAAATATTTTTCCTTTTGATGTAAGGCTTCCACCTCAATGAGGGGTCACGCAAAGGGGGTGGTTGCATGTTTGCTGTCGAATAGACTGCATTGGCAGCATGAATGCTTTAGGGATCCTAGTAATTTGTTTTTAGCAGTAACTTTATACTGTATTGGAGCCGGAGACAAGGTAATTTCCTTTACTTTGATTAACTCTTATGTTCCTCCTGGCATCCCTTTTAGTAATCTCTTATTTAAGGTATTTCTTTACTTTAAGGAATGCTGTGACAAGGACCCAGGAACCCAAACCATCAGGGTAGGAGATCTAAATTGAAAGATTTCTAACCAGGGGCTTGCATCCTTCTGGGGTGAGGAAAAAGAAGAAGCATTTGGATTACCACCTTGTACTTTTCCTCACAAAATTAGGCTTGATAAGCGTGGGACGCTTTTTCTCGAGTACTTGAGAGAGAATGATTGTATTGCTGCTAATGGTAGACTCTCATCTGACTCCCCAGCCCATTCTACCCATAAATCGCCTAGGGGTGCTCCAATCCTGGACTATGTGGTAACAAACTATCAGTCTTTTTCTCTATTAAAGGACATAATAGTAGTACAGACTACCCTTAGTGATCATAATGTTTTGGTAGTATCTCTTGATCTGAAGGTGCAACTCACTGATCCATGAAGTTTAGCAGGCAGCACCCCCAGCTAAATGTTTAAAATGGTAGAACATATTGATCCCTGAATAGTTTTAAAGGGGCTTAAAGGAATCCTGGAAAGTACCCTGAATGATCTTGGTAGCTGGGTAGGAAAATGAATATAGAGTTTCACTAGTTTCATGCAACCGATTGTTTCAATCCCCAGTCAAAAGCCTCAGAATAAATATATAGTAAAACCCCACTCCCTTTTATTATCGAATAGAGAAATTAATGTTCTTATTCGTAAACAGTATTGGGATTATACATCTGTGAGGCAATCCCAGCTAGACATCCTAAAAAGAAGAAGAAGGAGGTTAAGAGTGCATCTAAAAAAGGATGCCGCAGATAGATACTGGGTTGCAATAAGAGAAGCAGCCTCTTCCGACCATACTAAGCGGTTTTGGCCCTTGATCGCAGAGGGGTATGGTACAAGAACCAGGCACCTCTCAACATCCATTAGTGAATTAAGATGGTCGACTTTCTTATCTGACCTTTATGCTTCTAATCGGACTACAGTGGAATTTCCTCAAACCAGATTAGATTCCTCATAGTCATATCCAACCCTAAAAGAAATGGAGGCTATTATAAGAGGAATGCGTTGTTCTGCCGCAATGGACGCAGATGAAATCCCAATATTGCTAATAAAAAACAATATATCCCCCTGGTGTAGGATTTAATTCCCGGTGTTTCAGCATTGCTATGAAGCCAGGAATGCTCCTCAATCCTGGAAGGGTAGCGTCATTGTCCTTCTGCATAAAAAAGGAGATCAAAATTGTCCTAGGATTTACCGCCAGATTGCACTTTTGGATGCGGTCTAAAAAATCTTTACTAAATTCTTGTTGTCACAGTTTAATGATTTGGCATAAAGGTACAGAATTATCCCCCCTGAGCAGCCAGGCTTTAGGAGAAATCATGGCACAATTGACAATATCTCTGTTTTGGAAGTAATTATTGAAAAACATGTCTCTCTGAAAGAGGAAGTGATCTATGCAGCCTTCATAGATTTCTCATTTGATAAGGTAGACCGTGTCTTGTTATGGGAGAAGATCCTAAGACTAGGCATGCCCAGTATTCTCTTTGACCTTTTGGTAGCTCTTCACTCCTCCACCTGGTGCAGAGTTTTGCTAGGGGGCGAACAAGGTCTATCTCATGTCATCTTTACCAAAAACGCTCTAAAACAAGGATGTATATTGGCTCTACTGTTATTTTCCCTTTATCTCTCGGATTTACCAGCACATTTAACTCTATGTGAGGGCTTTTCTCCAAAATTAGGAGGTAGATCACTATGCTGTGTACTTTATGCAGATGACATAATCATTTTAGATCGTACCCCAAAAGGGCTTAATAACAGACTAAAAGCCCTCAAACATACACTGAACAACACTTTTTAAAGATAACTTACTCAAAAAGCAAAATTTTGTGCTTTCATGGGAACAAAAGAGTACAGCAATTTTAGCTGGACCTTGGGAGCTCAACACCTTGAAAGAGTAACCTCTTAAGCATTTTTGGGCACAATTGTCTGTGGGAACCTCAAAGACAGAGAGCATATTGAGCATAATCAAAGGAAGGCCAATCCCAAGCTAATGGTCTGAACACCTTCCGTAGGGCAACGGACATAAGGCATTTTAAACATCTCTTGAAGGTTTATCGGGTGAGGAAACCTCTATCTTTATTGTATGGTATAGGGCATATTGGGGTATCAAAGTGGATTTTTCTCTATAAACTCAAGGGATGTGCCTTAAGAAATATTTTGACTATAAACTCTGCCTTTTCTGTACCGTTATTAAGAGTTGAGTTGGGCCTGCGTAGCTCTTTTATTCAAGGCCTGGCTGTGCTAATGAATTGGATGTTTATTTGATGATGTGCAGTAACAACTCTTTGCGGTCACTGTTAAAAAAAGAAATATTAGCTGGTCATAAAGTAAAATATACCATCTGTAGGAACTTTTTATATGCCATGGATAATTTACAATTAGTTCCCTCTGCAATTTTTACTCTCTCTCCAGCACAGCTTAAATCCACACTCAGGAAAGCAACTTGGGCAGCGAGTTTCTGCCAGGACAGAAAGGCCTGTGCACATAGACAGAGTTTTAATATAATATCTGATTCCTTAAGGTCAAGGATCACACAGCACTACCTTATCTGGAACTTGCCTCATAGGGTGAGAAGATTCTGGCTCCTGCTGCGACAGGGGCAGCCCCCCCTGAACACATTACAAGCATAATGGTTTGGTTCTTTAGCTATTTATAATCTATGCCATAATGGCGTCCAAGATTTGAAACATGTTGTTTTAATTTGCCTGGCCCTATTGCCTTATCGTTGTAAGTGGGTTAGCTCTATTTGCCTATCCTATTCGCTTAGTATTGTTTCTAATCTATTACAAGCCTTATTCATTCCGCCTAATGAAATGTTTTGTGATAGAGTTTTTAACTATTTTAAGCGTTTTTTAACTTTGTATTAGCTTAATCAATTTGTTTATCAAAGTTTAATCCGTTCGCTACTTTTGTGTTTTTTCCTTTTTGTATATTTATGTATTATTTTATGTGGATCTCCATTGGAGTTCTGTAACATAATAAACTTGAACTTGATTGTGATTTAGTTTGTATGCACAAAATGGCACATGTATACCATTGTAAACATACATGTTTATCTTTTACAACTTCACTGATTAGTATTTTATTTGAATGGCACAGTTGTAGTAACACAATTGTCTGTAAAGTTAGAGAGTGCTCCTGCAATGGTGTTAGGATTGCCATGTACATTGCCATCATACATTACACTGGGCTTCATAACATGATCATCCATCAGCATGTATATGTGCGGATGGCTCTAATCACATCTGCATAAATCATAGGTTAATAGACCTTCTCATCTAGCATCTTTATGACAACCACTACAGTATGCGGCTGATTGCTATGTTTCACAATCTGAGAGAGACATAATGAGATTTGATATGCACACGTCACCTGTTGACAAAGTTATAGGGCCTGATTTACAACTTGGCAGATCGGTTACTCCATCACAACGGTGAAGGATGTCCTGTCTTCCAAAATCTAAGTCCAATTGGATAAAATGGGACTTAGATTTCGGCAGATGGACATCCATCACCATTGTGACGGAGTAACCCATCTACCAAATTCTATATCAGCCCTTAAGTCATTTTGCAGTGTGAGGATAAATGATGGAAAATCTACTTATGTGGTACAGCTTTGACAGCTTATCAGATGATGTGATGGGATTATGTTATGCTCAATAAGTAGTTTTACAATTTTCAACATTGAGGCTCATGTATTTATTTGAGTTCCTAAATATGGCGATTTCAAATTGATTTTGCTGATAGTGAATCTGATGCCCCACATACCTAATTCAGAAGTTCACATTTTGTTGCTGTACAACATTAATTGGTATGTCACATTTCTGTGTGATATATCTTTCTATCTCTTTGATAACAGTCACAGTGGTGATGTCTACATTTTTTTAAATTCAAGACTGAATGAAACAGTATTCATTGCTTTCAAATTCAAAATAAGTGACATTGATTTAACAACTATTAAGTAAAAGAATTTACTTCAACTTGCTCACCTCTGACACAACCTGACATTGAATGTCCAATTTCCACTTCTGCCTTGTCGTCCTCAACAACTTCATTTGAAATTGCATTAATAAATCCATGATAGATTGGTTGTCAGACATATGTTGTGCAGTATTGCACAGGCTTATATTATCTTGCAAACCATTGCTGGTGAGTACAGTAGCCTACTACCAGATTGAGCCAGGTATCTGAAACAGGACTTTATGACATCAAACATGCACTGAGCAACTTTTCTTGCTTTGGTCAGCGCAGAATGATGTATTTTGTTCTATTCATCCATCTGTGCATCTTAACAGGGGGTGGTCATATTCCATATCCTTGGTCACCTAAAATGAGTAAAAAGTCAATGCAAATTATTGATTTGCTTTAGCTTCTAAATAACTAAATGTCTGTATCTTGGCAATTTCTTATAGACTGCGTTAATTAAATGTGATTTCTTTAGATATTGTTGACCATTGCTTTATACATCATTGTTCAACATATATTGTTCATTTCACATATTGTACATAGTGTAAGACTTGCAACGCATCAATACACTAATACTGATGTTTATACAGCAGTTAAGTATTGTAAGTAAGTTAGAATATTTGTACCAGCTATATGGGATTGGCACTCAATATGTATGTAAAATGCCAACTTTGGATCATATTACCTGCTTAAATTATAAGCTATCTAGATAGGGTCAGTGGCCACCACTTTATGACTCACACACACAATTGGCCTTTTTTCACCTATGATAAACTTGCTTGTATACATAACTTTTGTACAGTCTGAGATTTAACATATGTTTTCATGGATAGTTGCTTTGTAAAATTAAGTGTTAATCAACATGTTACTTGGCCATTTTATTTGGGATTCTTCAAACATCAGTTAAAGCTTTTTCCACATAGGTTGTCTGGAAGAACTAAAAATTATACATAGGTATAGCAATGTGGGCCCTTTTTGTATGAGGCCAAATGTTGTTGAAATAAGTAACACTGATCTGCAGACATGTCCTCAACAATTGTATATACATGAATGTACATGGATTGTCCTTGTTTGTGAATATTCACTTTTATGTCTTGTTTTTTATACCATTTCTTTAGCACAAGAAGGTTCATATTTCAATAGTCAATAATAAAGACACTTTGGTTACTTTGGTTACCTTTATGCCTAGAATATTTCCTGGTGCCTCACATCTTTATAAGCCAATATATACATTATGTCACTATTACTTTGGTAAACTGAGAAGCAGCAAATCTAGCCACCTTGGGTAAGGATTTGGATTATCTATCCAAATAATGAACAATGTCAATATAGTTTTTTAGCTCTGTGTATATTTTGACTTTGAATGTTGTATTACCTGGAAGGTCCCTGCTCTTTACTCTTTTTGTAACACATATGTTGCCAGAGTCCATATTTATTTCCTGATTTGATTCAAAACTTTCAGTGCATGACAGACATTGATTTTTGATGTGCACTTTCTATTTCTTCTCGGACTACTTTCATCAGTCTACATATGCTGCCATGTGCAGCGCCTATGCTTGTTAGATAAGTGTTGAACTTTTTCCCTTTTGCAGGGTCATCTCCAATCTTTTTGCCTCCTTCCTCCTTTATTTTATCTGACCTGTTTTTGTTGGCTTTAGGACTCCGGACAGTTTACTACTGCTAACCAGTGGTAAAGTGCATATGCTCTCTGTGTAAATTGTATTGTTGATTGGCTTTCCATGATTGGCATATTTGATTTACTAGTAAGTCTCTAGTACTGTGCACTAGAGGTGCCCAGGGCCTGTAAATCAAATGCTATTAGCGGGCCTGCAACACTGGTTGTGCCACCCACATGAGTACCCCTGTAAACATGGCTCAGACCTGCCACTGCAGTGTCTGTGTGTGCAGTTTTAAACTGCCAATTAGACTTGGCAAGTATACCCACTTGCCAGGCCTGAACCTTCCCTTTTCTTACATATCAGACACCCCTAAGGTAGGCCCTAGGTAGCCCCATGGGCAGGGTGCAGTGTAAGTTTAAGGTAGGATATATACTAATGTGTTTTATATTTCCTGACAGTGAAATACTGCCATATTCGGTTTTCACTGAGCAAAGCCTATCTCTCTCATAGGTTAACATGGGGGATGCCTTTAAATATTATTAAAGTACAGATTCTCTGTGGGAGCAGATAGGAATTTGGAGTTTAGGGTCTCTGAACTCACAATTTAAAAATACATCTTTTAGTTAAGTTTGTTTTTAAATTGTGTGTTTGGAAATGCCACTTTTAGAAAGTAGTTTGGCTGTCTGCACCTCCCTCTGGACAGTGACACAAAGGGAGATGGGGTGTAGCCTGCATATCCTGATGAGCCATCTGTTCTGGGAGGGAGGGGAGAAGCAGTCACTCACACCTGAAAGGGCTGTGCCTGCCCTCACACAATGCAGTCTCCAACCCCCTGGTGTGTGTCTGTGGCCTGAGCAAGGCTGGATCTTACAAACAAGAGAGACTTTTCTTTGAAGTAGGCCTACTAAATTTGTTTCTAAATTCATAACTTGACTTGTGTATGTTGGATTTTTGTCATTTTGGTCTTGTTTTCTTTAGATAACTATTGTCTATTTTCCTAAACCTGTATTGTGTCATTTTGTAGTGTTTTCATTGAGTTACTGTGTGTGCTGGTACAAGAACTTTACACCTTGCTTGTGAAGTTTAGCCTGCCTGCTCGTGCCAAGCTACCTAGGGTGTGAGTGGAGTTAACTGAGTGTGATTCTCCTTTACCCCAACTAGAGTGAGGGCCCTTGCTTGGACAGGGGCTAACCTGACTGCCACCCAAAGACCCCATTTCTAACAATAATAATGCTTTATTTTTTAACATTTCAACTATTCCTGACTTGCCACAGCATTGCACATACACACGTCTCCAGCATTTATTTGATGCATCCATTGTTTTTAGATTATAAATATTTTTGGACTACATTATTTGTCAGCTTATGTCTAAGACATTGGAGATATTGTGATTGTGTCCTGTCACACAGTGTGACATGACAGTATTTCTCACTAGGGGCATTTTACCACTTTCACTGCGTAGTCAGTAAAGTAATCCCACAATGGTACAGCAGTATATATATATATTATATATGTATATATATATATATATATATATATATATATATATATATATATATATATGTGTGTGAAATTCTACTGCTATGTGCAGATGACAACAGATTCAAAACACAAACATAGAGTTATCTATAATGTCATACTTTTCAATTTAGTTGATATATTAAATAATCTGTTTTCCTTACCAATGAGTAGGCCATTCCAAATATGTGATTCTCCAACAGCTCATTGATGGTACTGTGCCAAAAATGTATGCATCATGGGCACTTCCCTGATATTTGGGAATAGTTCACTATGATCCACTATTGCCTGGACATTGATTGATTCATTGTGCCAAGTTCACACTACAGTGACAATATCTTAGTGTGAACAGTCCCATTCACAGTTGTGAAGAGCCCAAAACCTCAGGATTTTTCCTTCTCAAGTCACAGGAGTGACCTCTGATGCAGGCCAAGGGTCCAGGGACTGGGAAGGCACATCTTGGGGATCAGTGACTCTGGCAGAGTCCAGCAGGGCTTAGGCAGTTCCAGTTGCAGGTTCAGGCAGCAGGTCAGCTGAGCAGAACAGGGAGGACTCTGGGCATGTTATGTTCCTGTAGCTTAGAACAAAACGTCAGTCAGCTGGCCCTTGGAGTCACTCAGGTTGGGATGAAGGGAGCAAGTCCAGTCTTCCTTCTCAACAAAAATGGCCGGCCTCAAGCAGCAGGCTGCCCTTACCCTGTAATATCTACATATCCAGAACTGCACTGAAAAGTGGGTCTGAGGGTCCCTTTTTTATACCTGGTGCCCACTTTGAAGTGGTGCAAGCTTCTGCATTGTCTCCCTACAGAGGTGTCTGGACGGTTCTGCCTCCCTGCCTTGGGCCCAGTGTGTTTAGGGGCACAACAGGCTATTGTAAAATCCTTTGTGTGTGATGAGGTAGCTCCATTGAAGTGCACTTGTGGTAGCTGAGATCTCAGTCCCCTCATCAAGCCAGAGATGGTCTATCCTGCCAACACCTAGTCTTTCTATTCTGATTCTGTCTGGGAGGAATACACAAAGACCAACTGCCAACTACACCTAGTCTTGTGACCCAGGAATAGGCTGCAGTTACCAAATGGTTAGGACAAGAAAATGTCAACTTTCAAAAAGTGGCATTTCCAGAATTGTGACTTAAAATCCGGCTTTACCATAGAGGAGGATTTGAAATTGCAGTTCCTCAAAAAACAAACATGAATTTCCTACCAGCTCCCAATCAAGAGTTATCACTTAAATGGAATAGGGTAAGCCAATGTTAGCCTACAGGAGAGGTAGGCCTTGCAATAGTGAAAAACTAATTTGAGAGTTGTTTTACTATCAGGAGATGTAAAAAGTAAAAGTACATTGCAAACTTTTAATACAATGTACCCTGCCCTCTGAGCTGTTTAGGGCCTACCCTAGGTGTCACGTACGACTTAAAAAGGAAAGTTTAGGCCTGGCAAAAATAGTTCAAAAACTGTACACACATGCTGAAAAGGCAGACCTGAGACAGGTTTTAAAGGGCTACTCAAGTGGGTGACACAATAAGTGATGCAGGTACACTAGTAGGTGTTAGACATGGCATCCTCAGTGTGGTTCCCCTAACTTTTTGCCTTGAAAACTCCTGTTTTGCTGACTTCGTTTTTGCTGGTCTTAGCATTCTGTACACTTTACCACTGCTAGCCAGTGCTAAAATTCTTGTACTCTGTCCCCAAAGCATGTTATCATTGACATATACTCAATTGGCATATTTAGTTTACTTATAAATCCCTAGTAAAATGCAGTACATGTACCAAGGGCCTGTAAAATAAATGCTACTATTGGGCCCGTAGCACTGATAGTGCCACCCATTAAATAGTCCTTTAAACATGTCTCAGGCTTTCCATTGTAGAGCCTGTGTGAGGGGTGCTGAACTACCATTTCAGGCAGGCAAAATAAACATTTTGCTAGGCTCAAGAAATCACTCTTAGCTTAATTTTTCACCACTGCAAGGCATTTCTCTCCCATAGGTTAACACTGGAACTGCCTTATTCCACTTTTAAAGAGTAATTTCTAAATGGGAAGATGTATCCCCTTTTTTGGTGGCTTTGGAATCACAATTTAAAATCCTCACTTATGTTGAAGTTGGAATTCTGAAAATGCCATTTTTAGAAAATTTACATTTTCTTGCCGTAGCCATTTGGTGCATGCAGCCTTTCTCTGGTCACTTGACTGGGTGTAGCTGGCAGTTGTGCTTTGTGTACTCCTCCTAGACAACCCCACACAAGAGACACAAAGGGTGTGACTTGATGGGCCATCCTGGGCAGGATTGGAGAGTGGAGCTGGACACAGCATCACTTACACCTGAATAGGCTCCATCCAGTCACCACAAAAAGAGCTGCATACCCCCTATGGTCAGTTTAGAGGTAGGGCAGGTCATTTACATACAACAAAGGTATGTCTTTGAAGTCTCGCCCACATCAAAGGCACCACTGGGTAAAGAAAGTGGTCCTCAGACACCACCACTTCTGTATATTTCTAGACCTATGGATACTCTGCTCAGAAGAAGGACTGCTCTGCTGCTGAAGGACTGCTCCTTTGCGGACTTCAGTTTGCTGGACTCCTGCTTTGCTGTGCTGACCTGTTGCCTGCTTCCTCTTGCCTGGGAGCAAGAAGGACAAGAACTGCATTTCTCCAACTGAGAACTCAGAGTGACTGTATGGAATAGATAGTTGGCTCCCAGATCTGAAGTCTCAGGGGAATTAAAGATTTTCAACCACCCTCTTTCTGCACCTGGACTCTGCCACCTGGGAGTCTGCCCTGCCAAGTGGTCCCACCCCAGTCCTGGACCCTTGAAAGTGGTCCTAAGGTGGTTCCCAGGGGAACTGACACATCCTCTCTGATAAACAGTACTTCCCTGAGCAGAACCAATGGATCTCCTAGGCCGGGCAGAGCATTCTTGAGCAGAACTGAAGCACTGCTGCTGCTGTGTGGATTGGACCCAGTGCAGAAGACCGGCATTGCTGCTGCATCCTGCATCTGGGATTCAATGCACCACCTTTGGAACCACCACTGCATGACACTTCTCTGAAGCAGGTCCTTGTGGACACTAAAGCTCTGCATTGCAGCCTTACCGCTAATCAGAACCAGTTGGCACTTTTTGATTCTAATCACTTCTCTACAGTTTATGCTTTAAAAAATCATAACTCAAGTTCTACTGATAAGATTTCTGTTGTTTTGGTCTCTTTTATTTATTATATTTACTATTTTTCTAACCTGGTGTGGGATATTTTTTATGTGGTGATTCCACTGTTTTAATGTTTGAAGTGTTTCACAAATACTTTACATATTGCCTTCACGTTAAGTCTGACTACTCTGTGCCAGGTGCACAGGTCAATTTGGAGTTTGCTTGTGTCTTACCCTGACAAGAAGTGTGGTTGCTGCATGACCAGGGCTCACAAACCTGTCAACCAACAACCCAATTTCTCACATTTTCATTTAACTTACAGGCTCTGGGAACATGTAGTGCCACTTTACAAAGGACTTAAAAGTACATTGAGTGGCATAATTACAAGTGACTTGCGCAGCTGTTGCATCTTTTTTGTCTTACACACTGCCGATGCAGTCAGTACTCCATATTTACAAGGAGATGCATTCGGGCAAATGCATCAGTTTTTCTAGGCCTGCACCAGAAAATACCAGCAAAAGAACTGTCTGCGCCACGCAGATCTTAACATATTCAAAGTAGGTGTTCCCTCGTAAATTCTAATGTAAAACAAACACAGTGATATTGATGGTGTTTTGAAAAACTGAAGCATCATCGGCTTTGGGATATATAGATAACACCCAAAAAACAGTTGGGCTAATTCAACTATGTAATGGAGGTGTTCATTCTTCACGTGGGAGTTGCGAGGAGACCACCACCACCGTGCAGGAGGAGGAGGGGGGAGGAGCATGTTCGCTGCCAGCGGATTTCGGTCATTGACCTCAGGGAGGGTGAAGTCCTCACATATTACCGACTCATCAGGGAGTCCACCATACTCCTGCTCGACCAGATTGTGCCAAGGCTGCAGCCACCAACTGACAGACCCACCAACACCCCTCTGCAGGTCAAGCTGATGGCAGTCCTCCACATACTGGCAGCTGGTTCATTCCACAAGAGCCAGAGTGGAAGGAATATCCTAGCCAACTTTCTCTGCATTACTACCCTCTGTTGAGTATGCAATCATCTGCCTCACAGCCCAATACTTCCTTTTCACCAAGACACATCAAGAACAGCTGGACATCAAGAGAGGCTTCTATGTCACTGCTGGGTTTTCACATGTCTTGGTGGCTATGGACTGCACACGTGAAACTAGTTCCCACTAAAGCAAAATAACATCTGTACAGGAACCGGAAGCAAACATACTCTATCAATGTCCAGGACATTATGGACCACCCTGCTCTTTTTACAAATGTGCTGGCAAAATACCCAGGGAGTGCGTATGATGCCTACATCATCAGGCACTCCATCATCAATGGCAGCTTTCAGAATGGCCAATATGGGAATAGACTACTTGTTGGTATACAACATGAATAGCACTACAGACCTACTAACAGTAACAAATGTATGACATAATAGCCATGTCTGTGTCTGTTGACAAAGATAGGGCCATGTGTCTGATGGGTATGCCTCATATATGCATTGTGCATTATGGTTCACGTATAATGCAAACTCCCAAGTCACACATGGTAAGGCACGCAAAGTCAGAAATAGGACCCTTTCTGTCATCTGCACAGTGGCAACAGTGCACTGTAATGTGGAGAAAATGATATGCCACATTGACAATCACTTACTAATGTGTCACTGGCAGTAGCGACAGAACATCAGTGAGTAGAAATGTGTTATTGCACTCTGTGTAGACAGATGGTACCACATCAAATGCACAGGGTAAAGATTCCTGAATGAAATCATGTGCCATGACAGAAAAGGCAATTATGAGTACAAAGGCAACGCAAGATCAAAATCAAGGGTGAATGTTACTCAGTGGCATACAAACCCCTGCTATAAGACAAAGTTCCACAAGATCAGTGGTGTGAGAACAAGGACTGTGGAAATTAGTAAGTGTGACACATTTGGCTGAATACTTGTATTTGCCCAAAGTGTCAGGACCAACACAGGAAGTATGTGGAAAGGCCATATGCGGCATGCCATGTCAGTGTAGGCCCCAGAGATCTGTAAATGCCAATACTGGATAACACTGTGATACCGCCAGTACAAAACTCACACATGTCTCACCAATATAGACAGTCTATGTGCACACTTGTAGCTTGATGGCTGCATAGACTGTTGTAACCAATGTGATGTCTCACCTGTTCTGTGGAGTAAGTATGCCAAATGTAAAGCACATACATCCAGCAATGTGAAACTCACTAAGTCAAACACAATGCTACCAACCATGTCATACAGCAGTCATTGCCTTAAATTAAATTTCACCCTGGACAAGGTACTACAGTGCACTCATTATATCAATCTCAACATACATTCACCATATTACACAATCCTCTACAAGTCAGAACCATACACATACATGTGAAAGAACAATTTAAAGTGTCTAAATGTGTAGTACACATCTCCTTGTAATAACAGCAGTGTGCCATTACATGTGTGTTGGACTTTTGCTTATGCAGGGTCATCCTGAATCTTTTTGCCTCCTGCCTCCTATTTTATTCTGACCTGTCGCTGTTGGCTTTTGAACTCTGAGCACTTTCCCACTGCTAACCGGTGCTAAAGTGCATGTGCTCTCCATGTAAATTGTATGTAATTGGTTTATCCATGATTGGCCTATTTGATTTACTAGTAAGTCCCTAGTAAGGTGCACTAGAGGTGCCAGGGTCTGTAAATCAAATGCTACTAGTGGGCCTGCAGCACTGGTTGTGCCACCCACAAAAGTAGCTCTGTAATCATGTCTCAGACCTGCCACTGCGGTGTCTGTGTGTGTATTTTTACACTGTAAATTCGACTTGGCAAGTGCACCCACTTGCCAGGCCTAAACCTTCCCTTTTCTTACATGTAAGGCACCCCTAAGGTAGGCCCTAGGTAGCCCCAAGGGCAGGGTGCAGTGTATGGATAAGGTAGGACATATAGTAATGTGGTTTATATGTCCTGACAGTGAAATACTGCCAGTTTAGTTTTTCACTGTTGCAAGGCCTGCCTCTCTCATAGGATAATATGGGGGCTACCTTTAAATATGATTAAAGTGTAGATTCCCCTAGAGAGTAGATGGACATGTGGAGTTTGGGGTCCCTGAACTCACAATTTAAAAATGCATCTTTTAGTAAAGTTGATTTTGAGATTGTGCGTTTGAAAATGCCACTTTTAGAAAGTGGGCATTTTCTTGCTTAAACCATTCTGTGACTGTCGTGTTTGTGGATTCCCTGTCTGGGTCAGTTTGACAGTTGGGTTGTTTTTCACCTCACACCAGACAGTGACACAAAGGGAGCTGGGGTGTAACCTGCATTTCCTGATTAGCCATCTCTGCTAGGAGGGAGGGGTGGAGTGGTCACTCTCATCTGAAAGGACTGTGCCTGCCTCTGACAATGCCGGCTCCAACCCCCTGCTGTGTGTCTGATGCCTTGCCTGGGCAAGGCAGGATTTCACTAGTAGGTGTGAGTCCCCTTTGAAGAAAGGTGACTTCAAAGACTAAAATGGGTATAAGAAGGGCACCCAAATCTACAGACTTTAGAAACACTTCTGGAACCAAGAGGAACCTCTGCCTGGAGAAGAGCTGATAGCTGAGGAAGAAGTGCTGCCCTGCCTGTGACTGTGCTTTGTGGAGCTTTCCTGCAGTGCTGCTTCTGCCAGAGTAAGAGGGCAAAGACTGGACTTTGTGTGCCTTCCATCTTGTGAAGAAATCTCCAAGGGCTTGAGTTAGAGCTTGCCTCCTGTTGTTTGAAGTCTCAGGGACAGCAAAGACTTCTCTCTGCCAGCACCTGGAGTCTCTGGAGAGACTCCTGCCCCGACAAGTGGTGCTCTATCCAGTCCTTGGGCCCTTGAAAGGAAAGCTGGTGGAATCCAAGAAAATCGACTTCGGTCGACTCCGGACCGACGCCGCTGCTGAATCCGGTAACGCCGCCTGCACCTGACGCCGTGACCTTCGCTGGAACGCGACGCGCTTCGCAGGCCCGACGCCGCAGCAGCCCTGCTGAAGTCCGCGACTCCGTGGAAGTCGCCGCACCACGTCGTGACCGACGCCGCTCGAAGTGCACAGATTCAACATTTGGCACAGACGCCGCGATCCCCGACTTCGCGCAACGGCTTGTTTTCACTCTTTACCAAAGGTACTGTACTTGGGGGTCTTCACGACTCCGTGTCCGGCACCACTGGTGTCGGCTTGTTGGGAACGACTCCGTCACGACGCCGTGTTAACATCTCATCGAAGCATTTTTGTTTCTAAGCACTATTTTTTAGTTTAATCTTTAAAAATTCATAACTTGACTTGTGTATGTTGGATTTTTGTCGTTTTGGTCTTGTTTTGTTTAGATAAATATTCCCTATTGTTCTAAACCGGTGTTGTGTCATTTTGTAGTGTTTTCATTGAGTTACTGTGTGTGTTGGTACAAATACTTTACACCTAGCGCTCTGAAGTTAAGCCTACTGCTCTGCCAAGCTACCAAGGGGGTAAGCAGGGGCTAGCTGAGGGTGATTCTCTTTTACCCTGACTAGAGTGAGGGTCCTTGCTTGAACAGGGGGTAACCTGACTGTCAACCAAAGACCGCATTTCTAACAATGTGCCTGTGCCTTCTTGTACCACGAGGCACAGACAAAGGTCTGCACTCAGAGTCTAGGTAGCGTTACTAACAGTGACAGTAGTGAGACACACATCATGTGTGAATGGCAGCAACTTGATAATTGAATATCACAGGTACTATGGACTATTTAATGATGTTTCAATTCAGTGGTGACTGATGGCTCATTCACCTATTCAAAAGGTCTGTTACTGTGTGACACACTCACCCCAGATCTACATTTTATTTTCTGATATATGTGTGCATGATAACACCATGTACTCTACATGTGTTCCTTTGCAAGACACACACAACTGAAAGTGTGCAATGTGTAACAGTCTGAACATGCAGAGATTGCATGTACAGCTACTGTGTGTTCAGCTACAGACCCTTTGCCACGGTCCAAAGTGAGTGAAGTACCAAACAGTGTGCAATGACTGTGTGTCATGCACTTCATGATGTATGTTGTCATCTTACATATGTCGATCACAGTACAGTTTACATGATGTCCTGTGAGTTTAAAGAGAGGGGCATATACTGGGCATGGACACACAGTACAGCACAGATAGTCTCCCTATGCTACAGCAATGTTTGCAAGCACACAGCAAGATTACTACAGTATCTAATATAATACTTAACAATGTTGACTCTTGACCTGCTGGATTAGCTACCTAGGCCCAATTCAGGAACACTTACCCCTTGAGGCAAGGATGCAATGGTTACATGCAGCAATTGATGTGATATTGATGAATGCGATACTGCTAACCAAATAATGCTGTGTGTCCTCGTACTCCATCTATGTGTGCTGCTGTACAAAGGACACAAGGAAAATCAAAGTAAAGATAAGATGTCAAGGTCTAACGACATGTAATATCACTCCTGTCAAGATAGTACTCACTGATGCACTGCAGGTTTGTCTAGTGGCATCTGTCAGTAAATACACACATCTTTTGTGAATGACTACCGAAATTCAAAGCTCATGGAACCCCTCTCTGGTGTAGAATAATGTGATGCAGTGAATTGCTATACACAGTGGCATTTTGGATTCATCACACTTGGCTGGCCTACTCAAACTGGACCTGTGATGATTAAACTGTAGCCAAACTGATTTTGCTAACCTTTTACCCTGGTCCATTGTGCATGTGCCACACATATTGTTCCATCCACAAAGCAGACTATAAGTGTGTCTGTACCACAATAATCCATGGTGGTTGTTGGCTATTTTAGTCTGCTAAATGATGTCTGCCTGTCAATCACAGGTGTTACATTGGCCTATCACCATACCTTTCATATCTAACCTGACAATTGGTGATCCGTATGCCACATACACTGTAGACTGGCTGAAGCACCCGATGTCTGTTCTTCCCCGAGTGTGTATTGCATCAGTAACACATTCTATGGCAGGAATGCGGATAGTAAGAATTTAGATTTTGTGCATATTTGTGAATAAAATAGCACTGCAACATATTTGAACAAAAAGATACCTACTCCACAACTACCTATGTTCACATAAGCATACTGCAAACTGTGAGAGCAACAAAAGATTTAGAATGTCTCTACACATCACAATAGTTAGGCATTTTTCACATTAATATATTGTCATTTATATTGTCACCTCGATGAATGCAATGACTCACACGTAGGCACACTTTTACCAATGACATTCAACACATCCCAAGGTATCAAGCCTTTCAGGTAAGAAAAGAAGAGCAAGTAAAGTGAGTCCAAGGTGTGTTTACCTGCATTGCACAATTCACTACACTGTATGACACACAATGGGCCAGTTGCGTGGGTCAGAACCCTCGCATTAACCCATTTGCATGATGCATTGCACCTGGAGTGTCAGTCGGAAGCCAGGCTAATATGTCAAAGTCAGTGAACTAAGCATGTTTTGTGGGTTATTCATGCACTGGCTATATCTGTACCAATGTGTAAAAAAAAAAAAAAATGTCAAAAATAGGTCGGATGCACCCAGAAAATAACACAATGGGTCTGGCAGACTGAAAACTAGGAAGTGTGAAGTTATTTTCACTTTCACTCACGTCTGTTTGTCTTTGCTGGCTGTATGAGGTGTGCTTTGTCTCAGTGATTTTGGAGTATTTTGATCTTGTCAGTGAATGTGCTGTCCCAGTCATGTGCCAGTTGGGTTATTTGTGTATTGTATTTGTTATTTGTATTGTTATTGTCACTGTATTTTTGGGTACTAGTCTATTTAGAGGTTTTGTAGTTTTTGGGGTAGTGATAAGATTAATGGGTATTTTACATTGTGTTAAGCGGATATAGTTTGGGAGGGTCATGTCAGGAAAGTAAAGAGCAAATAATATGTTGGAGGGAGTGTTTGGAGTCTGCTTTGGCTGCTGGCACATTATGTGCCCAGCATGATATCTTTGGGGGGTAGGGTCAGCCAAGGCTACCCCACCAAGGAGCACAAGTAGCAGTGGGATAAAGTGCGGTGACACATGGCCAGGAGACCGCACTGTACACCATCTGAAACACCAATGGACGGATGTGGTGAGCTGTAAGGCTGATTTAGTAGATCACCTGGGCATGGAACTTGGTGACCCCATTGGTAGGTACATATTTACCATTTGCTTGTAGTTGTGTGTGTATCTAGAAATTATGTAATCTGTTTCTCTACAGCAAATGGCAGATACTTTGAAGTGTAGTATGCGATAATACAGGCTAAATCTGTTGAATGAGTCCAAATCTAAATCCCATTGTCAACAATGGGATTTAGATTTTGGCAGACAGGATATTCTTCACCATTTTGACGGAGTAACCCCTTCGCCTAAATCTAAATCAGGCCCAGAGACTATGGGGGATACATGATATGTGACATGTGGAGGAGAGGAGTATTCCAGTGAGGAGGAGGTCCAAGTTGCCATTAGGAAAGGTAGGCCTCATTGACAGTCCACAAATGAATCTAATTAACATGTGAGCATACAAAACGGAGACAGTACCAAGTGACAAGGGTGATGGCACCATAAGTAACACAGGGCCAATGGGAAACAGGCCAAAAGCCACAGACAAATGCTACTGGCTAGATGTCGACCAGAAATTAGTACAGTCCACACATGTCCTCTGATGTCTGTTGTGCCTCCCCTGAGGGTGGTAATGTTTATACAGGAGATATCTGAGACACACACACACATCAGGGGTAAAGATGTGGCTCCCCTGTCCCCAGCAATATTTGCCTGTGCCAACAAGTAAGACAGCACAGCACTGAGAAGGGCCTGCTGGCTTGTCAGCATAGCAACCATGTTGCAGTGGAATTCACCCATTGCTGTAACATGGGAGTCCTGCTTCCACTCCACAGATTCAAGGATGGTGTGTATAGCCCCCAGCTAGGTGGCAACCTCACTGGTGTGACATTGGTAGGCCTGTTGTTCTTGTCTCAAGCTCATGGCACCAGCGGTCTCGGCCAGGGACTGCTCCATTCTATGAAGCAGAGTGTAGCTGTCTCTTATTGCCTCTGAGGTGTCCTTATTGGAACTGAGGCACCTATGGACTTCCTCTAGGGTTCCCGTAATGGTCTCCATCCCCACACACACCTCATCAACCAGCTGATGCTGGACTCCTACCACCTGCTGTTGGAAGACAACTCGGGGTCCTCGGAGCCTAGAGTGGGGCTTAGGCTGGCAGATGGGGTATGTCCATGGTACATGGTTCCTCTGGAGAACCAGCAATGTTGTCAACCCCTCCCGCAACCACAGAAGGTTTTCCAATGGAGTCCAGGAGTTGCTGAAAGGTTTCATCATCCATGGGGGCAAAATGTAATTGCCAGCAGGTTGGACATCCAGGACAAGCAGCTGGTCAGGAGGTATTGTTTCTCCCTCTGCAATGAAATAGGGATATGTCAATGGTGAGCTATGCTAGATGTTGATGTGAGTAATTTGGCTGACATAAAGTTTACATTCGCATTCACTTTAAGTTCAAAAATGATGTGTAGGACATATGTGAGTTGTGGGAATTGAGGCCACATTGCACTGCTGTTGCTGTTTAGATGGCAGTATCTCTACATTGTTCCCACAACCACTGTGTAACATGGGTGATTTATTTGGGTCATACTACACATTGCAACACAGTTACACAGCTTGCTAGCCTGCCCAGCTTGTAAGGGTAAGTTGAGGTAAGGTCCACATATGCCTTGGTGATTAGCTTTCTTTTTCATGGTGGTTATACTGAATTTGTTTTCATGTACTGACAGCACTACTGTGCACATTGCACCAAGTCACAAGGTTGCCTCCATTACCTCTGGCCACTTCTCAGCCCACAGCTCATGGGGAAGTGATGTGGGTTTGGCATGTGTTTGATTAGATCCTGCAATCTGCCTTTCACGCAGTACACCACATCAGTTTGCTTTATTGTGCTGTCTCGCATGCACATTGTGCAGTCATGTGGCCAAGGGCTCACATTTGACATGCATTCAAATAACTCTACATAGCTAGCTAACCTGCTACACTGCAGGAATGTGTAAGGGCATGTACTTACCATGGTTGTGCTAATTGTGTTTACTCCTGGGATTTCATTACACACACAGTTTTTTTCATAGTTCCAAACAGCGGGAATTCTGTACCAACTCCAAGGGGATACGCCCAGTCAAACTAGACAGATTGCTAGCACTGATGCTCACCCTATTTCATCATTGCCAGAGTTGGTTATCTGAGTCATTGTTTGACTCAGCCCCACTCATTTGTACATGTCCATGACTCCCCTGGCAATCCTCATTTAGGAAAAGGGACTCCACTTATTGTCAAACACTGATGGAACCAGATCTTACATAGACTGTCATGTGATGATAACACAATCAATATGAGTCACCACATCTAATTGACCAACATGGCTGCCTGTATTTGAGGGCTATAGGTCAAGCTGTACCCCACATGCTAGTAGTGCTGAGAATCAGTGACATGCACCTACCCTGGTTTGCCACACAACTAGACCCATACACCTCACCCCCCAACCGTCCCTGAACCTTGCTCATAGTCGTGGCAGCCTAGCTCATCCTGTCACTTCACAGTTCCTTGTTTGACATCTTCCTACTTTGACACATGTGGCATGATAAGACATTTCTTCTTCAGACTCCCTCCTGACACTTGCTATATCTTCGCCCAGGTCCACATCACATGTAAGATGTAGTACACCTATGCCCTCTTCTATGTCAGTCCTTCCCAGCTGCAACACAAGTGTGACACTATCAGACACAGCAATGCATGTGTATTGCTCGGGCTACCTTACCGTACACACGTTACTTCTCACCTCCTTGCTATGCAATGTGTCCCCATTCAGACACAGTGCCAGTTCATTGTACTCAGCCACACCTACATTGCACTGCACTTCCCTTAGTGTGGGTGGGGCATTCACAGATGGGTAGATTAAACAGACATAACTTTGGCTTCCCTTTCAACTGTTAGTTCCAGCAGTACTAAATGGTTCCACAATCTTTGTGACAGGAGAGCCTTATCAAATTTGCTGTTACTTCAAACACCGTTGCTGTTCTTATTTACTCTTTATAAATTACTATGAAGGTGCTGTAGCACAGAAGTGATTGCCCGTTGAACATAATATTAAGAAACAACTGATCTTTCTTCATCTTACATAACCTATCAATTGTAAGATTTCATTGGCACTGACATGAATTAAAACTGTTGTATTCTTAGCAGAAAAAGACATATATTATTACACAGATACTGAGGTTAAACCATCATTACAAAGTAAAGAAATGTGTTAAGAACTCCTATTTCACAGCACAGAATACCCCTTAGCATGTAGTTGATATGTTATGCAACAATACCATAAACAGCAATTTTTTCAAGTGAAAGGAAAGTTGATGTAAGGTGAGTAATTGTGCCCAATCAGAAAAATAATCATCACTGAAACTCTTAAAGAGTAAAAAAATTCCAAATACAGCAAAGGAGCAATTGAAAATCGGGATAGTGCTCCACAAAGCAGTAGCAACACTAGCACTTGCGATTCATAGCATGGGAACATGATCCATTATATAATCTGCATGACAGTGGTACTCATTTCTTGGTTCAGGGGTGGTGTTGACCTCATTGACTATGACAAAATATGACCCTATAGACAATATTCAAAACAGCATTTCAAAATACAATCAATAAGAAAAGATTGCCTCAAAAAGAGAGTTAGAAAAACATAAAAATGTAAGCGCAACACAGATAACAGAAAAATGCAAATGCAGGAGCAATCGCATCAGCCAAAGGACATGGTAATCAATTTCTATGAAGGCTATGAACTGCAGGGATGAAGCAATAATAAGCTAAATCAGGACAAATAGATTGTGTAAAATGTGCAACAAGTAAAAAATCAGACAGCATCTGCATGAGAGTCTCTCCGTGGCCCTTCCCCAAATTCAATGGTTTACATAGCCAATTTCACCATAGAAAATGGAAACTGTAAAGTCAGCGTGGTGTGAGACAAGGTATCATCATCACAACAAGTCATAATACATTATTGAAACATTACATAAACCGACCATCTTAACACTAGCCCACTACATGAATATTGATTTGCTTTTTTTAACCCATGTCATCGGAAGTGGCAGAACAAGAGATGTTACAATAAACAATAGTAATGAATGAAATCTGAGATAGCAAGAACAGTCGTGCAATGCAGCAAAAAGGCTTCCTCAATGGCTTTAAGAACAGCATGCCATACAAAATAAACAGTGTGTGGTATCAAGTGAGAAATATAAACACACATTGAACAATATGAAACTTCACCCATATTTACAAAGATGGAGTTGAGTCTCAACTGAGGCCTGGTTTCGTTTGAGGCAGAAAATACATTAAAACACATCTTAATGACTTTGCTTCAATTGCAAGAGTTTTATGTTATTGCAGATCCATCGGTCAAATGTTGAACAATTTCCGCAATAGCACAGGATTATGATAGACAAAAAATGTAAAAACATAGAGCCTACTCAATATTAAGCCATCTACAGTTTTCCCTACGGCACCATAGCGATTTCTGGCTTTCTGACATGCTCCCACAACTAAACACCTATATATTTATTTTTATTTTTGAAGTTTTTCACAGTAAGATCTTGGCCTGAGGCATTAAAGCATTTTACAAGAGAATGGGAGTTTAAGCCACACATAATCAAGTGTCAAACAAGAGACAACAATATCCACCAGAGCTTCACAAACTTTCAGAAGCACTGAAAATTAGAGGATGGAATTTGGACCTCTCATTAGTCAAGGTGTCATAGGAAAAGTATGGTTTTGAGTTCCTTTTAAAATGTAGCCAGACAAGGGGTTGCACAGAGGGCAGAGGAAAGAGAGTTCAAGTTCTTGTTTCACTGCCAGGAATGGATTGCTTTATATGCCTCTTTTTCTTCAAAGTGGGAAGTTCACAGAGGAGGCATTCTATATTTCTCGATAAACATTGGGAAGCTCAAGTTTTCAATTTCATAGCCTTCTAGGCCAGTTGTGGAGTTGTGTAGGATTGTGTGAGTGAAGCCAGCAGTCTTAAATCGTGATAATACTTTAATAGACAGCCACAGAAAAGCAAGAAGTTAGGAGAGAATTGGTGAGCCTTTTTGTCACCTAAAATAAAGGGTCTGCCACTTGGAGTGCAGCTCTGAACGGGGCCAGGTAGACTGTTGTAAACCAGGATTGGCATGAGTTCCTGTGGTCTAATCTGGAAAGTACTAGTGACAACAAGACTACAAACTTTAAATCCTGGTCAGGCATAAACTACAGTAGCCCAAGTTTGTTTCAGGTGTTCCTGGCCATAGGGGAGATATGGCTACTTAGGTTTGGCCCATTGTCGAGGGGCAATTCAAATAATTGGAATTGTCCACAAAGCCAATTTGCAACTGATTGCAGAACAAGAATCAATTCACACTTGAACTATTAGGTTAGATTGTCTGGTGGGTTTAGTTTTAGGTGGTGGTTAGACATACTATTTTGAATTCTGATCAGGATACACAATAGCAGGTAAATGCTGTATGGGGAGTAGATATAAAAAAAAATGTTAAACTAATGGAAAGTGATGCAATCTAATTCAATAATGAAGTGAGTTCACTGTATTGTTAGGAAAATTGTATTCAGTGTGCCTTAACCTTATTAAATGAAAAAAAAATATTGACTGTACTTTCATGACCACCCTCTTGTTAATTGAAATGTATTTGCATTAGACACAATAACAATTTATGTGATGTGTGCACTAATGTTTTATAGTGAATTTTGAACAGCATTTCCCAACCATATTTAAGCTCAAGTATTAGCAAAGTCTGCATTTATTTTATTTCCAAAATTAAATTTTATTTGAATTGATGTAATTGTCATTTATAAATGTAGACATTACTATGTGCACACTATACAGTGAAATTAAATGTGCATTAGTGAATATATTTTAACATTGACATGACTAGGTCAGAATTTCTTTAATGTGAGAAACTATTTTCCTTTTCTGCTAATGTGTCATTTCATTGTAGGTGCATTGACACAAAATGTTAGTTTGGAAATAGATGTGCTATTGTTTTACTAATAGTGAGTCTGAAAAAAAAGCCCTTGATAAAAGGAACTTGAAGAAACCAGGAGTGATATAATTGGCCCTTATTCATACATGTTGCAAACGATGTCTAGAGGACCATGGTTAGCAACATTCTCAGGACTGCTCTGGGAGAGGAAGACGATATAACAAGTTACACCATGGAGCAGAAGAATACAATGGGGCTTGTGATAGTGTGATTGGAGGTATTACCTAATTGAGTTGTGTGGTATTATCTTGGGCTGTCATTGATTAATTTTAGGCAGACTTTCCCTGAACTTTGAGCAGTACAGACGTCTGACTTCCACTTTATCCCCAAGCTTCGCTGAGTGTGGCTTAGGCTTACACTTAAGTCTCTCAGAAGACTCTTGACCAAGCTTCTGAAATGCTGACTCCTTTCTTTTCACCTTCCCATTCATTTTGCATTATTTCTGCTCCTCACCTTTTTCATTCCTATGCATTTTTCCAGATAGATGTTTCCTTTTTCAATAGCTTAGACTCTTACAGAATTCCCCAATTGGCCACAGATTAATTAGCTAGATGCTTTTAACTTGCACTCCTGTTAGAGAAATGATCAGAGATTATGGTCTGAGCATCAGATTCTATAATTGTCATTCTGTATTGCTGTCACTGAATTTTTGGTTTGTGTTTTGTTAATTCATCTAAACGTCCTCAAATGATTTGGCTTCCCCATTTCTATCCTGTATCTTTATAGTACGTTTTTGAGATTTATTTATATTAACCTGAGTGTTAATTTGTAATAAACCCCTTTAACTTTATTTCCGATTTGGGTCTTCATTGTGTGGCCAAATTGGTTACATCCTCTCAAGGGAACTAAACGGACCATCGCCTCAAGATTAAAGCACAGAAATGCTGCATCACTTTACAGGAAAAATGTTTTCCTAAAAGTGAAAAAAAGGAAAAATAATGCAGATAGGCTTTGGCTTTTCCAACTGCAGATTTGTACTGTGTGCATGTTAAAAATGGGGTCTTTGGTTGGCAATCAGGTTACCCCCTATCCAAGCAAGGACCCTCACTCTAGTCAGGGTAAGTCACACACAATCCAAATTATCCTGTGCCCACCCTCTGGTAGCTTGGCACTCAGGCTTCACTTAGAAGGCAATGTGTAAAGTATTTGTGCAATGAATCATACAACAACACCATATAGCACCACAAAAATACACCACACAGTGTTTAAAAAAATATATAATATTTATCTGATAAGATGCAGGTCAAAATGATAAAAATGCAATAAGGAGATGTTGAGTTATCACTGTAAAAGTGATATAAAGTGTCTTAAGTCTTTGGAAAACAAGTAAATGTCTCTTAAAAACAGTAAAGGTCTCTTGCAAGCACAAAGTACCTGGTTCGCGTTCAAATTCTCTGCAAGGGAACGCAGAGGAGGTGATGTGTTGAAAATGGTGAGGTGTGAGTCGGTTTCTGTCGCTTGGTCATGGATCCACTTCAGGTTGCGGGCTTTTCTTGCGTCCCGGGGTCTGTGCGTGGAATCCTGGGCTTGCGGAGCAAAGTCACAAGCGTTGTGTCGATCCAGTGGGCGTTGGGTGGAAATTTCTCCTGCACGGCAGGCAGTGCGTCGATTCCTCTCTGGAAGTCAGGCTGCGTCATCCCGGGTCGGCTGTGTGTCAATCCAGTGGGCCGTGCAACGAAGTTCCGGTGCCAACGCAGGTGCCACATCGATCTTCTTCTTGCAAAGTCGCGCTGCGTCATTATGGTTTGGCGCGTGGTGAAATTTTCAGCGCGGTGCAGGCTGTGCGTCGTATTTCGCCGCACAAGGAGTCCTTCTTGAAGAGATGAAGTCTTTCTGGTCCTGAGACTTCAGGGAACAGGAGGCAAGCTCTATCCAAGCCCTTGGAGAGCACATCTTCACCATAGCCAGAGAGCAGCAAGGCAGCAGGGCAAAAGCAAGGCAGCAGTCCTTCACAGAAAGCAGACAGGTGAGTCCTTTGGGCAGCTAGGTAGTTCCTCTTGGCAGGATGCAGGTTCTGGTTTCAAGCTTCTTCTCCAGGAAGTGTCTGTGAGGTAGAGTATCTACCCCAATAAGTGCATAACATCTGTGGGTTTGGGTGCTCTTCTTATACCCATTTTGGCCTTTGAAGTAGGCTTACTTCAAAAGAAAGTCTCGCTTGATTGTAAAATCCTGCATTGCCCAGGCAAGGCCTCAGACATTCACCACGGGGTTGGAGTCTGCATTGTGTGAGGGCAGGCACAGACCTTTCAGGTGTGAGTGACCATTCCTCCCCTCCCTCCTAGCACAGATGGCTCATTGGAACATGCAGGCTACACCCCAGCCCCCTTTGTGTCACTGTCTGGAGAGAGGTGCAAACAGCCCAAATGTCAAACTAACCCAGACAGGGAATCCACAAACAGGAAGAGTCACAAAAATGGTTCAAGCAAGAAAATGCCCACTTCCTAAAAGTGGCATTTTCAAACACACAATCTTAAAACCAACTTTACTAAAATATGTATTTTTAATTTTTGAGTTCAGTGGTCCGAAACGCCATATGTCTATCATCTCCCAAAGGGAAGCTATGCTTTAATCATGTTTAAAGGCAGCCCCCAGGTTAACCTATGAGAGAGATAGGCCTTGCAACAGTGAAAACTGAATTTGGCAGTATTTCACTGTCAGGACATATAAAACACAATAGTATATGTCCTACCTTAACAATACACTGCACCCTGCCCATGGGGCTAGCTAGGGCCTACCTTAGGGGTGTCTCATACGTAGGAAAAGGGAAGGGTTAGGCCTGGCAAGTGGGGACACTTGCCCAGTCGAATTTACAGTTTAAAACTGCTCACACAGACACTGCAGTGGCAGGTCTGAGACATGATTACAGTGCTACTTATGTGGGCGGTACAGTCAGTTCTGCAGGCCCACTAGTATCATTTGATTTACAGGCCCTGGACACCTCCAGTGCACTTTACTAGGACTTGCTAGTAAATTAAATATGCCAATTATGGATAAACCAATTAACAGTACAATTTACACAGAGAGCATATGGACTTTAGCACTGGTTAGCAGTGGTAAAGTGCTCAGAGTTCGAAAGCCAACAAAAACAGGTCAGGAAAAATAGGAGGAAGGAGGCAAAAAGTTCGGGTATGACCCTGCAAAAGGGCCAAGTCCAACAGTGCACAATTTTGCATTGTGGGAATAGCAAAGTGTACAAGTACCACATGACATCCCTTAGACACTGGTGACGGACACAGTTTTCTATGCACACTACTGGGAATGTTTGTGAAGTGCAGAAAACGTAATAAAAGTGAATTCACTGTAGCAGTACTTCTAAAAGGGCAATTTTACCACGTTTTTGCTCATTCCTCCTGTTTAATTATAAAGTGATTTGTGCCCACCTAGGAAAGCCACTTCCTGGTTTGAAAGAGTATTTACCTTTTTTTTACCTTGCTCAATATAAGCCCAAGCCTGTCTTTTCTGGTATGAGACAACCTTTCCTTGCTTTACAGTCTTAAGCAATAAGGAAACATCCTTAGTTATTCAGGCTATAATTCTTTTAACAGAATAGTTGAGATGGCTGGTATCTTAATAAGGATATTAATAAGGATTATATGGATGAACATTGTAGTGAATATCATAGAATTATCAAGCACAGTTAAAACTGCTACATAAATGAATAACCAACCTCTAGGTTTTCTCTGTGTTGCCTTTCAAAACTTTGATAAGAGGCTGATTCATTGTGATAGATGGCAGCAGAAAGCCCTCTGATAGTCGGAGGGAGTGTTTTATCCGAATGGTAGTCACTGAAAGTGTACCACGCCCCTTCTAATCCAGACATTAATTCGCACAATCTGGTCCTATATAAATTGATGTGTGATGGCTTAAGGGTTAAACGGACTTTGATATACTTATGAATCGTATTACTTAATGGGGAACACTTCATATTTGAAAGGAACACCTTTAGTTTATTTTAACCTACTCTTCGGGAACTCGGCATCTCTAGGCAGAACGCTATGGTGATAGCCAATAGCAAGAAAAGGTCAAAGTTCAAACTACAACAATAGCAACAATCGTTGAAGGAGGACAATTGAAGTTATCAGGGCCTGACTTATAGTTGAGTGACGATGGAAAATGTAAGTGTTAGGGTAGAGGTAGTGGGTTTTGTAGCACTCCTCTTGTGCATATTTACGTGTATATTTGTGAGCCTCCGATAGGTGCAGTGAGAGCAGTGTGCCATTAACTGAAGCCCCGTGGACAAGATAAGCCATACCCGATCGAATAGACGCCCTGATGAAGCAATTAAAAATATGGATGTTTTTCCCTTTTGAGTTAATGGTGCCAGGTGTATTTGCATTTGGGTCTAACGGTGTTGCCCTTGAGAGGTGGCCCTGTTCCCGAAGGTGAAAAGAAAGGGTGTGTTTGTGTCTGATGATGCTTCCCTTGAGAGGTGGCCCTCTCCCCGAAGGTGGGAAGGGTATTAAACCTACTCCGCAGTGGTGTGAGGAGGGCAGGTAAGCGCTGCATGGCGTCGGTCTCCTCACCTAGGATATCTTTGCAGACCTTGATATAAGATGCTGTTCCACTGGCACACAACTGCCAGGTTTCCATACGTGAGTAGTTAGTACATCCTCAGTTTTCTTATTTATCCCAGTATAACACCAAGCATACAAGTCCCATAATTCTAAGAGAAAAACGGAACTGGAAGAACTAACCACACATGGGCCCGGGAAGCTTGGCCGCTGGGTACCACTGGAAGTGTCAGGTGTTTGACAGGTGTATATTGGGTAATTTTTTAAGAATTAATTTCATTAGCAATTTATTAATAGCAGAAAGATAATAACGAAATATTTTTTTTAAACAAAAGACAAAGCTGAAAGTAGTATTCCGCTGACATACATAACAGCTGCTGACAACCTTGTAACTCACCGTATGGCTTCAGGAGGGAGCTGGAAACTCACCTCTTCTCCATATTTCCCAGCTTCCTCACACCAGCTGCCCCTCTACCCCTGACCCTCACTCCACAGAGGGACCTAGCTCCCACCCCCCATGCAATCATGGCTTGATTGTTGGGTGGGTTTGGGGTCTCTGTGCTGGTTTATTACGCCTGGAGCCCATACTGAAAGACAAAACTGTGACTGTTGTTATAAACAGGAGAGAGAAACATTTGTCATAGACAGGATAGAGAGAGGTAGAGAGACAGAGATCAATAGAGAATAACTAGAATCCACCAGCTTCCCTGCTTGTTAAGATTGTATGAGCCTAGATAAATATCACAGAGCATTCTATTTTCTCTATTATCACCAGTGCACTTTTAAATACTTGAGCTCAGGATATGCACCGTACAACCACCTCTTACTTTCGATTTAGTCGGCTTTAGAGGTACTCCTTGAAAAAACTATCACTTTAAATGAATGTCCTATGCCTTGATATGATTTGATGCACTAACGTGAAAAGCTCATGCATGGTAAAGAAATAATGTTTTTGCTTTTTGAAGACATTTTATCATATTCTTACAATATGTTTGCTGGGTTGTATGATGGAACCACGCATGCGGCAACAATGCATGCATGACCAACGCAGTCGGAACAACGACCGCGTTGTTTCCACGCATGCCTTTACCATGCATGCCTTTACAATGATTTTTTGTTGTAAAGGCATGCCTAGTAAAGGAATGTGTGAAAAAAGCATGCATGGTTGTCTCCTGCCACCCCCACCTTAAAAACAGAAGTACCCTGACCCCCCACCCTTAAAAACTACCCTGATACCCCCACCCACCCTGAGTCTTAAAACCGACCCCCACCCCAAATATAAAACAACCCCACCCCTAAAAACACAATTACCCTGACCCCCTTCACCACGCCCCTAAAAACAGAAGCACCCGACCCCCACCTTTAAAAACTACCCTGATACCCACACCCACCCTGAGCAGTAAAACTGCCCCAACCCTCAAAAATAAAACAACCCAACTCCTAAAAACAAAATGACCGCGACCCCACCCACCCTGCCCCTAAAAACAGAAGTACCCCAACCCCCACCTTTAAGGTGAACCTAATATCCCCTACCCACCCTGAGCCCTAAAATCGACCCCAACCTACAAAACAAAATTATCCTGACTCCCCTAAAAACCCGCCCCCGCCTGCCCTGAATACAACAGTATCCCAACGGGCCTGCCCCTAAAAACCCGAACCCCCCACCCGCCCTAAATACAAAATTACCCCAACCCCACCCCTAAAAACCCACCCCTGCCCTAAATACAAAATTACCCTAAACTCCCCACCCCCACCCCTAATAACCTGCCCCTACCCACCCTAAATACAAAATTACCTCAACCCCTCACCCCTGCCCCCAAAAACCCAAACCCCCCACCCACCCTAAATACAGAATTACTCCAACCCCTAAAAAGCCACCCCCACATGCCCTAAAAACATAATTAACCCAACTCCCCAAATATAAAATTACCCTGATCCCCCACCATTCCCTAAACCCCCACCCGGCCTAAATACAAAATCACCCCGATCCCCTGCCCCTAAAAACCCAACCTCCCCAAATGCAAAACTACTGTGACCCCCCCAGTCCTTTTTCTCTGCCTTAACGTTGTTCAGCACATGTGCGGTTAAGGCAGAGAAAAAGTCCTGCGTTGTTCAGGCAAGCGTTGTTCCGCTTGCGTGTTGTTCCGCTTGCATGTACAACGCAGGTGTGATTCCGGACGCGTTGTTCCGGATCTTTCCCTGTTTGCTGCACTATATACATGCCAAACATTTCAATAGCTCTGCTCTTGCCCTAACAATTTGCCTGTGCAACCTCCTCTTTTTGTGACTTGAGCTTAGTACATGGGGAATTCAGTGACTTGATAGAATGATTTGTAAAAGGTGAGGACTAGAAACATAGCACTCTGCCCACATGCACTTATTTGACAAATCTACCATGAAGGCTTCTTTGAGCGGATTGGAAGAAGAGTGCATGCGGTGAACATTTTAGTGATTCCAGTGCAGGGGGTCCGGGTCATTGTCCTGGATTTGACTGCAATCATGAATTCTTAGGTAGAACTGGGATGTTTGGTGTGCCGTACCCCTCCTATTCATTCTTTGTTTAGTAGATGGGTCTTCAAGCTCTGAGTCAGGTCTGCTATGTCTGTGTTGGTTTTTCTCATTGTTCCTATTTCACTAAGATGTCTTAGAATGTTCATTTTCTGTATCAGGATCTCAAATAGTGACCGGCTTACCAAAAAAGTAGTAAATCTGCACCCGCTGAAGTAGTCCTTAAATGGGTGCAAGTTTATGACTTTTTGAAATTGACAAACGTTGGCAGTAGCAGACTTGGAGACTTGCACCAGTTTCGCATTTCCCAACATAAGACTGGCAATCAAACACCCAAAATGTGACTGGATGAACACTTGCAAAGTCTAACCAGTGGAAATTGCACAGGGTAGTTGTTCCAGCCTATTGTTTTTGCACACTGTTCAACTCAATACAGAGGCTCCACAAATGTAAATCAGGACTGGCCCTGTTACTCATGGAAACTGCCCATCTCAAACCTTGGTCCTCTCGCCCTCAGCCCGCCACCCTTTAGCCCACTGCTGTTTTCATTGGGAAATTAGAAATTCACACCCCAACCTGAGTCTCAATGACTAAGCTGCACTCTTGACTCCACACCACAAAAGCTGTCACATTCATGAGCTCAAATGAATATACAAACAGCAGATTTAGGTGTGTACCCTGACCAACTAGCTAATATGTTGCAGGTGCAGCTCATGTTTCTCATCACTCTAGGCCTTATGGGCCTTGTAGTTCATGTATTTTTGGTCATCATTATACAATAAATTTCATGCAACTTTTGATGCACTGGTCACACTACATGGAGCTCGTTGAGAGAACTTATTGCTGCACAAGAAGGCTGGTTTGAAGGCAATTTCCCTTTTACAGCGTAACGCCTGAGCACCTTCATAATAACAGTCTCTGAGGGGCAAGGTCACCACAGGTGCACAGCCCCTAGCTCTAGCAAGCATTACAAAAGTCTGAACACCGGAGTGGGGCATACATTTCAACAATCTAGAAAATAATGTGCAGATCCATTTTAAGTTTTAGTTCCCCATGGGTATTATAGGCCTTGAAAAACTTACAATTTTGTTTTCGTTGTAAAATACTTCGGTATGTGCCATCTGTAGCTGAGCTTGGCCGGGCTGTGCTGTTTACTCCTACTAAAAATAAGATATATTTAATAAAGGTGCATGCTTTTCGTGTTGACACAATGCTTGCTACCAAGCTAGCTGGGTGTTGCTAGCTGGAAGAAATTTCTGTCACTCCTAGGAGCTTTTGGAAGGAGCTTGGAGATTACTGTTACAAAGAATTACTATGCTTTCTAGTGCATCATAATATGCCGAGCTGAAAATATAATTTCATGGTTGGTACAGTCTGCTGTCTTTCTTGATATTAATTGAGCAGAATCGAGGTACTTCATAATGTACCCAAAAGGGTCAGACTGGCCTGTATGGCAGTCGGGGAGTTTCAGAAGGGCTGGTCTGACAGGCAAGTGGGTGAGGTGTTTTCTCTGTCTATTAGTGGGCCTTTTCAGGGTCTGGTGGGCAATCTTGAATTCCCTGATATTACCGCACACACGGCCTACAACAAGTACAAATGCATGCAGTCCCCAATGCCTTGCAAAACACCAAGACGTCATCTCTCTACAAGTTCAAACTGGCTTGACTTGCAGATTTGGGCCACTTTTTAGGCCTCACATATGACAGTGAATGAGTTGTCTCTTCCAAGATCATACAGGGGGCTAAGAGGCTGTAGGCTTGATTATAACTCTCATTTGCTTGCTTTTTATTGGCTTGCTTCCATAATATAAAATAATGTAAAAGGGATTTATAAAATGCAGCTAATGCTCACAAAATTAGTGTGATTGTGATAAGAGGGCATGAAGCACAAACAAAGAAAAAAATGGCTAACTACAGGCTTTAGCTAGCTGAAAAGAACCAAGGGCCCCATTTACAAGGAAATGACACTGGTGCTGCAAGCCGGTTGCATCCTTTTGAAAGTGCAGAGATGCGTTGTATTTACAGAAATATGACACATCCCTGTGTATTCCTCTGTGCTTGCTCACCAACTGCTTCCTAGCACCAATGCAGGTACCCTTGCCCCATGGTGCAAGGGTACCTGCTTTGCAAGAATGATTGTTTATGTGCAGGAAGAGAGGCCTTCCTGCACAGAAAAAATCATTAATGGTGTTTTCCTCTTTCTATGTGTGCTCAGAATGCAGCACACATAAAAAGAGGAAAAAACGGGGAGAAGTAATGAGATTCCTCTCTGTTGCACCACTTTAATGCCACCCCTGAGGTGGCGTAGGATCTGACGCATTCCCAGATTCACAAGGCTAGGAATGCGTCAGATTCCATGGGTGTTGCATGGGAACACCCACAGCAACACCCATGGAATGCCACTTTCACGCAGTTTTGAGTGAAAGGGGGTCGTATTTACAAGGCCATGAGAAGCCGTGCAAGGTGCCTGAGTTTACCGAGAGGGCTCAAATAATGAGAATTTGAGTAATCCAATCTGTATTTGATGAGAGCATGTGCCATAACTTTCCTGGCAGCTTGACATAGATACCCTAAGAGCTCCCTAAGTGTTATTATTATTCCCGTAGTATGACACTGTTACTGCAGTAATTTGATGCTTCAAAGTTAAATGCCTGTTGACTTTTACTCCGAGGTTTATTCCAATTTTTTTCAAAAGATCAATACCTCTGTTATTTCAGAGATATATGTTTCAAGCAGTTATCACTTATCCAAGATGAAAGAGGTGAGACATTGTTTCAATCTAGCCTGACAGTTTTCTTGCTCGTTGGCTAATGAGACAATTAGGTGGATATCGTCAGTATGAGACAGAACTTCATACCAAAAACTACGGATCAGTACCACCAGGGAGATCATACATAAATTAAAAAGCATGGTGCTCAGAGAGGATCTCTGTGGTACACTACAATTTAGTGGGATTTGGCTGGAGGAGTAAGGAGAGAGGAAAAATAATATGGGATCGAGTTGTATGAAAGTTGGTTGACCGAGAAAGTACAGAGCCCTTGAGTCCGATCTCAGCGAACCTTTGGATGAGAATATGGTGCAAAATGGTGCAGAATGCTGCTGACAAAAGGATAAGAGCAGCAGTTCCTCCATTACCTAAGATATTTCTCAGACACTGGAAGTAGGATCAATTCTGTCTTTTGAGCATCCTGGAAGCCAAAGTAAGTATGCACCTAGAATGTGGTTGTTTTCCAAATATGTACCCAACTGACGATTGATTAAAGTGCTTTTCAAGCATTGAAAAGCACTTTAACTGGGGTTGGGAATAGAAATATAAGTCTATCTGTAGCACGTACATTTGGGTCTGCATTAGTTGTTTTTTCAGGTCGGGTATAATCTGAGCCTGTTTCAAGGAAGCCGAAATTGTGGCTGAATAAATAGATTAATTTAATAGTCACTGGGGCAATAGCGAAATTATTGTTGTGCCGAACTGCAGTAATAATAGAGGGCTGGGGTCACAAGGGCAGATTTGCATCTCGCTACCAGGGTTTCAAATTTTCTGTAAGGAGATGAGTGCAAAATCAGTAAGAATGAAAGCTGTATCGTATGAGGGACTGTGCGTTTTTTCAGGCGCTCAATTTTAGGTCTGACGTTAGCCAAGACTTTTTGATTTTACCAAAACTATATGTATACTATACTTACATAAAGGGGCTTTCAGCCACCTCAGTTCATCCATTGGTCTGGTCTTCTGTCATTCACATTTTGCTTTTACCCACTACTGCATACAACTGGGTCAACGAGTCAGCCTGCTTCACCAATTGGCTGACTTCACTTTGAGAGACTGCATTTAGCCCTTTCACACGGAGCACATCAGCAACCAAGATAGTTCCCCTCAGTGCCAGAGTTTTTGTTAGCACTATATTATCACTTCAGTGTTGCCTTTGCTTGTAGATCTTGATGTGGTTCCAAGAGGTATTCTACCAGATGAGAGCACAGGGCACACCGTAGAGTTATCATTGCATGTATTTTGCCAATGCTGTTGTAAAATCCCTGGTTTGTCTGACTGTGGCTCTTATGTACTCTGGATATGCACTCATGAGAGTGTTGTATCTTTGCAGCCCTGTCACTTTTTTTATTTCTTCTTTCTGTCTTTTGTTTCCTACCTGCTTTCCCTTCTGTCATTTGTGACCAGTACCTTCTTTCTAATAACCTTTGCTACCTTATGACAGAACATACATACATATTTAACACCTTTAAATTCTTAGAATTTGAACTTAAATAGCATGCCAATATTTTGAATTCTTCCTGGATGGTTCACTTATTCCGGAGAAGAATCCTTGACCTTCCAGCTATTAAAACTTGTGGGAAAAGTTCATGCACCAGCCTTCGGGTAAGCACATTTTCTTATTGTGTGCTTTTTCAAATGTGCAAAATCCAGTTCAACTATCTGCAAGGAAATAAATAATTTGTACTGCTCAGCTGATGGCATCCCCTGATAATCCATAATGCACAAAACCAGTGCTTCCCAACCTGTGGCCTGTGGACCTCTGGGAGTCCGTGCAGCCTCCTCAGGAGGTCCGTGACTGCTCCAAAAACTAAATAATATTAACATATTAGGTCTCTAGCTTTCAGTAATGAGTCAGTAAGGGGTCCCCGGATTCCAATAATGATTTAGTTGGTGTCCCCGGGTTCCATTAATGATAAAGTGGGGGACCATAGAAGTCAAAAGGTTGGGAATTGCTGCACAAGGCGATACTTTAGTCGCCCACATGAGCTGGCATGGTAGCTCACGAATTATGGGGTTCAGCACTGACATTTTTTCTATCATTGGCAAGTGATATGTCTTAAATGCATAAGGTCAGTCTTTTCTGGGACGGGGATGTGGGTAAAAAAAGGTTCTGAGCTGAAATGCGATCCTGAGTAACCAGTAGCTGAGATTAATCAATCAAATCAACCTTTTTTTTTTTTTTTTTTTCTACTAATTCGAATGGTGACAGCCCGCAGCTCGACACTATACTTTCTAAAGTCTATAAAGTTAGCATCGTCAAACAAACAGTAGCGCTTTTTATTTACAGATCTAAGTGCAAATGAAGGTGACCCTGATTCACTGCACTTGTGCACATGATGCATTTAAAAATCAAGAGCTAGCAGCGAAAAATATAAGAAGTTCGTAGAGGCTCGTAATTATTCCAGTACTGGATGCAGAACACTGCAATGACCTGATGACTATCAGAGGAAATATTTTAGCCAAACATGTGGTTTGTCAATGGGGATATTGAATAAAGATTATTATATAAATCTTGAAGTACGCCTTGGCCACGGTTCTTAGTGCACAGTAAATTCAGATGTGCGGATGGCTGTTGTTATTTTACATTTCACAATGATGAGTATCTGAGTTTGTGATAAATTTCAAGGTTATCCTGCTTATAGTTAAGCAAGGAAATATGCTCTATATAAACTGGAACATGCAGATGTTGTGTGCCACAAATACACACAATTTACCAGACCATTCGTAATAAGTGGATCCGCTTTATAAAACAGTTTCCATCTAAATAAATGTGCTTTGCTTTGACACTTGGCATATAACTGTATACGTGAACATCCGTTGTGAGAAACTTGACAATTTCTCCTGTCAAAAGTGTCACTGAATGCCTTATTGATTCATTGCTTTGTCTCCTATATTGAAGTATTTGTATCTGGCCTTTCCCATCCTACAGACTTCACTCTAAGTGGTCCGTGCAATTTGTGTAGTTCTTTCAGACAAAAGGTTGTCGCCGGAAATCCACACTGACTGTCAGGTGTTCTTGAACACTGAGTAACATGCAGTTTTGGGATTACTGGCCCTTTACTTACTTCTTTCTCATTCCTGGTACTTAGAAAAGGATCAGGAACATTTTATAGATTCTCACCCAATTCTCACGTATGCTAAGCTTCAAAAGTAAAAAAAAAAATTTCAAGCAGCACTGGCATCGATTAGTATGCTTTAGAAAATTATGCTTTAGCGACCAACAGAAAGCAAAGACCTTCGACTGCAGGAAATGGAAACATGTCTACAAGCCTAACATGGTAAAAAATTGGACAACACTAATTGCAGGGTCTTCACTTTAAATAAACAGCAATACTTCTACTTGTGCAACAGTGTTGTCCTGAGGTTCAAGCCTGGAACCTTTCATAAACACCTGCTCCAATCCCCCCTCTGATGGTTAGAATAGCCATCACACCTCATCTAGGTGAGCTTTTCTATATAACACCACCAGTACATTACCTGACATTCTGAGGGTCTAGTAGTGTGCTGCACAGCCTCATGGGCGTAACACCACTCACGACCTTCAGAAAGAGTAGCATCAAAAAGCGTGAATTTTGGGGTCCCATGAACACTAAGGATTACCCGGTGACGCGAACCACCCTTTGAACCCCATTGCCACCAAAGACATAAGGGCAGATTACAGTAGTGGCACTAAAGGCTACCACCACCACCATCGATTTGGCAATATAATGATCACATATATGATACAGAATTATGTGCACATTCAAAATGTGGAGTGATGATATCCCTGTATGTCAGTTACCAATTATTTGCCTCATTTCCAACAACATACACTCAAGTTTACTATGCTGTCATTTCATTAATATGCTTTGTTGGACCTGGCTTTTTGACAGGGACATCCCCAAACTTTTTGCCTCCTTCCTCCTATTTTTTCTGACCTGCTGTTGTTGGCTTTTGACCTCTGAGCACTTTACCACTGCTAACCAGTGCTAAAGTGCATATGCTCTCTGTGTAAATTGTACTATTGATTGGTTTATCCATGATTGACTATTTAATCTACCGGTAAGTCCCTAGTAGAGTGCACTACATGTGCCTAGGGCATGTAGATTAAATGCTACTAGTGGGCCGGCAGCACTGGTTGTGCCACCCACCTCAGTAGCCCCTTAACCTTGTCTCAGGCCTGCCATTGCAAGGCCTGTGTGTGCAGTTTCACTGCCACTTCGACTTGGCATTTAAAAGTACTTGCCAAGCCTAGAACTCCCCTTTTTCTACATATAAGTCATCCCTAATGTGTGCCCTAGGTATCCCCTAGAGCAGGGTGCTGTGTAGGTAAAAGGCAGGACATGTACCTGTGTAGTTATATGTCCTGGTAGTGTAAAACTCCTAAATTCGTTTTTACGCTACTGTGAGGCCTGCTCCCTTCGTAGGCTAACATTGGGGCTGCCCTCATACACTGTTGAAGTGGCAGCTGCTGATCTGAAAGGAGCAGGAAGGTCATATTTAGTATGGCCAGAATGGTAATACAAAATCCTGCTGACTGGTGAAGTCGGATTTAATATTACTATTCTAGAAATGCCACTTTTAGAAAGTGAGCATTTCTTTGCACTAAAATCTTGTTGTGCCCTTCAATCCACGTCTGGCTAGGTTTAGTTGACAGCTCCTTGTGCATTCACTCAGACACACCCCAAACACAGGGTACTCAGCCTCACTTGCATACATCTGCATTTTGAATGGGTCTTCCTGGGCTGGGAGGGTGGAGGGCCTGCCCTCACACAAAGGACTGCCACACCCCCTACTGGGACTCTGGCAGACAGGATTGAGCTGAAAGGGAACTTGGTGCATTTCTTAGAGACTCTTTGAAGTCACCCCCACTTCAAAGGCACAACTTAGTATAAAACAGGGCCTCTGCCCTACCTCACAAGACACTTGCTGGAGAAGAAACCTGAACCAGAAACTACATCCTGCCAAGAAGAACTGCCTGGCTGCTCAAAGGACTCACCTGTCTGCTTTCTCCAAAGGACTGCTGTCTTGCTGTTGCCCTACTGCCTTGCTGAACTCTTGTCTGGCTGTGAAAGTGCTCTCCAAGGGCTTGGATAGAGCTTGCCTCCTGTTCCTTGAAGTCTCAGGACCAAAAAGACTTCTGCCTTTCACGTGGACGCTCCGTGCGCCGAAAATTTCGACGCACAGCTTGTTTCGCGGCAAGAAAAACGCCGCACACCGACGCTGATCAACGCGACGCCCTCGGGACGATCGAGACTTCGACGCACAACCTCGCAAGGACAAAGCCGCCCGACTTCCAAGGAGAAATCGACGCGACGCCTACCGTGAGTGCGAAACTTTGACGCACGGCCTCGCAAGGACAACGCCGCCCGACTTCCAAGGAGAAATCGACGCAACGCCTGCCGTGAGACCAAAATTTCGACGCACGGCCTCGCAAGGACAACGCCGCCCGACTTCCAAGGAGAAATCGACGCAACGCCTACCGTGAGATCGAAACTTCGACGCGCAGCCCCGCAGAACGACGCGCAGCCGGAAAATAAGCAGGAGAATCCACGCCCAGACCCGGGACATCTGGTAATCCCCGCGATCCACAAAAAGAGACTGTCTGCGCGCCGGAAAACGACGCCCGACTTCCCCGCGTGGAAAAGAACGACGCAAGTCTGTGTGTGCGGAGCGGAAAACGACGCACACACCCCTTTTTCCACGCATCTCTTCTCCTGTGGCCCTCTGAGGAGATTTCCCACCAGAAACCAGGTACTCTGTGCTTGAAAGACACTTTATTGCTTTTTAAAGACTTAAAGACTCTTAATATCACTTTTCAGTGATATCTTTACAAATTCGTATTGCAACTTTGATCGTTTTGACCTACAATTATCCAGATAAATATTCTATATTTTTCTAAACACTGTGTGGTGTATTTTTGTGGTGTTATACTGTGGTGTTGTATGATTTATTGCACAAATGCTTTACACATTGCCTTCTAAGTTAAGCCTGACTGCTCGTGCCAAGCTACCGGAGGGTGAGCACAGGCTGATTTTGGATTGTGTGTGACTTACCCTGACTAGAGTGAGGGTTCTTGCTTGGACAGAGGACAACCTATCTGCCAACCAAAAACCCCATTTCTAACATTGGTGATCAGCGGTGAGGATAGGACTTGTGTTTGTGCAGTGACATACAGTAGCTAAGTATTTCACTACCTACCCACAGTTGAAGGTCAACTTGATTTTTTATCTCTTTTTTGACTTTTGGTCTCTGATGTCCTCCTGGATATACTATTGATATTTTGGACTTTGGATTTTGGTTTTTGCTGGTAAGATCCTATCAGAATGGGATCGCTTACCTACTTATTCTTTTTGCCTACTGACCACCTCACTAAGGCTGACCTAAGGAAGCTTTGCAGAGAATGTGGCCTTCCTGTAGCAAAGAGATCTACTAAAGCAGAGATGCTACATGCCTACATAGTCTGGGAGGAAGACAGATGGGCAGAGAGAGAGGCAGCAAGAAACCAAATGACTAAGTACCCCTCAGAGGAGGAGGAGGACGACTCAGATGAGGAAAGAGACCCAGTGAAAAAAGAATGGCTCATGGCTCAAGCACGGTGGATGGAAGAGCTAGATGAGTTTATTGAAAGGGCTGAGGCAGCAAGTCTCTTAGCCCTGGAAGAAGAAAAGAGTGCAGCTCAAGAGCTGAGCTGTAAAGAGCTGAAACTGGAGGCCGGAAGGGCTGAGTCCAGTTCAGATGGTGGCAGCAAAAATCTTGCATCTAGTACTGCTGAAGAAGGGCACAAGCCCAGAGATGTGGTACCCAACTTGAAGAAGAGAGTTGACACACCCCAGGCGGTTCAAGGGTATGAGGTAGTTCCCGTTATGCACAGGGTCCCTGAGAAGGATTGGGGAACTGGCACAGGGAGTCATATTCCTACTGGGGAGAGGGACACTTTACTGACTCTAGCAGAGAGTGACAGAGAAAAGGGTTCCCCCCTGGTGGACGTCCTGGATATAGAGTGTAGAGACATCCCAGAAGAGTTTGGGTTGAGTGTCAGGGACAGACAGAAACTGTCTCACCAGTCTCAAGAGGGTGATGTAGAGTGCTTTTCCAAGGCTGAGTTACTAGGTGGTTGGGTGAAGGGTACTGTGGTTAATACATGTGAAGGGCAGAGTGATGTAATTGCTGGAGAGCATATGTCTGGTCCTTATTTTCCAGAGCTACGCCAACACCAGGTGGAGTGTGAGTTCTCTGACCCCAGGGAACTTACAGTGGAGGCAGACTTTTTGGTGAGTACCAGAGAGTCTGAAGAGGCATTTGGGGGTGCTCCTGAAGGGAGTGGTCTAGGTGGTTCCCGACCAAGTGAGGTGGGAGAGGATTGTAGTGTCCCAGGTAGGTCTCAGAGCCTAACCTGTACCGTAGGGCCACCTTTTGAGGGAAGCCCCGCAGTGTCAGAAGAACTTGGAGGGATGACTGTAGACAGCATCCCAACAGTTCTGGTGTCTGGCAGTACCACTCCTAGTGAGGGGGTGCAGAAGTCCAGACATAGGGTTGAGAGGGGGTGGCAGACCCCAGTGGAGGATCTTGAAAGTCAGGGGTCAGCTCTGAGAGCAGAGCCCCCCAGGAATGACCCAGGTGAGACCATTTCTGGTTTGGGGGAAACCCAGACTCTGCCGGATGGGCAGAGGTCGGGAGACCTGCGCCAACCAGACTCTTGTGTGGCCCTTGGGGACGGCGTGTCCCTTGTGGGGGGTGAGAGTGCCCCCCAGGAAGTCCTGGCCTGCCAGGCAAAGATTCAACCTCAGGGTGGTGACTCTGGGTTGGATAACCGGGTTCAGAGGTTAAACTTTGACCTGGTGGGGGGTAGATGTGCCCCCCAGAAAGTCCTGGAATGCCAGGCAATGGCTCAACCTCAGGGTGGTGACTCTGGGTTGGCTTACCAGGTGAAGAGGTCAAACTCTGACCTGGTGGGGGGTAGGTGTGCCCCCCAGAAAGTCCTGGCGTGCCAGGCAGTTGTCCAACCTCAGGGTGTCGACTCTGGGTTGGATGGCCAGGTTCAGAGGTTAAACTCTGACCTGGTGGGAGGTAGGTGTGCCTCCCAGAAAGTCCTGGAGTGCCAGGCAATTGCCCAACCTCAGGGTGGTGACTCTGGGTTGGCTAATCCGGTTCAGAGGTCAAACTCTGACCTGGTGGGGGGTAGGTGTGCCCCCCAGAAAGTCCTGGTATACCAGGCAATGGTTCAACCTCAGGGTGGTGACCCTGGGTTGGAGAACCAGGCTCAGAGGTTAAACTCTGACCTGGTGGGAGGTAGGTGTGCCTCCCTGAAAGTCCTGGCCTGCCAGGCAATGGTCCAACCTCAGGGTGGTGACTCTGGGTTGGATATCCAGGTTCAGAGGTTAACCTCTGACCTGGTGGGGGGTAGGTGTGCCCCCCAGAAAGCCCTGGTGTACCAGGCAGTTGTCCAACCTCAGGATGGTGACCCTAGGTTGGAGAACCAGGTTCAGAGGTTAAACTCTGACCTGGTGGAGGGTCAGTGTGCCCTCCAGGAAGTCCTGGCGTGCCAGGCGATTGTTCTACTTCAGGGTGGTAACTCTGAGTTGAATGGCCCAGTTCAGAGGTTAAACTCTGACCTGGTGGAGGGTCAGTGTGCCCTCCAGAAAGTCCTGGCGTGCCAGGCAATTGTTCAACCTCAGAGTGCTGACTCTGGGTTGGATACCCAGGTTCAGAGGTTAAACTCTGACCTGGTGGGAGGTAGGTGTGCCTCCCAAGAAGCCCTGCTGTGCCAGGCAATTGTCCAACCTCAGGGTGTTGACTCTGGGTTGGATGACCAGGTTCAGAGGTTAAACTCTGACCTGGTGGGGGGTAGGTGTGCCCCCCAGAAAGTCCTGGCGTGCCAGGCAATTGCCCAACCTCAGGGTGGTGACCCTGGGTTGGGGAACCAGGCTCAGAGGTTAAACTCTGACCTGGTGGGAGGTAGGTGTGCCTCCCAGAAAGTCCTGGTGCGCCAGGCAATTGTTCAACTTCAGGGTGATGACTCTGAGTTGAATGGTCAGGTGCAGAGGTTAAACTCTGACCTGGTGGAGGGTCAGTGTGCCCTCCAGGAAGTCCTGGCGTGCCAGGCAATTGTTCAACTTCAGGGTGGTGACTCTGAGTTGAATGGGCAGGTGCAGAGGTTAAACTCTGACCTGGTGGGGGGTAGGTGTGCCTCCCAGGAAGTCCTGGTTTGCCAGGCGGTGATCCAGTCTGAGGGTACAGACCCTGGGCTGGAAGACCAGGTTCAGGGTGTCCCCCCGGACCTGGAGGGAGGGGCTACTGATAACAGTGCCCCTACCATGTTGTCTTCTGAGGAGGCCACTCCTAGTTGGAGGGTGCTGGACCCCAGAAGGGAGGGCAGGGGGAGGGAAGCCTCACCCCGGGCCCTAGTCCAACCTGAAGGTACAGACCCCAGGTTGGAGGGCCAGTGGCAGGTTAATAGCCCTGCACTGGTGGAGGAATGGTACAGGGCGACTTCTGTAAGCCCCCTGGCCATGTTGGACTCTGGGGGTACCGCTCCAGGAGGGAGGGTACAAAGCCCCAGAGGGGAGGACCAGGTTCAGGCTGTCATCCCTGACCTGGTGGAAGGGAGAGTGGTTAAAGGGTGCCCAGCACCTGGGGCTACCGCCCCCCACTCTCCACAGCCACAGTGGTTGGAGAGCTTTGAGAGGCCTGGGGCCTGGCTCTCATCCCTGGCAGCTGTCAGTAATCACTGTGGCTTGCTGTCCGGGTGGGCAGAGTTATCCCTGGGGAGGGGACAAGTGTCACACCCCAGGGGTAGAGTGGGCAACACCACTATGTTGGTCATGGGGGTACTATCCTGCTCCTGGGATACATCTGTGAGCAAAGTAAGGTTAGGTGCTGCACAGATGGGATCCGCAGGAAAGGAGAAAGGTTCCCCATGGATGGGCTTAGTGGGCCCTGAGAGTATGGACAGAGGGATCCAATGGGAGTCAGGAAGGCGAAGAACTGGAGCATGCCCCTGCTGTTGTGGGCCTGGGTCCTTGTTCTGTCGCCTCAAACAGGGAAGTACATCAGGATAGTGATTGTTCTCCCCTGGCTTTAGGCTGGTGGGGGGTCATGTTGGACCTGGCTTTTTGACAGGGACATCCCCAAACTTTTTGCCTCCTTCCTCCTATTTTTTCTGACCTGCTGTTGTTGGCTTTTGACCTCTGAGCACTTTACCACTGCTAACCAGTGCTAAAGTGCATATGCTCTCTGTGTAAATTGTACTATTGATTGGTTTATCCATGATTGACTATTTAATCTACCGGTAAGTCCCTAGTAGAGTGCACTACATGTGCCTAGGGCATGTAGATTAAATGCTACTAGTGGGCCGGCAGCACTGGTTGTGCCACCCACCTCAGTAGCCCCTTAACCTTGTCTCAGGCCTGCCATTGCAAGGCCTGTGTGTGCAGTTTCACTGCCACTTCGACTTGGCATTTAAAAGTACTTGCCAAGCCTAGAACTCCCCTTTTTCTACATATAAGTCATCCCTAATGTGTGCCCTAGGTATCCCCTAGAGCAGGGTGCTGTGTAGGTAAAAGGCAGGACATGTACCTGTGTAGTTATATGTCCTGGTAGTGTAAAACTCCTAAATTCGTTTTTACGCTACTGTGAGGCCTGCTCCCTTCGTAGGCTAACATTGGGGCTGCCCTCATACACTGTTGAAGTGGCAGCTGCTGATCTGAAAGGAGCAGGAAGGTCATATTTAGTATGGCCAGAATGGTAATACAAAATCCTGCTGACTGGTGAAGTCGGATTTAATATTACTATTCTAGAAATGCCACTTTTAGAAAGTGAGCATTTCTTTGCACTAAAATCTTGTTGTGCCCTTCAATCCACGTCTGGCTAGGTTTAGTTGACAGCTCCTTGTGCATTCACTCAGACACACCCCAAACACAGGGTACTCAGCCTCACTTGCATACATCTGCATTTTGAATGGGTCTTCCTGGGCTGGGAGGGTGGAGGGCCTGCCCTCACACAAAGGACTGCCACACCCCCTACTGGGACTCTGGCAGACAGGATTGAGCTGAAAGGGAACTTGGTGCATTTCTTAGAGACTCTTTGAAGTCACCCCCACTTCAAAGGCACAACTTAGTATAAAACAGGGCCTCTGCCCTACCTCACAAGACACTTGCTGGAGAAGAAACCTGAACCAGAAACTACATCCTGCCAAGAAGAACTGCCTGGCTGCTCAAAGGACTCACCTGTCTGCTTTCTCCAAAGGACTGCTGTCTTGCTGTTGCCCTACTGCCTTGCTGAACTCTTGTCTGGCTGTGAAAGTGCTCTCCAAGGGCTTGGATAGAGCTTGCCTCCTGTTCCTTGAAGTCTCAGGACCAAAAAGACTTCTGCCTTTCACGTGGACGCTCCGTGCGCCGAAAATTTCGACGCACAGCTTGTTTCGCGGCAAGAAAAACGCCGCACACCGACGCTGATCAACGCGACGCCCTCGGGACGATCGAGACTTCGACGCACAACCTCGCAAGGACAAAGCCGCCCGACTTCCAAGGAGAAATCGACGCGACGCCTACCGTGAGTGCGAAACTTTGACGCACGGCCTCGCAAGGACAACGCCGCCCGACTTCCAAGGAGAAATCGACGCGACGCCTGCCGTGAGACCAAAATTTCGACGCACGGCCTCGCAAGGACAACGCCGCCCGACTTCCAAGGAGAAATCGACGCGACGCCTACCGTGAGATCGAAACTTCGACGCGCAGCCCCGCAGAACGACGCGCAGCCGGAAAATAAGCAGGAGAATCCACGCCCAGACCCGGGACATCTGGTAATCCCCGCGATCCACAAAAAGAGACTGTCTGCGCGCCGGAAAACGACGCCCGACTTCCCCGCGTGGAAAAGAACGACGCAAGTCTGTGTGTGCGGAGCGGAAAACGACGCACACACCCCTTTTTCCACGCATCTCTTCTCCTGTGGCCCTCTGAGGAGATTTCCCACCAGAAACCAGGTACTCTGTGCTTGAAAGACACTTTATTGCTTTTTAAAGACTTAAAGACTCTTAATATCACTTTTCAGTGATATCTTTACAAATTCGTATTGCAACTTTGATCGTTTTGACCTACAATTATCCAGATAAATATTCTATATTTTTCTAAACACTGTGTGGTGTATTTTTGTGGTGTTATACTGTGGTGTTGTATGATTTATTGCACAAATGCTTTACACATTGCCTTCTAAGTTAAGCCTGACTGCTCGTGCCAAGCTACCGGAGGGTGAGCACAGGCTGATTTTGGATTGTGTGTGACTTACCCTGACTAGAGTGAGGGTTCTTGCTTGGACAGAGGACAACCTATCTGCCAACCAAAAACCCCATTTCTAACATGCTTGATACAGCATCACCACAGGACTTGAATTTTCAGTTGTATCTCCGATCAGAAATGACAGCATATAAAGTTTAAAGCAAGGAACCACTCATTCTTTGTATGTTTATGACTTATCATGTGCCACTTTGATTTCCCTTGCATCCCGAATATACAGTGTGTGACTATAGAGGACATTGTCCCCTCCCAAACTGGGGAGCTAGTTTCCCCTAACATTAGGGTAAAGGAATAGACCCACAGTGCCAATTATCTGTTTTAATATGCATGTGTGCTGTTTTTCTGAATGAGAGTTTACCCATTTGTGTCACGTGTGTATAGTGCTGAGATATGCAGTGTCAGGTGTTCTCACACTGGGATCACCATTTAATTTTGAATGTTACTTTCTTTGTGATATTTTTACATCTCTAGATTTAACATACTTATATCAAGGTAGGACTCACCTGGGTGCTTGGTTTCACCAAGTTTTTGCTGTTGGCAAAATAGGCCAGTCCTTTAGGGATCCTTGGCCCTGACAAATGCCCATTACCAGTTAGGCTAACCATAGGGGCAGAAACTTGTTCGCTTACGGAGATGGTTTGAGCAATTGTTCTCACTGATCATCTAATTGAAGTTTGTAGATAGACCTGGGATCCCAATATTGAAGGAGATACGCCTGGATACTCCAAGGTATTTTTTACTTATCCTAATCTCGTCACCTGTCCAATTTAACTTTTTTAAGAACTCCCTCCTTTTTCTGAATCCACCAGGAGGTTGAGTCCGCCCTGGTGGCAAAACCCTACCAGGGTGAGGAGAGGTTGCCTACGATGAAGCATGAGATGAAAAGTGTGTGATGCTTCCTCTCCCAAAAGAAATGGCTTTCCCATGTGACCTGATAGGATTCCTGTGACATTCAAACAGAGTTGTGAATTGTATGTCCAAATAGAGGCAGGCGTCTATGTTTCTCTTGTGCTACTGTACTGTGTTGAAATAAATGGGCATCCACTGCATGATGGCACCCCTCCCATAATGTTGTAACTGGCTTAGACTCAATAGTGCTAATTCCATGAATATTCTGGACTTCATTAGCACGTTGGTGACAGTCCTTGACATAAAGATGGAAACATGTGCATGCAAGGTAGAATCTATCTATAGGTCAGGGTAGCACAGTGATTATTTAAATTATTGAAAATTAAAAGCTGATGATGCAGGACAGCTTTGCCTTATCATGTAAGTTATATATTTGTTGAAATGTGCTTATTGTTTGACAACTTTAAAAATGTGTGTATTATTCACAAAGACCCATGTCCGTGGGAAAAAGTACTGCACTTCCAAATAATATATATTTAATGCTGATGTGTGAGGGATAGGTATTTCTTGCTGAGTATGAGGGATTTATTTTTTGTTAGTAATTTGTGCTTTGGTTTGTATTCTATGGCTTGTGTGATGGTGTCATTATCATTATTGATAACGCTTTTCATGACATTTGCACTACTTCTGTCAGACTCATGAGCCTGTAAAATTGATGTAACCTGTCTGCTGTTCAAACATGTCAGGTGCCTGTACCATGAGTGATATACTGATTTGGTAAAAACTAACTTGCTTTGCTGTGCAAGGCCAGATATTGTGAGGATGTTGACGTTTTTGCCTTTTCACACTTCCTCAAAAGAAAGTTGTCATTTATGATATATGTGACTGAGAAGCTACTTAGAATAGATAGTACAGGATAAAGAAAGGAAACGAATTGTAGAAATGAATAGCATACTAGGAAACATGGCAGGTTGTGCAAAATGTTATGCTGAGATGTTTTCTGCTGCCTATATAACCGGAGGCCTTTGAGACATTTTTGGGAATTAGGCAGTGTGTAGACTGGTATTTCCAATATGAAGGGTCTGGCTTGCCGAGACACCATGAGAGTATTACTATATTTTATTAGTGCCCCTTCATGAACAAGTAAATTGCTCTGTAAATTCCACCTTTATTCACACAAATGCAAACCCTGGTGGCAAACGCCGGACTCATAATGACCCCTGTTCACAAAACTGGGAGTTTATGTTTACAAGGGGGCACGCGCCCTTTACAAACATGATTTGGTCTAGAGCCAAACTTTCCAAATAAGCATGATTTGGTTTGTCAAATCTCAGATGATGAGCTTAGATGTGTGGATGTGGCCAGCTTGCACAGAGCTATCAGTACACATCTGCCTCTCTGCCCATACATCTACGTCAACTATGGGAGTGTCTTGACATATGTTCGGGTTTTAAAGGCGCCATATATGATAATTCTGAAATGTGCAAGTCTACCACTAACTGAGGAATAGAAAAGCAAATATATACTCCACATGTCATGCATGTCACGATGAATGAAATATGAACGTTTTACCTTGGAGACAGTACATTTCTGCCCCTTCCTGGATTGTGACTTCCTCTGTGATAGCCCTGCACGTCCTCAGGACTGCAGGAAGGTAGAGAGAGGTACACAAGGGGCAGGAGATGCACAAAGTGTATCATAGCAGGTCTCTTTGTAACTTTGTGATGTACTCCAATAGGTGCCTTTTTTACAGTGCTTAATTTGTAAATTAAAACACGCTGGTGCCCAAAGCTCTCCTTGGAAACATGCGGCTGCTGCAATTAAATGTGCAGCGTAATCCTGAAGCCAACTCAGGCCTCTTTAATCCATTTAAAGGCACTCCCTCCCCTTTAGCTCACTCTTGCAGCTTCCTGCTTTATCCCATTGTGATGCGTTTTCGTTTTTCTCTTCTTCGTTGTTCACATTTGTGTCTTTTGCTCTCAGTAAATGCTTGAGGCAGAAAAATAAGTGTCGGCCCTCAACAATAAGTGCCGCTGCCCACAGCGAGTACTACCAACACAAATTAAGCACTGCTTTCATAACTTTCGATACACTCCTGTGTGCACAATTTGACAAAGGTAAGATGTGTATGTCTGCAAAGTTATTAGTGAACCTATATATATACCGTTTTGTTCATGTACACATTTGCAGAATAATTCAATGCTTTTCCTTCCAAGATCCTTGTGAGCCAGATCCTTAATTCCTAAAATGAACAACGTACCGAACGTGCTCATGTCATATATTTAAAGGAGTGCACAGACTAATCACAGGTGTTTTGGGGAGTGATGGTATGTACTTATTGAACTACTGTATAAGAATGCCAGATTTTTATCATTACCAAAAAATCTGGAAGTTACAGCCAGCACACCTGGGGTAATAAGAGGTGGCTAATCCATGCAAATGGAACATTGCACAGATCTGACCACCCACCACCCCCCGGCCGTGTGTCATTTTTACACCTGCCACAAACAGTGTAATATCAATACTTTTAACTTCTTCCTTCTATGTGCTATCATTGTAAGCATAATTTACGTGCAGTGGAAGACGGCATAGATGGGAGCTCTTAGCTTATAAATGATATATCAATAATATTGGCAAAATAAGTGAGGAATAATGGTATCAATGAGTTTCTTTATTGGTGGTTACTATAGTTATAGCATTTATTTATGCAGCTAATAATAACAATAAATGCACAATGCTTTATATATTACTCTAGTGGGACTATTATATCAATACATTGATCTAATGCATGGATTTGTTCTTTCAGATGTTTGTGTGGATTTGCACTTGAGTGTATGCTATGCCTCTGAGCCTTGACAACTCCTCCACAAACCATCCACATTTTTTGCTGGCCTGTTTCCCAAGAATCCAGAGCTGGTGGCATCCCCTATCCACTCTTCTGACTTGCTTTTGCTTCTAGCCATTTTAGGCAACCTCAACGTTTGGGTGGTCATCCAACAAGAACAGCATCTTCATAAGCCCATGTAGTATTTCTACTGTTTCCTCACACTGGTGGATTTAAGTTAAAGTTTAACAACCATCCCAAAGATCTTGGCTATCTTCTGGTTTAACTCTCAGGCCATCAGTTTTGAGATGTGTTTTCTACAACTGTTTCTGGTCCATTCATTAACAGCAATAGAATCATCCATCTTCGTGGCTATGGCTTATGACCGCTATGTTGCCATTTGCCACCCCTTGAAATATCTCTTTGTGATCACTGACAGATTTGCCATGCTTTCCATTCTATGTGTCAAGGTAAAAAGCATTCTTTTGTTCCTTTCGTTGCTAATCCTATCTGACCGGTTGTCATATTGTTCATCAAACACCATCTTCTATTGCCACTGTGAAAATACAGCTGTGGTGATGCTTGCTTGTGGAGATGTAGCTGCTAACAACCTTTACCTCCTTGCAGTCACCTTCGTTGGTATTGGGACAGATTTTCTATGCATCACATTTTCTTATGCTAAGATCATTGTGACTAATCTAAGACTTGAAGGAGGCAGCACAAAGGCTTTTAAAACTTGTGGATCACATTTAATACTTATTGTCTAATTCTACACATCACCCATCCTTTTGGCGCTGTCAAAGTTGCTTGGAAAGGACATCATATATGATGTATATGACCTCATAGCAGTTTTGTATTGCCTTGTGCCTCTTGCACTAAACCCTGTGGTCTATAGTGCAGGGACTAAAGAAAGTCTGCCGTGGTGTATTGCAGACTTTCCAGCAATTCAGGATGGCTCTAAATATCATACAACAAACTAATGTGTGAGAGGCCGACATATTCCTATGTACAAAACTTGAATCAAAGTGGATTTCAATGTATTTCATCACACACGTTCTACTGAAACATTCATGTTGCCAGCTCCACATTAGGTTGCTTTTGCTTGAACAGGAAACCAACTGCTTCCCAGTCAACTTTTGCACACCATCGAACTGCCCATAAATGATGATGGCTTATAAATAATTGAACACATGTAAGCTAACAGCATAGACATGGATTGTAATCTAACAACATGCTACATTGATGGAACTCAGTTTCTCAACCCATTGAATTACCTTTTTTGTACTGCTTTGTTGTCTGCTGCAAGCCAAATGAGATGGAAAATTGACATGAAAAGGGATGAACAAAGGAGATGGATCTCCTTGACTGTGTCCTACAACTTTAAAGACACAACCACACAGATATTTCTACACTTAGCTGATTAAAATACAAGAAATGTATCCACCTCATGAACTACAATTTCACTCATTTAAAGGAATAATGGTGTTAACATTACTAAACATGGTGTGTGTATAGCTATACAAAGTGTGACAAAATATGTGTTCAAAACTGGATCATAATTGTGCTACACAATGAATAACATCAGAGAAGCTACACAAACTCAAAAGAGTTGGGAAGTTCTTTTAAGAAGCTTCTAGCGTCAGTATTTAGCCTTTCTACTCAAACAGTAGCTATAATGGTTTGCCTCTTATCCTCCTGATGAAAGTATGCAGTGGCTAAACTTTTAAATTTTATGGTAATATCTTTTTTCTCATGCCCTTTTCTTCAATGACTCATGAAATCGAGAAGACAACCTTAGAGTAATGATATTTGTGAAAGCTGTTACATTAAAAACGAAGAATTATAGTTAACCAACAATATATTTTACCAGCAATGTCCATTTGACATAATCAACAAATTCATTCACTTGTGTTGACTTATTTGGCTACACTGGATTGATCACAATTATGAGATTCAAAGTAAATTTGGCTTAATCTGCTATTATTGATTTTAAATGAAATCAATACTTGAAAACATCCTTTCGAAGTTCCTTATATTCCTCTTGACAATCTTTAGTTGAAAATGAGAGATGAAAAATAGCACATTCACATGCTGACTTATATCTTTCATAACAGAGCAAGATTAATCTGTTCGCATCTAAGATATAAAAAATGCAAAGAGGAGGTCAGGCAAGAAATTGACCATAATTTATGAAGATAAAAATGGATTGAGCTTCTGCATGCCTTAAATTGCTAAACTGCAACAACAACAAGGGGACCCCAGACCGGTTTCTCTCTACTTGGAGTCCTATGGCAGAGTGAACACAGTACTCCATCTGGGCTTACCAGTCACATTTACAGTGTCAACTGCAACAACAAGTTGACGGATGAAATGCTTTAAGTAATTTTAGTTATTTGTAGCTGCTTAGGTCTGCATTTCAGTCCATTGTTTTTCACCCACCATGCCACTCTAGACAAAGGTCCATTTTATGCAAATCAGTACCAAACCTGTTCCTAATGGGAAACAATCTGCATTAAAATGCCAGTAAGGCCCCACCAGAAAGGGCCACAGTCAATCCCAGAATGGTTTTGCCTTACCTTTGGTTTGTCAGTGGAGTGCAGCTTGAGTCCTATGGTACAGTGAGCACTGTAGCCAAGTCTGGGCATACCTGTCACTCTAGGGTGTCAGCTGCAACAGCAACTTGATGATAGATGAACGCTTGAATTAATCTTGCCAGCTGGCAATAGATTGGTCTGCTTTCCAGTCCATTATTTTTCGCCCACCATGCTACTCTAGACAAAACCCTGTCTAATGCATATCAATACCAATCCTTCTTCTCATGGTAACAGTCTGTCCTGAACTGCCAGGCATGGCCCCTCCAGAAGGGATCGCAAGCAACTCCAGACCTGGTTCACCTTACTTGAGGCTCGTCATTGAGGTGTAGCTTGATTCCTATGGCTCACTAAGCACACAACCTACCTCTGGACATACCTGTCATACTAATGGAGTCAACAGCAGCAACAATTATTCTCAGCCACTGACAATCACTGCGGCCCACATTCCAGTCCATCAATGTTCACCAATGGAATGCCACCCAGAGTGATTGCCATTGTTTAGACCTATTGCAGGCTTTCCACCACCTTTGTGTGTTTGATTAAAGTGATGAACTTAAGAAAGCCTCAACATAGCTTCTAAACTAATCCATTTAGAGAACTGCAAGTCTGGTTAAGGCAAACTTTAGCTCTAACATGAATTCTCAGCATTGTACACTGAAGTTGTAAATGTAATGTATTTGGAAACAAAGTATGTGAGATAAATTAAACGTATTTAAAAGGTATGACTTTCACTGCTTTGAACTACAACTGTGTTTGGTCTACAATTATACAACCTTCTCTAGAATATCTAGTAAACATTTTGATATCATGGTTGTAGCTGAAATTTCAACCATTACAAACAATTGCAAAGCCTGTCAAGTCATATTTAATTTGAAATGTCTATGTAACTTACATCAATTTAAAATGAATTCCAAAGGTTTGGAAAATTCTGATGTCCATTACTTATATTTCTATAAAAAAATCATCATCCTCCAGGAATATATTCTTAGTTCATTTTATAACCAGATTCTGTTTTACATATTTACCTTCCAAACAACCCAAGATGTTAGTTACTGCTTATATGTAGAAGTTAGCTTTATCTATGTCGATGTTTAGTATATTATGATGCAGTTTAGCTCCCAATGACTCTTTTCTAGCATCACTCCTTTGTAGTTATTTTTTGTTATCCTTATTTATGCTTGTTGAATAATACAATCCTGAATACTATTTTGTTATGGAAATTCAATATTTTAGTCGCAGACTTGGACCCAGGGCGTTATAATGTACAACTTATTTATAGGAAGCCTTTCATGTCAAAATTACAGCTCCCTATAGGACACCTCCTGGAATGCATAGCGTGTTGCATAATGAATATGACATACACCAGAATGAATGCACAATGTTTCAAAATGAATATGATACCTGGCAGAGTGAATCTGACTTGAACCAAAACAAATATGAAACCAGGCAAAGTGAATATGCTACTTAGTGATTAATATGAATAACTCACACTCAGAATTGAATAAGAGATATACTAAAATATATATCAATCATACTGAAATAAATATAGCCCTCACTGTAAATAATAAAGCAATCAGGGAAACACATACAATATTTGTCAAAAAGAATGAGAGATTTGTTGAAATGACTGACATATGCCAAGAGGAATATGACACACATTGGAATGAATATGACAATTGAAATGAATATAAGGTACTGAAATGAAAATGCATTATTCTGAAAGGAATATAATGTGCAATGAACATTACATTTATAAAACATGAATATGGTTTGCATTGAAAGTAATATGATACGCATTGACATGATTATAATAAGTGTTGCAATTGGTATGAGTCATGTTAAAATCAATATCATGCGTTAATATGAATGAGACATCTATTTTTTTTTTAAACAATTTTTTATTGTCATTTTATTTTAATACATTATTAATACAATTATAACTTGTGCAGTAGTCCACATTAATTATTACCAACAGTTAATGTACTGTTCCAAACTGTGGATAGTACTTGCTTGAACATATTCGTGGTCTATGCAGCTTCTCAATAGATTTTCATAATAACTATTTACATGATGGTGGTTAGTTAAGGTGAATGCTCCTACTAGGGTGGGATAAGGACTAGACAGCTGGGGATTGGGGTTCTCTTGTTAAGTTTAAACTCAGCTGTCTACTCGGGAGTTATTGGCCGTGTGTGTGTGTGTACCTGGGCTGGCTCCTGATCAGAGCTATATAGTGTCGCTCACTCTCTTGTGGCTGCTGCCCTCCTTGGCTATCCTACGTTCTGTGCTAGGTCCACCAATCTTCCCTTTCTGTTCGTAGTGCATGTTTATGTGTTCTGGTCTATCTAACTACACTTGGCCAGATGGTGTCTCGGCTACTCTTCCTGTGTTTCCTCGTCGCTATCTCGAGATTCCCATCCTCTTAATATTTCCTCCCATAAAGGGGAAATGGGTTTCTGGTGCAGTCCCCTCAATTCTTCGCGCTCCAAGACCTGGAGTTCCGCTCTGGCCCATTTTGTGACTTCACGTCGCCAGACTTCTAATGGAGGGGAGCTAGAAGCTTTCCAGTTTAGTGTTATTTGTCTCCTGTAGAGTGCCAGTGCCAGGTCCAGAAATCTGTTAGTTACTGCACCCAGCGCCAATCCTGAATGCAGTCCCAACAAGCACAGCGACGGGGTCGGCGGCAGTTTGACACCCAGTGATTTCTCGAGTTCGCCCAATATCACCTCCCAGGCCCTCCGGATATCCGGGCAATGCCATAGCATATGGTCCAGGTCTGCATCTAGTTTGTTGCATCTGGGGCATGTTCTGGGGTCTCCCCCATAAATTATGTTTAGTCTATGCGGTGTGAGATATGTTCTGTGCAAATAATTAAATTGTATATATCTAAGAGGTGTGTTCCTGGTTACTGTCCTAGGGTATGCCATTGCTTTCTTCCACTCAGCCTCTGTCAGAGTATTACCCAGTGCCCTTTCCCATCTCTCATGAAGGGCTTGGAGGGGGGTCATAGTGCACTAATTTTGGGCCCTGTACAGTTTTGCGACCAGGTGGGTATCTTTGCCCATAGTCAGGAGGATATGTATGATATTGTGTGTCTCTGGTTCTGCATTGATCGTTCCCCAGTTTATTTTAATACGGTGAGTCAGGTGTTGGTAGGTTAAGAACTGCCCAGTCGGTATTTGATTTCTTTCGACCAGATCCGTGAATGATCTCAGTATTCCTCCCTGAAAGAAGTCTCCAAGAGTTCCAACCCCTTTGCTCGCCCATATCCCTAGTCCACCGCAAGTCCTCGATCCGTCCAATGGGTCAAGTACCAGCCACTGTAATGGAAGGGCTTGGGAATATGGTGTACCTATTCCCGTTCTGCGTGAGCATCTCTTCCAGCATTCTAACGCTGTTTTCAGTAATGTACTCTCTCCTTTGCACTTCACTGTTCGGGCTACCATGAACGCCAGCATCCGATCTCCACCACTCCCCCCGCCTGCGGTGAGCTCCTCCGTGCATCCTCTCCCCGCCAGCCATCCGGCCACCCACTGCAACTGACAGGCCAAATAATAGGATTCAAAATCTGGCACCCCGAGGCCCCCTACGATCACCGGCCTACAGAGAACAGGGAGCGAGGCGCGTCTGCGGCCTCGATCCCATATAAGCTCTCTGACTAGGGTGTTTAACTCGTGGAACCAAGTTGAGGGAATCACTACTGGCAGGTTAGTAAAGAAATACAGGAGGCGTGGGAGCATTATCATTTTTGATAGGGATATCCTAGCTGATATGGTCAGTTTCAGAGATCTCCAAAATCCCACTGAGGAGCGGAGCGCTCGGACTGCCTCACCTATGTTACCCTCGCGTAAGTCTCTTAGGTCGTGGAACACCTGGATGCCCAGATATTTAAAGGTGCGTGGGGCCCACACAACGTCCGGAGGACACGTCGATGGGCGTACTCCGCCTAATTCCATTGGGAAGACAAAGGTCTTACTTCTATTTAATCCGTGTCCTGAAAGGGCTCCGAAATTATCTAGCTCCTCTAGTGCCCAGGACAGGCCTGTCTCGCCCTCCCTCAAATATATTAGGACATCATCTGCGTAAAGTGAGATAATATTTTCAGTTTCTCCTAGCATTATACCCTTGCCCAAGCCGGCGGAGTGGAATTGGGCGGCCAGGGGCTCAATAGCCAGGGTGAACAACAGAGGGGACAGAGGACATCCCTGCCTAGTGCCCCTGTAAACTGGATATGCCTCCGAGACTGATTTTCCGGTCTTCACTCTCGCAATGCATATAATAGGTCCACCCAGCGCACCCAGTTGGTTCCCAGCCCCATTCTGAGCATCACTGTCCGTAGGAAATCCCATCTTAGGGATTCAAATGCCTTCTCGAAGTCTATTGCCAGCAGGGTTGCACCCGGGGGCTTCTCAGTGTGTGGCATGTGTAAAATGGAGAACAGGTGCTTCAGATTTAGGGATGTGTTCCATGCTGGAATAAAACCATTTTGATCTTGGTGTATCAGATTAGGGATATGTTGAAGGATCCGATTGGCCATAAGCTTACTGAGGATTTTGAAGTCACAATTTAGTATTGACAGTGGATGGAAGTCGGTCACCGATAATTCGCCTGTGTCTCGCTTAGGCAGGGGGCAGGGGGACTACCTGTGCCTCCCTCATAGAGCCAGGAAGTATACCCCGTTGGAACGCCTCTGTGAATGTTTCTACCAGTCTGGGAGCTAGCAATGAAGAGTACATTTTATAGAAGTCCATTGGCAGCCCATCAGTACCTGGGGTTTTCCCAGCTGCTAACTATGATATGGCTTCTTGTACTTCTTCCAGGGACACCGGACCCCCCAAGACATCCCTGTCGCTATCTGTCAGTGTGGATGTTGGTAACTGGTGTAAGTATTCATGGACCTACTATAGTTCGATTGTGTCTGGCTGCCTGTATAAAAAGGTATAGTACTCTAGGAAAGCCTCATTGACTTCTCTAGGTGCGTGGTGAGTCCACCCCTTCATGTCACGCACATTTACTATAGGTGCCCCTTCGCCTCCCGGTCTCACCAGCCAGGCCAGAATTCTCCCAGATCTACCCTCTTCTGCTTGTACCGAGGCCCAGTATCTTCATGTGCTATGTAATCTTAATTGTTCTTCAATTTGGAAATGCGAGGCCCTAGCTTCTTTTAATCTGTCTTCCTCTGTTTCTGTACCGTTACTGTTCCTTTCTACTTCATGGATGGTCTTTCCTAGCTTAACCAGCTCCCTCTCTAGTGTACGCTGGATTCCAGCCGTCTGGCTCATGCATTGGCCTCTCACTGCTACCTTGAGGGTTTCCCATTCTATGCCCCTAGATGTGGCTGATCTGGCATTAAGGGTAACATGATCTGTTATGTGGGAGCGGAGTGACTCTCTGTATGACTGGTCCTCCAGGGCCGACGGACGTAATCTCCACAACGGAATGGGGGGCCTATCCTGAGTTGCCTTCCATACCAGTAATAAGGGGTTATGGTCGGACAGGGTGCGACCTAGGTATTCCGTGTGAGTTACATTTTGTGTAGCCTGTGCAGAGCATAGGATCATATCTATCCTAGTGTGTAGGCAGTGTAAGCTAGAATAGTATGAGTAGTCCCTGTCTGTCAGGTGTTGGGCACGCCAAGCGTCTATCAGTTCCCAACTCAGCATCCAATCTTTGGAGTGGCTGGCTATTTTATGTGTTATCGCCCCCTTAAGTGGCGGGGTGGAGCGGTCCATGTCCACATCTACCACACTGTTGAAATCTCCTCCGATGAATAATTCCTCCCCATTTCTACGTGTAAGATGTCTAGATAATTGCTGTAAAAAGGGGATTTGGTCCTGATTGGGGGTGTAAATGCTGCATAGGGTAGTTGGTACTCCGTGTAGGAGGGCCCCCACCATCACAAACCTACCTTCGTGGTCAATTTTGGTGGATGTAACCTCAAAAGGAACCCCCGCTCTTATCCACACTAATGCTCCCCTGGCGTAGGCTGAGTATTTAGTAGCGAAGATCTGACCCCTCCATCTGCGCTTCAATTTATCAATCTAATTAGCCGTGAGGTGGGTTTCTTGCAGCAGGCCGACATGTACCCCCCTCCTTTTCAAGTACGAGAGTACACGATGTCTCTTAGAGGGTGAACCCAGTCCCCTGACGTTCCAGGTCAAGAATAAATAACTAGCCATGTCGGTGTGTGGTGAACCGCATTGGTCCCCCTTTCCTTCCCGTGCCTTAGTTCCCTACCCTCCTTGTTAAGTTTAATGTGAGTAAATTGTAACCTCAGTGCCACCATCAAGGAACTAAATTGTAAACCCCAACGCCTCAACCCAAGGGCACCTCTCAAACTGTAGGTTGCCCAGTTAACATTATAACAGTGCAGTAATAACAACAAGTCAGTTTGAGTTCTCGCCATTCCGATTGAATGGCCGAGAAACCGGTTTAGGGGGTGGCTGCGAGGTCGTCGCGGCCTCTTCAATAAAGTATTGTTATCCTCCAGTGCCAGTCAGGAAGACACTTATGCCAGTTCATCCGATGTTTGGGGGGGGTCACTCTAGGGGCGTCGCCGAGGTAGCTGGAGTCTCCTTCTGAAGAGACCGACGCCGCGTCCGAGTCTTTTGCACTATTGACCTGCGAGGGCGCACTCCCGCACACTGAGGCCACCGCATCCAGGGCCTCTATCTTCACTGACTCTCTCTGGGCCCTGGTTGGCCCCGCAGGCAGCCGATCTCTATTGCGCTGTCTCTTCTTACCTCTGCGGGCGGCTTGTTAGGGCTGTTCGTGGTGGCCCGCCGTCCAGCCCCTCGAATCCAACAATTCCCATGCTTCCTCTGGCGATTGTAGAAACACGTTTTGCCATCCAGGACCACTCGAAGTTTGGCCAGGAAGAGGAGTGAGTACTGGATCCCCTCCTCGCGGAGGGCTTTTTTCACGGACAAGAACGAGGCACGTTTCAACTGGACTTCCAAGGTGAAGTCCTGGAATAGCGTCACTGCGCTGTTTTCAACTTCAAACGGTCCCGCTTCTCTGGCTCTACGGAGTAGACAGTCCCTGTCCCTATAATGCATTAAGGCCCATATTTATACTTTTTGACGCAAAACTGCGCTAACGCAGTTTTGCGCCAAAAAAATTAGCGCCGGCTAACGCCATTCTGAAGCGCCATGCGGGCGCAGTATTTATTCAATGACGTTAGCCGGCGTTCGCCGCCGACGCTGTCTGGTGTGCGTTAAAAAAAAACGACGTACACCAGGCAGCGCCGGCGTAGGGGGAAAATGGCGTATGGGCGTCCACAAATGGTGCAAGTCAGGCTGAGGCAAAAAAATCGCCACAACCCGATTTGCGCCATTTTTTTACGACGCCCATCCCCCATTGAAATGACTCCTGTCTTAGCAATGGTCATTGGGCATAGTGGCATGTAGGGGGGCACAAATCAGGCCCCCCTATGCCACAAAAAAATAATAAAAAAAAATACTTACCTGGACTTACCTTAATGTCCCTGGGGTGGGTCCCTCCATCCTTGGGTGTCCTCCTGGGGTGGGCAAGGGTGGCAGGGGGTGTCCCTGGGGGCAGGGGAGGGCACCTCTGGGCTCATTCTGAGCCCACAGGTCCCTTAACGCCTGCCCTGACCCAGGTGCTAAAATGCGGGATTTTTAGACCCGCCCACTCCCGGGCGTCATTTATGCCCGGGAGCATAAATACGACGTGTATGCATCGCAGTAATTTTTAAGACGGGAACGCCTACCTTGCATATCATTAACGCAAGGAAGGTGTTTACGCAAAAAAATGACGCTAACTCCATGAACTTTGGCGCTAGACGCGTCTAACGCCAAAGTATAAATATGGAGTTAGTTTTGCGTCGAATTTGCGTCGAAAAAAACGACGCAAATTCGGCGCAAACGGAGTATAAATATGCCCCTAACTTCGCTACCACCACCTGCGGTGGCCCCCCTGGCGCCAAAGGTCTCGAGGGGACACGGTGTGCTCTCTCCAGGGAGAAAAAGGCTGTAAGGTGATCGGTGCCACTACTGTGCGTAGCCATCCTTCGAGGAATTCCACCATGTCGGAACCTTCCACTCCCTCCGGAAGTCCCACCACCCGAATGTTGTTCCTGCGGTTCCCGCCTTCTGCATCTTCCACGAGGCATTCAAGGCGGTGTACCCGGTCTGTCAACTGTAGAACTGAGGCTGCAAGGTTTTCGTGCTTTGGAGTGAGCTCTGCTATATCTGTCTCTATAGCTTTTACTCTGCTTGCCAGTGTGGTGTGATCTGCCCTCAGCAACCCCAGCTCCACTGCCACTTGGTTAATGTCTTGTCGTAAAGTTATTTTTGTGTCTTCAATGGCCCCCAGGATCTTCTCCAGGGTTGCCTGGACCGTTGGTTGCGCAAAGTCCCCCATGGTTTCTTTCTGTTGTGTACTTATAGGAATACAATGCAATGTCTTGCTTCTGGTCTTACCCTTGGAAGACATTCGGGACTCGTGTTGCTGTGGGCTAGATGTAGAACAGGGTGGTGACCCACTCACCGGCTGGGGATGGGTGTATTCAATCTCCTGTCGGACCCAATTGGTCTGATCTGCGGCCTTCCGGACCGGTTGCCAGTTTATGCAAGCCTGGTTCCAATCAAGTTGTCTCGGAGAGGTGGGTCCTCATGGCCCAGGCCAGCAGGGCCTTCCAGAGGAGGTATCATATCTGTGCTCGATTGCGACGCCCCTCATCATGCCTCCTCTCCCTGCGGCACTAGTATTAGACCCCGCCAGTCGAGTCGACGCTCCCCCGGGGGCCACCAGAGGAGTTCCACGTCTCATCTGCAGCTAGCAGCACGCAGCTTCAGTCTCACCCGGAGTCACTCACTGGCACTCGGCTCTCCTCACCTCTGCCCAACTCTACTCGTGCTTTGTAACTCCAGTCCGGCCCAGCCAGAGCCTTCCCGGTGGGCTTCCCTCTGCCGATCTCAGCGGCCGGGTCGTCGCCCCCCCCGGGAACAATCAGGGGAGTTCCACACCTCTGCCGCAGCAAGCAGCACGTAGCCTCAGCCTCACCTTGAGGCACTCACTGGCATCCACTCCGCATCTCTGCCCAACTCTGCTTGCGCTTCGTAACTCTGGTCCGGCCCTGTCTGGGCCTCCTGGCCGGCTTCCCTCCACAGGTCTCGGCAGCCTGGTCGTCAGTCCCCCGGAGGCAACCAGGGGAGTTCCACGCCGCAGCAAGCAGCACGTAGCCTCAGCCTCACCTGGAGTCACTCACCGGCGTCCAGCTCTCCTCACCTCTGCCCAACGCTGTTTGTGCTTCATAACTCTGGTCCGGCCCGGCCAGGGCCTTCCTGGCCGGCTTCCCTCCACCGGTCTCGGTGGCCGGGTCGTTGCTCCCCCGGAGGCAACCAGGGGAGTTCCGCGCTGCAGCAAGCAGCACATAGCCTCAGCCTCACCTGGAGTCACTCACCGGCGCCCGGCTCTCATCACCTCTGCCCAACGCTGCTCGTGCTTTGTAACTCTGGTCCGGCCCAGCCGGGGCCTTCCTGGCCGGCTTCCCTCCACCAGTCTCGGCAGCCGGGTCGTCGCTCCTCCGGGGATAACCAGGGGAGTTCCCTGCCCCAGCCGCATCAAGCAGCACGTAGCCTCAGCCTTAGCCGCACTCGGGGTCACTCATTGTCACCCGGCTCTCCTTTTCTCTGCTCAGCGCTGCTCGCGTTTCATAACCCCGGGCTGGCCCAGTCCGGGTCCACACGCTCGCCGGGTCCAGGTCACCCGGATTCCTCACTTCAGTTCTTCCATTCGGCCCGGTGGTCTCGGCGGCCAGCCTGGGTCTGCACTTTCAAGATCGTATCCCCGGCTCCAGGAAGATGCTGAGTTTTATTGGGTCCCACCGGCCTCCCTCCGCAGGTTTTGGCAGCCGGGTCGTCGCTCCCCCGGGAGCCGCCAAGGGAGCCCCGCGTCTCATCTGCAGCAAGCAACACGTAGCCTACAACTCACCCGGGGTCATCCACCAGGGTCCGGTTCTCCTCGTCTCTGCCCAACGCTGCTCACGCTTCGTAACCCTGGCCCGGCCCAGCTCCGGAACACATTTGTGTTGGGTCCCGGTCGTATGGGTTCGTCTTGAGGCTCTTCCTCTCGACCCGGTGGTCCCAACTGCCAACCCAGCTCCGCAGCTTCAGGATCGCACTCTTAGCACCCTGGAGGATGTTGATTTACTCAGGATTAATTAAGGCCTCGGCTGAGCTCTGATACTAAGCGTCCGCCATGTTGGCCCGATCAGCCACGCGCCATGAATGAGACATCTATTGAAAGGAATATGACACATGCTAAGATGAATATGACATGAAATGAATATGAGCCATTTTGAAATTAATTCAACATACCTTAAACTGAATATGACCCATGCTGACATTAAAATGAAACTTGTCAAAATGAATGTTATGCTTTGAAATCAATATGATACACAACAACATGAATATTGCATGTATTGAAATGAATTAGACCTATCTTGAAATGGATATAACCCATATTAAAATTTTAATGTCAGGTGTTAAGATGAGTATGACATCCACTGACACGAATATGCCATTCATTTAAAGCAATATGACACATGTTAAGATTTCTATGAACCATTTTCAAATGAATATTATATCTGATGAAGTTGATATGACCCATATCAAAATTAATATGACATTCATTGAAATTAATATGACACTTATTGAAATGGATATGAAACTATAAGAGATAAATATAACATGCTTTGAAATGAATAAAGCACATATCTAAATGAACACAAGCCATGTGTAAATTAAAATGCTCATTGTTTAAATATGGCTTGCCTTGAATTGATGTTGATTTGCTTTAAAATTAACAATACATATTGAAATTCATATTACATATTCTGAAAGGGTATGATATGAACACAAATTAATTATGTAAAATAAATATATGTTTTCGACTATGTGCTGCATTTAGTTTGCCAGCTTTTGGACTCTGTGCACTTGACCAGTGCTAAAGTGCAAGTGCTCTCTGTCTAAATTGATCTGATGATTGATTTATCCATGATTGGCATAGTTGTTTTACCCGTAAGTCCCTGGTATAGTGCAAAATGTGTGCCCAGGACCTGTAAATCAAATGCTACTATTGGGCCTGCAGCACTGATTGTGCCACCCACATGAGTAGCCCTGTAAACATGTTTCAGACCTGCTACTGCAGTGTCTGGGTATGCAGTTTTAAACTGCCATTTCAACCTGGCAAGTGCACCCACTTGCCAGGCCCAAACCTTCCCTTTTACTACATGTAAGGTACCCCTAAAGTAGGCCTAAGGCAGCCCCATGGGCAGGGTGCAGTGCATTTAAAAGGTAGGACATATACTGGGGTATTTTACATGTCCTGATAATGAAATACTGCCGTAGGAAAGTACGATCTTCCTTGGCATGTTACCCCCATTTTTACATGTATGTCAGTATGTTTTTGCCTGTCTCACTGGGATCCTGCTGGTCAGGACCCCGGTGCTCATAGTTTATGGCCTAATGTGTGTGTTTGTATAGTGCTTGACTGTGTCACTGAGGCTCTGCTAATCAGAACCTCAGTGCTTATGCTCTCTCTGCTTTTAACTTTGTCACTGTAGGCTAGTGACTTCATTTACCAATTTCAATTGGCACACTGGACCCCCCTTATAAGTCCCTAGTATATGGTACCTAGGTACCCAGGGCAAAGGTACCCCCACATAGTTCAGGGCCACTTCCTGGGACTTTGTGAGAGCGGGGACGCCATTACACACGTGCACTACATATAGGTCAATACCTATATGTAGCTTCACAATGGTAACTCCAAATATGGCCATGTAAGGTGTCTAGGATCATGGAATTGTCCCCCAATTCCAAACCTGGTATTGGGGGGCCAATCCCATGCATCATGTGGGCTCCACCATGGACCCCCAGTACTGCCAAACCAGCTCTCTGACGCTTGCACCGCAGCTACACCTGCTGCCACCTCACAGAAAGAGTTCTGGCCTCCTGGTGTCTGAGACGCCCAGTCCCAGGAATGCAGAACAGAGCATTTCCTTTGGGAGGAGGGTGTTACGCCCTCTTCCTTTGGAAATAGGTGTTACAGGCTTGAGAGGGGTAGCATTCCAGAGCCTCTGGAAATGCTTTACAGGGCACAGATGGTGCCTTCCTTGCATAAGCCAGTCTACACCGGTTCAGGGACCCCCTGTCCCTGCTCTGGCACGAAACTGGACAATGGGAAGGGGAGTAACCACACCCCTGTCAATCACCACTCCAGGGGTGGTGCCCAGAGCTCCTGCATTGTGTCCCTTGCATTAGCCATCTGGAATTCCAAGGTGTGGGGACACTCTGGAGATCTCTGAGTATCCAGTGCCAACAGGTGACGTCAGAGACCCCTCCTGATAGGTAGGTAGCCAATCCCCCTCTCAGGGCTACTTAGGGTCTCACTTGTGGGTTCCTCTTCAGATTTGGCTTGCAAGTTTCCACCAGGAATCCTCTGCAACTCCTGCTTCATCCTCTGACCTTGGATCAACCGTAGACTGCTCCAGGAACCACTGTTACTGCAACAAAGTATCCAGAAAGGCTACTGCGACTCTACAACTTCAGCTCCAGCCAGCAACTGCAACAGTTTCCATGGTGTGCACACTCTGGGGACTCCCTATCTTCACCCTGCACCAGAAGGACCAAAGAAATCTCCCGTGGAGTGACAGAGTCACTTCCCTGCTCCAGCAGGCACCTTCTAAGACGGCAACAGGTTCTCTGGGACTCCTCTCCTGATGACGAGCGTGCTCCTTGGAACACAGGTGGTGGACCCCTTTGACACAGACTGTCCTAAGGTTCAGCTGTCCAAATTTGGAGGCGGTTAGAGCTTGCCTTGCCCGTTTGCGACAGTACCCCTGTGCACTACGTCATCTTCACCTCCTGAGGCCTCTGTGCACTATGTGCAAGAATCCTTCATGCACAGCCTGGCCCAGGTCCCCAGCACTCTATCCTGTGATGCTCAACTTGCTGAGTTGTTCTCCGGCGGCGTGGGACCTTCTTTTGTATTGCTGCAGCAACCGGAATTTGCACCTTCTTTGTCCCCATGTCCTGGGAACGCTGTGGGTTCTGCCTGGTCATCTGTTGGTTCCCTCCAGTGTTGGGAGCCCCCTCTGCCTTCTCAATCTGAGTTGAGGCCCCCAGGTCCCTCCTGGGTCCAGGCAGTTCCATTTTGACACAATCCGCGACATTGCTTGAAACAAGGCTTGTTGGACTTATCCAGTGCTACAACTCACCTGCATCCAACATCTCCATGTGGGACATCCTTTGCATCATGCAAGAACCCACAACCATCTTCTTTGGTGCTCTTCTGCAGACTTCTTCCAACCGGATAATCCTCTTTTGCACCATCTTCTAGGTTGGCAGGGGCTCCTGTCCTTTCTGGAATCTTCTGCGACTTCTGGACTTGGTCTCCTCTCTTTACATGTCTTCAGGTCCAGGAATCCACAATTTGTTGCTTGCAGTCTTGCTTGGTTCTTGCAATACCTCTATTCACAACGTTTAGTGTGTCCTAAGGAAACTTGCAGTACTTTACTCCTACTTTCCTGGGCTCTGGGGTGGAGTATTGTACCAACCTTTGTGGTTTTCTTACACTCCTAGTGCCCCTCTACACACTACACTTGCCTAGGGTGGACTTTGCGATTCGCATTCCACTTTCTTAGAATATGGTTTGTGTTGCCCCAAGGCCTATTTCTTCCTATTGCATTCTATGGTATTTTCTATTGTTTGCACTATCCTGTGACTATGTACTTACCTTATTTTGGTGTCTAGTGTATATATTGTGTATAATACTTACCTCTGGAAGGAGTATTGCCTCTAAGATAATTTTAGTCTTGTATCACTAAAATAAAGTACCTTTATTTTTGGTAACACTGAATATTGTCTTTTATTGTTTATAAGTACTGTGTAACTATAAGTGGTATTGCAGGAGCTTTGCACATCTCCTAGTTCAGCCTAAGCTGCTCTGCTACAGCTACCTCTATCAGCCTAAGCTGCTAGAACACTACTAAATTTCACGAATAAGGGATAACTGGACCTGATATAAGGTGTAAGTACCTAAGGTACCCACTACAAGCCAGGACAGCCTCCTACAACAGCTTGCAACCGTCAGCCCCACACACCTCAGTCGCCATACCCCCAGACACCGCCACAACACCCACAGACACATCCACCACATTTGCTGTTGTTTTTTAATATCTGACTTTATGGGAAGTGTTGGTCACCCAAGACAAGGGTAGATGTTCACTGTATGGATATGTGGGTGTTGATCCAATTGGGGTGTCATTGCATTGTTTTATGCTTGCTAGGGTAAGTATTTCATCTTGTGTTGGCCAATGTCAGCATTTATGGTGTGTATTTGTCCCCTGATATAGATTGTACTTTCGTCTCATGTGCGGGAGCTACAGTTTTGTTTGTCCACACATGGAGGGTGTTAAATTGTGGTAGCTTCCTTTGGATTTGACTGACAATGTGTCCACTTTGATGTCTGTACCTTACAGCTACATCATCTTGATGTCGGGACCATGCTGTTGCCATTGTCTGTGCTTTCTTGACTTGCACTTACACATTTGGCAGCTAGGCATATCACTTATATATATTGTTTGCCCTTGACATACATGAAGGGTCAGTTCCTATGCAAATACTGTTTTAGGGGCATGTGCAAAGTGAAATGTGTCCATGAATGCTCCTGATGTTGCCATCACTATTATGCAGGTATTGTTTGCATTGTGAGCTTTGGATATTCGTTTCACAACCTATTGTGCATCCCATTGACCTTCCATTGTGTTGCAATGTGGGTGCTGTGTGGGTCCATTGATGAGCAGCACCTGCGGCAGGACGTGTGTGTGATGGGCTCCATGGCGGCACAGGTCATGGAACTCTGCCTGCAGGTGAGATGCTTCCTTTATGCTTTCCGTTTCCACCTGCTGGGATGTGGTGGTTGGACTGCCACGGTCACGCTGGCGGTAGGCAACATCATAATGTTTCCATCTGAAAGACCGGCTCCATCTGCCTTTTTGGCCTGCCTCGCCACTGAGGTGGTCTGCGCTGCCTGGTGGTGCTGGCAGGACTGCGGCAGTCTTTCCCTGTGGGACTGCCAGCATCATAATATTGTGGCCTGACTGCCAAGCAGATGGCGGTCACACCGCCGCCATTGTGGTGCACAAACCGCCAAACTCGTAATGCGACCCTTTGAGAATATGTAACATTAATTTCAATATGTAATATTAATTTTAAAGCAAATCCACATAAGTTCAGAACAAGCCATATTCATTTAAACAGCAGTCATATCAGTTTAAACATGGATTGTGTTCATTTCAATATTTGCCTAATTAATTTCAAAGCATGTTACATTTATCTCACAGTTTCATTTTCATTTCAAAAAGTGTGATATTCATGTTACAGAATGTCATATAACTTTTGATGTGGGCCATATTAATTTCATCAGGTGTCATATTCATTTCAAAGTGGCTCATATTCATCTTAACATGTGTCATATTCTTTTCTATGAATGTCATTCATTTCAATGGATGTCATATTCACCTAACCACCTGTCATAATAATTTTAACACGGGTCATATCCATTTCAACATAGGTCATATTAATTTCAATATATGCAGTATTTATTTTGCTGTGTACCATATCAATTTAAAAGCACAACATATTCATTCTGACAAGTTTCATTTTAATTTCAGCATCGGTCATATTCAGTTTAAGACATGTTGAATTAATTTCCGTGGAGGTCATGTTTGTTTCAATGCATGTTATATTCATCTTAGCATGTGTCATATTTCTTTCAATGGATGCTTCATTCATATTAACACATCTTAATTTCAACATTAATCATATCCATTGCAACATATATTGTAATCATGTCAATGTATATCATATCACTTTCAATGCAAGCCATATTCATTGTGACAAATGTCATGATCATTTTAACATTACTCGTATTCATTTTAATACATGTCAAATTCAATTCAATGAAGGTAATATTAATTTCAACGTAGGTGATATTCATTTTAACATGTGTTATATTCTTTTCAATCAATATTAAGTTTATTTCAATGGATGTCACATTCATATTACCAGTTGTCATATTAATTTTAATATGCAACTTATCAATTTTAATATATATCATATTAATAATTTGAATATGTATCATATTGGTTTGAATATGTGTCATATTAATTTCAAGGCGTGCCATATTCATTTTAACAAATCTCATGTGAATTTCAGCTGTGATCATACTCTTTTGAAGACATGTCAACTTCAATTCAGTGGGGTTGCATTAATTTCAACACAAGCTATATTCATTTTCAAACATCTCCTATTCATTTCTGAGTGTCTCATATTAATTGCCATTTCGGTAATATTCATTTCAACACAATTCAAATTAATTGCAACATGTTTAATGTTTATTTCAATGTACATTGTATTAGTTGCAATGTGCATTGTTTTCTTTTCAGAATATAATATATTCATTTCAATACTTTATATTATTTTAAATCTGCCATATTAATTTCAATGTATGTCATATTTCTCTTGGCATAAGTCAATCATTTCAAGAAATGCCCCATTCTTTTTGGTGAATATTGTATTCATTTCAGTGATTGCTTTATTGTTTACAGTGAGGGCCATATTAATTTCAGTATGATTTATATATATTTCAGTATATTTCTTATTCAATTTGGTGTGTGCGTTAATCATATTAATCACTAAGTAGCATATTCATTCTGCCAGGTTTCTTATTTGTTTTGGTTCAATTCAGATTCACTCTGCCAGGTATCATAATTATTTTGACACATAGTACATTCATTCTGGTGTGTGTCATATTCATTTTGCAGCACGCTATGCATTTCAGGAGGTGTCCAATATGGGGAGCTGTAATTTTGACATGAACGGCTTTCCATACTTATTTTATTTACTTTGTACAACTTTCCCAACTACTTTTTCATTTCAATTCATAGGAAACTGGAGCAGATTATCCCAATTAAGATGTTGGGCAATCTCATGAAGCAAAAGTGAATTGAATAAATAGGTCAATATTTGATAAAATAAGTTTAGATCAAATGCTCTAACACAGAGAAACATTCATTCTGTGAATTACACGTGTGATATTCATTTCTTCTTATATCTTCCTTCATTGACACATAGCTTCCAAAAACAGTATGTAGATTGTTATTCTGTGTCCCCGTGGGAAAGGAGAAACGTGTCAATCTGTTTTTGCATTAAATACCATCTATAGTCATTTTGCATGTCATTGTTTGAAAAAGTTCTTAACGATTTCTCCACTATGAACATATACAGATTTCAACCACCATATGCATTATTTCTGTTTCTAGCATGTAAGAAATGCTAAATTATGACAGCCGTTGCAGTTGTGTCAGATATCTTCCATCCAGGCTACGAAGGCACCAATTCTGAAAATCTAGTAACTCATATCCAAATACATCATAAAATATGTTAGTGTACAAGTCATGGGAAGTGTAAACCACTAGAATTCATGAAGATGGCTCAGTAACTTAACCACCTGTAAAGCACCATTAAATTGATACATGTAAAACCTGCAATTTCTAGCACTTAGGTGTACAAATAGTGTGATATTCTTGTGCTGCTTTATTTTAAATTAGATTATCAATATACATGTTGATGATTAGCAAGCAGGTAAACCATTATAATAATTTGGCTAGTCAGGTTAGTAAGTGTACACTAGATTGTGTAGAATTGTTAGGGTAGGAAATTTCTCTTTGTGAATGTCATAACAAATAATGACATGGGACCTGATTTAAAATAAAACCGCCTGCCGACATATGTCTGGGTGGCAGAGGTCATTACTTCTGTCAGCCTGGTTGGACTCCCACTTGCCATATTTTAGAATCACCACCAGCCCTCGAGTGATCCCAGAGGCTTCAAAGGAACAGCCACTATGGCAGCTCCTGTGAAAGCATGGAAACTACTAATACACTGTGTTTCGTTTAAAAAGAAAATACTAATCACCCTGACATCTTGGGAGATGTCAACAGGGTAAAGGGATCAGTAGCATTTGTTTTTCTGTTCAAGACCACCTTTGTTTTCCCTGTTGCTCCTGAACAGACAAAAAAAACATCAGACTGCCTGCTCTAAATAGGGCGGGTGTTCTGAGGTTATTAAGCTGAATGCCGCAACTCTTTCAGGCTGTATGTGTAATGTTTTTAATAGTGGAGTCAGCAGGGCAAGTGCCATTGTAAACATGATGGTTTGTGTTAGATCTGACAGCCTTAGGGTGGGGTGGTCTTTCCCCAAACTTGTTTCCTGCCTGCCTCACATTTTGCCGGTTTCTCTTTGTTGGCCTTAGGACTTTACCTCTGCTGAGCAGTGCTTGTGTGCATGCGCTCTCTCCCTAAAACATGGTTTGAATGGTATGTATCTAATTGGCATAGTTAATTTACGTATACATCCCTAGTAAAGTGCACTCCATGTGCCCAGGGCCTATACATTAAATGTTGCTAATGGGCCTGCAGCACAACCTGTGCCACCCACTTAAGTAGCACGTTAAAACATGTCCTAGGCTATGAAGGGCTGCTATACTGCTGCACTGCTGCTCTGGAAGAACAGCTTTCCTACAGTGCTGTCCTGCTGCCTGCTGCCTTCTTTGCCTGGGTGAGAAGGACTGGAATTACAATACTTGAGACCAGAGCCAGAGTGACTTTAATGTCCTGCTGGCTTGCCTCCTGTTCTTCTGAAGTCTGGACTCAAAAGTCTTCCAACTCATCACCTCCAGCACTTGGACTTTGTTTGCTGCAAGTATTGCCCTACTACGTGGTGCCAATCTAATCCTGGACCCTTGGAAATATATATAAAGTGCTGCTCCAGTCCAAAATCCATGCTTCAATGCCGTTGTTTCATTCGGAACCGGCACATATCCATCAAGGTGACACACCATCTCTGCTGCGAAGATCTGGAACACTGCATTTCTATGTGCATGATGCTTCGCCTCCATTCCTGATGCTTCTCTAACTTTGCGAGGCTCAGAGCCGAAGCATCGCCTACAACTATGGGATTGATGCCAGTGCATCTCCTCCTTTGACTCTGGCATCTTGCTCTCGAAGTCGATGCATCTCTGAACCAAGGTACTGTTTCAGCAGGCCAGGATTAAACATTTCCAATTCCGACCCAGTTTAGTACGACCAGATAGCTCCGGTTGGTGCTTTATGCTTTTGAGCACTACACATAAGTTTATACTTTAGAAAATCATTTCTTGAGTTCTACTAATTGGATTTTTTTGTTTTGCTGTCATTTTGTTCATTAAATTAAGATCTATTGTGTTTTAACTGTTTTACTGTTTGAAGTGTTGCATAAATACTTTACACCTTGCCTATTAAGTTAAGCCTGATTGCTCGGTGCCAAGCTACCAGGCAGTGAGCACAGGTTAAGTTAGGGTGTTATCTCACTGACTTGCAAACGGGCGGGTGTACTGTCAGTTTGACAGACACGGTCCTCCATTAGATTTTTGGTGGATTACCCTATCTAACAAACTGATAATGAAGCTATTGATCTTGTTTGAAGGTAAGATCTAAGAGAAAGGCTGAAAGCTACAACACTTTGGGCCTCATTACAACTCCGCCCGCCGAGGTGTAACCGCCGTGCCCATTTTGACATCCCGGCTGGGCCGGCGGGCGGAAGCAGAGTTTCCGCCGGCCCAGCAGGGATGTCAGCCACAACATGGGAGCCGGCACCTAATGGAGCCGGTGGTGTTATGGCCGTGCGACGGGTGCAGTCGCACCCATTGCGCTTTTCACTGTCTGCTGTGCAGACAGTTAAAAACAGTGTGGGGCTGTGCCAGGGGGCCCCTGCACTGCCCATGCTAAAAGCATGGGCAGTGCAGGGGCCCCCAGGCGCCCCGAGACTCCCCTTCCCGCCAGCCTTTCCATGGCAGTTCCTACTGCCATGGACAGGCTTGCGGGAAAGGGACTTGTAATCCCCTGGGCAGCGCTGAAAGCAGCGCTGCCCTGGCTGATTACAACTGCCGGGACAACCATGGCGGTAAACCGCCGGTCCTGGCGGTGCGACTGCGGCGCTTCCGCCGCGGTCGTAATCCGCAAGTTTTTAACGCCAGCCTGTTGGCGGTACAACCTCCAAAACAGCCCTGCCGGTCTTTGACCGCCAGGGTTGTAATGAGGCCCTTTGTGCTTTACTGTAAGAAAGTGCATTATAATTTCAGTGGCAAACTGCCTTTCCCAAGGAACAATCACGTTTCTTGTCAAGATGATGCCTCACTAAATTAACCTGAGCTTAACCCTCTGCTAGCTATGTCACAGAGCAAACAGGCTTCACATAGGGAAATTCAGTACCAAACCAGTGATAAAGCCAAATACCAAGCAATAAACATTCCAAATCAAATTAAAAAAGCAGATTAAAATGTAATAAACAAAATCACATCAACATAACAAAAATCCAGCAACGAGAACCAAAGATATGGATTAAAGTTTTAAGTGAAATAGCTCCAAAGTGCATTAAGCACCAATGATAGTCTTTGGAAGCCGTAGACCAGGACAAAGGTGTGATTTGAGACTGACCTCAATGGTGCCCTGGTTGGATACACCAAGAGGATTGGTCCCTATGCAAGTTAAAACATTTATAATGTTTCCAGGTCCTACTTCAGAAAGGGACTTTGTCACTTTTTCATTGTTATTTTGGAGGTGTAGGGACCTTTGAGTGGGACAAAGCTGACATTCAATCTGATGCTGTGGATCTGCCAGTCAGAGACTTTTCCAGCAGGTCCCATTGCAGCTCTGTGGTAATTTTTTTTAAAGATTCCACACTTTCTTCCGGTGCCGAAACACTCCAGAAGAGCACTTCAAAGGCCCCATGACCCCAGTGAAAGGCCCTTAGAGAAACTCAGGGTGCCATGCAAAAGCCAGCAGCAAAGTAAACAGTCCTGGTCAATTGTCACTGGTCTACTGGGTACTTCAGTGAAAAGGTCTATTGCAGCTTGTTGTGTCATTTTGACTACACAGGAAGTGATCCAACTGACTCCTGGATTCCACATGGTCTTTATCTGTGCTGACATGAAATTACTTCCCTTGTCTCACAGTGCTTCCTTAGGAAATCCTTCTTGGGTAAAGATTTCCATCAGTGCCCTGGGCACCACAGGTGCAGTCACTATTGTAAGGGTTAAGGCCTCAGGGTACTGGTTGGCATGGTCCATCAACACCTGGATAAACATACCACAACCAGGAGATATCACCCCCACAAACAATAACTCCTATACCGAAATCACTGCCACAGATACCACCACCACCACTGCCACTAGACACACCAACAGAAATATCACCTTCAACAATACCACGGCCAATGCCACAACTAGTTCTACTATGACCTAACGAACACCAGCATTTACAACAAGCCACAAGTAATACCCCTACCAGTACATCTATCACTAATATCACCACTTGAGTACCACCAATATCACCATAAATACAACTAGTGATGTGACTAACAGAAATGCCACTGCACCCACCATCACAACAGCAATATGAGCACCAACAGTAGTTTTACCAATACAATTACCTGTGTAACTACGAATACCACCGGCACCACAAAATACCACCAACAATACTTCGCTACCATTGCCACCATCACTTTAAAGCATTGCCTCAAATATGCAATCACATGAAGACATGATCTCTGCATGACTGTGTTTGCATGTGTTACCACATTAAACCCAGACAAAAATGTATTTTCCAATGCTTGTTTGAAAATAGCATTAATTGTACACCATGATGTATGCATGCATGCCCTTTTTCTTATCTTCTTTTCCTGTCAGTTTTAGCATCCTCCGAGCATGTGTCAACATTGTTTGCCACTACTTGGTCATTCTAATCAGTCTTCTGTCACTCTATTCACCCCAAAAGGGAACACTGTTCTGTAGTAAGGCATGTTTTTGTTTCATAGGACTGGCTTGACACTTTACCAAGTCACTGCAATGACTTTTGAAGGTGTCAAATTATTACAGATAAACATGACATAGTTAGCTAATTATAGGCATCCATTGTCTCTCCTATATGGCCAAAGTTGTACTATCTTGATAGATATGTCAAGTGTTTTCCTCACAGCCAATATTGTTTGTTCGCTGCTAAGTTCCATTGAGTCATTCTTCGTCAGTAGAAGATTGATTGTGATTGGCACTATGGAGTGTTTTACACTATATACTAACCAGTGAAAATTCAGCACCTGACTCTCACTGCATTGTGCAGTGTTTTGCACTACATACCAACAAGTGTAAATTCAACCCGTGGCTCTCACTACACAATAGAGTGTTCTGCGCTATATACCAACCAGTGGATTTCCAACACATGTATCTAGCTGCCACATATTTTAATTCAGCTTCTGGTGGTGCCTTCTACTGCCTATAATTACTTAATTCGGTAATCCTCTAAAATGGATCAGAGGATATGGAGCTGGATTCTGATACAGGAATCATACAACTAGCAAGAATGCAGCTCAGTGGAATATTCTAATAACTAAGATATCTTTATTCACTGGACCATATTTAAATGTGCAGCTATCATGATCTGCCTGCGTGGTAACCTGCCAATAAAACCTGATTACTTTGAATCATAGATTTGTAACTTTTCATAAAACTGTTTGTACCCTCATAATTTACAATACAACTTATTGCCACATTTTTTGTTCTTGCTGCCATAACTCAGTCAGATGTCTATCTTAAGTTGGATAGATGTTGTATTGTTTAATCACCTTATTCCTAGCTTCCACCATATATTTTAATACATTTAAATTCTACTATTTACTTTATAATGCTCTGTATTTAACATCTACTTCTTGAAGAAATTCAAGATTTCGAGAGGCCAGATTGTCAACAGTAGCAGACAACGTCTTGCATTTACATATATGCTTATAAAAAACTGACAGACATCTCCCAAGCCTTCTCAGAGAATGCTTCCAGAATGCTTCCAGACAGTAGAATACTAATATTCTTCTGGGTTCTGAACTTCTCTGATACCTCTTCAAATGCCACCTTCGCACTCATCAGACTTAACTTGGAAAGCTACATAGATCTTTTCTCAAACATAATCCAACTTAACTTTGTATTTTAATATTGTTGCTTCAACTTTTCTGAATCTTTCCACTTCGCCTATCATTTCTTATCAGTCAGCGACGAATAGACCAGAACTGATCAGAAATTTCAGATTGAGAATTTTGCTTTGGTTAATACCTGCAATACATTTTTTGCTGTATGCAGGAGGATCACTTTATAATGAGTTGCATTAACTCTTTTAGAATGTATTTGTGGTGGTCGGAGGAATGTTCCTTCTTTCAAAAGTCAGGAATGATTCAAGTAGGAAGTAAGTTATGTATTTCATGTTCTTAGCAGATAGGTCCTATCAGGACTTCTTTCTGCCTCCAGCAGTCCCTATCTACTAGGTTCCACCCCACACAACACAATTCTAGAAGATCATTAACTTCCAGCATTCCAACAGCATCTCAGAGATACAGGTAATGGACACACACAAAATACTATAGTATTCATGCTTCCACCACAAATGATCCTAGATTCTTGGGAATGAACCTCTGTATTTATAGTGACACATCCTCATTCCAGCTTGTGTTCCTGTGTTCTATTTACCAATTGCAACAAGGGCACCACATAGTAAACTAGGCTCCTGTGAGCTGGATTAATTTAGAAGTGTCTGGTCTCAAGAATGTATAGAGAAATTACTGAAAATAATATGAATACAAGAAAAAAGAGCATCCACACTAGGGCCAGAAACATCCGGTAGCCCATTGATTACATCCACGATTCTGCTGCCAAAAATTAAACTGTTTTTCATTTTGCACACCATTTCCTGCTCTACTCCGGCATTTCACGTGTGTTATTTAATCATGTTTTTAGATTCAAGATTTTAGTGAAATCTTTAGATGTTACAGCCTGATTTAGAGGAAAGCAGTAATGGCAAACATATGCAAACAATGATTGTGGTCCCATATCTAACTACTCAAACCACCCATGAAAGAATGATGTTCTAATAGTAAAAGTGCTGCTGGTTCTACCATGGGGAGAGACTATTTTGATTGCTGTGACAAGGACCGAAATGTGTTGGCCTGCCCCCAAATTTAAGGTGGTTAGCTCACCACTATTTCCAACAACGTCAGATTCTGTTAAGATTACAATGTAAACCATGGTGGTCTTGTAGATAAATTCATAAAAACTGCTCTGCCCTGACATGCAGTGAAAGAACATTGGGCAAGTGAATGACATTTTAAATGTAGCCACTGTGAGTTTACCCCAATTTGGGGATACATTTTCAGTCCCCAGTCACCTCATTGCAGTTTTCTCATGCCACCATGAAATGGTGGACCTGTTCCACTAATGTTTGTATCCCAAGTGGCTTTTGCAAAGTAAATGGAAACCACTTTTCGAGACTGTTTCAGCTCTGAGAGGAAAAAACTCAAAATGTGTTGGTCCATAAGCAGTAGGTCAGGAAGGGATGATGCCTGCTCTACACCAACTGTTTGTCAGTCTGGTCTCCAGCTTAAAATCAGGTCATTAATTGGGGTTTGTCTGAACTTCTGAATATGGTAATTGAGAGTTGTGTTTCAAAGTGCATCTTTCCCACCAAATGTAGCAGCCATGCAAGCCTATTCACTGAGCTCCAAGCAGAGCGCAGAATGGCAAAACTCTAGAAACTCCTCCGGCAGAGTGCATTTTATCACCCACTTCTACTTTACACCTCCCATCAATTTACATAATTCCTGTCTAAAGTCCACCCAGGACCACAAGAGTCCTAGCATGCATGATATGAAAGACACTACAGAGAGCAGGTATTGCTTAAATGCAAGAAACTCTGTTGAACTTGAAAGAGTTCATTAGGCTGTTTCCTAGACAGATTTAATTTTGCGTTTAAAAAAAAATGGCAGCAAAAATTGCCTTTTTGTAATTAAAACCATTTTGTGCTAATATTGCCATGAATGACACTTTGTTAATTGAACTCTAATAATGTGCCAATGTGTTGTGCTGTTGCAAACAGTTCATTTATGGGATACAAGATTTAGGGCCTGATGGGTACTCTATTACAACTGTATTATATACTATGGAACAGACGGGGGCTGCAGATAGATATTTTATATGATTATTGATGATATTGGAGAGAATAAGCAGGTCAGTCTGAACTGCTGTGTCTGATTCAATACCCATAGAGAGTTGACTAAACCCATAGACAAAATCAAAGAATATTTTGCATCCTCTAGGCAGTATCAATAAAATGTTCTATCAAGAATATACAAATGATTTTCCATGCCTGCTAGGATGGGGTTCGCAACAATAGAGTCCAGAATTTAAAAAGGAAATCTACCTGAAAGGTAATCAAAGGAAACAAAATTTCAACAGAGAAATCAAGAGTGTGGATATATCAGAAAAATGCCATGTTACAAGGTACATAGTGACAAAACATTCTAATGAAAATAAATTTGGTTTTGGAAGAGTAACAGTTTCATCTGAGAAAATATGTCAGTTAAAGTAATAGCAATCCTTAGAAGCCATTGATTATTAAAAGTGTTATTATTTCGAGTTACATTACCAATTGAAAATCTGAACATGTGACCAAAAATGCATTCCTTAACAAGTAATGCCACGGACCATAAATCATCTGCTGAACACCAAATACGATCACATGTTACAGTAAACATTGAAGTCAGACACAGGATTACCAGTTATAATATACTGCTGCATGGTTTTTAAAATACAATAACTCAGAATGCTTTGTCAGTTTTGAGGCTAAGTAGGTGAATAAATTGGAGTAAAAGAGGTCTCTCAAAATTGTCAAATTACTGCTTTATCCTGGCCTTCTTGATTAGGACAATTGCATGGTAATCCGGATTTACTAGTTTATCAATCCTACCTTTGCCAAGGTAGGGTAATTAAAACTAGTCAAGAGGAATCAGTAAATCAATGTGTACCCATGTGTAGCACCCAAGACAGAGATATACCGATAACAAAAGCAAAGGCAGTAAAGACTTAATGGCAAAGTGGAATTGCAGCAGATGTTCTAAAGAATATTTTCCAATACCTGGTTGTTAATTCCTGAATTTCAAGTATCTGTATCAAATGGAGAAAGTAGATTGTGTATACCAATTTTTAAGACAGACATGATCTACTAAACTTAAATGGTTTCAATTTTTATAGCAAGTTTTTGTGAAAAATGGTTGAACCATCCTACTGGAGATTATTTGGTTCCTGTAAGCCAAAGAGGATTCAGAAACGGATATTGCACGATAGAGAGTTCAGTCTTCCAAATGTTTGTTTCGGGCTGTGGCAAAAGGGTCCAAAATGGATTACTGAAATTGAAAATCACCTCACAAGAGAGTCCTGTGGGTTATGGTGCTCAACTGTCTGTGTTCACATATGAAGTTCTTAGATAGGGACGTATTCTGCACACTGATTTTTAAATTGCTACATAGCCAATTTGCCAAGCCATCTCTTGAAAACTTGGTATGAGCTTAATTTTCCATTCATAGTGTAAAATGGTGCAAAAAAGATAAGGTATTTCTTGCTTACATAATGGGTATAGCATCAACATCTTGTTTTCACTAGCCTAAAATTCCATTGTATTTGATGTTTTAGCAGACCTATTCTCATTCTTAAATCCATCTTCTCACTTGCCTTGATTGCATTTTTCTTAAATAGCTACAAGTTAACCTTTTTCTTAGGGCCGTTCACATGATTGTTTCTGATGTTTTTCTTGCACAGTGTGAAGTCAGAGATAAAAATTACTGGCTTGCCTATATATTTCATCAATTGATTTCATGTTTTTCTGCTTTCAGACCCTCCCAATGTTATACCCAATAGGCTCAATCTTAAATTCAACTTGTGTATGTGTTTATTCCAATTTAGATCAGATATTATTACTGTATGCTTGCACAATAAATAGCCAAATAATAATCAGTAGGTGCAGCGTTGGCACTGGGCGAAAAACTTTACATTTATTGCAATATTTTAAATTTTGCTATATTTTTGGTTGTATGATGGAATCACACATGCCATTAACACACATGCCTTTACAATGCATTTATTACAACCCATATGCCTTTATAACACACATGCCTTTACCACGGAAAATTTGACCACGCATATGCCTTTACCACTTTACCATGCATGCCTTTACAACGAAAATGTACATATTTTTAAGGTAAGTAAAAAGTATATATGCTTGTGTGTGTATTATATCTATCTATCTATCTATCTATCTATCTATCTATCTATCTATCTATCTATCTATCTATCTATCTATCGCCTACTGGTGGATGCCAGTAGATGGTTATAGTTAGGATCTACTGTCCATAGGAAAAGCGTTTTTGTTTTGCCAATAACTTTGGCGTCATTTGACAAACCTTCACAAACATTTTCAAAGCTAGTACAACAGTCAGTTCAGCTGCTGTGTTGAAAGTTCTGAGGTGATTTGTTAAGCTTGGACGAAGAAAACATTTGGGGTCCCAAAACACCTTTTCCCCGTAGGGATTTTCAACACAACTGCAGCCCGAACCACTGGAGGGAATTGAACTAAATCTGGCCTAAAGATAGCTCTTGGTCCAGAAAGAGCCATTTTTGTCATTTGGGGGAAATCCAATCAGTAGTTTTAGTGTTATTAAAGGAAAATAAAATAAAGATATCTAGGGACGCAGATCCTTTGTGGATCCAACTGCCCCTTTGATGATATCTGATTGACTGCCTACGCTTCAGCCAGGAAATGTTGGCAGCCGTTTTGGTACTCAGACTCAGCCAAGTTCCCAAAATAAAGTTAAAAAAAGAAAAGGGGGTAGAGTAGGAATACCCTGACCCCCGAGCCCTGGTGCTGGGGTCTCCCAGCAACCACACCAGGGCAAAAAAACATTTTTTGTACATTTTTCTACCTAAAACACTTGAGGATCCACGAATCCAGGGCAAACATTTAAAAAAAACAAGCACCTTTTCCCCATAGGGATTTTTAACACAACTACAGCCCAAACCACTAGATGGAAGTGCACCATATTTGGCCTAAAGGTAGCTCTTGGTACAGAAAGAGCCATTTTTGTTATTTGGGGGAAATCCGTTCAGTAGTTTTAGTGTTATTAAAGGAAAAGAAAAGAAAGATATCTAGAGATAAAGGGCCATATGTACAAACACTTTTTCCCATAGACACAGAATTGGTAAAAACCTTTGCTACATCTGGCCCAAAGATTCTTTGTGGATCCAACCGTCCCTTTGATGATATTTGATTAACTGCCAACGCTTCAGCCAGGAAATGTTGGCAGCCATTTTGGTACTCAGACTCAGCCGAGTTCCCAAAATAAAGTTAAAAAAAGAAAAGGGGGCAGGATAGGAATATTCAGACCCACTAGCCCTGGTGCTCAGGTCTCCCAGCAACCACGCCAGGGCAAAAAAGCATTTTTTTAAAATTTTCCCGTTAAAACACTTGAGGATCCACGAATCTAGGGTAAATATTTTTAAAAAACAAGCACCGTCTCTGGCACTTGTTTAAAGATTAGCCCCACGGTGGGTCAGGTCCCAGGGTCATTGCGTGTATAACAAAGTTGGGAGGGGGCATTTTTTCAGCCCATTAGATCATCATCTCCCTGGGGCTTTATGTATATATTGGAGGAGGCCCACGCAGACCCTCCCCCTCATGATCCTAATAGCCCCGGGAATCACCACCTCCCTGTGGCATTAATGCAAAATTGGAGGGAAGCTACACAGACCTCCCTCGTGTGGCTCAGAAGAGCCTCACGGACCACCTTCCCATGCATTTAAAACTAAATTGGAGGGGTGGTGCATGGGCCCCCTCCATGTCCATGTTGCGCCCAGGGCCAAGAAATGTATATAAGGGGGAGGATGGCAAGCAGCCCCCCCCCCTCCCGGGCCATATACGGAACCTTTGGTGAAAATAACAGAGGTTGCAAGGACGTTATAGTTAGGTTGATGTTTTACCCATCCAAAGCCTTAGAAATTTGGCAGTTATTACTCATAGTTATACTTATGTTAAGAAACTGTAACTCGTGGCCTAAAGTTACTTAACGGCACAAGTTATAGTTTCTTCAGATAAATATAGCTATAAGTATAACTATAACTATAACTGCTGAATTTCAATTTTTTTTATTGGTAAAACATCAATCTAACTAAAACATCCCTGTAATCGTTGTTTTTTCTGTGAGTTTGTATATTTTTTTTATGTAAGGTAATTTATAATTACCACTGCAGTGCACAGCCTTTTCAGCGATGTAATTATTTGTATCCATAATTTATACTTGTACTCTAATGTCCTAATTTGTATTTATTTTTTTGCAATATATAGCTATAGCATTGGTCCTTTCCATTTTACTCAGTTTGAAAGTATTACAAATTTGCTTGTTTAAACCTACACTACAATTTTACCGATGGTCCATTGATTTATTCACCAAGGGTCTGGTCCTAAGGTGCCTTAATCAGGGCCGAACAGGCCTGTAGGGCCCTGTGGGCTGGTCTCACCCATAGGGCCTGGTCTCAGAAATCACTGTGTAAGATGTTTTTTAGCACTATTCGTGCCTAATTTCTGAACAGATGGGTCCCCATATCTTACAAAATACTCATCCAGAGGTTTTACAAGCTCAAAATACAAATGATTTGCAAATTGGGGACACTTTTTAGCTACAGGGCTTGTTCATGGGGGCCCACTTTTATTTGGGTGCCCAGGCTCTCTTTTGTGTCGCAATAGGACCCTGGCCTTGGTGTACTGAAGGCTGAACAAACGTTATAAGATCATTAATTTTTTTAAACCTCTAAATTATTTCACAATGGGTCTATATCCCAACATCAGGTCTGCGAAATATATAAAATTATGTGAAATTACGTCTTAATAAAACCAATTTTATCAACACACTTGAAGGCTAGAAAACCATTCTTTATGTGATCTGAGATGTCACTTTTTTAATTGGAGAACGAGCCCATAACTTATATTTTACCTTGATGAAAAAATGACTAGTCCCCATTTTTCAAGAACATAATGTTAGAATTACTCAGGATTTAGAGCAACCATTAACTTATGGTAGTTATCACATTTCATGTTATGAATTGTTCACATTTTATGGATGTTTCAACAACTACTGTGGTACGCCTGAGGGAATCCTGGACTTGAATCAGAAAACTGGTGCCCATTGGTTTTAGATGGAATTCACTTAACCTAAAGAACTGTTCTTGATGTTTTCTTCTGAAGAGAAACATTCTAAAATTTAAAACATAGAATTACAAACTTTGCAGTGCACCCAACAAGAAAAAAGTCCAAATATTCAAAGATTCTTGTGGCTTCTTTATTTTTTCTTCCAACATCTTTGAGTCCATATTGTTTAAAAATGATTACAGCCTCAACCAATGCATTTCTTTTGAACAATGAACTTCTTACGTGCACCAAATTGACTACTAGGGAACGGTGTGGGAGGTGCAGTTTGTTCTTCATGTCCACGGAGCTCAGATATTTACAACCTAAATCATGTCTACAGTGTATTCAGAATGAACCGCTTACAAACTTTCAGTTGAAATTGCTACAGGGACATCATTCAGCACTGAATTGCTTTTAACAAAGCTTGCTTGACTTCCTTGTTTCTCAGAGTGTAGATTAATGGGTTCAACATGGGAATCAACATTGTGTATATTACAGAGACCACTCTCTCCTGTCCCTTTGAGTAGCTTGCAGGCCGGAAATACATAAAAACCACTGTACCATAGAAAAGGGAAACAACTGTAAAGTGAGAGGCACAGGTGGAGAATGTCTTCTGCCTCCCTTCTGAGGATGATATCTTCAAGATGGTAGAGATAATGTAGACATAAGAGACAATTATGACACAGAGAGAGACCATTTCAGCAAATCCTCCAAGTGTGTATATCAGGATCTCAATGAAGGTGGAGTCTGAACAGGATAGCTTCAGCAAAGGTGGAACATCACAAAAGAAATGACTGATCAGGTTAGAATGACAGAACTCCAGCCGAAAAATGCTGACTGTGACTATAAGAGATTGCAAGAAGCTAATTGCATATGAACCCGCAACTAATTGATGGCAAAAACTCTTCCTCATGATGGTGGCGTAGAGCAGCGGGAGGCAAATGGCAATGTAGCGGTCAAATGCCATGGCAGCAAGAATATAGACCTCTGTTGTGCAGAAGGCAGCAAAGGAGAAGAGCTGTGCTGCACAGCCAGCAAAAGAGATAGTTTTTCTCTCCACTAGTAAGTTAGACATTGTTTTGGGGGCCACAGAGGAAGAATAGCAGAGGTCTAAAAAAGACAGGTTGCTAAGTAAATAGTACATAGGTGTGTGAAGATGGTGATCAATATGTATCAGCAGGATTATTCCAAGGTTCCCTAGCAGAGTGCAAAGGTAGAGAAAGAAGAAAAGCAACAAGAGTAGAATCTGGATCTCAAGTCGATCCGTGAATCCCAACAAAAGAAATTCGGTTATTGGTGTCTGGTTTCCAACTTTCATCTGTTAATTAGAGAAAAGCAAAGCATAAAGGCAACCAATAGATAGGCGTATGTACACTTTTAATAAGGAGGAAATTATTGATTTACAAATTCATCACTTTGAATATGCAAGAATGTGTACTCTTCTGCTCCTCTCTATTTCCTGTTGTTCCTTTGCCAGTCTTCATTCTCATAGACAGTTCAGGAGCTGCTGTTTGGCTGACTGTTCTATTTACTGATTGACATAAGCCCCCAATCATACAGAGCATGAATTAAAGCACCCATTTATTCCAGCAATAATACAATTTATCTGTGTTCCTCTGTTTGCAGTGCACATTTTCTCCCTGTACCTCTCTATCATCCTGTCTTTATTTCATTTATTTTGGAATTAGAAGAGTGAAAGAAAAACATGGAATTAATCAAGTACACAGATATGACAGAGAGGGGAAAATACATTTTGCCAGAAAATAAGAATGCACTGTCCTACAGGGGCTTTACTTCCCCTGTAGGGAACCAGAAACATAAACAAGTCAATTTAACTTATAAAGAACTGATCTCAGTTTGAAGGTGTTTTCTTCAGTTCCATTCGGATCCTGTCCCATTCCACAGAGCTTTAAAATAGAAAAATAACTATGTTTATTATGGGTCACCTGAAGGATGACAGCAGTCTGCAAATGGAATATGGATGCCACACTGGCCCAAAATATTTCCAAGTTCCTCAGATGTGTCTACAGAAACTTTGGTAAGGTTGCCACAAAAGAAACCAACCAGCCAAGGGACCTGCCCTTTCTAAGATAATATCATGATTTTTCTGGCCAAAGCGGGAATGATAAGTAATGCTTTAATCTAAAAAATACTTATGCCTACATTATGAGTAGTTTGGGGTCAGGAATAGCAATGCAGTATCTCCATGTACATTGTCATTGGAGCTCTAAGAGGCAAAAAAAAGTGTATCTTTTGTAGAGAGCCATTCAGGCTCTCCTATACAATGTTACTATCCGGGGTTATGTGGGCTGGTGTGATTTGAAAGTGTATAAGTAAAGGGGTCGCACTGTTGACCAGCAGACTCTGCGACACATCATACAAGCAGTATCTGTATGGGGTCTATCGCAGCGCTGCACACCGTATTCCTGCTGTGCATACGAGGCAGATGAGCTCATCGCGCCTCCGACTTCATCGAGTGCCTGGCACACACCCCAAGATATCTCCTGACATGTCGGAAGCCTTGCGGTGAGCGGCCTCTTGCTTACGGTACTCCGTCTGGCTGGCAGATTGACACGCGGTGGCCCATCGGTGCCTGTCCGCACATGCCTGTGTCCATCATCGTGCCTCCTGCGTGTGAGGCCTGCACCACCTGCTCACTCCTGTGGCAGCAGTGGGTTCCGTCCATCAGGAGGACGCTCGCTCACTGGCGGAGAGCGTGTCTGTCGGTGACTATGGATTCCCCAGGGAGCGTGCTGATCGGGGAACTCAGCCCCTCTGCCACACTGTGAAGCCCCTTCCTGGTGGCTACCCAAGGAGTGCCTCTCATGCTTCTGCTCAGAAGGGGCTGGATTCCGGAGGAGTGGTTCTGTTTCCTCACAAGGGACCTCATAGCCAAGCGAAGGCCTTTGCCTGCTCATGGAGGTGCAAACCCCCCCCAAAAATCAAACAAATATATACTGAAAATGCAACAGTGCACAAAAAAAAATAGAGTTACAGAGGCCTATCCACAAACAGTGTCTGTACCAGAGAGGTCAAGATACCATATAGACAACAGGGACTAAGACAATTGATTGTAACACTGCTGGGTGCTGCGGGCTCACAGCACAATAAGCTCAGCACAGCAACACCGTGACCAGCAGCAGCCAGCGCCTAATGTGGGAGCCCATTCATCGGTTGCAGGGCTGCCACCTTTCAGTCAGTGGGCTGACACTGTCATAGCTGTGCTGCAATGGTGTCATTGGCTCAGACGACTGTACAACTACTTCTGCACCACCAGGGAAACAGACAGTGATGAATTGTATGAACTCTTTGAAACGCTCCCCAACACAGGAGGACTCGAGGATTTTTATGCCACTGTGGCAGCATTAAACCAGTACTTCGATCCCTAGTTAAACCTGGATTACAAACAGTTTAAGCTTCGCCAAGGGCAAAAACAGTCACAGAGGCCCTCATTAGGATATTGACGGCAAATCCCACTTACTGCCACGCTGACTGCCGCCAACACACCTCCACAGCGGCAGATATCCGTTCACCATATTATGACACACACACACACCAATCCGTCACTATTCAGCCACAGACACAAGTCCGCCACGCCAAAGGTCAGTGATAAACTGGCAGTATCAAAACCCACAGAATAAACGCCCACCACATTATGACCCATGAATCACCACGGCAGACATTCAATGGCGGTAAACCATTGGAAGTACACAACTCTGCGTTCAAAATACATACACACATACAAAACAGCACCACATTGGACAATTCAAACAACACACACCTGCACCCATACACACACCACATTGACACACCCACACCACTATAAAACACCCACCCACATTACACACAACCCCTTACGAATGCAAACCATTGGCACGAGACAGACACCACGACTACAGACAAAACAACAGCCACACACCACCTACACATATACACCACCCACGCACCCCACATCACACACCCCAACTCATTACCCTACACACCCTCATCTACACAACTCACATAACACCCATGGCACCACAAAGACAGAGGAGGAGCTAAGGGTCATGGTGGAGGAAATCATCAGTGTAGAGCCACAGATATTTGGAGCACAGGTGCCGCAGATATCCATTGCTAGGAAGATGGAGCTATAATGGAGGATTGTGGACAGCGTCAACGCTGTGGGACAGCACCCCAGAACAAGGGACGACATTAGGAAGAGGTGGAATGACCTATGGGGGAAGGTGCGTTCCATTGCAGCAAGACACCAACTCGCTGTACAGAGGACTGGCGGTGGACCCACACCTCCTTCCCCACAACTAACAACATGGGAGGAGCAGGTCTTGGCAATCATGCATCCTGAGGGCCTGGCCAGAGTAGGAGGAGGACTGGACTCTGGTAAGCCAACTCTATACTGTTATCACCCCCTACCTGCATGTCATCACATACCTCCACCCTTTCCCTCACTACCATCACTCCACCACCTCCCACACACCCTACCATCACATCTCACTCATCCCAATGCCAAGCCCTGCATGCCATACCAATGCATGGACAACACAAACAGCCCTGCATTTACACTCATCACTACAGCATGCACACTATAGAGAACTAATCATCACACCATACACCAACATACACAAGTGAAAGCTGCCAGTGCAAATACAAATAAAGAGGACAAACCACCGATGCACAATATGTCACACACAGAAACAATACCACAGCATTTACATCCCCACAGATATCCCAGCCAACGTCAGCGGGGAAGAGGTGCCAGCACTATCCAGTCCCCCAACTGAAGAGGCCCACAGTGATGTCAGCAACTCTGGTCGCCTGGATCTGGATGACCAACCTGGCCCATCAGGGACTTCTGGACAGTTGTTTACCTAGGCCCCGTCACACACCACCACAGAGCCTCCCCCACCTGGAAACACCATCACAGCACCCATCCAGCATACCCATACCTCTGTCCCCAGAACACGTCATTCAGAAGTGTGTCTACCACTACAGGGACCCCAGGGCACACCTCATACCCAAGACAATCAGGGACCTGGGGTCAATGACAGTGGGCACACGGTTCAGGGGACAGAGGCACAGGACAACAGGGAAACTAGGAGGACTGCTGTGTGCGAGGGGGAGGACAGGCCCAGGGAACTGACTCTCCAGGAGGCACTTGCAGAGATCCTGGGGGCCTACCAACATTCCCAGGATACGCTGGGCCAGATCCTGGACAACGTGCAGGAGAACAGGCAGCTGCAGGAGGGACAGTACCAGGGGATCAGGAAGGACTTGCAGGCCATCAACACTACCCTGGTCTCCATAGCAGGGGTGCTGGCAGACATGGCCAACATTATGAGGGAGGCGGTCTCAAATCAGCGGGCCCCTGCCACTAGCCAGACATCTGAACTGCCTTCCACCTCTGCTGCTGCTAGTGGACAGGAAGGCCCGCTACTGGACCAACAGGCCACCAGCAACCCCCGGCAGAAGGTGAACCAACCCGCAAATGTTCCCTGCGATCCAGGCAAAAGCCAGAGACTATTGCCAAGACCCCCGCCAGGAAATGAGACTCTCCTGATTGACCCTCTCTGTCACCCTGTTCACCTTGAACTGCCATTGCTCCCCTTCCTATGTCCCCTTGGACAAGGCACCTGTACACCAAATAGGCTGGAACAATACCCTGGACTTTCCTCCATCATCACCACATCCCAATGCACTTGCCCCTCTTCTTCTTAGCACTTCAATAAACACCCTTTGAAAAAATACAAGTATGGAGAATGTCAAATCTTTTAAGTATGTATTCGTTTAACCAGGTTCAAACATTGCAATTTAACTGTACAGTAATGTTCAAATTGGAAAGACCTGTAGTTGGCTGCCGTGATCTCACCAGGAGCGATAGTGGGGCACCAACATCTGCAAAATGAATTGCTAAAGGGTACAGTGAGTGGGCATAGAAGTGGGAAATAACAACATGTCAGTGCCATGGACAATCTAAATAATGCCAATGCAATGTGAAGTAACACTGCCTTACCTCTGTGTCATTGGAAGTGTTGTCATATCACTGCTGTTCTGTTGTCCTCATCCTCATCCTCTGCCTCCTCATCCTCATCCTCACTGTCCACAGGGTCCACTGCTACCACACGGCCATCTCCAGCCTCCTCCTCCTGCAGAAAAGGCACATGGTGTCTCAAGGTAAGGTCGTGCAACATGCAGCATGCCACGATTATCTGGCAGACCTTCTTGGGTGAGTAGTACAGGGATCCCCCAGTTAGATGGAGGCACCTGAACCTGGCCTTCAGGAGGCCATGGTCCTTTCGATTATCCTTCTTGTTCGCCTATGTGCCTTCTGCCCTTGTCCTGGCATTGCTCACAGGGGTCAGTAGCCATGATAGGTTGAGGTAACCAGAGTCAACTGAAAGTATCGAGGGACAACATTTAGGCACACACTATCCTATATGGCTCACGCCATACCTATACACCAACTTCTACTATTAGCTACACCCTGTGCCTCTGTAGTTGGGCCATTACATTTGGGATGCTGCTGTTCCTCAGGGCAAAGGCATCATGCACTGACCCCGGATACTTAGCATTGACATGGGAGATGTACTGGTCCGCCAAGCACAGCATCTGTACATTCATGGAGTGGAAGCTCTTACGATTTCTGAACACCTGTTCATTTTGTGGGGGGGGGGAACAAATGCAATATGAGTTCCATCAATTGCCCCAATTATGTTGGGGATATGTCCCATTGCATAGGAGTCAGACTTCACTGTGGCCAAATCCTCCACCTGGGGGAAAACAATGTAGCTGCACATGTGTTTAATCAAGGCAGACAACACTCTTATCAGTCCTATTGAGAACAATGGCAGTGACAATCCTGCTGCCCAGACCACTGTCACTTGGAAAGATCCAGTTGCCAAGAAATGGAGCACAGATAGGACTTGAACAAGAGGTTGGATCTCAGTGGGTGACGGATAGCAGATATCAGGCCAGGCTCCAGTTGAGCACACAGCTCTGTGATTGTGGCCCTGTCAAGTCTATAGGTGAGGATAGTGTGCCTGTCCTCCGTTGTTGCTAAGTCCACCAGGGGTCTGTACATGGGGGTATGTCTCCATCTCCTATTGATCTGCAGCGGTTGCAGTGTAAGGGACAAAAGAATGAGGAGCCGGTCACAAACTGAACATTGGAGCCACAACAGTACAATATATGATGTTAATTTGTAATGGTTAAGTGGGATTTGTCCTGTATGTCCTATTTTTAACTGTGATGCAGTTATTATCCAGGGCCTGCACCCCCCCACCAAATGGCGTCCACCTGAAGTGAGGTAATTCCGCTGATGTTGTGCGCTGTTGCGGTAGGTGGTTGGGAACCGTTGTGCAACTCCTCATTGGTTAACATTTGGCCCTATGGGGTACAGTGGCCATTGGTGATGTACACCGGTGATGACGGTATGCACCGCCGCGGACGTGACTGCATTTTCTATCCGATCACTCACTTGCTACCTGACCTTCAGCAGGAGAGGACCTACACTGCATTTGCTACTGTGACCTGTGTCTGGAACCTACCATGGCCCGTGTGACTAGCGAAAGGACCTCTGCCTTCACCTCGGCGGAGTTGAAGCGACTGGTGGATGGGGCCCTACCCCAGTACGGACTGCTGTATGGGCTCTTCAGACCAACAGGTGAGTACACTGTAGGCACGATGCATGTGGCATAAATGCATGGAGTGGTGTGAGTGAAGGCCTCATGTGGGGGGGTGGGTGGATGTCCCCTGGGCAGCATACAGCTTGTGTGGTGGGCTATGTGTGTGTAAATGGTGATGTGAAGGGGCGTGGTGGGACATAAGTGTAACAGGCTGACTGATACCATTTCCTGTGTGTATTTCCTCTGCAGGTCAGCGCCCATCAAAAGAAGATTATATGGCGTGCCATTGCCAAGGACGTGCAGACCCTGGGGGTCTACGGCAGACGGAGTACCCACTGTCGGAAACAGTGGGAGAACCTGAGACGCTGAGCACGGAAGACAGCGGAGGCCCAGCTGGGGATGGCCTCCCAACGAGGAAGGGGTGCCCATCGAACCCTGATCCCCCTGAAGGTCCGCATACTGGCGGTGGCCTATCCGGAGCTGGATGGGCGCTTGAGGGCATCACAGCAGCCACAAGGGGGTGAGTACAGTGCCCATCATTACAACTTACGCATGGTAGGGGGGTACCCAGGTGGGGGATGTGTGTCAGTGGGTGCCCCTATGCCAGGCCTAACATTGCAGACTAGGTCCCATGCTGGCCAGGGTTCTAAAGTGATAATCCTGCTACCTAGCTTGGAGACATCCACAATTGGTCAGGGCTGTGTGGGTCCCAGATGTGCTGCATTTGGCGGTGTGTCCCCCTTCCCATGCCTTGGTGTCTAGCATTATAACTGGTAGTGCAATGCATTGTGTGTAGGGCTGTTCCCTGTGTGTGAGGGTGGTGTGTATACCAACGGTGGTGTTGGTGCAGCCATTGACCCAGTGTACCCTTTGTCCCCCCCCCTTTTTGTTTCGTACCCTGTCCTTATGTGCATTAGCATCATCTGGCGGAGGAGGCATCGGCGATGGAGGGAGCTGCATCCCACAGGAGGCAGAATCCACCAATGCTGAGGGCACCAGTGGGACAGAGGGCAGGGTGAGCACCATGGCAGAGACAGGATAGGACAGTTCGGACACAGATACCTCTTCCGATGGAAGCTCCGTGGTGATGGCGGACGCCTCTGTGCCCACCCCAGCTACAGGTACAGCCGCCACCCCCTGTACCAGCACCACCCTCCCAGCAGCCCCTCAGCGAGTGGCCCGTGACCGCTCACCAAGGAGGGTGGGAATCTCCTTTGCCCCAGGCACCTCAGGCCCTGCCTCAGTTAGCCCTGCTGCCCTGAGTGAGGATGCTAGTGACCTCCTGAGATCCATCTCTGTAGGGCAGTCAACCATTGTATATGCCATCCAGGGGCGGGCAGCCCAGATGCAACAGACTAATGCATTCCTGGAGAGCATTCACACTGGCTTGGTGGCCCAACCAAGATCAATCCAGGCCCTGGCCTCCTCTCTGATGGCAGCCATTGTCCCTGTTTCCACCCTCCCCCCTCCAACTTCCTCTTCCCAATCTCATTCCCCTCAACCCCAACCCATCCCAAGCACACAGGCAGAAAAGCATGCAGACAAGACAACACACAAGAGTGGCACAGGCAAACACAAGCACCACACATCATCCAACAGGCACTCACACAAACACCATCCAGATGCAGACATACCAACATCCTCAATTTCAACTGTCTCCCTCCCTCCTCCTTCTCCACCTCACTCCCAGTCCCGTCTACACTCACAGCTGCATGCACTACATCCTCATCCACTACCAGCATCAACACCACTCCTAGCAGAAGACACACCTCACTGGCAGACACCCTGACAACAGCCATGCACACGATCAATACTCTGTAAACACATCAGTGCCCCAAGGGCCAGCCGCAACCTCAGCGGCCACGAGACAAAGAGTGTGGCAACTGTGGACTCGAAGATAGGGTGCCTGGAAACTGTTCCAAAAGGGGGAAAACATTTGCCAAGTGCAGGAAAATGAATCATTTTGCCAAAGTGTGTTGCGGGGTGGGCCCAAACAGAAAGTGGCACAAGACAAACTGGCAGTGGTGCGAGAACTCATGCCTGCGGACAGTGCAGGTATAGATTCTGGTGAGGTGAATGCAGGAAGCATGTGCTATGAGGAGGAAGACATTTTTGACCTCTTGTTCGCCGACTGGTAGAAACAAAGGTGATGTCTGCCTCTCATGTGCACTGTGGACATCAACGGTGCCCCTGCGACTGTTTTTATTGACACTGGCGCATCTGTTAAAGTAATGAGCATTGGCCTATATCAGCATTTGTCGCCCACACCACAGCTGATACCCTGCAACACCAAGATCTACACTTACGATAGGCGTGACCACTTGCCACTGAGAGGGGCTATTGAGGTGACCGTCTTCTGCAGAGGTCGTGCGACAAAAGCCAAGTACCACATCGTGGAAGGAAACCGACGGACTCTCAGGATGTCATACTGCGGAGGACCTAGAGCTAATTTTCTTTACGTGTCATATCCACGATGCCCAGGCTGATGCACTGCTATACAAATTCCCACAGCTATTCACAGGACTCGTCAAGCTAAAAGGGAAACAAATCAAATTGCATATAGACCCAACCGTACAGCCCACGGTGCTGCAACACCAAAGATTTCCATTTCATCGGAGGACTGCGGTTGAGAAGGAATTGCGAGCCCTGTAGGACAAGGGTGTGATCGAGAAGGTCAGAGGGCATACCCCCTGGTTATAACCACTTGTGATTGATCCTAACCCAAAGCAAACCAGGAGCCATCCGTTGCATGGTCATGCTCTTACCCAACTATGCCATCAAGAGAGAGAGACACATCACACGACGATGGACGACATAATAGCCGATCTAAAGGGTGCACAATGGTTCTCCAAGTTGGACCTCAATTTCGGCTACCTCCAGATGGAGCTGGCCCCTGAGAGTAGAAACATCATGATATTCTCAACACATGTGGGGCTGCGGCGATACGAACGGCTCAGCTTTGGAATCTCATCGGCAGCAGAAGTCTTTAAAAATGCCATTTAAGAGACCTTGTCCGGACTCGAGGGGGGCTCAACCTCAGTGATGACATCTTCATCTTTTCAGAGACCCTCATAGATCACCATCGCCGGCTAAGAGCAACGCTACAGAGGTTTGCTGATACAGGGCTCACTCTTCACCGCAAGAAGTGTGCCTTCTACAAGAACTCAGTTGAATTTTTTGGGTAAATCATCTCATACGAGGGGCTGCAAGTAGACCCTAAGAAGGCACATGCCATCAGAAATGCACTGCACCCTGCAATGCAACAGAAGTGAAGAGTTTTCTTGGTATGGCAACATACTGCAGGAGATTCATCCCCCAGCTGGCCACCATGGCTGAGCCCCTACGACAACTCACAAAAACTGACATCAAGTGTGACTAGAACCAGAAGGTTTATTTCAGAATATCAAGGAAGCGCTGCTCGACAGAATGACCATGGCATATTTCCACCCAAGTAAGAGGACCGGTGATGGTCGATGCCAGCCCCATTGGGCTAGGTGCCAGCCTGTTGCAGGAGCAAAAAGATCAAGAGTGGGCACCCGTGGCATACATAAGCAGAGCACTGTCAGAAACCGAAGCTCGCTATGCCCAGATCGAGAAAGAGTCCTTGGCCAATGTGCTGGGCCTGTCAGCATTTTTATTTGTACCGATACGGGCATGAGTTCCAGGTGGTCACCAACCACAAGCCTCTTGTTTCACTGTTTGTGGGATCGGCATGTCTGGCTCCCCCGAGGATTGAGCGTTGGCCCGTCTTACTTCAACCCCACAGGTTCCAGGTCACCTATCAACTCGGAGTGAATAACTGCTGAGTATCTGTCGCGATACCTCACTGAAACACTGAACAGCGAGTCCCAGGTTGCGGAGGCAGAGCGAGTGTAGAGTTTTGTGAAGATGGTCGTGCAGGTGGCATGCCCGGTGGCTATGACACTATCTGAGATAAATGAAGCCTCAGCCAAGATACGGCACCCGGTCCCTGGATCCTGAAGAGTGTCTTGCCACCTGGAGGGTGCAAAATGAGATGTCCATATGGTGCAAGGGCCTCCTCCTGCGTGGCCAAAGAATTGTGATGCCCCAATGCCTGTGGGGCCGAGTAGTCGAGTTGGCTCATCAAGGGCACCAGGGGGCTGCTAAGACCAAAGCTCATCTTCAGAGTAAGGTGTGGTTTCCCGGGATGGACACCCTTGTCGATGATCGAGTAAGAAAGTGTCACTCATATGCCATCACAGCCATTGATCAGCCAACTGCACTGGTAATCACAGAGCCACCATTCACACTGCCATGGGCCAAGATCAGTATGGATTTTGGGAGGTTTCCTGATGGGCGGTCAACTTTGGTCATGATTGACTTATACACTCAGTTTCCCGTGGTTGAACTGGTCTTGTCAACCGCGTTTGAGCACATAAGGCCATTTGTGGGGAAGACATTTGCCATGCTGGGCCTCCCTGATGAAGTAAGGCCAAACAATGGTCCCCCATTTCAGGGGCAAGAGTTTCGGGACTATCTGCAACAACTAGCCATACCCCATAGACGGATCACTCCACACTGGCCTCAAGCCAATAGAGACATTGAGAGCTTTATAAGGACCCTCAACAGAGCTCTGAGGATTGGGGTGGACCAAGGAGAGGATGCTGAGTGATGGATGCACAAGTTTCTACGAGCATACAGGCAGACGCCTCATAGTACAACCGGGTGTGCCCCTAGTGCCCTCATGTTTTGACAGCATCCCCGAAACTGCATCCCATTGGCTTATACCCAATTGGGATACATTAACCTACTTATAAGCCCCTAGTTTATGGTACCAGGAGTGCCATGGGCATGTAAATTAAGATGTGCCTCAAACGTGCAGCACTTATTGTTCCACCCTGAGTGTGACAAAGTAAAACATCTTCCAGCTTGTCACTGCAGACTAGAAGAGCAGCACTGCAGACTAGTAGAGCAGTTTCAACCTGCTAACTCAAATTTGCAGCCAGACCTCCCTTCTTCATATATATATATATATATATATATATATATATATATATATATATATATATCACCCCTAAAGCTGGCCTATTGACTGCTCAGGCAGTGTGCTGTATATTAAAAATAGGGCATATATTTTCATGTGTCAGAAGATTATACCCCCCACATTCTTGATGTCACTGTGGAAAGGCTAGTATCTCTGTTGGCGAGTACAGGGTTACACATTGACAACTTTGCTGTGCTAACACCTGAATGGGACTACTAAAGTTGGTACTTTGAGGTGTCAAAAGAATTGTTATTTTAAACTCGACTTATTGCCAAAGTCAAATTTAATGTAACTTTTAAGAAAAAGGCAACTTTAGAGAGGGGGTGTTCTGCCTTCTTGGAAGTGGGCAGAATATTACACTCTCCAATATCTAGATGTCATACATTGCAGAAAGTCATCATCAGGCAGGAGGGGATCTGGTAGTCATTAGCTAGTAACCACTGCACTTTAGAGGACACTTTCTGGGCATAAATATGACACTTCTAGGAGCCAAGACCTCGGATAATGAAGCCCCAGGAAGACCCCTGTCAACCACACAGCATCTTCAGCATCCTATAGCATCTTCCTCATCTTATATCCTTGCGTCAGGACCACTCTATTGATGTATATGGTGATTCTGCTATAACGTGTGTGACTAGTCATGAGACAGTTTTGGTGACAAGGTAACTGCCCTACAAATCCATACGGGAACTTTTGACCAGCTCCTTGCCAGAGATGATTGTCCAAAGTTAACTGGAGTACCCAAATACAGCTTCACAGACAATTTCAAAGTTTCAAAGGTTTATGCTAACCGTGGTAGGTACCAATGTTTGTTTACATTTTGGTTGAAAAGCTTTGATTTATCATTTTCTTAAAAATCTACATCTCAGGAAATCCTCTGGTCAATTTTTTTAGTTTGCTGTCTAAAAATAAAATATATTTGATATATATTTCTGTGTCTGATTTCTTTAATGTTGCATGACTTTCTTATTCTGTTGTTTTGGCACCTCTTAATGCTTTGTAGCTGCTCCTTTGTTTAAGCTTGGCTGCTCGAAGCCATAGCTACCTAGTGTTGAGCTGAGGTTTAACAAACCCAGCTTGCCTAGACCCAAGACAGTATTGTGAGTCTGTTACATGATGAGGTCACACAACCACACCATATATTTAACCAATTTACTCATAGCCCTGATATGAGTTGCCCGTAAGCTCTGTGTGGAGATATCAGGTCCAGAATAATGATTCCACTTGGTGTCACCACACAAGTTTAAAATATTTACTAGTTTTAGTCCACTGGAAGGGTGACAAGCATGTCAGCTCAGAATAAAGCAATTTCTATACCTAGTCCAGGAGGGGAGCTGCAGTGATTTCCTGTATACAAGCCATAGTATGGGGAGGGTGTCAGGCTTAGGAACTACTGGTGGGTGTGTGGTATGCTCCCAACATCCTGTTGGAAGGTCAGATGGAGGTTGAGCACAGACTGTTCTCTTTCTGTCCCAGAACACTTGTGGTGTTAGCAGATACAATTTTGGGTCTGATAAAATTGGGTTGATATTCTCGCACTCAGTAAGTTTTGGTGCTGGAACACTGACCACACAGAACTAGCTGTGGTGGTGTCCTCCTTGGAAATACTGCTCCAGCCAATTCATATGGGACACACTATAAATAATATTAGCACATGTTAGATCTTTACTTTTGGCAGGGTCACCCCATATTTTTGCCTTTCTTTGCCTTCCTTTACTGAACTTGTGTTTGTTGGCTTGTAGGACACTGTGCACTTTTTCTCCTTTAACCAGTGGTAGAGTGCTTGTGCTCTCTCTCCTTAATATGTACCATTGCCTTGCGCCTAATTGGTGCATTTAATTTACATATAAGTCCACAGTAAATAGTAGTACATGTACCCAGGGCCCGTAAATCAAATCCTGCTATGGGCTTCAGCACTGATTGTGCCACCCACTAAAGTGGCACCGTAAAATATGTCTTGGCCTGCCACAGCAACATGCACTCCAGTTTTCAACTGCCATTTCAACCTAGCAAAGTAAATCTATTTGCAAATCCTAAACCTTCCTATTTAGTACTTGTAAGTCAACACAAAGGTAGGTCCTAAATGCACATTGGGCAGGGTGCACAGTGTTTAAAAACATAGGACATGTGTGCTTAAGTTTTACATGTCCAGACAATGAAAAACTCCAAAAATCGTTTTTCACTATTGGAAACCGGATCTCTCCTGTTAGATAATATAGGGTTACCTAAGTTTAATTAATAAGTGCTGACTTTGGGAGCAGGTAGAGAAATACTGTTTACACTCAAATGCATTGTTATTTAAAATTGGTTTTAATGTCAAAGTCATATTTTAGGTTACAATTTGGAAAGTTCCATTTTTAGAAAGTAGCTATTCCTGCCTAAAATTCTGGAGCCTTTCTAAGAGTTTCTAGCTGCATGGGTATGTTAATGGTTCCCCATTGGGAATGGGTATTGGGGCCAGGCAGTGAACACTGGATCCTGAGCATAGCTGGGAGAGGGAAGTCCTGCCAGGATGGCTGTGGAAGAGATGTCCCCTTAACTGATTACACTTCAAATGGGAAATGTCTGCAACACACACAAAGGAAGCTGTCCCTAGGCTTACCCTGCCTTTTGTCACCCTAGACAGTTTGGAGCCATACCCAGGAGAAGAGGAAAAAATTACCAGAACCAGTTTTGGGGGTAGGTCAGGAGATTTCCAAACACAAAGTTGGAACCAGATATAAAAATAGGACCCTTAGAACCACTCATCAAAGCACTCCTGGACTTGTGGGGTATTTAGATGAAGGACTGTCCTGCTGCCAAAAGCACTGCCTTGTTGTTTTAATGACTGCCTTGATGTTTGAAGAATGAAGATTTGACCTGCTTGCATTGATCCCATGCTGCCCAAAGTGACTCCAAGGTTCAGTTGACTGACCTTATGTGTGAGCTACAGGGACACAACAAGCTTCTGGGGTCCTCCCTGCAATTGCCCAGATAGCCATCTGCAATTGGACCTGCCTGCACCTTGTGACTTTCCCACAGTCCAGCATGATCGGATAACCATGAGTGGCACTTTCTTCTTCTTGGTGCTATTTTCAATTGTTCAAATTTAGCCCAAAGTGCATATTCCAATTTGCAGAGAGCATATAAATAGAGTGAGACATTTGTTGAGCTATTCAGTCATTTTATAGCTGGGGAAGGAGTAAACCATCTTTCAATGAAGAGGAATGTAACTTTGAGCCACTTAAACAAGGTCTATTATCACCCCAAACAAATCAAGATAAGATGGAGGACATTGTCTTAAAAAGTTTTTAGTTGCAGTTAATTAGATCATGACAAATATATAATTACATTTAGGAATTGTGCTCATTTTCATAATTTGTATTCTACCCTAAAGTGAAAGGTTTAAGAGAGACCAATGTTGAAAATATCTTTCAATTTGATCAATAATAGGATTTAAATTATCCATCATCATGGTTTAAGACCAGGATTTAGAAGCATCCCAAAATATTTCAGTTAAGAGCATTATCATTTGAGAGGAAGGGCACCTATAGAAGCAATAGTAGCTGCACTATTCATTGGTAAAACTTCACATTTAGACCACGTAATTTTGTAACCTGGAAAGGTTGAGAAATTATTTAAAAGGGAAATCAAAGAAGTGGATGAAGATTGTGGGTGTGAGAGGGTCAAAAGAATATTGTCTGTATAGTAAAAGGCTCTAATTTCACCAGCTGGACATGTGATACCATTTATATTTGTGTTTTGTCCTATAGCAATGGCTAAGAGGTTAATGACTAGAAGTAATAACAATGGATATAATGGGCACCCCTGACTTGTACCATGGTAAATGTTGAAGTATTGGGAGGTAAAACTATTACATGTAACAGCAGCAGTAGGTACAAGCCTTTAGTTAGGGTGATACAGTCTTTTCTGAAGCCCATTCTTTCTATGGTTCAAACCAGATATCACCATCCCACCCTATCAAAAGCTTTTTCTGCATATAAGGATAATAGAACATTCTCCTCTGTATTATTACGTATTTGCCATAATGAATGTATTATTGTACGGGGGTGGTTAGAGGAAGAGCGACCTGGAACAAAATCATCTTGGGAAGGGTGGATGAGGGATGTAATAACCGAGTTGAGCTGAGTAGCTACAATTTCTGCAAGAATTTTAACATCAGAGTTTATCAATGAAATAGGTCTATAGCTGGATCATTCTAAGGGATCCTTGTCTGGTTTGGGAATTACAGCAATACAGGCACATAGAAAGTCTGAAGGTAAATGACCCAGGTGTAATGCTTCATCAAAAACAGATCTTAAAATTAGGACCATGCGTGTTTTAGTAATTTTGTGGAAATCAATGGGGAAACCATCTTCCCCTGGAGCTTTACCAGTTTTAGAAAATGTAATAGCCTTCAATATTTTTTCCATTGTAATTAATTTCACCCTGTAATCTTAATTTTGGAAGATTGCTCTTTGCAAAAAGGTGTCTTCTTCTTTGGAGAGAAGTAGAGTGATTCATAATAATTTTGAAATTCCGACAATATATCAGAGGGATAACTAAGCAGATTTCCACTTGAATTTTCAATAGTGGGGATTGCTCTCAAAGATTCTTGTTGGCGCAGTGATTAACCAGTTTAATTCATGAAGTAGAAGCACACTTTGTCCCATATATAAAGGGCCCCAAACTGATATAAAAACAGTAGGTCGTCAGGTGATATAACTACATATATGAACCTTTCTCTTCTCCTTTCCTTAACTTTATTTCTGTATCCACACTTGAAATTAATCTACTCAGTAGCCATTTCAGTGTAGAAATATTGAGTAGATAAGGTTATAATGCACAGACATTGTAGGCAATAAAAATAGTCTATATTTGTAACAACCGGTAAACAATTCCTAGGGCTTATCAATCCTTACAGATCAGACACAGTTGAAGATCTCTTTCAGTGTGGCCATGTCAAGTAGAAAATAATTTTTAATTATAATAGTCCTTTTTTGTAAAGAGCTTTGAAGCATAAAACGAAGCCGAGAGGAATTGAACATTCCATGGTCTAACCCAGTGTTGAAGGTTTAACAATGAGCCGCCGTCGCCCAACTTGTGAAGCACCATTTTCCTTTAGCGGTCAAGAATTTCAGCCATTAAAATTATCGAAGGTGAAGGTTCAGCATATCAAGATCTTTACAGACAGATTTGGTAAGAAGGAGGTAAGGGTGGGTGGGATAGGTGAATCACGAATCTGTTTCCATCTTCTGGGTTCAAACATAAAACCGCCATCCTTTCCCGCGATGTCCATCTTTGTTCCCTTGCTGTCTCCAGGGTCGTCCTGTTGCATGTATCTCTGATGCGACCTAAAACCATTTTGAGTGCGGCTATAAAAGAGCGACCAGTTTATTGCAGTAACAATGTTGGTATTGCTGTGAAAATCTACACAGTATAAAGCAGAGCAGCAAGAGAATAGGCGATCAGTGATCTCATTCTCCATTATAGAAATCCCAATAGTAAGCCGCCATCTTCCGTTGTGCTGAGCATCACCCTCTTCAGGCGTTCACGAAGCATATTAAAGGAGACAGCTGTGAATAAAAATTCAGCTCACAAAAGTTGCCCCATGGGTTCCGGTGACCAAATCCGACATTTATGTGAGGCAGGCGGGGATGCAGTAAATGGTCCACGGCCTCACCTACAACCTCTGAGCTCTAACAAAAAGCTGCCATTTTCTGCTGTGTCAAACTCCGCCCCCATTGCAGTGCCAAACTACCCATGTCTTGAAACATCTCTGGGAATGGCTGGGACTTCGCAAACTGAGAGATGTTCTCGTTAACGTTTTTGTAGAGGTAAAGTTCAAATGACTTGCTCTAGTTTATTTTAATGAGTCTCTACCACTGCAGCACGCCAGCTCAAAGGTTACAAATTTCTAGAATGTGTAAGTGCTGAAGTGCATTGTTTATCTAACACGCTGCTTATATTTATTTTATTTCACGTCCACTTGTGTGACATTGAAATAGTTTAGTTGCTATTTGCCCTATCTAGTAGAGCTTATGATAGTAATCTACTCAGCAGCGACCTATTCCATGTATTCTTCATTTTCTCCCAAAGATCATTGATCGGTGAAGCAGGAATAGCACTGATGAAAGGGGAATCCTCTATGTTTGATGCTAGTTGTGCATAGCTCCCTATGCTCCTGTGTTTTGGGCTGAGGTTGGAGTCTAGTATCTGTTCTATTGCACGACTGAGAAGATGATAATCAGGCAGAGATGCTAAAGACCATATGCAGATGAGGTGACTGTCACTCCAGCATCTCTGGACTCATTGTAAGTGATACTGTCCTACGCCCTCTTTCATGCACCCCTACAGGAATTGTATTTCTCAGCCTCAGCAGCACAATGGATGGAAAAGCCTCTCTCTGTCTAGCAGACTCCCTGGTCCTGATGCACAAAGATTTGATATGAGATATTGTGTCTTACACCTGCAAACTACTGATACATTTCCAGGAACAAGAAAGGGGTAGCCATGCGAAAATGAATGTTTTCTGAGTAACAGAAGTGACCTAAAGGGCAAAGCACCTGATGACTGTTATGGTCTGGTGTTCTAGGGCCCTCTCAAACAATCAGAAAACTGCCAGCGTCACAGCCACCCCGCCCTTTACTAAACCTTACTATTGTTATTCCTAAGGCAAGAAGCAGCCTCCCTGATGGTAGCGTGACCTGACAGCTGAAGGGACTTACCACGCCATGGCCTTCTGCCCCAATCAGGACCTAGTAATAATTCCCACTATTCCAAGACTACTAAACTTGCCAATGCCAGATTTCAGACGGCGTTGAAGTATAAAAAAGTTTACAAAAAGTGACGGATGTAATGCTGGAATGAATTCAGCCAGTAGTAATTACTTGGTCTGCATGCTGTTCCATCATTATTTTGCACACCGTGTCACACATACAAATCAGTTTGGGCCCTACTCCAATAGAAATAATCCAGCCCAAACTGCCAAGCCAGGTCCTCCCTGAATGGAACGCAAGACTAGTTGTGTCCTTCCTAAGGCTTATCAGTCGGGTATTGTTAGACCTGACAGCCTTAGGGTAGTCACCCCTAACTTTTTGCCTGCCTCCCTCCACTTTTTGGACACTTGCTGGAGAAGAAACCTGAACCAGAAACGACATCCTGCCAAGAAGAACTGCCTGGCTGCTCAAAGGACTCACCTGTCTGCTTTCTACAAAGGACTGCTGCCTTGCTGTTGGCCTGCTGCCTTGCTGAACTATTGTCTGGCTGTGAAAGTGCTCTCCAAGGGCTTGGATAGAGCTTGCCTCCTGTTCCCTCAAGTCTCAGGACCAAAAAGACTTCTCTCTTTCACTTGGACGCTCCGTGCACCGAAAATTTTGACGCACAGCTTGTTCCGCGGCGAGAAAAACGCCGCACACTGACGCTGATCGACGCAACGCTCTTGGGACGACCGAAAATCTGACGCACGGCTTTGCAAGGACAACGCCGCCCGACCTCTAGAGGAGAAATTGACGCGATGCCTGCCGTGAGATCGTAATTTCGACGCACAGCCCCGCAGAACGATGCGCAGCCGGAAAATAAGCAGGAAAATCCACGCACAGACCCGGGACATCTGGTAATCCCTGAGATCTACGAAAAGAGACTGTCCGCGCGCCGGAAAACGACGCACGACTTCCCCGCGTGAAAAATAACGACGCAAGTCCGTGTGTGCTGGGGAGAAATCGACGCACGTACCCTTTTTCCACGCACCTCTTCTTTTGTGGCCCTCTGAGGAGATTTTTCCACTCCAAACCAGGTACTTGTGCTTGAATGAGACTTTGTTTATATTCTAAAGACTTAAGACACTGTATATCACTTTTCAGTGATATCCCTACAATTTCCCATTGCAAACTTTATTCTTTTTGACCTACAATTATCCAGATAAATATTATATATTTTTCTAAACACTGTGTGGTGTATTTTTGTGGTGCTATATGGTGGTATTGTATGATTTATTGCACAAATACTTTACACATTGCCTTCTAAGTTAAGCCTGACTGCTCGTGCCAAGCTACCAGAGGGTGGGCACAGGATAATCTTGGATTGTGTGTGACTTACCCTGACTAGAGTGAGGGCTTTTGCTTGGACAGGGGGTAACCTGACTGCCAACCAAAAACCCCATTTCTAACATTGGTGATCAGCGGTGAGGATAGGACTTGTATTTGTGCAGTGACATACAGTAGCTAAGTATTTCACTACCTACCCACAGTTGAAAGTCAACTTGGTTTTTATCTCTTTTTGCAAATCCGTTTTTTCTCCTGACAATTTTCAAAAACGAAATCCTCACTCAACATGTTTCTAGTCCAGTTGGATACATATACGGTCAAACAACTAAGAGGATTCTGCAGGGCATTGAGGGTACCCACCCAAGGGGCCTCCAGAAAGGAGGACTTTCAAGTGGCGCTGAGGGCCTGGGCAGAAGCCCATTTAGAGGATGATGAGGAAGAGGAGCCAGAAAATGGCCCCTCAGAGGAATTTTCACTATCTATGGATGGTGTTACCACTGCAATTGTGCCCTCTTCCAGACCAGGGAGCAGTGTCTCTGTGCAAAGCCTGACCGCAGAGGAAAGGAGAGAAGAAAGGGAGTTCCAATTGCAAATGGCAAAACTGAAAATTGAGGCTCAACAGGAGGAGAGAAGGGCAGAAAGAGAAGCCAAGCAAGCTGAGGCTGAAAGAGCAGCCAAACAAATTGAAGCCGAAAGAGAAACCAAACAGGTGGAAGCTGAGAGACCTTTGGCTGAAAAGAAACTATTGTTGGCTCATGAACTGAGTCTCAAGGAGCTGGAGATCAAGGCAAGACAGTCTGAATCCAGCAATAATGGTGGCAGCATACTGACAGGACCTGCTGGAGAAAAGAAGGTTCGTATACCCAAAAATGTGGTGCCCAGTTTTGTGGTGGGAGATGACATAGATAAATGGTTAGCTGCTTATGAAGTTGCACCAAGGGCTCATGAGGTTCCTGAAGGGCAATGGGGGGTAGCTATGTGGGGTTATGTACCGCCATTGGGGAGGGATACACTCCTCACATTGGATCAACCTGATCAAAACACATACCCACTTCAGAAAGACACTTTACTTGCCAAGTTTGGGCTGACCCCTGAGGGATACCGTCAGAGGTTCAGGGACAGCACCAAACAAACCACACAAACATGGGTAGATTTCTTTGACTTCTCCAGTAAGGCACTGAATGGATGGGTGCGGGCAACAAAGTAGCTGATTATAAAGGTTTATATGACTTGATTCTAAGAGAGCATATGCTTAATACTACTTATACAGAGTTGCGCCAGCACTTAGTGGATAGCAAGCTGACTGATCCCAGGAAGCTTGCTTAGGAGGCGGACCTCTGGGTTAGCACCAGAGTGTCCAAGAAGGTACCTGGGGGGGACTCCCACAAAGGTGGTCAGGGTTCCCAACAGAAGAAAGAGGGGGGAGATAAACTTGCAGATAAGGAACTCTCCAAAGGCCCCCAAAAGAATTCCCAGGGAGGGGGTGGCAACCCTTCCTTTTCCAAATTTGGGAAAAAGCCAGGGACATATGACAGGTCAGGGAAATCTAACCCCAAATGCATGGAGTGTTACCAGTATGGTCACTATAAAGGCGATCCCCAGTGCCCCAAGAGGGCACCGTCCACTACCGGACAGGCACCTGTGTTGACTAGTGTAGCGCTCCGGGGGAAGATGGACCCAGATAGCTCTGGGAAACAGGTAGAGATTTCCCTAGTGTCCCTGGGAGAAGGAGAAATGGTGCCCAAGGTCCACATGCCCAAAAATACTTCCAAGTACCGGCAGTGGGTCACCATTGATGGGCAGAAGGTGGAGGCTCTGCGTGACACAGGAGCCAGTATGACTACTATCAAGAGTCAGCTGGTGTCAACAGAGCAGATAGTACCTAATACATTCCACCAGGTCATAGTCGCTGACAATCGCGAGAGTCACCTACCGGTGGCTCTGGTTCCCTTTGAGTGGGGGGGGGTCTCTGGTACTCTGAAAGTAGCTGTGAGTCCTGCCATGCCTGTAGATTGTCTGTTAGGCAATGATCTTGAGCATACTGCTTGGAAAGAAGTGGAGCTCAAGTCTCACCTGGAGATGTTAGGGTTACCTGAGTGGGTCTGCATGACCACATGGTCCATGGCTGACCGAGAGGGAAGTCAAGGGCGTCTGGAGCCTGGAACGATGGCCCAGAAGGCTGCCAAGAGGAGGGACCAGGGGCACGGGAAACCGGCCCCAGAAGTTCCCGCAGTGGCTGACAGGGCTCCAGAGGAGGAGGCTCCCGAGCCAACTGGGGAAGACATTGCCACCCTAGGTGACTTACCTGAGCTTGCTGGCTGGCAAGTTGAGGGTGGACCCACCAGGGAGGAATTCTGCGAGGCGCAGAAAGAATGTCCCACTCTAGAAGGTCTGAGGAAACAAGCCTCAAACCAGGCGGCAGGTGACACCTCTGGCGATCACCACCTATATTGGGAGAATGATCTCCTCTACAGTGAGCTTAAGGTTCCGGCCTTTGGGGAAGCACGTACGCTTGTGGTCCCCCAATGTTACCGAACCTTCCTACTGGGTCTGGCTCACGACATTCCCCTGGCAGGACAGTTGGGGCAAGGCAAGACCTTTGACAGGCTTGTCACCCACTTTTCTTGGCCCAAAATGAGGACACACTCCGATAAATTCTGCAGATCTTGTCCTACCTGCCAGGCCAGTGGTAAAGCAGGAAAAAGGGTTAAAAGCCCCCTGATTCCACTTCCTGTCATTGGCACCCCCTTGAAAGGGTGGGCATCGACATTGTTGGTCCCTTGGACCCCAAAACTGCCTTAGGCAACAGGTTCATCCTGGTTTTGGTGGACCATGCCACCCGTTACCCAGAGGCAATCCCTCTGAGGACCGTAACTGCACCGGTGGTGACCAGAACTCTGATGGGGATATTTACCCGTGTGGGATTCCCCAAGGAGATAGTGTCTGACAGAGGCACTAACTTCATGTCTGCATACATGAAGTCTCTGTGGGATGCGTGTGGTGTAACCTACAAGTTCACTACACCCTATCACCCCCAGTCTAATGGTCTTGTGGAAATATTCAACAAGACCCTGAAAGGCATGATTGGTGGCCTCCCTGAGGCCATGAGGCGTAAGTGGGACGTCCTCTTACCATGCCTTCTCTTTGCTTACAGAGAGGTCCCCCAGAGGGGGGTAGGGTTCAGTCCCTTTGAGCTTCTCTATGGGTACGCTGTCAGGGGACCCTTAAGCAATGTCAAGGAGGGATTGGAGAAAGCTCCAAAGGCACCCCCTCAGGACGTGGTCAGCTACATGTTGGCCCTCCGCAACCAGATGACACGCTTCTGGAAAGAGGCCCAAAGTAACCTTGAGGCCAGTCAAGAGGTAATGAAACACTGGTATGACCAGAAGGCCACCCTGGTAGAGTTTCAACCTGGAGACAAAGTGTGGGTAATGGATACAGTAGAGCCTAGAGCTCTCCAGGACCGCTGGTCTGGCCCATTTGAAATCAAGGAGCGGAAAGGGGAGGCCACTTACCTAGTGGACCTCCAAACCCCTAGGAATCCCCTAAGGATGCTCCATGTGAACCGACTAAAGGCTCATTTTGAGAGGTCGGAGATCAACATGCTTCTGGTCACAGATGAAGGAATGGAAGAGGAGAGTGAACCTCTCCCTGACCTCCTCTCTGCCCAAGAAGGTGATGGGTCAGTAAGCGGGGTCATTCTTTCTGACTCCCTGACTCTAAACCAGAAAGGAGACTGCTATGAGCTGTTGGAGCAGTTCTCCCCCCTGTTCTCCCTTACTCCTGGACTGACCCACCTCTGTGTTCATGATATTGACACCGGTGACAGTCTCCCTGTGAAGAACAACATTTACAGGTTGTCGGATAAGGTGAAGGCCAGCATCAAGGAGGAGGTCTCTAAGATGTTGACTCTAGGGGTTATCGAGAAATCCAGTAGTCCCTGGGCCAGCCCAGTGGTGTTGGTACCTAAGGCTACTGCCCCAGGTGCGAAGCCAGAACTCCGGTTCTGTGTGGACTACCGGGGTCTCAACTCAGTCACACGGACTGATGCTCACCCCATCCCCCGAGCTGATGAGCTCGTTGACAGGCTGGGCGCTGCCAAGTTCCTGAGTACGTTTGATCTTACTTCAGGGTACTCGCAGATCACCCTGACTGAGGGGGCTAAGGAAAGATCCGCATTTTCAACCCCTGATGGCCATTACCAGTTCCGGGTGATGCCGTTTGGATTGAAAAATGCCCCTGCTACCTTCCAACGGTTGGTTAACGGGGTCCTAGCTGGCAAGGATGCCTTCTGTGCAGCCTACCTGGATGACATAGCTGTCTACAGTTCCAGCTGGGAGGAACACCTGACTCACCTCAAGGAGGTGCTTCAGGCCCTGCAACAGGCAGGCCTGACCATCAAGGCTAGTAAGTGCCAGATTGGGCAGGGTTCCGTGGTGTACTTGGGACACCTAGTGGGTGGTGGCAAGGTGCAGCCACTCCAGGCCAAGATTGAAACTATCAAGGCCTGGCAACCACCGCGAACGCAGACTGAGGTGAGAGCCTTTTTAGGCCTGACAGGATACTACCGCAGATTTGTCAAGGGCTATGGTACCATTGTATCACCCTTGACAGAACTCACTTCCAAGAAACAACCTAGGTTGGTGAATTGGACAGAGGCTTGTCAGAAAGCCTTTGACGCCCTGAAGGAAGCCATGTGCACGGCCCCCGTGCTCAAGGCCCCTGACTACTCCCAGGAATTTATCGTGCAGACAGACGCTTCAGAGCATGGCATAGGGGCAGTCCTAGCACAGCTAAATGAGGAGGGCCGAGATCAACCAGTAGTCTTTATTAGCAGAAGGCTATTACCACGGGAACAGAGGTGGAGTGCTATTGAGAGAGAAGCTTTTGCTGTGGTCTGGGCACTGAAGAAGCTAAGACCCTACCTGTTTGGGACTCACTTCCGGGTTCAGACAGACCACAGGCCCCTCAGATGGCTCATGCAGATGAAGGGTGAGAATCCAAAACTCTTGAGGTGGTCCATTTCCCTACAGGGGATGGACTTTACGGTGGAACATCGCCCAGGGGTTGACCACGCCAATGCTGATGGTCTCTCCAGGTACTTCCGCCTTAGCGATGAGAGCTCCCAGGAGGTCGGGTAGCTCTCCCCACTTTCAGCTGGGGGGGACACATGCTAGACCTGACAGCCTTAGGGTAGTCACCCCTAACTTTTTGCCTGCCTCCCTCCACTTTTTGGACACTTGCTGGAGAAGAAACCTGAACCAGAAACTACATCCTGCCAAGAAGAACTGCCTGGCTGCTCAAAGGACTCACCTGTCTGCTTTCTACAAAGGACTGCTGCCTTGCTGTTGGCCTGCTGCCTTGCTGAACTCTTGTCTGGCTGTGAAAGTGCTCTCCAAGGGCTTGGATAGAGCTTGCCTCCTGTTCCCTCAAGTCTCAGGACCAAAAAGACTTGTCTCTTTCACTTGGACGCTCCGTGCGGCGAAAATTTCGACGCACAGCTTGTTCCGCGGCGAGAAAAACGCCGCACACCGACGCTGATCGACGCGACGCTCTTGGGACGACCGAAAATCCGACGCACGGCTTTGCAAGGACAATCGACGCAACGCCTGCCGTGAGATCGTAATTTCGACGCGCAGCCCCGCAGAACGACGCGCAGCCGGAAAACAAGCAGGAAAATCCACGCACAGACCCAGGACATCTGGTAATCCCCGCGATCCACGAAAAGAGACTGTCCGCGTGCCGGAAAACGACGCACGACTTCCCCGCGTGGAAAATAACGACGCAAGTCCGTGTGTGCTGGGGAGAAATCGACGCACGCACCCTTTTTCCACGCACCTCTTCTTTTGTGGCCCTCTGAGGAGATTTTTCCACTCCAAACCAGGTACTTGTGCTTGAAAGAGACTTTGTTTATATTCTAAAGACTTAAGACACTGTATATCACTTTTCAGTGATATCCCTACAATTTCCCATTGCAAACTTTATTCTTTTTGACCTACAATTATCCAGATAAATATTATATATTTTTCTAAACACTGTGTGGTGTATTTTTGTGGTGCTATATGGTGGTATTGTATGATTTATTGCACATATACTTTACACATTCCCTTCTAAATTAAGCCTGACTGCTCGTGCCAAGCTACCAGAGGGTGGGCACAGGATAATCTTGGATTGTGTGTGACTTACCCTGACTAGAGTGAGGGCTTTTGCTTGGACAGGGGTAACCTGACTGCCAACCAAAAAACCCATTTCTAACAGGTATAGTTTGGCTCTGGTGGCACAGTTTGTACAGGACATATGTCTGGGAACACCTGCAACTCTTAGTGCCTGATTACGAGTCCTCATAATATCCTGACCCATGCTTAAACTCCTGCTTACACATGGGTCAGAATTATAAGTGTGAAGGTATTTAAGACATCTGATATTTACCAAACCTGTTGAATTTTAACAGGGAAAAACATGCAGTATTTATATTTTCCTGCAGATTTTGGTGCTTTAAACACCAAAATCCACATGATATTCCCCATGAACTTGTAATGGCTGCTATCTATCGCACCTGATAAAGAACATATGTATGACTACTTATCAGAGGTGATAAACAATGCCTTAGCTCGTAATTAGGCCATTAGGGAGTTGCACTGAGGTGTTAAAAAAAGTAATGGATGGAATGTTTAACTTAATCACAGCTATTGCTAATCACGCTAATCACGCAGGCTGCTTTCCAGTACAATGTTATTTTGCATATCATGCCACCTCAGTTTGGCCCTAGACATATGCAATCCATCTTAATGTTGTTTCAGGAGCGAAAGTCCAGCCTGAACTGCCAGTCTAGGTCCTCCCTGAACCTGAGTCCAAGCAACCCATGCTGTAATTACCAGTGTCTAAAAATAACTCCAGCATGTTATATATCTCTTGATGATAAATAAAATTGCTTCTAGTAGATGTAGTGATAATGAACTTGTGCTCAGTGTTCAACAATGGGGAACAGAAAAATAGGGAAGGAATCTGTTGTCACTTCCACACTCGGAATCAGATTACCGTAAATAATTGCTACTCCTTTGCTGCATGTGGCACAGTTCTATGTGGTAATAAGGAGAGTGACATGAATGATAGGCCTAGTTTCATGTAAACACGCCTGTATTTACTAATAGCGAATGTGTGCAATAGGTGTAGAGGCTAGAAGAGCAGATTAAGAGTTTGAATGGTAATGTAACATATGTGTGCTTGGTCACCATGTTTTAATTTTGAAAGTCCTTGTTTTCTGACACTGTTCAAACTAACAAGACAGAGACCAGAAATGCCCCCTTCTTTGGTGTACATGTTGTAATCGCAGGTGAAATTGAAGAGAATCTTATAAAGATCCACCTTTGAAGGTAGAAAAGAAAAGTAGCATCAGTTTCCGTAGCTTCTGTATTCCACTACAATTGCTTTCACATTTGTGTAACAAAGCCGAATCCAATACAACTGACCCCACGGTGCTCCATATTGAACCACAAGTGATAAAAGCATATATGTTGTGGAAGCAGGGTCAGGGTTATGCACATCGACCAGTTGCTGAGGGTTGAAGCTGAGGGGATGTGCCTGACTGCTGGCTTGACATAATTTAAGTCTAGTGAACTAATGCAACCATTTCAATTAGATGGTTGACGACATTCCCAATCATTGGGTAGGGAATAGACTAACAGGTTAGGTAAGTGTGATGAAATATTTTTCAGGCCTATCTAAAATTTGCCTTGATCTCTATTTTATGTTTATAAAAATTATGATCATTCTAATACAGAATTAGTGGACAAATACTGTAAAATAAATAATCATATGATAGTAAAATGCCAACCACTGTGTACTGACTTGGTGATACAAGAGAAGGGCAATTGTAAAGGAGAGGTTCTCTGATAGGGTTGTCTCACTCCCAAGAATCACTGTTTAATAGAGCATAACTCACTAGAGGAGGAGGGCGAGACATCTGTCAGTTCTACATTTACCTTAAAAAAGGTGCATTTAATTTTGGGGCTGTAGGGGAAATCTAGGTGGGTATGACCCTATTAATACTGGGATGAATACGGCATCATCACCAATTTTCTCTCTCTGATCAATATGGATAATCAAGTAATCTGATGGAATAAATACATCTATGCTATAAAGTATTATTGTATCTAAGAGTGAAATGCATGATCCCATTTAAAATCGATGCAACCGAGAATCTTTATTTCCCATTATGTTTTTTAAAACATTATAATTATGGATTCTTAGGTAAGAGATCTTTGTAGATTAAAGGTCAACTTCCAAGAACAAATATTCCATTTTGTTAAACATAGTGTGAGTGTATTGGATATTGGATAATGAGTTACGTATAGGGATTCCATCAGCACTTGCAGTAAGGAATGAGGGTAGAACAGTCTTTGGGAGAAAAGGGTGCATAGTGATCTGATGTATTCATCAAAACAGATGAAGCAGGACTGGGGTTTAAGCTGAGGTGAAAGATTTTTTAAATGTAGAGGTAAAATATGAGCAATGTTTTGGGGATTAGAAGTATTAATGGTGTTTTAGTGATCAGTAACTGAACAGGCCTTTTTATCTCTTTGTGGATATGAATGCAATGCTTATATGCTTGCTTAAGTAAGGTTTTCCAGTCATATGTCATGACCAGGCTATGCTAATATCCCTGCGTGAATGTTTAGTTCGAGTGCATGTATGGTGTGTGGTAGCAGGACTCCATATAGTTTGCAAGTGTGTGTGTATGATGTTACCATTGGGTCCATTTTAGACTGCCACTAACCATACATGGTACAAGATATAGGATGTAAAACTGCCTCCAGACAGTGGAGGTATGTTGCCTGCAATACTTAGGAGGAGGGTGTTACTCTACACACGGAAGTATGGAGACAGGATTGCCTTTTGAAATTCTATTTCATCTTTTTAAGGAAGGGATTGCTTATTAGTCCTTCTATAGCACTGCCATCTTGGTTAATGGGAGAAACAGTTTCTAGTGAAAGAGAAGTGTCTATGGAGAGCCTGGGTCCACTGATGTCCTTTGATTGCCCTATCCTCGCCGATGATAGCCAAATTCAGAGCTTCTCACTTATGCTACATATTAGTTGTGTATATCACTGCATGGACCCAGCATCGCAACAAACCATCTGAGAGGAGTCTTCACCTTGCACGACGAACATGCTCGCACTGCAAAGGAAACATCAAATATAAAGGAACATCATGCCAAACCAGTTTCTGAATACAGGCTGTGGATTTACATTCTCTGTCTGAAAATACCATAAAAAGTGGTTCCCAGGTGTCTCTATTGTGTTTCAGTTTGAGCTGCTTCACTGGCCAAGGATAAGAGCTGCTGTGTTCCACGACTTGTATCATAGATAGCCAATCTCCTGAAGCCAAGGGGGCATTGGTTGGTTTCTGGAAGCTTTAATGGAATCAGTTGTGTGTCTGCCAGTGCCCTGCCTACTGAGAGGATATTGCATTATCACTCAGGAGACTGCTTGAGTGCAGAGGTGAATCCAGCTGACGAGCTCGGTATGGAGATTGGCGCAGAAGGAGCACAGTAAACAAGAAAGGGTGATGAGAAGACTTATAAAGTGCACAGGGTGCCCCTTCTCCCCATATACCCCTGCCTGACAGCTCAGTGAGTCCGACGGATGAGAGGTTGTATTTGACTTGTCAGTGTCAACAACAAAATAAAGACTGTTTGATTTGGGGATTGCGGCAGAGAAACATGTAAATATCTTGTGCTGACTCTACCTTTTTGCACTTCATTGATTACACCAGCACCACATACAGAAGGAGAAAGATTCTACTGATGCAACAACTGGAGCAGACTGTTGGAGGTTTCTTGGTTGGGCCTATTATCTTTTATAAAAGGAAGGGGGTTTGCATGAAAGAACCCTAGTGAGGGCAACAGCTTGCTCATTTCCTCATCCACTGAACACCTACACTTGGTAATCCCAAATGTGAACCACATCAAGTAATTCCATACGCCTGAGGGATACTGACTGTGAAGTTTTGTCGAACAGAGATGTGTAGGGCGATTTAGAAATATTGCTATTCCCACACAAGAACTGCCATAGCCATTTGCTACACACTGACCTACAGGTCTCAGAACTCAAGCGTGTTGCTCTGCTGTAACATAGTGAGCCAGTAATTGAACTTTACTCGTGATTACTTTCATGTTTTCATTATGTAGAGAACCCAGTGGACCTAGTAGCACATCAATGTAGATTTACTCACACTGTGTGCATTGTACTACATTCAGGTGTGATTAAAATATGTATTTTTTTCCTGGAAATACATGCATTGGGCTGGACATTGCAATAATGGGGTTCTGAATCCACCCCCCCAAACACACTACCTTCCTGAGATGCTTTGGACTGCTCTCCCTCTGTACCCTGAGAGTCAAGTACAGAACGGTGTACATAGCCCAGTTTGCACGTCCATAGCAGGACTGCTTGGCACAGTTTGCAGAGCCATTGTAGGGCAGACTCAGAGGGAAATGACTTCAACCACCATGGTTAGGACCCAGGAGCCCCTGTCAGGCAGAAAGACTGCCAAACCGGAACCAACAGTGACAAACAGTGTTTTTTAAGACCAACTAAACTACTTAAATGTACAGGGAAATCTATTTAAGTGGATATAAGGTAGGTCAAATAAAAGCTCATGAAGAAAGTAGAAAACTATGAGTAAGTGCACTAGAAGATGTAGAGCTAGTTTTAGAACAGTAGTTTTACGCATGAATCAAAAAGTACACTGCAGCAAGGAACTTACACTTACATTTCACATTCCTAGACTTTTCTGAGGAATTCAAAGGTAAAGCCCAAATATGGACAAGATAAAAAGACAGAGGTGATTTACCTTCTGAAATACCGTAGGCAAAAGTTTGAATATAGTTGAAGGTGGTAATCTCAAGTGGTGTAAACATGTGCATGACCAGCTCAGCAGGATGGCTTGGTTGATGGTTGGTTATACCTTGGGCCAATTGCCACAAGCCCTCCACATAGCTTAAAAATGGCACATAAGACATAGACTAAATATAAAATCTTGAGTAATACAAGACTGGGTGAACTGAAAGTTTAGTCTTTGCCAGGTCTGAACGAAGTTGGGAATATGTGGAGCCACAGAATGTCAGTTATTTGGTCACAAAGGAGTTTGCATTTAATTGCAAAAAAAGCCATGTTTATTGATGCTTATCCATCAGAATTTTACCACATATTTTCCATTAGGCATCTAAAAGGTTGCATAGTTTATGTTTTTTGGCCTTTCTTAGAAATTGGGGGGCATATTTATACTCCGTTTGCGCCGAATTAGCGTCGTTTTTTTCGACGCAAATTCGGCGCAAAACTAACGCCATATTTATACTTTGGCGTTAGACGCGTCTAGCGCCAAAGTATGAGGAATGAGCGTCATTTTTTTGCATGAACGCCTTCCTTGCGTTAATGAGATGCAAGGTAGGCGTTCCCGTCTAAAAAAATGACTGCGACGCAAATGCGTTGTATTTATACTCCCGGGCAAAAATCACGCCCGGGAGTGGGCGGGGCAAAAAAACCCGCATTTGCGCCTCTTTTTAACGCCTGGGTCAGGGCAGGCGTTAAGGGACCTGTGGGCTCAAAATGAGCCCACAGCTGCCCTCCCATGCCCCCAGGGACCCCCCCTGCCACCCTTGCCCACCCCAGGAGGACACCCAAGGATGGAGGGGAAGGAGGTAAGTATAATTTTTTTTTTTTTTTTTTTTTTTTTTTGGGCATAGGGGGGCCTGATTTGTGCCCCCCTACATGCCACAATGACCATGCCCAGGGGACATAAGTCCCCTGGGCATGGCCATTGGGCAAGGGGGCATGACTCCTGTCTTTACTAAGACAGGAGTTATGTAAATGGCGTCTGGGCGTCGTTAAAAATGGCGCAAATCGGGTGGAGGCGATTTTTTTGCCTCAACCTGACTTGCCCCATTTTAAGACGCCCTAACGCCATTTTTCCCAACGCCGGCGCTGCCTGGTGTACGTGGTTTTTTTCCACGCACACCAGGCAGCGCCGGTCTGCTAGCGCCGGCTAACGCCATTCAATAAATACGGCGCCCGCATGGCGCTTCAGAATGGCGTTAGCCAGCGCTAAACTTTTTGACGCTAAACTGCGTTAGCGCAGTTTAGCGTCAAAAAGTATAAATACGGGCCTGGGTCTCTAGTTGGCAGAAGTATGTAACCTGTCCAAGTAACAATGACATTCCTAGTCGGGGTAAGTCAGATACATAGCCTATGTTAACCTTTGCTCACCCTCTGGTAACTTGGCACAGAACAGTCAGGCTTAACTTAAAAAGCAATGTGTGAAGTATTTGTGCAACACTTAATTAAAGTAACACAGGGTGAGACACTACAAAAAGATGGCACGCCAGTTTAGGACCATAGAGAATATTTATCTCAGTAAGACAAGACCAAAATAAAAACAATCCATTCAGTAGAGGAGGACACATGATTTTTTAAAGATTAAACTAAAAATAGAGCTTAAAAGTCACTAGTGGTCAACAGGTTACTTGTGGTCGCAAGGGACCGGTGCAAATCCCAAGTTAAGGCCCACTGCAATGGAGGGAAGGTTGGCTACAGAACCAATGCAAAGTCTACTGAAACAGTACCTTTGATGGAGCAAAGCATCGATGTTTCAGATTCATGTAGTCGGGTAGATCTCGTAGTCATCGAGCCTTGCAGTCGGGTCCCATGTCAGCAGTAAACTTCATTGAAGTGAATGCGATGCATCGTTGTTGACCCGTGCAGAGCATCGTCATTGGCCCATGAATCTGTTGCCGTCAAACAGCCTCTGTGCCATTGTCAAAGGAGCGATGGGCTTATTTTTCACAAGCAGTTGAGTTGATGTGTCAGTTTTTGCAAAGAACAGCTGCAGAACTCACTTCTGAGGCCCACAACTGGAGTGGGGCACCTCAGACAAGGGTAGGACTCACAGAAGGCACAGTACAGCAGCATTAGGAGAGTTGCAGACATTTTTGATGTACCTGCGACTGAAAGAAAACAGAGGACACGCCAACAAACCCTTGGATAATCGTGGGTTCAAGGATGTAGAGAACAGGTCCAATCCTTCCCACTCCAGGAAAGAAGCAGCAGGCATCACACCAACACAGTAGATCAAGTAGCAAAGTAGCAGTCCCTCCTACAGCACACAGCAAACAGTAGGCCAACACAGCAATGCAGTTGCAGAGTGTACGTCCCTCCTGGGAGCACAGCAGTCCTTCTTCCTGGCAGAATGTCCTTGGTTCCAGTAGAGTTCTGATCTGGCAGGGATTAAGGCCCAGGATTTATACCCAAATGTGTCTATAAAGTGGGAGACAATTCTAAGAGGCCTTTGAAAATCACAAAGCCCCTGCCCTTCTTTCCTGGATCCAGACACTCTACGGGGGCCTGGGGTATGCAGCCCTTTGTGTGAGGAGAGGCACAGCCCTATTCAGGTGTGTCAGCTCCTCAACCCATCTAGCTCAGGAAGACACATCAGCCTGGTGATGGGCTATCAGGTTGCAAATGTCACACCCAGGCTCCATTTGTGTGTGACTGTCTAGAGGGAATGCACAAAGCCTAGCTGTCATCCACCCCAGATTAGTATTCAGAGACAGAAAGAGGCACAGAATGGTTAAAGTAAGAAAATGGCAATTTTCTAAAAGTGCCATTTTCAGACTTATAATTTAAAATTCAACTTCACCATGAGTTGTGATTTTAAATTGTGAGTCCAGAAACACCAAACTTCTATCTTTTCCCAATCGAAAGCTACACTCAAAAGTTGCTTTAAGGTAACCGCAATGTTAAGCTTTGGGGGGCAAATCAAGAGATAAATTCTCTTATACAGAAACAATTTAAGCTCTTATTACCTTGAAGGCATCAAAAAATTAATCGCCTTAAGTGGAAGAGAACAAGACTGAAGGCATGGAGCGCAGAAAGGAGGAGGATAAGAAATGGATCAATTTCAGGGAACCTGCTACATATTCTAATTCTTGTACATATTGGGCTCTAATAACTAATTACTGTGACTCTGGAGTTATAGCCAAGGTAATTCCGATTTCAGATGATGCCTGAATGCAATACATTTCCCAGCTAAATGCCAGCAATTTTAGCAATTGTGTTCAGTATGCCTGAAGCATCTAAGTGGATGACATGGGATTATTTGGTCCATCCTCTCATAAAGAGATTGAGGGTTTTATTAAAGGTGCACAATTATCCGGGGCTATGGGACCAGATGAATTTCCGATTGCTCCTATCAAACATGAGGTATCTTTATGGGTCTCTTTCCTATCACCTTTATTCCAGCACTGTTGTTTGTCCAGTGATATTCTTTCTTTTTGGAAGGGGAGTATAATAGACCCACTGTATAAAAAAGGTCCCAAGGCCCTTCCTGCCAGTTATAGACAAATAGCCCTTCTCAATACGACAGACAAATTATTTGCCAAAAGTATACTCATCCATTTTCAGTGTTGGGTATTTAGTAATAATTTTATTCTAGCTGAGCAGACAGGCTTCTGCAAGAACTGTGGCACTCTTACAACATCATGGCCCTCCAAACTTTATCAGAAAAGTATCCTAAGAGTGGGAGTATGCCTTTGTACTCTGTCTTTATTGATTTAGCCACAGCGCTATATAGGATTGATTGGCTGACGCTGTGGAGAAAATTATCTGAATTAGGGATAACACTCATCTTTTGAGATTAGTCATTGACCTGCACTCTTCCACTTGGGCTCAGGTTTTGATGGAGGTAAATCAAGGGCTGTTGACAAGAGTGATAATGCAAATTTAGTTATAGCAGGGGTGCCTGCTTACAGCTCTCCTTTTCTCTATTTACACTTGCGACCTGCCTAGTAGAGTTAGCACAGTAAAGAGTGATCTTCCTTAATTTGTGTGTGGGTTGTCTTCTTTTCACGGATGACAATATTCTTTTGATCTAACCCCAATAGGCCTTCAACGATGCCTTCATGCTTCAGAAATATATACAGAGGAGCACTTCTTTAGGGTAAAAACTGTGAAGAGCAAAGTCATGAGTTTTAGAAAGAAGGGGGCTAGATCGAGGAAAAATGTTTATTGGACTATGAGGTATTCTGAAATGAAAATAGTACAGACTTACCCTTATCTTGGCAGATTTTTTCTACTAATTGCTTAGAGGTTTATCAAATAAATAATTGTAGAAGTAAGGCACTGTCTAAGGCATCAGCTATCCATAGACTATATAAATGTTGTGGGCTGAGGCTATCCCCTCATGTCTTATCTGTCTAGAATACCAAAATACCATCCACTTATACTTATGAAGTGATGGATGTCTGGTGGGGAGCTTCTTTAGAGAAAACTGAGGGGCGCATATGGCGACAGATCTGTAATTTAAACTTGATGGCTCCTCCCCTGCACTTCATTTGGAATTTGGACTGTTTTTGACATTTGTCCGTGCATTATCTGCAGCTCTGAGATGGGGGAGTAGTATGCTGGGTGGTGAATTGGGCTTTACATGAGCGGCATTGAAAATTGAAATTTTCCAAATTCTGAAAGAAAGAACTGCCTTTTACTCTACTTATTCTAAAGCATTAGATATGTTTGAAGTTGTACAGACTGGGATCCCCCTTTCCCAAAATCTTTGTTAACAATATTGATAAAAAAACACTGTACACAGGGAGTAGGAATAGGGACATCTCACTCTGCAGTCAGTCTACAAGGAATGACATTGTAATTGGTAGTAGTTTGAACAAAACAAACCTATCTTTTATGGAACCTTCCACATGGTGTTGATAGAATAATTTTGTTACTTAGGCTAAATCTATTAACACTATGTATGATTAGAGGTGCTTTGGGAGGTATGACAAAGGATGAGAAGCACTGCCAGCCCTGCCTCACCCTTGTCCAAAACTAGAATCATGTAATTTTGAGTTGTCCATATTACACTCTGCTGAAGCTTGTTTGCACCTCTCTCAGAAATGGCTTGCACAAGCTTTTTACATGTTTTAAATGCTTTCAAAATGTGTTATAATCATTTTTCTTTTCTCGTGTATTGTGCAATTATTTTTGTACCCAATTGAACTGGTGGTGAATTGCAGTTTGCAATCTGTATATTTTTATTCCAGTTAATTGTCTTTATAGCACTTTACTTGCACTTTACTTGCACTTTTGCACTGTGTTCTCCTTCGTAAAAACCGAAGTGCAATGACCTGTTAATACTCTAGTGCTTTAGTTTGCAAATTGTTTAAATTACTGTCTTGCGCAATGGCACTATTTTGGATTTTGCACTTTCTATTGGGGTACTGTATTGGATAATTGCACATTGGTAAATCACCATGGTAAGTACTTTATGAAGTTTATAAATACTGTATGTTTTTAAAAAAAAATATATATATTTTGTGTATAAGTTGAAGTAGTAATTTGTCATTTGGGTGGATTTTATGTGGATCTCGGTTGAGCTCCAAAATGCAACTAAAATAATTGAATTGGATTTAGCATACAGACAGGAATGGTGGCTCCACTGCCTTTATCCATTGCATTGCTGGTGTGCCAGTCACAACTTGGACTTTTCACAGGAGAGTTTACATGGGTCTGCTGGCAGTGTCATTCAATGCTTACATTAGCCAACAGCAAGACTGTTCAATGTTTGCAGTGTGAGGCAGTAGGATTGATAGCACAACCGAGGCTACCACCAGAAAGGTCAAGTACCAATAGGCAAAGGAGTCAGGTGGCAGTCACTACTTTGGTGCAACACACCAGCCCTGTAAAGATGCTGTTGATACCTATTACCTGTGGCCACTTGTGTTTTTGTTTTACCCTCCAAAGTACTAACTTACTAAGGAACAGATTTATGGTACCGAGTGCAGCTCCACTTTCCTTGGGCACCTTAGTGAACCCCTACCCCCACCATGTGTGCGCTGTATTTAAAATATGGCACACCTTGGTGTAGGGGACAATAGTGTAATTTTTCATTACACTATAGATGTACTCTGCAGGAGTAGCACCAATATTACATAGGGGCACGTTATAAATAATGGAAGCCCCCTTTTAATGCCTGCTCTGAGCAGCGATTAGTGCCGTAAAAAATCTATGAGATTTCCTTGTGCCACTTTTTCAGTCCCCTAAACGGGGGAACGCCCCCTTTGTGTACATTATGCCTTGCGCAGGCATAATGTAGCGCAAAGGGTTACAAATGCATGCATTGCACCACTTTGTAAATATGGCACTAGGATTTTGGCCTCGATGGACCACATTAGCATAAAATAAATGACACTAATATGGCGCAAGGTGGCACTAAGGGCTTATAAATATACCCCCAAATGCTACTCAACTGTGCACCCTTAATTCCTGGGCTGCTTCTTATATTTCCCTTTCCCCCAGACAACCAAAACTTCAAAGAGGAGAGGCAGCTACATATGCTGGTCCTGTTTCTTTTATGTTTTATTTCCCCTCATGCTTGAGAGCTGCTCTCACTTCTATTAGTTTTCATGGTGTTGTAAAACTGGATGAATTATCAATGCCTGGAAAAATGAGTGAACAAAGAAGAATCGTACTGAAAATAGAGAGTTAGGAGGTGCACACGCAATCCAGGAGAGATGCTACCAGTGATTGCCACCTTGAGAGTCTTTCTGCATACATGCAATGCATTTAAATGTCAGTTTGCCATGTGCCCCTGTACACTAGTACGCACTGACTTTGAGGTCTAGGTAACAATGACCCACTTAGTGTTCTGTGTGCATGGTGTCATTGTACATGTCCTCTGTGCATGAGCAGAGTTGATGTAATGCAAAACCTTTAGCTTTACTAATAATTGTTAAGTTTGCTTCTACAATGCCACTCATCCTGGCTCGTCCTTGATTGCTTCTGTCTGTTCCTCTGCCTTTTCTTGCAGTTTGAGTCCTGACACCTGACATGATTCAGACTTGACTTTTCATCCCGATTGTCCTGTAGCCTGCCTCAAATGGTTGTCTTACTGAATTATGCCTTAGGCCAGAACCAACAACTCTTTCGATTATACCTCTTTCTTCTGACAACTTAGTACTTATGCTTTTATTCCTTGTTGTTTTTTGCTTTTTCTATGTGTGCTGCATTTTGAAGCGCACATAGAAGAGGCAAAATGCCATGGATGATTGTTTATGTGCAGGAAGGGAAACCTTCCTGCACATAAACAATCATTCAGAATGACTCTTTGGTACTTCTATGTGTGAAGCATTTTGCAGCACACATAGAAGTGCTGAATCGCCATTATAGATTGTTTATGTGCAGGAAGGAATACCTTCCTGCACATAAACAATCTATCCCCTCAATGCAGACCCCTTGCACTATGGTGGAAGGACGCCAGCATTGGTGCTAGGCAGCTTAATTAGGCACCAGCGCATTGGGAAATGCAGGGGTGTGCCGTATTCCTCTAAAGCGGCACACCACTGCGTATCTACAGTGGTGCAGCATGGCGCTGCTATTTTTGGTGCAGCTTTGTCTTCTGAACGTTTTCACCTCATTAGCTTTATTCCCTTTGCACACAAACACATGCCAGGAACAAAATTATGGCTTTCTGACATCTGAGAATGACTAGAAAACATTTTGAGTGCATCTCAGTCACAGATCAATGATGATAATTCATTTTGCAAGGATACCCTAGAAACTAGGTGTGAGAAATTGGGTTGTTGTTTGAGAGGGGTGTGAGCTCTTCTCAAGCAACAACCAAATCCCTTGTCATGGTGAACACAAATGCAACTGAATTAACCTGTGCTCAACTCTTTGGCACAAGAGCAGTTAAGCTTAACTTAGAGGCAATATGTAAAGTATTTATGCAGAACTTAAAGTAATAAAGTGAAATCCCACATCGATTTAGAAAAAGTACATTTTAATAAAGTATTTGAGACCAAAACAGTAAAACTGGAGATATGCAATTGTAAAGATTTTGGGCCTGATTTAGATATTGGCAGACGGGTTACTCCATCACAACAAAATAATGGGATTTAGATTTCAGCTGATGGGATATCTGTCACTGTCATGACAGAGTAACCCATCCACCAATTTCTATATAAATCAAGCCCTTAGACAGAAAGAGCATTGTTAGAAATTGGGTTTCTAGTTGGCAGAGGTATACACCCTTGTCCAAGTAGGGACCACAATCTTAGTCAGGGTGAGTCACAACACAGTCCAAATTATCCTGTGCTCACCCTCTGGTAGCTTGGCACAGAGCAGGCAGGCTTAACTTAGAAGGCAATGTGTAAAGTATTTGTGCAATAACTCATACAGGGCCATAAGTACGAACACATTTTCCCATTGACAAAGAATGGGAAAAACCCTTTGCTACATCTGGCCCACAGTAACACAGTGAAAATGAAGATAAAAATGTCAAAAATCAAATATGCACAAATCAAGATATCACTTTTTAAAGGTTTAAAAGAGACTCAATCCTTAAAAATCAGTGGTTGTATTCTTGTAACACACAGTACCTGGGATGCGTCAAAAATAACGACACACAGGGGCGGCAGAGAAGGAGATGTTTTGAAAAATAAGGTGTCCTGTCGGATTTTCCAGCATGGCACAGACGATGCATTGTTTCTTTCCACGCTGCAAGGTGATGCATTGATTTCCAGGAGTGCAGCTTTCATTCCTCACTGTGATGTAGGGCTATTTTGACACCTAGGGATGATGCTTTGAAAATCTTTGACGTGTTGGTAAGAAGAAGCCGACTCTGTGTCGATCCATTAGGCGATGTAGCGGATTTTCAGTCACGAGGCAGGCACTGCTTCAATTTCTGCAGGCATTGCGTTCATTTTCGGATGCATGGGGATTTTCTTCTCTGTCGTGAAGCTTTTGTGGCCTTGAGACTTCAGAAGAGGAGACAAGCACAATCCTTGCCCTTGGAGAGCACTTGTGGAGAAGGGCTTCCAGCGGAGTCAGTGTCCTGCAGGCAGTAGGGCAACAAACAGGGCAGAGTACTTCTCAGCAAAGCCGTCCAGATGAGTCCTTTGGGCAGCCAGGCAGTCCTTCTGACAGGGTCCAGGTGTAGATCCACAAGTGTCCAATTTGGTGGGTTCAGAGACCCAGTATATATACCCAAAAGTGCCTTTGAGGTGGGGGAAATCTTCAAACAGTGGTTATGAAGTGCACAAGTTCCCCTTTCAACCCAGCCCTGTCTGGCAGTAGATCTGTGGGGGGTGATCATCCCTTTGGGTGAGGGCAGGCCACAAACCTTTGAAGTGTGAGTGATAACCTCTCCACCCTCCCTGCCCAGGAAGACCCATCCATATGCATATAAATGCAGATGCAGCTGAGTATCCTGTGTTTATGGCTGTCTGGGTGGAATGCACAAGAGGAGCTATCAACCGGCACATACCAGATGTGGATTGGAGGCAAGCTGTAAGGCACAGAGAGTAGTAAGGGTAGAGAAATGCCTACTTTCTAAAAGTGGCAATTCTAAAATAGTAATGTAAAATCCAACTTAACCAGTAAGTAGGGTTTCTTATTCCAACCACACCAAACATCACAAGGCTACGCCTCTTAGATCAGAAATTACCACTTAAAATTAAATATGGGAATTTGGTATGCTGGCCTGTGAGTGGAGGAGGCTTCACAGTACTGAAAAACGACTTTGGGAGTTTTTTACTACCAGGACAGATAAAAATAATAAGTTGATATTCTGCCTTTTACTTACATAGCACCGTGCTCTATGGGTTACCTAGGGCCTACCTTAGGGGTGACTTATATGTAATAAAAGGGGACTTTAAGACTTGACAAGTGGTTTTCAATGCCAGGTCGAAATGGCAGTGAAACTGCCACACAGGTCTTGCAATGGCAGTCCTGAGACATGGTTAAGGGGCTACTTATGTGGGTGGCACAAACAGTGCTCAGGCCCACTAGCAGCATTTAATTTACAGGCCTGGGCGCATGTAGGGACTATGGACTTAAAAGTGCATTAAATATGCCAATTGGGCAGGAGCCAATGTTACCATGTTTAGGGGCGAGAGCATAAGCATTTTAGCACTGGTCAGCAGTGGTAAAGTGTGCACAGTCCTAAAACCAGCAAAAAGAAGAACAGAAGAATGGAATGAGGCAGGAAAAAAGTTGGTGGGAATACCACCTTAATGCTCTCTAGTCTAACAGAAAGAAAGCCAACACTGTTTTCACAAAACACATCTAAAGCCTAACTTAGAGCAAAAGAGGCATAGTTGATGGCCGGCAGTAGCACTGAACTGGCCATTGGATCCCCAACTGAGTACCACCTATTGGGAACAGCATTTCAAGCAAGACTACTTCTGATAGTAATAGGTTCTGTCACATCTCTGGCTGCCAGGCACTTCAATAAAATCTGATAAAGTCAGACATGAAGGTGAGGTTTGTGTTTCTGGGAGGATCTGCTTTCTCACACATGAGAGCACCAGCATTGCATGAATTCTTTCTTGAATTCTCTTTTTTGACTTATCAAGTAACATCCCTTGAAATGTGAACTTTGAGAAAATTGAGACCTGGAATTTGAATATGCACTTTATGCTCAGTCCACTGAGAGTGTAAAGAAGTGGTGGTACATGTTATTTAGATTTAAATACTTGCGCTAGGAATTTCCAAGCTGTCAGACAATGTTTCAATGTGACTGTAGGCTGCTAGTAATCTTCTGGAGCGGCTAGGTAGTATCAGTGCTATTCTGAGTGCTCATCAATGTGGCGATAATGGCATAATATGGAAACTGTTTAGCAGTAGGAGAGATGCCCCCTGGAAGTTGTGAATGATTTAAGGCTTTTCTTTGTCTTTAATTGATCTTAAAACTACCTTAAGCCAGGATTGACGGTTTTAACATTGTTTTATACCAAGGACGTCAATTGTAAACCAAACCTGAGAGTCGTAAGGTTCTATGAAATACGAAAAGAGATTCCATACTGTTTCTTGGCTTCAAAAAGTCATAACATTGTTTTAAATAAATCTTCTTATTGAATTGGCCTACAGGCCCTGAAACACCTAATGTCAGGAGGTAGCAGTAATTTGAGATAGGCTACAGCCAATTACTTCAATGGAGCAAATAGTGTGGTTGAGGTAAAACAATTGATACCTGTGGTAACAACAAGCTCTCCATGTAGGTCTCTACCTCTAAGAAAGGCAGCCAAGGTTTTATCACTGGTGCTGTGGAAGACAGCAGCCTGTCTTCCTGGGCCACATTCTCCCTTAGCAGAAGTTTTAATTCTAGATGGCTGAGACTATTTTCCCATCCCTGCTTGATCTTCTGCAAGACCAGGAAACTTTAGGGCGTGCACGTTGACCACTAAACCATAGATATCCCATATTTTATTTGCAGCCCCTCCTGCAAAAATTCCTGGTAATTATTCATGAGTACCCCTCCCAAATAAGTGACTTGTGTGAATGATGGTGTTTGATCTATTTATATATTTTCTAAATCGTACTCTTCCATCTTCCCAAGATATTGTACTACCTTTATTAATGAAACACGCTCCTATCCATTTAGGGTGATCTTAGTTAATAAAGATCTCTCTCCAAATTGCCTAACTATTTAAGTATGTTCAGGATACATTCAGGGATAAAAGTCAAACAAGGGCTGCTGAAAGGCTGTAGAGTGATAACCCTTGAGCAAAAATGATGAACAGCTTTACTTAGTTTCCTGTCCACTGCATTAAAGGTGCCATAGGCTAAAAGGCTATAAGTCCTTGTGATACTCCAGGCAGGACTTTTGTGAAAGAGCATCCTATTCGCCAAACTTAAAATAAGGCCGGAAACCTGTATCCTCACATACATGTTTATTGCACAGCAGGGCTTTCCGTTCATTGGATAATCATGAGGCATATTGGAATTCAAGGCAGTGTAATGGCATACACAAAATAAACTTCAGCAACATATTTTTGGCAGGATTACAAAACTACATTAAGGTTTTAATCCCATATGTAACTGTTTACTATATTCCGAGGTTTGCTTTACTGCACCAAAACATGAAAGTGGTATTTCATAATAGTATATTGTTCCATGTCAGGGACTTGGTTACAAGAGTTTGGACAACACTATTTGAAGGCATGAACCAAGGACCAAGAAAGAGCAAGTAAGAGATTGAAAAATAGGTGCAACGGGGTGGGGAAGATGGGGAGAGGGAAAGAGAGTGTGAGGAGAGAACCGTATTTGATTGCCAACATCTTTTCATCTAACCACCTCACCACCACGAAGTGAATTTTGTCAATGTGCCTCATCCTTAGGATAGATACAATTAGTCATTATACCCCTATGTCTCCGAATAACTGAACAACAAATTAACTGAAGAATGATCATAAGCCACAGACATCCAAACCCCACCAAGCTCCGATGAAAGTCCCATATTTTTTCTGAGCCTCTTTGTCTTCTCAGGCTTATAAGCGCCCATCGCCATGTTGGTCAGAGAACATACTGTTGTGCTTTGATCTCTGGAAGTTTTTGCTCCCATTAAGAGCATTTTAACCATTTTCAAACTCGTCACCTTCAGCATCCATTTGATCAATGTGATACTATTGTGATTCATGGACATGACTGACAAGTACCTTTTCAGAGAGATGTGCTTCCACAAGCGAATAATTGAGAGATCCTTAGTTTATTTCAAGGACTTCACATGCTTCTGCCTCATTCCGAGACCACTACATCCCAGAATAGTTTTTCCTACTCAAGACTGCCCACTTTGAGCATCTCAAGCTACCACTCGTCACTCCTTGTGACCTGCACCGTTTTGGCTGAACTGCTCTATGGAAGTTCCAGGTGTCTTTCTCCAGTGGGGCCTTCTTTTACTGCTCTTGAAAAGAATACCCGTGGGTCTGACTGCCTCCTCGAATGTTCCCTTTAAAAATGAGCCTTAGGAATATTCACACCATTATTTGGACATATAGCTGTCTCTCTCAAATTAAGTTGGATTATTAGTGTCCTTTATAACCTTCACCCCCAAGCCCCAAATGGACCTAATTTCCTACTTCGTCCAAATATGCATGTATTTTTTTTATGAGGTAGTTGTCTACATGATAAATACTTGTTCTTTTGAGAAAGACCTCTATCATCAGTTCAGTTCCTTATCACATGAACTGTTTTTACACTGTGATGTTCTTTCTTTTGTCACCATCATCAACTCCAATTTCGGGGTCCCTTAACCTACCAAAGGGGAGTCAATGGTACCTAACAATACTTTTATACGTTTATTTCTGCCTGCTTATGGCTGTGCCTAGTTGCTGTGGACGTACAGTATAGCACATTGGGTGTAGACCTCATTGTCTACCTAAAGGTCATTAAGCAGGATGATCAACTCTAACCAACTTTTGCATCCTCATTAATCGTGCAACAAAAGCCAGTGCCCATCGAATGGACTAACCTTGTGTCCTCCAAAGTCACTTGCAAGTATTTATACTCAGCGGCATTCACTACTTTCTCGTTGATAACTACCAACCTCCACGAAGAAATGAGGGCACATGCCCTCTGGTCCCCTTTTTCTATTTGTCATTTGGGATTGCGGGATGAGCATCTGCTGATTCTGTGAGAGGAAACAAATTCTCTTTCCCATCCATTGTTGAGGATATCCTACGGCATGATGAGGGTTTTTTCCCCTTGGAGCCTTTATTGTAAACCTATTATCTGCATAACAAAACATTTACGAGGTGCGAGCTTATGATACATGGATTGTGGTAAATATACTGGGGATCCACGACACCTACTCAAGGGGTCCGCAACTGCTCAGAAAGCTAAATAATATTAAGATTTTAATATACCCTACTAGTGTGCTTTTATGATTCTTTTGAAATGATTGAAAAACGCTGTTGATTGAACAGATTAATAAAGTATATCTAAATAAAGAAGGAAAATGTTTATTTTTATTTTTTTTATGTTCTCTAAATGTGAAGAAAATTGAAATTGAAAGCTAAAATTTAAATTGGTATCATAGTGATTAGTGGGAGCAGTTAAAGAAAATGTGACATGCAAAATGGGCAGCTTCACCTGAATTTAGAAAAGCTCCAACCATCCCTTTAAAATTACATTTTTTTTTTTTTTTATATTTGTGAATTAAATTAAATATTTCGCCTCTTCCAACAAAATAGCAATGCTGCTTTCAACAGGTAATGTACAACTCAAAACAGCTCTTCTAGACCAAAGTGTCAAATAGGTCAACTCAAAGGCAGGCTTCCTGAGTAATCAATCATACCCTACCCTACACCCAGCAAAAGCATCTTTGTGCCACTGAGAAAATGCTCTGTTAATGAGTAGACAGTTTTCTTACTGAACCATATCTTCAAGGTATCATGTCTGCTTCTGGCTGGGTTAGGTTATTTTTGCGTCAGGGCATGTTTCTACTTTCGACGACAATTGCATAGGAGCTATGATGCTGTGAATTTTTTGGGGGATATTTGTACTGATGGAAATGTGCAGAAAGGGCATAAATGGACAGAGCAACAACAACAAAAACATTTTTTGCGAAGACTGCGTAATGGAAACACCTGAGTTCGTCAGATCATTTTTTGAATTTGAAAATATTAACCTGGAAATCACTGAATGATATTAAATTCCCTGTGCTCATAAACTATGTAACCCGATATAACATAATGAAGGGGTGAAGAGTTCAATGCATTTCCTTTTGCTTCGTAATCATATTTCCTCCCTGTAGAATGAAAATACGGACATCATTTTTCCTGCCACGAACCACTGACTCCCGCAATAAAATGGAGAAACATATCCCTTTGGATTATGAGTCAAGGTCATTGAAGTTACAAAAGAAAATGCACCACCGACCGTTTATCTGATGTTGCACTTTCACTTCTCATTGTAAAGTATGAAGAAGATGTGAGTCCCATGCTAGCCCCGCTGCCTCAATATAAGCGCTTTATTTACAGTAAAAGAAACGCCATAAATCATCTATAAAAACATACGTTTGGTTCTATCGCATGCAGCAGACACCTACCAGCTCGGCGGCCATGGAGTATTTCTGAGGCCGGCTGAGTCCAGCACTTAAATACTTTTTGTGAACTCCATGGGGTATAAACACACCACAGCCTGCATCTCTTTAGCAGTGTAATAATAGGAACCACACCTGCCTGTAGGGGGTGCGGGGGGGGGGGGGCACAGGTGCCTGTTCACAGTGTTAATTAGTGTCTTGTAGGTATTTCTTCGTGCTCCTCAAGTTGACGCAACAATAATTTGTGTTTGGGAGGGCGCCCTTTGTGAGGCGACACTTTAGGTCCCTAGTTCTCCACGAGAGGTGTCATCTTGGGCGAGTCTGTGAGTTGGCCTATGGATAGTAATGAAACAAGTGGCTTGTAAACGGTTGTCTTGGTGGCGGTAAAAGTTCAGTCTAGCACAGAAAGGAAATTGCTCTCAGTCACTTCAACTAAGAAGGACTGAGTACATACAACTAAGAAGGACTGAGTACATACATGCAATAATAAGGCCAAGCCACAGAGCTAGAAAATAGATTTCCATGATTCTCGGCCCGGTGTTTAGAACTATAACAAGATACTGCGAGGACTCTGAGTACACTGGCCAGGAAACAACTATACGACTAGCTTTTCGATTTTGGTCTGGTGCTAAAAAACATGGTTGGCTGAATTTATCTAAAAGGCTTCTCTTTTTCTGTCCTCATCCTTTATACTCCATGAATTTAAGTTAAGATGATCTTTTACTAGTTGATCTACTCTTTACCTTAGCACATGCAACCATTCTGTCCTCCTGGAAGCCGTTAGATAAGGTCTCCAATCATGAGTGGTGGGAATGGCTTAGGTACACCAGAGGTGCCCACGCGATCTTATCCACCCAGTGCCCTTTCCGCGAACAAGGCACTCTGGAATAAACTTCACCATTTCCTAGAAATTGTTAAGCCTCCTGAACATATCTCTCCAGGTCGAATATGATAATCCAACATTCTCCCCCCCACGAATGTGAGTACTCATACTACTTTAGGCGTCAGTACTTTCTCTCTTAATGCCTTGATCCAGCTATCATACTACCCCATGCGATCACTCTACATTGACATTTACATTTCATCCTCTCATTTTCTTTTATTATTCTTGTCCTTTCCCACCTACGGTGTATGAGATTTACTATGTAACATTTTGTTTATCTTCTGAATATGCTATCTCTTTGTTCCCTGCTGTAAGTAATGGACAATTTTGTGTACACTCACTATACATAACTTGTATCATTGCAACTTTTATTACTTTTATTGTTTGCTCTTTTATCTTATTATACTCAATAAAAAGTTCTGAATTAGGAACATTGTTGGCTGTCTTGCCATATGTTTAGAAATAACTACATAATAATACCTTAATTATTACTTAAACAAGGGCTTAGGTCACCCCCCTACATAGATCATAGGTCCACAAAACAGGACAAACAGAGGAGTACAATGAGTTAACACCTTTCAGCTGCATCATAAAGTACAAGTGGTACAATTGTTCCTGTTTACATCAACATAGCTTATCATTGGCTGGTAACTGCGTAAGCTGACCTATAGAGTAGCTTAAATTGTCCTTCCTTTGCCACCCAATGACATTATTTTCCATATGCTGCAACGCCAGAAGGCAGTCTCATGTAATTTTCGTGCTGTATCATAAATTATACTTTCACAGGATGATGCCCATTGTATCTCCTCTATCCAGAGCCATGTCAATGTCATATGTGGTAGTAATGAGGACAGTTTCCATGCTGTGGTTGGGTCTGAAAGCAGACTGAACTGTATTGTAGAGTTGGTTGTCACTGTGGTATTTGGCGAAGTGTCTATTGATTGTTTTCTCTAAGGTCCTGGCGGGGAATGGTAGCTGGGAGATGGGTCTTTAGTTGGGGAGCATTGAAGTGTCAGCAAATATTTATTCACCAATGGAAGGACAGTTGCATGTTTCCAAGCATCTGGGAAGGGCATGGAACTTGTGGAGGTATTCAGAATGGATGTGAGCATGGCATGATGAGTTGCAGTCCTCTGGAGAAGATGTGGTGGGGGCGGGGGCCCAATGAGGCCCCTGAGTGGATGGATTTCATGTTGGTGGCAGTTATGTTTGGGGTCATGATGGGCCGTGTGGTTAGCATTGGTTCTTTGTTTAAGATTGGGGGGCATTTGGCAATGTGTGTCAGGTCCGGTTGTGAGTTGATGTTGCTGTTGAAGTTGCTGTAAACAGTGGTGATTTTATTGTTGACAAATTAAAACAAATTGTTGCAGAGATCTTGCAAGGGAGCGAATGAGTTGGAGGTGTCCACTGGTGAAGTGCAATCCATTATAATGGAGAAAATGTATTTGCTCCTGTTGGTGCTGGCTTAGATGTGGTCTGCCAGAGTGGCACATTTGGTGGTTCGTATCATTCAACTGTAGTGTCTTAGGGTGGATTTGAATGTGCTCCTATTTTCTTTGTTCTAGCTCATTCTTCATTTGCATGCTAGTTGTTTGAAGTGTTGTTTCATCTGTCAGAATTACTTTGTGTACCAACTTCCATTGAGGCTGATCCAATTGTTGAACTTCTTGATGGCTTTGGAGAGTGTTAGAAATGGGGTCTGTAGTTGGCAGAGGTATGCACACTGTCCAAGTAGGGACCACAATTTTAGCCAGGGTAAGCCAGATACAAACCATAAATGAACCTATGCTCAGCCTCTGGTAGCTTGGCACAGAACAGGCAGGCTTAAATTAGGAGGCATTGTGTAAAGTATCTGTGCAACACTTAAAACAATAAAACTGTGAAAACACCACCAAAACTACAAAAATCCAATAAGTAGGTGTCAAATATAGTGCTTACAAATATTAAGCGCCAACCAGGGCAATCTGGTCATGCTTAACCTGGTCAAATCGGAAAGTTCAGGTTGACCACAATGGAGCTTCAGTTGGATACAGGGACCTACCTGGTCCCACTGGAAAAGTACCTCTGGATGGAGGATGCGTTGACGTTGATGTTTCAATGTGAGGAGCAGATCCTGTTGGATTCAGTCAGAAATGTGTAGAGGGTGAACCCTTTTCAATGAACGCGATGCATCACCATTGAGCCATGCAGCCGGTGATGCGGTGTCTCCTGAAGCAGTGATGCATCAGCGCGAAGGAGATTTGTCAGTTCCCATGTGTGCAATGACAGAGATGCATGGATTTTGGTAGTTGCAGCACTTTATACTCACTTCCAGGGCCCAGGATGGAATTGTCAGCAGTTGGCAGGGCAAGTTTTGTAGCAAGCAAACTCCAGGTACTGCTGGAGGTTTTGTTGGAAATCTTCTGTGTCCCAAAGACGTCAGAAGAACAGGAGGCAAGCCAACAAGCCATTGGAGTCACTCTGGGTTCAAGTGAGATGGGTCCAGTCCTTCCTCAGCAGGGCAGAGGGCAGTAGGCAACAAGGCAGCACAGCAGAAAAGCAGTTCTTCCGGGGTAGCAGTCCAGAGTGGCAGTCCTTATTGCTGCACAGTAGACCCTGTTTGTGGCAGAGTCCTTCAGAGGTTCAGAAGTGTACTGGTTTGGTGGGGTCAGACGTTTTCTGGTTTGGCAGAGTCACAGGTGCAGTACTTATATCCAGTTTTTCCATTGAAGGGGGAGTGAATTTAAAGAAGGGTATTGAAGTATACAGAGGTCCTTTCTCCTGGCCTTTCTCCAGACTCACTAGAGAGAGGTAAGCAAACATTTGAGTGGGAGCAGGCCATTGCCTATTTAAGTATAAGTGTCAGCTTCTTCCACCCATCCTGCCCAGGTAATAGTAAGTACGACTTTACAATTAAAGAGGAATTATCATTACAATTGCATATGTATTAAACATGACAGGTCTACTCCTTTTCAATCAGAAATTACACTTTGTTAAACATAGTAAGGAATCCCCAAGGTTGTTCAATGAGAGGAATAGGCCTCAGAGTAGTGGAAAAACAAATTTGAAAGTTTGTCAATACCAGTGTTGTGCAGCCATTTTAGTTATAGCTTCATCCACATTATTTTAGCAAACTAGGCCTGCCGCTGTGGACTTTAACCTAGATATATTTTATTCAGCTTTGTTTATTATTTTAACAATAGCCACATTTGCGGTCTTGTCTTATTTTCTCTACCTAGCTGTTCTTTGCCTAGGCCAGAACTGTGTTCTTAAACAAGACATTTCTTTTACTCTGTGCTTTTCTCAAAGACAGGTTGCCGGCAAACGTGGTAACGCTTAGTCTCTAGTGTTCATTGCAACATACACACTTTTACTCAGGGATCCTTTCTTGGAACATCAGCTGTTTTATTATATAAACACTACTTTGACACATGTATGCTAGAGGGAGATTCCAGCCAGATGACCATGACTGTATGTTGATTGCTGAATGCTTCGATACAGCTGCTTATGTAGACTACAGGCCTCTTGCTCAAGTATGAGGGATGATGTCTTCCCAGGGGAACCTGAAGGGCAGAACTAGAGCTTAACATGCTGTGCTCTAACATAGCTTAGGTAGGAATAATTTTAATGATTCTGGTGACAATATGGTAGCATTATTTTTATGCTTCACTCTCCTCACAATTTTAATCCTATCATGCTTTATCTTTCTAGTTATTGCAGTACATGCTTTATCATCTAAGATGCAGTTGCTTCAATAAAACCGTATTGAAATATATTCTGCCTCTGATTGTTCTTGTAAATGTGAGACAAATGTAACTGAGAGAAACAGATGAGATCTGAGTGACCACGATTTCCCTGAGGAATCAATTGTGTCATGCGCTCGGCTGCCCGATCATCCCTGCTCTTGGGTTGATATAAGGCACTGCTAGATAGCCAGAGCAAAACTCGGATAAGGCCAACAGGTGTCACGGGTAGTAGGTTTAGACTCAGTCCCCCACAGCGCAAGTGATTCTGCCATCCAAATCCAGTAGTCTCAGTGGGATACTGAGAGCTACGTGACATGGCGTGGCCAACGTTTGGTCAGACTCTAATTTTCGGGTCCTCCTGAGAATCTCTGTCTCACTACATACAAAGACACCGCAATACTATATATGGAGATGTCCGTGATATTGAGGATTTTCCTCCTCAGCTAAGTAGGGAGTACCTAACTAACGCTGTAGGTTGTCCAAACTTGAACCCTAAAAGAATAGTTCCCATTTGGTGTGTTTATCTCTGAACAAAATTAACCACTCATCATGGCGAATCCGCAACAGGTAGGAATTGCAGTCAATATGCGACCATCCCTTACTGCACATCTATTGGCACATGGTATAACGGCCCAGTTGGTCCAGTCACATTTGTTGTTGAGGCTTATCCAGCCCATAGAACAGAAATGTTTTATTCTTGGGTCACATTTCCAGCAGCTGATGTGAACACAAATACATTGAATCACTATACACCTGCAAATATACACCTGCACAATACAGAGCATACGCATATCTAGAAATACCTCTATCTTATCAAGAACATAATAATTGGCTTGATGGCACCCTACCCATACAATTCTACATGTTAGGTTAGGTCCTCTAAGTAATGATGGTCCTTCCTGGCTTTTATTGGCCACATAACACCTCACCCTGCTGCAGCAAACATAACGGTAGCTGAAGTCCGTCGCTTATATTCTGAGCTTACAGCCATATACAGTCGATTAGTACAGTTTGTAATGCACACATTCAATACAAACCCAGCACGTGCTGCTATGGCGCAACCACATGCAGTAATGCCAGGCATTAATCCAACGATCATGGATAAAGTACCCGACAAACAAGAAGAAATTCCGTTTTGGTTAGCTCAAAAAATAAACTCACTGGACTTGGGAGTGCAACTTATGGGCAATTTTGCCAGTGTATCTTCAACTATATTAAGTAACCTTAAAGGGGAAGCAGTTGCACTAGCAGTGCGCCTGCGGCTCCAGGACGTTACTCCACAGGATCAAGAACGTGAGCTGCCAAAGATTAGACCTACCCTAGCATTGGTCGAGATAGTCTGTGGGCCAGACCAACAAAACCACAGTTACAGAGTAAATCTAACAAAGATTTGATTAAGCAAGCTACTGGGGGTATTAAGAAACGCTGTGATAAAAAAACAACAAACACCTAAAAAAGAAAGGGGAGAATCTCCACATACGGAGACCCCACATAAGAGATATAGGGCCTGATTACAACTTTGGAGGACGGTGTTAATCCGTCCCAAATGTGACGGATATACCACCTACCATATTACAAGTTCATTATATCCTATGGAACTCGTAATACGGTAGGTGGTATATCCGTCACATTTGGGACGGATTTACACCGTCCTCCAAAGTTGTAATCAGGCCCATAATTTCAGAAGTAGAGATAATATAAAAACGCCTGACAGATATCAATATACTGATACATGTCAATCTTGTTCCTTTCAGGACTCACCGGAAAAATGCAGTGAAGAGAGGTGAGTGGTCAGAGCGAGGAACTGAGTACGTGAAACATATTAGCAATGTATGTCCATAAAAGGAACAGTTACATACATATGTAAACATCATCAAGTAGGTAGGCAATATATATACTCCACTCTGTAGAAAGTACTTAGGATATATCTTATTTCCCTAAGAAATACCTGGTTCTGATGATGCAGGCACCTCTAGTGCCTAGGAGAGCATGAAGGGGCCCCTTGCGCTTCTGCACTCACCACGGGGGCCGCACGGTGATCCTGGGGGAGAGAGGCGGTAGGCACCCTCTCCTTGCAGAAAACGGGCCCCTCTGGGGACCCGTGATTTAGATGGGGGCCGGCCTCGGACCCCTCACACCCTGTCCTCAGGGTGGGGGCCAGGCGAGGCCCAACAATAGTCAGCAGCAAGGAGAAGGGGGCCTCCGTTGAGGTCTCCCTTCCGGGGTCTCCAAATTGCCGGCTTTTTTATTAAAGAACTAAACGGAGCGTCCTGCTCCTACTGCAGAGACTGGGGAAGGGGGCGGTCCCCGCGCCTTCCTCGAGTCCTGCGAGGTGTGGGGCAGCCGCCCTCGTCCCCGGTGAGGCTACCGGTGCAGAGCAGGGAGAGGTCACGCCTCTCCCCCACGTGCTGGGCTCCTCTCCGGAGCCAATCCTGTGCCTCCCGGGTCGCGGTGATCCCCTTGACAACAGGGGAGCCGGCGTGTACCCCGGGGGCACTACTTGAATCGTCGGATCCCCAAGGGGACTGAGAGGAGTGCGCCGGCTCCTCTCCTTCTCCTGGAGTGCCCTGGGGTTAAAACACAGCATGCTCCAACGCGCTTCAGAAATTCATGGGGCCCGGCTGTGGCGGAGATTTCCTTTTACAAAATAAAAGATAAATAAACGCTGTCAGCAGCACCAAGCACCAGCAAGGGGAAGCACTTTCAAGCGCTAAGGAAATCCCCTAAGGGGCGCTTAGCGTTTCAACCAGGTGAAGCACCCCTCGTGCTTCAAGGTGACATGCAGGTGTCAGGGGCCACAGCACCCTGCCCCTGGGGAGCAAAAGCTTGCAAGAAAAGGCCCACAGATAGAGGGCCCAACGGCAGGCCAGCACAAGGAGTATGTAGCAAGTGTCAAGTCCTCTTCAGTGACCAAGCAGGTAACAGGTCAGCATAGAAGCAGTCGTCCATGGCGGTTCCTGGTGAGTTCTTCCAGCAGTCTTTGTCCAGTTCCAGGTAAGTTCAAAGAGTCTCCAAATTGTGTGGAAAATTACCCTGTACTTATACTCAGTCCTTACAATGTTTTGCAATGGTAGGGAGAGGAGGTTTCAGCCTGTTACAGCTGGTTCTGGGAGTGCCCCCCCTCTCCTTCAGCACAGACTCCAAACATCAGTGGGGGGTTAAAGACCCTATTGTGTGAGGCCAGGGCACAGCTTTACAAATGTAGGTGTGCCCCGCCTCTCCCTACTCTCAGCCCAGGAAGACTATTCAGAATGCAGATGCACCTCTGTGACACCTCCACCCTTCCTGTGTACAGGCTGTCTGAAAAGTATGCAAAAAGCCCCAACTGTCACTCTGCCCAGACATGGATTGGAGTCAAGCTGCAAAACACAAGAGTCATAAGCACAGATAAATGTGCACTTTCTAGAAGTGGCTTTTCTGTTATAATAATAAAAAATACATCTACACCAGTAAGCAGCATTTATTATCACCATCACAACCATACCAAACACGCCTACGCTACCCCTCATAAATCAGACAATACCCCTTACACATAAGGCAGGGCATTTCTAATGCAATCCTATGAGAAGGCAGCACTCACAGCAGAGAGACACCAAGTTAGGCTGTTTGTCACTACCAGGGCAGGCCACGCAACCTGGCACATGTCCTGCCTTCTACATACATGGCACCCTGACCATAGGGCTAGCTAAGGCGTACCTTAGGGGTGACTTACATGTAGTAAAAGGGGAGTTCTGGGCCTGGCAAGTAAACTTAGATGCTAGGTCCCTGTGGCAGAAAACTGTGCACACAGGCCCTGTGCTAGCAGGCCTGAGACAGGCTTGAAAGTCTACTTCAGTGGGTGGCGCAAGCAGTGCTGCAGGCCCACAAATAGTATTTAATTTACAGGCCCTGAGTATAGAGATACCACTGTACAAGGGACTTATAGCTAAATTAAATATGCCAATTAGGTATGAGCCAATCTTACCAACTTTAAATGGGAGAGCACCTGCACTTTAGCACTGGTCAGCAGTGATAAAGTGCTCCGAGTCCTAGAGCCAACAGCGAGAGGTCTGAAAAATCAGGAGGAAGGAGGCAAAAATACTGGGGATGACCCTACATAAGGAAAAAAGTCCAACAGCGTCATAAATATTTATGATATTCTACTGGCCGAAAGGGATTGGCCACCTGAATTTGTTCCCATTTGCCCATATGGGGAAGATGTTGTCAAACCTTCTTTCTCGCTGCTTGTTCCCGATGAACTCATAGAATCCTACACCATCGATTGGGCATTGGCGCAGGTACCCGTGTTATATCGCAACCACATAGGGTGGGATAAGGATTCCCCCTATCATGTAATTACAATTGAAAATCAACCTCAACCTCAGCCTAAACCACAGTATCCAATAAAACATGATGCAAAAGCACCCGTGAGGGAAATCCTCAACAACTGGAGTACGAAGGTGAAATCAAACCCTGTGTCTCACCAATGAATAATTCCTTATTCTCAGTAGCTAAACCGGACCATTCGTACAGAATAGTCTTAAACTACAGACATTTAAACAGTCATACATGTACATATGCAATACAAAACTCACGCAGCACAGCACTTATGAATAACATAATGCGTAAAAAATACAAAACAACACTGGACATTTCCAATGGTTTCTTCTGTCAAAATATAGTGCCTGAGAGTAGAGACCTAACAAGTTTCAGAGCACTAGACTCCCAGAAAAAATTCTGTTGTTTACCCCAGGGTTATAAGAACAGTCCAAGACTGTTCGCAGCTTGTGTGACTTCAATATTGCACAGCATTGACCCAGAAGCATTGTCCTTTGTAGATGATATATATCTCACGAATGATGAATTACTGCAACATCTATGACAGGTAGCCCGCATTGTTGTAGGATTAACCAAATTTGTCTATAAATTCAACTTCAAGAAAACAAAAATAGCCTTCCTTAGCGTCCTGTTTTTTGGATTTGAGCTATCAAGTGACAGAAAGAGCCTAGCGCCACAATTCTTGGAAAATTTTTATAGTTACCACCTCCAAATACCATTAAAAACAGCAATCCCTATTGGGTTTTCTAAATTTTGGCAGAACTTACATTCCAGATTACGCATCACGCATAAAACCTTTATATGACTTAATACGTCCTGACTTTTCCAGTACAGTCAAACACACACGCATTCTCGGACCTTTGCAAACAGACATGCTTGCAGCACAACAGTTACACACAAGGGACATTAAAAACATCTGGTCATCAGAGTAATAACTGGTGCTATTGGTTTCACCTATGTAAATTTCAATGAGAGTGAGGCAGTCCTGATTGCATACAAATCACATTTGTATTCAGCAGCAGAAAAACGCTTTGCTCCCACTGAGAAAATTCTCACTGCTGTTCAGATGGCTGTCATTAAAGAAAGACCACTAGCCCAGGGGAAACGCATTATTGTCGTATCTCCAATTCCAGCCCTTAAGGCTGTTACCAAAGCCAGCGTTCCAAACACTAAGGCATTACATCCACATTGGATTCAATGGGCAACGTCTTTGACAGCCACCGATGTTGACTATATTTTCAACCCAAAGTTACAAACTCAAAATTTTGGCAATATGAAAAGAATACCAAGTTCCGGCAAATACATTGCCTATTGATCAATATCAAAGAGTCATGTACACCGATGGCTCAGCACAACCTGCAATACGCACAAAGCATCAATACTCATCTGCTTGAGCAGTCATAAGCGGCTACATGGAGGATAATACATTTTGTCCCCAACATACAAACACACAAACCCTAGGGGATTGCACAGCACAACTAGCAGAGCTAAAGGCACACACGGATCCTGCGCAACTAACACTGATCGTCTGTGATTCGTGTTACTGTGTCCAGTCCTTCAATGAATATCTGCATTACTGGCGCCAGAATGGGTTAAGCGATTCTAAAGGCAATGCCATGAAACACAGACTTCTGTGGGGGAAAGTAGTGGATCTGAAGGAAATGCTATCAAACGTCCATGTTGTACATCCGCTTGGACACCAGTTCGTTGGAATACACGTTGCTGGAAATACATTGGCTGATAAAGCAGCCAAATCAGAAGTACCTACTGCTGCTGTTGCTGCAGTAACTCGTTCTGGAACAAAACCGGGCGATGACATACGGGCTGCCATGAAAACTACGGCAGAAGGCACGCCCTATTCAAAAGCATTTCCTGCTAAATTTTCAAACCAAATGGGAGGCTTCCTTGGCGCAGAAGTAAAGATACCATGCGTGGGAGTTTGAGTAATTCCAAATAAAGATATAAGACCAGAGTTGATTAAAGCAGCACATGAGGGGGTTGCATCTGCCCATGCTGGTGTGGCAGCTACAATATCATTATTGCAAGCATTTTATTGGTGGCCAGGTCTATACAAACAGACCAAGCAGTATGTACGTGGTGAAAACAAATAACAGGTTCCACCATCAAACGCCCACCGCAGACACCCGTCCAAATTTCCAACAAACCTTTACAATGTGTGTACTTGGACTATTGTGGTCCCCTAACACAGGACAGTGCATACAAATACATCTTAGTAACTCTCGACTCTTGCTCCAGATTTCTATGGGTGTGGCCACAATGCTCGGCTGACGCTCGGACCGTTATTAAAGATTTGCAAGACTTTATTGGCACATATGCAGTTGCCGCTTTCCACTTGGACCAGGGCTCTGCTTTTGCCTCAAGGGCATTCAGGGACACCATGGCTTTGTTAGGGGTCCAACTCCATTACTCGTCTCCATTTCATCCACAGGGAAGTAGTGTTGTGGAGCAACAAAACTGTGATCTACAGCAGTCCTTAACAACCAGAGTATTAGGTATGGGTCGTAGTTGGCTTAGCCACCTGTATGGAGTCCAGAGAGCACGTAACAATCTGTCTAGAAGGTCCCTGGGGAGTTGTACTTCATATGAGTGCCTGTTTGGAACTCAAATGTATGTTCTAGAATCATGATGGCCCTGGCATGGAGACGGCAGAAACACCTTTTGACGTAAATGAACGTGTCCCTGTCTTGCAGGAATTACAACAGTTCTGTGACAACAACACTTCTGCTAGTGCTGCCTCTGCAGGAATTAAGGATGTACGAATAACACCTACCGGCTGGTTTTCAAAAGTTGGGGATCTAGTACTTGAAAAAGTTCCTGCGAAAAAGGAGTTTGGTCCTTCTTATCGTGCACCGGTCCCAGTTTTGGGAATACACAGTACCAGAACTGTCATTCTACCACCGTTGGCTGGTGCTAAAGGAAATTGCTTTGTATCTATCAACAATGTCAAGTTACACCATGTGACCAATACTGCACAAGACCAAGAGGAGCAGCCAGCAGTTCCCGAATGCCTCTCACTACTGGTAAAGACGTCCCTCTTCACGCTTTGAGTGGCAACGCGGACACCTCTCCGAGCTTGGGGAGGGTGGAAAATGATCTTGCATTAGTTCCACTAAGATCTTTTACAACAAACGATATAGAAATTACTGATAGATTTGACACAACGTCTACACGGATAGATGGCTTCATTTACAGTGAACCACCGCAGCAGACCCCTACCAGTTCTCCTCCTTCCTTGGCTTGCCCTCTTTGGTTGTATTTGCCCAGGCAGTTTTAACCTGTGTAAGTTAGTATGAGGGGGCTAGCTGATTCTCTCTAGGGTGCATGCTTCGGAGATAGGTGTCCATGCAGGGCTGTGAGTGATGTCCATGCATTGGTGGTGCATGCAGGGCTTGCCATTGGGATGGATGGGATGTAATGATGGGGTGTGTGGGAGGTGCTGGAGTGATGGAAGTTAGGGTAAGGGTAGGGGTATGTGTTTTGGCATGCAGGTAGGGTGGTGATAGTAGTATGGAGTTGACTTACCAGAGTCCAGTCCTCCTCCTACTCTGGCCAGGGTCGCAGGATGCATGATTGCCAAGTCTTGCTCCTCACATGTTGTTAGTTGTGGGGGAGGAGGTAGGGGTCCACCGCCAGTCCTCTGGATAGCGAGCTGGTGTCTTGCTGCTATGGAACGCACCTTCCCCCGTAAGTCATTCCACCTCTTCCTGATGTCGTCACTGGTTCTTGGGTGCTGTCCCACAGTGTTGACCCCTGTCCACGATCCACTGCCATAGCTCCATCTTCCTAGCAATGGATGTCTGCTGCACCTATGCTCCAAATAGCTGTGGTTCTACCCTAATGACTTTCTGCACCATGACCCTTAGCTCCTCCTCTGAGAATCAGGGGTATCTTTGTGTTGCCATGGGTGTTATGTGAGTTGTGTAGGTGAGGGTGATGTGTTAGTGTGTGTCATGTGGGGTGTGTGGGTGCTGTATAGGTGTGTGGCTCTGGTTTTGTCTGTGGTCGTAGTGCCTGTCTCGTGCCAATGGGTTGTAATCATAATGGGTTATGGGTAATGTTGGTGTGTGTTTTATAGTGGTTTGGATGTGTGGGTGTGGTATGTGTATGGGTGTCAGGTGTGTGTTATTTGAATTGGCCGATGTGGTGTTATTTTGTTTGAGTGTGTGTATTTTGAGCGTGGCGGTATGTACCGCCAATGATTTACCGCCATTGAATGTCTGCCGTGGTGATTTGTGGGTCATAATATGGTGGGCGTTGTTCTGTTGGCATAGTGGTGTGGGTTTTGATACTGCCAGTTTATCACTGACCTTTGGTGTGGCAGACTTGTGTCTGTGGCTGAATTCTGTCAGATTGATGTGTGTGTGTGTCATAATATGGTGAACGGTATCCGCTGTGGCGGCGGTATGTTGGCGGGCGTCAGCATGTCAGTAAGTGGGATTTACCACCAATGTCTTAATGAGGGCGGATGTGTGTTTAAACTTTCGATGAACAATGGAATAATACCCGGAGTTGTTTCTGGTGACTGGGATATGAAAAAAGTTGATTCTATCATGACTGAATAGCAGTGCTTTTCTGTATTTGAAAGTAAGGATGTTTATCAATCTAAAGAAAATTATGGTGACATGCTTTGCTATAATTATTATGGACATAGAGCAAATACCCCAAAAACTATGTTTCACTATACACAATGGGAACATTAACTCCACCACAAGGGAGTTCTAAAACATATTCTGAAAATGTTGCATATTTTTTTGGGCACAATGTTAAAAATGCTGAGTCACAATATTTCAAATTGCCATTGATGGAAAATGTACATATATTGTTGACAGATACGAAATTCATTTTTTCGGATTCCATTGTTTCCCGGTTGGCTATGGAAGGCTATGAATATTGGTTGAATTCGATTGACTTAAAAAGTGTGTGGGGAACAAGAAATTGGCAAATAAGGGGGAAGGACGTTTTATTTAGAGCATGCCTGATACCTGTTCAAATGATATTTTTAAATGAAACTGCACAACAGATAAGCTGTTTAGGCTTAGCAAAGACTAAGGAATTGAATGCTCCCAGTATTCCTGCCCCTGCAAAATTGTACAATTTATAAATGCAACTGAAGATCAGCTCCATGAATGGGTCCAGAATGGCACATTTAATGCTTCACTGTCACATCCTGGCAGGTGGTTATTGTGGCCAATAGATACCAACGAGTGTCACAAATGTTTTATAAACTCCACTGGGTTTTTAGAACAAGTAGGCCAGATCCTCGCTATGTGTCATCCGAACATGCGGGTATAGTAACAACATACAGTGTAGGGAAACTTTGCCAGCAATGGCTGAAGACTTCCTCACTAGATTCTGTTAGAGAACACCTCAGTCTCCTGTCTAATAACACTGACTTACAGGATTTCCTGTTAGGCCACACAAAACAATGCAGAAAGCGCTTCTTATACACAGTCTATAATGAAATTCTGAAGCTTTCCCAACAAGAAGCTGCTGCCCGGTTAAGGTAATAGATCTGGAAAACGTACAGAAGGCATTAGCTGTTGTAGATACAGGGATTAATACCATGTCTGACTAGGTATACACCTAAAAAAACATTGTTTCTTCTGCAATAGACATAATACAAAGTGATATGTCATCTTCACACCATGGACAGAGTCAACTAAGGTTCATTATGCAGTTAGATTGGACACTACAAACACGAAGGCAGGTAGCGTTCCCTGGCAACACGTTAGAGCAAGGGGCATATTTTCCACAATTTAACGCGACAACAACTAATAGCTAAGAAAGAATTGACTTACGTCATGTTAAATATTGAAAAATTTGAAAAGTTGCCTTTTACTGTGGCTGAAATACCATTTGCCGAGTGGTTAATGCACGGGGTCATTAATCTGCCAATTTCAACACTTCAAAGCACGTCCTGCTTAAAACACATTCCAGTGGAGAGTTATGAAAGGCTAGGAGATACTTAAGATCCATGATTTGTGGTAGCTTCCCTTCTCGTACAAATGTCTCAGTGGCATGAAAGAAGTCTTTCATAACGATAGTAAAAGCAAGACTTCTGTCAGCCATTCGATGGTTTGTAAACAGCCATATTTGCACGGGGCACGTAACGCTTCGGCATCGAACTTGGCTTATTTTTTTAAGAGAGTTCCAGTCCCCTTGATTAGACCTGCGTTCCAGGTGCTCTCTAATGGCAGCTATATCCTCCTCAATAGTGAAAACTGTTCTGTAATGCGAGCCAGAATAGTCGATGTTGTTTCGGTCTCTAAGATTGTTACATGCTGCAGGAACGTACTTTTTCCTCCTACAAGACAGAGGGAAGTAGCTGAAATTTGGCCCCATATCGCTACTTCAAATGTGAATTTTGACAAGTTAAGCAGACTCAGGGCTTTATTGTTTAAAAACATGTGGTGCTCACATCTGCACGCAAGACATATGCACTTCAGGTGGCAAGATCATCAGCAGAGATACAGTCCCTTTTAAGTATTAACTCTCCAAGACACTTTGGTGAGCTTGTGGGCTGAACATTTAATGTGTCCAGTATTAATGGAATCACAAATTTCTTTAAGGCTGTTGGTTCTGGTTTCGTTCACACCTTCTCCTCTATATGCGGTTTAATACCATCAGCCATACACTCAATATTCTTCAGTATTTTCGGGGGATTTCTAATAACTTTGGCTATACAAGTTGGCATTTTACTATTGCTACTTTTTCTGTGCAATGGCTGTCCCACCACAACAAGGAGGACTGAAAGCACTCCCAACAGCACAGCTGTGTCGTGAACGGATGATGCAGTACTTTGGATCATCACTCCTGGAGCACTTGGAGTGTAATTGGTCTCTGTAATTCAGACAGGTTTTGCATTGGGGGAGGCCAGTGTTTCGGTGACTCTGGTGCTCATTCGAACATGCACTGAGAGTTTTTCTTTCTACGCAGCGCTTGCTTTGATTGGACACTGATCTCTTGATGTTTTTTTCATTAAGGGCTCATTACCAGACATGCGCGTTGAGAGTGGGTTTGCTACAGGAAGCTGCTTATGGGTTACCCTTCGTGGAGGATACAGCTCTAAACTCATTGTTGGGCACACCACGAAATGCTGCTGCCTTGGTTGATACTTAGGCTTTGGAACACGAATGCTCCTTGGTTTTCCTTGGCAATGAACTTCCTACTTAACCACCTGCCGAAGTGGAAGATTTCTTGTCTTCAATTATCCCTGATATCGATTGGCAACTTCCAAAATGACTCTGACTCTTGAAATTCGGCCTTTTTTACACCACAGTTACCATTTTAAATTGTCCTTTTTACACATGCTCAATTGTCTTTTTAACTTGTCATTATTGACATTCTTATATATATGCCTTAGGTTGAATTTTAGTAGCTTTTATATGTAATTAGGCTTTAAACCACCTGCAAGAGGAGGGTGTTGTGTAGCCATTTTAGTTATAGCTTCATCCACGTTATATTAGCAAACTAGGCCTGCTGCTGTGCACTTTAACCTAGATATATTTTATTCAGCTTTTTTTAGTATTTTAACAACAAACAAAGCGTAAACCAATTTAATGAGCTACTTTAGATACAGCAAGTAGGATATTCCTTCAAAGAACAAAAAACAATTTAAATAAATATAAATATTGAATTATGTCTAGTGCTAATATATATACAAATTATTAGAAGGTGGCTATATCGCACTTTAATGTCCAATCAGAAAAATAATTAATTAACTTAATTGAAATCTAAATAAGTACATCACATCTATGATAATATCCATGATATCATTTTAACAATAGCCACATTTGCGGTCTTGTTTTATTTTCTTTATTTATCTGTTCTTTGCCTAGGACAGCACTGTGTTCTTAAACAGGACATTTCTTTCACTCTATGCTCTTCTCAAAGCTGCTGTAACTTAGGTTGCCGGCAAACGTGGTAACGCTTAGTCTCTAGTGTTCACAGAAACATACACACTCTTGCGCAAGGATCCTTTCTTGGAACATCAGCTGTTTTATTATAAAAACACTACTTTGACTTATGTATGCTAGAGGGAGATTCCAGCCAGATGACCACGGCTGTATGCTGATTGCTGAATGCTTCGTTACAGCTGCTTATGTAGACTACAGGCCTCTTACTCAGGTATGAGGGATGCTGTCTTCCCAGGGAAACCTGAAGGGCAGAACTAGAGCTTAACATGTTGTGCTCTAACATAGCCTAGGTAGGGATTATTTTAATGATTCTGCTGACCATACAGTAGTGTTATTTTTATGCTTCACTCTCCTTCTGACAATTGTAATCCTGCCATGCTTTTTCTTCCTAGTTATTGCAGTACATGCTTTATTATCTAAGATGTAGTTGCTTCAATAAAACCTTACTGAAATATATTCTGTCTCTGATTGTCCTTGTATATGTGAGACTAACGTAACTGAGAGAAACGAATGCCATCTGATTGACCACGATTTCCCTGAGGAATCAATTGTGTCATACGCTCGGCTGCCCTATCATCTCCGCTCTTGGGTGGAGATGAGGCACTGCTAGTTAGCCGGAGCAAAACACGGAGTAGGCGGACAGGTGTTATCTTTAGTGGGTTTAGACTCAGTCCCCCACAGCACAAGTGATTCTGCAGCCCAAATCCAGTAGTCTCATTAGGATAATGAGAGCCTACGTGACACCAGGACATGTGAATATACCAGTGTATGCTCTGTCTTTTCATTACATAGCACCCTGCTCTATGGGCTACCTAGGCCTACCTTAAGGGTGACCTATGTGTAATTAAAGGGGAGTCTAAGGCTTGGCAATGGGTTTAAAATGCCAAGTGAATATGGTAGTCAAACTGTACACAGAGGCTCTGCGTTAGCAGGTCTGAGACATGTTTAAAGGGCTATTTAGGTGGGTAACACTATCAGTACTGCAGGCCCATTAGTAGCATTACATTTAAAGGCCCTGGGCACATATAGTATACTTTACTGGGGTCTTAAAAGCAAAATAAATATGCTAATTGTGGATATACCAATGGTACTGTTTTAGGGGAGTGAGCACGTACACTTTACCACTGATGTGCAGTGGTAAGTTATCCAAAGTTCAAGGGCCAACAAAAACAGATCAACAAATATGAGACAAAGCAGGCAAAATGTTTGGGGCAAGATCACCTTAGAGCTGACCGGTCTAACAGTGAGGCTGTTTCTGTCTTTGAGTTGATGGGTGTTGAAAGAGGTATACAAGTCCTTATTAGTGCTTTTCAAGTTTTGGCAGGCTGGACTGGTGGTGATGGGCATGCATTGGACCAGGACAGAGATGCTGAACTTGATGAGGGTGTGGTCTGTCCAGGAGACTATTGTGCGCTTGTCAACTGGTAAAATTGGTGTGTGGTTCCTGTAGTCTGTAAATAAGAGTGCCATTTAGGGTGAAGTTGGCTGTGATGTGGAGCTTGAACAACAGGTATTTCATACTGGAGTATGATGTGTCTGTGGAGGTGGTGAAGGTGATGGTATTCTTGTGAATGATGGAAATGATGCCTCCAGGTTTGTGAAGACTGTCTTATGGTGCGATCTTGAAGCCGGGTGGCTAGGTATTGCAATATCTGGGGTAGCAGAAAATTAAATAATGCCAAGGACAGTGTGATTTTGGAAATGAGTCCCTTTGACACGCCCCTGCTGGGTAATATGGACCCATAAAGGCATCCAGCCTGAACATTGAGGCCGGAACGTGTGCATTTGTAAGATCAACCTTCAGAGTTTGGGTCATCTATTGAGTTGAGTTGATAAAATACTCGGTCAATGTGGCAAGTAGCCTGTTTGCCGCATGACGACTGTGCTATAGCTGATGGCACTTGTAATACGGTGGACAGGAAATTTATCAAATTTGTGCTGGAGTACCCTCTCTTCCAAGCTTTGAATTAGGCTCTTGGATATCATTTAGAAATTTATTAACACTAAAGATCTATTTCCTCCACCAGACCTCAGGGTTCCATGGGGCTGTGTGTCAAGACGGGCCACTCACCTGAAAAGCAGGATGTCTGCAGGGGCGATGGTATGCCCCGACCTCATGGAACACCTTTCGGCACTTCCTAGTGGACACAGAAACCCCAGCAAGTGTCCCAAAAGGAAAGAGGGAGTGGAAGAGAAAGAGACAAAACACTGCCACGTCTTGCCTGTCCAGCCAGGCACCCTGTATCTTCGGGGGGCAGGTCGTTGTTGACAAAGTAATAGTAGAGTTAGTGCACTCAACTTCCTTGAAACTGAATCTCTCTTTTCGATATGGGCACGGGAGTGATAGAAAAACACTGGGATGCTCCAGTACTTTTCTTGGATTTGGACAATTACTAACACTGCATAACCAAAAACCCAAACTGAGTACCATAACAATAAGTACTGCAACACTAGGGCTGGCTTCACAGAGAATCACTGTTGCACACTACAATTAAAACTGTGGTTGCACTTATCATGCACAAGAAAGACAAACAAGGGCATTAATTATATCACATATAACTTTCCTGCATGCATAGGGTTAAACTAAAAGGAACAAAAACCCTCCAAGAAATACAAATGTCCACTCTGGGCTTAAATAGTTAGGGTGGCACAGTTTGGTTTGATTTCAATGCGTGTGTGAAAAACCCTTATAAAGCAGATTTGTCAAACCTGAAACACAGGCAAGAATGGCACAATTTAAATCCAAGAGTTATGCTATTAAAGAATAGATGCCAGCGTAATTGACAAGGTGTCAGAGTCTCGGTCGCTTGAAAAAACTGAAAATTACGGTGATCTGTGTAAATAGTTACAGTGTGTCTAGCTCCTAGTAGGTGGTGACGCCATTCCTGGAATGCAAGCTTGATGGCCAGAAGTTTCTGATCCATCACTGTGTAATTTTGCTTTGCGGGTAGCAATTTCTTTGAGAAGTAAGCTACTGGATGGAAATGCCCAGACTCAGGATCTCGTTGCGACAAGACACCACCCACTGCCATTTGGGAAGCGTCTGCTTCCACGAAAAATGGCTGAGCTGGGTCGGGATGATGGAGAATGGATGCTTCAGTGAATGTGTTTTTAAGATGTTGGAAGGCTTTTTCAGCTTCTGCATCTCAGAGGAACTGAACCCCCTTTTGTAAGAGACGAGTTATGGGAGATACCACAGTAGAAAAGTGGGGTATAAATCTCTGCTAAAAATTTGCAGAGCCCAAAAACTGTTGCACTTCCTTGATGGATCTTGGGGCTACACAATCCAGGATTGCCTGTACCTTGGACCTATCCATGGAAATTCCATCAGGAGTGATCACAAATCCCAAGAATTCTACAGTTGTAGCGTGAAAAACACATTTTTCCACCTTGGCGAAGAGATGATGCTCACAAAGCTGTTGTAAAACCACTCTTACATGCCCTATATGTTCCTCAGAGGAAGACGAATAGATCAAAATGTCGTCTATGTATACCACTACACAGATATCCAGAAACTCCTGCAGCACTTCATTGAGGAAAAATTGAAACGCTGCAGGAGCCAACCCAAGGGGCATCACTGTGTACTCGAAGAGTCCGAATTCAGTTCAGAACGCCGTCTTCCACTCATCCCCCTTCATCACTCGGATCAAGTGGTAGGCGCCCCGGAGTTCGAGTTTAGTATAAATGGTCGACTGATATACCTGATCTAAAAGTACCGGGATCAATTGAAGTGGATACCGATTTTTTATGGTCACTTTGTTCACTGCGCGATAATCTATACAGGCGCGCAGCTCGCGATTCTTCTTGGGCACGAAGAACAAAGACCATACTAGTGATGTTGAATGCCGAATGAAACCCTTAGCCAATAGATCATCCAGGTAGTCTTGCAGGTATTGATTCTCAGGCTCAGAAAGAGCATACGCCCTGCTACATAGTAGCGTTGCCCCTGGAATCAAGTCTATACGACAATCGTATGACCTATGTGGCGGCAGCTGCGTGGCCTTCTGTTCACTAAAGACATCATGGTAGTCTTTATATGGTGCAGGAATGGCCAGTGTGTCGTCCGGCTTGATAGCCGTACTATGTGTGGACCAACAATGCAAGGGTGTCACTAGTAATGGTTTCTCTTTGTGACAGAAGTACCAGCAATGTTTAGAGTCTAATGTCACTGTCCTTGCTTCCCAGTCAATTTTGGGATTGTGTAACTGAAGCCAGGGTATCCCCAAAATGGCTCCAAATACTGGGGTATCTATGAGGTCAAACTGAATTTGTTCTGTATGGTTGTTTGCACAAAGCATGGACCAGGGTGTTTTTTTGATAAACGATAAGCCCGAAGGGCAATTCTGTGCCATCCACAGCTCTGACTGGTCCAGGGACGTCTTTTCTGACAGTCGTACTATTTAGGGTTTTAGAAAAACCCAAGTCTAAAAAGTTTCTGGTAGCCCCAGAGTCAAGCAATATGGGAATGACCTTACGAACCTGAGGGAACAACACTAATGTCACAATAAGAGTTAGATGTCGAGTACTGGACTGGTGGCATTAGCCAGAAGATGTGAGACCATATTGAAAGAAGCGCTCGATAAAATGGTCTCAGAACTTATTGAGCCAGTTAGTTTTCTGCCTGGTGAGGAAGAGAGAATTCAGGCCCTGTTACCTCTCTGATGGCTTTCTTTGGAACAGCAGGCTTGTTAGAACATTCCCGAGCAAATTTCCCTGACTTACAGCAGTATAAACACATTTTCCATTTTTTCCTATGTTCTTTCTCTTCCTTAGATAGTGGCCCCGCACACTGCCAATTTGCATGGGCTCAGGTGTACCATGAGCGGGAATGGTGGACTCCTTTTTCTCAGATATGAGCACCACTAAGCGAGTGTCACCTCATAATGTTTCTCCCTTAAGTTCACTCAAGCGGTGATCCAGTCGTACCACCAGGTCAATGAACTCGGAACACTCCGTAGGAGGTTCCACAATTTGGGCTAGAACATCCTTGAGATTGTCCCGGAGGCCACAATAGAAGAGGGAGGTCCTCCTCCCCACGGGCCACTCAGTCTCTGCTACCAACCGATTGAAAGAGGTGATATAGGACAGTAGATCCTTGTTTCCATGGCGCAAATTCAGCAACTCATTGTCACTGGCTTGCACAAAGAGATGTTTGGTGAACAGTTTCCGCAAGCCTTCCTTGAACTGGTTGAAATCATACGGTATAGGGCCATTGTGCTCCACCAGCGGAATAGACCAATTAGCTGCATTGCCTCCCAAATAAGAGATAATAAAAGCTACCTCTGCAGCATTGTTGGGGAATGCAGCTGCCCGACACAAAAACTGTAGCTGGCACTGGTTAAGAAAAATGTTGAACTTGGCACTATCTCCAAAAAACCTTTCTGGAGGAGCTAAGGGCACAGGGGTTGGTGTTGTGACCATTACCTGCGTGCGTTGTGTGGTGGAAGTCGTTGGGCCTGAATCGGGTCTAGGAACATGATTAGACGGGTCAAACCGAGGGGTCTGTAGTACTGGAGATCTTTGTTTTAGTTTGACTCCTCCCCAGGGGGTGTCTTGTGGTTTATACCGCTGTAGTTCAGTGTGCAACTCCAGGTTATCTTGCTTCAAGGAAATAACTTCCTTCTGTAATTCAGTTAGGGCCCTAGTTAAATCTAATAAAGATGGAGCATCCTGATCAGCTGGTAAAGCCTGTGCTAAACCATGGAGGAATCCATCGTCCAAGCAGCCCTGTATGTTGTGGCTTTGCTTTATATCGAGACAGGCCACTCACCTGAAAAGCAGGATGTCTGCAGGGGGGATGGTATGCCCCTGACCTCCTGGAACACTTCTCGGCACTTCCTGGTGGACACAGAAACCCCGGCAGGTGTCCCAAAAGGAAAGGGGGAGTGGAAGAGAAAGAGACAAAACACTGCCACGTCTTGCCGTTCCAGCCAGGTACCCCGTATCTTCAGGGGGCAGGTCGTTGTTGACAGAGTGATAGTAGAGTTAGTGCACTCATCTTCCTTGAAACCGAATCTCTCTTTCTGATATGGGCACGGGAGCAGTAGAAGAACACCGGGATGCTCCAGCACTTTTCTTGAATAATAATAACTGTTGGCACAATTACTAACACTGCATTACCAAAAACCCAAACTGAGTACCATAACAATAAGTACTGCAACACTAGGGTTGGCTTCACAGAGATTCACTGTTGCACACTACAATTAGAACTATGATTGCACTTATCATGCACAAGAAAAACAAACAAGGGCATTCATTATATCACATATAACTTTCCTGCATGCATAGGGTTAAACTAAAAGGAACAAAAACAATCCAAGAAATACAAATGTCCACTCTGGGTTTAAACAGTTAGTGTGGCATAGTTCCGTTTGGTTTTACTGTGCGTGTGAAAAACTCTTCAAAAGCAAATTCCTCCAACCTGAAACACAGGCATGAATGACACAATTAAAGTCCAAGAGTTATGCTATTAGAGAAAGAAAAGTCACGTAAATGCTCTTTTAAAATTGCACTTTCGCTTTTTGTAGTACTTGAGCTCAATCAGATTTCCTGAAGCACATTTAGGCAAGTAACTACAATAATAATGTAGAATGTTCAGAAATGCATTTGTCTCTTCAAGATAAGCACTCTGCCAAAATATGAGGTCTGAAATACACCAGCTGTTCTAGGAAAGCGCTGCGCTCAAAGAACAAACTCCCTGGAGAATACTATTCACTTAGCTGTAGTCTTTTCCGGAGTGCTGGAGGAATGCGTGGTGTCAGCTGGTACAGGAACGAAGAAAATAAATGCCTCAAAAGTCTTTAATACGAGGATGACAGCAGGGGCTGGACTGCCAAATCAGATGCTGAGATCAGGAAGCAAACCAAAGCCAAGCAGGGAGGCATGCTTCACTCTGCTACATATAGCCAATCAGGAAAGCAGTTGAGTTTCCACAAGTGGATGAGTCACCACACCCAATTAGAAGCACATGTCTACACCACACCCAATTAGAAGCACATGTCTACACCTGCTTACATTAGCAAACAAGCATTGGTAAAACAAGCACTGATAAAACCAATTGTGTAACACAGCACATTATGTTTACTTAGAAACATGAAGGTTTAACCAAGAACAAAGATATGATTTAACCCTAATCCCTGGGGATGCTGACAGATAACGCAGGAGGCACCTTGGGGATTCCTGACAGTGTGCAAGGAAAAGGCAGAAAATCAATGTTTCGTGGAGGTGCAAGAGCAAAGACGTAGAGGCCTTTTATTTCACTGAACATTTCCCAGATGGGCTAGAACCCATGGAGGCATATTTTGAAAGCACTGGGCAGCTCATGGTGCCTCCTGCACTTTTTCCACCTCCCTGAGGTTAATTGCAGCAGGCAATGGGAGTCTTCAAGACAAAGAAAGGGAAAGGGTAATCGAATAGGTAGAGAGACAGTGATCACAGAGGGAGAAGAGAAAAAGAAGAAGGTTAGAATGGAAGGATGGAAAAAGGGAGCTGGGCTGATTTGAGCATTTTTACCTGTTTGCTTTGGTTACCCAGTCTGGCCCACTGAAGGACACACTTATGATTTTTTTTTTAACAGAAATACTTGGGAGATATTAAAGGTGAATGAGAAACTGAGGCAGAAATGTAAGAAAAGTGTGAGCATATATGTGTAAAAGAGAGAGAAAGAAGGAGAGTGAGAGGTAAGGAGAGAAAGAGGAAGACAGATATAGAGACAGTGAGAGGTAAGCAGTTCAAAATATCATAACACACATACCATCAGCAAATCACCTCTTTTCATGATTATATATTTACTTACATGAGCTTTAAATGAATGCAGTTTTTGAGATTGTGAAAACTGCAAATATGTTAATTCAATCCTTAGGAGTACAGTGAAAAATCTTAATCAAGCTAATTTGTTCAGACTTTTGTGGGAACGCAAACCAGTGTCTCATTACCTTACACGCCAATGGCTTGGAACAAGCGCGGTGTGCTCCCTATAAGGACTTAGGTGCTCTCTAACTGGACTTGTCTCTAATACATGCAAGCTCCAGTAATAAATCAATACTAAAACATTTCCAATCAGAATGACTAGTGGAGGCTGGCCTGGCTTATAGTGGGTACCTGATGGTACTTACACCTTTTGCCAGGTCCAGTTATTTATTATTAATAGATTAGTAGTGTTTTAGCAGCTTAGGCTGATAGAGATAGCTATAGCAAAACAGCTTAGGCTGAACTAGGAGACATGCAAAGCTCCTACTATACCACTTATATCATTTAGCACTATATCATAAGAATCACAATACTCAGAGTTACTAAAAATAAAGGTACTTTATTTTTTATGACAATGTGCCACAAATATCTCAGAGACTATACTCCCATAGGAGGTAAGTAAAATACACAAAATATACACACAAACCAAAATCAGGTAAGTAAATATTTAGAAAAGTAGTGCAAACACTGTAGAATAAAATATGATGCAATAGGCCTAGGGGCAACACAAACCATATACTAAGAAAGTGGAATGCAAACCACAGGCCTAGTGTAGTGTGTAGAGGGTTGCTGGGAGTGTAAGAAAACACTAAGGTTGTCCAAGATACTCCACCCCAATACCCTGAAAAGTAGGAGTAGAGTGACGCTACTTCCCCAGAAACACACTAAAGCCATGATAGGAGATTCTTCAAAGCCCACAACAGACTACAAAGCACTGAAGACGGATTCCTGGACCTGAGGACCTATAAAGGAAGGGGACCAAGTCCAAGAGTCACAAAAGTGTCCAGGGGGGTCAGGAGCCCACTAAAACCTGGATGAAGTTGCAAAATCACTTTCTCCGGGTGGAAGAAGCTGAAGATTCTGCAACAACGGAAGATGTCAGGAACTTCTCCTTTGCACAGAAGATGTCCCATGGAATGCTGGAAGAAGCAGAGTTGTTTGTTTGCAGAAAGACCGCAAACAAGCCTTGCTAGCTGCAAAGGTCGTGGTTGAAGAAAATGGGTGCTGCCGGGCCCAGGAAGGACCAGGAGGTCGCCACTTGGAAGAGGAGACAGAGGGGGCCCTCAGCAACACAGAGAGCCCATGCAGAAGAAGGCAGCACCCACAGAAGTACTTGAACACGGGTTCAAGAAAACTGTGCACAGCTGTCATCTCAACACTACAAAGGAGGGTCCCACGAAGCCGGTGGTCAACTCAGTGAGTTGAGCAAAGCAAGACGGAGTGCTGGGGACCTGGGCTGTGCTGTGCATGAAGGATTCCTTGCAAAAGTGCACAGAAGCCCTAGCAGTTGCAGTTCACAGAGTACACAGGATTATTGTCTGGCGAGGGGAGGCAAGTACTTACCTCCATCAAATTTGGGCAGATGGACCACTGGACTGTCGGGGTCACTTGGATCCAGCTCCTGTGTTCAAGGGACCATGCTTGTTACAATGAGAGGGGACCCAGAGGACCGGTGAAGCAGAGGTTTGGTGCCTGTGTTAGCAGGGGGAAGATTCCGTCGACCCACAGGAGATTTCTTCAAGGCTTCCAGTGCAGGGTGAAGGCAGACATCCCCCAGAACATGCACCACCAGGAAACAGTCGAGAAAGCCGGCAGGATTAGGCGCTACAATGTCGCTGGTAGTACTTGCAGTTTTGCAGGCGTCCTGGAGCAGTCAGCGATCGATCCTTGGCAGAAGTCAAAGAGGGAGATGCAGAGGAACTCTGGTGAGCTCTTGCATTCGTTACCTGAGGAAAAGCCCACAGGAGAGACCCTAAATAGCCGTCAGAGGAGTATTGGCCACCTAGTCAGGTAAGTACCTATCAGGAGGGGTCTCTGACATCACCTGCTGGCACTGGCCACTCAGAGGCCTCCATTGTGCCCTCACACCTCTTGATTCATGATGGCAGAGGTCTGGGACACACTGGAGGAGCTCTGTGCACCACCCCTGGGGTGGTGATGGACAGGGGAGTGGTCACTCCCCTTTCCTTTGTCCAGTTTTGCGCCAGAGCAGGGCTGGGGGTTGCCTGAACCGGTGTAGACTGGTTTATGCAAGGAGGGCACCATATGTGCCCTTCAAAACATTTCCAGAGGCCAGGAGAGGCTACTCCTCTCAGGCTCTTAACACCTATTTCCAAAGGGAGAGGGTGTAACACCCTCTCTCAGAGGAAATCCTTTGTTCTGCCTTTCTGGGACTGGGCTGCCCAGACCCCAGGAGGGCAGAAGCCTGTCTGCGGGTTGGCAGCAGCGGTAGCTGCAGTGAAAACCCCAGAGAGCTGGTTTGGCAGTACCCGGGGTCCATGCTGGAGCCCCGGGGATGCATGGGATTGGCACCCCAATACCAGATTTGGCATGGGGGGACAATTCCATGATCTTAGACATGTTACATGGCCATACTCGGAGTTACCATTGTGAAGCTACATATAGGTATTGACCTATATGTAGTGCACACATGTAATTGTGTCCCCGCACTCACAATGTCTGGGGAAATTGCCCTGAACAATGTGGTGGCACCTTGGCTAGTGCCAGGGTGCCCTCACACTTAGTAACTGTGCACCAAACCTTCACCAAGTGAGGGTTAGACATATAGGTGACTTATAAGTTACTTAAGTGCAGTGTAAAATGTCTGTGAAATAACGTGGACGTTGGAATTGGATACCCCTTTTGTTGCACAAAAAACCTCAAACATGAATACCTCTTGCTACACCAGTTTAGAAGCTTTAATTGAAAGCCAGACATTACTGCAATCCGATGCAGTAACTTTAGAAGAATAAAAGTTGAGACCAGTAGGAGAAACACTTAGCATACATATACTGATTGATATGTCTACCTGCCCTTTTATTTTTTACTTTGTCAATGTATTGTGGTGTTCTTGGAAAGAAGATCCCATCCATATGTTGGTGAGACTGGGCCTCATCTGTGAGATGCAACAATGCTCAGACTGCACAGTGAGAAAGATCAAGACTGATATGCATGTGATGTCTAATGTGGCAAACTATTAATCTGAGGAGTGCTATGAATTTTGGAACCATGAAATGATGATAATAGGATTATACCGCAAATAATTAACAGGAACAAGTGCCCAGGAATGGCAATATTAATCATCGCTACCTAATTTGAAACACTGCTCGCTTGAAAAAGGCTCAGCAGCCCATATTTATAAAAAGATTCTGTTGGAAGCTGTTAGCGCAAAAGACTATTAGAGCACTTAGTACCAAGTGGTATATTTCTAACAATTATGCATTTAGCACTGAGATGTACATAGCTTGTATGTGTAGATGTTTTGTATATTTTATGTGATTAATATGTGTGTATAATTTAGCAATATTCGTCTGAAACAGCAGAGCGAGACAAATATTAATTTACAATAAATAATAAGATTGAAAATAAGGAGTTCTGTTCAGTGATCAACTGACATTTTTCACTGGGATACAGAATATATATGTATTTATCCCTACTGTATATCGATATTTTAGAATCGATATGTTGCCTAGGTACAACGGGGTGCAAGGGCTCCCCTATATGGTTTGGATGCTTTGAGGTTGCTGAACATTTATCTTTCTACACTGTAAAACAAAAGTATATAGACATCAACTTTTTTTGTGAGCCCCTTTATTGATTACAGCAGCCACACAATTGATTGGAAATCGGTAATATTAATCTGACTTAGGAATGTTGCCCAAGAGCCAGCATGCTCTTTGGGGACTCCCTCGATGCTAGGCAAGTCAACTCAGCTTTCCCATTAAAAGAAAAGATTCAAAAATTCCAAATAACTTGTCCAGCTTTCCATCTAATATGAACCACCAGCTAGCATTTTCATCAAGGTCACCTGAACCAGAGACGTTTTAAGGTACAGGGAAAATCTAACATGAATAATGATCTTAATGTCACAATCTTTAGTGGACTGGTGCTGTTTCCTGGTCCTGATGTGATAAGAGGAATCACGCTTCAGAATGCAAAGGTTCTTGTCTGTCCCAGGTTGGGGTGACCCTTTCTGGAAGCCACAATGCTGGTCACAGTGGAACGCCTAAGCAGACGTTGCCTTTCAGAACAAGTCCCCAAAAGGAAAAACCCTGAAGGGAAAAGTCCTCTGCAGGCAACTGGAGCCTTCTAAGCAACAGCCGAAGAATCAAAGGCTAGTAGCAGGACTCAGAATAATACAACGAGAACTCCAGGAAAGAAAAGAAGGATCAGGACAGAAAACAGGAATCAGGAGCACAAAAAACAGAATCACAGGCAGGAAAGCAGAAGCTGCAAGGAATCAGCAACATATCGAACACACACCAGCAGGAGTGAAGAGTGTTGCAACGCACAGAGAAAGGCAGCTTTGACCCTTATTTACCCCGTAGACAGGAAGTGATGAAAGAGGTAATAGAATTCCACCATGTTGGATAGGGAAAAGACTCTAGGAAAATCAAGACAGTACCTCCATGATGGATAGATGCAACAGAACCCCCTTCTGAGGAATTCTGGGAAGAAGAACAACAGAAAATAGAAACATGGCCCCCAGGGTTAAGAATGTCTCCCAAACAACCGCCGGGCAAAAATAAGAATGGGACTCCGTATTCCATCACCCGACCCCATTCCACCACCGCCTACCCCAGACTTCAGATGAGCATGATGAGTAGTCTGCAGGACAATGCAGGAGGCTAAAAGGGCTTTGGCGGTTCACTCTGCGGCCCCAGAGGCCACACGTGAGGTAGAAGTGTGTGTAGTGGACTGAGAATCAGCTTGCTGCATAAAACATAATTCTTGACATACTATGTGCATTCTTGTGGCAACTGTGCTCTGCCCTAGTGCAATGGTGGTGCTCTGGCATAATACTGACAATTTTAAAAATAATTACAATATTACCATCCTGATGTCTATGACCTCACTTTGTAATATGGGTGTAACAAGTGTGTATCTATGCACCAACACAATGATTCATTTATGAGCTCGTAAAGTCAATTACGAAGTCATTCATGAAATCATGAAATTAATCATTTATTCATAAACTCATAAATTAATTATTGTGGAACAATGCTCACTCACTCATATCTCTACCCATTGACACTTTGTCACATTCACCAAACCACATAGCGCCCCTACACACACACACACACACATACACACACACACTTGCCAATCTATAAAAGAGCCCTTTCAGTTTTGAATAATGTACCAAATGCCTTTGCAATGTTTTCTCAAAGAATTTTTGGTTCGTCCTTGGCAGAACACCAATCTTTTCCTATGATCTTTTTGGCATTGGATCAGCCTTCATACTGTTGTGAAAGTCAATTTTTTCTCAAAGACACATGTTTTAATTAGAGTAGCCCTGGCACCATTGCCATGTGGCACAAGTTGGTGATCTCATTTGCATCATGGTTAAGGCATTATCATCTTTCCAGAAAGGTCTTCTTATGATAACTCATGTCACATGTTTATTCAGCAATCATCCCCTTAACAGAAGGACTTGGAGTCAAAGTAATGCCAACGTTTTCTCTGGTTGCACTGTGATTTTGTGTCTTCAACAGACAATCTGCCTGGAAAAGGCCAACTTAATTGAGATCATAGAGACCAAAAATGGTATAACCTGAAAATAACTTGACCAAAAATAGTGGCCTCCAGTTGCCAGTGGGGACTTTTGGATGCCCAGCAAAGGATTTGTGAGATACAGAAACACCAGTTACCCCTACCAAAAAAAAAAATTGGACTCCTGTTGTCAGATAATTACTGTCCATTTAGGCTGTGACTTTGGAACAGCGTACCCATAACTTATTCTTACAGTATACAGCAATTTATTTAGAAATTCTTTCAAGGGCTCTAATTGGTTATTCATGATTTGCTTCTGTAAGTCACTCTCCACTTAATTCTTAAACAATAGTGTAATAAATAGGCCTTCTGGCTGAGGGGAGTGGATTGTCCACTCAGGCAACAATCATAATCCTTGTTAGGGTGAACTGAAAAAGACACTAAATTAAACTGTGCTGAACCTTCTGGTAGCTTGGCACAAAGCAGTCAGGCTTAACTTAAAGGCAATGCGTACATTATTTATGTAGCACACAAACAGTAATACTAAAAACAGAACACAATAAAAATCCCAAACAAATGTACACAAATTGAGTATTTTTTACTTATAATGAGATCATACCCACGAATGTAGAATCAGTAGAACCTGAGATATTTAGGCCCGTATTTATACTTTTTGACGCTAAACTGCGCTAAAGCAGTTTAGCGGCGAAAAATTTTGCGCCGGCTAACGTCATTCTGAAGCGCCATGCGGGCGCCGTATTTATTGAATGGCGTTAGCTGGCGCAAGCAGACCGGCGCTGCCTGGTGTGCGTGGAAAAAAAACACGTACACCAGGCAGCGCCGGCGTTGGGAAAAGTGGCGCTAGGGCGTCTTAAAAATGGTGCAAGTCAGGTTGACGCAAAAAATCGCCTCCACCCGATTAGCGACATTTTTAACGACGCCCAGACGCCATTTACATGACTCCTGTCTTAGTAAAGACAGGAGTCATGCCCCCTTGCCCAATGGCCATGCCCAGGGGACTTGTGTCCCCTGGGCATGGTCATTGGGCATAGTGGCATGTAGGGGGGCACAAATAAGGCCCCCCTATGCCACCCAAAAAAAAAAAAAAATTATACTTACTGAACTTACCTGAATGTCCCTGGGATGGGTCCCTCCATCCTTGGGTGTCCTCCTGGGGTGGGCAAGGGTGGCAGGGGGGTCCCTGGGGGCAGGGGAGGGCACCTGTGGGCTCATTTTGAGCCCACAGGCCCCTTAACGCCTACCCTGACCCAGGCGTTAAAAAGTGGCGCAAATGCGGGGTTTTTTGACCCGACCACTCCCGGGCGTGATTTTTGCCCGGGAGTATAAATACGACGCATTTGCGTCGCCGTCATTTTTTTAGACGGGAACGCCTTCCTTGCATCTCATTAACACAAGGAAGGCGTTCACGCAAAAAAATGACGCTATTTGCCCATACTTTGGCGCTAGACGCGTCTAACGCCAAAGTATAAATATGGCGTTAGTTTTGCGCCGAATTTGCGTCGAAAAAAACGACGCTAATTCAGCGCAAACGGAGTATAAATATGCCCCTTAATTTTGAAGGTGTAAGTAAAAATAGTGCCAAAAGGCACAAAGAACCATCTGAGTATATCTCGTCATGCTGGACTGGGAAAAAGTCGCAAGTTCAGGCTGATCACAAGGGAGCACAGGCTGGGTAGAGTTAAGTTTGGGTAGCTGAGAATTGTACTTTATGACTTCTGATGAGGCTGTGCAATGAAATTTCCTGGACTTCATGTCAGATTGTATGGAACCATCAGTTAGGCAAAGGTAAGTTCTCTTTGATGCCAGCCAAGGATCCAAGACCTGGGAGGCACCTCTTTGGGATCAGGGACTCACTCAAGTAGAGGCCAGCAGGGCACAGACAGGTCCAGTGTAGCAGCTCAGCTGGATAGTTGGAGGGAGATCTCTGGAACAGGATGCCAGCCAAACGGTCCTTTATAAGAGGTTCCATCCTTTGATATGGGGTCACATGGTGGATCTGGTTCTGAAAAAGTATTCCCTTTCCCTGCCAGGACTTGATGAAATCTGAGGTGACAAAAAACTGGTCTCAGGTTCCTTTGTGAGTGTGGTTGAGGCAGCCCTTTGAAATGCAAGTGGGGCAAGGACCAGTTCCGCTCCTACCATCTTGGCAGGATGGCCCAATCCTGCCAACATCTAGCCCCTCTTTGTCTCACCGTCTGGGAGGGATACACAAAGGCCAACAACTAAGCTGTTCACAGCCTTGTGACCCAGGACCCTGGCAGCAGGCACCAAATGGTTAGGAAAAAAGTGCCACCTTTTTACACATGGCATTTTCAGAACTGTGATTTAAAATTCAATGTTATAATTAAAGATGATTTTAAAATACAGTTCATTTGAAACTGAACATGACACTTTTACCTGCTCTGCATCACAAGTTAGAACTTATTAAATGTAATGAGATAACCCAGTGTTGCCCTATGGGATAGGTGGTCTTTCAGTAAAAAATGAATTTAGGATTTGTTTCACTACCAGGACATGTAGGACTTAAAAACATATGTCCTATTTTTTAAGTACAGTGCACCCTGCCCTGTGAGCAGTTTAGGGCTTAGCTTATGGGTGACATAATTATATTAAAATGGAAGGTTTAGGCCTGGAAAAAGTTTTATTTTGGTAGGTCAATATGGCAGTTCAAACGTGTTCACATGCTGCAATGGGAGGCAGCAGACCGTTTTAAAGTGTTGATTTCTTAAGTGGAACAATGATTGCTGTAAGCCCATTAGCAGCATTTACTTCACCAGCCCTGGGTACATGCCATACCGATATATTAGGGACTTGAAAGTAAATTAAATGTCCCAATCAGGTGTAGACTAATTTTATCATGTTTTGGAGAGAGAGAACATGCCCATTAACACTGTTTAGTAGTAGTAAAGTGCAGAGTCCTGATAGCAATAAAGATTAATTTCAGAAAACAGGAGGGGTGAAGGCAAAACGTTTTGGGAAGGTCACACCAAAGATGTGCGGTCTAACAAAGAGGTATACAGTTCTACAAGGCAGATGAATATCTTAGATTAATGTACATTAAATGTTCATTTCAGAATTAAATGTTCATACCAAGTCCTGTAGGAGACATGAACTGTTTTCTGTTCCAGCTGTCTGAGGCCCCTCAAAATTAGGGAAATGAAAAGAGCAGACTCAGAATGTCTGTTGGAGGCTGGCTATTAGTTGAAGTAAGTATGCAACTAGCAATAATGCACCCAGACAGTGTTAGGTGCAGTCCAGGCTGCACAAAGTAGCACCTGGCTCAATCCCTGGAAGCTTGGCAATGGACAGTCAGGCTTAACTAGGGAGACAGGTATGTAAAGCATTTAAATACACCAATATGTAAATAAGAAAGACACAACACACAATACAAATCCCACACAAATTTATAAAAATAGGTAATATGTTTGGCTTTAAAATGATAACAACATGACAAAATTCCAATATAGGGAACCAGCAATGTTAATTTTTACAGGTTAAAAGTAAAACTAGAACTTGAATAAAAATAGAGCTCAAAGAGAAAGTTACACTGGACCAGGACACAGTAACGAGTTCCATCCATCCACAATCTAACACTTTTACATGTGTCTTAATGCAGGAAAGTGATTCACAACCCCAGTCCAAGGTTTCAGGATCTATGTGTTGCTCTTTGGGACAACAATTGCCACAATGCACTTGGCCGATCCCTTGCACATCCACTGGATGCACTCGAGGCTGGGTACCTTTGTGAAAGTTGGTGCAGGGAAGCTCTTTTAACATGTTGCTTTCAAAGAGTCTGCTCCTGAGTCCTTTTAAAAGCAAGGCAAAGTCCTTTGGGCTTTTGTTCCAGGGTGCCAGCAGCACAGTCCTTCTTCATTTTGTGGTTTCAGGCAGGAGATCCGAATTCCAATGCAGCTCAGCCACTTTTATTCAGTCATCTTGGGGGACAGTCAGTGTGCATCCTGGTCCACTGAGCTGCTGGGTGCTACCCAGAAGTATGACAATGTCTTTCAAAGTGTGGTATCTTCTTGTCCTATAAAGCACTGCACTTTAACATTCCAAGATTGATGATTTTTCTCCAGATGAGTAAGGTCTGACTAAACCGACCCCGTGGTGTAGCTCATTCCCATTAACTCCCTCTCTGGACATCTGCAAATTCCTTTCCTATGCCTACCATCTGTCTGTGGGATACAGTGCTGAGAAGGCAGGCCTGACTGCATTCCTTTTTGACTGGCTTTGTTTTAAAGCCCCAGCTTGATTTACCCAGCCCCCTTCCTGGCCTAGCTTTACCATCTGCCTACCTCCTCTACTAATAGGCTGGAATTTGGCTTACAGTAAAGAAAGTCTTATAACTTAGTTTCTATATCAGTTATGATAAATTCAATAGTGGCAAGTTGTTGCATTTATCATTGCCATTCATTTGAGTCCTTTCATGGTACTTTTAACTTCTTCCTAGCCATACATTGGCTTATAAAACTTTTTCTATTTTAGCCTATGGAGCTAACTTTCTACAATGGGGGAAAATGAAAGGTCCACCAGGACATACAAAACATATTTTATAACATCCCTGCTTATAATACATGGCACCCCACCCCTGGTGTATCTAGGGGAGACCTTGGGGGCGATATAAGTAAAAATATGGTAGATTATTACTTTGGCAGTACCTTTAATTCAAAAGTCGAATTTGCATACATTTGACTTTTTAAAGACTTTAAAAATGACGGCAGGCAAACAGCAGTGCACACTCCAGTGCAGGAAATCTACTGGGCCTCTAACTTCTCTGCCCTATTATCTACATGACACTTATCAGTAGTTTGAATCCCTTTTGCCCTATGATCTACTAGGGACATTCATGGGTCTGTCATGCCAATTGGAGTTATAACATTGGACCACATACCTTTTATTCAGAGCACTGACCATGGGCCTGTTTAGTAGGGCACAGTCAGGATCAGTTACCATCAGTATTAGTCAGAAACAGTGAGGTAAACATAATAAAAGGTCGACTTTCTCACATGCCCCCCTCCCAAATGAAGGGTGATGGGTAACTATCCTACACCCTGGTAGTCCTCGTCAGCTAAGTGGAAAAACCTTGAAAGTCCATCTGCATTAGCATGGGCCACCACTGGTCTGTGTTCCACTGTGAAGTCCATCCCCTGTAAGGAAATGGACCACCTCAACAATTTAGGATTCTCCCCCCTCATTTGCCTGAGCCACTAACGAAGTCTGTGGTCAGTGTGAACACAAAAGTGAGTACCAAACAAGTATGGTCTCAGGTTTTTCAGGGACCAAACCACAGCAAAGGCTTCCCTCCCAATGGCACTCTATTGTTGTCCTCTGAGGAGCAGTCGCCTGCTGAGTAAGGCAACTGGGCGATCAAGGCCCCCTTCATTTACCTGTGCCACAACTGCTCCAACCCCATGATCTAAAGCATCTTTCTGAACCACACATTCCTTTGTGTAATCAGGGGTTAGCAACACTGGTGCTAAACAAATAGCATTTTTCAGAGAGTGTTAATGGCCTCCTGAGACTCTGGAGTCCACATGACTCTCTTTGGCCTCTTTTAGAAAGTGAGTTCTGTTAAGGGAGCCACAATGGTCCTATAATTCTGGGAAAACCTATCTAGGTGAGAGGAGCAGTCCATAAAATGGTTTTGATTTTAGCCTGGAGAGGTTGCACGTGGTCTCCAACTACAAGGTGACCAAGGTACACAACTGAACTCTGCCCTATTTCACACTTCATGGCTTAACTGTCCGGCGTGTCTGCTGCAGGGCCTGAAGCACTTCCTTCGGGTGAGTCAGGTGATCCTCCCAAGTGGAACTGTACACAGCTATATCGTCCAGATAAGCTGCACTGAACTGCTCCAGCCCAGACAGGACCCTGTTCACTAACCAAAGGGCAATCTGCCAGTAGCCTGAAGTCAAATCAAATGTACTCAGGTACTTAGCAGCCCCTAAGGTATAGCGTGAGCATCAGTCTTTGTGACTGTGTTCAGTCATCTGTAGTCCAAACAGAACCTCAAATATTTCCTCTCCCCCTGGGGATTAGGTTTGGATACTAGCACCACTGGACTGGCCCACGGACTTTCAGGAGGCTCAATTTCCCCCCATTTCCAGCATCATACTGGCTCTGACCTCGTCAGACAACCAGTACAGATTACGTTTGACAGGTAGGCTGTCACCATTGTCAATGTCCTGGACACACCAAGTGGTGACTTTAGGGGTCAGGAAAAGCAGACCATCAAACTGCCCTAGAACCTGCTTCCAGTCTCTGTGCTGTCGGTCTGTCAGTTTGGGAGCAAGTACAAATCCCTCCACTGACCCATCTTGTACAATGGTGGAGAGAAGGTCTAGTAGTGGCTCAGTTTCCTCTTCTCCTCCTTCCTCTGTGGCCATCAACATGGTCATGTCTGCCCTGCCTTGGTGGGGTTTCATCCTGTTAACATGCAGGACCCTGTGAGGATTCCTAGGGGTGTTAAAGTCTACCAGATATGTAACTTCACTTTTCTTTTCTAGGACTGAATAGGGCCCAGTCCACTTGTCCTGGAGGGGCTTAGGAGCCACAAGCTCCAATACCCACACAAATTGTCCCGGTTAGTATTCAGGCATGGTAGTTCTCTGACCATATATACTCACACCAATTATAAGGGGACAGGAGGTTTCACTCTTCCCTCATCCTCCCTCACCATAAGCTAAACACACACTGCAAGAGGGTACAGAAGTATTTCTATAAGCCAGGAATCCCAACCATTAATTATCACATAGGAACCCCTAGGTTTAGAAAAACTGCCCTCACCTACTAAGTAGTGGCATGCTTCATCATTGAGCACACTACTATGCCCAGGTGCTGACCAACATACTGAGCAGAGCATTTTTTTCTATATTTTAAAAGAGTCCTATTCCCTCTCCTCTGGGATCTGCTGTCTGTGTGATAAAACTCTCTAGGTGGGTACCTACTCTAATATTTAATTATGAGGTCCCCCTTGCAGGATTTAAAAAATGCTTTCTCGTGGGGGCATTACTCAGGGTATTAATATCCTAGGCCCCACTTTACCACATGCTTTGGCCCCACATTAGACACTAAGGGTCCACCTAGACATGTATGTTAAACTACATATATATTTAAGGGTGGATTTGTATTTCTCTGTATTAAAAGGAATGCCACAAACTTGCATTTTAGTGTTGATTGTTGCCTCTGACAAAACCCTAGGGGGAGAAGATTTGCTTGCTAGAATATCTTCTTAGCTGTCAGCCAAGATCTTGTAGCAAAGAAAATCATTCAATAATACATACACATATGTAAATATATATTCATATAGGTACATTGAGGGCTTTTGAGTCAGCTTTATTGTGCCATTGGTCTGTCTCAGTGTCATTTACACTCTGCTTCCATCTGTGACAATGACTACATTGGATAATGCTTCAGTCCACATCAGTCACAGACTCTCTTGTACTGAGAATGATAGCATTTTCTCATTGCACATATATATACACCTGAGAATGAGTGTGATTCAATGTTGGGACTGGTTGGCCAGTCCTTTAGTTTTCAGGTTTCTCTTTTTACAGTTTCCCCTTTAATTTATTCTCTTTTCCTTTTTTTAGTCTATTATTTTTATTAATGGGTCACTTGCTTGCCACTTGTTTAATCTGCAGTGAGCTGCATCCCATGTGACCACTTCCTCTAAACCAGGATACCTTGATGGAATGCTGTTGTCCATTGTGTATCAGTGTGCTCCCATTCTAAGAAAGTGAACATGTTGGTTCTAAATGTGGTGGCATGCTGGTACTTTAAAACAGTGACAGACTGTTTACCATACCTCTGAAAGATAGACACCTGCTGCTATGTTTAGTTTTGTAATGGAAATCATAGCCCCACTTATTCTACTTGCATTATTTTTATGTGCATATGTTGTTGAATTTGTATGTATTTTATTGCAATTGTGTTGGATAGAGAATGCAAGAACGAGTCAGTGACTGAATAAAAGGATGCTTGGGTGCAGTGATGGCTACAGTCAACAACAGCTGAACAAGAGCTGAAAATGCAAAGGCTCAAGGTGAATTTACTAAAACCAACAAGGAAGAAAAGAGATGTTTAAGAGCAGACAAGCAAGATTCATCAATGATCTTGCCACAGAAACCCAGGAAACATCAAGCCATGGAAACTTGAAAGAACTGTACAACATAACAAGGAAACCCTCCGGCAGGTACAGCAAGCCAGAATGAACAAAACTGCAGCAAGCCAACCAAGGAAGAAATAAAGCGAGCCATCAAACATCTGAAAAATGGGAAGGGAGCACGGTCCGACAATATTCCTGCAAAGGCACTGAAGGCAGGTATTGAATTGAAGAGGCCATCAGACTGGAAAGGAGGATATCTCATCAAGATCCCCAAGAAAGGTGACCTGTGAAACTGCATAAACTACAGAGGGATAACTCTTCTATCAACCTCAAGCAAAGCATTCAACAGAGTCATGCTGAACCGAATGAAGAAAGAAGTCAGTGCCCAGTTGCAAGATCAACAAGCTAGCTTCCACAAAGATAAATCTTGTTCAGACCAAAATGCAACAATGTACATCATCACTGAGAAGCCAATGGAATTGATCTCCCTGCTATGTCAACTTCATCAACTAAGAGAAGGCATTCAACAGCGTGGACAGAGTGACAGTTTGAAAACTCCTCCGCCACTATGGTGTGCCAGATAAACGTGTAGGAATCATCAGGAATTCTTACAAGGGAATGACATGCACGACAGCTCTTGGAGGATAGCTCACAGAAGCCTTCGAAGTGAGAATCAGAGCCCATCAAGGTTTTTTCTTCATAGTGGCCATAGACTGGATCATGAAGATATCAATAGTAAGGAGACAAAATGGAATCCAGTGGATACCTTGGACACAGCTCAATAACCTGGACTCTGTAGATGACCTGGCCCTACTCTCCCATACCTATCTGCAGATGCAAGATAAGAATGGCAATATGGCAGCTAAATGACTACAACATGGGCTCAACAATCACAGGGGAAACTAAGATCCTGAAGGCTAACACACCCAGCACAATTGCACTCACTCCTGCAGGCACTGGAAGAGGCAAAGGCTTCACCTACCTGGTCAGTATCTGGACAAGCAGGGTGATACAGATATTGATGTCAGGGAAAGAATCTCTAAAGCTAAAGAAGACGTTGAGTTACAAGGGCCTAACGCTGCAAACCAAGATCAGGCTTTAAAACTCCAATGTGCAATCGATCCTTCTGCATGGAGCAGAAACCTGGAGAACAACAGTGACCACCACAAGTAAAGACCAAACCTTCACCAACACCTGCCTGAGGAACATCTTCCAAATCTGCTGACCAAACACCATAAGCAACAATGACCAATGGCAGCAGACTTTCCATCTCCCTGCTCATGAAGAAATAATGAAAAAATACGGGAGATGGATATCTCATACTCTGCAGCCCGCATCATACTCCACTAGGCAAGCCCTGACCTGGAATTCCCAAGGGAAAAGAAAAAGAAAAAGAGAAAGGCTAATAAAAACTTGTAGCCAAAGCATTGAGGCTGATGGCCACAAGATGTATTAGACCTAGAGTCAGATTGAAAAAAAGCCCTGTGCAAGCAATTGGCCAAATCAATTGATTTGTTTTAGAAAGATGAATTGGAATTGTAAGACAAGTGGAGTATATAGAGGAGCTCCTGTACAGAGGTGGCTGGAGAGTCCTGGTTGATGGCCTATATCCCAAGAGAGGTAGTAGGCATAGTAAGTAAATAAGTAATTAACAGATCTCCTTTGCAGATTCCAGAATGTTTCCATGCAAGGTCAAAAATTGTTATATTGATGTTTAATTGGAGAATTTTGCAAAAACTATTTTTGTGTGCTTCACAGTAAAGGGTTATACAGTGAAGGGGAAATAGCTCACCTCTCTCATACCCAGTATGACATCACTAGTAATCAGCAACTATACACATTTTAGTAAGTTGCTGTTTGATAACATCTGCACTGATTTTGAGATCTGTTGTTACATCATTCACTAGAAGGCTACTTTAATGTTTATAAAGGTTGGTACACTGATCACTGCACAGAGAAAAGTGCACTGCAGAATCTAGGAACATGTGGTGTAATTTTTCTTGATGTCACCAAGGTTAAACGCAGAATGATGTCATTTACTGTGATGTTGATGAAGTCAAACGTAATGAGAGTTCACGTCCTGTGATGTAATTAGTGGTAGGGGATTTCTCCACCTGTGATGTCACTTCCTGGCTATATTGTGCCTGCAGCCTGTTCCTGTGTCACATAACTTGGTCTAGTTGGTAAATAAACTTTGTTTACTATTGCCAGACACCCAATAAGTAAAAGGATTAGGTATGTCTGGATGGCCCACCACTACTGGAATGGGGAGTGGAGCTGGGCACAGCCCCACACACAAGTCAATAGGCTATGCCCTGCCTTCACACAAAGGACTTCACACTATCTTAGTATTTGTCATACAGACAATGTGAGGAAGGTAGGGAACTCCAAACACTTCAAAGGGAATTCTCTAGAAACTTATCCTACTTCAAATAAGGCACCAGGTATAAAAATAGGACCCTCAGACCCACTATTCAGTGCATTTTCTAGACCTGTGCAAGACTCTCAGTGGACCGCCTGCTGCTGTAGCCAACAGTGTACCTCAGAAGACTGCTTGCTGTACCTGGAAGCTCTGCTGCCCAATGCCTGCCTTGAACCCTCAGAGCCCTGCCCTGCCACCTGAGCCGTGTCCCATCTCTTGAACCTAGGACTACCAGGGTGACTCTGAGGGCTAGTTGCCTGGACTCCTGATCACTGCCTCATGGACAGAAAAGGCCCAACCATTGTGAGCCCATACCTGGACCTACCTTGAGTGAGTCCTGAGCCACCAAGTGATGCCTCTGTAGTCCTGGACTCTTGGTAGTGGTGCTAAATGTGTCTAGGTGGCCAAAACTCCAAACTTGGAACTTAAAATATTTTTGGCTAGAAAGTGCTCTGATAACTGAGAGGAGACTGGGACCTACCTGCTCGTTAAGACATACAAGGTGCAATGCCTGTCAGCTTGACTTTGCTGCAGCTCCCGCTATATTCCTCTCTGCAGCAGCAAATCCAGTTCAGCAGTTCTTTGCAGAAGGGGTATCCTGCCTCATAGAACTCTCACTGGCTACAGATTGCAGTTTCATTCCACTGGAGATTTCTGACTTCCTAAAAAGAGACTAAGGACTTGTTAGAAATGGCCTTTCTGCAGGGTCACCCCCAAACTTTTTGCCTTCCTCCTTCTCTTTTTCTGACCTCATTTTTGCTGGCTTTAGGACTCTGCACCCTTTACCACTGCTAATCAGTGCTAAAGTGCATATAATCTCTCCTTAAAACATGGTGATATTGGCTCATTCCCAATTGGCTTATTTAATTTACTTGTAAGTCCCCAGTCAAGTCAGGGCCTGTAAATTAAATGCTACTAGTGGGCTGTAGCACTGGTTGAGTCCTCCACATAAATAGCCCCCTAACCATGTCTCAGACCTGCCTCTGCAGTGCCTGGGTGTGCAGTTTCACTGCCACTTCGACTTGGCATTTAAAAGAAATTACCAAGCCTTAAACTCCCCTTTTCCTACATATAATTCACCCCTAAGGTAGGCCCTAGGTATCCCATAGGGCAGGGTGCTATGTAGGTAAAAGGCAGGATATGAACAGGTGTGTTCTATATGTCCTCCTAAATTCATTTTTACACTGCTGTGAGGCCTGCTCCTTTCATAGGATAGCATCAGGGCTACCCTCACATACTGTGGTAGATCCTGATCTGGAAGGAATAGCCAGGTCATATTTAGTATGGCCAGAATGGTGATACAAAATCCTGCTTAACGGTGAAGTTGGATTTTATATAACTATTTTAGAAATGCTACTTTTAGAAAGTGAGCATTTCCTTACACTTAATTCCTTCTGTGCCTTCCAATCCACATCTGGCTAGGTTTAGTTGACAGCTCCCTTTGCATTCACTCAGACAACCCCAAGCATAGGATACTCAGCCTCACTTGCATACATCTGCATTTTGAATGGGTCTTCCTGGGCTGGGAGGGTGGAGGGCCTGACTATACACATTTTAGAATGTTGCTGTTTGATAACATCTGCACTGATTTTGAGATCTGTTGTCACATCATTCACTAGAAGGCTACTTTAATGTTTATAAAGGTTGGTACACTGATCACTGCACAGAGAAAAGTGCACTGCAGAATCTAGGAACATGTGGTGTAATTTTGTGGTCAAAGGACAGTGGCCTGCCCTCACACAAAGGACTGCCACACCCCCTACTCGGATCCTGACAGACAGGATGGAACTAAAAAGGGACCTTGTGCACTTCTAAGCCACTCTTTGAACTCTCCCCCTCTTCAAAGGCACATTTGGGTATTTAAGCAGGGTCTCTGACCCTACCAACTTAGACACTTCTGAAGTTAGACACTTCTTGACAAGACACTCGTCACAGACACTTCTTGGAGAAGAGAACTTGAACCAGAACCTACAACCTGCCAAGAAGAACTGCCTGGCTTCTCAAAGGACTCACCTGACTGCTTTCCGTTAAGGACTGCTGCCTTGCTGTTGCCCTACTGCCTTGCTGCTCTCTGGCTGTGCTGAGAAGTGCTCTCCAAGGGCTTGGGTAGAGCTTGCCTCCAGTTCCTTTAAGTCTCAGGACCAAAAAGAAGAACTCCCTGTGCCGTGGAAACCGATGCACAGCCTGCCAGAAATGACGCACAGCCTGCATTGGGGTGAAAAATTCACTGCACGCCAAACCGGAACGACGCAGCCTGACTTTGCAACAAGAAGATCGACGCAGCACCAGCGTAGCGACCGGAAAGTCAACACACGGCTGGCTGGATCAACGCACAGCCGAGCCGGAATGACACAGCCCGACTTCCAGAAAGGAATCAACGCAGCAGCTGCCTTGGAGTAGACGTTTCCACACAATGCCCACCGGATCGACGCAGCCCCTGTGACTTCGTCTTGTCAGCACCAAAATTCAATGCATCTTCCCCGGGGAATCCGAAAACCCCACAACCTGAAGAGGATCCAAGACCGAGCTCCGGAAATTGATGCAAAGCCTTCCCTGTGTGAAAAATAAATGACGCATCACTGTGTGCGGCTCGAGAAATCGACTCACACCTCCCTGTTTTCCATGCATCTCCTCCTCTGCGGTTCTTTGCGGAGATTTTGAACGCAAACCAGGTACTTTGTGCTTGAATGAGACATTTATTGCTTTTAGGAGACTAAAGACACTTTATATCATTTTTACAGTGATATTTTCCACATATACTTATTGCATCTTAATCGTTTTGACCTGCATTTTACGAGATAAATACTATATTTTTCTGAACACTGTGTGGTGTATTTTTGTGGTGTTCTACTGTGTTATTGCATGATTTATTGCACAGATACTATACACATTGCCTTCTAAGTTAAGCCTGACTGCTCCGTGCCAAGCTACCAGAGGGTGGGCACAGGATAATTTGGATAGTGTGTGACTTACCCTGACTAGAGTGAAGGTCCTTGCTTGTAACCTGTCTGCCAACCAAACACCCCATTTCTAACAGGGCCTGATTACGATCTTGGCAGATGGCCAAACATGACCGGTATCCTGTCTACTCTTTTACAAGTTCCATAGAATATAATAGTACTTGTAATACAGCAGACAGGATATCTGTCACGTTTGTGAAAGAGTATTCCATCTGCTAAGATCATAATCAGGTCCTAAGTCCCAACATAGAAATCTTCAACATGACTTTGTCCTGGGCCTCCCCAATGATGATACCTCCTCCTCGGACACCAACTACAGTCTTGTCTTTACCTTCTCAGACATTTCTCTATGAAACTTTTTCTTAGACCAAAGGTAAACAGCAACTGGACTCAGTACACTTTTTGTATCTGACATGTGCTCCAGCGCAAGTGGACATATGTTTTTTATTTTTACTCGGTCTTGCACAACTAAAAGTACTTGGTTGGAGTTTTGAAATTTTAGGCACTTATTTTTACCTTAAACTTTGAAAATGTATAACCCCTGCCCTAATAATTGTATCTTGAAGTTTTAGTGTCAAATATTTTATTAACATTTACTCTATTTTTCTAAATTGGTGTGGGAGTTTTCTTGTCTTGTTTTTTCACTTTCTTGTTGTTTGCGTGCTGCATAAATACTTTGCACATTCTCTCTAGATTAAGCCTGACTGCTTTTGTGTCCAGGGGGTCAAGCACAAGTTTATTTAGTGATTTTTGTGGTTCACCCTGACTGGGATTGTGGCTGTTGCTTGAGCAGGATGAGCACACCACTCAACTACCCAATTTCTCACTTGTGATGGATCGTCTGGGTCCACTTCCTTGGAAAATGCACATGCCATACTTAATTGTATTTATGGTTTCCTTCTCACATTGGATAAAGTTTTTTATAGCACTGGGATGGGCAGTGTTGTAAATTTCTTGCAGGAGAAATTTCTGGGTGAGGGTCTCTGACCTCTGTTTTGGCTGACAATGGATGCACTTTTGATCTAACGAAATTAAAGATTTGTGGATCAAACATAGTATTGTACACAAAACATATATCATGTACCATCCTGTATTGAAGATATTGTGAAAGAATTAAAAACATTTGAAATGAGTGCAAGCAATTGGGCAAATCGAATGAGTTGTGTTAGAAGATTAATTGGAATTGTAAGACAAGTGGAGTATACAGTAGCTCCTCACCAGGTTACTGGAAGGCTTCCACTTGAACTGTTCAAGGAAAGAGTACCTGAATCTAAGTTGGCCCGAAGGTGAATGAAGTAGAGCAAGGTTATATTGGTTGAATCAGTAAAGGGGAAAAATTAGGTTGAGAGACCTGGAACTGCACTGCAAGAGAAAGGGGAATGTTGACACAAGAAAAAAGGAAAGGGGTGATTCCTGCGCAGATTATGTGTGATGATTGCAGGTAAAAGTTTCCATTTGGACAAAAAGGTCAATGTTCATAAGGGCGTTTAAAGTGATAAAACACAATGGAGTAAAATTAGGGATGGCAAAACATTGAATTTTAGGAGAATGTTGATATTTGTTAGAAATTGAGTTGTTGGTTAATTTGGGTGTGAGCCCTGGTCAAGCAGCAACTACAATCCTTGTGCTCAACCCTCTGGCAGCTTGGCACACAGCAGTTAGGCTTATCTTAAAGAACAATATGCGAAGTATGTGTGCAAAGCTTCAAATAGTAAAATAGTGAAAACACCACACAGAAAATGCCACACGAAGTTAGAAAAATAGAGCAAAATTTTGAAGATAAAACAAAGCACAAAATAGCCCCTAAAAGCACAAAGCGCAAATCACTGCAATCTGGTCATACTGGTGTTGCTCGAATGCAAATTTACCTTAAAGAAATAAAAGACAATAGGCATTTGGCAAAACAGGAACAGATGGTTTAATTAAACGCAGCAGCTGGGAGAGTGCAGTACTGAGTCGGAGTCTGATTACTGTCTCTGAAAGTTACAGTGTTCTGAGCGCCCTTAGATACTATTCTTAAAGGGTTATAAAACCATTCTATGCATTCTTTGCAGAAAGGAATTTGGTCACAGAGTCGTAAATCTGACCATCTGATAAAGTGCTCAGGTGGGTCTCGACCTTGCGTGGACAGAATGCGGACCAGTAGGTAACATGTCCAGATGTCTGGCATGAGGAGCGCGTGATCACTGCGTTTTGTGTGTGTGTTGTGTGCTGATTGGCTGAGTATTCCTAACCTAATGTGGCATCTATATTTTATGGAGTTTTCGGAACGCATGCCACTCTGGCCAAATGTGTTTTATTGGAAGCCAATCTCCTGTGACTATTATGGTGTAACTGCCTATCTGAGGGGTCAAACTGGGTTTCTCCTGTTCGAGGGTATGTTTACAGGCTACGTGCCACTCCAGCTGTGATCTGTCAATCAGTTGCTTCAGGCCGAGGTTGCAGGGCTTCTCTGACCATGTATTTCTGACTTGGGGTTGATGAGGAGGTCCCGTCAGATGGAATGGACAATAGTAATGTGAGCACGACAGGAGCCAATCATCAGACAAACAGGTAGTAGTGAGACATTCATGTATGCTGGAATACAGTAATGCCAAATTCTATTTTCTTATTATCATGCTTATTGATGAACAAACAGTAAACACACATATCTGTTATGTAACAGAATAATGTTTGATTCAGTGTGAAGCACAAGTCTAATAATGTCTTTTTTAACATAGTACTTCTCATTAAAAATATCTTGTCTCTGGTCTATTCCTTCAGCCGAGCATATGTTGTCATCCATCATTATTTGTTGGTCGAGGGAGACCTTCAACACCATCAGCGTAATCAATTATTTCTTGTGATAATCCTCTCTGCATTGCTATCTTATGAATTATTGAACCCACAACTAATATTTTACATGCAGTCCCTGGTGTGTACTCCAATGCACCCCCACCTCTATGAAGGCATCAAAATCTGCCCTTCAAAATCCCAAAGGTTATTTCAATCACACTGCTGATTTGTTTATGCTCTGCGTTATGACATATTTCCCTGGCGGGCCTTGGTTCCAAATAAGGAGTCAAGATCCAAAGATGAATGGCAATAAAAAATGGTAAACCTCACGTACAGTGTGTCTCTTCTAGGACATGTTACATACATTATGTCCAGTTACCTAGCAGATACTCACCTCTGATATCTCTTCAGAAAGACTCATGATTGCTCTCAGGATAATGGTCAACAATATTCGTTATGATACAATCTGCATTGCACACCACATTTATGTTGTGTGAGTGCTGATGCTTCCTGTTTCTGTAAAGAAACTCAGGGGCATATTTAAGAAACGTGGTGCTGCACACAGTGCAGAGCAACTTTTCTTTTGCTCTTAAGTGCCCCCCTAAAGCCACCATGTGTGCGCCGTAATTAAAATACAACACACCTTATTAGTAGTTAGGGGACTAGCGTCAGAATTTTTGACGCTAGTCCTGAGCTTTGCAGGATTAGCGTCAAAAGCCTCATTGGGCAAGGAGACAATAGGGGCTTTCAAATATGCCCCTCAGTTGCTGAGGATTGAATTATAAGGAAGTGTGGACAATCCACACATTTTATGAAGTTAGGAATTTGAGCAATTTGGTAAACATGTAATCAGCATGGCTATTTTGTAAAGGAAAAAAACAAAATATATATATATATATATATATATATATATATATATATATATATATATACACTGATTGTGGAGAGCATTACATCCAGAAATTTATGAAACACCCTTGACAACGTACTCTGGGATATACCACCAGAAAGTACAGCACTATTTTGGTAACTCACCGACCAAGCAGATGTAGAGAACATACAAATTAATTGTGCGTTTGGATGGTTTGACTGCATCCAGTGGGCTTTGCAAGCCTTGGCATCAAATAATTAGTTATATCCATAATGACAGTCTTGCTCAGTCTGCGCTCATGTCTCCTTCTCCTCCCATGTAGAGCTCCCAGTGCATACTTCCTGACCATCATCGCATAAAGTGCATCCATTGTGGATGTTAGCACTGGAAGTCAGCTGTCCATGTATACCTGTCACCTGCTTACCATGCTTTCACTTGGTGGTAATTTACATGTGCTATTTGGTCTTTTTTAGAGGACTCACAATTCACAAATGTTTGGTACATAGGAGTAATGATTTGCAGATTCAGATTTCTATTTAAGGATTTACTAAATAGTTCTCTATTTAGCAATTACTTATTTGTTCAGTTTCATGTGAAATCTTAGAGAATCCTTGTCTTTTTCCCTTTGGTACATGAGGATTACCTATTTTTGCATTTGCAAACTGATTTGTGAATGATTTTGCATTCTCTAAACCTTTGAACATGGAGCCATGACTGTCTAAATAACAACTCTGCATTTCAAGAAATTCAAAAGTACTGAATCGCTATTAACCCCATTAGCGAGTGTCGGCCAATGGCAGACACATGCACACCCTCCATGTTGTGGGTCATGACCATTGGCGAACACCAAGGAGGGGTTTTAAAAATCCTCTGGTGCAAAGCACTGGACGATCCTTTTTTAGTTTAAATCCCCTCAGGAGACACAGAAGAGCTTCTTTGTCTGCCCCCGCCTTCCCACCTTTCCTACTACCCAGGGTTTCCCCACTTTTCCTAATAAGAATGTCACCCCACATGTGTGCATATGTCTAGTGCCTTGGTCAAGAATGGATCACCCCGGGGCGTGGCCGGGCCACGAAAGAAGATGGCCGCCTAAGTCCCGAGCTCCGCGCCGCAGTGGCCCCCAGGAGGCGGCGGGGGCCCTGTGGAGGCCGAAAAATCACCTTAACGCATGTCGAAACCCTCCCACAACCTCGAGCCTCCGTCCGAACCTCAACAATCGGCCGCCGAGACCCTACTGGCCGGCAGCGCGCCTCGGAGGGAAAGGGGGAAAAATGGCCTACAGAGAGGGTGGAGCCACGTCTCCTCGACCAGAAAACCGGCTATCTTAAGGAAGGAGGAACCCAGTCCGGAAGACCCTGAGGAGCCTTCCAAAGCCCAGGACCTCCGCTCTCGAGTGGGGACACGCTCCGGAGCACCAGGGGATCTAGGGTGCACAATATCGAGGTAGGCCCAACTGCGGGGGAGGAGCTGCGCTCTCGAGCCGAGAGAGGAGCCGGCCTCCCTACCATTACGGCGACTGGAGTCGCAGGCACAGTCCTTCGCATCCGATTTCCAAAGGGAGGCGGGGAGCATTTATCCTCTATTTGGCCCGGGAGAGAAAAGAAGACAATGCCGCGGAGCGGTGAGGGGAACGAGGTGAGGAGGCGAGGAGGGACGAACCAGTACAGTAAACAATAGAAAGAAATAAAGACATGGAAACAAGAGAAGAAGGGGAGTAAGGGAAAAATAAAAGGAAGGAGGAAGAAAGAGAAAACAGAAAAGGGGAAGAAGAGAGCTAAGAACCAAGTTAAATAAAGAAGGGGAGGAGTGGAGATGGGAGGCGAAAGGGGGGGAAGGAGGGAAAGAAAAACAAAACAGGAGGAGAAGAAAGAAAGAAACAAGAAACAAACCAAACCCCCCCACCCCCCAACACATCCGGGAACAGAAAAAGGAACAAATAAATTACTGCCTAAACCCTAAAATCCCCCGAAAACAAAAACAAAAAAGAGGAGGGGAAAAAGAAAAGGGAAAAAAAAAGAGAGAACATCAAAAGTCAGAACAAGACAAGAGCCGGCTGACTGCGTAACACTGCTTTTGCCAGACTCCGAGGAAAACTCTGGAATCAGCTGGACAACACACGCAGACGGATGAGGAGATGCCCGGCAGCAAAACAAACCAGAAACCCACTGGTAAGTCGGCACGGCAATTATTATTCTCCGAAGCTCTCCATCACAGGCGCCCAACATCTATGATAACAGGACCTCACTCACCACCCTCCCCAACACAATCCACTTCAATGTCTGACAAGGAACAATCCATAACCATGGAAAAAATACTACAGGAGATCACCGCTGTCAGCCGCCGAATAGAGGGAATGGACGCTTCTCTGTCTTCACTGACCCTGGAAACCAAATCTATGAGATCAGACATTGCAGGTTTTCAAACCAGGGTGACAGGCTTGGAACACCGCATGGGCTCATTAGAAACGCAGATGACCACTTATCGAGACAGAGACCAAGACCAAGACCACCTTTACCTTAGGAGTAAACTCACAGACCTAGAGGATAGGAGCCGAAGAGATAACATTCACCTACTGGGAATCCCGGAGCATGAAGAAGGTACAGGCATGCAGGCCTTCCTCGGCTCCGTTCTCCCCAAAGTAACCTCCCTGGACTTCGACCCACCGCTGGAATTCCAGCACACAGAGTAGGCCCGAAACGTCCTGATACATCTTTAAGACCCAGACCGATAATCGCTTGTCTATTACGCCACAACCATACCCGACAGATATTACAAACGGCGCGTAAACAGGGCCCTTTCCGGATAGGCCAACATGACATCCGAATAACAGCTGATTACTCCAAGGACACCAACGAACAAAGAAAAGCCTTCCTAGCTCTAAGACCTCGACTTCGCCAACTGGGGATGAAATTCGGCCTCTTCGACCCCGCCAGAATGTGGGTCACCAATAACAGTATATCTAGAGACTTCTATAATTCAGACGAACTGAGCCTTTTCCTTGACTCTTTTCAACATCAGACTATGGACTCTACCAATCCAGACTGTTCACAAGACACTGGGAGAGAAAACGAAGGGGGAGGACTCTTACCCCCGGGCCCAGAGAAAGAAGGCCCGCTCCATCATGACACCGACCTCAATCAAAGGGGCAGGGACGCAGAGAGGCTAGCCAGACTACACGACGACAGGGGTCAGGTTCTCCACGCTGTGGCAACCTACACCCAACTATCAGAAAGGGACAAATCCAGATCACCTCTAAAACCAACGACCGTACCCCCGTGAGACACCGATCCTTCGTTGGGCGCATGTGAGATGATTACAAGACATTGAAACTGGAACGACGAGAACTCACGGTAGGATGAGTACAAGCCCGGGTTTTGTTTGTAGCCATTATTACTTAACAATCGTCAATAACCCTTTTACATGTTCTACAAGATAACACAGGGCCTTATTCTATAACACTGTTGCATAGACATCCACTGTATAACACGAAACGCACAAGCCGGATCTTGCAGACCCCACAGGTGATGCAAACACATACATTGGGACCCTGCTCAGTAGGGACAAGTTCCAACAACTAAAGAGAAGCTGCCATTCATCCCCTCACAGCACTACTACAATATAGAATATCCAACAACACAACACCACACAATAACAATAAGACTGCATGAACAGGCCCGATTCTGCAGACAAGTTGTAATGATGTTCTCTCTCAACTGAATCTACCACCTTCCACTTCTCCCTTAAACTGCCGCTCTGGGAAACGAAACGTATGCAATATAATCTACACGCAATAATACACATCCCAACGATCACCAGAGTACTGGCACAACAAGATCACCTGCCACAGGGGACGATAAGATATAATACAACACAACATTACATATCACGGAGATGCACCACTACATCTTACGGGAACACTATGGGGGTCATTCTGACGGCCAACGACCGCGGAAGCACCGCCAACAGGCTGGCGGTGCTCCCATGGGCATTCTGACCGCGACGGTACAGCTGCGGTCAGAAACGGGAAACCGGCGGTGTCCCGCCGGTTTCCCGCTGCCCAAGGGAATCCTCCATGGCAGCGCTGCAAGCAGCGCCGCCATGAGGATTCCGACCCCCTTCCCGCCAGCCTGGCTCTGGCGGTTTCCACCGCCAGAACCTGGCTGGCGGGAACGGGTGTCGTGGGGCCCCCTAACAGGGCCCCATTCAGATTTTCAGTGTCTGCGTGGCAGACACTGAAAATCGCGACGGGTGCAACTGCACCCGTCGCACCCCATCCACTCCGCCGGCTCCATTCGGAGCCGGCATCCTCGTGGAAGGGGGTTTCCCGCTGGGCTGGCGGGCGGCCTTCTGGCGGTCGCCCGCCAGCCCAGCAGGAAACTCAGAATGACACGGTCTTTCGACCGCGGTACGGTCTTCTGGCGGTTCCCGCCAGGCGGGCGGCTTCCGCCGCCCGCGGAGGTCAGAATGACCCCCTATATCTCCATGGAGGCATAACAAACAGGCCGACATTCATACGTATTCCCCAGAATCCTCCCCATGAGGGGGATGCAACCCCTCCATATACTCGCGATGGCACCTGACCACGTAGATGATGAGCAGTAGACCAACCACTTGTATACACAACTTATGTTCCACCCTTCAATAACAACACCCACCCCGGGGCTGGTCCCACGACATATAAACTAATAGAATGTAATAAGATTACCTGAGTGGAAATAAGTTATATTGCGTTACATTATGCTATATTATACTATGTAATGTTATACAAATTGCAGGTTGCAGTGACATTAGGCTGTTTGACATTATGTTGTTTGACATAGCGATATTATGCTATATAAGTATAGTAATATTTCAACTGTTATTATGTGAAAATGTACTCCAATATCCTGATCTGAACCAGCATTATGTTACTTTGCACCGTCCCTCCCTCCCCTGCCCTCTTCTCTCCTCCGGCCCTTTAGGCACCCACCCCTTGATCCCACAAATCACTTCTCCCCCCCCTTACACCTATACCAACACCTACAGTAACATCTACATTAAAATCATTAACACATTTATATCTATCATTATAATCATGATTACAAATACACACCCTGATCCACACCCACCCCCCTCCTCGACCAATATACCCTCACAACATAGAACCCATCGCGATGACACACATCAAGTACAGTGATCGCTAGCCCCCCTTTCACTCGAAAATAGGATAAACATTTAACCTATTATATTAGACACTGGACACTGCGAGATATCAACTGGATCCTTCTCAATCTCTTAATCCAGGCCAGTGTGAACTCCCCCTCTACCACCTTTCCCACTGTGCCCACCTTCACCATATTAAAATTATGTCACCAAACCCCCCCCCATTATCTACACATCATACCCTCCCTCATCAACATAGCTACTACCCTCTCCCGGGCCTCCCCCTCCCATAATATGCCCATGGCTTCCCCCCATATACGTTCCCCTCCTCCGGAGCTCAGCTCAGAACCTGTGCATTCGACCACCTTGGATCAATACTGGCCTCCCCCCTGCCCCAACGCCGCCTCCTCGGCAGAGAGGCTGCATCAACGGCATTAGGAACTCGGATAGGACTCGGACTCGCCGTTTACAGACCGTCCCTAAGGGAGCATAGTACACCCGGTCCTCCCTATATCCCTCTAACCTCTTCCCCTCCCAATCATCACATCCATCCCACTTTACAGACAAACGCTAACTCTAGCCTTCTTTCCTCCCATATTATTCCTTTCCCCTCCCTCACCTTGTTGGGGTACCCGACCCTCATCAGCTGCCTTTGTCTCACCCTTCGAACTCCCAAATATTCATATTACAGCGAACACAGCACCACACGACTACCACCCCCAGTATTACTGAAATTCCTCCCTCTAACTCAGTATGCCAGAGACAACCCCCCACATAGTGCACCCACTACGAATCCTCTCCTGGAATGTTCATGGCATGACGAACTACATCAAACGGAAAAAGATCTTGTCATATTTTCAATCTAAAAAAGCAGACATAGCCCTGATCCAAGAAACGCATCTTGATAATATAGAGTCCAATAAACTTAGACGTGACTAGGTAGGAAAGGTCTTCTTCAGCTGCTGTCCAGAAGATCAGGGAATCAAGGGAGGCACACCTCGTAAATGTGGCGTAGCGATACTAATACGTAAATCTCTGCCGACCACGATCATTAAAACATGGAATGACACAGAAGGGAGATATAGATTCGTCAAACTGAAAAAAGGAAATACCTTCCTATGTGTGGGCTCTGTCTATGCACCAACCGGACCAAATCGTTCCTTCTTCCTACAACTCAATCGCGTACTGACCGAAATAGGGACCACACGCTATATCATCGGGGGGGATTGGAATCTTGCTAGAGATGCCATACTGGACAGGACAGGCCCCATCGATGTGGGCAATAATCCCGATAGAGCCTTACTGATGGACATCACAGCAGATGTAGGCCTAGTCGACTGCTGGAGACTAACACACCCAAAGGACAAGGAATTCTCATTAATTTCTTCAGTCCATGGCACCCAATCACGCCTGGACTACTTTCTTGCAACACACACCATAATCCCCCAAATACAAGACACTAGCATCTTAGATAGCGGACTCTCAGATCATTCCCCGATTTTACTCTCTATCCAGGTGGGCTTGACCTCTCCTGGTCGTAAACCATGGCGCTTTGCCATACACAGATACCGTTCCCCCCAGGGGAAAGAGCAACTCAAGGCCCACATATCCACATACATGACCGAAAACATAGGCTCTGTGACATCCAAGCGGGTCTTATGGGCTGCGGCTAAGGCCAATCTGAGAGGGAACATGATGAGGGACGCAGCACTGGCCAATAGAGATAGGGAGGCCCGCTACCGCACCCTAGAAGACACGATCCAACGCCTCACCAAACAATACACTACTCAGCCGTCCCCAGCGCTACGCCGCTCCCTGGAACAAGCCCGAATGGCACACAACGATCTTTACACAACACAGGCAGAATACGCACTACAAAGGTTCCGTCACCGCCACTATGAACAAGGTGAAAAGGCCGGATGCCTCTTAGCGGCACAGCTCCGACAGAGAGATGCTGCCTCAGCTATCCCGGTCATAACGTCTCCCTCCGGAGCAGTACTGACCCGCCCGCAAGACATTGTGAATGAATTTGCTACATATTATCAACACCTTTACACCCCCGAAACAACGACCGACCAGGCACAGACAGAGGCATTTCTCATTGCGGCAAAATTGCCCTGCCTATCAGAAGCCGGCCGAGCTCTCCTTGAGGGCGATATAAGCAAGGAAGAAATTACACAGGTTATCACGAAATTCCCATACCATAAATCCCCGGGCGAATATGGATTCCCCGCGGAATTTTACAGATGGTCAGGAGAAGAGACAGTCACGGCAGTACACGAGGCACTCATGGAGGCGTGTCAGGAGGGCTCCCTGGGTGCCCTGGCCTAAACCTGGAAGGGACCCCCTACTCTGCAGTAGCTATCGCCCCATCTCCCTTTTAAACGGAGATGTTAAATTACTAGCTAGTGTCCTTGCAGCACGTCTACGCAAAGTCATACCGTCCCTAATCCATAATACCCAGGTGGGATTCGTACCGGGCCGCACTTCCAGAAACCATATGCGCACACTATGCCACACCCTGCTTGAATCGTTAAACCTACCAGAAGAAGCCTTGGCACTATCCCTCGACGCGGAGAAGGCATTTGACCGCATCGAATGGCCCTATTTATTCACCACCATGAAACATTTTGGTCTCGGAGATCAATTTATTTCTAAAGTCCGATTATTATACGATCACCCTACGGCACAAGTTAACTGCGGGGGCTTTCTGTCGGACCCATTCCCCATCGGAAGGGGCACTCGACAGGGCTGCCCCTTGTCTCCGCTCTTATTCCTACTAGCAATGGAACCGCTGGTGGCAACTATAAGGAATTCTCAACAGATAACAGGCATCTCCTTACCAGGGGGTTCCTCCAAAATCTATTTATATGCAGACGAAATTCTGTTAACCTTGTCTGACTTAGAAAGATCCATCCCATCCCTACTCTCTATCATAGAAAGCTTTGCATCCTTGTCCGGGTATCGAGTAAACTGGGACCAGAGTGAATCGTTGCCCCTATCTCGTGTAACAACGAGAGCTGCAATCCATGGCCACCCATTTAAATGGACCCCAACCCACCTCAAATATCTGGGGACATATATTAACCGAGGCTTAGAACACATGGTCAGGGATAACCTAGACCCTCTTTTATCCCGGATGAAACAGGACTTTGCCAAGTGGACCTTACTCGGCCTATCTATGTGGGGCAGAACACAGGCGGTTAGGATGGTCACCCTCCCCACTTCACATATGTTTTAGGCATGCTCCCCCTACAGATTCCGCTCTCTCTTCTCCGAAGGATTGATACTTTGATAAGGTCCTTTGTCTGGGGTTCTATACAGCCAGGACTAAAACCGGGGACAATATTAGCGTGCAGACCCTATGGAGGACTAGGTCTACTCTCAGTAGAACAATACGCTCTAGCCCTTCAACTATCACAACTAGCCTACACACTACCAGGCACCCCAGACCCCCAACAATGGACAATCACGGAGAAACACATACAGGGACAGCACTAGGCGGGATATATACCGACTACTCTCACTCGTCCAATCCTATCCTCGCAGCCACAAATACAGCGTGGCGCAGAGCCCACCGGCTACTGGGAGTGCACCCTTCTCTACATGCTCAAGCCCCTTTAGCGGGAAACAAATGTATAAAAATAGGGGGAAGTACCCTAAGATGGCCCCAGTGGAACGACGCTGGTATCCACAACATAACCCAAATAATAGATGGCAATGATTTCCGGTCCTTTGAATCCCTACGGGAAGAGTTCAGAATCCACAAAAATCAGGAATGGAGGTACATGCAACTCATGCACTGTATGCGCAAGGCTCTAGGACCCCCCCTGTGGACGATCAAAAGCTCACCCGTTGTCAATTATCTGCAGAAATGGGGCCGACACAGAGGAGTTATGGCCGGTCTATACGCAGAGATTACGAACCATCTTTACTCGCAACCTCTCCTAGAGCGACTGCGTCTCAGATGGCAAGATCGACTAGCGATAGCCTACACAGAAGAAGAATGGCAAGACATTATCGAAGCCCTAGACAGAGGGGTCCGCGAGGCCCGTCTGAAATTCTGTCTCTTCAAAATTCTCCAGGACTGGTACTGGACCCCCACAAAACTCTTCAGGGCAGGTCTGATACCACATGCGAGGTGTTGGCGATGTGCAGAGCTCCATTGTGATCTACTTCATATTCTGTGCCATTGTCCGACGATACAGCCACTATGGGAAGCTGTGTTCCAGACACTTAGGGATTTCATATCAATACCAAACCCGTCACCGATAACACTCATTATCTTACACGACATGCACCCATACCCCTCCCTATCACGTCCCCACAAATGGCTACTTCACACGGCAATTGCCACAGGGAAAATCTGTACTCTTCGACACTGGAGGTCTGCTGTTGCCCCAACACCAACGGAATGGATGACAGCCATGTCTCAAACAGCTACCCATGAGCGAGTCATTTATAACCTACAGGATCAAGTGGCCCTATTTACAGAAATTTGGAGCCCCTTCCTGACAAGACCATGAGTCAGCTGGCTGATGGTCAGCGGATGGCAGTTGACACCCCACCATCTTCCTTTCTCTCCTTCCCTCACTTCCCTCCCCGCTCTCCTATCCTTTTCCTCCACTCCGGAGACTATTCATCTCAGAGAACACCCTTTACACCATGCCATATCGACCCGCTTAAATACGTATTAGAAACTACGCTTCTTGGATTTGCTCGATCAGAGGCTAACTGATCAACATTAGTTGGCAAGGCCGGATTCTTTATACATCTAACCCTGAATCTACACAGATACTCTCCCTTGTCTACCCTCCCCCGGAATGGCCCTTTCCCCCCCATAAATGTATCCTCCTGGCCCACCCTACAATATGCTTTGATAAATGTATCACATGGCACAACCCTGTAAGATCGTCGGCAAATGACGAGGAACAACCGGAATATCCACTTAATAACACAGAAACACAGAGTCAAAATATTTGCCTTTCCCCCCTAATATTCTACCTAACCTCCCTACTTCCCCGTTCTCCTCTTTATCACTCTTCTCTCTCTCCTGCTCCCCTCTATTACAATTTGACCTCCCAATAACCTTTACCCCCCTCCCCCGCACCCTCCCTAATTTTCAAATCATAGTCTATGTCGAGGAATCAGTGTACCTATTACACAATGTACATCCAGATATTGGCGGTCATTCTGACCGCGGCGGTCGGCGGTCGCCGCACGCCAAGCGGTTCCCGCCGAAAGACCGCGGCGGGCATTCCGGCTTTCCCGCTGGGCCGGCGGGCGACCGCCAGAAGACCGCCGGCTGGCCCAGCGGGACAGCCCCTTCAACAATGAAGCCGGCTCGGAATGGAGCCGGTGGAGTTGAAGGGGTGCGACGGGTGCAGTGGCACCCGTCGCGATTTTCACTGTCTGCATGGCCCTGTTAGGGGGCCCCTGCACTGCCCATGCCAGAGGCATGGGCAGTGCAGGGGCCCCCAGGTGCCCCACGGCAGCCCTTCCCGCCATCCTGGTTCCGGCGGTGGACACTGCCAGAAACAGGCTGGCGGGAAGGCGCTCAGAATCCCCATGGCGGTGCTGCAAGCAGCGCCGCCATGGCGGATTCCCTGGGCCAGCGGGAAACCGGCGGGAAACCGCCGGCTCCCCTTTTCTGACCGCGGCAGTCAGAATCGCCCAGGAAGCACCGCCAGCCTGTTGGCGGTGCTTCCGCCGCCCTCCGCCATGGCGGTCATGGACCCCATAATTTGTAAAATTATCAACTGAACCACGGATTACTGAAAAAATGTCAATGCATACTGTGTATCGTCTTATATTTCTCTCTAATAAAAAATTTACAAACAAAAAAAAAGAATGGATCACCCCAGGGTCAACAGTAGCTTCCATGTAAGGGCTACCATTGATCGTTGTGTGATCCATTCCTGTCACGGACACTAAGCCCAGGCATACCACTGGGGTAGTCCTTCGATATTCCTGTAGTTTACATCACAGAAATGCAAGGAAAAATAGTGCTTTTATTCAATGTTTTACCTTTGTAGGACATTCTGGGGAAAAGATATTTGGAGAATCCTCACAAGTGATACCTCCATCAGACTCATCTTGATGTCTACTTTTCAGAAATGTCTGGGTTTGATAGGTTTCCCTAGATGGCTCCCGATCCCAGGACTAATTAGTACACTTACCTTAGTTATCATTATCGCCACAATACGTTTTGGGACCTTCCCTGTCATGGAAACTTGGCCTACCTACACAAGTGAGGTACCATTTTATCAGGATACTTAGGGGAATGCTGGGTGAAAGGAAGATTGTGGCTCCCCTCAGATTTCAGTACTTTGCATTGCTGAAATGTGAGGATAATGTATTTTTTAGACACATTTTGAGGTTTGCAAAGGTTTCTGTGTGATAGAACCTTGTGATAGCCCAGCAAGTCACCCATTCTGGATTCCCCTGTGTATCTAGCTTTCAAAAATGTATAGGCTTCCTAGGTTTCCCTAGGGTACGGCCGAGTTAGAGGCCAAAATCCACAGCTAGGCACTTTGCAAAAAAGTGTCAATTTTCATTGGAAAAATGTGATGTGTCCACATTGTGTTTTGGGGCGTTTCCTGTCGCTGGCACTAGGCTTACCCACACAGGTTGAGGTACCATTTTTATTGGGAGACTTGGGGGAATGCTGGGTGGAAGGAAGTTTGTGGCTTCCCTCAGATGCCAGAACTTTGCATCACTGAACTGAGAGGAAAATGTGCTTTTTAGACAAATTGTGAGGTTTGCAAAGGATTCTGGTGACAGAACCTGTTGAAAGCCACACAAGTCACCTCAAAATCTACAGCTAGGCACTTTGCAAAAGACATGTCAGTTTTCTTTTGAAAAATGTGATGTGTCCACTTTGTGTTTTGGGGAGTTTCCTGTGCGGGCACTAGGCCTAGCCACACAGGTGAGGCACCATTTTTATCGGGAATCTTGGGGGAATGCTGGGTGGAAGGAAGTTTATAGTTTCCCTCAGATTTCAGAAGTTTCCATCACAGAAATGTGAGGAAAAGTAGTTTTTCTTCCAAATGTGATATGCAAAGGGTTCTGGTTGACAGAATCTGACGAAAGCTCCACAGTTCTCTCCATCCTGGATTACCCTAGGTGTCTAGTTTTGAAAAATTTACAGGTTTGCTAGGTTTCCCTGGGTGCCGGCTGAGATAGAGGCTAAAATCCACAGTTAGGCACTTTGCCAAAAAACAAGTCTGTTTTCAGTGGAAAAATGTAATGATTTGGGGCTTTTCCTGCAAGGGCACTAGGCCTACCCACACAAGAGAGGTTCCATTTTTATCGGGAGACTTATAGGAATACAGAATAAAAGGACATGTGTTATTGCCAATTGTCTTTCTTTACATTTGTGCCTTCCAAATGTAAGACAGTGTGTAAGAAAGAAGTCATTTTGAGAGAATGCCCTGTAATTCACATACTAGTATGGGTACCCCAAATTTTGAAATGTGCAAATAACCACTGCTTCTAAACTCCATCTCTATTTTACCAAATGAATTGTTGTATACCCTGTGTACAATGAAAATCCATTGCAAGATGCAACTCATTTATTGAATCTGAGTACCTTGGGTTCTTGATGAATTTAGGAGCCCTATATAACCCTACAGCCAGAATGGTCCAGCAGATGTAACGGTATATTGCTTTAAAAAATCTGCAATATCAACAGAAATGGCTGTTTTTTTCAACTCAATTTCAATATATTTTTTTTTTTATTTCAACTGTTACTTTCTATAGAAAAACCTTGAAGGATCTACACAAATGACCCCTTGCTGAATTCACAATTTTGAATGTTTAGCTGTCCAGGATCCACCAATGGTTTCAAATCCATTTCGGTCACTAACTGGAAGGGGGCTGAAAGCACAAAAAATAGTACAAATTGGGTATGTCCTAGTAAAATGCCAAAACTGTGTTGAAAAATGTGTCTTTCTGATTTTAGCACTGCAAACCCTTTCTGAATCCCATTTGCAGGAAAAAAACAGATACTTTCGTCTGCAGCACTTTTTCCCATCTTTCCCCAAAAAAACAAATTTTACCTGTATTTTGGGCTAATTTCTCGGTCTCCTCCAAGGGAACCCACAAACTCTGGGAAGCTTTAGAATCTCAAGGATATTGGAAAAAAGGACGCAAATTTGGCATGGATAGCTTATGTAGATAAAAGTTATGGGGCCTAAGCACAAACTACCCCAAATAGCCAAAAAAGGCCCAGCAGCTAAGGGGTTAAATGATTCGTAGGATTTGCAAATTCAGAAATTTTGTATGCCGCATTTAATGACATTACAACCAGTAAATCCTTTTTTTGGAGCACATTTCTGGCCGGGAAAGTTGCGTGAGAAGGTGTACCTGAACAGTTTGTGAGTGCTTCAGACATAGCTGGTATGCTTCAGGCCCAGAAGAAAGGAAAACATTGTCACACTAAAATAGCTCTCCGGAGGGCCTTTGAGAGATCCTGCTGCAACACCTACAGACAATGTAATGGAATCAACCCTGATGCCAGAATCATTGACAGGTGTCAGTAGCATTGACACACTGGCACAACTACTTAATCTAGTACATCTGTGCCAATCTCTTCTTCATCCAGTCAGTGGTGTGAGCAAACAGATCCAAGAGCAAAGAAGGCTGACAGAAAGTGATGGCACCTTGAACATATGCAGCATGTCTTTCCCAGAAACGTCACAGTGCACACACAAAAATGGGACACTTCAGATGAAGAAGCAAGTAGAGCTTCAGGAATTGGAAGATTAGGAAAGAGACACAAGTAGTGATGTTTACATATATTGACAATCAAAAAAATCATAGTATTTTTTTGCACAATTTAAAACGAAAAATCACACTAATTACCATCACATGTAAATGCTAAATGCAATATTTCTTTCAGACTGTGAAACCACTAATATTTTTGTTAATATTTAAAAAAAACTATAATTCATTAGGCATGTATAAATAAATATATGTTTTCTCGCCTTAAAAGTTATTATTTGTAACGTCCATTCAGGGAGCTATTCCGTCTGCTGCTCTTGTTGCTTCAACACCTTTGGGTGTTTGTCGAGTGGGTGGTAGCACTTCATCCTCTTAACCCTTATCAGGTTCAATTGGAAGTTCTCTCAGTGGTGACCGCCGCATATTTCAAGAAGGGGGGCCGGGGGACAATGAACAACGGGTGAAAAACACAAAGAAACTTACCTTGCGCCGCCCGTATTCCGTCGATGTGTCCTGCTGCCTTGCTCCTCTTGTGATGTCCCAGCATTGGCTAGGACAACAGCACAAGCTCCCCAGCAATCCTGGCACTGCTTACATGCTAAACATAGCATGTAGGCACCATCAGGATTAGTCTGAGCGGCAGTGACTGCCGCCCAGACACAACCCTGGGGTCTGTGCTGTTTCTCCAGCCCGACTGTGTATACAGCCGGTTTGGAGAAACCGAAGTGCGTGTGTGTGTTTGGGCGTCCTGAAATGGCCAACCAAACACACTTGGCCACTTAGTGCACGCTTTTATGAAGACCATGACATCTTTTATTAAGTAGACCAAATGCACATTTTACTGCAAGCATTGTTCCACCTTGTAAACCCTTGTGCTACATTATGCCTGAGCCATGCTAGGGGGGCGTTCGCACATAGGGAGGCCCAGAAAAATGGCACAGTGAAATTTACTAGATTTCACTCTTCAATTTTTAGTGTCATTATTAACGCCTCCCCGGATGGTGCTCCCATTGAAAACAATGGGCCTCCCTCCGCTAATCCAGCAAAGCACCATGTTAGTGCAATAAATGATGACGCTAATGTGAACACGACCGCCATGGTGCTCCGCATTGTAAATACAGCGCACTCATGGTGTCGTTAGGGGGACGCAATGGGGCACTAGAAATTAATGATGTGCTACTTTTCCATAAATATGCCCCATAATATCTATATTAACATATCAGTTGTAGGATTGTATTAAATATTGTTAAAGGGCCTCTAAAAATCAATGTACCTAACAAATAGCCATCTTTAACCTCTCTTTCTGGCACATCTTCATCAAAGAAACACTGGCCGAACCTAAGGATTCGTAGGTGCTGCCTGAATACTTTGCAACAAGGTCTGTAATAAAGCACTGAGAATTATATGCTACCTGAATGTTTAACGAATGAGGACTTTTGCAACATATTTAATGAAATTCTGTTATTTGTCGACATATTAATCCATAAGTTCCATTGATGCACCCACGTTGTTGTGAAACATGAGCTATTCTGTAGAATCAAACCAGGGTGCCTGTTAGACTTTTCATCCTTGGCGTGGTCTCCCTTAACTTTTTGCCTCTGTTCCCCAGGTTGTTGATGTGTGCTGGACTCTGATTTTACTGTTTTTGTTACTCTGGGCACTTTACCACTGCTAACCAGTGCTAAAGTGCAAGTGCTCTTTTACAAAATGTGTATGTAATTGGCATATCCATGATTGGCATATTTGATTTATTAGTAAGTCCCTAGTACAGTGCACTAGAGGTGCCCAGGGCCTATAAATCAAATGCTACTAGTCGGCCTGCAGCACTGATTGTGCCACCCACATAAGTAGCTCTGTAATCATGTCTCAGACCTGCCACTGCAGTGTCTGTGTGTGCAGTTTTAACTGTAAATTCCATTTGGCAAGTGTACCCACTTGCCAGGCCTAAACCTTCCCTTTTCTTACATGTCAGACACCCCTAAGGTAGGCCGTAGGTAGCCCCAAGGGCAGGGTGCAGTGTATGGTTAAGGGAGGGCATATAGTAATGTGTTTTATATGTCCTGACAGTGAAATATTGCTAAATTCATTTTTCACTGTTGCAAGGCCTATCCCTCTCAAAGGTTAACATGGGGGCTACCTTTAAATCTGGTTAAAGTGTAGATTCCTTTTGGGAGCGGATGGACATGTTTAGTTTGGGGTCTCTGAGCTCACAATTTAAAAATACATCTTTTAGTAAAGTTGATTATGCGATTGTGTGTTTGAAAATGCCACTTTTAGAAAGAGGGCATTTTCTTGCTTATACCATTTCTGTTTGTGGATTCCCTGCCTGGGTCAGTTTGACAGTTGGGCTTGTTGCACCTCACACTATACAGTGACATAAAGGGAGATGGGGTGTAGCCTGCATATCCTGATGAGCCATCTGTGCTAGGAGGGAGGGGAGAAGTGGTCACTCACACCACAAAGGGCTGTGCCTGCCCTCACACAATGCTGTCTCCAACCCCCTGGAGAGTGTCTGGGGCCTGGCATGGGCAAGGCAGGATTTCACATTCAAAAGAGACTTTACTTTGAAGTAGGCCTATGTCAAAGGAGAAATTGTGTAAAAAAAGGGCACCCAAAACCACAAACTTTAGATCACTTCTGGACATCAAGAGGAACCTCTGCCTGGAGAAGAGCTGAGGAGCTGAGGAGAAGTGTTGCCCTGCCTGTGACTGTGCTTTGTCGAGCTATCCTGCAGTTGCTGCTTCTGCCAGAGTATGAGGGCAAAGACTGGACTTTGTGTGCCTTCCATCTTGTGAAGAAATCTCCAAGGGCTTGATTTAGAGCTTGCCTCCTGCTGTTGAAGTCTCAGGGACAGCAAGGACTTCTCTCTTCCAGCACCTGGAGTCTCTGGAGAGACCCCTACTTAGCCCTGTGGAGCCTATCCAGTTCCTGGGACTCTAAAAGGAGAAGCTGGCAGCATAAAGACAAGGAAGTCCACGCACAGAGTGCCGTGCAGGGAAGAGATTGACGCGACTCGGATCTGCAGCTGAAGAAACAACGCGCCGCCGGCTCCGCAGCTGAGAAACGGTGCTCGCAGGAAACGCGACCAAAGAATCGACGCGCAGCATCGCTGACAAAGGCTGGGAGATCAAAACCCGCGCTGCGGGGTTTTCGGATCATAGTGCAGCTGGATTTCCGACTCAAGTACTGCTGTGCGTGGAAAAACAACGCAAGGCCTGCCTGGACCCGAGAGTGCTGACCGGATTGACGCATCGCTCTCCTGCAGAGAGAAGAAACAATGGGCCAGATGTAGGTAGGTATAAATTTGCGACTTGCAATTTGCGAGTCATAGCGACTCGCAAATTGCAACTCGCAAAATGAAATGCAGAAAGGTGTCTCAGACACCTTCTTCGACTCGCTATGGGGTCGCAAAGACCCACCTCATGAATATTAATGAGGTGGGTCGCAGTTTGCGACCCCATAGCGAGTCCATGCACTCACAGGGATGGTGGCCTGCTGGAGACAGCAGACCACCATGTCTGTCACTGCTTTTTTAATAAAGCAGTTTTTTCCTTAAAGGAAAACGAGCTGCAAAAAGAAAAACTTCCGAAACCATTTGGTTTCGTTTTTTTCAGAGTAGGCAGTGGTCCACTGCTTGCTCTGAAAAAACATTTTTTTGGCATTCACAAAGGGGAATTCCCTTTTGCGAATGAGTTACCATCCACTTCAAGTGGATGGTAACTGTGAGTTGGTTTGTGACCGCATTCGCGGTCACAAAGCAACTCAGCATGGCGATGCGGTCGCAAATAGGAAGGGAACACCCCTTCCTATTTGTGAGTCGCAGCCTCAAATTTGTGGTTGTGCATCGCGTTTGGCCTTTTGCACGTCGCAAACTGCGTTTTTCGCAGTTTGCGATGTGCAAAAGGCTACCTACATCTGGCCCAATGTGCCCCGACCTGGCGAAAGGAGAAACGATGCACGGTCCCGCTTGTGAGTGGAATCAACGCCTCGCAAGCCCTTTTTGATGCACACTCGCCCGTGCTGGGTTATTTTTGATGCGCACCAGGTACACTTTCACACTAGCAGCGCTAGTGTGTGTTTAAAACTGCTTAAAGACTCTTTTTGATTTTTAATTGATAACTTGACTTGTGTACTGTGGATTTTTGTCGTTTTGGTCTTGTTTTGTTCAGGTAAATATTTTCTACTTTTCTAAACTGATGTTGTGTCCTTTTGAAGTGTTTTCATTAAGTTACTGTGTGTGTTGGTACAAATACTTTACACCAAGCATTCTGAAGTTAAGCCTACTGCTCTGCCAAGCTACCAAGGGGGTAAGCTGAGGGTGATTTTCTGACTAGAGTGAGGGTCCTTGCTTGAACAGGGGGCAACCTGACTGTCAACCAAAGACCCCATTTCTAACAGTGCCATACACTTTATGTGAGTTTTTGGAAAGGAAATGTACACATGACTTATGGTTAAGAGATCATCAAGGAAATGTCTAAAAACACACGAAAGAGCACTTTGAGAAACTGAACCTGCTGCAGCTTCCATTATCTGATAGCTACCAGAGGCCAGCAAGTGCAATCAGCACATGACTTGTACATGAGAAAGAAATGCCTCACTTTTCCGGTTGCAGGGTGATTAGTTACACCTGTAGTACACAATTCCTATATTTTGGTTGGTTTTAGGAAGCTAAAGCTTGTTGCTAATACCAAAATTTAGATTTGTTTCTGTAATATGTACTTCTGTGAACTTGTTCACCACAAACTATGCTCCTCTACATCAATGCTCTTACACTACTGATAGATACATGCCTATCTACTGTCTCCACAAGTCAGTAATGCTTAACACTGAAAAACATTTCAGTCTAACCTAGAACCAGGCAAATTTAAATTAGACCAGTGTAATTTGCATAACTTTGGGCATTTCTCATTATGATTGTTATTTGAAATTGTGAAAAATACACCATTGTGCCATTGCTATCCTATCAAAATGATGCGCAGGAACAATGTGAACATCCAGAATGGGGATAGCTGTAGTTTGCAGCACTTATGCTTTTTTGTGCTATTTTTTAGAACTAATCATGTCCTTATGCCAAACATTGACACAATGATGCGTTTCACACCAAATTACACCTCTAAGTGATGTATTTGCATTTCACATAATTCTCCCAAGTTTTTGATACATTGCTAATTTCACGCTCCCCTTGAGTAAGCATGCCATAATTGTTGTATTTGTGAGGATATGTTTGCTACTGTAAAATTTTTAAAATGAGTGCAAATGTGGACTAAACATATCACACTGTGCAATGCAGGGTTGCTTTTCTCAAAGCTTTCTTGACATCCTTGTTCCTCAGACTGTAGATCAGGGGGTTCATCATAGGGATCACCATTGTGTAGACAACAGAGACCACTCGCTCCTGTCCCTTTGCGTAGTTAGAAGATGGACGGAAATACATGAAAAAAACAGTCCCATAGAAAAGAGTGACAACAGTGAAGTGAGAGGCACAGGTGGAGAATGTGTTTAGCCTCCCTGATGCAGAGGGTATCTTCAGAATGGTGGAGATGATGTACACATACGAGACAATGATGATGGAAATAGAGCTCACTTCAGCAAATCCTCCAAGTGTGTATATCAGGATCTCAATGAAGGTTGTGCTAGAACAGGATAACTTTAGCAAAGGTGGAACGTCACAAAAGAAATGGCTGATTACATTTGATCGACAAAACCGCAATCTAAATATGCTCGTGGTGACTATAAGAGACTGCAGGAAACTAAGGACATAGGAGCAGACAACCAATTGAAGGCAAAAACTTTTCTTCATGATGGTGGTGTAAAGTAGAGGGAGGCAAATTGCAATGTAGCGGTCAAATGCCATGGCAGCAAGGATGTAAACTTCAGCTGTGCCAAAAATGGCAAAGGAGAACAACTGTGTAGCACAGGCTATGAAAGAAATTGTTCTTCTCTCCACTAGCAAGTTAGTCATTGTATTTGGGGCAACAGAGGAGGAGTAGCTGAGGTCCAAGAACGATAGATTGCTGAGTAAATAGTACATAGGTGTGTCTAAACAGTGGTCTATGTGGATTACCAGGATGATACCAATGTTTCCAAGCAGGGTGACAAGGTATAGAAGCAGGAACAGTACAAACAGGAGAATCTGAAGCCCACGTATATCAGTGAACCCCAACAAAAGGAATTCATTAAAAGTTGTCTGGTTCCCAACATCCATCTGTTATCAAGCTACAAAGAAAAAACAAGAATTAAAATCAGATGCCAGTAGACACTTCACCTACCAGTATATAGCTGTTATCCTTAGTGTGGTATTCCCCAAACTTTTTCCGTCACTTCCTTAATTTGCCGAGCTTGTTTTTGTTGCCATAAGTAGTGCTAAGCAGTGTTGAAGTGCTTGTGCGCTGTCCTTTAAGCATGGTAAAACTGTCCTACATGTAATTTTCACATATAATTTACTTGTAAGTCCCTAGTAAATTGTACTAACTGTAAATGAAATGCTACTAATGGGCTGCAGCACGCTTTGTGCCACCCATTAAAGTAGCACTGTAAAACTTACCTTCTATCTGTCACTGCAGCTTGTAGTACGGATTTAAACCACCATTTCGACCTGGCAAAATAAACAATTTGTTTCAATACATCTGTCACCCCTACAGTAGGTACTAAAGGCTTGTAAGCAGGGTACATTTTATTTAAATAATAGGACATGTGTGATTCAATTTTGCATATCCTAGCAGTGAAAAACTCCTACATTTGTTTTTCACTGTTGTAAGGCTATCTCCCCGTAGACTAACACTTAAGTGCTATGTTCAGGTTGGCACATATAGAAATTTAAAATCCTCTTTGATGGTAAAGTTGCATTTGAAGTTACAATTTTCGAAATGCCTCTTATAGAAAGTTGGCATTTTTCTGCCCAAACAAACTGTCCTTATGCTGGTGTACCTGGTAACATGACTGTGAATGGATCTGCTGTTGTGGTTTCTGTATTGCTTTCATACAGTAAGACAAAGGAAATCAAAATGCGAGTGGAGAGGGTCTTCCTCACAGAATGGTTGGAGCTGTACCCTGCCGTGATTGCACTTCAATGTAGCCTGTTTGCAGCAAATACAAAGGAACCTAAGACCAGGCCTGCCCTTGCCTTTGCCACCCTAGACAGTTTGAAGTCAGGACCAGGAGAAGTGAATAAACAGGCTGGAACCAGTTTTGGGGATTGGTCATGGAATTTCCCACCACATAGGCTGACACCAGGTAGAAAAATGGAACTTTCAGAACGTCTCATCAGAACACTTCTGGGCCTGTGTAAGATTTATAAGTTCTGCCCTGCTGCCTGAAGAAGAGGGACTGTGTTTCTGACTGAAGAAATAAAGTTGGACCAGCAGAGCAGGCTACCCAGAGTTACTTAAAGGATCATTTGGCTGACCTCCTCTTTCAGCTACAGGGACACAACAAGCTTTGTTAGGGCTCCCTACAACTGGGCCCCAGAACTGGCCAGCTCGCTACAACCTACAGCACAGGAGGTGGGAGAGGAGGAGGAAATGGAAAAGGAAGGTTATGGCCTGATCACAGGCCCAGAGTTGCATCAGGAAGAGGAGGACAACCTGCCCGCAGGAAGGAGTTTCCCTACTGGAGAGGCAGCAGTGTGTCTTCCCACAACTTGTCCCCTGCAAATAGGAGAGCTGAAAGAGAATGCAAAATGCAGCTGGCCAGGCTAAAATTGGAGGCAGCCAGAGGGGAGGTAGCAGCCTAAAGAGTCGTAGAGGAGAAGAGGCTGCTCCTGTGGAAGAAAAATGCTAAGGCAGAGATGGCAGTGGCAAAGAAGAAACCAGAGGCAGAAAGAGCACTGGCAAAGAAATAGGCTAAGGCACAGAGAGCCTTGTCAAAGTGGAAGGCAGAGACTGGGAGGCCTTGGAAGAAAAGAAAATATTTCTAGCTCACAAAATGACTCAGAAGTAGCTGAACCTAAAGGCGAAATAGCTATTGGTCCATTGAAGCATTGTTAGGGTTTGTGCACAGCAAAGAGCATGTCCCCTCTCACTGCACTAGTGGGTTCTGTAATAGCTCCCTTTTAAACTTACTATTGAAAGCCTTTCTTGTTATCTCACCTTCCCCCCCCCCTAGGCTTCTGTGTATGTTGTTTAATGTGCTGTTTTGTTTACACATTGGGCCTTGCTTTTACCAAGGCTTCTTTAAAACACTCCTCTCTAGGCCATGTGTTAATTTAACTCATTTGCATAATAACTGAAACTCTGCACACCTTTCAAGAACATGTGCAGCATGTGAGGACCACACCCAGCTCTTGAAACCACACCCAGCTCTGCACACCTTTCAAGAACATGTGCAGCATGTGAGGACCACACCCAGCCCTGTCTATAAAAGGCAGCCCTCGAGCCTCGCCCAGTGCTTGTGCTCGTCTACCTTCCGCTTACCTGAGGACAGATCCCTCGGCGCTGGCACTCCTGCTCTCTACAGACTTTCATTGGCTTCAATGGGCGCAGCTGCTGGCTCTTCCTTCTTCCGGTTTCCGGTTCCTCCTTGCCTCAGCCTCTCTCCTACAAGCAACCTGCAAAAGAGAAAGAAGACAAGGTTAGACTGATCAGTATCTCTTGCCAGCAACAAGTAAGTGCAAAACTTTTATTACCTGAAAGAACTTTGACAACAATTTCTGGATTCGTGTATAGACAATTTGAAACAAGATACCTTCCACGAACATTGTGATTCAAACTCTTTGTTACAACAAAACTTTGCGGAACTTTGTGAAGCAAACATTTTTTTTATGGAACTTTTAAGAATCGAACCGTGGAAACCATTAACAGCAAGGCAAACAGTAAATCAAGGACTTGCACACATTACATGCTGTATTTTGACGTAAAAGTACAGTATTTGTTTTATAAAAGATTCTGGAAATATGGGAAAAGTGAGTCTGCTATTGGCAATTTAGGCTTTAGTTATATTAAGATGAATGTTTGATATTGATAATTCTGATAACGGTATTTGTTTAATGTTTTAGAAGCTTTAGAGTAATAGAAAGCACATCCCAGAGCAGTAACATATTCCAAACCTGGAAACTAGAGACCAGGATCCAAGAGGTACTTTTAGAAGAAAATTTCTAATAAATAAAGGGATAGTCAGGGACCCAGTTAGGAATAGGATGTACTTATCTGTTCTTTGTTTATGTTTCATTAGGCACCAGTTTCTAACGAAGTCAGAGAGGGCCGCAGATTTGTGCAGCACTTCAACAGTGGAAACACAAGAACGCTGTTGTCTCTTTATTTTATTTTATCCACTTCCCCCCTTCTCTTGAGCTTCTGTTCTTAGTGCACTGTTTTAAAAACTAGTGTGCTGGAACAAGCAGTTTCAGGGTGGGGTCGGATTGTCTTCAACCTCCATCAGAACTGAACAAGGACTCAGGTGAGCTGGGCTTTGACAAGCATATGCCAAATTTTGGGAGGGATACCTTGTTGAGCTTCGAGCTAACTGGCCAGATGTCAGATGTTCCCATTATGACAGCCATTGTCATCAGGTTTGGTGACACCCCTGAGAAATATAGATTAAAATTTAGGGACTGCAAGAAATGGTTTAACCATTTTTGCATTTGGAATACACCAGTAAAAGCATAACATATTTGGGATTGGCAGCAATTTGAATGATGTAGATCGGTAGTATAACCTGATTTTAAGAGAGCACATGCTCAGTAGTTGCTTTACAGAGCTGCATCAACACCTGATAGCTACCAAGCTCACTGTAATCAAGAAGTGTGCTAAAGCAGCAGACCTTTGTATCAGCACCAGTGTGTCCAACAAGGTACCTGCATGGGATCAAAAAAGAATGGACAGGCTCTCCAACCAAAGAAAGTGGGGGTAGACAAGGATAAAACCAAAGAGTAATCTTAAGCCCTCAACCCAGTACACTTCTCAGGGGAAGGATTGGTTTCCATAGAAAGAAGCCCTCATATTACTTTCTTACCTATGTGCTATGAATGCTACTGGCACAGGCACACTCAGGAGGATCCCATCTCCCTGAGAAGGAAGCAGCCCCCACTGGTGGGAAGACCCCGGGTATGGAAATTGTAGTGCTCGGAGAGGAGGTTGTGCCACTTAGTGTGGCAGGAGGGGGGACAGTGTAGAGGTTACATGTACGTAATTGGGTTACTAGTTAAGAGAGTTGAAACACTACTGAAGCAGCCTCCACAATCCTTGACAGGGTGATGTTACAAGCAAACCCTAAACATGTGCTTAACCTTCTGGTGACATGGTACAAAAGTAACCAGGCTTAAACTAGAGGCAATTTATAAAGTATTTATGCAGCACTCCAAACTGTAATATGGTGAAACACCACTCAAGAAAAATCTTACAACAGTTTTGGAATAAAATGCAATAAATGTGTTACACTTAATAAGTGCTGACTTCAGATTAAGAACAGATAGAGAAATTACACTTACGCTCAAATTAACTGCAATTTAAAATCCTCTTTGATGATAAGTAGGATTTTGAGTTACAATTTAAAAAATGCCACTTTTAAAAAGTTACATTATACATAAAGGGATAGATGGCATGCGTCCATTAATCTCAGCCACTGTTAATTACTTGGGCCACTTCCCATTCCATTGTTATTTTGTCTACCATACCACCTTAGTTTTCACCCACCTAATTGCAAATCAGTCTTGACCCTGCTCCAATGGGAACAGTACAGCCCAAACTGCCAGGCTAGGTCCTCCATGAACCAGAACACAACCACAAAGGTTTGGGATACTACCTAAGAGATTCCCTGTGGCTGAGATTAATTCAATCATTCCATCCATCTATTTTAGAACAACTGTGCCTTTATTCCAGTGACCTTGGTTGCATGACTGTGAACACCTCTGCCTTTGTGTATTTTGTCGATGGCTGGGGAGTAGTAGCACTGTGCCCTGATTGAACTTCAAAAGACCCTGGCTGCAGCATGCATAAAGGAACCTGGCATCAGGCCTGCCCTTGCCTTTATCATCCTAGACAGTTTAGAGACAGGACAAGAGGAAGGGGAAGAAATGAGCAAAACAAGGTTTGGTGGTAGGTCACTGTAAGAAATTGGGGTTTTGGTTGAGGGGTGAAAGAACCACTCAGGCAACAACCAAGATCCCTGTTAGGGTGAACCACAAAGTTTAGTGAATTAACCGGTGCTTAGCCGTCTGGGAGCCGGGTCCAAAAGCAGTCAGATTTAACTTAGAGTTACTATGTAAAGTAATTATGCAGCACACAAACAGTAATAGCGTGAAAACACAGCACAAGAAAAATCCAAAACTCATATAGAAAAATAGAGTAACATTTAATAAATAAAATTATACCAAAACAGCAACAGCAAAAATCCAATCAATAGAACAAGGATATTGTATTTACATATTTGAAGTGAAAAGAGTGCCTAAAAGCATAAAGCTTCACTCACTGGTTATCTGGTTGCATAAGATCAGGGCACCGTCAGTTTAGGCTGACCATGAATGACTGCAGATCGGATACAGGGTGCAGGTTAGTTGGATAAAAAGTAACCTTCTGAGTCCAATCTGAAGAGTTCCATTCACGATGGAGGATACCGTGGGGAGGAGGTTGAGCATCATGGATAGTCAATGCTGTAGAGTGCAGAGTAGGTCTGGCGATGCAGGAGTTCATCACTGTAGCAAGAAGAGGTGATAAGTAGTCGCAAACGGCCTTTGAAGTAGTTTCACATTGGCAGTCATCGCAGATTTCTATGGCTGTAGCTCAAAGTGCAGGCCTTGCATTGTTGGTTACTGTAGACAGACGTTGTTGGCATGAAGAGCAGGCCTCACTGGAGCTTTGCGTTGATGGTCATTGGTTGGTGGTCTCTTGGGGTTCGCAAACTCAATCCAGAAGAGGCCAGTAGTGCTCAGTCAAGTTTTCTTGCAATTCCAGACAGGTCCAGTTGCAGAAGGTCAGCTGGGCAGTTGCAGGGAAGTCTCTGCAGCTTGCTGTGTCCATTTAGCTAATCCAGGAGGTCAGCAAACTGCTCCTTGGGGACACACTGGTTAGCCTGGGATAAAGACAAGTAGGTGCAGTCTACCTCCTCAGACAGCAAGGCTGTCCTTCAAACAGCAGGGCACACCTGTGGCAGCAGGGCATTCCTCTTACAGCAGGGCAATCCTTCTTCTGTAACTACCACAGGTCCAGGAATGTTCTGATGTATGGCTTTGGAGTGACAATATTTATACCCGGTGGCAGCCTTTGCAAGTGGCATTCCATGACTCTTGATGTGGAATCCCCCTAACAATTCACCTTCACCCCCTCCCATTTTGCTGAATTTATTTCTATCTTTGGTTTAAGGAATCTGTGTACCTTACCATTGGTAACTAATCACCAAAGAATGACATTATTAATAAACAACAATTATATTAACCCAAATATGGTGGAAACATGGAAGCCATTGGAACCTTCCTTCTAAAAATATGTTTCAGAATGCTTTCACATTCAAATGCCATAGGGATAGCAGGTGATTTCAATTCAAATCTACTTAGGGTTACCTATTCATGTCAATCATTCATTTTGGGCAGATGAAAAATTCAAAAACATCCTTTCCTTTACCTCTGCTCTGCTTCACAGCACACCTGAATCTCCGGGCGATCCTTCTTCTTGATTTTGCCAGCCTGTTTACTGATGAACTGGTGTGGTGTCTCCCGGCTTCTGTTCCATTTTGTGAGGCACTCAGCTCGCATCTTATACATGAAGAACCTTGCCTCTTTGGCAATGTACGCTTCACTACCTGCTGCTGGCATCATCTTCTGATCCTATTTTTAACTTGTGATATACCTGTGCTTTTGTACATCTCTTTTTTGAGGCCCCTGAACTTTTCAAACTGGTGAGCTGTTTTCTACTCAGTGACCAGCTGCCATTTTATGCTACTCCTCATTTGGGGTCTCTCTATGAGGAAACACATATATATCTTGATGTTGATTGCATCAGCACACACTTCCTTCTGAAAAGTGGCATCTTTTGTTTTGGCATTTTTATTACCCCCCACATGATATGCTTATGTGGCATTTTGGCTGTCGTCCTTCACAAAGCTGCCACTATGAATCTATTCCTGTTGGTACATTATTTGTTTTTTATTTTACCCTTGCTGAAATTCCTCACTTTTCTGCTGCAGCATTCTACTGAAGTATTCTTGTGTGATCCAGTTATATGGGCAGACTACAATTCTTACAGATGATAGCACATCATGAAATACTCTGTGTTAAATTGGCTAATGAGTCCCTCATCAGAGCTAAAGCACTATATCCGGTACACAGCCCAAAAAGGCTAACAATGATCATCTTCCCCTATCATGTTTTCTAGTAGTCAAGTTGTGTATACTATTCCTGATGAGTTGTGTGGTCTACAGCCCTTTATGAGTGCTACCAATGAGAAACTACAGCAAACTTTGCATAGATGGATTTGCAATAGAATGTAAAATGGTGGACGTCGAACAACACATGAGTTCCTTACAGGACATCTCTACAATAATTCCATTACTTGAGCAGGAGATACAGAGACTCAAAATTTACACAGAGGATTTAGAGAACAGAAATTGTAACAATAACCTTTGTCTATATGACTTACGGGGGCTCTTGAGGTACCTAATCTACTTGAATTCTTAAAGAAATTCCTTCCACAACGTCTTGTCATTACTGCTTTTCCTCCTCTAAATCTGCAATAAGCACATCATCTAGGTCAACTTCATCCACATTCCTCCACATATTTTGGTATTATTATGCTTTTTATAGAATTCATTGACCTTCTTCCCATTTTGAAAACAGCCAAACATAAACAGCCACTTGTTTGGTCTGGTCCAAATATGTACATTTCTCAAGATTTGTACAATGCAACCAATGCCAGACATAAACAATTTCTCACCCTATGGCCACAGATGTGGCAACAAAATATTTGTTATGGCATTCTTCATCCTTGCCTATGCAAGATAACCGACTAAGGAACTACTAAATCGTTTGATGGTCCATTACAACTGAAATTGTTTCTTCAGAGTATTATACCACAGGACATGGTTACCGTTGTCCAAAAGCCTTAAGATGCCAGTTAACCTCTCCCTTTCATGAGGCATGTCACCCTTGCTCCTGTATTTTTGTCCCGTGTTTCCAACATGTTTAACTTTGTTTCTTGGAATGTTTATGGACTTGGACATCTGATTAATTGACAAAATGTAATATCTAATTTTTCCAAACTTGAGTCTCATGTTGCATTTCTACAGGGAACATATTTTGTGTTGTAATTTTTTATTAATGAAATGCGATAGTACAAAAATTCAGAGTGCATTGTACAGCAATACAGCTTGTAAGTGACAAATGAAGTCTGTAGCTATTAAAGCTATTAAACCAAAGGAGATAAATGTGGGATAGAAAAGGAAGAGGAAGAGGGGAGGGAAAAGATAAACAGAGGGAAGGGGTGTGAAGATACCTGAAAGGGACATAAAAGCATGGGATAAATTGAACTATGCAACCTGTCGAAGAGTGATGACCAGGCGCCACAGAGCTCTCCCCATGTGATAAACTGTGAGCTCACCGCTACTCTGCTTCCCGGTTATGGTTATAGGCTTATCAGGGCCTCCTCTATCTGCAGTATCATACAAGCTCCCCACCTACGCACCTACAGCTGCTTGGCGCAGCCATACTAATTACAGCTTTATGACTATACTAAGCCCACTCAATTGATCATTGAGCAACTTCTCTACCTAGCACCACCATTACCCACATTGGCCAACTGCCCTAGCCTTGATGAAGTCACCTGTGTGACGAAACACGTGTTGGCTGTATCTCCATGATGACTCAATGATTTCTAACACCTACAAATAAAGGTACCATCTGCAAACAGGATTTGAGACTCGTTTCAACTTCATACTTCTCACAACTCACAGAACGACACCAGGATTACCTATTCTCGTTTTACTGTTGGACATTACTCTCTGTGTGCTGTGGCCATCTTGTTCCAGCCGTGAAATATGCCTGGGAGCCGGTAATCTATGGGTAAACTAAGCAGTCCATCTGTCAGTCCAGACACCAGGAGCTATGGGGGAAGGGGTGAGAGGTGGGTATATTACAGCACAGCCAGGCAGAAAAGAGCAAGGAGTGCAGTGGTAGTCGGCAGGATGTGCCACTGAGTCGCTACTTCTGATGTACCGTGCATGGGGGGACGTAGGTAAGGTCCGGAGGGGATGGGCAGCAGGCCTGAGGGAAGAGATGGTGGCAGATAGGAGTGCATATCAGAAGAGAGTGGTAGTGGAATGAGTTGGGGTGGGTGGGCAGTGAGTGTTCTATGAGTCTACTGTGAGAAAGGGCGCCCACGTCTGCCCAAAGAGGGTGGCTTGGTCTTGCATTTGATAGATGACACATTCATGGGAGGGTGGTCTGGACCTCCAGTGATGGAGGACTGAAATCTTGGCCATCACTAGGGCCATGTGTGGAGCAGTCAGCATTGCATTCAAGACAAATCAGGGAGACGTCCTATGTCGTGCAGGAGTATGAAAGATGGGAAGAGTGGTGTCCGAAGCGTCATAGAGGCACTGAGGGTGGAGCCCACCACATCCCATATTGGCTGGAATGAAGGGCAGTCACAGAGGATGTGGGTCAAATTCCACCAGGTCTCTGAACATCGCAAGCAATCCACGTATGGTAGAAGACCCCATCTGTGTAATTTCACAGAAGTCCAGTACCACTCATGGATTATCTTAAAAAGACAGAACTTCAGGTGGGCTTCCTGGGTACCCCTGTCCAGGGACACCATTACATCTGACTAGTCCTCTAAGTCGTATTCCATCTGGAGGCCTGTCTGTCATTTAGGGTGCAATGTTTCAAGGAGGGGCTGCAAATAAAGGTGCTGTGTAAGAACATCATATATACCCGCCATCACGCCCTTGTAGCGGCCGTATGTCTTAAGATAAGCCACTACAGGTGAGACCTGTATGGCCCAGGGGGTGGCTCCTATGTTTCATTGAAGACAGTGCTTGAGTTGTAGATATTGCCACTCCTGGCGTGGGTGGAGACTGTATTGCTCTCTAAGGCTTTCAAATAGTTTAAGTGCACCATTCTCAGTAATCTGGTCCAAACTGTGAGTGCCGGCTGCACAACATTGCGCCCAACGCAGAGTATCTCCCCCAACACGCAGACTGTTTTATCCCCAGAGAGGGGCCTGCGAGTGTGAAAAAGGATGTATGCCAAGAAGACAATGTGCCATACGCCAGGCTTTGTGCATCGCCTTCAATATCGGCTGGCGGGGCATGGTTGTGGGGTGCTGGCACTATACAGGCCACTAAGTCTGCATCAGTGTGACAGTAACATTTGTTCCGTAATGACCCATTGTGGTGAATCCGGCACCCCGGGGAGCATATACATTAACTGGGACAGGTGAAGAGCAAGTGCATAGTGTTCTATCGACGGAAGCTCCTTCTCTCCGCAAGTGCGGCATCCCCTAAGTTTTGCTTACAAAAAACAGGGATGGGCGGAACCCCACATGAAGGTTGTGATTGCTCCATCAATCGGCCTCAGGGCCGAGAGAGGCGCTTAGGTGGGTAACATGCCTAACATATAAGTGAAGCGCGGCAACATGACCATCCTTACCGTTTGTAGCCTGCCCCACATGGAAAGGCCCAGGTGAGACCATTTCTCGAAGTCCATATTCATGCAGGCAATGAGAGGGTCCACATCATCTGCCAGTATGCATTCAACTCCTCAGTTAACAAGTATCCCTAGGTATTTGAGGCAGAGCAATGTCCATCAGAATGGGAATCCGTGAATGGCTGCCCTCGTTTTGACAGGTGAGCGGGCAGCGCTTTGATCTCTTCCCAGTTCACACGATACCCAGATAGAGTCGCAAAGCCATCAATGATCTCCAGTAAGGTTGGGAGGGAGTGGCCTGAGTCTGCCAAGGTAAGTAGGATGTCATCTGCATATAGGTAGAGTTTGGAGAACCCCCTTGCAGAGGTATCCCTGTAAGTAGAGGAGATTGGCAGATGGTGGAGATCAGCGGCTCCATGGCCAGTAGGAATAGAAGTGGCGAGAGAGGGCAGCCTTGTCTCGTCCCTCTATATATTGGGAAGGGTCCTGATAGGAAGCCCCTGCAGTTGACCTGCACCATGGGTCAATCATACAGCAGACTAACTTTGGCAATTAATTGATCACCCAAAACAAATTTCCGCAACGTCGCGAATAGGTAATCCCATTCAATGTGGTCAAACACCTTTTCAGCATCTGAGGATAAGGCTAGTGCTTCGTCTGGCAGATTTCTGGCTTCCCACGGGGCATGGGAAAAAGTGCAGAGGTGATTCCTAGATTTGTGTCCCGGTGCAAAGCCCACTCGTGTATGATGTGTTAAGGACGGGATACCTTTGCTCAAACGGGCGCTAGGACGCTCGCTAAAATGTTTATATCTCCGTTCAGGAGGGAGATGGGGCATTAGCTGCTGCAAAGAAAGGGGTACCCATCCGTATTTAGGTATAACTGCAATCACTGCACTATTGGAAATTGCGCCCAGCAAGCCCTCTCGATATACCTCCTAGAGGGCCTTGTATATGGAATTGACCGCCTCTTCACTGGCCCATTTATAAAATTCCACAGGAAAACTGTCCTTCCCTGGTGATTTATGATAAGGGAGGTTGGAAATGGCCTGTGCTATTTCAATCTTACTGATCTCTCCATCTAGTAGGGCTTGGCCCTCGGCCGATAGGCAGGAGAGGCGAATACTCTCCACGATGGCCTCCACTTGAGGGGGGCTAGCCACTGTTTCCGTGGTGTACAGATATTGGTAAAAAAAACGCAAACTCTTTGACAATTTCCTGCAGGTGGGTGAGTAGCTCCCCATTTGGGGACACAATGTCAGGGATGGTCTAAGCAGCTGTCCTCTGGCAAAGCTGAGCTGCTAAGAGTAGACCAGCCTTTTCCCACTGCCCTTAGTGTCACCCTTGCAGGTGTTGCAGCGCATATTCGGCCTGAGACATGTATAGTTCATTGAGGGCCACGTGACACTGACGAGATGGGGTATGTACTATTAGGTGAGGTAGGCAATGTCGCCCTCCAGTTCTGCCTGGCGTGCTGTTCCTTGCGTGGTGGCCTGTGCAGAGCTGCTTTTGCAGCTGCCTATAGTACCCTCTAGGAGGGGACTGTGCCTTTGTTGTCACGCATGTAAGTGGAGATGTGGGCTTGTAGTTACATTATGCCCTGAGGGGTGCGGTAGTGGTGCGCAGCACAGTGCCATGGCTTTCGACCTGGAGAGATAAGGCCCATGTCAATGGATAATAGGATCGTGGAGTGGTCCGAGAGACCACACTCTAGTATTCAAGAGTCTCGAATCTGGGCTACTACGAGGGGCGTTGGGTGCCCACCTGTGATGGCTATAGAGATTTGGAGTAGGGTACAGTGGAAAGTATATAGAGGAAGATGGGAAAAGGATGGAAGATGGAAGGAAGGGTGGCTAGGCAAGAAAGAAAGAGATGAGGAAAGTGAGGGGGTAGATACCTAGGTGGAAACCGGGTAGGAAAGTGGGGCTTCCGGCTTCGGGAAGGAGCAAGGCCCCAAAGATCTGGGTCTGTGGACTGTGTCGGCAAACCTGTGGAGCCAATGTGCTCGGAGGAGGCCCGGCTTCAAGCAGGGTGCACACAACGAGCCTCTACAGGAAGAGTGGCAGTGATCGTCATTCGGGACTGAACATGGTGCCACAGAGTCCCAAAAAAGAGGGGAAGGGGGCAAAATGGGTGTATCTCTGGCTTCATCTGCTGCCTGGGTGGGGGGACACAAAATTATCCGCTTAGGTAAGACCAGCTAATAGTGGATAGTGGCACCTCTGGTGCCTTCGTGGCTAATAACTGTGACAGTAGACAGCCTAAGGAACATGGACAGTCCATCTCTGACATCAACTTGAACAGTAAAACAACTTAAAACATTTGTCATGCGACGTTGTGGACTTAGGTCCAGTAAATGTCAAAATTTAACCCAGCAACTATGCATGGCATCCAGCATCTTACATGTTACCTTTTACATTTTACATACCCCCGCTGTAACTCTATTAGAAACCTGGTACGCCAACAGATCGATAGGTACATAAGAAGGGGGAAGAAGGAGGGATGGAGAAATCTGAAGCCAGAAAAGAGCAGACCAGTAGACTTCAGAACTTAACTTAACATGGCCTACTAGTGAGCCACACCTATAGTCTGATTGCACCACAACTAGGTCACATCACATAACAGCGTGCAGCAACATAGTCATCCGTCCGTCAACAAAGAGGTAAAATCCTCATGTCTCAATCTCGTCCCTTGGGTCACACTTGGCCCACGTAGCTGCTGTGGCTTCAGGTGTAGATGTAGAGAGGTTTCAGGGTGAGAATTGTCCCTTTCTGACATCTGTGTGTGGTGTGCCACTACCTGCAGCACCTGGTCTCTGTCTCCCTGGGTCTCGCAGGCCTGTACAGGTCCCTGCCTCTGGGGTGAGGGACATAATCATAATAGGTTCTTCCCTCCAAAAGGACATGAGTATGTGGTGTGCCCTGATTGTCAGTGGTCTGATCCTGGGGCCGGACCACAGAGCTCGTGTCAGTTGCCTGGGCCAACAGGTCGTCCAAAAAAAGCTGTAGGTCCTACGGTTCATAGAAATCTTTGGACTTGCCGTTTTAGGTGATCCACATCCGCGCTGAGTCGAACAAACCATATTTCACATCCAGTTGGCGTAGTTGGGTCGGAGTGACAGGAATGCCTTCCGACGGACGTTGGTCTCCTTCAAGAAGTCCACTGCAATGCAGACCTCATAGCCCTCAGTTCTGAATTGTCCATGGGAGCGTGCCGTTAGGAGGAGTTGCAGGCCTGCCCATGTCGCAGGAGACAGGCAATGATCGGGCGGGGTCTAGATCCGCCATCCTGTCACCGTGGGCCTAAATGTTGCACCCTCTGGAACTCCAGCAGTGGGTCAAAAGTTAAGCCTGTTAGTGTATGGAGGGAGTTCTGTAGAAAGGCTTGGATGTCCATCCCTTACATTTGTGTCGGGAATCCAAAAAAGCAGACGTTGTCTCTGCGACTCCTGTCCTCCAGAGCAATAAGCTTACCTTTTAGGCATAAAAGTTCTTAATCTCGGTCCGGCGCAGTGTTAAGATGGTTCTCCACTGCCATTACTCGCTGCTCCAGCCCTGACACTCGGGACTGGAAACCTGCAATGTCTAAGTGTATGGATTTCGTCCCCGCTGCCAGCGAGGATATAGTGGAGTACATTCCTACAAGTCTGTGACCCACAGCTCTAACTTCCGGACAAGTTGTGGTGTGGGGCAAGTCCGCCGAATGTGACCCATTGGCTGAAGTCATTGAGCATGAGTGTTGGAGGGTTTTGGAAAAGAGAAGTTGTCTAGCTGGTTTACCAGAGGATTTACCAGCAGATTTGCCGTTGGGCATTGCTAGGACAGGCTCCCTGTGTTAGGGCATCAGGCCTGAGTTCTGGGGTCTACGCACCTGACAAATGTACAGGTTACAGTACTGTGGGGAAGGGGGGAAGGAGGAGACTGTCCCCAAGTCAATGTACAGGATCCTACCCAGTGGAGATATCCTACCCAGTGGAGATACAGACTCAGTCCACGATCCGGGCCTGTCCTGGTTAGTACCGGTACCCAGATAGAGGACACGTTTTTTGGTTAAAGGTGGGGGTAGGTACATTACTGCTACTTCACACGTTCAGCATCCCTTATGTAGGATTGGGAGGAAGGGGAGGTGTCGCTGTCAGCCCAGAGTCTCTGGCTCCCACATATGGGCACTGGTGCTGTCTGGTCTCGTACTGCTCCACTGGGTGGTCCTTGTCACTTTACTAGGTCTCACGGGCGAAGCCGCATGGAGTGCAGCTGGGGTTGATAGGTGCTGTAATCGGTGGGCGCTCACAGCTTGGAGTACCCCCACTCTCGAGCCTGTGCCGCCTCCGGAAGCCTTGACCCGGGCTACCCCGTTGAGGTCAATTGCAGGGCAGGTGGCGGTTCCTCCATGAGTCTGCTTGCTGGTCTGGATATGCAATGGTCCACAAGATACAGATAGTGGAGATCCCCTGGAAGAGCAGTCAGGGGGAGGTTGCTGGGGGTTGCAGGTGAAAAGGTGAGACATAGTGAGGCCTGTCTCAAAGGGCAATCGAGCCCCCCCTTCCAAGGGGATCACCTTTGTCCTGCTGTACCACAAGGCTACAGGTGTAGGGTCTCCGTTGCAGCTAGCAGTTCGCACTGTGGCTAGGACCCTTGCCAGTTGTAATGAGAAGTTCTGTTTTGGGAGGGAGGGGTGACGTCCAAAGAAGAGCCCCCACATCATCCGGTGCTGTGGTGTTAGTGGGGGGGTGCTGGCCCCTCGACGTACCCCTTGTTTTCCTTCTGGTTCACCCAGTCAGCTCACTGCGGCCCCACCCAGACGCTCAGGTCACCTCTGGACAGTCATGTGTTGGAAATGGCACCTGTGACGCAGGGCCTTTCAGTGTTAGAAGGGGGGAGCTGACCAGAAGGAGTAGTGGGGGTGGAGTGCTGTTGTGTTGTGGGGGGGTGCTGACTCCTCATTGTGACCCCCCCTCCTCTTCGCGAGGACTCTACCTCATTCGGCCAACAATGAGTCCCTCTCCACGCATTTGCGGGTCGGAGTGGGCACCTGCAGCAAGGGGCCTATCAGTGCTAGATGGTGGGGAGGCTTTCAAGAGAGGGGAGAGACTCCCACGGTGTCCACTGCTGTGGTGTTTGGTGATGGGCCACTGGCTCCAGCCCGGGGAGTGTCCCAAGGCCACCTTCAGGCTCGCCTGACCGGCATGCAAGGCCAATGGCTCGCTCAGCCAGCTAGACCCCTCCTGCGTGGCTTTAGCACTGGACAGGAACTCGCGGTTGGGGGACCCTTCCTTTGGTCCCCCCAGTCAGGACACACCCCATGGAAGGTCCCTCAGACCCCAAATGGTGGTCTTTACAGCTCTCCCGGCACCCTCACCCAGGGCCCACTGCTACATGGAGCTCCGAGATCTGGCAGCCATCATCGTCCATGGCCAGACCATGCCCTCAGGAAACACATTTTAATGCCTCCAAATCTATACAACTAAGGAGACAATGTGTTGGTCAGGTTGCTTTTTCTCCAGCAGTTGATTGTGAAATTGATGTCGCTATGCTGTGCCACAAATCCTTGAAACTACACATTATCTCCATCAAATGTGATATTGCTGGACAATGGGTGTTGGTTAATGCTACCCTTGATAATAAATGTATTACTTTGTTTAATGGTTATGTCCGAGTTAAATCAGATCCTTAATTCTGGCACTCCATTAAGGTGAAACTGACTGCTATCTCTAATCATAATATCATTGTGGCTAGTGATTTTAACCAGTTGCTGGATCCTTTTACTGATAGAAATTCTAAATACAAGTTTAAACCAGATAAACCACACAAAGCATTTTTTATCAAAGATTACCTCTAACCCAGTCCTTGATGTTTGGAGGACCTATAACCCTGAGAAATTTGAGTTTTCTTTTTTTCTAATGTTCATTACACATTGTTCAGAATTGATACTATTTCAGTGAATAAATTCCTGATTCCTACTTTACAATCTTCTGAAACTGGGTTAATCTTTCTATCTGATCCTACCCTAGTGATGACTTCTTTAGATATTATCAAAATTGCCTCCACAGCTGCTAGATGGAGATTTGATAATTCTTTATCATCAGATGCTCAATTTGTTGCTGAAACCACTGTTATAAAATATCAGATGCTCAATTTTTTGCTGAAACCACTGTTATAAAATATTTTTGCAATGTAATAATTCTAATGATACTTCCTTTGTCAATAACTGAAATGCATTTACAGCTTCATTTCAGGTATTTATTATAGCTTATTTTGCCATAAAAAAAGTTTAACTGCTCAGTAGACTCTTCTAATGAAACAAAATGAGGTACTTGAAGGTGTTTACTTCACTTACAAATCTCCATCTATGTTGCACGATTTGACTAAAGCTAAATCAGACCTTAATAATCTTGCTACTATTGAGGCCAGCAACATTTTGCTTAAGGTCAAGTCTACATTTGATGGTGGTCGGAATAAAGCTGGTAAAATGTTTGCTAATTATTTAACAATTAAATGAGTGCAAAGCTATTGGTTCCATTGTTAATGATTTAGGGAGCTCTGTATCAATCACCAATACTGACATAGCTCACTCATTTGAATCATTTTATAAAATGTTATGCCATAAACATACTGTCCCTTCTGAATCTAATATTCTGAATTTCTTTGATGGTCTTCCTAAACCACCCTCCCTTACAGACTTATTTACTGAGTTAGAGACTGATATCACACTTCAAGAGATTCTGGATGCAACTCAATCTCTGAAAAGAGCAAACACTCCTGGCCCAGATTTGGTTTCTTTAAAATGTATTTTCTCCTTATCTCCATTGTTGGCTCCTAAATTGTTAGACCTTCTTAATTCCTTTGTTTCTGATTCCTTGTTGGAAGCCTTGATAGCCATAATCCCAATTTCATTGTATGCCTTGGTTGAGGCGTTAGCATGTATTGCATTTTTTGACTGCTGGTGGAGCATGTTGAATTTGATGTTGCGCTTTTGGTTGTTTAATATGGACTTAGCTCTTGCTACCTGTCCCTCCTTTTATGGGAAAGGCCACCGTATGAGCTATTTTTAGCTTTGATACCTCCCCTTTGAGTTCTGGAATGATTGTAAACAGGTGAGGTAGACTGAACAGTTTGTTCATTAAATGACCACAAAAGCTCATCTCCCCTTTTTCTTTTATTGAATTTTGGGCATTGATAATGAATAAGTTTAGTTTGGAGTTGATAGTTCGAGCTTGATTTGCTAAGGCTAGTGGAGCCGATATTTGAATTTCCATTTTGTCTCCTTGGTGCCATGTGGCTTATCCTGTAGCCATAAGTGCTTTCTCCATGAGTCCCACCATGTTATATACTCATCCTCTGGACTGTTAGATAATTTGTCAATGGTCCCCTCATTGTAGAACGTGCCTTTATGAATGGCCACTGAGTCATTGTTAGACTAGTGGTTGATTGTGGAGTAGTCATCTCCTTTGCAATATACTCAGTCCCACTCCAGTCCCTATTTTTTTGTCCAAGAAACTACTCTTCCTCTTGGACAGAGGACTACAGCTGGAAGCCGAAAGCTAATGCAATTTAGCCTCTAAAGACTTTAGGTAGGAAAAAGGTAACTTTCTACAACTACATTTTTTATAATACTTATTAATAATATGAGTTTACGAGTGAATTGGGCTTTTATTAAATATCACAAAGCATCTAAGAATTAAATTTCTAGGTGTTTTATAGCTGGAGAAAGCTATATTAACTCTAAGATTATATCCCAGTGTCTTTTTAAGAAACAGCCAGTCTTGCTAAAGTAAAAATAGCATCTGGACCTTACTATCTTGATGTCCTACTTCAAAATGCCATGCACCGTGTCTAATCAGCAGTAAGGCTTACTCAGGGATAAAAGGAAGGTTTAGACCTGTCAAATGCTATATTTTGAAAAGTTGAATTGCAGTTTAAAAACTGCTTGAGACAAGCTAAAATATATGGATACAATGGGTGCTGCAGCCCTCTAGTGACATTTAATGTACAGGCCCTCAGTACAATTTGTACCATATGCTTGGGACTTATAGGTAGGTTAAATATGCCAGAAATGATCATAACAATGTCATCATGCTAAAAGGAAGAGCATAGGCACATTACTTCCAATCAGCAAGGTTCGAGTGCACAGAGCTCTACAGCCAGCAAAAACAGTTACAACAAAAAGATGGTAATTTCTTGCATCCTCCAAAGGAGGAAAGACCAAATGTTTGCCAAAAACTGATGCCAAAATGCTTTTGCCTATGACTAAATAATAACTCAAAACACAAAATGCTTTGCAACCATCACTCACACAAAAAACTCTGTAATTTTAAGGGCTGTAGCTAAGAATGTAGACTTTAAAGTATATACCAAAGTACCAGGAAACTCCAGAGGCCTGCATACACTAAGGGGATGGCTTACAGAATCCTCAGTTTGATAGCAACATCACTCATACTACAGTATTAGGCAATTTGGCCCCAAACAGGCGAATTCTGTTTGCATGCTTTGGGTATGGTAAAGAGAGACTGTTCTTTGTGCTTAGCAGAACACTTTCAAATACCCATCACCTCAAGTATTAATCTAATAAACTACAATACAAAATCCTATTTGGGAGGCACCACAAATAATACCAATCCCCAACTATTACAATCTCAAGGTATTAGTTTTCATTTTTGTTTTTAGTTCAACAGTTTTATTGAAGAATCTAAATAATAAATCATAACATATGGCTAAGTAGCAATGAATACATAAATTAGATACAAAAAGAATGTAACTCAACTACAAGGATAAATTCAAAAATATTAATGGAACTATTCATATTTTAGGCAATATTAACTATTTTCTTCAAAACTGAAATTGTGAAGAAAGAGAAAAAAAAGCATGAAATAAACTGAGAAGAGAAAGAAGGATACAAAAGAAAAAAAATAAGTTATTCATCTTAATAACAGACTAAACTAATTGATAATAAATTATACAAAGAACAACAGTCTTGTGACTAAAAAAACAAAAAGCTAATATTTAATTAAAAACCATAGCACTGTATGTGACAGCTTTGAGGGCCATAATGTGTCATGTTTCACTGCTGACTGTACTGAGTGGAGATTATATCTAGGTAGTCTGTATGAAAGCAACCAAGACTTCAGAAAGCTCTGACAGTTGGCTGATCTTTTGACTTCCAATTTCCTGTAATGACGTAAAAAATATTAGCAAGCAATATATCAGCATGTTTACCAAGTAAGCTATTGTAGCTCCATACATTTTGTATCCCTCCTGCTGGACCTGTCAGCGTTAGGGTGGTATTACCCCAAACTATTTCCACCTCCCCACCTATTTTTCTTAATTCATTTTTGTTGACCTCATGAATCTGTGCACTTTACCACTGTCAACCAGTGCTAAAGTGTTTGTGCCCTCTCCATAAAAAAACAGGGTGTTTCCTGGGTCCCAACTATACCTAATGCTCATGCTTTTGCTGGAGCAAAGTTAAAGAAGCAGTAGACCCCTACAGGCAGCCATGGAATGGGCAGAGAAGGAAAGCCATATGGCGGCTGGCCACGTGATGTGGCTGCCACCCTGAGTGTGAGGATGCATAGTTGGTGGCTCGAAAAGTGCATCCACAAGCCACAGAGTGGCCCACCTCTTGGGGGCCACTGGGGCCTGGTGCAGCAATGGTGGGCTACAGACCTATTTGGAGCAGTGGTGGGCTGGAGTGGGTATGGCTGAGAGATATAGATGATAGGCCCAACCGAGATGACAAAGGAGGGCAAAAAACTGAGGCCCGGTTGCTGTGAGGAGAGAGTGTAGAGAGTGATTGTCACTATGGGGGGGGGAAGCAGCACTATACTCCAGTGGAAGAGACCCCGCTCCTACATTAATCGCTGCATCAGTGGATATGAGCGGTGCAATCCAGGCGGTTGAATCTGGGTGCCTTGGGAGACACGAGAAGTCAAGCAACCCCACCTGGGATGATGCCTGACCTGTTCAATCACTTCCTTGAGACACATGCCAGTATTAGCCAAGCCCTGAGGATGGGGTGTCATGGTGTGAGCAGTGCTGAGTAGGTTGCCCTAAACATCCGTGTTTAGCCCTGGGTCATTTTCGGAAATCGGTGCTCCACCTCACTACAATAGGCAGTAACGGTGCTGGGGGGTCAAAGCCTCTTTCATGCATAAAAATAAATTGCAGGCATGAGGCACCCATCTGATATAGGGCAACCACAGGGCAACACCCCTGGACACGCAATGGCATTAACAAATGCAGTCCTCCTGGGTGTTCAAGACAGAGATCAAGGATGAACTTAAGAAAGACTTTGCATGGAACTAAGGAGAACTCCTCACAGACCTAGGTAACCAAATTACGGTCCTCAGAGGGAATGTGAGCTCAGTGAGGCAACCCAATGTGGAAACTGAATCACTCCAGGTAACAGCTGCAACAACTCAGGCCACCATGGCAGTGAGCTGTTCAGCCATCGAAGACCAACTCAAGATGCCCTTTGAGAAACTCAAGGATGTAGAAACCCACTCAAGGTGGGAAAATCTCTGCCTCAGAAGTTTGAGAGAGAGGAAAACGTAGATGCCAACATGGAGAGCTTTGTGATGGAGAGGCTCTCCTCCTTACTGGTGGATGTCTGCCCCATAATAACAGCAGAAGTGCCCTTGGGATGTGCTTGTCAAGTTTCACTATTTCTCAGAAAAGTAGTGGGTTCTACAACAGTCAGGGAAAGCTGAAGAAGTAATCTTTCAGAACTTCTTTTGCACTATTTTCCAGGAGCTATCCCAAGCTACGCTTCAGGGACCTGCATTATTCCAGCCCATTACAAAAAAGAAAATCAGAGACAATGGCATCCACTACAGAAGGACATATCCCTCTGGTCTGTCCTTCGAACTAACCAACAAACACCACACGGTCATAGAGGCTCATCAAGCATTAGCAATACTGCCCATTGCCAATAACACTTCTCCTAGCAGCTCCAGCCTCCATGATACGAAGCCTGCAGGCTCCTATTGGTTAAACAAGAGTGAGAATATGTCACTGAAATCACAGCTTCATCGAGGACCGCCATCGTGATGGATGCAGGAAAGGGGCTTGAATTCCGCTCTTATTAGGAGACTCTTTACAAAGGCTAATTCCACCCAATGGGGTAACCCAATACTTTTCTGCAGAACATCCACCTCTCTTAAACTCCCTGATGAACAATGAGGCTCTCTAGAGAGCCAAATGCTCCCAAAAGAGGATAAGCAAGCCAAAGAATCCCCGGGCCAGATGTCCTTATGGCCCAATTCTAAAAAATATTAGCTCCTGGGCTGATTATAAAACTCACAGCCCTGTTTAAGCACTGTGTCACTGAGGAAGCAGTGGCTTTTATGATGGGTGAGGCTGTGATCATGGCGATATCAAAACCCAATAAAGACACCAAACACTGTGCATAGTGTCGAATAATAGTCCACCTAAATACAACATTTCTGGTGACTCTCCCCAGTAAAATGTTCCCCACATTAATACATTCGAATAAGAGTGGCTTTATTGAAGGCCAAGAGTCCCAAAATAGTGTGCGGGCAACGATCTACCTGGTCAAGAAAGTCACACTTGAAAAGATACCTGCAATGCTGCTCTTGCTCAATGCTGAGAAGATCTTTGACCGGGTAGACTGGAATTTCTTGAGAATCATGCTTTTGAAAATGGACATATGCCCCACATTCTTATGAACGAGCTCTCCAATTATGCAAACCCCCTCGCTAGAGTGACCCTCAATAGGCACCTTTCAAATAGGGGTGGGCAACATTGGTGTAATTTAATAATTCCGCACTACTAATGTAACAGGGAATTACTAATTAATTTTACTGTTCCACCTCCAAAAATAAATTAGTACTATAATGGTTTTAAACAGTACACTGCAGCGCATACCCTTTATTGCCCTTACATAAGTATGTAAGGGGCACTGAGGGGTGTGCACTAGAGTGTAGTGCATCCCACTCAGTGCCATTACATATGTATGTAAGGGTACTGAGGGGTGCACTGGAGTGGATACCCCTCTGTTCCCTTAAATACTTTGTAAGGGCACTGATGGATGTGCACTGCACATTGCAGTGCTCACTCTGCCCCTTCGTGTTTTAATGTAGTTCTGCAGTATTCCATGGAATGAGACTCTGGCAGTTCTGACTACTCCTACTTTCTCAGAACCTTCCAACTTTTTAAGGGTACGCAACAGGGTTGCCCCTTGTCTTTGCCCTCTTCATAAAGCCTTTAGCATGCTCAATCCAGCAGACACCAGCAGTGACAGGGATTCAGTTGGGCTCAGAGGAATTTAAGATTTGCTGATGTTCCCCACAGCCTCAGTCCCAGAAGTACTGGTTATGCTTGACGACTTCCAAACAGCCACCAGATCTAAGGTTAATCATGCAAATCAGAAATCCTAAATCTGATACTTGAAATTTGTGAGGTGGATGATCTGTCACCTTGCTTCCCCTTTCAATGAGCCCTGTCCCTCATTAAATATCTAAGAGTCTGACTCACAAGCCCACTCTTGCAACTCTCTGAGGCAAATTACTATTCCCTTCTTATGACTATAACCAAAGATTTCCATTCTTGGAGGAGCCTAATGCTTTCCTGGGTACGTAAAATCAACCATATCAAAATGAATATATTCCTGTGCCTCCTATACCCATTTCAAGCATTAGCAATGTGGCTCAACCCTTCATACCTAAAGCCCATCCAGCACGAAATGATGACCTTTACCATGAAGGGTAGAGCCCTGAGACTTTTCTAAAAACTTATGACCCAACCTCAACAGACAAAACAGATGGCAGCTCCTAGTATTATGCAGCTGTGCAACTATGACTTGAAGTGAATTGGTCCACCATGCTCTCTGAGAAAATCTGGAGGCAGATGGACCACGCCATAATTTGCTGACCCCGTGGGACATGGTATGGTTGGAGAAACATCACAGACTGCCTACTGCCTATCTCAGCACTCCTGTTGCTACAACAATAAGAACATGGGCTTAATACATGACAGCACAGGGCCTGGTGTCCTATCCGTCTCCCTACACACCAATACATTTCAACCTGACCTTCCCATCTGCCCTTGATGGCTGATCCTTACTGCCCTGAAGGGAGGGAGGCTGTAAAATAATCACTGACATAAATGACGCCCCACGACTAAAACCTTCTACAGCTGAAGAACTGCTTATGAGATTCCCAAATCTGGCACTGTGTCACATGTCCCATACTTCAGGTGGCACCCACTAGACCAAACACCCCCTTTGAACTGCAATTCCCTAAATTGATGGACAGTCAGGGCACAATATCAGCAATATATAAGCTTCTCTTGGCACATGAGACTCCACAGATAGGGTGACATAACACTGAGTTGGAATGAATATTAGTGACAACAGTAGATCCTAAGTACTGAGATAGTCTAAGCAGGGGCATACACACCTCCTCTGCATCCACTCATGGATGTGAGATACACTATAAAGTCTGGTTGGGCTGGCATTGCTCCTCATGGACTGCACCACATGCACCACAATGCTTCCCCTAAGTGCTGGAGGGGCTGTGGCATGCTCAGTGGAAGTGTCCATTGGTTAGACCATTCTGGTAAGAGATCTCTATACTACTATAGAAGGTCTTAACTTTCCCTATTCCAGTTACTCCTGAGGTGATACTCATGGGCTTGGAACCTCCTACTCTGACTTGCTTAACGAAATATGAATGGCATGTATGCCTTCAATGCCTCATGCAGCAAAACCTACAATAGCAAACCACTACAAAAAGAGAGAAATTTCACCAACCACACATAGGCACCAACGATTATTGGTGATGCTAGCTATCGAGCACATAACAAGCAACATCCAGAGATCTCATTTAGCATTTAAACTTAAATGGAAGCATCTGAGTGAGGGGGTGCCAAGCTTGGCTTCCCCCCATAATGGAGGGTGCCAGACCTATTTCACAGATGACGAAAGGATGAACCATGATACTCAGTTACAGACTGACTCACAACTAATTTGCCTTCTCAAGTAAACAATTGTTGTTATTTCACCCTTCTGCAGTTGGGGCTGGTAGAAGGAGGAGGGGCAGGGAAGGACAGCTGAAAATGAGGTCAACGCAAGGAGAGATGATGAGCACACCCCATGTAGACAGACAAAGGTGAGCATTGTGTCTAGCTCTAGCCAGCGGTGCTAATCACTTTAATCGACCTTTCTCACTTGTGCTTATAATGATGTGTTATTATACATGCTTTACTTAAAAATGTTTATAAAATATTCTTAAGCACAAAAGGGTGAAATTAGTTTAACCCTGATTGGTATATTTAAATTACTTATAAGTCCAGGGTAAAGTGGTATACCATATACCCAGGGCCAATAAATTAAATAGTACTAGTAGGCATACAGCACTTATTGTTTCACCTTCTTAACTAGCCCTTTAAAACATGTCTTTCGCCTGTCACTGCAGCTTTCTTTCAGTTTTAAACTGCCAATACTACTTAGCAAAATAACTAGGGGGTGGCAGATCTCACGGAGTTTCAGTAAACTCCACAATCTTCCGCAGAATTAGTCCATGTGTCAGAAAATATGCAGAGATTTTGTGCCAGTAGCATGAATCACCACAAAAAGCACCATACATTGTGCAAGAGCATGCAGCCATTCTAGTTGATTTTGCTGCTGCTCAAGTAGAAATTCTACTTGAGCTGCAGTTAATCCACTTGAAAGGCAGCCCTCTGAATGTGGCTGATCATGACTCACCATGTTAGAAAATGACGTTATGGGATGCCAAATCTAACTCGCTGGCTCTTGAGCCTCGCAAGAGAAAAAGTCTGCCATTCGGTGATAGGCAGAATTTGGCCAGAATGCTACTTAAAGAGTAATGTGGAGTGACCAAAATGTTGCCAATTTCAATGGTGGAATGATACATTCTGCTGACTCTTACAAGTAACCCAGTAGTCAAGCCTAAATTTCCCTTTTTAATACATATAAGTATAAGGAGGGCTGGATCCTAATATTGAGGGCTGGATCCTAATATTGTAGAGTTGATCCGATATCTACACTCTGGGATGGTTGCAAATGTGAGGGTGGGGTCGAATGGGGAATGCTCAGAGGCCTTTAAGCTTTCAAGGGGTGTGCACCAGGGGTGTGTTCTGGCTCCTACTTTGTTCCTTCTATATACAAATGGATTATCTGATTTTCTGATAAAACATTGTATGGATGTTCCAAAGGTGAATGGTACTGATATCCCTGTGCTGACGTACGCGGATGACGCAGTCCTCATGGCCCGTACTATGAATGGTCTCCGGGAAATAGTTAGAGCTTATGCCTCCTTCAAGTCAGCTTTGGGTTTAGAGGTTAATTTTAAGAAATCTCATTTTATGGTGTGTGGAAGACCCTTGAGTAGGGTGGGGGAGCTAAGGGTGGAGGATCAAATTATTAGTAGGGTCCATGAGTTTCCATACCTAGGGATTATTTTTGATGAGAAAGGATCTTGGAAACCTTGTATTGCCAGAAGGGGTGCGCTTGTTCATGCAGCAGTTGGCTCGACTTTTGACTTTGCTGTAAGGGTAGGTAGTAAACCTATCAAGCTTTTGCTTGAAATTTATAGGTGGAAATGCCTCCCTGCCCTGCTGTATGGTGCTGCACTTTGGGGGTATAGGGACTCCCGAGCCCTTACGGTGGAAGAAAATCGGTTCTGTAGAAGGCTATTGGGAGTTGGACAAAATATCCCTGGTTTTAGCCTTCATTTGGAGCTGGAGCTTAAGTTTGTGCAGGACACTATTCAGTGGGCTCCCCTTCTGCTATGGATCTCAATTTGGACTAACGATCATGCCACTCTGAATAGGGATATCTTAAAGGATTGTATGGCCTGTGACAATGCAAAGAATATTCCCTGGTTGATGCACATAAGGAAGATGGCTCGTGATTTGGGGCGGCCTGAATTGGTTGATTATCCTGAAGGCCTGACCAGTTGTGATAAGAAATGGGTTAAGGAGAATTTTTTAAGAATCCAGAAGAACAGGAGGGAGGGGGAGGCCTTAGGGAAAAAATCAATCAGGGATTTCATTATGTTAAAGATGTGGGTAGGTCCTGAGCGCTATCTCTTAGAGATAAAGGATGTGAGGGAAAGGTCTCTCATAACCCGTTTCCGTTTGGGGATCATCAGAAGTAATCTGTGTTTCCCGTTAGGTCAGTATGGGGACAAATGTATTAGACCCTGCCCCTGTGATGGGGTGTCCCAACAGACCTTGCCCCATTTTACCTTGTTTTGTGTTTTTTATGCACCATTCAGAACTCGTTTTTTATTACCTCTCCTAAGGCCCAAGGGTTTTGTGCAATATCGTCCTGCTTTTATGTGGCTGCAGATGGCCTCAGACGTATTGGTGTGGAAGGGGCTGGGATCATTCCTGAAGGGAGCTATTACTTGGCGTAATAATGTGGAGTTTTTAGAATGAATCTTTCTATTTTTATTGCTTCTATGCATGTGGTTATATATGTTTTTATTCCTGATGGGTGTTCTTATTATTTATGGTTTTATTGCTATTTTTAACAAATGTATTGGAGATTATTTATTGTAATGGATGAATTTTTTCATACCGAATAAAAGTTGTACATATAAGTAATCCCTATGGTAGGTCCTAAACAGCCCTTAACACAGGGAGCATTGCATTTAAAATGCATTAGACATGTACTTCTAAATTTTACATGTCATGGTAGGGAAACACTCCTAACTTTGTTTTTCACTTCTGTGAGGCATATCTCTTCCAAAGGATAACATTTGGTTAATTTATTACGTTTCATAAGTGTCAACTTTTGTTTGGGTGCAGGTAGAAATATAATGGTTGGTGTTTAATAAATTGTAAAGTGGGATTTTAAATCAAAGTTCTGAAAATGCTATTTTTACATACTTGACATTTTTCGGTTCTAATCAATTGGTGCCTGCAGTCTCTTCCTGGGTTACCTAAATAGGTGTGAGTGACAGCTGGCCTTTGTGTATTACTCCATTCAACCACATGATAGAGGGAATGGGTGGTGACAGGGTAGACCACTTTTGCAGGGTAGTGGGATGGAGTCGTGCACAGCCCGCCTTGCACTTCAAAGCAGCTGCCTTAACACACACACAAAGAACATCACACTAGGCTATTCTGACTCCAGACATACTAGGACCAGAGCAGGGAGGCAAGAATTCCTGACACTTCTGTCAGTGGAAGAATCTAGAAGTTTCCTCCACTTCAAAGTTAGTACGAGGTATAAAAGTAGGACTCTCAGACCCACTGTTAAGACATGCAGAAGGACTCTTAGAGGACTGCCCATATGCCTGGGGCCTGCTGAGTACTTCAGGATACTGTCCTGCTACTCCAAAAGGACTGCGTTGCTGCCTGAAGCCTATCTATGCCCTTAAAGCACTACCTTTCTGTTTGAGACCTGCACTTTTGCTTTAACTCAGGACGTCCAGATTGACTCCAAGTGCTAATTGGCTGGCTTCCTCAGGTCAGAGCCTCAGGGATATAAAAGGCTCCAACCATCTTGAACCCACAACTGGATCCAGCGTGAGTCAGTCCTGACTCTCCAAGTGGTGCCCCTCCAATCCAGGACCTCTGGAAGGGGTGTAAAATGTGCCCAGATAGCCCAAATCCAAATCCTAGGACTTAGAAAATTGTGTGCCAAAACTCTGATGCATAAATACTGTACACATTGCCTCTAAGTTAAGCCTTATTGCCTTTGTTCCAAGCTACCAGAGGGTTAATTTAGTGAATTGTGTTGTTCACCCACACAAGGATTCTGACTGTTGCTTGAGAAGGGCTCACTTTCCCTTCAACCAAGAGCCCAATTTCATGCACCTTCTAAAATGATTTATATATAGAAAGAGGAGAACATTAGTCAATGTGTTAACTTTTGCCAAATTTCAGTCCAAAAAACATACATTCTTGAGCATGTAAAGAATGTATCAACATATTAAACTATATGGGAATCATACCACAAATATGTATCCTGCATGGCAATTTGTAATGTATAAAACATTCTATTAAAAGAATAATACATTTTGGGTCATACTTGCAAAACATGATGCAGAATGGATATTGGGTGAGATTCTACCTCAAGTTATCATTGACCATTCACATGCTAACTCAGATTCACACAAAAACTGTATCTTTCATGTGGCCCTCTCAGTAAAAGAATACGTAATTAGTCTGTATATAATAGAAGCTTTAATAGAAATAGTTTTAGATACTAGATTTATATTGCTAAAATGTTAGAGTTAACAGAGTGAATAAATTATATTGCAGCTGTAAGTGCAAGCACATTAAATGTACTATAAAATGTATGGGTAGAGTATATTTAAATGACAGATTTGAGAGAAAATGTATTAATCCAATAATGATTGCAAAATTGTAAATATTCCTTTGGACATCTATTGTTTCCAAAAAATAACATGCCATTAACGTTTTACATAAAAAGAATATGTTTATAGGAGCCCAGAAAAATTAAGGATATTTCCAAATTAAACCACATTTTTTATTGTAACAACGAATTTACTTTGAAACAGTCAAAATATCAAAAAAACGTTTTATACAAAGCGCATTGTAGTGTTAATTAAGTTACAGAAATTAACTCATCCATATGACTTGGGCGATCTGATTTTTCTAGAGAGATTCTAGCTCTTTTCCCCTCCCATAAAAATCTGTATAGTAAGCTGTCAATTTGGATGAAATATCCTTCTGTGAATTTAATAGGCAAGCCATGAAGAAAAACTTAATGATGAGGGTAATCATTATTTACTTGTGTCAAGATAATCTCATAAGAATAGAAATATGGGAGAACATTTCTGGGTAACATTGAGAAGAACCTCATCAGCATTTATTTTTAAAGTATCTCTAGTCAAATTACAGTACCCTATTCCTAAACATTGTATCTTTTCTGAGTTCAAAGAGAAGCCATCTCTTAAAAAGAAGTCTTTAAAACAATACTTATTAAGAGCCATCACCTTAGATTTATGTATATTAAGGTTATAGCCAAATACTCCTGAAAGGTACTTTAAGATCATTGAAAAATGCAGGCAAATAATGATATGGTTTAGCTATAAAAAGCAGGATGTCATCAGTAAAAGTTGTGAATTTGAGGTATTGATCTCCGAAGGTAAATCACACATACCCTGTTGATTGTCTTGATTGATCTAAAGAAGGTGTAAGAGCCAGGACACAAAGTATGGGGGATAATGTAATAACCTGGCTGGTACCTTTATTCAAATAAAAATATGTAGAGTGGAAGATTTAGATGAAGAATATAACAGATGGCTTAGGTTCAGGAACTTTGGTCCTAAACCATGGAATATCATTGATTTTATAGAAACTGCCAACTAACCTTGACAAGGGCTTTTTCAGTGACAATAGCATTTTCTTTTGAAGGTTTATTTATTTATAACATTAAGAAAGTTCTGAAGGTATTAGCAATATTAATTACTTTTGCAAAACTAGCTTGTTCTGATCCAATAAACTTTGGTAATAAATTGTCTATCCTCAAACCTATCACATTTGCAAACATTTACAATCAACATTTTGTACGAAATTGGGGTACCAGTCGGGGGTGAAGCCCCACTCAAGCAGAAGCTACAATCCCTGTCATTGTGAAGTCACAAGCATACCCTAAGTTAACTTACTCTTAACCCTCTGGTAATTTGGCACAAGAGCAGTCAGGCTTAACTTAGAAGCAATTGTAAAGTATTTGTGCAGCACTTCAAACATTTAATAAGTGAAACACAGCAGAAGAAAAATTCTATACCATTTAAGAAAAATAGAATAATTTTTAATAAATAAAGTATGACCAAACAACAGAAATCCAATCAGTAGAATTAGAGATAGGCAATCTTAAAGATTTAAGTGAAAATAGAACCAAAATTCACAAAGTCAACTTCTCACCAGACCGGGACAAAGTTAAAGGTTCAGGCAGACCACAATAGAGCATGGGCTTGTACATACTTTGTTCAACAGGTTAGGCCTGTTGAACAAAGTACCTTAAATCCTGGTTCCAGAGCTCTGCATGAGCCAGTGTCGAGGATGCCTCGAGCAGTGATGTTTCTGAGGAGCTGTGAGGCTGCAATGCGAGGCCTTGTATCATTGTTGAGGATGTGGTTGATGAGGGGCTTGCGATACCAAGGCTTGCAATGAGGAGGAGTCGTGCAGCGGTGGTTCTGACGAGATTGCGGCTGCGATGCAAGGTCTTGTGTCAGGGATGCGTCAAGCTGCGCTGGTTCCAATTAGGTTGCATGGAGATGCATTGCACTGCATTGGGTCTGCCCACTATGAAGCAGGAGAAGATTCTGAAGGTTTCCACTCCCTTGAGGTGTCAGGCATCCCTCTCCAACCTGTCTTGCCAAAGTTTGTCTTAGGACACAAAAGCCTAGTGACAAACCCTTTGTGATTATATTCAGGCACAGCATTTATGAAATGCAAGTGTGGTAGGCCCTCCCCCTAATTAAGTCAGAGTTGTCCCTCATGTCAACATTTATCTACACTTTGTCGCACTGTCTGGGAGAAACACATAAGAAACAACTACCAACTACAACTAGTCATGTGGGCAAGGAACAGGCTGTAGGCACCAAATCGTTAGAATAGAAAATTCCAACATTCTAAAAGTATTCTAATATGAGGTTAGACCCTTTAGGGACAATGAGGGTGGGGGTACCTCATTCACCATAGATCAATAAGTATGCCAGTATATATTCATACCTTTTTTACCATGTCACAACTGAATTGCTTCACAAACTTTATTTTTTTTTTAATTGCAAAGGAACAAATCAAAATTGCACATCAAAAGTAATATTCAACACATATCAAAATATTTTATAAATAATCATGGTTTCCGTTTCAATATTGACTCTCAACAGAATCATAAGAATTCAACAATAATCTTGAATACATAAAGAAAGGAAACAGTCATATCACATTTGGATAGAATTTTTGAAACTATTTAGCTACAATCACAAAAATACAAAAACTATCGTGTGGCCACAAAAAAATAGTCATATTACATTTAAATAGCATTTTTCAAAAACGTTTTTGATACATTTCCCGTGTAAACATTCCCCAACCTGTTCTCAATAGTGAGAAGGTGGCAACCTCATTTTTAATAAAGAGTGCTTGGGTGCCTCACTACTAAGATGTTGAACTTTACTATGTTTATAGATACCAAACTGTAAATAAAATGAAGCTGCCACTTTCTCACCATTGAGAACAGGTTGTTTTGTGACTGTTTTTCCCAGTGGCCTGGCAGGTGAGGCAAGTCCTACAGAAACCATCAAGGCTGTATTAATTTGGGGCTAATAGAAGTGGGTTACAAGCCTGGTAAAGGTGTAGCCCTGCCCAAGATGTCCAACCAGGGATATTTTGTGCCCCAGACCCAGTACAATGTTCCTGTAATGCTGGGGGACCACCAGCACATATGCTGCTCCATGCTCAGAGGCCTTAGGCTTACTGTAAAGGAGGTTGTTCTCCCAGTAAACAAGGTGATCCATGGATGCCACCAGCTGCCTGGGCTTTATCCTACTGCCTCAACCCTTTTAGGGTTGGACACTTTATCTGTGCCTTGCAGACCTCCTCCATTGTGATCCCATCCTCACTTCCAACCCAGCAAGCTCAGACAGGTATCCAAGTGAGGCAATGTCCTCCCCTGTTGGCTCTGGGGCTGCCTCATTTGGTGCCCCATCATCCCCAACCACAGGAGTTTTAGGGACTGGTTTCCCACAACCTTGCCCTTCTTTTTAGAAGCTGCCTGGGCCATTCTTCCAGGCTCTCTTGACTCTCCTCCTGCATTGTAGGGCTCACAGCTCCTTAAGAGAACCTGAGACCCACCCAACTCAAAGAGACCCAGAGCCACTGTGTAGTGACCCTCAAGGTTGTCTGATACAACAACCTAATGAAATGTCTTGGGTATCACCTGCTCTGAAGACACCAGATGACACCTCACATTAGTCATATGGGCCCCTGTATCTCTCACAGACTTCACCCTCTTCCCACTGATGGTGCACTTCCTAGGCCTGTAAGTATCGGCAGGCATATGGGCTTTAACCGGTTCTGTGCCCAGGACGTAATGGTTACTTCCTGAGGCACAGTGCTGCTGTGCCCAGGACGTAACCATTACGTCCTGGTCACAGAGCCCAGAGGGAGCGCTAGCGCTCCCTCAGTGGGGTTCCCCCCACCCCCCCAAGTCAGGGATGGAAGGGGAAGCCCTTCCCCTTCCACCCCCGACCCCCCTCACCCCCCCTTGTGACGTCAGCGTGCGAGCGCACGCTGACAATCACAGAGCCTCCCCCATCGCGGTGGAAGCTCAGCTTCCAGCGCGATCGAAAGAGAAATGCTTTGCATTTCTCTTTCGATCACGTGGGGGAGGCCCGGAGAGGCTTCAAAGGGAAGGAAATGTATTTCCTTCCCTTTGAAGTCTCTCCAAGCGTTTCAAAAGCCGGATTGCTTGCAATTCGGCTTTTGAAACGCCCACTAGACACCAGGGATGTCTTTTTTGGGGGGGAAATTGTCATAAGGGAGCGACCCCTTGGGCAAGGGTCGCTCCCAGGGGGGGCATTTTTTTAAGGCCTTTTCTGCCCCCCCCCCGCGGGCAGATCGCCTATTATTAGGCCGATCTTCCCCTGGGGGGGGGGGCAGAAACCTCTAGGCACCAGGGATATATATATATATTTTTTTTTTTAGGTATAGGTGTGGGGAGCGACCCCTTAGGCAAGGGTCGCTCCCATAGGGGTCAAATTATATTTAGGCCATTTCTGCCCCCCTTGGGGGCAGATTGGCCTATTTTTATGAGGCCAATCTGCCCCCAAGGGGGGCAGAAACCACTGGACACAAGGGAGTTTTTTGTTGTTTGTTTTTCACGTAAGGGGAGCGACCCCTTAGGTAAGGGTCGTTCCCCTGGGGGGCAAATTTATTTTAGGCCATTTCTGCCCCCCATGGGGGCAGATCAGCCTATTTTAATTAGGCTGATCTGCCCCCAAGGGGGGCAGAAACCACAAGGCACCGTGGATTTCTTTTTTTTTTTTTTTTAGAGATGGGTAGCGACCCCTTAGGCAAGGGTCGCTCCCCTGGAGGGGCAAATTGTATTTAGGCCATTTCTGCCCCCCCTGGGGCCGGCTGAGCTAGAGGCCAAAATCCACAGGTAGGCACTTTGCAAAAAACACCTCAGTTTTCTGTGAAAAAATGTGATGTGTCCATGTTGTGTTTTGGGCCCTTTCCTTTCGTGGGCGCTAGGCCCACCCACACAAGTGAGGTACCATTTTTATCGGGAGACTTGGGGGAACGCTGGGTGGAAGGACATTTGTGGCTCCTCTCAGATTCCAGAACTTTCTGTCACCGAAATGAGAGGAAAAAGTGTTTCTTTGGCCACATTTTGAGGTTTGCAAAGGATTCTGGGTAACAGAACCTGGTCAGAGCCCCACAAGTCACCCCATCTTGGATTCCCCTTGGTGTCTAGTTTTCAGAAATGTGTTGGTTTGCTAGGTTTCCCCAGGTGCCGGCTGAGCTAGAGGCCAAAATCCACAGGTAGGCACTGTTTTCAGTCAAAAAATGTGATGTGTCCATGTTGTGTTTTGGGCCATTTCCTTTCGTGGGCGCTAGGCCTACCCGCACAAGTGAGGTACCATTTTTATCGGGAGACTTGGGGGAACGCTGGATGGAAGGAAATTTGTGGTTCCTCTCAGATTCCAGAACTTTCTGTCACCAAAATGTGAGGAAAATGTGTTTTTTTAGCCACATTTTGAGGTTTGCAAAGGATTCTGGGTAACAGAATCTGGTCAGAGCCCCACAAGTCACCCCATCTTGGATTACCCTAGGTCTCTAGTTTTAAAAAATGCACAGGTCTGGCTGGTTTCCCTAGGTGCCGGTTGAGTTAGGGGCCAAACTCTTCAGGTAGGCACTTTGCAAAAAACACCTCTGTTTTCTGTAAAAAAATGGGATGTGTCCAAGTTGTGTTTTGGGCCATTTCCTTTCGTGGGCGCTAGGCCTTCCCGCACAAGTGAGGTACCATTTTTATCAGGAGACTTTGGGGACCGCTTGGTGGAAGGAAATTTGTGGCTCCTCTCAGATTCCAGAACTTTCTGTCACCGAAATGTGAGGAAAATTTGTTTTTTTTAGCCAAATTTTGAGGTTTGCAAAGGATTCTGGATAACAGAACCTGGTCAGAGCCCCACAAGTCAACCCATCTTGGATTCCCCTAGGTCTCTAGTTTTTAAAAATGCACAGGTTTGGTAGGTTTCCCTAGGTGCCGGCTGAGCTAGGGGCCAAAATCTACAGGTAGGCACTTTGCAAAAAACACCTCCGTTTTCTGAGAAAAAAAATGGGATGTGTCCACGTTGTGTTTTGGGCCATTTCCTTTCGTGGGCACTAGGCCTACCCGCACAAGTGAGGTACCATTTTTATCGGGAGACATGGGGGAACATACAATAGCAAAACAAGTGTTATTGCCCCTTGTCTTTCTCTACATTTTTTCCTTCCAAATATAAGAGAGTGTGTAAAAAAGACGTCTATTTGAGAAATGTCCTGTAATTTACATGCCAGTATGAGCACCCCGGAATTCAGAGATGTGCAAATAACCACTGCTCCTCAACACCTTATCTTGTGCCCATTTTGGAAATACAAAGGTGTTCTTGATAGCTATTTTTTACTCTTTATATTTCAGCAAATGAATTGCTGTATACCCGGTATAGAATGAAAACCCACTGCAGAGTGCAGGTCATTTATTGGCTCTGGGTACCTAGAGTTCTTGATGAACCTACAAGTCCTATATATCCCCGCAACCAGAAGAGTCCAGCAGACGTAACGGTATATTGCTTTCAAAAATCTGACATTGCAGGAAAAAGTTACAGAGTAAAACGTAGAGAATAATTGCATTATTTAATTTCAATATTTTGTTTTTTCAGTTGGTATTTTCTGTAGGAAACCCATGTAGGATCTACACAAATTACCCCTTGCTGAATTCAGAATTTTGTCTACATTTCAGAAATGTTGCGGAATCTGGGATCCAGCATTGGTTTCTTGCCCATTTCTGTCACTGACTGGAAGGAGGCTGAAAGCAAAACAAATAGTAAAAATGGGGTATGTCCCAGTAAAATGCCAATATTGTGTTGAAAAATTGGGTTTTCTGATTCAAGTCTGTCTGTTCCTGAAAGCTGGGAAGCTGGTGATTTTAACACCGCAAACCCTTTGTTGATGTCATTTTCAGGGAAAAAACCACAAGCCTTCTTCTGCAGCCCCTTTTTCCCTTTTTTTTGAAAAAAATTAAATTTTCACTGTATTTTGGCTAATTTCTTGGCCTCCTTCTGGGTAATCCACAAAGTCTGGGTACCTCTAGAATCCCTAGGATGTTGGAAAAAAAGGACGCAAATTTGGCGTGGGTAGCTTATGTGAACAAACAGTTATGAGGGCCTAAGCGTGAACTGCCCCAAATAGCCAAAATAAGGCTCGGCACAGGAGGGGGAAAAGGCCTGACAGCGAAGGGGTTAAGCACTATCTCTTTGTCACCCAGGACACTAAGGTAACCTGAGCTACCACCCCATACTGCCTGGGACCACCTCCTCTCCAAGCATTATACTGGACAACCTCTGGGACTGCCCACCACTGAGGGTTTTGTGCCCTCCTATGTCATTTGGCATGTCCTTTGTTGTTGTTTATACTTGTAGCAATCCTAGTACTTAGGGAAAACCATGCCAGCCTTCAAATCCGTGGGGCACTTCCCCCTGTGAACTGTTTTGTGGCCCTCAAGAGAATTATTGTTTTTAGATCCTCCCTCCTTCTTTTGGTGAAATCCCTGACCACCCTTTTGGGAGTCCCCCCAGAAGCCTTCTTGGATACTCTGGTACTAAACTAGAGGTCCATCTTGTCTGCAAGCTGATAGGATCAGTCAATTTGCTTTCCACTAGATGCTGGCATAGCTCTGTAAAACAAGTATTGAGCACGTGCTTCTTAGACCTGGCATCCTTGGCGTGGTCTCCCCTAACTTTTTTTTTTGCTTCTGCTTCCCATGTTTTGACTGTGTGCTGGACTCTGTTTTTGCTGTTTTTGGTACTCTGGGCACTTTTCTGCTGCTGACCATTGCTAAAGTGCAAGGGCTTTTCCATGATTGGAACATTTGATTTTCTAGTAAGTCCATAGTAAAGTGCACTTGAGGTGCCTTTGGCCTGTAAATCAAATGCTACTAGTGGGCCTGCAGCACTGGTTGTGCCACCCAAATTAGTAGAACTGTAAACATGGCTCAGACCTGCTGCTACAGTGTCTGCGTGTGGAGTTTAAACTGCCAAGTCGACTTGGCAAGTGTGCCCACTTGCCAGGCCTAAACCTTTACTTTTTATACATGGAAGGCACCCTATGGTAGGCCTTAGGTAGCCCCATTGGCAGGGTGCAGTGTATATTAAAGGTAGGACATGTACTGATGTGTTTTGCATGTCCAAACAGTGAAATACTGCCAAAGTTGGTTTTCACTGTTGCAAGGCCTGTCTCTCTCATAGGTTAACATGGGGGCTGTTTTTAAAAGTTCTTAAAGTGCTGATTCCCCTTGAAAGCAGATGAAATATGGAGTTTGGTATCTCTGAACTCACAATATACAAATACATCTTTTAGTGAAGTTGGATTTTAGTTTGAAAATTCCACTTTTAGAAAGTAGGCATTTTCTTGCTTTAACCATTCTGTGACTCTGTACATTTGTAGATTCCCTGTCTGGGTCAGACTGACAGTTGGGCTGTTTGTGAATCTCCTCTAGATAGTGAAACAAAGGGAGCTGGGTGTAGTCTGCATATCCTGATGAGCCATCTGAGCTAGAGTGGAGGGAAGAGTGGTCACTTACACCTGAATGGGCTGTGCCTGCCCTCACACAATGCAGTCTCCAACCCCCTTGTTTGTGCCTGAGGCCTGGCCTCGGCAAGGCAGGATCTTGTGAAAAACAGAGATTTTCCTTTGAAGTTTGCCTACGTCAAAGGCAGAAAGGAGTATAAGTAGTGGACCCAAAACCCCAGACGTTTAGATCACTTCTGGAATCAAAAGGAACCACTGCCAAGGAGAAGAGCTGAGGAGAAATCCTGCCCCTGCCTGTGACTGTGCTCTGTTGGCCTATCCTGCAGTTGCTGCTTCTACCTTTTAAAGGGGACAAAGACAGGACTTTGTTATGCATTCCTGCTTGAGTGGAATCTCCAAGGGCTTGGGGTAGAGCTTGCCTCCTGTTTTAAAGCCTCAGGGACAGCGAAGGCTTCTCAATCCAGTTTTGAGTCTACATGCTGTGGGCTCTAGTTTGCCAGAGGGTGCCATTCCAGTTTCTTGGCCCCTGGAAGTGAATTTCTGGAGAAATCCTGTGAAACAACGCCAGATGAGGCTGTGCGACTTCACTAAAGACGCTACTGCACGGAACCTGTGACGCCGCCTGCACCTGAATCCGCGGACCTCGCAGAAGCATGACAACTCCAACAACTCCGTAGGCCTTGCATTGCCACAGCCACTGATCCCACACAACTTTACTGAGATCGGAGTGTCATAGCACTGACGTTTGTGACACCCGACTCCAATGCGGCACCTGTGACCCTGTGACCTGAACGCGACCGCATGCGGTCGCCCGCAGCATTGTGACTTCGACAGACTTTGCATCTTCTGGAGGTACCAAGGGACCGACATCTTGCAACTGATACCGCCTCACCTCCACCTCTCTGCAGTAAGGACCTGATGCCACTGCGTGACGCCTCTGATCCTCGCTCTTGTAGCACCGGATCCAGTGACTCCTCACTCCCTAACTCTGTGCACTGGCCTGTTTTCTACATGTTTTATGAAGGTACAGTATCTGGGGGTTTGTATGACTCTGTAAAAAGCGCCAGTGGCGTCGCATTGTAGGAAACAACTTTGTCATAATGCCGCTTAACATCAAATTGCAGCATTTGTGCCTCTAGGCACTATTTTTGTGTTTTTAATTGCTAAGATCATATTTTTCATGTTTAATGGTATATTGTGGATTTTTTATCGTATTTGGTCATGTTTATGTGGCTAAAATATTTACTATTTTTTCTAAACTTGTGTTGTGTCATTTTGAGGTGGTTCACTGTATTACTATGTGTGTTGGTACAAAAACTTAACACATTGACTCTGAGTTAAGTTAGCCTGCTTGTGCCAAGCTAGCAAGGGGGTGGGTGGGCGCTAACAAGGTGTATTTCTCCTTTGCCTTGACTAGAGTTAGGGTACTTGTTTGGACATTGGGTAACCTGACTTCCAACCAAAGACCCCTTTTCTAACAGTGCTTCCTCAAACTCAAGTTGTACAACCCAATATATCTTCATTAACTTTTCTGCTCCTCACCCAACCATTCATTGACTTGCTGAAATAGTCCAAGAAATCCACCCAAGACTGATTTTGCAGTTTGTGACTGTCACTAAAACTCTGACGGTTTTTCTCACGGATTCCCTAAATTTAAAAACAAGAATTGCTTTTATGTAGGCATAATTTGTATGATCACCCACCTCAACCGAAAGGAGTGTGTCCCTCTCCACGGTAGGCATGTGTTTCCATAAACAACCCCCCAGTACTCCCCTGGAAACATGAGAGCCCTCTGAGCTATCCTATAAGCAGAAAACCATGTGCCTATGTCATCTCCGACCACATAATTGTGCACCAGATCTTAAGGGAAGTGGACCTTCTTGTCTCCCTCAGACACTACAAGTATGCTGCAACCATTCCTTGTGGACTTTAAGGCTCGTCCAGCTTTAAGCTCCACCTCTGGTTGGCAATCAGTTTGTACTTTGTCCAAGCAGGGACCCTCACTCTAGTTAGGGTAGGGAGATAGGCGCCTAGGATAATCCCTGCTCACCCCCCTTGGTAACTTGGCACAAGCAGTCAGGCTTATCTCAGAGGCAATGTGTAAAGTATTTGTACCTTTTTTGAAGGTCAGACACCAGCAGACAACTTAGAACTGGCGGACACAGGTCTACCCAAAAAAACGTCCTTCACACCTCCCAACACTTCTATCCCAATAGAAATCCTCACCTTTGAAAAAGCGGTTCTGAAGGATATCAGTGAGATTAATCCTAACACTTTGAAGGTGTTCCATAACACAACCAAGAATGAGAAAACAGCCTTACAGGGACTAGCTAACAACAACAAGATAGTAATAAAACCAGCAGATAAGGGAGGTGCTATCGTAATCCAGACCTTAGAAAACTATCATAAAGAATGTTTGACTATTGGGTGACACACGCAACTACGAAAAACTCAGGAAGGACCCTACTGATTTCCTAAGGACGAAGATCCACAGCATGGTGGAGCAAGGTTTAGCGCACAACTGGATTTTCCAGAAAGAAGGAGATTTCCTAATTAATAAAAATCCAGTAACTTCTTATTTCTACACTATCCCCAAAATACACAGAAACCTTGAATCACCTCCTGGTAGACCCATCGTATCAGGTATCAATTCTATTTTGGAACCTCTGTCCTGCTTTGCAGATGCATTTTTAAGACCTATAGTCCAAAACACAGATACCTACCATAAGATACAAAGGAAGTACTGTGTCTTTTGAAAGACAGACCTTTTGATCCAGAACATGAGATACTAATAGGACTGGATGTGGAAAGCCTATACACAAGTCTTCCTTACCCTGACACATTACACATAATTGAGGAGGTTATCTTTGACTTACATTGGGACTACCAAACACCACGGAATGTGGTTATGGAATACTGTTTCTAGGCTCTGTTTAGGACTTGGCCCTTGTGGCAGGTTCATACCCTGACTTTTTGCCTCCTTCCGCCTATTTTTTCTGACCTCTCGCTGTTGGCTTTACGACTCTGAGCACTTTTTCACTGCTGATCAGTGCTTAAGTGCAGGTGCTCTCCCATCTAAAGTTGGTATGATTGGCTTATACCTAATTGGCATATTTAATTTACCTATAAGTTCCTTGTACAGTGGTATCACTATAGCCAGGGCCTGTAAATTAAATGCTACTAGTGGGCCAGCAGCGCGGCTTCCACCACCACTGAAGTAACCTTTCAAGCCTGTCTCAGGCCTGATAGTACAGGGCCAGTGTGCGCAGTTTTCTGCCACAGGGACCTAGCATCTAAATTTACTTTCCAGGCCCAGAACTCCCCTTTTACTACATGTAAGCCACCCCTAGGGTAGGCCCAAGCTAGCCCTAGTAGAAGGCAGGACATGTGCCAGGTTGCGCGGCCTGTCCTGGTAGTGACAAACAGCCTAACTTGGTGTTTCACTGCTGCCTTCTCATAAGATTGCATTAGAAATGCCCTGCCTTATATTTATGGGATATTGTCTGATTTATGAAGGGTAGCGTAGGCATGTGTGGTATGTTTGTAATGGTGATGAGAAATGCTGCTTACTGGTGTAAGTGGATTTTTTATTACTATTACAGAAATGCCACTTCTAGAAAGCGAGCATTTCTCTGTGCTTATGACTCTGAGATTTTGCAGCTTGACTCCAATCCACGTCTGGGCAGAGTGACAGTTGGGCTTTGTGCATACTTTTCAGACAGCCTGTAAACAGGGAGGGTGGAGGTGTCATAGAGGTGCAGCTGCATACTGAATAGTCTTTCTGGGCTGAAAGAAGGGAGAGGCACGGCACATCTACATTTGTAAAGGCTGTGCCCTGGCCTGACACAATAGGGTTGTTTACCCCCAACTGATGTTTGAAGCCTGTGCTGGAGGAGAGAAGGAGCACTCCCGGAACCAGTTGTAACTGGTTGCAACCGCTTCTCCCCTTCCTTTGTAACACACTGTAAAACTGAGTATAAGTACAGGGGAATTTTCCCGACAATTTTGGAACTCTTGGATCTTACCTGGAACTGGACACAAACTGCTGGAGGGACTACCCAGGAACCGCCATGGACTGCTGCCCCTCAGCTGACCTGTGATCTGCTTGGTCACTGTAAGGAACTGCCACTTGCCTGAATCCTCCTTGTGCTGGCCTGCTGCTGGGCGCTGCCGCCTGTGCTCTTTTCTCTTTTATGGTTGTCCCCCAGGGGCTAGGTGCTGTGGCCCTAAACCCCTGCAACAAGTTCAAAGCGCCTGAGGAGTGCTTTGCCAACTTCCCCCTGAAGCGCTTTTGAAAGTGCTTCCCTGGTAGTGTTTCTTGCGCTCTTAAAGCGCCTTCTGAAATCCTTGAAATCACTACCGCGACCCAGGCTCATGGGAGGGCCCTAGCGCTTTGAAAAGGGCATTGCTGTGTCCCTTTTCACGCTGCGGCCGAGCTCTTCATAAGAAATCTGAGCGCATCAGAACCACGCTACTGCTGGTGCCCCTGGGGCACAAAGGAGCGATGATGGGAGCTGCTGTGCTCCTTTAAGTATCCCAGGGTGAAGTGTGCTGAGAGAGGCGCCCCCGGGCACAAGCAGGCACCTACCTTGAAGCCGGGTGGGAAAAAGAAACCTCGTTGGAGGTTCCACGCTCCTCCAGGCCACACGCTGTGCTGGTGAACAGGCCGGGGGGGATCGGAAGCCTTATCAAAGGCTTCCCCCTGTCCTTAGGACCCCTTCCTTTTTGCCCCTGTGCGATCGTGGGCCCCAGGAGGGACCCAATACAAGTATCTCAAAGGGCGGGTGGGGTGGAAGCCTCATCAGAGGCTCCCCTCGCCACTGGGCCGCTTGTTGGTTTTTGGGTATTGTTGTCCCAGGAGGGGCCCGCCATGAATCCAGAGGGGGTGTGTGTTGCCCTCCTCCTCCATCTGGATCTTCCTGGCACTGGAGGTGCCTCATTACTAAACCAGGTACTTTTAAGAGACTATCTGCCCTGTTCTAATGTTCCTGCTATGGGCATTGTATGCCTGGAAGGTAACTAGTGTAGTTGATGATACATATATGTTTGCTAATGTTCCTTCTATGGACATGACCTGCTAATATGTGATTTTTCACTTGCCATAATGTTCCTGATATGGGCGTTTATGATATTTCTATGACAAGTGCATTTGTGTAGTAATGTGATTCCTGACTACTGCTTATGTTGCAAAATACTAGGTAACCTGCATGTTATATGTGACTACTGCTGGTTCTGCAGAGTAACTAATGTGTAATGTTCTGACAACTACTAAGGTAGCAGGATATTACTGGCATGGTGTGTTTGGTCTAATCATTGCATTGTGTACAATATATATATATTCATATAACTTGGTGTTGTTTTCCCTTTGTGGTGGGGATAGTGTGTCATGATGTGTATTGTGTGTGTTGTGCAAACGCTTTACACATTGCCTCTAGGATAGGCCTGACTGCTCAGGCCAAGCTACCAAGGGGGTAAGCAGGGGTTATCTTGGGCGTGTAACTCCCTTGCCCTGACTAGAGTGGGTGGGTTCTGCCTGGGTTAGGTGCATACCCTAGCCAACCAGAAACCCCATTTCTAATGGACCCTAACGGAAAACTTTTTTGAATTTGAGAAACATTTGTACATTCAGAAACATGGGCCCAACATGGGAAGCACCTTCACTCCGAGTCTGGCCAGTCTCCATGTCCATCACCTAGAGAAAGATAGAATCCTAAACCCAACCAATCCATACAGAGACAACATAGTACTGTAGAAAAGATATATTGATGACATATTGGTTATCTGGAAAGGGGGATGAGACACAAGTAGTGACATTTTTAGAGTGGTTAAAAAGACAGGACCAGTTCTTGAAATTCACTCACACAATGAGCATGGACCATTTGGTCTTCCTGGATTTAAACATTATAGCCACCAATGTTACTCTTAAAAGAATCACCCAGCCAAAAACTGTTTACTCCTGTTTGATAGTGCTCACCCCAGCCATTTGAGAGAGAACCTACTGTTTGGACAATTTTTCAGATTGAGAAGGAATTGCTCAGAGATATCCGATTACAAAAAACAATCCCAGAGTCTAGCATCTAAACTGGAGGCTAGGAAATACCCTCCAAGAATAATCATTCGAGCCATGAAGCAAGCTCGCAATAACAACAGAGAAGCCCTTCTGGACACGCCTCCCCAAAAAAAGAGGGAGGAAAGACCGATATGTATCACAACATTTAACACAGCCTCCCATCGAGTAAGCAAGATCATCAACCAACATTGGCACATCCTCAATAGTGGCTCATTAAATATTCCCAAACCCATGTTTTCACATAAACAGGCAAGGAGTCTTAGAAACATGCTTGCACACACCCGCCCACTCCATCTTTGTAGTAAAACAGAAGATATCAACTACCTACCACTACCCAATGGACAATGTGGGAACTGTAGTGTGTGCCATTTAACGAAGGTCACTAAACAGGTCACCTTTAACGACAGCACAATATGGTACATTAGAGACTTCTCCAATTGTAACACTCAGCGAGCAGTATACATGATCACTTGTCCATGCAACCTACATTATGTGGGACCACCTGTAAGGTTAAGACTCGCATCTGTGAACACCATAGTAACCTGAGATGTGGACGGGCTACGACTAAAATGTCCGATCATTTCAAAGAGAAAGCACACACAGTGGAGGATTACCAGTGGGATATCCTAGAACACGATAAAGAGATTAATTGTGAGTCTACACTGTTAGAAAAAGAACAACAATGGGTTTATAAATTGCGCACACACTAATTTGTAATTCGGCCTCAATGAGAACATACCTTAGAGCCATCTGACGAAGTATTAACATCACATTAATCATTAGTCGGATTTACATCTCCTGAAATAAATGGCACACCTAGGCAGCATAGAAGGTCCTATGTCCAGCTCATTCCTATACATTCCATAGTGTCATCATAAATATTCGCCACTCACATATACGTCACCATCATAGTAAGAAGGGAATGAGTAACCCTTTGTTAAACACAAGAAAGAAACTCCCAAATAATCTTTAAAACGACATGGGAATCCCCAGTTCTGCCTCTATAAGCCCATGAAGCCCCAATGACCTCCGTGCAATTACAGGCACCCACAAGGGATATCTACTTTCAGGGTTCTCGAGGACCCCCCTTCGTTCCACGGGAGGCCGTCATCTTGGGAAAGTTAGCGGTCTAGTGCTGCACTCTTTAGCATGCTGAGATGCAAGAGCTGCTGCACATTTAAACTTAGCTCTCAAGTGAGCATTCAAGTTTCAGACCCCGGGGAAGTGACCATTAGGTACAGAGTGGGAGTATTGCTTTGAGGAAGTAAGTGCCTTTTGAAAGTTGTTTACATGGCGCTACAGATACTGTAAGATGAATTGATTCTAAAACTTTGCCAAATCTTTAGAGTGTGACTACAAGCACACCCCCCCCCCCTGGAGGAGCTATGATATGAGAATCCAAATACTACTGAGTAGGTTACGCATGCACCACGTGTGCTATTTGCATGTTTAAACATTTTAAATGTAGTATGTCTTGTACAGTTGATTGTGGGAGTACTTTAGTCTCTCAGTCCTGATATTCACCAGTGTAGTTCCCCACGAGTGAGGTGCAGTTTGCAAATAGGTGGCACTACACCCACAAACAACATATATAGTGGCCCATTACAAATGGGGGCTATGATAACTATACCTCTCTTGTATTTCCACAGGTATCAATGACAGACACCCTAAACGACAGGTATCATCTTATGACACCACATTAGTAAGGTGAATTGCACCATATCAGAGAGCATGTATTATTTATGCTTTCATTAGAGGTAGTCAACAAGGAGTGTCACCAGGAAGTCCACCTTGGTCTTGAAGAGGAGCTTAGGGGTAAGTCTCTGAAACATGTAGACTAGGAAGTCAGGTACATTACATCCCCTACTTCCGCAGCCCCTTTTTAATCATACAGCCTTTAAGAGATCTATTAAATCATTAGAATTACTAGGAGAAAGGTATTTTTAACTCACCCAAGACCCCACCACTCCTATCCCTTCTGTGTTTCACATTGACAAGACTACATCAGTGCTCCTAAGTATCCCGTAGGTCGTAGCACGCCCGCTCCGTAGCGGAATGGGAAGAAACCCAATGATGAAGCATGCCACCAAGGTTTGCCCCTAGTGGGGGAGGGTTTTCTGACAGGAAAATCCTTTTCCCTATCCATCCTGTGGTAGTTCTTTTTATCGGGGCCTCTTTTGTAATGTTATATAGGCTATAAGGAGGACAGACCTAGCCCCACAACCTCCTTCTCCCTCTTTGTTTTTGTCTACCATTAACATATACTGCACCGTGCCCATGGGACTATCTAGGGCCTACATTAGGGATTCCTTACATGTACAAAAAGGGAAGGTTTGGTCATGGCAAGTAGGTACACTTGCCAGGTCGAATTGGCAGTTTAAAACTGCACATACAGACACTGCAGTGGCAGGTCTGCCACTTACATTAACAGGGCTATTCCTGTGGGTAGCACAATCAGTGCTGCATGCCCACTAGTAGCATTTGACTTACAGGCCCGAGGCACCTTTAGTGCACTTTACTATGGACTTACTAGTAAATCACATATGCCAATCATAGAAAAGTCGGTTACACATACTTGCACTTTAGCAGTGGTAAAGAGTCCAGAGTACTAAAGCCAGCAAAAACAAAGTCCAGCACACAGTCAAAAATACAGGAAGCAGAGGCAAAAAGACCACACCAAGGATGCCAGGTCTAACACTTCTTAAATGCTCCAGCAGCATTTTCTTTTCTTCCAAGGCTCTCTCGGCCTCAGCCTTCTTTTCTTCCACAGTCAGCTTCAGTTTGATTAATTGCGGCTTTAGCTCCCAATCTGCTTCCTGTCCTACAGGTTCTCTGGGGATAAGACCTTTGAACACACACTGCTTCCAGCCCTCACACTAGACATTCTCTCAGTGGGCAGATGGTCCCCCTCCTCTGGGAGCTCCTCCTCAGGACCCGGACCCACAGGTACCCCCTTCCACTTGTAAATCAAGTCCCTTTTCATCAGGATCCTCCTCATTAAGATCCACTTTCTCAGATTCCTCAGGATTGGTTGGCATCCTTAAGACCTCTTCATTGGCACAGAGGGCTATATGAAGGTCCAGCTTTGTGGCCTTCTTTCCTAGAGGCCCCACCTTGCACAGTTTCTGCAGCTCAGCCCTGCTGAGATTTTCCACACTGAACCTCTCCATCTCCATGGTGAAGTAAAAATAGGTAGGGAACTTAAGTTTAGAAGATGGAAAAACAGGCAATCAGAAACTAAGGAGAATTAAATGAAGGCTAGAATTGGCCTATGGGATTTTAAGTATAACACAAAATCACTGTATGGTACTGCACAAACTCAAATCCCACTTCTGAACACCAATGTAAGAAACTGGGTTACTGGTTTGATAGGGGGTGAAACCCTACTCAAGCAGCAACCACAAATCTTATTAGGGTGAAGTCACAAGCACACCAGAAATTAAACTGTGCTTAACCCGATGGCAGGTTGGCACAAAAGCAGTCAGGTTTGAGTTCAAGGCAATGAGTAAAGTATTTACATTGCACTTCTGACAGTAATAAAGTGAAACACAACAAAAGAAAAATCCCACACCAATTTAGAAGAATAGAGTACTTTTTAATATATAAATCGAGAACAAAACAACGGAAATTTGGGGGCCATTATGAACATGGAAGTAAACACCGTTGGCTGCCCTGGCGACGGTGAAAAGAAGAGTGCCATTGGTGGTGAACAGAAACCGCCATACAAAGATGCCAAAAACAGAAACTGCAAAAATTTCTGCTACCACCAGCCAGGGCCTTGTCGGAGGAAAGGCTGCACATCCCACCCCGCCAAGCAGACAAATCCCCTGCCCTCTAAATAATGATGCACAACTCACTGCAGCAGTTAGTGGATGTCGAACGACCATTGGCAGTACAGACCGCCACGGCCAGCAATGGGACCCAACAGCAAGAAATGCACACATTGGCAAGTTTGAAACCCACACACCTGACACACATCCACAACACTATAAAACACTCACAGACACACCCCACAATCCTTTGTAATGCCAATAGGATAACTCAGACTGACAACACAACACGCAGACACTAAACACAACACCACACAACTCACACACCCAACCACACAACAGCACCCTCACCAATATCCACACAATACACCACCCACGACACACACCATGGCACCCCTTAAACACCCACGCTTCACAGATAGGGAGCTAAGAACAATGGTGGATGAGATACTCAAGGTCAAGCCACAAATCTTCAGGGCACAGGTCCTGCAGACACTCATCGCCAGGAAGATGGAGTAATGGCAGACTCAACAGAACAAGGTCAACGCAGTGGGAAACCATCCACTCATCAGGGACGATATCCGCAAGAGATGGAACGACCTGCGCGGGAAGGTGAGGTCCATGACATCCAGGCACCACATTGCAGTACAGAAGACTGGAGGAGGACCCCCTCCTACACCCACGAATACACCGACTGGGCGGAAAAGGTACTGGCCATCCTGCACCCTGAGGGCCTCACCAGACTCACTGGAGGAATGGACTCAGGTAAGTCATCTACAATTACCCCATATCCACCACACCTGTAATGCATGTACCACCCCACCCCTCCAACTACCACCAAGACCACACCCACCCTGGCCTCAATCACCAGATCCAGGCACATTGCATGCCCACAAACCCACCAACAGACCCACATCCCTCTCCTGTGCACAGCCACCCACCCCTGCAAGGTATCACAATGGCACTACACCACCCACAATGCACCACCACATCCCATGCAAAATGCAATGGCAACCCCACAAAAGGTCCCTGCGTGGCCCTAAAGGGGAACAAAATGCACAACATAGGCCAGAGCTGTGCATCCACATCTGAATTAGCAAATGTAACATACATGTCCATTCACCCCCAAAGACACCACCACCCATGCCACCCTGATGGAAAGGCCAAGGAGTGCCAACACCTCACATGGAGACAGAGGCACCACTCAGGACACTGGAGAGGGAAGTGTGGACAGTGAGGAATACCCTTGCCCGTCACACAGTCCTGGACTGTCACCCTCCAGCATTCCCACCCAGGACACCACTGACACCCCTACCACCCAGACACCAACATCAGCACATGCCAAATGACCACACACCAGTGTATCCAGGTCACCGACTGGTGGAACACAAGTACAGAGGCCAGAGTCTCCACCTACCAACAGGCAGGATGACGATGGCCCCAGTTCAAGTGGTACCACCAGACCTGTGCAGGGGACACAGACACAGGGGTCTAGGCCAAGTGGGAGGGTATCAGTGGCCCAGCGGGGAGGTCAAAGGATGGATGCTGCAGCCCAGGAGGTAATCTCTGAGGTCCTGGGAAATTACAACCATACACAGGACAGGATGGGCCAGATCCTGGCCACCCTGGAGTAGAGTCAAAGGCTGCACATACCCCAACATCAGGAGACCATGGAGCAGTCAATGCCACCATGACCACTATTGCAGGAGTGCTGCAGCACCACCACCCAATCCAGCCTGAGACCCCCACAAACCAGGAAGCCCCTACTACTGCCCAGGACACAGACCAGCCACCAACCTCAACAGCAGCAACTGGACTGGTGTCACTGGCAAAGGACACACAGGAGAAAAGCACCCCTACCTGTGCAGCCCAGCACCAGACAATCAAACAGTCCCTCAGACCCAGATATGGCACAGGAACACCTGTCAAGACCAAGGCACCCTCAAAGTGACTTTGACATGAACTGTCTCCCAAGTGTGCCACTGAGCTACTTTCCTCCTCGGCCAATAGCATCTCAACAACTTGCAAGGTACAGATGGACCTATACCAACTGCCAACAATCGCTGAGCCCATGTACGCAGTATGGACATCCACCATTAGCCCACTCCCTATCACTGTAATGCGCACCAATTCATTCCTGACACCAAATAAAACACATGTACACCAATTCCTATGTCCCCTGTCATTATCTATGTATTCATGTATTTTGTATTTATAAAGCCCGTTCCGGCTCACAAAGAGCATCGAAGCGCTAGCATAAGTGAGAACAACGCCAAAATCATCAGGAGAAGCCCCAGCAAAGAGAAGACAAAAGGAAGGCTAACTAGGAAAAAGCCATTTTTTAATCAGTTTCCTGAAGCATAAGTTACAAGATTCTGACCTAATATTCAGAGGGAGGGAATTCCAGCACTTAGCTGCAGCTACGGAAAATGTTTTATCACCCCACTTCACTCTGTTAGTCTGTGGTACCTGAATTCTATATGCTGTGGATGACCTAATATGTCTCTTTGGTTTGTACCAACATAGTTTAGAGGTCAGATATTGAGGGCCCAAGCCGTGCACTGCTTTATAGGTTAAGCAGAGAGATTTAAAAGTAATCCGCTGAACCACCGGGAGCCAGTGTAAATGTCTAAGACTACTTTTCACTGAGGTCCAACGAGAGAGATTGAGAACAGCTCTGGCCGCTGAGTTCTGAATCAACTGTAACTTATTCAGTGAGCCTTTGTCTAGATTAGGAAACAGGGAATTGCAATAGTCTACTTTAAACATTACCAGAGCTAGAGTGGCGGAGACCCTCCATTTATATTGAAGGTAGGGGAAAACTTTCCTTAACATTTTGATCAGCCACAGACATGTTTTTACCGTGTGGTTCACCTGACATTTAAAAGATAACTGATCATCAAATATAATACCCAAATTCTTACTGACAGTGGTGGGGGTTGGGAGGGAACCGCAATTTGTTGGCCACCAACGTAGATTCCATTGTTTGATACCTGACCCAAAACAGAGAATTTCAGTTTTGGCAGCATTCAATTTAAGCCAATTAGTCTTCATCCAATTACTGACTTCTTTCATACAATTATTAAAACGGTCAGCCACCTCCTCACAGTTTTTATCAACTGGGATGATAAGCTGTGTATCATCTGCATAGGAGGTGGGAATAAAGCCAAAGGATCGGATCAAATTAGCCAGCGGGGTGACATTGATATTAAACAATGTGGGGCTTAGTGAAGAACCTTGTGGAGTGTATGGTGTAGAATTAAAATTACCACATCTTACAGTGGTCCACCTATTAGTTAAAAAGGGCTCCAGAAGTTTCAGCACCCGATCTCTGATGCCTGCTTGATACTGTAGAGGCGAGTCAGCAAAATCTGAGGAGAAATAGTATCAAAGGCTGCCAACAAATCTAATAAAATTAAGACAGCGCCTTGTCCCTCATTCACCAATCTTCGAATTGAGTCAGTGGATGAGATAAGAGCGGTCTCCGTGCTGTCTGTGCGCCTTTCTGAAACCATGCTGGGAGGAATCTAAACCTTCCACTTCCCCAAGGAAATCTGCTAGTTCTCTATTAATTATTTTCTCCAAAATCTTTGCCAAAAAAGGGAGAAGCGTAATTGGCTGCAGATTGTCTAGATCCTGCCTATCACCATCTGGCTTCTTTTTCAGAGGAACAACTATAGTCTCCTTCCATCTAGCAGAATAAAGTCCAGAGCTAAGGACCTCCTGGAAAATCGGGACCAGAGCCCGGGCCATGAAGTCAGCAACCATTTGAATCACGGAAGGGGGGCAAGGATCTAGAGGGAAACCAGACTTAATGTTGAGAATTAGTTTTCTAATGCTGTCCTGGGTCGGGCATTGAAAATCAGACAGGATTTTTCCACATGCTGTAGGATAAGAAGAGGTCGAAGAAAATAGATCCCTGATTGCCTCATAAGGAGCAAAATTTGCGTGAGTACAGAGAATCTTATTCTCAAAGTGCTTTGCTACCTTATCACAGAACTCCTGTGAATTTTCCAATTCAGATGGCCTAGAGGGAGTAGATAATTCCTTAATCACCTTAAACGCTCTCTCTGGGCATTTAAAGCCTCCTGAACCTTAGCCGTACAAAACTTAGATTTAGCTTACAAAACGCGCCGCTTTATAGGTGTTAAAAGTGGACTTAAGTATGTCCCTTTCCTCTGGGCCAGGATTCAATTTCCACCGTCGCTCGAGTTGACGACATCTCCTCTGAAGAGATTTGAGTTAATTGGTAAACCAGGGTTGATTTGGTTTATTCCGACTAGAAGGCCTAAGAGTCTTGGGGGGAGCCAATTGAGTCATGGCAGTCTCTAGATCCTGATAGAAACTTTCTAGCAGGGGCAAGGACCGCTTATTGGTTCATTATGTTGAATCAATTGTAAGTGTGAATGAATCTGCCAGTAAATTCCATTATCAGACCTTTATTGCAGGAAGGGCACCCCACACACAACGTTGTGAGGAGTGAACAGATACGTACACCATGTTGGCTATCATGGCACATGGCACCTTAAATACATGTAACAGTGTAAATGACTACTGACCCCACATCCCCATAGTGAATAAGTCAGACTGACATTATGCAGTGCAGACAACATCATCAGTGAACAGTACCTCATAGACACTGGAAGTATAGTTAGATCAGTTGGTTCTTGGAGTGGACATCTTCCCCCTCTTCATCCTCACCATCACTCTCATCCACTCTCAGAGGAAGCAGGTCTGGATATACAGCACACTCCTCCTCCAGTAGGGGGATGGATGTTCTCACAGCCACGTTGTGCAGCATACAGCAGGCCACCATTATTCTATACACCTTCTCAGGGCCATAGCACAGGGATCCTCCAGAGAGATAGAGGCAAAGGAATCTAGCCTTCAGGAGACCTATAGCGCGCTCTATCACCCTCCTAGCATGTCCATGGGCCTCACTGAAATTTCTCTCTACATATGTCCTAGGATTCCTCACTGGTGTCAGGAGCCAATGCATGTTGGGGTAGCCAGAATCACCTGCAAAGGTGGGCGAAACAGGACTGTAACAAACTGCCATCACTTGGAGACAGTCTGGCTGTCAGCTATGTACAGAAATAGTGTCAAACACATTCCTCTCAGAGCCATCCTCTGTCCCCTTGTAGTTGATCCATCATGTGTGGTACACTGCTGTTCCCCAGGACAAATGAATCATGGACTGATCCAGGAAACATGGCATTCACATGTGAAATGTACTGGTCTGGAGTACACACCAATTGTATGTTCATTGAGTGGAAGTTCTTCCTGTTTCTGTACACCTGTTCATTTACTCATGAGGGGATGAGAGCTATGTGGGTGCCATCGATGGCACCTATCACATGGGGAATGTTAGCAAAGGCATAAAAGTCTGACTTGATGGCAGGGAATTCAGGCCTTTAGGGAAACCTCACATGTGTCTGCAGGTGTAGTACAAATGCATCCAGGAATTTGGACAGGATAAGACTAAACATTGGCTGTAAGAATCCTGCACCCATGCCCACTGTCACCTGAAATGAGCCCGTGGCCAGGAAATGGAGTACAGATAGTACGTGCACTTCAGTAGGGATGGCATTCTGATTCTGATTTGCCGGCCTCAGTACAGGATCCAGTAATGCACAAATGGTTAGTAGCACGAGTGAGTATGTAGTTGATAATGATGTGATGTTCCACCATGGTCTCCAAATCAACAAGAGGTCTGTACACATTTGGGGCTCTCCCTCGCCACATGGGTCTGTACATAGGAGGAGTGGAGAACCTCATGTGAGGGACACAGCTACATTTGCACAACCTGTTGTGTATAAAACACTGCTGCACAACATGTAGGTAACACACAAGCAATGTAGGAAGTACAACTGGAGTGGCATGTTGAAACTGATACATCTGGACTGTTGTGGGCAGAAAATAGACACGTGGGCATGTGACTGAGGGCTTGGGGCCATAGGGCCTGCATGGGGCCCATGACCAGGAAATATCTGCGTAGTACTGGCAAAATGGCAGCCCCCTGCCATCCAGATATGCAGCAGTGGAAGTGACCTAATTCTGCTGGTGGTTGTTGTTATGGCGTAAGGTGGTGTTCACCGCCGTGCACCCATTCATTGGTTAACATGGTTGTCAATGGGGAATATGGGCCTATCAGGATCGCCACCGGCAGTGATGGGGCACACCGCAGCGGAGCGTACGCCATGCCGACACCCCAGGTTCACTTGACTCCCGGAAGAGGAGACTTTGGCAGGCCATCAACAAGGAGGTGCAGACCCTGGGAGGCAGTGGGAGGGCCTGTGGTGCTGGGCCAGGAAGACCTGCAAGGCCCAGCTGGGGAAGTCCTCCCAACAAGGAAGAGGTGCCCATTGGGCCCTGACCCCCCTAATGCATTCTGGCAGTGGCATATCCAGACTTGGATGGGCGCTTGAAGGCTGCACAGAAGACACAAGGGGGTGAGTACCAAGACCATTTCATGCCTCCTTGATGTCTGAGGGTGCTGTAGTATGTATGCTGTCTAGTGGTAGGGACTCTGACTGGTGTCTTACAGCAATACGGCCCCATGGGCACTGAGATGATTAGAGACAGGTCTGCAGTTCCTCAGGTCCTTCTGTCATGTAGGAGGAAATGGTTGTATGCTAGGGTTGTGGCCACTAGTCAGGGGCATAGGCATGACTATAGCTGTAGGTGCTGGGTGTTGGAGTATTAGCTGGGTGGGAGTATGAGTGGACCAAATATGTACATCCATTCAGGTGTTAAGATATATCTCTCCTGATTTACCTCCCAACCCCTGTACGCTTGCGTTGTCTGACGAGGGAGCACTGTCACCGGCGAGTGGGTATGCAGAAGCCGACAGTTCCAAGGAGGCAGAGTCGACCGATGCCAAGGGGACCAGTAGGTTGGAGGGCAAGGGAAGTACCACGGGGGAGGCTCCTACCACTGGCGGTAGTGACTCTGATACCTCCTGCAATGGCAGTTCCCTGGTGGTGGCTGACCCTAGTGGGCCCACCCATTCTTTGTCATCTTCGGCCACCTCCCCATACCATGACCACCCTCCCAGTTGCTTCCCACCCAGTTGCCCGTGCACGCCCCAGGCACCTCATCCCCTGCTCCAGTCAGCCCTGCTGCCCTCACTGAGGAGGCTATTGACCTCCTGAGGATCATCTCTGTAGGGCAGACAACCATTGTGAATGCCATCCAGGGGCTAGCATCCCAGATGCATCAGTGCAATGCATACCTGGAAGGCATTCACTGTGCCATATCTAGCCTACAGAGATCTTTTCAGGCTCTGGCCTCCTCTTTGACGGCAGCCAGTGTCCCTGGTCTTTCCGTCACCCCCTCCCAGCACCCCTACCCCTCCTAGCACCCCACTCCCTTCACCCATCCCAAGCACACGTTCAGACAGCCATGCACACACATCAACACACAAAAAACATACACCACACTTCCCACCACAGGCATACACACACGACAACATCCACTTCCTCCAGTGTGTCCATCTCTCCTGCCTCCTTTCTGTCACCTCTACATGCACACTCACAAGCACTGCACCCTCAGTAACTGTTACTGGCCCCATTCTTGCAGTCACCACAACATCAGACATCCAGTCATGCATCCCAGACACCACACCTGCACTCACCACAACGAGTTTGAGTGACACTTGCAGCACACTCACCTGACTTGCAGACACCCAGACAACATCCATTTACACTGGAAGACTGTCTTGTCCCACTATATCCATCCCCCTCCTCCCAAGACACTCACACGTTCCCAGACACCCCCCAACACACATCCACCACACCTCAGCATACTGTACAGGCACCTGCATCCACGTCACGCACACCTACACCCATTATGAGCACTCCCTCTACCTCCACTCCCACACCTTCCTCCATGTCCACCCTGACTGCCCCTAAAAAACTTTTTGTGTCCAGTGTTGACCTGCTTGAACCCACTGGCCCACCCCGTCCCTAAACGTGCCCACCTCCTTGCCCTGTCCACTCCTTCCATGTCCAAGTCCTTCCCATTTCTGTACTCCTTCCCCAGTGAGCAAGAATCCCAGTGCTGGCCCTGGTCCATCTGCCACCCCTCCGTCCAAGCCCGCTCCCTCACCTTCCAAGGCTAAACCCAAACCCCCTCCACCTCCCAAACGTAAGCCCAAGCCCCCACTCCCAGTTGTAAGTCCCCACCTCCCGGCCCCCTGCCTCTGTTCCCTGAGGTGCCTGGCTGCCCCATTGATGCCCCTTTATGGTGGAGTTCCATGTGCATATGTGGGAGTCAAATTTAAGCCATTTGGGCCCTTCAGCCTTTGTGTTGGACTGGGCAATGGCCTTATTTGGACATTCAGATTTACATTGGTAATAAAGTGTGTGTGCCCAGTGCTGGTGTTGGCACACTCTGGATAAATGGTTCATCATTTCATTGTGGGGGGGTGTTGTGCACATGTGTGTACTCTGGGCAGGTTGTCTTGACCTTGTGTCAGGTACATCTTGCTCAGGTGTGTATGGCTTGTGATGCTATGAGTGATTAGGGGTGCGTTGCGAGGTGGGTGGAGTGGGTGGGTATGTAACTGTGCCCTTTCTTCCCTTGTTTAGTAGGTTGCGGTACTTACAGTTGCCGTCTTCGTCGGCTGTCACTGTCGTGAAGGTATATGGCAAGGAGCAGAACTGGCATGATTTCCAACTCTCTCTCCATGTCTGCTTTGGCGTGTTGTGTGTGCCTCCGGTGAGTGTTTCCTTTTATCCAGTTAGTTTCTGCCAGGATTTGCATGGCAGTGGTTCCCGCCCAGGAACTGATGGCGGTCTTGTGCTTCATTATTTGTTCGGTGGGTGAGGCCTTTCTGTCGGCCTGTGGGCGGCCTCTTCCGTCGATGTCAGCACTCCTGTGCTGGCAGTGAGTGGTTTTTAGGCTGACTGTTTTTCATGTGCTTCATTATTTGGCGAACCAGACCTCCAGCCTGTTGGCGGAAGTTACTGCCACCGCTGGCGGTGCGGTCTTTCACGCCATGTTCCTAATGAGGGCCTTAATATGTAGAAGCAGAGATTTGAAATGTTGAAGATTTAAATGATAATAGCACTAAAAAGCATACAGCACCAACTGGGGTTATCTGGTAGTGTCTGACCGGGACAAAGTTCAGACTGACCCCAAGGGAACACAGGCCAGATACAGGTCCATGTTAGGCATGCTGAACAAAGTACCTTAAGTCCTAGTTATTTGATATTGTGCTTTTTGGGTGGGATTGATTATAAAAGATTCTACCTTCATTGTTGGGTTAAAAAAAACTTTTCTGTTGGGAAACATAAACTTGAGTGAGTTCAGAGATCGCTTTCGACAATGGGAGCTACAAGACCCCAGTTTTAGTTGAATTTCACATAAGGAGCATAACGCCAATCAATGGAGGATGGCAGTGAAACAATTTCATGCTCATACCTGAAAGGGTGATAAACAAGGAAAAAAGAAGATTTGATTCCGCACTGATATGGCAAACAAATCTGACAGCGCATGTGATATCCTATAAGGGAGTTGGTCTACAGCACTTGTTCTTATCCTGGAGGCATCATACCCGTAGGGACCTACTCAAGGGGTTTGTGACTGTTTAGAAAAGTAAACAATATCAGCAGATTTATAAAGTATGTAAACATAAAGTACGCATAATGTGACAATGAACATTTTAATGAGAAGTTTGAAAATGTAGTGGAACAATTAAGTTGACATCCTTACTTTGAGTCTTGGGAGTAGTGAAAGTCCATCAAACAGTAGTGTAGATGATTGGTGGCGTCAACTGAACCACTAGTATGTGCTAACTAAAACAGAGCACACACTAGGAGTGAAAAAAACGAACTGATATGCTATAGTCAATCACATCACTTTCTCTTTCACTAAAAAACATATTTTAAAAGCTACAGCTGTCCCATTAAGATTACAGTTTCGATTGTTGTGTACTTTTTGTTTATGACTTAAACACGTGATGTCATTATTTACTGTATTTATTCAACGTATACTTGTTTTGCAGTTGTATGTATTGCGTTGAGTCGTGGTGGTCTCTTCCAATAAAGATTCAGTGCAGATCCACAGAAGTCAAAAGGGTAAGAACCGCTGGTGTTTTCCGCAAAGAGATGATGGCCAAGTTCAGGCCATCAGGATGTACGTGAAGTTTGCGAGCTGCCTCCCGCTGCATGAGAGAGACCATGACACAGTTGGGAAGGCACCTAGGCAGTCGGGACTGTCCATCGAGTGCTGGAGACAAATGAGGTACTTTCTCGACAGTAGCCAGTTAGTCTAGGCTGGTCAATTAAGTGTTGAGATCTGAAGCAGTGACCTATTCCTATCAAGCACAGAAATCGGCTACTCACCATGTTCATAAAGCAGGGGGAAATATAGGTGCGTGAGCTTCAGTCAAAAATAAAGACGAGTGACTTGGGGTGCACTGAGATGGAACAGTGCGATTTGAAAGATAACCTGGATAACTGAGTGTGCATCTTTTCCCTGAATGCTTTAAAGTGCTCATTTACGTGTTTTAACTTATCAGATCAACTGGATCCCTCCAATAGGATACCACTTACAAATGCAGATCTACTGTTTGACCCACTCACGATTACTAGCTGGATGAAATACTGATGAGCAATACGTTTCAATAGCTGGAAGCAAGCCTGTGCCCTCCCCTTGTGTTTTCAAGGTATGTCTTGAAAATACTGCAAAACGAAATGACACAGAGACCAACACTGAAACACGTCTGCCTTGCTCACAGTTGACTAACTTGTGATGGTTGAGGAATTCTTCCAATAAGGTGCTCACTACAGCGACTTCAGATTACCACGGTCTGCAGGATTGCAATCCATATGCGCCAGTGCTTAATTGGAGCCAGTGGCAGTTATTTTCTGCCTTAAGCATTTACATCCAGCAAAAGAAACAAATAGGAGATAGGAGGAAGAGAAAAACTAAAGAGCGTCACAAAAGGAGACAGCAAAAAAGCTGCAAGAGTGAGCTGAGGGGGCAGGTAGTGCCTGTAAATGGATTCAAGAGGCCCGTAATGGGTTAAGAATTACGCTGCCTCAACATTAATTGCTCGCACATTTAAATGTAACAGCCTTGTTTTAATAGGAATGGTTGGCGGACTGGCACTTTTTTATTTACAAATGAAGCACTGATATGCACAAAATCAAAGTTATAAAAAGTGAGACAAAATTAAGTCTGGTTTTGCTTTGAGGAGGTATGATTGGCCATTATAACTTAGTATAATTAACTATAGGAGCCTGATGTTATCACTTACAAAGTCCTCCTCTATATCAGGGTTGCTGAGATTCCCTTGGCAGTATGGCAGGCTGCTGGGTTGGGAGGTGGCCCAGTGCTTATGTCTCCATTAAAAGGGAATTTTATGACATGCACAGAGGCGCGTGGATGCCCACAGAGCATCATTCACCTCTGAAGAACTCACAGAGGTGAACCCATTTTCCCAGTCTTAGCCCCTCTACAGCTTCCTGTTTTCAGGAGAAGGGCAAGGCGTGGAGACTACTGAAAGTGAGAAGGACGCTAGACCCTTGTTTACTTTTTTCTGCCCTCAAGACCCCTGAGCAAAGGGTGACAAATGTCACCCGGGGCAGAAGTACTCGAAGCCACTGGGACGGTAAAACACTGACGCCTAACACAGCTAGATCTCGAAGAAGTGATTCGCTATAACTTCCAAAGTAAGCATGCCATGTAATTAATCATAAGGGACAACTTCAGTTAAATATGTCTGATCCTGTAGTACCTGAGGAACATGAACATGTTTCAATTCATTTAACATCACTTTATGGATCCATCAATTGCAGTAGAAAATTAAAGCTGATTATTAAGGAAAGAGATAAACAATTTTCTGAAGAAGTTAAACAATGTTTACTTATACTGAGAGAAGTATTAATTTCAATGTCTCATATGGACGATGAAAAGGAAGTTGTGGACTGTGATGGGGATATTTATCATAGGCTCTCCTACGCCAAAGTTAAAGGGCAGGAATGTACCTTATTTATGCAATACAGTGCATTCCTGTCCTTTCTCCCTGCGCTGGTACCGTTTTGGCATACTAGCGCCTATGCAGGCCCCCTTGCACCATAGTCCATGGGTGCCTCCGTTGCATGCAGGATTGTTTTTGTGTAGAAGGGGCACCTTCCTGCACGAAAACCATCCAGAGAAGCATTTTCCTCTTTCTATGTGTGCTGCAGAGTGCAGCAAACATGGAAAGTGGAGAAAAAGAGAGAAAATAAAAATATTTCTCAACTTTAGGCCTAACCTCAGGAATTGTAAGGTTTTGGCACTTCCCAGGCAGCATCAAAATCCATGAGTGTTGCCTGGGAAAATCCACGACAATGCCATGGAATGCCTCCCTGGTGCAGAGTAAGGCAACGCAGCGACTTGCACTGCCTTGCCTTATTTCATATCTATGAGGGCATTCAAAGCCTCCCAAAGTGGCTTTGCGTGGTCTCCTAGATATCGGTGAGAGGTTTGCGCTGCCATTTCATCACAGAAAGTGATGCAATGGTGCCGCAAGCCTCTCACAAAAATGCCCCTGTGGCAGTAAACATGGGTTTGCAGCAAAATGGTGAACCAACCTGAGAGAGGCGTAAGGGAAGAAATATCTTTAACTCTCCTGACTACTTCTTACTTGACCGCCTGTTGCATTCTGCAGTACACATGCAAACAGGAAATAGTCACAAAGGACAAACTATCCGGACCTTCCTTAACGCAGACACCCTTCTGCCATGGTGCAACGGTGCCTGCGTTGGGTCTAGCAGCCCAGAGTTTGCCAATGTTAGGACAGAGCTGAACTGTGCCATATTGTTATAAATATGGCGCAGTTCAGCTCTCTTCTGTTCATATGTTTGCTGAGATGCGTGAATTGTTAGTAAACCCGGACTTAATTATTTTATGACTTTATGAGTTAAAAACAGAACTATCTTGTGCCTATCATTAAATTCTCACCGCTGTTGCCTAAATTCACCTCAGAGGAGAGAGTTTACCTGTTAATTCATTGTGGTTCAGATCAACTAAGTTATATAAATCAAATCATTTAACAATATTAACTTACTAGAACTTACAAGGCTCTACGGTCAAATCACGTTTACTTCTTCTAGGCAGGTTTGGAGGCCTCGTTCTCCATCTAGGAAAGGCTGCAACATTCTTAATGCTGTCGTGCAGGCAATGAAAACACTCCTAAAAATGCTTCGTAAAGCATACACCTACCCCAGTTGTACAAAAACTAAACTACACGACGAGACACCTACAAGGTGAGCAGTCGAACAATTTTCCTTCATTTCTTCTGACCTTTAATAACCTGTGTTTCAACTCCCGGGGGGTCAGAAAAAACGCAATTCTTATTTAGTCCTCTGGCAGGGCAGCACTGAGGTCATTAAAATAGTCTTCTCCCCTAGGGATTGCTAAAAGGCACAGGTGTTTATTCACAATTTAATTGGGGACAAACAGTGAATGTGCCCTTTTTCACATCACATCATTTCGCAACTGTGTTACCTGTCTTTGACCTACTGCCTGCCATACTCAACCGAACAAAGAAACGTTTTGCAAGTTTTTGACTGGTTGTTCCACAAGCAGCGTGTAATGAATGTCAGGATTAATGTTAGTGAACACCTTAATATAGCACTGTCATTGAATAACGCGCTTATGCATTATCTCTGGAAGCAAAAGCAGCAGTGGTGGCCTAAACAGCACTAGTTATTAACAGCTGCTTGTCCAAGCATGATTTTTGCTCAGTACCCCTTCCAAAAGTACAAAACACTCAACCTGTAAGTCTCCAATCAAACCAGCATACTGTAGTCGGGAACACTGCAACATGGGAAGCTCAGTGAAAATGGGTGACATGTCAGACTTAGGGTGGCCTTCCTTCCTAACTTTTCGCCTTCTTCCTCCATTTTTTCTGATATAATTTTTGCTCGCTTTAGTACTCTGCGTACCATACCACTGCTAACCAGTACTAAAGTGCATGTGCTCACTCCCTAAAACATGGTAATATTGGCTTACGCCCAATTGACATATTTAATTTACTTGTAAGTCCCTAGTAAAGTGGCACTACATGTGCCCAGGGCTGTAAATTAAATGCTACTGATGGGCCTGCAGCTCTGTTTGTGTTATCCATTTAGATAGCCCTTTAAACAAGTCTCAGGTCTGCCATTGTAGAGCCTCTGTGTGCAGTTTTAAACTGCCATTTTGACCTGGCAAAATAAAACATTTGCCGGTGTAGTAAGCTGGGTTCTGGTAGTAGTATCCCCCACTTTTTTTTGCATGGCGTCAGTATGTCTTGGGCTCTAGCGCACTGGGATCCTGCTAACCAGGGCCCCTTTGCAAGTGCTCTCTCCCATAAATTTGGTTGCTAGTCAACTCTGCACCGACAATTGGCATACTGGTGCACCCATGTAAGTCCCTTGTATGTGGTACTTAGTTAACCAGGGCATTGATACACCAGGGCTCCCCCATGGGCTGCAGCATGTTTTGTGCACTCATGGGAGCCCGTGCAAGCTGTGTCTGCAGGCCTGTCATTACAGCCAGTTTGAAATGGTAAATGCACCCTTTCACACCAAACCTGGTCACTGCACTTAGACATTGTAAGTCACTCCTGTGGTAGGTACTTAAGCCCAAGGGCAAGTGTGAGGGTACCCAACAATGAGCAGGGTACCCCTACAGATGCCAGGCCCATTCCTGGAGTCTGTAAGTGCATGGAAGCCATCTTAAGGTATGTAGTGGGCACTGGTCAACACGAGTTGTCCCACTACATAATGGCTTCTCCAAACCTGGGCATGTTTGTATCAAACATGTTTGAATCATGCAACTACACTGATTCCAGGGTTAGTTGCATGATACCATGTACTCTGGGGGTGCCTTACGAGGTCTAGCTGCCAGCCGACACTGCTTCTATCCCCAGACAATGTTCTGCCCTCCTGCTGGTGAGCCAGCTCAGGCCAGAGAAGCAGAAAAAAGGATTTCCTGCAATGGAGAGATGTGACTACCTCCACCTGTGTATTAGGTGTCTAAGGGCCTGGGGATGGGGTGGCATGTGAGCTCCACCAGACTGCTTTGAAGGACACATTTGGTGCCTTCCTTACATGATCTGGTTTCCCCAGTTCAGGGACCCCTGGTTCTTAGTCTGGCACAAAACTACACAAAGGGCAGTGAAGTGACCCCCCCCAGCCAGCTCCTCCCCTATGGAGGTGCACAGAGCTCTGCCAGGTGGCCACTTGATTCTACCACCTTGGAAAGAAGATGTGCAGAGGCCCCTGGGAGCATTTGACCGGTTAGGCCAGGTAAATGACCTCACTGACCCCCTCTGATAGGTGGGTCACCTCAGAGAGTGACCAATCCCCTTTTAGGGTTACTTAATGGCTCCCTCAGGGGTGGGTTCTCAGATTCATCAAGCAAGACTCTCCAAGGAACTCTCTGCAAGACATCTTCTGATCCTGGCCTCTGGAACTCCTATGGGTCTGTGTTGCAACCAAACAAGTCTGTTTCTGCTGGGAAGGATACCATTGCAACGTTGTTTCTCTGGATCCTGCAATAATTTTGCAACATCCAAGGCTTTGCATCCTCCAAGGTCATAAGGACTCTGTTTGCACCAGGAAGCATGAAGGAATCTCCCTTGGAGTGAAGGAGTCACTCCCCTGCAACAGCACGCACCGCAACAAAACGTTGACTGGCTGGTGGGCTCTGCTGTCCCATGGACATCCAACGACTCTGCAACACAGATGGTGAGTCTGTGGCCTCCACTGGGTCCTGCTTCTCTTCTTACCAACTAGGCAGACTCTGGGGCCCTGCTCCTGCCACTGGACTGGAAACCGTGTGCACTGCAATTGTTGCACTTGCCAAGGCTTTTTGACTCTTCCTTCAGGAGATTTTTAGGCCTGGCATCCAATGCTCTGCAATACGAAGATCAGCCCCTGTCCTGCAACTCCTGCGATATGGAAATTCTGTTTTGTTGTGCTGGTGAGGCCTCCTTGTGACTTGCAGTGTCCTAGGCCTGTGGGTTTTTCATGGGGGCTCCAGCAACTTTGATTACCTTCCTGTGTGCTGAGGGCCAGTGCTGACTCTCCCTCCTAGGTGGAGTCTTCTGGGCCTTGCTGGTTCCCAAAACTTTGCACACTCTTCTGCAGCTCCTCTTTGCATTTGCCACTGCTTGTTGGTGAACTGGCTGGTCCCTGACCCTCCTGAAAGCAGGTGACCGATGAAGGACTGCTAGTAGGTGACTGTTGCGATCTTCTGTAGCTCCTGGACCCCTCCGCTGGACTTCTTCAACCGACTTGCAGGAACTTACCTTCAGGAGGTATATGGTTTGGCCCTCCCATAGGGCCCTTGGTACTCTTATGGTATTTCTGATGGTTATCTTTTGTGTTGACATCTCCAAAGGGAGATATACTAATGCTAGTCTAGTAGTAGTGCTGTAATAAAGTATCCTTTTTTTTGCAATACTTGTGTGATTTCTGTCTTGTGAGTCACTGTATGACTATCATGGTATTGCAAGTGCTCTACATTCCTCCAGCATAAGCTCTAGCTGCTCACATCAGCTACCACTAGAGAGCGTCTGCTATCTGGACACCTATTCACTATCACTAAGGGTTGCCTGGACTCAGTATAGGGTGCCACACTATAGGTGTATGCCATAAACTGAGCCAGTCTCCTACATTGGTGGTGCAGTGGTGGGATAAGACACTTGCATTGCTGTACCACTTGGTCAGCAGTGACTTTCCATGAGAAAGATCTCTACTAACTATTGGTTACTTACTATACTAGTAACTGCAAGAAAACCGAAATTTTTTGCCTGTGTAGTCAGGGGTCTATTATAGCCCTTTCTCCGAGCCAAAAGTGTAAAGACTCAGGGGGTCATTCTGACCTCGGCGGTAAAAGGCGCTTACCGCCGGTCAGAAGACCGCCATAACACCGCCGCGGTCGCGGTGAACCGCCACGGTCATTCTGACCCGCAACTGGCAAACCGCCAAAAACCCGACATCAACAAAAGTCCGCCACAGCAACGGCCAGCGAAAAACTGGCGATGACCAAACCTCCACCGTCACGCCAACAGAAATACGCCCATGCCATTCCGACCCACAAATCCCCGCAGCGGTCTTTCAACCGCGGTATTCCATTGGCGGTACACACCACCGCGGTCAAAATACACCCACCTTTACAAAACACTACCACATTGGACAATGCAAAATACACACACCTGAGACACATACACACACCACTCCCACACACCCAATACAATATAAAACACACACCCACATCACCCACAAACCCTTACGACCACAATTGCGACTGAAGGACAGAGAGAGACAGCACAGCATAGAGTAGACCATCACACAGAGGCAAATCACAACATCACCCACACAATATCCACGCACAAAACACCATACACCAACACACTCACCACACTCTACAACACATACACCACCCCTCACCTCATCCACACCACCACATGGCACCCCAAAGAAACCCCAGGTTCTCTGACGCAGAACTCAGGGTCATGGTGGAGGAAATAGTTCGGGTAGAGCCCCAGCTCTTCGGGACACAGGTGCAGTACACCACCATTGCCAGGAAGATGGAGCTATGGCAAAGAATAGTGGACAGGGTCAACGCTGTGGGACAGCATCCACGAAATTGGGACGACATCAGGAAGCGGTGGAACGACCTACGGGGGAAGGTGCGTTCCATGGTATCAAGGCACAACATCGCGGTACAGCGGACTGGCGGCGGACCCCCACCTACTCCCCCAGAATTCACAGCATGGGAGGAGGAAGTCTTGCACATCCTGCATCCTGAGGGCCTCGCAGGAGTAGGCGGAGGAATGGACTCTGGTAAGTCTAATCTTCACTACTTCATTCCCCCCACCCCACCTGCATGCCAAATCATACCCCCACCCTCACCCCCACCCCCATCACACCAACTCCTTGCAAATGGCTCACCATCACAACCCACCCATCCCAAAACCTAGCCCTGCATGCGTCCCCAAAGCATGGACACCCATCACCAAAGCATGCCCACTGCACATACCCATCTCCCCCACAAGCCACCATCACAAAAGCCCCCACAAGGGAATGCCAGCACTGGGGCCACCCACCCATTACATGAAATGGCACACACAGAAGCAATAACCATACTCTTATACCCCTGCAGGACCCGAACGCCACCACACTGCCCAGGAGGGTCCAGAGATGTCCATCCCACCCCCAGAAGAGGCCCCCAGTGATGACAGCAGTTCTGTCTCCCTGGACCCAGATGACCAGCTCGGCCCATCGGGGACCTCAGGACAGTCGGTTCCCCACAGACAGCCACAGGCTACAGCAGACCTAACCCCCTCTGGGAACACCAGCACAGCTCCCACCCAGCAGGCCCATGCCTCTGTCTCCAGGACACGTCAATCAGCGGTGTGTCCACCACTACAGGGCACCCAGGTTGACCCACCACCCCAACAACAACAGGGACCTGGGGGCAGTGGTAGTGGGCACACGGTCCAGGGGACAGAGGCCCAGGGAAACAGGGGAACTGGTAGAGCTGCTGTGCGACAGGGGGGGGGACAGGCCCAGGGAACCCACTCTCCAAGAGGCCCTCTCCTCCATCATGGGAGCATACCACCGCTCCCAGGAGACGATGGCTACGGTACTGGCCAGGTTCCAGGAGATCCAGGTACTGCAGGAGGAACAGTACATGGGGTTCAGAGAGGAACTGAGAAACATTAGTTGCGCAATGGGGACCATCGTCGTGGCCCTTAACCAGATAGTCACCACATTGCGGGACCATGTGGCACCACAAAGGGCCCCTGTCACTAGCATGGACCCAGACCAGGCTACCACCTCCGCCGGCGCTAGTGGACAGGAGGCCCCCACACAACGACAGGCCACCAGAACCCCACCTCCTGCAGAAGAAGAACCACCCCGCAAGCGGTACCTGAGATCTCACAAGAAGACAGAGTAGGATGCCAAGACCCCCGCCAGCAAACGATACCCCCTGATGTCATCCCACTGTCCCACATTGACACCCTGTCCAAACTTAAACTGCCCCTGCTCCATCCTTCCACAGGCATATGGACAATGCACCTGTGAGACTGAAAACTGGACTCTGCCATGGACATTACTCCACCATCACCCATCACCGTTTTACAATCATGTCCCTAAATAAAATCACGTATTGCACTTAAAAAATCTGGAGTCTGCTTGTATTTTGAACAAATGTATTAGACATAACGGTGCCAAAATGTTCAGTTACATTGTGATGACAACATACCACTGTCACACAGCTGTAGTCCATGGCCAAACAAAGCAGAGGTCACGCAGTGGGGACCACAGCTCTGAACACGGAAGGGAAAGTCACAACTCAGTTAACAGGAACTGGGGGGAAACACAGACAGTAGAGAGGCAGGAGACTTTAAGTAAATGTAAAATGGCGGGGTTGATTCGTACCTGTGTGCTACTGAAAATACTGTTGTATCACTGTGTCTCTGTTGTCTGTGTCGTCCCCGTCGTCTTCCTCCTCTTCACTCTCCACAGGCTCCACAGCTGCTACAACACCACCATCTGGACCATCCTCCTGCAGGAAAGGCACCTGGCGTCGCAAAGCCAGGTTGTGAAGCATACAGCAGGCCACGATGATATGGCACACCTTCTTTGGTGAGTACATTAGGGATCCACCTGTCATATGCAGGCACATAAACCTGGCCTTCAGGAGGCCGAAGGTCCGCTCGATCACCCTCCTAGTACGCCCATGGGCCTCATTGTACCGTTCCTCTGCCCTTGTCCTGGGATTCCTCACTGGGGTCCGTAGCCATGACAGGTTGGGGTAACCAGAGTCACCAATTAGCCACACACGGTGTCTCTGTAGCTGTTCCATCACATAAGGGATGCTGCTATTTCGCATGATGTACGCGTCATGCACTGACCCAGGGAACTTGGCATTTACATGGGAGATGTACTGGTCAGCCAAACAGACCACCTGGACATTCATCGAATGATAACTTTTTCTGTTCCTGTACACCTGCTCACTTTCACTGGGGGGAACCAAAGCCACATGGGTCCCATCAATGGCACCAATGATGTTGGGGATATGGCCAAGGGCATAGAAATCACCCTTCACTGTAGCCAAATCGCCCACCTCAGGGAAAACAATGTAGCTCCGCATGTATTTCATCAGGGCAGACAACACTCTGGACAAAACCTTAGAAAACATAGGCTGAGACATCCCTGATGATATGGCCACTGTTGTTTGGAATGATCCACTTGCCAAAAAATGGAGAACTGACAGAACCTGCACCAGAGGGGGAATCCCTGTGGGTTGGCAAATGGGGGACATCAGTTCTGGCTCCAGCTGGGCACACAGTTCCTGTATAGTGGCTCGGTCAAGTCTGTATGTCAGCATGACATGTCTTTCTTCCATTGTCGACAGGTCCACCAGCGGTCTGTACACGGCAAGATTCCTCCATCTCCTCGCAAGTCCCAGCGGACGGTGCCTAGGAAGGACAACATGGAGCACAGAGTCAAGCAACCCACAGGTACGTAACCACAGCTTGCACAGAACACGATTCGCTATGCATTGAATGGCTTGTATGAGTGTTGATGCAACGCCTAGGCCTGTGTGACGCAGTAGAAATTAAGCCATGTGGGCCCTTGAAATGGCGGCTGCCTGACCTGTGAAGTGTGACAATGGGATGTGAGGTCAATGCGCTGGCGTGGCACACCGTGGCGGTAGGCGGTCGAAGACCGCGGCGCAAGGCAGCATTGGTTAACATTGAACCCTATGGGTCTCAGGAGCCAATGACGATGTGCGCCGGCGGTCGCGGTACGCACCGCCGCGGTACGCACCGCCGCGGTACGCACCGCCGCGGGCGTGACCGCCATCTTCTATCTGCTTAATCACTCGAGACCTGATCATCCACAGGAGAGGACCTATACTGCAAAGGCTGCTGTGACCTCGGTCTGGAAGATACAATGGCTGCTGCGACTGGGGAAAGGGCCCCTGCCTTCACATCTGAGGAATTGGAGAAACTTGTTGATGGGGTCCTCCCCCAGTATGCGCTAATCTACAGTCCTCCAGACCAACAGGTAAGTACACTGGGACCATGCTTTGTGGGCAATGCCTGTGTTGAGTGGGGTGGATGAAAGATGGTGGGGAGGGGAGCAAATGAGGCATGCATCGCACGACAGATGAGAGCATGTGCCATATGGCAAGGTTGGGGAGGGGGGGCCACTCACATCGACCATGCAGAAAATGATGATATTTATTTTCCCACCCTGTCCATGTCACATAGGTCAGCGCCCATCAGAAGATCGACATTTGGCGTGCCATCGCCAAGGACGTCCGGACCCTGGGGGTCCACAACAGACGGGGCACCCACTGCCGCAAGAGGTGGGAGGACATCCCCCACGGGAGCAGGAAGACCGCGGAGGCTCTGCTGGGGATGGCCTCCCAACGTTGGAGGGGTGGCTCCCGTCAATTGACCCCCCTGATGTCCCGGATCCTGGCGGTGGCCTACCCCGATTTGGATGGGCGCGTGAGGACATCACAGCAGACACAAGGGGGTGAGTACCAGCACATTCTGCTATGTTAGCGCACAGTGGAGGTGTCTGGGTGGGGGAGGAGGGCTGTGGGTATCTCTAGGCCAGGGCGATTTCTGTAGGCTGGGCCCCTCCGTAAGGCATGGCCCTGTGCCCCCGCCCCCCACCTCTGTAGGGTGCTAAGTACAGCAATCCATGGCCCTGGGTCACCTATGTGTGCAGTTGTCGTCCATAGGCTTGTAGGCCAAGTCACAATAATTGAGTAGTGTACACCGAGTGCGCGGCGTAGAGCAGGGGGCTTCTGTGTCTGTCCTCTCCACCAACGGTGTCGCCAATGCATGCACTCAACATGTCATTTTTTCTCCCCCCCCCTTTTTTTTGGTCTTCCTGTTCATGTGTGCATTAGCATCATCAGGCGGAGGAGAAGTGGCATCGGAGCACGAGGGAGCTGCATCTCACATGGCCCCGGAGGGCCATGCAACCGACTCTGAGTTCACCAGTGAGACGGAGGGCGAGGGGAGCTCCACAACGGGGACCTGTGGAGACGTCAGCGACACAGACACGTCCACGGAAGGGAGCTCCCTTGTGCTGGCGGCAACATCCGTGCCCACCGCTACAACAGGTACAGCCGCCACCCAGCGCTCCAGCTCTGCCCTCCAAGCAGCCCCTCAGCGTTCGCCCCGTGCCCGCTCGGCCAGGAAGGCGGGCATCTCCTTCGCCCCAGGCACCTCAGGCCCTGCCCCAGTTACCCCTGCTGCCCTCAGTGAGAAGATCATTGACCTCCTCCAGACGCTCATTGTTGGGCAGTCTACCCTTTTGAATGCCATCCAGGGTGTAGAAAGGGAGGTGCACCGGAGCATGCATACCTGGATGGCATTCAGGCTGCCCATCAGCGATCGTTCAACGCTCTGGCCTCAGCACTGACGGCAGCCATTGTCCCTGTCTCCTGCCTCCCCCCTCCAATTTCCTCATCCCAGTCCCACTCCCCTGTTCCTCTGCCTATCCCAGCCACACCTACAGACCAGCCTGCACACACATCAACACCCAAGGGCAGCTCATCCAGACACAAGCACCACAGATCACACAAGCATTCACACATGCAACATTCACATGCAGACATGCCAACAGCCACTGCCTCCTCTGTGTCCCCCTCCTCCTCGTCTCCCTCCTCCCTCCTTGTGACGTCTCCACTCACACCTGCATGCACACCACCATCAGCCAGTACCTCCATCACCAGCACACCCACCAGAACACTCTGCACACGTGCAGTCACCACCCCCACTGCCATTTACACATCCCCTGTGTCCTCTCCCAGTGTGTCTGTCACCCCCTCTTCCAAACCACACAAACGCAGGCAGCCACCCACCCAACAGCCATCCACCTCACGACAGCCTCCGTCACAAGCACCTGCACCCAAAGACAGCACACTTGACTCTCCTACAACCACATCCTCTTCCTCCACTCCCATACCCACTGCACCTACCATTCCCACTGCTCCTAAAAAGTTTTTCCTCTCCAAAATTAACCTCTTTGCATTACCTGACCCACCCCCTCCATCTCGTAAGAGTCCAAACAGCACCTCAGCCACCACAAGCCCTGCACCTACAAGGACCATAGTCCAGGGCTATTGGAGTCCACCAGCTTCTAGGGCAGCAACATCGGCCAACAGCAAGGGGACAGCCAGCCCACCCCCTGGGAAAAAAACTAAAAAAGGGAAGGGCCGGCGTGAGAGGCCAGAGACGGCAGCCCCCAAAGGCACTACCCTGGCACCATCACCTGGCATATCCACAAAGGGAGGCAAGGGCCCCAGAGAATCGGCGAAGGAGGGCAAGGGCAGCAGGGCGGACATTTCCGGCAGCAGGCAAGCTGCCCAGGAGGGCCCCACCAGCCCCATTTCGGGTGTGAAGGAGGACACCCACGGGCCCAGGACTCCAGCACAGGAGGGCCCCGCAAGCGAAAGGTCGGATGGCGACTGAGCGGAAAATATTGGCCCGATCTGGTTCCCTGGGAACACATGTCAAGCACCGCTGAACAGGGCCCCGCCGTGACAAGCACCGCTGAACAGGGCCCCGCCGTGACAAGTACCGCCGAACTGGGCCCTTCAAGACAAGCACCGCTGAACAGGGCCCCGCCATGACAAGCACCGCTGAACTGGGCCCTTCAAGACAAGCACCGCTGAACAGGGCCCCGCCGTGACAAGCACCGCCGAACTGGGCCCTTCAAGACAAGCACCGCTGAACTGGGCCCCGCCGTGACAAGCACCGCTGAACAGGGCCCCGCCGTGACAAGCACCGCCGAACTGGGCCCTTCAAGACAATCACCGCTGAACAGGGCCCCGCCGTGACAAGCACCGCTGAACAGGACCCCGCCGTGACAAGCACCGCTGAACAGGGCCCCGCCGTTACAAGCACCGCTGAACAGGGCCCCGCCGTGACAAGCACCGCCGAACTGGGCCCTTCAAGACAAGCACCGCTGAACAGGGCCCTGCCATGACAAGCATCGCTGAACAGGGCCTTTCCTGTCAAGCACCGCTCCGCTGGGCCCTTCCTGTCAAGCACCGCTCCGCTGGGCCCTTCCTGTCAAGCACCGCTCCGCTGGGCACCGCCGTCTCTGAACTGCTCCGCTGGGCCCTTCCTGTCAAGCACCGCTCCGCTGGGCACCGCCGTCTCTGAACTGCTCCGTTGGGCCTTTCCAGTCAAGCACCGCTCCGCTGGGCCCTTCCTGTCAAGCACCGCTCCGCTGGGCACCGCCGTCTCTGAACTGCTCCGCTGGGCCCTTCCTGTCAAGTACCGCTCCGCTGGGCCCTTCCTGTCAAGCACCGCTCCGCTGGGCACTGCCTTCTCTGAACTGATCTGCTGGGCCCTTCCTGTCAAGCACCGCTGCGCTGGGCCCTTCCTGTTAGGGTTTGTGCACAGCAAAGTGCATGTCCCCTCTCACTGCACTAGTGGGTTCTGTAATAGCTCCCTTTTAAAATTACTATTGAAAGCCTTTCTTGTTATCTCACCTTCCACCCCCCCTAGGCTTCTGTGTATGTTGTTTAATGTGCTGTTTTGTTTACACATTGGGCCTTGCTTTTACCAAGGCTTCTTTAAAACACTCCTCTCTAGGCCATGTGTTAATTTAACTCATTTGCATAATAACTGAAACTCTGCACACCTTTCAAGAACATGTGCAGCATGTGAGGACCACACCCAGCCCTGTCTATAAAAGGCAGCCCTCGAGCCTCGCCCAGTGCTTGTGCTCGTCTACCTCCCGCTTACCTGAGGACAGATCCCTCGGCGCTGGCACTCCTGCTCTCTACAGACTTTCATTGGCTTCAATGGGCGCAGCTGCTGGCTCTTCCTTCTTCCGGTTTCCGGTTCCTCCTTGCCTCAGCCTCTCTCCTACAAGCAACCTGCAAAAGAGAAAGAAGACAAGGTTAGACTGATCAGTATCTCTTGCCAGCACCAAGTAAGTGCAAAACTTTTATTACCTGAAAGAACTTTGACAACAATTTCTGGATTCGTGTATAGACAATTTGAAACAAGATACCTTCCACGAACATTGTGATTCAAACTCTTTGTTACAACAATACTTTGCGGAACTTTGTGAAGCAAACATTTTTTTATGGAACTTTTAAGAATCGAACCGTGGAAACCATTAACAGCAAGGCAAACAGTAAATCAAGGACTTGCACAAATTACATGCTGTATTTTGACGTAAAAGTACAGTATTTGTTTTATAAAAGATTCTGGAAATATGGGAAAAGTGAGTCTGCTATTGGCAATTTAGGCTTTAGTTATATTAAGATGAATGTTTGATATTGATAATTCTGATAACGGTATTTGTTTAATGTTTTAGAAGCTTTAGAGTAATAGAAAGCACATCCCAGAGCAGTAACACATTCCAAACCTGGAAACTAGAGACCAGGATCCAAGAGGTACTTTTAGAAGAAAATTTCTAATAAATAAAGGGATAGTCAGGAACCCAGTTAGGAATAGGATGTACTTATCTGTTCTTTGTTTATGTTTCATTAGGCACCAGTTTCTACCGAAGTCAGAGAGGGCCGCAGATTTGTGCAGCACTTCAACAGTGGAAACGCAGTTGTCTCTTTATTTTATTTTATCCACTTCCCCCCTTCCCTTGAGCTTCTGTTCTTTGTGCACTGTTTTAAAAACTAGTGTGCTGGAACAAGCAGTTTCAGGTTGGGGTCGGATTGTCTTCAACCTCCATCAGAACTGAACAAGGACTCAGGTGAGCTGGGCTTTGACAGAAGCACAAGCCTTAAATAAAAATAAAAAATTTCAGTTCTGGTGGACGATGAATATCGGGGAAGAAATAGAGGGCATTGACGTCACGGATATGGCGCAGGCCCTAAATGAGGACTTGGCTCATAATGAATCAGTGTCTGGCATCTTGCAACATATGCAAGAGGAAATAGAGAGATTAAAGATGGAGAATACCTCTTTAAAACAGGATTTAAGCAGGTATAAATTTAGGGTATCTCAGTGGAACACAGCTTTTACGCCTTTGTTTAAAACCTCCTCAGAGACAGGGGCGCCATCAAAACATACAACTTTGCCTCCCCCAGTTGAGGTCACTGTTAATGTTCCTAATGCTGTGCCCTTAGCAGCACCTGAACGTTTTCATGGAGATAGTAACAAATTCCATGTTTTTATCAATCAATGTCAATTACACTTCGTTTGTAAGCCAGAACAGTTCCCTACTGATGCTACGAAAGTGGCATTCGTCTTGTCTTATTTGGGTGGCACAGCAGCCAATTGGTCAATTCCTTTCGTGGAGAGAGATGATCCCATCCTCCATAATTGGAATCAATTTAAACGTACCATGACCAGCCTTTTTGCAAAACACACTTTCATGCAGGCAAGTGATAATGAGCTTTTAAATCTTAAACAAGGTAACAAGGATTTATTGACCTATCTCACTAGTTTTAATCGTTTACTCACCGAGACACACTGGCCAGAAGAAAAGCGTGTCTCCCTTTTCTATAAAGGTTTGAGAGACGAGTTAAAAGGCGCGCTGGCTCATATCGTTGATTTGCCAGAAGACTATTCGGACTTTGTAGATTTAGTTGTGAAATTAGAACATAGACTAGGAGAAAGAAAGGGAGATAAATACAAACTGGAATCACGGTTAACTTGTATTAGACACGAGAAGAAAGACCCAGATAATAAACTCCCTGAACCTGAGCCTATGCAAATAGGGACACTCAGAGGTTCACTCACATCAGAGGAAAAAGAAAGAAGGAGAAAACTTCAATTATGTTTATATTGTGGAAGGGCAGGTCACTTTGCCAGAGAATGTCCAGTAAAGCCTAAAAATCCACGAAAGGGTGCTGTTTCCTCCACCTCCTCAACTGAATCGGGAAACGATTAAGCTCGACAAGGGGAGAGGTTACTTGTTCGAGAAAACATCTTAATCAAACCTCTAATGCTGCAGCCTTCATGGTACCGCACATACCTAGACATTTCATAATTCAGGTCGTTTTAATTGTTACTACCCAAGTGAGGCATTCTCTCCCTGTCCTACTGGACTCAGGCGCGACAGGAAAGTTTGTGGATAATAAGTTAGCTGAAAACTTAGGACTTCCTATGTGCCTAAAGCCTTGTCCAGAAGCAGTATGTGCAGTGGATGGGTCAGAATTGACCTCTGGATTAATCACAAAACAAACAAGTCCACTTGTTATGGTCTGTCAGAACGGGCACACAGAGGTGATTAGCTTTGATCTGATAGATACTCCTAATTTTGGTTTGATTCTCGGGGTACCCTGGTTAACAACTCATAACCCAAAAATTGATTGGGTGAATAGAAATGTTACTTTGGATTCCTCTTTCTGTAGAACCAATTGCTATCAAGAAGCAGGTACAGAACAGAGCACAGTATTACACTGTGCTAGTGTTATACAAGATGAACCAAGTCTCCCTCCTGAATATTCTGACTTTAAAGACGTCTTTGATCCAGTAAAGGCTAGTGTGCTGCCCCCACATAGGTCTTATGACTGTCGTATAGATCTTATCCCAGGGGCCCCTTTACCTAATAACAGAGTATATGCTTTGACGGACGAAGAAACCAAATACTTAAGAACCTACCTAGATGACCTACTACAGTCTGGGTTCATCCGTCATTCCACATCTCCGGTGTCATCTCCACTCTTTTTTATCCCGAAGCCGGATAAATCCCTGCACGCGTGTATCGATTATAGAGGACTAAATAAGGCTACAATAAAGAATAAATATCCTCTTCCTCTAATACCTGTGTTGTTGGATCAGTTAAGACATTCTACTGTATACACTAAACTAGATCTGCGGGGAGCTTACCACCTGGTCCGAGTAAAAGAGGGGGATGAGTGGAAGACAGCTTTCAAGACAAAGTTTGGTTTATTTGAGTACACAGTAATGCCCTTTGGGTTATGTAATGCCCCTGCGGCCTTTCAGTTCTTTATAAATGAGGTCCTACACGAATTCCTGGACGTTTGTGTCATAGTATACATAGACGACATCCTCATTTACTCTAAGAACTCAGAAGAACATACCCAACATGTTCGTGCAGTATTATCAAAGTTAAAAGAAAATCATCTTTTTGCTAAGTTAGAAAAGTGTACTTTTAATGTCAGCAAGGTGGACTTTTTAGGATACTGCCTGTCACCTCAAGGAATAACTATGGATGTAAAGAAAATCAGTGCTATTGCTGATTGGCCAGAACAATCCTCTGTAAAAGATATTCAGAAATTTCTGGGTTTCGCCAATTTTTATAGGAGGTTTATTGCACATTTCGCAGACATTGCGGCCCCAATAACTACCTTGTTGCGGAAAGGGCAACGATTTCTTTGGACTGATGAGGCGGCACACGCCTTTCAACTCCTAAAACAAAAGTTCACTTCAGCCCCAATTCTGAAACATCCTGATCCTGACTTGCCTTTTTTTGTTGAAGCGGATGCTTCACAAGTAGCTTTAGGAGGAGTTCTCTCTCAACGAGATGCAGTAGATGGCCAGTTACATCCTATAGCCTTCTATTCCAAAAAGTTATTACCAGCTGAACAAAATTACACTGTGGCTGAAAGGGAACTACTAGCTATCAAAGTAGCCTTTTCAGAATGGAGGCACCATTTAATGGGAGCCAAGTACCCAGTTACAATCTTTTCTGACCATAGGAACCTACAGTTTTTTGGATCACTTAAAGCACTAACACCACGTCAGATGCGCTGGTTAATTTTTTTTAGCACATTTGACTTTGTAATAACCTATAGACCAGGTGCACAACAAATTCAATCTGATGTGTTATCTAGATACGGACATACTTCAGACATGAAACAAGATAAAATAGGAGAACCCATTATTCCTCCCCAAAAGTTTTTGGCACCAGTACAACAGAAGGATTTCATCACAGATCTATATAATGCACACATGCAAATAGCACCTCAGGATTGGTTAAAAGATTCCCATAACACAATACAACGAGGTTTATTATATCACGACAACATGCTGTTAGTGCCCACCTCTGAATTACAAACACAGGTGATAATTTGGCATCACACCTCACCGTTGGCAGGTCATCCTGGTTGGGTAAAAACCCTGGAAAATGTGCAAAAACACTTTTGGTGGGACACTATAAGAAAGGACATTAAGCAATTTGTCACTACCTGTCCAATTTGTGCAAGACATAAATCTTCTCATAAGGCCCCTGACGGTTTGTTAATACCAATGCCAACACCCAAGCAACCTTGGCACACTGTGAGCGTGGACTTTATTGTAGGTTTACCACCTGTAAAATCTTTCACAACAGTGTTGGTTATAGTGGATTTTTTATCTAAAATGGCACATTTTGTACCATTACGGAAATTACCCACGGCGGCAGAATTTGCCGATATTTTTATAAGGGAAATTGTGCGTTTACATGGTTTGCCAAGCAAAGTGGTGTCAGACCGAGGGAGCCAGTTCAACTCTAAATTTTGGAAAAAATTATGTAAAAAACTGAAAATAGATGTGGCATTATCCACTGCTTTCCACCCAGAGACAGATGGACAGACTGAACGACTGAACCAAACCTTACTTCAAACGCTACGTTGTTTATTGGCTGATTATTCTAGTGAATGGTTGGAAGCTCTCCCTGTAGCGGAGTTTGTTTATAATAATACTGAGCATTCAGCTCTACTTTGCTCACCATTCTATTTCTTGCAGGGGTATCATCCAAGAGCTATACCCATTTTGTTAGAAGATTCTCTGTTACCTACAGTAACGGATAGACTAACAAGGTTAGGTGACATACAAGACAAAGCCAGGAAACATTTATTAAAGTACAAGGAAAGCATGAAAAGACAAGCAGACAAACACAGATCTGAGGCCCCAATGTATAAAATCGGTGACAAGGTATGGCTCTCCACAAAGAACCTAAACATAGAGGGATCCCGAAAGCTGCAACCACGTTTCATTGGACCCTTTAGTATAACTGCCATAATAAACCCGGTAACAGTAAAATTCGATTTACCAAAAGAATATCCAGTACATACTACATTCCATGTGTCCTTGCTTAAGCCGTACAATCCAAAAACCCGACCTGAACCACCACCTCCACCCATACCAATTAAGAGAAATCTAGAATATGAAGTGAAAAGCATAAAAGACTCAAAAAGAATTAGGGGACGTCTGTTTTATTTAGTAGAATGGAAAGGATATGATGAATCTGAGAATTCATGGGAACCAGCATCATATGTACATGCCCCACAGCTGATTAGACGGTTTTATTTAAAAAATCCAGGAAAACCCCGTCCTGTAGGAGGGCCTTTGAGGGGGGCAACTGTTAGGGTTTGTGAACAGCAAAGAGCATGTCCCCTCTCACTGCACTAGTGGGTTCTGTAATAGCTCCCTTTTAAAATTACTATTGAAAGCCTTTCTTGTTATCTCACCTTCCCCCCCCCTAGGCTTCTGTGTATGTTGTTTAATGTGCTGTTTTGTTTACACATTGGGCCTTGCTTTTAGCAAGGCTTCTTTAAAACACTCCTCTCTAGGCCATGTGTTAATTTAACTCATTTGCATAATAACTGAAACTCTGCACACCTTTCAAGAACATGTGCAGCATGTGAGGACCACACCCAGCTCTTCAAACCACACCCAGCTCTGCACACCTTTCAAGAACATGTGCAGCATGTGAGGACCATACCCAGCCCTGTCTATAAAAGGCAGCCCTCGAGCCTCGCCCAGTGCTTGTGCTCGTCTACCTCCCGCTTACCTGAGGACAGATCCCTCGGCGCTGGCACTCCTGCTCTCTACAGACTTTCATTGGCTTCAATGGGTGCAGCTGCTGGCTCTTCCTTCTTCCGGTTTCCGGTTCCTCCTTGCCTCAGCCTCTCTCCTACAAGCAACCTGCAAAAGAGAAAGAAGACAAGGTTAGACTGATCAGTATCTCTTGCCAGCAACAAGTAAGTGCAAAACTTTTATTACCTGAAAGAACTTTGACAACAATTTCTGGATTCGTGTATAGACAATTTGAAACAAAATACCTTCCACGAACATTGTGATTCAAACTCTTTGTTACAACAATACTTTGCGGAACTTTGTGAAGCAAACATTTTTTTATGGAACTTTTAAGAATCGAACCGTGGAAACCATTAACAGCAAGGCAAACAGTAAATCAAGGACTTGCACAAATTACATGCTGTATTTTGACGTAAAAGTACAGTATTTGTTTTATAAAAGATTCTGGAAATATGGGAAAAGTGAGTCTGCTATTGGCAATTTAGGCTTTAGTTATATTAAGATGAATGTTTGATATTGATAATTCTGATAACGGTATTTGTTTAATGTTTTAGAAGCTTTAGAGTAATAGAAAGCACATCCCAGAGCAGTAACACATTCCAAACCTGGAAACTAGAGACCAGGATCCAAGAGGTACTTTTAGAAGAAAATTTCTAATAAATAAAGGGATAGTCAGGAACCCAATTAGGAATAGGATGTACTTATCTGTTCTTTGTTTATGTTTCATTAGGCACCAGTTTCTACCGAAGTCAGAGAGGGCCGCAGATTTGTGCAGCACTTCAACAGTGGAAACGCAGGGCTTTGACACTTCCTGTCAAGCACCGCTCCGCTGGGCACCGCCGTCTCTGAACTGCTCCGCTGGGCCCTTCCTGTCAAGCACCGCTCCGCTGTGCCCTTCCTGTCAAGCACCGCTCCTCTGGGCCCTTCCTGTCAAGCACCGCTCCGCTGGGCACCGCCGTCTCTGAACTGCTCCGCTGGGCCCTTCCTGTCAAGTACCGCTCCGCTGGGCCCTTCCTGTCAAGCACCGCTCCGCTGGGCACCGCCGTCTCTGAACTGCTCCGCTGGGCCCTTCCTGTCAAACACCGCTCCGCTGGGCCCTTCATCTCAAGCACCGCTGGCCCATTGGCAGGGCCGGATCTGTGTCGGCAAGGGCTTCACAAAGCACTCTGGGCACCATGCCTCCTCCAGAACCAGTGGGGTCTGTAATCCACTTGATGGACTGTGGCTTTGCACTCCCCAGGATGGATCAGTGGGCAAGCCACCCACTGTAGAGACTTGAGAGGCTGTGGCTTTGCACTCCCCAGGATGGTACAGTGGGCAACCCACCCACTGTAGAGACTTGTGAGACTGTGGCTTTGCACTCCCCAGGATGGTACAGTGGGCATGGAGGCCCCTCGTGGATCTGGCGTCGTGGACTCAACTGGCTGAGGTGCCCCCCCTTCCCTTCCCCCTGAGGTGCCTGTAGTTTTACTATCTGATGCCCCTGCAGTGTTCTCTCCAATGGAATGTGGTCTCGTGTGTGGGCTTTGCCCATGTGTTTAGGCCCATTGGCCCACGAACAATGGATGATAGCTAATATGGGCCGGACGTTTGACCTATGTATATATTGTTCATGATGTAATATATTTTATTTATATATTTCATATTTCACTTCACTTCAATTATGCTATAATATACTTCATTTTTAATGATCATTTTATTTTGTCTTTGCATTCTTCCGGGGGGGTTGGGGGGTGACACTCTGACTTGTTGCTCTGCATTGATGTGTGTGTTGTAGTGGGTGAGGGTGGGGGTGGGTGTGTGGCGTATGTGTGTCCCCGTAATATTTTGCCTCCCCTGTGTCGTAGGTGCAGTACTCACCGTTGTCTTCTGCGCCGGCGTTCGTGCTCCTGGTAGAGGAGCAGGTAGACAATAGCTGGTAGGATGTGTAGTTCGGGTTCCATGCTGTCCAGATTCCTCGTGGAGTGTGTAGAGGTGAGCGTTTTCCCGTTCGTAGTCTGTTTCCGCCGTGTTTTTATCGGCGGGGCTCCTGCCCCGGAAAAGGTGGCGGATTGGTGAGTTGTGATAGGGTGGGCGGTACATTGTCTGCCGCCTGTCTGTTGGCTGTGACAGCCGCACTGCTTGTCTGTACCGCTGTGGCGGTCGGAGTGTTAAAGTGGCGGGCTGTGTTGGCGGTTCCCGCCAGGGTCGGAATTCTATTTTTTGGGCCGCCTGCCTGTTTGCGGGTTGGCCGCCGCTTTTACACCGACCGCCAGGGTTGGAATGACCCCCTTAGAGTTGGTAGGTGCATCACATATGCTACTCTAACACCATATCTGTAGTTGGGGGAGCTGCTCAGACTCAGGAGTCTAGTGTAGGAAGCTGTATCAAAGAGAGATAAAGTGAGCACAAAGTTCAGGGTTTCCCCAGAGGCTTAACAGAGGCCAAAGTAGATAATACTAATGCTCTCTTTTGTGGTAGTGTGGCCGAGCAGTTAGGCTTATCAGAGAGTAGTGGAAAGCTTTTGTTGTACACCACATACAATAGAAGAAGCACAAATTCAATGACTTAACTGCAGACCAATGGCTTTTATATTCTAAAAATATATATTTTTTTAATTTAGTTTTAGAACTACAAGATTCAAGTTACAGGCACGTACCTTAAAAGTTTCATATTTCACACAGGTATCAACAGTACTTGGTTTGAAATAGGTAAGTAATAAACTTTTTGAATTATTGGCAATAAGATATTTTAAAAATGGACACACTGAAATTTTCAAACTGTTCCTGGGGCTGAAGAAATGTTAGATTGGTTTACAGGTAAGCACTGTCGCAGTTGGACTCTTGCTCTAGGCAAGACTGCTGGTATAAGGATGACAGTACTTATGTTTGTAGGTGACTATGCAGGTCCTACAACAAAATGCAACTGTCGTCCCAACCCTTCCGGCTCACAAACAGCGCCTCACCAGAAAGCCACACAGTAAAAGGTGATTTGAGGCAGCCTTTACGCATGGATTCAAGAGTGTGACATCTCAGGGAGTGTTGTGGTTAAACGGAGATTACCCCTTTCTCACATTAACAACATGTCTCAATCAAACACAGACAATGAAAAAGATGCAGTAAAGTTTCAATAGTTTTATTTTGCATATCTGCATTCTGCAATAAGTTGCATGGGTTGTGATGATTAGGATGATGAACAGTGCAAGAAACAGAATGGTAAAGAAGAGAGAGATTAAAACAAAGTCCGACACAATCTTGCAATAACATGAAGAGACATGAGATGTGTAAGTATGTCCTAATACCCTAGCATGATAGGCCTAACCTCTAACCTAGAAGAGGGCTAGGAATGTTAAACCTAATCTGCCATGTCCATGAGAAGAGCCCCCAATCCTCGTTACCTTGGAATGAGATCTCTAGTTCAGACTCCGTAGGCACACGAAGACTGGGTCAGCATCAAGGCGACGTGCAGCAGCGATAGCAGTGATGGCATCTGGTCGACTCCCTCTCTCTACCTGTTACAGTGAGAAGTATTTATACAGATCTACTTGGACCCCTGACGTAGGTTTGTTCCCAAACAATAGATAACAAGACATGCTTTGGACAGTAATTAATATAAACAATTCCCTCAAAAGCATGAATAGGGAAAGTACCTAAAGTGAACACCTACAGTTTGTTTGTCTTTGTTGCTTGATCTTGATGCCTGAGCGCAGTGACACTGATAACACAAACTAAAACATGGGCCTAACCCAAAACAAGGCAGCCATTTAAAAAGATTTAATTAAATAAATGTGCTAAAACAGAGCAAGCTAAGTAGGGTAAAAGTCACTGGGTGACGGGGGCACGAGTCTGCAAGCCACAGGCTAAGCTAACTCCTATATTCCATGAAAACAAAATAAGATTCACTACACCCTCCCCATCGACGTAACAAGTATAACGCCATATCTTGGCGCCAACGAAGGTGAATTAATCTAAATGCTAAAAATGCTCTGGACTAAAAGCTAAAAGCATAAAAACTAGCTAAAAAATCCTCTTTAAAACATGTTAAAATCAATAGCTACAAACATATCAAGAGATATAGGTCCTCATTACAACCCTGGTGGTCGGTGATAAAGTGGCGGTAATACCGCCAACAGGCCGGCTGTAATAACTGCGAAATTATGACAACGGCAGAAACCGCTCAGACAGACAGCCACTTTAACACACAGACTACCAGAGAGGAATCAACAGGCACCACGGCGGAAACCGCCTACAGCCAGGCAGAAGACAATGTTCTGCCCACTGTATTATGACACACCAATATGCTACCATTTCCGGGGCGGTACCAACGACATCAAAAGCCTGGTGGAAACACTGGCTTCACAACTCACCAGTGAAGACTCAGGGAACAACCACGCCGCCATGGAGCCCGAGTTGTATGTTTTCTCCATGCTCTTCTATGTGCTGCCCCACTACAAACACCAATGACAGCGAAGACGACAACGTGAATACTGTTGCCTAGCACACGGGGAGGGGAGGAGGAAAAAGAGAGTGACACACACACATGCAACACACAACACCCCCACCCCCACCCCCAACACCATATGTAGGAGGCTGGACTGGCTTGTAGTGAGTACCAAGGGGTACTTACACCTTGCACCAGGCCCAGGTATCCCTTATTAGGGTAGAGGGGTGTCTAGCAGCTTAGGCTGATAGAAAATGGTAGCTTAGCAGAGCAGCTTAGGCTGAACTAGGAGACGAGTGAAGCTCCTACAGTACCACTAGTGTCATATGCACAATATCACAAGAAAACATAATACACAGCTATACTAAAAATAAAGGTACTTTATTTTTATGACAATATGCCAAAAGTATCTCAGTGAGTACCCTCAGTATGAGGATAGCAAATATACACAAGATATATGTACACAATACCAAAGTATGCAGTAATAGCAATAGAAAACAGTGCTAACAATGTATAGTCACAATAGAATGCAATGGGGGCACATAGGGATAGGGGCAACAAAAACCATATACTCTAGAAGTGGAATGCGAACCACGAATGGAGCCCAAACCTATGTGACCTTGTAGAGGGTCGCTGGGACTGTAAGAAAACAGCGAGGGTTAGAAAAATAGCCCACCCCAAGACCCTGAAAAGTGGGTGCAAAGTGCACCTAAGTTCCCCAAAGAGCACAGAAGTCGTGATAGGGGAATTATGCAGGAAAGACCAACACCAGCAATGCAACAACAATGGATTTCCAGACGAGAGTACCTGTGAAACAAGGGGACCAAGTCCAAAAAGTCACGATCAAGTCAGGAGTGGGCAGATGCCCAGGAAATGCCAGCTGTGGGTGCAAAGAAGCTGCCACCGGATGGTAGAAGCTGAGGATTCTGCACAAACGACAAGGGCTAGAAACTTCCCCTTTGGAGGATGGATGTCCCACGTCGTGAAGAGTCGTGCAGAAGTGTTTTCCTGCAGAAAGACCGCAAACAAGCCTTGCTAGCTGCAAGGGTCGCGGTTAGGGTTTTTGGATGCTGCTGTAGCCCAGGAGGGACCAGGATGTCACCAATTGCGTGAGTGGACAGAGTGGGCATCCAGCAAGACAAAGAGCCTACTCAGAAGCAAGCAGCACCCGTAGAAGTGCCAGAACAGGCACTACGAAGTGGAGTGAATCGGTGCTCACCCGAAGTTGCACAAGAGAGTCCCACGCCGCCGGAGGACAACTCAGGAGGTCGTGCAATGCAGGTTAGAGTGCCGGGGACCCAGGCTTGGCTGTGCATGAAGGAAATCCTTGGTGAGTGCACAGGAGCCGGAGTAGCTGCAAAACACGCGGTTCCCAGCAATGCAGTCTAGCGTGGGGAGGCAAGGACTTACCTCCACCAAACTTGGACTGAAGAGTCACTGGACTGTGGGAGTCACTTGGACAGAGTTGCTGAGTTCAAGGGACCTCGCTCGTCGTGCTGAGAGGAGACCCAGAGGACCGGTGATGCAGTTCTTTGGTGCCTGCGGTTGCAGGGGGAAGATTCCGTCGACCCACAGGAGATTTCTTCAGAGCTTCTAGTGCAGAGAGGAGGCAGACTACCCCCACAGCATGCACCACCAGGAAAACAGTCGAGAAGGCGGCAGGATCAGCGTTACAAGGTCGCAGTAGTAGTCTTTGCTACTGTGTTGCAGTTTTGCAGGCTTCCAGCGCGGTCAGCAGTTGATTCCTTGGCAGAAGGTGAAGAGAGAGATGCAGAGGAACTCTGATGAGCTCTTTCATTCGTTATCTAAGGAATTCCCCAAAGCAGAGAGCCTAAATAGCCAGAAAAGGAGGTTTGGCTACCTAGGAGAGAGGATAGGCTAGCAACACCTGAAGGAGCCTATCAGAAGGAGTCTCTGACGTCACCTGCTGGCCCTGGCCACTCAGAGCAGTCCAGTGTTCCAGCAGCACCTCTGTTTCCAAGATGGCAGAGGTCTGGAGCACACTGGAGGAGCTCTGGGCACCTCCCAGGGGAGGTGCAGGTCAGGGGAGTGGTCACTCCCCTTTCCTTTGTCCAGTTTCGCGCCAGAGCAGGGCTGAGGGATCCCTGAACCGGTGTAGACTGGCTTATGCAGAGATGGGCACCATCTGTGCCCATCAAAGCATTTCCAGAGGCTGCGGGAGGCTACTCCTCCCCAGCCCTGACACCTTATTCCAAAGGGAGAGGGTGTAACACACTCTCTCTGAGGAAGTCCTTTGTTCTGCCTTCCTGGGCCAAGCCTGGCTGGACCCCAGGAGGGCAGAAACCTGTCTGAGGGGTTGGCAGTAGCAGCGGTGAAACCCCGGGAAAGGCAGTTTGGCAGTACCCGGGTCTGTGCTAGAGACCCGGGGAATCATGGGATTGTCTCCCCAATACCAGGATGGCATTGGTGGGGCAATTCCATGATCTTAGACATGTTACATGGCCATATTCGGAGTTACCATTGTGAAGCTACACATAGGGAGTGACCTATATGTAGTGCACGTGTGTAATGGTGTCCCCGCACTCACAAAGTCCGGGGAATTGACCCTGAACAATGTGGGGGCACCTTTGCTAGTGCCAGGGTGCCCACACATTAAGTAACTTAGCACCCAACCTTTACCAAGTAAAGGTTAGACATATATGTGACTTATAAGTTACTTAAGTGCAGTGTGAAATGGCTGTGAAATAACGTGGACGTTATTTCACTCAGGCTGCAGTGGCAGGCCTGTGTAAGAATTGTCAGAGCTCCCTATGGGTGGCAAAAGAAATGCTGCAGCCCATAGGGATCTCCTGGAACCCCAATACCCTGGGTACCTTAGTACCATATACTAGGGAATTATAAGGGTGTTCCAGTATGCCAATGTAAATTGGTCAAATTGGTCACTAGCCTGTTAGTGACAATTTGGAAAGAAATGAGAGAGCATAGCCACTGAGGTTCTGATTAGCAGAGCCTCAGTGAGACAGTTAGTCATAACACAGGAAACACATACAGGGCACACCTATGAGCACTGGGGCCCTGGCTGGCAGGGTCCCAGTGACACATACAACTAAAACAACATATATACAGTGAAATATGGGGGTAACATGCCAGGCAAGATGGTACTTTCCTACACCATAGACACAAGCAGATGCAGTAACATAACATATTCACCCCGTACCCCTCAGGAATAATGCAAGGACAACTACAATAGATCAAAGGGTGTGTAATAAGATGAATAAAGTAGCAATACGTGCATCCAAATCGAAAAGTATATACATATTCACAAATCAATTGACACTGCCTAGCCATCAATATTCGTGGGCCACAGGGCCACATCACAAAGTCCAAGGCCTCACCTCACTCCTGCAACAACACGGAGAGAACACTGCTGGGTCATCAGGTCAAAAATAGCCAGGCACCTCAGGGGGATGGTGAATGGGGGGGCACCTCAGCCGGAAGATGGTACAACGCCACTGGCATTGGAGGGTACAACATGCCCTGTGTTCTGTCCTGGGGAGGGCAAGGCCACAGTCTCTCAAGTGGGTGACTTGCCCACATACTCTGGAGGGGCTCCATGCCCTGTGCTTGATCCTGGGGAGTGCAAGGCCACAGTCTCTCAAGTGGGTGACTTGCCCACATGCTCTGTAGGGGGCAACATGCCCTGTGCTTGATCCTGGGGAGTGCAAGGCCACAGTCTCTCAAGTGGGTGACTTGCCCACATGCTCTGGAGTGGGCATCATGCCCAGTGAGCTTCATCCTGGGGAGGATGGGGTGAGTGGATGTCTTCTCCACTTGTTCTGGAGGGGGCATCATGCCCAGCGAGCTTCATCCTGGGGAGGATGGGGTTAGTGGATGTCATTGCCACTAGTTCTGGAGGGGGCATCGTGCCCTGTGACGCAGATCTTGGGGAGTGCAAGGTCTCAGCCGGGTTTCAGACCCACAGGATTTGCAGGGGCCAGGCCACACAATAGCCCATGGACACAGGACTACACACTGTCTGCCGGCAGTGATGGCTGCTCGGTGGTGGCAGTGGTGGTGCTGCTTGTGGAGCTGGCAGTGGTGGGGGGAGGCTCCAGCCCATCCCCTACAGCCTCGGACGGCTGCCCACTGGGGCTGCTGCTGCTGGTGGAGGTGCTGTTGGCGGTGCTGCTTGTGGAGCTGGCAGTGATGGTGGGAGGTTTTAGCCCATCCCCTGCTCCCTTGGACGGTTGCCCACTGGGACAGGTGGCAGAGGTGGTGGCGGTGCTTCTTGTGGAGCTGGCAGGGGTGGGGAGAGGCGGCAGCCCATCCCCTGCAGCCTCGGACGGTTGCCCACTGGGGCAGGTGGCGGTGCTTGTGGCGGTGCTGGTGGCGGTACTACTTGTGGAGCTGGCAGTGGTGGGGGGATGCTCCAGCCCATCCCCTGCAGCCTCGGACGGCTGCCCACTGGGACTGCTGCTGCTGGTGGCGGTGCTGCTTGTGGAGCAGGCAGTGGTGGGGGGAGGCTCCAGCCCATCTCCTGCAACCTCGGGGGCTGCCCACTGGGGCAGGTGGTGGTGCTGGTGGCGGTGCTGGTAGTGGTGGGGGGAGGCCTGGCCCATCCCCTGCAGCCTCAGACAGCATGGTTGGTAGTGGGGGCCCCTTGTCTCTACTGCCTGCAGTTGCAGGCCTCTTGCCTTTCTTTCCTGCAGCTAGGGCTGGCTGCTTGCCCTTCCTTCCTGCAGCCAGGGCTGGCTCCTTGCCCTTCCTTCCTGCAGCTGGGGCTGGCTCCTTGACCTTCCTTCCTGCAGCTGGGGCTGGCTCCTTGACCTTCCTTCCTGCAGCTGGAGCTGGCTCCTTACCCTTCCTTCCTGCAGCTGGGGCTGGCTCCTTGCCCTTCCTTGAAGCACTTGGGGCAGGCACCCTTTCCGTCTGGCTGGCTGGTGGCCGGGATCCTTTCCCACCGGGAGTTGCTGGGGACACTACTGTGTCCCCGTGGACTGGGTGGCTGAGGTGCTTGCCTGGGTTTTGACCACCCTGGCCTGACATGATGGATGGGGGGAGGGGTAGGGGAGAGATCAATGGTGGCGAGGAACAGCTTCTTAGGGACAATGGGGCGGGAAGAGGGAGATGGTTTGGGAGTGGAGGAAGAGGGAGTGGTGGAAGGAGGTGTCAGTCTGCTGTGTTTGGGTGCAGGTGCATGGACTGGATGCTGTTGTGAGGCGGATGGCTGTTGGGTGTTTGAGTGCTTGCATTTGTGTACTTTGGGAGGAGGAGCCACAGACACAGTGGGAGAGGACACAGGGGATGTTTGCATGGATGTGGGGGTGGTGACTGCCAGTGAGGGGTGTGTACTGATAGGTGTGCTGGTGATGGTGGAAGTGGGTGAGAACGTAGTGCATGCAGGTGTGAGTGGATATGCTACTGGGATGAGGTGGAAGATGAGGAGGAGGGGGCCACAGTGGAGGCAGTGGATGTTTGTATGTCTGATTCTGGATGGTTTTTATGTGAGTGCCTGTGAAATGAAGTGTGGTGCTTGTGGTTGCCATGTCCACTCATGTGTGGTCCTGGGCGCCTGCTCGTCTGACTGTGTGCTTGGGATAGGTTGGGGTTGAGGGGGATGGGATTGGGAAGAGGAAGTTGGAGGGGGGAGGGTGGAAACAGGGATGATGGCTGCCATCAGAGAGGAGGCCAGAGCCTGGATTGATCTCTGTTGGGCCGCCAAGCCAGTGTGAATGCCCTCCAGAAATGCATTGGACTGTTGCATTTGGGCTGCCAGCCCCTGGATGGCATTCACAATGGTTGAATGCCCAACAGAGATGGATTGCAGAAGGTCAATAGCCTCCTCACTCAGGGCAGCAGGGCTCACTGGGGCAGGGCCTGAGGTGCCTGGGTCAAAGGAGATGCCCACCCTCCTGGGTGAGCGGACACTGGAAACTCACTGAGGGGCTGCTGGGAGGGTGGTGCTGGTACAAGGGTGGCGGCTGTACTTGTAGCTGGGGTGGACACAGAGGTGTCCACCAGCACCAGGGAGCGTCCATCAGAGGAGGTATCCATGTCCGAACTGTCCCCTCCAGTCTCCGCTGTGGTGGTCCCCCCGCCCTCCACCCCACTAGTGCCCTTACCGTCAGTGGATTCGTCCTCCTGGGTCCTGTGGGATCCCTCCTTTGCCGGTGCCTCTGCTCCTCCTCCAGGTGATGCTAATGCACATAAGGACAGGGTGACAAAACAAAAAGGGGGGAAGAGACAAAGGATACACTTGGTCAATGGCAAGAACACCACCACTGTTGGCGTACACAACACACTCATACATAGGGAACAGCCCTACACATTAGGCAATGCACTACCAGTCACAAAGCTAGACACCATCCCACGGATAGGGACACCTAACGCAAATTGCAGCATACCTGAGACCCACCTACCCCTTCCCTGTAGTGGATGCCTACTAGCTTGGTTGGATGACTTTCACATCAGAACCATTCCCAACATGGGACCTACTCTGCAATGCCAGACCCGGCCTAGGGGCACCCATAGGGACCATACCCCCCACCCAGATACCACCCCACCAGGCGTAAGTTGTAAATTAGGGCACTGTACTCACCCCCTTGTGGCTGCCGTGATGCCCCCAAGAACCCATCTAGCTCCAGATAGGCAACCACCAGTATGCAGGCCATCAGGGGGCAGGGTTCGACGGGCACCCCTTCCTCGTTGGGAGGCCATCCCCAGCTGGGCCTCCGCCGTCTTCCATGCCCAGCATCTCAGGTCCTCCCACCATTTACGACAGTGGGTGCTCCGCCTGCCGTAGACCCCCAGGGTCAGCCCGACCTTGGTGATGGCATGCCATATACCCTTCTTTTGATGGGCGCTGACCTGCAGGGAAATAGACACAGGCAAGGTATTAGTCTGACAGTCCTGCCTGTTACACTTATGGCCCACCATGCCCCTTCCCATCCCCATTAGCACAGACATGGCCCAGCATACATGCTGCATGCTGCCCAGGGCCTCTCCACCACCCCCCCTACATGAGGCCTTCACACACAGCACTCCATGCATTCACGCCCCATGCAACGTACTCACGGTGTATTCACCTGTTGGTCTGGAGGCCCATACAGCAGTCGGTACTGGGGTAGGACCCCATCCACCAGTTGCTCCAACTCTGCCGAGATGAAGGCAGGGGCCCTTTCCCCAGTAACCCGAGCCATGGTCGGTTCCAGACACAGGTCACAGCAGCACTTGCAGTGTAGGTCCTCTCCTGTTGAAGGTCAGGTAGTAAGTGAGTGAACAGATAGAAAATGGCAGTCACGTCCACAGCGGTGCGTACCGTCACCGCCAGCGTACATCACCATTGGACACTGTACCCCATAGGGCCCAATGATAACCAATGAGGAGTTGCACGGCGGTTCTCGACTGCCTCCCTCAACGGTGCAAAACGTCAGCGGAATTAGCTAATTTCCACCTGTCCCTCCATACAGGACATGGGGACGCCATTTCAGGGAGGGGTGCAGGCCATGGATCCTAAGTACATCACAGTACACAAATTCAATATTTGGACATATCCCACCAAAATAATGTTACAATCACAATATGCATTGAACTGTAGTGGTTGGAATGTACAGATAATGACCAGCTGCTCACTCTTTTGCCACATAGATTGCAACCGCTGCGGATGAATAGGAGAAGTAGACATACCCCGTGTACAGACCCCTGGTGGACATGGCAGCAATGGAGGACAGGCACATTATCCTCACCTATAGACTTGACAGGGCCACGTTCACAGAGCTGTGTGCCCAACTGGAGCCTGACCTAATATCTGCTATCCGTCACCCCACCGGGATCTCCCTTCTTGTGCAAGTGCTATCAGTGCTCCATTTCCTGGCAACTGGTTCTTTCAAAGTGACTGTGGGCTTGGCAGCAGGAATGTCACAGCCAATGTTCTCAATAGTGCTGACCGGAGTGTTGTTTTCCCTGATTAAACACATGTGCAGATACATATTTTTCCCCCAGGAGGATTTGGCCACAGTGAAAGCTGACTTCTTTGCAATGGGACATATCCCCAACATTATTGGGGCAATAGATGGAACACATATTGCATTTGTCCCGCCCCCGGCGAAATGAACAGATGTTCAGAAATCGAAAGAATTTTCACTCCATGAATGTACAGATGGTGGGCCTGGCGGAGCAGTACATCTGCCACGTCAATGCAAAGTATCCTGGGTCTGTGCATGATGCCTTTATCCTGAGGAATAGCAGCATCCCAAATGTGATGGCCCAACTCCAGAGGCACAGGGTGTGGCTAATAGGTGAGCCCTGGTTCCCACCCAGTGGATGTTGGTGTATGGGTATGGTGTGGGCCCTAAGGGTGAGTGTGTGGCTAATAGTTGTCCATCGATATCTGCAGGTGACTCTGGTTACCACAACCTCTCATGGCTACTGACCACTGTGAGGAATGCCAGGACAAGGGCAGAGGAATGTTACAATGAGGCACATGGGCAAACAAGATGGATTATAGAAAGGACCGTCGGCCTCCTGAAGGCCAGGTTTCAGGGCCTCCATCTAACAGGTTCTACTCACCCAAGAAGGTCTGCCAGATCATTGTGGCATGCTGTATGTTGCACAACCTTGCCTTGCGTCGCCATGTGCCTTTTCTGCAGGAGGAGGAGGCTGGAGATGGCCGTGTGGCAGCAGTGGATGCTGTGGACAGTGAAGATGAGGAGGCAGAGGATGAGGATGAGGACAACAGAAGTGCAACTATTCATCAATACTTCCAATGAGACACAGGGAAGACAGTGTTGTTTCACATATAATTGACAGTGGATGTGGTGGAGTGATGGGTGTGGGGGTGAGGGTGGGGGTATGTGATGACATGCAGGTATGGGGGTGATAGTAATAGGGAATTGAATACCAGAGTCAAGTCCTCCTGCGAGGCCCTCAGGATACATGATAGCCAAGACTTGCTCCTCCCATGTTGTTAGTTGTGGGGGAGGAGGTGGTGGTCCACCGTCAGTCCTCAGTACAGCGAGTTTGTGTCTTGCTGCTATGGAACGCACCTTACCCGTAGGTCGTTCCACCTCTTCCTGACGTCATCCCTTGTTCTTGGGTGCTGTCCCATGGTGTTTACCCTGTCCACGATTCTCCGCCATAGCTCCATCTTCCTAGCAATGGATATCTGCTGCACCTGTGATCCGAATAGCTGTGGCTCTACCCGGATGATTTCCTCCACCATGACCCTTAGCTCCTCCTCAGAGAACCTGGAGTGTTGTTGTGGTGCCATGAGTGTGGTGTGAGTGGTGTGGGTGAGGGTGTGTAGGGTGATGTGTTGGGGTGTGTGAAGTGAGGTGCATGGGTGGTGAATAGGTGATGGTGGTATGCAGATCTGGTTGGGTCAGTGGTCTTGCTGTCTCTGTTGGCAATGGTTTGTAGTCATAAAGGGTTGTGGGTAGTGTGGGTGTGTGTTTTATAGTGGTGTAGGTGTGTGGGTGTGGTGTGTGTATGTGTGTCAGGTGTGTGTAGTTTGAATTGTCCAATGTGGTGTTGTTTTGTATGTGTGTGTGTATTTTGAGCGCTGCAGTATGTACCGCCAATGGTTTACCGCCACTGAATGTCCGCCGTGGTGATTCATGAGTCATAATGCTGTGGGTGTTGTTCTGTTGGCGTAACGGTGTGGGTTTTGCTACCGCCAGTTTATCACTGACCTTTTGGCTGGCAGACTTGTGTATGTGGCTGTATAGTGATGGATTGGTAAATGTGTGTCATAATATTGTTAGCGGATATCCGCGGCGGCGGTATGTTGGCGGCAGTAGGCATGGCGGTAAGTGGGATTTACCGCAGTGTCATAATGAGGGCCATAATGTCAACCATGACAAGCACAGCAGGCCAAAGTAAGGACAATTAGGGTATACTTTGAATTTGGTATAATAAGCCAATCATCAAATTATTTAGAATAGTCATGATCTTGAAGAACATCTCCGGAGTCACTGAATGGAAATGACCTTGGGAAAGAGGCCACATCGTCAGATGTTAGATCGATCACAGGATGGGAAGATGGGTCCACGGAGCAGTAGTGCATAGTAGTCTCTTGTGCAGGTCCACCTGCAGTAGTGCCATCCTCCATAGTGTAACCAGCCAATTCTGTGAGCAAGGAATGCTCATAAGAAGCCTCATGAATCAGCCTTAGTCTCAAGGGGCACGACGGTGAATGAACCCTCATCAGGGACATCAGCAGTTCTTGGTCAACAGGAGGCACTAGCATAACAGCAAGACACATTGTAGGCAAATGTTCGAAGAGGCACCATACACAGTGAAAGACTCGTTGCACGCACTATAGGACTGGTTGGGATGACAATGACCAATCACGCTCCAATTCCACCAGCAAGGAAGCATCGAAGATCTGAACCATGCGATCATGGCACAGTTGAGCTGGTGGCTGTTATTACTTTGTGTAGCTGAAAAGACAAAACCACTGCGAATCAGAAGAAATAGCAGCAGTTTCCCACCAATCAATGTCAAAATAATTGGAAAGCCACCAAACACACTTAAAAGAGTGAATGGATGGCCGATGGGATGACTCCGAAGACAGTCTGGAAGATGGACATGAATCCAGATCCAAAAGCCTTAAAGGAATGGACAATCCCAGCACTGAATTCTGGAAACCAATTCTCCAAAGTGCTTGGAGAAGTTGGTATTTAATAGGGATTGTATCTCAGCTGATGATCTTGCAATCTGCAGAGCATACATCTCTCTAGCTGTTGTCAATGCTACTTGTTTCTGTAACAGTAGTGCCTTTAGTCTGCTCAGCTTGTCATAATTTACATTAATAGTATCAGTGTGAGGCCACATGTTTATTTCTCGTGTGGGGGCGATTAAAACTTCTCCACAAAAAGTAACAACCTTAGAGACTGAAATTGCATAGGCAATTCCTGGTCGCATACTGCAACAGCTTTGGTCGCTCAGCACCATATAACTTCCATTCAAAATGCCGGTCGAATCAAAGGGACAGGAATACCCTTCAGAAAACAGGCCAGGTTTGCGACCCGCGCAGGCCATGAAGGGACACCTGCTTGCAAATCATTGAATGACTAACAGTAGTCTCACATTCACTTCCGCTACGAAAGACCTCTGTTTCGGCGTTCAGACACTTATACTCAAAGGGCAACTCCCACTCTTTAATGGTCCTATCACCCAGTCGCTCATACCTGCCACGGCAAGATGTTTCGGACATTTAAAAAAACGAAAAGTGGAAATGGGCAGATTAATAATGCCATGTAGGAGCCATACTGTTGAAGGACTCTCTGCGACTGTGAAGGGCAACTTTTCTAACTTCTCTATTTGAAGCACGGTGAAACTCGCTTCCCTTTTAGCCATTGTCTGCTGTTCCTTGGATAAATTAAAAGCAGTGAACAATTCACTACCGTTAATGAATTTCCATGGAATTTGGCCATTTTTCAATGTCTGTAATGTCCAACCTAACTGCGTAATGAAATTCAACTGACTTTGTCCATGATATAAATGGGACATGTCCGTCTGAATGATATCAATCCCAGATGACACTATGGCCCTCATTACGACCCTGTCGGTCGGCGGTAATATGACACTGACGGTTTGGCTTCACCACACCAACTGGCATGATGGTAACAGCCGCTGGGCTGGAAATATCAATCTCCAGCCCGGCGGCCGTCACTGTACCGCCTGTGGGATTATGACCCCACCTACCGCCATGGTTCCGTGGCTTCCTAACCACCACGAAAACCATGGCGGTAGGCATTATCAGTGACAGGGAATCCCTTCCCTGTCACTGATAGAGGTCTTCCCCACCCCCCTCTCCAGATACCCTCACCCGCCTAACTCTCTGAACCCCCTCCTACAGTCACGCCCCCTTCACACACCCACACACACGCATACACACACCCATTCCCACATGCATCCACGCATGCATACTTCCATTCAGACACACATCCGCACACACTTTCATGCATACACGCAGACAGGCATTCACAGAAGACAACATACATGCACTCACACCTCCATACATGCACACACATTCACCACGAAACACACACCCGCATGCACGCATGCACAAACATTCACACACATACAACACCCCCAACCCCCTCCCCTGTTGGAGCACACACTTACCTGCATTCAGGGGTCCTCGGCAGGAGACGGGACAGGGCGCTGCTGCCACCAGCAGCGTCTGCTAGCAGAAAACCGCCAGGCCATATTATGGGTCAAAATACGGCTGGTGGAGGTCTACTGGCATGGCTCTGCTGGTGGCAGCAGCACCACCTTATCGCCATCTGCCGCCATGGCCACAGCCGGATTTCCACCATTCTTCTGGCAGAAATCCAGCTATGGTCATAATACGGCAGATGGCTGGTAGCTACGGTGTCGCTCTTTTGGTGGGCGTCGCTGCAGTGATAGGCGGTTATTACTGCCAATATCAGGATGAGGGCCTATGTTTGTCAGAGAACAATTCTGTTGAACAAAGTGTTCATGTCGTTATTGACAACAGCTAACGCCTTTTCTAAGTTTTCCCTATCTATTTGCCTTAAGCGCGCAGTAGCTTCAATCTGAGAAAGCTTCCACATCTCGTTACACATAGCATATATGAATTTTTTAGAATGTGGCTTTCTAGGACCTAGCAAAAAGTCCTGCAAGTCTACATCTTCAGAAATAGTGTTAAGATGTTCTTTAACTGCAGCTAACGTGTTAGACTGTACCCATTGTTGGCACAGTTTAACCACACTGTATGTTGTAACTATACACTTGTGTTGGCCCGAGATAAAGCGAGGGTGTGGCTGGCTGATCTTGAAACCCCCTGAGGAATTCAAAAAACATGCCTGACATCCATTGGTGTCTATTGGCCAAATTAACTACTCGCCGGGACTAGAAAGTGAAGAATTATGAGTACCAGCCTGAACCTGTGCATCTAGCTTTTCCTCCATGACATTCAAGAAGAATTGCCAATCATTGAATTTCTCAGGTGTGGGGATACTGGGCGTGTTAATTTGTTTTATTTTTGCTAACCGCAGACAGGACTTTTGTTGAATAGTGTCATTTAAAAAGATAATTTGCACAGGAATTAGGCATGCTCTAAATAAAGTTTCTCTACCCTGTATTTGCCAATATTATGTTCCCCATATACTTTTTAAATCAACGGTGTTCTTCCAGTATTCGTAACCTTGAACAGTGAGACGGGAAACAAAGCAATCTGAATAAATCAGCTTTGTATCAGCTAGCAACATTTTCCTAATCTTTGAAGGAGGTAACTTCAAATAATATGATGCTGAATTTTTTGTGTCATGCCCAGTGAAATAAGTGAACTTACCTAAATAGTGTTTTGGGCTCCACACTGGTGGTGTTGAGCAGTGTTCCCACTGTGTGTAATTAAGTACTCAACTGTGTCTAGTAGCATGGTGCAGATAGTAATGTTCCCAGTTATAATAACCGAACATTTCCCCATAATTAATTGTATGTCTATATACATCATCACTTTCAAACACTGAATAGTCCTTCATTTCAGATAACATAGAATCAACTGTCTGGACATCCCAATCATCAGATACAACACCAGGTGTAATGACATCTGTCATAGAAATTTGGAATACATATGGAATTTGAATGACCTCAGTAGGCCCGTATATATCAAATGGAACGTTGTCCCACACAATACCATCAGGAATTGGCACAACTGAAATGTTGACAAGGGACAAGTCTCTTTGGATCTTATGTGAGGAATGATATGGGGTTAAGACTTCATCCACAAGCTCAACTGAGGAGCGATCAGGAAGGTAATGTCCATTTGTAACCAAAAAGAATACAGTCACAAACCCAATCCATAAGAACAATGCAAAAAATATCAAACCGAACCATAAATAGTTCCATGGGTGAATTAAATAGTTATTTTTAAGCCATAGGTACACGTTACATGTCTGTGATACATTTTCAATCACTGGAGTAGATGAGTCTGAAGAAAAGCTATGTGATAACCAGAGGCAGTCTCTGCAAACATGGGAGCAGGTGTGTTAGAAATGGGGTTTTTGGTTGGCAGTCAGGTTACCCCCTGTCCAAGAAAGGAACCCTCACTCTAGTCAGGGTAAGTCACACACAATCCAAAATATCTTCCGCCCACCCTCTGGTAGCTTGGCACTGAGCAGTCAGGCTTAACTTAGAAGGCAATATGTAAAGTATTTGTGCAATAAATCATACAATAATACCATATAGTACCACAAAAATACGCCACATAATGTTTACTAAATACATATTATTTATTTGATAAGATGCAGGTCAAATTGATTAAAATGCAATGAGTATATGTTAGGATATCACTGTAAAAGTGATATAAAGTGTCTGAAGTCATTTAAAAGCAATAAATGTCTCTTTCATGCACAAATTACTTGGTTCGCATTCAAAATCTCCGCAAAGAACCGCAGAGGAGGAGATGCATGGAAACAGATGGGTGTGCATCGATTTCTCGGGGCACACATGGTAATGCGTTGTTTAGTTTTCATGAAGGGACGGCTGTGCGTCGATTTCTGGCGATCAGTAGTGGATCCTCTTCGGGTTGCGGGGTTTCCAGACGCTCCAGGTACGATGCATGGATTTCCTGCGCATGAAGGACGAAGTCACAGGAGCTTCTTTGATTCGGTGGGCGTTGCGTCGAATTTTCTACTGCACGGCAGGTGCTGCGTCTATTCCTCTCTGGAAGTCGGGCTGTGTTGTTCCGGCTCGGTTGTGCATCGATCCAGTGGGCTGTGCATCAAATTTCCGGTCGCTACACTGGTGCTGCATCGATCTTCTCAATGCAAAGTCGGGCTGCGTTGTTCTGGTACAGTGTGCAGTGAATTTTTCACTGCGGTGCAGGCTGTGCGTCGTTTCTAGCAGGCTGTGTGTCAAATTTCACCGCACAAGGAGTCCTTTTTGTAGAGATTAAGTCTTTTTGGTCCTGAGACCTCAAGGAACAGTAGGCAAGCTCTATCCAAGCTCTTGAAGAGCACTTCTTCACCACAGTCAGAGAGCAGCAAGGCAGCAGGGCAACAGGAAGGCAGCAGTCCTTCACAGAAAGCAGAAAGGTGAGTCTTTTGGGCAGCCAGGCAGTCCTTCTTGGCAGGATGTAGGTTCTAGTTCAGGTTTCTTCTCCAGGAAGGATCTGTAAGGTAGTGTCTACCACAAGAAGTGTCTGAGTTGGTAGGGGCAGAGGCCCTGTTTAAATTCCCAAATGTGCCTTTGAACTGGGGGAGACTTCAAAGAGTGGCTTAGAAGTGCATGAGGTCCCCTTCCAGTTCAATCCTGTCTGCCAGGGTCCCAGTAGGGGATGTGGCAGTCCTTTGTGTGACAGCAGTCTACTGTCCTTTGCCATGACCCATTCAAAATGCAGATGTATGCAAGTGAGGCTGAGTATCCTGTGTTTGGGGGGTGTCTGAGTAAATGCACAAGGGAGCCGACAACTAAACCCATCCAGACGTGGATTGTAAGGCACAGAAGGATTGAAGTGCAGAGAAATACTCACTTTCTAAAAGTGGCATTTCTAAAATAGTAATATTAAATCCAACTTCACCAGTCAACAGGGTTTTGTATCACCATTCTGGCCATACTAAATGTGACCTTCCTATTCCTTTCAGATCAGCAGCTACCATTCAAATAATATATGAGGGCAGCCCCAATGTTAGCCTATGAAGGGAGCAGGCCTCACAGCAGTGTAAAAATGAATTTCGGAGTTTAACACTACCAGGACATTTGTGTGAGGGCAGGCTACTGTCCTATGACATGTAAGTGTCAAGCCCTCTACCCTCCTAGCACAGGAAGACCCATTCAAAATGCAGATGCATGCAAGTGAGGCTGAGTACCCTGTGTTTGGGGTGTGCCTGAGTGAATACACAAGGGAGCAGTCAACTAAACCTAGCCAGACGTGGATTGTAAGGCACAGGAGGATTTAAGTGCAGAGAAATGCTCACTTTCTTAAAGTGGCATTTCTAAAATAGTAATATTAAATCCAACTTCACCAGTCAGCAGGATTTTGTATTAGCATTCTGACTATAGTAAATATGACCTTCCTACTCCTTTCAGATCAGCAGCTACCAATCAAACAGTATATGAGGGCAGCCCCATTGTTAGCCTATGAGGGGAGCTGGCCTCACAGTAGTGTAAAAATGAATTTAGGAGTTTTACACTACCAGGACATGTAAACTACACAGGTACATTTCCTGCCTTTTGCCTACACAGCACCCTGCCCTATGGGTTACCTGGGCCATACCTTAGGGGTGACTTATATGTAGAAAAAGGGGAGTTTTAGGCTTGTGAAGTACTTTTAAATGCCAAGTCGAATTTGCTAGTGAAACTGCACACACAGGCCTTGCAATGGCAGGTCTGAGACAAGGTTAAGGTGCTACTTAAGTGGGTGGCACAACCAGTGCTGCAGGCCCACTAGTAGCATTTAATCTACAGGCCCTGGGCAGATATAGTGCACTCTACTAGGGACTTATAAATAAATTAAATAGTCCAATTGGTTATGATCCAATGTTACCATGTTTAAAGGGAGAGAGCATATGCACTTTAGCACTGGTTAGCAGTGGTAAAGTGTGCAGAGTCTTAAAACCAGCAAAAACAGTATCTAAAAAGTGGAGGCAGGCAAGCAAAAAGTTAGGTGTGACCACCCTAAGGTTGTCAGGTCTAACAAGGCGCATTACTGGTAGATGTATCCACCTCACGTGGAGGCTCATAGTAGATAGTGTCATCAGTCTGTGTAGTGCTGGTGTAGAAAGCAGCCACATCTCGGACAGGTACTGTTGTTTGAGTGGTCACTGGAATCAGCAAGAGCTCATTTTCTGCCCTCCCCATGGTCGAGGAGGTATATGTAGCATCTTTGGACATTGGTATGTAGTCCAAAGTAGTGTTGTTAATTCTACTTTGAAGAGGTATGTCCTGTTGGGTAGTGAGAGGGGATCAGGAACAACCCAAGTGACCTCTGGGTCTACTGTGCACGATCGGTCACATGGTGAACTTTGACATCATCAATGGAAATTAATCTGTTTTCTCTGGAACCAGGCAGTGGTGCCAAGATGACAGTTCTAGTACTTTGTACTCCCAGGACTGGGACTGGTGCTCTGTAGGATGGACCGAATTCCTTCTTCACAGTGATCTTCTCATGAACCAGCTTCCCGACTTTAGGAATCCAGCCAGTGGAAGTTGTTGGTAAATCCCTTATTCCTAAGGTGGCAGCACCAGCGGATGATTTATCATCACAAAATTGCTGAAACTCCTGTAAGACGTTCATTTATGTCAAAAGGTGTGTCTGCTGCCACCAAACCATGGCCATCAAGATCTGGGATATACATAGGTATCCCAAAGAGAACCCCATAAGGAGTGCTTCCCCTCAAGGACCGTCTTGGCAGATTATTCAGTGCTCTCTGGACCCCATATAGGTGATGAAGCCAACTGCGGCCAGAACCTAACACTCTAGCTGTTAAGGACTGCTTTAGATCACTGTTCCACCTCTCCAGGACCAAATTTCCCTCAGGATGGTAGGTGAGGGGCAATGGAGTTCAACACCCATCGTCCCCCTGGTGTCCCTGAATGCCTTGGAGGCAAATGCAGGGCCCTGGTCCAAATTGAATGCTGCAACCGCATATGTTCTGATAAAGATCAGCAAGTCTTTTATAACAGTCCGAGCATCCGCCGGCCGCTGAGGCCATGCCCACATGAATCTAAAACAAGAATCAACACGACTAAGATGTATTTGTATGCACCATCTGGTTCGAGTGGACCGCAATGGTCCAGGTACACACATTGTAGTGCCCTGCTGGACACTAAGAGGGATGTTAGAGCCCTTTATTTGCTGGCAAATGTCACAACAAAGGACATATCGTTTTGTCTGTTTGTATAGACCAGGCCACCAGAAGCGTTTCTGTAAGAGTGTTACCGTGGCCGAAATACCAGCATGTGCAGAAGCGACACCCTCATGTGCTGCTTTTAGTAGATCTAATCTCTGCTCGATCTCCAACCTCAGGAATTGCGTAAGCAACATTCTGTGCACTGATGTGGTAGGAGTTTTTTGTAGGGTATGCTTTTGGGAGAGACCTGCCTCCAGCCGAAGCTTTCACAGCAGTCAGAATTTCATTATCCAATCTCGTCTGAGAACGAGTCACTTCAGCCACAAAAGCCGTAGCTACTGCGGACATGGCTGCTTCATTAGCCAAAGTGTTGCCAATAACTTGTATTCCTACACATTGTTGGCCCAATGTATGTACTACATGGACACGCGGTAGCTTATCCTTAAGATCAGCCACCCTCCCCCACAATGTTTTGTGTTTTATGGTGTTCCCCTTGGAATCTCCAAACCCGTACAGCTTCCAATGATTGAGGTAATCATTGTAGGACAGGACGCAGTACTATGAGTCACAGACAATCAAAGTCAGCAATCCTTGCTCTGTGTGTTCTAGCACTAGAAGAAGGGCTTTAAGTTCAGCCAGCTGTGCTCTGCAGTCCCCTAGGGTCTGCGTGTAGGTATTGTGAGGGTGAAAAACTCCATCCTTAATCTCTCCACTCACGGCTGTGCAAGCGGCTGAATATTGATGTTTGTTACCTACAGCTGGTTGTGTTGAACCATCAGTATAAAAGACAGTATGGTATTTGTCAAGGGGCAAAATATCTAGAGGAGCGGGGTATTCCTGTTCGTATTGGAGATATTCTTGTGTCTGAAGTTTTGGATCAAAGATGTAGTCAACATCAGTGGCAGTCAGGGAGATTGCCCACTGAATCCAACATGGATGTAATGCTTTAGTGTTAGGAACTCTTGCTTTAGTGACGGCCCCTGAGGCTGGCACTGGGGTAACAACAATGATGCGTTTGCCTTGGGCAAATGGCCTCTCCTTAATGACAGCCATTTGAACTGCAGTTAGATTTTTTTCTGTGGGTGCAAAACGTTGTTCTGCATTGGAATACAAATGTGATTTATATGCCATGGGCACTGTGTCGCCCTCGTTAAAGGTGACGTAAATAAACCCAATGGCACCAGCAATTATTCTGATGACCAAATTTGTTTTGTTGTCACGTGTGTGCAAGTATTTGGCTTCTAGCATGTCCTGTTGCAATTACCTAAGGATGCGTGTGTGTTCAAGTGTCCAGTGTTTGCTAGAAAAATCTGGGAGTATTAAGTCATAAAGTGGCTTGATACGTTGTGTATAGTCAAGAATGCATGTTCTTCCAAAATTAAAGAAGCCAGGACTGTAGCTTCTTGAGCATGTTAGGTGGGTGAAGTTGTGCTCATTTCTCTAGGAAGTGTGGGTTCAGGCTCTTCCCCTCGTTTGATAGCTCATATCCCAAAAACAATACACTGAGAAAGGCTATCTTACTTTTCTTAAAGTTAAATTTGTAACCAAGGTCTGCAAATCCTAAAATGATCTGATCGACCCTGACAGTATGAATGTTGAGGTCGTTGTCCGTGAGATAGATGTCATTCACTTAGAATAAAGCCTCGGGATCAATATCATGTAATATTGATGTTACACGGGCTGAGAACAGCCCTGGGCTGTTCTTATAGCCTTGGGGCAAACGGCCAAGCGTTTGTGTGAGCTAAATGAGAATGTACTGGGTCCCGACTTTCGTGTGCTAAGTTTTGGCAGAAGAACCCGTTGGAAAATCTAACGTTGTTTTGTACTTTTTGTGCACTGTTAGAAATGGGGTCTTTGGTTGGCAGTCATGTTACCCCCTGTCCAAACAAGGACCCTCACGCTAGTCAGGGTAAAAGAGAATCACCCTCAGCTAACCCCTGCTTACCCCCTTGGTAGCTTGGCACAAGCAGTAGGCTGAACTTCAGAGTGTTAGGTGTAAAGTATTTGTGCCAACACACACAGTAACTTAATGAAAACACTACAAAATGACACAACACAGGTTTAGAAGAATAGAGAATATTTATCTAAACAAAACAAGACCAAAATGATGAAAATCCACAATACACAAGTCATGTTATCACTAAAAATTCAAAAAGAGTCTTCATGCAATTTTAAAAACCACGCCAATGCTGTTAGTGTGAAAATGTACCTTGGGCATGTCAAAAATAACCCTGCATGGGCGTGTGTGCGTCAAAAAGGGCTTGCGATGTGTTGACTTCACTCACGAACGAGACCTTGCGTCGTTTCTTCTTTAGTTGGGTTGGGGTGCGTTGTTTCTTCTCTCCGCAGGAGAGCGATGCATTGATCTGGTCAGCACTCTCGGGTCCGGGAAGGCCTTTCATCACTTTTGCACACCCAGCAGTGTTTGCATCAGAAATTCAGCCGCACGATGATTCGAAAACCAAGCAGCATGGGTTGAGATCTCACCGGTCTCCATCAGCAATGCTGAGCGTCGTTTCTCCAGCCGTGGGCGTCGATCTTCCGGTGGCATTGCAGGTGAGCGCCGATTTTCAACTACAAAGACAGCGGCGCGTCAATTTGTCAGCCGCAGATTGGAGTTGCACGGTGGTCGGTGCGTGGATGTCTTACTCTTGGGCTGCCAACTTCTCCTTTCAGGGTCCCAGGAACTGGATGGGCACCACTTGACAGAGTAGGAGTCTCAGCAGAGGCTCCAGGTGTTGGCAGAGAGAAGTCTTTGCTGTCCCTGAGACTTCAAACAACAGGAGGCAAGCTTTAAATCAAGCCCTTGGAGAGTTCTTCACAAGAAGGAAGGCAACACAAAGTCTAGTCTTTGTCCCCTTACACTGGCAGAAGCAGCAACTGCAGGATAGCTCCACAAAGCACAGTCACAGGCAGGGCAGCTCTTCTTCCTCAGCTCTTCAGCTCTTCTCCAGGCATTGGTTCCTCTTGGTTTCCAGAAGTGTTCTAAAGTCTGTGGTTTTGGGTGCCCTTCTTATATCCATTTTGCCCTTTGAAGTAGGCTTACTTCAAAGAAAAGTCTCTCTTGTTTGTGAAATCCTGCCTTGCCCAGGCCAGGCCACAGACACACACCAGGGGGTTGGAGATTGCATTATGTGAGGGCAGGCACAGCCCTTTCAGGTGTGAGTGACCACTCACCCCCTCCCTCCTAGCAAAGATGGCTCATCAGGAAATGCAGACTACACCCCAGCTCCCAACTGTCAAACTGACCCAGACAGGTAATCCACAAACAGGCAGAGTCACAGAAATTGTTTGAGCAATTAAATGCGCTCATTTTCTAAAAGTGGCATTTTCAAACACACAATCTTAAAATCAACTTTACTAAAATATATATTTTTAAATTGTGAGCTCAGAGACTCCAAATTCCACATATCTATCCGCTCCCAAAAGGGAATTTACTCTTTAATCATCTTTAAAGGTAGCCCCCATGTTAACCTATGAGAGGGAGAGGCCTTGCAACAGTGAAAAACAAATTTAGCAGTATGTCACTGTCAGGACATATAAAACACATTACTACATGTCCTACCTTTACCATACACTGCACCCTGGCCTTGGAGCTACATAGGGCCTACCTTATGGGTGTCTTACATGTAAGAAAAGGGAAGGTTTAGGCCTGGCAAGTGGGTACACTTGCTAAGTCGAATTTTCAGTTTAAAACTACACACACAGACACTGCAGTGGCAGGTCTGACACATGATTACAAAGCTACTTAGGTGGGTGGCACAACTAGTGCTGCAGGCCCACTAGTAGCATTTGGTTTAAAGGCCCTGGGCACCTCTAGTGCCCTGTACTAGGGACTTACTAGTGAATCAAATATGCCAATCATGGATGAACCAATTACATACTTCTAAGTATAATGGTATGTAGGGTACCTGTAGTATGTGAGACAGTGATAATCATGGTATCCGTAAATTTTGACTAAACACCATTGTTAGTGGTGCCATGTCGTAGTTGGACTTTTGCTCTAGTGAAGTGGGCTAGTATAAGGATGGCAGTACTTATATTTGTAGGCGACTATGCCAGTCTTACAACAAAACCCAACTGTCGTCCCAACCCTTCCGGCTCACAAGCAGCACCTCACCAGAAACCCAAACAGTAAAAGGTGATCTCTGGCAGCCTTTCGCATGGATTCAAGAGTGTGACATCTCAGGGAGTGTCATGGTTAAACAGAGTTTACCCCTTTCTCACATTAACAACATGTCGCAATCAAACACAGGCAATGAAGAAGATGCAGTAAAGTTTCAATAGGTTTTATTTAGCAAAACTGCATTCTGCGATACGTTGCATGGGCTGCGAGGATTAGGATGATGAACAGTGCAAGAAACAGAATGGTAAAGACGAGAGTCATTAATACAAAGGCCCCCACCATTTTGCAATAACATGAAGAGACATGAGATGTGTAAATATGTACTAATAACCTAGCATGATAGGCCTAACCTCTAACCTAGAAGAGAGCTAGGTATGTTAAACCTAATCTGCCAATGCCATGTCCATGATAAGAGCCCCCAACCCTCATTACCTTGGAATGAGGTCCCTAGCTCAGACTCCGTAGGGATACGAAGACTGAGTCAGCGTCAAGGCGACGTGCAGCATCGATAGCAGCGATCGCATCTGGTCGGAATCCCTCTCTCTATCTGTTAAAGTGAGGTGTATTTATACAGATTTACTTGGACCCCTGATGTAGGTTTGTTACCAAACAATAGATAACAAGGCGTGTTTGGGACGGTAATTAATATAAACAATTCCCTCGAAAGCATGAAGAGGGAAAGTACCTAAAGTGAACACCTACCGTTTGTTTGTCTTTGTCTCTTGATCTTGACGCCTTAGCGCGGTGACACTGATAACACAAACTAAAACATGGGCCTAACCCAAAACAAGGCAGCCATTTTAAAAGATTAAATTAAATAAATGTTGTAAAACAGAGTAAGCTAAGTAGGGTAAAAGTCACTGGGTGACGCGGGCACAAGTCTGCAAGCCACAGGCTAAGCTAACTCCTGTATCCCATTAAAACAAACTAGGATTCACTACAGTACAACACTTAAATTTTCAGTCTCTGGGTTTAGGAAGTCCACCAGTTGGGGTTCAAGTTAACCTTAAACACCAACCTGCAGCAAAATGGGGCCGGCCGGGTGCAGAGGTCAAAGTTGAGCAAATTTAACGTGGGCTCCTATGGAAACAGGGAGGTACTCGGAATCCAGTCAGCCAGAAGGTAAGTACCTGTGACTAAGAGGGCAGACCAGGGGGGATTTGCAGAGCACTGGAGGGGCCACAAGTAGGCACCAAACACACACCCTCAGCGGCACAGGGGCAGCCGGGTGCAGGGTGCAAACAGGGTGTCGGGTTTCCAATGCTGGTCCATATGGAGACCAAGGGGATCACTCATAGGCTGCAGGCTGGATCGGGGGAGTGGTGTCTCGGGCACACCACTGGTAGGACGGGGGGAGAACCACTTGCTGAATGTTGAGACACCGGGGGTCGATTCCTCCAAGGCCTGGGGGCTGCGGGTGCAGTGTGTTCTTAGGCATCGGATATCTTCATCCGGAGCTTCGCAGTCAGGGGAGTCCTCGGGATTCCCTCTGCAGGCGTCGTCGTGGAGGGGTGGAGAGGTCAACCAAGGGTGGGCACTTGCTCGCAATTACATGGAGACCCTCTCTTGCCAGGTGGACCATCTGGACATGGGCCGTGGGTATCGGGTGCACAGGGGTCAAGACTCATGCTTCTTGAGTGAGGTGGGAGCCCTTGGTTGTAGGTTTCCTTAGACAGAGCCGCTGTCCTCGGGAGTTCTTGGTCCTTTTGGATGCAGGGCAGTCCTCTGGAGTTGGCAGAGATCGCTGGGCCCGCTGGACGCATCACTGTTTTTTTTGCAGGCTCTCTGAAGCAGGAGACAGGCTGGTAGGGCTTGGGCCAAAGCAGCTTCTCTGCTGGGGGTTTCAGCTTAGCTGTCCTTCTTCTTGTAGATCACCAGGAATCTTGTGAGCTGGGTTCAGGGAGGCCCTTAAATCATTGATGTAGGGGCATGTTAGGGGTCAGAGGGCAGTACCCAATAGCTACTGTCCCTGAGGGTGGCTGCAACCTCCTTGTGCCCACTCCCTTTGGGGGAAGGGGGTACACTCCTTTCCCTATTGGTCCCTGTCCTCCAGTCCAAGTTGGAGGATTCTGCATGCAGGGGGTCACCTCAGCTCTGGACACCTTAGGGGTGGTCCTGGCTGTGGTGGTCTCTCCTCTCTGTTTTCCCTAATTTTCCCACCCGACTTGCTGCTGAAAGTGGGGCCTTGTCCGGGGGGCGGACTTCTCCACTAGCTGGAGTGTCCTGGGGCACTGTCGCCCGAGGCTGGAGCCTTTGAGGCTCACCGCCAGGTGTTACAGTTCCTGTAGGGGGGAGGTGTGAAACACCTCCACCCAGGACAGGCTTTGGTTCTGGCCACAGAATGCACAAAGGCACTGAGCCCATTTGGTCACAAACTTGTCTGAAAGTGGCAGGTAGGCACAGATTGGTCAGTCCTTCACTAGCAGTTTGGCTAACATACAGGGGCATCTCTAAGATGCCCTCTGTGTGCATTTTTCAATAAATCCCACACCGGCATCAGTGTGGGTTTATTGTACTGAGAAGTTTGATACCAAACTTCCCAGTATTCAGTGAAGCCATTATGGAGCTGTGGAGTTTGTAATGACAAACTCCCAGACCATATACTCAATAGGGTTACACTGCACTTACAATGTCTAAGAATGGACTTAGACACTGTAGGGGCATCATGCAGCTATGCCCTCACCTGAGGTATAGTGCACCCTGCCTTAGGGCTGTAAGGCCTACTAGAGGGGTGACTTACCTATGCCGCAGGCAGTGGTTTGTGGGCATGGCACCCTGAGAAGGATGTCATGTTGACTTTGTCTTTTTCTCCCCACCAGCACACACAAGCTGCAAGGCAGTGCGCATTTGCTGAGTGAGAGGTCCCCTATGGTGGCATAATACATGCTGAAGACCTTCCATTGCCACAAGGCCCTTGGTGCCATGGGTACCTTTTACAAGAGACTTAACTGTGTGCCAGGGCTGTGCCAATTGTGGAAACAAAGGTACAAATTTAGGGAACACTGGTGTTTGGGCCTGATTAACACGTTCAATCAAAGTTTGCATCAACACTAGGCACAAAGTGGGGTGTAACCATGCCAACAGTGGCACTTTCCTACATCTAGGTATGGCAGTCTTATCTTCAAGGAACTTTGGGCCCTGTGCACAGCTAGGAAACTTAAGAGAGGTAGTAACCCTAACAAAACTACTCTTTCTAAATCTACTTATTAAGTGAGAAGGAATTAGATAAAGAGGGTGAACCCCAAGTATTGGAAAAGGAGGTCCCGGGTATTTCCTCTGACCACACTGGGCAGGATAATGAGGATTCTGGGGAACATCATTAACCGCCAGGAAGCTGTGTTGGTAGCAAAAGAGAGAGTTGCAGTAGTAGGACAACTTTTCCTCCCCCTGGGTTGGTATAGAGGGTACCCAGGTGGAGTGTATTTGCCTCAGGCTCAGTTTCTCTTGCCTCAGCTTATGCTGTCTGCATCATCCACTCCAGCTCAGATGAGGGATTCTCAGATAGGGGGCTCAGTTTGCTGAGACTTGAGCAGGCCCGGCTCAAGTTGAAAAAGAATCATTTGGCTCTAGAGAGAGAGACCTTACAGATAGAGAGGGTGAGACAGAATTTGCAGTTAGAACCCCATGGTGGCAGCAATGGAGATTCCAGTCTCAGGGAAGACATCTTTGATTCCAGAAATCTCAGCAGGATAGTCCCTCCTTAGAAGTCTGAGAATAACATCCATAAGTGGATTATTGCTTTAGAGAGGGCCTGTAAAGTCCAGAATGTCCCTCAGAGGCAGTAGGCAGCTATCCTGGGACTCTCGTTTGCAGACAGAGGAAGAGACAAACTCTTAGCAGTTAGAGAGGAAGATGCAGACAGCTACCAAGTTTCGAAGGAGGATCTGATTGATAGGGTTGGGGTTACTACTGAGTAATAAAGAATTAAGTTCAGGGACACTCAAAAAGACTCCTCCCAAGACTGAGCAGATTTTGTTGACTGTTCAGTTAGGGCTAAAAGGAGGCTGGCTTCATGGTAGCAATGTACATGACTATAAAGGGCTGTATAATTTGATCATGTGAGAGCACACCCTTAACAACTGTGAGGGTCATTCTGACCCTGGCGGCCGGTGGCCGCCAGGGCCACCGACCACGGGAGCACCGCCAACAGGCTGGCGGTGCTCCAACGAGCATTCTGACCGCGGCGGTTCAGCCGCGGTCAGAAGTGGAAAGTCAGCGGCCTCCCGCCGACTTTCCGCTGCTCGTGTGAATCCTCCATGGCTGCGGAGCGCGCTCCGCAGCCATGAGGATTCCGACCCCCCCTACCGCCATCCTGTTCATGGCGGGAAAGCCGCCATGAACAGGATGGCGGTAGGGGGGGTCGCAGGCCCCTGGGGGCCCCTGGGGGCCCCTGCCCATGCCAATGGCATGGGCACGGCAGGGGCCCCCGTAAGAGGGCCCCGCAAAGTATTTCAGTGTCTGCCTTGCAGACACTGAAATACGCGACGGGTGCCACTGCACCCGTCGCACCTTCCCACTCCGCCGGCTCGATTACGAGCCGGCATCCTCGTGGGAAGGTCGTTTTCCCCTGGGCTGGCGGGCGGTTTTTCAGCAACCGCCCGCCAGCCCAGGGGAAAACTTGTAATACCCGCCGCGGTCTTTTGACCGCGGCGCGGTATTTCGGAGGGGGGAATTCTGGCGGGCGGCTTCCGCCACCCGCCAACATTGGAAAGACCCCCTGTGTGTCTCAAAAATTACATCAATACCTAGTGGATTCTGATCCGACCTATCTCAAAGAATTGGGAAAGAAGGCAAACAAATGGCTCCATACCAGGGTGAGCAAGAAAGGTCATAATGGGGGTGGTCAGAAGAAAAATATTTTTTTAATTATTTTTAGTCCCAGGAGAAGGATGGGAAGACGTCTAAGTATAAAATGAAATAAAAATCATTCAGGCCCCCAACCATCTGTCCAAGAGGGTGGGACTCAAGTCACTTGTAACAACAAAAGTGGGTACCAGGGTAAGAACTGGGATGGCACGAAAGTCATGTTGCCGCAAATGTAAACCGACAGAGCACAAAACCAATGATGTTGCCTCTCCTAAAAAAAACACTAACCACCATCAGATGTTGCCAGTGTAGCCATAGGGGTTACTTCCTCAGATCAGGAGGTCCTCTTAGCCTTTAACTGGGAAGTGGGGACAAAAGGTGAGTCGGAGATTCCAGAGGGAAGTTAGCACTCCTACCACCTACTGGTGAATGGAGTCCCATCCACTGCCCTGAGAGACACATGTGCAAGTCACACTGTTGTCTATGTCAGGCTGGTGTTCCCAAAACAGTATGTTCCAGGAGAGATAGCCAGGGTATGGGTTATACCAGGGGAGGTCAATGTTCGGCCTGTGGCTTTAGTGCCCCTAGAGATAGCTGGGTCCCTTAGCTAGAGAAGGGTAGTAGTCAGTACAGACCTCCCTCTTGATTGTGTCCGTGGAAATGACCACCCCGAGGTTCGTCAGAGGAGCTTGTCCTGGGCCACCCCTCTTTCAAGGACTCTGGAGGTGCTGCTCCTGTAGTAAATGTTGATAGGCAGGGCAACGTTTAGCCAAAGTTACAGTGGACCAAGGAGATTGTGATCGGTACTAGGGTTGAGATTCGCATTTGTTCATATTTATAGGGTTGGGGTTGTGATTGGTAGTAGGGTTGAGATTTCTATTGGTTTGTGTTTTTAGGGTTGGGGTTGTGATTGGTACTAGGGTTGAGTTTCCTATTGGTTCGTGTTTTTAGAGTTGGTGTTGTGATTGGTATTAGGGTTGAGATTCCTATTGGTTAGTCTTTTTAGGGTTAGGGTTGTGATTGGTACTAGGGTTGAGATTCCTACTGGTTCGTTTTTTTAAGGTTGGTGTTGTGATTGGTGCTAAGGTTAAGATTCTTACTGGTTCATGTTTTTAGGGATGGGGTTGTGATTGGTACTAGGGGTGAGATTCCTATTGGTTCATGTTTTTAGGGTTGGGATTGTGATTGGTACTAGGGGTGAGATTCCTGTTGGTTTGTGTTTTTAAGGTTGGGGTTGTGATTGGTACCAGGATTGAGATTCTTATTGGTTCATGTTTTCAGGTTTAGGGTTGTGATTGGTACTAGGGTTGAGATTCCTATTGGTTCGTGGTCTTAGGTTTAGTGTTGTGATTGGTTGTCAGGACTATGTTTATGCTAGGTGAATAGGGCTGGATCTCCAATTGGTTGTGGGGTTTAGGGTAACGAATCTGATTTGTTAGGATTAGGACTAGGTTTCTATTGGCCAATAGGGCTATTTAAGCCTAGGGCTCAGGGCATCCCAGCCCGGACGTCGAGGCTAAGGGCGGAGAGGACAAGAGCATTTGCCTGTTTGAGCCAGGTCAGGCCTGGGCCATTTACTAAAAAAGACCAAAAAAGACATCCAACTCATGCATCTCATACTAACCTCATACAGATTGCAATGTCTCATCAACCAACACAAAATCCCACATACCATACCTATACACATATCCACCATACCTACATCAGTAAAACACCTTCATTCCCACAGCAAACAGTACTCTGTCCATTCCCACTAACACAACCTGCCATCGCCCACACAACAGAAAAACACAATATACATTACTTTCATCCATCCAGATACAGACTCCCTGTTCATACAAACCAACAGCACTATCCTCCATTTGCTCCTGCCAGACCCCCTTTTATCATCACAATACCTAAATCCAGCCTCCCAACACACCATCTACAAACAACCTCCCCCTCTCTTCAACAATTACACACAACCATACAACCCTTACCCTCCACTCCACCACACATATTACCTCTTCCAATGATCAAAATTAGCACAAATACCCCTGACCCACATCCATCCCCTCTTACATACCTCATACACTCTTCTCCAAAACACATCAACACCCACTGTAATATTCTAATACCACTCACCAGCACAAATTCATACAAATCCTTCACAGAAAACCACTACATCAATATCTCCTCTCACTATTCCACAAAAACAAAACAGACCACACGCATCAAAATAATCAAACTTTCATTATACTTTCAGTCTCACCCACTCCCACCCTCATGACTATACAAAGAATACAAATCCTGACCAATCTTTACCCCTACATTCTCACTCTTCACAAACATCTACCACAAGTACCCCAACACAGCAACATTCATTCACCCGCCTCTCATCCATTCCACAATTTAGAGCCTTACAATATGATCCACATGCTCCTCCACCACCCCTAACCCATACTCCTTCTACACTAAACAGGCGCAAACATAATAAACAACATGCCACTCTTAACAACTTCGCATCCCCTTGTCTATTACATAATAAGGCTACGCTACAAAAAAAGTACACTCTTCATGCCTCTCACAGCCACCAAATCCACTACCAACACACACAGACCCATCAAAATGCCTCCTAGGCCTGCTGGAAGAGGAACACTATATTGAAAAACAGGACTATTGTGACCCTCACACAGTTATCACAATTAACAACACACCTGCTACAAGCTCAAAATGTACTGCTCACCCTTCTCCAAAACAAAACACCGCCACAAACACACATTTTATAAACTTCCTGCTTATAAATGCTTGATCACTCTCAAAAAACAAGCACCACATCTATGACCTGCTCACGGATACACAACCTGACTTACTATTCATAACGGAATCATGATTGGGAGATGACATGGCCCCAGTGTTGCAAGACGCCGTCCCTCTGGCTATCAAACCATCACACCAAACCGTATAGTCAAGAGAGGAGGTGGACTAGCTAATATATTCAAACAAGCAATAAATCTCAGTTAAACAGACAATATTTCCATACAAGGTTGTGAGGCCGCCCTCAGCAGATGCAATCCCACTCCAACTTCCTCCTGTAACTTTATCCTTCTTTACAGACTTCCACCTAACAACTCAACATTCCCAGACACTTTTCTAGATATAGGTGGTCATTACAACCCTGGCGGACGGTGTTAAAGCGGCGGTAAGACCGCCAACAGGCCGGTGGTAAAAAATTTGCAATTACGACCATGGCGGAAACCGCCAACAAAGACAGCCACTTTAACACTCCGACCGCCACGGCGGTACAAACAAACACCATGGCGGTAACCGCCAACAGACAGGCGGAGGACAAAGTACCTCCCACAGTATTACAACAGCCCAATCCGCCACCTTTTCCGGGGCAGATTCACCGCGGATAAAAACACAGCGGAAACAGGCATTTCGAAGGGAAAACGCTCACCTCTACACACTCCACGAGGAAGGAGGACACCATGGAGCCGGAACTCCATATTCTTCCGGCGATAGTCTTCCTGCTCCTGTACAAGGAGTACCAATGCCGGCGGCAAAGACCACGGTGAGTACTGCACCTATGACACAGAGGAGGGGGAGGGAAAAAACAGGGACACACACACGCAACACCCCCACCCCCCCACACCCACTACAACACACACACCAATGCATATCTATACATTACAGTTACAGTTACACCCCTCAAACCCGCCGGAAGAATGCAAAGACAAAATTAAATGAGTTTAACCATTGTAATATATCAAAATTCAGTAAGCAAAAATAGACATATATACACCATTAACAAAATATACACCATGATTAATAGTTCAGGTATTGCACCATTTATAGTCTGTGGACCACTGGGCCCAAAATGCATGGGCGAGGCCCACACACTATACCAGATCAAAACAGAGATAACACTGCTGGGGCATCAGATAGTAAGACAACAGGCACCTCAGGGGGAAGGGAAGGGGGGCACCTCAGCCAGATGAGTGCACAACGCTAGATCCACGAGGGGGCTCCATGCCCATTGATGTATCCTGGGGAGTGCAAAGCCACAGTCTCTCAAGTCTCTACAGTGGGTGGTTTGCCCACTGTACCATCCTGGGGAGTGCAAAGCCACAGTCTCTCAAGACTCTACAGTGGGTGGGTTGCCCACTGTACCATCCTGGGGAGTGCAAAGCCACAGTCTCTCAAGTCTCTACAGTGGGTGGTTTGCCCACTGTACCATCCTGGGGAGTGCAAAGCCACAGTCTCTCAAGTGGATAACAGTCTCCACTGGTACTGGAGGGGTACTGGTGCCCAGAGTGCTTCATCCTGTGAAGGACAGAGGTAGTGGATGCATGTCACCACTGGTTCTGGAGGGGGACTGGTGTCCAGAGTGCTTCATCCTGTGCAGGACAGACGGAGTGGATGCATGTCTCCACTGGTTCTGGAGGGGGACTGGTGCCCAGAGTGCTTCAATCTGTGAAGGACAGAGGTAGTGGATGCATGTCTCCACTGGTTCTGGAGGGGGACTGGTGCCCAGAGTGCTTCATCCTGTGAAGAACAGAGGTAGTGGATGCATGTCTCCACTGGTTCTGGAGGGGGACTGGTGCCCAGAGTGCTTCATCCTGTGAAGGACAGAGGTAGTGGATGCATGTCTCCACTGGTTCTGGAGGGGGACTGGTGCCCAGAGTGCTTCATCCTGTGCAGGACAGACGGAGTGGATGCATGTCTCCACTGGTTCTGGAGGGGGACTGGTGCCCAGAGTGCTTCATCCTGTGCAGGACAGACGGAGTAGATGCATGTCTCCACTGGTTCTGGAGGGGGACTGGTGCCCAGAGTGCTTCATCCTGTGCAGGACAGACGGAGTGGATGCATGTCTCCACTGGTTCTGGAGGGGGACTGGTGCCCAGAGTGCTTCATCCTGTGAAGGACAGAGGTAGTGGATGCATGTCTCCACTGGTTCTGGAGGGGGACTGGTGCCCAGAGTGCTTCATCCTGTGCAGGACAGACGGAGTGGATGCATGTCTCCACTGGTTCTGGAGGGGGACTGGTGCCCAGAGTGCTTCATCCTGTGCAGGACAGACGGAGTAGATGCATGTCTCCACTGGTTCTGGAGGGGGACTGGTGCCCAGAGTGCTTCATCCTGTGCAGGACAGACGGAGTGGATGCATGTCTCCACTTGTTCGGGAGGGGGACTGGTGCCCAGAGTGCACCACTCACCCTGTAATGGTCCCTGTTGCGTCAGTGCCCCTGCCGCTCATGGTCTTGCGGTGCTTGAGTTGGCGGTCCTTGCCCTGTTCAGTGGTGCTTGACTTGGCGGTCCTTACCCTGTTCAGCGGTGCTTGAGTTGGCGGTCCTTGCCCTTTTCAGCGGTCCTTGCCCTGTTCAGCGGTGCTTGACTTGGCGGTCCTTGCCCTCTTCAGCGGTCCCTGCCCTGTTCAGCAGTGCTTGAGTTGGCGGTCCTTGCCCTGTTCAGCGGTGCTTGAGTTGGCGGTCCTTGCCCTGTTCAGCGGTGCTTGAGTTGGCGGTCCTTGCCCTGTTCAGCGGTCCTTGCCCTGTTCAGCGGTGCTTGACTTGGCAGTCCTTGCCCTGTTCAGCGGTGCTTGACTTGGCGGTCCTTGCCCTGTTCAGCGTTGCTTGACTTGGCGGTCCTTGCCCTGTTCAGCGGTGCTTGACTTGGCGGTCCTTGCCCCGTTCAGCGGTGCTTGCCCTGTTCAGCGGTGCTTGCCCTATTCAGCGGTGCTTGACTTGGCGGTCCTTCATTGCCCAGCTGGGCTGGGGCTGGCGGTCCTTCATTGATCAGCTGGGATGTGGCTGGCGGGCCCTCCTGGGCAGCTTGGCTGTGGCTGGCGGGCCCTCCAGGGCAGCTGGGCTGTGGCTGGCGGGCCCCTCCTGGGCAGCTGGGCTGTGGCTGGTGGGGTCCTCCTGGGCAGCTGGGCTGTGGCTGCCGGGGTCCTCCTGGGCAGCTGGGCTGTGGCTGGTGGGGTCCTCCTGGGCAGCTGGGCTGTGGCTGGCGGTGGCCTCTTGGCCAGCGGGGATGATGGCGGTCTTCTCCGCCGTGCTGCTCCTCCCAGACTTTCCGGGTTTCTTCTGCCCAACCCCACCTTGGGAGGAGTCACAGCTGAGTCCACACTCCCCCCGGGACCCCTGGGAGCGGCTTGGTTGGCTGGAGTCCTCCCCCTCTCCTGCCGGGCACTGGCCAACTTCTGGTGCTTCACATGGGGGGGACTGGCTGTACTGTGGCTCCGTGCCACGCTGGCTGTAGTGTGGCTCCGTGCCACACTGGCTGGCCTGGTGGCCGGTGCACTCCACATACCTGTGACAATAGGCACCACTGGTCCGGAGATTTTGTGGCTGAGGTGCTAGTTCGGAACCTATGAGTTGGACGGGGGAGTGGTGGGAAATAGGTTAAGGGTGGACAGGAAAAGTTGTTTGGAGACACTGGGACGGGTAGCTGGAGGGGGTTTGGGAGTGGAGGAAGAGGTGGTGGTTGTAGGAGGTGTAAGTTTTGTGGCTTTGGGTGCAGGTGCATGCGCTGGAGGCTGTTGTGAGGTGGATGTATGTTGGGTGGGTGTGTGCCTGCGTTTGTGTATCTTGGGAGGGGACGTCACAGACACACTGGGAGAGGACACAGGGGACGTGTGAATGGTAGTGGGGGTGGTGACTACACGTGAGTGGGGTGTGGTGGTGGGTGTGCTGGTGCGGGACGTAGTGGCTGTAGTGGTAGTGCATGCAGGTGTGAGTGTAGACGAGACTGGGAGGGAGGAGGGAGACGAGGAGGAGGGGGACACAGTGGAGGCAGTGGATGTTGGTGTGTCAGTATGTGTGTGATGCTTGCGTGAGTGCCTGTGGGATGTGTGGTGCTTATGTTGGCTTGAGCTTCCCTTGTGTGGTGAGGTGTGTGCAGGCTGGTCTGATGGTGTGCTTGGGATAGGCAGAGGAACAGGGGATTGGGTCTGGGTGGAGGAAGTTGGAGGGGGGAGGCTAGACACAGGGACAATGGCTGCCATCAGTGCTGAGGCCAGAGTTTTAAAGGTTCGATGAAGGGCCACCTGACCAGAATGAATGCACTCCAGGAATGCATTGGTTTGTTGCAACTCCCTTTCTACACCCTGGATGGCATTCAAAATGGTAGACTGCCCAACAGTGAGGGACCTGAGGAGGTCAATGGCCTCCTCACTGAGGGCAGCAGAGGTGACAGGGGCAGGGGCTGAGGTGCCTGGGGCGAAGGGAGGGCGGTGCTGGTTGTGGGGGTGGCAGCTGTACCTCTAGTAGTGGGGGGCACAGATGTTGCCGCCACCACAAGGGAGCTCCCATCGGAGGACTAGTCTGTGTCGCTGGTTGCAGCTCCTGTCCCCGCCGTGGTGCTCCCCTTGCCCTCCATCCCACTGGTGTATTCAGAGTCTGTAGTGTGGCCCTCCATGGCCATGTGGGATGCAGCTCCCTCGTGCTCCGGTGCCACTGCTCCTCCGCCTGATGATGCTAATGCACACAAGAACAGGGAGACCACAAAAAGGGTGGGGGGGAAACAGAAGAAAGACATGTTGAGTGCATGGCTTACCGCTACCGTTGACGGACAAGACAGACACAGCAGACCCTTGCACTACGCTGTGCTCTTGGGCTCTACAGTGCAATTTCTGGGAAATGGCCTACAAGGCTATGGACGACATATGCACACATAGATGACACAGGTGCATGAATAGCTGTACTTGGCACTCTACAGAGGTGGGGTGGGGGCCACAGGGCCATGCCTTACTCAGGGGCCTAGCCTATGTAACTCGCCCTGGCCTAGGGAAACCCACAGCCCTCCTCCCCCACCCAGACACCTCCATTGCGTGCAAAGTAAGCTGAATGAGAGTGTACTCACCCCCTTGTGTGTGCTGTGATGCCCTCAAGTGCCCATCCAACTCCGGGTAGGCCACCGCCAGGATCCGGAACATCAGGGGGGTCATGGTTCGATGGGCACCCCTCCCACGTTGGGAGGCCATCCCCAGCTGAGCCTCCGCCGTCTTCTTGCTCCAGCGGCGAATGTCCTCCCATCTTTTACGGCAGTGGGTGCTCCGTCTGTGGTGGACCCCCAGGGTCCGGACGTCCTTGGCGATGGCACGCCAAATATCCTTCTTCTGGTGGGCGCTGACCTACATGAAATGTACAGGGGTAGAAGAGAAGTCATTACCAACTGCACCGCAAAGTGAGTGGCCCCCATCCCTACCCTTGCCATGTGGCACACGCACCCATCGTCTTTCATGCACTAAGAACTCTGCCCCCTTCATTCTTACAACCAGCCCTCTCCACACAGGCATAGCCCATACTACATGCTCCCTGTGTACTTACCTGTTGGTCTGGAGGACCGTAGAGTAGAGTGTACTGGGGGAGGACCCCATCGACGAGCTTCTCCAACTCCTCCAATGTGAAGGCAGGGGCCCTTTCCCCAGATGCACGAGCCATTGTCTCTTCCAGACCGAGGTCACAGCAGCACTTGCAGTGTAGGTCCTCTCCTGTTGAAGATCAGGTATCAAGTGATTGAACAGATAGAAAATGGCAGTCACGTCAGTGGCGGTCACATCCGCAGCGGTGCGTACCATTACCGCCGGCGTACATCGTCATTGGCTGCTGGAACCCATAGGGTCCAATGTTAACCAATGCAGCATTGCGCCGCGGTCTTTGACCACCTACCGCGACGGTGTACAACGCCAACGCAGTTACCTCACATCCCATTGTCCCACTTTACAGGTCAGGCAGCCGCCATTTCAGGAGCCCACATGACCTAATTACCAACTGCGTCACACATGCCTAGGCCTACTCTCAACACACATACAGGCCAGATTTTGTGTATGAATGGTGTTCTGTGTAGACTGTGGGTACATACCGCTGAGTTGTTTGACTCTGTGCTCGCTGTTGTCCTTCATAGGCACCGTCTGCTGGGACATGTGAGGAGATGGCGGAATCCTCTGGTGTACCGACCGCTGGTGGACCTGTCGACAATGGAGGAGCGACTTTTGATAATCACCTACAGGTTTGACCGTGCCACAATCCAGGAACTGTGTACCCAGTTGGAGCCAGACCTGATGTCAGCACTCCGCCATCCCACAGGAATCCCCCCTCAAGTGCAGGTGCTGTCAGTGCTCCATTTCCTTGCAAGTGGGTCATTTCAAACAACTGTGGCCATGGCATCAGGGATGTCCCAGCCTATGTTTTCCAACGTATTGTCCAGAGTGTTGTCTGCCCTGCTGAAACACATGCGGAGCTACATAGTTTTTCCTCAGGTGGAGGACTTGCCTACAGTGAAAGGTGACTTCTATGCCCTTGGACATATCCCCAACATCATAGGTGCCATTGATGGGACCCATGTGGCTTTGGTCCCCCCCCCCACAGGAGAGAACAGGTGTACAGGAACCGGAAGAGTTATCATTCGATGAATGTATAAATGGTATGTTTGGCCGACCAGTACATCTCCCATGTGAATGCCATGTTCCCTGGCTCTGTGCATGACGCCTACATCCTGCGGAATAGCAGCATCCCTTATGTGATGGGTCAACTCCAGAGGCACCGTGTGTGGCTATTAGGTGACTCTTGTTACCCCAACCTGTCATGGCTACTGACCCCAGTGAGGAATCCCAGGACAAGGGCAGAGGAACGCTACAATGAGGCCCATGGGCAGACTAGGAGGGTGATCGAATGCACCTTCGGCCTCCTGAAGGCCAGGTTCCGGTGCCTCCATATGACAGGTGGATCCCTATTCTACTCACCAAAGAAGGTGTGCCAGATCATCATGGCCTGCTGTATGCTTCATAACTTGGCTTTGATACGACAGGTGCCTTTTCTGCAGGAGGATGGTCCAGATGGCGGTGTTGTGGCAGCTGTGGAGCCTGTGGACAGTGAGGAGGAGGAAGCAGAGGAAGAAGACATGGACAACAGGGACTCAGTCATCCAGCTATATTTCCAGTTAAACACAGGTGAGAATACATTCCTGCCTACTACATGTACTTTTGCACTTCTACCTCTGTCCTATCTGTCGTTTTCACCTAGTGTATGGTCACTGAGTTGTCACTTTCCCTTACGGTTTCACAGGTGTGGGTCCCACTGTGTGTCATCTGCTTAGATTCCTCATGGACTAGAGCTGTGTGACATAGGTATGTTGACATTACTATTTCCTGAGAATTTTGTCACTGTAATTGCAAATACACTATTTCGAAATCACAGACAGACTCCAGATCTTTTGGTGCTTTAGGTGTGTTTATTTACATACAAAATATTGGAGGGGGAAGTTAAATGGTGAGGGGTGATGGCGGAGGAGTGTCCATGGCAGAGTCCAGTCTATTAGTCTCACAGGTGCATTGCCCATATGGGCATAGGAAGTGGAGCAAGGGCAGTTTCAATATGGACAGGGTGACAAAGTGGGACAGTGGGATGACAATCAGTGTGGTCTCATTTCTTGGCGGGGGTCTTGGCATCGTGCTCTGTCTTGTTCCTGGATCTCAGGGACCGTTTGCATGGTGGTTCTCCGTTTGCAGGGGGTGGGGTGCTGGTGTGGTGGTCCTGTGGCGGTGCCTCCTGTCCACTAGCGCCGGCGGAGGTGGTGGGCAGTTCATCGTCCATGCTAGTGTCAGGGGCCCCTCGTAGTGCCACAGTGTCCCTCCTGGTGTTGAGTATTTCCTTCAGCACCCCTACGATGGTGCCCAGGGCGAAGCTGATGGTTCAGAGTTCCTCCCTGAACCCCAAATACTGTTCCTCCGGCATGCCCTGGGTCTCCTGAAACTTGGCCAGTACTGTTGCCATCGTCTCCTGGGAGTGGTGGTATGCTCCCATGATGGAGGAGAGGGCCTCGTGGAGAGTGGGTCATCTTGGCCTGTCCGCCCCCTGTCGCACTGCAGCCCTCCCAGTTCCCCTGTGTTCCTGGGCCTCCGTCCCCTGGACCGTGTGCACACTGCCCCCAGGTCCCTGTTATTGTTGGGGTGGTGGGTTATCCTGGGTTCCCTGTAGTGGTGGACACACAGCTGATTGACGTGTCCTGGGAACGGAGATATGGGCCCGCTGAGTGGGTGCTGTGCTGGTGTTTCCTGAGGGGGAAGGTCTGTGGTGGCCTGTGCCTGTGTGAGGGGAACCGACTGTCCCGAGGCCCACGAAGGTCCAGGCTGGTCATCTAGATCCAGTTGGACAGAGCTGCTGTCATCACTGTGGGCCTCTTCTGTGGGTGGAGTGGAGATGTCTGGACCCTCCTGTCTGGTGACGTTGGGTAGTGGTCCTGCAGGGGTGTAAAGGCATGATTATTGCATCTGTGTTTGTCCAATGGTGTTCCAATGCCGTGGATACCTAAGTACCATATACTAGGGACTTACATAGGTGCACCAGTATGCCAGTAACTTAAGAGATACACTTTTTAGATTAGGCAGTTGAGGTTGCATAAGGTCATTGCCTGTAATAAGCTTATGGAATGTGTATCCCAGTGTACATTAGTGCTATTAGGATTTTTTCATGGTCTGTCCTAAGAATAGCCCCTTGAGTGGCTCTGGTAAAATCCTACCTCATCAGCAACCACAATTCTCTGTTAGAATAAAGTCACAAGCAAACCCTATGTTAACAGGTGTTTAACACACTGGTAACTTGGCACAGAGCAGTCAGGCTTAACATAGAGATAATGTGCAAAGTATTTATGCAGCAGTTCATACAGTAATACAGTGAAACACAAGAAAAGAAAAAGCTCACACTAATTTAGAAAGCTGGAGTAAAATTTATTAAACAAATTAAGACCAAAGCAACAACCATATAATTAGTAGAAAAAGAGGTATGCAATTTTAAAGATTTAAGTGAAAATAACACCAAAAAGCGCAAAGTGCCAACTGGTTTTCTGTGTGTGCCAGACCGGACAAAGATACAAGTTCAGGCCAACCTTAATGGAGCACTGGTTGGCTACAGGGACCAAGTTAGGCCTGATGAACATGTATACCTTAAATTCGTGTTGGGGAGCATTGTGAGGTATTTTGTCCAAGACACATCATGCAGCCGAGAAGATGCAAGATCCTGGTGCGGAGATGTGCCACACTGCGGTGGTTCTGGGAGGCTACGATGCTGCAATGCGAGGGTCTGCACCGTTGTTGAGAATGCCATCAGCAAAGTCCTGCATCGAAGGTGGGTCATGTAGCAGCGGTTCTGATGAGGCTTTCACTTCCAAGGGTCCAGGACTGGGGTAACACCACTTGAGGGACAAGACTCACAACGGGCTGAGTCTAGGAGCTGGGTTCAAGATGGCTGAAGCCAGTTTTCTTCCTGAGCCTTCAGATCAGGAGGCTAGCCAACTAGTCCTTGGAGTACCTTTGGTGGTCCTGGGTTCCAGGTGCTGGTCCAGTCTTTCTCACTCAGGCAGAAAGGTAGCCAGGGATCAGAGCTGCACAGCAGGACGTCGGAGTGGCAGTCCTTCCTGCAGCAAAGCAACACAGCAGACCTTATTCTGAGTCTTCCACAGGTCAAGACGTGTACTTAAGGGTTGGGTCTAAGGGTCCAATAGTTATATCTGGAGCCCACTCTGAAGTGGTGGTCTGGGATTGTCTGGGGTCACAACTGGTGACAAACCCTTTGTGAGTGTGTACAGGCAGATCCTTTGTGATGTGCAAGTGTGGTAGGTGACAACTCCTCCCCCTCGTTAACTTAGAGTACCCCTCCCCAACAACACCTTGCCTCCCTTGGATTAACTGTCTCAGAGCAATACACAAAGACCAACTGCCAGCTCCACCTAATCATGTGAACCAGGCTGCAGGCACCAAATTGTAAGGACAATAAAATGCTAACTTTCTGAAAGTGGCATTTGCAGAATTGTGACTTTAAATCTGACTCTGGCATTAAAGATTAATTTTAAGTTAAAAAAACAAACTCAAACTGTCTACCTGCTCCCAACTAAGAGCAATCACATATTAACTGTAATAATGAAACCCAATATTATCCTATGGGAAAAGTAGACCCTGCAGTAGTGAAAAATGAACTTAAGAGTTTTTCACTACAGAGAAGTTTATAACTTAAAAGTACATGTCCAACTTTTCAAATACACCGTTCCCTGCCCTCCTGTCCTCTAGGGGTGACTTATATGTATCAAAATGTAGTGGTGAACCGAACATGCAGAATTTGACTCTGCAGTGTTCCACCAATGGGCGGAAATTGGCCCATCATGCTGCCTGTGTTGTTATTTATTGCTAGGAGTGTTGAAAAATTACTGCAAGCAGCACCATGCGGTGCAACAGAAGGCCCAGCTGCCTCAGTTGATTTTACTGATGCTCAAGAAGTTTTTCTACTCGAGCAGCAGCCTTCTGACCGAAAATGGATGTGACCCGCCACATTTGAAATATCTCGCCAGATGTCGTACGAGCAACTGGAAATCGCACAAGGGATGCCAATACTCGCTTAGGCTAAGGACGCCAAATATTGCTAATTGTTCTGAAGCCAGGCGCAAGACAAAAACTCTGCCACTCGGCAATTGGAAAAATTCGGCTGGAACTCCACGTTAAATGAGCAATGCAGAGTTGCCATAATTCTACCGATTCCGCTGAATATTGTGCCCACCCCTATTAAAAAGTAAGGTCTGTGCCTGGCAAGAGGTTTATCTTGCTGAGTTGAAATATCAGTTTAGAACTGCACACACAAGCTGCGATGACAAACCTGAGACATTATTTACAGGTCTACTTAAGTGGTTGGCACAATCAGTGCTGCATGTCAACGAGTAGCAATTGATTTACAGGCACTGGGTTCATGGGTCTTTACTAAGGACTTACAAGTAAATAATGTGCAAACTGGGTACATGTCAATTTAGGGGGGAGAGCACAAATACTTTTGCTCTATTTAGCAGTGGTAAGGTGTTCAGGGTCCTAAGGCCAACTATAACAAGATTAGCAAAAAAGAAGGGGTGAAGGCAAAATGTTTTGGGGAAGACCACCTTAAGGCTGACACGTTTAACACCATAGATCCTGTTTGTCTCCTGATTATATTGCAATAAGGCAGTATCAATGTCCACATCAATGTTACTAAATTAGTGAATGGGGAAAAAAATACAACTGGGGAGAAAGGGCAGAATAGGGAGAAAAACTGGAAACTAATTTAAAAAATAGGTCAAAATATATAAAATAGCATGCCTCGGAGGCATCTTCCAAAACAATTATGTAAAATAAAGCACCTTTTGCGAGGGCACACCCACTTTTTGCTAGACTTTATTTTCTGGATTTGGACTCAGCACACTGGGAGATTTCTGCCGAGTGCACTGTGTATGTGCTCTGAGCCCTAACAACATTTCAAATTGGTATACATTTAATTGGCGTATTTAACTTACCTATAAGTCCCAAGTACACACTAGAAAGTGTACCAAAGCATGTAAGTTAAATGTCACTAGTGGACTGAATCAGTGACAGTGCAAAACTGACTGCAGGCCTGAGAGCCTGTTTGTAAATTTTAAAACTGCAACCTTGATCTGTCAATGTAATCCCTTTTGACAGGCCTAAATCTGTCAAAAGCTTAAAGTTAAGTCAAACATGTCAAAAACTTGAAGTTAGGTTAAACCTTTACTGGACCTAACAAGAATAGTGACCTTATTACTTGAGATTAACTGCTACCCAGGCCTTATTACTTGAAGTGGACTACCTTTAACAAGTGAGCAAAACAGTGTGAGATCATTAATTCAATATTCAAGGTTATTTCAGTGGTCTATAACCATGGTTACAGCCAGAGGGTTCAAACTAGTTAGTATTTCCAATCAGCAGTCTCATCACAAAGGTTTTGTGCTCAATGTCCATGTCAGATTGAGTCAGTCCTGTGGTCACCTCACATCTCACAGGTCATCTGCCAGTACAGTAATTTCATACTTCTGGCATTTTCAGCACTGACAGCTCTCTTTTATTTGTTGTGAGTGGGATTCCTGCGTAGTCTGAGGACTTCAGTTTTAGCATTTTCTATACTTCCACCATAAACACAACTGAGTCTTTAATTTTTATATTGATTGTTAATGACAATGTAAAGTGGAAACTCCAATCTTAGTTACATTTTTCGGCATGTAGGTATAAGAAAGTGGATTTTTATTCAGGTGGGCAGTTCCATGTCTCAATGAATAATAACACTAACTTGCTAGGCTGAAATCTAGTCTACAAATTAATCTGAGATAAACCCCATGGTAGCTATGGCACACAGCTCACTTGCTTAATTTAGGGCAATGTGTTATGTAATTATTTAGTATCAAAACAGAAATAAAATCAAAACATCAAAATATAAATAAGAATAGAATAGAATAGAAAAAGAATAGAATTAAATAAACAAAATGACACAAACACAACAACAACAATAGGATGGCATGGGCTTGACTGCAGGGCCTGTCTGTCGCCCGGCCCTGGGTCCAATCCTCCACAGGCGGCCAACCCCTGCACGCTCCTTTGGGACTCTCGTAGGGGCAAGGAAGTCCCACTGGCTCGTGTGAGTGCCCCAGAGGATCTCAACAACCCAAAAATAAGTTTTTCAATATTCCCCTAGGTGGCCATCTGGGACCTCCCTCACAAGGTCTAATGGGTCAGGCACACATACAAAGAGGAAAGAGCCTCAAGAAAATGTTTGCATCCTGGAAAGTATCATTTAGTGCATAAAAACTATCCTGAGCACAACACTGGCATCTTGTGACATGGCGTTGGTGTTAAGAAGCCACGGTGTGCTAGAGCTAGAAGAGTCTAGAACTGAGTCATATCTTTATAATATGGTACAGTTCTGCTCTTTCTCATTTCCACAATGCATGTGCAGCAAAGTACTAAGCTACGTTATGTGAAATGTTAGTACATCTGCCCCTTTTCAATCAGGTGCAATTTGTAATATAATTTTTACCACATCTCATGGTAGTGTACACAAATTCATGTCATAAGCAGCATTTGACATAACCTTACTTCTAGTTAGTCTTTTGAATGGAAGCCCACACATTCAAGGTTTCAGTTTATCATTTCATCACTTTTATGATGTAAAAATGGAGCAAAATCTTAGTTAATGTACCCCTCAGAATCGTGTCCTTCTGCCTTATAAAATGCGCTATTGCTACTTTGCATTGCAGTACACTTCTGGAGTTTGCGATCGATTAGTGACAGTGTACATTTATTTAAAGAGTTACCATGTTTCAGCAGTTATTTGACAGAGTATCACATACAGAAATATCACCTTTCAAGAATATCATGTTGCAAATATAATTTACAAAATTATTGTTGGCTATATTTTTTTTAATGTTTATCCAATGGGACGATGTTTTTTAGACGATATATAAGACACTATTTATGGAAGGTAATGTTCTAACAATGATATCCTGCTCCCACACCGTTTCAGAATGAGTATTGCAATCACCCATGTGGTTTGTTTTATAAACAGTACAAGGTCCTCAACTGGTTACTGATTCTGAACAGTACAAAATGTGGGTAACTTGGGTTCACCACCATTATAACAGCATTTCTCGGCCACTTTCCTATTTTGTTATTTTGATACTGTTCATCGTTTGGGTTCTATTTGTGGTGCCCATACAATAACACAGTAGGAGATGTTCATGTGTTATTCTTTTATAGAAATACAGGTTTGTTTAGGCATTCCCACCATTATAGCAAGTGCAATAATTCTGCTTTACTGTTCCCCTGCCCAGCCTTCATCTCTCTTCCTTTGAGCTAGCCTCGACCCCTCCACCAGGCTACCCAGGGAGTGATGGAGCCCTCGGAGGCCAGCAGGTCATCACATTCTTTGTGCACAATGTCCTGGGTGCTACAGAACGCTTCCAATCTCACCTTTGATAATGTAAGGATGTCTCAGGAACTACAAGGATGAACAGGGGAACCCAGAAAGCGAGAGAGGCACGTAATTACAGTTCAAAAAGAATTACTTTGCAAACTGTGCATCTGTATAGTTGTGGGTTTGTTGTAATAGGGTGCATAGATGCGGTAATAGTCCAACCCAGTGCTATTTTGCACCCCTCCCCTCCCAGCTGTCCAGTGGACATAAGTCACGAGATTTCACTAAACAACCCATACGGACCACTTGTGATGGGAAGGCCCCAGTCTGGATGCTGTAGGTTCGAGCTCACTACTTTTGCAAATTAATTTTCTGCCACGCTCTGATAACTCGGAAATCTAAAGGATGCAGGCAGTGCCGACGTTCCCGAGGAGCTAAATCAGTCAGGAAGGAGAGGGCGGGGCCTTTCTAAATTTAATCCTGTTCCGACATGGGTGGCCGTACGGGGTAGAGATGACACAGGCCCTGCTGTGTTAACCACGGTTGGGCGGGACTAATACGAAGGAGCGGATGTACACTTGTGGCAGAGAAAAGTGGCGGGGCAAATAAAAGAGGCAGGACAGACGCAAAGAGAAGCACTAAACCAAACGTTAGCTAAACCAACAAAAATCAAGAATAAAGTAATAAACTAGAGAGAACGAGAGGGAGAAGGATAGAGGAGAGACGGGTGAAAGCAAAGTGTCCAGGAAAAGAGGTCAACTGAAGAGGAAAGTGTGCAAGAAGGAACGAGTAGGTGTAAGCTCACAGAATAGAGGTTTATAGGAAGACGACACAATAAGTGTGATAAGAACAAGCATAGAGACTGATAAGGAGCCAAGAGGGAGAACGAAGAAACGTGTGACAGGAACAGCAAGACAGCGTTACAGCATTTAAATTACCCCGCCACCTCCAGAGTGCTCCCAGTGAGTACATCTTTTTATTTTTTTATTTTGTATGAGCGTTGTAACTTGTTTCTGTTAAGTTCTGAATGCCACTGTCAGACAACCTATCCCTTTAATTCTTTCGTAAATTAATTATTTATGCATCTGTACCCAAGAATGTTACGTGTATATTAGGGGGGTGTAACACCCCAAACAGCCCATCTGAAGCTACGACCCTGATTATAGCGGATCTCCCATAGTGATAATTTCATGGTGGGCTGCAGATGAGCCGGGGGCGCGGCCATTGGGAATGTGGTGAATACAAGATAATGGAGCCCGTTACGAGGTCCCTTTAAATTATGATGGGGCAAGAAATGGCAGTTAAAGCCCCCCTTGGAATTATGAGGCATGGGGAACACGGAGGATCCGTGTTACTTCACTTGAAATCTGAGTGAAACTCAGGGGCAAAATGAAGAATTCCAGTGTGAGTCAGACATACAGCCAGTGATGCACCTAGTACGTTTTTAAGGGTACACTCGAGGTCCCACTTTTAATCCCCCAGTAATTGTTCCTTCTTATCAGTATCTGTGCTGGGGTGGAGTTACCAACAGGGTTCCGGGCCACTCATCATAAACGATGATGTTGCAACTTGTGAGTATTTGTGAGGATACCCTAAAAGTACCAATTATAATCCACCAGTAATTTTGCCCCCCTGTAGCTACTGGTATCAGCGCCCTTATGATACCATTACCTGTGCCGTTTCAAAAAGACACCCACCATGCAACACTCTTCATTATGGAATGCCCACAAAACATGGATCACACTTTCCTCTGAGTTAAGACTTGTCTCAGCACTCCAAGGGCCATATTTATACTTTTTTATCGCCGCGTTTGAGCCGTTTTTTGACGCAAAAGCAGCGCAAACTCACCAAATACAATGGTATTAGGTAATTTTTCGCCGCTTTTGTGTAAAAAAAATGATGCAAATGCGGCGCTAAAAAAGTATAAATATGGGCCTAAATCTTTAAATACAAGCTCCGAGACCATATCCTTAACTAAAACTAATGGCTGAACTTTCTCCCAGAAGTGCTTCTCCCCCTGTTAGTTTCCTCACTATAATCAAAGATTTTTCCCAGGACTTCTTGGCACACTTATTTCACAAAACTAGAGATCTCGCACTTATGCCTCATACATTTAAACCTGTCTGCAGTGGTGCTGCAACAATTTTCGGGGTGAGGTGCTCCCATCAATGTTACATCATTGAAGTCATAGGGATTGTGAAAAATCCAAGCATAACACAAAGAACTAGTATAGCAAATGGGCCACGTCAGGTCAGCAGGAGTGTTAAGGGTGTGGTATATAGCTAGTGGTAAATTTTTGGAGAAGACTTGCATTTATATTGCTAGATCAAGGTGTGGTAGTGCACTGTCATTTACAGACAGCACATTTCCCATTGAAACTGTAACAAAACATGCACTGACATAGTTTTACTATCAAAACTGTATTGGGTACAAACGATTATGTATAGAAATTGGGTTTACTTTCAGTAAATATCTGTCGTTTGTACATCACCAAGTGAAGTGTCTTGATTTGTTTTGATCCTATGAAAATCTTTGTTTCCATATCACCTCAAAATCTTTAAAAACTTTGATTCACTTGGTGCTTTCCTAACTGATAGATTATTAAATATTTTTACTGTTTATTTACAGAAATGTAATTGTTGTGTATTGCAAAAACGCTGACATCCTATAGCCTTTCTTTTCATACCAGCAAAAATTGTCAGATAGTTCATTTAAAAAAATACCCTAACTTTGTAGATGGATAAAGAATATTAAATACCAGTCTGCATGTTAAAAGAATAAGCAGCAATTTTAGAGAAGACTTTGCCTGAAAACTGACTTCTGTCTTTGAACGCATAGCAAATGTGGCAGGATAAAAACACTCTTTAAGTCATCTTTATTGTTCATTCATCTTCTGAACTCTAGCACGTCTATGTTGAGGGCGCTGCAGTATCCCCGCACACCTACTTCTAGTTCCAATGTCTGTCTTTTTTTGTATTTATTCTCATCTTGCATGCCTTTTCTTTCTATGTGCTTCTCTATGTATCCATGCAGGTCCACTGTATACCATGGTGATTATTTTTTGCATATTGCTCAGTGTTTTTTTTTTCTTATTCATTTAATCCTCACCCGAGTTTAGCAGCACATTATCAAAAACTACTGTATTAAGATATAAGTTATTAATTCACCAGCTTTCACACTGAATTTGCCCACTTTAGTAAAAAAATGCTGGAGTGAGTGAACAGATTGATTTTGATAGCTTATGAGTAGCTCTGTTTCTTGAGGGCGTGAAGGAGAAGAACAATCACCACATCACCATATTTCATTTTAAACAAAAGAAATGAGGTGAGTCGGTGCTATGATTCTCGAAGTTGAGAAGCAGTACTTTGGTTGCCTAAAGACCTGCACTAAATAATATTGAATCTGGGCGCACATGTTTTATCCACATCTCTTACTTATGGGCAGAAGTTCCCATCTCTTCTTGAATGTGGGCAATCTGAACATTGGTAGGAGCCACCATCTTGGCAGGTCACTGCCACACTTCTATCAGAAATCCTGTTGGCATCCTCGTCATTATCTGGTGCTTCACAAAATCTTTATGAATGTCAATAATATACTTTTCACATCTGGCATGCAGTTGGCTAGCCTCCATCTTGTGGCATGTTTTACCAGGAACATCAAAAACTGGCCCCACTCTCATCCAAACCACTCACTTCCATACCATACAGATTTATAAAACCAGTCACCTTACACTGCTTGCACACATACCATTGTAGCGTCCTCCCCAGCCTGGGTACCCACCAATGATTATGCCACATACAGAGCTATGTATCACACTCCTTTATTCTTCAGTGTGTAACTGCAAACTCAACATTCTAAACCTGCATTTATTTTACCATGTTGTAACACTTACAACATAATCTTATGGAGTCTTTCAAGATCCAAAAAGGTTCCAACATACATACTCAATATACAACATCACCCCCTCTGTTAAATAAAAACAAATTGCAATTTTTTACAAAATATCCACATTATAACTCTTTAATGAGCCTTCTTAGCACTTTGATGACCTGTCTGGATCGTGTCTTTGGAAACTGAGAATCAGTAATTACAGTCTCCGTGCAATGTAGGAGCAATGGCATTATGGGATTCTCCAATTGTTCTCTCTGAGCCTGTCTCTACATTGACAGTGCATAACTTCATCAGCTCGTGGTATTTTCTTTATGACTTCTTTTACACCATCACCAGCAAGACTCTTGAGGTATTTCGTAATCTTTTTATTATCTGTCTCTGCCAGCGCATCATTGAAATCATCAAATGTCTCTGTCCAAGGAGTCCATCTATAGTAAATTTTTTCACTTTGGCAGTATAGAAGGGTGGTGGTGGTTTCACGAAAGCAGCATTGTAACTGTTCACAGGATTGGCTGTCACTGCGACTGGAGAGCTCTCCAGCTCTAGCTGGTGGGCTTGGTGACTTGGTGTATGCGCACCATATCTGAGGCTTCGAGACATGCTGGCATCTGGATCGTCTTTAGCAGTCGGTGAAACTGTGACTTCTTTCTTGGTCTCCATTGGAGCCCTTCACTTTCTGGAGATTTTTGGAGTTGTGCTGAGTCACCACTCAGAAGCTTTCATGGTGTGCACTTCAAGTATGAGACAGCTCCATAAGAATAACCCTTGTGCTTCTTCTTGGCTCTCCTCACCCACTATTGAGGTCATAAAGGTCTTCTTGTCGAGGCTCAAGTAAATGTGAATGAATGAATGAATGAATGAGTGTAATTTATAAAGCATTCAGCTAGTCCAAGAGTGTTCCGGCACTTGGCATCACAGACAGAGATTGGGGAGGCAAGACCGACAGGCTTCCTGACACCCTACAGACTTAACAGATACACTTTCAGTGCTTTTTTTAAACTTGCTTCCTCTGTAACTAATCTCAAATGGTCAGGCAACTGATTCCACATGTCAGCGGCAAATACCATGAAGGAGGAACTCCTTCTCCTTTGCTTTTTAAAGTGAGGGACTGCTAACAGCACAGCGTTACTAGAGCACTGCAATCGCCCTGGTCTATATTCTTTGTTCCTTACATTTAATTATGCGGGAATGTTGGACCTGACATGCAGGGATAGTGGTTACCTAAACCTTTTTGCTTTTTTAGGAGACTTTGCTGATCCTGTTTGAAAGGCCTTAGGGCCCTGGGCACATCCCCACTGTAAGCACAGTGTGAATGTGCATGCGTGCCCTCCTTACATAAGTTAGGAAGTGGCGCCCACTAGTATGTGCACACTTGCACATTGGTGTTTTCCATGTATATACTGAGCCTGACATGGCTTACCTACATGTGCACCTTTGCACCTTTACATTAGTGTTTTACATGTATATACTGAGCCTGGCCTGGCTGGTCTATATGTTCCCACCTGAACATTGGTGTTTTCATGTATATATTGAGCCTAGAATGGCTTGCCAGTATGTGCACACTTGCACATTGGTGTTTTCATTTATATACTGAACCTGGCATGACTTGCCGAAATGTGCACACTTGCACACTAGGGTTTGCATGCATATTCTGAGCCTAGAATGGCCTGCAAGAATGTGCAAATTTGCACAATGGTATTTTTATATGTAGACTGAGTCTGGCACAACTTTCCAGTTTGTGCACACTTACACATTGGTGTTTTCATATATACTGAGACTGATACAGCAAGTCTGTATGGGTGCACTAGTACCCTTGTGATGTTCTCAAAGCTTGTGTCCAGCCTGCCCCTGCAGGCTTGTGCATGCGCCAGGGCACATGTGCCCACAGAGTGAAGAATGCCCATGTGCGCTTTCTCTACCATTGACAGTTGCTCCGCCCATAGGTTAATATGAGGAAAGTTTATAATTAATCCTGGCTACAATAGTGGATTGCACTGAGGCAGCATCATAATATTTACTATCATTAGAATCCTAAAGACAAACCCTTTCTATTGGTAAAGGTGGTTTTGTCAAGCATACTTTGGATATACCACTTCTAGAAAGTGGGCATTTCCATGTTCTAAAATCTATTTTGTGTGCCTTTTTAATTCAAGCTGTATTCCACAGTTATGAAATTGGAATGAGAGACCTCTGCCATGTGAGGGCCTGGCTGAATATTTTGGGAGTCAGTAAGAGATTACTGACTTGCAAAATTGGGTTGGTACATGCCACAAGTCAATTTAGGAGTCGCAAATGGAAAATTGTGCCATTTGCCACTGCTAAATAGCTTGGTACGTCTGGCCCTAAATGTCTCTAGCCTAATACCAAGGCTGGTAGTCTTTAATCCACTACCAGATAGTCCCTGCACTCTTTTCTCACACTTGCAGGTTTTTATTTTCTCCCTTTGTGAAGGTTTCACCGTCTGTCTTCCCGATCTGTATGTTTTTCACTAGAAGTACTGGTCTCCAAAAATAAATGCTGGTGCCCCCACCTCCAACCACTGACTCAAATTAAGCACTGCATACCGTACACTTAAGCCCATATTATACTTTATGACGCAAAAACTGCATTTGCGCAGTTTTGCATCAAAAAGTATAGTGCCAGCTTGCGCCATTCCAGGCACAAAGGGTGGGCTAGCGTAAAAAAAAAGAAGTTAGCCGGGTGGGGGTGGCGGTATAGGAGAATGGTGTTTTGCATCAAAAAATGAAGTTAGGCTGGTTAGAGTAAAAAAAGATGACTCTAACCAGCCTAGTGCCATTTCTTGATGCAAAACCATCCCTACCACATGACTCCTGTCTTATTATAGACAGGAGTCATGCTCACCACCCCAATGGCAAGCACATTGGACAAGGGTCCCTTGGGCATGGCCATTGCACCCTGTGCCATGTAGGGAGGCCCATTTCAGGGCCAATGGCACTTTAATTTCTTTTTTAAATACTTACCGCTACTTACCTATACTTACCTGGAATGGGGTCCCCCATCCTGTGGTGTCCCTCTGGTGTGGGTGTTCCTGGGGTTTGGGGAGGGCACCTGTGAGCGCTTTCCATGGTGTTTAACCATGGAAATGGGTCCAAAGGTCCCCTAACGCCTAACCAGACCCAAGTGTTAAACAATGGCGCTAAGCAGGGTTAGTGCCATTATTTAGGCCCGTCTCCCTCCTGTGCACCATTTTTGCACTGGAGGATAAATAAGGCGTTAGGGCCTTGAAGTAATTTTTTGGATGGGAACGCCCAGCTTGCATCTCATTGGCGCAAGGTGGTTTCACGCATCCAAAAAATGACTTTAACTCCAATATTTTGGCGCTAGACTAGTACAGCATAAAAATATAAATATGGAGTTAAGTTTGCCCTGAATTAGCGTAAAAAAATGGTGCTAATTCAGCGCAAACAGAGTATAAATCTGGGCCTTAGTATATAAGCAAAGCACCCGGTCATGGTACATTAGTGACATTATTGAGTGAGGCTAGAACCCTTCCTGATTGCTACTATGACAGGAAAAAATCCAGTTATAGATGCTAGAAAGTTATGCTACCCCTACGACTGCTGGCGAACAGGGGATTAAGAGTTTTCTGTTGGTAAGGGGGAAAAGGCCAGGAGATATCAGGTGCTCATACATGTCGTTTTACTAACTAAATTACTGACATTTTGTGCCTGCTCAGAGCAGAATGGAGACACATTGGCGCCAATGATCTTGTTAGGTTTCAATCTGTCCAGGAAAAGCAAAGTGTGCTCCCCCTCTGCTGCTGCAGGGTATGCAGGGTATGCAGGGGGAGGCTGTACTTTTCCCCAAAGCCTCTGCCCATGCAGCTTGGAAACATGATTTGAAGTCTTTGGATCTAGGGTTATGTACTGCAATGTTTTGGGGCCCTGTAATTCCAGACCTGAAGCATAGAAAGGAGGCCTAAATATACAGGAACTAGTATATGGATAGTAGTCCTATGTAAAAAAACAGAAAGGCACACTAGGATCGCCCCTCCAGATGACAGAGCCTCCATGTGGGTTTTAAGCACTTACGCACACATTAGGGTGACTGCTGCACCTGCTGCACAATAAAAAACAAAAATACCTTGAACTCATGGATGGCAGATGGATAGCTCAGCAGAGGGGTCCATGCTTGAAAAGCAATGTCAGCGACATTGTCATGCCAACATTACATAAAGTCAGGAACAACTTTGGTAAATCTAGGGAAAAAAGCTTTTCTCAAGCTTAACCTCTTACAAATATACTGACTGGAACAAGTTGGGCTAGTTGTGATGCAGGAGGTGACGTGAATTTGGAGCCCCAGTGCAATGACAGATACAAGCTAGAAAGAGATAAAGACCCTGCCCGAGGTATTCCCAGTACTGTACATGCTTTGACTTAACCATGGCTTTTTGACTGTTGCCAATTAAAAGCATACATTTTGATTAAGAAGTGATTTTTCTAATTATCCACTTTAATACTACTCCTATTCTTGGTTTAATTGTTCTTTTTTCCTGGCATTTTGCGAAGCATCTTCGATGGTCCATTTTTAAATATATGTGAGGTGTCACAATAAGGCCAAAGTAACAATGATGTTTTTTACTGATTCTGTCTCTTCAAGGTATGTTCTTGTCCCTTCTCGTCCTCACCCTTTGTGGCATGATGAGGACCTTCCTTGCCTCCGCCTGCACCTTTCCCTTCATCTATGAGGCAAGGAAGTTCTCAAGTTGTATCGCCAATGGAAGGACAGACAGGATGTACTGGTGTGCAACCACCAGAAACTACGACAGGGACAAGAAATGGGAATTCTGTCCTGAGGCAGGTAATGAACTTACTCACAAACCTTTTTCCATATAATTTCTTTCAGTTAGTCTCACTGATCCGTGACTACTGAATAAAAAACTTTTGTTTGACTCGCTATACGGTAATCGCAGTTCTTAATGCAAGAAACTTTTATTTTTAAAATATTGATTCCTAGGGCTAGATTTACAAGGCCCTAGCGCCTCCTTGTGGTACATTAGTGTCATTTTTTTTACGCTAATGTGGCTCAAGGAGGCAATTTTCACGGTGCCATATTTATGCCTGTGTCAGACATATTGTGTGCATGGGGGGCGTTCCGGCATTAGGAGGCTCGCAAAAATGGTGCAGTGAAATCTTAAAGATTTCACTGCACCATTTTTGGTGTCATTAGGTGGGGAAGGGAGCGAAGCACTTAGGGCCAGATTTACAAGAAAGTGGCGCATGTGTACTGAAGCACCACTTTTCTTGCTGCGCCATTGCCCCACCTAATGACACCATGTGTGCGCCGTATTTATGATATAACTTTTGATGCTATTGTGGCGCTTTGTTGTTTCTGCATCACCAAGTAAAGTGTCTTGATTTGGTTTGATCCTAATTAATTCTTTGATTCCATCCCACTTCAGAATTACAAACAATTGGCCTCATTTTTGCTTTCTGTACGTGTAAAGTTAACTCACAAGTGTTTACATTTTGCTGTGTGTTATGAAAACTTACATCCTTTTTTTCACACTTACTGTACCCCAGAAAGACTGTCACATAATTCACTTTAATTTTATTTCTCTAACTGCCAAGTAACAGGAGTTTATAAACACAAGTCCTGATGTTAAAAAATAGGCAGTGATTTGTCTGAACACATAGGGGCTTATTACGAACCCTGGCGGTTCAGACCGCCATGCCGGCGGCGGCAAAGATCGCCACCGGCACGGCAGTCTGAACCGCTATATAATGTTCACAGGGAGGGCTGCCTGTGGTGGCCCTCCTCCACTGCCAGGCTACCTCCGACAGGCAGCCTGACAGTGGAGGAAATCATTATCCGAAGGGCAGCGCTGCAAGCAGCGCTGCCCTTTGGATAATGATCCCTTTTTCTCCAGCCTTTCTCTGGCGGGTTCCCCGGCAGGGAAAGGCTGTTGGAAGGGGTGCTCTGGGCCCCCCAGGTGCCCCTTCACTGCACATGCACTTGGTATGGACAGTGCATGGGCCCGCGTGCAGTGCCCCGTCACGCAGGTCACTGCCCGATTTACGGGCAGTGATCTGCGTTACGGGTGCTGCTGCACCCGCCGCACACCAACATTGGCAGCGGCTCCATTTGGAGCTGCTGTCAATGTTACGGCCCTTTTCCCTGCTGGCCTGGCAGGCGGAAACACTGTTTCCGTCCGCCTGCCCAGCAGGGAAAACATTATACGGCCGGCGGGGGGGTCGTTACGCTGGCGGTCTTCTGTTGACCGCCAGTGCAAAACCGCCGAGATCATAATGAGGGCCATAGTCTGATGTATCTATGTTCAGAACAGCTTCCCTCCCTTAGAGATATAATATACTCAAAATTATAACATTACCTTCATTTCTGATGTAAAGCCCTTAAGGTACCACTCCATTTTAAGTGGACTCCAACTCCATACTAGGTATTTGAAGTTGCCATCTTCCCAATTTTCCATAATCAGAGTCACTATTTTCCTCGATTTATCCAGAATCATTGTCATGTTGGTCATTGATGCAGCTGTTGTCTGGCCTTATCTTTCTAAAAACTGTGAAAGTGACAAGTCATTTACACAATGACATAGGCATACCACCTGATTCAAGATCAGCTTGGGACAAGTGTCTAGTTATCACACATGTCAAGGTCAAATAAGGAACACAGACATATAGATAAAATAGTGTTGCCTGAAGTGATGTCAGATTACTTTATATTTCTCTGATACATACCTTGAAGACCATAATCTATATCAGACATTCCTAAACGTATGTCAGAAATTTGAATCTCTGATAAGATTTAATATACAAGGACTGCACCTTGACCACTTTTCAGGAGAGGTCCTTCACCCTGATTATCATACAAGGTACAGCAGGGTATAGTCTTGAGTACTGCCAGTTCACCAGGAAGATGCTACCTTGCACTTACAGATAATAAGCTGAGGCTAGGAGAAATGATGCTGCCATGTCATTTGTTTTCCTTTCACTGGGAATACTGCCTTCACGTCTGTCTGATAGTCACATCTTTGGCTGTCAACAAGGTATGCAGTGCCTTGTTTTAACCATGTTTTATTCTCACTCTGCACAACATACCTATTTGCTATATTTTTGTGATATTCTGTGTGGTTATTTTAGATGTTCTGAAAAACAGGTTTGCCCTGTTGCAGTATGTGCTTTAAGTTAAAAGTGACTTTTGTTCTTAGTACCATTTGTGGGTGTCATATTATGAGGAGCGGAATAGTTTTTTTTCCAGTACCACGATGCCCTAGATTGCCAGTTTAGGGATTGTTAGTAAGAGGCATGAAATGGCAGCTTTCGCTGCCTATGGCCCTGGCCTGAATTTAGTCCAGGGCCCTAGGCAGTGAAAGCTGCCACATCAGCCCACTTGTGCACTGGCTTTTCCCGTGCAGTGGACTTGGAGCAGGAAGGTGCACAAGAGGCCTGGCAGCTTTGACTGCCTATGGCCCTGGCCTGAATTCTTGCCAAGGCCATAGGCAGTGAAAGAAAGCTGCTGTGTCAGGCCTCTTGTGCACTGGCCTGCCAAGCGTGCACTGCACATGGGACAGGCTGGTGCACAAGAGGCCTGAATGCGGCCCTCTCCTGAATGCACCCGATCTTGGAAGAACTAAGCAGGGTCGGGCCTGTGCTTAGTGCTTCTGAGATTGGGTGCATTCAAGACTCCGCAGCTCACGGAACTCTGCCTCTTCAGAATTCCACAGAGTTCACCCTTTGCACTCTTTTCAGGCAGAAGCAGCAACTGCAGGCCAGTCCAGCAAAGCAGCACAGCAAAGGGAAAGTACTTCTCCTTCAGCTCTTCAGCTCTTCTCCTTGCAGAGGTTCCTCTTGATTCCAGAAATGTTCTAACAGTCTGGAGTTTTGGTTCTTCCTTTGAAGTTGGCAAACTTCAAAGCAAAGTCTCAAGTGTTTGCAAGATCCTTCCTTGTCCAGGCCAGGCCCCAGACACTCACCAGGGGGTTGGAGACAGTATTGTGTGAGGGCAGGCACAGTTCTTTCAGGTGTGAGTGCCCACTCCTCACCTCCCCTCCAGCACAGATGGCTAATCAAGATATGCAGGCTACACCCCAGATAGGGAATCCACAAACAGGCAGAGTCACAGAATGGATTAAGCAAGAAAATGCCTGCTTTCTAAAAGTGGCATTTTCAAACTAACAATCTAAAAACAAAACTTCACCTAACCCCACAATTGTATCTGCTCTCAGACAGAATCTGCGTTTTAAGGATATTTAAAGGCAGCCCCCATGTTAAGCTTTGAGAGAGATAGGCCTTGCACAGTGAAAACCGAATGTGGTAGTATTTCACTGTTAGGACATATAAAGCACACTAGTATATGTCCTACCTTACACATACACTGCACCCTTCCCCTGGGGCTACCTAAGGTCTATCTTAGGGGTGCCTGACATGTAGTAGAAAGGAAGGTTTAAGCCTGGCAAGTGGGTACACTTGCCAAGTCGAATTGGCAGTTCAAAACTGCACACACAGACACTGCAGTGGCAGGTCTGAGCCATGTTTACAGGGCTACTAATGTGGGTGGCACAACCAGTGCTGCAGGCCCACTAGTAGCATTTGATTTACAGGCCCTAAGCATCTCTGGTGCACGTTACTAGGGACTTACCAGTAAATCAAATATGCCAATCATGGATAAACCAATCAACAGTACACTTTACACAGAGACAATATGCACTTTAGCACTGGTTAGCAGTGGTAAAGTGCCCAGAGTACTAAAGCCAACAAAAACAGGTCAGAAACAATAAGAAGAAGGAGGCAAAAAGACTTTGGATGACCCTGCAAAAAGGGCCATTTCCAACAGGACTACACTTCTGAAATGTGTGATTTCTCTACCCTGGCCTTAGAAGGAGGCATATACAACCATGGTTTGTTTGCATGAACTGGAGCTTTCTATACCCACAGAATATTATCCCTTGTTCATCTAGTATTCAGCAATAGTAAATCCCATTCAATGGATTGGAGATTGGTGTTTCAAACATTTCTCATCATGGAAATTGTCAAATATTTAATCCACTGATGGGCTTTAGTAAATCCGTTTCCAGGGTGAGAGAAAGAACAGAACAACCCCAAACGTCATTGGGGTTAAGAGAAAGGGTTTTGGGAGTTTCACAGGAGCCTTGTATATGGATACTGATATTTATAAAGGACAGAGCAAGGGAATGCTGAAAACAGTGAGGAGGGAATACAAGAATGGACCAAAAACATGATAGGTAAATGAGAGTGAATCACACTTTACTGTGGCCTTAGTGTTTTTTGAGGGTGAAAAGAAGACTTGATTGATAATAGAACACGTTGTTTGAAGAGACCTGCCTTCAATTATTTTTTTAATTGTAGCAGTAAATGTAGACACCTGCTGTGCAGAGGCATTACTAGTCTACCAATGTCCTTCATCCTTGTTTTGCACTGACAGCAGGGGAGGTTTTATTTTTTTGGTTGCATGCCCTATGCCTTAAAAATCAAGTGAACTTAGAAGGCCAAACAAATGAAGTGTTTTCCTGGTGATAGACAACTGTATGGAATTATTCAGTCCTTTGATGAGGTTTGAATAAAAGTGAAGGATACCCGTGAGTGTGGTCTGGGTAGCTTCAGTAACTAGATGGCCATTGCTATCATCCCCATCACCAAACTGTGGTTCTGAAGTCTGTTCCAGGGAAATAATGTTTTAATTTTTGCAGGATTGACAGTTAATATAATCTCGTCACTGCTTTCTTGGAAACTCTATCTTGGAAATTTGGCAAGCAGTTGTCATTAGTGCTTGAATTATGGAGAGGCGTTTTTGAGGCACAATGTTGTTGACAGTGGTCTTTCAAATGTGGTAATATGTATTCATCATATTGGAAAGTTTTGATTTAATATTTAGAGTAGGACAAGGAAGTGATTAATCCTTACATACTATGTGGCTTTCCCAGTAATACTGATAAGGCTGTGAATATTACGTGGCTCAGGGTTTAGTGGCAATATGACGAGAATCTGACTCAAGGGATATTGTGCACGGTTAGCAAAATGATTGTAGGCAAATAGGCAGTTCTCTAAAACAATAACAAACGTGTCAATCACTCTAAAAAAATTAACACAACTTTATCTTTTGTCAAAGAAAGGTTTCCAAATTACTGCCTCCCCTAAAAATGCCAATCTGGAAGCACTTCAATCAATTGCATATTGGGTTACCTCAGGCACCTAAATATTTTCCAGGCATTCAGTGACCAGACAAGCCAGTGAGAAACTACAGGGTTAGCACTTATCAGTGCAACATTTGTGTTTTCAGCCAAAGTTAGGAGATATTCTCTCTTTGAAAAGATTGTTCCTCATGCCTCTCAAAAAGGTTGCATTTCTCCATGAAGCTGGATTCCCTGAGGGGCAGCTGATATTATGGCTAAAACATGTAGACCCAAGGTGGCAGAGATCATAATAGCCCTCTCTCACAACAAACTTTGTTTTTTATCTTACATAAGGTTCCCAATGTTAAATATTACTTTTTTGGGAGGCACACCTTGAGGCTATTTTAAAGTTCTGGCTCCATGATGAAATAAAAAATTAACCTGCTCTTGCTGTAAATCAGGCATTGAAGCACACCCAGATGCACTAGGCATCGCAGGTGGGAACCCTATGAAAAAGCACGCCACTAAATAGTGTTAGTGGTTGAGTGTAGGAGGCTGGCCTGGTTTGTAGTGGATACCTTGGGTACTTACACCTTACACCAGGTCCAGTTATCCATTGTTAGTGAATGTAGTAGTGTTCTAACAGCTTAGGCTGAAGTAGGAGACATGGAAAGCTCATGCAATACCACTTATAGTTACACAGTACTTATACACAAGCAAAGACAATACTCAGGGGCATATTTATACTCTGTTTGCGCCGGAATTGCGTCGTTTTTTTTTACGCAATTCCGACGCAAAACTAACTCCATATTTATACTTTGGCGTTAGACGCGTCTAGCGCCAAAGTCCATGGAGTTTGCGTAATTTTTTAGCGTGGACACCTACTTTGCGTTAATGATATGCAAAGTAGGCGTTCCCGTCTAAAAAATTTACTCCGAGGCATGTGCGCCGTATTTACACTCCCGGGCAAAATTCACGCCCGGGAGTGGGCGGGTCAAAAAAAAAGACGTCCAGCCGCTTTTGCGCCGTTTTTTAGCGCCTGGACAAGGCAGGCGTTAAGGGACCTGTGGGCTCGGAAGGAGCCCAGAGGTGCCCTCCCATGCCCCCAGGGACACCCCCTGCCACCCTTGCCCACCCCAGGAGGACACCCAAGGATGGAGGGACCCATCCCAGGGACATTAAGGTAAGTTCAGGTAAGTAATTTTTTTAAAAAAAATTGTGGCATAGGGGGGCCTGATTTGTGCCCCCCTACATGCCACTATGCCCAATGACCATGCCCAGGGGACAGAAGTCCCCTGGGCATGGCCATTGGGAAAGGGGGCATGACTCTTGTCTTTGCTAAGATAGGAGTCATTTCAATGGGGGTTGGGAGTCGAAAAAAATGGCGCAAATCGGGTTGAGGCGAAAATTTTGCCTCAGCCTGACTTGCCCCATTTTTTGGCGCCCAAGCTCCATATTCCCCTACGCCGGCGCTGCCTGGTGTACGTCATTTTTTTTCACGCACACCAGGCAGCGCCGGCGGCTAACGCTGGCTAACGTCATTGAATAAATACGGCGCCCGCATGGTGCTTCAGAATGGCGTTAGCCGGCGCAAATTTTTTTGACGCAAAACTGCGTTGTGCCTTACAATCCACGTCTGGCTGGGCTTGGTTGACAGCTCCTTGTGCATTCACTCAGACACACCCCAAACACAGGGTACTCAGCCTCACTTGCATACATCTGCATTTTGAATGGGTCTTCCTGGGCTAGGAGGGTGGAGGGCCTGCTCTCACACAAAGGACTGCCACACCCCCTACTGGGACCCTGGCAGACAGGATTGAACTGAAAGGGGACCTGGTGCACTTCTTAGCCACTCTTTGAAGTCTCCCCCACTTCAAAGGCACCTTTGGGTATAAAACAGTGCCTCTGCCCTACCTCATCAGACACTTGCTGGAGAAGAAACCTGAACCAGAAACTACACCCTGCCAAGAAGAACTGCCTGGCTGCTCAAAGGACTCACCTGTCTGCTTTCTACAAAGGACTGCTGCCTTGCTGTTGGCCTGCTGCCTTGCTGAACTCTTGTCTGGCTGTGAAAGTGCTCTCCAAGGGCTTGGATAGAGCTTGCCTCCTGTTCCCTGAAGTCTCAGGACCAAAAAGACTTCTCTCTTTCACTTGGACGCTCCGTGCGCTGAAAATTTCGACGTACAGCTTGTTCCGCGGCGAGAAAAACGCTGCACACCGACGCTGACCGACGCGACGCTCTTGGGACGACCGAAAATCCGACGCACGGCTTCGCAAGGACAACGCCGCCCGACCTCTAGAGGAGAAATTGACGCGACGCCTGCCGTGAGATCGTAATTTCGACGCGCAGCCCCGCAGAATGACGCGCAGCCGGAAAACAAGCAGGAAAATCCACGCACAGACCCGGGACATCTGGTAATCCCCGCAATCCACGAAAAGAGACTGTCCGTGCGCCGGAAAACGACGCACGACTTCCCCGCGTGGAAAATAACGACGCAAGTCCGTGTGTGCTGGGGAGAAATCGACGCACACACCCTTTTTCCACGCACCTCTTCTTTTGTGGCCCTCTGAGGAGATTTTTCCACTCCAAGCCAGGTACTTGTGTTTGAAAGAGACTTTGTTTATATTCTAAAGACTTAAGACACTGTATATCACTTTTCAGTGATATCCCTACAATTTCCCTTTGCATACTTTATTCTTTTTGACCTACAATTATCCAGATAAATATTATATATTTTTCTAAACACTGTGTGGTGTATTTTTGTGGTGCTATATGGTGGTATTGTATGATTTATTGCACAAATACTTTACACATTGCCTTCTAAGTTAAGCCTGACTGCTCATGCCAAGCTACCAGAGGGTGGGCACAGGATAATCTTGGATTGTGTGTGACTTACCCTGACTAGAGTGAGGACTTTTGCTTGGACAGGGGGTAACCTGACTGCCAACCAAAAAACCAATTTCTAACAATAAGCAACATTTTTTAGGCCAAGAACTCTTCCTCTCGGTTTTGCTCCTGGTCCCAACTGAGAAACCAATTTCACAGCTGGTTCTGATGTACCCCAAATTTCCGGGTCCATCAGTGATGACCCAAAAGATTGAGGGAATTAGGGGGCAATGGTCCGCATGTTTGACACCTTGTAGCCTCTTTCTTTTGAACCCTTAAGGCCCCATGGATTTGCAGCTGCCTCTAGTTGTTTTGCCAGTGGCGGGACAGCCTTTTGCGCTGGTCATGCCACCTGAACCAGCTTTCGGTTTATCACCAATTCCAGAGCTGACTTCACACTCAGCACTAGGATCCGTGTTGGTTTAGACAGCATTATGCCTGCACTGATGCTAATGATGCTGAAGAGAAGAATAGGTAACTCTACCTAATTCTGAGCCAAATTCATCTTGGCCTCTGCCAAAGCCATGCTCAAGCTCAGTCCCTACGTGCGCAATACATATACATACTGATACAATAGTGCCTTTTCTCAGGAGTGCTCCAACAACTTTTTCAATCAGACTCTGATCACAGCAAACACTTCAGTGATGGTGGGAATTAATTCTCCCCACAATATGTTGATGACACTTTTTATATAGACCTGCAAGAGAGCTCCACACTTCCCCTGGCATGGCAAGAAAGGCATCTTCACTTTCCACACATTCTCACCCTATCTGTCATCACAAATCTCTGACCGTCTCATTGCATTTCAGCATTAGATAGCCCTGTGGATCCTTATGCTCAGTTTTTCAAGAAAGATAGAAGGCCTCTACTTCCCCTCTTCCTCTAATCCTATCAACTCTCCAACTTTCTGTTGACTTTTCTCCAGATGGCATGAGGTTTACCTCCTTGTTTGAGAATCAAGGGGCCAGATGTATGAAGAAAATCATTTGTGACTACCACATTTTTTGCGAGTCACTATTTTGATTTGCAAAAACCAATGTACAAATGTGTCTATTGTAAACCAAGACCTACCTCATGAATATTAATGAGGTATGTCTCGGTTGGAGACCCATCACAGGGATAGTGGCCTGCCTGTGGTCATCAAACAGCCATGTCTGTGATTGTTTTTATATAAAGTATTTTTTGAAACACATCCCGTTTTCGTTAGCGAAAAATTGGATGCTTTCCAAAAAAAAAATGAAACGTTTTCTTTTCATTTTTATAAGAGTAGGCAGTCAAATCACAAACCCACAATTTGGCCTTTCTATAGATAAAAAACCTTTTTGCTTTTGCAAAGGGCCTTATTCTGTCAATCAGGCCGTTTGCAAAGGTAAAAAGGCATGGCACATCTGGCCCTCTGTGTACTGTTCAGTTCTCTGAAGACCATGGAATAATTAATTGCCACCACTACCACAGCAGCACGTTATTAGATCACAAGCATGGAAAAATATGGTCTTGCCTTCCATTCAATACTGCTAAGACACTAATTATCCCCTTAATAGCCAGGAAACTAGACTAGTGCACCAGTCTTCTACTGTGCCTGCCCCAGCATTCTTTTACTCAGCTAGCAAAGTGCTTAATTTCACAACCAGAACCTTATTCAAACTGCCCAGGCACACACCTACCACCCTCTTATGTCATAAAGCTGGGTAGCTATCTGCTGCAGAAGGACCCTATAAAAAGTCTTAACTGGTATACAAAGGTATTATTATTATTATTTCTCCACACTTTTTCTCAGACATCATGATTTGCTACCCTCCACCAAGAAATCTGCACTCCTCACACTAGAATTTACTGGTCCCAGGTTCTGTCTCTAGATCCTGGTATCTTCTCCTGATAGGTTCCAGTCTATGAAACGTGTCCTGTCTTCCTGACATCAGTGCCTGTCATAACTCTAGAACTAGGCTCTAGAGACAGCTCATAAAAATGGAGAGGAAGAACACATAAAGATGAGCATCAGATCCATTAATATACATATTGCCATTTTAGTGGGGGTAAAAGTCTTTGGTTCCTTATTCTGTCATTCCTTACTCTGCGAACCAAAAGTGTATTTGGGTGACCAAAGCCACATTTTTTAACCGGACCTTGAGTCTCAGGTACTCAGCTAGCAAAGTGCTTAATTTCACAACCAGAACCTTATTCAAACTGCCCAGACACACACCTACCACCCTCTTATGTCATAAAGCTGGGTAGCTATCTGCTGCAGAAGGACCCTATAAAAAGTCTTAACTGGTATACAAAGGTATTATTATTATTATTTCTCCACACTTTTTCTCAGACATCATGATTTGCTACCCTCCACCAAGAAATCTGCGCTCCACACACTAGAATTTACTGGTCCCAGGTTCTGTCTCTAGATCCTGGTATCTTCTCCTGATAGGTTCCAGTCTATGAAACGTGTCCTGTCTTCCTGACATCAGTGCCTGTCATAACTCTAGAACTAGGCTCTAGAGACAGCTCATAAAATTGGAGAGGAAGAACACATAAAGATGAGCATCAGATCCATTAATATACATATTGCCATTTTAGTGGGGGTAAAAGTCTTTGGTTCCTTATTCTGTCATTCCTTACTCTGCGAACCAAAAGTGTATTTGGGTGACCAAAGCCAAATTTTTTAACCGGACCTTGAGTCTCAGGTACTGACTGAGTGTATTCATCTCAATGAAAGGAGCAGTGAGTGGAACATTGAATGAAGAGGTGAGACTGTGAATAAACACAAAAATGCAGCAAGATAGTTGACTGTAGTATCATTTCTGTGTTACGTGATAATAGTATTGTCATTAGGAATCAAATAGATATTTAGAGGGATGGAATACTATATTTGGTGTACCAGCATGCACACGTACATCTAATTGTGTGATTTGGTTTCTCTACACCTAAGTATAAGGACACAGGGCCCGATTTAGATCTTGGCCAATGGGATACTCCATCACAAACATGACAGATATCCCGTACGCCATATTATGATCCCAATATATCCTATGGGGATCATAACAGGATATCCATCACATTTGCGACTGAGTATTCCCTGCTGCTGAGATCTAAATCAAGCCCAAATTTTTGTTTGCTATTACAGATCTCCCAGAGAATTCCAGCGTGGCCTTTTGTACCATACCTTTTATCTTTGAAGGGAAGAAGTTCTTTTCTTGCACCACAGAAGGAAGGATGGATGGAAGATACTGGTGTGCCACCACTGAAAATTATGACAAAGACGGGCAGTGGATTCTGTGTTCTGGTTCAGGTGAGCTGGGAGAGTGTTGATGTCATTATCTCCGAAGGATATATAAGAACACTCTCAGGGGCATATTTATGTGTTTGGTGACTTGCTGCACTGCCCTGCGTCACAGGGAAAGGGCAGGAATATGCTGTATTTATCTAATATGGCACATTCCTGTCCTTTCCCCCAGTACTGGAGCCCCCTGCACTAGTGTCAAAGCTGGCACCCTTCACCATGGTGCAGATTTGTTTTTGCGCAGGAAGGGACACCTTCCTGCAAAAAAACACTGTGAAAGGCATTTTCCTCTTTCTATGTGTGCTGCACACATAGAAAGAGGAAAAAAAGGCATATTAAATATATTTCCCCTTATTACACCTCTGCTGGTTAGGTATAAGAGTTGGGAGTATGTTCAGATTTACAAGTCCTTGTGAATCTGGGAATTTGTCAAAATCCACGGGAGTTGGTGGGAACACTCACTGCAACGCCATGGCATGCTTCCACAGGGAAGAGTAAGACAATGCAGCAATATGCTCCGTGTTGCCTTACTTTGCATGTTTGAAGCTTTTTGGCTTAACAATTCTGACTTAGTGGTTTGTGCCACACAAGTACCATGTTGCGTGGTGCAAGCATGGCACAACCCACTCATAAATATGGCTCAATATTTCTCAATGAAGAAATTATCGAAATGTAGGCAAAAATTGCAAAAATGATGTATTCAGCTTTCACCATTACAGATATGTCTAAGGCAGAAGGTCAAATGGTACCAAGCCAACATAAATCTCCATTCGACTGCTCTTCTTCTATTGTTGAAACCTCAGGCAAAACAAAAGATAGTAGTCATTAGAGATCTTTGTGCTAAGACTCAGGGCCTTATTTATACTTTTTGGTGCAAAACTGCACTAAGGCAGTTTTGCCCCAAAACGTTTTGCACCGGCTTGCACCATTTTTTAGCACCAGCTGGGCACCATATTTATGGAATGGTGCAAGCCGGTGCAAAGGGTAGGCTAGCTTAAAAAAAAAAATGACATTAGGCAGTTTTGAGTCAAAATAAATGATTCTGACCAGATTAGCATCATTTTTTGAGGGGCATATTTATACTCTGTTTGCACTGAATTAGCGTCATTTTTTTTTACTCTAATTCAGTGCAAAACTAACTTCATATTTATACTTTGGTGCTAGACACGTCTAGCACCAAATTTATGGAGTTAAAGTCATTTTTTGGAAGTGGAAACCTACCTTGCCTTAATGAGATGCAAGGTAGGCGTTCCTGTGCAAAAAAATGACTCTATGGCCTTAACACCATATTTATACTCCCATGTAAAAATGGTGCAAGGGAGGGAGGAGGGGTCAAAAAATGGGGCAAAGCTTGCTTTGCCCCATTTTTTAAGACCTGGGTCAGGGCAGGTGTTAGGGGACCTGTGGCCCTATTTCCATGGTGGAACACCATGGAATAAGCCCAGAGGTGCCCTCCCTAGGCCCTAGGGGCACCCCCACCCACACTAGAGGGACTGCGAGGATGGGGGACCCCATCCCAGGTAAGTACAGGTAAGTGCATTTTATTTAGGTGGGCATGACTCCTGCCTTTTCTAAGGCAGGAGTCATGTGGCATTGTAGGTTTAGCACCATAAAATGACGCTAATCTGGTTAGAGTCATTTTTTTTTACTCTAACCTGCCTAAAGGCATTTTTTGGTGCTAAACCCTCTCCTTCTATACTGCCAGCCCCACCCGACTAAAGTCATTTTTTAAAACTCTAGCCTACACTTTGCACCGGCTTGCACCATTCCATAAATATGGTGCCCGGCTGGTGCACAGAAATGGTGCAAGCCGGTGCTAAACTTTTTGGTGCAAAACTGAGTTAGTGCAGTTTTGCAGCAAAAAGTATAAATAAGGGCCAATATTTTGTAAGTTTGCGCCACTTTTGCGTCATAAACTGACGTTAATGCGGTGAATAAAAAGTTTAAATCAGGGCCTTGGTGCTAGATGGGTCTAGCACCAAAGTATAAATATGGAGTTAGTTTTGCACCGAATTAGAGTAAAAAAAAAAATGACACTAATTCGGTGCAAACAGAGTATAAATATGCCGCAGAGTATAAATATGCCCCTAAATATGGCGCTAAGGCCATTGAGTCATTTTTTGCACGGGAACGCCTACCTTGCATCTCATTAAGGCAAAGTAGGTCTCCACTTTCAAAAAATGACTTTAACTCCATAAATTTGGTGCTAGAGGGGTCTAGCACCAAAGTATAAATATGGAGTTAGTTTTGCACCGAATTAGAGTAAAAAAAAATGACACTAATTTGGTGCAAACAGAGTATAAATATGCCCCTCAGACTTTTAACCCAACTCCTTCTTCAAAGTTGGAAAGAGCATTTCCTGCTGTCTTTTCATAGGGACCTAAAAAAATTCATTATTTGCGTATTATGCATGTGTGATGCTAGCAGGAGAAATGCTAGTGTCCTGGACACACTTACATTGATATGGGCTCAGAGAGACATCATTTGTTTTGTACATTGAAGAGGAGTACGTGTTACCAGAGTTTTAATTGCTTGTTTTGAATGTACAGCAACTACATGCAAATATCTCTTTTGGCTGAATGTCCCACTGCACTGAGTGCTGAAGCACCCAACTATGTCATAATTCCAACGTTGTGGCTGGTGCTCAGGGGATGGAACATGTTTTGTCAGTTGGGAAGGAGGGAATGAGAGTTATGATGAAGAACCAAAGATATGAGCTTCATACCCATTATTACAGAGGGGTCACGATTAAGAGGCTGCACATGTTTCACTGTCCATGAAAAAGCCTTGCTACTTGTTTCCTTTGTGGTATAATTGTTGTTTTGATTGCTTCCCAGTACCTTTCTCACGCTTAACCCTTTGAGAGGTAATGGCTTGGCGAGGCCCTGAATCAAAATGGCTGCCGGTGGGAAAGCAAATTATTAGTTGGGGACAGGAAGCTAGTCCACCACAAGTGATATTGTCCTTATTCTTGTTAGGTGCAGTAATGTTTTTAGTAATTTAAACCTGAGTAGTTAAAGCTTTGGTAGCTATGGCACAGAGAAGCCAAGATTAACTGAAGAAAATGTGCAAAGCATTTAGAAGTAACAAGCCAGTTAAAAAGTCAAAAACCCATCACATTTAAAATCCCACTCAAATTGATAAAAATGCAGAAAACAGTAATGACCATAATGACAAAATTCTATCGAGAATAACCAAAGATATGAATTTTTTAATTTTTATTGAAAATAGTGCCACAGTCATCTGGTTGCTGTTAACCTGTACCTAGGCATGCTTTAAGGAAACCATGACAGTGCGTGACTTGCATACAGAAACCAAGTTTGTCCCAATCAAAAGCTGAACCTTCTGACTTAACCCCTGAATAGAAATCAAAAATCATCAGTGGGGCAAGGCAGCAGGCAGTGGCTGAGAAGAGCTCTGAGACCACCTAGCTGTCAGACAAGGTTCAAGTGAAGCTTTTTTGGTGGGAAAGCTCAGAGCAAGAGAATGTCAAAATCTCACCCAAGGACTGTCCCTAACCAGCTGGATACTTTCGGAGCCTTGGAACCGTGAAGAGCAGCAGCAACAGCACACAAAAGGGGGTAACCATGCTAAGGAGCATTTTCCTACACTGTCTAGGACTCTTGCTTCTGAAACTGAGTCCTTAATATGTGTTAGATGACTGTGACAAGCTAAGGGGGGAAGGGCACCAGAGGGTCCAGTGGAGACGCGTACGACTTTGTGAGCCAAAGTAAAGAGTCAGGGAGCTTGACCATCTCCTGAGACAAAGTACTCAATGGGCTACCAAAGTAAGGAGAGGACACGCTGACAGACCAAAGGGGCTGAACGGGACACAGAGCATCTCAGTAAGATGCATCCTTGGAAGGCACCAGTGCTGCCAAACCTGTGGTCTGGAACCCACTCCTCCCTTCTCCTCCTCTTATTCCATTGATGTGTAGTAAATGTACTTTATTTTTCTAAATTTGGTTGGGGATTTTCTTGTGTTGTGTTTTGGCTTTACATTAACCTGCCTGCTTTGTACCATAGCCACTACAGGGCTGAACAAAGATTAATTTGTTCACTTAAGTGATTCACCCTATCAAGGACTGTTACCACGCCCTTAACTAATGCCCCCAACTCCTTACAAGCACCTAATGAATATCTAGCTAACAGCAGCAATATAATTTGCCTGCTTTCTTCACTGAAGTACATTTACAGCCGACTGTGACCAGAGAGACCTATGTTATTGGGTAGAGGTTGGATGAGGTGTCTGTGAAGCCACTGGTTTTTGGCAGGAAACCTCAGAGCAGGAGATATTTTAATTTTACACTCAGAAAAGGTCTCTTGTTAGTCAGATACTTTGTGTACCTTCTCCCTGTGAAGATGTCCACCTTCTTAGGTAGTCACTTCTTTGTTGCTCAGATTCTGGGCAAAGCTGCAGGGTGTAGACAAAGAGGGCTCCGCAAGGCTTGAAATCTTCCCTGCAGATGTTGGATCAGATTTGCTGCTGCAGGATAAGAATTTAGTGGGAGCAACCTGAATCTCTGGCTCAGGTCCAATGTATAATTGTAGGTTCATCTTTGCAGGTTGGTCCTGGGCTCCCGTCGGATCTGAGAGGAAAAAGTTGGCAATAAGTTTCAAGTCCCAGGTTTCCAGAAACTTTAGGAGGAGTAACCTTTGAGAACTGTCAAGGGTCCAGGACCTTGGTGACAGTCCTTGAGGGTCAAGGCTCACCCCAGCAGAGGGGAGCAGCAGGGCAAGGGGCAACTCCACTTGGAACTGGTCAGTGGGCTGCTGCTGGAAAGGGTTGTGGAAGTGTGCAATATCCCTGTAGTTTCACAGGTCCAACAGTTTTCTGACAGGGGTCCTGGGGATAACACCTATTTGCCAAGTGCCTTCCTGTGGGTGGGAGAAGCTCCTAGCCACTCCCTAACTATTGAGGCAAATGTTCAGAGGGGTGGCCCTACCCACTTTTGCAGCAATCCTATGTGTTTTACTGTAAGCTGCCCCACAGTGTCCTTCTCCGCTTAAATCCAACATGGCAGAGCTCTTCTTGGACTGGTCAGAGCTCTTTGTGCCCATTCAAAGATGTGTCTATGATGGGCAAACCCTTCCATGTGGCCACTTCAAAACAGTTCAGAAGCAGCTACACTTGGTTTGGAACCAAGTAAACAAAGAAGATGAAGGGAGGCAGTCCTAGGTATGAGCTACATCTGGTAGTGACGGGGGTTGCAACTCTTTGAAGCCCAGGAAGCATCGCCTCCAGGTCATCCTTCACAGGGAAGAAAAACATCTTACCCTCCAGGTTATCCTTCACAAGGAAGAAAAGCATCTTTCTACCCCCAAGTGTTTTATCCACTGTCTTGGAGAAATCCATGTCTCACCACAGGGGACCCATTCACCAGTGAGATGACACTGGACAGTGAAATAGTAATATAAAATCTAACTTTACCATTAAGTTGAATTAAAATTACTATTAAAATAAGTCCTAAATATTATAAGTTGTTTTAATGTTGCAATATTTTCCTATGGGAGAGGCATACTTGCTACAGTAAATTACATCTTTGGAGGTGTTTCACTGGTAAAACATATAAAACCTTAAGTATTCATGTCCTGTTTTTCAATAATGTAACAATAACATGTGCTCTGCTCTATTGACATTTAGGGTCTATTAAAAAGGAAGGTATATATATTAAAAAGGAAGGTTTTGGCCTGGCAAAAATGTGACAAAATATATATTTTGCCAGTTTGAAATGGTAGTTTAAAACTGCCATCCTAGGTTTCAATGGCACACCGGTATGTATGCTGTTCACTGCTACATTAGTGGGTGTCACAATGAGTGCTGCAGCCCACTAAGAGCATTTAAGTTACAGGCCCTGGGTACATGGGTACCATGTAGAAGGGACTTACAAGTAAATTAAATGTACCAGTAAAGTATATGCCAATTTTATCATATTTAGAAGAGAGAGCACAAGAACATCACCACTGGTATGCAGGAGTGAAGTACGCAGAGGCCTGTGGCCAATAAAATTGGTCCAGCTACAGAAGGCAAACACTGGGGAGTATTCTGTGCAGAAGATGATCATGTCTAACAATAACTTTGCCTCATAGTGCTGTAATCAGGACTAGACATAAACTTTGAAAGAAGCCTTGCTGCTGCATACTCCTTCTGGAAAAGGAGAAAGTGTAAAGCCTAGTCTGAAGAACATAAATAGAAAAACCGAGCTGACTAAAGCCCTCTTGCAGCCCATCTCTAAAGAGTGAGCCACCTCAAGCCATAAGAACCCTACGACTCAGCTAAACACAATCACCCTAGGGCCTCAGAGATTATTAACCTGCAGAGTTGTCTTTGAGGACTTCAAGTGTGGTGAAGTAGAGGACTTTCCCCTACCAGACCTCTATTTTCCTGTTTCAGTCACAGAGTGATGCAGAGTCTTTATATCTTCACCCAACGTTTGGGGAGGAGGGGTTCTTTGTTGATAGCCATACATCATAATTCAATAAAGATTGATCACACTAGCATAGCATACTGGAGGTATGCATATTTAAACTCCCAGTGCTGTCTTAGTCTACTTATTCGACTGACAATCTTGACGATTATAAACCAGTTCGGATATGGGGATCTCTGAGGTTTGGTACTCCCAGGGAAATTCTTGTGGTCTCTAGAAACATGCCAGCTGCCTTATCCAATGTATCGACTTAAGACCACAGTCTCTCACATTGACCTTTGCTCATTACTGTAGACCAGACTACTAGTACCCAAGTAGCCCTATTAACTGAACACCAAAGGTTTATTTAAACTGTTTTTTGACACCACTTGCATGATTGTTCTACTTTCAGCAGTGGTTGTTGGGCTTACTAGCTTTTGGACTATTTGTTGGGTTCAACCCTACTTAGTTGTATAGCCTTGCATCCATGGATGCCAAAAACTAATGGTAGGGGTCAGCGGTATCATAGATGTAAGAAATTGGATTATTATTTGGGGTGGGAGGCTGACACTCTCAAGGAATCATTACACTAAATTGTCAGGGTGAACTCCAAAATCACCAAATTAACATGTGCTCAACTCCATGGTGGCTATGGCAGAGAGCGGACTGGTTTAACTTAGGGTGTGTGTAAAGTATTTATGCAGCACCAAAACATTAATTAAGTCAAAACACCAAACAATAAAAATAGAAAAATAGAGTGAAATTTAATGAACAAATTAGAAAAAATAACACAAAGGGCCAGATGTATGACCCAGAGTTTTGCGACTTGCAATTTGCAACTCATTTGCGGGTATCAAATTGCGAATCGCAAAACCATCTGTACAGCAGTGTACTTCACACCATTTGTGATTCCCAGTGGGGTCGCAAATTACCTATCTCACAATATTAATGAGGTAGGTCGCAATTTGCGACCCCATTGGGAATGGCTGCCCTCACAGGGATGATGGCTTGTTGGGAACAGCAGACCACCATGTCTGTGACTGCTTTTAAACAAAGCATTTTTTTTTTTTTTTTTTACACAGCCCGTTTTTGTTAAAGGAAAACGGGATGCATTTCAAAAACAAAATGAAAAGTTTTCTTGAAAATATTTTTGTTACCATTTACAAAGGGGAAGGGGTACCATGGGGACCCCTTCCTGTTTCCAAATGGGTTAGCACCAACTCCAATTGTTTTGTGACCGCATCCAATGTCACAAAACAATCATACATCGCACAGCGACTCACAATTAGGAAGTGAACGCCCCTTCCAAATTGCGACTTGCAAACCTATTTTGCAATTTGGTAAATAGATTACCGAATCGCAAAATAGGGTTAATACATACCAAGATGCTTTTTCCTTGTCGCAAACGGCCCGATTCAGCAAATCAGGCCATTTGCGACAAGAAAAAAGCTACGTACATGTGCCCCAAGATCATGTAAGGGGAACCAGAGATATGAATTTCTAATGTTTTAGGTAAAAATAGTGCCAAAGAGCACTGACAGCAAATGATAGTTAATAGAAGCAGTAGAATCGAACCTAGGAATTATGTCAGACTGTCCGTGAGGGAGTGCCAGTGTGATACTCCAAGCAGGTTCAAAGATTTTCTCTTCAAATCCTCCATTGAGGTGAGCCTGAAATTGTATGCAAGGAAGGTGCATTTAAATTGAGCACCTTTGCAGTGAAGTCCCCCTTGCTGCTCTCGAGTCCTCGGAAGTCACAACTTTTCAGGGTTTCTTCAGCAGCTACTCTTGGTCAGTTCTAAGGATCCTATGATCTCAGGAACAACAACTAGGAGCCAGGACTCCCTTCAGAAGAGGAAGCCAACAAGGGCCAGCTCAGGTCCAGATGATACTGGTTAACTGGTCACTTCAAGACAAAGGTCTCTTGCAGCTTGCTGGGTCTCTGTAGCTACACAGCATGTCAGTTAACCATTTTTTGTCCTGGATACAAGAGGAAGCAGGTACACTCATCAAGGACTCCTCACAGATGACTACAGACAGCAGGTTCACTTGTATTATGATCTTCCACAGGTCCAGAAAGTGTTCTAAGTAGGGTGCATTTGGATGACACAATTTTGGTTTGCATTAGCTAGTGGACAGGGTTGACTCATGGCTCCTCTGTAACCAATGGGGTAAAAGTTCCTAAAAACAACACTATCCACTTTTTCAGAAGTTCCTATTTGCCCTATTCCAAACAATCCCATAGTGAACCTTTTGCCTGAATTTCAAGATGGAGAAACTCTTCCTCGTTTGCGCAGAGCCTGTGTGCCAACCAGAATTGTGGCCTGGTAAATGAGCATTCCCCTCCTCTGTGGTTATTCAAACTAGTTCTGGGGTAGCTCCCCTCTCATTGTGTTTGTTGCAGCTTGATTGGGAGGTCTTTTGGGGGCAGAAAAGTCCTTTGCATGGTGATGGACTTGTATCCATGCTCTGAGTGCCCACCTGCTGTGATATCTGGATCCTCAGTAATGATTTCTGAGCAAACAGGGATCATGCATGTGTGCTATGACCTAGACCGGTCTCATGGACTGAAAGGACTGCCCAAAGGATTATTTTCAGGAGGTGTAAGGCTACTGTTTTCACCTAGGGAGCAGTTCAAACAAACCTAGAGTCAAGTAGCATGAGCGCCGTCATGACATCATACTGTGTTTTCAATGATCAATAAAGGGAATAGGCAAGTTTAACGTGCATTACTAGAATGATGCCTCCTAACTATTTCAATTAAGCTTTATTGCTGTCTTCTTAACTTGACCCTTGGCCTACATTGCATTGTGTACTGTGCAAGGATGTATACGTATATGTCTGAGATATGGTACAGTGTAGAAGACTTAACACAAGCAGTGGGGTGTGAGCGCAAGATGTAAGAGACGTTACTGTGCAGCAAGAATAGCCACATCTTCTTCATATGCACACTAGGATGTGTGTGCGCCTGTATGATGGTGCAACACCGAGGATGCAGCACGTGAGGTTGCATGAGTTCGCTAGGATGTATGTGTACCCACAAAGAGCTCAGTACATTGGAGACTCTGCACATGTGAATGATTGTGTGTGCGCTTGGGTATGTGTGCGTCTGTCAAGAGCACAATACAACGCAGATGCTAGATACAATTTTAGGAGACACAGGACTTGTTGGATGAGAAGCCAGGGGGTAAAGATTGCCCCCAGAAAGATTTTGGATTGAGCTGGGTAGGACACACCACACATAGGAGGAAATAAGAGTCTGCTCTTCAGTGCACTTCAATAGCAGTTTTGCAGCTCAACTGAATGGCCCTCGCTGCAAAGAACATGGAGGGGGAACCCCTCCGGACTCACTCAGGTCAGGTGCTGTGCTGTGGGAGCCCCCTAGAGCTCGGGGGTCCCCTTGCACTGCAAGGGCTTCAGGAGCCTTTTTTACACCACTGTTCAATAGGAGTTCTTTTATTCCGAAATGAGGTCACTAGCCAAAAGGGCCTTTGCAAATCTGGGGAAGCAGAAAGGGCTGATACGAAAATCATAAAGAGTAGAGCTGGGGTCCTTTAGTAACATCTTGAAGCACATATCACTGAGGCTGACATCCAGATGTGAACCTCTAGTCACTCCCACTGCCTGTGTTTGGGGCTATCAAAATTGGAGACTTTCTTGCTGACATAGACTACTCACTGGAGAAAGAGAACACCAAAGGAGTGGGCACTTCAAAGTCAGAAATCCCTAGAACACAAACTTCAAATATAGATAGACTAAGGGCCTGATTAAGAGTTTGGTGGAGGGGTTACTCTGTCATAACAGTGACAGCTATCCAGTCTACCGAAATGTAAATCCCATAGGATATAATGGGATTTATATTTCGGCAGATGGGATATCTGTCTCTGTTGTGACAGAGTAACTTCTCCACCAAACTGTAAATCAAACCCTAAATCATAATCATGTCTGGAAATGGATTATAAAAATGGGAAGTTGAGACTCCACTATAGTCAAACTGAAGCTGTACATCACCATGGAGAAGCTCAGCATGTTTCCTGCCTGCTGTGACCCGGATGGGGGATTAAGATTCAGGCAGTCTCCCCCACCTAGGAGGATCAAGAAAACTTGCCAAGAGCCTATAGAACCAGCTTCTGTCTGACTCAAGACCAGTGGGTCCTTTGAGGATAAGAGGATCATTTGAAGGGAGCAAGGTCCAATGGGGATCTCGTTGCGTTTGAGTTCTGGTAAGACTGACAAGTGGCTCATCGGTCCCTAGGGAATATGCTCTGAATTAATACACTCCAGCGCGGGGACTCAGTGATCTCTATACGAAATCTGAGACCTGACGACCTTAGCAGGTTCTAGTTTAGATGTTGCCACATGTTAATGGGGAACTACCTTCAGCCATAAACAGGGTAGTGGGACTGGAAAACGTACCCGATAATGCTAGTGGCCTTGCCTTAATAAGGCAGTGTATGTTGTTTGCAGTTTGTTGTATTGTACATTGTTTTAGTAGATACATTTTTGACATTGCTTGATGCATTTTGAGTTGTGAGTCTGTGCTCGCCCTACACCTAACGCCTCTCTGAGAAGGTTTAGACTGCTTTACCTTCACTACCACTGAGATTCAAGTGCTGAAAGTATACTTGGACCAGTTGCTGATAACCCATAGAAAGCCAGACCCTAGGACATCAGGAGTAAAAGGCCTCAACCACCAATATTTGGCCAAGTAATTCCTGCTTCCCTGTGGCCCTCTGAAAGAGGTTATAACAAGTTCTCACTGTATATTTACTTGTGAAAGGGAAGGACCATTTACAAGTTAATGAAGTTCCTGGATCCACCTAAAACAATTTTTCTGCAAGGGAAAGAAAAGCAACTCCCCAAATCAAGGGACATATTTAGGAACCCCTTGCGCTGCCAGAGCTTCACTTTTTGTGATTCTCTGGATGGCCCAGACTCGAAAAACATATCTATGAGACCAATGCAAAGGGCACTTGGGGTGGCTTTGAATGACTTCATAGATATGGAGTAAGGCAAGGCAGTGCAAGTCGCTGCGTTGCTTTATTCTGCACAAGGGAGACATTCCATGGGCGTTGTGGTGCATTTTCCCATGCAACACCCATGGATTTTGATTCTGCCCCAGATTTACACAATCATGTAAAACTGGGTAAGCACAAAAACCTTACTATTCCTTAGAGGAGTCAAAATGAGGAAAAATATTTTTATTTCTCCATGTTTTTTCATCTTTCCATGTGTGCAGCATTCTGGCAAACACTTCTCTGGATTGTTTTTGTGCTGGAAGACTGCTCAAACTGTGCCAGTGCAAGGGGAAAGGACAGAAAAGTACCATATTGCAGAAATATGGTCCATTCCTGCCCTTCCTCTTTGGGGTAGGGCAGCGCAGCAAGATGAATTTCTGCTCTCTCCTACACCAAATCCCCATAAATATGCCCCAAGGGTACTGTCACTGCTCTGGGAGCAGTTTTACACAGCATTGAGGCCAAGCACTGACAGGCCAGCTGTCAGTGAGTTAATGCTAACTAGCCTACTGGAGGTTTATGCAGGTAAAAGGTAACTTTCTAAATGTAACTTTTCTTAAATATTTATTACAAATCCAACTTCACAATTAATTGGACTTTTAATAAACATGAAAAATAGTCCTTGCATGACTAATTTAGCCATTTTCTATCAAAATGTACAGATTAAAGTTTAAAATTTGGATCCAGCCACAGCCTTAAAAGTGAAAATATCTTTTAGGGGTTGTTACTGGAGAAACATGCCAAGTTTAATTTCACATGTGTTACACTTTTAAATATCAGGCACCCTCCCTTCTAGTCAACAAGGTCGAATGAGGACTAACTGAGTAACATTTAAAAGTAGGATTCACCACCTGTCAAACTGGGTTCTTTTTTTAGGAATTGCAGCATGTTCTTAGGGTGCTGCAGTCAGGCTACACACAGTAGGCCTGAAGCTGTGTTTCAAAGGCCCACTCTGTGGATGGCACAATAGATGCTGCAGTCCACATGTGGCATTAACCTTCCATGAACTGGGTGTATTTCCTACACCATACTTGAGACCTTTAGGCAAGTTAAATATTTCAATCAGAAATAAACTAATTTAACTATGTTTAAAAGGGGCAATTACTCCTGTTTTAAAGGGTTGCACAGGGCACAAAATCCAACAAATATAGGGCACAGAAAAAGGAGAAAAGGCTGGGTGACCATTCAGAAAAGGTAAATTTGCTACAGTAGGAAACATTATAGTTTGCGTTCTGCTAACTGGCAAATGTGCCCAACTGAGTGGTTTATATGAAATATACTATAGTAAATCTGAAAGCTCCAAAAACCAGCTGGGGACACTTAACCATTTTCCGTTAGTTAACTTTGCTCATTTGCTGATTTTCTTGTCTTAAAAGGCAACAATTTTTTTTTATGAATGCCTGCCTTTAAATGCAGCATTGCCCTGTGCCATGTACCAAGTGCCTGCATTAAAATGTAAACCTGTACTATGCTTGTATTTCTGTACTTATTAAGCACTCTTTTTGTGCTATCCATTTTAAAATGTAGGCTGTACTGTGTTCATGTGGCTGTCTTTACATGCAGAACTGTTTGATGCTCTTGTGGCTGTCTTTATATACAAGCTACACGGTGCACTTGTGAGAATTAGATTTGGGCAAGCTAGAGAAGCCAGGCCTTGGTTAAATTTTGGCTCTAAAGCCTAAAAACAAGCCAGGCCTGCTACAAAATGTCATGCTGTGGTAGGGGTGAGAGAGCTGAGACGGGTGTACAGGTGTAAGTGGACCATAATTGGATAAGGATGTGCTGTGACAGACTGGTGCCTCTGATAAGTCCATTGACATCACACTGCTGACTCTGCCACAACCTTAACTGTGTTTCACACCAGCTGGTCTTAGCCTCACCCCTCTTCCCCGGCAATTAGTTAAATTCAACTCCTTTCGGAGCACACGTGCTTCAACAGGCTGCCAAAAATATCCCTCTCTGCCCTGTTTGTTCCTGATCACAGTTCTTCCTTCTCTGCCCTATCTCTCTTACTCCACCCATCTCTTACTCTCTATTCTCTTACCCCCACTCTCGCTCATGCCATGTGCTAGAAATGCCAGGAGTAGGGTCAAAAGGAGAGCACCTAGAATAGGGACAACATTGGGGGAGCATGGTTACTGAAATAATTGAATAGGGTCTGCTCAGAAGGTTTTTGGCTTGACAATCACAGATGACCAGTGGTGAGCCAGAGCCAGCCTGAGAGGCTCGCCCATCTCTACTGGGACCATAGTCCACACTATGGTCACAAAATAAGAATCTCTTCCAAAGTAATCAGAAAACATGTTCTTAAACAAAGATTCAACCTTACAAGTATAGGATACAGGCACAATTTCAAATGCTGTATCTAACATAAACAAGTGACCTTTCTCTTTGCCATTTAGAGCATCATCTGAGGCTCATGAATGGAGGAGATCCTTGTGCTGGGAGGGTGGAGCTGCACTACACCGAGGGAGGATGGGGCACCGTCTGCAACCACGGCTGGGATCTGACTGCCGCCACATTGGTCTGCAAAGAGTTAAAATGCGGCACTGCTATAGCAACATCCACCAACTCCCAATTTGGAGAGAGTGATGGACCGATATGGGTCAATCAACTGCACTGCTTGGAAATTCATGCGCAACTTCAGGATTGTGAAGGCTCCTGGGTCAAGAGAGGAAGCGCCCATTCCTGTGATCACGCCAATGAGAGTGGAGTTGTATGTTCAGGTACATTTGTGTCCATTGTTGCTGACTCATTGAAATAATAAGCATCATAATCCCACTTGAATAAAATTCCAAACTGTAGGTATGTTTTTATATTTATCTGCTATACAAGAAAATACAAAACTTCAGAGAAGTCTAATAAAACACAGCGCTTTGGAATACCCTAAAGGTCATGCGTTTAATGCAAACATATTTACTTAGATTTCATGCAAAGCAGCATAGCAAAGGAAGTTGCTGTGCTGCAAAGCCTGAAAGGAAGGGAGCTGAACTGCACCATACTAACAAAGCCATGGTGCACTAGCACTGGCTGCGTTGTGCCAGTACAGGCATCCTAGTGCCAAGGCACAAGGGTGCCTACATTATGGGCACAATAGTTTTTCGTACAGTGAAGGATACCTTCCTGCACAAAAACAATCCTTAGAGACACATTCCTCTTTCTATGTGGGCTGCAGAAGGAAATAATGAAGAGAAGTAAGACATCTTTGTGTGGTAGGCGCACCGTTTTGGCACAATCTCAAGTTTACCGCCTTAGTAAATCTTTGATTGCCTCAAATCCCATATGCACCGGAATGTCCATTATGCATGCATGGAATGCCTATCACAACAAATGTAACACAATGTAGTGAAAGCCACTGCACTGCATTTTCATTTTCATTACATCTCTACAAAGTCACAAAGGGAGGCACAAATCACCGCCCGCTGATGACTTGCGTGAAGCAAGAACTACGCAATTCCTTCATATGTGACCCTTAGTAGAACAGAACAATGTATGGTAATGGGATCTTCATGTAATATAACATATACTGCAATACATACTTTCAGTGGAGGTTAAGGCATACAGGATTATTCTGAGTTTTCATAACAAAGCAATGATGTTAAGGGATGGAAACAAGTGATTCTTCTTTGCGGAACCCCCTCCAACCCTCAGTTTTTGCAGAGAGGCAAGCCCCCTTCACAGTAATTTAACTGATTATACATTTATTCTTTCAGCTTTTACGTCGTCACTATCACTGTCCTTATCACCCTCGCATGTAGCAAGTGGATAATTGCGGACACATCCTTTTTTAGCACAAGTGCATAGCATGATGAACATTACTAATTTTATTAAAGCATACAAAGTAACCACAATTAGAAGAGCAACAATAAGTATTCCAAATACTTATAAATATTCACACCCCTTAATTCCCAAATATCCCTGACAACCAAAGCCAGGGAAAAGCCCTGCAAGCATGGGAAGGTAACAGATATAAGACCGACATTGAGATATTGATGGCATATGCAGGACAGGTAATGTGAGCCAAAGAAATGCTCAGGATTGGTAATAGAAACCCTCAAACTTGCATTCAGCGTCAGTGATCAGAATATGTTCAAGGAAAGTCCAGCTTATTATCTTGTAATGTGATTTTAAAGAAACAAGTACCCTGAAGAAGCACTGCTGTATGCAGTAAGGCATGCGTGAAATGGATTGGGTATGGCAAATCAGTTCTTTGAATATTGTGAATGTAGGAAATTTGAAAAATAGATACAACTCATGAAGTCCATTTGATTGGTTATTAAGTATTCCAAAAAGCTATTTAAAGTTTCTTCTACATGTTCAAAACACAGACTGAGCTACTTGCCTGACAGCAAGTGAGTGCAGAGGGTAACTCTGGGCAGAAGCCACAGAATTCAGTAGGATCAAATGGAAATTGAGTAAATAGTGGCGACAACTGTGTGAGTATTTCTCCAAAAAAGGTGATTGAAGCAGCGGTGGTGCTACCAGACCCCAATATTTTCAACTAAGTCTAGAGTTCACTTAGGTGGAAATGTATTCCTTTTGCACTATCTTTAAAGTTCTTTATTTGATTGTGTATGCTAAGTGAGGTGTTGAGGAGCTATGTGCAGCACATAGTGCCAACAATAGCTACTCCCCCTTTGATGCCAGATGGTAATTTAAAGCAATTCTTTTCTGCAGGAACATGGATGTCTTGGCAAATACCTGTAATGAGTCCAAGTGAAACAGTGGTTGATTTTGCTACTTCTTCCAATACTTCAGCATTGCATGTAGTCTCTTGAATGGCCTGCCCTTCTCCGTACATGGAGCAGGGTACGTAAACAAATCATTTTGTTTTGAAAATCTCACAGCAGCCCCACCGTCTCTGGTGAACAACAGAATGTCTGATAGTGGGTACAACATAGCCAATGTAAACAGCCTAGTCCACTCTTGGGGCAATCAGAGATAGGCTCTAGTTCCACAAATGAAATCAGCATATCCTTCTTGATGCTGCTGATAATGAAACACCACGCAGTACCCATGCATAGCAGTTATGGTATCTACTACAGTGTGACACTCATTGTGATCCATCAAAAAACTTTGGGGGCCCCTTGCACTGCCTCGGTGCTAAAGTGGTCTTTTCCCCACACCATATTTACAAAGTGGCGCAATGCATGTATTTCACCACTTTGCCCCTGTGCCACATTATGCCGGTGCCAGGCATAATGTATGTAAGCGGCTGTTCCTGCACTACGAGCCCCACAAAAATGGCCATTTTTGGTGTCATTTTAAATGCCTGCCTAGATCAGGCGTTAAAATGACGCACCCATAGAGACCCATGGACCTCCTTGCACTTTGCTAGACTAGCGTCAAACTTTTTGATGCTAGTGTAGCAAAGCGACACAATAGCATCAAAATGTTTTACGCTATTGTGCTAACGACAGCCATGGTGCACCATATTACAAATATGGTGTGGTTAGGTGCCAGTAGCGGGGTACAGAAAAAGTGGTGCATCAGAGCTGATGCACCACTTTTTCATAAATATGGGCCTTTGATTGCTTAGTTTACTGTGCTCATGAATCCTCTCCCATTCTGACATAGTAAGATGAATAATATCAGGTTGGTAATGGCCAAAGTCATTTTTATACTTTTTTTGTCTTTGGTATGACTAGGGCAAACATATTGGCACATTCTGGCAGTCTGTGCCCATAATAGAACTGGTCAAAATAAGTATTGTTGTTTTTTAAGGAAAACTCTCATCAATGGCACAAAACAACACAATAGGCATGTGAGTTCAGATCTAGCAAGAAGAAAGTGTAATGTTTTTCTGTATTTTGGAGCAAGAACATACACAGAGTGGCTGCTCCATGCAAGGCCAGTTTCTATACAGTTAGGGCTTTTCTTATCCTTCTATTCCACAGCAATATATATCCCGGCAACTACAAGCTTCTCTGAGCAGTGGCAAATATAGCATGCCATACTCAGAGGGACCCAGTATCCAAGATAAAGGGGCTTCATCAGATATGGGTGGTAATGGTGAGGATTGATAGGCGTGGCTGTGGACAGGCAGATGAAGAGCACCAGACCATCATATTTGAAGGTTTTTTTAGTTATGAGCAGAATTTGACAGTGCCTGAGCTAACAAGCTTGTAGTCGGTGCATTAGGATACAAATCCAGTCCTCAGTGGGAGGGTGTGGCAGGCTTCGGTTGGATACTCAGGTAAAATAGCTTGGACAGAGAGTGGAAACTGCAGAGACAACATGTAAGCATTCTACAATACAAAGCTGCATCATCCTTCAGCTGTAAGTCTAACTTAGCAGCCAAGCTTGGAGGTTTTGTGGGCAATGTTATAGGCCACCCCAATCTTTTAGGGGCTCAACTTAGTATTATGAGTAGGCATTGGACCACAGTGCTAAGAGCAGGGCATCAGCCACTTCAATTGTGCCTATCAGCATACCTTTGCTATCTTAATTCTGAGGTTGCCATTAGTCCTTACTACCTAATTGATTGAATCTGGGTAGCATTCACAGTAGAAGTGATGATCAATCCCAAAGTGCTTGAAAATCCCCTGCACTACAGTTAAGATGAAATGTGTTTCTCTAGCACCTGAATGCTGGTTCGGTATCCCAAACCAGAAAAAACAATCCCTAAGTAAGCCATGTGCTACTGTGGTGGTATCTGCTCTTGTGGTGCAATAAACTTCTCCCTCCCCTGAGAACTTACAAATAACCACTTGAACCTAATAGTAGGACGTCTGCCACAGCATCTGGCTAAAACCCATCTACAACTGCATAAAGAGTCCTATTTAGGGGGGTGAGCAGCAACTGCGGTCTTAATCCGATTTCCAGCATTACTAGATTGACACGTAGCACAGGAGTGACAATTATATTGGACCATAAGAGGAAAGAAGGGCACATACCAGAAGGTTGCTGCAAAACCTAATATGCCACCCCTACCAACATGGGCTGCTCCCTGATACAACTGTGCAAGCATGGGGGAGATAACATTTTGGTGTGAGTGCAAACTGAGTGCTGTCACTCCACAACCACTCAAGATTATTTTCACATTTTTCTTGATCCAGTCTTGTTTCCCACTGTAAGAGGCTTGTTCAGACAAGAAAGACAACTCTTTCTGAGAAGCTACAGTGAATACATCAATTTCTTAGACATACATGACAACATTAGGGTGGGTGGTGAACTCCTAAATCACCATCTCTTAGTGAGATTTTTCATCTTGTGCAGTCACAGATGGCCACTACCACCTACGGTAAGAAATCTTCCTTTCACGTTGAGGAAGTTGCCGCTCAAGTAGAAAATCTACTCAAGCAGCAGAAAAGAAGCAGTGCCCTTGTTCACTGTGCGTGGTGCTGTTTGCGTTGATTTCTCAGCATGAGATAAGCACCGCACACTTAAAATCAGTGCACACAGCGTGACCTAATGCATTCCGCTGCTTGCGGAACTCGGCATAAAGCAGTGGAGTTTTTTTGTAATTTTGCTGAGTTCCGCATAGCGGAACTCCGCAAACTCTGCCCAGGCCTAGACAACATCAACATTTTCAGACAAAACAGATTTTCTAATGGCTGAATCAGCAGGGTCATTTTCTCAGTACACTTTATCATGAGGATATTGGTGAGCCACTCACTTGACCACTGCTACCTACTTTGCTCCTGTAGAGCACTGAGAAGGTTGTTCACATATTAACAAATCCTATAGGGAGCTCTAGCAGATGTTAAGAGCCCTCATTGGATCCAAAGAAGCAGAAAGTCTTGTGTCACTCCAAACTCATAATTTGAGTCCCTGTTCACAGTAACAAACTTTTCTTTGGCTAGAATGCATGTACGGGGAATAATGACAAAGTGAGGCGCTTGGGCAGACCTCACACTTCGTAAGCAACAGCTTTCCCCCATTAGGCATACAATCTATACTGTATAGCCCACAACCAGGATACCTTCATCATGTCTGAGTCAGGAGCCATTAACAAAGTACATTAGCTCACAATTGGGAATGGGAACAACAATCAACTCAACTTAGAGCTTGGTGACATGAGCAATAACAATTATCCAGTCATGGGGCTCATCCCCCTCATGGGTAGGCACAGGAGAAGCAGAGTTGAGAGTGGGGCAACAGACAAGGGTGATAGGTGAAACAGACAATAAAATACATATCAGGGTAGCTAGGCTGTAAGGAGGTATTGAGTCTTTATGATAAGGAGGAGAGAAATAACAGCATGAAGTATGAGGGGCAACTCAAAGAATTCAGAGAGTTCAATAAGATTTGCAGCAGCAGCCACAGAGTGGTGAGATAATGGAAACTTAGCTGCAACTCAGTCCATGGCTGTGAAATTGTAGGCTACAGTTTTCTTATCACCACAGCCCTGAACCTGCATCCCAAGAACAAACCAATTATGTTTGTGACATTACAAGCCAACAAGTTTCGCATTAATCATGATGTCCTTAGCTAGCTCCTAACGTTAACTCCTGCTGAGTTGAATACAGACATTATTGACTTCCCCATACCACTGCAAGGGTTCTGGGGTATCTTTTCTGGAATAGTATTGCAAGGCTTATAACCCGCTATCTACAGTCTCCAGCTATAACCAGAAGATATACATACCTGGTAAATGCTTATGGGACAGGGCAATTTATGAATGGAGCCCACTTGCCAGCAAAAATTTCATGAACAAGCTACCATACAAGGGGAAGAAAAAACTGTAGTTTCTCTTTTGGAGTCTTGTCTGCCTTTTTAGCCAATTCATTGAGGAGGTAAATGAAGTCTTTCTTGCAGTGTTCTAGAGTAGCAGCAGCAATAAGGGCTTGATTCACAAAGTTATACCTACACTTCTGTGTAAGTTTACATTTGTTTTGGAATTCACAAAGTCCGATTTAAGAGTAACTTTACTTCTGCAGAGTTTCCATGGTTGGAGTGGAGAACTCCGTACATAAAAAGACATGTCTATCATGTATTTTTATGTGTGGAGTTCTCTGCCCAGACAGCAGAATCTCCACAGCAATAAACTTATTATCAAATCAGAGTTGTTGAATTCCAAAACAAATGTAAATTTAATCAAAATTGTAAGTGGGCTGTGGAGTCCTTTGTTAAGCTAGTAGATCAATAGCAATTCACTGGGGAGCTCATTCCATGCTTTGGCAGCATGAAAAGAGAAATCATTACCACCCCTTCGTATGCTTGAGGAGAGGGATCGCGTTTACTCACGATGCAATTTTGAAATTATAGTAAAAATGTGTATGCGTTTTTCTATCAGCTGAAATAGGCTGAGTGATTTAAAAGCATTATTACACAAGTCATATCAAAGAGAGGCTCTCTTGTGGGACTGGGTGTAGATCATTAATGTTTGCTCCCTACGGATCTAGCTAACCCTTCATAGTCCTCAATGATCTGATCATAGTTTGGCACCATGCTAGGTAGAGCTGCTCAAGCCCTGGTGCTGGGTTCTCATTGCACAGGTCTCAATTTAACTGGCAGTGGCTACTCAGCGCCTGGCATGAGAAGTCCATTGTGCAGACATGTGGAAAATAGTACAGAAGTAATAAAGCGGGTAGCAACCTCAACCCTTCCCTGAGGCCATGGTGCACAGGTAGCATGGCCTGATCCTAACTCTGAGTATAGACGTCCCCACTCATGCTGCTTGAACTGTTTGCACTCCTAAGATCTGGAGTGAAACCACTCATAGCTCCACATTGTGGCCAGATTCTAGGCTGGGCCCAGTCAATTATCCAGACAGTGTGCCTTGGTTGTGCTTACACGAATCATTGGCAGTGAACATTCAGTGTGGTTACGCTTATGAAGCTATGGTGTTGATGGACGAAAAATTAGTCTTTGCCCACGTGGAGTTGAATGCGACAGACAAGGTGGGCACAAGTTTCAAATTTGTTGTTGTAATGTGGTAATCCATGACTTGATGGTGGCCACCAATAACAGAAAGCAAGCTCTGACATAATGGTGGTCCTTTGCATATAGCGTATACCCCTGAAATGATGATAATAACCCCTTTAGCCACAGTGCTAGCATGGCATTATTGTAGCAGTCCTTGGTACACTGCCAGTAATTCTTAATAGAATATGGACCACCACACGCATAATTATGGCATTTCATGACATACTATTGACATATATAGCATAAGAGTGTTTACTCTCTTCTACTTCTTAGATTGCTAAAAATATGCATTTGTTTTTATATAGTGTGGGTATAATGGTGCCCAGCCTCGAGTATAATGCTCACTATGGCATACTAGTGGTAATTCCTGTCACTTTACTAAAAATATTATTTCTATTGAAGATTTACCATATATGACTGATCCCATCTGTTAATTCACCTGTGCACTCACTCATCCATTAACTATTCAAGGATTAATTCATGCATTCATCCACCCATGCAATCACTGATCCATCCAAGCATCACTCCCTCATAAGAACTCCTGGTCCCAGTCTTCTCATTAGTGAGGCGATCCTGCCTCCTGACAGGCCTTTGAAATGCTAGTCAATTTTTAATCTGTATTATATAAACCCCTCCCACCCTAAGCCATGCCTGTAGTTTTTCCTGTCCCTAGACGGGCTGTACGGAACGCGATGTGCATTGAAAGTCTGTTTCCAGAAGGATTTCTGATGTAAGTGACTCTTTTTTGTCTATTTCGTTTTATTGGTTACATTTTTTGTTTGTGATATAACCGGAGCGCACTTGCCTTACCATTGCTTTCAGTAGGTTGTGTCCTTGCTCTGCTCGGGACTGCACTCTTGCGCATATGTTTGGCTGGTGCTGGGAGCTTTCTGGGCAGTCGCGGGTTCAGATGTTGAGGTGATTCTAGCAGCACCTGACTCACGCTGCTGCGTCTTTTTTGCATGTGGCCACGGGGGAGGTGGAGGTGGCAAGGCTACCTTTTAGCTTCCAAAGTCTAGTTGGGCTTGAGATTTGGTTGATAGGAGGCAGTACTAATAAGGAAGTTGTGTATGTTTGCTTGCTGATTGACTCTTGCAATTATGGCGGATGAAAAATCAGTGCCTGTGTCTGGCAAGTCTAGTCCCAAAAGGAAACATGTTCAGGACCTGCCTGATAATGACCTGTTGCAGATCTCCAGGGCAGACTACCAGGACCTGATTAATTCTGCAGTTCAGGCTGCATTGAATGAGCCTTCTGGAAAGAAACTGAAATGGAATGAGGATTCCTCAAAAGGCAAATATGTCCAGGGTGAAGTTTTTTCAGACATGTACAGCTCGCTGTGGGGGTTTTGCAGCTTCAGTGTTTCTCTGTGTTTCCATATATATAACGCCTGAGCTTCAAGTTGAATCTAGCGAAGTCTCAGCTGGTCCCTGCTGAGAAACTGCAATTTATCAGTGGTCTTTTCCACACTCATATAGGGGTGGTGTTCCTCCCACCTGCTTGCATTGCTACACTGCAGAACCTTCTGTTGGATCTCCTGGCTGAGCAGTTGGTTCCGGCTCAGACTTGGTTGATGTTCCAGTGGTTGATGGCTGCCACCATGGCTGTGGTTCCCTGGGCTCATCTGCACCACAAGCATCTGGTGAATCACGTGTTGCCTCAGTGGGACCCCTCCCATGCAAATAAAAATTCTCTGGTTCCTCTCACTCCTGTTCTGGTCCAGAAATTGTGTTGGTGGCTCCACTCTCCCAACCAGGAGAAAGAGATCAGTTTCCAGCTTCCTCCTCCTCCCTTGCTCATGACCGATGCCAGTCTTTGTGGGTGGGGGGCCACAATGGGGTCCTTGGAGGCCAAGGGTCAGTGGACTCAGGCAGACATAACTCGCTCCTGGAATTGGTGGAAGTTGATGGCCATTTGTCAGGCATTGCTGTTCGTCCAGGTTCAGCTGCAAGGGGTGAATCTGTTGGTTCCCACTGACAACCAGATGGCTCTCTGGTATTTGGACTAGGTGCGCATCTCTGTATCATCTGGCTTCCATGATTTGTTCCTAGGCAGAATCACAGCTCAGGGCCTTGAGGTCTGTTTACATTTAGGGTCAACTGAAATTCCATGCAGACAGCCTGAGCTTCAACCTGCATTCTTCAGTTCTGTTCCACCTTTCAGCACCCCTGTTCAGGGAGATTTATCTTCTGTTTGGGGAGCCTTGTGTGGACCTTTTTCTATTTCCACACAATTCCCTACTTCCTTGGCTTTGTTCTGAAGTGGTTTGTCCTCAGGCGTGGGCAGTGGATGCCCTGTCCTTATCCTGTCCTTCTGTATGCCTTCCCTCTGATTCCTCTCCTCCCGAGGGTGCTGCAGAAGATTCAGGTGGAGAGGGTAGGGCATCTGTTCTTGTGTTTACTTCTTTTTGGCCTGGCTGCCTTTGGTTCCCTCTGTTGATGAGATTGTCTGGGGGGAAATTTTTCTGCCTTTCAGTGATCCCGTCCCTGCTTCAGTTTCCCCCCGTCCTTAACTCGTCTCCGTCAATTGAAACAGACGGTCTGGCTCTTTAAGGTTTGATTGTAGAGTCTTTGGGCTTTTTTCTGGTGGCAATAGATATTCAAGATTCCTGCATGGCTTCCATCTTTAAGTGTTACAGTAAGCATTGGGGCTCTTTTGTCAGGTGGGTCAGAGGGTGGATTTTCTGAGTGGGGACCTGACAACAAGTCGATCCACGCATGTAGGGGTTCAGGAGTTGTGCTGGATGGTGTTGCTCCTTTGGTGGTTCGGCTGCCACAGAGATTTCAGCCTTGTTGTCCAGTCACTATGGTGATTGTGCCAACTTGGGATCTGCGACCATCCTAGAGGGTCTCCAACTGTCCCCTTTGAAACCTTTGTTGGAGGCCAATTTTCTGTGGCTGTCTGCTACGTTGGCCTTCCTATTCGCCATCACCTCAGCTCAGAGATTGGAGGCATTAGGGGCCTTGCTTATCTCTTTTCCTTATTTGCAGTTCTTGCTTGTTAGAAATGGGGTTCTTGTTTGGCAGTCAGGTTACCCCCTGTAAAAAGCAAGGACCCTCACTCTAGTCAGAGTAAGTCACACACAATCCAAATTATACTCTGCCCACCCTCTGGTAGCTTGGCACTGAGCAGTCATGCTTAACTTAGAAGGCAATATGTAAAGTATCTGTGCAATAAATCATGCAATAACACAGTATAACACCAAAAAAATACACCACACAGGTTTAGAAAAATATAGTCTATTTATCTGAGTAAATTAAGGTAAAAGTGATCAAGATTTGATAACAACAAGTTGCGATATCACTTTTGTAATGGTGAATAGTCTTTTAGGTCTTAAAAACAACAATGGTCTCTTGCTAGCGCAAATTACCTGGTTTGCGTCTAAATTATCCACACAGGACCACAGAGGAGGAGATGTGTATAAAATGGGGAGGTGTGCGTCGGTTTCTCCGGGTGCACACAGACGATGCGTCAACACTTTTCCACGCAACAAGGGCTTTGCATCGATTTCCAGCGTGCGTGCTTGGATCCTCTTGGGGTTGTGGGATATTTGGACGCCCCGGGGATGATACATAGAAATCCTGGGTGTGCATGACGAAGTCACAGGAGCTGCGTCGATCCGGTGGGCGATGCAGGGAAATTTATGTCATACAGCAGGTGCTGCGTCGATTCCTCTCGCAGGAAGTCAGGCTGCATCATTCCGGTTCAGTGATGCACCAATCCAGTGGGCCGTGCGTTTGAAGTTCCGGTCGTAATGCTGGCACTGTGTCGATCTCCACTCAGGGAGCTGGGCTGCATCGTTCTGGTTTGGCGTTGCAGTGATTTTCTCACTGCAGGGCAGGCTGTGCGTTGATTCCGGCAGGCTGTGGTCAATTTTCACAGCACAGGGAGTTCTTTGAAGAGATGAAGTCTTTTGGGCCCTGAGACTTCAGGAAACAGGAGGCAAGCTCAATCCAAGCCCATAGAGAGCACTTCTCAGCAGAGCTAGAGGGCAGCAAGGCAGCAGGGCAACAGCAAGGCAGCAGTCCTTTACAGCAAAGTAGTCAGGTGAGTCCTTTGGGCAGCCAGGCAGCTTCTCTTAGCAGGTTGCAGGTTCTGGTTCAGAGTTCCTTTCCCAGTAGGTATCCTGTGAAGAAGTGTCTGAGTTGGTAGGTCAGGGACCCCGTTTATATACCCAAATGTGCCTTTGAAGTGGAGGAGACTCCAAAGAGTGGCTTAGAAGTTCACAAGGTCACCTTTCAGTACAGTCCTGTCTGCCAGGGTCCCATTAGGGGGTTTTGGCAGTCCATTGTATGAGGTCAGGCCAATGTCCTTTGAAATGTAAGTGTCAGGCCCTCCACCCTTCCAGCCCAGGAAGCCTCATTCAGTATGCAGATGTGTGCAGGTGTGACTGAGCATTCTGTGTTTTTGGGTGTCTGGGTGAAATGCTCAAGGGAGCTGCCAACCAGCCCAGCCCAGACGTGGATTGTAAGGCACAGAAGGTTTTAAGGGCAGAGAAATGCTAATTTTCTAAAAGTGGCATTTCTAAAATAGTAATTTTAAATCCAACTTCAGCAGTCAGTAGGATTTTGTATTACCATTTTGGCCATACTAAATATGACCTTGTTACTCCTTTCAGATCAGAATCTACCACTCAAACAGGTTATGAGGGTAGCCCTAATGCTAGTCCATGAAACGAGCAGGCTTCACAGCAGTGTAAAACGAATTTAGGAGTTCTACACTACCAGGACATATAGAACACATATGTGCATGTCCTGCCTTTTACTTGCATAGCACCCTGCCCTAGGGGTTACCTAGGGCCTACCTTAGGGGTTACTTAAATGTAGAAAAAGGGGAGTTTTAAGGCTTGACAAGTACTTTTTAAATGCCAAATCGAACTGGCAGTGAAACTGCACACCCAGGCCTTGCAATGTCAAGCCTGAGACATGGTTAAGGGGCTACTTGTGTGGGTGGCACTATCAGTGCTGCAGGCCCACTAGTAGCATTTAATCTACAGGCCCTGGGCACATGTAGTGCATTTTACCAGGGACTTATAAGTAAATTAAATAAGCCAATTGGGTATGAACCAATGTCGCCATGTTTTAAGGGAGAGAGCATGTGCACTTTAGCATTGGATAGTAGTGGTAAAGTGCACAGAGTCCGAAAACCAGCAAAAACAGTGTCAAAAAGTGGAGGGAGGCAGGCAAAAAGTGGAGGGTGACCACCCCAAGGCTGTCAGGTCTAACACTGCTGGACAGGGTGGTGTTGCAGCTGGATCTGTCATATCTCCCTAAAATCTCCTCAAAATTACATTTGCAGCAGGAACATTTTCTTCCTGATTTTCCTGAGGAGAAGGGTGCTCTGGTTACTCCGGCATTGGATGTTAGGAGGGCCCTTCACGTTTATCTACAACGTACCCATGGTTTTCGCCTTTCTCCTGCTCCGTTTGTGTCCTGTAGGGGAGTGACATCCACCATCAGTAGGTGGGTGCACTTGGCAATTTGTCAGCCCTATAAGCCTGTATGCTTGGCTCTTTTAACTCAGGTTCATTGATGCTCTACTCATCTGAGTGTGTTGCATGCTTCTGTAAACAGTTGTGTTATGGGTATTATGAACGCAGCTTTAGCTAAAACCTTGTTTTTGATTAAACATTGTATTCAGCATGTATCCTTGGTGTCATTCTTTCTCTTTATATTTGGCTTGTGAGATACGCACTAATGTAAGGACTGGGTCGAGGAGGTCCTATCAGGGGGTAATGTGTCACTACTTACCAGTACTCTTCATTTCCCCGATTAAGGTCCTCCTCATCCCAATCCTGTTCCCTTCCCCACCTCCCCCGCTGTGGTTGTGTCTGGTCTTGTTCATAACATTCATGGTGGAAAGTGGGAGGGGTTTATGTTATAAACATTAAAAACAGACTAGCATTTCAAAGGCCTGTCGGGAGGCGGGATTGCCTCACTAATGTAGGAACGAGGACAACCTTAATCGGGTAATGAAGATTACCGGTAAGTAACAATGGGCACATTCACCAGTCTCATCTTCATATACTTATCTACACAACCACACACGCAAATGTGACAATCAATGCAGAAATGTTTTCACTATGCCAATGCTTGTTTAGAATAAATGTTCCCTTGTTTAAATTTTCCACGCTCTGAGCTCCTTCCACCACTTCCTTCTCCTTCTTCCCTCTGTCATGTTCCTTCTGCTGATTTCTGTCCCTTTTTTCTGTACTTGTCTCTGAACATTTTACCTCTCTATGCCTGACTTCTCTTTTTCTCGTCTTCTTGGCCACCCCCACTTGCTCTCTTGTGCAACCCTTCAGACACATCTTCTCACAGCCCTGTCGCTCCCACTCTGAATTCTCTTGCAGATTATGGCAAGGTAAGACTGGTGAACGGCACTGGCCGCTGCTTGGGGAGAGTGGAAATCTTCTTCAGTCACCGCTGGGGGACAGTCTGTGACAGCATCTGGGGTATCCAAGCAGCAGAGGTCGTCTGCAGGCAGCTGGGGTGTGGACACGCAAAGTCACAGGCGGGAGGAGCCCACTTTGGAGAAGGATCAGGACCTATCTGGCTCGACAGCATTCAGTGCACAGGGGCAGAGTCTCACCTTTGGCAGTGCGATTCAAAGAGGGTGGGAGAGCATAGCTGTAGTCACCAGCAAGACGTGGGGGTTACCTGTGAAGGTAGGTCAAATTAAGCTGTCCCGTTGAACAATGTATAGGTTATGGAGTTTTTTCTTTTCTGTGTTTCAATCTAAACCAGCCTATGTCACCAATCTCTGACCCCAAGTGATGTCACTTTTGATCGTCGGTATCATCTTAATATGGATCTTGTAACCATCTGTGGTTTTTCCTTTGAATTCAGTTTTTTACAATGTATCTCTCACAGGCATTGAGGGAACTAAACCGCATCACTTATCGTCTTTGTGTGCAATCACACCTCTGCCTCTGACACTACTTGCAATTTTATTTGAATCAACCTACCTCCTCCAGTCTATGGCTTACAATACTCGCTCTCAGTCTAACTCAAAAATGTCCATATGCACTTCTACTCTTGGGAATAATCCCAATTCTTCCTCTGAATCTGTATGCCCCTTACTAGTCACTAATACTAATATACTCCAAACTATCTATCTTACTATTGTGTTAGTCAAGTTGAAGTGAAGGAAAATTAGTTTTTCTGCTGAAGTCCTACATTTATCTTTAGGTCCAGCACAGAGGGATATACAATCGGACATGTACATACGGTTTCCTCTCGTTCCTGTGATCGCTGTTCTGCTGATTGTCCCAGTTGTTGTTTTTATTGCATGGATTATTAAAAGGAAAACAAACATTCAACAAGCAGGTGAGTAATGACAGAGACTGAGAATTTATTCCAAAACAAATTAAAGAAGTCTTGCTCAGTGATGGATTTTTCTGTTCTGGGTAGAAATACCCTAAATAAGAATGCAGGTCTACTCTATAAGCCATCGTTAGTTTATTTTCTTATTTCACGACTCACTTCTCCCTTCCTCTCTGGACTGTATGCATTACATCTAAACTTGGGGCATATTTAAAAGCGCCACCGTAGCGCCACCTTTTGTGATGCTTCAGTGGCGCAATGCCCTGCGCTGTATTTACAAGGTGGCGTTAAGCCACTTTTTTATCTTGTAAATATGTCCCCTTCACACGCAGCACTTTGCGTGGAAGGAGCATGCAATGGCTGTTGCTGTGGGAGTGCCACAGCAACACCCATTGCATTTTGACGCTGCCTCAGATTTACGAGTTTTCGGAAACCCAAGGCAACGCCAAAATCTAATGCCACTCCAGGGGTGGTGTTAGCATGGCACAACAAGAAGAAATGCCTTCATTTCTCCTTGTTTTATTCTAATTCTATGTGTGCTCCCTTCTGCAGCACACAAAGAAAGAGCAAATCGCCATTTAAGATTGTTTTTGTGCAAGAAGGTGTTCCTTCCTGCACAAAAACAATCTCCCCATCAACTTAGCCATCCTTGCACTATGGTGCAAGGGTTGCTGCGTTGGCACACGTCAGCAAATTTAGTGCCCACGCAGGGGCAAACACAGGGGTGCACCATATTCTAGTACAGTGAGTGACGCTTCCAAATTTGGCTCAGCGCCGTGCACCATCATTTTCGGTTAAATCTGACCCTTGATTTATTTTGAAATGTGTTCTATTTAAGCATTTTTTTGACTGATCGGTTTTGCAGACCAACTTTCAAGGAAGGTAATGGACTGAATATTACTCATGATGAATTCAGTGTAGCAACAAACTCGAGGGCCCCCACACAAAGAGCATGGAGGGAGCCCCCTCCAAACTCACTCAGGAGCTTTCAGTCCAGGGTACTGAGGTGAGAAGGCCCCCTGGAGTTTGCCCCACCCTGCACCGCAGGGGCTGTGGGAGCCTTCGTTATACCACTGGATGAATTAACTCTTTAAGGAAGTCTTAGAGATTACTTGACCTAAGAAACACAACTGTTAAATTGTTAAATAATTTAGACTCCCTAAAATTGTCCTAAATGCAACATATGCAATTGGCATGGAGACTCACCTCTTTCACTTTTCTCTCTGTAGAAACCAGTGCAAAAATATGATGAGAAGAAAATTAGCACAGAAAAAGAGATGCCTCTTCCTACTAGAGATAATCCATGAAGAGAAAATCTGAGGGTGCAATAGTAAAATCCCTTCGAAAATTGAAAAACCCTTCAATAACTGAGCATTCACTGATTCCCAAATTTTTATTTCACGTGCCAGAATTTGATTTGTGCGCAGATTACTCTGCTCGGACCCACCCAACTAACATCCTATAACAGTAAAGGCACTATTCTAAAGGGACTGCCCATGTGTCTGCATGCAAGAGCGTTTGACTGCACATGGGGAAGTTATCTGGGAATAGTTTTGCCATGAAACATTTCAAGATGGCTGCCATTGTTTGCACAAATGCATCTGCATAAACAGCTGGAAATCTTGAAACTCTTTCTTTAAGTCCATCTCTGCATCCATTACTGCTGCACGAGCACTCCTAAATTACAATGTGATATGCAGGGCCGGCTTTAGGGCTGTGCGACTGGGGCAGCCGCACTGGGCGTTGACCTGGAGGGGGGTACTAACCTCAAGAGGGCGAGGGGCCTGTGTTTAGCAATAACTTATAGTTTACAATCACCTGCTGAAGAGTTCCTTGTGAATTCCTGCTTTTAGGCAGCAACAAAAATGTAAAGATAGCTCTTGTGATTAATGTTTCTGCTAGAGAGAGATATGGAGTTTTGTCTACTGTTGGTTTTGGCTTGTCCTAAAGTAACGCAAAGGATTAATATGCCTGCTGCAAAGAACAGATCTGTATTTTATGTGGATAGCTGAGCGGAATAGTAAACCCAGCCTTTACCAGTGCTTTAAAACAAATGAAACGTATGTAAGAGAGGGGCTATGGTTAAATGAGGGGCACTTTTGATTGGTGATAGTGAGGGAATACGAGTAGGAGGTCATGGGGGGCAAAAACAATTGTTGCACCGGGTGCCACTAGTGCTAAAGCCGTCCCTTGTCACATGGAATGGCACACCACATCCTTTTATGCTCTATTCTGCCTTCCCCCACAAAACCTATGTTAGGATATTTTAGCAGCACTACCAGGCAAGTCTATATCCTGAGGTAGAGCATGCTTCTTTTTTAATACTACACCTTAACACACACATCTAAGGTCAACCAGTTTACCAGGCTGCCAGTTTACATATGGTGCTCGCATGATGGCTCCCTTGGAGCTGCCATGAGCACACATTCTCCTCCATGCGTTCTCAGCTGAGTCATGGCTTTTCTGCTGAAGGTTTTGCAGCAGCCAAGCTGTGATCCTTAGTTATCAGAACTTGAAGTAACAAGAAGATACACAGCGAGCGCTTAAGTAAGCTGTGCTAAGTGCATGGATGGCTGTCATCATCCTGTCCTGTCATGTCTGTGGTCAGCTGGTGGACAGTTCTAAGACCTCTCAGGATCATCAGACAGGAAGGGCAGCAACAGGACTGCAGAGTTCTGTGGTAAGTAGAGAATGTCAAATGGGATTCTTCAGCTGTTAGGTTTAGTCCTTTATTACACTAAAGTGGAATGGACAAGCTTCATGAACTGCTCTTGCAAGGATACTGGCCTGTGCTTCTGCTTCCTAAATGTAGAGGAAGAATAGGAATAATTATAGCTTGCGTGCATGTCTCATTTATTTGTTTACTTGAAAACATCTGAAATTAATTCTCACTTTCACTATAGCAAGCTAAAGGCCTTTTCTCAAAAGTTTCCTGTTAAATCTATCCTGTAGCTTTTCGTGGAACTTTCTATCAGTTTACTGCACAGGTAATTTCTGGATATTAGATTAAATGAAAATGTAAATCCCAAAAAAGGCAAAAACAACTGTACCTCTCTCGCCTGTATATATTTCTGAAGTAGGCACTTCAGGATGAAGGTACGCTTGGTTGTGCTCAGCCTTACCTTGAGGTTTCCTTGTGATGGAGAGAAAATCAAGCCTCCTTCAGCGATCATTTATGCAACCTAACAGGAGCCTGGATTTGGTCTCTGTGATGAAGTTGATCAGGCCTATTTGTGTATATAACTGTACTTCCTGCCTACTGTTTTTCTTGTATACGGTGTATACTGTAGCCATTTTGTTCATATTAATCTATACTGTATTTGGGGGCGGTCGAGACACTGTTTAGATCATATACCATTGTCAACATTATCAGTAAATGCATAACATGAAAGGCAACACAGTCTCAAGCCTCCGAGTGATAAAGTTATATAAATATCCCAGTCAGACGGACTTTCACCTACCAGCTGGTCAGTTCCGTACTTGCCACCAGCTGCATAACACCTGCTTCAGGCTATAGGGAACTAGAGATAAAAAACAGCCCATCCATACTATGTTACAAATCATACTCACTGTAGGTGACAGTTGTCTCCTGATTACATGGCTTTATCAGATGCTCCATAGTCACACCAGCATTTCACTGAACCCTCTTCATGCAAAATAGGAGAATGAGGCGGGAAGGGGATTCATTGACAAGAAGCAGGCTGGGACACTAGCATTTCCCCACAGTGTCTCTAGAAATGTGAAGTTCAAAAATATACAATTTCATGTTTTATATCATGCTTATTTAACCTAGATGCAACTTAATAAATATTTCCCCATGGCCAACCTGACCTGTCTCCGCTGTCGGTAAGACAAGGTTGATCTTCAACATGGTCATGTCCCGCTATCTCCACCTTCTGGCAGGGTGTACACACCATCTTACGCAAAGTCACCGAGCTTACTGATTTCAACTCTTGGGAGGCCTGCTCCCTTAGAACTTTCAGATACTGGAAACACAAGGTTCTTCGCACTCATATCACCAGTCTGGCCCTGCTCTCAGCTGAGCGATTGCTTACTCTGCATTGGAAAGTGCCCAATACCCCATGGAGGCATGGAATGTATTACGCAGAAATGAGGGACAGCAGAGGGTGCTGATCTCCGCTAAGAGGAGACCCGATGCATTCGTAGGCACTCATTATCTCAGCCAACAAACATCCACAATCAACCTCACAAGCTCCCTCCCTGTAACCTACTTGGGCACACATCCTCCCCACGTCTACACAACTGATGGACCCTTACGGGGTAAGCCCCCACCTAACTGCCCCTTGCGTAATTCCCTGACCTTACATTCCGCCTTTGAATTGTGCTATGACTTTCCCTTCTCCGGCGGGCTTCTCATTCCTTTTTTCCCCTTGCCATCCACACTACTCTCTATCGATACTGTGATTCTTCCACCACCCCCTCCCTTAATCATTGGTCCATGTTATTGTTCAATTTTCTTTCTTTTTCTCTTTTTCCTGTTCTCTGATATCGGTTCCAGACAGACTCCATTACTGATCGTATGAGATGTATCACTCTTGCCTCCAGAACTAGATGCTCATCTTGTTTAATCTATTCATGACATAGCATGTGCAACCTCCCACTGCTCTGCCTTATATTGAAAATCCCACTAAAAGTAATGTTCACAAAATATATCCGGGATCCTTGATTTGTTGCGCCTGAGAAGGACATTTACTGCAGAAGAAAGCCAGTGCACAATAAAAGCTCAGTGAGCATGCAAGCCATCATGGAGAGTTATCAACCTGCAGATCGACCCCCACACATAGGAATTACAATGATTAGGGATATCTTGTGATTGTTTTATTGTCTTCTGGTTTGAACCTGGCAAATTCTGATTTAAAAAATGCCAGCATCTATTCAACCCATTTGTTTTGTTGTGAATCAAAAATTGTGCTTACACTTTTTCAATGTGCGTAAAATTCTGAAAAAGGGAATAAATTACATTGCTTTCCCATTCTTTATCCAATCAATCATTTTGAAGAGACGAACATCGAGCACAAGGAGCTAGATGAGGCGCCAGATTCCCTGTATGAAAACATTGAGTGGGTGAGGAACTAGGACTACCAAAAGGCGCTGACCAGTGGTGAGTAATAAAGATACTGAAAGGTTTTCTCAGCTTCCTTTAGATCCCAGCTTGCCCGCTGCACCATCATTGCCTCAATTGTAAGTTCCTTACAATTAACAGTGAGCACTCACTGTGTCTATTTGGGGTGTGAGCATTTGCAAACGTTTTTGCAACCATGGAAGCAAGGTTGTCATTTATGAGTGCAAATCAAGATTCCTGTAACAAATTACATTGTATATATCCTTATTTATTAGTGCCAATAGTATTGAGTGAATATATAATGCAGAAAACAGTCACTTTAGAAACGCAGGGATGCGCTGTATTCAAGGGAATATGGTGCACCCCTGCATTTTCCCCAGAATTCTTATAACAAATTACATTGAAAATCAGGAAGTGGCGTCTGTTGAGTGAGACACACATTGGTATGCCTTCCAACATGGCTGCCCCACACCCGCCTGCATCCTTCACCGCAACGTTCCCATTCAACCATGCACCAGATTTTATTGAAATCCTCCTCGCCCAGAGTAAGAAACACTGTGTAGGGCAAAAAAGACAGTGAACAGTGGCCCCTAGCATGCTCCAGTGGAAAGCAGGGGATGCATTGTATGAGACATGGGTGTAGTCGCAGATGTGTAAGTGGACTAAAACACCTGGAGACAGAGAGTGAACAAAGCAAATGCATGGCATGGATAGGGATAGACCTGAAACAAGGCCACACAGCAAGTACCTTCCAAGACCACCTGCCTTCAGCATACCTATGTCAAAGTGTGGAGAAACTACAACAGTCAAAAGTCACTATAGAAACGAATGATGTAGGATAGCCCATTGAGCTACTACGGGACCCCTTAATGAACAGAGGACTTTGAGCTATCACAGAGCTATCCCTGATGCCTGGCTAGTATCCATTTTAATTCTCTGGGTATGCGCAAGACTCCTCGCTGCCCCAGTGATGGCCACAGCTTGGCAGATGTAGCTGCAGCCACCAGCGTATGTAAGACATAGAGAAGAAGATTTGTGCATGCTGCTAACAAACAGAGGGCCAGATGTACAAGGCCCTATCGCCACCGTGGCATCACTTTTTGTGGAGCTCCAGTGGCGCCGTATTTACAAGGTGGTGTTAAGCCACCTTTTATGGCTTATCGCCACCTTGTAAATATGGCCCCTTCACATGCAGCATTTTGCGTGGAAGGGGCGTGCAATGCCCACAGCAACACCCATTGCATTTTGATGCTGCCTCAGATTTACAATATTTTGTAAACCTGAGGCTGTGCCGAAATCTAACACCACCCCAGGGGTGGCGTTAGAGTGGAGCAACAAGAAAAAATGCTTTTATTTCTCCTCGTTTTTTGCAAAATCACCATTCAAGATTGTTTTGGGGCATGAAGGTGTCCCTTCCAGCACAAAAACAATCTCCCCCACAATGCAGCCATCCCTGCACTATGGTGCAGATTTAGCACTGGAACATGGGGAAACACAGGGGTGAATCATGGTCTATTAAATACGGCGCTGCCCTACATCATTTTCTAGTAAATCTGGGCCAGAGAGTCAACTCTGCCAGCCACCCAGGCTTGCCAGCTGGGCAGCACCGAGGGAAACCATAGAAGATACTAGGAAATGGATAACAATGGACAATCAATCTTGTTGAGGCTGGAAATTGGGCACAGTTTAGCAGTATCCAACCAGCAGAAGCCCTGCCAAACGATGCACTACACTCCACTGACACAGCCAACAAATTAAACAAAATCTTACAGGCCTTTAGAGACACAAAAGCAACAATAGAAACCAAAATAGGCACTGTAGTCACGACTTCAGCATGTAGAGAGCAGACCAGAAAAAGCTAGTCAAAAGAGTGTCCCAAACAGAAGCCACCTTTGGTGTACTGGTCCCTGAAAGAGCAGAAACTAAAACCAACATGGCAGACATGCTCAAATGAATCAAGTTTCTTCTATTCAGAATTGATAACACCAAAGGTTGCTTAAACTGCAACAACCTAAGATTTGTCGGACTACCTGAAGATAAAGAGGGGAGTGATGTGGACATCCTATTTCCAGTGCTAGTTAAATGACAGCATTGTGACAGCATTGTGAAGATGGACTACATAATTACTTTGCTATAGAAGGAGCTCACAGTGCGCCTTTCAAATTCCCTAAACCAGGGAACCCTCAAGAACTATTCCAGTATGATGAATACACTTCCCGGATTGTGAACAGCTACTGTTTAAAGCATAAATATAGACTCACATCACAGTAGAAAACTATACGGTCATCCTAATTCTGGATTGCACAGTAGCTGTTCAGCAGCAGTGAAATGTGTGTGTCAAAGTTCAGCTACACAAAATGATCATAAAGCATATGGGGGCATATTTAGGAGCCCCTAGAGCCTCCTTGTGCCACATTAGCGTATTTTTTCTTTTAAAGCTAATGTGGCCCAACAAGACCAAAATCCCAGCGCCATATTTACAAAGTGGTGCAATGCATGCATTGCGCCACTTTGTAACCCTTTGCGCTACATTATGCCTGCACCAGGGATAATGTATGCAAAGGGGGCATTCCCCCGCTGGGGGGGCCGACAAAATGGTGCAAGGAAATCTAACAGATTTGTTTCCGGCACTTTTAACGCCTGCTCAGAGCAGGCGTTAAAAGGGGGCACGCCACTGAATACAATGGGCCCCTCTGTACTCTACATACATATCTGAGCTGAAGAGTCAACTCAGGAAGGAAGAGGAGGTGCTGCCGTATCATAGATAGATGGACCAGTTTACTATGCCACATTTTCACCCTGCCAGAAGTAGTCTCACATGGATTCGGTCAAGAACCCCAAATATAGTAGACAAACAACTGATTCACAAAGAGGTCAGCAACATTGGCATATACGGGCAGCTAAATGGTAAACCGTTACAGATAAGTTTACAGAGGCTATAATAGGCTTAGCTCTTCAAACACCAGCCTGATTGAACACTTGGAGCAAACCTCGACGCTGTTAACAATGCACCCACAAGACTTATAAGTAGCGCTAGGCAACTTAAATTGTGTGAACAATAAAAAACAAAATTCATTTGCACAGGACGCTTCACCCCCTTGTGCAGTATTCTCTTGCATTAGGCAAAAGAACGCCATATAAAAAGTTACATGATGTTGTGTTCTCCCTAACCAGGGAGTATCTACAAGAACACATCACCCACGAAGCTCATAATCAACGTCTTTATTCATTAGCGCACAACATTCAACTGGCTTCTTCCTCTATTCTAACCATTAAAAACCACACGTTAACACCTCCCAGATTGATTGCGTAACCCCTTCCTTGAGTAGACCCTGGAGCACGGTGTCGTACAATCACAGTCCATATTCATTACACGACATTCCCATCAGTGCTGCACCTGATGTAATAGATGAAATGTATTGTTAAACATCATTTAAAATAAGCGGTTCTATTTTGGAATGTTAAGGACTTTTAGAGGACAGTACAGGGAGGAATAAGGACTTACATGCTGTTGATGCTGACAATAAATTATATTTAAATAGTTTAACTCTTCACGCCTACTTCTCGACATTGGCGACGAGCTGAGGAAACAACCTGCCTGTGATAGAATCACAGAGTTTTTATGAGGAATTTGTGCTCGTCAGAGAGCAGACGTTACGACCGGAGAAAGAAAAACTGCCAGAATTGAAGACACTGCTGACAGAGTTCAGCGCAGCTGACGACAAGAAGAGAGCATGCGTAGGAAACTGACGAAAGCGCAAAGTGAAAGGAGCAAGAACACCTTCACATACGTCCAGGGCCGGCTTTAGTGCTAGCGGCACCAGAGCGAAAATCATCTTTGGCATCCCCTGACCCCGCAATGACCTACTTCTTGGATTCCCTCACTACCACTCGAGCAAATGCGAGACCCGTTGCTTTCCAAATTCTTGTTAAATCGTGTTATTGCTTAACACAACGCCCCGCCCGGAGGTGCGCGCTCCCCTCCCTAAGTCAGCCCCCAACGAAGCCGCACCAGTTGTACTGCCCTAAAGCTGGCCCTGCACCGAGTAGAAGCACTGCGTCCCTCTTGTGCTCTGTCAGTCATGCTCAGTTCAGCATACATTTGAGGAATATAAATCCTTGTGAAATACTGGTTAAAAAATAAAAATCTCTTCTTTACCAAGGATTTGGCCACCATCTCGGGATCGTTTTTCACCTCATAAATTTCAGACTTTCTTAAAGGAGTTCACGTAACGTTCATCATCAAGCTTTATTTTAGGATATATTGTCATCTACTGGACATTTGTGTTATATCAGACCCCCTTAGGCTATTGAAGCATAGGTAAGGACATTTTGAGGCACAAAAAAGGAAATGTTGCCGCATATTTTTGTGGTTTTTGCAGCACCTTATTTTGGTTATATTCCATGAACATGCAATCTTTCATCTTGTGTTTAATTGTGTTCATATTTTTTGGGAAAAAAAGGGATGGTGAACTGGACAGATGTGACGGAGGGTGGTTACATCGTACAAATAATGATGGAACTGGGGAGATACTGTACAACCTTTTGCATGCATGAATTACACAACCATTTGGTACTGCAAATAACAATTTGCGATTTTTCTGATACGCAAATTGCAAGTCGCAATACGAAATGTACAAAAGTGTCTTCAACACTGTTAGCCATTCACAGAGAGTCTCAATTTGCGACCCACTGTGAATGGCCACAATCACCTCCATGTCTGTGAGTGCTCTTAAATAAAGCAAATCTTTTTTTGTTGTAATGTAGCCCATTTTCCTTAAGGGTCTATGAGATCAATGTCTGCTCTAAAAAAATGTTTACACTCCCATTCACAAAGAGGAAGGGGTAACTGGGGGGCCCCTTTCCCCTTTGCAAATGGGTTACCACCAGCTTGAAGTTGGTGGTAACTGCAATAGCTTTGCGACCGCATTCACGGTTGCAAAACAATCATACATTTCACTGCGACTAGCTAATTGCAAAGGGCGCCCTTGGCACGCCCCTTTCTAATTGCGATTGGCAAACCTATTTTGTGATTACTGACTCGCAAAATAGCATCTGTACTTACTAAATTTTTTTTTTCTGTGCTAAAATGGCCTGGATCTGTGAATCAAAAAAGCTTTATACATCTGGCAGGCTTATTTACAAACGCTGTGTGCCACTGGTGCGTCACTTTTTGTGACACACTTATGGCGTATAGTGCAGGCCCATATCTACAAGGCCACATAAAGCCACTTTGTGTGGCTTTTCATGGCTTTGTAGACATGGTGTAAGGCAACCCAGCACAAGTCACTACATCACCTTACACTGTGTCAAGGAGGCATTCCACAGGATTTGTGTTGACTTTTCCCATGCAACACGCATGGGTTTTGATGCATCCCCAGTTTTCCAAGAATTTGTAAACCTGGGAGTGTGTCAAAACTGTATGCCTCTGCACACATAGAAAGAAGAAAAAGCCTCCCTTGAAGGTGTCCCTTCCTGCACAGAAACAATCCTGTCTGTCATGCAGGCACCCTTGCACAATGGTCCAAGGATGCCTGCATTGGTGCTAGGCAGCCCATTATGTGCCAGCACAGGGGGAGAGGACAGAAATGCACCATATCCTGTAGATACAGCACATTTCTGCCCTTTCCCTGTGGCCCAGGGCAGAGCAGCATGTTCACTTGCTGCACTACCCTCCACCATGGGGCTTGAAAATAAGCACATAAATCTTTTTGCACATTGTGTGGCAGCATATCTTATACTGTGTGTAATACAGTTTTAAAATTATGTATTCACAGTGCAATCTTTCTCAGGCTTGGATCTCATAAATACACAAGCCTTTATTCCCCACTGTGCCATACAGGATTTGTTCTGTGAGTCTCTGGTTAGGCACAGTCATCAGCAGTGATCATATTAACCAATTGAGATTTAATAACTAAAATACTGCATTTCCCATTAATTAGGTGAGCTTGAGTTTATTTTGCATTTAAGGTGTGCGTTATTTTCAATCTATTTACATGAATTTAAAAATCCAACAAAATATCCTGTTCTGTTTAGCCACATCTTTGCCCTGCTCCCACTCTCATTCCATTCAGGATCACAGTACTTTTCAGTTTTGTAAGCATTTCAGCCACTGACCATGTCCTATTTTGAAGTGAGCAACTTCTGTTGAGCTCTTTAAATAGGATGTATTGTCCACATGCAATCTTTTAAAGTCTCTAAGGATACAGAGTCAAACCAGGCTTTGTTGCCCTTCCACAGCAGTGTTTTATTGCCCACAAATTTACATTAAGAAAAAAGAAAAAAAGATTTCAGTGTGTGTGGCAGGTGCATGTCCTTGAGAAACTCTTTAGGAAACTACACACATGCCTATCTTCATTGCTCTGCCCAATCAAGAGAGAAAGAGCAGTGGGGGTAGGCTTTAATATCGGCATCAGGCTGGCAGTCAGAAAAATTGCACTTCTCAGCCAATTCACAGTAATTTTGTGATTTGTGAAATCCCGATAAGCTGGGAGGTCTGTCATATATGCCTACCATATATTTCTATTTAGTGTTACAGTATTTGGCATTCTTCGGTAAAACAACGTTTCAGAAAACAAAGAAAGCATGAAACAAGTTTGAAAACTACAGTAATATTATAAATATTACTATATAATGTATTATGAATATATTATTGATGACAACGAATAAAACAATGTCAACATCTCTTCAAATTAGATCTGGCGACTGTAGCATCCTTCCCATCCTGGGAGCACGTAAATAAACACTTCACACAGAGCTCTGTAACAGGCGTCTTTATTCTTCCATTACGTAATTCCTGTCACGAGTCCACCCAGGACCTCGAAGGCTTCCCTCGTTGTGAAATAAAAAGTAGAAACAATATGAGCATTATATTTCCTCAATAAGCTGATGAGATGCTTGCACTGATCTGCCTGAACAGGTGGTATGTGTTAGTTGAGCACAGTCATCGAGCATTGAGGGCGAATAGGCTCAGGTGTGCGATCTGGATGTTCAGGCGGGGTCGCCTCGCTTGTGAAACCAGGAGCTGATGAACACTGAGGTAGGTGTTTAAAGTATGATGAGTCCTGTGTGATGGATTTTGCAGGACAATGCGCTGTCACCATGTGTTCTTTGCAATTCATGACCATCAGTGATCGACAGCACACAAAGGGCCATATTTATACTTTTGTAGTGCCGCATTTGCGCCGCTATTTGATGCAAAAGCTGCGCAAACTTACAAAATACAGGTGTAATACAAGTGCATTTTGTAAGTTTGCACAGCTTTTGCATAAAAAATTGACACAAATGTGGCGCTAAAAAAGTATGGGCCAGAGTGTCTTTTTTACGCTTCCATTTCTATTAGTCCAGTACCAAGTCCCCTTTCTCAAAGACAGTTTCCTGTGTACGTTGATGCTAATCGGTATATGTTTTAATTTTGCACTCATGAGAAGTGTCTGTGACGCAAACCTTATCATCATTCACAAATCGTCTAGATGTTCATTGTGGTAATTTGGTTCCAATGGCTCCCAAATGTCAAGGTAGCAGGGCTCTCACTTGTTGTGAAGTGGGGAGTTGATCAATAGGCATGAAGTGCTGGGCACAGGGTTTGACTTAAATGTATTCCTTTAATCGATACCCGTTGATTTACTTCTTAAAGCTGCCCATAAATCATTCAACAACACCATTGGCTTGGGGCCAGAGAGGTGCACTTTTGTGATGCTTGACATTGATTCGATCAAGAAACTCCTTTAATTCTTTGCTACTGAAAAATGGGCTATTGTCAGATTTGAGAATAGTGGGGATGCCCCAAAGAGGTCATCAAGTTGCTTGATGACTTTATCATGGGTTGTCGATGATAAGTCTTGCACCAAAGGGAAAACACAAGAATTCATCAATGACTACAATAAGATAATGTCCATTTTCCAGGGACACTCAGAAATCAAGTGCAACTCTCTCCCAGATATGTGAAGGGAGGTCAGGCGTCATCACTGGATGCTGTGTTACCTTGGGTAAGCATTCTTTTAGCTCTTTCCCAACTTGTTCATGTAAGCGAGGGAACCACACTCAGGGGCATACTTAAGAAAAGTGGCGATGCACTCAGTGCAGCACCACTTTTCCTGCACCCCTAGCGCCCCTCTAATGCCACTATGTGTATGCTGTATTTAAAATAAGGTGCACCATGTCGGTAGGGGGCAGGCATCAGAATATTTTAGGCTAGTTCAGCGCTTTGCAGGATTAGCGTCCAACATTCTGACTCTAATCCTGCAAAGCACCCAGAGTCCCATTGTAATCAATGGAAGCCTCCTTTTAATGCCTGCTCTGAGCAGGCATTAAAAGTGCCAAACAAATGGCGCAAGGATATCGCTTAGATGTCCTGGTGCCATTTTTTTGCCCTCCCCCCAATGTATGCATTTTCGCCACTTTGTAAATATGGTGCAGGGTTTTTGGCCTTATATCACCACTTTAGTGTAAAAAATGATGCTAATGTGGCATTTGAATGGTGCTATGGGCTCTTAAATATGTCCTTCTGTCTCTTGGGGCTCTTTTGGTGGCTATAATGCCACAATATCCTTCATGGGCTAGTTCAATGACTTGCTGCCTCAGGCTCTAAGGTATGATCATTCTCTCAATATGATATCCTCTGTAGCGATGAATAGCTCAACCTGTACATTTGTTAACTTTTAGAATTCAACATTGTCAGCAAAAGGTCAATTTTCTTCCAAGATTGGGTTGTAATGAGGTCTTTGAGGGTGAACATTACTTTATCTCCCTGGATAGCAACAATAATCATTTCAATGGATAGAGCTGCTGGTGCGCTGAACCTTACAATTAAATTGAGATACTCTTCAGCTCTGGATGTTGAACTGTGGTGATGTAGCACCACTTGTGAAAAGTAATATGCAGAGTTTTTGTCCTTTCCTGGCTTGTGTGCAATCACATATGCGTACTTATGCAGTCGCAACCCTCTCTCTTGATGTGATGGGGCATCTTAGCTTTTGAGTTTCCAAAGATAGTGAGCAACTCCTGGTAGTTGGTGATGACAGTCAAATGTTTCCCATACAGAAACACATTAAAATGGCTGCAGGCCCACACTACAGCCAGGCTCTCCTTTGAGAGTCTTTCTCTATTGCTTTTTTGGCCTGGTGCCTACACACACATATGTGCACCACACCTCCACTGTTCTTTTTTGGCACCATAACTATGGGTGAAACCCACAGTGTAGGACCAGTTGAGCATTGAATGATTTCATGTTTCAAGAGTGTTTTTAGTTAATTCTCAACAGCTGCTTGTAAGTGAAAAGCGACTCAGTGATGACGTCTGGCAACAGCTTGAGTATCCTCATTAATAAGGAGTTGCACTTTCATTGGTTTCCTAGGCCATGAAACAACAATGGGAGCTGACTCACAGTTTCAGCTTGAGCATGGAAGTTGTTGTTGAGAGATATCAGTTCCATGTTGGCATCAGTGCCAAAGCTAAGTAAGCACTCACTAGATGAAGTTCCTTGAAGGTTATGAATTGGCGTTTGTGTCACAAAGTTGCAGTAAATGACCCTTGACTCTGTGATGGTTGAGAAGCAGCCCAAGTGTATACTTTCATATTTAATGGAGAAAGGCATGGCATAGGGGACAGGCTGTTGAACGTTTCTTCTGGCATGATGGTGATCGATGCACCACTATCTATAATGAAGGTCATGGGGTAGCTGGTCACTTTTAGGACAGTGTCCAAAATAATTTTGTTGCTTTATTTTATGACTTTCTTTTGACTTTTGATCTTCTGTGCAAGCAGCTAACCCTACATGTGCATGTTCTTCCTTAGTCAACATCATTAGCACACATCTACCTTATTCACTAATGCTTGGTTGTGACGTTGAAGAACTTTTACACAATGAACTTGAAAATGGTTGACTCTGCTTGGTTTCTACTTGTAACTGATGTTGCTTTTTTGCCTTGTAGGTGGGGAAGAATGCTTCTGGAACCTTCTGGCAGCATTTTCTCTTCACGCTGCGAGGCATGTAGGGGCATCTTTAAGAGCCCCTAGCGCTATTGGAGCGTCACTTTACGTGATGCTCCAGTGGCACTAAACTCTGCTCAATATTTACATCCTCTCTTGATTGGGCAGTTTTTTGCATTTTTATGTGTGCTGCATTCTGCAGCATGCATCGAAAGAGCAAAATGCCAGTCATGATTGTTTATGTGCGGGAAGGTGTCCCTTTCTGCACACAAACAATCATTTCAAAATAAAGCTTTGGTACTTGTGTGTGTGCTGCATACTGAGGCACACACAGACGTGCCAAATTGCCATTAGTGATTGTTTATGTGCAGGAAGGGACACCTTCTCGCACATAAACAATCAAACCCCTCAACTCAGACATCCTTGCACGGTGGTGCAAGGATGTCTGCTTTGGTGCAGGCAGCTTAATTTAGCGCCAGCGCAGGGGACAACACAGTGGTGCATCGTATTCAATTAAATACAGCACATCCCTGTGGTGCATCGTATTCAATTAAATACAGCACATCCCTGCATTGTGAAAGTGACAGAGCACGGCACTGCCAATTTTGGCACAGCGTCGCGCTCCGTCATTCACTTTTAAAAATGGGACTTAGTTTCTCTTTCACTTTGCAGACCATTATGAAGTGGTTTTCTTTCCCACAGCCTTTGCACGTCTGTCCTATAGCTGGACCTTTGCCTTCATGGGGAAATGAAATCCCACATCGAAAACATAACTTTTTCCTTCTCGTAGGTAGCAACTCACAAGAATCTGCTTTGGGCTTTTGCTTGCTTTTCATGATTAATGCTGATTCATTATGCATTTCTGCGTCCACCTCAGCAGCCTGTTGATCTTTATGTCCCTCTGCCCTTGCAGACATTAGCATTTTTTCCAAACTGAGTGGCTCTCTCAGAATGTGCCTTCTGAAGGATTCTGAAAGGCAGTCATCAATGACTCGGAGGCACATTGCTTCTTCATCATAAAAGTCACAGAACTTACAGTATTTGAGAAGTGTATCAAGTCTCTCAACAAATTCATCCATTGTTTTCCCAGCTTGTTGTCATGTTTGGTTGAGGATTTACTTTCGTCATCAGATTGAACTTGGTATCCAATGCTTCTTTCATCTTTTGGTATGATGCTGCATCAGCTTGTGAGACTATTTTTAGCACTTCCTTCACTCCACCACCAGCAAGGTTTTTAAAATTATTAATGATTTTCTGATTGTCTTGTTCTCTTAGTGTACCTATAAAGTCATCAAATGTTTTGATCAATGCATTCTATCTGCCACCAACGTTCTGCTTCTTCACCGTATCTGACAAAGGTTGTATCTTAAGGAATGTAGCTCCGTTGTACTTTGTGTTTCCTTATGTGTCTTCAGGAATGTAGCCACGTTGTACTTTGCGCTTCCTTAGGTCTCCATAAAGACCATTGTGCTGTTCAGGCAGCCTTAATTTTGTACAGGAAGACTAGCAACCTCTCCACGCAACCCTCATTGCTTAGGAACTGATCGTCTTGCCTGATTTTAGGGCATATAGCACTTTATTCACTGGTGCCGGTAAGTAAGTTTTAGTTTTCGTACCTAGTTGTCACTGCCTTTAAAGTCTGCTTTGCATTGATGATGGCTCTGTGTTAAGACACAGTGCAGTATTTGTTGTTTTAGCTTTGCCAATGGGTTTTGGCAGGCTTTTCGACTGTGCTCCTCTGCAGGGCCTTCAGGTTCTTTGATGGCCATTTTCAGGCTGTAGTGGGGCTATGACTCCACACATGCCACTCGCAGACAGCTTTGCATCGATTGTGGGGTGCACATGGCACCACAAGCAGTTTGATGTGCTTTTGCAAACTCTCAGGGAGAGCAGCTTAATTTCTTCTGGGCATGAATCCCCTTCTCATTGCCAGATGCAGTATCCTCCCCAGCCCAGGAGTATGTAAATAAACCTGCTACATAAGGACCTCTGTAACACACTTCTTTATTCTTTAACATATTATCACAATTTGCCCGCATTGCACCATAACATTTCTAACCAAACCTAACACATCCCATCCAATTACATAACTTCTCTCTAGAGTCCACCCTAGACTTCAAGCGCCCAGGGGCACATGATATCAAAGACACTACAGTGGACATACGGAAGTTATTTTGAGTACAATCTTTAGAAGATTGCCACCTTTTGATATGACTGAATCACAGGATTTAGGGTCAAGATGGCAAAATGGAGTAGGAGATTTGACCATTTTTAAAAAGTGTCATGTAAGAGAAAGCAACTTTAGAGTCAACACTTCCATGAAAGATTCTGAATAACTAGGGAGAATAAATGGAAACATGTGAATAGCTCTAGTAAGTTTGTTAACAGAATAGTAACCAAAGACATATTAGTGTTTAAACAAGTCCAGAATGAATTGTCAATATCAGCAAGTGATTTATTGTCAAGAGATACCCGAATTGTGATTCCACAATCTTTCTGAAAGAAAATAGGCGAATTGGTTTATGAAAGTCATATGGGTATTGTTAGACCTGACAGCCTTAGGGTTGTCACCCCTAACTTTTTGCCTACCTCCCTCCACTTTTTGGACCCTGTTTTTGCTGGTTTTAGGACTCTGCACACTTTACCACTGCTAACCAGTGCTAAAGTACATACGATCTCTTCCTGAAAACATGGTGACATTGGTTCATACCCATTGGCTTATTTAATCTACTTGTAAGTCCCCAGTAAAGTGCACTACAGGTTCCCAGGACCTGTAGATTAAATGCTACTAGTGGGCCTGCAGCACTAATTGGGCCACCCACATAAGTAGCCCCTCAACCATGCCTTAGGCCTGCCATTGAAAGGCCTGTGTGTGCAGTTTCACTGGCAGGACATATACCTGTGTAATTTATATGTCCTGGTAGTGGAAAACTCCTAAATTCGTTTTACATTGCTGTGAGCCTGCTCCTTTAATGGGCTAACATTGGGGCTACCCTCATATGCTGTTTGAGTGGTAGATTCTGATCTGAATGGAGTAACAAGGTCATATTTAGTATGGTCAGAATGGTAATTAAAAACTGCTGCTGACTGGTGAAGTTGGATTTAATATTACTGTTTAAGAAATGCTACTTTTAGAAAGTGAGCATTTCTCTGCACTTAAATCCTTCTGTGCCTTACAACCCACGCCTGGCTAGGTTAGGTGACAGCTCCCTTGTGCATTTCACTCAGACAACCCCAAACACAGGATGTTCAGTCCCACCTGCACACATCTGCATACTGAATAGGTCTTCCTGGGCTGGGAGGGTGAAGGGCCTGACACTTACATTTGAAAGGGCAGTGGCCTGCCCTCACGCAATGGACTGCCAAATCCCCTACTGGAACCCTGGCAGACAGGATGGAACTGAAAAGGGACCTTGTGCATTTCTTAACCAATCTTTGAAGTCTCCCCCACTTCAAAGGCACATTTGGCTATTTAAGCAGGGTCCCTGACCCTACCAACTCAGACACTTCTGGAAAAGATACCACTGGTGAAGAAACTCTGAACCAGAACCTGCAACCTGCCAAGAGGAACTGCCTGGATGCCCAAAGGACTCACCTGACTGCTATTCTGCAAAGGACTGCTGCCCTGTGTTGCTCTGCTGCCTTGCTGCCCTCTGGTTCTGCTGAGAAGTGCTCTCGTAAGGCTTGGATAAAGCTTGACTCCTGTTCCTTGGAGTCTCAGGGCCAAAAAGGACTTCATACTGCAAAGAACTCCTTGTGCGGCGAAAATTAGATGCACAGCCTGCCAGAAATGACGCACAGCCTGCATTGCGGTGAGAAAATCACCACAAGCCGAACTGGAACGACGCAGCCTTGCTCCGCTAGAGGAGATCGACGCAGTGCCAGCATTGTGACCGGAACTTTGAAGCACGGCCCACTGGATTGGCGCATAGCCGAGCCGCAACAACACAGCCCGACTTCCTGTGGGAAGAATCGGTGCAGTGCCTGCCGTGCGACAGGAATTTCCCTGCATCACCCACCAGATCACCAGCTCCTGTGACTTCGTCCTGCACGCCCAAGATTTCTCCGCATCGTCCCTGCGGCATCCAAATACCCTGCAACCTGAAGAGGATTCAAGTCTTTGCGCCGGATATCGATGCAAGGCCCTGACTGTGTGAAAAATAATGACACATCGGGCCTCATTCTGAGGCTGGCGGGTGGCGGTAGCCGCCCGCCTGGCTGGAACCGCCAAATGGCCGCTCCGCGGTCGAAAGACCGCGGAGGCCATTCTGGTTTTCCCGCTGGGCTGGCGGGCGACCGCCAGGAGGCCGCCCGCCAGCCCAGCGGGAAACCCCTTCCCACGAGGAAGCCGGCTCCGAATGGAGCCGGCGGAGTGGGAAGGTGCGACGGGTGCAGTTGCACCCGTCGCGTATTTCAGTGTCTGCAAAGCAGACACTGAAATACTTTGTAGGGCCCTCTTACGGGGGCCCCTGCAGTGCCCATGCCATTGGCATGGGCACTGCAGGGGCCCCCAGGGGCCCCACGACACCCCTCACCGCCATCCTGCTCCTGGCGGTCGGAGCCGCCAGGAACAGGATGGCGGTGAGGGGGTCGGAATCCCCCATGGCGGCGCAGCAAGCTGCGCCGCCATGGGGGATTCCCAGGGCAGCGGAAAACCGGCGGGAGACCGCTGGTTTTCCTCTTCTGACCGCGGCCAAACCGCCGCGGTCAGAATGCCCTGCGGGGCACCGCCAGCCTGTTGGCGGTGCTCCCGCATCCTCGGCCCCGGCGGTCCTTGACCGCCGGGGTCGGAATGACCCCCATCATCTCTGTGCGCCCAGAGAAACCGACGCACACCTCCCCGTTTTCCATGCATCTCCTCCTCTGCGGCCCCTCACGGAGAATTTGGACTCAAACAATGTACTTTGCGCTCGCAAGAGACACTTATTGCTTTTTAAAGACTAAAGACTCTTTTTTGTCATTTTCTAAAGTGATATTTCAATGTGTACTTATCAAATCTTGATCGTTTTTGACCTGCATTTAACCAGATAAATATTCTATATTTTTCTAAACACTGTGTGGTGTATTTTTGGGGTGTAATACTGTGTTATTGCATGATTTATTGCACAAATATTTTACACATTGCCTTCTAAGTTAAGCCTGACTGCTCAGTGCCAAGCTACCAGAGGGTGGGCACAGGATAATTTGGATTGTGTGCGACTTACCCTGACTAGAGTGAGGGTTCTTGCATGGACAGGAGGTAACCTGACTGCCAACCAAATACCCCATTTCTAACAGGTATAGTAAAAACAAAAGCATTTTTGAGACACAAAGTTTGGTTGCCCCGATTAGATACACTTGTTGAGAGTGTCTTTCAATCATGCCATCTGTGTTAGTGCAATAGAAAACCTTCACCTCCTGAGACGTCATGTCCAAACGTCCAGATTCTATTTTGGACACAGTAGCATTTGATTTTTATGGCCCAGTAAAGTCTGGCTGTTATCTACTTGTCATATATGAATATTCTTGTTTACAAATTGTAAACCAAGTTTCGCCCACATCGTCAACAACTGTGATTCCGGTTCTGGATAAATTGTTGACAGAATGGGTATACCCACCACACTTAAATCAGATAGTAGATATCCATTTAATGGCAAGGCATTTAAATGACTTGTGCAGTATTTAGGGATAAATCATCGAAAGATCACACCAATGTGGCCACAAGCCAATGGAATGATAAATAGGTTTATGGGCAATATAGGGAAAGCAATACAACGGGCAAAAATGACTCAGATTACAGCCCATCAAGATTTGCGTCAACTTTCTTGAAATTATCGTGGGAATCCAAATAGATCTACAAGAAAAGCAGCATCTGAGTTAATGTTTGGACATATGTGGCGAACTAGGATTCCTCAAGTGCTAAAGCCTTTGAGACAAAACACACTGACATTTCAAGAAATGGGCATCTCTCAAAGGAAAGAATGAGAGAAAATGCATTTCTCAGGAGGAATGCCTAAGTGTCAAAATGTTATCCAAGTGACTAGATTATTGTAAAACTGACCCAGAAAAGGAAGACATATCCTGAATGTAGTTCATAAAGAACCATTGCCGGTCATTCAAGTCAAAGGAACTATGATTTCCGAAGAATCCGCAATCAGATCTGTCACCAGAAATGATTTCCAATTCAAGAAAATATCTGAACAATAATGGAATAAGATCTTATCATTCATCCAGAGAGAATGGTGGAACTTGAAATGAAGACTCAACATCACAGGAGAATACAAGTAGTACTGAAGAAGATGCAGTGATACAACGTCCAGGTAGAGTTGTGGGGTGTCCACAGCATCTAATTGAGGAGAAATAATTAGCATTTAATAACTTGATTTGTCTTAGTCTCAGTTAATAAATTTTGTTATTTCATAATTGTTTATTTCTTGTCTCGCTTATTTCTTTATGTGGGGGGATATGTAATGCATTGTGAATGCATCAGTTAAAATAAAGGGTTATATTCTAGAAAATTAAGAACTGGTAAGGGGCAGTACTGAGAGGCTGGGAGGGAATGAGGACAAACATGCTGTCAATGCTGACAAAAATGATCTTTAAATAATTTAACGCTTCATTCCCACTTATTGACAATATACAGGCATCCATCTGGAAGTGTTTGTGAAAACAAAAAGTTTAAAAATACATTCAGGCAGCTAATTGTTCCATATTTTGTGCAAAACGAACAAATATTTTTGTTCCTTCCTTGCATTAGTTTTATTATATAGCTATTAAGTGACTCTCTCCTTCAATAGTTACCCATTATAAATTGAGGCACCACGGTCTTATTTCCAGTGGTCTCTTCCTAACAAGCAAATCTTCAGTTATCATCGCCTTCGATCTTTTGCGAAGGCGTCCCCCACAGGCACAAAAGGAAATACACAAAGTAATCTGTGTTTGCAGATGGTGTGTGTGTTTTGCAAGTAACCAATCATATGTGCTGTTTATTTACATATGCTATTGCTATTTCAGAAGGCGCCTGCTCTCAAGAGGATGCAAGCTCTAACATTCATTACAAACGTGAACTTCGTCCTCTTCTGATCCAGAATGGATTTTATGAATCATGATTATTGTTATATTATTGGGATTCTGAACTCTTAGAAGATCTTATTACAACGTTCAAGAAACTTTAACCAGAAAATCACTGCAACCTGGCACCACAGCTAGAAGATTGTGCATTCCAGTGGACGAGACTTAATCATTTAATGAAAAGTTGGTATTTTTATTTCAAATTTGCATACTTACACACATATAGATTTCAGTTAAAAAGAATAAAAAAATGTAATAAAAGATATAACCATCCATTATAGAGATAATAAAAGAAAGAATCGTTCCGATATCCTACACACAATATGAAATCACTATAAATTAACCAGAAATTGTTTTTTAGGGTATGCTCTTTCTAAGTTAGCCAGTTTACTTACCCGCCATCCCTTTAGTGCTTTAGGGGTTCAAGTTACATCTTTTTGATAAAGCCCAACATGCCTGAACTATGCCTTGCTACATGGATTCCAGAGAAATGTGTAAGCTAAGTTGGCTGACCCTCCCTTTTAGTCAACTTCAGTACTGCTATGCATATGAGTGGTCGCACATGGAAGAGCTTAAAACGACGGAATAGAATGTGTGCAGACGAACTACTTGTGGTTCTGAATGATTTAAATATTGCTGCCCACCACTTCTGTGCTGTCTATACCAGCACCATATTCATTGTTGAAAGTTATTTGAAGTGCTAGATACTGCACACAGAATATAGCCGTGTTATGACTACTCCAATCCGAATCCAAGGAAGCAACCAAAGAATGCTTTGCTGAAGATATCATTCTTGTATCTGATTGTCATGTTTTGTGTGTTATGTTACAACTTGTTTGTAGAGGGGCACCTTCCAACAAACGGCTGCTATAACGCTACATCTTACTTCAGTATACTCAGTTGCAATTGGATAAGTGAGCTGCGAACAGAAAGTGCGTGTTGCGAAGTTGGGGTGATGAAAGTCAGAAATGTGACTGGGCCTTGATCAAATATAAGCACTACTCAGTTGATGTTGACTCACTGTTATTAGGGGCTATTGACAGTTTTTGGCGCTATTTTTAATTATACGATTAGTTAGTTCAACTGCCTTTATGTGAAGTTAGAAAAGTGGAAGTACATTTGCCATTTTTCCACTAAATGAAGGGAGAGGATTTGTGGACATTTTAGCCCATATTTATACTTTTTAAGTGCCGCATTTTGACGCAAAAACGGTGCAAACGTACAAATTACAATTGTATTTTACAAGTTTGTGCCGCTTTTGCGTCAAAAAATTACACAAATGCGTCGCTAAGAAAGTATAAATATGGACCTTTGAATGTGAGGGATCGCCTATCCTCTTGAAAAACTTTACTAACCTCGTTTTAGCATAATTGATGGAGTGTTTTAAGTTCACAACTGCACGTCTCAGTAGCCTTATATGGTCACACGTGATAGAGGAGTGTCAGTTCAAACACAGGTGCTAGTTATGCCTATACTTTGCTGTCATTACCTATAAATTTGACTTAATTTTAATACTTTTGGAATCACACATTCAAAACATCATGAATAGCCACACAAGCTTCATAAAATTCAGCATAAAAGACATATATCTGTTTCTTTTTGAGGTCCACATGGCTAGGTTTATAAAAAATGTATTTTGTACTTTTGTGAGTCGCGATTTTTAAAAATTGAATTTTCACACAAATGTATCTTTTTCTACACCTATGGTGTGCTTATTGAGCAATGTGGTGTACTTGATATTGGTTTATTATAATGTGGTAATTAATACAGCACAACTTAAGGCCTGATTTAGATCTTGACGGAGGAGAATACTCCATCACAAACATGACGGATATCCTTTCCGCCATATTACGATCCCATTATCTCCTGTGGAGATCGTAATATGGCAGACAGGATATCCATCGTTTGTGATGGAGTATTTCCTCAACTGAGATCTAAATCAGGCTTAGGAATAAGAGCCTTATTTACAAGGCCTTTGCGCCACCGTTGCATCATTGTTTTTAATGCAATGGTGGCACAAGCAGTGCTCTACACTGCTCCACATTTACAGATTGGGCCAAATGTGTCAGTTTGTAAAGCCTTGCATCACATTATACCTGCGCCAGGTATAATGTATGGAAGGTCGGTGCTCCCACTGGAAAAGCCCTGCAGAACTGACACAGTGAAATTTTAAAAATTTCACTGCGTTATTCTGCAACTTCACTGCATCAGAATTTTACCTCCTGCTCAGAGCAGGTGTAAAACTGATGCGGGGCTTTACTCAATGGGGGCCTACTGAGATTGGTAGAGTAGTATCATTTTTTTGACGCTAGTCCAACAATGTGTGAGTTTAGCGCCACAGATGCATCAGAATTTCCGATGCAGCTGTGAAAACGTGCGCCATGGAGCTCTATATTGTAAATACAGCGCATCCATGGCATCGTTAGGCGGTCATAGGGCAGCGCAAGAAATCTGACGCATCAGAGCAGATGCATCAGATTCTTGTAAACACGCCCCTAAGTTTGATGAACAGACAAGCTTCCCAGTATCTCAGTAGTAAAACACATATTTACACAACCAAAAGCTGTCAAACGAAAAGGAGATGGGGGAGAAATGAGGGAGTTGAACTTATTTGTGAAGTTCAGTAGTGTACAAGCCAATTTCAAATGAAGGGATTGTTCCAAACATTGTATTTACAGGTGCGACCAGAAGGGTTTTTGTTTGCTGGTGTATATGGCTTTGAACATAATAAATCTAATGATTTCAACCAGATGCACACTTAGAGGAGGAGCCAGTCATGATCTTTGAGGATAGGGAGATGTGAGTGTGGTTGCACTGGTTAGTGATGAAGCATGCAGCATAGTTCTTGTTCATGCATCTTTGAAAGAGAGATGGTTTGATGTAGAAGTAACAGGACTAGGTGATGAATGAAATATGTTCGAAGTATTCCATATATGTTTAACTAGGCCAGATGTTGACATTGCAATTGAGCTTGCCAAGACCAGTGAGAATTATCCCAGGTTTGATTGGCATGAGCATGAAACATACTGTGGATAACAGCAATTTACTTAAGTTTTGCCACTGTCTTGGAAGAGATACATCACTGACCAACAAGACCTTGAGCAACAGATGTGGGAAATCATTGTGCTGGTGTCAAGTGAAGGCTTACTAATGCAGCAGGTCCCTCAAGTTCATCAGGCCGTTAGCGACTGGAAAAATGTTTCTTCTATGTACCAAAGCAAAATGCGACTCAGTAACTTGTTTACCGAATCACATTTTGCTTTTGAGATTCGGTATTAGGAAGGGGCGTGTTTAGGGCGTCCCTTACTAATACTGAATCGCACTGGCATGTAGAAATGTTATCTCAGCCGTGAATGAGGTTGCAAAACATTCCCAGTTACCACCAATTTGAAGGACCCTCTCCCCCTCTATTTTTTCAGAGCAGGTAGTGGTCCAACGGACACTCCCTACTATGAAAAAATGTTAAGAAAACTTTTTATCTTTTTGTCTGAGATGCATCCAATTTTCCTTTTAGGAAAACGGGCTGCAGTTCAAAAAAGATGTTTATTTAAAAACAGTCACAGACTGTCCCCAGCAGACCACCATCCATGTGAGTGCGGCCATTCCCAATGGGGTCGCAAATTGTGACCTTGTTCACGAATATTGATGAGCTAGGTCTTTGCAACCCCACCTGGAATCGCTAAATGTGTCTGACACATATTTGTACATTTCATTTTGTGTGTCTATATTTGCGAGTCGTAATTAGAGACTTGCAAAATGAAATGGACATACATCTGGCCCCTTGAGTTTTGTGCTGCACTTTCACCTGTAAGATGCAGCTGTTTTCTAAATTAACAAATGTTTAGGGATCAACTGTCTATTCTGACTGAGTCAGTTACCACACCAATGTGGCATTTCTCTCATAACTCCTGGGAATGTTTACTGTTGTCGCTTATATTGAAAACAACACCTACATGAAGAAGCCAATAGTGAGTTTACATAGCTGTAAATAACACACTTTATTTTCAGTAGTCCATGGTTTGGCACAAATTAGACTTAATCATGGGGAAATCCTGCTTAGGCTGCAAATTTATAAACATAATCCAGGAATAGCTCAGTAAGTTCCTATGATCATGCACAAACATACGTGAAAAACACACTTGCTAACTTCCCTTTGTGCTCTCCCAATGTGGGAACAGTATTTCCCAAAGGAGGCACATTTGTTCCCTAAATTCCACAGCACTCACCTATTCACTTTGCCAGTGGACAGAGTGTTTTCTTTTATAAAGAGAAGGAAGATCCGAAACTAGTTTGTGAAAATCCACTCATGTGCATGTTTTGCAAGTGGGAAAGGATCAGAAAATAGTGAACGCCCATAGGTGGTATGTTTGTAGGTGTTCACCTGTGATGAGGCATTTCTGCCTGTGAAAGCCCACTCCCCATTTGCACGATATTTCCTCACATCCAAATACCTTTAGGACTACAAAATTCACTTATGTAAATTCCAAATTTAAAAAGCCACGTGCAAGTTAGATTTACATGCGTAAATGACTTTGCCACTGAGGTCTATGTTTTAGAATTCTGTTAAAGTCTGTCTCCTATACGCATTCATGAGATGATTATTTGTAGGGTCTTTCCTTGATACACGATTGTAACTTGAACTTTTCAGTGTGGGAACGTTCAGGATTAGAAGGTACTCTTGAACTAATGTGTACAAATCCTTACAGGGAAAACATTTTTGGCTACAAAGCAGGGCTTTGAAACGTCTAAGATAATTCCTAAAATCCCTCTTTTGTTTGAGAGGGATTTCCGACTTTTTAGCTTGACAAAAAATCTCCAAGTATTCCTACATTTTCAATACTCATTCTGAGAAAAATGCAGTCATGTGGATTTTCCACAGGTAGCAAATCTGTAATATGTATGAGAAGACACTTTTTGATATTATAGACCAAACTTCAAATGCAGTTGCGGAGTGATAGCTGTGTCAGGAATCTCAATGTACAGATTGCACAACTCAAAATACATGGCAGGCAATGTTTATGTAACCTACGGATTTAATTTCCTTTAGAGTATGCAACCCTTATAGTACAGGGTGGATCCACCTTCTCAGGGAAAGAGAATGCAATCCTTAAGATCATTCAAAAATAAATGGCAGCCTTCCACTTGAAACACAAACCTTTAAAAGCTAAATTTCGTCTATTCCTTCCGACACATTGCAAGATACATATGCATTTGCAGGATTCTTTATTAAGAAAAGACTCATGTGGTCTTTATGGTCTTTATCGTATTGTATGTGCTAAAAGAAGAAGAAAGAAAGGTGTATTCAGTTATAATGATAGAAAACCCATAAAGCACACATTAGAGCAGACACATAAAAAGAAAAAAAAAGCAATAATTAAAATCGATAAAATACATTAAATGACCAATAATTCATGCAGTGGGATGAAACAGAATCAGTGCCTTTTAGAGTCCCCTGATCGCACAGCTGTTTTTAAAATGTTGGCAACATGAAATACAGTATGTACTTAGAGCATTTGCAGAAATAAAAGACCTGGCCATGCCTTTTTAAAGCCACGTTCCTTACAAAAAGGGATTAGATATGCCTTTCTTGTGGACCCCATAGTATTTGCACAAAAATGTGGTGCAAGGGTGCCTGCATTACTGCTGGGCAGCCAATGGGGCAGCAGCACAAGGAAAGCACAGGAATGTGCTGTATTATGTTAAATATGGCAAAAAGAGACTCTCAGGGCATCCAGCAGAGCCATCATAAACGTATAAGCCATGTCCATTTGACACTGGTCAGCTGGGCACTTCAGGAAACGGCTTCGTGCAGCATGTGTCCCTGTGTCAACACAGGAGATCAGCTGTTTCTTTATCGTGGGTAAAAGAGGGTACCGGCCCAGTCATTCAGGGATCGTTTCAGGTGGCAGACAACAGGTCCAGTCCTCTTTTGACCATCTGTAGGAACAGAAAGTGTTGTGAGGTTGGTACCTTCTGGTGCTACATTTATGCCTCGCACAAGTTACTGGGAGGGCAGTTGCTGGAGAGCCAATGCCCCCTGGTAAGAACTGTCAAACACTGACTCACTCAACAAGCAAAATCTCAGTGTTCATAACAAACCCAACATTGTCCATCCATCTAATGCAATAAAATTGGATTTTGAAAAAATATGCATGGTTTTAATCCACTATATAAAAATACATACAATACTTCATTTATAAAATGAACATACAAACAAACCACAGATACAATACACAAGATAATAATGTAAAAAAGGGAGGATTCTCAAAGCGATCCTAATCGCATTTGAAGATGATTTGAAATCCTACAATAAATGCCACAGATTTCTGATGAGTATGATAAACAATATATTGTCCTCATCCAGGCACTGAGAGTCATGCTATTACATTTCATCAAAGCGTTTCGGTGGCCCCAGCATATTTAAACCACTTATTCAGCACTAACAATTTTATGTCTCCTCCCTATCATATCTAAAATGAACTTGTAATATAAATCCTTCAATACTGTTAGAAATGGGGTTTCTGGTTGGCTAGGGTATGCACCTAAACCAGGCAGAACCCACCCACTCTAGTCAGGGCAAGGGATTTACACGTCCAAGATAACCCCTGCTCACCCCCTTGGTAGCTTGCCACGAGCAGTCAGGCCTAACCCAGAGGCAATGTGTAAAGCGGTTGCACAACACACGTAATGCAATATGTACACCGCAAAGTAAACACAACACTGAGCTATGTAAAAATAAACTGTATTGCACAAAACATAATTAGACCAAACATTACATGTCAGTAATATCCTGCTACCTTAGCAGTTGTCAGAATGTTACACAGGTTACTAAAACTCTGCAAGAATAAGCAGTAGTCACATTAGAACACACAAGCAGTAGTCAGGAATCACAATCTAAAAGAAATGCACTTGTCATAAACAAATCATAAATATCCATAAAAGGAACAATATAAAACCATATGGCAAGTAATCAACACACAACAGCATGTCTGACCCCTAAAAGGCACATCGGCAAGTATATGGCGCAAAAAGACACAGGCTAACATAATTAATCCACCACATCCATACTAGGAACATTTGAAGTCTCATTTTCTTTGAAAGTACCTGTTTTTATGCTGTCAAGGAACCTCTAGTGCTGCGATGTGGACAGGCAGGGAGGGAGGCAGTGCACACCCCCTTTGGGTTTGCAGGAAGGGGCTCCTCCTGGGACCCACAATCCTATGGGTTCCCCCTATGTGCCTCTACGGGCCCTCCAATGAAGGGGGGGAACCGGTAGAACTGAGGTTGCCACTACGGGGAAAAAAGGGGAGATAGACCAGTCTGTGAGGGGGCCTCCGGTGAGGCTTCCTCCCGCCTGCAATCTCTTTTGTGGCGAAGGAGGCCCTGAGGGCGGGAAGCCTCTGTTGAGGACTCCCCCCTGGCCTCATGCTCCTCGAGGAGACTAGAGGCCTGGTGGAGCGGGGCCTCTGATGAGGCTTCCCACCCGCTCTTACAAGTTGCATCTGAGACGGTGCACGAGCCAGTCTATAGCCTTTCTCCTGGGCCGCAGCGGTGACGAGGTTCACAAACAAGAGCCTGGTGGTGCCCTGGGGAAAGTTCTTGTAGTGCTCTGGTCCCCCAAGGGCACACTTCGGTTGCGCTTAGCCAGCCCAGGTCACGGCGGTGAAATATGAGCTCTGATGAGCGCTTCTCAGCGTGGGGCAGTTACTTAAAGCCTGGGTCACAGTGGTGAGTTTTCTCCAAAGGCCCCACAAGGAGGCACTCCTCAGGCGCTAAAGGCAGCATACGGGAGCATTTCCAAGGCGCGAAGCAACACACTGCCAAAGCGCTTGCAGGGCACGTTTTAGGTGAAGAAAAGCAGCACTCTTTGGACTGGGGAGTTGCAGGGGTCAGGGGCATGGCACCCTGCCCCTGGAGACAGAGGAGGGGAGGGAAGCACTGGGCTAGCAGGCCCAACAACAGGCCAGCACAAGGGATGCAGATGGTGGCAGTTCCTCCTAGTGACCTAGCAGGCCACAGGTCAGCACAGCAGCCGCAGTCCAAGGTGGGTCCTGTCAGTCCATTCAGCAACATTCCGTGTTCAGTTCCAGAAGAGTCTCTGGAGTCCCAAGAATGTCTCCTCATGTCTAAATTGGGGGGAAAAATCCCTTGTACTTATACTCACTTTACAGTGTGTTTCACAAAGAGAGGGGAGAGGAGGATCCTACCAGTTACAACTGGTTCTGGGAGTGCCCCCTCTCTCCTTCAGCACAGGCTCCAAACATCAGTTGGGGTAAACAACCCTTTTGTGTGAGGCCAGGGCACAGCCTCTACAAATGCAGGTGTGCCACCTCTCCCTTCTCTCAGCCCAGGAAGACTATTCAGTATGTAGATGCACCTCTGTGACACCTCCACCCTCCCTGTGTACAGGCTGTCTGAAAAATATGCACAAAGTCCAATTGTCACTCTGTCCAGACGTGGATTGGAGTCAAGCTGCAAAACACCAGAGTCTTAAGCACAGAGAAATGCTCACTTTCCAGAAGTGGCATTTCTAAAATGGTAATAAAAAATCCACCTACCCCAGTAAACAGCATTTCTTATTACCATTACAACCCAACCATACCAAACATGCCGACGCTACCTCTCATAAATCAGATGATACCCCCTACACCTAAGGCAGGGCATTTCCAATGCAATCCTATGAGAAGGCAGCACTCACAGCAGTGAGAAACCAAATGGGCTGTTTGTCACTACCAGGACAGGCCACGCTACTAGGCACATGTCCTGCCTTCTACATACATGGCACCCTGTCCATGGGGCTAGCTAGGGCCTAGCTTAGGGGTGACTTACATGTAGCAAAAGGGGACTTCTGGGCCTGGCAAGTAAATTTAGATGCCAGGTCCATGTGGAAGAAAACTGCGCACAGAGGCCCTACACTAGCAGGCCTGAGGCAGGTTTGAAAGGCTACTTCAGTGGGTGGTGCAAGCTGTGCTGTAGGCCCACTAGTAGTGTTTAATTTACATGCCCTGGGTATAGAGATACCGCTTTACAAGGGATTTATAGGTACATTAAATATGCCAATTAGGTATAAGCCAATCATACCAAGTTTACAACGGTGAGCACATGCACTTTAGCACTGATTAGCAGTGGTAAAGTGCTCAGAGTCATAACGTCAACCAAAAAGGGTCCGAAAAATAAGAAGGAAAAGGCAAAAAGTTTGGGGAATTACCCTGTAAAAGGTCCAGGTCCAACAAATACAAACACAAAATAAACATATTGTACATTTCATGTTCTTATTGTCACAATAATGTACAATGACACATATAAGTGACAAATATTTGTCAGTACAATGACAAATATAAACACCAAAACTTAATGAATACCACTACTTTAAAAACGTTATCAACTTTAAACACCAAACACATCTCGATATCTTGTGCCATTACATGATCAGCATATCATCCATACCTAACACATACCTAATTAATATACAATTAAACACAAAATATTTACAGACTCGCTTTGTGCTTTCACTTTGTCCAGTCTCCTTACCTAGTTGTGAAAGATGTCATTTAAAAATACCCAAGGAATATCAAAAAAATATACCTAATTCTTTCTTTTTAATTATTATTCAGTTTTGTATACATTTACATCCAGGATCCATGACCCCAAGCGGTTAGATGAAACACTGCAATTAACAGATTATCACTGTGGTACAGTTCTATCATTGTGTAGATTAGCCACCACTGGCCATCTCAGATCTATGGAATTGCAAGTATCACATCAAATACAACCAAATTACATACCAGCCACCCCTCTTTACTGCACATTTTTTAAGGTTCTAATTACCTTTGCTGGTCACTGTTTAGGACAGATCAAGATATTGTAGAAGGTTCTTTTGTAGGAAGGTACACTTTTCATCACGTCTTTAGTTAAGATAATCTATTTTATTAAAAGTGACATCTAAATTTCACCTAGTTTTGTTACTATCTCATACTCTTATTATTTAAAACCTTGTATAAATTATATAAAATATTCTATACACCCACTATACTCTAAACATCAGGACTAAAAAGAAGTGTCTGTAATCTAGCTTCTGTAATCATTTAAAAGCACCCCATGCTTAGGAACTTACCCAATAATCCATTTTAGTATTTATGGCCACTCAGTACTGCAAATTCAAAATGCCAAAAGGTCAGTATCTTCCTCTCTACCCTATTTATATCAACACAATGCCATTACCGATGCTTCCGTAGTCGCTAAAACTAGACCGATCAAGCTGAGCTGGATCTCGTGGGCATGTTGAAATCCGAACCACAACATCCTTCACGTCTTCCGACTCTATGTTACTGGTCGGATTGTTTGTCACCTATAAATATAAACCCCCGGGCGCCATCTTGAAACTATTTTTTGCATGAGAGTCACCTGATAGTTCATGGGGGACTGATTCCACCCTCAAAAAGCACACTTTCCTTTCACAAATATGCCTAATATTGTATATACATACCGTAACGCAGCCTTTAGAATGCTTTGTACACATTCCTAACTTATTATCATACCCGCCATGTACAGAATAATGTAACCCACAACACATGCATCATTGAGGTGCTGTAATCCTGCCATTTAATGAGAACTCATGCATCGTGACTCCTCTGTGACTTGCCAATAATAGCAACTTTTTTCTGTCAAGACCATTCTTTTAAAAGTGTCATATGAAGATACTTTTCAGATGTTCATATCTATATCTAAATTTGCCTGTAGGAATAACTATCATCTATCAGAACCATACTTTAAGCAGTATAATATGATAATAAATGTTTCCAGATACTCACATCTATGTCTAACATCCCCAAGATCTCTATTGAACACTGAGGGGGTCATTATGATATTGGCGTTGACTGTTAAAGTGGCGGTAATAACGCCAACAGGCTGGCGGTAATTACTGCTAAATTATGGCCATGGCAGTGACCCTCCCATAGACAGCCAATGTGCAACACTAACCGCCAGGGCGCTAACACCACTGACCACGGCGGTAGCCATCAACAGGCAGTCGGGATACAAGGTACCGCCCACCACATTATGACACAGCAACCCAACAGGATTTCTGAGGTGGTACCAACGCCATCAAAAGCCTGGCCGAAACAGAACACAAAAAACAAAAGACTCACCAACAAGTACACAGAGGACTCTGCCGCCGCCATGGAACCTGAACTTCAAGTTTTCCTTATGCTCTTCTGCGCCATGGTCTCCATGGAACATCAACGTCGACGAAGATGACGATAGTGAGGATGCCCACCTGGCACACAAGGGGGGGAGGGAGGAAAAGTAGAGTGACACACACACACACGCATAACACACACCATACACAGAACCAGCTGCAGACTAAAACCAATGTCACAGGACACGTCAAAATGAAACAAGAACTACAATGATTATCAACAAACATTGTAATCTGATGCCAACAGCCATCATATTGTCCATTTGAAAATAAATGCAGGTGGCATGTCCAGAATGGGCCAATGGTCAGCCCAAAGTACAAAAGAGCCACATGCCCACAGGCCACAGTCCAAGGCCCAACTTGACTCCTGACACACTCCAGAATCCACTGTTCAGGAGCATCATGTTGGAAATGGGCAGGCACCTCAGGGGGGCAGGGCCAGGGGGAGCATGTCAGCTGAAGTGGGGGCTCCATGCCCATATGCCTTTAGTGGGGAGTGAAAGGCCACAGTCTCTGAAGTGGGGAACTTGCCCATTGGTTCTGGAGGGGGCTCAATGCCCATCTGTCTTTGGTGGAGAGTGCACGACCACAGTCTCTGAAGTGGGGAACTTGCCCACTGGTTCTGGAGGGGGCTCCTTGTACAATGTCCCTGGTGGGTGGCCTACGTGCCCTCTGCTGAAGGTGAGGGCTCCTGTGCCTCAGCTGGAGGGGAGGGCTGCTATGCCTGTGCTGGCGGTGAGGGCTCCTGTGCCTCAGCTGGAGGTGAGGGCTGCTGTGCCTGTGCTGGAGGTGGAGCTGCTCTGCCTGTGCTGGAAGTGGGGGCTCCTTGCTCTCTGCTGGTGGAGAGGCCTCTTGCCTTTCATTGGTGGCTGATTGGGAACCTTCCCTTTCATTGGTGGTTGAGAGGGAATCTTCCCTTTCATTGGTGGTTCTGTGGGAACCTTTCCTTTCATTGGTGCTTAAGAGGGAACCTTCCCTTTCTTTGCTGGTGGAGGAGGATCTTTGGCAATCTCTGGGTGTGGAGAGGGATCCATGCGTCCCCTCTTGTGATGGGTCCTCTTGGCCTTTGACATGTCACTTGTGTCCTTGCCTCCAGGACTATTAGTTACCTCCACTTTCCCCATCTCCTGTCCCTTGATTTTCACCACCCTAGTGCTCTCAGTAGGAGTGGCAGCCGTCACATTCTGGGGCCCCTTTGTGCCAGCAGCTGATGATTTGATGGGAGCAGTGGCAGACTGTTTGGCTGAGGTGCTGGGCTGGGCCGTTGGGACCCTGCTCTTATGGGCAGGGGGTGGAGAGGGAGGAAAGAGGTCAAGGCGTGCAAGGAAAAGCTTCTTAGGGGCGTTGGAGTGGGATGTGGGAGGAGGGATGGGAGTGGAGGTTGAGGGAGTGGTTGTCGGAGGTGTACGTCTGATGGACGTGGGTGTAGGTGCATGGGCAGTGTGCATGTGTGAGGTGGATGGGTGTTGGGTGTCTGAGTGTGTGCGTTTGTGTCCCTTTGGAGGGGGGGCTGACAGGGTGGGAGAGGACAAATGGGACGCGTGGATGGGTGTTGTGAAGGTGTCTGCAAGTGAGGTGTGTGTGCTGCTTGATGTGGTGATTGTGGTGGTGGCTGTTGATGCAGTGCATGCAGGTGTGAGTGCGGATGTGACTGTGAGGGAGGAGGAAGAGGAGGAGGAAGAGGGGGAGACAGTGGAGGCACTGGATGTGGTTGTGTGTGCAACTGTCTGTTGTTTGTGTGAGTGCCTGTGGTCTGAAGTGTGCTGCCTGTGTTTGAGTGTGCTACTCTTGTGTGACTTTTTGTATGCATGCTTGTCTGTATCTGTGCATGGGATGGGTTGGGGTAGAGGAAACTGGGACTGGAAAGTGGTAGTTGGAGGAAGGACGGTAGGAACAGGGACACTGATTGCCATCGGAGAGGAGGCCAGAGCCTGAAATGATCTCTGTAGGGCCGCCAACCCACTGTGGATGCCCTCCAGGTATGCATTGCATTGCTGCATCTGGGATGCCAGCACCTGGATGGGATTCACAATGGTAGACTGCCCTACAGCGATGGATCTCAGGAGGTCAATAGCCTCCTCACTGAGGGCACCATAGCTCCCCGGGGCAGGGCCTGAGGTGTCTGGGCCGAAGGAGATGCCCACCCTCCTGGAAGCGGGAACGGGCAACTCTGTGGGGGGCCACTGAGAGGACGGTGTTGGTACGGGGTGGCGGCTGTACCTGTCACTTAGGTGGTTCCAGACGTGTCCACCATCACCAGGGAGCTTCCATTGGAGGAGAAATCAGAGTCAGTGTTGTCACCTTCTGTCTCCTCCGTGGTGCTCCCCTCACCCTTCATCCCACTGGTCCCCTCGGCATCGATGAACTCTGCCTCCTGGGTCCTGTGGGATGTGTTCCTTCAGTCACCGGTGCCTCTGCCCCTCTGTCAGATGATGCTAATGCACACATGGACAGTATGACAGAAGAAAATAGGGGGAGAGAGAGAAAGGGAGCACAGGATCAATTATAGCACCAACACCACAGTTGGCATCCACATTATCATCACATACAGGGATCAGGATTGTGCACTATGCATCACACTGGCATTCCATTGGCTAGGTGCCAAAGCAAGATGAGAGCCAACCACTGCCAACTGCACCCCTCCTGGAACCCACTAAGCCCTGTCTGACATGGAATGCAACCTAGCTAGGTGACTAGATTTTGCTATACACCCATTTACCTTGAACTAGATCATGCAGCAATGGCTTAGCTGGCATTAAAGGGCACCCACTAACTAAAACCCACCACCAGGATCCCATCCCACCCAATAATAATTGTCCTCACGCTCACCGTACTCACTCCCTTGTGGCTGCTGTGCTGCCCTCAAGAGCCCATCCAGCTCTGGGTAGGCCACCAGCAGTAAGAGGGCCATCAGGAGGGTCAAGTTCCGATGGGCACCCCACCCTCGTTGGGAGGCCATCCGCAGCTGGGCCTCCGTGTTCATCCGGGCCCAGTGTCTCAGGTCCTCCCACCTTTTCCTACAGTGGGTGCTCCACCTGCTATAGACTCCCAGTGTCCGCACATCCTTGACGATGGCATACCACAATCTCTTCTTCTGATGGACGCTGACCTGCAGAGGTAATACAGACAGGAGGACACCATTAACCATACAATGCAGCCTGCCACAAATACCATTTCCATCTCCATTGGCACACACATCATCCGGCCCTCACCATGTACACTACCACCAGACGTACCCCATACCCAACTGACACGCTGCTAGGACACACATCTCCATGCAACCTTGTCACATGCATTGTGCCCATGGTGTACTCACCTGTTGGTCTGGAGGCCCATACAGCTGTCCATACAGGGGGAGGACCCCATCCAACAAGCACACTGACTCCTCTGAAATGAAGGTAGGGGCCCTTTCCCCGGGCACACGGGCCATGGCAGGCTCCAGACCTAGGTCACAGCAGCACACGCAGTGAAGGTGTTGTCCTGTGGAGAGTCAGGAATCAAGTGAGGTTTTAGACAGAAAATGGCAGTCACGTCCACGGCGGTGTACACCTTCACCGCCGCTGGTGATCCCCATTGGGCACTGTACTCCATAGAGCCCCATTTTAGCCAATGAGAACTAGCACGGCGGTGAAAGACCGCCTTCCACCATGATACCTAATGCTGGCGGATTTACCTCACTTCCACCTGTCCATACTTACAGAACAGGCGGTCACCATTTTATGGTGGTGGACAACATTAAAAAATTAAAAACTGCGTCATTGCCGTAAATTGCACATACATTGCCATTCACATTGTCCCATCACATAAATGTTCTATGTACACTGAGGTGGTGGTTCCATTGTTCAATGTGTGACACCCTACTCACTCCCTTAGATACCTACCACTAAGTGTACCTACCACTGGGGAGGAATAGGAGGAGAAGACAAGACTCCGTGTACATACCCCTTGTGGACTTGGCTACACTGGAGGGTAGGCACATAATATTCACATATAGACTGGACAGGGCCATAATCACAGAGTTGTGTGCACAATTGGAGCCTGATCTGATATCAGCTATCCGTCATCCCACTGGGATCCCCCTCTTGTGCAAGTTCTATCAGTGCTCCATTTCCTGGCAAATGGTTCTTTTCAAGTGACAATGGGATTGGCAGCAGGAATGTTACAGCAAATGTTCTTAATCGTGCTAGCAAAGGTTTTGTCTGCCTTGCTAAAATACATGTGCAGCTACATCGCTTTTCCCTAAGTTGAAGATTTGGCCACTGTAAAGGCAAGTTTCTATGCAATCGGACATATACCAAATATTTTTGGGACGATTGATGGAACACATATTGCGTTTTTTTCCCCTGCCTCAGACACAATGAACAGGTGTCCAGGAATCGGAAGAGTTTCCTCTCACTCAATGTGCAAATGGTGTGCCTGGCTGATCAGTACATCTCCCCACCACTGCCAAGTATCCTGGGTCGGTGCATGACGCCTTCATCCTGAGGAATAGCAGCATCCCAAATGTGATGGCACAACTACAGAGGCACAGGGTGTGGTTAATAGGTGAGCCAGAGTCCCCGCCCAATGTATGTCAGTGTGTAAGGATAATGTTTGCCCCTCAATACTTGCAGGTGACTCTGGCTACTCAAACCTATTGTGGCTCCTGATCCCTATGAGGAATGCCAGCACAGGGGTTGAGAATCGGTATACAGTAATGATGCACATGGGCGAACTAGGCGGATCATAGAATGTGCCTTCAGCCTCCTGAAGGCCAGGTTCAGATGCCTCCATCTGACAGGTGGATCCCTATGCTGCTCCCCTGAGAAGGTATGCCGGATAGTTGTAGCATGCTGCATGTTGCAGAACCTGGCCCTCAGACGACATGTGCCATATCTACAGGAGGAGGAGTTTGGAAATTGCCTCTGTGGCAGCAGAGGACCCTGAGGACAGTGAAGATGAGGAGGCAGAGGATGAGGATGTGGACAACAGAACATCAGTTATACGTCAGTACTTCCAATGACACACAGGTGAGACAGTGGAACTGACCTTGCCTCTGATTATTTATGTGTTCAGTGTGGCTGTAGCAAGATGGCATTCACTTCCTTTGCATCTCAAATGACTGTCACCTATGCCTTCTCATTTTGCAGATGTTGGTGTTAAAACAACTGTTTACTGATGTGATAACTACAGACAGCTACAGGTCATTATTTGTATTCTATCACAGTGTTCAGGTCAATTGCACAAGATGTAACTGTTACCCTAATTGCACATTTTCATCACATAAAGAACTATCACTCAAGTTGTGTTTAAGTGTGTTTATTGTAGTGAAATATATAGACAGAATAGTGCAATGGAATGGGGTGATGGTAGAGGTACGTCTAGGGTATTGGTCCAGTCTGTTTGTAGCACAGGTCCAGTGTCCAAGGGGCCATAAGAAGAGGAGCAAAGGCAGTTCAAAGTGGACAAGGTGACAGGGGTCATTCAGGAGGGTCTCATTTCCTGGCGGTAGTCTTGGTCTTGGCAAGTGTCTCTGGCATCTGTCTGAGTCGCAGGGAACGTTTGTGGGGTTGTTCACCTTCTGCAGGGGGAGGGGTGCTGGTAGCCTGTGGGTCCTGCGGCAGGGCTTCCTGTCCACAAGCTGCAGTAGATGTGGTGGGCTATTCAGGTGACTGTCTAGTGGAAGGGACCCGCTGGTTTGCTGTATATTCCCTCATGATGTTGGCCATATCAGCCAGCACCCCTGCTATGGAGACCATGGTAGTGTTGAGGGCCTACAAATCTTTCCTGATCTCCTGATGGTGTACCTCCTGCAGCCACTGGTCCTCCTGCATGATGTCAAGAATTTGGCCCATCTTGTCCTGGGATTGTTGGTTGGCCCCCAGGATATTAGTGAGTGCCTCGAGGACAGTCGGTTGCCTGAGCATGTGCTCCCCCTGTGGACAGCTATCCTCCGAGTGCCCCTGTTGTCAGGACTCCCCAAGGTCCATCCTGCGTTATCTGTCAGCATCCCCAGGGATTAGGGTTAAATCATATCTCTGTTCTTGGTTAAACCTTCATGTTTCTAAGTTAAAATAATGTGCTGTGTTACACAATTGGTTTTATCAATGCTTGTTTTTACCAATGCTTGTTTGCTAATGTGAGCAGGTGTGGACATGTGCTTCTAATTGGGTGTGGATTAGAAATGTGCTTCTAATTGGGAGTGGTGACTCAGTCACAAGTGGAAACTCAACTGCTTTCCTGATTGGCTGTAAATAGCAGAGTGAAGCATGCCTCCCTGCTTGGCTTTGTTTTGCTTCCTGATCTCAGCATCTGATTTGGCGGTCCAGCTCCTTCTGTCATCCTCATATTCAGGACTTTTGAGGCAATTCCTTTCTTTGTTACTGTACCAGCTGGCACCAGGCATTCCTCCAGCACTCCGAAAAGGCTGCAATTAAGTGACTAGTATTCTCCAGGGAGTTTGTTCTTTGAGCGCCGCGCTTTCCTAGAACACCTGTTGTATTTCAGACCTCATATTTTGGCAGAGTGCTTATTTTGAAGAGACAAATGCATTTCTGAACATTCCACATTATTATTGTAGTTACTTGCCTAAATGTGCTTCATGAAATCTGCTTGAGCTCAAGTACTACAAAAAGTGGCAGTGCAATTTTAAAAGAACATTTATGTGACTTTTCTTTCTCTAATAGCATAACTCTTGGATTTAAATTGTGTCACTCATGCCTGTGTTTCAGGTTTGAGGAATTTGCTTTTGAAGGGTTTTTCACACACACAATGAAACCAAACTAAACTGTGCCACCCTAACTGTTTAAACCCAGAGTGGATATTTGTATTTCTTTGATTGTTTTTGTTCCTTTTAGTTTAACCCTGTGCATGCAGGAAAGTTATATGTGATATAATTAATGCCCTTGTTTGTCTTTCTTGCGCATGATAATTGCAACCACAGTTCTAACTGTGGTGTGCAACAGTGAATCTCTGTGAAGCCAGCCCTAGGGTCGCAGTACTTATTGTTATGGTACTCAGTTTGGGTTTTTGGTAATGCAGTGTTAGTAATTGTGCCAACAGTTATTATTATCCAAGAAAAGTGCTGGAGCATCCTGGTGTTCTTCTACTACTCCTGTGCCCATATCAGAAAGAGAGATTCAGTTTCAAGGAAGTTGAGTGCACTAACTCTACTATCACTCTGTCAACAGCGACCTGTCCCCCAAAGATACAGGGTGCCTGGCTGGACCGGCAAGACTTGACAGTGTTTTGTCTCTTTCTCTTCCACTCCCCCTTTCCTTTTGGGGCACCTGCTGGGGTTTCTGTGTCCACGAGGAAGTGCTGAGGGGTGTTCCAGGAGGTTGGGGGCATACCATCGCCCCTGAAGACATCCTGCTTTTCAGGTGAGTGGCCCCGTCTCAACACCTGTCCCCCTGTGCCTGTGTCCCCTGAACGGTATGCCTACTGCCACTGCCACTGACCCCAGGACCCTGATTGTCTTGGCTGTGAGGTGTGGACTGTGGTCCCAGTACAGGCGGGCACACTGCTGATTGACATGTCCTGGGGACAAAGGTGTGGGGACGTAGAGTGGGTGCTGTGCTGTTGGATACTAATGGGGGAGGCTCTGTGGTGGACTGGGAGTGGGCTGGGGTGTCCGACTGACCAGTGCTAACTGATGGGCTAGGAAGTTCATCCAGAACCAGATGTCCAGAGTTACTGTTATCACTGGGGGCATCCTTTGTTGGGGACTGGATAGCTGCAGCACCTCCTCACCGCTAGGATTGGCTGGGGCACCTGCAGGGATGTAAGTGATGTATTATGCATCTTGTCTGTGTCATATTCTACATCCCTAGTTTCCCCTATATCGTTGCTGTTGCCCTGCCCCCTTTGTTTGTGTATGGTGATGTATTGTGGGATTGTTAGTTCTCCATGCTGTGCATGCATGGGTGGTGGGTGTACATGCAGGGCTGGGAGGGCTGTACATGAAGTGGGTATGACATGCAGGGCTTGGCATTGGGGAAGGTAATATGTTGAGGTGCACTGTCTGGGATGGAGTGGAGTGTTGGGAGTCAGGGTGAGGGGAGATGGCATGCAGGTATAGGTAGTAAATCTTGACTCACCAGTGTCTGGTCCTCTGGCAACACCAGTGAGACCTTCTGGATACAGTATTGCCAAGACTTGCTACTCCCATGCTGTCAGCTGTGGGGGAGGAAGTGGGGGGTCCACCGCCAGTCCTCTGGATGGCGAGCTGGTGCCTTGCTGCCATGGAACGTAGCTTCCCCCATAGGTCATTCCACCTCTTCCTGATGTCGTCCCTTGTTTGTAGATGCTGTCCCACAGCGTTCACCCTGTCCACAATTCTCCACCATTGCTCCATCTTCATTGCAATCAATATTTGCTGTACCTGTGCTCCAAACAGCTGTGGCTCTACCCTTTTTCCTCCACCATGACCCACAACTCCTCATCAGTGAAAGGGGGTGCCTTTGTGGAGACATGGGTTTTGTGTGGGTGTGGGGTGCGTGAGTGATGGCTGGGTGTTAGTAGTGTGTGTAGTTGTGTCTGTGATTTGCGTGTCTGTCTCTTGGCTTTTTTTGGCATTCGTAAAGGGTTGTGGGTAAGGTTGGTGTGTGTTTTATAGTGCGGTGGGTGTGTGTGGTATGTGTATTAGTGTCAGGTGTGTGTTTTTGGTATTGGCCAATGTTGTATTGTATTGTTTTCGGGTGGCCATTCTGACTGCACCCGTGTACCGCCAATGGTTTACCGCTGTTGTGATTCGTGGGTCATAATGTGGAGGGAGTTATTTTGTTGGCCTGACGGTGTGGGTGTTTGTAATGACACTTTAACACTTACCTTTGATCTGGCGGTTTTGTGTTTGTGGCAGGTTTCTGTCGGTTTAGTGTGTATGTGTCATAATTTGCTGAACGGATGTTCGCCTCCACAAAGGTATGTTGGCGGCCCTCACTGCATCGGTACGCGGCCTTTACCACCAATGTCATAATGAGGGCCAGAGTCATTCCCAACCTTCTGTACTATTGAGTCCAAATCTAAATGTATTGCATTTGAATGTGGAAAATTGTTCTCTTAGGACCAGATGTACTAACTTTAGAAATACCGATTTCCTAATTGCAATACTCTCTGAATTGCAATTAGGAATTCGGTGTTCCTAATGTATGAAACTCTTTTGAGTTTCATTAACAATTCCTAATGGGTCATAACTAGACCCACCTCATGCATACTAATAAGTTAGGTTGCAATTTGTGACCCATTAGGAATCACAGCCATCACAGGGATAGTCACCATGTCTGTGATTGCTTTTTAATAAAGCAATTTTTTAAAAAATGCAGGCCATTTTTCTTAAAGGATGTGTTTGAGAAAAGAAAATTAAACCTTGAAGTTTCATTTTTTTTAAGACTAGGCAGTGGTACCTTGAACTACTACCTGCTCTTAAAAAATTTTTGTTCTTCATTCTCAAAGGGGAAAGGGTGCCTTGGGGACCCTTCCCATTTGTTAATGGGTTACCACCTTCTTCAAGGAGACAGTAAGATATGAATGATGTCTCAAACATTTTTACATCCTATTCAGATTTAGGCCCATATTTATACTTTTTGATGCAAACCAGCGCCAGCGCTGGTTTGCGTAAAAATGTTTACCGCCGGCTAACGCCATTCCTACGCATCATGCGGGCGCCTTAATTAAGCCAGGCAGCGCCAGCGTAGGGGAAAATGAGGGTTGTGCGTCAAAAAATGGTGCAAGTCAAGTTTGAGGCAAAAATCATGCCTCAAACCGGACTTGCGCCATTTCTTGACACACAACCCCCATCAGCAAAGACAGGAGTCATGCCCCCTTGCCCAATGGCCATGCCCAGGGGACTTCTGTCCCCTAGGCATGGTCATTGGGAACAGTGGCATGTAGGGGGGCCCAAATTAGGCCCCTCATGCCACTTTAAAAAAAATACTTAGCTCAACTTACCTGTACTTACCTGGGATGGGACCCCTCCAGGGATGGCCGAGGGTGGCAGGGGGTGTCCCTGGGGGCAGGAAAGGGCACCTCTGGACTCCTTCCATGGTCAGAGACCATGGAAGTGAGCCCACAGGTCCCTTAAAGCCTGCCCTCACCCAGGCGTTAAAAAACGGAGCACATCAGGCTGGGTGCCGTTTTTAAGGCCCGCCCCCTCCTATTCGTCAAAATGTCGCAGGAGTATAAATAAGGCGCACAGGCCTTTAAGTCATTTTTTGGGCGGGAACGCCTACCTTGCATGTCATTAACGTAAGGCAGTTTCCTGGATCCAAAAAATGACGCACACAGAGGAATTTTGACGTCCGCGGGCTCGGCGTCAAAGTTTAAATATGGTGCACGGTTTGCGGCGAATGTGCGTCAAAATTTTTGACGCACATTCAACACAAACAGGGTATAAATATGCCCCTTAGTATTTGGAATGGACACCATAAACATGCCTCTTCCAAATACTGAATCACAATTTGTGATTTGTACATATATAAATGCAGTCTTGAGATCAGAAATGGCCCGATCCGTCATTCCTGACCCCAAAAATGGTTTTACATATGCTCCAAAGTTTCCTCCTTTTGTTCATGCTACCAACCCTTCTCTTTGTCTCCAAACTCTCTAGTGTGAACCAATGCATATCATAATCTTTATGTTTCATCATTTAAAAGTGTTCAATTAAATGTAAAGAAAGCTTCTTCACCTCACTCACAATGTGCACCTCACTCCCCCTTGCCATGAATCCCCAACCACACAGCCCATGTCTTCACATCTCATGCTCACACAAACATGACCTGGGGCTATTCCGCTTCATTCAGCCCAATCTATTGATGTCCCAGTTCACAAACCTTTCCCCAGTTTTTATCACCAGAACAGTGCACCTCCATTTCCACAGTAAATTCAATGATCACATCTGTGTCCGCATCACAACTTTCCCATACATATATTTACAAGTTCACTTCTTAGTGAGTAATGCTTACAATGTGCACTAATATGTTTGATCAACCTGCTGAGCACCGATAAGTGTAACTGTTGATACTTCTGCAAAAAAAAAAAAAAAAAATTTGAAAAAACTTGTTTAACTAAAAGGGCTTTTATTTTATTTCTTCTGATAGCAGATTTATGTTCATTAATCCTAAACCGCAGTTCTCTACTCATTTCTCCTACCTATCCAAACACGCAGCAGTAAATGATTAACTACAATATATTTTTATTGTGACAATTGGAACCACATACCTCACTCCATGACAAGACACTTTAACATCCCTTTATATTGTTGGCATCTACAACGGCCTGCACATCTGTAACTCCCCACAACTCTTTCTTTGTTTAAATTCACCTGCACTTGTGATTTCTTCTCCTAGTACTTGTGGACCAATTTGTTCCTCAGATTTTAATTTCTTCTGGGGGCAAAAAAGGCTTATCTAATATATTACCCTAATGACTCTTTAGAATATTCCGATTTCTATGTATTATGTTCCTTATCCCAATGTTCACTTCAGAAAAGTTATTTATAAAAACAATGCTTTCTATTTTTTTCTCTTTTTTCTTCTACACAAACATGCTCTCCCTATTATAATATCCTTCTCTTTTGTCTAATTAATTTGTTGGGGTATCCTCTCTCTCTTAATTTATTTTTCAGAATCTCTGAATGTTTGTCATAATCTGCAATTGAGTTACTGCAATTGAGCAATTGAGCCGAAGAAATTGACCAAAAGCAATGTTATCTTTCTTACAATTAGGATAGTAACTGGAATAATGCAATAACGTGTTTTTGTGAGAGGGTTTACAGTAAAATTCGACCTCTAAAAGGCCGTCAACCTCCTTAATAGTTATGCCTAGAAAGTTACATTTAACTCATCATCATTTAACTTTATTTCGGTAAGTAAAAACATACCATAAAAGTACAATACAAGAATCATAAATTGTTAATTTTCGAAATTGGTAGAACACTAAAAAAATATAAGCACAATAAAAATACAAAAGAGATAATAAAGAGTTAAAATTCGAACAGAATGATCACAATACATATCTCCTAAATTTAAAGTGTACCACACAACAAGGACCCTATTCCCTATGGCCATAGGTGTTCAATAATACAATAAAACAGTGTCTTAATATTAAAAGTTAAATACTAAAATCAGACATCAAAAAGTCAATTAAAGTGCATACATAGATCTAAAAAATAGCTACCCAGTCTTATTCTTTAAAATTGCTAGTCTGAGGCGCCAGATTGATTCGAGGAATTTTGCCACTGGTAAAACTACCTCGGCAGATGGATCACATTTAAAAATTCTCTCAGCATACAAATGAGACCTGGCACCTATAGATTTGGAAAGCGGGATAATCCAACAAACTCTTTGTTTGTGATATGCATGACAAAAAAAGAGAACATGTGAAATAGACTCTTCACGTTGGCAGCCCATCGGGCAGAGCTTGGAACTATTAGTAGAACAATGCCAATTGTACGTTAGGGAACACAGAGGGAGGGACCCTATTCTGAATCCAACAAAAAGAGCTCGCGCAAATGGAGATAATGCTATATCCATATAAGGCTCAAATTCATAGTGGCGTTTGAGTAATAGATAATTATCAGACATTGACAGCGGAACAATCTTAGTAAATTGCACAATCTGAGCGTTGTGCCAAAAAGCATCCTTCAGTAGCTGCACAGCATTTTTAGGCATGGACGAAGGGTCCAACCTAGTGGACCCAAAACCTAGATGGAATAAGGATTCTTTGACATAGGTACACCATTTCGTTTTACTGATAATGTTGCTGCCCACTAATTTGAGAAACCTACAACGAAATGGAGAAAGGGCATCTGTTATCCAGAGCCGTATCCAATATAACAAGGGCCTTTAAGCAGCAATCTGCGAAATAGAAAAAAGATTTAAGTCCATACGGATGGGCAGAGATGGAGTGCTAGAAGGAACTTTTAACAATGATTTCAAAAATTGATTTTCCGCCCTTTCCAAATCCGCCAGGTTACAATGGCCCCAAAGTTCAGCACCATATAAGGCCCTCCCCCCAGGGCTTGGAATTTATATATTTCAAGGGCGGGAGACATTGCAAACTTGGGAGATCTAGAAGCAAATCTTACAATGCCACCCGCCCTTTGCTTCAGGCACAATAAGGATTTCTGGCGGTGTGCATGCCAAAAGTGTGAGTCTTCCAGTTTGATGCCTAAGTAGTCAAAAGTGCCCACTCTTTCCAAGGGAGCACCATCTAGGTATACTGGTCTCTTCATTCTGCACCTACTGTCCCCAAAGACCATATACTTTGTTTTTGCTGAGTTGATTTCCAACCCATGGTCTTTGCAAAACTCCAAAAATCGTGATAGCAATCTGGAAAGGCCCATGGCAGTTCGCAAGAGTAACAGGGTGTCGTCAGCGAACAGTAGACAGGGGAACTTCTGGCCACCCAAATTCGGGGCATCACCATAGCAATCTAAGAGGTATGGGATGCAAGCGTTAATAAACAATAGAAATAGGGTGGGTGCAAGGACACACCCCTGCCTCACACCTCGCGTTGTAGAAAAAGCTGGGGTCAAGTCACCAGCCGAACCCCAATGCACTCTGGCGTAATTGTCAGAGTAAAGTTCTTGGATAACATTGATCAAAGAACCCGGAACTCCAATATTGCTCAAGACCTCCCAGAGCTTAGCACGTGGGACAAGGTCAAACGCAGATTTCAAATCGACAAAGGCCACAAATAAATGGCCTTTGTCTGCGTCTACGGTCTTCCACTTGATGGTAGTAAATCGGAAGACCTGACCGATGGTACTGACCTTGTCCCGGAAACCTGTGTTTTAATCTGGATAGCAACTGGAAAGAGAATATTTTTTGCAGGTTATCTAATAGACTAATCAGTCTGTAGTTCCCAGGGGAGCTCTTATCTCCTTTTTTACGTATGGGGACGAGGATAGCCACCTTCCACGTATCTGGGTAAGAACGAGTTATCAGAACAGTATTCAATAGCCTATTAATGTACCGGGTCCAAACAGATAAATCTGATTTATACAGGTCCGATGGGACACTGTCTAAGCCAGGAGCTTTCCCTGTTCTTTGAGCACGGATTGCCAGCTCAGTTTCTTTTAGGGTAAAGGGTGGCACAGGGGAAAAGCACAGTGAAGAATCAATAGGAGAGTTGTTCGGATTGGGGCAAGACCCATAAAGTTCCCGAAAATGAGAGAGCCAGGATTCTGCATCAATGTGACATTCAGGAGTAGATGAAAGGGCGGGGTTTCTGCGTGAGACCAGGGTCCAAAAATGTTTAAGGTCACAGGCACTAGCTGCCTCCAGCAGACGCTCCCACAATTTTTCTTCATATTTAAGTTTAGATGACTTACAAGTAGAAGCATAGTACCTTCCTGCATGTATGATAGCATCCCGGCTCTTTAGCTTTAGAGCTTTGGACAAAAGGCTCTTAGCCTCCCGACACTCCTTATCAAACCACTTACAATTGGACAAGGAGGAATTGTTTTGGGTTGAGGGGGGTTTAGTAAAAAGCTCCTTGAGATCCATAAAAAGGGTCGCATGAGAGGACATAACTTCTGAGGGAGATAAGACGATAGAGTCATCAAAAAGCTGGTGGCAAGAGACTAGGTCATGAAGCTTATCATTAAGCAGGTTAGATTTCAAAAACGAAGAACATCTCACCACACGCCTATTGCTGGATAATTCCAACCAATCATTGGGAGCATCCAGAACATAAGGTGGAGTGAGCCCTGAAAAAAGAGTTGCATTATATTCAATTTGTAAGGGGGCATGGTCGCTAGTGTACCGAGAATCAACCTCAACATTGATTATAAAATTCCAGACTCGCACATCACAAATAACGTAATCCAAGGTGCTGCTATGGTGGCCTCTGTAGAAGGTGGGTCTAGAGTTGTCATTTAAAAAACGGCCATTTCCAAAACGCAGGCCATAAGTTACTACAAGGTCTATTATCTGCATGACCCTAAGGGGAGGAGTACATGGCACTGGTTGGATTGAAAGCGGGGGAAGATTCCATACTTCATCTTCAGCCTGGATAGACTCGACAAAAGCTGAATCGAATACAATTTGGGCATTGAGGTCACCTGCAATAATAACATAATATTTAGAATAAAGATCGGATAAAAATTTGTGCAACAGATGAATAGTACCAGACTGGCGTTGGTTGGACCTGTCCTATTATAAATATTAATACATAGCATCGGAGTGCCTGTGATAGGCCATATTGCTATTGCAAGGATATCACAAGAGTCAACAGTGATTTCCTTTACTCTGCCCACTTCAGTCAACTTAACCCAAGTGCATAGACCCCCAATCGCCCTTCCCCTGGTGGACGGAGTCACCTTTTTAGTGAAACAACAATAGCCTTGCCTATACGCACAATCCATAGCCCAAGTTTCCTGAAACATACATATGGAAAAAGATTCAACATAAGCCCCCCAGACCGGATCAGATAATTTGCTCTTGATGCCAGCCACATTCCAAGACAATATTTTCCTTTTTGTAATGCTACAAGCTGACATACAAGAGTCGGCATCGGGAGCAGAATTGGAAGTCCCATTAGTGGTGCAGGGTAAACCCCTTATAGTATTGTCACCCAAACCGAGTGAGGATCTTGTAAGTGTCGTTGCCCAGACATGTGGAACATTATGGGGGTCATTCTGACCCTGGCGGTCTTTGACCGCCAGGGCGGAGGACCGCGGGAGCACCGCCGACAGGCCGGCGGTGCTCCAATGGGGATTCCGACCGCGGCGGTAAAGCCGCGGTCGGACCGGCACCACTGGCGGGGTCCCGCCAGTGTACCGCGGCCCCATTGAATCCTCCGCGGCGGCGCAGCTTGCTGCACCGCCGCGGGGATTCCGACCCCCCCTACCGCCATCCAGATCCCGGCGGTCGGACCGCCGAGATCCGGATGGCGGTAGGGGGGGTCGCGGGGCCCCTGGGGGCCCCTGCAGTGCCCATGCCACTGGCATGGGCATTGCAGGGGCCCCCGTAAGAGGGCCCCTACATGTATTTCACTGTCTGCTGCGCAGACAGTGAAATACTCGACGGGTGCAACTGCACCCGTCGCACAGCTTCCACTCCGCCGGCTCGATTCCGAGCCGGCTTCATCGTGGAAGCCTCTTTCCCGCTGGGCTGGCTGGCGGTCTGAAGGCGACCGCCCGCCAGCCCAGCGGGAAAGTCAGAATTACTGCCGCGGTCTTTCGACCGCGGAACGGTAACCTGACGGCGGGACTTTGGCGGGCGGCCTCCGCCGCCCGCCAAGGTCAGAATGAGGGCCTATGTTTGCAAGAATTAGAATGAGATAGTCAATCCACATCAGATGTTTCCCCTGAGGTGACAGGGTCTTGTATGAAGGTACCTTTATTGTTGCAAACCAAAGCAGCCCCGTCGCCTGGGCAAGGCAACAAGCCAGGGGAGACAGTTGAAACAGAGACATTTCGAGGAATTGGGTTGGCTCCAGGTGGACGCAAGGACGTGATCTTTTGACCCATAGCAGGCAAACTTTCTCAAAAAAAATGTTAGAGTCAGATCTTGATAAATTACGAGCTTCCATCTGCAAGATCCCTTTAACTAAAGCGGGGCTGACAAGATGAAGTTTGATAGTGTCCCGCCCACCAGGGCCTTGCACACGAGAAGCAAAGGCAATATCCGCGTGGATGATAGAGCCACAACCCCTAGTGTGGTGAATCCAATACGACACCTTGTTAATAAGAGAGGAAGTGTCTTCCCTCGTGTGAGATGGAAGTCGAGGGACGTTACACATGTCGATGCAGTTTCGGTTGGGCACATGAGTAGAATGGGCCACAGATTGGCCTGGATTAAGAGGAAAGAGTGGCGAATTCGCTTGAGCAGAAGTCGAGTGATTTCCATGATGATGACTGTAACTAGAACCCTTGACCGTTTCCCGTGGCAGTGGGGAATCTACTGGCAGAGCAGCAGGAGCCAATGGCCGAGAAGCTTGTGCAGTGGCTGAGTTCGAGATGAGCTGAGGAGTTAGGTCAGGTTTTTTGAGTAATTTAAGGACCTCAAATAAAAGACTCTTCAATTCCCCGACTTCACGCTTTAAACTAGATACCAGAGCTGAGACATCATCACTAGGAGGATCAAAAATGGGTTGAAGAGGCACAGGCACAGGGAGTGAAGGCTGTATGGCACTTGCTAATTCTGGTTGGTCCAAGACAGAAAACCGATTTGTACATGGAATCCCATTGACAATGGAAACAGAACGGATTATGTCCAAATTAGAACTAGTGCCAGGCGAAAGCGCGGAATTAGCCAGACCAGTCGAGCTGGGAGGGTCAGCAACCTGGGCTAAAGTTTTCTGAGGCTGAATGTAAGTAGGTTTAATGGAGCTAGTCGTTAGAAATGGAAGTAAAGATCCTGATTTCAGTTTCTTACAGGCATTGCCCTCTTTTTCCTGGAGGATGGATTCCACTTCCTCAATTAAGTTATCGATTTCTCTAGAAACGCAATTGGAGTGGAATTGCGTTGCTCTGTTGGATTTAGAGCTTTTGGATTTGGCTATAGCCAGGTCAGGACTAGAACGAACCTTGCGCTTTCCCATGCTGAATAGAGAATGGGGAAGAGAAAAAGGAAGGAAACTTACTCAGCACCACAGGTCACCGCTGGTCGACGCAGCACAAAAACCGAGAGATTAAAGAGTATGGCCCAGCCCAGCCTCTTCCGGGCGCTGACAGGCGAAGGACGGGCCCGCCCTTGGCCCGGGCTTCGCCCACGCGCATCCCGCGATGGCGGGAGCGCAACGAAGTTTTTAAAGGGCTCCTGCCCTGTGGCAAATGGCTACGCCCCCGGCACCAGCAATGCGCGTCCCCATTTAACTTTGCTTTTAGTAGCCATAAATTTGGGGTTTTCACCACCCAAACTTAACCAGGTGATTCATTCAGCTATCTTTTCTTCTGGACCCCGCCAAATAAAAAATATATTGTCAATGTAACAGAGCCATTTCATCATAAACATGTTTCTTTTCAAGCTCTCTTACATCAAGGCAAGCTAGCCTGCGGACACCTTTGGTCCCCATACTAGTACCTTTCGACAGTAAACAAAAATATGTTATTTTTAGGGATCATCTTTACACATTCAACTAAGAAGCTAATATTCACCTTCCAACTTAGACTCCCCAAAATGTGGTGTATCACCTTCACCATATCATTTTGTGGAATATTAGTATAGAGGGTCTCAATATGAAAAGTAACAAAAACTTCATCTACTTATCATAGTGTTTCATATGAACAGAGACTTTAATATATGATTGCTGAGTGCTTACTAGAGGTTTCAGAAACAAGTCAACATATTTACTCAGGTCTTTCACGATCGCTCCTAAAAAGGACACAATAGGTCTCATGGGAGATTATTCATATTTTTCTGGACCTGAGGTAACCCATATATAGCAGGGATCATAGGGACATTTTGTTTCAAAAACGTATACTATTTTTCGCATATCCACTCTTTTTCTTTGCCTTCCTTTACTGATTGGGAAATTCCAGCTCCTATTCTGTCAAGCCTTGCTTGTGATACCTTCGGATAGTGTTCTTTCACAATCAATAATTGTAAGATTCTAGTCTCATAGTCAGGGGTGTTAAAAATCACCACTCCATAGGCTTTATCAGCAGGTTTGTTAGTGATAGTGTTAGAAATGGGGTGTCTAGTTGGCAGTAAGTTTCCACTGTGTCCAAGCAGGGACCCTCACTCTAGTCAGGGCAATGGAGAGACACACTTAAGATAAACCCTGCTCACCCCCTTGGTAGCTTGGCACAAGCAGTCAGGTGTATCTCAAAGGCAATGTGTAAATATGTGTACCTACACACACAGTAATACAGTAAAAACACTACAAAATGGACACCACACTAGTTTAGAAAAAATAGAAATGGGGTCTGTGGTTGGCAGTCAGGTTACCCCCTGTCCAAGCAAGGACCCTCACTCTAGTCAGGGTACGTCACACACAATCCAAATGATCCTGTGCCAACCCTGTAGTAGCTTGGCACTGAGCAGTCAGGCTTAACTTAGAAGGCAATGTGTAAAGTATTTGTGCAATAAATCATGCAATACCACAATATAACACCACAAAAATACACCACACAGTGTTTTGAAAAATATAAAAATATTTATCTGGATAAATGCAGGTCAAAACGATTAAAGATGAAAAAAGCAAATGTAGGGATATCACTGAAAGTGATATCAAGTGTCTTTAGAGTTAAAAGATTACTGTAAAAGCAATAAAAAGTATCTTAAGTTCTCCTAGAAACAACAAGTACGTTGAAAAATCCTCGCAAGGGACCGCAGAGGAGGAGATGTGTGGAAAATGGTGAGTGTGCTTCGGTTTCGTCCCTTCGCACACGGACTTGCGTTGTTATTTTCCACATGGGGAAGACGTTGCGTCGATTTCTGATGCGCGGACTTGGATCCTCTTCGGGTTGCGGGGTTTTCAGACTCCCCGGGGACGATGCGTGGAATCCTGGGCTTGCGGAGCGGAGTCACAGCGGCTGCGTCGATTCTGGTAGGCGATGCATGGAAATTTATTTTGCACGGCAGGTGCTGCGTCGATTTCTCTCAGGAAGTCGGGCGGCGGCGTTCTGAGTCACCTTGCGTCAATCCAGTAGGGTTGTGCGTGGAAGTTCTGGTCACGTCGCTGGTGCTGCGTCGATCTTCTGTTTGCGAAGTCAAGCTGCGTTGTTCCGGACTCGCCGTGCAGTGAAATTTTCACCGCTAGCAGGCTGTGTGTCGTTCTTGGCATGCGGTGCATTGAATCTTCACCGCAGGGGGATTTCAGCTGCAGGAGAGAAGTCTTTTTGGTCCTGAGACTTCAGGGAACTGGAGGCAAGCTCTATCCAAGCACTTGGAGAGAACTTCTGCAGCAAGGCAAGAGAGCAGCACCACAGCAGGGCAACAGCAAGACAGCAGTCCTCTTCAGAAAGCAGTCAGGTGAGTCCTTTAGGCAGCCAGCAGTTCTTCTTGTCAGGGTGCAGGTTCTGGTTCAAGTTTCTTCTCCAGGAAGTGTCTGAGGTGGTACGGCAGAGGCCCTGCTTTTATACCCAAATGTGCCTTTGAAGTGGGGGAGACTTCAAAGAGTGGCTTAGAAGTGCACCAGGTCCCCTATCAGTTTAATCCTGTCTGTCAGGGTCCCAGTAGGGGGTGTGGTAGTCCTTTGTGTGAGAGCAGGCCCTCCGCCCTCCCAGTCCAGGAAGACCCATTCAAAATGCAGAAGTATGCAAGTGAGGCTGAGTATCCTGTGTTTGGGGTGTGTCTGAGTGAATGCACTAGGAGCTGTCAACTAAACCCAGCCAGACGTGGATTGTAAGGCACAGAAAGATTTAAGTGCAGAGAAATGCTCACTTTATAAAAGTGGCATTTCTAAATTAGTAATATTAAATCCAACTTCACCAGTCAGCAGGATTTTGAATTACCATTCTGGCCATATCAAATATGACCTTCCTACCCCTTTCAGATCAGCAGCTACTGCTCAAACAATGTATGAGGGCAGCCCCAATGTTAGCCTATGAAGGGAGCAGGCCTCACAGTAGTGTTAAAACACATTTAGGAGTTTTACGCTACCAGGACATGTAAACTACATAGGTACATGTACTGCCTTTTACCTACACAGCACCCTGCTTTAGGGGTTACCTAGGGCACACCTTAGGGGTGACTTATATGTAGAAAAAGAGGAGTTTTAGGCTTGGCAAGTACTTTTAAATGCCAAGTCGAATTGGCAGTGAAACTGCACACACAGGCCTTGCAATGGCAGTCCTGAGACAAGGTTAAGGAGCTACTTAAGTGGTTGGCACAATCAGTGCTGCAGGCCCACTAGTAGCTTTTAATCTATAGGCCCTGGGCACATATAGTGAACTCTACTAGGGACTTATAAGTAAATTAAATATCCCAATTGGGTATGATCCAATGTTACCATGTTTAAAGGGAGAGAGCATATGCACTTTAGCACTGGTTAGCAGTGGTAAAGTATGCAGAGTCTAAAAACCAGCAAAAACAGTATCTCAAAAGTGGAGGGAGGCAGGCAAAAAGTTAGGGGTGACCGCCCTAAGACTGTCAGGTCTAACAATATGTATCTAAATCAAACAAGACCAAAATGACAAAAATCGAACATACACAAGTAGAGTTATTAATTTTTAAAATAATAAGAGTCTTACTCCATGGAAAACCATAGTAACGTTGTTGCACAAAGTACATGGTTTGCGTCACAAATAAACCTGCATGGGTGAGCATGCGTTGATAAAGTTAGCAATGTGTTGATTTCTCACTCACAAGCAAGACGGTGCATCATTTTTTCTCCGGTCAGGTCATAGATGCATCGTTTTTTTTCTCTCGCCAGAGAGTGATGCGTCGATTTCCAGAGGGGCACGTTGGGTCGACATGGATTTTTGAAGTCCCAGCCATGATACATGTGAAATCCTGCTGCACGGTGATGGAAAACCAGCTACGTAGAGTTTGTGTAATTTTTTTAGCAGCCGCAAGCGGTTGTTGCATTATTTCTCTAGCCGCAATGCAGGTGATACATTGATTTCCCAGCCGAGTTGTAGGTGGTGCGTCAACATTTCCCCCCCACGGCATCCTGTGATTGGATTTCACTTCTTGTTCTACCAGCTTCTCTTTTCCAGGGCCCAGGGACTGGAGTGGGCAGGGCAGGAATGTCAGCAGAGTTCCAGGTGCTAGCAGAGGAAGTCTTTGATGGTCCTGAGACTTAAAAACAGGAGGCAAGCTTAGTCCAAGACCTTGGAGAAGCTTCACAAGCAGGAATATACAACAAAGTCCAGTCTTTCTCCTCTTTCAGGCAGAAGCAGCAACTGCAGGCCACCCCAGCAAAGCACAGTCACAGGCAAAGGGGCAGTACTCCTCCGGCTCTTCTTCTTGGTTGAGGTTCCTCTTGAATCCAGAAGAAATCTGAAAATCTGGGGTTGTCAGCAATGTTCCCTCTACTTGTTTTCCACTGTGTGCGGCAGTGTGCGGTCTCTGTGCGCTGCAGCCAAGGATACGTGCGCCAAGAAATTGACCATTCACCCGTGTGCAGCGCATAACTAGCCAAGATCTTTAGCATTAGCCTCTCCATACCACTGAAGAAAAAAATGGATATCATTGCTCCATGCAATAGGGCATCAAGGCAGTTTTGTGACCTGGTTGCACACCCCAAGGACATGACCTGTTAAGTGCCACCTACACCCCAGTTAGAGAAAACAGAGGAACATTGCCTGCGGCCTTTAAACACTGTTTTCATTTACTTCAATCCAGATTCAAATATGAGCATTTTCTGCAATAGGAGAGCACGAATATCGCTCTAAAAGGCTTATTTGAGCTGAGAAAGTGATAATGCATATAAACAACTATGAAGTATGACAATGATGGAAAAGTTGATAACAGCACATTTCCTACTGTTCTGAAGCATTTCCTAGCTCATTAACCATTACTTTTCAACATAAATATCACTTGCTCGCTTGTATGCTAAAGTACGTCAAATGATGTTTAAAACACTCCCTGCGGCCTTTAAACGCTGTTTTCATTGACTTCAATCCAGATTCAAATATGAGCCTTTTCTGCAATAGGAGAACAAGACTATCGCTCTAAAAGTCTTATTTGAGCTGAGAAAGTGATAATGCATATAAACAACTATTAAGTATGACAATGATGGAAAAGTTGATAACAGCACATTTCCTACTGTTCTGAAGCATTTCCTAGCTCATTAACCATTAATTTTCAACATAAATATCACTTGCTCGCTTGTATGCTAAAGTACGCCAAATGATGTTTAAAACACTCCCCGTGGCATTTAAACGCTGTTTTCATTCACTTCAATCCAGATTCAAATATGAGCATTATCTGCCTTAGGGGAGCACGTATATCGCTCTAAAAGGGTTATTTATTAACGTGTGCGCTTGCCGAAGGGGACTGCGTGATGGGGGAAGGAAAGGTGAGCGCGCGCGAGCGCGCGCGCCTTACAGGAAACATTGGTTGTCAGTCTGCTACTTTTACCCCTTTCCTCCTTTGAAGTAGGTAAACTTCAAAAGAAAGTATCTGTGGTTCATCTGATCCTGCATTGCCCATGCCTGGCTCCAGACTCACTTGGAAACTGCATTGTGTGAGGGCAGGAAGAGCCCATTCAGGTGTAAGTGATCACTTCTCCCTCCCCTCTAGCTCAGATGGCCCATCAGGATATGCAGGATACACCCAAGCTCCCTTTGTGTCACTGTCTAGTGGAGATGCACAAACAGCCCAAACAGCCCAGGGCACGGTTATGTGCAGTACTTTGGACTCCAGGTTGGGAGTGACCAGGTGGCACCCCTACAGTCAAAGATTGACACCATTCTGGTGTGGGAGCCTCCCAAGATCCAGACTGAGATGAGGGCCTTTTTAGGTCTCACAGACTACTATAGAAGGTTTGTCAAGGGGTATGGCACTATTGTTGCTCCCTCAACTGAGTTACCCTCCAAGAAGCAACACAAAAAGTGATTTTGACCGAGGCTTGACAGACAGCTTTTGATGCCCTAAAGGCAGCCATGTGCACAGCACCCATGCTGAAGGCACCTGACTTCTCTAAAGAATTTGTTGTGCATACTGATGCTTCAGAGCATGGAGTGGTAGCAGTATTGTCACAGGTAAATGAAGATGGTCTAGACCAGCTTGTAGCCTTCATTAGCAGAAGGTTACTTCCCCAGGAACGTAGGTGGAGTGCAATTGAGCGTGAAGCTTTTGCTGTGGTCTGGGTGCTGAAGAAGCTAAGACCCTACTTGTTTGAGACTCACTTCTGGGATCAGACCGTCCACAGGCCCCTCACATGGTTAATGCAGATGAGGGGTGAGAATCCAGAACTGTTGAAGTGGTCTCTTTCCCTACAGGGAACTAACTTTATGGTGGAACACCGCCCTGGAACAGAACATGCCATTGCTGATGGTCTGTCCAGACTCTTCCGCCTTAGTGATGAGAACTCCCATGATGTTGGGTAGTTCTCCCCACTTTCAGCTGGGGGGACTAGTGTTGGACCTGGCATCCTTGGTGTGATCTCCCCTGTCTTTTTTGCCTCTGCTTCCCATGTTTTGACTGTGTGCTGGACTCTGTTTTTGCTGCTTTTGGTAGGCTGAGCACTTTACCACTGTTACCACAGTTAAAGTACAAGTGCTCCCTGTGTAAATTGTGTGTGTAATTGACTTTTCCATGATTGACACATTTGATTTACTAGTAAGTGCCCAATAAAGTGCACTGTAGGTGCCCAGGGCCCATAAATCAAATGCTACTAGTGGTTCTGCAGCACTGATTGTGCTACCCACATAAGTAGCCCTTTAAACATGGCTCAGACCTGCCACTGCGGTATCTGCAGTTCTAAACTGTCAAATCAACCTGGGAAGTATACCCACTTGCCAGGCCCAAACCTTCCCTTTTTGTACATGTAAAGCACCGCTAAGGTAGGTCCTAGGTAGCCCCATGGGCAGGGTGCAGTGTATGTTAAAGGTGTGATATGTGCTGATGTGTTTTACATGTCCTACCAGTGAAATAGTGCCTAATTTGTTTTTCACTGTTGCAAGGACTATCTCTCCCATAGGTTAACAAGGGGTCTGTCTTTAAGCAACCTTTAAGTACAGTTTCCCTCTGGTAGCAGGTAGAGATTTGGAGTTTGGTGTCTCTGAACTCACAATTTAAAAATACAACTTTTGTTTTTTACGTTGTCAGTTTGAAAATGCTACTTTTAGTCCCTGGGCCCTAGAAAGGTGAAGCTGGTAGAAGAAGGACGAAAATCCACTCACAGGACGCCATGCGTGGAAACTTTTCACACACCACCTACAAAGCAGCTGTAAAAATGATGTGTCACCTGCTTCACGGCTGAAATCGACATACTACCCGCATCGTGGCTGGGAAATCATTGCATCACCTGCATTGCGGCTAGAGAAGTGACACAACATCTGCTTGCGGCTGCTGAAAACGACACAAACCCCACATTGTGCGGTTTTCCATCATCGTGTAGCTGGATTTCACATGCATCATCGCTCGCCGTCAAAAATCCACATGGACCTGAGGTGCCCGTCTGGAAATCGACGCATTGCTCTCTTGCAAAAGAAGAAAATGACACATCACTGACCTGACCGGAGTAGAAACGACGCACGGTCTCGCTTGTGAGTGAGAAATCGAATCCTAACTGACTTTTTTAACACATGCTCACCCGTGCGGCTTTATGTTTGACGCAAACCAGGTACTTTGTGCAACAACATTTCCACTGTTTTCTATGAAATATTCATAACTTCACGTCTATATGTTGGGTTTTTGTCATTTTAGTCTTGTTTGATTTAGATAAATATTGCCTATGTTTCTAAACTGGTGTGGTGTCCATTTTGTAGTGTTTTCACTGTATTACTGTGTGTGTTGTTACAAATACTTTATACATTGACTTTGAGATAAGCCTGACCTCTTGTGCCAAGCTACCAAGGGGATGAGCAAGGGTTTTCTTAAGTATCTCCATTGTCCTGACTAGAGTGAGGGTCCCTGCTTGGACAGAGTGTAAACTGACTGCCTACTAGAGACCCCATTTCTAACAATGGTGGTCAGTGGTGAGGATAGCACTTGTATTTGTACTTGACTACAGTGATTAAGTGTACACCAGTGTTTTCAGTGCAGACCATTGCATGGCCACATACCCCTTGTTTTTGTGTTTTTTCTTTTTTTCTTGTTGGACTTTTTCTGCTTCCATTTTTTTATTTTTTGTGATATTGAATTTCTCCTTGGAACTCTATCTTTTTGGAACTTTGCATTTTTGATTGAACCTCGCTAAAATGTCTCAATGTGGGGGATGCACTAGCTGTGGCTACAAAGGCTGTTTTTGAGTTGGAGAAACTGGAGGAGTACACAGTGGCTCAACTTAATCAGTTTTGTAAGGATCTTGCCTGCCCAATCAAGAGCTCTACCAGAAAGGAGGAGCTGCAAAAGGCACTGAGGGCTTGGGTGGCAGCCAAGGATGCTGAGGGGCACACAGAGGAGAAGGAGGAGGGTGAGGATGTACAAAGAAATCATGGTGGTGCAGTGGAGGTACCTGTTCTGCCTGGGGGGAGGGTCTCCAGGTCAAGAAGCAGTGTGTTATCCAAGGGTCTGACTCCTGAGGAGTTGCAGGACAGACAAGTAGCGAAGGAAGGTGTATCAGTTGGAGCTAGAGAAACTTAAGATGGAGATGGAGATGGAAGAGAGGAGGCTTTGCAGACAATGAACATTGTGAGGGTGCTGGTGCACCCTACGCTCTACATCATTGCCACCAGCTCGATTACGAGCCGGAGACAATGCTGTAGGCTGTTTCCCGCTAGGCTAGCTGGCAGAAACTCAGGTTTCAGCCTGCTGACCTACCGGAAACTCTTAATTGGTCCGGCGGGGAGGTGGCCAGTATGGCAGTAACCACCCCATCGGAAGTTCGGTCGACTTGTAAACCATCTACCAAACTCATAATCAGCCCCTAAGTCTCATCCAATCTCTGTTTGTTTGAAGCTTGCATATTTTTTTTTCAAATCCTGTTGTATTGAATTAGATGGATGGAGGATGTTGGGATCATTGTGATTTTTCTTGTTGAGTAATTCAGTGTTGAACAGTACTTACCAGGGGGATTTATGTAGATTTAGGGCCATATGTACGAACACATTTTCCCATAGACACAGAATGGGCAAAACTGCTTGCTACATCTGGCCCTTAGAGCCTAAAGACACAGGGGGTCATTCTGACCTCGGCGGTAAAAGGCGCTTACCGCCGGTCAGAAGACCGCCATAACACCGCCGCGGCCGCGGAAAGCCGCCACGGTCATTCTGACCCACAACGGCCAAACCTCCAAAAATCCGACCTCCACTGCAGGCCGCCACATCAGCGGGCAGCGATAAACTGGAGATGACCAAACCTCCACCGTCACGCCAACAGAAATACGCCCATGCCATTTCGACCCACGAATCAACGCGGCGGGCTTTCCAACGCGGTATTCCATTGGTGGTACACACCGCCGCGGTCAAAATACACACACAGCACCAAAACACAGGCACATTGGACAATTACAAATACACACACCTGATACACATACACAACCCACTCCCACACAATCAATCAACTATAAAACACACCCCCACATCACCCACAAACCCCTACGACCACAATTACTGAGAGAAGGAGAGAGAGACACAGCAGACAATCCATAGCAATACACACTGAGGCACACTACACCATCACACACACCACATAGTAGCACAAAGCACCACACACCAACATACTCATCATCACATACACCACCCCACACCTCACCGACACCACCCCATGGCACCCCAAAGGCACCCACGCTTTTCGGACCAAGAACTCCGGGTGATGGTGGAGGAAATCCTAAGAGTGGAACCCCAGCTCTTCGGCTCACAGGTGCAGCACACCAGTATAGCTAGGAAGGCGGAGCTATGGCAGCGGATCGTGGACAGGGTCAACGCGGTGGGACAGCATCCCAGGAATAGGGAGGACATCCGCAAACGATGGAACGACCTACGGGGGAAGGTCCGATCGATGGTCTCCAGGCACAACATCGCGGTCCAGAAGACTGGCGGCGGACCCCCACCCACCCCTCCCGAATTTACATCATGGGAGCAAGAGGTCTTCAACATCCTGCATCCTCAGGGCCTCGCAGGAGTAGCCGGAGGAATGGACTCTGGTAAGTCCAATCTCAACTACTATATCCCCCCCACCCCACCAGCATGCCAACCCACACCCCCACCCTCACCCCCAAACCCCCAGCACACATCCTCCCTGACAATGTCTCACCAGCACAACCCACCCATCCCAACACCAACTCCTGCATGCCAACACAATCCATGGACACCCATCACCCAAGCATGACCACTGCACTTACCCCCCCCCCACTAACTACCCTCACAACACCTCCCTCAAGGGAATGCCTGCACTGGGGGACGAGGGCACCCATAACACGCACGCCATTGCACACACAGAAACAATAACCAAACTCTCTTACCCCATGCAGGACCCGAACGCCAACACACCAGCCAGGAGGGTCCAGAAATGTCCATCCCACCCCCGGAACAGGCCCACAGTGAGGACAGCAGCTCTGTCGACACTGAACCTGATGACCAGCCCGGACCATCGGGGACCTCTGGGCAGTCGGTTCCCCTCAGGCAGCCCCAGGCCACACCAGACCCGACCCCCTCTGCCAACACCAGCACAGCTCCCACCCAGCGGGCCCATGCCTCTGTCTCTAGGACACGTCAATCAGCGGTGTGTCTGCCACTACAGGGCACCCAGGCTAACCCAACACCCCAACAACAACAGGGACCTGGGGGCAGTGGGAGCGGGCATACCGTCCAGGAGACAGAGGCCGGGGGAAACCGGGCAGCTCGGAGGGCTGCTGTGCGACAGGGGGGGAGGAGAGGCCCAGGGAACCCACTCTCCAAGAGGCCCTCACCACCATCATGGGGGCCTACCACCACTCCCAAGAGACGATGGCGACGGTACTGGCCAGGTTCACGGAGATCCAGGCACAGCAGGAGGAACGCTACATGGGGTTCAGGGAGGAGCTGAGAATCATCGGGACCGCAATGGGGACCATCGTCCTGGCCCTCAACAGGATAGAAGACGCGTTGCGGGACCATGTGGCACCACACAGGGCCCCTGTCACTAGCCCGGACCAGGAACAGCCTACCACCTCCGCCGGCGCAAGTGGACAGGAGGCCCCAACACCACGACAGGCCACCAGAACCCCACCTCCTGCTGAAGAACAACCACCCCGTAAGAGGAGCCTGAGATCCAAAAAAAAGACAGAGTAGGATGTCAAGACCCCCGCCAGCAGGACATACCCCCTGAACTCTTCCCACTGTCCCACATTGCCACCCTGTCCAACCATGAACTGCCTCTGCTCCATCCTTCCACAGGCAAAAGGACAATGCACCTGTGAGACTGAGAACTGGACTCTGCCATGGACATTACTCCACCCCCACCCATCACCCTTATAATCACATGTACCAATATCTAGCACTGTAAATAAATCACATATTGCACACAAATCAGTTTGGAGTCATGCTGTATTATTAGCAAATGTTTTACATATTACTGTTCAATATCTGTTCTGTCAATTAGTGATGACAACATACCAATGTCAATACGCTGTAGTTCATGGGCAAACCAAGCAGAAGTCAAGCACTGAGTCATACAGCACTGAGAAGGGAAGGGAAAAACAAAAATTACCCAAAAAGATCTGGTGGGAACTACAGAAAGTACAGATGCAGGAGGCTATAAGCAATTGTGAAATGGCGTGGGTGATTCTTACCTGGGTGTTACTGGAAATACTGTTGTATCACTCTGTCCCTATTGTCTGTGTCGTCCTCTGAGTCTTCCTCCTCTTCACTCTCCACAGGCTCCACGGCTTCTACAACACCACCATCTGGACCATCCGCCTGCAGGAAAGGCACCTGGCGTCGCAAAGCCAGGTTGTGAAGCATACAGCACGCCACGATGATATGGCACACCTTCTTTGGTGAGTACATTAGGGATCCACCGGTCATATGCAGGCACCTAAACCTGGCCTTCAGGAGGCCAAAGGTTCGCTCAATCACCCTCCTAGTACGCCCATGGGCCTCATTGTAGCGTTCCTCTGCCCTTGTCCGGGGATTCCTCACTGGGGTCAGTAGCCACGGCAGGTTGGGGTAACCAGAGTCACCTATTAGCCACACACGTTGTCTCTGTAGCTGCTCCATCACATAGGGGATGCTGCTATTTCGCATCACATACGCGTCATGCACTGACCCTGGGAACTTGGCATTTACATGGGAGATGTACTGGTCAGCCAAACAGACCACCTGGACATTAATCGAATGATAACTTTTTCTGTTTCGGTACACCTGCTCATCGTCTTTTGGGGGTACCAAAGCCACATGGGTCCCATCAATGGCACCAATGATGTTGGGGATATGTCCAAGGGCATAGAAATCACCCTTCACTGTAGGCAAGTCACCCTCCTCTGGGAAAATGATGTAGCTCCGCATGAGTTTCATCAGGGCAGACAACACTCTGCTCAAAATCTTAGAAAACATAGGCTGAGACATTCCAGATGACATGGCCACTGTGGTCTGGAATGACCCACTTGCCAAAAAATGGAGGACTGACAAAACCTGCACCAGAGGGGGAATCCCTGTGGGTTGGCGGATGGGGGACATCAGGTCTGGCTCTAGCTGGGCACACAGTTCATGGATAGTGGCACGGTCAAGTCTGTATCGAAGTATTATATGGCGTTCTTCCATTGTCGACAGGTCCACCAGCGGTCGGTACACGCGAGGATTCCTCCTTCTCATCCCAAGTCCCAGCGGACGGTGCCTAGGAAGGACAACATGGAGCACAGAGTCAGCCAAACAACAGGTACGTACAGACAGCTTGCACAGTTAAAGAATGGCAATGGGTTGAAAGGCGGGTATGTGTGGCAATGCAAGGCCTAGGCCTGTGTGTCGCAGTCAAAATTAAGCCATGTAGGCCCTTGAAATGGCGGCTGCCTGACCTGTGAAGTGGGACAATGGGATGTGAGGTCAATGCGCTGGCGGGGCACACCGTGGCGGTAGGCGGTCGAAGACCGCGGCGCAAAGCCGCATTGGTTAACATTGAAGCCTATGGGTTTCAGGAGCCAATGACGAAGTGCGCCGGCGGTCGCGGTACGCACCGCCGCGGTACGCACCGCCGCGGGCGTGACCGCCATTTTCTATCTGCTTAATCACTCGAGACCTGATCATCCACAGGAGAGGACCTATACTGCAAGTGCTGCTGTGACCTCGGTCTGGAAGATACAATGGCTGCTGCGACTGGGGAAAGGGCCCCTGCCTTCACGTCTGAAGAGTTGGAGAAGCTCGTGGATGGGGTCCTCCCCCAGTATGCGCTACTCTACGGTCCTCCAGACCAACAAGTGAGTACACCGGGTGCACATGGAATGGGCTATGCCTGTGTGGATTGGGGTGGATGTAAGTTGGTGGGGTGGGGGGCGAATGAGGAGTGCAACGCCCGACAGATGAGAGCATGTGCCATATGGCAAAGTTGGAGGGGGGGCCAATCACATCTAACATGCAGGTCATTGATGATTTCCTCCTTTCCACCCTGTACATGTCAAATAGGTCAGCGCCCATCAGAAGATCGAGATTTGGCGTGCCATCGCCAAGGAAGTCCGGAACTTGGGGGTCCACAACAGACGGGGCACCCACTGCCGCAAGAGGTGGGAGGACATCCGCCGCGGAACAAGGAAGACCGCAGAAACACTGCTGGGGATGGCCTCCCAACCTAGGAGGGGTGCCAGTCACACCATGACCCCCCTGATGTCCCGGATCCTGGCGGTGGCCTACCCTGAATTGGATGGGCACTTTAAGACATCACAGCAGACACAAGGGGGTGAGTATCAGCACATTCTCCTATCTTTCTGCGCAGTGGAGGCGTATGGGTGGGGGAGGAGGGCTGTGGGTGACATTATGCCAGGGCGCTTTCTGTAGTGTAGTCCTCTCCCTTAGGCATGGCCCTGTGCCCCCGGCCCCCACCTCGGTAGGGTGACAAGTACAGCCATTGAAGGTCCAGCATCTCCCATGTGCGCGTTTGACGTCTCTTGGCCTGTTGTCTTAGTCAGTAGTACTGAGTAGTGTACCCCGAATGCGCGGCTTAGTGCATTAGGCACCTGTGTCTGTCCTCTCCGCCAACGGTGTTGACATTGCATGCACTCAACCTGGTCTTCTTTTTTCTCCCCCCACCCTTTCTCTTCATCTTCTTTTGCATGTGTGCATTAGCATCATCAGGCGGAGGAGATTTGGCATCGGAGCACGAGGGAGCTGCAGGACACAAGGCCCCGGTGGGCCCAGGAACAGACACCGAGGGCACCAGTGATCCGGAGGGCGAGGGGAGCACCACGACGGGGACTGCTGGTGAGAGCAGCGAAAGCGACACGTCCTCGGATGGGAGCTCCCTAGGGGTGGCGGCAACATCCGTGCCCCCCGCCTCTACAGGTACAGCCGCCACCCAGCGCACCAGCCCTGCCCTCCCAGCAGCCCCTCAGTCTTCGCTCCGTGCCCGTTCGCCCAGGAAGGCGCGCGTCTCCTTCACCCCAGGCACCTCAGCCCCTGCCCCTGTTGCCCCTGCTGCCCTCAGTGCGGAGCTCATTGACCTGGTAAGGACGCTCATTGTTGGGCAGACGACCCTTTTGAATGCCATCCAGGGTGTGCAAAGGGAGGTGCAACAGAGCAATGCGTACCTGGAGGGCATTCATTCGGGTCAGGCTGCCCATCAACGAGCGTTCACTGCTCTGGCCTCAGCACTGACGGCAGCCATTGTCCCTGTTTCCAGCCTCCCTCTTCTTACTGCCTCCAGCCTTTCTCTGTCTCCTGTCCCTCAGCCTATCCCATCCACACCATCAGACCAGCCTGCACACACCTCAACACCCAAGAGCAGCTCATCCAAACACAAGCACCACAGATCCCACAAACACTCACCCAAGCAACACCCAGATGCAGACATGCCAACAGCCACTGCCACCCCTGTGTCCCCCTCCTCCTCGTCTCCCTCCTCCCTCCCTGTGACGTCTACACTCACACCTGCATGCACCCCAACATCAGCCAGTGCTTCCATCACCACCTCACCCTCCAGTACAGTCCACACTCGTGCAGTCACCACCCCCACTGCCATTTACACGTCCCCTGTGTCCTCTCCCACTGTGTCTGTCACCCCCTCTTCCAAGACACACAAACGCAGGCAGCCACCCACCCAACAGCCATCCACCTCACGACAGCCTACAGCACCAGCACCTTCACCCAATGACAGCACACCTGACTCTCCTACAACCACCTCCTCTACCTCCACTTCCATCTCCACTTCTCCTACCCTTTACCTTGGCCCTAAGAAACTTTTCATGGCTAACCTTGACCTCTTTCCCCCCGATGAGCTCCCCCATCCATCTTCAAAGAGTCCCAAGAGCACCGCAGCCACCACCAGCCCAGCTTCGGGTGTCACTGTTGTGCATGGGTTCTGGAGCCCACCCTTTGCCAGCAGTGACACATCGATCAGCAGCAAGGACACGTCCAGCCCCCCCCCCGGCAAGAGGACCCGCAAAAACAAGGGCCGCCGTGCGAGGACCGACAGGGCTGCCCCCAAGGAGCAATGTGCGGCCACTTCACCACCCACACCATCTAGGGGAGGCAAGGGCCCGAGAGCCCCATCAAAGGAGCGGAAGGGCAGCAGGAGCGCGGAGAAGGTGGACCCCACATGCCACATCCCAGCTGGGAAGGAGGACACTAAGGAGGCCAGGAGTCCGTCCCCGAAGGGTCCAGAAACGTCACGGTCCGAGGGCGACTGAGCAGGGAGTCCAGGCCAGGTCTGGCTCCCTTGACCTGCTGGATGAGCACCGCTGAACAGGGCCCGCGGTGAAGAAGAGCACCGCTGAACAGGGCCCGCCGTGGAGAAGAGCACCGCTGAACAGGGCCCGCGGTGAAGAAGAGCACCGCTGAACAGGGCCCGCCGTGGAGAAGAGCACCGCTGAACAGGGCCCGCCGTGGAGAAGAGCACCGCTGAACAGGGCCCGCGGTGAAGAAGAGCACCGCTGAACAGGGCCCGCCGTGGAGAAGAGCACCGCTGAACAGGGCCCGCCGTGGAGAAGATCACCGCTGAACAGGGCCCGCCGTGGAGGAGAGCACCGCTGAACAGGGCCCGCGGTGAAGAAGAGCACCGCCGAACAGGGCCCGCCGTGGAGAAGAGCACCGCTGAACAGGGCCCGCCGTGGAGAAGAGCACCGCTGAACAGGGCCCTTCTTCTCAAGCACCGCTCCGCTGGGCCCTTCTTCTCAAGCACCGCTCCGCTGGGCACCGCCGTCTCAAGGACCGCTCCGCTGGGCCCTTCCTCTCAAGCACCGCTCCGCTGGGCCCTTCTTCTCAAGCACCGCTCCGCTGGGCAGTGCCGTCTCAAGGACCGCTCCGCTGGGCCCTTCCTCTCAAGAACCGCTCCGCTGGGCACCGCCGTCTCAAGCACCGCTCCGCTGGGCCCTTCTTCTCAAGCACCGCTCCGCTGGGCACCGCCGTCTCAAGCACCGCTCCGCTGGGCCCTTCCTCTCAAGCACCGCTCCGCTGGGCCCTTCTTCTCAAGCACCGCTCCGCTGGGCAGCGCCGTCTCAAGGACCGCTCCGCTGGGCCCTTCCTCTCAAGCACCGCTCCGCTGGGCACCGCCGTCTCAAGCACCGCTCCGCTGGGCCCTTCTTCTCAAGCACCGCTCCGCTGGGCCCTTCCTCTCAAGCACCGCTCCGCTGGGCCCTTCCTCTCAAGCACCGCTCCGCTTGGCACCGCCGTCTCAAGCACCGCTCCGCTGGGCCCTTCCTCTCAAGCACCGCTCCGCTGGGCCCTTCCTCTCAAGCACCGCTCCGCTGGGCACCGCCGTCTCAAGCAGCGCTCCGCTGGGCCCTTCTTCTCAAGCACCGCTCCGCTGGGCACCGCCGTCTCAAGCACCGCTCCGCTGGGCCCTTCTTCTCAAGTACCGCTCCGCTGGGCCCTTCCTCTCAAGCACCGCTCCGCTGGGCACCGCCGTCTCAAGCACCGCTCCGCTGGGCCCTTCTTCTCAAGCACCGCTCCGCTGGGCCCTTCCTCTCAAGCACCGCTCTGCTGGGCCCTTCTTCTCAAGCACCGCTCCACTGGGCACCGCCGTCTCAATCAATGTTTATGGTTCACTGTGCCCACCATGCCTCCTCCTTGACCAGTGGAGACTGTCATCCACCTGATGGACATTGAGAGACTGTGGCTTTGCACTCCCCAGGATGGTCCAGTGGGCAGCCCACCCACTGTAGAGACATTGAGAGACTGTGGCTTTGCACTCCCCAGGATGGTCCAGTGGGCAGCCCACCCACTGTAGAGACATTGAGAGACTGTGGCTTTGCACTCCCCAGGATGGTACAGTAGGCATGGTGGCTCCTCGTGGATCTGGCGTCGTGGACTCATGTGGCTGTGGTGCCCCCCCCCTTCCCTTCCCCCTGAGGTGCCTGTAGTTTTTACATCTGATGCCCCTGCAGTGTTCTCTCCAAAGGACTCAGGTCTCCTGTGTGGGCTTTGCCCTTGTTTCTCACAACTTTGGCCCACGGACATGATGGATTCGTAGGATGTGCAGGACTTGTTACTTCAGTTATACACTGATGTGTATGTCATTTGTTTTCTTGTGAATATCTTTCATGGTTGTACGATATTTTTCAGGACCTTTTTGGTACATAAATATTTATTCCAAATTTGATTATGTCCTAGCATTTTTCTGGGGTGTTTGGGTGGTGTCACTGTGACTTGTTGCTCTGCATTGGTGTGTACATAGTTGGGGGGGGTCGCATATGTGTGTGCCCGTAACCTTTCGTCCTCCCCCCTCCCGTGTGTCGTAGGTGCAGTACTCACCGTTGTCGTCTGCGCCGGACTTCGTACTCGTGATAGATGAGAAGGTAGACGAGAGCAGGTAGGATGTTTAATTCGGGTTCCATTCTGTCCTCCTTCCTCCTGGAGTGCGTAGTGGTGAGCGTTTTCCCGTTCGTAGTCTGTTTCCGCCGTGTTTTTATCGGCGGTGCTCCCGCCCCGGAAAAGGTGGCGGATTGGTGAGTTGTGATAGGGTGGGCGGTACATTGTCTGCCGCCTGGCTGTTGGCGGTGACCGCCGCGCTGTTTGTTTGTACCGCCGTGGCGGGCGGAGTGTTAAAGTGGCTGTCTGTGTTGGCGGTTCCCGCCAGTGTCAGAATTCCATATTTTTTACCGCCAGCCTGTTGGCGGGTTGGCCGCCGCTTTAACACCGACCGCCAGGGTTAGAATCACCCCCACAGTGTGCCAAATGTGATCATCTGTTTGTGTTAGACCAGAAGAAGTCACAAGTTCAGGTTAGCCCAGCTGAAAAAGGTACGTTCCGAAGTCTGGAGCAAGGAGTTTAATTTCCTGTTAAGGAGGGCATAGGAGGACAGAGAGTGTCACAGATGGTTGTTGCTGTAGCACGAAGAGCAGGCCAGGCATTGTTAGAAATGGGGTCTTGGTTGACAGTCAGGTTGACCTCTTTTCAAGCAAGGACCCTCACTCTAGTCAGGATAAAGGAGAATCACCCTCATTTAACCCCCACTTGCCCCCTTGGTAGCGTTGGCACAAGCAGGCAGGCTTAACTTCAGAAACAATGTTTATAGTATTTGTACCAACACACACAGTAATACAGTGAAAACACTACAAAATGGACACCACACCAGTTTAGCAAAAAATGTAATATTTATCTAAATCAAGCAAGACCAAAACAAAAAATCCAACATACTCAAGTCAAGATATGAATTTTAAAAAGAATAAGAGTCTTAGGGCCAGATGTAGCAAAGGATTTGCGCCTCGCAAACGGCGAAAATTGCCGTTTGCGAGGTGCAAATGCCTCTTTGCTATGCAGAAATGCATATTGCGAGTCGGGACCAACTCGCAATATGTATTTCCGAATCGCAAATAGGAAGGGGTGTTCCCTTCCTATTTGCGATTCTGAGTGGTATGCAATACCATTTGCGACCGCATATGCGGTCGCAAATGGTGTCGCAGTTACCATCCACTACAAGTGGATGGTAACCCACTCGCAAATTGAAAGGGGTCCCCATGGGACCCCTTCCACTTTGTGAATGGACCCACAAATATTTTTTCAGGGTAGGTAGTGGTCCAAGGGACCACTACCTGCCCTGAAAAAAAACCGAAACTAAAGGTTTCGGTATTTTTTTTAAGTGCAGCTCGTTTTCCTTTAAGGAAAACGGGCTACACTTAAAAAAATAAAAAGACTGCTTTATTGAAAGCAGTCACGAACATGGAGGTCTGCTGACTACAGCAGGCCTCCATGTTTGCGAGTGCCTAGACTCGCTATGGGGCCACAATTTGCGACCCACCTCATGAATATTCATGAGGTGGGTCATTGCGACCCCATAGCGAGTCGCAGTACGGTGTCTGAGACACCGTACTGCATACCAATTTGCGAGTTGCAAATTGCAAGTCGCAGGGACTCGCAATTTGCAAGTCGCAAATTGATTATTTGCTACATCTGGCCCCTGATCCTTAGAAAACAGTGATAATACTATTGTTATACAAAGTACCTGGTTTGCATAAAAAATAAATCTTCACAGGGATCGTGTATCAAAAAAGGCCAGTGTTGATTTCTCACTCGCAAGCGATACGTCATTCCTTCTCCGGTCAGGTCAACGTGCATCGTTTTTCTCTCTCGCAAGAGAGCAATACGTTGCTTTCCAATCCGGTCGCACAGTGTCAGGAATTTGCACTGCGTGGGGTCTACGTCATTATCAGCAGCCACTATCGGGTGTTGCGCATCGTTTCTCCAGCCACAATATGTTGGTCTTCCAGCCGCGATGCAGGTGGAGCGTCGATTTCAGCTGCGAGGCCAGTGGCACATCGTTTTCGGCTGTGTTGCGGCTGGTGCATGCAAAATTTCTCCGCACAGCGGCGTTAGCGTGAATTTCTGTCCTTTTGCACCAGCTTCACCTATTAAGGGCCCAGAGACAGGTTAGGACACCAATTGGCAGGGCAAGAGTCTCAGCAGAGAGTCCAGGTGCTGGAAGAGAGAAGTCTTCATGTCCCTGAGACTTCAACTAGAGGAGGCAAGCTCAGTTCAAGCCCTTGGAGATTGTTCACCAGCAAGAAGTCACACAAATGTCAGTCTTTGTCCTCTTTCAGGCAGAAGCAGCTACTGCAGGAGAACCCAGCAAAGCACAGTCACAGGCAAAGGGGCAGTACTTCTCCAGCTCTCCTGCTCTTCTCCTTGGCAGAGGTTCCTCATGGTTTCAGAACTAATCTGATTTTCAGGTGTTTTGGGTCCAATACTTATACCCCTTTCTGCCACTGCCTGCTCTGAATTTTTTTTTACATTGCCATTCACAACGGGGAAGGGGTCCCATGGGGACCCCTTCCCTTTTGCGAATGGGTTACCACCCATTTGAAAGGGGTGCAAATTGCGATTGGTTTGCGACCGCGTTCGCGGTCACAAACCAATCCTGCATTGCACTGCGACTGGTAATTAGGAAGGGAACACCCCTTCCTAATTGCGACTCGCAAACCCGTTTTGCGATTCGGTAACCAGATTACCGAATCGCAAAACGAGTATTGTGCATTGTGATGTGCTTTTTACACGTCGCAAACAGCAAAATTAGCTGTTTGCAACGTGCAAACTGCTTGCTACATCTGGCCCTAAATGCTTGAAATATTAATATAATTAAAAATAAATGTGAAATAAAAAAGGAAAATAACAGTTAATATCTATTAACAATTGTTTAAAAAAAAAATATTTTTAAATCTGTAAATCTGACCCCTCCGAAGTCAAACACTTTCCGCACTTTTCCTTATGTTTGAAAGGGAATGTTAAATCTAAACCCTCACACATTAAACACTTTCCCAGCTTTTGCTTGCATGGGCATATAAATAATAAATATAATTTCTTCAAAGGCCAACACTTTCCCTATTGTTGTTTTGATTGGGGTGCGAATAGCAATTCGCATCTCAAAGTACAGTACTTTCCTTACTGTTGCTAAGCTTGGGGTCAGAATAGCCAACGTGACTCCTTCAATGTCTAAAACTTTTCCTGTCACTGCTCTGTTAGGGTTGTTATATTTATTTTAACATGGTATTGTTTTATAAAAAAAAAAAAAATTATTTATGAAATTAAATACTTTGTATTTCTTTTATTTTATATTTATTTAGTTTGGATTATTCTTCTTTTAACAAGTTTAAATAGATGGCTGCATGATTTTTGTTATACATGTTTATTAGTGTTCCAAATATTAATATACATGACCTAATATAATGTATTTGTATTAATGTTTACATATTTTTATTTTTCAATATTTGTAGTAAATATGTACAATTATGCATAAATGTATATAATATATATATATATATATATATATATTTATATATATTAAAAAAAATTTTAGCTGAAAAAAATAATGGTTACAGGGATGTTATAGTTAGGAATTTTTTAAAGGATTTTTTTATTTTTTATTTTATAAGGATTTGTTTTAGTGAATTTATAAGGTTTTTTTTTACTCTATTTCCTCATGCCCTAAAGTAACTATAAGTCACGCCCTTGCCTTGCACTGCTAATTACCCCACATATTACAGAACTCTTGACATCTTTGATAACACCAGTGATAATATCAATGTAATATTTGCAGTAACGTTTTTTACGAAAAAAGTGTGCATGGAGGAGGCATGAATTATAGTTACTTTAGGGCAGGAGTCATAGTTACTTGAGATAACTCTAAATATAACAGGTGAGTTTCTATGGTTTTGTTTGTTTAAATTGTGAGCCTAACTATAACGTCCCTTTAACCTTTGTTTTTTTCAGTGAATTTCTACGGTTTTTATAACGTATAGTAATTTTCATCACTATGGGGGTCATTACAACATTGGCGGTAAAAGCCGCTTACCGCCGTGCAGAAGACTGCCAACACACCGCCGCGGCTGCGGAATTCCGCCACAGCTATTATGACCCACATCTCGAAATCCGACAAAATCCAGACACCCACACAAGTCCGCCATACCAAAGGTCAGTGATAAACTGGCGAAAACAAAACCTCCACAGTCACCTCAACAGAAATACGCCCACACTATCACGACCCACAAATCCACGCGGCGGTCTTTCAACCGCGGTATTCCATTGGCAGTACACACCATCGCGCTCAAAATACACACACTCTTACAAAACACAACCACATTGGACAATTCAAAATACACACACCTGATACACATACACACACCACTCCCACACACCCAATACAATATAAAACACACACCCATATCACCCACAAACCCCTACGACAAAAACACAGAAAGAAGGCCAGAGAGAGACACTACAAACTACTACCAGTCATCCACAGGCACACAACACCATCACCCACACTACTTCCACGCACAAAACTACACACACCACTACATATCACCACACTTATCACCACATACACCACCCCACACATCACCTACACCACCCCATGGCACGGCAAAGACACCCCAGGTTTTCGGAGGAGGAGCTCAGGGTCATGGTGAAGGAAATCATCCGGGTAGAGCCACAGCTATTTGGAGCACAGGTGGAGCACACCTCAATTGCAAGGAAGATGGAGCTATGGAGAAGAATAGTCGACAGGGTCAACGCAGTGGGACAGCACCCAAGAAATCGGGACGACATCAGGAAGAGGTGGAACGACCTTCGGGGGAAGGTGTGTTCCGTGGTCTCAAGACACCACATTGCGGTACAGAGGACTGGCGGCGGACCCCCACCTCCTCCCCCACAACTAAAAACATGGGAGGAGCAGGTCTTGGAGATTCTGCATCCTGAGGGCTTCGCAGGAGTCGGTGGAGGAATGGACTCTGGTAAGTCAAATCTTAACTTTCATATCCCCCACCCTACCTGCATGCTATCACAGACCCCCACCCTTGCCCCCTCCCCTATCACTCCAACTCCTCACAAATGTACTAATAACACAAACCACACATCCCAACACCAAGCCCTGCATGACACAACAAAGCATGGACACCCATCACTAAAGCATGCCCACTGCACATACCCATAACACCCCCCTCAACCATAATCACACAAGCCCCCACACAGGAATGCTAGCACTGGGGTACACGGTCACCCACCCATTGCACACCATGACACACACAGATGCAATAATCATGCTTTTACACCCCTGCAGGACCACTACCCAACGTCACCAGACAGGAAGGTCCAGACATCTCCACACCACCCACTGAAGAGGCCCACAGTGATGACAGCAGCTCTGTCCAACTGGATTCAGATGACCAGCCCGGACCATTGTGGGCCTCGGGACAGTCGGTTCCCCACACCCAGTCACAGGCCACCACAGACCTTCCACCCTCTGATAACACCAGCACAGCACCCACCCAGCGGTCCCATACCTCCGTCCCCAGGACACGTCAATCAGCTGTGTGTCCACCACTACAGGGAACCCAGGATAACCCACCACCCCAACAACAACAGGGACCTGGGGGCAGTGGTAGTAGGCACACGGTCCAGGGGACGGAGGCACAGGAACACAGGGGAACTGGGAGGGCTGCCGTGCGACAGGGGGCGGACAGGCCTAGGGAATCCACTCTCCATGAGGCCCTCTCCTCCATCATGGGAGCATACCACCACTCCCAGGAGACAATGGCAACGGTACTGGCCAAGTTTCAGGAGACCCAGCGCATGCAGGAGGAACAGTATTTGTGCTTTAGGGAGGAACTCAGAACCATCAGCTCCGCCCTGGGCACCATCGTAGGGGTTCTGAAGGAAATACTTAACACCAGGAGGGACACTGTGGCACTACAATGGGCCCCTGACACTAGCATGGATGATGAACTGCCCACCACCTCCGCCGGCGCTAGTGGACAGGAGGCACCGCCACAGGACCACCACACCAGCACCCCACCCCCTGCAGATGGAGAACCACCCTGCAAACGGTCCCTGAGATCCAGGAACAAGACAGAGCACGATGCCAAGACCCCCGCCAAGAAATGAGACCACCCTGATTGTCAACCCACTGTCCAACGTTGTCACCCTGTTCATATTTAAACTGCCCCAGCTCCTCTTCCTATGCCCATATGGGCAATGCACCTGTGAGACTAATAGACTGGACTCTGCCATGGACATTCCTCCACCATCACCCCTCACCATGTTACAACCCCCCTCCAATATTTAGCACTTCAATAAACACCCTTGAAGCACAAACAATCTGGAGTCAGTCTGTGATTTTGAAAATGTGTATTAGCAATTACAGTGTCAAAATGCTCTTTCAAATGTAATGTCAACATACCTATGTCACACATCTCAAGTCCATGAGGAATCTAAGCAGATGACACACGTTGGAAACCACACCTGTGAAACCGTAAGGGAAATGTACAACTCAGTTACCATATACTGGTTGAAATCGACAGACAGGATAGAGGTAGAAGTGTGAAAGTACTTGTAGTAGGCAGGAATGTGTTCGCACCTGTGTGTCACTGGAAATATTGCTGGATAACTGAGTCCCTGTTGTCAATGTCTTCTTCCTCTGCTTCCTCCTCATCACTGTCCACAGGCTCCACAGCTGCCACAACACCGTCATCTGGACCATCCTCCTGCAGAAAAGGCACCTGTTGTCGCAAAGCCAAGTTGTGAAGCATACAGCAGGCCACGATGATCTGGCACACCTTCTTTGGTGAGTAGAATAGGGATCCACCTGTCATATGCAGGCACCTGAACCTGGCCTTCAGGAGGCCGAAGGTGCGTTCGATCACCCTCCTAGTTCGCCCATGTGCCTCATTGTAGCATTCCTCTGCCCTTGTCCTGGGATTCCTCACTGGGGTCAGTAGCCATGACAGGTTGGGGTAACCAGAGTCCCCTAATAGCCACACTCAGTGCCTCTGGAGTGGACCCATCACATAAGGGATGCTGATATTCCGCAGGATGTAGGTGTCATGCACTGAGCCAGGGAACATAGCATTTACTTGGGAGATGTACTGGTCTGCCAAACATACCATCTGTACATTCATCGAATGATAACTCTTCTGGTTCCTGTACACCTGTTCACTCCTGTGGGGGGGGACCAGAGCTACATGGGTCCCATCAATGGCACCGATGATGTTGGGGATATGTCCAAGGGCAAAGAAGTCACCTTTAACTGTAGCCAAATCCTCCACCTGAGGGAAAACGATGTAGCTCCGCATGTGTTTCAGAAGGGCAGACAACACTCTGGACAACACGTTGGAAAACATAGGCTGGGACATCCCTGATGCCATGGCCACTGTTGTTTGAAATGACCCACTTGCAAGGAAATGGAGTACTGATAGCACCTGCACTTGAGGAGGGATCCCTGTGGGATGGCGGATTGCTGACATCAGGTCAGGCTCCAACTGGGCACACAGTTCCTGGATTGTGGCACGTTCAAACCTGTAGGTGATGATCAAATGTCTTTCCTCCATTGTCGACAGGTCCACCAGCGGTCGGTACACCGGACGATTCCACCATCTCCTCATATGTCCCAGCAGACGGTGCGTAGGAATGACAACAGCGACCACAGAGTCAAACAACTCAGAGGTATGTACCCACAGTCTACATAGAACACCATTCATACACAAAATGTGGCCTGTATTTGTGTTGTGCGACAAGGCCTAGGTCTGTGTGACGCAGTTGGTAATTAGGGCATGTGGGCCCCTGAAATGGCGGCTGCCTGACCTCTAAAGTGGGACAATGGGATGTGAGGTAACGGCGCTGGCGTTGTACACCGTCGCGGTAGGCGGTCGAAGACCGCGGCGCAATGCTGCATTGGTTAACATTGGACCCTATGGGTCCCAGGAGCCAATGACGAAGTACGCCGGCGGTGATGGTACGCACCGCCGCGGACGTGACCGCTGCGGAAGTGACCGCCATTTTCTATCTGTTCAATCACTCGATACCTGATCTTCGACAGGAGAGGACCTACACTGCAAGTGCTGCTGTGACCTCGGTCTGGAAGAGACAATGGCTCGTGCGTCTGGGGAAAGGGCCCCTGCCTTCACTGCAGAGAAGTTGGAGAAGCTCGTAGACGGGGTCCTCCCCCAGTACACGCTACTCTACGGTCCTCCAGACCAACAGGTAAGTACACAGGGAGCATGTTGTATGGGCTATGCCTGTGTGGAGAGGACTGGTTGTAAGAATGAAGGGGGCACAGTTCTGCGTGCATGATGGACTGTGAATGCATGTGCCACATGGCAAGGGTAGGGATGTGGGCCACTCACTTTGACTGTGCAGTTGTTAATGACTTCTCTTCTTCCCCTGTACATGTCATGTAGGTCAGCGCCCACCAGAAGAAGGATATTTGGCGTGCCATCGCCAAGGACGTCTGGACCCTGGGGGTCCACCACAGACGGAGCACCCACTGTCGGAAAAGATGGGAGGACATTCGCCACTGGAGCAAGAAGACGGCAGAGGCTCAGCTGGGGATGGCCTCCCAACATGGGAGGGGTGCCCGTCGAACCATGACCTCCCTGATGTTAAGGATCCTGGCGGTGGCCTACCCTGAGCTGGATGGGCGCTTGAGGGCATCACACCAGACACAAGGGGGTGAGTACAACATCATTCAGCATACTTTGCGTGCAGTGAAGGTGTCTGGGTGGGGGAGGAGGGCTGTGGGTTTTCCTAGGCCAGGGCGAGTTCCGTAGGCTAGGCCCCTCCGTAATGCAGGCCATGTGGCACCCCACCTCTGTAGAGTGCCAAGTGCAGGCATTCATGCCCCTGTGTCATCTATGTGTGCAGATGTCGACAATAGCCATGTAGGCCATATTCCAGGAATTGCATATGTAGAGCCCAACAGCGCGACGTAGTGCAGGGGGCTGCTGTGTCTGTATTGTCCACCAACAGTAGCGGTAAGCCATGCACTCAAACTGTCTTTCTTCTGTCGTCCCCCCTCTTTTTGTGGTCTCCCTGTTCTTGTGTGCATCAGCATCATCAGGCGGAGGTACAGTGGCACCGGAGCACGAGGGAGCTGCATCCCACATGGCCATGGAGGGCCACACCACGGACTCAGAATACACTAGTGGGACGAAAGGCGAGGGGAGCACCACGGCGGTCATAGAATCTGCAACCAGCGACACGGACTCGTCCTCCGATGGGAGCTCCCTTGTGGTGGCGGCAAAATCTGTGCCCCCCACTTCTACAGGTACAGCCGCCACCCACCCTACCAGCACCGCCCTCCCAGCAGCCCCTCAGCCTTCGCCCCGTGCCCGCTCACCCAGGAGGGTGGGCATCAGCTTCGCCCCAGGCACCTCAGCCCCTGCCCCTGTCACCTCTGCTGCCCTCAGTGAGGAGGCCATTGACCTCCTCAGGTCCCTCACAGTTGGACAGTCTACCATTTTGAATGCCATCCAGGGTGTAGAAAGGGAATTGCAACACACTAATGCATTCCTGGAGGGCATTCATTCTGGTCAGGCTGCCCTTCATCGAACCCTGCAAACTCTGGCCTCAGCACTGATGGCAGTCATTGTCCCTGTGTCTAGCCTCCCCCCTCCAACTTCCTCCACCCCGACCCAATCCCCTGTACCTCTGCCTATCCCAAGCACACCATCAGACCAGCATGCACACACCTCACCACACAAGGGAAGCTCAGGCAAACATAAGCACCACACATCCCACAGGCACTCACGCAAGCATCACACACATACAGACACTGCCTCCACTGTGTCCCCCTCCTCGTCGTCTTCCTCCTCCCTCCCAGTCTCGTCTACACTCACACCTGCATGCACTACTGTAAGGAAATGCCTCCTTGGCATGGTTACCCCCTGACTTTTTGTCTTTGCTGATGCTATGTTTTGAATTGAAAGTGTGCTGAGGCCTGCTAACCAGGCCCCAGCACCAGTGTTCTTTCCCTAACCTGTACTTTTGTATCCACAATTGGCACACCCTGGCATCCAGATAAGTCCCTTGTAAATGGTGCCCCTGGTACCAAGGGCCCTGATGCCAAGGAAGGTCTCTAAGGGCTGCAGCATGTCTTATGCCACCCTGGAGACCCCTCACTCAGCACAGACACACTGCTTGCCAGCTTGTGTGTGCTGGTGAGAACAAAACGAGTAAGTCGACATGGCACTCCCCTCAGGGTACCATGCCAGCCTCTCACTGCCTATGCAGGTATAGATAAGTCACCCCTCTAGCAGGCCTTACAGCCCTAAGGCAGGGTGCACTATACCATAGGTGAGGGCATCAGTGCATGAGCACTGTGCCCCTACAGTGTCTAAACAAAACCTTAGACATTGTAAGTGCAGGGTAGCCATAAGAGTATATGGTCTGGGAGTCTGTTTTACACGAACTCCACAGCACCATAATGGCTACACTGAAAACTGGGAAGTTTGGTATCAAACTTCTCAGCACAATAAATGCACACTGATGCCAGTGTACATTTTATTGTAAAATACACCCCAGAGGGCACCTTAGAGGTGCCCCCTAAAACCTTAACCGACTATCTGTGTAGGCTGACTGGTTCCAGCAGCCTGCCACAACCGAGACATGTTGCTGGCCCCATGGGGAGAGTGCCTTTGTCACTCTGAGGCCAGTAACAAAGCCTGCACTGGGTGGAGATGCTAACACCTCCCCCAGGCAGGAGCTGTAACACCTGGCGGTGAGCCTCAAAGGCTCACCCCCTTTGTTCCAGCACCACAGGGCACTCCAGCTAGTGGAGTTGCCCGCCCCCTCCGGCCACGGCCCCACTTTTGGCGGCAAGGCCGGGGGAAATAATGAGAATAACAAGGAGGAGTCACTGGCCAGTCAGGACAGGCCCTAAGGTGTCCTGAGCTGGTGTGACTCTAACTTTTAGAAATCCTCCATCTTGCAGATGGAGGATTCCCCAATAGGATTAGGGATGTGACCCCCTCCCCTTGGGAGGAGGCACAAAGAGGGTGTACCCACCCTCAGGGCTAGTAGTCATTGGCTACTAACCCCCCAGACCTAAACACGCCCTTAAATTTAGTATTTAAGGGCTCCCCTGAACCTAAGAATTTAGATTCCTGAAACTACAAGAAGAAGAAGACTGCTGAGCTGAAAAACCCCTGCAGAGGAAGAACAGAAGACACCAACTGCTTTGGCCCCAGACTTACCGGCCTGTCTCCTGCCTTCCAAAGAAACCTGCTCCAGCGATGCTTTCCAAGGGACCAGTGACCTCTGAATCCTCTGAGGACTGCCCTGCTTCAAGAAAGACAAGAAACTCCCGAGGACAGCGGCACTGCTCCAAAAGAACTGCAACTTTGTTACAGAGGAGCAGATTTAAAGACCCCTGCAAATCCCCGCAAGAAGCGTGAGACTTGCAACACTGCACCCGGCGACCCCGACTCGACTGGTGGAGAACCAACACCTCAGGGAGGACCCTCCGGCGACTCCAAGTCCGTGAGTAACCAAAGTTGTCCCCCCTGAGCCCCCACAGCGACGCCTGCAGAGGGAATCCCGAGGCTCCCCCTGACCGCGACTGCCTGAACCTAAAGTCCCGACGGCTGGAAAAGACCCTGCACCCGCAGCCCCCAGCACCTGAAGGAACGGAACTTCTGTGCAGGAGTGACCCCCAGGAGGCCCTCTCCCTTGCCCAGGTGGTGGCTACCCCGAGGAGCCCCCCCCTTGCCTGCCTGCACCGCTGAAGAGACCCCTTGGTCTCTCATTGAAAACCATTGAAAACCCGACGCGTGTTTGCACACTGCACCCGGCCGCCCCCGCGCTGCTGAGGGTGTACTTTTTGTGCTGACTTGTGTCCCCCCCGGTGCCCTACAAAACCCCCCTGGTCTGCCCTCCGAAGACGCGGGTACTTACCTGCTGGCAGACTGGAACCGGGGCACCCCCTTCTCTCCATTGAAGCCTAAGTGTTTTGGGCACCTCTTTGACCTCTGCACCTGACCGGCCCTGAGCTGCTGGTGTGGTAACTTTGGCGTTGCTCTGAACCCCCAACGGTGGGGTACCTTGGACCCAAAACTGAAACCTCTAAGTGACTTACTTACCTGTGAAACCTAACAATACTTTACCTCCCCCAAGAACTGTGAAAATTGCAGTGTCCACTTTCAAACAGCTTATTGTGTTTTATGTAAAAAGTATATATGCTACTGTAATTATTCAAAGTTCCTAAAGTACTTACCTGCAATACCTTTCAAATGAGATATTACATGTAGAATTTGAACCTGTGGTTCTTCAATTAAATTAAGAAAATATATTTTTCTATAACAAAACCTATTGGCTGGATTTGTCTGAGTGTGTGTTCCTCATTTATTGCCTGTGTGTATGTACAACAAATGCTTAACACTACTCCTTGGATAAGCCTACTGCTCGACCACACTACCACAAAATAGAGCATTAGTATTATCTCTTTTTGCCACTATCTTACCTCTAAGGGGAACCCTTGGACTCTGTGCATACTATTCCTTAGTTTGAAATAGTGCATACAGAGCCAACTTCCTACATTGGTGGATCAGCGGTGGGGTACAAGACTTTGCATTTGCTGGACTACTCAGCCAATACCTGATCACACGACAAATTCCAAAAATTGTCATTAGAAATTGATTTTTTGCAATTTGAAATTTTTCTAAATTCTTTAAAGTCCTGCTAGGGCCTTGTGTTAGTCCCTGTTAGCATTGCTTTTAGAGTTTAAAAGTTTGGTAAAAGTTTGAATTAGATTCTAGAACTAGTTTTTAGATTCTTAAAAAGTATTCCAACTTTTAGAAGCATAATGTCTAGTACAGATATGAATGTGGTGGAACTCGACACCACACCTTACCTTCATCTTAAGATGAGGGGGCTAAGGTCACTCTGTAAATTAAAGAAAATAGTAATGGGCCCCAGACCTTCCAAACTACAGCTCCAGGAGCTGTTGGCAGAGTTTGAAAAGGCCAATCCCTCTGAGGATGGCAACTCAGAGGATGATGATAGTGACTTGGAGGGTGATTCCCCCCTACCAGTCCTATCTAGGGAAGACAGGGCCTCTCAAGCCCTGACTCCAAGCATAATAGTCAGAGATGCTGGCTCCCTCACAGGAGGGACCAACCTCTCTGAAATCACTGAGGATAACCCCAGTGAAGAGGACATCCAGTTAGCCAGGATGGCCAAAAGATTGGCTTTGGAAAGACAGATCCTAGCCATAGAAAGGGAAAGACAAGAGATGGGCCTAGGACCCATCAATGGTGGCAGCAACATAAATAGGGTCAGAGATTCTCCTGACATGTTGAAAATCCCTAAAGGGATTGTAACTAAATATGAAGATGGTGATGACATCACCAAATGGTTCACAGCTTTTGAGAGGGCTTGTGTAACCAGAAAAGTGAACAAATCTCACTGGGGTGCTCTCCTTTGGGAAATGTTCACAGGAAAGTGTAGGGATAGACTCCTCACACTCTCTGGAAAAGATGCAGAATCTTATGACCTCATGAAGGGTACCCTGATTGAGGGCTTTGGATTCTCCTCTGAGGAGTATAGGATTAGATTCAGGGGGGCTCAAAAATCCTCGAGCCAGACCTGGGTTGACTTTGTAGACTACTCAGTAAAAACACTAGATGGTTGGAGTCAAGGCAGTGGTGTAAGTAATTATGATGGGCTGTACAATTTATTTGTGAAAGAACACCTATTAAGTACTTGTTTCAATGATAAACTGCATCAGCATCTGGTAGACCTAGGACCAATTTCTCCCCAAGAATTGGGTAAGAAGGCGGACCCTTGGGTCAAGACTAGGGTGTCCAAAACTTCCACAGGGGGTGACCAAAAGAAAGGGGTCACAAAACCTCCCCAGTGGAAAGGTGGTGAGACAGCCAAAAACAAAAATAGTAAAGAGTCTTCTACAGGCCCCCAAAAACCTGCACAGGAGGGTGGGTCCAGAGCCTCTTCACAAAACAATTCTGGGTACAAGGGTAAAAACTTTGATCCCAAAAAGGCCTGGTGTCGTAGCTGTAGTCAGTCTGGACACCAAATTGGAGACAAGGCCTGTCCCAAGAAAAATACCACTTCAAACTCCACTCCAGCTAACACTGGAATGGCTAGTCTCCAAGTGGGATCAACAGTGTGCCCAGAGCAAATCAGGTGTCACACTGAAGCTACATTAGTCTCTGAGGGTGGGGTGGATTTAGCCACACTGGCTGCCTGGCCCCCTAACTGTCGCGCAGCGTGGTGCAGCCCGAGCCGAATGTTCGGCACAAGCCGGGCGTTCGGCTGGGGCCGCACAGCGCGTTTCTAAAACGCGGCGTGCCCCCAGCCTTTCATGCACTTTTCGAGGCCCCAGGCATTGCATGGGGCCTCGCTCTATCGTTTTCCACCGCCTTGCTGGGGTCTCCTGACCCCCCTTACCTGTTCTTCTTTCTTCCTTCTTGTCCTCTTTCTTTTCTTCTTTCTGGGGTCTTTTTGTTGTACTTTTTTTATGTCTTCTTCCCTTCCCAGGTTACCTTTCTCTTCCCAGCATTCATTGTTCCCTATTCTCTATGGTTTCTATTCTGTTTTGTTCTATGTACCTCTCCCTGTCTAATATGGTGTCCTTTTACTTCCTGTGGGTCACTTCCTGTCTTTTGGTATATAAGGGCTGTGTTTTCTTCATTTCCTTGCGCTGCAACACTTTCTGCTCAGTTAGTGTCTTCGCTCCTGATTTCCTCCCCTTTTGGTTCTGGATTTCAGCATTCTGTGTTTCCTGACCTTTGCTCCTTTTGGATTCCTGTTTGTTTGTTCTTGTTTTTTCCAGGAATCTTCCTGTTTGGAGGTTTTTCCCCTTTTCCTAAGGGTTTTTTTCCCTCTGGCGCTATTTTCTGAAGGGCACGGTCTGTTCTTGGCGTCTCCATTGCCTACAGCACCGTGGCTACCAGAAAGAGTCGCCCCTTTTTGGGCCAAAGTCGAACATTGAAGATCCACGCCACCAGATCTGCAAATTCCAGGCGCAAGCAGCACGTGAGTCGTGACAGATTGCAGCGCCCAACCATTCTGACGTCCTCAAACACCATGGATGACTCAGTGGCGGCTGCTGCAGATCCGGAACAATCTCTTTTGACCACGATTCAGCAACAAGCTCAGGAATTGCAACAACTACGCAATGAAAATGCTGCGTTACGACAGGCTTTGGCTCTCCGCACCAGTGATGTTCCAACTATCTCCGCTTCCACCCCTTGTTTCTCTGGTGAACCAACCAAGCTTCGCGAGTTCCTGGATGCATTAACAGTGTACTTCGCCTTCCGACCTACCCAATTCTCCCACGACAGGACCAAGGTGGGTTATCTTATCAGTGCCTTATCCGGTCCAGCCTTGGCCTGGGCAACCCCGATGGTGTCCTCCAACGACCCGGTATTGTCGGACTATTCCACCTTTGTGAGTCACTTCAAACAGATGTTTAGCCGTCCTGGATTGGAAGCCTCTGCTGAAGAAGCCCTATGTGACATCCAACAAGGCTCGCAAGACGTCCTGCAATATATAACCCGTTTTCGTCAGCTGGCAGCAGAGACCACTTGGGTGGAACGTACTCTGGTAACTTTATTTCGTAGAGGACTCAAAGAAGAAATAAAGGATGAACTAGTACATTCTACCAGAGCAGAAGAGCTTCGTGGCCTGATGGATCAAGCACTGTCCATCGAATATCGTCTTCAGGAACGGAGATCGGAAAAGAAAAGGAGTAGAGGGTTTTCCCAGCCAAGTAGCTCACGAGCTTGCCTACAGCGTTCCGAGGAACCTCGCACTCCTGCTAGAGACATCGAAGGGGAACCCATGCAGGTGGATACTACCCGAGGTCCGCTCTCTGCTAGTGAACGAGAAGACAGACGCAAGAGAGGGTTGTGCCTGTACTGTGGTTCTGCTGGTCACATGCTTCGTACCTGTCCTGTACGTCCGCCCAGGCCTTCGGGAAACGCCACCTCCCGTCCTCTGTAAGAAGGGAGGGGACGGGATCTACAGCTATACCTTCCATCAGCTCCTTTAATGACAATACAACCGCCTTGTTCATTTTTCCTGTCCTGTTACAACTTCCTGACGGTCGTCAAGAAAAGACTATGGCATTACTAGATTGTGGTGCTAGTGGTATATACATGGACAAGACGTGGGCTGCTGCTCACCAAGTTCCTACACAAGCAAAAGAAGTACCCGAACAGGTACACACCGTGGATGGATCCTTGATATCCTCGGGTCCTGTAGACACCACTACCCTGATGTTAAGTCTACAGGTGGGAAACCATCAAGAACACATTTCCTTCGATCTTATCACGTCCCCCAACCATACCATCATTCTTGGAATTCCGTGGTTCATCAGACATAACCCGTATATAAATTGGGTAACCCGGACAGTTTCTTTGTCTTCGCAATTTTGTCATGAGAACTGTTTTACTTCCGACAAGTATTGGTCTCCGAAAAGATCCTTAGATACTGAAGGTGCCACTGGTATGTCCATTAATACGGTCCAAGGGGTCCCAGACCACTATTTGGAGTTTCAGGATGTTTTCCAAAAACCGTCGAAACCTGTGCTACCTCCACATCGAGAATATGATTGTGCTATTCCATTGGAACCCGGCACAATTGTTCCTTTTGGGAGGATGTACTCTCTCACGGAACCCGAAAGAGAAGTTCTAAAAGAGTATCTGGACGAAAATATACAGAGTGGTCTTATTGTTCCATCGTCGTCTCCGGCTGGGGCTCCTCTCTTTTTTGTGCCCAAGAAGACAAAGGATCTTCGTCCTTGCCTGGATTTTCGAGGTCTGAATAAAATAACAATTAAAGATCGTTATCCTTTGCTCTCATCAGGGACATACTAGAAGCTATCAGAGGGGCTCAACGTTTTACTAAATTAGATTTACGAGGAGCTTACCACCTTTTACGCATAAAAGAAGGCGACGAATGGAAGACAGTTTTCAGGACTCCATTTGGCCATTTTGAATATAGGGTTATGCCGTTTGGCCTCACTAACGCCCCCGCAATCTTCCAGAGATTTATGGACTCAGTGTTTTCAGACCTTCTGAATCAGACAGTCGTGATCTACCTAGATGATATTCTTATTTATTCTAGAAATCCTGAACTCCATTCTTCCCATGTGAAACAAGTTCTTCAAAGACTTCGTGCTCATCAACTATTTTGCAAACCAGAAAAATGTGAGTTCGACAGGACGGAAGTCAAATATCTGGGCTATCATTTAAGTCCCACTGGCATAGCTATGGATCAAGAAAAGGTACAAGCTATCCTAGAGTGGCCTTCTCCTTCTTCCATAAAAGAAACACAATGTTTCCTAGGGTTAGCAAACTTCTATCGACAATTCATTCTAGACTTTGCCAGACTGACTAGCCACATAACTCACACCTTAAAAAAGGAAAATTTAAAGAAAGGGTTTGTCTGGACCGAGGCGGCTGAAGCAGCCTTTCAAGAATTAAAGAGAGTCTTCACCCAAGCCCCCATCTTGAGACATGCAGATACCACCAAACAATTTATAGTCGTTACTGATGCTTCTGAGAGAGCCATCGGAGCTGTTTTACTCCAACGACAAGAGGATGATGGTCTTGAACATCCTGTTTTCTACTTGTCTCATATCCTTTCCACAGCTGAACAACACTATTCTGTACTGGAAAGGGAATTATTGGCTCTGAAAACAGCCTGCCTTGAGTGGAGACAGTTTCTGATGGGTTCCAAGGAACCATTTGAGGTGAGGACAGACCACCGTAACCTACAATGTTTACGAAATTTTGTATGCCAGAATAGTCGTCAGGCCCGCTGGGCCTTTTTCTTCAGTCAGTACGATTTTTTTATCACATATATTCCTGGATCTCAAAACATTCTGGCTGATGCTCTGTCTCGCCGATATCCAGAGTGTACTCCTTCCTCATCTCAGTATCTTCTGGAACCCCGTAAGATCATTGGAGTGGCTCGGTCTTTCCTGGAAGAAGTACAACTGGAATACGCCAACCTATCGGACCACGACATTGAAGAACTAAGACCATTAATACATAAGAAACAAGGATATTTTTATTATCAAAACCTGATATTCCTCCCCACTAACAAGGTGCAAGAAAAGGCATTACAAATGTGCCATGATTCACCTGTAGCTGGTCATAGAGGCATCAGGGCCACACAAGAACTTCTTTCACGATTTTTCTGGTGGCCTACCTGGAAGCTGGATGTGGAAAGATACGTTCAGGCCTGTCCCATATGTGCCCAAATCAAGATACCCCATACCAGACCGGCAGGATTACTACAGCCTTTGCCTGTTCCACCGGCCCCATGGCATACCATCTCTACTGATTTTATGTGTTCACTCCCACCATCAGCGGGAAACCGGGTCATCATGGTCACGGTGGATTCTTTCACGAAGATGGCTCATTTCACTGCCCTGAAAAGGCTATCCACTTCTCAAGAACTAAGTCAAATATTCATTGATCATATCTTCCGTCTTCATGGACTTCCACATACCATAATATCTGATAGAGAACCTCAGTACATTTCCCGATTTTGGAGGCATTTTTGTAAAACACTAAATATTAATAGAGCCCTGTCTTCAGGATTCCATCCTCAGACCAACGGCCAGACCGAGCGTCTGAACCAAGGACTAGAGCAATATCTTCGATGCTTTTGCAATTCTACCCAAAGTAACTGGAACACTTACCTCTCTATAGCAGAATTTTCCTACAATAACTCAGTCCATAGTGCCTCCAAGGTCACTCCCTTTTTCTGTTCATATGGTTTTCATCCTACCTCTTTTCCTACTTCTCCACAATCCAACTCTCCTCTACCCGCTATTACCTATTTCTCCAAACGCCTTCTCCAAATCCATAGACTAATTCGATCTAATTTGTTACATACCAAGAGATATATGAAGAAGGCTGCTGACAAGAGACGTGCTACCAATCCAGACTATCATCCGCAAGATAAAGTCTGGCTCTCCTCCAAATTCTTACCCTCACGTCTTTCTCAAAATAAGTTCACACCTCGTTACTATGGGCCTTTCCGTATTCTTCAGTTGGTCAATCCTGTCACTGTCCGTCTTCACTTACCTCATACATGGAAGATTCATCCGGTCTTTCATGTTTCTCAGCTTAAACCTTATGTGCCTGACCCTTACTCACGTCAGTTTCCTTGTCCACCTCCTGTACTCGTGGATGATGTTCCTGAATATGAAGTACAGGAAATTTGTGACTCTCGTCTTTTTCACAAACGCCTTCAGTATCTGATTCATTGGAAGGGTTATCCTCTCAGTGAATGCTCTTGGGAAGATGCATCTTCTGTTCACGCTCCTCGCCTGATTCAACGCTTTCACCGTTTATTTCCTCTCAAACCTGGCCCTTCGGGAGGGGGACCTACTGTCGCGCCGCGTGGTGCGGCGCGAGCCGAATGTTCGGCACAAGCCGGGCGTTCGGCTGGGGCCGCACAGCGCGTTTCTAAAACGCGGCGCGCCCCCAGCCTTTCATGCACTTTTCGAGGCCCCAGGCATTGCATGGGGCCTCGCTCTATCGTTTTCCACCGCCTTGCTGGGGTCTCCTGACCCCCCTTACCTGTTCTTCTTTCTTCCTTCTTGTCCTCTTTCTTTTCTTCTTTCTGGGGTCTTTTTGTTGTACTTTTTTTATGTCTTCTTCCCTTCCCAGGTTACCTTTCTCTTCCCAGCATTCATTGTTCCCTATTCTCTATGGTTTCTATTCTGTTTTGTTCTATGTACCTCTCCCTGTCTAATATGGTGTCCTTTTACTTCCTGTGGGTCACTTCCTGTCTTTTGGTATATAAGGGCTGTGTTTTCTTCATTTCCTTGCGCTGCAACACTTTCTGCTCAGTTAGTGTCTTCGCTCCTAATTTCCTCCCCTTTTGGTTCTGGATTTCAGCATTCTGTGTTTCCTGACCTTTGCTCCTTTTGGATTCCTGTTTGTTTGTTCTTGTTTTTTCCAGGAATCTTCCTGTTTGGAGGTTTTTCCCCTTTTCCTAAGGGTTTTTTTCCCTCCGGCGCTATTTTCTGAAGGGCACGGTCTGTTCTTGGCGTCTCCATTGCCTACAGCACCGTGGCTACCAGAAAGAGTCGCCCCTTTTTGGGCCAAAGTCGAACATTGAAGATCCACGCCACCAGATCTGCAAATTCCAGGCGCAAGCAGCACGTGAGTCGTGACACTAACATGCAAAAATACAGGCAGCAGCTCTTAATTAATGGGACAAGTGTAGAGGGCCTGAGGGATACAGGTGCCAGTGTCACTATGGTGACAGAGAAACTGGTTTCCCCTGGCCAATACCTGGCTGGACAAACTTATCCAGTCACCAACGCTGACAATCAGACTAAAGTACATCCCATGGCTATGGTAACTTTAGAGTGGGGAGGGGTCAATGGCCTGAAACAGGTGGTGGTCTCCTCAAATATCCCAGTAGACTGTTTGCTTGGAAATGACCTGGAGTCCTCAGCATGGGCTGAGGTAGAACTGAAAACCCATGCAGCCATGCTGGGTATCCCTGAACTGGTGTGTGTCAAGACAAGGGCACAGTGCAAGGCACAGGGTGAAAAAGTAGAGCTGGAGTCTGGAAGAAAGGCCCAGCCTACCAAGAGAAAAGGAAAGTCAGCTGGGAAACCAGCTGCAACACAACAAGAAAAAGAGAACCTCTCTTCTCAGGAAGAAGTTCTGCCCTCTGAGGGAACTGAGCCTATGGAGCTGGAACCTTATCAGGTTGAGCTCTTAGGCCCAGGGGGACCCTCAAGGGAAGAGTTGTGTAAAGGGCAATAAACCTGTCCCTCTCTTGAAGGCCTTAGGCAGCAAGCTGCTGAAGAGTCCAATGGCAAGAAAAATGGAACACATAGGGTCTATTTGGAAGATGGACTTCTGTACACTGAGGCAAGAGATCCCAAACCTGGTGCCACTAGAAGAGTGGTAGTGCCTCAGGGTTTCAGAGAGTTTATTCTGACCTTAGCCCATGATATTCCCCTTGCTGGGCATTTGGGACAAACCAAGACGTGGGAGAGGTTAGTCAACCACTTCTACTGGCCCAACATGTCCCAGAAGGTCAAGGAGTTTTGCATCTCCTGTCCCACCTGTCAAGCCAGTGGTAAGACAGGTGGACATCCAAAGGCCCCCCTCATTCCACTTCCAGTGGTGGGGGCCCCCTTTGAAAGAGTGGGTGTGGACATAGTGGGTCCACTTGAACCTCCCACAGCCTCAGGAAATATGTACATCCTAGTAGTAGTGGATCATGCTACTAGGTATCCTGAAGCTCTTCCCCTTAGGTCGACTACTGCCCCTGCAGTAGCCAAGGCCCTCATTGGTATCTTTACCAGAGTGGGCTTCCCTAAGGAGGTGGTGTCTGACTGGGGTACCAACTTCATGTCAGCATACCTGAAACACATGTGGAATGAGTGTGGAGTGACTTATAAATTCACTACACCATATCATCCACAAACTAATGGCCTTGTTGAGAGATTCAACAAGACATTAAAGGGCATGATCATGGGGCTCCCAGAAAAACTCAAAAGGAGATGGGATGTCCTCCTGCCATGTCTGCTTTTCGCTTACAGAGAGGTGCCTCAGAAGGGAGTAGGGTTCTCACCCTTTGAACTTCTGTTTGGCCACCCTCTAAGGGGACCACTTGCTCTTGTTAAAGAAGGCTGGGAGAGACCTCTTCATGAGCCTAAACAAGACATAGTGGACTATGTACTTGGCCTTCGCTCAAGGATGGCAGAGTACATGGAAAAGGCAAGTAAAAACCTTGAGGCCAGCCAACAACTCCAGAAGTTTTGGTATGACCAAAAGGCTGCACTGGTTGAATTTCAACCAGGGCAGAAAGTCTGGGTTCTGGAGCCTGTGGCTCCCAGGGTACTTCAGGACAAATGGAGTGGCCCTTACCCAGTACTAGAGAGGAAGAGTCAGGTCACCTACCTGGTAGACCTGGGCACTAGCAGGAGCCCCAAGAGGGTGATCCATGTGAACCGCCTTTAGCTCTTCCATGACAGGGCTGATGTGAATCTGTTGATGGTAACAGATGAGGACCAGGAAGCTGAGAGTGAGCCTCTCCCTGATCTCCTCTCATCAGACCCTAAAGATGGCTCAGTGGATGGAGTGATCTATTCAGACACCCTCTCTGGCCAACAGCAAGCTGACTGTAGGAAGGTCCTACAACAGCTTGCTGAGCTCTTTTCCCTAACCCCTGGTCAGACACACCTGTGTACCCATGATGTGGACACAGGAGACAACATGCCTGTCAAAAACAAAATCTTCAGACAGTCTGATCAAGTTAAGGAAAGCATCAAGGTGGAAGTCCACAAGATGCTGGAATTGGGAGTAATTGAGCACTCTGACAGCCCCTGGGCTAGCCCAGTGGTCTTAGTCCCCAAACCTCACACCAAAGATGGAAAGAGAGAGATGAGGTTTTGAGTGGACTACAGAGGTCTTAGTTCTGTCACCAAGACAGATGCCCATCCCATTCCTAGAGCTGACGAGCTGATTGACAAATTAGGTGCTGCCAAATTCTTAAGTACCTTTGACTTAACAGCAGGGTACTGGCAAATCAAAATGGCACCTAGAGCAAAAGAGAAAACAGCATTCTCCACACCTGATGGGCATTATCAGTTTACTGTTATGCCCTTTGGTTTAAAGAATGCCCCTGCCACCTTCCAAAGGTTGGTGAATCAAGTCCTTGCTGGGTTGGAGTCCTTTAGTGCAGCTTATCATGATGATATCGCTGTCTTTAGCTCCAACTGGCAGGATCACCTGGTCCACCTGAAGAAGGTTTTGAAGGCTCTGCAATCAGCAGGCCTCTCTATCAAGGCATCCAAATGCCAGATAGGGCAGGGAACTGTGGTTTACTTGGGACACCTTGGAGGCCAAGTTCAGCCACTCCAGCCTAAGATCCAGACTATTCTGGACTGGGCAGCTCCAAAAACCCAGACTCAGGTCAGGGCATTCTTTGGCTTGACTGGGTACTATAGGAGGTTTGTGAAGGGATATAGATCCATTGTGACAGCCCTCACAGAACTCACCTCCAAGAAAATGCCCAAGAAAGTAAACTGGACTGTAGAATGCCAACAGGCCTTTGACACCCTGAAACAAGCTATGTGCACAGCACCAGTTCTAAAAGCTCCAGATTACTCCAAGCAATTCATTGTGCAAACAGATGCCTCTGAACATGGGATAGGGGCAGTTTTGTCCCAAACAAATGATGATGGCCTTGACCAGCCTGTTGCTTTCATTAGCAGGAGGTTACTCCCCAGGGAGCAGCGTTGGAGTGCCATTGAGAGGGAGGCCTTTGCTGTGGTTTGGTCCCTGAAGAAGCTGAGACCATACCTCTTTGGTACTCACTTCCTAGTTCAAACTGACCACCGACCTCTCAGATGGCTGATGCAAATGAAAGGTGAAAATCCAAAACTGTTGAGGTGGTCCATCTCCCTACAGGGAATGGACTTTATAGTGGAAAACAGACCTGGGACTGCCCATGCCAATGCAGATGGCCTTTCCAGGTTCTTCCACTTAGAAAATGAAGACTCTCTTGGGAAAGGTTAGTCTCATCCTCTTTCATTTGGGGGGGGGTTGTGTAAGGAAATGCCTCCTTGGCATGGTTACCCCCTGACTTTTTGCCTTTGCTGATGCTATGTTTTGAATTGAAAGTGTGCTGAGGCCTGCTAACCAGGCCCCAGCACCAGTGTTCTTTCCCTAACCTGTACTTTTGTATCCACAATTGGCACACCCTGGCATCCAGATAAGTCCCTTGTAAATGGTGCCCCTGGTACCAAGGGCCCTGATGCCAAGGAACGTCTCTAAGGGCTGCAGCATGTCTTATGCCACCCTGGAGACCCCTCACTCAGCACAGACACACTGCTTGCCAGCTTGTGTGTGCTGGTGAGAACAAAACGAGTAAGTCGACATGGCACTCCCCTCAGGGTGCCATGCCAGCCTCTCACTGCCTATGCAGGTATAGATAGGTCACCCATCTAGCAGGCCTTACAGCCCTAATGCAGGGGTCACTATACTATAGGTGAGGGCACCAGTGCATGAGCACTGTGCCCCTACAGTGTCTAAACAAAACCTTAGACATTGTAAGTGCAGGGTAGCCATAAGAGTATATGGTCTGGGAGTCTGTTTTACACGAACTCCACAGCACCATAATGGCTACACTGAAAACTGGGAAGTTTGGTATCAAACTTCTCAGCACAATAAATGCACACTGATTCCAGTGTACATTTTATTGTAAAATACACCCCAGAGGGCACCTTAGAGGTTCCCCCTGAAACCTTAACCGACTATCTGTGTAGGCTGACTGGTTCCAGCAGCCTGCCACAACCGAGACATGTTGCTGGCCCCATGGGGAGAGTGCCTTTGTCACTCTGAGGCCAGTAACAAAGCCTGCACTGGGTGGAAATGCTAACACCTCCCCCAGGCAGGAGCTGTAACACCTGGCGGTGAGCCTCAAAGGCTCACCCCCTTTGTTCCAGCACCACAGGGCACTCCAGCTAGTGGAGTTGTCCGCCCCCTCCGGCCACGGCCCCACTTTTGGCGGCAAGGCCGGGGGAAATAATGAGAATAACAAGGAGGAGTCACTGGCCAGTCAGGACAGCCCCTAAGGTGTCCTGAGCTGAAGTGACTCTAACTATTAGAAATCCTCCATCTTGCAGATGGAGGATTCCCCAATAGGATTAGGGATGTGACCCCCTCCCCTTGGGAGGAGGCACAAAGAGGGTGTACCCACCCTCAGGGCTAGTAGCCATTGGCTACTAACCCCCCAGACCTAAACACGCCCTTAAATTTAGTATTTAAGGGCTCCCCTGAACCTAAGAATTTCGATTCCTGAAACTACAAGAAGAAGAAGACTGCTGAGCTGAAAAACCCCTGCAGAGGAAGAACAGAAGACACCAACTGCTTTGGCCCCAGACTTACCGGCCTGTCTCCTGCCTTCCAAAGAAACCTGCTCCAGCGACGCTTTCCAAGGGACCAGCGACCTCTGAATCCTCTGAGGACTGCCCTGCTTCAAGAAAGACAAGAAACTCCCGAGGACAGCGGTACTGCTCCAAAAGAACTGCAACTTTGTTACAGAGGAGCAGATTTAAAGACCCCTGCAAATCCCCGCAAGAAGCGTGAGACTTGCAACACTCTACCAGGCGAACCCCGACTCGACTGGTGGAGAACCAACACCTCAGGGAGGACCCTCCGGCGACTCTGAGTCCGTGAGTAACCAAAGTTGTCCCCCCTGAGCACCCACAGCGACGCCTGCAGAGGGAATCCCGAGGCTCCCCCTGACTGCGACTGCCTGAACCTAAAGTCCCGACGGCTGGAAAAGACCCTGCACCCGCAGCCCCCAGCACCTGAAGGAACGGAACTTCTGTGCAGGAGTGACCCCCAGGAGGCCCTCTCCCTTGCCCAGGTGGTGGCTACCCCGAGGAACCCCCCCCTTGCCTGCCTGCACCGCTGAAGAGACCCCTTGGTCTCTCATTGAAAACCTGACGCGTGTTTGCACACTGCACCCGGCCGCCCCGCGCTGCTGAGGGTGTACTTTTTGTGCTGACTTGTGTCCCCCCCGGTGCCCTACAAAACCCCCCTGGTCTGCCCTCCGAAGACGCGGGTACTTACCTGCTGGCAGACTGGAACCGGGGCACCCCCTTCTCTCCATTGAAGCCTATGTGTTTTGGGCACCTCTTTGACCTCTGCACCTGACCGGCCCTGAGCTGCTGGTGTGGTAACTTTGGGGTTGCTCTGAACCCCCAACGGTGGGCTACCTTGGACCCAAAACTGAAACCTCTAAGTGACTTACTTACCTGTGAAACCTAACAATACTTTACCTCCCCCAGGAACTGTGAAAATTGCACTGTGTCCACTTTTAAAATAGCTTATTGTGTTTTATGTAAAAAGTATATATGCTACTGTAATTATTCAAAGTTCCTAAAGTACTTACCTGCAATACCTTTCAAATGAGATATTACATGTAGAATTTGAACCTGTGGTGCTTAAAATAAACTAAGAAAAGATATTTTTCTATAACAAAACCTATTGGCTGGATTTGTCTCTGAGTGTGTGTTCCTCATTTATTGCCTGTGTGTATGTACAACAAATGCTTAACACTACTCCTTGGATAAGCCTACTGCTCGACCACACTACCACAAAATAGAGCATTAGTATAATCTCTTTTTGCCACTATCTTACCTCTATGGGGAACCCTTGGACTCTGTGCATACTATTCCTTACTTTGAAATAGTGCATAGAGAGCCAACTTCCTACAACTACCACTACAGCCACTACGTCCCGCACCAGCACACCCACCAGCACACCCCGCTCACGTGCAGTCACCACCCCCACTCCCATTTACAGGTCCCCTGTGTCCTCTCCCAGTGTGTCTGTGACCCCCCTCCGAAGATTCACAAACGCAGGCACACACCCACCCAACAGCCATCCACCTCACGACAGCCTCCAGGCCATGCACCTGCACCCAAATCCACTAAACTTACACCTCCTTACAACCACCACCTCTTCCTCCACTCCCAAACCCCCTCCATCTACCCGTCCCAGTGTCTCTCAAAAACTTTTCCTGGCCCCCCCTTAACCTATTTCCCACCACCCCCCCCCCGTCCAACTCATAGGTCCCGTACTAGCACCTCAGCCAAAAAATCTCCGGGACCAGTGGTGCCTGTTGTTACAGGTATGTGGAGTGCACCGGCCACCAGGCGAGCCAGTGTGGCACAGAGCCACAGCACAGCCAGTCCCCCCCCTGTGAAGCACCAGAAGTTGGACAGTGCCCGGCGGGAGAGGGGGAAGACTCCAGCCAGCAAAGCCGCTCACAAGGGTCCCGGGGGGAGTGTCGACTCAGCTGGGACTCCTCCCAAGGTGGGGAAGGGGCAGAAGAAATCTCCAAAGTCTGGGAGGAGCAGCACGGCGGAGAGGACCGCCATCATCCCCGCTGCCCAGGAGGCCACCGCCAGCCCCATCGTCACTGGCCAGGAGGCCATCACCAGCCCCATCGTCACTGGCCAGGAGGCCACCGCCAGCCCCATCGTCACTGGACAGGAGGCCACCGCCAGAGTCACTGCCCAGTAGGCCAGCCCCATCGTCACTGACCAGGAGGCCACCGCCAGCCCCATCGTCACTGGCCAGGAGGCCACCGCCAGAGTCACTGCCCAGTAGGCCAGCCCCATCGTCACTGGCCAGGAGGCCACCGCCAGCCCCATCGTCACTGGACAGGAGGCCACCGCCAGAGTCACTGCCCAGTAGGCCAGCCCCATCGTCACTGCCCAGGAGGACACCGCCAGAGTCACTGCCCAGGAGGCCAGCCCCATCATCACTGGCCAGAAGGCCACCGCCAGAGTCACTGCCCAGGAGGCCAGCCCCATCGTCACTGGCCAGGAGGCCACCGCCAGATTCACTGCCCAGGAGGCCAGCCCCATTGTCACTGGCCAGGAGGCCAGCGCCAGCCCCATCGTCAGTGGCCAGGAGGCCACTGCCAGCCCCACAGTCACTGCCCAGGAGGCCACTGCCAGCCCCACAGTCACTGCCCAGGAGGCCACCGGCAGCCCCAGAGTCACTGTCCAGGAGGCCACCGCCAGCCCCAGAGTCACTGACCAGGAGGCCACCGCCAGCCCCAGAGTCACTGCCCAGGAGGCCACCGCCAGCCCCAGAGTCACTGTCCAGGAGGCCACCGCCAGCCCCAGAGTCACTGGCCAGGAGGCCACCGCCAGCCCCAGAATCACTGCCCAGGAGGCCACCGCCAGCCCCAGAGTCACTGCCCAGGAGGCCACCGCCAGCCACAGCCCAGCTGGCCAGGAGGGCCCGCAAGCCACAGCCCAGCTGACCCATGAAGGACCGCCAGCCACAGCCCTGCTGGGCAATGAAGGACCGCCTTGGCAAGCACCGCTGAACAGGCCAGGGACCGCTGAACAGGGCAAAGACCGCCATGGAATGCACCGCTGAACAGGTCTGACACTGGCAACGCAAGCACAGTTGAACAGGCCAGGGACCGCTGAACAGGGCAAAGACCGCCATGGAACGCGCAGCTGAACAGGTCTGACACTGGCGACGCAAGCACCGCTGAACAGGCCAGGGACCGGTGAACATGGCAAAGACCGCCATGAAATGCACCTCTAGCCCATTTGCGGCAGGGGCAGTGACGCAACTGGGTCCGTCACGGGGTGTGTGCTGCAGTCTGGGCACCAGTCTCCCTCCAGCACCAGTGGAGACTGTTATCCACTTGAGAGACTATGGCTTTGCACTCCCCAGGATTGCACAGTGGGCAAGCCACCCACTTGTGAGACTTGAGAGACTGTGGCTTTGCACTCCCCGGGATGGTACAGTGGGCAAGCCACCCACTTGTGAGACTTGAGAGACTGTGGCTTTGTACTCCCCAGGATGGTACAGTGGGCAACCCACCCACTGCAGAGACTTGAGAGACTGTGGCTTTGCACTCCCCATGATATGGCAGTGGGCAAACCACCCACTGTAGAGAATTGAGAGACTGTGGCTTTGCACTCCCCAGGATATGGCAGTGGGCAAACCACCCACTGTAGAGACTTGAGAGACTGTGGCTTTGCACTCCCTAGGATGGTACAGTGGGCAACCCACCCACTGTATAGACTTGAGAGACTGTGGCTTTGCTCTCCCCAGGATACATCAATGGGCATGGAGCCCCCTTGTGGATCTGGCGTGGTGCACTCATCCGGCTGAGGCGGCCCCCCCTTCCCTTCCCCCTGAGGTGCCTGTTGTATTTCTATCTGATGCCCCAGCTGTGTTCTCTCCGTTTTGATCAGGTATCTTGTGTGGGCCTCGCCCATGCATTTTGGGCCCAGTGGTCCACGGACAATGAATGGTGCATTACCTGCACTACTAATCGTGGTGTATTTTTTGTTTAATGTGTATATATATATGTATATATTTGCTGTCTTTGCATTCTTCAGGGGGGGTTGGGGGTGTTACTGTAACGTATAGATATGCATTGGTGTATGTGTTGTAGTGGGTGAGGGTCGGGGTGGGGGTTGGGATGTTGGTTGTGTGTGTCCCTGTGCTTTTGCCTCCCCCTATGTCGTAGAGCAGTACTCACCGTGCTCTTTGCCGCCGGCGTTGATGATCCTCGTAGAGGAGCAGGAAGACTAACGCTGGCAGAATATGGAGTTCCGGCTCCATGGTGTCCTGATTCCTCGTGGGATGTGTAGAGGTGAGCGTTTTCCCTTTGAAATGGCTGTTTCCGCCGTGTTTTTATCCGCGGTGAATCCACCCCGGAGAAGGTGGCGGATTGGTAGGTTGTGATACTGTGGGCGGTACATTGTCTTCCGCCTGTCTGTTGGCGGTGACCGCCTCGCTGTTTGTCTGTACCGCCATGGCGGTCAGAGTGTTAAAGTGGCTGTCTTTGTTGGCGGTTTCCACCACAGTCATAATTCCAATTGTTTTACCACCGGCCTGTTGGCTGTCTTATCGCCGCTTTAACACCGTCCGCCAGGGTTGTAATGACCACCTATACCTTAAACCAACAACCACAGGGCCTGGCACTGCAACCAACCCCTATAACCTCCCAACCCTGCACCATGCACAGCCAAACACTCTTTGTTTGAGAATAGGTGTAAGAGGGTGTCTATGGGTGTGAGAGTGTCTGTCTGGGCATGAAAGGGGGTGCATGAGGGCATGAGTGGTTCTGTGTGTGGGTGCATGATGGTCTGAGTGGGTCTGTGAGTGGGTGCGTTAATGTCTGAGGGGGTCTGTGAGTGGGTGCATGAGGAACTGAGTGGGTCTGTGAGTAGGTGCCTGAGTGTCTGAGTGGGTCTGTTAGTGTGCATGTGAGGGCCTGAGTGGGTCTGTGAGTGGGTGCATCAGTGTCTTCATGGGTCCGTGAGTGGGTGCATCAGTGTCTGAGTGGGTCTGAGTGGGTACATGAGTGTCTGAGTGGGTGTGTGAGTGGGTGCATGAGTGTCCGAGTGGGTCTGTGAGTGGGTATGTCAGGGTTTGAGTGGGTCTGTGAGTGGGTGCGTCAATGTCTGAGTGGGTCTGAGTGGGTGCATGAGTGTCTGAGTGGGTGTGTGAGTGGGCACATGAATATCTGAGTGCATGTGTGAGTGAATAAAGTACTGTATCAATGAGTCTGTGAATGTTTCCCTTATTTTCTTTTTGCTTATTCGTTAATAATCTTGATTAATTGCAAATATCGAGCATGGTGACGAAAAATAATTTTAAACCTATAATTTGACCTTAAAACACCCATATTTCACACTCCTGTGGTCAGTATACCAAGACCCCGCCAAGAAATGAGACCACCCTGATTGTCAACCCACTGTCCCACTTTGTCACCTTGTCCATATTTAAACTGCCCTAGCTACTCTTCCTATGCCCATATGGGCAATGCACCTGTGAGACTAATAGACTGGACTCTGCCATGGACATTCCTCCACCATCACCCCAAACCATGTTACAACCCCCCTCCAATATTTAGCACTTCAATAAACACCCTTGAAGCACAAACAATCTGGAGTCAGTCTGTGATTTCAAAAATGTGTATTAGCAATTACAGTGTCAAAATGCTCTTTCAAATGTAATGTCAACATACCTATGTCACATATCTCAAGTCCATGAGGAATCTAAGCAGATGAAACACGTTGGAAACCAGACCTGTGAAACCGTAAGGGAAATGTATAACTCAGTTACCATATACTGGTTGAAATCGACAGACAGGATAGAGGTAGAAGTGTGAAAGTACTTGTAGTAGGCAGGAATGTGTTCTCTCCTGTGTGTCACTGGAAATATTGCTGGATAACTGAGTCCCTGTTGTCAATGTCTTCTTCCTGGGCCCCCCTTAACCTATTTCCCACCACCACCAGTCCAACTCATAGGTCCCGTACTAGCACCTCAGCCAAAAAATCTCCGGGACCAGTGGTGCCTGTTGTTACAGGTATGTGGAGTGCACCGGCCACCAGGCGAGCCAGTGTGGCACGGAGCCACAGCACAGCCAGTCCCCCCCCTGTGAAGCACCAAAAGTTGGACAGTGCCGGCGGGAGAGGGGTCCCAGGATACATCAATGGGCATGGAGCCCCCTTGTGGATCTGGCGTGGTGCACTCATCCGGCTGAGGTGCCCCCCCTTCCCTTCCTCCTGAGGTGCCTGTTGTATTTCTATCTGATGCCCCAGCAGTGTTCTCTCCGTTTTGATCAGGTATCTTGTGTGGGCCTCGCCCATGCATTTTGGGCCCGGTGGTCCACGGACAATGAATGGTGCATTACCTGCACTACTAATCGTGGTGTATTTTTTGTTTAATGTGTATATATATCTGTATATATTTGCTTACTGTATTTTGATATATTTCAATGGTTCAACTAATTTCCTTTTGTCTTTGCATTCTTCCGGGGGGGTTGGGGGTGTTACTGTAATGTATAGATATGCATTGGTGTGTGTGTTGTAGTGGGTGAGGGTCGGGGTGGGGGTTGGGATGTTGGTTGTGTGTGTCCCTGTGTTTTTGACACCCCCTATGTCGTAGGTGCAGTACTCACTGTGCTCTTTGCCGCCGGCGTTGATGATCCTCGTAGAGGAGCAGGAAGACTGACGCTGGCAGAATATGGAGTTCCGGCTCCATGGTGTCCTGATTCCTCGTGGGATGTGTAGAGGTGAGCGTTTTCCCTTTTAAATGGCTGTTTCCACCGTGTTTTTATCCGCGGTGAATCCACCCCGGAAAAGGTGGCGGATTGGTAGGTTGTGATACTGTGGGCGGTACATTGTCTTCCGTCTGTCTGTTGGCGGTGACCGCCTCGCTGTTTGTCTGTACCGCCGTGGCGGTCGGAGTGTTAAAGTGGCTGTCTTTGTTGGCGGTTTCCGCCACAGTCATAATTCCAATTGTTTTCCCACCGGCCTGTTGGCTGTCTTATCGCCGCTTTAACACCGTCCGCCAGGGTTGTAATGACCACCTATACCTTAAACCAACAACCACAGGGCCTGGCACTGCAACCAACCCCTATAACCACCCAACCCTGCACCATGCACAGCCAAACACTCTTTGTTTGATAATAGGTGTAAGAGGGTGTCTATGGGTGTGAGAGTGTCTGTCTGGGCATGAAAGGGGGTGCATGAGGGCTTGAGTGGCTCTGTGTGTGGGTGCATGATGGTCTGAGTGGGTCTGTGAGTGGGTGCGTTAATGTCTGAGGGGGTCTGTGAGTGGGTGCATGAGGAACTGAGTGGGTCTGTGAGTAGGTGCCTGAGTGTCTGAGTGGGTCTGTTAGTGTGCATGTGAGGGCCTGAGTGGGTCTGTGAGTGGGTGCATCAGTGTCTTCATGGGTCTGTGAGTGGGTGCATCAGCGTCTGAGTGGGTCTGAGTGGGTGCATGAGTGTCTGAGTGGGTGTGTGAGTGGGTGCATGAGTGTCCGAGTGGGTCTGTGAGTGGGTATGTCAGGGTTTGAGTGGGTCTGTGAGTGGGTGCGTCAATGTCTGAGTGGGTCTGAGTGGGTGCATGAGTGTCTGAGTGGGTGTGTGAGTGGGCACATGAATATCTGAGTGCATGTGTGAGTGAATAAAGTACTGTATCAATGAGTCTGTGAATGTTTCCCTTATTTTCTTTTTGCTTATTCGTTAATAATCTTGATTAATTGCAAATATCGAGCATGGTGACGAAAAATAATTTTAAACCTATAATTTGACCTTAAAACACCCATATTTCACACTCCTGTGGTCAGTATACCAAGACCCCGCCAAGAAATGAGACCACCCTGATTGTCAACCCACTGTCCCACTTTGTCACCCTGTCCATATTTAAACTGCCCTAGCTACTCTTCCTATGCCCATATGGGCAATGCACCTGTGAGACTAATAGACTGGACTCTGCCATGGACATTCCTCCACCATCACCCCTCACCATGTTACAACCCCCCTCCAATATTTAGCACTTCAATAAACACCCTTGAAGCACAAACAATCTGGAGTCAGTCTGTGATTTCAAAAATGTGTATTAGCAATTACAGTGTCAAAATGCTCTTTCAAATGTAATGTCAACATACCTATGTCACACATCTCAAGTCCATGAGGAATCTAAGCAGATGACACACGTTGGAAACCACACCTGTGAAACCGTAAGGGAAATGTACAACTCAGTTACCATATACTCGTTGAAATCGACAGACAGGATAGAGGTAGAAGTGTGAAAGTACTTGTAGTAGGCAGGAATGTGTTCTCTCCTGTGTGTCACTGGAAATATTGCTGGATAACTGAGTCCCTGTTGTCAATGACTTCTTCCTCTGCTTCCTCCTCATCACTGTCCACAGGCTCCACAGCTGCCACAACACCGTCATCTGGACCATCCTCCTGCATAAAAGGCACCTGTCGTCGCAAAGCCAAGTTGTGAAGCATACAGCAGGCCACGATGATCTGGCACACCTTCTTTGGTGAGTAGAATAGGGATCCACCTGTCATATGCAGGCACCTGAACCTGGCCTTCAGGAGGCCGAAGGTGCGTTCGATCACCCTCCTAGTTCGCCCATGTGCCTCATTGTAGCGTTCCTCTGCCCTTGTCCTGGGATTCCTCACTGGGGTCAGTAGCCATGACAGGTTGGGGTAACCAGAGTCCCCTAATAGCCACACACGGTGCCTCTGGAGTTGACCCATCACATAAGGGATGCTGCTATTCTGCAGGATGTAGGCGTCATGCACTGAGCTAGGGAACATAGCATTTACCTGGGAGATGTACTGGTCTGCCAAACATACCATCTGTACATTCATCGAATGATAACTCTTCCGGTTCCTGTACACCTGTTCACTCCTGTGGGGGGGGACCAGAGCTACATGGGTCCCATCAATGGCACCGATGATGTTGGGGATATGTCCAAGGGCATAGAAGTCACCTTTAACTGTAGCCAAATCCTCCACCTGAGGGAAAATGATGTAGCTCCGCATGTGTTTCAGAAGGGCAGACAACACTCTGAACAACACGTTGGAAAACATAGGCTGGGACATCCCTGATGCCATGGCCACTGTTGTTTGAAATGACCCACTTGCAAGGAAATGGAGCACTGATAGCACCTGCACTTGAGGGGGATCCCTGTGGGATGGCGGATTGCTGACATCAGGTCAGGCTCCAACTGGGCACACAGTTCCTGGATTGTGGCACGTTCAAACCTGTAGGTGATGATCAAATGTCTTTCCTCCATTGGTGACAGGTCCACCAGCGGTCGGTACACCGGACGATTCCGCCATCTCCTCACATGTCCCAGCAGACGGTGCGTAGGAATGACAACAGCGACCATAGAGTCAAACAACTCAGAGGTATGTACCCACAGTCTACACAGAACACCATTCATACACAAAATGTGGCCTGTATTTGTGTTGTGCGACAAGGCCTAGGTCTGTGTGACGCAGTTGGTAATTAGGGCATGTGGGACCCTGAAATGGCGGCTGCCTGACCTCTAAAGTGGGACAACGGGATGTGAGGTAACTGCGCTGGCGTTGTACACCGTCGCTGTAGGCGGTCGAAGACCGCGGCGCAATGCTGCATTGGTTAACATTGGACCCTATGGGTCCCAGGAGCCAATGACGAAGTACGCCGGCGGTGATGGTACGCACCGCCGCGGACGTGACCGCTGCGGACGTGACTGCCATTTTCTATCTGTTCAATCACTCGATACCTGATCTTCGACAGGAGAGGACCTACACTGCAAGCGCTGCTGTGACCTCGGTCTGGAAGAGACAATGGCTCGTCCGTCTGGGGAAAGGGCCCCTGCCTTCACTGCATAGGAGTTGGAGAAGCTTGTGGACGGGGTCCTCTCCCAGTACACGCTACTCTACGGTCCTCCAGACCAACAGGTAAGTACACAGGGAGCATGTTGTATGGGCTATGCCTGTGTGGAGAGGGCTGGTTGTAAGAATGAAGGGGGCACAGTTCTGCGTGCATGATGGACTGTGAATGCATGTGCCACATGGCAAGGGTAGGGATGTGGGCCACTCACTTTGACGGTGCAGTTGTTAATGACTTCTCTTCTTCCCCTGTACATGTCATGTAGGTCAGCGCCCACCAGAAGAAGGATATTTGGCGTGCCATCGCCAAGGACGTCCGGACCCGAGGGGTCCACCACAGAAGGAGCACCCACTGCAGGAAAAGATGGAAGGACATTCGCCGCTGGAGCAAGAAGACGGCGGAGGCTCAGCTGGGGATGGCCTCCCAATGTGGGAGGGGTGCCCGTCGAACCATGACCTCCCTGATGTTAAGGATCCTGGTGGTGGCCTACCCTGAGTTGGATGGGCGCTTGAGGGCATCACAGCAGACACAAGGGGGTGAGAACAACATCATTCAGCGGACTTTGCGCGCAGTGAAGGTGTCTGGGTGGGGGAGGAGGGCTGTGGGTTTCCCTCGGCCAGGGCGAGTTCCGTAGGCTAGGCCCCTCTGTAATGCAGGCCATGTGACACCCCACCCCACCTCTGTAGAGTGCCAAGTACAGGCATTCATGCCCCTGTGTCATCTATGTGTGCAGATGTCGACCATAGCCATGTAGGCCACATCCCAGGATTTGCATCTGTAGAGCCCAACAGCGCGACGTGGTGCAGGAGGCTGCTATGTCTGTATTGTCCGCCAAAGGTAGCGGTAAGCCATGCACTCAACCTGTCTTTCTTCTGTCGTCCCCCCCCTTTTTGTGGTCTCCCTGTTCTTGTGTGCATCAGCATCATCAGGCGGAGGTACAGTAGCACCGGAGCACGAGGGAGCTGCATCCCACATGGCCATGGAGGGCCACACCACGGACTCAGAATACACCAGTGGGACGGAAGGCGAGGGGAGCACCACAGCGGTCACAGGATCTGCAACCAGCGACACGGACTCGTCCTCCGAGAGGAGCTCCCTTGTGGTGGCGGCAAAATCGGTGCCCCCCACTTCTACAGGTACAGCCGCCAGCCACCCTACCAGCACCGCCCTCCCAGCAGCCCCTCAGCCTTCGCCCCGTGCCTGCTCACCCAGGAGGGTGGGCATCAGCTTCGCCCCAGGCACCTCAGCCCCTGCCCCTGTCACCTCTGCTGCCCTCAGTGAGGAGGCCACTGACCTCCTCAGGTCCCTCTCTGTTGGGCAGTCTACCATTTTGAATGCCATCCAGGGTGTAGAAAGGGCATTGCAACACACTAATGCATTTCTGGAGTGCATTCATTCTGGTCAGTCTGCCCTTCATCGAACCCTGCAAACTCTGGCCTCAGCACTGATGGCAGCCATTGTCCCTGTGTCTATCCTCCCCCCTCCAACTTCCTCCACCCCGACCCAATCCCCTGTACCTCAGCCTATCCCAAGCACACCATCAGACCAGCATGCACACACCTCACCACACAAGGGAAGCTCAGGCAAACATAAGCACCACACATCCCACAGGCACTCACGCAAGCATCACACACATACAGACACACCAACATCCACTGCCTCCACTGTGTCCCCCTCCTCGTCGTCTCCCTCCTCCCTCCCAGTCTTGTCTACACTCACACCTACATGAACTACCACTACAGCCACTACGTCCCGCACCAGAACACCCACCAGCACACCCCGCTCACGTGCAGTCACCACCCCCACTCCCATTTACAGGTCCCCTGTGTCCTCTCCCAGGGTGTCTGTGATGCCCCCTCCGAAGATACACAAACGCAGGCACACACTCACCCAACAGCCATCCACCTCACGACAGCCTCCAGCCCATGCACCTGCACCCAAATCCACTAAACCTACACCTCCTACAACCACCACCTCTTCCTCCACTCCCAAACCCCCTCCATCTACCCGTCCCAGTGTCTCCCAAAAACTTTTCCTGTCCCCCCCTTAACCTATTTCCCACCACCACCCCCGTCCAACTCATAGGTCCCGTACTAGCACCTCAGCCAAAAAATCTCCGGGACCAGTGGTGCCTGTTGTTACAGGTATGTGGAGTGCACCGGCCACCAGGCGAGCCAGAGTGGCACAGAGCCACAGCACAGCCAGTCCCCACTCTCTGAAGCACCAGAAGTTGGACAGTGCCCGGTGGGAGAGGGGGAAGACTCCAGCCAGCAAAGCCGCTCACAAGGGTCCCGGGGGGAGTGTCGACTCAGCTGTGACTCCTCCCAAGGTAGGGAAGGGGCAGAGGAAATCTCCAAAGTCTGGGAGGAGCAGCACGGCGGAGAGGACCGCCATCATCCCCGCTGCCCAGGAGGCCACCGCCAGCCCTATCGTCACTGGCCAGGAGGCCACCGCCAGCCCCATCGTCACTGGCCAGGAGGCCACCGCCAGAGTCACTGCCCAGGAGGCCAGCCCCTCCGTCACTGGCCAGGAGGCCACCGCCAGAGTCACTGCCCAGGAGGCCAGCCCCATCGTCACTGGCCAGGAGGCCACCGCCAGAGTCACTGCCCAGGAGGCCAGCCCCATCGTCAGTGGCCAGGAGGCCACCGCCAGAGTCACTGCCCAGGAGGCCAGCCCCATTGTCACTGGCCAGGAGGCCACCGCCAGAGTCACTGCCCAGGAGGCCAGCCCCTCCGTCACTGGCCAGGAGGCCACCGTCAGAGTCACTGCCCAGGAGGCCAGCCCCATCGTCACTGGCCAGGAGGCCACCGCCATCGTCACTGCCAAGGAGGCCACCGCCAGCCCCTGAGTCACTGCCCAGGAGGCCACTGCCAGTCCCAGAGTCACTGCCCAGGAGGCCACCGCCAGCCACAGCCCAGCTGGCCAGGAGGGCCCCGCAAGCCACAGCCCAGCTGACCCATGAAGGACTGCCAGCCACAGCCCTGCTGGGCAATGAAGGCCCGCCTTGGCAAGCACCGCTGAACAGGCCAGGGACCGCTGAACAGGGCAAAGACCGCCATGGAATGCACCGCTGAACAGGTCTGACACTGGCAACGCAAGCACCGCTGAACAGGCCAGGGACCGCTGAACAGGGCAAAGTCCGCCATGCAATGCACCGCTAGCCCATTTGCGGCAGGGGCAGTGACGCAATTGGGACCGTCACGGGGTGTGTGCTGCACTCTTGGCACCAGTCCCCCTCCAGCACCAGTGGAGACTGTTATCCACTTGAGAGACTATGGCTTTGCACTCCCTAGGATTCCACAGCGGGCAAACCACCCACTGTAGAGACTTGAGAGACTGTGGCTTTGCACTCCCCAGGATTAAACAGTGGGCAAGCCACCCACTTGTGAGACTTGAGAGACTGTGGTTTTGCACTCCCCAGGATGGTACAGTGGGCAAGCCACCCACTTGTGAGACTTGAGAGACTGTGGCTTTGTACTCCCCAGGATGGTACAGTGGGCAACCCACCCACTGCAGAGACTTGAGAGACTGTGGCTTTGCACTCCCCATGATATGGCAGTGGGCAAACCACCCACTGTAGAGACTTGAGAGGCTGTGGCTTTGCACTCCCCAGGATATGGCAGTGGGCAAACCACCCACTGTAGAGACTTGAGAGACTGTGGCTTTGCACTCCCCAGGATGGTACAGTGGGCATCCCACCCACTGTATAGACTTGAGAGACTGTGGCTTTGCACTCCCCAGGATACATCAATGGGCATGGAGCCCCCTCGTGGATCTGGCATGGTGCACTCATCCTGCTGAGGTGCCCCCCTTCACTTCCTCCTGAGGTGCCTGTATTTTTATCTGATGCCCCAGCAGTGTTCTCTCCGTTTTGATCAGGTATCTTGTGTGGGCCTCGCCCATGCATTTTGGGCCTAGTGGTCCACGGACAATGAATGGTGCATTACCTGCACTACTAATCGTGGTGTATTTTTTGTTTAATGTGTATATATATCTGTATATATTAGCTTACTGTATTTTGATATATTACAATAGTTCAACTCATTTCCTATTGTCTTTGCATTCTTCCGGGAGGGTGGGGGGTATTACTGTAATGTATAGATATGCATTGGTGTGTGTTTTGTAGTGGGTGAGGGTCGGGGTGGGGGTTGGGATGTTGGTTGTGTGTGTCCCTGTGTTTTTGCCTCCCCCTATGTCATAGGTGCAGTACTCACTGTGCTCTTTGCCGCCGGCGTTGATGATCCTCATAGAGGAGCAGGAAGACTATCGCTGGCAGAATATGGAGTTCCGGCTCAATGGTGTCCTGATTCCTCGTGGGATGTGTAGAGGTGAGCGTTTTCCCTTTGAAATGGCTGTTTCCGCCGTGTTTTTATCCGCGGTGAATCCACCCCGGAAAAGGTGACGGATTGGTAGATTGTGATACTGTGGGCGGTACATTGTCTTCCGCTGTTTGTCTGTACCGCCGTGGCGGTCGGAGTGTTAAAGTCTTTAAAGTCTTTGTTGGCGGTTTCCGCCATGGTCATAATTCAATTTTTTTTACCACCGACCTGTTGCCTGTCTTACCGCCGCTTTAACACCGTCCGCCAGGCTTGTAATGACCACCTATACCTTAATCCAACAACCACCGACCACAGGGCCTGGCACTGCAACCAACCCCTATAACCACCCAACCCTGCACCATGCACAGCCAAACACTCTTTGTTTGAGAATAGGTGGAAGAGGGTGTCTATGGCTGTGAGAGTGTCTGTCTGGGCATGAAAGTGGGTGCATGAGGGCTTGAGTGGCTCTGTGTGTGGGTGCATGATGGTCTGAGTGGGTCTGTGAGTGGTTGCGTTAATGTCTGATGGGGTCTGTGAGTGGGTGCATGAGGAACTGAGTGGGTCTGTGAGTAGGTGCCTGAGTGTCTGAGTGGGTCTGTTAGTGTGCATGTGAGGGCCTGAGTGGGTCTGTGAGTGGGTGCATCAGTATTTTCATGGGTCCGTGAGTGGGTGCGTCAGTGTCTGAGTGGGTCTGAGTGGGTGCATGAGTGTCTGAGTGGGTGTGTGAGTGGGTGCATGAGTGTCCGAGTGGGTCTGTGAGTGGGTATGTCAGGGTTTGAGTGGGTCTGTGAGTGGGTGCGTAAATGTTTGAGTGGATCTGAGTGGGTGCATGAGTGTCTGAGTGGGTGTGTGAGTGGGCACATGAATATGTGAGTGAATAAAGTACTGTATCAATGAGTATGTGAATGTTTCTCTTATTTTCTTTTTGCTTATTTGTTAATAATCTCGATTACTTGCAAATATCGAGCATGGTGACGAAAAATAATTTTAAACCTATAATTTGACCTTTAAACACCAATATTTCACACTCCTGTGGTCAGTATACCTCCACCCTGAACCCTTATGCTACTTTTCATTTTGTGTTTCAGCCACAGGGACCCTTTCCCAAAACATAAAATGGCAGCAGCAACTTTCTATTCAGGTTGTGGCCTGCCAATTACAGCATTTCTATCTGGGCACATTCACGAAACTTCACAAATATTCACGATTTATTTGCGACCTCAGCTATACAAATAACTTCCTAGTGGTGACTGCCCTAAGTAATATGTATATATAGAATAGAAATAAATGTTTTCCTGCAGCTTGGTTCCACAGAGTGCCATGTCTACCTGCACTAGGAGGCCAACTTGTCTTCAGGTGTAGCGGTGGAGGGCATAACCAGAATTTGGGATGTCCACAGCCAGTATGCTGCTTGGCTTTTTATGTATATATATATATATATATATATATATATATATATATATATATTTATCAACACCAGAGGAGACCCAGCTGGTTCTCCCCCGACCCCAAGAATCCAAGAGCGAATGCAGAGAGAAAGTGGAGAAGCAGTAAGAGCATAACAGATCACGAAGCCTTCAAAGATGCCATCCCATCACACCATCATCTCATCAGATCAGCTAGAATGTCAGCCATTCAAGGGTGCATCAACACCAATGCACACAACAGCAAGGAACTTTTCACCATAGTCAAGGAATTCATGAAACCCAGCACGGACACCACAGACATCCCACCCTCCCAAGACCTCTTTGACAAACTTGCCACCTTCTTCCACTGAAAAATCCAGGACATCTACAAAGGATTCACAAGCAACCTCCCTCCCCCCCCACCAGGACCACCACAGACTCCAACAGATCATGAACAACTGGACCCTATTCACCTTGGAAGACTGCTTGAAGCTTATGAATACTACGGATCCATGCCCCCACCACATATTCAATCAAGCCAGCACCACCATTGCACCCGATCTATGGCGTATCATCAACTGCTCCATCAAGACTGCCACCTTTCAGGATGTCTGGAAACTTGCAAATAAAAAAACCCTGCTGAAGAAGCCCTCCACAGACCCAACAGAGCTGAAAAACTACAGATGAATCTCACTGCTCCCTTTTCCAGACAAGGTAATCGAAAAAGTAATCAACACACAGCTCACCGAGTTCATTGGGACCAACCACACACTTGACCCCAGAATCCAGATTCAGGAGCAACCACAGCACTGAAACCACACTCCTAGCAGCCATGGATAACATCTGTACCTCCTGGACTGCTATGAAACAGCTGCCCTCTTCCTTCTCGACCTCTCCACCTTCTTCAACAGCGTCTCCCACACCACTTTGTGCACCAGACTACACAACCCTGGCACCTGCAGCAAAGCCCTGGAGTGAATCTGCTCCTTTCTCACAGGCCGAACCAGAGAGTCAGGCTCCCACCTTTCACCTCAAAGCCGACGGAAACCATCCACTAAGTTCCCCAGGGCTCCTACCTGAGCCCCACTATCTTCAATGTCTACATGACTCCACTGACCGAGATCATCAGACACCACAAGCTCAATATCGTCTCATACACCGAAGACACACAGTTTATTCTCTCCCTCACCGATGAACCACTGATTGCCAAAAGATGCTTTTACAACAGAATGAAGGCAGTCAATGACTTCTTGAAAGACAGCGTTCTCAAGCTCAACTCGGACAAGACAAAGATCCTCATCCTGGGCCCCACCCATCCCGCATGGGATGACCCCCAGTGGCCCAGTGCCGTCAGAGCGCCATCTTCTACCAACCACACACACAGCTTCAACATCATCCTCAACTTCTCACTGTCTATGACCCGCTAAGTCAATGCTACTTCTACACTCTCATCCTGCTCCTGAAGATCTTCAAGTGGATCCCCACTGACGTGAGAAGAACAGTCACCCAGGCTACAGCAACGCACTCTATGCCAGAATCAACAAGAAACTCCAAACAAAACTCCAGAGAATACAGAGTGCCACAGCCAGACTTATCCTGGACATCCCCTGCCACAGCCACATCTCCACTCACCTGAGAGACCTACACTGGCTCCCCGTCAACAAACGCATCACTTTCACACTCCTGACACATGTGTACAAGGTTTTTTACAACATCGGACCTGCCTACCTTAACCACCACCTCTCCTTCTACACACCCTTCAGGCAACTCTGTTCTGCTTAACTGGCCCTCCCCACCATCCCCAGGATTTGGAAAAACACAGCTGGAGGAAAATCCTTCTCATCGCGCAGACCTGGAACACAATGTTGCTGCACCTCAGGCAGCCCCCACCTTGCTGGCTCATTTCAGGAAGGACCTCAAGACCTGGCTCTTCGACTGACCCCCATCCCCCATCTAGCACCTTGAGACTCCCCTGGGTGATAAGTCACACTCTATAAATGTTTGATTGATTGATTAGATAGATAGATAGATAGATAGATAGATAGATAGATAGATAGATAGATAGATAGATAGATAGATAGATAGATAAAAATATATGTACACATGTATGTATATAAATATATATATATATATATATATATATATATATATATATATATATATATATATATATATATGTATATATACTGAAAAAACAAAGGCTACAGGGACAGTATAATTAGGAAACAGAATAAAAGAAAACCTTAAAAATTTACTAAAACACAAATGTTACAGGGGTGTATAGTTAGGGTCATATTTTACCCCCAAAAAAACATAGAAATTCAGCTGTTATAGAGTTATTTCAAGTAACTATAACTCATGCCCTGAGGTAACTATAACTCATGCGCCCCCGCGTACCCTATACACTTTGTCCCAGGGAGGACACAGTCCCCAGTGGGTCCTTAGGACACCCCCATTGTTTCATTTTTTAACATTTAACAACCCATGCATATTTGTTCAGAATAGCACCAAGAAGGTTGTGGTCCCTGGGACTTGTGAAAGCCCTAGGAGGGGGGGCCGTAAGTGCACTTCCTTTTTTTATCCCCATAATGACCCCGGGACCTGGGGGCTACAGCATTTTTAAAAGTGGGAGACCATTTATTTTTATTTCATAGTCAAATTCATGATTAATCGCAAATTTCACTGTGAATTAAAAAAAAAAGTTTTTGGGTCTGAGGGTTACCAGCGCCAAGGGTAGGGGTTTAGGGTTAACTTACCCTTTTCTTTTTTATTTCATTTGTTTTTGAGACTCGACTGAAGTGTCTCAGTGGTTTGAATGTGTGCTTCCTCACCTTCCCTCCTGGCTTATGCAAGTTTATTTATTGATTTGCATGCATTTGTGTATGTATTTGTTTATTTTTATTTATTTGTGTGTATTTATTTTTATTTATAGGTATTCATTTATTTTTATGTATTAGTTTGTTTACATTTCAAGCATGTATTTATCTTAGCACTGAAGTTAGCAGGATCCTAAACACTGTGGCATATAGAGATCAAGGTAGAACCTGTAAGGATCTTGTGGAACTGTGTTAGTTCTAAGAACCCAATGTTAAAAGTGAAGTGATGATGACTAAGGGCCCCATTACGATTTTGCCAGATCGCCTATACGATGTTGGGAAGGCCGCCGCCAAACTGGCGGCTTCCGGACCACCGTATTATGATGTTTTACATTGTTTACAATGTTTCCACTACTTTCACCGCCGCCAACCCGTCAGGATCTCTGATCCTGGCAGTGGCAGTGGTGTGCTAGTGGCCCAACCATCAGCATCATAATGTAGAGGTCAGACCGCCAAGGTTGGAGCAGTCCAACTACCACTGCGGGTAATGCAGTCCATGCACCTCCATACTCATAATGAGGCCTTAAGTTTGTTAACAGAGACTTCAGATTTGAGTTTATGACTCAAGCGCTGAGACCAAAATGACCAGCATTCAGGGGACCACCAAAGTTAGGCTTGATAATCAGAAGCCATCGACTTTTGCAGGGCACAGAGATAAAGATTTTGACTTCTGATGGAAGTAGGGTCAGTTTTGTGCCATCGGCATGTGGGAAAATCATGAATCTAAACACCCTCACCAAGTCCTACAATAACAGTGGGTAGAGTTTAAATAACAACAGTGATAGAGTGGGTCCCTGGAGCACCCTGAAGATGAATTTGACTGCTCTGGGTCTAAATGAAACTACAAATACCACTGAGACTGACCTGAAAGAAATTATTGGAACTCGCCTAAGTCTGGTCATCGGTACAGTAGCCTCCAGTTAGCTGAATGAGATACTAACGGACTCATTTACAAGAATGTGGCGCATCAGATCGATGCACCATTTTTCTCGTACCAGCCCTAAAGCCCTTAATGAAGCTTTGGTAGCCCTGTATTTATGGTAAAGTGCTCCATGGCGTACATTTTCACGGATGCGTCAGAAATTGTGATGGATCTGTGGCACTAAACTGATGCATTGCTGGACTAGCATAAAAAAAAATTGATACTACTCCAGCAATGCATGGAAGGCTCCCATGTTAAAAAGTGCTACATCAGTTTAATGACTGCCCTAAGCAGGCATTACATTTTTGACACAGTGAAGTTGCAGAATGACACAGTGAAATATAGTAAATTTCATTGCGCCAGTTCTGTGTGACTTTTCACATGGGAATGTCCACCTTGCATATATTATACCGGGTGCAGGTATAATGTGGCTCAGGACTTTACAAACTGGTACAATGGTCCCACTACAATAGCTAGTTTGTAAATGTGGTGCAATATAGAGGACTGCTTGCTCCACTGCAGTGTAAAAACAAAGTTACGCTGCAGCGGGGTAAGGGGCTTATAAACCAGCCCCTAAGTTTAACAACAGGATGCCATCTTGCTCCTTCCTCTTTAATGGTGATTAACTCATCCAAGGCTACTTCCTCAACTGATTCGGTGCTATGCTGTCGGTGGAATCCGGCCTCGGCCAAGTCCAGCACTCTCTTGTTCTCAGTGTAAGCCAGTTAGGAAAGTGGTTGTCCATAGCTGTCAAAAGCGTGATGGAGCAGGAGTTTTTTTTTTTTAAGAAAGATAGATCCAAGTCAGAGTTTGTACCCTGTGGATGGACCAGCCAACTTTTCCATTTTGAAGGCTCCTCCCAGAGGCTAGGGAAGCATTAATCAGCTTTGATTGCAGGAGCTAAGTTAAGTATGATGGAAACTGGACAGTGGTCATTTAGAGATAGACCCTGATTTAAGCATCCTCAAGCATCATTTGAATACCCCACCAACACTAGGAGCAGACTGGGCTTAGGACCCCCTGGCCAACTGAGGAATATTGGCCTAGGGAGGTCCTGTTTTCTGTATATCTATAACAATGCCTAGAATTCCAGGGGCCAAAACATCTGCCAGGTAACCACATAGAACCCGCACTGGTGCAGTCCTGGACACACATCTAACAGGTGATATAGAAAACCTATTAATGGTATATACCAATCTCTGAATGTTCAAAACCATGGTAGTTCTGACAGTATGGATTTATTTTCTTGAGGCTTAGGGCCTCATTACAGTCTGGCGATCTTGAGACTCCCAGCCTCGCGGCCTGAAGTGCAGCAGTCTGACTCCCACATTAGGACCATGGCAGTCGGAACATGGTACCTGACAAGCTGACGGCGGTCAGACTCCTGGTCAGGCACTGCTGTGCTGAGTTTGGCACCGCTGTGCTGATCATGAGCCTCCTTTGCCCCAGCCTTTTTCATGGCGATATAATTGCCATGAAAAGGCTGGTGGCAAGGAAGTGTCAGGGGCCACAGGAGGCCCCTGCACTGCCCATGACCAGACAGTGTGTATTCCAAGGGTGCTGTTGTGCTATGCTACGGTATAGCCCTTGGCTCCCTTAAGCACTGTTCCCGCCTGGCTGACCATCGGGAATGTATAATATGATGTTCCCGCCGGTCAGTCTGGTGGGAACATAATAACACAACTGGGGGTGAGGCTGTCGGGTTGACGGCGGTCTCATCCCCGCTAGTTTGCCGGTCAACTCGTCCTACCGCCAAACTAGTAATTAGGTCATTATGACAATGGCGGTGACTGTTAAAGTGGCGGTAATACCACCAACAGGCTGGCAGTAATTACCGCCAAATTATGGCCATGGCAGTGATAACTCCCATTGACAGCCAATGTACCACACCAACTGCCAGGGTGCTAACACCACTGACCACGGCGGTAGCCATCAACAGCCAGGCGGAAGACAAGGTGCCGCCCACCATATCATGACATGGCAAACCGCCAGGATTTCCGGACGGGACCAACGCCATCAAAACCCTGGCAGAAACAGAACACAGAAGACAAAAGACTCACCATCAGAGACACAGAGAAGAACAACACTGCCATGGAATCGAAACTTCAAGCCTTCCCGATGCTCATCTACGCCATGCTCCACCTGGAACACCAACGGCGACAAAGACAATGACGGTGAGTACAGCCGCCTAGCACTCAAAGGAGGGAAGGAAGAAAAGGAGAGTGACAGACACACAAACAACACACACCATTCACACACACACCATACACACAACCAGCTGCAGAGGAAAACCAGTCTCACGGGGCAAACGTCATAATAATGTAAGGACAACATTTAGCCAGAACTGATAGTGTAATTTGATGACAACAGCCACCATATTGTCCATGTGACAAGAGAAATATGAGTCACTTTTCAGAAAGGACCAATGGCCAGTCCAAAGTACAAAAGGCCCACGTGGTCACAGGGCACAGTCCAGGGCCCAACTTGTTCCCTTACGAAATCCACACTACACGGTGCAGGGGCATCATTTTGGGAATGGCCAGGCACTTCATGGGGAAGCGGGTTGGGGGGCACCTCAGATGAAGTGGGGAACAGTCTCTTAGGTGGGGAACTTGCCCACTGGTTCTGGAGGGGGCCCTATGCCCATTTCACTTTGCTGGGGAGTGCAAGGTCACAGTCTCTGAGGTGGGGAGCTTGCCCACTGGTTCTGAAGGGGGCTCCTTGTACAACAGTCCCTGGAGTGTGGCCTACATGCTCTTTGCTGGAGGTGAGAGCTGCTGTGTCCCAGCTGGGGGTAGCGCTGCTGTGTCCCAGCTGGAGATGAGGGCAGCTGTGTCCCACCTGGGGGTGAGGGCTCCTTGTCCACTGCTGTTGAAGGGTACATCTTGCCTCTCTTAGTTGGTGGAGTGGGGACCTTCCCTTTCGTGGGAGGTGGAGTGTGATCCTTCCCTCTCTTGGGTGGTGAGGTGGGATCCTTCCCTCTCATGGGTGGTGGAGTGGGATCCTTCCCTTTCATGGGTGGTATAGTGGGATCCTTCCCTCTCTTGGGTGGTGGAGTGGGATCCTTCCCTCTCTTGGGAGGTAGAGTGGGATCCTTCCCTCTCTTGTGTGGTGGAGTGGGATCCTTCCCTCTCTTGGGTGGTGGAGTGGGATCCTTTCCTGTCTTACCTCCAGACGACTAGAAGGTGCCTCCACTGTCCCAGGGGACTGTTTAGCCAAGGTGCTGGGCTGGGTCATTGTGTCCCTGCTCTCTTATGGCTAGGACAGTGGGCAAAGGGGGAGGGAAGAGGTCAAGTTGGGCAAGGAAAAGCTTCTTAGGGATGGTGTGGCGGGATGAGGGAGGAGGGATGGGAGTGGAGGTTGAGGGAGTGGTTGTTGAAGGTGTATGTCTGCTGGACTTGGGCGCAGGTGCATGGGCAGTGTGCTGATGTGAGGTGGATGGCTGTTGGGTGTCTGAGTGTATGCGTTTGTGTCTCTTGTGGGGCCAGATAGGGTGGGAGAGGACACAGAGGACTTGTTGATGGATGTTGTGGAGGTGTATGCAAGTGAGGTGTGTGTGCTGCTTGTTGTGGTGATGATAGTGGTGGTGGCTGTTGATGCAGTGCATGCAGGTGTGACTGCAGATGTGACCGTGAGGGAGGAGGAGGAGGGGGTGACAGTGGAGGCAGTGGATGTGGTTGTATGTAACTGTCTGTTGTTTGTGTGAGTGCTTGTGGCCTGAAGTGTGCTGCCTGTGTTTGCCTGTGCCATTCGTCTGTGATGTTTTGTGTGTATGCTTGTCTGTATGTGTGCATGGCATGGGTTTGGGTCGAGCAGTTTGGGACTGGGAAGTGGTAGCTGGAGGGGGGACGGTAGGAAGAGGTAAAATGACTGCCATCAGAGAGGAGGCCGGAGCCTGGAACGATGTCTGTTGGGCCGCCAATCCACTGTGAATGCCCTCCAGGAGTGCATTGCATTACTGGATCTGGGATGCCAGCCCCTGGATGTTATTCACAATGGTTGAATGACCTACAGAGATGGATCTCAAGAGGTCAATAACCTCCTCACTGAGGGCAGCAGGGCTCACTGTGGCACGGCCTGAGGTGCCTGGGGCAAAGGAGATGCCCACCCTCCTGGGTGAGCAGGCATGAACAACTCATTGAGGGGCTACTGGGAGGGTGCGCTGGTACGGGGGTGGTGTCTGTACCTGTAGCTGGGGTGGTCCCAGAGGTGTCCACCACCACCAGGGAGCTTCCATCAGAGAAGGAATCTGAGTCAGCTTTTCACCTCCTGTCTCCGCTGTGCTGCTCCCCTTGCCCTCCGTCCCACTGGTCCCCTCGGAGACGTTGGACTCTGCCTCCTGGGTCCTGTGGGATGCAGCTCCCTCTGTTGCTGGTGCCCCTGCTCCTCTGCCAGATTATGCTAATGCACACATGGACAGGATGACAGAAGAAAAAAGGGGGGGAGAGAAAGGGAGCACTGGGTCAATTGCAGCACTAACACCACAGATGGCATACACATTACCGTCACACACAGAGATCAGGATTGAGTACCATGCATCACACTGGCATTCCATTGGCTAGGTACCACAGAAGATGTGAGCCAGCCCCCCCAACTGCACCCCTCCTAGGAGTCACTAAGCCCTGTCTGACATGGAATGCAACCTAGCTAGGTTACCAGTTTTAGCAATACAACTATTACCCTTGAGCTGGATCATGCTGCGATCTCTGGCCTGGCATTAAGGGGCTCACACTGACACCCACCACCAGGATTCCATGCCACCTACCAATTGTAGCTGTAACGCCCCCTGTACAAGACCCGTTTTGGCTGCTGTGATGCCCTCAAGCGCCCATCCAGCTCTGGGTAGACCACCACCAGTATGCAGGCCATCGGGGGGTCAGGTTCCCGCAGGAACCCCGCCCTCGTTGGGAGGCCATCCCCAGCTTGGCCTCCGCTGTCTTCCAGGCTCAGCATCCCAGGTCCTCCCACCTTTTCCAACAGTGGGTGCTCCGCCTGCTGTAGACCCCCCAGGGTCCGCATGTCTTTGGTGATAGCACACCACAATCCCTTCTTCTGATGGGTGCTGACCGCACTGGAAACACAGACAGGAGGACACCATTATACATACAATCCAGCCTGTCAGCCTGTCACACACATGGCCCACAAATCCCATTTCCATCTCCATTGGCACACACATCACCCAGCACACATCATGCACACTACCACCAGCCATACTACCCCGCCAAAAGACACGATGCTTGCACACACGTCTCACTGCAACCTCGTCACATTCATCGTGCCCAGGTGCACTCACCTGTTGGTCTGGAGGGCCATACAGCTGGCCACACTGGGGTATGACCCCATCCACCAAGCGCTCCAACTCCTCCAATGTTAAGGCAAGGGCCCTTTCCCCGGTCACACGTCTATGGCAGGATCCAGACACAGGTCATACAGCACACGCAGTGTAGGTGTTGTCCTGTGGAAAGTCAGGAATCAAGTGAGGCAATAGACAGAAAATGGCAGTCATGTCTGTGACGGTGTACACCATCTCCGCCGCCGGTGATCCCCAGTGGCCCTGTGCTCCATTGAGCCCCATATTAGCCAATGAGGAATAGCCCAGCGGTGCAAGACCGCCTTCCGCCATGATGCCCAACGCCGGAGGATTTACAGCACTCCCAACTGTCCCTACATACAGGACAGGCGGTCACCATTTTATGGTGGTGGACACCATTCAGATAGTTAAGAACTGTGTCATTGCTGTGAATTGCACATACATTGCCATTCCCATTGTCCCATCACATTACTGCTCGATGTACACTGAGGTGGTGGTTCCATTGTTCAAATTGTGACAACCTACTCTTGTGTCCCTTAGATACCTACCACTGCAGAGGAATCGGAGGAGACAAGATCCTGTGTACAGACCCCTTGTGGACTTGGCTACACTGGAGGTCAGCCACATAATACTCACCTATTGACTGGACAGGGCCGCTATCACAGAGCTATGTGCTCGATTGGAGCCTGATCTGATATCAGCTATCCGTCATCCCACTGGGATCCCCCCTCTTGTGCAGGTTCTATCAGTGCTCCATTTCCTGGCAACTGGCTCTTTCCAAGTGACAGAGGGATTTGCAGCAGGAATGTCACAGCCAATGTTCTCAATCGTGCTGGCAATGGTATTGTCTGCCCTGGTGAAACACATGTGCAGCTACGTTGCTTTACCCCAGGTGGAAGATTTGGCAACTGTGAAGGCAGGATTACATGCAATGAGACATATACCCAATATAATTGGGGTGATTAATGGTACACATTTTGCATTTGTCCCACCCCCGCCAGAATGAACAGGTGTTCAGGAATTGGAGGAGTTTCAACACACTCAATGTGCAAATGGTGTGCCTGGCTGACCAGTACTTCTCCCACGTCACTGCGAAGTATACTGGGTCAGTGCATGACGCCTTCATCCTGAGGAATCTCAGCATCCCACATGTGATGGCATAACTACAGAGGCACAGGGTGTGGATAATTGGTAAGCCTGACTCCCCACTCAATATATGTCAGTGTATGCCTTCTGGTGTTAACCTCATACCATTGTGTAAGGCTAATGTTTGTCCCACAATACTTGCAGGTGACTCTGGCTACCCAATCCTATCGTGGCTCCTGACCTCTGTGAGGAATGCCAGAACAGGGGCTGGGAATTTGTATAATGATGCACATGGGCGAACCAGGAGAATTATTGAAAGGACCTCCTGAAGAGCAAGTTCAGATGCCTCCATCTGACGGGTAGATTAAGAAGGTCTGACAGAAAGCAGTGGCATGCTGCATGTTGCTCAACTTGGCCCTCAGACAACATGTGCCTTATCTGCAGGAGGAGGAGACTGGAAATGCCCTTGTTGCAGCAGTGGACCCTGAGAACAGTGAGGATGAGGAGGCTGAGGATGAGGATGTGGACAACAGAACATTAGTTATACATCAATACTTCCAGTGACACACAGGTGAGACAGTGGAACTGACCAGTCCTCTGATTATTGATCTTTCTGTGTGGCTGTAGCAGGATGGCATTCACTTCCTTTGCATCTCTACTTACTGACACCTATGGCTTCTCATTTTGCAGACATTGGTGATGTAACAACTGTGTGCTGGTGTGATGACTAAACCAGATACAGGTCATTGATTGTATGTTATCACAGTGTTCAGATCATTCACACATGAACTGACTGTTTCCATATATGCACATTTTCATCACATAAAACACTTTCACTCAGGTGGTGTTCAAGGGTGTTTACTGTAGTGCAAATAATTGACGGAAAAGTGCAATGGAATGGGGTGATGGTTGAGGAAAAGTATTGTTCCAGTCTGTTTGTAGCACAGGTCCAGTGTCCAAGGGGCCATTGGAAGGGGAGCAAAGGCAGTTCAAAGTGGACAAGGTGACAGGGTGGGACACAAGGGTGACATTCAGGAGGGTCTAAATTCCTGGCAGTGGTCTTGGCAAGTGTCTCTGGCTTCTGTCTGGGTCACAGGGAACGTTTGCGGGGTGGTTCACCTTCTGAATGAGGAGGGGTGCTGGTGGCCTGTGGGTCCTGTGGCAGAGTCTCCTGCCCACTAGCTGCATGGAAGTGGTGGGCTGGTCAGTAGACTGGCTAGTGATAAGGGCCCGCTGGTGTGCTGTCCATTCACTCATGATGTTGGCCATATCTGCCAGCACCCCTGCTATGGAGACCATGGTGGTGTTGAGGGCCTGCAAATTCTCCCTGATCTCCTGATGGTGTACCTCCTGCAGCCGCTTTTCTCCTGCATGTTGGTAAGGATGTGGCCCATCTTGTCCTGGGATTGTTGGTAGGCTCCCCGGACATTAGTGAGTGCCTCCTTTAGAGTCGGATCCCTGGGCCTGTCCTCCCCCTGGCGCCCATCAGTCCTCCCATTGTCCCTGTCCTCTGCGCCTGTGTCCGCTGAATGGTGTGCCCACTGCCACTGACCCTAGGTCCTTGATTGTCCTGGGGGTGAGGTGTGGACTGGGGCCCCTGTACAGGTGGGCGCACTGCTGATTGACGTGTCCTGAGGACAGAGGTGTGGGGACATCGGGTGGGTGCTGTGCTGTTGGATACTGATAGGGAGGCTCTGTGATGGACTTTGAGTAGGCTTGGGGTGGCCGACTGACCAGTGGTCCCTGATGGGCCAGGTAGTTCATCCAGATCCCTAAGTCTATAGTTACTGGCATCACTGGAGGCATCTTCTTTTGGGTGACTGCATAGTTGTGGCACCTCCTTGCCACTGAGATTGGCTGGGGCAGCTGTGGGGATGTAAGTGGTGTATTATACTTCATGTCTGTGATATTTTGTACATCCCTAGCTTTGCCTCTATTGTTGCTGTTGCCCTGCCACCTTTGTTTGTGTATGGTGATGTATTGTGGGATTGTTAGTTCTCCATGCTGTGCATGCTTTGGTGATGGGTGTACATGCAGGGCTGGGAGGGCTGTCCATGTATTGGCATAGCATGCAGGGCTTGGCATTGGGGTTAGTCAGATGTGTAGGTGCAGTGTGTGGGATGGAGTGGCGTGATGGGAGTCAGGGTGAGTGGGTGTGATGGCGTGCAGGTACGGGGGGGTCATGAGTAGTAAATATTGACTCACCAGTGTCCAGTCCTCCGGCTACTCCAGTGAGTCTCTCAGGATGCAGGATTACCAAGACCTTTCTCCTTTTATGCTGTGAGCTGTGGGAGAGGAGGTCAGGGTCCACCGCCAGTCGATGAGCTGGTGCCTTACTGCCACAGAACGTACCTTCCCCCATAGGTTGTTCCACCTCTTCCTGATGTCGTCCCTTGTTCTTGGACGGTGTTCACCTTATCCACGATTCTCCCCCATTGCTCCATATCTTCCTGACAATCGAAATCTGCTGTACCTGTGCTCCAACCAGCTGTGGTTCTACCCTGACTGTTTCCTCTACCATGACCCGCAACTCCTCATCAGTGAAACGGGGATGCCTTAGTGGGGACATGGGTGTTGTGTGGTGTGTGTTGTGCAGAGGGTGTTAAGTGATGTGGTGGGGTGTGGGATGTGGGGTGCGTGACGGATGGATGGGTGTTTGTGATATGTGTGTAGTTGTGTCAGTGGTCTTCATGTTAGTCTCATGGCGATTATTGGTATTCGTAAAGGGTTGTGGGTAATGTGGGTGTGTGTTTTATAGTGCTATGGGTGGGTGCGTGTGGTGTGTTTATCAGTGTCAGGTGTGTGTTTTTGATATTGGCCAACGTTATGTTGTTTTGTATTTGGGTGGCCATTCTGAGCACGCCGGTGTGTACCTCCAATAGTTTACCTCCATTGAATTTCTGCTGTGGTGATTCGTGGGTCATAATGTGGTGGGCGTTGTTTTGTTGGCGTAACGGTATGTGTGGTCGTACCAAAACTTTAACACTGACCTTTGGGCTTGCGGATTTGTGTACATGGCAGTATTCCGTTGGTTTGGTGTGTGTGTGTGTCATAATATGGCAAACGGATATTTGCCACCACGGCGGGATGTTGGCGGATGTCACTGTGGCAGTAAGCGGCATTTACCACCAATGTCATAATGAGGGCCTTAGTATTATAGTTGGTCAGGCAGGCCTTATAAACTACTTGCTTGTACTCAGAATATTCCCCGCAGCACTAGTGTGGTGACACGATTCCATAAGCTTTTCAATAGTATCACTGAGATCTTGATACCATCATTGAGGCTGGCACTTCATGGTGAGACCTGCATACTGTGCTATGCTATGCAGATTTCTAAAGCATGCGGCTACCCATAGGCTTCCTAGCACTGCTTAAGACATAGGCCCTCATTATGACCATGGCGGTCTGGGCCGCTATGCTGGCGGTGGTGGTAATCACCACATAATAGATGTCGCAAAACCGCCACTGCCAGGCTTCCACTGCCAGGCAGCCTGTCGATGGCAGAGTTACATATCCGACTGGGCAGAGCTGCAAGCAGCGCTACCCGCCAGCTAATGTACCTGATTCCACCAGCCTTTCCCTGGTGGTTCACCCCACCAGGGAAAGGCTGCAGAATGGGTGCCTCGGGCCCCCCTGGGGGCCCCTGCACTGCCCATGCACTTGCCATGGGCAGTGCAGGGGCCCCCGTGCACAGCCCCTTCGCGCATGTCTGATATACGGGCAGTGATATGCGTGACGGGTGCTGCTCCACCCACCGCACTGCTACATTGCTGCTGGATCTATGTGGAGCTGGAGTCAATGTATAGGCCTGCATTCTGCTGGGCCGGCAGGCGGAAACACTGTTTCCACCCGCCAGCCCAGCTGAATGATCATTATGGGGCAGGCGGGGTCTTCAACGCACTGGTGGTCTTTTGTGGAACGCCAGCGCCGAATTCAGCGGGATTTCCCGCCAAGTTCATAATGAGGGCCATGGTGTTAGTTTGAGGCGTGTGACAGAACCCAGGAGGGATATTGATGTAGATATAGTCATGTTTTTAGCATTTTCCTGAACTGTGAATTGTTGTTTAGGCATCTTAATTCTGTGGCAAGAATGTACCAACGTTTTGGGATAAGATATCAAAAAGACTTTCCACCCATCTGGCCCTGTACATTCTGGAAATGTTCAAGAATCAACCTGTGGAGATTCTCAGAGCCCTACTTGGGGAGTAGGGGGTCAGGAATGCCCTTATCATAGCAGGTCCTTAGGCATTAAGCCCACTATGTTCCAAGAAGAGTGATTTAAATACAATCCTTTCCTGAATAGGTAGACCATGAAGAGAGGCTAGAGCAATGTTTGCTGATGCAGATTTAGGGATCTTGTATAGGATCCTGGCTGTGGCATTTTGGACAACCGAGAGCCTCTTATTGCCTTATTTGGGGGTGCCTATATAAAAAGGGTTCCACCGTCCAACTGGGAGAGAACAAGAGACTGGACCATAATTCTTCTTAAAATGCTCAGGATAATATCTAAAATTTTACAGAGCTTTCTCAGGGTGCCAAAACAGGTCAAGGCCAGTATTTTTGCTTGTGCATCCATGAAAAGGGACTTATCCAAACACACCTGAGGCTCTTGATAGAGAAGGAGGGGCTGGGTGGATCACCCAAACATTCTGGCCAATCTATGGGTTAATGAGGGTTGAGTCTGCTCCCAAGAATCATCAGCTCAGTTTTTTCCTTATTCAGTTTAGGCAACAGTTTGTCATCCACTTGTATACCTTTTCCAAGCAGGGAGACAGCTGATGGGATTGTGTGCCTTTTCCTGGTATGGGAGAGACGACCAATTGTGTGTCACTAGCATCTGAGATGACTGACAGGGCTGAGGGCTAAACCGTGTGGTACCCCACACTTCAAGGGAAGGATATCAGAGTAGCAGGGGATTCTCGATATTGGTAGGACCTATCCATCAAAAAGGAGGTGAGCCACCTTTGCCCATTATGCACCTAGGTATCTCGTGGTCAACCACATTGAATGCTGCACTTAGGTCCAGGAGGATGACAGCAGCTGTCCCTCCCTGGTCTAGCATCATTTTTTATTCCTCTGTTAATGAAGAAGGGCAGTTTCCATACTATGTCGTCTGCTGAATCCCATTTGGGAAGTATACAGTAGATGATTGTCTTCAAGGAATGTAGACAGTGTTTGATTGACACGTTTCTCAAGCACCTTTCCTAAAACTGTGAGCAGGGAGATTGGCCTATAGTTCTCTGGACATGTTGACATTGTTTTTTCATAGCAGAAGTTTGACATCATACTATTACTTGTACCTCCCACCTGAAACTCCAATTCCATCCTGCTGGAGATTTTCACAAACACCCTTGAGATCTGTTGTATGCCAAAAACCACCGGAATTTACACCTTCCCTGAGCCCTGCCAAACAAAACCTCACCTGCATCATCTTCTGCTGTGCTCTTTTTGTTTCCCTTTGCTGTATTTTTTCTGCCCTGTATCTTCAGGGCTGATATTTCTGCCCCCTCTACCTATCCCCTGCTGTGTTCTCTCTAGCAAGTTTTCTGTACTATCTTCTCCTCTGCTATTTTCTTTTTCCCGTACCAATTGTGTTCTCCATGCGCCATGAGGTACTTTCTCAGCCCTACTCTTCTATGTTTTATACTCTCCCCCTCTGCTGTGTTCTATCGGCCCCCACTCAGCTGTATCCTCTTTGCCCCACTCTACTGTTCTCTCTCTGACGTGCTCCTGTGTGCTCTTTCATTGCCTCCACCTGCTGTTCTGCTGTTCTGTTTGTGCTTCCCTCTTTTTCTGTCCTATGTCTGTCCCAATAGTTGTGCTCTTTGAATTCTCACTTGTTCTCCTTAAGCTGCATTACTACTCCAGCTGAGAAAAACAAAAAAGTGATTGGTGTATTTCTTGAATTAATATCGGCCTTAGTCATTGTATGTTAGACCTGGCATCTTTGGCGTGGTCTCTCCTGTCTTTTTTGCCTCTGCTTACTATGTTTTGACTGGGTGATAGACTTTGTTTTTGCTGGGCTTTGGTACTCTGAGCACTTTACCACTGCTGACCGGTGCTAAAGTACAAGTGCTCTCTGTATAAATTGTATGTGTAATTGGCTTTTCCATGATTGGCATATTTGATTTACTAGTAAGTACCCATGAAAGTACAATAGAGGTGTCCAGGGCCTGTACATCAAATGATGCTAGTGGGCCAACAGCACTGATTATACCTCCCATATGAGTAGCCCTGTAAACATGGCTCAGACCTTCCAATGCAGTGTCTGTGTGTGAAGTTTTAAACTGCCAATTTGACCTGGCAAGTGTACCCATTTGCCAGGCCCAAATCTTCCCTTTTTGTACATGTAAGGCCCAAGGAGCCCCATGGCCAGGGTGCAATATATGTTAAAGGTAGGGTTTGTAGTGATGTGTTTTACATATCCTGACAGTGAAATACTGACAGATTTGGTTTTCACGGTTGCAAGGTCTATCTCCCTCTTAGGTTAACATGAGGGTTGCCTTTAAATATATTTTAAATGCAGTTTGGGAGCAGCTAGAGATATGGAGTTTGGGGTCTCTGAACTCACAATTTAAAGATGCATTTTTTGGTAAACTTTGTTTTGAGATTGTCAGTTTGAAAATTCCACTTTTTAGAAAGTGGCCATTTTCTTACTTAACCATTCTGTGCCTCTGCCTGCTTGTGTTTTCCAGGTTTGGGTCAGACTGACAGTTGGGCTATTTATGAATGTCCACTAGACAGTTTGGGTGTAGCCTGCATATCCTGATGAGAGTCCTGGACTAGAGTGGGGAAGGAGGAGCTGACACTTATGCCTGAAAGGGCTTTGCCTGCCCTCTCTTGATGTAGTCTCCAACCGCCTGGTGTGTGTCTGGAGCCAGACCTGGGCAAGGCAGGATCTTGTCAACAACAGAGACTTTCCTTTGAAGGTTGCCAACTTCAAAGGCAGGAAGAGGTATAAGTAAGGGACCCAACCCCCCAGATTTTTAGATTACTTCTGAAGTCAAGAGGAACCTCTGCCAAGGAGAATAGCTGAAGAGCTGGAGGAGGAGTACTGCTTCTTTGCCTGTGACAGTGCTTTGCTGGGTTGGCCTGAAGTTGCTGCTTCTGCCTGAAAAAAGACAAAGACTGGGCTTTGTGGTATATTCCTACTTGTGAAGAGTCTGCAAGGGCTTAGACTTAGCTTGCCCCCTGTTTTGAAGTCTCATGGCCACCAAAGACTTCTTCTGCCAGAACCTGGACTCTCTGCTGAAACTCCTACCCTGCTAAGTGGTACCCACTCTAGTTCCTGGGTCCTTGAGAGGTGAAGCTGGTGGAACCAAGACCGAAATCCACATACAGGAGGCGTACGGTGAAAAATGTGATGTTCCTCCTGCAACGCGGCTGTAAATGCGATGCACCCCTGCACTGCAGCTGAAAAATTGACGCATCACCTGCATCGTGGTTGAACATCGTGCTTGCGGCAGGTAAAATTGGTGCAACTCCCACGCAGCAAGGTTCCTCATCACTGTGCAGCTGGATTTTGCACTCATCATCGCTGGGTGTCAAAATCAACATAAACCTGCGTGGACCTGAGTTGCCCATCTGGAAATCAATGCATCGCTCTCTTGCAGGAGAGACAAATGACGCATCGCCTACCCGACCAAAAAAGAATTAACACACTGCCTCATTTGCGAGAAAGGAAACAATGCATTGCTTACTTTCCCGATGCATGCTCGCCTATGTAGCTGTGCAAACCAGGTACTTTGTGTAACATCAACGCATCCATTGTTTTCCCATGGAGTAAGACTATTTTTAATTAAAAAATGTATAACTTTGGTTGTGTATGTTGCCAAGCTATCAAGGGGGTACCAGGGGTTATCTTAAGTGTGTATCTCCATTGCCCTGACTAGAATGAGGGTCCCTGCTTGGACAGAGTGCAAACTGACTACCAACCAGAGACCTCATTTCTCAATCAATAATCAATCAATAATTTATAAAGCGTGTTACTCACCCATGAGGGTCTCAAGGCGCTAGGGGGAGGGGGTTACTGCTGCTCGAAGAGCCAGGTCTTGAGCTGCCTCCGGAATGCGAGGTGGTCTTGGGTGGTCCTGAGGTTGGCGGGGAGGGAGTTCCATGTTTTGGCCGCCAGGTAGGAGAAGGATTTCCCACCTGCCGTGGTGCAGCAGATGCGAGGGACGGCGGCGAGTGCGAGGCTGGCGGAGCGAAGTTGACGGGTGGGCGTGTAGAAACTGAGGCGACTGTTGAGGTATTCGGGTCCCTTGTTGTGGAGGGCTTTGTGTGCGTGGGTGAGGAGCCTGAAGGTGATCCTTTTGTTGACGGGTAGCCAGTGCAGGTGTCTCAGTTGGGCGGAGATGTGGCTGTGGCGGGGTATGTCGAGGATGAGGCGTGCAGAGGCGTTTTGTATTCGCTGAAGACGTTTCTGGATTTTTGCGGTGGTTCCTGCGTATAGGGTGTTTCCGTAGTCCAAGCGGCTTGTGACGAGGGCGTCGGTCACAGTTTTTCTCGTGTCGGCGGGGATACAGCGGAAGATCTTTCGGAACATGGGGAGAGTGAGGAATCAGTAAGACGAGACAGCATTGACTTGTTTTGTCATGGTGAGAAGCAGGTCCAGGATGAATCCGAGGTTGCGTCCGTGGTCTGAGGGGGTTGGTGCGGTGCCCAGGGCCGAGGGCCACCAAGAGTTGTCCCAGGCGGACAGGGTGTTTCCGAGGATGAGGACTTCCGTTTTGTCCGAGTTCAGCTTCAGGCGGCTGAGTTTCATCCATTCTGCGACGTCTTTCATTCCATCCTGCAGGTTGGTCTTGGCGATGGTAGGGTCCTTGGTGAGGGAAAGTATCAGCTGGGTGTCGTCGGCGTAGGAGATGATGTTGATGTTGTGTTTGCGTGCGATGTCGGCGAGGGGGCTCATGTAGACATTGAAGAGAGTCTGGCTGAGTGAGGAGCCCTGTGGGACGCCGCAGATGATCTTGGTGGGGTCCGAGCGGAACGGCGGGAGGTAGACTCTTTGGGAGCGGTTAGAGAGGAAAGAGGTGATCCAGTTCAGGGCCTGTCCTTGGATACCGGTGGAGCGGAGGCGGGATGTTAGGGTGCAGTGGCAGACAGTGTCGAAGGAAGCCGAGAGGTCGAGGAGGATGAGGGCGGCTGTTTCTCCGTTGTCCAGCAGAGTTCTGATGTCATCGGTGACTGCGATGAGGGCGGTTTCCATGCTGTGGTTGGCTTGGAATCCGGACTGGGAGGGATCGAGTAGGTTGTTGTCTTCAAGGAATTTGGTTAGTTGCTTGTTGACGGTCTTCTCGATGACTTTGGCAGGGAAGGGGAGGAGCGAGATGGGGCGGAAGTTCTTCAGGTCGCTGGGGTCCGCCGTAGGTTTCTTCAGGAGAGCGTTGACTTCCGCGTGTTTCCAGCTCTCGGGGAAGGTGGCAGATGCAAACGAGCTGTTGATGATGGTCTGGAGATGGGGGCGATGATGTCGTCGGCTTTGTTGAAGTGGGGGCAGGTGTCCGAGGGGGCACCGGAGTGGATGGTGTTCATGGTAGTTTTGGTCTCTTCCGTGCTGATGTGTGTCCAGGCGTTGAGGGTGATGGCTGGGCCTGTGGGTTCTGTGGTAGTAGGCTGGGTCTGAGGACTGAAGCTGTCGTGTAGGTCGGTAATCTTTCGATGGAAGAAGGTAGGGAGGGAGTTGCAGAGTTCTTGTGAGGGCGTGATGGAGTTGGCGTTAGGATTGGAGAGCTCTTTGACGATGTTGAAGAGTTCTTTGCTGTTGTGAGTGTTCTTGTCCAGTCTGTCTTTGAAGGATGTTCTTTTGGTGGCGCGGATCAGCTGATGGTGTTCGCGGGTGGCGTTTTTGAGGGCAGACATGTTTTCTACGGTGTGGTCTTTGCGCCAGGTTTTCTCGAGGGTTTTGCAGGTTTTTTTGGAGTCCTTGAGGGCGTCTGTGAACCATTGAGGTTTCCTGCCGTTGGTCTGTCTAGGGAGGCGTCTGAGGGGTGCGAGGTTGTCAGCGCAGTTGGTGATCCATTGTGTGAGGCTGAGGGCTGCGTTGTTGGTGTCGGTGGTGATGGTAGGTTGGTTGTGGCTGAGAGTGGAGAGTAGCTGTTCCGTGGAGATTTTGTTCCAATGTCGCGTGGGATGGGTTGTGTGCGGAGGTGGAGAGTCTTGCGTCTGAAGGTGAAGTGGACACTTCTGTGGTCGGTCCAATGTATTACGGAGGAGTGGCTGAAGGATACGTGGTTGCTGGCGGAGAAGATGGGGTCGAGCGTGTGTCCGGCGATGTGGGTGGGGGTGTTCACCAGTTGCTTGAGGCCGAGGTTGGCGAGGTTGGCGAGCAGGGTGGTGGTGTTGGTGTCGTTGTTCTGCTCCAGGTGGAGTTGAGGTCTCCGAGGAGGATGTAGTCCGGCGAGGCTGGGGCGTGCGGGGAGATGAAGTCTGTGATGGATTCGCTGAAGAGGGGGCGTGGTCCAGGGCGTCTGTAGATGAGAGTTCCTCTGAGGGTGGTCCTGGGGTCGGTGTGGATCTGGAAGTGCATGTGTTCGGCGGCGAGGGGGGTGTCTTCGGTGGAGGTGGTGACGTTGATGGAGTCCTTGAATATGATGGCGATTCCTCCTTGCACTTGGTTGGTGCGATCTCTCCTGGTGATCTTATAGCCGTCGGGGATGGCTATGGCGATGTCGGGGACCGAGGAGGCGTTCATCCAGGTCTCAGTGATGAAGGCGACGTCCGGTGCGGTAGAGTCCAGGAGGTCCCATAGATCAATGGCGTGCTTGTGGACGGAGCGTGCGTTGATGAGGATGCATTTGAGGTGGTTATTGGCGCGAGGGCTGGCGGGCAGGGTGCAGTCGCGGTGGAAGGTATGCTTGCAGGTAAGACATGCGAAGGGTCCATGAGTGCGTTTCTAATATTGTACAAAAGTGATTTCACCCATTTAATTCTCCTGACCTTTGCTTTTTGACTACCCACTTTTGGATATTTACTGTGAGTGACCCTCACCAACTGAGTCTCATGCACTGTCAATTCTGTGGAAATAAATTGAGAGTGCTAACTGCTAGGCCCCATGTTTTAAGATATAGCAGCTGCTGCACAGATAGTGTAAAGGGCTGTAGGCTGCTTACACACCAATGCATGACCACACACGTGTGGACTGAGCAGGTGAGACTATTGTCTAGATCAGCCCAGTACCTGCACACAAATAGCCTGTCAGAGAAGGTGACGCTTCTGAGATTGGTGATGAACTGGTGTAGGCCTTACAATGTGTGTGAATAATTTTCAGTAAGTGGAGCTTTTTTACAAGCCCACTGTGCCACCGGTGGGTCACTTTTTATATGGGAAATAGTGACTCACCAACAGTGCAATGGGGCTTGTAAATAAGCCCCTATGTGCTCACTAGATTATACAACAGTGATAAAATCCTCACCATCACGTAGTTTCGACCTACTTAGAATTCGATAGTCTGGTCAAGTACTAATTTTAGGGTAAATGCACTTGATGTGCATATAAACATTTCTGATAATTGTACTCCTTATGGCATCATTAGAGTCCAGCCCTTTGCCCAAGCTACTTGGCCAAGTTACTTAGCCTGCTTGTCAACAGGCGCTCAAAGGCCTTCCCACACAATAGAGTCAATAACAGTGCTTGACCCAGTTCCTGGGAAAGAAAGGGGTGAGGGCAAAATCTGTTTGGGGTTATTAACTGGAGACAAACCAGTGGAGGGGCTAACTTTTGAAGTTTTGTTGGGAGGGGATCAGGCAACTTTGTCAGCTGGGATGGAGCTGAGGGTCCACATGAAAGTCTTTTCATGAATCACTTGAAGTTATCATGCTTAAATGTCCCAGAATGCTGTGCAGGAGTGTTGGGGGTCGGGGAGGACTGATGTAATGGCTCCCTAGGATTAAAGGTCCTTTCTTCTAGAACTTTCCTCCCCTACATAATACTGACTGCTTTAGGAAGAGACATTTATTTTAAAAGACACCGAACCTCAGGGTGACAACTGTGTTAAAATGCCTAGCTGGAAGGAGAAGCCACCTAACCACACCGAGAAGATGACCTGAAGGGCTTTATCTCCAACTGGCAGCCAGCACTACGATGCTGGTAAGGGTTGTATGTCGGAACGCCGCCTGCCAAACAACGAGTGCCTGAACAACGAGGTCAGAACACCGACCTCGTTGTTACCACTAATGCCTTTACCACGAATGCCTTAACAACGATATTTTGTGGTAAAGGCATTCCTGGTAAAGGCATTAGTAATAGGCACCCATTGATCCTGCATGCGTCACCCCGACCCCCCAACCCCACCCCAAAACCTAAAACGCCCCGCCCCACCCCCCAACCCCATCCCAAAACCTAAAACCCCGCCCCAAAACCTAAAACGCCCCAACCCCACCCCTAAACCTAAAACCCCCCTACCCCGCCCCAAAACCTAAAACCCCGACCCCCACCCCAAAACCTAAAACGCCCACCCCAACCCCACCCAAAAACCTAAAAACCCCCACCTGCCCCAAAACCTAAAACGCCCGCCCCCCACCCCACCCCACCCCAAAACCTAAAACCCCCGACCCCCCACCCCGCCCCAAAACCTAAAATGCCCTGCCCCCCCAACCCCACCCCAAAACCTAAAACCCCCCGACCCTCCACCCCGACCCAAAACCTAAAATGCCCCGCCCCCCCAACCCCACCCCAAAACCTACAACCCCCGACCTCCCACCCTCACCTCAAAACCTAAAACCCCCCTGACCCTCTTTTTATTCATTTTATGAGTTTCTCCAGCTTAAGTTGCCTTAATTTTAATTTACCAGACTCACTTAAACTGCAGGGGAGCTTGCAATTGAATACGGGGTTGCTAGACCCCAGTATGCTTTTTCTGTTTCCCTTCCTGTTCTGCCGTCTTGCGCTGCAAATCGTCAAAATTGGCCATGACCCGCAGACACGCCCACCTCCAGGATGAGCTTCATAAGCAACATCACATTGCGTCCGTGCACTGTGAGCATAGTGGGTAAGCCCTCTGCATATTTAATTTTCCTAGCAAGCACATAGGTGACATTTTGGAGTTGCCTGGCTCCTGCTGCAATGGGCACCTACGGCGAGGGTCTGACCCACTTTTTATTTGTTTTATGAGTTTCACTTTTCTCCCATTTAAGTTGCCTCAATTTGAATTTACCACTATTATTCACACTGCAGGGGAGCATGCAGTTGAGTAAGGGGTTGATGGACCCCAGTTTGCCTTTTCTGGGTTCCTACCTGTTCTGCCACCTCATGCTGCAAAGCACCAAAATTGGCCACACACCCCGGACACACCCACCTCCAGGACGGGCTTTATAAATAACATCACAGAGTGTTTGCGCAGCAGGCATGTCTCTTGCACGCCAAGGGCACGTCAAAGGCAAGCCCGTCTGAGCCTGTCACTGCCTGGACTGCACCTAGCGCCCCTTTCCCTGGCCGTTTGTCTTCCCAGGCTACAATGGGTAAGTCCTATTCAAGAGAAGAGTTGTTGGCATTAAATACACCCAATCTTTTTACTGACGCCCTAAATTTGGTTCTCTACTTAAAAATATACCATCTATTTTTTGTTGCCAACACTGCCGTCATATAATCGTTGATAGAAACCCATTGGTTTCAGTTTCACCAACTATCACTGTGTCTAACAACCAGGAAGTGTCAATTAACGCCAGGTCCCTAGTCAAACATCAATTCAAATTTAAAGACTTTTTAGATTTACACCTGCCTGATCTTGCATTCATTACTGAAACCTGGGCAGAGCCTTAGTCTGGTCCTGACCCGGCAGCAGCAAATCCTCCTGGTTATTGTAATCAGAGACATGATAGAAACCCACTGGTTCCCTCTAGCGAGTGCAGAGCACTATTGTTCAAATTCAAACTTACTGAAAATCAATCTTTTAATCGCCTGCCTGCTCCCAGAGGCCAGTTCACATTAGCACTGGCATCTCTTTTGGAAAACTTTTCATAAAGTACCAACTTTGTAATATTAGGTGATCTTAACTTTCATTTAGAAAACCTAAAAGATCATCACACTAAATATTTAATAGATATGCTCTCCTGCTTGGGTTTTTCTCAAATAATTCTTGATCCGACTCATCATGCAGGGCATACCCTTGATGCCATTTTTAGAAATAACCCAGGCATACGGAACCCCTCTATCCTGGAAGTAACCTGGTCTCATCACAAAGCTATACAGTTAGATATTCCAACTTTCATCTTGGACTGTGTCCATAAGTCCACCCGTAAATCTTTCACTTCCCACACCTGGCATAAATGAACATAACTCACTACTAAGAACCTCTACACCAGTCCTTACTCATGAGCCAGATCAAAGGTCAGAGGATTACTACTCATGGCCCTAAGCAGAGCTGTCGTAGGCAGGAATGAATCTGAAGGAAGGACTACAATCCTTCGGAGAGACATAAATATAAAATGTGCATTGCAGAATATAAAAACCAGTCTCTGATCGGAAAATCAGCATACTTCACTAAACAAATTGAACAGGCTAAGGAGTGTACTAAAGAACTATTTCAGACAATCACGAGGCTTAGTTCCACACCTTCTAGCAAGACAGTAGGCCAGAATCTGTCCTTCTGTAATCAATTGGCCCTTTTAAAAAAAAAATAGTTAAGCACATTTTTGTCAAGTTTCCCCTAAACCACACCATAGTTTGTGTGGATAATATTATTTTGCCAACAGATCCTCCTGCCTTCACCTTTGAAGAATTCACATTGCTTGCTGTGGAGCCACTATCACAAGCCATCTTTAATACCAAATCTGGTTCTTCGCTTGATCCCTGTCCACCAGCTGTCCTACATTTGGCACCAGATTCAGTTGCTACTCTCCTCACAGGATTCTTTAATCATATGTTTAAATCTAGTTCTTTTCCAGGTATCTGGAAGTATGCATCAATTCTCCCTCTTCTAAGAAAACCCTAATCTCAGTCCTCTTGATACTAAAAGCTATGGGCCTATTTCTCGCCTTCCTTTTCCAGCCAAAATTGTTGAGAAGGCCATGATTTTGGGTGTAGGAGTGGCCATAGTATAGAGATAGCATTGATTGTGGCCACAGAGGAAATTAGAGCGACACTGGACAATGGAATTAGAGCAGCTCTAATCCTCCTTGACCTATCGGTGACCTTTGATTTGCCATGATATTCTGGCCGACTGGATACGCAAACTTGGTATCAAAGGGACTGCATCATCTTTGCTCCGCTCCTTTCTGTCTGGCCGCGTGCTTTCGGTCTCACTGGGTGAATTCAACTCTGATCCTTTTTCCCTACCCTGTGTGGTTCCCCAGGGTTTGTGACTGAGCTCTACCTTGTTTAATTTGTATGTGACAACTATTGCCTTGCTGATCAAGCCTTTCCGGTTTTCGTTGCTATCATAGGTCAACGATACCAGATTACAATCTCCTTTACTAATAATAAGCAGACCATATGAGAGACCTTTCAGAACTGATTGTCTGCAGACAGCATATGGATGAACAACAATTGCTAGAAATTAAATTCAGCAAATACAGAAGTGATCTTACTAGGAAATAATCTCTCGTTCTGGTCCCCAGACTGGTGGCCTCCAGGTAGTGGCACTCTACCCATGCCAGCCAAGAAGATGAAGAACTTGGGTGGCATGGTTCATGACAAACTCACGTTTAAAAATCAAGTTAATTCCATCATCTCATCTCCCTTCTGGATGTTGAAAGCTCTAAAGAAGATCTTGTGGTTTATTTTTTTTGATCCACAGAAGTCTGCGCTCTTGGCTCTTTTATTGGCTAGGTTAGATTATTGTAATGGAACTTGCAAACCTGCCAGTTAAAAAAGCTATACATTCTTCAGAATTCAGCTGCTCAGCTTTTACTCCGGATTCCTAAATTTCATTCAGAAGCTCCGCCCTAAATGCCCTATATGTTCTCCCAGTCAAACAGCGTATAACCTTCAAGGCGTAGTGTATTGCCTTCAAGGCGCTACACAGGACCGGTCCAACATACTTGCCTAGAAGCTTTACCTGGTACCAGCCTAAAAGAAGTTTACAGTATCCCCTTTTAAGTGCTCCTCTTGGGAGGGGGACAGAGGCTTTGTTAGATATACTGCCCTGCAATGGAATAATCTTCCAATCCAACCAAAATCAACTACTTCTTCTTTCACCTTTAGAAAGATGCTCAAAACATGGCTATTCTGTTCCTAAACCGGCTACAGTCTAAATCTTTTCTTCATTGATAGCTCTTTTCCCTTCTGCTCACACAGCACCAAGACTTCCTTGGCCATTCGAGCACTTTATTAAACCCTCATTATCATCTTCATCATCATGGGTCTCTCCAGGGCCAGTGGCATCTGCCCTTCTTATGTCCCTTGAGTAACAGAAAGGGAATTAACCTTATGGGGGATCCTGGATGGTTTCCATGGGGCATCTTTGGACTGGCTCTTGCTTCCACTAACACATAGGTGCCCTGAAGGTAGCCAGAAGACTGTGGGAACTGAGGAGGGTTTTTTCCCTGTTGGCTATGGGGGCAGTCTGTAGAAGATCCACCCCAAGCAGGAGAAAGCATCAAGGTCCAAGGCAGGGGACAGGTCTGGTAAATTGATCTCCAAAACTAAAAGCAGATCGAGAGCCCAGGATACTCCTACTTGTTACAGCTGGCCATCTGAATCAAAGTGAGGCCTAGGTCATGAAAATCAGTCCTATGATGCTGGAAAAAACACTGGCTATGCCTGTTCCCCTAGCAAACTGCGTACGAAACCAAGAGTGAAGCGCTTCACCACTTATTCTACATATGCCCCCAGTGAGAGCCAAGATCCAGGCAGTAGGCACAATCTTCATTATTTGTTTTTAAGTGTAAGGAGTATGAGTGGGGTCCCTTCTCCAGAACCACTTTTCACTCCAGCATCCCCATCCCCTGACAGCCGACACAAACACGAACTGCCCAGTGGGAACCCATCCCCCCAGGATAACTGCAGATGTGCACCACCATGCTCTAGTGGTGAGAGAGCATGCCTATCTCACTCCCAGTACCCATGTTTGGGGGGAATGGTGACCGGTGACCACATTACCATCTCCCCTCTGGTGCTGACCGCTGACAGGAGAACAAGGAGGATGCCAGCTCCACGACAGTGCCCACAGCTTTGGGGATGAGGGATCTGAGAATGGGCTCCCTGTGCAATCCAAAGCATGCAATGTTCTGGCACCCCAGGAAAGGGGAAGGGGCACCTGGTCTCTAAGAGCTGATAGCTGAAAGGAGAATATGTGAAGCTCCTGAAGAGTAAAAGTCGCCAATAAAAAACAGAGACTGCGCCACAAGGCTGTTGATCAAAGGATTTGCCCACCGCACATGATGTTCATTACGCCCAGCAGTGGATCACTCCATAAGCCCCCATGTACACTCAAAATTTACATATTTGGTTGCTGTAGAGCCTCAGAGAGGGCAGGGACACCACTAACAGTTGTGTACAGTGTTTGAGGAGCTGCCAAAAGTGCGAAGTGTACCTTTAAAGGTACCATAGGTTGCCAAGGGGTTATGTTTATGTCCCTGAGAGAAGGTTGCTTTCCGTTTGAAGAACTTTTTGGGAATGAGTTTGCACATGGGCTTTTCAATGTGGAAACCACTTTTTGTTTTTCCTATGCAGCAGGTTTAAGGAGGAAAAATAACTCTTGCAACCATTATGCTAAATATTCTTTATTTGCAATAAGGGGTGTATGCTTTAATTAAGGCCAAGTTTTTTAATCCCTTCGCTGCCAGGCCTTTTCCCCCTCCTGTGCCGAGCCTTTTTTTGGCTATTTGGGGCAGGTCGCGCTTAGGCCCTCATAACTTTTTGTTCACATAAGCTACCCACGCCAAATTTGCGTCCTTTTTTCCAACATCCTAGAGATTCTAGAGGTACCCAGACTTTGTGGGTTCCCCTGAAGGAGACCAAGAAATTAGCCAAAATACAGTGAAAATTTTGTTTTTTTCAAGAAAATGGGAAAAAAGGGCTGCAGAAGGCAGATCGTGTTTTTTCCCCTGAAAACGGCATCAACAAAGGGTTTGAGGTGGAGAGATCACCATCTTCCCAGCTTTCAGGAACAGGCAGACTTGAATTGGAAACCCCAATTTTTCAATACAAATTTCACATTTTACTGGGACATACCCCATTTTTACTATTTGTTGTGCTTTCAGCCTCCTTCCATTTAGTGACCAAAATGGTATCCAGTATTGACTGGATCCCAGAAAGCTAAACATTTCTGAAAATTAGACACAATTCTAAATTCAGCAAGGGGTCATTTGTGTACATCCTACAAGTGTTTCCTACAGAAAATAACAGCTGAAATAAAAAAATATTGAAATTGAGGTGAAAAAAACAGCCATTTTTCTCCACGTTTTACTCTGTAACTTTTTCCTGCGATGTCAGATTTTTTAAAGCAATATACCGTTACGTCAGCTGGACTATTCTGATTGTGGGGATATATCCGGCTTCTAGGTTCATCAAGAACTTTAGGTACCCAGAGCCAATAAATGAGCTGCACCCTGCAATGGGATTATATTCTATACCGGGTATACAGCAATTCATTTGCTGAAATAAAAAAAGTGAAAAATAGGTATCAAGAAAACCTTTGTATTTCCAAAATGGCCACAAGATAAGGTGTTGAGAAGCAGTGGTTATTTGCACATCTCTGAATTCCGGGGTGCCCATACTAGCATGTGAATTACAGGGCATTTCACAAATAGACGTCTTTTTTACACATTGCCTTACATTTGGAAGGTAAAAATGTAGAGAAAGACAAGGGGCAATAACACTTGTTTTGCTATTCCGTTTTCCCCTAAGTCTCCCGATAAAAATGGTACCTCACTTGTGTGGGTAGGCCTAGCGCCCACAAAAGGAAATGGGCCAAAACACAACGTGGACACATCACATTTTTTCACAGAAAACAGAGGTGTTTTTTGCAAAGTGACTACCTGTGGATTTTGGCCTCTAGCTCAGTCGGCACCTTGGGAAACCTAGCAAACCAGCGCATGTTTGAAAACTAGACACCTAGGGGTATCGAAGATGGGGTGACTTGTGGGGCTCTGACCAGGTTCTGTTACCCAGAATCCTTTGCAAACCTCAAAATTTGACCAAAAAAACACTTTTTCCTCTCATTTCGGTGACAGAAAGTTCTGGAATCTGAGAGGAGCCACAAATTTCCTTTCGCAAAGCGTTCCCCCAAGTCTCCCGATAAAAATGGTACCTCACTTGTGTGGGTAGGCCTAGCGCCCACAAAAGGAAATGGCTCAAAACACAACATTGACACATCACATTTTTTTACAGAAAACAGAGGTGTTTTTGTAAAGTGCCTACCTGTGGATTTTGGCCTCTAGCTCAGTCGGCACCTGGAGAAACCTAGCAAACCAGTGCCTTTTTGAAAACTGGACACCTAGGGGAATCCAAGATGGGGTGACATGTGGGGCTCTGACCAGGTTCTGTTACCCAGAATCCTTTGCAAACCTCAAAATGTGACCAAAAAACACTCTAGCCTCTCATTTCGGTGACAGAAAGTTCTGGAATCTGAGAGGAGCCACAAATTTCCTTCCACCCAGTGTTCCCCCAAGTCTCCAGATTAAAATGGTACCTCACTTGTGTGGGTAGGCCTAGCGCCCACAAAAGGAAATGCCCCAAAACACTATCTGGACACATCAAAATTATCAAATACAAAACTACCTCTTTTTGCAGGGGGGCACCTGCGTTTTTGGTCCTTGGCTCAGCAGCCTTTTAGGGAAACCTACCAAACCCAAACATTTCTGAAAACTAGACACCCGAGGGAGTCCAGTGAGGTGTGACTTGCTTGGATCCCCCAATGTTTTCTTACCCAGAATCCTCAGCAAACCTCAAATTTAGCTAAAAAATCACATTTTTCCCACATTTCTGTGTGGGATCACCGCACTGGGACACATTTCATACCACCCAATGTTTCCCTTAGTCTCCCGGTAAAAATGATACCTCATTTGTGTAGGTGGGCCAAGTGCTTGTGAAAGGGAACAGCCAAAAACATGTTGATATTGAGGGGGAAAAAATAAGGTCCAAAAGGGCAGTTTGCAAAAAAACATTTTTAGGCTGACAAGTGCAGCAGAATTTTTATCGGTATAGATGAGACAATGCTGGGGGGTAGGAATTTTGTGGATTCCTACAAATTCCGGAAGGTTCCATCACAAAAACGTGGGAAAATGTGTGATTTCCAGCAAAGTTGAAGGTTTGCAGGGGATTGTGGGTACAAAAATGGTGCGGGTGCATGTGAAACACACCATCCTGGAATCACCCAGATGTTTAGTTTTCAGATGTGTCTAGGTCTTGTGGATTTTTCTACATGGCAGCGACCCAAAGTCCATGAAGTGCAGCCCTCACCATTCCAAGTGGGACGATTTTGAGAGTAAGCCAAGTTCTCATGGCCCAAATGTAAAACTAAAAACCCAAATAATCAAATGTCTTCCTGCTTGCTGTGGGATAAGATGTTTTAGAGTGCGGGGGAGAGCTGAAAGACTGCTACCCCCTTCAGTTGAGGTGGGGGCGTAACCAGGCCCATACTGGTTGGTAGCCACTACCCCAATATATTTATATATATTTTTTAATTCCCTGGCATCTAGTAGACTTTCTGCCCCCCGGGGTGTGGATCAGGGGTAATTGCCCCATCTGCCCACTGGTGGGCAGAACAACTTTGGCCCCATTTATTTGGGGTGGGGGTATGGCCATACCCCCAGCCTCTTATTTTTGAAAAAAAACTTCCCTGGCCTCTGGTGGGCTTTCTGCCCCCCCTTGGGGGCAGATGGGCCTTCCAAAAATAGGCCCATCTGCCCCCAATGGGGGGGCAGATATGGCCAACAGTAATGTGCCACCATGGGGAGCGACCCTTACCCAAGGGAGCCCCCCTAAAGAAAACGCACACATACACACACACCAATCCATGGTGCCTAAGTGGTTTCTGCCCCCATGGGGGCAGATTGGCCTAACAAAAATCAGCCGATCTGCCCCCAAGGGGGGCAGAAATGGTCTAAATACAATTTGCCCCCCAGGGGAGCGACCCTTGCCTAATGGGTCGCTCCCCGTCCCTAAAAAAACAAAAAAAAAAAACACAAACACATTTGCCCTGGCGCCCGCGGGGGGGGCAGAAATGACCTAAAATACATTTGCCCACCTGCCCGTACACCCCCCCGGGGAGCGACCCTTGCCTAAGGGGTCGCTCCCCTTGCGTGATATTGGCGCAAAAAAAAAAGATCCCCGGTGCCTAGTGGTTTTTGGCCTAACAAAAATTGGTCGATCTGCCCCCAAGGGGGGCAGAAATGGTCTAAATACAATTTGCCCCAAGGGAGCGACCCTTGCCTAATTGGTCGCTCCCCATCTCTAAAAAAACAAACAAAAAAAAATTAATAACAATAGGCCGATCTAAAATAAATTTGCCCCCCCAAACCCCCCCGGGGAGCAACCCTTGCCTACGACTTCGCTCCACTTGCGTGACATTGGCGCAAAAATAATTCCCCGGTGCCTAGTTGTTTCTGCCCCCCTTGGAGGCAGATTGACCTAAAATCGGCCGATCTGCCCCCAAGGGGGGCAGAAACGTTCTAAATACAATTTGCCCCCCAGGGGAGCGACCCTTGCATAATGGGTCGCTCCCCGTCCCTAAAAAAACAAAAAAAAAAAAACTCAATTTTTTTTTTTGCCCTGGCGCCTAGAGGTTTCTGCCCCCCTGGGGGCAGATCGGCCTAATAACAATAGGCTGTTCTGCCCCCGGGGGGGCAGAAATGGCATAAAATACATTTGCCCCCCCGGGGCAGAAATGGCTTAAAATACATTTGCCCCCCCGGGGAGTGACCCTTGCCTACGGGGTCGCTCCCCTTGCGTGACATTGGCGCAAAAAAAAAGATCCCTGGTGCTAAGGGGGGCAGATTGGGGGGCAGATTGACCTCAAATCGGCCTATCTGCCCCCAAAGGGGTCAGAAATAGCCTAAATACAATTTGCCCCTCCAGGGGAGCAACCCTTGCCTATGGGGTCGCTCCCCATCTGTAAAACAACAACAACAACAAAAATCCCCAGTGCCTAGTGGCCTAATTAAAATAGGCTGATCTGCCCCCCAGGTGGGCAGAAATGGCCTAAAGTAAATTTGCCCCCCAGGGGACCGACCCTTGCCTAAGGGGTTGCTCCCCTTGCGTGAAATTCACTAAGAAAAAAAAAAACTCCCTGGTGTCTAGTGGTTTCTGTCCCCATTGGGGGCAGATTGGCCTCATAAAAATAGGCCAATCTGCCCCCAAGGGGGGCAGAAATGGCCTAAATATAATTTGCCCCCTAGGGGAGCGACCCTTGCCTAAGGGATCGCAACCCACCTCTAAAAAAACAAAATAAACAAAAACAAAACAAACAAAAAAAAATTATCCCCGGTGCCTAGAGGTTCCTATTATTAGGCCGATCTGCCCCCAGAGGGGGCAGAAAAGGCCTTAAAAAAATGCCCCCATGGGAGCGACCCTTGCCCAAGGGGTCGCTTCTTCATGCCAATTTCCTTTTGTTAAACAAATCCCTGGTGTCTAGTGGGCATTTCAAAAGCCGGATTGCTTTACAATCCGGCTTTTGAAATACTCAGAGAGACTTCAAAGGGAAGGAAATTAATTTCCTTCCCTTTGAAGCCTCTCTGGCCTCCTCCACGTGATCGGAAGAGAAATGCTTTGGGGGGGATCGGGGGTGGAAGGGGAAGGGCTTCCCCTTCCATCCCTGCCTGGGGGGGTGGGAGGAACCCCACAGAGGGAGCGCTAGCGCTCCCTCTGGGCTCTGTGCCCAGGACGTAATGGTTACAGAAGGGGTTAAGAAAATTAGTTAACTTTAACAAATACGTTAACAGTCAATCATTACATGTTTATGATGGTTATTGACATTATTTGAATTAACAACCACCAGGGTAACAGTGCAGTGAGTCATGAAAGCCTTAATGAATTGTGTTGTAAGGCCGTACCATTCCCATTGATTTCAATGGTGTTTATTGGTTTATTATGCCATATTTCTACTTTGATCAATGTACAACATCCTGACAAAGTGGGAGGGCTGCTCTTTTGATAATAACACCCCTCTCTATTGAGTCCATTGTAGATAGGGTGTTAGAAATGGGGTCTCTAGTTGGCAGTCGGTTTGCACCCTGTCCAAGTAGGTACCCTCACTATAGTCAGGATAAGGGAGATATCTGCTCAGATAACCCCTGCCCACCCCCTTGGTAGCTTGGCCCGAGCAGTCAGGCTTATCTCAGAAGCAATGTGTAAAGCATTTGCACATAACACGCAGTCACACTGTGAAAACACTACAAAACGACACCACACCAGTTTTTAAAAAATAGCCAATATTTATCTATATAATACAAGACCAAAACAATAAAACATCAGACATACAGTAATAAAGATATGAATTCTGCAAGATTTAACTTAAAAAGTAAAGTTCCTTGAAGTTGATAGCTCCTACTGGGACTATCACAGCATTGTGATCAACAAAACCAACAGTTGAGGCTGGCCGTGGCACCGCGGGTCAGCTACGGTGTCAGGATGACCCAATAAACAGTATATTTGGATTTGAAGGGAGTCGTGTTCCTCGCGGACAGCCCCAGAGAGTGGCATCACTGGCATCACAGTTTCGGTTCCGGAGCTGTGCAGGAGTCATCGGGCCCTTGAAGTCACACGCATTGCAGATCGAACTCTGGGCTGATGAAGTCAGGAGTGCTGGTGTGGATGACGTTGGGGCTGCGATGTGAAGTGCGACGATGCGACTTGCGGTGCCCACAGGTCACGGTGCAGGCAGCGGCTCGGTGAAGGCGTCGGTGAGACCAGGGCTGCAGTGTGAAGTGGGGAGATGCCACATGCAGTGTCACCAGGTCACGGTGCAGGCATCGTTGTCTTCACTGCTGAAGCACTATTGGTGGTAGGTACAAGTCAGCGGTGCGGTGCGAGACGGCTCCGGGTGTCATCTACGGATCGCAGTGCAGACAGGGACACCTGTTGACGACATTGGAGTCAATGGTGCTGGTGTTGGTGGACCGGAGCTGCGGTGCAGGACGGTGTTTCGTGCTTCTCACGAGCAGTGTCCACAGGCCACAGTACAGGCAGTGGCGCTGGTGTCAGCAGGAGCGTCGTCATCTGGATGCCCAGGCTGCAGTGTGAGCAAGGCAATGCCGAGTGCGGGGCCCACAGGTCTCGGTGCAAGCAGTGGCTCGGTGAAGTTGTCCGATGACGGCGTCGGTGAGACCAGGGTCACGGTGCAAAGCGGGGCAGTGCTACTCGGTGCAGCGTCGGCAGGTCACGTGTAGTCCAGCGTCATCATTGACGGCGTCGGGATGGGTTTTGTTCTGTGGCAGCACAAAACACACAGTTCCCAGTGCTGTAGGCAGACGAAACTGAAGTCTTTGATATCCCTGAGACTTCCAACAGGAGGAAAGCTCTACTTCAAGCCATTGGAGAACTGTCTCAAGCAGGATACACAGCAAGGTTCACCCTTTGCTCTCTTTTAAGGCTGAAGCAGCAACTGCAGGCCAATCCAGCAAAGCAACACAGTAAAGGGACAGTACTCCTCCTCCAGCTCTTCAGCTCTTTTCCTTGGCAGAGGTTCCTCTTGATTCCAGAAAGATTCTAAAAGTCTGGGGTTTTGGTTCTAATACTTTTACCCCTTTCTGCCTTTGAAGTTGGCAAAGTCTCAGTTGTTTGCAATATCCTTCTTTGTCCAGGCCAGGACCCAGACACACACCAGGGCATTGGAGAATGCATTAAGGGCAAGCACAGTCCTTTCAGGTGTTAGTGACCACTCCTCCCTCCACTCTAGCTCAGATAGCACATCAGGATATGCAGGCTACACCTCAGCTCCCTTTGTGTCACTGTTTAGAGGAGACGTGTACACAGCCCAAGTGTCAAACTGCCCCAGACAGGGAATCCACAAACAGGCAGAGTTACTAGATGGTTTAAGCAAGAAAATGCCTACTTTCTAAAAGTGGCATTTTCAAACTAATAATCTAAAAACCAACTTCACTAAAAGATGTAGTTTTTAAATTGTGATTTCACAACCCCAAAACTCCATATTTCTATCTACTCTCAAAGGGATTCTTCACTTTAAAGTTATTTAAAGGCAGCCCCATGTTAACCCATGAGAGAAATAGGCCTTGCAACAATGAGGACTAAATATAGCAGTATTTCACTGTTAGGACATGTAACACACATCAGTGCCCGTCCCATCTTTAACATACACTGCACCCTGCCCATGAGGCTACCTATGGCCTACCTTAGGGGTGCCTTACATGTAGTAAAAGGGAAGGTTTAAGCCTGGCAAGTTGATACACTTGCCACGTCGAATTGGCAGTTTAAAACTGCACACACAGACACTGTAGTGGCAGGTCTGAGCCATGTTTACAGGGCTACTCATGTAGGTTGCACAATCAGTGCTGCAGGCCCAATAGTATCATTTGATGTACAGGCCCTCGGTACCTCCAGTGCACTTTACTAGGGGCTTACGAGTAAATCAAATATGCCAATCATGGATAAACCAATCAGCAATACAATTTACATAGGGAGCACTTGCACTATAGCACTGATCAGCAGTGTTCACTTGCGCTGTGTAGCCCATAACTGGCCTGCAGTGTGCACTGGATCCCAGGAGTAGGGGGGAGAGGGAACCAGAGAGCCTGGCCTCTGCCGACTCTGAGGACGAGGAGGAGAGGAGGACCCCCTGGAAGACCCAGGTAAGTCTGTGTCTTCTCTTTTGCCATGTTTGTGTACACTGGTGCACAAATAAGGACTGAAATGGCAGCTTTCACTGCCTACGGCCCTGGCCTGAATTTAGGCCAGGGCTGTAGACAGTGAAAGCTGACGTTTCAGCCCTCTTGTGCACCGGTCTGTCCTGTGTGCCATGAACATGGGACAGGCCGGTGCACAAGCAGCCTGAAATGGCAGCTTTCACTGCCTCTGCCTCTCTTCTGAATTCGCCCAATCTTGGAAGCAGGGTCGGGCCTGCTTAGTGCTTCTGAGATCAGAACCTGAACCTGCTTATCGCTTCTGAGATCAGTTGCATTCAGGACTCCACGGTCACGAAACTCCACCTCCGCAAAATTCCACTGAGTTTTTAATCAACTCTGTGGAATTCTGTGGAGTGGAACTTCGTGAACCCCGCCCAGGCCTGGCAATCATATGCTACAATGGGCTACAATGAGGAAATTGCAGTCTTATTACGTGTGAAGGAGTCACATCCTTTGCAACAAATAACCTGGGCCCATATTTATACTTTTTGACGCTAAACTGCGCTAACGCAGTTTAGCGTCAAAAAATTTAGCGCCGTCTAACGCCATTCCGAAGCGCCATGCGGGCGCCGTATTTATGGAATGGCGTTAGCCGGCGCAAGCAGACCGGCGCTGCCTGGTGTGCGTGGAAAAAAACCACGTAGACCAGGCAGCGCCGGCGTAGGGGGAAAATGGCGCTAGGGTGTCTTAAAATGGCGCAAGTCGGGTTGACGCTAAAAAATCGCCTTAACCCGATTTGCGCCATTTTTTCGACGCCCAGACGCCATTTAAATGACTCCTGTCTTAGTAAAGACAGGAGTCATGCCCCCTTGCCCAATGGCCATGTCCAGGGGACTTATGTCCCCTGGGCATGGTCATTGGGCATAGTGGCATGTAGGGGGGCTCAAATAAGGCCCCCCTATGCCACCCAAAAAAAATTGAAAAATATAAAAAATTATACTTACGTGAACTTACCTGAATGTCCCTGGGGTGGGTCCCTCCATCCTTGGGTGTCCTCCTGGGGTGGGAAGGGGTGGCAGGGGGGGTCCCTGGGGGCAGGGGAGGGCACCTGTGGGCTCATTTTGAGCCCACAGGCCCCTTAACGCCTACCCTGACCCAGGCGTTAAAAAGTGGCGCAAATGCGGGGTTTTTTGACACGCCACCTCCCGGGCGTGATTTTTGCCCGGGAGTATAAATACGACGCATTTGCGTCGCCGTCATTTTTTTAGACGGGAACGCCTTCCTTGCATCTCATTAACGCAAGGAAGGCATTCACGCTAAAAAATGACGCTCTTTGCCCATACTTTGGCGCTAGACGCGTCTAACGCCAAAGTATAAATATGGCGTTAGTTTTGCGCCGAATTTGCGTCGAAAAAAACGACGCTAATTCGGCGCAAACGGAGTATAAATACGGGCCCTAGGCCCATATTTATACTTTTTGACGCTAAACTGCGCTAACGCAGTTTAGCGTCAAAAAATTTAGCGCCGTCTAACGCCATTCCGAAGCGCCATGCGGCGCCGTATTTATGGAATGGCGTTAGCCGGTGCAAGCAGACCGGCGCTGCCTGGTGTGCGTGGAAAAAAAACACGTAGACCAGGCAGCGCCGGCGTAGGGGGAAAATGGCGCTAGGGCGTCTTAAAATGGCGCAAGTCGGGTTGACGCTAAAAAATCGTCTTAACCCGATTTGCGCCATTTTTTCGACGCCCAGACGCCATTTAAATGACTCCTGTCTTAGTAAAGACAGGAGTCATGCCCCCTTGCCCAATGGCCATGCCCAGGGGACTAATGTCCCCTGGGCATGGTCATTGGGCATAGTGGCATGTAGGGGGGCACAAATAAGGCCGCCCTATGCCACCCAAAAAAAATTGAAAAATATAAAAAATTATACTTACGTGAACTTACCTGAATGTCCCTGGGGTGGGTCCCTCCATCCTTGGGTGTCCTCCTGGGGTGGGCAGGGGTGGCAGGGGGGGTCCCTGGGGGCAGGGGAGGGCACCTGTGGGCTCATTTTGAGCCCACAGGCCCCTTAACGCCTACCCTGACCCAGGCGTTAAAAAGTGGCGCAAATGCGGGGTTTTTTGACACGCCACCTCCCGGGCGTGATTTTTGCCCGGGAGTATAAATACGACGCATTTGCGTCGCCGTCATTTTTTTAGACGGGAACACCTTCCTTGCATCTCATTAACGCAAGGAAGGCGTTCACGCTAAAAAATTACGCTCTTTGCCCATACTTTGGCGCTAGACGCGTCTAACGCCAAAGTATAAATATGGCGTTAGTTTTGCGCCGAATTTGCGTCGAAAAAAACGATGCTAATTCGGCGCAAACGGAGTATAAATACGGGCCCTAATGTCTTACAGTAATTACTTGGGCATTGTTAACCTGCCAGCCTTCTGGTGGAGCGACTCCTGGTGGCTCCCACCCCCGCCAGCCAAGCCTGCAACCTCGGAATTATCCTGGACCTCAGCAAAAACCATCAGATCAACTCAGTCACCTCCACCTGCTTCCGCGCCCTCCACCTCCTACGCAAGACCTTCAATGGATCCCCCTCGAATATAGAAAGACGTCACACACGCCCTCATCACCAGCACACTGGACTACGGCAATGCACTCTATGCTGCAATCAACAATAAACTTACTCTCAAATTTCAAAACATCCAGAACGCCGCCACCAGAGTGATCCTCGACCTACCCCGATATGGCCACATCTTGCAACACCTATGTACACTGCACTGGCTCCCCATAGAGAAAAGAATCACTTTCAAGATCCTCACCCATGCACACAAAGCCCTCCACAACACCGGACCAGCCTACCTAAACCAGCGACTCATCTTCCACGTACCCCACAGGGCCTTACGCTCAGCCCAGCTCTCTCTAGCAGAAGTACCCCGCATCAGGAAAACCAGAACAGGAGGAAGCTCCTTCTCCTACCTCGCAGCCACCACCTGGAAAGTCCTACCCATCCACACCAGACAAACCACCTCCCTCCCCAGCTTCACAAAGGAACTGAAAACATGGCTTTTTTAATCCACCTCACTGGTACATGCTACATTCCCCTCCCCTCAGCACCTTGAGACCCTCATGGGTGAGTAGCTGCACTGTATAAACACGTATTGATTGATTGTGGTCTCCCCCTGCCAACTTTTTGCCTTCCTGCTCCAGTTTTTCTGACATTGGGTTTGCATGTATTAGGACTCTGCACATTATGCCACTGCTAACCAGTGCTAAAGTGTTTCTGCTCTCTCCTCTAAACATGGGAATATTGACTTACCCCCAATTGGCCACATTTAATTATCTTCTAAGTACTTAGTGCAATGCACTACATGTGCATCAGCCCTGTAAATTAAATACTAATAGTGAGTCTGCAGCACTGATTGTGCCACCCACCTAAGTAGCTCTTTTATATGTCCTGGTAGTGAAAAACTCAAATTCATTTTTCACCACTGCAAGGCCTATCTCTACCATAGGATAAAATTGCCTTATTACATTTTATAAGTGTTATTTCCAAATGGAAAGAGATAACTCTTTCATGTTTAGTGTTTCTGGAATCACAATTGAAAATATTATCTTATGGTGAAGTCAGATTTTTAATTGTAATTATGAAAATGTAACATTTAGAAAGTTGGCATTTTCTTGCCTTAGCCACTTGGTGCCTGCAGTCTATCTCTGGTCAGATAACAGGGTGTAGTTAGTAGTTGGGCTTTGTGTATTCCTCCTAGACAGCCACACACAATGAGAGCTTAGGTGTGACTTGATGGCTCATCCCAGGCAGGCTGGGAGGGAGGAGCTGGACATAGCCTTACTTACACCTGAATAGGCTGTGTCTTGTCCACAGACAAAAGGCCTAACAAACTTGTACTGTCACTCCAGACGGCCTTGTGCCAGGGTGGCAGGGGAGGCAGGGAATTCCTTGCACTTCATAGCCACTGTCTAGAGGCTTCTGCCACGTTCCAGGGTACAAATATTGGACAGCAGACACTACCACTTCAGTACACTTTGGGGCCTGTGGATAGTCTGCCAGGAAGAAGGACTGCTGTTCTGCTACAAGGAATGCCACTCTGCTGGATTGCTGCTCTGAAATAACTGCTTCCATGCAGTGCTGACCTACTGCCCTCTTTCCTGGGTGAGGAGGACTGGACCTGCATCTCTGGAACCCAGAACACAAAATGACTCCAGAGGTTAGTTGGCTGGCTTCCTGTAGCCTCAGAAACAAAACAGGCTTCCAACACCTTGTACCTGAAGTCTGCCATTTGTGAGTCTTCCCTTCCAATCGGTGCCACTTCAGTTCTAGACCCTTGGAAGTGGGCCTAAGGTGCTTCTCAGTGGAACTGGCACATTGCCTCTGCTGAGCGGCGCATCCCCGAGCAAAGCATCTCCAATATGGATCGGCGTGTCCTTAAGCAGGTATATCCCCGAGCAGAATCAACGCATCTTCTTTATGTATTGGTGAATCCTCAATCAGAACCGACATATTTCAGCTGCAGCATGATTTTGGGCCAGTCACAAAGACCTGCATCACCTTTGCAATCCTCAGAATGGATGCATCACCCTCAAGTTGTAGCTCATCCATGGCATAGGTCCTTGTATCCCTCATCAACAGCAACCTCAGCAACGATGCCAGACTCGCAACTCCTCGGAATGGACACATCACCAGCTGCACACCACATCCCCGACAATTGTTTTGACATCACAAGCCCCATTGATGGGATCTTCGACACTGACAAAAAAGGACCTAGCCTCGCTGCAACTTTGAAGCATCTCCATGCAATACTCCACAACTGGGATTTAGGGTAGTTTATTCAGCAGGCCCAACTGGACCCTGGTAGCCAGCCCAGGGATCCATCACAGCCGGCCTGAACTTGTGACTTTATCCCATTCCAGCATGACTCGAAATCCCCACTTGTGCCTTAATGCTTTAGGCACTATTCTAAAGTTTATTCTTTAAAAATTCATAACTCAAGATCTACGAATTGTTGCATTTTTGTCATTTTGGTCTTATTTTATTAAAACCTACTCTATTTATCTAACTGTATTGTGGGCTCCTTTTGTGGTGTTAAAACGCGACACCTGCCTCCTGCGCCACACCTGACAGAGACAACCATGTGCAAATCAGTCTTGCTTCTGCTCAAATAGAAAACGTTCAGTGAAACTAGCAAGCCAGGTCCCTTTTAACTGATCTCTAATTTGATATAGTCCCCTACTGTCTACGCTAGCCGTGTTTTCTGCCACGCTCCCTGGTTCCCATGTTTAGGAGCTATGGAAGTGCAAGATCAAACCTGTTGAATTTGTAAATTTTAATACACCCCCTTTTTTTAACGGACACTGTGCAGCAGCAAATTCAGTGCTAGTTTACTGGCAAGCATTCATTTACTCATTTACACATAGGTGCGGCCTCATGCAATGAGGGAGTAAGTCTGTCTGTACTCATGTTTTTTTTATATTAAATTATGTGTATGGGCAAGAGGCCTTTTGAAAACCATATACAAATATGCCCTACAGAGCTACACACAGTATCTTCATAGAGGTTTATTGTATCTTTAAGGTACAATGAAAACCGAGGTATGTTTTGTGCTCAAAGTATATAGGGGTCACTCAACACAACCTAGAAGAAGAGAAGATAAGGCCACTTTATGTTATCTGTGGGTACCATCTGGAAACAATAAATGAGTGGCCAGTTAACTGCAATGAGACTGGTCACTGCAGATACAGTCCCATCATAATCATGAGATCCTCAGAAATACCACAGACAGTGCTTTATTTATCAAAGAATGAGTGCTGGTGCCCAAAGCTCTGCTCAGATGCCAATGACTGACAATATTAAACGCAATTGTGATGAAGAGTAAGGCTGCGTAGTCTTGAATCCTCGTCAGGCCTTTTTAATCCACTGCCAGACACCTCCTCTGCCTTTACCTCAATCCTACAAGCTCCTGCTTTCACCCTTTGTGCAAATTTTTCTGTCTTTCTTTTTCTCCTTCTTTCCAATGTGTTTGTTTTCCCTTCTCTTACTCTCGGCAAATGTCTGGAGACAAAATATGAGCCTCATTTACAAGGAACTGACGCATTGGCTCCGATGCATCAGGTTCCTTGTGTCAGTCTTGTGTCAGTCTGCGCCCCCCTAAAGACACCGTGGTAGCGCTGTATTTATAATGCAGCGCACCATTGTGCTCGTTAGCACAACTGAGTCAAAAATGTTTATGCAGTTGTGGCGCTTTGCTGGACTTGCATCAAAAATGTTGATGCTAGTCCATGGGCGTAGGAAGTGTGGGGGACGCGGGGGATGTATCCCCCCCAGATTTTGGAGGGTGGGGGACACGGGGGACGAAGGTGGGGGGGGACAAGGGGACAAAACAATTTCCCCTTTTACATCTATTATTCAAAGGGCCATTAGCGCACAAAAGCGCTACTTATAATAGCCCTGTACCGACCATACTCCAATCTGATGGGAACAGAATGAAGGTGAGTCAGGAGGCCCCCTGTGCCCTCTGCCCTTGTGTTTGTCCTGTTTACAGCTGTGGGCATTAAGGGTGCTCATAAGAACAAAGGGCACGAGGAGGAGAAAAGAGTTTTGGATGATTACTGTCTGCATCACCTGCTGCCTTGAAGAGGAGCACTGCAGGAGGCCTTTAAGAGGAGCTGCAGGACAATGAGGAAGATCTAAAGTGGAAACAGAGTCACACTCAGCCTGGTGCCTGCAGGCTAGAAAGGAGAATCTGAAACACAATATTTGTATTTGACTAAGATCACACCAGTTGGTGAAACAGTGAAGTCGAGATTGGGCCCAGATTTTACCTTTTCACATTTTTCTAAGATTTTATCTAGGTAATGAAGGGCTTGATTATAGCATGGCTAACAGGGAGAAGCGATATTTCATTTTGGGCCGTTATGCCTAGCATTATTATTTATGTTGTTGTTATCATTACATACTTCAGCATATTGAAGTATATTATCTTTTCTCTATCTTTTCTTCACTGTACTCTGAAACAATCTACCCTATGCCACTGCACCCTACACCACTTTTCTCCACTCTGTGCTACTCTACGCCACTGCAATCTATGCTGTACCACTCCACTCTACATCACTCTACTCTGCAGCGCTCTACACTACGCCACTGCAATCTATGCTATTCTTCTTTAACCATTGTACACTACACCCCTGCACTCTGCCAGTGCACTCTTCACCACTTTACTCAAAACCAATGCACTCTATGCCACTGCACTCTATGCCAATCTACTCTGCACCACAGCACTCTCTTCCACTGCTTTCAATGCCACTGTACTCTGCGCCACAGCACTCTAGGCGACTGCACTCTATGCCACTCTACAATACACCACTGTACTCTGCGACCCTCTAATCTGCAACATTGCACTCTGCCACTGAACTCCACGCCACTCTACTCTGCACCACTGCATTCAATGCCACTGTACTCTGTCCCACTGCACTCTTCTGCACCACGACACTCTAATCTACTCTACACCACTCCACTGTAGGCACTTCACTCTACTTTGAAATCATCTCCTCTATGACACTGCAATCTACACAACTCCACTCTATTCTATGCCAGTCTAATCTACCCTGCACCACTCCAATGTACCCTGCGCAACTCCAATCTTCTCTGCACCGCTCTATGCTACTGCACTCTACATCACTATGCTCCACTCTGCAACAATCTACTCTTCACCACTATACTGTACTCTGCAGCAATCTACTCTATGCCACGGCACTCTATGCAGCTCTATTCTACTCTGCACCACTGTACTCTGCACCACTCTTCTCTACTATGCATCACTCTACATCACTGCACTCCACACCAATGCATTCTATGCCACTCTACTCTACACCACTGCCCTTTATGACACTCTACTCTGCACTCTGCCACTGAACTATACTCCTTTCTACTCTGCACCACGGCACTCTACTCTGCACTGCTCAACTATATGCCACTCTACTGCACTGTACACCAATGTACTATATGCCACTACACTCTATGCCACTCTACTCTGCATAACTGCACTCCACCACTGCACTCTACACCAGTCTACTCTACCTTGCACCACTCCACTCTACCATGCACCGCATCACTCTATGACACATCACTCTGAACCACTGCAATCTATGCTGTGCCACTCCACTCTGCGCCCCTCGACTCTTCACCACTCTACGCTACTACAATGTATGCTAAACCAGTGCAATCTTCGTCAATGCACTCTACACCACTTTACTCAAAACCAACGCACTCTATACCAATCTACTTTGCACCACTGTACTCTATGCCACCTCACTCTAGACCACCCAACTCCACTCTACGACACTTCACTCTGACATTATATTCCATGATACTAGACTCTGACACTCTATTCCATTAAACTCTAACACTTTCTCCACTCTGTAACTCCCTATACGCCACTCCATTCCACTTTACTCCACTCTATGCCACTCAACACCACTCTATGCCACTTTAATCCACGATAATCTACTCAACGCCACTGCACAACCCTCTATGCCACTCCACTATACAACAATGTACTACGCTCAACAACACTCTACCCAACTTTCTCTACGCTAGTTCACGCTACTTTACTTCACTCTACTCCAGTTCACTCTTATTTATGCCTTTGCACTCTACAACACTCTACCACTCGACTTTCTGACACTCTATGACACTGTGACACTACTCCACTCTACTACTACTTTATGGCATTGGCGCTTGATTAGAGATTCAGATCTCCATTGATTGCCTTGTCACTCATATGAGACGTGAGTCAGATTTATCTTCGCCGTTTTGGTTACAAGCACTCTGTAACCCTTTTAACTCAAGCTTAACGAAGGCTTAGGATGATCCTGATACTTTTCTAGGGGATCGAAATATCATCGGCCAAAGTACCTTGACTTGAATTTGTGATATTGTACATAAGTTGGCATAAGCATAGGTACTATGAGCTAATGACTTCTTGATTCACTATTTGAGTCATTCATGTAAAAGTGGGTGTCTAAAAGCTTGTAAATCATTATTGTGGATGCTAACCTTGTAGGAAAGTAGCCTCTTTCTAGCTTGGTTACCCCCACATTTGGCCTGTTTGCCAGTGTGTTTGAGTATGTCTACTGGGATCCTGCTAATCAGGACCCCAGTGGTTATGCTCTCTCCCTTAAATTATGGTTGTTGCATACTGGTAACCCAGTATTTCACCCAAGATTGGCATACTGGTGCCCCCTTATAAGTCCCTATTGTATTGTACTTGGGTACCCAGAGCATTGGGGTTTCAGGAGATCCCCATGGGCTGCAGCATTTCTTTTGCCACCCATAGGGAGTCCATGCAAAGTCTTCTGCAGGACTGCCACTGCAGCCTGTGTGAAATGGTGCCAATTACACTGCACCGGGTCACTTATAGGTCACCTCTAGAGCAGGCGCTCCAGCCCTGAGGGCAGGGTGCAGAGTACCTGTGTGTGAGGGCACCCCTGCACTAGCAGAGGTGCCCCCACGACCTCCAGGACCATTTTCCCAGACTTCAGGAGTGTGGGGATGACATTTTACACGTGTACTGGAAATAGGTCACTCCCTATTCCCAGCTACATAATGGTAACTCCGAACATAGGTATGTTTGATATCAAACATGTTGGAATCATACCCCAAGGCTTTTGCAAGCATTGGTTGTATGATTTCATGCACTCTGGGGGCTCCTTAGAGGACCCCCAGTATTGCCATTCCAGCCTTCAGAGGTTTTCCAGGCAGCCCCAGCTGCTGCCACCTCTCAGACAGGTTTCTGCCCTCCTGTTGCTTGAGAAGCTCAAGCCCAGGAAGGCAGAACAAAGGATTTCCTTTGGGGGAGGGGAGTTACACCCTCTCCCTTTGGAAATAGGTTTGAAAGGGGTAGCTTCCTTCCCCAGGCCACTGGAAATGCTTTGAAGGGCACATTTGGTGCCCTCCTTACATAATCCAGTCTACACCGGTTCAGGTACCCCCAGTCCCTGCTCTGGCACGAAACTGGACAAAGGAAAGGGGAGTGACCACTCCCCTGTCCATCACCACCCCAGGTGTGGTGCTCAGAGCTCCTCCAGAGGGTCCCTGAGTTTTGCCATCTTGGATTCCAAGTTGGAAGGGACCTACGGGAGCATCTGAGTGACCAGTGCCAGCAGGTGGTGTCAGAGCCGTCCTCTGATCGGTGCTTAACTGTTTGGCTGACCAATCCTCCTTTCAGGGCTATTTAGGGTCTCTCCTTTGGGAGCTCTTCAGATTCAGATTGCAAGACTCCAGCAGGAATCCTCTGCATCCTTTACTTCACCTTCTCACTGAAGAAACTGCATCTGGACCCTCCAGGAACTCCACAAACTGCAACAACGAAGCAAAGATGACTTCTGCAACATTGTAACTTCAGCTCCTGCCAGCAACTGCAGCTGTTTCCGGGTTGTGCATCCTCAGAGAACAGCCTGTCTTCAGTCTGCACCAGAAGAATGAATGAATCTCCCTTGGAGTGAAGGAGTCACTCCCCTGCTTCAACAGGCACCTCTCTGCAACGATGACCATCTGCATGGGTCCCCTCTCCTGACGAGTTGCATGGATCCTGCATCACGGGTGGTAGACTGAAGTGGTCCCGATGGTCCTGACGTCCTACTGTCCAACTTTGGTGGAGGTAAGAGCTTGCCTTCTCACGCAAGACAGTACCCCGTGCACCACGTGTTTTTCAGTTGCCAAGGCGTGTGGCATCCTTCTATGAAATTCTTTGTGCACAATGTAGCTCCGGCCCCCAGCACTCCTTCCTGAGATGCACAGCTTCCTGAGTGGTTCTCTGGCGGTGTGGGATCCTTTGTTTTTGTGCTGCGCGGGCCTCCTTTTGCAACTCCTTTGTCTCCGTGCTGGGGGACTCCTGTGTGCGCTGGCTGGTACTCTGTGGGCTCTCTGAGTTGCTGAGAGCCCCCTCTGACTCCTCCTCCTGGGTAGAGTCCACCAGGTCCCTCCTGGTCCCAGGCAGTGCCATTTTCCGCTAACCATGAGCTTTTCCTGTGCGAAGGCTTGTTGGTGGAATCCAGCGATGCAAACCAGACTGCAATCATCCATCCGCTGTGGGATATCATCTGCACCAACCACGAACCCACATCCATCTTCTTGGGTGCAGTACTGACTTCACCAGTGGTTCTTCTTTTGCACCTTGATTCGGGTTAGCAAGGGCCCCTGTCCTCCCTGCACACTTCTGTGCTTCTTGGACTTAGTCCCATTCTTCCACAGGTCTTTAGGTCCAGGAATCCACCCTTTGTGTCTTGAAGTATCTTCTGGTTCTTGCATTATCTTCTGTCTCGTGTTCTTGTGTGTTCTAGGAAAGTTACTGTGATTTACTCCTGCTTTCCTGGGCTCTGAGGTGGGTTTTATTCCTTACCTTTGGTGTTTTCTAATACTCCCAGCGCCCCTCTACACACCACACTTGCCTAGGTGGGAAACCGACTTTCGCATTCCACTTTCTTAGAACATAGTTCGTGTTTCCCCTAGGCCCATTTCTAACCATTGTGATTTTCACTAATTGCACTGTTTTCTAACTGTTTTTATTGCTATTGCTGCATACTAGTGTATATAATTGGTGTATTACTTACCTCCTAAGGGAGTATAGTCTCTATGGTACTTTTGGCATTTGTGTCATTAAAATAAAGTACCTTTATTTTTGTAACACTGAGGGCCTCATTCTGATATCGGCAGGCGGCGGGCACCGCCCGCCGGGCGGGAACCGCCAAATGGCCGCTCCGCGGTCAGAAGACCGCGGATGGCATTCTGGCTTTCCCGCTGGGCCGGCGGGTGACCGCCAAAAGGGCGCCCGCCGGCCCAGCGGGAAAGACCCTGCAACAAGGAAGCCGGCTCCGAATGGAGCCGGCGGAGTTGCAGGGGTGCGACGGGTGCAGTGGCACCCGTCGCGATTTTCACTGTCTGCAAAGCTGACAGTGAAAATCTTAATGGGGCCCTGTTAGGGGGCCCCTGCACTGCCCATGCCAGTGGCAAGGGCAGTGCAGGGGCCCCCAGGGGCCCCACGACACCCGTTCCCGCCATCCTGTTTCTGGCGGTGAAAACCGCCAGACACAGGCTGGCGGGAAGGGGGTCGGAATCCCCATGGCGGCGGTGCAAGCAGCGCCGCCATGGAGGATTCCCTGGGCCAGGGGAAAACCGGCAGGCAACCGCCGGTTCCCCTTTTCTTTCAGAATAGCCCTGGAAGACCGCCAGCCTGTTGGCGGTGCTTCCGTGGTCCCCGGCCCTGGCGGTCATGGACCGCCAGGGTCGGAATGACCCCCTGAGTATTTTCTTTCATGTGTGTGAGTACTGTGTGACTACGGTGGTATTGCATGAGTTTTGCATGTCTCGTAGATAAGACTTGACTACAGCCACCCCTAGAGAGCCTGGCATCTAGACACTGCCTACGTTTCACTAGTAAGGGATAACTGGACGTTGTATAAGGTGTAAGTACCATAGGTGCCCACTACAAACCAGGCGAGCCTCCTCCAAGAACTGTACTATACAGGTTACTTTTTACATTTTTCTTGTAATTGGCGACATTGGGTCATCCAGATAACTTGTGTAATGCCCGAATACCAGTCTTTCTCGATTTCCCCTGTTGATGTTTTTCCACTACATTTGATCTTTTATATTTTGATTGAATAAATGCATAAAACATTCCATTTGCATACTACTTTAATATCATTGTTTATGGGAGTGGTGTTGCATTTTTTTCAAGCGACCCCTGTTCCTTTAAAGTTAAGTTTATTGCTCCATTCTAGGGCACTCTACTTACTCCATGATACTACGCCACACCAGTCGATGACACATCATTCTCCTGTATGCCATTAACTTGGAGCCATGCTGAATAGTAGTCTCACTAGTGTACAGGGTGGCTAAAACACATTGGCAAAGGCAATAGAACTTGCATAGGCGAGACCTATTGACTTTGCCAATGCTTGTTTATAAGGTATGAACTTTAAAGTGACTTGCAATATCCTTACGTACACAGGGGGTATTTCACCCCATATAATACATGGCCACACCACCAACTTTTCCACAAACCACTTAAAACCTTAGTGCATAGCTTCTGTCATTTCAACCTATTAAAGTAGAGCAGAAGAAAGAAAAGCAACAGTCCATTTTCTGGTTTAAACAGCTGCATTAATTATGCTCTGTGACCTGATCTGCCTTTTACCTTGGCTGCTAGCTCTGGCAGAAGGCACTGTAATGTCAGAACTCACTGTAATAACCCTATCATAGTCATTTTCTGATGTCTTTTCTTTACAATCAGTGAATGTCTTTTCTTTACACGCTGTGAATTGGCGCATCACAAACAGCCGTTTCTAAAGAAATTAGTGACTGCAGTTTATACAGAGATTAGAGAATCCATGTTATATAGCCTGTAACTCCAAGAGCTTCTTCAGTTGAAATGCTCCTAGTTATGACTGATGTGGAGCTGAGCTGCCCAAGATCACACACAGGAGTAGAAGTGTTATTAGAACTATGGTTTCCGAGCACAGTTTACAACTATTGTACCTAATCGCTTTTGATCTCTCCAGTGCGGTTCCAATTGGCATGAGGCGAAGGGCATTATGGGTGTGGGGCGCAAAGGGTATGTTCTTCCTTTTTACCCTCCTACCTTGATTTGCTTGGTGCATGAAGATGCAAGGTTAATCAACATGTTATTTTCATATTTGAGCTAATTACTTTGTGAATGTAAATAACAATAAAAGATACTTTCAGACTGTGAAAACATGCCTTCCTTTCTCCCTATTTCACTTCCAATATATATGATTGTGTATATTTATCGGAGCCTGCAGTTCGTAAACAACGAGCGATTTGTATAGGGTTGATTGAAAGTCCCCAAGGCTGTCCCTGTCCCCCCCAGAAATGTATTGTCTCCTACGCCCCTGTGCTAGTCCAACAAAGCTCGGGAGGCCCATCGAAAAGGCCAGGGCAGGCGTTAAAAAATGGCGCTAGAATGGTACAGTGAAATCTTGTAGATTTCACTGTGCCATATTTTTGGGCCTCCCTGCGGGGTTACACCTCCCTTGCATACATTATACCTGGCCCAGGTATAATGTGGCTTAAGGGTTTACAAACTGGCGTAATTCATGGAGTAGAACAGAAACACTGTTCTTTATTTCTTGATATGCAAGCGGCAAGGGTGCAGAATGTATTTGCTCTGTTTTTTCGCCATTGATAACTTTATATAATAATGGCTCGTTCGGCCATGTAATATGCGGCACCATTATTCATTGAATTAGATCGTGTACAAAGTTGAGCTAAAATAAAAAGCGAGGGTAATGCCGTAAGAAAATGAAGTCAGCGTTTGTCCGGTCACTTGAAAACCTGTTTGTGTCCTCAGTTTACCTGCTGAAGTTGGCAAACATTAGAATTCCCCAAAGCAATCCCTACTGCTTTGTCCTCCAGAGCTTAATTTTCAGGCGTTTCCAGACTTCGGACCCCATGGAACTCATTAACAATGTGTAGCAACAAATGTAATAATTGGTTTAATTGTGTGTCTGGTTCAAGGATACCCAGAGGCCTTCGTTAACCGCTAGTCAATCTTGGCACCATTTCACGTGTTTTTGTAATCCCTTGACTCTGCTCCTTAATGGCACGGAACTTTGTGCGTATTTTTTAAATTTATGTTGATTAAAGTTAATCTTTAATTATATTGTCTGGTTCTCTGCCAAGAAAAGATTCATATTATCGTCTGTCTGTATTGTTTCACAATGTAGAAACGTAAATGTGAGGGGATGTGGCGTTACAGCGAGAAACAAAAAAAAACACTGTGTTACGGGATTAAAAGTGTCCACTCAACATCACGCGATTCAGATCAAATCTCTTAATTTCTCCTTGTCAAAAGAACAGAATAAAAAATGCTCTCACCTTCTGTAATGTGCTCTTGTAAAGCGTTCAAATACCTGTTGACCCAGTTTGCGTTAAGCAAAACTGCAAAATATGAAAAGAAAATAAACATAATTCACAGCATGAAGCATACGAGGGTGGTAATGGCGTCGCGCCCTATAACACTGGTACTGCGCAGCTATTAACGAGTAATCGGTAGTTTCTGGTCTGATACTCAACATTTCCAGGTGAAAGTTAACAGTGCCTAAATCGAACCGGTGGTCGGCACTCATTTTGGGGAACAACACATATAGGGGCTCATTTACAAGCCCCTTGCGTCACCGTAGTGTCATTTTTTTATGCTACGGTGGCTCAAAACAGTCCCCGACCACGCACCGTATTTACCAACCAGCAATGTCACCATTTTAGAATCATTGCAACAAATCCATCTATTTGTTATAAATCATGTGTGCATCCGAGGTTTTAGAAAATAAAACAGTCGAGGTGTAATTTTGCATTGACATAAGATAAAAGGCATTTGTACATGATGATCCACGCATATGCATCGTTTTCACTGTCCATCTGGTTGTAAAAATGAGTTTTGTCAAGAGAATGCCAATGCAGTTGCTGTGGTAGATAGTTGGTGTAAATGGTAAACTAGCCTGGCTGTGCTCAACCAGAACATTGTTATGTAATCTGGAGCTTGAATTATACATTTTTAAATGATGTAATAAAAAAGCGTGTCCTATATTTCAGGTTTGAAAAGTGGAAAAAGATAATTACCACATTTTTGTTAAATGACTAATTAACCGTATGACTCCATGTCACCGGGACATAGTGGTTCCAGTTTTTGGTTTGGATTTAACATATCGGTACTTTCTGTACGTTGTACTCTTGGTTAATTCCAATTAAGCCGTTTGAACCAACAAGCTTGATAATGGTATGTAAAAGCGAAGTCCAGAAATAAAAAGAGGCGTCCAGTGACATGGAGCTACTCGGTCATCCTTGATACGATTTAATTAAAAACAGCACACAGTCAGTTGCCTGCTCCATCCTATGCTCTGGTGCACAAAGATGCGTTTGAATCATATATCTCATGTTGCAATGTCCAATAACCAAACAAGAAATGCGCAAACGTATGTACTCATGTTTGGTACCAGGCTAAAACCTAATTTAAACTGAACATGCACAAGACCGAAAAGCAGTCAATATGTTATCACCAATTATTCGTTTCCTGCATATGATACTGATCGACTTAATCGCGGAATGTACTCCAAAGTGTGATGTAGTGCTAAAGATTGAAAACAAACAAAAATTACTGTAGAGTATAGCAAGAATCAAGACAATGTACTGAAACACAATATCAATACAGAGATAACAATACTGAAGCCCGCACCTCCCACAGCTGCTGCCACTAGGTTCGAATGGCAGACCCAGCATTACCTATCAAACATCACACATGAACAAGTGTCACATTTTGACTATTGCATATCACCCCAAGGTGTATGGTTGGCTTGCAAGTGTGAGTTTAATAATTTGTAAATCAAGGATTTGCTAAGCACTCACACTGCACTGAAAATACACTTAGGCCCTGATTTATACTTTTTTTGCGCCACATTAGCGTCATGTTTTGATGCAAAAGCGGCGCAAACTTACAAAATACGATTGTATTTTGTAAATTTATGCCGCTGTTGCATCAAAATATAACGCTAATGCGGCACAAAAAAAGTATAAATCAGGGCCTTAGAGTGCCACTATGTGGTGTACTCTCATAAATAATAGCTGGGGTTTAAAATGTGCTGGTGCCAAAAACGGGAAAACACCAGCACAAATTAAGCACTGCTTACATATGTATTTAAACAATCCCATCTACCTATGAGTGTTCTCTGTAATGAAAGCCCTCTGACAGTGAGGCAGATGCACTTTATTGCTGAATGCAGAGCATGCAGCCTAGTTGAAGTCACCATCATGGCATTATCTTTAACTTTGCAGCAAGAAACCCCAAAAGTAGGGGTGGATGTTGCAAATAAAAAAAAAAAAGAAATATCACTGATGTTTAAGGACTTTTCCAGGAAGAGAAAGACCATTGACAGTCACCACTGTGATCTGGCTATTCAGTGGTGGATGGATCTCAATCAAGGGTCTCCTTAAGTTGAATCCACTGAGGATCCACCTACAGAAACCCCCGTTTAATGAATGAATGAGTCTTGCTTGTATAGCACACAGCTACTCATATTGGGTGTCCTGGTCCTTTTGTTTAGGGGGAGCTAAATGTCTGACAGAAGGATAGTTTGGCTAGTGCTAATGATACACCATACTATAAATGACCCATCTGCTCACTTAACCAGTTATAAGCATTCAGAAAAGGAAGTTGGCCAATGTAGTTTTATAAACACGCTCTTAAAAAGGTTCAGCTACTATATAATGTATTATTTATTCTTTCTATTTATCTCAACAATACAGACTCACAGTACTCCTCACTGGCACCCCAGACTATGTAGCTGATAACTTCATCATCTCCAATGGCTCTTCTCAGACCTGCAGCTAGAATACTACCAGACGAGAAACAAGGAAGTGCAAAAACATCATGAAAACAAGGCAGCACACCCTTTGCATTTATGTTCCCAGGACCTGGAATAATATCTCAGCAGCCATCTGAATGACCCAACCGTGCTCCAGATTAGGAGAGAGCTTAAATCCAGTTCTTTACATTTCCTCGCTACATAGTAACTGTCCACTTAATCTCTCACCTCCCAATAATATCTCTTCAATTGTGCCATTAACTTTGATTCGGTGTAGGACTCCAATACCGTTTGGCTAGATTTGTGCTACACAAATACTGCCTACATACATCCATTTATAGCTTACCATTTTCCATCCTCTGCCTCCCAGTAGCTAGAAGGACCACCTTTAAAGCAATGTTTATAGCCCACACAATAAAGCATGGAACTGGCCCACTGTTCATTATGGCAAAACGACATTCATATAGTCAAACAGGATCTCTGCAATCATTGTATGCCCCCCTGTGGCTGTATCGCTCTTCAAAAAGGCTTGACCTGGTGGAATCTCTTTCTTGTTGTGTTAAATGCCATGAAAGTGGCACTAACCTCCTATTCAAGAAAGCAATAAAGGCTTGGCCTTTTTAGTAACTAATAACTCCAGTCATTAATTGTGACCTACACAAAAATGTAAGTAGATATGTACAGCTGCACAGCCTCTTAGAGTTCCCTGTAACACTTCATTCGAATATAATGTGACTTACACCTCACCATGTGTTGATCACACAAATTATTATAAAAACACCTTACCCAACACTGAATGGCATGTCGAAGTGACCTGGTAAAATTTTGTCAACCCATTTCCCACCAATAAGAGAAAATAAATTGAGCAATTTTACGATTTAAGATAAAGGCAAAAAACACTCTCAAAGGATCAAGTCAAATACAAGCAGCAGAGACTTAGATACAAGTATTGACATCTTGTGTTTTTTTTTATTTACCCACTTCACAAGCTTCAAAATATTGACACTGATTATCAGTCTTGCAGCAAAGATAAGCAGCATCAGGCAAGATAAGTAGAGAAACTCAAGAGCACTTCATTCAGAGGCTGATCACATCCTTAACCCACACACACTGCCTCTCTAACCACCAAACATCAAACGTTTATCCTTGAACCTTCCAAGCTCGAGCGCTTGGCACAACAGAAAAATGTAGAAGGTAAAAGAAGGAAAGGAGACAAAATAGGCTATGGAAAGAAAGATAGAGAATAAGGAGAAAGGGAGAGTAAAGAAAATGTAAAAAAATGCTCACATGATATAACAGTTATCATGCCACTATCTAAATGTCTGCTGCTGGTTGGCGAAATGTGCAAAGAAAAAAGGGAGGTAATGCTAGTAGAGTAAACTTACTTGAACCGCCCAGACTCACACTGCCTGACAAGATTTATGTAAGGTATTAAAAAACACCTTCCTCAACATTCAACAAAATGTCCAAGTGAACCACTAAAGTACTATCAATTTTCCATCAACACAATAAAAACACTGAGCAATTTCAAATTAAGGCTAAAGACAGTGTATCAAGTAAATTTCAAACAGTTGTGTTGTGCAGGGTAACAAGACTGCTTGCTTTAGGGCCGCAGCACCACCCAGCGTGGGAGAATAAGTTAACTCCACACTGTTGGGAAGCTGTCGGCCTAACTCTTGGCTAGCCCGCACTGCCTCACCCAACCCTGGAAAGGAAGTGGTGATTTGTGGCAACTTAAACCTGACACTCTGACTCCTCAGGGAAGCTGTGGAAACAGATCCTACCCCTTTTGCTCAGTGACTCAAACATGCCAAGGCAGGGCATGAAATGTAAGCTGTATTTCAATGATTTTTTTTTAACTATTTGCATTCTAGTATAAAAAGCATCAGCTGTGATAATACGGCAGATTAAACATAGTAAGGCAATCATCGTTACAACCAGTGTAAAGAAGATACACAACCCCACCATTTTGTATGATTCTAGAATGTCCAGAGATTCCTGTCTACACCCTATGCCTAGGGAGAGCAGAGTGGTGATGAACCTTCAGCCGGTTCCAATCTACGGGAGTAACCCTGACCCATACCTGAGTAGAATGGCAAGGGTCTGCCAGTTGTCTGGATGGTAAGCCTCTTGGGAAGCTGAAGAGTCAGCATCAGGATCAGAAAATCTGTCTGTGGAATGTTGTGTGTGCCAGAATGGCCTTGACTTGGAGGCCTTATGCCCCCATCCCTTAGCCCTATGTGTTGTACATATAATAACACATACACAGTTCAAAGAACAGGCCTGACGTACTGATTTGTCTAGAAATTGGGGACTGACTCATGAGCTCCTGGAGTTGCAATACGTGTTACTACATCATGTACCGTACATCACAGCCTTGAACAGAGCACAGAATGCACATTGTACAAATGCGCAGTGCGAACAACTCTGGGCCTGATTTAGGTCTTGGTGGAGAGAATACTCTGCCACAAATTTGATAGATATCCCTTCCGCCTTATTACAATCCCGTAGGAGATAATGGTATCATAAGACGGCAGATGGAATATCTTTCATGTTTGTGATAGAGTATTTCCCTCCACCAAGACCTAAATTCAGACCCAATGTCTTCTTGGAAAGAAGCAGCTGGTTAAAATATAAAAACAACAAACTAAAAGCTGGCTGTGCTAAAAATTATGAAATGAATAAAATGTATTCAAATGTAAAAGACAGGCTATAGGCTTAATGCTAAATTAAGAGTGCCCATACTAGTTGTTAAAGGGACCTACAACACCCTTCCCTTGCTGGAACAGAAATGCAGTCTAGTATGTGAAAACTAGTATTAACACTCATAAAATCTGTAAAATATGTAGAACTTCCAGCTAATAAAGGGAGTATAAACAGTAAATCTAAAACTGAAATATAAAAAGTTGTCCATGTAGACAAGCAGAACAAGCCAAAGAATAAGGCTGAATTGAAAGTGCCAACTAAAGTCATCGGAATCCTGCATGAGGTCATCAAACAAAGTAGTAGAGATGGAATCCAAGATAGACCCCACTTCAGCAGATGATGAAACCACCGGAGCCTAATTTAAAAGGTTAAAAGGGCATACATGATTTGTAGCCTCAGCCATCATCACAGCCAAGAAGGCAGCGTTCCATGCTGTGCCAGATGTTGGGGCACCAAAAGCCAAGGTGATTTGATCCATGGAGGCTGGCTCATAAGAGACATCATGTAGTAATCACAAACTCCAGCAATGAACCCTCATAGAGACTATCATCAGTTTTATATCCACAGAAAGTACTTGTTGCAAACTGTTAGACCTGGTGTTGGACTTTTTTGCTGATGCAGGGTCATCCCCAATCTTTTTGCCTCCTGCCTCCTATTTGTTCTGACCTGTTGCTGTTGGCTTTTGAACTCTGAGCACTTTACCACTGCTAACCAGTGCTAAAGTGTATATGCTGTCTGTGTAAATTGTATGTGATTGGTTTATCCACGATTGGCATATTTGATTTACTAATAAGTCACTAGTAAAGTGCACTAGAGGTGCCAGGGCCTGTAACTCAAATGCTATTAGTGGGCCTGCCAGCACTGGTTGTGCCACCCACAGAAGTAGCTATGTAATCATGTCTCAGACCTGCCACTGCAGTGTCTGTGTGTGCAGTTTTAACTGTAAATTCGACTTGGCAAGTGTACCCACTTGCCAGGCCTAAACCTTCCCTTTTCTTACATGTCAGACACCCCTAAGGTAAGCCCTAGGTAGCCCCAAGGGCAGGGTGCAGTGTATGGTTAAGGTAGGACATATAGGGGGTCATTACGACCCTGGCGGCCAGCGGTAAGGTGGCGGTAACACCGCCAACAGGCTGGCGGTGTTCCGCCAGCAATTATGACCGTGGCGCAATAACCACGGCCATACCGCCGGCCCCTCCAACATACCGCCAGGCTTCCGCCTGGCGGTCATAATCCCCAGGGCAGTGGTGCAAGCACTGCTGCCCTGGGGATTATGAGTCCCGACCGCCAGCCTGTCCGTGGCGGTAAACACCGCCATGGAACGGCTGGTGGTAAGGGGACTTGGGGTGCCCCTGGTGGCCCCTGCACTGCCCATGCACCTGGCATGGGCAGTGCAGGGGCCCCCAGGCATAGCCCCGTCGTGCATTTCACTGCCCGAATTTCAGGCAGTGAAATGCGCAACGGGTGCTACTGCACCCGCTGTACATCAGCATTGCCGCCGGCTCTATTACGAGCCGGCAGCAATGTTGATGTGACATTTCTGCTGGGCCAGCGGATGGTAACACTGTTACTGTCCGCTGGCCCAGCGGAAATGTCATAATAGGGAGCCAGGAATACCGCCGGCAATGGCGGTATTCTGTCTCCCGCAGCCTCGGCGGTTTTTCTAAGACCGCCGAGGTTGTAATGACCCCCATAGTAATGTGGTTTATATGTCCTGACAGTGAAATATTGTTAAATTTGTTTTTCACTGTTGCAAGGCCTGTCCCTCTCTTAGGTTAACATGGAGGCTACCTTTAAATCTGTTTAAAGTGTAGATTCCCTTTGGGAGCGGATGGACATGTGGAGTTTGGGGTCTCTGAGCTCACAATTTAAAATACATCTTTTAGTAAAGTTGATTTTAAGATTGTGTGTTTGAAAATGTCACTTTTAGAAAGTGGACATTTTCTTTCCTATACCATTTCTGTGACTCTGCCTGTTTGTGGATTCCCTGTCTGGGTCAGTTTGACAGTTGGGCTGGTTGCACCTCACACTAGACAGTGACACAAAGGGAGCTGGGGTGTAGCCTGCATACCCTGATGAGCCATCTGTGCTAGGAGGGAGGGGAGGAGTGGTCACTCACACCTGAAAGGGCTGTGCATGCCCTCACACAATGCAGTCTCCAACCCCCTGGTGAGTGTCTGGGGCCTGGGGATTTCTCATTCAAAGGAGACTTTACTTTGAAGTAGGCCTACTTCGAAGGAGAAATTGGGTATACGAAGGGCACCCAAAACCACAAACTTTAGAAACACTTCTGGAACCAAAAGTAATCTCTGCCTGGAGAAGAGCTGAATAGCTGAGGAAGAAGAGCTGCCCTGCCTGTGACTGTGCTTTGTGGAGCTATCCTGAAGTTGCTGCTTCTGCCAGAGTAAGAGGGCAAAGACTGGACTTTGTTTGCCTTCCATCTTGAGAAGAAATCTCCAAGGGCTTGATCTAGAGCTTGCCTCCTGTTGTTTGAAGTCTCAGGGACAGCAAAGACTTCTCTCTGCCAGCACCTGGAGTCTCTGGAGAGACTCCTACTCTGCCCTGTGGTGCCCATCCAGTTTCTGGGACCCTGAAAGGAGAAGCTGGCAACCTAAAGACAAGGAAATCCATGCACAGAGCACTGTGCGGGGAAAAGATTGACACGACTCCGATCTGCGGCTGAAAAAACGACGCGCCGCCGGCTCCGCAGCTGAGAAAACGACGCTCGCACGAAACGTGACTGAAGAATCGACGCACGGAGCAGGAGAAATTACGCCTAGCTTCGCTGATGGAGGCTGGGAGATCACAACCTGCGCTGCGGGGATTTCGGATCATCGTGCGGCTGGATTTCCGACTCACGTACCGCCGTGCGGAGTTATTTTTGACGCAGACCCGCCCGTGCGGGGTTATTTGTGACACACACCAGGCACATTTTCACGCTAGCAGCGCTAGTGTGTGTTTAAAACTACTTAAACTACTTAAAGACTCTTTTTGCATTTTTGTTGATAACTTGACTTGTGTATGGTGGATTTTTGTCGTTCTGGTCTTTTTTTGTTTAGATAAATATTTCCTATTGTTCTAAACCTGTGTTGTGTCATTTTGTAGTGTTTTCATTAAGTTACTCTGTGTGTTGGTACAAATACTTTACACCTCTGAAGTTAAGCCTACTGCTCTGCCAAGCTACCAAGGGGGTAAGCAGGGATAAGCTGAGGGTGATTCTCTTTTACCCTGACTAGAGTGAGGGTCCTTACTTGAACCAGGGGTAACCTGACTGTCAACCAAAGACCCCATTCCTAACACCTGGCATCCTTGGTGTGGTCTCCCCTAGCTTTTTGCCTCTACTTCCCAGGTTGTTCCTGTTTGCTGGACAATGTTTTTGCTGTTTTTGTTACTCTGGGCACTTTACCACTGTTGATCAGTGCTAAAGTGCAAGTGTTCCCTATGTGAAATTGTATATGTAATTGGCTTTTACATGATTGCCATATTTGGTTTACTAGTAAGTCCCTAGAAAAACTAATTAGAGGTGCCCAGGGCCTGTAAATCAAATGCTACTAGTGAGCCTGCATCACTGATTGTGCCTCCCACATGAGTAGCCCTGTAAAAATGGCTCAGACCTGCCACTGCAGAGTCTGTGTGTGCAGTTTTAAACTATCAATTTGGCTTGGCAAGTGTACCCACTTGCCAGGCCCAAACCTTACCTTTTTATACATGTAAGGCACCCTTGAGGTAGGTCCTAGGTAGCCCCATGGGTAGGGGGCAGTGTATGTTAAAGGTGGGACATGTACTGATGTGTTTTACATGTCCTAACAGTGAAATACTGCCAAATTTGTTTTTCACTGTTCCAAGGTCTATCTGTCTCATAGGTGAACACGGGGCTGCCTTTAAATATTCCTTAAGTGTAGTTTCCCTTTGAGAGCAGATAGAAACCTGCATTTTGAGGTCTCTGAACTCACAATTTAAAAATACATCTTTAGTGAAGTTGGCTTTTAGATTGTAAGTTTGAAAATGCCACCTTTAGAAAGGAGGCATTTTCTTGCTTTAACCATCCTGTGACTCTGCCTGTTTGTTGATTCCCTGTTTGGGTCAGACTGACAGTTGGGCTGTTTGTGAATCTCCTTTAGACAGTGACACAAAGGGAGCTAGGGTGTAGTCTGCATATCATGATGAGCCATCTTGGCTAGAGTGGAGGGAGGAGTGGTCACTTATACCTTAATGGGCTGTGCCTGCCCTCACACAATGCAGTTTCCAAACCCCTGTGGTGTGTCTGGTTCCTGGCAAGTGCAAGGCAGGATCCTTTAAACAACTGAGACTTTTCTTTCAAGTTGGGCAACATCAAAGGCAGAAAGGAGTAAAAGCATTGGACCCAAAACCCCAGACTTTAGATTTCTTTAAGATTTGCTTCTGGAACCAAGAGGAAGCTCTGCCAAGGAGAAGAGCTGAACAGCTGAGGAGAAGTGCTGCCCCTGCCTGTAACTGTGCTTTGTTGGGCTGTCCTGCAGTTGCTGCTTCTGCCTGTGAAAGGGGACAAGACTGGACTTTGTGGTATATTCCTGCTTGAGAAGAATCTCCAAGGGCATGAACTCAGCTTGCCTCCTGTTTGTGAAGCCTCAGGGACAGTAAAGGCTTCACCAACCAGTCTCTGAGTCTGCATGCTATGGACTCTAGCTTTTCAGAGGGTGCCATTCCAGTTCCTGGGCACCTGAGAGTGAATTTCTGGTAAAATCCTGTGAAACGACACAGTGCGACTCCGCAAGGATGCCGCTGCACGGTACCTGTGATGCCACTTGCACCTGAAGCCTTGGACCTTGCAGAAGCGCGACAACCCCGTCATTGCAGGCCCTGCATCACCAACGTCAATGATGTCCAAGAACTCGCAAGATCAGAGTGTTGTAGCACTGACGTTTGTGACACCCAACTCATTCACAGTGCCTGTGACGTGACTGGGACCCCATGAGGTCGCCACGCAGAATCGTGACTTTGCCGGACTTCAACTTTGTCGGAGGTGCCCAGGGGCCGACTCCTCACAACCGATGCCACCTCACCTCCCCGTTCCACAGCAAGCACCTGACACCTCTTCGTGACTCCTCCACTCCTTCGCCTCCCAGCACTGGAACCGACACTGCTTCAGATCCAGGGACGTCTCACTCCCTGACTCCATGCGCCGGCCTGTTTGCCACACTTTTACTAAGGTACTGTGCCTGTGGGTCCATGTGACTCCGTAAACGGTGCTAGGGGCATTGCGGAAAATGACTCGGTTACGACGCAGCTTAACATCAAATTGCAGCATTGATGCTTCTAGGCACTATTTTTGAGTTTTTAATTGCTAAAGTCATATTTTTAATTGTGTATTGTGGATTTTTATCGTATTTGGTCTTGTTCTACTTAGTTAAGAATATTTACTATTTTTCTAAACCAGTGTGGTGTCCATTTTGTAGTGTTTCACTGTATTACTCTGTGTGTTGCTACAAATACTTTAGACATTGTCTCTGGGTTAAGCCTTCCTGCTCGTGCCAAACTACTAAAGGAGTGAGCAGGGGTTAACTGGCTGTGTTTCTCCTTTGCCCAGACTAGAGTGAGGGTCCTTGTTTGGACAGGGGGTAACTTGAATGCCAACCAAAGACCCCAATTCTAACACAAAGCAAGACACACTACTAGTGTATGATTGACATGGCACCATAAGCAATGAACACAGAAGAATACTGGTTGAAATGACCATGACCAGTGCATATCAATTTCTTCCAATAGTTTTGCTACTAAGTACTGCATCATGCGTTCATGGCACAGATGGGCTAGTGGCAGCTCCATCCCTCCTCTTGGTTGAGATGGGGCACTTAGTGGGAATTAAAAACAGCAACAGCAGGATGCCAACAATTAATGCCAAGAAAATAAGGACACCTCTAAAAACACTTTAAAAAAGTGAGTGAATGGCCAAAGGTATTATTTCACAGACAGTCTGGAACGTACTTACATACCCAACAGTTTAGAAAAGTCTACAACCCCTGTAGTGTTAGATGGATTACAAATGTGACCCACCAATTCACCAAAGTGTCTTGGACGTTTCTATTTAAAAGGGACTGTATCTGAGCAGACAACCTTGCCACTTACAGGTCATACATATCTCAGGCAGATGTGAGTACCATGTGGTTTTGAAACAATAGTGCTTTTAGTCTGCACATCTTGTTAAAATTGATATTATAAGTAGCAATGTAAGGCAACAAATCTGCTATGTTTATCCCCTGCATAGGAGGGAAATGTACATTTCACAACAGGTTACTATTTGAGAAACAGAAATCACATATGCAACACCTGCTGTCATCCCACAACAGTCTTGATCACTCAGCATCAAGTAATTCCTATTCGAGAGTACCTGAAATACTGGGCGGATCACAAAGACAGGAATATCCTTCATGTATGAAGCTAAGTTAGCTACTGGTGCATTGCAAGCACCGTACAACGCCACCCTGTTTGCAAATCATTGATGGCCAGATTTACCAAAAAGTGGCCCAGCACAGTGCTGAGTCAAAATTGGCAACACTGCGCTGCATCACTTTAGAAACACAGGGATGCACTTTATTTACTGGAATACGGTGTACCCCTGCGTTTCCCCCTGCACTGGCACTAATTTTAGTTGCCTAGCGCCAATGCAGGCATCCTTGCACCATCGTGCAAGTATGTCTGCGTTGAGAGGTTTGATTGTTTATGTGTGAGAAGGTGTCCCTTCCTGCACATAAGCAATCATTTCTGGCGTTTTGCTCTTTCTGTGCGTGCTGCAGAATGCAGCACACATAGAGAAAGCAAAATACGAGGAGGAATAAAAGTATTCCTCCTCGTTGTATCTAGCTAACACCACCCCGAGGGTGCGTGTGAAGGAGCTATTTTTACAAGGTGACGTTAAGCCACAAAAAGTGGCTTACCGCCATCTTGTAAATACGGCACAGGGCATTGTGCCACCAGAGTGTCATGAAAAGTGATGCTCCGGTGGCACTAGAAGCTTTTAAATATGCCCCCTACTGTCTTAGAGAAGTTTCACATTCTGTTCCACTGAGAAAACCTACTTTTCACCACTCACGCATTTTGTATTGTATTGTATTGTAATAGTACTTATATAGCACTTACTACCCCTGATGAGGAGTCGAAGCGCTTTTCGACGAGTAGCACGCTACTCCATAACCCAAGAGGAACTAGTGGTGGATTAGTATAGGGAAATATGAGTTCAGTTTTAGTATCTTATGAGTTAATTTGAGCAGAGGATATGTGAGTTTATTAGCTGGATTGACTAAGGTAATGGAGGGATAGAGGAGGGAAGAATCCAGAAGTGTTAATTGGGAGTTTATATTAATAGGATGAGGCTTGGGATGAGTAAAGGAGAGATGGAGGAGGGAAGAGTCCGTGGAAAGGTTTAGGGAGATCATAGTAGCAGGAGGGGTTTTGGATGAGTCAAGGTGAGATAAATGAGGAAGAATTTATTATGGTTGATCATGGTAGTAAAGTGAGGTTTGGGTGAGCTAGATGTGGAGGAGGAGGGAGGAGCTTAGGCAGGGTTATTTTGGAGCTGAAAGTAGTAGAATGGGTTTGCGATGAGTCAGAGTGGGGATGGAGGATAGATTGATAGAGAACTCACATATGGTGATAGGTAGACACAGTAAAGCTTACACGAGTGTACATTTATATTATTTTTATTTATTTATTTATAATTGTATATATATATATATATATATATATATATATATATATATATACACACATACTTTTGTAGTCATTATTTTATTTTTCTTTAATTTATTTATTCATTATTATTTATTTAATTTTCTTTCTTTATTTATTTTTTACTTTAATTTACCTATTTATAATTTGAGTTTTATTTCTAGATTTTATTTTATTTATTTTTAATTTATACACACACATATATATATATATATACACATATTGACATACATATACATATTCAATCATGAGCAAAAATTAATTTGGTAAACAGGTTTAAAGAGTATGTGTGTAATTTATTGTTATGACATAGTAGCAATACATATTTCCTAAAGAACTATACATATCTAGAATATACACATATTCAGATCAAAAATATTTATCAACACAGGCATATACAGTCCATTGCTGTTTGAGTATGGTAGTTCTGAAGGAAAGAGCCAACTCTTGAGTAGTCTTCTGAAGACAAGATAGTTATCTGTGGATCTTATATTTGGGGGTAATGAATTTCATAGTTTGGCTGTTTGAACAGAGAAGGATGTACCACCTATAGGGGGTCATTCTGACCTCCGCGGGCGGCGGAAGCCGCCCGAAGACCGTACCGCGGTCGAAAGACCGCAGCGGTCATTCTGAGTTTCCCGCTAGGCTGGCGGGCGACCGCCAGAAGGCCGCCCGCCAGCCCAGCGGGAAACCCCCTTCCATGAGGATGCCGGCTCCGAATGGAGCCGGCGGAGTGGAAGGGGTGCGACGGGTGCAGTTGCACCCGTCGCGATTTTCAGTGTCTGCTTGGCAGACACTGAAAATCTTGGTGGGGCCCTGTTAGGGGGCCCCTGCAGTGCCCATGCCACTGCCCGTGCCCAGGGGCCCCACGACACCCGTTACCGCCAGCCAGGTTCTGACGGTCAAAACCGCCAGAGCCAGGCTGGCGGTAAGGGGGTCGGAATCCCCATGGCGGCGCTGCCTGCAGGGCCGCCATGGAGGATTCCCTTGGGCAGCGGGAAACCGGCGGGACACCGCCGGTTTCCCGTTTCTGACCGCGGCTGTACCGCCGCGGTCAGAATGCCCATGGGAGCACCGCCAGCCTGTTGGCGGTGCTCCCGCGGTCGTTGGCCCTGGCGGTCCATGACCGCCAGGGTCAGAATGACCCCCATAGTCTTTTTCTTGTACGGTTGTGTTCTAAGGCGGAGTGTCAATCTTGAGCGGAGGTTTCTTTGTTGAATGTATTTGGTTATTTTGTTTCTGATACAAAAGTGCTCCTGTTCCATGTATAGCTTTGTGGGTGATACAAAGCAGCTTGAAGGTGGAATCAAAGGGCAGCTTCCCACCTCATGGATGTAACTATCTCCTAACTGTTCAAACCTGCCAACTAGAAAATGTTTCACACACAAGGTGAATTGAAATGTTGTTATTGGCTGGGTGATCACTGCACGTATTAACCACACTGATGATGGTGTTTCAGATACTTTAAAAGTCAACTTTTTTAGCTTTTCTATATTAAGCATGATGTAATTAGCTTCATTCTTTGCCATTATCTGTTGTTTCTCTGTAAGGTTAAATGCTGCAAATAACTCTTTAGAGTTAACATGCTTCCAAGGCACACAGCCGTATTTCAGAACTTGTAAAGTCCAACTCAGCTGAATAATGGACCTAAGCTGACTTTGTCCATGTTGTAAAACTGACATATCACTTTATATTATGTCAATAGCAGAAGACAGTGTTGTTTAATGTATATATATGAGTGGACAGTGTGTTCAAACCATTATCGACAATGGCTAAAGCTTTCTCTAAATTTTCCTTATCTATCTGCTTTAAATTAGCAGCAGCTTCCATTTGCAAAAGCTTCCAAATTTCATTATATATTGCATATAGAAATGTTTTTGAGTGTGGTGTTCTAGAACTTAACAAGTTATCTTTTAAGTCTATGTCTTCAGAATAGACAGAGAGGTGTTCTTTTACAGCTTTTAACATGGATGCTTGCAACCATTGCTGCCATAATTTATCCATGCTGTATGTGGCAATGATATCTAAATAATGTGTGATGACTAAATGAGGGTCCGATCCACTTTCTCTAAAACCCCGCATGGAGTTGATAAAACATGCATGACAGCCATTTGTGTGCACTGGCTACAATAAATACCCAATTGAGATCTAAATGTGATAAGTTAAAGGTACTATTCTGAACCTTATCACTGAGCTGTTCTTCTCAAACATTTACAGTTGTTTGCCAATTCTCCAATTTAGCTATGGAGGGAATACTGGGCACATTCATTTCTTTTACTTTTGCTAACCCAAGGCAAGTTGTTTGCTGGACGGTGTCATTCAAAATATTTGCAAAGGAATTAAACATGACCTAAATAAAGCTTCTATGTCTTGTATCTGCTAATCTCTTGTTCCTCAAACTGTTTTTAGGTCAATTTTCTTTTTTCAATATTGGATGACTAACTGAGAAACAAATACGTCTGAATAAATTAATTTAGTGTTGGTTAACAATTTAATGTTGCTTTTGATGTTGATAATTTGAAATAATATGATTCAGCATTTGTGACACCATGGCCAGAAACATACAATATTTTTTTCTGCATATGTTATAGATCTCCTCACTAGTGGAGTCTGACAATGTTCCCATTGTGTGTAATTAAAACTGCTCTGGGAGTACTAGCTCCATGTAAACAGTGCTATCCATAATAACGATAACATAACTTTTCCCCATAATTTGCGGTACTCATGTATAAATCTTCACTATCAAACACAGTATTCAAGCTCAGAAAACATAGAATCAACTGTTTTAATGTCACAGTCATCAGAAACAACCCCAAGTGTAATAACATAATTGACTGAAATTTTAAAACACATATGGAATTTCCATCATTTGAGTCAGTCCAAATATATCAAAAGTCACTTGATCCCAAAAAATCCCATCAGAAACTGGAACAGGAGAAACATTCACAAGGGACAAGTCTCTTCGCACTTTATGGGAAGACAAATAAGGCTGTAAAATCTCATCCACCAGTTTGAAAGCAGAGCATTCAGGAAGATCATGGCCATGAATAAGCAGAAAAAACAATAACAAATTTAATCCACAGAAGGAAAGGAAGCAATGCCAATATAATCCAGAGATAGCACCATGGACCAATTGAATAGTTGCATTTGAGCCAGTTAGGAAGCTTACGTAAACCATGTGCTGGTGTAATAACTGGTGCTGAAGAAGTTGAAGAAAAGTCATCAATGTTTGCAAAATAACCAGAAGCAGTCTGTCCAAAAACTGGAGCTGGTGCTGGAGAAAGAACTGTTAAAAGTATTCAAAGGGGGTTTATCAAAGATAAGTTCATCTGTTTGTGCTGCGTTTGTAAATTGCAAATTATCTTTGTGGATATTTCTTGTCAATGTAGCGGTAACTAGATTTAACAAAAGTTTATTCTCGGCCCTCCCCAACCTCAGGGAAATTCTTTCAACATTTGAAAAGGTATCTCAAGTTTGGTAGTGAGAGGGATAAGGGAACCACCCAGGAATCATCATGGTCTATAGTGTAGGCTCAGCAACATGATGGAACTTTCTGTGATCAATGGAGACAAAGCAGTTGTCTTTGGAGCCAGATAGTGGTGGTAGAATAACAGTTGTTGTACCTTAAATTCCAAGAACCAGCACCGATGCCTGATAGGATGGTCCAAATTCCTTCTTCACCGGTATCTTTTTTCCAACCAGTTCCCTAATTTTCAGAACCCAATCTGTGGATGTTGTTAAATCCATCATTCCCAAGATGGCAGCATGTGCTGATGAGTGATGATCACGGAGCTGATGTAATTCGTGCAAGACAGTGACACATTCATTTATGTCATAAGGTATTTTTGCCGGCACCTCTCCAAGACCATCAAGATCTGGGACGTACATAGAGATGCTGAAAAGGATTTCATAGGGATACAGCCTTTTAAAGATCTTCTAGGCAGATTCTTTAATGCTCTCTGGACTCCATACAAGTGATGGATACAACTACGACCTGAGTTTGTCCTTAAGACCTGCCTTCTTCCCACCATAAATGTGTGCTTTATTGTGTTTCCTTTGGAATCACTAAATCCAATAAGTAAACAGTTATGCATGTTTTCATTAAAGAACTGGACACAATAACAAGAATCACAAGCTATAAATGTGGGAAGTTCAGGATCCATATGTGCAATGCTTTAAGCTGAGCAGGTTCTGCTGTGCAATCCGCTAGGGACTGCATTTAGGTTTTAGGTTTGTAGAGGGTGGAAAGTACCATCCCACATAACTCCACAAATGGATGCACACGCCTCAAAGTATTGATATTTTGTACCTACAGCTGGTTGACCTGAATCATCAGTGTAATTGATGATTCGGTCTGTAATGATCTGAGAATTTGTGTATGTTGTGGTGTCCAATGTTTGCTTGAGAAATCATGATGTTTAAATCATAAAGTTGTTTTATGCATTTACCATAATCTGGAATGTAAATTCTTGTTAATATTGAAAGAACTGATGGCAATGTATGCCATGATACATTTGCATGTAGTATCAAAATCACATCGTTGTTGTCGAGTTGCCCTGTCATGAATTCTCCGTCAACCCCACTCCCGAAGTACATGGTCAGGCAGGCTCTAGGCAAAAAACAACGGATGATGGATGGAATGCTGAACAATGCAGATGTTCACCCCAGTTACAAAGTTCTGGGATTAATCCATCATTTTATGCCCACCGAGCCACCCCAGTTTGGACCCAAGTATATATGCAAATCAGTCTTGACCCTGTTCCCCAGGGGAACAGTCCAGCCTGAACTGCCAAGCCAGGTCCTCCCTGGACCAGAAACAAGCATCCTTGGACCGGTTTCAGGGTATCACCCTTCATCAGCCAGGCTAGCTTAAATCCAGTGGTGCAGTGAGCATGGGACTAATGTCTGGGCATACCCTTCCCACTTAGGACAACAAAGGCAAAAAGTACAGATGATGGATGGAATGCTCAACAATGCAAACATTCATGAAGATCTGGGTTTAATCCATTGTTTTTTGCCCACCACGGCACCCTAGTTTGGACCCAGACATATGCAAATCAGTCTTGAACCTGTTCCCCATGAGAACAGTCCATTACTAACTGCCAAACTAGGTCCTCCGAGGACCGGAAACAAACATCCTGGGACCAGTTTCAGAGTATCACCCTTCCACAACCAGGCTATCTTCAATCCAGTGGCGCAGTGAGCACGGGACCCACAATCTGAGAATACCGTTCCCACTAAGGTAGACAAAGGCAAAAAGCACAGATGATGGACGGAATGCTGGACAATGCAAACATTCACCCCCAATCACAAAGATCTAGGTTTAATCCATTGTTTTTTGCCCACCATACCACCCCAGTTTGGACCGAGCCATATGCAAATCAGTCTTGACCCTGTTCTCCATGGCTAAAGCTAAGAAGAACATGAGGAGCTACCTTAGAATCACATTATATACATAGATACATTCCAATAGATCGTGATGCAACAATATTTATCTTCTAATGTATGTCAACAATATTATAATGGCTATATGTCCAATTCGGGGCTACATCAAGGTCATAGCATTCACTTCAACAAATATCATAATAGAAACATAAAATAAGGTTTTATTATATGATGTTAAATACAATTTAAAACAAACATTACATGAAATCAATCATACCACATTCACTCAACACTAAGGCCTTGGTTCCTACTCTGATTTTGGAATACTGTATAAGGATATTGTGTTATTGGTTATCATATAAGATCACTGTGATTGTGGAGAGTATTACTCCCTGCTTTTTGCGTATCCATATTGGTAATATATAATATCAGTATTATCTGTATATAATTTTTTAATGTGTCTTTGTATATTGGTATATATATTAGTGTTGCATAATTCAACACTTACATCCCCACAGGTGCCCCAGCCAATGTCAGAGGCAAGGAGGTGCCATGGCTACCCAGTCCCCCCCTGAAGATGCCCTCAGTGATGACAGCAACTCTGGAGCTCTGGATCTGAATCGACTCCCTGGCCCATCTGGGACCACTGTTCAGTTGGCTACCCCATCCCACAGCCAGGCCACCACAGAACCCCCCCATCAGAATCCAACAACACAGCAGGGAGCCAACACCCCCAGATCGCTGTCCCCAGGACACGTCAATCACTAGTGTGTCCACCTGTACAGGGACCCAAGTCCACACCACACAGGCAAGACAATGAGGGTCCTGGTGTCAGTGGGAGTGGGAACTCAGTTCAGGGGACACAGGCACGGGGGCCAGGGACACCCGGAGGACAGCTGTGCACCAAGGGAAGGACAGGCCCAGGGAACCTACTGCCCAGGAGGCACTCACAAATGTCCTGGGGGTTTACCGACAATCCCAGGACAGGATGGCCCAGGTGATCAACATCATGCAGGAGAACCAGCAGCTGCAGGAGGTACAGCACCAGGAGGTCATGCAGCAGTTGCAGGGCCTAAATGGCTTCCATTGTAGGGGTGCTGGGTGACATGGTCAACACCTTGCAGGAGGACAGAGCAAATCAGAGGGCCACTTCCACTAGCCACTCCACCCAGCAGCTATCAACATCAGCTGCAGCTTAGGATAGGAGGTCCTGCCACAGGACTCACAGGCCAACAGCACCCCTCCTCCTGCAGAAGGTGAACCACCCGCAAACGTTCCCTGTGACCTAGACAGACACCAGAGACACTTGCCAAGACCAAGACCACTGCCAGGAAATGAGCCCCTCCATGATGTCCCATTTGTGTTCCACTGCATCACCTTGTCCACTTTGAACTGCCATTGCTCCCCTTCCGATGGCCTCTTGGATACTGGACCTGTGCAACAAACAGACTGGACCACTACACTGGACTTTTCTCAACCATCACCCCACTCCATTGCACTATCACTTCATTTTTGTCACTTCAATAAACACCCCTGAACACAACTGGAGTAATAGTGCTTTATCAGACAGAAATGTGCAATGTATTGAACTGTAACATCCTGTGCAAATGTCCTGTAATGTGTGAATCCATCTAACAAATGGGTTTAAGCAGTATGTAGTTATCACATCAGTACACAGTTGTGACCACACCAACATCTGCAAAATGAGAAGGCATGGGTGACAGTCAGTTAGGATGCTAAGGTGGTGACTGGCATCATGCTACAGCCACACAGCACTACACTGAAATGGAGAAAAGGTTATTTCAACAGTCTTACCTGAGTGTCATTGGAAGTACTGCTGTATCATTAGTGTCATGTTGTCCACATCATCCTCCTCTTCTTCCTCCTCACTGTCCTCAGTGTTCACTTTTGCCACAGATGCATTGTCACCCCCCCTACTCCTGCAGATAGGGCACATGTTGTCTGAGGGCCATGTTGTGCATCATGCAGCACACAACAACAATCTGGCAGACCTTCTCAGGGGAGAAGCAGAGGGATCCTCCTGTCAGATGGAGGTACTTGAACCTGGCCTTCAGGAGACCGAAGGTCCTTTTAACAATCCTCCTGGTACACCCATGAGCATCATTGTACCTATTCTCTGCCCCTATACTCGGATTCCTAACAGGGGTCAAGAGCCATGACAGGGTTGGGTAGCCGGAGTCATCTGCAAGAAGTGAGGCACATACATTAGCCCTACACAATGGCATGGGGGATGACTCCTAAAGGCATTCACTGACATACATTGAGTTGGGACTCAGGCTCAGCTATAAGCCACACTCTTTGCCTCCGTAGTTGTGCCATCAGCTGTGGAACGCTGCTATTCCTCAGGACAAAGGCGTCATGCACTGACCCAGGATACTTGGCAGTGACATGGGAGATGTACTGGTCAGCAAGGCACACCATCTAAACATTGAGTAAGTAGAAACTCTTCCTATGCCTGTGCACCGGTTCATTGGCCCGGGGGGGACACAACATCCATCCACATGTCCTGTTTGACCTCCCCCACCCTGTCTGCCCCGCCCAAAGACACAGAAACTCTCGCACTCAGGCCCCCAACAACCATTCACCTCACACATGCACACTGTCCATGCACCTGCACCCATGTCCAGCACAACTCCTCCTCCTACAGCCACTTCCTCTACCTCCACTCCCATCCCTCCTCCCAAATCCCACCCAATTGGCCCTAAGAAGCTTTTCCTTTCCCCCTTGACCTCTTCTCTCCCCTTATCCCCCATCCTGCCCCTAAGAGGAAGGTCCCAACCCCCAGCCCCAGTACCTCAAGCACACAGTCTGACACTGTCCCCCCTAAAATCTCCAGCTGCCACTAAGGGGCACATGAGTGGGATGCAGCTCCCCCCACCAACGACACTCCTCTACCCCCAAAATGGAGTCCTAAAGTACCACCCCTTCCCTAACAGACAACCAAGTCCATGGAGGCACCTCCAAAACCTACGGGCGAGGAGACCACTCCCAAAACAAAGGCCAGGGAGACCCCTCCCAGGATAAAGGAAAAGGAGGCTGCTCACAAGACAAAGGCCAAGGAGGCCCCTCACAAAAGTAAGGCCAAGGAGGCCCCTCACAAAAGTAAGGCGAACGAGCCCCATCCCCAATCTGAGGCCAAGGAACTACCTCCATCACCAGAGGGCAAGGAGCCCCCTCCACCACCAGATGGCAAGGAGCACCCTCAATAACCAGCTGGCTCCCCTCCAGGGACAGTGGGCAGGAAGCCTCCTCCCGAGACAGTGGGCAGGAAGCCCCCTCCAGAACCAGTGGGCAAGCAGCCCCATCCAGAGACAGTGGGCAGGAAGCTCCTCCAGAACCAGTGGGTAAGCAGCCCCCTCTAAGGACAGTGGGCAGGAAGCCCCCTACAGAGACAGTAGAAAGGAAGCCTCGTCCAGAACCAGTGGGCAAGGAGCTCCCACCAGAGACCGTAGGCAGGAAGCCCCCTCCAGAACCAGTGGGCTAGGAGCCCCCGTCAGGGATTGTGGGCAGAAAGCCCCCTCCAGAGACAGTGGGCAGGAAGCCCCCTCCACAGACGTTGGGCAGGAAGCCCCCTCTAGGGACTGTGGGCATGAAGACCCCTCCAGAGACAGTGGGCAGGAAGCACCCTCCAGAACCAGTGGGCTAGGAGCCCCCTCCAGGGACAGTGGCCAGGAAGCCCCCTCCAGAGACAGTGGGCAGGAAGCCCCCTCCAGAACCAGCCGGCAAGGTGCCCCCTCCAGGGACAGTGGGCAGGAAGACCCCTCTAGAGACAGTGGACAGGAAGCCCCCCTCCAGAACCAGTGGGCAGGAAGCTCCCTCCTGAACCAGTGGGCAAGGAGCCCCTTCCAGATGAGGAGCCCCCCCCACACCCCTCTCCCTGAGGTGCCTCCCATTTTCAACATGATGTCCCTGAACAGTGGAGTCCTGATGATGTCAGGAGTCAAGCTGTGTCTTGGACGTTGCCCTGTGGTCATGTGCCCATTTGAAACTTTGGACTGGCCAATGGCCCTTTCTGTACATTTCTATGTATATATTTTGGCATTTTTAATATGGAGCCACTGTTGCCACCTTATTCAAGTGGTTGGACAACAGGTATGTGTCCTGGCTTTCTTTTCTCCTGAGTTTTGTTACTATCAATTCACTCTGCAGCTGGTTCTGGGTGTGTGGTGTGTGTGTATGGTGTGTGTTGTGCCTGTGTGTGTCACTCTCCCCTCCCTCCCTCCATCCCTTGTGTGTTGACGGCTGTACTCACTGTTGCTGTCTTCATCATTGTTGGTGCTCCAGGACGGCCATGGCGTGGTACAGCATAGCGAAGTCTTGGAGTTCAGGTTCCATGGCGGCCACAGAGACCTCTGTGTCCATGGAGGTGACTGTCTCCTTTTATATTATGTGTTTCCACCAGGCTTTTGGTGGCGTTGCTAACGCCCTGGAAACTCTGGCGGTATCCAATGTCACAATATGGTGGGCGGATCCCTGTCTCCACCTGGTTGTAGGTGGTTACCGCCGTGGTTGGTGGTGTTAGCGCACTGGTGGTACATTGGCTGTCTATGGGAGGGAGCACGACCATGGTCATAATTTGGGGGTAATTACCGCCAGCCTGTTGGCGGTAATACCGCCACATTAACAGTGGTAGTCAAAACACGCCATGGTCATAATGATCACCTTAATCCTTAGAAAACAGTGAAAATGCTGTTGTTACACAAAGAACCTGATTTGCGTAAAAAATAAAGCAGCACGGGCGAGCGCGCATCAGAAAAGTGAGCGATGCATCGATTCCTTACTCGTACTCGAGGCCCTGCCTCGTTTCCTTCTCCGGTTGGGTCAGCAATGCATCGTTTTTCTCCCTCGCAAGAGAGTGATGCATCCATTTCTGAACGGGTACCTTGTATACAGGCAGGCTTTTCGACGATTTTCCACAGCCAGCGATGTTGCATCGAAAACCGGTCACACAGTGTCAAGAAACTGCGCTGCTTGGGGTTTGCATCATTATCAGCAGCCACTAGCGGGTGTCGCGCATCGTTTCCCCAGCGGCATTGCATTGATCTTCCAGCCGCAATGCAGGCAGAGCGTCGATTCCAGCTGCGAGGCCGGCGGGGCGTCATTTATAAGAAACATTGCGGATGGTGCGTTGAAAATTTTCCTGCACTGCGGTGTTTGTGTGAATTTCAGACCTTTTCCACCATCTTCACATTTCAAGGGCCCAGGGACTTGATGAACCACTTGTCAGGGTAGGAGTCTCACCAGAGAGTCCAGGCACTGGCAGAGAGAAGTATTTGATGGCCCTGAGACTTCAACAACAGGAGGCAAGCTCAAATCAAGCCCTTGGAGATTCTTCTCAAGAAGGAATTCCCACAAAGTCCAGTCTTTGTCCCCTTACACAGGCAGAATCAACAACAGCACAATAGCCCAACAAAGCACAGTCACAGGCAGGAACAGCATTTCTCCTCAGCTCTTCTCCTTGGCAGAGGTTCCTCTTGAATTATTGAAGAAATCTGATTCAGGAGTTTAGGTTCCAATACTTATACCCCTTTCTGCCTGGGAAGACTCTCTTGTTGCAAGATCCTGCCTTGCTCAGGCCAGGCTCCAGGCTCACACCAGGGGGTTGGAGACTGCATTGTGTGAGGGCAAGCACAGCCCATTCAGGTGTAAGTGCCCACTCCTCCCTCCATTTGAGCTCAGATGGCCCATCAAGATATGCAGGCTACTCCCCAGATCCCTTTGTCTCACTGTCTAGAGGGAATTCACACCAGCCCAAGTGTCAGTTTGACCCAGACATGGAATCCACAAACAGGCAGAGTCACAGAATGGTTTAAGCAAGAAAATGCCCACTTTCTAAAAGTGGCATTTTCAAACTGACAATTTAAAAATCAACTTTACCAAAAGTGAGTTGAAAAACACCAAACTCCATATTTGTATCTGCCCCCAAAGGGAATTTGTGCTTAAATATAATTTAAGAGCATCCCCCATGTTATCCTATGAGGGAGATAGGCCTTGCAACAGTGAAAGTTGAGTTTAGCAGTATTTCACTGTTAGGACATGTAAAACACACCAGTATATGTGCCACCTTTAACATACACTCCACCCTGCCCCTGGGGCTACCTAGGGCCTGCCTTAGGGATGCCTTACATGTATAAAAAGGGAAGGTTTGGGCCTGGCAAGTGGGTACACTTGCCAGGTCGAATTGGCAGCTTAGAACTGCACACACATACACTGTAGTGGCAGGTCTGAGCCATGTTTACAGGGCTGCTCTTGTGGGTGGCACACTCAGTGCTGCAGGCCCACTAGTAGCATTTTATTTACAAGCCTCTAGTGCACTTTGCTAAGGACTTACCAGTAAATCAAATATGCCAATCAGGGATAAGCCAATTACACATACAATATACACAGGAGCACTTGCACTTTAGCACTGGTCAGCAGTGGTTAAGTGCCCAGAGTACCAAAAACAGCAAAAACAGAGTCCAGCACACAGTCAAAACAGAAGTAGAGGCAAAAAAGACAGGGGAGACAATGCCAAGGATGTCAGGTCTAACAGTTAAGAGTTCAACATAATATTCCCCTAAAGAATGTTAACCTAGCAGGGTAACAATCCCCTGACAAGACAATCCAAATACACCCCTGGGTTCACCCTCAGAGCCCATGCAGAGTACGTTCCTCATTTAGGCTAAAAAGCTTAGCAAGCTCTGCCAGGAGTTACACACACATACCAATAGACACGTTCCCCTGGCCAAAAGAAAGAACCTTCAACCCTAATATAATTGCACACACAAGGAAATATGTACAAACAAAATATACAGGCTAAAAGAAGGACAAAAAGGAAACATTGCTTGAGCTCTGGGAAATTTTTGAGGAAGTCCAGGCTGATAACCTTGACCCACCATCAGCAAGCAAGGCTTCTACACCTCCCCCACCATATGAAGGTATGGATGTGCTCTCCACGATGCCTGCTATACCCACCTTAGGATACACTAACCTACCAATTGAGGGAGCTCATCGGGCCCCTACCGAACAGCAGGCAATTAGGTCTAGGCATGGAGGATCGACAGGCCAACAAGTCCCAACACCCCCTGCACCACTCCAGTCCAGGACTAGAGCACCCCAAAACTCAAACCCCTTTCCATCAGGGTCGACGGACAGAGTCTCTGCATCATGTAAAACTCACACCCTTGATGGTTCCAGGGAGTGAATGCAAACAAAAGGGTGATTTCTGGCAGTCTTGAACAGTGAGACAGTTAGAGAGGGTGAAGGAAGAGGTCCCAGTCCTCTGAGTTCTGGCAGTGAGGAGGAAGCCACAGGGTATTCTCAGGTAGCCAAGGAAACCATGGTGAGCGAGCATGAGAGCAGGTCCCGACCTAGAACAGCACATAGTTTAGAGAAAAGGAGACAATCTAGATGGGAGTCAGAGGAAAGGTGCAAACTCAGGACAGAGAGAGAGAGCTCACACCCTGGAAGCCTATTGAGAGAATAGAGTAGCACATTCTCCATCTGAGGAAAGTGGGATAAAATCACAAGGGAAGTTTTGACCGGGGTCCATGCCTTGCCCGAGCGCCAGTGAAGGAGAGGAATTGATGAGGAAATTAGACACCAAGGCAGCCTAGTGTGGACCCAGCTTAGCTATTAGAGCACGAAAATGCACCCCTGGGTGCGCAAGAGGAGTCAGCGATGAGGACATCCACTATTCCCCCGAGCATGCAGAATGGGTAAACTGACCTCAAGAGACATAGGGGCATATTTATACTCTGTTTGTGCCGGGTTTGCGTAATTCTTTTCAATGCTACTTTGATGCAAACTTAACTCCATATTTAGATTTTATCACTAGACATGTCTAGCGCCAAAATATTGGAGTTAAATTAATTTTTTGCCTGCAGAAAACTACCTTTCGTCAAATAGATGCAAGGTAGGCGTTCCCGGTCAAAAAATTACTCAAAGGCCATAGCGCCTTATTTATCCTCCTGTGCAAAAATCACGCACGGGAGGAGGAGGGCCTTAAATAATGGCGCCAAGCCTCCTTAGCACCATTGTTTAATGCCTGGGTCAGGGCAGGCGCTAGGGGACCTGTGGGCCTTTATCCATGGTCAGAGACCATGGAAACAGCCCACAGGTGCACTTCCCTTCCCCCAGGGACATCCCCACCCACCCTCGCCCACACCTGAAGGACACCTAAGGATGGAGGGACACATCCCAGGTAAGTCCAGGTAAGTTAAAAAAAAAAAAAATTCAGTGTCCAGCTTGGGCCCCCCTACATGGCACAGTGCCAGTGGCCATGCCCAGGGGACATAAGTCCCCTGGGCATGGCCATTGGGCTGTGGGGCATGACTCCTGTCTTTAATAAGACAGGAGTCATGTCTATGGGGGTTGTACGTCAAACAAATGATGCTAGTCAGGTCAGTGTCTTTTTTTGACTCTAACCTGACTAGCGCCATTCTTTCCCGCACAACCTCCAGTCTTCCCTACTCCTCCCCTACCCGGTTAGTGTCATGTATTTTGACGCTAACTGGGCCTTAGCGCAGGCTTGCACCATTCCTTAAAAATGGCGCCCGGCTGGTGCCCTGGAATGGCGCTAGCCGGTGCTATACCTTTTTACGCGAACCTACTCTAACGCAGGTTTGGGCCAAAAAGTATAAATATGGGCCAGAGTAGCTCAGGAGGAAGGGGAAATCTTCTCCCAACCCTTTTGTCACTTGCTAGCTCACAGGACCCAGAGAATTAATCAATATAATAGGCCCTGGCCAGAGGAGGGATCCTTTGAACCAGGGGATATAGTGATTGCCAAAAAATGCATCTGGCACGGAGACAGAGATCCTAATTAGAACTTTCCTTACATGCAGGAGTGTCTGAGGAGATGGGAAAACTAAGTAGAAGGAAAACCAGTGGAGATGTCTAAAATGAGGATATGGCCACTACTAAAGAAGGGCATTTCAGGGACCATCTACATGCCCTGGGCTCAGGTGGACAAACAAGGGCAAATAGCCAAGCTGCTGCCGTTATAAGATGGGGCAGGAAATGGATCTCATGCTTTGAGAAGAATACCACAAGGATCACCATATCGATAGGTGGTCTAGAGTCTGCTTAGTAGCAGTATTAGTGAACAGACCAACATGGTGTTTGCCCGCGCCTGAATCCCAGCTGTTACCCTGACGAACTCGGAGCATGATGGGCCGCATTTAATTCCTATAAATACCAGATATGGATGGCCCTGAGGGAAATATTCCCTGACTGCCCAGATATAGGTGGGTTGATAGCGGAGACTATGAAACCTCGGGAATCCATAGTAGACTTTGAAGACAGGGTGAGAGAACAGTGGGACAAGAGACAGGACAGCCATGGACTGATACAGGCTCTCAAGTCATTTTCTTCTACAACATTCTCAAGAAAGGGCTGCCAATCAAAATACAAAGTGGTTTGGACAGTGTGGTAGGGCCGGACACCAAGCCCTGGTGAGAGATAATAGAGCATATACTGCACTTCCACAAGAGGAAACAAAAGGATAAGGAGAGGCAGGAACAAGCCTAGAGAAACAACGCCGAGCTGATCCAACATAAGCTAAGGAAGACCACCCTCAAGGGGCCCTCAAGGGGCCCATGTTGGACGAAAGTGTGCAAATGGCACCTGTTATGAAGGGAACACTTCTGCAGGACCCTGGGGGGTACAAAATGGCTACAGTGATGGAAACCAGGGTGGTTGGCAGCAGCCAAACCCCATACAATGTTACTATTGCCATAGAATGGGCCACATGGTCGACAGGTGCCAACTAAAGCACACCACGTGCAGAAGTCAATGAGCCAAGGCCAGGTCCTGCAGAACTCCCATCAACAGAATCAGGCACAGGGAAACCTAGCCATACCTTATAATTAGCTGCTTGGAAATGAGTCCACTGCGTCAATTGGACCAACGTGTGACATCAGCAGCTGCAACCGCAGCCGCAGCTGGAGAACCAGGCCCAACATAGATCAGGGCCACACCCGAGGCTAGGAGGGGTAGCTGTTTAGGGAAGCAATACTTTCACCCAAATGTGCAGTATGCCTTAGCACCCTGGTATAAAAGTATAAATTCTGAGCACGTCTTAAAGATTCACTGCAGTAGAATTCAAAATAAAAGACAAACAAGAATAACATTAAGGAGTTCAACATTTACTTGTACTTGAGGACATTCAGGGTTGCATGGCTGTCACACAGGTGTCCTTGCTATTGTCAGCCATCCCTGGCTGCCATGAGGCTGTCAATTTGGAATTCCCACCAGAATTCGTCATTTAGGGTGCCCACCAGAGCCTGGACCCTGTTCTGCCGCTGGTCCCCAAGGAAGGAGCTAGCCAGCCACTGCCCAGGGGGAGGGCAGTAGGACTGAGTAGGACAGGGTGGCTTCCCAACCGCAGCTTAAGAGGCAGGCACTGCAGGTCCTCAAACCCACAACCAAATGGGACGGTGTTGGAAATGGCCTCTTTGCAGGATCACACCCAAACATTTTGCCTTCCTCCTCTAATTTTTCTGACCTCATTTTGCTGGTTTTAGGACTGCTAATCAGTGCTAAATTGTATATGCTCTCTCCCTTCAAACATGGTAACATTGGCTCATACCCAATTAGAATATTTAATTTACTTACAAGTCCCTAGAAAGTGCTCTGCATGTGCCTGCGGCCTGTAAATTAAATGCTACTAGTGGGCCTGCAGCACCGATTGCGCCACCAACATAAGTAGCCCCTTAAGCATGTCTCAGACCTGCCATTGAAAGGCCTGTGTGTGCCGTTTCACTATCACTTGACTTGGCATTTAAAAGTACTTGGCAAGCCTTAAACTCCCCTTTTTCTACATATATGTCACCACTAAAGTAGGCCCTAGGTATCCCATAGAGCAGGGTGCTACGTAGGTAAAAGGCAGGATATATACCTGTGTGTTCTGTATGTCCTGATAGTGGAAAACTCCTAAATTCGTTTTCTACTAGTGAGAAGCCTGCTTCTTTCATAAGCTGGCATTAGGGCTACTTTAGCAACACAAAAGAATGATGGATGGAGTGCTGAACAATGCAAACACTCACCCCCTATCAGAGATCTGGGTTTAATCCATCGTTCTTTTGCTCACCATGCAACCCCAGTTTGAACCCACCCATATGCAAATCAGTCTTAACCCTGTTCCTCATGGGAACAGTTCAGCCCGAACTGCCAGGCCAGGTCCTTTCTGGACCGGCAACAAGCATCCTGGGACCGGTTTCAGGGTTTCACCCTTCATCAGCCAGGCTAGCTTGAAACCAGTGGCACAGTGAGCACAGGACCCAAGTCTGGGCTTACCCTTCCCACTTAGGGAAACTTTAACAACACAAAAGGATGATGGACGGAGTGCTGGACAATGCGAACACTCACCCCCAGTCACAGATCTGGGTTTAATCCATCGTTCTTTTGCTCACCATGCCACCCCAGTTTGGACCCAGGGATATGCAAATCAGTCTTGACCCTGTTCCTCATGGAGGTCCTGGCTTGGCAGTTAAGGCTGAACTGCTCCGATTGGGAGCAGGGTCAAGACTGATTTGCATATAGCTGGGTCCAAACTGGGGTGACGTGGCAAGCAAAATAACAATGGATTAAACCCAGATCTGTGACGGGGGTGAGTGTTTGAAGATTTTCAACACTCCGTCCATCATTTTATTTTGTGATATAGCATTAGGGCTACCCTCATATACTGTTGGAGTGGTAGATTCTGAGCAGAAAGGGGTCGACAGGTCATGTTTAGTATGGCCAGAATGGTAATAGAAAACCCTGCTTATTGGTGAGGTTGAATTGTATGTTTCTGTTTTAGAAATGCCACTTTTAGAAAGTGAGCAATTCTCTGCACTTAAATCCATCTGTACCTTAAAGCCTGTCTCTAATCAACGTCTGGGCTGGGCTGGTAGACAGGTTCCTTGTCCATTTCACCCAGACATCCACGAAAACAGGATACTCAGTCACACCTGCACTCATCTGCATACTGAATGGGCATTCCTGGGCCAGAAGGGTGGAGGGCCTGACACTTACGCTTCAAAGGCTAGTGGCCTGCCCTCACACAATCGACTACCAAACCCCCTACTGGGACCCTGGCGGACAGACCTGTACTGAAAGGGGACCTTGTGCACTTCAAAACCACTCTTTGAAGTCTCCCCCACTTCAAAGGCATTTTTGGGTATATAAACTTGGTCTCTGACCCCACTAGATCAGACACTTCTGTACGTGAACCTGCAACCTGTCAAGAGTAACCGCCTTGCTGCCCAAAGGACTCACCTGGACTGCCTTGCTGTGAAGGACTGCTGCCTTGCTGTTGCCCTGCTGCCTTTCTGGCCTCTGACTTTGCTGAGAAGTGCTCTCCAAGGACTTGGATTGAGCTTGATTCCTGTTTTCTGTCTCAGGGCGAAAAAGACTACGGTGGTCATTACAACATTGGCGGTAAAAGGCGCTTACCGCCGTGCAGAAGACCGCCAATACACGCCGCGGTAGACCGCCACAGCTATTATGACACACATCTCGGAATCCGCCAAAATTCAGACACCCACACAACACCGCCACACCAAAGGTCAGTGATAAACATGCGGAAACAAATCCTCCACCTCCACGCCAACAGAAACACACCCATGCTATTACGACCCACGAATCCACGCGGCGGTCTTTCAACCGCGGTATTCCATTGGCGGTACACACCGCCGCGCTCAAAATATACACACATCTACAAAACACCGCCACATTGGACAATTCAAAATACACACACCTGAGACACATACAAACAACACTCCCACACACCCAACACTATTTAAAACACACACCCACATCACCCACAAACCCCTACGACCACAAATTCTGAAAGAAGGCCAGAGAGACAGCACAGCAATTGACAACCCCATCACACAGAGGCACACAACACCATCACCCACACAACTTCCACGCACAAAACACCACACACCACTACACTCACCACACTTATCAACACATACACCACCCCACACATCACACACACCACCCCATGGCACGCCAAAGACAGCCCGCTTCTCTGAGGAGGAGCTCAGGGTCATGGTGGAGGAAATCGTACGGGTAGAGCCACAGCTATTTGGCTCACAGGTACAGCACACATCAATAGCCAGGAAGATGGAGTTATGGCGCAGAATAGTTGACAGGGTCAACGCTGTGGGACAGCACCCAAGAAATCGGGAGGACATCAGGAAGAGGTGGAACGACCTATGGGGGAAGGTGCGTTCCACGGTTTCCAGGCACAACATCGCGGTACAGCAGACTGGCGGCGGACCCCCACCCCCTCCCCCACAACTAACAACATGGGAGGAGCAAGTCTTGACCATCCTGCATCCTGAGGGCCTCGGAGGAGTCGGTGGAGGATGGGACACTGGTAAGTCAAATCTCAACTATCAGATCCCCCACCCTACCTGCATGCTATCACACACCCCCACCCTCACACCCTCCCCTATCACTACAACTCATCACTAATGTACCCATAACACAAACCACACATCCCAACACCAAGCCCTGCATGACACAACTAAGCATGGTCACCCCTCACCAAAGCATGCTCACTGCACATACCCAGAACACCCCCCCAACCATCATCACACAAGCCCCCACACAGGAATGCTTGCACTGGGGTTCACGCACAGCCACCCATTGCACACTGTTACACACACACATGCAATAATCATGATCTTATGCCCCTGCAGGAACACAAAGGACCGTCAGCACACCAGAGGGTCCAGACAACACCACTCCACCCCCAGAAGAGGCCCACAGTGACGTGAGCAGCTCTGCCCTACTGGATCTTGATGACCAGCCCGGACCATCATGGGCCTCAGGACAGTCGGTTCCCCTTGCACAGGCACAGCCCAACACCGACCTTCCACCCTCTGGTAACACCAGCACAGCACCCACCCAGCGGGCCCAAACCTCCCTACCCAGGACAGGTCAATCAGCGGTGTGTCCACCACTACAGGGTACCCAGGGTAACCCACCCTCCCAACAACAACAGGGACCTGGGGGCAGTGGTAGTGGGCACACGGTCCAGGGGACGGAGGCCCAGGAACACAGGGGAACTGGGAGGGCTGCTGTGCGACAGGGGGAGGACAGGCCAAGGGAACCAACTCTCCACGAGGCCCTCTCCTCCATCATGGAAGCGTACCACCACTCACAGGAGACGATGGCGACGGTCCTGGACAAGTTGCAGGAGACCCTGCGGCTGCAGGAGGAGCAGTATTTGGGGTTCAGGGAGGAGCTCAGAACCATCAGCTCCGCCGTGGGCACCATCGTAGGGGTGCTGAAGGACATACAGCAGACCTTGAGGGACACCGTGGCACTCCAAGGGGCCCCTGACACTAGCCAGGGCGATGAACTGCCCACCACCTCCGTCGGCGCTAGTGGACTGGACGCCCCGCCACAGGACCACCACACCAGCACCCAACCCCCTGCAGACGGACAACCACCACACAAGCGGTCCCTGAGATCCAGGAACAGGACAGAGCAAGATGGCAAGACCCCCGCCAGGAAATGAGACCACCCTGATTGTCCTCCCACTGTCCCACTTTGTTACCCTGTCCATATTCAAACTGCCCCAGCTCCACTTCCTATGCCTAGATGGGCAGTGCAACTGTGAGACTAATAGACTGGACTCTGCCATGGACATTCCTCCACCATCCCCCCTCTCCATTTTACCACCCCCTCCAATAATTAGCACTTTAATAAACACCCTTGAAACACAAAACAATCTTGAGTCAGTCTATGAGTTTGTACTTTGTATTATCAATGACAGTGTCATAATGGCTGTACCATTGTGAGGATAACATACCTATGTCACACATCACAAGCCCTTGAAGGATGCAAGCAGTTGACACGTAGGTTACCACACCTGTGAAACCGTAATGGAAGGGTACAACTCAGTTAACAAATTGTGATTGAAATAGACAAACAGGATAGAGGTAGACGTGTGACAGTGAATGTAATGTAAAATCTGAAAATGTTCTCACCTGTGTGTCACTGGAAATATTGCTGTATGACTGACTCCCTGTTGTCATTTTCTTCTTCCTCAGCTTCATCCTCATCACTGGCCACAGGCTCCACATACTCCACAGCTGCTACAACACCGTCATCTGGATCATCCTCCTGCAGAAAAGGCACCTGGCGTCGCAAAGCCAAATTATGGAGCATGGAGCAGGCGATGATGATGTCGCACACCTTCGTCGGTGAGAAGAATATGGATCCACCTGTCATATGGAGGCACCTGAACCTGGCCTTCAGGAGTCCGAAGGTGCGTTTGATCACCCTCCTAGTCTGCCCATGGGCATCATTGTAGCGTTCCTCTGCCCTGGTCCTGGGATTCCTCACTGGGGTCAATAGCCAGGACAGGTTGGGGTAACCAGAGTCCCCCAATAGCCATACCCGGTGCCTCTGGAGTTGACCCATCATATCAGGGATGCTACTATTCCGCAGGATGTAGGCGTCATGCACTGAGCCAGACCATCTGGACATTCATGGAATGATAACTTTTCCTGTTCCTGTTCCTGTACACCTGTTCACTCCTGTGGGGGGGGACCAGAGCTACATGGGTCCCATCAATGGCACCTATGACATTGGGAATATGTCCAAGGGCATAGAAGTTACCCTTCACTGTAGGCAAATCCTCCACCTGAGGGAAAATGATGTATCTCCTTACGTGTTTCAGCAGGGCAGACAACACTCTGGACAGCACGTTGGAAAACATAGGCTGGGACATCCCTGATGACATGGCCACTGTTGTCTGAAAAGACCCACTTGCAAGGAAATGGAGCACTGACAGCACCTGCACGTCAGCGGGGATTCCAGTCGGATGGCGGATTGGTGACATCAGGTCTGGCTCCAACTGGGTACATAGTTCCTGGATAGTGGCACGGTCAAACCGGTAGGTGACGATGATATATTTTTCTTCCATTGTCAACAGAGCCACCAGCGGTCGGTACACCGGAGGATTCCGCCATCTTCTCATATGTCCCAGCTGACGGTGCCTACGAAGGATAACAGCGAAGAACCAGTCACTATTCCTTCAGGTATGTACCCACAGTTACACACAAGACTACACCACTCACAAAACCCTTCCTGTATGTGTGTTGAGTGTAGGCCTAGCTATGTGTGACGCAGTAGTAAATGAAGCCATGTGGGCCCCTGAAATGGCGGCTGCCTGACCTCTAAACCGGGACAATGGGATTGTGGGGTAACTGCGCTGGCGTTGCACACTGTCGCGGTAGGCGGTCGTAGACCGCGGCGCCATGCTGCATTGGTTAACAGTGGACCCTATGGGTCCCAGGAGCCAATGAACAGGTGCGCCTGCGGTGATGATGCGCACCGCCGCGGAAGTCACCGCCACGGACGTCACCGCCATTTTCTAACTGTTCAATCACTAGATACCTGACCTTCGACAGGAGAGGACCTACACTGCTAGTGCTGCTGTGACCTCGGTCTGGAAGCGGCGATGGCTGCTGCGTCTGGGGAAAGGGCCCCTGCCTTCACTGCACATGAGTTGGAGAAACTTGTGGATGGGGTCCTCCCCCAGTACACGCTACTCTACGGTCCTCCAGACCAACAGGTTAGAACACAGGGAGCACGTTGTATGGGCTAGGCCTGGGTGGAGAGGGCTGGGTGGAAGAGGGAAGTGGGCAGAGTTGATTGAACATTAATGCATGCGAATGAATGGGCCACATGGCCAGAGTAGGGAGGGGGCCACTCTTTATAAATTCTTGATTGATTGACAACGACGGTGCAGTTGGTAATGACTGTTCCTCTTCCCTTGTGCATGTCATGTAGGTCAGCGCCCACCAGAAGAGGGACATCTGGCGTGCCATCGCCAAGGAGGTCCGGACCCTGGGGGCCCACCACAGACGGGGCACCCACTGCTGGAAGAGATGGGAGGACATTCGCCGCTGCAGCAAGAAGACGGCAGAGGCTCAGCTGGGGATGGCCTCCCAACGTGGGAGGGGTGCCCGTCGCACCATGAACCCCCTGATGTTCCGGATCCTGGCGGTGGCCTACCCGGAGTTGGATGGGCCCTTGAGGACATCACAGCAGACACAAGGGGGTGAGTACAACCTCATTCTGCGGACTTTGCATGCAGTGGAGGTGTCTGGGTGGGGGAGGTGGGCTGTGGGTGTCCCGAGGCCAGGGCGAGTTAGGTAATCAAGGCCCCTCCGTTATGTAGGCCATGTGGCACTCAACCCCACCTCAGCAGAATGCCAAGTCGAGGTATATTTGCCCCTGTGGCATCCATGTGCGCAGATGTCCACCATTGCCATGTAGGCCAAAACCCAGAAATTGAGTGTGCAGAGTGTAGGAGCACGGCGTAATGCAGGGGGCTGCTGCGTCTGTCTTTTCCGCCAACGGTAGCGGAATACCATGCACTAAAACTCTTGTTCTTATGTCTCCCCCCCTTTTCCTGCTCTCCCTGTCCTTTTGTACATCAGCATCAACAGGCGGAGGTACAGTGGCACCGGAGCACGAGGGAGCTGCATCCCACATGGCCATGGAGGGCCGACCATGGACTCTGAATGCACCAGTGGGACGGAGGGCGAAGGGAGCTTCACTTCGGCCACCGGATCACCAACCAGCGACACAGACTCGTCCGCCGATGGGAGCTCCCCTGTGGTGGTGGCACCATCTGTGCGCACCACTTCTACAGGTGCAGCTGCCACCTCCCCTACCAGCACCGCCCACCCACCAGCCCCTCAGCATTCGCCCGTGCCCGCTCACCCAGGAGGGTGGGCATCACCTTCGCCCCAGGCACCTCAGGCCCTGCCCCAGTCACCCCTGCTGCCCTCAGTGAGGAGGCCATTGACCTCCTCAGGTCACTCACTGTTGGGCAGTCTACCATTGTGAATGCCATCCAGGGTGTAGAACGAGAGTTACAACACGGTAATGCATTCCTGGAGGGCATTCATTCTGGTCAGGCTGTCCTTCAGCGAACCCTGCAATCTCTGGCCTCAGCACTGATGGCAGCCATTGTCCCTGTGTCGAGCCTCCCCCCTCCAACTTCCTCCACCCAGACCCAATCCCCTGTACCCCAGCCCATCCCAAGCACACCTACAGACCAGCATGCACACAAGTCAACACCCAAAAGTTGCTCAAGCAAACATAGGCACCACACATCCCACAGGCACTCACACAAGCATCACACCCATACAGACACAGCAACATCCACTGTCTCCACTGTGTCCCCCTCCTCCTCTTCTCCCTCCTCCCTCCCAGTCTCGTCTACACACACAGCTGCATGCACCACATCTGCAGGCACCAGGAATCGCACCAGGACACCCAGCACCACAAGCCACTCACCTGCACTCACCACCTCCACTGCCATTTACACGTCCCCTGTGTCCTCTCCCAGTGTGTCTGTGACGCCCCCTCCCAAAGTACACAAACGCCGGCAATCACTCACCCAACATCCATCCACCTCACGACAGCCTCCTGTACCTGCACCTGCACCCAAAACAGCTAAAGTAACACCTCCTACAACCACCTCCTCTTCCTCCACTCCCAGATCCCCTCCAGCTACCCATCCCAGTGTTCGTCAGAAACTGTCCCTGTGTAAAATTGACCTTTTTGCCCCCCCCCCTCCAATTCATCAGTCCCGTCGTAGCGCCTCAGCCAAAAAGCCTCCAATACCAGTGGTGCGTGTTCAGCGATTGTGGAGTGCACCGGCCAATAGGGCAGGCAGTAGGACCCGGAGCCAAGGCACTGGCAGCCCACCCCCTGTAAAGGCTCTAAAATTGGAGAGTGGACGACGGGGCCGTGTTAAGACTCCTGGTGGGACAACAACTGACCTGGGTTCGGAGGGGATTGGAGAGTCAGCTGTGACTCCACCAAAGGTGGGGAAGGTCCAGAGGAAGTCTTGCCAGCCTGTTGTGAGTGTCACGGCGGAGAAGTGCGCCATCATTTCCGGCGGTCCAGAGACCACCGCCAGAGTCACAGCCCAGGAGGGCCCAAGTATCGTCACTGGTCCAGAGACCACCGCCAGAGTCACAGCCCAGGAGGGCCCCGGCTGCCACAGCCCCGCTGTGCAATGATGGAACGTCATGCCACACACCAATGCCCAGTGTAGAGATCGTCATGCCACACACCAATGCCCAGTGTAGGGAAAGTCATGCCACACACCAATGTCCGTACCAGAACCGCCATGGCAAAGCACCGCTGGACAGGGCAAAGACCGCTATGGCAAAGCACCGCTGAACAGGGCAAAGACCGCTATGGCAAAGCACCGCTGAACAGGGCAAAGACCGCCATGGTGAAGACCGCTGAACAGGGCAAAGACCGCCATGGCAAAGCACCGCTGAACAGGGCAAAGACCGCCATGGTGAAGACCGCTGAACAGGGCAAAGACCGCTATGGCAAAGCACTGCTGAACAGGGCAAAGACCGCCATGGTGAAGACCGCTGAACAGGGCAAAGACCGCCATGGCAAAGCACCTCTGAACAGGGCAAAGACCGCTATGGCAAAGCACCGCTGAACAGGGCAAAGACCGCCATGGTGAAGACCGCTGAACAGGGCAAAGACTGCCATGGCAAAGCACCGCTGAACAGGGCATGCACCATGTAGGAATGAATGGACCGCCACATTAGGCATCCTTATCCCATGTGCAGCTGGGACAGTGACAGGACAGGAACTTTCACATGGAGACTCATCCAGTATGGGCACCAGTCCCACCCAGTACCAGTAGAGAACTGCATCTACTTGAGAGACTGTAGCTTTGCACTCCCCAGGATGGCACAGTGGGCAACCCACCCACTGTAGAGCCTTGTGAGACTGTGGCTTTGCACTCCCCAGGATGGCACAGTGGGCAAACCACCCACTGTAGAGACTTGAGAGACTGTGGCTTTGCACTCCCCAGGATGGCACAGTGGGCAAACCACCCACTGTAGAGACTTGAGAGACTGTGGCTTTGCACTCCCCAGGATGGCACAGTGGGCAAACCACCCACTGTAGAGACTTGAGAGACTGTGGCTTTGCACTCCCCAGGATACGTCAATGGGCATGGTGCCCCGTCGTGGATCTGGCTTCGCATTCATCTGGCTGAGGTGCCCCTCCTTCCCTTCCCCCTGAGGTGCCTGTAGTATTTCTATCTGATGCCCCGGCAGTGTTCTCTCTGATTTTAGTCAGGTGTCGTTTGTGGACCTCGGCCATGCATTTTTGGACTGTTGGTGCACGGACATTGTTGTGTACATATCTGCACTACTTCTCGTATTGTATATAATTATGAGTGATTTTCTAATATATATCAGTATATTTTTGTATGACATGTATATTGGCACATTATAATGTTTGACCGAATTTCGCATTGTGTTTTCATTCTTCCGGGGGGATTGTGGGTTGTTCTTGTGATTTTTGTGAATGCATTGGTGTGTATGTTGTGATATGCGAGGGTGGGGGTGTTTGGTGGGTGTCCCCCTAACTTTTGCCTCCCTCCTCCCCGTGTCGTAGGTGCAGTACTCACCGGTGTCTTCTGCGCCTACGTAGCTGTTGTTCGTAGAGGAGCAGAAAGACAAGGGCAGGGAGTATTTGTAATTCCGGGTCCATGGAGTCGTCGTTCCTCATGGGATGTGTTCAGGTGAGCGTTTTCCCATAGCAAAAGCTGTTTCCGCCGTGTTTTATCCACGGTGAATCCGCCCCGGAAAAGGTGGCGGATTGGCGGGTTGTAATAGTGTGGGCGGTACATTGTCTCCCGCCTATCTGTTGGCGATAACCGCCGCGCTGTTTGTCTGTACCGCCGTGGCGGTCGGAGTGTTAAAGTGACTGTCTTTGTTGGCGGTTTCCGCCAGGGTCATAATTCCCTTTTTTTGTCCGCCGGCCTGTTTGCGGTATTTCCGCAGCTTTAACACCGTCCGCCAGGGTTGTAATGACCACCTACATCTCTTGAAGATACTCCTTATGTGCCGAAAATCGACGCAAAGCCTGCTGGAAACAACGCACAGCTTGCCTTGCGACGAGAAAATGGCTGCACAGCCAAACCGGAATGACGCAGTCCAACTTTTGGAGTGAAGATTCAACGCAGTGCCTGCGTTGCGACCGGAAATTCGATGCACAACCATACCAGATCGATGCACAGCTGAGCCAGAACGACGCAGCCTGACTTCCTGAGTGAAGAATCGACACAGTGCATGCCGTTCAACAGAAAATTCAACTCATGGCCTACCAGAACTGTTGACTTTTAAGATCCAAGACTATTTTTAACCCTGCAAAAGTGATATTTCAACTTGTGCTTATTGAATCTTTATCCTTTTGACCTTAATTTAACTAGATAAATACCATATATGTTTCTAAATCTGTGTGGTGTATTTTTGTGGTGTTTCACTGTGTTATTGCATGATTTATTGCACAATAATTTACACATTGCCTTCTAAGTTAAGCCTGACTGCTCAGTGCCAAGCTACCAGAGGGTGGTCACAGGATAATTTGGATTGTGTGTGACTTACCCTGACTAGGACTGTGGTCCCTATTTGGACAAAGGTGTATACCTCGGCCGACTAGAGACCCCATTTATAACAGACGGGTTCCAATTACTAAATTAAAAGGTCCCCCTTCTCAGGCCCGAGCTGGGACTGAAATGTCTTTGTCCCAGCAGCAACAACCCCCTAGTCAAATTCTGTTCTAAAACAAATCTGCCCTCTAGTGTCAGGAGCAAGGTTTCTTCATGCGCTCGGGGTAACAGAGACCATAATGCGCACAGCAAACAAATGAGTTCCAACGAGGCACCACATGGCATCGAGTCAGTAGAGAGGGGGTTTACCAGGACCTCCAGTCACCCATGTCCATTCCCATAATGTGGGAAAAACTCAGATGAGTTACCCGCCATGCCCCAGGTTCTCATCAATGCGATCTCTTTTACCTCCTCCTTCTTACGCCAGGGTTCCCCCACAGTAGCTGGGAAGAGTAGGCCCAAGAAGATATGGTGTGAGGGAGGGGGGTGGCAGCAGGAAAGTGAGTCCAAAACATCCATCGCAGTTCCGAGCAGCTCACCCCTGCAACAGGTCTGGCAGGCAGGCAGCACGCAAGGCATCACACATATAGCTCGAAGGGAGTAGTAATTCCAGTATTAAGCTCCAGAAATCAGAGACACAGGCCACGGAACTACACTTTGCCCCCCCCCCATCAGTATGCAACAATAAAATTAAGAGGTCGGGGGAAATGCTCAAGAGCCAAATAAAGAAGCCCAAAGCTAGCCCAAAGGAAGCCTCGAGAAACAGGGTGTAGTGAGGACACCTGGCACCACTTGAGAGGATCACGGGGTGCCCCAAGTGCTGAGACCAGAGGGGTGCACACGTGACCTCAGGGAACATTGTGTTCACCAACCAATGTTCAGTGCAATTAGGCTAAGCACGGACGGGGGAGACCCCACAATGTGTAAATATGAAATATTTATAAAAATGGCCTATTTCTTCCAGAGCCAGGTCTCTCGATTGGGGGCCACCCTCCGGTGCCACACCAAAATTTATGAAAAACACAGAAGTTCTTAAGGATTAATTGGCAACATACAGATCTGCAATGGTTTTCTTTTTAACAACCAAACCTAGCTCTTGCTCAACAGGTTTGCAGTCGAGCCGTTAAGTGCACCACCTCTACAGTGATCCATCACCTTCTCAGCGGCCGCACCAGAATCTCCAGCAGGATCAAGAGCCACAGACTGTTCCAAGGAACTCTCACTCCCAATAGAATCAAGACCCACAACACACCAGAAGGACGTTTTCACATCCATAAGCCCAACTGGATCCAATACCACACCTTGCCCAAAGTCTTTCCGACCTGTTTTTCTCAACCCAGAAACTCGAGTCACATAATAAATGGTTTACACCTCAGCTGGAATCATCTCAAGATCTACAAAGATGTAAGTTATGTGTTTTCATACATTTGTACATTCTCTGGTTGATAGGGATGCTACCGCATCAATGTATTTCCAAAGAACAGTCTAGTCTAGTCTATTCAGAAAATGTCACCACAATTGCGTAGGGACCTCACTCATGTCACCTTGAATTACACCGCACTCAACACCAGCATCCCACACACACCACACAATTCTTTTACGCAACATGTGGTATCAGCACATGACCACCGGGTCATTTTATGTCTGTTCCCTGATACCACACGCAGTAGGTGCAGATAGATTGTACTTATCCCAAGAGGTCACCCCTGAGAAAGAGAAATGCCTCCTCCATTTGTACCTGTGTAGAAATAGGGCCAAATTACAACCAAACAAAGTGGAGCCTCATAGAGTAGTAGTAAATCTGGCCTGCTATAAGACCAATCCTAAAGCATTGTACCTTCTTCCCAAGCCTAGAGACATCCAAACTGAGCCAGGATGCACAGGAAGAGACTTGTAGGGGAAGACAGTGTTTGGCCCTTAGATTTTCATAAAAAGTGATTCTCAGAAATAGCTAAACCACCTAACCAGTGCACAAAGACGTCTATCCCCTGCTTCTGCGGTCCCAGGGTGGCCCTTGGCTTGCATGGGGTTGTCTTCATTAACAATAAATGGACCCCAGACATAAAGTTTCAGTGCAGGGCCATCCACCTTGATGATATGAAGGGAAATGGGTCTCATAGGGGAGGGTTAAACAACAGCATAGATATCCTGTGACAGGAGATCTGGGACACTGAGATAGCCAGGAAAAGAGCTGCTAATTATTTTGGCTGGGCTCAATACAAGGGCATTCCAGTGGAGTTTATACTGTTCACTGATGCCCAAGTATTGGCAGAACAGTCAATACCTTTCTTCACCCTGCAGACAAAAGCAAATGCTGGCTGGTTGCAAATAATACAGTGGTAAATGCTCAAAATGATGAACAGTACTGAGTTTGGGCTTAATGCAGTCAGGGAAGAACTGAGATCCATCTGCCTCACGGTGATGCAACATCGGTATTTCCTGGACCTGATGACCGCAATGGAGGGTGGAGTGTGTACCAAGATCAGTGCATCCTGCTGCACTTTCATACCTGACAATGACATGGACAATGGAACTTTGACACTGCAAAAAAAGGGAGGTGCCCCTGAGCAGGAGTGATACACAAACTTGTTCTCCTAGCTCCCATGGTGGCTGACCGGTTTGTGCCTGTCATTATTGCCTGTTTTCGCCATGTTACTGTTTTTGCGTGGTTTCCTGCTATTGGGACCTTCCTGCTGTAAAAACACATCCCCAATTTGGGTAGGGTACAAGTAGTGAGGGAGGTGGAACAACAAAGTTCCAATAGTGTGACTGTCATAACTCATATGTTTGATGGTGTAGTTGAAAATTCAACTAGAGGGGGGAATGCTGATATAGGATTAATCAATGTGCACGGCAACAAGTCACCTTTATACACAATCTATTTATTTTCATAAAAAAACAAACTTGCATCACCCCTGTTGGATTCCCTATAGGAGGCTGTCCTGGTTTGTGGTGGGTACCTATGGTACTTACACCTTATATCAGGTCCAGTTATCCCTTATTAGTGAAATGTAGACAGTGTCTAGAAGCCAGGCTCTCTAGGGGTAGTGTGGATGAGCAGCGAAGGCCTAACTAGGAGATATGCAAAGCTCATCCAATATCACTACAGTCACACAGTACTCACACACATGAAAGAAAATATTCAGCACTACAAAAATAAAGATACTTTATTTTGGTGACACAAATACCAAAGATACCATAGAGACTATACTCCCTTAGGAGGTAAGTAATACAAAAATTGTATACACTACTATGCTAAAACTAGGCAAGAAAACAGTGCAATTACTTAAAATCACAATAGGTAGAAATGGGCCTGGGGAACACAAACCATATACTAAGAAAGTGGAATGCGAATGTTGGTTTCCCACCTAGCCAAGTGTATTGTGTAGAGGGGCACTGGGAGTATTATAAAACCCCAAAGGTAAGTACTTAGACCCACTCCAGTGCCCAGGAAAGCAGGAGTAACGCACAGTAACTTTCCCAGAGGACACACAAACACGAGAAAAAGAGATTATGCAAGACCCAGATGAGACCACAAGACACCAACAGTGGATTCCTGGACCTGAAGACCTGTGTAAGAACGGGACCAAGTCCAAGAAGCACAGAAGGGTCCAGGAAGAACAGAAGCTCCTCCTAACCCGAATGAAGGTGCAAAAAGGAGAACCACCGGTGGAGAAGAACAGTCAGGATTGCACCCAAAAAGACGGAGTCGGGTTCCTGGTTGGTGCAAGTGATGTCTTACACCGGTTGGAAGATTGCAGTCTGGTTTGCGTCGCTGAAGTCCACCAACAAGCCTTGGTAGATGGAAAGCTCGCACTTAGCGGAAAATGGCTCTGCCCGGGACCAGGAAGGACCAGGTGGACTCTATCCAGGAGGGGGAGTCAGAGGGGACTCTCAGCAACTCAGAGAGCACACAGAAGACCAGGCAGAGTGCACAAGAGTCCCAAAGCACGGGGACAAAGAAGGTGCAAAAGTAGGCCCATGCAGCACTACGACAAAGGCTTCCACGCTGCCGGGGAACCACTCAGGAAGCTGTGCATCACAGGATGGAGTGCTGGGGGCTGGAGCTACATGGTGCATGAAGAACTTCATGGAAGGATGCACACAAGCCTTGGCAGTTGCAAAACACGCAGTGTACGGAGGTACTGTCTTCCGTGGGGAGGCAAGCTCTTACCTCCACCAAAGTTGGACAGTAGGACGTCAGGACCATTGGGACCACTTCAGTCCACCCTCCATGATGCAGGATCCACGCAGTTCAGCAGGAGAGGGCATCCACGCCACCGTTCGTCGATGCAGTAGGTGCCTGCTGAAGCAGGGCAGTGATTCCTTCACCCCAAGGGAGATTCCTTCACTCTTCTGGTGTGGCCTGAAGACAAGCTGTCCTCTGAGGAAGCACGACCGGGAAACAGTTACAGTTGCTGGCAGGACCTGAACATACAAAGTTGCAGAAGTCTTCTTGGCCTCTTTGTTGTAGTTTGTAGAGTTCCTGGATGGTCAAGATGCAGTTTCTTCGGTGAGAAGGTGAAGTGGAGGATGCAGAGGAATCCTGCTGGAGTCTTGCAATCTGAATCTGAATAACCACCCAAAGGAGAGACCCTAAATAGCCCTTACATGGGGATTGGTCACCTAATCAGGTAAGCACCTATCAGGTAAGGGCTCTGATGTCACCTGCTGGCACTGGCCACTCAGATGCTCCCAGAGTTCCCTGCCAACCTTGGAAACAAGATGGCAGAATCCAAGGACCCTCTGGAGGAGCTCTGAGCACCACCCCTGGGTAGTGATGGACAAGGGAGTGGTCACTCCCATTTCCTGTGTCAAGTTGTGCGCCAGAGCAGGGACTGGGGGTCATTGAACCTGTGTAGACTGGATTATGCAAGGAGGGCACCAAATGTGCCCTTCAAAGCATTTTCAGTTGCTTGAGGAGGCTACCCCTCCCAAGCCTGTAATACCTATTTTCAAAGGGAGAGGGTTTAACACATCTCTCCCAAAGGAAATCCTTTGTTCTGCCTTCCTGGGCTTGAGCTTTTCAAGCAACAGGAGGGCAGAACCCTGTCTGGGAGGTTGCAGCAACTTTGGCTGCCTGGAAACCCTCAGAAGGCTGAAATGGCAGTAATGGGGGTCCTCTAAGGAACCCCCAGAGTGCATGGAATCATACAACCAATGCTTGCACAAGCCTTTGGGTATGATTCCAAAATGTGTGATACCAAACATTTCTACGTTCGGAGTTACCATTATGTAGCTGGACATAGGTAGTGACCTATGTCCAGTACATGCATGAAATGGCATCCCTGCACTCACGTCTGGGAAAGTGCTCCTGGAGGTCGTGGGAGCACCTCTGCTAGTGCAGGGGTGCCCTCACACACAGGTACTTTACACCCTGACCTCCGGGCTGGAGGGCCTCCCACAGGGGTGACTTATAAGTGACCTGGTGCTGTGTAAATGGAAGTGAAGGGATGCTTGCACCCTTTCACGCAGGCAGCAATGGCAGTCTTGCAGAAGTCTTCACATGGGCTCCCTATGAATGGCAAAATATATGCTGCAGCCCATAGGGATCCCCTGGAACCCCAATGCCCTGGGTACCTAAGTACCATATACTAGGGACTTATCACAGGGCACCAGTATGCCAATTGTGGGTGAAATACTGGGTGTTTGAAATAGGGTCTTTGGTTGACAGTCAGGTTATCCCCTGTTCAAGCAAGGACCCTCACTCTAGTCAGGGTAAAAGAGAATCACCCTCAGCTAACCCCTGCTTACTCCCTTGGTAGCATGGCAGAGCAGTAGGCTGAACCTCAGAGTGCTAGGTGTAAAGTATTTGTACCAACACACACAGTAACTTAATGAAAAAACTATAAAATGACACAAAACCGGTTTAGAAAAATCGAGAATATTTATCTAAACAAAACAATACCAAAACGACAAAAATCCACAATACATAAGTCAAGTTATCAATTAAAAAGCAAAAAGAGTCATTATGTAGTTTAAAAAACACACTAACACAGTTAGTGTGAAAATGTACCTTGGGTGGGTAAAAAATAACCCCGCAGGGGCTAGTGTGCGTCAAAAAAGGGCTTGTGATTTGTTGATTCCACTCAAGAGCGGGAACTTGCATTGTTTCTGTCAGGGAGACCGGATTCTCGGGGTTTGCGCCTGTTCCCAATATGTCCATCTCTTGGCAGCTCCAAACTCTACTAGCTATCATAGCACAGAGTTAAAGAATGGCCAAGTGGGGGATGGGGTTTTAGGTTGGGAACAGCGGGGAAGGAGACCTGTGGGAGCAAGAGTTTAGAACACAATAACAAGATTATTCACATTGACTTTCATAAACTTTGTTCCAAATATTTATATACTGATAACATGAATGATCAAGAGTTTTTCTATAACATGACCTTATTAGCTCTGGGAACCTGGAAAATAAAGAAGGATTATGCAAACTTTAATATGAGCGTTTTTTTAGAATAACATTTTATGCTCTGAAATTGAATAACACTCTGTTGGATCTAGGTTTCAAGAATACTATGAACATTGAATAACACTCTGTTGGATCTAGGTTTCAAGAATACTATGAACAGTGAATAACACTCTGTTGAATCTGGGTTTCAATAATAATCTGAACATTGACTAAGAGTCTGTTTAATCTAGGTTTCAAGAATACTCTGAACAATGAATAACACTCTGTTGAGTCTGGGTTTCAATAATACTCTGAACATTGACTAACACTCTGTTTGATCTAGGTTTCAAGAATACTCTGAACATTGAATAACACTCTCCTTGATCTGAGTTTCAAGAATATCTGAACATTGAATATCACTCTTTTTGGTTTTGGGTTTCAAGAGTCAATTGTCTAGAAACTTTTGCACACCTTATTGCCAGATTGTGCAGCGAGACGAAAAAGCCTGAAATGATCACGCACTCTGCAGATCAGTACTGCAAGGGTTAAATGCCATGAAATGATCGCACACTCTGTCGATCTGTACTGCATGGATCAAATTCCATGAAATGATCGCGCACTCTGCCGATCTGTACTGCAAGGGTTAAATGCCAAGAATGAATCGCTCACACTATTGCTGCTTCGCACATTAAGACTCAAATGTCATGAAATGATCGCGCACTCTGCCGATCTGTACTGTAAGGGTTAAATGCCATGAAATGATCGCGCACTCTACCGATCTGTACTGTAAGAGTTAAAAGCCAAGAATGAATCGCGAACACTGTTGCCGATTCATACATCAAGATTCAAATGTCCTGAAATGATCGCGCACTCTGCGGATCTGTACTGCAAGGGTTAAATGCCATGAAATGATTGCGCACTCTGCTGATCTGTACTGCAAGAGTTAAATGCCAAGAATGAATCGTGCACACTATTGCCGATTCGTACATCAAGATTCAAATGTCATGAAATGATCGTGCACTCTGCCGATCTGTACTGCAGTAGTTAAATGCCAAGCATGAATCGCGCACACTATTGCCGATTCGTACATCAAGATTCAAATGCCATGAAATGATCGCGCAGCCAAGAAAACCATCACACACGCGATTAACTAAAAAGGCCCAAAACTTGAATATTTCTAAAAACGGAGTCGGGGGCCTACGTTTCAGGATCACCAAGATAATGAGGACAGGGCCTGGGAAAGCCTAGGTAGGCCTCCGGAACAGGAGCTAAGGAAAATGCTGCTGCTCTACACCGGGACCTCTGAAGAGTGAGCACGTGGAGCTGGGCTGGGTCCCTTAAATAGACCCAGACCCCGCCCATATGCCACACCCAGCCATACTGAAGGAGAGGATTCTAGAAGGGCTCAAAATAGGGACCACACCCTAACCCCTCCCTGTAATCCTGAAGCAAAGCCTTGAAAATGAACAATACATTGCAAACAGCATTAATGACATTTCAACATAAATCTCTGCAATGCAAAAGGTTAACATACTGCATCAACACACAATACATGAATTATTACATTGCATAAGGATTGGCTTTTTGCATTACATCGCCCGTAGAGCGCGCACTGTCCTGATGTTGACAGTTTCCCCTTTTGTCGGGTCGGGCGCGTCGTTCCTTCTCTCTTCAGGAGAGCGATGCATCGATCCGGTCAGCACTCTCGGGTCCGGGCTGGCCTTGCGTTGTTTTTACATGCACAGTGGTACTTGTGTCGGAAATCCAGCCGCACAATGATTAAAAAAACACGCAGTGCAGGTTTCGATCTCTGAGTCTCCGTCAGCGATGCTGCACGTTGTTTCTCCTGCTCTGTGCATCGATTATTCGGTTGAGTTTCCGGCGAGCATCAATTTTCAGCTGTGGAGCCAGCGGCACGTCGTTTCTTCAGCCGCAGATCAGAATTGCGTCGATCTTTTCCCCACACGCGCTCTGATGCGTGGACCTCCTCCTTTTAGGCTGCCAGTTTCTCCTTTCTGGGTCCTAAGAACTGGAGTGGGACTACAGCGCAGAGTAGGAGTCTCTCTAGAGACTCCAGGTGCTGGCAGAGAGAAGTCTTTGCTGTCCCTGGGCCTTCAAACAACAGGAGGCAAGCTCTAAATCAAGCCCTTGGAGATTTATTCACAAGATGGAATGCACACAAAGTCCAGTCTTTGCCTTCTTACTCTGGAAGAAGCAGCAACTGCAGGATAGCTCCACAAATCACAGTCACAGGCAGGGCAGCTCGTCTTCCTCAGCTCTTCAGCTCTTCTCCAGGCAGAGATTCGTCTTGTTTCCAGAAGTGTTTCCTCAAGTCTGTGGTTTTGGGTGCCCATCTTATACCCAATTTCTCCTTTGAAGTAGGCCTACTTCAAAGCAATGTCTCTCTTGAATGGGAAATCCAGCCTAGGCCAGGCCCCAGACACTCACCAGGGGGTTGGAGACTGCATTACGCGAGGGCAGGCACAGCCCTTTCAGGTATGAGTGACCACTCCTCCTCTCCCTCCTAGCACAGATGGCTCATCAGGAAATGTAGACTACACCCCAGCTCCCTTTGTATCACTGTCTATTGTGAGGTGCAACCATCCCAACTGTCAAACTGACCCAGACAGGCAATCCACAAACAGGCAGAGTCACAGAAATGGTATAAGCAAGAAAATGCTCACTTTCTAAAAGTGGCATTTTCAATCACACAATCTTAAAATCAACTTTACAAAAAGATGTATTTTCAAATTGTGAGCTCAGAGACCCCGAACTCCACATGTCCATCCGCTCCCAAAGGGAATCTACACTTTAATCAGATTTAAAGGTAGCCCCCATGTTAACCTATGAGAGGGACAGGCCTTGCAACAGTGAAAAACGAATTTAGCAATATTTCACTGTCAGGACATATAAAACACATTACTACATGTCCTACCTTAACCATACACTGCACCCTGCCCTTGGGGCTACCTAGGGCCTACCTTAGGGGTGTCTGACATGTAAGAAAAGGGAAGGTTTAGGCCTGGCAAGTGAGTACACTTGCCAAGTCGAATTTACAGGTAAAACTGCACACACAGACACTGCAATGGCAGGTCTGAGTCATAATTACAGAGCTATTTATGTGGGTGGCACAACCAGTGCTGCAGGCCCACTAGTAGCATTTGATTTACAGGCCCTGGCACCTCTAGTGCACTTTACAAGGGACTTACTAGTAAATCAAATATGCCAATCATGGATAAACCAATCACATACACATTTTGTAAAGGAGCACTTGCACTTTAGCACTGGTTAGCAGTGGTAAAGTGCCCAGAGTGACAAAAACAGCAAAATCAGAGTCCAGCACACATCAACAACCTGGGGAACAGAGGCAAAAAGTTAAGGGAAACCACGCCAATGATGAAAAGTCTAACACGTGTCCCCCCCAGCTGAAAGTGGGGAGCAACTACCCAACCTCATGGGAGTTCTCATCACTAAGGCGGAAGAACCTGGACAGACCATCAGCAGTGGCGTGTTCTGTACCAGGACAATGTTCCACCGTAAAGTCCATCTCCTGTAGGGAAATGAACCACCTCAACAATTTTGGATTCTCACCCCTCATCTGCATTAACCATCTGAGGGGCCTGTGGTCGGTCTGAACTCGGAAGTGAGTCCCAAACAAGTAGGGTCTTCAGTGCCCAGACCACAGCAAACGCTTCACATTCTATGGCACTCCATCTATGTTCCCTGGGTAGTAACCTCCTGCTAATGAAGGCTACGGGTTGATCTAGGCCCTCTTCATTAAGCTGTGAGAGTACTGCTCCAATACCATGCTCTGAGGCGTCTGTTTGCACAACAAACTCCTTAGAGTAGTCAGGTGCCTTCAGCACAGGTGCTGTGCACATGGCAGCCTTCAGGGCATCAAAAGCGTTCTGGCAAGCCTCTGTCCAGATCACTTTCCTGGGTTGCTTCTTAGAAGTCAACTCAGTTAAGGGGGTAACAATGGTACCATATCCCTTAACAAACCTCCTGTAATATCCTGTGAGACCTAAAAAGGCTCTCACTTCAGTCTGGGTCTTGGGAGGCTCCCAAGCCAGAATCGTGTCAATCTTAGGCTGTAGGGGTGCCACCTGGCCACTCCCCACCTGGTGTCCTAAGTACACCACAGAACCCTGCCCTATTTGTCACTCGCTCCCCTTAATAGTGAGGCCTGCCTTCTGCAGGGCCTTTAACACTCGCCAGAGGTGTTGCAGGTGTTCCTCCCATGTGGAACTAAACACAGCAATGTCATCCAGGTAGGCGGCACTGAACTCATCCAGTCCTGCCAACACCTGGTTGACCAACCTCTGAAAGGTGGCAGGGGCATTCTTCATCCCAAATGGCATCACTTTAAATTGAAAGTGTCCATCTGGTGTAGAGAATGCTGACCTCTCTTGGCCCCCTCAGTTAAGGCAATCTGCCAGTACCCAGATGTTAAATCAAACGTACTTAGGTACATGGCAGCTCCCAACCGGTCAATGAGCTCATCAGCTCGGGGGATGGGGTGTGCGTCAGTCTTGCTGACCGCATTGAGTCCCCGGTAGTCCACACAGAACCTGAGTTCTGGAGTGGCACCAGGTGCAGCAGCCTTTGGGACCAATACCACTGGGCTGGCCCAAGGACTGTTGGAGTGCTCAATAACACCTAGGGTAAGCATTTTGGATACCTCATCCTTAATGCATGCCCTGACCCTGTCAGTCACCCTGTAAACCTTCTGTTTAATAGGTGTACTGTCCCCAGTGTCCACATCATGTGTGCACAAGTGTGTGACTCCTGGGATCAGGGAAAACAGTGAGGAAAATTGTCCCAACACGTGGCGACAGTCACCTTGCTGCTCTTCAGTCAGGGAGGGGGAGCGGATCACTTCCTCCACTGACCCATCTTTCTCTCCTGCAGACAGGAGGTCAGGAAGAGGCTCACTCTCCTCCTCTACCCCATCATCTGTCGCAAGGAGCATGGACAGTTCAGTCCGCTCAAAGTGAGGTTTGAGGCGGTTGAGCTGCAGGACCCTTAAAGGGTTCCTTGAAGACCGCAAGTCCACCAGGTAGGTGACTTCGCTCTTGCGCTCCCCCACCTCAAATGGCCCAGTCCACTTATCCTGGAGTGCCCTAGGCTCCACTGGCGCCATCACCCACACTTTCTGACCAGGTTGAAACTCGACCAGAGTGGCATTCTGGTCATACCACCGTTTCATATCCTCCTGGCTTGCTTCCAGGTTCTCCTGAGCAAGACTCCTGAAGCGGGCAGTCTGGTTTCTCAAAGCCAGCATGTAACTTAATACATCCTGGGGGGGTTTACTAGGAGCTTTCTCCAAAGCTTCCTTAACCAGACTCAAAGGTCCCCTCACAGGGTGGCCATAAATCAGCTCAAAGGGGCTAAATCCAAGTCCCTTTTGAGGCACCTCCCTGTAGGCGAACAGAAGGCATGGTAAGAGGACGTCCCACTTCCGCCTCAAGGGCTCTGATAAGCCCATGATCATGCCTTTTAAGTGCGGTTGAATCTCTCAACCAGACCATTAATTTGGGGATGGTAAGAGGTGGTGAACTTGTAGGTTACCCCACACTCCTTCCACAGAGACTTCATATACGTGGATATGAAGTTGGTACCCCTATCAGATACCACTTCCTTGGGGAACCCCATGCAGGTAAAAAAAAAACATCAAAGCACGACCCACCACCGGGGAAGTGATTGATCTCAAAGGAATGGCTTTTGGGTACCGGGTGGCGTGGTCCACCAAGACTAGGATAAACCTGTTGCCCATGGCTGTTTTGGGATCCAGAGGCCCCACAATGTCAATGCCTACCCTCTCAAGGGAAGTACTGACAACAGGCAAAGGCTGGAGGGGAGCTTTACATTTCCTCCCACTCTTGCCACTTGCCTGACAAGTCTGACAAGACCTGCAATCTGCATCTGAGTGCCTGCGCATTAGGGGCCAGTAAAAGTAGGTGACAAGCCTCTCAAAGGTCTTGTCCTGCCTCAAATGTCCAGCTAAAGGCACATCATCAGCCAAACCCAGTAGGAAGGCCCCGAAGCATTGGGGTACACCAGCACACGGGCTGACCCAGGCTCAGGAACCTTAGGCTCGCTATACAGGAGGTCATCCTCCCAAAAATCAGGTGTGATCCTGGCTCCTTGCCAGCTGCCTGGTCTGCCGCCTGCTGCCGCAAACCCTCCAAAGTAGGGCATGACTTCTGTGCTGCACAGAATGCTTCCCTGGTGGGCCCCCCTTCCTGCTGCCACTGGGACAGCTCAGGGACCTCCCCCAGTTCAGCCACCTGTTCCCCTGTAGGCTCCAGGGTGTCACCCTCAGGCTCCGCCTCCTCCCGGACCGCGGGAACTTCTGGGGCCGGTTTCCCACGCTCCCTGCCCTTCCTCTTCTTGGCGGTCCCCTGGTCCACTGTTTCAGGATCCAGGGGCTCTTAATTACCCTGATGGGCTGCCATTGACCAGGTGGATATGCATACCCACCCAGGCAGACCCAACATCTCCAAGTGAGACCTGTGTTCCACCTCCTTCCAAGGAGAATCCTCCAGGTCATTGCCTAGCAAACAATCAACAGGCATGGTTGGACTCACAGCTACCTTCAAGGAACCTGAGACCACTGCCCCCATTCAAAGGGAAACTGTGCCACTCTGCACAGGCTCTCTGAGTTGTCCACTGCAACTACTTGGTGAAATACCCTTGGATCAATCTGCTCTTCAGACACCAGCTGACTCCTCAGTGTAGTCACACTGGCTCCTGTGTCTCTCAGAGCCTCCACCCTCTGTCCATTAATGGTCACCCACTGCCTGTACTTCTTAGTGTTTTCAGGCACTAGGGTTCTCTGGACCATCTCACTGTCCCCTAGTAAGACAAGGGTCATCTCAGCTGGTTCCCACCCACCTGAAACCAACTCCTCCCCAAGCGCTACACTGGCCAAACCCTGGGACGGCGCACCAGTGGGTGCAGGTGTACTTTTGGGGCATTTGGGGTCCCCCCTAACATGACCCACTTGGTCACATGCATAGCACTTACGTGGGGGACTATCTGCCACTGGCTTCCCTTTTGAGTACCATGGCTTCTTTTCACTGGGGGTTTGGAATCCTTACCCTGGGAATCAGTTTGGAGCCCTTTAGATAACTCCCCCTGTTTACCCTAACCCCCCCCTTTCTTCTGAGAGGGACCCTGCCCACCCTTGGCGTGGTCTCCCCCATACCTCTTCCTGTGGTCAGTCAGCTTTCTGTCAATCAGGTGCTGGCGCAGCTCTGGAAAACATAAACTGTACAAGTGCTCCCAAGCAATCAGATTGTAAAGCCCCTCATACGTAGTTACCTTACTGCCCTTCACCCAACCATCCAGTGACCTGCAATAAGAATCAACACATTCCAACCATGTTTGGGATTCCTTCTTCTTGTAGGACCTAAACTTATCCTTATACTGCTCAGGGGTAAGACCATACCTTGTAAGCAAGGCATCCTTCATTTTAGAGTAGGTGAGATTCTGAGCATCCCCTAAGGCTGTCAGTGTATCCCTCCCCTCTGCCTCAAAGTGCTTCTACAGAGCGGCCCCCCAATAAGCTTCACGGACCAGATTCATGTGGAGAACAGACCCATACCCCTTGAAACACAAGTATATGTCATCCTCCCTCTTGTAATCTTTCACAAGGTCTTTAGGAATGTGCACCCTCCTCTCAGGCTGCACTGTAGGGTTGCTTCCACCTTCTCTACTGGACTGGCTTCTTTGATCCATCTCTTTCAAGCTAAGCTCATGAGCCATCTGCATCTTCCTTTCCTCAAGAGCTAGCCTTCTGTGCTCCAATTGGTACTCCCTTTCTGCCTGTCTGTCCTGCAACTATTCAGGTGTCAGACCCTTGGATGAGACACTGCTACCTGCCCTGGAGACCTTCTCCCTGGACAAAACAGGCCCACCCACACTACCATTGTGTACTGAACACTCTTCCTCTTCCTCCTCATCTCCCTCATCCTCTGTGTGCCCTTCAGTGCTCTTGGATGTCACCCAGGCCCTCAGCGCTTTTTGCAGCTCCTCCTTCCTGGATGAGCTCTTAATGGGACAGTCAAAACTTTTACAGAACTGCTTCAACTGAGCTTTCGTATAACTCTCCAATTTCTCAAGGCCAAATTCAGCTCCAACTGATGCATCCCCAGCATAGGACATGATGAAGATTCAAAACAAGTGCAAATTTCCAAAGGCAGAAAAACAAGTTCCCAAATGAAGTTCCAAAAAAAGTCAATCAAGGAATCAGCGAAAAACAATGGAAGTAGAACAAAAACAATCCCAAAGAAAAAAAAATCAAAAGATCACCAAACAAGTAGTGTTTTGGTCACGTAGTGGTCTGAACTCAACAGTAGTGTACACTTAATCACTGTATGTCAAGTACAAATATAAGTCCAAATCCCACCCGATGATCACCAATGTTAGAAATGGGGTCTTTGGTTGACAGTCAGGTTACCCCCTGTTCAAGCAAGGACCCTCACTCTAGTCAGGGTAAAAGAGAATCACCCTCAGCTAACCCCTGCTTACCCCCTTGGTAGCTTGGCAGAGCAGTAGGCTTATCTTCAGAGTGCTAGGTGTAAAGTATTTGTACCAACACACACAGAAACGTAATGAAAACACTACAAAATGACACAACATAGGTTTAGAAAAATAGGAAATATTTATCTAAACAAAACAAGACCAAAACAACAAACATCTAACATACACAAGTCAAGTTCTGAATTTTTAAAGCTTAAACTCAAAAATAGCGCTAGAAACAAAAAATGCTTTGATGAGGTGTTAACACGGCGTCATGACGGAGTCGTTCCCAACAAGCCGACACCAGCGGTGCCGGACAGGGAGTCGCGTACACCCCCAAGTACAGTACCTTTGGTGAGGAGTGAAAACAAGCCGATGTGCGAAGTCGGGGATCGCGGCATCTGTGCGAAACATTGAATCCGTGCACTTCGAGTGGCGTCGGTCAGGACATGGTGCGGCGACCTCCACAGAGTCGTGGACTTCAGCGGGGCTGCAGCGGCGTCAGGCCTGCGAAGATCGTCGCGTTCCAGCGAAGGTCACGGCGTCGGGTGCAGGCGGCATCACCGGATTCAGCAGCGGCGTCGGTCCGAAGTCGATTTCCTTGGATTTTCACCAGCTTTCCTTCCAGGGGCCCAGGAACTGGATAGGGCACCACTTGTCAGAGCAGGAGTCTCTCCAGAGACTCCAGGTGCTGGCAGAGAGAAGTCTTTGCTGTCCCTGAGACTTCAAATAACAGGAGGCAAGCTCTAAATCAAGCCCTTGGAGATTTCTTCACAAGATAGACGGCACACAAAGTCCAGTCTTTGCCCTCTTAATCTGGCAGAAGCAGCAACTGCAGGGTAGCTCCACAAAGCACAGTCACAGGCAGGGCAGCACTTCTCCTCAGCTCTTCAACTCTTCTCTAGGCAGAGGTTCCTCTTGTTTCCAGAAGTGTTCTAAAGTCTGTGGTTTTGGGTGCCCTTCTTATACCCAGTTTCTCCTTTGAAGTAGGCCTACTTCAAAGTAAAGTGTCTTTGGAATGTGAAATCCTGCCTTGCCCAGACCAGGCCCCAGACACTCACCAGGGGGTTGGAGACTGCATTGTGTGAGGGCAGGCACAGCCCTTTCAGGTGCGAGTGACCACTTCCCCCCCCCTCCTAGCACAGATGGCTCATCAGGATATGCAGGCTACACCCCAGCTCCCTTTGTGTCACTGTCTAGTGTGAGGTGCAACCAGCCCAACTGTCAAACTGACCCAGACAGGGAATTCCCAAACAGGCAGAGTCACAGAAATGGTATAAGCAAGAAAATGCTCACTTTCTAAAAGTGGCATTTTCAGGCGCACAATCTTAAAATCAACTTTACTAAAAGATGTATTTTTAAATTGTGAGCTCAGAGACCCCAAACTCCACATGTCCATCCGCTCCCAAAGGGAATCTACACTTTTCTCAGATTTAAAGGTAGCCCCCATGTTAACCTATGAGAGGGACAGGCCTTGCAACAGTGAAAAACAAATTTAGCAATATTTCACTGTCAGGACATATAAAACACATTACTACATGTCCTACCTTAACCATACACTGCACCCTGCCCTTGGGGCTACCTAGGGCCTACCTTAGGGGTGTCTGAAATGTAAGAAAAGGGAAGGGGTTAGGCCTGGCAAGTGGGTACACTTGCCAAGTAGAATTTACAGGTAAGACTGCACACACACACACTACAATGGCAGGTCTGGGTCATGATTACAGAGCTACTTATGTGGGTGGCACAACCAGTGCTGCAGGCCCACTAGTAGCATTTGATTTACAGGCCCTGGCACCTCTAGTGCACTTTACTAGGGACTTACTAGTAAATCAAATATGCCAATCATGGATAAACCAATCACATACACATTTTGTAAAGGAGCACTTGCACTTTAGCACTGGTTAGCAGTGATAAAGTGCCCCGAGTGACAAAAACAGCACACATCAACAACCTGGGGAACAGAGGCAAAAAGTTAAGGGAGACCACGCCAAGGATGAAAAGTCTAACAACTAACATTCCACATGCACTACACAGAGCCCTTTTACACAACACATGGTAGCAGCACATGACCACCGTAAGCTCCAAGAAATCAGCTGGGTCATGTTACATCTGCTCGCTGATACCACATGCAGGAGGCACAGGAAGGCTTTACTTAACCCAAGAGGTAGCCCCTGAAAAACCAAAATGCCTTCTCCATCTATACCAATGTAGGATTAGGGCCAAAATAAAACCTATTAGAGTAGAGTAGAGCCACATAGGTTATTGGTAAATCTGACACAGTACAAGAACAATCCCACAATACTATACCTTTTCACCGAGCCTAGCAACATCCAAACTGAGCTAGATAGGATGCACAGGAAGGGCACTTTAGGGGAGTAAGCTGTTTGACACTCACATTTTTCAGAAAAAAGATTCTTGGAGGTAGCCAAACCACTCAACCAGCACACAAACACCTTCGCTCCTGCTTCCATCTGTGGTCCTAAGGTAGCTCTTAATGTGTCTGGGGCTGTCTTCTTCAATAACAAATGGACCCCAGGCATGGGGTTCCAATGTAGGGCCATCTACCTCAATGATACAAAGGGTAATGAGTCTCATAGCAAGTGGTCAATAACAGTATAGATACCCCATGCCAGGAAATCTGGGATTCTAAGATAGGTATGCATGGATAGAAGGGAAGGGACAACCCCTAATTGTGTAGAAACTCACCCTGTATTCTTTGTGTTTCTGAGGCAAAGGAACAGTCCCACTGGGAACAAATTAAAACTGTGGCACAATCCTGCAACTTCAGGGCATGCAAGGGGCACCTTCACACAGATGGACACCTACTGTCAATTCAGCAAGCTTTCATCCACTCAGGGCCAGATTTATACTGTTTGGCGCAAAACTGCACTAAAGCAGTTTTGCGTCAAAAAATTTAATGCTGGCTAACTCCATTTCTTAACGCCACCCATGCGTCAAATTTATACTTTGATGCACGGTGGCGCTAAGAACAGGATAGAGTAATTTTTCCTGTTGCTAACCATTGCGTCTTGCCGTAAAGGCAAAATGATGTTAACACAGGAAAAATTACTCTAATCCGGTTTGCGACATGTAAACATGTTGCAAAACGGATATGCGCTGTTTTTCACCTCAATAGTGTCAAAAAGACAAGCAAACACAGCAAACAGTGCTAAGGAGCCCCAAAATGGATCCCAGAAGCCAGGAGGGACCCCAGAGAGACCTCAATCAACAAGGAACCAGCCAGGAGGACACAGACTAGACCCAGAATAGAGATAAGAAAAAGAGGAAGTGTCGCTTCAGCACAGAAGCAAAAAGAACAGATGATGAACTGAACGCAGAGCAAATCAAACATTCACCTCCAGTCACAAAGATCTGGGTTTAATCCAATGTTTTTTTGCTCACTACACCACCCGAGTTTAGACCCAGCCATATGCATATCAGTCTTGACCCTGTTCCTCATGGGAACAGTCCAGCCCGAACTGCCAAGCCAGGTCCTCCCTGGGCTGGAAACAAGCATCCTAGGACCGGTTTCAGGATATCACCCTTCATAAACTAGGCTAGCTTGAATCCGGTAACGCAGTGTGCACGGGACCTATGTCTGGGCATACCTTTCCCACTTGGGGTGACAAATGCTAAAAGAACAGATGATGGACGGAATGCAGAGTAAATCAAACATTCACCCCGCAGTCACAAAGATCTGGGATTAATCCATCATTTTTTTGCTCACCATGCCAGCCCAGTTTGAACCCAGCCATGTGCAAATCAGTCTTGACCCCGTTCCTCATGGGAACAGTCCAGCCCGAACTCCCACAACCAGGTCCTCCCTGGACCGGAAAGATGCATCCTAGGACTGGTTTCAGGGTATCACCCTTCATCAGCTAGGCTAGCTTGAATCCAGTGGTGCGGTGAGCACGGGAAAAATGTCTGGGCATACCCTTCCAACTTGGGGCAACAAATGCAAAATTAACAGAAAGAACAGATGATAGACGGAATGCAGAGCAAATCAAACATTCACCCCCAGTCACAAAGATCTGGGTTTAATCCATTGTTTTTTTGCTTACCACGCCACCCCAGTTTGTACCCAGCCATATGCAAATCAGTCTTGACCCTGTTCCTCATGGGAACAGTCTAGCCCGAATTGCCAAGCCAGGTCCTCCCTGGACCGGAAACAAGCATCCTAGGGCCGGTTTCAGGGTCTCACCCTTCATCAGCTACACTAGCTTGAATCCAGCGCAGAAGAGCATGAAATCCCTGTCAGGGAGGTGATGGAGCACCAGCATCAATTATTCATCACCTCTAAATTGCAAATTGGAAGGAGAGAGGCAATTTGGCAACAAATTGTGGACAAGATTAACAGTGGGTACGAGGATAAGAAATGCTGGCATGACTGGAAGCGCAGGACAGAGGAGAAAATGGCATGGAACAGGAAGGCAGCACTGAAGACCGGAGGTGGGAGTCCAGCACCGCAAGAGGACCAGGACAAGATGGAGGAGATGGTTGCAGCCGTCATCCCGGAGGAGATCATCAAAGGAATCGCAGGACAGGACAGCGCAAACTACCAGGAAACAACACATCTGCAGGGTAAGTTGCATGGGGAACAAAAATGCCTAACTGTCAGGTGCAAGGAGGGGGAGGTACATCCCTATTACAAAATGCATGTCAGCCCTGAAAATAAGGCAGTGGACAGGGCAAAGGGGCACGGCACGGGTGCATGGGCTGTGCAGAGGCATCCAGGGGCACAGCACAACACAACACCAACAACCTTTGCATGGGGGTACACCACCATGCCAAGGCTGTTGGAAATGCTGAGGCAGACCAGGAGGGTAGGGAAGAACATAAAACTGGTTTGCTGTCACAGCACAGCTGGTATTGTCAGAATGTAAGCTAGGGGACAATGCCCAGTCTAGGGCCAGTGGCACAAGCAGCATTTACCATTGACAACACTTGCCACTACTATCTGTGCTGTGTGTGCTGGTCAAATGCCAGTTAGGTGCCCATGGCACAAACACACCTAAAATGAGGGATCAGTATGACTATGTGATCAATCCCCATCAATCCCTATCCAAGTGCAACTCCAGTCAACTGCTCATGTCCATAGACTCAATAAACATCAGGTACTGTTACATACATTATGAAGTACACAGCAGTAATCTCAAACTCATGCTGCATATTCCAGGGTCTGCCCTGGTGCCTGTGTCACAATAGCTGCAATGCCACCATGCAACATCTCAGGTGTCATAGTGCTTAGACAACTGCATTGAGAGGGAGGACATATGTGTGTAGCTAGGAAAACACACACACACAGTCACAAGAGGAAATGGAACTCTGCCATGGTCCATCAGTGCAATGCAACATAGCACACATACACAAACATCAACATGTGAAACTACCAATGGTGACACCTGTATTGTTTCATGGAATTGCAATGCATGGTATGGTGCTAGATCTCAGCACTGTATAGGTGTATGTGAAAAATGATAGACTGGGACAGGGCCAAATATTTATGTGTGGTGCATGTGGCATCAGAACACCAACAAGCATTGCAAGGCCTCACCATGCTAATGGTAGCAGAGGGAGGGTTGATTAGGACAAGAAGGTGGCAAGCCACCATTTGGACAGAAACCACACCTAGAAGATGTGACGCCGACAAATCCCCAAACTGCCCACACTACATGTGACATGCAGGTGGGGCATAGGCCTGAGAGACTGCAAACATTAATGACTGGAACAATGAATGGGAACCCAGATTACAACGTACCACCAATAGGAAGTCAGTGACGTCACATTACAACTGCCACAACAAAGACACACTAATCGTACGATATCTCATTGCAGAGGACGATGGATCTCCTGTGGATCTGCCTGTCCTGGACTACCCTGATGACATGGATGACTGCCAGCCTTGAGGGGATGCACAAGTGCATGATGACATCCGCAGAACAGTCAGCAGCCATACAACTCACCCAATCACAACTGCAAGGAATCCAACAGTGTGTGAGGGACCTCACTACTGATGTGAGGGAGTTGCAACGACACCTGCCCTCTCAATCTTGCAGCTGCATGCATGGCAACAAGCTGGACTCCCTCAGGGCAGACATGGCTGCCAACCACATGGATGTTGCTGCCATACTCAATAATCAGTAGCTCCTCCTTGCTGCAGTTATGCTATATCTAGTTACACAGATGGCAGCTGCCGGGATTTTTGGAGTCCACTTCTCCAACCACTGAAGTGTGTGTTGCCCCCTCAAACCCACCACCACCACCATCAAGGGCAGAGGAGACGACACACATATCAGAGCATGAATATGTGGAACAGATCATATTCACCCGTAGGAGTACCCGGTAGCACCAGCCCATGTCACATGGTGTAGGAAGTTGGCTCTGTATAAACTATCTCAAAGTAAGAGATAGCGTGCACAGAGTCCTAGGGTTCCCCTTACAGGTAAGATAGTGGCAAAATTAGATAATTCTTAATGCTCTATTTTGTGGTAGTGTGGTCGAGCAGTAGGCTTATCAGAGGGTAGTGTTAAGCATTTGTTGTACACACACAGGCAATAAATGAGGAACACACACTCAAAGACTTAACTACAGGCCTATAGTTTTTATATAGAAAAATATATTTTCTTAATTTATTTTAGTACCACAAGTTCAAGATTTGAAGTAAATAATAAAATGCAAGGTACTCCACACAGGTAAGTTAGGAACTTTGAAATAGAGCAATAACATATACAGCTTTTGTTAAAATGGCAATAAGTTTTTTTTAAAGTAGACAGTGCAAAAATCAACAGTTCTTGGGGGAGGTAAGTATTGGTTAGATTGTGAGGTAAGTAAGACACTTGCAAGTCTCAGTTCCTGGGCATAGGCAGCCCACCGTTGGAGGTTCAAGGCAACCCCAAAGTTACCACACCAGCAGCTCAGGGCCGGTCAGGTGCAGAAGTCAAAGAGGTGCCCAAAACACATAGGCGCCTATGGAGAACAGGGGTGTTCCGGTTCCATTCTGCCAGCAGGTAAGTACCCACGTCCTCGGGGCAGACCAGGGGGGGTTTTGTAGAGCACTGGGGAGGACACAAGTAGGCACACAAAACACACCCTCAGCGGCACAGGGGCGGCTGGGTGCAGTGTTTAAAGCAGGCGCCAGGTTTTGTATTGGTTTCCATGGAGGGACCCGGGGGTAACTCTAGCGGTGCAGGCAGAGCACAGGGGGGCTTCTCGGGCCAGCCACGACCTGGGCTAGGCAGAGGGTCGCCTGGGGGTCACTCCTGCACTGAGGATCGGTTCCTTCTGGTCCTGGGGGCTGCAGGTGCAGTGCTTGGTCAAGGCGTCGGGTCCCTTGTTACCGGCAGTCGCGGTCAGGGGGAGCCTCTGCATTCTCTCTGCAGGCGTCGCTGTGGGTGTCCAAGGGGGGTCATCTCGGGCTACTCACGGGGTCGCAGTCGCCGGGGAGTCCTCCCTGTGGTGTTGGTTCTCTGGATCTCAAGCCGGGAGCGTCGGGTCCAGAGGGCGAAGTCTCCGGCGGGAAGAGTGAGGTCTTTGAAAGTTGCAGAAAAGTTGCAAGAATGTTGCTGGTTGTTGAGCAGAGCCGCTGCTCACGGGAGATTCTTGGTCCTGGGAATCAGGGCAGTCCTCTGAGCCTTCAGAGGTCGCTGGTCCCTGTTGGATGCTTCGCTGGTTGCAGATTTTCAAGTCAGGAGACAGGCCGGTAGGACTGGGGCCAGAGCAGTTGTCGTCGTCCGTCGTCTCTGCAGGCTTGTAGGTCAGCAGTCCTTCTTCTTGTTTCAGGTTGCAGGAATCTGATTTCCTCGGTTGCCCCTAAATACTGAATTTAGAGTACATTTAGGTCTGGGAGGGCAGTAGCCAATGGCTACTCTCCTGGAGGGTGGCTGCACCCTCTTTGTGCCTCCTCCCTGAGGGGAGGGGGGCACATCCCTAATTCTATTAGGGGAATCCTCAAAAACTTAGATGGAGGATTTCTAAAGGCGGGGGTCACCTCAGCTCAGGGCACCTTAGGGGCTGTACTGACTGGTGGGTGACTCCTCCTTGTTTTCCTAATTATCTCCTCCAGCCTTGCTGCCAAGAGTGGGGGCAGTGTCCGGGGGGGGGTGGGCATCTCCACCAGCTGGGACGCCCTGTGGTGCTGTAACAAAGGGAGTGAGCCTTTGAGGCTCACCAGCAGGTGTTACAGTTCCTGCAGGGGGAGGTGTGAAGCACCTCCACCCAGTACAGGCTTTGTTCCTGGCCACAGATTGACAAAGACACTCTCCCCATGTGGCCAGCAACTCGTCTGGTTGTGGCAGGCTGGCAGAAACTGGTCAGCCTAACACTAGAAGTCGGATTTGTATTCATGGGGCATCTCTAAGATGCCCTATGGGTGCATTTTACAATAAATTCCACACTGGCATCAGTGTGCATTTATTGTACTGAGAAGTTTGATACCAAACTTCTCAGATTTTAGTGTAGCCATTATGGAATTGTGGAGTTCGTGTTTGACAAACTCCCAGACCATATACTCTTATGGCTACCCTGCACTTACAATGTCTAAGGTTTTGCTTAGACACTGTAGGGGCATAGTGCTCATGCACATAAGACCTCACCTGTGGTATAGTGCACCCTACCTTAGGGCTGTAAGGTCTGCTAGAGGGGTGACTTACCTATGCCACAGGCAGTGAGAGGTTTCGCATGGCACTCTGAGGGGAGTGCCATGTTGACTTAGTCATTTTCTATCACCAGCACACACAAGCTGTGAGGCAGTGTGCATGTGCTGAGTGAAGGGTCCCCTAGGGTGGCATAAGACATGCTGCAGCCCTTAGAAACCTTGCCTGGCATCAGGGTCCTTGGTACCAGTTACAAGGGACTTATCTGAGTGCCTGGGCTGTGCCAATTGAGGAAGCAAAGGTACAGTTTAGAGAAAGAACACTGGTGCTGGGGCCTGGTTAGCAGGGTCCCAGCACACTTTGACCATAACTTAGCATCAGCAAAGGCAAAAAGTCAGGGGGTAGCCATGCCAAAGAGGCATTTCCTTACACATGGGCACTGTTTTTCCTTTGTCCTGTGCTTGACAACATGCAAGTGTTGCTACAGTTGGTGACATGTACTCTTCACCCACACACTGTTAACATCACCACTATGGACTGCAATTGTCTCTCACTGCCCACTTGGCAATTCATGTTCCTCTGCACTGAATGACACTTCATCTCAGCATGTCAAATGACATGTCCCTCAACCTTTCACTTGTCTTGCGTCACAATAGAATGCTTTACACTAATGGGTTCACAAACCTGGACTATGTAAATTTGACACTACAGAACGTTAAAATAAACAGCACCTACAAAACCACTTTATCTCTGTGTAATTTGACACATCTACTTTGCAGGAGATTTGTGATGCATGTAACAAGTCAATGGTCACAGAGTGTCAATACCAGAGTGCAGAAATAATGTAGGCAGATATTTATGCACAAGGGTCAGGATTTTTAAATCATCTGTGCTGTCTGTGCCTAATTTCTGAAGTAAAAGCAGCACAAACGTACAAATTATCATTGTAATATGTGAATTTGCGCTGCAGTTGGGTTTAAAAAATGAGGCAAATGCTATGTAAAAATAGTATATTTCCGGCCCAAGGTAGCTACAAGATGAAACTCAATGCTGGCCACATCCTAAACAAAACAATCATTGTGTATGTGACATTTGCTCAAAACATACATCTCACACCCATAACATACAGCAGGAATGGCTGCGTAAGAGTGTTTGGCCAATAACGTCTGCTGGGAGTACAATTATAATACATAGGAGTGAATTTTGTATTCTTGATGTGAGAAACTGGGGCTGATTGCAGAGGCCCCCTAACTTTTTGCCCCCATTTTCCACTTTATGCTGGTGTTTTCCTGACTCTGATGGTGCCCTGGGTACTGCTAACCAGTCCCAGGGCCTGTGCTCTGTGTAAAATGGATATGCAAATTAGGCTAATTATAATTGGCTAAGTTAACCTACCTATAAGTCCCTAGTATATGGTAGGGCATGTAGGTTTAGGGACCACAGCATAGGTGGTGCACACCTAGGTGCATTGCTGAGGTGCCCAGTGTCATTTTAAAAGCAAGCCTGCCTTGCTGGCTGCTTTTAAATTAAAGTTATATGCAAATTCGACTTTGGAATTAAAGGTACTTCCAAAGTCTTAAACTACCTTATTTTTACATATAAGTCACCCCTAAGGTGTGCCCTATGTGCCCCTAGGGCAGGGTGCCATGTAACTATAAGCAGGGATTTTATAAAAATAGATTTATAAGCCCTGGTGAGGTAAAAACAGCCAAATTCGTTTTTCCCTCATTGAAGTAAATGGCCTTCATAGGCTAGAATGGGCAGACTTTATTTTAAATTTTAAAGTCTCCTTAAATGTTACATACCAAGAATTTGGTATCAAATTGATTGTTATAATAAATCCCACAACTTCCAGTTGTTGGATTTAATATAACCAGTTCAGGTAAAAAGTTTAGACTTTACCTAAAAAGTTGCCAATTTCAGCTCTGCATTGTTTTTGCTGCTGTGCTCTGATTGGCCAGCCTGCAGCAGCTTCTGCCAGGCTACTTTAATGAGGTGTGAAGTGGCCTGACTTTACACAAAGGAATGTGCTTGGGGGAGAGAATCTCCCCTCAGCAGATGGGGAAGCAGGAAGGGGGAGGGCTGCCAAACTGGTCTTCAAAGGCAGAGAAGGACATCTGGAGCACCCAGCAACACCCCCACATCCTGCAACCCCAGACAGCTAGGTGCCCCCTTGATTAGATTAGGAGAGGGCAGGAGAGGGGTGTGTTTATGATTTTTAGCCACACCAGTGGGTGGGCTCAGCCAGATCTCTCCTCCAAAAATCAGATTCATCCATTTTGGATTTTTAGAGACTATTGCCTTCTGGGATGGATTTTTGCCACACTTCCCAGGAAGTGGTCATCACAGGGGGACGACCCTGTCCCTGATTGGAGGACCAGGGCCCCCCTGCTTTTCACCCAGGAGCAAGGATAAAACTGGCAGACCTGCACCCACGCCTCAGATCCCCTCCAGAATTCAACAAGAAAGGAACTAAAGAAGAAGAAGGACTGCCCTGCTGGACCCCTGGCCTGCACCTGGACCCTGCACTCAGAAAGACTGCACCAGCTGCACACTTGGGCTTCACCACAAGAAGGACTTTGCCTGGCTTCCACTGGTTCAAGGAGGGACTCCCTGTTTGCTACAGGTGAAAAATTGCTAACCAGAGTCCCCTGCACCAACTCCTGAAAAAGTGACCAGCTGACCACTGTCCAGTGGCCAAAAAGGAGTTTGCGCCAGGTGCATTCTGGGAGTTGAAGTCCGCACTTCCCAAGGACCATCACAGAACTTCTGGACCCTTGGGGTGAGCTGTGGACCCCAAAAGAACCTTAAAAGAACATCTGGGTGAAGCCCCAGAAGTTTGGAAAAGATTGGAGAATTTTTGAAAAAAGCTCCATAAAGTGACCGACCCGACGCGGAAATTCTAGCCGGCTTGCCTCAACCGCGACCCGGCCTGACTTCGTGGTTCGTCCCGGTAAAGAAAAACATCCAAAAAAGAGACTAAGTCCGAACGTAAAAAGTTGACCGGAACCTTCCAGCCATCGTATCCGAGAAGGGCTCCACGGACGTCGGATCAAGATCCAGGTTTACCCCGGTCGAAGGATTTTCATCTCGAAAAAACGACTAAGTCCGAAGGTAAAAATCACCACCGAGGAAACCGACTTCGCGTATCCGGACAAGGGCTCCAGGAGGTCGGATCCAACTGGCAGGTTCGTCCCGGTGAAGAAAAACTTCAAAATAAAGACTAAGTCAGAAGGTAACTTTTTAACCGAGGCTTCCCGCGACCTGTAGCCGAGCAGGGCTCCATCGCGGTCGGCCTGAAAGTTTGACTTTGTCCCGGTCCTGGTGCAACCAGATGACCCGATTGGCGCTTTTTGTTTCTAAGCGCTAGAAAATAATAATACTTTAAAAATTCATATCTCCGGTTCCCCTGAACCGATTTTAATCGTTTTTGTGTCATTTTAAAGATAAAAATATAAGCTATTTTTATAAATTGGTTTTGGATTTTTAAACTGTTTCCTGTGTTTTATTTAATTACTGTTGTGTGATATTTGAATGCTTTACACTTTGTCTCCTAAGTTAAGCCTTGACGCTCGATGCCAAGCTACCAAGGGTAGAGCTGGGATTAATTTACTGAGACCTAACTGTACTTTTGTGGAGGTTTGTGGCTTGTTGCTAGGTGTAGGTACCTACCTGCCCTACCAATAACCCATTTTCCAACACTTGACCTCATCAGAAATTGACAGCACTCAGTTTATCAGTGTTCACATGAACATCAGGCTGCAGGCAGATATTCCACAGTGCCCAATGTTCCAACACTGGACCCAAACGATGACAGCTTTAAAATAACACCTACTTGTCCAATAAACGGGAACCGTAGTCACCTTCAGTGGCGGGTACAATGGATGGCAGATGCATAGAGATTTAGCTTTGTTGTAGTTGCCAATGTGACAGCTCAGTTGGAAGTGGGAATTAACATGTCAAGAGTGGGATGTGGATGCAGGACAGAATACACAGGCCAACAGAAAATTGGCACTGGGCACTCATGCTAAGACCCAGATCCCCAAGCATATGACACATGCTGTAAAGGAGTACCTAAAAATGTAATAACTATGTATAAAAGAGAACTTAAAACTATGTCACACACCTATCCTAACCTAATGTATCCTAACTATACATTACCCAAAACTGGCTCTAACTACCCTATGCTAAACTTACTTACCACAATTAACTAAACACTCTAAACATTTACCCCACCCCCCTTATATGACGGGACACGTGTAGGACAACATATACTAACCTAAACAGATACTAACTAATACTAAACAAATATATATTTTTTGAAATTTCAAGGTCAATCCTTTCTTCAGCAGAGAAAAATATAAAAGTGTTTCACCCTCGTAGGTGCAGCCAGTGCTGGAGGTGTTCCAGGCATCTCTTTCTTACTGAAAAGACCGGCATGGCTTCAGCTTGTCTAATTACAGGCACCTGATTAGTCTCTTTAAATACTAGTCCGCCCCAGTGGGCCTCTCAAGTGAGCAGTGCATGCTGGTTGTGGTGGTCCTGCAATTTTTTCATTTTGCCCCAAGTGGGTTGCTGGAGCCAAACGAAATAATGACCCAAAGTGCAAAACCTTTGTAGGCGAATCCAAAGTAAAATTGTCAGATTTGCTGTGAATAACCCAGCCTGATTGCTCTCATGTGACAATCCATTTTTAGTCACACAGACCTGCTTCGATGTGCAGTGGTGCTGCCTTCCCGGCTGGACAGGCCGGTTAATTATCAAAAACTAAGTTGTCCTCATGTGAAAGCGCACTCCCAACAGGTTATATAAACGGGAAGAAAAAGCAAAGCCAGCAACTCACAGTGAATTCTTTAAGCAGTTTCATTATTCCAGGCCTTAAGTTATAAAATCATCTCTGGACACGTGTTTCAAGGTCAATCCTTTCTTCAGCAGAGAAAAATATAAAAGTGTTTCACCCTCGTAGGTGCAGCCAGTGCTGGAGGTCTTCCAGGCATCTCTTTCTTACTGAAAAGACCGGCATGGCTTCAGCTTGTCTAATTACAGGCACCTGATTAGTCTCTTTAAATACTAGTCCGCCCCAGTGGGCCTCTCAGGTGAGCAGTGCATCCTGGTTGTGGTGGTCCTGCAATTTTTTCATTTTGCCCCAAGTGGGTTGCTGGAGCCAAACGAAATAATGACCCAAAGTGCAAAAACTTTGTAGGCGAATCCAAAGTAAAATTGTCAGATTAGCTGTGAATAACCCAGCCTGATTGCTCTTATGTGACAATCCATTTTTAGTCACACAGACCTGCTTCGATGTGCAGTGGTGCTGCCTTCCCGGCTGGACAGGCCGGTTAATTATCAAAAACGATGTTGTCCTCATGTGAAAGCGCACTCCCAACAGGTTATATAAACGGGAAGAAAAAGCAAAGCCAGCAACTCACAGTGAATTCTTTAAGCAGTTTCATTATTCCAGGCCTTAAGTTATAAAATCATCTCTGGACACGTGTTTCAAGGTCAATCCTTTCTTCAGCAGAGAAAAATATAAAAGTGTTTCACCCTCGTAGGTGCAGCCAGTGCTGGAGGTCTTCCAGGCATCTCTTTCTTACTGAAAAGACCGGCATGGCTTCAGCTTGTCTAATTACAGGCACCTGATTAGTCTCTTTAAATACTAGTCCGCCCCAGTGGGCCTCTCAGGTGAGCAGTGCATGCTGGTTGTGGTGGTCCTGCAATTTTTTCATTTTGCCCCAAGTGGGTTGCTGGAGCCAAACAAAATAATGACCCAAAGTGCAAAACCTTTGTAGGCGAATCCAAAGTAAAATTGTCAGATTTGCTGTGAATAACCCAGCCTGATTGCTCTTATGTGACAATCCATTTTTAGTCACACAGACCTGCTTCGATGTGCAGTGGTGCTGCCTTCCCGGCTGGACAGGCCGGTTAATTATCAAAAACGAAGTGTCCTCATGTGAAAGCGCACTCCCAACAGGTTATATAAACGGGAAGAAAAAGCAAAGCCAGCAACTCACAGTGAATTCTTTAAGCAGTTTCATTATTCCAGGCCTTAAGCTATAAAATCATCTCTGGACACGTGTTTCAAGGTCAATCCTTTCTTCAGCAGAGAAAAATATAAAAGTATTCACCCTCGTAGGTGCAGCCAGTGCTGGAGGTATTCCAGGCATCTCTTTCTTACTGAAAAGACCGGCATGGCTTCAGCTTGTCTAATTACAGGCACCTGATCAGTCTCTTTAAATACTAGTCCGCCCCAGTGGGCCTCTCAAGTGAGCAGTGCATGCTGGTTGTGGTGGTCCTGCAATTTTTTCATTTTGCCCCAAGTGGGTTGCTGGAGCCAAACAAAATAATGACCCAAAGTGCAAAACCTTTGTAGGCGAATCCAAAGTAAAATTGTCAGATTTGCTGTGAATAACCCAGCCTGATTGCTCTTATGTGACAATCCATTTTTAGTCACACAAACCTGCTTCGATGTGCAGTGGTGCTGCCTTCCCGGCTGGACAGGCCGGTTAATTATCAAAAACGAAGTTGTCCTCATGTGAAAGCGCACTCCCAACAGGTTATATAAACGGGAAGAAAAAGCAAAGCCAGCAACTCACAGTGAATTCTTTAAGCAGTTTCATTATTCCAGGCCTTAAGCTATAAAATCATCTCTGGACACCTGTTTCAAGGTCAATCCTTTCTTCAGCAGAGAAAAATATAAAAGTATTCACCCTCGTAGGTGCAGCCAGTGCTGGAGGTATTCCAGGCATCTCTTTCTTACTGAAAAGACCGGCATGGCTTCAGCTTGTCTAATTACAGGCACCTGATCAGTCTCTTTAAATACTAGTCCGCCCCAGTGGGCCTCTCAAGTGAGCAGTGCATGCTGGTTGTGGTGGTCCTGCAATTTTTTCATTTTGCCCCAAGTGGGTTGCTGGAGCCAAACGAAATAATGACCCAAAGTGCAAAACCTTTGTAGGCGAATCCAAAGTAAAATTGTCAGATTTGCTGTGAATAACCCAGCCTGATTGCTCTTATGTGACAATCCATTTTTAGTCACACAGACCTGCTTCGATGTGCAGTGGTGCTGCCTTCCCGGCTGGACAGGCCGGTTAATTATCAAAAACAATGTTGTCCTCATGTGAAAGCGCACTCCCAACAGGTTATATAAACGGGAAGAAAAAGCAAAGCCAGCAACTCACAGTGAATTCTTTAAGCAGTTTCATTATTCCAGGCCTTAAGTTATAAAATCATCTCTGGACACGTGTTTCAAGGTCAATCCTTTCTTCAGCAGAGAAAAATATAAAAGTGTTTCACCCTCGTAGGTGCAGCCAGTGCTGGAGGTCTTCCAGGCATCTCTTTCTTACTGAAAAGACCGGCATGGCTTCAGCTTGTATAATTACAGGCACCTGATTAGTCTCTTTAAATACTAGTCCGCCCCAGTGGGCCTCTCAGGTGAGCAGTGCATGCTGGTTGTGGTGGTCCTGCAATTTTTTCATTTTGCCCCAAGTGGGTTGCTGGAGCCAAACAAAATAATGACCCAAAGTGCAAAACCTTTGTAGGCGAATCCAAAGTAAAATTGTCAGATTTGCTGTGAATAACCCAGCCTGATTGCTCTTATGTGACAATCCATTTTTAGTCACACAGACCTGCTTCGATGTGCAGTGGTGCTGCCTTCCCGGCTGGACAGGCCGGTTAATTATCAAAAACGAAGTTGTCCTCATGTGAAAGCGCACTCCCAACAGGTTATATAAACGGGAAGAAAAAGCAAAGCCAGCAACTCACAGTGAATTCTTTAAGCAGTTTCATTATTCCAGGCCTTAAGCTATAAAATCATCTCTGGACACGTGTTTCAAGGTCAATCCTTTCTTCAGCAGAGAAAAATATAAAAGTATTCACCCTCGTAGGTGCAGCCAGTGCTGGAGGTATTCCAGGCATCTCTTTCTTACTGAAAAGACCGGCATGGCTTCAGCTTGTCTAATTACAGGCACCTGATCAGTCTCTTTAAATACTAGTCCGCCCCAGTGGGCCTCTCAAGTGAGCAGTGCATGCTGGTTGTGGTGGTCCTGCAATTTTTTCATTTTGCCCCAAGTGGGTTGCTGGAGCCAAACGAAATAATGACCCAAAGTGCAAAACCTTTGTAGGCGAATCCAAAGTAAAATTGTCAGATTTGCTGTGAATAACCCAGCCTGATTGCTCTTATGTGACAATCCATTTTTAGTCACACAGACCTGCTTCGATGTGCAGTGGTGCTGCCTTCCCGGCTGGACAGGCCGGTTAATTATCAAAAACAATGTTGTCCTCATGTGAAAGCGCACTCCCAACAGGTTATATAAACGGGAAGAAAAAGCAAAGCCAGCAACTCACAGTGAATTCTTTAAGCAGTTTCATTATTCCAGGCCTTAAGTTATAAAATCATCTCTGGACACGTGTTTCAAGGTCAATCCTTTCTTCAGCAGAGAAAAATATAAAAGTGTTTCACCCTCTTGGTGCAGCCAGTGCTGGAGGTGTTCCAGGCATCTCTTTCTTACTGATAAGACCGGCATGGCTTCAGCTTGTCTAATTACAGGCACCTGATTAGTCTCTTTAAATACTAGTCCGCCCCAGTGGGCCTCTCAAGTGAGCAGTGCATGCTGGTTGTGGTGGTCCTGCAATTTTTTCATTTTGCCCCAAGTGGGTTGCTGGAGCCAAACGAAATAATGACCCAAAGTGCAAAACCTTTGTAGGCGAATCCATATATATATTATTTTATTATAGTACACAAACGCCCCAACATCAACCCCCACCCACAAACTAACATTTAATAACATAATCCCCCTCACCCCAACCTACTTATCCTATGTAAACTACTAGCCTACTCTAACCTATCACTAAACCCCCTAAACCCACTAATAAACATTATAAGGAAAGAGGAGGGAGGGGATGGAATTAGGGGTGAGGCAATGCAGGAGTTCAGAGGTTTGCCCTCTTCAAAGCTTTTTAATAGATTTTAGCATCCGTCTATTCCTATCATCGTCCCGCTGGAGAGTGTCAATCTTCCTTATGATCTTTCTCATGTCCCTCTGTAGATGCCTGATTGCGCCTATGTCCAAAGCAGCTGCTGTGGTGACCTGTGTCCCTGATGTTGTTGCTCCTGTATGTGCCATGGTCAGGGGTGCTGTAAGTGAAGGTGCAGCAGGTGTTGTGGCTGTACTTTCCGAGTTTGAGGATGCAGCAGGTGGGGCTGATGTACTGGTGGCCACTGGCTCCAGTCGTGGTGGTGGTGACACCTGTTGTGGCCAATGGCGGGCCCCCTTTCATAAAAGCCCACCATACTCCTGTGGCTCTCTCCCTATGATAGCGCCTTGCCATCATCCTGAACCCAGACTCCACATCCTGTATCTCGCTGCCCACCTCTGGAACTCCCTTATCTCAGTGGCATTTATGTTGGCAGCTGTAAAAATGACACAGGCAACCATTAGTGTCATCACTGTGTGATGCGTGTACAGATGATAATCTAACACTCTCCCTCAACTTGCACATGCAGTCCAAATCACAGTACAGATGATACATTGCCCCTGAGGAATGAAATAGCAATGCAGACTAACCATATAGTATTTAACAGCACAGCAAAGCACAAGGTGTGTACCAAATAAAATGATCTGTGCATTTATGTAGTGCAATATGTCACAATGCAAATGCAGCAAGTACTTAACATGGGCCAGGCTGACTAATCCCTATCATCCGCATCAACTTCAAGGCACACAAGACCTGTAGTTTGTATATGTAATTGACAGGATGCTCTGCAGTTGCTAATCAAAAGGGGCCAGTGTTGTTTGGGACATATGCATGCTTGAATTAGATATCTGTCATCTACACTGTGACCATCACACCTACCTACATATATGTTCTCCCCCTACCCCTGTGCCTCAGGGGGGATGGGCATGCAATACATCATCACAACCGTCAAGGACAACCACAAAGTCATGTCCAGCTGTACATGGATTTAGTGAGTGGAACACATGTGAGGAGGCCTGCCAACTAGGAGTGAGGTATCCATTGGTGAATCACATTTACATTCATGTTTCCATTTGTGGACAACCATCAACATCTGATCTGCCAACACATTTCCTAAATCACCCACATTGATGTAAGCACACATTTGGCCTTGACCTGCATGCACGCCTATAACATACTACATAAGTGCCACGTAAGTGGAGAACAACATTTGGGGCTAGATGCTGGGGACAGTCGCCTATACAGTCCTACATGTACATTACAATACAGGGATGTGCAATTTTGTGTGGAAAAGTGATGCATCACTGTCTTGTGTAAATGAGGTTATGACTTGTTGTCAATATTCTGACACTGGACCACCTCCAAATCAAATGGGGCCTACATGTGGCTACTAATCACCTTGTTCACACGCTGTTGCCTATTGCGCAGCACAAGACTCCCAAGATATGACTCTCTGCCTGTGAATGTCTTACCCTTGCATGGAACACTATGTCAACCTCCAGTCAAGTCATACATCAGATCACGTGCCAACTCATCTTGCAATGAGTGCAACACACAAGAGTCAATCACACTACAGCTGCAGTCACTACACAGAACAGACATTTTCACACTTACTGGATACGTCTGGGTCCTCAAATTGAGCCACTCCCCGATGGTATAGGGGGCCGGTCCACCTGTAAGACATTGAAAAGAGATGTATGCTCAATGTCTGATCACTGTACAAACATGTGGACAACATATCACAGGGTGTGACATTTTATATGAGTGAGCTGCTGATCCGGCATGTAGATACTCCAACAGAAATAACACTGCATTGACACTGACACTCCAGTAAGTGATAGACACACATATGCACACATGCACTGGGCCTAACAATCATGTGGTTCTAAACCTTACTACAAAGGCTAATCCATTTCATATGGCACTCCATGTCATGATTTGTATTTGGGTGACAATTGCAATGGCACTTCCCTGGTGCACTGCAATACAAGTGACTCAGGTATTGTGGCTTGTGCATCAAGGGACAATGATTAACTGTGTGATGGACATGTGGGCCAATATTCAGTCAGCAGTTATCGTGCATTCAGTGGTCCATAACAGATGTGTCACAGTTGTATGTAGGTAACAAAAGCCCCATTGACAGTGTTCCCTAAGCCGTATATGCCCCCTATGCTAACATGATGGCAGGGATCATGTGTGTGTAAAGATGACAATGTAGCGCTAAACATGGATTGCCCACTTTGCTGTCCCAAAACTGTGAAATATGGTATGCTGACAGTGTCTTAGCTGATCATCATTGAGAGAATGCATGGGCACAGGTGTAGACATTGTACCTGAAATGTGTCACTCAGGGCCATATGTACCTATATCAGGTTTTGTGAGTCACACATTGCGAGACTTAGTAACTAGCAATTAGCAAGTAGGATGGTCTGAGATAGAGCACTCGAAATGACATTGTTTGCAATTCATAAATGGGGTAGCAAATGACCTACCTCTTGAATAATGATGAGTTAGGTCTCATTTTGCAAACCCCTTGGGAATGGCAGCACTCATAGGGATGCTGGCCTGCCGGGCTCAGCAGACCACCATGTCTGTGACTGCTTTCATATTGGGATGGAAATATTCATTTAATTGCAGCCTTATTTCAGCAGGGGTAAACAGAAAGTATTTTAAAAACCTATTTTATGACTGGAAAATATTTTTGCATGCAGTCAGTGGTCCGTGGCACAACTTCCTGCTCAGAATACATTTTTGGTTGTGCATTCAGAAGAGGAAGGTATCCCATGGAGACCCCTCCCCTTTTGCAAATCGGTTAGCACCAACTTGAAACGGATGGTAACTGCAATTGCTCAGTGCTAGTATTTGTGCCCATGAAAAAGTAAATAGCTGCCTGTGACTCAAAAATAGGATAGGAATGCCTATTCCTAAATGCCACTTGAAAACCCTGTTTTGAGAGTGTGCAATGTGATAGCAGAAAGGCAAAATTTGGTTTGTGCATTTGAATGAATATTTGTTGTGACATAAACACAAAAATTAAGAAAACTATGCAGTTTGTGAAAATTATAAATAGCTTGGTACATATGGCCCTGAATAATAGTCGGACATGGCACAACGAAACTCTGCACTGCATTGTTAACATGAATAAATATGTGTAATACATCTCAGTAGTGCTACACTAACAGTTTGTTCAACTTGCATTCCACATGGCCACAAACATTGCATGCAGCACATCAAGACATCTGCTACTTTCACTCAGGAGCATTCTACTATACACATTTGTCAATGTGATACTCACCAACAGGGCCACCGATCACCACACCCAGGTGGTCCAGCAGGTCCTGTTTTCGTGCCAGCAGGTCAGCCCAGTGATGCTTTAGCTAGTGCTCGTTCCGGTAGGTGTTGAAGACTCGTTTCAGGTGGAAGAGCATCTTCGCCCAACACAGCTGCCTTGCCTCCGTGTGATACTCCTGTATCACATGGCCCCCTGCCTCCAGCATCATTGGAAGAAAGTGGCACACCAGCCACACAAATGGCCCAACCTCCTCCTCACCCATGCGGCTCACCCGCGCCCTTCCCAACATCACATGATATTTCAAGAAAAAAAGTGAAAAAGAAAGGAAAATAAATTTGAAAAAAGGAAACTTATGACCCCAACTAACCCAACTAATCTAACCCCCAAACAGACACCTGACAGTACAAATCCAATTCAGACAACAATCAAATACCCAAAAACACTTACACAGGTACAATATACAAATAGGATACACCAAAAGACAAAAGATAGACCACACAAGATACAATATACACAATCCAAACAAGAACAACACCAACACACAGCCACACAGTCAAGAAAAATCACAGACTGCAAAGTGAAAGTGAAAGTACACCCACTGTACCATGTCCGTAAACAGGATTTCCTATTACATCACTTCCTGTCCCCTTTGTGCCCCGTTTTCTGTCTTGCATGTATTTTTTTGACATATACGTAGTTTGCTTGAATATATTCGATGCACAATCTACATGTGCGGCAAAATACCACGCATTACTGGGAAACTACTATTTTTACGGATATCCGCATGCGTGGGGTGCTATGGTGAAATTAACGCTAGGGACCCATTGATGTTTAGTCAAAAATTCTGACTCAAACTGTGTTTGTGTGATTTTTAATTATTTAAAATGCATGCAGCCTGTATCTAGACAAAGATAGGATGGTATAGCCTGCATTGTGTGTTATAGTGTTTGGCCACATATAGTAGACTGCGGCCCACATTTATACTATCTTTGAGCAGGATTTCCTTTTTTTCTGATGCAAAAGCAGTGCAAAGTTAGGAAATTCAAATGGAAATTGTAAGTTTGCCCTGATTGTGCGTCAATAAATGATGGCAAGGCTGCGCTACAAAAATATAAATCATGGCCTGTGTGTTTTGTGTGTGAATTGACTGTTACAACTATATGTGTGCATCTGATAGAATGGAATGCAATACATTTGGCGTAATGGTCATGTATGAATCTGTTACAAATGGGTATTAACATCAGATGGCAATCAATGATGTACAACAGTCATGATATGTGTTTGTAATATGTGTTGACTCATTTGATGAGTGTAGTTGTTTGACTTTGAGGACATTACATTTCCCACAACAAACAATACACAGGGAAGATCTGGGATGGCTGATGAGGGCTATGTCGGATATGTTACCCTTCACATGCCATTATTTGTTGGCTACGACTTCATGGTGACTTGTGTGTAAACTACCCTTGGTCATTTCTACATGTTTGGTAGGTACAGTGTTTGTGACACTGAGCCTCAATTCCAATCATAAAATTGTTATGTACACGTCAGTTTGACTAATGTAAATTACCTATGTTCCTCCTGTGGCTGTGGTGGACCTACAGCCCTGACTGCATGTGCTCACATATTTTCAGAGGTGCATTACACACAGTGTCCAGTTCATGTATGTGGGCATGTGTACCCTGTGTCAGTATTGGGCTCCATGGTGTTATGGTTTTGTGCAGGTCTAGTCAGGAGTCTGTTGGGGTAACCCCTGAGTTCACAGAGTATCTTGCAAGGCAGATTTGTCCTCATGCAGAAGATCAGCTAAAGGCATACAAGGGGATAGGGCAGCTGTGGTATGGCAGTTAATACAGAAGAGTGAATACAGAGCAACTTTACTGTGGACAAATATGTAACAGGTCAGTAATAGACAAACATGCAGGGCTCATCACTACGTTTGTACACAGGGTAGGGCTCAGAACGCCCCACAGCAAAGGGAATGTCAGTGCCTCTGTGCAGATTAATCTCACAGCTAGTGTTGGAGTTTAGTTTTATAATCAAAATTAACATGAAATGTTTGTGAATTAATGCATAATGATGCCGCATAGAAAATGTATTAAGGTGCTTTTACTAAACGTGTGTATGAAATGTGCCCACGGGGAGTGGCCACCATTGTATTTGATGATTAATGAAATTGACTAATAATGAAATATTAATGTACTAATGTATGATTTGTATTAGTATTAAGAGTTATATGTTAAGATTTTGCTAATTAATCACTAGGCCTTAGTTAGCATGAGTCGGGACCTAAATGCCCAGTTTCATATTAAATGTGTTTTTCTAACGTGCAATGTGCTGACTTGCTGAAGGACGTGAAGCTGTACTTTTCCAGGAGTTAGATATGTGTGTGTAACAGTAGTAAATCTTCCCATTAGAACCCGACTTGCTCAAGGAGACATTCTTGCCAAATGCAACAGTGTAATTAGCAACAGGTACAAGGTCATTTAGACTAGGGAAGACAATGGGACTACTGACTTAGTAACAAATGTCACTTATTCCTCACCTGACATTCTATCCGTGGGAGGCGTCAAACCCAGGAACCAATGAGCTGCATGAGAACTGTCGAAAGTGGAAAGCTCTAATGGGGTGACCCATGGACTACTGGATGGAGATAATGATGCACCAAATATTGACCAATTGGAAATTAAAGACTTGTTCGACAATTTTAATATAATCGCATGACCCGAGGAGAAATCGGCCAATATGCCATTCTTCACCATTCCTTGCCAATATGCCATTATATGCCATTCCTTTGCCTTAGCCACTACGTGCCTTTGCTATTGCCTAGACACTTTGTCACTCTGACTTAAAGACTTTGTGGTTTCATTCTTCAAACCATCCTCACCCTTGCCTAGCCCGTTCTATACTTTTCCTCCTTATGAGGGAGGTATTTCTTATTACCCGTCTTGCTGAACTTTGCTGTGGTTCCTGGCTGATGGCGAATCAACTGATGTCCTGAGGACGAAGACTGACTCTGTATGCTGACTCATTATGGAGGGTAACTATATGATGATGAAATTGTAATTGTCTATTTGACTTTTCTTTCTAGGTACCAACTGCTACATTTTGATAGAGACCATAGTTAGATGTTTTCTAAATTTGTGTTGCTAAATTGTTTTGCATGAAGCCCAACATGCTAATGCTGATTCGAGGTTAGTTAAGAAATTCACTAAATGGACGCAAATTGACAAATGACTGAATCTATGCTTTGTTGAATAATGCGCTAATGATACTCTGCTAAAGTTAATCCATGTTGACGTTGTGCTCTGTTCTAATGTTCTGATCTTTGCTTTGCTGAAATCTTATTTGAGTTGCCATGTTGTGACATCGTTGATGTGTTTTATGGTTTTGAGACTAATAAACTTGCTAATAGAGTGTAATCAATAGGGGATAAATATCATAAATCTTACTAAATTCTGTGTGGTTATTTATTACTGAAAGGTCATGGTGTGTTTCAATTTTATTGATGTTACTGATTAATTCAATTGATTTGCTATTGTGAATATTCATGAGTTTATTGATCTATTGATTGACATGTTAATTAGTTATCTCGTCTTAAGGAGACTTCAATCAGAAAGATTCATCAGCCTAAAACGAGTCCCATAGTGAATAAATTATCTAGATTGGGACGCGTTATCACTAGTCACCATGCAAGCCCCATCGAAAGGTGGCAGCAGAAGGAAAACTGTGTCTGGACCCTCAGGACACAAACATGGATTCTCCTTACATACACAAGACTAGCCCTTGTGTGTCAGGCTGGAGACACAGTAACAAATCCAGGAATACAGCCATAGCACACTGTCATTGTTAGGCACTAATGAGTACATGCAAAACTAGACAAAGGATGGGGGATGGATTAGCCTCCTGGAAACCAGATTCCAGAACAAATACAAAATTAAACAATTCTATACAGTTGAGGACTGATAGTGCACTTACCAGACACAATACCCCAAGAGGAAACGGAGGGCAAGGGAACCAACTAGGAGGCAAATGCAGGCACATGGAACAGGCTCTGGTTGACGCAAAGACTAGAACAGGTCTTGGTAACAGGAAGCAGGCTCTGTCAGGAACCAACATGAACAAGGCTGAAAAACAGGGAGCAGAGTCTGACTGGAACAAGCAGGAAGAGCACAATATAAACAGAGAGTAATTTCAGGCGTAATCAGGACTGTAACACAATCCAACAAGGGCTCTGGTACACAAATGAATTGTACTCCAATGCATGACGAGGAGCTTCAGGGAATGGCATCTGGGTTGCACGAGAGAGCTCACAGGTGTGTGCAGCTTCAGTCTCTCACAGGTCCTGGAGGAGAGAATCCAGTATAAGGGGACAACCGGACTTTTACCATAGGAAGCAACGGACAGAAGCTTACAGGTCTTACCGACTACCAGGCAGTGCATTATGGGACCTGAAGTCTATGCAGGCTAATGTAGTTGTTCTATAGCATGCCATATAGAAAAGGGAAGCAATCAGGAGTCAGAATGGGAGTCTGGGTCAGTGTTAATGATGATTCCCAGGGTACAGATAGTCCATTTACAGCGCCCCCTAGAGAAGGGAGGGCAGAGACTTAACACATGGCAGTGGCAGGAATTATTACCAGGGATATACTGCACAGGGCATGTGTTGTGACCATTGCTTGTCATACCTGGGACACTCGCTATCCGTTTTCAGGACTGATGCACCTCTTGTCTCACAAGCTCCTTGCAAAGATAGCAAATGTCACACTTACTAATGTCAGGGGTCTGTTCATACATTCCTGTCACCAATGATATTTCACATCCACTGCCTCATGTATGATGCGCCCTTTTACCTTATGATTGAAGATGTCATAGTTGTGTGTCATGTGCTACAGTAGACCATGTTGGCAACGTGGATGTCTGTCATATGCTGTGGTCCTATGATTTCCCCCTTCATATGTGAATTTGAGAAGATGTTTTTTTAAATAACTGTGTGTGATGTTTGCTGTACAATTATACGCATCACATGTGATACTGCATCAGAAGTAGTCAGATTTGTCTTTGTGACATGCTCCCTGAGGTAATGCTCACATTCCTAAAGAACATGTGATGCACAAATAAGTACCCAGAGCAGGATTGAGTGAGAAAGTGAGGTGTTTATTACATATTGTAACAATGTGTTTAGAGTGACTATTGTTGAAAAAATGTTTTGAATTATCTGCTGGCAGCGATGCATTCCTGCAGCTGTGTTTGGATGTTCCCCCTCATTTTCCCTGGCACCATCCGCCTCCTCCTCCTCCTCCTCAGGAAGTTCTTTTTCAGGTTCATATAGGGGGATGTTCCTCCTAACACAAATGTTGTGAAGGATGGCACAAGTCAATATGATCTTGCAGACCATTTCTGGGGAATATAGGAGGCTGCCTCCGGTGATGTCCAGGCACCAAATGTCTGTTCAACAATGGTGCGTGTCCTCCGATGTGCCTCATTATAGGCACTCTCTCCTGCTGTGCCTGGGTTGGGGAATGGGGTCATGATCCATGGCTGGATCCCGTAACCTTGATCAGCTGAAAAAGAAAATAGGAGTCAGTATTTTGTTGTTGCTTGCACCAGGAATGTCATGTAGCATGGCAGTTGATATCTTGTGTCATCTGTGACTCATATGCGTTTGTGGCATTGTGTGAGATCCTGGGCTTCTGTGAGGTTCTTTCTGCATTGGGTTGTTTAACTTGACAACTTGTGTTTGGCTCATTGACCTGATATCTATGGTTTAGTTTCCAAACTGCAGTTCAGTATGTATCTCCCATGTGTTGTGTAGTGAGCTACATCTTTTAGTGTGCTTTCACTGGAGGGGCATGATACTTCCACACACACAATAGATTCCAATGCGGTGGTAACATGCTTGCACTACATGGCCTGGACATCCCATCCACTTAGACATATGCCATTGCAGATGAAATCCGGAAGTGAGGACCTTTGATTAAGCTTGGTGACAATGTCCAACACACCTCCCTAAGTTGGCAGCACTGAGATGTTCAGTATTGACAATGCGCAATCGTCCCATGTGTGACTTGGTTCTATGTAGACCTTTGTGGTTCCCTCTGCCAGTGGCTCATGTGCAACCGTGCACCTACACTACCGAACTTGTTCCAGGTAACCTAGCTAACTGCCTTGTGGGCGTGGATGTATCTGTGCAGGAAGGGCCATCTCCCTGTACATCTGTTATTTTGATGGATAATTGGCTTTTTCAGTGTGTGCTGCAGTGTGCAGTTTGCATTAGTGGCACATCAAAGTGTGTTCATAGCACAGTCCACTTCCTTATTGCTAGCTGGCAACGTCACGCCTCAGTATTTCCATGTCACCTACATGTGAGTCAGAATCATTATGCTATGAGTCTCGTGGTGTTTGACCTGCAGCACACACATTGCACAACCCTTGCACAGTACTTATTGCTTTGGAGGGTGTGTGATTGACTATGTGGCCTAATGTAATAGTATATGGTTCATCCTCCAAATTGTACTTCCAGGACAGGCCATGTCATTGTCACTGTGTGCTTTGACATTGGTCCCTTGTAGCTCTAGAGTGGCATGTATTGTTATTGGCAGCCGTCATTTGTCCATAGGTGTATCCCATTGTGTCAGGGTGTCCAATATAACTACCTGTGTCACACCTCAGTGTCTTCCTGCCCACGTTTCAATGTAGTGGTGTATGTATAGTGTGTCCTACAGGGTTCTGTTCGGTGTGTATATTGCTAGGTTTATGGACTTACCGACAAGAAAGCCATTGCCATATCGTCCATCCTGGAAGTGCCGATTGATGGTGCTGTGGCGAAAGATGAAGGAATCATGTACACTCCCAGGATACTTGGCCAAGATGTTGGTAAACAATCCCTGGTGATCAACTATGGCCTGCACAGTTATGGAGAGGGTGTGCTTTCTGCTCCAGTATAGATGCTCTATTGCAGCAGGTGGTATAGTCCAGACATGGGTGCAGTCAATTGCACCCAGCACATGCCGGAAGCCATGTATTTGGTAAAACCCCTCTTTGGTCTCCTGCTGCATCTGCTGTGTGTTGGGGAAGCTAATGTGGTGGGGTGTGAGGGAGATGATGGCATCAAGGACCTTGGGAAGGAAGGTGGAGAAAGATGGCTGTGATACCCCAACAAACCAGGGCAGCCGTTGTTTGTAATGAGTCACTTGCCAACATGTGCAGGACAGCTAGCAGCTTGGTCACCGGTGGAATATTGTGTGGGGTCAATTTGGCGCAGCAGCTGCTACATGGCTCGTCAGTTGAGTCTGTACCTCTGGATGATATCCTGTTCCCTGAGGTCCTGGAGGGTTGTCCTGGTCCTGAAGACTCTCTCCTGCCTTCTGCGTTGCCTTTGGGGTCCACGTTGGTGTGGTGGTAGCTGCTGCTGTTGGTCCTGTGCTCTGCGTCGCCTGGCATGCTGCATGAGTAGCACCTCCATGTTGTCCTTCTTGAGCAATGATGTTGCTTGTGTGTGTTTTCCTTAAGTAGTGGTGTGTTGCCCCATTTTAACGCCTGCCCTGAACCAGGTGTTAAAATTTTATGCAAATCAGTCTATGCCTCATTTTTCGAGTCCGCATCCCACCCGTGTGTAATTTTTTCCCGGGTGGATAAATATGGCTCACGGATGTTTGAGTCATTTGTTGGACTGGAATGCCTACCTTGCATCTCATTGACGCAAGGCAGTTTCACGCATCCTTAAAATGACGCACACTTGAATATTTTGATGCTAAATGGGTCTAGCATCAAAATATAAATATGGAGTTAAGTTTGTGCCAGTATTGCGTAAAAAATATTACGCTAATCCAGCACAAACAGAGTATAAATATGCCCCTCAGTTTGTCCCTGGGAGCCATGGCCTTTGCTCCCTTGTCACCACACACACCCCAACCCTAGTCATACCTGGAGAAGATCTGTCCGAGTTTTACCAGCACCCGCTAAGGAAGAAGATGACTCTGTTGTGGGAAAATAACTGCTGATTATTTTGGCTGGGCTCACTACAAGAACATCCCAGAAGAATTCAGAGTGTTCACTGATGGACAGGTTTCTACGAGAGGGTCCATACCCTTCTTCACCATGCAGACAAAAGTGAATGCCCGCTTGTGCAGATAACTCGGTAGGATATGCTGAAAAATTATAATCAGTACTGAGCTTGGCCTTTATTCAGTCAAAGAAGAACTTAGAGCCATCCCCCTCATGGTGATGCAACATCGGTATGTGTTGGACTTAATGACTGTGATTGAGGGTGGGGTGTGCACCAAGATCAGTGCCTCCTGTTGTACGTTTATACCAAGCAACGGCATGGACAATGGAACTCTCAATCTTGCCGACCAAGCATTAAGCCGATTGCAGAAAGACATGAGTAAGGAAGTAGGTGCTTTTGAGCAGGAGTGGTTCATGAACTGGTTCTCCTGGCTCCCCCGGTGGCTGACTGGTCTGTGAACATCATTGTTGCCCGTTTTCATATAGTTATTGTTCCTCTGTTGTTTCGTATAAGTGGGGGTCTCCTGCTGTAAAATCACAGTCCTCGAGGTAGGTAGATTGCAAGTAGTGAAGGATATAGAATAACATGTCCCCAACAATGTCACTGTCATGGAGTATGAGGTTGATGGTGTACTTATAAATTCAACTAGAGGGGGGAATGCTAATATTGAAAGAATTGATGTCAATGTATGCCATGATACATTTGCATGTAGTAACAAAATCACATCGCTGTTATTGAGTTCCCTGTCATGAACTCTCCATCAACCACAGTCCTGAAGTAGATGGTCAGGCAGGCTCTAAGACCGAGGCCTGAGGCTGACTGTTTGACAGGTCACAGGTGGGGCAGCATATAGCCAGTAGACAAACATGTGAACAGGAAACTCAGAACTCAGGTCAATCCCACAGATATGTACAGCAACACCACTATAGTCCCAGGAGATTGTCCCGAATAAAACACACATGGCCGGAGTGTTATTCACATTCCCAAACACCATAAAAGTTCGATGCCACATACAGTTAGGAACACACAGCTAATCAAAATACAGCACACAATGATCATGTGTACCTCATGTCGGACATCTGGACATGTTATCCACTGGCCCACATTGTGTCCACACCAGGCCAAGGCCCACCTGGAGTTGTTATCAGGACCTTATTTATGACTTCAAGACAATCGTTCACATTCTTAACCAAGAAAGGAATGTATTAATTATTCTATGGTACTCCAAGAAATGTGTAAAATGCAACTTCAAACTAATATTTATGGAGGCAGTCCTCAGACCCCAGTTCTGTAATTGTTCTCCAAGCCGTAATGAACTGTCTTTTCATTTCTTTAAGGGAATTTCACATTTGAGCACCATTCTGCCAAAATTAAAGAATCCTAACAAGGATTGCAGTTTTTTAATATTGTTTGGTGTTTGTAGTTGTGCACACTTTTCTAAGAAGTGTGGTGCAAGACTTTTCCCCTGCTTTCCCCCTCATTTGATAGTTTGTATCTCAGGAATAGGAAACTGAGAAAAGCAGTTTTAGTTTTCTTAAAGGTGAATTTGTAGTCATGGTCAGCAAATCCCAATAAAATGTGATATACCCTGGCCAAATGTGTGTTGAGGTTGTCATTCATCAGGCAAATGACACCTACATAGGACAACGCCTCATGATCAATATCATGTAAAACTGATGTCACACAGAACAATCCTTGACTATTCCTATACCCTTGGGGAAGCCAGCAAAGGACTCTTAATCCTAGGTTTTAGGTGCTACATTTTGGCAGAAGAACACATTGGAAATATCCAGGGTCTTTGCTATGTGAAGTTTGAATTGCAAATTTGCGTGTCTGACTGTTTAAATGTCTGTAGTCTAAGACTATTCTATAGGAATGGTCTGGCTTAGCTACAGAAACAACGGGTTATTCATAGGTGATACACATGGTTCAATTACTCCCTGGTACTGTAGTTACGAGAGAATCTCCCTCACTGGAGCTTTAACATCATGTTTTATTGGGTATTGAGGTGGTACTTCTGGATTAGACCATATAGGTATGACGTGATATGCTGGAGCCTTTGCCAGAGCCCAATCTGCAGCATAGGCTTTTTTTTTTTTACTGAATCTGTAACTAGGACTGGAAAAGATAGCTAAATAACATCTTCCCCTTGTGGGAGCATTCAGACAAACTCTGGCAGACAATCTTTTCTGCCAGAACAATGTCATAGCTTAGTATCAATCTTTCCCAGACAATTACATTAATTGTGCATTTAATGTCACCCCCAATTTCAATTTTTATTATATTAACTCTATTGGGTGGGGGTGACACGTCTGTCTGGGGTTTCGACTTCAAAGTAGTCGTTAGTTGTTGTTACCTCAAGAAGCTCTTGAAGATCCTAATGAATGTTTGTGCCATCTCACACACTGTCTAGCAGAGTCACTGTTCACATTCTGTTCTTCAGTAGTGCTCTCAATATGTGAGGCATACTTAGCTGAGAGTGCCACAAGCTTATTCCTTTTAAATTAAGGTTTGTCTTGTGGACATTTCTTTTCCTTTTTTATCAGGATGTCAGATGAGCGTTGTGAGTCTTTTTTTTGGTTTCACATACTTGTTTCTGCATTCTGACCACCCACCTCTTTCAGTCCATTCTTCAGATGAGTCCTGAAAAGTACGAGAAGGGCATGTATCCTTATACTGATACATGTCAGGAGGTTTCAAATTGTCACGATTTCTAAGATTGTAGCCGTTCTCTGAAGTCTCTGAATGCAGAGATTCTGCTTGTTGTTTAACTTTATCTTTATTAGATTTTTGGTTGTCCCAGCATTTTTTAGAACCCTCCAGCGCTTGCTTCATAATATCTTTCTCGGAAATACCTTTAAGATGTGGCTTATTTGGTCTGGCCCTCAGACTGTCTCAACCCATACTAGTATAAGCCTCAGCGATAATCTTCGGTAGCTCGCATGCCTGGTCTACTATAGAAACGTCTATGAGCTGCTGGTGTATTGCCAATTGCCAATTAATTTCATTCCCAGAACCAGGACAGGAACAGCCCTCTTAGTTTCAACACATCCTGTAAGTTTGCACTGTTGAAGTGCCATGTGTCTTGGTATAAATTGCAGTGAATTCTGCACCCCAAGGGCCATTGTAATTTATGGATAGAACTATCCCAAATGACAAGCACATTGTGAGAATTATGTGTTTCTCATGGGGTCCCATGTTTGGAAACACTGCTTCCAGCTAATTTGGTTTTTGTGCAATCCAAAATGGAATTTCCTCACATTTAGTGGGAGCCTTATCCATAACTACATTGATAGTTACCAGGTTTATCCCAGGTGTAGCCAATTGTTGAGGAACCGGAGCAGCCCTCACTGGGGCGGTGTTCAAAGTCCACATTATGAATTTGATTAGGTGTCTCTATATTCTAACTAGATCACTACATAGTGGGTGCAGATCTGATGCCTGTCCATTTCATATGTTTGTAATTGGTGTCAAGGCAGCTAGAACTGGGCATGAGGCCCCAACATTACCAAGTGGTCCTAATCTAACATTATCAATACCATGTGGGAGGGCACATTGAAAGCAATAATGGTTTTCTAAATATGTTTATGGTATTTCTAGGCATTGGTAGCTCTGTACTGTGCAGGTTCGTTTGCTACAGTGTATGTGTGAAAAGTGTTTGTATTTGCATTAAATGCAGGGAAAGGGAGCCATGAATAGAAAAGTTCTGTATGCATCATTTGTCTCTACCACAAACAAAACATCTCCACCCCCATTAGCAAGCATGCTTGCCAGTAAATATTGTGTGACAGGTTGTCTACAATTTACTGGAATTCACTGGTTGTGGTTGTGTCATATTTAAAGGTCAAAATTCAGAGATAGAAATACCAAATGGAGTATCCTTTTAAGGTTCAAGCTTGAACATCCTACAGACTAAGATAGGTATTACCTATTTAGCTGAGGAGGATTTTTTGCTAACACCTTGGATGCCTCTCTATAAAAGGTAGTTAGGGTACTTTTAGCACGCAAGAGAGAGTTACTCAGGGGATCCGTTAAATTTGTACTTGACCAAAGTTGGTAGCGCCATGTTGTTTGGTTCCTATTATGGTAATACAACTGTGTGTTTTAGGGGGGGCAGCACCACCAAGTGTGGGAGAATTAGTCAACGCCACACCATTTGGAAGCTGTCAGCCTGACTCATTGCTAGCCCGCAGTGCCTCACTCAACCCAGGAAAGAAAGCATTGGTTTGTGGCAGCCAAATCCTGAAATTCTGACTCCTCAGGGAAGTTATGGAAAAAGGTCATACCCCTTTCGTTCAGTTACTCAGTGACTCACATTTGCCAAGTCAGGACACAAGACGCAAAGTGGATTTCAATGCTGTTATTGAAGCAAATTGCATCCTAGTATAAAAAGCATAAGTTGTGATAATAAGGCAGATGAAACATAGTATGGTAATCATCAATACAACAAGTTTAAACAATATAAACAACCCCACCATTTTGTATGATTCTAGAAAGCCTAGAGATTCCTGTATATATCCTGTAACTAGGTTTGAGAGTACAGTGGTGATAACCCTTCTGCATACCCCGATCTAGGGGAGTAACCCTGACCCCATACCTGAGTAGGATGGCTAGGGTCTGTCTGTAGTCTGAATGGCAAGCCTCTCAGGAAGCTGAAGAGTCAGTGTCAGGATCAGCAAAGCTGTCTGTGGATTGGTGTGTGTCCCAGGATGACTTGAATGCAATCTGCCCCCCCCTAGGCCTACGTGTTGTTTTAATAACCCATACAGAGCTTGAAGAACAGGCCTAACATACTGATGTGTCTAGAAAATAAGAAATGACTCCTGAGCTCCTGGAGTGGCAATACAAGTTAGTATATCATGTACCGTACATGACAGCCTTGAACAGGGCACAGAATGCAGGTTGTACAAATGACAGGTAAAATGTGCATTGCAAACAACTCTGTCTTCTTGGAAAGAAGCAGCTGATTAAAATTTAAACAGCAAGCTAAAAGCTGGCTGTGCTAAAAATATTAAATGAACAAAATGCATGCAAATGTAAAAAACGCAGGCTACGTCCGAACTTACATGCTAAAGGGACCTACAAGAGAGAATTAGATATGAATTGCAAGTCCAATGTGACACTCTATGAATGATTGCTTCATGGGCTTCAAATACTTGAACACTATTGTGATAACCCATTAAGATGGGTGACACTTGTGTGCCTAATATGCAAAGAAATATAGCAGTACCATTGATAGAGTAAAATTCCTCTAACCATTCCAAAATCGCACTGCTTGACAATGATTAAATAATTTACTTAAAAACCACCTTCCCCAGCACTAAATACCATCTCCAACTGACCCAATACAATGTACGCAACCAATTTCCAACCAACAAGGTAAAAACACTGAGTCATTCTGCAATTTAAAATAAAGTCTTAAAAACGATCACATAGCATAAAGTTGATTACAAGAAGTAAAGACTTAGAAATAAGCACAGACATAAACATAGGCCTCACTAGATTTCCAGTTCATGCACTTCAAAAACCAAGCCTGAACACTAAAGCATCAACCTGTCAAGGTGGGTTTGAGTGGTACACTGTGCAAAGAAAAAAAGTGATACTACTGGTAAAATAAAATTACTCAAACCAGCCCACACTCACACTGCGTGACACAGTTATGTACTTATCAACAAAACATCTTCACCAACACTGAATCCTATGTCAAGTGACCCAATACAGTGTTCACAACCAATGTTACATCAATAAGATAAAAAACTCTGAGCAATTCTGCAGTTTAAAGTAAAGGCTAGAGGAAAGTCCCAAAGCATCAAGTTGATTACAAACAATAGAGTTCTAGAAATGAGCACAGACAAGCTGCATACCTTATTGAATACCTGCTTCATCTGCTTCTAACATCTGGAAGTCAACACTATCTTGTCAACCCGTCAAGATGGTTGCCGCTGGTGGGTCAAATTTATCAATAAAAGTAGCTGCACTACTGGTAGAGTATAATTACTCACACCAGCTCACACTACCTGACAAAGATTATATAAATTATAAAAAAGACACCTTCCCCAACACAGAATACCATGTTAAATTGACCCGCTGAAATGTTCACAGCCAATTTTCAATCAATGAAAACACTGTACAATTACTCAATTTAAAATATATAGTAATAACCTCTCTCAACTTCATTTCAAACAGAACTATTCTGAGATTAGCCAACCTTACATAAGAGTATGGAAGAACAATGGGCCTATTAAATACCTACTTGACATGCTTCAAAGACCTGACCGTAAACACTAGTGCACCAACCATTCAAGATGGCTGTAGCTGGCAAATGGACAATAATAAAATAGAGGTAATACAGGAAAAGTAAAATCATTGAAACCCTAACACGGCTTCTGCAACAATGACAAAAAGTAAATAAATTGTTAAGGTGCCATCTTCCCCTAAATCTGAATACCACGTCCAAGTGACCCGGTAAATATCTCTCACCAATATCCCGTTCTCCTTATTAGAAATGCATTGTATCTTAATGGACTTATAATAAGGACATGATGTCTGTCAAGTTTGTGATGACAAACGTATCCACTAATATCAAAATCAGGCCCATAGAAACAAATACGTACACCCAGCGAAGACTCATGAAAAAACCTGCTTAAAATGCTTAAAAAACATGCCCCTGACACTACACCACTGACCCGTCAAGATGGCTGCTGCTAGTGAGCTGGATGTGCAAATAAAAATGCAAGTACTCCTGTTAGAGCTAAGTTACAAGTCCATGAAAGTTGCCAGTTGTACTGGGAGAGTAAAAATACTCAAACAAGCCCACGCTCACAATGCCTGATAAAGATTATATAAATTAATAAAAATTCACTTCCCCTAACACTACATACCATGCCCTGGTGACCTACTAAAATCAACAGAACAAATTTCGGACCAATAAAATAAAAACACTGAGCAATTTCATAATTTGAAAAGAAGGGAAACATATTGTTAAAGCATACCATCAATTATAAACAGTAGAGACTTAGATATGAAGCTGCATTGTTTGATGCTCTACATAATTAACATGTTATAATCAAAGTGTGGTTTAACCTATTAATCTGTGTGCATTATTTCTATAAATTTGCAGTAGGTGACCACACTTAGCTATTGTAAGCAACACCCCAGTATAACCAAAATGTGTGATTTATTTGACTCATGCAACCTTATTGTGCTGAACTGCCATATTTAAAAAGAATCATAGCTCAATTCATCAGCTACAAGACCTGCACATTTCACTTCTGCTTGTTTTGTAAATTAAATGTTTTCCCATTGCAGATGTTGTTTTTGACATTTCTTTGCTAGCTAGTAAATAGATTTATTTATATTTGCATTTGACGACTGATACTGAGGTTCTTAGTGGTGAAGATATGTTGTGTCAGGAGAGTGGAATCCTGGAAAGAGATGGTTGCACAAGAGAGCCTGACCAGTGATCCAGAAATGCATGGGCTTCAGTGTTGTCCTGAGAAAGAGGGGAGTTCACCTGCTCCCAGGAAACTGTAATACTTGATTGACTGACAAGGGTGGGAATAGACATTCAGGGGTATTAAATTCATAAATCCTGACACCCAGGACATATTGTTTGAGGTCAAGGACAACAAGGGTTGATGTTTGTTTTGTCCTTGGTGCAAGTAGTACCAACCCCTTACAGCACAAACCCTTTGGCTACCAGTTTACAGGAAAGGGATTTGTCTGCAGTTGAGGTAATATCTGTGCCCATCTGTTAATGCTGTTTGAGCTTGTATTTATGGTTCATTAATGCAAAGCCTTTACTATTAGGGTGATCGCTCTAAATAAACATTGTAAGGTTGCACTGTACTACTGACAGTGGTTCAAGTAACAAAAGCGTGCTTACATGTTTGAGACGTTTACCAATATGAGGCCACTAATAATGCTCCCAGAATGCTCTCTGATTGGATGCAAATACTTGTATAAGCTTGTAAGCAACATTGGTGATTCTTTGCTTTCAAAATAAAATGTTCAGAAAGAAAATGAAAGTAGGAACAAACATTTTGCTAAATAACTGTGGCATTTTAGGTACTATTTCTTTGAAGTATCATTTAGTAAGAAGTATTGATGCCTGCTAGTATTTTCCCAAAAATATTCATAATGGGAGATCGGTGTACCCATTTTCAATAAGATTATGGAAAACATGAAAATAAACAAGCACTGGCAAAGCAAACCAATCCGACTGATCCAACATTGGTGCTCAGTCTTTTGGTTTTGTCTATGTGTATCTTGTTTTGACGTGGCTCTTGTACCCATTTATTACTGTGAGAGCTGCCAGGCCCTCACCATTTTTGCAAACATTGGCAAATAGGTTTTTGGTCCCAAAAAGCACACATCACCACAGTAGTCACTGGAGATGAACAAACTACTTTGTATGTCAATATGGTCCATGTGGAAGGGCAGAATGCTATCACTCAGAATAAAGCCAGCCGATAGAGAGTTTTAATGAAAACAAGACATCTTGGTTAATGCCGGATCTTATTAGGGGCTGGTTGTAATAACTTGACCTATGGGTCGAACCATTGTGTATATTATCTTAATACTTTCCCTCATCCATTTTCCTTTCCCCCTCCCCTTCCCATTCTAATTGAATGTTCCTGTCAGTTGAACACTCATAGTGATTCTGTTTAGATTTGGATGTGAGAGAGGTTCTTTGACTGAAAAGCTGATGGTGTATTATTAAACATTACTGACGAACTACTGGGTGCTTTGGACATATTATAACAGGGCCCAATTCTTAAAGTCACAAAAGTGCACCCATGGTATATGTCTTTGAATTAGTGGCTTTCATGAACTGATAAGAAGTTACAGAAGTACACCAGGAAATCATACTCCTAGAAAATATTTGTTAACTGCATTTTAGCACAAGAAATATGCACATGTAGATTTGCTCATGTAAAAATCTATTGACAGTTTACAAGTTCACTTTCCATCCGACAACTTTTTCCCTAACCCTGGAAGAACTTCTACTTCTGCCCTTGTGAGGAGTAAATTTCCAACCTTTCTCAGTATGGGAAAAGATTAGAGAAGAGCTGGTGAAAATCCTTAAAAGGTGAAAGTTAGTAGGTTTGCAGAGACTCAAAGGCATTCCAACCCTGGAACTATTGCTTACTGCTTCCTCCGTCCCCTGTATGTAGATTTGCGTGAAGTGGCAAAATGAGGAAATTCCTATAGCAGGGCTTGAAATTGTTAGTCTTCATGCCCTACTATAGTATTAGCCCTGGCATTATCAGAGCTCTTACATAATGAGATTGCTGCCATAATTTGTCACTGCACCACATGGCATCAAAAAGACTAGTAGATTTTTTTACCGGACAAGTAGATTTAAGAAGCAACCTGTCCCATGGAAAGTAGATATTTCATTAATTTCCACACCCCTGGGCATTGATGTTGCAAAGAGAACGTTGGTGAATAAATTGAGTGTTCCTTAGTCTAGAAAGGAGATGCTTTCCTGACTTTGAGTTGAACAAACCTATTTAATCTCTGCTGAGTTCCCCTGCTCGAGTGTAAAGGCTTTATGCTTCAGGACTCCTGTTCTCCCAAAAGAAACCTTAACTTAGAGTAGGGAACTTTCCTTTATGGAATACTTATTTTGGATATTTTATATTTCTTATGCAATTGTTGCTGATGTCTTATTATTTGTCATGCTAAAATATAGATTGCTGGATATTTTAAACCTACAAAAATGATGCCTAAACATAATGAATTAATCTGGCTAAATTTGTTAATGAATTTATTAAACTGACTTGCAACTCCATGTTGACTAACAAAGGTCCATGCGACCAGTGGCAGGGTTTGTATGAAGATTATAATTAAAACTGAGATTCAAGAACCCCCTACTCCATCAGATAGTAGAGTAGAAACACTGTGGGCCTCACTTTACAACTATTTCACACACTGCAAAAACAGGGCACTAAAAAGTGTTGTGCCATCCAGTCAAGGGTCTGTCACTGGTGGGCTAAATATGCAAAGAAAAAATGGCGGTAATATTGTGTAGGAGGCTGGCCTGGTTTATAGTGGGTACCTAAGGTACTTACAACTGATACCAAGTCCAGGTATCCCTTATTAGTGAAATGTAGGGAGTGTCTAGAAGCCAGGCTGTCTAGAGGTAGCTGTAGGCAGAGCAGCCAAGGCTGAACTAGGAGACATGCAAAGCTCTTGCAATACCAGTATAGTCACACAATACTCACACATTAGAAAGACAATACTCAGTGTTACCAAACATAAAGGTACTTTATTTTAGTGACACAAGGCCAAACATATCTTAAAGGCTATACTCCCTTAGAAAGTAAGTATTATATGTAAAATATACAGTAGTAGCCAAAATCAGGTAAGTAAACAGTCATAAAATAGTGCAAACAGTGAAAATCACCATAGGCTAGAATGGGCCTAGGGGCAACACAAATCAAATAATAAAATAGTGGAATGCGAAAGTCGGTTTCCCACCTAGGCAAGAGCAGTGTGCAGAGGGGCGCTGGGAGTATAAGAAAACACCAAAGGTAGGTTAAGTAACCCACCCCAGAGCCCAGGAAAATAGGAGTAAAGTACAGCAAGTTTCATCAGAACACACTAGGAGTTGTGGTAAACAATTATGCAAAAACCAAGCAAGACTGCAAGACACCAATGATGGATTCCTGGACCTGAAGACCTGTGGAGAGAGGAGACCAAGTCCAAGAACAGATGAAGAGTCCAGGAAGAACAGGAGCCCCTGCTAACCCAGATGAAGGTGCAAAAGTGGATTCTCAGTTGGAAGAAAAAGTCAGAAATGCACCAGGTTCCTGCTTGGTGCAAGAGATGTCCCACGTTGAGTTGTTGGATGCAGGCTGGTTTTCGTAGTTGGATTCCACCAACAAGCCTTGGCTCACACAAATGTCATGGTTGGTGGGAAAAGGCGCTACCTGGGGGTCTCAACTCAGACTGGAGAGACAGAGGGGGCTCTCAGCACTTTAGAGAGCCCTCAGAAGACCAGGCAGCACCCAAGGGAGTCTCAGAACACAGGGACAAAGGAGTTGCAAAATGCAGCTGTCAAAGCACTACACAAAGGGATCCCACGCCACCGGAGAACAACTCAGGGAGCATCGCATTGCAGGATAGAGTGCTGGGGACCCGGGCTACACTGTGCACAAAGGATTTCTGGAAGAAGCACACAGAAGCCCTAGAAGCTGCAAAACATGCAGTGCACAGGGGTACTATCTGGCTCGGGAGGCAAGCCCTTACCTCCACCAAATTTGGACAACTGGACCTTTGGACAGTCAGGCTCACTTCAGTCCACCACCTGTGTTCCAGGGATCATGCTCCTCGACAGGAGAGGAGTCCCAGAGTACTGGTTGTCGCTGCAGAGAGGTGCCTGTTGAAGCAGGGAAGTGATTCTGTCACTCCACAAGAGATTCCTTTGGTCCTTCTGGTGCAGGATGAAGACAGGCAGTCCTCAGAGCGTGCACAACCTGGAAACTGTTGCAGTTGCTGGCTGGAGCTGAAGTTACAGAGTTGCAGTAACCTTCTTGGATACGTTGTTGCAGTTGAGTTCCTGGAGCAGTTCTGCGGTTGAGCCGATGGTAGAAGGTGAAGCAGAGGTTGCAGAGGACTCCTGCTGGAGTCTTGCAAAACCGAATCTGAGGAAACACCCAGAGGAGAGACCCTAAATTGCCCTGAGGGGGATTGGTCACCTAACCAGGCAAGCACCTATCAGGAGGGCTTTCTGGTGTCACCTGCTGGCACTGGCCACTCAGATGCTCCCAGAGTATCCCAACACCTTGGAATCCAAGATGGCTAACACCAGGGACACTCTGGAGGAGCTCTGGCCACCACGCCTGGGGTGGTGATGGACAGGGGACTGGTCACTCCCCTTTTCTTTGGCCAGTTTCCTGCCAGAGCAGGGACTGGGGGTCCCTGAACCAGTGTAGACTGGATTATGCAAGGAGGGCACCGTTTGTGCCCTTCAAAGCACTTCCAGAGGCTCTGGGAGGATTCCCCTCCCATGCCTGTAAGACCTATTTCCAAAGGGAGAGGGTGCAACACCCCTGTCCCAAAGGAAATGCTTTGTTCTTCTTTCCTGGGATTGGGTTGCCCAAGCCCCAGGAGCGCAGAAGAGTGTCTGTAATGTGGCAGCAGCTGGGGCTGCAGTGGAAACCTCAGAGAGGTGTTTTGGCAGTACTGGGGGTCCATTGTGGAGCCCCCAGGGTGCATGGAATGGGCCCTCCAATACCAGAATTGGATTGGGGGTACAATTTCACAATCATAGACACCTTACATGGCCATATTCGGGGTTACCTTTGTGAAGCTAGATATATGTATTGACCTATATGTAGTGCACACTTAGAATGGCATCCCCGCACTCACAAAGTCTAGTAAATTGGTCCCGGACAATTTGGGGGCACCTCTGTTAGTGCAGGGGTGCCCTTACATACAGTAACTTTGCACCTAGCCTTCAGGAATTGAAGGTTAGACATATAAATGACTTATAAATTACCCGGTGCAATGAAAATGGCTGTGAAATAGTTCTTGCACTATTTCACTCAGGCTGCAGTGGCTCGTTATGGGTGGCAAAAGAAATGCTGCAGCCCATAAGGATCTCCTGGAATCCCAATGCCCTGGGTACCTAAGTACCATATACTAGGGACTTATAAGGGGGTTCCGGTATGTCAATCTGGAGTGGAATATGGAGTCACAAGACTTTAGAAACAGAGAGAGCATGAACACTGGAGTTCTGGTTAGCAGAACCCCTGTGACACAGTCAAGCATACTGACAACACAGTAAAACATACTGACATATAGGCCACAAACTATAACCACTGGGGTCCTGACTAGCAGGATCCCAGTGAGACAGTTAAATCACACTGACAAACAGGTAGAAATTGCGGGTAACATGCCAAGAAAGATGGTACTTTCCTACATATTGGTAGAGCAAAATTGCCCAAACCAGCTCTCATTCAGTCTATCTGACAAAGATGATACAGGTTATTAATAACCACCTTCCTCAACACTGTAAAACATGTCCAATTGTCTGGCTACAATCTAGACAATACATTTCCCACCCATAAGAAGGAAGCACTGAACAATTTAGAAATTTAAAATGAGATTTAAAAAACATGCTCTCAACATCAAGTCGATTACATGCAGTAGAGTGTGTCATATGCAACATCTTTTCCATAATTTCAAGTTAGTCAAACTTGGGGTATTGAGCCTACCATAGTGGAACAAGTAAAGAACCTCTGAATGATTACGGGCCTCAAGATTTTATCTGATGCCTCATTTTTGCTTGCATTTTAAAACATTTAACTTTCTATTCCTCATTCTGAGTACAATCGAATAACTCTTCACTCCGTCAGTCAGGACTTTACAGGTCAAGTCAGTGGTAGTCAGGTGCTTAGTTAAGGGGACTGCCCTAAACACCGTAGGCCTACTTCAGTTATTTACAGACTAATGGCATCTACTTATGGTTCATCAAATACACCAAAGATGATTAGAGGAATACTTGCAATTTGCCTACCACCACAAATCATTTGGGATAGCATTCTAACTCATCATTGTTTTGCCAACTGTGGCTCTGCAGTTTGGATCCAGTCATACGCAAATCAGCCTTGACCATTCTCAAATGGGGACAGTCAAGTCCGACCTGCCAGGCCAGACCCGCCTTGAACCACAAGTAGCATTTAATGTGGAGGCCCTGGGCACAGATTGCACCACATACTATTTTTTCCTGTTTATATGATTTTCAAAGTGCATGGCTACCTAAGTACAGTTTCCCAATGCTGCATAAGAAACAGAAAAAAGTCTCAGAGAAGATAACACCACCCGTTAGTATAACCTGCTAGTTTGCTAGGCTTTTAGTTGTTTCCATAAGATGGCTTCTGAAGGACTCAGGCAGAGTTGTAAAACAAGGGAGTCCCATAACTTCAGAGCCAAAAATCTGAATGAGCACCCTTTCTGTTTCACATGCCATTTCGGAGGAACCTGAACTAGTCTGAGATTAGCCAAAGGTAGGGATTTGGTGGTAAGGAAAGAAACAACCAGATACCTAAGATAAGAAGATCCTGTTTGCTTCAGAGTTCTGCAGGTGAAGCGGAAGGCCTTAAATTGGATGATCTTCACAATCTGGAGCTAATGTAATTCCTTTAGCTGAGCAGTCATGGCAGTATACTTAGGAATATGGCCTAAAAGGCGGGCAGCTGTGTTTTGGATCATTTGGAGTATTTTTAAGGAGATCTTAGCTAATCCCAAATATATTACAGTGTCATAATTGAGGCAGAAACGATCAGAGCCTGTATTATAGCTTTTGAATTTTGAATAGAATCTGGTTGAAGCAAAAAAGCTTCCTGAGAAATCGTAGAAGGGCAAAGCAGCAGGAAGTAATTTTATTTTACGACTTGGCCCTCTTTACAGGGTCACGTCCATACTCTTTGCCTTCACTCCTCTTGAGTTTAGAACCAATTTTTGTTGGCTTTTATGATGTGGGTCTCATGCTTACTGTGCCACTGGGTTCAAGCTAGCCTGGCTGATGAAGGGTGATACCCTGAAACCAGTCCCAGGATGCTTGTTTCCTGTCCAGGAAGGACTTGGCCTGGTAGATCAGGCTGGACTGTTCCCATGGGGAACAGGGTCAAGACTGATTTGCATATGGCTGGGTCCAAACTGGGGTGGCATGGTGAGCAGAAGAATGATGGATTAAACCCAGATCTGTGACTGGGGGTGCATGTTTGAAAAGTTTCAGCACTTGATCCATCATTCTTTTGTGTTGCTAAAGTTTCCCTAAGTGGGAAGGGTATGCCCAGATGTGGATCTCACGCTCACTGTGCCACTGGATTCAAGCTAGCCTGGCTTATGAAGGGTGATATCTTGAAACTGGTCCCAGGATGCTTGTTGCTGGTTTAGAGAGGACCTGCCTGGCAGTTCAGGCTGGACTGTTCCCATGGGGAACAGGGTCAAGACTGATTTGCATATGGCTGGGTCCAAACTAGGGTGGCATTGTAAGCAAAATAATGATGGATAAAACCAGGATCTGTGACTGGCAATAAGTGTTTGAAAAGTTTCTGCACTCTACCCATCATCCTTTTGTGTTGCACTAGTAAATCTGCAGCACTGATTGTGCTCACCCACTTAAGTAGCCTTAAGTCATGTCTCATGCCTGCCATTGCAGCCTGTGTGTGCTGTTTTAATCTGTCATTTAAGACTGGCAAAATACATATTTTACAGGCCTATACCTTCATTTTTAATACATATAATCCACCCTAGGGTAGAACCTAAACAGTACATATGGGTGAATTATGCTTTTAAAAAATGGACATGTACTTTTATGTTTTACTTGTCCTGGTAGTGAAAACCTTCTAAATCCCTTTTTCACTAATGTAAAGCCTACTTCTCAAATGGAATAATATAGGGTTATCCTATGACTTGTAATAAGTGATAATGTTTGCTAAGGAGAAGTTAGGACCTTCATGTTTGTTGTCTACAGAAATGTAATTTAAAATCTTTTAATGGAAAACTTGGCTTTAAAGTCACAATTATGAAGATCACATTTTTAGAAAGCTGGAATTTACTTGTTCAAATCATTTGATGCCTGCAGCCTCTTTCCTGGGCCACAAGACTAGGTTGTTGGCAGTTAGTGTTTTTGTGCTCCTCCCAGACAGCCACACATTAGAGGGAAGGGTGATGGTAGGATAGGCCATCTCTTGGAGGATGGGGGGGGGGGGGTGGAGCTGAACAGAGCTCCATTTAAATGTTAAAGCCACTGCTCCAGCACATTCATGAAGTGTTTCACACTAGTTTATTGCAACCTCAGACAATCCAGCCCCAGGGCCGGGAGGAAGGGAATTCCAGACACCTCTGCACTGAGCTTGCCTGGACCTGCAACTGAACCTGTATGAGCCCTGCTGGTCTCTGCTGGATTGAGTTCCTGAGCCCCCAGGTCCTGGACCCTCGAAGTTGAGCTGCTCCTTGGAGGAGAAATTCTGAAGTTCTGAGTTGTTCATGACCATGATCGGGCCCATTCACTCCATGATCTTGCTTTCCCTGCTGACTGCCAACATGAAGCTTCGGTGGACCCAAATCTTTATGTAACAGCGACCACCAGTGACAGCCGACAATGTGAGACCTGCACTTCAAGCTAAAGTATCGACAGTGGTGAAGCCAATGTGAAGTTCCAACAATGACCGTCCGTGGCACCCAGCTTGCTCTTTTTGCCACAGTGAAGACCACCTATGAGGCTCTCCCTGATCTTCGTGGCCCCCTCTACCGCGCTGGACTTTGAGAAGGTAACTTTTTCAGCCAGACTAACCTTGTCCCTGAATCTGAGTGACACTCCACCGCAGTTTGCCTGAACTTGTTACTTTCACCCGGTCTCACACTACTAGATAACTGCAAATAGTACTTGGTGCATAAAGGCATTATTAACTCAAATCTTGAAAATTGCATAGCTCCATTTCTACTGATTGGATTTTTTGTCATTTTGGTGTAAAAAATGTATTAAATGTAACTATTTTTCTACATTGGTATAGGAGTTTTCTTGTGTTAACTTTTCACTTTATTTCTGTTTGTGTGCCACACATTTATTTTACAGAGCCTGACTGCTTTGTGCTAATCTACCAGAGGGTTAAGCACAGGTAAATTTAGTGACTTTTTGTGCTTCACCCTGAAAGAGATCGTGGTTGTTGCTTGAGTAGGGTTCCGTCCCCTTGACCATTAACACAGCTTTTCACTGGTGATCCAGTCTAAGTTCACTGTTCAGCCAGATATTCAAATTCTTCACCACCTATTTTTCCACTGGCAGGGCCCCAAATGCCTCTAGCCTCCAGAGGCTTGGTTAATTTCCAATTATAATAATCTCCATTTAACTGCTGTTGAATTTAAGGCAACAATGTGTCACAGTCTAATGTGTCACGGTCTCCACTCAATAAATTAGTTGGGAAGGTTATGACCTGAATCCGGGGTCAGAGAAACAATCATCTGGGTATTTTCTGCATACAAAATTATTTTGAAGTTAAAGGTTTCCACTATGTCTGCTTAGATAGAGATATAGATAATATAAGTGTTGGTCTCAAATAAGAGCCGTGTCATACCCTGCATGCTAAGTAATGGGGTGTAGAACCAAATGATTTGGAAGCAACCTGGAAGAAATATTTATCTAAAAAAGAGAATAACCTATTCAGGGCCTGGCCTGATATACCACAGCTTTCAAGTCCCCTAAGAAGGTTTAGAAGGGCAGCACGAGACTTACAAGCAAATCATCATGTGTATACCAATTGTAACCAGTTTGTCAAGAAGGGTTCAAGCACTTTATTACTGGTTAGCAGGAGTAAAATGCACAGAGGCAAATGGCTAACAAAAATGGGTTCAGCAACTGAAGGCAAATACCTGGGGGAATGCCATTAAAGAAACAGTTGTATCCTAAAAATGGTAAGGTATAACATCTTTTCAGGATTACTTCTTCCTTACTGAGCAAGGGACAGGAAAGGGGTTATTATCAGAACATGACAAAATTCTAAATGTTTAAGGATCCAATGATGTATTTAAGGCATGAGTATACGTTACTGGTGTACTCATCCCAACTAAAATCAGGGGATACTTAAAAATAAAAGATGAGCTGAGTTCTTTCCTAATATATAGAGATGAATTCAAACTATGGTAAGAACTTTGTGAATACAACTCATCCATTGAGGAAGCAAATGTATATTTTAAGTGACTAATATAATGAAGACTTTAACATTTTCAGATAATAGTACAGAACCTTTTAGTGGGTAATATCTACAACTGGTATGTTCAGTGACTACTGAAGCAAGTAATAAGGAATGAGGCACTGTATCACTTCAAACCGTTACAAGGAGAATGTGCAAGAAATTGCAAAAAGTTCACATACTGATGCAAAAGAAAATAATTCTGTGGTTGAAAAAGAATCTCTGGTGTCTTTGGGATTGAGCTTTAGCATTTTTAAACCAAGGCACCTTTGTGCAGTTGTGTATCTGGAGCTCTGTCTAATTTAGAGAAGTTTTGTTAAGTTGTGTATTTTTCCAGAACAGACAAGGCAGTCCTGAATAGAAATCAATGCAAATGGCTTCGACATGATGAGAGAAAACTCCCAACAGATCAGGAACATTTCCTTTTTGTTTTTCAGAGCCCCAAAAGGTATGCAGTTTGATACCAAAACAAATTGACACAGTCAGCATACCGTTCTACCTTTTTTGCAAATGCTTCACTGGCTAATGGGCAGACGTTGGTGATAGCCCTGCCACACAGGTGATACTGACACTGAGGCACATCCTTGAGCTACATATGTGTTCATATTCAAACAATTGGTGCAGAAACTTTGTAAATGTGTGGAGGCATAACATATGGATCTAGGAGCAAACCACTGTGAGGCGCCATCTCAGGACCTGATTTGATCTCAGGTTTCAAGTTCACCAAGACAAAGACATGGTCAGAGACTATGGACCTGATTTAGAGTTTGGCAGATGGGGTTACTCTATCTCAAACATGATGGAGATCCTGTCAGTCGTACTACAATTTCCATAGGATATAATAGAATTGTAATACACCAGACGGGATATCCGCCATGTTTGTGATGGATTAACCCCATCCACTAAACTCTAAATCAGGCACTGTGTCACTACCATGTTCTGAAATCACCATGCGCTCTAGAAGTTGCATAACAAAAGAGAAGTTCTTCACTAGGATCAAGACCCCACCACTGGGTAAGATATATATATATTACCCAGTGGCGGTTGTCACTGGGTAGTTGGAGTTAGGACTGCTTTTCCATAGACAAGGTTTTTTTTTGGCTTGCTAATAACTTAAGCACGTTCTACTATTTTTTCACAAAACTTTCCAAAAAAAAAGCAAATTCACTTCAGCTTCTTTCTGGAAAGTTTTGGGTTGCTCCATCAAGCCAGAGCTGAGGAAGAAGGGTGTTCCAAAATACATTTCCCCATGCATTTTCCTTAGAATTTTTCAAGAAGTGCTACCGCAAAACTTCTGGACCGAATTACACCAAATTCCACAGGATGCTAGGTCTTGGTCTGCAGATTGTGCTTTTTTTAAATCGGTGTAAATCGGTTTCGTAGTTTTTAAGAAATAAAGGATAACATATATTTATATATCTGGATGGTTCCTCTTCATGAGGCTTGCAAGAGTCTTGCAGGGGTGTGAAAGAGTTAAAAAAATTAGCATTCTGATTTGCCCAGGAAGCTATTTTCCCTTAGGCCATCTCACTCCCGCATGATTCAGATTCTGGTGGAAGTGAGTGCTCTGATTGGCTGTCAGCAACATTTCCCTCATGTTGACAAACAACATGGGGATTTAGTCCCCTGCCCTAAAGTTTAAAAAAAAGATGGAATGGGGTACCCTACCAGCAGGCCCCATGAGGGAGCCCAGGGGGTTTAATTCTTCTTTATTTTGTAAGTTTGGAAATTTTCTTGTGATACAACAGGAGTCATGCAGGATCGCAGCAAAACAATAAAACAATGGCAGCCTCCATTTTATAAGATTCATTCTTATGGGGTACAGCCCCACCTCCAGCCCATTTAGGGCCTGGGGACCCCATCACCTGGGGCTGGGTATATTTAGGAGGAGGAGTGTGGTCCCCTCAACAACTCATTTTCAGCCCTGGGTACCTATTTCCCAAGAGCCAAATCTATATATTAAGTTGAGCCATTTTTGGCACCCATGGACCCCATCCCTGATACACAATTTTATTATGTAGGGGAGGGGGTGTGAGCCACACCTTACCCAATCTGTTTTTGGCCTCACGGACACCATCCCCCATATTCGACCTCGAGGACCTCATCTACTGGGGCCTGAAGTATTTAGTTATGGGAGGGTGGCCCCCCTTCCTGAGCTGTTAATGGTCCCAGACACCCCACCCCTGGGCCACCTCACTTGCTATGTCCCAGGAGCCCACCCCTGGGACACAATAGTTTCCCTTTGGGCAGGGAAACATGTGTTTGCTCCCATCTAGTGGGAACACTTTAAATTCTAATGCCAAATGGGAGCAAACACTAAGGGCCTGATTTAGATCTTCACAGTCGCACCACCAGGCCACATAGACAGTGGACTTGAGAAGACTGCCAAGGCGACAGTCTTCCACCTGCCGTATATAAATGTATTGCAGCTCAGCTGACAACTGCCATGACGGAGTGCTCTCGCTAGCCGCCAGGAAGGCGGGTACCTCGCCAGACGTATTTAGATGTTACAGTGGACAGGCGGTGTACTGGCAGCAGTTTGCTGATGGATGGAGGACATCGCTGGACCCAATGGACATCAGACAATGCCAGTGGTTGTGGAAAAGAGATAAGTCACACACACACTCTATCCTTCACATATGCCTCCCCCCTGCATCACACACAACACAACACACCATACACACCATTATCCATTAACATTACACCACAGCACAACACCTGCATGCGGCAGACACACATACACATACATCCATCACACAACATACACACATTAGGGACACTACACCCACACATGATATAACCACAACAACCAACACACTTATTTACTCACACGCACACACACACACACACAAGCACAACTACGCACTCCACAACAGCAACCGCCACACAACAACATGCACTGAGTTCTGCATGCAGCAAACACCACACAACACAACATACACAACAACATCCAAGCCATATGCAAGTGGCACACATACTGACATAACCAGATCACCCACTACACCTCTCTTCACCTCACCCAGCGAATAGCATTGCACACACACATACTGCCTCACACACACACTTTGACTCATACACACATTACAAGTACATGTCCCTGTCACCCACCAATCTGCCAAGTCAGAAGTAGAGGTCAGACTCCCACTTTTGCTTGGCTGTTTGGCATATTCAATTCTGCTTGGTGGTAAGTGAGGCTGAAGTCCTGCCATGAACCACTCTTTCCTATGGCACCCTGGCAGTGGATGGCATTCCTTGGTGGAGTCGGCCGGACTCAGATGGGTTAAAGTTTGAGGGACCACAAACATCTAAATATGGCAGGCAGACTGTCATGGTGGTGGGTGGGTTTTCAGTTAGAAAACTGTTGGTGGGACAGTTACCGTAAATCAGGCCCTACATGTGCTCCCAACCGCTGGGTCTCACTCGGTGGGAGGTTTAAAAATGCTTCCGCCAGCTGGGAGCAGACTTGCGGTCAGGGAAACAGAAAAACGGTTTGCTCCCTCTGTGCAGGAGCCATGATGGCCCTGGGGCTCTCCCCTGAGGCCCTCAACATTTGCTACGCGGGTGACCTGTGTGAACACTGGGGCACCTACATATTTAAAATGCAGGCCCAGGGGAATAGGGTCCTCTGGGACAAAATAGGCAAAAAAGGCAGAATGGCTCTTATCCTTTTAAAAAAGTCTTGCCCCTGGGGATGGGGGTCCCTGGAGCTTAATAAGGCTCAGGTAAGGGTGTTGCCCTGTGGCCAACCCACTGTTGCATATGGCCAAAGGCTGTGTGTAGCATGGGGTTTACTGCTTGCATGGAGTTGGAAGCAGGGCCTGGCTGCAAGACAGGCCCTGCTGCTAACCACATGCTACACATGACCAAAGGCTGTGAGCGACATGGGGTTGTCTGTCCCTGGGTGGCTGCCAATGGAAAGTTTGATGCAGGCCCTGGCTGCCAGCTAGGTTTTACTGCCCACCCTATACCGTGCGCGATGAAAGGCAGTGCGTAGTGAGGGGATGCAAAAGTTCTGCACTACATAGAGTTGGTTGTCTGTGGGCCAGACTGGAGGCAGTGATGTGTATGGCATACGGTCAATGTTGCACATAAAACATGCTTGCTACAGCTAAAGGAGTTGTATCTGTGATGGCATCAAGGATGCTTCATATTATTCTGAGCTACTTTGTACTTGCTTTCAGGCCTCTAATGTCATACTAGTTTATAAAGTAATGCATACAAAAGAATCTTGGATAATGTCTTCAGTGATATCATCAGTGCTGTCATCAATGATATTGTTCGAGATGTCACTGGTGTTGCAGGGTGCTCTGTACTGAAGCTGCTCTCCACCTAAACTTGGGAAATACCCAGAGTCCTCTGTTTTTTTTTGCATAATTTATGCATCACTCTAAGCTTGGAGGGGTATTGTTTTTGCATTATACTCAGTGCTCCCTTGTGTCTGGACTAAGGTAAATGTTAGACCTGGCATCCTTGGTGTAGTCACCTATGTCTTTTTTTGACTCTGCTTCCCATGTTTTCACTGAGTGCTGGACTCTGTTTTTCCTGTTTTTGGTACTCTGGGCACTTTACCAGTGCTAAAGTACAAGTGCTCCTGTGTAAATTGTATGTGTAATTGGGATATTCCTGATTGGCATATTTGATTTACTAGTAAGATACTAGTAAAGTGCACTAGAGGTGCCTATGGCCTGTAAATCAAATGCTACTAGTGGCCTGCAGCACTGATTGTGCCACCCACCTAATTAGCTCTGTAAACATGGCTCAGACATACCACTTGTAGGATGCTGGCCTTGTTTGTAGTGGGTCCTAGAGGTAATTACACCTTATACAAGGTCCAGTTATCCCTTATTAGTGTATGTAGTCAGTGTCTAGAAGCCAGGGCTCTCCAGTGGTAGTGTGGATGAGCAGCCAAGGCCTACCTAGGAGACATGCAAAGCTCATGCAGTCTCACTACAGCCATACAGTACTTACACACATGAATGAAAATGCTCAGTGGTACAAAAATAAAGGTACTTGCAAAATATATCTTAGAGAGTATACTTACTCCCTTAGGTCGTGAGTAATATACACAATATATACACTAGTGTCCTAAAAACAGGTAAGTAAACAGTTAGAAAACAGTGCAAATTATGAAAATTACAATAGTTAGAAATAGGCCTGGGGGAACACAAACCATATTCTAAGAAAGTGGAATGCCAATGTCGGTTACCCACATAGGCAAGTGTAGTGTGTAGAGGAGCACTGGGAGTGTAAGAAAACACCAAAGGTAAGTGCCAGAACCCACCCCAGTGACCAGGAAAGCAGGAGTAAAGCACAGTAATTTTCCCAGTGGACACACAGACACAAGAAAGAAGATTATGCAAGAACCAGATGAGACCGTAAGACACCAACAGTGGATTCCTGGACCTGATGACCTGTGGAAGAAGGGCACCAAGTCCAAGAAGCACAGAAGAGTCCAGGAAGAACAAGAGCCCCTGCTAACCCAGACGAAGGTGCAAAAGTGGAACCACCGGTGAAGAACAACAGTCAGTACTGCACCCAAGAAGATGGATGCGGGTTCCAGGTTGGTGCAGATGATCTCCCATGCCGGATGGATGATTGAAGTCTGGCTTGTGCCGCTGGATTCCACCAACAAGCCTTGGCAAATGCAAAGCTCGCAGGTTGCAGAGGAGTCCTGCTGGAGTCTTGCAAAACCGAATCTGAGGAAACACCCAGAGGAGAGAACCTAAATAGCCCTGAAAGGGGGATTGGTCACCTAACCAGGGAAGCACCTATCAGTGGAGGGCTCTGATGTCACCTGATGACAGTGGCCACTCAGATGCTCCCAGAGTTCCCTGACCATCCTGAAAACAAGATGGCAGCACCCAGGTACGCTCTGCAGGAGTTCTGAGCACCACCCCTGGGGTGGTGATGGACAGGGGAGTGGTCACTCCCCTTTCCTATGTCCAGTTTTGCACCAGAGCAGGGACTGGGCGTCCCTGAACCAGTGTAGATTGGATTATACAAGGAGGGCACCGTTTGTGCCCTTCAAAGCTTTTCCAGAGGCTCTGGGAGGCTACCCCTCTCATGCCTGAAACGCCTATTTCCAAAGGAAGAGGGTGTAACACCCCCTTCCCAAAGGAAATGCTGTGTTTCTGCCTTCCTGAGCTTGAGCTGTACAAGCAGCAGGAAGGCAGAAACCTGTCTGTGAGGTGGCAGTAGCTGGAGCTCTACCAGCTGTCCCACTTCGGTGGAGGTAAGCCCTTGCCTTCCCACGCAGGACAGTACCCCCATACACTGCGTCTTTTGCAGCTGCCTAGGCTTGTTGGCACTTCTTCCAAGAGGGCTTCAGCTATTGTGTAGCCCCAGCCTCCAGCACTACTTCCTGCAATGCACAGCTCCCTGAGTGGCTCTCCTGTTGCATGGAACTCCCTTTCATAGTGCTGCATGGGCTCCATTGCAACTTCTGTGTCCCCGTTCTCTGAGACTGTGAGTGCTGCCTGTGCTTCTGTGGGCTCTGTGCAATGCTGGGGGCCCCCTCTGGCTCCTCCTCCTTGGTTGAGTCCTCCTGGGCCTTGCTGGTTCCCAGCACCAGAATTACACTGTATAGCATTTAACATTGCAATTCATATATATCTCATACATACATATAGACAAACATATAAAAATGTACAATGGAATGGACAATGGATGTATAAATGCTTTTTAGGAACATTATGGCTTGGATTGTAATTTGATGGGAGATCTATCTATTGGAGGTTGATGTTTTTTCACATGGGTTTCAATTTAAGCATAGAATGGGAATAACTGTATGTGTAACTCGTAAACTAATATGTAGGCGACAGAAATTTGGTGAATATCAAAATAATTGAAGAAGTATAGATTCAATAATTCAAATGTTTAATCTTTTTTTTTTTTAAATCTTTGTTTGTGGTTGTGTTTGATTTTCTTTATTAATTTACGGTTATTTATATTTGTATGTTTTTAGCCCTGAAGAAGTCCTGAGGGACGAAAAGCGTTGGCTACGGCATTGTTTTTATTGCACATGGAGTTTTATATAGACACTCATAAGTGAACTAATAAAAATATTTATGACCAAAGAAGATTTGACTGATGGAATAATATATACACATAATATTTCCCAAGGATGTAAAGATTCTTAAGGAGGTCCTCCCTTGTCTACACTTTGGATTAAGTTTGTGCTGAGTCTTGGTCCATTATTATAGAGCATTTTGGTGAATGAGGATTAGATGGCTGATCTTCTAGACTTGTGCACAACTCACCCATTGAAAGAGACTCGAGTTTAATATTTGATTAAAGGGAAAGGTGCGGCCATATATGCCTTGGCCCCAGAACTGCTTGCATACATTCTGTGACTCTGCCTGTTTGTGGATTCCCTGTCTGGGTCAGACTGACAGTTGGGCTGGTGTGAATTCCCTATAGACAGTGAAACAAAGGGGGCTGGGGAGTAGCCTGAATATCCTGATGGGCCATCTGAGCTAGAGTGGAGGGAGGAGTGGGCACTTACACCTGAATGGGCTGTGCCTGCTCTCACACAATGTGTCTCCAACCCCCTGGTGTGAGTCTGGAGCCTGGCCTGGGCAAAGCAGGATCTTGTGAACAACAGAGACTTACCTTTGAAGTTTGCCAACTTCAAAGGCAGAAAGGGGTCTGGGTATTGGACCGCAAACCCCTGAAAATCAGATTTCCTCAAGGATTCAAAAGGAACCTTTGCCTAGGAGAAGAGCTGAGGAGAAGTGCTGCCCCTGCCTGAGACTGTGCTTTGTTGGGCTATCCTGCAGTTCCTGTTTCTGCCTGTGAAAGGGAACAAACACTAGACTTTGTTGTGCATTCCTGCTTGACAAGAATCTCCAAGGGCTTAAGTTGACCTTGCCTCCTGTTGTTGAAGTCTCAGGGCCATCAAAGACTTCCTCTGCCAGCACTTAGACTCTCTGGTGAGACTCCTGCCCTGCCAAGTGGTGCCCCATCCAGCCCCTAGGCCCTTGAAAGATGACGCTGGTGGAAAAGGACTGAAATCAACTCAAACACCACCATGCAGGGAAATTTTCGATGCACCACCCACAATGAGGCTGATAAATTACATGCCGCCGGCCTCGCTGCTAAATTCAATGCTCCACCTGCATCGCGGCTGGAAGTTCGATGCATTGTAGCTCGAGAAACGACGTGCAACACCCGCTAACTGCTGCTAATAACGACGTAAACCCCACGCAGCGTGGTTTCCTGACACTGTGCAACCAGATTTTGTGTGAAAAATAGATGCAAAGCCTGCCCAGACCAGAGGTGCCCATCTAGAAATCGACGCATCGCTCTCTTGCGGGAGAGAAAAACAATGCATTGCCATCCCGGCCGGAGACGGAAATGACGCACAGCCTCGCTTGCAAGTAAGGAATCAACACATCGCTGACTTTTCCAACGCACGCTCACCCGTGCTGCTTTATTTTTGACGCAAACCCGGTACTTCATGTAACAACAGCATTCTTACTGTTTTCTAAAGATTAAGGCCCTCATTCTGACCTTGGCGGGCGGCGGAGGCCGCCCGCCAAAGTCCCGCCGTCAGGTTACCGTTCCGCGGTCGAAAGACCGCGGCGGTAATTCTGACTTTCCCGCTGGGCTGGCGGGCGGAAGAGGCTTCCACGATGAAGCCGGCTCGGAATCGAGCCGGCGGAGTGGAAGCTGTGCGACGGGTGCAGTTGCACCCGTCGCGTATTTCACTGTCTGCGCAGCAGACAGTGAAATACATTTAGGGGCCCTCTTACGGGGGCCCCTGCAATGCCCATGCCAGTGGCATGGGCACTGCAGGGGCCCCCAGGGGCCCCGCGACCCCCCCTACCGCCATCCGGATCCCAGCGGTCCGACCGCCGGGATCTGGATGGCGGGAGGGGGGGTCGGAATCCCCTCGGCGGCGCAGCAAGCTGCGCCGCCTTGGAGGATTCAATGGGGCGGCGGTACACTGGCGGGAGCCCGCCAGTGTTGCCTGTCCGACCGCGGCTTTACCGCCGCGGTCGGAATCCCCATTGGAGCACCGCCGGCCTGTCGGCGGTGCTCCCGCGGTCCTCCGCCCTGGCGGTCTTTGACCGCCAGGGTCAGAATGACCGCCTAAGACTCTTATTCTTTTTAAAATTCATATCTTGACTTGTGTATGTTGGATTTTTGTTGTTTTTGGTCTTGTTTGATTTAGATAAATATTACCTATTCTTCTAAACTGGTGTGGTGTCCCTTTTGTAGTGTTTTTCAGGTATTACTGTGTGTATGTGTTGGTACAAATACTTTACTCATTGCTTCTGTGGTTAGGCCTTTTTGTTTGTGCCAGACTACCAAGGAGGTACGTGGGGGTTACCCAGGTGTGTTTCTCCTTTAGCAACATCACAAAATAAAATAAAATGATGGACGGAGTGTTGAAACTTTTCAAACACTCACCCCTGGTCACAGATCTGGGTTTAATCCATTGTTACAGTCGTATGCAAATCAGTCTTGACCCTATTCCCCATGGGAACAGTCCAGCCCAAACTGCTAGGCCTGGTCCTCCCTGGACAGCAAACAAGCATCCTGGGACAGGTTTCAGTGTATCACCCTTCATCAGCCAGGCTAGCTTGAATCCATTGGCGCAGCGAGTAAGGGACCCACGTCTGGGCATACCCCTGCCACTTATGGCACACAAAGCAACATCACAAAACAAAATAAAATGATGGACGGAGTGTTGAAACTTTTCAAACACTCACCCCCAGTCACAGATCTGGGTTTAATCCATCGTTATTTTACACACCAGTTTCTCCTTTACCGTGACTAGAGTGAGGGGTCCTGCTTAGACAGACTTCAAACTGACTGCCAACCAGAGACCCAATTTCTACCACAAAACCTCTCAGAAAAGCAAGATAGGGAAACACGTGTGATGGGTTGCTTTTGCTCATTCCAGGTTGGTGTGATTGGTATTTTACCAATCCAAAGCTGTAATACTGTGCCTGGAGTGGTGAAAATGCGTATGTCCTTTTACAGGTCAGTGTGGATAGCACTGTGCTAATCCTATGCTTGAAAACTTTGCTGTATAAATGGCAAAAGACTTTGCTCTTTTCTAGCTCGGAATGGATAGCATTGTCCTAATGATATGCTTAAAAACCCTGCTATAAAAAAATCCATTTAAGCTGAGCAAATTTATCCCGGGGATGGGGTGTTGTGCCAACCCCCTCCCATTGAATTGGCCCCGCACCACCCACCTTAGTAGTATGCAAAGGTCTTCATGCATTTTGCCAGGATGGTGGATAGCTTATCAAAGGGTCCCCCAGTACATTTGTTGCCAATTTGAGTGACACAAGGGATATGAGGACATCTCCACAAAACAAATAAATACTTACCTCATGTAGCTAAAAGGAAGGACCCTGGTGATTTACGTCTTTGTAGCCTCGTTGGCCTCTCTATAGGAGGATTCATGTTATCACAGAATTCTAGAGAAAGATGCACCAGAAACAATCATGTTGCCAAAATGCACACAAGGTCACTGGTGGCATTTCCTTGTGCTCCATTACACAGCTGTAATATAGAGTATATACTGGACATTCACCCAAGGAGACAGAAAGAACTCCACTTGGCTAGATATTTTGTGCAAAACTGTGCACTCTTGTTGGATAAAAGGGCAGGTGAGATTCCTTTGTATCCAAGTCACCCACACAGCTACTGACACACCCACAGAGACACTCACACACCCACTCACAGATGCAGACACTCACTCAGACACTCATGCACCCACTTACAGACCCACACAGAGACTCATGTACTCACTCACAGACCCACTCAGACATTCACACATCCACTCACAGATCCTATCAGACATTAATGCACCCACTCACAGACCCACTAACAGATGCACTCAGAAACTCATGCACTTACTCACAGAAGCACTCAGATACTCATGTACCCACTCACAGACCTACTCAAACACATACGCACCACTCACAGACCCACTCAGACACTCACACACCCACTCAGAGACTCTCTAGACCCTGACACACCCACTCGCAGGTCCACTTAGACACTCATGTAACCAAACACAGACCCACTCAGACCCTCATGCACCCATTCACAGACCCACTCAGACACTTATGCATGAAATCATAGACACACTCAAACAATCACGTACCTAATTAGAGACCCGCTCAGACTGTCATGCATACCCTCACAGCAAACCCACTCAGAGACCCATGCACCCACTGACAAACCCACTGAGGTACTCATGCACACACTCACAGATCCACTCAGAGACTTATGCATGTGGGGCTGGGTGGTTATAGGCCAAAAGCCGTATTTGGTGTGGATTTAGGTGGTTATAAGAGGTTGATGCTGAGGTGTGTGTATATATATATATATATATATATATATATATATATATATATATATATATATCCATACGGCCAACACTTGCTGCAGGGTTGGGTAGTTATTGCAGGTTGGCCACAGTCCAGGCCCTGCAGACAACGCCTGCTGCATACGGCCCTCCTCCTTCTTCAAAATGAAGAAAGCCCCAGGGAAGTGATGGTCCCCTGGGTTCTTGCAGCCCATGGATGGGGGTCCGCACCGCCCCTACTCCTTTCTAGCATGAAGGCCCAGGGAGGTGTTGGACCAAACGACCTTGGAGGGTGGTTTGGTCACCCCCCTCCATTTATTAATTAAAGCCCTGGGGAGGAGGTGATCCCCAGGTCTCCTTTCCAATATTTAAATAATGCCTCGGAGAGGTGGTGGTCCCTGGGGCTCAAAGATCCTTAGGAGAGGGGCACCATGTGCCCACTCCTTTTTAAAAAAAAATGAATTTTGCAGCACACATAGAAAGAGGTAATAACCTATGTGTCACTCTAGACAAAGACCCATCAAGTGCAAAAAATAACAAACCCTGATCCTCAAGGAAACAGTCCATCCCGAACCTTGATTATCTCACCCCTCCACTCTGCAGCCCAATGCTTTTTAGTTACTAAATTTGAGATTTATCCCCCAAACTCTCATAGACTAAGCTCAGCCCTGATCTTTCCCTTTCTTTTTTTCCACAGCTCCTCCATGTATTTAAATGTGATTTGAAAAACAGCCATTGCTTTGTGCTTGCAAATCCCAATATATAATGTTCAAGTAAACTGAATTTGTGTCTCAAACCCAAACAATTCATAGTCAGTATCATTTTCCTGTTAACAGTGGCATAGACATCTCTCAACTGGTATTTACTTTTTTCACAAGGATGTTTTACAGGGCCTGCTTCACATTCTTGTTCTACAGGCTGCAGCTCCAGTGGATACTGTATAGTGATGATCACTGTGTAGAACATGGCCACAACTTCTCTTGATCCAGGGAATAGCAAGACAAGCGGTTACTATAGTTGAAGAGTACCTCCCCAAATTACCTGTGAAGTGCAAGGTGCAGGTGGTGAAAAATATTAACTTTTCCACCCAGAAGTGTATCTGAAAAATAACTGAGACCACTGACACACAGGAAATTAGGTTTGGAATGAAGGAAAGCAAAGACAGGGGGCCTGAAGCATATAGTCACGCAAAAATGATGGTTTTCTATTGACAAAATGATATCTAGAATGGACAATCTATCGTTATCATTAAGTGCACAATTACACCTGTAAATATCCTATTTACCAGCCAGATGCAAAGGATTTTGTCCATGATGGATCCAAAGTGCTGTAGCTGTCAGAGGGCAGAATAGTGATAATAAACCATAGCAGTCAGAACAAGTCATCTGTCATGCTAAGGATGCAAGGAAAAAGTTGCAGCACAAGCCCAATGATGGAAATCCTCTTCTTCATGTAAAGTAAATCAACTATAATTTTGGGGGTGGTATTTGAGGAATAGAACAGATCCAGAAAGGAGAGATGAACTAGAAAGAAGGGTACGATCATGTGAGGGCGGAAAGTTAGTTTTATCAATGCAGTTATGCCAATACTAACCAGCGCCATGATGATATTGACCATTGGAAAAAATGTAAGGAGAGGGGCCTTCATTGGTGAGTTATCTGCCAGTACCAGGATGGTGAATTCCTTGTGTAGGCTTTGATTTCTAGCTTCCATCTTCCAGCATACTATAATCTAGACAAAGGCGGCATGATAAAAATAATAGGTTAGAATGTTATCTATATATGAACAGAGCACGTAGAAATTATTCAAACTTTTTCTCTCCCTTGAGAGCTACTCCAGAATCCCATCTGAGAAGTTTTGCATAGACTGTATGCCGTTCTTGCATTCTCTGCAGGAGGAGAGTGTGAAGTATTTTCAGTGTAGGGGCTTCTGAAATGTAGCAAGTCATTTTTACACCCACCTCATGATATTGAGGGCCACATTTACAAGAATCTGATGCATCAGCTGCGATGGGTCAGATTTCTTGCACTGCCCTACGATCCCCTAATGACACCCTGGATGTGCTGTATTTACAATACAGAGCTCCATGGCGCACGTTCTCACGGATGTGCCAGAAAGTTTGACACATCTGTGGCGCTAAACTCATGCATCGTTGGACTAGCGTAAAAAAAGATGCTACTCCAGCAATACCAGGAGACCCTCATTGAGAAAAGACCTGTGTCAGTTTTACACCTGCTCTGAGCAGGCAGTAAAATTCAGACACAATAAAGTCGCAGAATGACACAGTGAAATTTGAATGCGTTAGATCTGCATGGTTTTTCCAGTGGGAACTCTTACCTTGCATACATTGTACCTAGGCAGGTATAATGTGACGCAAGGCTTTAGAAACTGATGCATTGGGCCCAATGTGTCAGTTTGTAAATGTGGAGCAGTGCAGAGCACGGCTTGCATCACAGTTGTCACTGTTGCGCCAAAAAAGATGCAATGGTCAAATCAAATCAAAATCATTAACATTTATAAAGCGCGCTACTCACCCGTGCGGGTCTCAAGGCGCTAATAGTGGCGCAAAGGCCTTATTAATGAGGCCCTGAGGCCCAGATTCTCAAAGGTTTAGCATCGGGTTAGCATTAGTTTTGTAACACTAAACCGAGGCTAAACTTTTTGGGATTCACAAACAAACGCAGGTTGGTACTTGCATTGGTTTGTGTGGCAAAGTAACTCAAAGCAGCGCAAAATGATGCTTTGCATTACTTTGTGTCAAGGGAGAGTTACAGGGGGGTGCACGGGCGTACACGTGCCACCACGCATGCTTTTTGGTGCTAAACCCTATTCTGAAACATCAGTAGAAAAGGTTTAGCTCCAAAAATTAACATTGCTGAAAAGCATTTTTATTTCTCCGTGTTTTTCTGATGTTGCATGTGTACTGCACTGCACAGCACACAAAAAAGTAGGAAAATCATCTCCACTTGTTTAGGCATAGTATTTTGTACAGGAAGGCATACCTTTCCAGTACAAAACCTATGCTAGACGCACGCACACACCCTAAGCGCTAAGGCATATGCGTGGTGCACAGGAGCTGAAATCAGCACCAACGCTAGGGAGAGGGGAGGAGAGTTCCATATCTATTTGAATATGGCGCTCTCTCCTTGTCACGCAGCGCAGTGCAACATTTTTGAGTGCTGCAATGCGTTAAGTGACAGCTTTCAGAATCAGGGCCTGAACCTTCTGTGAGAACCTCAGAATTCACATACTATTAATAAGCATATTTTAACAAGCCATGTTGACAAAGGTTCATATGAAAACTATAATTTTTCTACTCGCCACACAAATACGACTTTAAATTAAACTGAAAGGACGAATAGTAGGCAAAAGATGAATATGTTGCAGAGAAAAAGCAGGCGCAGCAGGTACCACTGAAGTTACTGTTCGAACTCTTACCTTGTGCCAGTGAGAGAGAAAAGGTAGCTGGGAAACCTATTGCTTGGCTACCTTTTGCAGACAGACCATACTATAACATGACCACCAAGTACTGAAAAAGAGCTTTCTCCACATTCTGTTCCTCTTAACATAAACAAAGAGACTTAACCTGTTCACATGAAGGCCCATATTTATACTTTTTTAACGCTGCATTTGTGCCGCATTTTGACGCAAAAGCGGCGCAAACTTACAAAATACAATTGTATTTTGTAAGTTTGAGCTGTTTTTGCATCAGTAAATAACGCAAATGCAGCGCTAAAAAAGTATAAATATGGGCCTAACGCCACCATGTGTGTGCTGTGTCTAAGATAAGGCGCACCATGGCGGTAGTAAGGGAACTAGTGTCAACATTTTTAATGCTAGTTCAGAGCTTTGCAGGATTGGCGTTTCCTTCAAAGCCCATTGTAAACAATGGTTTGCCTCCTTTTAACACCTGCCCTGATCAAGCGTGCCTTCAATAACGGGGTGGACAGATCTGACCTTATGCAGAACAGATGGAAGACACAGAGGAAAGCAGGAAATCACAGTGCGACAGGGTTCAGAAAGCAAATGGATGCTGTCTAATGGTAGTGACTGAGTGTTCTGGGCAGCACGGAGCCCCACGCCTGGGGGGGTGGTGGGATGGTTGGGTGTGTGGGCAACATTTGTCTGTTCCCTGCTTTGATCTTTTAGTGACGAAAGCGCAAGGTCTCAGTCCCTGTCTCATCTTATCCGTGCAGCGCACCTAGGTGATTCACTGCAATATGCTGCACAGTTAAAAATATTTTTATAAATATGTCTTATTTTGTTGGAGTTTACTTTGGCCTTCATAATCAAGTAGTTTACTGATCTGTGAACAGCAGTCGAAGTACATAAAAAAATATGAGATCTTGAAAAGAATGGGGCAGGGTCAGGTCAGTGAGTGTGAGAACAGGGTACAGGGAACATGGTGAGACACATAGCTAAAAAGGACACACCTCTTTAAATAGTTTGCTGGTCTGTCATAATTTCCCCATGTTACACCTAAAAGAATAAATGTAATCAGTTTTTCCTAGACAATTTATGAGTCAATCCATAGAGATCAATTAAAAAGCCTGAATAACAATCGTTCTCTCATTAAATTTAATTTAGTTTACCAAAAACGGGATGAGCATGGATGGAAAAAAGTCTATTTATTGCAATTCTGCTAGAATCATTGTAAAATACTAATACCACTAAACCCACCTACATATAAAACATATAAGACCCAACTGAGAATAGCTTCATGAAACAATGTCTGACAATAAAAACAGAAGCAAGAGGGCCTAGGGTTGATCCCCACATCCCATTACAGTAAGAAAGAAAGGGAAGTATTCCCTGACGAGGGTCTCATCACTAGCATTGTCAACACATTTTTCCTCTATAGGCTATTTAATGGGACCTTCAGCAGAACGTGGAGTGGGTATAAAATTATTGAGGATGATTAAAACCTCAAACAGTGTCATTCTCAATCAATCAGTCATGAATTGTATGGCGCACTTATCACCCCTAAGGGTATCCAGGTGTCGTGTCTACTGTGTAGGTCTCAGACAGAGCTCAGTCGAAGAACCAGGTCTTCAGCTGCATTCTGAAGTCCTGGATGGAGGGCGAGGTTATTAGGTGGATAGGGAGACTCTTTCAGGCTCTTGCTGCTAGGCAGGAGAAAGCACGTTCTCCGTAGCTGCTCCTGCAATTGCAGGCGAGTACAGTCGGTGGTTGAGGCAAGCTGGCCCTTGGATATGTAAGGCATTGTAGGTGAGTGTCAGCAGCTTGAATAGGCAATGTTTGTGTACGGGGAGTGAGTGAAGGTTCCTGAGGTGTGAGGATATGTGGGTCCACTTTGGGAGGTCGAGGATGAGACTGGCTGCTTTGTTCTGGATCATTTGAAGTCTTTTTGTGAGGTGTTTGATGAGTCCGGCATAGAGACGGCTGGTAACTCAGGCTTTTGTTACCGTGCACCTGGTGTTGGTGGGGAGCTACTGAGGATCTTAAGTAGACATCTGAGAGAGTGGAAGCAGGAGGAGAATACTGTGTTGACTTGGTTCTTGATGTTTAATTTATTGTTGATGATGACTTCAAAGTTACAGATGTGTTCTGTCAGTGAGGGGGGGCCCTTAGGTCCACGGGCCACCAGACGTTTACCCACGGAGAGGTGGTGTTGTTGAACAGAAGGACTTTGGTTTTATTGGTGTTCAGTTTGATGCAGTTATCCCTCTTCCAATTGGTGATGTTGTTCATGCAAAGATGGAAATTGGCCTTTGTTGTGGTGTGGTCTTTCGATAGCAAGAGTATTAGCTGCTTGTTGCCTGCACAGGAGATGATGTTTAGTGGGAGTTCTTGTACAAAAATTGGCCACAGGGGGTCCTGTATGTGCTGAAGAGGGTGGGACTCAGGCAGGATTCTTTAGGAACTTCACATATGATGGATTTGGGTTGCGAGGTGAATGGCGTGAGGAGGACTCTCTGGATCCGTCCGGTGAGAAGCAAAGCTATCCACTTCAGGACATTGCCTGGGATGCCAATATGATTGAGTCTCTTGTGCAGGCTGTCTTCTAAGTGTGTCGTGACTTGCTGGTTGACTTTCTCAATTCGTTTTTCTGAGAAGGGGAGCAGGGAGATTGGGAGGTAGTTTTCGAGGTTATTAGGGTTGGCGGAGGGTTTCTTGAGGATGGGTTTGACTTGCATGTTTTCAGTTGTTTGGGTAGGTGGCTGAGTTGATGCATGAGAGAGTATGAGTCTGTTGCCAATGCTGTTGATGCTGAGGTTGAATGTTTGATGCGGGCAAGGGTCTGTGGGTGATCCTCAGTAGATGGTCTTCATGATGTCAATGGTGTTTTGGGTGGTGAGCTGATTCCATTTGTAGAGTTTCTTCTTGGATGGGGAGACAGAGCGGTTGACAGGGTTGATGGTGTCTGCTGTGGTGGAATGGGGTGCAAAGTTTCTATAGATGATAGAGATTTTGTCATGAGAGTAGGTGATAAGGGGAATCACACAGTTCCTTGGTGGGGGGTATGGTTTTCTCTCATGCTTCAGGGTTGGCGAACTCCTTGGCAAGAGTTTTTTGCTGCAGTTGGAGCTGCCTTGGATACGAGTGTCTAGGGCGTGTTTTCTTGCGCTTTTTAGGAGCTTGTGGTACTGGTTAAGTGTGCTCTTGAAGGTGGTTTGGTCATTGAGGAGTTTAGAGCTGTGCCATTTTCTCTCTAGTTGTTTGCAATTGTGTTTCGTGGTGCACAGATCCTGCATGTACCATATGGCTTGCTTGGAGAGTCTGTTTGAAAGTTTTGATGGGGGTGATGAGGTCGGCACAGTTGGCTATCCAGGAGGTGACTTTTTTATGTCCATGTTGATTTCCAGAATGGTGCTGGGTGCCGGGTGTGTGGAGCCCAGGTGGGGGGCATTAAGGGCGTTGGTCCATTGTTCCTTAGATATTTTGCTCCAACTATGGTGTGTGGTGGAGGGTGGTCTGGGTGCTTTGCCCAATGTGAAGAGGTAGTAGAAATAGACTTTGGAGTGGTTGGTCCATGAGAGCCCAGTGGTGTGGCTGTATTTGATTCTGCTGCTAGAGGTAAAAATGAGGTATAGTGTGTGTCCAGAAATGTGGGTGGCATCAGTACTACCTGTCTGAAGCCAAAGATTTCCATGTTGTCAATGATGGTGGCAGGGTTGATGTCATTTGGGCCATCTAGGTGAAAATTCAGGCCTCCGAGGAAGGTGTAGTTTTCGGTGTTGATGGCTTGGGGTAGGGCGATGATTTCTGGAAAGGCATGGCAGAAGCTGGGGCTGGGTCCGAAGGGTCTGTAGGCAAGAGCTCCTTTGAAGGTGGTGTTGCTGTTGATGCTGAGTCAAATATTGAGGTGTTCCATGATTGGTGTGTCCACAGAGGGTGTGCAGTGTATTGTTTCCTTGTGAATTAATGTGAAACCTCCTCCGGGTTTGTTGGTACAGTCATGGTGAGTGATCCTGTATTATTTGGGAGGGGCCGCCGTGATGTCGGATGCAAAGGTGTCATTGAGCCAGGTCTCTTTGAGGACAGCAAAGTCGGGTGCGAGGGTGGTGATGGTGTCCCATATCTCGGTTGCGTTTTTGCCTAAAGAATGGGCATTGAGCAGTATACAGTTCAATCAGAGAGACGTTGTGGTGTCCAGGTGCAGCAGTTTGATAGGGAGTGCAGGAGAGCTGGTGAGGCAGGTGACCCGACATTGCCACCAGCTGAAAGTGCCTGCTGTGGCCTGTGGAGAGACGAGGCAGCGGCTCTTATTGGGAGATCAGGATCGGATGGCTCTGAGTTTGCTCTGGTGTAGAGGTGGGTGGTGGGAGAGCCAGGGTTCCTGGCACTGGGCACGGTCCAGACACAGACCAATGCAAACAGGTTTGCCTTTGGCCCACCTTCGGGACACCAACGGTGTGGCCGTACAGCCGCCTTCCGTGCAGCGCCCTCCATACTTAGTCCTGGGAGGTGAGAGGGCTGGCAGGGAGGCAGGAGGAGGGGAAGCGGGAGAAAGGGGGGAACATTGGAGGCAGCAAACCAAAACAAAGCAGACCAAAACAGAACAGAAATTAACTAAGAAAACATGTCTGAATAAGCAGACCAAACTGTAACAGAAATTGACCAAAACAAAATAATGATTGCTAAGTAGACAGTATTTAACAGAAATATATGCACAGGCAGCAGGAGACAATGCTGGGAAAGGGACTCACAGTCAACCGGCAGTGGTTCCGAATGCCGGGCTCGTGGGGCTCTGAATTAGGCCATAGCCGCAGTGCCTTTGGGCTGTCAGCCAGAGGCTGGGAGCAGGACGCCTGACCAGGGGATCAAGGGGCTACTGTTTGAGCTGCGCAACGGCCTCCATACCTAGTCCTAGGAGGAGCTGGCTGGGAGGCGTGAGGGCGGGGGCAGGGGCGGGAACATCAGAGGTGGGAAACCAAAACAAAGTGGACCAAAACAGAACTAAAATTGTCTAGCAAATCAAGTACGAATAGGCAGACTAAGTCATAAGAGAAATTGACTAAAACAAAATATATATGATAAAGCTGACAGAATATAACAGAAAAATATGCACAGGCAGAAGGAGACAATGCAGGCAAAAAGACTAACAAAACAAGTACGAATATGCAGACTCAGCTATAACAGAAATTGACTAAAACAAAATAAGTAAGACTAACAGACAATATTTAATAAAAATATACGCACAGGCAGTAGTAGACAATGGAGGCAATAGGACTCGCAGTCACCCAGCAGCGGGTTCAAACGCGAGGCTCATGGGGCTATGAATGAGGCCAAAGAAGCAGTGCCTCTGGCAGTACTTAATTTGTAGATGAAAGAGTGTTGATGCCCAAAGCTCTGCTCTGAAATACCTGGCCGGTGACATTAAGCATGCACGTACAGAATACCACTTCAGCCCTGTCAAATCCACTGCCAGACACTGCTGTCCCTTCAGCTCACTCTTGCAGGTTGTTGTTTTCTCCCTTTCAAACTGTTTTCCTGTCTTTCTTTTCCTCCTCCTTTCCAGTTTGAGATTTTACATCTCCTATTCCCATAATGTCTATTGCAGGTAAATAGGTGCAGGTCCGCAAAAATAAGGGCCAGTGCAGGTAGTAGAGAGAACAACTAAAGTGTGCTTATTTAGTAGCTCCTGGTAGAATCAAACGCTCAGGAGTCATGGTAATTCAAAAACAAGCATTTTCAATGCAACGGGGCTCGCATTTGCTCGAGTTGGAGCTATTTGCGTTGTAAACACCCTAACCTAACTTTTCTTGCCACATAAATTAAAAGAAAGAAAACACAGCGCGATCGCGCTATGTAAAATGCAGCGCGATTGCACTGAAATTGAAAATGAGAAAACGGAGCGCGATCGTGCTATGTAAACCCCAGCTCGATCGCGCTGCAGGGAAAATTAACAGATAGAGTAGTCCAGAAACCAGGCTCAAAACATCGAGGCCCGTATGTTTCTAGTAGTTTACCGGTGCTATGTTGGCAGGCTAAACACCAGAAAAGGCATGACGTATGCATGCCTTTCACAAATGAAAGTAAGCAGATTTTAAAAAGCAAGCCCACAAACCAATGAAAGAGACTGACGTGACCTGGGCGATGTTTGAAGCCCAAAGAGAGATTACTTTATAGACGGAGCGCTTTTGCTCTCGCCCATAATGATGTGAACAGTAGTTAGCTCTGGCAGCCTCTGAGCCAATCAGGTTATGTAAATACTGAAAGCACTGCCACCTAGTGTTACAAAATCGAAATGATCTTTTCAGGATCAAATAATCAGCAGCTGTTTTTATACAAATGCTCCAAAGAAACAAAAAAGATCAAAAGGAAGTCAAAGGCATACAGAGTTAACAAAAATGCACATATCCTGTTTTACTAGGGGACTGCCAGGAAAAAACAGTTGTCACTTAATTTGCAAAGTGGCTTTAGGGGCTGTTTTCTGTTCTACCAGGAACTACTATTGCACTCTTTTTTTGTTCTCCATGGAAGTTGCCACCACATCCAACATTGGGTCCCTTTCATTTTTGGCTCTGACTCTCCCATCCAAAGACAGCTGTGACAAAGGATCTGTGGGGACACACTGACCTTTCTCTGAACAAACGTCACGTCCAACTTTTTGTTTAGCATCTAATGGCATATGCTCTCGTTTATAAGGCATCAGAGCAGGAGCATCACCATATATTACTGCTCCCACTCTGCCAACTTTTGTAGTTCCCGCACTTCATATAGAGTAGGTAAACCGAAGGGTTTCTGGCAGTAGAACCTCATGTAGCTCCACTGATGGACAAATCTAAATCTGGCAGTCATCCGTCAGTGGGTGGCCAGAACACAACAATGGTTGACTTATCCTTTTTTAGGAAAGAAGGCCTGCCAATTCACACGGTGTTACTGTGTGACACACGATATTGGCTCCCCTCACACGGTCACCCGGTGAGGAGCCAATATCACACGGTGGCAGGAAAAATGAGCTGAAAACCACTATCAACTGTAAACAGTGGTTTACAGTTCGTTTTCAGAGGTTTTTAACTGCATATGTCCATTAATGGGTGTGACAACACCCCAGGGCTTTGGCAGCAGCCTCAGCAAGCTTTTATTTTTTTGTTAGAGGAGGGGGTTTGGGGACGGGATGGGGGGCAAATGTGCCTCTAAGGTGCTTCTCGGCGCAAGGCCATGTCCCCTCCAAGGCCCCGCCCCCTCCTCACACTATGAGGGTTTTGGTGAAGTTTGCAGGCCTGAGAAAGATGACAGTCAATCAATCAATCAATGACACTTATAAAGCGCGCTACATACCCGTAGGGTCTCAAGGCGCTGGGGGGGGGGGGGTGCCGCTACTGCTCGAATAGCCAGGTCTTCAGCTTCTTCCTGAAGGAGAGGTGGTCTTGGGTCAGGCGCAGGTCGGTCGGGAGGGAGTTCCAGTTCTTGGCGGCCAGGTAGGAGAAGGACCTTCCTCCTGTAGTCGCTCTTCGGATGCGGGGGACGGCGGCGAGGGCGTGGTTGGCTGATCGGAGGTGGCGCGTGGGAGCGTAGAAGTTGACTCGGCTGTTGAGGTAGCTCGGGCCTTGGTCGTGTAGGGCTTTGTGTGCGTGGGTGAGGAGGCGGAAGGTGATTCTCTTGTTGACGGGGAGCCAGTGCAGGTCTCTCAGATGTCCGGAGATGTGGCTGGATCGTGGGATGTCGAGGATGAGTCTGGCTGAGGCGTTCTGGATCCGCTGGAGTCTCTTCTGGAGCTTGGCGGTGGTACCGGCGTAGAGGGCGTTACCGTAGTCCAGTCGGCTGGTGACGAGGGCCTGGGTGACGGTCCTCCTGGTCTCGGTGGGGATCCACCAGAAGATCTTCCGAAGTGTGCGTAGGATGTTGAAGCACGCCGAGGAGACGTTGTTGACCTGCCTGGTCATGGAGAGGGAGGAGTCCAGGATGAAGCCCAGGTTGCGTGCATGGTCTGTCGGTTTGGGTGCGGTGCCCAGGGCGGGAGGCCACCAGGAGTCGTCCCAGGCGGAGGGTGAAGAGCCCAGGATGAGAACCTCCGTCTTGTCCGAGTTCAGTTTCAGGCGGCTGGTCGTCATCCACTCGGCTACCTCTTTCATCCCTTCGTGCAGGTTGGCTCTGGCGGCGGCGGGGTCGTTGGTCAGGGAGAGGATCAGCTGGGTGTCGTCGGCGTAGGAGATTATGCTGAGGTTGTGTTTGCGTACGATGGCCGCGAGGGGGCTCATGTAGACGTTGAAGAGGGTGGGGCTCAGAGATGATCCTTGTGGGACGCCGCAGATGACTTCGGAGGCCTCTGACTTGTACGGTGGTAGGCGGACTCTCTGTGTTCTTCCGTCGAGGAAGGAGATGATCCATTCCAGCGCCTTGTCCTTGATTCCGATGTTGCTGAGGCGCCGTACTAGGGTGCGGTGGCAGACCGTGTCGAATGCCGCGGAGAGGTCTAGGAGGATGAGGGCCGCTGTTTCTCCATTGTCCATCAGGGCTCGGATGTCATCGGTGGCGGCGATGAGGGCGGTCTCGGTGCTGTGGTTGGCTCGGAAGCCGGACTGTGAGGGGTCGAGGGATCCGTTCGTCTCGAGGAAGGCGGCCATCTGCTTGTTGACGGTCTTCTCGATGACTTTGCCTGGAAACGGGAGAAGCGAGATGGGGCGGTGATTCTTGAGGTCGGTGGGGTCCGCTGTTGGTTTCTTGAGTAGAGCGCTGAGTTCGGCGTGTTTCCAGCTCTCGGGGAAGATGGTGGTGTCGAAGGATGTGTTGATGATGTCTCGCAGGTGGGGTGCGATGACAGCGTCGGCCTTGTTGAAGACGTGGTGAGGGCAGGGGTCGGTCGGTGATCCGGAGTGGATGGAGTTCATCGTGCGGATGGTGTCTTCGGTGCTGATCGGGGTCCAGGCGTGGAGGGTGGTGGTGGGGGGTGGTTGTTCGGTCATGGTGTGCGTTGGTTGGTTGTTGAAGCTGTTGTGTATGTCCGCGATCTTGTTGTGGAAGTATGAAGCGAGGGAGTTGCAGAGGTCTTGTGATGGGGTGATTTCGTTGTTTCCTGCGCTGGGGTTGGAGAGCTCATTCACGATGTTGAAGAGTTCCTTGCTGTTGTGTGCGTTGTTGTCCAACCGGTCCTTGAATGCTGTTTTCTTGGCGGCGCGGATCAGCTGGTGGTGTTTCCGGGTGGCAAGTTTGTAGGAGGTCCTGTTGTCCGGTGTTGGTTCCCTTTTCCAGACTTTCTCGAGGGCTCGGAGGTTCTTCTTGGAGCACTTGAGTTCGTCGGTGAACCATGGGGCCTTCTTGCTGCCGGGTCTGCTAGGCGGGGTCCTCAGCGGGGCGAGCTCGTCCGCGCAGTTGCTGATCCACTTCGTGAGGTTGTCGGCGGCCTGGCTGGGGTTCGCTGAGCTGGCAGGAGGGTGCTGGCTCAGGGAGGTGGCGAGCTGGTCTGCTGTGATCTTGTTCCAGCTTCTGTGGGCGGCTTGTTGCTGGTGTTGGTGGGTCGTCGTTCTCTTGAAGGTGAAGTGGACGCAGCTGGTTTTCCCTGCTGAGTCCAACATGCTAGGAATGGCAGACCTGGGCAGGTAAAACAAACAAAGGCCCCAACTTCCAGAAAATAAACTCCCTGCCCCTCAAAGTCAGGGCTATTTTGTTTTGCACATATAAACACCAAGGGCCAGGTTTATGGATCCCTTGTGGCACTCCAACGTCACATTAGCGTCATTTTTTTAATGCTAATGTGGCGTTGGATGGGGAAAAATGCCACGCCATATTTACAAAGTGGCGCAATGCAAGCATTGCGACACTTTGTGACCCCTTGCGTCACATTATGCCTGCGCCAGGCATAATGTATGCAAGAGGGCCTTCTGGCACCGGGGTGGACCAAAAAATGACGCAAATCTATGAGATTCCTTTGCACCATTTTTATCAGCATTTTTTAATGCCTGCTAAGTGCAGGTGTTAAAAAGAGGCTCCCATTGATTACATTGGGCCTCTGGGTCCTCTGCAGGACTAGTGTCATCATTTTTTAAGCTAGTCCTGCAAAGCGCGGGACGAGCGTCAAAAATTATGACGCTAGTCACCCTAACTACCGCCATGCTGCGCCATATTATAGATATGGCACTACCATGCTGGCGTTAGGAGGGCGCTAAGTGGCGCAAGAAAAGTGGTGCTGCACTAGGTGCAGCGCCACATTTCATAAATATGCCCCTACCTGAGCTAAAATAAATTCACTCACTTGCCATTCATCAGAGCCTTAAATGGATTTATTTTTTGGGGGGGTAGAAAGCGTGGACCACATCAGTGTGACAACAGAGCCTAGCACCGAAAGATGCATTGACGGTGGGGGTCCCCACATATAGCAAGTGATGTACTTCCTGGGGTAGGTGGGCCAAAGAGGGACCTCTGCCGAAAGGGCAGTCTCAGCGCTGTGGCCACCATGTTTAAAAAGAGGTCCATAGAATTATTGCTATATATTCGTTGACATTCTAAGAGCAAACACTACTTTCAAAATTCTCTCATTCCACCTGTGTCAGTACTGTCCACAACCCATGCTCACCAGAAACTACAGCTGCAAAAGTGACCATTTGTTCATTTATACACTTGAATAATTTCTAGAACCTACTCCTACACCTCAATTCAACTTGAGATTTTGCCACAGTGAATTAATTTTGAGTACTAGTATGAAGCAGGCATGACTATGCTTCTTTGCAGAAAGGGCCATCACACGTTTAATATAGATCTAGACTTGTCAACCATCTGATGACTCACATCATGTGAAATCATCTTCAACTTTTAATTTCATGGCGTTTGACTAGGACATTTTTTCAAGTTGTCATCAAATGTTCTTTAAACCGGTTGTCTCATTCACGAAGACCAAACCCCGTATCTAGCCCTCACCAAAAAAAGCATCTCATATTGTTCTTCTACTTTCCTTCCTTCTGTTGGTTGTCATTCATTGTTACTTAACACTTTGGCCCATCAGGTCGTACTCCTGCTCTTTCTTTCCCTAGTGACCACACATCTAATGTGATCTCCTATCTTCTCTTCAATATTCAGGAAAAGAGATTAAAGCATAACCCAAACACATTTGTGCCTTAGATCATTCTTAAATCTCACCCCACCCATTCCAGAGGTATTTATGACACTTTCACAGGCTGGCATTACATCCTGTCTCCGTATGAGGGTTTCCAGGTAATGATGCTCAACTAGGGCACATGTTATGCATCCTGGGCTTCTCTTTCACAAACGACCCTTTTTAGATGTAATAGTCTAAAGAGGTCAACATAGCTGAGGCACGACTATGTGTCCCCAGATGCACTAATCTGATAAATCAAAACCTAGGACTGGAAATGAGATTCATTTGTGAAATACAGAGATATACTGACCTTAACCAGAGCCTCGTCCAATGACTATCACTATCTGCCAAAAAGGTGTTTTTGTATATACGAGTAAAATGTCCCATCAAAAGTCGCACTGTTTTATTGGGTTATTGCTTAAATCCATTTTTCTTTGAATCCCTCAAGATTAGTCTCTAGGGCAGTGGTTCCCAACCTGTGGTCCATGGACCCCTGGTGGTCCGCTAGGCCTTCTCGGGGGATCCGTGACTGCTTAGAAAATTAAATAATGTTAGCAGGTTAAGTCCCCAGCTTTCAGTAATGACTTATTAGGGGAGGGTTCCCAGATTCCATTAATGATTCAGTGGGGGTCCCTGGGTTTCAGTAATGATAAAGTGGGGGGGCCACACAAGTCCAAAAGCCGGGAACCACTGCTCTGGGGCATGTGTATATGCCTTTAAATCTCTCTCTTTCTCCATCATTCGCTAAAGTTTATTATATTTTTAGATGTAAACGTGAATTGAATTTATTTGTACTGAGTGGGTTCTAACATTCACTCAATCACAAGAAAACTGCAGATTTCAGCTACAATGAAGATGTGTTCTTAAATCTATGATATGCACATTTATTTTTTGTGGTTACTGAACAGGATTTTCCATTAAAAAATATTGTTTAATCGTTGACTACTCAACTCTTAGTTGCTTTCCCTAAAATGAGATTTCCCAGGGCCTCCTTCACGTCCTTGTTCCGCAGGCTGTAGATCAGTGGATTCAGCATGGGGATCACTACTGAGTAGAAGAGGTTTATAGCCTTGTCTTGATCCAGGGAGTATTTGGATGATGGACGGAGATAGGTGAAGAGCACAGTCCCAAAGTACAAGGTGACTCCTGTGAAGTGGGAGGTGCATGTTGACACAACTCGGAGTCTCCCTGACCCCGAGTGTACCTGTAAGATAGCCAAGATGATTGCGGCGTAAGACATGATAATCACAAGAAGAGAACCAATTAAAAGAGAGCCTCCTAATATGAACAACACCACCTCATTTACAGTAGTATCATTGCACGATAGCTTCAGCAATGGAGGGATATCACAGCAGTAATGATGAATGGTCCATTGACAAAATGATATCCTGAAGGTGCAACCTGTCTCTATTATCGAGTGGACAATTCCACCTGTGTGAACTCCAGTCATCAGCCAGAAGCAAAATGTCTTTGTCATGATGGTTGCATAGTGCAAGGGCTGACATACGGCAACATAGCGATCATAAGCCATAGCAGCCAGAAGCAAGGCTTCCGTGCTCCCAAAATTGGCAAGAAATAAAAGCTGCACCACGCATCCAGGGAAGGAAATCCTCCTACTCTTGGAAAGCAGATCAGCAAGCATCTTGGGGGCAATAACAGAAGAATAGCATAGATCCACAAAGGAAAGGTGGCTCAGAAAAAAGTACATTGCAGTGTGGAGGCGGGGAGCCATTTGAATTAATGCAATTATGCCAATATTACCCAACACTGTGAAGATATAGATGAGTGAAAATAAACTAAATAGAGGGACTTTCAGTTTGGGATTATCCGTCAGTCCTAAGAAAATGAAATCTTTAGGGAGGGTTTTATTTCTGGCTTCCATTTTCCAACACAGTATGCCCTAGAGAAGGATGGCAAAAAACAAATATCAGACTGTAAAGTAGAAGTATGCATTACTGGAGAACTAATACATTATTTTCGTTGTCACATATTGCCTGCCTTTTACTCCCGCTAAATGTTCTGAGCAGCCTCATCCAGTAACAATTATTTACCTAATCAGGTTTCAGCCCTATCTGAAATGGACGCTCTTCAACAGTTTTTTTAAGCTAGTGTGAGCAAGATTTACTATTTTTTTTTCCTTTATTCGCCTGATGCAATATGGAGCTATGAGGTGCAAAGTCGTACAACCACAATTTCAACCTTTCTGCCAAAGACTCCAGACAAAAAATCAAAAATCTTTCTCTTTCAAAGTGCTTTGTAGAGCCTGAACACTGTCAATGAAAAGTCCCTGGAAAACTGACTTGGTGTCTGATAGGTAAAATCTAGTTTAAGTCGAGAACATTTGTGGTGGCTCATATGTTTCCTTGTTTAGTGCATGAAAAACGTCATGAAAGTCAAGTGCTTGCTGGAAAGGGCAGAGGGGCTATCCTTTCACCTCAAAGGGAAAACCACAATTCATGGTAGCCTAGCTCACTTCAAAGGGTCTAGAAATGCTCCCAGGCTTTTCATAAAATGACATCCCTGCCTGGCAAGCTCATCCACAGCCTCCATCCTGCCAGCAAGCCACACACAGGAGTTCCAAAATGAATGTCTCCATTAAATAAAGCACAACACTGATACACACTGCTCGGTCCTCCTCATGCATACCAAGTCCCTCACACACTGAGTAAAGGACTCAGATGAAAGGGATTAGCAGATTTTTTTAAACGGTAGGAGGCGCTCTTTTACTGTAGGCAACAGTTCCAAATGCTTGATCCTTTTGATTTAATCATTTACTGAAACCACTGCCATTTCTTCTAAGTCTGTAAGATATCAGTTACTCACAGAAAAGAGAAGTGCACTTGATGTGTTCCTACACCCCATAGACCCCTGCATGTTCATATTCCACAGGGCCATGCAGGGGAACAGTTCCATCACGATAGATCCCAAAGCAAGAGCTGATATGAGTAAGATGTTTAATATAAAGAAAGTAAAGAAAAGGCCGGAGCGAGGTGCACAAGTAAACTGGGACGGAGTGGTTGTGGTGGTAAACGCTGAAGCATCCTTGTCTGTGATGTTCTGGGTGGTAAGGGTCACCAGTTTTGTAGAATAGCTGACGATGTGAATGTTTTCAGAAAGTTCCAGGAAACACAAGAATTAAACATAAGAATGAAATACAAATGATTATGATCAGCAGAGCATTCCATGTTTAAAACTTTAGAGTGCGGTCTCCCTTGAGCAAAGTTGGTGAAAGCCAGTGGATTAGTCTTGCCAAATAAATAGAAATATGAAGAGAATCAATTGAATATAATCCATTTGAGAAATATGTAGAAAAAGGGAATGGTTGTATTAGGAGGAGGCATCTGCAGATGACTTTCTCTGCAGGGGCATTAGTCATGGAAAGGCGGCAGCCTAAGGGTTTGGTGCCCTGATACTTAAATGTAAAGTAGGGAGACTTGGTGCACCATCATCTTCAGCATTATCTCCTTCTTCAAGCACAGTGGATTCTGAAACTAAACCACCAGCCACATGTTTTTGCTGCCCCAGTCCACCCGAGCTCATGTCTGCCTCTCAAATGGCTCAATTATTCTGTAGTACAAAGATATCAGACTTCCAACAGCTATCTTCACCCTTGCAAAGTGTGCACACTGCAGTGTTTGATGGGTCTTCTCTATAGTCAAACGTAGCACAGACCAAGAATTTACAGATGCCAATTCCAGGACAATCATGGTTCCAGACTCAATGGGCTTATAGAACGCAAGGAGAAATAAGGAAGGTTTTGCTCTTGTTGCTGCTGATTTTTGTATTCCTGTGGAAGAAAATGGAGCCAGCAAGCAAGGCGGGGGCTGCATTCTGAATACAACTGACTAGCATCGCTCCAGTGGTCCGTGGAGGGGGAAGTAGAGGTGTGACAGGTGCTGTAGTACCCCCAGATGATCTTCGAAGATCTCAGCAGTAGAAAGAGCGATACAGAGGTCCTTTAAAACATTTTATGTATGTTCTCTAAGTAATAGGTTAGATGTATTGAAACCAACAAAATACTGCCTTTTACAAACTCATGTTTTTCATGCAGATCAATGCTCAGATATGCCTGGCTGCAAAGTCGTGGTATTTTCTAAGATAAAGGTACATGACAAATTTATGTAGCACTTACTACCTCTGATGAAGCATTGAAGTGCTTTTCATTGAGCAGCACACTACTCCGGATCTCAAAGTGAATTAGTTGTGAAATATATAGGAAAATATAAGTTGTTATTTTGAGCGGTGGACATGTGAGTCTGTTAGTTGGGTTGAATAGGAGGGATAAAGAAGGAGGGACGATCTTAGAAAGTATTATTTGAGAGATCATAGTAGTAAAATGAGGTTTGGAATGAGACTAAGGAGGGATAGTGGAGGGAAGAGTCTAGAAAGAGTTATTTGGGAGATCATAGAAGTAAAATGAGGTTTGGGATTTTCAAAGAGAGAAGAAACTAGAAAGGGTTATTAGAAAGCTCATAGTAGTACAATGAGGTTTGAGATGAGTGGGGGTAGAGGATATATTTAAAGAGGTATAGGATAAGACATAAAGTAGTGAATTGGAGAGATTTGAAGGATTTTTTTCCTAAAGAAGGACTAAGTAATAAACATAAGGGTACATAACTACATAGAAAGGTATAGATGTATGTGGAAAATGATTAGGAGATATAAAGTTGTATTATATAAAGTCTAATATGTACATGTATGTATAAGTAGTTAGAAATGTGACTGTCCGCTGTTGCTGTACGTAAAGCTAATTTATTGATGTATTTTTCATATTTTTGGTAGGATGTTTTGTTTGTTTATATTTTTTATTTTTTCCCCAATATTTCATTAGTGAAGCACTTATAGATACTCAGAGTATGCATACTCAGAGAAGGCTCTGGTGATTTGACTCCCGAATCCAAAGAAGTTTAGGAAATCTATGTGTTTGCTTTATTTTTCTCCCATCGCAATCCCCTTTTGCCCATTAGTTTGTTCACATAAATGTGTGGTTGGAACGTGCAAATGGCATCCACATCATCCCCATAGAACCAAACAAAGCCTAAGGTTAAGGTAAGTGCTCAGAATTCTAATCTTCACAAAGTATGTTTATATGGGAAAGCTGAATCAGGCACTGGTTTCTATGTGTCCCACTGGTAATATCATGCAGCACTTCCTGTCGCTCCCATTCCCATGGTGAATAGCTTTTCATAGCACAGAATTACATACAGGTGGTTGAAGTCCATTGTATATACACACTTTTTCTTCTCCATGAGGAAGACAGTGTCCCTCCTCAAGAAAGGTCTTCTTGTGCATCTCCACTTAGGGCCTGATATATATCTTGGTGGAGAGGTTACTCCATCACAAATGGGACGGATATCCTGTCCACCGCATTAAATCTCCATAGGATATAATGGGATCACAATACCTCTGAAGAGATATCCGTCACATTTGTGACAATGGGCCTGATTCTTACCTTGGCGGTCGGCGGAGAGGCGGCGGTTGGACCGCGAACAGACCGGCGGTCCAAAAAATTGCATTCTGACCGCGGCGGTCACCGCCGCGATCGACCGCCACTTCCCCACTCCGACCGCCACGGCGGTCATGACCGACGGGCTGGAGTTCGCACACTCCGGCCCGGCGGTCGACCCAAGACCGCCAACCGTATCATGACCCTGCTTACCGCCGCGGTTTTTGGCGGTCGGGAACCGCCATGCGAACCATGGCGGTAGGCACTATCGGGGCCAGGGAATTCCTTCCCTGGCACTGATAGGGGTCTCCCCCACCCCCCACTGCCCCCCACGAGTCCTCCCCCCACACCCTCCACCCCCCTGCCACCCCCCAGAGGTGGTACGAACCCCCTGCCCCCCCCACCCCGACATGCACATACACGCACCCGACATGCACGCACCCCCAACATGCACATATGCACACCCCCTACACACACATACACAACGGGGGCACATACCCGCACACATACATGCCGACATGCGCACCCGCCGAACTACACACATTGCCCAAAGGCACAGCAGCACCCCCCGCCCGCATGCACGCACTCACACACCCCCTCTACACACCCCCATGCACGCACACATCACACAACACCCCCCCACCCCCTCCCCTCACGGACGATCAACTTACCTTGTGCGTTGGTCCTCCGGGAGGCGACGGGAGCCATAGGGACGTGACCGCCAACAGAAGACCGCCAACAGAAGACCGCCACACAGAAATGTGGGTCGTAATTCTGGGGGCGGTGTTCTGCTGGCGTGGCGGTGGAGGTTGACCAGTCTCCACTTTCCCGCCGACCGCCAGTGTGGCTGCTGGCGGTATTCCGGCGGAACGCTCCCAGCGGTCGGAATACGCGCAGCGGCATACCGCCGCGGTCGGCGGTCTTTGCCGCGGCGGTAACTCGGCGGTCTTGCGAAAAGACCGCCAAGGTCAGAATCAGGCCCAATGTGTTCCCCTCTGCCAAAATCAAAATCAGGTCCTAAGTCTGGGAGTCACCCATTCACCTTCCCATCCTGGAAGGGAAATTACTCCAGTCCTTGCTTTCAAGTTCCAAGTTGGAAAAGTGTCAGATCAGAGTTTTGGAAAGAACCCAAAAGTACAAGATTCTGGGTATTTCGAATCTTAAAGTTCTATCCATGCCATGTTCTGCCCACATACCACCATGGCAGAGAAACTTTATGGATATTCACAAACATTTTCAGTGACTTCCCCAAGCTTATCTAAACTTCTAATTTGCACCTAAATGAGCTAAAAGGAAGTAACGTGGCAAGGTAAAGTGTATCAAAGAGAGCCTTAAGCATAAGAGTCTGGAATGAATGAATGAGTTAATGATTTAGCACGTTTATAAGGTGCCACCACCTTTTGTAACGTCCATCAGGCATCTTGAGTGAAAGAGAGACTTTTAATGAAAAATAATTTTCTAGGAAAAAAAGGGAAGAAAAAGGATATATTGTGCATAGCTCTAGTTTCAGCACTATAGACATTTTTTCAACCTTCTGATCAAAAATGATTTTTGATTGAAAGTCTTTCCTTCTCAAACATCCCTTTGAAATCAAGCAATACTGGTGCACTTTCAGACAACTGCTACATCGCTTATTTGTTTGCTCTTCAGACGTAGGTAAAACGTTTAATGTAATGCAGCTATATTTAATGGATGTGCCTGAGAAGGGGAGTCTTCAGTTTTAAATATGTGAACAAAAATAAAATAGTTGTATGCATTTCAGAAACATGACCACCTCTACTGCAGTTTTTTTCATAGCAAAGGTAATCCCGACTCGTAAGCTTGATGGAGTATGCGAAAGGACTTTGTGACTCCGTTTTGGGTTTGTAAAAATGAGTATGATAAGCCAAAGGCTTCTTTTGATGAGATGTAATATTTCTCTATGAAATAGACCATTAGCGATTAACAAAGGTAGCATTCACCTCACCTGCAATTTCAGAGTCTGCTCCAGACTCTCTCATTTTACAAGGCTGACTACATTTATTCAGCACGCACTGTCAAAAATATCTCATCTTTCTTTGGAAGACGCAAATTGGTATTGAATGGCACTGTAAATATATTGCTTAACAAAATCAGCCCAATTCTAGGAGTTATAAAAACAATTCATGATCTAAAATATGTTTAGAACTATTTAAAAGAAGCTTGCTTACAAAACAAATTGCCCATTTACCAATAGCATAAAAAAGACACTTGGATCCACAGGCACCAAATCAAGCGAGGGGGGTGTTTCTGTGGCCTTTGCTTGGCGAGGCCTCTGCATTGGCTCTGCCTGACAAAGGCTCTGTCTGCATGCTGCTGTGTAATGTTATGTAGCCACAAGTCTTAGTTCATTTGGGGCAAGGGTGGGCAGAAGTCACTGAATTTCACTCCGAGGAGATTCCGGGGAGTTCCTTTAATGGGCAGAATTAGGCATGTTGCACTGCTTGCGCTGTGATTTAGTGCTGGTAGCACGTTCTGAACAGAAAAATCACCATGGCTGCAGCCACTCAAGTTGATTTGCTGCCACTTGAAAATCTACTCGAGAAGTGGCCTTCTGACTGTGACCGCCTGTGACCACTCATTAGTAAACCCCACCGGAAGTCCTCCTTGTGAGCAGAAATCACACTAGGGGGCGTGAAATCTAGCTCATGCCCACTAGCGGAGCCTCGTGAGAACAAACATTCTGCCAGACGTTGGTTGGTGAAATTTGGCCAGAACTCCATGTTACAAGAAACAGAGTCCATAAAATTCCCCCCCATTTCGCAACCAGAATTAAACTTTCCACCCAGGCCTAGTTTGGAGTTGGTTTTATTTCAGATTTGCAAAGTGAGGCTTCTTCATAAAATTCTATTATGTAGTTTATCCATGCCTCTAGCTGGATATAATGGCAATACATATTCACTTTGATCTTCATACGCTACTTTAACTGGGTATTGTCGAGAACTGTGAGGCATTAGATCGTTTCATTTTGTGCTTATCAATATTACATGTTGAAGAGATCAATGAAGACTTCTATCTTCTGTAAGGTTTTGAGGTTGCTCTCTGTAATTCATGACAATCTAAGCACCATTTTGATGGAGAATGTGTTCCCCATAAAAAATACTAAACACAATCTTAACCCAGTTGTTGGAAACTGTGTTACTGGTTGTGGGAGATGAAACCTTACTCGAGCAGGAATCACAGTCTCTATCAGTATGAAACACAAGCAAACCCCATATTAATGTGTTCTTAACCCTATGGTAGCTTGGTACAAAAGCGAGGCTTAACTTAGATCCGATGTGTAAAGTGTTTATGCAGCACTTCAAACAGTAATAAAGTGAAAACACAATACAAGAAAAAATCCACACCAAGTTTGAAAGACACAGTAAAATTGAATTCAGTTAAGGCCAAAATGACAAAAATCCGATATATTTAAGTGTAAATAGTGACAAACATCACAAAGTGCCAACTGTGGTTATCTAGGTGTGCCGGACTGGGATACAGTCACAAGCTCAGACTGACCACAATGGAGCAGAGGCCTGCTACTGAGACCCAGTTAGGCCCGCTGAACAAGAATTCTTTAAATCCTGATTGCCGAGCATTGAGAGATCCCACGTCACTGATTCATTGTGCAACAGAGGTTATGGGCAGTCCCGATAAGGAGGTGCGTCACGCAGGGGACATTCCAATGTGCTGCAATGCAAAATCCTGTACTGTCGTCAATGGATGCCATCGACAAGGGACTTGCAATGTGAAGTCCTACGTTGAAGATGCGTCTCGCACCTGCTGGTTCCAAAGTAGCTGTGGAACTTGTAATGTGCAGTCCTGCATCATTGCCAAGAATTCTGTTGACAAGGGGACTGCAATGCGAGGGCCTGAGTCTAGGATGCATCACACAACTGCAGTTCCTGGGTGGCTGCAGACAGGGTTGCGCTACACAGTGGTCCTGATGTAGGGTTTGATGAGGTGATGCACCATGCAGTGGTACTAATGCAGAGTTTCTGGGAGGCAATGCATCAGTTCTGCTGAGACTATTATTGGGCCGACAGAGACCTCAGACCACCTTCCAAGGGTCCAGAACTAGGGTGGCACCACTTGGGAGGGCAGGACTCACAGCTGGCAGAGTCCTGGTGCTGGTTTCAAGATGGAGGAAACCTGTTCTGTCCCTGAAGCATCGGATCCTGAGGTCAGCTAACTAGTCCTTTGAATCACTCTAGTTGTCCTGATTTCAAGACCAAAGTTCAGTACTTCTCATGCAGTCAGGAGGGCAGCAGAGCAGCAGGGCAGCACAGTAGGGCAGCAAATTGGCAATCCTTCTTACAGCAAATTGGCACAGCAGTCCTTCTTCTGAGTCTTTCACAGGTGCAGATGTGTACTGATGATTTAGAGCCTGAGGTCCAAGTTTTATATTTGCTTCCCACTTTAAAGTCAGAGAAACGTCTAGAGGTTTTAACCCCTCCAGAGAGTTACAGAATGTCCTGCCTCCCTGCCCTGGCCAAAGCTTGTCTGAGGTCACAAAAGGCCTGTGCCAAACCCTTTGTGAGAGTGTTCAGACACAGCTTTTGTAATGTGCAAGTATATTAGGTGACAACCCCCTCCCCAATAAGTCAATAAGTCAGAGTGACCCATCCTGCCAACATCTAGCTTCCCTTTGCCTCACTGTCTAAGAGCAACACACAAAGACCAACTGCTAGCTACACACCAAATGGTTGGGGCACAGAAATGCCAACTGTGGCATTTTCAGAGTTGTGACTTAAAACTTTACCACTAAAGAGGGCTGTTTTAAGTGCTATTCTTCATACCCAAAACTCGACTTGCCTACCTGCTTTCAAGTGAACGTTATTACTTATTTAATGTAATAGGTTTACTCAGTGTTATCCTATGGGAGAGGTAGGCCTTGTAGTGGTGAAAAAAGAATTTAAGAGAACATGAAAAACAAAACTTAAAAGTACATGTCCAACTTTTTAAATAGACTGCATCTCTGCATCTTGCCCTCTGGGCTATGTGGGACCTACCCTAGGGGTGACATACATGGATTAAAAAGGAAGGTTTAGACCTGAAAAAGGACTATTTAGGTTGCACACAAAGGCTGAAGTGCCAGGCCGGAGACAAATTTAAAGGGCTACCTAAGTGGATGGCACAATCAGTGCTGCAGGCCCACTAGTAGTATTTAATTTACAGGCCCTGGGTACACGTAGTACCCCTTTACTGCTAGCTTACAAATAATTCAAATGTGCCATTGAGTGTAACTAATGTTAACACATTTAAAGGAAAGAGCTCATGCACTTTAGCACTGTTTAGCAGTGGTAAAGTGTGCCGAGTCCTAATGCTAGCAAAAACAAAGAAAGCAAAAAACAGGAAGCTGGAAGGCAAAACATTTGGGGAACACCACACCAAGGATGTCAAGTCAAACACCAGTCTACCATATTATGTGGCCAAATGTGTGCCCATCTGTAACAAATTGGCCCCCTTTGTGCAGAAATATATTTGGGAGGCCCTCAGACAATTAAGTGTGAAATATTGTATTTATAAGCTATACAACCTTGCTCAACAACACAGGGAGTTTTCCAAACCATCAAGATTTTAAAGAAATGATTTTTGCTTGTCCAGCGGAGGGTTTTGCTTGGCCCTACTATTGTTCTCGACCAAGGTTTTAGAGGAACTCATTACCAGATGTTTCACCAACCACCACATCAACATTCAGTTCCTCAATGCTACGCAGTCCGGCTTTAGACTCAGCCACGGCACAGAAAAAGCATACATCACTACAACCGGTGACATCCGCTTGATCCTAGGCAGAGGATAGACTGTGGCCTTCATCCTTCTGGACCTCTCTGTGGCCACTGAGTAGAACAAACCCATCCTCATCAGAAGCTTACACATGATCGGCATTCAAGGATCTGCTTCCTGCTGGATCTGCACCTTTCTAATGGGAATAACTCAAATGATCATCCTAGCACACTACTCCTCGGAATCCAAAAAACTCATCTGCAGAGTACCTCAAGGCTCATACCTCAGACTTATCATCTTCAATACACATGTGGCTGCATTGGCCAACATCATCAGTGCCTATATCAACATCCTGTCATACACTAGTGACATGCAACCCATACTCCTGCTCAGACAAAATGTGCAACAGAAGGAACAAGATCACTGCCAACGTGATTATGGTCACCACCTGGATGAAGTTCAAGTGTCTTAAGCTCAACACCAAAAGAAAAGCAGTGATCTTCAGAAAAATGGCTCACCTTGGTACTCCATCCGGTGGACAGCCGACCTCAGACCCACCCCACTCCCATCTTACACTCCAGAAACCTTGGTATCATCACTGACTACAAGCTGGGCATGTCTGCACAAGTCAACACTGTCACAGCTTCCTGCTCCCACACCCTAAGGATGCTGATGAAGATCTTCAAATGACTCCTGAGCAACACTAGAAAAACGTCCTTGTCACCAGCAAGCTGGAATATGGGCATTCCCCCAATGCCGGAATCTTCAAACAACTCACTAGAAGACTACAAATCATCAAGAACATGGCAACCGCACTCATCCTCACCCTTTCATGCAAGACTCGCATCGCACAACACCTAAGGGTGCTCCACTGGCTGCCAATTCTCAAGTGCGGGCCGACTCTGTATCCACAAATATAGGGCACAACACAAACAGGCCTGCTCTACCTGACAAGACAACTGAAAAGCCACCTCTTCCTTCCTCAACCATCAACAGACACCTGCACGCAGCCGGACTCTACTTGCACACATAGAACACATACAAAGAAACAGAGCTTATGGTTGGCCCTTCTTAAGCATCGCTCCTAAAGTGTGGAATGACATCCCACTGCACATTGCAACCTCCCCTCTCTTCTTGAATTCCACAATAAGCTGAAGACATCGCTCTTCGAGTTATTCCTTCCTGCCCTTCGAGGCAAATCTCTTACACCTGCTCCTCACATCACTGGGATGCCGTCACAGGTGATACCTCGCTCTATAAATAAATATACCATGACATAACACCCCCAGTAAAAAAAAAAAATTCCAGCACCAGTGTTTCCAGGCCACTCTAACATGAAATCATCATCATTAGTGGTGCTTAGAGAAGATAGGGGCCATCTCTTTCTTAGACGAGGAAGAGATTACAATGTTGGTGAAAAGCGGGTGCTAATTCAAACCCTGCTGCTACTTAAAGTGTGTTTTCCAAATCCCTTTGCTGGGATGCTCTTATGTTGATTATATTGTCTTCTCCAAAGATGTGAAGAAGAAGGGGCTTTTGTTATGAATTGCTAACGATATTGGTGGTGGTACTGGTAAATTGAATTCAATAGATCTTTCATCTTCCTGCTTTCCACAAGAAATGGGTGCATGAGGTACACCTACCGGCACATTGTGCCTAAACAAGAACACTTTGGTTTTAGGCTGTGCAGTGCTGTTGGTTCTTTTGGAGGTGTCAAGCTCATAACTGTCTATCTTCTTGGCAGGTACAGATTTTCTAGTCATAATGTTTGCTTCTTCTTCAGTTGAGGTATAATCCAGTGTCGGAATAGTTTCTGGAGTCTGCTGGCAAGAAGAGATGAGAAGACTGATATTTAGACTGATTTTTAGACTTGGTGATTTCTGTGGTGCAATATATGACATCACACATAACAATAATGACTCTCAATTAGTATAATAGACATAAAGCCTTCATGAAAAGGTGATATTACCAAAGTATTAAACTCGTCATTAAATATTAAATATTAAATATTAAAAGCTATATTTGTAGTTTGTCTAATAAGTCACCTCCCTCCATTACAAGGCCCAAAAGGTCAATGGTTGCAAAGAGAGAGTGATAACTCATTAATTAGTAAGAAGCCAGTGGGTACCAGACTGAACCACACACAAGTCGTAGGCCCATGAGAGTAATGTTGCTTAAACCCCTATTATTGAGGTAAGGTTTTCAAGTGCATTTTCCTGGTTTGTTTTGCTTAACCAGTTATGCTGATCTTGGGTTGAGCACAAAAAGTCTTTTTTTTAACTGTAAAACGGATGTGATCTTATCTTTAGTCTGAGGACGCCGTTTGGAGAACTTTATCACATTAACTACATTCTTCCCAGTGCCAGTGTAATAGAGGCCGCTGTACATACAGTAGGAATTTCATCTTCCTTTTTCTCAATATTCATCCTTTATGTTTGCTGACTCCTTGCTCATTTTAAATTTTTTTGTAAGATATTTCTGTTTCATGAGGTGGTGTTTGAGGGAGGCATAAAGGGCACCACCAATTAATTTTTTGCTCTTGTTGAATTTTTTGTTTGCTGCTGGAGGACCTGGTAAATGGGATACAGATCCAAAGCAGGCCACTGTGGGAAGTAAGCGACAAGGGGGGCCTGGTGCACTGACGGCCAATGGGCCTTTTTTGTACTGTGCAGAGTTCAGACGTGTAGGGATTTTTGTTCTCATTATTAATGGCTTCTGTCCTGAGTGACTGAAATTGACCTTCAGTTGGTTTTACTGTTTGAGAGTTGGAGTACCAGTTTGTTATAGACTCCGTGTGATTTTTTTCAGTTTTATTCCCTTTTTTACTGTGTCACTGTTGTGGTTTTTGGCGATGAGGGGGGGGGCTGATGGCAGAAAGCTTCTTTCACTGTGCTAGGAGTGCCTTCTTCCCTCTGCCCCATTTTGTCTAACCTGTTTGTGTGAATTTGTTGATTAATGTCCACTTTCTGATACTTTTAAAAGCCTTCTGCTGTGGGTAGTGGGGTCGCTGAAAGCGCCCTTTTGGAGCCCTCAAATATTTTTAACGATTTATCTGGTTTTTGTTTTGTTTCTATTATGTTTGGAGCGTCATGGTAGACTTTGGGTGAGGATATTAATTTTAATTGTTTTTTACTACTTTACACAATGCTCTACTAGGAGCCACAGAGCCTTGGCTTGGCTTGCAATGAGATGCTATTGGTGATTTCAGTAACTCTTTTGTGTCTAAAGGCCTGATTTAGGATTTCACAGTCTTTCTCTGTCCGCCAGTGTAGCGGAGGACATTGAGTCTGCAGCCCTGATGTACAGAGGAACCACCTTCACAGCCGTTTCTCTGAAGGCTCTAAAGGTTTGCTGGGCAGCCGCTGTTGGGATTGATGGCCATCAACCAGTGGCGTAGCGTGGGGGGTTCAAGGGGGGCCGGCCGCACCGGGCGCAACATCTTGGAAGAGACTCGAGTGCTAAAATCCACGGGTTAGGGGGTGCAAATTACTTGCCTTGCCCCGGGTTAGGGGGCGCAAATTACTTGCCTTGCCCCGGGTGCTGACAACCCACGCTACGCCACTGCCATCAACCAAACCTTCTGTTTTCAAAACAATTGTTTTTGAAAACTAAACAATTAATGGCCCTCTTCACACCTACGAAGCACCTACTGAGTGTGGGGGTCAATATTTTCATTTTTCTGCCTCTCATCACCTGCGTTTCCCTGGCAGTTACAGACAGAACCGAAAGGACATCAGACTGTCAATCATAAATTGGGTGGGTGGTAAATTTCATTTACTCCTGTGGGCAGCACCCTGTCAGGCCGTCAGTGTGATCTTTCATGCAGTGGACCCAAAAGGACACTGCAAAGAGAAAGATGATGGTCCACTCATCTTACTATAGGGCGGGCAGACCAAGAGTTTTGGAAAGCTCTGTGCCATGTCTGCCAAACTTTAAATCAGAACGCACGTTAATATGTTGAGTCAGTACTAGTCTGTAGACCACGGACATCACTGTTTTTCAAATGCTTCAAGAATGTTTGCGCATATTTTCCTTGACTATGGTGGCGTTGTTTAGCGTGAAGGCCACATATGTTTGCAGAATTTTCTGCATTTCTCAATAACTTTGTTGCTCTACTTGACTTGCAGGGGTCCTGGGAGGCACACAAACATTTTTATCTACAGTTTTTGTTATAGTATATAGGGTCCATTAGTAGTATGTAGGGCATATGTATTATTTCTGATTTGAATAAACTTGGATGCTCTCTTACAAGTCACAAGAGCCCTAGGTAAAGTTCAACATTTCCACAAAATTCACTGCATACAGACTGATGTGTGTGTGGGGTGGGAGCCTTGTCTTGCATCCAAGTAGCAGGTATTATTTTTACATTTTTTTGTCCCTTCCCATTCTCCTTGTTGCTAAGAACCCCAGAGATCCTGACAGAAGTTCAGACATTTTGACGCTTTTACTTATTTTTCATTCATAGAGTTCTGGGGGCAGTCTGTAGGCCATATATGTTATTCTTAAGTTCAGTTTGCTTTTGCCAGTCTCCCTGGCACTCTCCGAGAAGTGTACAGGCTTCTAGTCGATATTGTAAGTCTCTCTAATGCTACCCTATGGGTTTCAGGTGACGTGCTTGGTCTCCAGAAATTTTTGCTGATTTCAGAGATTTTTGTCTAAACATGCAGTTGTGTTAATGGGGCCTCATTGTAGTCTGTCAGCATGGGCAATAGCCTTCATGTCAGTCAATATTCTTCATACCAGTCTCCTTGATGATGTCACAAGAGCCCATCGACCAAAACTATATTACTAAGTTTACTATTTTTCTACGTTTTATTATGTTATTATATTGTAGCTTGTGCTTGGTGGTACTTTGTAAGACATTAGGTTTATTTTAAATTCTGATCATTTTTATATTCTTTCTAATGGTTTCATAGGAGCCTCTGCAGTCTTGGCCAACCATCCTACTCAAGGTATTATTACTTGTTTTTCCCCATTTTCAGCAACAATTATAGCGTATTGTCCTGGTGTGTTTGTAGGAGTGTATTGTGTGCAGCACACATATGTCAGAATATTGTGTAATTCCCACAACCACTCTCTTGCATGCCCATAAGCCCTTACCTCCACCGGATATGCATTTATTTTCTGATTGTTGTGTAAGGTTTCTTCAATCTTGCTTGCCCCAGTATGGTAATCTGTAATGCATGGATGGAAGTATATTCAATAATCAAATATTTCCAGTCTCCTTAATGTTGTCCTGGGTGCCAGGGATCTTTGTCTGGCCTCAGATATTGCTGATTTTTCTCATTTTCTTTTTGTCTAAATTAGTGTCTGTTATACATTGAGCATTAGGTAACATCAGGCCAAAGGTATTATTTTTAATTTCTTTCATTTATCCAGCTGCTGCCTTAGGGTGCCAGATCCTTTGGTTTGCACCCTGGTCTTGTTTCTGATTGTCCACGTTACCCACATAGTACTGCATATTGCGTTGGTGTACATGCAGCCTTTTGTTTTGTGAAGGACAGATGTTATGTTTTTTCGGCGTTGTATGTAATTCTTCCAATCTCCCACAGGTAGGAAAGAGAGGGGATAACCAAAGTCCATATATATCTATGATGATTTTTCCAAAATTTCTGGAACCTAGTAGTTTATATAAGGGATGCATGTCTTGTTGGTGTAGTTTATTGTGTTTTTGTCCTCTTTATTGTTAGCAGGCAATCTGTTTCTCTCTCTCTTTGCCATAGACCTTTGTGTTGGTGGGGTGAATAGTTCTGACTGACTCATTGCTTACAAATACTACATATAATTCAAATAATTGAAAAGACATCTTTAAGAGATCTGTAATATGAACTTTTCTCGAAGTATTGTTGTGCATTTCTCCAGCGTATGGTATTATTGTTATAGATTATGTCATGTATTCCATTCACTGCAATTACTTAGCTTGGACGACTTCCCTTTTAATTCGGTTTGGCTGCAGATAGATGAGTTCCTCATTGACAAATGTGTGACTCGCATCCTGTCAGCTATCCAGTAAGAATATCGCATATACAAACTCAGGTCCTTACAAGAAAGTGGCGAGAGAGACCTCTGTTACCTCTGAAAACATTTCCAGCGCTGAACATTTCAACATAAAAGACATGTTATCTTTCACCAAGGTGAGCACTAGTGTGTGCTTGCTTCTCTCTCTTCTTGAGCATTGGTAGCACTCCCGGATCCATTGTGGCACACATACAGCCATTGGTTAGCTAGACAGTAAATCCCATTTCACTCAGTGATATGATGCTGACAGTCATTGCAGAGAGTGAGACAAAACCAACCCAGCAAAATGAACATGAAAACGAGTGTGATACATTGGGTCTGAAAAATAGGATGTTGCAATTGCTTCTTCATCAACATCATCATATTCTTGAACATCTCCTCATGCAAGGAAAAGGTCAAGGCCCCTCATCTTCCAAAACCCCCTCTCCACAAGAAAGCAACATTGAAAATCAATTGATTCACAAGTTCCACCACAGGAGACACGATAAATGGTAGCCTCTGGAAATGGAAAACAATGTTTTTTTAAATCTGCGTCTGGCATAAGGAAAATGGTAGTCCAGACACCCAACCGTGCCCAATGACAACACCTTTACTCTAGGTGGGACAGTTACAACAAATACCAAGCACAACAGGGGTTCAGTTCAGCAAACCACTAAAACAGTGTCCCGCCAAAACAACAGATTGATCTTTTTACACAATAGGAAGCTTCCTAAAAATCAGCAAGATATCCTCTCAGGATTTCACCTGTGCCACCATTCTGCATACAAGGTAACAATATGGATTGTCTATTTGTATTCACTTTCAGTCAGATTGTCAAAAGAGTATCTGAATATGAAAAGAAAAGGCATCAACATCTAGGTCAATGAAGAGTTCCTTTCTCCACCCTTTGTAGAGCACAATGGTGTCTCCAGTCGCATCATTGTGATGTCACAATAGTCAGGCTTACAATAAAGAATCTAGCATGCCCTTTAGTAATAGTTACTGTCAGTCTGTCACCTTAAAATATGGAAGTCCTTTTGATAATCAAAATGAGCAAGCATTATATCCCAAAACATTATGAAATACCATCCTAAACCTCAGAGAACAAGGAATTGATATTCATTGAAAGCATCCTCTGTTGAAGATTATAAGAAATGTGCATATTAGGTGAAGGGAGGAGAACCTTCTTCAAATAATAATCACAGTCCTTCTCAGGGTGAACAAAACCTGTGCTCTATGGTAGCTTGGCAAAAAGCAGTAAGGTTTAACTTAGAGGCAATGTGTAAAGTAACTATGCCGCACTCACACAGTAATACAATTAAAACACAGCACAAGAACCAATTTAAAACCATAGGTATTATTTTGACAAATAAAATAATGCAATAAAACAAAAATCCAATACGTAGAACCAGAGACATGAGTTTTTAAAGTTTGAGCTAAGAATAGAACCAAAATCCACAGATATGTTGTTTCACCAGACTGAGTCAAAGGCAAAATTTAAGACTAAATTGTGATACATCATTGGTCAGATACAGGGACCAAGTTTTCCCCCTTCAAAAAAGTTTACCTTCTAACTTAAAAAGCTTTCTGGAGAAAAAGTGGTCATCAAAAAATCATCAGCGGAGAAACATGCTAGCTGGATCAAATGAATGTCTTGACGATGGTGGGGAACTGCTATGTGAGGTTTCAGCATCGATCGAGTGCTGCCCAGTGTTGAGTCCAGTGAAGGCATCAGGTGGATGCTGCTCAGCGTAAAATCTGGTTAAGCTATCAATGTAGATTGTTTGCATTGATGGTCTACCGCAAATCTGGTGAAACTTGCAGGGAGAAGTACACTTTAACTCCAACCAAATGTACAGAACCTTGAGGTCACTACTTACTTTGGGGTCAGTACTCACTCCCACAGAGGTCAGCATAGGGGACCAGTCAGATCCAGTGTGGACTGGTCAGTTGAAATGCAAGATAAGTCCTCTGAAAGCTTGTTGTATCCCTGTAGTTCAAACTGAAGGTCAGCCAACTAACGTTTAGAGTCACTTCTGGGGCCTGGGTTGAAACCAAGCAGATCCAGTCTTTCTTCTGGATTCAGACAGCATGGCAGACCTTCTGATTCTTCACAGGTCCAGGAGTCTTTAGTTGAGAGTCCTGCATTTGCCACATTTTTCTCAGTGCCAGGTCGTGGGTGGAGGGAAATCCTTAGTCTACCTCCTCAATTAGATCTGGTCAGTTCCTTCTCTACCCCAGGGTTTGGAGTAAGCCTGACTAGATAGACAAAAGGGGGGTATGCTTCATCTGCCACTAACAGGGTAGGCATGCTTTGAAGCCCCCAGGTCATCCTGTCAGGGAGGCAACAACTCTGTCCACACACAGAGATCTTTCTCCAATGCCTGGGAACAATGCACATCTCACCACAAACCTCTCAGCAGCCTTAAATACGGTGTCCCAATATACCCTCATCACAAGGCTGTACAACATAGGCATCCAAGGAGCCACCCTAAGATGCAACACCTCTTTCCTTACTGGAAGAACGCAAAAAAGTTAATCTTCCCCCCTTCATCTCTGACCCCAAGGAAATCGTGGGAATGGGGTGTAGAAGGTGAGTCGTTTGTTGAGGTAGGCTGGACCGGTGTTGTGGAGTGCCTTGTGTGCGTGGGTGAGGAGCTTGAACTTCACTGCTCCCTGTACAGAAAACATGCTGGTTCAAGCTTCTGGCCCATTCATACAAGGCCCTACACAACTGGGGACCTGCCAACTTGAACAACTGCCTGAACTTTCACCACGCCACCAGACACCCCCACTCCACACCCCTTTCTGCAACCCTCACCCCCTGCATCCAATGTAGCAGATGCATAAGTTATTCCTTCTACCTAGCAGGGAAGAAATGGAACGAGCTACTCTTTCATCTACGGACCTCCCCATCTCTTCCAGAGTTTCTAAATTCCCTGAATGCCTGGCTACTCAGATAATTAACTGGAACTTGACAGCTTCTGTGTACCCTTGCAGATGATAAGTAGCACTTTCTAAATCTACTTATTGATGGATTGATTGACCACATGGGAGCTATCAGGGGTCAGATGGGAGCAGGACACTGCCAGGAAATCCTTTTGGTTTTTGGCAGAAGAATGACAACGTTCTAAAGTGCAAATTTCAAAGTTGCAATATGAAATCCAGTTTGAAAATTAAGTTGAATTTTAAATAACTTAAAAAATTACTCCTTGAAATATGTTTCTAACAATTTTTGAACTTTAAATGTAGTAGTGAAACCAGTGTTAGACTTTGAACATTTTTGCACTGAGAGGGCAGGTTAAACATTAAACTTACATGTCTTTCTTTTAAATACCATGCACCCTGCCCTATGCTCTTCTATGGCCTACCTTAGAAGTGCCTTATAAGTACTGAAAAAATAAGGGTTTGGGTCAAAAGGATGATATTGTCATATTGCGGTTGCAAACCCGGAGATCCGTTTTGCAGTGCAAGTTTAGCAGTGGAACAATGAGCGCTGCAGCTCATGGGGTGCATTTAATTTACAGGCTCTGAATACATGTTGTAAAATATACAAGGTCCTTGAAAGTAAATTAAATGTGCCAATCAGGTGCCATGTTTAAGGTGAGCCCAACCATTTTACCACTGGTTAGCAGAGGTAATACACACAGAGTTCCAGAACCAAAAATAAAAGCGTTCATTAAAAAGGTAAAACATTCCAGGTAAACCTGCAGGAATGGCAAATTTCCAACAGGGAGAAAGCCTTCAAAGTACACCAAAACAATACACGTTGTAAAAAGTTAAAATGTGTAAAATAAACTACTTACTAGAACTAACTTGATGTATTCTTGTGTGCAAACCTTCCCTACAGTGAAAAAAGAAATTGACTACTGTGATCGTTGTGCAAGGCATGTTATTTGTGCAACTCCACTTGAAAAAGCGAGGCTCACCACTGTGTATTTGATACAGGTGATTTGTGATAATAATAAATGTCTTTAGTGGCAGGGCAATATGATTAATGGGTCAATACTACAGTAGGAAACTTTCGGCTTGATTTAGATCTTAGCGGAGGGGAGTGTTCTGTCACAAAAGTGACAGATATCCCGTCTGCCGTATTACGATCACATTATATCCAACGGAGATTGTAATATGGCAGATGGGAGATCAGTCACTTTTGTGATGGAATAACCCATCTCGCGAGATCTAAATCGGGCCCTTTATATTTTATAATATTTTAGTGATCAGGGCACATGTTGCATGTCTGGGAGTAATATTGAATCTACCATAATTGTACAGCAGTGAATACTCTGTTTCACCTATTCAGTATGTCATTTGTTTACCCCTTCTAAAACAATTCCATGCAGCCTGTGTTTAAAATCTTGACCTTCTATTTCAGTTGATCTTTAGGAAGTAAAGGCACTTCTGCTATTCAGTACCACCCTACTCCAATGTAAGATGTCCACTGAGAAAATGCACCTTTTCAGAACATTAATGTTTTTGGTATTCTTTTGAGCTATGTTTTTCCTAGACTGGTAACACTATCCACTTTTGTAGTATGTCGCCTACTAAACAAAAAATAAATCCACCAACTGTGTTAACTGTCAGCTTCCATGACAGATATGTTTAGCCCACATGGGTAACTGGTGCCCATGTCTCTCCCAGTCTTTTCCCTGAGTTCTCTTCCCATCACTTTGGTGTTGGCCCAGCCCTCTTCCCCAACCTTGTTAGCTTCATTGCGCTGTAATTGAAGGCAAACTGTACTAGCATTATAATCATTGCAAACACACCAACTCTGCATTTATGACTGTTAAAATGTGTTTTCATAAATTCTAATCACATTTTAAGGTTTTTCAGGGTCATAAAATTGGTACTGATGTATTATCTGGAAGACACTTTGCAAGAAATCAGGTTGTTAGGTGACTGGGATGTGAACCCTGGCCAACCAGCAACCACAATCCTTGTCAGGATAAGAAACACGCAAACCCCGAATTAACCTTTGTTCAACCCCCTAGTAGCTTGGCACAGAGCAGTCAAGCTTCACTTAGAGGCAACATGTATAGTATTGTTGAAACACTTCAAACAGTAAAACAGTGAAAACATACCACAAAAGAAGTCCACTACAGAGTAAAAATAGAACCAAGATGCACAGAACACTATTTGGAATATCTGGTCACACTGGACTGAGACAAAGTCACAAGTTCAGGCTGACTGCGATGGAGCATGGGCCGGCTACAGGGACCCAGTAGTCTGGTTAAACAAAGTACTTTAAATCCTGGTTGTGGAGCACTGTGTGAATCTGCCTCGAAGATATGTTGCGCAGCCGAGGCAATACGTCAGTTCCTGCATGTCTCAAGGCTGCGGTGTGAATTCCTGTTGCAATGACATTGAGGATCCCATTGATGGGGCTTGCAATGTGAAGGCCGGTGTCAGGGAAGCGTTGCGCAGTTGAGACAATGTGTCATTTCAGAATAGCGGGAAAACTACGGTGTGGAGTTTTAGCATTGTCATCGATACTGCAGTTGATGAGAGATGTCAGGAGCTGCACTGAGGAGATTATTGCGCAGTGGTGGCTCTGAAAGCGGTGTGCCAGCTCCAAGAAGCGAGTTGCTTCATTGATGCAAGTCTTTTACGACTGGTCCAATCCATGCAGTACCAATGATGCATCAGTTATGCTCAGGATGCATCTACCTGTAGAGGTTCTGCTCGAGGATGCACAGCCCAGCAGAGATGATGTGTCAATTTCATTGTCAATCATGTTAGGCCCACTCAGAAGGGTTCCCGACTGGATTGGCTCCACTTGGAAGGGTAGCCTCACAGATGGCAGGGTCCCATTGCAGAAGCAGTGTGGTTGGAAGTATTTTAGGTCACTGAGACTTTAGATCAAGATCCCAGCCAACTAGCCCTTGGAGTCAGTCTGGTTTCTGGGGTCAAGAGATGCATCTTCAGCCCTTCTCACCCAGGCAAGAAGGCAGCAGGTCAGCACAGCAAAGAAGGAGTTCAGCAGAGTGCAGTCCGGCAGAGTGGCAGTCCATCAGCAGCACAGCTATCTTTCCTCCTGGCACAGTACTCACAGGTGCAGAAGTGTACTAAAACTGTGGTGTCTGAGGTCCAGTTCTTATACCCAGTTGTGTCTTTGAAGTGGGGAAACCTCAAAGATGTCCTGCTCTGGCTCCAGACTAACTTCAAGGGGTATACAGCCCTTTCTGTGGAGACAGGACACATTTTACTCAGGTGTAAGTGATGCAGGGTCCAGCTCCTTCTTCCCATCCAGCCCAGGATGGCCCATCAAGTCACATCAAGCTCTCATTGTGTGTGGCTGTCTAGGGGGAACACACAAAGTCCAACTGCTAACTATATCCAATAATATGACTAAAGATAAGCTGCAGGCACTGAATGGTAAAGCATGAAAATGCCAGCTTTCTAAAAGTGACATTTTCAGAATTGTACTTAAAAATCCAATGTCACATAAGTTAGGATATTACATTGTAACTCCAGAGACACCAGACTTTAAGGAATGATCTCTTTCTGTTTGGAAGGTACACTTTATAAAACCTGATAAGGCAACTCTAATGTTATCCTATGGGAGGAATAGGCCTTGCAGTAGTGTGGAGTTTTTCACTACCAAGCCATGTAAAACACAAAGGTACATGTCCTGCATTTCAGACACATTGTACCAGACCCTCTGAGCTGTTCAGGGCCTACCCTAAGGGTGACATATATATTGAAAAAGGAAGGTTTGGATCTGGCAAAAGGGTTATTTGGCAGGTTGAAATGGCAATTTAAAACTGCATACACAGACTCTGCAATGGCAGACCTGAGATATGCCTAAAGGGCTACTTAACTGGGTGGCACAATCAGTGCTGCAGGCCCTTAGTGGTATTTAATTTACAGGCCCTGTTCACATGTAGAACATTTTGCTAGGGACCTATAAGTAAATTAAAAATGCCAATTGTGGATAAGCTAATATTAGCATGTTTTGGAAGAGAGAATATAAGCACGATAGCACTGCCTACATGCCCATAACCCTTTCTGGCCAGGTTGAAACTCCACAAGAGTGGCCTTCTCATCATGCCAGAGCTTCATAACCTCTTGACTGGCCTCATGGTTACTTTGAGCCTTTTTTCAGAACTGGTGAATCTGGTTGTGGAGGGCTAGCACACCCTGATGTGGTTTCCTGGGAGCTTGCTCCCACCCCTCTCTAACAGGGATAAAGGGTCCCCTAACAGGGTGGCCATATGGCGTCCATAGGCTCTAAATCCTCTCCTTTGGATGGCACCTCCCTGTAGGCACAAAGAAGACATTGTATGAGGCTGTCCCACTAACACCTCTTGGGCTCAGGTAGGCCCATTATCATGCCTTTTATGGTCTTGTTGAATTTCTCCTCATGACCATTTGTTTGGGGGTAACAGTGTGTGGAGAAGCCATAAGTTAGCCCACACTCATCCCACATGGACTTCATGTATGCTGACATGAAGTTAGTGCCTCTGTCAGACACCACCTCTTTGGGGAGCACCACAAGGGTAAAAATACCCATTAATGCCCTGGTCACCCCAAGAACAGTCACCAACCTCAGAGGGATGTTCTCTGAGTAGTGAGTGATGTGATCTACCAAGATCAGAGCACATCTGTTGTCTAAATCTCTCTTGTGGTTCAAGGGCCCAATGCTGTTGATGCCTGCCCTCTCAAATGGAGTGCCAACAACAAGTAATGGATTAACAGGAGCCTTGACCTTTTTCTCTGATTTCTCACTGGCTTGGCAGATGGGACAGGCTTCTGAAGCTTCTGATCAGGAGGCAAGCTAAAACGCTCTTGGGACATGGACAGGCTTCTGAAGCTTCTGATCAGGAGGCAAGCTAAAACGCTCTTGGGACATGTACTGGTGTGTTTTACATGTCCTAACAGTGAAATACTGCTAAACCCAGCTTTCACTGTTGCAAGACCTAGCTTCTGCATAGGTTAGCATGGGGCCTGCCCTTAAATGATACTTAAGTGCAGATTCCCTTGGGGACAGATAGAAATCTGGAGTTTGGTGTCTCTGAACTCACAATTTGAAAATACATCTTTTGGTAAAGTTGTTTTTTAAATTGTTAGTTTGAAAATACCATATTTTGAAAGTGGGCATTTTCTTGCTCAAACCATTCTGTGACTCTGCCTGTTTGTGGATTCCCTGTCTGGGTCAGACTGACACCTGGGCTGGTGTGAATTCCCTCTACACAATGATACAAAGGGAAGTGGGAAGTGGCCTGCATATCCTGATGGGCCATCTGAGCTAGAGTGGACGGAGGAGCGGGTACTAACACCTGAATGGGCTGTGCCCGCCCTCACACAGTGCAGTCTCCAACCCCCTGGTGTGAGCCTGGAGCCTGGCATGGGCAAGGCAGGATCTCATTAACAAGAAAGACTTTCCTTTGAAGTAGGCCTACTTCAAAGTCAGAAGTTGTATGAGAAGAACATGGAAAACACCTTGCAAATCAGAGTTCTTCAAGGATTCAAGAGGAACCTCTGCAAAGGAGAAGAGCTGAAGAGCTGAGTAGAAGTGCTGCCCCCTGGACTGTGCTTTGTTGGCCCACTCTGCAGTTGCTGCTTCTGCCTGTGAAAGGGGGCAAAGACTGGACTTTGTTGTGGATTCCTGCTTGTGAAGAATCTCCAAGGGCTAGAGTTGAGCTTGCATCCTGTTGTTGAAGGCTCAGGGCCATCAAAGACGTCTCTCTGCCAGCACCTGGACTCGCTGATGAGATTTCTGATTTGCCAAGTGGTGCCCCATCCAAGCCCTGGGGCCCTTGAAAGGTGAAGCTCGTGGAAAAGGACTGTAATCCACAGAAACACCGCCATGCGTGGACATTTTCGAGTCACCAAGTCACCATCTGCAACGCGGCTGATAAACGACATGCTGCCAGCCCCATGGCTATAATTGATGCTTCATCTGCATCGCGGCTGAAAGATCGGCATGCAACACCCACAAGCGGCTGCGGATAACAACGCAAACCCTATGCTGCATGATTTTCAGACACTGTGCCATCGGATTTCGACACAACATCGCTAGGAGTGAATGTTCGACACAAACCCTGCCCGGATCCAAGGTGCCAGTCCAGAAATCGCCACATCGCTCTCATCCAAGGGAGAAAAACTATGCATCGCCGACCCGACCGGAGAAGGAAACGACACACGGCTTCGCTTGCAAGTGAGAAATTGGTGCATTGCTGACTTTACTGACGCTTGTTCGCCCGTGCTGCTTTGTTTTTGACGCAAACCGGCTACATTGTGTAACAACAGCATTTTCACTGTTTTCCAATGATTAAGGCCCTCATTACAACATTGGCGGTAAAAGCCGCTTACCGCCGTGCAGAAGACCACCAATACACCGTTGCGGCCGCGGAAATCCGCCACAGCTATTATGACCCACATCTCGGATTCTGCCGAAATTCAGACACCCACACAAGTCCGCCACACCAAAGGTCAGTGATAAACTGGCGATAACAAAACCAACACCGTCACGCCAACAGAAACACGCCCATGCTATCACCACCCACGAATCCACGCGGCGGTCTTTCAACCGCGGTATTCCATTGGCGGTACATACCGCCGCGCTCAAAATACACACACATCTCCAAAACACCGCCACATTGGACAATTCGAATTACACACACCTGATACACATACAAACACCACTCCCACACACCCAACACAATATAAAACACACACCCACATCACCCACAAACCCCTACAACCCACAATTATTGACAAAGGCCAGAGAGAGAGCACAGAATAGACAACCCCACCACACAGAGGCACACAACACCATCACCCACACAACATCCACGCACAAAACACCACACACCACTACATATCACCACACCCATCACCACATACACCACCCCACACATCACCTGCACCACCCCATGGCACGGCAAAGACACCCACAGCTATTTGGAGCACAGGTGCAGCACACCTCCATAGCTAGGAAGATGGAGCTATGGCGAAGAATAGTCAACAGGGTCAACGCAGTGGGACAGCACCCAAGAAATCGGGACAACATCAGGAAGAGGTGGAACGACCTACGGGGGAAGGTGCGTTCCGTGGTCTCAAGACACCACCAGGCGGTACAGCGGACTGGCGCCGGACCCCCACCTCCTCCCCCACAACTAACAACATGGGAGGAGCAGGTCTTGACCATTATGCATCCTGAGGGCCTCGGAGGAGTCGGTGGAGGAATGGACACTGGTAAGTCAAATCTTAACTATCATATCCCCCACCCTACCTGCATGCTATCACACACCCCCACCCTCACCCCCTCCCCTATCACTCCAACTCCTCACTAATGTACTAATAACACAAACCACCCATCCCAACACCAAGCCCTGCATGACACAACAAAGCATGGACACCCCTCACTAAAGCATGCCCATGGCACATACCCCCAACCATCATCACACAAGCCCCCACACAGGAATGCTAGCACTGGGGTACACGATCACCCACCCATTGCACACCATGACACACACACACGCAATAATCATACTTTTACACCCCTGCAGGACCACTACCTAACGTCACCAGACAGGAGGGTCCAGACATCTCTACCCCACCCACAGAAGAGGCCAGAGTGATGACAGCAGCTCTGGCCAACTGGATCCAGATGACCAGCACGGACAATCGTGGGCCTCGGGACAGTCGGTTCCCCTCACACAGGCACAGCCCAACACAGACCTTCCACCCTCGGAAGCACCAGCACAGCACCCACCCAGCGGGCCCATACCTCCGTACCCAGGACACGTCAATCAGCTGTGTGTCCACCACTACAGGGAACCCAGGATAACCCACCACCCCAACAACAACAGGGACCTGGGGACAGTGGTAGTGGGCACACGGTCCAGGGGACGGAGGCACAGGAACACAGGGGAACTGGGAGGGCTGAGTGAGACAGGGGGCGGACAGGCCAAGGGAACCCACTCTCCACAAGGCCCTCTCCTCCATCATGGGAGCATACCACCACTCCCAGGAGACGATGGCTACGGTCCTGGCCAAGTTTTAGGAGATCCAGCGCCTGCAGGAGGAACAGTAATTGGGCTTCAGGGAGGAACTCAGAACCATCAGCTCCGCCCTGGGCACCATCGTAGAGGTGCTGAAGGACATACAGAACACCATGAGGGACACCGTGGCACTCCAAGGGGCCCCTGACACTAGCATGGACGATGAACTGCCCACCACCTCCGCCGGCGCTAGTGGACAGGACGCCCCGCCACAGGACCACCACACCAGCACCCCACCCCCTGCAGACGGAGAACCACCCCGCAAGCAGTCCCTGAGATCCAGGAACAGGACAGAGCACGATGGCAAGAACCCCGCCAAGAAATGAGACCACCCTGATTGTCATCCCACTGTCCCACTTTGTAACCCTGTCCATATTGGAACTGCCCCAGCTCCACTTCCTATGCCCATATGGGCAGTGCACCTGTGAGACTAATAGACTGGACTCTGCCATGGACATTCCTCCACCATCACCCCTCACCATTTTACCACCCCCTCCAATATTTAGCACTTCAATAAACACCCTTGAACCACAAAACAATCTGGAGTCAGTCTGTGATTTAGAAAATGTGTTTAGCAATTACAGTGACAAAATCCGTTCTCAATAGTAATGTCAACAAACCTATGTCACACATCACAAGTCCATGAAGGATGCAAGCAGATGACACACGTTGGTAACCACACCTGTGAAACCGTAGTAAGGGAAATGTACAACTCAGTTACCAAATACTGGTTGAAATTGACAGACAGGATAGAGGTAGAAGTGTGAAAGTACTTTTAGTAGTCAAGAAAGTATTCTCACCTGTGTGTCCCTGGAAATATTGCTGTATGACTGAGTCCCTGTTGGCAATGTCTTCTTCCTCTGCTTCCTCCTCATCACTGTCCACAGGCTCCACAGCTGCCACAACACCGTCATCTGGACCACCCTCCTGCAGAAAAGGCACCTGGTGTCGCAAAGCAAGATTGTGAAGCATACAACAGGCGATGATGATCTGGCACACCTTCCTTGGTGAGTAGAATAGGGAACCACCGGTCATATGGAGGCACCTGAACCTGGCCTTCAGGAGGCCGAAGGTGCGTTCGATCACCCTCCTAGTCCGCCCATGGGCCTCATTGTAGCGTTCCTCTGCCCTGGTCCTGGGATTCCTCACTGGGGTCAGTAGCCATGACAGGTTGGGGTAACCAGAGTCCCCTAATAGCCATACCCGGTGCCTCTGGAATTGACCCATCACATAAGGGATGCTGCTATTCTGCAGGATGTAGGCATCATGCACAGAGCTAGGGAACATAGCATTTACCTGGGAGATGTACTGGTCTGCCAAACATACCATCTGTACATTCATCGAATGATAACTCTTCCGGTTCCTGTACACCTGTTCACTCCTGTGGGGGGGGACCAGAGCTACATGAGTCCCATCAATGGCACCTATGATGCTGGGGATATGTCCAAGGGCATAGAAGTCACCTTTAACTGTAGCCAAATCCTCCATGTGTTTCAGCAGGGCAGACAACATTCTGGACAACACGTTGGAAAACATGGGCTGGGACATCCCTGATGCCATGGACACTGTTGTTTGAAATGACCCACTTGCAAGGAAATGGAGGACTGATAGCACCTGCACTTGAGGGGGGATTCCTGTGGGATGGCGGATTGCTGACATCAGGTCTGGCTCCAACTGAGTACACAGTTCCTGGATTGTGGCACAGTCAAACCTGTAGGTGATGATTAAATGTCGCTCCTCCATTGTCAACAGGTCCACCAGCGGTCGGTACACCAGAGGATTCCGCCATCTCCTCACATGTCCCAGCTGACGGTGCCTAGGAAGGACAAAAGCGACCACAGAGTCAAGTAACTCAGAGGTATGTACCCACAGCTACACAGAACATGAAACATAATCCAAAAAGTTGTCTGTAGGAGTGTTGAGTCCAGGCCTAGGTATGTGTGACGCATTTGAAAATGAAGCCATGTGGGCCCCAGAAATGGCGGCTGCCTGACCTCTAAAGTGGGACAATGGGATGTGAGGTAACTGAGCTGGCGTTGTACACCGTTGCGGTAGGCGGTCGAAGACCGCTGCGCAATGCTGCATTGGTTAACATTGGACCCTATGGGTCCCAGGAGCCAATGAGGAAGTGCGCCGGCGGTGATGATACGCACCGCCGCGGACGTCACCGCCGCGGACGTGACCGCCATTTTCGATCTGTTGAATCACTCGATACCTGATCTTCGACTGGAGAGGACCTATACTGCAAGTGCTGCTGTGACCTCGGTCTGGAAGAGACAATGGCACGTGCGTCTGGGGAAAGGGCCCCTGCCTTCACTGCACAGGAGTTGGAGAAGCTCATGGGTGGGGTCCTCTCCCAGTACACGCTACTCTACGGTCCTCCAGACCAACAGGTGAGTACATAGGGTGCAAGTTGTATGGGCTATGCCTGAGGGGAGAGGGCTGGTCGTAATAAGGAATGGGGAAGAGTTCTGTGAGCATGAAGGACTGTGAATGCATGTGTCACGTGGCAAGGGCAGGGATGTGGGCCACTCATTTTGACGGTGCAGTTGGTAATGACTTCTCTTCTTCCCCTGTCCATGTCATGTAGGTCAGCGCCCACCAGAAGAAGGATATTTGGCGTGCCATCGCCAAGGATGTCTGGACCCTGGGGGTCCACCAGAGACGGAGCACCCACTGCCGTAAAAGATGGGAGGACATTCGCCGCTGGAGCAAGAAGACGGCGGAGGCTCAGCTGGGGATGGCCTCCCAACGTGGGAGGGGTGCCCATCGCACCATGACCCCCCTGATGTTCCGGATCCTGGCGGTGGCCTACCCTGAGTTGGATGGGCGCTTGAGTGCATCACAGCAGACACAAGGGGGTGAGTACACTCTCATTCAGCTGACTTTGCGTGCAGTGGAGAGGTCTGGGTGGGGGAGGAGGGCTGTGGGTTTCCCTAGGCCAGGGCGAGTTCCGTAGGCTAGGCCCCTCCGTAATGCAGGCCATGTGCCACTCCACCCCACCTCTGTAGAGTGCCAAGTACAGGTATACATGCCCCTGTGTCATCTATGTGTGCAGATGTCCACCATAGCCATGTAGGCCATATCCCAGGAACTGCATCTGTAGAGCCCAACAGCGCGGCATAGTGCAGGGGGCTGCTGTGTCTGTATTGTCCGACAACAGTAGCGGTAAGCCATGAACTCAACCTGTCTTTCTTCTGTGCCCCCCCCCTTTGTGCTCTCCCTGTTCTTTTGTGCATCAGCATCATCAGGCGGAGGTACAGTGGTACCGGAGCACAAGGGGGCTGCAGGCCACATGGCCATGGAGGGCCGCACACGGACTCCAAATACACCAGTGGGACGGAGGGCGAGGGGAGCTTCACGTCAGTCACCGGATCAGCAAACTGCGACACGGACTCGTACGCCGATGGGAGCTCCCTTGTGGTGGTGGTCAAAAGCCGCCACCCCCCCTACCAACACCGCCCTCCCAGCAGCCCCTCAGCGTGTGCCCCGTGCCCGCTCACCCAGGAGGGTGGGCATCACCTTCGCCCCAGGCATCTCAGCCCCTGCCCCTGTCACCTCTGCTGCCCTCAGTGAGGAGGCCATTGACCTACTCAGGTCACTCACTGTTGGGCAGTCTACCATTGTGAATGCCATCCAGGGTGTAGAAAGGGAGTTGCAACACACCAATGCATTCCTGGAGGGCATTCATTCTGGTCAAGCTGCCCATCATCGAACCCTGCAATCTCTGGCCTTAGCACTGATGCCAGCCATTGTCCCTGTGTCTAGCCTCCCCCCTCCAACTTCCTCCACCCAGACCCAATCCCCTGTACCTCTCCCTATCCCAAGCACACCATCAGACCAGCCTGCACACACGTCAACACACAAGGGAAGCTCAGGCAAACATAGGCACCACACATCCCACAGGCACTCACACAAGCATCACCCACATACAGACACAGCAACATCCACTGCCTCCACTGTGTCCCCCTCCTTGTCATCTCCTTCCTCCCTCCCAGTCTCGTCTACACTCACACCTGCATGCACTACCACAACAGCCACTAGGACTCGCACCAGCACACCCACCAGCACACCCCGCTCACCTGCACTCACCGCCCCCAGTACCATTTACACGTCCCATGTGTCCTCTCCCAGTGTGTCTGTGACGCCCCCTCCCAAAGTACACAAACGCGGGCACACACACACCCAACATCCATTCACCTCATGACAGCCTCCAGAACATGCACCTGCACCTGCACCCAAATCATCCAAAGTTACACCTCCTACAACCACCTCCTCTTCCTCCACTCCCAGACCCCCTCCAGCTACCCGTCCCAGTGTTCGTCAGAAACTTTTCCTGAGCAACGCTGACCTCTTTCCCACCACCCCCTCCCTCCGATTCATAGGTCCCGTACTAGCACCTCAGCCCAAAATTCTCCGGTACCAGTGGTGCCTGTTAGCGGTATGTGGAGTGCACAAGGCACCAGGGCAGCCAGTGTGACACAGAGCCAAAGCACAGCCAGTCCCCCCCCTGTGAAGCACCAGAAGTTGGACAGTGCCCGACGGGATAGGGGGAAGACTCCAGCCGGCAAAGCTGCTCACAAGGGTCCTGGGGGGAGTGTCAACTCTGCTGTGACTCCTCCCAAGGTGGGGAAGGGGCAGAAGAAAGCACCAAAGTCTGGGAAGAGCAGCACGGCAGAGAAGGCCACCATCATCCCCGCTGCCCAGGAGACCACCGCCAGAGTCAGTTCCCAGGAGGGCAGTCCCATTGTCACTGGCCAGGAGACCACCGCCAGTTCAGTGCCCAGGAGGGCAGTCCCATCGTCAGTGGTCAGGAGACCACCGCCAGAGTCAGTGCCCAAGAGGGCAGTCCCATCGTCACTGGTCAGGAGACCACCGCCAGAGTCAGTGCCCAGGAGGTCCCCGGCAGCCACAGCCCCGCTGGGCAATGAGGGACTGCCATGGCAAACACCACTGCACGGGTCAGAGACAGCAAAGTCAAGCACTGCTGAACAGGGCAAGCACCGCTGAACAGGGCAAAGACCGCCATGCCAAGCACCGCTGAACAGGTCAGAAACTGCAAAGTCAAGCACCGCTGAACAGGGCAAAGACCGCCATGGCAAGCACCGCTGAACAGGGCAAAGACCGCCATGGCAAGCACCGCTGAACAGGTCAGAAACTGCAAAGTCAAGCACCGCTGAGCAGGGCAAGCACCGCTGAACAGGGCAAAGACCGCCATGGCAAGCACCGCTGAACAGGGCAAAGACCGCCATGGCAAGCACGCTGAACAGGTCAGAAACTGCAAAGTCAAGCATCGCTGAACAGGGCAAGCACTGCTGAACAGGGCAAAGGCCGCCATGGCAAGCACCGCTGAACAGGGCAAGCACTGCCAACTCAAGCACCGCTAGCCCATGTGCGGCAGGGGCAGTGACGGAACTGGGACCGTCACGGGGACAGTGATGCACTCTGGGCACCAGTCCCCCTCCAGAACCAGTGGGGAACAGCATCCACTCCGTCTGTCCTTAACAGGGTGAAGCACTCTGGGCACCAGTCCCCCACCAGAACCAGTGGAGACATGCATCCACTCCGTCTGTCCTTGACAGGATGAAGCACTCTGGGCACCAGTCCCCCTCCAGAACCAGTGGAGACATGCATCCACTCCGTCTGTCCTTAACAGGATGAAGCACTCTGGGCACCAGTCCCCCTCCAGAACCAGTGGAGAACAGCATCCACTCCGCCTCCAGAACCAGTGGAGACATGTATCCACTCCGTTTGTCCTTAACAGGATGAAGCACTCTGGGCACCAGTCCCCCTCCAGAACCAGTGGAGCCTGTTATCGACTTGAGAGACTGTGGCTTTGCACTCCCCAGGATAAAGCAGTGGGCAAACCACCCACTGAAAAGACTTGTGAGACCCTGGCTTTGCACTCCCCAGGATGGTACAGAGGGCAAACCACCCACTGAAAAGACTTGTGAGACTGTGGCTTGGCACTCCCCAGGATAAAGCAGTGGGCAAACCACCCACTGAACAGACTTGAGAGACTGTGGCTTTGCACTCCACAGGATAAAGCAGTGGGCAAACCACCCACTGAACAGACTTGAGAGACTGTGGCTTTGCACTCCCCAGGATAAAGCAGTGGGCAAACCACCCACTGAAAAGACTTGTGAGACTGTGGCTTTGCACTCCCCAGGATGGTACAGTGGGCAAACCACCCACTGAAAAAACCTGTGAGACTGTGGCTTTGCACTCCCCAGGATGGTACAGTGGGCAAACCACCCACTGAACAGACTTGTGAGACTGTGGCTTTGCACTCCCCAGGATGGTACAGTGGGCAAACCACCCACTGCAAAGACTTGTGAGACTGTGGCTTTGCACTCCCCAGGATGGTACAGCAGGCAAACCACCCACTGAACAGACTTGAGAGACTGTGGCTTTGCACTCCCCAGGATGGTACAGCGGGCAAACCACCCACTGAAAAGACTTGTGAGACTGTGGCTTTGCACTCCCCAGGATGGTACAGTGGGCAAACCACCCACTGAAATGACTTGTGAGACTGTGGCTTTGCACTCCCCAGGATACATCAATGGGCATGGAGCCCCCTCGTGGATCTGGCGTGGTGCTGCCATCCGGCCCTACCCTTCCCCCTGAGGTGCCTGTTGTATTTCTTTCTGATGCCCCAGCAGTGTTCTCTGCGTTTTGCTCAGGTATCTAGTGTGGGCCTCGCCCATGCATTTTGGGGCCAGTGGTCCACGGACATTGAATGGTGCATACCTGCACTACTAATCATGATGTATATTTTGTATATATATCTGTGTATATATTAGCTTACTGTATTTTTATACATTACAATGGTTGCACTCATTTTCTTTTGTCTTTGCATTCTTCTGGGGGGGTTGGTGGTTGTTACTGTGTTGTTTGGATATGCATTGGTGTGTGTGTTGTAGTGGGTGAGGTTCGGGGTGTTGCGTGTGTGTGTCCCTGACTTTTGCCTCCCCCCTCCCGTATGTCGTAGGTGCAGTACTCACTGTTGTCTTCGTCGCCAGCATTGATGGTCATCGTACAGGAGCAGGAAGACTATCGCAGGGAGTATTTGGAGTTCCGGCTCCATGGTGCCCTCCTTCCTCATGGAGTGTTTGAGGTGAGCGTTTTCCCTTTGAAATGGCTGTTTCTGCCATGATTTTATCCACGGTGAATCCGCCCCGGAAAAGTGGCGGATTGGTAGGTTGTGACATTGTGGGCGGTACTTTGTCTCCCGTCTGTCTGTTGGCGGTGACCGCCGCGCTGCTTGTCTGTACCGCCGTGGCGGTCGGAGTGTTAAAGTGGCTGTCTCTGTTGGCGGTTTCCGCAACGGTCAAAATTCCCTTTTTTTTCCTGCCGGCCTGTTTGCGGTCTTACCGCCACTTTAACACCGTCCGCCAGGGTTGTAATGACTCCCTTAGACTCCAAGGCCCTGATTTATACTTTTTGGTGAAAAACTGCACTAACGCATCTAGCAAAAGTTTAGCAAAGTTAACAAAACTTTCTGAGCACCAGCCGGGCACCATATTTATGGAATGGTGCAAGACACTGCAAAGGGTAAGCTAGCTTAAAAAAAAATTACGTTAGCCGAGTGGGGCTGGCGGTATGGAAGAAGAGGGTTTTGCACCAAAAAAATTACGTTAGGCAGGTTAGAGTAAAAAAAAAAAAAATACTCTAACCAGCCTAGCTTCATTTTCTGATGCTAAACCATCCATACCACATGACTCCTGTGTTAGAAAAAACAGGATTCATGCCCAACACCCCAATGGCCAGCACAGGGGACCAGGGTCTCCTGGGCATGGCCATTGCACCCAGTGCCATATAGGGTGGTCTATTTCAGGGCCCCCAATGGCACTTTAAAAAAATTAAATACTTACCTGTACTTACCTATACTTAACTGGGATGGGGTCCCCCATCCTCTGCTGTCTCTCTGGTATGGGTGGGGGTGTCCCTGGGGCATGGGGGGGCACCTGTGGGCTTATTCCATGGTGTTCCACCATGGAAATAGGCCCACAAGTCCCCTAACGCCTGCCCTGACTGAGGCGTTAAATAATGGTGCAAAGCAAGCTTTGCAAGATTATTTGACCCCTCCTCCCCTATGCATGATTTTTGCATCGGAGGATAAATAAGGCACTATGGCCTTAGAGTAAGTTTTTGCCTGGGAAAGCCTACCTTGCATCTCATTGACTCAAGGTAGTTTTCTGCAACCACCAAAAATGACTTTAACTCCAATATTTTGGCGCTAGACACGTCTAGCGCCAAAATATAAATATGGAGTTAAGTTTGCGCTGGATTTGCTTAAAAAAAAGACACAAATCTGGCACAAACAGAGTATAAATATGCCCCCTATTCTTTTTAAAATTCAGAACTTGACTTGTGTATGTTGGATTTTTGTCATTTTGGTCTTGTTTGGTTTAGATAAACTTACCTATTTTTCTAAACAGGTGTGATGTCCATTTTGTAGTGTTTACCCTGTATTACTGTGTGTGTTGTGATTCTCCTTTACCCTTACTAGAGTGAGGGTCCCTACTTGGACAGATTCCAAACTGCCTGCAAACCAGAGACTCAATTTCTAACAGTAAACTACTCTAAAGTCTGAAGGTCCACTGAGGTTATCTAATCTCCCATCAGTCGCACTTGGATCAGCACTGTGGAGTTTGATATTTGTTAAGTATTTCGGGGAAGAGTCTTTCATAAAAAAGAATTCCCACTTGCCTTATGAAAAAAAGGTGGTGGTATTCTTTGTGGTCCAGGCATGTGCTAAAATAAAGAATGAAACAAAAGAAAAAGAAAACATAATCCAACTAAATGTGGAGGGCACATGCAGCAATGAAGGAAAGAAAAAGCAATGCAGTAAAAAATGATAACGATGCAGAATACCATTTCAAGATAGAGGGATGGTTTTGAAGCTATTAGCAGTGATGTTTGTAGCTTTGTACATGGAAGTTGTGGTTCAATAGAAATGTCAGTGTGGCTGTAGGTACAATTGTTACTCAATTATCACCAGTCTGGATTTGTAGGTGAGCTGCCCATGGATAAACTAAATGAAATAACTCCATGGTTTTACTTCTCATGATGCAGAGTAACACAGAGTAAGCAGGCAAGGGACAGCTACTCAGGCTGCCTGATATCCTAAACATCAGTGGTTGTCTAGTAGGCAGAGCCAAACATTGGCAACAAAGCAAAAGGCTGTAGAGGGCTGCACTACTGTCTAATTGTACGCATGTTGTTCTGAAGAGCTGAACTAATATGTGAATGTCACTCGTCTGATGTTTAACTGTAGTGTGCTTAAATAAAGCTACCTAAAGCCTATTCTCTATAAACAAGATTATGTATTATTTTTTTAGAAAATTAAGGCTGGTGAGACAGCTAAAACAGTCCTGAAGCACACAGATATAGCCACACATGCAAATGACAGAACATACCTCACTGGTCAAGAGCATCACAGTCTTTCCTGAAAGAAACGGAACATGTATGGTACTATAGAACCAGTGTAAGTATCCTATCAAGACATGGAACAAGTGTGGTTCTGGGGCACCATACAGTGTAAGCTTCCTTCAAAAACAAGTATGTTACTGCAGGGTCAGTCAGTGCAAGCTTCCTTTAAAGACATAAAACAAATGTGGTACTGCAGAGTCAGTGCAAACTTCCTACAAAGACATGCAATTAGTGTAGCACTGCAGGGCCAGTGCAAGTGTCCTTCTAAGAAATGGAAAAAGTGTGGTTCCCAGGGCCAGTCATTACAAGCTTCTTTCAAAGACATAGAACAAATGTGGCACCAGGAAGCACAATTGAACAGCTCCTTTAAATACAATGAAAAAGCAGCATGTCAGATTTAACAGAAGTGTAAGGAGCAGCTCTGGTACGTATGAGTTGATCGTATGACTCATACGCGTAGCAACATTTCCACACACAAAAGAAGTACACCAGTCAGGAGTACATGCATACCTCACAACCATAGAACACATGCCGATCTGGTCAGAAACAAGGACAGCATCTGCAGCAGCAGTCCGAGCTTGTGGTTAGACATACACACACACAAGATGTGCAGCATTTGGCAGCAGTGTAAGTTCTCTTGACTCACAGCACAGGTACAAAATAGTCATCAGCAATGCAAGCTAAGTTATCCTCACATACAAAACAGGTATCACACTGACAGCAGTATCTAAGTTTATTTCAAGGACAGAATAGCCAGAATAAAGTATAGAGGACGGGTATGCAACTGAAGGCTAGAGCCAGATGCTAGGCTCTGCTTCAGCTCAAAGTCTACTTGAGCCCTTGAGGCCTAAATGAGCTAAGGTTCTTGTCGGTTCCGCCTCCCCCACCTCATGAACCAAGAATGAAAGGCAAAGGATTGAACTTTGAGGTCCAACAGAAGTGAAAAAGGACTACCAGACTATGGGATTAATCCTGACTAGGCCAATTGGCCAAATTGTGTAATCCTAGGCAATTATGTTATTTTATTGTCCCTCCAATCTTTTTAATTATAACTTAAAACCATGAGAAAACCTTATAATTTGTGAGGATGGGGGGGTACAGTTTGGCTGCCGACACGGATGGCCACCTGAAGCCAAAGCTTCTCAGACCACAGCCTGCCGGGGCAACTACATTCCCATTTTGGGGGACACTGTCACACTGCACCCTTACCTGCTTCCCCCCTCCCCTTGGGGACATTCCAGAGATTAATCAACCTGACTGGGAGCCAGTGTAGGAAGGAGTGGGGGAGTGGCCCTCGAGATGCGTGGCCTGGGCCCAGGAGCTAGCCCGGACATGGCCGCTCAGCCCTAATGTAGTGGACTCTAAAGACTCCTCCCCGCGCACTGCACACACTGGACTTTGGTGTTTTCTGTTGGGAGGTGCCCCCCACTAATCTGCAGCATTGCAGGGTGCCCTCCCCGCATGGTGAGAGTCATCAGGGCCTCTGCAGCCTGGATAGCAACTGGGGTCTTGTCCATGCCCTCGCTCACGGCTGCACAGGATTGGCCTGCACTGGTGCCTTCACCCAGCCTTCTGAGAGGGTGCATCCTTTGCCTCTCTGCTGCAGAGATCACCTCCTCTGACTGGGGGTGACTCCAAGGGACCCTTACTCTCTTTCTTTTGTGGAAGGGAGACTGCGGCCTGGCACCAAAGACATCCCTCTCCTCCCTTCCCTGCACCTCAGACCTCCTTCCAGTGCTTTTGGGACATGGAGCAGTGAGCAGCTACCTAGGCCCCCAACCCCAGAGGATCATCCCAACCTGGTCCTGCTTCTCTCCTCCTCCCCATCCCAGCTAGAGCGGGACTGCTTGGGGGACAAACCTCGAGAGGGGTGAGTCTGTTTTACTCACCGCCCCTCATTTGGATTTCAAATGGAGGTCCTGGGGCTACCATCTTAATCCCCCCCACCCTTCCTGGATCGCTCTAGGCACAGCTGGACAATGGACTGTGCACACCCCCGTCTCTATGGCCACTAGCACCTCCTGCCATCTGCTTCCCCTACTCTTATGGCCTGTGGGAAGACATTCAGGTAACTGTTGTTTTCTGATTCTGTGGAACTCACCTGACCCTCACCGCTGGCAGACAACTCCATAGCTCATATCCTACAGGAAATTGTGGCAGTGGGTCACAGACTGGAATCCATGGATGCCAAAATCATGGACCTTACATCCAAAGGAACACCTGGACAGAGTGATGTTCCGCTTTGAAAAGTTTGAGACTCAGTCAAGCGCTATCACTGCACAGGTGGCTGAACTTTGCTGTCTCTCTCAAAGGATCATGGACTTTGAGTACAGAAACTTCCACTTCTTCGACTTTCTGGACCAGGTGGAGCAGGAAAACACTGGCTTTTCCTCTGTGATGCACTTTCCCGCTACCTGGGGATCACTTTCACCCCTCCTCTGGATCCAGGGAGCCCATCGCATCTGGGCTTGTCACCTAATGTCTGCTGACAGACCATGCATACTCATTGTTTGTCAGCCAGATCCTGACCTCAGCCCTCACCCACAGCCCCTATGACTACGAGGGGCTTCAGATTTTCATTGTGACTGATTACTCCAGGGAAACCAACGACAAGTGCTGGGCCTTCCTGACCCTCCGCCCTGCCCTGCACAAAGGGTACTCAAGTGTGGCCTGTTGGGACTGGCACAAATGTGGATTACCATGGACAGCTGCTCCAAAGACTTCCTGGACCTCGACGACCTCAGGAACTTCCTGGACTACCTACAGGCCTCTGGCATGGATGCAACACCCCATGCTCCTCCTTCCCTGCCCTCAACTGGGTGCCTGGCTCATCCCAAAGCATCAGGTCAGCAGTGCAGGCAGGGCATCCATTCTTAGGTGTTCCTGCCTATCATTGTAAATTCCTCAATAATGGTTTTACATTGTTTTGTACTGTTTGTTGTACTATGGGGGGGGGCTGAGCTGTGTGTTTTGCTATGGGCCCTTGCCCCTCCCAGATATTTCTAGTCCACCCCCCTCTGTTGGTTTCCCCCACCCCATCTCCCCTATACTGCAGAGGTGGGTTCTATCCTCTTGGAGAGCGTAGTTTGAGTGAGCCTCACCATAGGCAGAGGTATTCCCGTCCCTTGTTGCTACTGCAAGGGTCCTGGGTACTATGGCCTACCTTGTTCATTCTACATCATACAATGCTCAAATGATTCATTTTCATAGTTATAGCACTCTGTCCTAAGTAAGTCTTTATTCTTCCATTAACTGCCATTGTCTGTCCTCCACCAGTTAGACTGAACACAGTGATTACTCTGATCATCGTCTTTAGAGACCACCCAGCAACATGGACATAACTTCCTCTTTGACATCCGCTGGTGTCATGCAGCCAGGGCCGAATACCGCATTCTGCATTTACAAAAGGGAACATGTGCATGCTTGGCAATTCAGTACATGTGCAATGAGGCTTTTTCAGTGCCCCTGCAGGTGCTTCAGTAGGTGCTGTTGCTCACAGTCTAACTTCAGTGACTGAGGGACTTTGAGGGAGCTAACAGTAAGCTCCCAGTGGCCCTAATAGGCAGTGGTGATAGAACACTTTTTAGATTGGTGGTGCTGCAACCAATGTTACATCACTGAACTCTTAGGTAATCCAAAAAATCCAAGCCTCAGAAAATGAGCTACACCCATTCAATAGGACAGTGGTAAGCATGTAGTATGTAGCTGATGTTACAAATAGGAACACAGTGTCACAAATATATTACCAACGCTTGGTGTGGTAGCCACTGTTATTTACAGACAGCACATTTTCCATTAAAATGACCACTACATTTGCACAGACATACAATTTTACTGATACAAGTATGTACCACACAAACTAGGAGCTGTTGTAGTTGTGTCCCCTCCTAACTCTGAACCCCAGTGAATTTCATCAGCTGCAACAATGGTATCTACACCCCTGCAGGTGAGATCTCTGGAGATGCTTTTCAAGGTAGTGTGAATTTCTCACAGTCCCTCAGTTTGTTATAAAGCTGTTCAGATTTCAGCACATCAAGTCACTAGCATCCCTGCAAAGCGTGCACAGTGATGGTCACATATGCCAATTGTAATTCTGGTTTCATGACAAAGTGTGTGAAGGAGGTACGCAACTGTCAACATAATAATACGAATGTCAGTGTTAAAGCTGAATTGGTGGTGGTGTGTGTGTGTGTGTGTGTGTGTGTGTGTAAGGTGGTGGTGAAGTGAAGAAATTGAACAAACATGCATGCAGAAGACAAGAGTTGCAAGATTGTTTGAAGCGAAAAATTATGATGCATGAGATATTCAGATGGATAAATTCAGAAACATGTGGGAAGGAAAAGGGAAAAAAGAGTATAGCAGAGTGAGAGACTGAAGAAGAAAGTGATGTGAAGTGCAACAGACATGACTGAGACACTGAAGACCATCTCCCCTTCCACAGATCTTATCAATATCGAAGGCAATAGGTCTGGTTAGTTTTTGAGGCATATGCCTGTTGTTGTGATATATGTCCGGATTCAAAAACATACAACTAACAGAGAGGCATCTGGATATTGGCCAAATTGCATTCTTTGTAAAACACGGGATTTTAGTTTTCGTGTTTTAAGCCACACCCTTAATTATATAGGCCAAGCTTCTTGGAACAGATTTCTAGTTATATTTCTTTGCAATGGTCCTTTGGCAAATCCTCAACATTTTTCATCCCACTGAAAGCTTGGATGCCTTTGATAATGACCATAGTGATTCAGTCAATGCACAGCATTCATGTCCCTCTCAGACGTTATGTTGGAAGCATGGACACTTGAGACTCAGAGCTTCAGCAACTCAAGTTTTCTCTTAAATTGTGTTTGACACTGCTGCACCAGTTTCCCTCTGTCTGAAGCCGCTATTGTATATGAGAAATATGAGTCATAGGATGTGCATGCCACTGACTCTATTTACCACTGTTGGGCCCTATCAAAAATTATTTTCAAGACGGTTCAAGACGGGTCTGCAAATCCCCTAATGCTAGCCCGGCACACCCCACTTCTCTTAGGCTCTCCCTGGATTGTCACCCATCTGTCTCTGCAATGTGACAATGGATCATTGAGACAGTGCTTGTGGTGGTTCTATATAAAGTCATAGAATATCAGTTCAAACTTACATAGTCATTAGCATCCCAACAATAAGTTCTTATAGCTCTCCATGTTCTGAAGCACTGTAAATAATAAATGTTCTGATAAATTGGGACACATGGTTAACAGAATTTTTGGGGTTATAGCTGCATGTGTGATCTTAGATCTTGAATGTGCGTGTCTACAACATTTTGTGCATCATTCTGTGATGGATCTCTGCTATTTTTTCAGTTATGAGTTTCTCTATTAACCAGCAGTGCCAAGTCACAGTGTCATATCAACTTAAACCACTTCCTCTATAGTACTCAATCCAGAGCCAGGCCAAATCACAGTACAGAGACCACTCCATCTCAGCTATTGATCACATCCAGGTGATCATGGATCATGGACATGAGTGATCTCTCCAGATGGATGAAAACGAATTTCCTCACGTTCAACACAGGTAAGTAGTAGTGATCCTTGGAAAAGACACCTCACTTTGAGACTTTACATGATGGCCTGCCAATATAGGACACTGATCCCTTCCCAGCAGCCACTGCAAAGATTCCAAGAATAGTATACCACAACCAACTCACCATGACTGGCCAAGTGAATGCAGTCTCCATCTTATGCTTCTGCACACTCAAGATGCTTACTAAGATCTTCAGATGGTCCCCAACAACACTCGCCAACCCACCAACCCACCTCCCAAGACCTCATCACAAGCAAGCTGGACTACCGTTACGCACTATATGCTGGAATCAATGCTCAATTGATCAAAAGACTTCTGACAATGGTGCATCACCTTCACAGTAAAGTGTTCGACGCCACACCTCCAGGACATCACATTGACTATGGAGTGGCTTGATGCCAATGCATCCCAGATTGCACAGATAGGAAATGATGCATCGTCTCCTCTGCTTCTCACATCATATGTTCGATGGTGATGCAACTTTCCCCACAAGGTACTGTTTCATAGAGACAAAGCTGGTCCCTGTAGTGGTTTCACATTCCATCGTGGTCGACTTGAACTTTTGACTTACCCTGGTCAAGTGTGACCAGATGGTCCTGGTTGGTCCTTTAAGTTTCTCAGCACTACAATTGCAGGTATTATTTAAATAATCATATCTTAACTTTTCCTTATTGGATTTCTGTTGTTTTGTTCATTAAATTAAGATCTACATTTCTAAACCTTATTCTTGTTTGGTGTTTTCACTGCTTTACTGTTTCAAGTGTTGCACAAATACTTTAGACATTGCCTCTTAAGTTAAGCCTGCCTGCTCTGTGCTGCACTACCAGGGATGAGCACAGGTTAATTTATGATGTGTAACTGACTTACTCTGACCATGATTGTGGTTTATACTTGAGCAGGGTGCATACCTCTACCAACAAGAGACCCATTTTCTAACACTAACCATCAAATATCCTTGCACAAGTAAACTTTATATGCATTAACTATCCATATTCTTTATTCATCTACTCATCCATCTCTCAACACAAATTCAGGATTCATCAAAATATAAATTCCGAAACCATTGAGCCTCTAATTCATTCAATTGTCCAACAGCTGATGCTATCATCCACTTCTCCATCCATTGCACATCTATCAATACAGCCATTCACCCTGTCCAAACAAAACATAACTGTTGGAAAGTGGACTATTGGTAAGAGCAGGTAAGTACCTACACTTAGCAATAGACCACTAACACCCACTAGGTTCAATCAGGCTCTCAATAAATTAATCCAAGCTCATCCCTTGCTAGCTTAAATGTTTTTTAGTGCATAGAAACTAAAAGCGCCAATCTGGACTTCTGGTCGCACTCAACTGGGGCAAAGACAAAATTTGAGGTCACCTGCGATGGAGGCCTGTTTGGCTACAGTGAGCAGGAGGCCTTGGTCAAAGTTTTACCTTCATACTTTGTCTTTTTCTTGACAATTTTCTTCATTGGAACAAAGTCACAAGTCAAATCCGACCTCCCTGGAGCCCTCTTCGGATATGCGTCACAGGAGACCTTGGTCAAGGATTCTATGTTCGGACTTAGGCGATTTTTCGTGGTGCAAATCTTTGTCCAGGATGAACTTGAAATTGAAACCAACCTCCCTGGAGCACTCTTCGAATACGCTGTCTTGGAAGCCTTAGACAAGTTTTACTTTTGGACTTTCTAACGTCAGATGACCCTCCAAAGCAAGCCAATTTCAAGTCGATGCCGTCAGATTGCCTTTCCACATGCCCTCAGAGAAATCCTGTAAGTCTGGGGCTCTGGAGCTTTTCAGCCCTGATGAGGCTGCAAGTCAGGCCAGGTCGCTATCGATGTAAGCTGTTTTGACTCACGACGTCGGGTCAGTCAACTTATGTAGTTTTTTTCCAAAGTTGCTTTAAGCTTCTCCAAACCTATGGATCTTTTTCCAGAAGGTCTTTGAAGGTCCCTTAGGAGTCCACAACTCACCCCAAGGTTCCAGAAGCTCTGAGTTGCTCCTTGAGGGTTAGTATTCCAAACGCCCAGAATGCAACTGGCTCAAATCCAAAAATGACCAATGACCAACCCTGGTCAACTGGTCAGTTTCTTCAGGGTTTGATGCAGGGGACTCTGGTCAGCTATTTTCTACCTGTAGCAACCATGGAGTCCCTTCTTGAAGCAGTAGAAGACAGGCAAAGTCCTTTTAGTAGTGAAGATCAACTGTGCAGCTGGTTCAGTCCTTCAGAGTGCAGTGTCCAGGTGCAGGTCAAGGTTCCAGCAGGGCAGTCGTTCTTCTTGTCTTGGTCCTTCTAGGGATCTGAGGTGGAGTACAGCTCTGCCAGTTTTATATTCTTTTTCCTAGGGGTGGAAAGTAGGAAGAGAGGCCTCTGTCTATACCTGTGCAGGCTAGCACCCTCTTGAGTGACCACTTCCTGGGAAGTGTGGCAAAAATCAATCTCGGGGAGCAACATTCTCCAAAAATCCAAGATGGCAAAAAATCGATCTCAGAGGTTAGGTCTAGCTGAGCCCACCTGCTGGTGTGGCTATGCTTTCTTTGGCACACACCTTTCCAGCCCTCTTTTAATCTAATCAGGGAGCACGTGGCTGTTTGGGTTTGCAGGAAATGGGGGAGGTACAGTTGCTGTCCCAAATGTACTTCCCTCCTTTGAAGACCAGTTTGACTGCTCTCCTCCATCCTGTTTCACTATCTGCTGAGGCAGTGTCCTCCCACCAGATGCTTCCATTGTGCCAGCCAAGGCCACTTCACACCTCATCAAGGCAGCCTGGCTCAGGCTGCCAGAGGCTGACCAATCAGAGATGGGCACTACAGACCTGAAACAGGTAACTATTAGGAAGAGTTCTAAAACTCTTTATAGGTGAAAGTTATATTAAATTCAACATTGGCAATTTGTTGGATTTATTATAACTTTTAATTTGATACTAAAGCTCCCCACTTTAGCCTATGGAACCCATTCACTCTAATGGGGAAAACAAATGTGGCTATTTTTCCCTCAGCAGGGCTTATAAAACATCTACTATGAAGTCCCTGCTTATAGTTACACTGCACTCAACCTGGGGGCACCTAGGGCACACATTAGGGGTGACTTACATGTAAAAAATAGATAGCTTAGGACTTTGGAAGTACTTTTAATTCCAATGTCGAATTTGGGGTTATTTTTAACTTAAAAGCAGCCAGCAAGGCATGCTTGCCGTTAAAATGACACTGGGCACCTAAGCACTATGGGTGCACTACCAATTCTTGGGTCCCTAACCTGCATGCCCTAGCATATACTAGTAACTTATAGGTAGTTTGATACAGCAAATTATAATTAGCCTAATTTGCATAATCCATTTTACACAGAACACTGGGCCTGGGACTGGGACTGATTGGCAGTACCCCGAGCACAGACAAGAGTCAATAACCACCAGTATCTGTCCAAAACGTTTTGGGGAGACCAGGAAAAAAAAGGAGTACTTTCCCACACTGTCCCCTACATTAAAGGTGATGGGTACTAACTTACACCCAGGTAGTCCTCATCAGCTAAGTGGAAAAACCTGGAAAGGCCATCTGCATTAGCATGGGCAGTCCCAGGTCTATGCTCCACTGTAAAGTCCATCCCCTGTAGGGACCACCTCAACAGTTTTCTCTCCCCTCCCCTGCATTAGCCGTCTGAGAGGTCTGTGGTTGGTTTGAACATGAAAGTGAGTGCCAAGCAGGCATGACCTCAACTTCTAAAGGGACCAGACCACAGCAAAGGCCTCCCTCTCAATGGCACTCTATCTTTGCTCTGTGGGGAGCAGGCGCCTGCTGATGAAGGCAACTGGCTGATCCTGGCCCTCTTCATTGATTTGTGCTGACACTGCCCCAATCCCTGTCTCAGAAGCATCTGTTTGCACTATAAACTCTTTGTTGTAGTCAGGGGCCATTAGTACTGGCGATAAAAGGCTTTCTGACACTCTTGGGTCCAAATGACCTTTTTGGGCCTCTTCTTTGAGGTGAGTTCTGTCAGAGGGGCCACAATGGTCCCATAATTCAGAACAAACATCCTGTAATATCGAGTCAGGCCAAGAAAGGCCCTGACCTGAGTCTGTGTTTTAGGAGCCTCCCAATCCAGGATGGTCTGGATTTTGGGCTGGAGAGGCTGAACATGGCTTCCACCTACAAGATAGCCCAGGTGCACCACTTAACTCTGCCTTATCTGATATTTGCTTGCCTTGATAATCAGGCCTGCGTGGAGCAGGGCCTGAAGCACTTCCCTCAGGTGGACCAGGTGATCCTCCCAGGAGGAACTGAATACAGCTATATCATCCAGATATGCTGCACTGAAAGATTCCAACCCAGAAAAAGACTCTGTTCACCAATGTTTGGAAGGTGCGGGGGCCTTTTTCAAACCAAAGGGTATTACCTTAAGTTGAAAGTGGCCCTCTGGGGTGGGAAATGCTGACCTCTCCTTAACTCCTAGACATAGGGCAATCTGCCATTATCCTGAGGTCAAATCAAATGTGTTCAGGAACTTAACAGCCCCCAACCTACCAATAAGCTCATCAGCTCTAGGTATGGGGTGAGCGTCAGTCTTTGTGACTGCAGTTAAACCTCTGTAGTCCACACAGAATCTTAGTTCTTTCTTCCCATCTTGGGATTAGGTTTGGGTACCAGCACCACTGGACTTGCCCAAGGACTATCAGAGGGCATAATTACCTTCAACTCCGACATCTTAGCTACCTCAGCTTTGATATTGGTTCTGACCTGGTCTAACAACCTGTACAACTTGTTTTTGACAGGTAAGCTATTACCAGTGTCAATGTCATTGGCCCACCAATCAGTGAGTCCAGGGGCAGGGGTCAGGGAGAACAGTCCAACAAACTGTTCCAACTGTCTTTCTGCTGCTGTGCTGTCAATGTGGGAACCAGTACTACTCAGCACTGACCCATCTTGTGCATTGGTGGAGAAAAGGTCTGGCAGAGGTTAACTCTCCTCCTCCTTTTTCTCACCTGTGACTATCAGCATGGTCATGTCTACCCTGTCTTGGTGGAGTTTCAGTCTGTTTATATGCAGGATCCTATGGGCCTTCCTGGGGGTGCCAAGGTCCACCAGGTAGGTGACCTCACCTTTGTTCTCCAAAATGGGGTAGGGCCCAGTCCACTTCGTCTGGAGGGCCCTAGGAGTCAAAGGCTCCAACACCCATACCCATTAACCTGGGTGATACTCAGGCATAGTAGCCTTCTGGTCATGTCACAGTTTCATGAGCTCCTGGCTGGCCTCCAGGTTGCTGCTTGTCTTCTTCGTACACTCAGCCATACGTGACCGCAGGCCCAGCACATAATCAAGCACATTCTGTTTTTACTCTTTGAGAGGCTTCTCCCAAGACTCTCTCACTAAACACACTGGGCCTCCTACAGGGTGCCCAAACAGTAACTCAAAGGGCTTGAATCCAACTCCTTTTGGGGCACTTCCCCATAAGCAAACAGGAGGCATGGGAGGAGAACATCCCATCTCCTCCTGAGTTTGTCAGAGAAACCCGTGATCATGCCCTTCAGGGTCTTGTTAAATCTCGCTACCAGACCATTAGTCTGGGGATGATTTGGGGCGCTGAACTTCTAAGTAACACCACATTCATCCCATATGGCTTTCAGACAGGCAGACATAAATGTTGTGCCCCTATCTGAGACCACCTCCTTGGGAAAACCTACTCTGGTGAACACACCAAGTAGAGCCCTAGCCACTGTGGGAGCAGTGACTGTCATGAGGGGTATTGCCTTTGGATACCTGGTGGCATGGTCCACTACCACCAAAATGTATCTGTGATCTGGGGCAGTTGGTGGGTCTAGGGGACCAACAATGTCAATCCCCACCCTCTCAAAGGGAGTCCTAACCACAGGCAGTGGTATTAAGGGAACCTTTGGCTTTCCCCCCTGTCTTGCCACTGGCCTGACAGGTGACACAGGAGTGGCACAACTCCTTCACTTTCACTGACATTTGGGGCCAATAAAAATGGTTGGCCAGCCTGTTGCAGGCCTTGGTCTGCCTCAAATGTCCTGCTAAGGGAATTTTATGGCTTAAGGTGAGGATAAATTCCCTGTACTTCTAAGGGACCACCACTCTCCTGGTTGCTCCTGGTTTGGGGTCCCTTACCTAAGTATAGAGAACTCCATCCTCCCAATAAACCTTGTGTGACCCACTGACATCCTCTTGTTCTTGCCTAGAGACAGCCTGCCTCAGGCCCTCAAGGGTGAGACACTCTCTTTGCCCTTGGCACAACTGTTCTCTGGTGGGCCCACCTGCCCCTTGCAACTCTCCCAAGTCAGGCAGAGCTTTCAGGGGAGGGGTCTCTCCCTCAGAGATCAAATCCTCCCCCTCAGGATTGGATTCCTCCTGCACCTCTGTACTCTGTAAGGCTGGCAGACCACGCCCTGAGCCCTTTCTCTTGTTCTTGGAGACGTGGCCCATTGTTCCAGGGGCTGAGTGACTAGCACTTCCCTGTTGTGCTGCCTGTGACCTGGTCACAGCACACATCCATTCAGGGAGGTCCAGCATCTGTGCATGGACCCTTCTTTCTAGCTCTGACCATTCAGACACTTGCAGATCATTTCCTAGCAGACACTCTACTGAGAAGGCAGGAACTACAACTACTTTTTAGGGCCAGTCACACCTCCCCATTCTAATCTCACAATTGTCATGGAATGTAGCTTGGTTCTACAGTCTACATAAGTCACCTGGTGGAATACACCAGGTAAGACCTTCTCTGAAGAAACCAGTTTTCTGTGACCCTAGTCCCACTGGCTCCTGTATCTCTCAGATCGTCCACCTCAGTCCCATTGACTTTAGGCTTCTGCCTATACCTCTCCATGATGGGAGATAACGTGGCCATGGCTGCAATATCACCCCATCCACGGACACTACGGTGACCTCTGTGTACCCTGATTCCAGCCCTGTGCCAACTTCCACCCCCACACCTACAATAGCAATCTCATGAGACTGCCCACCAGTGGGGAGCTTCTTTGAGAACACAGCATCCCGTCTTTTGTGTCTAGGCTGGTAACACTCAAAGCACTTGCAAGCCTTGGCAAGTTCTTGGAACTTTCCTGCCTTTTCAGGATCATAACTGTTTCCCTGATGCCCCTTCGCCTTAGAAGTGGCATGGCTCAGAGCTCCCCGGTGCAGGTTCTGGGGACTTTTGTGAGGACTCCTTGGACTTTTTATCTTCTTTCCCCTTGGTCTTCCCTTGGGAAGAGCTCTTTCCTTCCTTTTTCTGATCACCCCCTGGGTTTTATTTGATTACATTTGGCTCTCTACTACTCATCTGCTGCCTCCCCAGGTCCCTGGGTTTAGTCAACTTAGACTCAACTAGATACTGGAGTAACCTCTCTTACACACAATCAGTTAGGAGGTGCTTCTTCATACTCAAATTGTATAGCCCCTCATAAGTACCTACCTTGTTACCTTGAATCGGGCCTTCTAGTGGGTAGTGATCTTCTGGGTGCCACGGAACGTCATTCTATATTGCTCTGGGGTCAGACCAAACTTCTGGGTGAGACACATTTTCATGTTGGATAGTCGTCTGTCTCCTCTTCCCCAAGGGTCAGGAGCCTATCACTCCCAGATACTGGAAACAACTCCCATAGGAGTGAACCCCAGTAACAGAGGCATAACTCTTCTCATTTTGAGAGCCCTTTCAAAGGCTGGCAGCCGTTTATCTATGTCATCCCTCTCTTGGTATACAGGAACCACCCACTTGGGTAACCTGGAACAAAGATCACAATCCCTGGAGATCTCAACTTCTTCTTCGCTGCCACTATCTCTTTGTTCTACTCTTGCCCAATGTTTCTTCTGTGGTTCAAACCTCTGTTTCTAGAGCTATATAGGCCAGCTGGGCCACAAGTTCTCTTTCTCTGAGGGACAGGTTCTCTGCTTCTTAGGGGATCCTCCTCCCCAACTAGCTTTGGGCATGGCCCTAGTAACTGTGTGGAGTGATGACCTTTCTTCCTCCTCTTCACTGAGCTGTGTTTGTCCTCCTTCGTCTGAGAGGTTGGACCTAGTATCCTGCCCCTCATCTCCCACTAGAACGTCCTCTGTGCCCACTTCATGGGCCTCAGCACAGGCTGTAAGGGATTTGATCATCACATTCTACCTGAGATTAGTGGCTGCAGGCAACCCACTCTCTGCGCACAACCCTCTAAGCTGGGCTACTGTGAGTGTGGGTAGGCTAGCCCGATCAAGCTCCACAGTAGCCCTTACGTTTTCTGTCACACAAAAAAAAACTTTGCAAAAATTGGATACAGAAATTCAGAAAAATCACAAAAATTAAAAAAATGAATTTAGTCCAAATTAAAAAGGTAAAACAATTTTTGCAGTAGGACAATTTAGAGGATTTTTAATTTGCTTCACTGAAAACTGTAATGTGATATTAAACACAAGTACTGGATCCCACCACTGTGCACCAAAATGTTGGAAAGTAGATTGTTAGTAAGGGCAGGTAAGTACCTACACCTAGTAGTAGTCCACTAACCCCCACTAGATCCAGTCAGAGTCTCAATACATTAATCCCAGCTCAACCTTTGGTAGCTTGGCAACAAGCAATTAGGCTTAATTTAGGAGAAAGGTGTGTAAAGCATTTAAAAAAGCACAAAACAGTAAATGAGTAAAACACAAAACAGAATAAAAATCCAATTCCAATTTATAAAAATAGATTTGTATTTTTATCTTTAAAATGACACTAAACCAACAAAAATCCAAGAAAGGGAAACAGAGATGTGAATTTTTAAAGATTAAGCCCCTAATTAAGACTTTGGCAGATGGAGAAGGCCGTCCGTGGAAGTCCTGCGGGCAGGTTACCGCCAGTGTGGTCCCCTTCCCGCGGCCCCTATTAAGAGCTTTCTACTGGCCCAGCGGGAAACACCCCACAACATTGACTCCAGCTCATAATAGGGCCACTAGCAATGTTGCAGGGCGTAGGGTGCACCAGTCCCCATTACACTTTTCACTGTCTGCAAAGCCAAGTGAATCTGCAGTGTGGGGGCCCCAATGGGGCACCCTGCACCCTGCTCCGCAAGCCTTTACATGGAGGTGCTACCGCCATGTAAAATCTGGCTAGGAAAGGACTGGTAATCCCCAGGGCAGTTCTGCTTGTAGTGTTGCCCTGGCGGATTAGGACTGCCAGCACAGCCAGTCCCTCCAGTGGAAGAGAAGTGGTGGTGCTGGCGGTCCAACCATGGTGCAACCGCCACTGTCGTAATGTGGCTGTCAGACCGTGACATTGGTGGCGGTCCGACCGCCACCATGGCCCTAGCGGTCTTAAGACCACCAGGTTCGTAAGGAGGGAATAAATGTTTTTTAGTGCATGGAAACTGAAAGCATTAATCTGGACTTCTGTTCGCACTTGGCCGGGACAAAGTCAAAATTTTAAGTGGACCGCAATGGAGCCCTGCTCGGCTACAGTGAGTGGGAGGCCTCGGTCAAAGTTTTAGCTTCGGACTTAGGCCCTCATTAGACCATGGTGGCCTTAAGACTGCCAGGGCCATGGTGGCAGTTAGACAGTCGCCAATATGGCGGTCCGACAGTGTTACAAATGGGATCTCTAGTTGGCAGACGTATACACCCTTGTCCAAGTAGGGACCACAATCCTAGTTAGGGTAAGTCACACGCAATCCAAATTATCCTGTGCCCACCCTCTGGTAGCTTGGCACTGAGTGGTCGGGCTTAACTTAGAAGGAAATGTGTAAAGTATTTGTGCAATAAATCATACAGTAACACAGTGAAACACCACAAAAATACACCACACAGGATTAGAAAAATAGTTGATATTTATCTGAATAAAGTAATGTCAAAATGATCAGGATTCAATAAGCACAAGCTGAAATATCACTTTTGCAAGTTTAAAAAGAGTCTTCAATCTTAGAAATCAACAGTTGTCTCTTGATTACACAAAGTACCTTGGGGCATATTTATACTCCGTTTGCGCCAAATTTGCGTCGTTTTTTTCGACTCAAATTCGGCGCAAAACTAACGCCATATTTATACTTTGGCGTTAGACGCGTCTAGCGCCAAAGTATGAGTAAAGAGCGTCATTTTTTTGCGTGAACGCCTTCCTTGCGTTAATGAGATGCAAGGTAGGCGTTCCCGTCCAAAAAAATGACTGCGACGCAAATGCGTCGTATTTATACTCCCGGGCAAAAATCACGCCCGGGAGTGGTCGGGTCAAAAAACCCCGCATTTGCGCCTCTTTTTAACGCCTGGGTCAGGGCAGGCGTTAAGGGACCTGTGGGCTCAAAATGAGCCCACAGCTGCCCTCCCATGCCCCCAGGGACCCCCCCTGCCACCCTTGCCCACCCCAGGAGGACACCCAAGGATGGAGGGACCCACCCCAGGGACATTCAGGTAAGTTCAGGTAAGTATAAATTTGTTTTTTTTTTATATATTTTTTTTGGCATAGGGGGGCCTGATTTGTGCCCCCCTACATGCCACAATGCCCAATGACCATGCCCAGGGGACATAAGTCCCCTGGGCATGGCCATTGGGCAAGGGGGCATGACTCCTGTCTTTACTAAGACAGGAGTCATGTAAATGGCGTCTGGGCGTCGTTAAAAATGGCGCAAATCGGGTGGAGGCGATTTTTTAGCGTCAACCTGACTTGCACCATTTTTAAGACGCCCTAACGCCATTTTCCCCAACGCCGGCGCTGCCTGGTGTACGTGGTTTCTTTCCACGCACACCAGGCAGCGCCGGTCTGCTAGCGCCGGCTAACGCCATTCAATAAATACGGCGCCCGCATGGTGCTTCAGAATGGCGTTAGCCGGCGCTAAACCTTTTGACGCTAAACTGCGTTAGCGCAGTTTAGCGTCAAAAAGTATAAATACGGCCCCTAGTTTGTGTAAAAAATAACACGCATGGAGACCGCAGAGTGGGAGATGTGTGGAAAAATATGCTGTGCGTCGGATTTCCCATCGTGGCACAGATGATGCGTCCTTTCTTTCCATGCTGCAAGGGGCCTGGGTCATTTTTTGGTGCAGGTATCTTTTTGACGCCCAGGGACAATGCGGGGAAATCCTGGGCGCTGGAAGAAGTCACAGGTGTTGCGTTGATCCAGGAGAGCAATGCATCAAATCTTCTGTCACACAGCAGGTGCTGCGTCGATTTTCCACTCAGGGAACCGGCTATGTCGTTCCGGTTCAGTTGTGCGTTGATCCTGTAGGGCAGCGCATCAAATTTTCTGTCGTCAAATTTCTACTCAGAAAGTTGTGCTGCGTTGTTGTGGTTCAGATGTGAGTCCGTTTCTCATTTGCAAGGCAAGCTGTGCATTGTTTCCGGCAAGCTGTGTGTTGATTTGTGGCGCACAAGGAGTTTCTTGAAGAGATGAAGTCTTTTTGGCCCTGAGACTTCAGAAACCAGGAGGCAAGCTCAATCCAAGCTCTTGGAGAGCACTTCTCAGCAAAATCAGAGGTCAGCAGAGCAACAGCAGGGCAGCAGTCCTTAGCAAAGCAGTCCAGATGAGTCCTTTGGACAGCCAGGCAGTTCCTCTTGACAGGTTGCAGGTTCAGGTCCAAAAGTGTCTGAGTTGGTGGCATCAGAGACCTAGTGTATATACCCAAAAATGCCTTTGAAGTGGGGGAGAATTCAAAAAGTGGTTTTGAAGTGCACAAGTTCCCCTTTCAGTACAGTTCTGTCTGCCAGGTTCCCAGTAGGAGGTTTGGCAGTCCATTGTGTGAGAGCAGGCCACTAGCCTTTGAAATGTAAGTGTAAGGCCCTCCACCCTTCCAGCCCATGAAGACCCATTCAGTATGCAGATCAGTGGAGGTGTGACTGAGTGTCCTGTGTTTGTGGTTGTTTAGGTGAAATGCACAAGGAAGCTCTCAACCAGGCAAGCCCAGACGTTGATTAGAGACAGGCTGTAAGGCACAGATTTTTTTTTAAGTGCAGAGAAATGCTCACTTTCTAAAAGTGGCATTTCTAAAATAGTAATATAAAATCTAACCTCACCAGTAAGCAGGATTTTCTAATACCATTCTGGCCATACTAACTATGACCTGGTTACTCCTTTCTGATCAGAATCTACCATTCAAACAGTATATGAGGGTAGTCCTAATGCTAGCCTATGAAAGAAGCAGGCATCACAGTAGTGGAAAATTAATTTAGGAGTTTTCCACTACCAGGACATATAAAACTCACATGTACATAGTAGTCTGCCCTATGGGTTACCTAGGGCCTACCTCAAGGTTGACTTATATGTAGAAAAATGGGATTTTAAGGCTATGCAAGTACTTTTAAATGGCAAGTCGAAGTGGCAGTGAAACTGCACACAAAGGCCTTGCAATGCCAAGCCTGAGACATGGTTAAAGGGCTACTTTTGTGGGTGGCACAATCAGTGCTGCAGGCCCACTAGTAGCATTTAATTTACAGGCCCTGGGCACATGTAGTACACTTTACTAGGGACTTACAAGTAAATCAAATGGGGCAATTGGGAATGAACCAATGTTACCATGTTTAAGGGAGAGAACATATGCACTTTAGCACTGGTTAGCAGTGGTACAGTGTGCAGAGTCCTACAACCAGCAAAAACACTGTTGGGAAAGTGGAAGGAGGCAGGCAAAAAGTTGGAGGATGACCACCCTAAGGCTGTCAGGTCTAACAGACAGCCACATTACGACCGTGGTGTGCACTGCCACTTCTCCTCCTCTGAAGGGGCCGGTGGTACTGGCAGTCCTAATCCACCAGGGTAGTGCTGCAAGCAGGGCTGCCCTGGGGATTACAAGTCTCTTCTTCAGTTTTTATACGTTGATAGCACTTCCATGTAAAGGCTAGTGGAGACACGGTGCAAGGGGCCCCATGGGGGCCCCTGCACTGCCCATGCACTTGGCATGGGCAGTCTTCATCCAGGACAGAAATCTTCATTCAGGTAAAACTTGAAATTGAAGCCAACCTCCCTGCAGCCCCCTTCGGATACGCTGCGCGGGAATCCTTGTTCTGCTTTTTACATTAGAACTTATAAACTTTTTTGGAGCTTTTTCTCCCTGATGTCGGACGACCCTCCACAACAGCCAATCTCCAGTTGACATCATCAGATTGCTGTTCCACAAGCCCTCAGTAAAAACCTGGAAGTTAGGGGCTCTGGAGATTTTCAGTGGTACAAACGTGCAAGTCAGGCCGGGTCACAGTTGACATAAGCCGACTGGACTCACAACGTCAGGTTGGTCCACTTATGGGACTTTTTTCCAAAGTTGCCCCAAACCTCTCCAAACTTCTGATTATTCGTCCAGAAGGTTTTTAAAGGTCCTTTAGGAGTCCACAACTCACATCAAGGTTCCAGAAGCTCTGAGTTTCTCCTTGAGGGTTAGGACTCCAACTCCAATGTTGCACCTGGCTCAATTCCAAAAATGACCACTGGTCACTGGTCAACTGGTCAGTTTCTTCAGGGCTTAATGCAGAGGACTCTGGTCAGCTATTTTCTACCTGTAGCGAACAGGCAGTCCCTTCTGGAAGCAGCAGAAGACAGGCAAAGTGGGAAGCCCAAGTGTGCAGCTGGTGCAGTCCTTAATAGTGCAGTGTCCAGATGCAGGTCAGGGGTCCAACAGGGCGGTCCTTATTCTTCTTGTATTGTTCCTTGTAGGGATGTGAAGTGGGGTGCAGCTCTGCCAGTTTTATCCTTGCTCTGGGGTGTGGAAAGCAGGGAGGGGGATCTGTCTAATCACATGCAGGCCACCACCCTCTTGAGTGACCACTTCCTGGGAAGTGTGGCAACAATCGATCCCAGGGATCAACATTCTCCAAAAATCCAAGATATCAAAAATTAAATCTCAGACGTTAGGTCTGGCTGAGCCCACCCACTGTGTGGCTAAGTTTGCATTGGCAGACCCTTTCCAGCCCTCTCTTAATCTAATCAGGGGGCACGTGGCTGTCTGGGTTTGCAGGAAATGGGGGAGGTACAGCTGCTGTCCCAAATGTCCTTCCCTCCTTTGAAGAGCAGGTTGACTGCTCTGCTTCATCCTGTTTCACCATCTGCTGAGTCTCCTCCCACCAGATGCTGCCATTGTGTCAGCCAAGGCCACTTCACACCTCATCAAGGCAGCCTCGCTCAGGCTGCCAGAGGCTGACCAATCAGAAAAGGGCACTACAGAGCTGAAACTGGTAACTTTTAGGAAGCGTTCTAAAACTCTTTCTAGGTGCAAGTTAAATTAACTTCAACAGTGACAAGTAGTTTGATTTATTATAACTTTTATTTTGATACTAATCATGCCATATTTTGCTCCTTTCTATGGAAAATAAGACTTTATTATTGTAAAATAAAATCTCCCCTTATGGGGCCCATTCACTAGAATGTGGAAAACGAATGTGGCTATTCTTCCCTCAGCAGGGCTTATAAAACACCTTTTATAAGGTCCCTGCTTATAGTTACACTACACCCATCCTAGGGACACCTAGGACACACCTTAGGAGTGACTTATATGTAAACATAAGGTAGTTTAGGACTTTGGGAGTACTTTTAATTCCAAAATCCAATTTGGGAGTAACTTTAACCTAAAAGCAGACAGCAAGGCAGGCCTGCCTTTAAAACACTGAGAACCACAGGAGAGCACCTATGGGTGCACTTCCTATGCTGGGGCCCCTTTACCTCCATGCCCTACTATATACTAGGGACTTATAGGTAGGTTGATACAGCCAATTATAATTAGGCTAATTTGCATAATCCATTTTACAACGAGCACTGGCCCTATGGCTGGTTAGCAGTATCCAGAGCACAGACAAGAGTCAGTAACCACCCGTATCTGTTCAAAACGTTTTGGGGTGACCAGGGCAAAAAGGACATCACTACAATAGCATATGACATATATACCTGAGAATCTTCTTGTTGCTGAAATAACAGATGTTTATACTCACCTATCCATATTTAACTGTATTACTCGCTCTACCATCCTTGCGCTTACCAATGCACACAACACTGAAACATGTGCATCAAATAGTCAAGGGTGTTAGCATTGCTGCTACAGTGTGCTGTACCTGTTATTTGAGAGAGGAAGCATCAGTTATACTTCTTGAGTTTTACAGTAGGAAGTCGTACAGGATGACGCCTGCACTTCTGCACATGGTGTACCTTTTCCATGAGGAATGATAGCCTGCACATGCCTGCAGTGTTTTTTGTGTAAGGGATACAGTGAAATACTTTTTCTGCAAAGATGAAAGGTTTGTCAACTGAGGCACATAGTGAACAAATTCTGTAAGGGAGGGAAGAGTATACACTCATATTTCAGGGGCAGTAATAACACCTACTGCTGTGTACTTGTTTGTTGGTGACATTGGGCTTCATCTGACTGTGGTTTTGAACCACAATTGTGAGCATCTAGTGGGTGGCTCTATTTACCATGAAGACCTGCATGAAGTGTCCTCAGCGAAGAATACTCTCTATGCATGCTGACGTTATGGAAGGGACAGGAGATGGTACTTATAGAGCAGTATGTATAACACTATCTATATTCTTTTTTAAACATTGCAATTTTGCTTTGTTTGCATTAAAATGTTTAGAAACAGTCTAGATGGCTCAAACATACTTATGATATGGCCAAACCATCAGGAGCGTAGGGTTTTGGGGTATGACACCCATCAAATAAATGCATTCTTGACCTTGTAGTCGGGCCTGGGAGTGCAAAACTAGTCTGCTATGTCTGACTCTGGTTTTATGCCAAGAATAACGGAGGAAACAGTTACTTTTGATGTAAAAGAGAAGCGACAGAGAGAGACGGAGATTTACGTCTGGTGACTCAATTTCAAAATGTGATAACCTGAAATAAATAAATACTAGTTTTCTTGTTGGTTCAGATGGTGTGATCCTAGACAAACGCTTTATTTCACACAGTCTCCTTTTCTTTCTTGTCACATATGAGAACACTTTTAAATACTCGAGTTCAGGATATTAATTTTAAAAGCACTTTTTCATTTTATAGACTATCATGTTACTGTAGCTATAATAAGAATCTAGGCCACATTGTGGGTTTATATGACTACTGACTTGCCACTTTGATCACTTATAAGATTTTTGGTGGGGCTGAGCCATTAATTCTTTCATGAAGTTCATGTTTAAAAACTATCATTTTTAATAAACGTCAGTCTATGCAGTGATATAATCTGGTGGGCTAAGGTAAAACGTGCCTGCATTTTAACATAACACACTTCTTGAGTTTTGAAGAGACTGCAGATTTTTACATTATATGTGTTACACAATATACATGCCAAACCGTTTTATGGCTTGACTCACACACTGACTCTTACAGCCATGCCAGATCAATGGCTCGGCTTGCCCTAGTACCCTGTTTGCGTGCCCTCACAGGGTGCCTCCCTCAACAGAAATCCACCTAATGCAAATCAATTCACACTTTCCTTCTCATGGGGGTCAGTCCATCACGCACCTTGATCGCCTTACCTCTCCACCTTGGTGGCCCACTGTTCTTTTAGTTTGGAGATTTGAGATTGAAATCCCCTGAATTTCACTGACCAAGCTATGTCCCAGCAAACCAAATATCACAGTTGCATTCCTCCTACAATTGTTTGAATGTTTAATATACTTGCACTAGAGCATTACATGCAATGTTAGATCTCACATCTGTAGTCTAATTAAGACAGTGGATTAATGTTTACGTGATTTGTTAACAATATTCTTGTTTATCATTTGCCACCATTTACTTGTTTCCTTTTGCATCTACCTAAAGGCCTCTCTGAGCAGGGGTGAAGATGGGGATGCTTGCTTGGACTCAGTGTACCCCATGGTCTTCCTTGCCATACTGCATCCATCCACCATTTATATAAGTATCCCTCTTCAGGAAGTCACATTGTGGTGTCCTGTCATTTACCAGGGTGTGAGGAAAAACTTGTGAGGCAAACAATCAGTTACAAACCACCCAGAAGGTTCAGTGATTCCTAAATCAGAAGTGTATCCAGCACAAACAATACTACCACGTCCATAAAGCAACATTCCACATTAGACCCAATTCCTGTCACCATCATATGCACAGTGCAGCTCAAAGTCATACAGTTGTGTATGTTACAATACTAAATTATATCTTTTAATAATTAATAGTCATATTGTTAAACTTAGGACATCCACAAACACCTAGAGTGGCATTAAAGTCATAATTAATAAAGGTAGTGCAAAATGTAACAACAACTTGATGCCAATCAATCAACAATTGTACTCCCCAAAAGACAGAAACTCATTGTAATGTCTTTGAGCATACAAATTCATGCACATAATGTCCATATCTTTGCATTTTGTGATACCATTTCCATATTTTCTATTAAAATGTAGAAAGTAATAGAGAGCACTGGCTGCTTTCTGCATAGATCACCATTCAACACTGTTTGGCCTTATTTTTCCAAATAACTAAAAACAGATGCATCTAACCTGTCCATTACCGCCACCCAGTGGCTGCAGCCCACCCTATCCTTTAAAGTGCTGGTAATCTCTGTCTCTCACCCTCCTAACCTTACTGACCAAGCTCCACCCCTAATGAAAATCACATAACCAAGCAGAGAAAAATGTTTCTTAATCCTTATGCCAACACCATCATCTTAGTAAACTATCATCTTAAAGATGAATAAGCATCTATTGATTTTCATAAAATTATGAATGGGATGATGCAAACAAAGTGTGTATAATACTTTCATTCCAGTATTTTAACAGAAAACGTAATGTTGCATGATTCAACATTTCCTTGAACTCTGAAACTCCTGGATAAGTAGCTCCCATAGATAGAATTCTATAGAATAGATAGTGGAAGGATTACTGGTACAAAGTAAGAGGAAGGAAGAACAAAGAGAGAGACAGATCCAGGAAGAAGAGAGAGCACAAAGAAGAAATGATGTTATAGAGAAGGAAATGAAAATGCAAGTAGTAGTGGGGAGGGTGAGGATTGTATATAAAGAAGAGAGTATGGCAGAAAACATAAAGGGAAAACAAGAGATGTGTGTGAGATATGAGGACAGAGAGTTAGAGTGAGATTAGAGTAAGGAAAATAAAGAACAACAAATAGAAACGGTGTGCAGATAGTAATAGATAGAATATGTTCAGCAGCCTTTAAAAGAAAAATGGGAGAGAGATGTGGAAGGTTGAGGGGGTGGTAGTAGGGGTGGACAGACAAGGAGAAGAACTAAGTGGGGGGTTGAGGGAGAAGGCAAGACATACAGAAAGTCTAACACTGAGGGAAACAGGGAAATGTAGTGACCATTTCAGTGAAAAGTGTGATGTCTGTAAATAACAGTGCACCACCCCACCATTCTTTAGTAATATATTTGTGGTAGTGTACTCCAAAAGACACCTCCAGCTACATACTATACCATCAACACTCTCTTAATAAACACATTTGCTACTCTGGTTCTTTGTGTGACTCTTCAATTTTTCACAATCCACATGACTTCAGTGAAGTGACATTGATGGCAGCACCCCACTTTGAAAACTGTCCTAACACCATTGGCACACTTCACATAAAATAAATTACTTTATTAAATATTTTATAATTAAATAAAAAATATGTACTATTGTATACACTTTATATATATTTAGCATTTATTCATATTTATTTCTATGTTTAACTATTTTGAGTGCTTCAATTAATTTAACATTATTTGCTGTGGTGGGGGGGATATTTTTAGTCCCTACATCTATTATTTTCTATTGAACAGTGTTGCAGCACCTGGGGTTGGCCATGTGTAGTGCTGGACAAAGGTGAATATTACCTCGGAAATGTAAGTTACTACAAAAGTGGAGGTTGCGAATACTGAAAACGTAATCAAATGTGTAAACTCGCTCAATAGAGTGACTTACCTTTATGAATCAGGCCATTGTGTTTCATGAACAGGATGTTAGACTATTCAGAGTGGACAGGGGTAGGACATCCAGGTATGGGCCTTGCTGGGGGTGGAGTTTGCAGGATATTCAAGTACATGGAATTTTTTGGATAGATGGGTGATAAGGCTAGAATCCAGGGGGCTTCGTGGGTGGAATCTACAATGTACTAGAAGAACGAGTTGTAACGCTTTTTGCAGTGGAATAGAGAATAAAGGATTTTGTAACGTTTTATTTGTGCACTGCTGGGGGTGTTTCGCTGCTTGAGAAACTAGTAGCAGAATTTCAGTTACTGAGTTCGATATGTAGCGAGGGAGAAGGTAGAAGGATGCCTGGTGCGTTGACAACAGTGTTTTCTTCGTTTATGCATTTAGAACCTCAACGGAAAGAAATAACAAATCCTGTTTCAGCAACTCTATTTAAAAGTTCAATACTGGCGGCTGGAAAAATCAGCACCTTTTAAGGTTGAAAACTATGCAAATTTAATGAATTAGAACGAAAAAAAAAAATTATTGAGCGATACAAAATGTCGCTTTTGATCTTGGAGGATCTGATCTTCCTTATAGCTTGATGATATATTGTCCCTTCTGTATGTAGGTCATTTTATCATTTTATCGTAATTTTTACGTCAAGGCGCGTTAGGCCAATGGAATTTTTATTCTAAGGCTTTGATCTCTGCGATATACTAAGGGGCCCGAAGGTGTTTTGATTCAACTTCTGAACCGAGGACTGTTATAATGAAAAAGGAACGGCATGCTGTCTCGAAGAAGGCTCACTCACTGGAGATCAAAGTATCTTCAGTGATGTTCACTACGCTTTTTGTGGCAGTAATCAACCCCGAAAGTAAAATGTAATAACGTAACGAGGGGTATAAAAACAGAAAAGGGAAGTATGAAAATAGAAAATAACAATAATGGAAACAAAAACGGGAGGTTAGGGAGCATATCTCACGCCAGCTGTCGCGCACTGCAGTGTTTTTAGCCAGGAGAAAATAAAAAGTGTACTGCTACTTGCAAAATTCTTCCACGCCACCAAAACAGTGTTTATCATCCACAAACATGCAGGGACATTGCAATGAACAAAAGAAAATCCCACAGATTTCAGCAAATATATTGTCAGAGCACAATTTGTATTTAAACCACAAGATAAATGAAGACTCGAAATTATAATATTCTGAAGAGCTGCCCTGGCTCAGAGAACTCCGCTACACCCGCTTTTACTGCATTTGGTCTGTTTTCTTTAGCGCCAAGAAGCTTCGCCAAAACGCTGTAACTGCGTTCCTTATTGGATTAAATAAAATGATGTATACTTGTGTACATAGACAAATATGGCAGTTGACCTCACTCAAAGATTTTGGTCGATAACACAGCTGTCTGATCTCTTTTGACATTAAACGTAGGCGAGTGTTCTGTTGATAGAAAGAAGCACACCAGCAGGCCACCGTACTTTTTCACAGACACACTCAGCTTCAGCTGCAGACATGAACACCAGAGGACGGCGCTGCTGGTGCGAGTTTTCCTATGGCCCAACCACCTTGCCTACAAGCCACCTTGTTGGAGATGAGTGTGCATTTATGACATTTAGCACTGTGATGGGCACACCTGGCCTGGAAAGGTCACCTCTGCCAACCTCCTCTCTACTCTGCACCACCATCGATTGCCTCCGAGGTTGTGCTGTCTCCATTTCAAAATCTGTGATGAAATGTTTGACATGAAAAGTCAAAGTCAATTGCCGGAAGCCTCATGATACATGTTACATACATGATACACAATCCAGAATTGGATTTTTGTTAACTGCACTTCATTTTGGAACTTGTAGGTCATGGGTCCGATTCACAAAGGTAAACTTGGATGTTTGATCTACACTTAGAACACGACACAACATGACATTGGGAACTCACAAAGCCCATTTACGAGTAGTATCATTACGTCTGTATTGTACTCGGGGTTGAATTAATAATACTACTAATGAGTTGTTCTATGAAGAGGTTGACGTTTGGTTGCATTAGCAGCCACCCACTCACTCAGATGCTGTTTGTGGTGTTTTGTGCTGCCTTTAGTGTGTCGTGCCTCTGAGGTGAGCGAGCAGCTGAAAGCTGGAGCCCGCTTGTGCCAGATGCTTGACTCTGGCTCAGCTCGAGGTGCTCTTGGGCCCTCGAGTCCAACACAAGCAGAAGTTGCACGTGGCTTCAGCCTGCCACCCACGCTCTAACCTCAAGCTGCAAGAATTAAAGATAAAGCAAGTGACATTGGATGTAAATCTGGAACATGAAAGAGACATAAGTCTAGTAGCTGAATTGCACAATGTGAAGCCAGAAAACGTATATCAATCGCGGCTTCCACCTTGACCAAATTTTGTGATCCTAGACATTATTGTATTTGAACATGCCCAGTGCCTAATTTGTAAAAGAATGAGTGCTGGTGGACCCAATGCCTGCGTCAGTGGGGGGAGACACCAAGGGCCTCATTTACAAAGAAGTAGAGAGGCGCAGCAGCAAATCTTACAACATTGCGCTGCGTCATTTCAGAGACACAGGGATGTGCCATATTTACTACAATACAGTGCACGCTTGTCTTTTCCCTGGTACTAAACTTAGCTGTCTTACGCCAACTCAGGCACCTTTTCACCACGGTGTAAGGGGGCCTGCATTGCAGGGAATGATTCTTTATTTGCAGGAAGATGTCTCTTCCTCCCCTTTATGTGTGCATAATGCAACACACATAGAAGTAACAAACCATCATTATTTAAGCACACATAGAAAAAGCAAAAACAAGGACAAATAAAATCATTTCTCCTTGTTGCACCACTTTAACACCACCTCTGGAGTGGCGTTAGTCATTAGTGCTCCCTCACGTTTACGATTTCTCATAAATCTGGGGCAGCGTCAAAATGCAGTGGGTGTCGCAGTGGAATGCCCACAGCAACACAAAGTGATGTGTGTAAAGGGGCTGTATTTACAAGGCTGCGTTACGCCACAAAAAAGTGGCTTAGCACTGCTTTGTAAATACGGAGCAGGGCATTGCGCCACTTGAATGCCAGAAAAAGGGACATTCCAGTGGCCTTGAGAATGAGGCCCCAAGTCTGCGTAACCTAGAAACCAACTCAGGCCTTTAACCTAGAAACCAACTCAGGCCTTTTTAGTCGACTACCAGACACTCATGCCTATTTATGTCACTTTTGAAGGTTCTTGCTTTCTCCTTTACTGAAGGTCAGTCAGTCTTTCTCTTCCTCCTTCTGTTGTTCATGTATGATTTACTGTTTTGCACTCAGGAAATGTCTGATGAGGAAAAATGAGCGTCGGACGGAGGCAACTGGCAACCACCGGCTCAAACTAAGCAGTCAATCATGACCTTGCCTCATTTTTCTTAGTTATTGCCCGTGGGACACCTTGTAATTATTAAGTTCAAAGTGTGTGAGATACAAAAAGGTTTCTTGTGTTTCGTTTACTAGACTTTTATGTTGTTCCTTATTGTATAAGAAGCTAGTCTTCATACTGTCTGCATGTGACAAATAATGTGTTTCTTATTTCCCTAATGGCACTATTGTCAGGGCTGGGGTCATGAATATTTCAAAGTTCATGCTTAATTCTCACTTTTAATAAATTCCGCTCAGTACACTGAGATAATCTGAGGTGCATGTTAAAGAAACTGATTTTTTAAAGACTTTATCATATTTTTGAATGTTTTTTTGCACGACCTACATGCCAAACATTGTCATTGCTAGGCTCCTGCATGGGATCTTGCCAGACCTTGGCTCGGCTCTGGCTCGGGTCTGGCTCGGCTCTCCATGTCAGTTTGTTTGCTGGTGCACCTCTGTCAGTTTCATCGTGGTGCTGACTCAGAAACGCAGTGAACACCTAAAGCCTTTTATCATCGTAATGCGTGTTTCTTTTTACAAAGTCGAACACGTATGCCAAAAGGAACATCGTGTCTATATACTGATTGATTTGAAACTAATGCTGATCAAGTTTTTTAATTCCATACATTTCAATCGATGGAATGTTTCGTTTATAATTAAGAAATGTTAGGGTGCTGGATCCAAGACTTCTTTCAATCTGCTGCCTTCTGTGTTTCTATGCAACTTTGTAAAGGTTGTTGGGAATGTCAAAAGACTCATGTAATTGAGCAACAGCACTCTCGAGTACCATCAAACAGTGCTAGGCCTTCCTATTACCAAACATAATTCTGTCATTAATGCGGTCTCGGAAACTCTTATTTTGACGAAAGTATCTTCAATTCACATCACAATAACTAGACGGCGTCTCGTGTCAAGCTCGTGGTCCTGTCGCCTTGACAGTCGGCGCTTTATCATTTTACTTTAATGAGTACACATTAGAATTCAATATAATGGTCAACGTATACATTGAAGGGCAATGTTGCATTTTCCGTATACGTCGTAAGTTATTAAAAGACAAAGAACATAAATTTTTTTAAAAAGTGGCGTTCACCGAATATCAGTTGTTTGATAGCTGGCTACCTAATTATTAAAAACAATGCACCCGTGAAGTTAAAGTTTTGCACAAAAGTGTTTCAATTACAACGATTGCTCTTCTATTGGCATTTCAACCAAATGCCAAATGCAGAAGCAACCCTTTTCGCCAGTAGACCTGTTCAAACCTGAGGGCAAATGTAGGTGCAAAATAGCATTATCACCGGTCAAATGATATAATGCAGAACATGTTGGTGCGGCATCGCACCGGCAGCGATGCAGTCTGTTTCATGCGACGTCGGGACTTTCACTGCATTCCCAACTCACCGGTGGAACCTTTTCCAACTACATCAACTCACACTTGCCATGTCCTTCGAGCAGGGACACGAATTGATCCGCTCAAAGTTTATTATTTTTTCTCTCTATATGATTATAACAATCCCTTTCCCTCGATGCATATTGAAAAGAGATATAAATACTACTTTCTTGGAATAGTTCTAAGAAGCCTTCTCATGGATGGACATGCGAGAGCTACAGCTAGTGTTAAAACAATACCTGATAGAATTCTCATAAACTTACCTGCACTCGACAGAAGCGTGTTCTCTCTGTCACCAGTCCCAAAGCAAAGGCCTATATATTGGCTTTTGTGGCTTTGGGGATTCCATCCACTTGTAAAGTTTTGAGGTCCAAACTCTCAAAGGTACAGAAAAGAAGCAATTAAAAAAGTAAGGAGAGTGTAAATGGCTGTCCAAGACAGAATGACAAACTATCCATTAACTTTTAATTTTCTTAAGCAATAACTACAGGTTTAGTACAACAGTTGCTCTTCTATTGGCATTTCAAACAAATGCAAAATGTAGAAGCAACTCTTTTCGCCAGTAGACCTGTTCAAATTTGAGATCAAATGTAGGTGCAACATTGAATTAGCACCAGTCAAATGATATAATGCAGAACATGTTTGTGCGGCATTGCACTGGCAAACAATGGAGTCTGTTTCATGCGACGTCGGGACGTTCACTGCATTCCTAACGCACCGGTGCAACCTTTTCCAACTGCATCAACTCACACTTGCCAATGAATGTCTGGCGCACAATGGGATGGAAAGCTTTTGAGCTTTTTGGCACTATCGCTACAAGAAACTTTAAAAAATCACATGTCTCCAACTTGTCTCTTTGATCCTATTTTATTAATAAATGATTTATTTTAAAATTGCTTGTGGGGTTTTATTGTGTTTTGTGTGACTTTTTCTCCTTGGTATGGACAGCTTAACTGCCTTACACATTGCCTTTAATTTAAATTTGGCAGTTCTGGGTCATGTTACCAGGGATTGAGCACAGAATTTTTTTTATTTTTTATTTCTCTTTCTATCTTGGCTGTGGTCTTATTCTTTGACCAAGAAAAACAACATTCCACTTCCCTACAATAAGGGAGTCTCATACGCATGGCTCATTTGAAGAAATTTCTAGTCACTCTGCTTCTGAAGAAACCTAATTTCTCCCTTAGCTGCCCAGTTTCTGGTCCTTTACTCATCTCCCTACACTGGCCAAAATCTGACGAAAAAGATCATCTATCCACTCCAGAACTTTTCCAAATTTTCATCAGGTATTATCTCCCAAATAGTTGACTTCTAGGACCCAAAGGGCAGAATAACTGCCCATCTGGGCTTCTACTATGATACCTTTAGCTTAATTGATCAGGGAGCTTGCAGCCATGTTGTTGCTCTTTGATCTCAAAGTGACTTTGACACATTAAACTCAGCTTCATAGAGTGCGTAATGCAGCTCATATATATATATAGTTGGCCTAAATGACCCTGTACTGTCTTTAGGTGGCAGACTGCTCATGATTTAAAATGACTTAGCAATAATATTATTTCCTTAAGCATCTGCACCCACTTTATCTCTTTATCTTGCCACAAGAATACAACTACAACTTCCAGGTCACAAGTTATGGAGAAAAGCTAACATTCTGTTATCGACTCCCACATTTAAACTGATCTCTTATGTGAATGTTCCATTCTGTCAGTCATTCTAGTTTGGAACTCATTACCAGGGACACCCCTGAATAATTTAGCAGTTTAGTCTTGGTCTTGCAATGCAGCTTGATTGGCCTTTTGCAGCAACAGTGACATTGAGAAATTGTTCCTGCAGACTGGGTAGAGGTGGATGGGCTATCATATTAGCAGGGAGAGCTGAGCCAGGTGCAAAACTTTCACAAGGAAGGGACAATAAACTACAAGGAAGGGACAATAAACTGTGTTTATTGTCCCTTCCTTGTGAAAGGGAAGGGGCCCTCTGTAACCCTGGTGAACCGCGCCTGACAATTGCACAGATCTGATTGGGCCCCTGCATGTTGCTCACTCAACACCACTGTACTACCTGCTTTAAGGGGGTCGGTTTTTGCCAGGTTCCATATGTGGCATAATTCAAAACTGTCTTTATTGAGTCCTAAATCCATTTCTTTTACAGACAATAGCAGTTCTTTGATTCCCAGTGCTGACTGTAGAAAGCCTTGAGGCAGTGCATACCACCCATGCAGTCCCTGTTTGTGAGACTTGGGATCCTTGGCGTGGTCTCCCCTAACTTTTTGCCTCTGCTTCCCAGGTTGTTGATGTGTGCTGGACTTTTTGCTTTTTTTTATACTCTGGGCACTTTACTACTGCTAACCAGAGATAAAGTGCAAGTGTTCCTATGTAAAAATGTATGTGTAAGTGGCTTTCCATGATTGGCATATATGATTTATTAGTCAGTCCCTAGTGAAGTGCACTATAAGGGCCTGTAAATCAAGCACCACTAGTGGGCCTGCAGTACTGGTTGTGCCAACCACATGAGTAGCCCTGTAAACATGGGTCAGACCTGCCATTGAGGTGTTTATGTGTGCAGTTTCAAACTGATGGTTCGACTTGGCAAGTGTACCCACTTGCCAGGCCTAAACCTTTCCTTTTCATACATATAAAGCACCCCTAAGGTAGGACCTAGGTAGCCACATAGGCAGAGTGCACTGTATGTTAAAGGTGGGACATGTACTAACGTGTGTTACATGTCCTAACAGTGAAATACTGCTAATTTCAGTCTTCAATGTTGTAAGGCCTATCTCTCTCACAGGTTAACACAGGGGATGCCTTTAAATAAACTTAAAGTGCAGATTCCATTTGAGAGCAGATAGAAATGTGGAGTTTGGGGTCTCTGAACCCACAATTTAAAAATACATCTTGTAGTGAAGTTGTTTTTTAGATTGTTAGTTTGAAAATGCCACCTTTAGAAAGTAGGCATTTTTCTTGCTTAAACCATTCTGTGACTCTGCCTGTTTGTGAATTGCCTGTCTGGGTCAGTGTAACAGTTGGGCTTTTTGTGAATCCCCTCTAAATAGTGACACAAAGGGAGATGGGGTGTAGCCTGCATATCCTGATGAGCCTTATGTGCTAGAGTGCAGGGAGGAGTGGCCACTTACACCTCAAAGGGCTGCGCCTGCCCTCTCACAATGCAGTCTCCAACTCCCTGGTGAGGTCTGTGGCCTGGCCTGGGCAAGGCAGGATGCTGTAAACAACAGAGGCTTTCCTTTGAAGTTTGCCTTTTTCAAAGGCAGAAAGGGGTATAAGTGGTGGACCCAAAACTCCATACTTTAGATTTCTTCAAGATCACTTCTGGAACCAGGAGGAACCTCTGCCAAGGAGAAGAGCTGAGGAGCTGAGGGAGGAGTGCTCTCCCTGCCTGTGACTATGCTTTTTTGGGCTATCCTGCAGTTGCTGCGTCTGCCTGTGAAAGATTACACAGACTGAACTTTGTGGTATATTCCTGCTTGTGAAGAATCTCCAAGGGCTTGAACTGAACTTGCCTCCTGTTTTGAAGTCTGAGGGCCATCAAAGACTTAATCTGCTAACATCTGGACTCTCTGCTGAGACTTCGTCCCTGCCAAGTGGTGTCCGATCCAGTCCCTGAGGCCTTGAAAGGTGAAGTTGGCAGACAAGAGCTGAAAATCCACGCACAAAGTGCCATGCGGGGAGTTTTTGAGGCACCATCAAGAACGTGGCTGATAAACAATGCACTGCTCGCTTCATGGCTAAAATCAATGCTCCACCTGCAATGCAGCTGGGAGATCGACGCATCGCTTCTGGAGAAACAACGTGCAACACCCACTTGCGGTTGCTGATAATGACGCAAACTCCACGCAGCGTGGTTTTCTAACACCGTGTAACAGGATTTTCCACGCATTGTCCCTGGGCCTCAAAGTCGACCTGACTCTGCCCGGACCTGAGGTGCTCGTCCGGAAATCAACACATCGCTCTTTTGCGAGGAAGAAAAAGGACACATTGCCCGACTGGAGAAGAAACGGCCTCAGTTGCGAGTAAAGAATTGACACATTAGTGACTTTTCCGAAGCACGCTCGCCCGTGCAGATTTATTTTTGACGCAACCCAGGTACTTTTTGTAACAACAACGTTCTCACTGTTTTCTATGGAGTAAGACTCTTATTCTTTTGAACATTCATATCTTGACTTATGTAAGTTGGATTTTTGTCATTTTGGTTTTGTTTGATTTAAATAAATATTACCTATTTTTCAAAACTGGTGTGGTGTCCATTTTGAAGTGTTTTCACTGTATTACTGTGTGTGTTGGTACAAATACTTTACACATTGCTTTTGAGTTAAGCCTGCCTGGTCTTGCCAAGCTACCAAGGGGGTGAGTGGGGGTTAACCAGGTGTTTTTCTCTTTTTTCCTGACTAGAGTGAGGGTCCCTGTTTGGATGGGGAGTATCCTGACTGGCAACCAAACACCACATTTCTAACACTGTTTATACTTCATTTTAATATAATCTTGCATTCTGTAAATGTATCTGTTTTTTCATATTTTGTGTTTCTGTATTTGTTTTCATGTAACTCCTTTATGTGAAACAAGTTGGCTGTAGGTGTCTGGGTTGAAGGAGGCTGGCCTGGTTTGTAGTGGGTACCTATGGTACCTACACCTTATACCAGGTCCAGTTATCCCTTATTAATGAAATGTAGGCAGTGTCTAGAAGCAAGGCTTTCTAGGGGCAGTGTGGATGAGCAGCCAAGGTATATCTAGGAGACATGACGAGCTCATGCAATACCACTAGTGTCACACAGTACTCACACACATGAAAGAAAATACTCAGTGTTACAAAAATAAAGGTACTTCAATTTGGTGACACAAAAACCCAAAATACCATAGTGACTATACACCCTTAGGAGGTAAGTAAAACACAAATTATACACACTAGTATGCAGAAATATGCATAAAAACAGTTATTGCAAATACTCTCTAAATAAGAAATCGCAAATAAGGAATCCTTATTTGCGATTTCTAAACCACATGTATCAAGCAATTCTTTAATGCGAATTTGGCATTAAGGAATCGCAATTACCACCAAGTAAAACTTGGTGGTAACCATGTGCAAATTTTAAAATTGCATTTAAAAAAATGACATGTAAGGCACCCATGCTGCTTTGGCATGTGTGTGCCTTACATGTCCCAAAAAACTTTTTGGGGTGCAGCAGAGGGGGTCTTAGGCCCCCAGCAACCTGGGGTTTTGCATTTCCAAAATTGCGAATTCCAGTTAGGAATTCGCTATTTGGGAAATGCAAAAAAATAGCAAATATGGGCTTACAGGCCCAGAGGTGCGAATGGGGGCTCTATCGCAATTTGCGATTCAGTAATAGCATTTGCGATTTTTAAGAAATCGCTATTACTGAATCGCAAATATGATATATAGCATTTTGCGAATCAGAAATAGCGATTTCTGAAAATTCGCTACTACCAATTCGCAAAAGGCTTTTTTGATACATCTCGCCCTACATTCCTACATGAGTGTATGCTCATGAAAGGGCACAAAATAGGAACTCTGTAGATAAGTCTATGGGTAGTGTGAATTTTTCACAGTGCCCCTCACGGTGACACAAAGGTGTACAGACTCCATGCTCATGCAATTCCGGGCCTCTCTGTAGAGAGCACAAAGTGATGGTCACGTGTCAATTGTAATTGTGATGTAATTGTAAAGTGTGTGAAGGAATTACACACAATGCATTGAAAGTGCCAAACGAAAATAAAATGCAGTGCTTGAAACTGAGTTGGTGGGTTGTTGTGTGTCTGGAATGCTAAACATAGGATAAGAAAAGAGGACTAGAGTATCATGAGGGTGTGAAGAGGAAAATGATGATATATGAGATATGCAGATGGAGGATTTCAGAGAGTCGTTGGAAGAAAAAGGGAGTAAGGGCCAGATGTAGCAAAATCCGTTTTTGCGACTTGCAAATTGCGAGTCTGAGCGACTCGCAATTTGCAAGTCGCAAAAACGGATGCAGAATGGTGTCTCAGACACCTTCTGCAACTCGCTGTGGGGTCGCAAAGACCCACCTCATCAAAATTCACGAGGTGGGTCGCATTTGGCGACCCCATAGCGAGTCCCTGCACTCACAGGGATGGTGGCCTGCTGTAGTCAGCAGACCTCCATGTCTGTGACTGCTTTGTAAATAAAGCAGTTTTTTTTTCATTTTGCAGCCTGTTTTCCTTAAAGGAAAACGAGTTGCAAAATGAAAAAAATACAGTTTTTTTCAGAGTAAGCCTGCTCTGAAAAAATATTTTTGTCGACATTCACAAAGGGGAAGGGGTCCCGTTGGGACCCCTTCCCTTTTGCGAATGAGTTACCACCAGTGTGACACTGGTGGTAACTGCGAGTTTGTTTGCAACCGCATTCGCGGTCACAAAGCAACTCTGAATTGCGATGCGAGCCGCAAATAGGAACGGAACACCCCTTCCTATTTGCGAGTCTCATTCACAAATTGCGAGTCGGTACCGACTCGCAATTTGTGAATGAGCATCGCAAAAGGCTTTTTGCATGGCGCAAACTGCGATTTTCGCAGTTTGCACCATGCAAAAAGCTTTCTACATCTGGCCCTAAGTGTCTAACAGAGTGAGAGGCAGCATGAGAAAGTGGCATGAAGGGAAACAGATTTGATTGAAACACTTTGAACACCCCCTCTTCCCACAGACCTTAGCAATGTTTAATACAGCCTCAATTTTTCAGAACTGAAAGATTTCCAATTCTAAGTATTCACAAAAATGTTTATTGTTACGTATTAAATTGATACTGCTAACAAGCATTAGCAGGGTTTTTGTTTATTAGGTTATGTCTGTTTTTGGGTTACATGTCTGGATACGATCATTTACAACACACAGAGAGGCACCCTAATACTGGACAGGTGGCATGCTTTGTAAATCACAGAGTTTTAGATGTCATGTTTTAAGCCACACAATTAACTTTTGAAAAGATTCCTAATTACACTTCTTCGACTATGCCTCTTTTAGTGAACTCCTCATTTGTTTCATCCAACTAAAGCTTCCCGGGACGATGGCAAGACTAATCCAGCCAATGCACAGCATTGAAGCTCCGTGCCCCTCTCAGGCCTTCTTCAGGGTGCTTGGACAGCTGACAGCTGGGACACACTATTTCAGCAATTGAAGTTGGCTCTTAAAATGTGTTCTCTGATTCAGCATCGGTTTTCGGAAACCTGAATCCACTGGTGTGTATGAGAAGTATCAGACATAGTATCAGCATCCCTCTACAGGTCTCTAGCAAAGCAGTTTCCCTTGCCCGCTCTCACCGTCTTGATCTGTGTGACCCTGGCTGGGGTGGGACTTCGTCACCTAGCCTCCTCCTGCCCAGGAGGGGCAGGACTTAATCAAACATGCTGAAAAGCACCAACAGCCTTCTGCAGCATGGATCTCCAGCAAAGCGGTTTTCCTTGCCCCCACCCACCGCCTTGATCTCTGTGCTCCTGGTTGGAATTGGACTTTGTCCCCCAGCCTCCTCGCTCCCCGGTGGGCCAGGACTTAATCAAATGCACTGAAAAGCACCAACAGCCTCCCACAGCATGAGACGTGCCCGGGCAAAGACTGGGCCAAGACGGGGTTCATCTTAGTCCATTATATTCCGAAAGAGGACAGGCGGGCCAGCCATCTTGGCTGTGGAAGCAAAATCCTACAAGCAAATCGTAATTTAATTCAGCAGTAGGTAAGATCCTTCTCCGCACATAAGGGATTATGCAGAAAAAAAATAGGCTCCTCATCGAACAATGGTAATGCTCAATCCTCCATTCAGCCCTCAATCACAAATTATCTATCTTCGGTCATGGGGGTTATTGACTCGGAATTAGAGCAACTGGAAGGTAGAATTGGGGTACTGCAACAAAAACTTGTCTCAAATACCCCATTTGGAACCCATTGTACAAATTGGTAATGGGAATATGAAAACTGCTTCAAATCCAAGTTCGACATGAACCTGAACAGGATTGTAAATGAGCAGATCATTCCAGCTGTGGACTCAGAGAAAGAACCCCAACTCTGTGCACAGCCAACTGGCGTAGGATCCAACGTAACAAATGGGGAACCTTCTCTACTAACAAGGTCCCCGCCAACAAAAAAACAGAAGGGAAAGAAGGGAAATTAAAAAAAAGAGTGAGTTCAACCATAAGGCAAAAAAAGGGTAAAACTACCACAGTTGAAGGCCACACTTAAAAGCCACAAATCAGATGACCTTAGGTAAAGGTTTAATGGTTGTTTTTGCTCTGAAATCGGATTCAATATTAAAGGATTTCAGTGTGAAATTGGAACAGAAGATAATAGCATTATTGAAAGATAAGATGGATCAAATTTTCGGTAATTTGGGACGGACAATCCATGTACTAAAGCCGAGGGCCAACGTGGCAGAGCCCCTGTCATCATTAAGTTCTCAGGGCTCGCCCAACAGGCTAAGTAACCTTCACGTGCTGAGATCTTTCACAGAGGAAATTCAAGTGTTGGGCGCTTGATTCCTCAACAAAGAGATGAAATAGCTAATATGAATAGGCAAGGCCAGAGAGCTTGGGCCCTTCAAATAACTTAAAAGGTGAGCAGGAAAACCGACTGCAATTAAGACCAGAGAGCACTCCATATGTAGTGATATTAGAAAATGTACAGCCACTATCATCGAATAGCAAGGAAGATACTGTAACCCCGATGAGAAAATCCGCACATTGACTACATACAAAACCATTTTACAAAGAAGATGTGTGTGGTAAAGCGCTGTGTGCCTGAAGGGTGAGTTGGGCTGGCCACTGCAAATACACTTCCAAAGGAGGTTCTGGAGTGATAAATTGTAAAGCCCAAGGCTTTGCACATTTCTCATTACATCGATCTTTCATAAACCACTGAAGGTGATTCAGCATATTTCGCCCTCAGTTCCAAGATTCCAAGAGCCCAGACCAAGTGTTCATTAGCAATCAAATGTTTGTGTTTCAGATTGCTTTGAGACTTTAAAGTATTAACGATTATAGATTGACTGTCACCTATTAGCAATCCAAAAACGTGGGATGGTGCTCTGGAGGCGAATTCTATCACGAAGATACAAATACCAGGAGTGTTGTGCCAATCAGGAAAGGCGCATTTTGCCATTATTGTTACTCTAGAACAAAATAATCAGCGCAAAGGTTTATCCCTGGCTGCTAGGACATTCGGGTGCCCGTACAAAGCTAACAAACCTTGACTGGTTAAATTTTGTTTCATCCTTTGACATCATTTGTGTTCAAGAAACGTGGCTGCCCGAACCATTCTATATTGATGGCTATCTGGCATTGTTCCACCCAGCACTTTCATCTGTAGCAGGGAGGGGTAGGGGACGTCTTGCTACTTTCGTTTCTACCCGAATACCACACGATGAAGTTTTGCTTAAATGGTCCTTACCACACTTTTTGGTCTCTTTGATAACAATTGAGTGGGGGCATGTAATTTTGCTGGTACATTTTTATAATAATGCTTCCTATCAACATGTCTGTAAAATAATTGGGATTTGGCCAATTTTTTGGAGAACCGCTATTCACAAATGTATAAAGAAGCGGGTTTAAAAAAGGAGACAAATTTAATCCAGCATGTTACAGACCAATCTCATTAAATGATTCAACTGCAAAAGGATTGGGGCAATAAATTCTGTGGAGATTAGAAAAGTGGGCAGTAGAGAATTAGATCTTGACACCAACTCAATTTGGTTTTAGACCAGGAATATGCACAGTAGAACAAGCACTCACTCTACCTTATCACAAGTAAATACGTAATTGCCAAAAGGAGGACAGTACATATGGCTTTCATTGACTTGTCGAGTGCTTTTTTTACTTGTCGAGTGCTTTCAACTTAGTCAATCGCAAAAAACTGTGGGCCATAATGCAGAATCTGGGGTTGGAGTTGGAACTCCTCAATCTAATAAACATTTACACTTTGATTTGAAAATCACAATCTGGTATAGCCCCCAAGATGAAAAGACACCCCCAAGAGTCCCCTCTCCTTTTTAATTTATAGAAATGGAATAACAAAGAACTTAACAAGGCTAAGCAAAGATCTGCCAAGAATGTGAGAGAAACTGATACAAATTTTTCTGTTTACAGACAATGCAGTATTGATGTCTCGCACGGCTAATGGGCTTCAGAGTCATTTGGACCACTTTTTAGAGTTCATGGAGGAGTGCACTGTTAGAAATGGGGTTTCTGGTTGGCTAGGGTATGCACCTCAGCCAGGCAGAACTTACCCACTCTAGTCAGGGCAAGGGAGTTACACGTCCAAGATAACCCCTGCTCACCCCCTTGGTAGCTTGGCACGAGCAGTCAGGCTTAACCCGGAGGCAATGCGTAAAGCGTTTGCACAACACACACACACATGTGACGCAATATCCCCACCACAAAGGAAACACAACACCAGATTATATGAAAATATACTGTATTGTACACAACGTAATTATCAAAGATGTAAAAGATCGTTGCAGGGGTCAGGGGCCACAGCACCCTGCCCCTGGGAACAACTAAACAAGAAGGAGCACAGGGCTGGTGGGCCCAGCTACAGGCCAGCACAAGGGGTGCAGATGGTGGCAGTTCCTCCTAGTGACCAGGCAGGTCACAGGTCAGCACAGCAGCAGCAGTCCATGGCGGTTTCCTGGTGAGTCCATTCATCAGCGTTCTGTGTCCAGTTTCAAGTTCCAAGAATGTTCAAATTGTGGGGAAAATTCCCCTGTACTTATAGTCCATTTTTACAGTGTTTTACAATGATAGGGAGAGGAGGTTCCATCCAGTTACAAGTGGTTCTGGGAGTGCCCCCTCTCTCCTTTCAGCACAGGCTCCAAACATCAGTGGGGGGTTAACGACCCTATTGTGTGAGGCCAGGGCACAGCCTTTACAAATGCAGGTGTGCCCTGCCTCCCCCTTCTCTCAGCCCAGGAAGACTATTCAGTATGCAGATCCACCTCTGTGACACCTCCACCCTCCCTGTTACAGGCTGTCTGAAAAGTATGCACAAAGCCCCAACTGTCACTCTGCCCAGACGTGGATTGGAGTCAAGCTGCAAAACACCAGAATTATAAGCACAGATAAATGCGCACTTTCTAGAAGTGGCATTTCTGTGATAGTAATAAAAAATACACCCACACCAGTAAGCAGTATTTATTTTCACCATCACAACCATACCAAACACGCCTACGCTACCCCTCATAAATCAGACAATACCCCTTACACATAAGGCAGGGCATTTCTAATGCAATCCTATGAGAAGGCAGCACTCACAGCAGTGAGACACCAAGTTAGGCTGTTTGTCATGCAATATGGCACATGTTTTGCCTTCTACATACATGGCACCCTGCCCATAGGGCTAGCTAGGGCGTACTTTAGGGGTGACTTACATGTAGTAAAAGGGGAGTTCTGGGCCTGGCAAGTAAATTTAGATGCCAGGTCCCTGTGGCAGAAAACTGCGCACACAGGCCCTGCGCTAGCAGGCCTGAGACAGGTTTGAAAGTCTACTTCAGTGGGTGGCGCAAGCAGCGCTGCAGGCCCACTAGTAGTATTTAATTTACAGGCCCTGGGTACAGAGATACCACTTGTACAAGGGACTTATAGGTAAATTAAATATGCCAATTAGGTATAAGCCAATCATACCAACTTTAGATGGGAGAGCACCTGCACTTTAGCACTGGTCAGCAGTGATAAAGTGCTCAGAGTCCTAGAGCCAACAGCGAGAGGTCAGAAAAACCAGGAGGAAGGAGGCAAAAAGACTAGGGATGACCATGCGTATGGCCAAAAGTCCAACATGCACCAAAACGTAAACTATACCAAGTTGTATTGTATGTAAATACGTGTAGACCTTTGAATATACAAACTAGTGGCTGAGCTGACAATTCTTTACAAAACGAAATGTATTGCAGCAGCCATATACGGGCCCGGGGTATGGGGCTATCAAAATGTGGATTCTCTCCAACGTATGGAAAACAGCTTTACACGTATGTTGTTCACCACACCAAAATCCACCACAAATTTTGTATGTCACAAAGAATTAGGCCTTCAATTTATTGTGGAGCAAAAGCGGTACCCCCACTTCTCCTTTGGATCAAAGCTGGTCGAATCCAAAAGCTGACCCAGTAAGAGTATGCTTGTCTGATTGCCTAGGCTTAGAGTGCAAAAACAACCCTTGGCTTGCATATGTAAAGCATACCCTTCAGAAATTAGGTCTAATTTAAATGTTTCTTAATCCACAAAACATTGCCATATATGCTAAAGATATGGTAAAAAGCTATCATAAAGATCACTGTCGGGGCAATAGAATATAAAAAGGTCAGAAGCTGACGTCAGTCGAATCCTATTCACAAATTTCAACCGTTACAAATACAGAACCTTATTTATTATGGTTTGAGAACCCAGTTTATCAAGCATATCTTACTTCCTTCAGGCTAAATTTGATTAATTTTAGGGTTGCCTTCCCAATTCAACGTGTTGGCAGCTGGAATTAGCACCCTGCCACTGTAATCATATCACAAATCAAAGAACAAGTCTCTTTTTGCTATTGTGGGATGCTAAGGACCTGTCAGTACAGTGTACCAGTTTTAAATACCAATCTCTAAGTAACTATGGAATCACAACAAACAGCAAACCTTAGTGTGTAAATAACAAGAGTGTACCAGGGTTTTCTGGTGTAGATAATTTCAAAATTAATTTTCTGGATGGTAGACCTGGCATCCATGGTGTGGTTACCTGAACCTTTCGCCTTCAGATCCCCTGTTATTCTGACATTGTTTATGCTGGCCTTTGGAATCTGCACACTTTACCACTGTTAACCAGTGCTACAGTGCTTGTACTCCCTTCCTAAAATGTGGTAACATTGGCGTAGCTCCAATTAGCATATTTAAATTACTTATAAGTCCCAAGTAGAGTGTACTACATATATCCATGGCTTGTAAATTAAATACTAGTGGGCCTGCAGCATTGATTGTGCCACCCATTTAAGTAGCCCTTTAACCCTGTTTCATGCCTGCCACTGCAGAGCCTGTGTGTGGTTTTAAACTCCCATTTCGACCTGGCAAACTAAAACTTTTGCCATGCCCAGACCTTGCTTTTTAATATATATAAGTCACCATTAAGGGCACCACCACTTAAGTACAGTTCTAAACCTGTGGATACTCTGCCAGGAAGAAGAACAGCTGTGCTGCTGAAGGTCTATCACTCTGCTGGACTACTGTTTGGTATACTCCTGCTTTGATGTGCTGACCTGTGCCTGCTTCCCCCTTCCCTGGGAGTGAGAAGGACTGGACCTGCAATTCTCCAACACAGGGTCCAGAGTGACTCCAAGGGCTAGTCAACTGGCCTCCTGATGTGAAGTCTCAGGAACGTAACAGACTTCCAACCAGCCTGCTTCTGCACCTGGACTCTGCCATCTGTGAGTCTGTCCTGCCAAGTGGTGCCACCCCAGTCCAGGACCATTAGAAGTGGGCCTAAGGTGCTTGCTGCAGCGGAACAAATTGATGCATCCTTCTTGGTGCATGGGCCAGGCTGTGCATGAAGGAATTTTGGAAAGAGTGCACAGAGGCCTCAAGAGGCAAAGAAGACACAAAAAACAAGGGTACCATCGTTCTCGGGGAAGGCAAGGTCTTACCTCCTCCAAATTGCATCAGCAGGACCTCAGGACAGTCTATGTCGATGATGTCTATCCTATGTGTCCTTAGGAACACGCTCATCACCGTGAGAGGAGTCCCAAGGTACCAGTCGTCGCCTTGGAAGGTGCCTGCTTGGAGCAGGGGAGTGATTCTGTCACTCCACAGGAGATTTCTTCGGTCCTTATGGTGCTGGATGAAGACAGGGAGTCCCCAGAGCATGCACACTGTGGAAACTGTTGCAGTTGCTGACTTGGAGCTGAGGTTGCTGAAGAAAAGTGTCTCTTGTAGACACTTTGTTGCAGTTACAGCTTTTCTTGGAGCAGGCTGTGGTTGATCCAAGGTCAGAGGATGCTGAAGTTGTTGCAGAGGATTCCTGAAGGAAATTTGCAAGCACAATCTGAAGAGAACCCACAGGAGAGACCCTAAATAGCCCTGAGAGGGGGATTGGCTACCTTATCAGGTATGGATCTATCAGGAGGGGTCTCTGATGTCACCTGCTGGCACACTGACGACTCAGAGCCCTTCAAAGTGCCCCCACACCTTGCAAAGCAAGATGTCTGACGCCTGGGACACACTGGAGGAGCTCTGGGCACCACCCCTGGGGTGGTGATGGACAGGGGAGTGGTCACTCCCCTTTCCTTTGTCCAGTTAACCACCAGAGCAGGGGAGAAAGGGACCCTGAACTGGTGTAGACTGGGTTATGCAAGGAGGGCACCATCTGTGCCCTTCAAAGCATTTCCAGAGGCTGGGGGAGGCTACCCCTCCCCAGCCTGTAACACCTATTTCCAAAGGGAGAGGGTGTAACACCCTGCTCTCAGAGGAAATGCTTTGTTCTGCCTTCCTGGGAGGCAGAACCTTGATTGTGAGGTGGCAGCAGCTGTAGCTGCAGTGCAAGCCTCTGAGAGCTGGTTTGGCAGTACTGAGGGTCCATAGTGGAGCCCCCAGGATGCATGGAATTGGCTCCCCAATACCAGATTTGGAATGGGGGGACAATTCCATTATCTTAGACATGTTACTAGGCCATATTCAAAGTTACCATTGTGAAGCTACATATAGGTATTGACCTATATGTAGTGCACACGTGTAATGTCGTCCTCACACTCACAAAGTCCGGGGAAATGGCCCTGAACTATTTGGGGGCACCTTTGCTAGTGCAAGGGTGCCCTCACACTTAGTAACTTTGCACCTAACCTTCAGCAAGTGAAGGTTAGACATATAGGTGACTTATAAGTTACTTAAGTGCAGTGAAAATGGCTGTGAAATAGTGTGTGCACTATTTCACGCAGACTGCAGTGGCAGTCCTGTGTAAGGGTTTGTCTGAGCTCCCTATGGGTGGCAAAAGAAATGCTGCAGCCCATATGGATCTCCTGGAACCCCAATGCCCTGGGTACTAAGGTACCATATACTAGGGACTTAGAAGGGGGGTCAAGTGTGCCAGTTGAAATTGGTAGATGTAGTCACTAGCCTATAATGACAATTTTAAAGGCAGAGAGAGTATAAGCACTGAGGTTCTGATTAGCAGAGCCTCAGTGACACAGTTAGTCACTACACAGTTAACTATGAACACTGGGGTCCTGGCTAGCAAAATCCCAGTGAGACAGGCAAAAACAAACTTACATACATGAAAAAATGGGGGTAAAATGCCAGGCAAGATGGTACTTTCCTACACAACCCCCCCCCCCCAAACGAGGGACAATAAAGCTAACCTAGCCCATATGAGTCTTCATAGACCAAGTGGAAATATCTGGAGAGTCCATCTTCATTGGAGTGGGTACTCCCATCTCTATGTTCCACTGTATAGTCCATTCCTTGTATGGAGATGGACCACCTCAACAATTTAGGGTTTTCACCTTTCATTTGTTTAAGCCATAATAGAGGTTTGTGGTCTCTCCGAACAATAAAGTGAGTACCAAACAGGTATGGTCTCAACTTTTTCACTGCCCAGACCACAGCAAAGGCCTCCCTCTCTATGGCAGACCAATGCTTTTCTCTAGGGGTCAACCTCCTGCTGATAAAAGCAACAGGTTGATCCTGGCCCTCAGTGTTAAGCTGTGATAGAACTGCCCCTACCCCTAATTCAGAAGCATCAGTCTGGAATATGAATTTTCTGGAGTAACAAGGGCTTTTTAGGACAGGTGCAGAGCACATGGCCTGTTTTAGCTCATCAAAAGCCTTTTGACAGCTAGCTGTCCACAATACCTATTTAGGCATCTTGATTGTGAGGTCCTTAATAGGGGCTGCAATGGAGCCATAGTTCTTAATGAACCTCCTATAGTACCCTGTGAGGCCTAAGAAAGCTCTCACTTGGGTTTGAGTTGTAGGGGGAGCCCATTCCGTAATGGTTTGGATCTTCCTTTGCAGTGGTGCAATCTGTTCTCCACCTACCAGGTGGCCCAGATAAACCACTTTCCCCTGCCCTATCTGGCACTTTCAAGTCTTGATAGTGAGGCCTGCCTTTTGCAGGGCCTCCAAAACTTTCCATAGGTGGACCAGGTGTTCATCCCTGGTGGAGCTAAAGACAGCTATATTTTCTAGATATGCTGCAATAAAGGCTTCCAACCCTTGCAGGACTGTGTTCCCCAACCTCTGAAAAGTGGCAGGTGCATTTTTCAAACCAAAGGGCATAATAGTGAACTGATAGTGCTCTCCAATGGTGGAAAATGCTGTTTTAGGTATAGCATCTTCTGACAACTTAATCTGCCAATACCCTGCAGTTAAGTCAAAAGTCTTAGATACTTGGCAGAGGCCAGTGTACTACTTAGCTCATCTGCCCTGGGTATAGGGTGAGCATCAGTTTTGGTTACTTGTTTGAGTCCCCTATAGTCAACACAGAACCTAATTTCCTTTTTACTATCTTTAGTATGAGGTTTAGGTACAAGCACCACTGGGATAGCCCATGGGCTCTCAGAAGGCTCAATCACTCCCAGATCTAGCATTTTTCTGTACCTCTTGTTTTACGCAATCTATGACATGGTCAGGTTGCCTATAAATCTTACTTTTGACAGGTAAATTGTCTCCAGTGTTGATTGAGTGCTCACACCAGGTAATTGTACCTGGTATTAGTGAGAAGAGGTTAGAGAACTGGTCTAGGAGATTTATGCAGTTGTCCTGCTCAGCAGTAAGGCAATCTGCAAGTACAACTCCCTCCACTAAGCCATCAGCTTCAGTGGTGGAAAAGAGGTCAAGGAGAGGGTCACTCTCTTCCTCCTGCCCCACATCAGTTGCCATGAGCAGGGTTAAGTCAGCCCTGTCATAATAAGGTTTTAGGCGATTGACATGGAGAACCCTAAGGGGACTCCTGGCAGTGTCCAGGTCTACCAAATAGGTGATCTCACCTTTCTTTTCAACAATGAGATGGGGTCCACTCCATTTGTCCTGGAGTGCTCTTGGGGCCACAGGCTCCAATACCCACACCTTCTCTCCTGGGTGGTACTGAATCAGGACAGCCTTCTGATCATGCCATTGCTTTTGGAGCTCTTGGCTGGCCTGAAGGTTTTTACTGGCCTTTGTCATGTACTCAGCCATTCTGGATCCTAGGCCAAATACACAGTCCACAATGTCTTGCTTGGGAGCTTTTAAAGGTTGTTCCCAACCCTCCTTCACAAGAGCAAGGAGACCTCTTACAGGGTGTCCAAAGAGGAGTTCAAAGGGGTTAAAGCCCACTCCTTTTTGGGGCAGTTCCCTGTAAGCAAAAAGGGGGCATGGCAACAGGACATTCCATCTCCTTCTGAGTTTTTCTGGGAGTCTCACGATCATACCTTTGAGAGTTTTATTAAAACTCTCAACCAGACCATTTGACTGTGGATGATAAGGAGTAGTGAACTTGTAAGTTACACCACACTCCTTCCACATAGCTGTGAGGTATGCAGACATGAAGTTATTACGTCTGCTTGACACCACTTCCTTAGGAAAACCCACTCTGGAAAAGATTCCCAGAAGAGCTTTTGCCACTGCAGGAGCTGTAGTGGCCCTTAAAGGTATAGCTTCAGGATACCTAGTGGCATGGTCCACTACCACAAGGATAAACATATTGCCTGAAGCTTTTGGAGGGTCAAGGGGACCAACTATGTCAACCTCTTCCCATTCAAAGGGCACCACAACCACTGGGAGTGGAATTAAGGGGGCCTTAGGTGTGCCACTAGTCTTGCCACTGGCTTTACAGGTCACATAGGAGCGATAAAACTCCTTAGTGTCCTCTGACATGTGAGGCCAGTGAAACAATGGAACAAGTTTGTCCCAAGTTTTACTCTGTCCCAAATGCCCAGCCAAATGTATATCATGAGCCAAAGTCAGAAGAAACTCCCCATACTGCAGCAGGATGACCAATCTCCTGGCAGCTCCAGGTTTAGGGTCCCTTGACTCAGTGTAGAGGAGGTTATCTTCCCAATAGACTTTATGGCTATCAGTGATATCCCCATTCTGCTGTTTGACAGCTTGCTGTCTTAAACCCTCTAGTGTGGGACAGGTTTGCTGTGCCACACTCAGCTCTTCCCTAGCAGGCCCCACTGCACCCAACATCTCAGCAGTGTCTGTTGCCATCTCATCTGGTGTAGGTTCTGCACAGGGAGAGGATTCCTCTTCCTCAAAAGGGGAATCTTCTGGGATAGTGGGCAAGGATTTACCCTTTCTACCCCCTAGCTTTTGGGAGCACTTGGTCCATTGTTTCAGGATCCAAGCTTCCCTGTCCTCTTTGCTTCTGGGCCGGAGCCCTGGTGGGAGCAAAGATATGCCCTGGAATGCCCAGCATTGCTGCATGAGCCTCCAGCTCCACTTCAGCCCAAGCTGATGTCTCCAAATCATTAACTAGTAAGCAGTATACAGGTAAATCAGTGGCTCCCACAACTTTCTTTGGACCAGTAACAACCCCCCCCCCACCCAGTTGAGATTCACAACAGCCATGGGGTGGCTAAGAGTGTTGTCATGAGCATCAGTCACTTGATACTGCGGACCAAGTAGGTGCTGATCAGGGTGAACCTGTTTCTCAATCACCATAGTGACACTGGCTCCTGTATCCCTTTAGGCCTCAACCTCAACACCATTTATTAGGGGAAGCTGCTTGTACTTACCCATATTAAGGGGACAAGCAACTAAGGTGGCAAAGTTAATACCACCATCAGAGACTAAAACAGCCTCTGTGGTCTCCCTAACAAGACCAACCACAACTACATTACCAATGTTGAGACCAACTACGCCCTTTGATTGGCTATTTGTAGTAGACTTCCCGCCACCACTGCTATTACTATGGGCAGTGGAGGATGCAGTTGGGGTTGTAGTGGTGGGGCCCTTCGTGTTTTTCTTTGGACAAGTGGAATCACTTGCCCAATGGCCTTTACTCTTAAATAAATAACACCATGGATTCTTTTGATTGGTAGAAGAGGATTTGATCCCACCTCTCCCAGATGATTTTTGTGGGCCTGATGAAGGCTCAGAATGCTTTTTGTCTTTGTCCCCACCCTTGTCAGAAGACTTACCATCCTTCTTCTTACCATCCCTGTCACCACCTGTATGAACTTTTCTGTTCACTCTTGTTCTGACCCATTTGTCTGCCTACTTTCCCAATTCTTGTAACAAGTCAGACACACAATTATTCAAAATATGCTCTCTCAGAACAAGATTATATATGCTTTCATAGTCAGTCACCTTACTGCCATGTAACCATCCCTCCAAGGCCTTCACTGAACAGTCTACAAAGTCTGTCCAGTCTTGAGAGGACTCTTTTCTGGTATCTCTGAACTTTATCCTGTATTGTTCAGTGGTTAAGCCAAATCCATCTAAGAGTGCATCTTTCAAAACTTTGTAGTTGTTGGTATCACTTTCTCTGACAGTAAGGAGCCAATCTCCACCCTTACCAGTGAAAGATAGCCACAAGATAGCAGCCCACTGCCTTTGAGGGACCAACTGTACCATACAGGCCCTCTCAAGTGCAGCAAAACACTTGTTTATGTCATGCACCTCCTTGTAAGGGGGGACAATCTTGTGCAGGTTTCTTGAATCTTGTTCTCTTACAGGATTACTATCAAGAACACTGCTGCTGCCACCATGGGGAACTAACCCCAACTTCTGTCTTTCCCTCTCTACATCAAGAGACTCCCTGTCTAAGGCCAACTGCTGCTGTCTCAGCATAAGTCTGGCCTCTCCCAACCTCAGCCTTCTGAATTCCCTGTCTAGGGTGTTATCCTCGAGGTGGGAGGCTTGGGAATTCTGAGACACAGAGGTAATGTGGGAATTGGCCGAAGTGGACCTGTCTCTAACTGGCTGAACCCAAGTTACCTGGCCTTTTTGAGTGAAAGGTGCCCTACTAGTGTGTGACCCCCTCCCACTACCAGTTTCACTAGATGGCCTGTTAGCTGACAGGTCTTTGGAGGAACCCTCCTGTTGGACTTTTGGCCATACGCATGGTCATCCCTAGTCTTTTTGCCTCCTTCCTCCTGGTTTTTCTGACCTCTCGCTGTTGGCTCTAGGACTCTGAGCACTTTATCCCTGCTGACCAGTGCTAAAGTGCAGGTGCTCTCTCATCTAAAGTTGGTATGATTGGCTTATACCTAATCGGCATATTTAATTTACCTATAAGTCCCTTGTACAGTGGTATCTCTATACCCAGGGCCTGTAAATTAAATACTACTAGTGGGCCTGCAGCGCTGCTTGCGCCACCCACTGAAGTAGACTTTCAAACCTGTCTCAGGCCTGCTAGCGCAGGGCCTGTGTGCGCAGTTTTCTGCCACAGGGACCTGGCATCTAAATTTACTTGCCAGGCCCAGAACTCCCCTTTTACTACATGTAAGTCACCCATAAAGTACGCCCTAGCTAGCCCTATGGGCAGGGTGCCATGTATGTAGAAAGGCAGGACATGTGCCATATTGCATGGCCTGTCCTGGTAGTGACAAACAGCCTAACTTGGTGTCTCACTGCTGTGAGTGCTGCCTTCTCATAGGATTGCATTAGAAATGCCCTGCCTTATGTGTAAGGGGTATTGTCTGATTTATGAGGGGTAGCGTAGGCGTGTTTGGTATGGTTGTGATGGGGATAATAAATACTGCTTACTGGTGTGGGTGTATTTTTTATTACTATCACAGAAATGCCACTTCTAGAAAGTGCGCATTTATCTGTGCTTATGATTCTGGTGTTTTGCAGCTTGATTCCAATCCACGTCTGGGCAGAGTGACAGTTAGGGCTTTGTGCATACTTTTCAGACAGCCTGTACACAGGGAGGGTGGAGGTGTCACCGAGGTGCATCTACATACTGAATAGTCTTCCTGGGCTGAGAGAAGGGAGAGGCGGGGCACACCTACATTTGTAAAGGCTGTGCCCTGGCCTCACACAATAGGGTCGTTAACCCCCCACTGATGTTTGGAGCCTGTGCTGAAAGGAGAGAGGGGGCACTCCCAGAACCAGTTGTAACTGGCTGGAACCTCCTCTCCCTATCATTGTAAAACACTGTAAAACACTGTAAAACAGGACTATAAGTACAGGGGAATTTTCCCCACAATTTGAACATTCTTGGAACTTGAAACTGGACACAGAACGCTGATGAATGGACTCACCAGGAAACCGCCTTGGACTGCTGCTGCTGTGCTGACCTGTGACCTGCCTGGTCACTAGGAGGAACTGCCACCAACTGCACCCCTTGTGCTGGCCTGTAGCTGGACCCACCAGCCCTGTACCTTCTCCTTGATTATTGTTCCCAGGGGCAGGGTGCAGTGGCCCCTGACCCCTGCAACGATCTTTTCTTTTGCCCAAAGAAATCACTTCCGCAGCCCGGGCTTTAGATGGTTCCTAGCGCTTTGAAAAGCGCTTTTCTTTTGCCAAAGGAAGAATCACCGCTGCAGCCCAGGCTGCAGATTTTACCTTAGCGCTGTGAAAAGCGCTGTATTTTGAGCCCCCGGATCACCGCCGCAGCCGGGTTATTTGTTTATTTCCGAGAGCGAGGATCGCGCTCAGCTCTGTGCCCCCGGGGCAAGAGAAAAACCACCTTTAAGGAATCAGGAGCAAGCCTGCTCCTAGCGGTGCCCCCGGGGTAGGGATCGCTCCGAGGAGCGCCCCAGGGGCACCAGCAGGCCCCACCTTGGGCCGCAACGTCATCCGGACGGCGAGGGAGAGGAGGACGCCTCTCCCTCGCGTGCAGGAGTCCCGGAGGACTCTCCTGCTCTTCCGGGCCGGGCGCCAGCCTCACCGGACGCTCGCCCTGGCCCCCGGCTCTCTTGTTGGCCCCCTCGCGGGCCAGGAGTATTTGATTTCGGGGTCCCCCGTAGTGGCAGGGAGACCCCAGGAGTTAACGGGTCCCCGGAGGGGCCCGTGTTTCAGTGAGGAGGGAGCGCGAGGCGCCCCTCTCCCCCTTTAAAGGATTTCCCTGACTTGGGCCCCCCCTTGGAGAGGGCCGGTGGAGGCCCGGGGGGCCCCCTAGTGATCACGGGTCCCAGAAGGGGCCCGTCAAGAATTCGGAGAGGGTGCGTGCCGCCCCTCTCGGTCTACCAGGTTCAGGGAGGCCCCCGTTTTGCGCAGAAGAGCGCCGGGGGCCCCATTATTCGTTTTAGGCACTGGAAGTGCCTCTTCATCAAAACAGGTACTTTCTAAAGGGACCAATATACCGATAATCTAAAGTTCTTTCTACAGACTTTATTAATTGTGTTATATTACCTGCCTGTACTATGATGCTTTTACATATGTGTGCACATGTTCCTTTTATGGGCATGACTTGCTAATATGTTTACTTAAACTTGCCATAGATTTTCTAATGTTCCTACTATGGGCGTTTTATGATATTCTTATGACAAGTGTGCTAATGTGATAACGTGTTTCCTGACTACTGCTTATGTTGCAGAATACTGAGTAACCTGTGTGTTATGTGTGACTACTGCTAGTTTGCAGAGTAACTAATGTGTAACGTTCTGACAACTGCTAAGGTAGCAGGATAGTACTGTTATGTGATGTTGGTCTGATAATTACGTTGTGTACAATACAGTATATTTTCATATAATCTGGTGTTGTGTTTCCTTCGTGGTGGGGATATTGCGTCACATGTGTGTGTGTGTTGTGCAAACGCTTTACACATTGCCTCCGGGTTAAGCCTGACTGCTCATGCCAAGCTACCAAGGGGATGAGCAGGGGTTATCTTGGACGTGTAACTCCCTTGCCCTGACTAGAGTGGGTAAGTTCTGCCTGGCTGAGGTGCATACCCTAGCCAACCAGAAACCCCATTTCTAACACCTCCCCAGAGTCCTTAGGGCCTCTCCTGATTCCTCCTGGGTGCCCTCCTCCTCTACCTCCGGTTCCTGGGATGGGACAGACTGGTTCTGATCACTTTCTAGGAGAAGGCTAAGGAGAAGATCTTTAGTAGGGTTCTAACCAATGATTAAACTTCTTTCTATGCAGAGACCCCTCATACTTTTAAAGTTTAAACTGCCATAGGTTGCCTGAACAACTTTGGGAGTGGCCTCTACTACAGACATAGTTGCAAGAAAGAGTTCAGGACAGAGAGAAAAAAAAGTTTAGAAACTTTTTAAAGAAAAGAGAACAACTTTTTCAAACTTTTAGAAACTTTTTAGAAAGGTTTCACGAAGAGAGTTACACTGCTTAGGTTAACTGTGTATATTTGTACGTATTTGGAATATGTTTTTCTTAGGAAAAGCACTAATGAAAAAGTCGTAAAGCAGTTACAAGTACTTATCCCACCGCTGCACCACCAATGTAGGGCGCTGGCCTGGCTTACAGTGGGTAACTGATGGTACTTACACCTGGTGCCAGGTCCAGTTATCCCGTATTAGTAGATTAGTAGTGTTCTAGCTGTTTAGGCTGATAGAGGTAGCTATAGGAGAGCAGCTTAGGCTGAACTAGGAGACATGCAAAGCTCCTACTATACCACTTGTATCAGATATCCCTATAGCATAAGAAACACAATTCTCAGAGTTACTAAAAATAAAGGTACTTTATTTTAGTGACAATATGCCACAAAATATCTCAGAGGATATACTCCCTTAGGAGGTACATAAAATACACAAAATATACACACACCCCAAAATCAGGTAAGTAAACAGTTAGAAAAAGAGTGCAAACACTGTAGAATACAATAGGATGCAATATGCCTAGGGGAAACACAAACCATATACTCTGAAAGTGGAATACGAACCATGAATGGACCCCTAGGCTAGTGTAGTGTGTAGAGGGTTGCTGGGAGTGTAAGAAAACACTAAGGGTGTCCAAGATACCCCACCCCAAGACCCTGAAAAGTAGGAGTAAAGTGATACTACTTACCCAGAAACACACTAAACTCATGATAGAGGATTCTGCAAAGACCACAACAGACTGCAAAGCACTGAAGACGGATTCCTGGACCTGAGGACCTGCGAAGGAAGGGGACCAAGTCCAAGAGTCATGAACGTGTCCGGGGGGCAGGAGCCCACTAAACCCCAGATGAAGGTGCAAAAGGGCTGCCTCTGGATGGAAGAAGCTGAAGATTCTGCAACAACGAAAGGTGCTAGGAACTTCTCCTTTGTGCAGAAGATGTCCCACGGAGTGCTGGGAGAAGCAGCGTTGTTCCTTTGGAGAAAGACCATAAACAAGCTTTGCTAGCTGCAAAGGTTGAGGTCGAAGAAAAAGGGTGCTGCTCGGGCCCAGGAAGGACCAGGAGGTCGCCACTTGTAAGAGGAGACAGAGGGGGCCCTCAGCAACACAGAGGTCATGCACATGCACAAGAAGGCAGCAGGCGCAGAAGTACTTGAACACAGGTTTAAGAAAACTGAGCATGGCGGTCATCTCAACACTACAAAAAAGGGTCCCACAAAGCTGGTGGTCAGATCAGCGAGTTGAGCAATGCAGGACGGGGTGCTGGGGACCTGGGCTAGGCTGTGAACAAAGGATTCCCTGCAAAAGTGCACAGAAGCCCTAGAAGCTGCAGCTCACGCAGTACACGGGATTACTGTCTGGAGGGTGGAGGCAAGGACTTACCTCCTCCAAATGTGGATACTTGGGCCACTGGACAGTCTGGGTCACTTGGGTCCACCACCTGTGTTCCAGGCGCCAACGCTCGTCATGATAAGAGGGGTCCCAGAGTACAGGTGACGCTGAAGTTTGGTGTCTGCTGAAGCAGGGGAAAGATTCAGTCGACCCACGGGAGATTTCTTCTTGGCTTCCAGTGCAGGGTGAAGGCAGACAGTCCCCCAGAGCATGCACCACCAGGAAACAGTTGAGAAAGACGGCAGGATGAGGCGTTACAATGTCGCTGGTAGTCTTCTTGCTATTTTGTTGCAGTTTTGCAGGCGTCCTGGAGCAGTCAGCGGTCAATCCTTGGCAGAAGTCGAAGAGGGAGATGCTGAGGAACTCTGGTGAATTCTTGCAAGTCGTTATCTGAGGAAAAGCCCACTGGAGAGACCCTAAATAGCCCTCAGAAGAGGATTGGCCACCTAGTGAGGTAAGCACCTATCAGGAGGGGAGGGGTCTCTGATATCACCTGCTGGCACTGTCCACTCAGAGGCCTCCATTGTGCCCTCACACCTCTGGATTCAAGATGGCAGAGGTCTGGGACACATTGGAGGAGCTCTGGGCACCACCCCTGGGGTGGTGATGTACAGGGGAGTGGTCACTCCCCTTTCCTTTGTCCAGTTTCACGCCAGAGCAGAGGCTGGGAGTTCCCTGAACCGGTGTAGACTGGCTTATGCAAGGAGGGCACCATCTCAGAGGAAATTCTTTTTTCTGCCTTCCTGTGACTGTGTTGCCCAGACCCCAGGAGGGCAGAACCCTGTCTGTGGGTTGGCAGCAGCGGTAGCTGCAGAGAAAACCCCAGAGAGCTGGTTTGGCAGTAACCGGGGTCCATAGTGGAGCCCCGGAGATGCATGGGATTAGCACCCCAATACCAAATTTGGCATGGGGGGACAATTCCATGATATTAGACATGTTACATGGCCATATTCGGAGTTACCATTGTGAAGCTACATATAGGTATTGACCTATACGTAGTGCACGCGTGTAATGGTGTCCCCGCACTCACCAAGTCCGGGGAAATTGCCCTGAACTATGTGGGGGCACCTTTGCTAGTGCAAGGCTGCCCTCACACTTAGTAACTTTGCACCTAACCTTCGACAAGTGAAGGTTAGACATATAGGTGATGTTAGAAATGGGGTCTTTGGTTGGCAGTCAGGTTACCCCCTGTCCAAGCAAGGACCCTCACTCTAGTCAGGGTAAGTCACACACAATCCAAATTATCCTGGGCCCACCCTCTGGTAGCTTGGCACTGAGCAGTCAGGCCTAACTTAGAAGGCTATATGTAAAGTACAGTGCACAGTACTAGGGACTTATAAGTAAATTATACAGTCCAAATGGGTATGATCCAATGTTACCATGTTTAAAGGGAGAGAGCATATGCACTTTAGCACTGGTTAGCAGTGGTAAAGTGTGCAGAGTCTAAAAACCAGCAAAAACAGTGTCCAAAAAGTGGAGGGAGGCAGGCAAAAAGTTAGGAGTGACCACCTTAAGGCTGTCGGGTCTAACGTGTCCCCCCAGCTGAAAGTGGGGAGAGCTACCCAACCTCCTGGGAGCTCTCATCACTAAGGCGGAAGTATCTGGAGAGACCATCAGCATTGGCGTGGTCAATCCCCGGGCGATGCTCCATCCTAAATTCCATCCCCTGTAGGGAAATGGACCACCTCAAGAGTTTTGGATTCTTACCCCTCATCTGCATGAGCCATCTGAGGGGCCTTAGGTCTGTCTGAACCAGGACGTGAGTCCCAAACAGGTATGGTCTCAGCTTCTTCAGTGCCCAGACCACAGCAAATGCTTCTCTTTCAATAGCACTCCACCTCTGTTCCCGTGGTAATAGCCTTCTGCTAATAAAGGCTACTGGTTGGTCTGAGCCCTCCTCATTCAGCTGTGCTAGAACAGCCCCTATGCCATGCTCTGAAGCGTCTGTCTGCACAATAAATTCCTGGGAGTAGTCAGGGGCCTCGAGCACTGGGGCCGCGCACATGGCTTCCTTCAGAGAATCAAAGGCTTTCTGACAAGCCTCTGTCCAATTCACCAACCTAGGTTGTTTCTTGGAAGTGAGTTCTGTCAAGGGTGACACAATGGTTCCATAGCCCTTGACGAATCTGCGGTAGTTTCCAGTGAGGCCAAAAAAGGCTCTCACCTCAGTCTGTGTTCTAGGTGGTTGCCAGGCCCTGATAGTTTCAATCTTGGCCTGAAGTGGCTGCACTTTGCCACCACCTACTAGGTGTCCCAAGTACACCACAGAACCCTGCCCAATCTGGCACTTACTAGCCTTGATGGTCAGGCCTGCCTGTTGCAGAGCCTGAAGCACCTCCTTGAGGTGGAGCAGGTGTTCCTCCCAGCTGGAACTGTAGACAGCTATGTCGTCCAGGTAGGCTGCACAGTAGGCATCCTTGCCAGCTAGGACCCCGTTAACCAACCGTTGGAATGTAGCGGGGGCATTTTTCAACCCAAATGGCATCACGCGGAGCTGGTAATGGCCATCAGGTGTGGAAAATGCTGATCTCTCTTTAGCCCCCTCAGTCAGGGCGATCTGCCAGTACCCTGAAGTAAGATCAAACATACTCAGGAATTTGGCAGCGCCTAGTCTGTCCAAGAGCTCATCAGCTCGGGGATGGGGTGAGCAGCAGTCCGTGTGACTGAGTTGAGATCCTGGTAGTCCACACAGAACCTGAGTTCTGGCTTCGCACCGGGGGCAGCAGCCTTAGGGACCAGCACCACAGGGCTGGCCCAGGGACTACTGGATTTCTCAATAACCCCTAAAGTCAACATCTTGGAGACCTCCTCCTTGATGCTGGTCTTCACCTTATCCGATAACCTGTAAATTTTATTCTTTACAGGGGGACTGTCACCTGTGTCAATGTCATGAACACATGAGTAGGTCAGTCCAGGAGTAAGGGAGAACAGGGAAGAGAACTGCTCCAACAGCTCATAGCAGTCTCCTCTCTGATTCAGAGTCAGGGAGTCAGAGAGAATGCAACTCCCCACTGACCCATCACCTTCTTTGGCAGAGAGGAGGTCGGGGAGAGGTTCACTCTCCTCTTCCATGCCCTCATCTGTGACCAGGAGCATACTGACCTCAGACCTCTCAAAAGTGAGGGTTGAGCCAGTTGTGATGGAGGACCCCTAAGAGGTGCCTAGGGGTCTTGAGGTCCACTAGGTAAGTGGCCTCCCCTTTACGCTCCTTGATCTCAAAGGAGCCAGTCCAGCAGTCCTGGAGAGCCCGGGGCTCTACTGGCTTCATCACCCAAACCTTGTATCCAGGTGAGAACTCAACCAGAGTGGTCTTCCGGTCATACCACTCCTTCATCACCTCTTGAGTAACCTTGAGGTTACTCTTGGCCTGCTTCCAGAAGCGTTGGGTTTGGTTGCGGAGGGCCAGCATGTAGCTGACTACATCCTGGGGAGGTGTCTTGGGAGCTTTCTCCCAGCCCTCTTAAACAATGCTTAGAGGTCCCGTGACAGGGTGACCATAGAGAAGCTCAAAGGGGCTAAATCCCATCCCTTTCTGGGGCACCTCTCTGTAAGCAAACAACAGGCATGGTAGGAGGATGTCCCAATTACGCCTCATGGCTTCAGTCAGGCCATTAATCATGCAATTCAGGGTGTTGTTGAATCTCTCAACAAGCCCATTGGATTAAGGATGATAAGGGGTGGTAAACCAGTAGGTCACCCCACACTCATCCCACATGGACTTCATATACGCAGACATGAAATTTGTGCCCCTGTCAGACACAACTTCCTTAGGGAATCCCACACCTGTAAATATTCCCAACAGGGCTCTGGTCACCACCGGTGCAGTCACTGTTCTCAGAGGGATTGCCTCTGGATAGCGGGCGGCATGGTCCACCCAAACCAGGCTAAACCTGTTCCCCAAGGCAGTTTTGGGGTCCAAGGGACCAACAATGTCGATGCCCACCATTTCAAAGGGGGTGCCAACAACGGGGGGTGGGAGCAGAGGAGCCTTAAGCTTTTTCCCTGTCTTCCCACTAGCCTGGAAGAAGGGGCAAGCTCTGCAGAAATTATCTGAGGCTAACCTCATTCGGGGCCAATGGAAGTGGGTAACAAGCCTGTTAAAGGTCTTGTCTTGGCCCAGGTGTCCTGCCAGGGGGATGTCGTGAGCCAGACCAGTAGGAAGGCCCTGTAACACTGGGGGACCACCAGCACATGTGCTGCCCCAGGACCAGGAACCCTAGGCTCACTGTAAAGGAGATCATTCTCCCAGTAAATATGGTGAGTGCCAGAGGCGTCACCTGCTGCTTGGGCTGTGGCCTGTTGCCTCAGACCCTCAAGGGTGGGGCATTCCTTCTGCGCTTTGCAGAATTCTGCCCTGGTTGGCCCACCCTCTACTTGCCAGCCAGCAAGTTCAGGTAGATTACCCAGGTCAGCTATGTCCTCCCCAGTAGGCTCAGGGGCCTCCTCCTCCTCAGGGGCCCGTCCACCACCGTGGGAACATCTGAGGCGGGTTTCCCATGACTCTTGCCCTTCCTCTTTGCAGCTGTCTGGGCCATTGTTCCAGGCTCCGGACACCCTTGACTCCTTTCCCGGGCAGCCGTGGACCGTGTGGTCATGCAGACCCACTCAGGCAAACCTAACATCTCGAGGTGGGATCTGAGCTCTACCTCTTTCCAGGCAGTACGCTCAAGATCATTGCCTAACAGACAATCTACAGGCATGGCAGGACTCACAGCTACTTTCAGAGTACCAGAGACCCCCCCCTACTCAAAGGGAACCAGAGCCACCGGTAGGTGACTCTCGCGATTGTTGGCGACTATGACCTGTTGAAATGTATTTGGGACTATCTGCTCTCATGACACCAGCTGACTCTTGACAGTAGTCATGCTGGCTCCTGTGTCACGCAGAGCCTCCACCCTTTGCCCATCAATGGTGACCCACTGCCTATACTTTGAAGTATTTTCTGGCATGTAGGCTTTAGGCACCATCTCTCTTTCTCCCAGGGACACTAGGGAAACCTCTGCCTTCTCCCCAAAGCTAACTGGGACTATCTCCCCCTGAGCGCTACTCTAGCCAACGCAGGTGTCTGTCCAGTGGTGGACTGTGCCCTCTGGAGGCACTGGGAGTCACCCTGAGAGTGACCATGCTGGTAGCACTCTAAGCATTTGGGGATGAACTTCCCTAATGTTTTATCAAAATACCCTGGTTTCTTTGCAAACCTAGAAGAGGAATGGTTTCCACCCCCATCCCCCCACAAGTTCTTATGGGGGCCTTTTGAGAACTACTTTTCTTTAAGTTGTTCTCCCCCCTCTTTCTTCCACCCTCACCACCTTTATGAGAGTCCCCCCAGATGTCTTTTTGGACACTCTGGTGCTAACCCAGAGGTCCGCCTCCTCAGCAAGCTTCCTGGGGTCAGTCAGCTTACTATCTACCAAGTGCTGGTGCACCTCTCTAAAATAAATATTGAGTATATGCTCTCTCAGAATCAAGTCATATAACCCTTTATAATCATCTACTTTGCTGCCCCACGCCCATCCATTCAGTGCCTTACTGGAAAAGTCAAAGAAATCGACCCATGTTTGTGTGGACTGTTTGGTGCTGTTCCTGAACCTCTGACGGTATCTCTCAGGGGTCAGCTCAAACTTGGCAAGTAAAATGGCTTTCTGAAGTGGGTATGTGTTTTGATCCTTTGGGTCCAGTGTGAGAAGTGTGTCCCTCCCCAGTGCTGGCACATAACTCCATATAGCTGTACCCCATTGCCCTTCAGGAACCTCATGAGCCCTTAGTGCAACTTCATAAGCAGCTAACCATTTATCTATGTCATCTCCCACCACAAAGCTGGGCACCACATTTTTGGGTATACAAACCTTCTTTTCTCCAGCAGGTCCTGCCTGTATGCTGCCACCATTACTGCTGGACTCAGACTGTCTTGCCTTGATCTCCAGCTCCTTGAGACTCAGTTCATGAGCCAACAATAGTTTCTTTTCAGCCAAGGCTCTCTCAGCTGCAGCTTCAGCTCTTTCAGCTTCAATCTGTTTGGCTGCTCTTTCAGCCTCAGCTTGCTTGGCTTCTCTCTCTGTCCTCCTTTCCTCCTGTTGAGCCTCAATTTTTAGCCTTGCCATTTGCAACTGTAACTCTTTCGCCTCTCTCCTTTCCTCTGCGGTCACGCTTTGATCAGAGACACTACTCCCTGGTTTGGCAGGGGGCACAGTTGCAGTGGTAACATATACTGATGGCAAAAAATCCTCTTGGGGGCCCTCTTCTGGCACCTCCTCCTCAGCATCCTCCTCTGAATGGGCTTCTGCCTAGGCCCTCTGCGCCTTTTCAAATTCCTCCTTTCTGGAGGCACCTTGGGTGGGTACTCCCATATCCCTGCAGAACCTTTTCAGCTGTTTGACAGTGTATGTCTCCAACAGGGCTGGGTCAAAATCTCCTGCTTGAGACCAGCCTGAGACATGTTGAGTGAGGATTTTGGTCAAAAAATTGACAGGAAAAACGAAATTGCAGAAAAAATATAAAAATCAAGTTGAGCTTCAACTGTGGGTAGGTAGTGAAATACTTAGCTACTGTATGTCACTGCACAAATACATGTCCTATCCTCACTGCTGATCACCAATGTTAGAAATGGGGTCTTTGGTTGGCAGTCAGGTTACCCCCTGTCCAAGCAAGGACCCTCACTCTAGTCAGGGTAAGTCACACAATCCAAATTATCCTGGGCCCACCCTCTGGTAGCTTGGCACTGAGCAGTCAGGCTTAACTTAGAAGACAATGTGTAAAGTATTTGTGCAATAAATCATACAATAACACTATATAGCACCACAAAAATACACCACACAGTGTTTAGAAAAATATATCATATTTATCTGGATATTTGCAAGTCAAAACGATCAAAGATGCAATAAGTAAATGTAGAAATATCACTGAAAGGTGATATAAAGTGTCTTAAGTCTTTCAAAAGCAAACAAAGGTGGTCATTACAACCCTGGCGGTCGGTGTTAAAGCGGCGGTAAGACCGCCAACAGGCCGGCGGTAAAATTTTTGCAATTACGAACGTGGAGGAAACCGCCAACATAGACAGCCACTTTAACACTCTGACCGCAACGGCGGTACAAACAAACAGCGCGGCGGTCACCGCCAACAGACAGGCGGAGGACAAAGTACTCCCCACAGTATCATAACAGGCCAATCCGCCACCTTTTCCGGGGCGGATTCACCGCGGATAAAAACACGGCAGAAACAGGATTCCGAAGGGAAAACACTCACCTCTACACACCCCACGAGGAACTAGGACACCATGGAGCTGGAACTCCAAATTCTCCCTGCGATAGTCTTTCTGCTCCTCTACCAGGAGCACGAACGCTGGCGGCGAAGACCACAGTGAGTACTGCACCTATGACACAGGGGAGGGGGGAGGGAAAAAACAGAGACACACACACGCAACACCCCCACCCTCACCCACCACAACACACACACTAATCCATATTGATACATCACAGTTACACCTCCCAACCCCCCCGGAAGAATGCAAAGACAAAAGAAAATGAGTGTAACCATTGTAATATATTAAAATCAAGTAGGGAAAAATATATATATACACCATTAACAAAATATACACCAAGCATAGTAGTCCAGGTAGTGCTCCAATTAAATCTGTGGAACACTGGGCCCCCAAGGTATGGGCGAGGCTCACACAAGATCCCCGACCATGACGGAGAGAACACTGCAGGGGCATCAGATAGCAAGAAAACAGGCACCTCAGGGGGAGGGAAAGGGTGGGCACCTCAGCCGGTTGAGTGCACAATGCCAAATCCACAAGGGGCCACATGCCTACTGTTCAATCCTGGGGAGTGCAAAGCCACAGTCTCTCAAGTCTCTACAGTGGGTGGGTTGCCCACTGTTCAATCCTGGGGAGTGCAAAGCCACAGTCTCACAAGTCTCTACAGTGGGTGGGTTGCCCACTGTTCCATCCTGGGGAGTGCAAAGCCACAGTCTCTCAAGTCTCTACAGTGGGTGGGTTGCCCACTGTTCCATCCTGGAGAGTGCAAAGCCACAGTCTCTCAAGTGGATAACAGTCTCCACTGGTTCTGGAGGGGGCATTGTGCCCAGAGTGCTTCATCCTGCTAAGGACAGAGGTGGTGGATGACAGTCTCCACTGGTTCTGGAGGGGGCATGGTGCCAGAGTGCTTCATCCTGCTAAGGACAGAGGTAGTGGATGTATCTCTCCACTGGTTCTGGAGGAGGCATGGTGCCCAGAGTGCTTCATTCTTCCCGTGACGGACTCAGTAGCGTCAGTGCCCTTGGTGCCCATGGGCCAGCGTTGCTTGAGACTGCGGTGCCCTGTTCCGCGGTGCTTGAGACGGCGGTGCCCTGTTCAACAGTGCTTGAGATGGCAGTGCCCTGTTCAGCGTTGCTTGAGACGGCGGTGCCCTGTTCAGCGGTGCTTGAGACGGCGGTGCCCTGTTCAGCGGTGCTTGAGACGGTGGTGCCCTGTTCAGCGGTGCTTGAGGCGGCGGTGCCCTGTTCAGCGTTGCTTGAGACGGCGATGTCCTGTTTAGCGGTGCTTGAGATGGCGGTGCCCTGTTCAGCGGTGCTTGGAGCGGCGGGCTCCTTTGCAGTGACTCAGCTGCTGGCGGTCCTTCATTACCCAGCGGGGCTTGTGCTGGCGGTCCTCTCTACCCCAGCGGGGCTTGTGCTGGCGGTCCTCTCTAGCCCAGCGGGGCTTGTGCTGGCGGTCCTCTATATCCCAGCAGGGCTTGTGCTGGCGGTACTCTCTGTCCAAGCGGGGATGACAGCTGTGGCCTCCTGGGCAGCAGGGCTGGTGCTGGCGGTGGCCTACTGAGCAGCAGGGCTGGTGGCAGTGGCCTCCTGGGCAGCTGGGCTGGTGCTGGCCTCCTGGGCAGCAGGGCTGGTGGCCTCCTGGGCAGCTGGGCTGGTACTGGCCTCCTGGGCAGCAGGGCTGGTGCTGGCGGTGGCCTCCTGGGCAGCAGGGTTGGTGCTGGCGGTGGCCTCCTGGGCAGCAGGGCTGGTGGCGGTGGCCTCCTGGGCAGCAGGGCTGGTGGCGGTGGCCTCCTGGGCAGCAGGGCTGGTGCTAGCCTCCTGGGCAGCAGGGCTGGTGGTGGTGGCCTCCTAGACAGCAGGGTTGGTGCTGGCAGTGGCCTCCTGCCTGGGCAGCAGGGCTGGTGCTGGCGGTGGCCTCCTGGGCAGCAGGGCTGGTGCTGGCGATGGCCTCCCGGGCAGCGGGGATGATGGTGGTCTCCTCCGCCATGTTGCTCTTCCCAGACTTGCTGAGTTTCTTGTGCCCCTTCCCCACCTTGGAAGGTGTCGCAGCTGACTCCACACTCCCACCTGTACCCCTGGGAGCGGCTTAGGTGGCCGGAGTCTCCCGCCGGGCACTGGCCAACTTCTGACACTTCACAGGTGGGGGACTGTCTGTGGTGTGGCTCCGTGCCACACTGGCTGCCCTAGTGGCCGGTGCACTCCAGATTCCGGTGACTACAGGCACCACTGGTCCCGGAGATGTTGTGGCTGAGGTGCTAGTTCGGGACCTAGGAGACGGACGGGGTGGGGGAGGTGTGGGAAAGAGGTCAAGGTTGAACAGGAAAAGTTTCTTGGAGACACTGGGACGGGTAGCTGGAGGGCGTTTGGGAGTGGAGGAAGAGGTTGTGGTTGTGGGAGGTGTTTGTTTGCTGACTTTGGGTGAAGGTGCATGCGCAGGAGGCTGTCGTGAGGTGGATGGCTGTTGGGTGGGTGTGTGCCTGCGTTTGTGTATCTTGGGAGGGGGCGTCACAGACACATTGGGAGAGGACACCGGGGACGTGTGAAAGGTAGTGGGGGTGGTGACTGCACGTGAGCGGGGTGTGGTGGTGGGTGTTCTGGTGATGGTAGTAGTGGCTGTAGAGGTAGTGCATGTAGGTGTGAGTGTAGACAAGACTGGGAGGGAGGAGGGAGACGAGGAGGAGGGGCACACAGTGGAGGCAGTGGATGTTGGTGTGTCTGCATGTGTGTGATGCTTGCGTGAGTGCCTGTGGGATGTGTGGTGCTTATGTTTGCCTGAGCTTCCCTTGTGTGTTGACGTGTGTGCATTCTGGACTAGAGGTGTGCTTGGGATAGGCTGGGGTGCAGGGGATTGGGTCTGGGTGGAGGAAGTTGGAGGGGGAGGCTAGAGACAGGGACAATGGCTGCCATCAGTGCTGAGGCCAGAGTCTGAAAAGCTTGCTGAAGGGCCACCTGACCAGAATGCATTTGTTTGTTGCAACTGCCTTTCTACACCCTGGATGGCATTCAAAATGGTAGACTGCCCAACAGTGAGGGACCTGAGGAGGTCAATGGCCTCCTCACTGAGGGCAGCAAGGGTGACTGGGACAGGGGCTGAGGTGCCTGGGGCGAAGGTAATGCCCACCCTCCCGGGTGAGCGGGCACGGGGCAAAGGCTGAGGGGCTGCTGGGAGGGCGGTGCTGGAAGGGGGGGTGGCGGCTGTACCTGTAGATGGGAGGGGCACAGATGTTGCCGCCACCACAAGGGAGCTCCCATCAGAGTACGAGTCCGTGTCACTGGTCTCAGCTCCTGTCCCCGCTGTGGAGCTCCCCTCGCCCTCCGTCCCACTGGTGAAGTCCGATTCTGTAGTGTGGCCCTCCATGGCCATGTGGGATGCAGCCCCATCGTGCTCCGGTGCCACTGCTCCTCCGCCTGATGATGCTAATGCACACAAGAACAGGGAGACCACAAAAAGAGGGGGAGACGAAAGAAGAAAGTCATGTTGAGTGCATGCATTACCGCTACTGTTGGCGTACACGACTGACACACAAGCCCCCTGCACTACGCCGCGCTTTTGGGCTCTACTGTTCAATTCCTGGGAAATTGCCTACTAGGCTATGGACGACATCTGCACACATGGATGACACAGGGGCATGACTAGGTGTAGTTGGCACTCTACAGAGGTGCGGTGGGGTGCCACATGGCCTGCCTTACGGAGGGACCTTGCCTACGGAACCCGCCCTGGCCTAGGGAAACCCACAGCCCACCTCCCCCACCCAGACCTCTCCACTCAGCGCAAACTCAGCAGAATGAGAGTGTACTCCCCCCCTTGTGGCGCTGTGATGCCCTCAAGCGCCCATCCAACTCCGGGTACGCCACCACCAGGATCCTGAACATCAGGGGGGTCATGGTGCGAGGGGCACCCCTCCCACGTTGGGAGGCCATCCCCAGCTGAGCCTCCGCCGTCTTTTTGCTCCAGCGGCGAATGTCCTCCCATCTTTTCCAGCAGTGGGTTCTCTGTCTGTGGTAGACCCCCAGGGTCCGGATGTCCTTGGCGATGGCACGCCAAATATCTTTTTTCTGGTGGGCGCTGACCTACATGATTTGTACGGGGAAGAGAAACTTATTGCCAACTGCACCGTCACAGTCATTGGCCCCCATCGCTACCCTTGGCATGTGGCACATGCACTCACCGCCATTTCATGCACGCCGCACTCTCCCCCCTTCCTTCTTACATCCACCCCTCTCCACACAGGCATAGCCCATACAGCATGCTCCCAGTGTTCTTACCTGTTTGTCTGGAGGACCGTAGAGTAGCGTGTACTGGGGGAGGACCCCATCCACGAGTTTCTCCAACTCCTCCGATGTGAAGGCAGGGGCCCTTTCCCCAGACACTCGAGCCATTGTCTCTTCCAGACCGAGGTCACAGCAGCACTTACAGTGTGGGTCCTCTCCTGTCGAAGATCAGCTATCGAGTGATTGAAGTGATAGAAAATGGGGGTCACGTCCGCGGCAGTGCGTACCGTCGCCGGCGTACATCGTCATTGGCTCCTGGGACCCATAGGGTCCAATGTTAACCAATGCAGCATTGCACAGCGGTCTTCGACCGCCTACCATGACTGTGTACAACGCCAGCGCAGTTACATCACATCCCATTGTCCCAGCCCCATTTCAGGGGCCCACATGGCTTCATTTTCAACTGTGTCGCACGTACCTCTGAGTAGTTTGACTCTGTGCTCGCTGTTTTCCTTCATAGGCACCGTCCGCTGGGACATGTGAGGAGTTGGCGTTATCCTCCGGTGTACCGACCGTTGGAGGACCTGTCAACAATGGAGGAAAGACATGTGATCATCACATACAGGCTTGACCGTGCCACAATCCAGGAACTGTGTACCCAGTTGGAGCCAGACCTGATGTCAGCTATCCGCCATCCCACAGGAATCCCCCCTCAAGTGCAGGTGGTGTCAGTGCTCCATTTCCTTGCAAGTGGGTCATTTCAAACAAAAGTGGCCATAGCATCTGGGATGTCCCAGCCTATGTTTTCCAACGTGTTGTCCAGAGTGTTGTCTGCCCTGCTGAAACACATGCACAGCTACATCGTTTTCCCTCAGGTGGAGGATTTGCCTACAGTGAAAGTTGATTTCCTTGCCCTGGGACATATCCCCAACATCATAGGTGCCATTGATGGGACACATGTGGCTTTGGTCCCCCCCCCACAGGAGTGAACAGGTGTACAGAAACCGGAAGAGTTATCATTTGATGAATATACAGATGGTATGTTTGGCCGACCAGTACATCTCCCATGTGAATGCCAAGTTCCCTGGCTCAGTGCATGACGCCTACATCCTGCGGAATAGCAGCATCCCTTATGTGATGGGTCAACTCCAGAGGCACTGTGGGGGTCATTCCGACCCCGCGGGGATGCGGGAGCACCGCCAACAGGCTGGCGGTGCCCCGCAGGGCATTCTGACCGCAGCGGTTTGGCCGCGGTCAGACAAGGAAAACCGGCGGTCTCCCGCCGGTTTTCCGCTGCCCTGGGAATCCCCCATGGCGGCGCAGCTTGCTGCGCCGCCATGGGGGATTCCGACCCCCTCACCGCCATCCTGTTCCTGGCGTCTCCGACCGCCAGGAACAGGATGGCGGTGAGGGGTGTCGTGGGGCCCCTGGGGGCCCCTGCAGTGCCCATGCCAATGGCATGGGCACTGCAGGGGCCCCCGTAAGAGGGCCCCACTTTGTATTTCAGTGTCTGCTTTGCAGACACTGAAATATGCGACGGGTGCCACTGCACCCGTCGCACATACCCACTCCGCCGGCTCCATTCGGAGCCGGCTTCCTCGTGGGGAGGGGTTTCCCGCTGGGCTGGCGGGCGGCCTTCTGGCGGTCGCCCGCCAGCCCAGCGGGAAAGCCAGAATGGCCTCCGCGGTCTTTCGACCGCGGAGCGGCCATTTAGCGGCTCCCTCCAGGCGGGCGGCTCCCGCCGCCCGCGGGGGGCAGAATGACCCCCTGTGTGTGGCTATTAGGTGAGAACCTGGAAGCTAGTCAGTGGGAATGGTTGTCTGGGTCTGGGGATATCCCTCCAGGTTAGTGTGTGTCTAACAGTTGTCCCTCGCCATTTGCAGGTGACTCTTGTTACCCCAACATGTCATGGCTACTGACCCCAGTGAGGAATCCCAGGACAAGGGCAGAGGAACGCTACAATGAGGCCCATGGGCGAACTAGGAGGGTGATCGAGCGGACCTTCGGGCTCCTGAAGGCCAGGTTCAGGTGCCTCCATATGACAGGTGGATGCCTATTCTACTCACCAAAGAAGGTGTGCCAGATCATCGTGGCCTGCTGTATGCTTCACAACTTGTCTTTGCGACGACAGGTGCCTTTTCTGCAGGAGGATGGTCCAGATGGCGTTGTTGTTGCAGCTGTGGAGCCTGTGGACAGTGAAGATGAGGAAGCAGAATAAGAAGACATGGACAACAGGGACTCAGTGATCCAGCAATATTTCCAGTGAAACACAGGTAAGAATACTAACCAGCCTACTACATGTACTTAAACACTACTACCTCCCTACTGTCTGTCCTTTTCACCCAGTTTATGGTCACTGAGTTGTCACTTTCCCTTACGGTTTCACAGATGTGGTTCCCACTGTGTGACATCTGCTTTGATTCCTCATGGACTAGAGCTGTGTGACATAGGTATGTTGACATTACAAATGAAAGAGCTTTTTGCCACAGTAATTGCTAATACAGTATTCCGAAATCACAGACTGACTCCAGATTGTTTTGTGCCTTAAGGGTGTTTATTTTAGTGCTCAAAATTGGAGGGGATAGCAAAATGGTGAGGGGTGATGGCGGAGGAATGCCCATGGCAGAGTCCAGTCTATTAGTCTCACAGGTGCATTGCCCAAATGGGCATTAGAAGTGGAGCTGGGGCAGTTTAAGGATGGACAGGGTGAGAAAGTGAGACAGTAGGATGACATTCAGGGTGGTCTCATTTCTTGGCGGGGGTCTTGGCATCGTTCTCTGTCTTTGTCCTGGATCTCAGGGACCGCTTGTGGGGTGGTTCTCCCTCTGCAGGGGGTGGGGTGCTGGTGTGGTGCCTCCTGTCCAGTAGCGCCGGCGGAGGTGGTGGGCAGTTCATCGTCCAGGCTAGTGTCAGGGGCCCCTTGTAGTGCCACAGTGCCCGTCCTGGTGTTGAGTACTTCCTTCAGCACCCCTACGATAGTGCCCAGGGTGGAATTGATGCCTCTGAGTTCCTCCCTGAAGCCCAAATACTGTTCTTCCTGCAGGCGCTGGGTCTCCTGAAACTTGGCCAGTACCATTGCCATTGTCTCCTGGGAGTGGTGGTATGCTCCCATGATGTTGGAGAGGGCCTCGTGGAGAGTGGTTTCCCTGGGCCTGTCGGCCCCCTGTCGCACAGCAGCCCTCCCAGTTCCCCTGAGTTCCTGGGCCTCCGTCCCCTGGACCGTGTGCCCACTACCACTGCCCCCAGGTCCCTGTTGTTGGAGTGGTGGGTTAGCCTGGGTTCCCTGTAGTGGTGGACACACTGCTGATTGACGTTTCCTGGGGATGGAGGTATGGGCCCGCTGGGTGGGTGCTGTACTGGTGTTTCCAGAGGGGGGAAGCTCTGTGGTGGCCTGTGACTGGGTGAGGGGAACCGACTGTCCTGAGGTCCCCGATGGGCCGGGCTGGTCATCTGGATCCAATTGGACAGAGGTGCTGTCATCACTGTGGGCCTCTTCTGTTGGTGGTGTGGACATGTGTGGACCCTCCTGTCCGGTGACGTTGGGTAGGGGTCCTGCAGGGGTATAAAAGGATGTTTTTACATCTGTGTGCGCCATGGTGTTCAATGGGTGGGTGACCGTGTACCCCAGTGCTTGCATTCCTGTGTGGGACCTTGTGTGATGATGGTTTGGGGGGTATATGAGTATGTGCAGTGGCCATGCTTTAGTGATGGATGTCCATGCTTTGTTGTTGCATGCAGGGCTTGGGGTTAGGATGTGTGGTTTGTGATATTGGGACATTTGTGAGGAGTTAGAGTGATGGGTTGAGGGTGAGGGTGGTGGTATGTACTGGCATGCAGGTAGGATGGGGGATGTAATAGTTAAGATTTGACTTACCAGAGTCCATTCCTCCACCTACTCCTGTGTGGCCCTCAGGATGCAGAATCGCCAAGACTTGCTCCTCCCATGTTGTTAGTTGTGGGGGAGGAGGTGGGGGTCCGCCGCCAGTCCGGTGAACCGCAATGTGGTGTCTTGAGACCACGGAACGCACCTTCCCCCGTAGGTCGTTCCACCTATTCCTGATGTCCTCCCTATTCCTTGGGTGCTGTCCCACTGCGTTGATCCTGTCCACTATTCTTCGCCATAGCTCCATCTTCCTTGCAATTGAGGTGTGCTGCACCTGTGATCCGAATAGCTGTGGCTCTCCCCGGATGATTTCCTCCACCATGACCCTGAGCTCCTCCTCTGAGAACCTGGGGTGTCTTTGCCGTGCCATGGGGTGGTGTAGGTGATGTGTTGGGTGGTGTGTGGGGTGGTAAGTGTGCTGATATGTAGTGATGTGTAGTGTGAGGTGCGTGGAAGTTATGTGGGTGATGGTGTTGTGTGCATGTGGATGCTAGTATTGTTGATGGTGGTGTCTCTCTCCGGCCTTCGTTCGTTTCTGGTAGTAAGGGTTTGTGGGTGTGTGTTTTATATTGTATTGGGTGTGTGGGAGTGGTGTGTGTATGTGTATCAGGTGTGTGTATTTGGAATTGTCCAATGTGGTAGTGTTTTGTATATGTGTTTGTATTTTGAGCCCGGCGGTGTGTACCGCCAATGGAATACTGCGGTTGAAAGACCGCCGCGTGTATTCGTGTGTCGTGATAGTGTGGGCGTATTTCTGTTGTCGTGATAGTGGAGGTTTTGTTTTCACCAGTTTATCACTGACCTTTGGTGTGGCGGATTTGCGTGGGTGTCCCAATTTTGGCGGATTCCGTGCTGTGGGTCATAATAGCCGTGGCGGTTTTCCACGGCTGCGGTGGTGTGTTGGCGGTCTTCTGCACGGCAGTAAGCGGCTTTTACCGCCAATTTTGTAATGACCACCAAAGTCTCTTTCAAGCACAAAGTACCTGGTTCGCGTGAAAAATCTCCACAAAGGGCTGCAGAGGAGGAGAAGCATGGAAACAAAGGGGTGTGCATGGATTTCTCGGGCCGCACACGGTCGATGCGTCATTTAGTTTCCATGCAGGGACGGCTGTGCATAGATTTCCGGCGCTCAGTCGTGGATCCTCTTCGGGTTGCGGGGTTTTCAGACGCCCCGGGGTCTGTGCGTGGAATCCTGGCCTTGTGACAAGCTCTGCTCCGTTCAGGTGGGCTTTGCAGGGAAATTTCGTCCGCACGTCAGGCGCTGTGTTGATTTCCCCTCTGGAAGTCGGGCTGCATCATCCCAGGTCGGCTGTGCGTCGATCTGATGGGCCGTGCATCGAAGTTCCGGTCGCAACGCAGGCACCGTGTCAATCTTTTTCTTGCAAAGTTGAGCTGCGTCATTCCGGTTCGGCGTGCAGTGAATTTCTCACCGCTGGACAGGTTGTGCATAGGTTTTAGCAAGCTGTGCATCGAATTTTCACCGCACAAGGAGTCCAGTTGCAAAAGAGTAGTCTTTTTGGTCCTGAGACTTCAGGGAACAGGAGGCAAGCTCTATCCAAGCCCTTGGAGAGCACTTCTTCACCACAGCCAGGGAGCAGCAAGGCAGCAGGGCAACAGGAAGGCAGCCAGGCAGTTCTTCTTGGCAGGACGAAGGTTCTGGTTACAAATTTCTTCTCCAGGAAGTGTCTGAGGTGGTAGGGCAGAGGCCCTGATTTTATACCCAAATGTGCCTTTGAAGTGGGGGAGACTTCAAAGAGTGGCTTAGAAGTGCACCAGGTCCCCTTTCAATTCAATCCTGTCTGCCAGGGTCCCAGTAGGGGGTCTGGCAGTCCTTTGTGTGAGAGCAGGCCCTCCACACTCCCAGTCCAGGAAGACCCATTCAAAATGCAGATGTATGCAAGTGAGGCTGAGTATCCTGTGTTTGGGGTGTGTCTGAGTGAATGCACAAGGAGCTGTCAACTAAACCCAGCCAGACGTGGATTGTAAGGCACAGAAAGATTTAAGTGCAGAGAAATGCTCACTTTCTAAAAGTGATATTTCTAAAATAGTAATATTAAATCCAACTTCACCAGTCAGCAGGATTTTGTATTACCATTCTGGCCATAATATGACCTTCCTACTCCTTTCAGATCAGCAGCTACCACTCCAACAATGTATGACGGCAGCCCCAATGTTAGCCTATGAAGGGAGCAGGCCTCACAGTAGTGTAACAACGAATTTAGGAGTTTTATACTAACAGGACATGTAAACTACACAGGTACATGTCCTGCCTTTTACCGACACAGCACCCTGCCCTAGGGGTTACCTAGGGCACCCCTTAGGGGTGACTTATATGTAGATCAAAAGGGGGTTTTAGGCTTGGCTAGTACTTTTAAATGCCAAGTCGAAGTGGCAGTGAAACTGTACACATAGGCCTTGCAATGGCAGGCCTGACACAAGGTTAAGGGACTACTTAAGTGGGTGGCACAACCAGTGCTGCAGGCCCACTAGTAGCATTTAATCTATAGGCCCTGGGCACATACAGTGCACAGTACTAGGGACTTATAAGTAAATTAAATAGTCCAATTGGGTATGATCCAATGTTACCATGTTTAAAGGGAGAGAGCATATGCACTTTAGCACTGGTTAGCAGTGGTAAAGTGCGCAGAGTCTAAAAACCAGCAATAACAGTGTCCAAAAAGTGGAGGGAGGCAGGCAAAAAGTTACGGGTGACCACCCTAAGGCTGTCAGGTCTAACAGGTGACTTATAAGTTACTTAAGTGCAGTGAAAATGGCTGTAAAATAGTGTGTGCACTATTTCACACAGGCTGCAGTGGCATTCCTATGTAAGGGTTTGTCTGAGCTCTCTATGGGTGGCAAAAGCAATGCTGCAGCCCGTATGAATCTCCTGGAACCCCAATACTCTAGGTACCTAGGTACCATATACTAGGGACTTATAAGCGGAGTCCAGTGTGCCAACTTAAATTGGTAAATGTAGTCACTGGCCTACAGTGACAAATTTGAAAGCAGAGAGAGCATAAGCACTGAGGTTCTGATTAGCAGAGCCCCAGTGACACAGTTAGGCACTACACGGGCATACACATTAGGCCACAAACTATGAGCACTGGGGTCCTGGCTAGCAGGATCCCAGTGAGACAGTCAAAACACACTGACATATAGGTTTTTATCTATGAGCACTGGGGTCCTGGCTAGCAGGATCCCAGTGACACAGTAAAAACACACTGACACACACTCACAAACAGGCCAAAAGTGGGGGTAACCATGCTAGAAAGAGGCTACTTTCCTACACACACCACCTCCGGTTGCAAGGAGGAGTATTGATGTAGCAGCCATCCCAGAAGCCCCACCCAACACCCAATAGTATGACCTGCCAGCAGAGCTGGCCAAAGAGGTGCACACACTCCCCAATGCAGCAGTGTCTGAGGGACAGAGCTGCTGCCATGAGGGAGGGGCCATAACAACTGCCCTCCCAAACTGGCAGCAGCATGATTGAGGAGAAGCTGGGCTCCATGCATGGGGAATGGCCTCCCTCAGGGCAGACATGGCTGCCTACCACAGGGATGTTGCTGCTATCCTAAAAAATCAGCAGCTCCTCCTTGCTGCAGTGGTGCCATATGTATTTCCACAGAAGTGTATGTGGCCCCCTCTACCTCCCCACCACCACCATCAAGGGCAGAGGAGACACCACACACATCGAATGATGAAGATGTGGAACAGAACACCTTCCCCCGTAGGAGTTCCAGGTAGCACCAGCCCATGCCACATGGGCAGTCTTTTCCTTTGTCCTGAGCTTGACATCATGCCAGTGTTAGCAAAGTTGGAGATATGCACTCTTCACCGACACACTGTTGACCTATCTGCTATGGGCTACAATTGTATCTCACTTTCCAATTGGCAATTCATGTTCCTCTGCAATGTCCCATGAAATGTCCCCCAACCCTGGACTTGTATTGTGTCACAATTGTATGGATTTCACCAATGGGGTCATTGGCATAGACAATGAATTCATTGCACTATGACACTTGTAAAAAAAAACACCTTCTACACAACCACCATGTCTTTGTGTATTGTGACACTTCAACTACGCTTTGGAATTGTGAGGCGTGTAACCATGTCTTTAGTCACAGAGTGTCAGTACAAGAGTGCAGGAATATGGGTGCACATATCTATGCACAAGGTTCCTACATGATAAACGGCAATGCTGGTCTCATATCCAACATGCAAATCACTGAGTATGTCAAAAATGTAGAATACATGTATGCTTCACCCACTAAATACGAAAGGTATGGCTGTGAAACAGTCCTCGGCCAGTATTGTCAGGTGGGAGTACCAGTAGAACACATTGGTGTGAAACAGAGGTAGTTAAACTCATCTGTAATTGCCACAGGTCAGTTCTGCAGGATAGAGTTAAAATGTAGGCATTTGTCAGATGTGCTACAGTGCCCAACATTCCTACACAGTACCCTAACACTGACCGCTGAATTACCACACCGACCTGCCCATACAAAATAAACACAGTCACCTTGAGTGGTGGGTACACTGAATGGCAGATGCATAGACAAGTAGATGTGTTGTTGCTGACAATATGACAGCTCAGTTTTAGACAGGTGATGAACATGTCAAGAGAATGATTTGGAGGAAGGACAGAATTCCTAGGCCAACACACAATTTTCACTGTGCACTCATAGGAAGACCCTGAGGCACAAGCATATGACACATGAAGTAAGGGAGCACCCATACAGTTTTATTAACAATGAAACAAAACTTTAAGAAATCAAGAAAACCTATCCTAACCTAATCTAACCTATTCTAACTATACTTAACAAACAACTAAACCTAACTACCCTATGCTAAACTTACCTAACACATTTAACAACACACTCTAAAAATTCCCCCCCCATCCTTTGTATGTTGTGAGACACATATGGGCGGTGGGGGGGGTAAATGTTTAGAGTGTTTTGTTAAATGTGTTAGCTAAACTGCACATATACTATCTCTAAACAAATACATATATTATTTTTTATATTTCTTTTTTTATATTTTTATTTCTTCTTATTAAAACACATATGTGCCCCAACATTACAACCACCCACCCACCCACAAAGTAACATGTAAAAGGTAGAAAACCAACCCCTACACCCACTTATCCTAACTAAACTACATACCTACTCTAACCTAACACTAACCCCCTAAAACTCACTATATAACTATAAAACATGAATACAAATGAGGAGGAAGGGGACAGAAGTGAGAGGTGAGAGTACCAAATACAATCACAGCTTTGGCTTCTGAGTGTTTTCTTGATGTAATTGAGTCTCTTCCTATTGGCTGCCACCTCCTTCTATAAACTGTCCAACCTTTTCAAAACAAGATTCACTTCCTTCTGCAAATTATGCGGCATTTTCTGGTCCGTGGCAGCAGGTGGTGTGGACTGATGCACGGATGTCGAAGGTGTTGCAGCTTTGGCTGTAGTCGTGGTGGCAGCTGTGCCCCCTTGCACTGCTGTGGAGCTGGGTCTCCTCTGTGTGGTCACTGCCAGTCTGGGGCCCCCTTGGGTTAATGCCCACCATTCCCCAGTTGATCTCTCAGCGCGATAGCGGTGAGCCATCCTCGGGAACCCAGATTCCACTGCCATGATGTGTCGGTAGCGGACTGCCCTCTTCTGGAATGCTCGCAGTTACCCACTGCTCATGTTGGCAGCTGTAAAATTGAGACAGGCAACCATCAATGTCATCATTGTGTGGAGTATGTATAGATTATTGGCTTACACTCTACCTTTGATAACACATGCACTGCAACTCACATTCGGGAAGAGACAATGGCCCTGATAAATGCAATGATAATGCTGCCTTAGAATCATTTCATTGACGTCAAAGCGATGCACAACAAGATTAGGAACCAAACCAAATCAGGTGTGTATTTCTTTTGTGCAAAATGTAATGATGTTAAGACAACATAAACTTCACATAGATCAGGGCCAAATTTCCTCATCATCTGTCTCAATTTTCAACCATACATTATCAGTAACCTGAACATGTTATTGGGAGGATGGGATGCAGTTGATAACCATTAGGGGTCAGTGCTGATAGGTACACATGCAAGACTGATCAATATGACTGTCACCTGCACTGTGAGCATCACATCTATCTACATATTTGGTATTCCTCTCTCCCTGTGCCAAAGGGGGCATGGCCATGCAATCCATCATCTCAACTGTCCGGGTCCTCCACCAAGGCATGCTCACTCATACATGGAGTCAGGGAGTGGACCATATGTTAGGCGGGCTGACAACTAGGAAGCTGGTATCCATAGGTCTATCACATTTACATTCATGTATCCAGGTGTAGACATCCATCAATACCTGATCTGCCAATACTATCCATTACACACCTATTTCCATGCCAGCACACGTTAGGCCTTGACCTGCATGCACGCCTATTACATTCCACATAAGTGTTATGTACATGGAGTCTAAAATACAGAGCGTCATGCTGGGGGACAATTGCCAGGCCAGTCCTCCATATTCATGTCAATAAACGGATGCACCAAATTGGCTTTAAAATGGTGCATCACTGTGTTGTGAGAATGACGAGTGCCCCACTGCCAATATTCTCACAGCTTTGCACTTCTTAGTGACATATGGCCCTACATGTGGCTTGTCATCACCTTGTTTACACAATGCTGCCCATTGAGCACCACGAGCCTCACAAGATATGACCCTCTGGTGGTGCTTGTGGAACCTTTCAATGGGACACAGTGTCACCATCCAGCCTACTTTAATATCTGATCATTTGACAGCTTATCACTTCTAGCATTGTGTGTAACACATATGTCTCACTCACAACACACCCTGATTTACTTCACAGGACACACGTAAGATTTGAATGGAAAACCATGCTCAGTGTCATATCACTGTCACTACTAGTGGACAACAAATTTCAGTGTGTACTATTTTAGAGGAGTGAGATTGTTATCGTAGTGTAAAACAGTACAGCAAACACACCACTACAAACACACAACGGCACAGACACTCAGGTGAGTGAGAGCCACACATCTGTACAATGATACTGGGCCTGAGACTCATGTAGTGCTACACCGTGCAATAACCATATGTGGGCAATCTATAGAAGATGGAACTGGTATTTAAGAGAAGTTGTGTAACAAATACACAACACTACCATGGTGCTTTGCAAGACAATTTGTTTTGTAGCCATTTCAGTTATAGCTCCATGCATGTTATTTTAGCACACTAGGCCTGCTGCTGTGCACTTTAACCTAGATATATTTTGTTTAGCTTCATTTATTATTTTAACAATAGCCGCATTTGTGTTCTTGTTTTATTTCTCTCTACCTAGCTGTTCTTTGCCTAAGCCAGCACTGTGTTCTTAAACAAGACATTTCTTTCACTCTGTGCTTCTCCCAAGGCTGCAGTAAGATAGGTTGCCGGTAAACGTGGTAACGCTTTGTCTCTGGTATTCATAGAAACATACACATCCGTACGTTAGGACATTTCATAGAACATCAGCTGTTTTATTATAAAAACAATTCTCTGTCCCATACATGTTAGAGGGAGATTCCAGCCAGTTGACCACGACTGTATGCTGATTGCTGAATGCTTCACTACAGCTGCTTATGCAGACTTCAGACCTTTGCTCAGGTAAGGGGGATGATGTCTTCCCAGGGTAATCTGAAGGGCAGAACTAGAGCTTAACATGATGTGCTCTAATATAGCCTAGGTAGGAATTAGTCTATTGATTCTAGTGACAATATGGTAGCGTTATTTTTATGCTTTACTCTCCTTGTCACAATTTTAATCCTGTCATGGTTTATCGTCCTGGTTATTGCAGTACATGCTTTATTATCCAAGATGCAGTTGCTTCATTAAAACCTTATTGAAACATATGCTGCCTCTGCCTGTCCTTGTATACATGAGACTAATGTAACTGAGAGAAAAGGATGAGATCTGAGTGACCATGATTTCCCTGATGAGTCAATTGTGTCATGCGCTTGGCTACCCAATCATCCCTGCTCTTGGGTGGAGATGAGGCACTGCTAGTTAGCCGGAACAAGAAACCCATATTAGGCCGGCAGGTGTCACCTGTAGTGGGTTAGACACAGTCCCCCACAACGCAGGTGATTCTGACACTCAAATCCAGTAGTCCCATTAGAATAATGAGAGCCTGCGCGACATGGCGCCCCCAACATTTGATCAAGCTCTAATTTTCGGGTCCTCCTGAGTATCTCTGTATCACTACCTACAAAGTCACCTACGTACTATACGGAGATGTCCGTGGTATTGAGGATTTCCTCCCCACCTAAATAAGGAGTACCTAACTAATGTTGTAGGTTGTTCAAGCTTGAACTCTAAAAGGATAATCCCCATTTGGTGTGCCTATCTCTGAACAAAACTCACCATTCATTATGGTGAATCCACAAAAGGTAGCAATTGCAGTCAATATGCGACTACCCCTTACTGCACATTTATTGGCACATTGCCTAATGTCCCAGGGGGATCCAGTCACCTTTGTTGTTGAGGCTCATCCAGCCTATAGAACAGACGTTTTTTATTCTTGTGTCACATTTCCAGCAGCTGATAGGAACACAAATGCATTTCATCACAATACACCTGCAAACATTCCTGCACAATACAGAGCATATGCATATCTACAAATACCTCTATCTTATCAAGAACATAATAATTGGCTTGATGGCACCCTACCTCACACAATTTTACATGTTAGGTTTGACCTCTAAGTAATAATGGTACTCCTAGCCTTTATTGGCCACTTATACACCTCACCCTGCTACAGCGAACCTAACGGTAGTGTTAGAAATGGAGTCTTTGGTTGACAGTCAGGTTACCCCCTGTTCAAGCAAGGACCCTCACTTTAGTCAGGGTAAAAGAGAATCACCCTCAGCTAACCCCTGCTTACCCCCTTGGTAGCTTGGCAGAGCAGTAGGCTTAACTTCAGAGTGGTAGGTGTAAAGTAACACACACAGGGGGTGATTCCGACCCCGGCGGTCCTTGACCACCAGGGCCGGGGTCGGCGGGAGCACCGCCAACAGGCTGGCGGTGCTCCTAAGGGCATTCTGACCGCGGCGGTATGGCCGCGGTCAGAAACGGAAAACCGGCGGTGTCCCGCAGGTTTTCCGCTGCCCTGAGGAATCCCCCATGGCGGCGCAGCTTGGTGCGCCGCCATGGGGGATTCCGACCCCCTCACCGCCATCCTGTTCCTGGCGGTTTCGACCGCCAGGAACAGGATGGCGGTGAGGGGTGTCGTGGGGCCCCTGGGGGGCCCTGCAGTGCCCATGCCAATGGCATGGGCACTGCAGGGGGCCCTGTAAGAGGGCCCCACTTTGAATTTCAGTGTCTGCTACTGCACCCGTCGCACACCTTCCACTCCGCCGGCTCCATTCGGAGCCGGCTTCCTCGTAGAAAGGTGTTTCCCACTGGGCTGGCGGGCGGCCTTTTGGCGGTCGCCCGCCAGCCCAGTGGGAAACCCAGAATGACCGCCGCGGTCTTTTGACCGCGGTACGGTCTTCTGGCGGTTCCCGCTTGGCGGGATCCCCACAGTAACTTAATGAAAACACTACAAAATGACACAACACCAGTTAGAGAAATAGGAAATATTTATCTAAACAAAACAACACCAAAACAACAAAAATCCGACATACACAAGTCAGGTTATGAATTTTTAAAGATTAAACTAAAAAATAGCACTTAAAAACATAAAATGCTTCGATGAGGTGTTAACACGGCGTCGTGACAGAGTCGTTCCCAACAAGCCGACACCAGCAGCGCCGGACACGGAGTCGCTTAGACCCCCAAGTACAGTACCTTTGGTAAAGAGTGAAAACAAGTCGATGCGCAAAGTCGGGGATCGCGCCATCTGTGCGAAACATTGAATCTGCGCACTTCGAGCGGCTGCAACGGCGTCGGGTCTGCGAAGGTCATCACATTCCAGGCGAAGATCACGGAGTCGGGTGCAGGCGGCGTCACCGGATTCAGCAGCGGCGTCGGTCCGAAGTCGTCCGAAGTCGATTTCCTTGGATTTCCACCAGCTTTCCTTTCAAGGGCCCAGGGACTGGATAGGGCACCACTTGTCAGAGCAGGAGTCTCTCCAGAGACTCCAGGTGCTGGCAGAAAGAAGTCTTTGCTGTCCCTGAGACTTCAAACAACAGGAGGCAAGCTCTAAATCAAGCCCTTGGAGATTTCTTCACAAGATGGAATGCACACAAAGTCCAGTCTTTGCCCTCTTACTCTGGCAGAAACAACAACTGCAGGATAGCTCCACAAAGCACAGTCACAGGCAGGGCAGCACTTCTCCTCAGCTCTTCATCTCTTCTCCAGGTAGAGGTTCCTCTTGATGTCCAGAAGTGATCTAAAGTCTATGGTTTTGGGTGCCCATCTTATACCCAATTTCTCCTTTGAAGTAGGCCTACTTCAAAGTAAAGTCTCTTTTGAATGTGAAATCCTGCCCTTCCCAGGCCAGGCCCTAGACACTCACCAGGGGGTCGGAGACTGCATTGTGTGAGGCCAGGCACAGCCCTTTCAGGTGTAAGTGACCACTCCTCCCCTCCCTCCTAGCACAGATGGCTCATCAGGAAATGCAGACTACACCCCAGCTCCTTTTGTGTCACTGTCTAGTGTGAGGTGCAACCAGCCCAACTGTCAAACTGACCCAGACAGGGAATCCACAAACAGGCAGAGTCACAGAAATGGTATAAGCAAGAACATTTTCACTTTCTAAAAGTGGCTTTTTCAAACACACAATCTTAAAATCAACTTTACTAAAAGGTGTATTTTTAAATTGTGAGCTCTGAGACCCCAAACTCCACATGTCCATCCGCTCCCAAAGGGTATCTACACTTTAATCAGATTAAAAGGTAGCCCCCATGTTAACCTATGAGAGGGACAGGCCTTGCAACAGTGAAAAAATGAATTTAGCAATATTTCACTGTCAGGACATATAAAACACATTACTATGGCGGTCATTCTGACCCTGGCGGTCGGGGATAAAGCGGCGGCCAACCCGCAAACAGGCCGGCGGTCAAAAAAATGGTATTCTAACTCAGGCGTGAACCGCCAACACAGGCCGCCACATTAACACTCCGACTGCCACAGTGGGACCGACAAACAGCGCAGCGGTCACCGCCAACAGGCAGGCGGCAGACAATGTACCGCCCACCCTATCACAACTCACCAATCCGCCACCTTTTCCGGGGCGGAAGCCCCGCCGATAAAAACACGGCGGAAACAGACTACGAACGGGAAAACGCTCACCTATACACACTCCACGAGGAAGGAGGACAGCATGGAACCCGAATTACACATCCTACCAGCTATTGTCTACCTGCTCATCTACCAGGAGTACAAACGCCGGCGCAGACGACAACGGTGAGTACTGCACCTACGACACAGGCGAGGTGGGAGGAGGAAAGCTTACGGGCACACACATGCGGCATACACCCACCCCCCCAACACAAATACCTACACCCCAATGAAGAGCAACAAGACAGAGTGACACCACGCAAACCCCCCGGAATAATGCAGAGACACAATTGAAATGTTCGATAAAATATATGTATAAATAGCTCCATTGAAGGAATGGCAAATATGCCATATAAAAGATACAAAAATAAGGAATGAACATAGTCAACAAGATATCCATAGACAAAAAGTCCGGCACATTCCATCACAGTTCCATAGTCCGTGGGCCAATGTGCCCAAACACATGGGCAACGCCCACACAGGAGACCAGATACGATTGGAGAGAACACTGCAGGGGCATCATATGATAAAACTACAGGCACCTCAGGGGGAAGGGAAGTTGGGGCACCTCAGCCACATGAGTCCACGACGCCAGATCCACGAGGGGCCTCCATGCCCACTGTCCCATCCTGTGGGGTACAAAGCCACAGTCCATCAGATGGATTACCGACTCCACTGTCATTGGAGGAGGCATGGTGCCCCGAGTGCTTCCTGAAGCCCTGCTCGACACAGAACCGGCACTGTCAATGGGCCAGCGGTGCTTGAGATGAAGGCCCCAGCGGAGCGGTGCTTGAGATGAAGGGCCCAGCGGAGCGGTGCTTGACAGGAAGGGCCCAGCGGAGCGGTGCTTGACAGGAAGGGCCCAGCGGAGCGGTGCTTGAGATGAAGGCCCCAGCGGAGCGGTGCTTGACAGGAAGGGCCCAGCGGAGCGGTGCTTGAGATGAAGGCCCCAGCGGAGCGGTGCTTGAGATGAAGGGCCCAGCGGAGCGGTGCTTGACAGGAAGGGCCCAGCGGAGCGGTGCTTGAGATGAAGGCCCCAGCGGAGCGGTGCTTGAGATGAAGGGCCCAGCGGAGCGGTGCTTGACAGGAAGGGCCCAGCGGAGCGGTGCTTGAGATGAACAGGCCAGCGGAGCGGTGCTTGAGATGAAGGCCCCAGCGGAGCGGTGCTTGAGATGAAGGCCCCAGCGGAGCGGTGCTTGAGATGAAGGGCCCAGCGGAGCGGTGCTTGACAGGAAGGGCCCAGCGGAGCGGTGCTTGAGATGAAGGCCCCAGTGGAGCGGTGCTTGACAGGAAGGGCCCAGCGGAGCGGTGCTTGAGATGAAGGCCCCAGCGGAGCGGTGCTTGAGATGAAGGGCCCAGCGGAGCGGTGCTTGACAGGAAGGGCCCAGCGGAGCGGTGCTTGAGATGAAGGCCCCAGCGGAGCGGTGCTTGAGATGAAGGGCCCAGCGGAGCGGTGCTTGACAGGAAGGGCCCAGCGGAGCGGTGCTTGAGATGAAGGCCCCAGCGGAGCGGTGCTTGAGATGAAGGGCCCAGCGGAGCGGTGCTTGAGATGAACGGGCCAGCGGAGCGGTGCTTGAGATGAAGGCCCCAGCAGAGCGGTTCTTGAGATGAAGGGCCCAGCGGAGCGGTGCTTGAGATGAAGGGCCCAGTGGAGCGGTGCTTGAGATGAAGACCCCAGCGGAGCGGTGCTTGAGATGAAGGGCCCAGCGGAGCGGTGCTTGACAGGAAGGGCCCAGCGGAGCGGTGCTTGACAGGAAGGGCCCAGCGGAGCGGTGCTTGAGATGAACAGGCCAGCGGAGCGGTGCTTGACAGGAAGGGCCCAGCGGAGCGGTGCTTGAGATGAAGGCCCCAGCGGAGCGGTGCTTGAGATGAAGGGCCCAGCGGAGCGGTGCTTGAGATGAACGGGCCAGCGGAGCGGTGCTTGAGATGAAGGGCCAAGCAGAGCGGTGCTTGAGACGGCGGGGCCCGTTCAGCGGTTCTTGGCCCGGCGGGGCCTGTTCAGCGGTGCTCCTCCCGGCGGGGCCCTGTTCAGCGGTTCTTGGCCCGGCGGGGCCCTGTTCAGCAGTGCTCCTCCCGGCGGGGCCCGTTCAGCAGTTCTTGGCCCGGCAGGGCCCTGTTTAGCGGTTCTTGGCCCGGCGGGGCCCTGTTCAGCGGTTCTTGGCCCGGCGGGGCCTGTTCAGCGGTGCTCCTCCCGGCGGGGCCCTGTTCAGCGGTGCTCCTCCCGGCGGGGGCCTGTTCAGCGGTGCTCCTCCTGGTGGGGCCCGTTCAGCGGTTCTTGGCCCGGCGGGGCCCTGTTCAGCGGTGCTTCTCCCGGCGGGGCCCGTTCAGCGGTTCTTGGCCCGGCGGTGCCCTTTTCAGCGGTTCTTGGCCCGGCGGGGCCTGTTCAGCGGTGCTCCTCCCAGCGGGCCCTGTTCAGCGGTGCTCCTCCCGGCAGGGCCCGTTCAGCGGTTCTTGGCCCGGCGGGGCCCTGTTCAGCGGTGCTCCTCCCGGCGGGGCACCTGTTCAGCGGTGCTCCTCCCGGCGGGGCCCTGTTCAGCGGTGCTCCTCCTGGCGGGGCCCGTTCAGCGGTTCTTGCCCCGGCGGGGCCTGTTCAGCGGTTCTTGGCCCGGCGGGGCACGTTCAGCGGTGGTTGTCCTGTGTGTCTAGGGAGCCAGACCTGGGCAAGACTTCCCGCTCATTCACCTTCCGATCTTGCGGTGGCGGCACCCTCCTGTGATGGAGTCCTGGGCCCGTGGGTGTCGTCCGTCACACCCGGGATGGGGCTGGTGGGGCCCTCCTGGGCAGCTCGCCTGCTGCCTGACTTCTCCGCCCTGCTGCCCTTGCCCTCCTTCGCTGGAGATCTGTGGCCCTTGCCTCCCTTGGATGATGTGGCAGGTGACGGGGCAAGGCTACTGTCCTTGGTGGCAGCCGTCTCAGGCTTGTCGCGCAAGGCCTTTTCTTCTTCCCAGGGGGGGGGCTGGCTGTCCCCTTGCTGCTGGCCGATGTTCCTGCCCTAGGATCTGGTGGACTCCAATAGCCCTGCACTATGGTCACAGTAGATGCAGGGCTGGTGGTGGCTGAGGTGCTTTTTTTACTCTTACCAGATGGAGGGGGTGGGTCAGTGATTAGAACGAGCTCAAGGTTGGAAAGGAAAACGAGTTTGGAAGGACAGGGACGGGTAGGTGTAGTGGGTTTGGGAGTGGAGGAAGAGGATGTGGTTGTAGGAGAGTCAAGTGTGCTGTCTTTGGGTGCAGGTGCTTGTGACGGAGGCTGTCGTGAGGTGGATGGCTGTTGGGTGGGTGGCTGCCTGCGTTTGTGTGCTTTGGAAGAGGGGGTGACAGACACACTGGGAGAGGACACAGGGGACGTGTAAATGGCAGTGGGGGAGGTGACTGCACGTGTGCGGACTGTAATGGAGGGTGTGCTGGTGATGGAAGTACTGGCTGATGGTGGTGTGCATGCAGGTGTGAGTGGAGACGTCACAGGGAAGGAGGAGGGAGATGAGGAGGTGGGGGACACAGAGGTGGTAGTGACTGTTGGCATGTCTGCATCTGGATGTTGCTTGGGTGAATGCTTGTGGGATCTGTGGTGCTTATGTCTGGATGAGCTGCCCTTGGGTGTAGAGGTGTGTGCAGGCTGGTCTGATGGTGTGGATGGGATAGGCAGAGGAACAGGAGACTGGGACTGGGTGGAGCGAGTCAGAAGAGGGAGGCTGGAGACAGGGACAATGGCTGCCGTCAGTGCTGAGGCCAGAGCGTTGAACGATCGCTGATGGGCAGCCTGACCCAAATGAATGCCCTCCAGGTATGCATTGCTCCGATACACCTCCCTTTCTACACCCTGGATGGCATTCAAAAGGGTAGACTGCCCAACAATGAGTGTCCTGAGGAGGTCAATGACCTCCTCACTGAGGGCAGCAGGGGTAACTGGGGCAGGGCCTGAGGTGCCTGGGGCGAAGGAGATGCCCGCCTTCCTGGGCGAGCGGGCACGGAGCGAAGGCTGAGGGGCTGCTGGGAGGGCGGGGCTGGTGCGCTGGGTGGCGGCTGTACCTGTTGTGGCGGTGGGCATGGATGTTGCCGCCACCGCTAGGCAGCTCCCTTCCGAGGACGTGTCGGTGTCGCTGACGTCTCCACGGGTCCCCGTTGTGGAGCTCCCCTCGCCCTCCGTCTCACTGGTGTACTCGGAGTCTGTCGTATGGCCCTCCGGGGCCATGTGAGATGCAGCTCCCTAGTGCTCCGATGCCACTTCTCCTCCGCCAGATGATGCTAATGCACACATGAACAGGAAGACAAAGAAAATGGGGGGAGAGGTGGAGAAATGAAGACAGGTTGAGTGCATGCATTGGCAACACCGTTGTCGGAGAGGACAGACACAGAAGCCCCCTGAACTAGGCCGCGCAATGGGGGTACACTACTCAGTAATTGTGACTAGTCCTACGGGTCTCTGGACGACAAATCCACACACTGGTGAGGCCGGACCATGGATAGCTGTACTTGGCACCCTACAGAGGTGGGGGGCGGAGGCACAGGGCCGTGTCTAACGGAGGGTCCTAGCCTACAGAATGCGCCCTGGCCTGGAGATAGCCACAGCCCTCCTCCCCCACCCAGACACCTTCCCTGCGCACAAAGATAGCAGAATGTGCTGATACTCACCCCCTTGTGTCTGCTGTGATGTCCTCATGCGCCCATCCAAATCGGGGTAGGCCACCGCCAGGATCCGGGACATCAGGGGGGTCAATTGGCGGCTGGCACCCCTCCTACGTTGGGAGGCCATCCCCAGCAGAGACTCGGCTGTCTTTCTGGTCCCGGGGCTGATGTCCTCCCACCTCTTTCAGCAGTGGGTGCCCCGTCTGTTGTGGACCCCCAGGGCCCGGACGTCCTTGGCGATGGCACGCCAAATGTCGATCTTCTGATGGGCGCTGACCTATGTGACATGTACAGGCTGGTAAAAGAAATCGCATCAGTTTTCTGCCTGGTCAATGTGAGTGGCCCCCCCCTCCCCAAACTTGCCATGTGGCACATGCTCTCATCTTTCGTGCGTTGCACTCCTCATTCGCTCCCCTCCCCACCATCTTACATACACCCCACTCAACACAGGCATAGCCCATTCAACGTGCACCCTGTGTACTAACCTGTTGGTCTGGAGGACCGTAGAGTAGCGCATACTGGGGGAGGACCCCATCAACAAGTTTCTCCAATTCTTCGGCAGTGAAGACAGGGGCCCTTTCCCCAGTCGCAGCAGCCATTGTATCTCCCAGACCGAGGTCACAGCAGCACTTGCAGTATAGGTCCTCTCCTGTGGATGATCAAGTCTCGAGTGATTAATCAGATAGAAAATGGCGGTCACGCCCGCGGCGGTGCGTACCGCGACCACTGGCGCACATCGTCATTGGCTCCTGAGCCCCATAGGGTTCAATGTTAACCAATGCTGCTTTGCGCCGCGGTCTTCGACCGCCTACCGCCACGGTGTGCCACGCCAGCGCATTGACCTCACATCCCACTGTCGCACTTCACAGGCCAGGCAGCCGCCATTTCAAGGGCCCACATGGCATGATTTCTACTGCGTCACACAGGCCTAGGCCTTGCATAGCCACTCATACAAGCCGTTCCATGCATAGCGATTCGTGTACTGTGCAAGCTGTGTGAATTAACCTGTGGGTTGCTTGACTCTGTGCTCCATGTTGTCCTTCCTAGGCACCGTCCGCTGGGACTTGCGAGGAGAAGGATGAATCCTCCCGTGTACCGACCGCTGGTGGACCTGTCGACAATGGAAGAAAGACATATCATACTTACATACCGGCTTGACAGAGCAACTATACATGAACTATGTGCCCAGCTGGAGCCAGACCTGATGTCCCCCATCCGCCAACCCACAGGGATTCCCCCTCTGGTGCAGGTTCTGTCAGTACTCCATTTTTTGGCAAGTGGGTCTTTTCAGACAACAGTGGCCATGTCATCTGGGATGTCTCAGCCTATGTTTTCTAAGGTTTTGTCCAGAGTGTTGTCTGCCCTGATGAAATACATGCGGAGCTACATTATTTTCCCTGAGGTGGGCGAATTGGCTACAGTGAAGGGTGATTTCTATGCCCTTGGACATATCCCCAACATCATTGGTGCCATTGATGGGACCCATGTGGCTTTGGTTCCCCCCAAAGACAGTGAGCAGGTGTATCGAAACAGAAAAAGTTATCATTCGATGAATGTCCAGGTGGTCTGTTTGGCTGACCAGTACATCTCCCATGTAAATGCCAAGTTCCCAGGGTCAGTGCATGACGCGTATGTCATGCGAAATAGCAGCATCCCTTATGTGATGGAACAGCTACAGAGACACAGTGTGTGGCTAATTGGTGACTCTGGTTACCCCAACCTGTCGTGGCTACTGACCCCAGTGAGGAATCCCCGGACCAGGGCAGAGGAACAGTACAATGAGGCCCATGGGCGATCTAGGAGGATCATAGAAAGGACCTTTGGGGTCCTGAAGGCCAGGTTTCGGTGCCTGCATATGACAGGTGGATCCCTAATGTACTCACCAAAGAAGGTGTGCCAGATCATCGTGGCCTGCTGTTTGCTTCACAACCTGGCTTTGCGCCGCCAGGTGCCTTTTCTGCAGGAGGATGGTCCAGATGGTGGTGTTGTTGCAGCTGTGGAGCCTGTGGAGAGTGAAGAGGAGGAAGACGACGGGGACGACACGGACAACAGGAATACAGTCATACAACAATACTTTCAGTAGCACACAGGTAAGAATCAGCCACCCCATTTTACTTTTACTTGAGGCCTCATGCGTCTCCACTGTCTGTGTTTCCCCCCAGTTCCTGTTAACTGATTCGTGACTTTCCCTTCCCTTTTCAGAGCTGTATGACCCACTGCCTGACTTCAGCTTTGTTTGCCCATGGACTAAAGCTTATTGAAATTGGTATGTTGTCATCACAAAGTAACTGGCCATTATTGCACCATTATGTGTAATACATTTGTTAAGAATACAAGCAGACTCCTGTTTTTTTAAGTGGAATAAGTGATTTATTTTAAGTGCTACATATAGTTAAATGATTGGGAAGCGGGGATGGGTGGGGGTGGAGTAATGTCCATGGCAGAGACCAGTTCTCAGTCGCACAGGTGCATTGTCCATATGCCTGTGGAAAGATGGAGCAAGGGCAGTTCAAGGTTGGACAGGGTGACAATGTAGGACAGTGGGATGACATCAGGGGGTATCTTAGGCTGGCGGGGGTCTTGCAATTCTACTCTGTCTTCTTATGAGATCTCAGGTTCCGCTTGCGGGGTGGTTCATCTTCTGCAGGAGGTGGGGTTCTGGTGGCCTGTTGTTGTGTGGGGGCCTCCTGTCCACTAGCGCCGGCGGAGGTGGTAGGCTGTTCCTGGCCTGGGCTAGTGACAGGGGCCCTTTGGGGTGCCACATGGTCCCGCAATGTGGTGACGATCTGGGTAAGGGCCAGGACGATGGTCCCCATTGCGGAACCGATGTTCCACAGTTCCTCCCTGAACCCCATGTACCGTTCCTCCTGCAGTTCCTGGATCTCCTGGAACCGGGCCAGTACCGTCGCCATCGTCTCCTGGGAGCGGTGGTATGCTCTCATGATGGTGGAGAGGGCCTCTTGGAGAGTCGGTTCCCCGGGCCTGTCCCCCCCGGTCGCACAGCAGCCCTCTCAGTTCCCCTGTGTTCCTGGGCCTCTGTCCCCTGGACGGTGTGCCCACTACCACTGCCCCCAGGTCCCTGTTGTTGTTGGGGTGGTGGGTCAACCTGGGTGCCCTGTAGTGGTGGACACACCGCTGATTTACGTGCCCTGGAGACAGAGGCATGGGCCCGCTGGGTGGGAGCTGTGCTGGTGTTCCCAGAGGGGGTTGGGTCTGGTGTAGCCTGTGGCTGTTTGTGGGGAACCGACTGTCCAGAGGTCCCCGATGGGCCGGGCTGGTCGTCTGGCTCCAGGGAGACAGAGCTGCTGTCATCGCTGGGGGCCTCTTCTGGGGGTGGGATGGACATCTCTGGACCCTCCGTGGTGGTGTGGTGGCGTTCGGGTCCTGCAGGGGTATAAAGGTATGGTTATTGCTTCTGTGTGTGGCATTTCGTGTGATGGGTGGGTGTCCGTGTACCCATGTGCAGGCATTTCCTTGTGGGGGCTTTTGTGAGGGTGGCTTGTGGGGGTGATGTGTGTGTGCAGTGGGCATGCTTTGGTGATGGGTGTCCATGCTTTGTGGTCGCATGCAGGGCTTGGTGTTGGGATGGGTGGGTTGTGATGGTGAGCCTTTTGCTAGGGGTTGGTGTGATGGGGGAGGGGGTGAGGGTGGGGGTATGATTTGGCATGCAGGTGGGGTGGGGGTGGGAAGCAGTAGAAAAGATTTGCCTTACCAGAGTACATTCCTCCGCCTACTCCTGCGAGGCCCTCAGGATGCAGGATGTGCAAGACTTCCTCCTCCCACGCGGTAAATTCTGGGGGAGTAGGTGGGGGTCCGCCGCCAGTCTTCTGCACCGCAATGTTGTGCCTTGATACCATGGAACGCACCTTCCCCCGTAGGTCGTTCCATCTCTTCCTGATGTCCTCCCGATTGCGTGGATGCTGTCCCACCGCGTTAACCCTGTCCACTATCCTTTGCCATAGCTCCATCTTCCTGGCAATTGTGGTGTGCTGCACCTGTGCCCCGAAGAGCTGGGGCTCTACACGGACTATTTCCTCCACCATAACCCTGAGTTCGGCGTCACTGAACCTGGTGTGTCTTTGGGGTGCCATGTGGTGGTGTGGTTGAGGTGTGGGGTGGCGTTTGTGGTGATGAGTGTGGTGCGTGTGGTGGTGTATGGTGTTTGGTGCGTGGATTCTGTGTGAGTGATGGTGTTGTGTGCCTGTGTGCTGTGGGATTCGCTATTCTGTGCTCGGTCTCTCGCCTTCATCAATGATTTCGGGTCGTAGGGGCTTGTGGGTGATGTGGGTGTGTGCTTTATATTGTGTTGGGTGTGTGGGAGTGGTATTGGTATGTATATCAGGTGTGCGTATTTCGAACTGACCAATGTTGCTGAGTTTTCTATGTGTGTGTGTATTTTGACCTCGGCGGCGTGTACCGCCAATGGAATACCGCGTTTGAAAGACCGCCGCGTGGATTTGTGGGTCGGAATGGTATGGGCGTTTTTCTGTTGGCGTGACGGTGGAGGTTTGGTCAGCGCCATTTTTTCGCTGACCTTTGGTGTGGCGGATTTTTGAGGATGTCGGGTTTTTGGCGGTTTGCCAGTTGCGGGTCAGAATGACCGTGGCGGTTTACCGCGGCGGTGTTATGGCGGCCTTCTGGCCGGCGGTAAGCAACTTTTACCGCCAGCTTCAGAATGACCCCCTATATGTCCTACCTTAACCATACACTGCACCCTGCCCTTGGGGCTACCTAGGGCCTACCTTAGGGGTGCCTTACATGTAAGAAAAGGGAAGTTTTAGCCCTGGCAAGTGTGTACACTTGCCAAGTTGAATTTACAGTTAAAACTGTATACACAGACACTGCAGTGGCAGGTCTGAGACATGATTACAGAGCTACTTATGTGGGTGGCACAACCAGTCCTGCAGGCCCACGAGTAGCATTTGATTTAAATGCCCTGGCACCTCTAGTGCACCTTACTAGGGACTTACCAGTAAATCAAATATGCCAATCATGAATAAACCAATCAACATTACAATTTACACAGAGAGCATATGCACTTTAGCACTGGTTAGCAGTGGTAAAGTGCCCAGAGTTCAAAAGCCAACAGCAACAGGTCAGAAAAAATAGGAGGCAGGAGGCAAAAAGATTGGGGATGACCCTGCATAAGCAAAAAAAAGTCCAACAGGTAGCAGAGGTCCGCTGCTTATACGCTGATCTGATGGCAATATACAGATGATTAGTACAGTTTGTAATGCAAACATTAAATACAGACCCAGCACGTGCTGCTTCAGCACAACCACATGCAGTAACGCCAGGCATTAATTCTGCAACTGTACATTCGATCAAGGGTAAAATACCCGCCAAATGAGAAGAAATTACGCTTTGGTTAGCCCAAAAACTAAATGCACTGGAAGCAGTATTTCCCCACACAGGACCTCAGGATAAGCATACAATATTAACTATGTGCTTGCCATTTGGGATGGTTCCCACTATAGATAATTGTAATACATGGGGCATATTATTTGCCACACTCTATTCTACTGCACACAGCGAACCAACACTTGTCACTTTACCGGAAGTGTTGAAACAAATTCAAGATGAAATTCGGGGCTCCCCCGGCCCTAGACTTGGGGATGCAACTGATGGGCAACTTTGCCACGGTATCCTCAATTATATTAAGTGAACTTAAAAGGGAAGAGGTCGCACTAGCATGTGGCTCCGGGAAGTTCCTCCACAGGATCAAGAACGTGAGCTGCCAAAGATTATCGCAGAGACCTACTCTAGCATTGGTCAAGATAGTCTAGGGCCATACCAACAAAACCACAATTTTTCAGGGTAAATCTAATAAAGATTCTAACAAGCAAGCACCTGAGCGTACTAAGAAACGCTGGGATAAAAACAACAAACACCTAAAAAAGAAAGGGGAGAATCTCTGCATACCCCACAGAATATAAAAACACCTGACAAATATCAATATAGTGATACACACCAATCTCATTCCTTTCAGAACTCACTGGAAAAACGCAGTGAGAGAAGTGAGAGGTCAGAGTGAAGAACTGAGTACGTATAACGGAGAAAGGAATCACAGTGCTCAACAGACGTTTCTGTTAAAAAAAGAAGAGAAACTTCCCCAACAAAAACCACAATTAAAAAAGAAAAAGGTGGCAGCGGTTGCAGTTCGACATGCCACTGAAGAAAAGTGCCCTACTGAAGAACAAGAAGTGGGCATTAGCGCTATTAAACAGTGCGGCAGAGGTCACAATAGTTTGCCGGAATCTTGTAGAGCATCTGGAGGTGAAAGCAACTGATGACTTCCTACAAGTAGAAACTGCGGACATGCGTGCCTCTACACCTGATAGGGTGTATAAAGTAACATTACAGTTAAAAGGAGACATAGGGGGTCATTCCGACACCGGCGGGCACCGCCAGAAGACCGTACCGCGGTCAAATGACCGCGGCGGTCATTCTGACTTTCCCGCTGGGCCGGCGGGCGACCGCCAGAAGGCCGCCCGCCGGCCGCCCGCCGGCCCAGCGGGAAAGCCCCTTCAACAATGAAGCCGGCTCCGAATGGAGCCGGCGGAGTTGAAGGGGTGCGACGGGTGCAGTGGCACCCGTCGCGATTTTCAGTGTCTGCTAGGCAGACACTGAAAATCATTATGGGGCCCTGTTAGGGGGCCCCTGCACTGCCCATGCCTGTGGCATGGGCAGTGCAGGGGCCCCCAGGGGCCTCACGACACCCGTTCCCGCCATCCTGTTCCTGGCGGTTTTTACCGCCAGGATGGCGGGAAGGGGGTCGGAATCCCCATGGCGGTGCTGTGAGCAGCGCCGCCATGGAGGATTCTTTGGGGCAGGAGTAAACCGGCGGGAAACCGCCGGTTGCCCTTTTCTGACCGCGGCTTTACCGCCGTGGTCAGAATTGCCCATGAAGCACCGCCAGCCTGTTGGCGGTGCTTCCGCGGCACTCTGCCCTGGCGGTTTTCAACCGCCAGGGTCAGAATGACCGCCATAGAGTGCATAATAGACGTAATCTTTTGGGAAAGTGTTGTAAATATGTATGATATTCTACTGGCCGAAAGAGATTAGCCACCTGAATTTGTCCGTACCTGCCCATATGGGGAAGAAGTTATTAAAACTTCTTTCTGGTCCCTTGTTCCAGAGGAGCTCATAGAATCCTACGTCTTTGATTGGGCATTGGCGCAGGCACCCGCGTTATGTCGCAACCACGTAGGATGGGACAACGATTCCCCCTACCATGTAATCCCTATTAGAAATCAACCCCAAACTGTAGGAAAGTACCATCTTGCCTGGCATGTTACCCCCATTTTTCACTGTATATATGTTGTTTTAGTTGTATGTGTCACTGGGACCCTGCCAGCCAGGGCCCCAGTGCTCATAAGTGTGCCTGTATGTGTTACCTGTGTTATGACTAACTGTCTCACTGAGGCTCTGCTAATCAGAACCTCAGTGGTTATGCTCTCTCATTTCTTTCAAATCGTCACTAACAGGGTAGTGACCAATTTTACCAATTTACATTGGCATACTGGAACACCCTTATAATTCCCTAGTATATGGTACTGAGGTACCCAGGGTATTGGGGTTCCAGGAGATCCCTATGGGCTGCAGCATTTCTTTTGCCACACATAGGGAGCTCTGACAATTCTTACACAGGCCTGCCACTGCAGCCTGAGTGAAATAATGTCCACGTTATTTCACAGCCATTTTACACTGCACTTAAGTAACTTATAAGTCACCTATATGTCTAACCTTTACCTGGTAAAGGTTGGGTGCTAGGTTACTTAGTGTGTGGGCACCCTGGCACTAGCCAAGGTGCCCCCACATTGTTCAGGGCCAATTCCCCGGACTTTGTGAGTACGGGGACACCATTACACGTGTGCACTACATATAGGTCACTACCTATATGTAGCTTCACAATGGTAACTCCGAATATGGCCATGTAACATGTCTATGATCATGGAATTGCCCCCTCTATGCCATCCTGGCATAGTTGGCACAATCCCATGATCCCACAGGTCTGTAGCTCAGACCTGGGTACTGCCAAACTGCCTTTCCCGGGGTTTCACTGCAGCTGCTGCTGCTGCCAACCCCTCAGACAGGTTTCTGCCCTCCTGGGGTCCAGCCAGGCTTGGCCCAGGAAGGCAGAACAAAGGACTTCCTCAGAGAGAGGGTGTTACACCCTCTCCCTTTGGAAAATGGTGTTAGGGCTGGGGAGGAGTAGCCTCCCCCAGCCTCTGGAAATGCTTTCATGGGCACAGATGGTGCCCATTTCTGCATAAGCCAGTCTACATCGGTTCAGGGACCCCTCAGCCCTGCTCTGGCGCGAAACTGGACAAAGGAAAGGGGAGTGACCACTCCCCTGACCTGCACCTCCCCTGGGAGGTGCCCAGAGCTCCTCCAGTGTGCTCCAGACCTCTGCCATCTTGGAAACAGAGGTGCTGCTGGCACACTGGACTGCTCTGAGTGGCCAGGGCCAGCAGGTGACGTCAGAGACTCCTTCTGATAGGCTCATTCAGGTGTTGCTAGCCTATCTTCTATCCTAAGTAGCCAAACCCTCTTTTCTGGCTATTTAGGGTCTCTGCTTTGGGGATTTCCTTAGATAACGAATGCAAGAGCTCATCAGAGTTCCTCTGCATCTCTCTCTTCATCTTCTGCCAAGGAATCGACTGCTGACCGCGCTGGAAGCCTGCAAAACTGCAACAAAGTAGCGAAGACGACTACTGCAACTCTGTAACGCTGATCCTGCTGCCTTCTCGACTGCTTTCCTGGTGGTGCATGCTGTGGGGGTAGTCTGCCTCCTCTCTGCACTAGAAGCTCTGAAGAAATCTCCCGTGGGTCGACGGAATCGTCCCCCTACAACTGCAGGCACCAAAGAACTGCATCACCGGTACCCTGGGTCTCCTCTCAGCACAACGAGCGAGGTCCCTTGAATCCAGCAACTCTGTCCAAGTGACTCCCACAGTCCAGTGACTCTTCAGTCCAAGTTTGGTGGAGGTAAGTCCTTGCCTCCCCACGCCAGACTGCATTGCTGGGAACTGCAACTTTTGCAGCTACTCCGGCCTCCGTGCACTTCCGGTGGGAATCCTTTGTGCACAGTCCAGCCTGGGTCCACAGCACTCTAACCTGCATTGCACGACCTACTAAGTTGTCCTCCGGCGGCGTGGGACTCCTTTGTGCAACTTCGGGTGAGCACCATTTCACTCCACTTTGTAGTGCCTGTTCCAGCACTTCTGCGGGTGCTGCCTGCTTCTGAGAGGGCTCTTTGTCTTGCTCGACGCCCCCTCTGTCCCCAGACGCAATTGGCAACATCCTGGTCCCTCCTGGGCCACAGCAGCATCCAAAAACCCTAATCGCACGACTTGCAGCTAGCAAGGCTTGTTTGCGGTCTTTCTTCAGGAAAACACTTCTGCACGACTCTCCACGGCGTGTGGGATCCGTCCTCCAAAGGGGAAGTTCCTAGCCCTTGTCGTTTCTGCAGAACCTTCAGCTTCTACTGTCCAGTAGCAGCTTCCTTGCATCCACAGCTGGCATTTCCTGGGCATCTGCCCATCTCCGACTTGCTTGTGACTTTTGGACTTGGTCCCCTTGTTCCACAGGTACCCTCGACTGGAAATCCATTGTTGTTGCATTGCTGGTTTGTATCTTTCCTGCAGAATTCCCCTATCACGACTTCTATGTCCTTTGGGGAACTTTAGTGCACTTTGCACTCACTTTTCAGGGTCTTGGGGTGGGCTATTTTTCTAACCCTAACTGTTTTCTCACAGTCCCAGCGACCCTCTACAAGGTCACATAGGTTTGGGGTCCATTCGTGGTTCGCATTCCACTTTTGGAGTATATGGTTTCTGTTGCCCCTATCCCTATGTGTCCCCATTGCATTCTCTTGTAACTATACATTGTTTGCACTGTTTTCTAATACTATTACTGCATATTTTGGTATTGTGTACATATATCTTGTGTATATTTGCTATCCTCATACTGAGGGTTCTCACTGAGATACTTTTGGCATATTGTCATAAAAATAAAGTACCTTTATTTTTAGTATATCTGTGAATTGTGTTTTCTTATGATATTGTGCATCTGACACTAGTGGTACTGTAGGAGCTTCACTCGTCTCCTAGTTCAGCCTAAGCTGCTCTGCTAAGCTACCATTATCTATCAGCCTAAGCTGCTAGACACCCTATACACTAATAAGGGATACCTGGGCCTGGTGCAAGGTGAAAGTACCCCTTGGTACTCACTACAAGCCAGTCCAGCCTCCTACATTGGTTGTGCAGTGGTGGGATAAGTGCTCTGTAACTACTTACCACTTTTTTCATTGTACTTTTCATAAGAGAAAATTATACAAAACAAGTTCAGTGTATGTACACCTAACCAAAAAGTTGTGCATTTCTTTTCGCACCTCTTCTCTAAAGTGCTGAAAAGTACCTCTAACTTTCTAAAAAGTTCTTAAAAAGTTTTAAAAGTTTTTTTCTGTCTTTCCAAAAGTTCTGAAAAACTTTTTTCTCACTTTTTCTATCACTTAAACACTGTCTAAAATGTCTGGCACAGGCCAAACTGTTGATCTGTCCAAACTTGCTTATGATAACCTTAGCTGGAAAGAAGCAAGGAGTCTCTGCATAGATAGAGGTTTAAGTGTAAGGAAGAATCCTTCTAGAGAACTGTTGGTAAATATGCTTGTTGAACAGGCTAAGGCCAGAGCTGGCACCCCTGTTGAAAAGTTAGCTGATGGTTCCCACTCTGATTCTGGGGCACCCCTAGCAAAAGAGGTGGGAGGGAAACTTCCAAGCCTGCCCCCTAGCAAGCCACCTAGCATAGCTGGTACTGATGTAGAGTCACACCATACTGATAGTGTGGTCTCACATCACAGTAAGAGTATCCCTTCTCATCATAGTAGAAGTGCTGTTTCTGTTAGTCAAGCTATTAGGGTGCCTTCTGTTAGGGCCAGGTCTCCTTCTGTTCTATCTCAGCATACTTCTGTCTCTAGACATGCCTCACCCACCCACCCTGATGACAGAGTGTTAGAAAGGGAGCTCAATAGATTGAGAGTGGAACAAACCAGACTGAAGCTCAAGAAGCAACAGCTGGATTTGGATAGGCAGTCCTTAGAGGTGGAAAGGGAAAGACAGAAATTGGGTTTAGAAACCCATGGTGGCAGCAGCAGTATTCCCCATAGTCATCCTGCAAAAGAGCATGATTCCAGGAATCTGCACAAGATAGTTCCCCTTTATAAGGAGGGGGATGACATTAACAAGTGGTTTGCTGCACTTGAGAGGGCCTGTGTTGTACAGGATGTCCCTCAAAGGCAGTGGGCTGCTATCCTATGGCTATCATTTAGTGGAAAGGGTAGGGATAGGCTCCTTACTGTAAAAGAAAGTGATGCCAATAATTTTGCAGTTCTTAAGAATGCACTCCTGGATGGTTATGGCTTAACCACTGAACAGTACAGGATGAAGTTCAGAGAGACCAAAAAGGAGTCTTCACAAGACTGGGTTGATTTTGTTGACCATTCAGTGAAGGCCTTGGAGGGGTGGTTACATGGCAGTAAAGGTACTGATTATGAAAGCCTGTATAACTTGATCCTGAGAGAGCATATACTTAATAACTGTGTGTCTGATTTGTTGCACCAGTACCTGGTGGACTCTGATCTGACCTCTCCCCAAGAATTGGGAAAGAAGGCATACAAATGGGTCAGAACAAGGGTGAACAGAAAGGTTCATACAGGGGGTGACAAAGATGGCAATAAGAAGAAGGATGGTAAGTCTTCTGACAAGGGTGAGGACAAATCTAAAAATGAGTCTTCATCAGGCCCACAAAAACACTCTGGTGGGGGTGGTGGGTCCAAATCCTCTTCAAATCAAAACAAAGAAAAGAAACCATGGTGCTATTTATGTAAAATAAAAGGCCATTGGACAACAGATCCCAGTTGTCCAAAGAAAAGCACCAAGCCTCCTACCACTATAACCCCTACTGCTACACCTAGTGTCCCTACTAATAGCATTGGTGTTGTTATTTCCTCCAAAAGTTTGTAAAATTGGCTTAGTCTTCCCCCCACAGGTGTTATGTGATGGGGTTGTGTGACTTGTGAGTCACTGTTTATTTTGAGGATTTTTGGGGCCTTGAAATTTTCCTCGATTTCTTGGGAATTGGCCCCCTCTATATTGCCCCCGAAAACCTCCCCTTTGATATTGACCCTGGTAAGTAGGCCTTGTTTGTGAGGTTGTGGTTTCTGTGGGTTGACCTCGAAACCCTCCCCTAAAAGGTGTTTTCCGAAATGTGCCTCTGCTCTGCGGGGAGTAGTGTGCGCCCATGGCTTTGGCTGTATCGGTGTCTTTTTTGAGTTTCTCAATGGCAGTGTCAACTTCCGGCCCAAACAATTGCTGTTCATTAAATGGCATATTGAGCACAGCTTGTTGGATTTCCGGCTTGAACCCTGAAGTGCGCAGCCATGCGTGCCTTCGTATCGTACAAGGGTAGTGGCGGTGAAGGTGCCGCACCTCCGTAATGTAACAATTCGTATTCAGCAACAAAGTCAAGTAGTTTAAGAAACTGGTGCCAAGATGGTCGAGTGTCCAACTACCCCGTGGGCACTAAGAATTGTGTACCGAGATAAACAATAGCAAATAGTGCAAGATGACCAAGGCACACAAAGGTGCAAAGTCCAGCAAAGTTTGTAGGAAAAGGTATCCCTGGTAGTGTGAATCCGGAAGCGGAGAAATAAGCGCTGATTCCAAGTTGGTGTTGAACAGTGTCGTTTATTCACAGACAGAGTTTGTCGTAGGTAAGATTCGTCTTGCAGAAAAACAGCCAACACGTGTTTTGTCACACAAGTGACTTTATCAAGGCTGGGCCCGTCCGGCCAAGGAAAATGTAACAGTAACCGGTATGCAGGTAAGTAGTAGTTGTGTACTGAGTTTGGCAAGGACAGTAATTAATGGTCCAGTGGTCAAAGGTAGAGACGGGAAGGCCCTGATAAGCCTCCAAAATTGGTCCTGGTTAGAGCAACGAGGCACACCGGTCCGTCCGAAGAAACGTATTCGTATCGTGATTGCAGTGTTTATTGTCCTTGCAGATGTATCTGCTGCATGCATGGAAGACCGTATCTGATTATTTGAGATACCTTGTCCCTCTTCTACCACCTGTTGCGCTCTTTTTTGGAACTCCTTGGGTAAGTGTTCGATGAAATGTTGCATTTCATCCCAATGAGCTCTGTCGTATCTTGCCAAAAGTGCTTGTGATTTGGCAATACGCCATTGATTTGCTGCTTGTGCTGCAACCCTTTTTCCCGCAGCATCAAATTTGCGGCTCTCTTTGTCTGGAGGTGGTGCGTCTCCTGACGTATGAGAGTTGGCTCTCTTACGAGCTGCGCCGACAACTACTGAGTCTGGTGTTAGTTGTGTTGTAATATAGATTGGATCTGTTGGCGGTGGCTTGTACTTTTTCTCCACCCTTGGAGTTATGGCTCTGCCTTTAACTGGATCCTGAAATATTTGCTTTGAATGTTTTAGCATTTCTGGGAGCATGGGAAGGCTTTGGTACTGGCTATGGGTGGAGGATAGGGTGTTAAACAGAAAGTCATCCTCAATTGGTTCAGAATGTAAGGTGACGTTGTGAAATTCGTCTGCCCTTGCGACCACCTGTGTGTAGGATGTACTGTCCTCAGGTGGTGACGGTTTTGTGGGATAGGAGTCTGGGCTGTTGTCAGACACTGGAGCATCATAAAGGTCCCATGCATCGGGATCATCCTGACTCATTGTAGTATGAGCTGGTGAGTGCATCAGTGGTGGAGTTGTTGCTGGTGATGCATGTATTGACGGTGGTGGAGACGGTGGTGGTGTAGGTCGCTCCCCCTGCCGCTGCAGCTCCTCCAGCTCCTCCAGGTTCCTGAGTTCCTGAGACCCACCTCACAGTAAGTACCCCCCACCTCCCAGCCCCTCGCTCTGCCCCGCGCTACTCACCCTCTCTCCTGCTCCTGCTTCTTTTCTTCTTTTCTTCTTCTCTGTTCTTCCTCCTCGCACCTCGTCTGTAATCTTCTTCTGTACTCTTCTTTTCCCCGTCTTCTCTCTTCTTCTGTGTGCTTCTCAGCCTCTCCTGTCGCCTCTCTTCTTCCTCATCTTCTTCTGTGGTCTTCTGCCCTCTGTCCTTCATTTTCTGTATCTTCTTCTGTGTTCTTCTGTGTTCTTCTGTGTTCTTCCGGTCTTCCTTTCTTCTGTTCTTCCGGTCTTCTGTTCTTCCGGTCTTCTGTTCTTCCGGTCTTCTGTTCTTCTGTTCTTCTGTTCTTCCGGTCTTCTGGTCTTCTGTCTTCTATCTTCTGCCTTCGGCTCTTCTGCCTCCTCCGTCTTCTTCTCCCCGCGCCTGCCCTCCTCCTCCTGCCTCATCCCCCTCCCTCACTCGCATCCCCCTCTCTATCTCCCCTATCTAACCCGTTCACTATCTACCTCTATCACTCCTCCTATCTACCTATCTCTCTATCTCTCTATCCCACTATCTAACTCCCTCACTCTCCACCTCCTCCTATCTTCCTATCTCTCTATCGATTTCTCTATCTATCGATTTTCTCTATCTATTTCTCTATCTCTCCCCCCCTCCCGCCACCCCCTCTATTACCTATCTTCCTATCCTCTCACTCTACATCTCACCCTCACCCACCTCTACAACCCCCCCTCCCCTATCTTCACAACCCTACTCCTATCTTTCTCCCTAATCTCCTAAACCTCCTAACACTCACCCCCCTCCACCCTTAAACCCCCCTCCCCTAGCTCTTCTCACTCTACCTGTCCCCCCCTCCCTCGCGCTTTCCCGCCGCGACCTCCTGCACTCCCCCGCCCCCCAGCTCCCTTTCACCCCAGCTGACCCCTCCCCCCCCTCCTACCTCATATGGCGGGCGCTGCGCGACAGTGGTAGCGACCCTTGACCCAAGGGTAGGTCGCTCCCCCTGCCGCTGCAGCTCCTCCAGCTCCTCCAGGTTCCTGAGTTCCTGAGACCCACCTCACAGTAAGTACCCCCCACCTCCCAGCCCCTCGCTCTGCCCCACGCTACTCACCCTCTCTCCTGCTCCTGCTTCTTTTCTTCTTTTCTTCTTCTCTGTTCTTCCTCCTCGCTCCTCGTCTGTAATCTTCTTCTGGACTCTTCTTTTCCCCGTCTTCTCTCTTCTTCTCTCTTCTTCTGTGTGCTTCTCAGCCTCTCCTGTCGCCTCTCTTCTTCCTCATCTTCTTCTGTGGTCTTCTGCCCTCTGTCCTTCGTTTTCTGTATCTTCTTCTGTGTTCTTCTGTGTTCTTCTGTGTTCTTCTGTGTTCTTCCGGTCTTCCTTTCTTCTGTTCTTCCGGTCTTCTGTTCTTCCGGTCTTCTGTTCTTCCGGTCTTCTGTTCTTCTGTTCTTCTGTTCTTCCGGTCTTCTGGTCTTCTGTCTTCTATCTTCTGCCTTCGGCTCTTCTGCCTCCTCCGTCTTCTTCTCCCCGCGCCTGCCCTCCTGCTCCTGCCTCATCCCCCTCCCTCACTCGCATCCCCCTCTCTATCTCCCCTATCTAACCCGTTCACTATCTACCTCCCTCACTCCTCCTATCTACCTATCTCTCTATCTCTCTATCCCACTATCTAACTCCCTCACTCTCCACCTCCTCCTATCTTCCTATCTCTCTATCGATTTCTCTATCTATCGATTTTCTCTATCTATTTCTCTATCTCTCCCCCCTCCCGCCACCCCCTCTATTACCTATCTTCCTATCCTCTCACTCTACCTCTCACCCTCACCCACCTCTACAACCCCCCTCCCTTATCTTCACAACCCTACTCCTATCTTTCTCCCTAATCTCCTAAACCTCCTAACACTCACCCCCCTCCACCCTTAAACCCCCCTCCCCCAGCTCTTCTCACTCTACCTGTCCCCCCCTCCCTCACGCTTTCCCGCCGCGACCTCCTGCACGCCCCCGCCCCCCAGCTCCAATTCGCCCCCAGCTGACCCCTCCCCCCCCTCCTACCTCATTTGGCGGCCGCTGCGCGATAGCGCAGCGGGCGCGCCAGAGGCCAGCCCGTCTGCGCCCGTCTGCGCCTGGCCCGCGCCCAGCGCCACGACCCCTGGTCCCCAGCTCTCCCAAGCCCCGCTGATCCGCTACGACCCCACCACCCTCCACGCCCTCAACCCAGGACGCTCCAACACCTGCTTCCAAGCTCACCCCAAACGCACCCATGGACCCTTCGCCTGCAACTCCTGCAAACGCATCTTCCACCACGCAACTACCACGACCACAAGCCCACGCACCATCAACCACCTCAAGTGCATCCTAGTCAACGCTCGCTCCGTCCACAAACACGCCGTTGAACTCTGGGACCTCCTGGACTCCACAGCACCGGACGTCGCCTTCATCACGGAGACCTGGATGAACGCCTCCTCTGCTCCAGACATCGCCACCACCATCCCCGAAGGCTACAAGATCTCCAGGAAAGACCGCACCAACCAAGCAGGAGGAGGTATCGCCATCGTCTTCAAAGACTCCATCAGCGTCACCACCTCCACCGAAGACACCCCTCTCGCCGCTGAACACCTGCATTTTCAGATTCGCACCGACCCGAGGACCACCCTCAGAGGATCCCTCGTCTACCGTCCTCCCGGACCACGCGCCCCTTTCAGCGACACCATCGCCGACTTCATCTCCCCGCATGCCCTCGCCTCACCGGACTACATCCTCCTAGGCGACCTCAACTTCCATCTGGAACAAAACAACGACCCCAACACCACCACCCTGCTCGACAACCTCGCCAACCTCGGCCTCAAACAACTGGTGAACACCGCCACCCACATCGCCGGACACACGCTCAACCCTATCTTCTCCGCCAGCAAACACGTCTTCTTCAGCCATACCTCCGCCCTACACTGGACCGACCACAGCTGCGTCCACTTCACATTCAGACGCGAGACCCGCCACCTCCGCACTCAACCCATCCCTCGTCGACAGTGGAACAAGATCCCTGAAGAGCAACTCCTCTCCGCACTCGCCGCCAACCAACCCACCCTCACCACCGACCCCAACGACGCAGCCCTCAACCTCACAAACTGGATCACCAACTGCGCAGACAACCTTGCTCCCCTCAAACGCACGCATCGACAGACCTACACCAAAAAACCTCTCTGGTTCTCTGACACCCTCAAAGAATCTAAGAAAACTTGTTGCGCCCTTGAGAAAGCCTGGCGCAAGGACCACACCGCTGACAACATGACCGCCCTCAAGAATGCTACCCGCGAACACCACCACCTGATCCGCGCTGCCAAAAGGAACTTTTTCACCAACAGACTGGACAAAAACAGCCACAACAGCAGAGAACTCTTCAGCATCATCAAGGAGTTCTCCAACCCCAGCGCCAATGCCAACGCCGTCACGCCCTCACAGGATTTGTGCGAATCGCTCGCCACTTTCTTCCATCGCAAGATCAGCGACCTCCACGACAGCTTCGGACACCAGACCCAACCAAACACCACCGAACCCACATCCCCGGCCATCACCCTCAACAACTGGACCCACATCAACATGGAAGAAAGCAAATCCATCATGAACTCTATCCACTCCGGCCCCCTTCGGACCCCTGCCCGCACTTCATCTTTAACAAAGCCGACGACATCATCGCCCCGCACCTCCAGACCGTCATCAACTCTTCTTTTTCTTCTGCTACCTTCCCCGAATGCTGGAAACACGCCGAAGTCAAAGCCCTACTAAAGAAACCTACGGCTGACCCGAGCGATCTGAAAAACTTCCACCCCATCTCTCTTCTGCCTTTCCCAGCCAAAGTAATAGAGAAGACCGTCAACAAACAGCTGACCACCTTCCTGGAAGACAACAACCTGCTCGACCCCTCACAAACCAGATTCCGAACCAACCACAGCACTGAAACCGCCCTCATCTCAGTCACAGACGACATCAGAACCCTGATGGACAACGGTGAAACAGTCGCCCTCATTCTTCTCGACCTCTCAGCTGCCTTTGACACCGTCTGTCACTGCACCCTAATCACCCGCCTCCGCTCCACCGGGATCCAAGGCCAGGCCCTGGACTGGATCGCCTCCTTCCTCGCAAACCGTTCCCAAAGAGTTTACCTCCCTCCGTTTCGCTCAGAACCCACCGAGATCATCTACGGCGTACCTCAAGGCGCATCGCTCAGCCCGACACTCTTCAATGTCTACATGAGCCCCCTCGCCAACATCGTACGCAAGCATGACATCATCATCACCTCCTACGCTGACGACACCCAACTTATACTCTCCCTCACCAAGGACCCCGCCAGCGCCAAGACCAACCTACAAGAGGGTATGAAGGACGTCGCAGATTGGATGAGGCTCAGCCGCCTAAAGCTGAACTCTGAAAAAATGGAAGTCCTCATCCTCGGCAACACCCCGTCCGCCTGGGACGACTCCTGGTGGCCCACGGCCCTCGGCACCGCACCGACCCCCACAGACCACGCCCGCAACCTCGGCTTCATCTTGGACCCTCTTCTCACCATGACCAAGCAAGTCAACGCTGTGTCCTCCGCCTGCTTCCTCACCCTCCGCATGCTCCGCAAGATCTTCCGCTGGATCCCCGCCGACACCAGAAAAACCGTGACCCACGCCCTCGTCACGAGCCGCCTGGACTACGGCAACACCCTCTACGCCGGGACCACAGCCAAACTCCAAAATCGCCTGCAACGCATTCAAAACGCCTCGGCCCGCCTCATCCTCGATGTACCCCGCATCAGCCACATCTCCGCACACCTGAGACACCTGCATTGGCTCCCAGTCAGCAAAAGGATCACCTTCCGACTTCTCACCCACGCACACAAAGCCCTCCACGACAAGGGACCGGAATACCTCAACAGACGCCTCAGCTTCTACGTCCCCATCCGCCTCCTCCGCTCCTCTGGCCTCGCACTCGCTGCTGTCCCTCGCATCCGCCGCTCCACGGCGGGTGGGAGATCTTTCTCCTTCCTGGCGGCCAAGACCTGGAACTCCCTCCCCACCAGCCTCAGGACTACCCAGGACCACTCCGCTTTCCGGAGACTTCTAAAGACCTGGCTGTTCGAGCAGCGATAACCCCCCTTTTTCCCCTAGCGCCTTGAGACCCGCACGGGTGAGTAGCGCACTTTATAAATGTTAATGATTTGATTTGATTTGATTGGTGGTGGGAGCAAACCTACTAATAGCCAATCCAAGGGAGTAGCTGGACTCACTTTTGGTAACTTAGTTGGGGTTGGTCTTGTTAGGGAGACCACAGAGGCTGTGTTAGTCTCTGAGGGGGCTATTGATTTAGCCACCTTAGTTGCTTGTCCCCTTAACATGGATAAGTACAAGCAACTACCCCTAATAAATGGTGTTGAGGTTCAGGCCTACAGGGACACTGGTGCCAGTGTTACAATGGTAATAGAGAAACTGGTCCACCCTGAACAACACCTACTTGGTCACCAGTACCAAGTAACCGATGCTCACAACAACACACTTAGCCACCCCATGGCTATTGTAAATCTCAACTGTGGGGGGGGTTACTGGTCCAAAGAAAGTTGTGGTTGCCTAAGATTTACCTGTAGACTGTCTACTTGTAAATGATTTAGAGACATCAGCTTGGTCAGATGTGGAGTTGGAGGCCCATGCAGCAATGCTGGGCATCCCAGGGCATATTTTTGCTTTAACCAGTGCTCAGGCCAAAAAGCAAAAAAGACAGGGTGACTTGGATCCTGGAACAATGGACCAAGTGCTCCCTAAAGCTAGGGCTAGTAGAAGTAAAGCACTACCTACTATCCCTCCCTCTACAGTGGATTCTACTTCTGAGGAAGAAGAATTTCCACCCTGTGCAGAACCTACACCAGAGGAGCTGGGAGCAGACACTGCTGAGCTTTTGGGTGAAGGGGGGCCTGCCAGGGAGGAGCTGAGTGTGGCACAGCAGACCTGTCCCACACTAGAGGGTCTAAGACAGCAAGCTGTCAAACAAGCAAATGGGGATGTCAGTGACTCTCACAGAGTTTACTGGGAGGACAACCTCTTGTACACTGAAGCAAGGGATCCTAAACCTGGAACTGCCAGGAGATTAGTGATTCCTCAGGAGTACAGAAAGTTCCTCCTAACTCTAGCCCACAACATTCCCTTAGCTGGACATTTGGGGCAAATGAAAACTTGGGACAGGCTTGTTCCCTTTTTTCATTGGCCTAGAATGTCAGAGGACACAAAAGAATTTTGTAAGTCCTGGGAAACCTGTCAAGCCAGTGGCAAGACAGGTGGCACTCCAAAGGCACCCCTTATTCCACTGCCTGTGGTTGGGGTTCCCTTTGAAAGGGTAGGGGTTGACATAGTTGGCCCCCTTGACTCTCCTACTGCTTCAGGCAATAGGTTTATCTTGGTGGTAGTGGACCATGCCACCAGATATCCTGAAGCAATTCCTCTAAGGACCACTACAGCACCTGCAGTGGCAAAGGCCCTCCTGGGAATATTTTCCAGGGTGGGCTTCCCAAAAGAGGTGGTATCAGACAGGGGAAGCAATTTCATGTCTGCTTACTTAAAGGCCATGTGGAAGGAGTGTGGTGTGACATACAAGTTCACTACACCCTATCATCCACAAACAAATGGACTGGTGGAGAGATTTAACAAAACTCTCAAAGGCATGATTATGGAACTCCCTGAAAAACTCCGCAGGAGATGGGATATCCTTTTACCATGCCTCCTTTTTGCTTACAGGGAGGTACCCCAGAAAGGAGTGGGCTTCAGCCCCTTTGAACTCCTCTTTGGACACCCTGTGAGAGGTCCTCTAACACTTGTTAAGGAGGGTTGGGAACAACCTTTAAAAGCTCCAAAGCAAGACATAGTGGACTATGTACTTGGCCTCAGATCAAGGATGGCTGAGTACATGAAAAAGGCCAGTAAAAACCTTCAGGCCAGCCAAGAGCTCCAAAAGCAATGGCATGACCAGAAGGCTGTTTTGGTTCAGTACCAACCAGGGCAGAAAGTGTGGGTCTTGGAGCCTGTGGCCCCAAGAGCACTTCAAGATAAATGGAGTGGACCCCACACAATTGTTGAGAAAAAGGGTGAAGTCACCTACTTAGTTGACTTAGGCACTGCCAGGAGTCCCCTTAGGGTGCTCCATGTCAATCGCCTGAAACCCTACTATGACAGGGCTGATCTCACCCTGCTCATGGCAACAGATGAGGGACAGGAAGAAGAGAGTGACCCTCTCCCTGATCTCTTCTCTTCCACAGAACAAGATGCTCTGGTGGAAGGGGTTGTACTGGCAGATTGTCTTACTGCTGAGCAGAAAGACCACTGCATAAATCTCCTGGGTCAGTTTTCTGAACTCTTCTCTACTGTGCCAGGCACCACTTCTTGGTGTGAGCACACTATAGATACTGGAGTCAGCTTGCCTGTCAAAAGTAAGATCTATAGGCAGCCTGACCATGTCAGAGACTGCATAAAACAAGAAGTGCAGAAAATGTTAGAACTGGGAGTGGTTGAGCACTCTGAAAGTCCATGGGCCTCTCCTGTGGTACTTGTACCAAAACCTCATTCCAAGGATGGAAAGAAGGAAATGCGGTTTTGTGTAGACTATAGAGGTCTCAACCAAGTAACCAAAACTGATGCTCACCCTATACCCAGGGCAGATGAGTTCATAGATACACTGGCATCTGCCAAGTATCTAAGCACTTTTTACTTGACTGCAGGGTATTGGCAGATCAAATTATCAGAAGATGCAAAAGCAAAAACTGCATTTTCAACCATTGGAGGCCATTACCAATTCACAGTAATGCCTTTTGGATTGAAAAATGCACCTGCCACTTTTCAGAGGTTGGTGAACACAGTCCTGCAAGGGCTGAAAGCTTTTAGTGCAGCATATCTGGACGATATAGCTGTCTTTAGCTCCAGCTGGGATGATCACCTGGTCCACCTATGGAAAGTTTTGGAGGCCCTGCAAAAGGCAGGCCTCACTATCAAGGCTTCAAAGTGCCAGATAGGGCAGGGGAAGGTGGTTTATCTGGGACACCTTGTTGGTGGGGAACAGATTGCACCACTTCAGGGGAAAATCCAAACTATTATAGATTGGGTTCCCCCTACTACTCAGACTCAGGTGAGAGCCTTCCTAGGCCTCACTGGGTATTACAGGAGGTTCATTAAGAACTATGGCTCCATTGCAGCCCCTCTTAATGACCTCACATCCAAGAAAATGCCTAAAAAGGTATTATGGACAGCAAACTGTCAGAAAGCTTTTGAGGAGCTGAAGCAGGCCATGTGCTCTGCACCTGTCCTGAAAAGCCCTTGTTACTCTAAAAAATTGTATGTCCAAACTGATGCATCTGAATTAGGAGTAGGGGCAGTCCTATCACAACTTAATTCTGAGGGCCAGGATCAACCTGTTGCTTTTATTAGTAGGAGGTTGACCCCTAGAGAAAAGCGTTAGTCTGCCATAGAGAGGGAGGCCTTTGCTGTGGTCTGGGCACTGAAGAAGTTGAGGCCATACCTGTTTGGCACTCACTTCAATGTTCAGACAGACCACAAACCTCTACTTTGGCTAAAACAAATGAAAGGTGAAAATCCTAAATTGTTGAGGTGGTCCATATCCCTACAGGGAATGGACTATACAGTGGAACATAGACCTGGGAGTAGCCACTCCAATGCAGATGGACTCTCCAGATATTTCCACTTAGACAATGAAGACCCATCAGGTAATGACTAGTCTTATTGTCCTTCGTTTGGGGGGAGGTTGTGTAGGAAAGTACCATCTTTCCTGGCATGTTACCCCCATTTTTCACTGTATATATGTTGTTTTAGTTGTATGTGTCACTGGGACCCTGCCAGCCAGGGCCCCAGTGCTCATAAGTGTGCCTGTATGTGTTACCTGTGTTATGACTAACTGTCTCACTGAGGCTCTGCTAATCATGCTCTCTCATTTCTTTCAAATTGTCACTAACAGGCTAGTGACCAATTTTACCAATTTACATTGGCATACTGGAACACCCTTATAATTCCCTAGTATATGGTACTGAGGTACCCAGGGTATTGGGGTTCCAGGAGATCCCTATGGGCTGCAGCATTTCTTTTGCCACCCATAGGGAGCTCTGACAATTCTTACACAGGCCTGCCACTGCAGCCTGAGTGACATAACATCCACGTTATTTCACAGCCATTTTACACTGCACTTAAGTAACTTATAAGTCACCTATATGTCTAACCTTTACCTGGTAAAGGTTGGGTGCTAAGTTACTTAGGGGGTCATTCTGACCCCCGCCGGCGGCGGTAGCCGCCCGCCTGGAACTGCCAGAAGACCGTACCGCGGTCAAAAGACCGCGGCGGTCATTCTGACTTTCCCGCTGGGCTGGCGGGCGACTGCCAAAAGGCCGCCCGCCCGCCCAGCGGGAAAGCACCAGCAACGAGGAAGCCGGCTCCGAATGGAGCCGGCGGAGTTGCTGGTGTGCGACGGGTGCAGTTGCACCCGTCGCGATTTTCAGTGTCTGCTAGGCAGACACTGAAAATCAATGTGGGGCCCTGTTAGGGGGCCCCTGCAGTGCCCATGCCATTGGCATGGGCACTGCAGGGGCCCCCAGGGGCCCCACGATACCCGTTCCCACCAGCCTGGTTCTGGCGGTGAAAACCGCCAGAACCAGGCTGGCGGGAAGGGGGTCGGAATCCCCATGGCGGCGCTGCTTGCAGCGCCGCCGTGGAGGATTCACAGGGGCAGGGGAAAACCGGCGGGAAACAACTGGTTTCCCTTTTCTGACCGCGGCTTTACCGCCGCGGTCAGAATTGCCCTTGATGCACCGCCAGCCTGTTGGCGGTGCATCCTCCAACCCCGGCCCTGGCGGTCCATGACCGCCAGGGTCAGAATGACCCCCTTAGTGTGTGGGCACCCTGGCACTAGCCAAGGTGCCCCCACATTGTTCAGGGCCAATTCCCCGGACTTTGTGAGTACGGGGACACCATTACACGCACGCACTACATATAGGTCACTACCTATATGTAGCTTCACAATGGTAACTCCGAATATGGCCATGTAACATGTCTATGATCATGGAATTGCCCCCTCTATGCCATCCTGGCATAGTTGGCACAATCCCATGATCCCACAGGTCTGTAGCTCAGACCTGGGTACTGCCAAACTGCCTTTCCCGGGGTTTCACTGCAGCTGCTGCCAACCCCTCAGACAGGTTTCTACCCTCCTGGGGTCCAGCCAGGCTTGGCCCAGGAAGGCAGAACAAAGGACTTCCTCAGAGAGAGGGTGTTACACCCTCTCCCATTGGAAAATGGTGTTAGGGCTGGGGAGGTGTAGCCTCCCCCAGCCTCTGGAAATGCTTTCATGGGCACAGATGGTGCCCATTTCTGCATAATCCAGTCTACACCGGTTGAGGGACCCCTCAGCCCTGCTCTGGCGTGAAACTGGACAAAGGAAAGGGGAGTGACCACTCCCCTGACCTGCACCTCCCCTGGGAGGTGCCCAGAGCTCCTCCAGTGTGCTCCAGACCTCTGCCATCTTGGAAACAGAGGTGCTGCTGGCACACTGGACTGCTCTGAGTGGCCAGGGCCAGCAGGTGACGTCAGAGACTCCTTCTGATAGGCTCCTTCAGGTGTTGCTAGCCTATCTTCTCTCCTAAGTAGCCAAACCCTCTTTTCTGGCTATTTAGGGTCTCTGCTTTGGGGATTTCCTTAGATAACGAATGCAAGAGCTCATCAGAGTTCCTGTGCATCTCTCTCTTCACCTTCTGCCAAGGAATCGACTGCTGACCGCGCTGGAAGCCTGCAAAACTGCAACAAAGTAGCGAAGACGACTACTGCAACTCTGTAACGCTGATCCTGCCGCCTTCTCGACTGCTTTCCTGGTGGTGCATGCTGTCGTTCCTGCAGAACCTTCAGCTTCTACTGTCCAGTAGCAGCTTCCTTGCATCCACAGCTGGCATTTCCTGAGCATCTGCCCATCTCCGACTTGCTTGTGACTTTTGAACTTGGTCCCCTTGTTCCACAGGTACCCTCGACTGGAAATCCATTGTTGTTGCATTGCTGGTTTGTGTCTTTCCTGCAGAATTCCCCTATCACGACTTCTATGTCCTTTGGGGAACTTTAGTGCACTTTGCACTCACTTTTCAGGGTCTTGGGGTGGCCTATTTTTCTAACCCTAACTGTTTTCTTACAGTCCCAGCGACCCTCTACAAGGTCACATAGATTTGGGGTCCATTCGTGGTTCGCATTCCACTTTTGGAGTATATGGTTTGTGTTGCCCCTATCCCTATGTGTCCCCATTGCATCCTATTGTAACTATACATTGTTTGCACTGTTTTCTAATACTATTACTGCATATTTTGGTATTGTGTACATATATCTTGTGTATATTTGCTATCCTCATACTGAGGGTACTCACTGAGATACTTTTGGCATATTGTCATAAAAATAAAGTACCTTTACTTTTAGTATATCTGTGTATTGTGTTTTCTTATGATATTGTGCATATGACACTAGTGGTACTGTAGTAGCTTCACTCGTCTCCTAGTTCAGCCTAAGCTGCTCTGCTAAGCTACCATTATCTATCAGCCTAAGCTGCTAGACACCCTATACACTAATAAGGGATACCTGGGCCTGGTGCAAGGTGTAAGTACCCCTTGGTACGCACTACAAGCCAGTCCAGCCTCCTACACAAACACAACCCCAATATCCAATAAAACACAATGCAGAAGCACCCGTGAGGGAAATCCTCACACAACTGGAGTAACAGGGTGTAATTTAACCCTGTGTCTCACCCATGAATAATCCATTATTCCCAGTAGCTAAACCGGACCATTCGTACAGAATAGTCTTAGATTACAGACATTTAAATAGTCATACATGCACATACGCTATACAAAACTCACATAGCACAGCACTCATACAATACAAAACAACACCGGACATTTCCAACGGTTTCTTTTGCCAAAATATAGCGCCTGAGAGTAGAGACTTAACAAGTTTCAATGCACTGAGCTCCCAGAAAAAATTCTGTTGTTTACCCCAGGGGTACAAGAACAGTCCAGGAATGTTCGCAGGTCGTATGACTTCAATATTGCACGACATAGACCCTGAATGACTGTCCTATGTAGATGATATTTATCTCACGTATTATGAATTACTGAAACATTTAAGATGGGTACCCTGCATTGTTGTGGGATTTGCTGAGTTCGGTAACAAATTCAATAAAAAAAAAACCAGCCTTTTTTAGCGTCCTGTTTCTGGGATATGAGCTATCAAGCGAAGGAAAGAGCCTAGCGCCACAATTCGTGGAGAAATGCGCACAATTACAACCTCCAAATACAATAAAAAAACTCCAATCCCCTAAATTTTGGCAGAACTTAGATTCAAGATTATGCGTCACGCATAAACCTTTATAGCACCTTATATGTCCCGATTTTTCAAGTAAATTCTGGACAGTTGAACGCACACGCATTCTCAGAGCTTTGCAAACGGACATGCTTGCAGCACAACAGTTACACACAAGGGACAACAAAAAACATCTGGTCATCAGAGTAATTGCTGGTGCCATTGGTTTCACCTACGTAACTTTCAATGAGGGTGAGACAGTCCTGATTGCATACAAATCAAATTTGTATTCAGCAGCAGAACAACGTTTTGCTCCCACTGAGAAAATTCTCACTGCTGTTCAGATGGTACTCAAGCTTGTCCTACAAGTCACCCAGAGGCACTTTCTGATGGACATGCGGCTCAATTATAAGTCTGCAATGATCATGCGTTGAGTAATCCATGACTGATGTGGCAAAGTTGTCTGATGGTATCAAATGCCCCATTTACACTGCCCCCTAAGGCGGCTAAGCCCCTTTTGCTGACATAATGGCAGGGGTCATGTGTGTGAAATAATGACAAAGTAGCACTATACATGCATTGCTCTACTTTGTTGACCCAATTCAGGTAAATATATTAGGCTGGTGGTGTCTTGGCTCATCATACATGACACTATGCCGGGACACAGGTGTTGCCATGGCCCCCGAAATGTGTGACTTAGTGATGGTTGTGCATGACTCACCAGACATCTGACCTACATTGGTATAACGGTAGGACATGTGTAATCCATGTCCAGACTAGTACATTTACACATTTACACCTCATTCTGGTTGCATGAAACCTATCCAAAAGCACTGCATACAGCACTCCAACACATCTGATACTGTCATTCAAGAGCGCTATATAGTATGCCAATGGGAGACTCACCAACAGGGACACCGACCTTGACACCAAGATGATCAAGCAGATCCTGCTCCCTTGCCACCAGATCTGCCCAGTGATGCTTGAGCTGGTGCTCATTCCTCGTGCTATGAAAGACCCTCTTCATGTGGTGGAGCACCTTGCCCACCTCAGCCACCTTGCCTCGGTCGGGTAACCCTGTATGACCCAGCCCCTTATCTCCAACATCAACGGCAGGTAGCGGGCGACCAGCTACACAAAGCCACCCAACTCTTCCTCTCCCATCTTGGTCAACCTCCCCCTACCAGACATATTATTACTTTAAAGGTTGACCACAACTACTTTGAAAAAGAAATTAAATGAAAATAACGGAAACTTAAGCACAATAACAAATCCCAACTATACCAAGTTAACAACTATCCTGGACAGACACCCCACAGTACAAATGCAAATATACATCAAAAACACACAAATTTACAAACACTGGTACAACAGACAATAATTAACAAAACACGATGGGAGGGACACCACAAGATACCATAAGCAAGGATATCACAAACACCAACTCAGAACACAACCACACAGTCAAAAGAGGCACAGACTGTAAAGAGAAAGTGAAAGTACACCCACTGTACCATGCTTGTACACAGGATTTCCTATTATATCATTGTTTGTCCCGTGCATCACATTTTCTGTTTTGCGTGTATTTATATGACCCGTTAGACATTGCATGGGTATTTCAGACGCATGACGCACATGCGTTGTTTTTAATGGCGCATTACCATTATGCGTCTAATTCACTGAAATCAGCATTGAGAAGAGTGAGAAGGTGGAATTCACGCTAAGGGCCCATGTGTCATATACTTTGCATTTGCGGATGTTTTAGACACACTTGCCTCAACTTTTTTGACTCAATTACTGATTGTGTGTTTTTGTTCCATTGTCTTTAGATTCGCCCTGTATCAACATACAGATGACATGGGCTGTCCTGCAGTGTAGCATATTGAGCACTCACCCTGTCCATTTATTGTCTTAGGGGGTATCTCTTTTTAACCGCTTCTGTGCCTTGGACGAGATGATCTTGTCCAAGGCTACAGTTCCCCTGTGCCTTGGACGAGATCACATCGTCCAAGGCACAGGGGAAGTGGGGGAGCGCTAGCGCGCCCCCCGTGCACCCCCCTCCCCCCCAAGGCGTGGATGGAAGGGGAAGACCTTTCCCTTCCACCCCGACCCCCCCCCCGGCAATCGGATGACGTCAGCGCGCGCACAGCGCGCCGACGTCATCTAGTGTTGCCGGGTGCGCTGGAAGCCATTTGCTTCCAGCGCGCGAGGAGGAAAGGACCGAAAAGGTGAGTCCTTTCCGTTTTTGGTGGGTGGGGGGGTGAAAACAGACACGGGGGAAAGGAAAGGGTTTTTCCTTTCCCCCTGTGCCTGTTTTCACAAGATTCCTGCTCCACGATCGCGGGCAGGGCCCGCGATCGTGGAGCAGGAATCTCCACTAGACCCCAGGGATTTTTTCAATTAGGTTTCTTTTGGGGGCGACCCCTTGGGCAATTTTTTTCAGTTTTTCGCCCCCGCCCTGGGGGCAGATCTGTCGATTTTTCAGCGGATCTGCCCCCAGGGGGGGGGCGAAATCCACTAGACACCAGGGAATTTGTTTTTATTGTGTTTTTTGGGGGTGGCCCCCCCCGGGTCAATTTTTTTAGTGTTTCGCCCCCCCCCCCTTGGGGCAGATCGCCTTTTTTTCAGCCGATCTGCCCCCGGGGGGGGGCGAAATCCACTAGACACCAGGGATTTATTTTTATTGTAAAGTTTATTTTGGGGGCGACCCCTTGGGCAAGGGTCGCTCCCCTGGGGGCTATTTTTTTTTTTCTGTTTTGGCCCCCCTGATGGCAGACCAGCCATTTTTTGGACGATCTGGCCCCCGGGGGGGTGGAAGCACACTAGGCGCCAGGGATTGTGTGGTGTGTGTGTGTGTGGTGTGTGTTTGGGGGCACCCCTTGGGCAACGGTCGCCCCCCTAAAGTGGGGAAAGTTCATATTGGCCATCTCTGCCCCTATTTTTGTAGGCCCATCTTCCCCCAAGGAGGGCAGAAACCACCAATACGGCAGGGATTTTTTTGTTTTGTTTTGTGTTGTGCTGGGGGTGCCCCCTTTGGGAAGGGTCGCCCCCTAAAGGGGGCACAGAGGTGTTGCCCATTTCTGCCCCCCTTGGGGGCAGATTGGCCAATTTCTTTACGCCCATCTACCCCCGAGGGGGGCAGGATCCACTTAGGTACCAGGGACAACTTCTAAGTTCTTGGTGGTGGGGTGTTTGTCAACTGGCAAAGTATTTGTATTTGTGATTATAACAATTTATTTCTTCTTTTTCTTCTAGTTCAACGCTTTTGCTTCCTTTGCTGTAGCTCTTTGCGGTTTTGGCAGTAGTTGTCCTGCGGTTTGCATAGTTGCATGTTTTAGGTAAGTGAAAGCAATTTACTCCAAAGGAGTATTGTTGACATGCATGAATGACATGTTTGTAGGTGGTGTACTAAATGCAGTATTTTGTGTATGACATTGTCCTTAGATTTGAGCACAGTGATGTTTGTGTTGTCATATGTCTAATTTGCTTTTTTCTTTTTTCTTTTTAGTGGGATATCATTGGTGATTGCTGTGTCTGTGCAGAGTAGTTTCTTGGTGAGTAGCTTTTTCAGGCAAGTGAGTGGTATAGTTTTTTGTAGTACATAACTCTTTGTGATAAAGCTACACTTTGTTTATTACTTATTTTAGTGCTAGTTGTTGTTGGCAATCCATTTGTTGTTAGGATCATGGCTAGCCGCAAAGTGACCGCTCAGCAGGTTGTTCGCATGCTCTTTGAGTCGTCTTCAGACCATGATTACAACACTGACTCTGCATCTGAGGCAGAGGAGGAAGCAGGAGATTCTGGAAGTGAGTTTTCTGTCCGAGAGTATTCTTCTGATGAGGAAGCTACTCTCAGTGCAGATGAAGGGCCTGTGTTAGAGGAGGACATTGATGTGCTAAGAGTGCAGCAGCCTGGGGCTGAAGGGTTTCCCATTAGAAGACCTGACACCTGGATTGCCCCAAACATGGAGCAGCCACAGTTACCTGCATTTACTGGTCTCCCAGGGTGTAGAGTTAATACGGAAAACTTTTTGCCTGTCCATTTCTTTCACTTGTTTATGGACGATGTATTTTTGGAAGAGATTGTGGAGCAGACAAATGTGTATGCAGAGCAATATTTGCGGGACAACGCTGCCAGACTTAAGCCTCAGTCTAGAGCTACTCAGTGGGTTCCCACATATCTGGAAGAGATGAAAAGGTTTTTAGGTTTGTCTTTTTTGATGGGGTTGATCAGGAAGCCGTCACTGGCTTCTTATTGGTCTACTAGTCCCTTGATGGCAACTGTTATATTTCCTGCAACTATGACACGTAATCGGTATTTGCTTCTTCCTCGTATGCTGCATTTTGTAGACAATGCTTTAGCCTTGCCACGAGATCACCCTGATTGTGACCGCCTTTTTAAGATTAGGCCTGTCCTTGATCATTTTGTGGATCGGTTTTCAGAGGTCTATGTTCCAGGCAAAGAGATAAGTGTGGACGAGTCTTTGGTCCTTTTCAAGGGGCGTTTAGTTTTTAAGCAGTACATTCCTAGTAAGAGGGCACAGTATGGGATTAAATTGTATCTGCTGTCAGAAAGCAGTACAGGATATGTGTATAATTTCCGGGTCTACACTGGTAGGGATTCCAGTATTGACCCTCCTGGTTGTCCGGCCACTTTTGGAGTTAGCGAAAAAATTGTGTGGGAACTTGCTAGACGACTGTTTAACAAAGGTCACCATTTGTACGTAGATAATTTCTACACTGGAGTGCAGTTGTTCAAGGAGTTGTTTAGGGTGGACACTGTTGCTTGTGGCACAATCCGTTCTAACCGGAAAGGCTATCCAAGGGAGCTTGTCTGTAAAAAACTTGAGAGGGGACAGTGCAGTGCCTTGCGGAATAATGAGCTGCTAGCTCTGAAATTTTCAGGCAGGAGGGATGTGTACATGCTATCAACCATCCATGATGAGAGTACTTCCCCTGTGGCTGTTTGGGGTCAGGTTGCGGAAGTGCGCAAACCTGCGTGCATTTTGGACTACAATAGGCACATGGGTGGTGTTGATAGAGTAGATCAGAGGTTGGAACCTTACACTGCTCTTCGTAAGTCTTATGTGTGGTATAACAAGTTGGCCCTACATTTATTTCATTTGGCATCTTTTAATGCCTTTATTGTATACAAGGATTGTTCACCTGAGTCAAGGATGACATTTGTTAAATTTCAGGAGTCGGTGATAGAAAGCCTTATTGTGGTGGAACCGGCAAGAGTTCCTAGAGTAGAAGTGGTGGAGAATGTGGCTAGATTGAAAGATCGTCACTTTCCAGATCACATTCCTCCCACTCCCAAAAAAGACATGCCCACAAAGAAATGTAGAGTATGTGCCCGGAGGGAGAGCCGGATGTACTGCCCCGAATGCCCTTCAAAGCCTGGGCTGTGTGCCCAGCTGTTTTAGAAGTTACCACACAAGGAAAAACTTTTGGGAAATACCGTGAGCGTAAGCTGTCTGTTTTATATTTTCATATGTTTCACGGTTGGCATCTCTGTCATGTATTTAGTTAGAGCTTTTGTGTTTGTAGTTTTGTGCTTATTTTATAATTAGTGGTTTCTTTGTTGTTTATAAACAAAAAAAGTTATGGCGGTGTGCGTGGGGTGGCACTTGGCTGGCGGTGTGCGTGGGGTGGCGCTTGGCTGGTGGTGTGCTTGGGGTGGCGCTTGGCTGGCAGTGTGCTTGGGGTGGCGCTTGGCTGGCGGTGTCCTTGGGATGGCGCTTGGCTGGCGGTGTGCGTGGGGTGGCGCTTGGCTGGCAGTGTGCGTGGGGTGGCGCTTGGCTGGCGGTGTGCTTGGGGTGGCGCTTGGCTGGCGGTGTCCTTGGGGTGGCGCTTGGCTGGCGGTGTGCGTGGGGTGGCGCTTGGCTGGCGGTGTGCGCGGGGTGGCGCTTGTCTGGTGGTGCCAGCCAAACGGCAGTCCACACTCCCATCAGCTGGTGTGATTCTTGTATCAGGCATGTGGGCGTATGTAAGTGATGGGCCCTTGAGTGGCGCGGTCTGTCGATGTGAGTGTTGTAATGTGCTGGGCCTGTGGCTGGCGGTGTGAATGGTCTTGTGCGTGTCATGTATGAAAGGTGTGTGAATGGACTGTAAAGAGGTTGGTGCCTTGTCACGGCTTTACTGCTCACGAGCTGTGAGTCATTGGTTCAGTTTTTTGCCTTTCAGTTATTAGCAGTGCATTTCATTTTTGTGAAATCTCTTGTTAATAAAATTTGATCCACTGAACCATCACTCACCCTTGTGCCAAATCCAACCAGTATGTGTGCTAAAAATGACAAAACCTGCTCCGCTGTAATCAGGCGTCGCAGCACACCTGTGACACGCTAGGTGCCTCGGATGGGACCCCGATGATGAAGCATGCCACCAACTTGGTTGGTGGGTGAAGGGTCTTCTTCACATAACCTAAGTGTGTTTCTTTTCACAATTTTAGTGTTTGGCACATCACGGACGTATGTGCACACATCAAAATGATATATTACAAAAATACCTGTGTTTGGGGGGGAGGGCCCACCTATGTTTTTGGTCCTGGGTGCGGCCTTCATCTAGGGAAACCTACAAAACCCAGACATTTTTTAAAACTAGACACCCCAAGGAGTCCAGGGAGGTGTGGCTTGCGTAGCTCCCCCAACATTTTCCAACCCAGACTCCTCTGTAAACCTCAAAATTTGCATAAAAAAGCATATTTTCCTGACTTTTCTTAGTAGGATCACCGCTCCAGCACAAAATTCCTACTCCCCAGTTTTCCCCTCAGTCTCCCAAGTAAAATGACACCTCACTTATGTGGGTCCCCAAAGCAGAGTCTGTCTAAAGATGTATAAAAGAATATGCCCTTATAAACTCGCTGTGCTATCCCTTCTATCTCTTCAAGTTTTGGGCCTTATTCTGTTGCAGGCACCTGGCCCACCCACACAAGTGAGGTATCATTTTTATCGGGAGACTTGGGGGATCGCTGGGTGGACGGAAATTTGTGGCTCCTCTCAGATTCCAGAACTTTCTGTCACCGAAATGAGAGGAAAGGGTGTTTTTTTCGCCAAATTTTGAGGTTTGCAAAGGATTCTGGGTAACAGAACCTGGTCCAAACCCCGCAAGTCACCCCATCTTGGATTCCCCTACGTCTCTAGTTTAAAAAAATTCACAGGGTTGGTAGGTTTCCCTAGGTGCCGGCTGAGCTACAGGCCAAAATCCACAGGTAGGCACTGTTTTCTTTCAAAAAATGGGATGTGTCCACGTTGCGCTTTGGGGCATTTCCTGTCGTGGGAGCTAGGCCTACCCACACAAGTGAGGTATCATTTTTATCGGGAGACTTGGGGGAACGCTGGGTGGAAGGAAATGTGGGCTCCTCTCAGATTCCAGAACTTTCTGCCACAGAAATGTGAGGAACATGTGTTTTTTTAGCCAAATTTTGAGGTTTGCAAAGGATTCTGGGTAACAGAACCTGGTCCGAGCCCCACAAGTCACCCCATCTTGGAGTCCCCTAGGTCTCTAGTTTTTAGAAATGCACAGGTTTGGTAGGTTTCCCTAGGTGCTGGCTGAGCTAGAGGCCAAAATCTACAGGTAGGCACTTCGCAAAAATCACCTCTGTTTTCTTTAAAAAAATTGGATGTGTCCACGTTGCGCTTTGGGGCGTTTCCTGTTGCGGGCGCTAGGCCTACTAACACAAGTAAGGTATCATTTTTATCGGGAGACTTGGGGGAACGCTGGGTGGAAGAAAATTTGTGGCTCCTCTCAGATTCCAGAACTTTCTGCCACAGAAATGTGAGGAACATGTGTTTTTTTAAACAAATTTTGAGGTTTGCAAAGGATTCTGGTTAACAGAACCTGGTCCGAGCCCCACAAGTCACCCCATCTTGGATTCCCCTAGGTCTCTAGTTTTCAGAAATGCACAGGTTTGGTAGGTTTCCCTAGGTGCCGGCTGAGCTAGAGGCCAAAATCTACAGGTAGGCACTTTGCAAAAAACACCTCTGTTTTCTTTCAAAAATTTGGATGTGTCCACGTTGCGCTTTGGGGCGTTTCCTGTTGCGGGCGCTAGGCCTACCCACACAAGTGAGGTATCATTTTTATCGGGAGACTTGGGGGAACGCTGGGTGGAAGGAAATTTGTGGCTCCTCTCAGATTCCAGAACTTTCTGCCACAGAAATGTGAGGAACATGTGTTTTTTTAGCCAAATTTTGAGGTTTGCAAAGGATTCTGGGTAACAGAACCTGGTCCGAGCCCCACAAGTCACCCCATCTTGGATTCCCCTAGGACTCTAGTTTTCAGAAATGCAGAGGTTTGGTAGGTGTCCCTAGGTGCCGGCTGAGCTAGAGGCCAAAATCTACAGGTAGGCACTTCGCAAAAATCACCTCTGTTTTGTTTCAAAAAAATGGGATGTGTCCACGTTGCGCTTTGGGGCGTTTCCTGTCGCGGGCGCTAGGCCTACCCACACAAGTGAGGTATCATTTTTATCGGGAGACTTGGGGGAACGCTGGGTGGAAGGAAATTTGTGGCTCCTCTCAGATTCCAGAACTTTCTGCCACAGAAATGTGAGGAACATGTGTTTTTTTTGACCAAATTTTGAGGTTTGCAAAGGATTCTGGGTAACAGAACCTGGTCCGAGCCCCACAAGTCATCCCATCTTGAATTCCCCTAGGTCTCTAGTTTTCAGAAATGCACAGGTTTGGTAGGTTTCCCTAGGTGCCGGCTGAGCTAGAGGCCAAAATCTACAGGTAGGCACTTTGCAAAAAACACCTCTGTTTTCTTTCAAAAATTTGGATGTGTCCACGTTGCGCTTTGGGGCGTTTCCTGTCGCGGGCGCTAGGCCTACTCACACAAGTGAGGTATCATTTTTATCAGGAGACTTGGGGGAACGCTGGGTGGAAAGAACTTTGTGGCTCCTCTCAGATTCCAGAACTTTCTGCCACAGAAATGTGAGGAACATGTGTTTTTTTTGCCAAATTTTGAGGTTTGCAAAGGATTCTGGGTAACAGAACCTGGTCCGAGCCCCACAAGTCACCCCATCTTGGATTCCCCAGGACTCTAGTTTTCAGAAATGCAGAGGTTTGGTAGGTTTCCCTAGGTGCCGGCTGAGCTAGAGGCCAAAAGCTACAGGTAGGCACTTCGCAAAAATCACCTCTGTTTTCTTTCAAAAAAATGGGATATGTCCACGTTGCGCTTTGGGGTGTTTCCTGTCGCGGGCGCTAGGCCTACCCACACAAGTGAGATATCATTTTTATCGGGAGACTTGGGGGAACGCTGGGTGGAAGGAAATTTGTGGCTCCTCTCAGATTCCAGAACTTTCTGCCACAGAAATGTGAGGATCATGTGTTTTTTTTGACCAAATTTTGAGGTTTGCAAAGGATTCTGGGTAACAGAACCTGGTCCGAGCCCCACAAGTCATCCCATCTTGGATTCCCCTAGGTCTCTAGATTTCAGAAATGCACAGGTTTGGTAGGTTTCCCTAGGTGCCGGCTGAGCTAGAGGCCAAAATCTACAGGTAGGCACTTCGCAAAAATCACCTCTGTTTTCTTTCAAAAAAATGGGATGTGTCCACGTTGCGCTTTGGGGCGTTTCCTGTCGCGGGCGCTAGGCCTACCCACACAAGTGAGGTATCATTTTTATCGGGAGACTTCGGGGAACATAGATTAGCAAAACAAGTGTTATTGCCCCTTGTCTTTCTGTATATTTTTTCCTTCCAAATATAGGAGAGTGTGTAAAAAAGACATCTATTTGAGAAATGCCCTGTAATTCACATGCTAGTATGGTCACCCCGGAATTCAGAGATGTGCAAATAACCACTGCTCCTCAACACCTTATCTTGTGCCCTTTTTGGAAATACAAAGGTTTTCTTGATAGCAATTTTTTACTCTTTATATTTCAGCAAATGAATTGCTGTATACCCGGTATAGAATGAAAACGCACTGCAGGGTGCAGCTCATTTATTGGCTCTGGGTTCCTCGGGTTCTTGATGAACCTACAAGCCCTATATATCCTCGCAACCAGAGGAGTCCAGCAGACTTTACGGTATATTGCTTTCGATAATCTGACATTGCAGGGAAAAGTTACAGAGTAAAACGTAGAGAAAAATTGATGTTTTTTTCACCTCAATTTCAATATTTTTCTTTTTCAGTTGTTATTTTCTGTAGGAAACCCTTGTAGGATCTACACAAATGACCCCTTGATGAATTCAGATTTTTGTCTACTTTTCAGAAATGTTTCGGTTGCTGGGATCCAGCATTGTTTTCATGCCCATTTCTGTCACTGACTGGAAGGAGGCTGAAAGCACCAAAAATTGCACAAATGGGGTATGTCCCAGTAAAATGCCAAAATTGTGTTGAAAACTTGGGTTTTCTGATTCAAGTCTGCCTGTTCCTGAAAGCTGGGAAGCTGCTGAGTTTAGCACCGCAAACCCTTTGTTGATGCCATTTTCAGGGGAAAAACCACAAGCCTTCTTCTGCAGCCACTTTTTCCAATTGTTTTGAAAAAAACGAAATTTTTACTGTATTTTGGCTAATTTCTTGGCCTCCTTCAGGGGAACCCACAAAGTCTGGGTACCTCTAGAATCCCTAGGATGTTGGAAAAAAAGGACGCAAATTTGGCTTGGGTAGCTTATGTGGACAAAAAGCTATGAGGGCCTAAGCGCGAACTGCCCCAAATAGGCAAAAAAAGGCCTGGCACAGGAGGGGGAAAAGGCCTGGCAGCGAAGGGGTTAAAAGAGTTTGACATATTTTGTATGGCCCCATGTGGTAGTCCATGCAACAATGTGATGAGGGTGTGATTGGTCTGTTAAACCGATGTGTGTGATACAGAGTCAACGGCATGCAAATAGTTGCACCTCGTTCATATGTATGCATGTGTGACAACAGTGTATCCACATGTGATGGCAGTCAGTACAATGCAATAGTTCTGGTTTATGATTGTGAATAGTGTTTTCGAATGTGATGTGTGATGTTGTCATAGAGAGCATAATATTTAAAACAGCATACACAGCTTGGGCATTGTTGATGATGACTGAACCAATGCTACCTAGGAAATGTCACTCGACAACTGTCTCCGTATGTAGATTTGGAGTTTATGGTGACTTGTGTATGGCCTACACGTATGTCTGACATATGTACATCTTTGGTACATACTGTGTATGACACACTCTGCCTGCATTCCACCCAGATTATGTTTTTTCCACGAATGTTTGATTCAACTCATTACATTTAGCCATGGTTGTTGGTTTTATGTGGTGGACCTGCAGCCCTGGCTGCATATGTTCTCATCCATACTGAAATGCATTCCACAGACGTGTCCGTGCAATGTGTGAGGTCATATGTACCCTGTGTCAGAATTGGACCCCATTGCAGTGGCAGGTCAGATTTGTATTTATAACATGCTCCCTGACATTGACTCACAATCCTATGGTGTATGTAGTGGAGATTGAAGAGACCAAAGCAAGATTGGAGGTATAAGTGAAGAGTTTATTTACAAAATTGACAAGGTGATTTAAGTGGTGCTTAAGTGAAAAAAAGGTTTTCAACTATGTGCTGTCTGTGACATCTTCTGGCAGCTGTGTTGTGCTGTTCCCCCTCCATTTCTACACCACCATCCTCCTCCTCAGGCAGGTCATCAACCTGGTCATACATGGGGACGTTCATCAGCACACATATGTTGTGCAGAATGGCACATGTCATGATGATTTTGCAGACAATGTGTAGGGCATATAGGAGGCTGCCTCCTGTGATGTCCAGGCACCTGCATCTTGACTTCAGTATGCCAAATGTCTTCTCCACAATACACTGTGTCCTATGATGTCCCTCATTATATGCACGTTCTGCTGCTGTGCTTTGGTTTGCAAATGGGGTCATAATCCATGGCTGTATGCCATAACCATGATCCACTGCAAAAGATAATAGGAGTAAGTTGTTGTTATGGCTTGCAACAGGTTCGTCATGTAGCATGCAGTCGTAATTTTGAGGTGGTTGTGACTCATATGTGTTTGTGGTATGGTGTCAGGTCCTGGCCTTAGGAAAAGTTTTATTAGCACTGTGTTGTTGGACATGACCATCTTGTGTATTAGTTAAAGGATCTGGGACATATTAGTTTGTATCCTAACTGATGGTCAGTATGTATGTAGCATGTGTTGTGTTGTGTTGTGCACCTTTGTATCAGTGTGCTATCACTAAAGGAGATGTGACACATCCTCACAACACAGTGTGGTCAGATGTGGAGGCAAAATGGTAACACTACAGAACCTGGACATTCCAGCCATTTTGACATGTGTCATTACAGATGATGTGCAACACTTAGGCCCATTTCAATGAGTAAGTGGCAATGCCCCAACATTGGCAGCACTGTGCTGCAATATATTGACTATGCTGGAATGCACCATGTGTGACATATTACTAGGCAACCCTTTGTTGTCTCCTGCGCAAGTGTCTCATATGCAGCCGTGCACCAACGCTACCAACCTTGCACCATGGTGCTTGGCTAGCTGCCCTGTGGAGGTGGATCTGTCTGTGCAGGAAGGGACACCTCCCTATACATATGCTGTTTTGATGGACAATTGCATGTATTGGTTGCAACATTCATATAGGTTCAAATCACAGTCTGTTTCCTCATTTCAACCTGCAAACGGTAACCCGTGGTAGTGTTTGATATTGGCACTGTCTCAGGTTTTCGGTGACACCTACATCTGAGTCAGCATCATCATGCTATGTATCTTGTGGTGACAAACCTGCAGCAACTCACATTGAACGGCCCTTCCACGCGAAGTGCTGCGTGGGATGGTGGCCGATTTCCAATGTGACTTCATGGTCATCTGAAAACTTGCATGCAGTGCAGGCCATAACAATGCCACTGGGGGCTCTTACATAAGTCCCTTAGTGATCCTGAGTGGCAGCTGATGTTTGTGCCAGCCATCAGGTGTCCAAGGGTGTGTATCCCATTGTTTCAGGATGATCATCATTCCTACCAGTGTCTCTCTTATCTTCCAAAACATGATTCAGCATTTATACTGTCAACACAGGTGCAGTGCAGGCTATGGGATAGTGTTCAGCTACTTAGCAAATGTGTCCCTCTATACTCTTACAGGTCCCCGCTATGCCATACATGATCTGCACTGTCTAACAGTGACTCTGCCCCATGGTGGGGCATTTATTGTTTATGGTACAGACATGATGGTGTTGTGGGTCAGTAAGTGGTGCATGTGAGGTGGAACGACAGTAGGTGTGGTGCCACTTCTCACAAACCTGGCACATGGTATGTGATGGCTATTGATTTTGTATTTATATGTGTGTGAGCCAATGCGTCAGGCAGATGTATGTGCACAGTACAGGTAAGTCAGGTATGTGTTGATGAGATGTAGTTGGTATTGGCAGCAGTTGTCTAGCCTTTGATATTTGTTTTGCCAGTGACTTGCATGGCATGATAATGCCTATGTGATACTTATGTAATATGAGCATGGTGTATGCCATTGACATTGCTGTGCTATTCTTTGTTTGGTGTACTGTGTGTGAGGAGTATATAGTAGGCAACCTGTGGGCACTTGTAGTGGTTTGTGTATTTCTACTGTTGGCAAAGGGTACATCTGTGCACCTGTTCTACACGTGATGTGCCTGACAAGTTGTGGGTATGTTACATACATGTGGGTGTATATGTTTGTGGTGTGCACTGATTGCGCTGTAGTGCAGCATAGTGTATATGCGATGTTAGTTGCACATCTGTGTTACCCTGTCCATGTGTTTTTGTAGTGGTGTGTGTCTTGTGTGTCCTACAGGGTTGGTGTGTTGTGTATATTGCCAGGTTTGTTGACTTACCCACAAGTAGGCCATTTCCATATTGTCCATCCTGGAAGTGTTCGTTGATCCTGCTGTGCAGGAATATGTAGGCATTATACACACTCCCAGGGTATTTGGCCAAAATGTTTGTACAAAGTCCCTGATGGTCCACTATGGCCTGCACACTGATGGAATGCGTGTGCTTGCGATTCCGGCATATATGCTCAGTTGTTGCAGCTGGCACAAGTCAGACATAGGTGCAGTCAATTGCACCAAGCACATGCAGGAAGCCATGAAATTGTTAGAACCCCTGTTTAATCTCCTGCTGCTTTTGCTGGGTGTTGGGGAAGTTGATGTGGTGGGGTGTCAGGGAGATAATTGCGTCTAACATCAGTGGCAGGAATGCAGAGAATGATGGCTGTGACACACCAACAACCAGGGCACCCGTTGATTGAAATGAGCCACATGCCAGCATGTTCTGGACAGTTAGCAGCTTTGTTACAGTTGGTAAGTTGTGTGGGGTCTGCAGGCTGGCAGTGATTTGTGGCTCAATGCGGTGCAGCAGGTGAAGAATATCTTGCCGGTTGAGTCTGTATGTCCTTATGATGTCTTGTTCTCTGAGGCCATGGAGTGTTGTCCTATTTCTGAATGCCCTATCCTGACTTCTGTGTTGCCTTTGTGGGCCCTGTTATGGTGGTAGTGGTTGCTGTGGTTGTTGCTGTCCTCTGTGTCGTCTCGCATGCTGCTGCAGTATCACTTCCATCTTGTCCTGTGGGTTTGTTGATGTTGCTTCTGTGTGTTTTCCTTAAGTGGTGATGTGTTTGCCTCATGTTAATGTCTGGTCTGACCCAGGCATTGAAATTTGACGCAAATTGGAGTTAACTTAATTTTTTGGCTCCACCTCCTACCTGGCGTCTTTTGAGCCCGAGGGATAAATATGGCACTAGGGACTTAGAGTCATTTTTTAGACGGGAACACCTACCTTGCATCTCATTGACGCAAGGAGGTTTCACACATCCCAAAAATGATGTCAACTCCAATATGTTGGTGCTAGACCAGTCTAGCGCCAAAGTATAAATAAGGAGTTAGGTTTGCACTGAATTTGCGTAAAAAAAATCACGCTAATTCAGTGCAAAGCAAGTATAAATCTGGGCCCAAATCTCAATGCTATAGCCTGCAGACTTGATTTGAGGAGGCCAACACAAGCTCAGCCTGTGGCTAGCCCTTTACAAACACCGGGCCATATGACATACAGCTCAGGTCAAGAACACCAGCTACCCCTAAAGTAAAGATTTTCCAGTAGAAGCATCTATGGTAAATGGATACCCAGAGAGCATCTCCCCAGGTGTCAACACTGGAGAAACTCAATCAAGATAGCAAAGTCACTTTGAAAATGATGGATGGGTTGCTTTTCCTCAGACATCTTTTTCTCAAAGGGATCAACAGTTCGCCTACAATGGGACAAGAAGTGATAGTTCTTCTTCTATTATGGAAAGCAACTCAGAAGCCCAGAAGTTTGAAGCTGTAGAATCCACACACAGGCAATCATTTTCAAGCAGACCCAATCCCCCTATATATTTGGAAGGCTTCCTTGATTGAAACTGTACTCACTCCCAAGGCCTCACAACACATAAGACGTCCTGAGGAAATCATGAGAAGGGCCCCCCAGCATAACTCTTTTCCACCCCAAATACCGCTCAGTTGGAAATGAAGGCATTTTTAATCAGGCAAACATATTTTCTTTACTAAACCAGATCCCAACATTAGCTGGGCTCCCCTCCATTGAAACTGATTCAGTCCAATTCATCAGCTCAGCTTCAGGGTTGTATGGCGAATCAACCAAAGTTACCTGTAGCTCTGCAGGAAATCTGGGTACAGGAGCTGGTTGTGATTCCAGGCTTTTCCCACAATGTCATACCTGTCACAAAAAACACTAAGGCCCTCATTATAACACTGGCGGTAAAAACCGCCTACCTCAGCGGCGACGGCTGCCAAAAGTCCATTGCCACGACTACCAGCCATCCGCCATATTATGACCACAGCCGGATTTCCGCCACAGGAATGGCGGAAATCCGGCTGTGGCCATACCAGCGGATGGTGGTAAGGTGGTGCTGCTACCACCAGCAGCGCCACACCAGTAGACCGCCACCAGCCATATTATGAGAAATAATACGGCCTGGCAGTGTTCTGCTGGCGGGCACTTCCTGCAGTAGCAGCGCCCCATCCCGTCTCCTGCCGGAGGACCCCCTGGATCCAGGTAAGTCTGGTTTCTGACAGGGGAGGAGGGAGGGGGTGTTGTGTTTGTGTGGGGGTGTTGTGTTTGTGTGGGGGTGTGTGTGAATGTATGTGTGCACGTGAATACGGGTGTGTGTTGAGTGTTGAATGCATGTGTGCATGTACAGACGTGTGAGTGCGTGTATGTTGTGAAATGTGAATGCGTGTCTGCGTTTATGTTTTGAAGTGTGTGCGGATGTGTGTGTGATTTGATTTATGCATGTGTGTATGCATGTGTGAATGAGTGTGTGTATGCGTGTGTGTGTGTGTGAAGGGGGTGTGGATGTAAGGTGGTGGTGTGGGGGGTAACTGGAGAGGTGGGGGGAGACCCCTATCAGTGACTGAGAAAGAATTCTCTGTCACTGATATGGCCTACAGCCATGGCGGTAGGTGGGGTCATAATCCCGCAGGCAGAACAATGGCGGCAGCCAGGCTGTAGATAGATATCTCCAGCCTGGCGGCTGTAACCGCTGTGGCGGTCAGAGTGGTTCATTGGGGGGTTGGCTTCAGCCGTAATGTGGCGGTAGGTACCGCCAGCCTGTTGGCGGTCTTACCGCCACAATATTGGCGACCGCCGGGGTCGTAATGACCCCCTAAGTTCTGCCGCTACAAAGGAGGCGTGGAAATCTATCTATCAACAGCCATTAAGGCCAGGAGCACAGTTCTAAAAATGGACTCGGATAGTGTTCTAATACTTTACATAGCATTCAACGACAGCAAGACAAAACAGAGTGCGATAATAATAATAAACACCTATGGCCACCAACACACATAGATTGTGGGGAGGTTTTGAGGACACTTATCGAGGTGATCTTTAATGCAGCGGGTTCCTTGCCGAGTTCATTCCCTTTTTGTGACGGGAGATTTTAACATGAAACCGCTTGGTCAGTCTTTGAGAAATGAAGTCATAGACGCTCAGGATTCTTACTGGAACATGCCTAAGCAAGCTCTAATCAACCTGGGCGGGAGAGTTCAAATGGGCCAAACCCTCCTTCGCAAGTCAGAGCACTTCGGTCTGCGGGTTCTGAGTGGCTACTTTAAGGGCAACATCCCGACATCAAACTCGTTTTACTCATCAGATGGAAACTCTTTGATAGACCACACACTGGCACCTCTTCCATTGTTAAGCTCTGTTGTCTCCTTCAGAATACTGCATTCAATCAGAAAGTGACCATCTCCCTCAGGAACTGGAGCGCCTGTTTACGCTGACTATTCACAACTCAGCAACAAATCTTCCAGGGTCCACTCATTCCACCAATCTAAAAAGAGTAAAATGTTTCTCAGAAACAATTGAGCCATTAGCCAGAGAGGCTATATATTTTCTGTGTAAAGCTCAACAACTGGAACGCTCCACAATTGACCAGTGGGTGGTATTTGTTGAAATTGTTATGGCAAAGTTTGCCTCAAAAGCCAATTCTTTTAGGAGCCAATACGTAGCGGCTCCGCTAACCAATATGAAACCTCACAAGTTAGGGGGCTTAAAACACCTGAAACAGAAAGTCAATAAGCCCCTTCAGACAGTTTGTCGGTTCCTGCCAACGAAGCACGTCAGCAATCTGTGGGTTGCAAAGAAGGAATATAAACAGGCCATTTTGGCAATAAAGTAGAAAAATCTTAACACCTTTTGGGCTAAACTTATTTGGTACCTTCAGAACCACAGTCCCAAAAGGTTCTGGGACACTGTAAATGTCCTACAAAGCTCTGCCAATGGAAAGCTGGATTCTAGTATATCTGAAGTAGTGTGGGCCGCATATCTATATGCCCATTTTAACCCAACAACTAACCCACATTTAATGCAGCAAACATCAAGTGAAGCACCCCCGTGATGCTCTGGAGTGTTTGTGGCCTCTTCGACGGGCCTCTGTGGTGCCCCTTCTATCAGTGCCACAGAGATACTCAGGCTGATAGCAAAGGGGCTTATTTCCAGAGCCCCAGGCCCAAATCGAATCCCTCAGTCCATTTATTAAATGGACCTAACAATCTGGGCCAAGGCCATGGTCCCACTCTTCAACAATGCCTTGTCGGGTGCCACGATTCCTGCCTCCAGGAGAGGCTTCATAATTGCACCCATTTTAAAGGAGGAAATAAACTTCACCGAGAGAATTATAGGTTAATTGCCTTACTTGATAATTAGGGAAAGTGCTATGTCCTCATTTTACTTGATCATGTTTGTGAATGGGCAAGCATGAATTATATTATTCCTTTAAAGCAAACAGGCTTTGCAAAAAAAAAAAAAACATAACCACAAGCTTGATGGCTTTGGCATTAATCATTGACTCCTCCATAAGAAGGAAGCTGCCACTCTACATCGATTACAAATAATCCTTTGATAGTATTAACCGGAAAAGGCTGTGGAAAAGGCTAACCGGTTGGGGTATTCCTATACTCCTCTTGAGAGCATCTGAAAATCCTTATTCTAACACATGGGTCAGGGACATTCTGGCAGTAGGCGGCCTCAAGCAGGGATGCATTTTAGCACTGTTACTGTTCAACTTAATGTTGTAAGATCTCCGTTCAGCTCTGTTTCGAGTCAACTTGAGTCCCCCAAAACTAGGGTCTACACTCTTGTCAAACTTCCTCTATGCAGACCACCTGGTGCTACTTAGTCGCACTAGGGTTGGCATGCAGCGCCTTTAGGGAGAAACGAAGGGATACTTGCTGGCCAATGGCCTGAAAATAAACAGTAAAAAACCTAACAACATGATCTTTGTCAGAAATAGTCATAAAGGGTCAGCCAGTTGGCATCTTGATGGAAATACGCTTGAGGATACAGACGTTTACAAATACCTTTGCATCTTATTTGACAATAGAGGCTCTTTTAAATCCCACAATGAGGAAATTAAAAGAAAGGGTTTCGGCCTCGTGGCAGGGCTTTCTGTAGTGTTCAAAAACCTGAAGGGACACTCATTTATTCCAATTCTGGAAATCACCAGAGCAAAAGAAGCACCCTCACTGGCACTTGGTTCAGAGGCCCTATGAGGGCTGGATGCAACAATCTTGGACACCACAGTAATACGCATATTCAGACAATTTTTTCAGCTTCTGGGCTACACTTCACCAGCCCAGATCAGGCTAGAGTTTGGCTTGTAAAACAGTCCCTTGCAAGGCAAGCAGCATTTTCTCTTTTTTGCCATAAGCTCAACCTTGCCACGGTACACACACTAAACCATTGTATATGGGAGGACATCATGGAAAGGCCACACTTACCCTAAATGTTCTTCCTTGAAGAAATAATAACTCAATTTGGGCTGGCCAAATTGTGGCACCTTGCTGCACGCCATGGAGTCATAAAAAAAGCTGTCCACAAAACCATGAAAATAATCTCCTCACTGGAGGACAGAGCTACCCTAGCAAACCATGCACATGCCTGGGACATACTAAACAGCTACAAAGCCTTAGGTCCTCAGGAATACCTTAGGACAGTGCTAAATTTTAGCATAAAGAGTAGGTATCACACTTACCCTGTAGGGATCCTCCCATCCTTTATGCATAACAGTCCTTGGAAAAGGACAGCAGGTGCAAAGATGTGTCGATTATGCAGCTCTGCAATTGAAGATCTGCAGCACACCATCTGTCTCCGCAGCTCTACCCTAGGAAAGTGACAAAAACTGCTGCATCCCATTTGGAATCAGCAAGGGACGTGCTCTTGCAGACAAGCTGTCCTGGTGTGCCTCAGCTCAGCTGACCTAAGAATAATGGCGCAAATGGTGAAATACTGCTGTTAGTTGAGATGTTTTTAGCACATCCAAATTAATTCTACCACAAGCAGATTACAATACATGATAGTCCTGCTCTGGTGGTGTTAGCTGACCGCTGAACACCTGCCAGTAACGCCAATCATCATGTTCTACAGAAAGCTGGACCAGTTTATCGCTCCACTTTAGCTTTGCACCAGCATTTCATGACTTAATACTCCCTGGCTGCTGCTGGAAGTTGAACATTTTAATAATTTTTTGAGCTAAAGTCATAGGGTGAAGTCTCTTTGCAGGGCTTGATTTCTAACTGTTTCAATGGCCATATGGCAGTTATTTTCCTAAGTCTGTACTGTGCCAAAGAGGTTGGTCTTGACTAGTCTGCTGTTTTAAAAATGATATAATGATATTGTTTTTTAACTAGTTTTTCTAACCTTGATATTTCATCATTACTACAATTTCTAGTTTTAATAACTGAACAGTTGCTATCATTCTGCACTTGCACTTTGCCAAAGGGGCAGGCTTCAATCATATTGTTCCTTTAAAAGGATGCAAATTCATCATGTTTGTTGATGGTATCCGTGCCAGCTAGATCCACAATCCTGGTTCCTCATAACATTAATGTTTCTGGTTCATAGGCAAATCTGCTGCTATCTCTACGTTTTTGCACCTCAGTAATGGCACTGTTTTTAATCAATTGTGCCCCTGAATGGAGGTCATTTTCTAATCCCTTGTATCTCAGTGTTATTATTTGTCATGCTTTTATTATGCATTACAATTCGGCACCATTAAACAAGTGCACATTGCTTTTCCATGCAATTTTTTAAACTATTTTAGGTAACTGTACACAATAAAGACTCACAGTTCACAAAAAGACTCTGGGCAGTGTGGAAGGGCTGCCATGTGTCATTGAGAGCATGGTGTTTGGTGATTTATGAACAAGTGTGTGTAGTAATGTGACATACTTGTATTCGTGGTTGAGAGCCTGTGTCATTTAGACTTGCAGCACAGTAAATACCTTTCCCCATATGTGGCACCATGACATGTTAAAAACATAAAGATACTCTTTCAAACTATGAGCTGTATTTAACTTGAAAGAAAAACATCAGACAACTCTAAAACTTAAAAGTTTCTTCTTGCACTTTACATTTCTATGACTTCTGCCTGGGCTGTGTCTTCACTTACACAGTTGTTCAGTGTCTACTGGCCACTGGAAGCAGCATGCAGTTTGTCTAATGAAATCTGGAAATGTGGGTAACATGAAATAAAAATTCAGCTTATTCTTTTAGGTGACTTTTCATTTCAACATGCAGACATTTCTAACATTGCCAAACATGTACATGTTCATTTGGTTTGCAATACAACTTGCTGTACAGGGACATGACCTCAGTCGTGAGGAGTTCGAACTGCCTGGTATCCTGGCTCCCAGAGGTAAGTAACAGCAGCAAAAGTCGAGGAGGTGTTTTTGGTTGCAGTGTTTCGAGGCAATTGAGCTTTTTTTGATACTCCCCATACAAGTACACGGCTTACGCAATTCACGACGAAGCCATTGGCTTTCCTGCGTAGCCGTCACACATGTTAGCCTATGGCTGTGTCCATCATGGATTGTTACACCTACTATGCCAACTTCCACTGATTGCGTTGGATAGCCAATGTCCTGACTTGAAGGTCAGGAGGCCACCATTTTAGGATGTGAAGCAGTGAATTTTTAAACTGTTTGTGTGTTACCCCAACTCAAAATGGTAGCTAGTTTGTTTACCAATGTCTGATACATATAACACTGTTTTTGCAAAATTATGATACATTAAAAAGAGAACTGTTACTCTGTTGAACATTGATAGTGCTGCGGTGTATGTTATACTTCCATTGATGGTTATTTTTGAAAACAACAACAACACATAATGAACTTCAAATGAGTTATTTACTCATTAGTCGTTAAAAATGTCAGACATGTTGAAAATTGAGGTTTCAAGTTGCAACATTATGCAAAACGTATTGTCGCGTAGCCATTTTAGTTATAGCTCCATGCACGTTATTTTAGCATACTAGGCCTCCCGCTGTGCACTTTAACCTTGATATTTTCCATTCAGCTTTGTTTTATTATTCTTACAATAGCCACTTTTGCGGTCTTGTTTTATTTCTCTCTATCTAGCTATTTTTGCCTAGGCCAGCACTATGTTCTTAAACAAGACATCCTTGCTCACTCTGTGCTTCTTTCAAGGCTGCAGTAAGATAGGTTGCCGGTGAACGTGGTACAAGTTTTGTCTCTGACATTCATGGAAAACACACATCCTTACGTAGGGACATTTTCTGAGAACATCAACTGTTTTATTATAAAAACACTTCCCTATCCTTTACATGCTAGAGGGAGATTCCAGCCAGAGAACCACAACAGTATGCTGATTGCTGAATGCTTCCGACAGCTGCTTATGCAGACTTCAGGCCTTTGCTCAGGTATGGGGGATTATGTCTTCTCAGGGGAACCTGAAGGGCAGAATTAGAGCTTAACACACTGTGCTCTAAAATAGCCTAGGTAGGAATTAGTCTATTGACTCTAGTGACAATATGGTAGCGTTATTTCTATGCTTTACTCTCCTTGTCACAATTTTAATCTTGTCATGCTGTATCGTCCTGGTTATTGCAGCACATGCTTTGCTATCTAAGATGCAGTCTCTTCATTAAAACCTTATTGAAACATATACTGCCTTTGTTTGTCATTGTGTATGTGAGACTAATGTAACTGAGAGAAACGGATGCGATCTGAGTGACCACGATTTCCCTGAGAAATCAATTCTGTCATGCACTCAGCTTCCCAATCATCTCTGCCCTTGGGTGGAGATGAGGTACTGCTAGTTAGCTGGAGCAAAACCCCGATTTGGGCAACAGGTTTCACCAGTAGTGGGTCAGACTCAGTCTCCCACACCGCAGCCAATTCTGCTGCTCAAAATCCAGTAGTCTCATTAGAATAATGAGAGCCTACGCGACAGTATGTGTACATGTATCAAATCATTAACATTTATAAAGCGTGCTGCTCACCCGTGCGGGTCTCAAGGCGCTAGGGGAAAAAGGGGGGGTTATCGCTGTTCGAACAGCCAGGTCTTTAGGAGTCTCCGGAAAGCGGAGTGGTCCTGGGTGGTCCTGAGGCTGGTGGGGAGGGAGTTCCAGGTCTTGGCCGCCAGGAAGGAGAAAGATCTCCCACCCGCCGTGGAGCGGCGGATGCGAGGGACAGCAGCGAGTGCGGGGCCAGAGGAGCAGAGGAGGCGGGTGGGGACGTAGAAGCTGAGGCGTCTGTTGAGGTATTCCGGTCCCTTGTCGTAGAGGGCTTTGTGTGCGTGGGTGAGAAGTCGGAAGGTGATCCTTTTGCTGACAGGGAGCCAATGCAGGTGTCTCAGGTGTGCGGAGATGTGGCTGCTGCGGGGTATGTCGAGGATGAGGCGGGCCGAGGCGCTTTGAATGCGTTGCAGGCGATTTTGGAGTTTGGCTGTGGTCCCGGCGTAGAGGGTGTTGCCGTAGTCCAGGCGGCTCGTGACGAGGGCGTGGGTCACGGTTTTTCTGGTGTCCGCGGGGATCCAGCGGAAGATCTTGCGGAGCATGCGGAGGGTGGGGAAGCAGGCGGAGGACACGGCGTTGACTTGCTTGGTCATGGTGAGAAGAGGGTCCAAGATGAAGCCGAGGTTGCGGGCGTGGTCTGTGGGGGTCGTGCGGTGCCGAGGGCCGTGGGCCACCAGGAGTCGTCCCAGGCGGACAGGGTGTTGCCGAGGATGAGGACTTCCGTTTTTTCAGAGTTCAGCTTTAGGCGGCTGAGCCTCATCCAATCTGCGACGTCCTTCATACCCTCTTGTAGGTTGGTCTTGGCGCTGGCGGGGTCCTTGGTGAGGGAGAGTATAAGTTGGGTGTCGTCGGCGTAGGAGGTGATGATGATGTCGTGCTTGCGTACGATGTTGGCAAGGGGGCTCATGTAGACATTGAAGAGTGTCGGGCTGAGTGATGAGCCTTGGGGTACGCCGCAGATGATCTCGGTGGGTTCTGAGCGAAACGGAGGGAGGTAAACTCTTTGGGAACGGTTTGAGAGGAAGGAGGCGATCCAGTCCAGGGCCTGGCCTTGGATCCCGGTGGAGCGGAGGCGGGTGATTAGGGTGCGGTGACAGACGGTGTCAAAGGCAGCCGAGAGGTCGAGCAGAATGAGGGCGACTGTTTCACCGTTGTCCATCAGGGTTCTGATGTCGTCAGTGACTGAGATGAGGGCGGTTTCAGTGCTGTGGTTGGTTCGGAATCCGGTTTGTGAGGGGTCGAGCAGGTTGTTGTCTTCCAGGAAGGTGGTCAGCTGTTTGTTGACGGTCTTCTCTATTACTTTGGCTGGGAAAGGCAGAAGAGAGATGGGGCGGAAGTTTTTTAGGTCGCTCGGGTCAGCCGTAGGTTTCTTTAGTAGGGCGTTGACTTCGGCGTGTTTCCAGCATTCGGGGAAGGTAGCAGAAGAAAAAGAAGAGTTGATGACGGTCTGGAGGTGCGGGGCAATGATGTCGTCGGCTTTGTTAAAGATGAAGTGCGGGCAGGGGTCCGAATGGGCGCCGGAGTGGATAGAGTTCATGATGGATTTGGTTTCTTCCGTGTTGATGTGGGACCAGTTGTTGAGGGTGATGGCCGTGGATGCCGGTTCGGTGGTGTATGGTTGGGTCTGGTGTCCGAAGCTGTCGTGGAGGTCGCTAATCTTGCGATGGAAGTAAGTGGCGAAGGATTCGCACAGATCCTGTGAGGGCGTGACGGCGTTGGCGTTGGCGCTGGGGTTGGAGAACTCCTTGACGATGCTGAAGAGTTCTCTGCTGTTGTGTCTGTTTTTGTCCAGTCTGTCGGTGAAAAAGTTCCTTTTGGCAGCGCGGATCAGGTGGTGGTGTTCGTGGGTAGCGTTCTTGAGGGCGGTCATGTTGTCAGCGGTGCGGTCCTTGCGCCAGGCTTTCTCAAGGGCGCGACAAGTTTTCTTTGATTCTTTGAGGGTGTCAGAGAACCAGAGAGGTTTTTTGGTGTTGGTCTGTCGATGCGTGCGTTTGAGGGGAGCAAGGATGTCTGCGCAGTTGGAGATCCAGTTTGTGAGGTTGAGGGCTGCGTCGTTGGGGTCGGTGGTGAGGGTGGGTTGGTTGGCGGCGAGTGCGGAGAAGAGTTGCTCTTCGGGGATCTTGTTCCACTGTAGACGAGGGATGGGTTGGGTGCGGAGGTGGCGGGTCTCGCGTCGGAATGTGAAGTGGACGCAGCTGTGGTCGGTCCAGTGTAGGGCGGAGGCGTGGCTGAAGAAGACGTGTTTGCTGGCGGAGAAGATGGGGTCAAGCGTGTGTCCGGCGATGTGGGTGGCGGTGTTCACCAGTTGTTTGAGGCCGAGGTTGGCGAGATTGTCGAGCAGGGTGGTGGTGTTGGGGTCGTTGTTTTGTTCCAGATGGAAGTTGAGGTCACCTAGGAAGATGTAGTCCGGCGAGGCGAGGGCGTGCGGGGAGATGAAGTCGGCGATGGCGTCGCTGAAAGGGGCGCGTGGCCCGGGAGGACGGTAGACGAGGGATCCTCTGAGGGTGGTCCTCGGATCGGTGCGAATCTGAAAATGCAGGTGTTCAGCGGCGAGAGGGGTGTCTTCGGTGGAGGTGGTGACGCTGATGGAGTCTTTGAAGACAATGGCGATACCTCCTCCTACCTGGTTGGTGCGGTTTTTTCTGGAGATCTTGTAGCCTTCGGGGATGGCAGTGGCGATGTGAGGGGCCGAGGAGGCGTTCATACAGGTCTCCGTGATGAAGGCGACGTCCGGTGCTATGGAGTCCAGGAGGTCCCAGAGTTCAATGGCGTGTTTGTGGACGGAGCGAGCGTTGACTACGATGCACTTGAGGTGGTTGATGGCGCGTGGGCTTGTGGTCGTGGTTGTCGCGTGGTGGAAGGTGCGTTTGCAGGAGTTGCAGGCGAAGGGTCCATGGGTGCGTTTGGGGTGAGCTTGGAAGCAGGTGTTGGAGCGTCCTGGGTTGAGGGCGTGGAGGGTGGTGGGGTTGTAGCGGGTCAGCGGGGCTTGGGAGAGCTGGGGACCAGGGGTCGTGGCGCTGGGCGCGGGCCAGGCGCGGACGGGCGCAGACGGGCTTGCCTCCGGCGCGCCTCGGCGCACCAGTGGCGCGCCCGCTGCGCGTGCCAGCTGCGCAGTCGTGCAGCGGCCGTCATATGAGGTAAGGGGGGGGGAGGGGTCAGGTGGGGGCGAATGGGAGCTGGGGGGCGGGGGCGTGCAGGAGGTCACGGCGGGAAAGCGCGAGGGAGGGGGGGGACAGGTAGAGTGAGAAGAGCTGGGGGAGGAGGGTTTAAGGGTGGAGGGGGGTGAGTGTTAGGAGGTTTAGGAGATAAGGGAGAAAGATAGGAGTAGGGTTGAGAAGATAGGGGAGGGGGGTTGTAGAGGTGGGTGAGGGTGAGAGGTAGAGTGAGAGGATAGGAAGATAGGTAATAGAGGGGGTGAGGGAGGGGGGAGAGATAGAGAAATAGATAGAGAAAATAGATAGGAAAATCGATAGATAGGGAAATAGATAGAGAGATAGGAAGATAAGAGGAGGTGGAGAGTGAGGGAGTTAGATAGTGGGATAGAGAGATAGATAGATAGGAGGAGTGAGGGAGGTAGATAGTGAACGGGTTAGATAGGAGAGATAGAGAGGGGGATGCGAGTGGGGGAGGGGGATGAGGCAGGAGCAGGAGGGCAGGCGCGGGGAGAAGAGGACGGAGGAGGCAGAAGAGCCGAAGACAAGAAGAACAGAAGACCAGAAGACCAGAAGACCAGAAGAACAGAAGAACAGAAGAACAGAAGAACAGAAGACCGGAAGGAGAGAAGAAAGGAAGACCGGAAGAACACAGAAGAACACAGAAGAAGATACAGAAAAACGAAGAACAGAGGGCAGAAGACCACAGAAGAAGATGAGGAAGAAGAGAAGAAGAGTGAAGACGGGGGAAAGAAGAGTACAGAAAAGGATTACAGACGAGGAGCGAGGAGAAAGAACAGAAGAACAGAGAAGAAGAAAAGAAGAAAAGAAGCAGGAGCAGGAGAGAGGGTGAGTAGCGCGGGGCAGAGCCAGGGGCTGGGAGGGGGGGTACTTACTGTGAGGTGGGTCTCAGGAACTCAGGAACCTGGAGGAGCTGCAGGGGGAGCGACCTACCCTTGGGTCAAGGGTCGCTACCACTGTCGCGCAGCGGCCGCCATATGAGGTAGGGGGGGGAGGGGTCAGGTGGGGGCGAATGGGAGCTGGGGGGCGGGGGCGTGCAGGAGGTCGCGGCGGGAAAGCGCGAGGGAGGGGGGGGACAGGTAGAGTGAGAAGAGCTGGGGGATGGGGGTTTAAGGGTGGAGGGGGGTGAGTGTTAGGAGGTTTAGGAGATAAGGGAGAAAGATAGGAGTAGGGTTGAGAAGATAGGGGAGGGGGGGTTGTAGAGGTGGGTGAGGGTGAGAGGTAGAGTGAGAGGATAGGAAGATAGGTAATAGGGGGGGTGAGGGAGGGGGGAGAGATAGAGAAATAGATAGAGAAAATAGATAGGGAAATCGATAGATAGGGAAATAGATAGAGAGATAGGAAGATAGGAGGAGGTGGAGAGTGAGGGAGTTAGATAGTGGGATAGAGAGATAGGTAGATAGGAGGAGTGAGGGAGGTAGATAGTGAACGGGTTAGATAGGAGAGATAGAGAGGGGGATGCGACTGGGGGAGGGGGATGAGGCAGGAGCAGGAGGGCAGGCGCGGGGAGAAGAGGACGGAGGAGGCAGAAGAGCCGAAGACAAGAAGAACAGAAGACAAGAAGACAAGAAGAACAGAAGAACAGAAGACAAGAAGAACAGAAGACCAGAAGACCAGAAGAACAGAAGAACAGAAGAACAGAAGAACAGAAGAACAGAAGACCGGAAGGAGAGAAGAAAGGAAGACCGGAAGAACACAGAAGAACACAGAAGAACACAGAAGAAGATACAGAAAAACGAAGAACAGAGGGCAGAAGACCACAGAAGAAGATGAGGAAGAAGAGAAGAAGAGTGAAGACGGGGGAAAGAAGAGTACAGAAGAGGATTACAGACGAGGAGCGAGGAGGAAGAACAGAAGAACAGAGAAGAAGAAAAGAAGAAAAGAAGCAGGAGCAGGAGAGAGGGTGAGTAGCGCGGGGCAGAGCGAGGGGCTGGGAGGGGGGGGTACTTACTGTGAGGTGGGTCTCAGAAACTCAGGAACCTGGAGGAGCTGCAGCGGCAGGGGGAGCGACCTACCCTTGGGTCAAGGTATATGACACAATAACATTAATAATTTTACCAAGACATAAACTGTGTGTGGATTATCAATTCTTTGTCTGACCTTTTTAAGTGATAGTTTGTTTTCCTTAAATCCAGACATATGAACCCAGGGAGGGGTAGAAGATGACAGCCTCAAGTCTTCAGACCGTTTCCAGACCTTGCCACCACAGAAGAAAGGGACTTCATAAAGAAATTCAGATGAAACATAGAAACTATACTGGATTCATGTCACTAGCTGGAGCCTAATCTGCTGCCTCACAATAGGAATACAAGAGCAATGATACAAATGATGAAACTTATGGCAGTACTTTATTTTGTGGTCACAGTATCTTTCCAACACTGTGGCAGTGTCTAAAGGCATGTCAAAGCAAACTTTCAATAGTGTGCTACAAGAAGGCCTTGTTTCAATGATGAGACAATAAACAGCTTCATCCAGTTTCCAAGACACCATTATTTGGCCAATGTGAAGGGAGATTTTTATGCTTTAGGTAGGTGTGGTTAGAGCAACAAATGGCACATATATCGCCTTGGTGCCACCACATGCCAGGAAACAGGCGTTCAACAATCAGAAGAACTTCCATTTCATCAATGTTCAAGTTGTCTGCTTACCTGATTTGTACATCTCAAGTGTGTGTACCCACTTTCCAGTGTCAACACATGGTTCCTTTTTACTATGTAACAGCACCATACCCCTGCAAATGTCACAACATGGACCTGAGTGGGCCTGACTTGTTGGTAAGTACAATATGACTCAAGGATCAATTGCTTTAATCTTGGTTTAGGAATGTACAATGGCTTGATATGATATTAATCTATCAATTAATTGCTTCCATGTAGGAGACTGAGCGGGGGGACGTGGCCAGCAGCCAATGAAGCTGCACGTGTAGAGCAGCTCTCCGGGGCCGAGAACGGGACCCCAACCGAAACCTAGCCATCAACAAGCCCCGAAAACCCCATCAAACTCGATCCCAACATTGGCGGCCCCCAGAACAGAACTTGGAGCAGTGGCGGCATTCTCGAACAAGTAAGAAAGAAGAAAATACGACCGAGCCCCGGATCTCCAGAAAACCAAGATTGCGGCTGCGTGGGGAGCCGGGCCCCACATTGTAGAAATAACAAAGTTCTCCGACCCTAAGATGCGATCTCGACAACCCGATACCCCAAACTGATGCAGTGGGGAAGCGGTGACCACTACGGCCACATTAGGAGAGAGGCGAGGAGCACCGGAATGAACGTATCGGTGCGGAGCCCGGAGGCCTGAAAATCCAAGGCGGAACTTGCGCCGGGACGAGGGGGCACACAGAGACACAAGGCTCCCGGAGACAACGGCGCCCACTGGGAGCCCCCATCTCGACACGGCTGGGAGCTTGCAGCATCGACTGGGACCCTGGGTGAGCAGGCGAGATCCATCCACGGCCTAGAACGGGATTGCAACCCAGATACCGTGAACCCGAGCGTCCAACCACCCGGAGATCGGAGAGACGACAATGGAAACGGGGGAACAAACTGAGCACTCAGCCAACTCAAGCGCAGTGAGTAACCAATGATCCAATCACCTCCCAGGAGCATAACCCCCCCCCGAAGGGCCCCCTAGGGACCACCCCAGAATCTCCACAGTAGCGACAGGGCCCAACATCAGAACTAATAACATTAATGTAATCCAGCCCACTGGGGGCCCCCATCCCAACACGGCTGGGAACTTGCAGCACCGGCTGGGACCCTGAGCGAATAGGTGGAGTCGGGGTCCATCCGCGGCCTAGAACGGGATTGCAACCCAGATTCCGTGAACCCGAGCGACCAACCACCCGTAGATCGGAGAGACGGCAATGGAAACGGGGGTGCAAACTGAGTACTCAACCAACTGCAGTGAGTAACCAATGACCCAATCACCTCCCAGAAGCATAAACCCCCCCCCCGAAGGGCCCCAGAGAAACCACAACAGAGTCTCCACGGTAGCGACCAGGCCCCAACATCAGAACTAATAACATTAACGTAAACCGACCCAGCCGCGCACTGGCCTAATCACCCCTGTCGAACTAAGAGAATTGCACGCCGACTGCAACTTATTTTGCCCACCAGCATCCCAGAGGGTGGCCCGCCGCGTTGAGGGCTGCACAAAACGCTAACCCCCTCGCTTAAAATCCTAATCATCTAGCTGACGAAAAGTAACGACCTATCGAAGGTAGGCCCTCCGAAGACCATAATCGGACGCCCATATCCTAACCTGCCGCAAATAGACGTCCTCGCCTCCACCAATACATGACAAAGCTAACAAAATGGGCAAGCCCAAAAAACGTGATGATCAAGACCAAGAAGAACCATCGATAGTCAAGATGTCCGGACAGCCTCCCCACTCTGAGGACTCCCAGAGTACAACAACTCAACAAGAAACAACCCTGGATACAATCCTACAAGCCATAAGGGAATCTCGCGAAGCACTCGAACAAAAAATAGACAATCTAACGGTGGACTTATCACTGCTGAGAGACGATCATCGAAAACTCACAGAAAGAGTGGGGGCCACCGAAAAAACATTAAACGCGGTGACGTCCACAAAAAAAACATTTACTTTAGAGAAGTCTGAATTAATATCCAGGATCAAAACCCTGGAATCCAGAGCTGAGGATGCCGAAATTCGCTCCCAGGGGAGCAATCTGAGAATAATCGGAATACCGGAAGGTATGGAACTTTCAGCAGCAAACACAGAGACATTCCTGGAAAATTGGCTCAAAGACACAGTCCCACCAGAAGGATTTTCAGCATTTTTTGCAATCGAAAGAGCACACAAGTCCCCGGCAGACCCCCTCCACCGGGATCCAGACCCCGCCCGGTGGTAGCAAAACGACTGCACTTTAGGGAGTATGGGGGTCATTCCGACCCTGGCGGTCCATGATCGCCAGGGCCGGGGACCACGGAAGCACCGCCAACAGGCTGGCGGTGCTTCCAGGGCCATTCTGACTGCGGCAGTAAAGCCGCGGTCAGAAAAGGGGAACCGGCGGTTTCCCGCCGGTTTTCCCGTGGCCCAGGGAATCCTCCATGGCGGCGCTGCTTGCAGCGCCGCCATGGGGATTCCGACCCCCTTCCCGCCACCCTGTTTCTGGTGATTCTTACCGCCAGGAACAGGATGGCGGGAACGGGTGTCGTGGGGCCCCTGGGGGGCCCTGCACTGCCCATGCCACTGGCATGGGCAGTGCAGGGGCCCCCTAACAGGGCCCCATGAAGATTTTCACTGTCTGCTTTGCAGACAGTGAAAATCGCGACGGGTGCAACTGCACCCGTCGCACCCCTGCAACTCTGCCGGCTCCATTCGGAGCTGGCTTCCTCGTTGCAGGGCCTTTCCCGCTGGGCCGGCGGGCGCCCTTTTGGCGGTCGCCCGCCGGCACAGCGGGAAAGCCAGAATGGCTTCCGCGGTCTCCTGACCGCGGAGCGGCCATTTGGCGGTGACCGCATGGCGGGCGGCGATCGCCGCCCGCCGTGGTCAGAATGACCGCCTATATCCTTTCGCAAACTCGTATTAAAAGGGAAATCATACTAAACAACCAGCGTATCATGGTATTCCCCGACTTCACCAAAGAAACCCAAACTCAGAGAGCTTCATACAACAACCATAAACGAACCCTTCGCGAGAAAGGCATCAAATATGCAATGCTCTTTCCGGCTAAACTGAGAGTTGAACACGAGGGCAAGACGCACTTTTTCTCAACCCCACAGCTGGTAGGGGATTGGCTAGAAACCCTAAACTTTACATCTCTAAGCGAACCGCGTAGATCATCCCGCGCCCCTGGCAGGAAACGTGGTAGATCCTCTAAAAGAGCACTAGAAACTGCACCCTCCAGACACCAATCACTACAAGGTATGCGCGAAGCAGTAGATGCAGTAGCGGTCTTGAACAGAGGAGCCCCACACCACTCGCAAACCTCAGGTGATGTCTCGGACCATGACTCGAGCTGCGGGAGTCTTTCAATCTCATCCCAAGTCACTTGCACTAATCTACCAAAAGTGACCCCCAGAACGGTGGAAGAACTCATCTAACTCCGCAAGAACCTGACAGTGTTCACCCAATTTACCAAGCGATCACCCCCTATATACAACCCCTGCAGAGGTGAACCTTCTAGGTAACCACTAGGGTGTAGTAAACCTCGAATATTCACTTATGGGCAGCAAATATACTTCAGCCGGGTCCCCGGAAAGTCCCGGGGTGTAAGCTCTCGGCCCTGACGCGCCTCCCACCTCCAATAGGAAATAAGATCATTTGTATGGTTTGGACGGGGAAAGTTTTGTTATCCGGTCCTGGGGAGAGGGAGTTGGGGAAAGTTTGAGTTAGAGTTGGGAATGGGACAATTCATGCAAACACAATCTCTTTAGAAGGCAGATCTCAAACTAAATATAGGTCGACTAACATAGCCTCACTCGCCGCAGAGCCCATGATTAACTCTGTCAACACAACCAAGATTACCAAGATAATGACAACTCACTATAAAATAATAACCTGGAATGTAAGAGGTCTAAACAATATGTCCAAATGATACAAAATCCACAACTACCTTAAACGAAGGGGAATACACATAGCCCTACTACAAGAAACTCACCTGATAGAGCAGGAAGTTAAAGCCCTTAGCAAAAGATGGAGAGGTCAAATAATTGCCACTAACTACTCAGCCTATGCTAGGGGAGTTCTTATGTGGATCTGTCCCGGGGTCCCTTTTCAGATACTCCACAAGGTTATCGATAAAGAGGGAAGATACGTGATAGCAAGTGGAAGATTAGGTGGCAAAGAAATGACAATAGGAGGAGTATACGCCCCCAACCACAACCAAGGAAAATTCCTCGACAGATTATCACTAGAATTAGGTCCTCTTCTGGCTGGCACAAATATAATCGGATGGGACTTTAACTGCATTACTAGTAACACCCTGGACAGATCGCACCCCCCAGTATCACAATCCCAATCGCTGAAAACGGCGAAGCAATTCATAGAATGGCAACAACACTGGCAATTAATAGACAGTTGGAGAACACTTAACCCACACTCTAGGGGCTACTCATACTACTCACCTGTACATGATCTACATATTAGACTCGATTCCATCCTGGTATCCCCTGAAATACAGAGCGACGTGGTGTCTGCGGAATATCTTAGCCGAACGATATCTGACCATAACCCCTTGATAGCTTCACTATCCTGGGGCAGGGAGAGACCGACAATCCCAAATTGGAGCCTCAGAGCGGAAATGCTCAAAGATGAAGCGTTTAAACATACATTACATACAGCTATTGGAGAATTTTTCAAACACAACGAGGGTACGACATCTACTAGATCCATTGAATGGGAAACTTTTAAAATAGTAATCCGGGGAAAATATATTGCTGAAAACATAGGTTCCCGAAAATCAATCGAAGCAGAACTTCTTCAACTGGAAGACTCTCTTGGAGACCTGGAAAGAAGTGCCCCACACAACCTAACTTATACCCTGCAATAGTGGCTACTAGGACGAAAATTCACGTAGCTGCTAATACACTCGCCCGCTTCGATTATAAACAACACGTAACCAGACTACACTCAGAAGGGGACAAAGCTAGCACTTTACTAGCCTAGCTCGCGCAACCCCCAAAAAAACTAACTGTAATAGTCGAAGTCGAAAACTCACAGGGCACACACGTTTACACCCAAAAAGACATTAACTCTGTCTTCCAAGAGTACCATGCACTTCTATATGCCCCCCCACCATAACACTGACCCCTACCCAGTTACGTGAATTAGAGACCCTCACCACCCCCAACCTGTCAACTAAAGACATTTCGACTCTAGGGACGCCTATATCGATTGCGGAAATAAAAAACGCAATCCAAAGTATGGCCAGGGGTAAAGTCCCTGGAGTGGACGGGCTTCCACTAGAATTTTACCACCAGTATCAAGACCTGCTAGCCCCCCACCTCTGCGCATTATATGCAGAGGCGTGGAATAGTAACTCCCTCCCCCAATCCACCAACACTGCTATTATGATCCCCCTGCTGAAACCAGATAGACCCGCCACAGACGTTCGCTCTTATCGCCCCTATCAATGCTCAACATAGATTACAAAATATTAAGCCGGATTTTAGCTGACAGATTACTCCTCCATATGCCCTCATTGATTCATCAAGACCAATCGGGTTTCATACCCAATCGTAGCACATCCCAAAACATTAGACGCCTCATATCAATACTTCACTCCTTGCCCCCAAACTTACCACAAGCGGCGATCATCTCGATCGATATAGAGAAGGCATTTGATAGCTTAAAATGGGACTATCTGGAACAAGCTATGCTAAAGTTGGGGCTGGGCAAAGGATTTGTAAGGTGGACCAAACTACTATATACTAACCCTACTGCAAGAGTAAAAACAGACAACTACATATCCCCTTCGTTTCAGGTTGGCAGGGGCACAAGACAAGGATGTCCATTATCCCCCCTTCTTTTTGCAATTGCAATAGAGCCCCTAGCGCATATGGCAAGAACAGGCCTCTACTATAGGGGCATCCCAATAAATAATTGGGCCCACTACATTGCACTATACGCTGATGACATGTTGCTCTTCCTACAAAACTTAGAATCAGACTTACCTGGGGCCATGAGAATGATGGACAGTTACGGAACTGCTTCCGGACTTCGGATTAATTGGAGAAAGTCCACCATCTTCCCACTGCACAAAGAAACCCCGGAACCAAATGACACAAGAGGCCTCCCCTGGTCACCTAACACATTCAAATACTTAGGAGTAAAGATTTACCACTCAGTAAATGACCTACTAGAAGGAAACATACAAGGAGCACTCAGAGGGATCAGAGCCAGTATGCGCTTCTGGGAAACACTACCACTAACAGTCACAGGCAGAGTGGCTCTTCTTAAAATGATAGTGCTGCCCAGACTGCTGTACTATTTCTCAACTATCCCACTCATAATCCCGAAAGCAGTATTCAAAGAGATAGAGTCCATGTCTACAAACTTCATTTGGGGTCCGAGTAGACATAGAATGGCACTAAGAACACTCCAGAGACCTAGAGCTGAGGGTGGCCTGGCCGCCCCGGATATGGAGATATACTACTGGGCAGGACAACTTCAATGGGTAGCAAAATTATTATGCAGCCCTCCAACTGACGCTGAACTACGCCTTCCCTTAAACTGCCCCAGACAGGATACTGGGCATACTACTGAAACCCCGAAAAACCAAACAGCTGCTCCTGATAGAATGGGAGTCTGCTAGACACTGTTGGTCCCAACATCTGAAACGCTCCCGCATTAACACTCCTTACACCCCAGAGGCCCCATTGTCTTGCATGATCCATATCTCAGGGAATCAAAATATTTCAGGCCTCAATAAACTGATTTCACATAATATTACTAAAGTAGGAGACCTATACGGCCGAGGGAAACTCCTCACCTACAATGAGCTACAAACACAATATAACCTCCCCCCGGTTTATTCATAACCCACAACGCCATCATTAAAATCGCTCAAAAAACCTGGAAAACAGGAAACCTTGAACCCCCCACTCATAATAGCTGCAATACCATTTGCTCCATTGGGGATCTAGAAGGTGTAGTATCTGGAATCTACAAAGCGCTACAAGCCAGCACATGCCTACCCCTAGAAAAACTTAAAACCAAATGGCAATCGGACTTGGATGTCACTTGGGATGAAAAGTCTCTCATATCTGTCCAGTATCCAGAAATGCCAGGATCAAATTAATAAACCTATACATCTTTCATAGAGCTTACATGACCCCACACATGATCTCCAAAATCTACAGAACAAACTCCACAAGCTGCCCCAGATGCACGGAGCCTGCAGCCAACCTTATACATATGCTCTGGAGCTGCCCCCAATTTAACACATTCTGGGAAGAGACTTTTGCTAAAACATCAGCCTGCACTGATAGAACATTAATTAAATCCCCGGCAGTGGCGCTACTGGGAGACTTTCCACGCCCGACAGCCCTTAAAATCTCCAACAAATTCATAGACCTTGCTTCAATCCTAGCAAGACGCGAAATAACCACAAACTGGAAATCACCAACGGGCCCACAAATATCCGGATGGCAAAACTCTTTAGTGAAGTGGGCAGAAGCAGAAGGAACGACACTGCTTCGCGAGGCATTACGCGAACTCCGACCAAGAGACAACGCATCCCAATGGGAATTAATCCTGGAAAAACGAAAATCACCAAATGCATTCTCCGAAGAAGCAAATAGAACCACTGCGGACTCAGATACAGACTCAAACTCAACACAGGAATCGTAAGGCTCTGCGAGCGTGGACGGTAACAACTAACTCTATTGAGACCTGCCAACTGTGAATAAATTTTACATAATCTGTAGCATGAGGGGAGGGAGAGGGGTACAGTTAACCTAAGCACCTCTGCGATAATGTTATTGTTATATTCAAAAACTGTAATAAAATCTTTAAAAAAAATAAAAATTAGGAGACTGAGCGTATCCTAACCAACCATGGTTGTTTGCATTGCCGAAGAATCCAACAATACCAGGGGAAGTCCTCTTCAATGAGGCCCATGGTAGAACACATTGGGCAATGGAGTAGACTTATGGGCTCTTGAAGGCTAGATTTTGCTGTCTGAATAAGACCGGTGGAGCCCTCCTCTACTCACTCAATAAGGTGTCCAAAATCACATTTACCTCCTGCATATTGTACAACATCCCTCTGTGATGGAACATCCCAATCATCGCAGAGGAAGGAGTCCATGAAGATCCACTGGATGAGAATGTTGAAATCCCATGGAAGATGACAGTGGCGAAGAGGAAGGAATTGACCTGGGTCAAGATGTTATTGACCACTTCTTCACCTGAGTGTAAGTGTACCTTTACATGTTGTAACATCCAATGAATGTCAGAACACCTTGTACCATACTGGGCATATCAGTCTGTGATGGTAATTTAGTAGAGATTGTCAGTTCAAGAAAGTCCAAGGCAAAGATGTTTGTTGATCAACGTTTCTATACATTGACTACTGTGTTTATTGATATAGATCATCTTTGTTTGTGCTAAGTATATGTGTCTGCCTAACTTATCATTTGAGTCAAATTTCTTATGTGAAATCATTAATTTTCCCTTCTTATTCTGTTTTAGGATCCTTCATCATGTCATCTTCATTTGGACATTTCAAAGTTGTGACAATTACAGTGATATGTTGCTGTTGGAAAGTACAAAGGGAACATGGGTTAATAGTGGGACTGATCTTGCACGGAAACAACTTGCATAGTGATTGAATGGACGTTCTTGTGATTGTATCAGACCTTTTTTTTATTGGATGTTGCCACCAAGGCAACATGTGCTGCTTAACTTGCTCTAACTACATGTATGTCCAGGAATAGCACACTGATCTCCCTTCACATTGGCTAAATCTTCAATTGTTATTCAGTGTATGAAGCTGTTGCTGTGCCTCTTCATAGTTGAAAGAAACTTTTTGTAGCACATGACTAAAAGGTGTTTGTGAAATTCTACCAGATACTGTCACAGTGTACTAAAATTACTATGTGGCCTCAAACTGTGTTACTGCCATGATGTAGACCATTGGTGTTATTGATGTAGGATTCCTATTCTGAGTCAAGATGTCTGGCTCCAGCTAAGGTCATGAATTGATAATAGTTTGCCTGTGTAATTTCTGCTTTATGTAATGTTCCCTTTCTGACATGGTGTAAAGGTCGTGGAAAGTCAACTTCTAAATGGCACAGATATTTTGGATTTCATGGTTTGTGAAAATCAGCTATGATTTTGTCAAAGACCTGTTATCTACAAATGTATGACACCAATACATTGAAATTTCGTGGTTTCTGTCTCTAGCTTTTCTTAAATGGGAAACACATAACCAACTTATTATCTTTATTGTTGACAGGTTTCAAAAATGATGGTGTAGGAAGAAATAGAAAAGGAAATATCACAATAATTACTACCCTAGTCTTTGACTTTGTGTTATGTGCATTTATTTTGACAACAAAAATGAGTGAAATTTCTTTGAAACCAGAATGAAAAAGAACAAAAAAATAACTAAAGTCCATTATGGTTGATGAAACTATTTTTGTTGTGCAAAAAATGTTTGGACTCCAAAGTATAAAATTCAACTGACCTCCCCAAAAATTAAATGTGTCTATGAAATACTCCACAGAGTGAATGGTAAGCACACACCAGAGAAAATTAGGTTTGCTGTCCCTTGGAGGTGGTGGTGAATGTCTTGCCATCCTCTTTTGATGGTCCGAGGAATGTCCCCTCTGGGGGCGGGGGTATCCACAGTTGCAGGGAATGGGGTGGGTGGAGCAGTGTTCTATTGTGGAAGGTCCTCCTTGTCTGTGTTAGGTGTAGTTTTTCCTGATATTGAAGGACCACAGACAAGGGTAGATGGTATGGGGAAAGCCCTACACATGTGGTGGTAAAAATCATACATCACCCCAGTCAGGGAGCACATATTAGAATTTAAATTCTGCATCTCTACATAGTGCTCCCTCTCCTCCTTCTTCATCTCCTTGATCTCCGTTATGGCCTGGCCCATCACGTCTTGGAACTGATGTAGTGCTCCCAAGACTCGGCCAATGGTGGTCTGGTTGACAGTTATCCCAGTGACCTCACTTTGCTGGCCCCAGATTCCCCCCCACAACCCTTACCCCCCTACTCTGTGACCTTGAGGTAGTGCGATCCATTCCACTGGGTCTTTGCACAACTAAAGGTGGTGATTGCTCATAAGTAGCCTGGACTGGGGGACGCAAGATGGGTGTTATATTCCTTCGAACATAGGTAGTGAAGGTACCCTGAGGTTGAAATGTTGTAGTAGCTGGGGTGGGAGGTATAGGTATTGGCTGAGTGTGACAGTGGACAGGTGGATTAAGACATTCTATTTTTAAAATTGTTTTAGTTTCACTTGCCCTTTTGTGAATGTGATCATTCGCATAGTCAGTAGTGTTAGTAGGCGGTGTGCCTCAGGTGCTTCACAGAAAGTGGGCTTTCCTTTGCCCATGTTCAGTGCCAGCTCTGAGAGCACATAAGCGGGGCCATATTTGTTGGCAGTCCAGCTTTATTGTCATTCCCGGCTCCTCCTCTAGTTAATGAGGCTCGTGCACAGATGCAAAGAGACAGAATAGTAAGTAGAGCTTGCACATTTGAGCACTTTGTTATTTGTTTTTACTAAAGAGACGGGTGAATTAAGACTTTCTATTTTTAAAATCGTTTGACTTTTACTTGCACTTTTGTGAATTTGATAGTTTCCACAGTCAGTAGTGTTACTAGGCGGTATGCTTTGGGTGCTTCACAGGACTTGGCCTCTCCTTTGGCTGAGTTCAGTGCTAGCTCCGAGAGTACATAAAAAGGCACCATCTTCATTGGCAGTCCAGCCTTCTCATCACGCCCTGCTCCTTCTCTATTTAATGAGGCCAGGTGCACAAACATACAGCAGACTCATGCAGCGTGTGCACCGCTGGTGCACCAAAGGCAAGCCCGTCTGCACCTGTCTGTAGCCAGGGGTCAGAACCAATGCCCCTTTTAGACCTGAAGGCATTCACTGTATCACAGAAACCTAAAAAACCCAACCACATGCCCTGGAAAGCCTGTGTCAACTCAATGGATCCGGCTACTCTGTCCATTAAATATCAAGGGTGCCCTTATAGGCTCAACACTCCGACTCCCTTTTCAAAGCGTTTCCCTGTGGTTGAAAGCTCTAGTACGCCTACCACAGTTAGGGCCAGGGATTAACTGAACCACCCTTATGCTCCTTGGCCAACGCTCCTCCTGAATTGCAGGTCTTTAGCAAAACATAGCGTGGAACTATTCACTTTAGTGGAGGACCAACAACCAGTGGCCCTGTTTCTCACTGAAACCTGGTTAAAAGAGGACAGCAAACCTGACATTTCGGTAGCCCTCTCCAAGGCATACACGATCACTGGGAACGATCAAATTGCGAAGAAAGGGGGAGAGGTCACTATCATTTTTCAAAATAATTATGAATGTAGAACCTCCCCATCGGACATCGCAGACTGTAAAAACCAACTTTTGTCAGTTAATCTTGCACACTCTTCTACATTTTTTGGCCTTCTCCTCTCCTGGCCTCTTGGGCCAGCCAGAGAATATGTACTTGCCATACCGGAAATTGTAGCCTCCCATAGTCTTCAATCTGCTAATTTTAACTTGCAGGGGGATTTGAATATTCATCTGGATGACGAATCCTGACTTTAGCAACTAATTTTAAACATGACCTAACAGCAGCAACCCAGCTGGTGCAGATAGCTGTGCTTCCCACACACAATAAAGGCCGCATATTGGATCCTATTTTTACTAATTTGACCAACTTGGTGGTCACTGATCCCCTACCTGTACTCTGGTCAGACCGCTTGCTGGTGAAATTCTCTATTAATATTACAGGAACATTCCAACTTGCCAACTTCCATGTTAGAATAACCAGACCATCGGCTAAACTGATGTGGCACTTCGGACGGAGGCACTGCAGGCTTCTGCGTGGGGCCTGAATGGAAACATTGATACTGTCTATCGTCCATTTGAGGAATGGATTGAATCATCATTAGATGTGCTCATTCCAAGAAGACTGCAGAAGCGCTCCTGGACCAGCACTAGCATTACATGGTTCCCACTAGAAATTAGGGAGTTAAAAAATGGAATGCAAGACAGAGGAAAGGAAATGGGGGACACACTAGGACATAGGAAGGAAGGCCATTTACAAAAAGGCACTAAAGAAATATCAGCATGCTATCCAGAAAAGCCAGAGTAGTGGACTTTGCTGAAAGAATTTTTCAGTCCTCACATACTTCTTAAGAAATCTGGACAATAGTGAACTCCTTCCTGGAAATGAAAGTTATGGGAACTGGTCATGCCCCTCTAAGAAATGCTGTGATGAGCTGGCCAAGTCTTTCTTTTGTAAGGTCAGTCTCATCTATGACTCACTGGCAAGGGATTCAAACCCAACTTTTGTTGTGAATGAGTTCACCTGGAAAAAACCCTTCCTGAATTGTCAGCTTTCCCTTAACTATGTTGCAACACTGTCTGGGAGACAGCAAATACTATTAAATCTGGTTCCCCCCGGACCCAGTACCAATCGATATTATGTTTAAAGGTAGTGACACCATAATACCTGTGTTAAACAGCATGTTTAACCTGTCACTGGAAAGTTGTCAAATTCCTGACTCTTAAAAACATGCGATAATCAGCCCTCTGCTGAAAAAACATCCCTAGATCCCGCCAGAACTGAGAATTACAGGCTAAAATCTTTGCTTCCAGGCATTAGTAAAATCTTGGAGAATGTGGTTAACAGGCATCTGACTGACTTTTTGGAGGTCCATAATCTGTTGCATCAAACGCAGACCAGCTTCAGACCTGGTTATAGCACTGAGAAGCCCCTTTTACTGGACAAGGAAGATCTTAAGAAAACTATGGATCAAGGAGAGTCAGCCGCGCTCATTCTTCTTGATTTAAACGTAGCATTTGATACTGTGTTCCACTTCCTCCTCCAACATAGGCTGGAGGTGCTTGGGATTATGGGAAAAAATCTTCAATGGTTGACCTCCTTCCTTGAAAACAGGTGCTTCGAATTTAGGGAAAGTTCCTATCTTTCAGAGGTGCATCAACTTAAGTGTGGCGTGCCTCAGGGTTCATCCCTGAGCCCCACACTTTATAATATATATGTATGGCCCCTAGCTGAAATATTTGTTTATTTGGTTTCACCACGGTGTCATATGCATATTGTCTCTCTGGCACCATATAGCAGTCAAACTGCAGTGAACCTATCCACTTGTCTAGAACAAGTTTCTAACTGGATGGCCATAAGCTGCCTCAAATAAATGACAACACAACAGAGGTTATGGTGGTTGGGAACAATCCAACCCTCTAAGACCATCTTATTTGGCCTTCATGCCTGGGTGATTGCCCGTCCCCACAGTGGAAGTTAAGAGGCTTGGAGTTCTTTTGGATAAAGATCTCAACATGGCCTCCCAGGCCAAGAAAGTGCAGATACATGTTTTGGCCTGCTAAGAGCATTAAGGAAGTTGTTCAAATAGCACTCAGCCAAAACATGAGGAATAGTGGTACAGGGCCTCATACTCTTATGACTAGACTATGGCAATTCGCTTTACCTAGGCAGTCCTTCCTATGTTAACAATTCTCTGCAGATTATTGAAAATGCTGCAGCTCTTATCATGTTGAGCCTCTCGAAACCACAGTCTACACACCCTGTGTTGACTAGCCTTCATTGGCCACCAGTTAGGAGAAGAACAGAATTCAAAGCTCTGTGCATTGCTCACAAGTTAAAATATGCTCAGGGCCCACATATTCCAAGCCAACTAATTGTCTCCCATAATAGCATGCAATAATGGAGGTCAAATTACCTCTCCTTCCTGGCCATCCAAAGAATCAAAAGGGTCAGAAGTGAGGGGGAGGGGGCAGTCTTTCGCTTATTTGGTATCTAGGTTCAGGAACTTTCTCCCCTCTCACTTAGGGGTAGGCGATAATCTGTCCAGCTTCAGAAAGCAGATAAAGACTTACCTGTTCATTTAGCCAGTGCATTTCCTCTCCCTTACTATTTCTGTCTGTGCTGGGAAGCCCGTGTCGGGGTAGCCATGCTCTTCATAAGACTTGGTAACATATGTCTGTATTGTACCTCAAATGTGTCTTCAGTTACAAATGAAGCCGCCAAAAACAAATAGGATTAATGCAATGATTAGGCCTTTGTGTGATTTTTAACTTTTTATTAATGCAGGTTAATTTACACTGATGCAACCTTCAGTAACAATGATAGAGAGATGTCCTGAAATGTAAAATGTAAATTAGAAAGTGTACATTCTATTTACCAGACGTGCAACTCAAAACAGTAAAGTGGAGATTTGAGAGTTGAGCCATTTCAAGACCTAGCAGTCCCAAAACCAAACTATGATACAACTTACTTGAATTAATGGCCTTGGTCATAACATAAACACTGCAAAGTAAATTGTGGATCAATATTACTTATATTCAGTATGTCACAGAACATGATTGGAAAACTTTGAATAAACAAAGTATGAGTGATGCAAGCAAGTAGATGAAGTAATTAGAAGGTGACAACATACTGGATTAACACAGCAGATGCCATTTTCATACATACCATGAAATGTTGAATAGCAAATACATAAAACTTTGATATTTGTGCAATAGAGAGGAAAAGAGAGGTTGTGCAACATTACATTGCACTATTGTTTTGCAGAGACAAAAACAGGGCATCACTGTAGTTGTAGTCATTTGTTAGCACCATTGACAGTGCTTCTTAAACATACCTATTTAAATACCTACAGTGAAAATGAAAACACATATAAAATATGTACACACACATGTGTACGATGTGAACAGGTGAAAAGATCACTTACAAGCAGCATATCTTCATGTGGAAATAGATGGAGTTTGGAACCTGTTATTTGGAGTCCAACAACCCACAATGAGATAAATCAAAGGACTGGGCAATTGCAAGGGGTAATCCATGAAGAACAACACACAATCTGACAAACCATATTGATCATTGTTAAAAAGAGAGATACCTCTTTGATGCCCGTAATTTAGATAACACAAGATATTTTCAAGACTCAAATGTAGTTATATATGTTTTGATAAGAGTCCTGAAACATTCTGAACAGCTAACCTAAGGGCAAGAACTCAATTTGTGATTAGTGAGACATTGCTAAGTCCAACCTCCCAGTCCCCACTGAATCTGCAAGACCTTCTCCTCCCAGGGAAACAGTTGTAAGGTGGGGCTGAGAGAACCACCACCAATCTTCTGAGCCTCCAGGTGATGCTTGAAGGTCAGGGAACTCACTCTCTCCCGCAGGTCCTTCCATCCCTTCTTAATATCCTCTTGTGTGTGCAGATTACTAGGCTACAGCATTCACTCTGTTCACTATTCTGATCCACAGTTCTCTTTTCTGAGCTATGGTTGTATTTTGTACTTGTGCTCCAAACAATTTTGAATCTACTCTAATAATTTCATCCACCATGACAGACAATTTTCTCTCTGTGAAACATGGATTCCTCCTCCCTGCCATAGTGACTGTTCAAGACAAAAATCTTGTGTCCCAAACACTTGTAAAAAAGCAATATGGTCAAGAAAACATACAGAGGAAGACAAAATCTGTGCAAAAACCTGACTTCTGTCTTCAAAATCTGCAACAAACTGCTCTGCTGCAGTGGGATGGCAAAGTATTAATGGTCTGAAAAGGAGTGTGTTTTATGGTGTGGTTTGCATGTGTTCACAGTTGTCCAATATACATCAGGTGTGGGCTGCTAGCATCCATCCAATAGCCACAGTCGTAGTACAGTGCTGAACGGGTCCTGTGATGGACTCCTGCGGTCATGGGACTGCCGCTGGTACAGCACCAGCACAACTGTGTTATTTAAATATGGTTTGCGCAATGCCACCGCCCAATAGTGATGGAGTAATAATCACCAGCTTTGGAGCCCACTGCGTCAGCTGTGGGATACAGCTGGTGTGATGGAGTACACTCCAATGACGTGACGATCGTTGAACGGCTCTGATCTAATACGGTGGTTGGAACTCTGTCATCTTGAAGAAGTACTTGGGACCGTGGCCCTGGCAGGACAGTGGTATTACTATCAAGATCTGAATCAGGCCTTTTGTCTCTTTTTAGAAGTCAAAGGTCTCCAGCAGGACAAGGCTGCAGGCTGTAGCTGATGAGAGTTCCACAAGGTTGGATACAACTTCTGCAAGGAGCCACTGAACTGCACTGTGACCTGGAGACACAGCACATCGCACCACCCACTTCACACTGCAGCCCCGGTCTCACCTATGTCACAGGATGCTCTCACCGGGCTGCTGCCTGCACCGTGACTTGTGGGCACTGAATGTCAAGCCATCCCTCTTTGCAGCACGCCCCGACGTCATCCATGCCAGCGCTCCTGATGTTGTCATCAGCCCGGAGTTCGATCTGCAACACATGTGACTTCAAGGGCCCGAAGACCTGTGCACCAGCCTCCAGAACCAACGCCTATGACACCAGCGACGCCACACTTCGGATCTCATCGCGAGGATCATGATGCCCTGCATTTCCAAGGTACTGTTTGTGGGTCTTCCCGACACCGTAGCTGGCATGCGATTCCACAACCAGCCTGAACTATTGGATTTGTTGTTCACGACAGCATGAAAGCCCCAGATGGAGCTATTGACTTCAAAGAACTGTATTTTTGAGTTCATTCTTGCAAAATTCATATCTTTATTATTGTATGTTGGATTTTTCTTCTTATGGTCTTGTTTTACACAGATAAATATTGGCTATTGGTCTAAAACTGGTGTTTCGTCCTTTTGTACTGTTTTCACTCTATTACTGTGTGTTATGTGCAAATGCTTTGCAAACCACTTCTGAGATAATCCTGACAGCTCGTGCCAAGCTATGAAGGGGGTGAGCAGGGGTTATCTGAGCTGGGTATCTCCCTTATCCTGACTGGAGTAAGGGTCCCTACTTGAACAGGGTGCAAACCGACTGCCAACTAGAGATCCCATTTCTAACAAGCAGGTACATCCTGGCCTCCTCTCAGTTCTCAGAGCACTTTTGGTAGACAATTTTCTAAGTCCAATGTTTGGGCTGTCTGAGCACATTTAAGATCACTTCTAATGGTCTTTACTACATAGAGAATCAGGACTTACTGAGGCTGGGTGCTAGTGCAGGTACAACATGGTTGGTGTCTTTTCTGTCACTAAGTCTCTGATCAGGAGGCCAGCCTACTAGTCCTCCAAATCACTCTAGAAGCCCTTGGTTCAAGCATAAACGCAGGTCTCAAACAAAAGGGAAGTCATTTGAGGGCACAAGGAAGGCCTCAGGCAACAGGGCAATTCTCTTGGTGCAGCAGGGCAGTCCTATGAAATACACAGCAGGTCACAGGCAGCAGGGCAGTCCTCCTAAAGTCCACTGCAGGTCCATAAGTGAACTGGAGATTGGGTCTGAGGGTCCTATTTTTATACCTGGTGCTTTTGAAGTGTTGCCCTTACAGCAGTGACTGAAATTCCCTCTCTCCCTGCCCTGGTCCCAGATTGTCTGCACAATAGCCTTCTGTGAAGTTTTTAGTGTGTGCTGAGGCAGTGGCTTTGAAGTGCAAGGGGGCTGTGCACAGCTCCACCCCTCAATGCTGTCCAGATGACCCATCCTGCCAAAACCCATGTCTTCTATAGAATGGCTGTCTGAGAGGAATACACAAAGGCCAACTGTCACTCACACTTATTATGTGACCCAGGAACAGGCTGCATGCAATTAATGGAGAGATAAGAAAAAGGCAACTTTCTAAAAGTAGCATTTTCAGAATTGTGATTTCAAATCCAAGTTTACCATTAAAGAAGAATTTAAATTATAATTCTTTAAACATCAAACATGACATTTCTACCTGCTCCCAAACACAAGTTATCTTTAAATCAATATTGTTTTATGGGAGGCGTTGGCATCACATTAGTGAAAAATGAATTTGGGAGTTTTTCACTACCAAAACTTAAAAGTACAAGTCCACCTTTTTAAACACATTGCACCCAGCCATAGTTTTAGACTTGGCAAAAAGATTATTTTGCCAAGTCGCATTGGCAGTTTAATCTACACTGCAGGCTGTAAATGGCAGGAATGAGGCATGTCAAAGGATAACTTAAGTTGGGGCACAATAAGTGATACAGGCCCACTAGTAGCATTTAATTTACTAGCCCTTGGTATACTTTATCCACTTTCCTATGGAATTACAAGTAAATTAAATATACCAATAAGGTGTAAGACAATTTCAACATGTTTTAGGGAGTGATTGCAAGCATTTTAGCACTGATTAGCAGGCCAACAAAAATAAATTCACCAAAACAGGAGCGTAATAAACACACCTTTGGGGGAAGACTATCCTATGGCTGACAGGTCTAGCACTGGTTGAAGACCACATTGATTCACCGTAGAAGGCGTCCACAGAGTCCACCAGTCCAAAGCTCTCCAGATGGATTACACTGCAACTGGGCAGCAGCAGGGAAATCAATCAATCAGGATTTACAAAGCACTGCTAACCACCCAACAGGGTATCCAGGCGCTTGCAAGTCCCAGTAGCTTTTTCAAACAGCCAGGTCTTGAGGGCCATTCGGTATTCCGGAAGTGAGGTGACAGTCTGGAGGTACGTGGGGGAGGCTGTTCCAGGTTTTTGCTGCAACGTGAGAGAAGGAGCATCCTCTACTTCTGCTTCAATAGATGCTGGAAGTATGGGCAAGTGAAAGGGAGGCAGAGCATAGTCCTCTTGACGATTGGTGGATGTTCAGGTGGTGGTTAATGTATGTGGGTCCTTGGTTGTGTAAAGCCTTGTGTGCATAGGTCAGCAGTTTGAATTACCATTTCTTCTGGACAAGGAACCAGTGGGTGAGTCTTGCTGCGGCGTTCTGGATGGTCTGATATCTCTGTAGGAGGTGCGCTGTGATTCCTATGTAGAGGGCATTTCCGTAGTACAGTCAGATAGTCATGAGGACCGGTGTCATGGTGCGTCTCATGGGTAGAGGTAGCCACTTGAAGGTGTTACATTGTATTTGCAAAGTGAGGAAGCAGGCAGAGGAGATAGCACTGATCAGTGATTTCATGGTGAGCTTGTTGTCAATGGTGATTCTGAAGTTTCTGGTGTGGTCGGAGGGAGTGGGTGTGGGTCCTTGGTCTGATGGCCACCAGGAGTTGTTCCATGTGTTGCTGCTGTTGCCAAAGATAAGTACTTCTGTCTTGTCTGTGTTCAGCTGTTGTTCTTCATCCAATCAGAGATGCTTGCCATGCATCTGTGGAAGATGGTTTTGGTGGTCGAGGGTAATCAGTGAGTGAGAGGATTACTTGGGTATCATCTGCATAGGAAATTATGTTGAGATCGTGGGATCTGACGATGTTGGCCGGTAGGATCATATATGCATTGAAGAGTGTGGGGCTGAGGTATGAGACCTGGGGGGACACCGCAGGTGGTCTCCTTGGGTTCGGAGATGAAGGGTAGGAGGTAGATCTTCTGGTTCTTTTGATGAGGAAGGATGTAATCCATCTGAGGGCGTCCCCTTGGATGCCGATGTGGTGGAGTCTTTCCATCAGCATGTGCTGGGATATGGTGTCAAAGGTTGTCAAGAGGTCGAGGAGGATCAAAGCTGCTGTCTGTCCTTGGTCGAGGAGGGCTTGGATGTCGTTGGTGGCTGTAGCCAGTGCTATGCTTGCTGCGGAAGCTGGATTGGGAGGCATCGAACAGTTGGTTCTGCTGCAGGTATGTCATGAGTTCCTTGTTGATGATCTTTTCCAGTACCTTTGCAGGTAACAGGAGAAGGGAGATTGGCCTGTAGCTTTTGGGTTTGCTGGGGTAGTCGAAGGGTTTTTTGAGTAGTGGTCTGACTTCGGTGTGTTTTGAAGCCTCAGGAAATGTTGCAGTGTTGATATAGGTATTGATCAGGGTGGTGAGTTCCTGGTGGATCCTATGATTTCCAAGGTTGAAGATGTAGTGCAGGCATGGGCCTGTTTGAGCTCCAGAGTGGATGGATTTCATTGTGGAGGTGATGTGCTGCATGGAGAGTATGTTCCAGGTGATCAGCATGTGGTTCGTGTTGATTACGGTGCTGGTGCATCTGTCGAGGAAGTCCATAGGTGTGGGTTGGGGTTTTAAGTTTCTGTATATGGCTGCTATCATGTCATAGAAGAAGTGAGCAAGGTTGTCATGCAGCTCCTTTGAGGGTGTGATGTTGTTTTTACTGGCAGCCAGGTTGGAGGATTCCTTAATGATGTTGAAAAGTTACTTGGTGTTATTGGCGCTAGTTTCGATACAGGTGGCAAGGGCTGGCTTCCTTGTTGCACTCAGCAGGCGCTGGTACAGGTTGAGGGAGGTATTGAAGGCTGCTCTGTCAAGGTGTCCTTGCTGGTGCACCATATCCTCTCCAGCTGTTTGTTGTCTTGTTTCATTGTTCTAAGTTCTTGGGTATACCAGCTGACCTTTTTGGAGTATTTTCCTGGGATGTTGCTCTAGACAATTCTGTTGGCGCAATTGGTGATCCAGGCTTTGAAGTTTTTTATTCCCCATTCGAAGTTGGTGGCGGTAGTGGGGTTGGAGGTGTTGAGGGTATCCACCCACCTGATCTCTGAGATTTTGTTTCATCTCCGGTGGGGGGCGCTGGTCATCTTGGGGGTGGAGGTGAAGAGGCTGGAGATGCTGAAGTGGACGATGGGGTGATTGGTCCATGTGAGTGCTGTAGCATGGCTGTATTTGACGCGGTTGCTGGAGGTGAAAATGGGGTCCACATGTGTCCTGCGGTCTGTGTAGAATCGTGGATGATGTAGATCAAACCGAGGCTGCTCATACTGTCGAAGAAGTGTGCATTGTTGCTGTCATTGGGGTTGTAGATGTGAAAATTTAGGTCACAGAGGAAGATGTAGTCCTTGAAGTCTAAGGGTAGGAGTGCAATGAAGTCTGCGATGGTTTTGCACATGCTGGGGATCAATATGGGAGGGTGCCTTTGATGGTTGTTTTGTCATCCATGTGGAGCTTGAAGTTGAGATGTTCCATGAGGATGGTGGTGGTGTTGTTTGTATTGGTGCACTGTATGGTCTCTTTGTGCATGATGGCTGTTCCTCCTTCTGGCTTGTTGGTTCAGTCCTGGTGAGTAAATTTTTATCCGGCAAGGATTGCTGTGGCAATGTCTGGGTGGATGTGTTTTGAACAGAGCCAAGCTACATAAAATTATCATTAAGCAAATGCTCCTCTTTCCCATCAAGCTAGATATCACTGATGGCAGACACACCAAAACCTGGCAAACCATGGAACTGGGCAGAGAAAAAAGAAACATTGGCTCGCTGATCAAACCCACAAACACCAAATTTCAATTTCAGAAGAAGCATAAATGAAGGCACCAGTCTTGAAAAGTCACTCATCACCTGGCCACACAACAGCAGCATGAAGAGATGCAATAGCAATTGGCGTCAGATTCAAGATACTACAACCAGTGACATCGAATGTGCCCCAGACGTCAGCTCGGATAACAACTATGAAAAATCAACAGAGCAGAGATGGAGAAGATGATTACCTTTCTATGTTAGGATCATCTGCCAATACTGGGATCAGTCTGGCTAACATAGACTCGCTACTCTACTAGAGTCAATTCTAAATGCCATATTAACATAAGTCCTGGGGGGGTGCTAAAGGTAGCATTTATTTCCCTAATACCAACATGTAAACTTAGGGGCAGCACGGAACGTATTTAAAGTGGGGTAGTCTGGGAGTTGCATAGATCATGGTGCCGCCTAATCTGGCACACTTATTCTCCCTCAAACAGCAAACAGGCAGTCATGAACTTTTTTTGGTCAGGGAAAGACACTCATAATGGAGGCCCATGGCCTAGCAAGATGGCTGGTGGATCTGGGGCTGCAGCGAAGGGCACAAAAGGTGAGGACAATCCAACAAACAACTCACAATATCCACTGCTCAACTATCCTATCAATATGGGCAATTATGAGCAATTATGTTTGTACACGAGGCTCCACTCCCAGTGAGCTGAGTTTTATGTCATGCGGAAAAGGATCTTTTATAAAGTAATTTGATACATATGAGAATGTTTGGGAACAAAGAAAAAAGAACAGAAAAATATTTAAATGTACTTTCAGGTGGTTAATGTTACTATATTTTGTACGAAATGAGCACATGTTGTTCCATCCTTGCATCAACATGATTATAGAAATATTAACTCACTCTCTCTTCCATGGTGTCTCATAATTTGAGGCACCATGGTATTATTTGCAATGGTGTCTTCCTAACAGCCAGTTATTGTATCTCCTTCAATCTTTTATCAAGGAATCTCCCACAAAGAAAGAAACAATGTATTCTGTTTTGTCAGGTTTGAGTGTCTTTCGTAAATAACTAAGCATTGGTCCTGTTTATTAACTATGGACCAGATGTGCGACTATTTCATGATGTGAGTTTCTAATTTTGATTCATTGCGAATCGCAATTAGAGACTTGCAAAATGAAATGTAGAAATGTGTCTCAGACCCATTTAGGAATTCCCAATGGGGTCGCAAAAGACCTACCTCATTAATATTTACGAAGTAGGTCGCAATTTGTGACCCTATTAGGAATGGCCACACTCACAGGGACGGTGGCCTGCGGGGCTTAGCAGACCAACACGTCTGTGGCTGCTTTTCAATAAAGCAGTCTTTTTTTTTTTAAAGGAAAATGTGATGCATTTCAAAAAGAAAAATGAAAAGTTTTCTTTTAATTTTTTCAGAGCAGGAGGTGGTCGATATGGCCAGCAAAGCAGGACAGAAGGGCAGACTTCACAGCTTGGCAGTCCTTCCTGGCAGGGTCCACAAGTTCAGAAGTGATCTGCAGAGTTGGATCTGAGGGGCTAATATGTATACTTGAAGCCAGCTTCGAAGTAGGGGAAGCATCTAGGAGTTTCCACCTCCAGAGGTATTTGAAGTTCCTCCTCTTTGCTGTGGCCCCAGCGTGTCTGGCATCACAAAAGATTAGTATCAGAACCCTTTATGAGTGTGCGGGGAAGAGCCTTTGTGATGTGTAAGTGTGGCTGGTGACAGTTCCCCCCCTCATCCCGACAGAGATGGCCCACCGTGACACACTTATTCCCCATTTTGTCTCACTGTCTTAGAGCAATTCACGGAGACAAACTGCCAGCTATATCTAGTCATATAATCAAGGATACAGGCACCAAATGGCTGGGACAAGAAAATGCAAACTTTCTAAAAGTGTCATTTTCAGAAATGTGATTTAAAATCCAACTTTACCATCAAAGAAGATGTTAGATTAAGATTCTTTAGACATCAAATTTGACCCCCCCCACCTGCTCACAATTGAACGTTAACACTTATTTAATGTAAATAAGTAACTCAATATTATCTTGTGGGAGAGGTAGACCTTGCAATAGTCAAATATGAATTTAAGGTTTTTTTTCACTTCTTGTACATTTAAAGCTTAAAAGTATGTATCTTACCTTTTAAATACATAGCACCCTGTACTTTGTGCTGTGTAGGGCCAGGTTGGAATGGCAGCTTAAAACTGCACACACAGGCTGCAATGGCAGTCCTGAGACAGGTTTGATAGGCTACTTTATATGGTTGATACCATAAGTGCTATAGGCCTACTAGAAGCATTCATATATAAGCCCTGGGTGTATATGTAGTACAGCTTTACTAGGGACGTACAAGTAAATTAAAAGTGCTAATTGGGTGTAAGCTAATGTCAACATGTTTTAGGGAGGGAGCATACACACTTTAGTACTAGTTAGCAGTGATAAAGTGCACAGATTCATAAGCCTAAAAAATAAAATTTAGAAAAGTAAGTGGAAAAAACCCTGGGTGAAGACTGTCACCACTCCATCTTGTGCCAGTAAGTCAAATCCAAGTTCTGAATTCATCCTGGAAGTGCCAGAGGCCCCGATCAGTTCTTTCTCTAGAGTTTGAGAGATTCCAATCTGTGAACTTGGCTATCCTGCTCTCATGCCGTGATTTTGAAGAAGCCTGTTAAGTGTATGTCACGGAAGTTAATGCATTGCCAATGTATGTAGAGGCCTGCCAGTGTATTGATGGTAATTGCCTCTTCTTGTTGTTCCCAGTGTAAAAAATCCGGATTTTCTCGTCCAGTGCACATGTACCTTCACAGACACACAGACACAGAAGGTTTCAGGAGTGACACATCCTGTTGAACAGGTTTGTACTGAGAGGATCCAGTACCGCAAGTCTCTCTTTTCTTATCTTGCTCTTAACCCAGCACCCTACCCCAGGAGAGTGCAAAATGTAGGAGTACCATCCCTGGATCTGGAACAGTCCTGATAGGGACAGAAGGTCCAGTATCAGCTCCTGAGTCATTTCCGCAACTGGGACCAGGTGAGAGTGTGACAAAAGGCCCAGCCTTGCACGCTTCCACTGCTCAGCAGCATGGATGATCAAATGTAAATTCATGATATGGCCCAGATCCCATCCAAGGACATCCCTAGTGTTTTGGATCTAGTCAGGGCCCCAGGGAATGTACAGAATGAAGTTCAACTTTGGGGATCGGAATATCAGTTGCTTAAGGACAAACTGTTTCGATGTCACCCTCACCAATTACCGTGGGTATTTGAGAGAGGGGCTGGGGCAGTTCCCAAGGATGTATGTTCTGTCCTGTAACCTTCACATTTTAGCAACTGGGATACCCAGCAAACACTTCTGCAAACAGAAGCACTAGTCCTGTTCATGTCACAGTTACCACTCCAACTCCAGTGCCTTTTAACCCGCCCAAACTAATTTATGGGAATTTTCTTAAAATTAAAGTACTCTGGAATCAGTGCTAGTTGTTTCCTAGTAACCCCGGATTGTGATGTTGATAGAATGACCTTCATTATATCCTATCTCAGGGGTGACACAGCTGATTGAAATATTATACTTCTTGAATGTAATGACTGGGTTTTACATGAACTTGAAAAGCTTAAAGAGGTGACGCTTCATCTCTTGGCTACGAATACGGTTCTCCAGACCAGTGATACTGAGTTGCTAAATCACTGCCACATCAGTAAGGTTCCCTTCTCTCCAGAACGACATTCTGTATCAAAGTTATGGAATTCCAGTGGCCAGTGGAAACAAGAACTACCCTCTTTTACAGAGGGTTGAGAAGTGATTTGAATACTTCCCTGATGCACCTTGTGAACTTACCCTCAGACTGTTCTGAGTTCATTGACTCAGCTGTCAGGCTTCATCATAGGATGATGGAATGTAGAAATAAATTTAAACTGTGTTCATATTGCTGGGAGGCAGAACATTTTACAGTGTCCTGTCAAACTGAAAGGAAATCGGAAGGTTAATGCCTTTACTTCTGACGTGGTGCAGAAATGACTTGAGTGCCCAGCTGACATAGAGGTCAGTCAGTCAGATATGTTTCTTGACCCAAACTCCTCTCAGCTGACTACTACCTCAATTAAGATTCCATAAAATGTAATTGTACCAGTCCTCCTTATAATTTCACTATAACAGAGGTGGGGGTTATCCATGCTTGTAGATTCCAGGGCCACAGGGAACTTCCTAGATTTTGCATTGGCCAGTTGTCTACAAGTCTTGTAGTGGATCCTATTTAGTTTTAATGGGATTCAGGAGTTTAGGTTAGCCTCTGGATTGCAGGCCTGTGCCCCTGTCACCTAGTGACTTTTAACCTACTTAGCTTGCTCTGTTTTAGCACATTTTGAAATTATTTTTTCCAAGATGGCTGCCATGTTTATAGTTAGGAAGATGTTTTAGTTTCACGTTATCAGTGCCACTCTGTAAAAGCGTCATTATCAGTGTCAAAGATAAATGATATACGTGGGTATTTACATCATGTACTTTCCCACTTTCGTGTGCCAGTAACATAATATATCTTTTCATGGAATTGTTTATATAATTCCCCCCCCCAAGCATGCTTTCTTATCTTTGTTTGGGAACATACCTGCGTCAGGGGTCCTACCAAGATCTGTATAAATACATGTCACACAGACAAGATAATCAGAGGGATTCCTAACAGATGCCATCAACGCTATCTATGCTACATGTTGCCTTGATGCTGACCCAGTCTTCGTGTCCCCACAGAGTCTGATGTGGAGACCTCATTCCAAGGTAACGAAGGTTGGGGGCTCTTCTCATCGACATGGGAATAGCAGATTAGGTTTAACACACCTAACTCTCTTCTAGTTTAAAGAGTAGGTTCATCATGCTCAGGTATTAGGGCCTATTTCACATCTATCACATTTTATGCTATTGCAAGATGGTTGGAGTCTTTGTATATATGACTCTTATTTTTATCATTCTGTTCCTAGCATTATTTGTTATCCTAATCATTGCAGCCCATGCAATTTACAGTAGAGTGCAGTCTTGTTAATAAAATCTATTGAGAACCTCACTGCCTCTCTTTCAGTGCCTGAGTTTGACTGAGACATGGTAATCATGTGAGAAAGGGGTAATCTCCGTTTAAACACAACCTCCCTGAGATGTCGCACTCTTGAGTTCATGAGTAAAGGCTCCCACAAATCCCCTCTTACTCTTGTTTTTTTGGTGAGGTACTGCTTGTGAGCCGGGACGGTTGGGACAACAGTTGCGACTTGTTGTAGGACGGGCCTAGTTGCCCACAAACAAAAGTACTGTCATCCTTAAACCAGCAGTCTTGCCTAGAGCAAGAGTCAAATTACGACAGCCAGACAGGTTAAAAAGAGTGAACCGAAGCAGGGTAGAACAGTAGTTGGCTCTGAGCTCTCTACTGGGTTTATAGTATACTAAACTACTCCACTATCCTTAGTATGTGAGAAACAATACACTGAGACCTGGACCTTTGATTCTATTGACACACCTTATTTTGGCACTATTTTAGGAATCCCTTTGCTTCAGTGGCAAAATCCTACCATTGACTCATCTCTCCATCTTGTCCCTTTAGAATCCTATTACTGTCAAACTCATTGTTATGATAAAGCTTTGAGAGGTCCATCTCGCTTGGCATACACAGCCATTACACGCGACCCCTTGACACAGCCCCTAGTAGATTACCTGAAACATTAAGACACCTTTGATTAACACAAAATTACACAGCTACCTTCTCATAGGGAATTTGGTTGCCGCATATACATCATTTCGGGTGAAACACTTCCCTGTAGTCAAGATTACGGTCCCTGAAGACCTGTGACAGAACATGCTTTTTTTGCCAAATTGGGTAAAGGTGCTTTTCATGTCCAATCTGCTGAAATCTCGGAACCTATCTGGTTGCCCGAGGGTATGACCATGTATAGGAAAGAGGCCCCAGGACCTATATATTCAGATAGCTGTGGGAAGGATTCCATCACAACACAACAGTATGACAGGATACATGCACCCTGTTGCTCCCTTTTTAAAAGGGATATTACTGCCGGGGCAGAGTCACATTAGTCAGGACACTGAGGAACCGACTTCCCTGAACATATTACATTCAGAACACATTAAAAGTCTCCTTGACCAGAAATCCTTTTGGGGTAGAGTTAGCCAGGGTGTGAGTAGGAAAGGAATTGACTCTTGGGTAACTGGAAATGATGATTTTGTACACAATCAGTTTTCTTATTCTGGTACCACCTTATCTACCCCCACAAAAGAATTCAGACAAGAAGCCTTAACTGGGTGTCATGACATACCCTTAGCAGATCTTCTGAAGATCCGAGAGACCTTAGTAATTTGTCAGATGGGAATTAATGTCACCCTTTGCTGAGTTTGTCTACAATAACAAACCACTGGGTCTCCCACTTCTGTTATTTAACTGGCAAACATCCACTTATGTTACCTGAAAATGTTGTTAGGCAGTCGAAATGTACCTGCCATTTAAGACCTTGTCAAACATCTGGTAGACTCTCAACTACAGGTGTCATCAAACTCGCATCCAGCTAAGTTGAGTTTGGAACAAACTTACTAACACACATCAACAATAACAGTCAGACTGCCAGTTAGAAGACCAAGGGCCAGATTTACTAAAAAGTGGCACAGCACGGTGCTGCGCCAAAATTGGCACCACTGCGCTGCATCACTTTAGAAACATAGGGATGCACCGTATTTACTGCAATACGGTGCACCCCTGCATTTCCTCTGCGCGGGCGCTAAATTGAGCTGCCAATGCAGGCATCCTTGAACCATCGTGCAAGGATGTCTGCGTTGAGGGGTTTGATTGTTTATGTGCAGGAATGTGTCCCTTCCTGCACATAAACAATCACTAATGGCAGTTTGGCATTGAAATGCCAAAGCATCATTTTGCAATGATTATTTATGTGCAGGAAGGGACATCTTCCCACACATAAACAATCATTTATGGCATTTTGCTCTTTCTGTGCATGCTGCAGAAGGCAGAACACTTAGTAAAAGAAAAAACGAGGAGGAATAAAAGTATTCCTCTTTGTTGCGTCTTCCTAAAGGCATCCCGTTGGTGGCATTAGATTTTGGCACTGCGCCAGGATTATGAAAACTGAGGCAGCGTCAAAAAGCAATGGGTGTTGCTGCCCACAACAACACCCACTGTATGCCCCTTCCACGCAAAGAGCTGCGTGTGAAGGGGCTGTATTTACAGGACTTAATGGCACCTTGTAAATATGGTGCAGGCCATTGTGCCACCAGGAAATCACATAAAGTGACTCTCCGGTGGCGCTAGGGGCTCTTAAATATGCCCCCAAGTTTGACGCTGCTCTGAAAATTTAAGATTACAGGGATAGCGTAAGCTCCAACCCAGATGTGTGCGTTCCTTTCCAATTGGACGAATCATTAATCCAATGGCCCATCCCACTCCTCTTCCTCCAGCTGTAACCCTTAATAGTCACCTAGAGGTTTAAGTTAAAAGAATTCTAGATTCATGTCTTGTTAGGGGTTGTTTGTTTCATCTAGTTGTATGGAAACGGTATGGTCCTGAGGAACACTATTGGGAACCAGCTAGTAATGCTCATACCCCTCACCTGATTCATTGATGTCTTGCCTGCCACTCTGACTAACCAAGCCCAGTAGGTCGTTCCCTGCTGGGGGACTGTCACAACTTGTGTCCTATGTGCTGTAGGTTTTACTCACCAAGCACTCCATTACATCCTTCCCTTCTGGCACCTTCCTGTCTCAAACATCTCATGGTCCGTGTCTCAGGAAGTTTAAAATATTGAACCTCCTCTTTTGTTACAAAGCAATGTTAGTCTCCACCCCCAAAAATAAAACTATCCAACCCCTAAAAACAAAATTACCATGACCCTCCCACCCCACCCCAATAAACCCGACCCCCGGCATGCCCTGAATACAAAATTACCCCAACGCACCACCCCTGCCCCTAAAAACCCAATCATAAATAAACAATTACCCCAAAACCCCCACCCCTAAAAACCTGCCCCCACCCTAAATACAAAATTACCCCGATCCCCCACCCCGCCCCTAAAAACCTGGCCCCAACCCGTCCTAAAAATATAAATACCCCAAATACAAAATTACCCTGACCCCCACCCCACCTCTAAAACCCTGACCCCCCGACCTGCACTAAATAAAAAATTATCCCGGCCCATAAAAACTTGAAACCTAAATACAAAATTACTCCTGCCCCTAAAAACAAGATAACCCCGACCCCCCACGCACCCTAAAAACCATAGTAACAACTCCCCCACCCCCGCCCCTTAAAAAAAAATAATAACATAACCACCTCAACCCATTGACCCCCGCCCCACCTCTAAAAACTACCCCCAACCATGCCCCAGCCCCACTTACCTGACCGTGTCCTCTCCCGATGGATCTTCCTTTTTCTCTGCCTTAACCATGCATGTGCGTTGTTCAGCACATGTGTGGTTAATGCAGGGAAAAAGGCCTGCGTTGTTCAGGCAACCGTCATTCAGCTTGCGTGAACAACACAGGAGTGGTTCCGGATACATTGTTCCGAATCTTTCCCGTTTGTAAGGTGTTCACCTGCGATCAGGCATTTCTGCGCCTGGGTGGTGTCTCCCCAGTCAGTTTTTTAAGTCAGACTTATATGTGTTAATAGCTTTGTAAATTAGGTCCATCATGTTCTACAATTCAGATAACGTGTGCCTCCTCCAAGCATTTATAAGATGCGCATGATTAGAAAGGAGAACGTTCAGAATTACAAGGTGCCTTTGAAATAATGTGTGCAAATCCTTGTAGGGAAAACATTTTGGACCCAAATGTAGAAGTTTGAAAAGTCAGAAATCATCTTGCCTAAAACTCCTCTTTTGTATGAAGTGGATGTCTTGATTTTTGGGTGGACAGAAACCTCAGAGTAGTCATACATTTCCAGTTCTCATTCTGAAAAAAATACAGTCACGTGGATTTTCCCCAGGTAGAAAATCTGAAATACTTATGCAAAGACACCTTCAGATATTATAGATACAACTCCAAATGCTGGTGAGATGGGACCTCTTTCTCACGAATCTGCATTAAACACTGCACAACTCAAAATACGGGTCAAGCCATGTTTATGTTTGTTAAGGATTTAGATGTATTTAGAATATGCCAAACTTATAGTATAGGGTGGCTCCTTCTTCTCAGGGAAAGAGAAAGCAAACCTTTAGATCATGCAAAGTTGAATTTGGCAAATTGGGATCAGTGCTGTAAATCAGTGGTAGTACTTCCCCAACAAACTCTCAGTTCCCCCACGCTTCCAAGAGCCAAGAGAGGCACTGGAATTGCACAGGTGGAGTCTTAGCATAAATCACTGACCTGTCCACTACTGGGCAACAAGTCTACAGTGTCGCTCACCTCACCCTGTCTAAGGCAGCATCTCCATGACTAGTTTTCCCTGCCCGGGACTGTCATCTTTTATGCAGGGAAAAAGCACAATGACCCTCAGGCACAGGTAGGACACTCTCCATACATTGTCATGTGTAATTTAGGGCCATATGTACAAACACATTTTCCCATTGACACAGAATGGGAAAAACCCTTTGCTACATCTGGCCCTTAGTTCTGAAAACAAAACACTGCTTTTCAATTTTTTTCAAACAAAACGTCTGCCATGCGGGAACAACAACATGGTGAATGCGTGGAAAAGCTTAGGCCCTGATTTATACTTTTTTTGCGTCACAATTCAAAAGCAGCGTAAACTTACAAAATACAGTTGTATTTTGTAAGTTTGCGCTGCTTTTGCATCAAACAATGACGCAAGGGTGGCGCCAAAAAAAGTATAAATCAGGGCCTTAGGCCCATATTTATACTTTTTGACGCTAAACTGCGCTAACGCAGTTTAGCGTCAAAAAATTTAGCGCCGTCTAACGCCATTCTGAAGCGCCATGCGGGCGCCGTATTTATGGAATGGCGTTAGCCGGCGCAAGCAGACCGGCGCTGCCTGGTTTGCGTGGAAAAAAACCACGTAGACCAGGCAGCGCCGGCGTTGGGAAAAAATGACGTTAGGGCGTCTTAAAATGGGGCAAGTCAGGTTGAGGCAAAAAAATCGCCTCAACCCGATTTGCGCCATTTTTTTACGACGCCATTTCATGACTCCTGTCTTAGTAAAGACAGGAGTCATGCCCCCTTGCCCAATGGCCATGCCCAGGGGACTTGTGTCCCCTGGGCATGGTCATTGGGCATAGTGGCATGTAGGGGGGCACAAATAAGGCCCCCCTATGCCACCCAAAAAAAAGTTAAAAAATATAAAAAATAATACTTACCTGAACTTACCTGAATGTCCCTGGGGTGGGTCCCTCCATCCTTGGGTGTCCTCCTGGGGTGGGCAGGGGTGGCAGGGGGGGTCCCTGGGGGCAGGGGAGGGCACCTGTGGGCTCATTTTGAGCCCACAGGCCCCTTAACGCCTACCCTGACCCAGGCGTTAAAAAATAGTGGCGCAAATGCGGGGTTTTTTGACCCGCCAACTCCCGGGCGTGATTTTTGCCCGGGAGTATAAATACGACGCATTTGCGTTGCCGTCATTTTTTTAGACGGGAACGCCTTCCTTGCATCTCATTAACGCAAGGAAGGCGTTCACGCAAAAAAATGACGCTATTTACCAATACTTTGGCGCTAGACGCGTCTAACGCCAAAGTATAAATATGGCGTTAGTTATGCGCCGAATTTGCGTCGAAAAAAACAACGCAAATTCGGCGCAAACGGAGTATAAATACGGGCCTTAGTATCTTCAATGGAGCAATCACTGTGAGAGCTCTAATGAAGAGCTCTAAATATTGCAGGCAGTCCACTGCCAGGAGTTGGTTCTAAATATGCCCCTAAACTTTAAATATTTAATTGCGGCCAAGATTGCACATTTCCACTAAAGAGTAATGTGGGGTGCCTGAAAGTTTATATTAGAACAAAACCTGAAGACCATAGTCTTGCCTTTTTTTTTAAAAGCAATGATTATGGCAACTCTCTCTTAGCCGATTTACCAACAGTGCATCTCGCACTTCCGGGCACTCGTTTATATAGACACAGAAACATAGGATTATGTCACTCCCGCTGCTAGGTGCAATTCGATGGCTTTCTGTTGAATCTAGATAACACAGCATGAAATCAAGATGATTGTCTGAAAATCTATAGAGGCCAACACTTTTTACAGGCCAGATTTTCTAAAATAGCAAATCATTACTCAACCCTTTTCCAGCACACTGATCGGAATTTGGAAATCACTGTCCCTTCTTTATACACTGTTACTTCGTTTCCCACACTAAAGAAAATCCTCAAACTCTTTCACAACTGTATTTTGAATAGGTTTGCTATGAACTGCTTTTCAGACCACTGCCTTATTATTTTGACTCTTTTCCATAATTCGTTCCTATTCTGTGTAAGTCTTTAACGCCTGCTGTTTATCTTACACTTGAACTCTTTTTACCCTAACTTGACCCAGTCCTATATTTGACCAACACCTCATACATTCTCACTGCTGCCCTATGTGCTCATTCCAATTTCTATTGTTTTAGGTAATCCTGCTCACGTAGACTTCTTAATTATCTGCTCATGCGCCCTCTACTTCTTTGCATAGATTCCTGTCTCTAGAACTCTCAAATTAATATTGGTATATGTAGTTTTCTGTCTGAATTGGTCCTTTGTATATATGGATTAGTGTCCAATCATCGTTCCTTCACGCATCAATTGTAAAGAACTTTAATATCTTTTCACTGTTTTAATGCTATAAAAAATCCACAAATAAATTCATGCAAACTAAAACAGCACAGCCATTACAGAGTCAAAGCTCAAGCAGGATTGTTAGAAGGCGGTTCTGACCATCTAATCCAACCAGATTTTTTTGCTTTTTGGTCACCTGTTTTTTGACCATTTACTTTAAGAGAGCCTCATAATCTGTGACTCACCCACAGTAAACTCATGGTAAAATGGACTAGGCATGTTTACCACCAGTGCCGCCATTTAAAATAAGGCGGCTGTGACTCAGCAAGAGTAGGAGGATCAGGGCTGGTTACACGTGACCACATGTGCAATGCAAATGGGAGAGTCCAGTCTTGTGCAGCCTAGGAACTGTTCACAGGTAGCCTGGTGCAGTAGAGACTATGCAGAGTAGGTGGTGACCTGGAATAGGCCTTATAATGTGGGAGTACACATGCATGGGAAGTCAATGTGCTTTACTGTCTTGACTCTAGTGACTATCCAGTACAGTCCTATGGGAAAGGCTGCCATAGGTCACAACTCCAGTTCCCCGGGGCCCACAGACTCTAGAGGCGCACAAATGTACACTGTAACCTGTAGAACACTGCTATGAAGTACAAAAGCATGTCTGTACAACGTATGGGTCACCCAGGAATGTCATATTATTCTGACTCAGCTTATGATCAGAGCCCAGGTCTTTTGTGACCCTACTGGGCTGGGTTAAATACTTTTTTCTCCAGCTGCAGGCAACCAAGGTCTCACCCATCTAAGAACACAATTAACAGTGCTTACATTAGCTCTGAAGAGGGAAGAAATTGGGTGAATTGCTCTCCATCAATCAGCCGGCTGACGCCCTGTGCCAGGAAAAGGGCCTAGCCCAGGCCATTCAACAAAGGAGGGAGTCCAGACCTCTAGAGCCAAACCAGAGAGTGCAGAGGGGGTTCCTTTGAAGATTTGTGGGGGGAAGACCCTGTCAGTGATGTCAGTGAGGGGTGGAGCTGGGTCCCCCAGGGCACATGTGGCAAGTGACTCTAGGGTGATGCCATTTTGAGCTATTACAGTTGACTGTGCAGGGGGCTTGGGTGGAGAGGTGATATAGCACAGCAAGCTAGGGCAGAGGTGCAGCCCTGCTGGAGACTCCCACCCTCACTTCAAAGGTCCTGCACAGGGGAGAGAGCTCTCCCTTGGAAGTGCGTTCCTGCAGAAGACCGGGACTGGAGGCTGGTGCCATGGCCACTTGGAAGGAAGAAACCCCTGACTACCCACTGAATCAAAGACACTGCTTCTGATTGATTCCAGGACCAGTTGTGGGAAAGACTGGGCTCTGCGCAAGAAGGAGAGGTCCCGAGGAAAACACAGTGAAAGGCCCAGCGCAGGGAGCCAGGGACACCTGCCCCTAAGAAAGTTTGGCATCTTTGAGGCCAGGAGGCCTGATGAAAGTGCTTGAGGTAGCAAGGACTCACTATCAGGAGCAAAAGGACACCAAGATCATTAAAGTTATGGGTGCAGGAAGTTTTGTGAAACTTTGTTTCCACAGGCGATGAAGCGTGTGGGGTTCCACCACCATTACCAGTCTTGACACTGGGGTGGGCCAGGGCACATGGGCTGCCTCAAGAACAAAGAATATGCACAAAAGTACCATTGCACTTCCCTGAAGTTGTGAAGGGCGGGGGAGTGCCATTGCACCCCTGTGGTATGCAGAAGGTCATTCCCCCTCACGATTTCAGGTAGTGGCCCAGGACCCCACCCCTGAGACCCGAGAAGATGGAGCTGTGGGGGAGCACCATTGTGCTTCCCCCACTGGTGCGACAGGGGACCCAGGAACCAATCCCTGGGCCCTGAATGACAACCAGGATAGAGAAAGAGTGCCACTGCACTTTTCCCAATGTGCCCTGCCTTTCCCACTCCCCGCACCTCTATCCTGGGGGAGTGGGAAAGCCAGCGAAGCAGTGCATATCTGCCTGCAGGAACGGGCAGACCAGACCAGACCTAAGTGCCGGGTCCTGTGGTAGAACAGGAGAGTGCTGGCCAGGCAGGCAGCCAGTGGAAGCAGCCACTTGTGGGCTACTCAAGTCACTCTCCACTCAATGGAAGCTGCAGGTGGGGTGTCCTGATGGGACCAGGCATCCTTAGAAAAAAGGAAGCTGCAGTGCGAGGTCGCCATAAAAAAAGGAAATCAAAAAGGAAACCACCATAGTGGCTCTCCCCAAAGCAGTGGGATAACCGCTCATCTGTTGTGCATGCTCCCAGAAGAGTGCCCCAAATTGCCCTGCAGGGCCTGGCCGCATTCTGCCCTAGCAATCACTCATTGTTGTGTCGTGGTGCCCCCAGGAGAGGGGGATCACCACCAAAGGACAGCAAATGGACAGGAAGAGCTGCAGGAGCTGCATGAGCAGCGCAGCCTTCCCCCAAGTCAGGTGGGACTCATAAAGGATAATCCCTCAAAAGGTATGCTGTGTCTTTGAGCACTACCCAGGCTGGAGCTTTGCACTTTTCAACTGGGAGTGATACTCCTTCTAAGGGGAAAGTGTACGGCTAAAGTGTTGTGGCCTAGAAACATGCCATGTGATTTTTCATGTGGAGAGATTTCAAGCACCCTCTTGGGGTGAAGGTGTATAATTGCATATTGAAGTAATTATAAAAGTGATGTCCTTTGGTGACTGGGGCTAAATTGCATCTTTCATGCTATTAGTAATCATGATAGCACAAATGAGTGAAACATGCATATTACATATTCCTGCAAATGCTTTATTTGACTGAGACTGACAGCCACTTGTGATCAAAGTATATATGCTTTATTGCCAGTATTAAGTGCTCTCACTCCAAGTTATACTTAGTGCATTGGAATACAAGTGAATGTTTTTAACATGTGAACTGTTGGTTTAAATCTCCCTTTAGGAGAGACAAGAATGATTATGCAATGTCAACCAGAAGTATTTCCATCAGCTTGTGCATATTTGTAAATTGTTGCATAGTATTGAGTAGTGTGTGTGTTTTAAAAGTACTTTTTCTTTTTTCAAAGGAAAAAGAACAGACTGGACAATCATTTTTTTAGCTGTATTAGTGTGTACTTGTGAATGGTGAGTAGTAGCTCACATCACCTCCCTTGAGTAGGCTTTGGACTGCTCTGCTTTGCTACCCGGTAAGAGTCAAGGCGCTACAATGGGGTATTTGGTTCCCAATGGAGGACAAATGTAGATCGTTACTTGTGCAGGCCACACATCTAATGACCCATTTTCTAACAAGGATGAAGAGACATTCTTCTCACTACGGTGTCTAATTCCTACGAAGGTCATTACCGCTATTGCATAAACACATGGTGGCTCGCTTTACGTTCCCCCCGACTGCACAAGAGTGCCTTTCTGTACATTGGCACACTCCTTCACCAGTTTCCTGAGAGTGGTTTCCTACTGGGTTGTGACTTTAAAGGTGTTCAGGATGAGGAGGCTGACCTCTAGCCCTTTCGTCAATCGACATCATTACGTCAGCCTCTCATAGATTTCCTGGGGGCGCATGGTGTGGTAAACATGTGGTGGGCCCTTAACCCCTATGCGCGATAATATACATTTCACTTCGGGCCCATGGGAGTCTTTCGCGCATTGACTACATACTCACTTCAACTTGGCAACTCCCCTCTTGCAGAGAGATTTCACACCTGGCCAGGGGTATCTCCAATCACTCCCCAGTTTGTGCCCCTTACGGACTGACAAAGGGAGACAATAGTCATAGAATGTGCGTAACCCCTGGTACCTTAGGTGTCTTGTACCCGTGAGAGTCGTTGCGAAATGGGAGAGAATTATTATAAGGAAAACAAACATTCTGTAAATTTGGCTTGGACACTGTGGGAGGCTTTTAATACAGTTTTTGAGTAATGGCGTACCCCAGATGGTTGGATATTAAAAGGAGAAAAGAACCACTCTTGAGAAGATCGAGAGTGATATTAATGAGTTGGAGTCCCAACTTGCCGTGGATGACCAATGTGGCCTCTCCCACAAACTGTCTTTGAATGATAGGGCGATGGAGGCTGCCAGGACATGCTTTTGTGCTACCCAGAATTGCCACTACGAGGTAGGTGATAGGGCTGGGAAGCCTTTAGCTTGGCTGGAAAAGAGGGAGGCGAGGTCCAGATGAAATTCTAAATGAAGCTGGAGAGCATGTTACGGACTGACAGTAAGTGGCCTCAGCTTTTGCGGACTACAATACCTGTAATTATGTTTCTGCCTACATGGCCACATTTGAGGAATCACAGGAGCTTCTCGCAGATGTTTAATTGCCTTGTATAACTCAATCAGACAGGGAATTTAAGGAACAAGGCCTGATGGAGGAGGAGGTGGTGGAGGCCATTGGCGCTCTGAACTCAAGTAGAGCGGTGGGTCCCAACGATCTCCCTAGAGAACTATACAAACTTACAGCCCCAGAATTGGCACTTCGCCTCCTGAGCATGTTCCTGGAAAGCCAAGTAGCTGGCATGCTGCTGAGAGATCAGAGAGTGGCTACTATGTAGTAATTCATAAGGACGTCAAACCACTAGAAGAATGTGCCTCATATATGCCCATTTCATGACTTATCACAGAGATGAGAATATTCGATAAACTCCTGTGATTCAGGTGATTCGTCCGCTTGTGCACATGGATTAGTCCAGCTTTTGCTAGGTAGGAGTATAGCATTAAATCTATGTAGATTGTATGGGGTGTTGTGCACCATGGACCAGATCCGGGAAGACACAATCATATTGTTGTTAGATGCGTGTATGGCTTTTGACATGGCCCTTTCTCTATGTGGTGTTGGAGAAGCTTGGGTTTGGCCCAGGTTTCCTGTCATGGATTCAGCTCTTATACACCGATCCGCTTGTCCAAGCGTCAGTAAATGAGGGCACACCTGATCGCTTTTCAATACAGAGGAGCATAACCCAAGGCTGTCCTTTTTTCCCCTTAATCTTCGCCCTGGTGTTAGAGCCACTGGCAGCCTGGGTGGGAACTGATGCTATTTTCACGGATGATATTCTGCTATATGTTGCTGATTCCACCAATTCTCTCAACAGGATTATGCATGTGTTCTCATTATACCAAAGGTTACACTATCTATTGGAATAAATCACTGATATATGTACTTAGTGGAACAGCTCCTGCGTGGCCAACTGGTTGTGAGGCCCAGGTGGTCACAGGTGGTTTTTGATACTTGGGAATTTTCATCACGCCTGATCAGAAGGTTTTATATGCACATAATCTGGAGCTGCTGTTGGCCAGACTGAGAGTAGACATCCAGCATTGGAGGGCTTTGCCCCTGTCCGTGTTGGGGAGGGCTGCCCTCTTCAAGATGATGCCCTGTTCCAATTCTTGCACTTCGTGCGCTTCATAACATGGCATATCTTGTTCCTTCATTCCACTTTTAGGCCATTGACAGTGAGGTGCATACCTTTCTCTGGGATGGGGTCCCCCTGTGTTGCCCTGCCGAAATTGACTCAGAGTTGGTTTAACGGTGGCATACCCATCCCTGACATAAAAAAATATTACTGGACAGCACAACTGACAGCCATTAACCCCTGGGTCCACCTCCTGGAGGGAGGGTCAGTGTACAGAATGGATAGAGATAGCACTGGGAGGTCATCTTAGAGCCATCTATATGGGTTTGGTGGCTGGACCATCGCTTAGCTTGACCCCTACCACATCATCTTTCTGGCACACTGTACTTCATGGCATGGGGTGGAGGGACAAGATCACGTTAAAAACCCCATTGTGGGACATGGCGAGGTCAGGCACCTTAGCTGCACAAAGGGACTTAATTGTTATATCGAAGGTGGGTGATCTGTGGAGGCAGAGGGATGTGATACCATTCTCAGAGTTACAAACAGAGTACAAACTGGCCCCCATTGAGACCTTCCGCTATTTACAAATCAGGCAAGTCCTATAGAAAGCAATCCCGAGGGAGGTAGACCTCTGTGAGTCCTCTTCACTAGGTTGTTGGATACATTTATGCTGAAACAGGCAATCTCTCTCACCTATCCTAAATTAATCTAAAACTCTCCTGATTTTCTGACTAGACTGCAGATGAGTTAGGTGCGAGCCGTGGGGATCAGGAGCTGGGAGAGTGGCCTGAAGCCCTGGCTTCCCCAAGGGAAATAGCCATAGGCTCCAGATTTTGACTGACACAATTAAAAATTCTTCATTGCAGCTGCTATGCATGTACTACCCAGGTTAAGATGGGCCCAACAGATCAAGCTTGGTGTCCTAGGAAGTGTTGTCAGGAGCGGATGTTCTTTTGCATGCTGTGGAGCTGCCCCAGGCTTCTTCATTACTGGGAGAGAATACTGACTTGCCTTAATAAAGTGGTGGGGAGTGATCTGGCACTTTCGTCCAAATGATGCCTCCTCAGTGTTTGGGCTAAAACAGACCTTTATTGTAGGGACCAACTCTGGCTCACGTTGGGATTGATGATAGCCAAGCAAAATATAGCTTGCTTGTGGAGATCCGAATTGATCCCAAGTTTGGAGGATTGGAAGAGAGACATGGATTAGTGCATGCTGGCTGAGAGGCTGGTATATGTGGGAAGAGGTTACCTGAATAAATGGAATAAAATATGGGAAAAGTGAAATGCTTATAGGGGGGAACTTTGTATCTTATAATCCTGTTGGTATGGATCCCAGTGCTGACCTGTGTATTGTAGCAACAACAGTCCAAAGCCGATGTGTTGCTATCCTTTTTCGGATTTTGTCAGTTGATGTTGCTGTCTTTACCTTTTGCATTGAAAGGTTTACTTTCACCACAGTTTTCTTTTTGTGACTATTTAAAAAAAGAATTAAAAAAGAAATGGTGGTTTCCATGGGTACTCAAATATTTGTCCTTAGATAATACTGTCTCCTGTGGCTCCCACATCAAAGAAAGACAGTTTGGACAGTGTTAGACCTGACATCCTTGGCGTGGTCTCCCCTATCTTTTTTGCCTCTGTTTCCCATGTTTTGACTGTGTGTGGGACTCTGTTTTTGCTCTTTTTGGTACTCTGGGAACTTTACCACTGCTGACCAGTGCTAAAGTGCAAATGCTCCTGTGTAAATTGTATGTGTCATTGGCTTATTTCTGATTGCCATATTTGGTTTACTGGTAGGTCCCTAGTAAAGTGCATAAGAGGAGCCTAGGCCCTATAAATCAAATGCTACCAGTGGGCCTGCAGCACTGGTTGTGGTATCCACATGTGTAGCCCTAAAAACATGGCTCAGACCTGCCACTGCAGTGTCTGCGTGTGCAGTCTTGCACAGCCAATCTGACCTGGCAAGTGGACCCACTTGCCAGGTCTAACCCTTTCCTTTTTATACATGTAAGGCACCCCTAGGTAGCCCCATGTGCATGGTGCAGTGTATGTTAAAAGGTGGGACATGTACTGATGTATTTTACATGTCCTAACAGTGAAATACTGCTAAACACAGCTTTCACTGTTGCAAGCCCTATCTCTTCCATAGGTTAACATGGAGGCTGCCTTTAATTAATATTTAAATTAAAATTCCCTTTGGGAGCAGATAGAAATTTGCAGTTTGGTGTCTCCGAACTTACAATTTAAAAATACATCTTTTAGAAAGTGAGTATTTTCTTGCTTAAACCATTCTGTGACTTTGCTGGTTTGTGGATTCCCTGTCTGGGTCAGACCCTCAGTTGGGCTTGGTGTGAATTCCCTCTTGACAGTGACACAAACGGAGTGGGGCTGTAACCTACATATCCTATTGGGCAATCTGAGCTAGAGTGGAGGGAGGAGTGGTCACTTACAACTGAATGGGTTGTGCCTGCCCTCAGACAATGCAGTCTCCAACCCCCCGGGGTGTGTCTGGAGACAGGCCTGGGCAATGCAGGATCCTGTAAACAACAGAGACTTTTCTTTGAAGTTTGCCAACTTCAAAGGCAGAAACGTGTATAAATAGTGGACCCAAAACCCCTGAAAATTAGATTTCTCAAGGATTCAAGATGAACCTCTGCTAAGGAGAAGAACTGAAGAGCTGAGGAGAAGTGCACCCCTGCCTGTGACTGTGCTTTGTTGGGCTATCCTGCAGTTGCTGCTTCTGCCTGTGAAAGGGGACAAGGACTGGCCTTTGTTGTGCATTCCTGTTTGAGAAGAATCTTCAAGAGCTTGAACTGAGATTGCCTCCTGTTGTTGAAGTCTCAGGGCCATCAAAGACTTCCCCTGCCAGCACCTGGACTCTCTGGTGAGACGCCTGCCCTTTTAAGTTGTACCCCATCCAGTCCCTGGGCCCTTGAAAGGTGAAACTGGTGAAATCCATGCAAAGACCGCAGTGCGGAGAAATTTTCAACGCAGCATCCGCAACGTGGCTGATAAATGACGCATCGCCGGCCTTGTGACTGAAATTTGACCTTAAGCCTGCATTGCAGCTGGAAGATCGATAAATCACGGCTGGAGAAACAATGCGCAACACATGCTTGCAGCTGCTGGTAATGACGCTAACCCATGCAGCGCGGTTTCCTGACACCGTGCGACCTGATTTCGAACGCAACACTGCTGGTTGTGAAAAAGCAACGCACAGCCTGCCCGGACCCGAGGTGCCCATCCGGAAATCGATGCATCACTCTCTTGCGAGGGAGAAGAATGACGCATTGCCAACCCAATCGGAGAAGAAACGACGCACGCTCTCACTTGCTAGTCTCTGTCTTTTCTGACTCACACTCGTCCGTGCAGCTTTATTTTTGATGCGAACCAGGTACTTTTGTGTAACAACAGCATTCTCACTGTTTTCTGTGGATTAAGACTCTTATTCTTTTTAAAATTCATATCTTGACTTTTGTATATTGGATTTTTGTCATTTTGGTCTTGTTTGATTTAGATAAATATTACCTATTTTTCTAAACTGGTGCGGTATCCATTTTGTAGCGTTTTACTATTAGCACTATATTACTTTATGTGTTGGTACAAAAACCTTACACATTGCTTCTGAGTTAAGCCTGCATACTCATGCCAAGCTACCAAGGGGGCTAGAGGGGGGTTATTCAGGTGGGTTCTTCTTTACCCCGATTAGTGTGAGGGTCTAGAGTGAGGGTTTCTTCTTGGACAGATTGCAAACAGACTGTCAACTAGAGACTCCATTTCTAACAGGCAGGATCAATGCATGACAGTGTGAAAGGCCTTTGTTTGACCAGCCATTCTGTGACAGGGATGGGAAGTAGATCTAATCATCACTGTTAGATGTGGGTGAAATTACCATGGTTAGTGACATTGTAATATTGCGACAAAACCTAACCCCTTTAGCCCACAGTCCTGCCATTTTGATGAGGAACGTGCAAATTTCTATTGGCACGATATTCATCACCACTCACTCGTGAGGATACTAAGTATTCCTTTCTAGTTGGTTCTTTTTGTGTCACATTTCTTCATGATTCCTCATTGAGCCAACATGTGTGTCACCTAAGTGCCTAAGTGCAGCTTGCTCTTTAAAAACCAGCTGCTTGCAGCACAGTGAAGCCATTGTTTGACTTGCTTTGTTGGAGAAAGTTTTCTATAAACACACAAAGGCAACCCTAATCAATAAGAACCAGGGCTATAATAATACTGTTATTGAAACAGCAGTTCTTATTATTAATTATGAATGTATCCTTAATAAAACATTGGCAGAATCACACAAATGAAACTGTAGTTGGATGTAGTTAGAGAAGATCATGCAATGAGGTTTGTCACAAATTATAGTACGGGACTGAAATGTTCTTAAGATTAATCAGTATACATTATCGCATATAAATATGTAAAGTGTGTAGTGTCCAGGTGAGATGGAACCCACAACAAACAAAACCAATAATGCAATATTATAAATAAATGAAACAACACAAAACAAAAACATGTCTCCAATTTATAGCAAACAACCTGAAATGTATATATATATATGTATATATATATATATATATATGTATACGTACTTACCTGGGGAACCCTGTTTGGGAACTGCTTTTGAAGGGGAAATAAAGTGGAACAGGAAAATTAGTACATAACCTAATTACTGTAATTTAAAATAAAAAACACATGGTACACAAACAATGTTCATCAGGTACCGATGGAAAAGTAGTCGACTTACCCCCATGTAGAGGTAATCCTCTGTAGATTAAGTAGGATCCATGCAGCCAAAGGATATAATAAGTCACTCTTGTCCCTGGTTGTATATTCATTTGAAACCTCAATAGACAGAAAAACAAAGGCAGGCTCCAGGTAGCAGTCTCTTTGTGTAACACAGAATCTGACCGGGAGGTGCCCTGCATCCTCGGGAGCTGTTCACTTAAAGAGGACTATTTCAGAGAGGCCAATATATTACAGGACAGGCTTCTATCTAGGGGACACCCCAAGAAGGTTGTTAAATCAGCAATGGAGCGCCTTTAGTATTGTGCCTTGCTTCTTCCTTGCTTTTCTAATTCTGCCTTGCACTCTAAATTTCACAATTTCTTTTAGTATTTATACTTTACTCCATGCATGCTGCATGCCACTGTCACCATAGTAAAGGGCCAACTCCACTAGTACTTGCATTCACTCACGGCTGCCAATAATATCATATGGCTCTTTTCTTTGACATGCCATTCCTGACGCTTACCACACGGGAATCATTTCATTACCATAGTAACGGGCCAACTCCACCCTCTCCAGGCCACTGTACTAGGGAGCCCTTGCGCCAAGCCTCCCTCTCATCCATCATCCTTATTCTTGAAATGGAGATGCCGTGCACCTTGCAGTCAGACTCTGTGTTTCATGGCGAAGATGAAAGCTACAGGCAGCCTTTGTTTTGAGGAGCGGCTCGCAGTGGTGAATAGGGGCCGGGCGGCCCACGCAGGTGGTGGTGGGTAGGGGAGGAATTAATTAAAAATAAACGTACCTGTGCCGCCCGCCGCCGTCACCACCGCTCTGCTCAGCTCTTGCAGACAGATTGAAGTCACAGGCTCCCAACCTGCTCTGCTGCCAATCCTGACGCTGTTCAGCGCACCATTAGGATTGGTTGGGAGCACCCAGCCAGGGAGCTCCCAGGCAGACTGGGAGCCTGTGCATGCTCTCTGCAGTCCAGCAACACAGTGCCGGACTGGAGCGAGCCTACTGCGCATGTGTGTTTGACCGGCCCGAGTCGGCTGGCCAAACATACATGCTCAGTGAGAGGGAGCAGTGTTCATCACAGCCTGTGGCCCGCCTCTTTTAACAAAAAACAATAACATAGTTTATTATATTTTTTTAGTAAAAGGTTTGCAGCAGCTGCAGCTGGCGGGGGCACCGCTATTCCACCCTAGTGGAGGAGCTGCGCCTGTTTGTTTCTCTGCCTATTGAGGTTTCAACTGAATATACGATGAGGGACCAGGGCGACTGATTATATCCTTTGAGTACACAGAATCTACTTAATCTATTTAGGATTCCCTCTACATGGTGGTAAGTTGACTACCTTTCCCTCGAGATCAGTACTTGATGAACATTATTTGCGTACCAGGTATTTTTTTTATACATTCAAATATTACTAATATGTTGTGAGTAGATTATGCCTGTTCCACTTCATTCCCCCTTCGAATGCAGTTCCCATCCAGGGCTCCCTTTGTAAGTACTTATATCTTGTTGAGCACTTGCGGTGGGGTGCACTATTACTGGTTTCTTTTGCTTTTATCAAGTATGTACTCCACCATACCACAATTCGCAGTCCTGGTCAATTCTAGCCTTTCTCATTAAAATGTCTTTCCATTTATTTTGTTTTTAGGTGAGATCCCATATGGAAGGTTGAAACGTCATCATCAGTGTCAAACCAACTTTTTAACTCAACCCTTTGAGTTTTAAAAGGGTCTGATTAATACGCACAAATATATTTCAGGTTGTTTGCTATAATTTGGAAACCTGTTTTGTTTTTGTGTTGTTTTGTTCATTTATGCTATTGCGTTATTGGTTGTGTTTGTTGTGGATTGCGTCTCACATGGGACACTACGCACTTTGCACATTTATATGTGACAATGTATATTGATTTATCTTAAGAATATTTCTGTCCAGACTATAATTTGTGACTGACTTCATTGTATGGTCCTCTCTACCTACATCCAACTACAGTTTCATTTGAGCGATTGTGCCTGTTTTTTTATTAAGTATACATATATAATTCCAACAAGAACCTCTGTTTTTTCATTATATATTTTGTTGGTGGAAGGACATGCATACTTCAGAACTCATTCTACCAAGGACTGAGAGAGGCCTCCTAGTCCTACTGGCTGAGGATGCAGGAAGACAGACGGAAAGACTGGCAGCATCAGCAACTAGGTTTGGAGTCAAATTATCACTTAGCATCATAAGCTGCTGTAAGCAGGTTGGTTACTTTCAGGTTAGGCATGGATATGCTTCTCTCAGCGTGTGGCCCAGGGACAGGCAGTAGGGATAGTGGTGGGCAGGATGTGTGTAGCTTTATATTTCTGCAGTCTGTTTGCTTTGTTTTTGGAGTATGTTTTTTTTTTTGTCAAGTCTGCCTTATCGGGGATTTGGCAGTCGGTATTCACATCACATCCCCTGTGGTGGAGGGTTTTTCAGTACAATTGTGGTTTTACAGGGGGTGGGGATGTGTTTTGGAGAAGAGTGTATGAGGTATGTAAGCGGGAATGGACAGGAGTTCATAGTGTTTGTGTTAGATAAGATCACTGGAAAATGTAATATGTGTGGTGGAATGGAGAGTAATGATTGTATGGTTGTGTGTAATTGATTAACAAAGGAGGAGTGTATTGGTGGATGTTGTATTGGAAGGCTGAGTATAAGTGTGGTCATGATGAAAAGGGACATGGTAGGGCAAATAGAGGAAAGTGCTGGTGTTTAGTATGAACACGGAATTTGTGTCTGGATGGAAGAAAGTTATGTATGTGTTAGTGGTAATGGACAGAGCTGTACTTGATGTGAGAATGAAGGTGTCTTAATGTTGTAGTTGTGGTGGATTTGTGTATAGGTGTGGTATGTGGGGTTCTGTGGTTGTTGTTGAGACATTGACAACTGTATGAGGTATGTTTGAGGTGCATGAGTTGGATGTCTTTGCTGATATTGTGTGTGGATGTTGGAGTAAGTCGAGGGTTTACGGTAGTCGCTGAAAAATGGAAAATTAGGCAGCATGTCTGGCCCTAGGCCCAACCAGTCCCAAACAGGCCCAAACATACAGCTGCCATTATCTTCTCTGCCCTTAGCCTCGACGCCTGGGCTAAGACGCCCTGAGCACTAGGCTTAAATAGCTCTACTGGTCAATGGAAACCTATCCCTAACCCTAAACAATCAGATTTCCAAACCTTAACCCTAGAGCCAGTGGGAGACCTGGCCCTATTAACCAATCACACCCCTAGCTCTGACAGCCAATCAGAACAGGAACCGCAAAGAACCCTTAGACCAATAGGAGCCTTAGTACCAAACACAGCCCTAGCCCTGACAATCAATCACAACAGGAACCGTAAAAAAAAACCTTGGACCAATAGGAAGTGTCTAGCAGTCTGTGAAAAAACTAGGAGGAAACTTCACAGAGTAACGGGTAAAAAACAGGTACAGGTATGAGGGGAGGGCTCAGGTTGCCTGGGAGCTAGGGAGCCAATCACAAGGCCCAAGCCTCTGTGGAATGGAGGAGGAAGGTGCGCCTCCAGTCAGAATCTCCTTGGATACAGACAGGCAGAATCCATACTTCCAAGCTAACAGAGTCTACTTTCCAGGTAAGGGACAGATTAGAAACCACTGAAATACTGCTTGTCACGCATTCATATGTATGGCTTTTCAAGGCTAAAACATGTGGTGCATACACTTTCTAAATACAGTTTAAATCACAGAGCTGGTTAAGCAGTCTCCTAAACACATTCTAGTTAGCCACTGAGGTGTATGTAGCCTTTCTAAAAAAAGGGGGGACCTTGATGCAGTCTTTGTGAAAAACTAGGAGGGACATTTCAAAAAGTCACAGGTAAAAAAACAGCAGTTTAAAAGCGCCAAGTTTGATGAAACACAGGGAGCCTAATATAAACAGACATGGTAGGAGAAATACACTTTTTAACAAATAACAAGATTACACAGAAAGTCTGCGATCTTGCCAGTCTCCTAAGACTCTGGCTCTGTTCACAAAATAGAGGTGGCTATCTTGGGGTTCCTTCCACAACTTAAAGTCCAACTGCAGGTGTGAGGGGAAGGCTCAGGTTTCCTAGAACCTAGAGGGGCCAATAACCAGGCCCAAGTCCCAGTGGAAGGGAGGAGGGAAGTGTTCCTCTATTCAGAATCTCCATTGATACAGACAGGCAGAATCCACACTTCCAAGCTAGCAGAGTCTAGATTCCAGGTAAAGTCTGGGGTTTTACCAGCCTCTGAAGATTCTGGCTCACTGGGCTGTATTAGAGGAAGTACTGGACTCAGAATTGGCCAGTGAGAGAGAATGCAAAAGGGTTTAAAAAAAAGAACAAAATTAATCAATGTTTGACAGCAAATATATATTTAATGTTGTCTGCTTTGAGGGCCCATACCTCTAAACACATGATAGTTGCACCAAAGTCATGATCAATAATCTGAGAATATAATGGGTAAACACTAACCATCCTCCAAATCACATTATGTATAGCATATGATTAATACATAGACCTCAATCAAAATGATTGGCAAAATCTGGGTGCAAACTTTATCCCAATTACATTGCATATGAAACATAATCCTTCTGTATGTTGTATAGGAAGGTAGATTATTATTATTTGCAGGTGAACAAGTGTCCACCTCAAAGGATAAGGCCATTACTTGGTAGATGACACAAAAATTAAAAAAATAAACCTCTGCCGAATTCTTGGTAATCTGAAACAAAGCTGGCTCAAACCACAGGAAATGTTTAAATAAGTTAATCAGTTTATTCACAGCAGAAAAAGGAATACACACTGCAACATAACACAATAGAACTCCACAAATAAAAAGACAAGTTTTATGAGTGAAATAGGACCAAAACAACTAACATCCAAAAAGGCGAACCTGAGATTTTTTTTTTTTATAGTGAAAACAGGACTGTGAGAAATTGGGTTGTTAGTTGACTGGGGTGGGAGCACTGCTCAAGCAACAGCCTCAGTCCCTTGCAGGATGAGCCACAAAAAGTCACTAAATTGACTTGTGCCTAGCCCTGGGTAGCTTGGCACAAAACGTAGTCAAGCTTAACTTAGAAGCAATGTGTAAAGTATTTATGCAGTACGAAAACAGTAATAAAGTGAAAAGATAACACAAGAAAAATCCCACACAAATTTAGAAAAATAGAAGACATGTTAAGAACATATTTGACACCCACACAACAAAAATCCAACCAGTCGAACCAAAGTTAAGAGTTGTTTTTTTAGTAAAAAAAGAGCCTAAAAGTTCAAAGCTCCAACCGTGGGCATTACGTCATGTGAAACTGGGTCAAAGTAAAAAAATATGGCTGACCACAATGGTACATAAGGAATCGATTGGGCCTGGTCAGCGCCTACCTTCGGCCTTAGAAGAATTTTCAAGAAAAAGAAGGCAAAGTTCAGCTGTGCAAAACTGCAGGAGGTGTCTGAGGAGGGAGTCCCATTATCGGATAGCCTTGGGTTGAAACTACAGTGAAGTTTTCTATGTTTGGACTTAGGGCGTGATCAAGATCTTGGTGGAATTGGTCCCACCGTTGTTTTTTCTTTGAATAATCTGTCTGCCAAATAGGCGGTCTGCCAACTTTATTTAGATGCTGGCGGGCCAATAGATGATGGTGTATTGTTGAACTGGCATCACCTCCATAATTTAACACCAACTTCGATGGCGCCATAGGAAAAAGCAGCTGTCGGCAGTACCACAGCCAGTTTTACCACCAGGCCAATCACAATGTGCCTTACTACCAGCGTAAATGTGGCAGGGAAACCTCTGCACCTGAGCTGGTGCGTTGGTAGTCATATAGGGTTTTTCTTCTTTTCACCTCCCTTTCTTACATGAACCCGATCATACAAGTCCTCTCGTTGCTGCTGCTACTTCACCTTGACGCAAATCAACCCTGTTGTAGTCTGCATCAAAGGTATCTTTTTTAACTGTTGCCATCAGAATTGTCTGTTTACATTAGCTCTGAACTTGTACATTTGTGATTCATACTGACAAGAAACAGTATAATAATGTGCAATGCATACATATGTAATGTGGTAGTTTAAGAAATGTAAACAAACAAACGTACATTTATTTATATCTACAAATTTGGTTCAGGCTACTTTCATGCTAAGTCATATTAATCCAGAAATCACAATGTGTTCATGCAGGTATGTTTAATCATTTTCCCTAAATTATCAAATCAGATACAGATGCATTACACATTATTGGCACAACATACATTTTAAAAAATGTAGAAATTGCACCAGACAAGGCCAAGCTGGTTTACAAGAAATGTAGAATCAATGTTACTTGGCAACTCAAAACATCTTGTATATGTATCAGTGATAATGACAATTTTATTGCTCGATTAATAAAAACCAATGCAGTATAAAACAAACACAATACATATAATAACATTTATATTTGACAATAAAACGAGAAAAAAAGCCAAACAGCTAAAAATCATTTCTAACCAACATAAACATTTAAATTCAATCTTTAAGAGCTAATCTGCAGCAATTTTCCCAAATCTGCTTTGTTCAATTTCATACGGAGTAGTTGTAAAAATTTTACCCCTTTACAGCAAAATGAAATTGACTCACCTTTAAGCCGAATTATTACTGCTGGTCTACATGAACGGATATTATTGGCTATAAAATCATATTTTAACAAATTTCTTCTTTCCAGACCTAGAGCGGGACAAATCCAAAAGGCATGCAGCAAAGATTCATGATTATAGCCGCATAGGTGGCAGTTTTGGTCGATATGCTGGCCTTTCCAGGAAAGCACTCTTCTTTGGTGTCGAAAAAACCCATACGGTATAGCAGGAATTGATGTTTGATGTGAACAGAAAAATGGTCGGCCAAGTACCCCTGTGGGGACAATGTCGAGTAGGACCCCAGGACTGCCCAGGCATGATGTCTTTTGGCCAGAATGGCTTTGTCTGTGATGAGCGAGAGTGAGAGAACAGTACTGTTAACTAATCTGTTAAATTCTGCCTTCCCAATGTTACGATTCCAGACTTCTTCCATACCCAGGCTGATGATAACCTGGCTTAGATAACTTCCCCATGTTCCTTTCATATAACCAAGTTGCTGCACCTGCACGTCTTGCCAGCAGGAGTAGAGTATGGAAGAAGTCTCTGCTGCACGTAACTTCCATGATGCTTAAAAAGGCACCCTGACGCTGAAAACTTTGATTTTTTCAGCCCATCTCCAGTCTGGCCTGTGCTGGGGAGGCACTTTTCGGGATGTTAAAAATGGCCTTATATGTTTTAACCTGGCTGTTATTCAGAGCATCGATCTCTTGGCCCTTCAATATTTCGGACCCATATGAGATGGCTGGAAGCAGCTGTGCAGACATGATTTTTAATAAATGGGACCAGTGTGAGTAATCCAGCTTCTTTTTGAGCATTTTAAAGCTACATGTTAGTGAGTTGGCCTTTGCCTTGATCGACTGTAGTTGGCGCTTCCATTTCAGGTGTGGTTCAAGATGGACTCCTAGATATTTGTACGACTGCACCATCTCTACTTTTTTCTCTCCCAGGTACCAATTAAATTGATTATATTCAGCCCCAAGGAACCTAATCGGTTTAGTTTTATCCAAATTGATTTCTAGGCCTTGCTCGGCCATAAAGATATTAAGTGCTGATAGAATTAGTTGCAAACCTCGGGGTATAGCTCAGCTGGACGATGTCATCTGCATATTGTAAGCACCCAATTGTTTCTGAACCCAGTACCGGGGGAAGACTATTCACTTGCGCTACTATGCCAGCAAGGTCTGCCAGATATAGGTTAAAGAGAGTTGGTGCCAGAACACAACCTTGCTTTAGGCAAGATTTTGTAGGTATTATGTTTGTTAATTTTGAACCATCTCCGATTTTAATCTGGACCCAGGTATCAGTATAGAGATCTATAATGGCCCTCAATAGGTTGTTGGGAATACCCCATTTAGCCAGCTTAGCACACAACCTTTCCCTGGGAACCCGGTCAAAGGCCAATTTGAGGTCAATAAAACATGCATAGAGGCCCAGCTTCTTGCGACTGGCTTTTTCCACTATAAGGGAAAGTGCAATTCAATTTTATGATGTTCCCATATCTGCCTTAAAACCTGTTTGAAACCTCGGGAGTAGCTTCTTGTCATCAGCCCAGGTTTGAAGATGCTGCAGCAAACAAGAGACATATAACTTTGCTTCCAAATCAGTAAGGGCTATTAGACTATAATTTGAAGGCAGGGTGGGATTTCCACTTTTATAGATGGGGTGTATTATACTGCCTCTCCAAGATTCTGGGATCCGGTTAAAGTGGGTGATAGAATTGAAGAGTGGCAGAAAGTATTGTGCCAATATTCTGGGTCGGCTTTGAAGATTGCATTCAAAAGTCCATTTGGTCCAGCTGCCCCTTTGGACGTCAGTTTCTTGATCAAACTGACTAGTTGCGCTAGCTCGCAAGCTTGCTTTTGGTCATCCTTTTCGGCGGTATCTATGGTCCCTCAGCTTGGAGTTTGGAAATATGCCTCTTATTTCCCTGATCAGTTTAAGGATGTTTCCTCTATTCAGGGTGTCAAAATTTCCCTCTGATGTAAAATGGGGAATGAGAAGTAGTTTATGCGCCTCTATATGCGTCGCCGCCAATGAAACATTTGTAAATGCTTCATTGCTCTGGATTGAGCGCTTATAACCTGTATCCCGTCGATGCATCGGCAGATAGTTTGACTGCATGCTCGGGCTGGATGAATTCCTTTCATTCCATCTTTGGGCCTTCCCCACATTCTCATAATCCTGATTGATATCCTCTGTTATTAAATGCTGATGTTCTACTATGCCATGAGACTCCATGACTAATGGAGAATTCACTGGCGTACACACCCTAGCAACTGGTCTTTTATTAATTGACTTACTAATTGAATATGACACTTTTGCCACATTATTTTTCCCGCCATTGATTGACCGAGGAGAGGGCTTTGTTCCTTGCATCTTTGTCCCTCTGTTGCTGGAGGTAAGAGGCGCTTTGAGAATTTGGGCCTGAACTAGTACATTCCTCAACCGTTGTTGCTGGGAGTACAGAAGCACTTTGTGAGCTAGGACATTCCTCAACCATTGCGAATGGTTTGATGTCAAATGGCAAAAGAGTATCAGCATTAGCATTGTTAACAGCTTGCTGCTTATGATGTGTAAAAAAATGACATATACTTTTCTGGTTAACTAATCTTGCTTTTTTCCTTGCTTTCCTTTCTTCTTCTTTTCTGTTTTGGACCTTAAATGTACTGGGCTTTGTGTGGCACTATGGGAAGCTTTCACCTCAATTTTACTAATAGTACTTAAATTCTTGCATTGGCTCCCTATGCGATGGGCCCCTTCCTGTAAACTGCTAAGTGAGTTTCCGGGATCTATTTGTGTCGTAGCTTGTGGGGAAGATGCATTGTCTCTTGATAGATTTTCCATGACAATGATTTCTTCGTCACATTTTCCAGATTCGTCGGGTTTTAAAACACAGAGTCTTTCCCTTGTACTTAGGGCCTGAGCTCTGACTTCCACTAATATATAATTTAGGCCCTCATTACAACCCTGGCAGTTGGTGTTAAATCGGCGGTAATACCGCCAACAGGCGGGTGGTAAAAAAAATGGAATCACGACCATTGCGAAAACCGCCAACATAGACAGCTACTTTAACACTTCGACCGCCAAGGTGGTAGAAACAAACACCGCGGCGGTAACCGCCAACAGACAGGCGGATGACAAGATTCCGTCTACTGTATTACAAGAGGCCTATCCGCCACCTTTTCCGGGGCGGCACCAATGACATCAAAAGCAAGGCGGAAACAGAACACAGAAGGGAAACCACTCAGCTTTTGACACTTTACGAACAACCAGGACGCCATGGAGCCCGAGTTACAGGTCCTGCCGATGCTGGTCTACCTCCTCTTGTATTAGGAGCAGCAGAGACGCCAGCGACGACCACGGTGAGTACTGCACCTAGCACACACGGGTGGGGGGATGGAAAAGAGAGTGACACACACATGCAACACGCAACCCCCCCAACCCCACCCTCACCCAAAACACCATACACACAAATACATGCAGCAACATTCCATATACACCCCGTCACCCCCTGGAAGAACGCAAGGACAAAAGGAAATGATTGTAACAAGTGTACTCATTGAAAAATCAGATAGGCTAAATTGAAATATCAGTATATACAAATATGTACACCAACTACACAAGTTCGGATATTAATGAAATCATTGTCTGTGGATCAGTGTCCCAAAATGCATGGGCGAAGTCCACACAAGATACCTGACTCGAAACGGAGAGAACACTGCAGGGGCATCAGATGGAAAATAAACAGGCACCTCAGAGGGAGTGCGAGGGGGGGACACCTCAGCCGGATGAACGAACGATGCCACTGCTCCACGAGGGGGCTCCATGCCCACTGATTGGTCCTGGGGAGTGCAAAGCCACAGTCTCACAAGTCTCTCCAGTGGATGGTTTGCCCACTGCATTATCCTGGGGAGTGCAAAGCCACAGTCTCACAAGTCTCTCCAGTGGGTGGTTTGCCCACTGCATTATCCTGGGGAGTGCAAAGCTACAGTCTCACAAGTCTTTCAAGTGGGTGGTTTGCCCACTGCTTTATCCTGGGGAGTGCAAAGCCACAGTCTCTCAAGTGGATGTGATTCTCCACTGGTTCTGGAGGGGGCTTAGTGCCCAGAGTGCTTCATCCTGCCAAGGACTGAGGTAGTGGATGTGATTCTCCACTGGTTCTGGAGGGGCATTGTGCTCAGAGGGACTGAGGTAGTGGATGTGATTCTCCACTGGTTCTGGAGGGGGCTTTGTGCCCAGAGTGCTTCATCCTGCCAAGGACTGAGGTAGTGGATGTGATTCTCCACTAGTTCTGGAGGGGGCTTAGTGCCCAGAGTGCTTCATCCTGCCAAGGACTGAGGTAGTGGATGTGATTCTCCACTGGTTCTGGAAGGGGCTTTGTGCCCAGAGTGCTTCTTCCTGCCCAGGACTGAGGTAGTGGATGCTGTTCTCCACTGGTTCTGGAGGGGGCATTGTGCCGAGAGTGCTTCACGTGCAGTGTGGCAGGTCCCATTCCCTCACCTGGGTGTGTGTGACAGAAGATTGCCTGGGAACAGGTAGCATGATACTCCATGGAGGCAGAGACACACTCCACCCTTTTGTGACTTCGCCTGCCACATGCAGGTACAAACAGTGCTGGGTGTTGTGCAGGGTCCAGGACGTCTCCTGCAGACTCGGACGGCTGGCCACTGGGGATGATAGCCATGTTAGCTGTGGTGGCGCTGTCTGAGCACATTGCAGGTCTGGTGGCGGTGGTTGCGGCGGTGTCTGTGGCGGAGGTGCTGGCGGTGGTGCATGTGTCTGCACCTGTGGAAGGACACAGCAGGACGTCTCCTGCAGCCTCGGATGGCTGCCCACTGGGGATGTTGCTGGGACTGTTGCTGAGGCAGCAGACGTGCAGGTGGCGATGTCCACCGCCGTACAGGTTGAAGGTTCTGGTTGGCAGAAGGGGTGACTCTGGTACCTCAGCCGGAGCCTCCGTGCCCTGTCCTGACCTGCTCTTCGCCTTGTGTCCCTTCCTCTCCTTTGATGTCGCTGCTGGTCCCTTGCCACTGTCCCCTTTTGGTTTGGAGGAGCCCTTGCTTGGTGGTTCATGCGGCTTCTCCCTCCGGCATGTGGGCACCTTCTTCACCTTGGCAGGTGGCGGAATGGCCTGCTCCTTGGCCTCGCTAGGTGGCACACTGGCAGCTCTGATGGGTGCCGGCCGCAATGTGACTGGACTTGCTGAGACCACTGTGCTGGATGATTTGGTGGCTGAGGTGCTGGGCTGGGACCTGGACAGCCTGGCCCTAGGGGAAGGACGGGGGGAGGTGTAGGGAAGAGGTCAATGTTAGCCAGGAAGAGTTTCTTAGACACACTGGGATGGAAAGATGGAGGGGGTTTGGGAGTGGAGGAAGAGGTAGTGGTTGTAGGAGGTGTATGTCTGCTGAATTTGGGTGAAGGTGCATGGGCCGGAGGCTGTTGTTAGGTGGATGGCTGTTGGGCGGGTGTGTCCCTGCATTTGTGTACTTTGGGAGGAGGAGGGCTCACAGACACACTGGGAGAGGACACAGGGGATGTGTGCATGGTAGTGGGGGTGGTGATTGCACGTGAGCGGTGTGTGGTGATGGGTGTGCTGGTGATGGAGGCAGTGGATGAAGATGTATTGCATGCAGGTGTGAGTAGAGATGAGACAGGGATGGAGGAGGAGGATGTGGAGGAGGGGGACACAGTGGAGGCAGTGGATGTTGGTGTGTCTGCATGGGGATGGTGCTTGGGTGAGTGCCTTTGGGATGTGTGGTCCTTATGTTTGCCATGTCCACTCTTGTGTGTTGATGAGTGTGCATGCTGGTCTGATGGTGTGCTTGGGATAGGCTGAGGTAAAGGAATCGGGTCCGGGTAGAAGAAGTTGGTGGAGGGAGGCTGGACACAGAGACAATGGCTGCCATCAGTGCTGAGGCCAGAGCCTGAATTGCTCTCTGTTGGGCCACCACGCCAGAATGAATGCCCTCCAGGTATGCATTTGTTGGCTGCAAATGCCTCTCAACACCCTGGATGGCAATCAAAATGGTTGATTGCCCAACAGTGAGGGATCTCAGGAGGTCAATAGCCTCCTCACTGAGGGCAGCAGGGCTGACTGGGGCAGGGCCTGAGGTGCCTGGGGCGAAGGAGATGCCCACCCTCCTGGGTGAGCGGGCACAGGAAACTCGATGAGGGGCTGCTGGGAGGGCGGTGCTGGTAGGGGGGGTGGCGGCTGTACCTGTTGATGCGGTGGGCACACAGGTGCCCATCACCGCAAGGGAGCTTTCATCAGAGGAGAAGTCGCTGTCGCTGGTGTCTCCTCCTGTCCCAGTCATGGAGCTCCCCTCGCCCTCAGTCCCACTGGTGCCTTCGGACTCTGTTACTTCACCCTCCAGGGCCATGTGGGATGCAGCTCCCTCCTGCTCCGGTGCCACTGCTCCTCCGCCAGATGATGCTAATGCACACAAGGACAGGGTGACAAAACAAAAAGGGGAGGAAGACACCAGAGACATATGGTCAATGCCTGCAACACCACTACTGTTGGCGGACACAACACACAGGGAGCAGCCCTATGCACTAAGCCATGAACTTACAGGGCAGGGATAATGCACATTCCCATGGGGGACTCTGTCGAGAACCATTTAATGCCCAGCTGGAACCCATAGGAGCCTGACTAGGTGTAGGGGGCAAATACTACCTTTGGGGTTGGACTGGGAATGAGGCTGCAAATCAATGGATCTACCTTTGCGCATCTGCCCTGGCCTGGGGGAACCCACAGCCCACCTCCCCTACCAAGACACTCCGTCAAGCGCGCAGAGTCAACTGAATGAGAGTGTACTCACCCCCTTGTGGCTGCTGTGATGCCCTCAAGCGCACATCCAACTCAGGATATGCCACCGCCAGAATCCGGTATATCAGGGGGGTCATGGTGCGACGGGCACACCTTTCACGTTGGGAGGCCATCCCCAGCTGGGCCTCCGCTGTCTTCTTGGTCCAGCGGCGCAGGTCCTCCAATCTTTTCCGGCAGTGGGTGCTCCGTCTATGTTAGACCCTAAGGGTCCGCACTTCCTTGACAATGGCATGCCAAATCCCCTTCTTCTGATGGGCGCTGACCTAGAGGAAAAGTGAAGCAAGAATGGATGTCACTCCCCTGTACATTTCTTCTCACACATTGGCCACAAATCTCCCACCCTGGCCCAGAAATACATACACATACCATCCTCACAATGCCGGCCTGTCCCCCCCACTGTCTCTTTCATCCACAACACTCCATACAATCATGTGCCATCCCACATGCAAACAGTTTACTCACCTGTTTGTCTGGAGGACCATAGAGTTGCGTGTACTGGTGGAGGACCCCATCTACCAGTTTCTCCAACACCTCCACCTCCACAGTGAAGGCAGGGACCCTTTTCCCAGACACTGTAGCCATTGTCGCTTCCAGACCCAGGTCACAGCAGCACTTGCAGTGTAGGTCCTCTCCTGTTGAAGTTCAGGTATCAAGTGAGGAAACAGATAGAAAATGGCGGTCACGTCCGCAGTGGTGTGTACCGTCACCGCCGGCGTACATCGTCATTGGCTCCTGGAACCCATAGGGCCCAATGATAACCAATGCTGAATTGCGCAGTGGTCTTCGAACGCCTACTGTGACGCTGCAGAACGCCAGTGCAGTTACCTCATTTCCCCTTGTCCACCTTACAGGTCAGGCAGCCGCCATTTCAGGGGGCCACATGGCAGGCCAACTAACTGTGTCACACCTTTTTAGGCCAGGAATACGGACAGACAAAGGCACATTGAGAAAATTTAACGATTGTGCTAAACAGCCTTGTGAAACCTATTTGGTGTATGACCCTCTGCTCACCGTTCTCCTCCATAGGGCACGTCCGCTGGGGCAGGTGATGAGATGGCGGCATCCTCCGGTCTACAGACCCATGGTGGACCTGTCGACAATGGAAGACAGACACCTCATTATCACTTACAGACATGATAGTGCAACAATCCAGGAACTGTGTGCCCAGTTGGAGCCAGACCTGATGTCAGCTATCCGCCATCCCACAGGAATCCCCCCTCTAGTGCAGGTCATGTCAGTGCTCCATGTCCTGGCAAGTGGGTCTTTTCAAACAACAGTAGCCATGGCATCAGGGATGTCACAGCCAATGTTCTCTAACGTGTTGCCCAGAGTGTTATCTGCCCTGCTGAAACACATGCGCAGCTACATCGTTTTCCCTCAGGTGGAGGATCTGCCCACAGTGAAAGTTCACTTTTATGCCCTGGGACATATCCCCAACATCCCATTTGTCCCACCTCCCCCGCAGGAATGAACAGGTGTACAGAAACCAGAAACGCTACCATTCAATGAATGTGCAGATGGTGTGTTTGGCAGACCAGTACATCTCCCATGTGAATGCCAAGTATCCTGGCTCAGTGCATGATGCTTATATTTTGAGGAATAGCAGCATCCCTTATGTGATGGAGCAACTCCAGAGGCACCGTGTGTGGCTAATAGGTGAGCCCAAGGTCCCCACACAGTTTCATTTGCTGCCTGGGTATGGGAGATTCCCTAATGTTTAGAGGATGTCTAACAGTTGTCCCTCGATATTTGCAGGTGACTCTGGTTACCCCAACCTGTCATGGCTACTGACCCCAGTGAGGAAACCCAGGACAAGGGCAGAGGAACACTATAATGAGGCACATGGGTGAACCAGGAGGATAATAGAGCGCACCTTGGGCCTCCTGAAGGCCAGATTCCGGTGCCTCCATCTGACAGGTGGATCCCTACACTGCTCACCGAAGAAGGTGTGCCAGATCATCATGGCCTGCGATATGTTGCACAACCAGGCTTTGCGACACCAGGTGCCTTTTCTGCAGGAGGATGGGCCTGATGGTGGTCTTGCGGCAGCTGTGGAGCCTGTGGACAGTGAAGACGAGGAGGCAGAAGAAGAAGAAGATGTAGACAACTGTAACAACATCATCATGCAATACTTCCAGTGAGATACAGGTAAGAGGATGGCACTGCTTCCCACATCTCATACTATTGTAGGACCCAGCATAAATCTACCCTTTTACCTCTGTGTATGGACCCTGACTTGTCACTTTGGCTTTCCATTTCCCAGATCTCGGTCCCACTTTGTGCCCTCTGCTATGTTTACTGCTGGACAACAACTGTGTAACATTGGTATGTGAACAATTACATTGACATTGCTATATTTCAGAGAGGTTGCAATTACACATTTGTGAAAGCACAGACTGACTCCAGATTGTTTTGTGATTCAAGGGTGTTTATTTCTGTGCTAATAAGTGGAGGGGTGTGTGAAATGGGCTGGGGTGATGGTGGAGGAATGTCCATGGTAGAGTCCAGTCTCTTGGTCTCACAGGTGCATTGTCCAATAGGGCATAGGAAGGGGAGCAATGGCAGTTAAAGGTGGACAAGGTGACAAAGTGGGACAGAAGGGTGACATTCAGGAGGGTCTTATTTCCTGGCGGGGGTCTTGGCACTGTTCTCTGTCTTGTTGCTGGATCTCAGGGACCGTTTGCGGGGTGGTTCTCCTTCTGCAGGGGGTGGGGTGCTGGTGGCCTGTTGTTCCAGTGGAGGTGCCTCCTGTCCACTAGCGCCGGCGGAGGTGGAGGGCTGCTCATTGTCCAGGCTAGTGTCAGTGGCCCGTTTGTGTGCCACTGTGTCCCTTATGGTGTTGATAAGGTCTGCCAGCACCCCTGCAATGGTGACCAGGGTGGTGTTAATGGACTTCAAGTCCTCCCTGATCCCAAGGTAGTGTTCCTCCTGCAGCCGCTGAATCTTCTGAAACTTGGCCAGTACTGCGCCCATGGTCTTCTGGGAATGGTGGTATGCTTCCATGATGTTGGAGAGTGCCTTGTGTATGTCGGTTCCCTGGGCCTGTCCTCCCCCTGTCGCACAGCAGTCCTCCCAGCTTCCCTGTTATCCTGTGCCTATGTCCCCTGAACCGTGTGCCCACTGCCACTGACCTTAGGTCCCTGATTTTCATGGGTTGGTGGGTTTGCCTGGGTTCCCTGTAGTGGTGAACACACTGCTGATTGACATGTCCTGGGGACAGAGGGATGGGCCTGATGGGTGGGTGCGGTGGTGGTGTTTCCTGAGGGGGGAGGTTCTGTGGTGGCTTGTGACAGTGGCAGGGGAACCGACTGTCTAGAGGTCCCTGATGGGCCGGGCTGGTCATCTTGATCCAGGCGTGCAGAGCTGCTGTCATCACTGGGGGCCTCTTCGGTGGGGGGACTGGATATGTCTGGCACCTCCTGTCCAGTGACGTTGGGTATGGGTCCTGCTGGGGTGTAAATGCATAGTTTTAGTATCTGTGTGTGCCATCTTGTGCCCTGGGTGAGGTACCCTCTACTCCTGTGGTTGCATTATTGTGTTTGCCCTTTTGTGATAGTTGGTTTGGGGTCTGTGTGGGTATCTGTACTGGACATGCTTTGGTAATGGGGGTCCATGCATAGCTGTTGCATGCACGGCCTTGGCATATGTGAGGTGTTGGAGTGATGGGGAGTGAGGGTGAGGGTGGGGGTATGTGATGGCATGCAGGTGGGGTGGGGGGATTTGGTAAATAAGATATGACTTACCAGAGTCCAGTCCTCCTGCTACTCCTGCGAGGCCCTCACGATGCAGTATTGCCAAGACTTGCTCCTCCCATGTTGTTAGTTGTGGGGGAGGAGGTGGGGGTCCACCGCCAGTCCTCTGTACAGCAATCTGGTGTCTGGATACTACTTAACACACCTTCCCGTAGGTCGTTCCACCTCTTCCTGATGTCATCCCATGTTCTTGGATGCTGTCCCACTGCGTTGACCCTGTTGACGATTCTCTGCCATAGCTCCATCTTCCTAGCAATGGAGGTGTGCTGCACCTGTGATCCGAAAAGCTGTAGCTCTACCCAGATGATTTCCTCCACCATGACCCGAGCTCCTCCTCTGAAAACCTGGGGTGTCTTTGAGGTGCAATGATGTTGTGTGGGTGATGTGTGAGGTGCTGTTTATTGTGCTGTGTGATGTGTTGTATTGGTGTGTGTGTTTGAGGTGCTTGGATGTTGTATGAGTGATGGTGTTGTGTGCCTGTGGATGCTGGTGTTTTGTTTGCTATTCTCTCTCTCACAGCTTTTTTTAAAAAATGTCGTTGTAAGGGATTGTGGGTAATGTGGGTGTGTGTTTTATAGTGTTGTGAGTGTGTGGGTGTGGTGTGTGTATGTGTATCAGGTGTGTGTGTTTTGAATTGTCCAATGTGGTTGTGTTTTGTAAATGTGTGTGGATTTTGAGCGCAGCGGTGTGTACCGCCAATGGATTACCGCAGTTGTAAGACCGCCCGTAGATTTGTGGGTCATGATAGTGTGGGCGTATTCTTGTTGGCGTGACGGTGTAGGTTTTGGTATCACCAGTTTATCACTGACCTTTGGTGTGGCAGACTTATGTGAGTGTCTGTATTGTGGCGGATTCCGAGATGTGGGTCGTAATACCTGTAATGGTATGTTGGCAGCCTTCAGCATGGCGAAAAGCGGGATTGTTCCCTGAGATCGCACAGCCACACGCTACTTGTTGTACATAATTCTGGATCAAATCATTGAGGGCCTGTAGCTTCGAATCGATACCCATGATATATTTAGCCATGATGTTGCGTAAGTCGACTTGAATATCTTGCTTGTCTGCTTGACGCGTTATTGCAGTTGCCATGATGTCCAAAGTCGACAGGAGTGAGCCCCGTGTATTGACTGGAACGCCCGATTGGGATTGAGAATTGTGGGTACTATCCTGAAATGGACTAAGGGAAATGGTTGTACGCAACGTTTTCTTCATGCTTTTGACTAGATTCATGAGGAGGAATAGTTTTCCATTGTACCGTACTGGTATCACCCTCAAGGGAGTCCATATCGACAAGTTCTATCAGGGGATGGTCAGAAATCCTACCCTAGGCTGGCAAGTCCGACTCATTCCTTATCTGAGTGCTCGGAGGTGGATCCTCCCAGATACTGAAATCCAGGTCTAGAATTGACCATGAACAGTCTGATCTGTCAGTTTCGACTTTCGATCTGTCCTTACTGAAGTCCCACTTTTCAGGCTCTTGGAGAGTGCAAGAATGATCTCACAGGAGGGGATCTTTCTCAGAATTGATCCCGGTTACCACAGCTGTTACTACATCTGCTAGCTATATCGATACCTAATTTTCCTGCAAATGTGAACGATCAGTAGTAAAAAAGTCTGTGATTTTGTACTCCACTTTTTTTGCTGATGGCATTGAATATGATTCTGAATTAGGTTCCCTTTTTTCATGGACTGAATCCCTTCAGTTCCAGAGGTGCTTAAACATACTACTGGGGGACTCACAGGGTGGCAATGCCTTGCTCTTTTTTGGGGTCTCGGCCTCCCACCATCGGGATCCACCCGAAACTTGCTGGAACGTATTATACTAGCAACCTTATTAATGATGAAAGGGGCAGCAATCAATGGTGGGATTGGTTCGAGTTAGTCCTTATTTCCCCAACAATCAAAGGTTCACTACTTGCGTACTGCTTTGATGTGCTGCTTGGCACAAGCTCTTGATATAATGCGGAGAATAGATTCTGCAGCCTTACTAACAAGGTTTCCCGGCTTGCTTGAAGATGGCAGAAGTCTCAGTGGTTCACTCTAGATGCGGGAACGAGTGGGTCTGGCTAACGAGTTCAAAAGCCGCACCCAGACCTAGTTGGGCCGCTTCTGTGAACCCGCAGGGCTCAACACTCAGCAGCGGCTAGCTACAACAACTACGTTCATCCTCCCACCTGTACCAGACTCATATGCTGAGTGAGGACACTGCCCCTTCTGCTACTAATGCTATTGATGCACTTGGTTCTGATAACGTCCGCACTACGGTGGAGTCAAATAAAAGGGATGAAAGTAAGGGGATATTCCTTATCCAGTGGGCAGTGATGGCAACAATGTCTGACTAAGATAGAGTGGATGTCGTTAAGCCACTGGACAGCCTTCCAACTTGTCCCACTGTGAGTGTTACACCTGTGCTCCTGGTGACTGGTAGACCGGGTGCTTTGTCCAATCTAGTATATTCTGGGTGCCGCCTCTCCTCCACACCTATAAGCGCCTATAAGCTGTAGCTAGCACTAGGCTGGCAAGAGGCTGGCACTGGACGAATAATGGAGTCCGTGGAGGCAGTGGATGGGCACAAGCACGCTCGCCCGGGGGGCTACGGGTACTTGGTGCAGCAGGCCAGCTTGTGCTCAGGGCACCGCCTTTCCTCCACGCTGTGGGCTGTAGGCTATAGCTGTAGGGTGCAGGTTGCAGACTATAGATGTACAGCGCTTGTAAACTGTAGCTAGCACTAGGCTAGTACTAGGCTGGCACTGGGTAAATAATGGAGGCAGTGGTGGGGCACGAGCACGCCGCCCAGAGGGCTAGGAATACTTGGTGCAGCAGACCAGCTCGTGTTCAGGGTGCTGCCTCTACTCCACGTAGACTGTAGGCTGTAGGCTATAGACTGTGGGCTATAGTTGGCAATAGTCTGGCGATAGTTTGACACTGGATAAACTGAATAAACGATGGCGGCAGTTGAGGGGCACAAGCACATCACCTGGAGTGCTACAAGTACCGGTGCTGACAGACCAGCCTAGTCCAGCCGATTCCAGCATGGGTGGGGCAGGGGAGGGGCGCGGTGGGGCAAGTGGTAAGTGAACTTGGATAAGAGCCCAGGAAGGAGCACAGCAGGCAGAGATGGAAGGGATGAGGGGAGCTATGTGCAGCGCTCTCACCCCACTCCTGGCAGTTTCCTAGTAGTTCCTGACCTTTTCCACACACCCCCAACACCTGCTATCCCCTGCTACCCCTGCTACCCCTGCAAACCTGCCCCCCAACTCTGACTATACCCAGCACGATCTAAGGCCTCTGGAGGTTGGGGGTAGAGGGTGCTTCTGACAGGTGTGCCAGTGTGCCGTAATGCTGTACTGCGAGGGATGTGAGGGCTGCGAGGCTCCTGGGCTCCTGAGTTTTCAGACCCTCATCACTGAAGACGAAAGTGCTGGAAGGTTGTCGAGGGTTGTCATTGGGACAGCTGCAGCTTCAGCGATGGAGCTGCGATTAAACTCCCCCTCGTGACGGTCAAATGGGCCAGCTCCGTGGGGCGCGGACCTCAAACAGTTCTGACGGTGTGGAGAAAGCGTCGCTGCACCGCTCTCTGCCTTCTGCGGTCTGCGGCAGTTCTGCTTCTGTTTCCGGTTTAGAGCTGTGCAAGTACGAAAAGCTGCTTCAGAGCTCGTTGCACTCTATCTTTAGTCAAGAAGATCTCACAAGCAGGGATTGTTGCTCGATTGTATATGTATCAATTTCCCATTTCCCATTGTCTATTGCATTCCCTGCATATCATAAAAAATGTTGACTCTGAAATTTTCTAAATGTATAATGCATATATATTTATTTTTAACATACTTTTAAAATAAACATACCTGTATTAACAACTTAAACCCATTTAAATAGGTTTAATTTTGGTGTAAGTGTCCATTATCATGATCAATGTTTGCACCAAAATAACCATGTCCATTACAAATGTTTATCACTAATGTGTGCATGCTATCATAAATGATATTAAATTTATGTTACTCACATGTTCACAATTAAGACTGTTATTAATTCATGTAAAATTAATGTCAGGACAAACCTTGTGCAAAATATTTTATTTTGAAATTAGATACTTTTCTCAATAACTTTATTATAAAACAATTGATAAATGTCCAAAAAAGGATGCCCCTGAATCTAATGGTAGGTTTCTGTTCCAGAACTTGCCTCCTAATTACACTGCCAAGGGATAGCCTCCCCAGGAAGGGGCATTTAGTGGGAACACTGCAGGCACTTCAATGATCCTTTTTTGAGTAATGGGTTTGGGTTTCATGGAGATCAGGGACAGGTAAGAAGTTAGTTCGGTGGAGAAGAAAGGGTAGGAGGGGTGGAAGAGGATTGGATTTGAGAGCTAGAGGAAGCTAGCATGGGTGATGTGTGTGTGTTTGCTTTGCAGGGACATGTGGATCTGGTGTATGTGGAGTATGTTTTGGTTTGTGTTTCTTGAAAGGTGTTTGGTGTTCAGGTGAGTGTGTGCATTTGTGTTTGGTTGGTGTTGTGTGTGCTTTTGTGTGAGTGCATCTGTTTGGATAAGTGTGCTGTTGGTGTGGTTGATGTGGTTGGTGTGCTTGTGGTACATGTGTCTGTATGTGTTTTTTAGCTGTATGTGTGTCTGGTATATGTTTAGATGTGTGTGGTTTAGTAGGTGTTTTGTGTTTGGGTGAGTGCAGGCTTTTGGCTTTGGTGGATGTTATATTGCATGTTGGTGTATGTTTGTACAAGTCTGTTTGTTTGGATGCATGTGCTCTTGAGGTGAATGCTGTGGTTGTTCTGCATGTCGGTGTGGTGGCGGCTGTGGGTGTGCTGTTTGTTGTGATTGCGGATGTGGTGTTAGTTGTTGGAGTGAGTGCCTAAAAAGAAATAATATGTGCTTGGGATTGGGGCGGGAGTTGGATTTGGGGGTGAGGAAGGGATCAGAGTAGGAGGGTAGGTTTGGCCAACTGGGGGGGGCAAGAGGGAGGGTGAAGATGGGAATGAGGGTGGCAAACAAGGATGGAGATGGTAAAGGTACTGTAGGGCCTGCCTCTACTAAGGACTGGCCATTAGTGTAAGCCTCCAAAGAAGATGATGAGCTGATGGCCTCCTTTCCAGTCCGGTCACCCTCCAAGCCACTTTGTCCACGGGAGTCTGAGGCCTCATCACCTGGCTCACAGGCTAGATGCTACCCTGCCTTTTTGTCTAATGTCACCTGCTCATGAAGATGCTGAAAAGTCAGATACAACCTTTTCATTGGATCTGTGCAAAGAAATATGATCATGAGGTTTTTTAACAAAACATTTAATAATTTTCATATTTCACCTGCTTCAAGATTTTGAAGCTTAGGTATACTTTACCATTACTCCGTACATGTAAGGACCCATTTCCTCACACTTTTGTAATTTCCCATCATTACTCCCATTTTGTTTTTGATCATTCTCTTAAACCTTTCAAATTTGTCTTGGAGTTAACACCTGCCAATTAATGGCACAGATTGGTTGATTTGAATAGTGAACTCATGTCACAAAAACAATATTTTGCAAGAAAGCTTTGCACCATGTAAATTGTCCATCTACAAAAGTCCCTTTCACTTATCTATTTTTTCTTCAATATTGATTTATCATCCGAACATAACAAAGGACACAAAAATGTGTACACATTCCTGTTTGTTTCATTCAAAAATGTTTGCCTATCGAATTCATGTTTGTAAAAATACACTAGCTTACATGCACATTTGTGAAGGGGTAATGCTTCATGCCTATCTACAACTGTTAACAGGAGCTGACTTGAAATTTTTAAGTGAAAACATATTTTTGATATGGTGATGCAAAAAATGTTGTTGTTGTTCTTATGCTTCAAGTCATTTTGGATCACATGTTCATTATTGTGTGTTCATTATACCAACTCCCCAATGTGAAGATTGTAATATCCACTTCATCATTGTATGCAATGTTTCCTTATAAAGGCATGTGTCTGCTCAAAACAGTCCTTTGGTAGAGATGGGAAATCTAGTGGTAACATTTTCCAAAACATATCATCAGACAACTTGTGCAAAATCTTCCACCTTGCAAATCTCTTCTTATGCGTTGGATGTGTGTCAACCTTTATGTTGATGCCATAATTGGTTGCTGTAACAAAAATGGAACTCATAAAATAACTTATCCCCTTGATGCTGCTGTTGGGCAACCAACTGCCCATCAAGCTGGGGATAGGCCACCAGATGTATGCAGTTATTAAGGGGGTCAGTGTGTGGCACACCCACTTCCCTTGTTGGGAGGACTGGCCAAGCTGGACTTCTGCTGTCTTCTTGATCCTGGGTCATAAGTCCTCCCACCTCTTGCAACAGTGAATGCTGCACCGCATGTAGACCCCCAGGGTCTGCACCTTCTTTGTGATGGCCTTCCAGATGGTCTTCTTTTGATGGGTGGTGTCCTGCACCCATAAAGAAGAAAAACATTTTTGTGAGGTTTTGTTTGTTTTTAATGATGAAATAAAGTTAGAGGAATGTATCACAAGCATTTCCAAAAACTTAGAACGGTAATTTTTCTAATATGTATTTTTGTAGGAAATGTAATAATTTGTAGACCTGTTGAGTACTCCTACCCCTTTTCATTTCCATTTTTTACAAATCCAGGCCAAGTACATCATCTAGGATAGGGGTCCACAACATATTCGGTAGGGATTGCTACTTCTTATCAGTAAAATACATTGTGAGCTACTAAAGGCTAATCAACTTGCACATTGTTAGCAGACACCCTCACGCCCAGCTTCAATGGCTTAATGGCTAATGCCCATAGAGCCAGGTACTATGATTTCAACCATATACCATGACAAGGGGCACTATGAAAAATCTGCCATGTGTGTCAGGGAAAGCGTGTTCTTTGGTGATGTATGAACATGTGTGTGTATGTAGGAATGGAATTGTATGGGTGACTTAAAACCTGTGTCGGATCTACTTGCAGCACAGGACATACCTTTTGCCATATGTGGCACTGTTCCAAGGACAACATAAACATACACTCATTATTTAGAAAATGGGCTGCCAGAGTTGAGAAACAGCAGCAAAAGTGGAGGATGTGTTGTTGGCCTGCAGTGTTAGGAGTGAGCTATTTTTACAAAGGACATGTACATGTACATAACATATGCAATTGTCAATGGAGAGAGACACATCCTTTGGCTGTTGTACGTTGCTTCCACACACATTAGCCTATTGCTGTTTCAGTTGCGGAGTTTACACTAATTATGCGGTCAACTTACACCGACGGCCATATGTTTGTAAATGTCCTGACAGCAAGGTTAGGTGGCTGCCATTTTAGATTGTGAAACAGTATATTTTTCATTTAAAGTGTGTCACAACCACTGGCTGGCTAGCTTTTTTCCATATAAAAAATGTGAATGTTACTCATTTTTGTTAAAATAAAACATATTAAGTAATATGTTACTGTGGTTTAATACAATAGTTGCTTAGTTTAGTTTGTAGTTCCATTGATGGAATTACTGAGAAAAAAATAAAAATTAATGTGTAATAATACATTTAAACTATATTTTGTATACATTTTTCCAAATTATCAGACATAAAACGTTGTTATTTTAATTTATAACATCACTAAAAATGTTTTTACATCTGTTATAAAAACATATAGAATTTTACAAAGAATATCAAAGAAATATTTTCACATTTAAATAAATATTTTTCCTTTTTCCTAAATTCAAACATATGAACCCAGAAAGAGGTAGAAGATGACAGCCTCACATTTTTAGACCATTTCCAGTACTTGCCACCACGGAAGAATGGAATATTATCAAAACAGTCAGATTGTATAGGCAAACTAGTCTTGATTTATGTCATCAGCTGGTGCCAGATCTTCTGACTCACAATAGGAATCCCACATCAATAGCACCAGTAATTAAAATCATGGCAGTACTCAATTTTGCTGCCACAGGATCATTCCACTACACTGTGGCAGTATCTGGTGTCATGTCACAACCAGCTTTCAGTGGTGTTTACAAAAAGTTGTTTCTACAATGATGAGACACATCAACAGCTTCACGCACTTAACCAAAAATGAGGGTTTTGCCAATGTGAAGGGAGATGAGAATTCTTTGGGTAGACTTACACATGTGGTTAGAACTATTTACGTGGCACTTATTGGCTTTTGTGGCAACATTCAACAGAAAACAAGTCTAATGCAACCTCGAAAACCTCTATTCAATCACTGTGTCTTTGTAGAAGATATGTACATCCAAAGTGTGTCTGTCTTTCATAGGGTGAGAGAAGGTTATAGAAAGGTGCATGGAATTTCCGGACTCCCCTATCCTGGCTTTATGCTGGCTGCAGTGACACTTTGGAGGTGATAGGTCCTTTGTGTTAGGGCAGAGCACACCCTATTTAGTTGTAAGTGGGACTGTGCTTAGCTCTACCCCTATCCTGCCAGCAGATGGCCAGTTCAGGCACTCCTAATTCTGCTATTGTGGTACTGTCTGGGATGAATTCACAAAGTCTCAAAGCTACACCCAGTCATGTGATCCAAGACAGGCTTCATGCACAAAGGGGCTTAGGGCAGAAGAATGCCAACTTTCTAAAAGTGTAATTTTCAAAATTGTAATTACAAATGCAACTTTACTATTAAGGAGGATTTTTCATCACAATTTTATAGGTACCCAACATGAACTGGATACCAGGTGCCATTCAGAAATTTAGCAATTATTACATTTAATGAGAATGGTTTCACTACCAGGACTTGTAAAACCCAAAAGTACATACTCAACCTTTTAATTATAATACACCCTGCTCTATGGGCTACCTACAGCCTGCCTATAAGCCTAAGAGAGGCCTATAGGAAATAAAAGGGGAATTTAAGGCTTAGCAAGGGAGTTATATTGCCAAGTCAAATTAATAGTTTAAAACTGGATTCAGGATGCAATGGCAGGTCTGGGACATGTTTTAGAGTGCTACTTAAGTTGGTGGCACATTACAGGCTGTAGGCCCACTAGTAGCATTTAATTGGCAATCCCTGGGTATACAGTATACCACTCTACAAGGGACTTACAAGTAAATATGCCAGTCACGTGTAAGCCAATCAAACCACACTTGAGCACAAGCACTTTAGGTCTGTCACACACTTACTTGGTTCCAGCCATGGAGATGATACTGGACCTTCAATCCCAGCAGTTCATGTTTGCCTTACTGAAACAATCCCACAGTTCACCTCACTCTCAAAATCCAAGATAAGCAAAGCCTTCTTCCATTGTGCAGAGCCTGGGTACCCACTCAAAATGTGCCTAGGATAATGAGCGGTATCCTTCTCTTTGGTGACTCAAAACAGATGCTGGGGTTTGCTTTCCACCTAATGGGTTTGGTTCTAGCCTGACTATGGGGCAAAGGCTTGGACTTTTTAAGCACCATCTAACATTTGCTTGTGAAACGACCAGCCCATTAAAAGTTACTAAAGCTCCTTGGCCCACCTCCACTGGTCCACCTGCAGGGTAAGAAACCACATGTCCATTCCCATGCTATTGCTTCTCTTCTGGGAGCAGTTTTTACACCTCTTTCACACATAGTTCAGGCCAAGTACAATGCAACACTGTTGCAGGGTGGCTAATATAACTTAGCCTCCAGCATCTTCAGCCAAAGTAAAGGTAACTTCCTAAGAGTTACATTTCCAACCTATTAAATAACAATCCAATTTTATCATTCAATTTGATTTTTATTAAATATAAAAATACATCTTTGAATTGAGTCTGTATCTCGTACAGGCCAAAAGTTAGGGATTTGAGTATGTAATTTATACTGTGACCTTCCCTATGTACCAAACACAGCCTTACTAGTAACTGTGTTGTTTTGAGATTAGCCTCTAGGGGAACATGCTTTTTCTAATGAAATATGTGTTCTACCTTTAAATATTACCCATTTTGCCTTCCCAACAGCGGGGCTGTTTAGGGGTGACTTATTTAACATCAGGGTGATTTTAACAAGTCTAGGCAGCAGGGATCAGGCTGCTTCTGTCAAGCTGCCCCGAGCAGGCCTGAAGCCATGTTTTCATTGCTGTGGTAGCAGACGGCACAATAGGTGCTGCAATTCAAATATGACATTTCCTTTTCTAGTCCATCGATGTATTTCTGCACCATATTCCATGGCCTTCTAGCAAAGAAAAATGTTCCAATCAAATTTGAAGCCAATTTTAACATGTTTTAGGGGTCAGAGCACATATACTGGGCACTGTGTGGCAGAGTCCCAGTGTTAGAGGTCAGGATTACCAGCAGCTGAGTTCCAAAAGAAATTGGACAACTGCTAGTGACCACCCAAAAAGCATGTTACTTTGCAACAGGTGCAAATACAAATGTACTCCAGAAAAGTGGTTACAGTGTTGTAAATTACAGGTTGGAGACACCAAAGGGAGCTAGGGATAAAAAGTAGATCCCAATAACACTGAACAAGTCTTAATATGTGAAAGGTCATACACAGGAAAAGACGTGTAGAGTTCCCAGAGTTTTTGAGAATAAGTTAGGAATACTAAGGAAATACCAGGATGACATCAAAATGAAAAAAAATGTTCATCCTGTGTTGCACAAAGCTAGGGTCACATACTTATGCTTCAAACAATGATTTATTCAATCAGGCAGGTATAACAATGGTACGGGTTCATTCCCCAACGTGTTTCAGGAGACTCTGCTCCCTTGTTCATGGAGATATTCATTCCCTCTTCCATTTCCTATTATAACTTAAATCACAGACATAATCATAAAAAGGGGACTACAGTCCTTTCAAAATAATGGCAGCCATCTTAAAGTATATTCCTATACCTACTCATCATCCAACTCCATACAGCCAAAAGAGAGTCTATATATTCCAAAACAATAGTACAAACATATTTTAGCTAGGGCCATACCTCACCTCATGGAGGAACCATTGGAGGAAGAACTTAAAAAACTGGTAATTGCACCCATAGAATATTCAGAGTGGCTATCACCTGTAGTAGTCACTAATAAGTTGGATGGAAGGGAAATAAGGTTGTCTGTGACCTGAGAGACCTCGATGCAAGCATCTCAGTGGATTGTTTTCCACTCCCAAGAATATATATAATATTAAGTATGATGGAGAGTGCCTCTTTCTTTAGCGTAATGAAACTCTCATCAGCCTACCACCAAGTACAACTCCACCTCCAATCAAGGTTGGATACTTCATTCATAATGCCTTTTGAAGACTACAGATACCGCAGAATGCCTTTTTGGGTTAGCTCCCCCAGCTGCAGATATTGAAGGACCTCACAAATGTATTGTGCTTCCAACACGATGTTTTAATTTATGGCAACTCTGAATCTGAGCATACTGGAACCCTAAAATCAGTTTTTGAAGCTTTAAGGGAAGTGGGATTAACCTTGAATTTGGATAAGCGTCAGGTTGGTGTAGGATCTGGGGAGTACTTAGGACACACTGGCCTTCATTATGACATTGGCGGTAAATCCCACTTACCACCACTGTGAGCCCCGCCAACATACCACCACAGTGACGACTATCCGTTCGCCATATTATGACACACACACTAATCCGACAGAATACAGCCACATACACAAATCTGCCAGCACAAAAGCTCAGAGGAAAAGTGGTGGTCCTGAACACCCATACCGTTATGCCAACAAAACAACGCCCATTACATTATGACCCACGAATTATCACGGCGGACATTCAACGGTGGTAAACCACTGGTGATACATACCGCTGCGCTCAGAATGGACACCCACATTCAAAACAAGACCACATTGGCCAATACTAAAAACACACATCTGACACTCATACACACACCACACCCACACACACACAGCACTATAAAACACCCACCCACATTACCCACAACCCTTTATGAATACAAATGATTGCCACCAGACTGACACAAAGACCTCTCGACAACTAGACACACACACCACTTACATCTATACGTCCATCACACACCCCACATCACACACCCCACCACATTACTCAACACAGTCTCACCAACACACACCACACCCATGTCCCCACAATGGCACACCTATTTCACTGATGAGGAGTTAAGGGTCATGGTGGAGGAAATTGTCAGGGTAAAGCCACAGCTCTTCGGAGCACAAGTCCAGCAGATATTCATTGCAAGGAAGATTGAGCTATAGCAGAGAATCGTGGACAGGGTGAAAGCCATGGGACAACATCCAAGAACAAGGGACAACATCAGGAAGAGGTGGAACAACTTACAGGGGAAGGTAAGAAGGTACTTTCCTAGCAGCAAGGCACCAACTCGCCATACAGAGGACTGGTGGTGACCTCCACCTCCTCCCCCACAGTTCACAGAATGGGAGGAGCAAGTCTTGGCATTATTGCATCCTGAGGGACTTGCTGGAGTAGCCAGAGGACTGGACACTGGTGAGTCAACACTTATCACCCCCCAAACCTGCATGCCATCTCACCCCCTCACCCTGACTCCCATCACTCCACCACATCCCACATGCTGCACCTACACATATGACTAACCCCAATGCCAAGCCCTGCATGCTATACCAAGGCATCAACAGCCCTCCCAGTCCTGCATGGACACCCATCACAAAAGCATACACAGCATAGGGAAACTAACAATCCCACAATACATCACCATTACCAAGCAAAAGGTGGCAGGGCAACACCAACGATAGGGGGGAAGATAGGGATGTACAATATGTCACAGACATGAAGCATAAAACATCACTTACTTCCCCACAGGTGCCCCAGCCAATGTCAGCGGAGAGGAGGTGCCACAACTATCCAGTCCCAGAACAGAAGACCCCAGTGATGAAAGTAACTCTGGACTTCAGGATCTGGACCAACACCCAGGCCCATAAGGGATCACTGGACAGCCGGTCACCCCAGCCCACCACAGAGCCTCCCCCATCAGTATCCAACACCACAGCATACCCACTCCTCTGTCTCCAGGACATGTCAATCAACAGTGTGCCCACCTGTGCAGGGACCCCAGGCCACACCTCATACCCAAGGCAATCAGGGAGATGGGGTCAGTGTCAGTGGGCACACCGTTCAAGGGACGGAGGCACAGGCCATAAGGGACACTGGAAGGACTGCTGTGCGCCAAGGGGAGGACATGACCAGGGAACCGACTCTCCAGGAGGCACTCTCCGAGATCCTGGGAGCCTACAATCATTCCCAGGACACGATGGGCCAGATCCTGGACAACGTGCAGGAGAACAGGTAGCTGCAGGAGGGACAGTATCAGGGGATCAGGGAGGACTTGCAGGCCATTAACACCACCCTGATGTCCAAAGTAGGGGTGTTGGCAGACATGGCCAACATCATGAGGGAGGCAGCAGCACATCAGTGGGCCCCTACTACTAGCCAGTCTATTGACCAGCCCTCCACTTCTGCTGCAGCTAGTGGGCAGGAGGCCCAGCCACAGGACCCACAGGCCACCAGCACCCCTCCCCCTGCAGAAGGTGAACCACCCCGCAAATGTTCCCTGCAAACCAGGCTGAAGCCAGAGACACTTGCCAAGACCACCGTCAGAAAATGAGACTCTTCTGATTGTCCCCCTTGTGTCCCTCAAAGACACCTTGTCCATTTTGAACTGCCTTTGCTCCCCTTCATAAGGCCACTTGGACACTGGACCTGTGCTCTAAACAGACTGGAACAATACCCTGGACTTTCCTCCACCATCACCCCATTCCATTGCACTTTCACCTCAATTTCTTAGCACTATAATAAACACCCTTGAACACAACTAGACCACTAGTGTTTTATGTTTTGAAAATGTGCATTTAAGGAAACAGTCACATCTATTGCAAATGATCTGAACACTGTGAGAACAGAGAAATAATGACCTCTAGCTGTCTGTAGTCAGCACATTAGTACACAGTTGTTATATAACCAACATCTGTAAAATGACAAGCCATAGGTGACAGTAGGTTGAGATGCAAAGGAGGTTAATGCCATCATGCTACAGCCACAATGAATACACCAATAGTTATAGGAATGGTCAGTTGCTCTGCTCACCTGTATGTCATCTGAAGTATTGATGGATAACTGATGTTCAGTTGCCTCATCCTCATTCTCAGCCTCTTCATCCTCACTGTCCTCAGTGTCTACTGCTGTCACAGGGGCATCTCCAGTCTCCTCCTCCGACAGAAAAGCCACATGTCGTCTGAGGGCAAGGTTGTGCAACATGCAGCATGCCACTACTATCTGGCAGACTTTCTTGGGTGAGTAGCATAGGGATCCACTTGTCAGATGGAGGCACCTGAACCTGGCCTTTAGGAGGCCTAAGGTCCTCTCGATGATCCGTCTGGTTCGTCCATGTGCCTCATTATAACGTTCCTCAGCCCCTGTCCTGGCATTCCTCACAGGGGTCAGCAGCCACAATAGGTTTGGGTAGCCAGAGTCACCTGCAAGTATTAAGGGACCACATTTAGCTTTACACAATCCTATGAGGGAACACCTGAAGGCATACACTAACATACAAAGGTGGGGGGACCAAGGCTCACCTATTAGCCACACCCTGTGCCTCTGTAGTTGGGCCATCACCTTTGGGATGCTGCTATTCCTCTAAACAAAGGCATCATGCAACAACCCACGATACTTAGCATTGCTGTGGGAGATGTACTGGTCAGCCAGGCACACCATTTGCACATTCAGTGAGTGGAAACCCTTGCGATTTCTGAACACATGTTCATTCTTTCTAGCAGGGGGGGGACAAACGCAATATGTGTCCTGTCAATCACCCCAATAATATTGGGGGCATGTCCCATTGTATAAAATCTGGCCTTCACGGTGGCCAAATCTTCCAACTGGGGGAAAGAAATGTAGCTGCACATGTGTTTTTACCAGGGCAGACAAGACTCTTGCCAGCACGATTGAGAACATTGGTTGTGACATTCCTGTGCCAAGCCCACTGTCACTTGGAAAGAACCAGTTGCCAAGAAATGGAGCACTGATAGCACTTGCACAAGAGGGGAGATCCCGGTCAGATGATGGACAGATGAGATCAGGTCAGGCTCTAATTGGGCACAAAGCTCTGTGATTGTGGCCCTGTCCAGTCTATAGGTGAAGTTAATGTGCCTGTCCTCATTGTAGCCATGTCCACAAGGGGTCTGTACACGGCTGTATGTCTCCACATCCTATTCATCCGCAGCAGTAGGTATCTAAGGGACGCAAGAGTGAGTAGGCTGTCACAATTGGAACAATGGAACCACAACTTCAGTGTACATGGTGCATTTATGTTATGGGACAGTGTTAATGGCAAGGTATGTGCCAATTTAATCTGTGACGCAGTTAATGTAGATATGACCGCTGTCCCCCCGAAACAGTGACGCCTGTCCTATATGTCGGGACAGGTAGAAATTACAGGTAGAAATTAGTGATTCCACTACGTTGTGCGGCCTGGGGAAAGTGGTCTTGAACCACTCTGCAATTCCTCATTGGATAATATGGGGCTCTATGAGTACAGTGGAAAATAAGGATCTGCACCGGTGGTGACAGTGTACACCACTGCGGACGTGACAGCTATTATCTATCTGATTCCTCACTTTTTTCCTGACCTTCAACAGGAGAACACCTATACTGCTTGTGCTGCTGTGACCTGTGTCTGGAACCCACCATGGCCCATGTGACCGGGGAAAGGGCCCCTGCTTTCACTTCGGAGGAGTTGGAGGGACTGGTGGATGGTGTCCTACCCCAGTACGAACTGCTGTATGGACCTCCAGACCAACTGGTGTGTACACATTGGGCACAATGCATGTGGGAAGGATGCATGGAGATGTGTGTGCAAGCATGGGGTGGTGTACATGGTGTGCACCGGGCGATGTGTGTGCCAATGCTGATGGAAACAGGAATGGTGGGCCATTTGTGTGACATGCTGGACTTTTTGTTTAATGGTGTTCTGTCTGTATTGCCTCTGCAGTTCAGCACCCATCAAAAGAAGGGATTACGGCGTGCCATCGCCAAGGACATGCGGACCCCGGGGGTCTATGGCAGGCGGAGCACCCATTGTCGGAAATGCTGGGAGAACCTGAGATGCCGGGCACAGAAGACCGCAGAGGCCCAGCTGGGGATGGCCTCCCAACAAGGAAGGGATGCCTGTCAGAAACTGACCCCCCTGATGGCCCGCATACTGGTGGTAGCCTACCCAGAGCTGGATGGGCGCTTGAGGGAATCACAGCAGCCACAAGGGGGTAAGTACAGTGGGTATTTTTCTAAAATTTGGCAGGTAGGGATCCGGGTGGTGAGTGCCCCTAAGGCCAGGCCAGACATTGCAGTGTGGGTCAACTCTAGGGTAATGGGTGTATGGCAAATGCAGGTAACCTATCTTGTTAGCATTCCGTTTCAGGCAGGGCTTTGTGGATACCAGGATGGGTGCAGTTGGCGGTGTGTGGCCCTCATCTTGCCTTAGCATCTAGCCATAACACTAGCAGTGCAATGCATAGTGCTTAAGCCTGATCCCTGTGTGTGACTGTGCTGTGTATATCAACTGTGGTGTTCTTGCAGTCATTGACCCAGTGTTTCCTTTTTCTCTCTCCCCCTTTTTTGTTCTGTCAGACTGTCCTTGTGTGCATTAGCATCATCTGGCGGAGGAGCGGGGGAACTAGCAACAGATGGAGCTGCATCCCACACAACCCAGGAGGCAGAGTCCACCGATGCCGAGGGAAGCAGTGGGACAGAGGGCAAGTGGAGCACCACAGCAGGGACAGGAGGTGACTACTCTGACTGAGATACCTCCTCCAATGGGAGATCCCTGGTGGTGGTGGACACCTCTGTGACCACCCCAGCTGCAGATATAGCCACCACCCCAGTACCAGCACTGTCCTCCCTGTAGCCCCTCAGCGAGTTGCCCGTGCCTGCTCACCCAGGAGGGTCGGCTTCTCCTTTGCCCCAGGCACCTCAGGCCCTGCCCCAGTGAGCTCTGCTGCCCTGAGTGAGGAGGCTATCGACCTCCTGAGATCCATCTCTGTTGGGCAATTAACCATTGTGAATGCCATCCAGGGGCTGGCATCCCAGATGCAGCAATGCATTCCTGGAGGGCATCCATGGTGGATTTGCGGCCCAACAGAAATCGATTCAGGCTCTGGCCTCCTCTCCGATGGCAGCCATTGTCTCTGTTTCTACCACTCCCCCTCCAACTACCACTTACCAGTCCCAGTCTCCTCAACCCCAACCCATGCACACATACTGATGAGCATGCACACAAGACAACACCCAAGAGTGGCACATGCCAACACAGGCACCACACTTCACCCCACAAGCACTCACGCAAACACCAGACAGTTGCAAACACAACAAAATCCACTGCCTCCACTGTCTCCACCTCCTCCTCCTCCACCACCCTCCCAGTCATGTCCACACTCACACCTGCAGGCACTGCACCAATATCCACCACCAGCGTCTGTCCCCCCCCACAGGACACAAACGCAAGCACTCACACACACAACAGCTGTCCACCTCACATCAGCATACTGCCCATGCACCTGCACCCAAATCCAGCAGACATAAACCTCCAACAACCACTCCCTCAACCTACACTCCCATCCCTCCTCCCACCCCACAGTCCCTAAGAAGCTTTTCCTTGCCTAACTTGACCTCTTCCCTCCCTCCCTGTCCTGCCTGTAAGAGCAGGAGCCCAGGACTGCCTCCACTCCAGCCAAGAAGGGGGAAGGAGTCTGCACCTCCTGCTTTGAAGGGGAAGAAGCCCTCGACTCCTGCCCGGAAGGCTAAGTAACACGTAACGTACGACCTACCATGAAGGTGAAGAAGCCATCAACCCCTGCCAGGAAGGGTAAGGATTCCATGCCCCATGTCATGGAGAGGACAAAGCCCTCTACTCCAGCGGAGGTTGTCAGGGTGACACCTCCACCACCACCAGTGGTCACAGGGACTCCACCACCAGCTGAGGAAGTGCAGCCATCACCACCTGCAGAGGCTACCCAGAAGGTACCTCCATCTGCCACCACAGTGCAGCCATCACCACCTGCAGAGGCTGCCCAGGAGGGACCTCCATCTAGCACCATAGTGCAGCCATCACCACCTGCAGAGGCTGCCCAGGAGGCACCTCCATCTGCCACCACAGTGCAGCCATCACCACCTGCAGAGGCTGCCCAGGAGGCACCTCCATCTGCCACCACGGTGCAGCCATCACCACCAGCAGAAGCCATGTAGGCCACCCTCAAGAGGCTGCTGTACGAGGGGCCCCCTCCAGAACCAGTGGGCAAGTCACCCACTCCAGAGACTGTGGCCTTGCACTTCCCAGGACATAGAAATGGGCATGGAGCCCCCTCCAGAAGCAGTGGGCAAGTCAGCCACCTGAGAGACTGTGTCCTTGCACTACCCAGCAGAGAGAACTGGGCATGGAGCCCGCTCCAGAACTAGTAGGCTTGTTCCCGACTTTGGCTGAGGTGCCCCCACCCCTCCTCAACCCCCTGAGATGCCTGCTCATTTGCAAACTGATGCCCCTGCAGAGTTCTATCTGGATGAAGTCAGGATTCGAGTTGGGCCTGGGACTGTGCCCTGTGGCCATGTGGGCCTTTTGAACATTGGACTGGGCAGTGTCCCTTTGTATACATTTGTACATATCTGTTTCACAGACAATTCGATTATTTATTAGCATATACATTCACCTTAGTGCATTCCTGTTGTCTTTGCATTATTCTGACATGTATCGTGTGTAAATTGTTTTTCATGTGCAGCTGGTAGTGTGCAGCTGATAGTGTGCAGCTGGTAGTGTGTATGGTGTGTGTGTGTGTGTGTATGTGTGTGTCGGGTGTGTCTTGTACGTGTGTGTGTCACTCTTGTTTTCCTCCCTTCCTCCCATGTGTGCTAGGTGGCTGTACTCACTGTCGTCATCTTCGTCGGCGTTGGTGTTCCAGGTGGAGCATAACGTAGACGATCATTGGAAAAACTTGCAGTTCGGGTTCCATGGCGGCGTTTTTCTTCCCTGTGTCTCTGATGGTGAGTCTTTTCTCTTCTGTGATGTGTTTCCGCCAGGCTTTTGATGCTTTTGATGGTGTTGGTACCCCCCGGAAAACGTGGCGGATTGTAGTGTCTTAATATGGTAGGCAGAACTTTATCTTCCACCTGGCTGTTGACGGCTACCGCCGTGGTGAGTGTTCTGTCTGCCCTGGCGGTTGGTGTGGTACATTGGCTGTCTATGAGAGTTATCACCGCCATGGTCATAATCTGGCGGTAGTTACCGCCAACCTGTTAGGGGTATTACAGGCACTTTATCACTCATCGCCAGGGTCATAATTAGGGCCACTGTCTCTAAAGATGGAATAGAACCAAATATTGACCCAGTAGAAACGGTCAGAGAAGCAGCCCCACCAGCCACAAAAGGTGATCTCAGATCATTTTTAGGACTGGTAGAATACATGTTGAAAGTTATAAAAAAACTTTGCAGATAAAGTTGCAACCTTTAGGGAGTTGATTTTCACTGGAATGATGAGCTGCAACATGCATTTGACAGTATCAAACAAGCTATCATCACATCACCCTTCCCAGGAAATTTTAATGTAAGGTGAAAGACTATAAAATGGTTAGGTGCTGTTCTGACACAAGTAGTAGACAACAAAGCCAAATAGTGACTTTTGCCTCATGAGCTCCCAAGGGCTCAGAGTCTAATTACTGCACATTAGAAAGAGAAGCTATAGCCTACTATTGAGCTATTCTACATTTCAAGGGCTCAAAATCTAATTACTCCACATTAGAAAGAGAAGCTCTAGCCTGCTATTGAGGTATGATACATTTCAAGTACTTATTTTGGGGGTATACCTTTCATCTTATGTACAGATTACAAACTCTTAACCTTCCTTTTCTCATCCAAGGTTATAGGTAACACTATACCACACATTGCCAAATCTGTGGTAGGCCTAGAAGGGTACAACTACAAAATAGAATGCATCCCAGGTAGTAGGAACCTGGCAGTAGACTTTAGGGAGTAGAGCTTTAGTGTTGCTATTTTGAAACAGAATATATTTGTTTTTTAATATTTCATACTTTGTAATGAAAACAGTCTATTATAGAACTAACCAACAAGAAATGGTATACAGTGCTATGTTGAGAGAATTGTCAGAGGCTGGCTTTTTGTACAAATTTGGAGCACCTAAGTTCTTTAACAAAGTGAGGCTGAAGTGTTTGAAACCACAGCAAAAATGTGGTTTGGAATTCGGTCCCTTTTGGGGATTCCATACTGTAGTAGTTGGTCTCCAGTATGGGATTCACTTGGGACTCCAGAATGCCTGTTAGAGAGCTTGGCAAGGCCCCTGAGGGACATTGGAATACTGTGCTGGGGGCAGATGGTGGAATGGGGTAAAGGTCCTGCTTGGGACACATGGAAAGAGCTGAATAATGGGACACTTTCCAGGTTTAAGTACTATCAAATATTCGCTTGGCTCAGGAGCCAGGGGTGGTTGGATGTGGAAACAACCCCTATGGAGCAGGATCTTTGAAATCCAAAACCAAGGAAGAAGAAAGGATCATGCTGGTATGGACACTTGGTGGCAGCTGCAGAAGGTAAAATGAGCCCTCCTCAACTGGTCTGGGAAGAATACTTGCCAAGTGCTCAATTGGAAGAGTTATGGCAAGTATCTATAAGCATGCTTTACACTGTAGTTAATTCTGCCACCTTAAGAAGGAATCATTCTTCACTTTACGTAGACTGTATTAGACTCCAGCAAAGCTTTCCAAAGGGAGAGAAGCTGGGGAAAGCAAGTGTAAGAGGTGCAGAGCTCAAGATGCGGATGACATCCATATATTTGTGAACTGTCACATGTTTTGTAGAATTGTGGGTAAGACGATTTCAGACATCCCCTCTTGGTATGTTATGTTTGGTGTGACTCATCATGCACTGAGTTATGTGTCCCCTTCCAAATCTCAAACTATGCTGATATTTTATTTGATCCTCCTGGCTAGGAGGGAGATATGCAAAGCTTGGTGTCAACCTTTCCTTCCCAACGTGGCTGGAGTGGTGGAACTCAGTGAGATACTTTAGAGACTTGGATGAAAAGATTAAATGAAATAGGAGTAACATGTAATTGGGGTCATTCTGGGATGCCAAGGCATCAGATGATTATACCTCTTTGTCAGTTGTTAATGATGCAGGGTGCTTGGCAAAAAAAACAATAAAAAGTATAATTTATAAACATTTTGCTCGTAAAAAAATACTTTTCAACTTTGTTAAGTTAGCAGTTTTCTATAAACACCAGCATGCCATCTTTTGCAAATACGTTTGTTTTGCCCTGAAATAACAGACTTCCTTACTAATAACTAATAACTTCCTCCATAAAAGGTTGTTTAAAAAAAAACCTCTGTGTGCTCAAATATTGAATGTTAATTGTTAGTAAATATACACTTCATCCTCAAGTATCAGCTTGTCATGTGTATCAAATAGTTAACATTTCTTGATTATCTGCATGGATAAATACTTCATATTGTGGGTGCCCAACAGTGCCAGGGATAGAAATGTGATGTCAGAATTGGCAGCCTATGCTAGAGAAGCCCCGAGAAACATGAGTTGCCTTCAAATACCGGGCATATCACTTGTGATGGACGCCCACCTTATGACATAAATACCATGAATGCCTTGAGATAAGGCCTTTTCACTAGAAGCCAAGGATGCCCATATTAAAATTCAACAAATAATTCAACTAGAAATTAATCGATTAATTTACAAAATTATTAATTATAAATTAAGTTACATCAACAATGAATTATACATTTAAAATGCAAATTTAAATTTTATAACAATTACCAATCTAATCCCCACAAAAGCAACAATCCCCTACAAAACTAATAATTTATAAACTATACTAAAGCAAATTAAACACAAATATGATTATGACAGTACAATAATTAATATTTATCAAACTAATTAAAAAGAATATTTTGTACAACTTAATAAAACATTACACAACTATATTAAAAAAAATATATTAAATGCCTAGGAACCTTATTAGCTTTGATTATAAGTTCCATGATATTGTTGATGTTGGACTTTTTTGCTTATGCAGGATCGTTCCTAATCTTTTTGCCTCCTGCCTCCTAATGTTTCTGACCTGTTGCTGTTGGCTTTTGAACTCTGAGCACTTTACCACTGCTAACTAGGGCTAAAGTGCATATGCTCTCTGTGTAAGATTGTATGTAATTGTTTTACCCATGATTGGTATATTTGATTTACTAGTAAGTCCCTAGTAAAGTGCACTAGAGGTGCCAGGGCCTGGAAATCAAATACTACTAGTGGGCCTGCAGCACTGGTTGTGCCACCCACATAAGTAGCTCTGTAATCATGTCTCAGACCTGCCAATGCAGTGTCTGTGTGTGAAGTTTTTAACTGTAAATTCGACTTGGCCATTGTACCCACTTGCCAGGCCTAAACCTTCCCTTTTCTGACATGTCAGACACCCCTAAGTTAGGCCCTAGGTAGCCCCAAGGGCAGAGTGCAGTGTATGGTGGCGGGAGGGGGATTCGTAATCCCCTGAGCAGTGCTGCAAGCAGCGCTGCCGTGGGGGATTACAACCGCCGGAACAAAAGTGGTGGGAAACCGCCGTTCCCGGTGGTTCGACCGCGGCGCTTCTGCCGCGGTCATAATGCCTGAGTTTGTACCCCCAGCCTGTTGGCGGTACAAACTCCAAAACAGGCCTGGCGGTCTTTGACCGCCAGGTTTGTAATGAGGGCCACAGGGATGTGTTTTATATGTCCTGACAGTGAAATATTGCTAAATTTGTTTTTCACTGTTGCAAGGCCTGTCCCTCTCATAGGTTAATACGGGGGCTACCTTTAAATCTGATTAAAATTTAGATTCCCTTTTGGAGCGGATGGACATGTGGAGTTTGTGGTTTGTGAGCTCACAATTTAAAAATACATCTTTTAGTAAAGTTGATTTTAAGATTGTGTGTTCGAAAATGCCACTTTTAGAAAGTGAGTATTTATTTTTGCTTATACCATTTCTGTGACTCTGCCTGTTTGTGGATTCCCTGTCTGGGTCAGTTTGACAGTTGGGCTGGTTGCACCTCACACTAGACATTGACACCAAGGGAGCTGGGGTGTAGTCTGCATTTCTTGATGAGCCATCTGTGGTAGGAGGGAGGGTAGGAGTGGTCACTTACACCTGAAAAGGCTGTGCCTGTCCTCACACAATGCAGTCTCCGCCCCCCTGGTGAGTGTCTGGGGCCTGTCCTGGGCAACAACCCCGTCATGACACTGTGTTAACACCTCATTGAAGCACTCCCGCGGTCCCCATTACAACATCCCCGTTGGGCCGGCGGGCGCAAACCTAGTTTACGCCCGCCGGCCCAGCGGGGATGTGGCCGCAACATAGGAGCCGGCTCCTAATGGAGCTGGCGCTGTTGCGGCCGTGCGACGGGTGCAGTAGCACCCGTCGCGCTTTTCACTGTCTGCTATGCAGACAGTGAAAAGCTGCACAGGGCCCTGTTAGGGGGCCCCTGCAATGCCCATGCCAGTGGCATGGGCAGTGCGGGGGCCCCCAGGGGCCCCAGGACTCCCCTTACCGCCAGCCTCTTCCTGGCGGTGCAAACCGCCAGAAACAGGCTGGCGGTAGGGGAGTCATAATCCCCAGGGCAGCGCTGCGTGCATCGCTGCCCTGGCGGATTATCACCGCCGGGGCTAAAACGGCGGGAAACCGCCGGCCCCGGCGGTGCGACTGTGGCGCTACCGCCGCGGTCATAATATGGGTCTCCGTACCGCCAGCCTGTTGGCGGTACGGACACCACTTTAGCCCTGGCGGTCTCAGACCGCCAGGGTCGTAATGACCCCCTGTGTGTGTTGGTACAAATACTTTACACCTAGCACTCTGAAGTTAAGCCTACTGCTCTGCCAAGCTACCAAGGGGGTAAGCAGGGGCTAGCTGAGGGTGATTCTCTTTTACCCTGACTAGAGTGAGGGTCCTTGCTTGAACAGTGGGTAATCTGACTGTTAACCAAAGACCCCATTTCTAACAGTTGCCATCTTGGTATTCTACCCACATTATGTGAAACCCACAACATTTTTGATTCAATATTTTGGTCAAGCACAATGCTCACACACAGATGCACGCACATGCCCAGAGACAAACAAAAATGTCTACAGACACACATATGCTGCACCCTCAGATAAGGTAAATGTGCTTTCTCTGTCTTTACCCTTGCTCTTGCACACACTTTATGTGGCTATAAAAAAGTCTTGAAGCATTCCCATTTATCTGAAAGTAAGTTAGACTTGTACTTCGGGCCTTACTTTTATTTTGCTTCTTGGCATAGATGAGAATGAACACTAGATCATGTAGCAAAGTAACAGAAAACAGATGTTTGTGAAGATAACTGATGGGATCCAGAGGACTTTTGGTAGTATTTGAGCATGTGAATAAGAAGTCTCACAGTGAAGATTAGTGTAAACTGAATCTTCCACAAGAGGATATTCCATCAGAATCAATGAACACATTAGCCACTGTGAACATAGAAGTCACCCACTTTACTCATTTAAATGTTTCCAAAACATGCCAACCAAGCTTAGGTACACCAAGTGGTCAATTGGCAAATTTGTAGAGGTCAAATGGCACAAAGACATTGGTATGTTCATACCTAGATCCCTTAATGTATGCTTGCTGTGCCTCAGGGATAAAGTCACAATTCATTCATAAAGCCCAGGAAAGACAAGTGTTCTCTTACAGTCTATCACAAACATACCTCCACTTTAACCTCTAGCCACAGCTTGAAACGCATCTCAGAAGAGAAGCGGACTTCTGATCTCTCTGAGCACCCTAGTAACTTGGTGAATGCCATAAAAAACTTAAACAGCTGGATCACCACATGTGCTGAAACCTTTGCTACCCTCAAGCACCATCCAGAGGCAAGAGTCTGACCACAGGCCAGCTGATTCACAGAGCAATTCAGACTGACAAAACATCACTGCAAGCAACTAGAGAGAAAATGGAGAACAGGTCAAGACACCACAGACGAAAACATCTTCAAATCAGAGACTACCACCGGATGATAAGGAACAGCTAGTGTACAGCTCTTGCAGATTGCATCAACATCAGCACTAACAGCAGCAACAATATCTTCACCCTCATCAAAGATTTGTCAGTGCTTTCTGCCACTTCCTGCAACAATCTGCCCCTCAAAAGACCTCTTCAAAAAGCTTCAAACTTTGACCCTTAACCGGATCCCATAGCCATTGCAATTCAACTTTCCATCACAACCGATGAACAAAGGCTGGCCTCGCGACCTGCCATCACCACTGTCAAAATCAATGCCACCATGAAAACGATCAACTTGGGTACTCCATCAGACCCTTTCCCTCACCACAACTACACTAAAGGACCACTACTGATTAGCAAAGTACTAACACCAGTGCTCAATGCCTCCTCCACATTCATGGACACCTGAAACATGCCACGGTCAAACCATCTGCAGACCCATCCATGCTTTCTAACTACAGACCCATCTCCCTTGCATCATACTTGGCAAAGGACTTAGAGAAACTAAGCAACTTATGCCTCTCCAACCACCTCAGTAACCACCAGCTCCTCAACGTCACACAGTCTGGATTCAGACCCAATCACAGTACAGAAACAGCACTCGTTGCCACCACAGAGGACAGCCACATGATCCTTGACAAAGGAGGCATGGAAGCCCTTATTCTCCAGGGCCTCTCTGCAGCTTTTGGCACGGTCTCACACCCCATCCCTGTCAGGCGCTTTCCTGAGATTAGCATCCAAGAAACTGCTCTTCTCTGGACCTGCTGGTTCTTAATGGACACAAGCTGTCAGCTTGACAAATTCATCTGTGGAGTGCCTCAAAGTTCATTGGTCAGCCCCACCCTCTTCAATACATACATGGTCCCTTTGGCCAATGGGATCAGTGCAAACAACCTCAACATCCTTTCCTATGGAAATGATGTGCAACTCATACACTCCCTCTTGGGCAAGACCGCTAACACATGAAATAGGTTCACTGAGAGCATAACCAAAGTCACTAACTGGATGAAAGCCAACTGTCCCAAGCTCAACACCAACAATACAGAAGTAGTGATCCTCCGCAAGTTCACCTCACCAACTGGTGACCGGTCAAACTCAGACTCACACCCAGAATCCAGACCAAGTGACTCGGAACAATCATTGACAGCAAACTTGTTATAACCACAATTCTGTCACTGTATCTTACTTCCACACCCTAAAGATGCTGAGGACATTCTTCAAATGGCTCCCAAGCAATGCTAGAAACATTATCACTCATGCCTCAGTTACCAGCAAGTTGGTTTATGGGAACACCTCTGACTTCACCACAAGTTGTGATTTTAAATTGTGATTTCAGAGACACCAAGCTTGAAAAGTCAGTCTCTTCCAGATTGTGAATTACACATATAAGATGTAATAAGTTAACCCCAATGTTAACCTATGGGAGAGATAGGCCTTGCAGTACTGAAAAATGAATTTAAGAGTTTTTCATTACCAGGACATAAAGCACATGCCCAGCATTTTAAATACAGTGCAGCCTACCCTGGTGGCTATCTAAGGTTACCTTAGGTGTCACTTATATGTATTAAAAAGGAAGCTTTGGAACTGGAAAAACGTTTACTTTACCAGGTCAACATGGTAGTTTACAACTGCACACAAAGGCTCTGCAGTGGCAGGCATGAGACAGGTTTAAAGGGCTACTTAAGTGAGTGGCACAATCTGTGCTGATTGCCCACTTGTACCATTTAATTTACAGACCCTGGTCACAGGCAGTGCACTCTTCTAGGACTTATAAGTAAATTAAAAATGCTATTTGGGGTTAAACCAATGTTACCACGTTTTATGGAAAGAGCACAAGCACTTTAGCTCTGATTAGCAGTAGTAAAGTGTCAGCTAAAATAGGAGGTCTGAAGTCAAAAAGTTAGGGGAAACCATGTCAAGGATGCCAGGTCTAACAGGCACCTTGCAGTGGCACCATTGAGAGGAACTAGTAGTTAACGGTCTATGGAATGGCTACCATCATGACTTTCAACACTGGTATTCGCTAGGAAAATACATTAATGTAGCCATGCAACACAAGAGCAAAATCCTTCTGTCTGCATTACAAAGGGTAGAAAAGAGTCCCTCTGGCTGACATTTGAGTCATTGCTTAGCGATGTGTATAGTGAGATGTGCACAGCATGGCTGGCAGCCACAGACAATTTGTTTCTTCCAGGTGGTCACCTGCTGGTCTCAGGGAGATGAATGCACATAACCCAGTACTCAGTCTCTACCTTTTCCCAACCTTGAAAATCCCCCCCTTCTCTATCTCACTAGAATACATGTTCTCTACTCAGTCTAAAATCCAGCCCAAGGCTCAACCTTCTGACTCCGACGGACAAAAAAGTTTGCCAAGTAATCACACAGATCCTGCCGTGGTGCAATCCTGGACCCACATCCAGCAGGTGATACAAATAACCTATTAGCAATAAAAAACACCCTCAGATTGTTAAAAGCTCCGGTCAGCCTAACTCTAAAATTATGGATTGAGTTTTTTTAGACTTAGCCTTATATTTGTTCAAAGAGGCCTTATACACTAGACGCTTGCTCTCAGAATAGTCCCTGCAGCACTGGTATTGTGACACAAATCAAGAAGCCTTTTACTAGCACCTCTGAGCTTTGGATCCCAGCCTTGAGAAAGGCACTTCATATTGAGACATCCACCATACTCTGACTTGTACCTCCAGCCTGAGACTTCACTCCCATCCAGCAGCTGAGATAGTCACAAATACCCTTGAGGTCTGCTACATGCCCAAAAACGCCGGACCTTGCATCCACCATGAGACCTGCTAAACACCACACTGCCTGCCTTCTCCTTTTTTGTCTTCCTGCTGTACCCCTCTGCTGACAAGCCATTTGTAAATCAGTCTTACTTCTGCTCCAAGACAAATAGTCTATAAAATTGACAGTCTAGGTTCCCATTATCTGATCCCCACTGTGTTACAGTCCTCTTTTGACCCCACTAGCTGTGCTCTCTGCCATGCTCCCCGATGCCTGAGTTCAGGAACAAGGGCAGGGCAAGATAAACCTGTTGCATTTGTAAATGCTTGATTTCTTCCTTCTTGTAATGGATACAGCACAGCAGCAAAATTAGTGCTAGTTTAATGGCAAGCAGTTATTTTCTCATTTGCATAAAGTTGGGGACTCATGTTATGAGATAATAGGTTTGCTTGCGCTCATACCTCTTAATAATAAAGGATGTGCATAGAGACTAAAGCCTTTTTAAAAATGATTTACATATGTGCCCTACAAAGCTTCACTTAGGGGCATATTTAGCATGGTTTTATGTTGTCCTTGCACCCTGCCAGGGGACCCAAGGGTGACGCAAAACCTAAGTCTGGTTTATTGAGCCACGGAAGGCCACCTTGCAAGGCTGTGAGTGGCTTGATAAATCTGGAGTAGCGCAATGCAGAGAAAATTGCTACCTTGTGTTACTCTGCGCTAGGGAGATGTTCCATGGGTGGAGCATGTGTGGAGCATAGATCCACCCTTGGATTTTAATGCATTTACGGCTTTTCCAACACTGGTAAACCTGGGAATGCGTCAAGATGCAACGTCTTCCAAGGGGATGCCGAACGAGGAGAAACATCTGTATTTCTCATGGTTGTTTTCTCAAAGTGTGCTGCATTGCTTTTATACAGGAAGGTGCAGTGGTGCCTGCATTGGAGCAAGGCAGCAAATTGCATCCTAGTGCAAGGAAAATAAAAGAATGTGCCATATCATGTAAAGTACGTCTCATTCCTGACCGTTTCCTTTCACACAGCGCTGTGTAGCAAGGTGGCTTGCTGCACTGCACTACGTGAAATAATGATAAATCTTCCCCTCTGTACCTTCGTAGATGCCTTCTGTAGGTAAAAGGGACCATCAAAACCCAGGAAAGTTTGTGCATCCTGTTATTGCATCCATCCTATTGAGGGCTTTCAGGACCAGGCTTGAAGTTTTGGGGTTCACTGCACATAAATTAGAAAAAGAGTGAACGGTCACTCTATGAGTGGTCAGTTAATTGTAATGGGGTTGGTATGTGCAGATACAGCAGAAAATTATGAGATCCCCAGGAACACTGCAGATCTTTTTACTTCCATCTGGAAATTACGGCTATTGAACGTACCTGAAATATATAGGTAGAAGTCAGGGCCAAAATGAGGAATTACTGTGGGAAGCAGAAACAGACTAGGAATTATCAGTTCAACTGGACACTTCCCAATTCTAAGCACATTTTCAAATCCAAATCTTGATGGGTTAGGTTTTCATTACTCTTAGCATTACTGGTACCCCAATATTGTTGACTCCAGAGGACAGGGACATTCTAGCCCATTCCCGGAACATGTGTCAATGAGAGCCTTAGGTAAATGGTTGAGTTAGATTATTTGCTTGGTACAGAACTTTTTACTAGTTGATTAAATACTCTGGGCCTCATTCACATGGCCTGAGGCACAGGGCGGTGCACCAAGTGCCTTGCTTCGCTGCCCCGCTCCACCAAGAAAGGGCAGAAGTGCACTTTATGTACAGGATACAGTACATTTCTGTCCGCTACCCCTGCGCTGGTACACAAAATTCTGCCTAGCACCAAAGCAGGTGCCCTTGCACCATGGTGCAAGAATGCCTGTGTTGCAAAGATAATTGTTTTTGTGCAGGAATGAACACCTTCCTGCACAAAAACAATCATATGAGTTGTTTTCCTCATTCTATGTGTGCTGCAGAATGCAGGGCATATGGAAAGAGTAAGAAACAGGCAGTAATAATTATATTTCTCCCCGTTGCTGCACTCCTATGCCACCCCTGGGGTAGCATAGGAACCTGACGCAGCCTCAGACTTGTAAATCTGTGAATGTGTCAGATTCCTTCTGGTTCCATGGGTGTTGTGTGGGAACACCTCAAGCAACATCCATGGAACACCCATTTCACGCAGTGTAATGCGTGAAAAGGGTCCATATTTACAAGGCCATGAAAAGCCACGCAAGGTTTCTTTGGGCTGGCACACTGCGTCCCAGGAATGTAAAAAAAAAAATCGGCTCTGCAGCGCAGTGTGCCACTAGGACCTCGTAAATGAGGCCCTTAGTCTAACATCAATAATACTACTGCTATATCATGCTGTGGTTTAAGTTAATTTTAAAAGTTTGCAGTTGTATGTAGCGCCTGCTCTGCCCTAGCGCAATAGATCACTTGAATGAGCACCAGTTACATTACACAATGTCAGATTTTTAGTTACAGTGAGATTGTTATTTGACTAGAACCACTAGATATGAACCGACGGTGGCACATGGTTACCCAGCTCCATGGTCACTAGCTATGCTCGTTACACCACATCCTCTCAGGTTTAACTTTGTACATGATGAAACAATACAAAAAGGCAATATTATAAACCTTTCATCTAGTAGAGAATCAGAAGAAAAAGAAAATATTGTCTTTCATGAACATGAATTTTAAAAACACAAACACAGCGTTCTATGCCATTATGGCCCAGAGTCAATGGAGTACAAAAACACCTGAAATTATGCTAAGATTCTCTAGTGGTTAACGTAGCTAACAGAGACCGCTCGGGTACTGTTGAGGGAGATGTATAATTGCACCAATGAAACAAATTATTAGATGTGTTGCCACACATTACTAATGAGTTCCACTGGGTCTGAAGTTTAAAGACACCGGAAAATCAAGCCCTGGAGGATAAAACGGCAGGAATTGCTTTGGGGAACTGTTATGTTTGCAATGTTCAGCAGTTAAGCCAAGGACACAACAGATTTTACATTGACAGGACAGTTGTAGTATTTGTTCTTTCTATTCATGTCTACCAGTGCAGACTCACATCACTCCTCACTGGCATCCCAGTCTATGTGGTGGATACTTTCATCATCTTTGATGGCTGTTTTCAGACCTGCAGCAAAAACACTGTCATGGGTGGAGAGAAAGCAGTGCAAAAATAAAATTAAAAAATGCAATAAGCCTTCTGCATCTGTGCACACAGGATATAGAATAACACATCAGTATCCAACTAAATGGCTGAACCCTAGTCTAATTTAGGAAAGAGCTGAAAACACAGGGCCTCATTTACAAGGCCCGTGGCGCAGGGCCGCGCAGCAAGTGCCTTGTTGTGCCACCCTTCTCCACCAGGAAAGGGCAGAAAATGTGGTTCTCTCTCCCTGCTCTGGCACACGCACAAATTGCTGCCATGAACCTGCGTTGTGGGGATGAATGTTTTTGTGTAAGAACGGACACCTTCCTGCACGAAAGCAGTCACAAGAGGTGTTTGTTTCCCTTCTTCTGTCGCACACATACAAAGAGGAAACAAGCATTTGCAATGCAATAGGTCTCGCATTTTCTTGAGTGCGAGCTACCTGCACTGCAAATTCATAACCAGACTTTTCTTGCCACATAAATTGGTCATCCCTGCCTCATAATTTTGTCTTTTCCTGCCATATAATTCCAGTGGCCCTGCATAAAAGTAAAGCACTTTAATTTACCGACTTCCTCTATCTGCAGCAAAAAATGAAAATGTTGCTATTTAGCAGCGTTTAATTGGGCAAAGCTTAATTGAAGCACACTAACGTTGTGTATACTGAAGGCAAATTTGTGCTTACAAAATACACGATTTCCACTTAAAAACTATTGTCAAACCACAGAACTCATTGGCCACACGGAAAATATTCTTTTTTTTAAAGTTAATGCCTGCATAATAATACAATTATGTCTTTTAATGTTTATGTTTACGTGTTGTTTTACTAGTGTGTCTCATATGGTGTTTGGCTGCAATTTACACTGCTTAGATGTGACTGACTCCACAAAGTTTTATAGCTTCGGATAACATTGCTGCTGTCTACAGGGCAAGCCAGCCAGCCAGTCATTTACACTCTTTCATCTGGGTGATGCTGCCCTTTAACGAACACATGCTAATGTTTCTGCTCTGTTTTTGTTTTTCACGTTAAACTTTCATCTCCCCAGCAGTCCTTTTTATTTTAATTTGCTGTATTGCACAGTGTTTAGGAGTAAAGAGTGATTCATGTCTTTGTGTTCAAAAATGTTTTCTACAACATGATAACATCTTACTGTTTAAACTTCCAGCCTGCCAGCTTATTTATTTATAGTTTGGAGCAAAAGGACGTTTTCACATGTTAGAGTTTGCATTTCTAATAAATTATTCTTTATTATGCCCACAGTAAATCAGTGAGGCAGAAAAATAACTGATGGCCCTTTAACAAAAATTGTTTGTGCCCTGCATCGGAACACACTGGCTGAAATTAAGCACTGCAAACATTAGTGTGCCTTCTTTAGCTCCAGCTGTTACTCTACACGCAAGGCTGATTTACTTTTCCTTGATAGTGAAGCCATAAGTTTTTTAGCTTACGAGACCCACAATTGCCTTGTTAGCATACACAAAAAGTATGTTTATTCTAGGTTCAGCTGTCACTTTACACCACACGCTAATAAATGCTGCATATACTTTTACAAGTACTGAATACTAAAGCAGGCTAATTTGAAATTACAAAGAAGCAAATTTTCCGTGGTTTGTGTTGGGCTTTCATTTTGATTTGTTATGACTTTCCCAAGTGTCTCTTTTGGTCATACTAAATGCAGCGCTGTAAGCAAGAGATGAAGCTTGGAATTATTATAAGGCAGTGCAGTGTTGCTTCTGCAAAGAACATGCTGTAGGCAGATCACAGATTGCATTCAATCTTAAAATGTTAAAATAACTCTGGTGATTAATGTTATTTCTACAGAGAGAGTTTACTTTTCTCTATTGGAAGCTTGGACTAATTATAAGGTAGCGCAGAAGGTAATGTGCCTGCTGAGAGGAACATGAACTAGGCAGATCAAAACTAGCAACTAATGTAACAAGCTCACAAAAAAGCGATATTTATGGGCTGCTGGCAAGCAGCGGAAACTTCACTGGAATGACAGATGGGGATTGTTTTTGTTAAAGCTTTATTCCCCTTCAGAGGTGTTTCTGAAAGCTATTGAAACCAGGGACCAGTTCAGCCCCTTCGTTCCCGATAGCCGAGGAGGATTTTGATTTGTGCGCCGTTTCTGAGCAGTACCAGAGTATCCCCATAGTGAAAAACAAACACATGAGCTGCTCAGAATGAAATATTCCAAAAACACAGGCTGGTCCATGCCCTTAAAACCGAGGCTGTTGTGAGAGGAAGAAAGAGCATCAAAGAGAAATAAATACAACACACACCAAAGACATGATCAGTAAACAACTAATAAAAAATGAAAGTAATACAGTTTCATATAAGTGAGCCGATGGCCGCCATGAGCATCAGTGTGAAGAGAGACACAAAAGGAAAAAGAAGTTCAATCGCAGACAAACGTATCAGCAAAAGTGCAATTAGCCATTTAATAGGGGCAATGGCCAAGGCGGTAACAAAACCTCCCCAAGGAGGGACAAGCATAAACCAGTTACCAATGTCATCAAATTTTTTTTGAAGGGCAAGCCCACCAACGAGTGGTAGTGATGGGCGTGCGATGGGTGTGGTTAAAAGCCCAGATACATACCAACACGTAAAAAAAGCAGCGCTTGCGCCTCGCTATGCTCGACCGAAAAATGAGGAGAAATCATTTCTCCCCATTGCGTCACTCTGACACCATCCCTGAAGTGATGTAGGAATCGGAAGCATTCCCAGACTTGTAAATCTGGGAATGTGTCAGATTCCTTTAGGTTCCATGGGTGTTGTGTGGGAACATCCATGGAATGCCCTTTTCACGCAGTGGTATGCATGAAAGGAGTCCATATTTACAAGGCCATGACAAACCACGCAAGGTGGCTTTGCGTGGCCTTGTAAATATGGGCCAGCACACTGTGTCACCAGAGCATCAAAATAAATGACGCTTTGGTGGCGAAGTGTGCCGCTAGGACCTCATAAATGAGGCTCCCAGTCTTTTAAACAACACAACATCGCTGTGCTGTAACATTCATCTTCCTCTCTCATACCCAAGTCAACCAACATCTCCTCAATTGTATCTCTAACTTTGACTCTACATAGGGTACAGAACCTTTTAGCTAAGTTTGTGTTGTACAAATACTGCATAGATATATAGCTGACCCCCTTAAACAATGTGCATAGCCCACTAGGAAAATTGACCCAATCTTTAGTCAAACTCCAATCACACCACTCAACAAAATCTCTACACTCATTGCTTGCCCGATTATTCACTACACCTCCTTTCAGCAACACTCAAACTGCTGAAATCTATTTCTTATTACAGGCAGCAAAACTTCATTCAGTGTAATTCAATTCATTGCAGTTCCAGAAAGCAATAAAGTCTTGGCTCTTACAGTTACTAAAAACTCCAGTCATTCAGTGTGGTCTGCACAAAATGGTACATAATGTACAGCTGCATCTTCTCTCAGTAAAGTACGTCGCAGCATGAGTCGAACATATAATTTATTGCAAAAAACACCATTCACAACACCGAAAACCATGTCCAAGTGAACAACTAAAATGCTCTCACACCAATAATATACAAAAACTGAGCAATTTAATATAAAGGCTAAACCTGTTAAGACCTGTTAATTCGTATATATGTTTTGTCTGAATATACAACAGAGACCTTACGTGATAATGGCAAGTCAACCCTTAAAAATGACTTACAGTGGCTGTTAAAGATTATGGGGCATATTTATGAAAAATTACTCATGCGTCATATTTTTTAACACTGCATAGTGACTTTCCTTAGCGCCATGCGTACACCATATTTATGGAATGGTGCACAATGGCATTATGAAAAGGCTAGCATAAAAAAATGACACTATTCTTTGCGACAAGTTATAAAGAAAAATGACGCTACTGCTGCAAAAGTGACATTAGCATGATTTGCAGCACGTTTTTTAACGCTAGTCGTGCTTGCATCATAAGCATAAAAAGAAGCCTGTGAAAATGCCAAACACAAACAACAAGGACTCAAGATGGAGAATTTAGGAAAGACCATACCGCAGAGAGACCCTGTTGGAAAATGGGTTATTGGTAGGGCAGGTAGGTACCTACACCTAGCAACAAGCCACAAACCTCCACATAAGTACAGTTAGGTCTCAGTAAATTAATCCCAGCTCTACCCTTGGTAGCTTGGCATCGAGCGTCAAGGCTTAACTTAGGAGACAGAGGGCCTGATTCTAACTTTGGAGGACGGTGTTAAACCGTCCCAAAAGTGGCGGATATACCACCTACCGTATTACGAGTTCCATAGGATATAATGGACTCGTAATACGGTAAGTGGTATATCCGCCACTTTTGGGACGGTTTAACACCGTCCTCCAAAGTTAGAATCAGGCCCATAGTGTAAAGCATTCAAATATCACACAACAGTAATTAAATAAAACACAGGAAACAGTTTAAAAATCCAAAACCAATTTATAAAAATAGCTTATATTTTTATCTTTAAAATGACACAAAAACGATTAAAATCGGTTCAGGGGAACCGGAGATATGAATTTTCAAAGTATTATTATTTTCTAGCGCTTAGAAACAAAAAGCGCCAATCGGGTCATCTGGTTGCACCAGGACCGGGGCAAAGTCAAACTTTCAGGCCGACCGCGATGGAGCCCTGCTCGGCTACAAGTCGCGGGAGGCCTCGGTTAAAAAGTTACCTTCTGACTTAGGCCCTCATTCCGAGCCTGGCGGGTGGCGGAGGCCGCCCGCCAGGCTTCCCCCCTCCGAAATACACGTCCGCGGTCGTAAGACCGCGGAGGGTATTCCGAGTTTTCCCCTGGGCTGGCGGGCGGTCTTCACAAGACCGCCCGCCAGCCCAGGGGAAAACTCCCTTCCCACGATGACGCCGGCTCGTAATAGAGCCGGCGGAGTGGGAAGGTGCGACGGGTGCAGTTGCACCCGTCGCGTATTTCAGTGTCTGCTTTGCAGACACTGAAATACTTTTAGGGGCCCTCTTACGGGGCCCCTGCCGTGCCCATGCCATAGGCATGGGCACGGCAGGGGCCCCCAGGGGCCCCGCGACTCCCCCTCCCGCCATCCGGTTCCCGGCGGGAGAACCGCCAGGAACTGGATGGCGGGAGGGGGAGTCGGAATCCCCATGCCGGCGCAGCATGCTGCGCCGGCTTGGAGGATTCCTTTGGGGCAGCGGGAAACCGGCGGGAGACCGCCGGTTTCCCTTCTCTGACCGCGGCTGAGCCGCCGCGGTCAGAATGCCCCGCGGGGCACCGCCGGCCTGTCGGCGGTGCCACCGCGTCCCACGGCCCTGGCGGACTTGTTCCGCCAGGGTCGTAATGACCCCCTTAGTCTCTTTTTTGATGTTTTTCTTTACCGGGACGAGCCACGAAGTCAGGCCGGGTCGCGGTTGAGGCAAGCCGGCTAGAATTCTCCAATCTTTTCCAAACTTCTGGGGCTTCACCCAGATGTTCTTTTAAGGTTCTTTTGGGGTCCACAGCTCACCCCAAGGGTCCAGAAGTTCTGTGATGGTCCTTGGGAAGTGCGGACTTCAACTCCCAGAATACACCTGGCGCAAACTCCTTTTTGGCCACTGGACAGTGGTCAGCTGGTCACTTTTTCAGGAGTTGGTGCAGGGGACTCTGGATAGCAATCTTTCACCTGTAGCAAACAGGGAGTCCCTCCTTGAACCAGTGGAAGCCAGGCAAAGTCCTTCTTGTGGTGAAGCCCAAGTGTGCAGCTGGTGCAGTCTTTCTGAGTGCAGGGTCCAGGTGCAGGCCAGGGGTCCAGCAGGGCAGTCCTTCTTCTTCTTTAGTTCCTTTCTTGTTGAATTCTGGAGGGGATCTGAGGTGTGGGTGCAGGTCTGCCAGTTTTATCCTTGCTCCTGGGTGAAAAGCAGGGGGGCCCTGGTTCTCCAATCAGGGACAGGGTCGTCCCCCTGTGATGACCACTTCCTGGGAAGTATGGCAAACATCCATCCCAGAAGGCAACAGTCTCTAAAAATCCAAAATGGATGAATCTGATTTTTGGAGGAGAGATCTGGCTGAGCCCACCCACTGGTGTGGCTAAAAATCATAAACACACCCCTCTCCTGCCCTCTCCTAATCTAATCAAGGGGGCACCTAGCTGTCTGGGGTTGCAGGATGTGGGGGTGTTGCTGGGTGCTCCAGATGTCCTTCTCTGCCTTTGAAGACCAGTTTGGCAGCCCTCCCCCTTCCTGCCTCACCATCTGCTGAGGGGAGATTCTCTCCCCCAAGCACATTCCTTTGTGTGAAGCCAGGCCACTTCACACCTCATTAAAGTAGCCTGGCAGAAGCTGCTGCAGGCTGACCAATCAGAGCACAGCAGTAAAAACAATGCAGAGCTGAAATTGGCAACTTTTTAGGTAAAGTCTAAACTTTTTACCTGTACTAGTTATATTAAATCCAACAACTGGAAGTTGTGGGATTTATTACAACAATCAATTTGATACCAAATTCTTGGTATGTAACATTTAAGGAGACTTTAAAATTTAAAATAAAGTCTGCCCATTCTAGCCTATGAAGGCCATTTACTTCAATGAGGGAAAAACGAATTTGGCTGTTTTTACCTCACCAGGGCTTATAAATCTATTTTTATAAAATCCCTGCTTATAGTTACATGGCACCCAGCCCTAGGGGCACATAGGGCACACCTTAGGGGTGACTTATATGTAAAAATAAGGTAGTTTAAGACTTTGGAAGTACCTTTAATTCCAAAGTCGAATTTGCATATAACTTTAATTTAAAAGCAGCCAGCAAGGCAGGCTTGCTTTTAAAATGACACTGGGCACCTCAGCAATGCACCTAGGTGTGCACCACCTATGCTGTGGTCCCTAAACCTACATGCCCTACCATATACTAGGGACTTATAGGTAGGTTAACTTAGCCAATTATAATTAGCCTAATTTGCATATCCATTTTACACAGAGCACAGGCCCTGGGACTGGTTAGCAGTACCCAGGGCACCATCAGAGTCAGGAAAACACCAGCATAAAGTGGAAAATGGGGGCAAAAAGTTATGGGGCCTCTGCAATCAGCCCTAGTTTCTCACAGACCCCAATCAGCCTAGTACACGTCTGGAAGGACAGACAGATGCACAGGAGATGCACAGGAGAAGGGAAAAGGTTGCTTCAGTCAGGAGGAGAATAACATCTTGGTCAGAGAAGTGACAGAGAACCAACACCAGCTCTTTGTCACCTCTAAATTTCCAATATGTAGGAAGGAGTTCATATGACAGTCAACAGTCGATAAAGTCAACAGCGTGGCAGAGATGAAGAGGACTGTCAATGTAAAAAGTGCTGGCATGACTGCAAGCACAGAATTAAGGAGAAACTGGCCAGCAACCGAAATGCAGCACTGCAAACTGGAGGTGGGAGTCTGGCACCCCAGGAACAGCTGGATGAGCTGGAAGAGATGGTGGCAGCAGTCATCCCGGAGGAGGTGGTCACCGGAGTCTAGGGACAGGACAGGGCAGCATTTTAAGGACTACAACAAATGCAGGGTAAATTGCAGTGGGGAACAATCTGGTGACCAACAAATGGCAGAAGGAGGAGGCACACCAGACCCACTGTAGGCATACAAAAGGGCAGCATGGTGCCACAGTAATGCCCAAACACTGGTAATGGGCACACACTTCCCACCCATATGCACAGACCGTTCCTCAAATATCACTCAGCTCACTTTGGCAACTGTAACATCTGCCCATGTGTAATCCTCATGGCCCAACATATACAAGGCTTGTTGCGATGGGTGGACCAGCAACAACTCACACATGTCCCTTAGCACCATTGAGAATGCCCACAAATGTCAGTATACAACACATATGGGGCATGTCTGTGATTATCATCTGCACAGCTGTACAAGTAGCTGCCATATCACCATGCTGAAAGGGTGCCTGTGTACTGGGGATAGTTGGTGTTCTGCACTAATTGACACCTTTCTGCAGAACACCAGCTACAAGTAGTTTTCCCACCTCACTAGGGGCCATATTTAAAAGGCCTCAGCGCAACACTATCATCATTGTGAATGATGCTAATGTGGCCTTAAGGTGCCTCTTCCCCTTCTGACATATCAACAAAGTTGCACCATGCATGTATAACCTCAATTTGTAAATATTTGATCCACAGTATGCCTGTGCCACAAGGGGTGTATGCAAGCAGGAAGTTCCTCCACATAGAGGGCTGGAATAAATGGCACAGTTAAATCAGAAATATTTCTGCGATCTTTGTACTCATATACAAGGCCTGCCAAAGGGCAGACATTCAAGAGACGCACCCATTGGAATCTTCGGTTCACCCTGTGCTTTGCTGCACTAGTGCAACAATTTAATTGGTTAATGCAGTAAACACAAAAATAGTGCCATAACGCATGACACATGAGGCCACTGTGGAAATGTGCACTGTATTGGAAATATGGTGATACCTTGGCATAATCAGTTAGGGCAAAGTGGGTGCAAGAAAAGTGTTGCATTGGGAGCAAACCACCACTGTTGTGCAAATTGTACCATATGCGTGATGCACAATGCAAAACATATTGAGCAACAAAATTCACAGGACATACAAAGATTTCAGACACCCCCATGTCGATCCAACACCACCCTTCAATCATTGGACAAAATTGTCGCAAATACAAATCTGACAAATCTGGAAGCCTCTAGAAGCTGGGTGGATAGCATATGTGTTGCATGGAAACGCCTTCAGAAAATCACATGGAATGCCAACTACATGAAGTGCCAAGTGTGAGAGGGGCACATCTTTACCAGGCCATGATAAGGCATGCAAGGTGCCTTTCCCTGGCATGGTTAACATGAGCTACTGCACAGCACCACTGGAGAGAAAGGTAACAAAATTTGCACAGTGAAACAGCCCAGCTTGCTGTGCTAGCTGCATCATTTCAAATGAGCAGGGATGTGTAGTAGTCACTGACATGCAATGCATGATATATGTGGCCTTGGTGATGGGCCACATATATCATGGTCAACACAGCCACACAATCATCATGGTTTAGGGGTGTCCCGTTGCAGGTCCAAATCCACATGTGCACAAAAGGACACATCATGCAACATTAACTGGCAGGACACCCCTGAGGTGGTATCTCAAGCGGATGTATCCGTTCATCAACAAATCTGAAAATGTATTAGGTCCCTATGCCACCGTTATGTGTGTTGTAAGAGTGATGTAAGGGGGTGAGCTGTCCACATGCATCATCCTCCTTACCTTGAGTCATGTGTTGTACATCCTGCACCACTCATTGTAAGGATCAACCACCTCTTGTGTACAACAACAACCAGTCCTGAAATGCAGGCATGCTTGCACCCATGCAAGGATGAATAGCAAGGATGCAATCCATCATGGGGTCAATCTCCTGTACAATGTACATCATCAGAAACCAAACGTGCACATGTAAATAAATATGCTAAAGATAAAATGTTGTTGATATTGTGTCCGATGCTGTAACTGTATGACCTGTATGCATTGTGTGAAACCAATACACTGAGTACTTAACAAAAAGAAATGCATGGCATTGTGTCACATACCAAGCCACACACAATAACTGAAACCTGATCAGGCTGACTGATAGTAATGTGGACTGGCAGGAAACTTCTGAGTCTCCGAAGCATGTCATGGAACAGGTAGGACTCAAATTTGCTGTGGCGTGCATGATGTACTACATTAGTGTTTGGGAAAAGATAGGATGTTAGCACCTGTAGGACACTGATGCAAAATCCAGTTTAGACAGGTATAAAACTGCGGAGCAGCGATGTGTGTTCCAGTAACAATTTTCCAATTTTGAGTGAGTGCACTGACTTTAACTCTAAACACTGAACGTATCAATGTTAAGTTATGTTATGTTATGTTATCCAATTTGTAGAGCACATGGCTACCCTAAGGCTTCCCAGTGCTAGCAGACCATGACCAGATCTCGGCATTGCACACGCCAGATCTAAAACAGCCAAGTTTTCAAAGCCTTTCGGAAATTGTATTCATGGCTTATCAGTCATAATCTGGGAGGCAGAGTGATCCACAACTTGGCACCCAGGTATGCCATTGTGGCGCCGCCCCACCTAACTTTGTTTACTCTGGGTAGAGTAGCCAATGCTGCTGAGGACGATCTAAGGTCTCTATTCGGTTTGTAAAAAGAGGCAAGGTTCTTTAAGAGTGGAGGACCTCTATTGTGAAGGAACCTGTGTATACAGCACAGAGCCTTGAATGTTCTGCGCTGTTCGATGGGTAGCCAGGATATCAATACCTAGCACCACAAAAGAATGGTGTAAGAGAACTGTTTTGGGATGTCTATTCATGCACAACCAGAGTGTCACTTACAGTGCTGATGACTGTCATGAGTAGCTGATATCATACTGTTGCCAACCTGACATGGACTTCGACATATATGATACAGGTAGTCACACGTATTGTGGGACTGGATGCAAAACCAAATGCTTTTGTCTAACATTACCTGTGCAGACATGATACCACCCAGCTATCAAAGCATGAAGGAGACCATAGTGTGCTAAATTACAAGATTTAATAACATCTAAAATGTACTATCCTAAAAATTCCTATACTACAGACTAACCTACACTAACCTAACCTATACTATCTTAACTTTGCTTATACCTACAGGTAATTTATCTAATCTAAACTTATGCTAAACATGTAAAGCCACACGACAAACATCAAACCCCACCCCCATTAAGAGACATTAGTGTACAATAACAACAGTGACTAGAGCTAAAAATTGACCGTCTAAACATATAGGCTAAACAAATATATATTAAAAAAAAGAAATTATAACACATACCCAAACATGACCCACCCCCCTAAAAAAAAAAAAAAACAATTGAAAACTCAAAACCCACCCTTCTAAGATTTAAAACTATGATCTAAAACTAACCTACCCTATGCTAACTAAACTAAGCCTAACAATCTAAAACCCCTAGTGTAAGTAAAATTCCATAAAACATGGGGAAGGGAAGGTGAGGAGAGCAGGAGGGCTAAAAACATTTCATAGTTTTGAAAGTGCCTTCCTGATGTAGTGTTGCATCCTGTAGGATTTCTTCTGCCGTGCCTCCAACTTGTCCAGCCTCAGTTTCACTTCTGGCATATCCTGGCAGATTTCCTGTTCAAAGTTTTTGGCCATTATTTGACCTCCAGGCTGGGGACATGATGGTGCTGAAGTTTGGCCTCTCGAGTTGAGGGTGCGGAACCAGAGGAGCCACCCCTGTCCTTCTTCTTGGAGCTTCCTGCAGTGTGGCTGCTTGTCTGAGGCACTTTTGGTTGCCCTCCATGTGCAAATGCCCGCCAAGAGGACGATGCTTTCTCTTGGTTGTATCTGTGGCCTATTCTCTGATAGGCCTTATCTACAGCACGGATGTGCATGTAGCATTCCCTCCTTTTCTCAAAGACCTGCTTCTGTGCTGTAGTCATGGAGGCTGATGAAACATGAACGGAGCATGTTATAGCAATGTGCGTTTGGCTGAGGGAGAGCAAGCATGCAAAAAGAACAACATCTTCAGATGATGTACATTGGCCAAAGCAACACACAATACCACCATGAAGGCCTAGGTCATCACACATCGGTATCACACCCATCTTCTACACATTCCTCATGTCCAAGGTGTCAGAGGTAAGCAGTGTTGCGCACTACCAGTGCACAAGCTTTTAACATCTCCAAAGCACTAGGTAAACATTCAGCATGCTCATCTGATACACTATTTTTCTCACCATAGTCGGTCAAACACATCATGCCGGATGGCTCACAAATGTGCATCTGCACACATCATTTACATATGATCCCCAGATCTGTACCACACTCATCAGAATATGGCCTGCAGCCTATATGTGGACTCAAAAACGATGGTGCTAATTCTCACGGCCCTTTCACTAATGGTGTGTCACTGTTTCCCATATAAAAAGGGATGCACTGACAGTGAAATGGTCTTGTAAGGAAGCCCCTGTGTGTGGGATCAGGCAAGGGCTAATGTCTGGACACACTGCTACATTGAATCTACATGTGACATGTATTGTATGTGCAAATGTAGGGTGGATTACTCACTCATGTGACACTAGATATATGGATCCACTCCAATATCCACTCAGACCACTACATGATGGGCTGTGCTATGACAACATGCATTGTACCAATGTAACTTGATGCGTGACACTATGCTACCCAATGTCTGTGTATTTGTAAATATGTTGAGGTGAGCATGTTGCTCAACAAAATTCAGCTACACCATCTCATATGTGGGTGCATGAATGCCCCACAACTTATCTGCACAGTGATCTAGCAACAGCACTGGGTGGTACTGCTCATTGTGTGGAGATGTTTGCATGTCATCATTGGACATTCTCAGCACCTTAAAGTTTTGTAAATGCATGCCATATGACAATGTTGTATGGAGATCCCTCTTGTCATAGGCACATGTCAAGTGCTATAAAGATAACATGGATTGTCTATGTTACCACATCAAACAATGTATGGGGTGTAAACAACGTGTGTGCAAGTCAAAATCAGTGCTCAAATGTGGTATGATGACCTTTGTCCTGACTATCAGAAGTGTTTACTTATGAGCCACCTACACTGCAGTGTGTCACCTTTCACAGGGTAAAAAGTGAAGCATTAGTAGCGCAAGGGGTGCAATGATGAGCATCTTAGTGACAAATTCACATGGTCTATATTTATTACATGCCCTTAGTTACTGTGTACTACATTTGACACCCAGACCTGGCTAATCTACCGTGACCCACATATTGGCACCCTACATATATGTTGTTAAACCAGCACTTCAGGCACATGTCCTGACTGTCATCACAGTCTCTGTCCACATAAATACCTCTTCCAACAATCACAAAACCCTTGCAGGACAGAATGCTACTAATACATCACTTTGTTGTACTCCACATCCTCCACATGACATCTGATATACTGTCAATATCCAAAGATGGATAATGGTGTTCAAATTGTCACACATGCAAATGTGACATGCCATTGTACACATTGTACAACATCACACTCAACCCTTGCAGTACACATTATACATAGAGGATGACTCTTACTGGTAGATTTGGGGTCTGGAAGATTTTCAACCTCACCAGTGGTGTATAGGGTGGGTCCACCTGCAAGACATGACATGAGACGTAGCAGCGTGAATGTTGTAATATGCACACCATGTACAAAATCTAAACATCACACATGTTTTCACATGGACTTAGGAGAGTCAGTTGAGGGAATATTCATGTGAACCCTACAACATGTCTAATTGGCAGCCATTGGTAGGGCAGGCAAACATGTACAAACATGTTCATGAACTATACATACATGTTTCAGTAACATTGTTGGCGTTTTGTAGAGGGCAGTCCACTGACAATTTTTCATAAACCTAGAAACATTTTTGTGTCACTCTGCACATGCATGATTCAGGACACACTCATACATTATTACCTATACTCATGCGTCATGTTTTCAGTCACATGTACATGACAAAGCAACATACCACAGTGGTTAAGCCCTTGATGAACATAGACAGTGTGGCTGATAGCCATGTACGCTTGCACCATGACACATTTGTGTTGGCTTTGTGCTACTTCAAAATCACCAGGCAAAACACAGGGAACGAACACATGATGAGGCCACTTTTGTGACTGATGGTGCATTGCTGCCCTTCTCATGGATGAGGGTTGGCACAGACACACTACCGGCAATCCTGGCCTTTGTCATGATCTGGCAAATTTGCTCCTTTAGTCTACGTTAATGGAAAAGCAAAGATTTGCTAAGCAACATATGAGCGGTTCTCACCAACAGTTCCGACAACTTCTACTCCCAGGTGATCCAGGAGGTCTTGTTCACGGGAAATCAGGTCTGCTCACTGGTGTTTCAGTTGGTGGTCTGTCCAGTAAACATTGAAGATCCTGGACAACTGGGCCAGCACCTTGCCCCACTGCAGCTTCCGTGCCTCCGTCCGGTAGCCCGGTATAAAACAGCCAACCATGGCCACCATGTTTGGGAGGTAGTGGCAGACTAGCTGGATGGTCCCTCCCAGTTCCTCTGGACTAAGTTTCTTTGCCCTTCCATTTCCAGACATTTTGCTAATAAGTGGAAAAATTATTACCACCATCAAAAAACTAACCCCAACTAAAACCAGATACCCCAACAAGCTTAACTATCCTAGAGACAAACACCCAACAATACACAGAAAAATAGACAACAAAATGACAATAAACAAACAACACTTTCAGGACACAACACAGACAGCAGACAAGACTCAACAACCACCACTCCTGCATCAGCACCTGCACCACACAACTCTCACAAGCACAGACTAAAAGACTATAAAGGGAAAGTGAAAGTAATAACTTTTTCATGTGTCTAGCAAGGAAGTTCAATTGCATCACTTCCTGGGCATGTGCATCATGTTTTGAGGTCATGCATCATTTTTGTTAATGCATGACGGCTGTGTGTGTGTTTTTTGATGATGGCTGACGGGCATAATGTTTGAATTTTGCCGCACATGTGCGACATGTCAGCTCAAAATTAGTGCATGCGTTTTTTTAACTCAAATGGGGGAATGTGTTTCATCGTGTATGCTGGTCTGTGGGATGTATGGGAGGAGTAATATTGAGTGCAAGTGTACATGTGTTTGATGCAATTTCCCACATGCATGTATCCACATGTGCACAATGTGTGTACTGTGAGTGTACATATGTGAGGAAATGTGCATTGTTGTCTTACACAACGCAGTTTGTACATGTCCACTGTTTCACCACACAGCTTGTGATAGGTGGCCAATGTGTGAAACATGTTCATGCACATGTTATCCTTGACAACATTATACCTGGGGATGCTGGTGACTCAGACTGGTATAGGATCTGCTGACACAGATTTATGTAGGTGCATGTGTGTGACACCATATGGTGTGTACCAAGGGCCTGACATCATGATGTCATGCAACATGAATAAGAACCAGTTCGCTATACATGCAAAGTTTGGGATATGCTTGGTATGCATGTGATATGTTAGTGATTGGAATGTGTCATTCATGTGTGATCAATGATGCCTACTACAGTGGTGTGTTTAGGGATGTATCATCTACTAACTTTGCAACATTTGTGGGTAAATGGGCAGCATTGTATCAAAATACTTTACTCAAAGCAATGTTTGATATATTTCCCTATGTAGTTACATGTACAATGTATTTACAAGTCAAGAGTTGTATTTTTCCCACACAGCGTGCCATATGTTGCTTGTTTTCATCTGTCCATGCCCAAAGTTAAAAGCCATACCAAGCCTGGCCCACCAAGGGTGGACATGTGGCAATTAATGCAGTGTAAAATGTTTTGATACATACACTTTGACTGCACAATTATTGCACATGTAGTCGTGCAAGGACTTCCCCTTTGCAACACAAGCTACATGGCAGGCCTCTTGTGATACAGGAATGGCAGGCGACCCACCAATGCACCACCGGCTTTTGCAACACCCCACTGCCCCATTGCTTCTAGTGTGGGACCAAGATCAGGGTGGCTCTCTTGGCATAGTTCACAGGCCCCTGACTATGTACAGAGTAGATGGATCCCCCTTGGGTATTTTTGTGTGATTGGGTCTGTCATCCTCTAGTGACTAATCAGCACTTCAGTGCACATGCAAGTCACGAAATCAAACAGCACAACTGAAATCTCCTACCCCATTATGTACTGGGGACTTACAAGTTATTGGTTTCAGTCTTGTCCTATTATGTACTAGGGACTTACAGGTTGTTGTTATCAGCCTTGCAAAATTATGTTCTAGGAACTTACAGTTTGTTAGTGTCGGTCTTGCCCTATTATGTACTAGGGACTTATAGGTTGCTGGTGTCAGCCTTGCCCTATTATGTAGTAAAAACTTACAAGTTGGTTGTGTTGGACTTGTGCTATTATTTTTTCAGAATAAGCATGACTACGTGACCGCCAGGGCTAAAATGACGGAAGCAACGCCAACAGGCTGGCGGTGCTTCCTGGCGCATTACGACCGCGGCAGAAGCGCACCGCTGGGGCCGGCGGTATTCCGCCACGTTTGTCCCGGTCGTGATAATCCGACTGGGCAGCGCTGCTAGCAGCGCTGCCCAGGGGATTACGAGTCCCCGACAGCCAGCCTTTTTCTGGCGGTTTGAACTGCCAGGAAAAGGCTGGCGGTACGGGGAGTCATGGGGCCCCTGGGGGCCCCTGCACTGCACAAGCAACTGGCATGGGCAGTGCAGGGGCCCCCTGACAGGGCCCCATGCGGCTTTTCACTGTCTGCTATGCAGACAGTGAAAAGCGCGACGAGTGCAACTGCACCCATCGCACGGCCGCAACACCGCCGGGGCCATTTGGAGCCGGCTCCTGTGTTGCGGACCACATCCCTGCCGGCCCAGCGGGGATGTCAAAATGGGCACTGCGTGAGTGCGGCCGCACAGCGGTCGCCCGCCTAAGTTGTAATGACCCTCTATGTGTATGTTGTGATACTTGATCCTCTTATGCATTGTTAAATCATTGGTAGGTTGTGAAACAGGGTCATTTCTGCAGACCCAGGGTACAGATTGTGTCAGTTGCCAATTGCATCAGTCACACTTGTTTGTGCTGGCCAAGCACAAATGTGTAGTTAAGGGAAATGAGACTGGTATACTTTCTGTCCTCCACAATGTGTTTAGATATGTGTCTGGACTTACATGTCTCCATAACACTTTTGGTACAGTGAGTATTTGACAGTGTGTGATCATTCACACACATTGAAGCCAGATTGTGTGAGGGTGGCACAAATTCTGGTGATTTTCCATGTTACTCATCTTCCTTAGTCTCACTGCCCTTCCTTCATGCACATCATGGTTATATAAACTTGTGTACTTTACAGAAGACTATTGCTTCTTCTACAGGCTATGCAATATGTGCCATTACATTTGCATTTTGTTGCAATTTGAGATGACTGAACCCCACACATCTCTCTACACCAGCAACAGCACTTGTGTAGTGTCTAAGGGCCAGATGTATCAAAGGATTTTGCATTCGCAAATGGTGCGATTAGGTAAATTCCACCGTTTGTGAATGCAAAATCGCCTTTCACGATGTATGAAAGATATTCGCAGTGCAATTTTAAGGAATTGCTAAATTAGCAATTTCTTGCAATTGCAACAAGATATTGTGATTCGCATACTGCGATTCGCAAATAGCGATGTGATATTGCGATTTGCAATGCAAAGCATCAACAAGTCGCAAATTGCAATTATTCGCAGAAAGGGTTTCTGCACGTGCAATTTACCACAAATTGAAATCAGGTGGTAAACAGGTGCAACCTATATAAAGAGGCCCAGAATGACTCAGCCTTTTTTCCACAATAGCTGCACTATATAGGAGGATGAGGATCCTGGCAGGTTTGAGGAGAGGAAGGAGGAGACAGGAGCGCATATTCAGAGTGTGCATTACTCTTTTTGACCAGACAGAGGAGGAGATATCTGAGTACAGGTTAAACTCAGCTGTGATACTTGACCTGAAAGCTGATCCACAACCCCTACTGCTTTGAAACACACACAGGACCAATATCATACCCACCCATGTGCAGGTATTATGCTCCTTGCACCTATTAGCCTCAGGGAGCTATCAAGGGGTCATAGCAGCAGCTGGAGGTGTCTCACAGAGTGTGCTTTCACACTTCTACAATGCATTCCTCAACGCCATGCTTAGCTAAATCCATCTGCACATTTCCCAATACCCCACAGGATTTGCAACACACCAAATACAAATTCTACCAGATTGCCCAATTCCCACATGTCATAGGCTGCATTGATGGGACACATGCAGCTGTCTGTCCACCATTGGCCACAGAGTATGTGTTAGAAATGGGGTCTTTGGTTGACAGTCAGGTTAACCCCTGTTCAAGCAAGGACCCTCACTCTAGTCAGAGTAAAAGAGAATCACCCTCAGCTAACCCATGCTTACCCCCTTGGTAGCTTGGCAGAGCAGTAGGCTTAACTTCAGAGTGCTAGGTGTAAAGTATTTGTACCAACACACACAGTAACTTAATGAAAACACTACAAAATGACACAACACCAGTTTAGAAAAATAGGAAATATTTATCTAAATAAAACAAGACCAAAACAACAAAAATCCAACATACACAAGTCAAGTTATGAATTTTTTAAGATTAAATTAAAAAAATAGCGATTAGAAACAAAAATGCTTCGATGAGATGTTAACACAGCGTCGTGACGGAGTCGTTCCCAACAAGCCAACACCAGCGGCGTCGGACACGGAGTCATGTAGACCCCCAAGTACAGTACCTTTGGTGAAGAGTGAAAACAAGCTGATGCGCGAAGTTGGGGATCGGAGCGTCTGTGCGAAACGTTGAATCCGTGCACTTCGAGCGGCGTCGGTCACGAGGTGGTGCGGCGACTTCCACGGAGTCGCGGACTTCAGCGGGGCTGCAGCGGCGTCGGGGCTGCAGCGGCGTTGGGCCTGCGAAGAGCGTCGCGTTCCAGCAAAGGTTACGGCGTCGGGTGCAGGCGGCGTCACCGGATTCAGCAGCGGCGTCGGTCCAGAGTTGTCCAAAGTCGATTTCGTTGGATTTCCACCAGCTTTCCTTTCAAGGGCCCAGGGACTGGATAGGGCACCACTTGTCAGAGCAGGGGTCTCTCCAGAGACTCCAGGTATTGGCAGAGAGAAGTCTTTGCTGTCCCTGAGACTTCAAACAACAGGAGGCAAGCTCTAACTCAAGCGCTTGGAGATTTTTTCACAAGATGGAAGGCACACAAAGTCCAGTCTTTGCCCTTTTACTCTGGCAGAAGCAGCACTGCAGGAAAGCTCCACAAAGCACAGTCACAGGCAGGGCAGCACTTCTTCCTCAGCTATCAGCTCTTCTCCAGGCAGAGGTTCCTCTTGGTTCCAGAAGTGTTTCTAAAGTCTGTAGATTTGGGTGCCCTTCTTATACCCATTTTAGTCTTTGAAGTCACCTTTCTTCAAAGTGGACTCACACCTACTTGTGAAATCCTGCCTTAACCAGGCAAGGCCTCAGACACACACCAGGGGGTTGGAGTCTGCATTGTCAGAGGCAGGCACAGTCCTTTCAGATGAGAGTGACCACTCCATCCCTCTCTCCTAGCAGAGATGGCTAATCAGGAAATGCAGGTTACACCCCAGCTCCCTTTGTGTCACTGTCTAGTGTGAGGTGAAAAACAACCCAACTGTCAAACTGACCCAGAAAGGGAATCCACAAACAAGGCAGAGTCACAGAATGGTTTAAGCAAGGAAATGCTCACTTTCTAAAAGTGGCATTTTCAAACGCACAATCTTAAAATCAACTTTACTAAAAGATGTATTTTTAAATTGTGAGTTCAGGGACCCCAAACTCCACATGTCCATCCGCTTCCAAAGGGAATCTACACTTTAATCAGATTTAAAGGTAGCCCCCATGTTAACCTATGAGAGGGACAGGCCTTGCAACAGTGAAAAACTAATTTAGCAATATTTCACTGTCAGGACATATAAAACACATTACTATATGTCCTACCTTGACCATACACTGCACCCTGCCCTTGGGGCTACCTAGGGCCTACCTTAGGGGTGTCTGACATGTAAGAAAAGGGAAGGTTTAGGCCTGGCAAGTGGGTACACATGCCAAATCGAATTTACATTTAAAACTGCACACACAGACACTGCAGTGGCAGGTCTGAGACATGATTACAGAGCTACTTATGTGAGTGGCACAACCAGTGCTGCAGGCCCACTAGTAGCATTTGATTTACAGGCACCTCTAGTGCACTTTACTAGGGACTTACTAGTAAATCAAATGTGTCAATCATGCATAAACCAATTACATACAATTTACACGGAGAGCATATGCACTTTATCACTGGTTAGCAGTGGTAAAGTGCTCAGAGTTCAAAAGCCAACAGCAACAGGTCAGAAAAAAATAGGAGGCAGGAGGCAAAAAGATTGGGGATGACCCTGCATAAGCAAAAAAGTCCAACAGTATGTTTATCGGAACAGAAAGAGTACACATTCCAAGAACATACAAGTCATAAGCAATGCTTCTAACGTTATAACGGATCTTGTGGCCAGATACCCAGGTAGCACACATGACTCCTACATCTTCAGGCACAGTGGAATACACACAAGACTACTTGCTGGGGAGTTTGGTGAAGGATACCTACTTGGTAAAGTAATAGTTGACAATGGTGGTCATTACAACCCTGGCGGACGGTGTTAAAGCGGCGGTATGACCGCCAACAGGCCGGTGGTAAAGAAATTGGAATTACGACCGTGGCGGAAACCGCCAACAAAGACAGCCACTTTAACACTCAGACCGCCACAGCGGTACAGACAAACAAACCGCCAACAGACAGGCGGAAGTCAATGTACCGCCCACAGTATCACAACCTACCAATCCGCCACCTTTTCCGGGACGGATTCACCGTGGACAAAAACACAGCGGAAACAGGACTTCGAATGGAAAACGCTCACCTCTACACACCCCACGAGGAATCCGGATGCCATGGAACCATAGATCCACATTTTTCCAGCCCTCATCTTCTTGCTCCTCTACCAGGAGCACAAACGCCAGCAGCGAAGACAACGGTGAGTACTGCACCTACGACACAGGGGAGGGAAAAAACAGGGGCACACACACGCAACACCTCCACCCCCACCCTCACCCACTACAACGCACACACAAATACATATTAATACATTATAGTTACACCCCCAACCCCCCCGGAACAATGCAAAGACAAAAGGAAATGTGTGTAACCATTGTAATATATTAAAATCAACTACGCAAAAATATATATATATACACCATAAACAAAATATACACCAATCCTAGTAGTCCAGGTAGTGTTCCAATGAAGTCCGTTGAACACTGGGCCCACAAGGTATGGGCGAGGCCCACACAAGATCCCCAATCATGACGGAGAGAACACTGCAGGGGCATCAGAGAGCAAGAAAACAAGCACCTCAGGGGGAGGGAAAGGGGGGGCACCTCAGCCTGTTGAGTGCACGACGCCAAATCCACGAGGGGGCCACATGCCCACTGTTCAATCCTGGGGAGTGCAAAGCCACAGTCTCTCAATTCTCTACAGTGGGTGGGTTGCCCACTGTTCCATCCTGGGGAGTGCAAAGCCACAGTCTCTCAAGTCTCTACAGTGGGTGGGGTGCCCACTGTACCATCCTGGGGAGTGCATAGCCACAGTCTCTCAAGTCTCTACAGTGGGTGGGTTGCCCACTCCTTTATCCTGGGGAGTGCAAAGCCACAGTCTCTCAAGTCTCTACAGTGGGTGGGTTGCCCACTGCTTTATCCTGGGGAGTGCAAAGCCACAGTCTCTCAAGTCTCTACAGTGGGTGGGTTGCCCACTCTTCCATCCTGGGGAGTGCAAAGCCACAGTCTCTCAAGTCTCTCAAGTCTCTACAGTGGGTGGGTTGCCCACTGCTGCATGCTGGGGGGTGCAAAGCCACAGTCTCTCAAGTGGATAACAGTCTCCACTGGTTCTGGAGGGGGGCTGGTGCTCAGAATGCTTCATCATGCTAAGGACAGAGGTAGTGGATGACAGTCTCCACTGGTTCTGGAGGGGGCCTGGTGCCCAGAGTGCTTCATCCTGCTATGGACAGAGGTAGTGGATGACAGGCTCCACTGGTTCTGGAGGGGGCCTGGTGCCCAGAGTGCTTCATGCTGCTAAGGACAGAGGTAGTGGATGACAGTCTCCACTGGTTCTGGAGGGGGCCTGGTGCCCAGAGTGCTTCATCCTGCTCGTGAGAGACTCAGTAGCATCAGTGCCCTTGGCGCTCATTGGCCAGCGGTGCTTGGAGCGGCAGTGCCCTGTTCAGCGGTGCTTGAGGCGGCGGTGCCCTGTTCAGCTGTGATTGGAGCGGCGGTGCCCTGTTCAGCGGTGCTTTAGGCGGCGGTGCCCTGTTCAGCGGTGCTTGAGGCGGCGCTGCCCTGTTCAGCGGTACTTGGAGCGGCGGTGCCCTGTTCAGCGGTGCTTGAGGCGGCGGTGCCCTGTTCAGCGGTGCTTGGAGCGGCGGTGCCCTGTTCAGCGGTGCTTGGAGCGGCGGTGCCTTGTTCAGCGGTGCTTGAGGCGGCGGGCTCCTTTGCAGCGACTCAGCTGCTGGCCATCCTCTCTGTCCCAGCGGGGCTTGTGCTAGCGGTCCTCTCTGTCTCCCCTGGTGGTCCTCTCTAGCCCAGCGGGGCTTGTGCTGGCGGTCCTCTCTGTCCCAGCGGGGCTTGTGCTGGTGGTCCTCTCTGTCCCAGCGGGGCTTGTGCTGGCGGTCCTCTCTAGCCCAGCGGGGCTTGTGCTGGTGGTCCTCTCTAGCCCAGCGGGGCTTGTGTTGGCAGTGGCCTCCTGGGCAGCGGGGATGATGGCGGTGGCCTCCTGGGCAGCGGGGTTGATGCCGGTGGCCTCCTGGGCAGCGGGGATGATGGTGGTGGCCTCCTGGGCAGCGGGGATGATGGCGGTCTCCTCTGCCGTGCTGCTCTTCCCAGACTTGCCGGGTTTCTTGTGGCCTTTCCCCACCTTTGAAGGTGTCGCAGCTGACTCCACACTCCCACCGGGACCCCTAGGAGCGGCTTTAGTGGCTGGAGTATTCCCCCTCTCCCGCCGGGCACTGGCCAACTTCTGATGCTTGACAGGTGGGGGACTGTCCGTGCTGTGGCTCCGTGCCACACTGGCTGCCCTGGTGGCCGGTGCACTCCAGATTCCGGTGACTACAGGCACCACTGGTCCTGGAGATGTTGTGGCTGAGGTGCTAGGTTGGGACTTGGAGAGTCGGGACCTAGGAGACGGACGGGGTGGGGGAGGTGTGGGAAAGAGGTCAAGGTTGGACAGGAAAAGTTTTTGGGAGACACTGGGACGGGTAGCTGGAGGGGGTTTGGGAGTGGAGGAAGAGGTTGTGGTTCTAGGAGGTGTTCGTTTGGTGACTTTGGGTGAAGGTGCATGTGCTGGAGGATATCGTGAGGGGATGGCTGTTGGGTGGGTGTGTGCCTGCGTTTGTGTATCTTGGGAGGTGGCGTCACAGACACACTGGGAGAGGACACAGGGGACGTGTGGATGGTAGTGGGGGTGGTGACTGCACGTGAGCGGGGTTTGGTGGTGTGTGTGCTGGTGATGGCAGTAGTGGCTGTAGATGTAGTGCATGCAGGTGTGATTGTAGACGAGACTGGGAGGGAGGAGGGAGATGAGGAGGAGGGGGACACAGTGGAGGCAGTGGATGTTGGTGTGTCTGCATGTGTGTGATGCTTGCGTGAGTGCCTGTGGGATGTGTGGTGCTTATGTTTGCCTGAGCGTCCCTTGTGTGTTGACGTGTGTGCATGCTGGTCTGAAGGTGTGCTTGGGATAGGCTGGGGTACAGGGGATTGGGCATGGGTGGAGAAAGTTGGAGGGGGGAGGCTAGAGATGGGGACAATGGCTGCCATCAGTGCTGAGGCCAGAGTCTGAAAAGCTCGTTGAAGGGCCGCCTGACCAGAATGAATGCCCTCCAGGAATGCATTTGTTTGTTGCCACTGCCTTTCTACACCCTGGATGGCATTCAAAATGGTAGACTTCCCAACAGTGAGGGACCTGAGGAGGTCAATGGCCTCCTCACTGAGGGCCGCAGGGGTGACTGGGGCAGGGCCTGAGGTGCCTGGGGCAAAGGTGATGCCCACCCTCCTGGGTGAGTGGGCACGGGGCAAAGGCTGAGGGGCTGCTGGAAGGGCGGTGCTGGTGGGGGGGTGGCAGCTGTACCTGTAGATGCGGGGGGCACAGATGTTGCCGCCACCACAAGGGAGCTCCCATTAGAGGATGAGTCCATGTCGCTGGTGTCAGCTCCTGTCCCCGCCGTGGAGCTCGCCTCTCCCCCCGTCCCACTGGTGAACTCCAAGTCCGTAGTTTCGCCTTCCATGGACATGTGGGATGCAGCTCCCTCGTGCTCTGGTGCCACTGCTCCTCCGCCTGATGATGCTAATGCACACAAGAACAGGGAGACCACAAAAAGGGGGGGGTGACAGAAGAAAGACATGTTGAGTGCATGCATTACCGCTACCGTTGGCGGACACGACAGACACAGAAGCCCCCTTCAGTACGCCGCGCTCTTGGGCTCCACTGGGACATGGCCTACTAGGCTATGGACGATATCTGCACACATGGATGACACAGGGGCATGATTAGGCGTACTTGGCACTCTACAGAGATGAGGTGGGGTGCCACATGGCCTGCCATATGGAGGGGCCTTGCCTACTAAACTCGCCCTGGCCCAGGGAAACCCACAGACCACCTCCCCCACCCAGACACCTCCACTGCGCGCTAGATCAGCAGGATGAGAGGGTACTCACCCCCTTGTGGCTGCTGTGATGCCCTCAAGCGCCCATCCAACTCCGGGTACGCCACCGCCAGGATCCTGAACATCAGGGGGGTCATGGTGCGACGGGCACCCCTCCCACGTTGGGAGGCCATCCCCAGCTGAGCCTCTGCCGTCTCCTTGCTCCAGCGGCAAATGTCCTCCCATCTTTTCCGGCAGTGGGTGCTCCGTCTGTGGTAGACCCCCAGGGTCCGGATGTCCTTGGCGATGGCACACCAAATATCTTTTTTCTGGTGGGCGCTGACCTACATGATTTGTACAGGGGGAAGAGAAACTTATTACCAACTGCACCGTCACAGTCATTGGCCCCCATCCCTACCCTTGGCATGTGGCACATGCACTCACCGTCGTTTCATGCACACCGCACTCTCCCCCCTTCCTTCTTACATCCACCCCTCTCCACACAGGCATAGCCCATACAGCATGCTCCCAGTGTACTTACCTGTTTGTCTGGAGGACCGTAGATTAGCGTGTACTGGGGGAGGACCCCATCCACGAGTTTCTCCAACTCCTCCGATGTGAAGGCAGGGGCCCTTTCCCCAGACACTCTAGCCATTGTCTCTTCCAGACCGAGGTCACAGCAGCACTTGCAGTGTAGGTCCTCTCCTGTCGAAGATCAGGTATCAAGTGATTGAACAGCTAGAAAATGGCGGTCACGTCTGCGGCGGTGCGTACCATCACCGCCGGCGTACATCGTCATTGGCTCCTGGGACCCAGAGTTCCAATGTTAACCAATGCAGCATTGCGCCGCGGTCTTCGACCGCCTACCGCAACGGTGTACAACGCCATTGTCCCACTTTAGAGGTCAGGCAGCCGCCATTTCAGGGGCCCACATGGCTTGATTCGTAATTGCGTCACACATACCTAGGCTTAGACTCAACACACATACAGGCCACTTTTCGGATTATGATTCGTGTTCTGTGTTAGCTGTGGGTACGTACCTCTGAGTTGGTTGACTCTGTGCTCCCTGTTGTCCTTCATAGGCACCGTCCGCTGGGACATGTGAGGAGATGGAGGCTTCCTCCGGTGTACAGACCGCTGGTGGACCTATCGACAATGGAGGAAAGACATGTGATCATCACATACAGGCTTGACCGTGCCACAATCCATGAACTGTGTACCCAGCTGGAGCCAGACCTGATGTCAGCTATCGGCCATCCCACAGGAATCCCCCCTCAAGTGCAGGTGCTGTCAGTGCTCCATTTCCTTGCAAGTGGGTCATTTCAAACAACAGTGGCCATAGCATCAGGGATGTCCCAGCCTATGTTTTCCAACGTGTTGTCCAGAGTGTTGTCTGCCCTGCTGAAACACATGCGGAGCTACATCGTTTTCCCTCAGGTTGAGGATTTGCCTACAGTGAAAGCTGATTTCAATGCCCTGGGACATATCCCCAACATCATAGGTGCCATTGATGGGACACATGTGGCTTTGGTCCCCCCCGCAGGAGTGAACAGGTGTACAGAGTTATCATTCCATGAATGTGCAGATGGTATGTTTGGCCGACCAGTACATCTCCCATGTTAATGCCAAGTTCCCTGGCTCAGTGCATGACATCTGCATCCTGCGGAATAGCAGCATCCCTTATGTGATGGGTCAACTACAGAGGCACTGTGTGTGGCTATTAGGTGAGCACCTGTAAGCAAGTCAGTGGGAATGGTTGTCTGGGTCTGGGGATATCCCTACAGGTTAGTGTGTATCTAACAGTTGTCCCTCGCCATTTGCAGGTGACTCTGGTTACCCCAACCTGTCATGGCTACTGACCCCAGTGAGGAATCCCAGGACAAGGGCAGAGGAACGCTACAATGAGGCCCATGGGCGAACACGGCGGATAATCGAGCGGACCTTTCGGCCTCCTGAAGGCCAGGTTCTGGTGCCTCCATATGACAGGTGGATCCCTATTCTACTCACCAAAGAAGGTGTGCCAGATCATCGTGGCCTGCTGTATGCTTCACAACTTAGCTTTGCGACAACAGGTGCCTTTTCTGCAGGATGATGGTCCAGATGGCGGTGTTGTTGCAGCTGTGGAGCCTGTGGACAGTGAAGACGAGGAAGCAGAAGAAGAGTACATCGACAACAGGGACTCGGTGATCCTGCAATATTTCCAGTGAGACACAGGTAAGGATACAAACCTGCCTACTACATGTACTTTAACACTACTACCTCTCTACTGTCTGTCGTTTTCACCCAGTGTATGGTCACTGAGTTGTCACTTTCCCTTACGATTTCACAGATGTGGGTCTCACTCTCTGACATCTGCTTTGATTCTTCATGGACTAGAGCTGTGTGACATAGGTATGTTGACATTACAATTGTAAGAGCTTCTTGCCACAGTAATTGATAATACACTAATTCGAAATCACAGACTGACTCCAGATTGTTTTGTGCTTCAAGGGTGTTTATTTAAGTGCTCAATATTGGAGGGGGTTACAGAATGGGGAGGGGTGATGGTGGAGGTATGTCCATGGCAGAGTCCAGTCTATTAGTCTCACAGGTGCATTGCCCAAATGGGCATAGGAAGTGGAGCTGGGGCAGTTTGAGGATGGACAGGGTGACAAAGTGGGACAGAAAGATGACATTCAGGGTGGTCTCATTTCTTGGCGGGGGTCTTGGCATCGTTCTCTGTCTTTGTCCTGGATCTCAGGGACTGTTTGCGTGTTGGTTCACCCTCTGCAGGGGGTGGGGTGCTGGTGTGGTGGTCCTGTGGCGGTCCCTCCTGTCCACTAGCGCCGGCGGAGGTGGTGGGCAATTCATCGTCCCGGCTAGTGTCAAGGGCCCCTTGTTGTTCCACAGTGTCCCTCCTGGTGTTGAGTACTTCCTTCAGCACCCCTACGATGGTGCCCAGGGTGGAATTGATGGCTCTGAGTTCCTCCCTGAAGCCCAGACACTGTTCCTCCTCCAGCCGCTGGGTCTCCTGAAACTTGGCCAGTACTGTTGCCATTGTCTCCTAGGAGTGGTGGTAGGCTCCCATGATATTGGAGAGGGCCTTTTGGAGAGTGTGTTCCCTTGGCCTGTCCTCCCCCTGTCGCACAGCAGCCCTTCCAGTTCCCCTGTGTTTCTGTGCTTCCGTCCCCTGAACGGTGTGCCCACTGCCACTGCCCCCAGGTCCCTGTTGTTGTTGGGGTGGTGAGTTAGCCTGGGTTCCCTGTAGTGGTGGACACACTGCTGCTTGACATGTCCTAGGGCCCGCTGGGTGGGTGCTGTGCTGGTGTTTCCAGAGGGTGGAAGGTCTGTGGTGGCCTGTGACTGGGTGAGGGGAACCGACTGTCCCGAGGTCCCCGTTCGGCCGGGCTGGTCATCTAGATCCAGTTGGACAGAGCTGCTGTCATCACTGTGAGCCTCTTCTGTTGGTGGTGTGGACATGTCTGGACCCTCCTGTGCGGTGACGTTGGGTAGGGTTCCTGCAGGGGTGTAAAAGCATGATTATTGCATCTGTGTGTGCCATGGTGTTCAATGGGTGGTTGACCGTATACCCCAGTGCTTGCATTCCTGTTTGGGACCTTGTGTGAGGATGGTTTAGGGGGGTGTAAGGGTTTGTGCAGTGGGCATGCTTTGGTGTTGGTTGTCCATGCTTTGTTGTTGCATGCAGGGCTTGGTGTTGGGATGTGTGGTTTGTGATATTGGGACATTTGTGAGGAGTTGGAGTGATGGGGGTGAGGGTGGGGGTATGTGATGGCATGCAGGTTGGGTGGGGGATGAAATAGTGAGAGATTTGACATACCAGAGTCCATTCCTCCTGCTACTCCTGCGAGGCCCTCAGGATGCAGAATCACCAAGACCTGATCCTCCCATGTTGTTAGTTGTGGGGGAGGAGGTGGGGGCCCACCGCCAGTCCGCTGAACCGCAAGGTGGTGTCTTGAGACCACGGAACGCACCTTCCCCCGTAGGTCGTTCCACCTCTTGCTGATGTCATCCCTATTTCTTGGGTGCTGTCCCACTGCGTTGACCCTGTCCACTATTCTTCGCCATAGCTCCATCTTCCTAGCAATGGAGGTGTGCTGCACCTGTGATCCGAATAGCTGTGGCTCTACCCGGACGATTTCCTCCACCATGGCCCTGAGATTGTCCTCCGAGAACCTGGGGTGTCTTTGCCGTGCCATGGGGTGGTTTGGGTGATGTGTTGGGTGGTGTGTGTGGTGATAAGTATGCTGATATGTAGTGGTGTGTAGTGTGAGGTGCGTGGAAGTTATGTGGGTGATGGTGTTGTGTGCCTGTGGATGCTAGTTTGTTGATGGTGGTGTCTCTCTCTGGCCTTCTCTCTGTGATTCTGGTCGTACGGGTTTGTGGGTGATGTGGGTGTGTGTTTTATATGGTATTGGGTGTGTGGGAGTGGTGTGTGTATGTGTATCAGGTGTGTGTATTTCGATTTATCCAATGTGGCAGTGTTTTGTAAAAGTGTGTGTATTTTGAGCGCGGCGGTGTGTACCGCCAATGGAATACCGCGGTTGAAAGACCGCCGCGTGGATTCGTGGGTCATCATAGTGTCGGCATATTTCTGTTGGCGTGACGGTGGAGGTTTTGTTTTCGCCTGTTTATCACTGACCTTTGGTGTGGCGGACTTGTGTGGGTGTCTGAATTTTGGCAGATTCCGTGCTGTGGGTCATAATAGCTGTGGTTTGGCGGTGTTCTGCACGGCGGTAAGCGGCTTTTACCACCAATGTTGTAATGACCTCCAATGTCTCCTTGATGTATGTGTGATGTCACGGACAACAATTACTCATTTGACTTTCCTGTCATTCTAGGAGACAGTGCCTATGCAGTGTGGTCCTTCATACTAACACCCTATCTGAATCCTGCGATAGGAGGTACAATGCAGCACACAGGACGACACGCAGCATTGTAGAGAGGACCTCTGGCCTGCTGAAGACCTGTTTCCAATGCCTGCACAAGAGTGGTGGTGCACTGCAATACAGCCCTGAAAACACCTGCAAAATCGTGGCTACTTGTGCTATGTTGCACAACATCGCAACAACGAGGGGCATACCAGTGGAACCCATAGAGCCTGACTCCGATGAAGATGACGAACCCTTGCCAGCCCTTCTTCCAGCAGACAGAACCAGTGCAGCGGAGGGCAGACAAAGACGTGCTGAGATCACACACAACTATTTTTGATGTAAGTAATGACAACACCACGTCAACTTTTATGTATTGCTGTAGGTAGCATCTTTATTGCCTTGACTTCAGGTAATATATGTGTGATTAGGACATAGGTAAGCACTGTACATAAACAGGTCCTAGGTACAGTGTCACACTATTAGCATTATAGTATCACTGCATTGCTACATGATATGCAAGTCCCCTATTCCTCTCGACAATACTTTCTAAGTCCATGCACTCCACTTGAGTGCTCAGTGGTCTCGGTGGCACCTCTTGTTGCGGGTTCCGAGACAGTACTGTGTCTGGTACTGCGACGCTTAGGATCCAACACGGGGACTGTGAGACTGCTGAGGCTAGAGAGCCCTCACTATCCCCACCACCCAGTTCGCTGTTTGTAGCACTCTGTGCTGTCTGCATTGTCTCCAAAACATTGGTGATTTGCACCAATCCTTGTGCAACGTCCCGACTGCAATGTGCCATCTCCACTTGCATGCCCACAGCACATTGTGACACCAAAGCAGTTGTGGTAGTGAGCCAATTGACAGATCCGCAAAACCTATCCAACCTGCCCATCAATTGGTGATGGCGCCTACGGTGGCTGACATGCTCCTGCTGCATCACAGTGCAGAGTTCCCTAATGGCATTTGTCATCTCCTTTGCGTGTTCTGTTGCTGTTTGCTGTCCCTCATGCAGCTTGCACATGTTGTGATCAATTGACACCAACTGCCCGTGCATTGACCTCATGTGTTTACATTGTAGGTACTGCACTTTCAACATGAAAGACTCAAGGACACCAAACAGTGATTGGTCCTCACCTTCCTCTGTGGACTGTCTGCCTTCTTCGCGACACCTCCTGAGGGGAGTGGACTGACATTGGGTCAGGGACTGCTGTCTGTCAGTGCTTCTAGCCTCTGGGGGTGGTGTGGGTACTTCATCCGGCATTTCATCAGAGTCCAGGTTATACTCAGGGAGGGGTAGCACTCTTGCCCTGCATCTAGTTGGTGCTTGTATGAAGCACTCACTGGTGCAACAACAATGCGCAGCATGTCATTCTTGGATATGTAATGTAACAGTTGCGTAATAGGATTAAATGTACCCTGGCATAGTATCTCTGAAAGTCTTTTGTGTTGTGTTGTGTATCTGTTTGGTTTTACACTATCTCGCTATTTATGTGGTAGATGCACTTTAGGGGTGTGGACTACCACTCCCATAATGCATTGTTGTGTTGTATGTAAAATGTGGCATGGACTAATTATCACACTGCATAGTGCCATAGCTATTTTCTAAGGGCCATTTGTACATGCACATATGGGAAACACATAATTACTGCCCTTACCTTTGCTGGTGCTGGGTGTGCCTGAGTGACACCACTGACAGCTTCAGGAAGCTCCACCAAGTCTTCCATTGGTGTAGACGGTGTCTGGGTGGCTGGTCGTCCTCCAGTGTTCCTTGCCTCCTTCAGCCTGCTTGCTACCCTCTCTTTGGCACGTGAATGCAAGTCATACCAGCACTTGCGTATCTCCTCGATGGAGCGCTGCGCAACACCCACTATGCATATTTTGGTCTGGATGTCTGACCACATTTTTCTCTTCTCACTTTCCGGCACCTGTAGTGAGTGTTTTCCAAATAACATGTCATGGTTCCTGACCACCTCCTCTGTGAGCAGCTCCAATTCCTGCTCGCTGAATTTAAGTTTGTGCTTCCTCTCTCTTTTCTTCTTCACATTCCCATTAGCAGCCATTATTTTGTTTGGTCCTGGCTCACTCTCAAGACTGCCTCCCTGGTGTTTGGCTCGGTCTCTCTGCCTGCTCCTGTAGCTGGGACTTCTGGAAACAGCATGCACTGACTCACTCCCTGGTTGTGATGTCATCAGGCTGTTCTAGATTGCCGGCATCGCAATTTGCGATTCGCAAATAGCGATTCGCTATTTTTGAGATTCGGTATTTGGAACTCGCAAATTGAGATTGCGATTTTTAAGAAATCGCTATTACTGATTCGCAATTTTCATAGATCCTATTGTGCATTTGTTAATAGCGATTTCTTTAAAAAAAAATATTTAAGAAATGCAACCCAGAAGCTTGATACATCTTGCCCTAAGTCATCTTCACATATTGGCTGGCAAAGGTATGTATAGGAGTGTTTCAGCTGTCCTTCTACATTTGTTTGTTTGACATGCACACTCACACAGAGCTTCATTCACCATTCATTGTTGAATGCACTATAAGTGTGTTTGGATTGTGTAAATACTCCTGCAGCTATGAGTAGAACATGCATGTCTCAACATGTCTGTCTCCTTATTCACATGTGCAGATTTTCAAGGCTTTGTGGACTTATTTGACATTGCTTGACATGAATGCAAGATGCCAACTGGATGGAGTCAGACAGACCAAGACACTAAGGTATTTTTTCCTCTGTAGTTAACTTTCTGTTAATCATACATGTGAGTGCCACTGAGGGGTATGTTATAAGTTTCCACCTGTGATTGTGACATTCAGACATTGATTTGTTACGTAGCAGACACTGATCTACTGTTGGTGTTACTGACTACTCTTGTTCTACCTAGGACAAACATCTGAACAGCAGTCTTCACCCATATTTTTGTGTGTGGCTGCTATCAAATGTCAACCATGCACACTCATGTTGTTTGTGTGTTGCAATGTAAGATATTTCTAAAACAGGCTATGCATACATTTTACACGCACATTCATTTATTTGTGCAATATGTGTAGTTGTTTGTTGTTCCTGAGTGTGTTCCTACTCCATTTCCAACTGTTGTGACCTAGTCATGCTTTCAGAGATGTGGTGAGTTGATAAGGTATTAGAAGGTGAAAAGAAGTACTCCAAGACAAATATGTGTTTACGTGATTTATTTACAAAATTTGTGCTCATTGCAGTATAGTCCCTAGGTGAAAAAGCTGTGCACAATATGTTCCCTTCTGCGTGATCCAGAAGCAGTATTTTGTACTATCTTATCCACTACTCATGCATCATTGTCCTCATCCTCATCCCTGGGGACCTCAACCTGTTCCTTTCAGGGCACATTGGTGCATACACATATGTTGTGCAATATGTATGATTTTGCACACAAGGGATGGGGCATATAAAAGTCTTCCGCCAGATAGATCTAGGCATCTGAACCTCGATTTGAGGATGCGTAATGTCCTCTCCACCACATTGCTCACCCTTTTGTGGGTGTCATTGTATACCTTCTCGGCATCCATCTGTGCGTTACCATACAGAGTCATGACCCATGGCTGGATCCCATAACCTTGGTCCGCTGCAATGGAAGGGGAGATACAGTGTCAGATTTGCATTTCTGTATTTTTTCCAAACTGACCTGACAACCTATTTGTCAGTGGAGTGGATGATCAGACTTGCATCTGGCATTATGGGGGTCATTCTGAACCCAGCGGTCCTTGACCGCTGGGGCCAGGGTCGGCGGGAGGACCGCCAACAGGCTGGCGGTGCCCCACAGGGCATTCTGACCGCGGCGGTTTGGCCGCGGTCAGAAGAGGAAAACCGGCGGTCTCCCGCCGGTTTTCCGCTGCCCTGCTAAATCCCCCATGGCGGCGCAGCTTGCTGCACCGCCATGGGGATTCAGACACCCCATACCGCCATCCTGTTCCTGGCGGTTCGCCCGCCAGGAACAGGATGGCGGTATGGGGTGTCGTGGGGCCCCTGGGGGCCCCTGCAGTGCCCATGCCAATGGCATGGGCACTGCAGGGGCCCCCGTAGTGCCCATGCCAATGGCATGGGCACTGCAGGGGACCCCGTAAGAGGGCCCCACAAAGAATTTCAGTGTCTGCTGTGCAGACACTGAAATTCGCGACGGGTGCAACTGCACCCGTCGCACCTTCCCACTCCGCCAGCTCCATTCGGAGCCGGCTTCCTCGTGGGAAGGGGTTTCCCGCTGGGCTGGTGGGCGGCCTCCTGGCGGTCGCCCGCCAGCCCAGCGGGAAACACAGAATAACCGCAGCGGTCTTCTGACCGCGGTGCGGTATTCTGGAGGGGGGAACTCTGGCGGGCGGCCTCCGCCGCCCACCAGAGTTAGAATGACCCCCTATGTGTGTTCCGGTTTGCATGCATGGTTGTACTACTGTATGGTGATGCACTATCCAATCACACATTGAGCCTCAGGACCATGGTGATTGTGGGACTTGTCTGGCATGTCAGTTCACCCATGCACAATATGTGTGATGTTTAAGTAAAGTATCTCTAAGTGCCATGACGTTTGACCTACAAAAAGCTATTTTGTGTGTTGTCTGCCATGAGATGTATGTTGTGCACTGTGTGTTGCATGTGCCCCCAGCCCCTTGGATACGGTACTCCTCCCTTACTCACAGAGCTGTTGTAGCAATTTCCTGGCTAGCAGGCATGTGTATATGTGCAAATCATGCAAAGTGTGGCAGAGTAGCTGGAGATGTCTTGCCATGCATGTGACAGGTTTACAAACACCTGTTGCACAGGACTGGGAATGAGCTGTTTTCCTGCACTGCCTTACATCAGCAGAAAAGGCCAACAATGTGCTCTATCTCCATGATATGTTGGATTTGTGACCTCGACCACTGCACTGGGAGTAGTTCAGCTGCCATATTCCACTGAATGCATCATTGTAACATGGGAGGGAGATGGGTGCTTAGCATATTTGATTGTCTCTGTGCAGTGAGGTGTGCCTTCCTACACATGAACAATCAATGCTGGCAAGCTCAAATTTGAATGTGCGCTGCACTATGCACCACACATGGTAAATGTGCATAGTATATATTATTAGTTATATGACTTGATGGGACTATGGTGGAGCCACCTCTAGGGTGGTATCATTTGATGCTGCTACCTCAGGTTTCAAGATTGAAGTACATGTGTGGCAGCACCAATATGCAATTTTTTGGGAGGTGTTATGCCCAATGCCAAACCGATTGCTGACCACTTTCACACTAAGTAATAGGTGTGAAATGGCCATCTTTTTGATGTAGTGTCGGGGCACATCTGATGTCTTGACACCATCTATAAACTGCAGAGAGGACATTGCTCCACCAGAGCATCATTAAATGTGACAGTCCAGTGGTGCAAGGGATTTGTACATGTGGCAGCATGTGAGGGTGATGTGCAGTGAATGTCTGGAGTGCTGCATGTTGCATATATGTTGCTAAACAGTCATCTGTGCTTTCCTGTCCATGTGTGTGGAATGTGGTGTATGCATTTTTTGTCCCAGATGTTTAGTATGTTGTATGTATGATGTTCACCTACAAGTAGACCATTGTCATATCATCTATCCTAGAAACGTTGGTTGATTATTGATTGTCTGAATATGTATGCATCATGGACGCTGCCTGGATATTTTGCAAGGATGTTTGTGAATATCCCACAACGGTCCACAATGGCCTGCACATTAATTGAGTGTGTGTGTTTTCTGTTCCTCAAAAGGTGTTCCATTACAGCAGGAGGGAAGAATTGCACATGTGTGCAGTCCATTGCACCAAGCACATACGGGAACCCAGCAATTTGGTAAAATCCTTGTTTGGTGTCATGCTTCAGTTGCTGGGTGTTGCGGAAAAGGATGTGGCAGAGAGTGAGGTGGATGATGGCGTCTAGTACAATATTGAGCAAGGCAGAATGTGATGGTTGTGAGATCACACCCACTTGTTCTGCAGTGGTCTGGAATGAGCCAGAGGCCAGCATGAAGAGCATGCCTAGGAGCTTGGTCACAGGTGGTATGGTTGTCAGACTTTGCACTCTTACAGTGATGTCTGGACCAGTGGAGCAGGCGTACAATGGACTCTCGCTTGAGATGGTAAAGTCTGATGACATCTTGTTCTCTAAGGTCAAGGATGGATGTGCGCTGACGGAATATTCTCTCACTCCTTCTGTGCTGCCTTTGTGGCTGCTGTTGTGGTGATTTAGGGTGCTGCGTGGTGCTGGTGGCACTTGATGTCATTGCTGTTGTCGTCTTTGGGTGCTGAGATGTAACAGTAACAGGTCCATGTTGTCCAGTTGGTTGCCAGAGTTCCTTCTGTGGTTTTTCCTTATATACATGTGTCCTTGCATCATTTAAAAGCCTGGTCTGACCAGGCATTGTAATTTTGATGCTAACCAGAGTTGGAGTCATTTTTGGTACGCGATTATAGGTGTGCGTCATTTTTCCAATGGGACATAAATGCTAACGTACTAGCATCATTTTTAAGGAGGGAATGCCTACCTTACATATTATTGTCAATAAACGATGCAAGGTTTGGCAATGCTCCTAAAAAATGACGCTAATTCCAGAAAAGTGCCGCTAGACTGGACTAGAGGCACTTTATAAATATGGTGCTGGATTAGAGCCAATTTAGTGTAAAACAAATGGTGCAAACGCAGCAAACATTTTTCATAAATATGGGCCTATGTACATTATTGAAAAAACATCTTCACCACCATTTAATACCATGTCTAAGTGACCTACTACAATGTTGACTTCCTATTTTCCATCAGTTACGATAATACACTAAGCAATTTAGCATTTTGAAATAAAGGCAAGAAATGCTCCCACCGCATCGTCGATTACAACTAGTAGATATTAAGATATGAGTTCAGATACACTGTGGGCCTATAAGAAAGCCTGCTTCACACACTTCATACACTTCAATTAACAGGATCTTAACATTAGTGCACCAGTGAACTTTCGGTGGGTGTCACCGTCTTTTATGAAGACTTACAGGAGGGGTTGCCACCTTTCTCAGAGAATAATACTCAGCATGCATGCTGAGGTTATGGAAGGTACAGGAGATGATACTTAAATAGCAGTATGTGTAAAACTATCTGCATGCTTTTTCTTTGACAAAGCAATTCTGCCTTTGTTTGCATTAAAATATTTCTCAATCATTCAGGTGGCTTTTGACATGTTACATGACATCTTGTAGTTTTTGCTTTATGTCGACATTCCAAAGAGGAAACCTATTGGATTGTGATGATTTCCGTGATTTCTTTATCTGACTTTACATGGAAATACTTGCCACACCAGCTGTCACAGATTCAGTTCTCTTAAATATGTTTGGATATCAATAGTCGCAGCATTATCTACTTTTTTCAGTTTTCACTTAGCCTGCTCTGCCTGATTCCTCTCTTCTTCCAAAGTATTTGTCAGCGCTGTAAAAAGGCCTGATCTGCTGTCCATCCTGGTCTGCTGATATTAGCTATGGACATATCTTGCCTGTTATTATGGGCCTATCTATCCTTCATTGCTGTAAGGAGTAACTGGACAGGAGTCCACAGCACAGTACAGACTGTTTCACAGAAACCTACTCTTATTTGCCTTAATTTTTCAAATAACTGAAGACTAATGCCCCTAACCATGTCAATTACCACTGTCCAGTGGCCCCAACCTCCCTTACCCTTTTTACTTCCGGACTCCTTGTTGGAATATTTCATGCGACTCCATAATGTTATTGACAAATGTATGCCCCTGGGGGACAGATCATCCAACTTCCTGATTCTCCAACTGGGGTTCCTTATCTGTCATCTCAATGCCAAACGCGAAGTTGAACCAACCAAGGCCTTAGTGCTGTCCGCTAGTAATCAAATCAAATCAAATCAAATCATAAATATTTATAAAGCGAGCTACTCACCCGTGCGGGTCTCAAGGCGCTAGGGGGAAGGGGTCTTGAGTAGTCTCCGGAAAGCAAAGTGGTCCTGGGTGGTCCTGAGGATGGTGGGGAGGGAGTTCCATGTCTTGGCCGCCAGGTAGGAGAAGGACCTCCCACCCGCCGTGGTGCGGCGGATGCGAGTGACGGCGGCGAGAGCGAGGTTGGCGGAGCGAAGAGGGCGGGTGGAGTGTAGAAGCTGAGGCGGCGGTTGAGGAGTTCGGGTCCCTTGTTGTGGAGGGTTTTGTGTGAGTGGGTGAGGAGTCGGAAGGTGATCCTTTTGTTCACGGGAAGCCAGTGCAGGTGTCTCAGGTGGGTGGAGATGTGGCTGTTGCGGGGTATGTTGAGGATGAGGTGGGCGGAGGCGTTTTGAATTCATTGCAGACGTTTCTGGAGTTTGGCGGTGGTTCCTGCGTATAGTGTGTTGCCGTAGTCCAGGCGGCTCGTGACGAGGGCGTGGGTCACGGTCTTTCTGGTGTCGGCGGGGATCCAGCGGAAGATCTTTCAGAGCATGCGGAGGGTGAGGAAGCAGGAGGATGATACGGCGTTGACTTGTTTGGTCATGGTGAGAAGTGGGTCCAAGATGAAACCGAGGTTGCGTGCGTGGTCTGAGGGGGTCGGTGCGGTGCCAAGGGCCGTGGGCCACCAGGAGTCGTCCCAGGCGGTTGGGGTGTTTCCGAGGATGAGGACTTCTGTTTTGTCTGAGTTCAGTTTCAGACGGCTGAGTTTCATCCAATCTGCGACGTCTTTCATTCCATCTTGCAGGTTGGTCTTGGCGCTGGTGGGGTCCTTGGTGAGGGATAGTATCAGTTGAGTGTCGTCGGCATAGGAGGTGATGATGATGCTGTGTTTGCGTATGATGTCGGCGAGGGGGCTCATGTAGACATTGAAGAGTGTCGGGCTGAGCGAGGAGCCTTGTGGGACGCCGCAGATGATCTCGGTGGGGTCAGAGCGAAAAGGTGGGAGGTAGACTCTTTGGGAGCGGTTGGAGAGGAAGGAGGTGATCCAGTCCAGGGCCTGTCCTTGGATCCCGGTGGAGCGGAGGCGGGATATTAGGGTTCGGTGGCAGACGGTGTCAAAGGCAACCGAGAGGTCGAGGAGGATGAGGGCGACTGTTTCTCCGTTGTCCATCAGAGTTCTGATGTCGTCTGTGACTGAGATGAAGGCGGTTTCTGTGCTGTGATTTGCTCGGAATCCGGACTGAGAGGGGTCGAGTAGGCTGTTGTCTTCAAGGAAGTTGGTAAGTTGCTTGTTGACGGTCTTCTCTATGACTTTGGCGGGGAATGGGAGGAGCAAGATGGGGCAGAAGTTCTTCAGGTCGCTTGGGTCCGCCGAAGGTTTTTTCAGTAGGGCGTTGACTTCAGCGTGTTTCCAGCTCTCGGGGAAGGTAGCAGACGAAAACGAGCTGTTGATGATGGTCTGGAGGTGCGGGACAATGATGTCGTCGGCTTTGTTGAAGATGAAGTGTGGGCAGTGGTCCGAGGGGGCACCGGAGTGGATGGAGTTCATGGCGGCTTTGGTCTCTTCTGTGTTGATGTGAGTCCAGGCGTTGAGGGTGATGGCTGGGGTTGTAGGTTCTGGGGTGGTTGGCTGGGTCTGGTGTTCGAAGCTGTTGTGTAGGTCGGTGATCTTACGATGGAAGAAGGCGGCGAGGGAGTTGCAGAGGTCTTGTGAGGGCTTGATGGCGTTGGCCTTAGGGTTGGAGAGCTCTTTGACAAAGTTGAAGAGTTCTCTGCTGTTGTGGCTGTTTTTGTCCAGTCTTTCTGTGAAGACATTTCTTTTGGCGGCGCAGATCAGTAATCAGTAATGGATAATCGCATTATATAAGGGTAGAATCTTAGCCAAATCTAACATCTCTGGAAGACTGGCATTTTGGCTAGATCATTATTACAAAAGGAAAATAGATTTGTTGTGCTGACATTAGTGTAGGGATTGCAATGCAGATCAGTCTCGGCTTAGTATAACACAGGCTCATTTTCTGGCATACTTTGTAGATTTAAAGAGACAACATTGTGGCAAAAGTTGCACAAAGTGAAAAGGTGCCATTTTAACAGCTTAAATAGTGGGTGCTATTGCTTTTAAGCCACTTTGCGTTATGCGGAGATTACTTGAGTGGAACCTGGGCATTACGGTCCAATAACTCATGGTTTTTTAGGCAAAATTCAATCTACCTAAATAGTCAAACCAGGCTGTGCTACAAAACAACACCTCCTTGAAGCAGGTATTAACAAGCAGAAGTGTTTTTATTTTTCCAAACATTCCACACATTGCATATGTGCAAAACTGTACATTAAAAATAGAATGTGTGGAATGTTTCAGAATGTGCCTAGACAAAAGATTTTGTACTAGAAGAGTATGCTAGACAGCATACACATATACCTTTGTGCACAGGTTCTGTGTGGCGATAGGCAGCCTTAAAGACCGCCAGTGAACAGGATGACAGCAGCCGTAGACCATTTTTAAGTGAAGCAATTTTAGTAGTGACAAAAAGATAATTAATCTGCTACTTTGTTAAATGTTTCCTTCAGGAAATAGCATTCTCTTGTATGCAAACATTACTATTTCCATATAACCCAGATTGCAGTTCTGTAAGTCAAATTTGCGACCAGCAAAGAATAACGAATGAATCCTTGATATGCAGTAGGCATCCTAGTACTAAGATTTACATACAGTTAGAAGGGGGTGAATTGAGACGTGGGTAATTGATGTACTGAATTTAGTTAATGCTCCATAATATTTCAGCCTTTAAGGGAAGTGTCCTCTCGTCTATTAGTAGGCTTTGGTAGTTATTTTCACTGACTGTCCCTGATCAAGGCCTTCATACAACCATACAAAATTATGATTAAACGTAACTGTTGGAAAATGGGTTATTGGCAAGGGCAGGTAGGTACCTACACTTAGCAATAGGCCACTAACCTCCACTTAGGTCCAGTTAGGTCTCAGTAAATTAAACCCAGCTCAACCCTTGGTAGCTTGGCAACGAGCGTCAAGGCTTAACTTAGGAGACAGAGTGTAAAGCATTCAAATATCACAAAACAGTAATTAAATAAAACACAGGAAACAGTTTAAAAATCCAAAACCAATTTATGAAAATAGATTATATTTTTATCTTTAAAATGACACCAAAACGAATAAAATCAGATAAGGGGAACCGGAGATATGAATTTTTAAAGAATTATTACTTTTTTAGCACCTAGAAACAAAAAGCCCCAATCGGGTCATCTGGTTGCACCTCGACCGGGGCAAAGTCAAAGTTTCAGGCTGACCGCGATGGAGCCCTGCTCGGCTACAGGCCGCGGGAGGCCTCGGTTAAAAGTTTACCTTCACGCTTAGTCTCTTTTTCGAAGATTTTCTTCAGCGGGATGAACCTGCCAGTCCAATCCGACCTCCTGGAGCCCTTCTCCGGATACGCGATGCTGGAATTTCGGTGGAGATTTTTACCTTCGGACTTAGTCGTTTTTTCAAGGTGAAAATCCTTTGACCGGGGTAAACCTGGATCTTGATCCGACATCCATGGAGTCCTCCTCGGATACGCTGGCTGGGAGGTCCCGGTTAACTTTTTACCTTCGGACTTAGTCTCTTTTTCAGAGATTTTCTTTACCGGGACGAACCAGCAAATCAGGCCGGGTCGCGGTTGAGGCAAGCCGGCTAGAGTTGCCGCGGCGGGTCGGTCCCTCTATGCAGCTTTTTTAGAAAAGTTGTCCATACTTATCCAAACTTCTGGGGCTTCTCCCAGATGTCCTTTTAAGGTTCTTTTGGGGTCCACAGCTCACCCCAAGGGTCCAGAAGTTCTGAGATGGTCCTTGGGGGGGTGCGGACTACAACTCCCAGAATGCACCTGGCGCAAACTCCTTTTTGGCCACTGGACAGTGGTCAGCTGGTCGCTTTCTTAAGGGGTTGGTGCAGGGGACTCTGGATAGCAATTTTTCACCTGTAGCAAACAGGGAGTCCCTCCTTGAACCAGTTGAAGCCAGGCAAAGTCCTTCTTGTGGTGAAGCCCAAGTGTGCAGCTGGTGCAGTCCTTCTAAGTGCAGGTTCCAGGTGCAGGCCAGGGGTCCAGCAGGGCAGTCCTTCTTCTTCTGTTGTTCTTCCTTGTTGGATGTGGTAGGGAACTGAGGTGTGGGTGCAGGCCTGCCAGTTTTATCCTTGCTCCTGGGTGAAAAGCAGGGGGGTCCTGGTTCTCCAATCAGGTGCAGGGTCCTTCCCCCTGTGATGACCATAAACACACCCCTCTCCTGTCCTCTCCTAATCTAATCAAGGGGGCACCTAGTTGTCTGGGGTTGCAGGATGTGGGGGTGTTGCTGGTTGCTCCAAATGTCCTTCTCTGCCTTTGAAGACCAGTTTGGCAGCCTTCCCCCTTCCTGCCTCACCATCTGCTGAGGGGAGATTCCTTCCCACAGCACATTCCTTTGTGTGAAGCCAGGCCACTTCACACCTCATCAAGGCAGCTTGGCCAAGCTGCTAGAGGCTGGCCAATCAGAGCACAGCAGCAAAAACAATGCAGGGCTAAAATTGGCAACTTTTCAGGTAAAGTTTAAAACTCTTTACATGAACAAGTTATATTAAATCCCACAACTGGAAGTTGTGGGATTTATTACAACAATTAATTTGATACCATATTCTTGGTATGCATCATTTGAGGAGACTTTAAAAATTAAAATAAAGTCTCCCCATTCTAGCCTATGATGGCCATTTGCTACAATGAGGGAAAACCCAATGTGGCTGTTTTTACCTCACCAGTGCCTATAAAACTATTTGTATAAGGTCCCTGCTTATAGTTACATGGCACCCAGCCCTAGGTGCACATGGGGCACACCTTAGGGGTGACTCATATGTAAAAATAAGGTAGTTTAAAACTTTGGACCTACTTTTAATTCCAAAGTCGAATTTGCATATAACTTTTATTTAAAAGCAGCCAGCAAGGCAGGCCTGCCTTTCAAATGGCACTGGGCACCTCAGCAGTGCACCTATGGGGGCACTACCTATGCTGTGGTCCCTAAACCTACATGCCCTACCATATACTAGGGACTTATAGGTGGGTTAACTTACCCAATTATAATTAGCCTAATTTGCATATCCATTTTACACAGAGCACAGGCCCTGGGACTGGTTAGCAGTACCCAGGGCACCATCAAAGTCAGGAAAACACCAGCAAAAAGTGGAAAATGGGGGCAAAAAGTTAGGGGGCCTCTGCAATCAGCCCTGTTTTCTCACAGTAACAAAAGATTTCTATCTTGTAAGCTGATGCAAAGTTAATGAGAATTGTACTTGTCTTCTAACCCTCTCAGCAGATGTTGCAAACACACCTCAGTGTGGCTAATTATCATACCATCTGCATAGAAGAGTCAGTAAGCCCTACTTTGAAGAGATACCAGTATCCTTCAGAAGTGCTGAAAATATATCTGATATATAAACACTGAGGAAGAGAGGATAAGAAGACACACATGTTAAGAGGTAGGTACACAATGAATGTTGATAATATAACAAGATAGCTCCTCATGATTTCTTCAGAGACCATACATTTTTTTTAAATTATGGATACTAAAAGTGTTATATAAATTATGTCAAATACACTTTCAAGATTGCTGTACACAGAGGAGGATTGGGAGAACACACATATTTTCTTGTGGGGTTTCTCTAACAGATTGCTACTCTTTTCTATTGACTCAAATATTTGCCTACTTTGCATTCAGTGATTTGTACAGGATATACAGGTGTGTTAAAGACACTTATATAATTGCTTCTCCTCAAAACGTTTTGCTATGTTGGAGCCTGAAGTATTAGAATATTGTTTTAGTCCCCATTCAGAATAGTATGCAAAACATGTGACTCCTTAACTAATGATGTAATGTACATTTTTAGACACGTTTTCCAAAATAGTGAAGGTGCTCCCTCCCCCTTTTGGAACATGTGTGTGTATGTGTGTGTGTGTCAGTGGCATAACCTACACTAATGCAGGCTCTGTAGGGCAAGAGGTCCCACTGGATAAATCCTTTACAGGTATTACAAAAGTGCTATTGCTTTAAAATTGCCGTTTGTTAAAACTGAGGGCTCCAGACAAGTGTAGCAGACCAGACCCACAATATCATTAAAATCTAAGATTTTTGGTATGGTGTATTTTGGGTTTGCTGTAGTAGGTGCTCAGTTATGGAATACTTTGCCATCTCACATTGTGAACACAGAAATGTTCTCTATCTTTAAAAATCATTAAAAAACTTGGCTTTTTATTTTGCACAGCTTTGAGTGAATGCTTTTGCTGTCTGGTGGGTTTCTGTCAGCGCTTTTACCTTCAGGTTTAATGCGCTCTATAAATGTTACTAACATAACATAACCTAACCAGCCCTTCTTTTTAAGCCAAGGGTTTTTACAAGCTGGTATATCGGCTGAATTCCATTAGAAGATCACAGAACTCCAAACTGCAATATTGATTTCAAATATGGTTAGGGGTAATTTATTCCGTAGGATGTATGCCTCATACTTTCCATCATCTAGTACTAAGCCTGTCTCATGTTTTACACTTCCAACTTGTATGATACAATGGCTGGAGGAGATAGGGGTTGGCGCTGTCGCCCTCAGTCTGCTTTCTTCCTTCCTCTTGGACTGGGTACAGGTGGTCAGCTGTGGTGACTTCAAAGTGGACACCTTTACTCTTCCTTGTGGCATTCCCCAAGGCTCCACTTTGAGTCCAACCATCTTTTACATCTATGTGGCACCTTTGGCAGCTCAAGTGCAATCTTTTGGCTTTGAGGTCCAGTCATATGCGTACGAAACCCAAACCATCATGTCAATTTCCAACAATATGCCAGAGGTTCCTGAATCTCTTAGGCACTGCATGGCTAGTATTGAGAAGTGGATGAACAACAATGCTCTAAAACTCAGTGCTGGCAAGACAGAGGTTCTGGTTTTCGGTGCCAAAGATTTCTTCTGGTCTAAGTGCTGGTGGCCTGAGGAGTGTAGGTCTCTTCCTACTTCTGTGAAATCTGCTAAGAATGTGGTTTTGTGGAATGTGGGTATTCTGTTAGATAGCTCCTTGAGCTTTGACACCCAGGCTAACCGCATGGCTGGGTATTCATGTTTGGAGTACTGCAATTCTTTATTTCTGAACTCCAACCATGCCAGGGTTAACAAATTGCAAGTCATCCAGAACACAGTGGCTCACCCCACTTTGAACATCCCTAGATGGATATCAGTGAGAGAGTAAGAGGATTGTTTTCAAAGCTCTTTGCATGGTGCATAAGGACCTCTACTCCCAGAATATGGAACAGCTTATTGCAATGTTCCTGTAGTACAATCCTTCCAGACCTATCAGGTCTTCTCCGCGTAAACTTGTAGTTGTTCCTAGATTTCACAAAGCTAGATGGGTGAAAGCACCTTCTTTGTAGTAGGTGCTCAGTTATGGAATACTTTGCCATCTCACATTGTGAACACAGAAATGTTCTCTATCTTTAAAAATCATTTAAAAACTTGGCTTTTTACTTTGCACAGCTTTGAGTGAATGCTTTTGCCGTCTGGTGGGTTTCTGTCAGCGCTTTTACCTTCAGGTTTAATGCGCTCTATAAATGTTACTAACATAACATAACATAACCAGCCCTTCTTTTTAAGCCAAGGGTTTTTACATGCTGGTATATTTATGGAAACATTTGCAATTTTAAACTACAAACATCACCTCCTGTAATGCAATTGTTGTTGGGTTAAGCATAAAGTAATGGCTGAATGTGTGACATCAGACAAGGACCCATTTTGCTTCTATGGACAGAACTATCCAAGACAATGAACTTTGAAGCATACTGCTGCATCATATTTGAAAAACAAAGTGTAAGCAAGTTATGATGCAACTTTCTAATTGCAGATCAGAACATGTCAGTAATAATTGAAAACAAAGTAGGCATTACAGTAAATTACTGCTTGCCTATATTTTATAGTTGGATACATTCAATTGTAGATTCTGGTAGTATGAAGCACACTGATAAATATAACATAATTTGGTCAAATGAATGGTTGAGTCAGCTTAGGTGAGTGTATGGCTACACACAGATTTTTGAAAATTGCACATCTAACTACTGCATCGTCATGCTTGCTTGCTTGGTGTGATTATTGTAGGGTGTGGTTGTGCAACCTCACTGTGTAATAATATCACAGTTCTGTATCAGGTCCTGTTAGGTTAGTTTATAAAACCATATATCTGTACTGGGTAGCTGTGGCAGAGAGCAGTCATGCTTTATCAAAGGACAAATTGTAAAAGCATTAAGAAACTGTTAGTAACAAGAACAAATGGCTCAATAAAAATCGGACACCAATTTAGAAAACAAAGAGTGCGTTTTCATCTTACAATTGACATCTGAATGGCAAAAATCTACCTGAGGGATCTGGAGAGATTTTTGAATGAAATAAACACTTCATTGAAATCAATCGCAATAGCGGTTTAAGGTTAGCCACAACAAGCAAGTTCAAAGTGGCTATTTAGGCACTCTTAGGTGTGCTACTCCGATAGAGAGCCCATCACAAGGACAAAAGAAATTCAGGAGGACAGTTACACGTCACTTTTAGTAGTCTCCAGTCCAGTTTTGAGTCTTTAGGCAGCACTGCTATTGAAGTCAATGGAAGTGGCCCTGATGCAAGGCTGCTGGGGACGATGACATGGTGTAGTGGGTCTTCCTGTGCCCATCCCTGAGTCCACACGCTTGGGAGGAGTCTTTAGCCTCATTGGTCTATCTCCAACAGTGCCCAGGAGAAATCCAGTGGAGACCCAGTTGCCACTGGTCAACTGGTCTTCAGTTACAGCAAACCCAGTGGGCTCCTTTAACTGGCAATAACTTTCTTGCAGGGCAACAAGTGAACACTCTAATGACCTTCAAGGGTGCAGTGAACTCTGGGGCAGCTTGTGAGGGTCAAGACTGCATCTCCCATGCTGCACCTCAGCATCCAGAAGCAGTCAGAACTCTTGTCACTGGGCTCACAAGAGTACAGTACTCTCAGTTTTTACGGCCCTGTGGCTGTAACAGGTAGTCAACCACTTCTACTGGCACATGTGAGCATCGTTTCTACCAGTGGGGTAGCGCTGGCTTGGTACTCTCTTTGGCCATCCTCAGGTTCAGCAGGTGCAGTTCAGTCTTTGGTGCAGCCACTCTTTGCAGGGACTGAGATGCAGCAGGAAGTCTTTCTTTGGTCTTCTATCCAGGACAGTAGTCATCTCGGGTTTGGGTGGCAGGGGTCACACTTTTATAGCAGCTATGAGCTTATGGGGTTGTGGCAATTTATTAGCCAATAGGCTACCAGCCCCTCCCCCCCAAAGCCAGATGACTAATTCCTGTGAACTGTGGAATCTATCTACCTGAGAGTGCATTATTTTGCCCTCTCCCCACATGGCCAGACCCTTCTTCCAGTGTGTGGCGCTACCACGTAGGTGATGCTACCATGGGGCTGCATTCATTTGAAAAAACAGTTTAAAAACAGGTTTTCCCTCTATGCCCAAGATGCCAGCTTGTCTGCCTAACTAAATGAACAGCCCTTTTCTAGTGTGACTAGAATTTGCCCTTCAGAGACGGCTTCCCCTTTGAAGTTTGCTGCCTGGGCTTGCACCCACATTGGCAATCTTACAAGGAGAAAGTCACACCTCTTCCCTCTGCAGGTCCTGTGTTCCCCTTCCTGACAATCATTCTCACCTCTCCCTATGGGAGCTGCAGGATGTCCATAGGACAGAAGCAATATGCAACAAAAACCGGCTACTGGAAAACTTGGATGACAAGTTGGCAACTTTTAAAGTTGTTTTTTATTATACTGTTACACTAAATTCAACTTGGGCAACAACTTGGGCTTAATGTAATGCATCTTTTTATACCTTGAATTATCAGATTTAGTTGTCCCATCTGAAACTTAGCACTGCTGATTTGTAAGCATGTAACTTTATACTAGCCAATGAGGCTACTAGCCTGATTACATTAAAAATGATAATGCGGGCTATTTACTGTCAGGATATGTAAAGTCATCAAAACACATGTCATTCTTTTTGATATAATGCACCCTGCCTTTGGGGCATGCTAGGCCTTCCTTGGTGAGACTTGTAAGTATTAAAAATGGAAGGTTTGGGCTTTGCTAAGTTTTGAAATGGCAACATTAAGTTAGCAGTTAAAAAAAAGAAAACACTACACCTGTCTGCAGTGACAGCATGGGACACATGCTTTGCTCTGTCACAGTCATGGTGGAACACTAGGGGGCATATATATACTCCCCTAGCGCCACCTTGCACCACATTAACGTCATTATTTATGACATTAATGTGGCCCAACAAGGCTGAAATCCCCGTGCCGCATTTACAAACTGGCGCAATGCATGCTTTGCACCACTCTGTCAGCCTTTGCGCTACATTATGCCTGCGCCAGGCATAATGTATGCAAAGAGGGCGTTCCCCTGTTAGGGGGGGGTGAAAAAAGGCACAAGGAGATCTATGAGATTTCCTTGCACCATTTTTTACGCCACTTTTAATGCCTGCTCAGAGCAGGTGTTAAAAGGGGGATTCCATTCTTTAGAATGGGCCCCTATGTACTCTGCAGGAGTAGCGCCAACATTTTTGTGCTACTCTTGCAGAGTACATCAATAGCGTCACATTGAATGACGCTATTGCCCCCTACTCTGTGCCATGGTGCACCATATTTTAAATTCGACGTACACATGGTGGCGGTAGGGGGGTGTTAAGGAGTGCAAGGAAAGTGGCGCTGGCTTCAGTGCATCGCCACTTTCCATAAATCTGCCCCTAGGTGTTTCAGTCCACAAGTGATATGTAATTTACAGGCCTTTGGTTTACCTAGTACCATATACTAAGGACTTACAAGTAAATGAACAAATGCCATTAGGGGTCACTCACATATACTTTTTAAGGTTTTTAAGGTTTAGAGCACTGCCAATGACACCTATTTGGCAGTTTTAGTGGATTTTTGTTCTGGAGTTTGATTCTCCCCTTTCACAAGGAACACAGCCACAAACAAAGTGGTTCCTTGCAGTGCCATAAGGTACTATGGAAAGGTGTTTTTTAGACTAAAATATCTGTCATCCATTTTATTTCTTAGACTGATGAGTGTCTGGATCAGTGGCATAACAAAGGCCCCCGTAGCCTCTGTGGTGCAGGGGGCACTCGAGCTCAAGGGGGCCCCCTCTGCACAGAACCTGTCCTGAGGAGGGGGGCATGTTCTTTGCGGGGGGTCCCTTCAGTTTTGTTACACCACTGGTCTGGATACTTCCCAAACAATACAATTCTGCAAAAAACGTAACTAAACAAATTAGTAATTCTTGTTTTCATATGAATTCAGGAATACTCAAATAATTGTAAACAACACTTTTACTTCATTATTTGATTGTGCTGGATTTTCCATGGGTTCTAATCACCTCAAAGTTGAAAGTACAATAAGAAATCTAAAGATACTGGCCCACATTATAACTTTGGCGGTAAGTACCGCCTACACCCGCGGCAACGGCTGCCAAAAGACCGTTTCCACGGATAACATCCATCCGCAGCCGGATTTCCGCCACAAGAAGGGCAGAAATATGGCTGTGGCCATGCTGGCGGACGGTGTTAAGTTGGTGCTGCAACCACTAGTAGACCACCGTCAGCCATGTTATGAGAAATAATACAGCCTGGTGGTGTTCTGCTGGCGGGCGCTGCTGGCGGTAGCAGCGCCCCGTCACGTCCCCTGCGGGGAGACCCCCTGGATTCAGGTAAGTCGGGTTTCTGGCAGTGGAGGGGGGTGTTGTGTGTGTGTGTGTGGCTGTGTGTGCATGAATGTGTGAGTGCGTGCGTGCATGCGAATGAGTGTGTAGTGTTGCTTGGGTGTGTGTGTGAATGTGTGAGAATGCATGTATGAATGCAAATGTGAATGCGGGTCTGCGTGTACATTTGGATGTGTGTATGGATGTGTGCGTGAATGAATGGATGGATGCATGCGTATATGAATGCGTGTATGCCTGTGTGAGTAAGTGTGGGAATGCCTGTGTGAATGATTGTGTGAATGCGTGGTGTGTGCCTGCGAGTGTGCATGTATGGAGGGGGAGGATTGGAAGGGGGAAGCGTGGATGGAGGGGGTGTGGGGGTTGTCTGGGGAGTGTTGTGGGGTGGGCCTCCTACCACTGACAGGGAAGGAATTACCTGTCACTGGTTGGGCCTACCGCCATGGTTTTCATCGTATTACGAACACCACGAAAACCATGGCGGTAGGCAGGGTCATAATGCCGCAGGCGGGACGGTAGCAGCCGCCGGGTTGGAGATTGTTATCTCCAGCCTGGCGGCTGCTACCGCCATGGCTGTTGGTGTACTACATGTTGGCGGTCCTATCGCCACATTTCCACCAACTGTCGGGGTCATAATGACCCCCACAGTCTTTACAGTGCAAGCTTTACCACACAACAAAGGAGGGAACTAGGAGCATTGTTGATTTCATTGCTAAACAGAATTAAAGACAATTTACAACTCTACTAGACTTTCCTTTCACGAAGGAGGGCATCATTTATTGTGTAGTGTAATGGTATTTAGAGTCTACATCAGGAAAAAAACTGTAAAAATGATGTGCCCGATTCACAAATGTTTATATTTATTTATGCCAGAAATCCTGAAAAGGTTTACAGCAGATGCAAATCTGTTTTCTGCTGCAAATTTCTCCCCCACATGTAGGTAGAAATTTGCAGTCACAAATCTCATTCAAGCGATGGGAAGGGAACATTCCAGGGCATGGTTTGCTTTTAAAGCTTGGAAACGGCTGCAAATCTGTACATTTGTGGGCAATCCCAGTCTATGACCCAGCCCCTTACTACCAAGGATACGGTTTTGAAATCACCCCAACACTCCTACCAGGGGCTACAAAAACATCTTCTTGAGGATTGAGGGGATAACAAATGACCCTCAGCTCCATTCTCCTTGAGCAGAGCTCTACAGTTTGTACAATTCCACCCAGCGCACATAGACAGAACATGTCACATGGTATTCCGATAGATAAGCCTGGACACCTGCACCTGGTGCAATTTTCTATGAATACTTCTAGGAACGTCAAGACTAGAAAAACCTGCAGATGAAGAGATTTGAAGCTTCACCAATGTATTTGCAGGTTTTCTTCTGAATATGAATCAATGTTTCTAAATGTACACCTTTTTTCACTCCTACCACTGGGGGACTACTATGACTAAGGTACAGCACCAGAAGCATGTCCTTTAAAATGCACGACCATAGGTAGGACTCAATTTATGCATGGCTAGAGGGTAAAATGTAAGATAGGTCCATAAGAACATTTTGTTTGCATTACATTGTCAGCCACTAAATTGACCTACCACTTTATTGGAAGAAGTATATCAAGGCCCACTATCTCATTCAAATACAATTAATGGGTTTTATCTCTGTTTTTTAGTCCCAACCAAGATGTTTGTGACAAAATAGTGGAGTTTTTCCCATCAAAAGTCAATTGTGTTTTTGAGACATTTTCGGCTGGTTTAGTCGGTGCCAGTCCCAGTTTCCCTACCGGTTCAACATTAGATGAGTCCTCTAAATATAAAGAGTAGACTGGGAACATTGGGTGTCTACTCAATTTTCCCATCCTAACGGAGGATAAGATGATCAAACTACAGTAAAAACCAAGTCCGTTTATCTGCAGACCTATCCATCATATGTGGTACATACTGTTTCCACCATCATAGCAGTACACCTGACAAAACTTTTAAACAATCTATTGAATGCTGGCTATTTCCGTACAGCCTGGAAAAATACATCAATCATTCTTATATTTTAAAAAAAAAACTCATTAGACTCTATGACAGGAAAAGATTCCTGGCCCATCTCTAGGTTACCCCTTCCAACTAAAATACTGGAAAAAGCCTTAAATTATATCCTTATGACTTACCTGGATGGGCATGACGTCCTTGCCTCAGCCCAGAATGGCTTCCGTCCCAAACATTTTACTGAGTCAGCGCTACTCTGTGCAACTAAGGAAATCTGTCAGGTAGTAGACAAGGAAGGTAAGACGGTGTTGGTCCTTTTAGATCTCTCAGCTGCGTTTGACACAGTAAATCACTCTATTTTGTGCAACCGGCTGAGGGCTATAGGTATTGGTGGTACAGCACTTGCAATGTTCAACTCCTTCTTATCTAATCAGGAACAAAGAGTAGAGATAGGGGGCTTCATGTCTAAGCCTTTTACCCTCCCATGTGGGGTTCTTCAGGGATCTTTCCTGTCCCCTATACTGTTTAACACCTATGTTGCTCCCCTCGTGAGGCTCATTCAATCATACAGCTTCTCTGTCATCTCCTATGCAGATGACACTCAGATAGTTGTGTCTTCATCCACAGAGGTTGGCAGGATGGCTAACAACTGCAATAGCTGCCTAAGATGGCTCAATTTGGATGAGGGACAACTGTCTGAAATTGAATTCTGATAAAGCAGAGGTACTACTCTTTGGAAATAATCCAGAATTTTTTAGTAGTTCTTGGTGGCTGGAAAATGTCAGTCTGCCTCCCTCCCTCGTCAGTAAAGCCAGAAATTTGGGGGTTGTATTTGATGATTAACTGGGTTTTTCAGAGCAGGTCAATTCCATCACTTTATGTTGTTTTTATCGGATTAAGATATTGAAAAATATTTTTTCTATTTGTCCCATCTGAGAAGCAAAAGAGGGTGGTAGTTGCCCTCATAGTATCAAGGATTGAACACTGTAATTTGTTTGTATCTGGGCATGAACAGGTGGTCTAAATTAAGCTACTATCCCTACAAAATGCAGTTGCCCGTCTGCAACTTAAAGTTCCTAAATTTATTCCAATAACCAACAAAATCTGGGATTTGCATTGTCTGCCTATCTCTGATGGAATAAGGTTTAAGGCCCTGTGCATTACTAATTGAGCCTTGCATGACATTGAACCTCAGTACTTACAAAATATTTTTAAATGGTACACACCACAGCGTGATTTAAGATCTTCATGCAGCAAACTGGGAGTCATACCTAAGATCAACAAAACAAGATGGGTAGGCAAAAGGTTTTTGTTTCTTGCCAGAAACTCTGGAACCCTTTGCCAGTGTTTATTAGATTGCAAGCTAATCTCACCCTTTTTAGAAAAGGGCCGAAAACTTGGCTCTTTAGATTCTCTCTTAAATAGATTGCTATTCCATTGTGGTTCTATTGTTGCTAGCGCCAAGATATATCGGTACTCATGCGCTTTATACAACTATTACTTACTTACTTTTACCTATTTATTTTGATCACTCTGAATCGACCCTACAACCACCTTGACTTTATTTGCTAATTGTTAATTATTTTTTTAACTTTAATTGTATCCATCTGTAATGTATTTTATAGGTTTTACCCTAATACTTCAAATTTCTAAACATTTATAATTATATTTATACTAGCTTTAAACCAAACTTTTAAAAAAATCATGTTTATTAAATTACATTTAATGCAACATTTATCATAATACTAGGCCTAAGACTAACTCTAACTAACAAATTCAATGTAATTATTTATTTATTGTACATTTAACACTCATGTAAACCTCAACTGTCTGTACATATGTTAAGATAAACCTCATTCTGAAATCTCCTCTTCAACACCCTCTTATATAGCTCAGCTGCATTATACATGTGGTGGGTGTTAGAAATAGGGTATTTGGTTGGCAGTCAGGTTACCCCCTGTCCAAGCAAGGACCCTCACTCTAGTCAGGGTAAGTCACACACAATCCAAATTATCCTGTGCCCACCCTGTGTTAGCTTGGCACCGAGGAGTCAGGCTTAACTTAGAAGGCAATGTGTAAAGTATTTGTACAATAAATCACACAATAACACCATATAGTACCACAAAAATAAACCACACAGTGTTTAGAAAAATACATAATATTTATCTGGGTAAATGCAGGTCAAAACAATCAAAGATGCAATAAGGCCCTCATTACGACCTCGGCGGTCTTTTTCGAAGACCGCTGAGGAACCAATGTGCTGAAGATCGTCAGTGCAGGCGGTTTTCTGTGCGGCGTATTATGACTGCTGGCAGCCCTCCGTCCTTTTTCAGACGGAGAGCCGCCAGCAGCCATACTGGCGGTCGGCGGGGAAGTGGAGGTTGCTCCACCTCCACCGCCCCGTCATCAGAACACCGCCCACCGAATCACACCCCATGATTCGGTGTGGTGGTGTTCTGGTGATGGGGAGCTGGCGGTGGAGCAGCCCTCATGGATCCCGTCCCCTCCCGGAGGATCAACAGACAAGGTAAGTTGATCGTCCGTTAGGAGGGGTGGGGGTGTTGTGTGTTGTGTTCGTGCATGGGGGTGTGCATGTGAGTATGTAGGGGGGTGAGTGCGTGTATGCATGCAGGGGTGTTGTGTGTTTGAAAATGTGTGCGTGTCTGTCTGGTATGTGTGCGTGTATGTCTGTATGTATGTGTGCGTGTATGACTGTGTGTGTGTCTGTTGGTATGTTTATTGGTATGTGTGCAGGTATGTGTATTGGTGGTGTCTGTATGCGTGTAGGATGGGGGTGTGTTTCAATGTTGGGGGTAGGGGTGGGGAGGGTGGTCCTGCCACCTTTGGGGAGTGGCAGGAAGGTGGGGGGTGTTGGGGGAGGACTCGAGGTGGGGGAGACCCCTATCAGTGCCAGGGAACTAATTCCCTGGCACTGATAGTGCCTACTGCCATGGATTTCATGGCGGTTCCAAACCAACTGAAATCCATGGCGGTATGCAGGGTCGTGATACCGCCGGCGGTCTGGTGACAGCTGCCGGGCTGGAGACCGAAGTCTCCAGCCCAGCGGTCGGAGTGGAGAAGTGGAGGATGGCCATGGCGGTAACCGCCATGGTCATAATTCAATTTTTTTTCTGCCGGCCTGTTGGCGGTATTACCGCCACTTCATCCCCGTCCCCCAGGGTTGTAATGAGGGCCAAAGTGTCTTAAGTCTTTTCAAAGCAAACAAAGGGCCTCATTCTGAGGCTGGCGGGCGGCGGTAGCCGCCCGCCTGGCTGGAACCGCCAAATGGCCGCTCCGCGGTCGAAAGACTGCGGAGGCCATTCTGGTTTTCCCGCTGGGCTGGCGGGCGACCGCCAGGAGGCCGCCCGCCAGCCCAGCGGGAAACCCCTTCCCACGAGGAAGCCGGCTCCGAATGGAGCCGGCGGAGTGGGAAGGTGCGACGGGTGCAGTGTCTGCAAAGCAGACACTGAAATACTTTGTGGGGCCCTCTTACGGGGGCCCCTGCAGTGCCCATTCCATTGGCATGGGCACTGCAGGGGCCCCCAGGGGCCCCACAACACCCCTCACCGCCATCCTGTTCCTGGCGGTCGGAGCCGCCAGGAACAGGATGGCGGTGAGGGGGTCGGAATCCCGCCATGGGGGATTCCCAGGGCAGCGGAAAACCGGCGGGAGACCGCCGGTTTTCCTCTTCTGACCGCGGCCAAACCGCTGTGGTCAGAATGCCCTGCGGGGCACCGCCAGCCTGTTGGCGGTGCTCCCGCATCCCCGGCCCCGGCGGTCCTTGACCGCCGGGGTCGGAATGACCCCCAAAGTCTCTTTCAAGCACAAAGTACCTGGTTTGCATGAAAAATCTCCGCAAAGGACCGCAGAGGTGGAGAAGCGTGGAAACAAAGGGGTGTGCGTCGATTTCTCGGGCTGCACACTGCGATGCATCATTTAGTTTCCACACAGGGATGGCTGTGCATCGATTTCCGGCGCTCGGTCGTGGATCCTCTTCGGGTTGCGGAGTTTTCAGGCGCACCGGGGACAGTGAGTGGATTTCCTGTGCTGGCAGGACGAAGTCACCGGAGCTGCGTCCATCCAGTGGGTGTTGCATCGAATTTTCTACCGAATGGCAGGCGCCGTGTCAATTCCTCTCTGAAAGTCGGGCTGCCTCGTTCTGGCTCGGCTATGCGCCGATCCAGTGGGCCGTGCGTCGAATTTCCGGCTGCTACGCTGGCGCTGCGTCAATCTTCTCGTTGCAAAGTTGGGCTGCATCGTTCCGGTTCGGCATCCAGTGAAATTTTCATCACGGTGCAAGCTGTGCATCGTTTCTGGCAGGCTGCGCGTCGGATTTCGCTGCATAAGGAGTCCTTCTTGAAGAGATGAAGTCTTTTTGGTCCTGAGACTTCAGGGAACAGAGGCAAGCTCTATCCAAGCCCCTGGAGAGCACTTCTTCACCACAGCCAGAAAGCAGCAAGGCAGCAGGGCAACAGCAAGTAAGCAGTCTTTCACAGAAAGCAATCAGGTGAGTCCTTTGGGCAGCCAGGCAGTTCTTCTTGGCAGGATGTAGGTTCTGGTTACAAGTTTCTTCTCCAGAAAGTGTCTGAGTTGGAAGGGGCAGAGGCCTTGTTTACATACCCAAATGTGCCTTTGAAGTGGGGGGCGACTTCAGAGAGTGGATTAGAAGTGCACCAGGTCCCCTTTCAGTTCAATCCTGTCTGCCAGGGTCCCAGTAGAGGGTGTGGCATTCAAAATGCAGATGTATGCAAGTGAGGCTGAATATCCTGTGTTTGTGGTGTGTCTGAGTGAATGCACCAGGAGCTGCCAACTAAACCAAGCAGGCGTGGATTGTAAGGCACAGAAAGATTTAAGTGCAGAGAAATGCTCACTTTCTAAAAGTGGCATTTCTAAAATAGTAATATTAGATCCAACTTCACCAGTCAGCAGGATTTTATATCACCATTCTGGCCATACTAAATATGACCTTCCCACTTCTTTCAGATCAGCAGCTACCACTCAACCAATGTATGAGGGCAGCCCCAGTGTTAGGCTATGAAGAGAGCAGGCCTCACAGCAGTGAAAAAACGAATTTAGGAGTTTTACACTACTAGGACATGTAAACTACATAGGTACATGTCCTGCCTTTTGCCTGCACAGCACCCTGTCCTATGGGTAACCTAGGGCATACCTTAGGAGTGTCTTATATGTAGACAAAAGGGGAGTTTTAGGCTTGGCAAGTACTTTTAAATGCCAATTTGAATTTTTAGTGAAACTGCACACACTGGCCTTGCAATGGCAGGCCTGAGACAAGGTTAAGGGGCTATTTAAGTGGATGGCACAATCAGTGCTGCAGACCATCTACTAGCATTTAATCTATAGGCCCTAGGCACATATAGTGCACTCTTCTAGGGGCTTAGAAGTAAATGAAGTAGTCCAGTTGGGTATGATCCAATGTTACCATGTTTAAAGGGAAAGAGCATATGCACTTTAGCGCTGGTTAGCAGTGGTAAACTGCGCAGAGTCTAAATACCAGCAAAAACAGAGTCCAAAAAGTGGAGGGAGGCAGGCAAAAAGTTAGGGGCAACCACCCTGAGGCTGTCAGGTCTAACAGTGGGGAACAGTATGGGACTGCTGCAGAATTTCATCTGAATTTCTAGCATTAAGTCACTCCATCCTGACATATGCCCATATTATGGATGTTCATGACTGCCTGGTCGCTAGTTGGCAGAGCTATGCACCTTGTCTAAGTAGGGGCCATAATTCAAGTCATGGCAACTCAATTTAACCTGTGCTAACCATCTGGTAGCTTGTCACAGAACAGTCAGGCTTAATGTAAGTGTTAATGTGTAAAGAATTTGTGCAACACTTAATTAATGTAACACAGTGAAAAACACCACAAAAAGACTTCAAATCAGTTTAGAAAAATAGGGAATATTTATCTGAGTAACACAAGACTAAAACCACTAAACCCCATTAAGTTGAATATGAGATATGAATTTTTAAAGAATAAACTCCAATGTAGCACTTAAAGAAGTCAATAGCGCTAAAAGGTTACTTGAGGCCACGCTATACTGGGGTAAATCTGAAGTTCAGGCCCACCGCGACAGAGGGCAGGCTGGCTACAAGACCCATGCAGGGCCCAGTGAAAAAGTACTCTAGCTGGAGCAAGCGTCTGTGTCGAAGACTCAATGCATCGGTCCCAATCGGTGCTGCTTTGGCGTTGAACCTCACAGTCGGGCCCTGCACCATCGTCGAATCGACACTGTGTTGGCGGCGATGGGTGTAGAGCACTGTGCCTGTTCTGAGGGGCATCACAGCCTCGATGCATCAATTTTTGAGGAAAAAAGCTGCAGAGTACTCTCTCAAGGCCCAGGACTGGATTGGCACTGTTGGCAGGGCAGGACGCATAGTGGCACAGTCCAGCATCTGCAGCAGGGTGGAGGGACATCTTTGATGGCCCTGAAACTTCTAGTACAGGAGGCAATCCAGCAAGCCCTTGGACTCACTTGGTTCTGTAGGGGATGTAGAGAGCTAAGTCCAATCCTTCTCACTCGCAGGCAAGAGGCAGCAGGTAGCAGGTAATGCAGTTGAGTAGAACGGCAGTCCTCCCTGACAGCACAGCAGTCCTTCTCCCTGGCTGAATGTCGTCAAATCCATAGGTGTACTGATTTGGTGGTGTTTGGTGATCCTGTATTTTTACCCAGTTGAGCCTCTGAAGTGAGGGAGACTTCAAAGAGAGGCCTTTGAAGTGCACATCAACCTGGTGATGGGCCATAAGGCTGCAATTGTCACATGCCAGCTCCCTTTGTATGTGACTGTCTAGACGGACTACACAAGGCCTACCTGTCAACCCCCCCTAGATGTGTATTCAGAGGGAGGCAGAGGCACAGAATGGTTTAACTAAGAAAATATAAACTTTCTAAAAGTGGCAATATCAGACTTACAATTTAAAATCCGACTTCCTGTAAGTTGTGATTTTAAATTGTGAATGCAGAGACACCAAACATCAAATTTCTATATTTTTCCAATTGGAAGTTACACTTAATGGTTGCTTCTAGGTACCCCCAATGTTGACCTACGAGAGAGATAGGCCTTGCAGTAGTAAAAAATGAGTTTAATAGTTTTTCACTGCCTAGACATTTTAAATTTAAAAGTACATGTCCTAATTTTTAAATACACTGCACCCTACCTTGGAGCTTACTAGAACGTACCTTAGGGGGTGACATGTGATAAAAGAGAAGGTTTGGGCCTGCCATGTGGGTGAACTTGCCAGGTCAAAACGGCATTATAAATTTCACACATAGGCTCTGCAGTGGCAGGCCTGAGACATGTTTAATGGGCTACTGTAGTAGGTGGAACAATCACTGCTGGAGGTCCACTAGTACTATTTAATTTACAGTCCCTGGGCACCCATAGCGCACTTTACTAGGGATTACAAGTAAATTAAATATGCCAATTGTGGATAAGCACTTATAAACATTTTTTAAAGTATAGAACATCTGACCTGAAGCACTAGTTAGCAGTTGCCAAATGCACATTCCTAAATCCAGCAAAAACAAAGTCAACAAAACAGGAGGTCAGAAGGCACAAACGTTGGTGGAAACCATGACAAGGATGCTTGGTCTAACGATGACATCCAAGTCTTTTCTCATTTTCACACATATTTCCGTGTGTACTACTATCTAAATCATTAAGAGAACTACAGGCCAGGGTTCTTCAACCTAGTGCTGTTTATTAAGGTAAATTGCTTAGCTTCAGTTCTTCGTTTTTGAAAGGAAACTACAAGTAAGCTCTTTGGCACTTTGTATACCTCCCACATTCGAAATTTGGTTTCTATGAACGTGAATTACATGCGAGCTTCTGTAGAAGTAAATCCAGTTGCCAGAGGGAAAGTTCAAACTATTTTAAGCTCCTCACAGTGTTCTGAATCATGAGTAAGAATAATTTGTTCAATACATTTTTGACAACATGCTCCCAGAGCTAGAAAACCCCACAACACTGGTACAAGAGGTACAAGAGGCTTGTGATACCCATCACCTTTTTAATATGTATTGAGACTTGTCAAATATTTGACAAGTCAGTTTAAAATACAATGCTTGATCATTTTTTATTGGACTAGGCATCTCTTTCAAGTAGTCATTTCAGACTGGCTCTACAGATCTCCACACTAATGAAGGACATTCAAGTTTGAACACTCCCACTCCACATAAAATCACCCACATTTTTCTTTGTCTTTGACCTCATTATGCATGTGCACTTTCATTTATATCAAAGAAGCATCCAATAGTGGATATACCCCATGGGACCGTATGTAAGTGTGATAGTACAATCAGGCCAATTGAACTTAACTAAGACAACGAGTCCTAGGATGCACTAATTTGGTAAAATAGAAATCCAACATTCGAAATAAGTTGTACTTGTGAAATGCATTGACATTTTATCTCTGGTCAGCATCTCATCAATTGTACTGAGTGACAACTAATGTCCATTAAATTACTAAAATGTCTAATTTTCATATATATGGAATCCAGGTCATTAGGCACATCACACTGTATATCACTTTTTCTTTTCATGAATTCCTAATTCGAATAATTGTTGATTGATCAGTGAATGCCATTCCTCTTAATCACTTTTTTCACAATGACTATAATCAGGGCCTCCTTTACCTCCTTGTTCCGCAGGCTGTAGATCCATGGATTCAGCATGGGGATCACCACAGTATAGAACAAACTAACAACCTTGTCTTGATCGAGTGAATAGATAGATGAGGGGCGGAGGTAAGTGAAGAGGGAAGTACCAAAGTACAAGGTCACACCTGTGAAATGAGGTGCGCATGTAGAGAAAACTCGGTGTCTCCCCTCTGAGGAGCGCATCTTGAAGATGGTTGAGATAATTGAAAAGTAGGAGAAGAGAATTACAAAAAGAGAAGCAAATATAATGAACCCAATACATATAATCAATACCACCTCATTGGTGAAAGTGTCTGTGCATGACATTTTGAGCAATGGAGGAAAGTCACAACAGAAATGATGAATTTCCCATTGACAAAAGGATAGTCGGAAAGTACATCCTGTCTCGATCACAGAGTGCCCAATTCCTAATGCATACACACCAGTCACCAGCCAGAAGCAATACGTATTGGTCATGATAGTTGCATAGTGAAGTGGCTGACACACAGCGACATAGCGATCATAAGCCATAACAGTCAGTAGGAATGCCTCCATGGTGCCACAGGTGCAATAAACAATAAGTTGCAGCACACACCCACTGGCAGAAATCCTCTTCTTTAGGCAAAGCAGATCAACCAGCATTTTAGGGGCAATAGCAGAGCTGTAGCATAGATCCACAAATGACAGGTGGCCCAGAAAGAAGTACATGGGTGTGTGCAAGCGGGGAGCCATTTTAATTAATGTAATTATGCCAGTATTGCCCAGCACTGTGATGATATAAACTACAGAAAAGAATATAAAGAGAGGAGCTTTTAGTGCAGGGTTTTCTGTCAGTCCTATGAGAAAGAATTCTTTAGGCAGGGTCCGGTTTCTGATTTCCATATTCCAAAATATTATGTCCTGAAAAAGGATGGCACAAGGTTAGAAGTAGAACTATGAATTAATGAGATACATATATTATTCCTCTGTCATATTCCTCCTTTTTCATACTCCATTCCTCCCTCCTGTGATATCTGTCTTGTCTGAAGTGCATGAATTATGATTGGGCCTTACAGTCTCTGAAGTGGAACAGTCTTGAAGAATTTCACTTCACACTGGTTAAGGCTTGTCTAAAACAGATTATCATTTGTTCCACCAGTATCCCGAGCACGACACCTAAAGAACTCCTGGCTATCAAAAAACTTTACTTTTTCCAGCTTGTTGAACAAAAAGACCAGCATTTGAATGCTATTTTTAATGTTATTTCCTCACACCACATACACAAAACTATAAATAATAAGTAGGAATAGTAGATAAAAATGTAATGCATTTGCTACAGAGCACACTGGCTACAAAATGATAAGTAGAATAGAAGTATAGTTTTTAAAATCCAGTCATGTGTTTGTGAACGAGTACAGTTTGCTTAACACACAATCACCATTCTGTGGTCTTAAAACAAGGAAAAGGCTCCGTGAAGCTGGGCTTCATGGATCTGTGTATATCTTGGCCCTACTCACTTTATGTTTTTTGGCTGAGCAGCTTGCACTCCCCAAACTTTTCCTAAAAGAGAATGTTTTTTTAATAGCAGCATCTCGTATTTTAAGGAACATAGGTTTCTTTAAAAAGTTTCCCATTTCATAATGCACACCCAGTGTTTGTGGCTTGTTGTTCCTTCCAGGCTGCCAACCAAGCAAATAGTGACCTGCACAATCAATATTCATTAGACAAGTTCTTCTATGACCCCAACTGATAGGAGATTTTAGGATGCTACGTATTAGTACAGAGGTCACATCTCAAAACCAGAGACAGCTTGCTAAACGTTGGTGTTCAATAATTTGCAACCTCTTTTTGTGGCCTGTCTTTTGGTACATCAAGCCCAAGGACTCAAGAGGAATCATACAGAAAGAAGTTTAGAAAGTAACAGCAGTCAAGTACTAATCTTTGGCAATAGCAGCAATACATGGAATGGCTAGGAGCCATCAGACCTGGGACCCACACCCACTCCCTCCGAGCATGCCAGAAATCTCAGAATCATCATTGGCAACAAGCTTGCCATGAAATCAGAGATCAATGCTATCTCTGCTGCTTCCTCACTTTGCACATGCTATGTAAGATCTTCAAGTGGCTACCCCTACATACAAGACGCACCGTGACACAGCCCCTCATCACCAGCCAACTGGACTACAGCAATGCCCTCTATGTAGGAATCGCTGCACACCTTCTACAGAGACTTCAGACCATACAAAACACCTCAGCCGTGCTTATCCTCGGCCTTTCCTGACGAACCCACATGACAACAAACTGTTGACCCACGCACACAAGGCTCTACACAACCAAGGACCCACTTACATTAACCTTCACCTGAACTTCCACCAACCATCGAGAAGACTACGCTCTGTCTCCTTTTCACTTGCCCATACTCCCCGCATCTACAGAATCAGAAGTGGAGGACGCTCCTTCTCTCACATCACAGCAAAAACCTGGAACAGCCTCCTCACACACACCCGGAACATCACCTCACCTTCCAGAATTCCGAAAAGCCCTCAAGACCTGGCTGTTCGAATAAGCCTGGATACCCTATAGAGTGATGAGCCACGCTTTATAAATCCTGATTGACTGGCTGACTGAAAGCTGCAGAGTCAGAAAACGTCATAATTTGAGAACTGAGTATCATTTATCAAGGGGCATATTTATACTCCGTTTGCGCCGAAATTGCGTCGTTTTTTTTACGCAATTTCGACGCAAAACTAACTCCATATTTATACTTTGGCGTTAGACGCGTCTAGCGCCAAAGTCCATGGAGTTAGCGTCATTTTTTAGCGTGGACACCTACTTTGCGTTAATTATATGCAAGGTAGGCGTTCCCGTCTAAAAAATCGACTCCGAGGCATGTGCGTGGGATTTATACTCCCGGGCAAAAATCACGCCCGGGAGTGGGCGGGTCAAAAAAAATTACGTACGGCCGCTTTTGCGCCGTTTTTTAGCGCCTGCAAAAGGCAGGCGTTAAGGGACCTGTGGGATCTGAAGGAGCCCAGAGGTGCCACCCATGCCCCCAGGGACACCCCATGTCACCCATGCCCACCCCAGGAGGACACCCAAGGCTGGAGGGACCCATCCCAGGGACATTAAGGTAAGTTCAGGTAAGTGTTTTTTTTGTGTTTTTTTTGTGGCATAGGAGGGCCTGATTTGTGCCCCCCTACATGCCACTATGCCCAATGACCATGCCCAGGGGACAGAAGTCCCCTGGGCATGGCCATTGGGCAAGGGGGCATGACTCCTGTCTTTGCTAAGACAGGAGTAATTTCTATGGGGGTTGGGAGTGAAAACAAATGGCGCAAATCGGGTTGAGGCGAAAAAATTGCCTTTTGAGTTTGAGAAGGCCTCGTAAGAAAGGGGAGAGTCTCCCCTTTCTTACGAGGCCTTTTCAAAGTGTTTCCTGGCCCCCGATCGCAGCACAGCTGCGATCGGGGGCCAGGAAACACCACTAGACGCCAGGGATTTCACTTTGGGGGGGCGGCCCCCTCGGAAAACGGGCCGCCCCCCCCCGGGGGCATAATTAATTAAAAAAAAAAAGGTAGGTGCCCCCTGGGGGGGGGAGGGGGTGGCGCGATCGCGCCCCCCCCCCAGGGGATTGTTTTTTTTTTTTTTAAATAAAAATAAAAAATAAATAAAATGACAGGGGATCGCCCGTGGGCAGGGTGACCCCCTGTGGGGGCAATTTTTTTTTTAGATGTTGTAGGGTTTCCCTGGGGGCCATTTTGGCCCCCAAGGAAACCATACAACAACTAAAAAAAATAGATCTATATATAGATCTATATTTATATATCTATGTAGATAGATATATCTATGTACATGGATATATCTATAGATATATCCATGTACATAGAGATATATATATATATATATAGAGGTAGATCTATATATACCAAAGAGATTTATAAAGTGTGCTACTCACCTGTGAGGGTCTCAAGGCGCTTGGGGGGGGGCGGGGGGAGGGAAAGGGGCTGGGAGGTTCACTGTTCGAAAAGCCAGGTTTTGAGGCCCTTCCTGAAAAGAAGTAGGTTTTGGGTCTTGCGAAGGTGGGTTGTGAGGGCGTTCCAGGTTTTGGGTGCAAGGTAGGAGAAGGATCTGCCCCCGGTGGTGGTGTGTTTGATGCGGGGGACAGAGGCGAGAGAGAGGTCAGCTGAGCGGACGTTTCGTGTGGGGGTGTGGAAGGTGACTCTCGTTGAGGTAGGCAGGGCCTGTGTTGTGGAGTGATTTGTGTGCGAGGATGAGGATCTTGAAGGTGATCCTTTTGTCAATGGGGAGCCAGTGGAGGGATTTGAGGTGTGGAGAGATGTGTTCGTGTCGGCGGAGGTCGAGGATGAGTCGTGCTGCTGAGTTCTAGATGCGTGTAGTTTGCGCTTGAGTTTTAGAGTGGTGCCGGCGTAGAGGGCGTTTCCGTAATCAAGCCTGCTGCTGATGTGTGAGTGAGTGACAGTTTTTCTGGTCTCTGTGGGGATCCATTTGAATGTTTTTCAGTATACGGAGTGTGTTGAAGCATGAGGAGGTGAGAGCGTTGATTTGTTGGGTCATCGAGAGGGAGGAGTCTAGGATGATGCTGAGGTTGCGTGCGTGGTTGGCGGGGGTGGGTGCAGGGCCTAGCGTGGTGGGCCACCATGAGGGGTCCCAGGTGTTTTTGTGTGGGCCAAAGAGGATTATTTCGGTTTTGCTTGAGTTGAGTTTCAGGTGATTGGCTGTCATATATATATCACTTTTGTCAATATGTGTGTGGTTTCCCTGGGGGGAAAAGTGTCCGACTTGTCTAGTGGCAGTTTTAGTGCCATAAAGAAGCGCAGAAGGTTTATATGCCTACTGCAAAGAGCAAATCTGTATTTTATGTAAATAGCTGAGTACATTAGCAAAGTCTATGGAGAGATGAAGGGCACTTTTGCTGGGTGGTAATGAGGGAATCCGAGGAGGAGGGAGTGGGAGCACCAATAATGATTGTTGGACTGGGCGCAGGAGGTGCTAAAGACTGTGACGAATGGTATGTGACAAGGTGTTTTTTGAGTGTCTTGAAAGTACGTGCTGATTGAGGGAAGAAGCGCAGGTAAGGTGGCCTCTACTGTTGCACGTATCTCACACACCATCGATTTTGTGACTGTCTACGTAGGCTAGTGTTTTAGAGCAACAGTTTAGCCAATAGCAGAGATGGCATCTTGATGGATGACTGCTGCCTGCACTCGGGTTATAGAGGACCGCTCTGACATAGGATCAGAGACTGAGACATCAGATACTGAGACAGCATCTGAGGGATAGGACAATGGCGCAGACTCTGGGAGTGATTTTTCAGTCAGAGGAGTCCCATTCGATAACTCCTCTTCCAGTACATTATGAGGGAGGTGATGAGGACAGTCCTGCTGTCCCTTCGCAAGCTGTTTGTGCAACTGGGTAATAGTGGGTTAGGCCAACCCAGAGAGCAGGTGAATGCGGCGGCAAGCAGAGAGAGAGTGCTCTCTTGGGAGCTCCCCAATTTAGTTCAGCCCCAAATTCCACCACCCAAATCATATTGTGGAGACATCAAAATTATCCATGGCAAAACAAACTGGTTTTGTAAGGCAGGCACCTGTGTTTTTGGTCCTGGATTCAGCGGCCATATAGAGAAACACACTAAACCCAAACATTTCTGGAAACTAGACATTCGGGGGAGTCCACAGAGGTGTGACTTGTGTGGCTTCCCCAAAGTTTTCTTACCCAGAATACCCTGCAAAGCTGAAATGTTGAAAAAAAACTCAATTTTTCTCGCATTTCTGTCACACAAACTACAGGAATATGCTGGGATCCACAATATTCCTACCACCCAGTCACTCCTCACCTGTCCTGATAAAAACACTACCCCACTTGAGTGCCTACACCTAGTGTCTGTGTCAGGAATGGATCACCCCAGGGTCAACAGCTGCCTCACGTAAGGACCAACATTGACCGTTGTGTGATCTATTCCTGTCGCAGGCACCAGGCCTAACCACACAAGTGAGGTATCATTTTTATCGGGAGGCTTGGGGGAACGCTGGGTGGAAGGAAATTTGTGGCTCCTCTCAGATTCCAGAACTTTCTGTCACCGAAATGTGAGGAAAACTTGTTTTTTTAGCCACTTTTTGAGGTTTGCAAAGGATTCTGGGTAACAGAACCTGGTCCGAGCCCCGCAAGTCACCCCTCCTTGGATTCCCCTAGGTCTCTAGTTTTCAGAAATGCACAGGTTTGGTAGGTTTCCCTAGGTGCCGGCTGAGCTAGAGGCCAAAATCTACAGGTAGGCACTTTGCAAAAAACAGCTCTGTTTTCTGTGATGTGTCCACGTTGTGTTTTGGGGCATTTCCTGTCGCGGGCGCTAGGCCTACCCACACAAGTGAGGTATCATTTTTATCGGGAGACTTGGGGGGACGCTGGGTGGAAGGAAATTTGAGGCTCCTCTCCGATTCCAGAACTTTCTGTCACCGAAATGTGAGGAAAACTTGTTTTTTTAGCCACTTTTTGAGATTTGCAAAGGATTCTGGGTAACAGAACCTGGTCAGAGCCCCGCGAGTCACCCCATCTTGGATTCCCCTAGGTCTCTAGTTTTCAAAAATGTACAGGTTTGATAGGTTTCCCTAGGTGCCGGCTGAGCTAGAGGCCAAAATCTACAGGTAGGCACTTTGCAAAAAACAGCTCTGTTTTCTGTGATGTGTCCATGTTGTGTTTTGGGGCATTTCCTGTCGCGGGCGCTAGGCCTACCCACACAAGTGAGGTATCATTTTTATCGGGAGACTTGGGGGGACGCTGGGAGGAAGGAAATTTGAGGCTCCTCTCAGATTCCAGAACTTTCTGTCACCGAAATGTGAGGAAAACTTGTTTTTTTAGCCACTTTTTGAGGTTTGCAAAGGATTCTGGGTAACAGAACCTGGTCAGAGCCCCGCGAGTCACCCCATCTTGGATTCCCCTAGGTCTCTAGTTTTCAAAAATGTACAGGTTTGGTAGGTTTCCCTAGGTGCCGGCTGAGCTAGAGGCCAAAATCTACAGGTAGGCACTTTGCAAAAAACAGCTCTGTTTTCTGTGATGTGTCCACGTTGTGTTTTGGGGCATTTCCTGTCGCGGGCGCTAGGCCTACCCACACAAGTGAGGTATCATTTTTATCGGGAGACTTGGGGGGACGCTGGGTGGAAGGAAATTTGAGGCTCCTCTCAGATTCCAGAACTTTCTGTCACCGAAATGTGAGGAAAACTTGTTTTTTTAGCCACTTTTTGAGGTTTGCAAAGGATTCTGGGTAACAGAACCTGGTCAGAGCCCCGCGAGTCACCCCATCTTGGATTCCCCTAGGTCTCTAGTTTTCAAAAATTTACAGGTTTGGTAGGTTTCCCTATGTGCCGGCTGAGCTAGAGGCCATAATCTACAGGTAGGCACTTTGCAAAAAAACAGCTCTGTATTTTGTGAAAAAATGGGATGTGTCCACGTTGTGTTTTGGGGCATTTCCTGTCGCGGGCGCTAGGCCTACCCACACAAGTGAGGTATCATTTTTATCGGGAGACTTGGGGGAACATAGAATAGCAAAACAAGTGTTATTGCCCCTTATCTTTCTCTACATTTTTTCCTTCCAAATATAAGAGAGTGTGTAAAAAAGACGTCTATTTGAGAAATGCCCTGCAATTCACATGCTAGTATGGGCACCTCGGAATTCAAAGATGTGCAAATAACCACTGCTCCTCAAAACCTTATCTTGATCCCATTTTGGAAATGCAAAGGTTTTCTTGATACCTCTTTTTCACTCCTCATATTTCAGCAAATGAATTGCTGTATACCCAGTATAGAATGAAAACCAACTGCAGGGTGCACCTCATTTATTGGCTCTGGGTACCTAGGGATCTTGATGAACCTATAAGCCCTTTATATCCCCGCAACCAGAAGAGTCCAGCAGACAAAACGGTATATTGGTTTCAGAAATCTGACATCGCAGGAAAAAGTTAGAGAGTAAAACATAAAGAAAAATGGCTGTTGTTTTCAGCTCAATTTCAATATTTTTTTATTTCAGCTGTTATTTTCTGTAGGAAAACCTTGTAGGATCTACACAAATGACCCCTTGCTGAATTCAGAATTTTGTCTAGTTTTCAGAAATGTTTAGCTTTCCGGGATCCAGCATTGGTTTCACACCCATTCCTGTCACTAACTGGAAGGAGGTTGAAAGCACCAAAAATAGTAAAAATGGGGTATGTCCCAGTAAAATGCCAAATTTGTGTTGGAAAATGTGGTTTTCTGATTCAAGTCTGCCCGTTCCTGAAAGGTGGGAAGATAGTGATTTCAGCACCAGAAACCCTTTGTTGATGGCATTTTCAGGGAAAAAACCACAAGCCTTCTTCGGCGGCCCTTTTTTCCCATTTTTTTGGAAAAAACTAAATTTTCACTGTATTTTGGCTATTTTCTTGGTCTCCTCCAGGGTAAACCACAAACTCTGGGTACCATTAGAATCCCTAGGATGTTGGAAAAAAAGGACGCAAATTTGGCGTGGTTAGCTTATGTGGACAAAAAGTTATGAAGTCCTAAGCGCGAACTACCCCAAATAGCCAAAAAAGGGCTCAGCACTGGGGGGGAAAAGGCCCAGCAGCTAAGGGGTTAATACAATAATACAAATAAAATATCTACTACAAAATTCACAAACCTACAAGTGTAAACCTCCACCTCTCTTACCTTTTCTATGGGGCGCTCCTTAGACACATAAGTTTACTTTGTGAATAGAATATGAAATAGGACTCAAAGCATATGTTAGCTAGCCCATTTAGCCAGTCCTAGAAAGATGTGGTTTAAAAGCTACCACATTGTTTGGCATTATCATAGAGAATGTACTAATAACACAGTTAGCAATTATATTGCAGTTTCCCTCTTCTGCCTCCTACTGATGTCCTCTACTAGTAGATAGCGTGCTAGTTGTGGTCCTAAATACATATTGGATACAGAATTTATTTTGTTTCCCTGTTTTATGATTAAACTTTACTAATAGTAAGTTCATAACTTAGCCATGCATCAGGGATCAGGTGAGGTTTGATTGTTGAAAGATGTTGGGTTATTAGTAGGGGAGGGTAATACCAACCACAAAAAATAATCACAGTCCTTGTTAGGGTGAACCCTCAAGGTCACTAAATTAACATGAGCTCAACCCCCTTTGTACTTACAGTTGAGCAGGCAGGCTCAACTTAGAAACAATGTTGAAAATATTTATAAAATACTAAAACAGAAATAAAGTTGAAATGTATAAAAATCCCAAACCTAAATTAGAAACATAGAATACTATTGAATAAACAAAATGACACTGAAATCACAAAAGTCCAATAAGGGGAATCGGAGATATATAATTTAAAAAAATTAAGTAGAAATTGTGCCAAGAAGAACAAACAGGACCTAGGCGCAATTAGATGCTGACTCCGATGTAGCATGGGTCTAGTAAATCAATCAGGTTCATCTTGGGCAAAAGATTTTACCTTCTAACTTAGTCCCAATCCACCAAATGAGTACACGCCTTAAGCCCCCCAAGACCACAGGGGAGGCATATAGAGACTCACTGGGTGACAGGAAGAAGCCAATAGCAGGGCCTTGTCCAGGTCAAGCTGCTACTTGCAAGCTGGGCAGTTGCAGAAAAGGCCTTATGTATTTTGTTGTATCCCTGTTTCTATAACAGGAGGCCAATCTTATGGTCCTCTTCTTTGTCCTGGCTGCAAGAGAGACAGCAGGGCCTTTGCTATAAATCTCAGACAACTTTGTTCAGTCCTCTTCTGAACTTCCACAGGTCCACAAGTGATCTGCAGTCGGTGCCTGGTGATGCCACATTTATGCCTGGTACAAGCTAATGGAAATGTTCAGAGGACTAACCATAGCCACTTTCTGCATTTTCAAGATGGTGAAAGTCTTTGACTCGTGTAAACTTGGGCTCTGGTGCCAGGGGTTGTGTGGGAGTGTACTATGTTAGTCCTAGTGCCCGCCTGTTGCTTAAGTTACAATTTTGGCGTAACTCTACAACGGGTGCTTTCCCACCCACAGGTGACATAGGTGAACGTGGTTCAATGCACTAGCAATTAATGTAAAATACAGGTTATTATAGCCCCACAAGACAGTATTCAATGTGTAATTGATATAGAAGTATTGCTTTTCGGTTATGAACAATCCCATAAAGGAAGCAGAAACAGATTACAGCACGCAATATGCAATAGTAGAAAAGCAAGAGTCATAACATTTTGTAATGTTTAAGTAAAGGTAGATGAAGAAATCAGGCACATCGGTATTCAGATCTTGTCTTGAGAAGCGAATTCCTTTATTGTGAGCGAAGTTGTATTCAATAAGCAAAGAGCATCATTCCAAACACAGCCAACAGGTTATCAGGTTTAGAAGTATTATCTCTGTACCCATTCAGGTGAACCTAAGTTTGCTCCTGGGAGGCATTTTACACCCATTCACACCTATTCAAATGCTGATTGCTGGCAGAAGTAGAAGAAGAAATGTGAATGGGCATACTGAGATGTTAAGCAGGGAAAAGTTACTTTTCTACAAGTGCGTGCCTTTTACTTAATATTTATTACAATGTTGATTTTACCAATCAACTGGATTTAAAAAGTTATTTAAAAGAGTAATTTAATTATATTTCTAGCTGCTTCTAAACAAAATTAGCATTGTTAAAGGTAATAATGCAGCCGAGTCTTTCCCCATGGAACAGCCAGCCTAGCTACAGTGAAAATAGTTATAGGGCTTTTTCGCTGTAAGGACATGTGCAACTTTAAACTTTTATATGCTCTACCTTTAAATACCAGGCACCTTGCCTTATGGGAAACAAGACCTACTTAGGGGTGACATAAATATCTAAAAGAATAGTTTTGACCTGTCAAAAGGCATTACTTTGACATGTCAAATTTACAGTTTAAATCTGCAACTACCAGGTTACAAATGGTAGGCCTGTAGTCAGGTTTGCACTGCCATAGAAGTAGATGGCACAAGGGATGCTGCAGTCCACTACTGGCATTTAACATACAGACCTTGTCTCTACTTTCTATCATATACTAGGGACTTAAAGGTAAGTTAAATATGCAATTTAGGTGTATACCAGTTGTGATGAAAGATGATATACACTTTGTCACTGGTTAGCAGGAGTAAAGTGTACAGAGTTCTAGTGCCCTTCAAAAGTGGTGGAAGACATCTACAGAAACTCTTTTCAGACACAGAATGGTTGACACTACTGGGGAAATACAACAAGGGGCTGAGAGAAGCACTTATCAAATAGAGTTATTTCAAGATCTTACATCACTGGCATGGGACACCCATTCAATTACATAAGGCTAAACTTACATTACAAGCGGAATTTTGGAGATGCAGAATGGAAGTTAGTGATATTGTACATATTCCAAGAGCATTCCCGAAATTGGAAGCATACTGTAAAAGATATGTCAAACGATTAAGGTAGACCTAGCCACAGCAACCAACCTTAACTATATTTTGTTTACTTTTCCCCTTGCATACTCAGAACACACTAACACACTAACAATGAGCCTATGGGGCCGTTAGAGTAGACAGTGGGTAACATGTCTGGTGAGTATTTCTGTAGATTTCTGATCAGGTTTATACAGGGACGAAAGTGAAGAGTTCTAAGTATGACATAAAATGGTGTTATAGGGATGAACTGGGATTAGGTTTCCGGAAGACCTGAATGCAATGATGGTTACTGGATGAGTTGATTTGACATGTACTTGCATAACAACATATAAAGACTTTTTGTGAACAATAGGTAAAATGGGAACTGACCCTGATTTTGAAAGCTGGATGATAAGGTTTCAAATCTCAATCTGTTATGTATATTCTATTAAATAGTTCACTTTATGTGCATCAGACAATTTGTAATGACTGTACAAGTTAACACCATGAATTAAATAAAGAATTGCAATAAAAAATCCTGAAACCAGGATGTGAACCAGTTAATCCAAATCATACAGGCCTACTGCCATACTACACATGGATTATAACAATCCTTAGTAAACTTCTTGCTCACTGACTGCAAATTCCACCCGGATCAAAGTAGATTTTTCCTGGGTGGAAAAACCTCTGACAACATTAGAAGATTATTCAAGTTTAGGGAAATGACTTCATTATTGTGGTCTACTGCTGCTGCCCTCCTATTAGACTTGGAGAGGACATTTGATACACTATGCTGGAGTTACCTCTTTGAGGTACTTCACAAATTCTGATTTGGGACATGCAATAAACAATTTGTGCAGATACTCCATATGGACCCAGGAGTCAGAATTAGGCTAGGCGGGTTCATGTCTCCTCTGTTCAGGGTGGGTAGAGGTACCTAACAGGGATGACCCCCCCATTTCCCCTCCTGTATGAATAAAGCTGCTGTCAGTGTTGCTCCTTTGAGGGGGCAGAAATGGGGCATCCCCCTCTCAGGCAGTCTCCTCATATGCTGATGATGCCTTCCTTTATTTGCAGGATTCTCACCAAGACTTAGCTGAGATCACAAAAACTCTGGATGACTGTGGGAAAGTCTCTGAGCTATTTGTCAATAACAGTGTCATATTTGTTCAACCTAAAACCGATGCACCCCAATCTGCCATAAAGTTGGGAGAGGAACTAATCAGATGGGATGGCACTGCATTCTTGTATCTTGTAATGAACATATATCACTCAGACCAATACTTGCTAGAGGGCAACCTATTCAAGGCGGTGGGCTCTCTTAGAAAACAGGTGACGCTCACTCTGTCAATGATGAGATAAGTTGCCATATCATGACTCGTTATGCTACCCAGAATCAAAATATTTTGCAAGATTGCCACTTTAACCTCCTTGACAGTTTTTCTGAGACTTAGGGGGTCAGTACGACCTTGGCAGGCGGCGCGGTAACCGCCGTGCGGCCGCCAATGCAGCCGCATTCCCGCGGCCCCCATTACGACATCCGCGCTGGGCCGGCGGGCGCAAACCAAGTTGCCGCAACATAGGAGCTGGCTCCTAATGGAGCCAGCGGTGTTGCGGCCGTGCGACGGGTGCAGTAGCACCCGTCGCGCTTTTTACTGTCTGCTATGCAGACATTGAAAAGCTGGCCGGGGCCCTGTTAGGGGGCCCCTGCACTGCCCATGCCAGTGGCATGGGCAGTGCAGGGGCCCCCAGGGGCCCCAGGACACCCCTTACCGCCAGCCTCTTCCTGGCGGTGCACACCCCCAGAAACAGGCTGGCGGTAGGGGTGTCATAATCCCCAGGGCAGAGCTGCTTGCAGCGCTGCCCTGGCAGATTATCACTGCCGGGGCTAAAATGGCGAGAAACCGCCGGCCCCGGCGGTGCGACCGCGGCGCTACCGCTGCGGTCATAATAAGGGCCTCCGTACCGCCAGCCTGTTGGCGGTACGGACGCTGCATTACCCCTGGTGGTCTCCGACCGCCAGGGTCGTAATGACCCCCTTAGACACTGTTTTGGGCGATCTAGTAGGGTCCAATGGGTGCCACAATGTGGCAATGGCTAAAATGTGCTTACTGGTTGACCAGGGCAGTCTGGAAATATCCAACTTTGAACACTTTACTTGACTGCCCACCTACAGTGGCTTTCCTACTGGCTAGCAGGCATTGCAGGTAACACCCGACTGCCAGTTACTGATAATTAAAAGTTGCTGCTCCCTGCAAACAAAGCCAGCCTTAAGTTCCCTAGACTGGTGTCTGATGCACAGTTGGATGATCACAAAACAATCTGGCCCCTTACGCTTTCAACATGCCAAATACTGCGCTTACTGGGGCATCAGGGATTCTTTGATAAAAGAAGACTTCCACAATGGACTAGGGCTGGAATGGAAAACCTTAGGAGATCTGTTTCAGGATAAAAAGCGGTTACCCTTTTAAACGCTTGAATATCAATTTATTTTATACAAAGGACAGTTTCTTATATATTGCCTAATACTTCATATACTTATAGCGAAGTGGGCAGTCGTAGATGCAGAGCCTATGGCACGTTCTCCCACACAAACCAATCTACAATGTTGAGCTTGGGAGGTGGTGACTCCATTGGCTTGTAGAGCCATATACCAACCCCACTAAGATGACTAAGGAAGTCATCTGAGTCTGATTTTTATAGACCTATGCACGAGAAAGAATTAATAGAATACCCCCATACAATTTCTTTAAAAACACTAGATTTAAATGAATTGTGGAAAAGTGTGGCACAGTGGTTAGAGAGGCAGACCCTGCTGCAGAGATCTAGCCCGGGACCAGCGTTCAATTCACGCTTCGGTGGTTCTTGGGCTCAATTTCCCTGGACAGGAGATTTCTCACCTCGGTGCTTAATCTAATTCAGGGGTCTCACTCTGCAACTCTGGGCAATAGCTTGCTTAATCTCCACAACGGCCCCAACAGCGCTAGGATGCCTGGCTTCACCTTGGGGTTGTCCAGGAGTGGGCACCTCACAGGGAAAAGCCATGAGGGGTTCCACAGCGGTATGCGTTCAGCGCCTCGATACCTCAGGGTCGGAGTGCGCTTTACAAGTACAAATTTACATTTACATTTATACCTAGGCCTCCTCTTGACAAAATGCATGATTTATTCACCCTGGAAGGCCATGATGCCACACCAGGTCAGAAACTGGTGCCATGCGGTCTTGAGATAGGCCCGGGTAGAAAATAACATTATTCACAAAGAGAAGACAAAAGGTCTCTGCAAACACCAAATAGCTAGAGATAGGAACAGCTACTGGGCGGATATGGGGCATACACCCAGAGACGATACTTTGCCATCATGAATAGAAGAGGCCACAGACTCATCAGTTACTGATTGGGTTGCTCCAGGATGCCCATTCATGACCTTTTGGCTTGTGCTGAACACCCTTCCCATTTACACTATTTATGAGCCTTGGATTAAGGTTCCTGGTAACTCTCCAGGACCATGGCTGCCACCAACCGAATCAGATCTATTTCTAAACATTAAAACCAATACCTCATTTCGACCTACTGCCAGCACACAATCTACAGAATTTACCAAATAATCTTAGGTCCAGTGGTGGCATTTTAAAGTGGTGGGGCGTAAAAGTTGGGTATGACTTATGTATCAAGCAATGCAAGCAAGCTTAAGTGGCAAATGTGGATTCCTGTCACATACCTTCTAACTATAAACCAAGATGAGGTACAATTCTAATTTGTCAAGGAAAATGATTTTTTAGGGCCATTTCATATCAGTAATAAAGCAAAATGTGTGGTTTAGGTATGGATTGCTGCAGTTCCGCTTCAGGCCACACAAACTGTACAATTAAGATTGGGTGCTGGGGCCAAGAAAATAAACATAGAGGTACAAAGCTATTCTGCAAATGTATTAGAGTGTAACATAATGTCATGTAATGTGATATAATGTAATGTATCAGAGCTGAGTTCAATGTGCGGCAAGAGATGCAGGTTCTATAGAGAAGACCAATGTCCCTGCGTTTATAAGAGGTATACCATGGGATGTGAACAAGAATTTGAGCGCTTACCTCGAGCACAGCAGGCGGCGCTCCTGCAGGAACGAACATATTTAGTTTTCTGATTCCATCTCTCAGCCTGGCCTTATCCTCTGGAAGTGTGTTCCATTCTGTTTTACTTCATTGTTCACGCCTAGATACCCTTCCAGGCAGTGCTTTAAATGGGCCGGTACTCTCCGGTACTGAGTACCGGCACTTTTTTATTTTGAGAGGGAGAGTACCGGCATATCTCAAGATAAACGTAATACTTTTAATTGGAGAGTACCGGCACTTCTCGGAAACAAGCAGGTACTCTATCACAGAGTACCTGCACTTCTATTTTTGCATTTAAAGCACTGCTTCCAGGTGAATGTGAGCTTTACAAATACTTATGATTCTACCCACTAATAACCGGCCCGCTCCAGAAGGTCTTCTTTCCTAAACCAGCCTCCCACTGCCCCACGCATCTGAACTTCTTCTTTTCTTTCCCTGGCCAGATTCTCACTTCCTTTACCAAACCTTTACACGTTCTCTTGGTACATTTCTGCTCTCTCCTTTCTGCACACAACCGTCTCTATTCATTCACTCATTCTTCGTGCTGCACCTCTGCCTTATTTTCTCTCGTATACGCTGTTATTTTGGCTCTTTCCTTGCGCCGCCTGAACTCCCCTTAGATACTCCATGCAGAGAGATGGCAGAAGCATCCTCGTGCAGCAATTTGCTCTTTACCTTTGTCAGTTACACACCCTCCTGTCAGGGTGAAGGCGGGGAAGTCTGAACTTTGTAGCGCTGCCACTCGACACTAAAAAGAAACAAAATGTCCTTATTTATCCTTGTGGCTCTCTCGAACCCTGGTCTCTCACCTGAAAATGCCAGGCAGCAAAAACAAATTGAGTTTGAATAAAAGATCAGAAATTTAGCCTCCTGGTTTCTGACCTCCACAATGCCGCCTGTGCTACCTTAAAAGTGTGGGCCCCAAGGGCTGGCCAATAATCTCAAGCAAACCAATCCAGGCTTTGCTCTCATGCAACGTTATAGTTAAAGCTGCATGAGAGCAAACCAGCGATTGGTTGGAGCAGGTGAATACGACGCTCCTCGGATCGGACACAGTCCGAGTCCTGTCCAACCCGTCATACGCACTGGACGCTGATGTGGTCGGCATAAAAGGTTCACTATCACTCTCATTGGCCCTCCCCTGTCTTGCGTCCTGCCCCTAAAGGGTGCATCTAACGCAGGGAGCCCAGTAACACTTGGGCCACAAGGACTCAGTTTATGGCCCTGGAGGGGTAACGCTCTTCTGCCAAGAGGAGAAACTGCAGCTGCTTATCTCCCCGTTTGTTGATCCCGCCGCAGCAGATTAAATGCACATTCGTGGTTCCCTAACTACCTTAATTGTTGTATACCATACTGAAACTGTTTACTAGTTTTGAATTGTGGCTCTCACAAATACGCACGTTAAAGTGTCTTGAATAATTTCCCACCGATTTGTACTGCTGAGACAGATGTCATTATACACATCTGCTTAACAATGACAAGAAGAGCAATACTGTCTCATCGTGTTTGCATTGTATTTGTAGAATTCAATTAAAATAATTTTAAAAGTAAAACTATTTTCTGCAGCACACATTTACATGATGAAATAATACCTACCTACCTGGAGTTGCAATACTGCAAAAGAACTAGTTCGAAAATGATCCCAAACTTTGTCAGGTTTGCAAGATGTCCAAAAGTCTTTGTGAAGTTATCAGAAACAAGGATGTAACTCCTCTTCGAATATATTGGTCTAAATAACAATGTCCAGATTATAAGGAGCGCAGATGTAGGCCAGGGAAATTGAACGCAAAATATTGACGGTTTACAATATGTTGACCATCAAGGTCAAAATATCCAACGATAACTTCCTATAAAGTTGTTAACTCAAGTTATCTTCAAGATATGTAGAAGTGGATTTAAGAAAAGTAAATCCATACCTTCGTCTGTGCACTTGACTGTTCTATATTTTGTTCCTCGAAGATATGGTCACAATATTACCAACAACTGATATTTGGGATTCAATATTCCCTACTAAAATAAGGAGCGCACTGATGCTGACATTTGGTCAGCTAATTTGGTCAGACTGGTCAGTGCAAAAGTGACGTTAGCCATCCAAAACATAAGTCAACATGCACCTGTAAAGTGCACCAGAACCAGTGTCAGTCTAAGAAAAAGTGGGGCAAATGGTCACTGGCGCGATTTCTTCGTAGCCAAAGCAGTCTAGGACTACTCCTCTACAAAAATAACTTTTTATAATTGATCTCTGTCAAGGTTAGGGAACGTTTTTTCTTATCTTTTTCGCCTGCTCCATAATAATTTCTTGCAATGGATCTGAAGGAGGATCCAAACTCTGTTTCGATGCCTACTTAGAAAAGTTCTGCGTTTCTTAAGGATGAACAAATGAAAACTAAAACAAATGATAGAACATTATATAAAACGTCAGTGGGAAACATCTGCAGAGGACAGAAGCATTTTCTCTGTTGTGTTGGTGATGGCAGCAAGAGCCTATAAATTATCTTCAGTTTCTCTTGAGATTTCCACCAACTCAAGTATCTTGAAGACCTAATTCTCAAAGGCACAAAGAAGAAGCAATTAGCAAATTGACTATGTACATTATATTTTATGCAAGCTTTAGCATTAGGTTCAATGTTTAGTCGATTAGAACTGCCTTTCACAATTTCATAAATGTATATATTGAGTGACGTGTCCATCCAGAAGACAGTAATTCTCTGACTACTCTAGTTTTTCTTTTGCCCATAAAAATACAGTAATCGCCAAGGATGAACAAAAGACTGGAAATATCCACCACTGCTAGATATTTATTCAAACTGGAGTGCAGCTGTGTATCTGCTTACATACAACACACATGGAGGAATATCAGAGGGAATTAGGATACCAGGTAGAAGATGGCAATGTGGAGCAGAAGGACAACTTTTTGAAAAGGATGTCGGGAATGATCTGGCTGTATGCTGCTATTATACAGCTACGGTGGCCATACAGGGACAAAGAAGGAGTAGGTATGCTGTGCGCCAAGGGCAGCACTGAGTTGTGTGGGCTGATGTTGCTGTGGAACACCTTCCATGCACTCCATGTGCACCTGTGAAAAAGGCTCCCGTTCTCATGATTTGCTTTCAAGGGATGCTGCTTTTCCTACGATTGTCCTGATTAAGAATGAAGCAAGGCTGCTGTTTCTATGATTAGGTACTAAGGGGTCTCAGCGCAGCCAATTGGATTGGAAGGCGGGCTTCCCTTTCCCTGATTAGGTAGGAACGAAGCTCAGTTTTAGATCATTAGTTATAAAGGGAGGCTCTATTCATATGATTGGATATAAAGGCAGGCTCATTTCTTATGTTTAGACGTGTGTAGGCTCCTGTTCCTGTATTTGGCTATGACTGCAATATCTCCATCCCAGCATTAGCTATTAAGGGAACCTTCTGTTCCCATGATTAGCTGTAAAGAGAGGCTCTCTCTCCCATGATTAGCTGTGGTAGGAAGCTGGATGGTAGCTCTGATAGAGTGGTACAAAGCAGTAAGGCTTAATTTGGAGACAATGTGTAAAGTATGCAGCATTTAAACACATAAAAAAAAAAAACCACTTTAGGAAAATAGAGTACATTTTAATACACCAAATTGACAAAAATCAAATAAGTAGATCTGGAGGTATGAATTTTTAAAGTTCCAAATAAAAACCACCGACTGTGTTTATCTGCTTGCACTAGATCGTGTCAAAGTCAAAAGTTCAGACCAACCTTGATAGGGAATGGTTCGGTACAGGAACCAAGTTCCTTCTGGTGGTTACCTTCTGACTTGGAAAATTTCTGGGGAAAAAGTGGTTGTCGGTGAGTTATCAGTGAGGCAAGCTGGGGCCAAAGAAGGGCTCGACAACAGCAGGTTGCTGAAAATGTGACTCAGGGTTTGATCATCAATGAATGCAGGGAAAGTCTGAAGACTGTGCCCAGGAGGGCCTTGATGGGTTTCCTTGATGGGTTTTAGACTTAGAAACTTTTCTAAAAATCAGATCTCCCTCAGCAGGGCGCACCAGCAGGTTGAATCTAACCAACAATTGGGTGGGGGTCCAGTCTCCCACTGGTTCTCTGGATGAAAAGTTGGCAAAATGTTCTACGTCCCAGCTTTTGCAGTGTGGGCAGGAGGAGTACAATAACAGGGTCCAGGTCAGGTCCAGTTAGTCAGCTGGGTAGTTGCAGGGAGCAAGGCCTCTGAAAGCTGTTTGTGTCCCTGTAGTGGGAGGTCAGCTCATTGGCACTTGGAGTCACTTCTGAAGATCTGGGCTCACGGCAGGCAAGTGCAGTCTTCTTTCAGGTTCCTCAAACTGCAGAGCACTTCTTTTTCTGAGCCACACTTGTCCAGAAGTGTTCTGAAGAGAGAGTTTTGGAGTACACTTTTATGCCCAGTTCCAGCCTGTGGGTGGTGGAGCAAGCCTTTTTCCACACCCTAAACCAATTATGGTAAGTTCCTCTTCCCCACTGGGTTTAGTGCCAGCTTGACTATAGAGACAAAGGACAGGATAGCCAAGGTGTGAGGTGCATCTGCCAGTGATATGGTAGGCACTCTATCAAGTCAGGAAGGGACTGGGTACAGCCACAGGCCATTCTGCTGAGGATGGGAACACCCGTCTACACACCCAAGGTCCTCTAGTCACTGTCTGGAAGCCCTAAACATAATTCTCCAGGGGAGCCATCAGTGGTTAGCTGACAATGGCAGAAAGGAACATTTGGCTTAGGCAGGAAAATGTCAACTTTTTAATAGTGTAATTTCCAAAATAGTAATATAAAATATAACTTTGCCATTAAGTTGGATTTTAAATTACTATTCAGATTAGTCTTTATATCATATTTCTAGCTGTTTCCAAACTCAAGTTAAGCATGATAAATTGTTACTATATAACCCAGTGTTTTTCTATGGTAGAGCCAGCAGTGTCACGTCCCAATTGGCAAACCTTTAGTTGCTAGTGTAAGCCCCTAGTAAATGGTACCCTGGTACCTAGGGCATGGGGTAGTAAAGGGAGACCCCTGCAGGCTGGAGCACAGATTGTGCCACCCTTAGGGACCCTCTCACCTAAGTGCACCCAGTGCTCCCCTTGCAGCTTACATGTCTTGACCCAAAATGAAAACACGACATGGCACACAGCCTATGTGCCCTGTCCAGCTACACTTCATGTAATATATAATGTTGCTTCTTGCTGCACAAGAGAAAAAAAGAGGTAAACAAATCACTCTCTCAAATGCATTACTCTGTCTCACTCTATACTTCTTTCAGTCTATCCTCTATCTCCAGTCTGACTCATCCCAAACCTCATTCTACTACTATGATCTCCAAAATAACCCTTCCTAGGATCTTCCCTCGTGTACCCCTCCTGGCTAACTCTAAACCTTAGTTAACTACTATGATCTCCCAAACAATCATACTTAATTTCCCCTTATGTACCCCCCTTTTGACTCATCCCAAACCTCATTTCACTACTATGATCTCCCTAATCCCTTTCTACTGACTCTTGCCTCCTCCATCTCTCCTTTACTCATCCCAAACTCATATTACTGCTATGATCTCTCCATTAACACTTTATGGATTCTTCCCTCTTCTATCCCTCCATTATTCTATTTCAATCCAGCTAACAGACTCATATGTCCTCTGCTCAAATTAACTCATCCCTCCTTATACTAATTCTAATATTAATACTATACTCATATTTCTCTATACTAATCCACCACTAATCCTTATGGGTTCTGGAGTAGCGTGCTACTTGCCGAAAAGCACTTTGACACCTTGTCAGGGGTAGTAAGCGCTATATAAATACAATTACAATTCCATGCAGAAAGGTGTATTTTGGAAGCACTGCTATGTATGTTGGCCGCACTTCTTTTGGCTGCGCACTCACATGAATTTTGACTTGTGTGTACATGACTCCCTTCCCTGACAAACATGGAAATGAAAGAACTGAGGAAGAAGGTAGAGAAACGCATAGTGTGCGTGGCATTGGGGGGCAAGTGAGCAGGTAGTTCTACACAAGGCACTCCTGAAGGGGAGCGGATGAGAAGATTGTCATTGTTGACTGTTCAGGTATATCTTAGCCAAAAAGTTCAAGTGGCCTATGGTAGTGCATGAAAGTACGTGATATTTCTATAGCATAGTCCTAGCCAAAACAGCACCATTTGGGCTTTTATGATGTTGCAGTTTCAAAGCAATGTACAGTGATGTTCTGGTGGCTTATCATCTCCCCACCACAGGTGGTGCATGTGTCTGATGTTTGCTCTGGGTTAAAAGACTGCTAACTCCCACTATGTCTTTCCCATGAGAAGGGAAACAGACATGGGCTGCTGTCAGGCCGGAGGCCGCATTTATTGTTTGAAAAGAAAATGTGTGTGCTGCTGTGTGCCTTGACCACAGTAGCACTAGATTTTGTGACTGTGCTCGTACGAATGTATGAAGCTACACTGTAGGGTTGGAGGGGATGAGGCATTTGTAGAACTATGCATCAAAGGCACTTTTAAATTGCAGGTGGTGCCCCAGGTGTAGCATGTGAAGTGGATCCATATATCTGCTGTGTGGTTAAGACAACATTGATTTAATTTTGTATACATGCACGAAGTGTTCATCTTCCCAAATGGCTGAAGACCCTTAGGGTATAATCGAGTTATAGTGGAATACCAGTTGGATTGAATACCACTTGGATTGTGTCCCACAAAAAAAGGGAGCACACTGCCTCACACTCCAGCATAAAATAGCCCCAATGCATCATGGTAAATGCAGTCATTTGATTTAAAGATAGAGACATTTTTCAAAAAGTCTTTCACCTTAAGTAGGTGCAGCAAGTGCTGTATCTCTGGACACGTGTTTCTGGCTTTCGGCCGTCATCAGCAGAGAGAAAATATATCTGAAGGGGTTGCTTGAAATGCCGCCTAACGTCTTCACAGGTTTTTGTACCACTCAGTAGGCGAACAGGTGCATCACCAGAGCTCGTGAGCTCGTAGGCTCACGGGAGCCGTCAATTAGACACACAAAAAAAGGGAGCACACTGCCTCACACTCCAGCATAAAATAGCCCCAATGCATCATGGTAAATGCAGTCATTTGATTTAAAGATAGAGAAATTTTCAGTAAGATTGTGTATTGGATGACTTTGGAATACTGGACTGCTGTTGGCACCAAGCAGTGTTAGGGTGCTCTGTTTGACAAAATCTGGTAAAGGCCTGAGATCAACACATGTACTGCTGTGGCATGTAAGCACCAGGTATTGCGAGTAAACATCGATGAGAATAGGAACGTGGTCACCTGTTCGGCAACTGAAGAAATCAGTGCTCAGGTAGATCCTGGGTACAGAAATGTACCGGCTTCTGAACGTTGGTGACATTTTGTCACTTGGGCACAAACGTTTGTAGAGAGTGTGTTTTGGTTGGTTTTCCGAACCAAATGTTCCCCTGCAGTATTACCGTGATTTGAGATGTACGTTTTTGGAGAATGTGAGGCGCTCAATAACTGGGAAATTGGACAACACTCATTGGCGGCCGGCAGCTTTAGGAGGGAGGGGGGTGGGCGGGACACACACACACACACACACACAAAGTTTATTGGAAGATTAAATAATACGGAAGTCATTATCCTGAATTTACAATGCATGAATTGCAAATGATGTTGTGAAGATTGTTTTCAACTTATTAGCTATTTGTCTGCTCCTTGCAGATCTAAATTGGTAATCACATGGAAAATGATTGCAATGTATCACTTATTTACAGTAATTAAAGTTATCCTTAACCATTAACCCGTTCAAGGCCTAATAGTTAATTTTAAGTTGAAAATCGTATGTTTTCTTACGTACAAAAATAAAAACATGCTATCAGGAGAATGTGAAAGATCACCTTTATTTTGGATACAGTTCTGTAATACTTCTTTCCCAATTCACACAATTAATAGACACTTGTAGATAAAACAATAGCACCTGGATCGAATACATGGGACAGGCTTATTTACGAAGAGGCAGCAGGTTGGGTTCCTCCTGTTCGACAAATATATCAGCAAAGTCCTGGTACTTCAATAGGACTCAAGGCAATTGAGCAAAGATCTAAGACATGTTTGGATCTGAAAAGATTTATCGGTTAATAACTTTAAAAAAGTTTAAAACGCAGAGTGCAAAAACATGTTTTTACAAATTATTGAACTCATTCAATCAATCTTTTATTTATTGTTTCAGCTTTCAAATCAGAAAAGGACACCAATCTCATATCAGTCGCATTGGTCTATGAGGTACAAACAACAGCGCCTATATACATTCTTAGAAAGTGCAAGTGCGTGAGCAATGATAGGAAGAATAAGCACAATGATATCCCCAACTGTGTACATTCCTGTTAGGATCTAATCAGATTTTTTAGTGGCTAACTTCTTTCATGCGTGGCCAAATTGTCCATAAGTACGAGGCTAGTGAATTAAAAACACATTCAATGTCTGTTATAAGGCAGAATGGCACTACCACTTCAACAGAATTTATCTCGTAATTTCTGAAAAGGGGCACAGGTCATCTTTTGCGTGCTAAGACGCATTTTGTGCAAAACAGCAGAATGTGCCATAGATTGTTCTTCAAACCGAGCTTACAGTATTCGCTGCCTATTAGAAGTCTTGAGCATCTAACTAGGTATTCCTTAGTCAGCAAGGTATCCAATTTATACTTGATATATAGTGTATGTTTTGGTGCAGAGTAGATCGAGTCTAAATACAGCATATTGACAGAACAATGCCCATTACTGAAGTAATGCCTCAATAGACTTCCAGGGCTAATCATGGAGAGCTTCTTATCCCGCCTGACTCCAAAGAAGCACTCCTTCACAAGCTCTACTGTGTCCCACCGTACATTACTCCTGTCAGACCATGGGAACCCCAACTACAATTCAGCTCCAATTCATTTGACATAGGTCAGCCATGTATTCCTGCCATGAGCACTAGCATTATTGGTGTCTTCAAAAGATTTTAGATACATTGTTGCCTTGGTGTTCAGCACAAATCTAAACCAGTATTGATGCTTGACTGAGTTCTGGGTAAAGTGCTAACAGGGCTGTGCTTGGGTCCAAAGGAGAAAGGAGGAAGTTTTTCTCAGCCACTTTTAGTGGGTGTAGGCTCCTGTACCCAAATGCTCGGCCCGCTAAAGTGCTACTGCTAGTGCCTTCTGTCTATAGATTTGAAGGATAATGCTGATACTCTTAGCTCCTACCTTGTGTCGGAATTTTAAAACTGCCCTGGAGAACTGGCTTAAAACTGCAGTTCCATTCTGTATATGGCTCTTCCATTGTAAGTTGTCGGAAAACCGCATCCCCAGATCATCGTACTGCTTGACAGACTCTATGGGCTCACAATGGATCTGTGGCTTTCTCCTAAGCTGAGGGGACTCGCTCAGCACCACACTCTTTGCCTTGTTGCAGTTAATATTCAAATACTTCTTTTGACTTGACAATAATCTGCAAAACTGATCTCATGACATCTGCCCACCTGGTAGATCCTGGTTCCCCCCAACCCAGAAATGGTATCACCAAGCTCATTCCTGGGGAGCTCTGACCTCAGAGCTGACCCCTGACCCTCTAGGCTCTCCACTGGGGCCCACAACCCCCTCTCAATCCTCTGTCTAGACGTCTGCACCCCCTCACTAGGAGTAGTACTGCCAGACACCAGAACTGGTGGGATGGGGATTACAGTCTACCCCCCAAGTTCTCCTGACACTATGGGGTCTCCCTCAGCAGATGGCCCTACGGTACAAACCAGGCTCCCCTCGGGCGTTCAGTCATGGAACCCTCCAGGTCCTGGGACTGGATCTTGAGCACACTGGAACTCAGACCACCCCCATTCCCTCTCCTCTGGAACTGGACATGGGATCCCTCGCCCATCCCACTACACTGGGACCTACCTGAGACACTACAAACCTTTCCCACCTCACCTGGTTGGGAAATACCTAAGCCACTCCCTTTAGGAGTACCCCCAAATGCCTCTTCAGACTCTCTGGTATTCACCCAGAGGTCTGCCTGCAGTGCAAGTTCCCTGGGGTCAGATAACTCACCCTCCACCTGGTGTTGGCATAGCTCTGGAAAACAAGGACTGGACATATGCTCTCCAGCAATCACAACACACAGCCCCTCACATGAGTTAACCAAACTACCCTTCACCCAACCATCCAGTGTCTCAGCCTTGAAAAAGTACCCCCACCTCATCCTCCTGAGACTGGTGAGACAATACCTGACTGTCCCTGACACTCAAACAAATGTCAAGGCACTCATGAATTAGTAAAAGGTCAGTAGTCCATGTTCGTATGCGTAAAGTCCTCTTCCAAGCAATCAGGTACAAAGTAGACCGTGAAAAGTTAGCATGAATCCAATTTATTCCTGAGGTGTGATATACATGTACTGGGTGAGTCTAGCATAGGTGTGTAAGTGTGCACTGAAAGGGTACCCTGACAGTACAAAATACTATGCTTAGACTAAAGGCCTGATTTAGAACTCTGCAGACTGGTTACTCCATCACAACGGTGTAGGATATTCCATCAGCTGAAATCTAAATCCCAAAGGATTTAGGGGGTCATTCTGACCTCGGCGGTAAAAGGCTCTTACCGCCGGTCAGAAGACCGCCATTCTACCGCCGCGGCCGCGGTAAACCGCCACGGTCATTCTGACCTCCAACGGTGAAACCGCCAAAAACCCGACATCCACGGAAGCCCGCCTCATCAGCGGGCAGCGATAAACTGGAGATGACCAAACCTCCACCGCCACGCCAACACAAACACGCCCATGCCATTCTGACCCACGAATCCACACGGCGGTCTTTTAACCGCGGTATTCTATTGGCGGTACACACCGCCGCGGTCAAAATACACACACATATACAAAACACAGCCACATTGGACAATTTGAAATACACACACCTGATACACATCCAAACAACACTCCCACACACCCAATTAAATATAAAACACACACCCACATCACCCACAAACCCCTACGACCACAAATATCTGAGAGAAGGCGCAATACACTGAGAGAGAGCACAGGGAACGCAAAGCACAACACACACAGGAACCCAACATCATCACCCACACCACATCTACGCACACATCACCACGCACATAACCACAAACACCACCCCACACCTCATCCACACCACCCCATGGCACCCCAAAGACACCCCAGGTTCTCGGACCAAGAACTCAGGGTCATGGTGGAGGAAATAATTAGGGTAGAGCCCCAGCTCTTCGGCACACAGGTGCAACACACCACAATAGCCAGGAAGGCAGAGCTATGGCAAAGGATCGTAGACAGGGTCAACGCTGTGGGACAGCATCCCAGAAATCGGGAAGACATCCGAAAGCGATGGAACGACCTACAGGGGAAGGTGCGCTCGATGGTGTCGCAACACAACATCGCTGTGCAGAAGACTGGCGGTGGACCCCCACCCACTCCACCCCAATTCACAGCATGGGAGCAAAAGGTAGTAAACATCCTGCATCCTGATGGCCTCGCTGGAGTACCCGGAGGAATGGACTCTGGTAAGTCAATTCTCAACCACTTCACCCCCCCCAGCATGCCAAACCACACCCCCACCCTCACCCCCAATCTCAACCCCCCAGCACACATCCTCCCTGCCAATGTCTCACCAGCACAACCCACCCTAAACAACACCAACCCCTGAATGCCAACACAAACCATAGACACCCATCACCTATGCATGACCACTGCACATACCCATCCACCCCCCCCAACCACCCTCACAACACCTCCCACAAGGGAATGCCAGCACTGGTGGACAAGGGCACTCACAAAATGCACGCCATGGCACACACAAAAGCAATAACCATACTCTTTTACCCCTGCAGGGCCCGAACGCCAACACACCGCCACGGAGGGTCCAGATTTGTCCATCCCACCCCCAGAACAGGCCCCCAGTGAGGACAGCAGCTCTGTCGACCTAGAACCTGATGACCAGCCCGGACCATCGGGGACCTCTGGACAGTCGGTTCCCCACACACAGATACAGGCCACAGCAGACCCAACCCCCTCTGGGAATATCAGCACAGCCCCCACCCAGCGGGCCCATGCCTCTGTCTCCAGGACGCGTCAATCAGCGGTGTGTCTGCCACTACAGGGCACCCAGGCTGACCCAACACCCCAACAACAACAGGGACCTGGGGGCAGTGGTACTGGGCACACCGTCCAGGGGACAGAGGCCTGGGGAAACAGGGCAACTGGGAGGGCTGCAGTGCGACAGGGGGGGGAGGACAGGCCCAGGGAACCGACTCTCCAAGAGGCCCTCACCACCATCATGGGAGCATACCACCACTCCCAGGAGACGATGGCGACGGTACTGGCCAGGTTCACGGAGATCCAGGCACAGCAGGAAGAACGCTACATGGGGTTCAGCAATGAACTCAGGAACATCGGTACCGCTATGGGGACCATAGTCCAGGCCCTCAACCGGATAGAAAACACATTGCGGTACCATGTGGCACCCCAAAGGGCCCCTGTCACTAGCCAGGAGGACCAGGAACAGCCTACCACCTCCGCCGGCGCTAGTGGACAGGAGGCCCCACCACAACGACAGGCCACCAGAACCCCACCTCCTGCTGAAGAACAACCACCCCGCAAGCGGAACCTGAGATCTCACAGGAAGACAGAGTAGGACGCCAAGACACCCGCCAGCCTAAGATACTCCCTGATGTCATCCCACTGTCCCACATTGTCACCCTGTCCAACCTTAAACAGCCCCTGCTCCATCCTTCCACAGGCATATGGACAATGCACCTGTGAAACTGAGAACTGGACTCTGCCATGGACATTACTCCACCATCACCCATCACCGTTTTAATATCATGTACCAATATCTAGCACTATAAATAAATCACTCATTGCACTGAAATCATTCAGGAGTCAGCCTGTATTTTTTACAAATGTATTACACATTACTGTTCAATAATGTTCAGTCAATTTGTGATGACAACATACCGATGTCAATAAGCTTTAGTCCATGGGCTAACCAAGCAGAAGTCACGCAGTGGGTCATACAGCACTGAAAAGGGAAGGGAACATCAAAAATCAGTTAAAAAGAACTGTGAAATACACAAAGTAGAGATGCAGGAGGCTTTAAGTAAATGTTAAATGGCGTGGGTGATTCTTACCTGTGTGCTACTGAAAATACTGTTGGATAACTGTGTCCCTGTTGTCTGTGTCGTCCCCGTCGTCTTCCTCCTCTTCACTCTCCACAGGCTCCACAGCTGCTACAACACCACCATCTGGACCATCCTCCTGCAGGAAAGGCACCTGCCGTCGCAATGCTAGATTGTGCAGCATACAGCAGGCCACGATGATCTGGCACACCTTCTTTGGTGAGTACATCAGGGATCCACCTGTCATATGCAGGCACCTAAACCTGGCCTTCAGAAGGCCGAAGGTTCTTTCTATGATCCTCCTAGTTCGACCATGGGCCTCATTGTACCGTTCCTCTGCCCTGGTCCGGGGATTCCTCACTGGGGTCAATAGCCAAGGCAGGTTGGGGTAACCAGAGTCACCAATTAGCCACACACGTTGTCTCTGTAGCTGTTCCATCACATAAGGGATGCTGCTATTACGCATAACATACGCGTCATGCACTGACCCAGGGAACTTGGCATTTACATGGGAGATGTACTGGTCAGCCAAACAGACCACCTGGACATTCATCGAATGGTAATTTTTCCTGTTTCTGTACACCTGCTCATCGTCTTTTGGGGGTACTAAAGCCACATGGGTCCCATCAATGGCACCAATGATGTTGGGGATATGTCCAAGGGCATAGAAATCACCCTTCACAGTGGCCAAATCAGCCTCCTCAGGGAAAACAATGTAGCTCCGCATGTGTTTCATCAGGGCAGACAACACTCTGGACAAAATCTTAGAAAACATAGGCTGAGACATTCCAGATGACATGGCCACTGTTGTCTGGAATGAGCCACTTGCCAAAAAATGGAGGACTGACAGAACCTGCACTAGAGGGAGAATTCCTGTGGGTTGGCGGATGGGGGACATCAGGGCTGGCTCCAGCTGGGCACACAGTTCATGTATAGTGGCACGGTCAAGTCGGTAACATAGTATGATATGGCGTTCTTCCATTGTCGACAGGTCCACCAGCGGTCGGTACACGCGAGGATTCATCCTTCTCCTCGCAAGTCCCAGCGGACGGTGCCTAGGAAGGACAACATGGAGTATGGAGTCAAGCAAATCACAGGTACGTTCACCACAGCTTGCATAGCACACGGTTATCTATGTATTGAAAGGCGTGTATGTGTGGCAATGCAAGGCCTAGTCCTGTGTGACGCAGTTGAAATTAAGCCATGTGGGCCCTTGAAATGGCAGCTGCCTGACCTGTGAAGTGGGACAATGGGATGTGAGGTCAATGCGCTGGCGTGGCACACCGTGGCGGTAGGCGGTGGAAGACCGCTGTACGAAGACGCATTGGTTAACATTGAAGCCTATGGGTTTCAGGAGCCAATGAGGATGTGCGCCGGCGGTCGCGGTACGCACTGCCGCGGTACGCACCACCGCGGGCGTGACCGCCATTTTCTATCTGCTTAATCACTCGAGACCTGATCATCCACAGGAGAGGACCTATACTGCAAGTGGTGCTGTGACCTCGGTCTGGAAGAGACAATGGCTCATGCGACTGGGGAAAGGGCCCCTGCCTTCACGTCTGAAGAGTTGGAGAAACTTGTGGATGGGGTCCTCCCCCAGTATGCGTTACTCTACGGTCCTCCAGACCAACAGGTAAGTACACTGGGTGCACATTGAATGGGCTATGCCTGTGTTGAGTGGGGTGGATGTAGGATGGTGGGGTGGGGAGCGAATGAGGAGTGCAAAGCACGACAGATGAGAGCATGTGCCACATGGCAAAGTTGGGGAGGGGGGGGGCAATCACATCTAACATGCAGATAAATGATGATATTTACTTTCACACCCTGTACATGTCAAATAGGTCAGCGCCCATCAGAAAGTCGACATTTGGCGTGCCATCGCCAAGGAAGTCCGGGCCCTGGGGGTCCACATCAGACGGGGCACCCACTGCCTCAAGAGGTGGGAGGACATCCGCCGCGGGACCAGGAAGACCGCCGAGTCACTGCTGGGGATGGCCTCCCAACCTAGGAGGGGTGCCAGTCGTACCCTGACCCCCCTGATGTCCCGGATCCTGGCGGTGGCCTACCCTGATTTGGATGGGCGCTTGAGGACATCACAGCAGACACAAGGGGGTGAGTATCAGCACATTCTGCTATCTATATGCGCAGTGGAGGCGTCTGGGTGGGGGAGGAGGGTTGTGGGTGACATTAGGCCAGGGCGCTTTCTGTAGTGTAGTCCTCTCCTTTAGGCATGGCCCAGTGCCCCCGCCCCCCACCTCTTTAGGGTGGCAAGTACAGCTATCCATGGTCCTGCATCATCCATGTGTGTATTTGTTGTGCATAGACCTGTAGGCCTGGTCACAAGTACTGAGTAGTATACCCCGATTGCGTAGCGTAGTGCATGAGGCTCCTGTGTCTGTCCTCTCCGCCAACAGCGTTGACATTGCATGCACTCAACCTGTTTTTTTTTTTCTCCCCCCACCCTTTTTCTTAATCTTCTTGTGCATGTGTGCATTAGCATCATCAGGCGGAGGAGAATTGGCATCGGAGCATGAGGGAGCTGCAACTCACAAGGACCCGGTGGGCCGTGGTACAGACACCGAGGGCACCAGTGATACGGAGGGCGAGAGGAGCACCACAACGGGGACCGGTGGTTACACCAGCGACACCGACACGTCCTCGGATGGGAGCTCCCTAGCGGTGGCGGCAACATCCGGGCCCCCCGCCTCTACAGGTACAGCCGCCACCCAGCGCACCAGCCCCGCCCTCCCAGCAGCCCCTCAGCCTACGCTCCGTGCCCGCTCGCCCAAGAAGGCAGGCGTCTCCTTCGCCCCAGGCACCTCAGCCCCTGCCCCTGTTACCCCTGCTGCCCTCAGTGAGGAGGTCATTGACCTCCTTCAGACCATCATTGTTGGGCAGACTACCCTTTTAAATGCCATCCAGGGGGTAGAAAGGGAGGTGCATCAGAGCAATGCCTACCTGGAGGGCATTCATTCGGGTCAGGCTGCCCATCAACGATCGTTCAATGCTCTGGCCTCAGCACTGACGGCAGCCATTGTCCCTGTTTCCAGCCTCCCTCTTATAACTGCCTCCACCCTGTCTCTGTCTCCTGTTCCTCAGCCTATCCCATCCACATCATCAGACTAGCCTGCACACACCTCAACATCCAAGGGCAGCTCATCCAGACACAAGCACCACAGATCCCACAAACACTCACCCAAGCAACACCCAGATGCAGACATGCCAACAGTCACTACCACCTCTGTGTCCCCCTCCTCCTCGTCTCCCTCCTCCCTCCCTGTGACATCTACACTCACACCTGCATGCACACCACCATCAGCCAGTGCTTCCATCACCACCACACCCTCCAGTACAGTCCGCACACGTGCAGTCACCACCCCCACTGCCATTTACACGTCCCCTGTGTCCTCTCCCACTGTGTCTGTCACCCCCTCTTCCAAGACACACAAACGCAGGCAGCCACCCACCCAACAGCCATCCACCTCACCACAGCCTACGTCACAATCACCTGCACCCAAAGACAGCACACCTGACTCTCCCACAACCACATCCTCTTCCTCCACTCCCATCACCACTACTCCCACTCTTTACCTTGGTCCTAAAAAACTTTACCTCTCCAATCTTAACCTCTTTCCCTCCCCTGACCCACCCCCTCCATCTGCTAAGAGTCCCAAGAGCACCTCAGCCACCACCAGCCCAGCTACAAGTGTCACTGTAGTGCATGGGTTCTGGAGTCCACCCTTTGGCAGCAGTGACACATCTGTCAGCAGCAAGGGGACAGCCAGCCCCCCCCCCTGGCAAGAGGACCCGGAAACTCAAGGGCCGCCGTGAGAAGACTGACACGGCTGCCCCCAAGGACCAAAGTTCGGCCACTTCACCTGCCACAACATCCAGGGGAGGCAAGGCCCAGAGAGCCTCATCTAAGGAGCGAAAGGGCAGCAGGGCGGAGAAGTCAGCCAGCAGGAGCGCGGAGCAGGAGGGCCCCACAAGCCCAATCCCGGGTGTAAGGGAGGACACCCAAGGGCCCAGGACTCCGTCACGAAGGGTCCAGCAACTGCACGGTCGGAGGGCGACTGAGCAGGGAGTCCAGGCCAGGTCTGGCTCCCTTGAATTACTGGACAAGCACCGCTGAACAGGGCCCCGCCGTGCAGAAGAGCACCGCTGAACAGGGCCCGCCGTGCAGAAGAGCACCGCTGAACAGGGCCCCGCTGTGCAGAAGAGCACCGCTGAACAGGGCCCCGCCATGCAGAAGAGCACCGCTGAACAGGGCCCCGCCGTGCAGAAGAGCACCGCTGAGCAGGGCCCCGCCGTGCAGAAAAGCACCGCTGAACAGGGCCCCGCCGTGCAGAAGAGCACCGCTGAACAGGGCCTCGCCGTCTCAAGCACCGCTCCGCTGGGCCCTTCCTGTCAAGCACCGCTCCGCTGGGCCCTTCCTGTCAAGCACCGCTCCGCTGGGCCCCGCCATCTCAAGCACCGCTCCGCTGGGCCCTTCCTGTCAAGCACCGCTCCGCTGGGCCCCGCCGTCTCAAGCACCGCTCCGCTGGGCCCCGCCGTCTCAAGCACCGCTCCGCTGGGCCCTTCCTGTCAAGCACCGCTCCGCTGGGCCCCGCCGTCTCTAGCACCGCTCCGCTGGGCCCCGCCGTCTCAAGCACCGCTGGCACAATGACAGTGCCGGTTCTGTGTCGAGCTACTGTTCACGGTTCACTGTGCCCACCATGCCTCCTCCATGACCAGTGGTCTCTGTAATCCACCTGATGGACTGTGGCTTTGCACTCCCCAGGATTGTACAGTGGGCAAACCACCCACTGTAAAGACATTGAGAGACTGTGGCTTTGCACTCCCCAGGATTGTACAGTGGGCAAACCACCCACTGTAGAGACATTGAGAGACTGTGGCTTTGCACTCCCCAGGATGGCACAGTGGGCATGGTGGCCCCTTCGTGGATCTGGCGTCGTGGACTCATGTGGCTGTGGTGCCCCCCCTTCCCTTCCCCCTGAGGTGCCTGTAGTTTTATCATCAGATGCCCCAGCAGTGTTCTCTCCAACGGACTCAGGTCTCCTGTGTGGGCTTTGCCCTTGTGTTGATACACTTTGGCCCACGGACACTTGGAATTTCGTTAAATGTGCAGGACTAATTGCCTCGGTTTATCGATTGCACAAAATATTTATTTTCTTTTGTATTATTTTTATTGCTATTTGACCATGACTTAACAGAGGCTATTTTTTACATAAATTTTGTTTCTCTATTTAATTATGTCTTTGCATTTTTCCGGGGGGTTTGGGTGGTGTCACTGTGACTTGTTGCTCTGCATTGGTGTGTACATAGTTTGGGGGGGGGTGGGGGTCGCATATGTGTGTGCCGTAACCTTTCCTCCTCCCCCCTCCCCTGTGTCGTAGGTGCAGTACTCACCGTTGTCGTCTGCGCCGGCGTTCGTACTCGTGGTAGATGAGCAGGTAGACGAGAGCAGGTAGGATGCTTAATTCGGGTTCCATGCTGTCCTCCTTCCTCGTGGAGTGCATAGAGGTGAGCGTTTTCCCGTTCGTAGTCTGTTTCCGCCGTGTTTTTGTCGGCGGGGCTCCCGCCCCGGAAAATGTGGCGGATTGGTGAGTTGTGATAGGGTGGGCGGTACATTGTCTGCCGCCTGTCTGTTGGCGGTGACCGCCAACCTGTTTGTTTGTCCCGCCATGGCGGTCGGAGTGTTAAAGTGGCGGGCTGTGTTGGCGGTTCCTGCCAGGGTCAGAATTCCATTTTTTGGACCGCCGGCCTGTTGGCGGGTTGGCCGCCGCTTTATCACCGACCGCCAGGGTTAGAATCACCCCCTTAGTTTTTAGAACTTTTCCTACTTTATATGTGCGCTGTACAATGCAGCGCACATGCAAAGTCAGAAAAGAAAGGACAAATTAAAGCCTTTCTCCTTATAGCTCCTGCTTTTAAGTGGTGTTAATTTTTGGAACAAAAAACAGTCTACTATTGCTAGTAGATAGGGTTTTGCATTACAGATTGTGGGTAATAGCACAGGAATTCCCATGTACCACCCATGGAACACCCCTTTGATGCACATTAACGCAAAGCAGTGCTTTGCGCTGTTTGCGTGACTTTTTCTTACAAACCACGCACATACCAAATTGAATTGGTTTGTAAACCCCCAAAAGATTTTGTGTCAGGTCTGCGTTAAAAAAGTAATTCAAACCTGACACCGAAACATGTTTTAAATCTGGGCCATGGTCTCAAAGATTCACACTAGGGGTTCTATAGCCATTGCTATGTATTATTTGACGGTGTCACATAGCTTAAGGTGACACTTCAAGGTATTAGTCATTGGCATACGCCTTTTGCTATATGACAAGGGAGGAAGTTACTTGAATCTACTGCTGTAATCTCAAATGCAGATATGCCTTAATGTCTGCATGGTACAAAATGTGCGATTTGTTGCTTGGTTAATTTTAGGATTTATAGAGAGGACAGAATCTATGATAATTCATAGGTATTCTTCTTGTAAAACCTTTTTTCCAATCTCCAAATGTTAGAATCTCAGTTTCACATGTACTGAGTTTCAGGTGGACAGTTATCATCCAAAGTGGCTCTGCAGCAGTCACCTACTTTTGAAACTTCAAGATCATTTTGATTCTCCAAGTTAATGATTATATAGGTATCATCAGAATTGCTGTAACATGTGAGGTGAAAACACTTGACGAGTTGTGGAAATTGGCTGATGATTTTTTTAACACGAAGTGGTGAAATTAATAAGATTGGAAGCACCTCTGCCAGAATACAGATTTGTATACAGGTGAACAGTTGTACTGAGATAATGCTTGATCTGCCAAACAATTAGGAGACGATCCAGCTGAGTAACTTACCTCCAATGTCAACTATGTTTAGTCTATGTAGTCATGCTTCATGAAACACTGTTAATATGTTTCTTCAAACCCCATTTTATACTCTTTTATTTCCAGGTCATCTCATATGGATATCAGTGAAGATTCAGTTACTTTGTCTCGGTGTAAGCCTGTTTGTTGTTCAGCTAGTAACATGTTGGTTTCTAGGAAGTTTGCGATCTGGGAGAATACTGCTCCTTCTGTTAGTTTTCTCAGTAATTTCCCATTCAAGACCATCCTGTACTTGTTAGGGTCTTTTTGTTCTTGGTTATCTTTTTAAGGAGCATATTTACACATTGCCTACTAGTGCTCGCTAGTAGGTAGTTGTAGTTTGGATGTAGTTTCAGTAGGAAAAGCATTTTTTGTGACTAGGCCACATCTTTTGTGCAGTTTGACGAAACGTCCTGAAATTTTCTAAAAGAAATGTCTTGCTGGGTGTTGTTGTCCGTGGAAAGTTTCAGGGAGATCCATTAAGTTAAAGGGGGGGGGACAAAAAAGTGTGTTTCGCATGTTAATTCCCATAGAGATGTTAGACACGACTGCTGCCCAAACTTCTGAACGGAATTACACCAAAGTTAGCAGGAAGGTAGCTCTTCATACAGAATGCACACATTTTGTTATCTGGTGTAAATCTCTTCAGTAGTTTCTGTGATATTAAAGGAAATCCAATTGTGTATATCTGTGTGGAGCCTAAGCACAGATCTCATGGTGAGATCTGATTGGCTGTCAGTACTTCCACCAGAAAGTGCTGGCAGCCATCTTGGGACCAATAGACATGATAACACCCAATCGAAATGCATTGTAGTGAATGGTAGGTTTTGAGGGTCACAAAAAGAACGTATAAAAGGTGATACCAGATTTTAGTTACAATATAAATCATTTGTTGCTAAGGTGATTTTACCCTGTGAAAAAGCGATCTATTGGAATTTCATGAATCATGTTTGAAAGCAACCGTCTTTTCATGATTTTCCAATAGAGGTTGTGGGAAGTGCTTCAGAAACCAAAATGAGAGCATATTTTCTGTAAATTCACATTATCTTTCTCAGCCATATGAAAAGTGTTGGACTTTTTTGCTTATGCAGTGTCATCCCCAATCTTTTTGCCTCCTGCCTCCTATATTTTCTGACCTGTTACTGTTGGCTTTTGAACTCTGAGCACTTTACCACTGCTAACCAGTGCTAAAGTGCATATGCTCTCTGTGTAAATTGTATGGTTGATTGGTTTATCCATGATTGGCATATTTGATCACTAGTAATTCCCTAGTAGAGTGCACTAGAGGTACCAGGGCCTGTAAATCAAATGCTACTAGTGGGCCTGCAGCACTGGTTGTGCCACCCACATAAGTAGCTCTGTAATCATGTCTCAGACCTGCCATTGCAGTGTCTGTGTGTGCAGTTTTAACTGTAAATTCGACTTGGCAAGTGTACCCTCTTGCCAGGCCTAAACCTTCCATTTTCTTACATGTCAGACACCACTAAGGTAGGCCCTAGGTAGCCCCAAGGGCAGGGTGCAGTGTATGGTTAAGGTAGGACATGTAGTAATGTGTTTTATATGTCCTGACAGTGAAATATTGCTAAATTAGTTTTTCACTGTTGCAAGGCCTGTCCCTCTCATAGGTTAACATGGGGGCTACCTTTAAATCCGATTAAAGTGTAGATTCCCTTTGGGAGCGGATGGACATGTGGAGTTTGGGGTCTCTGAGCTTACAATTTAAAAATACATCTTTTAGTAAAGTTGATTTTAAGATTGCTTATACCATTTCTGTGACTGATTGTTTGTGGATTCCCTGTCTGGGGCAGTTTGACAGTTGGGCTGTTTGCACCTCACACTAGACAGTGACACAAAAGGAGCTGGGGTGTAGTCTGCATTTCCTGATGAGCCATCTGTGCTAGAAGGGAGGGGAGGAGTGGTCACTTACACCTGAAAGGGCTGTGCCTGTCCTCACACAATGCAGTCTCCGACCCCCTGGTGAGTGTCTGGGGCCTGGCCTGGGCAAGGCAGGATTTCACATTCAAAAGAGACTTTACTTTGAAGGAGGCCTACTTCAAAGGAGAAATTGTGTATAAGAAGGGCACCCAAAACCACAGACTTTAGAACACTTCTGGAAACAAGAGGAACCTCTGCCTGGAGAAGAGCTGAAGAGCTGAGGATGAAGTGCTGCCCTGCCTGTGACTGCTTTGTGGAGCTATCCTGCAGTTGCTGCTTCTGCCAGAGTAAAAGGGCAAAGACTTGGCTTTGTGTGCCTTTCATCTTGTGAAGAAATCTCCAAGTGCTTGATTTAGAGCTTGCCTCCTGTTGTTTGAAGTCTGAGGGACAGCAAAGACTTATCTCTGCCAGCACCTGGAGTCTCTGGAGAGACTCCTGCTCTGACAAGGGGTGCCCTATCCAGTCACTGGGCCCTTGAAAGGAAATCTGGTGGAAATCCAAGGAAATCGACTTCAGACGACTTCGGACCGACGCCACTGCTGAATCTGGTGACGCCGCCTGCAACCAACTCTGTGATCTTCGCTGGAACGCGATGACCTTCGCACGCCCGACGCCGCCGCAGCCCCTCTGAAGTCCGCGACTCCGTGGAAGTCGCCGCACCACGTCGTGACCGACGACGCTCGAAGTGCGCGGATTCAACGTTCCGCACCAACGCCGCGATCCCGACTTCGCACATCGACTTGATTTCACTCTTCACCAAAGGTATTGTACTTGGGGGTCTATGCAACTCCATGTCCGGCGCCGCTGGTGTCGGCTTGTTGGGAACGACTCCGTCACGACGCCGTGTTAACACCTCATCGAAGCATTTTGTGTTTCTAAGTGCTATTTTTTAGTTTAATCTTTAAAAATTCGTAACTTGAGTTGTGTATGTCGGACTTGTGTCGTTTTGGTCTTGTTTTGTTTAGATAAATATTTCCTATTTTTCTAAACTGGTGTTGTGTCATTTTGTAGTGTTTTCATTAAGTTACTGTGTGTGTTGGTACAAATACTTTACACCTAGCAATCTGAAGTTAAGCCTACTGCTCTGCCAAGCTACCAAGGAGGTAAGCAGGAGTTAGCTGAGGGTGACTCTCTTTTACCCTGACTAGAGTGAGGGTCCTTGCTTGAACAGGGGTTAACCTGACTGTCAACCAAAGACCCCATTTCTAACAAAAAGTATGACATTCTATAGCAGGACCGGAGGCTCTGATAATGCTTCTCCTTGTTTGCTGTATATTATTATAAAAACTCACAGCAGCCAGTCAAAGCAATTTTATCAAAAAACTACAACTCCCATGAACCTAATATATTTCCTCTGCTGCTTAACTGTTCTAGCTGCCTTACTTCCTCCTAAGTCACGTTGTTTTTTGTCTTCATGCATTGTACTATTTGAAGTGTAATTTTCTGATTCTGACAATAGCGGTGACCGGAGTCTCCCGCGCGCAGCATATACGCTGCCTGCCAGTGTCTCTCACTTTGAGACCGGGCGTATTTTGATATTTTCACCCGGCTGGGTGCCAGGAGGCTGGGGAACACGTGCTGATAGCGCGAGGACGCTAGTCCTTTCTCTGGCTCGCTGCGCGCTCTCCTTGCACCACAGGCTTTTTCGTCAGTTTCACTATACCGACAGTGAGCCCACGCTGCAAACCGGCTGTTTTGGGGTCGGCCCCCGAGTGATTCCCAGTTGAGCTAAAGCGTTCCCCACATGCCCACTACACCAGGGCTGTACAATTGGCCATTACAGGCGTTGCCTGAGGGGGAAGCTTTCTACATATATTTCAGCACTACTTATTGCTATATATATTCCTCCTAATGGGGGTATAGAAGCTTTTGCTTCTTCCTCTCTTGTCTCATATACAGCCAGGTAATGCTTTGAGATTTCCCTCCCCCCTATTGTACTCTCACAGGAGCACCTTCACAGTACCTCAGTACTGCAATGCCATGAGCGAACGTCAAATGCCAGAAGACTCAGTCCTCCTGAAAGATCAACAGGACCTTCTCTTGGCTGAGGATATCGTCCATGCCCTGGATGCCCCAGTGGCGCAGTCTGTGAACCGGGCTCTGGCTGTTGCGCTGCAGCATATCGCCAGATATTCTCAAGCGCTATGCCTTGACTGTCCCTCCTTTTGGCTATCCCATGTCCTTTTCCTCCACTAATCCAGAGGCAATCCCACCAACCCAGGACCTGAATGGCCCCATTCTACACGCATGGCCCGGCTCTCTCAGTCCCAGTCCCCTTCCAACCACCAGTATACACCACAACCATCCACCAGCGCCCAAGCCCTCCACAATCCATCCCCAGACGATGCTTCTGATGTTTCTTCGTCCCAGTCGGATTCCGACAGTGAGGCACGTCCCCACAAGTTTAGCAGACGCTTCTTTGACGGCCAACGTGGTCCCACCCCTTCTGACACCTCCAGCCCATCCTCTGCCCTCAATTTTAACCCTGACAATATTATTCATTCCAGGTCCTCGGACTGGGCCCCCCCTTCCGTCCATGACTGATTATGTCAATGCCCGCATCAGGAAACCCCTGGACAAAGACGTCCGGAACCGTCTCCGGTCCGAATGTCCTTGTCCCGACAACCCTGACAAGGTGGCCTTGACTCCAGAATTAGACCCCAACTTGGCGACTTTCCTGAAGCACTCGGCAAAGGACCCCAAAAATGTCTTCATAAGTCCTGGAGGGCCTGCCAGGATAAGGTCCTGGACCTTTCTGGTCCACTGTGTAAGATCTTGGACCTGGCAGTGGCGACAAAGGAGTCTGGTTCATAGGTGGATCCTGACACTCTGGCTGGGTGGGTTCAGTGCATGCTCTGCCTTTAAGGAAGTGCCAATTGTGCTATCTCTATCGAACAGAGGAAATCCATCCTACTTTAGATCGATCCAAAGTTGCCTGATCTCGCCAGTGCAGAACCCAGACCCTTGGCCGATGGTCTTTTATTCAGCAATAAATTGGTTAAAGACCTGGACAAGTTCGTGGACACTTTCACTGCTCTGGATAAAGCTCAAACATTGATGAACAAGATCTTCCGTAATTGAGTTTTTTCCAAGGCCGGCAGACTTCTAGGGCGTCTGTCTGGTCGTGCTGCCTCCAATAGCCCTCAGCCCTCCTACAATGCGACAGGCAAGGGATTCTCGGCTACCCGGGACACATTCTAACTGGCCAGAGCCCAAGCGGGTCATTCCCGCTTTAACAGAGGCGGCTTCAAGCCCACCTACAGTTCCGGCTCCACCACTCAAGGTAAGTCTGATCTCACCTGCTTAGGTAACTCTAGGGGGGAGGACCAGGCTTTTTCCTAAACAACTGGGCGACATTGACATTGGACCAATGGGTTCCAGAAAATGTGGCAGGTTTCCACCTAGAATTCTTTGGGGTGCCCCAGCAACGGTCTTTACCTCCTCCTATCTATTTTTCCCAACTCGATCTATTTTTTTTTCAACAGGAAGTCCAACAGTTACTACTCAAGGATGCAATTGCTCAGTGTCAACCAGATCCTTCAGGCTACTGCAGCAATAGTTTTACAGTAAACAAGAGGGATGGAGGGTCACGCCTCGTAATCAACTTGAAGGAGTTCAGTTCCTGGGTTCTCTATTGGCATTTCAAGATGGAGGGGACGCATCTGCTCAGAGACATTCTGAGGGAGGCTGACTGGATGTTACGCCTCGACCTGAAGGATGCTTACCTCACAATTCCGATATTTCCACCTCACAGTAAATACCTACAATTCCAGTGGGACAACCAATGGTTCCACTTCAAAGTTCTCCCATTGCGTCCTGGTGTTTTACTAAGGTAATGCGTCCCGTGGTAGAGATCTTTGGGCCAAAGGGGTCCGGATGATTGTCTATCTCGACGATATGCTAATAATGGCACAGGATGCTCTTCTCCTCACGCAACATTTGAATTGGACCATCCACTTGCTTCAGGAGCTGGGATTTCTGATAAATTTGAAGAAATCCGCTCTGACACCAGCCCGCCAGATGGAGTTTCTGGGTTTCCAGATAGACTCTATTCTTTCTCTCCTATCTCTTCCAGCCCAGAAATCACAATCAATTCGGAAAGAGATAAGGTCCATGCTCCAGAAGGACAAGATATCCCTGCGAGTTCTAGCCAGGATAGTGGGGTTTTTGGCGTCCTCTATACAGGCCATTTTTCCTCCACCCTTACATTACAGGGCGCTACAGCGGCTAAAAATCGGTCACCTCCAGAAGGGCCTTGCATATACAGGGCTCATCACTGGAGAGACATGCTGCGAGCTTCAATGGTGGCTCGACCACATGGCGGCGTGGAACGGCAGAGCCATTTTCGGGACTCGTCCAGGTATCATTCTGGAATCCGACACCAGCCAGTGGGGATGGGGAGCCAGATGTAATTACGTCTCGACCAGGGGGCGTTAGTCGCACGAAGAGTCACGGCTACATATAAATTGCTTAGAGCTTTTGGCAGGTTCATTTGCCATAAAAGCTCTGGCTCCTCGTTCCAATTGTTGCGTTCTACTGCGCATGGACAACGTCTCAGCAGTACGATACCTCAACAAGCTAGGTGGGGCGAGGTCACAGGTCCTAGCGAAGATTGCAAAGGCGTTTTGGCATTACTGTGTCCAGAATCAGATCTCAGTGATAGCTGAAAATCTGCCAGGTCAGTGCAATTTGATAGCGGACTGGAACACCAGCGAGTGGAAACTCCACCCCTCAGTGTTTGAAGCCCTCCAAGCCAGATGTGGTCGGTGTCACACAGACCTTTTTACATCTTGTCTCTCCATCAGCTAAGACGCTTCTACTCATGGAGACCGGATCCTCTGGCAATAGCCACAGATGCCTTTCTTCAGCAGTATGATCCACTCCTGTACGCTTTTCCCCCCTTCCTGATGATACCCAGGGTGGCGTCTCAGGCGATCAAGCAGAAGGCAGAATTGATTCTGATTACCCCCTTTTGGCAAGCTCAGCCGTGGTTCCCTGTTCTTCTAGAGATATCCAGAGAGTGTCCAGTCCAAATTCCCCCAATCCCGGAATTGTTGCTGGATCCAGCGGGGCAGGCCCATCCCCTTTTGACCCAGGGCAAATTGCACCTTATGGCTTGGCGAATTTCAGGCAACGCTGGAGTTTTCCAGGCCTTTCCGAAAAGTCTAACTCCTTCATATCAGGGTCTTCATCAGACTCCACCCATAGCATGACGCTGATGGGTGGGTTGGTGCAATTCTCGGAATCTGGACCCCTTAGGGGTCCCAGTTGTACCTGTAGTCAATTTTTGGGTGGAACTTGCATCGGAAGGCCTAAGTTTTTGCACAGTAAACAATTATTGATCAGCTATGTCAGCGGGCATATATTTCTTGATGGAAAGCCTGTAGGAGAGCATCCTCTTGTGTCTTGGGTCATGAAAGGTATTTGTTTGACTAATTCTCCTCAACCGAAGTACACACATCTGAGGGATGTAAATATCATCCTCAAATTCTTGCGACACTGGCCTTGCAAGGCAGACATCGCGAAAACAGTTATCAGCCAAACTGACTATCTTGTTGTGTTTGGTATCATGCAGACGGGTGTCTGATGTGCGAGCTTTGGATATTTTGTGTTGTTTATTCCTCCCATATGGAGTAACTTTTGAGATTTAAAGAAGGACGAAGACTGGTTCAAGGCAAGTAACCTATCCTAGTTATGCAGATGATTCTAAGCTATGTGTTGTACAGTGTTAAAAGGAGTATGAAGACCGCACTAGGGAGTTTTATCAACATCCTGGGGGTCAATTGCTAATTGCACTTCAGAAACGCTTTCACCCAGTATCTTCTGCAACCCTAGCGTGCTGAGTGAGAAGGATTCTGTCTGAGGCAGGAATAGATACCTCTGTTTTTGGAGCCCACTCAGTGAGGGGTGCCATGGCATTCAAATCCTTGTCTCTCTGTTCTCAGTTACAGGAGATAATGAAGGCCGCTGTCTGGACATCCGATTCTACATTCAAGACGTTTTATCATAAACCAGTTTTGGATGTGGCCTCGGTTGTTTTTCAGCAGCTTTGAACAAGCATAATCCGAGACTCCGGTCCTGCTATAGAATGAACATTTTTCGAACATACGCAATAAGAATTTTCAATTCTATTAAGGACACGGAGACGAGAATTATCCCACCCAATGGATGTACTTTATCCTCCCAATACTAGCCTACCAGTCTCATGCTCTACATGGGTTCGTTTGATTCATTACCACCGTACTTATTGTTATCTTTGATGCAATGTACGATTTTCTTGCTTTGATATTGCATGTTTTATTCAAGTTATACACACAATGGTAGGGTAGGTCGCTCCCCCTGCCGCTGCAGCTCCACCAGCCCAGGCTCCTGAAACCTCCAAGCAAGTCCTGTGAAATCACAGTAAGTACCCCCCCGCCCCTCGCCCTGCCCCGCGCTACTCACCTCTTCTCCTGCTCCTTTCTTCATCTTTGATCTTCCTCTGTGCTCTTCATCTGTATTCTTCATCTGTGTTCTTCTTTCTTCCCTGCACCCCGTCCTGCGTGTTCTTTCTTCTGTCTTCATCTGTGTTCTTCTTCTGTGTACTTCATCTGTACTTCTTTCTCTCTCTTCTGCACCGCGACCTGCGTGTGCTTTCTTCTTCTTTGTTGTTCTTCTAGGCTCTTCTCTCTTCTGCTCCTTGCTCCTCTTCTTCTTCACCGTCTTCTTGGCTCTTCTCTCTTCTGCTCCTCGCTCCTCTTCTTCTTTACCTTCACCTTGGCTCTTCTCTCTTCTGCTCTTCGCTCCTCTTCTTCTTTACCTTCTCCTTGGCTCTTCTCTCGTCTGCTCTTCTGCTCCTCTTCCTCTTTACCGTCTTCTTGGCTCTTCTCTCTTCTGCTACTCGCTCCTCTTCTTCTTTACCTTCTCCTTGGCTCTTCTCTCGTCTGCTCTTCTGCTCTTCTTCTTCTTTATTGTCTTCTTGGCTCTTCTCTCTTCTGCCCTCCTGCTCCTGACTCTTCTCTCTGACCTTCCTCACTCGCCACCACCTCTGTAACCCCCCCTCCCCTATCTTCCTATCTTTCTATCTTTCTCCCTCACTCGCCACCACCTCTGTAGCCCCCCCTCCCCTATCTTCCTATATTTCTTCCTAAACTCACCGCCACCTTTAACCCCCCCTACCCTATCTTTTCTCGCCTCCACCTGACCCCCCTCCCTCTGCTTTCCCGCCGCCACCCCCTGCTCGCCCCGCCCCCAGCTGACCCCTCCCTCTTATGGCGGCCGCGGCGCGACAGAGTCAGCGACCCTTGACCCAAGGGTAGGTCGCTCCCCCTGCCGCTGCAGCTCCACCAGCCCAGGCTCCTGAAACCTCCAAACAAGTCCTGCAAAATCACAGTAAGTACCCCCCCGCCCAGCCCCTCGCCCTGCCCCGCACTACTCACCTCTTCTCCTGCTCCTTTCTTCATCTTTGATCTTCCTCTGTGCTCTTCATCTGTATTCTTCATCTGTGTTCTTCTTTCTTCCCTGCACCCCGTCCTGTGTGTTCTTTCTTCTGTCTTCATCTGTGTTCTTCTTCTGTGTACTTCATCTGTGCTTCTTTCTCTCTCTTCTGCACCGCGACCTGCGTGTGCTTTCTTCTTCTTTGTCCTTCTTCTAGGCTCTTCTCTCTTCTGCTCCTCGCTCCTCTTCTTCTTCACCATCTTCTTGGCTCTTCTCTCTTCTGCTCCTCGCTCCTCTTCTTCTTTACCTTCTCCTTGGCTCTTCTCTCTTCTGCTCTTCGCTCCTCTTCTTCTTTACCTTCTCCTTGGCTCTTCTCTCGTCTGCTCTTCTGCTCCTCTCCCTCTTTACCGTCTTCTTGGCTCTACTCTCTTCTGCTCTTAGCTCCTCTTCTTCTTTACCTTCTCCTTGGCTCTTTTCTCGTCTGCTCTTCTGCTCCTCTTCTTCTTTACCGTCTTCTTGGATCTTCTCTCTTCTGCCCTCCTGCTCCTGACTCTTCTCTCTGACCTTCCTCACTCGCCACCACCTCTGTAACCCCCCCTCCCCTATCTTCCTATCTTTCTATCTTTCTCCCTCACTCGCCACCACCTCTGTAACCCCCCATCTTCCTATCTTTCTTCCTAACTCCCAGCCACATTTAACCCCCCCTATCTTTTCTCCCCTCCACCTGACCCCCCTCCCTCCGCTTTCCCGCCGCCACCTCCTGCTCGCCCCGCCCCCCTGCTCCCAGTCGTCACCCCACTCCTGCCCCCAGCTGACCCCTCCCCCCCTCCTCCCTTTTATGGCGCCCTCTGCGCTACAGAGTTAGCAACCCTTGACCCAAGGGTAGGTCGCTCCCCCTGCCGCTGCAGCTCCAACAGCCCAGGCTCCTGAAACCTCCAAGCAAGTCCTGTGAAATCACAGTAAGTACCCCCCCGCCCAGCCCCTTGCCCTGCCCCGCGCTACTCACCTCTTCTCCTGCTCCTTTCTTCATCTTTGATCTTCCTCTGTGCTCTTCATCTGTATTCTTCATCTGTGTTCTTCTTTCTTCCCTGCACCCCGTCCTGCGTGTTCTTTCTTCTGTCTTCATCTGTGTTCTTCTTCTGTGTACTTCATCTGTGCTTCTTTCTCTTTCTTCTGCACCGCGACCTGCGTGTGCCTTCTTATTCTTTGTCCTTTTTCTAGGCTCTTCTCTCTTCTGCTCTTCTTCTTCTTCACCGTCTTCTTGGCCCTTCTCTCTTCTGCTCCTCGCTCCTCTTCTTCTTTACCTTCTACTTGGCTCTTCTCTCGTCTGCTCTTCTGCTCCTCTTCCTCTTTACCGTCTTCTTGGCTCTTTTCTCTTCTGCTCCTCGCTCCTCTTTTTCTTTACCATCTCCTTGGCTCTTCTCTCGTCTGCTCTTCTGCTCCTCTTCTTCTTTACCGTCTTCTTGGCTCTTCTCTCTTCTGCCCTCCTGCTCCTGACTCTTCTCTCTGACCTTCCTCACTCGCCACCACCTCTGTAAACCCCCTCCCCTATCTTCCTATCTTTCACCCTCACTCGCTACCACCTCAGTAACCCCCCTCCCCTATCTTCCTATCTTTCTTCCTAACTCCCCGCCACCTTTAACCCCCCTCCCCTATCTTTTCTCCCCTCCACCTGACCCCCCCTCCCTCCGCTTTCCCACCGCCACTTCCTGCTCGCCCCCGCCACCCCCTGCTCCCATTCGTCACCCCACTCCCGCCCCCGCCCCTCAGCTGACCCCTCCCCCCTCCTCCCTCTTATGGCGGCCGCTGTGCGACAGAGTTAGCGACCCTTGACCCAAGGGTAGGTAGCTCCCCCTGCCGCTGTAGCTCCAGCAGCCCAGGCTCCTGAAACCTCCAAGCAAGTCCTCGAAATCACAGTAAGTACCCCCACCGCCCAGCCCCTCGCCTTGCCCCCGCTACTCACCTCTTCTCCTGCTCCTTTCTTCATCTTTGATCTTCCTCTGTGCTCTTCATCTGTATTCTTCATCTGTGTTTTTCTTTCTTCCCTGTACCCCGTCCTGTGTGTTCTTTCTTCTGTCTTCATCTGTGTTCTTCTTCTGTGTACTTCATCCGTGCTTCTTTCTCTCTCTTCTGCACCGCGACCTGCGTGTGCTTTCGTCTTCTTTGTCCTTCTTCTAGGCTCTTCTCTCTTCTGCTCCTCGCTCCTCTTCTTCTTCACTGTCTTCTTGGCTCTTCTCTCTTCTGCTCCTCGCTCCTCTTCTTCTTTACCTTCTCCTTGGCTCTTCTCTCTTCTGCTCTTCACTCCTCTTCTTTTTTACCTTCTCCTTGGCTTGTCTCTCGTCTGCTCTTCTGCTCCTCTTCCTCTTTACCGTCTTCTTGGCTCTTCTCTCTTCTGCTCCTCGCTCCTCTTCTTCTTTACCTTCTCCTTGGCTCTTCTCTCTTCTGCTCTTCTGCTCCTCTTCTTCTTTACCGTCTTCTTGGCTCTTCTCTCTTCTGCCCTCCTGCTCCTGAATCTTCTCTCTGACCTTCCTCACTCGCCACCTCCTCTGTAACCCCCCTCCCCAATCTTCCTATCTTTCTCCCTCACTTGCCACCGCCTCTGTAACCCCCCTCCCCTATCTTCCTATCTTTCTTCCTAACTCCCAGCCACCTTTAACCCCCCTCCCCTATCTTTTCTCCCCTCCACCTGACCCCCCTCCCTCCGCTTTCCCGCCTCCATCTCCTGCTCGCCCCTGCCCCCCCTGCTCCCATTCGTCGCCCCACTCCCACCCCCCGCCCCCAGCTGACCCCTCCCCCCTCCTCCCTCTTATGGCGCCCGCTGCGCGACAGAGTTAGCGACCCTTGACCCAAGGGTAGGTCGCTCCCCCTGCCGCTTCAGCTCCACCAGCCCAGGCTCCTGAAACCTCCAAGCAAGTCCTGCGAAATCACAGTAAGTACCACCCCCCCGCCCAGCCCCTCGCCCTGCACCGCGCTTCTCACCTCTTCTCCTGCTCATTTTTTCATCTTTGATCTTCCTCTGTGCTCTTCATCTGTATTCTTCATCTGTGTTCTTCTTTCTTCCCTGCACCCCGTCCTGCGTGTTCTTTCTTCTGTCTTCATCTGTGTTCTTCTTCTGTGTACTTCATCTGTGCTTCTTTCTCTCTCTTCTGCACCGCGACCTGCGTGTGCTTTCTTCTTCTTTGTCCTTCTTCTAGGCTCTTCTCTCTTCTGCTCCTCGCTCCTCTTCTTCTTCACTGTCTTCTTGGCTCTTCTCTCTTCTGCTCCTCGCTCCTCTTCTTCTTTACCTTCTCCTTGGCTCTTCTCTCTTCTGCTCATCGCTCCTCTTCTTCTTTACCTTCTCCTTGGCTCTTCTCTCGTCTGCTCTTCTGCTCCTCTTCCTCTTTAGTGTCTTCTTGGCTCTTCTCTCTTCTGCTCATCGCTCCACTTCTTCTTTACCTTCTCCTTGGCTCTTCTCTCGTCTGCTCTTCTGCTCCTCTTCTTCTTTACCGTCTTCTTGGCTCTTCTCTCTTCTGCCCTCCTGCTCCTGACTCTTCTCTCTGACCTTCCTCACTCGCCACCACCTCTGTAACCCCCTCCTCCCCTCCTCCCCTATCTTCATATCTTTCTATCTTTATCCCTCACTCGCCACCACCTCTGTAACCCCCCTCCCCTATCTTCCTATCTTTGTTCCTAACTCCCTGCCACCTTTAACCCCGCCTCCACTCTCTTTTCTCCCCTCCACCTGACCCCGCCTCCCTCCGCTTTCCCGCCGCCACCTCCTGCTCGCCCCCGCCCCCCCTGCTCCCATTCGTCGCCCCACTCCCGTCCTCAGTTGACCACTCCCCCCTCCTCCCTCGTATGGCAGCCGCTGCAAGACAGAGTTAGCGACCCTTGACCCAAGGGTAGGTCGCTCCCCCTGCCGCTGCAGCTCCACCAGCCCAGGCTCCTGAAACCTCCAAGCAAGTCCTGCAAAATCTCAGTAAGAACCCCCCCCTCCCAGCCCCTCGCCCTGCCCCGCGCTACTCACCTCTTCTCCTGCTCCTTTCTTCATCTTTGATCTTCCTCTGTGCTCTTCATCTGTATTCTTCATCTGTGTTCTTCTTTCTTCCCTGCACCCCATCCTGCGTGTTCTTTCTTCTGTCTTCATCTGTGTTCTTCTTCTGTGTACTTCATCTGTGCTTCTTTCTCTCTCTTCTGCACCACGATCTGCGTGTGCTTTCCTCTTTATCCTTCTATGCTCTTCTCTCTTCTGCTCCTCGCTCCTCTTTTTCTTCACCGTCTTCTTGGCTCTTCTCTCTTCTGCTCCTCGCTCCTCTTCTTCTTTACCTTCTCCTTGGCTCTTCTCTCTTCTGCTCTTCGCTCCTTTTCTTCTTTACCTTCTCCTTGGCTCTTCTCTCGTCTGCTCTTCTGCTCCTCTTCCTCTTTACCGTCTTCTTGGCTCTTCTCTCTTCTGCTCCTCTCTCCTCTTCTTTTTTACCTTCTCCTTGGCTCTTCTCTCGTCTGCTCTTCTGCTCCTCTTTTTCTTTACCGTCTTCTTGGCTCTTCTCTCTTCTGCCCTCCTGCTCCTGACTCTTCTCTCTGACCTTCCTCACTCGCCACCACCTCTGTAACCCCCTCCTCCCCTATCTTCATATCTTTCTATCTTTATCCCTCACTCGCCACCACCTCTGTAACCCCCTTCCCCTATCTTCCTATCTTTCTTCCTAACTCCCCGCCACCTTTAACCCCCCCTCCCCTGTCTTTTCTCCCCTCCACCTGACCCCGCCTCCCTCCGCTTTCCAGCCGCCACCTCCTGCTCGCCCCCGCCCCCCCTGCTCCCATTCGTCGCCCCACTCCCGTCCCAAGCTGACCACTCCCCCCCTCCTCCCTCGTATGGCGGCTGCTGCAAGACAGAGTTAGCGACCCTTGACCCAAGGGTAGGTCGCTCCCCCTGCCGCTGCAGCTCCACCAGCCCAGGCTCCTGAAACCTCCAAGCAAGTCCTGCGAAATCTCAGTAAGTACCCCAGCCCCTCGCCCTGCCCCGCGCTACTCACCTCTTCTCCTGCTCCTTTCTTCATCTTTGATCTTCCTCTGTGCTCTTCATCTGTATTCTTCATCTGTGTTCTTCTTTCTTCCCTGCACCCCATCCTGCGTGTTCTTTCTTCTGTCTTCATCTGTGTTCTTCTTCTGTGTACTTCATCTGTGCTTCTTTCTCTCTCTTCTGCACCGCGACCTGCGTGTGCTTTCTTCTTCTTTGTCCTTCTTCTAGGCTCTTCTCTCTTCTGCTCCTCGCTCCTCTTCTTCTTCACCGTCTTCTTGGCTCTTCTCTCTTCTGCTCCTCGCTCCTCTTCTTCTTTACCTTCTCCTTGGCTCTTCTCTCTTCAGCTCTTCGCTCCTCTTCTTCTTTACCTTCTCCTTGGCTCTTCTCTCGTCTGCTCTTCTGCTCCTCTTCCTCTTTACCGTCTTCTTGGCTCTTCTCTCTTCTGCTCCTAGCTCCTCTTCTTCTTTACCTTCTCCTTGGCTCTTCTCTCGTCTGCTCTTCTGCTCCTCTTCTTCTTTACCGTCTTCTTGGCTCTTCTCTCTTCTGCCCTTCTTCTCTTGTCTCTTCTCTCTGACCTTCCTCACTCGCCACCACCTCTGTAACCCCCCTCCCCTATCTTCCTATCTTCCTATCTTCCTATCTTTCTCCCTCACTCGCCACCACCTCTGTAACCCCCTCCCCTATCTTCCTATCTTTCTTCCTAATTCCCCGCCACCTTTAACCCCCCTCCCCTATCTTTTCTCCCCTCCACCTGACCCCCCCTCCCTCCGCTTTCCCGCCGCCACCTCCTGCTCGCCCCCGCCTCCCTGCTCCCATTCGTCGCCCCACTCCCGCCCCCGCCCCTTCTGACCCCTCGCTCTTATGGCGACCGCTGCGCGGCCGCGCGCAGCGGGCGCGCCAAAGGCACGCCAAAGGCAAGCCCGTCTGCGCCCGTCCGCGCCTGGTCCGCACCCAGCGCCACGACCCCTGGCCCCCAGCACTCCCAAACCCCGCAGCACCTCCACACCCTCAACCCGGGGCTCTCCAGCACCTGCTTCCAAGCCAACCCGAAACGTACCCACGGACCCTTCGTATGTCACACCTTGAAACTCACCTTCCACCACGAAAACACCACGTCCGCCAGCCCACGTGCCATCAACCACCTCAAATGCATCCTGATCAACGCACGCTCCGTCCACAAGCACGCCGTTGAACTTTGGGACCTCCTGGACTCCACCGCACCAGACGTCGCCTTCATCACTGAGACCTGGATGAACACCTCCTCGGCCCCGACATCGCCATAGCCATCCCCGAAGGCTACAAGATTTCCAGGAAAGACCGCACCAACCAAGTTGGAGGAGGAATCGCCATTGTCTTCAAGGACTCCATCAACGTCACTACCTCCTCCGAAGACACCCCCCTCGCAGCCGAACACCTGCACTTCCAGATCCACACAGACCCCAGGACCACCCTCAGAGGAACTCTCATCTACCGACTCCCTGGACCGCGCACCCTCTTCAGCGACTCTATCACCGACTTCATCTCCCCGCACGCCCTTGCCTCACCGGACTACATCCTCCTCGGCGACCTCAACTTCCATCTGGAACAGAACAACGACCCCAACACCACCGCCCTGCTCGACAACCTCGCCAACCTCGGTCTCAAGCAACTGGTGAACACCCCCACCCACATTGCCGGACACACGCTCGACCCCATCTTCTCCGCCAGGAACCACGTATCCTTCAGCCACTCTTCCGCTTTACACTGGACCGACCACAGATGTGTCCACTTCACCTTCCGACGTGAGACTCGCCACCTCCGCACACAACCCATCCCACGTCGACAGTGGAACAAAATCCCCTAAGAACAGCTTCTCTCCACCCTCATCGACAACCAACCCACCTTCTCCTCCGACCCCAACAACGCAGCCCTCAGCCTCACGAATTGGATCACCAACTGCGCAGACAACCTCGCTCCCCTCAGACGCCTCCCAAGACAGACCAACACCAAAAAACCTCTCTGGTTCACTGACACCCTTAAGGAATAAAAAAAAAACTGCCACACTCTCGAGACCACACCGCAGATAACATGACTGCCCTCAAGAACGCTACCCACGAACACCACCAGCTGATCCGCGACGCCAAAAGAAATTTCTTCACAGGCTGGACAAAAACAGCCACAACAGCAGAGAACTCTTCAACATCGTCAAAGAGCTCTCCAACCCCAACGCCAACGCCAACGCCATCACGCCCTCACAAGACCTTTGCAACTCCCTCGCCACCTTCTTCCATCGTAAGATCACCGACCTACACGACAGCTTCGGACACCAGACCCAGCTGACCACCACAGAACCCACAACCCCAGCCATCACCCTCAACGCTTGGACCCACATCAACACGGAAGAGACCAAAGCCACCATGAACTCCATCCACTCCGGTGCCCCCTCGGACCCCTGCCCACACTTCATCTTCAACAAAGCCGACGACATCATCGCCCCGCACCTCCAGACCATCATCAACAGCTCCTTTTTGTCTGCTACCTTCCCCGAGAGCTGGAAACATGCTGAAGTCAACGCCCTACTGAAGAAACCTACGGCGGACCCAAGCGACCTGAAGAACTTCCGCCCCATCTAACTCCTCCCATTCCCTGCCAAAGTCATAGAGAAGACCGTCAACAAGCAGCTTCCCAACTTCCTTGAAGACAACAACCTTCTCGATCACTCTCAGTCCGTATTCCGAGCCAACCACAGCACAGAAACCGCCCTCATCTCAGTCACAGACGACATCAGAACCCTGATGGACAACAGAGAAACAGTCGCCCTCATCCTCCTCGACTTCTTGGCTGCCTTCGACACCGTCTGCCACCGCACCCTAATAACCCGCCTCCGCTCCACCGGGATCCAAGGACAGGCCCGAGACTGGATCACCTCCTTCCTCTCCAACCGCTCCCAAAGAGTCTACCTCCCACCTTTCCGCTCAGACCCCAGCGAGATCATCTGCGGCGTCCCACAAGTCTCCTCGCTCAGCCCGACTCTCTTCAATGTCTACATGAGCCCCCTCGCCGACATCGTACGCAAACACAGCATCATCATCACCTCCTACGCCGATGACACTCAGCTGATAATTTCCCTCACCAAGGACCCCACCAGCGCCAAGACCAACCTGCAAGATGGAATGAAAGACGTCGCAGACTGGATGAAACTCAGCCGTCTGAAACTGAACTCAGACAAAACGGAAGTCCTCATCCTCGGAAACACCCCGACCGCCTGGGACGACTCCTGGTGGCCCACGGCCCTTGGTACCGCACCGACCCCCTCAGACCACGCACGCAACCTCGGTTTCATCCTGGACCCACTTCTCACCATGACCAAACAAGTCAACGCCGTATCATCCTCCTGCTTCCTCACCCTCCGCATGCTCCGAAAGATCTTCCGTTGGATCCCTGCCGACACCAGAAAGACCGTGACCCACGCCCTCATCACGAGCCGCCTGGACTACGGCAACACCCTATACGCCGGAACCACAGCTAAACTCCAGAAACATCTACAACGAATTCAAAACGCCTCCGCCCGCCTCATCCTCAACATACCCCGCAACAGCCACATCTCCGCCCACTTGAGACACCTGCACTAGTTTCCCGTCAGCAAAAGGATCACCTTCCGACTCCTCACCCACGCACACAAAGCCCTCCACAACAAGGGACCCGAATACCTCAGCCGCCGCCTCAGCTTCTACACTCCCACCCGTCTTCTTCGCTCCACCAGCCTCGATCTCGCCGCCGTCCCTCGCATCCGCCGCTCCACGGTGGGTGGGAGGTCCTTCTCCTACCTGGCGCCCAAGACTTGGAACTCCCTCCCCACCATCCTCAGGACCACCCAGGACCACTCCGCATTCCGGAGACTACTCAAGACCTGGCTTTTCGAGCAGCAGTAACCCCTTCCCCCTAGCGCCTTGAGACCCGCACGGGTGAGTAGCGCGCTTTATAAATGTTTATGATTTGATTTGAATTATGCAACTGTGTATTACGTACCTGTTTTCTCTTCTATTCCAGCATCCGATCAGAAGTCCTTGTGATGCGATTTAAAAAGAAGCCCTCTTCTTTCTGCTCTGGCGCCTGTCATTATGGAGAAGTGACCGTTCCTGGTTGGATCCAAAGCCAAGTTTTCATTAGGACTATCTTGTTTATCATTTTGAGACTTTTGACTTTTCTCTCACTGCAAAGAAAGAGGAGGAAGTATGGCGGCTAGGACAGTTATGCAGCAGTACGATGCCCATTGGTAGTGAGGAAATATGTTAGGTTCATGGGAGTTGTAGTTTTTTGATAAAATTGCTTTGATTGGCTGCTGTGATTTTTTATAATAATAAAGAGCAAAGAATGAGAAGCATAATCCTCGCCTCCGTGTCCTTAATAGAATTGAAAATTCTTACCGCGTATGCTCGAAAAAATTTCATTCTCAGTAAAACATGTACTTCCAACAGGAGCAGCCTGTCAGTTGATTCCCTTGTATTCTACTGTAGCCTCCCAGAGTGATCCAAAGAACAACTAGAGAGCTAACTGTCTTACTAACGACAAAAGTGTGGCACACCTGAAGCCATCTTGATTGAATCCAACTGGTAAAAATTAAAACATTTAATTTACAAAGGAACAAAATGAGGAGGTTAATTCTGTTATAGAAATTATGGTTAGTGCTGTAGAAAGAAAAAATAGGACACGTATCAAGTGAGTTCTCAAATATCTCCCTGTTATATTTCAACAGAAACAGCCTGTCAGTTAATTTTCTTGTGTTATACTGCAACCTCCCAGAGTGATCTAAAAATAACTAGAGCGCTGACAGTCTTACTTATGAAAAACGTGTTATATATCACAAGCCATCTTGGTAAAACGTAAAACATATATTTTAGAAAGTGTTGAACCTGGTCCTTTTTGCAGGGTCATCCCCAAACTTTTTGCCTTCTTCCTTCTATGTTTGTTGACCTCTGGTTGTTGGCTCTAGGACTCTAAGGGCCAGATGTAGGAAAATCCAATTTTGCGACTTGCAAATTGCGAGTCTGACTGACTCGCAATTTGCAAGTCGCAAAATCGGATGCAGAATGGTCCATGTCTGTGACTGCTTTATAAATAAAGCAGTTTTTTTTTCATTTTGCAGCCCGTTTTCCTTAAAGGAAAACGAGTTGCAAAATGAAAAATAAACCGAAACCATTTGTTTTCGTTTTTTTCAGAGTAGGCAGTGGTCCATAAGAACAGAAAAAATATTTTTGCCGACATTCACAAAGGGTGACACTGGTGGTAACTGCGAGTTGGTTTGCGACCGCATTCGCTGTCACAAAGCAACTCTGAATTGCGATGCGAGTCGCAAATAGGAAGGGAACACCCCTTCCTATTGGCGAGTGGCATTTCCAAATTACGAGTCGGTACCTACTTGCAATTTGGGAATGAGCATCGCTTTCGGACGTTTGCATGCCGCAAACTGCGATTTTTGCAATTTGCGACATGCAAACGGCTTACTGCATCTGGCCCTAAGTACTTTATCACTGCTGATCAGTGCTAAGGTGCAGGTGCTCTCCCTTCCAAAGTTGATATGATTGGCTTACACCTAATTGGCACGGTTAGTTTACCTATAAGTCCCTTGTACAGTGGTATCGCTATACCCAGGGTCTGTAAATTAAATGCTACTAGTGGGTCTGCAGTGCTGCTTGTGCCACCCACAGAAGTAACCTCTCAATCCTGTCTCAGGCCTGCTAGCGCAGGGCCTACGTGCACAGGTTACTGCCACAGGGACCTGGCATCTAAATTTACCTGATGGGCCCATTAAGTCACCCTTAAGGTAGGCCCTAGCTAGCCCTATTGGGAGGGTGCAATGTATGTAGAAGGCAGGACACGTGCCTGGTTTTGTGGCCTGTCCCGGTGGTGACAAACAGCCTTTTTGGTTTCTTACTACTGTGAGTGCTGCTCTGCTCAGAGGATTGCATTGGACATGCCCTGCCTTATGTCTAGGCGATTTGTCTGATTTATGAGGGGTAGCGTAGGGATGTTTGGTATGGTTATAATGGTAGTGAGAAATTCTGCTTACTGGTGAAGGTCGATGTTTTATTACCAACATAGAAATGCCACTTCTAGAAAGTGAGCATTTCTCTGTGACTGGTGTTTTGCAGCTTGATTCCAATCCTGGGGCAAAGAGACAGCTGGACTTTGTGCAGACTTTTCTGACAGCCTGTACACAGGGAGGGTGGAGGTGTCACAGAGGGGTATCTGCATTTTGAATAGTCTTCCTGGGCTGAGAGAAGGGGAGGTGGAGCACACCTGAATTTGTAAAGGCTGTGCCCTGGTCTCACACAAAGGGCTTGTTTACCCCCGCTGATGTCGGGAGCCTGTGCTGGAGGAGAGAGGGGACACTCCTAGAACCAGTTAGGACTGGTTGGATCTCCTTCTCCCTCCTTTTTATGGAGACTGCACAAAATGAAAATAAGTATAGGGGGCTTTCCCCCACAATTTTAGACATTAATGAACTAGTGAATTGGACACAGAATGCTGCTGGATGGACTCACCAGGAACCGCATTGGACTGCTGCTGTTATGCTGACCTGTGACCTGCTGGGTCACTAGGAGGAACTGCCACTGTCTGCAACTCTTGTGTTGGCCTGTTTGTTGGGCCTTGCAGCCCTGTGCTCTCCCTATCTGTCTCCAGGGGCTGGGTGCTGTGGCTCCTGCCCCCTGCATCTACTTGCTTCTCAGTCAAAGAGCACTTTGGCATAGATTGCTGTAAGCGCAATGAAGAGTGCTTTATTTTATGAACAATTGCAAAAAGAACAAGTGATGGACGGAATGCTGAACAATGTCAAACATTCACCCCCATTACAGAGATCTGGGCCTAAATCCATAATTTTTTTGCTACCCATGCCATTCCAGTTTGGACCCAGACATACGCAAATCAGTCTTGACCCTGTTCCCCATGCGAACAGTCCAGCCCGAACTTCTAGATCAGTAATCCCCTGGACTGGAAACAAACATCCTGGGACCAGTTTAGGGGTATCACCCCCCCTCAGCCAGACTAGCTTGAATCCAGTGGCATGGAGAGCACGGGACCCACGTCTGGGCATAACCGTCCCACTTAGGGAAACAATTGCTAAAAGAACAAGTGATGGACGGAATGCTGAACAATGTCAAACATTCACACCCATTACAGAGATCTGGGCCTAAATACATCATTTTTTTTCTACCCATGCCATTCCAGTTTGGACCCAGACATACGCAAATCAGTCTTGACCCTGTTCCCCATGGGAACAGTCCAGCCCGAACTGCCAGACCAGTAATCCCCTGGACTGGAAACAGACATCCTGGGACCAATTTAGGGGTATCACCCCTCCTCAGCCAGACTAGCTTGAACCCAGTGGCATGGAGAGCACGGGACCCACGTCTGGGCATACCCGTCCCACTTAGGGAAACAATTGCTAAAAGAACAAGTGATGGAGGGAATGCTGAACAATGTCAAACATTCACACCCATTACAGAGATCTGGGCCTAAATCCATCATTTTTTTTCTACCCATGCCATTCCAGTTTGGACCCAGACATACGCAAATCAGTCTTGACCCTGTTCCCCATGGGAACAGTCCAGCCCGAACTGCCAGACCAGTAATCCCCTGGACTGGAAACAGACATCCTGGGACCAATTTAGGGGTATCACCCCTCCTCAGCCAGACTAGCTTGAACCCAGTGGCATGGAGAGCACGGGACCCACGTCTGGGCATACCCTTCCCACTTAGGGCAACAACTGCTAAAAGAACAAGTGATGGACGGAATGCTGAAAAATGTCAAACATTCACCCCCAGTACAGAGATCTGATCCTAAATCCATAGTTTTTTTGCTGCCCATGCCATTCCAGTTTGGACCCAGCCATATACAAATCAGTCTTGACCCTGTTCCCCATGGGAACAGTCCAGCCCAAACTACCAGGCCAGTTCTTCCCTGGACTGGAAACAAACATCCTGAGACCGGTTTCGGGGTATCACTGCATCGAAAGCCGTGTTAAGCACTGTGGAAGCTGAATTTTACTTTGTGCATATTTTATGTCCCACACTGTGTTTTACGCCTAAAATGCAGTTGACCTGTAATCGAGTGTGACACATCATCTTTACCAATATACTTCGCCATCAGGCATTTCATATATTTTATATTTATTTCAATTAGGGAGGGTACGACTTTGATCCAGAGACTGGTTGTCTGTGCAAGTCAGAGCTCAAAATGTAAAAATGTTGGTTATAAATGCAACTAATGTATCCACCCATCATGCCTTTACACTGTGTGCACATCTAGAATGCAGAACATGAGGGATCACTTTGTTTCAGTGCCTTAAATTAATTCTCATCCTACTTCAACTGCCCTAAATTACAATATAATGGAAACAGTTATAAAAGCTGTGTTTCTCAAATGAGTGTCCATTTTACAGCCTTCTAGAAAATATGTTTTTGTTGTCTGACACTGATATGGACATGGACAAACCATCTGTAGTTGGGCATTAATTCCTTTGGCACATACATTGTTTCTTCTTGGCAGGTTGGCCAAGCTGTTTGTTTTCCCATATAATTAGCCATTTAAACCCCCAATTTCATGAAGTGATCACTAGTTACCCATGAGGGATGGCAACCAACTATGATTGCTTGTACAGAGGACCTGTATTTTGTTGTCAGCTGTGGATGTTAGTGGAGTGGGCTGATGTTGGTAAGGGAACAACATAATACTCCAATGATGAAGATAAAGGATGTGAAATAGCAGTCTATGGAATCAAGAGGCTCACTGGAAATACATTTGGTGAGTCAGGACTCGTATGGCCAGTGATGTAGCACAGTTCTGAGGTTTGCAGAAAATGATGTTGTAGAGTACTATTTAGGGCGAGCATAGCAGCGAGCCAGCGCTGCTTTTCTGACTTGTTCATGGGCCTGCCTTTCAAAAATCCTTTGTTTTCATTGGTAAATGCTTAACGTTTGTCCCTCCTTTGGGCAGTTTGGTTACGGTCTTGGATATGAACCGTGTTACATGGCTAATCACACTTTTGCAGATATGTTTGGCTGCAACCTAACTTCTTTTTCCTTTTGTGTGTCTCCTTCCCGCTGATGGGGTGGCGCTTTGAATAGGCTCGCTTATGTGAAACTGTATTACTTTTCATTTTCAATTTATGTGGCAAGAAAAGTCTGTTTAGGAGTTTACAAGGCTAATAGCTCTAACTCGAGCAAATGCAAGACCCATTGTATTGCAAATCCTTATTTTTCTTGAAACGTGCGTGTGTTAAGGATTCTATTATAATGTCCAAATCTAGCATTGCAACCAATGTTGATGGGAGGATGTTCTCAAATATTTGTGCGGACATTGTATTCAACAAGTCATGGAATTCCATTACATTCAATTGCTTCAAAGACGTTAGAGTAGGTGTTTTTTCTTTAGAGTGGCTCCTTTGTTCTGGCAATGGATTTAAAAGTTGGTCCCTTTGTTTGAAAATTACATCTCTAATGCTTTTGATTAGGTAATGAAGTGATCTGCCTATAAGCCATTGAAATCTTGAAATTGAGTTCATAGTGGTCCAATCTGGATTACGAAATATTGACAGTATTTTAAAAAGATCATTCATGCGACTTCAAACACTGTTAAATTAATGAGCTTTGTTTGCTTGTTTGATGGCAGATTTATACTCCTATTGTTCGATACATATTTTGTCTAGTATACTTTTTGATGTGTACTTTTGTCATGGAAGGGCGAACATTTGTGTTTTTATCTGTTCTATTTCGTCATTTATCCTCGGCTTTCATTTATCCTTTCATTGTACAGTTCTGTTAACCCTCCCATGCATTTTTTCTACTGTCTTTATCTCTAAAAGATTTACACTTTATATTAGGTTCACTCCGAGTTCTTTCAGGTTGAGTTGTTCCATTGTCTGCAGCTGTTTGTGTGAAGTTGATAGGAAGACTTGATATAATGATGAGGTTGAGAGAAATGATGTACTGGGCAATGTGAGTGGCATCAGAAATTAGCTCAAGATGAGCTGAAGAAGATCAGGAGCTTTGAGACAAATGATGATGGTTCTTGTTTGTGATATTTTTTGTTTGACAAACCTGATGTTCAAGTCGCCGTGAAAACAGTGGTTTTCGCATGCAATGTATATATCCGATGGAGGGAGGAGTTTGTTAATCCTGTTACTTGTCAATACCTTGTACAGTAACAGAAAAGTGCAAGAGAAAATAGGAGTACTGTATGGTTTTAGTAGTGCTTACTAGGATTTTGTAGCATCATGTTTTTTCAACTTTGGTGTTTGAAAATCATTCCTAATCCTCACCCGATTTCACTTTGGTGATTTTATGTTGTGTGCTATTGTACTTGTGACTTGACAAAGGGGTAACCTGAAAAAAGTAATGCAGGGGAGGTCAGAGCTGGATCAATTTACAGCCCACTGTCAATTCGGGGTCTATTACATTGTTGAACTGTTCCTAGTTTGACACTCTACAAACACCAAAGGGTTAAAATATATAATATGATTAAATAGCACTCACGTTGTATTGTGCTTCACCTACAAATATAGTTTTGCAAATACTGAATTTTGGATTTGATGTTGATGTAAACAAAAATATTAAAAGCTTGTTTTAAAATAATCCCACAGCTTCTAATCCATATTATTTGAGAAGAGTTTCCATCCTAGTTACACCTCACGTACTAAACTGAATGGTATATCACTGCAGACAAAGCTCACTTCTACTGATCACTTTGAGTTTGAAAATACCTCTAAAACAGTTGAGAGTCTCCTTTTAGTGCAGATATCAAATAGGAAGACAGGGTACCTCCAGCATATTGATTGTGGACAAACCTACCCAACTAATAGTATAACTGCATTATGCTGGCACAATCAAAATGTGCATCTAAGTTAATGCCCACAGCCAAAAGCTCACGCAGAGAGCAAATTTGCATTGACATCTTCTAAGGAGTGATCTATAGCTTCCTGTAGGACTAGCAGATAGAGCGACATTGAGCCTTTCTCGATTTTGTTTGTTGAAATAATTACATATATTGGCATAAGCATTTAACAAATGAAAAATTTGTTGCTGAATATTGTTTTTTTATAAATGTGGCTAGTGCCATTTATTTTCATTGCATAGAGGTAAATAACGACTGACTCTCAAGAAAATCATGACGTTTGCTCATCAATCTTTGTATATGTTCTACATTGTTCAGGTGGATTACTTAACGCATAAATATTCTGTTTCCACATTTTGAAAAGATGCATATCAATGGTGTGAATATGTTTTGCAGTGTCCTGCTAAGGGCTTTAGCACATTATAATGGCCTTCTATACTCCCCACTGTAATCGCCAACTATTAGCTCAAGAGCCAAGTTAAGCTGGCATGCCAATGCATTGGTACTATCTTATACAATGTAAGGGAAAGGTTGGGTGCTAACAGGACTAGTACATATTCTATCACAGGGATCAGTCTTTTTGTCTTTCTATCTTGACCGAAGTTGGCCTAAAAAGAAAACCACCAAGTATGCACAGACATTTTTGCTCAACAAAGAACACGTAACACAAATTATGGTAACAACAATAGGAAGGCAAATCTCCAGGCCTCAAAAAATACAAAGTTTCATCTCTTGATCTTGTTACACATGTTCCAAAAGTCAAATTAAGAGTTGAGTTGAGGCCTTCTATAGGCCAAAGAGGAAGAAGCATTGAAAGACTTGTTTGATGGCACTTTCTGTAATGCTACAGTCAGGGCATAATTATAACAAAGTAATGCAGCCCAGCAAGTCACCTTACTGTGCTGTGCTGCATGACAGGGTAGGAAGGATTTAAAAGAATACAGCACATTCCTGCCTTTGTCCCTGTTCTGCTGCCATTTTGGCTGCATAGTGCCAGCGCAATTCCTGTGTTGTAAGGAGCATTGTTCTTGCGTAGGAAAATCAATTTTCCTCTTTCTATATGTGCTGTATGATGCAGCAAACATAGAATGAGAAAGTAACTAGGAGAAGATATTTCTTCCCATTGCGACCTGGGAAGGCATGGCATTTTGGTGCATTCATAATTCTACCACTTTTGGTAAATCTGAGAATGCATCAAAATCCATTGGTGTTGTGTGGGAACACTCATGCAACACCCATGGAATGCCTCCCTGGGACAGAGGAATGCAAGGACGCAATTTGTGCTGTGTTGCATTACTCCAGATTTATCAAGCCACTCTGGGCCATACAAAGTGGCCCTGCATGGCTCGGTAAATCACATTTTGAGCTTGTGTTGTGCATGCATTACATTGCATGGTGCTAGAGGGAGGAAACCCCTCTCATAGGTATGCCCCTCATACCATAGCTGAGAGCTCATACAGTTGTTAAGGGCCTGGTTTCTCTGCCCTTACACTCACCTGAAGGCTTGTTCTGTTAGCTGTTTGGAGTAAAGGATGTGCATGATGGCAACAGGATCTCAGATGCAGAGCTGGGTGAAATATGTCAAATTTGAGATTCTTCTTCACCTTCCAAGTGAATACCATGATTTACAGAATGAAGTTATTGCAAGGCTTCAATTACACCCTTTCCAAGACGTCTGGGGATCCGAAAACAAAATGAGTTCCTTTTTCCACTGATGTAACTTCCTGTTAGAACCATAGCTATAGAGGCTGTCATACACTTTTTTTTGTGTCACATTCTTCATCAACTTGCATGCTTCCTTATTCAATATTTTTACTCCTTGTAGCTGGAACATTTACTAAATACTTCCTCTGAATATTGTCCTGGCTGTTTTATCTTTCCTGTTTTTTCAGGAGGTATTTGGTACGTTGTTATTCTAGTGACTTCTAATCTTCATTTATAATCAAGTTTCCCTTGTAGGGTTTTCCTCAATTTTGGGAACCCCTTGAGAAGACACTTGACACTTTTCACACATACTATTCTATGCAGGGTGGCACCATGCCCACTAAAAGGAGATGCCTTTTGTCAAAAAAAGTATGTCTGAGTTTTCCCACCTATAAAGATTGCGAAATTAATTATCTGCATGACCCTTTATGGGTAGAGTCTGAGGCAAATTATTGAACGTTTCATGCTGAGAGATTTTCCTAACTTTCTGCCTTGAGTAGAGGATGTGATTTCACTGCAGGTCGGTGCACATGACTACATGTTGTGTTGCTGAAAGGTTTTAAGTCTCAGTTCTAGAAAGACCACTGTGGAGCACTTAGATCTCAACAGAATTACTTCATATCTTCTATGCCTTCAGACATGGTCAGGTCAATTTCCATCCAAAGACACGTTGGAATACTGGTTCAAGAAAGGGTTGGCCCCTAGGCAGCCATTTTGGCATGTGACACAAAAGTGATCTTTTGAGCTTCATCCTTTTAACATGTCATTTATTATTTGTGTTCTCCTTGTAGTTTGACTCTTTTAGTTAAAAAAGATGAGATGAGTATAATACTCACACTTCAACCCCAAGGTATCCTCTATGTCCTCATATTAGCCAATATCCCTAGGCTCTGTATGCAGCAAGTTGAGGACAGTATTTGTTTAGTAAATAGTCCTTTCTGGCTACAAAAGCAAACCTGTTGTAACAGCCTTATTTTATGGAATATGGCCCATTGTGTCCCAAAGCTTTGTGCCTCCTCTTCATTAGTTGATGGTGATTCATAGTCCTCAAATTGAGGTCACCTCAAATGGAAGCTGATATATTGAACCAACCAATTGAAGCAGCTCTATTGGAGTGTCATCCGTGGGCTCCTATTGAAAGCCTCATTTGTGTGTCAAGTAATTCATCTCTGGTCCGAAAGCATGTATGTAATAACTGGGGCCTTACTAACCCTAACCGTCTGCAGTGTGAGAAGGAGGCACTGGAAAATGTAACAATGCTTTCATAAGCATCATTAGAGGGTGATAGAAACCCCTGCTTTTCCAGGTCAGTGGAGGAAGGAGTATCATATAATTTCTTTTACCAAAGCAGATTTGACCTTCTTTTTGATCTAGATGTGAATGACTGACCACCTGATAAGTGACTCTGGCACCATTGGCAAAGCAGGAATCAATGATGCATCCATGCTTGAGGGACTGTCTGGACACTGTGGCCCGAACTGTTGGGGCATGGGATGGACTCCACCGAAGTGCCTGCCTACCCTTTCTATATTTGTCAGAGATGCCCTTGGCCAAAAACCCAACTATACTCCCCTGAATGGATAGGCACACCTGTGAACAGTATAGCCGCATGTAGTTACGAGTGATGGACCACCTTCACCCAGGGGGGCTTGTTTGTTCATATGCGGGATATTCAATGGTGCACCACATGCACACTCCACACATGCATCAGCTTTACCGCACACCCCTTCAGCTACACCACATGGGCCTTAGAGAGGGCACTAGGTGCATGCATTGCCTGGATGAGTAGACTGGATTCTTTCATCTAGCCTGGCTGTCTTCATGCATAGCAGAGTACTGGGATCAAATGTATGGAGTAATAGAAAATATAACAGCTCATGTGGTGCAACGACTGCCCAAGCTGGCTGTGCTTGGCCATGGAAAAGATATCCCTTCTGATGTTTGTAAACTCAATGCAATGCTGCTATTGTAAGAGGCAGGTTGCGATGGAGTGGGGCCATGCTGCTGCACCCACTGTCCGTGGTTGGCTAGCTGATGATGCCTTTTGCCAAGAACGCTGGAGGTCTGTTGGGCCCTTATGCCAACACTCAACAGACTGAAGGACATATGGGCTCCTGTTGCACTGTACGGACAACCAGAATGGAGGGCCAAGCTGTGGGACCAAATGATGTGACACTACAGCAGTGACAAACTCTCTCATTCACCACTGCGTGAACAGAGATGTGGAAGAGCCCCTACCTCATCTAGACCAGGATGAACACTGGCCCATGCCTCTCTGCCGGAACCCTATACCTGAGACTCCCCTGCAGTGTTGGGGATATGCTATGCACACCCAACAGCACACCTGGACACAATTTTAGATATAACATTGTAACCTCTACTGTGAAATTAATATGAGGAATGTATGTTTGTTGTTTCATACGCTTGAAATGCCAAATAATAAAAAAGATTCATCTGCAAGTCATTAATTTGAGTAAAATTCCTAGCGCCGTACCTACATATCGGTCTCTTCTTCTGAGATTGAGGATCTGATCAGTCATGGAAAGTGGGGCTGAGAAAGAACTTTGGATACATTGAGTTGGTTACTTTTATAAGAAAAGTGATTTTTCAGATTCCTGGAAACTTGGCTATCTGATCCCTCCTTCTGTATGGGTACCAATCTTTTCATGTGCATGCACAGCTGGGTTGTCTGATTGTCCTAATATCATTGAAAATTTGTTGTACTCACTTCAGAAGCATTCTGATAACCAAGTTGAAGTGCAATAACTGTTACATACTTTTAGTGATTGATTATTGAAGAAATCATTTTAATTCCAGTACATCCTTTCATCTGGTCAGCTTTGCTGATTTTTATGACAATCTTATCACTATAAGAGTTCATGTGACCCAACAAGGTCGGGCTTATCAGTAATTGGTGGATTTACTATTAAACTAGGCCTGTAATGTAAATTCAGAGTGATAAGTGGAGGGAGCATACTGTTAGAAATGGGCAATCAGGTTACCCCCTTGTCCAAGCAAGGACCCTCATTCTAGTCAGGGTAAAGGAGAAGCACACTCAGTTAACCCCTGCTCCCCCCCCTGGTAGCTTGGCACAATCAGGCAGGCTTAACTCAGAAGCAATGTGTAAAGTATTTGTACCAACACACAGAGTAATACAGTGAAAACACAACAAAGTGGACACCACACCAGTTTAGAGAAATAGGTAATATTTATCTAAATCAAACAAGACCAAAATGGCGAATATCCAACATACACAACTTGAAATATGAATTTTCAAAATAATAAGAGTTTTACTCCATAGAAAACAATGAAAACGTTGTTGTTACACAAAGTACCTGGTTAGCGTCAACAATAAAACCGCATGGGAAAACCTGTGTCGGAAAAGTCAGCTATGTGTCAATTCCTTACTCACAAGTGAGGTTGTGTGTCGTTTCCTTCTCTGGTCGTGTCAGCGATGCTTCATTTTTCTCCCTCGCAAGAGAACGATGCGTTGATTTCTGGACAGGGCACCTCGGATCCACACAGAATCGGGTTGACTTTGACACCCAGGGACGATGCGTGGGAAATCCAGTCGCACGGTGTTAGAAAACTGCACTGCGTGGGGTTTGCATCGTTATCAGCAGCGGCAAGGGGGTGTTGCATGTCGTTTCTCCAGCCATGATGCATCAATCTCCCAGCCATGATACAGGTGGATCCTCGATTTCAGCAGTGAAGCCGACGGCGCAGCGTTTATCAGCCGCGTTCCAGATGGTGCGTCGAAAATGTCCCCGCACGGCATTCTGTGCTTGGATTTCAGCTTTGGTTATGCCAACTTCACCTTTCAAGGGCCCAGGGACTGGAAATGGCACCACATGGCAGGGCAGGAGTCTCAGAAGAGAGTACAGGTGCTGGCAGAGGAAGTCTTTGATGGCCCTGTGACTTCAAAACAGGAGGCAAGCTCAGTTCAAACACTTGGAGATTCTTCTCAAGCAGAAATGCACAACAAAGTCTACTCTTTGTCCCCTTTCACAGGCAGAAGCAGTAACTGCAGGATAGCCCAACAAAGCACAGCCACAGGCAGGGGCATAACTTCTTCTCAGCTCGTCAGCTCTTCTCCCTGGCAGAGGTTCCTCTTGAATCCAGAAGTGATGTTGAAGAAATCTAAAGTCTGGGGTATTGGGTCCACAACTTAAACCCCGTCTGCCTTTGAAGTAGGTAAACTTCAAAGGAAAGTCTTTCTTCTTTGTAAGATCATGCCTTGCCCAGGCCAGGCCCCAGACACACACCAGGGGGTTGGAGACTGCACTGTCTGCGGGCAGGCAAAGCCCATTCAGGTGTAAATGACCACTCCTCTCTTCTCCTCCAGCCCAGATGACTCATCAGGATATGCAGGCTACACCCCAGCTCCTTTTGTGTCACTGTCTAGAGGAGAGGTGCAAACAGCCCAACTGTCAAAATGACCCAGACAGGGAATCCACATTCAGGCAGAGTCACAGAATTGTTTAAGCAAGAAAATGTCTACTTTCTAAAAGGACATTTTAAACACACAATCTAAAAACAACCTTTAATAAAAATGTACTTTTAAATTGTGATTTCAGAGACCCTACACTCCACATTTCTATCTGCTCCCAAAGCGAATCTGCACTTTAATAATATTTAAAGGCAGCCCCCATGTTAACCTATGTGAGAGATAGGCAGTGAAAAACGATTTTGGCAGTATTTCACTGTTAGGGCATGTATAACACATCAGTACATGTCCCCCCTTTAACATATACTGTACCCTGCCCATGGGCCTACCTTAGGGGTGACTTACATGTACAAAAAGGGAAGGATTGGGCCTGGCAAGTGGGTGCACTTGCCAAGTCGAATTGGCAGTGCAAGACTACACACACAGACACTGCAGTGGCAGGTCTGAGACATGTTTATGGGGCTGGGTGTGTATGTGGGTGGCACAACCAGTGCTGCAGGCCCTCTAGTAGCATTTGATCTACAGGCCCTAGCTACCTCTAGTGCACTTTACTAGGGACCTACTAGTAAATCGAATAGGCCAATCAGGGATAAGCTAATCATAAATACAGTTTACACAGAAAGCATATGCACTTTAGCACTAGTTAATAGTGGTAAAGTGCCCAGAGTCCTAAAGCCAACAAAAGCTGGTAAGAAAAAATAGGAGAAAGGAGGCAAAAAGTTTAGGGATGACACTGCAAAAAGGGCCATTTCCGACACACACAAACTATCCCTATGGGACTCTCAAAAAGAGACCCATAGGAGAGATTTTTACAAGACTTTCTGGGTAGTCTTGAGCTTCACAATTGCATAATGGGATGTATCATGGGATCCTACCCACTTGCAGATACAGTTTTACCCCTCACATAATTGACTTTGGGCCTGCTTCACAATAGTAGCTTACACTATTGAGTAATTTACACTTTTGAGTAAGGGCTCACATGGGTTGCTTTGTGCAACAGGCCCTATATTTTTATTTCAGGGTTTTTTCTATAATTTGTCAAATCGTTTAACGTACTAGAGAGACAAGATTGTGACAATACCTAGCTTACTGAGCTATATTTCCCTCTCAAGGCAAAGATCCTCTTAGGCAATTTATCTCACATCTTTTGTGATTTGCTCTCGTAGGATGGTAGAAGGATACACTGGGCACAAAGTAGGTGACACAAAGGTCCAAGATCAAAGGAAATGCAGAACCCTGAATTGTTTTGTTGTGTTTTGCTTACTACACCCCTGCTTTAGCCTTCACAGAACGGACTTTTTATGCATTGTATGTGATGTTTGGTTGTTTCTGCGTTTGTTCATATTTTCACTTCACACGGTATAAGTTTGCATTCAGGCCGCAGGTACGAAAATATCATGATTAATTTGGAGTTGCTCTACGGGGGTTGTTAGCGCAGTCAGATGAGTAAAGAGGGCTCTTTTCTTAATATTATTTTGTTCTTGGCACAGATAGCATGCTATCGGCCATTTGTTTGTCATTGTAGAGCATTCGAGGGTGACCAGGTCATCAGTGCAGTGCCATCCGGAATTGTGTAATGTAAAATGCCCCTAAACCCCCTGCAGAGTGTGATGACGGGAACCTGAGTCTCCCATAACTGGCAGTGATATGGCGTTTCTAACTACAAGGGGAATGTAGTATAGTACGGTCGGTGACTGGTGCTCTACTCTGTGAGTAAGCCAGTACAGTTTTTTGTGGAGGGGAGAGTCAGTAATGTGTCAAGAAGAGAGATTGTTCGATCGAATTGGATTGATGGAAGTGCTAGTTTCCCGCGTGCACTTAATTAAGTCAAGGGGGAAACACCATGTATAACTACAACGTCATCACTGAGCGATGAACCAAGCCTTCTAGCCCTACATTATTTCCTGCTCTGCCATTGTGCCACGCGTGGCTGGCTGGTTGCACGTGCCAAGTTAAACCTTGCCACTACACGCTGCAGCCCGGGAGCATGCAATAACGCCTCACAAAATTATTGCATCAGGAATTCATGCGTTGTCAAATAGTCTCTATAGTCAGAGTTTTTATGTAACTCCGTGGAATTCCACAGAGTAAAACTCCGCCAGCTCCGGCTACCCTTAGGCACAAGTAGATCTTGAAAAGTTTACTTGACAAATTGTTAAGGCAAATTATGGATATATACTGCTTGGAAAGTGACCTACTAGATTCCCAGATTTTGGGTGAATTCTAAATATTAAATAATGGAATTTCTAGCCTACTACAATCCAGAAGCTGGAATTCTGATGCTACAGGACACTCAAGTGTAGAAACGAAATCAGGCTATAAAAGGTAATCCAAGGTGAGAAGAAGACATACCTTAAAAAGGCCTCACTATAATAAGAAATCACTGGAAGCAAAAAAATGATCTTGTTGAAAAGACCTTAGTTCAAATAATAAATATAGAGTTGAATGGTTGAAAGGTATTTATATTAAACAGTAAACCTTAAAAGGAATAGTTATTATGATGATTTTGATAATAAACATGAGAGCTAAGCTAAATACCATCAATGTGAATACATCTGCTTGATTAGCATGTTTGTATGATACATGTATCATCTTAAACAATCCTAAAAAGTAAATGCACTTAATACAAGGATATCTGAACATTTCCTAATTGTCTATTATTCATACACAATATGTAGGAATTAGAAGCGTGTAAAAGGAAAAAACAAAGGCCCATATTTATACTTTTTTAGTGCCACATTTGCGTCATTTTTTGACACAAAAGTGGCACAAACGTACAAAATACAATTGTACATCAAAAAAGTATAAATATGGGCCAAAGTATTTACAAGACAATGTACCATAGGAAGCTTGTCCAGAAAACAAAGTAGGAAACTAGGGCCCAGATTCTCAAAGGTTTAGCATCGGATTAGCAATACTTTTGTAACGTTAAACTGAAGCTAACTAGTATTTGCGTTGGTTTGTGTGGCAAAGTAATGCAAAGCAGTGCAAAATGCTGAGTCAAGGGGACGTTACATGGGTGGTACATTTGATGCTAAACCTTATTCTCAAACTTCAGAAGAAAGGGTTTAGCACCTAAAATTTATGCTACTGAAAAGCAGACGTTAAACGGAGAAATGTTTTTATTTCTCCCTTCTTTTCTGACTTTGCATGAGTGCTGCACTGTACAACACACATGCAAAGTAGGAAAAACATTTCCACTTGTCTAGACATAATATTTTGTACAGGAAGGATACCCTTCCTGTACAAAACCTATGCTAGGCTCAGGCACACACCCTAGCACTACGGCGCTAAGGTGTGTGTGTGGTGCACAGTGTTATATTCTTGTTATGTCAAGTGATGTGCCACTCTGGAATCATGCTGTATCCTGGCAACTGAGCTACTGCTTCTGGAATCTCATGGGGATTCCGGAGGGAGAGGTCGTTTGGTGAGGACAACGGCTGAGCCAGGGGTTGCTGCTTATAGACAATAAAAGTATGTTCAAGGAACTATGGCTCCTGTCTTAACAGTGGCGACGAGGATGGGATGGAAAAAGGGGACAACGTTCTAACAAGGACTTTCTCACTCGACCTCTGATTTAGGTTTTCATCAATCACAGAAAGAATAATACTGCCGGTAAATAAAGTGCAGTGGCAATGGAAAAAAATACGAAGGTACGGTGTGGTAACAAGCACGAAGGTATGGAGCAGGGGTTATTGTAAATAAATTTACTGAGGCTGTTAGGATTCAAAAGTGGCATATCAACAGCCGCGTGCCCAGAGGAAGATAGTGATGTAAACCGAGTTGTTGCGTCCTACGTGTGCGCGACGACGTACGGAATCACGCTATGCAGTCAGCGACGGTGTATCATAGCAACAGGGACGCTGTGACTCAATCGCTGATTCACACAGCTACTGTTTAACACGCATTGGAAATTCAAACGCTGAGGTGCATATGCTGAGTATGAATCACTGTCTGGTTGTCGCACAAATAATTGAAATAAAGAAACATTTAATCTTAGCTTAAAGAACATAACTTTAAAAAAAAGTGTGCAAGCACTATTTTCCCAACTAAGCACAGTATCAGTAACAAAGAAAAAAAAAGGAAATGGCATCACAAGTAATACCACCTTCCCCAACTTTCTTACAAGATCCAGAGGAACCATGCATGGTATGGGAAGATTGGAGGGATGCCTTTGAGACTTACCTGGATGCTACAGGAGGGGAGACGTAGGTGGAGAAAAGAAAGTTAGCTATTCTCAAATATTGTCTTGGGGTGGAAGGGAGAAAAGTGCTAAAAACCCTAACAATACATAATATGAATGAAGAAGGTGGAGATCCTGACCAAGAAGAAGAAGTATATGAAAATGCTATGAAAGCACTAGAAGAAAACTATGGCAAAAAATCAATATTGTAGTAGAAAGACATACATTTTTTTCATGTACTCAGAAACAAGGCAAAACAATAGACCAATATGATAATGGATTACGAAGGTCGGCCATAACATGCAAGTTCAGAGATCTAAACGACAAAATAATTTGTGATCAGTTTATAAATAGAGTGAGCAATACAAAGATACAGGAGAAGTTATTAAGCTTAAGAAACCCAACATTGAACTATTGATGTAGCCAAACACATGGAGAATACGTCTCAGTATGTCAAGGAATTGAATAACATGGAGTATGGGAATAAGGGACAGGATATAGTGAATGAGGTAAAATTCACTAAGAGAAGTGCAAATAAATATGAAGAAGAAAATAGGAGAAAAACGAGATTTGAAGAAGGATTTTGAAAAAGTAAATAGTGCTCCAGGTGTGGCAGTAACAAACATTTGGCAGAAGCAAGGAACTGTCCAGCTGTTAATAGCAAGTGTTTTAAGTGCAGGAAAATAGGACATTTTGCAAGGGTATGCAGAATTTCAGATGAAAGCAAATTCAGAAATTCAGTGAATATAGTAAAAGGGACTGGAACAGAAAATAAACCAAGAGATGTTAGTACGAGTGAAGAAAACGAGTTGGAGGTTTTGGTAGTCGGGGAAGAAAAGACATTGGTTTGTACTCAACATGATGAAAAATTTGATGGATATACTCTACCAAGGTGTGTTATTGAAATGAATGGAGAACAAATACAAATGTAGGCAGACTCATATTCACGTTTTACCTTGATAGACAAGCGAGTATGGGAATGTTTAAGGAATAATACACTTACACCTATGGATGTAGAACCGGAAGGATATTGTGGTGGAAAACGTCCAATATTAGGGTATTTTGAAGCAGATCTAAAATGCGAAAACAGGAAAGCGTGTGGAAAAGTATATGTAGTGCATCAAGGGAGATTGTTACTCAAATGGAAAGAGCAACGTGCGTTGGGAGTTATATGAAACCCAATTCGCCCTAAACAAGTATTGCTGACAGAATTGAATAGTGAAGAAGAGTGGTTAACAAAGTTTCCAGAGGTTTTTAGTGAGAAACTAGGCCGACTCAAGGGTTTTGAACATTGTATCATTCTAAAAGAAAAGGTTGTGCCCAAGGTACATAAAGCAAGAATTGTGCCGTTGGCACTGAAGGATAAAGTAAAAGAAGAACTTCAAAGATTGTGCATAGAAGGTGTGATTGAGCCCATAGAAGTATCTGAGTGGTTAAGTCCTATTGTTATAGTGAAGAAACCTGATGGAAATATTCGGATGTGCATTGATTTGAGAGACTTGAATGAAGGTATACTAGTTGACCGGCACCCTTTACCAAGGATTAAAAAAATGATAGCCAGTGTCAGAAGGGGACAATATCTTCAGGTACTCCTATCAAAGAATTCCCAGCATTTAACATGGTTCATCACACCTGAGGGGGTGTTTCAATCTGTAAGATTGCCTTTTGAACTAGCTCCTGCCTCTGCAGTATTTCAGAGAAAGATTTTGAATAATATGATCAACACATTGGTATTTCAAGACGATGTATTAATAGGGGAAGAAAGCAAACAAACACAGGATAAGGTATTGAAGTAAGTATTGGGAAAATTGGATGAAGCAGAGCTTGCCATCAGCAGGAAGAAGTGCAAATTCTTTGTTGGAGAAGTAGAATACTTAGGGCATATGTTGAATCAAGATGGGCTAAAACCTAAGTTAAAGTTAATGGATGCAATAGAAAAAGCTCCCTGTCCCCACAACAAGGAACAACTACGATCGTTTCTCGGTTTGGTGGATTACACAAAGTTTGTTGATCATTTTGCGGACAAAATACATGTGCTGAGACAGTTAATGAAAAAAGGTAGCAATTTTAAGTGGTCCGAGGCTTGTCAAGAAGCATTTGATTCAGTTAAGGATGCAATAATAATAGCAATAACACTGAAACAATATGATCCAGAGGATAAGACTACAATAGTGGCAGATGCAAGTAACTATGGCTTGGGAGCGGCATTATTGCAATACCACAAAGGCAAGGAGAGAGTGGTAGCTTTTGCGTCACGTACGTTAAAGGGAGCTAAATTGACATATTCAACCATCGAAAAGGAAGCATTGGATTGTTGGTGGGGTGTACAACATTTTCCCACATTTGTCTGGGGTACAGAATTTGAGCTCCGTACGGATCACATGCTGCGGAGTGCCCCATGGATCATCACTCAGCCCGGCGCTTTTCAACATCTACATGGCCCCACTAGCCAAAACCATCAAACAACATGGGCTAAACATAGGCCCTCATTCTGACCTTGGCGGGCGGCGGAGGCCGCCCGCCAAAGTCCCGCCGTCAGGTTACCGTTCCGCGGTCGAAAGACCGCGGCGGTAATTCTGACTTTCCCGCTGGGCTGGCGGGCGGTCGCCTTCAGGCCGCCCGCCAGCCCAGCGGGAAAGAGGCTTCCACGATGAAGCCGGCTCGGAATCGAGCCGGCGGAGTGGAAGCTGTGCGACAGGTGCAGTTGCACCCGTCGCGTATTTCACTGTCTGCGCAGCAGACAGTGAAATACATTTAGGGGCCCTCTTACGGGGGCCCCTGCAATGCCCATGCCAGTGGCATGGGCACTGCAGGGGCCCCCAGGGGCCCCGCGACCCCCCCTACCGCCATCCGGATCCCGGCGGTCGGACCGCCGGGATCTGGATGGCGGTAGGGGGGGTCGGAATCCCCTCGGCGGCGCAGCAAGCTGCGCCGCCTTGGAGGATTCAATGGGGCGGCGGTACACTGGCGGGAGCCCGCCAGTGTTGCCGGTCCGACCGCGGCTTTACCGCCGCGGTCGGAATCCCCATTGGAGCACCGCCGGCCTGTCGGCGGTGCTCCCGCGGTCCTCCGCCCTGGCGGTCTTTGACCGCCAGGGTCAGAATGACCGCCATAGTCTCCTATGCCGATGATACCCAACTGATCCTCTCCCTGTCTGGCGACCCTGTAAAGGCCAAGAGACATTTCCACATTGGGATGAGAGCAGTTGCTGCCTGGACGGAAGCCAGCTGCCTCAAACTCAAATGACTGCTGGTGGCCCACCACACAGGAAAACGCCCCAGCTCCCACGGACCACGCACGCATTCTGGGCATCCTCCTGGACTCCTCTCTATCCATGACCCGCCAAGTCAATGCCATCTCGTCATCATGCTTCCACATGCTCTGACTCCTTCGAAAGATCTTCAAGTGGATCCCCTGCGACACAAGAAAGACAGTCACCACGCACTCGTCTCTAGCAAACTGGACTACGACAATGCACTCTATGCCGGCAGCACCAATAAACTATAATCAAAACTACAAAGAATTCAGAATGCAGGAGCCAGACTCATCCTGGACATCCCCTGACACAGCCACATCCCCTCCTACCTCAGAGACCTACACTGGCTCCCAGTCATTAAGCGCATCACATGCAAGCTCCTGATCCACACCTACAAGGCACTACACAATATAGGACCGGCATACCTCAACCACCACCTCGCCTTCTACGTACCCAACAGACAACTCTATTCTTCCCAGCTCGCAGCAGTTTCCAAGATACAGAAAAGCACAGCAGGAGGAAGATCCTACCTCACAGCTCGGACATGGAACACACAACCTCTCAAACTCAGGCAGACCACATCACTGAAGCAGTTCAGGAAGGACCTCAAGACCTGGCTGCTCGACTGAACAGCATGCCTGCAAACAGAGCCTTGAGACCTTATGATTGATTTAGAGTAGTAATCTCCTTATACACAGAGTCATGGGTTCGGGTGTAAACCAGTCCCCACATGGTTACACGTAAAATATACACGAATCGTGGACTAAAGCAGGGCTGTGTTTTGATCCCTCTGCTGTTTAACCCCTATAGAGCTGATTTAGCGAAATCACTGCATTCCAGCTCTCTGGTCCTTCCCAAGTTAGGAAGCATTAAGCTGCAAATAATACAACATGCAGACGATATTGTGATTATGGGCCACACAAAATCAGGAATGCAAAGACCCCGGGATGCCCTGAACAGATTTAATGAGCCAAATCAATTACAGGCTAATCAGGACAAAAACAAAAAGCCCTAATCTTTGGAAGATACCAGTGCAAGAAGATGGTGACGTGGTGGCTGGCCAGCAAGATTATTAGCACATCGAGGAACTACAACTACTTGGGTGTGTGGTTTAGTGAAAACAGTCTGCAGCATGTATCTTTGGGTTCTGACGTGAACAGTGGTAGTCTGACACTCTGTGTCCTTCTGGTGAGGAAGGACCTGATCTATTTCTTTGCTTCGTCTCAGATGTGGCATCGTAGAGTCTGGAGAGTGGTTTGAGAGATGGTGCCGAATGCGGCAGAGAGGTCAAGGAGTATGAGTGAGGCTGTGCCTCTGTAGTTTAGTATGGCGTGTATGTCGTCGGTGGCTGCTAGGAGTGCTGTTTTAGTGCCTTGGTGCTCCTGAATGTGGATTTCGATGGGTCTAGCATTTGGTGTGTCTCAGGGAATATGGTGAGTTGCTAGTTGACGGCCTTTTACATTACTTTGGCTGGGAAAGGGAGCAAAGAGATGGGTCTGTATTTTTGCAGCTCCCTTGGGTCAGCACTGGGTTTCTTGAGTAGAGGGTTGATCTCAGCATGCTTCCAGCCTGATGGGAAGGTGGTGGTCTCAAAGGATTGGTTGATAGTTCTGCAGGGCTCGGGTGCTATAGTGGTGCTGGCCAGGTTGAAGGTGTGATGAGGGCACAGATCTGAGTGTGCTCCCGAGTGGATAGAGTTCTTGAGTCTTTGGGTGTGCTCTTTGGTGATGGGGTCCAGGAGTTCAGGATCTGGTGTCGTGCTGGGTCTGTGGTGGTATTTGTGGGCAGTGCGGGCATTTTTTGGTTCTTGAAGACTTTTGGTGGAAAAGGTAGTGAGGTTGATGCAGGCTGCGTTCTTCTAGGCTATTGTGTCTTCTGTAGATCTGCTGTTCCTCCATTTCAGTTCCTTTTGTCTGCAGGAGCTTTTGGACTCTTGTAGGTCTGTTGTAAACCATTTACGTGTTTTGCTATGTCAGTTTCCTGCTGGTTTCCTGAGGGGGGCTACATTGTTGGCGAATTCCAATAACCAGCGGTGCAGATTGCATGCAGCTTCATTGATGTCCGCTGCGTCTGGTAGGGGGGGGGGTGAGAGCATTGGTGATCTGTGCCTCTGTAACTTTGCCCAAGCATCTGCCGGAGGTGCAGGGGCATGGCGGTATGCAGGTTTGTTCGTGAAGGTAAAGTGTATGCACTTGTGGTGGCTCTTAAGCGGTAAGGGGGTATACCCCTGGCATCTATTTTGCTCCAAAGGGTTGTCCTGTCAACCATATCAAATGCTGCACTATAGTCTATGAACCAGCAGATGAGAGGTAACCCATTTGTTTGTAGACCTTGATATCTGAGGAGGGATACTGCTAGAATATTTTCTACTGTTGATTCCCCGCTTGAAAGCCTCATTTAAAGAATGTCAAAATACCCTCATATTTTACCCAAGTTTCCAACTGCTCCAGTAGGGTTCAAGCATAAACATTTGCTTCAACATCCAATAATGCTATCAGACAGTAATTTGAGGCTTTTGTCCGATCTCCCTTTTTAAATGGATCCTCTTGAGGTGTCTGGGATGGGGGCAGTTTGAAAGGTATAGTTGAAAACAGAGTCAACAGACTGGCCCAGCTAGAGTGAGCATATTTAAATAGGCTAGCCTGTAAGCCTTTTGGGCTGAGGGCCCGTCAACTTTCAAACGTCTCATATGTTGACCTAAATTTAGAATGGGTTTGAGATTCCATAGCCAAGATCTAACTGTTGATGTATGTCCCTGGCACCACTTTATTCTACTTACTAAGTTCACTGATTCCTCTCCCGTTGAGGTGTTGACCTGTTTACTTTTATCTTAAGGTTGTGAGATTCATTTCAGTGTGCACTTCAATGGATTATGAGTGCTTTCTGTTGTGCCTGTTATATCAAAAATTTTAAGTTGGGCAGCCAGACCCTCAGATAACGATATGTAATTGGTGGTTGATACGCCTTTACATGTTGGAGTATATACCCATTTCTTCTCTTTTATCTCAGACTCTGTTTGTGCCAACTTCAATTTATGGGTGGACAAAAAGTCCTTATGTTGGACCCTGCTCTTGACTGGGAGGTGCATTCTGGTGTTGTGCCCCGGCCCTCTGATATTAAAGTCTCTGGCAATTATGATTTCATGACATGGATAGTCCAGGAGAATCAATTCAAGGCTACCAAGCAAACATTGCTTTCCAACATTGCTTTCCTCTGGGCATTGAGATAGCGATTCACCCATATCAGTCCCTTCTCTTCCTGATTGATTTTCAGGCCCCGAATGAGGATTGCTTATGACACCCTACAGTTAAGATTTAATGATATGGCCTCTAATTTAGTTTCAAGCTGAATGAAGATGGACAAGCCCCCCTTACTTGCGCCCAAAGATACTAGTGTGAGTCGTCGATATGAAAAACTCTTTGAAGCCTAACATGATCATCAGGGAAAAAGCCCAGGATTCCGGAAGCTAAAGAATATTACTTGCCTCAGGTAAGACATTCCTTATCTGCTTGCACTGACGTTTTTGAGGCCAGCCACATTTCCATAAAATTAATAAGAGTTTATGTTTTAATTTCCTGGACACTTGATGAAGACTTCTTTCAGGGCCAAAACCAACAGCCCGATCTCTTAGTTATAAGGTGCCCATACGACCCCTTCATTTAAGCGAGAGCAACTTAGGGTGTCAGAACATACCTCTCCCAGATTGTGGGTACATACTATCGTTAAGGCACGTGATCCTGCAGTTTCTTCCACTTTCCAGCCTAGGCTTCCTCCTAAAGTCCCCTGCAGGACGAATATAGTTGTCTGTCTCAGAACTGAGTGTAGTAGTACTCAAGGGTATTTTGGAGGAGTGGTTTTGTACAGATCAATCCCCCATTGTGCAATGGAGTTTTGTTATCTCCACATTGCATTCCTCTGGTCCTCTCTCCTCCATACCATGGTTGTAACTTCTCCATTTGAGTTATGATGTGACAGATCGAATCCTACCCATTCAAGGTCCTCCAAGGGTATATGTTTTAATGCAGGGATATGACTGAACAATCTCAGCAAATTCCCTCTATCAAGCATGTCCTGGTGGCCTTTAGAGCAATGCTGGGTATGAAGACCAGTTCTTCCTCCCTCCGGCCTCCCTGCTGGCTGTGAATACTTAGGGGCATATTTATGAAACGTGGCGCTGCACCCAGTGGAGCACTACTTTTCTTGCACCCCTTAGCGCTCTCCAACACCACCATGTGTGCACCATATTTAACATACGGCACACCATTGCGGTTGTTAGGGAAATACCGTCAGCATTTTTTACGCCTGTTCAGCACTTTGCAGGATTAACGTCAAAATTTTGACCTCATCATCTGTAGGGTGTAGAGAAGATGTGGGCCCTGCGTTTTCAGTTTTATCATTGATCACTGACCACTGGCACCTAGGCTTATTCAATTGCCCAAATAGTGGGTAGAATTTAGTGACTTTAACAGGGTTATGCATCAACAATACTCTCTTTAGAAGACTGTGCTTCCTAGTATGCTTCTTTAGTCTCTTTTTTTACCTCTTTTTTGACCCCCTAGATGTTAAAGGGGATCAGCTGGTATTAAAGTCAGGGGGCCCACATCTTGTAACTGAAGGGTTCTTTGCAGTTAGAACTCTTCTTCCAGGCGCTGCCTGATGTTTCTTTGTAGGATGCATCTCACAGCTATTTGAGAAAGCCTGGGCCTCCTCCACGAGATCCAGGGCATTGAATAAATGTTCCTCTGATACGCCTGTTCCTACATTCAGTGAGCTAGACATCTCACCCAAATCGAGTTTATTTCCTGAATCATTGGTTTACTTTTGACTGGATTGGCTTTTGCAGTGCCAACCAAAGCTCCCAAAACCTCTGGAAGGGAGCATAACTAATTAATGATAGGGGAGCATGGGCAGGGTTTGTCCTTCTCAATTGCACTTTGGTTAAACTCCAGCTTTCTCAATGTATTCCCTAGATCTGTAAAGTGTGTTTCTAATGACTGTATCAAGTTAATCTGCAGTTCAATCTTGCCAGCAATGGGCCCTGAAGATTGAATCATGGGTGTGAGTTTTAGATGTCGAAGTTTTATACAGGTCTAGGCTGGATGCTTTGTTGACCAACCTTCATCCCATTTATGGAGTTTGACTAAGAGTGTAATTTATTTGGGCCTCTATGGTAGCTACAAAATGGCTTCAGAGGTTGCCAAGTTCCTGATCTGTTATTCTTTCCCTCCTGGCTGTTTAGGAAATGGTGATTGGAATGTTTGTTTTTAATTGTCATCAAAATCCTGTATTAAGATGGGGCTCACTCGTACTTGGATTTGGTGAACTTGGGCTGCTGCCATAGTCTTGTTTGGCTTAGATTCTGTAATTATTTCTCTAATTTGCTAAAAGTTGATAAATTTGGTGTATTTGGTATATTTGGAGGCATAGTGTTGCTGCCTTCTTGCTCACCATGGACTTTCTCTCTGTGGCTACCAGGATGGATGGCAATGGGGGGGAGCGCCCCTTGTAGATTGCATAGTGTTTCCTCTGGTGTTAGCTTCAGACAAGATTGCGACCTTCGGATGTTAATACAAGTCACCATTGATGCCTCCAAAGGTAAACTTTGGTGGTTATTTTGGGGACTGTTTACCAGAGTAAGAAAGGGCCCCATGCCATAGGATTCAGGGTCCCGGGTTTCACCAACCAATATTATTTCTGAGTTCTCACAAGTCGCCTTCTGAAACTAATTCATGATCTACCCCTTTTCAGAGTTGGTCCTCTGAGGAGAGAGACTATAAGTACTCTCCATCATACCCACCTGCTCTCCATACATCGAGAGGGAGCAAACAGAATTGATAGGTCCCCCATTGGCTCTACTTATCCTTTTTTTGCGGATAGGCTGTTTCAGTCTCACCATTGCTGATGAACTGGCACCTTTCACCTTATTGTTCTTGATATGTTCCCTAATGTTCACGCACTGGGAATCCCTACCGCAGAATGCAAAAGGTTGGATGTAATGTTGTGGGCTCCTGCCTGATGGAATACTAAGGTAATGTCTTTAAAGGCAGTGCTGCTACAACTCCCTTAAGACTCAAAGGTGATGGCCATTGCCAACGCCGTGTGCTGGGAGGGGCCCGAGCATGCTACAAGGGCCTTCAAAACCGCTACTCAGGCCTACCAGATCCAAATGTCGCTAAGTTCAAAGGAAAGGAAGGAAGGCACAGACCCTCATAAGGAAAAATCTCCCCCGGGACGCCTTTTGCCTTTTTATTGGTTTTGATATGGTTCCTAATGTTCATGTCATGAGATTCCTTACCAGGGAATGCTGCAGAAGGTTGGATGTAATTTGATGGGCTCATGCCTGGAATCCTGGGAAATGTCTTCAAAGGCACTGCTTCCTCACCTCCCTTAAGACTCAGGGCGACTACCACAGCCACAGACATGGCCCTCTCCAGAGAGGGGCACAAGCACGCTATGAGGGCCTTTGAATCTGCCACTCAAGCCTGCTGCATCCAAATGTCGCTAAGTTCATAGGCAAGGAAGAAGGCACAGCACCTTGTGAGGAAAGAGTTCTCCAAGCCGCTAATTGCTCTCTCCAGTTACAGCCTCTGTTTCACCTGGTGCGCTAAGGCCGATGCCGGGGTGATGCTGGGTGGTGCGGGTGATGCTGTGTAGTCAGATAGGAAGCCATTAGCATGCTCTACTATGGGTAAGGTCTTGTCCAAAGTAGCTGACTGATGAAACGCTGGTGACATACAAGTTAGACGCGTGATAGCCGAAGGAGGCAAATTCGCACTGGCCTCAAGCTGCACCCAATCCTGGCCGGGCCGCTTCTGCAAACAAACAGCCCAGCCACCAGTAGCAGAACCTAAACCTACTAACCCTACACTGCCTGCTGCCTCCACCCTGTTTGCCACTACTGCTTTCACACAGGCTGACAGTACCTTCATGAGTTGTCCTCAGATGAGGGTCTTGTATTTCGTAGTGTAATGGTATAAAAGCCCACAGCTGGGAAAGCAATAACTTACAAACTAATGGGCCCTATCCACCAAGTTATATAGTTATGTGAGGAAATAGGGTGTATGATATGGTATAGTTTTGTGCCCTGACCATGTAATTTATTTATAAACCCCTTTAAACCCCTTTAGACCCAGTAGGTTTTATTTGTTAAACCCTTAGCTCAACCCTGGGTAGCTGTGCCTCTGGGCAGCAAGGCTTACACAATGGATAAGTATAAAGCATTAAACAGCACCAAAATATTTGAAGAAAAATTAACTGGGGTGCTTAAGAAATTTGACAACAATTTATAAAAGTGCCGCAGTTTTTTAATATTTTTAGACACAAAAATTAAAAAGCTCCACCAGACTGTTTTCGAGCTACAGATTTTAAAAGCTACAGTGAATCACACCTCTTTACTCAACTGCAAACAATTATTGCAACTTCAACAAATTTGACAGAAATCTTTTCAGGAAAAAGTTGTGTTGTAGTCTCTAAGCGTTACTTCAGCCGACAAACTGCAACAGAGTGAGTCAGGGGACCAGCAAGGCCCTCAGAAATAGTTACCCCCAATAGAAGCAATCTCCAGTCAGTTTTACACACTTTTATCTCCTTGCCATAGACACCTATGAAAGTGGTCCTGATGCAAGGAATACAGGATGCTAAGATGCTCTTAAGATGCTATGGCTTTGTCGAAGTCAATATGGGCCTTGCTATAGCTACTCTTCGGTCCATAGGCTTGGAGAAGCAGTCCTTGCCACAGGGGTTGACACCTCTCGAGGTCCTCTCAGGCCTGGTCAGAAGCCAGTCACCACTGAACTACCAGTTGTCCTGTGTCACTGTAACTGCCAAATCCTTCTTTGGGATGAAACTTATCTCTTTGACAATGCTCCTAGGTCCAGCAGACTCGGTGGAGCTTCTAAGTGTCAGGTACTGGTCACTGGTGCTGCACAATGGCGTGGAGCAGCAATACAGATATGGGCTACCACTTGCAATTACCAGGCTTCGCTAGCTGCTGTGTCCCTGTGCTATGAACAGGAAGTCAGCCAACTAAACCTTGGTGTCTTTTGCTTTGGCTAGGCTCAGGAAACAACTTCTCCTCAAGCAGGACACAATATTCACTGTTCTTTCTCTTTTGCTAGCCACCAGGTACAGCAAGTGCCACCTTTCTTTGTAGGGTACTTGGTGCAGCAGGGCAATTCTTCTTCGGTCCTTAATTCAGTTGAATTGAGATCTTAGTTTGAGGTGCCTTTTTATGTGTAGAAAATGCTCTCAGAGTTAGATGCACTTGGTAGCCAATGGGCTACGAGATTTCCTCCCTCCTGATGACCACTTACTGCAAAGTGTGCAATCTGGCTATCCAAGAATGAACCATTCTGGCCTCTTTCAGGATGGCAGAACATCTCTCTTGGCATCCAGGGCTCCCTAGCACAACCCAGAGGTGTTGCTTCAAAAGGGGCTGCACGTCCCTGGAAATGGTAACCGATTTCCCCTTCCCTGTCCGTAGTGCCAGCCTGCATACTTATACAATAGAGCAGCACCTCTCTCGTGTTTCCCATTTGCCCTTCAAAGGATGCTTCTCCTGTAATGCCCAGCCTTTGTACCAACACGCATGTGACTTCCTGCAGAAGGGAGGTAACACCACTCTCCTATGCAGGTTTCTAATGTAACTTTTCCAGGGAGCCATTAGCATGCCTCCCCAGGAGGGCAAAACCATCTCTCAGAGAAAGACCCCATGTGAAATGCAACCATTAAGTGCACAGGACACTAAAGGCAACAAAGTGGCAACTAAGCTAAAGTGGTAAATCTGTGGCAAGTTAAATGAATTTCAACTTGACTACCCAATAATGCTTAATGTAACAAGTTGTTTGATAACTTGGAGTATCAACATAGGTTGCATCATGCTGGGGTTAACACAGCTGAGGGATCAGCATGTAACTCTGTACTCACCAACTGGGCAACCAAGTCTTTCCACTGTAACAATTACAGTTTCACATTTTTACTGTCAGAAGATATAAAACACATGTTCCACCTCTGAACTATGCTTCTCTCTGCTTTAGGGCTTGGTAGCCTACCACGAGGCAAACTTAAACACATTGAAGAGGAAGGCCTGGCTTTGTCATTGATTTAAATGGCAAAGTTGGGCTAGCATTTTAAAACTGGCTTTCAAGTCTGTAGTGTCCAATTGGAAGACATGTTTTACCTGTGTCACACCGAGGGTGGTACAACCACCGCTGCAATCTTTGAGGTGATCCTCTAGCTTACATGCACTGGGTACCCTGGGTACCATATAATAGGGACTTACAAGTGAGTTAACTTATGCCAATAGGGTATAAACCGATTCAACATGCATGTTTTAGGGTCTGGTTAGCAGGCCTTAGTGCACTTTCAGAGTCAAAAAACCGGCAGCATCAGTCCAAAAACTTACAAACAGAGACATTTCCTTACAACCTATATGCAGGAAAGTACCCTCTTTTTGGCATTGTTACCCCCACTTTTTGCCTGATGTCAGCATGTTTTGTCTGTGTTCAATGGGATCCTGCTACCCAGGACCCCAGTGACTGTGCTCTCTTTCTTTAAATGTGATTGCTGGGACTTCGCACCCCCTGCATTTGGCAAACTGATGCCCCCATATAAGTCCCTAGTATATGGTACCCAGGTACCCAGGGCATTGGGACACCAGGGGTTCCCCATGGGCTGAAGCATGGATTATGCTATCCAACGGAGCCCATGTAAAATGTGTTTACAGGCCTGCCATTGCAACCTGTGTGAAAGTTTACATGCATCTTTTCACTTCAGGTCACTGGACCAGGTCATTAAGTCACACCTATGATAGGCCCTCCTAGCCCAGAGGGTAGGGTGCAGGTACCACGTGTGTTAGGGCACCCCTGCATGAGCAGAGGTGCTCCCATAAACTCCAGACCCATTTTCCTGGACTTAGTGAGTGGGGGGATGCAATTTTACATGTGTACTGGACATAGGTCACTACCTATGTCCAGCTACATAATGGTAACTCCAAACCTGGGCATGTTTGGTATCAAACATGTCAAAATCATACCCCAATCCTGTTGCCGGTATTGGTTGTATGATTCCATGCAATCTGGGGGCTCCTCAGAGGACCCCCAGCTTTGCTCCAACCAGTCTGCAGGGTTTTCTTAGGCAGCCTGTGCTACTGCCATCCTACAGACAGGTTTCTGCCCTCGTGCTGCTTGAGCAGCTCAAGCCCAGGAAGGCAGAACAAAGGTTTTCCCTTGGGAGAGTGAGGCAACACCCTCTCTCTTGGAAATAGGTGTTACATGGCTTGGGAGGGGTAGCCTCCCCAAGCCACTGGTATGCTTTGAAGTGCACATTTGGTGCCCTCCTTCCATAAACCAGTCTGCACCAGTTCAGGGACCTCCAGTCCCTGCTCTGGCATGAAACTGGACAATGGAAAGGGGAGTAACCACTCCCCTGTCCATCACCAACTCAGGGGTGGTGCCCAGAGCTCCTCAAGAGGGCCACTTGATTCTGCCATCTTGAACCCAAGGTGGGCAGAGGTCTATGGGAGCATCTGAGTGACCAGGTCAGGCAGGTAACATCGCCACCCCCTCCTGAAAGGTGGTGACCTGGCTAGGTGACCAATCCCCCTTCCAGGGATATTTAGGGTCTCCCTCATGGGTGAGTCCTCCGATTCAATGTGAAAGATTCCAGCTGGACTCTTCTGCAACGTTTATTTTGACTTGTGGCCACTGGAACCACAGCTGGACTTCACAGGAACCTACAATCCATAGCTCTAGTGACGAATTCGCTCTGCAACATTGTTTCTCCTGCTCCTTCCAGCAACTGCAAAATTTCCCCGGCAGTGCATCCTCTGAGGGTGACAAGTCTTCAGTCTGCACCAAGAAGAAAGAAGGAATCTCCCTTGGAGTGAAGGAGTCACTTCCCTGAATCTGTGGGCACCAACTGCAACAACGACTGGCTGCGTGGGTCTCCTCTCCCCTAGAGCTGCTTGGATCCTGCATCACGGGTGGTGGTCTGGAGTGGTCCCCTAAGTTCTCTCTGCCGGTTGCCCAACTTTGGAGATGGTAGGTCCATGCCTCTCCACGCAGGACATTACCCCCATGCACAACGTCTCTTGCAGCTACCAAGGCTTGTTGGCATCTCCTCTAAAGGATCTTCAGGCTCCGTGTAGCTCCAGCACTCCTGGGTCTTGCACAGTCCTTTCACAAAGTTTCTCTGTGAGTTTGGGAAAAAACAGGTACTTACCTCTTCTCTCCTGGTTGCTGGAGGGCACTCCGGTACTCACCTTTTGGGGTTCCTCCAGCTCACCTCTTCAGATTCCACCTCCATGGGTGTAGGTCCATCATTCACATTCCATTTTTTTAGTGTATGATTTGGGCTCCCCCAGGGTCACCATTGTCTAGTGTTATTGCACTGTTTTCTATTGCTTTCTATGCTTCTTCCTGACAACTACTTTTAACTGTATGATCATAAGTAGAAATCGACGTATTCACGGATGGTGGAGACGTTGAAGTTAGATACATAAGAACATAGGGGCAGATTATGAAAAGCGGTGCTGCACCCAGTGCAGCGCCACTTTTCTTGCGCACCTTAGTGCTCCACCTAACTTCACCAACGGTGCACCATGGTGGTAGTTCACAATCATAAAGACTCTGTCTGGCTTCAAGAAGTGAAGGAGTGAACTCCCTGACAGCAATACGTTAACAGAGCTTCACCTGCGCCATCTCCATCAAGCAGACTCCACCTGGACAGCCTCTAGTGGCCTGTGAAGGAATTGGCCAGGTGCATTCTGGGAAACATAGTCCCAGCATCCCAAGGGCCATGTCAGAGCTTCCAGACCATGGGATTGGTGTTGCAGACGGCCAAGATCCCTGCTGGAAACAAGAAGAAGAAGGACTGCTCTGCAGAACCCCTGGTCTGCAACAAGAAGGACTGCACTCACAAGGACTGCACCTGCTGCACACTCTGGGCTTCACAAAGGAGGACTGTGCCTGTCTTCTAAAGGGTTCATGAGTGGACTTTCTGCAAGTGGCAGATATAAAAGAGCTGCAAAGGGTCACCTGCATCAATTCTGGCCAGAAGAGCCTAGCCGGACAGCGTTCAGTGGACTTTTAAGGATTTTGCCAGGTGTGTTGTGGGAATTGTAGTCCTAATGTCCCAATGAGCAACTCTGAGATTCTGGAACTTTGGGTGGGTGTTGTCGACCACTTTCCTGCATCATGAAACACTACTGAAAGTAAGTGTAAAAGTGTTACATTGAAGGCGCCTGGAACTCTTGACTTTTTCCTGGGCCAGTGCGACCATTTTTAAACCTTTGAGTGCTACTAGCTTCTAAGCACTACTTTTACTTTAAATGTTTGAAAATTCATATCTCTGGATCCCTACATTGGATTTTCGTCATTTTGGTGTCATTTTAATTACAAACATTTCCTATTTTTGTTAATTGTTTATTGATTTTTATAGTGTGTTGTGTCTTACTTATTTGATGTTTTGGTGTTTTTAAATGATTTACACACCTGTTTACTAAGTTAAGCCTGCCTGCTCATTGCCAGCTACCATGGCTGAGCAAGGGATTAATTAACTGAGACCGTGAATGGAACTTATATTGCGATTGTGGCCTTATTACTAGTGGGGAGTACCTACCAGCCCCTACTAATAAATTACCTTCCAACAATACACAACAACATCAAAGCCATATGCAGGTGGCACCCATACTGACACAACCACGTCACCCACTCCAACTCCCTCTACCTCAACCAGCCATTCATAAGGCACACACACATATACAGTCTGACTCACACACACTACTCGAAGCACAATATAACAGGTACAGGTGCCCTTGCAATGTGCATACATGGACACAGTTGACAGGTGTGATTGTACAATCATTGTGGTGCTAGCATTCATTTGCCTATGAATACTGACACCAAAATGAGATTTGTATATGTGTGCTATTTTACAAACCAGATGAAGATGATAAATATGCAGCAGATAATGCATTTTGGAATGTGCACCACAACAGTGTCCGGCATTAAAACGCTGCAACATTAAGGGCGAATGTGTTATCACTGCTCTGGAGCTTTTAAACCTTAGAGTAATACATGGACTTGATGATTATCTTCCTAATTACACCTACTACGGCCCATTCACAAGATCTTTTTTAGACTATACTGCCTTTTCTCTCACTCTGATGCCTCACTTAAGGAAACTTGCAATTGAATGCACCACATCTAGTGATCATGCATGCCAGAACGAGACTTTAATTATAAATGTACCCAAGCACACCCAAGCACAACCTGATATTGGATTCCTCAAATGTACCAACCTAAAAAGAATAAGAGAGGCCAATGACTTCCTAGCTGGTTTGTCCAACCTGGCCAAACCTGCATGAAGAGTCACGTTCATCAACTACCATTCACAAGGACTGTTGAAAGATTTTTGCTTCAAAGCTACTTTTGCATGCTTCTCCAGTAAAAAAGACTCAATATGCATATAGGCATCAAACACCCTACCCTCAAAGTTCTTCACATTAAAGAGGGAGCTCAAAAAGGCAATCAGTGCATCAAAGAAAACAAAAACTCATGTGTTATCACAGGACACAATAAGAAAATTGAGTAAGCAATTTAAAAAATGGGTGGGAAGATCAGAAACGTAAGGAGGAGGCCTTCTGGGTAAAGCTTACCCATAGCTCAAAGCAAGCAAATACCAGCTCCTTCTGGGAAACAGTAAATGGCTTAGTAAGACCACCCAAGCTAGTAGGTAATCCAAATGTATCTGAGGAAGCTTAGGCTTCGCATTTAACCATCATATTCAATAGGAATCCCACCCCAGGATCATTGAGTAAATCAGTGTGTATACTTTTGCAATCTCTTCACCTGCAGACCTCCTGTATGGCTCTTCAATGAAAGCAACAGAGCCAGTGGAGATAAGGCATGACTCAGAGACAGAGAACAGCAGCTCCATTAGTCAACTGGATAATGGATTCCATCTCTGAAAAGTTGAGCAGCCACTCTACCATCCAAAAGAGGTACCAAAGATAATAGAAAGGGGGCAAAGAGATGGAGCGCCGGGCCCAAATGGTATCCCTGAGGCCAGCTTTAAAATAGATCAGTTGTATTGGGCAAATGTATTGTCCTACTTATTCAAAGACATTTACCACTCAGGGACTATATCAATGAGCTGGAGGGGGTTAATAATACACCCAATCTTTGAAGGAGGGGATTGTTCGTCCCCAGCTAATTATATGTTCATTGCCCTTATAGATTCTGAAGCCAAATAGTACGCCTCTCTAATTTTATTAGATCTAATAGAGTGATCAAATTTGAACATTCTGGTGCCAGTAAACTAAATAGGCTTCAGAAAGAACTTTGGTACCACCACAAACATCTTGGTGCTAAGTGCGCTAGCGGGCAAGTGCAAACGAGCAAGGAAAAAACCATACCTTTGCTTCATAGATTTTAAATCTGCATTTCACCTCGTTGATCGAGGTATACTTTGGCAAAAGTTGATGGGGATGAATATTCCAACTAATCTTCTATGAGCTATTGAACAACTATATACGAACACCTGGATTCAGGTTAAGCTAGGCGATGGCCCAAGGATCTCTAGGATTATTCTAACAGAAGTAGGGCTAAAGCAAGGATGTGTGCTGGCCCCCCAGCATTTTAATTAATTTATGGGTGATTTGTCTAAAAGGTAAGATGGAGTGAACTCACATCCCCTGCATTTGGGCCCCTTAAATCTGACATACCTTGCATTGGCCAACTGTTGGAAATGGTCCTTTTTACACAGTTATCCCTAAACTTGTTGCCTCCTCCCTCCTATTTTTTCTGACCACTTTTTGTTGGCTTTAGGACTCTGGGCACTTTACAACTGCTAGCCAGTGCTAAAGTGCATATGCTCTATGTGAAAATCGTATTGGTGACTGGTTTTTCCCTGATTGGTCTATTGGAATTACTATTAAGCCCCTAAAAAGTGCACTAGAGGTGCCTAGGGCCTGTAAATCAAATGCTACTAGGTGGCCTGCAGCACTGGCTGTGTCACCCACAAGAGTAGTCCTGTAAACATGTTTCAGACCTGCCACTACAGTGTCTGTGTGTGCAGTCTTGCACTGCCAATTAGACTTGGCAAGTATACCCACTTGACAGGCCTAAACTTTCCTTTTTATACATGTAAGGCACCCTGAAGGTAGGCATTAGGTAGGCCTATGGGCAGGGTGCAGTATGTGTTTATGGTAGGACATATACTCATGTTTTTCATATGTCCTAACAGCGAAATACTGCCAAATGTGGTTTTCACTGTTGCAAGGCCTATCTCTCTCATAGGTTAACATGGGGGCTGCCTTTAAATATTATTAAAGTGCAGATTCCCTTTGGAAGCAGATAGAAACATGGAGTTTAGGGTCTCTGAACTCACAATTGAAAACTACATCTTATGGCGAAGTTGGTTTTTAGATTGTTAGGGCCATATTTATACTTTTTGACCCAAAACTGTGCCGCTGCTGTTTTGTGTCAAAATGTTAAACCCGGCTAACGCCATTTCTTTGTGCCACCTGGGCGTCAAATTTATGCTTTGACGTTCCGTGGCGCAAACCACGGGTTAGAGTAATTTTTTTTAATTCAAACCATTGCACCATGTCATAAAGAAAAACTACATTAACACGTTGAAAATGACTTTTATCCGGTTTACGATGACGCAAACCGGATACGCACCTTTTTTCGGCACAATAGCGTCAAAAAGCGCCACAAATACAGCAAAATGTGCAAAGGAGCCCCAAAATGGATCTCAGAAGTCATGAGAGACGCCAGGAAGACTACAACCAACCAGGAACCAGGCAGGAGGAACCAGGCAAGACCCAGGAGAGGGAGAAGAAGAAAAGGAAGTGCTGATTCAGTGCAGAGGAGCAGGAAATACTGGTGAAAGAGGTGATGGAACACCAGCATCAACTTTTTGTCACCTCAAAATTGCCAATTGGGAGGAGTGAGGCAATTTGGCAACAAATTGTCGAAAAATTAACAATGTGGCAGAACTACGGAGAACAGTCACTGAGTCACTGAGTGCAAGAAACGCTGGCATGACTGCAAGCTCAGGACCAAGGAAAAGATGGCAAGGAACAGGAAGGCAGCCATGCAGACTGAAGGTGGGTACCGCAGGAGGCCCTGGACCACACGGAGGAGATGGTGGCAGCCGTCATCCCTGAGGAGAACGTCACAGGGATTTAAGGACAGGACAGCGCAGACTACCAGGAAACAACACAGTTGCAAGTAAGTTGTATGGGGGACAAAAATGGCTAAATGTTAACTGTAAGCGGGGGAGACATACCTACTACACAATGCATGTCAGCCATGATAGTCAGGTAGTGGAAAGGGCAAAGGGGCATGGCATGGGTGCATGGGCTGTGCAGGGGAAACCTGGGGCACAGCACAACACTACACCAACAACCTCTGCATGGGGGTACTCTGCCATGCCAAGGCTGTTGGAAAGGCAAAGCCAGTCCAGGAGGGTAGGGTACAACATAAAACTGGCCTGCTGTTGCACGACAGCTGGTATTGTTGCTACATGAACTAGGGCTCAATTTCCAGTCTCAGGCCATATCCGCAAATGGTATTTACCATTGACAACAGTTGCCACTACCACCTGTGCTGTGTGTGCAGGTCAAGTAGCTAATGGCAGTTACGTGCCCATGGATCGAACACACCCAAAAAAGAGGGTTCAGGATGACGACGTTATCAATCCCCTGTAATTCCTAACAAAGTGCAAATCGTGTCAAATGCTCATGTCTATAGGCGCAATAAACATCAGGTATTGTTATTAACATTATGAAGTACACAGCAGTAATGTCATATCCATGCTGCACATTTAAGGGTCTACCCCGTGCCAGTGTTACAGTAGCTGCAATGCCACCTTGCAACATCCCAACTGTCATACTGCTAAGACAACAGCATTGAGGGTGAGGACATATGTGTCTAGCTAGTTAAACACACCTGCACAGTCATAAGAGGGAATGGAACACTGCTAGGACCATCAGTGCAATCCAATGTAGCACACATTCCCCAACATCAGCATTACACACTACCAATGCTGACACCTGTATCGTGCCATGCCAATGCTATACATAGTATATGCTAGGTCTCAGCAACATTTAGGGTGGATGTGAAATGTCAGAGACTGTGTCAGTTCCAGATTGTTAAGTGTGGTGCCATCAGAACACCCACAGCCAGTGCAAGGCCTCACCATGATAATGGAAGTAGACGTAGGGTAGAGTAGGACGAGAAGGTGGCAACATATAATTTGGACAGCACCTACACCTAGAGGATGTGATGCAGACAATTCCCCGAACTGCCCACACTACATGTGACATGCAGGTGGGGCATAGGCCTGTGAGAATGCTAATCTTAATGACAGGAACAATGAACAGGAACCAAGATTACAATGTTCCACTAATAGGAAGTCAGTAACGTCACATTACAAATGCCACAACAATGACACACTAATTGTACAATATCTTATTGTCCTGAACTGCCCTGATGACATGGATGACGAGCAGACAAACATTAGCCATCAGACCCTCCAAGATGTCTTTGGAACCTTCCAGACCCCACCTTCAGTCGCAAGGAGGAGCACAGAAGTAGCAGCCAACACAGAGGACCGACCCACCACCCCAATAGTACGACCTGCCATCTCCAACTCAGTTGAGGACTCTGAGGACACTGGTACCACCTTTGAGAGGACTGCAGTTGGAGTACAGCAGGAGCTGGCCAAGGAGGTGTGGGTGGGGATGCAAAATTTGGCAGCCAGCCTTGAGGGGATGTGTACGTGCATGATGTAATCTGCAGAACAAGCAGCAGCCATGCAAGCGCTAACATCCATCCTGCAAGGACTACAACAAAGTGTAAGGGAATTCACCACAGCAGTAAGGGAGTTGCCACAACACCTGGCATCCCAAAGCTTTCACTGCGTGCATGAATGCAATCATGACCCCCTCAGGACCGACCTGGCTGCCTACCACAGTGATGTAGCTGCTATACTCAAAAACCAACAGCTCCTCCTTCCTGCAGAAATGCCCTTAATAGACCCACAGTTGACAGCTACCGGGAATTCTGACTCCACATCTTCAAACACTGAAGTGTGTGTTGCCCCTTCAAACCCACCACCACCAAGGGCAGAGGAGACGACACACACATCAGAAGATGAAGACATGGAACAGATCACCTTCACCCGTAGGAATACCCGGTAACACCAGTCCATGCCACATGGGCACTGATATCCTAGGTCCTGTGCTTGTAAACATGCCAGTCTTGCTACAGTTGGTCACATGCACTGTTCTCCAGCACACTGTTCACCTTCACACTATGCACTGTAATTGTCTCTCACTACCTCATTGGCAATTAATGTTCCTCTGCACTGTATGACACTTCACCCCAGCATGTTCAATGACATGTCCCATTGCACTTGTGTTGCATCACAATAGAAGGTGTCACACTAATAGACTCACAATCCTGGACTATGTAATTATTGCACTACAGCACTTTAAAATAAATAGCACTTACACAACCACTTTGTCTCTGTGTAATGTGACACATAAACTGTGTAGGAGATTAGTGATGTATGGCACATGTCAATGGCCATAGAATGTCAATACAACTGCGTAGAAAGATGTTGGGCTGATAACTATGCACTGGGGTCTGGAATGTTTCATCATCTGCTCTTCCTTCTGAAGTAAATTGAAAACAAACAGTATAATGCTGTGTTGGACTGAAAAAGTCCGCTTCAAGGTATGCATAAGGTGAAAATCAATGTGGCCAACATTCCCTTCATGACAATTTGTATGTACGTGACATCTGACTATAAACGTTCATCACCCACACACACCATACAGCAGGAATTGATGTGTACAAGTATATGGACAAACATGAAACCTGGGAGTACAATGTGAGAAATGATAAGTGTGATTTATGTATACAATACTACATAAGATTATAACATCACTCAGCTTATCAGGGTTCACATGAACATCAGGCTGCAGGCAGACGTACCACAGTGCCCAAGATTCCAAATCAGGACTCAAACGATGACAGATTTAAAAACACATCCAAACTTCACAACACATTGGGAACCATAGTAACCTTGAGCGGTGGGTGCAATGGATGGCAGATGCATGTAGACGTAGCTTTGGTGAAGCTGCCAATGTGACTGCACATTAGGAATTGTGAATAACCATGTCAATAATGGGATTTGGATGCAGGATGGAACACAAATGCAAATACTAAATTGACACTGCCAAGGCCCTGATCCCTAAACCTATTACACATACTGTAAAGGAGTACCTAAAACTTTAACAGTAATAAAGGATACTAAAACTAGAGGAACACCTTAACTAACCTAACCTATCCTACTACACAAAACCCACAACTGGCCCTAACTACCCTAATCTAAACTTACCTATCACATTAAACTAAACACTCTAAATATACACCCCCCACACCCTTTATATGACTGCACACATATAGGACAACATATACTAACCTAAACACATACTATCTTATCCTAAACAAATATATTTTTTTTTGGAATTTTTGTTTTTCATATTATTACATTTTTTTTCTTTTTTTTATACACATAAACCCCAACATCATCCCCCACCCACCTACCCACAAAAAAACATGTAATAATTAAACACCCTCCATCCCCAACCCACTTATACTAACTAAACTAACAGCCTACTCTAACCTAACACTAAGCCCCCTAAACCCACTAAAGATAAGAACCAGGAAAGAGGAGGGAGGGAATCATGGCTGAGGATCCAAAAGTCACAAATTGGCCCTCCGCAGGATCCTCTTAATACCCCGCAGTCTCCTGCTATTGCAGGACACCTCCTGCTGCAGCCTGTCCATACTGTGCAACATCTGTTGCATGTCACGTCTCATGGACTGAAATTCTGCATTGTCTATCACAGCAGCTGGGTTTGTCTGTGCTCCACTAGTTGATGGCACTGGTGGTGCTGGTGCCGGTGCCGTGCTTGGAGGGGGAGGTGCAGGAGCTGCTGTCTGTGGGCCTAGAGCAGATGAGGTTGACGGACCTGCAACGGTGGTTGTCATCCTTTGGGCGACTGTGTTCTGAGCTGCAGTGCTGATGGTGGTGGCTGTTGTAGGCAAGGCTGCCAACCCTTGGGTGAATGCCCTCCAGACCCCTGTGGCTCTCTCATGGCGATAACGCCGTGCCATATTGCGGAACCCAGACTCCACATCTAGTATGTGGCAGTAACACATTGCCCGCCTCTGGAATTCCCTGATCCCATGGGCATTGATGTTGGCAGCTGTAAAAATAGAGAAAGCAAACATTAGTGACATCATTGTGTGATACATCTACAGATGATATTCTAACACTTCCTCAGAAATAGCACATACAGGGGGTGATTCTGACCTCGGCGGTAAAATGCCCTTACCGCCGGTCATAAAACCGCCATAACACCGCCACGGCCGCGGTCAACCGCCACGGTCATTCTGACCCACAACGGCCAAACCTCCAAAAATCCGTCCTCCACTGCAGCCCGCCACATCGGCGGGCAGCGATAAACTGGAGATGACCAAACCTCCACCGTCACGCCAACAGAAATACGCCCATGCCATTACGACCCACGAATCCACACGGCGGTCATTCAAACGCGGTATTCCATTGGCGCTACACACCGCCGCGGTCAGAATACACACACATCACCAAAACACAGCCACATTGGACAATTTGAAATACACACACTGGATACACATACACAACCCACTCCCACACAATCAACCAACTATAAAACACACACCCACATCACCCACAAACCCCTGCGACCAGAATTACTGAGAGAAGGAGAGAGAGACACAGCAGACAATCCCTAGCAAGACACACTGAGGCACACTACACCATCACACACACCACATAGTAGCACAAAAGACCACACACCAACATACTCCTCATCACATACACCACCCCACACCTCACCCACACCACCCCATGGCACCCCAAAGGCACCCACGCTTTTCGGACCAAGAACTCCGGGTCATGGTGGAGGAAATCCTAAGAGTGGAACCCCAGCTCTTCGGCTCGCAGGTGCAGCACACCAGTATAGCCAGGAAGGCGGAGCTATGGCAGCGGATCGTGGACAGGGTCAACGCGGTGGGACAGCATCCCAGGAATAGGGAGGACATCCGCAAAAGATGGAACGACCTACGGGGGAAGGTCCGATCGATGGTCTCCAGGCACAACATCGCGGTCCAGAAGACTGGCGGCGGACCCCCACCCACCCCTCCCGAATTTACATCGTGGGAGCAAGAGGTCTTGAACATCCTGCATCCTCAGGGCCTCGCTGGAGTAGCCGGAGGAATGGACTCTGGTAAGTCCCATCTCAACTACTATATCCCCCCCACCCCACCAGCATGCCAACCCACACCCCCACCCTCACCCCCAACCCCCCAGCACATATCCTCCCTGACAATGTCTCACCAGCACAACCCACCCATCCCAACACCAACTCCTGCATGATAACACAAATCATGGGCACCCATCACCTATGCATGACCACTGCACCAACCCCTCCCCCCCACTAAATACCCTCACAACACCTCCCTCAAGGGAATGCCTGCACTGGGGAACAAGGGCACGCTATTGCACACACAGAAACAATAACCAAACTCTCTTACCCCATGCAGGACCCGAACGACAACACACCAGCCAGGAGGGTCCAGAACTGTCCATCCCACCACCGGAACAGGCCCACACTGAGGATAGCAGCTCTGTCGACAGTGAACCTGATGACCAGCCCGGACCATCGGGGACCTCTGGGCAGTCGGTTCCCCTCAGGCAGCTACAGGCCACACCAGACCCGACCCCCTCTGCCGACACCAGCACAGCTCCCACCCAGCGGGCCCATGCCTCTGTCTCTAGGACAGCTCAATCAGCGGTGTGTCTGCCACTACAGGGCACCCAGGCTAACCCAACACCCCAACAACAACAGGGACCTGGGGGCAGTGGGAGCGGGCACACCGGCCAGGGACAGAGGCCGGGGGAAACCGGGCAGCTCGGAGGGCTGCTGTGCGACAGGGGGGGGAGGAGAGGCCCAGGGAACCCACTCTCCAAGAGGCCCTCACCACCATCATGGCAGCCTACCACCACTCCCAAGAAACAATGGCGACGGTACTGGCCAGGTTCACTGAGGTCCAGGCACAGCAGGAAGAACGCTACATGGGGTTCAGGGAGGAGCTGAGAATCATCGGGACCGCAATGGGGACCATCGTCCTGGCCCTCTACAGGATAGAGGACGCGTTGCGGGACCATGGTGCACCACACAGGGCCCCTGTCACTAGGCCGGACCAGGAACAGCCTACCACCTCCGCCGGCGCTAGTGGACAGGAGGTCCCAACACCTCGACAGCCCCCCAGAACCCCACCTCCTGCTGAAGAACAACCACCCGTAAGAGGAGCCTGAGACCAAAGAAAAAGACAGAGTAGGATGTCAAGACCCCCGCCAGCAGGACATACCCCCTGAACTCTTCCCACTGTCCCACATTGCCACCCTGTCCAACCATGAACTGCCTATGCTCCATCCTTCCCCAGGCAAAAGAACAATGCACCTGTGAGACTGAGAACTGGACTCTGCCATGGATATTCCTCCACCCCCACCCATCACCCTTAGAATCACATGTACCGATATCTAGCACTGTAAATAAATCACATTTTGCACAATAATCTGTTTTGAGTCATGCTGTCTTATTAACAAATGTATTACATATCACTGTTCAATTTCTGTTCTGTCAATTAGTCATGACAACATACCAATGTCAATACGCTGTATTTCATGGGCGAACCAAGCAGAAGTCAGGTACTGAGTCAGACAGCACTGAGAAGGGAAGGGAAAGGCAAAAATTAATGAAAAACATCTGTGGGGAACTACAGAAAGTACAGATGCAGGAGGCTAGAAGCAATTGGGAAATGGCGTGGGTGAATCTTACCTGGGTGTCACTGGAAATACTGTTGTATCACTCTATCCCTATTGTCTGTGTCGTCCTCTGAGTCTTCCTCCTCTTCACTCTCCACAGGCTCCACGGCTTCCACAACACCACCATCTGGACCATCCTCCTGCAGGAAAGGCACCTGGCGTCGCAAAGCCAGGTTGTGAAGCATACAGCAGGCCACGATGATATGGCACACCTTCTTTGGTGAGTACATTAGGGATCCACCAGTCATATGCAGGCACCTAAACCTGGCCTTCAGGAGTCCAAAGGTTCGCTCAATCACCCTCCTAGTACGCCCATGGGCCTCATTGTAGCGTTCCTCTGCCCTTGTCCGGGGATTCCTTACTGGGGTCAGTAGCCACGGCAGGTTGGGGTAACCAGAGTCACCTATTAGCCACACACGTTGTCTCTGTAGCTGCTCCATCACATAGGGGATGCTGCTATTTCGCATCACATACGCGTCATGCACTGACCCAGGGAACTTGGCATTTACATGGGAGATGTACTGGTCAGCCAAACAGACCACCTGGACATTCATCGAATGATAATTTTTTCTGTTTCGGAACACCTGCTCATCGTCTTTTGGGGGTACCAAAGCCACATGGGTCCCATCAATGGCACCAATGATGTTGGGGATGTGTCCAAGGGCATAGAAATCACCCTTCACTGTAGGCAAGTCACCCTCCTCGGGGAAAATGATGTAGCTCCGCATGAGTTTCATCAGGGCACTCTGCTCAAAATCTTAGAAAACATAGGCTGAGACATTCCAGATGACATGGCCACTGTGGTCTGGAATGACCCACTGGCCAAAAAATGGAGGACTGACAAAACCTGCACCAGAGGGGGAATCCCTGTGGGTTGGCGGATGGGGGACATCAGGGCTGGCTCCAGCAGGGCACACAGTTCATGGATAGTGGCACGGTCAAGTCTGTATCGAAGTATTATATGGCGTTCTTCCATTGTCGACAGGTCCACCAGCGGTCGGTACACGCGAGGATTCCTCCTTCTCATCGCAAGTCCCAGCGGACGGTGCCTAGGAAGGACAACATGGAGCACAGAGTCAGCCAAAACACAGGTACGTACAGACAGCTTGCACAGTTAAAGAATGGCAATGGGTTGAAAGGCGTGTATGTGTGGCAATGCAAGGCCTAGGCCTGTGTGTCGCAGTCAAAATTAAGCCATGTGGGCCCTTGAAATGGCGGCTGCCTGACCTGTGAAGTGGGACAATGGGATGTGAGGTCAATGCGCTGGCGGGGCACACCGTGGCGGTCGCAGACCGCGGCGCAAAGCCGAATTGGTTAACATTGAAGCCTATGGGTTTCAGCAGCCAATAACGAAGTGCGCCGGCGGGCGCGGGACGCACCGCCGCGGGACGCACCGCCGCGGACGTGACCGCCATTTTCTATCTGCTTAATCACTCGAGACCTGATCATCCACAGGAGAGGACCTATACTGCAAGTGCTGCTGTGACCTCGGTCTGGAAGATACAATGGCTGCTGCGCCTGGGGAAAGGGCCCCTGCCTTCACGTCTGAAGAGTTGGACAAGCTCGTGGATGGGGTCCTCCCCCAGTATGCGCTACTCTACGGTCCTCCAGACCAACAAGTGAGTACACCGGGTGCTAATGGAATGGGCTATGCCTGTGTGGATTGGGGTGGATGTAAGTTGGTGGGGTGGGGGGCGAATGAGGAGTGCAACGCCCGACAGATGAGAGCATGTGCCATATGGCAAAGTGGGTGGGGGGGGCCAATTACATCTAACATGCAGGTCATTGATGAGTTCCTCCTTTCCACCCTGTACATGTCTAATAGGTCAGCGCCCATCAGAAGATCGACATTTGGCGTGCCATCGCCAAGGAAGTCCAGACCTTGGGGGTCCACAACAGACGGGGCACCCAATGCCGCAAGAGGTGGGAGGACATCCGCCGCGGGACAAGGAAGACCGCAGAAACACTGCTGGGGATGGCCTCCCAACCTAGGAGGGGTGCCAGTCGCACCATGACCCCCCTGATGTCCCGGATCCTGGCGGTGGCCTACCCTGAATTGGATGGGCGCTTTAAGACATCACAGCAGACACAAGGGGGTGAGTATCAGCACATTCTCCTATCTTTCTGCGCAGTGGAGGCGTCTGGGTGGGGGAGGAGGGCTGTGGGTGACATTAGGCCAGGGCGCTTTCTGTAGTGTAGTCCTCTCCCTTAGGCATGGCCCTGTGCCCCCGGCCCCCACCTCTGTAGGGTGACAAGTACAGCCATTGAAGGTCCAGCATCTCCCATGTGCGCGTTTGACGTCTCTTGGCCTGTTGTCCTAGTCAGTAGTACTGAGTAGTGTACCCCGAATGCGCGGCTTAGTGCATTAGGCACCTGTGTCTGTCCTCTCCGCCAACGGTGTTGACATTGCATGCACTCAACCTGGTCTTCTTTTTTCTCCCCCCACACTTTCTCTTCATCTTCTTGTGCATGTGTGCATTAGCATCATCAGGCGGAGGAGATATGGCATCGGAGCACGAGGGAGCTGCAGGACACAAGGCCCCGGTGGGCCCAGGAACAGACACCGAGGGCACCAGTGATCCGGAGGGCGAGGGGAGCACCACGACGGGGACCGCTGGTGAGAGCAGCGAAAGCGACACGTCCTCGGATGGGAGCTCCCTAGGGGTGGCGGCAACATCCGTGCCCCCCGCCTCTACAGGTACAGCCGCCACCCAGCGCACCAGCCCCGCCCTCCCAGCAGCCCCTCAGCCTTCGCTTCGTGCCGGTTCGCCCAGGAAGGCGCGCGTCTCCTTCGCCCCAGGCACCTCAGCCCCTGCCCCTGTTGCCCCTGCTGCCCTCAGTGCGGAGCTCATTGACCTGGTAAGGACGCTCATTGTTGGGCAGACGACCCTTTTGAATGCCATCCAGGGTGTGCAAAGGGAGGTGCAACAGAGCAATGCGTACCTGGAGGGCATTCATTCGGGTCAGGCTGCCCATCAACGAGCGTTCACTGCTCTGGCCTCAGCACTGACGGCAGCCATTGTCCCTGTTTCCAGCCTCCCTCTTCTGACTGCCTCCAGCCTGTCTCTGTCTCCTGTTCCTCAGCCTATCCCATCCACACCATCAGACCAGCCTTCACACACCTCAACACCCAAGAGCAGCTCATCCAAACACAAGCACCACAGATCCCGCAAACACTCACCCGAGCAACACCCAGATGCAGACATGCCAACAGCCACTGCCACCCCTGTGTCCCCCTCCTCCTCGTCTCCCTCCTCCCTCCCTGTGACGTCTACACTCACACCTGCATGCACCCCAACATCAGCCAGTGCTTCCATCACCACCTCACCCTCCAGTACAGTCCACACTTGTGCAGTCACCACCCCCACTGCCATGTACACGTCCCCTGTGTCCTCTCCCACTGTGTCTGTCACCCCCTCTTCCAAGACACACAAACGCAGGCAGCCACCCACCCAACAGCCATCCACCTCACGACAGCCTACAGCACCAGCACCTTCACCCAATGACAGCACACCTGACTCTCCTACAACCACCTCCTCTACCTCCACTTCCATCTCCACTCCTCCTACCCTTTACCTTGGCCCTAAAAAACTTTTCCTGGCTAACCTTAACCTCTTTCCCCCCGATGACCTCCCCCATCCATCTTCAAAGAGTCCCAAGAGCACCGCAGCCACCACCAGCCCAGCTTCGGGTGTCACTGTTGTGCCTGGGTTCTGGAGCCCACCCTTTGCCAGCAGTGACACATCGAGCTGCAGCAAGGACACGTCCAGCCCCCCCCCCGGCAAGAGGACCCGCCAAACCAAGGACCGCCGTGCGAGGACCGACAGGGCTGCCCCCAAGGAGCAATGTGCGGCTACTTCACCACCCACACCATCTGGGGGAGGCAAGGGTCCGAGAGCCCCATCAAAGGAGCGGAAGGGCAGCAGGAGCGCGGAGAAGGTGGACCCCACATGCCACATCCCAGCTGGGAAGGAGGACACTAAGGAGGCCAGGAGTCCGTCCCCGAAGGGTCCAGAAATGTCACGGTCCGAGGGCGACTGAGCAGGGAGTCGAGGCCAGGTCTGGCTCCCTTGACCTGCTGGATGAGCACCGCTGAACAGGGCCCATGGTGCAGGAGAGCACCGCTGAACAGGGCCCGCCGTGGAGAAGAGCACCACTGAACAGGGCCCGCGGTGCAGAAGAGCACCGCTGAACAGGGCCCGCCGTGGAGAAGAGCACCGCTGAACAGGGCCCCGCCGTCGAGATAGGCACCGCTGAACAGGGCCCGCAGTGGAGAAGAGCACCGCTGAACAGGGCCCGCGGTGCAGAAGAGCACCGCTGAACAGGGCCCGCCGTGGAGAAGAGCACCGCTGAACAGGGCCCCGCCGTGGAGATAGGCACCGCTGAACAGGGCCCGCGGTGGAGAAGAGCACCGCTGAACAGGGCCCGCGGTGCAGAAGAGCACCGCTGAACAGGGCCCGCGGTGCAGAAGAGCACCGCTGAACAGGGCCCCGCCGTGGAGATAGGCACCGCTGAACAGGGCCCGCGGTGGAGAAGAGCACCGCTGAACAGGGCCCGCGGTGCAGAAGAGCACCGCTGAACAGGGCCCGCGGTGCAGAAGAGCACCGCTGAACAGGGCCCCGCCGTCTCAAGCACCGCTCCGCTGGGCCCCGCCGTCTCAAGCACCGCTCCGCTGGGCCCCGCCGTCTCAAGCACCGCTCCGCTGGGCCCCGCCGTCTCAAGCACCGCTCCGCTGGGCCCTTCCTCTCAAGCACCGCTCCGCTGGGCCCTTCTTCTCAAGCACCGCTCCGCTGGGCCCTTCCTCTCAAGCACCGCTCCGCTGGGCCCTTCTTCTCAAGCACCGCTCCGCTGGGCCCTTCCTCTCAAGCACCGCTCCGCTGGGCACCGCCGTCGCAAGCACCGTTTATGGTTCACTGTGCCCACCATGCCTCCTCCTTGACCAGTGGAGACTGTCATCCACCTGATGGACTGTGGCTTTGCACTCCCCAGGATGGCCCAGTGGGCAGCCCACCCACTGTAGAGACATTGAGAGACTGTGGCTTTGCACTCCCCAGGATGGCCCAGTGGGCAGCCCACCCACTGTAGAGACATTGAGAGACTGTGGCTTTGCACTCCCCAGGATGGCCCAGTGGGCAGCCCACCCACTGTAGAGACATTGAGAGACTGTGGCTTTGCACTCCCCAGGATGGCCCAGTGGGCAGCCCACCCACTGTAGAGACATTGAGAGACTGTGGCTTTGCACTCCCCAGGATGGCCCAGTGGGCAGCCCACCCACTGTAGAGACATTGAGAGACTGTGGCTTTGCACTCCCCAGGATGGTCCAGTGGGCGATCCACCCACTGCAGAGACTTGAGAGACTGTGGCTTTGCACTCCCCAGGATGGTCCAGTGGGCATGGTGGCTCCTCGTGGATCTGGCGTCGTGGACTCATGTGGCTGTGGTGCCCCCCCCTTCCCTTCCCCCTGAGGTGCCTGTAGTTTTTACATCTGATGCCCCTGCAGTGTTCTCTCCAAAGGACTCAGGTCTCCTGTGTGGGCTTTGCCCTTGTTTCGCAAGACTTTGGCCCACGGACATGCTGAAATCGTAGGTTGTGCAGGACTTGGTACTTCAGTTATACACTGATGTGTGTGTAATTAGTTTTGTTTTGGATATCTTTCATGGTTGTACGCTAATTTTCTGGAGCTTTTTGGTACATAAATATTTATTCCAAATATGATTATGTCCTAGCATTTTTCAGGGGTGTTTGGGTGGTGTCACTGTGACTTGGTGCGCTGCATTGGTGAGTACGTAGTTGGGGGGGGGGTCGCATATGTGTGTGGCCGTAACCTTTCGTCCTCCCCCTCCCGTGTGTCGTAGGTGCAGTACTCACCGTTGTCGTCTGCGCCGGACTTCGTACTCGTGGTAGATGAGAAGGTAGACGAGAGCAGGTAGGATGTTTAATTCGGGTTCCATGCTGTCCTCCTTCCTCCTGGAGTGCGTAGTGGTGAGCGTTTTCCCGTCCGTAGTCTGTTTCCACCGTGTTTTTATCGGCGGTGCTCCCGCCCCGGAAAAGGTGGCGGATTGGTGAGTTGGAATAGTGTGGGCGGTACATTGTCTGCCGCCTGTCTGTTGGCGGTGACCGCCGCGCTGTTTGTTTGTACCGCCGTGGCGGTCGGAGTGTTAAGGTGGCTGTCTGTGTTGGCGGTTCCCGCCAGGGTCAGAATCCCATATTTTTTACCGCCAGCCTGTTGGCGGGTTGGCCGCCGCTTTAACACCGACCGCCAGGGTTAGAATCACCCCCACAGTCCAAATCACAGTACAGATCATAGAATGTCCCTGGGGATTGACATGCCAATGCAGCCTACACGTCTACTATCTAACAGCACAGCAATGCACAACAAGGTGTGTACCTACTTAAATGATCTGTGCATCTTTGTACTGCTATTAGTCACATAACAAATGCTGCAAGTATTCCACAAGTGATAGGCCAACTAATGACTATCTTCTGGATGACAATCAAGTCTCACAAGACCTGTGATTTGTAAATGGAATTGCCTGGACGGTATGCAGTTGCCAATCATGAGGGGGTATCCTAGGTTGGAACAAATGAATGTTGGAATTACATGTCTGTCTTCTTCACTGGGATCCTCACACCTAGGTACATATATTTCATAACCCTAACCCTGTGCCTCAGGGGCTGATGGACATGCAACACATACTTTCAAACATCAAGGACGGCCAGGAAGCTTTGGACAGCTGTCCATGGGTTTAGTCAGTCCATCACAGGTAAGGAGGGCTGCCAACTAGGATTGACTCAAACATTGGACAATCACATCCACATGTATGTTCTTAATTATGAACAACTGTCAACATAATTTGATCTCACTGATACCTTTCCAAAAACAAGCATATAGATGCAAGCACCCATCTGGGCTTGAGCTGCATGTCCACCTATGACATTCTGCTCAAGTGACATAAACAGAGCACAACATGTGGAGCTAGATGCTGCGAGGAAGTCAAACATACAGTCCTACATGTTCAATAGTTCAAGTCTGTGGGTAATACTTCTGCATCACTGGTCTGTGTGAATCAGGGTATGACTTGCTGACTAAATCATGAAAATGGCCACCTCCAAATTAATCATTGGCATACATGTACAACAAATATCACCCTGTTCACCTGTCTATGCTTATAGCGCAGCACTCGACTCCCAATATATGAATCTCCGCCACATACTGTCCAACCCAAACATGGAACAAAATGGCAAACTCCAGTCAAGTCACATATCAGATCATGTGCCAGCACATCATACCTTGCAATGAGTCCAACACACAGGAGTCAATCACACAACAGCTGCAAACACAACACAGGACAAACATATCAACACTTACTGGATTTGTCTGGGTCCGCTAATCGAGTCACTTCACCAATTGTGAAGGGGGCTGGTCCACCCCGTAAAACATGGAACTGTGAAATGTTCTCAATGTCTGCTCCCTGTACAGAACTTGGATCAACAAATGATTGGCTTGTAGACACCACAACAGACATACTACTGCAAACATGCATTGACCCTATGACTCCAGTGAGTGATAGACACACATATGCACACATGCACAGGCCCTAACAATCATGTGATGCCAAACATGATTACTCAATTTTGTGCAGAATTATTTCTAGAGGGTACACCATTTCATCATCTGTTGTTATGAGAGACATGCAAAGCCACATTCCTGGTGCACTGCAATATCAGTCACTCAGGTATTGTGGCTTGTTGTCAGGGAGACCAGATCCTTCCCAACATGTTCACCACTGGACAGCTCCAAAACTTCGATAGAAATATCACAGAGCCTGAGAGAGTCCAAGTGGGGAGCAAGGGGATTAGGAAGGGAACAGCTGGGAAGGAGACCTGTAGGAAGCAAAAGGTTAAACAACACAATATCAAGGTATAATCACATTGACTTTCACCAAACTATGATTCTAAGCGTTCTCATACTGTAACCATGGATAAACTAAAAAAGTGACTATAACTAGACCTCAATAAATCTAGGTACCTTGAAAAAAATCAAGAATGGGTTAATACAATGTTTCACATGTTATTTTCATGAAATATCACATACTGTCTAGAATACAAGAACATTGTTTCCCAACCTGTGGTCCGGGGACCCCTGGGGTCGGCGAAGCCTCATCAGGGGGTCCGCGGCTGCTTAGAAATTTTCCTAATTTTAACAGATTAGTTCCCCAGCATTCAGTAATGACAGACTGGGGGTCCCCAGATTCCAAAAATGATTCAATGGGGGTCCCCGGGTTCCGGTACTAATGAAGTGGGGGTCCACAGAAGTCAAAAGGTTGGGAATCACTGTTCTAGAATAATGTTTCAGAACAACATTGCATTTTTACATGAGGACAAAGGCTATCTCAAACATTACCCTGGAAACAACAGGAACTGTACTAGGAACTTAGGGGGTCATTACAACCCTGGCGGTCGGTGTTAAGCCGGCGGTAAGACCGCCAACAGGCTGCCGTTCTTTGGGGAATTATGACCATGGCGGTTACCGCCATGGTCATACACCAGTTCTCCGTTCCGCCTGCCAGGGCAGAGACGACCGCTGGGCTGGAGACCTGGGTCTCCAGCCCGGCGGCCGTCACTGTACCACCAGCGGTATTTGGACCCGGCTTACTGCCGTGAATTTCCAACGGTTTGAATCGCCATGAAATCCATTCCTTCCCTGGCACTGATAGGGAACCCCCCCCAACCCCCACCCCGACTCCCACTCCTTCACCCCCACCACCCTTGCCACCCCCCAAAGGTGGCAGGATCCGCCTCCCCACCCCGACCCCCAACATCACATCACCCATACCCACACGACACGCACACAGGCACCACCTACACACTTACACGCACACACGCCGACATACATGCCTACATCCACACACACAGTCAGACACGCACACCCACATTCAAACATACAAGCACACATCCATACAAACATACCTACAGACATACAGGCACTCATTCCCATACACACAACACCCCCGCAAGCATACACGCACTCACACAACCCCTCTACAAACACACATGCACACCCCCATGCAACCACACAACACACAACATCCCCCACCCACCTTCCCTCACGGACGATCAACTTACCTGGTCCGACGATCCTCTGGGAGGGGACGGGAACCATGGGGGCAGCTCCGCAGACACCACACCGCCAACAGAACACCGCCCCAGCGAATCACAGGACGTGATTCGCTGGGCGGTTTTCTGTTGGTGTGGCGGTGGAGTTGGAGCAACCTCCACTTCCCCGCCTACCGCCAGTATGGCTGTTGGCGGCTCTTCGTCGGTAAAAGGATGGAGAGCTGCCAACGGTCATTATAGGCCGAACGGAAAACCGCCACCACTGGCGGTCTTCCTCACGGCAGTCCCTTGGCGGTCTTAAAAAAAGACCGCCGAGGTTGTAATGACCCCCTTAATATGCACAAAGAAGGTCGCACTTTGAATTAAGCATCTTCACAGGAAATCCAAAAGCTCAGGATAAATGTGTGCACCTCTAAAAATACAACACACCAAAGTTTTAATTGCCATGAAATGATCGCGCACACTGTAGCTTATCTGACCATCAAGTTTTACATGCTGGAAGTGGATCACGCACGATTCGAACAAGAATATACAAATGCCTTGAAATGATCGTGCAAGCTGTTGCCGATCTGAAAATCAAGGTTTACATGTGGAAAATGAATCGCGCACACAGCCGATTCGAACAAGAATATGCAAATGCCATGAAATGATCCCGCATGTTGTGGCTGATCAGAACATCAAAGTTTACATGCATGAAATGAATCGCGCACACTGCCGATTCAAACAAGAATATGCAAATGCCATGAAATGATCGCGCAAGCAGTTTGCCGATCTGAACATCAAGCTTTACATGCGGGAAATGAATCGCGCACACTGCCGATTCGAACAAGAATATGCAAATGCCATGAAATGATTGCGCAAGTTGTTGCCAATCTGAGCATCAAGGTTTACATGCGGGAAATGAATTGCGCACACTGCCGATTCGAACAAGAATATGCAAATTCCATGAGATTATCACGCAGGCTGTTGGCGATCTGAACATCAAGGTTTACATGCGGGAAATGAATCACGCACATTGCCAATTCGAACAAGAATATGCAAATGCCATGAAATGATTGCGCAAGCTGTTGCCGATCCGAACATCAAGGTTTACATGAGAGCAATGCCTCGCTCACTCTGAAAGTTTTACAAGTAGGCCCAAAACTGGAGAGTCTTTGAGAACGGGGTTGGGGGCCCAGCCCAACCTCCGCCTTACCTCCCTGCTCAACGATCACCAATACAATGCCGGGCAGGCCTGGAACATCAAGGTAGGCCTCCGGAACAGGAGCTCAGGAAGTTGCTGCTGCTCTGCACCGGGACCTCTGAATAGTGAGCACGTGGTGCTGGGCTGGCTCCCTTATACAGTATAGAGTCTGGTCCAGCCCACAAACCACACCCAGTCATGCTGCAGGGAAAGCTTCTAGAAGGTCCTAGAAAGCGACCACACCCTAACACACTCAGTAAGCCTGCAGCAATACCTTGCAAATTAACAGTTATTGCAAACAACATTAATAGTGTTTTTCAAGGTTAAAGTCTGCAATGCAAAAGGTTAACATACTGCATATAAACACAATGCATGAATTATGCTCTTGCTAAAGGCTGGGTTTTTGCATTTTTGTCGCCCGCAGAGCGCGCTTTGTCCTGATGCTGACAGTACTCCCCTCTCCCAAATGCGCTCTAGGGCCTGGTTTGCCTGGGTTAAGACGATGAAAACGTCTCACTAGTCGTGGAGCATGAATGTCAGATGCGGAGGCCCATGAGTTTCTTTCAGGACCGTAACCTTTCCAAGAGATCAGATTCCACAGGTTACGACCTCTAAGTTTGGATTCCAACACCTGTTTAACCACATTTTCCACTTCCCCCTGTACTAGAAGTTGAGCTGGTTGGGAGCCTACCTTCTAGACTGCTTTTTTCAGGAGGGAAGTATGGAAAACCGGATGAATACGTAGTGACCGGGGCAACTGCATTTTATAGGTCACTGGATTAATTTGCTGGAGGACACTGTAAGGACCTATGAATTTGGGATTAAACATGTGCTTTTTCTTGAAGTCTATGGCCCTCATTACAACCCTGGCGGTAAATTCCGCTTCCCGACGTTCAGAAGACAGCCAACATAACGCTGCGGCCGCGGAAATCCGCTACAGCTATTACGACCCATAGCTTGGAATCTGCCATAATCCAGACACCCACACAAGTCCGCCACACCAAAGGTCAGTGATAAACTGGCGATAAAAAAAACCTCCACCGTCACGCCAACAGGAATACGCCCACACTATCACAACCCACGAATCCACGCGGCGGTCTTTCAACCATGGTATTCCATTGGAGGTACACACTACCACGCTCAAAATACACACACATATACAAAACACAACCACATTAGACAATTCAAAATGCACACACCTGAGGAAATTCGATTTTTAATACGATCGTATCGACCCGCCATTTTGTGGCCCGCCACCATTTTATGTTGCCTTCACTCAGGCAGCACAGCGAACGAAGTCCATTCTGCCTTTTCTGCTTATTCTGCAACATGGTGTTCAAAACAGCCTTCTGCCTCTATCTTTACAAGGCTGGTATTAAGGTCTGACCGAGTACACTAATCCCTGTCTGGTTTTCTAATCCTTGTTTCAACTATCTGTAGGCTCACACTATTCTCCGCCGATCTTATCTTATCGTCTGGCCTTCGCTGTCCTTTGCTAGTATTCTCTCATTTCACAACTGTCCTCCAAACGCACACAAACTTATCGCACCACATGCAACTTCGTTGTGGATCGGTTAATGAATTAGTTCAAGGGAGGGGTGACAAACACAGCTGGAGGGGAGGCAACCTTAAGTCACTTGATACTTTGTTCTGTCTTGTTTTCCGACATTTCTATTGGCTCTGTTCTATCTTTACATTATTCTTACTGGCTCCTTTCTATGTGTTCTGGGAGTGTATGTAGTTAATAAATGTTTTTATACGGTATATAAGATTGTGCGCCTCAAAGTAAAGTGGCAGTCTCCTGAGAACATACCTTGTGTACTTCTTGGACAACTGTACTAGCTGCAGCTAATAAAATCTGATCTTTTACGCCTGACAGAGTGTCCCGTGTCCCTGTTAGTTGAGGCAGGTGAATCCAAGGAGATTTCAGGCGTACCCTGCGCCGCCAGGCCCATAAGGTTCTGGTTCTTCAACTGGCGCCCAACGTGGGGCGGCTTCAGCGGTACCGGTTCTGCCTGAAGGTCGTGAGGAACCCCGCAGGAAAATTCTGGAGGAATCGCGAGCCACGTCAAGCGACCCCTGTATGTCGAAGTGGTCCGAAGGTCTTTTTCAGCGCGGTTACTCCTTCCTGACGGCTACTGACGACTGCTGCCCTGACTGCCGCCCTGCCTTGGCCCTTTCTTTGATGATGTATGGTAAAGCGAGACGATAGACGGGCCTCTGTCGGTGTAAGAAGACATCCTTAGTTAAGTATTTGGTGGGTCGCGCCCACAAATTTTGGTCTTTGTTTTGTCCTTAGGTTCTTAGATTTGGCCATTGCAGTGGCCAAAGCCGAGGGGTAAGTGCATTTGTGCTGTGTAAACTGAAAGTTTTACCCCCTTGATGTTTGAGAACAGCCAGTAAAAATCGTGAGATGTCTGGTCTGACTAAGTTTGGAAAACTTTGTTGCTTTGGTTGTAATAGGGACTCCCAGCTTGAGGACTCCTGTCCGATTCCTTCGGTTGGAACTCCCACATATGAGCTCTATTCTAAACATGGTGTTGGTCCTATTGCCTTTAATAAGACATGGACCCGATATACAAAGAAAGATGGTGTTTTAAAATGGCCAGAAAATGGTAGTTTCGAAACTGATGTGCTAGATAATTTAGAAGCAACGTTAATTAAAAGAAAAGCCCGGCCGGCAATGTTTGACTCTTTTCGCCTTTGGCGTAAGGAAGCCAAACAGAGAGAAATTAAACAAGCGAAACGAGATAGGAAAACACAGGGAATGACGATTATACAGGCTGCTCAGCAATTCAAAGATGATGAAATAGATAATGCAATGGAAATTTCAGACAGACAGCATCGAATGGCAATAGATAAATGCTATCCGACGTTGCCTATCTCTTCCCTTGATAAGAGAAAAGATTTTGAGGAAGATTCCTTAATGTCCCACTTATTGAAATTGCCTCCGCCCTATGTACAAGGTGCTAATGCACCCCCGATGTTACAGCCTGTTCAGCCGCCAGTTGTGCTTCCGCCTGCTCCAGCTTTTCCACATTTGCCTCCTCAAGTATTGCCTATGCCAGCTTTGCCTTTAACTCCTTTGCCTTCTGCTCCTTTGGCAATTCCTAATGCTCCTTTAGTTAATTCACCTAATACCTTGTCCCCTATCCTTATGTCAAATTCTCCATCTACGCGTAAGCGATTTACCGATACTGTCTCTGGTCTCTTATCACCTTTCTTTGAAGCTTTAAATGTGTCTCCAGCTTTTTCTCGAAGACAGTCTCGTAGTCAATTCCCAGACTCCGAAGAGCGAGAAAAATTGGACTCACTTGCTTGTAGATGGATCAAGAAGGGTCCCCAATATAGTACGTCTGATATTATGTCCACCTTTCTGCAATGGAATGCACCTACGCAGAGATATGTTTTTAAAGTTATGTGCGATACTCTCGCTAAAGAATGGGAGGATATGAATTTGGGTTCGGTCCCACAGGATTTGTTAGATGTTCAGGCTGACTTTGACAAAGGACTTATTGTGGGTCCTAAGGTTGAAAACGCTGTCAGAACACTTATTTCTTTCAGATCCCTATTGTTCTCACAGACTTTTCCTGATTCTGATCCTTCAGTTAGGACAGCACTGAAAAACTATCCCATGAGAGAGGTTTCTCCAATATGGAAGGAAGAAGTTGCAGCAGCAGGTGCTAATCCAGCTATTCCTGCGCATTTTCAGCGCATATGGATACATGTCCCCTGGAAAAGGTCTGAAGTTTTAGCACTTAAACAGTCACTACCAGATTCACGCAAAAATCCTGCTGGTTACTATAAAGAGTTGTCGCAAACAGTTGATGCATGTACTATGAATCTAGCAGATATTGACATGTTGATGGGAAATGTAGTTCCACAGACAATATGGGCTAAAATTCGTAGAGAGGATCACTCTCAAGAATTAGGCGGCGATTGGAACGCTATTATTGCCGCAGATAGAGGTCAAGTAGGTGGTGCAAAGCCCGACGCTTTGATCTCAGAACTCCCTGGTAGGATTATTACATTAATGAAAACAATGATGCCTGCTTTGAGAGTTAATTGGGATAAGCTAGCAGCATGTAAACCAAAGAAAGATGAAAGTGTTTCCGATTTCTTTACCCGATTTGAGGAGACATTCATTGATCACAGTGGTCAAGATATGGCTACAGAAGGGGGACAGCGATTATTTGTGGATAAGTTCGTATATAACTTGCTTCCTGAACTATCACACAAGCTAAAAGACTCCGAGAGTTCATGGGCAGTTTCTTCTTCCGCCCAGATATTGGCTACTGCACAATATTATGAAAATAGAGACAAAGAAGAAAGGGAAAAACAAGAGAAAAAGACGAAAGAATTAAAAACTAAAGTTCTCTTGCAACAGGCTTATCCTCCTCGTTATGTTCAGCCTCAGTTTCAACAGCCTCCGCAGTTTCAGAGGTTGTATCAAAAGCCTGAACCATTCATTCCAAGACCTTTGCTAGGTCCCAATCAATGTGCTTATTGTAGGGAGGAAGGTCATTTTAAGAACAGTTGTCCGGCATTGTTGCAGCGTAATGGAACAACATCTGCTTCACGAGGTCGTGGTGGTTCTCAGTCAGCAAATAGAGGTAGAGGTCGAGGTGTGTTAACCCAAGGGCAGCGTTCTTTTGTTCCTCCAAATTCCGGAAATTACTTTGACCAGCAAAATGTTAGGTCTACACAGTATTACAGTGAGGATCAGTATATTGAAGGAGGGAATGAAAGTCTTCATTTTGAATAGGACAGCCATGGACAAAGTAAGGGGGTTACGTCAATTCCAGTGGATCAGAATGGACCTTATGTTAATGTCACTACAATGGGTGTTTCAGAGCCATTTCTTTTAGATACTGGTGCCATGAGAAGCTCTATCATTCATTCTAAACTCCCTGGCGCACCTTTGTCTGGCTTAACGAATGTATCTGTAGGATTTTCTGGCGCCCCTGTTCGCAATCCAGTTTCTTGCCCTTTGCCTGTTTCAATAGGCCCTTATGATTTAGAAGCTCCACTTCTTCTGACGAATGGTTGTGGTGAAAATCTGTTGGGTTTAGATCTATTAAAAAGAATGCATGCTACGATATATTGTTCACCTTCTGGTGTATACCTCACTCTAGGACAGAAAATGACTAGTCCAATGTACTTATCAAAAGATCAATTCCCACCTGAATTGCTTTCTCTTCCCGAAACGCTTTGGGCTACGGGTCCGAATGACGTTGGTTGTCTTGAGATCCCACCTTATGTTGTTACTCTCAAGCCCAATGCTGAAATGCCACGTATTCCGCAATACAGAATCTCTACTGAAGGTGAGAAAGCACTTCTGGAAATTGTCCATGATTTGATTCAGAAGGGTGTGGTTGAGGAAACGAGAGGAAATACATGTAACAGTCCTGTTCTTCCGGTTCTTAAACGCACTGATCCTTCTCAGCCTCCTGTTTATCGTTTTGTAATTGATCTTCGGCGGGTAAACAAGATTGTCATACCGCAGTTTCCTGTAGTCCCAGATATCACTGCTCTGTTGACGATGATACCTTCTACAGCGACTTGGTTTTCAGTTATCGATTTAAAGAATGCTTTCTTTAGTATTCCCATCGCCGAAGAGAGTAGAGATATTTTTGGTTTTTCCCTCGGAGGCCGAAGCTTCCGGTTTAAACGCGCACCTCAAGGTTATTGTGAAAGTCCCTCTGTTTACAGTCAAGCTCTAAAATGTCATCTTGATGCTTTTTCCTTACCGTCCGGTGCCGCTCTCATTCAGTACATGGATGACTTATTAGTTGCCGCTGATTCAGAGGAGATTTGCAAAAACGTGACCATTGCACTGTTGCGTCATTTGTTTGATCTGAATCACAAGGTTTCCCCTTCTAAATTACAATATGTCTGTCACGAGGTGACTTATTTGGGTCATCTCTTGTCAAAGGCGGGACGACGATTGACCCCCGAACGAATTCAGGCAATTGCACAAATGTCAGTCCCATCCACACAAAGAGAGGTACGTGCCTTTTTGGGCATTACTTCTTATTGTAGACAGTGGATTCCGAGTTTCTCTTTATTGGCTAAACCACTGTTGGCGCTAACTTTAAAAGATACGCCTCAGCCTCTTCCGTGGACTGACGAGTGTCAGAAGAGTTTTACTGATTTGCGTATTGCTTTGTGTTCTGCTCCTGTATTGGGTACTCCTGATTACAGTAAGCCCTTTACGCTCTATGTCCACGAAAGAGAGGGTTGTGCATTGTCAGTCTTAACGCAGCGTTTTGGAGATCAACAGCGACCATGCGCATATTTCTCAGCTACGTTAGATCCAGTAGCTAAAGCATTGCCTAGTTGTCTTAAGGCGACAGCGGCAGCAGCAATTTCTATTCGACAGTCTGCTGGAGTAGTGCTAGATAATACTCTCATTGTTATGGTGCCACATGCAGTGGATATTTTACTAAATAGGACAAAAACGCAGCATCTTACGAGTGCTCGGTTGTCCGGATATGAGCTGACGGTTTTGGCTAGTCACATACACATCAAACGATGTAATACCCTGAATCCAGCTACTTTGTTGCCTCTTCCAGAAGAGAGAGATGTCTCTGAACAGCATGATTGTTTTCTCCGTACTGAAGAAGAGACTAAGGGTAGAATTGACCTAAAAGACACGCCATTAGTGAATCCAGATGGAACACTATGGGTAGATGGTTCTTGTTTCAAGCTCCCGAATGGAGATACAGTTTCAGCCTACGCTATTACCACTTTGCATACGATTGTGGAGACAGCACGCATTAGACATAATTCAGCTCAGGCAGCTGAATTGATAGCCTTAACTAGAGCGTGTGTGTTATCCAAAGGAAAAAGAGTAAACGTGTACACTGATAGCCAATACGCTTTTGGTGTAGCGTTTAACTTTGGGCGTTTATGGAAGGAAAGAGGATTCTTTACTTCCCATGGTACTAAGATACAACATGGTCAATTAGTGACTGAACTTCTTGAGTCACTTACAATGCCTACTCAGATAGCAATCGTGAAGTGTAGTGCACACAAAAAGATTGTGGACGATGTTGGTCGAGGAAATGCATTTGCAGATGAGGTAGCGAAAAAGACAGCCAGAGACAACACAAGTCGAATGTATGTTGTAGGTCCCGCAAACTGCGTAAGAGAAAAGGGAATGTGTGAAGATACAGTAGAGAGTGTGAAATCAATTCAAGGAGAGGCTACGGAGAATGAGTTGAGAAAGTGGAAGGAAAGTACAGGAATGTTAGATGAGATGGGATGTTGGGTTGAATTATCAGAACATCAACGTTGGCTGTTACCAGATGCTTATGTACTACCTGTAGTTACTATGGCACATGGTCCAGCTCACCTAAGTGCAAAAGGAATATGTAAACTTCTGGCTCCAGTGTGGCAAAATGAGGGGATCCCAAAGTGTGCAAATAATGTAGTAAAACATTGTATTGTTTGCTTGATGTACAATCCGGGAAAGGGAACCCCAACTCCAGCAGGTCATTTTGCTCCTCCAACATATCCATTTGAGGTGTTGCAGATCGATTATATTCACATGGAACGATGCAACAATCTCAAATATGTTCTGGTGGTAGTATGTGCTTTTTCTAGATGGGTAGAAGCCTACCCTCTGAAGGACAATACTGCTTTATCAACTGCCAAAATACTTTTGAAAGAATTCTTCCCTAGGTTTGGTTTGCCGCGCATTGTCTGGAGTGACAATGGGAGCGAATTTGTGGGTCAAGTCATGCAAAAAGTTTGTGCAGGTCTTGGCATAAAACAGAAGTTCCACGCGGCGAATCACCCACAGTCGGCTGGTTTAGTAGAATGCTACAATGGAACCTTGAAGCTTAAAATTGCTAAGGTGCAAGCTAGCACAGGACTTAATTGGCCTGATGCTTTACCATTGGCTCTTCTGTCCACCAGAACAGCAGTACACTCTCGTTTGGGGCTTAGCCCTTACGAAGTGATATTTGGTCGCCCAGCTAATGTATGGGGAGTTCCTCGCCCTAAGAAATACTCAGACTTGCCATACCCGATGTTGATTGACTACTTGCATGACCTTACAACTAAATTGCGTGTACTTCATCAACAGGTTCAGAGTGCTCTACCAGAGGCTTCTACAGACCCAGGTCATTCCATCCGACCAGGTGACTGGGTCTGCACGAAAAATTTCCAACGACAGAGAAATTTGGAGCCCAGATGGAGAGAGCCACGCCTGGTTCTTTTGACCACAAGAACAGCAGTTAAAGTCGAAGGAAAGAAAAACTGGGTGCATGCCGTGCACTGCAAGAAAGTGCCTTTGCCCTTGCCTTTCGATCAGTGGGTCCGTAGAGGCATCAGTGACTCTGAAAGTGAGAAAGTTCCGCAATTTGTACCATTCAGTGATGCGCGTCTAATTGGAACACTTTCTGAGAAAGAGGACGACGACATCCTTCAAGAAGCAATACCATCGCATCGACGCTTGAACACGACAAATCCAGGAACATTGTTTCAAAACCAGACTGCCTCTGGACAAGAACGCTATAATTTGAGACCAAGACCAAAGAACTTGTAACTTTCTCTCCTATGTAGTACTCTATCCCGGTTGCAGGGTCACGGTAGGAGTCTTAGTTACGACCTGAGTAAGTGGCAATAGGCCTGCAGGACCTCACAGTGTCATAGGACGGTAGATAATCGTGACTACAGTGATTGAGGAAGATTGCCGTGAGCATCCACTTAGAAAGATGGAGGCTACATTAGATAAAAGAGAAAGTAAAAATGTAAAGAATAATTGTAAAGAAATATGTAGTCGTTGTAGTATTGCTCTATGCGTCATTATATTGTCGTGTATTCTTTTGGCATCTGTAAACTGGATCATTATTACTCTGCAGCAAAAAGTTGTCTCTTCTCCTACCTCTACATCTTCTTCTACTATCTCTCCGCACCTATTTCACACTCTTCCCCAGCATGAACTCATCAGAAGAACTGAATACTTTAACAATTCCTTCGTCCAGTTGTTACATCAACATCAGTTAGTGATCAATACAACTGACTGTTGGGTGTGTGGACTCATACCACATACGGTAGAAAAAGGAATGCCATATTTAGTTCTTCCATTCTCCTATGAAGGTTCCGCTTGGGCTTATTTTGTCATTTTCAATAATGCATATCAAAGTAAAATTAAACAACCTGTCAGTTCACATAGTGTTGATTCAGATTTCAGTCATAGTTTATTGATAAAGGGAATGGTAGCTATGGCTAAAATCATGGAAAAAAGTGAAGCTTCCATAGATGAAAGAAAAGCATATACAAATTGGAACATAACTAATTACATTTCCAGCCTCAATGATAAGATTGAGCAAGGAAAATCTCCTCCGATACGGGTCATACCCCAACAAGGAAATTTCTGTCTGCAAGTATATGGTAGAACTCCAAACACCGGACAAAGAGAAAGTTTATGTTCCCATACATATGTTTATTCAGCCCTGAATTCACCGCCGTTAGTACCATCTCAAGGTACATACTTCGTTTGCCACGATAGGGCTTATACATGGTTGCCAGCTGATTTCTCTGGTACTTGTTATATAGCCTTTCTTCTTCCCCCTACATACACCGCTCCTGCGAACCATCATAAAAATAGATATGGCAGAGGGATTGTGGATTCGAAAGACACAGCAGGACAAGAGGGAGGAGATTTCCTCAAAGGATTTCTTCCCTTCTGGGGTCCAATGGCCAACAGCAGAAATATAAGGCAATTGGTTCGTGTCGTAGAAACCACCATAGACATCACTGTAGGAGCTTTAAGTAACATTACAGCTGAACTACAGGCTGATCGTCTTATGACCTTGCAGAACCGTGTTGCCTTAGACTTTGTTCTTGCGGATCGTGGTGGAGTATGCAAATTGATCGGATCAAGTTGCTGTATTTTCATACCTAATGACGCTCCGACAGTATACCAAGCTATCTCTAAGTTACACATAATCTCCGAGTCGATTCATCAGGACGAAGGAGATTGGTCCTTTTCAGAGTGGTTTTGGGGATTACTGTCCAAATGGGGTTGGAAGGTATTGACATTCTTTGGAGTAATTTTAGCTTTTATATTCTCTTGTTGTCTTTGTATGCACTGCGGTCCTGCCGTCTGCAACCTATGTGCTACTGCATGTATTCCCAAACCCAAGTCACAAAGAACAGAGAATATCAAAATGATGGTACAGCAACAGCTTGATGACCTCATGGCCATAGACATCGACTCAGATTAACATGAGTTTGTGTATCTTGCCTGAGTTCTGGCAAAAGGAGGGTCTGAGGAAATTCGATTTTTAATACGATCGTATCGACCCGCCATTTTGTGGCCCGCCGCCATTTTATGTTGCCTTCACTCAGGCAGCACAGCGAACGAAGTCCATTCTGCCTTTTCTGCTTATTCTGCAACATGGTGTTCAAAACAGCCTTCTGCCTCTATCTTTACAAGGCTGGTATTAAGGTCTGACCGAGTACACTAATCCCTGTCTGGTTTTCTAATCCTTGTTTCAACTATCTGTAGGCTCACACTATTCTCCGCCGATCTTATCTTATCGTCTGGCCTTCGCTGTCCTTTGCTAGTATTCTCTCATTTCACAACTGTCCTCCAAACGCACACAAACTTATCGCACCACATGCAACTTCGTTGTGGATCGGTTAATGAATTAGTTCAAGGGAGGGGTGACAAACACAGCTGGAGGGGAGGCAACCTTAAGTCACTTGATACTTTGTTCTGTCTTGTTTTCCGACATTTCTATTGGCTCTGTTCTATCTTTACATTATTCTTACTGGCTCCTTTCTATGTGTTCTGGGAGTGTATGTAGTTAATAAATGTTTTTATACGGTATATAAGATTGTGCGCCTCAAAGTAAAGTGGCAGTCTCCTGAGAACATACCTTGTGTACTTCTTGGACAACTGTACTAGCTGCAGCTAATAAAATCTGATCTTTTACGCCTGACAGAGTGTCCCGTGTCTCTGTTAGTTGAGGCAGGTGAATCCAAGGAGATTTCAGGCGTACCCTGCGCCGCCAGGCCCATAAGGTTCTGGTTCTTCACACCTGACACACATACACACACCACACCCACACACCCAATCCAATATAAAACACACACCCACATCACCCCGCAAACCCTTACTACCAAAAATCTGAAAGAAGGCCAGAGAGAGAGACTACCTAAAACAACACCAGCATCCACAGACACACAACACCATCACTCACACAACATCCAAGCACCTCAAACAACACACAACAATACATTCCCTCACACATCACAACACACACCACCTCACTCTTCACCCACACTACATCATGGCACCTCAACGACACCCCAGGTTCTCTAAGGAGGAGCTCAGGGTCATGGTGGAGGAAATCGTCCGGGTAGAGCCACAGCTATTCGGATCACAGGTGTAGCACACCTCCATTGCAAGGAAGATGGAGCTATGGCGCAGAATTGCCGACAGGGTCAATGCAGTGGGACAGCATCCAAGAACAAGGGATGACATCAGGAAGAGGTAGAACGACCTGTGGGGGAAGGTGCGTTCCGTGGTCTCCAGACACCAGACTGCTGTACAGAGGACTGGCGGTGGACCCCCACCTCCTCCCACACAACTAACAACATGGGAGAAGCAGGTCTTGGCACTACTGCATCCTGAAGGCCTCGCAGGAGTAGCAGGCGGTCTGGACTCTGGTAAGTCAAATCTTTACTACTATATCCCCCACCCTACCTGCATGCCATCACATACTCACACCCTCACCCTCACCCCCATCACTCCAACACCTCACATATGCCCCACTATCACAACCCACCCATGCCAATACCAAGCCCTGCATGCAACACGAAAGCATGGACACCCATCACCAAAGCATGTCCACTACAGACACCCACACAGACCCCAAACCAACTATCACACAAGGACCAAGACAAGAATGCAAGCACTGGAGTTCATGGTCACTCACCCATTGCACACGATGGCACACACAGATGCAATAATCATGCTTTTACATCCCTGCAGGACCCCAACCCAACGTCACCGGACAGGAGGTACCAGACATACCCAGTCCCTCCACAGAAGAGACCCACATTGATGACAGCAGCTCTGCACAACTAGATCAAGATGACCAGCCCGGCCCATCAGGGACCTCGGGACAGTTGGTTCCCCTGACACTGGCACAAGCCACCACAGACCCTCCCCCCTCAGGAAACACCAGCACAGCACCCACCGAGGGGGCCCATCCCTCTGTCCCCAGGACACGTCAAGCAGCAGTGTGTCCACCACTACGGGGAACCCAGGCAAACCCACCAACCCAAAAAATCAGGGATCTGGGGTCAGTGGCAGTGGGCACACGGTTCCAGGACAGAGGCTCAGAAAAACAGGGAAACTGGGAGGACAGCTGTGCGACAGGGGGACGACAGGCCCAGGGAACCCACTCTCCACAAGGCCCTCTCGAACATCATGGGAGCTTACCATCATTCCTAGGAGATGATGGCAACGGCACTGGCCAAGTTTCAGGAGACCCAGTGGCTGCAGGAGGAACACTATCTGGGGATCAGGGAGGACCTGAAGTCCATAAACAACACCCTGGTCACCATTGCAGGGGGGCTGCAAGACCTTGTCAAAACCAGGAGGGACACTGTGGCAAAACAAGGGGCCCCTGACACTAACCTGGACGATGAACAGCTCTCCACCTCCGCCAGCGCTAGTGGACAGGAGGCACCGCCACAGGAACACGACACCAGCACCCCACCCCCTGCAGATGGTGAACCACCCTGCAAATGGTCCCTGAGATCCAGGAACAAAACAGAGAACATTGCCAAGACCCCCGCCATGAAATGAGACCCCCCTGAATGTCACGCTTCTGTCCCACTTTGTCCCCCTGTCCATCCTTCAACTGCCATTGCTCCACTTCCTATACCCCTTTGGACAATGCACCTGTGAACCAAATAGACTGGACTCTGCCATGTACTTTCCTCCACCATCACCCCTGCCCATTTTACAACCCCCTCCACTTACTTGCACATAAATAAACACAATTCAATCACAAAACAATCTGGAGTCAGTCTGTGCTTTCACAAATGTATAATTGCAATAACCATGGAATATAGCAATGTCAATTTACTTGTTCACATACCAATGTAACACACCTGTAGGCCAGGAGTAAACAGAGCAGAGGGCACAAAGTGGGACCCATATCTGTGAAATGGAAAGACAAAGAGAAACGTCAGGGTCCACACACTGAGTGAAAATGACAGACTTATGCTAGCTCAAACAACAGTATGAGATGTGGGAATCAGTTACATCTTCTTACCTGTGTCTCACTGGAAGTATTGCATGATGATGTTGTTTCGGTTGTCCATATCCTCTTCTTCTGCCTCCTCTTCTTCACTGTCCACAGGCCCCACAGCTTCTACAGGACCACCATCTGGCCCATCCTCCTGCAGAAAAGCCAGGTTGTGCAGCATACAGCAGGCCACGATGATCTGGCACACCTTCTTTGGTGAGTAGTAGATAGAACCACCTGTCATATGGAGGCACCGGAACCTGGCCTTCAGGAGGCCGAAGGTCCTTTCTATCCCCTCCTAGTTCGCCCATGTGCCTCATTGTAGCGTTCCGCTGCCCTTGTCCTGGGTTTTCTCACTGCGGTCAGTAGCCATGACAGATTGGGGTAACCAGAGTCACCTGCAAATGTCGAGGGACAACTGCTAGACACAAACTAACCCGTAGGGACAACCCAATACCCAGACAACTATTCACACTGTATAGGGTCCTTATCCTCACTTATTAGCCACACATGGTGCCTCTGGAGTCCCCCCATCACATAAGGGATGCTGCTATTCCTCAGAATGTAAGCGTCATGCACGCAGCCAGGAAATTTGGCATTCACATGGGAGATGTACTGGTCTGCCAAACACACCATTTGCACATTCATCGAATGGTAGCTCTTCCAGTTTCTGTACACCTATTCACTCCTGTGGGGGCTACCAAGGCCACATGTGTCCCATCAATGGCACCTATGATGTTGGGGATATGTCCCCGGGCATAGAAGTCCCCTTTCACTGTGGGCAAATCCTCCACCTGAGGGAAATCGATGTAGCTGCGCATGTGTTTCAGCAGAGCAGACAACACTCTGGACAACAAGTTAGAGAACATTGGCTCTGACATCCCTGATGCAATGGCCACAGTTGTTTGAAAGGAACCACTTGCCAGGAAATGGAGTACTGACAGGACCTGCACTAGAGGGGGGATTCCAGTGGGATGGCGGATAGCTGACATCAGATCTGGCTCCAACTGGACACACAGTTCATGGATTGTTGCACGATCAAGTCTGTAGGTGACTATTACATGTCTCTCTTCCATTGTCGACAGGTCCACCAGCGGTCTGTACACCGGAGGATGCTGCCATCTCATCACCTGCCCCAGCAGACGTGGCCTACGGACGAGAACAGCGAGCAGAGAGTCAGCCAACACTGAGGTATCACAACATGTCATTTGCACACATTTATTAATCCGCAATGTGCCTGTTACTGTGTGTTTTCAAGGCCTACATTGTTGTGACACAGTTGATATTGATGCCATGTGGCCCCCTGAAATGGCGGCAGCCTGACCTGTAAGGTGGGACAAGGGGATATGAGGTAACTGCGCTGGCGTTGTACACCGTTGCGGTAGGGGGTCGAAGACCGCGGCGCAATCCTGCATTGGTTAACATTGGACCCTATGGGTCCGAGGAGCCAATGACGATGTAAGCCGGCGGTGATGGTACGCACTGCCGTGGACGTGACCGCCATTTTCTGTCTGTTCACTCACTTGATCGATGACCTTCCACAGGAGATGACTTACACTGCAAGTGCTGCTGTAACCTCAGTCTGGAAGCAACCATGGCTCATGTGTCTGGGGAAAGGGCCCCTGCGTTCACTTCGGAGGAGTTAATGAAACTAGTGCATGGGGTCCTCCCCCACTACACACAACTGTTCGGTCCTCCAGACAAAGAGGTGAGTACACTATGAGCATGCTGCACGGGCAATGCCTGTTTGGAGTGGTATGAATGGATGATAAATGGGGGGACTGAGGCCTGCATGTGCGGACGGTGAGTGTATGTGCGTCAGGGCAAGGGTGGGAACGTGGGCCAATGTGTATGACGGTCCGGACGGGTAAAGATTTTCCTTTTCCCCTGTACTGTTCCTCTAGGACAGCGCCCACCAGAAGAAGGATATTTGGCGTGCCATCGCCACGGACGTCCGGACCCTGGGGGTCCAGCACACACGGAGCACCCACTGCCATAAAAGATGGGAGGACCTTCGCCGCTGGAGCAAGAAGACGGCGGTGGCCCAGCTGAGGATGGCCTCGCAAAGTGGGAGGGGTGCCCCTCACACCATGACTCATCTGATGTTCCGTATCCTGGCGGTGGCGTATCCAGAGTTGGATGGGGGCTTGAGGGCATCACAGCAGCCACAAGGGGGTGAGTACACTCTCATTCAGCTGACTCTGTGCGCATTACAAGGTGTCTGGGTGGGGGAGGTGGGCTGTGGGTCCCCCTCAGCAAGGGCGATCTTGGTAGGCAAGGTCCCTTGTGAGGCAGGCTCATTGGCACCCCAACCCCACTAGTGGTTACTGCCATCTACACTTAGTCAGGCTCCTGTGACTTCCATGTGTGCAGCAATCGGGCTCAGGCCTTGTACCCCATGGGCATGTGAATTATCTAGGAACTGTAAGTGCATGGTGTAGTGCAGAGGGCTGCTGTGTCTGTAGTGTCCGCCAACGGTAGTGGTGTTGCATGCACTGAACATGTCTTTCTTCTGTCGTCCCCTCCCTTTTTGTGGTCTCCCTGTTCTTGTGTGCAATAGCATCATCAGGCGGAGGAGCAGTGGCACCGGAGCAGGAGGGAGCTGCATCCCACTTGGCCTTGGAGGGCAAAACAACGGAGTCTGAAGCCACCAGTGGGACAGAGGGCGAGGGGAGCTCCACGGTGGGGACAGGAGCAGACAGCAGTGACAGCAACTCCTCCTCTGATGGGAGCTCCCTTGCGGTGGCAGGCCCCTCTGTGCCCCCGCATGAACAGGTACAGCCATCACCCCCCCTACCAGCACCGCCCTCCCAGCAGCCCCTCAGCGTGTGTCCCATGCCCGCTCACCCAGGAGGGTGGGCATCTCCTTCGCCTCAGGCACCTCAGGCCCTGCCCCAGTCAGCCCTGCTGCTCTCAGTGAGGAGGCTATTGACCTCCTGAGATCCCTCACAGTTGGGCAGTCTACCATTCTGAATGCCATCCAGGGTGTTGAGAGGCATTTGCAATGAAGAAATGCATACCTGGAGGGCATTCATTCTGGGCAGGCAGCCCAACAGAGAGCATTTCAGGCTCTGGCCTCAGCACTGATGGCAGCCATTGTTCCTGTGTCCAGCCTCCCCCCTCCAACTTCCTCCACCCCGACCCAATCCCTTGTACCTCAGCCTATCCCAAGCACACCATCAGACCAGCATGCACACACATCAACAAACAAGGGTGCCTCAGGTAAACATAAGCACCACACATAAGCACCACACATCCCACAGGTACTCACACAAACATCATACCCATGCACACATACCAACATCCACTGCCTCCACTTTGTCCCCCTCCTCCATGTCTCCCTCCTTCCTCCCAGTCTCGTCTCCACTCACACCTGCATGCACTACATCTTCATCCACTAACTCCATCACCAGCACGCCCATCACCACACACTGCTCACGCTCACTCACCACCCCCACTACCATTCACACATCCCCTGTGTCCTCTCTCTCTGTGTCTGTGAGCCCTCCTCCCAAAGTACACAAACGCAGGCACACACCCACCCAACAGCCATCCACCTCACAACAGCCTCCAGCCCATGCACCTTCACCCAAATTCAGCAGACGTACACCTCCTACAACCACTACCTCTACCTCCATTCCCAAATCACCTCCATCTACCCATCCCAGTGTGCCTAAAAAACTTTTCCTGGCTAATACTGACCTCTTCCCTACACCCCCCCCACCATGTCTTTCCCCTAGGGCCAGGCTTTCCAGGTCCCAGCCCAGCACCTCAGCCACCACATCCCCAGCCACAGTGGTGTCAGCAACTGCGGGGTATTGGAGTGCGCCAACCATCAGGGCTGCCAGTGTGTCACGGAGCGAGGCCAAGGACATTCCGCCACCTGCCAGGGTAAAAAAGGTGCCCACATCCCAGAGGGAGAAGCCGAAAACACCTGCCACCAAGGGGTCTGGTAAAACGAAAGGGGATAGTGGCAAGACAGCTGCACCAGCATCAAAGGTGGGGAAGGGCCAAAAACTGAAGGACTGGTCAGGATAGGGCATGGTGGCACCGACGTAGGGACCAGTGTCACACCTTCTGTCCACGTCAACGCCAACCTGTAGAGTGGAGAACACCGCCACCTGCACAGCCACCTGCACCGCCACAGAGCCCTCAGCCAGCACCGCCACCACAGAGCCCACAACCAGCACTGCCGCCACGGAGCCCGTAGCCAGCACCGCCGCCACAGAGCCCCCAGCCAGCACCGCCGCGACTGACACCGCCGCAAGAACCGCCAGCGGCCCTGTGACTTCCTCAGACAGTGGCACCAACGCAGACATGGCTACCAACCCCAGTGGTCAGTCGTCCGAGGCTGGTGGTGAGTTTGTGGACCCTGGGCAGCTTCCATGAAGCATCACTGTCATCACAGTTGTCACATGTATATGGAATGCGAAGCTGCAGCAGTGTGGGGTATGTCTCTGCCTCCATGGCGTATCATCTTACCTGTACCTCGGCAATCTCGTGGCACACAAACCCAGGCGAGTGTTTTGTTCTGGCAACAATGCATGTGGAGCACTCTGGGCACAAAGCCCCCTCCAGAACCAGTGGAGAGATACATCCACTACCTCAGTCCTTGGCAGGATGAAGCACTCTGGGCACAAAGCCCCCTCCAGAAGCAGTGGAGAAAGTCATCCACTACCTCAATCCTTGGCAGAATGAAGCACTCTGGGCACAAAGCCCCCTCAGGAACCAGTGGAGTATCACATCCACTACCTCAGTCCTTGGTAGGATGAAGCACTCTGGGCACAAACCCCCCTCCAGAACCAGTGAAGAACGGCATCCACTACCTCTGTCCTTGGCAGGATGAAGCACTCTGGGCACAAAGCCCCCTCCAGAGCCAGTGGAGTATCACATCCACTACCTCAGTCCTTGGCAGGATGAAGCACTCTGGGCACAAGGCCTCCTCCAGAACCTGTGGAGAAAGGCATCCATTACCTCAGTCCTTGGCAGGATGAAGCACTCTGGGTACAAAGCCCCCTCCAGAACCAGTGGAGAGATACATCCACTACCTCAGTCCTTGGCAGGATGAAGCACTCTGGGCACAAAGCCCCTTCCAGAACCAGTGGAGAAAGGCATCCACTACCTCAATCCTTGGCAGGATGAAGCACTCTGGGCACAAAGCCCCCTCCAGAACCAGTGGAGTATCACATCCACTACCTCAATCCTTGGCAGGATGAAGCACTCTGTGCACAAAGTCCCCTCCAGAACCAGTGGAGAAAGTCATCCACTACCTCAGTCCTTGGCAGAATGAAGCACTCTGGGCACAAAGCCCACTCCAGAACCAGTGGAGAAAGGAATCCACTACCTCAGTCCTTGGCAGGATGAAGCACTCTGGGCACTACGCCCTCTCCAGAACCAGTGGAGACTGTTATCCACCTGAGAGACTGTGGCTTTGCACTCCCCAGGATAAAGCAGTGGGCAAACCACCCACTGAAAAGACTTGAGAGAATGTTGCCTTAGTACTCCCCAGGATAAAGCAGTGGGCAAACCACCCACTGAAAAAACTTGAGAGACTGTGGCTTTGTACTCCCCGGGATGCAGCAGTGGGCAAACCACCCACTGAAAAGACTTGAGAGACTGTGACTTTGCACTCCCCAGGATAAAGCAGTGGGCAAACCACCCACTGAAAAGACTTGAGAGACTGTGGCTTTGCACGCCCCAGGATGCAGCAGTGGGCAAACCACCCACTGGGAAGACTTGTGAGACTGTGGCTTTGCACTCCCCAGGATGCAGCAGTGGACAAATCACCCACTGAAAAGACTTGAGAGACTGTGGCTTTGCACTCCCCAGGATGCAGCAGTGGGCAAACCACCCACTGAAAAGACTTGAGAGACTGTGGCTTTGCACTTCCCAGGATAAAGCAGTGGGCAAACCACCCACTGAAAAGACTTGAGAGACTGTGGCTTTGCACTCCCCAGGATAAAGCAGTGGGCAAACCACCCACTGTAAAGACTTGAGAGACTGTGGCTTTGCACTCCCCAGGACCAAACTGTGGGTATGAAGCCCCCTCGTAGAGCAGTGGAGTCTTGTGTTCATCAGGCTGAGGTGCCCCCTTCCCCTCCCCCTGAGGTGCCTGTATATTTTCTATCTGATGCCCCTCCAGTGTTCTCCCCGTTTGGAGCCATGTATCTAGTGTGGGCCTTGCCCATGCATTTTGGGCTCAGTGGTCCACAGACAATTATTTGTGCACTATCCGGACTTGTGTATTTGGTGTACATAATTGCATATAGTGGATTTGGACTTGTGACTTATGAATTTTTATTGATTACAATTGTGACAATCATTTCCTTTTGTCCTGGCGTTATTCAAAGGGGGTCGGGGGCGTATATGTAATGTTGCAGCATGTATTTGTGTGTATGGTGTTGTGGGTGAGGGTGAGGGTGAGGGGTGTTGCGTGTTGCGTGTTGCGTGTGTGTGTCACTCTCTTTTCCCTCCCCCTCCCCTGTTTTGTAGGTGCAGTACTCTCCGTTGTCCTCGCCGCCGTCGTTGGAGCTCCTGATAGAGGAGCAGGAAGACCATCGCCGGCAGTATCTGTAACTCTGGCTCCATGGCGTCCTGGTTCCTCGTGGGGTGTGAAGACGTGAGTGTTTTCCCTTCTGTGTATTGTTTCCGCCGTGTTTTTATCCGTGTTGGTTTCGCCCCGGAAAAGGTGGCGGATTGCCGTGTTGTGATAGGGTGGGGGGTACATTGTCTTCTGCCTGTCTGTTGGCGGTGTCCGCCGCGCTTTTTGTTTGTACCGCCGTGGCGATCGGAGTGTTAAAGTGGCCATGTTGGCGGTTTCCGCCACGGTCATAATCCCAATTTTTTTACAGCCGGTCTGTTGGCGGTATTACCACCGCTTTAACACTGAACGTCAGGGTTGTAATGAGGGCCTATATGTGTTGTAGAAAGCCACACTTTATCACCTAGTTGATACTGAGGTCCTTCACAATGTTTCTTCTCGTAATGCTTTTTGTATTTTTGTTTAGATGCTTTTGAATCAGTTTCTGGGTTTGGTGGAGGTGTTGAATGGTTTCCGACACAGCTGGTGCAAGAGAACTTTCTTGAGGAATCGTGATGGGCAAGGTATCAGGATGATGGACAAACAAGCCAAAAAAGGGTGTGACACCACTGGAGGTGTGAAACGATTTATTGTAGGCTATTTCAGCTAACCAGAGCATTGATGTCCAGAAATGAAGTGCTTTCTCAGCGTAAGCACGCAGGTATTGCTTCAATGTCTAATTCAGTCTCTCAGTTTGGCCATCTGTTTGAGGATGATGGCTAGTAGATAGTGTGGATGTAACTTGAAGCGTTTTGCACCACGTTTTCCAGACGTTGTAGGCAAGTTGCAATCCTCGATCGGAGAGAATCATTCTCAGCAGCCCGTGATAATGGACCACTCTATTCATTAGGATGGCTGCCAGTTCACTGGAGGTGGGCAATTTCTTACAGGCAATGAAATGTCCATTTTTCGTGAGACTATCTACCACCACCAGGAATACTGAGTGCTGTTGAACATCTGGTAGACCTGTAATGAAGTCTAACGAGATGTGTTCCTAAGGTCGACGTGGACTTGGGAGCGGTTGCAACAAACCTTTCGGGTTTGAATGACTTGTCTTGATGCGAGCTCAGACTTTGCAGTTAGTGACCATTGTTTTGATGTCTTTTGTCAGAGTAGGCCACCAAAAGTAGCGTTGGATTAATTCAAGAGCTTTAGGAGTGCCTGGGTGACCTGCCAAAGGTATAACATGCAACCAATAAAATGCTAACTCGCGAAGCTTGGTAGTGGGCACGAACAAATGTGCATCATGGAAACGTAGTCCTTGCTTGATTGATCTTTTGTGATCTGCTTGAGCCCATACCTGCCATTTCTCAATGGTGAAGGAATTACGGATGTCTTCAAAGAAGTCTTCGGTTTTTATGATCCAGAGAACTTTGTCTGGAGCTATGATAGCTCTGGAAGGCTGGACTGTAGGCAACGTGGTAGACTCTTGGCGGGACAAGACGTCTGCTTTGCGATTATCTTTACCAGGACGAAAAGTTACCACAAAAATCGAACTCGGCAAAAAACAGCATCCAGCGTAATTGCTGAGTAGTCAAAGTCTAGCTGAACTCATGAACTGGAGATTGCGATGATCAATATATAATGTGATAGTGTACTTGGCACCCAAAAAATGATGCCTCCACTCTTTAAAGGCATCACGGATCGCCGGAAGCTCTTTTTCAGCAATGACATAGGGCCTGATTCCAACTTTGGAGGACGGTGTTAAACCGGCCCAAAAGTGGCGGATATACCACCTACCGTATTACGAGTCCATTATATCCTATGGAACTCGTAATACGGTAGGTGGTATATCCGTTGCTTTTGGGACGGTTTAACACCGTCCTCCAAAGTTGGAATCAGGCCCATAGTTCTGTTCGGCTTCGTTCAGCTTTCGAGATGTGAGCTACAGGATGGAGTTGGCCAGTGTCTTTACTTCGTTGTGACAAGACTGCACCAATTGCCACATCTGAGGCATCTGCTTCGACTATGAACGGACGATCCACATCAAGGTGAGTCAAGACTGGGGCAGGGGAAAAAGCTTCTTTCAAAGTTGAAAAGGTTCTGTCAGCTTCTGGAGACCATACAAATATTTCCTTCTTTCTCAATAACTTGGTGATTGGCGCCACTGTTTGAGAGAATTGGTTTATAAACCTGCGATAAAAGTTTGCAGAACCCAGGAAGCACTGTACATCTCGAACAGTCTTTGGAGTGGGCCAATCAGATACAGCTTGTACTTTCTTTTCTGCCCTGACCATCCCTTGAGGGGTAAGGATAACCCCTGAAAACTCAACTGTGGGAACATGAAACTCACAATTGGTTAGTTTGCAATATAAATGATGCTTTCGAAGAGCTGTGAGATTCTGCTTGACATGTTGTACATGTTCGGTTTTATTGTCAGACTAGATCAAAATATCATCGATATAGACTATTGAAAATATGTCGAGATATTCTCTAAGTAGGTCATTCAGGAAAAATTGAAATGCTGCTGGAGCATTGCACAGTCCAAAGGGCATGACGGTGTATTCAAAGAAACCATATCTTGTCTTGAACGCAGTTTTCCATTAGTCGCCTTCTCTCATTCTGACTAAATGGTAAGCACCCCGTATATCGAGGTTAGTGTAAATCTTTGTTTTTTTCACTTGATCCAACAAGACAGGAATCAGAGGCAAGGGGTATTTGTTCTTGACTGTGACCTTGTTCAAACCCCTATAGTCAATACAGGCTCGAAGGTCCCCATTTGCCTTAGGGACAAAAAACAAAGGAGAGGCTGCAGCAGACTTGGAAGGGTGGATGAAGCCATTCTCTAAGAATTGATCTAGGTAATTTCGTAAGTGTTGATTTTCATGTTCTGACAAGGTGTACACACGACAGATAGGGAGTATTGCACCTGGACTCACATCAATTTGGCAGTCATAAGGTCTATGAGGAGGCAAGGTTTCTGCTTCTTTTTCATCAAATACATCTTCATAGGATGAATACTGCCTGGGGAACTTTACTTCTTTCTCCGCTGCAGTGGCTATGTGAGAGTTGCAATTCTTGGCGACTCGAGACGTCTGGAGACATTTCTTACTAGATAAGGCAGAAGAGAACACAACTTTCCGTTCTGCCCAGTTAATTTCAGGATTGTGATGAGTTAACCATGGTAAACCAAGGATAATTCCATACTGCAGAGCATGGATCACATCAAAGATGAGCTTCTCTTCATGTTTGGTTCTTTGATTTTCCCCATCACAGATCACCGACAAGGGGACAGTCTGAAGAATTACTGGGCCTCCAGTCAAGAGTTTTCCATCCACTGCTTGTATTATCTCTGGATTCTTCTTCTTGGTGCATGGGATCCCCCATGCGCGAACCAATTGGGCATCAACAAAGTTCCCGTGACCCCAGAATCTACGAGGGCCTTCTTGAAATAGTTATTTTTCTTTACTTGAACATTTATGGCCAGCTTGAGATGTCTACACTGTGAAGGGTCCACACCCAAGAGCAACCCTTCTTTACATCTTGGGTGATCTCGTTTTCCGGCTCGACTTGTACATTGGCTGCAATTTTCTGGACAGGACCTCGTTTGCTCTTTGGTTTGATTGGACAATCTTTTGCGAAATGACCCTTGCGTCCGCAATAGAGAAATGGTCTATTCTTTCTACGTAGTTCCTTTTCGTCTTTGGTCAAAGGTCTCCTAATAGCTCTGATTTCCATAGGTTCAGGAGTTCTATCGTTCTGGGTTTTGATTCTCTATGATCGTGAACACGCCAGGAATATTTCTCAGTCTTTTTGCGTGTTCCCCTTCGTTCTGCTAGACGATGATCCAGTCTCAAAACAAGGTTTATTAGATCTTGACAATCTGTAGGCTGCGGGTCTATCTGGGCAAGAATGTCCTTTAACTCTTCCTTGAGTCCTTTGTAAAATAAGGTTGCTTGCTTTTCTTCAGGCCAGGATGTCTCGGCTACCAGCCGATTAAAATTGGCTGAGTAAGAAACTGGATCTTGGTTACCTTGTCGCAAGTCTAATAGTTCACGATCTGCCGACAATGTCACTGTTCTTCGATCAAACACTCGTTCAAACTCACAAACAACATTTCTCCAATTGTAAAGCAGGGGACCGTCTTTACGCACAAGAGGGATTGTCCAGGTGGCTGCGTCCCCAGTCAGGTAAGATTACAAGAAGGCCACCCTGGATTGTGCATCAGGGATAGTGTGTGGTGGGCAGGTATAATGTAATTCCACTTGAACCAAGAAAGATTGCGCTTTCAGGGGATCGCCTGAAAAACATTCTGGAGGAACCAAGGGTATAGCTGAGGGAACGTTGAGGGAAATGTTCGTAGGAGGATTACCTCCAGAAGCTTGGGAAGGAGGACCAGGCCAAGATACACCCAAAGGACTTTGTTCCTACTTTTCTACCCTTTCCTGCAACTGACTCACTCTCTCAGCTAAGCTGGCTGCAATGTCCTTTGATGACACTACCTCTGCTTAGAGCTGCGTGATAACTTTGACTAACTCGTCCAATGTGGCCATGCTGAGAACACACACAAACCAGGAGGATAATAAATTTGTGGGCTCACTATTCTGTCAGGGAGACCAGATCCTCAGGGCCTGTGCACGTTCCCAACATGTCCACCACTAGACAGCTCCAAAACGCCGATAGAAATATCATAGAGCCTGAGAGAGTCCAAGTGGGGAAAAAGGGGATTAGGAAGGGAACAGCTGGGAAGGAGACCTGTAGGAAGCAAAATGTTAAACAACACAATGTCAAGATATCATCACATTGACATTCACTAGACTATGGTTCTAAGCATTCTCATACTGTAACCATGGATAACCTAAGAAGTGACTATAACTAGAACTCAAGAAATCTATGTACTTGGTAAAAATCAAGAATGGGTTAATACAATGTTTCACATGTTGTTTTCCTGAAATATCACATACTGTCTAGAATACAAGAACCTTCTAGCATAATGTTTCAGAACAAACTTTGAATTTTTACATGAGGACAAAGGCTAACTGAAACATTCCCTGGAAACAACATGAACTGTACTAGGAACTTAACATGCACAAAGAAGGTCACACTTTGAATTAGGCATCTTCACGGGAAATCCAAAAGCTCGGGATAAATGTGTGCACCTCTACAAACACAACACACCAAAGTTTTAATTGCCAATAAATGATTGCGCACACTGTAGCTGATCTGACCATCAAGTTTTACATGCTGGAAGTAAATCGCACACACTGAAGAATATACAAATGCCATGAAATGATTGCGCAAGCTGTGACTAATCTGAACATCAAGGTTTACATGCGGGAAATGAAGCGCGCACAATGCCGATTCAAACAAGAATATGCAAATGCCATGAAATGATTGCACAAGCTGTTGCCGATCCGAACATCAAGGTTTACATGAGAGCAATGCCTCGCTCACTCTGAAAGTTTTACAAGTAGGCCCAAAACTCAAGAGTCTTTGAGAACGGGGTCGGGGCCCAGCCTGACCTCCGCCTTACCCCCCTGCTCCAGGATCACCAATACAACGCGGGCAGGCCTGGAACATCAAGGTAGGCCTCCGGAACAGGAGCTCAGGAAGTTGCTGCTGCTCTCCACTGGGACCTCTGAATAGTGAGCACGTGGAGCAGGGCTGGCTCCCTTATATAGATTCTGGCCCAGCCCACAAACCACACCCAGTTATGCTGCAGGCAAAGGTTCTAGAAGGTCCTAGAAAGGGACCACACCCTAACACACTCAGTAAGCCTGCAGCAATACCTTGAAATGAACAGTTATTGCAAACAACATTAATAGTGTTTTTCAAGGTTAAAGTCTGCAATGCAAAAGGTTAACATACTGCATATAAACACAATGCGCTTGCATAAAGGCTGGGTTTTTGCATTTTTATCGCCCGTAGAGCACACACTGTCTGGAATTATTGTGCTCTCCATGGTCAATTATATGTGTGCCTGTGTTGTATGTAGGTTACATATGCCACATTGGCAGTGTACCCAGAGCCGTATATGCCCCCTATGTAACCATGATGGCAGGGATCCTGTGTGTTACTTGATGACAATGCTACGTTAAACATGGATTGGCCATTTATCTAAATCAAAACAACAAAGAAATATATGCTGACAGTGTCTAATTTGATCATCCGTGACAGAATGCATGGGCACAGGTGTAGTCATTGCACCTGAAATGTGTTACTCGGGGCCCCGTGTACCTATATCAGGTATTGTTGATCACAGTTAGCCACATTCATTATCTTACATTTGCCAAGTTGGGTGATCTGTGGTTATACAACCTAACTGACACTGTCCCCTAATTGAAACATGGTTTAGCCAATGTCCTACTTCGGCAATCTTGATGACGTAGGTCTGTATTTGTATGCACTTTGGGAATGGCGGCACTCGCAGGAATGCTGGCCGTCTGATCTTAGCATACACCCATGTCTGTGATAGCCTTCATACTGAGAAGTTAACAATTGTACATATGCTGCACTGGATCAGCAGGGGTGTACCGAATGTAAACTACCAAACTATTTCATCACTTTAAATTTATGATGGAAGCAGACAGGGGTCCCTTGCACAACATCATGCAAATAAACAATTTGTGACCATGCATTCACAAAGTTCAGGGATCCCATGATGACTCATTAACTTTAGAAAATTGTTTGGCTATAAAGTGACACAGATGGCAAATGCACCAGCTCTGTACCAGCAATTGTGCCCAAGGCAAAAAAACACACAGAAACAATGAACTTAGGGCCAGATGTTCTTTTTTTATGTGTAGCATCATTTGTTTACGCTACAGCTATGGAAAGTAGCACACAATATTTAGATATTATCAAGTGTGCATTACTTTGGCATCCATAATTAATTTAAATGCTGCACAAACCAAGTCGAAATATCAGCCTAAGATATTACCAGAGGTTAGGAAGATCTTTGTACATATGGCCATGAATACTGTTCAGACATGTATTAAACAATTTGGGGACTACATTGGTTCCTTGCATTAGCATGTGAAATACATCTCATTCCTGGTACACTCACAGTCCATGAATAATACTTTTGTTTGTGCCGCATTACCATCATCTATTGACGTCAAAGCAGCTCTAATTTACAATATGAAGTTGTCTTTTGTAAGTTTGTGCAGCTTTTGCGTCGACAAATGACGGTAATGCATAGCAAAAATTGTATAAATTAGGGCCACTGTTTGTTAAACTTGCATTCCACATGTCCACAAATACTGCATGTCACAAAATCTGCTACTGTCACTACAGAGCATTTTACTTTACACATTAGTTTAATTTGTACTCACCAACAGTGCCACCAATCACCACACCCAGGTGGTCCAGCAGGTCTTGCTCTCTGGACACCGGGTCAGCCCAGAGATGTTTAAGTTGGTGGTTGTTGCGCTGGCTACCCCTGTATCACCCTGCCACCAGCCTCTAACATCAGGGGGAGGAAGTGGCACACCAGCCAAATAAATGCCCCTAGCTCCTCCTCACCCATTCTCCCCAGACGCGGCCTTCCCAACATCTAAAAAATAATAGGGATAGGAAAGGGAAAAGAGGGAAATACAGGGAAAGGAGGAATGGAAATGAAACTTAAAGAACCTACGAACAGCCCAACAATACCCCAACTAACAATACGCACTACACACTCCCAACAGTACAAAGACAAATTTAAACGCAAAAAATGACAAAAACACAATTACACCGATTTACACAGACACTTACAAAAACAACAGATGACAATGGAAATGGCACACAGGAGACAAAAGAACAATATTGACAGACACGACTCTCTACACAGCCACACAGTCTAGAAGAATCAGAGACTGCAAAGTGAAAGTGAAAGTACACCCACTATACCATTTCTTTAAACATGATATCCTACTACATCACTTCCTCTCTCAAATGCTGTGCGTTTTTATTATGATGTGTGGAATTTTATGATGCTTACGGGCTTTGCGTCAATATTTTTTTATGCACCTGCTTAAAAATTCCCCCGCATTCAAGGATCAATATTTTTTTCATGGATAACCGATTTCTTGGGGTGCAGTGTTGGAATTAATGCTAGGGACCAATTGATGAATAATGGGTATGAGCGTCATTTTTTAACACATATGCATCATATTTTGACACATATGTGTTGTTTTTAAAGCTATTGCGTCAAAATATCTGTCTATAACAGTGTTTGTGTGATTTTTCTCTTTTTTTAACATACATGAAGGCTATAACTATAGAAAGGATGTTATGGCCTGCTGTGTGTGTTCTAGTGTTTGGGCACATGTGGCAGACCACACTACTGCGGACCTTAATACTCATGTTGTTGTGCCGGATTAGCACTCTTAACTGATGCAACAGCAACACAAATGTTTGGAATTTCAATTGGTATTTCCTAGTTTGAGCAGGTGTTGCATCAATAGAGGATTGTAAGGTTACGCAAATTAAATAATTCACTCATGGCCTATGTGTTTATGTCTGTAAATTGGCTATTTCAATTGTTGTTGTGCCTCTGTGTGAACGTCACAAGACGTGTTTTGCATAATGTGCTTGTATGTTTGTGTTGTAATTGTGGAGAACCATCAGATGCCATTCATTGAGGTACATCAGTCATGATATGTCTTTGTCATATCTGTTGCGTCTTATGCTGTGTGAACTTCCATGACTTTGGGGACAAAACATCTTCCATGTCAAACTATACACAGGATAGATAGAGAACAGTTGATAATGGCAATGTCAAAAATGTAAGCCTACACATGTAGTGGAATGTTGGATACCACTACATGGTGTATACTACCCATGAGTCAGGCATTTGAACATGCTAGGTAGGTACAGTGTTTAAAATATTTTGGTACACCACGGTTTGAGTCACGTAAATTACCTATGTGGGAACAAAAAACAGTTTCTGCTGTGGTCTGCACTATAACACAATCCCCCAAGGGCTCTGGTACACAAGTGATTTTTACACCAATGCACAACAGAAAATGGCAGCTTCTAAGCAGTTCCAGGCAGTAGCAAGGGCAGGACAGAGCATGGTCTGCATGGTAATGCTCACAGGTGTATGCAGCTTCAGTCTCTCACAAGTTGTGGAGTTGAGAATCAAGTTTAAAGGGCCAAGTAGACCTTTCACATGGGAAGCAATGGACAGCTGATTACAGGTCTTACCGATTACCAGGCAGTGCATTATTTGACCTGAAGTCCATGCAAACTGATGAACTATGACTATGGCATGCCATCCTGAAGTGGGAAGCACACAGGAGTCTGAATAGGAGTCTGGGTGTGTGTAGCTGAGGAATCTCAGGCTACACATTGTCCATTTACAGGGCCCCCTAGAAAAGTCTGGACTTATTACCTGGGATGGACTGCACAGGGCATGTTTTGTGAGCAATGCTTGTCATACTTGGGGCACTCGTACTATCCATTTTCAGCCTAGATGGACTTCTTGTCACACATGCTCCTTGCAGAGATAGCTGATGTCACACTTACTGCTGTCAAGGGCCTGGTCATACATTCCTGTTACCAATGCAATAGCACATCCACTGCCTCATGTATGAGACACTTTTTTTCCTTAGGATTGATGGTGTCTTAGTTGTGTGTCATGTACTGCAATAGACCATGTTGGCAACATGGATCTGTCTCATAGCTGTGGTCCTAGGATATTGCCCTTCACATGTGAAATAGACATGATATATGTCATTTACACTGTGTGTGATGTTGGGTGTACACTCATACCCATCAAATGTGATATGGCTTTTTCAGTATCCTAATCTGTATTTCTGCAATGCTCCATGAGGCTAAACTCTGATTATGATTCCTAGGGATCATGTGATGCAAACAAATTACCCAGAGCATGATTGAGTGATAAAAGTAGGTGTTTAATGACATATGGTAACAAAGTGGTGATGGTGACCATAGTTATAAGTTTTGTACAATGTGTTGTCTCCGACGCAATCCTACTGCAGTGTTTGGATGATCCCCCTCATTTTCACGGACAACAACCTCCTCTTCCTCCTCTTCAGGCATTTGTGGGTCTGGTTCATAGAGGGGAATGTACCTCCTTACACAAATGTTGTGCAGGATGGCACAGGTCAAAATGATCTTGCAGACCATTTCAGGTGAATATAGAAGGCTGCCTCCAGTGATGTCAAGGCACCTGACTCTGGACTTCAGGATGCCAAAAGCCCTCTAGATTATGGAGCGTGTCCTGCGATGTGCCTTGTTATAGGCACGCTCTGCTGCTGTGCTTGGGTTGGCAAATGGGGTCATGATCCATGGCTGGATCCCGTAACCCTGATCAGCTTAAAGGGAAAATTAGGGTAAATATTTGGTTGTTGGTTGCACTTTGATTATCACTTTGCATGGCAGTTGTTATCTTGTGTCATCTGTGACTCATCTGTGTTTGTGTTATTGTGTGGGATCCTAGGCTTCTAGGATGTTCTTTCTTCATTGGGATGTTTAAAACTGGTGTTTGGCTGATTGACCTGATATCAGCGGTATATTTGTAAACTTGTTCTTCATTGTGTATCTCCCTTGGATTATGTCATGTGAAAGAAGTGTCCATGTGCCTTCACTGAAGGTGACATGATACTTCTACACACACAATTGATTCCACTGTGGTGGTAACACGGTTGCACTATATGGCCTGAACATCCCTTCCAATTAGACATATGTAATTGCATGTGAAATACAATAGTGGGGCCCTATGATTTGGTTAGGTGACAATGTACAACACATCTCCATAAGTTGGCAGCACTGAAGTGTTCACAATTGACAATGCTCAAATATCCCATGTGTGACAAGTTCTATGCAAACCTATTTTTCTGCCCTCACCGAGTTGGCTCATGTGCAAACGTGTACCTACACTACTGAACCTGCTCCAGGTAAGCTGGCTAACTTGGTTGGTTGGATGAAGGATTAAGTGTCAGAAGGTCCATGTGCCTGTTCATCTGTTATGTATATGTGTAATTGTCTCAATCCGTATGTGTAATAGTGTGTACTTTGCATTAGTGGCACATCAATATGTGTTCATAGCACAGTCCACGTCCTTATTGCTAGCGGGCAATGTCACCCCAGGAGTGATGTGAGAGGTTGGTATTGCCTCAATGATTCCATGTCACCTTCATTAGAGTCAGCATCATCTTGCTATGTGTCTCATGGTGTTTGACCTGCAGCGAAACACATTTTACACCCCTTACACTGTACGTATTGCTTGGAAGGGTGTATGATTGAGTGTTATTGATGTGATTTTGGAAGATTCATCTTTCAAGTTGTACTGCCAGTTAAGGCCATGTCATTGTCACTGTGTGGTTTTAAATTGGTCCCTGGTGGCATCTGTTGTTATTTGCATCTGTCATTTGTCCATAGGTGTGTATCCTATTTGGTCAGGATATCAAACATGACTACCAGTGTCATAACCTCAGTGTCTTCCTGGCCACGTGTCAATGTAGTGGTGTATTGGTTGATTGTCTTACAGGGTTGCTATGCTGTGTGTATTTAACTAGGTTTCTGTACTTACTAACAAGTAGGCCATTGCCATATCGTCCATCCTGGAAGTGTTGATTGATGGTGCTGTAGCGGAAGATGAATGAATCATGTACACTCCCAGGATACTTTGCCACTATGTTAGTGATCAATCCCCAGTGATCCACAATGGCCTGCACATTGATGGAGTGTGTGTGCTTCCTGTTGCAGTATAGATGCTCTGTTGCAGCAGGTGGCACAATCCGTATATGTGTGCAGTCAATGGCACCAAGCACACGTGGGAAGCCATTGATTTGATAGAAGCCCTGTTTGGTCTTCTTGCTGCCTCTGCTGTGTGTTGGGGAAGCTGATGTGGTGGGGTGTGAGGGAGATGATGGCATCCAGTACCTTGGGAAGGAAGGCTGAGAATGAGGGCTGTGAAATCCCGGCAACCAGGGCACCAGTGGTTTGAAAAGAGCCACTTGCCAACATGTGCAGGACAGTTAGCAGCTTGGTCTCTGGTGGATTGATGTGGGGTGTCGGCAAGCTGGGTGCCAACTGTGGCTCAATGTGGTGCAGCAGCTGCTTTACGGCTTGCCAGTTTAGTCTGTACCTCTGGATGATGTCATGTTCCCTGAGGCCCTGAATGGTTGTCTTGGTCCGGAATATCCTCTCCTGTATTAGTTGCCTTTGGGGTCCCTGTTGGTGTGGTGGAAGCTGCTGCTGTTGCTCCTGTGCTCTGCGTCTTCGTGCATGCTGGATGAAAAGCACCTCCTTGTCTTCCCTCTGGAACTCTGATGTTGCTTCTGTGGGTTTTCCTTAAGTACTGGTGTGTTTGCCACATTTTAACACCTGCCCTGAACCAGAAGTTAATTTTTTGCGCAAATCGGGATTTGCGCAATTTTCCAGCTCCACCTCCCAGCCATAAAGCATTTTTGCGCAGTTGGATAAATATGCTGCATGGGTGTTCAAGTCATTTTTTGGACAGGCACACCTTGCATCTCATTAACGCAAGGCGCTTTCACGCATCCAGAAAAAGACGCACACTGGGATTTTTTTACGTTAGACGAGTCTAGCGTCAAAGTATAAATATGGTGTTAGCTTTGCGCTGAATATGCGTAAAAAAAAATCGGGCGCAAGCAGAGTATAAATATGCCCCTTAGTTTGAAAATGCCACTTGTAGAAAGTGGGCATTTTCTTGCTCACACCATTCTGTGCCTCTGCTTGCTTGTGTATCCCACGTCTGGGTCAGACTGACAGTTGGGCTGTTGAGAATTCCCTCTAGGCAGTGACACAAATGGAGCTGGGGTGTAGCCTGCATATCCTGATAAACCATCTGGGCTAGAGTGGAGGGAGGAGTGGTCACTAACATCTCAATTTGTTGTCCCTGACCTCACACCAAATGCAGCCTCCAACCTCACAGTGTGTGTCTGAGGCCAAGCCTGGGCAAGGCAGGATCTTGCAAACAACAGAGACTTTCTTTTGAAGTTTGCCTACTTCAAAGGCCGAAAGGGGTATAAGTAGTAGACCCAAAACCCCAGACTTTAGATTTCTTCAAGATCACTTCTGGATTCAAGACGAACCTCTGTCAAGGTGAAGAGCTGAAGAGCTGAGGAGAAGTGCTGCCTGTGACTGTGCTTTGTTGGGCTATCCTGCAGTTTCTGCTTCTGCCTGTGAAAGGGTACAAAGATTGGACTTTCTTGTACATTCCTGCTAATGAAAAATCTCCAAGGGCTTGAACTGAGTTTGCCTTCTGTTTTGAAGTCTCATGGCCATCAAAGGCTTCCTCTGCCAGCACCTGGACTCTCTGCTGGGACTCCTGCCCTGCCAAGTAGTATCCTATCAAGTCCCTGGGCCCTTGAAAGGTGAAGTTGGCAGAATCAAAGCTGAAATCTATGCACAGAATGCAGTGCGGTAAAAAGTTTTATGTACCATCTGCAACGCGGCAGATAAACGACGCGCTGCCAGCTTTGCGCCTCGATGCTCCATCTGCATTCCGGCTTGGAGATCGATGCATGGCGGTTAGAGAAACGACACACAGTACCCACTTGCAACTGCTGATAATGACGCAAACCCCACGCAGCATGGTTTTCTAGCACAGTGCGACTGGATCTTCCACGCATCGTCCCTGGACGTCAAAGTCAACCCAACTCTGTGCGGATCCGAGGCGCCCCATCTGGAAATCGACACATCACTCTCTTATAAGGGAGAAAAACAGCGCATCGCCGACTCAATCGGAGAAGGAAATGATGCACAGCCTCACTTGCAAGTAAGGAATCAACGCATCTCTGACTTTTCCGACACACGCTCTCCCGCCGGTTTCATTTTTTACGCTAACCAGGTACTTTGTGTTACAACAATGTTCCCATTGTTTTCTATAGAGTAAGACTCATTATTTTGAAAATTCATATCTCGAGTTGTGTATTTTGGATTTTTGTCATTTTGGTCTTGTTTGATTTAGATAAATATTACATATTTCTCTAAATTGGTGTAGTGTCCATTTTCTAATGTTTTCACTGTATTACTGTGTGTGTTGGTACAAATACTTCACACATTGCTTCTGAGTTAAGCATGCCTGCTAGTGCCAAGCTGCCAAGGGGTTTAGCGGGGGTTAACTGAGTGTGATTCTCCTTTAGCCTGACTAGAGTGAGGTTCCTTGCTTGGACAGGAGGTAACCTGACTGCCAACCAAAGACCTCCTTTCTAACATTGGTGATCAGCAGTTGGGAGTGGACTTGTATTTGCACTTGAAATACAGTGATTAAGTGTGCACTACTGTCTTCAGTGCAGACCATTACGTGACCACATACTACTTGTTTTTTTGCTTTTTCTCTTTTTGGACTTTTGCCTACTTCCATATTTTTGGTGATCCTTTTTCTTTAACTTCTCATCGGGAACTCATTTGTTCTGCCTTGGAACTTTGCACTTTTGATTTGCAATTGTGTCTCAGTCTGGAAATGCACTAGCTGGAGCTGTTTTTGAGTTAGGGAAAATGGAGAGTTACACTGTTGCTCAATTGAAACAGTTCTGTAAGGATCTTGTCTGTCCCATTAAGAGCTCCACCAGGAAGGAAGAGCTGCAAAAGGCCCTGAGGGCCTGGGTGACAGCCAAGGAATCTGGGGGGCACACAGAGTATGAGGATGAGGATGGGGAAGTACAGAGTATACACAATGGTGTAGTGGTTGTACCTGTGCCACCTGGGGGGAGGGTCTCCTGGATAGGTAGCAGTATGTCCTCTAAGGGTCTGACTCCTGAAGAGTTGCAGGACAGACAGGCAGACAAGGCTCACCAGTTGGAGTTAGAGAAGTTGAGGTAGGAAATGGAAGAGAGAAGGCTGGTCTTAGAGTTGAAAAAAATGATCTTGGCTTATGAGCTAAGCCTGAGCAAGCTGGAAGTCATGAGGGCTGAGTCCAGCTTAAATGGTGTCAGCAAACATCTTATGTTCAGTGCTGATGAAGAAGTGCACATGCCCAGAGACGTGGTTCCCTACTTGAAGGAGGGGGTTAACATATACCAGGAGGTTCAGCGGTATGAGGTAGCTCCTGTGGTGCACAGGGTCCCTGAGGTGGATTGGGGAACTGGCATGGGGAGTCATATTCCTTGTGATGGGAGAGACACTCTACTGGCTCTAGGTGAGAGTGACAGTGAGGGGGGTTCCCTCCAGGTAGAGGTCCTGGCTGTGGAGTGTGGAGACACCCCAGAAGTGTGAGTTGAGTGTCAGGGACAGTCAGGTGCTGTCTCAGCAGTCTCAGAAGGGTGATGTGGGCCACTTTTTCAAGGCTGAGTCACTGAATGGTTGGGTGAAAGGTAGTTTGGTTAACTCATGTGAGGTGGGGACTGGTTGCCCAATCACCACTCCAGTGTGACTTCTAGGGGTACTCTCCATGATGGGGAGTGCAGAACCCTGGGAGTAGGGTTAGGGGAGGTAGAGACTCACCCCTGACCCCAGTTCAATCTAAGGGTATAGACCCTGGATTGAAGGGCCAGTTTCAGGGTGTCCCCCTGACCTGGAGGGAGGGGCTACTGCTAACAGTGCTCCTACCATGTTCGATTCTCGGGGGGGGGCACTCCTAGTGAGGCTGGGGGGCAGGATCCCAGATAGAAGGGTAGGGGCAGGGAAGTCTCACCCCTGACCCTGATCTAACCAGAGGGTACAGACCGCAGGTTGGAAGACCAGTCGCAGGTTATCATCCCTGCATTGGTAGGGGAATTGGGCAGGACTGCTCCTACAAGCAGCCTGACAATTCTAGACTCTGGGGGTGCCGCTCCTAGAGGGAGGGTACGGAGATCCAGAGGGGAGAACCAGTGTCAGGCTGTCATCCCTGACCTGGTGGAAGAGAGAGTGGTCAACAGGTGCCAGGCACCTGAGGCTACCGCCCCCCACTCTCCACTGTCACAGTGGTTGGAGTGCCTTGAAAGGCTTGAGGCCTGACTCTCATCCCTGACAGCTGTCAGTAGCCACTGTGGTTGCTGTCCTGGTGGACAGAGTTGCCCCTGGGGGGGGCGGTCAGGAGTCACGTCCCAGGGTGGAGTGGGCCACACCACTGTGCTGGCCATGGTGCTGCTGTCTTCCCCCTGGCATACATCTAGGAGCAAAGTAAGGTTAGGTGCTGCACAGATGGTATCTGCAGATGAGAAGGGTTCCCCATGGGTTGGCTTAGTGGGCCCTGAGAGTATGGACATAGGGATCCAAATGGAGTCAGGAAGGCATAGAACTGGAACATGCCCCTGCTGTTGTGGGCCGGGGTCCCTGTTCTATCACCCCAATCAGGGTAGTCCATCAAGGTATTGATTAGTCTCCCCTGGATTTAGGATGGTAGGGGTTGTGTTGGAAATTGCCTTTTTTGCAGGGTCATCCCGAATATTTTTGCCTCCTTCCTCCTATTTATTGTGACCATTTTTTGTTGGCTTCAGGACTCTGGGCAATTTACCACTGCTAACCAGTACTAAGTCGCTGTGAAAATTGTACTGGTGATTAGTTTATCCCTAATTGGCATATTTGATTTACTAGTAAGTCCCTAGTAAAGTGTACTAGAGGTACCTAGGGCTTGTAAATCAAATGCTACTAGTGGGCCTGCAGCACTAGTTGTGCCCCGCACGAGAGTAGCCCTGTAAACTTGTCTCAGACCTGTCACTGCAGCATCTGTGTGTGCAGTTTTGCACAGCCAACTCAACTTGGCAAGTGTATCCACTTGCCAGACCTAAACTTTCCCTTTTTATACATGTAAGGCACCCCTAAGTTAGGTCCTAGGTAGTCCCATGGGCAGGGTGCAGTGTGTGTTTAAGGTAGGACATATAATAATGTGTTTCATATGTCCTAATAGTGAAATACTGCCAAATTCGTTTTTCACTGTTGCAAGGTCTATCTTTGCAATAGGTTAACATGGGGGCTGCCTTTAAATATTATTAAAGTGCAGATTTAAAAATGCATCTTATGGTGAAGTTGGTTTTTAGGTTGTTAGTTTGAAAATGCCACTTTTAGAAAGTGGGCATTTTCTTGCTTAAACCATTATGTACCTCTGCTTGCTTGTGTATTCCACGTCTGGGTCAAACTGCCAGTTGGGCTGTTGTGAATTCCCCCTAGACAGTGACACAAAGGGAGCTGGGGTGTAGCCTGCATATCCTGATGAGGCACCTGAGCTAGAGTGGAGGAAGGAGTGGTCACTTACACCTAAATGGGCAGTTCCTGCATTGACACAGTGCAGTCTCCAACCCCCTGATGTGTGTTTGGGGCCAGGCCTGGGCAAGGCAGGATCTTGTGAACAACAAAGACTTTCATTTGAAGTTTGCCTACTTCAAATGCAGAAAGGGGTATAAGTAGTGGACCCAAAACCCCAGACTTTAGATTTCTTTAAGATCACTTTTGGGTTCAAGAGGAACCCCTGCCAAGGAGAAGAGCTGAAGAGCTGAGGAGAAGTGCAGCCCCTCTCTGTGATTGGGCTTTGTTGGGCTGTCCTGCAGTTGTTGCTTCTGCCTGTGAAAGGGGACGAAGACTGGACTTTGTTGTGCATTCCTGCTTGTGAAGAATCTCCAAGGGCTGAACTGAGCTTGCCTCGTGTTTTGAAGTCTTATGGCAATCAAAGACTTACTCTGCAGCCCCTGGACTCTCTGCTGAGACTCCTGCCCTACTAAGTGGTGCCAAAGTTGAAATCCGCGCACAGAATGTCGTGCAGCACATTTTCGACACACCATCTTCAACATGGCTGATAAATGACACGCAGCCAGCTTTGCGGCTGAAATCGACGCTCCACCTGCATTGTGGCTGGGAGATCGACGCATCACAGCTGGAGAAACGACTCTAAACGCTTACTTGAAGATACTGATAAGAACGCAAACCCCATGCAGTGCGGTTTTCTTGAGTTTAGCCTAATCCAACAGCTTCCAAGAAATCCAAGAAAATATACTGCCATAAAAACTTGTATAATGGACCATCATGGCCAATGATCTTCTAGTCATTATAAATGCCTTCATACGTCATTGAAACAAACAAATCTGGAAGAGCTCTGGGAAAAGTGTCTGACTGTTTTTACATTTAGACAAGTGGTAAACAGAGCAGCAAAGCTTCATTCAGAAATAGAAGACAAAAGTACTATCTGCAAATGAACACATGCTTGGATGGTGGCTAATAATTATGATGCGATGAAACCAACAGCATATCTAACCCAGACATTTGCGATACACATTAAGAGCAGGCTTATTGCATTACATTTTGGCCAGCCCCCAGGCCTTGCAGAACAGTTGCACTAACAGTACAACTGGAAGAACAAGGGGCAAATGATATGCAGATTATGCGGATGCAAAAAGAAAAATCTCATGCATCTGATTTGCATTTGCCCTGCCCTAATGCAAACCCGGGCTTTGCTACTCAAAAAAGGCTTCCTGAACAGGGCATTTCCCACATGCAGGACCGCAATAACTAGCTGTCAACTAAACTTCAAATTGTTTCAATTTTTTATGGTACATGAAAAGGCTGTGAACATCGTTTGGAAATAAACCTGCTAGTGCTCCTGGCTGACACTTGTTGATGCCAATCAAAGTAAGATACAATTCCCTTGGTCTAAGAATACCTGCACACTTTACAAAAGTTATTGTTTCAAATTTCATCAAATGAATAGTCAACACCTTTTTATCTTAGCACCTTGCTAATGGCATTGTTTTAATTGTACACTCTTTGCTCAAAAGTTCTATTGTTGAATTTTAATATTTATTTGAAAGGACTGCAAACATTGCAATGTTTTATTAGGTATTGAGATTTGCGATGGACTATTAATGACACATTGCTTTTATTATAATATTTACTTTTTTATTTTATTTTTGTAATTGTTGTAACTAACTGAATTTAACTAAACTACTACTACACTTCCCTACATTTGTGTATGTGTGCGATCTGTATTGTGTATCTGTGTGTCCCCATCCTTGTCCGACCCACTTGTGTCCCTGACATATGCATGTCACTGTAATTTGAAATATTACTGTCACATCTATATGTCTGCAGTGGTCCCAGGCTCATGTGCAGTGACACACCAATGTACACAGCCAATGCTGGTTCCCTACCTTAGTGTCCAACTACAGGGGAGTTGTGTTTTTCTGTGGTCCAGTGACATCAGTGACATAGGGTGTTGTCCTGTCATGTCCAGCAGAAAACCGAAGTGGAATCAGGGGAAAAGGTGGGTTTTCAATCCTCTGGCCAGCAAATGAATTAAGGCAGGATGAAGACATCTGAGATTATCTGAGGTTCATGCCCCCTAACTCCGGAATGCAGGCATAATGAGACCCAAGGGGTTCCAAAGTGGCACAATGCAAACATTGCACCACTTTGTAAATATGGTGCAGCATTTTTAGCCTCCCAACGCCACATTAGCATTAAAAAAATGACGCTAATGTGGTGTTGGAATGGCGCTAGGCCCTCTTAAATCTGGGCCTTAGACTTTTAGTCTGAGTATACTTTTGTGAATTGGGCCCTGTGTCTTTAAACACATCATATTTGTCATCACCTTTTATGTTATATTGGAGAGAATTTCTAATTCAAATAATTGTTGACTGATCGGTGCGTACAATGCAAACGTTGCATTTCTCAACTGTTAGTCATTTTTCTCACAATGATTGTCTTCAGGGCTTCCTTCACCTCCTTGTTCCGCAGACTGTAGATCAACGGATTCAGCATGGGGATCACCATTGTGTAGAAGAGGTTAACAGCCTTGTCCTGATCCAGAGAATAGCTGGATGAGGGGCGGAGATAAGTGAAGAGGACTGTCCCAAAGTACAAGGTCACCCCTGTGAAGTGAGATGTGCATGTGGAGAAAACTCGGCGTCTACCCTTTGCAGAGTGCATCTGGATGATGGTTGAGATAATTGAACCATAGGAGAAGAGAATTAAAAGAAGTGAAGCAATTACAAGGAATCCAGCACATATAAACAATACCACCTCATTGATGTAAGTCTCTGTGCATGACATCTTGAGCAAAGGAGGAATATCACAACAGAAATGACGAATTTCCCATTGACAAAAGGATAGTCGGAAAGTACAGCCTGTCTCTATCACTGAATGCACAGATCCTACAGTATATACTCCAGTCATCATCCAGAAACAATATGTCTTAGTCATGATAGTTGCATAGTGAAGTGGCTGACACACAGCAACATAGCGATCATAAGCCATAGCAGCCAGTAGCAATGCCTCCGTGGTGCCACAGGTGCAAAAAAAGAAAAGCTGGACCATACACCCGGTGATGGAAATCCTCTTCCTCTTGCAAAGCAAGTCAACCAGCATTTTAGGGGCAATGTCGGAGGAGTAGCATAGATCCACAAATGACAGGTGGCCCAGAAAGAAGTACATGGGTGTGTGCAAGCGGGGAGCCATTTTGATTAATGTAATTATGCCAATGTTGCCCAGCACTGTGATTATATAAACCATTGAAAAAAATATAAAGAGAGGAGCTTTTAGGGCAGGGTTATCCGTCAGTCCTAGGAGAGTGAATTCTTTGTGCAAGGTTCTATTTCTGGATTCCATATTCCAATATATTATGCCCTGGAAAAGGATGACATAAGTTTAGAAATAGAAGTAATATGCATTACTCAAGTACTTTAATATTCTACCCTTTTGCATATTTGTCCTCGCTCGGACTTTCTCCCTCCCGTCAGTCACCCATCTGACTAACCTTGTCTGGACAGAGTGCATAATGTAAGGGCCTTACAACCGCTGAGGTTTATTTGAAAGAGATGACCTGGAAGAATTGTTTCACAGAAACCTGAGCACATTAGACCTTCTCTGCAAACCTTACTTTAAAAGGCCAGATTTGTAGATGTCATTTGATAATGTTATTTTCCACATATACAAAAGTATAAATTGAAATATATGTAGGAATGGTACATAAAACCTTAAATAGAAATGTTATGGAGAATAGAAGTATAGACTCTAAAAGTCTTCCATGTGTCAGTGAAGGAGTTCCATGTCCTCAACACAAAACCATAAAGTTGGCGGTAGCCTAAATGGCTGTAGGAGGCTGGCCTGGTTTGTAGAGATTACCAGAGGTACTTACACCTTATAACAGGTCCAGTTAACCGCTATTAGTGTATGTAGCCAGTGTCTTGAAGCCAGGGCTTTCTAGTGGTAAAGTGGATGAGCAGCCAAGGCCTAAACAGGAGACATGCAAAGCTCATGCAGTCTCACCAGTCTTACAGTACTTAACACACATGAAAGAAAATATTCAGTGGTACAAAAATAAAGGTACTTTACTTTGGTGATGCGCTTGCCAAAAATACCTTAGAGACTATACTTCCTTATAAGGTAAGTAATATACAAAATATATACACTGGTATCCAAAAACAGGTAAGTAAATTGTAAGAAACCAGTGCAAATAGTGAAAATCACAATAGTTAGGAATAGGCCTAGGGAGAACACAAACCATATACTAAGAAAATGGAATTCGAAAGTCAGTTTCCCACCTAGGCAAGTGCAGTGTGTAGAGGGGCACTGGGAGAGTAAGCAAACACCAAAGGTAAGTAATAGAACCCACCCCAGAGCCCAGGAAAGTAGGAGTAAATCACAAGAACCTTCCTACTACACAGAAGAAAATGACAAAAAAAATGCAAGACACTAACTGTTGATTCCTGGACTTGAAGACGTGTGGAAGAAGGGGACTAAGTCCAAGAAGCACAGAAGAGTCCAGGGAGAACAGGAGCTCCTGCTAACCCGGATGAAGGTGCAAAAGTGGAACCACCAGTGAAGAACAAGTCAGTACTGCATCCAAGAAGATGGACGCGGGTTCCTGGTTGGTGCAGATGATGTCCCACACCAGATGGATGATTGCAGTCTGGTTTGCATCACTGGATTCCACCAACAAGCCTTGGCAAATGCAAAGCTTGCGGTTGGAGGAAAATGGTGTTGCCCGGGACCAGGAAGGACCAGGTTGACTCTGCCCAGGTGGGGGAGTCAGAGGGGGCCCTCACCAGTCCAGAGAGCTATCAGAAGACCAGACAGAATGACTAGGAGTCCCACAAGACGAGGACAAAGAAGGTGCAAATGGAGGCCCATGCAGCACGACAACAAAGGGTCTCACACTGCCGGAGAACGTTGTAGGAAGCTGTGCATCGCAGGAGGGAGTGCTGGAGGCCAGAGCTGTGCTGTGCGTGAATAACTTTGTGGAAAGTTGCACACAAGTCTTAGTACTGCAAATCACGCGGTTCACAAGGGTACTGTCCTGCATGGGGAGGCAAGCTCTTACCTCCACCAAAGTTAAACAGCTGGACGTCAGGATTGTTGGGACCACTTCAATCCACGACCTGTGTCACTGGATCCATGCATTTTGCCAGGAGAGGGGACCCAAGCCACCGGTCATTGCTGCAGAGGGTACCTGCTGGAGCAGGGAAGTGATACCTTCACCTCTAGGGAGATTCCTTCGCTCTTCTGGTGCAGGCTGAAGACTGGAAGCCCTCTGAGGATGCACAACCTGGAAACAGTTGCAGTTGCTGGAGGGAGTTGAAGATACAATGTTGCAGAAGTTGTCCTGGCTTCTTTGTTGCAGTTTTGTAGAGTTCCTGAAGGTCCAGATGCAGTTTCGTCAGTAAGAAGGTGAAATAAAGGATACAGAGGGTATCTGCTGGAGTCTTGCAATCGAAATTTCAAGAACCAACCAGAGGAGAGACCCTAAATAGCCCTGAAAGAGGTATTGGTAACCTAAACAGGTAAGCACTTATCAGGGGAGGGCTCTGACGGCACCTGCTGGCACTGGCCACTCAGATGCTCCCAGAGTTCCCTGACCATCCTGAAAACAAGATGGCAGACCCCAGGGACCCTCTGGCGGAGCTCTGAGCACCACCCCTGGGGTGGTGATGGACAGGGGAGTGTTCTCTCCCCTTTCCTTTGTTCAGTTTCTTGACAGAGCAGGGAATGGTGGATCCCGGAACCAGTGTAGTCTGGATTATGGAAAGAGGGCACCATTTGTGCCCTTCAAAGCATTTCCAGAGGCTCTAGAGGCTACCCCTCCCATGCCTATAAAACCTATTTCAAAAGGGAGAGGTTGTAACACCATTCACTCAAAGGAAATCCTTTGTTTCTGCCTTCCTGAGCTCGAGCTGAACAAGCAGCAGAAGGGCAGAAACCTGTCTGTGAAGTGGCAGCAGATGGGGCTGCTGGAAAACCCCAGAAGGCTGGTTTGGTAATACGGCGGGTGCACTGTGGATCCCCCAGAGTGCATGGAATCATACAACCAATGCTATATTCAGTATTGGGGTTTAATTCTGAGTTATTAGACATCTCACATGGCCATATTAGGAGTTACCATTATGTAGCTAGACATAGATAGTGACCTATGTCTAGCACACATATAAAATGGCGTCCCCGCACTCACGAAGTGCTGCAAATTGGTCCTGGATGATGTGGGGGCATCTCTGATAGTGCAGCGGTGCCCTCACACACAAGTACTCTGTAGTCAGCCTTCAGGGCAGGAAGGCAAAACATATAGGTGACTTATGAGTGACCTTAATGCAGTGTAAATGGCAGTGAAAGGGTGCATGCTCCATTTCACACAGGCTGCAATGTCAGTCCTGTGGAAGCCTTTGCCTGGGCTCCCTATGGTTGGCAAAAGAAATGCTGTAGCCCATAGGGATCCCCTGGAGCCCCAATGCACTGGGTACCATGGTACCATATACTAGGGACTTACAAGGGGGGTCTTGTGTGCCAATTTGGGATGAAATACTGAGTTACCAGAATGGAGTGACACATTTGGAAGGTGAGAGATCATGAGCACTAGGGTCCTGGCTAGCAGGACTCCAGTGTTACAGTCAACCATTCTGACAAAAACAGTGAAACAGACTGACAAGTAGGCCACAAACCATAAGCACTGGGGTCCTGGCTAGCAGGATCCCAGTGACAGTCTGATAGACAGGTAAAAATTGGGGGTAACATGCCAAAAAGAAGGTACTTTCCTACAAGTGCCACCTACCACCTAATCACAACAGACTAGGGTAGACCGGTAGAAGACAGGAAGGCAAGGCATTCAACACTCTCCTGTCTTAAAACAATGAAAGGGGCCCATTATGTCAGGCCACAAGCATCTGTGGTAATCTGGGTTATGTTTTCATAGCAGTATGGATTCCTTTAAGGAACATAGGTTGCTTAAAAAAAATCCCATTAAGGAATGCAAACACATGCATGGTGGTTTGTTATCAGAACGTCATCCTTAGGCTTGAAGCTAAGCACAGGATCGTCACCTGTCAAATCATTGGTCAGGTCTTTCTGTGACCCCCTGTGATTGGAGATTTTACAATGAGGTCTTCTATTGCATAAATTCCATCGCAGAATCAGAGAAACGTTGTAAAAAGTTGGCATGCAGTTTGTAGCATCTTGTTGTCACCTGTTTCTTAGTACACCAGTCCTAAGGAATCCAGAGGGATCATAAGAAAAGGATTTGGGAGAATACCAGCAGTGGATGCTGCACAGGCAGGAATATGTAAGAGCTAGGTTTCAGAAAAGGTAAGAATTTGAGAACAAGTAGTCACCTAGTGTCTCACAACTGAAAAACAATCAATATTCTGGATTAGAGGAGCAGCGAGAAGGAGGCAAAGTAAATTCATGTGTTTTTTCCCTCCTGTGTCTCAGCAGCTGTGGCAACAATTTGTCTCATAACATTTCATCCTCCAGGCAGTACATGTGCCCCTTGACACTTCATCTTCATTTTTTCACATCAATGCACAATTTTTTCTTCCTCTTAAAAAGGACAATGCCAATAGCACTAGCAGCAGACACACACTCACACATCACCACCATACCCTATTGGCCTATTATAATTAGGTCGATCTGCCCCCAGGGGGGCAGAAACCCCTAGACACCAGGGATATGTTTTTTTATGTTTACTTTTGTTTTTTATATATGGGGAGCGACCCCTTAGGCAAGGGTCGGTCCCCTTGGGGGCAAATTGTATTTAGGCCATTTCTGCCCCCCATTGAGGGCAGATTGGCCTATTTTTGGTAATCCAATCTGCCCCCAAGGGTGGCAGAAACCACTAGACACCAGAGATTTTTATTTTTTTGTGTCAATTTCACGCAAGGGGGCGACCCCTTAGGCAAGGGTCGTTCCCCTAGGGGGCAAATTTATTTTAGGCTATTTCTGCCCCCCTTGGGGGCAGATCGGTCTATTTTTATTAGGCCGATCTGCCCCCAAGGGTGGCAGAAACCACTAGGCCCCAGGGATTTTTTTCCCCTCAATTTCTTGCAAGGGGGGCAACCCCTTAGGCGTCAAATTTATGTTAGCCCATTTCTGCTCCCCTTGGGGGCAGATCGGCCTATTTCTATTAGGCCGATCTGTCCCCGGGGGGGTAGAAGCCACTTAGGCACCAGTGAGTGGTGTGTGTGTGTGGAAGGACATTTTTTGCTCCTCTCAGATTCCAGAACTTTCTGTCACCAAAATGTGAGGAAAAGTGTTTTTTTTCCCCAAATGTTGAGGTTTGCAAAGGATTCTGGGTTACAGAACCTGGTGAGAGCCCCACAAGTGACCCCATCCTAAATTCCCCTAGGTATCTAGTTAAAAAAAATACACAGGTTTGGTAGGCTACCCTAGGTGTCAGCTGAGCTAGAGGCCAAAATCCACAGCTAGGCACTTAGCAAAAAACAGGTCTGTTTTCTTTGGGAAAATGTGATGTGTCCATGTTGTGTTTTGGGGCATTTCCTTTCGTGGGCGCTAGGCCTACCTACACAAGTGAGGTACCATTTTTATCGGGAGACTTGGGGGAACGCTGGGTGGAAGGAAATTTGTGGCTCCTCACAGATTCCAGAAATTTGTGTCACCGAAATGAGAGGAAAAAGTGTTTTTTTGGCTAAATTTTGAGTTTTACAAAGGATTTTGGGTAACAAAATCTTGTGCAGCTTTGAGTTTAAGCATGTCACACACCTAAGACGGCTTGGTGCCAAACACTGAACAGAGAATTCATTGCACATTTGAGCTTTACACTGTCATCGCACATACAGTTGTAAAATACTGCATTTAACAATTCCCTTTCAATGACTGAATATTGCTAAAAGGTTTAAGTTAGCATGCTAGAAACATACACTACATTCCACAGGTGTTTACGTTTCACATTAGTTAAAATTTCCCACACCCATGAGCATGAGCATCTATAGCTATTTCACTTCTGATCAGGGTTTACCTAGTGACTATGGGGGTAATTACAACATTGGCGGTATAAGGCGCTTACCGCCGTGCAGAAGACCGCCAATACACCGCTGCGGCGGCGGTAGACCACCACAGCTATTATGACACACATCTCGGAATCCGCCGAAATTCAGACACCCACACAAGACTGCCACACCAAAGGTCAGCGATAAACATGCAGAAACAAATCCTCCACCTCTACGCCAACAGAAACACGCCCATGCCATTTCGACCCACGAATCCACGCGGCGGTCTTTCAACTGTGGTATTCCATTGGCGGTACACAGCGCCGCGCTCAAAATACACACACATCTCCAAAACACTGCCACATTGGACAATTCCAAATACACACACCTGATACACATACACATGCCACTCCCACACACCCAATACAATATAAAACACACACCCACATCACCCACAAACCCCTACAACCAAAAATTCAGAGAGAAGGCGAAAGAGAGAGCACAGAATAGACAACCCCATCACACAGAGGCACACAACACCATCACCCACACAACATCCACGCACAAAACACCACCTACAACTACACTCACCACACTCATCAACACATACACCACCTCACACATCACACACAACACCCCATGTCACACCAAAGACACCCCCGCTTCTCCGAGGAGGAGCTCAGGGTCATGGTGGAGGAAATTGCACGGGTAGAGCCACAGCTATTTGGCTCACAGGTACAGCACACATCCATAGCCAGGAAGATGGAGCTATGGCAAAGAATAGTGGACAGGGTCAACGCAGTGGGACAGCACCCAAGAAATAGGGAGGACATCAGGAAGAGGTGGAATGACCTACGGGGGAAGGTGCGTTCCACGGTCTCCAGGCACCACATCGCGGTACAGCGGACTGGCGGCAGACCCCCACCTCCTCCCCCTCAACTAACAACATGGGAGGAGCAAGTCTTGTCCATCTTGCATCCTGAGGGCCTCGGAGGAGTCGTTGGAGGAACGGACACTGGTAAGTCAAATCTTCACTATCATATCCCCCACCCTACCTCTATGCTATCACACACGCCCACCCTCACACCCTCCCCTATCACCCAAACTCCTCACTAATGTACCCATAACAACAACTACACATCCCAACCCCAAGACCTGCATTACACAACTAAGCATGGACACCCATCACTAAAGCATGCCCACTGCACATACCCAGAACACCCCCCAACCATCAGCACACAACCCGATACACAGGAATACCTGCACTGGGGTTCACGCACACCCAACCATTGCACACCATTACACACACACACATGCAATAATCATGTACTTATACCCCTGCAGGAACCCGAAGGAACGTCACCACACCAGAGGGTCCAGACAACACCACTCCACCCCCAGAAGAGGCACACAGTGACGACAGCAGCTCTGCCCTACTGGATCTTGATGACCAGCCCGGACCATCGTGGGCCTCAGGACAGTCGGTTCCCCTTGCCCAGCCACAGCCCAACACCGAGCTTCCACCCTCTGGTAACACCAGCACAGCACCCACCCAGCGGGCCCAAACCTCCCTACCCAGGACAGGTCAATCAGTGGTGTGTCCACCACTACAGGGCACCCAGGGTAACCCAACACCCCAACAACAGGGACCTGGGGGCAGTGGTAGTGAGCACACAGTCCAGGGGATGGAGGCACAGGAACACAGGGGAACTGGGAGGGCTGCTGTGCGACAGAGGGAGGACAGGCCAAGGGAACCAACTCTCCACGAGGCCCTATCCTCCTTCATGGGAGCATACCACCACTCCCAGGAGACGATGGCGACGGTCCTGGACAAGTTGCAGGAGACCCTGCGTCTGCAGGAGGAGCAGTATTTGGGGTTCAGGGAGGAGCTCAGGACCATCGGCTCCGCCCTGGGCACCATCGTAGGGGTGCTGACGGACATTCAAAAGACCTTGAGGGACACCGTGACACTCCAAGGGGCCCCTGACACTAGTCAGGATGACGAACTGCCCACCACCTCCGCCGGCGCTAGTGGACAGGACGCCCCGCCACAGGACCACCACACCAGCACCCCATCCCCTGTAGACGGACAACCACCACGCAAGCGGTCCCTGAGATCCAGGAACAGGACAGAGCAAGATGGCAAGACCCCCGCCAGGAAATAAGACCACCCTGATTGTCCCCCCACTGTCCCACTTTGTTACCCTGTCCAAATCGGAACTGCCCCAGCTCCACTTCCAATGGCCAGATGTGCAATGTACCTGTGAGACTAATAGACTGGACTCTGCCATGGACATTCCTCCACCATCACCCATCCCCATTTCACAACCCCCCTTCATTTTTTAGCACTTAAATAAACACCCTTGAAACACTACATAAAATGGAGTCAGTCTATGATTTGTAATTTTGTATTATCAATGACAGTGTCATAATGGGTTACCCATTGGAAGGCTAACATACCAATGTCACACATCACAACCCCTTCAAGGATGCAAGCAGTTGACACGTAGGTTACCACATTTGTGAAACTGAAATGGAAGGGGACAACTCAGTTAACAAATAGTGAGTGAAATGTCGGTACAGGATAGAGGTAGACGTGTGAAAGTTAATATAATGTTAAACCTGAAAATGTACTCACCTGTGTTTCACTGGAAATATTGCTGTATGACTGACTCCCTGTTGTCGTTTTCTTCTTCCTCAGCTTCATCCTCATCACTGTCCACAGGCTCCACAGGCTCCACAGGCTCCACAGCTGCTACAACACCGTCATCTGGATCATCCTTCTGTAGAAAAGGCACCTGGCGTCGCAATGCCAAATTATGGAGCAGGCAATGATGATGTTGCACACCTTCTTCGGTGAGTAGAATCGGGACCCACCTGTCATATGGAGGCACCTGAACCTGGCCTTCAGGAGGCCGAAGGTGCGTTCGATCACCCTCCTAGTCCACCCATGGGCCTCATTGTAGCGTTCCTCTGCCCTGGTCCTGGGATTCCTCACTGGAGTCAGTAGCCAGGAAAGGTTGGGGTAACCAGAGTCCCCCAATAGCCATACACGGTGCCTCTGGAGTTGACCCATCATATCAGGGATGCTGCTATTGCGCAGGATGTAGGCGTCATGCACAGAGCCAGGGAACATAGCATTTACTTGCGAGATGTACTGGTCTGCCAAACAGACCATCTGGACATTCATCGAATGATAACTCTTCCTGTTCCTGTACACCTGTTCACTCCTGTGGGGGGGACCAGAGCTACATGGGTCCCATCAATGGCACCTATGACGTTGGGGATATGTCCAAGGGCATAGAAGTCACCTTTCACTGTAGGCAAATCCTCCACCTCAGGGAAAATGATGTATCTCCTTACGTGTTTCAGCAGGGCAGACAACACTCTGGACAACACGTTGGAAAACATAGGCTGGGACATCCCTGATGCCATGGCCACAGGTGTCTGAAAAGACCCACTTGCAAGGAAATGGAGCACTGACAGCACCTGCACATCAGGGGGGATTCCAGTCGGATGGCGGATTGGTGACATCAGGTCTGGCTCCAACTGGGTACATAGTTCATGGATAGTGGCACGGTCAAACCTGTAGGTGACGATTAAATGTCTCTCTTCCATTGTCAACAGGTCCACCAGCAGTCGGTACACCGGAGGATTCCGCCATCTTCTCATATGTCCCAGCTGACGGTGCCTAAGAAGGACAACAGCGAATAAACAGTCACTCTTCCTCCAGGTATGTACCCACAGTCACACACAAGACTACACCAGACAATAAACCCTTCCTGGATGTGTGTTGAGTGTAGGCCTCGGTATGTGTGACACAGTAGTAAATGAAGCCATGTGGGCCCCTGAAATGGCGGCTGCCTGACCTCTAAACTGGGACAATGGGATTGTGGGGTAACAGCGCTGGCGTTGCACACTGTCGCGGTAGGCGGTCGTAGACCGTGGCACAATGCTGCATTGGTTAACATTGGACCCTATGGGTCCCAGGAGCCAATGAACAGGTGCGCCGCCGGTGATGATGCGCACCGCTGCGCACGTCACCGCCACGGACGTCACCACCATTTTCTATCTGTTCAATCACTAGATACCTGACCTTCGACAGGAGAGGACCTACACTGCTAGTGCTGCTGTGACCTCGGTCTGGAAGCGACGATGGCTGCTGCGTCTGGGGAAAGGGCCCCTGCCTTCACTGCACAGGAGTTGGAGAAACTTGTGGATGGGGTCCTCCCCCAGTACATGCTACTCTACGGTCCTCCAGACCAACAGGTTAGTACACAGGGAGCACGTTGAATGGGCTAGGCCGGGGAAGACAGGGCTGGGTGGAAGAGGAAAGGGGGCAGAGTTGATACTACAGTTAAGCATGGGAATAAAAGGCCCACATGGCCAGAGTAGGGAGGGGGCCACTCACAACGATGGTGCAGTTGGTAATGACTGTTCCTCTTTCCTTGTGCATGTCATGTAGGTCAGCGCCCACCAGAAGAGGGACATTTGGCGTGCCATCGCCAAGGAGGTCCGGACCCTGGGGGCCCACCAGAGACGGGGCACCCACTGCCGTAAGAGATGGGAGGACATTCGCCGCTGCAGCAAGAAGACGGCGGAGGCTCAGCTGGGGATGGCCTCCCAACGTGAGAGGGGTGCCCGTCGCACCATGACCCCCCTGATGTTCCGGATCCTGGCGGTGGCCTACCCGGAGTTGGATGGGCGCTTAAGGACATCACAGCAGACACAAGGGAGTTAGTACAACCTCATTCTGCGGACTTTGCGTGCAGTGGAGGGGTCTGGGTGGGGGAGGTGGGCTGTGTGTGTCCCTAGGCCAGGGCGAGTTAGGTAGGCAAGGCCCCTCCGTAATGTAGGCCATGTGGCACTCTACCTCACCTCAGAAGAGTGCCAAGTTGAGGTATAGTTGCCCCTGTGGCATCCATGTGCGCAGATTTCCACCATTGCCATGTAGGCCATATCCCAGAAATTGCATGTGCAGAGGCCAGGAGCACGGCATAATGCATGGGGCTGCTGCGTCTGTCTTGTCCGCGAACGGTAGCGGTATGCCATGCACTAAAACTCTCTTTGTTCTGTCCCCCCCCCCCTTTCCTGCTCTCCCTGTCTTTTTGTACATCAGCATCATCAGGCGGAGGTACAGTGGCACCGGAGCACGAGGGAGCTGCATCCCACATGGCCATGGAGGGCCACACCACAGACTCTGAATGCACCAGTGGGACAGAGGGGAGGGGAGCTACACGTCGGCCACCGGATCACCAAGCAGCGACACGGACTCGTCCGCCGATGGGAGCTCCCTTGTGGTGGCGGCAACATCTGTGCGCCCCACTTCTACAGGTACAGCCGCCACCTCCCCTACCAGCACCGCCCTCCCAGCAGCCCCTCAGCGTTCACCCCGTGCCCGCTCACCCAGGAGGGTGGGCATCACCTTCGCCCCAGGCACCTCAGGCCCTGCCCCTGTCACCCCTGCTGCCCTCAGTGTGGAGGCCATTGACCTCCTCAGGTCACTCACTGTTGGGCAGTCTACCATTGTGAATGCCATCCAGGGTGTAGAAAGGGAGTTGCAACATGGTAATGCATTCCTGGAGGGCATTTATTCTGGTCAGGCTGCCCTTCAGCGAACCCTGCAATCTCTGGCCTCAGCACTGATGGCAGCCATTGTCCCTGTGTCCAGCCTCCCCCCTCCAACTTCTTCCACCCAGACCCAATCCCCTGTACCCCAGCCCATCCCAAGCACACCTACAGACCAGCATGCACACAAGTCAACACACACAAGTAGCTCAAGCAAACATAGGCACCACACACACCACAGGCACTCACGCAAGCCTCACCCACATACAGACACAGCAACATCCACTGTCTCCACTGTGTCCCCCTCCTCCTCTTCTCCCTCCTCCCTCCCAGTCTCGTCTACACACACACCTGCATGCACCACATCTACAGGCACTAGGACTCGCACCAGGACACCCAGCACCACAAGCCGCTCACCTGCACTCACCACCTCCACTGCCATTTACACGTCCCCTGTGTCCTCTCCCAGTGTGTCTGTGACGCCCCCTCCCAAAGTACACAAACGCCGGCAATCACTCACCCAACATCCATCCACCTCACGACAGCCTCCAGTACCTGCACCTTCACCCAAAACACCTAAAGTGACACCTCCTAGAACCACCTCCTCTTCCTCCACTCCCAGAGCCCCTCCAGCTACCCATCCCAGTGTCTGTCCGAAACTGTCCCTATGTCAAAATGACCTTTTTGCCCCTACCCCCCCCTCCAATTCATCAGTCCCGTCGTAGCGCCCCAGCCAAAAAGCCTCCAGTACCAGTGGTGCGTGTTCCTGGTTTTTGGGGTGCACCATCCACCAGGGCAGGCAGTAGGACCCGGAGCCAAGGCACTGGCAGCCCACCCCCTGTAAAGGCTCTCAAATTGGAGAGTGGACGACGGGACCGTGTTAAGACTCCTGGTGGGACAACAAGTGGAATGGGATCCAAGGCGATTGGTGAGTCAGCTGTAACTCCAAAGAAGGTGGGGAAGGTCCAGAGGAAGTCTCCCCAGCCTGTTGTGAGTGTCACGGTGGAGAAGTGCGCCATCATTTCCGGCGGTCCAGACACAACCGCCAGCACCGTCGTCACCGTCGTCCAGAGACCACCGCCGGAGTCACAGCCCTGGAGGGCCCAAGTATCGTCACTGGTCAGGAGACCACCGCCACCGCCGGAGTCAGTGCCAGGAGGGCCAAAGTATCGTCACTGGTCAGGAGACCACCGCCACCGCCGGAGTCAGTGCCCAGGAGGGCCCAAGTATCGTCAATGGTCAGGAGACCACCGCCGGAGTCACAGCCCAGGAGGGCCCAAGTATCGTCACTGGTCAGGAGACCACCGCCACCGCCAGAGTCAGTGCCCAGGAGGGCCCAAGTATCGTCACTGGTCAGGAGACCACCGCCACCGCCGGAGTCAGTACCCAGGAGGGCCCAAGTATCGTCTCTGGTCAGGAGACTACCGCCGGAGTCCCAGCCCAGGAGGGCCCAAGTATCGTCACTGGTCAGGAGACCACCGCCACCGCCGGTGTCAGTGCCCAGGAGGGCCCAAGTATCGTCACTGGTCAGGAGACCACCGCCGGAGTCACAGCCCAGGAGGGCCCAAGTATCGTCACTGGTCAGGAGACCACCGCCACCGCTGGAGTCACAGCCCAGGAGGGCCCAAGCATCGTTACTGGTCCAGAGACCACCGCCGGAGTCACAGCCCAGGAGGGGACAGGATGCCACAGCCCCGCTGGCCAATGATGGAACGTCATGCCACACACCAATTTCCAGTGTGGAGATCGTCATGCCACACACCAATGTCCAGTGTGGAGATCATCATGCCACACACCAATGTCCAGTATGGAGATCGTCATGCCACACACCAATGTCCAGTGTGGAGATCGTCATGCCACACACCAATGTCCAGTATCGGATCCGCCATGGCAAAGCACCGCTGAACAGTCCTGAACCGCCATGTCCAAGCACCACTGAACAGGGCAAAGACCGCCATGTCAAAGCACCGCTGAACAGGGCAGAGACCGCCATGTCAAAGCACCGCTGAACAGTCCTGAACCGCCATGGCAAAGCACCGCTGAACAGGACAGAGACCGCCATGTCAAAGCACCGCTGAACAGTCCTGAACCGCCATGGCAAAGCATCGCTGAACAGGGCAAAGACCGCCATGTCAAAGCACCGCTGAACAGGGCAAAGACCGCCATGTCAAAGCACTGCTGAACAGGGCAAAGACCGCCATGTCAAAGCAGCGTTGAACAGGGCAAAGACCGCCATGGCAAAGCACCGCTGAACAGGGCATGCACCGTGTAGGAATGAATGTACCGCCACATCAGGCATCCTTATCCCATGTGCAGCTGGGACAGTGACAGGACAGGAACTTTCACGGGGAGACTCATCCAGTCTGGGCACCAGTCCCCCTCCAGAACCAGTGGAGACCTGCATCTACTTGAGAGACTGTGGCTTTGCACTCCCCAGGATGGCACAGTGGGCAAACCACCAACTGTAGAGACTTGTGAGACTGTGGCTTTGCACTCCCCAGGATGGCACAGTGGGCAACCCACCCACTGTAGAGACTTGAGAGACTGTGGCTTTGCACTCCCCAGGATACATCAATGGGCATGGAGCCTCGTCGTGGATGTGGCTTTGCAGTCACCCGGCTGAGGTGCCCCCCCTTCCCTTCCCCCTGAGGTGCCTGTAGTATTTCTATCTGATGCCCCAGCAGTGTTCTCTCGGATTTTGGTCAGGTATCTACTGTGGGCCTCGCCCATGCATTTTTGGACTGTTGGTGCACGGACATTGTTGTGTACATATCTGCACTACTTCTTGTATTGTATATATAATTATGAGTGATTTAGAGATATATATCTGTATATTTTTGTATGACATGTATATTGGCACATTACAATGTTTGACCGAAATTTGCATTGTCTTTGCATTCTTCCCGGGGGATTGTGGGTTGTTAATGTGATAGTTTTGACTGCATTGGTGTGTATGTTGTAATATGCAAGGGTGGGGGTGTTTGGTGGGTGTCCCCCTGACGTTTGCCTCCCCCTCCCCTGTGTCGTAGGTGCAGTACTCACCGGTATCTTCTGCGCCTACGTCGCTGTTGGTTGTAAATGAGCAGAAAGACAAGGGCAGGTAGTATTTGGAGTTCCAGGTCCATGGAGTCGTCGTTCCTCGTGGGATGTGTTGAGGTGAGCGTTTTACCATAGGAAAAGCTGTTTCCGCCGTGTTTTTATCCACGGTGAATCCGCCCCGGAAAAGGTGGCGGATTGGCCTGTTGTAATACTGTGGGCGGTACATTGTCTCCCGCCTGTCTGTTGGCGGTAACAGCCGCGCTGCTTGTCTGTACCGCCGTGGCGGGCGGTGTGTTAAAGTGGCTGTCTTTGTTGGCGGTTTCCGCCAGGGTCATAATTCCATTTTTTTGGCCGACGGCCTGTTTGCGGTATGCCGAACCTTTTCCACCATCCGCCAGGGTTGTAATGACCCCCACTATGTTCTTTCACACTAGCTATGCTCTTCTGAACTTCAATGCATTATCTTGAAATAATTGTATGCACCTTTCTAGGTTGTTAAACATTTTATTTCTGACCTTTCAAGCAAATACTACCACGAAGGGACCCACATTACCTTAAATAAATCATCATATATTGCAAATGAAGTGCGGTCCCTCAGACGTGCATGTAGCTCCTCCTGATGGTACGCTGTAAATCTAACAACGCATCATGATTAATGTTCATTTATTTTTGTTATATTTGTCTTTACTTTTCTCAAGCAAACATGGCTTCTAATTGAGCTTTACTTCTTAAAAGCAAGTTCCATAGGCGAAACCTACTCCAAAAACTCTTCAAACTTTCTTCACTGACTCCATAAATTTGCGTAAATGGATGTGTACTGAAAATGGTACCTCATGCATAAAACTACTTAGGTTGCCTAACATCAAAGGGGCATATTTATAATGCCCTAACTCCACCTTGCGCCACACTAACGTCATTATTTTTTAGGTTAATGTGGCCCAACAAAGCCAAAATCCCAGCACCTTTTTTACAGGGTGGCGCAATGCATGCATTGCGCCACTCTGTAACCTTTTGCGCTACATTATGCCTGCATCAGGCATAATGTATGCAAAGGGGGCGTACCCCCGTTATGGGAGTCGGAAAAATGGAGTGAGGAAATCTATGAGATTTCCTTGTGCCATTTTGTATGGCACTTTTATCGCCTGCTCAAGAGCAGGCGTTAAAAGGAGGCTTACATTATCTGAAATGGTCCCCTATGTACTGTGCAGGAGTAGCGCCAATATTTTGGTGCTAGTCCTGCAGAGTACATCAATAACGTAATGAAAAATGACACTATTGCCTCCTGCCCTGCTCCATGGTGCGCCGTATTTTAATTACAGCGCACACCTGGTGGTGGTAGGGGGGTGCTAAGGGGTGCAGAGAATGTGGCTGCACAGGGTGCAGCGCCACTTTCCATAAATCCGCCCCTGAAAACCTCCAGGAATACTTCGGAAAAACATGTATCGCATGTACTGCCTTTACTTTTAGGATATTGTCTTGTACAGAAGAATCTGACCTTAAAAACAGGCACTTTTTTATCTCTACAGCTCAACAAGGGTACTCCTTTCTCTGGCGCATATCCATTTATCTCTATACTTGTCTACGGAAATCATGCATGGGATATAAACTATAACATAGACCGAGCCCTTCAAATCAATCGGTGGTTATCATCTGGATGTTTTAAAGTGCCTACTTTTCCTCTCCTAATTCTTCCTAACTTGTTTGTAAGAAGATAGTTTATGGTGTGCAGAACCTAGTACACTTTGATTCCTTCATACAACTTTAACACTTTCTTGGTTGGTCTAGCAACATCAATTATCTCTTCTTGTTATTCATCATATTTCTAGATAAATATAACTTCTTGTCAGTGTTCTCCTTTTCTTTAGCATCATCATACAAAATTGACTTCTTCTCTCTGCACATTCTATAAATATTATCCTTCCTTCCACAATTGCAGGTGGTAATATTCGGTGTGTAGTGTTTTTTAAAAATATTTATTAATTAATTGTAGTTGATGAATGTGTTGATGACTCAATTTGTAGTTGTTATTTATTTGTTTACACATGAAATATTGTTTATTAAGTAATACAATTTGATTTCTTATGCGTTTGAAGGGGGTCTGGCTGGTAGTATTTAGTATGTAGTATTTTACAGTTAATAATTATGCATTTTATTTTTGGCTTAGTTCTTATATGTTTCCTAAATTTGGAATTATAAAATTGTTAATGACAGAAATTGGGTTATTGGGTTTCTGGTTGCTAGAGGTATGCACCCTGTCCAAAGCAGGATCGACCATTCCAGTTAGGGTAAGTTGAATACACAACATAAATTATCCTGTGCTCATCCTCTGGTAGCTTGGCACAGAGCAGGCAGGCTTAACGTAAAAGTGTTTGTACCCCCATCAACTGCTGGAAATACGACCCAAGAATAAAAAAGTTCTGTTCTATAGGCTGCATGGGTGTCCACCACAAAAGTGACCGGACCCCCCTGGACCATCAGTCCATGTGCTATCAGATGTCCTGTGAGCGGTTGGCGCATATTAAGCGCTACGTTCACTACTTGAGGATTCGCCATTCTAAAAATAGCACCAGGGCAGAAAAAGCACACCAATAACCGGGTTTTCCTTTCAAAGTTCAAGCTTGAACAACCGACCACTAAGTAATAGAATGCACCTATCCCGTGGCGGCGGAAATCCTCAGCCCCACGGACGTCTCCGCTTACAGAACCGAGGAGTCAATATATATATAAGACCGAGAGAGTCAGCCGGATCCAAAAATTAGAGCCAGACCAATCGTTGGCGGTGCCATGTCGCGTGGGCTTTCATTATCCTAAATGAGACTACTGGATTTCTAGGCAGCAGGATCGTTCACGGTGTGGGGGACTGAGTCGGAACCACTTGGAAGGACCTCTGTCACCCTAAACCCGGTTTTGCTCCGGCTAACTAGCAGTGCCTCATTTCTCCAAAAGGGAAGAGATGATTGGGCAGCCGAGCGCATGACATCTTTGGAACTTCTCAGGGAAGTCGTGGTCACTCAGATCCAAACCAACTCTCTCATTTACAATATGATCTCATATACAAATGACAAAGGCAGTATAAGTTTTATATAATGTTTTAATAAAACGAATGCATTTTAGATATTAAGGTGTGAGCCGCAATAACCAGAACAATAGAACACAGTAGGATTGAAATAGTCACGAGGAGAGTGAAACATAAGAACAACGCTATCATGGTGTTTAATAATTTCTACTCTCCCTCAGCTAGTTCTATTTCGAGGACAGCATGTTAAGCTTCTAACTTGCCTTTCTGAATCCCTTGGGAGACATCAGCCCTCATACCTGAGCAAAGGCCTGTGATCTGGTTCAGCATCTGCAACGAGGCAGTCAGCGTCTAGTTGTGGTTCCCTGGTCGGAATCTCCCTCTTGAGTGTATTGGGACAAGGAAGTGTTTTTATAACTAACCTGTCAGCGTGATCACAAAATGTCCCTACGCAGGAATGCCAAAGACTAAACTCCTACCACGTCTATCAGGAATGTACCAGACTGTATCCTTGACTGAAGCACAGAATGAACAGGAATGTGTTATGGAGAACTTCAGTGCTGAAGTAGGCTAAACAGTGTGATATGAAATATAAAACAAGACCGTAGAACTGGCTATTTGAAAAATAACAGTACGAAGCCGAATAAAAGCATTTAGAGCAAAGTGCACAGAGGCTCTAAGCTGCGAGCAAAGGAATAAAATACATCCAGGGCAAAATGCACAAAGGCCTAAAGCCTGAAGCTAATGCGCAAAGGATACGTAAAACTGACCACACTACAACCTGAAACATTGAAAACACAACACTAAGGGGGTCATTCCGACCCTGGCGGTCCAAGACCGCCAGGGCCGGGGACCACGGAAGCACCGCCAACAGGCTGGCAGTGCTTCCCAGCCCATTCTGACCGCGGCGGTTAAGCCGTGGTCAGAAAAGGGGATCCGGCGGTTTCCCGCCGGTTTTCCCCTTGCTGGGCTGAATCTCCATGGCGGCGCTGCAAGCAGCGCCACCATGGAGATTCCGACCCCCTTCCCGCCATCCTGTTTCTGGCGTTTTTTACCGCCAGGAACAGGATGGAGGGAACGGGTGTCGTGGGCCCCCTAACAGGGCCCCATAAAGATTTTCACTGTCTGCTTAGCAGACAGTGAAAATCGCGACGGGTGCAACTGCACCCGTCGCACCCCTGCAACTCCACCGGCTCCATTCGGAGCTGGCTTCCTTGTTGCAGGGCCTTTCCTGCTGGGCCGGCGGGCGCTCTTTTGGCGGTCGCCCACCGGCCCAGGGGGAAAGCCAGAATGGCATCCGCGGTCTTCTGACCGCGGAGCCGGCATTTGGCGGTTCCGGCGGCAGGGTCAGAATGACCCTCTAAATATCCACACCACACTAGCTTAATTTAATTAACAAATCAAGACCAAACTGATGTGTGCAGCAGAGGAGGTGATGTATTGTTGTGGATCTGGCTGGATGTAGGCGATGTGCTGGTTCCGAGCCACGCAATCCGAGATGAATTGTTGGCGGTTCCTTAACGATCTGGGTGATGCGTCAACATCGAGCCTTGCAGTTGGCAAAGCAATGTCTTTATCCTCAGCAATAGCTGTGATGCGTCAGCATCGAAGAGAGATGTGTTCGTTCTGATCGGCGCATCAACTACGATACGTGGATTTTTTGAGAAACAGCTGGAGAACGCACTTCCAAAGGCTCAGGACTGGACTGGCATCACTTGGCAATGAAGGACTCACAGTTGCCTGAGTTCAGAGGACTGTTGGAAGCCTTTGATGTTGCTTAGACTTTAAGACAGGTGGCAAGCCAGCAAGCCCTTGGAGTCACTTTGGTTCTGGGGGTGTAGAGATACAGGTCCATTCCTTCTTACACCCAGGCAAAGAGGGTGTGCAGTGCAGGTACAGTAGAGCAGGAGTTCAAAAAAGTCCAGCAGAGTCTAGTAGAGTGACTGTCCCTTCAGCAGCACAACAGTCCTTCTTCCTGTCAGAATATCCTCAGGTGTCAGGTCCAGAGGTGTCCTGGGTTGGTGGAGTCTGGGATCCAATTCTTATACCCAGTGGTGTATTTGAAGTGGGAGAGACTTGAAAGGGAGGCCTTTGAAGTGAACAGTCCTTGTCCTTTCTGCCCTGGCTCCAGACACAGTAGAGAGGGTTATGCGGCCCTATGTGTCAGCTCAGGACACAGCCCATTCTAGTATAAGTATCAGCTCCTCCCTCCCCTCCTTTGTAGGATGGGCCACCACGGTGCTGAAGGGCCATCAGGCATGCCTAAGCTCCTTTTCTGTGTGGCTGGCCGAGGGGATAGCTCAGAGCAGGTGTTTAAAGGGGGCACACCATTGGTTGCAATGGGGCCCTATGTAATGTTCAGAGTTAGTGTTTTGGCGCTAACTCTGAACAGTACATCAATAGCATTGACATTTTTTAAACTAATGAGCCCTACTGTGTGCCTTGGTGCACTGTATTTTAAATATGGAGCACACATGGTGCGGGTAGAGGGCACTAAGGGGTGTAAAAAAAGTGGCGTTGCACTGGATACAGTTCCACTTTTTTAAAATCTGCCCATAGATGTTTCAAGTAAGAAGCTGCCAACTATTCAAAGTTACAATTAAAAATGACAATTTAAAATCTGACTTCACCATAAGTTGTGATTTTAAATTGTGATTCCAGATTGGGAATTACACTTATAAAATGTAATATGGAAATTCCAATGTTAATCCATGGGAGAGATATGCCTTTCAGTAGTGAAAAACGAATTTGCGAGTTTTTCACTACTAGGACATGTAAAACTTAAACGTGCATGTCCTACTTTTTAAATACACTACACCCGGTCCTTGGGCTGTCTTGGGCCTACCTTAGAAGGGGGGTGTTAAATGTGTTCAAAAGGAAGGTTTGAACCTGGCAAGAAGGTTAAATTGCCAGTTCAACGTGGCAATTAAAAACTACACAGACATACTCTGCAAAGGCAGGTTTGAGACATGTATGAAGGGCTATTGAAGTGGGTGGCACAATCAGTGCTTCAGACCCACTAGTATCATTTAAATTACAGGCCCTGGGCAGAGGTAGTGCACTTTACTAGGGACTTATATGTAATTAAATATGACAGTTGTGGATAAGCCAATGTTACCGTGGTTTAAGCACGTTAGCACTGGTGAGCAGCTATAAAGTGCCCAAAGTCCTGAAGCCAAAAAGACAGAATTCAGCAAAAAGGAGAGAGGTAAGACAAAAGGTTTGGCTATGACCCTGCAGAAAGGGCTGGATCCAACAGTTTGTTTATATGTTTTAAATCTATTTTATTAATTTCTTTACAGATTGTGGGGTGTTTTTTGGTTTTGTACAGGTAGTGGTATTTTTAATTTATTATTGCTACATGTTTACTATGCTTAATTTTTGACATATTGTAGAACATTTCAGTTATTAATTAATTTTATGTTTGCTATCTGGGGTTCATTAGATGATTACATGGCTAACCTTTGAATTGTAGATGTGATTTTTTTTATTAGTTAAAAGAAACATTGTAGGGTATATTGGTAGTGGAAGTAGATAGTGCTGTTTAATATATGATTACATTAAAAATAATAGATGTAAGATTTAAAAAGGTTACTTTTTTTGTATTATTAAAACAATTCTTCATTATTCTATTCTTTGAAGAGCATGATCGTCATTGATAAAAGCATTCTGGTACTAGGGAAGTATTATTAAGAATGCAGAGGGCCAGATGCACGAAAAGGTAGAAAGAGTAAAGCCATGTTTCATTAGCTTTCCAGAAGGCTAGATGATTGGAGGTAAGTCAAAGCTTCGGAGGAAGTAAATTCCATTCTTTGGCAGAGAAGTGGGAAAAAGTTTGACCTCCTACTTTTTGAAGGCAAAAGTAAATAATCTGAAACAGGCAGATACAGTACTAGTTTGGTGCAAAGATGTAGGGGACCAAGTTTGTAGAAGCCCAGTGAGCCAGACAATGGATCTTGAAAAGGATACACTTGACTATTGGAAACCAGTGTAGAGCAGCATAGAAGGGGAGCTAGAGAAATGGTGAGGAAGATTACAAACAGATTAAAAATACGGAGCACTTCTGAGTTCTGAATCCATTGATATCTGGAAAGATGTGCAGCAAGCCAGCCTACACAAAATCAAACCCTGGACTGCTATTAGCTTTGTAGGATTGAAGAATGGAATAGAAGAATTTCTCAAAGTAAATGTAGTTGGTAGACACCACCAAAGGAGGTTTTGCTAATTTGAGTGGTCAATGAAAGATCTCGGTTCACCTGATTGCATACTTCTCAAACAGTAACAGCAGTAAGAATATTCTCAGGTCATTAGTCAGTTAACTAAATGAAGGTCTGTTTTTCTTGCAGTAATATTTTTGTGATATCTGTGTTGCTTTATGGCCTTATAGTTCAGTGAGGTGACAACTTCTATAAGAGAGTTTTGGAAACCTTAAACTAGAGTTTTGAGAGGAATCATTGTTGCAAAACAGGATCTAGATGTCCTTTGCCTATGTCATAAAAGATAGGCCACAAGTTAGTATGAGTTTTGTCAAGTGTAGGGCTAAAAGCAGATACGAGGAAATCGAGGACAGGGCTTTGTCCTGCACCCAAATTTGATGAAGATGTTAAAGATGAATGTTGTCTGACATGCTGTTGACTGCTAAGAGACCAAGAACAACCAATACCACAGATTGACAATGGTCCACGTGAAAGCATATATCAAGATGTGTTTCAGCCGAAATAGAAATCAATGGGTCTATGTTCTATGAGGAAGGCGAAAACCTCACCGTGCTAGATCAAGAATGACATTGGCTTGTAAGAACATGATAGTTAAACATTTGCTTCCTTTTTGAGAACTTTCATTGGAAGAGGTAGTAGAGAGATGGGGCGGTAATCACAGAGTAGCATCTTCCAAGGACTTTTTAACCAGAGACAGTACATAACTTGCTTCCAACTAGGTAGAACCCTACATTGATTCAAATATAGATTTCAGAAATTGGCCAGAATTTGAGTGATGAATTTGATTGTCAAGTAAAATATGTGGGATAGGCAGATACTTAAAGGGTGATTTTATTAAAACGATGTGCATTTTTAACTTTCCAGTACGAAGATCAAAATATGTAGCTCTTGGAGACAGCTCCTTAAGTTGATTAAGAAATCAAGATACATGTGCTGTTGGGTTTAGGTGATTTACTGACAGCATCAGGGATTGTATACATTTTATTATGCTAAAAGAGCAGGAGGTTGTTGCCTATGTGCTGAGGACAAAGTATTGACATTTTGCAGTATCCTGGATTATTTAGGTTGGAAACTATTTTAAGATTTGCTCTTGTGGAATGATTGGCTTTTTTGGGTTTCATTGACATAAGGTGGCTCTACCCTGTCTAGCTTGTTTTTTTAAGTTTCTCAAAACTTTATTATAGTGTAGATATTTGTCAGGAGCTAAGTTAGAAAGCCATTCTCTTTCAGCTTGTTTACAGGCTAGTTTGGTTGTTCCAAGGTCCTGTGAAAACAGTGGTGCAGAGAGTCAAGAGCAGCAGTTGAAAGACCTTTTGGGAGTGTGTTATTTTATCTAGGGCCAATTCTTAGTTCGAGGCAGCTATTACAACTAGAGACTGTGTCTTCAGGTGACCTTCCCTCTAGGCAATATGTTTAAGTGCTGCAGATAAATTGGTCTTTGGCACCTTGTAATGGGGCATTTGGTTGAAGCAACTGGAGATTTGTAGATTGCCGGGGGGAGGCTGATTTTCCAGAATAAAGTAATGGCAACATGGTTGGATCATATCAGAAGAGTAACTGAAATGCATATGTTAGCACTGATGCATGTGACCAGAATGTCAACAGTGTGTCCCACTCTTTGATAAAATATTGAAATCAGTCCTAAAGCAGCACATGACCTCAGCAGGTTAATTGGCTCACAGAGAGTAAGGTGGTATTCTGAAAATGTTAAATCACCTAAGCAGACAAAGTAGAGCTCAGAACCACTAGTGTGAGGAAATCAGGAAACATTGCTAAAACTAATGCCAGGTCTTGCAGGGGAAGGTGCGGGGGACGGACAGGGGCAATATACTAATACAACAGTAAGAGTAAACATGTAAGATAAATCTATGCTCAAAACAAATAGTTTGGCTTTAAGAGCATGACCTAAATCTATGCTTTACATATTTAGGATTTCTAGAAATGATGACGGTAAGTCTCCCTCCTCTGTTATCTCAGACAGAACACATTTAAAACCTAATGGAGCGGATGCGTGGTAAGTGCAGGTTTCTTTGTTAAAATATCAAGGTTAAAATTCATTATCAGGTTGAATATTTAAATTTGTGCTTACTAACAGATCAGGCATTCATCAGAGTTAATTTAAACTGAGTACTAGACTACAGAGATTCAGTAGAATTGTTCATCGTTGACATTACTGAAGGACATGCAGTGTGTGAAAGTGTTATGATTTATGGTTTTAGTTAGGGGTGGGCAAAGCATTCCGCTCTGCCAACGGAGTTCACAGAGTTTTCTGCACTCCGTACTCAGCGCGGAGTTCCGAAAAACTCAGCGAAATGATGCAGAGCAGAGTTTTTTCTCATGCTCACCTACATTAAGTTGGTGAGTGCAAGAGAGAGAAATCACTAAGTTGACGAGCTGAGCAAGATTTCTGAATGCAAGCAGTCAAGGCAGGCCCCGACTGCTCACGATGAGAAAGCTGCCACTTGCGATGAGGAAGCTGCAGCTCAAGTAGAAACTCTACTCGAGCGGCAGAAAGAAGTTAGCTCCCTCTGGCTCTCCGCATGATGCTAGTGCTGAATTTACAGTGCGGCAGAAACAGCTGGCACTGAAAATCAGTGCAAACAGCATGACTTACCCAAAGTTTGCCACTCTTGGAACTCCCCATAGCGCTGCATAATTTTTTCAGCACTTTCCGGAGTTTCTCGTTGCAGAACTCTGCAAACTCTGTCCAGGTATAGTTTTAGTAAAAGTCCTACTGTTAGAAAGTAGTTTAGAGGTGAATAAATTTAAATGCCACTAGTTGGCCAGCCGCAATGACTGTACCACCTGCTTCAGTGGCCCTTAATCATGTCTCAGGACTGCCATTGCATAGCCTTTGCGTGCAGTTTCACTGCCACTTCAACTTGGCATTTAAAACCCCTTGCCAAGCCTCAAACTCTCCTTAATAATTGACCTGGTCCAGCTCAACCAGATAGCTGCTGTTGGCACTATTGACTTCTAAGCACTATTTTTGGTTTATTCTTTAAAAATTCATATCTTGGTTTCTACTGGCTGGATTATCTGTTGTTTTGGTCATGTTTTATTCGAATAAATGTTCTCTATTTTTTTTAAACCTGTTTAGAGTGTGTTTGTGGTGTTTTTATTGTGTTACTGTGCATGTATGTTTCATAAATGCTTAACAATTGCCCCTTTAGATAAGTCTGACTGCTTTGTGCCAAGCTAACAGAGTGTCAGCACAAGTTATCTATTAGAATGTATGTGACTTACCCTGACTAGGATTGTGGTTCTTACTTTGACAGGGTGCATACTCTGACAACCAGAAACCCACAGGCTTATTTACAAGTCCCTTGTGCCACCGGAGACCCACTTTTTGCGACACTCTGGTGAGGATGTGCCTTGCTCCATATTTGCAAGGTGGCCTTAAGCCACTCTTCGTGGCTTAACACGGCCCTGTAAACATGGGCTGCCCCGGCACAGTTTTCTGTGGCAAAGGGACATGCAATGGGTGTTGCTGTTGGCGTATGCATTCAACACCCATTCTTTTTTGACACTGCTCCAGATTTATAAGGAAACGTAAATCTGAGGCAGAGCCAAAAACAAACACCTCCCCAGGGGTGGTGTTACAATGGCACAACAAGGACAAATGCTTTTATTTCTCCTCGTTTTTTGCTCGTTTTATGTGTGCTGCAGTCTGCATCACACATAGAAGGAGCAAAACTCCATTTATGATTGTTTTTGTGCAGGAAGGTGTCCCTTCCTGCACATAAACAATCATCCCCACAACGCAGGAATCTTTGCACCATGGTGCAAGGATGCCTGCGTTGGTGCTAGGCAGCTAATTTATCACCGGCACAGGTGAAAAAACAGGGACGTGCCATATTCTGGTAAATACAACGCATCCCTGTGTTTTGGAAATGATGCGGCTTGGCGCAGCAAAATTGCTTGCAGCATTGTGCCGCTCCATTTCCTTGTTAATGAGACCCCCCAATTTCTAACATTAGTGCAGCAGTGGGATTAGACTTGTGTTTGGGCAATACCGTATAGTAATTCAGTGCTCACTACAACTACATACTACATACTTAAGACCAATCTGACCCCATTCTCCTCAATGAGCATTTTTTGCTGTGTCGTTTGCAAATTGTGATTTTTAATGTGTCTATTTTCCCTGATTGGGATTTTTTTCTTTTACTTAAAATCAGGTCTCTCACTGGTGAGCCAATGGCTACACCTGCAACTGTGTCTGTACCTGCCCTTGCATCTGCTCCTGCACAAATGGAGTTTGAGCTGGCCAAACTTGAAATTTACAAAGTGGCCCAGCTCAAGCTTTTCTGCCAGGAGTTTCAGGTCTCAGTGAAGGCCTTCAGCAGAAAGGTGGAATTGCTAAATTTACTGAGGGCCTACATAGAAGCGAGGGATGCAAGACATGTGGTCCCAGAGGAGGAGTGAGAGATTCTGGGTGAGGATGAGGTGACATATCAGGTGGATCTGGGACTGCCTGCGGGCCAGGAGGCCAACAATATGCTAAGAGTAGTGGGCCCCACCAATGCAAGGAGCATTGCCTCATTCAGGAGCCTTACCCCAGAGGTGCTGGAGGACAGGAGGGAGGAGAGAATGCTAAAACTAGCTCTAGAAGAAAGAAAAACTGACCTACAAACTCAACCTCAGAGAGCTGGCCATCAGAGCCCTACAAGTGGGGTCCAGCAACAGCAATGGTGACATCATACCTGTAGTGTCCTCACAAGTCCAGATTTCCTATACCAAAAGATATGGTGCTCAGTTACAATGTGGGGCATAACATAGATGAATGGTTGGCAGCCTATGAAGTGGCTTTAAAAGTGCACAGGGTCCCAGAGGACGTTTGGAGGGGTAGTCTATAGCGCTTCATGCCCCCGGCGGGGGGTATACTCTCCCTACATTAGAGTTGGGGGACCAGACCAACTACACTGCCATGAAACTCATTCTAGTCAGTAAGTTTGGGTTGACACCTGAGAAGTACAGGCAATAGTTCCGGGGCAGTCACAAACTCTTCACACATACATGGGTGGATTTCCTGGAGCATAGATTAAAGGATACAACTGGGTTCAGACCGGCGTTGAACTGCCAAGTACCCCTGCACTAGTAGGTAATTGTCCATGTTTTATCGCCCAAAACAGGGAAGTCAATCAAGGACTTGGTTAGTCTGCCCTGGCTCGAGGCTGGAGGGGGGGTCATGATGGAAATGGTCCTTTTCTGCAGGGTCAACCCTAAACCTTTTGCCTTTTTCTCTCCCCTTCTTCCAGATTCCTTTTGTTGGCAGTGCTAAAATGCATGTGCTTCTCCCATAAACATGATAACATTGGTGTATACACAATTGGCATATTTCATATACTTATAAGTCCCTTGTAAAGTGGTATACATGTAAATTAAATGTTACTAGTGGGCCTGCAGCACTGATTCTGTCACCCACTTCAGTGGCCCTCAAACAATTCTCAGGCCTGTCATTACAGAGCATGTGTGTGCAGTTTCACTGCCACTTTGACTTGGCATTTAAAAACCCTTGCCATGCCTCCAACACCCCTTTTATTACATATAGGTCACCCTTCAGGTGGGCCTGAGGTAGCCCTAGGGCAGTGTGTTATGTAAGTAAAAGATATGATATGTACTTTTAAGTTGTGCATGTCCTGGTAGAGAAAAACTTCTAAAGCCATGTTTTACTACTGTGAGGCCTACTCCTCTCATAGGTCAGCATTGGGAATTCCTTAATATACTTTTAAGTTACCATCCCTGATCCGAAAGGAGTAGCTGCATCATGTTTCACATCTTTGGAATGGTAATGATAAATCCTCTTTACTGGTAAAGTTGGAATTAACATTGCTTTTTTAGAAAGTCCACTTTTAGAAAGTGGATATTTCTCTGTTCTTACTGCTCTGTGTGCCATGCAGCCTGTCTCTAATACACATCTGGGGTAGGTCGTAGATACACTTTGTGCATGCCCTCTAGATAGCCACAAACACAGTAAGGGTGGGTGTGACAGACAAGTCATCTGCATTTATCTACATTCTCTTATTTCTTCCTGGGCAGGAAGAGTGAGGGGGAGCTCATGCTTACACTCCAATAGGCCGTGCCCTCTATCCCATACAAGGGGCTGATAACCCCCTACTGATAGCCAGGGCTGGGATGAATGGGGGACCTGGGCACTTCAGAAAGCTGCTCTGAAGTTACCTCTACTTCAAAGGCACATTTGGGTATAATTACTGGGGCTCTGACCCCACCAAGTACATTACTGGACCTGGGGAGAACTCTGCTAGATTGAGGATTGCTGTGCTACTTAGATTGCTACTCTACTTGACAGTTTTCTAAAGACCTGCTTCACTGCTTTGCTGAGCTTCCCCTGCTGATCTCTGCCCTCCTGACGATAAGAGTGGAACCATCTCACTTGAACCTAGAGTGACTCCACAGGCTTGCTGGCTTGCCTCATCTTTTCTGAATTGTCAGGGACACAAAAGACTTCTTCCAACTCACCTGCTAAAGCTCCTGGATCAATTTTCGATCTGTCCCTGACCCCTAATAGCACCTCTCTAATCATGGTTCCTTCGAAAATGTCTTTCTGTTCTTTTTGCTCTTCAAATCAAGCTTTTGGACTCTTTGCAAAAAGGCATATTTTTATCATAACCATGCCACTCACGCAAAGGATCAGCACGAGTGGGAGCAATTTTGTCTGTTCGCACAACAGCATTGTCAATTGTGACCGCAAAGCTCTTGCCCATCTGTCTGCGACACCCGGCAGCTCCCCAGAATGGACTCTTAGCATCAAGCTCAGAAGGTAAAACTAAAGTGGGGCTTAATTGGAACTGTATCTGACTCACACCATCACAGTTGGCTTGCCTTTGTGGATTTAACCTGGTCCAGCACTACCAGATAGCCGCAGTTGGCACTATTGACTGCTAAGCACTATTTTTTCTTTAGTCTTTAAAAGTTCACATCTTGACTTCAACTGATTGGATATCTGCCATTTCAGTCTTGTTTTACTCAGATAAATATTTTTCTGAACATGCGTGTTTTTTTTGCCGTGTTTTCATTGTGTTAGGGTGTGTGTGCGTGTGTTGCACAAATGTTTTACACGCTGCAGGTTTAGAGAAGTCTCACTCTTCTGTGCCAAGCTATCAAAGGGTGTGCACAGGTCATCTTTTAGCGGGATGTGACTTACCCTAACTAGGATTGTGGTCCTACTTGTACAGTATGCAAATCCGACAATCAGACACCCAATTTATAACTGGAACAACAAGGAAAGGTTTTACCTTGTTTGTGGAAAAGTTGTTGCATGATGGGCACCATGCACTCTCAGGCTGCAGATGGTCATAGCAGGTTTCTCTTTGACGTTTAGTGGCATGCCAGCAGTCCGACCTCTGCACATGTCTGTTGGAAACACACTCTATTCATCCTCATCTCTCATTAGCTCTATAAAGTATGTTCTCTTGTAAGACTTTGCCTGGATTTTTTGGGTGGGATGTGCCAGAATCTGAATTCAACAGACTGATGAAGAAAGGGTTCGCCTGTTGCAAGGGTCTTCTTGGACAAATAATCAGAGTTTCGCTATTGCATTCAGCACAGCAAACAACTTTTTTCAATAAAGACTAACTCTATTACTGGTTCATATTGTACAGATTTAGTTTTATCTGAGCATAACAATCCACGGTATCCATTTATTTCTAAAAGATCCAACATTGTACTTGGTTTGTTATTCAGCACATGAGAACGGTGCTTCTGTTACTCTCCATCCAGCAAGGAGCATATGTTCCAGCAGACTCTGTTTTCATGTCTCATTTGCTGCTCCATGTTAGGGAATGGAAGTGCTTCAAAAACTTAGTTCTGACCAAACACAGCTGCGAATTGACTTGATGATCTTTGCCGTATCTGTAAAATCCAGAATACCTTTGTTTGAGCTGGTATTCATGCAGAGGTACATCGTGTGATGACACCTAGAACAGAAATGCAAACTACACTGAAAGTACAAAAGAGTGATGAAGATGCAAGGAGATGCCCACTGGCTTGTTTTAGAGCACTATCACATATTGCCTTGACACATGCTAGAGACTGTTTCAAACATACATCCACATGCAAACACACACGCACAGTGCATCTTGATTTAGGGTGCCGCTGGCTAGGATAAGTTGAGCAGAATCGAGTTGTCCTGACAACTCTGCTTACGTTAAGAACAATTGGTCAACATAAAGTCAAATAGGCCAGCTGCTTCAACCAGAGTCAACATTTCCTTGTAGATGCAACCTAAAGTGGGAAACAGGAACAAAGTAAAAGAAGTTGGATAAATAAAAGAACAAAAATGATACAGTTTAAACTAACAAAGACTGCACAATGCAGAGAAGCAGTTGGCACTTCTTACAACAAAAATCAAATCAAATCAAATTGAAATAATAATTGAACATAACAAAGCCTGGACCTCCAATTTAGAAGAAAATAAAATGGGCATACAGAAGTTTTAAAATAAAGCAATGAGAGAACTTTCTTGTGCTGTCCTCCCAGAGGATTCTTCATAACCAATTTTTTGGGGGTTTGTGAGTTTGGTTGTGGCAGTGTGGGGGTGCGGGAAGGATGTTGAGGGATACAGTTTGAAAATGATTTATTTTTAGGTCACTTTCACAGTGAGATTGGAACATGGTATTTATTACTGCCTAACAACACAAGCCATTTGTTGTAGGTATCTCTGTCATTTAGAAAACTGTGATTTTAAATTTCATTGACCAGGCTTTGAAATAAATTCCATGTTAAACATTAGAATTAGAATATTGTCAAACTTTTCATAAAATGGCTTACCTTGAACAAAAAAAGTGATGAATGTCACACAACGACAATAGTTTGAGCATTATTTCCTGCATGAACCAGTCTCAGGGGCCAGACCATTCATACCCCGATACCAAGATTGAGTAACACTAAATTGAATAAAAAAAAAAAATTAAAATGTCACCCAGGCCTAGTCATGGAGACAAACATGTGGCTTATCCCAGCACCATCTATGTGTGGAACTTCTCTTAAAAATGGCTGACCTTTCCACTGTTATTCCCTACAAGCTATAACAAGACTGTGCTTCCCTTCTTCGGTTAGAGTTTTCAGAACCTTAACTCATGATAGGGACAATCTCCACATTAAAAAAAAGCCAAAAAAAAGAAGTGTGCAGTAGAAGCCACTCCGTGCACCTAAAAACCTAGCATATACCGTTAACCGTCAAGGACACCTTCTATTGTCTAGCATTGTTCTCATTTTTTTCTAGGTTTACCACAATAGAAGTGACTTGGAGACTAGGGATCCTTGGATCAGAAAAATGGAAATGATGCTGCGGAGCACTCATCTACCACATCATAACACAAACTGTGAGTTTGAGTTTATTAAAGAATGTCACTCCCCTTTTCTGCACTTATGAAAGAAAACTCAAGGGAGCTCGGGGAGACACTTAGCGTTGGTGGTTTAGGACCTACCAAGTTGTTTACCTTCGGTAAGGAGACTTCATTGATAAAATAGTCAGTTTTATCACGGGTTCCCTGGTCTGCTCCTTATTGCTATTCTTTACTTATAATTGGGAGGTTTTTAATAGTCTTAAGGGCTATTTGGTATGAATTTTATCTTAGCTTCCATGTGGTGGGATATGACCTTACTAATAGCTTTCTGATAAATTGAGCTTTTTAGGTCATGATATTTGCATGATTTTTACGCCATTTACCTTGAGGTGGACGGATTTTCATTTTAAGGTTTTTAACTTTGCCACACACCATGGCTCAGTTGAGGTTTGATTTGGCATCTGATGCAAGGGGCGATAGAACTATGACAGGAGTAATATTTTTTCAAAGAGTTTTTTCAAAGAAGACTGATTGATTGAAGATTAAGGTATCTTCAGATCTGTTGACTAACCCCCAGCAACAAAAAAATAGAAAAGCAAAGTAGCAAGAAGAAGACATCTCAAAGAAGATAATTGACAGAAATAGGACCTGGTGTGCATATGATACCAAAAGGTACCACAGAAAATAGGGGCGTGGAAGGGTGTCTGCAACTAATGGGTCCACTTTTGTACTTTGCATGCTATCTGGCTTTAACATGGCCTAATATGTGTTCTTGTTGTTTTGAGTCAGTCACATTCCATGTGACAGAATGCCTTTTGATTCCAGTGCATGGCCATGGATGTAAAATAGCCATTTACACTGCACATGGTCCACACAGAGACCACAGGTCCATCAACAGTAATGTTTGCTCTAATGGAATAGTATCAGGCCTTGGGTCTCGAAGTTTTTTTCTACCAAATCAGTCAAGGGTCTTTCCTCTGCATTAACTCATACTTTCAAAATATATTTTTAAATTTATCTCTCTACAGGTTAGAGCAAGTTTTTCTTCATTACATTTTTTACCTGCTCAAAATTCCTTACTTCTGAAGCCTCTCAAGAAAAGGTCCCATCTCTTACTCAATGTCCTCTTGGAATTGTTCTGTGTTTTTTGAGGATGTTCTATTGAAAATTAAACAACTTTTAAAACCATATTTGATATATTAGAGGCAAATAGTTACCTGCAGACGGCAGAAGCATTGTTTCTCTGTTGTTGGTGGCAGAGGGAGCCTTTAAATTGACTTTGTGCCTTAATGGAGTTTATTCAGCTCTTAATTTGTAAAGACCAAACTCTCAAAGGCACAAAAAGAAGCAATTAGCAAATCCTGGTGAGATGTAAATTACAACCAGAGTGCCAATGTTCAATTGACTATTTTCATTCTATTTTCTCCAATCTTTTTAATTAGGTTCAGTGTTTAGTCGATTACAACTTTCTTTCACAGTTTTAAAAATGTATGCATTTAGTGACTGGTCCATTCACAAAACAGTAATTCTATGACTACTCTAGTTTTTCGTCATCCCAGAAAAAAAAGTAATCTTCGTTAATGAATGCTAGATTGGAAATATCCACCCCTGATAGTTATTCATTCAAACTTGTGGAGGGCAGCTGTTTATCTGGAGAGGGCAGCTCACACACAAAACACATGCAGTGAGGTACTTTTTGGAAACACTCCTATGTATGTTGGCTTGCCTGGCTTGGGACATACACAAACTGTGGCTTGTATATACCAGGCTTCCTTCCCTGGAAACCATGGGAATGCAACAACTGAGGAAGGAAGCAGGGATTACAGAGAGTGGTAGTGACATCTGAAGGCATGGGGGCATGTAGTTCAATTCAAGACACTTCTGGAGGGGGTGAGGAGATTGGCGAGGTTGACTCACAGGTATGTCTTGACCCACAGGTTCAAGTAGCTAAAAGCAATATATGCATGTGATAAAGTGCAAACCTTACCAAAATGGTAGTGAAGCGCTGCACAGGGTCAAAGTCAATAATACAGTCAATGAGTGATAAGAAAGGTAGCTGCCTATTTGATTGTTACAGCATTATAATGTAATGTGTCTTCAATTCTGATCTGATGGAAATGGTACTTTGGTTGGTCATTTATGATGTTCCAGGGTCAAAGTGATGTTCAGTGATGTTCAAGTGGCTTATCATCTCCCCACTGCAGGAAATACATGTGTCCAATGTTGTTTGCTCTGGGTAGATGGATTTACAATTCCCACTATGACTTTCCTACGAGAAGGGAACTAGAAGTGGGCTGCTGTCAGATCGTAGGCTGTATTTATTGCTAGAAAATGTCCCAGCTGCGCTGTGCCTTGAATATGGTGCCATTGGGTTCTGTGAATGTGTATGATCCAACATGCCTGGGTGTATAAAGCTTGACACAATGACCATGTCCCTTTACTGTACACTGGCCTGTTGGAGAGAGTGCATCATTTGCAGACCTTTTGCATGAAAGGTGATTCAAAATTTCAGGTGGTGCACCAGGAGTGGCAGAGAGAATGGATCCATATATCTGCTGGAATGGAGTGGTTACAGCATTGATCTGATTGTGTAAGTTATGACAGTGTTTTTATACAGGCATGAAGGGAATAACCAGGTTACGGTGCAATACCAACTGGATTGGTATTCCACCATAACTTGGTGAATTACATTGTTATGGTGCCATGTTCAACAAAATCTTGTAAAGTGTTGAGGTGAACATATGTACCACTCTGGCATATAGATGACAGGTACTACGAGAAATTGAAAATATTGAAACCTGTTGCCAACTGTGGAAATTGGTGCCGTTTTGGATCCAAGCTGAGGCATTTTGGGGGTTATGAAGATAGGTAAAAATAGACCACTTGGCCACATAAGCTTGCAGAGGATGTAAATATTTTCATCTGAAGTAGTGTAATAAACTTGATAGTTCCTTGGTGCCACTGATAGCTTCTAAACAATACTGTGAACTGAAAAGTATGGCGGCATAATAACAATAAATTTGCATAGGGTAGCGCCTCAAGTCTTTTTTGCTGCGCTGCGCTATGCCAATTTGAAAGGGCATGAAGGCACCCTATTTACAAGATAAGGTGCATTTCTATCTTCCCCCCCTGCACTAGCACACAATTTACTGCCTGGCGGCAATGCAGGAATGTTTATTTTTTTTCGTATGAAGGGGCAACTTCCCCTCACATCAACAGTCCAAAAAGGTGTTTTCCTCTTTCTATGTGTGCTGCATTCTGCAGCACACATAGAAAAAGAAAACAATGAGGAGAAACAAAGATATTTTCCTTGTTGCGCCTCCTCAGTCGGCGTACATTTTTTACACATTCCCAGCCTTACAGATACTTGTGAATCTGGAAATGAGTCAAAACCCATGGGTGTTGCCTGAGAACACCCACCACAATGCCCATGGAAAACCTCCCTGACGCAGTGTAAGGCAATGCAGGGACTTTCACTACGTTATCTTACCCCATATCTACAAGCCCATAAAAAGCCACGCAAATTGGGTCTGCACTCTGCACCACTGGAGCGTCATAAAAAGTGACGCACACACATGCAAGGGGCTTGAAAAAATGTGACTATGTCTGGGAACATGCACTGCATTCATCAAATGATGTCACGACAGACAGTTGTTATTTCTGCCTTTAATGCACTCGCCACATGCCCTGCCTTCATTGTTCATGCACCTCTAAGCTAATGCCTCATCTCTTACTCACCCTTTTTCATGTTGATATCCTTCTTTTATACAGAATATATCCCACTGATCTGCATTGCACTGTTAGAAGGCCATTTTGAAAATACCATTTTGGGCTCTCTGAAACCTTTCTTGAGAACTCTTAATGAAGTTGCACATATTCCACTTTACAATATCTGGAAAGAGAATGCATAAAATGTTAAAACATTGTTTGAAGCTTTAGATAATTACCTAATGCCAAACAGTGTTTTCCACTTATTTATTTCATTGGCATGCAAAAATTAGTTTGCCCAAGCAGAACTAAATTAATAATCTCATTCAAATTGATTCCGAAATATCAGTGGTTTACAGTAATTACTATCCTTGACCATCAACACATTCAAAAACTTATAATCAGTTTAAAAGTGAAGATCTAATCCTTTTTTTGTACTGGCATGAGAATTAGAAGGACTAGTAAGTTTTTTAGACAGTTGTTTTTATAGTTCTTCCTCCACTTCAGGCAAAAACTTCCAGATGCAAAAATATTAGGGACATGCTTATTTATTAAGAGTCAGCAAGTTGTATTTCTCTTATTCCATTCATATATATCAGCAAAAGCCTGGTACTTCAATCGTACTCAAGACAGCTAAGCAATGCTATAAGCTGGGTTTTGGCTCTCAGACAATTTGCCAGTTAATAACTTTAAGAAATGCTTACTATCTAGAGCGGTACAAATACTTTTATACAATGGGCGTCACATGTTTGTCAGGGGTTGAATCGCTCTTGCACCATGCAATGTAGTGCAAGCGCTATGCAAGCCCAAAATGCGATCTATGAAGGCACCCAAGGCCATCTTGTACCAGGCCCTGAGTGGTTTAACATATGGAGTAAAGCACTGCAGCACAAATTGCTGCATTGCATTACTCTATCACAGGGAGGTGTTCCATAGGTGTTCCCACGCAACAACCATAGATTTTGAAGCATTCCCAGATTTAGCAGGAGTGGAAGAACTGGGAATGCGCCAACATGCTACACCTTCCCAGATAAGGCGTAACAAGGAGAAATATCTTTATTTCTCCTCATATTTTCCACTATGTATGTCTGTCTATGTCTATGTATGCTGCATTCTGCAGCACATATAGAAAGAGGAAAATGCATAAGGGGATTGTTTTTTTGTAGGATGGTGTCCCTTCTTGTGCAGACACAATCCTCCTTCCAGCACAGGCACCCTTGCACCATGGTGCAAGGGTGCTTGCGTTGGTGCTAGGCAGCCAAATGGCACTAGTGCAGGGATAAAGGCTGGAAAATGCCAGATTTTTTAAACATGCTGCATTCCAGCCCTTTAACTGTCACGCAGTGCAATGCAATACAATGCAGTAAGGTGACTTATTGCAGAGCGGCGCATGACTTGGCCATACAGATGGCCCTGTGTGTGTAGCAAGAGGATGTTTCACTACATCTACATCCAAGTTTGATGCACAGCAGTAATATGCAAATATCACTTGGTAATATGATGTAGCAATACAATCTAATGAAACCATTTCCCTGCAGTCTCCTAAAGCAACATAAAGTGCCTCATTTTGGATCTCGATTATGCCAGAAATGAAAATTTCAACAAGAGTTACAGAAGGCTACTCCCTGGAAGTAGTGTGAAATAGAACCAAAAAAAACCCATAAAAAGCTTCTGAGTGCAAGTTGCAATGGCAGGACCTTCACAGACAATGGGTCTTTAGGAAGGAAAAATCTGCATTGGAGATTGAATAACAGGAGTTTTGGTGCAAAATGTCAATCTTTCAATGGAAGTCAAAACAAAAGAAGAACTAGAGGTGGTGATGTCCCAAGTAGAAATAAAAGGACACAGCATATAAGCAACACAAAAGAGTTGTGAATCAATGAGCTACAACTTGTGGACTTCTTATTTATATCTGATCAGAAAAAAACTCAAAACACCAGGCAATCATCATGAAGATTAATGTGTAATGTAATACGAAGACATTTTCAGGCAACCATTCTACTCTGACTCAATACAGTCCCTGTCTCCCTCTTTCCACAATTCAAATATCCAACATGATCTACCTCAAAATGCCCAAATTGTATTATAATGGATTGGCATTTTTGTTACATTTCTTATGATTGATAAAGGCTAAAACATTTTGTGAAATGGCGGCACACACTGGCTACACACCACTTCATGGGATCCAAGCATTAGTGATTTAGCCATGCATTGTTTCAGATAGAACATTCTATTTCCATTCATACAGTTCGTAATTGCTAGAGGCTGGGTATTAGTAGAGGTAAGTACACACCTACCACTAGCAATACACCCCCAACACAGTGTTGTGCTCAGTCAAATTCCCTCCAAGTAGCCCCTGGCTCAATCTCTGGTAGCTTGGCAATGAGCAGTAAGGTTTAACTTAGGAGACAGGCATGGAAAGCATTTCATAGTCTAAATACATCAAACACAGCACAGAATAAAAATCCAACACCAATGTGTACACATAGGAAATATTTTTATCTTTAAATAAAATGTCACCAAGACAACCAAAATCCAATATAGGGAACCAGAGATATGAATTTTTATAGATTAAATAAGAAATGTGCTTTCTAGTGCTTAGAAATTAATAGCACCAACCTGGGACATCTGGTCATGCTTGACCAGGACAAATTCAAAGTTTGAGGCCGACTGCAATGGTTCACTGCTCGGATACACTGAGCAGCAGGCCTCAGTCAAAATGTGACCTTTATACTTAGAAACTTTTCTGGAGCTTTTCATTGTCGAGTGATGTTCCTCTTCAGGCCGGGATACAAGTTGACAATGATGGCTTGATTTCTAGCGAGGCTCAAGTCAAAATCCTGGAAGTCTGGAGCTCCAGAGCTTTCAGCGGCATGAACATGAAATCCAGGCTGCGTCATGGTTCGGCAAAGGTAGCTTGGCTCTGATCAACAAGTCGTCAAGTATAGAGGTTTTTTATAGAAGTTCTCCAAGCTTCTCCATACTTCTAGAACTCCTCCCAGAAGTTCTCCTTTGGGTCTCAAAGTGTTCAAAACATAAATTCAAGGGTCTAGGATCCCTGAGATGGTCCTTGGAAGTTTAGGACTTCAATTCCCCCTATGCTCCTGGCCGAATCCATGCAAGTCCACTGGACGCACTCCAGGCTGGAGACTTTTACCCTGTTGCTTTCAGTGAGTCCACTTCTGAGGCCTTGTTGGAGCAAAACAAAGTCCTTTGGGTTCTGGGCTCAGTGTACAACAAGCACAGTCCTTAATTGTACAGTCCTCTGGGTTGCAAATCAATGTTCCAGCAGGACAGTCCTTCTTCTTTTTTTTCAGGCAGCAGATCCGAATTCCAGTGCAGATCAGCTACTTTTTTAAAATCATTTTGGGGGACAGTCAGGTAGTTTTCGGCTCATACTAGAGCTTCATGAGCTCCTGACTGGTCTCCTTCTAACAGGGTGCCCAAACAACAATTCAGAGGGGCTAAAGCCAACCAGTTTTTGTTGAACATTCCTGTATGGAAACAGTAGGCATAGTAGGAGAACATCCCATCTCCACTTGAGTTTGTCAGATAAACCATTGATTGTACCCTGCGGGGTCATGTTGAACCTTTCACCAGACCATTAGTCTGGGGGTGATATGGGGTGGTGAACTTGTAGGTAACCACCCAAATCACTTTCAGATAGCTGTACATGAAATTTGTCCCCCTGTCTGACACATCCTCCTTTGGGAAATCCACTCTGGTGAACACACCAAGTAGGGCCCTGGCCACTGAAGGTGTAGTGACTGTTCTGAGTTGAATCGTCTCAGGGTACCTTGTGGCATGGTCCACTACCACCAAGATATAGCTGTTCCCTGATGCAGTTGGTGGGTCTAGGGGACCAACAATGTTGATCCCCACCCTTTCAAAGGGAGTCCCAACCACTGGCAGTGATATGAAGGGATACTTTGGTTTGCCACCTGTCTTGCCACTGGCCTGACAGGTTGAACAGGAGCTACAAAACTTTGGCAGACCCGCTGGGTCAATAGAAATGGTTCACCAACCGATTCGAAGTCTTGTCCCAAATGACCTGCCAAGGGGATGCTTTAGCTCTAAGTGAGAAGGAATTCTCTAGACATTTGTGCTACCACCAACCTCCTTGTGGCTCCCTCCTTGGGGTCTCTAGCCTCACTATATAGGACTCACTCCTTTATTAAACTCTATGGGACCCACTGACATCACCCTCCACTTGCCTAGAAGCAGTTTGCTTCAAGCTCTCAAGAGTGAAACACTCTCTCTGTCCTTGCCAAAACTCCTCTTCGGTGGGTCCACCTGTTGCTGTCAATTCTGCCACATTGGGCAGCTCTTGCAGGCATGAAACACCATCCTCAATTGTCAGATCCTACTGTACATCTGTAGTTACCTGGGTTGGCTCACCAGACCCAGTGCCCTTTCTCTTTTCATTGGATTCTTAGATACTTGGGCCAATATTTCAGACTCCAAATGTCCATCATTTCCCTGCTGAGCAGCCTGTGACTTGGTCACAGCACATACCTACTCAAGGAGATCAAGCATGCTTGCATGGACCATTCTCTCTACCCCTGATCAGAGGCTTCAAGATAATTTCCCAGTACACACTCTACTGGAAGTGCAGGATACACTGCTACTTTCCTAGGGCCTATCACAACCCCCATTCCAAACTCACCATTGTTATGGGATGGAGTTTGGTTCTGCTATCTGCATAGGTTACCTGCTTTTACATTCCAGGTATGATCTGCTCTGCAGAAACTAGCTACTCTGTGACCACAGTTACACTACTGCTTGTGTCTCTCAGAGCCTCAACTTCAGTACCATTGATGTTAGGCCTCTGCCTATACCTCTTCATGCTGGGAGGCAGATTGGCCAGGGTTGCAATCTCCACCCCACCCATAGCCACTAAGGTTGCCTCTGTAAATCACTTCCCCATCTCTTTAACAATCTCCACCCCTAAAACTACACTAGCAATCCCTATGGACAGCCCACCAGTAGGGGGCTTTTGCTGACAGCATTTCCTCTTTTATGGCCTGGCAGGTGACAGGAAAAACACTGGGTCGGGGTCCCACCCTTCTGTGCATGTTTTTGGAGACCTTGTTTTTTTTTTACCTTGCCCAAGCATTGTTTCATGTGAGAGTAGGATTTGGCTTCATCCCCCTGTAGGGTCAGGAGCTTATCCATCCCAGCTATTGGAATCATTTCCAACAGGAGTGAACACTTTAAGTACTTTGCTTGGACCTCTTGCATCTCAAGGGCCCTCTCAAATGCAGTCAACCATTTGTCAATATCATCCCCCTCAGTGTGCATTGGACCCCTACCCCCACTGGATATCTCAGTACCTTCCCTATTCTGGCTGCCACCACTTCGTCTCCCTTCTTCTCTTGCCCACCTCTTTTTCTCCAGCTCTGGTTTCTTATTTTCTATTGTTAAGGCCCCCAACTGTGCCTGAAGCTGCAAGAGACAGCATTGGCTCCCCTAGGACATGCCTGTCCATTGAGCTGCAGGATGCCACCCAGAGGTATGACAACTTCTCCAAAGTGTGGCCTTGTCTTGTTCCATAAAGCACTGCACTTTAGCATTCCAAGATAAGATCTGGCTAAACCAACCCACTGGTGTAGCTCATTTCCATTAACTCCCCCTCTGGACATCTGCAAATTCCTTTCTCAAGCTTACCATCTATCTGTGGGGAGAGAGGGCAGGCCTGACTGCATTCCATTCTGAATGGTTTCCTTTTAAACCTTGATTTACCCAGCCCCCTCCTGACCTGACTTCACCATTTGCCTACCTCCCCAATCAGATAATCTCTGCTCAGGGCAGGCCACTTATCACCTCATCAAAGCAGCCTGGCTAATCCTGTTAGGGCTAACTAATCAGGAAAGACCACAAGCATGCTGGGATTTGGCTTAAAGTAAAGAAAGACTTATGACTTATTTTCTATATAAGTTATGTCAATCTTCTTCCTATCAATATTTATGTTTATGAAAAATATTTCCATTTTAACTTATGGAGCTAACTTTCTACAATGGGGGGAAATGAAAGGTGCTGTTTCTGTCTCACCAGGGCACTTTATAATGTCCCTGCTTATAGTTACATGGCACCCCACCCTTGGGTTATCTAGGGGAGATGTTGGGGGTGACATATATAAAATTAAGGTAGATTATTACTTTGGAAGTACCTTTAATTCGGAAGTCAAATTTGTATAGATTTGATATTTTAAAGACAGTCAGCAAGGTGGGGCTGCCTGTAAAAATGATGTCAGGCACACAGCAGTGTACACTCTAGGTCAGGAAATCTACTGGACCTCTAACCACCCCTGTCCCATGATATACTATAGACTTATAGGTAGTTTGAATACCCCTTGCCCTATTATCTACTAGGAACTTACAGGGTCTGTCATTGCCAATTGTAATTATAACATTGTACATTTGACCATATGCATTTTTATTCAGAGCACTGGCCCTGGGTTTGTTAAGCAAAGCCCAGGGCACAGTCAGGGTCAGTTAACATCAGGATCAGTCAGAAACATTGGGGTGAACATGCTAAAAGCGTGACTTTCTCACATGGCCCCCTCCCAAACAAAAGGTAATGGATGACTAACCTACACTCTGGTAGTCATCATCAGCTAAGTGAAAAACCTGGAAAGGTCACCAATGGTCTGTGTTCCACTCTGAAGTCCATACTCTGTAAGGAAATGGACCACCTCAACAATTTGGGATTCTCCCCCCTCATTTGCATTAGCCACCTGAGAGGTATGTGGTCAGTTTGTACAGAAAAGTGAGCACCAAACATGTATGGTATCAGCTTTCTCAGGGACCAAACCACAGCAAAGGCTTCCCTCTCAATGGCACTTCATTTTTGCTCTCTAGGTGTCAGTTGCCTGCTGATGAAGGCAACTGGCTGATCAAGGCCCTCTTCATTTACCTGTGCCAACATTGCCCCAACACCATGTTCTGAAGTATCTGTTTGAACTAGGCCCAGGTGTAGAAATCCACACTGTGGACGGAGTTTGTGGAATTGGGGCACTCCACGCTGAACATTCCGGTGCAGAGCGAAGTTTGTTCTCACATGCAAGATTGGAATTCAGAGCTCTCTCCCAAGTGCCACGATACTCCTGGGACCCTAGCGAGCTCGCGCAAGACTTTGCCTTCCTGCTGTTTTTGGCCACGGGCGCAAGGCTTCACGTTCACTTGTGCTGCTTCCACCTGCAATGGCGCGTATGTACCAGAAGTAGATTTTTCAGTCCAGATATATCTAATTGTAGGTAAAAAGTGTTTTTTTAGTGGATTTTCCTCTCCAACGGACCCTTCAAATTGTTTTTTAGATTGAGAAGTCTTTTTTTTTCCAACACGAAAGAAGTGCACCAGAGACTCCAACTTCCTTTTCCTCTCCAGCAGGCTCCTCCCAGAGCTTTGCCCATCTCCTTGTCACTTTTCACTTGGATTTCAAGGTAGAAGGATTACTCTCTTTGTCTACTGGATCTACCTTTAGATTTAAGTACTTTGTTTTTGTGACATCACACAAGTAAGTTAAAAAACTATTGAATAAGGGTGTTGTTTGTTTGCTTGGGCACGCACCAGAATTTCCTTGTACTTTAATTGGATTTTACAATTTTTAGAGTGGAGGGTGGCCTGCAGTTCAACTTTGGGCCTAGTTATTTATTTTGCATTTCATTGATTTTTCAGCTTTTGCAAAGGAAAATTGTTGCACAGCTCAAGAACTTTTCTAACCGTTTGTAACATTTACAATATTATTTTACTATGGGGCCTAGATGTTCAAAGGGCCATCGAGCCAGTAGTCCCAGTACTAGTAGTCATCAGTGCATGAAATAAATGTTTCAGTGATACATATTTTTTAAAACTTCATTAAGGGCAGGGATGGAATTGGATCAAATTGAAAATGTTGGGTATTTTTGTATTTCATTTTGTTTGCAAAAAGTGTATATGCGGTGTGGTAATATTTGATGGCACAGGAGAATGTGTGTACTCTTGTTATGAAGTTGTTATAGCTCAGTTAATTTATGTGTTTTGCATTGCTGAATTAATGTTAGTATTTTCTTACCACCATGTCTCCTTATGGCCAGTGTGTGTGTATGTTTGTCATTGTCCACCATTTGACTTTGTTTTCCATGCTGTGTGTGGCCAAGGGCCATTTTGTGTAGTCTATGTCCATAGGCTTGCATGTGTTCTTTGTTCTCCATGCCTCCTTCTTCGCAGTTGTTTGACCATCTGGCTGGCAGCCATTTTCTGCACGCAGCCTTTGCCATAGACTTGCATGTGTTCTTCTTTGTTCTCCTTGCACTTTGTTATTGTTGTTTGACCATGTGGCTGGCAGCCATTTGATGCGTGCAGCCAGTGTTCATTTGCCATAGGTGTGCATGTGTCCTTTGTTTGCCATTCCAACTTGCTCTTTGTTGTTGTTGTTTGACCATGTGGCCGCTGACTGTTTTTTCCATCTAGCCAGTGTCCCTTTGCCATAGGATTGCATGTGTTCTTTGTTTATCATGCCTCCTTGCTCCTTGTTATTGTCTGACCATGTGGCTGGCAGCCATTTTGTGCATCCAGCTAGTGTGTCTTTGCCATAGGCTTACATACAAACCTTGTTAATTATTGATAATGTGTTTGTTTTAAGTTTCTATTTTAATCTTTAATTTTTATTTTATATTTCCATTTTTCATTTTCATTTTTTATTCTATTTTTTCATTCAATTGTTTATTGTATTTTTCACTGTAATTATTATTTTAATGTTTTATTTAATTTTATTTTACATTTTATCTACAATTTTTAATTTTATTTTAATTTTATTTTTGTATTCTAATTTTAAATTTTATTTTTAAATGTCTTGTTTTTATTGTAATTTAAATTTTATTTTTTACTTTTTTTACATGTTTAAATTTTTTATTTTACATTTATTGAGTTCTGCATTTTGACTTGATCCATCCATCCACATCGATTCCTCCATCCATCCACCAAAGATGCACAGCCACACTACAGCATTCGGTTTCGTTAGGTGGAAAATAATTCCATTTCCTCCTGGAAACCCTGGCTGTGGAGCACTGTGGACAAATCAGCTTACAAATTAATTTGGTAATGATTAGTCCATTTCCTCTGGACCACCTTACCACCATAGGTTTTTAAAGGATTATTCCATTTACCAATACACCTCTCTCTGACTACCTCAGGTGTCCCCTTTAAAACAGATGAGGATAAAGCAAATAGTTGTATCTGCATGTGGTGCTCCCTGATTTGAAAAGAAACGTTATGGTGTGATGGTGTAGTTTGACTTTCAAATGTTTAATTAAATTGGTATTTCTTACATAAGTAACAAACTGTACTAAGATTACATTTGTCTGACCTATTTCAACCAGCAACAATGCTTGTTTCACTAACTACATGTTTTTCTTGCTTGATTGCTTTTAGGTTCACAAATGAAGAGACCTCACATCACCCGCAGCACAGCCAAAGACAAGGCCTTACATTTACTTCGGTCTTCCAAACTCTTCCACTTGTGCATCTTAGTGCCACTGCCAACTTAAAGCTTAACATGGCCCCGAAGAAAGTTGCTCCCAAGAAGGTGAGAAGAAGCAGTTTTCCACCAGTGGAATGCAAACTGCAACCTTTTTTGGGAGACGTGTGCCTGCCTCACTGGCCTCCAGGGAGGAACCTGGGAGCAGCACTCCTGCATCAACAGCACCACCCCAACCTAAGCCCAAGACCATGTCTGTCAGTGAGGCAGCCTCTGCAATCATGGTGACGCTGATGAACGATGACATTGAATTGGATTTGTCCCTTTCACAAAGCAGTGCCCAATCGTTTCAGGAAACAGAGCAAAGTGGACAACAGCTGCGGCCAGCTATATTAGATCTTCCCGAAGTTGGAGCAGAACAAGACGGCAAGCTTATTCCTGAGCAACAACCTTCTGTTTTAGAATCAATGGTTCCCAGATCTCCAGCACAAAAAAAGGAAGTATACTACTCCACCATCTTCTCCAAGCACCACTTGTGATGACGATGATAGGAACATGGAGAGGACCCCAATAGAGTATGGGAGACACCAGGGAGGCAAAGGAAAAAAAAGTTCCAGAAAGCCTTAGAATCATGGACGGGGATGATGATGAGGAGGATGATGGCAATGACCCAGTCATTGTGGAAGCTGGCACAGAGGAATCCAACATTACTATCCAACCATCTCTGAGGGATGTGGCACAGGCAGCACCATCAGCTCCCATATTTGTAAGGCCCCAGCAGAGACTTGCACCAACCCGTACCTCAGTAGAAGTATGCACTGTAGAGAGGCAATCACTACACTCACCTACCTCCGGTTCTTCTTCAGGCATTGGCAGTAGCTCAATAAGAAAGTATTTCTCCCCAGTTTGGGACTTTTTAATGATTAGCAAAAAGGAGGAGAACATTGCGATATACTGACTGCCTGCAGATGAATCTGCACTCATTTCAGCCATTCTTTTAAACCTCGGAAACAGTTGCAAATTATTCAGAGTGGTAAAAGAGTACCAGGTAAAGCCCTGATACAGGAGGAGCCAAGACACTGGAACTCAACCTATTATATATTGCAGCGTCTGTTTGAGCAGTAAAGACAGGTCAATGACTATGTCATTATAAGGGGAGGGGATACAGTTGGAAAAGCTATGGCCATGGATGCAGACAAATGGGACCTGGTCACATGCCTGACACACATGCTGCTCCCTTTTGAAGTTTTCACGAGGGACATTAGCAAGGGAAAGAGTACAATGGGCCAAGCTATCCTATTGTTGCATCTGCTATAAGACCAGCTAAAGAAGGTATCTGAAAGGTTCGCACTTTGAGGTGTGAACAAAAAAACAGAATTGCATGCCTTGGTTGAGAGCCTAAGCCATCTCTTGACTTGTAATGCAAGGCTGCAAAATTACATTTTGTCATCCCCAGAATACATCAGTGCCAACCTACTTGTGCCACGCTACAAATACATTCTTCCCTCTTTCATTCCATTTTCCAAAGGGGATGATTCAAAATAGAAGTAGTGGATTGTTGAAAAAGCCGGAGAACTGGAAGAAGAACGGCTAGAATTTAGAGTCCCACTCCACAGTTTGGGGGTGCCACCTTCAACTTCCAGAGAGGGCAGTCTTGTTTTACAGCAGCCAACACCAACAACAAGGCCACCGGCAACAACAGCATCAGAAGAATCAGACCTACCCACTGCATTGGCTTGTTTTCAAGTTGCAGGTCTTAAGTCCAGTTCAGAGGTGAATGCAAAATAGGTAGAGCAAGCGGCAGAGCCAATGACACTTCAGGGGATGTTCCAGGAGTATCTGCATGACCCAAAAGAGGTGTATGTGGATCAAAACTGATTGGTGTATTGGTATGGGAAGATGCACCCATGGCCAGAGCTCAGCAGGCTGTCGATAAAGTATCTGGCTTGTCCTGTAGCCAGTGTATCTGCTCAATGTGCTCCTATTCAGTTGCAATTCATTCTTTTTAGTTTTTTTCTGCCTCTTTAAGAAGAGTCACTATCTCTTCTCGTTCACATTGTGACTCGTCTCCCACGAAGATTTACAATGTTCCCCCCAATCTTTTCCCAAGCCCTCAAGAAGGATTATGACACTTCACTTTGGTTTCCCCTCCAGGGTCTACTTTTTTCAGTATGTTTATGATTTGCTGCTGGCATCTGGTACTCTGGATCAGTGCACAGAGAACTCATTCTATCTCCTTATTGATTAGGACGACAAGGGTCAAAAGGCTTTATTGGAAACATTGCATTTTTTATTCCCCTGTATGAGAAATTATGGTCATTAGATTCCTGCAGGAAATTGCCACTCCAAAAACATTAAAAACGTATGTGAGAAAAAGCTTCTTTTTTAGGGTCACCTCTTTTTTGCAGACTGATGTTACTGGACTTTTGACTCTGTGATTTGGGGCACTACTAACCAGGCCCCGTGCTTGTACTGTGACCCCTAAAACATGTCAAATTTGGCTTATTCCTAATTGGCCTATTTAACTTTCCAATAAGACTATTGTATAGCGTGTTCTTCCGTTCACAACATGGCATGGAAAGTTAAATATCATCAATAGACTACAGCACTACTATGCCATTCACAAGCATGGCAGGACAAACTTGGCTGCAGGCCTATCACTGTAGCCTGGCTGCTACAGTTATAAAACTGCAGCCCTCTCTGTTATTATGAAACTTAACAAAATAATAATATGCCTTCCAATGTGGGTCTATTCCCACATGCCTTTACATCGCAGGCATTTCGACGCATTCACCTTTAAATTGGATTACATTATCAGGCAGGGCTTTACAACACATATATATTATTGGACTTAGCCCTCTCTGAAGGGTCTGCCCCAAAGATTTTGTCTTTTACCCTACACTTTTTGCTGAATCATTTTTTGTTGGCCTTAGGAATATGTGGACTTTACCAAATGTGAACCAGTGCCAAAATACTCTCTCCCAAAAAACATGGATTCATTGGCTTATATCCAATTGGCATATTTAGTTTACATATAAGTCCCTTTTATAGTGGTATACCATATACCTGGGACCTGTACAGTGAATGTTACCAGTGGCCCTGCCTTACTATCGAAGTAACAGTCCCTCAAATAAAACACATAAACAACGTATTGCATGGAGAACACAATGGGGGTCATTCTGACCCTGGCGGTCTTTGACCGCCAGGGCGGAGGACCGCGGGAGCACCGCCGACAGGCCGGCGGTGCTCCAATGGGGATTCCGACCGCGGCGGTAAAGCCGCGGTCGGACCGGCACCACTGGCGGGCTCCCGCCAGTGTACCGCCGCCCCATTGAATCCTCCACGGCGGCGCAGCTTGCTGCACCGCCGCGGGGATTCCGACCCCCCCTACCGCCATCCAGATCCCGGCGGTCCGACCGCCGGGATCCGGATGGCGGTAGGGGGGGTCGCGGGGCCCCTGGGGGCCCCTGCAGTGCCCATGCCACTGGCATGGGCATTGCAGGGGCCCCCGTAAGAGGGCCCCTACATGTATTTCACTGTCTGCTGCGCAGACAGTGAAATACGCGACGGGTGCAACTGCACCCGTCGCACAGCTTCCACTCCGCCGGCTCGATTCCGAGCCGGCTTCATCGTGGAAGCCTCTTTCCCGCTGGGCTGGCTGGCGGTCTGAAGGCGACCGCCCGCCAGCCCAGCGGGAAAGTCAGAATGACCGCCGCGGTCTTTCGACCGCGGAACGGTAATCTGACGGCGGGACTTTGGCGGGCGGCCTCCGCCGCCCGCCAAGGTCAGAATGAGGGCCTATGATCCTTAAGTACGTCCAATGGAAACTATATGTTATCTTTTTCCAATTATATCCAAAAACTTCATGTGTGGGCAACAAATAAAGAAAAATACAGAATATACAATTATAGGAATTTAGGTATATGAGTGTGACAAGTTCCACTTTTCAATTGTAGTCACAATTTCAAGTATCACCACTCACATTTACAATATGTATTAGGGTCGAGGATGTTTTGCTCTCTGACCAATCATGGGATAATCATCAAGACTTAGTATAATGCTGAGAAGGTCGGTAACAAAGTGCAGGGCCAAAATTAGTGAAAGGCTGCATGTCTTCAAGTCGGCCTACACATGTACCAATAATTCCGCTTGATAACTTTAAATTATAAGATCACTGGGAGGAGCCTATGGGTTGGGAAGTGATAAACTTGTGAGACCACACTAAAGAAATCCAGAGAAAGTAAAGTCATCAAATGTCAAGTCTGGCAGCCGCTCATGCAGTCTTAAACACAATGGGACTGCAGCACATATTGTGCCACCCATTTAAGTAGCACCTTAAAACATGTTTCAAATCTACCATTGTAGCCTGAATGTAGTGTCACACTGCCATGTTGACTTGGCATTTAAACCCCCATGCCAAGCCTTAAACATTAAATAAATACAAACAGAAAACAGTTTGTTTCCTTGTCTGTATTTATTTATGTAAACAGAAAAAAAGGGGTGGTGTGACACAGAGGAGAAGAGTTTTGGGACGTTTGTACCAGTGGGAGGGAAGATGATATTTAGAAAGCTAGACAACATTCTTCGAGCTAGTAATATTTATCTATCCTTTAAGGTATGTTTTGTTAAAAGAAAATAGCTTCAGAAATATGCCACTACAATTAAAAAGATCCCACAGAAATTCAACTGCTAGATACAAGCTTCTCAAAACAATTGCTCAGGGGATTGATTTTTCGCTGCAGTGACCTGTGCCTAACCTATATGTAAATGGCTACAAATCCAGTAAACTAGATTGCTTGGATAATTCACATGTTGCAAAAAATGTGTTCAAATGTCTGCATAAGGCTAAAGTTATTTTGATTTTATGTTAAGTATCTAGTGTAACATGAATTTAACACCAGCAAACATGGTGACATTGTATCCTGTGCTCCTCAGACTCTCTAAGTATCCCTTTAAAAAATAAACAACTGAAAACTTTCTCACTTGTGAACATATGCTGTGAAGCACTGGTGTTTAATATGAAATGCTTCTCTTCAAGAGAGCCATCAGCTCTTCACGAGGCTTGATTAACATCTTTCTATTCCATTGCCCTTCGAATTCTATGGTGAGCTCTGATCTTTTATGATATTGAATATGTCCTTGAGACATTGAGACCTGATTATTTAAACATAAATTTATCTTTCACATCCTCCCTGGCACTAGTGAAAATGTTCACTCGTTTATTTTTAGATGGGCTATCTGAACACTTGGAGGCTCGACAAGACACAATGCTGAAAAAGTGTATATGCTATGATGTGGTGATAGTCATATGCGTTCTCTGCAAGGTGATACGCATATTGAACGTGGAAAGCTTGTTTGTATGAAAGCAATCAAGCCTACAAGTGCATGTACATTTTCACCTAAATAAATGTGTAAAAATACCAATTGCAGCTTCTTCTTCTGTGGAAAAATATTGATAAAAAGAATAAAAAATAAATATGAAGAAATACAGACAGAAATGTTAAAAAAATACCATGAAACCCGGAGTCCTACATATAAGTCACCCCTCTGGTAGGCCCTAGCTAGCCCTTAGGACAGGGTACTATCCTGTGTAATTAAAAGGTTCGGCATGTACTTTTAAACTTTACGTGTCCTAGTATGAAAAACTCCCAAATTCATTTTTCACTACTGTGAGGCCCACCCTCACCATAAGATGACATTGGGGATTTTTTATTACCTTTAATAAAGTGTTTTTTGTTATAATCTAATTAAGAGGAGGTAGATATAACATGTTTGGTACCTATGAAATTGTATTCATAACCACTCTTTAACGGTAACGTTGGATTTTTCATTACAATTTAAGAAATGCCACTTTTATCAAGTTGGCATTTTCTTTCCATTCGCCCTTTGTGTCTGCAGCCTGTCTTGGGTCATATGACTGGTTGTAGCTGACAGTCTTCGTCAATTCCTCCCGAATAGCCACAAAATAGAGAGATTAGGTGTGCCTCAATAGGTTATCAACTTTCAGGATGGGGGGAGTCGGAGCTGAGCACAGCTCCAATTACATCGCAACCCTTTATTGCCAGCACTGATGTTGAGCCCTGGATCTACACCTGCAACCACGACTATCAGAAGTGACTCCAAGGGCTGTGCCAGGGTGTAGGAAAGTACCCTCTTTTTACCATGGTTACCCCCATTTTCTGCCTGATGTCTGTGTGCTTGAGTGTGTTCACTGGGCTCCTCCTAACCAAGACGCCAGTGAGTATGCTCTCTCTAATCTAAATGTGGTTGCTGCATACTGATAACCCATTATTTCACCCACAAATGGCATATTGGTGTCCTCTTATAACTCCCTAGTATATGGTAATAAGGTACCCAGACCATTGGGGTTCTAGGGGATCCCTATGGACTGCAGCATATCTTTTGCCACCCATAAATAGCCCATGCAAACACTTCTGCAGGACTGCCATTGGAGCCTACATGAAAGGGTGCAATTTACACTGCACTAGGACAATCATAAGTCACCCCTATGGCAAGCCTTCCAGCACTGAAGGCAGGGTGCAGAGTTCCTGTATGTGAGAGCACTCCTGCTCTAGCAGAGGTGCCCAAATGACATCCTGACCCATTTTCCCAGACTTTGTGATTGTGGGCACTCCATTTGATACGTATACTAGACATAGGGCACTACCCATGTCTAGCCACATAATGGTAACTCTGAACATAGGCATGTTTGGTATCAAACTCATTGGAATCATACCCCAAGGCTTGGCAACCATTGGTTGTATGATCCTATGCTCTCTGGGGTCTTCTTAGAGTACCCCCAGTACTGCCATTTCAGCCTTTCGAGGTTTACCAGGTAGCCCCACTTGTCGCCACCACTCAGACAGGTGTCTGCCCTCCTGCTGCTTGAAGAGCTTGAGCTCAGGAAGGAAGAAACAAAGGATTTCGTTTGGGAGAGGGTCTCTGGGTTCTGCCATCTTGTTTCCAAGGTTGGCAGGGAATTCTGGGAGTATCTGAGTGGCCAGTGCCAGCAGGGGACGTCAGATCCCTCCCCTGATAGGTGCTTACCTGTGTAGCTGACCAATCTCCCTTTTACAGCTATACCGGGTCTCTTCCTTGGTTAGTTCTTCAGACTTGGATTGCAAGACTCCAGCATTAATCCTCTGCATCCTTTACTTCACCTTCTCACTGAAGAAACTGCATCTGGACCCTCCAGGAACTCTACAAACTGCAACAAAGAGGCCAAAAAGACTTCTGCAAATTTGGATCTTCAGTTCCTGCCAGCAACTGCAACTGTTTCCTGGTTGTGCATCCTCACACATCAGCCTGTCTTCAGCCTGCACCAGAAGAGTGAAGGAATCTCACTTGGGGTGAAGGAGTCACCCCCCTGCTTCAGGATGCACCTCTCTGCATCAATGACTGGTGGCTTGGGTCCCCTCTCCTGATGAAGTGCCTAGATCCAGCATCATGGGTGGTAGACTGAAGTGGTCCCAAAGGAACTGACGTCCTACTGTCCAACTTTGGTAGAGGTAAGAGCTTGCCTCCCCACGCAAGACTGTACCCTTGTACACAGCATGTTTTGCAGCTGCCAATGCTTGTGTGCATCCTTCCACAGAGTTCTTCATGCACCCTGCAGCTCCCACCCCCAGCACTCTCTCCTGTGATGCACAGCTTCCTGCGTGGTTCTCTGGAGGCATGGGACACTTTGTTATAGTGCTACATGGGCCTCCTTTTGTATCTTCTTTGTCCCTGTCCTCTGGGATTCCTAGTCATGCTGCCTGGTCTTCTGTGGGCTCTCTGAACTGCAGAGAGCCCCCTCTGAATCCCCCTCCTGGGTAGAGTTGACCTGGTCCTTTCTGGTCCCGGGCAGCAGCATTTTTTGCTAACTGTGAGCTTTGCGTGTGCCAAGGCTTGTTGGGGGAATCCAGCAATGCAAACCAGACTCCAATTATCCATCTGGCATGGGACATCATCTGCACCAAACAGGAACCCGCATCCAACTTCTTGGGTGCAGTACTGACTGTTCTCCACCGGTGTTTCTTCTTTTGCTCCTTCATCTGGGTTAGCAGGGGCTCCTGTTCTCCCTAGACTCTTCTGTGCTTCTCTGACTTGGTCCTTTTCTGCCACAGGTCTTCATTTCCAGGAATCCACTGTTGATGTCTTGCAGTCTCTTCTGGTTCTTGCATTATCTTCTTTTTTCATTTTCTGTGTGTATTCTAGGAACGTTTCTGTGATTTACTCCTACTTCCCTGGGCTATGGGGTGGGTTCTATTACTTACCTTTTGTGTTTTCTAACACTCCCAACGCCTCTCTACAACTACACTTGCCTAGGTGGGAAACTGACATTGGCATTCCCTTTTTTAGTATATGGGTTGAGTACTGTGTGACAATAGTAATATTGCATGAGCTTTGCATGTCTCCTAGTTAGGCATTGGCTGCTCATCCACACTATCACTAGAGAGCCTGCCTTCTAGACACTGACTACATTTCACTAATAAGGGATAACTGGACCTGGTATAAGGTATAAGTACCACAGGTACCCACCACAAACCAGGCCTGCCTTATACACATGTAGAACAGGTCTCATTTGACTAGATGTCTGCAGTTGGAGCTGTGATCTTTTAGTTACTAGATTTCACTAAAAACTTAAAACATGTATAACTCTAGTTGTACTGATTAGAATTTTTACTGGTAAAATATTTATTAAAATGTACTATTATTTTCTAAAATAGCTTGGCTTTTTCTTCGGATGTGTTTTCACGTTAATACTGTTTGTTTGCTGCATAAATACTTTTCACATTGCCTGTGAGTTAAGCCTGACTGCTTTTTGTGCCAACCTACCCAGGCTTCGGCACAGTAAATTTAGGAACTTTTTGTGGTTTACCCTGCAAAGTAATTTGGTTGCTTAACCAGGGCTCAGACCCCAGTCAACCGGAACCTAATTTTAAATATATATATAAAACTATATATATATATATACATATATATACAACTAGATAGATAGATAGATAGATAGATAGATAGATAGATAGATAGATAGATAGATAGATAGATAGATAGATAGAGATGTAATAACATCAAAACACGTGTCAGCTGTTGCTTTTGCTTATTCCAGGTTGGCTTGGATGGTATTTTATCAATACAAAGCTGAATTACTGTGCCTGGAGTGGTGAAAGCCTTTTGTAATTTTAAAGCTCGGTAAGAATGGCATTGAGTCAATCCTATGCTTACAAATTTTGCTGTACAAATGCAAAAGACTTTGTCATTTTCTAACTCGGCGTGGATGGTACTGTGCCAATCCCATACTTAAAACTGTGCTAGAAAAACAGACATTTGTGGTGAGCAAATCCAGAGTGTTGCTGGTGTTGCAGGGTGCTCTTTACTGGAGCTGCTCTCCATCTAAACTTGGGAACTACCCAGAGTTCTCTCTGGTGTTTTGCATAATTTAAGCATCACTCCAACCCTGAAAGGGTTTTGTTTTGACTTATACTGGTTGCTCCCTTGTGTCTGGACAAAGCTAAACCTCTCCGAAGGGATGTAATGACATCGAAACACATGTTGAGTTGCTTTTGCTTATTCCAGGTTGGCTTGGATGGTATTTTATCAATCCAAAGCTTTAATACTGTGGCTGAAGTGATGAAAGGCTTTTGTCATTTTACAGCTTGGCAAGGATGGCATTGAGTCAATCCTATGCTTAACGATTTTGCTGTACAAATGGCAAAAGACTTTGTCATTTTCTAGCTCAGTGTGGATGGTATTGTGCCAATCCCATGCTTAAAAACTTTGCTAGAAAAACAGACATTTGAGGTGAGCAAATCCAGAGTGTTGCTGGTGTTGCAGGGTATTCTTTATTGGAGCTGCTCTCCATCTAAACTTGGGAACTACCCAGAGTTCTCTCTTTTGATTTACGTATATACTGTATATATATATATATATATATACATGTTAGGCTCAGAGTATGCATGCATAAACCATAGAAATTCAGCAATTATGTTATACTTACCTGAGGTAACTATAACTTACACCACAGCAATGCGCTGCTTATGATCTCATATACTACATCATTCATGACATGGTAAGTGACATCACTGATGACATCTCAAATGACATCACTGATGACATCACTGATGCGACATCATCCAGCGATTGTGAGGATTTTCTAAAGGTTTTTGAATGTTAAACAGATATATTAAGGTACTACACACGTTAAATTAGCATATTTTGTGTACTATTAATGATGATACTAGTTCTATCATATTCTATTTCGATTCTATGCGATTTCTAGGTGGAACAATAAAGCTAATGTTAATTCAGCAATAACACAAGAAACAGCTTTATCCAACAGAGGTGTTGAACATGGTGCGGATATGAACACTACAGCATTCCAGAAATGTTACTGCAATTGAGGCCAGCATTTTATAGAGTATGTCATAAAAAATGCAGTTACTAAGTAATGTGGGGGTAATTAGCAGTGCATGGTGAAGGCGCAAGTGATAGTTACCTTAAGACACAAGTTATAGTTACTATAACTATAACAGCTGAATTTCTCTGGTTTTGTGCGTGCAAATTCTAACTGTAACTTGCCTGTAACCTTTGTTTTTTAGTGAATTCTACAGATTTTTTAAATACTAACTCCTAACTATAACATCCCTGTAACCTTTATTTTTCAGTGAATTTCTAGTTTTTTTTAATCCAGCAGGGGGTTGGCATGAAGATGGCACTCAAACAATGGATAAAAAAGCAAGGAGAAAGCAGTGAGATCAAGGGAAAAGCAAGAAGGGGGCACAAAAATACAGGTTAAAAAACATAGAGAACAGAGTGAAAGCAAGTAAAAAGCAAGGTGAGGGCACACAAAATACTGAGCAAAAAGCAAGGTTAAAGCAGTGAGAACGAGGGAAAAGCAAGAAGGGACCACAAAATATGGACAAAAAAGCAAGGAGAAAGCAGTGTGAACTATAAAAAAGCAAGGAGAGAGCACAGAAAATAAGGGGGAAGCAAGGAGAAAGCAGTGAAAACGTTGGAAAAGCAAGGAGAGGGCACACAAAATATGGACAAAAAAGGAAGGAGAAAGCAGTGTGAATGAGGGAGAAGGAAGTGAAAGCACACAAAATAGGAGGGAAAGCAAGGAGGAAGTAGTGAAATGGATGGAAAGCAAGGAGAGGGCACCAAAAAATTGGTGAAAAAGCAAGGTGAAAGCAGTACGAACAAGGGAAAAGCAAGGAGAGGGCACTTGAAGAATGGATTAAAAAGGAAGGTGAAAGCAGTGAGAATGAGGGAAAAGCAAGAAAAGGCACACAAGATACAGGTGGAAAGGAAAGAGAAAGTAACGAAAATGAGGGAAAAGGAGAAGGCACACAAAATATGTGGGAAAAAGCAAGGAAAAAGCAGTATGAATGAGGGAAAAGTAAGAAGAAGGCATACAAAAAGCAGGTAAAAAAACAAGGAAAATGTAGTGAGTCTGAGGGAAAACCAAGGAGAACGCTCACAAAATATGTGGGGAAAAGCAAGGAGAAAGCAGTGCAAACAAGGGAAAAGCCTATAGAGGGCACACAAGAAATGGGTGAAAAAGCAAATTGAAAGCAGTGAGAACAAGGGAAAAGCAAGGATAAGGCACTCGAAAAAGGGTGAAAGCAAGGAGAAAGCTGTAAGAACAAGGGAAAAGCAAGGAGAATGTACACAAAATATGTGGGGAAAAGCAAGGTGAAAGCAGTGAAAATGAGGAAAAACAAAGAGAAGGCAGGCAAAAAGGTAGGGTAAGAGCAAGGAGAAACCATTGACAATGAGGGGAAAACAAGGAGTAGGTACACGAAATACAGGGTGAAAAGCAAGGTAAAAACAGTGAAAACAAGTGAAAAGCAAGGAGAGGGCACACAAAAATATTTGAAAAAGCAAGGTGAAAGCAGTGAGAATGAAGGAAAAGCAAGGAGAAGACACACAAAAAATGAGGGAAAGAGCAAGAAGAACCCAGTGAAAATGAGCGAAAAGCCAAAAGAAGGAACACAAAAAACAGGGTAAAAAGGAAATTGAAAGCAATGAAAATGAGTGAAAAGCAAGGAGAGGGCACACGAAATATAGAGGAAAAGCAAGGAGAAAGCAGTAAAAACGAGGTAAAAGCAAGGATGGGGCACACAAAATACAGGTAGTAAAGCAAGGTGAAACCAGTGATAACAAGGGAAAAGCAAGGAGAGGACACTCAAACAATGGATGAAAAATCAAGAGGAAAGCAGTGAGAATGAGGAAAAAGCTAGGAGGAGGTACACAAAATACAGGTGAGAAAGAAAGGCAAAAGCAGTGAAAAGCAAGGAGAGCACACCAAAAATGGGTGAAAAAGCAAAGTGAAAGCAGTGAGAGCATGGGAAAAGCAAGGACATGGCACCCAGACAACAGATTTAAAAGGAAGGAGAGAGCAATCAGAATGAGGGAAAAGCAAGGTGGGGCACACAAAATACAGGTGAAATGGCAAAGACAAGGTAGTGAAAATGAGGGAAAGAAAGGAGGGCGCACCCAAAATTTGGGGACAGCATGGAGAAGGCAGTGCGAACAAACGAAAAGCAAGGAGAGGGCACACAAAAAGCAGATAAAAAATAAGGAAAAAGCAGTGAGAACAAAGACAATCTAAGGAGGGGGCAGGCAAAATATGGGGGGGGAGGAAGGAGGAGACAGTGAAAACAAGAGAAAAGCAAATAGAGGGCCGTCAAAAAATGGGTGAAAACGCAAGGTGAAAACAGTGAGAATGAGGTAAAAGCAAGGAAAAGATACTCAAAAAAAGGGGGAAAGCAAGGAGAAAGCAGTGAGAATGAGGAAAAAGCAAGAAGAAGACACACAAAATATTGATGGAAAGGCAAGGTGAAAGCAATGAGAATGAGGTAAAAGCAAAGAGAGGGCACTGAAATAACAGGTAAAAAAGCAAGGAGAAAGTACTGAGAATGAGGGAAAGCAAGATGAGGCACACAACATATGGGTAAAAAAGCGGTGAAAGCAGCGAGAATTAGGGAAATGCGAGGAGAAATCACATAAAATGTGGGTGGAAAAGTAAGGTGAAAGCAGTTAGAATGAGGGAAAAGCAAGGAAAAGATATTCAAAAATCAAGGGAAAAAACAAGAAGAAACCAGTGAAAATTAAGAAAAAGCAAAGACCGGTCACACAAAATAAGAGGGAAATAGCAAGGTGAAAGCAGTGAAAACAAGTGAAAAGCAAGGAGAGATGCACAAAACATGTGAAAAAGCAAGCTGAAAGCAGTGAGAATGAAGGAAAAGCAAGGAGAAGGAACAAAAAAAAGGGAAAGAGCAAGGAGAAAGCAGTGAAAACAAGGGAAAAGCAAAGAGAAGGCACACAAAAAAATGGGAAAAAGCAAGTTGATGGCCATGAAAATTAGTGAACAGGAAGGAGAGGGCACACACAATACAGAGGAAAAGCAAGGAGAAAGCAGTGAAAGTGAGTGAAAAGCAAGGAGAGGGCACAAAACAATGGGTGAAAAAGCAAGGTGAAAGCAGTGAAAATGATTAAAAGCAAGCAGAGGTCTCACAAGAAATAGCAAAAAAACAAGGAGAGCGCAGGGAAAATGGCAGTTAAAACAAGGAGAATACAGGAGCAAGAATGATTCACAGACACAAGGAGAGGTGGGTCTTTTTATGAATTCTTGCAAAAAAAATTAAAAATGGTTTGGCTCCCAGCAGGGTCACCACCATGCCTAGGGGGTTCAGGGTATCTTTACCCTGCCCCCTTGTCCTTTTACTTAATGTTTTTTCATGGGCTCGGCTGAAATCTGAATCCCAAGATGGTTGCCAGCACTTCTTGGTTAAAGTGCTGGCAGCCAAGCAGACCTCACCTTGAGATCTATGCTTAGGATCCACCCAGATAGACACATTTAATTTTTCTTTAATAACTACAAAACTACTGAACGGAATTACACCAAATAATGAAAAGGGTGTTTTTGGACCAAGAGCTACTTTCCTGTCGAATTTGGTGTAACTCCGTCCAGAGGTTCATCCTGTAGACGTGTCTAAAATCTCTATGACAATTAACATGGGTAATATGTTTTTTTTGACCCCGCCTTTTTTCTCGGCCCCCACTCGATGGATTACCCCAAAACTTTGCATGCACAAGAAGACCCAAGAAGACACTTTGGGGTCGTTTTTTTCGACGCAAATTCGACGCAAAACTAACTCCATATTTATACTTTGGCGTTAGACGCGTCTAGCGCCAAAGTTCATGGAATTAGCATCATTGTTTTGCGTGAACACCTTCCTTGCGTTAATGATATGCAAGGTAGGCGTTCCCGTCTTAAAAAATTACTCCGATGCTATTGCGTCGGATTTATACTCCCGGGCAAAAATGACGCCCGGGCGTGGGCGGGTCTAAAAAACCCGCATTTGCGCCAGATTTTAGCGCCTGGGTCAGGGCAGGCGTTAAGGGACCTGTGGGCTCAGAATGAGCCCAGAGGTGCCCTCCCCTGCCCCCAGGGACACCCCCTGCCACCCTTGCCCACCCCAGGAGGACACCCAAGGATGGAGGGACCCACCCCAGGGACATTAAGGTAAGTCCAGGTAAGTATTTTTTTGTATTTTTTTTTGTGGCATAGGGGGGCCTGATTTGTGCCCCCCTACATGCCACTATGCCCAATGACCATGCCCAGGGGACAGAAGTCCCCTGGGCATGGCCATTGGGCAAGGGGGCATGACTCATGTCTTTGCTAAGACAGGAGTCATTTCAATGGGGGATGGGCGTCGTAAAAAAATGGCGCAAATCGGGATAAAACGATTTTTTTGCCTCAGCCTGACTTGCCCCATTTTTGGACGCCCAAACGCCATTTTTCCCTATGCCGGCGCTGCCTGGTGTACGTGGTTTTTTTTCACGCACACCAGGCAGCGCCGGTCAGCTAACGCCGGCTAACGCCATTCAATAAATACGGCGCCCGCATGGCGCTTCAGAATGGCGTTAGCCGGCGCTAATTTTTTGGGCGCAAAACTGCGTTAGCGCAGTTTTGCGTCAAAAAGTATAAATATGGGCCTTTATTTCATGAAGATTCGGCAAAGTGTGCCACAGATATAACCAAATGTTTTTGGGTATCAGGAACAGGTACTTTACCTTAATATTTTGCATTGTGATAGAAATAGTAGTAGAACCTGATTTTTAAAGTATTAGGGACAAGTACTTCACCTGATTAGAAACATCATTTTTTTAAATAAGTAAAGTTGAAGAAGATGATATGTTGATGCTTTTTGTAAGATCGCTGGGATACACAATGCTATATCTCACTAGGAAGGGGAAAGATACATTGATACGTTTCTTTCTCTGTGCTCTCTTAAAATGGAAGTGAGGTCAGTGGTCTAGTGTTTTAATTTTAATAGGTGGTGGCAAATAGGGATGGGTCCCTTTAAGAAGACACTGTTCAGCACTACTCTATGGCCGAGTTTAAGGCTCTGGACGAAATGCGTAGGCTATATGTTTCCTCTGCACTTACACTTTGGTATAGCTTCATGATAACTCACTGGGTTGTGCAGTTTCCTGCTTGAACCATTTTCTGAGTGGGGAGTGAGAGAAAGCTTGTTCGGTGAAATGAAGATTTGGTTTCCGATATATATATATATATATATATATATATATATAAAAATCAAAAAACAAAGGTTACAGGGACGTTATAGTTAGGTTCTATATTCAATCGTAGAAAACCATACCAATTCAGAAGTTATAGTTAGAGTGATTTTAAGTAACTATAACTCACGCCCTAAGGTAACTGTAACTCGTGCCCCCACCAGTCACAGTTTTCTCTTCAAAAATGTGGCTGCTAATGCTTCATTTATATTTCTAATTATGTTATAAAGGTTGTCAAGAGTCCTGTAATATCTAGGGTGTTTGAAAATGGATTATTGGAAAGGGAAGGTAAGTACCTACACTTAGCAAAAGGAAACCAACCTCCACTTAGGTCCAGCTAGGTCTCAATAAATTAAACCCAGCTCAACCCTTGGTAGCTTGGCAACGAGCCACAAGGCTTAACTTAGGAGACTCGTGTATAAAGCATTTAAAAATCACAAAACAGTAAATAAGTAAAACAAAAAACACAATAAAAACACCAATTTATAAAAAATAGTTTATATTTTTATCTTGAAAATGACACCAAAATGAAAACAATTGGATAAGGGGAACCCGAGATGTGATTTTTTAAAGAATTCGTGTTTTTTAGCAGCTTGAAACAAAAAGCGCCAATCTGGTCATCTAGCCGCACTTCGACTGGGGCAAAGTCAAAGTTTGAGGCCGATCTCTATGGAGCCCTGCTCGGCTACAGCAAGCGGGAGGCCTCCGTCAAAAGTTGACCTTCAGACTTAGTTGTTTTCTTGAAAATTTTCTTCAGCGGGACAAAGTCGCCGGTCTGATTCCACCTCCCTAGAGCCCTTCCTCAAATATGCATTGCAGGAGACCTCAGTGAAGATTCCTACGTTTGGACTTAAACGATTTTTCAGGACAAAAATCTTCGTCCAGGCCAAAGCTGAATCTTGATCCTATGTGCCTGGAGCCCTCCTCCGATAAGCTGCGTGGGAAGTCCTGGTCAACTTTTTACCTTCGGACTTCGTCACTTTTTTGGAGCGTTTTCACTCTGATGTCAGTGGATCTTCCACAGCAAGCCGATTTTGAGTCAACATCATCGGATTGACTTTCCAGGAGCCCCCAGTGAAATCTTGGAAGACTGTGGCTCCGGAGCTTTTCAGCTTTTCAGCTGGACGAACCTGCAAGTCAGGCTGGATCGCAGTCGACCTGGGTTTGCAGGATGTGAGGGAGGTGCTGAACTACTTTGGCAGCCCTCCCCCTTCCTGATTTCCCCATCTGCTGAGGTAGTTCTCCTCCCCCAGACACATTCCTTTGTCTTCAGCCCAGGCTGCTTCACACCTCATCAAGAGGCCAGAGGCTGGCCAATCAGAGAAGGACACTACAGGGCTGAAGTTGGCAACTTTTCAGGTTTAGTTTAAAAGTCTAGTTGTATTTTAACAATTAGTTTGATGCCAACCATGATGTATCTGACACTTAGGGGAACTTAATTCATGAAAATAAAGTCTCCCTATATTAGCCTACCGAGGCCATTCACTACAGTGAGGGAAAAATTAATTTGGCAGTTTTACCTCACCAGGGCTTATACAACTATTTTTACAAGGTCCCTGCTTATAGTTACATGATACCCAACCCTAGGGGCACATAGGACACACCTTAGGGGTGAGCTATATGTAACAATAAGCTAGTTTAAGACTTTGGAATTACTTTTAATTCCTCAGTCGAATTAGCATGTAACTTTAATTTAAAAGCAGCCAGCAAGACAGGCCTACCTTTAGAATGACACTGGGCACCTCAGCAGCAGCGTGGGTGCACTACACCTATTGGTGCACTACCTATGCTGGGGTCCCTAAACCTACTTGCCCTACCATATACTAGGGACTTATAGGTAGGTTGACTTAGCCAATTATAATTAGCCTAATTTGCATACTCATTTTATACAGAGCACCGGCCCTGGGACCCTGTTAGCTGTACCCAGAACAACATTAGTTAGGAAAACAGGGGCAAAACGTGAAAAACAGGGGCAAAAAGTTAGGGGGCCTCTGAATTTAGCCCTGTTGTCTCACATAGGGTGATTAGCAGTGCATGGTGAGTCCCTATAACCAACCTACCCTGCGCCATGCAAGGTCTTTGGCTGAGAGCCGGCCAGGCTCTGCAACCAAACCCTATAATCACTGAACCCTGAATTGTCTTCCCCCTGTTTCTGCCTTTTTGTTCCTTTCTTGCCTTCTGTTTGCTCATCTCTGCCCATTTCCTGCCTTCTTTTTCTGGTTCTCTGTCTGTTTTCTGCTTGTTTATTGCCCTCTGTTTGTGCATTTCATCTCATCTCTTGTTCTCTGTTTGTACCCTTCTGCACATTTCATGTTCTCTGTTTCTGCCTCTACACCCATTTCCTACTCATTTCTTGCACTCAGTGTGTGCCTTTCTGCCTGTTTCTTCCTTCTATTTGTGCCTTTCTGATCGTTTTCAGCTCATTTCTTGCCTCTGCTTACATCTTTATGATCATTTCTTAACCTCTGTTTCTTCCTCCCTGCCTATTTTCTGCTCATTCCTTGCTCTATGTTAGTGCCTTTCTGTTTGTTTCTGACCCTTGTTAATGCCTTTAAGTCAATTTCTTGCCCTCTGTTTGTGCCTTTCTGATCATTTCTTGCCCTCTGTTACTGCCTTTCTGCAAGTTTTCTGCTCCTTTTCTTTCAACCAAGCAAAAGCACCCCAGGACATAGCAGGAACTGTCCCTTGGGGTTGGAGATCCCCAGGGCCATTGGTTGCTCCTCTTGGGGGCCACATGCGCCCCCAACAAAAAGAGCCCCAGGGTGGTGGTGATCCCCGGTTATAAGGGGGTCCGAAATGGAAACCCTATGATTATTTTTAATATAGTCTTGGAGTGGAGATGGTCCCCAGGGTTGTGGTGGGGCAGGCAGCCCCCCTGCATTTATTCTGATTGAAGCCCTGGGGAGGTGGCAGTCCCAGGGGTTGCATGGGGGGCAGGTGGCGCCCCCACATTCCAATAACTTGAAGCCCCTGAGAGGTGATGGTCCTCAGGGCAATGAGAGAGGCTGAAAGGCCTTCCCCACACAATGAAAACATTTTGACCTGGGGATGTGGTGGTCCCCGGGGCGCGGGGGAGCTGGGTGCCCCCATGTTACAATAAAGCAGTGCCCCCAGGACTTGGCCCACCCGGGGTCTTAAAAAAATTATTTTATTTTAATTTTCAGTGGACCTGTGGATCCACCACGGCTCCCACTGAAATGTTTAAAAAATATATTTTTAGCCCTGGGGGGATCGCTCTGTAACCCCATCATCAGTGCTATGGGGTCAGGCTGTCTGTACCCTGGTTTCTTTTCCTTTTTATACATTTTTGTCTGGGCCTCAGCCTGAGTCCCAACAAGGCTGCCAACAATTGTTTATTCAGATCTCAGCACATGATTGGGAGGGGTCACGAATCCGTCACATCCACATATCTACAAATTTTGATATCCTTTGACTTCTCAAAAAAGGCTCTTGCTGGACCACGCACTACCTTTCTGCAAAGTTTGGTGTAATTCCGTCCACTGGTTTTGACGCTATGTCTGTTCAATTTTTCCTATGGGAATTAACATTGGAAACGTTCTAAATTTCACGCCCCTTTAGTTCCCCCGCGTCATAGATCACCACAAATCTTTCCAGACAGCACTCCACGTGACTGTTGAATGTTTGGTTTTTGGGAAATTTTTGTGAAGATTCGTCAAGCGGCTCCAAACATATAAGCAAGTAAAAACTACTGAAACTAGATCCTAACTAACTAGATCCTAACTATAACTACCTAGTGGCGAATGCCAGTAGGTAATATATATATATATAAATATACATATATATATATATATATATATATATATATATATATATATATATAATCACAAAAAGTCACTCCATCTTCAACGAAAGCCAGATTTCACCAGCCTATCACCGCATGTATGACTCCAGCACCACCAATCCAGGTTCCAATTTTCTTTTATTTCATCTTATAAATGTAAAGTGCTAAGTGCAAAATCCAGAACACAATGACAACGTGTTTCGGACTGAGCCTACGACTGGCCATAGAGTTGAAAGCAAAGCGAGTGTATTTAAAACATGTGACCACTTCTAACACCAGTTAAAAATCCTTACATATTCTTGATTGCTAATTAGTACAAACCTTTCTTTTTATATTTACCTCTTTCTCATTATAACGAGTATAAAGGTCAGAGGCCCTGATTTTAATAGTACCTTACCCTGTCTACAAACGTAATCCTTTGTGTCATGTGTTTTATGCATATAGGTAAAGTACCATTTACTGCATTCTACGCCCTACGAGACATGGGCAGATGGATATTTTAATCAATCCCTCGACTGCACTCTTTTGTCAGCCTATCAGTTCTCAAATAATAGTATGTTTTAGACTTTTAATATCCTGTATTTATATTTTGATAGGCTAAACCCAGGTTATTTCCTGAATAGGTAAAGTACCTAATCAATAATCTACCTATACGCAACATCGCCCATGTAACATATTGTCCGAATGCGGTAATCTTATCTCTACTTTACACTCTACGACATGTATTTACACAGCACGTTTACAAAGTCACCTCTTCCTCAAGATATACATTTCTAAATTAGTCTTTAATCCCTTTTACCCCTTGTCATATTATTGATAGCAGAATGTTAATCTATCCCCTCACTTAAAATCAACCTGATTATACACTATTTTAATCAGTCTTCATAAATGTCTATGCAGTTCCACATCCATGTTCAAACCCCAAGACATTTCACTCCCAATCAGGATAATCCATTTCCAAGTGTCAATTCGTGATCTACTCCTCTCATATTGGGTTTGATAAGGTGAATACCACAGTATTTTAGCCCTCTTTGTTCACCTGATGTTGTTCCCAAAGATGTTTTGCCATTGACTATGTACGATCCTGATTGTTTACAGCCCTAAGATGGTGTAGTATCCTGAGTTTCAATGTATTCACTGTGCTGCCTACATATTTTTTACCACAGATACACTCCAAAACATAGACCTCATAGGGAGTATCACAGTGTATCTTTTCTCTGATTTTCATTGTTCTACCATCAGATATTCTAAAATTCATCATATTCTTCCCAAATGTGCATGCTTTACATTTAATGCATTTCCAAAAACCTTGTTGATTGTCTGTTAACCAATTCAACCTATTCCCTTTTTGTTGAATCATATAGCTACTTGTTAAATGGTCACCTAATGACGGTGCCTTCCTGTAGGTGATCGAAGGATATTTAGGCAAAGATTTATGTAGTGTCTTGTCCAAAAATAGTAACTTCCAATTATCCTCAAACAGTTTTTTAGTCATTTGACTGCCTGCATCAAAGCGCATGATATAGCTCACATCATCCATTTTTGAGTCAGCTTGATTATTTTTCATTTTTGGTATTAAGAGTTCATCTCTTTTGCGCTGCATTGCTCTCCTTAAAGCGTCATTCAGCACTGTTTCTGGATATCCTCTATTGTAAAATCTTTTAAACATGTCATCCATTTGATTTTTCAATTCTGTTTCCTCTGTGCAATTACGCTTTACTCTAAAAAATTCACCGTAAGGCACACTCCATTTCAAAGCCTCTGGGTGTCAACTATTGGCATGTAACAAACTATTTGCACTTGTTGGTTTACTATGCATTTTTGTGCAGATCTTTTCATTTCTGATATACACCCCAATATCTAGGTAGTTAATCTCTTGGCTACTGATTTCATATGTCAAATCAAATCAAATCAAATCATAAATATTTATAAAGCGCGCTACTCACCCGTGCGGGTCTCAAGGCGCTATGTGAATTTCAACTGTAGGGGATTATCATTTAGAGAAGTAATAAATTGCAATAGAGTCTCTTGTTCTCCTTCCCATATGAGGAAGAGGTCGTTAATGTACCGTACCCAAAAAACAATGTGATCTAATATTTCTTGATTGTTATCTTGCCACACTACTTCTGATTCCCACATGCCCATCAGTAGATTTGCATATGTTGGTGCGAAAGAAGTCCCCATAAAGGTACCTTGTTCTTGTAAGTACTATTTATCATTTCTAATAATATTTCAGTGTGTTCCAAAAGGCTGATGGATCTAGATCTTAAAAAATAGCGACATGCTTCCAAGCCATCTTTATGTTTAGTTGACGTGTAGAGGGAAATTACATCAATCGTTGCCATAATGTAGTTATTTTTCCAGGGTATATTGTCAATTCTATTAAAAAAGTCCATGGAATCCCTTAAATAGGATGGAAGGCTTGCGACATATGGAAATAGAAATATGTCTATAAATCTTGACGTAATCTCAAGTAGCAATCCTATTAAACTCACAATTGGACGACCAGGTGGATTAGATCTATTTTTTGGATCTTTGGCAAGAAATATATTGTGGGAATAGTTGGATGTTCCACTTTTAAGTATCTAGATTCTTCTTCCTCTAGTAGTCCTTTGTCCAGCCATGTCTGTAGTTTCCGATGATATTCCACAATATGTGTATCTATGGGATTACTTCTCTTCTCTCTATAGTTTTTTTGATAATTCAATTGCCTTTTTGCTTCCTTGACATAGTTTAACCTATCCATCAGTATGATGTTTCCTCCTTTATCTGATGGTTTAATGATGATTGTGTTATTTTCACTTAAGTCTTTTAATGCACTCCAGTTTTCGTGTGTCATATTTAAATACCCACATTTCTTGGATTTCCTATATATTGTTAGACTTGGCATCATTGCCATGGTCTCCTCTAACGTTGTGCCTCTACTTTCCAGGTTGCTTCTGTGTGCAATTGTTCCCTGTATAAATTGTACGTGTACATTGGCTTATCCATGATTGACATATTTGATTTACTAGTAAGTCCCTAGTAAAGTGCCCTAGAAGTGCCCAGGGCCTGTACATCAAATGCTACTAGTGGGCCTGTAGCACTGGTTGTGCCAACCACATTAGTAGCCCAGTAAACATGGCTCAGACCTGCCACTGCAGTGTCTGTGAGTGCAGTTTTAAACTGCCAATTCGACTTAGCAAGTGTACCCACTTGCCGGGCCTAAACCTTCCCTTTTTTACATATAAGACACCCCTTGGGTAGGCCCTGGGTAGCCCCAGCAGCAGTGTGCAGTGTATGTTTAAGGTAGGATATATACTAATGTGTTTTATATGTCCTGACTTTGAAATACGGCCAAATTCGGTTTTCACTGTTGCAAGGCCTATCTCTCTTATAGGATAAAATGGGGGCTGCCTTTAAATATGATTAAAGTGTAGATTCCCGTTGGGAACAGATAGATATGTGGGATTTGGGGTCTCTGAACTCACAATTTAAAAATACATCTTTTAGTGAAGTTGTTTTCTAGATTGTGTGTTTGAAAATGCCACTTTTAGAAGGCAGGCATTTTCTTGATAAACTATTCTGCGACTCTGCTTGTTTGTGGATTCCCTGACTGGTCAGTTTGACAGTTGGACTGTTTGTACCTCTCCTCTAGACAGTGACACAAAGGGAGCTGGGGTGTAGCCTTCATATCCTGATGAGCCATCTGGGTTGAGGGGAGGGGAGGAGTGTGTCTGGGGCCTGGCCTGGGCAAGGCAGGATCTTGAACACAGCAGAGACTTCTCATTAAGTAGGCCTACTTCAAAAGCAGAAATGGGTATAAGAAGACCACCCAAAACCCCTGAAAATCAGACTACTTCTGAAACCAAGTGGAACCTCTGCCAAGGAGAAGAGCTGGAGGAGGAGTACTGCCCCTTGGCCTGTGATTTGCTGTGGTGGCCTACATTAGCTGCTTCTGCATGAGAGAGGACAAAGACTGACTTTTGTGTGACTTCCCACTGGTGAAGAATCTCCAACGACTTGAAACTGAGCTTGCGTCCTGTTGTTTAAGTCTCAGGGACAGCAAAGACTTCTCTCTGCCAGCACTTGGGCTTTCTGCTGAGAGTCCTGCCTGCCAACTGGTGCCCTAACCTGTCTCTGGGCCCTTGAGTGGTGCAGCTGGTGGAAAAGGACAGAAATCCATGCAAAGACCACAGTGCGGGGAAACTTTCGACACACCACCCGGTTCGTGGCTGAAAAACGGCGCAGCACCAGCCTTGTGGCTAAAATCGATGCTCCACCTGCATCCGGGGTGGGAGATCAACGCAACGTGGCTAGGGAAACAACGTGTAACACCCGCAGCGGCTGCTGTTAACGATGCAGGCCCTGCGCAGAGCCGTTTCTTGACCCTGTGCAACTGGATTTAGACACACCATCCCTGGGCGGCGGAAAATCAATGCAAAGCCTGCCCGGATCCGAGGTGCCTGTCTGGATTGACGCATTGCTGTCATGCGGAGAGGACAAACGTTGCACGCCGACCCGACCAGAGGAGGAACGATGCACGGTCTCTCTGGCGAGTGTGAAATCGACACATCGCTGGCCGGTGTGGTGTTATTTTCAACCAACCCAGGTACTTTTTCACGCTAACAGTGTTCTCACTGTTTTTTAAAGGATTTAAGACCCTTAGGCCCTCATTACAACCCTGGCAGTCGGTGTTAAAGTGGCGGTAATACCGCCAACAGGCGGGGGAAAAAAAAATTGAATCATGACCATGGCGGAAGCCGCCAACATAGACAGCCACTTTAACACTCCGACCGCCACGGCGGTAGAAACAAACACCGCGTTGGTCACCACCAACAGGCAGGCGGAGGACAAAGTACCGCCCACCATATCACAACAGGCCTATCCGCCACCTTTTCCGGGACGGAACCAACGCTATCAAAAGCACGGCGGAAACAGTACACAGAAGGGAAACCACTCACTTCTCGACACCCAATGAGGAACCAGGACGCCATGGAGCCCGAACTACACATACTGCCTATGCTGGTCTTCCTCCTGTTCTATCATGAGCAGGACAGATGCCGTCAACAACCACGGTGAGTACTTCACCTACAACACAGGGGGAGGGAAAAGAGAGTGACACACACACGCAATACCCCCACCGTCACCCACAACAACATACACACAAATACATGCAACAACATTACATATACACCCCCACCCCACCCCCTTGAAGAACACAAGGACAAAATTAAATGATTGTAACGATTGTAATCATGAAAAATCAGATAGTGAAAGTTCAAAATTCAGTATATGCAAATATGTACACCAACTAACCAAGTCCGGATAGTGTACCAATCATTGTCCGTGGAACAGTGGTCACAAAATGCATGGGCGAAGCACACACAAGATACCTGACTCGAAACGGAGAGAACACTGCAGGGGCATCAGATCGAAAATAAACAGGCACCTCAGGGGGAAGGGAAGGGGGGCACCTCAGCTGGATGAACTCACAACGTCACTGCTGCATGAGGGGGCTCCATGCCCATTGCTGTATCTTGGGGAGTGCAAAGCCACAGTCTCTCAAGACTTTACAGTGGGTGGTTTGCCCACTGCTTTACCCTGGGGAGTGCAAAGCCACAGTCTCTCAAATCTCTCCAGTGGGTGGTTTGCCCACTGCTTTATCCTGGGAAGTGCAAAGCCACAGTCTCTCAAGTCTTTCCAATGGGTGGTTTGCCCACTGCTTTATCCTGGGGAGTGCAAAGCCACAGTCTCTCAAGTCTTTCCAATGGGTGGTTTGCCCACTGCTTTATCCTGGGAAGTGCAAAGCCACAGTCTCTCAAGTGGATAACAGTCTCCACTGGTTCTGGACGGGCCTGATGCCCAGAGTGCTTCATCCTGCCAAGGACTGAGGTAGTGGATGTCATTCTCCACTGGTTCTGGAGGGGGCCTGGTGCCCCGACTGCTTCATCCTGCCACGGACTGAGGTAGTGGATGTGATTCTCCACTAGTTCTGGAGGGGGCATGGTGCCCAGAGTGCTCCACATGCAGTGTGACCGGTCCCTTTCCCTCACCTGGGTGTGTGTGCCACGAGATTGCCTAGGAACAGGTATCATGATACGCCATGGAGACAGACACATACCCCACACTGCTGTGGCTTCGCCTTCCACCTGCAGGGGCAAACAGTGATGGAAGTCATGCCTCAGGGAAGCTGGGCAGGGTCCACATCGGGGGGTCATGGTGCAACGGGCACCCCTTCCACGTTGGGAGGCCATCCCCAGCTGGGCCTCTGCCGTCTTCTTGCTCCAGCGGTCCTCCCATCTTTTACGGCAGTGGGTGCTCCGTCTGTGGTAGACCCCCAGGCACGCCAAATACCCTTCTTCTGGTGGGCGCTGACCTGGAGGAATGGTACAGGAGGAAAGGAAATTACTCACCCGTCCGGACCGTCATACTCATTGCCCACCAGTTCCCACCCATGCCGTGACGCACATACACTCACCATCCGCACATGCAGGCCTCAGCCACCCATGTATCTTCCATCCACACCACTCAAAACAGGCATTGCCCACGCAGCATGCTCACAGTGTACTCACCTGTTAGTCTGGAGGACAGTACAGTTGTGTGTACTGGGGGAGGACCCCATCCACTAGTTTCTCCAACTCCTCCGAAGTGAAGACAGGGGCCCTTTCCCCAGACACTATAGCCATTGTCCCTTCCAGACACAGGTCATAGCAGCACTTGCAGTGTAGGTCCTCTCCTGTTGAAGGTCAGGTATCAAGTGAGTGAACAGACAGAAAATGGCGGTCACGTCCGTGGCGGTGCGTACCGTCACCGCCGGCATACATCGTCATTGGCTCCTGGGACCCATAGGGCCCAATGTTAACCAATGCAGAATTGCGCCGTGGTCTTCGACCGCCCACCCCGAAGGTGTACAACGCCAGCGCAGTTCCCTCATTTCCCCTTGTCCCACCTTACAGGTCAGGCAGCCGGCATTTCATGGGGCCACATGGGATGGATAAAAACTGCGTCACACCTATCTAGGCCGGGAATACAGACAGATACATTGCGAATTACCAACGTTTCTCCAAATAACACATTGTGATACCTCATTGTTGGATGACTCTCTGCTCGCTGTTCTCCTTCATAGGGCACGTCTGCTGGGGCAGGTGATGAAATGGCGGCATCCTCCTGTGTACAGACCCCTCGTGGACCTGTCGACAATGGAAGAGAGACACATCATAATCACATACAGATTGATCGTGCAACAATCGATGAACTGTGTGCCCAGTTGGAGCCAGACCTGATTTTAGCTATCCGCCATCCCACCGGAATCCCCCCTCTAGTGCAGGCTCTGTCTGTACTCCATTTCCTGGCCAGTGGGTCTTTTCAAACAACAATGGCCATGGCATCAGGGATGTCCCAGCCAGTGTTCTCTAACGTGTTGTCCAGAGTGTGATCTGCCCTGCTGAAACACATGCGCAGCTACATTGTTTTCCCTCAGGTGGAGGATTTGCCCACAGTGAAAGGTGACTTCTATGCCCTGGGACATATCCCCAACATCATTGGTACCATTGATGGTACACATGTGGCATTTGTACCCCCCGCAGGAATGAACAGACGTACAGAAACCAAAAAAGCTACCATTCGATGAATGTGCAGATGGTGTGTTTGGCAGACCAGTACATCTCCCATTTGAATGCCAAGTATCCTGGCTCAGTGCATGACGCTTACCTTTTGAGGAATAGCAGCATCCCTATGTGATGCGGCAACTCCTGAGGCATTGTGTGTGGCTAATAGGTGAGGCCAAGGTCCCAACACAGTTGACATAGGTGTCTGGGTATGGGGTTGTCCCTAAGGGTATGTGTGTGTCTAACAGTTGTCCCTCGACATTTGCAGGTGGCTCTGGTTACCCCAACCAGTCATGGCTACTGACCCCAATGAGGAATCCCAGGACAAGGGCAGAGGAACGCTACAATGAGGCACATGGGCGAACTAGGAGGATTATAGAACGCACCTTTGGCCTCCTGAATGCCAGGTTCCGGTGCCTCCATCTGACAGGTGGCTCCCTATACTACTCACCGAAGAAGGTGTGCCAGATAATCGTGGCCTGCTGTATGGTGCACAACATGGCTTTGCGACGCCAGGTGCCTTTTCTGTAGGAGGATGGGCCAGATGGTGGTCTTGTGGCAGCTGTGGGGCCTGTGGACAGTGAAGAAGAGGAGGCAGAAGAAGAAGATGTTGACAACCGAAACAACATCATCATGCAATACTTCCAGTGAGACACAGGTAAGAAGATGTAACTGCTTCCCACATCTCATACTATTGTTGGAGCTAGCATAAGCCTGTCATTTTCACTCAGTGTATGGACCCTGTCTTGTTACCTTGGCTTTCCATTTCACAGATCTGAGTCCCACTTTGTCCCCTCTGCTATGTGTACTGCTGGCCTACAGCTGTGTTACATTGGTATGTGAACAAGTACATTGACATTGCTATATTCCAGAGATGTTACAATTACACATTTGTGAAAGCACAGACTGACTCCAGATTGTTTTGTGATTCAAGTGTGTTTATTTCTGTGCAAATAAGTGGAGGGGGTTGTAAAATGGGCTGGGGTGATGGTGGAGGAATGTCAATGGCAGAGTCCAGTCTATTTGTTTCACAGGTGCATTGTCCAATGGAGCATAGGAAGTGGAGCAATGGCAGTTTAAGGTGGACAGGGTGACAAAGTGGGACAGAAGGGTGACATTCAGGGGGGTCTTATTTCCTGATGGGGGTCTTGGCAATGTTCTCTGTCTTGTTCTTGGATCTCAGGGACCGTTTGAGGGGTGGTTTTCCATCTGCAGGGGGTGGGGTGGGGTGCTGGTGGCCTGTTGTTCCTGTGGCGGTGCCTCCTGTCCACTAGCGTCGGCAGAGGTGGAGGGCTGTTCACCGTCCAGGCTAGTGTCAGGGGCCCTTTCGTGTGCCACTGTGTCCCTCCTGGTGTTGAGAAGGTCTGCCAGCACCCATGCAATGGTGACCAGGGTGGTGTTGATGGACTTCAAGTCCTCCCTGATCCCCAGGTAGTGTTCTTCCTGCAGCCACTGGGTCTCCTGAAACTTGGCCAGTATCGTGCCCATGGTCTCCTGGGAATGGTGGTAAGCTCCCATGATGTTGGAGAGTGCCTTGTGGATGTTGGTTCCCTGGCCCTGTTGCACAGCAGTCCTCCCAGCTTCCCTGTTATCCTGTGCCTCTGTCCCCTGAACTGTGTGCCCACTGCCACTGCCCCCAGGTCCCTGATCATCCTGTGTTAGTGGGGTGTCCTGGGTTCCCTGTAGTGGTGGACACACTGCTGATTGACGTGTCCTGTGGACAGAGGTATGGGCCCGCTGGGTGGGTGCTGTGGTGGTGTTTCCTGAGGGGGGAGGTTCAGTGGTGGTTTGCAACTGTGTCAGGGGAACCAACTGTCCCGAGGTCCCTGATGGCCTGGGCTGGTCATCTTGATCCAGGCGTGCAGAGCTGCTGTCATCACTGTGGGCCTCTTCTGTGGGGGGACTGGATATGTCTGGCACCTCCTGTCCTGTGACATTGGGTAGGGGTCCTGTTGGGGTGTACATGCATAGTTATTATATCTGTGTGTGCCATCTTGTGCAACGGGTGAGTTACCCTCTACTCCTGTGCTTGCATTATTGGTTTGGCCCTTGTGTGATTGGTGATTTTGGGGCATGAGTGAGTCTCTCTACTGGACATGCTTTGGTGATGGTGTCCATGCATTGGTGTTACATGCAGGGCTTGGTTCTGGGATATGTGGGTTGTGTTAGTGGGGTATCTGTGGGTTGTTGGGGTGATGGGTGTGAGGGTGACAGTGGGAGTATGTGATGGCATGCAGGTGGGGTGGGGGAGATAAAGTAGTAAATATTTGCCTAACCAGAGTCCAGTCCTTCTGCTCCTCCTACGAGGCCCTCAGGATGCCTGATCACCAAGGCTTGCTCCTCCCATGTTGTTACTTGTGGGGGAGAAGGTGGGGGTCCACCGCCAGTCCTCTGTACAGCAATCTGGTGTCTGGATACCACGGAACGTACTTTCCCCCGTAGGTCGTTCCACCTCTTCCTGATGTCATCCCGTGTTCTTGGATGCTGTCCCACTGCTTTAACCCTGTCGACAATTCTGCACCATAGCTCCATCTTCCTTGCAATGGATGTCTACTGCACCTGTGATCCGAATAGCTGTGGCTCTACCCGGACGATTTCCTCCATCATGACCCTGAGCTCCTCCTCAGAGAACGTGGGGTGTCTTTGAGGTGCCATGATGTGGTGTGGGTGGTGTGTGAGGAGCTGTCTGTTGTGATGTGTGTAGGGATGTGTTGGTGTGTGTTGTTTGAGGTGCATGGATGTTGTATAAGTGATGGTGTTGTGTGTCTGTGGATGCTGGTATGGTGTTAGGTAGTCTCTCTCTCTCTGGCCTTCTTTCAAACTTTTGGTTGTAAGGGTTTGTGGGTGATGTGGGTGTATGCTTTATATTGGATTGGGTGTGTGGGTGTGGTGTGTGTATGTGTATCAGGTGTGTGTATTTTGAATTGTCCAATGTGGTTGTGTTTTGTTAGTGTGTGTGTATTTTGAGCGTGGCGGTGTGTACCGCCAATGGTTTACGGTGGTTGAAAGACTGCAGCGTTGATTCGTGGGTCGTGATACTGTGAGCATATTCCTGTTGGCGTGACGGTGTGGGTTTTGGTATCGCCAGTTTATCACTGACCTTTGGTGTGGCGGACATGTGTGGGTGTCTGTATTGTGGCGGATTCCGAGCTGTGGGTCGTAATACCTGTAGTGGAATTCCGCAGCCGCAATGATAAGTTGGCGGTCCTCTGCACAGCGGAAAGCGGAATTTACTGCCAGGGTTGTAATGAGGGCCTTATTCTTTAAAAATTCATAACTTGACTTGTGTATGTTGGATTTTTGTCGTTTTGGTCTTGTTTTGTTTAGAAAAATATTATCTGTTTTTCTAAATCTGTGTTGTGTCATTTTGTAGTGTTTTCACTGAGTTACTGTGTGTGTTGGAACAAATACTTTACACATTGCTTCTGAAGTTAAGCCTGCCTGCTTGTGCCAAGCTACCAAAGGGGTGAGCGGGGGTTAACTGAGGGTGATTCTCCTTATCCTGACTAGAATGAGGGTCCTCGCTTGGACAGGGAGTAACCTGACTGCCAACCAAAGGCCCCATTTCTAACATTAGTGATCAGGGGTTGGGATTGGACTTATATTTGTACTCGACATACAGTGATTAAGTGTACACTATTGTTTTCAGTGGAGACCACTACGTTACCACATACTACTTGTCTTTGTGATTTTTGCTTTTTAATCTTTTTTGAATTTTTTTCCCCTCTTCCATTTGTGGTAATCCTTGATTGACTTTTGAAATCCGTTTGGGAATTTGTTTTTCTGCCTTTGGAACTTTGCACTTTTAACTCTTCATCATGTCTCAATCTGGGGATAGATCAGCTTGATCTGCTTTTGATTTAGGGAAACTGGAGAGTTACACAGTTGCCCAATTGAAACAGTTCTGTAAGGATCTTGCCTGTCCCTTAAAAGCTCCACCAGGAAGCAGGAGCTGCAAATGGCACCCATGGCCTAGGGTCCAGCCAAGGAAGCTAAGGGGCACACTGAAGATGAGGATGAGGAGGAGGAGGAGGAGATGAAGAGTATTCACAATGGTATAGTGCAGAGGTCTTCAAACTTTTTTAGGCTGAACTCCCATGTAAACTTTTTTAGACGTTGAGGCCCCCCACACCCACACCACCGTGCCCCCCACTACCCGACAACAAAAAATGCTGGAAGCTGGCACCCTGCATCAAGAACAGCCATTCCTATATGCAGCTTCACAATGGCACTGCCGAATATGGCCATGTAACATGTCTAAGATCATGGAATTGTCCCCCCATGCCTAATCTGGTATTGGGTGCCAATCCCATGTGTCCCTGGGGCTCCAGCATGGACCCCGGGTACTGCCAAACCAGCTCTCTGGGGTTTTCACTGCAGCTACCGCTGCTGCCAACCCACAGAGAGGCTTCTGCCCTCCTGGGGTATGGGCAGCCCAGTCCCAGGTACCATCGCTCTCTGGGAAGGCAAGGTCTTACTGCCTCCAAATTGCATCAGTAGGACCTCAGGACAGTCTATGTCAACGATGTCCACCCTCTGTGTCCTTAGGAGCACGCTCGTCGCTGTGAGAGGAGTCCAAGGGTACCTAGTTGTTGTCTTGGAAGGTGCCTGCTGGATCAGGGGAGTGACTGTCACTCCACAGGAGATTTCTTTTGTCCTTCTGGTACAGGATGAAGACAGGGAGTCCTCAGAGCATACACACCGTGGAAACTATTGCAGTTGCTGGCTGGAGCTGAAGTTGAAGTGGAAAATTATCCCTTGTGGATACTTTGTTGCTGTTACAGCAGCTCCTGGAGCAGGCTGCAGTTGATCCGAGGTTAGAGGATGATGAAGTTGTTGCAGAGGATTCCTGAAGGAAACTTGCACGCAGAATCTGAAGAGAACCCACAGGGGAGACCCTAAATTGCCCTGATAGGAGGATTGGCTACCTTATCATGTTTGGACCTATCAGGAGGGGTCTCTGATGTCACCTGCTGGCACTGGCCACTCAGATGCCTCCAGAGTGCCCCAACACCTTGCAAAGCAAGATGGCTGAAGTCTGGGACACACTGGATGAGCTCTGGGCTCCACCCCTAGGGTGGTGATGGACACTTCCCTTTACTTTGTCCAGTTTTGCACCAGAGCAGGGGACAAGGGGTCCCTGAACCGGTGTAGACTGGCTTATGCAAGGAGGGCACCATCTGAGCCCTTCAGAGCATTTCCAGAGGCTGGGGGAGGCTACCCCTCCCCAGCCTATAACACTTGTTTCCAAAGCGAGAGGGTTTAACACCCTGCTCTTAGAGGAAATGCTTTGTTCTGCCTTCCTGGGACTGGGCTGCCCAGACCCTAGGAGGGAAGAATCCTGTCTGTGAGGTGGCTGCAGCTGTAGCTGCAGTGCAAGCCTCAGAGAGCTGGTTTGGCAGTACTGGGGATTCACGGTGGAGCCCCCAGTATGCATGGAATTGGCTCACCAATACAAGATTTGGAATGGGGGACAATTCCATGATCTTAGACTTTCCCCACAAGTCTGGGGAAATAGCCCTGAACTATGTGGGGGCACCTTTGCTAGTGCAAGGGTGCCCTCACACTTGGTAACTTTGCACCTAACCTTCAGCAAGTGAAGGTTAGACATATATGTGACTTGTAAGTTACTTAAGTGCAGTGAAAATGGTTATGAAATAAAGTGTGCGTTATTTCACGCAGGCTGCAATGGCAGGCCCGGTCAAGGGTTTATCTGAGGTCCCTATGGGTGGCAAAAGAAATGCTGCAGCCCATATGGATCTCCTGGAACCCCAATGCCCTGGGTACCTAGGAACCATCTAATAGGGCCTTATAAAGGGGGTCCAGTGTGCCAATTGAAATTGGTAAATGAAGCCACTAGCCTACAGTGACAAATTTAAAGGCAGAGAGAGCATAAGCACTGAGGTTCTGATTAGCAGAGACTCAGTGACACAGTTAAGCACCAGCAGGATCCCAGTGAGACAGACAAAAACATACTGACATACAGGTAACATTGGGGGTAACATGCCAAGGAAGATGGTACTTTCCTACAGCATGACTCCTGTCTTTACTAAGACAGGAGTCATTTTTGGGTGGTTGTGCATCAGGAAATGATGGTAGGCTGCCTACCGTCATTTTCTGTTCCACAACTTCCTTTTCCCATTCCGCCACCTCCACCCAGCTAGCGTCTTTTTTTGTGTCATTAGCCCAAGCTTAGCGCCGGCTTTCACCTTTCTATAGCACCAGCCAGGTGTCTTATTTAAGGAATGGTGCAAGCCAGCGCTATACTTTTTAATGCAAAACTGCGTTAGCGCAGTTTTGAGTCAAATAATATATATCTGGGCCTTACTGTTTGCTCTTGCTTATCAGGAGCTTTGAAATAGCTCCTACTAAGAGGGAGCAAACAGAGGTTTCCCTGCCCTCACCAGTCGGTGGGCACCTCAGGACATAGCAAGAGCCGGCCCTGGGGGCTGGCAGTCCCCAGGGCCATTAATGGCTCTAGGAGGGGGCAAATTAAAAAAGAAACTGGCAAACCACACTTGTTTTTTTATATATATTTTTATTTTGCTGTATTCATAAATCCTCCACAAATTTACAGGAAAAAAAATTATATTAAAAAAATTTTTTGGGCCTCTTTGGGGTACTTGTGGCATCCCGCCATAGATAGTCAGGGTATTCCTACTGTGCCCCCTTCTGGTTTTCCTTTTTAATTTTTTCCTGGTTGAAGTAGTAGCAGCCAATCAGAACTCAGTTTGAAATCTCTAGGATCCCGGGACCCTCCCAGTCCCAGATATCTGTATTTCCGTTTTCCTTTTTATAACTGCAAAAGTACACCTTCCTGCACAAAAACAATCAGTAGAAGCTTTTTTTCTCTTTCTAAATGTTCTGCAGGATGTATCACACCTAGAAAAAGGAAGCAGCAAGTAGAAATAAATATATTTCTCCTCATTTTACCTCCCATGGGATGCATTCCCAGGTTTATCAGTCATGGTAAATCTGAAAATGGGCTTAACTCCATGGGTAGGTGTGGGGAACATTCATGCTCACCCAGAAAGGACTTTCCTAGGGCAGAGTAATGCAAGGTAGTGGCCTGCGTTGTCTTGCGCTGTCTTGCGTTACTCCAAGTCCACCAAGGAACTCAGGGCCATGCAAGGTGGCCTAGCGGTTCTTGGTAATCAATGTTTTAACCAGCCTTCCTACATTGAAGATAGCCTTTAGGGGCTCGTCACTGTAAAGACATGTTAACTTTAAATTCTACATGTCCTGATTTTAAATGAGATGCACAATGAATTGTGGGCTGCAAGGCCAACATAAAGGTGACTTAATAATATGTTTTGTCACAGTAGTGGATGGCACAATATTGGTGTAGGCAATTGGTGACATTTAACTTCCCATGCTATGGGTTTACCTTAGGCACTATAGACCAAGGCCCTATAAGAAAGTGAAATATGCCTATTTGGGTTTCATCCAATTTCAACCTGTTTTAGGAATTAGAGCACTTGCACTGGGGCATAGTTAGCAGTGCCCCAGTGCAGAGAGTCAAAAACCCTGCGGCATCCGTCAGCAAAAAATGGGAGTGACCATGTAAAAAGAGGCAATTTCTCACTGATATGTATGTAAGAGATGAGCTAGTTAATGTAGTGGGCAGGGGTGTAATTAAGGGAAGTAAGGTATATTCTAATAAATCTCTAAAGTGTTTACTTACTATGCATTATGCAATTTGCTGTGGAAATGTATGACCATCAATTTAATTAAATCAAAAATTATTGCTATTGAGGTAGTCCATGAAGCCAAATGCATTAGCTTCTAGGCACGTTGTGCCCTGTCCGACGTCGGCCTCTTTTTCATCCTCACTTGAGTTTTCATAGGTCTTAGACCCGCCCCTTTTATAGGCACACACCATAACTGAAATATTATGAAGCATGAAACAGAAAATTATGAATTTCACGACAGCAGCAATGCATCAAAGGCACTCGAAACAACCACTCAAAAGTTGAACCACTTGTTCAATGGTGCTGCATGCCCTGGTGAGTGATGGATTTTAAACGTGTTCCACTGCACTTGCCGGTACATGTAGAGGTGTGATTATCCAGGTGCTCAATAAAAGAGCAAAAGTCTCCTTGATGGGGTGGACTAGTAAATAAGGCAATAAAATAGTTTTGCATGCAGAAGTTCATATTCCATTATTCAGGTTGGTGTGATTGGTTGTAAAGTTGGATCACTGCATTTGCTCGATCAAGTAAAGGTGTGAGCAGCTAAGTCCACAGTAGATACCCAGGGTCCAGATTTACATAGGACTTGCATTACCCTTGCTTCATGCAAAGTGATGCAAGGCAATGGACGTCCTTTAGTGAGATTTACTGAGCCACGCAAAGCTACCTTGTATGACTCTAGGAGGCTTAGTAAATCCAGAGCAACACAAGGTAGAGCAAATTGCAGTGTTAGCTTACCCTGCGTTGAGAAGGCATTCCATGGGTGGAACATGAGTGTACCCATGCATCCACCCATAGATTTTGGTGCATTCTCAGATTTACAAAGACTTGTAAATCTGGGAATGCTTCAAAGGGGTAGTATGCCTTCTCAACAAAGGCATACTTCACCTCATTATTTCCTCTTTTTTACCTGTGCTGCATTTAGCTGTGGAAAATGCCTCTGAAGACTGTTTTGTGCAGAAATGTGTCTATTCCTGCACAAAGACAACCCTACCTGTAATGCAAGCATCCTGTCATCATTGTGCCAGGATGCCTGCTTAGGTGCTAGGCAGCAGTCAGTGTGCCAGTGCAGGAAGAGTGCAGGAATGTGTCATATCTCATTATATATATGGCGTATTCCTGCTCTCTTCTCTGTCATGCAGCGCAGTGCAGCAAGTTGTCTTGCCGTGTTGCAGTGTGTGGCTTTTTCTTAAATATACCCACCAAAGTCTAGACCAGTGGGACAGGTAAGTAAAGCTATAAAATGGTTTCACATGCAGAATCATCAAAACACAAAAGATGATAGGGAGGATGCTTACAATACGTCTAGTCACTGGCAATCACTTGAAGTAGCATTCCAATCCATCTTTCTTTTGCCCATCATGCCACCTCGGATTAGTCCCAGCCATATGCAAACAAGTCTTGACTCTGCTCCTATATAAGTAGTCCAGCCCTAATTTACAAGCTAGATCCTTGCTGTACTGGAACACAAGCAACCCCAGACTGAGTTTACCTTGATTGGGGCTCTTCAATCAGGTGTAGCTTGGTTCCAGTGGCACAGTGAGCAAGGGACCTACTTCTGGGCACACCCTTGCCACTTAGGGCAGTGCATCAAACACATAAAAGATGATGGGAGGATTGCTTGCAATTTGCCCAACCAATTGCTTGGGTTAGTATCCTGGCCCATCATTCAATGTTGAGAAAGAAGGTTTAGACAGAGTTAAGCATGGAGAGCACCCTTTACCTAGTTCAACTCATTAGAGACAGTGGGCTGTGACATATAATGCAGGTTTCCAGCTCACCTGTGGTATGGACCAGTAGCAGCAAAGAAATGCAGCACAGCCAGTAATTTCATGAAAGGGATGTGTCAGGCCTAGTGCCAGTTTTATGTTTTGGTGCATACCCATTCGAATTCTGCTCTGGCGTGCAAGCGATCTTTGGAACTATGTCTCACCGTGCAGTGAGTGGTAAGATATATTTGTATACATTCAAAACTTTGTTGTTAGAAGCAAGTTACAGTTAATGTTGTTTATAAGACATTAATGTTGGATAACATAGATAACAGATGTTGACTGAAAAGTTAATGGAAAATGTTGTAATGGGTAAATATTTTTGGTTAAAAACCAACTGAAATGTGCCAGTTATGTTTAACCATACCTTACCCATCAGCTCAGTGGCTGTGATCACAGATAGAAGTTGCAGAGGAAAAGTGAAAAGATTTTTTGACATTTCCATGAACACGTTCAAAATACTATAGGCAAATCTACAGGTACTTATTGTTATTACCAATGTATCCTTGCATAGTGTTATCTATTACCATGAAATACCACCTCACCATTGGCCAAACACTGCACCAAACCCCATAATAACAGAGTCCTCTTTGCCCAGCTTCTGTAATGTCCAGCTGGTGATGGTTAGGGTTGCCACCTGGCCAGTTTTCTACTGGCACCACAGCTATTTTAATGTCTTGCCAGTACAAAAATAAAATAATTCAGGTATTTTTAGCTTATATGTAATACTTCACCCTACAAATATAAATAACAAGCACTTTCAAATGTGTTCTAGGTACAAGTCATGTTGCAAATGAAGGCATGTCTTATTTAGTTTCATGCCTGGACCTTTGCAGACTCAGCAACAAATGGCACGTATTTTTCTCTTACAAAGGTGGCAACTCTAATGGGAATGTAGGTATCTGAGCTCCTGAATACACTTAAAAAATGGTGGTTGTCTGTCTAGGAGTGGGGGCTTTTACAAAGTATGTCCCTTGTATTCACTGGAAAACAAAAGTTAAAATGATGGTTGTATACACTAGTGGTAATAGAACATACGGGTTTGGGTCTGTAGATTTCTTGGACCATTTATGTAAGTAAACACATTGATTGTCCCTCATAACATGATTTGGGTATGATGAGGCTCAAACTGGTTTTATAGTCTACATTTACAATGAACTCAAATGAAAAAAAAGTAATTAGGATTCTCAACCTGGATCACAAAGTCTGCAGCCTTAAAGCAGGTAGTCCCTCCTCCTAATCCTACCAAAACATTAATGGTGGTGGTGGGACTCCCTGTTGTAGGATAGAGATCTTTCTATTTTAGAACACAGATGAGTAGACCCAGGTTTGTGCAGTTACTTCATACTGTGAAACCTTTGAGCACAAAGAGGACCTTTAATCTTTTATGGTGCAGTAAAGTGGCATTTGATGCAGATAGAAAGCCACAAGGGGCCAGAATCTCCAAGAGCAGTCATACGACCACAAATGTTTTGAAAGGATAAGTGCTAGGTTTTGTGGGATAGTGATAATATTACTCTTTGACGCATGTGTACACATTTTGGCTTGGAAGACTTAATGACTCCTCAAGAATATTATAATGATTGTATATACTGTCTCAGTCATTCGGCCAACAGTGCCATGCATAAAAAATAGCAATTTGGTAGAAAAGAACCAACAAAAAGTTAATTGAAGAAAACTAAAGGCGTATTCCTGGCTATACAGCGTAATACAACCCATTTTCTGTGGAGTGCGTTACAGTACCAATGGTTGCTCATGTATGATGCTGAACTGGATTTTGTGTATAAGAAACAAGTAGTAAACTTACTCAAAAGTGTAACTTACTCAAAAGTTACCTTCGTGAATCAGACCCTTTGTGAACAACCAAAGGTAGTACAGTTGCTCACAGTGTAAATTAAATTGGTAAATCTGGCCTACAGTTTGAGAATTACAATGGGATTATTCTTCTGTGAGTGGGTGCATGTATCTCCCTGAACCCCTCTCTAACTTGCAGCAAATCCCTCCCTAATCCTCCCTAAACCATTCCCTTTTAATAGTAAGTATGTCACTTTTTTCAAGCCACTTTCCTTGTAGTGAATCCTATCTTATTTTAATGGGATAAAGGAGTTAGGTTAGCCGTCTGGCCCCCCAGTGATTTTTACCTTACTTAGCTTGGTCTGTTTTAGCACAATTATTTAGTTATTTCTTCCCAAGATGGCTGCATTGTTTTCAGTTAGGACAATGTTTTAGTTTCCTGCTATCAGTGATACTCTGCTAAGTCATCACTATCAGCGCCAGAAGATAGATAAGACGTAGGTATTCACACGAAGTTACTTTCCAACTTTTTGCATTCGAGGAATTGTTTATGTAATTGCCGCCCCCAAGTTTGTCTTGTTATCTATTGTTTGAGAACAGTCCTAGATCAGGGGTCTGTTCAAATCTGAATAAATACATCTCACGTAAGACAGATAGTCAGAGGGAATCCTACCAGATGCCATCAACGCTATCTACGCTACATGTCACCTCGATGCTGACACAGTCTTCGTGTCCTTACGAAGTCTGATCTAGAGACCTCATTCCAAGGTAACTAGGGTTGGGGGGCTCTTCTCATGGACATGGCACTGCCAAATTAGGTTTAACACACCTAGCTCTCTTCTAGGTTAGAGATTAGGTTCATCATGCTAGGATATTAGGGCATATTTCACATCTCTGCTACATTTCAAGTCATTGCAATATGGTGTGGGTCTTTGGGTTCATGACTCTTGTTTTTACCATTGTGTTCCTTGCATTATCCATTATCCTAATTATTGCAGCCCATGCAATTTATTGTAGAGTGCAGTCTTGTTAATAAAATCCTTTGACAACTTGACTGCATCTCTTCATTGCCTGGGTATTGACTGAGACATGTTGATTATGTGAGAAAGGGGTAATCTCCATTTAACCACAACACTCCCTGAGATGTTGCACTCTTGAGTCCATGCGTAAAGGCTGCCAAAAATCACCTTTTACTGTTTTGGTTTTTGGTGAGGTGCTGCTTGTGAGCTGGGAGGGTTGGGATGACAGTTGCAACTTGTTGTAGGATTGGCATAGTCTCCTACAAGCATAAGTACTGTCATCTTTAAACCAGCAGTCTTGCCTAGAACAAGAGTCAAACTATGACATGGCACCACCAACTATGGTGTTTAGGCACTAATTTAAGGCCAACTCGACTATCACCTTCTCACATATGACAGGTACACTAAATACCACTATACTGAGATGTCAGTGGTCTTGGGGAGGTTCCTCCTCAGCTGAAAAGGAAGCACCAAACTAGGCTATAGGTTTTTGAGCTTAAGCCATTAAAAGGACTTTTCTCCTCACTTGTTGTTCCTACTCTTTACCCATTTTACACAATATGGCTAACCCCATGGCATTACGGAGAATGGTAGACAAGCATTAATATAACAGCTAGTAGAGCATGGCTTAACAGAAGAGGGCAGGGATGTCACATTTTTAGTAGAAGCCAATGAAGCTTACCAAAAAGAAACATTTTAATTTTGGGTCACCTTTCCTGAGGAAGACCGAAGAACATTCACATTCCACACATACAGAATTGCAAACGTACCTCAATGGTACCAAGCACACCAGTATCATGAAATTCTGCTCACTTATTAAGAACATCAGAACTGGATTAATGGCGCCCTACCACATGCAATACAACCCATGAGAGTAGGTCCCTTAGGTAATGAAGGGCCAACGTGGCCTATGTTTGCCATATACACACCTCACCCAGGCATTCAAAACATGCAGGCAGCTGATCTGCACAATTTATACCGTGAGCTAGTAACACTATAAAGACGACGTGTTCAGTTCGTAATGCAAACTCTGAACACTATACCAGCACGTCCAGCACTACCAACACCTGCTGGATACCAATTGACTACTACTAGGATTAATCCGCAAACAGTACACTCTATTATGGGTAAAGTGCCCACAGAACAAGAGAAAATACCATTCTGGGTAGCGCAGAAAACAAATCAGCTGGAAGCTGTGTTTCCCCATACAGGACCACAAGAGAAACATAGAATTCTTACAATTTGCTTGCCTTTCAGGATGTTTCCCTCAGTGGATGACTGCGCCACATGGGCTACAGACTTCGCTGCAATTTATACTACCACACATGGTACCCAACACTTGCCAAGTTTCCGGAAGTGTTAAAACAAAATCAGAATGAGCATGGGGCTACACCGGCCCTATATTTGCGGATGACATTAATGCATAACTTTGATGCAGTCCCCTTAATCATACTCAGTAATATTAAAGTAGAAGCTGTAGCACTGGCTATACGCCAGCGTCTCCGAGAGATTCCACATTTGGAACAGGAGAAAGAGCTACCGAAAATTATTTCTAACACCTATACCAGTATTGGACGGGATGGTTTGGGAGCCAAGCCCAAAAAGCCTGAAATACAGAGTACCACCCCTAAGGAAGATACTAAACAGGCACAGGAGAGTTCCAAAAAGCACTGGGATAAACAAAAACAACTTAAAGACAAAGTCAGACAGCAGGTTCTCCACATCCTGAGAACTCTGACAGAAAATATAATCTCAGAAACAGAGAAAATATAAAAGCTCCTGACAGATATACTGATTCACGTCCTTCTCTTTCCTTTCAGGATGCACCGGATAGATGTAGCGAGGGAGTGGGCCAGTTAGAGGGACATACTGACTACATGAAACAGAAGAAAGACTCACTACAGTCTTCAGACAAAAAAGTAGAGAAGTTCTCCCAACAAAAGTCACAGTTTAAAAAGAAAAAGGTGGCAGCACTGTCAATTAAAAATGCCAGTACACTTGAGAACATTGCTAAGAACAAGACGTGGGCAGTGACACTGCTAGACAGCGCAGCATAGGTCACAATATATCGCCAGAGTCTGAAAGATCACCTGGATGAGACAGTAACTAGCTACTTTATTGCATTCGAGACTGCTGATGGGTGCATTCTCCCACTCTACAGGGTTTATGATTTAAATATTCAAATTGAGGGAGACATAGAGGGCACCATTAGTGTGATATTTTGGGATGAACTTAGTTGTGATATCCTGCTGGACGAAACAGACTGGCCACCTGAGCACATCCGTAAGCTCCCCCATGGGGAAGATGTAATTTTGCCTTCTTTCTCCGATCTTGTTCCAGAGGCGGTAAAACAAGCCTGTGCTGTCAATTGGGCTTTAGTGCAAGCACCTGTACTATACCACAACCATGTAGGTTGGGACAAGGACTCGCCTTGCCTTGTAATACCGCTCGGGTCCTGACACCAACCTCAGCCACAATACCCTGTTAAACACGAGGCCAAAGCTCAAGTGAGGGAGATCCACACTCGCCTCTGCAATGAATAATCCATTATTCCCCCTTTCAAAACCCGATCATTCATACAGAATAGTCTTAGATTACAGTCATACACGCTCATGCACAATACAAAATTCACACAGTACAGCACTAATTAATAACAGGGTGCGTAAAAAATATGAAATGACCTTGGATAATTCCAATGTTTTTTTCCTGCCAAAACTTAGCACATGAAAGTTGGGACCTGAGTGTATTCTCCTTTGGCTCACAACAATGTTTGTGGCAATTTAATTTTAGGAAAACTAAAAAAGCCTTTCTCAGCATAATGTGCCTAGGAAATTAGCTATCAAACAAGGGCAAGAGCCTGGCCCCACACTTTCTGGAAAAATGTGCTCAACCCCTCCCACCAAATAATATCAAGAAACAGCAGTCTTTACTTGGTTTCTTCAACTTTGGCATAACTTACATTCCTGACTTTGCACAACGTATCAAGCCACTCTATGACTTAATATGCCCAGATTTGTCTAGCAGACGCTGGACAGTATGACACACACGTATCCTTCGAGGATTATAACAGGACATGCTAGAAGCAAAACACTTCCACACCTGTGATAACAAACCAAATTCGGTCATCAGAATAATAGCTGGTGCCATTGGGTTCACTTATGTGACCTTTAACGAGGTGCCTATAGCATGTAAATACCATTTATATCCCAAAGCAGAACAACATTTTGCACTCACAGAACAAATTCTAATTACAGTTCAGATGGCTGTCACCAAGGAGAGGTCACTCGCCCAAGGGAAAGGCATTATTATAGTTAACCCAGTGCCAGCTATAGAGGCTGTCATCAAAGCAAGCATTACTAATGCTAAAGCATTACATCCATGTTGGATTCAGTGGGCAACCTCCCTGACTGCCACCGATGTTTATTACATCTTTGATCCTAAACTTCAGATTCAAGAATTCCTCCAATACAAACAGGAGTACCCCGCACCTCTGGACATTCTGCCACTTGACAGATACCATACTGTCATCTACACTGATGGTTTAGCACAACCAGCTGTAGGTACCAAACATCAATACTAAGCCGCTTGTGCAGTCGTGAGCGGAGTGATTACGGATGGTGTATTCCACCTTCACAATACCTACACGCAGAGCCTAGGGGACTGCACAGCTCAGCTGGCTCAACTCAAAGCCCTTATATTAGCGCTAGAACACACAGAGCCAGGATTACTGACTTTAATTGTCTGTGACTCATAGTACTGCGTCCAGTCCTACAATTGCTATCATAATCATTGGCCATTGAATGGGTTTAGAGATTCCAAAGGGAACACCATAAAACACAGAACTCTAAGGGGGAGGGTGGCTGAACTTCAGGATAAGCTACCTTGTGTCCATGTAGTGCATACATTGGGCCACCAAAGTGTAGGAGTACACATTATCGGCAATGATTTAGCTGATGAAGCAGCTAAATCTGCAGTAGCTATCGCCTCTGTGGCTGCAGTGACTCGTTCTCAGGTGAGATTGGATAATTACATTTGGCTGCTGTGAAAGCTTTTGCTGAAGGCAAGCCTCTTCCAAAAGCATACCCTACAAAATACTCTTACCTCATCAGTGCACTGAATGTGGCCTATGCAACACTTTCCGGGGTTGGAGATCGAATGATCCCCAACCAAGACCAGAGATTAGATCTAATCAAAGCAGCGCATGAGGGTGTCGCTTCTGCACATGCTGGTGTTGCAGCCACAATAACACTCTTACAGAAACGCTTCTGGTGGCCTGGTCTATACAAACAGACCAAGCAATATGTCCTCTGTTGGAACATTTGCCAGCAGATAAAGGTCTCAAACATCAAACACCCTCCGCAGACATCCCTCTTAGTGTCCAACCGGCCCCTACAATGTGTGTACCTGTACCATTGTGATCCCTTCAACCTGATGGTGCATACAAATACATCTTAGTCACTGTAGATTCTTGTTCTAGATTCCTGTGTATGGCGGCAGTGGTCGGCTGACGCTCGAACTGTTATAAAAGACTTGCTGATCTTTATCGGTACATATGAGGTTGCACCATTCCATTCGGACCGGGCCCTGCTTTTGCCTCTAAGGCATTCAGGGACACCATGAGGACGATGGGTGTTGAACTCCATTACTCCTCACCATACCATCCCGAGGGAAATTTGGTTGTGGAGAGGGGGAATCGAGATCTAAAGCAGTCCTTAAAAGCTAGAGTATTAGGTTCAGGCCCCAGCTAGCTTCATCACATATATGGAGTCCAGAGAGCACTGAATAATCTGCCAAGAAGGTCCTTGGTGGACGCACTCCTTATGGGGTTCTCTTTGGGATACCTATGTATTTCCCAGATTTCGATGGCCCTGGTTTGGTGGCAGCAGATACACCATTTGACATAAATGAACGTCTCCATGTTTTAAAGGAGCTTCAGCATTGCCACCTTAGCAATAATGGATTTGCCAACAACATCTACTGGCTGGATTCCTAAAGTTGGGGATCTGGTTTGTGAAAAGATACGAGGTACCAGAACTGTCATCCTACCACCGCTGCCTGGTTCCAAAGCCAACAGATTTGCCTCGATTGACAACATCAACCTTCACCATGTGGTCGATCCTGCAAAGTAGACCCAGAGGTCCCCTGGGTAGTTCCCGGTCCCTTCTCTCTACCCAACAGGACATGCCTCTTCAAAGAAGAAACAATAACACGTTTGACTACAAAAGCATGACCAACGATGCTACAAATACCTTCTCGAGCATGGGGAGGGCAGAAAATTAGTTCTTGCTGATTCCTGTTCCCACTTCAATGACATCACCTGTCCAAGATGTGGCTGTCTTCTACTGCAACACAACTTAAACTGATGACGTTGTCTATTATGAGCCTCCGCATGAAGTGGAACCTTTCAACGATAATCGACCAGCTGCTATGTTTTCAGAGACTGGTTCTGGATATTTCATTGACACAGATGACTTTTCTTTGACTTCATCAACTCCTGCTATTGAAACTGTTTCAAAGACACGTAAGCTCAGCATATGGCTTTAAAATAACTTTTTTATTTATCCATGGAACCATCTGTGGTTGTCTATGACATTGCTTGAATTTTTTCTTTGGATTGGGTTTGTGACTGTTTTCTTCCTGCTAATAAATGGGCATTACCTTCCTGAGTGCTCCTTTGTTGAGCCTGTGAATGAAGTCTTAACATCATATCTTTCCTCACATAAGGTCAGTAGAGACTTGTCCCTGGTGAACATTTCAGCAGTCCCGATTCCTGATGGGATAGCGTGGGATAAAGTTCCATTTGATATATCCGGGCATACTGAGGTCATTCAGGGGGTCATTCTGACCCCGGCGGGCGGCGGTTGCCGCCCGCCTTGCAGGAACCGCCATTTGGCCGCTCTGCGGTCAAAAGACCGCTGCCGGCATTCCGACCTTCCCGCTGGGCCGGCGGGCGCTAACTATGTTAGCGCCCGCCGGCCCAGCGGGAAGGTGGCCTGCAACACAGAAGCCGGCTCCGAATGGAGCCGGCGGTGTTGCGGGCGTGCGACGGGTGCAGTTGCACCCGTCGCGCTTTTCACTGTCTGCTAAGCAGACAGTGAAAAGCCGCCCTGGGCCCTGTTAGGGGACCCCTGCACTGCCCATGCCAGTGGCATGGGCAGTGCAGGGGCCCCCAGGGGCCCCAGGACACCCGTTCCCGCCAGCCTCTTCCTGGCGGTAAAAAACGCCAGAAACAGGCTGGCGGGAAGGGGGTCAGAATCCCCAAGGCAGCGCTGCTTGCAGCGCTGCCCTGGCGGATTCGCCCAGCCGGGGGTAAACCGGCGGGAAACCGCCGGCCCCGGTTTTCTGACCGCGGCCAGGGAAGCACCGCCAGCCTGTTGGCGGTGCTTCCGTCATTCGCGACCCTTTGACCGCCAGGGTCGGAATGACCCCCTCAGATTCTAAATATCAATGACTGATGTAATAACACCGGATGTTGTATCTGATGATCGGGATGTCCAGACTGTTGATTCTATGTTAACTGAGATGAAGGACTATGCAGTATTCGAAAGTGATGATGTGTATACCAACACAATGAATTATGGGGAATGTTCTACTATAACAACAATCGACATTACTACCTGCACCGTGCTACTAGACACAGACCAGTATTTAATTACACACGGTGGGAACATTGTTCAACACCACCATTGGGGAGCCCTAAACAGTATTAAGATAAATTTGCATATTTTTCAGGGCATGACATTTGAAATGCAGAGTCATATTTTTTCAAATTACCACCTTCAAAAATGAGAAAAGTTTTGCTAACTAACATAAAATTAATTTACTCCGATTCCTTTGTTTCTCGTCTTGCAGTTGAAGGTTATGAATACTGGAAGGCCACCATTGAAGTAAAGAGAGTATGAGGAACACAAGATTGGCATATTCAGGGAAGGGAAGCTTTATTTAGAGCATGCCTTTTTCCAGTGCAAATGATCTTTTTAAATGACACAATTCAACAGACATCTTCTCTAGGGTTAGTAAAAATGAAGGAAATGAATGTGTCCAGTATCTCCATACCAGCAAAATTCACTGATTGGCAATACTCCCCTAATGTCACTGAAGAAGAACTAGATGCAAAGGTTCAGGCTGGTACCTATAATTCTTCACTTTCCAGTCTTGGCGGATGGTTATTATTGCCATTAGACACAAATGGATGTCAGGCATGTTTTGTGAATTCCTCAGGGGGCTTCAAGATCAGCCGGTCAGACCCTTGCTTTGTTTCGGGTCAACACTCGGATATAGTTACAACATACAGTATAGATAAACTGTGCCAGCAGTGGTTGCAGACTTAACACCTTAGCAGCAGTTAAGGAACACCTCTATACTATTTCTGAAGATATAGACTTGCAGGACTTCTTGTTAGGTCCCAGAAAGCCAAGCTCTAAAAGATTCCTCTGTCATATATAATGAGATCTGGAAGCTCTCCCAGATAGAAGCTGCTGCGCGTTTAAGGCAGATAGACAAGGAAAATTTGGCAAAGCCTTTAGCTGTTGTCGATAACGGCATGAACACTCTGTCCAACAGGATTTATTCCCTTAACTCAAAAGATATAGGAGGGATGGGGAGGTATTGTGGTCCAGTGTATATCCTCCCAAGGAATACGTCAAAAACATATGATACACTGTTCCAAAATATGTGCAAGGAGACTGAGGGCTACCATAGAGGGGGTCCTAAATTTTAGGAGCAAGACACCTCACACATCCCGAGGGATGTCATGCTTCATCATCGGAGCAGCTCCTCGTCAGACTGGCGCTGCAATGTCTGACGGGCTCCACCCCGAAAAGGGGGGGCTCTTTGCCGGAGATCTTTTGTGGTGATGAAGCCGTAGCCCCAAATGTGGGAAAAAGTATAGAAGGAGATCCAAAAAATGAGATGGTTAAAATTGGCTCTCTAAATCAGCACAGGGTAACTTAGTTTATTAGCCCAAATGCAAAGAAAAAGGGGCCAAGGTTAAAAAGGTCACAAGAGTAAGACTGCAATAATGTACAGTCACCCTATATCAAAGTGATCAAAGAAAGGGTGGAGAGACCATCCCTATCGTGGGTCAGAGTAAGACTGCAATAATGTACAGTCACCCTATATCAAAGTGATCAAAGAAAGGGTGGAGAGACCATCCCTATCGTGGGTCAACATGTTTCGCATCCTGGTGGTCCATACGGATCCAGTGATGCTTCATCAGGACCAGTAAACACCTATGAGTGTCTCCTAAATATACAAAGAGTGAGATCTGGGAAAATAGTTGGAAATTATCATAAAGATATCCAGTCACTTACATAAAAAAGAAAAATTTTCTTTAGCCGTCGCCCAACCCAAGTAGGGAAGTGCGCTTCATAGGGCCACACCGACCTTTGATCAAGCGCAAAAACACTTGGTTGATGCTGCCGTCAACGCCATTAAATCTACCCGGGTCCGTATTCCCTTAACAACATAGGCGGTCATTCTGACCGCGGCGGTCGGCGGTCGCCGCCCGCCAAGCGGTTCCCGCCGAAAGACCGCGGCGGCCATTCCGGCGGGCGACCGCCAGAAGACCGCCGGCCGGCCCAGCGGGACAGCCCCTTCAACAATGAAGCCGGCTCGGAATGGAGTCGGCGGAGTTGAAGGGGTGCGACGGGTGCAGTTGCACCTGTCGCGATTTTCACTGTCTGCACAGCAGACAGTGAAAATCTTTGTGGGGCCCTGTTAGGGGGCCCCTGCACTGCCCATGCCAGTGGCATGGGCAGTGCAGGGGCCCCCAGGGGCCCCACGGCACCCGTTCCCGCCATCCTGGTTCTGGCGGTGGACACTGCCAGAAACAGGCTGGCGGGAAGAGGGTCGGAATCCCCATGGCGGTGCTGCAAGCAGCGCCGCCATGGCGGGTTCCCTGGGCCAGCGGGAAACCGGCGGGAAACCGCCGGCTCCCCTTTTCCAACCGCGGCTTTACCGCCGCGGTCAGAATCGCCCAGGAAGCACCGCCAGCCTGTTGGCGGTGCTTCCGCCGCACTCCGCCATGGCGGTCATGGACCGCCAAGGTCAGAATGACCCCCATAGTGTCATCTGCTATTGACATCATTCAGAATGACATGTCCCTATACACCATGGACAAAGTCAGCTGTGTCCCATTATGCGGTTAGGTTGGACATTACAGATTCTGAAAAACGGCTGTGTCCATGGAAGTATATTATATTAATGGTAGTGACTTGTTTACTGCTTTTAATTTGTCCAGGGAACAACAGACAATGGCTAAAAGGAAAGCGAGATTCACCGGGCTTCACATAGAAAAGTTAGAAAAGTTGCCTTTTACAGTTGCAGAAAGTCTATCAATGGTATGGTTCTTACATGGCATTATAAATCTGCCCATTTCCACTTTTTTTGTTTTTCTAAATGCCTGAAACATCTTGCAGTGGTCAGATACGAGTGTCAAGGCGACCGCTATATTAAAGAAGAGTGGAAGTTGCCCTTTGAATATAAATGTTTGAACAGAAAAGCAGAGGTCTTTCTTAGTGGAAGCGAATGTGAGACTACTGTAAGTCATTCAATTAACTTACAGGTATCCTTTTGTGGCCTTTGCAATGTGGGGGTCACAAATTTGGCCTGTTTTCTGAAGGGTACTCCCGTCCCTTTGATTCGTCCAGCATTTCATGTACTTTCAAATGGAAGTTATGTGGTGCTGAGAGACCAAAACTGTTACGGTATGCGACCAAGAGTTGGCTATGCAATTTCAGTCTCTAAGGTCGTAACGTGTTGCAGACATGTTTTATTCCCCCCCATACAAGAGATGAGAGTAGCAGAAATGTGGCCTCACATTGATGCTGGTAATGAAAATGATGCCAAGCTAAGCAGACTAAAGGCCCTACTGTTCCGAAAACAGGTTGCATTGACATCAGCTAAAGAGACGTATGATCTCCAGAAAGCAAGATCATCAGCTGATATACAATCCCTATTAAATACCAAACTTCCCAAGCATTTTGGAGAGCTGGTATCCAGAATATTCAACGTCTCACGCACTACGGGATTGTCCATTACTTTAAGGCTGTTAAGTCTGGATTTGTGTCAATCTTCCAGACTATCTTCAGAGCCATTCCTTCAGCCATCCATTCACTCTTTTCCAATGTATTTGGTGGCTTTCCTTTGACTTTGGCATTGATCTGCGTGGTACTACTGCTGTTGTTCCTGATACGCAGAGGTTGTGCTTTTCCAGCTAAGCGGAGTGATGAAGCCACTGTCAACAGCTCAACTGTGCTCCATTGCTGAAAGAGTTGGAGCGTGATTGGTCATTGTCATTCAGACCAGTCCTATGATGCGTGCTGCCAGACTTTCACTGCGTGGGGTGCCTCTTCCAACATTTGTCTACGGTGTGCCTTGCTGTTTCATGTGATCCTTCTATGGATAAGGAACTGCTGATGTTCCCGATGAGGGTTCATTGAAGATCGTCGTGCCCTTAGAGACTAAGGTTGATTCGAGAAGCCTATAATGAGCTGCCCTTGGTGAAGAGAGGTGTTGTGGAGAGTGCCGCTCCTGCAGGGGGTCCTGCGCAAGAGACTACTACGCACTACTGCTCCATGGATCCATCTGCCCATCCTGTCATTGATCTTACATCTGACGATATGTCCTCTTTCCTGAGGTCTTTTCCCTTCAGTGGCTTCGAAGATGCTCTTCAAGAACATGACTACTGTTAAAACAATCTGACCATTGGCCTATTCTAAAGTTTAAAGTTTAATAACAACTTTGGCCTGCTGTGGTTGTCATGGTCAACATTATGGGGGTCATTCTGACCCTGGCGGTCATCGACCGCCAGGGCCAACGACCGCGGAAGCATCGCCAACAGGCTGGCGGTGCTTCCTGGCCAACTCTGACCGCGGCGGTAAAGCCGCGGTCAGAAAAGGGAAACCAGCGGTTTCCCACCGGTTTTCCCCTGGCCATAGGAATCCTCCATGGCGGCGCTGCAAGCAGCGCCGTCATGGCGATTCCGACCCCCTTCCCGCCATCCTGTTCCTGGCGGTTCTTACCGCCAGGAACAGGATGGCGGGAACGGATGTCGTGGATGATGCTTTGCAGACACTGAAAATCGCGACGGGTGCCACTGCACCCATCGCACCCCTTCAACTCCGCCGGCTCCATTCGGAGCCGGCTTCATTGTTGAAGGGGCTTTCCCGCTGGGCCGGCGGGCGGCCTTCTGGCGGTCGCCCGCCGGCCCAGCGGGAAAGTCAGAATGACCGCGCGGTCATTTGACCGCGGTACGGTCTTCTGGCGGTTCCCGCCAGGCGGGCGGCTTCCGCCTCCCGCCGGGGTCGGAATGACCCCCTATATGTCTTTTGTATGTTTCTTGCTATTTTTAGCATGTTTTTAATAAGGTTTTAGTTATGTTTTTACATGATTTTAGCTTGTTTTTATTCCAGAGCATTTTAGCTTGGAATCATTCATTTTCTCTGGCATCATTCCTATGGCGTCATACTTGTTCTGGCAATAGGGAGGGTGTAGTGAATCCTATCTTATTTTAATGAAATACAGGAGTTAGCTTACCCATCTGGCTTGTAGAGTTATGGCCCCGTCACCCAGTGACTTTTACCCGACTTAGCTTGCTCTGTTTTAGCACAATTATTTCATTATATCTTCCCAAGATGGATGCATTGTTTTTACTTAAGACAATGTTTTAGTTTCCTGCTAATGGTGCCACTCTGCTAAGGCATCACTATCAGCGCCAGAAGATAGATAAGACATAGGTATTCACACAAAGGTACTTTCCAACTTTAAGCTTTCTAGGAATTGGTTATGTAATTGCCGTCCCAATCATGTCTTGTTATATATTGTTTGGCAACAGTCCTACATCAGGGGTCCGATCAAATCTATATAAATACATCTCACTTAATCTCATGGACATGGCACTGCCAGATTAGGTTTAACACACCTAGCTCTCTTCTAGGATAGGGATTAAGGCCCTCATTACGAGCCTGGCGGTCTGTGACCGCCAGGCTCGCGGTTGGCGGGAGTACCGCCGACAGCCTGGCGGTGCCCCTTAGGGCATTCTGACCGCGGCGCTTTGGCCGCGGTCAGTGCAGGAAAACCGGCGGTCTCCCGCCGGTTTTCCGCTGCCCGTCAGAATCCTCCAAGGCGGCGCAGCATGCTGCGCCGCCTTGGGGATTCTGACACCCCCTACCGCCATCCTGTTCCTGGCGGTTCGCCCGCCAGGAACAGGATGGCGGTAGGGGGTGTCGCGGGGCCCCTGGGGGCCCCTGCAGTGCCCATGCCAATGGCATGGGCACTGCAGGGGCCCCCGTAAGAGGGCCCCGCTTGTATTTCACTGTCTGCATAGCAGACAGTGAAATACGCGACGGGTGCAGTAGCACCCGTCGCACCTTCCCACTCCGCCGGCTCGATTCCGAGCCGGCGTCCTCGTGGGAAGGTTGTTTCCCGCTGGGCTGGCGGGCGGCCTTAAGGAGGCCGCCCGCCTGCCCAGCGGGAAACTCAGAATGCCGGCCGCGGTCTTCAGACCGCGGTGCGGTATTCCTGCGGCGCAACTTTGGCGGGCGGCCTCCGCCGCCCGTCAAAGTTGTAATGAGGGCCTAAGTTCCTCTTTAACATCTATGCTACATTTCATCTTTTTGTAAGATAGTGGGGGTCTTTGTGCTCATAACTCTAATTCTTACCATTCTGTTCCTTGCATTATCCATTATCCTAATCATTGCAACCCATGCAATTTATTGTAGATTCCAGTCTTGTAAATAAAAACCTTTGACATCTTCACTGCATCTCTTCATTGCCTGTGTATTGACTGAGAAGTTGATTATGTGACAAAGGAGTAATCTCCGTTTAACCACAACACACTCTGACATGTCGAATTCTTGAGTCCATGCGCAAAGGCTGCCACAAATCACCTTTTACTGTTTGGGTTTTTGGTAAGGTGCTGCTTGTGAGCCGGAAGGTTTGGGACAACAGTTGCGACTTTTTGTAGGATTGGCATAGTCACCTACAAGCATAAGTGCTGTCATCCTTAAACCAGCAGTCTTGCTGAGCAAGAGTCAAACTAAGACATCTTGGTCCCTCTTACATTTATTACTACTAAGTTGTAAACTTACTTATGTGAGGATCGCCCCTTGGAAAATATACGAGAGGTGGAGATGGAAGTGGAGATTTACACTCACACGCTTGCAAATAGCATTGTGTAGCACTTTAGTAGTATTACTCTAGCCTCCACACAATGAAAACTTACATAACATATTTTCGTGCCACAATGGGAAGAACCTTGAAGATCCTTCTCATGTTAGAATGCCAACATAAATAGATGTCACATTTTGCCCTTGCTGGGTCCTAGACAGTTCTGGATGGGGAATAATACCCAGATTTATGTAGAAAGAAATAAAATAATGTACAGCAGTGTATAAAAGCAATCTTCCCCAACAGAAGAAACAATTTTCAGGTTTTTTTTCCTTTATTTTTGTGCAACTGGAGGAGCCTCCATCATGGTTTACTTAAGTTGTTGCAAGGGAGACTTATCAAGCCAGTTGCGGGTCTCTATACACCTAGGCAGTTGTCTAGAAGGCAAGCACCTGGGGACCTCATATTTCACATATAAGTTGTAAATATGACCTAATTTCCAAGAAGTGAGGCATTATGGCCCTTAACCTACAGAAGTATCAATGAATGCACTGGCCTCGATCCTAAAACCTGTCCAGAAGTGGTGAAAGAGACCATCCATGATTATTTGTTTTAGCAAGTTTTCTCTAGAGAGTTACTGCATGCATGGCTCCCTGTTATGTTTGTGGTTCAGAAGGTGAACAATATACCTGGATCACAGTGCCACAGACACAATATCCAGGCACACTATATGTGGTCATACAGGCATCTAAATTTGTGTGAATGTGTGTCTCATCTGTTGTTCAATATGTCATTGATTCCCAGTTAGGTACACACTATATAAGTACTGCTACATGTATACCCAGAAAGACCGCTTTCATGTATATATGTAAGATCACTTGTAGAGTGCAAACCTAGCACGCAAGCAACAGAGTGCTGAACAAGGGTGACATACCAAGGAAGTGATTCAGGATCATAAATATGATTCTTCAAGTGTAATGGGTCCTCTTGTATGTAGATGAACTGTCTGCTGCAATGGTGAGTCTTCAAATACTTTCTCAATTTCATACAGCAAGTACTGATTTAAGCAGGGATGTTGTTCCAACCCCAGAGACCCTAAGGACACGGTGCTTCACCAACTGAAGATGGTTCTTAAATTTCTGCTCTACAGCATTGGTTTTCCTCTATCCGAATCTGCTGGTGTATATGAGTATCAGACATAGAATCTGCATGCATTGTATTGCGAGCTGTTGGGTCCTAACAAAAGACAACTTTGTTCATATTCACAAGGTTCAATTCTAGTCTTCAAAGGTCCTAGCATTGGAACAGCACAACCCACTTCACTCTGCCTTGACTGCTAGCCATCTGTTAATGAAATGTAACAGTGGGTGACAGGGCCATTGCTCGTGGTGATTCAATATTTACTCTGAGAACAGAAGTTCAATCTGGTAGAGTCCACTGCCAAATAATTTTTACCCAAATAATTAGTTCTTTTAGGGCTTCATGTTGTGTTACTTGGAAGCACTGTGAATGAATGCTCTGATAAATTGGGACACGTGGTTAAGACATCATGAGATGGTATCTCAATAGCAGATTGTGTAGAACTCTCTGTATTCTTTTTACTTAACATGACAATCCTGTCTCTGTTTGCATTAAAACTATTTAGAACAAGTCTAGATAGCTCTAAATTACGTGTCATGCGTTTTCATCTTTCTGTTTAAATTTCAGAGAGGAAAAATATTAGGTTGAGATGATCTTAGTGCGTTTTTCATTTGACTTGGTATGGAAATACTGGTCACAGTTCAGTCCTTTTACAATGGATTAGATGTTCAATGTACCTGCACCAGAGCATTGCATATAATGTTAGATCTCACATTTTTAGTATAATGAAGATAGCTTAGTGGTTAAATGCTTTTGTTACAGATATTCCTATTTAAACATTGCTCCAACTAACTTCCTTTCTTTTGCATCTATAGCATAAACTTAGACAAAAGGCAGCGGAGTGCTGTACATGGTCAAAGATGAGAATATGGACATGGAGTAATAGGAGTGGAACTTGGGTCCTACATGGTTAATGCATTGTGATGTTGGGCTTTTTAAAGAGGTCAGTCTTCTAGTATTTGGTAAATTGGAGAAGTGTTGGGGTTGGTCCTGATGAACCACATTGCTAACTTTGTTGGACTAAACTTAAAGAAAATGGCTGAATGTATCACATCAGACAAGGAGTCACTTGGCTCCTGTCAAATAACAGTTACCAAGAAAATAGACATCGGAGCATGTAGCTGCTTCATATTTCAAAAGACAGGTATAAGGGAGTAATGATGCAGGTCACAATCTGTCTGTCAAGAAAATAAATTATGGCATTATTGCAAAATAATGTGGCTCTCTATATGTTATTGTTTGGTAAGTAGTAGACGTAAGTATCATCCAAGACATTAGTAAAAACAGCATTTTTTAGAAAAATGAAAGTTGAGTCATATCTGGTGACTTTCTGCTTACATAGTAATTTATTAAAGTCATGCATGGAGTTACTGCACCATCATACTGGATTACTTATTTTAGGACCCGTCATTAGTCATGACCTTTTGATTTTACTAAAACTCTTTGTTCACTATGCCTATTTATAGGGGCATCCAGAAACCTCTCACCCATTGATCTGTACTGTATCTTTCACATTTAAATTCCATCATCTACATCATACAGCATGGAGAAATTGGTCAGCCCACTTCAGCCATTGTCTAACTTAACATTCTACTCTTTAACAAGGAACACATCCACACACACAATAGCTCCCTTCAGTACCAGGAACACCTATGCCAAAGTGTGCTTTTTTAGACCAAAATATATTTTTGCTGTGAGACATTCTTTTAAAATTGATGCGGGCCAGCTGTTTCAACAACAATACTATTTTGCTAACACAAAACAAAATAAGCATTGACAAAACCAAAAATGCTATCTGCAAACTAAATCCATGTTGGCTTTTCCAGTGCTTGTTTTCAATTGCATCCAGGAGTGGTAGAGTAATATTAAATAAAAGTCACTTTTTTCTTCTATATCTCAGTAGCATGAATTTTCCATTGATACTAATCCCAAGTGAATTTCCACCAAGAGATCCAGAGGAGACTTCGTTTACAGCACATGCTTTCCCAGAAAACAAAGGAGAGTACCCAGTTGTTTAATTTTCTTCCTTGTTCGGTTTGAAAGCAAGAATTTACAACTCTTCTACACTTACCTTCTCAGACGGAATCTTGAATTGAGCAATGGAATGGTATATAAAGCCTACATCAGGAAAAAAACAATCTAAAAATAATAGCCCTCTTCACAAGGTACTTTTATTTACTTCTATTTACTACTAATTATATCTGCCAAGAGTTCACAAAAGGGCACCTTTATTTCATGCTGTTATTTTTTCATTTTACAAACCTATGCAGGTGTGGTAGTCTTAGTAGTCAAATTGAACTAATCCAATGTAAGAAGTTCCCGGATGCATTAATCTGGCAAATGAAGGTCACAACTCGAAACAAACCCCCTGTGATATGCAGAGATATGTTAGGCATGGTCAGTATTGGATGCAATAATACTGAGTGATTACTAACGTGACTTCAATTACAAAATAGCAGTAAACTTAATTTGGATGGAATCTATACCTGCACATCATATTTTACATCACCTTTTCGGGTATGCTGCATGGATTTCAATTGCAAATATCTGTTGACTGATCAGTGAGTACCAGTGCAACAGTTGCAGTTCTCATCCCTTTGTCACTTTTCACATCCTAATAGTCCTTAGGGCCTCCTTCACCTCATTGTTCCGCAGGCTGTAGATAAATGGATTCAGAAAGGGGATAATCACTGTGTAGAAGAGGGTAATAACTTTGTCTTGATCCAGAGAATAGCTGGATGAGGGGCGGAGGTAAGTGAAGAAGATGGTTCCAAAGTACATGGTCACGCATGTGAAATGAGAGGCGCATGTGGAGAAAACTCGACGTCTCCCCACCAAGGAGTTCATCTGGAAGATGGTCGAGATAACTGAGACATAGAAGAATAGAATTGCGAAAAGGGGAGCATTTACAAAAAATCCAGCAATTATAAACATTACTATCTCATTGGCAAACGTGTCTGTGCATGCCATCTTGAGCAATGGAGGAACATCACAACAGAAATGATCAATTTCCCATTTACAAAAGGAGAGTCGGAAAGTACAACCTGTCTCTATCAATGAGTGAGTGATTCCTGCAGTATACACTGCAATCATGAGCCACAAGCAACGAGTCTTGCTCATGATAGTTGCATAGTGAAGTGGCTGACATACCGCGACATAGCGATCATAAGCCATGACAGCCAGTACCAATGCCTCCGCGGTGCCACAGGTGCAAAAAAGGAAAAGCTGGGCCACACACCCGGTGATGGAAATCCTCTTCCGTTTGCGAAGTAGGTCAACCAGCATTTTAGGGGCAATATCAGAGGAGTAGCATAGATCCACAAATGACAGGTGACCTAGAAAAAAGTACATCGGTGTGTTCAAGCGGGGAGCCATTTTAGTTAACGAAATGATGGCAATATTTCCCAGCACTGTCAATATATAAATCACTAAAAATAATGTAAATAGAGGCGCCATTAATACAGGATTATCTGTCAGTCCCAAGAGAGTGAATTCTGTAGTCATCGTTTGATTTCTGGCTTCCATATTCCAATGTATCATGCCTTGGAGAAGGATAACACAGAGTTAAAAGTAGCACTATACATTAATGGAGCATTAGGATAATATTCTACTGTCATATTTCTCCTTCCTCAGGCTTTCTCCCTCCCTCCGTGACTCTGAGAAATTTTACTACACACTGATTTGAGGCTTATCTGAAACAGATAATCTGGAACAATTGTTCCTCATGCACCTGAACACAATAGACTTTCAAAGGCGACTTGAGGAATCCTTGGATTGCAACAAACATTACTTGTTCAATCTAGTTTAAAAAAAATGCATATTTCTTTATGGTCTATCACATATCAGCTTCAGATTAAAAATCTTTATTCTGTTTAAAACAAGTAAACCATGAACTATAATGAAAACATGTTAAACTCAGTAAGATCACAATGGTACAAAATAAGATCAATATAACAAGAAAAACATGATAAATCCATCTCAAAGTGCTGCTAAAAACAACACAAAAGTGCAGACGACCTTAAGGACCATTACATCAGTCTTAAATCGTTAAATTTCTTATCTTGATAGCACAGGTTAAAAACACACCACATGCAAACTAATTCTAAGATCAGTCAACATCCCAAACATACCCCATATATTCTACCTCACCATTGACTAAATTAAGTTTTACTTTTCAAAAATGTCTTTCATTATTTTGTTGTATCCCAACCCTTTTGTGAATATGAATTTATTATCTTGAAATTATTTTATGTACCTCTCTATGTGTTTGAACATTTTATTTTTTGGCCAATAAAGCCACTGGTATTCCAAAGGGATTAATTTGAACTTAAATGAACAATGATATGGTTTAAATTAAAGAAGATGCCTCAAACTTGAAGGCAAGCTGTAAATGTAAGGTTGAAAACACTTTCACCCGTACATTTCTTTTGAATAATGGGTGTAAATCTACCCAGATAGTTGCATTTACATCTCTGAAGTCAATATGGATTCTTATTGAGGGCTACTGCTTGCGGGCAAGTGCCACTGGGGACACTCACCCCAAAGGCTCAGTTTCTTGAATAACTTCATGTAAATCACTGTGTACTGAAGTTGGCAACTTAGCCATAAAACTACATGTTTTTGGAGATTCCTGAATAGCACATTAATATGTGCCTTTACTATCATGACCTGGTCACATGTAGAAGAATTGTATCCAATGAGTGGGAATCTTTGTTCTCTGCACCTTAGCAATGCACTTTTTTGTCTTGCAATAAACATTTATGTCTATAAGTATCTTCAGAAATTATGCATGAGAATGAAATATTCCATAGGGCAAGCACTTCAAATGATTTATGATTGGCTTTTTTACAGGACCTTATTTGCCTTTCTAAATCCATTCAAACTTGTTTTTGGGATTACGGTGCATGCAATCTCACCTAGCTCTTTCTGTTTTTCATCATGTTCTAAAAATACTGTCTTTGTTCTCAGTTTCTTCAAACACCATCAACCAACATCTGAGTTCTTCTCTCTACACTTTCTATCAACATTGCCATTCCTTACACAATTGCAGCTGACAAAACACACAGAACTCAATCTTTTATTTCTCTAAACCTTCTCAGAATTTACATACCTCTTTCCTTCAGAGATACACTCCAATAATTTCCATGTTGCTCCGTTTTGATGAAGGTTTAATAGCTTTACCAGGGTATTCACATAAACATTAACTCCAAACTATCACCTGATTAAAACATCAGAGAAATGGTGTGGAGCTGGTTTGTCCTAGCTCTCCTGGCCACTGAATTTCAGTTGATTCAACACAGAGATAGTGATTGATTATTTATATGGTCGACATTGGAAAATGTAAAAATTAAAACAAAACAAAGAGAACTAGGAGAAACAAAACAACACGATATAATATAGTATAAAGCACCAACAGCTGCACTGTGAAGTTAACAAATTGGTGCTTCTTATGAAAACATTTGATTAAAATAATGACTTGAAGGATTGTATCCTGGATCCAATTTACGGACATAAAGTAGTTTTGACATAGAGTAATCAACAAGCTTTCTTGTTCCGTCTTACCAGTTGATTTATTCTTCTCAATTTATATCTTTTCAGATTTATGTATTTAATGAGGGAGCTGAGGGATACAGATTGTTTTGTCAATGATCTATTTTGAGGCTGCCTACACAGGGAGAATAGATTCTTCCACAGTTCACTGTGCAGATATGGTTCAGTTGAAGCAACTTTTAAATCACCATCTTAAGCTCTGAGCATTTGTCTGAGTTGTGAGGATTTATGGTCAGCTTTGTTTTTGTGTCTTGATGATGACCCTTTCCGCTTTAAACATTTAAGTGGTCATTTTGACTTCGGCGGTCTTTTACACAGACCCCCAAAGCCTCGGGCACCAGAAGACCACGAGTGCTGTCGGTCTTCCGACCGCCATATTACGAGTACTGAAGGATTTCCACCACAATTTGGGAGGAAACCCTTCAGCAGTCGTGCTGGCAGTTGGCATCGCAGATGCGGTTCCACAGACATCACCACCACACCACAAGGAATCCGCCTGCCGTATGACAAGCAGTAATATGGTGTGGTGGTGTCCTGATGGCACGGAACTGGAGGCAGTGGAAGCACCTGTTCCCGTTCCCTGGAGGACCACCTCCTCTCTGGACAAGGTAAGCCAATCGTCCAACAGGGGAGAGGGGTGGGAGGGTAGGGGATGTTGTGTGTGCGTGTGTGATTGGGTGGATGTCTGCGTGTTTGAATGTAAGAGTGTATGCATGTGTGTTTGAATGTATGTGTGAATGAGTGTGTGATTGTTGAAGTGAGTGTGTGTTGGTATGTTTGTGTGCATGTGTGTATGCTGGTATGAGTGAATGTGTGTATGTATGCGTGTTGGTGCATGCGTGTATGTGGGGTGCGTGTGGGTGTGTGCAAGTATGTGGGGAGGGTGGTGCTGTCCTGGAAGGGGGGATGGGGGTGCTGTCTTGGAGAGGAGTAGGGGCAGCCTTTCTCCCAGGGTTTTCATGGAGGTGCTACCGCCGCAGAAACCCTGGCGGACAGGTGACTCCTAATACCCCCGGCGGTCTTCAGTGGACAGCCGGCCCGGAGGTGTTGTCCTTAGGCCTGGCTGTCCTACTGCCCTGGCGGTACCAGCGGGGATGTGGTGGTTTGGTAGAGAACAAACCGCCACACTCGTAATGTGGTGGCCTTCACCCCCAGCCCGTCAGAGGTGAGACTACCACCAATAAACAAAACACCTTACTGCACAAAAGCAACCCTGAGATGCATTTCCCTCTATGTGTGATACAGAAGGCAGCACATGTAGAAAGAGAAAAAAATGAGGAGAAATAAAGATTTCTCCTCTTTACGCTATACCTGGGGAGACACAACATTTTGATGCATTCCTAGGTTTACTACTAAAGGTAAATCTGGTAATGCACCAAAATACATGGATGGATGAATGGGAACACCCACGCTCCACCCGTGGAATGCCTCCCTGCCCCAGCGTAGCACAAGACTGTGATTTTTGCTGCCTTGCATTACTCTAGATTTATCAAATCACACAGGGCCACACAAGGTGGCCTTTCGTTGGATGATAACTATCACTTGTGTGGCACAAGGGTAACACAAAATCTTGTTAAATCTGGTCCTTAGGGCATGATTTATAAGTTGGTGATAAACATACTATTTTGCAAAGGTGGCTGAGTATGCTTACTGACACTATTATGATCTGCCTGCCAAACTTAGATATCTGTGGACCATAGGTTTAAGCACAGCAGAGACTACTCTGCTGTGATGAAACCTCTCTGAGGGCCCTGCAGAGTTTAGAGAGAATTAAGATCAGTGGAATTAGAGGTCAGTTTTATCTGCCTTTCAGTGCCAGAAGCATTCTGGCGGTAGATGGCAGTGGAAATTGCTGAAAACTCACCTCGCCATAGGAGAGGACTCCTATGGCAAGTGGGGGCATTTTCTTTGTAATTTTCAAAACAAAAATCCTGCTTTGGCAATTTCTTTTGGAAAAGAAAAAGAAAAAAGTTTGGTGTAGGGCTCCATTATGATGACGGAGCCTGGCACCAAGCTGACAACAGCAATTACAGAAACAGCTGTGACTTGGTGGTCATTTTGAAATCTGATGTATGGTGCCGCCATCAGGTCAACTAAGTAATTCACTCCATTGCCCTAGCGGAGAAACAAGTCATCTGCCAGATTATAAATCTGGCCTTAGTGTGAAAATGTCAACACCACAAAACCAAGGGGATTATGATTGCTACGTATCATATACCATGAGGTCCATATTATTAATGCTGTGTCTCCTGAGAAATGCATACATATGTTTAACATATTATATATCTATATGTATATCAATATATAAAAAATCAACGTTACAGTTAGGTTCTGAACAAAACTTTAGAAATTCAGCAGTGATAGTTAAAGTTATTTTAAGTAACTAGAACACGTGCCCCTTCCATGCACAGTTTTCTCTTCAATAATTTGACTGCTAATGCTTCATTGATATTTTTATGAGGTTATAAAAGTTGTCATGATTGCTCTAATATCTGGGGTAATTAGCAGCGCATGGAGAGGGCAGGAGTTATAGCTACCTTAAGGCACAAGTTATAGTTACTTGAAATAACTCTAACTATAACTGCTGAATTTCTAGGATATTGTGGGGGGCTGTGCTGAGTGTTGCAACGTATTTGTGAATATTACCTGTTATGAAAAAAAAAAATTAAGGTCATAATTTCACCCTAAAAGACCCCTCTATCACAGTCCTGTGGTAAGGGTACCTCCACCCTGAGCCGTTATGCCACTTTTTATTTCCATTTTCGGCGACAGGGACAGTGTCCTGTAACTTAAAATGACAGCCACAACTTTCTGGTCAGGTTGCGGCCAGCCAATCATACTATTCCTGGAGGCGAGTGCATTCGCAAATACACTGCCATCTTCGCAATGGATCCAAAACCCTAGATATACAATTTTATTTTCCCTTTAGTATCTCAAAAAACTACTGAATGGATTTACACCAAATAAGCAAAAGCAGAATCTGCAGAACAAAATCTAGCTTTCTGTCAAATTTGGAGTTACTCCGTCCAGCGGTTCGGGCTGTAGTCGCGTTCTAAACTCCTATGGGAATTAAGATGGGAAACACATGTTTTTTGACCCTCCCTTTTTCTCGGCCCCGCCCCTTGACTGATTACCACAAAACTTTCCATGCAGAACAAGAATCGCTGGCACACTTTTTAAAAACAAATTTAATTAAGATCTGTCAAACAACGCCAAAGATATAGATAAGTCAAAAATACTTTTACTATGGAAACATGGTCTTAACTATACCTACTGCGGACTGCCAGTAGGTAATATATATGCACCACCATCTGCATATATACACCACTGTCTACTCAGCTGACTGCACCCTTGCTTGTATTATTTTGGTGTTCTGCCAGCACCATCATGTAAATGAAAACTTTTAATCTGGGAGAAATAATAATTTAGGATTTTTGACTGTCTAACAACACAGGCCAGCTCACCATTTATTGTATGTATCTCTGTCATTGAAACACAGGAATTTTAATTACAATGAAAAAGCTTTGAAATTGTTTTCATGTGGGACAATATCTCCTTCATATCTCAGTTTATAAGACACAACTGATTCCATGTTTTTCTCGCTTTTGACACTAGCTACGTATATCATGAGCACTATGGTTCCCTGGATTATATAAGCACCTATCTCCAGCAAGCAATGAACCCAAGTACATAATGACAAAAAAGCATTGTATATCTGTTAGACCTCTCGGCCTTAGGGTGGTCTCTCCCCAAACCGTTTGCCTCCTTAACTTCAGTTTGTGCTGTATCTGTTTCTTGGCCTTATGACTCTGAGGACTTTACCACTGTTGGCCAGTGCTAAAGAGCATGAACTTCTCCCTTAAAAATAGTAACAATGGAGTATACACAAATGCCATCTTTAGTTTACTTGTACGTCCCTTGTAAAGTGGTTTACCAGGTAAGCAGGACCATTACCCGAAATGCTACTAGTGGGCTTGCAGAACTGATTGTGCCACTCACACAAGTAGACTTTGAAACCCATCTCATGCCTGCCATTGCAGAGTCTGTGTGTGCAGTATACTGCCACTTCGACCTGGCATTTAAAACTACTTGCCAAGCCTTAAACCCCTCTTCTATTACACATATATCAACTCTTGTGTGCGCCCTAGGTACCCTAAAGTCAGGGTGCTGTGCAAGTAAACGATGTACTTTTAAGTTTTACATGTCCTGGTAGTGACAAACACCCAAATTCATTTTCACTGCTGTGAGTCCTACTGTTCTGTACTGTTAAGGCTAGCATTGAGAATTACTTAATCCACTTTTAAGCTGTAATTCCTGATTGGAAAGGTGTAGCTGCATCATGTTTCATACCTTTGGAATGGTAATGATAAATCATTTTTGATGGTAACGTTGGATTTAACATAACTATTTTAGAAATGCCAGTTTTGGAAAGTGGGCATTTCTCTGCTCTTGCTGTGATGTGTGCCTTGTAGCCGGTCTCCAATACCCATCTGGAGTATGTGACTGCTACACTGTCTCAACAGAAAGCCACAAACACAGGAAGGATGGGTGGAACAGGAAGTCATATGTATTCACCTGCATTCTGATAGCTCTTCCTTAGTAGGAAGGGATAGTTGACACTTACACCTGAATAGGGAGTGCCCACCCCCACCCAAAGGGCCGATTATCCCTTACTGATAGCCTGAATCCAGGGCTAGGAAGAAAGGATGCTGGTGCACTTCAAAGACACTTCAAAGGCACTTTTGGGTATAAATACTGGGCCTCTGCCCCTAACTAGAGAGCACACTACTGGACCTGTGAAGAACTCTGCTAGGAGAAAGAACTGCTGTGCTACGAGGATTATTACTTTGCTGGACTACTGACGTGGAATGACTGATTTCTGCTTTTATGAGCTGCCCTGCTGCCTGCTAATCTCTGCCCTGCTGAGAACAAGGACTGGACCCATCTCACCTGAACCCAGAGTGACTGCAAGGGCTTTTCAGCTTGCACACTGGTCTTCTGCAGTCTCAGGTACAGTAAATACTGTATGCAATGTGCAACCTGTACCTGGACTCTGTCTCCTGTTAGTCGTCCTCTGCCAAGTTGTGCCAATCCAGTCCTGGGCCATTGGAAGTGAGTTTCTGTGCTCCAACCCCAAAAAAAGCAGTGCATAAACAGCGATGCACTGATTGCAACCGGCGCATTTGAACCCAACACTGATGCATTGCCACTGCTGCTCGAGTCACGAACGCTGCATCACCGACTTTGCAATGCATCGTCCCCGGATTCAAATGCATCTTCAAGTCTGCGTAGCTCAATGATGAAGCATTGGCTCGATGTCCATCACTGTTTGACTTTGAGGCTTCCTCAATGCTGCACAGCTCGGAATCAATGAATTGCCTGCATCTCCTTCCTGCTCTGTGCATCGAGTCCTCAACGTTGACACTTCTTCCATCCAAGGTACTTTTTTAGTGGGCCATGCGTGGGTCCTGTAGCCAGCCTGCGCTCCATTGTCGTTGGCCTGAACTTTGGATTTACCCCGATTTAGCATGACCTCCAGTAACCCCTAAGCACTACTTTTTGATTTCCTCTTTAAAAATTCATATATTGACTTCTGCTGATTGGATTGTAGTCATTTCGGTCTTGATTTATTCATATAATGTCTATGTGGAGTCTTTTATGTTTTTTTCATTGTGTTACCATGTGTGTGTGATGTGACAGGCAGTGGTGAACCATTATCTATGTAATGGCACTGAGACACAATACAGTTTCACTTCTTTCACTGTCCATCCCAAAGTGACAGAAGCTCATACCATTAAAAATCATCTATACTCCCCTCCTTTCTTCATTTCATTGAGCCACATGAGCTCATAATGTCACACCCAGTGCACAAGCTGATAACAGAAAGCAAAGAAAAAGATAACATCCCTGCAAGCGGTAAGGTAAATAAAGAAAAGGAGAGGCCCCAAGACTAGTATGGTGATGTTGTGAGAGTGAGGCGTGTGGCAGAACAGCAAAGAAATAGTTGGAAAGTTAGGAGAAGCATTCTAGAGCTTTGATTAAAATGCATAGGGGGATCAAGGGTTGCTAACATGGTTGTAATAGTTACAGTGTCAAAGACTGCAGTAAGCTCAAGGAGAGAGTGAGAATGATTAGTCTTAACACGTGATACATTTTAAAATATGTGACATGAAAGTCTCAATTGAGTGCAATTGGGGGTTGACTGTCTGGAATGGTTAAAATTCTGCGGAATGAGGAGAGACCCAAAGGCAGTTTTCCTGAATGCCAACCATTGAGGATTTCTGTAATGAACGACAGGACCACAGCAGATTAAAATATATAAGGGTAAAGGGCAGAGAGATGTGTCAGAAACCTGGATAAGAGGACTATTAGTCTGTTTTGGTGGGGGATGAGACACTCAGCATGTTTAATTCCATGGGCAAGTTGATAATGATAAATCATGAGGTGAGGGGTTAAGGCCCCAGTAGTAGGGAGACAGCGGCAGAAAAAGAGAGGAAAGTAAAAATATTACACAAATTTCAAATTTTGATATCATAACTTATTGCAGACTCATTAAGAAAGTGAAAATATGTATTATGTATTTTTCATAAATTCAAGCTAATTCATGTTCAGTTCTACTGCAGAAAGTATGAAACCACAAGGAAATCCACAAACAATAAGGACCTTTAGTTTTGAATTATTTCTTAAGTAGTATTTTCTAGAAGCCTAGGACACATTTTTATTCCAGTCTTTTGACAAGATCATCAACAATCACAATTTGTAGTTGTGGAAGACCAGAGATCCTGCCACAAGTTAACTTTTATATCACTGAATGCGGAAGTGTAAAACCCAATGTCCTATAAAAACAGATGACGGGTGTGAAGTACTTGGTTCAGGTGAAATGGTTAAGGTGGTGCAAAAGTTTGTCATTGTTCAGAAACATTTCACACAATTTAGTTACATTTTCATGAAAGTATGCTTCTTGTGTGAAATGTTGTTTGCTAGAATAATGTGTAACTTTTTCATGCAAGGGCTTACTTTTGGCAAAAACATCATGTGAGATACCAAAGAACAATGGTTGGAGAAGAAAATGTCTCTTGGCAAAACAATCCAGTCTCCTGGCAGGAAACATTATACAAAATTGTGTAATGTAAACTTTGCACACATTCACCTCCTTGGGTACAAGGAAAGCTGACCCCTGGCAGAAGAGCATCTGTGGAAAAAAGTAGCAGATTAAAAACAGACTAAAAAAACAACCCCAAGCACGATGTCATATGAGCAAGCAAAGCAACATAATAATAGCAAAAAATCAACCAAGATATACAGTTGATTCCTCACCATAGTTTAGACCCAATGTGGCCGAGGTGCCTAATTCAATGATATATCGTGACTCAAGTCTGTATTATTTATTTCTCCTATTGATATTGGGTGGGATACTGTCAATGCACAGAATGACAGTAAACCAATATTACCATTGTGTATTTCAATAAAATGTCTTGCTACAAGATACTGTTTGACATGAATGGTGATGGTTCATGTCTTAACAGGTTGGATGATGCTACCAATGTAGAGTTTTTTGCATGACCAGCTAAGTCCATAGAAGGTCAAATTTGAATTACAAGTTAGGAATGTCTATAACCTATGTGGAAAGGTATCATGAGGTCCCATATAGGTATTCATGTAGGTATTCTTTCTACAAGTCTAGCAATTCCCACACATAAAACAAAACCACAATGTTTTGCATAGCCCTCTGAAATGTATTATCACACATTGCGTTTTACTCAGTATGTCTTTAAGTGATTTACTATGTTTGTATATGATGTTCGGACTGATTTACTCTACCTTCCGATTTTAGTTTGCCCCAATGCTAATTTAGTGTCTGCATAAGGTCCCAAGCACCAGCAATACATTTGGAAATAAAGTAAACCTCCCCAGTAGTATAATTTTGTCAGTGGCAGCAGACGGAAAATTAAGTAACACATTTATTTGCACAGTACTTACATGTGCTATGGCTGCGTCCAGAATCTTCTTAGAGTAGACCCTTTCCTTAAATTTATTATGCATGATCTGTTTCCCACTTGAAAAGTGTAATTGGAATCCCAATTCCATCCATCAGACAGTATGTCCTCATATTGTATATTGTGAATATATGTGGGGGGGTGGTTGCTACATGCATGTAACATGTTGTTGCCAGTTGTGCTTTTTCTAAACAATTTCTAACCTACTATTGAGAGCTTTAAATCAAGGAAATAGTTGTTGTATAGATCCGGGGTGTTGATGACCTTCTCTTCCCACTAGCCCTGATTCACATAGCTGGGGCAAAGCAGGTCCCCATCTCAGTGCTCTGGATCTGTTTATAGTACATATCATCAAAGATAAAATATGTATTGATCAAACAGTAAGCAATCATGTCCAAGACTATTTCATTGTGCAAACAATAGAACAATAATCATGCTCTCAGGAAATGACATTTAGCGTCAACAAATTAATATCAGTCTTCCGAGTAATGTTATCAATAATACTCAAGTTGTCCCTGCTGTCTTGATTATAAGACTGGAGGGCAGTGACAAATGGTCTCAAGAAATATTCTTTGTATTTTGACATGTTTTCTAACATGTTTCCCCATGATGCGACTACAAGGCTCCCTGGGGGTAAAATAGACTCTTGTATTGTTTTGGTGGCAGGTACAAGATAGGAATAGTGAGATTTTCACACTTCAGATAATGATATTTGTCTCATCCAATAAATCCCCTACCAGTCCTGTAGATAAGTTAAAATCAATATTTAAATTGGAACTCAATCACTTCTGACTTCATTACTCTAGCATAGCGTTGTTGTTCGATAAGTTGCCTCAGTACTTCCTTCAGACACATTTCCATGGACATCACTACCACATTAATTCTCTTAACAGAGCGTTTAATCACAATCTTCACATCATTCCCTAAATCCATCATTGCCCTCTGTTGCTTGGTCTTCATATTTAGTTTACAGGAAAAAGATGTGGTTTTTTTTGTTTTGGTGTCATCCTGTTTAATAGTTTTTGAGAAATTAAGGGGAAAACAAATTTGTATATATAGGGATGCAAATGATTCGTGACCCCTCCTGATCTTGTGCTGAGATCTGATTGGTTAATAACACTTCAACAACAGAAGCTTTTGAAGCGTTGTCAGCCATCTTGGGGCCAGGGTATGAACACCCTGATTGCTTAGCTCTGGTGGTGGGGTCCTGAATGGACCCCTCCCAGGGCTAAAAGCAATTTTTTTATTTTACAGATGGAGTCATGGGGGACCCGCAGATCTGCTTTAAAAAAACAAACAAAAAAAAACAAAGTGTGGGCTTCCGCGCTACATTATTATAAAGCCCCCAGGTGGGCTAAGTCTGGGGGCATTTCATTGAAAATGGGAGGGCTCCTGACCCCCCTCCCACTGCCTCGGAGACCACCACCTCCCGGGGCTTATGATAAATATGCAGGGGACAGCGTGCCCCCGCTGCCCTGGGGATTACCACCTCCCCAGGACTGTAATTGAATTTGTGGGGGAGCACGTGCCCCCCCACTACCTTGGGGATCGCCACCTAACCATGGTAGATAGTTGGGATTACCACTTCTCCGGGGCTTTCTTCACATTGAAGGGGGGCCACAAGGCGTCCTTCATTGAGCCACTGATGGCCATGGGGACCTCTACCCCACAGGGCCGACCCCTGCTACGTGCTGAGGTGCCCAGCCCTGGGACATAGCTGTTTCCTGTGGCTTGGCTGCAGCTCTAAAGCTGCAGCCAAGCCACAGCAAACAGTTCAGGTTTTCACAGCAGGACCTGTCAAGCATGCCCCGCTGTCAAAATCCTAAGCGTTCATCTCTGTCTGCTGCATGTGTGCAGGGAACAGAGATGAAATGGTTCAGCAAGCAGGGAGCTGAAGCAATGGCACAGCGAGGGAAGCCTTAACTCTTCCCCCGCAGTGCCTGATAATCCATAAAGGGCATTTTGTAGGTTAAAAAAATCATTAATTAATTTGTAGGGATAGGGCGGGCCCTTGAGGGCTCCCCCATGGTACCTGAAAGCCCATAAGGGGTCCATTGTCAAAATCCTAAGCTTTCATCTCTGTCCGGTGGAATGCGTGCAGGAAACAGAGGTGAAATGGTTCCGCAAGCAGGGAGCTGAAGCAATGGCACAGTGAGGGAAGCCTTAATGCTCACCTGCAGTGCCATATAGCCCATAAAGGGCATTTTGTAAGTTAAAAATAAATAAATTAATATGTAGGGACAGGGGGGCCACACTGAGCACTCAGGGTTCAAGTCCAACCAAACTCACTTCCGTCTTTTTTTTTTTACAGTACAAATTACTTTAATTTTTAAAATGTATGGATACATTTTTATTGAAAATTGTACAGAAATATCTAACTAATTCTAAGTATATCACACATCAAAGCCTAAAAAACTCTCTATGACCCTCCCTCTTACTTTCCTTCTCTCTCTTTCTCTGTCTCTCTTTCAATCAATTTCACCCACTAACACACCCACACAGTCACTTCTGCACCCACTCACAGACCCACTTAGACACTCTTGCACCCACTCACAGTTCTACTCAGAGCCTGGTGCACCCACTCACAGCCCCAGTCAGACTGTTACGCACCCATTGGCAGACTCCACTAAGACTGTCACGCACCCACTCACAAACCCACTCAGACTCTCACACACCCACTCACAGACTCACTGACAGCAGCATGCACCAACTCACAGACCCATGCACACACTGACGCACCCACTAAAACACTGATGTACGCACTCTCACAACCAGACAGACACTCTCACAGCCACTTTCACACCCTTATACACCCTCTCACACCAATTCTGACACCCTGAGAGGCCGCGGCCAACTTCTGCCACGCACAGCCAAATGGCCATGCAAAGCATGGGGTTAGGTGGTTGGGAGGGTTGGCCACAGGATCTAGCTGCAAGCCAGGTCTTGTGGGCAATATCCGCTGCGCATGGCGGAAGGCAGTGCACGATGCAAGGTTGGGTGCTTATAGGGGGTTGCCTTCTGGGACTGGCCGAAGGCCGTGCACAGCGGTGGTTGGATAAACACATAGGCCATCATTACAACCCTGGCGGTTGGTGTTAAAGCGGCGGTAATACTGCCAACAGGCCGGCGGTAAAAAAAAAAGGGATTTGGACCATGGTGGTTACCGCCATCCAAAACCGCTGCTTTAACACACCGACCGCCAGGGTGGTAACGGCCACTGGGCTAGAGACTTCGGTCATTTCCACCCTCGGGATTACGACCCGGCCTACCGCCATGGTTTCCATGGTTTCTGTACCACCACGAAAACCATGGAAGTAGGCACTTTCAGTGCCAGGGAATCCATTCCCTGGCACTGAGAAGGGTCTCCCCCACATCCCACCCCCTCCCCAGAGTGCTCCCCCACTCTCCCCCACCCGCTCCTGCCCCAGCACATATACACACCGACACGAGCACCCATATACACACATGCACACACGCATACCCAACACCACCCACGCATGCACACAAACATACCCACATGCCACAACATACACCAACAGACCTTGACACACACATGCATCAACAACTCACAACACTCACAATCACTCATTCCCGCATGCATCCACCGCAACTCAAACCTGCATGCACGCATCCCAAAACATACACTCCCCTCATACACACAACACACCCACCCCCCTCTCCGGTCGGAGAACCTGACTTACCTGCTTGCAGGGGATCCTCGGGCTGGTGAGGGTCCGTGGCGCTGCTGGCAGCAGCAGCGTCCGCCAGCAGAACACCATCAGGCCGTATCATTGCTCATGATACGGTCAGCGGTGTTTTGCTGGTGTGGCGGTGCTGCTGTCAGCAGCGCCGCCTTACCGCCAACTGCCACCATGGCGGTCGGCGGTGTTCCGGCGGATTTCCGGCAGTCATAATACGTGTTGCCGGCTGGTAGCCACGACGGCGGTATGTTGGCGCCCGTCGCCGTATTGGTAGGCGGTCATTACCGCCAATCTTGTAATGAGGGCCATAGTAATAAACATTAACATATGTTTAAAAAAAACAGAGAAATTCACTTAAAAAAAGCCAAAGGTTACAGTGACGTTGTAGTTATGCCAACATTTTAATTGTTTGAAACCACAAAAATTCACCAGTTATAGTTACAGTTACCTCAACTAACTATAGCTCATGCCCTAAGGTAACTATAACTCGAGCCATAGACATGCACTGCTAATGACCCCACAACTTACGGCACTCATGATATCTTTGAGACCATTGATAATTTCAATGTAATATTTGCAGTAGCATTTTTCATGAAAAAACTGCATGGCAGGGTTTCGAATTATAGTTACTTTAGGGTTTATCATTATAAAATATGCAAAAATAGAATAAGAAGAGATTCATAAGTTTATTAGGGAAGTAGAATCATGAATACAAGCAAAAGAACAAGAAGACGAAAGTAGCAGATGAAGGAAAATCATGGAAACCAACCTAGACAAACATGAAACAGAAATATAGGGGCACAAAAAAAGAAAATTCATGAAAGATGCATGGGATTAAGCTAATGGGAGAATAATAAAATTCACAAAAAAGTTTGAGAAGTTGAAGAAACAGTATAATTCAGGACAAAAAAAACTTAATATATCACCAAGTGGCACAATAAGTGAATTGGATGCAGAAATGAGTGAAGGAGAAAAAACATCTGGAGCACCCATTAAAACAACCTTTTTTAGAAGAGATTATGTTTATGTACATAGGCCAAAGAACACCAAGAGGTAGAGGAAGGAAACATGGATAGGGGAGAGGACACCCAAAAAAAATAATCAAAATATGGCAAAAAACAAGAAGAGGAAGGAAGAAGAAACAAAATGAATGAGTCAACAGAAAGATGAAGTAGAAGAAAATCTAGTGATAAATCTTTCGGATTACCAATTGAATGAGGAAGAAATGAGGTTAATAAACAGAGGAGTTACATTCTGTCCAGAGAGACACTTTGAGCAGTACAAACAAATTAATATGTATTTGATTAGTTTGATTGAATTTTAGTTTGTACATTGATTAGTACAAACTAAAATTGACATCTACAAATTTGTATGGAACTCATATTGGCCAAATACTTCTCAAAATATGGCAGCCAAACTAAATCAGAAAAGCAAGGAGTTTACTAAAGAAATAGAGTTGACTGTTGCACAAAAGGCAGATATAAAAACTGCATTTTTTCTGGCACATGAGCTTGACGGTAAAACCCTCATGGAGACATAAATACTAGAAATACTAGAGGAACTAGACATATACATAGATTGAGACAGGTATAGTGACCTCAGACTTAAGCCCATGTTTTGCCCAATTCAAACCCCTAGAATTTTTTTTGCTGCTATTGTGCCAGCGGCGGTATCATGACCCTGCCTACTTATATATATATATATATCTTAGGACCTAATTTTGATAGAAAAAGCATTTTTTGTTTTGCCAATAACTTTGCTGCTGTTTGACAAATCTTCAAGAGATTTTCAAAATTAATATGGCAGTTGGTTAAGCTGCTGTCTGGGTGATCTGTCAAGTGGGGTTTGAGAAAAATGGGGATCCAAAACACATTTTCCTCATGCATTTTCCCATAGGGATTTTGAACATGACTGCAGCCCGAACCGCTGGACAGAATTACACCAAATTTGGTAGCAAGCTAGCTGTTGGTCCAGAACGCATGCTTTATGTGACTTGGTATATATCCATTTCAATATTTTTTGAGATATTAAAGTAAAATAAATATAGATATATAGGAGCTCAGATCCTCCACAAACATCTGGGGTGGATCCGGGAATTCACATGCAAATGCAAGAATCTGATTGACTGGTCGCAACCTGACAGGAAAAGTTGTAGCTGCCATTTTGTTGTGTCTTGAGGCTGAAATGTGGGCTGCAATGCATATGAAGAGATCAGGGTAGAAGTTCCGAGGGGCTTGATATAAATGTGGCAGAATACTAAATAATGGATAGAAAATGCCTACAATTTTTTTGGGGGGCATTTTTGAGATCCGCGGACCCACCTGCAGGGCTCAGCATGGCCCCCAGTGTAAATCCACAGGTTAATCCAGGGATCCGAATGAGATTATAAAAAATAGGAATTGAAAAATAAAGAAATATGTCTATGGTAAAAGGATTGGCTCTGAAAACGGCCTTTGTGCTTACGATGTGTAGGTGATAACTACACATGAAAGAGGGTTCAGTCTTTCAAGTTCTGGAGGAACACCGTCTTGCCTTTGTCTATCAGTTGAACTCCTTCATTTCTACCCCAGTAACTATATCCAGGTCACTGCTACCGCAGTGCACAATCATGAGGTCTAGATGTTCACAATCCTTAAAGCTTTCAACCAAAGGATGCAATTGATGTCACTTTACCCTTCTCTGGCCAACCCAAGTAATATCCACATTAGATAAACCTAGGTCCCTGTCGATGCCACTGTTTCTAGCACTCTCTCTGGCCTAAACCACAAAGCTATGACCCACAATCCACACTCTGAGAATTTTGGAGTACGCTGGAGTACCATACAGGACAAGTCTGCAGCTGAATGAGGCAGTTTTGAAATGAAATGTAGTTAAAATCGAGGCTATTAGTTAGAACTTGAAAGAACACATTTGATTGGTTCTTGTAAATATGTTGGTGCTTAAAGCAGGTAGTGATTTTGTGAGAAAAGTAAGTAGATGTCTGGTTGGCCTGAGAGAAATAATATTGGTGTTTGGAAAATGTCTATTATTTGAAACACTCAAAAACACCTGTTACCTTTTGTTTAGAAGTATGCATGCTGCTCTCAGAAACTGTTGTGAATGTGTGACCTACTGGTAGAATGTTTCAAAATTGGTTACTGAGTTACAGGAGCATGGGGGAACGGAACTAAAAAGACTAGAGTGTAAATGTGAAGTGTTAGTAATTGGGTCTCTAGTTGACAGAGGTAGGCACATTGTCCAAGTAGGGACCACAGTACGAGTCAGGTTAAGACACAACACAACCTATATTTTCTTGTGCTCAACCTCTAGTAGCTTAGTGCAGAGCAGCAGGCTTAAGTTAGAAGGCAATGTGTAAAGTATTTGTGCAAAAACGTTTACAGTAACACATTGAAAACACCACAAAAAGTACTCCAAAACAGTTTAGAAAAATAGATAATATTTACCTGAAAATAACAAGACCAAAATGACAAGAATCCAATATGTACAAGTCAAGAGATCACTTTTTAGAGGTTTAAGTACGTCTTTATCTATAAAACTCGATGGTAGTATATTTGTAGCACAAAGTACCTGGAATGCATCAAAATTAAATACCCAGAGGGCCCCAATGAAGTTGATGCGTCAGAAAGTAAAGCGTTGCGCTGACTTTTCTGATGGGGTGGAGGTGATGTGTCGGAAAGTAAATTGATGTTTCGACTTTTCCAGTGCAGTGGAGGTGATGCGTAAATTATTTCCTTGCAGGCAAGGTGATGCATTGATTTCCTGGTGCGCAGCCTTGGCTCCTTACTGCAGTGCAGGGGTAATTTGACGCCAAGGGACGATGCGTGGAAAACCCAGAACACTCTGTGATGAAGAAACAGGCACTGCATTGATTGGGTAGATGCTGGTGGGATTTTTCAACCACAAGACAGGCACTGTGTGGATTTTGCAAGCATTGCGTTGATTTTCTGACAAAGTGGATTTTCTCTCTCAGGTGAAGTCTTTAATGGCCCTGAGACTTCTTAACAGGTGGCAAGCACAGTCCAAGCCATTGCAGGTCACTTGTGGTAGGAAGGCAGAATCCTTCCAGTAGAGTCAAAGAGCAGCAGGCAACAGGGCAACAAGCAGGATAGCAGTCCTTCCAGCAAAAGCAGCCAAGATCAGTTATCTGAGCAGCACAGCAATCCTTCTGCCAGAGTCCAGTTGTAGGTCCAGAAGTGTCTGATTTGACAGACCCAGTATATATACCCAAATTTCCCTTTGAAGTGGGGGAGACTTTTTTTTTTGAAGTACAGCAGTTCCCCTTTCATCCCAGTCCTGTCTGCCAGGATACCTGTGGGGGTTTTCGGTCCTTTGTGTGAGGTCAGGCCACTAGCCTTTGAAGTGCAAGTGAGAGCCCCTCCACCCTTCCTGCCCAAAAGACCTATGCTGATGCTGATGAATGCAGATACAGCTTAGTGTCCTATATTTATGGCTGTCTGGGTGGAATGCACAAGGGGAGCTGTCGACCAGCACAACATAGACGTGGATTGGGGATAGGCTATGAGGCACAGAGAGTAGTAAGTGCAGAGAAATGGCTACTTTCGAAAAGTGGCATTATTAAAATAGTAATGGTAAATCCAACTTCACCAGTGACCAGGATTTCTCAGTACCATTCCAGCCATACCAAACATGACGATGCCACTCCTTTCAGATCCGAAATTACCACTTAAAAGTATATAAGGGAATTTCCAAAGCTGTCCTTTGAGAGATGCAAGCTTCACAATAGTGAAAAATGACTTTGGGTGTTTTTCACTACCAGGACATGTAAAACTTACAAGTGCATGTCCTTCCTTTTACTTAACTAGCACCCTGCTCTTTGGGTTATCTAGGGCCTACCTTAGGGGTGCCATATGTGTAATGAAAGGGGAATGTAAGGTGAAAAGATTAAAATTAAAAGCCACGCCAAGTAGCAGTGAAACTGCACACACAGGCTTTGCAATGGCAGGCCTGAGCATTCCTAAGGGGCTACCTATGTGTGTGGTACAATCAATGTTGCAGTAGTATTTAATTTACAAGCCTCAAGCACATATAGGGGGTCATTCCGACCCCGGCGGTCAAGGACCGCCGGGGCCGGGGATGCGGGAGCACCGCCAACAGGCTGGCGGTGCTCCTCAGGACATTCTGACTGCGGCGGTTCAGCCGCGGTCAGAACAGGAAAACCGGCGGTCTCCCGCCGGTTTTCCGCTGTCCTGCAGAATCCTCCATGCAAGCTGCGCCGCCATGGGGATTCTGACACCCCATACCGCCATCCTGTTCCTGGCGGGTCGCCCGCCAGGAACAGGATGGCAGTATGGGGTGTTGTGGGGCCCCCGTAAGAGGGCCCCACTTTGTATTTCAGTGTCTGCTTTGCAGACACTGAAATACGCGACGGGTGCCACTGCACCCGTCGCACATACCCACTCCGCCGGCTCCATTCGGAGCCGGCTTCCTCGTGGGGAGGGGTTTCCCGCTGGGCTGGCGGGCGGCCTTCTGGCAGTCGCCCGCCAGCCCAGCGGGAAAGCCAGAATGGCCTCCGCGGTCTTTCGACCGCGGAGCGGCCATATGGCTGCTCCCTCCAGGCGGGCGGCGACCGCCGCCCGCGGGGGTCAGAATGACCCCCATAGTGTACTTTACTAGGGACTTATAGGTAAATTAAATGTGCCAATTGGGTAAGCGCCAATGTTACCATGTTTAGGGTAGAGAGCACCAAGACTTTAATACTGGTCAGCAGTGATAAAGTGTGCAGACTCCTTAAACCAACAAACACAAGATCAGAAAAATGGAGGGAGGCAGGCAGAAAGGTGGGGGAAGACCACCCTAAGTCTTTCAGGTCTAAATGAAGTCTCAGTGCTAGTACTATAAATGCTGACTAAGCAGTGCTCGGATGCCAATTTACACATCTATACAAAGTGGAGTGTAATGACAATGTTTGAGAACAGATAGCAAAAATGATTTTTGTACTTCTGAGTAGATCCGTGGATCTACCAAAAAACCCTATCAAATTGGGCTAGAGTGTTAGAAAAGATTACCTATAGTAACCAGGCAGAAGTGGTATAACATAAGTTAAATATGTTAGGGAGATCCCAACTGGTTTTAATATTAAGTAACCTTGAAAACAAAGTTGAAAAGGTTGCCAACAATGGTTGTCTTGTGTAAGAGTGGTGTGCCATTCATCTGCTTGGTTTTTACGAATTTTCACTGAGAATAAATTCTAACTGATACAGAGAAACAAACAGACAGAACCACAAACACACTCAACAGATATGTAAATTGAAATGTAGTTTAATTTAAAATGCATTAGAAAAGGCATGAGTGTATATAAGGTGAATGAAAGTGAAAAGTATGTTGATAAAACATAAAGGGTAATATAAGCAGAGGGTATGTGAAGGGAAAGTAGAATGATTTAAAGGCATACACTGATGCATGCATATATGCTAAAAAATACAAAGAAACTGATCATTACACTGATATACCCATGCTTACACTTATAGTACAAAACTCAGAGACACACTAACATATACACTAATACACTGAAACACAGTTATGTATCCTGCACTATCAGAGCCACTTACACACATATATTTATACCGCTGTACTCACTAACACAGCCAGGATGCCATTCAGATTGTCACTTACATACACATTTAAAGACACATAGAGTTTCTAAAAGAGCCAGCGATATACAGCCATACTTACTTAAACATCTGATGGCACACCTATAGAGGTACTGATACACTCACTCAGATATGCAGTCAAGTACTGCCACAACCTAGTCACCCATCCATACAAGTTGTCCTTTAAAATGACTTGCGCTTACTACTGCAGAGCTTGAGTGTGCATTTTTACTGCCAGCTTGACTTCAAAAGCCTTTTGCCAAGCTGTAAGGTCTCCTTTTACTACACATAACTCATACCTCAGGTAGGGTGTAGGTAGACCATAGGGCAGGGTGCTTTCTGTTTAAATGGATAGTGTTGTATTGGAGGGAGAATTAGAACCTCAAGGGGTTCGAGAACGCGGGGCGCGAAGAAGGAGAGTGACGGTTGTGTCAGGAGAGGAGGTTGGGATTTTACTGATGGAAACTTGGATTACGGAAAAATAAGAATAAAGAGAATATCACTGTTCATCATTCTGAGTCCCTTATACTTTATTACAGATAGACATGTACTTTTAAGTTTCACTGTCTTACAAGTGCACTTGCAGATGCATACGCCCAGTTTTACATATAGTTTTCCACCCACACTGCAACTCACATATCTATTTACAGAAGCATATAGCCACTCACACATCCAGTTAGAGAGAGAAAGAGACACTTGCATTCAGCAGTATCAGAGCCAGTTGCTCACACAGTTACATACCCCTGTACTGACAGACACATCTAGTACGCAAGATATACATACACGTTTAGAAACCGAGAGAGTTACTGAAAGAGACAGTTATATAGAGGCATACTTACTTCAACATCTGCTGGCACACCCATACAGGGACTGATACAGATATGTAGTCAAGAACTAACATACCCTAGTCACCCTTTCAGACAAGTAGACTTTTAAACATGACATGAGCCTACTACTACTGCAGAGTGTAAGTGTGCAGTGCTACTGCCAACTTGACTAGGTATTCAAAACTCCTTTACCAAGCCTTAAACTGCCCTTTTAGTATACACAACTTATACCTCAGATAGGTTGTATATGGACCAAAGGGCAGGGTGCTTCATCCTTAAAAAGTTACACATGTCCTTTGAAGTTTCACTGAATTACATGTGCACTTACAGACCGCTACGTCCAGTTATATATGCAGTCATCCACTTATACTGAAACTCACATATTTTCCAAAAGTATAGAACCACTCAGATACCCAGTCAGACAACGAAAGAGCCAACTATATATTCATGCACACATCATCCAGAGAGCAGTTATGTTTTTAGCAGTATCAAAGTCAGTTGCATACATAGTTACATACCCCTGTACTCACAACACAGCTGGTAAGTAACATTTACAGCCACTTATATACACATTTTGACACTCATACAGTTACTAAAACAGCCAGTCATATATCAGCATACTTACTTCAATAGACCCAGGCAGACTCTGACACTTACAATGACACACTGGTAAATACACTGACACACCTAGGCACCCACTCATATAAGCACTCACAGACCCAACTACACTAATGCATACACTGAAATACCCAAACACAAACTCATGAATAAACTGTCACAGACAGGCACACACTGATGCATACAGTGACACACCGAAGCACATAGTAATACATTCACTGGCATACCGAGACATACACTAACGTAGACACACTTATACTCTCCAATCACTGATGCATCCAATACCACACACAAACATACCATCACACCGTCACTGAGGCATCAAGCTATACAGTCATGCAGTAACAAATCAATGTCAGCAGTGAGAGAAGGAAGAAAATACTGATGTAGACAATGACACATTCATACACACACTGATACAGATATTTACATAACAAAATTTAAAATGAAGATGTAGACTGACACACCCGACATACACTATCACAGTCAGTGACACACCCATGCACATGCTAATAAACACAGTAACATGCCTAATTGTTTATAGTATATAATGTAATATACTTTTCTGTAGAGCTAAATGTATTCCTTATTTATTTGCAGATATCCACTTGTATTTAAGAAAGAAGAATCAAAATTCCTGATAAGAGACCAAGAAGAAAGAAACAAAGGAAACAATACTACTTAATTCAAACTGATAACAAAAGACAGGCAATGCCTCTACAAATGCCCCTGAGGGGTTGCTCGGATGTTGGACAGACTCTATAAACCCCCAGAGGATTACCACTTTTCAAAAATTGCCAAAGATCTACCTCCAGAGTGAAGGCATCACTCTAAAACCACAAGGAACCAAAGACCCAGTGATGGTCACTTTACTGTCCGGCTGCTGACCAAGGAACTGGATGCCACAGCCAGACCAAACTTCGCCTGTCAGAGTGTGGAGAGAAAACCTACCATTGTGCTAAGTTTATTTGTACTGTGCCTTCCAGTGGCCAGACCATGCAATAGCCCTATATACTTGTCACCTCATGTGGGACACCCAGAAGGGCAATCCATTCCAGACCGAAAAAGGACCAGGAGGAAGCCCCAGTCCAGGGACTTCTGGAACCACACGGACCTCCCATCAGAGTGCCCCTGCTGACTTGCAAGCAGCACTCAAAGTGACCTACCTCCTCCTTCCAAGGGCACCTTTGCGCACAGCTCCACTGCACTGAAGATTCAGCTGTGGCGAAAAGGGTCCCACACCCCTTGCACCCTCAACATCCCAAGGGGACCCATCAGACTTACCTTTTAGTCCACCTGTGCAGTGCTTTTCCAAGTGATAAACCATAGTGTCCTGGCACCAGCTCCATCGATTTTCTACAGATGATCCCACCGGAACCGGTAGTCACCTACAGCTGCTCCAGGGTACACACTGATGACCTCAATGTACCTGCAGAAGGAGCCACTGGTAAATGCATTGCCTGATTTACTGGTTATTTTCAAAGTATTTTGCCATTGATTCCTATGGTGCGTAGTTACGCACAGAAAGACTAAGGCCCTCATTACAACCCTGGCGGTCGGTGTTAAAGCGGCAGTAATACCGCCAACAGGCCAGCGGTAAAAAAAATGGAATCACGACCACGGCGGAAACAGCCAACACTGACAGCCACTTTAACACTCCGACCGCCACGGCGGTAGCAACAAACACCGCAACGGTAACCGCCAACAGACAAGCGGAAGACAATGTACCGTCCACGGTATTACAAGGCACCAAGAAGCCAGCTTTTCCGGGGCGGTACCAACGCCATCAAAAGTACGGCGGAAACAGTACATCGAAGGGGAACCACTCACCTTTCAACACTCCATGAAGAACCAGGACGCCATGGAGCCTGAATTGCAAATCCTCGCTATGTTGCTGTATCTTTTGATACACCAGGAAGTAGAAAGAAGGCGGCGGAGTCGACAACAGTGAGTACGGCACCTAGCACACAGGGAAGGGGAGGAGGGAAAAGAGAGGGACACACACACGTGGCACGCAACCCCCCCACTCCCCACCCACAACAACACACACACAAACACATCCAAATACATTACTGATACACCATGCCACCCCCTGGAAGAACACAAGCCCAAAAGGAAATTAGTCACACTAGTGATATATTGGAACATTCAGAAACAGCAAGAGCAAATCAAATATTCAGTATTTACAAAAGTTCACATCATAGACATAAGGCCGTACACTGACCTTGTAAATGTCTGTGGAGCAGTGGTCTCAAAAAGCATGGGCGAAGCCCACACATGACACCTGCCTCATAACGGAGAGAACACTGCAGGGGCATCAGGTCGGAAAAAACACAGGCACCTCAGGGGGAAGTGGAGGGGGGCACCTCAGCCGGAAGATGGTACGACGCCACTGCCCCTCGAGGGGCCTCCATGGCCACAGCGATGTCCTGGGGAGTGCAAAGCCACAGTCTCTCAAGTGGGTGCTTTGCTCCCTGCTTGGTCCTGGGGAGTGCAAGGCCACAGTCTCTCAAGTGGGTGGTTTGCCCACTGCTTGGTCCTGGGGAGTGCAAGGCCACAGTCTTTCTAGTGGGTGGTTTGCCCACTGTTTGGTCCTGGGGAGTGCAAGGCCACAGTCTCTCAAGTGGGTGGTTTGCCCACTGCTTGGTCCTGGGGAGAGCAAGGCCACAGTCTCTCAAGTGGGTGGTTTGCCAACTGTTTGCTCCTGGGGAGTGCAAAGCCACAGTCTCTCAAGTGGGTGCTTTGCCCACTGCTTGGTCCTGGGGAGTACAAGGCCACAGTCTCTCAAGTGGGTGCTTTGCCTACTAGTTCTGGAGGGGGCATTGTGCCCAGAGTGCTTGATCCTACCAAGGATAGGGGGAGTGGATGCATCTCTCCACTGGTTCTGGAGGGGGCATTGCGCCCAGAGTGCTTGATCCTGCCAAGGATAGGGGGAGTGGATGCATCTCTCCACTGGTTCTGGAGGGGGCATTGAGCCCAGAGTACTTGATCCTGCCAAGGATAGGGGGAGTGGATGCAGCTCTCCACTGGTTCTGGAGGGGGCATTGTGCCCAGTCATGCTGCACCTAGGGTGTGGCAGTTAACCTCCTGTCACCTGGGTGTCTTAGCCACGAGATGTACATGGAACAGGTAGCATGATACTCCATGGAGGCAGAGCCACACTCCATCCTGCGGCGCCTTCGGCTGGCAACTGCTGGTCTTGCCAGTGCTGGCAGTGGTGCCTCAAGTGGCGTGTCGAGGGTCCAGGACGCCACCTGCAGCCTCGGACTGCTGCCCACTGGGGATGCTGCTGACGTCCGAAATAGTGATACTGGCTGGGCACGTGGTGGTGCATATGGCGGTGCAGGTGGCGGTGGCTGCGGCGGTGGATGAGGCAGAGATGCTGCCGGTGCTGGCCGTGGTGCAGGTGTCTGTTGTGTTGGAGGGATACACCATACAGTCTCCGGCAGCCTCGGATGGCTGATCCTTGGGGAGGATGCTGCAGACTGACGTTGTGGCAGCGGCGGTGCAGGTGGTGGTGCAGATGGTGGTGCAGGTGGCGTCATTGCGGCAGTGGTGACTGTGGCACAGGTCGCTGGCATCCCTGGGGAAATGGTGGTCACCAGCCCCTCACCAGGAGGTCTCGTGCCCTAAGGTGACTTGCCCTTTGTCTTGTGTCCCTTCCCCACCTTGGCAGTCGCTGCTGGGACCTTGGCACTGTCCTCTCTGTGTTTGGGTAAGGACTTGCTGGGTGGGTGGTGCGATTTTCCCCCGCTGGAAGCTGGCCCCTTCTTGACCTTGGCAGGTGGAGGAATCTGGTGGTCCTTCACATCTGTAGGTGGCACACTGGCAGCTCTGACGGGTGCCCCCTGCCATCCACCCGGACTTGCACGAATCACAGCAGACGCAGATGTGGTGGCTGAGGTGCTGGGCTGGGATCTAGACATCCTGGCCCTAGGGGACGGACATGGGGGGGGTGTAGGGAAAAGGTCAAAGTTAGCTAGGTAAAGTTTTTTAGACACACTGGGACTGGAAGATCGAGGGGGTGTGGGAGTGGAGGAAGAGGTAGTGGATGTAGGAGGTGTGCGTCTGCTGAGTTTGGGTGAAGGTGCATGGGCTGGAGGCTGTTGTGAGGTGGATGGCTGTTGAGTGGGTGTGTGCCTGCGTTTGTGTACTTTGGGAGGAGGGCTCACAGACACACTGTGAGAGGACACAGGGGACCTGTGCATGGTAGGTGGGGTTGTGATTGCACGTGAGCGGTGTGTTGTGATGGGTGTGCTGGGTGATCGAGGCACTGGCTGATGATGTCATCCATTCAGGTGTGAGTGGAGACGTGACTGGGAGGGAGGTGGAGGACGTGGAGGAGGGGGACACAGTGGAGAAAGTGGATGTTGGTATGTGTGCATGGGTATGGTGCTTGTGTGAGTGCCTGTGTGATGTGTGGTGCTTATGTTTTCCTGAGCCACTTTTGTCTGTTGATGTGTGTGCATGCTGGTCTGAAGGTGTGCTTGGGATAGGCTGATGTAGAGGGGATTGGGTTGGGGTAGTGGAAGTTAGAGGGGGGAGGCTGGACAAAGGGACAGTGGCTCAGTGCTGAGGCCAGAGCCTGAAATGCTCTCTGATGGGCCACCACGCCAGAAAGAATACCCTCCAGGTATGCATTTGTTTGCTGCAAATGCCTCTCCACACCCTGGATGGCATTCAGAATGGTTGACTACCCAACAGTGAGGGATCTCAGGAGGTCAATAGCCTCCTCACTGAGTGCAGCAGGGTTGACAGGAGCAGGGCCTGAGGTGCTTGGGCAAAGGAGATGCCCACCTCCCTGGGTGAGCGGGCACAGGAAACACACTAAGGGGCTGCTGGGAGGGTGGTGCTGGTAGGGGGGGTGGCTGCTGGGAGGGCGGTGCTGGTAGGGGGGGTGGCGGCTGTACCTGTTGTTGGGGTGGGCACAGAGGTGTCCGCCACCACCAGGGAGCTTCCATCAGAGGAGGAGTTGCTGTCGCTGGTATCCCATCCTGTCCCCGTCGTGGAGCTCCCCGCGCCCTCCGTCCCACTGGTGCCTTCACTCTCTGTGGATTCACCCTCATGGGCCATGTGGGATGCAGCTCCCTCAGTCTCCGGTGCCTCTGGTCCTCCACCAGATGATACTAATGCACACAAGGACAGGGTGACAAAACAAGAAGGGGGGGAAAGACAGAGGACACACATGGTCAATGCCAGCAACACCACTACCGTTGGCAGACACAACACACACTGAGCTGCCCTATGCACTATGCTTTGCCCAACCAGTCACTATGGTAGTCACCAGCCCATGGGGTACAATGCCTAACGCCAGCACATGCACACCTGACACCCACAGGACCCTTCACACTAGTAGCTGTACAATTGTACCATTGGGGTAGGGGTGCTTCTGAGCCTGCAAACAAGGGACATACCCTGGCATGACCACCCTGGCCTAGGGGCACCCACACCCCCCACCCAGCTAGTTCCTAAACCACGCTGAGTTGGCTTTATGACACTGTACTCACCCCCTTGTGGCTGCTGTGATGCCCTCAAGCGCCCATCCAACTCCGGATAGGCCACCGCCATGATGCGGAACATCAGGGGGGTCATGGTGTGACGGGCACCCCTTCCACGTTGGGAGGCCAGCCCCAGCTGGGCCTCTGCCATCTTCTTGCTCCAGCGGCACAGGTCCTCCCATCTCTTGCGGCAGGGGGTGCTCCGTCTGTGATAGACCCCCAGGGTCCACACTTCCTTGGCGATGGCACACCAAATACCCTTCTTCTGGTGGGCGCTGACCTAGAGGGAAAGTACAGGATGAAAGAAAATGATTCACCTGTCCGGACCGTCATACTCATTGGCCACCAGTTCCCACCCTTGCCCTGACGCACATACACTGACCATCCTCACATGCAGCACTCAGCCCACCCCCCAACATGTGCCTTACATCCCCACCACTCCAAACATGCATTGCCCGTCCATCATGCTCACAGTGTACTCATCTGTTTGTCTGGAGGACCGTAGAGTTGCATGTACTGGGGGAGGACCCCATCCACCAGTTTGTCCAGCTCCTCCGCAGTGAAGGCAGGGGCCCTTTCCCCAGACACATGAGCTATTGTCGCTTCCAGACTCACAGACGCACATTTCCCCTTGCCCCTCCTCACAAGTCAGGCAGCCGCCATGTCAGGGGTGCACATGGAATGGCACCTAACTGCGTCACAGCACATATTGGCACATATACGGGCTCACGATTTCACACACTGATTCTCTGACATTACTTCAGAAACAGTTGTGCTATATATGTGGTAAGTGACCCTCTGCTCACCATTCTCCTTCATAGGCTACAATCGGTGGGGCAGATGATGAGATGGCGGAATCCTCCGGTGTACAGACCCCTGGTGAGCCTGTTGACAATGGAAGACCGACACATCATAATCACATACAGACTTGATTGTGCCACAATCCAGAAACTGTGTGCCCAATTGGAGCCAGACCTGATGTCAGCTATCCCCAAGCCCACAGGTATCCCCCCTCTAGTGCAGGTCTTGTCAGTGCTCCAATTCCTAGGAAGTGGTTCCTTCCAAACTACAGTGGCCATGGCATCTGGGATGTCTCAGCCAATGTTTTCGAATGTGTTGAGCAGGGTGTTGTCTGCAGTACTGAAACACATGTGCAGCTACATCGTGTTCCCCCAGGTAGATGATTTGGCCACAGTGAAAGCTGACTTCTATGCCCTGGGACATATCCCCAACATCATTGGTGCCATTGATGGGATACTTGTGGCATTTGTCCCCCCCCGCAGAAATGAACAAGTGTACAGAAATCGGAAAAGCTACCATTCGATGAATGTGCAAATGGTGTGTTTGGCGGACCAGTACATCTCCCATGTGAATGCCAAATATCCTGGCTCTGTGCATGACGCCTATATCTTGAGGAATAGAAGCATCCCTTATGTGATGGGCAAACTCCAGAGGCACTGGGTGTGGCTAATAGGTGAACCCAAGGTCCCCATTCAGTATGAGTAGGTGTCTGGGTATGGGGTAGTCCCTAAGGGTTAGTGTGTGTCTAACAGGTATCCCTCGAAATTTGCAGGTGACTCTGGTTACCCCAACCTGTCATGGCTACTGACCCTAGTGAGGAATGCCAAGACAAGAGCAGTGGAACGCTACAATGAGGAACATGGGCGAACTAGGCATATTATTGAGAGGACGTTCAGCCTCCTGAAGGCCAGATTCCATTGCCTCCATCTAACAGGTGGGTCCCTGTACTACTCACTGAAGAAGGTGTGCCAGATCATCGTGGCATGCTGTATGTTGCACAACCTGGCATTGAGACGCCAGGTGCCTTTTCTGCTGGAGGATGAGCCTGGTGATGGTCCTATGGCAGCAGTGGGGCCTGTGGACAGTGAGGAAGAGAAGGCAGAGGAAGAAGATATTGACAACCAAACGAACATCATCATGCAGTACTTCCAGTGACACACAGGTAACTCCTCTTCACATTTTAGTATACTTTAGGACATTGTACATGGCAGCCTATTAACCTCTGTCTATGGACACTGACTGTTCCCTTTGGATTTCCTTTTTGCAGATCTGAGGACCCCATTCTGCCTTCTGCTATGTGTACTGCTGACCAACAACTGTAATACATTGGTATGAGTAAATGGACATTTACATTGCAATTTGTTGCTGATGTTGTGATAATACATTCGTGAAAGATCAGACTGACTCCAGATTGGTTTGTGACTAAAGGGTGTTTATTTACGTGCTAATGGGTATAGGGGTATGTGCAATGGGCTGGGGTGATGGTGGAGGAATGTCCAGTTAGAGTTCAGTCTCTTGGTATCACAGGTGCATTGTCCAAGGGGACATAGGAAGTGGAGCAATGGGAGTTGAAGGTGGACAGGGTGACATAGTTGGACAGAAAGGTGACAGTCAGGAGGGTCCCATTTCCTGGCAGGGGTCTTGGCAATGTTCTCTGTCTTCTGCCTGGATTGCAGGGACCGTTTGCGGGGTGGTTCTCCTTCTGCAGGGGGTGGGGTGCTGGTGGCCTGTTGTTCCTGTGGCGGGGCCTCCTGTCCACTAGCGCCGGCAGAGGTGGAAGGCTGTTCTTTGGTTTGGCTAGTGTCAGGGGCCCTTTGTTGAGCCACTGCCTCCCTCATCGTCTTTCCCATATCAGCCAGCACCCCTGCTATGGTGACCAGGATGGTATATATTTTGGTGAGGTCCTCCCTGATCCCCATGTACTGTCCCTCCTGCAGCCACTGGGTCTCCTGCAACTTGGCCAGTACTGTGCCCATCGTCTCCTGGGAATGGTGGTACGCTCCCATGATGTTGGAGAGTTCCTCGTTGAGAGTGGGTTCCCTGGGCCTGTCCTCCCGCTGTCGCACAGCAGTCCTCCCAGCTTCCCTGTTGTCCTATGCCTCTATGCCTCTATCCCCTGAACCGTGTGCCCACTGCCACTGACCCCCAGGTCCCTGATCGTCCTGGGTTAGGCGTGTTGCCTGGGGTCCCTGTAGTGGTGGACACATTGCTGATTGACGTGTCCTGGGGACAGTGGCATGGGCCCGCTGGGTGGGTGCTGTGCTGTTGTTTCCTGAGGGGGGAGGTTCTGTGGTGGTTTGGGACTGTGGCAGGGGAACCGACTGTCCAGAGGTCCCAGATGGGCCAGGCTGGTCATCGTCATCCAGGCGTGCAGAGCTGCTGTCATCACTGTGGGCCTCTTCTGTGGGGGGACTGTCCGGTAGCGTTGGGTAGGGGTCCTGTTGGGATGTAAATGCATTGTTATGGTATCTGTGTGTGCCATCTTGTGCAATGGGTGTGTTTCCCTTCTATAATTGTGGTTTCCCTGTTGCATTGGCCTTGTGTGATTGCTGAGTGTGTAGGGTGGGTGAGTCTCTACTGGGCATGCTGTGGTGATGGGTGTCCATTGGGGTGCATGCATGGCTTGGTATTGGGATGTGTGGGTTGTGATGGTTGGGTAGATGTGAGGTGATGGAGTAATGGGAGTGAGGGTAGGGGTGGGGGTAGGTGATGGCATGCAGGTAGGGGGGATATAGTAGTAAAGATATGACTTACCAGAGTCCAGTCCTCCTGCTACTTCTGCGAGGCCCTCAGGATCCCAGATTGCCAAGTATTGCTCCTCCCATGTTGTTAGTTGTGGAGGAGGAGATCGGGGTCCACCGCCAGTCCTCTGTACAGCAATCTGGTGTCTTGAAACCACAGAATGCACCTTCCCCCGTAGGTCGTTCCACCTCTTTCTGATGTCATCCCTGGTTCTTGGATTCTGTCCCACGGTGTGGACCCTGTTGACGATTCTCCGCCATAGCTCCATCTTCCTTGCAATGGAGGTCTGCTGCACCTGTGATCTGAATAGCTGTGGCTCTACCCGGATGATTTCTTCCACCATGACCCTTAGCTCCTCCTCAGAAAACCCGGGGTGTCTTTGAGGTGCCATGGATGTGCTTTGAGTGATATGTGTGAGGTAATGTGTGGGGTGATGTGTTGTGATGTATGCTGTGATGTGCGTTGATGGTGTATGTGTGATGGTGTTCTGTGCCTCTGAGTGACTGTGTGCTCTTTGCTTGTCTCTCTGTGCTTGGTCTCCTTTTTTTGGTTGTAAGGGGTTGTGGGTATTGTGGGTGTGTGTCTTATATTGGATGGGGTGTGTGGGTGTGGTGTGTGTATGTGTGTCAAGTGTGTGTATTTGGAATTGTCCAATGTGGTGTTGTTTTGCAAATGTGTGTGTATTTTGAGTGCGGCGGTGTGTACCGCCAATGGTTTACCGCGGTTGAAAGACCGTGGCGGTGATTCGTGGGTCATGACACTGTGGGCGTATTTCTGTTGGCGTAATGGTGTGGGTTTTGGTACTGCCAGTTTATCACTGACCTTTGGTGTGACAGACTTGTGTGGGTGTCGGTATGGTAGCGGATTGCTCTGTGTGGGTCATAATACCCGTAGCGGAATACCGCCGCGGACACAGTATGTTGTCGGCCGTCGGCACGGCGGTAAGCAGGATTTACTGCCAGGGTTCTAATGAGGGCCTAACTGTTTTAAACTTCAAAAATTCATAACTTGAAAAGTACTTACCTGATCCGGATGATCTTGGTGTTAAAAATGTTATAAAAATCTGAAGTATTTCAGTAAATTGGTCTCCAGTTATTCTTTTGAGTGTGTGGTACCATTTATTGATACTGTGAGTACAACAAATGCTTTGCACTTCTCCAAGATTCGCCTGACTGCACGACCAAGCTACCATTAAAATTAGGGCATTAGGTGGTCTAGGTTTTTACCACTGTAAACCAATGTGTGGTTGCCTGGCCCCCTTGCACAGTGTGCCTAGTTTTTTACACTACGTAGAGGGCCAGCCTCCTACAACTATAGGTACAGACACAATGTCACAGAAAAAGTAGATGAGGGGAAATATGCTGTACTTGGTTGCAAAAGTTGTTTATTTCAATATATAAAAGGTAGTTTAATAAATCATAGAAAACTTAGCTGTCAAACCTCTGAGAAAAGAGTTTGGGCCTGATTCTAACTTTGGAGGACGGTGTTAAACCGTCCCAAAAGTGGCGGATATACCACCTACCGTATTACGAGTCCATTATATCCTATGGAACTCGTAATACGGTAGGTGGTATATCCGCCACTTTTGGGACGGTTTAACACCGTCCTCCAAAGTTAGAATCAGGCCCTTTGTCTGCTTATCACTTATGCCACTGTTTAAGGCTTAGCATTGTGAAATGGAGTTATTCGGACAGTATGAGTGCTATGAAGATTCTTTCAACTCTGTAAAAGACAGAACTGAGAGTTCTGTCGTTCACAACTACCCGAAAATGTTAAATGATGAGATTGAACAGAAGGAAATAATTGCTACTGAGGTAGCAAAGAACAGTTCACAAAGCAGCCAAAGTTCCGGACCTCTAAGTCAAGATCCTCTTGGACAGTTAGTAGTGGCTGCTATAGCCATGAATGATGTGGCTTATGCAATTCAACAAGCAACAGAAGAACATTTTGATTTTGAATACTTAGGGCCAGATTTACTTCAATTGCAGAACTGTGTCACTTTAGAAATGGAGGGATGCATTGTATTTACTAAAATATGGTGCACTCCTGTGTTTTACCCTGTGCTGCACTAAATATAGCTGCCAACACAGGCATCCATGCGCCACAGTGCAAGGGTGTCTCAGTTGGAGGGAATGATTGTGTATGTGCAGGAAGGTGTCCCTTCCTGTGCATAAAAAATCTACAATGGTGATTTGGCACTTTTGTGTGTGCTGCAGAATTCAGCATACATAGAAGCAGCAAATCATAATTTTTTAATGATTGTTTAGGTGCAGGAAGTGACCTTTTTGCAGAAAGCAGCACACATGGCAAAAGCAAAAATGAGGAGGCGTTTGTTTTCGGCACTTCCACAGATTTATGACTTCTTGTAAATCTGGTGCAGCGTCAAAAGCAATGGGTGTTGTGGTGGAACACCCATTGCATGCCCCTCTGATGCAGAAAATTGGGTTGAAAGGGTCCATATTTACAAGGTGGCGTTAAGCCATAAAAAGTGGCTAAGCGCCGCCTTGTAAATGTTGCTCAATGCTCAATGCACAGCGCCACTGGAGTGTCACAAACAGTGGCACTCCAGTGGTGCAGGGGCCTGGTAAATCTGGCCCTTAGTTAGACAACTAAGGCCCTCATTATGAACTTGACGGTAAACCCCACCGACCTCCGTGCTGACAGCCAATCAGTGGCGGTGGATGGCATACTGCCGTATAAAGATACCAAAAGTGAAAATCACCAAAAAAAATTCAATATCCACCCACCGCCAGGGTCAATGACGGCAGAAACACAGGACACCTCCCCCCGCCACCAAACGCATACAAACCCCGCCCACCAAATAATGATGCAATACCCTGACAGTCACCACACCTGCAATTCATGTATTACCCCATCCCTCTCACTACCACATGTCCCCATCGCCTACCCAGCCCACAACACCCAGACACTCCTATCCATGTTTCCAGCAGGCCCACAACCCCCCGTGCACAGTCACCAACCCATGCATGTTTATGTCAGGAGCACTACAACACCCAGAATGCACCACCACCCCCTCACTTAATGCTTCAAAAAGAACATGAAGGGAACCTGTATGCTACTACATGGGAATGTAACCACCAATCACTGCTGAGCAGTGCTTCAAGTGACAATAAAGTGCAGGACACCCACATCTCTATTCTCTCACACACAGGTACCACCACCCATGCCCCCAGATGGAAACGTCAAGAAGTGCCAGTCCTCCACATGAAGATGAAGGCCCCACTCAGGAGAGTGCAGAGGGATGTATGGACACAGAGGAAATCCCTGGCCCACCCCACAGTCCTGGACAGTCACCTTCCAGAAGCCCCACCCAGGACATCACTGACACCCCTACCACTCAGTCCCCACCATCAGCTCTGACCCAACGCCCCCAAACCAGTGTCTCCAGGTCATGGACTGGCTGCCCACATGTACAGAGGCCCGAGTCTCCACCCATCCCCAGGCAGGATGATGAAGGGCCCAGTGCAAGTGGGACTGACAGACCTGTGCAGGGGACACAGGCACAGGGGACTAGGGCCAGTGGGAGGGTATCAGTGGACCAGGGGGTGGCCCAAGGAGGGATGCTGCTGCCCAGGAGGTCATTTCTGAGGTCCTGGGAGCATGCCACTATTCCCAGGACAGGATGGGCCAGATCCTGGCCACTTTGGAGCAGAATCAGATGCTGCAGGTAGCACACCACCAGGAGGCCATGGAGTAATGGAAACAGCTTGATGCCACCATGGCCTCCATTGCATGGGTGCTGCAGCACCAAACCAACATCCAGCCTGAGTTCTCCACCCACTTGCAGGCCCCTTACACTAGCCAGGACACTGCCCTGCCATCAACATCTGCAGCAGCTATTGGACTGGTGGCACTGCCAGAAGACTCACAGGACACCAGCACCCCGTACCATGCAGCCCAGGTACCCCGTTGCAAACGTGGACTCAGACCCAGACATCCCAGTCAAACACCAGCCAAGAGCAAGCCCACCGCCAGGAATTGACTCTGCCCTGAACTGTCTCCCTTGTGTGCCACTGAGCTACCTTGTTGACATGCCACTGCCATTTCACCATCTTCCAATGGCCCCATGGACTTTGCCCCTGTGCTACCAACAGCTGTGGAAATGTACCTGAGGATATTGTTCACCATGTGCCCACTCCCTTCCACTGTCCCACCACTCATGTATGTTTTATCTTCAAATAAATACACTTGTACACATAAAACATCTGTCCTCATTTAATGTCAGCAAGCAAATGTCAATGTGTATGTATTAGCCAGTTTCCATCATAATGCCGCTTAAATTGCAGGAGGGGGTCTAACAGACTGTGGTGTTTGAAGTATGTCACACTGTACATTCCATTGCTGTAACACACATCTGTTTCTTAATTCATAAAGTAGCAACATTACTTGTAAGGGACACCACAACACTTAGTACATAAGTCTCCCAGAAACAATGCAGGCAACCCATTTGCAGAATAGGGAATGTAACTCAGAGTCACTGGAAGTATAGTCGGATTAGCTGGTTTCTGGAGTTGATGTCTTCCCCCTCTTCTTCTACATCACTCTCATACATCCTCTGAGGTGGCAGGGGTGGTTGGACAGCATCCTCCTCCTCCAGAAGTAGGATAGCTTTCCTCACAGCCAAGCTGTGTAGAATGCAGCAGGCCACCACTATTTAACACACCATGGCCCTCATTCTGACCCTGGCGGTCTTTGACCGCCAGGGCGGAGGACCGCGGGAGCACCGCCGACAGGCCGGCGGTGCTCCAATGGGGATTCCGACCGCGGCGGTAAAGCCGCGGTCGGACCGGCACCACTGGCGGGGTCCCGCCAGTGTACCGCGGCCCCATTGAATCCTCCACGGCGGCGCAGCTTGCTGCACCGCCGCGGGGATTCCGACCCCCCCTACCGCCATCCAGATCCCGGCGGTCGGACCGCCGAGATCCGGATGGCGGTGGGGGGGGGTCGCGGGGCCCCTGGGGGCCCCTGCAGTGCCCATGCCACTGGCATGGGCATTGCAGGGGCCCCCGTAAGAGGGCCCCTACATGTATTTCACTGTCTGCTGTGCAGACAGTGAAATACGTGACGGGTGCAACTGCACCCGTCGCACAGCTTCCACTCCGCCGGCTCGATTCCGAGCCGGCTTCATCGTGGAAGCCTCTTTCCCGCTGGGCTGGCTGGCGGTCTGAAGGCGACCGCCAGCCAGCCCAGCGGGAAAGTCAGAATTACCGCCGCGGTCTTTCGACCGCGGAACGGTAACTTGACGGCGGGACTTTGGCGGGCGGCCTCCGCCGCCCGCCAAGGTCAGAATGAGGGCCCATGTCAGGGCTGTAGCACAGGGATCCTCCAGAGAGATGCAGGCAATAAAATATTGCCTTCAGGAGTCCTATGGTCCACTCTATCACCCACCTAGTGCTACCATGTGCTTAATTATAATGAAGTTCAGCATCTGTCCTGGGATTTCTCACAGGTGTCAGGAGCCATTGCATGTTTGGGTAGCCAGAATACCCTGGAAAAGTGGGTGAAAGAGGGTTAACATACACACTTACTAATTGCATGCAGCCTGTCTGTCAGGTATGTGACTAGTACAGTGCCATACACACTCACCTATGAGCCAAGCTTGATCCCCCTGTAGTTGTCCCATCATGTGAGGCACACTGCTGTTTCTCAGGACATAGGAATCATGGACTGGTCCTGGGAACCTTGCATTGACATGAGAAATGTACTGGTCAGCAGAACACACCAATTGGACATTTATGGAGTGAATGTTTTTATGCTTTCTGAACACCTGTTCATTTACTCTTGGGGGTATGAGGGCTATGTGGGTACCATCAATGGCACCTATCAAATGGGGGATTTTTGCAAATCATAGAATCCTGATTTGATGGTGGTGAGATCAGCCCTTTGGGGGAACTGGACATAACATTGCAGGTGTTGCATGAATGCATTAAAAAATTTGGGCAGGATGTGGCTGAACATTGGCTGAGAAACACCAGCCGCCATGCCCACTGTGACTTTGAATGAGCCTGTGGCAAAAAAATGTAACACAGATAGTACCTGCACAGTTGTAGGTACGGCATGGGGATTCCTATTCGCTGGCATCTGAACAGGCTCCAGGATTGTGGCTCGATTCAGGCGGTAAGTGATGATGTGATGTTCCTCTATGGTGGCCATAGGTTTAATGTGGGCCTCATGGATTTGCAGATTTGTTGTCTTGGCATTGTCTCTCAATGTTTACCATTGCAAAGTGTAGCAGATTAGAGGGTCAGGATGGTAATGTACTGTACTGTGGGATCATGCCTACCAGTCAGGGGCACATTCATATCATATATTGTGTCTGCTGAGGGTTGGTGCCTGAGATGGGTGGGAGTGTATGTGTTCCAACACGAATATTTTTCCTGGAATTGACATACTTCTTTCTTCTTTTGTCCCCTCCGTGCTCCTGTGTCCTTGTGTGCTTTAGCATCATCTGGCGAGGGAGTTGAGACATCAGTAAGTGGGGATGCTGCAGCCCATGGGACTCAGGAGGCAGAATCCACTGACGCCAAGGGGACCAGTGGGTTGGAGGGCGAGGGGAGTACCATGGGGGAGGCGACTACCACTGAAGGTAGTGACTCCGACACCTCCTCCAATGGCAGCTCTCTGGTGGTGGCGGACCCTACTGGGCCAACCCATTTTTTGACATCTTCCGCTACTCCCCATACCATCACCACCCTCCCAGTAGCTCTCCCCCGAGTTGCCCTCACTGAGGTGGCTATTGACCTCCTGAGAACTATCTCTGTAGGGCAGACAACCATCGTGAATGCCATCCAGGGACTGGCATCCCAGATTCAGCAATGTAATGCAATGCATTCCTGGAAGGTATTCACAGTGCCATGTCTGGCCTGCAGAGATCTTTTCAGGCTCTGGCCTCCTTTTTGACGGCAGCCAGTGTCCCTGGTCTTTCCGTCCCCCCTCCCACCACCTGTACCCCTTCCAGCACCCCACTCCCTTCACCCATCCCAAGCATACATACAGACATCCATGCACCAAAATCAACATACATGAAGCACACAGAGAAACACAATCACCACACGTCCACCACATGCAGGCACATACCCAACATACCAAAGCAGACACACCAACATCCACCTCCCCCACTGTGTCCACCCACCCTCCTTCCAAACCACACAAACGCTCACACTCATCCACTCCACATACATCCACCACACATAAGCATACTAAACAGGCACCTGCATCCACGTCCAGCACACCTACACCACGTGCCACCACTCCCTCTACCTCCACTCCCAAACCTGTCTTCAAAAACCCTCCTGCTGCACCTAGAAAGCTTTTCCTCTCTTGTGTTGACCTGTTTGAACCCACTGGCCCACCCGCCTTATCCCTAAACATTCCCTTGGCCACACCAAGTCTACTCCTTCCTCTTCAAAGTCCTCCCCAGTCTGCAACTTCCCATTCCCCTGCCCCTTTCTCAGGAAGGAAGGTGCCCGTGTTGCCCCTGGTCCCTCTGCCATCCCCCGAACCAAGCCCACTCCTCCTCCTTCCAAGGGCAAGCCCAAACCCTCTCCACCTCCAGAACCTACGCCCAAGACCCCCCTTCCAAACCTGAGTCCCCACCCCCACAACCCTCTGCCCCTGATCCCTGAGGTGCCTGGCTGCCCCATTGATGCCCCTTTCTCAGTGGAGGATTTTTCCATTGTAGAAGTCAAGTGGGACTTGAATTTGGACTGGCCTATGGCTTTGTTTGGACATATATTATTGTTCTTTATAATAAATGTTAGTGCCCAGCAGACCTGTTGGTGCAATATTGTCCCGTTGTGCAGTGTTTCACTGTGGGGGAGTGGTGTACACAGGTGTGTGCACTGGTTCTGATATATGTTTGCATGTGTCTGGTAAGCACACTTTGGTAGGGTATGTATGGCTTGGGGCGGTGGGAGGGGGTGGGAGTGCATTGCGGTGTGGGTGGGGGGGTGGGTCGTGTAATTGTGTCCTTCCCTCACATGTGTGCTAGACTGCGGTATTTACCATCATCATCTTCGTCAGGGATCATGGTCCTCGAAAAATATGGCAAGGAGAAGCACTGGCATTATTTCCAAATCTCGCTCCATGTCGGCGTGTTCTGCGGGCCTCCGGTGAGTGTTTCCCTTTATAGGGGTCGTTTCCACCAGGCTTTGCGTGGCGGTAGTTCCCGCCCCGGAACTGATGGCGGTGTGGTAGTTCTTAATATGGTGGCCGTGTAGGGCCATTCCGCCGGCCTGAAGATGACCTCCGCTGTCGTCGTCGGTGCTTCCAAAATGACGGTGAGTGGATGGGGCGCTGGCTGTTTCTCATGTGCTTCAATATGTGGCGGTCTGGACGCCAGCCTGTTGGCGATAGCTACCGCGACCGCCAGTGGTGCGGTCTTTACCGCCAGGTTCAAAATGACCATCTAAATGAGGAGCAGAAAGAAATATATATGGAAGCAAAAGAATAAATAGATTCCAGATTCCTCCATGAAAATAATTAATGTAAATGTTCAACATTTAAACCAATTCTATTATATGTTAGCAGTCAAGGTGGCACTGGCAAGAGCGTTTTAATTCAAGTTCTCACCCCTTGCCTACAGAGGACTACAGACTCCACTTTGTGGTGTGTAGTAACAGCACCAACTGGATTAGCTGCACACAACATTAAAGGAATTACTTGTCATACGCTACTTATGCTACCTATAGAACATGACAATAAACTGGAGTACCAAGAGTTATCCAGTGAAACTTGTCTTGAAGTTTCCAGAGTTTTGAAGGAATTGAAACTTTTAATCATCGATGAGGTGAGCATTGTCTCAAACTTAATGTTTCCCTTTGTCAACTTGAGACTAGAACAGATATTGAAAACAGAGTATGATGTACTGTTTGGAGGAAAGCATGTAATTGTTCTATTACAACTTACCCCCATGAAAGGACAGCCTGTGTTCAAGACATTTCTACATGAAGAAACTCAAAATTCTTTGGGAAGTATTGGTAATACAAACATTTGGTTACCCATCTGACATGGAATATGGAAATGTTCTGAAGGGTATTTGAGTAGGAGTTCTCAAAAAAGAGGGAAAACGTTGTTTAGAAACACAACTTATAAAGAACATATTTCCTATGAAAAATTCCACAGCAGAGCTACTCTTTAACTTTATTCAACAACATACATCCATTGTGTGCCTAATGTCTACCCTTCAGGAATGTTCCTCTTTCAATGAACACTTACTACAACTGGAGAAAGAAGAAATTTAGGATCTGCCAGCAATTGATAACATGGACCATCAGGGAGTGACAGTTCTTTTAACTGAAAAACTGCAATCAAAATTAGATCCATTAGAGAAGTCTGTTTCTAAAACTGCAGGATTGTAAAAGTGTTAATGTGTTTGCAAAAACTGCAGGGTATTTTTACAGCATTATTTAAATTTTGAGGAATGATCTTTTAATGGGGCCATGGTAAAAATTATTGATTTTATTGTGTTTCCAAACAGGAATGCCTAGCAATTAAATTTGATCAACTTGAAGGTGTAAAACAGATAGCCAGGTCTGTTTCACGTCTTTTGCTTGTAAAAGACTTGTATGTTCAGAGGAAGCAGTTCCCAGTGTATATAGCATATGTTGTAACAAATCCCAAGCTTTAAGTGTAGATGCAGCATTTACTAACATTGTTAGTTTCGTCTTTAAGGTATGTCATATGTAGCATTATCGCGGGTCAGAACTATGTCCTGTTTGTATCTCCTAGAGTTTGAAAACAGTAAAGTAAATGCCAATTCAAATTGTGTCAAAGAGTACAACCATTTAAGAAGTGTTTATGCTCTTCATTTAGGACAGTATCCAGTTCATGAAAAGAATACAATCTTAGCGAAATAAAGCTTTTAAAAGGATCACAGTGATATTCCTGAGAAACAGTGCAAGAAAGAGAACAAAGAAGTTTTAAAGTTTAAAAATACCATAAATGCCAGTGAGATTGCTGGTTAGCAGTTTTCATATCCCTCTGGAGTCAACTGCTATGCCAATGAAGTTCTCAATGCACTATTCTGTTCTGCTCTCTTTACTTTGTTAGAATGCGTGAGCAGTGATAGAACAAAAACATATTCTGCATCTTATATTAGAGATCTTGTAGATCTGTGCACCGGATCTGTACATTTCACTCAAAACACTCGAGAAGATGTGCAAGAGTTCTTGATGGTACTATATGGTATCTTAGAAGTGAAGATGGTGCCTATTGATGACCTATTTGGCCTTAGTTACTCATGGCAGCATGACTGTGAAAATTGTTCTTTTTCATCAAAAATTCAAATAGTTTCCAAATGATTTATCTGCTTAACTCTACCAGACAGCAAAACTGTCAGTTTTGACAAAATGGTGAAAGAAGCATTGCAGAATAATACCTATACAAAATATCAATCAGATATTCTAGCAACTTTGAATATAAGAAGAAGTGGCAAATGCACTGCCAATGAAAGTAAATTGTAAACACAATTCATAAATTATTTTAAAGGTGGACAAATCTCTATTTCTGGTAAAACATATAGCTGTATAGCTATTATTTTGTCATGACGATTCAAGCATTATATTTGGACACTACACCATCTACTTAAAAAATACCACTGAAGGGAAAGAGTGGAATGACCGCAACCTTACTTTGAAGCAAAGATTACCTTATAAAATATCTAACTCGCACCTTCTTTTTCTTGAACCAAAATACTAAAGAGGATTACTATTGAAAAAATGAAATAGCACACTTGTGGGAATTCTAATACAATGAATTAAGACATCATACTGCCTTCCAATGGTAATGCTTACATAAGGTATGCCAAATGCTGATATGCACTTACTCCTGGAACAAAACAATATAGATACCACTACATTGGAAACAGAGATCACAAACTGAAAACCAAGACAAACTAAAGGTATTGAAGTTAAACATATTTCTGGAAATTGAACTTCTTTTTATAAAGTTAAACCAGATGGAAAGAAAATCAGTTCAGATCGTTTCAGTTCAATAACTTTATCCGCTGTACTTCTGATGCATGAAAGTACATATAATACAATTATCAATACACTAAAATAAGATCATATAAATATAACAATTCCATTCACAGTAAAAAATTAAAAAGCTATTCTAAAAAGAAAAAAAGTTATAAATACATTTTGTCACAAAGGACAGAGTCGTACCAAACCTCCCACTTTTAAAGTGCCTTTCAATAGCGGCCAAATGAAAGATGTCACCACATAGCACACGAAAGGAGTCTGAGGCTACTGCAGGATTAACAGAACTGGCACACATTGCCAAAAATATAATTGTTTAAGAAGTGGGAGGAGAAAAAGATGCCTAGGAACTGTGTGAAACTGACAAAAAACATAAGGTGCATGGTTGTCTGTGGGGATAGTCTGTCGCTGGGCAAGGTGGAAGTTCTTGGGGGTGTGGCCTGACAACATGGCCACCAGTATGTGACCTGACAAGCTTCCCCCATCCGGATGGTAAAATTCATATTAATCCTGCAAAAATCCTGTGTGATCCAGTCTCTCCGACACTGAAACGGAACCTATGAGAGACCTAGCACCCAAGGACTGATGTCTGGTCCATATGCACTGCGGGAACCGAATGCGGGACCTGTGGCCTGGAGTGACCCCCGTGGAAGGAAGTCTGGGCTGGAGGTGGGCTTCCGCAGCTCCAGACCTAGGGGCCGCGCAGTGTGGCTGAGCGGCTTGGATTAAGCGTGGTCCTGCCCGGTAGCTGCTTGTGCTCACATCAACGCTGTCTTCTGCCGGCGTGGCCCGTATGCTCCAACCCTCTGATTGTCACCTCGTGCACCAGTGACGGTGAGCGCAGAACCTGGGAACCGGTGGGCTGCCGGAGGCAGGGGTGTGTGATGGGGAAGGCCGCTGCCAGGGCGAGTTGGTGCCGGGTCCTGTAAATCAACAGTGGCACATATGATGGGAGGCCCAGGCCAAGCGGGGGTAGGATCGATGGCACCTAGGGGCAGGGGAGCTGAAGAATCATAGAGCCTAGGGGGCACGGGAGGTACCTCTGGGCTCCAACTCTGGATAGCTTGCACCGTACACAAGTCCCTACTGATACCCTGAGGGTGCACCACAATCTACAGACTTCTGATCGGTCACCTCTGATGCGGCTGGTGAGCTGAAAGCTTGCTGTTCCCCTCTCCTGCAGGGGCGGCTGCTGCGGGGTCCCTGCGTATGGCTCCTGGCCCTTCTTGCTCTAACTAAGTGAGCGGGCTTCTGGGTCCCGCACTCCATGCCATCGGCAGCTCGGGTTCTGCTGGCGGCATTGTGCTGGGCCCAGCTGTGATAGAGTAACCCTCAGGCTATTGCAGGTGAGAAACAGAATTGTGTGCTATGGTTTATGTGTGATTCCACTAAGGTCCTCATCCCCATGATACTATCACCACCCCTTACGGGCAATGTAGCTAAGTCCTGCCTGGAAAACAACTGTAATTGAATGTGATCGGCTGGAATTATTGGGGAACTATCGGGCCAGGGAGAGGCCCAGAGAGCAACTTCAGAGTGACCCAACGACCCACTGATAATGACTGCTCGCTGCAATCTAACAGGAAGCATGGGGAAGGATAAGTCAGCCGGCTTGCGCGTTTCGAACTCTATCACCCAATATACAGTTCCCCGCCAGCCCACACAGTGGATAAAGAGGAAGACTGGGCCCCCTGAGGAGAGTAATCAGCTTGAGGCAGGAGCAGAACCCACAGAGCGGAGATTTTAGCTGTGATACATGGCACCCACACCTCCTTAGAACAATGTATTGACTCTTTGTCCATTGATGTTAATCTACTGTGCACTGACCTTCGCAGAGTGGCAGAGAAAGTCACAACTGGGGAGTCAAACATCGAAACTTTGCAGGGTGAGGTCTCCACATTGAAACGTCAGATGGTGGAGGTGAAGGCAGCGGCAGCTGAGCTGGAGAGGTGGGCGGAGGATGCGAAGGGCCAGTCTCGTTGTAACAATGTTCGACTGCTAGGCTTCCCAGAAAGATGGGAGGGGGCCTCTGTAGAGACATTCGTCGAAAATGGGGTGCGGACTGTCCTAAAACCACCAGGCCTTTCCAGTCTGTTTGCGATCGAAAGGGCACACAGAGCGCTGGTGCCCTGGCCAGGGGCACCCCCCAGGGCTATCATAGTGAAAATACTGAACTACCAAGTTCATGACTGCCTCCTGTGGCGGCAAGGGAGCAAGAGATCCTCCAATATGAAAATTTAAAGATCACCATTTATCCTGATTATATGAAGGAGCTTCAAGTCCTTTCTCACTGTCAAACAAAAACTAATAGCACTGCATCTGCGCGATATGCTCCTGTATCTAGCACATCTTAAAGCTATCCTGCATGGATAAGACTAATTTTTTTTGATTGACCGGAGGATGTATGGGAACGGCTGGAGATCAGAGATATTTGCACTGCAGGTGGACCAGATGGCCTCGTTTAGGTACAAAGAATTTGAATCTCACTCCTCTAGGATTGCAACAAGTGTTTATTTGGGAGGATGGAGCCATGCATCTTACCACAGAGACTCAACTGCACGGTGAGGTGACTCCTCCTTTGCTAGCTACCATGGAGGGCTCACCCCTACTGACTTCCTACTGAAGGTGGGGACCACTCAATGGGGTGGGCCACCGACGATGGACAGCTAAGGTCTAATTGCGACCCACCTAAGTGGTCGGGAAACATGTCTAACTTGGGAGGGTCTGAAGAAGCCCAGCTGGTTCCTGCAGGTTGATATAATAATAAGCTGGGGGGGGGTATCACTTTTTACTTGTTTAATATATGTTGAAAGAGTGTATGATTTGCCTGGCTGGTGGAGCTCAGTAGGTATTGGTTGGTCATTGTTGGACCAGAGGGGTGGTTGTGCGTTCTTGACACACACAGGGGTTGGGCTACAATAGCCCCGCAGTTACACATTGTTTGCCCGCGGGTGGAAGGTTGTAATGTCTGCAAATGTTTGGTTCAGTTCTGTTTATGTTGTTCTAATTACCACAGTTGGGTACGGGCCCTGTATGGAAAGGGTGTGAGGGAGATAGCTACTGAAAACAACACCTAGATGAGGCATACTGACTACAAGATACTCACCTGGAATGTCCGTGGCCTGTGAACCTAGGAAATGTGGTATAGAGTTTTGTCCCTACTTAAAAGACACCATATTGACGTTGCTTGCCTCCAGGAAACACACCTTGATGACGCTGGGTATCTAAACTAGCAAAAAAATGAAGGGAACAAATATACCACTCCTCATACGCTCAAGGTACACTGGTTTGGGTTGCTCCAGGGGTCTAATTTTCCCTCACTTTTATGGACGCTGACAAGAATGGTAGATATGTTTTCCTGCAGGGCACACTAGAATACAGGGAGGTATCTTTACTGAATACTTACACTCCCAATACAGATGACTCAACCTTTTTTTATGCCATGCAGGACCTTCTTACTCGAACCACTGACACACCCATGTTTTGATTGGGGGATCATAATTGTGTACTGGACACTTGCCTAGATCGGACATCTCCAAGAGCAGGGACGAAATCAGATATGTCTAAAGCCCTCACCGAGGTGATGAACAATCTGAACTTAGGGGATGTGTGGAGAATGTCACATCCCACAAGTCTGATATACACTTGCCACTCTCCCACATACGACACCTATAATAGTCTGGATAGAATATTGGTAGGGGGACCACACTGGCTAGAGGATCTAGAAATTACACATTTGGCCCCCTACTTGTTTGACCACTCCCCTGCAGTCTGTAAAGTGGTCTGGGGAGACGACTCACAATTTGGGAAGACATGAAGGATGCCTTCAGACATTCTGAATGATGTACTGGGTCAGGAAACTCTGAGTAAAGCCTTTGGCAATTATATAGAAAGGAATTGGGGATCCGCCTCTACTAGATCCATAGAATGGGAAGCTTCAAAAGCAGTTATGAGGGGTGCATATGTGGGCCTGCAATGCGGAGTATGACGGCAGTTGCAAACTGACATTCAGAAGGAGAAGGCAATCCTTGCTGCATTGCAGAGTTCTTCAACAGCTGTCCCGGACTCTCAGAAGCAGGAGGTCCAGAGTCATGGAAGATGAGGTGACCTCTGGGACCGATTAGACAAATATACCCTGCTAACGTTTCAACAAAGACTCCATAGGAGAGGGACAAGTCAGGCAAGTTGTTGGCCTGGATTCTGCATAGCAAGCAATCCCTGCCACCCATTAATGCCTGGTCAACTTAGACGGAGATAGGGTCACATCTAGGATGCGCATAATGTACATGTTACAACAACATTTACATAAGGTCTATTCGACTGATCCAAGGGTCAATCGGCTTGGATATGTCCCTTACTTGATGGCTGCGGGACTGCAGAGACTGACTCCATCCGTGTCTGAATAGTTAGATAGCCCTCTGTCTCTGGAAGAGATTCGAGAGGCCTTGCTGGCTCTACCGCACTCCAAGGCCCTGGTGGGTGGTGGTTTCCCACTTGAATATTACCAGGCCTTTTCTGAAATATTGACACAGCGACTATTGGAAGTCTTGCAGGAGGCGATCGGGCTGGGCAGGTTGCCTCAGACTATGAGTGACAGGGAAATATGCGTGCTTCTTAAACTGGGCGGAGATACCACTAACCCATCAGCCTACACGCCGCTAACAATGAGTAATACTGACACCAAAATACTCTGCAAGGCCCTAAGACCAATGTGGCTTCATCCCCGGCCACAGTACTAGTCTGACTGACACATGTGATGCATGATGTCCAATACTGATAGGATGTGATGGCCCTGGTTGCTATTGATTTGGAGAAGGCATTTGACACGCTGGACTGGGGCTATCTGCTTGAGGTTTTGCGTGTCATGGGGTTTGGCCCTCAGTTTTGCGGTTGGGTGAGCTTATTGCATGAGGACTCATGTGCCCGTGTACAGGTTGGGAGACATCTCTCTGACATGTAGTCATTGGGCAGGGGTACACGACAAGGATGCCCGCTTTCTCCGCTTCTAATCACACTTGCGATAGATCCCGTGGCGTTCAGGGCGAGGCGTGAGCTGCAACCCTGGGGGATACAGACAGGGGTTAACCATCATGTTGTCTCCTTATACATGGATGGTGCTTTGTTTTATTTGTCCTGCCCTAGAGAGGCTGTTCTGGCTCTCCAACACATCCTGGAAGGGTTTGGTGCAATATCGGGACTGCGCCTGAATAAAACTAAGTCATTGGTTGTCCCGCTCGTGGGTTTGGCATCCATCCCCCCTGACCAGCTTCCGGAAGTGGGACTCTGTTGGGAGACCTCTGATTTTTGCTACCTGGCAATTAGAATTGCACTTACAAGTAAGTTGCAGATTGCGCTAAACCTGGAGAAAGTAATTGAGGGCCTCAAAAAATCAGTCACATTTTGGAACACATTGCCACTTTCACTAATGGGCCGGCTGGCGATCGCCAAGATGGTCCTTCTTCCCAGGTGTCCATGCACCATGCAGAGTTCTCTGACTATAATTCCACAGAGGTATTTCCGACAATTAGACTCTGTTCTTGTCTCATTATTATGGTCGGGTAAAAGGCCCAGGGTTGCACGCTGGCTAGACCCAGCCGAGAACTGGGAAAAATGCCTTCTGACTGGCATGGTGGATGTGCGAAAGCTATCAGAGTTACTGATGGAAGAACAGAACGTGGAGCAATAGGCCCTATATCTAGTTCGGCAAACTGAATTTATTTGGCATCGGTTTGTACGCACTGCTCTTATGTGCACTCCCTTCCATCGTGAGCTCCCGTTGTGGATTGTTAAACCAGTCCGTCACATGATGAACAATATGTCTTTTTAGCAATGGCGTGAGGGCGGGTGTGAGGTGCTAGGTGACTTATACCAAAATGAAAGGTTTCTCTCCTTTGAGGAGGCTTGGGTCACCTTCTCATTGAGACAGGGCCAATTCCTGCAATATGAAGGGCTGGCAGGCGTTGCACGTGAAACATGGATAACTTTTCCTGAAGCACCCAAAGCACCACACACACTGGGCGTCCTCCTTACCTGTGGTGCAGATAGTCACCTGATCTCCTTACTGTATAAAGCCATGCGTTCAGATGTTATAGGCCTGCTGCTGCGGGCCTGAGTGTCCTGATATCAAGACTTCACTGCCCCGTTGTCAGAAAGTGACCTCGGCTCGAGTAAATGCTCTTACACACACTGGCCCTCATTCTGACCTTGGCGGGCGGCGGAGGCCGCCCGCCAAAGTCCCGCCGTCAGGTTACCGTTCCGCGGTCGAAAGACCGCGGCGGTAATTCTGACTTTCCCGCTGGGCTGGCGGGCGGTCGCCTTCAGACCGCCAGCCAGCCCAGCGGGAAAGAGGCTTCCACGATGAAGCCGGCTCGGAATCGAGCCGGCGGAGTGGAAGCTGTGCGACGGGTGCAGTTGCACCCGTCGCGTATTTCACTGTCTGCGCAGCAGACAGTGAAATACATGTAGGGGCCCTCTTACGGGGGGCCCTGCAATGCCCATGCCATTGGCATGGGCACTGCAGGGGCCCCCAGGGGCCCCACAACCCCCCCTACCGCCATCCGGATCTCGGCGGTCCAACCGCCGGGATCTGGATGGCGGTAGTGGGGGTCGGAATCCCCGCGGCGGTGCAGCAAGCTGCGCCGCCGCGGAGGATTCAATGGGGCCGCGGTACACTGGCGAGACCCCGCCAGTGGTGCCGGTCCGACCGCGGCTTTACCGCCGCGGTCGGAATCCCCATTGGAGCACCGCCGGCCTGTCGGCGGTGCTCCCGCGGTCCTCCGCCCTGGCGGTCAAAGACCGCCAGGGTCAGAATGAGGGCCACTGTGTCTTGTAATGCCTGTTTCAAATTAGTCCATTATAATGTCCTTCATCGAACATATGTTACTCCCAGAGGGCTGTGGAGGATCTCTGCTGCATGGTCTGATGCTTGCCTAAGATGCGTTAGTGGGGCGGCAGACTTCTTGCATCTCGCTTGGCACTGTAGGACAGTACGGGACTTCTGAGTGCAAGTGACAACAGAAATACAAAGAGTGGTGGGTTTGAAGTTTGATCAGACACCTCAAAGTTGTTTCTTTGGTAACATACCTCATCCAAAGCGTAGGAAGATGGAATATACGTTTTTGAATCTCTCATTGGTGTTAGCAAAACTTAGGGTTGCCGTAACGTGGATGGGTTGTGAGGGCCTGGACTATGCCCGCTGGAAAGCAGATATCTTGGAATGGGCTTTAGCAGAAGAGATGCATATGAAAATAAATCGACAGGATGATAAGGCCCCCAACAGCATAGCCGACTGGAAAGAGATATGTGCAGTTTTTACAGATCCTGACTCGACCCTAACCTTCTCAGATAGTGATGAAGAAGATCCAGGGGTAATTGTGGGGGAATGCAGGGATATAAAATATGGGAACACAAAGATGTCCTTTCAATAAGTTGAGGGGGGGAATATTGATGCACATCCTAAAGATGCGGGCTGGTCTGGTGGAGGGTGAAAATGGACATGAAACTGTGATGCTGTTTGCTATTGTACAATGGTATTGTCAGTGTTTGCCTGCCTCCTTCTCTATGTGCCACCATATGACTCAGCTGTATGTTTTTGTTTAAAATATAAATAAAGTTTTAAAAAAAAGGTGGACGTTCTTTATGAATATTACATCTTACAGGGTGACCCACCATCAACAGAATATAGTTGAATTGGAACCTAGTCAGTACAAACAGATGCTGAGGATTCCGGACAGTTGATAAATATGGTTGTAGGACATTATGAGCCCATAAGTACTTAAAGAGACACACAGAGGTTTTCGATCAGTTAGTATTATCCCTCCTTGCCATACTCAAACCCAAATATTTATTTTTTAAACGTGCTTTACTTTATCTGCACAAATTCGGAGATCGGAACAGCTTGACTAGCTCTGTCTCTTCCAATGTTTATTTGACATATACAAGGCAGGGAATCTCAAGTGCATGTGAGAGGTTCAGGTAATCATTAATGATCAGGTAGTTCAATGGAACAGTCTCCCTCGTTCATATAGCCCTCCTTAACAAAAGGGGAGCCATTTTGATTATGACTTCAATATAAAGCATAGACAGCTCGACATTACACAGCATAGTTGAGCACCCCAGGGGGACAGCTGAAAGTTTCCTAAAAAATGCATTTTCCATCCTCTCAATCCCACCTTATCCACCATTCCCCATAAGCCTGCCCCATACATAGCTATAGAGACCGACTTGGCTGCATAAACAATGAGAACCTCTGTCACAAGTTTGGCCCTCAAATATTTATAGAACTTGTGCATTCCAACAATTGACTTCCCCATAAGGAATGCTCTGTTAGCCACCATAGGCTTCCAGCTGGATTTCTGGTCAACAAGAATGCCTAGATAAGGGTAGGAGCCCGTCTCCTTAATCGTGTCTTTTTTAATGTAAAGGAAGGGTTTTTCTTTGGATGCTTTCTACATCTCATAACACCATTTTTTTGGGGTTAACATGTAAATCAAGGTCCTTCATAATTGCAATATAATCAATAATAAGGCCCTCAAGAGCTTGACCCGTTCTTGCAAGCAATACCGCATCGTCTGCATATAGTAGGATGAGGAGAGGACAAGAACCCACAAAAGGAGTATTTCTAGGCCTAGCTGTAAGAGTGATTCTATCTTGTTAGTGTACAAAGAAAATGAAATGAGACAAGGACGCAGCCTTGCCTCACACCATGCCTAATTCCAAAAGAATCGGTACATTCCCCCTCTCTGCCATAGCAGACAGATGCTTGAGCCTCAGAATAGAGCTGTCTGACAAACATGATGATGTCATTGTCAATCCCCATCTCCTGAATGAGTACTCATAGCTTGGAGTGTGTGACACGGTCAAAAGCGACTGACAAATCCTTAAACGCCATAAAGACAGACCCTTGTTCAGCATTAGTATATTTAGAACTCAGCAAACTCCAATTTAATTTTTGATCAATAGTGTTCATGCCTTGCTTAAACCCATATTGGGTACTTGCCAGGACGTTATTACGGTCTGCCCACTCCTCCAATCTTTGGAGCAGAAAGCGCCCCATCATTTTAGCTGTTGAGTCGAGCAAGTAAATGGGCGTACATTTCAAAGGGAAGGACCTGTCTCCGTTTTTGTAAATGGGAATGATAAGGGATGTTTTCCATTAAGGCGGGAGACCCACGCTTGCAACCACATTAAAAAACATTAGTTATTAATAGTGCCCAGAGGTCTTCGCACTTCAGAAAAACATCCCTGGCATTTCATCCATGACAGAGGCTTTTCCTCTGGGGCAACCTCTAAGGGTCATCTCAACCTCTTCAAGGTCAAACCTCAAGCCCACTAAAGGGAAATAGTTAATCATGCACTAACTGTTCATCTCCATACAATTTGGAAAAATGCATCAGCCACTGGCTCTTGTGTACATGCACCTCACTTGAGGGATCAGATCATCTAGAAAGGCAGGTTTATCAGGTCCAAAAGGCTGCACTATCTTTAAGTTGGCTTGCTGACATAAGGTCTTCCCAGATCTCTTCCCTTATATCTGTGGCTCTCTCTTTCCGATACTTGGCTCTGGCAATTCTTAATCAGGGCATTATCGCTTGGCACTACAGTTAGGGATGCATGAAGATTAGCTAGAGCTGTGGAGCATGCCTTATTAAACCAGCCCCTACTTTGGGCAGGTACCTAAGTACTACATTGAAAGAGTTTGCAATCTGACCAAAGGTTCATTTTCTTTCATCACAACCAGCATCAGGGTTAAGGCACATCGCAAAAACCCCCGGATTCAGCCAAATCAAAGGGGGAAGGAGGTTAGCCTTGTCTACATTGTCCCACTTAATTGGGAGTCCATTCTTTCTCCCTAATAATGGAACCCAACCTTATCCCTTGGGGTCTTCACCCCAACCCCACAGTAGAAACCAAGTAAGCATGGTGACTAAAACCAGTAGGTCTAACCTGAAAGTCCCCTAAAAAACATTCTAGTGCCTCAGGAGTAAAAATATATTTAATGGTAGAAGCTGAATGTCTGCGCCAAAATGTCAGACACAAAGTACCAGCCTCCCTAGAGGCATTCAACATTTTAGGATTATATTTTACCAGCAGGTGGTCCAGGGCATTACCATCACTTTCATATTTAAAATGCCAGAAACTCTCCATGCTAGAATCCGCAAGACCACAAATTGTCTTCATAAGGAGAGGGCAGTGGTGGTGAGTGTTAAAATAACCAGTCCAACAGATCTCCATTTGCTTTATGTGTGACTGAATTAGTTGTTCCATCTTTCCATCTAATGTATCTACCACAGCTGATGCCAAGCCTTCAAAGATGTTGTTATAAAAATTGATAAGGAGAAGATCCAAAGGCAATATAATACACTGAAAACATGGGAACACAACAGAGTGTAAATTAATCTTTCCCCTGAAAGAGTTAGAAATAAATATAATCAGACCGTCCTTTGCCCTACCCACCCTGGAGGGTTTGGCTGGTAATGCAAAGACTTGATAACCATCTATGGCACTGACATCAATTGCCCACGTCTCTTGGAGACAAATCATTAGTTTTTTTTACCAGGAGATCTACCCACTCAGGATTATCAAGCTTATTGTTTAACCCGGCAATGTTCCAAAATAGAAAGTTTACCCTTGTAACTAAAGTGGACATCGATGATGTTGAGTCTGGTTTGGGCTGCTCTGTGTCCTTCACCACTGAAACCCGGTTAGTCTCACGTGGGAGTCTATTACAGCTCTCTAACACTTCAAGTGGGGTAAACCAATTGGTAAGGGGTAGCCCTAGAGGGGCTCCACAGTGGTCCTGGGCAGTAGGCATAATAAAAATAAAAAATTCAACTCATTGGTTGATTTAAAAAATTGAGGAGGTTTATAAAAGAAGCCCAAAGGGGATACCTTTATATATGAAGGCCAGAGAAAAAATATAACTGGGTGGTGCAATAACTTGGCATCTACCTCAGGGGACCTAAAGTTTACCACAACACCATCCTCTGAACTGGTTTTGGGGGAAATATACATACCCAGTCCACCCGTCTGGCCATTATAAAATAGCCAGGCCTAATGTACCCCCTGCCATAAATAGAACCATACCAGTGGATGTCTTTAGTAATGAGGTGATCCGTGGTTTCAACTTGCTCAGACATAACGCGAGGAACATTAGCAAGTACTAAAACATAGGGGCACAAGGCCAGTATAAGGTGTAACCTTGTGACTTGGGGATAGAGCTTTAGCAGGTTCACGCTTGCTGAGACCTGGGTTAATATGTGTTGTCCCCCTGGTCGTCAGAATCAGAGGCAGTTCCCTATTTAAATTGTGGGGTAAGCAAGGGAGGTGGTATTTCAGTGGTATTTTTGGTATTGAAATAGCAGGGGTGACAGTTACCACCATTGGCTAATCATCCTGAATTGCAGGGATTTGACTGAAATGATCCATCGTCCTGTTCCTAATTTTGGGATAGAAAACCTGATGACTATACAATCTGATGGCCACTTCACCCTCCCACCTGTTATCTCATTAAAAGTTATCGGCCCATCCTGCAGTTTAATTAAGGCAGGGGTGCCCCTATGATCCATCAAAGCGGTTTTGGCCTCGATCCGTTCAAGGCTTTCCAATATTGGTTTGACAAAAAGCCCTAACTTGGATTCTACTTTCTCGCAAAGTTTATCAATAAGGTGAAAATAGGCAGAAGCCGAATGAGCAGGCTCATTCTCCTTAGGAATGGGAACAGTTCGTGTACGCTGACTACCCATCTTCTTCTTGTTCACTGGTGGCTCGCTTAAGGCTTGCAAGTTAGAGTGGGTCAGCCCGAGGGGCGGCTCCTTCACTAAGGCGGAGGAGCATCGCCCCCTTGCCAGCAGCAGCAGCTGCAAAACCTTTACTGTAAAACAATAATAAACTATGTTCGTTATTGTCTTATAGTAAAAGGGGCAGGCCATTGGGTTGTGACGAGATGAAGGGGGAGTGCACAGTGCGCATGTATGTTTGACAGGCCATCTTGGGCCGGCCAAACACACATGTTCACTGGGCTCTCTCCAACCCAGCAACTGCATTGCTGGATTGGAGACAGGAGGCAGAGGCTTGCACTCTATCTCTAAGCGCCCTAGCTGGGCGCTCCACCCAATCCTAATGCTGTTTTCATGCTGCCAGCAGCATGAAAGCAGCGTTAGGATTGGACGCAGGGCAGCTGAGAGCCTGTACCTGCAGTCTAGTCGAGGAGCAGATGGGAGCGGCGAGGTGCAGTGCAAAAGGTACTTTTTTTTAATTATATTATTATTATTTTTTTTCATCGTGCACCTACCCCACTACACGCGACGTCCCACCCCTTTTCCCTCTGCCTCTGGTCAGCCCTAAATCTGGTAGATGGATTACAGGATTCAGAGAATTATCAGCCACAGGGTGAACTTCATTCTACCCCTTGCAGTGGCTTCAGTCAGGGAAAAATCTCTGCCCACTTCCCCAGACAAGCGACGCTCAGTCAGTTAAATCTCCTTTGAGAGAACACCCACAGCTCACACCAGGAAGGAGTTCGAAGTTGTTATAGTATCCCCCGCCAAGTTACCTGCTCTTGTTTTCCTTTTCCCCAAAGTTTATCTGCTTTCTGACCAGAGCACACCAGCTCATGCTGGAGTGTAGGCGGCTGAGGGGAGGGCAAATACAGATGGCCCGGCCTGGCCTCATCAGCTGTGGATGGGTGCTGACAGGCCCTCACTTGGCCCTGTCTTGGCTGAGGCACTTGCCTGGGTGAGTCCTGCATCTAATGTAGTGCCTCCAGGTGTGCAGGTGAAGTGACAGCCATCCCATCTGCACAGAATCCTGCGGCTGAGAGTCCTGCCTCCAGCCAAGGCAAACAGACGCGTCCCACACAGTGGGACTAAACAGACTCAAATGTAGTGCTTCCAGGCATGCAGATGAAGTGGCAGTCCTCCCACCTGCACAGAATTCTGGGGCTGAGAGTCCAGCCCACAGCCAGGCAAACAAGTGCATCCCATGCTGCGGGACTCAGCGGTGTCTATTGTAGTGCCTTCTAGCATGCAGGTGATGTGGCAGCCCTTCCGTTTACACATAATCCTGGAGCTGAGAGTCCTACCCTCAGCCAAGGCAAACAGGCGTGTCCCACGCTATGGCCCTCATTATGACCTTGGCCAAGATCTGACCGCCGGGCGGCCGCCAATGCAGCGGCATTCCCGCCGCAGTCATTTTGAGATACCCGCTGGTCCAGCAGGGATCTCGGCCGCCATGCAGACAGTAAAAGACAGACAGACAGTAAAAAGCTGCACGGGGCCCTGTCAAGGGGCCCCTGCACTGCCCATGCCAGTGGCATGGGCAGTGCAGGGGCCCCCAGGGGCCCCGCGACTCCCCGTACCGCCAGCCTTTTCCTGGCGGTTCAAACCGCCAGGAAAAGGCTGGCAGTCGGGGACTCGTAATCCCCTGTGAAGCTGCCCGGCAGATTATCACCGCCGGGGCAAATGTTGCGGAAAACCGCCGGCCCCAGCGGTGCGACTGCGGCGCAACCGCCGCATTCGTAATGAGCTTGGAAGCACCGCCAGCCTGTTGGCGGTGCTTCCGTCAAAACAGCCCTGGCGGTCTTGGACCGCCAGGGTTCTAATGACCACCTACGTGTCTCAGCATCGTCTAATGCAGCACCTCCGGGCATGCAGATGAAGTGGCAACCCTCCCACCTGCACAAAATCCTGGAGCCAAGAGTCCTGCCCCCAGCCAAGGCAAATAGGCACATCATAACAAGAATCATAACAAGAATGTCACAATCAATCAGATATTGCAACAACATCCACTGTTGTAAAAAGTATTAGAACAGGAACACTGACATACTCTACTCCTGGTTAATGAATTACCAGTTTTTATGACATCATACGGCCTCCCAGGGCTGGTGTTTTTCTAAGGATTTCTATATACTAATATACTTCATAATAAATATATTATAATAATCTTAATAAAAATACTTACCTTAAGAAAATATTTATTACATTAGTTAATGAGTATAGGTAAAACACTTAGTTAATTATTTGTAGTGAGTGCAATGGATAGTGTTCTTAATTTACAATAACATATAATGCTCTTTTGTTTTGTTTTTCTACAGTCTATATGATAGTTTTACCCCCACTGGTCAATGGTGTAAAAGTATGGTAGCCGAGAACTGTAAAAAAGGGAAAATAAAATGCTTATTGTATTGTATTGTAATTGTGATAGTATTTATATAGTGCTTACTACCCCTGACGAGGCGTTGAAGCACTTTTCGGCTTTTCGGCGAGTTCCACGCTACTCCGGAACCCAAAAGGAATTAGTGGATTAGTATAGGGAAATATGAGTACAGTTTTAGTATTTTTATGAGTATATTTAAGCCGTGGATATGTGAGTTTGTTAGTTGGATTGACTGGAGTAATGGAAGGGTGGAGGAGGGAAGAATCCAGAAGTGTTAATTGGGAGTTTATAATAAATGGATTTAGCCTTGGGATGAGTAAAGGGGGGATGGAGGAGGGAAGAGTCTGCAGAAAGGGTTAGGGAGATCATAGTAGCAGGAGTGGGTTTGGATGAGTTAAAGGTGAGTGTAGGAAAGTACCATCTTGCCTGGCATGTTACCCCCATTTTTACTTGTGTGTAGGTTTGTTTTTGCCTATGTCACTGGGGTCCTGCTAGCCAGGACCCCAGTGTTCATAAAGTATGCCCTGTATGTGTTCCATGTGTGGTGCCTAACTGTATCACTGAGGCTCTGCTAACCAGAACCTCAGTGTTTATGCTCTCTCTGCTTTTAAAATTGTCACTGCAGGCTAGTGACTATTTTCACCAATTCTTATTGGCACACTGGAACACCCTTATAATCCCCTAGTATGTGGTACCTAGATACCCAGGGTATTGGGGTTCCAGGAGATCCCTATGGGCTGCAGCATTTCTTTTGCCACCCATAGGCAGCTCAGACAATTCTTACACAGGACTGCCACTACAGCCTGCGTGAAATAACGTCCACGTTATTTCACAGCCATTTTTCACTGCACCTAAGTAACTTATAAGTCACCTATATGTCTAACCCTCACTTGGTGAAGGTTAGGTGCAAAGTTACTAAGTGTGAGGGCACCCTGGCACTAGCCAAGGTGCCCCCACATCGTTCAGGGAAATTTCCCCGAACTTTGTGAGTGCTGGGACACCATTACACGCGTGCACTATATATAGGTCAATACCTATATGTAGCGTCACAATGGTAACTCCGAACATGGCCATGTAACATGTCTAGGATCATGGAATTGTCCCCCCAATACCATTCCAGTATTGGGGGGACAATCCCATGCATCCCCTGGGCTCTAGCATAGAACCAGAGTACCGCCAAACTAGCTCTCTGGGGTTTTCCTGGCAGCTGCTGCCAACCCTCAGACAGGTTTCTCCCCCCCTGGGGCCTGGGCAGCCCAGTCCCAGGAAGGCAGAGCAAAGAATTTCCTCTGAGAAAGGGTGTTACACCCTCTCCCTTTGGAAATAGGTGTGAAGGGCTGGGGAGGAGTAGCCTCCCCCAGCCTCTGGAAATGCTTTGAAGGGCACAGATGTTGCCCTCCTTGCATAAGCCAGTCTACACCGGTTCAGGGATCCCCCCAGCCCTGCTCTGGCGCGAAACAGGATAAAGTAAAGGGGAGTGACCACTCCCCTGACCAGCACCTCCCTAGGGGAGGTGCCCAAAGCTCCTTCAGTGTGTCCCAGACAGAGGTGTCAGGGCACAGTGGACACCTCTGAGTGGCCAGTGCCAGAAGGTGACGTCAGAGACCCCTCCTGATAGGTGCTTACCTCTCTCTGTAGCCAATTCCCCCCTGAGGGCTATTTAGGGTCTCTCCTGTGGGTTTCTCTTCAGATACCGAATGCAAGAGTTCACCAGAGTTCCTCTGCACTTCTCTCTTCGACTTCTGCCAAGGATTGACCGCTGACTGCTCCAGGACGCCTGCATAACTGCAACAAAGTAGCAAGAAGACTACCAGCGACATTGTAGAGCCTAATCCTGACGGCTTTCTCGACTGCTTCCTGGTGGTGCATGCTCTGAGGGCTGTCTACCTTCACCCTGCACTGGAAATCCTGAAGAAATCTCCTGCGGAGTCTTCCCCCTGCTACCGCAGGCACCAAATTTCTGCTTCACTGGTCCTCTGGGTCCCCTCTCATCTCGACCAGCATGGTCCCTGGAACACAGGAGCTGGATCCAAGTGACCCCCACAGTCCAGTGGTCCTTCTGTCCAAGTTTGGTGGAGGTAATTCCTTGCCTCCCAATGCCAGACAGTAATCCTGTGCACTGCGTGAACTGCAGCTGCTAGGGCTTCTGTGCACCCTTGCAAGGATTCCTTCATGCACAGCCTAGCCCAGGTCCTGGGCACTCCGTCCTGCATTGCCCAACTTGCTGAGTTGACCTCCGGCTTCGTGGGACCTTCTTTTGTGTTGCTGAGTTGACCGTCGTGTTCAATTTTCTTGAATGCCTGTTTAAGTGCTTCTGCTGGTGTTGCCTGCTTCTGCGTGGGCTCCCCGTGTTGCTGGGTGCCCCCTCGGTCTCCTCTTCCAAGTGGGGACCTCCTGGTCCATCCTGGGCCCGGGCAGCATCATTTATCCTCAACCGCAATTCTTGCAGCTAGCAAGGCTTGTTTGCAGTTCTTCTGCTTAGAAAGAACTCTGTATCCTCCAGCACTTCGTGGGACATCTTCTGACCAAAGGAGAAGTTCCTGGCACCTTCCGTTGTTGCAGAATCTTCGGCTTCTTCCACCTGGAGGCAGCCCTTTTGCACCTTCACCCGGGGTTTAGTGGGCTTCTGCCCCCCTGGACACTTTTGTGACTTTTGGACTTGGTCCCCTTCCTTTACAGGTCCTCAGGTCCAGGAATCCGTCTTCAGTGCTTTGCAGTCAGTTGTTGTCTTTGCAGAATTCCCTATCTCAACTTCACTGTCTTTCTGGGGTAGTAGGATAATTGTACTCCTACTTTTCAGGGTCTTGGGGTGTGGTATCTTGGACACCCTTAGTGTTTTCTTACACTCCCAGCGACCCTCTACACACTACACTAGGCCTGGGGTCTCTTTGTGGTTCGCATTCCACTTTGAGAGTATATGGTTTGTGTTGTCCCTTTGCCTATTGTCTCCTTTTGCATTCTATTGTGTTCTGCAGTGTTTGCTCTATTTTGTAAGTGTTTTACTTACCTGATTTTGATCTGTGTATATATTTTGTGTATTTTACTTACCTCCTAGGGGGAGTATATCCTCTGAGATGCTTTTGGCATATTGTCACTAAAATAAAGTACCTTTATTTTTAGTAACTCTGAGTATTGTGTTTCTTATGATATAGTGCTAAGTGATGTAAGTGGTATAGTAGAAGCTTTGCATGTCTCGAAATTCAGCCTATGCTGCTCTGCTATAGCTACCTTTATCAGCCTAAGCTGCTAGAACATCTCTAATCTACTAATAAGGGATAACTGGACCTGGCACAAGGTGTAAGTACCCTAGGTACCCTCTGTAAGCCAGGCCAGCCTCCTACAGTGAGATAAATGAGGGAGAATTTAGTAGGGTTGTTTGGGAGATCATGGTAGTAACCTAAGGTTTGGGTGAGTTAGATGTGGAAGAGGAGGGAAGAGCTTAGGCAGGGTAATTTAGGAGATGAAAGTAGTAGAATAGATTTGGGATGGGTCAGAGTGGAAATGGAGGATAGATTGATAGAGACATAACATATGGTGATGGGTAGATAAAGTAAAGCTTACAAGAGAGTAAAAATATAATATTTTTTATTTATAATTTTATATATATATATATATATATATATGTGTTAGAAATGGGGTTTTTGGTTGGCAGTCAGGTTACCCTCTGTCCAAGCAAGAACCCTCACTCTAGTCAGGGTAAGTCACACACAATCCTAAATTAGCCTGTGCCCACCCTCTGGTAGCTTGGCACGAGCAGTCAGGCTTAACTTAGAAGGCAATGTGTAAAGTATTTGTGCAATAAATCATACAATACCACCATATAGCACCACAAAAATACACCACACAGTGTTTAGAAAAATATATAATATTTATCAGGATATTTGAAGGTCAAAACGAATAAAGTTGCAATGTGAATTTGTTGAGATATCACTGAAAAGTGATATAAAGTGTCTTAAGTCTTTAAAAAGCAAACAAAGTCTCTTTCAAGCACAAAGTACCTGGTTTGGAGTGGAAAATCTCCTCAGAGGGCCACAGAAGAAGAGATACGTGGAAAAATGGTGTGTGCGTCGATTTCTCCCCAGTACACACAGACTTGCGTCGTTATTTTTCACGCGGGGAAGTCGTGCGTCGTTTTCCGGCGCACGGACAGTCTCTTTCTGTGGATCGCGGGGATTACCAGATGTCCCGGGTCTGTGCGTGGATTCTCCTGATTGTTTTCCGGCTGCGCGTCGTTCTGCGGGGCTGCGCGTCGAAGTTTCGCTCTCACGGCAGGCGTAGCGTCGATTTCTCCTCTGGAGGTCGGGCGGCGTTGTCCTTGCTAGGCCCTGCATCGAAGTTCCGGTCGTCCCGAAGGCGTCGCGTCGATCAGCGTCGGTGTGCGGCGTTTTTCTCGCCGCGGAACAAGCTGTGCGTCAAAAATTTCGGTGCACGAAGCGTCCAAGTGAAAATGAGAAGTCTTTTTGGTCTTGAGACTTCAGGGAACAGGAGGCAAGCTCTATCCAAGCCCTTGGAGAGCACGTTCACAGCCAGACAAGAGTTCAGCAAGGCAGCAGGCCAACAGCAAGGCAGCAGTCCTTTGTAGAAAGCAGACAGGTGAGTCCTTTGAGCAGCCAGGCAGTTCTTCTTGTCAGGATGTAGTTTCTGGTTCAGGTTTCTTCTCCAGCAAGTGTCTGATGAGGTAGGGCAGAGGCCCTGTTTTATACCCAAATGTGCCTTTGAAGTGGGGGAGACTTCAAAGAGTGGCTAAGAAGTGCACCAGGTCCCCTTTCAGTTCAATCCTGTCTGCCAGGGTCCCAGTAGGGGGTGTGGCAGTCCTTTGTGTGAGAGCAGGCCCTCCACCCTCCCAGCCCAGGAAGACCCATTCAAAATGCAGATGTATGCAAGTGAGGCTGAGTACCCTGTGTTTGGGGTGTGTCTGAGTGAATGCACAAGGAGCTGTCAACCAAGCCCAGCCAGACGTGGATTGTAAGGCACAGAAATATTTAAGTGCAAAGAAATGCTCACTTTCTAGAATAGTAATATTAAATCCGACTTCACCAGTCAGCAGGATTTTGTATTACCATTCTGGCCATAGTAAAGATGACATTCCTGCTCCTTTCAGATCAGCAGCTGCCACTTCAACAATGTATGAGGGCAGCCCCAATGTTAGCCCATGAAGGGAGCAGACCTCACAGTAGTGTAAAAACGAATTTAGGAGTTTTACACTACCAGGACATATAACTACACAGGTACATGTCCTGCCTTTTACCTACACAGCACCCTGTTCTAGGGGTTACCTAGGGCACACATTAGGGGTGACTTATATGTAGAAAAAGGGGAGTTCTAGGCTTGGCAAGTACTTTTAAATGCCAAATCGAAGTGGCAGTGAAACTGCACACACAGGCCTTGCAATGGCAAGCCTGAGACAAGGTTAAGGGGGCTACTTAAGTGGGTGGCACAAACAGTGCTGCAGGTCCACTAGTAGCCTTTAATCTACAGGCCCTAGGCACATATAGTGCACATTACTAGGGACTTATAAGTAAATTAAATAGTCCAATCAGGTATGATCCAAAGCTACCATGTTTAAAAAGGGAGAGAGCATATGCACTTTAGCACTGGTTAGCAGTGGTAAAGTGTGCAGAGTCTAAAAGCCTGCAAAACAGGGTCCAAAAAGGGGAGGGAGGCAGGCAAAAAGTTAGGGGTGAGCACCCTAAGGCATGTCAGGTCTAACAATATGTATATATATATATATATATATATATACACATTTTTTATCATTATTTTTATGTAATTTATGTATTCTTTATTATTAAAATATATATTTATATATGTGTATATATATATATATATATATATATATATATATTAGATGTATTTATAACTTGAATTTTATTTATAGATTTTATTTTATTTTTATTTATTTTTCTCTCTAGTGCAGTAGGAGTAGAGTAATAAATAAATAGATATGTGAGTGCATAGTAAGGGAATATATGTCCAAAGAATACAATAATGGGTATAATATGAAAAGAAAAGTAGTACTGTATAAACACAGACTTTCAAGATTTGTAATATTTGAAGGTAATTAATAAGTGTACTTTGCTAACATTTATTTATCTTTACTCAATTTTTGAATAGCCAAATACCTATGATAATAAACATTTGATCAGAGTAATATAAAATGAGAGCAGGGATTCATAAGTATCTAATATAACAGCTTATCTAGGAGCTATGCAATGACCTATGAACATGTTAAGCATAGAAAAACATACATATATATATATATATATATATATATATATATATATATATATGTATATATATATATCATTGTCACCTCCTGCTCCGTAAGGGGCCACATACCCTGCAGGGCGGCCTGGGTTACTGGGGCGAAGCATCCCACAGAAAATATCTCCCAAACACAAAAAGCCCAGGTTCCAGTCCACGTTAAAATCCAAGCATTTAACAGCATTTCTTAGCACGAAGACAAAAAATCCTGACGCGTTTCGGCAACAGCATGCCTTGTTCACAGGTAAGTAAGAGCAGATGTGAGTGAGCCAGTGCTTTTTAAATACACAGTCATGTGACTTCAGTGACCAAACTCAAACTCCCATAATGCACAGTTCCATATAGATAACAAGCTGAGCTGGAGCACTTAATTTCCATATAGCTGCAATAGTGTCACAGGCACTTCAGTTCACCGTACAAATATTCTTATGTGCATTAGGTATCCATTACTTGATAGTCCACTTGCTTTCACGATTGCTGCCCAGCATGATAACAGCAATACAGGGAATATGTGAAAAGTAAGAGGAGAGGCACCCTGCCTCCCTCCTATCCCTTTCTCACCTCCATCACAATATATGTATATATATACACACACACACACACACATACACACATGAATACACACACATATACACACATATATGTACATACATATACATATTTAAACCGTGAGTAAATATACATTAGTTAAACAGGTTTAAAGAATATGTATGTAGTTTATTGTTATGACATAGTAGCAATAAATATTTTCTGCAGAATCTATATAATTCTAGAATATACACATAATCAGATACAAAATATTTATCAACACAGGCATATGCAGTTATCTGCGGATCTTATGGGTGGGGGTAATGAATTCCATAGTTTGGCTGCTTGAACGGAGAAGGATGTACCACCTATAGTCTTTTTCTTGTATGGTGATGTTCTAAGGTGGGGTGCCAATCTTGAGCTGAGGTTTCCTTGTTTAATGTATTTGGTTATTTTGTTTCTGATAAAAAGCGGTCCTGTTCCATGTATAGCTTTGTAGGTGATACAAAGCATCTTGAAGGTGCATCTTCTGGCAACGGGTAACCAGTGTAGTGCTCTCAAGGCAGGGGAGAAGTGGGCTTGTGGCTTTACTTGTAATAGTAGCCTGGCTGCGGAGTTCTGAATACATTGTAGTTTTTTCATAATAGATAGAGATGATCAATGGTAGAGGCCATTGGCATAATCCAGTTTGGATAGTACAAGCAAGATAGTAGCCTGCACCATATGTGGAAATCCAAGATGGGGGAAGATGCGTTGTAGAGTCGATGAAGCTTGTTCGTGCTAATTTGTCAACTGTGGCATTCATTGTTACCTTGGAGTCCATGGTGATTCCAAGGTTTTTAACTTACTTGGATAATTGAGGAGGTGGTCCGAGATCATCAGGCCAGGCGCACAGTGGGTCATCATTTTTCCAGTCACCACATATGAGTATTTCTGTTTTGGAGGCATTTAGTTTGAGATGGCTCCAAGACATCCACTGATCAATGGCTCTGAGGCAACTGAAGATTGGTGAGTTTTCAATGTTTTGGGGAATTCTAATTTAAGTAGTATTTGTGTGTCATCTGCATTGCTGTAGCATGTGAGATGAAAATCATTGATCAGTTCTGGTAATGATATCATGTAGATGTTGAAAAGCAAAGGTGAGATGATTTATCCTTGGGGGACCCCTGCTTTTGTGAGGTAGGGTTTGGACGAGAAGGGGGGAGAATAATTATTCACCTTGATATTTGTTTGAAGGACTGTAGAGGCTGGGTTGGTTTATTCTTAGAGGGTATTTTAGGAAAGGTGTTGGTGCTGATGGTTTTCTTCTGTTTTAAATAGGATTCCAATGTGTCTGCCTTGGTTGTGTAATGAGTTGCCAGTTTGTTTGTGAAATCTTGAGTAGTGGGATGACTTCCTTCCATGCATGTAGGTTTTCGAAATTCATTGAGAATTTTATCGAATTCTTTGGTTGCAGATTTAGCATTTTGAATTCTGTCTGATTAGTACCTTTTTTAGCTTTTTTGATTGATGATTTCTACAATCTGATAAGTTTGTGTAGCTGCAGTTTGTCTTGAATGTTGTTTGTTTTGAGCCAGGTCCTCTGCAACTTTCTGATTTGTTGCTTTATCTTTTTAAGTTCTATGTTTCTCCAAGGTGTTGGTTTTCTTTTGTCCTGTTTAGTTTTTCTGAGTGGTATTAGGATATCAAAAGCTTCCTGTAGCCACTCATAAAGTTTTGGAACAGAATTAATTGTATCTAGATCTGTGTTGGCTGTTAGTGGTGTTTCTAAGTCATCAAAATTGAGTTTGCTCCAAGGTCGATAAGTGCATGTATGTAAGTAGTTGTGGGGTGTGTTGATTTGTGGAGTTTTATGTCGGAAAATTATCAAATAGTGGTCTGACCATGTGGTTGGAGTGATGCTATGAACGGTAACTAGTTCAGGCTTAGCAAAATTGACATCTAGGATGTGTCCAGCGATGTGTGTGGGATTGTGTACAATCTGATGTAGGTTCAATGCAACTAGGCCAGTGGTGATAGCTTTTGGATGGGGCATATGTTAGAGTATAATGTAATAAGGTTTGAGATTGTATCTAGAAAAGTGTCTGAGAATGTTGAGTTGTTAGGTGGAGGTCTATAATGGAGGAGAAAGTTACAGGAGGAAGTTGGAGTAGTGTGACATCTGGTGAGGAGGGCTTCACAACCTTGTATGGAAATGTTGTCTATTTTACTGAGATTTATTGCCTGTTTGAATATAATAGCTAGTCCACCTCCTCTCTTGCCTATACGGTTTTGTGTGATGGTTTGATAGTCCGGAGGAAGGGCTTCATGCAACACTGGGGCCATGTCATCTCCCAACCATGATTCTGTTATGAATAGTAAGTCCGGTTGTGTGTCTGTGAGCAGGTCGTAGAAATGGTGCTTGTTTTTTTAGAGTGACTGAGCATTTATGAGCTGACAGTTTAAAAAAAGTGTATTAGTGGCGGTTTTGTTCTGTTTAGGAGAACGGTGAGCAGTATATTTTGAGCTTGTGGCATGTGTGTTGTTAGTTGTGATAACTGTGTGAGGGTCACAATAGTCTTGTTTTTTAATATAGTGTTCCTCTTCCAGCAGGTTTAGGAGGCATTTTGTTGGGTCTGTGTGTGTGGGTGGTGGACTTGGTGGCTGAGAGAGACATGAATAGTGTACAGTTTTTTGTAGGGTAGCCTTATTATGTAATAGACAAGAGGATGCAAAGTTGTTAAGACTGGCATGTTGTTTATTTTATTTGCGTCTGTTTAGTGTGGAAGGAGCATGGGTTAGGGGGGGTGGAGGAGTATGTGGATGAGAGGCGGGTGAACGAATGTTGCTGTGTTGGGGTGCTTGTGTTAGATGTTTGTGAAGAGTGAGAATGTAGGGTAAACATTTGACAGGATCTGTATTCTTTGTGTAGTCATGAGGGTGGGAGTGGGTGTGACGATAAATATAATGAAAGTTTGTGTTGATTTGATGTGCTGATGTGTGTGGTCTGTATTGTTTTTGTGGAATAGTGAGAGGGGATATTGATGTAGTGGTTTTCGGTGAGTGATTTGTATGTGAGTTAGTGCTGGTGAGTGGAATTAGAGTATTACAGGGGTGTTGATGTGTTTTGGAGATGAATGTATGAGGTGTGTAAGAGGGGATGTATGTGTGTCAGGGGAGTTTGTGTTAGTTGTGATGACTGGAAGAGGTCATATGTGTGGGAGAGTGGAGTGTGAGGATTGTATGGGTGTGTGTAATTGGTGAAGAGAGAGGAAGGGTGTTTGTAGATGGTGTGTTGGAAGGTTGGGTTTAGGAATTGTCATGATGAAAGGTGGTCTGTGTGGAGCTAATAGAGGATAGTTTTGTTGGTTTGCATGAACAGGGAGTGTGTATCTGGAAGGCTGAAAGTAATGTATAGTGTGGTTTTGTGTTGTGTGGGTGATGGCAGGTTGTGTTAGTGGGAGTGTACAGAGTAGTGTTTGCTGTGAGAATGAAGGTGTTTTACTGTTGTAGTTGTGGTGGATATGTGTATAGGTGTATATAGGGTATCGTGTTGGATGATGGGACATTGCAATCTGAATGAGATCAGTTTGTGATGCAGGAGTTGGATGTCTTTGCAGATAATGTGTTCGCATGTTGATGGCTATGTAGGGAGTAGGGGCCAGATGTAGGAAAAAAGCAATTTGCGACTTGCAAATTGCGAGTCCCTGCGACTCGCAATTTGCAAGTCACAAATTGCTATGCAGTACGGTGTCTCAGACACCGACTGCAACTCGCAATGGGGTCGCAATGACCCACCTCATGAATATTCATGAGGTGGGTCGCAAATTGCGGCCCCATTGCGAGTATAGGCACTCGCTAACATGGATGCCTGCTGACGTCAGCAGACCTCCATGTTAGCGACCTGCTTTTAAATAAAGATTTTTTTTTTTTTTGAAGTGTAGCCCGTTTTCCCTAAGGGAAAACGAGCTGCACTTAAAAAAAAAACGAAACCTTTAGTTTCGGGTTTTTTTCAGGGCAGGGAGTGGTCCCTTGGACCACTCCCTGCCCTGAAAAAATATTTTGGGCTCCAGTCACAAACTGGAAGGGGTCCAATGGGGACCCCTTCCAATTTGCGATTGGGTTACCATCCACTTGAAGTGGATGGTAACTGCGATGCCATTTGCGACCGCATATGCGGTCGCAAATGGTATTGCATCCCAATGCGACTCGCAAATAGGAAGGGAACACCCCTTCCTATTTGCGAGTCTGAAATGCATTTTGCGAGTCAGTAACGACTCGCAAAATGCACTTCTGCATTGGGATACGCGTTTTGCGACTCGCAAACGGCAAATTTTGCCGTTTGCGACTCGCAAAACGTTTGCTACATCTGGCCCTAGGTTCCTTTCTGAGAAATGGAAAATTGGGCAGCATTTCTGCCCTAGTCCCTACCAGTCCCGACCTGGCCAAAACAGGCAGCTGACCTTGTTGCCCTTAGCTTCGACGCCCGGGCTGAGACGCCCGAGCCCTAGGCTTGAATAGCCCTACTGACCAAAAGAAACCTAGTCCTAACCCTAACCAATCAGATTTGTAACCCTAATTCAAACAACCAATGGGAGATCCACCAATCACATCCCTAATCCTGACAATCCATCACAACCCCAACCGTAGAACCAGGAACAAATCAGATTCACAGCCCTACTACCAATCACAAGCCCAACACTAAAAACCAGGAACCAATCAGATTCACAGCCCTACCACCAATCACAAGCCCAACCCTAAAAACCAGGAACCAATGGGAATCTCAGCCCACCTACCAATCACAAGCTCAACCCTGAAAATCAGGAACCAATCAGAATCTCAGCCCTACTACCAGTCACAAGCCCAACCCTAAAAACCAGGAACCAATCAGAATCTCAGTCCTACTACCAATCACAAGCACAACCCTAAAAACCAGGAACCAATCAGAATCTCAGCCCTATTACCCATCACAAGCCCAACCTAAAAACCAGGAACCAATCAGATCTCACCCTACTACCAGTCACAAGCCCAACTCTAATCCATAAGCCAATAGAAAGACGAGCCCCCAACAACCTATTACAACACCATATGCAACAACCAATAGAAAGTCATGTAAGGGTCAACTTAACTGAAGCCCAGTCCCTGTGGGAAGGGAGGAGGGAGGTGCTGCTCCATTCAGAATCTCCTTGAATACAGACAGGCTGAATCCACACTTCCAAGCTAGCAGAGTCTACTTTCCAAATAAGGGAGAGATTGTAAAAAACACTGAAATACTGCTTGTCGCGCACTCTGAAATGTGGCTTTTCTTAAGGCAAAAACAGGGGATGCAGACAGTTTCTAAACACAATTTAAATCACAGAAACAGATGCAGTCTCCTAAACAAACTCTGGAAGGTGTATGCAGCCTTTTTACTTAGAAAAGAGGGGGGCTTTATGCAGTCTTGTGCCACAAACTAGGAGGGAAATTTCAAACAGTGATGGCTAAAAAACAGCACTTTAAAAGGCCACGCTGCCTGAAACCCAGAGAGTCTACAGTGAACAGGCACTGATAGCAGTAAAAAAACACTTTTAAAATAATAATAAGAATTCCCAGAAAAGTTGGGGGCTCCTTACCTAAGTCTCTTAGCAATTCTTGATCACTGGGCTGTATTAGGGCACAGGGAAAATGCTAGGCTCACAAAATGGAGGTGGCTGTCTTGGGGTTCCCTCCACAAACTTAAGGGGCCAGAGCAGGTGTAGGAGGAGGGCTCAGGTTGCCAGGGACTCAGAGAGACAATCAGCTAGGCCCAGCCCCTGTGAGAAGGGACGAGGGAGCTGCTGCTCTATTCAGAATCTCCTTGGATACAGACAGGCTGAATCCAAACTTCCAAGATAGCAGAGTCTACTTTCCAGGTAAGGGAGAGATTGTAAAAAACCCTGAAATACTGCTTGTCACGCACTCTGAAATGGGGCTTTTCTTAAGGCAAAAACACAATTAAATCACATAAACAGATTCAGCAGTCTCCTAAACACACTCTGAAAGATGTATGTAGCCTTTTTACTAGGAAAAGGGGGGTTTCTTTATGTGTCTTGTGCCACAAACTTGATGGGAAATTTCAAACAGTCACGGCTAAAAAACAGCACTTTGAAAGGCCAAGCTGCCTGAAACACAGAGATTCTACACTAAATAGGCACCAGTATCAGTAAAAAACACTTTTAAACAAATAATAAGTTTTCCCAGAAATGTCTAGAGCTCCATACCTAGGTCTATTAGGAATCCTTGATCACTGGGATGTATTAGAGCATAGGGAAAATACTGGGCTCAAAAAATGGAGGTGGCTGTCTTGGGGTTCCCTCCACAAACTTAAGGGGCCAGAGCAGGTGTGGGAGGAGTGCTCGGGTTCCCTGGTACTCGGACAGCTATTCAGCTAGGCCCAGCCCCTGTGGGAAGGGAGGAGGGAGCTGCTCCTCTATTCAGAATCTCCTTTGATACAGAGAGGCTGAACCCACACTTCCAAGATAACAGAGTCTACTTTCCAGGTAAGGGAGGGATTGCAAAAAACACTGTAATAATGCTTGTCGCACACTCTGAAATGTGTCTTTTCTTACAGCAAAAACAGGGGATGCAGACCGTTTCTAAACACAATTTAAATCACAGAAACTGATTAAGCAGTCTCCTAAGCACACTCTGAAAAATGTATGTAGCCTTTTAATTAGAAAAGAGTGGGGGGGCTTTATGCAGTCTTGTGCCACAAACTAGGAGGGAAATTTTAAAAAGTCACAGCAAAAAACAACACTTTCAAAGGCCAAGCTGCCTGAAACACAGAGAGTCCACAGTAAACAGGCACGGGTAGCAGGAAAAAATACTTTTAAACAAATAATATGATTTCCCAGAAAAGTCTGGGGCTGCTTACCTAGGTCTCTTAGGAATACTTGATCACTGGGCTGTTTTAGGGCACAGGAAAAAGGCAGGGCTCACAAAATGGAGGTGGCTGTCTTGGGGTTCACTCCACAAACTCAAGGGGCCAGAGCAGGTGTGGGTGGAGGACTCAGGTTGCCTGGGACTCAGAGAGACAATCAGCTAGGCCCAGCCCCCGTGGGAAGGGAGGAGGGAGCTGCTGCCCTATTCAGAATCTCCTTGGATACAGACAGGATGAATCCACACTTCCAAGCTAGCAGAGTCTACTTTCCAGGTAAGGGAGGGATTGTAAAAAACACTGTAATACTGCTTGTCGCACACTCTGAAATGTGGCTTTTCTTACAGCAAAAACAGGGGATGCAGACCGTTTCGAAACACAATTTAAATCACAGAAACAGATTAAGCAGTCTCCTAAGCACACTCTGAAAAATGTATGTAGCCTTTTAATTAGAAAAGAGTGGGGGGGCTTTATGCAGTCTTGTGCCACAAACTAGGAGGGAAATTTAAAAAAGTCATGGATAAAAAACAGCACTTTGAAAGGCAAAGCTGCCTGAAACACAGAGAGTCTACAGTAAATAGGAACAAATAGCAGGAAAAAACACTGTTAAACAAATAATAAGATTTCCCAGAAAAGTCTGGGGCTCCTTACCTAGGTCTCTTAGGAATACTTGATCACTGGGCTGTATTAGGGCACAGGGAAAAGGCTGGGCTCACAAAATGGAGGTGGCTGTCTTGGGGTTCCCTCCACAAACTCAAGGGGCAGAGCAGGTGTGGGAGGAGTGTTCAGGTTGACTGGGACTCAGACAGCCGATCAGCGAGGATCAGCCCCTGTGGGAAGGGAGGAGGGAGCTGCTCCTCTATTCAGAATCTCCTTGGATACAGAGAGGCTGAACCCACACTTCCAAAATAGCAAAGCCTACTTTCCAGGTAAGGGAGGGATTGTAAAAAGCACTGTAATACTGCTTGTCGCACACTCTGAAATGTGGCTTTTCTTCCGCCAAAAACAGGCGATGCAGACAGTTTCTAATCACAATTTAAATCACAGAAACTGATTAAGCAGTGTCCTAAACACACTCTGGAAGATGTATTTAGCCGTTAAATTAGAAAAGAGTGGGGGGGGGGGGCTTTATGCAGTTTTGTGCCACAAACTAGCAGGGAAATTTCAAACAGTCATGGCACAAAACACTTTAAAAGGCCAACCTGTCTGAAACACAGAGAGTCTACGGTAAACAGGCACGGGTAGCAGGAAAAAACACTTTTAAACAAATAATAAGATTACCCAGAAATGTCTGGGGCTCCTTACCTAGGTCTCTTAGGAATCCTTGATCACTGGGCTTTATTAGGGCAGAGGGAAAATGCTGGGCTCACTAAGTGGAGGTGGCTGTCTTGAGGTTTCCTCCACAAACTCAAGGGGCCAGAGCAGGTGTGGGAGGAGGGCTCAGGTTGTCTGGGACTCAGAGAGAAAATGAGCTAGGCCCAGCCCCTGAGGGAAGGGAGGAGGGAGCTGCTGCCCTATTCAGAATCTCCTTCGATACAGACAGGCTGAATCCACACTTCCAAACTAGCAGAGTCTACTTTCCAGGTAAGGGAGGGATTGTAAAAAACACTGTAATACTGCTTGTCGCACACTCTGAAATGTGGCTTTTCTTATGCCAGAAACAGGGGATGCAGACAGTTTCTAAACAAAATTTAAATCACAGAAACAGATTAAGCAGTCTCCTAAACACACTCTAAAAGGTGTATGTAGCCTTTTAATTAGAAAAGAGTGGAGGGGCTTTATGCAGTCTTGTGCCACAAACTAGCAGGGAAATTTCAAACAGTCACGGGAAAAAACAACACTTTCAAAGGCCAAGCTGCCTGAAACACAGTGAGTCTACAGTAAACAGGCACGGGTAGCAGGAAAAAACACTTTTAAACAAATAATAAGATTTCACAGAAAAGTCTGGGGCTCCTTACCTAGGTCTCTTAGGAATCCTTGATCACTGGGCTGTATTAGGGCACAGATAAAATGCTGGTCTCACAAAATGGAGGTGGCTGTCTTGGGGTTCCCTCCACAAACTCAAGGGGCCAGAGCAGGTGTGGCAGGAGGGCTCAGGTTGCCAGGTACTCAGAGAGACAATCAGCTAGGCCCAGCTCCTATGGGAAGGGAGGAGGGAGCTGCTGCTCTATTCAGAATCTCTTTGGATACGGACAGGCTGAATCCACACTTTCAAGGTAGCAGAGTCTACTTTCCAGGTAATGGAGAAATTGTAAAAAACACTGAAATACTGCTTGTCACGCACTCTGAAATGTGGCTTTTCTTAAGCAAAAACAGGGGATGCAGACAATTTCTAAACACAATTTAAATCAAAGAAACAGATTAAGCAGTCTCCTAAACACACTTTGGAAGATGTATGTAGCCTTTTTACTTAGAAAAGAGGGGGGGACTTCATGCAGTCTTCAGCCACAAACTAGGAGGGAAATTTCAAACAGTCCTGTCTAAAAAACAGCACTTTAAAAGGCCAAGCTGCCTGAAACACAGAGTGTCTATAGCAAAAAGGCATGGGTAGCAGTAAAAAACACTTTTAAACAAATAATACGATTACCCAGAAAAGTCTGGGGCTCCTTACCTAGGTCTCTTAGGAATCCTTGATCACTGGGCTGTATTAGGGCAGGGGGAAAATGCTGGGCTCACAAAGTGGAGGTGGCTGTCTTGAGGTTTCCTCCACAAACTCAAGGGGCCAGAGCAGGTGTGGGAGGAGGGCTCAGGTTCTCTGAGACTCAGAGAGAAAATTAGATAGGCCCTGCCCCTGAGGGAAGGGAGGAGGGTGCTGCTGCCCTATTCAGAATCTTCTTGGATACAGACAGGCTGAATCCACACTTCCAAGCTAGCAGAGTCTACTTTCCAGGTAAGGGAGAGATTGTAAAAAACAGTGAAATACTGCTTGTCGCACACTCTGAAATGTGGCTTTTCTTAAGGCAATAACAGTGGATGCAGACAATTTCTAAACACAATTTAAATCGCAGAAACAGATTAAGCAGTCTCATAAACACACTTTGGAAGATGTATGTAGCCTTTTTACTTAGAAAAAAAAGGGGGGAGGCTTTATGCAGTCTTGTGACACAAACTAGGAGGCAAATTTCTAACAGTCACATATAAAAGAATTGCGCTTTAAAAGGCAAAGCGGCCTGAAACGCAGAGTCTCTACAGCAAAAAGGCCTGGGTAGCAGTAAAAAACACTTTAAAACAAATAATAAGATTTCCCAGAAAAGTTTGGGGCTCCTTACCTAGGTCTCTTAGGAATCCTTGATCACTGGGCTGTATTAGGGCACAGATAAAATGCTGGGCTCACAAAATGGAGGTGGCTTTCTTGGGGTTCCCTCCACAAACTCAAGGGGCCAGAGCAGGTGTGGGAGGAGGGCTCAGGTTGCCAGGTACTCAGAGAGACAATCAGATAGGCCCAGTCCCTGTGGGAAGGGAGGAGGGAGCTGCTGCTCTGTTCAGAATCTCCTTGGATACGGACAGGCTGAATCCACACTTGCAAGGTAGCAGAGTCTACTTTCCAGGTAATGGAGAGATTGTAAAAAACACTGAAATACTGCCTGTCACGGACTCTGAAATGTGGCTTTTCTTAATGCAAAAACAGAATGCAGACAGTTTCTAAACACAATTTAAATCACAGAAATAAATTAAGCAGTTTCCTAAACACACTCTGGAAGGTGTATGTAGCCTTTTAATTAGAAAAGAGTGGAGGGGCTTTATGCAGTCTTGTGCCACAAACTAGGAGGAAAATTTCAAACAGCTATGGCTAAAAAACAGCACTTTAAAAGGCCAAGCTGCCTGAAACACAGAGAGTCTACAGTGAACAGGCACTGATAGCAGTAAAAAAACACTTTTAAAATAGTAATAAGAATTCCCAGAAAAGTCTGGGGCTCCTTACCTAGGTCTCTTAGGAATCCTTGATCACTGGGCTGTATTAGGGCACAGGGAAAACACTGGGCTCACAAAATGGAGGTGGCTGTCATGGGGTTCCCTTCACAAACTCCATGGGCCATAGCCGGTATGGGAAGAGGGTTCAGGTTGCACGGTAATCAGAGAGCCAATCAGCTAGGCCCAGCCCCTGTAGGAAGGGAGGAGGGAGCTGCTGTTCTAATCAGAAACTCATTGGATTCAGACAGGCTGAATCCAAACTTCCAAGCTAGCAGAGTCTACTTTCCAGGTAAGGGAGAGATTGTAAAAAACCCTGAAATACTGCTTGTCGTGTACTCTGAAATGTGGATTTTCTTAAGGCAAAAACAGGGGATGCAGACAGTTTCTAAACACAATTTAAATCACAGAAACAGATTAAGCACTCTCCTAAACACACTCTGGAAGATGTATGTAGCCTTTTTACTTAGAATAGGGGGGGGCTTTATGCAGTCTTGTTACACAAACTAGGAGGGAAATTTCAAACAGTCACATATAAAAACATTGCACTTTAAGAGGCAAAGCTGCCTTAAACAGAGAGAGTCTACAGTAAACAGGCACGGGTAGCAGTAAAAAACACTTTTAAACAAATAATAAGATTTCCCAGAAAAGTCTAGGGCTCCTTACCTAGGTCTCTTAGGAATCCTTGATCACTGGGCTGTATTAGGGCAGAGGGAAAATGCTGGGCTCACAAAATAGAGGTGGCTTTCTTGGGGTTCCCTCCACAAACTTAAGGGGCCAGAGCAGGTACAGGAGGAAGGCTCAGGATGCCAGGGACTCAGAGATCCAATCAGCTAGGCCCAGCCCCTTTGGGAAGGGAGGAGGGAGCTGCTGCTGCTCTATTTATAATCTCCTTGGATACAGACAGGCTGAATCCACACTTCCAAGCTAGCAAAGTCTACTTTCCAGGTAAGGAGGGGTTTTACAAAACAGTGAAATACTGCTTTTCGCTCACTCTGAAATGTTGCTTTTCTTAAGGCAAAAACAGTGGATGCTGACAGTTTCTAAACACAATTTAAATCACAGAAACAGATTAGGCAGTCTCCTAAACACACACTGGAAGATGTATGTAGTTTTTTTACTTAGAAAAGAGTGGAGTGGGGGTGCTTTATGCAGTCTTGTGCTACAAACTAGGAGGGAAATTTTAAATAGTCACTGCAAAAAAAACAGCACTTTAAAAGGCCAAGCTGCCTGAAACACAGAGAGTCTACAGTAAACAGGCACGGGTAGCAGGAAAAAAGACTTTTAAACAAATAATAAGATTCCCCAGAAAAGTCTGGGGCTCCTTACGTAGGCCTCCTAGGAATCCTTGATGACTGGGCTGTATTAGGGCTCAGGGAAAATGCTGGCCTCCCAAAATGGAGGTGGCTGTCTTGGAGCTTCCTTCCCAAAATTAAGGGGCCAGAGCAGGTGTGGGAGGAGTGCTCAGGTTGCCTGGGACTCAGAGAGCCAATCAGCTAGGCCCAGCCCCCTGTGGGAAGGGAGGAGGGAGCTGCTGCTCTATTCAGTATCTCCTTGGATACAGACAAGCTGAATCCATACTTCCAAGATAGCAGAGTCTACTTTCCAGGTAAGGGAGAGGTTGTAAAAAACACTGAAATACTGCTTGTCGCACACTCTGAAATGTGGCTTTTCTTAAGGAAAAAACAGGGGATGCAGACAGTTTCTAATCACAATTTAAATCACAGAAACAGATTAAGCAGTACCATAAACACACTCTGAAAGATGTATGTAGCCTTTCAACTTAGAAAAGAGGACGTGGGACTTTATGCAGACTTGTGCCACAAACTAGGAGAGATATTTCAAACAGTCACTGCTAAAAAACAACCTTTTAAATAGCCAAGGTGCCTGAAACAGAGATAGTCTACAGTAAACAGGCACGGGTAGCACTAAAAAACACTTTTAAACAAATGATAAGATTTCCCAGAAGAGTCTGGGGCTCCTTACCTAGCTCTCTTAGGAATCCTTGATCACTGGGCTGTATTAGGGCACAGGGAAAATGCTGGGCTCACAAAATGGAGGTGGCTGTCTTAGGGTTCCCTCCACAAACTTAAGGGGCCAGAGCAGGTACGGGAGGAAGGCTCAGGATGCCTGGGACTCAGAGATCCAATCAGCTAGGCCCAGCCCCTTTGGGAAGGGAGGAGGGAGCTGCTGCTCTATTCAGAATCAACTGGATACGGACATGCTGAATCCACACTTTCAAGCTAGTAAAATCTACTTTCCAGGTAAGGAGGGGTTTTAAAAAACAGTGAAATTCTGCTTGTCGCGCACTCTGAAATGTTGGTTTTCTTAAGGCAAAAACAGTGGATGCTGACAGTTTCTAAACACAATTTAAATCACAGAAACAGATTAGGCAGTCTCCTAAACACACTCTGGAAGATGTATGTAGCTTTTTACTTAGAAAAGAGTGGGGTGCTTTATGCAGTCTTGTGCCACAAACTAGGTGGGACATTTTAAACAGTCACTGCTAAAAAACAGCACTTTAAAAGGCCAAGCTGCCTGAAACACAGAGATTCTACAGTAAACAGGCACTGGTAGCAGTAAAAAAAGACTTTTAAACAAATAATAAGATTTCCCAGAAAAGTCTGGGGCTCCTTATCTAGATCTCCTAGGAATCCTTGATGACTGGGCTGTATTAGGGCTCAGGGAAAATGCTGGCCTCCCAAAATGGAGGTGGCTGTCTTGGAGCTTCCTTCCCAAAATTAAGGGGCCAGAGCAGGTGTGGGAGGAGTGCTCAGGTTGCCTGGGACTCAGAGAGCCAATCAGCTAGGCCCAGCCCCCTGTGGGAAGGGAGGAGGGAGCTGCTGCTCTATTCAGTATCTCCTTGGATACAGACAAGCTGAATCCATACTTACAAGCTAGCAGAGTCTACTTTCCAGGTAAGGGAGAGATTGTAAAAAACGCTGAAATGCTGCTTGTCGCACACTTTGAAATGTGGCTTTTCTTAAGGCAAAAACAGGGGATGCAGACAGTTTCTAAACACAATTTAAATCACAGAAACAGATTAAGCAGTCTCCTAAACACACTCTGAAAGATGTATGTAGCCTTTCTACTTAGAAAAGAGGACGGGGGCTTTATACAGACTTGTGCCACAAACTAGGAGAGAAATTTCAAACAGTCATGTCTAAAAAACAACCTTTTGAATGGCCAAGCTGCCTGAAACACAGAGAGTCTACAGTAAAAAGGCACGGGTAGCAGCAAAAAACACTTTTAAACAAATAATAAGATTATCCAGAAAAGTCTGGGGCTCCTTACCTATGTCTCTTAGGAATCCTTGATCACTGGGGTGTATTAGGGCAGAGGGGAAATGATGGGCTCACAAAATGGAGGTGGCTGTCTTGGGGTTCCTTCCACAAACTTAATGGGCCAGAGCAGGTGTGGGAGGAGGGCTCAGGTTGCCTGGGACTCAGAGAGGCAATCAGCTAGGCCCAGCCCCTGTGGGAAGGGAGGAGGGAGCTGCTGCTCTATTCAGAATCTCCATAGATACAGACAGGCTGAATCCACACTTCCAAGCTAGCAGAGTCTATGTTCCAGGTAAGGGAGAGATTGTAAAAAGCACTAAAATACTGCTTGTTGTGCACTCTGACATGTGGCTTTTCTTAAGGCAAACATAGGGGATGCAGACAGTTTCTAAACACAATTTAAATCACAGAAACAGATTAAGCAGTCTCTTAAACACACTCTGGAAGATGTATGTAACCTTTTTACTTAGAAAAGAGGGGGGGGCCTTATGCAGTCTTGTGCCACAAACTAGGAGGGAAATTTCAAAGAGTCATGGCTAAAAAACCTTCCCCTCCCCCACTCACCCTAACCTGTGTGGGCGTGACCGCTGCCCAGATATCCCCCTCTCTCCACGCCGAGGATTTAGTTCTGATACGACCCGACCCAACCATGGAACTACAACACAAGTGACGAGTACTTCCCTCAGACTTGACGCACGCCCTTGGCTCTGTGAAAAAACAGAGCCACAAGATGATTTGCAATACGGTCGGCACTGACAGTACACACACCCTGCATCACACCGCATCTTCAGCCTACTGACGACAGTGGGAGACCCGATCCTCTATAACCCCTCCTTGCGATCAATTCAGTCCCGCAAATCAGAGATATTCCCGCTCAATATGACCGGATAATACCCTCACATCCATGGAGCAGTCGCATGAACTCCTCGCCCCCCACCCACCTCCTTCCCCCCTATTTCTATTTCTATTTCTGATTAGGCAATGAGAATCTCAATAATTACATGTCACAGAGGTTTCCCTCCCTCCCCCCTCTCTGAGACGACACACACTCCTACGGCCCTTGGTGATTCCGCCCACTACCGTGGTCTGCCCTGATCTGCCCCCCATGGAGACGTGCACTTGGTGTTCCTGCCCCCAATTGGGGCCCATCTGTCTGAGCGTGAGGGCCCCATAGGTCTGGACCCGCAGCCTACAGATCCTGTCCCTTGGAGTTTTGTTCCTGTATTCCTCTCTCTAGCCCCCTAGCTCTCTTCTTTTTCTCTACCCCCTCCCGCTCTATCCTCTGTCTATTCTCCTCCTCAACCCCCTTTCTCTGTTTCTGCTACCTATTTCTCTTTCCTCTCTTTTTCACCCACACCCTTTCTCCTCCCAGCCTCTTTCCCTCTCCCTCTCCCCCACGTCTATCTCCGCACTCCCTCTCCCCCACAGGGGGACATCTAATGCTAGTCACTCCCTCTCCCCCTCTTTTTCCTCTGTGACCCATCTTGACAGCCCCGCTGTTCTATACGGCGTCTACCTCCCCCCACCTTTATCCCAATAACCTCTTTTGGGGCCCATAATGGCTGGCCCTATCCCTCCTGCAGCCTGCCCCCTTCGGATTGTCTCCTGGAATGTCCATGGCCTGATGCATTTCCTGAAACAAAAAAAAAACTGTCCTACCTTCAGACCAAACGGGCTGATATCGCTCTTATCTAGGAGACACACAGAGGGATTGGGTGTAAAAGGTGCTCTTTAGCTGCTACCCTCGATCTCAAGAGGCAGGAGGTGGCGCCCGCGGAAATGCAGGGTTGCAATCTTGCTCCGCAAGACACTGCCCATATCGGTTAGCAAAACATGGGAGGATCCTGAGGGGGGATTTGTATTCACTAAATTGAGGCTGGGAGACTCATCGATTTTCGTGGGCTCAATATATGCGCCAACCGGCCGCAAAAGACAGTTCCTCTTGCAACTCAACCGCCTTCTTGCCAAAATAGGAGCAACCCACTATATCATAGGGGGGACTGAAATTTGACACAAGACGCAGTATTGGACAGGACGGGCCCTCTCGATATCTGAAATAACCACGACAGAGCTCTCTTAACTGACGTGATGGCAGACGCGGGACTGGTAGACTGCTGGAGACTTACACACCCAACCAACAAGGAATACACTTTTCTGTCGCTTGTACATGGCACTCAGTTTTGACTGGACTTTTTCTTGGTGTTGCACAATGCTATTGCCCAAATACAGGATACCAGTATTATGGAATGTGGCCTTTCGGACCACTCCCCGATTCAATTATTAGTACAGTCTGGCTCGACGTATCCCAGGCGCAAACCCTGGCGTTTCACCGTTTCTCGATTTAGAACTCCCCAGGGAAGGTACGCCTGCAGAATCATGTGTCCACCTACATGAGGGAAAATGCCGGCTCTGTTGCCTCCAAGAGGGTGTTATGGGCAGCAGCGAAGGCAACGCTCAGAGGGCAAATGATGCAAGATGTGAGAATAGATAACAGAGACAGGAAAGCTCGCCAAGTGACCCTAGAGGAAGATATACGGCATCTTACGAGAAAATATGCCATCCAGACATCTCTGGATCTGTGCCGCTCTCAGGAATGCGTCCGAATGGCACACAATGAGCTTCTAACGTCCCAAGCCGAATAAGCGCTACAGCGTCTGCAGGGAAGACACTATGAACAAGAGGAGAAGGCTGGCCACTACTAGCGGAGCAGCTGAGACAAAGAGAGGCTGCTTTAGCTTTGCCGGCCATCACATCCGCGAATGGCGAGATACTCATTCGACACCAGGACATAGTAAATGAATTTGCAATTTTCTACCAACATCTGTACACTCCAGAATCAATGTCTGACCTGCCCATACAGAATTGTTTCCCAACACTGCAGCTCTACCGTGCCTTTCAGACGAAGGCGGCTCTCTCCTAGACGGAGAGTTCAGCAGGACGGAAGTAGAGCTCACCATTTCCTATCTCCCTTATCAAAAAGCACCCGGGGAAGACGATTTCCCTGCCGAATTTTACAAATGGGCTGGTGACCAGGCAAGTAGCTCTGTCCATGACACACTCAAGGAGGCCTGTAGAGAAGGCTCTCTTGGCACGATGTCCAATAGAGCAACAATAGCAGTCATACCTAAACCTGGACGGAACCCACTATTATGCAGTAGTTATCACCTCATATCTCTCCTGAACGGGGCTATCAAGTTACTTGCCAGTGTGCTGGCGGCCCGCCTGCCCAAAGTCATCCCATCCTTGATACACCACGACCAGGTGGGATTTGTACCGGGGTGCACTTCCCGGAACCACTTGTGCACTCTTGGCCACACCCTGTAGGAAGCCAGGTACATCCCGGAAGAGGCTCTCGCCCTGTCCTTAGATGCTGAGAAGGCTTTTGACCGGATTTAATCGCCCTATCTTTTTGCCACCTTGTCAAAATTTGGATTAGGAGACCAATTCATAGCCAAAGAGGGACACAGCAGGGATGTCCTCTCTCGCTGCTACTGTTCTTGCTGGCAATGGAACCTCTCGCGGCGACGGTCTGCCAATCCCCACAGATTACAGGTATACCCCTGAAAGGGGGAACCTCTACGATATATCTATATGCGGACGACGTGCTACTCAACCTAACTGACCTGACGGGATCCCTGCTGGTTTTACAGCAGATCATTGACGATTTTGCATTGCAATCCGGTTACCGGGTGAACGGGGACAAAAGTGAAGCATTGCCCCTCTCGTTCATAATGACGAGAGCGGCACTACACGGTTATCAGTGCTGATGGATCCCGTCCCGCCTCAAGTGCCTGGGAATACTTGTCAACCGGGGTTTAGAACGCATCGTGCCGGACAACTTGGACCCCCTTATAGCGCGCATGAGACTAGACTTTGCGAAATGGTCACAACCGGGCCTCTCCATGTGGGGCAGGGTACAAGCAGTGAGAATGATCACGCTCCCACGTTTTACCTGCGTTCTAGGCATGATCCCCCTTCAAGTTCCCCTCTCGACCTTCAGACAAATAGACGCAGCACTGAGAGCCTTTGTGTGGGGCTCTACACGCCCACGACTGACAATGGCAAAACTTCTGGCACGTCGATCATGTGGGGGCTTGGGTCTCCCCTCCATCGAGCATTACTCCATGGCTTTCCACTTATCACAACTGGCATTCATGGTACCCGGACACCCGGAACAACCACAATGGGTAGCTATGGAGAAACTCCTACTTTCATATTCTGGTGGCCTAAACGGCCTATATGGCATGGACCCTACACAGTCCAACCCAGCCAACATGATGATAGCGGCAATGCGTGCAGCCTGGCGCAGAGCACACCACCTACTTGGTATACATCCCTTCAGACATACCCAAGCCCCCATTTGGGGGAATAACAACTTCGAGATCGGGGGAACTACCCTTAATTGGCTTCAGAGGTGCCAGGCGGGCATTGAATGCCTCTCTCAGATAGTCGATGAGGGGTACCGCCAGTCATTCGACAGCCTACGAGTAGAATACAATCTATACACGAGGCAGGAATGGCGCTACCTGCAACTCAAACACTGTCTCCGACAAACACTGGTTGCTGCACCTTGGGAACTTAAGGCCTCTCCAGTGGTCACGTATTTAAAAACATGGGGTCGCCATAAAGGAGAATTGGCAGGCCTATACGATGTCACCTTCATTCGCAACCTCTCCTCGAAATGCTGCACTCTAAATGGCAGGTCCGTCTACAGATGGACTATTCAGTGGAAGACTGGACAGACATAATGGACGCCTTAGACAGGGGAACAAGAGAAGCCAGATTGAAATTCTGTCTCTTTAAGATAATACATGACTGCACCTGCACAGAGCCGGACTACTACCACACGCGAAATACTGGAGATGTCCGGAGACTCGATGCCACCTGCCTCATATTCTGTGTGAATGCCCCTCAGTTATACTCCTATGGGAAGTGGTGAGCTCACCCTCAAAGACTCCATATCACTTCAACCACCACTCTCCCCCTCGACTATCCTCCTACATGACCTGGACCCATTCCCCGCTCTTTCGCCTGCAACAACGACTGTTACATGTGGCGCTTGCGACAGCTAAGATTTGCATCCTTCGGCACTGGAGATCAACGGCATCCCCAACCCCAGAAGAATGGATGAAGGCTATGATAAGAATAGCCACCCATGAACGGGTTATCTACAATCTACAAGATCAGACAGCCTTATTCATTCAGGTGTGGGCCCCCTTCCTAGCGGAAGCATCATAACTCCTTCCTTATCTATCTCCCTCCCTCCTTATTCACGCAAAGCACCGTGGACCCTCAGCCACAGCCTCGCTGCTTTTCCCCCTACCCTCTGACTTGCGATAGTGTCCTCTGTGTCTGTCCGCCCTTCCCCCATTTCCTCTCCTTTCTTCTCCCATACCTCTTTCCCACTCTCTCTTTGCTCCTTCTTTTCTTCTCTCTTCTTCTCTCTTCTCCCTCTTATCTTTTCCTTCTCTTTTCTAACCTCATCCACTCCCCACAGGCCCTCCCTTAGCCTCGTTGCAGACAGTCCCCCCACCCCCTCCTTGCCAGCAGGAAGATATGCCTACTGATACATACTGTCAAGGACTATACCTTTCACGGATCGGCGACCCCCCCCCCTTAAGCCCTACCCTGAAGGCCAACACCTAGCACCTACATTGACAGCCAGGATGGACGGCCTGCTTGTAGACCCACACACAGGGGATGCTCTGTCATTGGACGTTGGACATCACGACTGTGCCGCTTGCTCTACCATGCATAAGAAACACGAACGGGTGGGGATCGGTTGGCACACCCCGATATGTCTGAATACAGGACATGTCTTAAGCGACAGTTTACGTTTCTCCCCAGTCTGCGACAGTATAATGTTTACCCTTCCACACCTTCCTGGCCTAGAACCCCTCCCCCCTCTCCTCTTCTCCCCTCTTTCTCTTTCTCCCCTCATATTTCCCCATCCTGAGCATTATTTTCCTTTCACAGGAATGGACAATTGTTAACCTTGTGCGCTGGTCTTTCATGTATGAGAAATGTGTTTTGGCCGTTATGTTAGGCCGTAATGATAGCTCTCGTAATATCCTTTAAAATGTCCTTTATCCCGAGCAGTCTCCGTATGTACTATTGACTTTCTATAATAAAGAATTGCAAAACATAAAAGAAAGCAGGCATTCATTTAGCAGTTGAGCAATGGCAGTGACTGAGAAGTTAATTGAAAATAAATTGAAGAATCCTTCCTCATTCATGGATTTGCTATTCTATTTAGAAGCCACTTAATTAAGAATTCAAGTCTACCTGAAATGCGTCCACGTTATTTTCTTTTCCTGTTCAATGCCTCACTTCCCCATTCCTCTCTGCACTGCATTCATACACTTGGGCCCGTATTTATACTCCGTTTGCGCCGAATTTGCGTCGTTTTTTTCGACGCAAATTCGACGCAGAACTAACGCCAACTAACGCCATATTTATACTCTGGCGTTAGACGCTTCGGGCGCCAAAGTGCCCGGAGTGTGCGTCATTTTTTAGCGTGAACCCCTTCCTTGCGTTAATGATATGCAAGGGAGGCGTTCCCGTCTTAAAAAATGACTCCCAGGCCTTTACGTGGTATTTATACTCCCGGGCAAAAATGACGCCCGGGAGTGGGCGTGGCCAAAAACGGCGCTTTTGCGCCGCTTTTTAACGCCTGGGTCAGGGATGGCGTTAAGGGACAAGTGGGCTCAAAATGAGCCCAGAGTGCCCTCCCCTGCCCCCAGGGACCCCCCCTGCCACCCTTGCCCACCCCAGGAGGACATCCAAGGACGGAGGGACCCATCCCATGGACATTAAGGTAAGTTCAGGTAAGTATTTTTTTTTTTTTTTTTTTGTGGCATAGGGGGGCCTGATTTGTGCCCCCCTACATGCCACTATGCCCAATGACCATGCCCAGGGGACAGAAGTCCCCTGGGCATGGCCATTGGGCAAGGGGGCATGACTCCTATCTTTACAATGATAGGAGTCATGTTGATGGGGGATGGGCGTCGAAAATAAATGGCGCAAGTCGGGTTACGATGATTTTTTCGACGTAACCTGACTTGCCCCATTTTAAGACGCCCATGCGCCATTTTCCCCCTACGCCGGCGCTGCCTGGTGTACGTGGTTTTTCTCGCGCACACCAGGCAGCGCCGGTCTGCTTGCGCCGGCTAACGCCATTCAATAAATACGGCGCCCGCATGGCGCTTCAGAATGGCGTTAGCCGGCGCAAAACTTTTTGACGCAAAACTGCGTTAGCGCAGTTTTGCGTCAAAAAGTATAAATACGGCCCTTGGTTTATTTTAAATGAGCTCTATTTCAGGATTTTGTTGACTAAGCCATCTCAACGATCTTTCAGACTCAACTTCTTTAAAGAGATACCATGAATAGAATGTCATTCATGATTAGGTAACTCTCAACAACATTTGTTAAATTGTTAAATAGATGAACTCCCCAAACTTTTAATAAAAGTAACATTTCTAATTGGTATGGATATTGACCTGATTGTCTTTTCTCTGAATGGGCACCAGAGCAAAAATAGGGCAAGGAGAAAATTAGCTCACAAAAAAAAGATTCTTCTCCCTACTAGAGATAATCCTCAAAAAGAAAGCCGAAGAGGCCTATAGAAAAAGAACCTCTGAAAATTGAGCAATCACAGAGTCAGCAAGTTTTCTTTTGCTTACCCTTGTTGCTGTGGGTTTGTGAGCAACAGATTGAGGAAAAACACAAGTTGCACATGGGGTGAGGCCAGAGTGTGCTAATGTATTTTAATGGATATTCCTGAGTCTGAAAGTAATGTCCATACATATGAGCATGCTTGGTTAGTCAGGCGCAAGGTAGTCTTACTGCTCTGCCTTGCAAAGGTCTAGGAAAGCAATAATATTAGACTGTGTTTTATGAGGTGTAAATGAAAACCCAGCATTTTGTAAGATATGCACATTGATTGAGAATGTAATTGTGCTGCCCTTCAGTGCAGAAAGAAGCAGGTCTTCTGACATCAGTAAGATTTTGTAGGTAGCAAAGTACCTTCATCGCAGGGAAGACTGTACCATCCTATACATTGTTCAATTTTTCTTTGAACTAGCTGATGTTATTCTCTCACTGAAAAGTCCTCTGCACATGGTCCATGTTTTGGTGATATTCCATAAAAAATTATAAAGTGCCAAACACTTTTGGCAAGGATTTTTCATTCATGCTCTTCTGAACGTTGAAAAATAGTTGCATTTAAATGATTAGCCAAGAATTTCCTGAATGTATTACCCAAGGTGACTGCACCATTTCTTTATTGTGAGGACATCATCCTCACAACCTGCAACCCTCAGCTCTTATCCAACAGGTCATTTAAAGGATCCCTTTCCCTCTCGCCACCCACCTCTCACTCGGATCGAGGATGTTTTAGGTCTGCCGCCCAGGCTAGGACTAGGGACTTCTACCCAGCAACAAGCTACCCTTGCTGGTTTGGAGGGACATGATCCGACGAGAAGTCTTTGGATGTTTGGCAGCCTTTTGGGGAGAGGCGGAGACAGATCATTTGATTACGGTGGGAGTCAGGTGCATGGCCAGGACTTGTCGAAATTTGCCCGATACGGGTAATGAACTCAGACGGCTGATTGCTCTGGTAAATTTCCCTACTGACTTGGAGTCATGTTGTTGCTTCATGATCTATCTGATTTGTGCATGGACTTTGGAGTTATATGGGGACACCATTATCCCAAGTGAGCTGGAAACCTGTCTCCTGGCACTGGAACATCACTTCATTTTGGAACTAAAAGAGATAGCCTCCATTGGCCTGGAGACTACTGGTTTTGGAAGCGCTGCAGTTGGGACTGCGCACCATGAGAGAGTCCGATAGCCTGTCAATATTGGCTTGGAGGCAAACGTAGCAGCAATTTATGCCAAGAACAAGAAACAACTCGATAACTACAGGCCCTCCTCGACAAACCACAAGCTACACCTAATCTCCAAGATCCAAATCTTTCCCTAACATCCGAATTACACCCTGTTTCACATCCAAGGACTTAGTGTACCTTCTCTGTCATGCCCAGCAGTCCAAGAGACCAACACCTCTCGCTCCTTTCAGACACCAACAGTGTTTAAGAGACCGGTAATGCTGAGAAAACCCTTTTAGTCTAAAAAATAAGACTGAAGTGTTGGCCCTATATGATACCCAGGGCCTATGCATACTATCTTTGTCATGCCCAATGGTCTACGTGGTAAAACCTCATCCCTATGTCACACCTAGGGGTCAAGCATACCATCTGTGTCATGCCCAGTGGTCTAAGTGGTTCCCTGTATCACACCTAGGGATCTAGCATACCATCTGTGTCATGCCCAGCAGACCATGCGAAAAAACAACACTTTCACATTCCCTAGCCTTGCGTCCACTATATGTAAAAAGGTGTCCTCTGCAGGATAGCTTCTGAGGCCGTCTTGCAGCTACTCAGTTCAGACACAAGAAATGTGCAGTATGTCAGATTTCTGTCAGTGGCAGGGTGCCCAGGTTAAATTTTTACGCTTCTTCCTAGTTTGCCATATGTCTAATGCTGGGACTAAGGATCAGATGTGGTCTCTTACCCACTGATGGAGGCTTCAGGATGGACCTCCACAGATTTAGCAGAACTGTCACCTTCAGCAGAACTGTCAATCAATTGCAGCATCTGTTCATCTCTCTTGTTGTGCGTATGGAAATCAGTTTGGGTGGGTCCTCTTCCTTTGGCTGCATTTGGGCTTGAAAAACCGATCTGTCCTACGTGTCTCACCCAAAAGTTGCTTGAATGTGGATTTACCTTAAAGAAATGAAAGACAAGAGGTGTTTGGCAAAGCAGAAACAGTTGAATTCTCGAAAGGTCATAAAACAATTCTATATATTCTTTGGAGAAAGGAATCCAGGTCTAGTCACAGAGTTGTAAATCTGACCATCTGATAAAGTGCACCAGTGGATCTCGACTTTGGGTGGACATACTGTAGGGCAGTAGGTAACATGTCCAAATGTCTGGTTTGGGGAGCGCTTGATCACTGCTCATTGTGTGTGTGTGTTATATTCTGATTGGCTGAGTGTTCCTAACTTCATGTGGCATCTACCATTTATGGTGTTTTGGGAACACGCACCCCTCTGGCCAAATGTGTTTTATTGGGGGCCAATCTCCTACGACTATTGTGATGTTGCTCCTACAACTATTGTGCTGTTGCTGGGGAATCAATTTGGGTTTTTCCTGTTTGTGCATTTGTCTACGGGCTACGTGTCACCCCACCTGTGATCTGTCAATCAGCTACTTCAGGCCTAAGTCACAGGGCTTGCCTGCCCACGTATTTCTGACTCAAGGTTGATGAGGAGGTAACATCGGGTGGAATCAACAACATGGATATTAATTTGTTTTTTGTTTGTTATGGCTTATTTTGACATTGTTTTTATCAATATTAACAACTGGATTTTTTTTCTGAGGTAATTTTTTCAGTGTAGAAGCGTGTTTTCTCTGGAATAATCTGATATTATAATCATTTGTCCCTTTCATCAGGATTATAATTTTTCCTCCATTTCTTTTCCTATCTGGGGTATTTTTGTTTTAAGTATCTTCAATTGTCACAGAACCATGGGGTGAACAGTTGGATTCTGTGATTTTTAAAACTAATATTTCCAAAGCATGCATACCCAGTCACCAACCTCAATAACTCAGGCATTCGCACTTCATTTTCCATATTTCATGGCAGCACTCTTTTCCACATTCTGCTTCTGCAGTCCAATAGGCAATAGCAGCCTCGGCTTCCTGCACCTCATCAACTCGAACAGTGTCCTACCAGAGCCACTGTTTGGTCTGGTGTGATATGCCCTCACCAACTTCCACACAGCCTCCTTACATGAGCCACTGTGACCCAGAGCCAATTGTAGGCCTTCTTTGAGCATTCTGTTCCACCGCTCCACCAGTCTATTCCTTGGGGGATAATAAACTGAGATACAGATGTGCTCTATACCCACTTCACCAGGAAATCTTCCATCTCATGAGACACAAAATACACTCTATTAGCTGTCACTATCACTTCCCGGGACCCTTTCTCTGTTCCAGAGCTCCCCTGGGAACATAATCACCTCCTGTGTATTGACCTGATGGATGAACTTCACCTCCAGCCACTTTGAATGGTAATCCACAGCCACCGGAGCATAGACAAACCTTACATCTAAAACTCCATAGGGTCCTAAAATGTCTAAACCTATTTTTTTCCATGGGGCATCCATCTTACCTGTTAGCACAGGCGGGTATTTTACAGTCTTCTGCGATTTATCACTCCATGCACATGCTAAGCAATTATGAATACTGTGTTCCACATCGTGATCCATGCCAGGCCACCAGTATTCTAATCTCAACTTTTGCTTCATCGCACTCATTCCTCATGTGCCAAACCAACACTTCATTCCAACACAGCAACCCTTCAATCAACAATAACTCGTTCCTCACTTGCCAATATTCTTTGGCCCGGCTAGAACCTAATCGTCTCTTTGGCCACCCACTTTTCCCATATATTATCACTTCCTGTAACACTACATCCTCCTTCAAGGCTTGCACCCATTCATCATGAGAGATGTGTCCCCCTTCTATGACACTGACTCCAGCTAACATCCAATCCTTTTCATCCAAATCTAGTTCTTCTAAACAATTGATCAGCAATCTCGACAAACAGTCAACCCCCAAGTTTTTCTCTCCTGGCAAATATTCCACAACATGTGTGTACTCCATCATTCTCATCACCCACCTTGCCTTCCTGGCAGAAGCTTTGCTTGCCCCCTTCATGGTGAAAACATCCACCAATTGACAATGGTCCGTTCGTAACACAAACTCAGTTCCTCACACAAACTTCTTAAAAATTACAAAGGCCCCACCATTACGCTAGGTCTTCAGGCTCAATTGTGGAATACGTAAATTCTGCCTCCCTCAATGACCTAGATGCTTGAGCTACAGTCACCTTCCTTCCATCACAACTTCCCTCACAACACTGCAATAACAATGCCCCCAAACCTACATTGCTAGCATCTGTGCAAATTACACTTTTGTCACGAGTGTCAACTGTTTTGAGTGATGGTGCAGATGCTATGTTTTCTTCAAGTTGTAAAAACTCATGATCACATTTCTCACACCACTCACACTTAGAATTCTTTGTCATTAATTTCCTCATATTCTCTGCCTTATCAGCAAAATTAGTTATAAACCTTAAGTAATACTGGGCTAACCCTGAGAATGCGCGTAGCTGGCCTTTGTCATTGGGAGCCGGGGCATCTTCTATAGCTTTCACTAATTTGACCTTGGATGACACCCTATGTTCATCCAGCCTGTGCCCCAAATATTTCACTCCATTCATTTCGATCTTACATTTATCCAACTTGATCATCAACCCACTCTCCTGCAATTTTGACAAAACATCATGCAACACCTTGTCATACGTCTCCTTGTCCTTCTCAAATATCATGATATTATTCTGGTAATAGGTAACATTTTCCATACCTTGGAACAGATGGTGCATTGCCCTTTCGAAACCTCTGACACGGACGTCAATCCAAAGGCAATGCGCACAAGCCTGCATGCCCCCTCTGGTGTAACAAATGAGGTCAAATGCCTTGACTCAGGATGCAACAAGATCTGGTGATACTTTGTTGATAAGTTCAAGGTAGAGAACACGTTGCCCCTTTTAAACAACATCAACATGTCACTTATGTCAAGCAAATTATGTCTATCTACCCATATCTCCACATTGAGGTCACAGAGATCCACACACACATTCTTAAATCTCTATTGGCCTTCTTCACGAGCACTACTAGAGCTAGCCATTTTGATGCCTCTATCTCCTTGATGATGTTCTCTTTACATAACCTGCACCACTCCTTCCTTAAAGGCTCCCTCATGACGAATGATACTGGACGTGCCTTGTGTGCTTTGGGTGTGTCATTGTTCTTCAGAAGTATCTTATGCATGAAACTGCTCAACAAACCCAAATCGTCACTAAAAACCTCTGGAAACTTCTCCTTCCAATTGCCCTGCTGTACTCCATTGACACTGACTCTGACGCTGGATTCTGCCCGTACCACTTGATTTGGTTGATAGGGTTCCGATTGCATTTGCAATTCCCTTTTTTGCAAACACCCCAACAAACAGGACCCATCCTTTGCAATGTACACCTTTGACACAGTCGATACACTTTGGAATTCCATGGTACCGGTGAAGTACTCCATCAGATCAGTTGGCTAGTTGCCATACTCCACTAACTTGAAGTCTGGTGGATTCACCTCTTTTCCCGGAAATTTGCACATATGTTTCTCTCCAATTAGCATGTAATGTGCCCGAGAATCAATCATCATTTGTACCTCTATACTGTAATAGTCATTGTGAAAAAGGGTTATTCAGCTGAATTAAAGCTTCACTTCACTAACTTGCAACAGGAACTCTTCCTGCATTGCATACCCTTCTTCCCTGCTCACGGAAGAAATCATGTTTTTCGTTTTGTGAGCCAAGCCTCCGCTTTTGCCTTTGAACATAATGGCAAAATGTCCAGGTGACTAACATTTCTGACATATCTGTTCCACTGTAGGACAATCAGGACAGGTAGCAATATGTCCTTTTAGACCACACTTGAAGCACCTTACCACTTTGTTAAACCTTTCTGCTGACTTTCTTGGTGTCTCTTACTTCCTTACACTATTGTCCTTACCGGTCTCCAGTGGTGCAATCATCACTTTATTTATATCACCAGGTGACATTTCTTTCAATCTGTCCTGAGTGTTTTCTGCCCTCTTTGCAACCCCTATTGCCTTGCTCAGTGTCAAACCCTCTGCGTTTAGTATTTTCTCTTACATTTTCTTTTCTCCGATTTTTTGCACCAATTGATCTCCCAACATGTCATCTAAAAAAGTTTTACAATCACATCTTGAAGCTAGTTGGCGCAAGTCAGCCATAAAGTTATCAGTCATCTCTCCCGACTGCTGACTTCTCTTCAGGAACTTGTACCTCTCCACTACCACACTTCTTTTCTTTCCATAATTAATATACACCTTGTGCACAATCACTTCACATTCATCCAACTCATTCTCCTCTTCTTGATCCTAAGAGTAAAGATGCTTTAATTTACGTCGGCCCTCTGTTCCTAAACAGTGTTTAAGTATTGCCGATTTGCATGCTGCCATAAATATATCACCACCGATTGCCAAAACGTTGGCTTGAAAGCCTTCTTTCCCGTCTGCCCACAGTATGGTGGGTTCTGCAGGGTAAAAACGTAATGGGAGCCATTATTCCTTCCTTTATAGATGCACCGCCGTGCTGGATATGCTATTTTTTTACTGGTTCCGGATGTTGTTGCCTTAACTTTGGAATGCACCGATATGTTATTCTTCTACTGGATCCAGGTATTGTTGCCTTAACTTTGGAATGCGCAGCTAATATTAGAAAACAAATCACAAACCTGCGGATAGTTCAGTGTTGGTAAGTGAAACACATAGGTAAAACTGTATTTGTGGACGTTTTTCATTTAGACCAGTAGGGTATGCTGGTTGAGAATGCTTGCTTTAGTCTATTTGGACGTGAGGTGAGAGGACATGAGAATGTCATGAACTGAAGCACTTGAAAGAGATGAGGATTGTATTCCTCTGGTCAAGTACTCTGCATAGGAGTTGAGTTAAAATAAATACTGCAGTCATTTCCCTAATTGACAGGACAATGTCAGGAGAGGATCCACGGGGTTTCTGACCTTAATACCAGTCTCCTACCTTGTGCTGCCAACACTTCCTCTTGTAATGCAGGCTCGTAACTTTTTCATCACTTTAACATGGAGGTGAAAACCCCTGAAAGCCATTACAAAGTCGGCAGATTTTGCTAGAATTTTTCGCTGTGCCTTACATTCTGCTAAAGGAAATAACAATGACTTTGCTCTCTTATTCTATATCCAGTCAATTTTTCTTAAGAGATGAGCATGAAGAACAAGGAGCTAGACGAGATGCCAGAATCCTTGTATGAAAACAAGGACTGGATGAGGAACTAGGGCTACTAGAAGACGCTGACCAGTGGTAAGTAATGCAAGAATCAACATATTTTCTCTGATTGATTTAGACACGTGGGGGATTATTTACAAGCAACCAGTGTGTCACTTTTTATAATGCTCTTATCGCAGAGTGCAGTCCTATATCTATGAGGCCATGCAAAGCCACTTTGTGTGGCTTTTCATAGTCTTGTGGATATAGTGTGAGGTAACATAGCGTAAATCAGTGCTTTGCCTTACAGTGCATCGGGTGGGGGTACTATGGGCGTTACTGTGGGTTTTCCTATGCAAGCTCCATGGGTTTTGACACATTCCCAGAATCTGTCCACCTGGGAATGAATCAAAATGTATGTCTCCCCAGGGGGTGTGCAACAAGGAGACATATCTTTATTTCTCCACGTTGTTTACTCTTTCTATATGTGATGAATTCTGCATTCTGCAGCACACTTAGAAAGAGGAAACATACCTACATGGGTTGTTTTCATGCACAAAGATGCCCCTTCCTGCATAAAAACTATCCTGCCAACAACTCAGGTACCCTTGCACCAAGGTACAAGGGTGACTGCATTGGCGCTAGGCACCAAATTGTGTGCAGGCGCTAGATGAAAGGACAGGAATGCACTGTTCTTGTAAACACAGTGCATTCCTTTCCCTTCAAATTTGCATAGGGCAGCACAGCAGAAAATCATGCAGAGCTGCCCTAGGCAAATTCATTATAAATATGTCCCTAAAAGTTGTTTTCTGAGGCATCAGTTGTTGTTTTTGATTGCCACAATTGCAATGGCCTTGCAGTTAACAGTGACCACCATACCTTCTTAGGGTGTGAGAATTTGCTGGCTAGTGCGGCACAGCATACTCACATTTGCAGTTTGAGAGCCTTAGATTGAGATTCGAAGTAACCCTTTAGCATCATAATCCCCCCAGTTAGATAGAGTGCATAATAGCACCTCTATTGCTACTTTAAAGGCCAAGTTTTCATTGCCCCCTCCCCATCTGGCCCACAATCTGCAGCTCACATTTTTGAAATAATCTTAGCTCCCCCTTTGCCAATCCCTCTGTGGCAGATTAAATCCACTTTTGCTGTTCCCCAACTACCTAAGGTGTTATAGCCCAGAGAGAAACTGTTTACTAGTTTGGAACTGTGACTCACACAAATACGCATGTCAAAATGTCTTGAATAATTTCTCACTGTTTTGTACTGCTATGACATCCCCAACATAGCTACGATTCCACCCATTGGCTACAAGATGAAACACCGTAACAGCACCACCAGACAAGGAGGCAGCATCGTCCTCGTGCCCAAGGAACCGATCACATGCTCCATCACCGATGACAAAGCCACACCAATCATGGAACATAAACTTCCAGCTCTGTACAAATGATAACACCACCATCAAAGGCACCCTCACATACAGACCGCTAGGACCATGAACCAGCCTCAGCGACACCATCACTGAACTCATCACCCCGCTCGCCATCAAATACAAACACTATGGCGGTCATTCTGACTGCGGCAGTCGGCGGTCGCCGCCCGCCAAGTGGTTCCCGCCGAAAGACCGCTCCGTGGTCAAAAGACCGCAGCGGCCATTCAGGCATTCCCGCTGGGCCGGCGGGCGACCGCCAGAAGACCGCCAGCCGGACCAGCGGGAAAGCCCCTTCAACAATGAAGCCGGCTCGGAATGGAGCCGGCGGAGTTGCAGGGGTGCGACGGGTGCAGTGGCACCCGTCGCGATTTTCACTGTCTGCAAAGCAGACAGTGAAAATCTTTGTGGGGCCCAGTTAGGGGGCCCCACGGCACTCGTTCCCACCATCCTGGTTCTGGCGGTGGACACCGCCAGAAACAGGCTGGCGGGAAGGCGGTCGGAATCCCCATGGCGGTGCTGCAAGCAGCGCCGCCATGGCGGATTCCTTGGGCCAGCGGGAAACCGCCGGCTCCCCTTTTCCGACCGCGGCTTTACCGCCGCGGTCAGAATCGCCCAGGAAGCACTGCCAGCCTGTTGGCGGTGCTTCCGCCGCCCTCCGCCATGGCGGTCATGGACCGCCAGGGTCAGAATGACCCCCTATGTCTTCCTGGGGGACCTTAGCTTTCACCTGGACGACTCTGCTGACTCAGACTCCACCGATTTCTTAGAAAAATTGGACAACATCGGCCTCAAGCAGCTGGTCACAGGCAGGACATATGCTACACCCAATCTTCACTTCCAGCAACAGAATCGGATACAGCCACACCTTAGAACTCACGTGGTCAGACCACTCCATTGTACACTTCATCCTCACCAGATGTTCCTGCACCACCTCCAACCACCACAGTGCCCCCTTCTGCAGCTAGACCAAAGTCACTCACCAACAATGAACCTATCCACTCTGCACCACACAGCCCAACGGCTCCACAAACTTGGAGCAGGCAGTAAAGAACTTCAAAAACTGGATCATTATACTGAGTCGTGCTGGTACACCTCGGAACTCAGTACATCAAAACACAGATGCAAACTACTGGAAAGAACATTGCACACCAGCAGAAACCACACCGACAGAGCCATTTTCAAATCAGTCCTCAAAAACTACCACAAGATGAAAGCTGCAAAAAATGTGGCCCTGTCCCACCGGATTGAGACCAGCACCAACCAAACCAAGGAACTCTTCATCATCGTCAGAGAATTAACCAACCCATCAGCCACCAAAAACTCAATCCCTTCCTCACAGGAACAATGTGACGCCCTCGCCAACCACTTCCACAACAAGATAGCAACCATCCACAGAAACTTCGATTCCCAACTCTTCAACCTCCTCAGCATCCCAATGACCACCACTGCAGATCAGCCGCTCCCCACATAGGAACAACTCAGCACACCGAACACAAGCACACTCATGAACTTCATCCGCTGTTGATCACCCACCAACCCCGCCCCCCACCATATTTTCAATCTCGGAAGAGACAAAATCAGCAGCCAACTTACCACCATTCTCGACACCTCGCCAACTACAACCACCTTTCCTGATGCCTGGAAACACACAGAGGTCAGACCGCTCCTTAAGAAATTCTCTGCAGACCCCAGCGAGCTCCAGAACTATTGTCTCTTCTCTGCTCCCATTCACCACCAAAGTCCTGGAGAAGGCCATCAACCTCCAACTTACCAAACTACTGGAGAGAAACAACCTACTGATCCCTTCCCAATCAGGCTTCAGAGCCAATCACAGCACTGAGACAGCTCCAATAGCTGCAACAGATGACATCTGCACCCTCGTCGACAGAGGAGAATCAGCCGCCCCTATCCTGCTTGACCTCTACGCAGCCTTCAACACTGTCTCCCACCACACACTCATCGGGCACCTACACCAGATTGGTATCATCAACAATGCGCTCAGATGAATGATATCCTTTCTCACACAATGCATCTAGAGAGTCCATCTCCCCCCTTCACCTCACAACCCAAGCACACCATCTGCGGCATCCCCCAAGGCTCAATCCTCAGCCCAACCCTCTTTAACGTCTACATGACACCACTTGCAGACATCGTCAGATTGCACAACATCAACATCACCTCCTATGCCGAAGACACACAGCTCATCCTCTCGCTTTCAGCTGACCCCACCTCAATAAAGACCAATTTCCACAACTGCATGAGGAACATCTCAACCTTAATGAAGGACAACTGCCTGAAGCTCAACACAGACAAATCAGAAGTTCTGATCTTTGGCAAATACACATCGCTCTGGAATGACTTCTGGTGGCCGTCAGAACTTGGACCCACCCCCACACTGAAAGACCACGCCAGCAATCTCGACATCATCCTCATCAGCAAACTATCCATGAGATGTCAGGTTAATGCTGTTTCCTCAGCCTGCTTCCACACGCTCCACATGCTTGGCAACATTTTTAAGTGGCTCCCCATCAGCACCAGGAAGACAGTGATGCAGGTCCTCATCACCAGCCGATCGGATTAGGGCAGCGCTCTCTATATAGTCACCACCTTCAAGCTCATGAAAAGACTCCAGATAATCCAGAATGCAGCTGTCATACTGATCCTCAACCTGCCCACGAGATCCCATATCACCCAACACCTGAAGGACCTCCACTGGCTCCCGGTCTAGAAAAGATGCCAATTCAAGCTCCTGACCCACACCTAAAAAGCTGTCCATGACCTGGTACCCACCTACATTAACCACCATCTGCACTTCCATTGACCTCCTAGGAACCTCTGCTCCGCAACACCTTGCCCTACACTGACACCGGGCACATGCCGCTACTGCTCGGGAAAACGTTCCTTCCTCCATATTACCGCCAAAGCCTGGAACGCTCCCCTCTTCCACTTCCACACCCACACTGACCCTCTTCAGGAAGGGGCTCAGGACCTGGCTCTTCAACTGAGACCTGCAGTAAGTGCCTGGATACCATCTCGGGTGGCAAGCCACGCTTTACAAATCAGCCTTGATTGACTGATATGTCATAATACATTTCTACTTAATATTGACAACAAGAAAAATGCTGTTATATCTTACCATTTTTTCATTGTAATTGTAAAATTCAATATATATATATTTTTAATAAACTATATTTTCTACAGCATAAACTTCAACAATAAAATTATAAAATCTACCTGGATTTAAAATACTGCAAAAGAATTGGTCCAAAATAATTCCAAAATTTCTCAGGTTTGCATGATTAACATAGGTTTTTGTGAAGTTAGCAAAAAAGAAAGATTTCAAAACTGTTCAAAATACTGCTCAAAATAACCATGTCCAGATTATAAGGGGGCTAGGAATACTGAATCCAAAATATTTACGGGTCACAATATCATGACAACAATTCATTTTCCATACTTTTTCAAACTCCACATTTATGTACTTTAAGAATATATATGTCTTCAAGGAATGTAGAAGTGGAATTAAAAATAGTAAATCCTCCATCTGTGCCCTTACCTGTTCAATATATTGTCCCTCGATATTATGGTCACAATATTGTGACCTCTCAATATCTGGGATTCAATTTTCCCTGCTAAAATCCGAAGCACACTGGTGCTGACATTTGGTCAGTGAATTGGGTCAGACTGGCCAGTGCAAGAATGAACAAAAATGGAAATGCAGCTGTAAAAGTGCACAGGAACTAGTGTCAATCTGTGCAATCAAGAAACACATGTACACAATGTCAGTGATGCAATCTATGTCAAGCCAAGTCAGTCCATGACCACTCCTCCGCATGAGCTAAATATTTAAAAATATATTTTTTATAATTGATCTCTGCAACGGTTAGAACACATTTTTCTTATCTTTTTGTTGCCTGCTCAATATTGCTTCCTTGCAATGCACCTAACAAAAAGATCTAAACTCTGTCTTAATGCCCTCTTGCATTGTTCTGTCTTTCTTAAGGATGAACAAATGAACAAATGAAAACCAAAACAATAATACAACAGTATAAAACGTCAACGGTAAACACCTGCAGAGGACAGAAGCATTCCCTCTCTGTTCATGATGGCAGCAAAAGCCTATAAATTACCTTCATGGCTCTGGGGATTTCTTCCAGCTCAGAAGACCTAATTCTCAAAGGCACAAAGATGAAGCAATTAGCAAATTGAGATAGAAATTATGACAAGACAAAGCATCCATGTTAAATGTACTATTTTCCTGATATTTCACCCAAGCTTTGTCATTAGGCTCAATAATTAGTTGATTACAACTGCCTTTCATAATTTTACAAATTTACACATTTTGTGACTGATCCTTTCAGAAGACAGTAATTCTCTTACTACTCTAGTTTTTCTTCTACCCATAAATAACACAGTTATTTCCACTAATGAATGGACAGGGCATTTCCACCCCTGGTAGTTCTTCATATGGAGTACAACTGGATATCTGGAGTAAGACAGCTCAAGCACAACCCATATACAGTAAAGTCTGTTTTGGAAGCACTGCTATGGTTGTTGGCTACACTTTTATTGATCTGCAGTGCACTCACATGGACTGTGACTTGTGTATACATGACTCACCATGGAAATGCAAGAACTAAGGACATAAGTAGAGAAATGAACATTGAGTATTTAGGGGCAAGGAGCAGGCAGTTTTATGCAAGTCACTCCTGGAGGGAATAGGGAGAATGGCATTGCTGGCTGCTCATGAATACCGTGGCTGAAAAGTTCAAGTAGCCTATGGCAAAATATAAATGTATGTGGCATTTGTATAATACAGCCTAGCCAAAATGACTCTCATTGGATTTTTATGATGTTCAAGGTTCAAAGCAATGTTCAGTGATGTTTAGGTGGCTTATCATCTCCCAAGGGGCAGGTGATGCATATGTCTGGTGTTTACGTAAAGTCCATTAGGCCCAACTCCATCTGCAGCAGGCTGAGACTCCATTTTCTCTTTTTGCTGAATCATAGACATGTCTGCCTTTGATGCAGTTGTCGTCTGTCCTTATCTTTTGCAGAGCCTATGAAAGTGTCAAGTCACTCAGAGAACACCTGATGAGACATCAGTCTGGGGCAAGTGCCTTTTCATCTCTATCTCAAGATCAGTCAACCAACCAACATAAATATTGTAGTCGAATTTACGGGTTTTACCTTATATGTTTATAAGAATGCATATAAAACTAGCATCTTGATGCATATAGGATATGTCAGACATTCCTAGGGTTGTGTCAGAAGTTCCCATCTTAGAAAAAATACCGAACAAAAGGGCTACAACTTGACCACTTGGGAGGAGAGGATCTTTGTCCTGATTATCACGCAAGACACTACCAGAGAAGATCTTGACTGCCAGAGATTACAAAGATGCTGCTGCATTGTGCTTTATACTGGTACTGAGCCAAGCCGGGGAAGAGAGGAGTTGATGTGAAGCATGCTTTCCTTTTGCAGGGAACACAGCTACTCTGACCTCTCATAATTACAGTACTTTTCTGTAAACAGGTATGTAGTGCATTTATTCTCCCTAAGGGATTCTAGCTGCAATTTATGCTTTTCCATGCTTCCCTAGTGTAGTGCATTGAAGTAGGTTTAGGGGGTTAGGATGCTACATGACATTTTAACTATGATAAAAATATTCATTTTATTCTTGTTGCTCTCAACATGCATTTGTGCTGTTTTAATAATGTTCCATGTAATTATTTTAGATCTGCTAAGCAACAGGTTCATACTGTTGAAATACATTCTTTTTAATTAAAGTGTTTTTTTCTTAGTGTAATCTGTGTGTATGTGTGATATTGTAAAGAACAAAATTGGCTTTTCAAGTGACAACTACATCCCTGGTCCCTGTTTAGGTAATGTTAGTTATCCAAAAGCATTGATGCCACCTCAGCTATGTTTTGGGTGGGGTTCTTTGGAGCTACAATAACATATCTCTCACTCAAGCATTGGTGCATTGAACTAAGTTCACTCGTGTCACTTGTGGGTGTGAAAACAAGCCATGTAGAGCTAAGCCCAACAAAAGGCAGAATCTTCTAAAAAACCCTACATTCATCACACTGAGGTCATAGTACGGAGACATTGCAACATTCAAAAGTCACTGCAAGACTTGGGGATACAGGAAAGAACCTTGAAATACCAGCTGATGCTTTAAAAACAGGGGAGTTTGTGATATCACAGTACTATGGCAGATGCCATGTTTGTATTCATTTGCATCTCAATCCTCAACTGTGTGAGACCTTTCCCTGCACCTGTGCAGGGTTCACTGAAGTGGACACTTTCAAGCACCAACCACCGGCATGCTTAACAAAAAGAGAGGGAACATTTGACCACACTTGCTTGCTAACAAATAAATAAGCTATGAGATCCTTCAGCCAGTCACTCAGACATGTCAGTTAGCTAGCACAGAGGACAGCCATAGGAGATGCAATGAAATTGCTAACAATGGGCAAGCCCAAGCACATTAAGGCAGGAACTCTCCCAAACTCACCGGACCCACAGTTGAGCAATAGCCAATGATCAGATGCCACTCTACCAAAAAGCACCATCTCTCCACTTTCACAGACAATATATTAAATTAAATCTTACAGGTGTTAGAGATACAAAAGCAAAACTAGTTACTAAAATAGACTTAGGGGGTCATTCTGACCCTGGCGGTCATTGACCGCCAGGGTCAACGACCGCAAGAGCACCGCCAACAGGCTGGCGGTGCTCTCAAGGGCATTCTGACCGCGGCGGTTTGGCCGCGGTCAGAAAGAGAAAACCGGCGATCTCCCGCCGATTTTCCGCTGCCCTCAGGAATCCTCCATGGGGATTCCGACACCCCATACCGCCATCCTGTTCCTGGCGGTTCGCCCGCCAGGAACAGGATGGCGGTATGGGGTGTCGTGGGGCCCCTGGGGGCCCCTGCAGTGCCCATGCCAATGGCATGGGCACTGCAGGGGCCCCCGTAAGAGGGCCCCACAAAGAATTTCAGTGTCTGCTTAGCAGACACTAAAATTCGCAACGGGTGCAACTGCACCCGTCGCACCTTCCCACTCCGCCGGCTCCATTCGGAGCCGGCTTCCTCGTGGGAAGGGGTTTCCCACTGGGCTGGCGGGCGGCCTTCTGGCAGTCGCCCGCCAGCCCAGCGGGAAAGCCAGAATGGCCTCCGCGGTCTTCCGCCCGCCGGCCTCAGAATGAGGCCCTTAGTCTCTCTAGGCCTCGACTTGTTGACAGCAGATCAGAAGAAGCTGGCAGAGAAAGTGTCCCAAACAGAAGCTGACTTTGGTGAATTGGGTCCTGAAATAGCAGAAACTAAATCAGCATTACAGACATCTTTAAATGAATTTGGAACCTTGCATACAGAGACAATAAAGCCAATTGTTGCTCCAACTTCAACAACATAAGAATCAGAGTTGGGAGTGACAGGGTATACTATATTGAATGGTAGAATGGTATTTGTGAGAAGTTGGGTTGTTGGTTGAGGGGTTGTGAGCTCTTGTCAAGCAACAGCCACAATCTTGGTCAGGGTGAACCACAAAAAGTCCCTAAATTAACCTGTGCTTCACCCTTTGGTAGCTTGAAAGAAAAGCTTGGTGTCTGTTGTTTGGGTGAGTGTGGGTGTTTGTGTCCTGTGAGTGTGGGTGTGGTTGTGGTTGTGGTACTTGAGGATGTGGTGGTACATGTGGATGTGAAGTCTGCAGGTGTGATGCTGGTGGATGTAAATGTGGGAGTGGTAGTGGATGTAGTGTCTGCAGGTGTGCTGGTGGTGGTTGTGCACATGGGTGTGGTATCTGCAGGTGTGCTGGTGGTGCATGTGGGTGTGGTGTCAGTAAGTGTGCTGGTGTTGGTGGTGCATGTGGGTGTGGTTCTGAGTCTGGTGTCGGCAGGTGTGCTTGTGGTGACAATGTGGTGGTTGTGGTGGTGAGTGTGGTGTGTGTGTGCCTGTGTCTTTTGCTGTGGCTGTGTTTAGATGTGGATGTGCTGCTTCTGAGTGTTGGAGTGGGTGCATGCAAAGGAATGAGCGTGCTTTGGACAGGGCTGGGAATAGGAAATGGGGAAGGGGTGGGAGTTGGGGCACGAAAGTGACAAGGTTGGGAGGTTTCAGTCACTGAGGAGGACAGACCTTGGAATGATCTCTGTAGGCCAGAAGTTGCACTATGAATGTCTTCCAGGTAAATCAACATTTGTTACATCTGGAAACTAAGCCCCTGGAAGGCATACAGGAGTGCAGTCTCGTGTATAGAGATAGTTCACAAGAGGTCAATAGCCTTCTCACTCAGTCCAGCCAGGGAGACGGGTGGGGGGAGATGCCTGTAGCGAAGGAGATGCCACCCCTTTTAGGGGGTGTGTTTGGCCAACTGAGGAGGAGCAAGAGGGAGGATGGAGGTGGTAAAGTCACAGTAGGGTCCACCACCCCTAGGGACTGGTCTTCTGTGGAGGCTTCTGAAGAGGATGTTGATGAACTTGTGGCCTCCGTGCCAGTACCCTCACCCTCCGTGGCACTGGGTTCCTTATTGTTGGTGGTGTCAGCACCGGAACCACAGTGGCCAGTTGCTTCCCTGCTGACATGACCAATGTCTCCTTCGTCTGCTCCGGATGATGCTGAAATAACAGATACAACAGTTTGAGTGTATCTGTGTGAATAGAATTGAACATGAACTTTGCTCAAAAAACGTTTGGCAAGTCTACATATTTAACTAGCTTGACGGCTCCTAAACTTAGCTTCTTTATCATCAGTATATCATGCATGTGGGGAACATTTTCCAAAAACATTTCGTCACAGTTTTGAAATTTCCCATTCTAGCTTCTATATCATGTACACCCTTATCTCTATCCATTTTTTTTTCTCTACAGGAATTGTTTTATGCCTCTGATTGCTAGGGCTTTGCTGTTTAAAATACTGAGCTTATGTCCACAAAAATTACATTAATCAGAAATACATTTGTACAGTGTGTTTACAAGGTCAAATTGTCTGCATCATTTACATTCTCAAAAAGTAAAATATGAATCAATGTATACCAACAAATACTGCAATATTGTTCCAATAAGTCTATAAATTGAAAGCCTTTTTCCATTGTCTGACTGTCTCACAATTGTAACAAATGTACAATTTATTATGTGGATTGTGTACTGAATTAGCTTAGCAATGTTTTAGGCACTATGTACATACCTATGCTGTTGAAGATATTTTTAAAAATATTTTTGTGGTAGATTGACAAATGACTTCAACAGTATTAGTAAATATATATGCATTGATACATTTTGAATCCACTTCAGTACAGAGCAACATTTTCACATTTACAAAAGAGCCATGTTTTAGGCCTGATATTGATTTTTCAAGATAGGATGCACCGAGATATGCTTGATGTAACCTTCTATCTGAAAATGTCACATTTCTCACTATTATTGATTTCTCATCTGGACATAACTAAGGACACTGGCATGGGCAGTGCAGGGGCCCCCTATCAGGGCCCCAGCATGATTTTCACTGTCTGCATAGCAGACAGTGAAAATCGCGACGGGTGCAATTGCACCCGTCGCACCCCTGCAACACCGCCGGCTCCATTCGGAGCCGGCTTCTATGTTGCAGGGCCTTTCCCGCTGGGCCGGCGGGCGCTCCTTTGGCGGGCGCCCGCCGGCCCAGTGGGAAAGCCAGAATGGCCTCCGCGGTCAGAATGACCGCCTAAGGGTGTCCAAGATACCCCACCCCAAGACCCTGAAAAGTAGGAGTAAAGTTACCCTACTTCCCAAGAAACACACTAAAGTCGTGCTTGAAGATTCTGCAAAGTCCACAACTAACTGCAAAGCACTGAAGACGGATTCCTGGACCTGAGGACCTGTAAAGGAAGGGGACAAAGTCCAAGAGTCACTAAACTGTCCAGGGGGGGCAGGAGCCCACTAAACCCCGGATGAAAGACGCGCAGAAAGACGGCAAACAAGCCTTGTTAGCTGCAAAGGTCATCGTTAAAGGAAAAGGGTGCTGCCCGGGCCCAGGAAGGACCAGGAGGTCGCCACTTGGACGAGGAGACAGAGAGGGCGCTCAGCAACACAGAGAGCCCACACTAAAGCAGGGAGCACCCGCAGAAGTACTTGAACATGGGTTCAAGAAAACTGAGCATGGTGTTGTCCCAACACTACAAGGGAGGGTCGCCGAAGCCGTAGATCAACTCAGTGAGTTTAGCACTGCAGGACGGAGTGCTGGGGACCTGGGCTGTGCTGTGCATGAAGGAATCCTTGGAAGAGTGCACAGAAGCCCTAGCAGCTGCAGTTCACACAGTACACAGGATTACTGTCTGGCGTGGGGAGGCAAGGACTTACCTCCACTAAATTTGGACAGAAGGACCACTGGACTGTCGGGGTCACTTGGATCCAGCTCCTGTGTTCCAGGGACCATGCTCGTCACGATGAGAGGGGACCCAGGGGACCGGTGAAGCAGAAGTTTGGTGCCTGCGTTAGCAGGGGCAAGATTCCGTCGACCCAGGGGAGATTTCTTCTTGGCTTCCAGTGCAGGGTGAAGGCAGACAGCCCCCAGTGCATGCACCACCATGAAACAGTTGAGAAAGCCAGCAGGATTAGGCGCTACAATGTTGCTGGTAGTCTTCTTGCTACTTTGTTGCAGTTTTGCAGGCGTCCTGGAGCAGTCAGCGGTCGATCCTTGGCAGAAGTCGAAGAGGGAGATGCAGAGGAACTCTGGTGAGCTCTGGCATTCGTTATCTTCAGAGAAGCCCACAGGAGAGACCCTAAATAGCCCTCAGAGGAGGATTGGCCACCTAGAGAGGTAAGCACCTATCAGAAGGGGTCTCTGACATCACCTGCTGGCACTGGCCACTCAGAGGTCTCCATTGTGCCCTCACACCTCTGCATTCAAGATGGCAGAGATCTGGGACACACTGGAGGAGCTCTGGACACCACCCCTGGGGTGGTGATGGACAGGGAAGTGGTCACTCCCCTTTCCTTTGTCCAGTTTCGCACCACAGAAGGGGCTAGGGGATCCCTGAACCGGTGTAGACTGGCTTATGGAAGGAGGGCACCATCTGTGCCCTTCAAAGCATTTCCAGAGGCTGGGGGAGGCTACTCCTCCCCAGCCCTTCACACCTATTTCCAAAGGGAGAGGGTGTAACACCCTCTCTCAGAGGAAATACTTTGTTCTGCCTTCCTGGGACTGGGCTGCCCAGACCCCAGGAGGGCAGAAGCCTGTCTGTGGGTTGGCAGCAGTGCTAGCTGCAGTGAAAACCCCAGAGAGCTGGTTTGGGTGTACCCTGGGTCCATACTGGAGCCCTGGAGATGCCTGAGATTGGCACCCAAATACCAGATTTGACATGGGGGACAATTCCATGATCTTAGACATGTTACATGGCCATATTCGGAGTTACCATTGTGAAGCTACATATAGGTATTGACCTATATGTAGTGCACGCATGTAATGGTATCCCCGCACTCACAAAGTCCCGGGAAATTGCCCTGAACAATGTGGGGGCACCTTGACTAGTGCCAGGGTGCCCTCACACTTAGTAACTTTGCACCTAACCTTCACTAAGTGAGGGTTAGACATATAGGTGACTTATAAGTTACTTCAGTGCAGTGTAAAATGGCTGTGAAATAACAAGGACGTTATTTCACGCAGGCTGCAGTGGCAGTCCTGTGTAAGAATTGTCTGAGCTCCCTATGGGTGGCAAAAGAAATGCTTCAGCCCATAGGGATCTCCTGGAACACCAATACCCTGGGTACCTAGGTACCACATACTAGGGAATTATAAGGGTGTTCCAGTGTGCTAATTGAAATTGGTAAAAGTGGTCATTAGCCTACAGTGACCATTTTAAAGGCAGAGAGAGCATAAGCACTGAGGTTTTGGTTAGCAGAGCCTCAGTGACACAGTTAGGCACTACACAGGAATACACATACAGGCCACAATCTATGAGCACTGGGGTCCTGGCTTGCAGGATCCCAGTGAGACAGTAAAAACACACTGACATATACTCACAAACAGGCCAAACGTGGGAGTAACAATGCTAGATGGAGGCTACCTTCCTACAGGGGGTGATCACTGGATCAAACTCGGAGCCCTCTTTCACCAAACAACCAGGGCGTCCTTGTTCCCCCCTCCCAAGGAGTGTATGGCAAGTGTTTCATCTTCTTTGCAACTCCTGCTATACTGGCCATTATGGTACCTTTACAACATACTCAGGAGGGTGAGGTAGAACTAAGGGGCGACTGTTACAACTTAAAGCACACCAAGTACTTCTAATACAGTGAAAAAAAGTGAATATGAGGACCCAAACCGTGCCCAATAATACAGGAATTTGCTGATCTTGTAAGGCCTGCTAGGCCTGGAGCATCTTGGAGTCTTTTGAAGCGTGGGGTGTGTCAACTTAAAAGAGCTCTCCCTGAAGGTCCCCCAATATTTGTACTGGTTGTATTTGACTGTATTACTATAGTCAGGTGCACACCTGGACAGTGGGCACAAGATACAGACCTCTGGGCTCAGAACCAGAAACTACGGTCACATAGCACTGTGCGTAAACTTAAATATTCAGGAAGTTTAGGCAGCCTGCTGCCTGCCGGAATATACCACAAGAGCCACCATCCGCCAAAGCAAACAATAAGGTTCAGGAGAGAAAGAAATCCACCACAGCTAAAAGGTAAAAACAAGAAACCCAACATCGGGGTGCAGCCCCTGGTAAACATAAGTGAAACGGTGATAGACTGTCAGCCAAAAATTCCAACTGTTAAAAGATGCTGGGGCTGACAGTTCCATTGACCCCGACTATTATTATTCAATTAAAAAGCCAACCCCAAAACCCCAAACCAGTCCCTGTGCAAAAAACCCACTGCAATAGGAACAACTCTCCCATCTGAACACTCATCTCACAAGCCTTCCAGTAAGTGTCAAGATATCTCAAATGTAGCTCCAGTTCGCACTGACATAACACCTAAGGGAAGCCCTCTGGTCCAGAGCCCAAAAATAGAAATTGAAGACATCAACAAAGATGAATTACAGCAATCAAAGAGAACTTCCATGGAATCTCACTCGAACAGCCACACAGTGGCAATTAGGCAGGAGTCTTTGACCCATGTAAACACATGGGCAACCCTGCACTTGAAGGATACAACCACAAGCCCCAGAAAGCTAGACACCAGACAGACGATGACACAGTAAGGGCCAATTCATGTAGAAGCCCCTCAAACCAGCCAGGGAAAATTAAGTAGGGGGCAGAGGAAGGCCCAAAAATGCTAAACAGTAACGCAATAGCTCAGCCTTCTGGAAGGAATGCAGGATGCCCAGAAGGAAGTGCAGAACTTCCTGACTTGACCCAGGAAGAGTAGAATCAATTACTGGCCTCCTATGCCTCAGATGAGGACCACAACACGCCAACAAAAGACACCAAAAGTACCAAGGAAACCTCATCCCCCACTGGGGGCACGAAGCAAGACAGCACCATAAAGCACCAGGTTCAATCTAACAATGATTTCTGGCCCGCCTTATTGGCGAGAATTCAATCAATGGTTGAGGCCCTTGTCTACCACTCTGTCAAAATGGAAGTCCAAAACGATGTCCTCAATACAGTTGCAGCCCACATGGCCGAAATTGATTAAAAGAGCACAAGAAGACACACTGAACTGACCCCCAGATGTACATGCTCCCCAGTAATGGAGAAGTAAAGCACCTTATCTGAGTTCTTAGGGGAAGTAATGGAGGGTCTCATGGAAGCAGATAAGCTAGCAATTAGGGTAGATCAGTCCTCACGGATGGGGCAGACGGCACTGAATTAGATAACACCACCACCAACCAAAGTGGCTCAGTCCTTACTATACCAGCAGGCCAGTTCACCTATGCCCCAATCAAAACGGCTGGTACAGCACTAAATAGAAAAAAAACCTACAAAAGATCTGAAAACATTGCCAGTAAACTGACCCGCACAACCCCCAGACTCACTAAGAGAATGCAATACAAACATTCCTACCTCCAAAAAAGGAAACCCTCCTTTCAGTCACTGCAGGAACTACAACTGAAACAAAGTCTAAATGACCTCAAAAAAGGAAATCCCGGATCAAAAGATTCCCTAAAACAACCTGCTGCAAAATTACGCTCATTTTAAAATGCCCAGCCATAGACTGGAAGGACAATATCGCGCCCTTTTGCCACGAACTAAACAACAGCAGCTTCAGTGACTTACTGCACAGCTTGAGAACCAAAGGGTGTTAGTCCTGGGCCCTTCAACATCTCAAAACCAAGTATAAGACTGGCACAAGATTATCATGCTGTTAGCTCCACAAAAGCATAAGACCCCAACGCCTTCCAGGTCAGCACAACGAAGGCTATGTGTAGGCAGGACACAGACACCCTAGCCAAGGAGTCTTTGGTAAAAGGAAATAGCGACAGAGTCCCTCTCCAGCTGACAACTTCAGAAACACTAAGGCCCAGATTTATACTTTTTGGTGCAAAACTGTGCTAACGCAGTTTTGCGTCAAAAAGCCTAGAGCTGACTAACGCCATTATTTAATGCCACCCGGGCGTCATATTTATACTATGATGCTGGGTGCCGCTAAAAATAGTTTAGAGTCATTTTTTATGACGTTAACCATTGACCCTTGTCGTAAGGCAAAATTATGTTAACACCACAAAAAAGACTCTAACCCATTGCACGCACGTAAACATGGCGCAAAACGGAAAAGCACCATTTTTGCCCGCATTAGTGTCAAATACAGACGCCAATGGAGAAGACAGTGCATAGGAGAGGCAAAATGAAGCTAGCAAGCCAGGAGAGACCATGGGTGACCCCAATCGACCAGGAACCAGCCAGGAGAACACAAACAAGACCCAGGGGAGGGAGAAGAAAAAGAGAAAGTGTTGTGTCAGTGTGAAGGAGCATGAAATACGGGTGAGAGAGGTGACGGAGCATCAACATCAACTCTTCATCACCTAAAAATTGCCAATTGGCAAGAGAGAGGCTATTTGTCATCAGATGGTAGACAAGATTAACAGTGTGGCAGAGATGAGGAAAACCGTAACAGAGTGCAGGCTTGATTGTAAGCGAATGACAAAGGAAAAAATGGCAAGGAACAGGAAGGCAGCACTGCAAACTGGAGGTGGGATTCCAGCCCCACAAGAGGACTTGGATGAGATGTAGGAGTTCCTGGAGGAAATCGTCACTGGAATCGCAGGACTGGACAGCACAGACTACCAGGAAACACCACAAATGCAGGGTAAGTTGCATGGGGGAAATTAATGCTAAAATGTCACATGCAAGAAGGAGGAGGCACATAGGACCCACACAATGCATGTCAAAGAAGCAGACAGGGACACATTGCACATGTTGCACCATGCAGACGTAAGCTACACATGTAACTACGCCTTAGTAGTGCCATGCACCATAACACACACACAACCTGGACATTTTTCGATCACCCTGCCCAAATACCTTCATGTACAAATGCATCACATGGGATGGATGGCATGTATTTTGACTGTGCCTCTGAGTGTGTCATCACAACATCCCTTGCATTTAGTGATATCAACCCTACCAACACGACCAAGACTTCTGAGACTAGGTAGTCAGTCAATAACATTCCTGGGGTTAAGTCATGGTGGTGTCCCTTGCTGTAACACTTTGCAACTGCTTTGCCTCATTGCCCAAACACGTGTGCTGCATCTTACAGCACACAAGTCATTGCAACTGTCCCAACAGTTCCCAGACATGTGCCGGTAGCACCACCACCCTGCACATCCACATAAGGCAGCCACCACTCCTTCATGCAGTCAGGATATCCCCTAAGTGCAGGGAACAATAATCTCAGCAGGTGCTGGGGGAATAGCAGGCTGGTCCTGTATCACTGGAAACATGCCACTACCCAGACCAATTAAACTGGTGTAGTGTGGAACCACACGTCTTGATGCAGAACAGAAATGTGCCACTACAGAAAACATGTACCACAGATAGCAAACTGTAGGTCGCAACAGTTACAGGCTGAGCCCAATACTACTCTGACACAACCATGTGAGACACATATGAATGGGGAAATAAACGCACACATACACCACATGGGGTATGACTGTGAACATAATGGTGTATAATCCCACATTGACGGGCGGGGAATGGTGCAGGGCTAAGTCTGGTGTTGGTAAGACTGCCAGTGCAGTGTACCCTTTGCAGTTGGCATGATTTGTCACACTTTGGGATGGCAGGTGGAAATCTGTCTGCTCATGGTAGCTCTGTGGGGCACTTAGCACTACATTTTTGATGGATCAAATAGAGTCAGTACCAATTTTGGGGTGCATTGGGTGTGACAGAACATGCTGCACTTCGCACTGTGAATCGGGCAGTGGAAAGGGCAAAGGGACAGGGCATGGGACCCCCTGCACTGCCCATGCAAGGTACATGGGCTGTGCCGGGGCACCCCACATCACATCACCACCCACCTTTGCATGGGGGTTTCACCGCCAGCAAAGGCTGGTGAAAATGCGGAAACAGACCTGGGGCCAGATGTACGAAGCATTCTTCTAGTCGCAAACGGGCCGATTCTGTGAATTGGCCCGTTTGCGACTAGAAAAATGCTTTTTGGGATGCACAAAGCGATTCGGTATTAGGAAGGGGCGTGTCAAGGGCATCCCTTCCTAATAACGAATCTAAATGGTATGTATGATTGTTTTGTGACCGTGAATGCGGTCGCAAAACAATCGCAGTTAGCACCCATTTCAAATTGGTGCTAACCCATTCGCAAAGTATAAACATGGAGTTAGGTATGCGCTGAATTTGGGTAAAAAAATAACGATAATTCAGCGCAAAGCAAGTATAAATCTGGGCCCAAATCTCAATGCTATAGCCCACAGACTTGATTTGAGGAGACCAACACAAGCTCAGTCTATGGCTACTCCCTTACTAAACACCAGGCCATACGACATACAGCTCAGGTCAATGACACCAGCTACCCCTAAGGTAAAGATTTTCCAGTAGAAGTGTCTATGGTAGATGGATACCCAGAGAGAACATCTCCCCAGGTGTCAACACTGGAGAAACTCAATCAAGATAGCAAAGTCACTTTGAAAATGATGGTACTAAACACTGAAGCTTGGGTTGCTTTTTCTCATATATCTTTTTCTCAAAGGGATCTACAGTCCGCCTACAACGGGACAAGAAGTGATAGTTCTTCTTCTGTTATGGGAAGCAACTCAGAAGCCCAGACGTTTGTAGCTGTAGAATCCACACACAGGCAATCATTTTCAAGCAGACCCAGTCTCCCTATAAATTTGGAAGGTTCCTTGATTCAAACTGTACTCACTTCCAAGGCCTCACAACACATGCAGAGAGCGACGCCCTGAGGAAACCACAAAAAGGGCCCCCCAGCATAACTCTGTTCCACCCCAAATACCTCTCAGTTGGAAATGAAGGCATTTTTAATCAGGCAAACATCCTTTGTTTACTAAACCAGATCCCGACATTAGCTGGGCTCCCCTCCAATGAAACTGAATCAGTCCAATTCATCAGCTCAGCTTCGGGGCTGTATGGCGACTCAAACAAAGTTACCTGGAGATTGCCCAATCTTTATTAGAGGGTCCTAAATGAGGGTAAACAGTTGATGGACTGGGGGCTCGTGCTGTAACCTCTTCTGAACCTGGGTACCCCCATCCTCCACAGAGGCACAAAGTCCATAGCACGAGGGATGCAACAGGTTGTATTGACTACACAGGACTACCAAAGGGCCATCACTAATAAAAAGATGCACTGTTTAAAGTCAGGATACAGATCTTCAAATAACGCTCCACCTCGCAGGGAAGCCCACCAGAGACGACTGGGGGTAAATCGAAAGTGCCATAAACCAGCCAACACTTACAACGGCACTTTCAAAGAGAATTTACACTAATAAGGCTGCATCTGAACGTAGGGGATCCAAATTAAAAATATGGTCCTGGAACATCCATATCCTCAGGGATAGGATAAGCAATCCGGTCTTGCGCCATTACTTCCAATCTATTGAAATTGTAGGCATTGAAATTGTAGCTCTGCAATAAATCTGGGCGCAGGAGCCGGTTTAGATTCCAGGCTTTTCCCACAATGTCATACCAGCCACAAAAGATACTAAATTTGCCCGCTACAAAGGAGGCGTGAGAATTTATCTATCAACAGCCATTAAGGCCAAGGGCACAGTTCTAAAAATGGACTCGGATAGTGTTCAAATGCGTCACATAGCATTTGATGACAGCAAGACAAAACAGAGTGCAATAATAATAATAAACACCTATGCCCACCAACAAGCAAAGATCGTGGGGAGGTTTTGAGGACACTTATCGAGGTGATCTTTAATGCAGAGGGTTCTTTCCTGAGTTCATTCCCATTCATGACGGGAGATTTTAACATGAAATCACATGGTCAGTCTTTGAGAAATGAAGTCATGGAAGCTCGGGATTCTTACTAGAACATACCTAAGCAAGCTCTAATCAACCTGGGCAGCAGAGATCCAATGGGCCAAACCCTCCTTCGCAAGTTAGAGCACTTCGGCCTGCGGGTTCTGAATGGCTGCTTTAAGGGTGACATCCCACCAGCAAACTTGTTTTACTCATCAGATGGAAACTCTTTGATAGACTACACACTGGCATCTCTTCCACTGTTAAGCTCTATTGTCTCCTTCTGAATAGGCGTTCAATCAGAAAGTGACCATCTCCATCAGGAACTGGAGCGCCTATTTACGCTGACTATTCACAACTCAGCAACAGAACTCCACCTTCCACTTATTCCACCAATCTAAAATTAGTAAAATGGTCCTCGGAAACAATTGAGCCCTTAACCAGTGAGACTATATATTTTCTGCATAAAGCTCAACAACTGGAACGCTCCACAATTGACCAGTGGGTGATATTTAAAAATTTTTTTAGGGCAAAGTTTGCCTCAAAAGCCAATTCTTTTAGGACCCAATACCTACCAGCTCTGCTAACCAATATAAAGCCTCACAAGTTAGGAGGCTTGAAACACCTGAAACAGAAAGTCAATAAGCCCGTTCAGACAGTTTGTCAGTCTCCTGCCAACAAAGCACATGTCAGCAATCTGAGGGTTGCAAAGAAGAAATATAAACAGGCCATTTGGGCAATAAAGAAGACACATCTTAAAACTTTCTGGGCTAAACATATTTGGGATCTTAAGAACCACAGTCCCAAAAGGTTCTGGGACACTGTAAATGTCCTAAAAAGCTCTGCCAAAAGAAAGCTGGAATCTAGTATATCTAAAGTAGTGTGGCCCGCATTTTGATATGCCCACTTTAATCCAACAACTAACCCAAATTTAATGCAGCAAACATCAAGAGAAGCACCCCTGGAAGGCTCTGGAGGGTTTGTGGTCCCTTCAACGGGCCTCTGTGGTGCCCCTTCTATCAGTGCCACAGAGATACTCAGGCTGATAGCAAAGGGACTTATTTCCAGAGCCCCAGGCCCAAATCAAATCCCTCAGTCCATTTATTAAATGGACCCAACAATCTGGGCCAACGCCATGGTCTCACTCTTCAACAATGCCTTGTCGGGTGCCAGGATTCCTGCCTCCAGGAGAGGCTCCATAATTGCACCCATTTTAAAGGAGGAAATAAACTTCACCCAGAAAATTATAGGTTGATTCACATAATTGATAATGAGGGAAAGTGCTATGCCGGCATTTTACTTGATCATCTTTGTGAATGGGCAAGCATGAATAATATTATTCCTTTAAAGCAAACAGGCTTTGCAAAACAACCAACATAACCACAAGCTTGATGGCTTTGGCATTAATCATTGACTCCTCCATAAGAGAGAAGCTGCCACTCTACTTGTGCTACATGGATTACAAAGCAGCCTTTGATAGTATTAACCGGAAAAGGCTGTGGGAAAGGCTAACCGGTTGGGGTATTCCTATACTCCTCTTGATAGCAACTGAAAATCCATATTCTAACACATGGGTCAAAATTAAGTTGATCAATGGAGCCAACTTTTCCAGGGCCATTCTGGAGGCAGGCCGCCTCAAGCAGGGATGCACTTTAACACTGTTACTGTTCAACTTAATCTTGGTAGATCTCCCTTCAGCCCTGTTTCCAGTCAACTTGAATCCCCCAAAACTAGGGTCTACACTCTTGTCAAACTTCCTCTATGCAGACGACCTGGTGCTACTTAGTCGCACCAGGGTTGGCATGCAGCATCTTTAGGGATAGACGCAGGAATACTCGCTGGCCAATGGCCTAAAAATAAACAGTAAAAAACCTAAGATGATGATCTTTGTCAGAAATAGTCATAAAGGGGCAGCCAGTTGGCATCTTGATGGAAATACCCTTGAGGATACAGAGGTTGACAAATACCTTTGCATCCTATTTGACAAAAGAGTCTCTTTAAAACCCACCAGGAGGAAATTAAAAGAAAGGGTTTTGCCATCATGGCAGGGCTTTCTGTAGTGTTCAAAAACCTGAAGGGACACTCATTTAGTCCAATTCTGGAAATCACCAGAGCCCAAGTAGCACCCACCCTGGCACTTGGTTCAGAGGCCCTATGGGGGCCGGATGCAACAATCTTAGACACAACAGTAATACGCATATACAGACAAATTTTTCAGCTTCTGGGCTACAATTCACTAGCCCAGATCAGTCTAGAGTTTGGGCTTGTAAAACAGCCCCTTGCAAGACAAGCAGCATTTTCTCTTTTTTGCCATAAGCTCAACCTTGCCATGGTACACACATTAAACCATTGTATATGGGAGGACTTCATGAAAAGGCCACACTCACCCTTAATGGACTTCCTTGAAAAATTATAACTCAATTTGGGCTGGCCAAATTGTGGCACCCTGCTGCAAGCAATGGAGTCATAAAAAAGCTGTCCACAAAACCATGAAAATAATCTACTCACTGGAGGACAGAGCTACCCTAAGAAACCATACATGTGCTTGGGCCATACTAAACAGCTATAAAGCCTTAGGTCCTCAGGAATACCTTGGGACAGTGCTAAATTTTAGAGTCAAGAGTAGGTATCACACTTACCCTGTAGGGATCCTCCAATCTTTTATGCATAACAGCCCTTGGAAAAGGACAGCAGGAGCATAGATTTGACAATTATGCGGCTCTGCAATTGAAGATCTGCAGCACACCATCTGTCTCCACAGCTCTACCCTAGATAAATGACAAAAACTGCTGCATCCCATTTGGAATCAGCTAGGTATGTACTCCTGCAGACAAGCTGTCCTGGCGTGCCTCAGCTCGGCTGACCTAAGAATAATGGCGGAAACAGTGAAATACTGCTGGGAGTTGAGAGGTTTCTAGCACATCCAAATGAATTCTACCACAAGCAGATCACTATACATGATAGTCCTGCTCTGGTGGTGTTAGCTGACCATTGAACACCTGCCAGTAACCCCAATCATCATGCTCTACAGAAAGCTGGGCCAGTTTATCGCTCCACTTTAGCTTTGCACCTGCATTTCATGACTTATTTCTCCCTGGTTGCTGCTGGAAGTTGAACATTTTAATGTTTTCTTGAGCTAAAGTCATAGGATGAAGTCCCTTTGCAGGGCTTAATTTCTAACTGTCTCAATGGCCAAATTGCAGTTATATTCCTGAGTCTGTACTGTGCCAAAGATGTTGGTCTTGACCAGTCTGCTGTTTTAAAAATGATATAATGATATTGGCCCTCATTTCAACACTGGCGGGCGGCAACGCCGCCTGCCAAGTTGAAACCGCCGGGCGGCCACCAATGCGGCCGCACTCCCACGGGGTCTATTTGGAGATCCCCGCTGGGCCGGCGGGCGGAAACCTGGTTTCCGCCCGCCGGCCCAGCGGGGATCTCGGCTGCAACACGGGAGTCGTCTCCAACTTTTTGTGTACAGTTAATTAAAACCTTTACAGAATTTGCAATGGAAAAGCAATGTGCAATTGTTTAATGGTGCAGAATTTCAATGCATAATAAAAACATGACAAATAATAACACTGAGATACAAGGGATTGGAAAAGGACCTCCAATCACGGGCACAATTGATTAAAAACAGTGCCATTATTGAGGTGCAAAAATGTAGAGATAGAAGCAGATTTGCCTATGAACCAGAAATATTAATGTTATGAGGAACCAGGATCATGGAGCTAGCTGGCATGGATACCATCAACAAACATGATGAATTTGCATCCTTTTAAAGGAACAATCTGATTGAAGCCTGCCCCTTTGGCAAAGTTCAGCTGTAGAATGATGGAAACTGTTCAGTTATTAAAACTAGAAATTATAGCAATTATAAAATATCAAGGTTAGAAAAAATTGTTAAAACACAATGGCCCTCATTTCAACCCTACCAGGGCTGTTTTGGAGTTTGTATCGTCAACAGGCTGGCGGTACAAACTTGGGCATTACGATGGCGGCGGAAGCGCCGCGGTCGCACGCGGTTTCCCGCCACTTTTGTCCCGGCGGTTGTTATCCCCCAGGGCAGCCTTTTCATGGTGGTATGAACCGCCATGAAAAGGCTGGCGGAAAGGGGAGTCGCGGGGCTAGAGACCGAAGTATCCAGCCCAGCGGCCGTTACCACCCTTGTGGTCAGTGTGTTAAAGTCGCGGTCTTGGATGGTGGTAACCGCCATGGTCAAAATCCCATTTTTTTTACTGCCGGCATGTTGGCGGCATTACCACCGCTTTAACACCGACCGTCAGGGTTGTAATGAGGGCCTCTATTTTTAAAATTGTTTTAGTTTCACTTGCAATTTTGTGAATTTGATCATTCGCACAGTCAGTAGTGTTAGTAGTCATCTATGACTCATTGGCGAGCATTTAAACCGAACTTTCGTTGTGAATGAGTTCACCTGGAAAAAACCTTTCCTGAATTGTCAGCCCTCCCTCAACTATGTTGAAACACTGTCCGGGAGACAGCAAATACCATTAAATCTGGTTCCCCCCTGGACCCAGTACCAATCGATATTATGTTGAAAGGTAGTGACACCATAATACCTGTGTTAAACTGCATGTCTAACCTGTCGCTGGAAAGTGGTCAAATTCCTGACTCTTAAAAAACAAGCAATAATCATCCCTCTGCTGAAAAAACACCCTTAGATCCTGCCAAGACAGAGAACTACAGGCCAAAATCTTTGCTTCCAGGCATTAGCAAAATCTTAGAGAAGGTGGTCAACAGGCATCTGACTGACTTTTTGGAGGTCCATAATCTGTTGCATCAAACGAAGACCAGCTTCAGTCCTGGTTATATTACTGAGAAGCCCTTTTTACTGGCCAAGGAGGATCTTAAGAAAACTATGGATCATGGAGAGTCAGCTGCGCTCATTCTTCTTGATTTGAATGTAGCATTTGATACTGTGTCCCACTTCCTCCTCTGACGTGGGCTGGAGGTGCTTGGGATTATAGGAAAAATTCTTCAATGGTTGACCTCCTTCCTTGAAAACAGGTGCATTGAGTTTAGGGAAAGTCCCTATCTTTCGGAGGTGCATCAACTTAAGTGTGGCGTGCCTCAGGGTTCATCCCTGAGCCCCACACTTTTTAATATACATGTACGGCCCCTAGCTGAAATCATTTGTTCATTTGGTTTCACCTTAGTTGTTTTCTTTCTGGCACCAAATATCAGTCAAACTGCAGTGAACCTATCCACTTGTCTGGAACAAGTTACTAACTGGATGGCCATAGGTTGCCTCAAATAATTGGCAACAAGACAGAGGTTATGGTGGTTGTGAACAATCCAACCCGCTGAGACCATCTTATTTGGGCTTCATGCCTGGGTGATTGCTCGTCCCCCACACTGGAAGTTAAGAGCCTCAGAGTTCTTTTGGATAAAGATCTCAACATGGCCTCCCAGGCCAAGAAAGTGCAGGGTCATGTTTTGGCCTGCTAAGAGCATTGAGGAAGATGCTCCAATATCTCCCAGCCAAAATATGACGAATAGTGGTACAGGGCCTCATACTCTTATGACTAGACTATGGCAATTCGCTTTACCTGGGCAGTCCTGTCTAAGTTATAAATTCTCTGCAGATTATTCAAAATGCTGCAGCTCTTATCATGTGGAGCCTCTCGAAACCACAGTCTACACGCCCTGTGTTGACTAGCCTTCACTGACTACCAGTTAGGAGAAGAGCAGAATTCAAAGCTCTGTCTAAGCCATCTAATTGTCTCCTGTAATAGCATGCAATAACTGAGGTCAAATTGCCTCTCCTTCCTGGCCATCCAATGAATCAAAAGGGCCAGAAGTGAGGGGGAGGGGGTAGTCTTTCGCTTATTTGGTATCCAGGCTCTGGAACTTTCTCCCCTCTCACTTAAGGGTAGGCGATAATCTGTGCAGCTTCAGAGAGCAGATTAAGACGTACTTGTTCATTTCACCAGTGCATTCCCTCTCCCTTACTATTTCTGTCAGTGTTGGGAAGCCCGTGCCTGGGTAGCCATGCTCTTCATAAGACTTGGTAACAAATGTCTGTATACAACTTACTTGAATTAATGACCTTGGTCATCATATGGAAGGGAGTGTTGCAGAGGGGGCAAATCCGGACACACTCCTGCCATCCTCCCTTTTGGGTAGACAATCCCCATTTGCCTTGGATACTACTGCTGTACCTGCTAAATCACTACTTGATGTGATGTTCCTAATGCAAAAAACACTGCAGGCAATTCTAGAAGTGCTGACAGCAAATAATAATTTAGGGAAGGTATAAAAAAAACAATTACAAGGGATAACAGAGGAGTTGAAATGTATTAATTGTAGTATGCCAGCGCTAGTACGCCCGGTATTGGAAAAAAAGGATCAAGAAACAGATACCATCGAACAAAATAGGGGAGGTGGGGAACCAGCCTTAATACAGACAACGAGTCAACCCTCAGTATATGTCTCCAAAACAACCAATGCTCTTGATAAAGAGCAATCGCAGATGGGGGAGAAAGGGGTATGGATTCCATAGACCCCACAACAAATCCCAATCTAGGAAGCGAAGTAAGTTAGGAAATGCTGGGAGCAGAACATCAGTAGTGAGTGAAGGAGAGATTGCACAGGCAGTCCTGGCCAACAACTTAAGGGTTGACCAAGGCCATTGAGGGGAAGTAGTAGCCACGTCACAAAAAATTCCTAGCATATCCTTGGGAGAAGAGAGTCAGCAAGGAGAAAGAAAGAAGGGTAGAAAGAAGGGCAGCCAACGAGTGGTAACGTGCGTAAGGGAAGATAGAAGGGTAAGTAGTGGGCTAGGGGAAGAGAACAACACTAAGAGATCAGCCAGAAGTAAGGAAAGTAGAGAATTAGATAAACCAGTTTGCCCAGTGAAGAGTGGGATTCTGTCTTCACCTAATAGCCCAGGGAAAAAGAGGGAGTGGGATAATCCCAGTGGAAGTAAATGTAGGTGGTAGGAAATGGCAAAGGAAGCTAAAACCCTTGAATCATACATGCCTTTTGGAAGATATGGCTTTGTGTCCAAGTTTATGCAAGATCGAGTCGGAAGATTTGAAGCAAATATGAGTTATACAAAATAAGGAGGGGGAAGAGGTGACCAAAGTACTCTTTTATTCTGAATGTATCAGATGATTGGTACTGCATGCAGAGTCTGAGTTAATAAAGAAGGGAATACGTTTAGTGCAACAAAGTAAGTTAGAGGGTGAGAAACGAAACAGTAGAGCCCTTAGGTGCCATGCAGGCCTGTGCCCAGATCAAGTTCAGTGTAATTTGTTCTGTAATGAAAATCAAAGAAGGTGTGGGGATAAAAAAATGTCAGTTTAAGCGTAACAGTAGTTACTGAGTGTAATGAACCACAGTGGAGGAGTTGTTCTGAGCCCCTCGACAATTACAGTGGGGGGGAATTGAACGATGTGGACTAGGAATTAAGCCCTGCGCACAGCCATTTGATTTTTTCCTGGAACTTGGGGGGTTATAAAGAACATTTTAAACATGACCTATTTAAAGGAGAGTTAGAAAAATTCCATATATTGTGTCTTCAGGAAACTTGGCTGTGCGAGGAACCAGAACCAGTCAACGGTTTTATGAGGCTTTTTAGGGGAGCAACACAGCAAGGGTTAGGCCGCCCGTCCAGGGGCTTAATAACCTTAGCCTCAAATAGAATAGCGAATAAGCTCACAGTAATAAAAACCAAATGTCGCTGGTTACTAGCAGGCCATGTAGATCTTTACAATACAATAGGAGGTTTGAAACAGCTTATGATAATTAACGTGTATATACAGCTGGGGTATATGCATGATTATGAGACCCAGCGGGGGCTGTTTGTGGAAGATTTGGAATTACTATGCATTGTTAAAGTAGAATATATGACATTGATGCAGGGTGATTTTAATCACAAACCTGACCCCAAAAGTAGTGATAAGCTGTACAAGGAGCTACTGGTAGCTGCACAAATCCAAATTCTAGAAGTGCTGACAGCAAATAATAATTTAGGGAAGGTATAAAAAAAACAATTACAAGGGATAACAGAGGAGTTGAAATGTATTAATTGTAGTATGCCAGCGCTAGTACGCCCGGTATTGGAAAAAAAGGATCAAGAAACAGATACCATCGAACAAAATAGGGGAGGTGGGGAACCAGCCTTAATACAGACAACGAGTCAACCCTCAGTATATGTCTCCAAAACAACCAATGCTCTTGATAAAGAGCAATCGCAGATGAGGGAGAAAGGGGTATGGATTCCATAGACCCCACAACAAATCCCAATCTAGGAAGCGAAGTAAGTTAGGAAATGCTGGGAGCAGAACATCAGTAGTGAGTGAAGGAGAGATTGCACAGGCAGTCCTGGCCAACAACTTAAGGGTTGACCAAGGCCATTGAGGGGAAGTAGTAGCCACGTCACAAAAAATTCCTAGCATATCCTTGGGAGAAGAGAGTCAGCAAGGAGAAAGAAAGAAGGGTAGAAAGAAGGGCAGCCAACGAGTGGTAACGGGCGTAAGGGAAGATAGAAGGGTAAGTAGTGGGCTAGGGGAAGAGAACAACACTAAGAGATCAGCCAGAAGTAAGGAAAGTAGAGAATTAGATAAACCAGTTTGCCCAGCGAAGAGTGGGATTCTGTCTTCACCTAATAGCCCAGGGAAAAAGAGGGAGTGGGATAATCCCAGTGGAAGTAAATGTAGGTGGTAGGAAATGGCAAAGGAAGCTAAAACCCTTGAATCATACATGCCTTTTGGAAGATATGGCTTTGTGTCCAAGTTTATGCAAGATCGAGTCGGAAGATTTGAAGCAAATATGAGTTATACAAAATAAGGAGGGGGAAGAGGTGACCAAAGTACTCTTTTATTCTGAATGTATCAGATGATTGGTACTGCATGCAGAGTCTGAGTTAATAAAGAAGGGAATACGTTTAGTGCAACAAAGTAAGTTAGAGGGTGAGGAACGAAACAGTAGAGCCCTTAGGTGCCATGCAGGCCTGTGCCCAGATCAAGTTCAGTGTAATTTGTTATGTAATGAAAATCAAAGAAGGTGTGTGGATAAAAAAATGTCAGTTTAAGCGTAACAGTAGTTACTGAGTGTAATGAACCACAGTGGAGGAGTTGTTCTGAGCCACTCGACAATTACAGTGGGGGGGAATTGAACAATGTGGACTAGGAATTAAGCCCTGCGCACAGCCATTTGATTTTTTCCTGGAACTTGGGGGGTTATAAAGAACATTTTAAACATGACCTATTTAAAGGAGAGTTAGAAAAATTCCATATATTGTGTCTTCAGGAAACTTGGCTGTGCGAGGAACCAGAACCAGTCAACGGTTTTATGAGGCTTTTTAGGGGAGCAACACAGCAAGGGTTAGGCCGCCCGTCCAGGGGCTTAATAACCTTAGCCTCAAATAGAATAGCGAATAAGCTCACAGTAATAAAAACCAAATGTCGCTGGTTACTAGCAGGCCATGTAGATCTTTACAATACAATAGGAGGTTTGAAACAGCTTATGATAATTAACGTGTATATACAGCTGGGGTATATGCATGATTATGAGACCCAGCGGGGGCTGTTTGTGGAAGATTTGGAATTACTATGCATTGTTAAAGTAGAATATATGACATTGATGCAGGGTGATTTTAATCACAAACCTGACCCCAAAAGTAGTGATAAGCTGTACAAGGAGCTACTGGTAGCTGCACAAATCCAAAATAGCATCTTTCCTAATGTAAAATGTTCTGCCCGCGATTTGTCCTTAGTAAGAATTTTAGGTTCACTAGGTATGTTCTGTCTAAACGGTCGTATGAATACGGATTGCCCGGCAAAACAGACCTATCGTACAGGCAATCAGGCATGCCTTATTGATTATTGATTATGCTTTCATAAATACCTGTTTTTTTGGGGAAGTGTTGGATTTCGGAGTTGAATATATAGAGGGTAGCGACTATTGGCCACTCCGCTTAACAATTCGATCACCCAATAAAAACCAAAAAGAAAGGGAAAAGGCGCTGATAGTGCAGGTTGAGTACTCTCACAGGATAACGACCCAACTCACAGAAAGTAATTTGAAAGCATATAATGAACTGATAGTAAACTACACAAATTTTAGCATGGAAGAAGATCTAAATGATGTATTTTAAGATCACAATAGGTGCATTGCGCGATTGGTGGACTGCTTGAAAATTAAATTAAAAATGTCGCAAGAGAGACAGACGAAGGGAGAAGCACATAAGATTAATAACAGCAATAGTTGGGACTGGGAGTGTAGGTGCAAAAAGCGAAAGGTGCGAAAATTAAGAAGGGGCTATAAGAAAAGACCTTCTGTGGCTATGGAAGAAAAGCTTTGTCAGGCAAAACAAAGTTATAAACTAATTATAAGATAGAGGAAACGGGTACATATCAAGAAGAATTGTGATACAATGATTGAGGTGATAAGCACACGGGATATCAGGGGCTTCTGGCAGTTAGTAAAGGAGGGGAAAATGTTAGGAACTTTGTGGTGTTTGATTGGAGAGGAGGACTGGTATACATATTTGTCTACTGTATATAAAGGTTCCGACACTGAGGAAGAATATGGAACTACTAGGAAGATTGGTAAGGATATGAGATTAGCGTTTGTCCCACAAAAAATAAAAGACACTTAAATTAACTAAAGCGGCTGGTCCAGACAATCTCCCAGCAATAATAATTAAAAAAAAACATTGATTGGTGGGTCAAATTTTTTCACACTGCATTTTGTAAAATTCTTGATCATGGGTGTTTCCCAGAGAATTGGAAGGGGGCTATGATAAGACCGATTCATAAAAAGGATGACCCTACACAACCAAAAAATTAATGTCTGATAAGCTTATTAGATGTAGGAGAAAAGGTATTTAAAAAATATTGCTGGGATTGATCAAGGAATGGGCTGAGGAAAATGATTTGATACCAGTAGAACAAGGGGGGTTTAAAGAAGGGCACTCAACAATTGACCACTGTTTTAGCCTGTGATCATTAGCAAAAAAATCTATTGAAATGCGAGGAAGCCTGTTTTGCTGTTTAGTTGATTTTCGTGCCACATTCGATTTTGTCGATAGGAAACTATTTTGGGATATGCTAAAACAGTTAGGGATTAGTTTGGACTTATTATTTCTCCTGCAGGGTATGCATTCTCAAAACTGGGCTCAAGTCATTTTAGATATGAGTGGTTCACTCTCAAAAAAGATCCCTATAAAAAATGGACTTCGCCAAGGTTGTGTGCTGGCCTCAATACTATTTATATCATTTTTGTCAGACTTGCCGTAGCTGCTGAAGGAGGTTAAAGGTCTATGCCCAAAAATGGATGGAATGCATGTTTCCTGTCTATTGTACGCTGATGATCTAGTGATAATGGATATGACGCAGGTAGGGCTACAAAGGAAACTGGATGTGTTTTATTCCTATTGCCAAAGGAAAAAAATGGTAGTAAATATGGATAAAATGAAAATAATGTCAATAGGGAAAGAAAAGAGAGCCTGTACTTACCTTCTAGGAGGGAAAAAAATAGAGAAGGTAAAAAATTATAAATATTTAGGCATGTGGTTCGACTCTGATTTGGAATGGAAAGATCATATTGAAGCCCTAAAAAATAAAGCACTATCATCGGTCTAGGGTTTGAGACAATTCAGTAGTAAATATGGGGGACCCTCCCTCCAGCCGGTTATTTCTGCATTTAGTGCTATGGTATGCCCCCAGTTTCAATATGGGGTAGAAGTTTCAACATTCTCGTGGAAATTAAATTGGGAGACAGAAGAAGGAATTTGAGTAAAGCGAATGTTATCACTGCCTCCTTCAAGTATGATAGAAGCTATAAGAGCAGAATGTCAAATGACGTCATGGACTTATCGTGGATTGCAAGTGGCACTGAAGGTTTGGTTAAGCATAAGAGATGAGGGGCTTTGTAAGATTGCAAGATTGTGTAAAAAAAGAAATAATAACAAGCAAGTTATACTGGCCGAAACAAGTGCAAGGACGGTTAGAAACGATCTGTGCCCTCTTAGGCTCACCAAGTAACCAGTGGTGTTGAGAACAAATTCCGAAACAGAACCTAAGATTAATGGTGAAGGAAAGGGCAAGAGAAATAGATCTGAAGTACCTGGAAGGTAAAATTTCAACCCAGGCTATGGTGGGTGGATGGAGGCACCCAGAAAATTTCCCCTATATAGAGGCTCTACCGGACCCAAGATTAAGGGACGCAGTGCTATAGTTCAGAATTGGGTTACACCCAGGTTATAGGGATTCCAAAGTAAAAGTATTTCTCAAGAACGCCCAGGGCCTTTGTACGTGCGGTTTACTTCAGAAATGTAGCACGCAACGTCTACTTTTAGATTGTTATTGGCTTTTAGAAGTGCGTAAAAGTTTTTAAGACCAATTTTTAAGGAGTATAATATTATTAATCGGGATCAAGTGATCAAGCTGCTAGTCAATATGAGGTTTTTGAATATAACTTGCTCGCCAAGTCAGTTTTTAATTGGATTAAGATGGGTTTTATAGGGCACGGTGTAACGTAGGTAATAATTGTGAATGAAGAGATTTAATGGATGTAAATTGATTATTAAAAATTCTATGGGCCGCCGGTTACTTAGAAAACTTGCTAAGTTGTAGCGAGGCGAGAAGTAAAATACAGAGCACTTTATATTGAAAAAGCACTTTATGAAATTGTAAGGATTTAAACCTTATAAGAATCATATGTGGGTCAATTTGATAGGTATGTTGTACCCTGAAGGTTTAGTAGGCAAATGAAATGTATTTAAGATTGAACAACTTAATGAATTATGTAAATAGAGTTGGTTGATAAGGACTAGAATGCATTTGGAACCGTGTATGTGACTGCATAATGCAATAAGTAACTTTTAATGAATTTTGTATAACCTGTTGTTTTTATACTTTTAAGGTTGATGCCAAATAAAGAATTTATGACACACACATAAGACTTGGTAACACATGTCTGTATTGTACCTCAAATGTGTCTTCAGTTATAAATGAAGAAGCCAAAACAATAGGATTAATGCAATGAATAGGCCTTTGTGTGATTTTTAACTTTTTATATATGCAGATTAATTTACACTAATGCAACCTTCAGTAACAATGATAGAGAGATATTCTGAAATGTAAAACGTAAATTAGAAAGTGTACATTCTATGTACCAGACGTGCAACTCAACACAGTAGAGAGGAGATTTGAGAGTTGAGCCATTTCAAGGCCTAGCAGTCCCAAAACCAAACTATGATACAACTTACTTGAAATAATGGCCTTGGTCATCATATGAACATTGCAAAGTAAATTCTGGATATTACTTATATTCAGCATGTCACAGAACATGATTGGAAAACTTTGATAAACAAAGTATGAGTTATGCAAGCAAGTAGAAGAAGTAAGAAGGTGACAACATGCTGGATAAACACAGCAGATGGCATTTTCATACATATCATGAAATGTTGAATAGCAAATACTTAAAACTTTGATATTTGTGCAATAGAGAGGAAAAGGGAGGTTAAACAGCATTACATTGCACTATTGTTTTGCAGAGACAAAAACAGGGCATTACTGTAGTTGTAGTCATTTGTTAACACCACTAACAGTACTTCTTAAACATTGAGTTACACATACCTATTTAAATACCTACAGGGAAAATGAAAAAACATATAAAATATGTACATACATATGTGTATGATGTGAATAGGTGAAAAGACCACTTACAAGCACCATACCTTCATGTGGAAATAGATGGAGTTTGGAACCTGTTTTTTGGAGTCCAACAACCTACAATGAGATAAAGCAAAAGTACTGGGCAAATGCAAGGGGTAATCTATGGAGAGCAACACACAATCTGACAAAACATATTGATCATTGTTAAAAAGGGAGATACCTCTATGATGCCCATAATTTAGATAAAACAAGACATTTTCAAGACTCAAATTTAAATATATATGTTTTGATAAGGGTCCTGAAACATTCTGAACAGCTAACCTAAGGGCAAGAACTCCATTTGTGATTGGTGATACATTGCTAAGTCCAACTTCCCAGTCCCCACTCTACCAGGGATTCCTATCAAGCCTTCAGAATGTAGGAACTGTAAGACTTTCTCCTCCCAGAGAAAGAGTTGTAAGGGGGGCTGAGAGAACCACCACCAATCTTCTGAGCCTCCAGGTGACGCTTGAAGATCAGGAAACTCATTCTTTTCCACAGGTTCTTCCATCCCTTCCTAATTTCCTCCTGTGTGCGCAGACTATTAGCTACAGCATTCACTCTGTTCACTATTCTGATCCACAGTTCTCTTTTTGGAGCTATGGTTGCATTTTGTACTTGTACTCCAAACAATTGTGACTCTACTCTAATAATTTTATCCACCATGACAGACAATTCTCTCTCTGTGAAACATGGATTCCTCCTCCCTGCCATAGTGACTGTTCAGGACAAAAATCTTGTGCCCCAAACGTTTGTGAAAAACCAATATGGTCAAAGGAAAGGAACAAAATACAGAGGGGGACAAAAACTGTACAAAAACCTGATTTCTGTCTTCAAAATCTGCAGCCAACTGCTCTGTTGCAGTGGGATGGCAAAGGATTAATGGTCTGAAATGTAGTGTGGTTTGCATGTGTTCACAGTTGTCTAATATACATCAGGGCTAGCATCCATCCAATAGCCACAGCCATTGTACAATGCTGAACGGGTCCCGTGACGGACTGCTGCTGTCATTGGACCGCCACTGGTACAGCGCCAGCACGACTGTGTTATCTGAATATGGTTGGTGCAATGCCGGCGTTTCAATAGTGATGTAGCAATAATCGCCAGCATTGGAGCCCACTACATCAGCTGTGGGATACAGCTGGCATGATGGAGTACACTCCAATGATGTGACGATCGTTGAACCGCCATAGATCTAAACATGGCGTTTAGAGCTCTGTCACCTTGAAGGAGTACTTGAGACCGTGGCAGGATCTGAATCAGGCCCTTTGTCTCTTTTTAGAAGTCAAACGTCTCCAGCAGGACAAGGCTGTAGGCTGTAGCTGATGAGAGTTCCACAAGGTTGGATACAACTTCTGCAAGGAGCCACTGAACAGGATTTGGTGCTGCAGAGAAAAACATATTGGGAGCTGCCACAAATTCAGGCCGACCTGAGATGCACCTCAGGTGGATGGATGAGCAGCGCTAGACCTGGCATCTTTTGCCCTGTTTCCCCTGTATTTTTGCCTTCTGACCTGTTTTTATGGTATGCTGGTTTATCGTCTCTGCGCACTTTACCACTGCTGAACCGTGATAAAGTTCAAGTGCTCCCTATGTAGAATGTATTGGTGATTGGTTTATCCATTGTTGGCATATTTGATTTACTGGTAAATCCCTGGTAAAGTGCACAATGTGTGCCCAGGGCCTGTAAATCAAATGCTGCTAGTGGGCCTGTATCACTGATTGTGTCACCCACATAAGTAGCCTGTAAACATGTCTCAGACCTGTCACTGCAGTGTCTTTGTGTGCGGTTTTAAGCTGCCAATTCGACCTGGCAAGTGTACCTACTTGACAGTCCCAAACAATCCCATTTACTACATGTATGTCACTCTTAAGGTAAGCCCTAGGCAGCCCCAGGGGCAGGGTACAGTTTATTTAAGAGGCAGGACATGTAATATTGTGTTTTACATGTCCTGATAGTGAAATACTGCCAAATTTGTTTTTCACTATTTCAAAGCCCATCCCTCCCATAGGTTAACATGGAGATTGCCTTTTAATTCCTCTTGAATGGGAGTGTAATTTCCCATTTCCCATTGGGAGCAGATAGAGATTTGGAGTTTTGGGTCTCTGAACTTTTAGATTGTCTGTTTGAAAATGCCACTTTTAGAAAGTGAGCATTTTCTTGCTTAACCATTCTGTGCCTCTACCTGCCTGTGGAATCCACGTCTGGGTCAAATTGAAAGCTGGGCTGTTTGTGAATTCCCTCTAGACAGTGACACAAAGGGAGATGAGGAGTAGCCTGCATATCTTGATGAGTGTCCTGGGCTAGAGTGGGGAGGAAGGAGCTGACACTTACACTTGAAAGGGCTGTGCCTGTCCTAACACAATGCAGTCTCCAGAGCCCCTGGACTGTGTCTGAAGCCAAACCTGGGCAAGGCAGGATCTTGTGAACAACAGAGACTTTCCTTCAAAGTTTGCCTATTTCAAAGGCAGAAATGAGTACAAGTAGTGGACTCAAATCCCCAGATATTTAGAACACTTCTGGATCAAGAGGAACCTCTGCCAAGGAGAAGAGCTGAAGAGCTGGAGGAGGAGTACTGCTGCTTTGCTGTGTGTGCTTTGCTGGGTTGGCCTGCAGTTGCTGCTTTTGCCTTAAAGAGGGCATGACTGAGCTTTGCTGTGTATCCTGCTTGTGAAGTTTCTCCAAGGGCTTCGAGTAGAGCTTGCCTCCTGTTGGAAGTCTCAGGGATATCAAAGACTTCAGCTTCATCTGCCTACAGGTCTGGGAACTGTGTGTTGTGTACTGCAACAGAAGAAAAGCCATTGCAATTCCGCCAACAATGCTGCTAACTGTGCCGTGACCTGACGACGGTGCACAGAGCCATATCCCACGTGGCACTGCAACCCTGCCCTCATCGATTCCTCCACCTGACGGCGTCACTGAGCCACTGCTTGCACCGAGACCTGTGGTCTCTGCACTGTGCATCAACTTGCTCACACCCATCCTCGGCATCCCCAACAATGATGCTCCACGGTGACACTGACCCGCTGCCTGCACTGTGGCCTGAGGACACCGCTCGTGAGGTACACAACGCACCATCCCGCACTGCATCCCCGGTCTACCAGCACCAGTGACATCAACTCCAGTGTCGTCAATGGACATCCCTGTCTGCACCGCGACCCATGAGTGCTGCACGGGCCTACCAATGACAATGCTTTAGCAATGACGACGCGACTGCCTGCACTGTGACCTGGAGACACAGTACGTCGCACCGCCCCGCTTCACACCGCAGCCCTGGTTTCACCTACGTCGCAGGACGTTGTCACCGAGCTGCTGCCTGCACCATGCCCTGTGGGCACTGCACATCGCATCATCCCTCCTTGCAGTATAGCCCTGACGCCATCCACGCCAGCGCTGCTGATGTCGTCATCAGCCCGGAGTTCGATCTGCAACACGTGTGACTTCAAGGACCCGAAGACCTCTGCACCAACCTCCAGAACCAACGCCTGTGACACCAGCGACGCTGCACTCCGTAACTCATCACGAGGATCATGACGCCCTGCATTTCCAAAGTACTGTTTATGGATCTTCCCGACACCGTAGCTGGCCTGCGATTCCGCGTCCAGCCTGAACTATTGGATTTGTTGTTCATGACGGCATGATAGCCCCAGATGGAGCTATCGACTTCAAAGAACTGTATTTTTGAGTTCATTCTTGCAAAATTCATATCTTTATTATTGCATGTTGTTTTTTTAATTTTGGTCTTGTTTTACACGGATAATTATTGACTACTTTTCTTAAACTGGTGTGGTGTCTTTTTGTACTTTTTTTACTGTATTACTGTGTGTTATGTGCAAATGCTTTACACATTACTTCTGAGATAAGCCTGACAGCTCGTGCCTAGCTACCAAGGGGGTGAGCAGGGTTTATCTGAGCTGGGTATCTCCCTTATCCTGACTAGAGTGAGGGTCCCTACTTGAACAGGGTGCAAACCGACTGCCAACTAGAGATCACATTTCTAACAAGCAGGTACATCCTTGCCTCCTCAGTTCTCAGAGCACTTTTTGGTAGACAATTTGAAAAGGTCTAATGTTTGGGCTGTCTGACCACTTCTAAGGGTCTAGGTCTGGTGGGATACCACATAGAGAATACCACATAGAGAATCAGGACTCACTGAGGCTGGGTGCTAGTGCAGGTACAAAATGGTTGGTGTCTTTTCCTTCACTAAGTCTCTGATCAGGAGGCCAGACTACTAGTCCTCTGAATCACTCTGGAAGTCCTGAGTTCAAGCATAGATGCAGGTCTCAGGCAATAGGGAAGTCCTTTGGGGGTACAGGGAAGACCTCAGGCAACAGGGCAGTTATTTTGGTGCAGCAGGGCAGTCCTATGAAATACACAGCAGGTCACAGGCAGCAGGGCAGTCCTCTGAGAGTCTTCTGCAGGTCCATAAGTGAACTGGAGATTGGGTTTGAGGGTCCTATTGTTATAACTGGTGATCTTGAAGTGTTGCCCTTACAGAGGTGACTGAAAATTTAAATGTCTCCCTGCCCTGGTCCCAGATTGCCTGGGACCACAATAGCCTACTGTGAAGTTTTTAGTGTGTGCTGAGGCAGTAGCTTTGAAGTGCAAGTGGGGCTGTGCACAGCTCCACCCCTCAATCCTGTCCAGATGATCGACCCGGCCAAAACCCAGGCCTTCTATAGAATGGCTGTCTGAGAGGAATACACAAAGGCCAACTGTCACTCACACCTATTATGTGACCCAGGGACAGGCTACATGCAATAAATGGAGAAGACAAGAAAAAGGCAACGTTCTAAAAGTAGCATTTTCAGAATTGTGATTTTATATCCAAGTTTGCCATTAAAGAGGATTTTAAATTATGTTTTAGACACCAAACATGATATTTCTACCTGCTCCCAAACACAAGTAATCATTTATTAAATGTAATAAGGTAATCCAATGTTGTTTTATGGGAGAGGTAGGCATCACATTAGTGAAAAATTTATTTGGGAGTTTTTCACTACCAAAACTTAAAAATACATGTCCACCTTTTTAAACACATTGCACCCAGCTATAGTTTTAGACTTGGCAGAAAGGTTATTTCGTCAAGTCGAATTGGCAGTTTAAGCTACACTGCAAGCTGTAAATGGCAGGCCTGAGACATGTCAAAGGACTACTTAAGTTTGGGTACAATAAGTGATGCAGGCCCACTAGTAGCATTTAATTTACTAGCCCTGGGTATACGTTATACCACTTTTCTAGGGAATTACAAGTGAATTAAATATGCCAATAAGGTGTAAGCCAATTTTAACATGTTTTAGGGAGTGAGTGCAAGCATTTTAGCACTGATTAGCAGGCCAACAAAAATAAATTCAGCAAAACAGGACCAGAATAGACACACCTTTAGGGAAGACTTACCTAAGGTTGACAGGTCTAACACTGGTTGAAGACCACATTGATTCACTATAGAAGTCGCCCACAGAGTGCCCTCTCAAGTTATTAATCCAGGTATGCCTCCAAGATCTATTGTAGCATGACAGTTAAAATTAAAGGGTTGTGATCAGCAGCTAGACGAATCATGAGCATAGGATTCTTTCACTGTCAACCAGTCCAAAGCTCTCCAGAAGGATTACACTGAAACTGGGCAGCAGCAGGAAAATCAATCCATCAAGATTTATAAAGCACAGCTAATCACCCAACAGGGTAGCCAGGTGCTTGCAGGTCCCAGAGGCTTTTTCAAACAGCCAGGTCTTGAGAGCCATTCGGTATTCCAGAAGTGAGGTGATGGTCTGGAGGTGTGTGAGGGAGGCTGTTCCAGGTTTTTGCTGCAACGTGAGAGAAGGAGCACCCTTCACTTCTGCTTCAGTAGATGCCAGAAGTATGGGCAAGTGAAAGGGAGGCAGAGAGTAGTCTTCTTGACGGTTGGTGGATGTTCAGGCGGTGGTTAATGTACGTGGGTCCTTGGTCGTGTAGAGCCTTGTGTACATAGGTCAGCAGCTTGAATTGCCATCTGTTCTGTACAGGGAACCAGTGGATGAGTCTGGCTGCGGCGTTCTGTATGGTCTGAAGTTTCTGTAGGAGGTGCGCTGTGATTCCTACATAGAGGGCATTTCCGTAGTCCAGTCAGATAGTCATGAGGACCTGTGTCACGGTGCGTCTCATGGGTAGAGGTAGCCACTTGAAGATCTTACTTAGTCTGCGCAAAGTGAGGAAGCAGGCAGAGCAGACAGCACTGATCAGTGATTTCATGGTGAGCTTGTTGTCAATGATGATTCTGAGGTTTCTGGTGTGGTCGGAGGGAGTGGGTGTGGGTCCTAGGTCTGATGGCCACCAGGAGTTGTTCCATGTGTTGCTGCTATTGTCAAAGATAAGTACTTCTGTCTTGTTTGTGTTCAGCTGCAGGCAGTTGTTCTTCATCCAATCAGAGACGCTTAGCATGCATCTGTGGAAGCTGGTTCTGGTGGTGGAGGGGTCATCAGTGAATGAGAGGATGAGTTTGGTATCATCTGCGCAGGCAATTATGTTGAGACTGTGGGATCTGAAGATGTTGGCCAGCAGGGTCATATATGCATTGAAGAGTGTGGGGCTGAAGGGATGAACCCTGGGGGACACCTCAGGTGGTCTCCTTGGGTTCGGAGATGAAGGGTGGGAGGTAGATCTTCTGATTCTTCTGATGAGGAAGGAGGTGATCCATCTGAGTGCATCCCCTTGGATGCTGATGTGGTGGAGTCTTTCGATCAGCATGTGGTGGGATATGGTGTCAAAGGCTGTCGAGAGGTCGAGGAGGATCAAAGCTGCTGTCTGTCCTCGGTCGAGGAGGACTCAGATTTCATTGGTGGCTGCAGCCAGTGCTGTGCTTGCTGCGGAAGCTGGATTGGGAGGCATCGAGTAGTTGGTTCTGCTCCAGGTATGTCATGAGTCGCTTGTTGATGATCTTTTCCACTACCTTTGCCGGGAATGGGAGCAGGGAGATTGGCCTGTAGTTTTTGGGTTTGCTGGAGTAGTCGGATGTTTTTTTGAGTAGTGGTCTGACTTCGGTGTGTTTCCAAGCCTCAGGAAATGTTGCGGTGTTGATAGAGGTGTTGAACAGGGTGGTGAGTTCCTGGCCGATCCTTTGATTTACAAGGTTGAAGATGTAGTGCAGGCATGGGCCTGTTGGAGCTCCTGAGATGATGGATTTCATTGTGGAGGTGATGTCCTGCGTAGAGAGTATGTTCCAGGTGGTCAGTATGTGGTACGTGTCGATTACGGTGCTGGTGTATCTGTCAAGGAAGGCTATAGATGTGGGTTGGGGTTTGAAGTTTCTGTATATGGCTGCAATCATGTCGAAGGAAGAAGTGAGCAAAGTTGTCACACAGCTCCTTTGAGGGTGTGATGTTGTTTTCACTGGCAGCCAGGTTGGAGAATTCCTTAACGATGTTGAAAAGTTCCTTGGTGTTATTGCCGCTGGTTTCAATAGGGTGGCCAGGGCTGGCTTCTTTGTTGCACCAGTGACATCAACTGTGCCCCAGACATCACCTCAGACAACAACTATGAAAAATCTACAGAGCAGAGATGGGGAGGATGATTACCTTTCCGCCTTACGATCATCTGTCAATCATGTGATCAGTCTGGCCACAGACTGATCCCAGGAGTGGCAGATGATTCTAAAGCAGGAGGATAACAGGGGCTTGCTACTCTACTAGACTCAATTCTAAATGCCATATTGACATAAGTCTTTGGGGGGTGCTAAAGGTAGCATTAATTTCCCTAATACCAACATGTAAACTTAGGAGCAGCACAGAACATATTTAAAGGGGGGTAGTCTGGGAGTTGCATAGATCATGGTGTCACCTAATCTGGCACACATATTCTCCCTCAAATAGCAAACAGACAGTCCTGAACTTTTTTTGGGCAGGGAAAGACACTCATAATGGAGGCCCATCGCCTAGCAGGATGGCTGGTGGATCTGGGGGAGCAGCGAAGGGCACAAAATGTTAGGACAATCCAACACACAACCCACAATATCCATTGCTTAAGTATCCTATTAATATGGGCCAAAAACTGTATATGCTCATCAAATAAAATCTTAGTGGTCTGAGGATCCCAGCAAAACAGGACCCAATATACATATCTGTAGTAAAAGGTGTGCACATCACCTGACTACAAGAAAGGCAATTTATGAAGGAAGATGAAGTGTGGCTACATCATATATGGATTACTGCACTGCATTCTTGGACCACGCCAGAGGTGTCCTTGCATGGATTCAGACAGGAATGCCATACACTGTTGATGAGCAATGGAACAAAAACAGTACTATTGAATTTAAACATAGGTCATAGATCTACCAATGTTGTAAGAAAACAAAAGTATATTGAAGAAGCAGACTTGTGAAGGCTGATGAACAAATTACAAAAAGTGTGCCATTCCCGAAAAGAGCTTAGTCTCATGTACATAAATAACTACAGATCAAATGGGGGAAAGCATCCCTTAAAAGAAGCTGAAGTGCCATTCTTCATCCTTGGGCCATGCTCCTTGCTGGTTGGGTGTGCCTAGTGGGCCTAACCAGGGAGCTCCTTGCCGGAGATCTTTTCCTCACCCTGAAATAAAGGTAGTGTCCTGTGCTTTGTTAGGAGTAGGGGTGAGGAATAAAATAGTAGAATGGGAATCAGTGAGGTTAAAATTGGTTATGAAAAGTCCTTTTATTTTTCTGCTAAGAACTTATGCTAACACTCAAAAAGGTATATTGAATTTTGGGGTATCATGAGACTACACATATCTTACATATGTATTCACTTATGATTACAATATATAATATACTGCTACACTTGTAGATATTCTTGTGGGATATGACTGGTTCTTTCCGAATGATTTACTAATTTTCCACCACAATATACCTGTCTCTTACAGGCCCCCCCTTTTTGGGGGGGATATGAAACTCCTTTTCCCCGACATGCAAACATATATATATATAGGTTTTACTTCCACACAAAACAATGTAGGTACTGTTCACATGGAAATCTGAATAAATATCAATTTAAAAATAATCAATCAAAAACTTGTGTTTAAAACAAAATTTACCTTTGTGAGTATGGCCCATTTACTCATATCTTTTACCAGCGCTGAAGCGATGTTCTACTACTCAATAATAGGAAAAGTCACCCAGAACTTCAATTACCCTTGGCCATGTTTTGTAAATGTTACTTCTTTCAGCCTTCATGGAATCAAGAAAAGAACTTCTGGCAGTCAAAAATGCATTTTCCAGTGCGGACATCTCTAGCAGAAGTGTGGTGATATCCACAGAAATAAACCACATTCCTGGGTGATAAATGGGTTCTACATGGCAGAGATTTACTACAGTTAGTGGTTCGGGGTAACGTTTCCCGTAGATTTGCAGGGGATGTAATGAAAATGTCTTTCTCCATGTAGAAAATTGTTTTCCCTGCAGAGAATAAAGAAATTACATTTGTACACGAGGCTCCACTCCCAGTGAGCTAAGTTTTATGTCATGCGTAAAAGGATCCTTTATAAAGTAATGTGATACATATGAGAATGTTTGGGAACAAAAAAAAAGAACAGAAAAAGATTTAAAAGTACGTTCAGATGTTTATTATGACTATATTTTGTATAAAATGAGTACATGTTGTTCCAGCCTTGCATCAATGCGGTTATAGAGATATTACCTCACTCTCATTTCAATGGTGTCTCATAATTTGAGGTACCATGGTCTTATCTGTGATGGTGCCTTCCTAACAGCCAGTTATTGTATCTCCATCAATCTTTTACCAAGGAATCTCACATAAAGAAAGAAATGATGTATTCTGTTTTTTCAGATTTGAGTGTCTTTCGCAAATAACTAATCATAGGTCCTGTTTATTAACTGTGGGCCAGATGTGCAACCATTTCATTTTGCGAGTCAAAATGAAATGTACAAATGTGTCTCAGACCCATTTACAAATTCCCAATGGGGTCACAAAAGACCTACCTCATTAATATTCACAAAGTAGGTCGCAATTTGCGACCCCATTGGGAATGGCCAAACTCACAGGGATGGTGGCCTGCTGGACGTAGCAGACCAGCATGTCTGTGACTGCTTTTCAATAAAGCAGTCTTTTTTTTTTTTTAATGCAGCCCGTTGGGATGCATTTCAAAAAGTAAAATGAAAAGTTTTCTTTTCATTTTTTCATAGCACGCATTGGTCCATATGACCACTGCCTGGTCTAAAAAATATTTTTGCATGCATTCACTAAGGGAAAGTGGTCCAGTGGGGACTTCTTCCCATTTACGAATGTGTTAACACCAATTTAAAGTTGGTATTAACTGTGATTGTTTTGTGACCGCATTCACGGTCGCAAAACAATCTTACATGGCCCGTGACTCTCTATTAGGAAGGGATGCCCTTGGCACACCCCTTCCTAATAGCAACTCTCAAACACATTTTGTGATTCGGTAATGGATCACTGAATCACAAAATGGGGTCTGTACATCCAGAAATGCTTTTTTTCTGGTCGTAAACAGCCTAATTCTGTGAATTAGACCGTTTGCGACCAGGAAAAAGCATTGTACTTCTGACCCTATATGTTATCACTATTTCAGAAGAAGTCTGCTGTCCTGAGTTTGAAAGCTCTAATAGACAGCACCAAGCAGGGCCCGACTGGGAACCCAAAGTAGCCCTGGCAATTTTGTAAGACCAGCTTCCACAAAGAGGCTGGAAATAAGAGTGAGTGGATTATGATGGCTTGCTGCTTTTGTTACTTGGGGCTGATATTGCAGCACCATTGTGAAATCGGCCCCCAGCAACAAAACCAGCCTCCCCACTCTTTCAGCCTTCCGGGAAAGCACCCAATCACAGTACGGCCAGTCCAGCCCTGGATGAAATTCCTCCTCTTCTGATCGAGAAATGATTTTACAAGTGGTGGATCATATTACTGAAATACTGTACAGAACTCTTAGAAAATCTTGCTTTAAAGTATAAGAAACTTTAACCAGAATATCACTGCAATTTTTTATGAAAGTTAGACAATTTTGCCATCTAATGGATGAGACCTAATGATTCAATGAAAAATTTGGAATTTGCAGAGTACATTAGATGAATTTGGAGTACAGTTAAAAAATGAACACAAATCTGTATAAAACGTTGCAACCTTTCACTAAAGAAATAGCTAAAGAAGAAACAGTTCTGTTATCCTGGATACAATACAACATTTCTTTAAGTTATCCAAAAGTCTTTTTCATATTTAGTCAAATCCATCACTTTAGTGTTGACTAAGTGAGCTTCTCAAATTAGCCATGTATCTAGATGTTGGTCCCGGGCTCTCAGCACCATAGAGATACCAGCTACATCTCATTGATGAAACCCAATATGGCTGAATTATGCCCTGCAATACAAGCCTTCAAATTAAAAAAAAAAATATGTAGTTGGCTGGACTCTTTCTTTTAGGATGGTTTGTAGTAAAATATATTAGGGCCTTCACTGATTCTCCATTTTAGATTTCACATTTGTTAGCTTTACACCTTTTTCTAGTGGTGACATTTCACATGTTTTTAGAGTAACACAACAATGTACTGAGAAGACATTGTATATGTAGCTTATTTCTTAGTAAGCATTGCTGTCATGTTGTTCCTACATTCTGTCCAATGCTAGGAACAGGGAACGTGATGCCCTTGTGTTATGTTATATGATGGAGGCAGCTCTAAGGCTTCAGACAAACCATCGTATACGCTCTGCACCTTTGACACAGTGTGATATGAACAGTGCTATTATTACTTAAACAGCCTCTGTGCTACATTCAGCAGAGGAGCACTTCTGCTGGGATTATCTGAGAACATGGTGCACTGTGACTGATATTCAGCCTTTATCCTGCAAAGGACGATAGCCTGCACTACATCAGACCTGTTTCCTAGCACATCATATCCAGGTATGGGGGGTTAGGATATCCCAGTGGATCTGGCAGAGGGTACTCCCACTGTGCTCTCAACAGTGAAAGGAGTAGTAGATAGGAGTGTAACAACATAGTGAGTGACTTACCATGGTTGAATTGTTTTAATCTTTTTCACCATTCTTATAATGCTTTTTGCAATGATTTTTTCATCTGCCTGATAATTGCAGCTCATACTTTCTATACATTAATATGATTGTTTAAAAACATTTTGAAAAGCCATTTCTGTATCTTTCTTGTGTATAACTTAGGTATGCAGAGTAAGAATGAAAGGGTAGATCTGTTTCCACAGTTTTCTGGGGAATAACAGTGGTCATGTTTGAGGTTGTTGATACCATCTGCTACCCTGGTAAGGTTAGGGTTTCAGACAGGCACTGTGAGCTAGCTAGGAATTGTGTCAACATGTATTGATGATATATGTGGACTAAGCCCCTATATTCTGAAGGTCATGTTATACCTAATATGCAGTCCTACTTAAATCGTAAGAACAGTATGAGAGGTTTAGAATGATTTGCACATGGATGCTCCCCCACATTGATGTGTTAACAACAATGGAATTGAATGTGGCCAGATTAACTGCTAATGGTTACAAATGATTTGAACTCTGCCAGTCACTACGTTTGTGCTGTCTTGGATAGTATGGTATTCATTGTTGAATGTAATTTAAAGTGCTAGACAGTGTTTTCCCATGATTGCTCTTAACTGAAAAAAAAGAAAACCACAAAATAAGGTTTTGCCTAAGAAATGCTTCTTGTTTTTGATTATCAGTTGTTTGTGCTCTGTTAAACATTGTTATAGCATACTCCATGTCAGTTGGATAAGTGAGTAACTGTGTATGCTGTGATCTTGGAGTGGTGAAAGTCTACAATGCGCCTTCGCCAGAATGGTGCTTGACGAAATATAAGCATGGCTTAATTGATGGTATTATTACATGTAGTACCTAAAACCCTGTTGAGTTTTGAAAATTAAGAATCCCTGTGATGTTTTCTACTCACATTAATGTGGATATTTCACAGCCAAAACCTATGTGAAAAACCCAAGTTCATGACTCTGGGCTGGTCAATGTCCTTGTGTGAGTAGCTTCTTTTTCTCACTGTATACTTTACAGAACCAGTGACTTTAGGTACTATTGTCTGTTACTGGCTCTATTCTAACCATAGGATTAGCTCAACTACCATCTTGCTGAGCTATAAAAGTGATAAATCACATACTTACTTGAAATGTAAGGGAACAGATGTGTATATAAGCTGAATTTGGGGAACCATCTCTCCTTTTGAAGAAAACATCCCTAATGTTAGTACTGGATCATTTAGGCATAGATGAAAGCTCTCAACAGAGTGGATTTCACACACAGAAAATTATTGGTATGTCTCAGTAGCCATAAATGGTCACACCTGATGGGAAACATGCTTCAATCGTATTCAATTCTTAAAGATCCATCAGCTGTACTTGAGCTTTTCGTATCAGTAATGAGAGAATCAATTAAAACACAGGTATTAGTTATACAAATATTTGTTGCTGTCAATACTCCAAATTTGACTTAATCATAATACTTTCTTCAACACATCATAAATAACCACTCAAACTCCCAAAAAATCAGAATAAAAGGAGAAATACATCTGTTTCACTTAAAGGTCCACAGGATACATGTTTAGGTTTTTGAAATATCAGGAATTTTTATATTTACTTTTGTTTGAGTTCTGTTTCAACCAACGTTTTCACACAAAAGTATTTTTTTCTATGCTTGCTATGTGTTTCATGAGCAACCTGGTGAACTTAATGGCAGTTTATTTAATTGTCATAATTAATGAAGCCCAGATTAAGCCATCATGCACTCCAGAACACAGGGCCAGTGTCAGAAATCACGCTACTGGTTGATGGAGGGGTGGGGTGAAACCCTACTCAAGCAACAACCACATTTGTCAGGGTGAAGTCACAAGCAACCCCAAATTAACCTGTGTTCTGCCCTCCGGTCCTTGGCATGAAGCAGGCAGGCTTAACTTAAAGGCAATGTGTAAAGGTTTAATGTAGCACTTAAAGCAGGAATAAAGTGAAAACAAAACACAAGAAAAATTCCACACCAAATTAGAATAATAGAGTAAAATTTAATAAATTATTTGAGACCAGAATGACACAAATCCAGTCAGTAGAACAGGAGATATGCAACATTAAACATTTTCAAGAAATCACACAATTGTAAGCAAAAATTGTCTGCGGTTATCTATTTGCAGTAGACTGGTTCCAAGTCACAAGTTCAGGCCAACCACGATGGAGCACTGCCAGGACACAGGACTGAGTTCAGTCTGCTAAACACTGGGCTTCAGGATGCAAAGTCCTTGCAATGAGTTGAGAAGGCCTGCGTCATCATTGAGGAAGCCGCTTGGTCTTGTGAAGACTTGCCATGCGATGCATCAGCATTGCGGTCTAGATGCGTTTTGTTGGGCTGGTGCTGGAGAAGCCGCTGTTGCTTACGTCTGGAAGCACTGCGCTGCGTTGATCTGGGCTGGCTGTCAGCATTGCAATGCGTTGTGCTAGGTCAAGGTTGCGTAGCCACAAGGTGATGTGTGGTCGTGCATTGGAGCTGTGACGTGCTGTGTGGCACTGAGCCGGTTGTGGATGTTGCGATACATCTTGCTTGATCAGGCTTGCAGAGCCATCACGGTGCAAAGTCCAGCCTGGAACATAGGAGGCTGTTGTGTCCCTAGGGCTTGAACTGGAGGTCAGTCCACTGACACTTGGATATCATGGAGTCCAGGAACACAAAGGCAGGCTGAATTCATCAGGGCAGCTCACAGCAAAAAAGTCCTGGTGCATCCACAACAGTCCTTGAGCAGCCAACTCCGTCTTTGGGCAGCAAAGCAGGACAGAAGGGCAGAATTCACAGCTTGGCAGTCCTTCCTCCTGGTAGGGTCTGCAGGTTCAGAAGTGATCTGCAGAGTTGGGTCCAAGGGGCTAATATTTATACTTGATGCCAGCTTTGAAGTAGGAGAAGCATCTGGGGGTTTCCACCCCCAGAGGTATTTGAAGTTCCTCCTCTCTGCTGTGGCCCCAGCGTGTCTGGCATCACAAAAGATTAGTGTCAAAATCCTTTGTGAGTGTGCTGGAAAGAGCCTTTATGATGTGTAAGTGTGGTTGGTGACAGTTTCTCCCCCTCATCCTGACAGAGATGGCCCACGCTGACACACCTATTCCCCATTTTGTCTCACTGTCTGAGAGCAATTCACAGAGACCAACTACCAGCTATATCTAGTCATATAATCGAGAATACAGGCACCAAATGGCTGGGAAAAGAAAATGCCAACTTTCTAAAAGTGTCATTTTCAGAACTGTGATTTAAAATCCAAATTTACCATTGAAAAAGGTTTTATATTAAGATTCTTTAGACATCAAATTTGACCTCCCCACCCACTCCCAATTGAAAGTTACCACTTATTTAACCCCTTCTGTGCCATGGACGTAATGGTTATGTTCAATGGCACAGTTCTCATGTGCCGAGGACGTAACCATTACGTCCTGTGGGCTTCCCTCCCACCCCCCAAGGCAGAGATGGAAGGGGAAACCCTTCCCCTTTCACCCCCACCTCCCTGTAATGACGCCAGCGTGTGATCGCGCGCTTACATCATTACAGGGTGCTGGTCGCACTCGAAGCCATTTACTTCCAGTGCGACAGAGGGAGAAAGAGGGACGTTTCTCCTCCGGCTGGTGGGGGGTTGCAAACAAAGAGGCACCGGGGGAAAGGAAAGGGTTTTCCTTTCCCCCGGTGTCTCTTTGAGCATTCCTGCTGCCCAATCGCATTGCGATCGGGCAGCAGGAATGCCCACTAGACGCCAGGGATTATTTTTGTTTTTGTTTATTTCTAATGTGTTTTGTGTCCGGGAGCGGCTCCTTGGGCTAAGGTCGCTCCCATTTGGGGGGCATGTTTGTTGAGGCCATTTCTGCCCCCTTGGGGGCAGATCGGCCTATTATTTTTAGGCTGATCTGCCCACAAGGGGGGCAGAAACCACTAGACGCCAGGGATTTTTTGTTTTTGTTTATTTCTAATGTGTTTTGTGTCGGGGAGCGGCTCCTTGGGCAAGGGTCGCTCCCATTTGGGGGGCATGTTTGTTGTGGCCATTTCTGCCCCCCTTGGGGGCAGATCAGCCCAATATTTTTAGGCTGATTGGGGGCAGAAACCACCAGATGCCAGGGATTGTTTTGTTTTGTTTATAATGCATGTTTTTTGTGTATGGGAGAGGCCCCATGGGCAAGGGTCGCTCCCATTTTGGGGCTTGTTACCTGAGCCATTTGGGGCAGATCGGCCTAAACCACTAGACCACCAGGGATTTTCGTCAAAATGATTATGTGGGGGGCGCCCCCTTGGGCAAGGGGCGCCCCCCCCAAGGGGGGCATTAAACTGTTGGCCATTTCGGCTTTTTTCTTTAGGCCCATCTGCCCCCAAGGGAGGCAGAAGCCACTTAGACACCAGGGATAGTGTGCGTGTATGTGTTAGTGGATGGGGGGGCGGCCCCTTGGGCAAGGGTCGCCCCCCTTTGGGGGCACATGTACCAAGGCCATTTCTGCCCCCCTTGGGGGCAGATTGGCCTATTATTTTTAGGCTGATCTGCCCCCAAGGGGGACAGAAACCACTAGAACACCAGGGATTTGTTTTATATGTTTATTTAGGTGGGGGGGGCGACCCTTGGACAAGTGCTCCCCCAAGGGGGGCATTGAACTGTTGGTCATTTATGCCCCCTTGGGGGCAGATGGGCCTATTGTTTTTAAACCTATCTGCCCCCAAGCCACTTAGACACCAGGAAAAGTGTGTGTGTCTGTTAGTGGATGAGGGGGGGTCGGACCCTTGGGCAAGGGTCGCCCCCCTTTGGGGGCATGTGTACCAAGGCCATTTCTGCCCCCATTGGGGGCAGATCGGCCTATTATTTTTAGGCTGATCTGCCCCCAAGGGGGGCAGAAACCACTAGAATGCCAGGGATTTTTAAAATATGTTTATTTACGTGGGAAGGCGTCCCCTTGGGCAAGGGGGTGCCACCCATGGGGGGCATTGAACTGTTGCCCATTTCTGCCCCCCTTGGGGGCAGATGGGCCTATTTTCTTTTGGCAGAAGCCACTTAGGCACCAGGGATAGTGTGTGTGTGTGTGTGTTGTTTTTTGTTTGGGGGTGGCCCCTTGGGCAAGGGTCACTCCCCATGGGGACACACTACTAAAGGTATTTTCTGCACTCTTTGGGGCAGATAGGCCTATTTTTTAGTAGGCCCATCTGCCCCTATGGCAGAATCCACTTAGGCACCAATTTCTAAATGCTTGATGGTGGGGTGTTTGTCAATTGACAAAGTATTTGCAATAATTATTTTCTCCTTTTTGTTCTAGTTCAAAGGTCTTGCTTTCTTTGCTGTGGCTCCTTGCGGTTTTGGCGGTGGTTGATCTGCAGTTTGCATAGCTGCATGTTTTAGGTAAGCAAAAACAATGTACTCCAATGGAGTATTGTTGCCATGTATGAATGACATGTTTGTAGGTGGTGTACTAAATGCAGGATTTTGTGTGAAATTGTCCTTAGAATTGTGCACAATTATATTTGTGTTGTCTTATTTCTAATTTGCTTTTCTTTCTTTCTTTTTAGTGGGATATCATTGGTGATTGCTGTGTCTGTGCAGAGTAGTTACTGGTGAGTCAAGCTTTTTCAGGCAAGTGAGCGGTATAGTTGTTGAGTTTATAACTCTTACTGATAAAGCTACACTTTATTACTTATCTTACACAGTGCTGGTTTTTGGTGGTGCATTTGTCCAGTTAACTGTCATAGGAAAGATCATGGCTAGCCGCAGCATGGCCGCTCAGCAGGTGGTTGGTATGATTTTGAGTCATTGTCTGATCATGATTATGAGTGAGAGATTCTGGCTGTGAAGTTTCTGTCGGAGAGGAATCTTCTGATGAGGAAGCCACACTCAGTGCAGATGAAGGGCCTGTTTTAGAGGAGGACACTGATGTGCCATTAGTGCAGCAACCTGGGGCTGAAAGGTTTCCCGTTAGAAGACCTGAACTCTGGGTTGCCCCAAACATGGAGCAGCCGGAATTGCCTGCCTTTACTGGTCTCCCGGGGTGTAGAGTCAATATAGAGAACTTTTTGCCTGTCAATTTCTTTGAATTATTTGTGGATGATGTGTTTTTGGAAGAGATTGTTGAGCAGACTAATTTGTATGCGGAGCAGCATTTGAGGGACAACGCTGCTAGACTTAGGCCACACTCTAGAGCTACCCAGTGGATTCCCACAAAGTTGGAGGAGATTAAAAGGTTTTTGGGTTTGACTTTCTTGATGGGGTTGATAAGGAAGACGTCACTTCTTATTGGTCTACTAGTCCCTTGATGGCAACAGCTATATTTCCTGCAACCATGAGACGTTATCGGTATTTGTTTCTTCTTAGGATGTTGCATTTTGTTTAGCCGTACCACAAGATCACCCTGATTCTGACCATCTTTCTAAGATTAGGCCTGTACTTGATCATTTTGTAGATCGGTTTTCAGAAGTCTATGTTCCAGGCAAAGACGTAGCTGTGGACGAGTCTTTGGTCCTCTTCAAGGGTCGGTTGGTTTTTAGGCAGTACATTCCTAGCAAGAGGGCACGATATGGAATTAAATTGTATATGCTGTCTGAAAGTAGTACAGGATATGTGTATAGTTTCCGTGTCTACACTGGTAGGGATTCCAGTATTGAACCCCCTGGTTGTCCTCCCACTTTTGGAGTAACTGCGAAAATTGTGTGGGAACTTGGTAGACAACAAAGGTCACCATTTGTATGTAGATAACTTTTACACTGGAGTGCAGTTGTTCAAGGAATTTTTTAGAGTGGACACTGTTGCTTGTGGCACAATTTGTTGTAACCGGAAAGGCTATCCAATGGAGCTTGTCTGTAAAAAACTTGAGAGGGGACTGTGCAGTGCCTTGCGGAATGATGAGCTGCTAGCTTTGACATTTTCAGACAAGAGGGATGTCTACATGCTAAGTACCATCCATGATGAGAGTACTTCCCCGTGACTGTTTGGGGCCAGGTTGCTGAAGTGCGCAAACCTGTGTGCATTTTAGATTATAATAAGCACATGGGAGGTGTAGATAGAGCTGATCAGAGGTTGGAACCTTATACTGCTATTCGCAAGTCTTACGTTTGGTATAAGAAGTTAGCAATTCACGGCTTCCACTTAGCAACTTTTAATGCTTTTATTGTGTTTAAGGATAGGTCTCCAGCGTCAAAGATGACATTTGTGAAATTTCAGGAGCCAGTGATAGAGAGCCTTATTGTGGTGGAACAAGCAAGAGTTCCTAGAGAAGCAGTGGTGGAAGATGTGGCTAGATTGAAAGATGGTCACTTTGCTGAGCACATTCCTCCTACGCCCCAAAAAAAGACTTTCCAGCTAAGAAATGTAGAGTGTGTGCTCGAAGAGGTATCCGAAGGGAGACTCGAATGGACTGCCCAGATTGCCCTTCAAAGCCTGGGCTGTGTGTGGGGGGGTAGTTTCAAGAATTACCACACCCAGAAGAATTACTAGGAACTACCATGAGTGTAAACTGCCTGTTTTATATTTTTATGTGTTCACTTTCATGGTTGGCATTTCTGTCATGTACTTAGTTAGAGCTTTTGTGTTTGTAGTTTTCTAATTATTTCTAATTAGTTAGTGGTTTCTTTGTTTTTAAAACAAACAAAAAAGGGATGCCATTGTGTGTGGACTGGAGTGTACATATTGACTTGCTGTTGACTACTGCAACACACTGCCAGCCAAAGACAGTCCACACACTCCCATCAGCTGGTGTGATTGCTGTATCAGGCATGTGGGCGTATTTAATTGATGGGCCCTTGAGTGGCGCTGTCTGTCAATGGGAGTGTTGCAATGTGCAGGGCCCGTGGCTGGCGGCGTGAATGGTCTTGTGCATGTCATGCATGAAAGGTGTGAATAGACTGTAAAGCGGTTGGTGCCTTTCTGTGGCTTTACAGCTCACGAGCTGTGAGTCATTTCTTCAGTTTTTTAGCCTTTCAGTTATTAACAGTGCATTTCAGTTTTGTGAAATCTCTTGTTAATGAAATTTGATCCACTGAACCATCACTCACCCTTGTGCCAAATCCAACCAGTATGTGTGATAAAAATGACAAAACCTGCTCCGCTGTAAACAGGCGTTGCAGCACACCTGGGACATGCTAGGTGTCTCGGGTGGGACCCCGATGATGAAGCATGCCACCAACTTGGTTGGTGGGTGAGGGGTCTTTCTAACATAACCTAAGTGTTTCTTTTCAGAATTTTAGTGTTTGGAACATCACATAAGTATGTGGACACACCAAAATGATCTATTGCAAAACTACCTTTGTTTGGGGGGGAGGTGCACCTATGTTTTTGGTCCCGGGTGCGGCCTTCATCTAGGGAAACCTACCAACAACAGACATGTTTTAAAAATAGGCACCCCAAGGAGTCCAAGGAGTTGTGGCTTGCCTGGATCCCCCAACATTTTCTTACCCAGAAAAAGTGTTTTTTTGGCCAAATTTTTAGGTTTTCAAAGGATTCTGGATAACAGTACCTGATCAGAGCGCCAAAAGTCACCCCATCTTGGATTCCCCTAGGTGTCTAGTTTTCGAAAATGTGCAGGTTTGGTAGGTTTCCCAAGGTGCCGGCTGAGCTTGGGGCCAAAATCCACAGCTAGGCACTTTGTAAAAAACAGCTCTGTTTTCTTTCTGAAAATGTGGTGTGTCCACGTTGTGTTTTGGGGCATTTCGTGTCGCGGGGGCTAGGCCTACCCACACAAGTGAGGTACCATTTTTATCGGGAGACATGGGGGAACGCTGGTTGGAAGGAAATTTGTGGCTCCTCTCAGATTCCAGAACTTTCTGTCACCGAAATGACAGGAAAAAGTGTTTTTTTGGCCACATTTTGAGGTTTGCAAAGGATTCTGGGTAACAGAACCTGATCAGAGCCCCAGTAGTCACCCCATCTTGGATTCCCCTAGGTGTCTAGTTTTCAGAAATGCGCAGTTTTGGTAGGTTTCCCCAGGTGCCGGCTGAGCTAGCGGCCAAAATCCACAGCTAGGCACTTTATAAAAAAGCGCTCTGTTTTCTTTGTGAAAATGTGGTGTGTCCACGTTGTATTTTGGGGCATTTCTTGTTGTGGGCGCTAGGCCTACCCACACATGTGAGGTACCATTTTTATCGGGAGACTTGGGGCAATGTTGGTTGGAAGGAAATTTGTGGCTCCTCCCAGATTCCAGAACTTTCTGTCACCGAAATGAGAGAAAAAAGTGTTTTTTTGGCCAAATTTGGAGGTTTGCAAAGGATTCTGGGTAACAGAACCTGGTCAGAGCCCCACAAGTCACCCCATCTTGGAATCCCCTAGGTGTCTAGTTTTCATAAATGCGCAGGTTTGGTTGGTTTCCACAGGTGCCGGCTGAGCTAGAGGCCAAAATCCATAGCTAGGTACTTTGTAAAAAACAGCTCTGTTTTCTTTCTGAAAATGTGGTGTGTCCACGTTGTATTTTGGGGCTTTTCCTGTCGCGGGCGCTACCACTACCCACACAAGTGAGGTACCATTTTTATCGGGAGACTTGGGGGAACTCTGGTTAGAAGGAAATTTGTGGCTCCTCTGAGATTCCAGAACTTTCTGTCACCAAAATGAGAGGAAAAAGTGTTTTTGTGGCCAAATTTTGAGGTTTGCAGAGGATTCTGGGTAACAGAACCTGGTCAGAGCCCCACAAGTCACCCCATCTTGGATTCCCCTAGGTGTCTAGTTTTAAAAAATGCACAGTTTTGCTAGGATTCCCCAGGTGCCGGCTGAGCTAGAGGCCAAAATCCACAGCTAGGCACTTTGTAAAAAACAGCTCTGTTTTCTTTCTGAAAATGTGGTGTGTCCACGTTGTGTTTTGGGGCATTTCCTGTCGCGTGCGCTAGGCCTACCCACACAAGTGAGGTACCATTTTCATCAGGAGACTTGAGGGAAAGCTGGTTGGAAGGGAATTTGTGGCTCCTCTCAGATTCCAGAACTTTCTTCACCGAAATGAAAGGAAAAAGTGCTTTCAATATTCTTTTAATTAAGCTGTTATTTTCTGTAGGAAACACTTGTAGGATCTACACAAATGACCGCTTGCTGAATTTGGAATTTTGTCTACTTTTCAGAAATGTTTACCTGTCTGGGATCCAGCATTGATTTCTCACCCATTTCTGTCACTAACTGGAAGGAGGCTGAAAGCACAAAAATAGTAAAAATGTCCCAGTAAAATGTCAAAATTGTGTTTGAAAAATTGGGTTTTCTAATTCAACTCTGCCTGTTCCTGAAAGCTGGGAAGATGGTGATTTTACCAGCGCAAACCCTTTGTTGATGCCATTTTCAGTGAAAAAACCACGAGCCTTCTTCTGCAGCCCTTTTTTCCCATTTAAAAAAAATAAAAATAAAAATCGCTGTATTTCGACTATTTTCATGGTCTCCTTCAGGGGAACCCACCAAGTCTGGGTACCTCTAGAATCCCCAGGATGTTGGGAAAATAGGACGCAAATTTGGCATGGGTAGCTTATGTGAACAAAAAGTTATGATGGCCTAAGCACAAACTGCCCCAAATAGTAAAAAAAAGGCTTGGCACAGGAGGGGAAAAGGCCTGGCAGCGGAGGGGTTAATGTAAATAAGTAACTCACTGTTATCTTGTGGGAGAAGAAGGCCTTGTATTAGTGAAATATGAGTAAAGAGTAAAGCTTAAATGTATGTGTCTTACCTTTTAAATACATAGCGCCCTGCCCGTTGGGCTGTGTAGGGCCTACCCTAGGGTTGATTTACATGCATTAAAAATGAACGTTCAGGTACGGCAAAATGTTGAATTTGCCAGTTTGAAATGGCAGTTTAAAACTGCACATACAGGCTGCAATGGCAGTCCTGAGACAGGTTTGATAAGCTACTTTATGTGGTTGATACCATAAGTGCTATAAGCCCACTAGAAGCATTCATATATAAGCCCTGGGTGTATATATAGTACAGCTTTACTAGGGACCTACAAGTAAATTAAATGTGCCAATTGGCTATAAGCTAATGTCAACATGGTTTAGGGAGGGAGCATGCACACTTTAGTACTGGTTAGCAGTGGTAAAGTGCACAGATTCCTAAGGCCAAAAAATAAAATTCAGAAAAATAAGTGGACAAAACTCTGGGGGAAGACTGTCACCACTAATCCATGTTCTGAATTCATCCTGGGAGTGTCAGAGACTCCGATCAGTATTTTTGAGTTCTTTCTCTAGACTTTCAGGGATTCCAATCTGTGAACTTGGCTATCGTGTTCTCATGCCGTGATTTTGAATAAGTCTGTTAAGTGTATGTCACAGAAGTTAAATTTTAATGCATTTTCAATGTATATAGAGACCTGCCAATGTATTGATGGTAATTGCCTCTTCTTGGTGTTCCCAGTTTAATATGTCTTCATAAAACCGGAGGTTCTCGTCCAGTGCACATCTACCTTCACAGATACAGAAGGTCTCAGAAGTGACACATCCTGTTAAACAGCCTTGTACTGAGCAGATCCAGTACCACAAGTCTCTCTTTTCTTATTTTGGCCCAAACCCCGCTCCTTCCCCCCTCCCCAGGACAGTGCAAAATGTAGGAGTCCCATCCCTGGACCTGGAACAGTCCTGAGAGGGACAGAAGGTCCAACATCAGCTCCTGAGTCATTTCCGCAATTAGGACCAGGTGAGTGTGTGACAAAAGTCCCAGCCTTGCATGCTTCCACTGCTCAGTAGCATGGATGATTAAATGTACGTTCAGGATCTGGCCCAGACCCCGTCCAAGGACATCCTTAATGTTTTGGATCTAGTCAGGGCCTTAGGGAATGTACAGCATGAAGTTCAAATTTGGGGATCGGAAAATTAGTTGCTTAAGGACAATCTGTTTCGATGTCACCCTCACCAATTACCATGGGTATCTGAGAGAGGGGCTGGGGCAGTTCCCAAGGATGTATGTTCTGTTCATGTCACAGTTACCACTCCAATTCCAGTGCCTTTTAACCCACCCAAACTAATTTATGGGAATTGTCTCTTAAAATTAAAGCACTCTGGAATCAGTGCTAGTTGGTTCCTTATAACCCCGAATTCTGTTATGATGTTGATAGAATGACCTTCATTATATCCTATCTCAGGGGTGACACATCTGAGTGCACTATTCTACTGCTTGAATGTAATTACTGGGCTTTACATGAACTTGAAAAGCTTGAAGAGGTGATGCTTCATCTCTTGGCTACGAATACCATTCTCCAGACCAGAGATACTGTGTTGCTAAATCACTGCCACATCAGTAAGGTTCCCCTTCCCTCCATTACGACATTTGGTAAAAACAGTTATGGAATTCCAGTGGCCAGTGGAAACAAGAACTCCCCTCTTTTACAGAGGGTTGAGAGGTGATTTAAATATTTCCCTGATGCTCCTTGTAAACCTACCCTCAGGCTGTTCTGAGTTCATTGACTCAGTTGTCAGGCTTCATCATAGGATGATGGAATGTAGAAATAAATTTAAACTGTTTCTATATTGGGGTGAGGGTGAACATTGTACACAAGTGTGTCCTGCCAAACTGAAAGGAAATCGGAAGGTTAATGCCTTTACTTCTGACGCGGTGCAGAAATTACTTGAGTGCCCAGCTGACATAGAGGTCAGTTAGTCAGATATGGTTCTTGACCCGAATTCCTCTTACCTGACTACTACCTCAATTAAGATTCCACAACATTTAATTGTATCAGTCCCCCTTATAATTTCACTGTAACAGAGGTGGAGGTTATCCATACTCGTAGATTCCAGGGCCACAGGGAACTTCCTAGATTTTGCATTGGCCAGTTCTCTACAAGTCATGTAGTGGATCCTATTTAGTTTTAATGGGAATCAGGAGTTTAGCTTAGCCTCTAGCTTGCAGGCCTGTGCCCCTGTCACCTAGTGACTTTTAACCTACTTAGCTTGCTCTGTTTTAGCACATTTATTTAATTAATTATTTCAAGATGGCTGCCATGTTTATAGTTAGGAAGATATTTTAGTTTCACGTTATCAGTGCCACTCTGTAAAGGCATCACTATCAGCGTCAAAAATAAATGAAATACATGGGTGTTTACATCATGTACTTTCCCACTTTCGTGTGCCAGTAGCATAACATAACTTTTCAGGGAATTGTTTATATGATTGCCGCCCCAAGCATGCTTTCTTATCTTTGTTTGGGAACATACCTGCATCAGGGGTACCACCAAGATTTGTATAAATACATCTCATACAGACAAGATAATCAGAGGGATTCCTACCAGATGCCATCAACGCTATCTATGCAACACATCGCCTTGATGCTGACCCAGTCTTCGTGTCCCCACAGAGTCTGATCTGGAGACCTCATTCCAAGGTAACAAGGGTTGGGGGGGCTCTTCTCATGGACATGGTACTGGCAGATTAGGTTTAACACACCTAGCTCTCGTCTAGGTTAGAGATTAGGTTCATCATGCTAGGGTATTAGGGCCTATTTCACATCTATCACATTTTATGCTATTGCAAGATGGTGGCTGTCTTTGTATTTGTGGGCCAGATGTACCAAAGGATTTTACCCATTCTGTGTCTATGGGAAAAAGCTTTCGTACATATGGCCCTATGACTCTTATTTTTACCATTCTGGTCCTTGCATTATTCATTATCCTAATCATTGCAGCCCGTGCAATTTACAGTAGATTGCAATCTTGTTAAAAAAATCTTTTGAGAACTTCACTACATCTCTTTCATTGCCTGTGTTTGACTGAGACATGTTGTTCATGTGAAAAAGGGGTAATCTCCGTTTAACCACAACCTCCTTGAGATGTCGCACTCTTGAGTTCATGCGTAAAGGCTCCCACAAATCACCTTTTACTGTTTGGTTTTTGGTGAGGTACTGCTTGTAAGCCGGGAGGGTTGGGACGACAGTTGCAACTTGTTGTAGGACTGGCCTAGTTGCCTACAAACAAAAGTACTGTCATCCTTAAACCAGCAGTCTTGCCTAGAACAAGAGTCAAACTACGACAGCCACACAGGTTAAAAAGAGTGAACTGAAGCAGGGTAGAACAGTAGTTGACTCTGAGTTCTCTTCTGGGTTGATAGTATACTAAACTACTCCACTATCCTTAGTATGTGAGAAACGACACACTGAGACCTTGACCTTTGATTTCACTGTCACACCTTCTTTTGGCACTATTTTAAGGAATCCCTTTGCTTCAGCAGCAAAATCCTACCATTGACCGATCTCTCCATCTTGCCCTGTATTTTGAGTTGTGCAGTGTTTCATTCAGATTCGTGAGAAAGAGCTGTCAAACTCATTGTTATGATAACGGTTTGAGAGGTCCATCTCGCTTGGCATGCACAGCCATTACACTCGACCCTATGACACAGCCCGTAGTAGATTACCTGAACCTTCAAGACACCTTTGATGAACAAAAAATTACACAGCTACCTCCTCATAGGGAATTTGGTTGCCCCATAGACTTCATTTCGGGTGCAACACTTCCCTGTAGTCAAGATTACGGTCCTTGAAGGCCTGTGACAGAACATGCTTTTTTTGCCAAATTGGGTAAAGGTGCTTTGCATATCCAATCTGCTGAGATCCTGGAACCTATCTGGTTGCCCGAGGGTTTGACCATGTATAGGAAAGAGGCCCTAGTACTTAAATATTGAGGCCCCGTGCAGCTTTATCTTGTTAAGGCGAGTGTCTCACAGATAGCTGTGGGAAAAATTCCATCACAACACAACATCATGACAGGATACATGCACCCAGTTGCTCCCTTTTCAAAGGGGATATTACTGCCGGGGCAAAGTCACATTAGTCAGGACACTCAGGAACCGACTTTCCAGAACATTCTAAGTTCAGAACACATTCATAGTCTCTGTGACCAGCAATCCTTTTGGGGTAGAGTTAGCCAGGGTGTGAGTAGGAAAGATATTGACTCTCGGGTAACTGGAAAAGATGATTTTGTACATAATCAGTTTCCTTATTCTGGTACCACCTTATCTACCTCCATGAAAGAATTAAGACAAGAAGCCTTAACTGGGTGTCATGACATACCCTTAGCAGATCTTCTGAGTATCCGAGAGACCTTAGTAATTTGTCAGTGGTCCACATTGTCCAAGGATGCGCTTGACTACATTCAGACGTGCACAAAATGTTTTGGGAACAAGGCATTCCACTCCACCCTCAAGGCTATTCAAGAGCCTTGCCCATACCTACTCATCCCTGGCATGCCATGCACATGGACCTTATTACTGACCTTCACAACCCCAACTCCAATGACTATACTACCATTTTGGTAGTAGTTTATCTTTTCTCTAAGATGATACATTTAATTGCCCTTCGGTAAAGGCTCATTGCCAATACCTTTGTCATGCTGTTTGTTCAACAAATCATACAGTTGCTTGAGCTCCCTTTGGCATTATGTATATGGGCCCACAATTAATTTCATGATTTTGACACAATCTTTGCACATTATTGAACATTCATGTTTGAATCTCATCTGTCTGTCCCCACACTATGATGGACACACGGAGCGGGTGAATTAGGTTTTGGAGTGTACACTGTGATGCTTTTTTACCTTTACTTCCGAAGGATGGGAATGAATGTTACCCTTTGCTGAGTTTGTCTACAATAACACACCACTGGGTCTCCCACTTCTGTTTTTAACTGGCAAACATCTAGGTATGTTACCTGAAAATGTTGTTAGGCAGTCGAAATGTGCCTGCCATTCAAGATCTTGTAAAACATCTGGTAGAGTCTCAACTACAGGAGTCATAAAACTTGCATCCAGCTAAGCAGAGTATGGAAAAAAACTTACTAACACACATCAATAACAGTCAGACTGCCAGTTACAAGACCAAGGGCCAGATTTACCAAAAAGTGTCACAGCAGGGTGCTGTGCCAAAATCGGCAGCACCGCGCTGCATGACTTTAGAAAGGTAGGGATGCACCGTATTTACTACAATACGGCGCACCCCTGCATTTCGCCCTGCGCTGGTGCTAAATTGAGCTGCATAGTGCCAATCCAGTCTTCCTTGCACCATCGTGCAAGGATGTCTGCGTTGAGGGGTTTGATTGTTTATGTGATGGAATGTGTCCCTTCCTGCATATAAACAATCACTAATGGTGGTTTTGTACTACTGTGTGTGCTGCAGAATGCAGCACACACAGAAGTGCCAAAGCGTCATTTTGAAATGATTATGTATGTGCAGGAAGGGACATCTTCCCACACATAAACAATCATTTATGGTATGTTGCTCTTTCTGTGCATGTTGCAGAATGCAGCACACATAGAAAAAGCAAAAAATGAGGAGGAATAAAAGTATTTCTCATTGCGCCTTGCTAACGCCACCCCCGGGGGTGGCGTTAGATTTTGGCGCTGCATCAGGTTTATGAAAACTTGTAAATCTGAGGCAGCGTCAAAAAGCAATGGGTGTTGCTGTGGCACACCCACAGCAACACCCACTGTATGCCCCTTCCACACAAAGAGCTGCTTGTGAAGGGGCCGTATTTACAGGGTGGTGTTAAGCCACAAAAAGTGTCTTAACGCCACTTTGTAAATACGGCGCAGGCCATTGTGCCACCGGAGCATCATGCGTAAGCTCCAACCCAGATGTGTGCGTTCCTTTCCAATTGAACGAATCAGTAATCTTGTTTTCATCAACTATCTTAGATGAGACACATCAAAGACCAAAAGCACACTGCTGGTGTTGGGTGATGGCTTATTGATATAGCAGGTCCCTCAAGTTCTCATTTAGAGAATGAAAATCAGTGGGCCGAATGGAACATTGAGGGGTAGTTATCTTTTGGCAAGATATGAGGTGAAGCAATTGAAGACAGTTCAGTCGTGTACATTTAGAGAGATCATTGAAAATGAGTCAACAGTGTCAATGCCTCGCATGAAGGTATGAGGGACAAGGAGTCAGGGTCATCCTTGTTGGTGATCTTCAAAGTGCCACGATAATACAAGTAATTGAAGCCTCTAGGCTACAAGGGTGACATATGCCTGACTGGTAAGCATGAAAGTGGATTTGACAGATAATGTGGACATGCAGTTCTGATCTGATTTTTCCAGAACCTTACAAAGGGAGACGGAACTAGTCAAGGGCAACTGATTGGCACGGTTGTTCAGGTCCAGATTTAGGTCTTTAAGCTATGGAATATATGTATATATTTTGTTGAGACATTTGGCATTGGCACGGTCAGTGAGGTGTTGCTTATTTACAAATATGAATTCATAGGGAGATTGGGTAATTTTCGTATAACTTTGCTTTGCTGGTTTGCAGGATGTTGGCTAGCAATCAACAGTGGGGGATGAAGTGAGTGCCATGGTGGGATTTTGTGCAGTTGGGAATGGAAGCTGTAGGGCATGCCTTTGTTGTAATTAATGATGTGTTTTTTTAATAGAAGGGGAGTTAATGGTTGATTGTTAAGGTCGTGTGCATTGATAGTTCGTTATATTGTAGTCAGAACTGGCTCTAAAATGGATAGAGTTTTCAGACCTTCAATACAGTTTTGAAATCTGACATGAGTGCGGCTGACCTGCCAGGACTATTCCCATTTTCTTGTTAGTTTTCAAGTGTTTTGTGTACCAGAACAGGCTGTGTTTCAGTTTGAACTGCTTGTTGCAGATAGGCGGGGATCTGTTTAAGGATAAATCCTATGTTCTGAGTTAGTCGGTTACCTCATCATCTTTCATGACCTCTGGGAAGTAGTAAAACACCTGCACAAAGAAGCCAAGAGTGAGTTTTACTACACAGTTGGGAATAGCACGTTTTTTTCAATATCCCCTGTTTTGCGAATCAAGCATGAACTGGCATAAGTAAATTGCATTTTATGGCACAAACTAGACACACGCCTGGAAAAAAACTTGTTCTGGTTGCATCTTTATAACCATTATCCAGCAATGGTTTAGCGAATTCCTTTAATCATGTAAAAACATACATGAAAAAACACACTTGCTAACTTTCCTCTGTGTTCTCCCAACGATGAAACAGTATTTCCTCAAAGAGACACGTTTATTTACTTTATCCCACACCACCCACCTATTCACTTTGCCAATGGACAGAGTTTTTCTAATATAAAGGAAAGTAGTAACTCCTTTCCGCATAGGTCAGAAAATAGTTTGTGAAAATCCACATATGTGCATGTTTTTCAGCTAGGAAAGAATCAGAAATAGTTTGTGAATACCCATAAATGGTATGTTTGTCAGGTGTTCACCTGCGATCAGGCATTTCTGCGCCTGGGTGCCGTCTCTCCAGTTTTTTAAGTCAGATTTATATGTGTAAATAACTTTTTAAATTAGGTCCATCATGTTCTGTAATTCAGACAACGTGTGCCTCTTCTAAGTATTCATAAAATGCGCGTGTGTAGTATGTTCCGTTAGGACACGTTTGTGACTTTAGAAAGGAGAACGTTCAGAATTGCAAGGTACCTTTGAAATAATGTGTGAAAAGTCTGAAATCGTTTTGCCTAAAACTCCTCTTGTGTTTGAAGTGGATGTCTTGATGTTCGGTTGGACAGAAATCCCAGAGTAACTTTCCAGGTCTCATTCTGAGAAAAATACAGTCACGTGGATTTTCCCCATGTAGAAAATCTGCAATACTTATGCAAAGACACCTTTAGATATTATAGATACAACTCCAAATGCTGGTGAGATGGGACCTCTTTCTCACCAATCTGAATTAAACACTGCACAACTCAAAATACGGGTCAAGCCATGTTTATGTTTGTTAAGGATTTAGTTTTATTTAGAATATGCCAACCTTATAGTAAAGGGTGGCTCCTTCTTCTCAGGGAAAGATAAAGCAAACCTTTAGATCATGCAAAATTAAATTTGGCAATTTGGGAGCAGCGCTGTAAATCAGTGGTAGCACTTCCCCAAGAAAGTTTTAATTCCCCCACTCTTCCAAGAACCAAGGGAGGAACTGGAATTGCACTGGTAGAGCCTCAGCAGGATCTTCCAGCATAAACCACTGACCTGACCACTACTGGGCAACGGGTCTACAGTGTCGCTCACATCACCTTGTCTAAGGCAGCGTCTCCAGGCAAGACCAGTGACCCTCAGGCACAGTTAGGGCACTCCCCATACGTTGCCATTTGTGTTTTAGTTCTGAATACAAAAGGTGGTGAATGCTTGGAAAAACGTAGGGCCTCATTACAACCTCGGCGGTCTTTCAAAAAGACCGCCGAGGCTGCGGGAGCCAGAATACCGCCACTGCCGGCGGTATTCCTGGCTCCCTATTCTGACTTTTCCGCCGGGCCAGCGGACGGTAACAGTGTTACTGTCCGCTGGCCCAGCGGAAAAGTCACATCAACACTGCTGCCGGCTCGTAATAGAGCCAGCAGCAATGCTGATGTGCAGCGGGTGCAGTAGCACACATTGCACATTTCACTGCCCGAAATTCGGGCAGTAAAAAGCGCGACGGGGCTATGCCTGGGGGCCCCTGCACTGCCCATGCCAAGTTCATGGGCAGTGCAGGGGCCCCCAGGGGCACCCCAAGTCCCCTTACCGCAAGCCTTTCCATGGCGGTGTTTACCGCCACGGACAGGCTGGCGGTCGGGGACTCATAATCCCCAGGGCAGCGGTGCTTGCACCGCTGCCCTGGGGATTATGACTGCCTGGTGGTATGTTGGAGGGGCCGGCGGTATGGCCGTGGCTATTGCGCCACGGTCATAATAGCTGGCGGAACACCCTCAGCCTGTTGGCGGTGTTACCGCCAGCTTACCGCCGGCCGCCAGGGTCGTAATGACCCCCTTAGTATCTTCAATGGAGCCATCACTGGGGCAGCTGTAATGAAGAGCTCTAACTATGGCAGGCAGTCCACTGTCAGGAGCTGGTTCTAAATATGCCCCTAAACTTCGAATATTTAATTAAGGTCAAGAGTGAACATTTCCACTAAAGACTAATGTGGGGTGCCGGAAAGTTTATATTAAAACAAAACCTCACGACCATAGTCTTACCTTTTTTCATTATGGCAACTCTCTCTTAACTGATTTACCAACAGTGCATCCCCACATCAGGGCACTCGTGCATGTACATACAGAAACGTATGATTATGTCACTCTTGCTCCTAGGCACAGTTCGAAGGCTTTCTGTGGAATCTAGATAAAACAGCATGAATCACCCATAAGGTCAAGATGATTGTCTGAAAATCTATAGAGGCCAACACTTCTTACAGGGTAGATTTTCTAAAATAGCAAATCATTACTTAACCCTCTTCCTATTTTAAATAGGTTTGCAATGAGCTGCTTTTCAGACCACTGCCTTATTATTTTGTCTCTTTTCCATAATTAGTTCCTGTTCTGTGCAAGTCTTTAACGCCTGCTGCTTATCTTACACTTGAAAACTTTTTACCCTAACTCGACCAAGTCCTTCTATACTTTGACCAACACCTCATACATTCTCACTGCTGCCCTATGTGCTCATTCCGATTTCTATTGTCTTAGGTAATCCTGCTCACGTAGACTTCTTAATTGCCTGCTCATGCTCCCTCTACTTCTTTGCATATATTCCTGCCTCTAGAACTCTCAAATTAATATTGATATATGTAGTTTTCTGTCTGAATTGGTCCTTTGTATATATGGATTAGTGTCCAATCATCGTTTCTTCACTCATCAATTGTAAAGCACTTTAATATCTTTGCACCATTTTAATGCCACAAAAAATCCACAAATCATACATACAAACTAAAACAGCACACCAATTCAAATTGGGATTCCAGAGTCAAAGCTCAAGCAGGATTGTGAGAAGGCAGTTCTGACCATTTAATAAGCCCGGATTTTTTTTGCTTTTTGATCACCGTTTTATTTTTACCATTTACTTTGAGAGAGCCTCATAACCTGTGACTCACTCACACTAAACTCATGGTAAAATGGACTGTGCAAATTTACCACCAGTGCCGCCATTTAAGACAAGGCGGCTGTGACTCAGCAAGAGTAGGAGGCCCAGGGCTGGTTACACGTGACCATGTGTGCATTGCAAATGGGAGACTCCAGTCTTGCGCAGCCTAGGAACTGCTGACATGTAGCCTGGTGCAGTAGGGACTATGCAGAGTAGGTGGTGACCTGGAACAGGCCTTATAATGTGGGACTACACATGCATGGGATGTGAGTGTGCTTTACTGTCTTGACTGTAGTGACTTTCCACTGCACTCCTATGGGAAAGGCTACCATAGGTCACAACTCCAGTTCCACGGGCCCACAGACTCCAGAGTCATACTGATGTACACTGTAACCTGTAGAACACTGCTGTGAAGTACAAAAGCATATCTGTACAGCGTATGGGTCATCCAGGAATGTTATATTACTCTGACTTAGCTTATGATCAGAGCCAAGGCCTTTTGTGACCTTGCTGGGCTGGGTTAAATATTTTCTCTCCAGCTGCATAAACAAAGGTCTCACCCATCAAAGAAAGCAATGTTACAGTGCTTACATTAGCTCTGAAGGAGGAAGAAATTGGGTGAATTACTCTCCATTAATCAGCCAGCTGCCACCATGTGCCAGGAAAAGAGCCTACCCCAGGCCACTCAACAAAGGAGGGAGTCCAGACCTCTAGAGCCAAACCAGAGGGGTAGAGGGGGTTCCTTTGAAGATTTGTTGGGGGAAGACCCTGTCAGTGATGTCAGTTAGGGGTAGAGGTGGGTCCCGCAGAGTTCATGTGCAAGTGACTCCAGGGTGATGCCATTTTGAGCTATCGCAGAAAACTGTGGAGGGGGCTTGGAGCAGGGGTGAAGAGGTGATGTAGCACATCAAGGTAGGGCAGAGGTGCAGCCCTGATGGAGACTCCCACCCCCACTTCAAAGGTCCTGCACAGGGGAGAGAGCTCTCCCTTGGGTGTGCGTTCCTGTAGAACACCGGGACTTGAGGCTGGAGTCATGGACACTTGGAAGGAAGAACCACCTGACTGCCCACTGAATCAAAGACTCTTCTTCTGATTGATTCCAGGACCAGCTGTGGGAAAGACTGGGCTCTGCGCAAGGAGGAGAGGTCTAGAGGAAAACACAGTGAAAAGCTGGCGCAGGGAGCCAGGGACGCCTGCTCCTTAGAAAGTTTGGCATCTTTGAGGCTAGGAGGCCTGATGAAAGTGCTTAAGGCCGCAAGGACTCACCATCAGAAGCAAAAGGACACCAAGATCATTAAAGTTATGGCTGCAGGAAGTTTTGTGACCTTTGACCTTTGTTTCCCCCGGAGACGAAGCGTGTGGGGCTCCACCGCCATTTCCAGTCTTGACACCAGGGTGGGCCAGGGCCCATGGGCTACCTCAAGAACAAAGAATATGCACAGAAGTGCCATCGCACTTCCCTGAAGTTGTGGAGGGCAGGGGAGTGTCATTGCACCTCCTGCGTTATGCGGAAGGTTACGGCCCATCACAATTTCAGTGGGGGGGGGACCACGGAGGGGCCCACCCTTGGGTCCCAAGAAGATGAAGCTGTGGGGGAGCACCATTGTGCTTTTCCCCACTTGTGCGAGAGGGGGTCCTGGAACCCATCCCTGGGCCCCGAATGACAAGCAGGATAGAGAAAGAGTGCCACTGCACTCTTCCCAATGTGTCCTGCCTTTCCCACTCCCTGTACCCCTATCCTGGGAGGGCGGGAAAGCCAGAGAAGCAGTGCACATCTGCCTGCAGGAACAGGCAGACCAAACCTAAGTGCCGGCTCCTGTGGTAGCACAGGAGTGTGCTGGCCATGCAGGCAGCCGGTGGAAGCGGTCGGTTGTGGGCTACTCAAGCCACTCTCCACTCAATGGAAGCTGCATGTGGGGCGTCCTGGTGGGACCAGGCATCCTGAGGAAAAAGGAAGCTGCAGTGGAAGGTCGCCATAAAAAAAGGAAACCACCACAGTGGCTCTCCCCAAAGCAGTGGGAGAGCCACTCATCTAATATGCATGCTCCCAGAAGAGCACCCCAAATTGTCCTGCAGGGCTTGGCCGCATTCTTTGATAACAATCACTCATTGTTGTTTTGTGGCGGCCCCAGGAGAGCGGGATCACCACCGAAGGACAGCAAATGGACAGGAAGAGCTGCAGAAGCTGCAGGAGCAGTCCAGCCTTCACCCAAGAGGAAGTGTTGCGTCCTCACACTAAGTCAGGTGGGACTCATAAAGCATAATCCCTCAAGAGTTATGCTGTGTCTTTGAGCACTCCCCAGGTTGGAGCTTTGCACTTTTCAGCTGAGAGTGATGCTCCTCCTAAGGGGAAAGTGTACAGCTACAGTGTTATGGCCTTGAAAAATGCCTTGTGATTTTTTATGTGGAGAGACTACAAGCACCCTCTTGGGGTGAAGGTGTATAATTGCATAGTGATGTAATTATAAAAGCGATGTCCTTTAGTGGCTGGGGCTAAATTGCGTATTTCATGCTAATAGTAATCTTGATAGCACAAACCAGTGAAACATGCCTATAACATATTCTTGCAAATGCTTTATTTGACTGAGACTGACATCCACTTGTGATTAAAGTATATATGCTTTATTGCCAGTATTAAGTGCTCTCACTCCAAGTTATACTGCATTGGAATGCAAGTGAATGTTTTTGACATGTGAACTGTGGATTTAAATCTCCCTTTGGGAGAGACAAGAATGATTATGCAATGTCACCCAGAAGTATTTCCATCAGTTTGTGTATATTTGTAGATTGCTGCATAGTATTGAGTAGTGTGTGTGTAATAAATTGACTTTTTCCTTTTTCAAAAGAGAGAGCACAGACTGGACAATCATTTATTTAGCGGCATTAGTGTGTACTTGTGAATGGTGATTACTAGCCCACATCACCTCCCTTGAGTAGGCTTTGGACTGCTCTGCTACCCAGTAAGAGTCAAGCGCTACAATGGGGTGTTTGGTTCCCAATGGAGGACAAATGCGGATCCATTACTTGTGCAGGCCACACAACTAATGACCCATTTTCTAACAAGGATGAAGAGGCATTCTTCTCAATACAGTGCCTACTTCCCAGCAAGGTCATTACTGCTATTGGATAAACACATGGTGGCTCGCTTTACATTCCCCCGACTGCATGAGGGTGCCTTTTTGGACATTGGCACACTCCTTCCTGACCTCTGGCCCTTTCATCAACAGACATCATCACGTATGCCTCTCATAGATTTCCTCGGGGCGCATGGTCTGATCGACATGTGGCGGGCCCTTAAACCCAAGGCACAATAATACACATTCTTTGGGGCCCATGGGAGTCTTTCTCACATTGACTACATACTTCAGCTTGGCAACTCCTCTCTTTTAGAGAGATTTCACACCTGGCCAGGGGTATCTCCAATCACTCCCCAGTCTGTGCTTCTTACTAACTGACAAAGGGCGACGATAGTCATAGACTAGTGCTTAGCCCCTGGAACCTTAAGGTGACAGTCTTTGCGAAATGGTGGAGAATTATTATAAGGAGAAGAAAGGTTCTGTGAATTTGGCTCAGCCACTGTGGGAGGCTTTTATTACGGTTATTAAGAGACAGGGCATAGCCCTGATGGGTGGATAATAAAAGGAGAAAAGAACTACTCTTGAGAAGATCGAGAGGGAGATCAATGAGTTGGAGTCCCAGCTTGTCACAGGTGACCAATGTGGCCTCTCTCACAAACTGGCTTTGAAAGATAGGGCAATGGAGGCAGTCAGGACATGCTTTTGTGCTACCCACAATTACCACTACAAGGTGGATGATAGGGCTGGGAAGCCCTTAGCTTGGCTGGACAAGAGGGAGGCAAGGTCCAGATGGGTTCTTCAAATTGTAAATGAAGCTGGAGAGCATGTTACAGACCGACAGGAAGTGGCCTCGGGCTTTGTGGACTACAGTACCCGTATTTATGTTTCCGCCTACGTGGTCATGCTTAAGGAATCATAGGAGCTTCTTGCAGATAGTTGATTGCCTTGTCTAACCCAATCAGACAGGGAATTTAAGGAATAAGACCTGATGGTGGAGGAAGTGGTTGAGGCCATTGGTGCTCTGAACTCGGGCAGTGCGGTGGGTTCCAACGATCTCCGTATAGAACTATAGAAACATACAGCCCCGGAATTGGCACCTCGCCTCCTGAGCATGTTCCTGGAAAGCCAAGTAGCTGGCATGCTGCTGAGAGATCAGAGAGTGGCTACTATGTAGTAATTCATAAGGACATCAAACCACTTGAAGAATGTTCCTCGTATATGCCCATTTCATGACTTAGCACAGAGATGAAAATAATCGCTAAACTACTAGCCACACGTTTGATTCACATGATTTGTCCACTAGTGCCCCTGGATTAGTCCAGCTTTCTGCTAGGCAGGAGTACAGCATTAAATCTATGTAGATTGTATGGGGTGTTGTGCCGCGTGGACTGGAATCTGGGAAGACACCATCATATTGTCGTTAGATGCGTGTATGGCTTTTGACATGGTAGAGTGGCCCTTTATCTATGTGGTGTTGGAGAAGCTTAGGTTCGGCCCAGGTTTCCTATCATGGATTCAGCTCTTATACTCCAATCCGGTTGCCAAAGCTGCAGTAAATGAGGGAACACCTGAACTCTTTTCAATACGGAGGAGCATAAGGCAGGGCTCTCCTCTTTCCCCCATAATCTTCGCCCTGGTGTTAGAGCCACTGGCAGGCTGGGTGGGAACTGACGCTATGATCAGAGGGTTAAGGTGGACTGTGGAGTGAGAGGACAGAATTTCCCTCTACGCGGATGATATTCTGCTATATGTTGCTGATTCCACCAATTCTCTCAATAGGATTATGAATATGCTCTCATTATACCAAAGGTACACAAGTTACACTATCTATTGGAATAAATCACTGGTATATGTACTTAGTGGAACAGCTCCAGCGTTGCCAACTGGTTGTGAGGACCAGGTGGTAACCGGTGGTTTTCAATACTTAGGAATTTTCATCATGCCTGATCAGAAGGTTTTATATGCAAATAATCTGGAGCTGCTGTTGTCCAGACTGAGAGTAGACATCGGCATTGGAGGGCTTTGCCCCTGTCTGTTTTGGGGAGGGCTGCCCTCTTCAAGATGATGCCCTGCACCGACTCTTGTATGCACTCCATAACACGCCATAACTTGTTCCTTCATCCCAGTTTTAGGCTATTTACAGTGAGGTGCGTACCTTTCTCTGGGATGGGGGTCCCCCATGTGTTGCCCTGCAGAAATTGACTCTGAGTTGGTTTGATGGTGGTATAGCCCTCCCTGACATAAAAAAAATATTACTGGACAGCACAACTCACAGCCATTAACCACTGGGTCCATCTCCTGGGGAGGGAGTCAGTGTACAGAACGGATAGAGATAGCATGAGACTGGGAGGTAATCTTAGAGCCATCTGTGGGGGCTCAGTGGCTGCACCATCACTTAGCTCGACCCCTACCACATCAGCTTTCTGGCAAACCGTACTTCATGATATGGGTTGGAGGGACAAGATCATGCTAAAAAAAAACTTGTGGGACACAGCGAGGTCGAGCACCTTAGCTGCAAAAAGAGGCTTTCACAAATGGGACTTAATTGGTATATCGAAGGTGGGTGATCTATGGAGGCAGGGGGATGTGATACCATTCTTTGCGCTGAATTAGCGTCATTTTTGTTAATACTAATTCAGCGCAAACCTAACTCCATATTTATACTTTGGCGCTAGACACGTCTTACGCCAAAGTAATGGAGTTTATGTTGTTTTCTGGAGGGGAACACCTACCTTGCGTCAATGAGATGCAAGGTAGGCGTTCACATCCAGAAAAGGATGATTTGGTATTTGCGCCATGTTTAGCCTCCCGTGCTAAAATCCAGCATGTGGGGTTGGGGGCCTTAAGTAATACTTAGCACCATTATTTAACGCCTGGGTCTGGGCAGGCCTAAGGGGACCATGTAAAGTGCCCACATGTGCCCTTCCCTGTCCCAGGGGACACCCCCACCCACACCAGGAGGTCACCTAAGGATGGGGGACCCATCCAAGGTAAGTCCGGGTGAGTATTTTTTTTTTTGCCAAACACCACTCGGGAGCCCTGACTTCCTCCCCTGGGCACGGCCATTGGGGTGGTGGGCATGGCTCCTGTCTTTACTAAGACAGGAGCCATGTCCATGGATCTTGTGTGCCAGAAAATGGCGCTACAGTGCCTAGAGGCAATTTTTTTGCCTCTAAACAGTGTAGCACCATAATTTGGTGCACTTGTCCCGGTTCCCCCACGCCTCCCCAGCACTGTTAGTGTCCTTTCTAAGGACACTAACAGGGCCTTAGCACCGGCTAGCACCATTCCATAAATATGGCGCCCGGCCGGCGTCGTGGAATGGCACTAGCCGGCGCTATACTTTTTGCCACAAATCTGCGCTAAAGCAGGTGCCCCTTAGAGCTAAAAACAGAGTACAAACTGGCCCCCACTGAGACCTTCTGCTATTTACAAATCAGGCAAGTCCTATGGAAAGCAATCCTTAGGGGGGTAGACCTCCGTGAGTCCTCTTCACTAGGTTGTTGAATGAATGCATGCCGAAACAGGCAATCATGCTCACCTATTCTAAATTAATCTAAAACTCTCCTGATACTCTAACTGAGCAGCACGTGAGTTGGGTGCAAGCCGTGGGGGATCTGGAGCTGGGAGATTGGCCTGAAGACCTGGCCTCCCCAAGGGAAGTGGCCACAGGCTCCAGATTTCGATTGGCACAATTGAAAATTCTTCATCGCAGCTACTATGCATGTACTACCCAGTTTAAGATGGGCACAACAGATCAAGCTTGGTGTCCTAGGAAGTATGGTGAGGAGGGGACGTTCTTTCATATGCTGTGGAGCTGCCCCAGGCTTCAACATTACTGGGGGAGAATACTGACTTGCCTTAATAAAGTGGTGGGGAGTGATCAGGCACTGTCGGCCAAATGATGCCTCCTCAATGTTTGGGCTGAAACAGACGTTATTCGTATGGACCAACTCTGTCTCACGTTGGGACTGATGGTAGCCAAGCAAAATATAGCTTGCTTGTGGAGATCCAAATTGAGCCCAAGTTTGGGGGATTGGAAGAGAGACATGGATTAGTGCATGCCACCTGAGAGGGTGGTATATGTGGGAAGAGGGTACATGAATAAATGGAATAAAATATGGGAAACGTGTAATGCTTATGGGGGAAACTCTGGCCCATATTTATACTTTTTGACGCTAAACTGCGCTAACGCAGTTTAGCGTCAAAAAATTTAGCGCCGTCTAACGCCATTCTGAAGCGCCATGCGGGCGCCGTATTTATGGAATGGCGTTAGCCGGCGCTAGCAGACCGGCGCTGCCTGGTGTGCGTGGAAAAAAACCACGTAGACCAGGCAGCGCCGGCGTAGGGGGAAAATGGCATTAGGGCGTCTTAAAATGGGGCAAGTCAGGTTGAGGCAAAAAAATCACCTCAACCCGATTTGCGCCATTTTTTTCGATGCCCAGACGCCATTTAAATGACTCCTGTCTTAGTAAAGACAGGAGTCATGCCCCCATGCCCAATGGCCATGCCCAGGGGACTTCTGTCCCATGGGCATGGTCATTGGGCATAGTGGCATGTAGGGGGGCACAAATAAGCCCCCCCTATGCCACCCCAAAAAATTAAAAAATATAAAAAATTATACTTACCTGAACTTACCTGAATGTCCCTGGGGTGGGTCCCTCCATCCTTGGGTGTCCTCCTGGGGTGGGCAGGGGTGGCAGGGGGGGTCCCTGGGGGCAGGGGAGGGAACCTGTGGGCTCATTTTGAGCCCACAGGCCCCTTAACGCCTACCCTGACCTAGGCGTTAAATAGTGGCGCAAATGCGTGTTTTTTTGACCCGCCAACTCCCGGGCGTGATTTTTGCCCGGGAGTATAAATACGACGCATTTGCGTCACCGTCATTTTTTAGACGGGAACGCCTTCCTTGCATCTCATTAACGCAAGGAAGGCGTTCACGCAAAAAAATGACGCTATTTGCCCATACTTTGGCGCTAGACGCGTCTAACGCCAAAGTATAAATATGGCGTTAGTTTTGCGCCGAATTTGCGTCGAAAAAAACGAAACGCAAACGGAGTATAAATACGGGCCTCTGTATTTTATAATCCCGTTGGTATGGATCTTACTGCTGACCTGTGTATTGTAGCGACAACCGCCGATGTGTTGCTATCCTTTTCGGATTTTGTCAGTTGATGCTGCTGTCTTTAACTTTTGCATTGAAAGGTTTACTTTCACCACAGTTTTCTTTGTGTGACTGTTTAATAAAAAGAATTAAAAAGAAATGGTGGTTTCCATGGGTATTCAAATGTTTGTTCTTAGATCATACTGTATCCTGTAGCTCCAACATCAAAGGAAGACAGTTTGGGCAGTGTTAGAACTGGAATCCTTGGCGTGGTCTCCCCTACCTTTTTTGTCTCTGCTTCCCATGTTTTGACTGTGTTTTGGACTCTGTTTTTGCTGTTTTTGGTACTCTGGGCACTTTACCACCACTGACCAGTGCTAAAGTGCAAGTGCTCCTGTGTAAATTGTATGTGTCATTGGCTTATTACTGATTGGCATATTTGGTTTACTAGTAAGTCCCTAGTAAAGTGCAAAAGAGGTGCCTAGGGCTGGTAAATCAAATGCTACTAGTAGGCCTGCAGCACTGGTTGTGCCACCCACATGAGTAGCCCTGTAAACATGGCTCAGACCTGCAGTGTCTGTATGTGCAGTTTTAAACTGCCCATTTAGGCCCATATTTATACTTTTTGACGCTAAACTGCGCTAACGCCATTCTGAAGCGCCATGCGGGCGCAGTATTTATGGAATGGCGTTAGACGGCGCAATCAGACCGGCGCTGCCTGGTGTGCGTGGAAAAAAACCACGTAGACCAGGCAGCTCCGGCGTTGGGAAAAAATGACGTTAGGGCATCTTAAAATGGCGCAAGTCAGGTTGACGCTAAAAAATCGTCGTAACCCGACTTGCGCCATTTTTTTTCGACGCCCATCCCCCATCAACATGACTCCTATCATTGTAAAGATAGGAGTCATGCCCCCTTGCCCAATGACTCCTGGAAAAAAACCACGTAGACCAGGCAGCGCCGGCGTAGGGGGAAAATGGCATTAGGGCGTCTTAAAATGGGGCAAGTCAGGTTGAGGCAAAAAAATCGCCTCAACCCGATTTGCGCCATTTTTTTCGACGCCCAGACGCCATTTAAATGACTCCTGTCTTAGTAAAGACAGGAGTCATGCCCCCATGCCCAATGGCCATGCCCAGGGGACTTATGTCCCCTGGGCATGGTCATTGGGCATAGTGGCATGTAGGGGGGCACAAATCAGGCCCCCCTATGCCACAAAAAATAAATAAAAAAATACTTACCTGAACTTACCTTAATGTCTCTGGGATGGGTTCCTCCATCCTTGGGTGTCCTCCTGGGGTGGGCAAGGGTGGCAGGGGGGATCCCTGGGGCAGGGGAGGGCACTCTGGGCTCATTTTAAGCCCACTTGTCCCTTAACGCCATCCCTGACCCAGGCGTTAAAAAGCGGCGCAAATGCGCCGTTTTTGGCCACGCCCACTCCCGGGCGTCATTTTTGCCCGGGAGTATAAATTCCACGTAAAGGCCTGGGAGTCATTTTTTAAGACGGGAACGCCTCCCTTGCATATCATTAACGCAAGGAAGGGGTTCACGCTAAAAAATGACGCACACTCCGGGCACTTTGGCGCCCGAAGCGTCTAACGCCATAGTATAAATATGGCGTTAGTTGGCGTTAGTTTAGCGTCGAATTTGCGTCGAAAAAAACGACGCAAATTCAGCGCAACCAGAGTATAAATACGGCCCTTAGGCCCATATTTATACTTTTTGACGCTAAACTGCGCTAACGCAGTTTAGCGTCAAAAAATTTTGCGCCGTCTAACGCCATTCTGAAGCGCCATGTGGGCGCCGTATTTATGGAATGGCGTTAGACGGCGCAATCAGACCGGCGCTGCCTGGTGTGCGTGGAAAAAAAACACGTAGACCAGGCAGCTCCGGCGTTGGGAAAAAATTACGTTAGGGCGTCTTAAAATGGCGCAAGTCAGGTTGACGCTAAAAAATCGTCGTAACCCGACTTGCGCCATTTTTTTTCGACGCCCATCCCCCATCAACATGACTCCTATCATTGTAAAGATAGGAGTCATGCCCCCTTGCCCAATGGCCATGCCCAGGGGACTTATGTCCCCTGGGCATGGTCATTGGGCATAGTGGCATGTAGGGGGGCACAAATCAGGCCCCCCTATGCCACAAAAAATCAATAAAAAAATACTTACCTGAACTTACCTTAATGTCTCTGGGATGGGTCCCTCCATCCTTGGGTGTCCTCCTGGGGTGGGCAAGGGTGGCAGGGGGGGTCCCTGGGGGCAGGGGAGGGCACTCTGGGCTCATTTTGAGCCCACTTGTCCCTTAACGCCATCCCTGACCCAGGCGTTAAAAAGCGGCGCAAATGCCCGGGAGTATAAATTCCACGTAAAGGCCTGGGAGTCATTTTTTAAGACGGGAACGCCTCCCTTGCATATCATTAACGCAAGGAAGGGGTTCACGCTAAAAAATGACGCACACTCCGGGCACTAGTATAAATATGGCGTTAGTTGGCGTTAGTTTAGCGTCGAATTTGCGTAAAAAAAAACGACTCAAATTCGGCGCAACCAGAGTATAAATACGGCCCTTAATGTGGCAAGTGTATCCACTTGCTAGGCCTAAACCTTCCCTTTTTATACATGTAAGGCACCCTGAGGTAGGCCCTAGGTAGCCCCATGGGCAGGGTGCAGTGTGTGTTAAAGGTAGGACATGTACGTATGTGTTTTACATGTACTAACAGTGAAAGACTGCCAAATTTGGTTTTCACTGTTGCAAGGCCTATCTCTGTTAACATGAGGGCTGCCATTAAATATTGTTAAAGTGCAGATTCCCTTTGGGAGCAGATAGACATGTGGAGTTTGGGGTCTCTGAACTCACAATTAAAAAATACATCTTTTAGTAAAGTTTGTTTTTAGATTGTGTGTTTGAAAATGCCACTTTCAGAAAGTAGGTATTTTCTTGCTTAAACCATTCTGTGACTCTGCTTTTTTGTGGATTTCCTGTCTGGGTCACTTTGACAGTTGGGCTGTTGACACCTCTTCTCCAGACAGTGACACAAAGGGAGCTGGGTGTAGCCTGCGTATCCTGATGGCCAGCTGGGCTGAGGGGAGGGGAGGAGTGGTCACTTACACCTGAATGGGCCGTGCCTGCCCTCACCCAATGCAGTCTCCAACCCCCTGCTGAGTGTCTGGGGCCTGGCCTGGGCAAGGCAGGATCTTAAAAACAACAGAGACTTCTCTTTGAAGTAGGCCTACTTCAAAGGCAGAAAGGGGTATAAGGAGAGCACCCAAAACCCCTGAAAATCAGATTACTTGTGGAACCAAGAGGAACCTCTGCCCAGGAGAAGAGCTGGAGAAGCTGGAGGAGGAGGAGTACTGCTCATTTGCCTGTGACTGAGCTTTGCTGGGTTGGCCTGCAGTAGCTGCTTCTGCCTGAGAGAGGACAAAGGCTGACTTTTGTGTGACTTCCCACTGGTGAAGAATCTCGAAGGCCTTGAACTGAGCTTACCTCCCGTTGTTGAAGTGTTAGGGACAACAAAGACTTCTCTCTGCCAGCACTTAGACTCTCTGCTGAGACTCCTGCCCTGCCAAATGATGCCCTAACCTGTCTCTGGGCCCTTGAAAGGTGAAGCTGGTGGAAAAGGACATAAATCCATGCAAAGACCGCAGTGCTGGGAAACTTTTGATGCACCACCGGCTTTGCGGCTGCTAAATGACGCGCCGCCGGCCTCACGGTTAAAAACGACGCTCCACCTGCATCGCGGTTGGGAGATCAACGTGCATCCCACGCAGCTCGGTTTCCTGACACTGTGTGACCGGATTTCAGCACAACATCACTGGGCGTGGAAAATCAACGCAAAGTCTGCCCGGACCCGAGGTGCCCGTCCAGGATCGATGCATCACTCTCTCTCGGGAGACAAGAACCGATACACGCCGACCCGCACGGTCTCAGTTGCGAGTGAGAAATCAACGCATCACTAGTCTTTTTTGACGTACAGTCGCCTGTCCAGCTCTATTTTGACAATACACAGGTATTTTGTGCAATAACAAAATTCTCACGGTTTTCTAAGGATTAAGACTCTTGTTTTTAAAATTCATAACTTGACTTGTGTATGTCGGAGTTTTGTCGTTTTAGTCTTGTTTTTTTTAGATAAATATTATCTATTTTTCTAAACCTGTGTTGTGTCATTTTGCAGTGTGTTCACTGAGTTACTGTGTGTGTGTTGGTACAAATACTTTACATATTGCTTCTGAAGTTAAGACCGCCTGCTCGTGCCAAGCTACCAAGGGGGTAGGTGGGGGTTAACTGAGGGTGATTCTCCTTTACCCTAACTAGAATGAGTGTCCTTGCTTGGACAGGGGATAACCTGACTGCAAACTAAAGACCCCATTTCTAACACCCATTATTACTCTCATTTTATTTTTGATCATTCTCTTAAACCTTTCAAATTTGTCTTGGAGTTAACTCCTCTGAATGGCACATAAAACTTTGTCCCTTTCACTAATCTATTTTTCTTCAATATTGATTTATCATCTGACCATAACAAAGGACACAAAATGTTGTTTTCTCTGTCACCAGTGTGTATGCATTCCTGTATGTTACATTAAAAAATGTTTGCCTATCAAATTCATGTTTGTAAAACCACAATAGCTTACATGCACATTTGTGAAGGAGTAAGGCTACATGCCAATCTGCAACTGTTAACATGAGCTGACTTGGAATTTTCAACTGAAAACTGAAAACATATTTTTGATATGTTGTTGCAAAAAATGTTGTGGTTGTTCTTATGTTTCTAACATTTTGGATCACATGCTCATTATTGTGTGTTCATTATACCAACTCCCCAATGTGAAGTTTGGAATATACACTGTATCATTGTATGCTATGTCACCTGTAGTAGGACCAATATAACCTCCTCATAATTGTTATGGAATGTTACACCTGACACAATCAAAAACTGTGGCCTGTTTGGTACAACTCTCTCTCATAACATAGATTTTTTTTTCCTTAGATAGGCATGTATCTGCTCAATACAGTCCTTTGGTAGTGATCGAAAATCTAGTGGTAACATTTTCCAAAATTAATATAGGAAACATATCATCATATAGCTTGTGCAAAAACCTTACAAAACTTCTTATGCGTTGGACGTAGGTCAGCCTTTATGTTGATGCCATAACTGGTTGCTGTAACAAAAATGGAACTCAAGAAAGAACTTATCCCCTTGATGCTGCTTTTGGGCAACCAACTACCCATCAAGCTGGGGATAGTCCACCGTAAGTATGCGGGCATTAAGGGGGTCAGTGTGCGGCGCAACCACTTCCCTTGTTGGGAGGACTGACTGAGATGGATTTCTGCTGTCTTCTTGATCCAGTGTCATAAGTCCTTCCACCTCTTGCAACAGTGAATGCAGCACCGCTTGTAGACCCCCAGGGTCTGCACCTTCTTCGCGATGGCCTTCCAGATGGTCTTATTTTGATGGGTGGTGACCTGCACCCATAAAGAAGAAGACATTTTTGTGAGTTTTTGTTTGTTTTTATTGATGTAATGAAGTTAGAGGAATTTATCACAAGCATTTCTAAAAACTTAGAACAGCATATTTTCCAATATATATTTTTACATGAAACTTAATAATTTGTAGACCTGCTGAGAACTCTTATCCCTTTTCATTTCATATTTTACAAATGCAGGCCAGGTACCTCATCTAGGCCTTGGGGTCCACAACATATTCGGTACGGAGACCTACTTCTTATCAGTTAAATATATTGTGAGCTACTAAAGGCTTAACAACTTACACATTGTTAGCAGACACCCTCATGCCCAACTTCATTGGCTTAATGGCTAATGTCCATAGAGCCAGGTACTATGATTTGAACCATATACCATGACTAGGGGCACTATAAAAAATCTGCCATGTGTGTCAGGGAAAGCGTGTTCTTTGGTGATGAATGAACATGTGTGTGTATGTAGGAATGGAATTGTATCGGTGACTTAGAGCCTGTGTCAGATGTACTTGCAACACAGGACACACCTTTTGCCATACGTAGCACCGTTACAAGGACAACACAAACATACACTCCTTATTTATAATATGGGCTCCCAGATTTCGGAAACAGCAGCAAAAGTGGAGGAGGTGTTGTTGGCTCCAGTGTTAGGAGGCAAGTGAGCTATTCTTACAAATGACGCATACATGTACACAACATACGCGATCGTCAATGGAGGCGGACACATCCATTGACTGTTATACGTTGCTGTCACACATGTTAGCCTATTGCTCTGTCCATTGTGGAGTTTACACCCACTATGCGGTCAACTTCCACCAATGGCCATATGTTTGCAAATGTCCTGACGGCAAGGTTAGGCGGCTGCCATTTTAGATTGTGAAACAGTGTATTTTTTAATGGTAAGTGTGTCACAACCACTCAAAATGGTGGCTACCTTGTTTACATATACAAAATGTGAATGTTACTCATTTGTGTTAAAATAAAACATATTATGTAGTACGTTACTGTGGTTTAATGCAATAGTTGCGTAGTTTAGTTTGTACTTCCATTGACAGAATTATTGAGACAAAATTCAAAATGAATGTGTAAATAATACATTTAAAATATATTTTGTATACATTTTTACAAATTATCCGACATAAAAGTTGTTAATTTAATTTATAAAATCACTAAAAATGTTTTTATATATGTTGCAAAACATATATAATTTTACAAAGACATGAGATTTATGTTGAATATCAAAGAAATATTTGCACATTTAAAAAAACATTTATTTTTTCCTAAATTCAAACATAAGAACCCAGAAAGATGTAGAAGATGACAGCCTCACGTTTTTAGACAATTTCTAGTACTTGCCACCATTATCAAAACATTCAGATTGTATAGGAAAACTATCCTTGATTTATGTCATCAGCTGCAGCCAGATCTTCTGACTCACAGTAGGAATCCCACATCAATAAAACGAGTAATCAAAATCATGGCAGTATTAAATTTTGTTGCCATAGTATCATTCCACTACATTGTGGCAGTATCTGGTGGCATGTCGCAACCAACTTTCAGTGCTGTGCTACAAAAAGTTCTTTCCACAATGATGAGTCACATCAACAGCTTCATGCACTTAACACAAAAGGAGGGTTTTGCCAATGTGAAGGGAGATGGGTATTTTTTGGGTGGTCTTATACATGTGGTTAGAACTATTTAACAGGCACTTATTGCCTTTTGTGGCAACATTCAATGGAAAAAAGTCTAATGCAACCTCAAAAACCTCTATTCAATCATTGTGCAAGTTGTCTTTGTAGAAGATGTGTACATCCAAAGTATGTAAGTATGAGAGAAATTTATAGAAAGGTTCTTTGAAGTGCCTGCAATTTTCTGACTCCCCTATCCTGGCTTCATGCTGGCTGCAGTGACACTTTGGAGTTGAAAGGTCCTTTGTGTGAAGGCAGAGCACACTCTATTTAGTTGCAAGTGGGGCTGTGCTCAGCTCTGCCCCTATCCTGCCAGCAGATGGCCAGTTCAGTCACTCCTAATCTCTCTATTGTGTGACTGTCTGGGATGAATTCACAAAGTTGTTAAGCTACATCCAGTCATGTGATCCAAGACAGTCTTCGGGCACAAAAGGGATTAGGGCAGGAGAATACCAACTTTCTAAACGTGTAATTTTCATAATTGTAATTAAAAATGTAGCTTTACCATTAAGGAGGATTTTTCATCACAATTTTATCAATACCCAACATGAACTGGATACCTGGTGCCATTCAAAATTTAGCCCTTATTACATGGAATAAGAACATTTTCACTACCAGGACATGTAAAACCTAAAAGTACATGTTCAACCTTTTAGTTATAATGTACCCTGCTCTATGGGCTACCTACAGCCTACCTTAAGAGTGACCTATAGGCAATACAAGCGGAAATTAAGGCTTAGCAAGGGAGGTGTATTGCCAAGTCAAATTGATAGTTTAAAACTGCATTCAGGCTGCAATGGCAGGACTGGGACATGTTTTAGAGTGCTACTTAAGTTGGTGGCACAATCTGTGCTGTAGGCCCACTAGCAGCATTTAAGTGGCAATCCCTGGGTATATAGTATACCACTCTACAAGGAACTTACAAGTAAATTAAATATGCCAGTCATGTGTAAGCCAATCAAACCACACTTGAGCACAAGCACTTTTGCAGTGTCACACACTCACTTGGTTCCAACCGTGGAGACAATGCTGGACCTCCAATTCCAGCAGTTCATGTTTGCCCTACTGAAACAATCGCACAGTGCACCTCACTCTCAAAATACAAGATAAGCAAAGCTTTCTTCCATTGTGCAGAGCCTCGGTAACCACTCAGATGTGTGTCCAGGATAATGAACAGTATCCTTCTCTTTGGTGACTCAAAACAGATGCTGGGGTTTGCTATGCTACTACAGGGTTTGGTGCTAGCCTGACTATGGGGCAAAGGTTTGGACTTTCCAAGCATCATTTAACATTTGTTTGTGAAACAACTGGCCCCTTCAAAGTTACTAAAGCTCCTTGGCCCACCTCCAGTGGTCCTTCTGCAGGGTAAGAAACTACATGTCCATTCCCATGCTATTGCTTCTCCTCTGGGAGCAGTTTTCACACCTCTTTCCCACATAATTCAGGCCAAGTACAATGCCACGCTGTTGCAGGGTGGCTAATACAAATTAGCCTCCAGCAGCTTCAACCAGAGTAAAGGTAACTTTCGAAAAGTTAAATTTCCAACATATTAAATAACAATCCAATTTAATCATTCAATTTGATTTTTATTAAATATAAAAATACTTCTTTGAATTGAGTCTGTATCTCGTACAGCCCAAAAGTTAGGGATTTGAGTATGTAATTTATACTGTGACCTTCCGTATGTACCAAACACAGCCTTACTAGTAACTGTGTTGTTTTGAGATTAGCCACTAGGGAAACATGCTTTTTTTAATTAAATATATGTTCTACCCTTAAATATTACCCATCTTGCCTTCTGAACAGCAGGGGTTTTTAGGGGTGAATTATTTAACATCAGGTTTGGGCAGCAGGGATCATGTTGCTTCTGTCTAGCTGCACAGAGCAGGCTTGAAGACATGTTTTCACTGCTGTGGTAGCGGATGGCACAATAGGTGCTGCAATTCAAATGTGACATTTCCTTTTCTAGTCCATGGGTGCATTTCTGCACCATGTTCCATCAAGTCCAGAAAAATGTTCCAATCAAATTTTAAGCCAATTCTAACATGTTTTATGGGTCAGAGTACATATACTGGGCACTGTATGGCAGAGCCCCAGTGTTAGAGGTCAAGATTACCAGCAGCTGGGTCCTAAAAGAAACTGGACAACTGGGAGTGACCACCCAAAAAAACATGTCACTTTGCAACAGGTGCAAATACAAATTTGCTCCCCAAAAGTGGTTACAGTGTTGTAAATTACAGGTAGGACACCAAAGGGAGCTAGGGATACAACTAGGTCCCAATCACACTAAACAAGTCTTATAATGTGAAAGGTCATACACAGGAAAAGACATGTAAAGAGTTCCCAGAGTTTTTTCAGAATAAATTAGCACTAAGGAAATGCCAACATCACATCAAAATGAAAAACAATGCTCATCCTGTGTTGCACAAAGCTAGGGCCACACCTCACCTTATGGAGGAACCTTTTGGGCTAGCTTCCCCAGCTGCAGTCTTCCAAAAGATAACGCAGCAGATATTGAAGGACCTCACAAATGTATTGTGCTTCCAAGATGATATTTTAGTTTATGGCAACTCTGAATCTGAGCATAATAGAAACCCAAAGTCAGTTTTTGCAGCTTTCAGGGAAGTGGGATTAACCTTGACTTTGGACAAGCGTCACGCTGGTGTAGGATCTGTGGAATACTTAGGACACACTGGCCCTCATTACAACACTGGCAGTAAACGCCACCTACCGCCGTGCTGACGGCCGCCAACATATCGTGACCCCGGCGGTATTCCGCTACGGGTATTATGACCCACACTGAGAAATCCGCCACAATATTGACACCCACAAGAGTCCGCCAGACCAAAGGTCAGTGATAAATTGGCAGTACCAAAACCCACACCGCTACGCCAACAGGAATACGCCCACAGTATCAGGACCCACGGATCACCGCGGCGGTCTTTCAACCGCGGTAAACCATTGGCGCTACACACCACCGTGCTCAAAATACACACACACTAACAAAACTACACCACATTGGACAATTCAAACTACACACACCTGACACACATACACACCCCACACACTTACACCACTATAAAACACCCACCCACATTACTCACAACCCTTTCAATGAAAAAAAAATTGCCAAAAGAGAGAGACACAAGCCAGGAGCACCCACTCAATCTGAGCCACAGAACACCATCACCCATACAACATCCACGTACCTCACAGCACACACCACACACCACACACCTCACCCCACACATCCTCACACATACCACTCACACCGCATCCATGGCACCCCAAAGACACCCAGGTTTTCAGAGGAGGAGCTATAGGTCATGGTGGAGGAAATCATCCGGGTAGAGCCACAGCTATTCGGATCACAGGTGCAGCAGACGTCCATTGCTAGGAAGACGGAGCTATGGCGGAGAGTCGTGGACAGGTCAACGCCATGGGACAGCATCCAAGAACAAGGGATGACATGAGGAAGAGGTGGAACGACCTGCAGGGGAAGGTGCGTTCCGTGGTATCCAGACACCAGATAGCTGTACAGAGGACTGGAGGTGGACCCCCACCTCCTCCCCCACAACTAACAACATGGGAGGAGCAAGTCTTGGTGATCATGCATCCTGGGGGCTTCGCAGGAGTAGCAGAACGACTGGACTCTGGTAAGTCATATCTTTATTACTATATCCCCCACCCTACCTACCCTCACCCCATCACTCCACCACCCACATATACCCCACTATCACAGCCCACCCATCCCAAAACCAAGCTCTGCATGTAACACCAATTCATGGACCCCCATCACAGACCTGCATGGACACCCATCACCACAGCATGCCCATTAGAGAGAATCACCTAGCCCACAAAATCACCACACACACAAGGCAAAGCTGACAGGGCTATCCCAACCATACAGGGAAACACACCCATGCACAAGATGGCACATGCAGATACAACAACACTGCATTTTCATCCCCACAGGACCCCTACTCAACATCACTGGAGAGGAGTTGCCAGCAACATTCAGTCCCGCCCCCCCAGAGAAGGCCCACAGTGATGACAGTAGCTCTGCATGCCTGGATCACGATGACCAACCTGGCCCATCAGGGACTCCTTGACAGTCGGTTACCCTGCCACAGTCCCAACCCACCACAGAGCCTCCCCCCTCAGGTAACACCAGCACAGCACCCACCCTGCGGGCCCATGCCACTGTCCCTAAGACACGTCAATCAGCAGTGTGTCAACCACTACTGGGACCCCAGGCAACCACACAAACACAGGGCGATCAGGGACCTGGGGTCAGTGGCAGTGGGCACACGGTTCAGGGGACAGACTCACAGGACAGCAGGGAAACTGGGAGGACTGCTGTGCGACAGGGGGAGGACAGGCCCAGGGAACCGACTCTCCACGAGGCACTCACCAACATCCTGGGAGCATACCACCATTCCCAGGAGACCATGGGCCAGATACTGGCCAAGTTGCAGGAGACCCAGCGGCTGCAGGAGGGACAGCACCTGAGGATCAGGGAGGACCTCAAAAACATCTACACCATCCTGGTCACCATTGCAGGGGTGCTGGCTGACATGGGCAAGACCATGAGGGAGGCAGTGGCACAACAACGGGCCCCCGACACTAGCCACACCGAATAACTGCCCTCCACCTCCGCCAGCGCTAGTGGACAGGGGGCCCCGCCACTGGCACAACAGGCCACTAGCACCCCACCCCCTGCAGAAGGAGAACCACCCTGCAACAGGTACCTGCGATCCAGGCAGAAGTCAGAGAGCATTGCCAAGACCCCCGCCAGGAAATAGGACTCTCCTGATTGTCACCCTTGTGTCCCACACTGTCACCCTGTCCACCTTTAACTACCATTACTCCCCTTCCTATGCCCCATTGGACAATGCACCTGTGATACCAAGAGACTGGACTCTAACTGGACATTCATCCACCATCACCCCAGCCCACTGCACATCCCCCTCTACGTATCAGCACTTAAATAAACACCCTTGGAACAAATACAAATATTGAGTCTGTCAAATGATTAAAATATGTATTAGTACAACATTATGAAAACATTGCAAGTCAGATGTACAGTTATATATACATTGGTATGACCTTTAGTGGGCAGCAGTAACCATACCAGGAGCCTGAGTGGGCCATAGAAATCTGAAAATAGAGATGCCAAAGGGTACAGTAAGTGGCCATAGACATAGTGAAATCAGGGTGCCATGTACAATGTCCAACACAAAACTGAAAAGTAAAGTGACGTTACATTGTCTTACTTGTGTGTTACTGGAAGTACTGCTGTATAATATTACTTCTTTTGTCCACATCTTCTTCCTCTGCCTTCTCTTCCTCACTGTCCACAAGCTCCACCGCTGCCACAAGACCATCTCCAGGCTCATCCTCCTGCAGAAAAGGCACCTGGCGTCTCAAGGCCAGGTTGTGTAACATGCAACATGCAATGATGATCTGGCACACCTTCTTCGGTGAGAAGTACAGGGATCTAACAGTCAGATGGAGGCACCGGACCCTGGCCTTCAGGAGGCCAAAGGTTCTTTCAATGACCCTCCTTGTTCACCCATGTGCCTCATTGTAACGTTCCTCTGCCCTTGTCCTGGCATTCCTCACTGGGGTCAGTAGCCATGATAAGTTGGGGTAACCAGAGTCACCTGCAAATATCGAGGGATACCTGTTAGACACACACTAACCCTTAGGGACAACCCCATACCCAGACACCAACTTATACTGGGTGGGGACCTTGGGCTCACCTATTAGCCATACCCGGTGCCTCTGGAGTTGGCCCATCCCATATGGGATGCTGCTATTCCTCAAGATAAAGGCATCATGCACAGAGCCAGGATACTTGGCATTCACATGGGAGCTGTATTGGTCCACCAAACACACCATCTGCACATTCATAGAGTGATAGCTTTTTCTATTCCTGAACACTTGTTCATTTCTACCGGGGGAGGGGGACAAATGCTACATGTGTACCATCAATGGCACCAATGATGTTGGGGATATGTCCCAGAGCATAAAAGTCAGCTTTCACTGTGGCCAAATCCCCCACCTGGGGGAATACGATGTAGCTGTGCATGTGTTTCAGCAGGGCTGACAACACTCTGGTCAACAAGTTGGAGAACATTGGCTGAGACATCCCTGATGCCATGGCCACTGTTGTTTAGAAGGAACCATTTGCCAGGAAATGGAGCACTGATAGGACCTGCACTAGAGAGGGGATACCTGTGGGGTGGCGGATAGCTGACATCAGGTCTGGCTCCAATGGGGCACACAGTTCTTGGATTGTGGCCAGATCAAGTCTGTATGTTAGGATAATGTGTCTGTCCTCCATTGTTGTAAGGTGCACCAGGGGTCTGTACACCGGAGGATGTTGTCATCTCATATTCATCCTCAGCGGTTGAAGCCTATGGAGGAAAACGGTGAGCAGAGGGTCATATTCACACATCAATTAAAATAATGATGCATTCTTTCCTTTACAGAACCTGTATGTGAATCCGAGAGTTAGTTGCTCTGCCAATGTCTGCTGTGATGCAGTTAGGTGCCATGGCCTGTGCCCCCCTGAAATGGCTTCTGCCTGATCTGTGAGGAGGGACAAGTGGAAATGAGGTAATTCCGCTGACGTTGTGCGCCGTTGCGGCAGGCGGTCGACGACCACCGTGCAACTTCGCATTGGTTATCATTGGGCCCTATGGGTTCCAGGAGCCAATGGCGATGTACGCGGCAGTGACAGTATGCACTGCCGTGGATGTGACGGCCATTTCCTATCTATTCACTCACTTGCTACCTGACCTTCAACAGGAGAGGACCTACACTGCAAGTGCTGCTGTGACCTGTGTCTGGAAGCGACAATGGAACAGGTGTCTGGGGAAAGGGCCCCGGCCTTCACTGCGGAGGAGTTGTAGAAACTGGTGGATGGGGTCCTACCCCAGTACACGTTACTCTACAGTCCTCCAGACAAACAGGTGAGTACACTGTGAGCATGATGCGTGGGCCATGAATGTATGGATTTCTGTGTGTGTGTGCCACATGTATGAGGGGGCTGAGGCGTCCTGGCCAGAGTGCTGCATGTATGGCGGTCAATGTATGTGCGTCAGGGGATGGGAGGTATCTGGTGGGCCATGAGTGTGACGGTCTGGATGGTTAACTAATTCTCTTTTCTGCTGTCTTTTCCATGCAAGTCAGCGCCCATCAGAAAAAGGGTATTTTGCATGCCATCGCCAAGGAGGTGTAGACCCTGGGGGTCTGTGACAGGCAGAGCACCCATTGCCGCAAACGGTGGGAGGACCTGCGTTGCTGGGCAAGGAAGACGGCGGAGGCCCAGCTGGGGCTGGCCTCCCAACGAGGGAGGGGTGCCCGTCGTACCCTGACCCCCCTGATGTTCCGCATCCTGGCGGTGGCCTATCCAGAGTTGGATGGGTGCTTGAAGGCATCAGAGCAGCCACTAGGGCAGTGGTTCCCAATCTGTGCGTCACGGCACCCCAGTGCGCCGTCAAAACTAGACAGGGGCGCCTCGGACCAAGCACATAGTTTGGGAACCACTGTGAGACATGAATTTGCCTGTAAATTAGATCTTTTCAAAGCCCAGAACTGCAGTTTCACTCCCTCAGCTCTCTCTGGCCAGGCCAGTCTCTGACAAGGGAATAATAAGCTAAGCAGCTGAGGCAGATGAAAGAAAACATTTCAGTCAGTAATGTGCAGTTAAAGTGTCAAAGCCAAGTTATTTATGATGCTCGGGTGCACTTGTCTCCAGTTATCACCAAAGAAAATTAATGAATTCACAATTACCAGTTCCATGCTACGTTTTAAAAACATACAAAGGCTGCCTGAAGTGTTCAAAATTCATAAAGGGAGGCAAGACATTTGCAGTATTCAGTGCAGGTTAATGTTTGAGTTCATTCAGTTTGCAAAAGAAGAAATAAGTCAATATGTTGATGCTTATTTCACTAAAAACAAATGAAAATATTCATAATCAATTCAGTAGATCAGAAACAGAATACAAAAAGCAAATGGCATTGGTTAGAAATATAAGTTCAGAACCTAAGGTAAAAACAATTGGCCAAAGGTCAGAACAAATGCACATAAATGTGGAAAAATATGCCCAAACTGAGGTCACTGGAAAAAACATTGCTAAAGGCAGAGTGTGTGGTGGGACCTGGGAGGGACACGTCTGGGACCCTATAGAGGGGCTGGCACAACACAGATGCCATTATCATCCGAGCTGAGAGAGGCGCAAGCACCAAAAAGACAGGACACAGGGGTGTCAAAGTCATTGGGGTGGAACAGTCAAGGAGCTCGAGGACTCAAAGACCAGGGGCAAGAGAGCAGACAGGAGATTCATAGCACAGACAAGGTGTGTCCGCAGGTGACATAAGGCGTGAGTGTCCACACACGAGGCTTGAAGACTGTAACAGGAGTCATGAGGGTAGAGACATGAGTCAAGAGGGCAGGGACAGAAGCCTGAGGGCAAAGACAGGAGACCTGAGGGCAGAGACAGGAGACTTGAGGACACCGACAGGAGGCCTGAGGACATCGACAGGAGGCCTGAGGACACAGACAGGGGGCATGAGGACACAGGGGGCATGGAACACAGACAGGAGGCAAGATTGCACAGTCAGGAGGCATGAGGGCAAAGACAGGAAACATGAACACAGACAGGAAGCATAAGGAGACAGACAGGAGGCAAGACCACACAGTCAGGAGGCAGGAACACCCAGACAGGAGGCAGGAACACACAGACAATGGGCAGGAACAAAGAGACAGGAGGCAAGGACACACGGACAGTAGGCAGGAACACACAGACAGTAGGCAGGAACACACAGACATGAGGCAAGGACACACAGGCAGTAGAGGCAGGATCACACAGACAGTAGGCAAGAACACAGGCAGGAGGCATCAGGACACAGATAGGAGGCATGAAGGCACAGACAGGAGGCAGGAACACACAGACAGTAGACAAGGACACACAGACAGTGGGAAGGAACACACATGCAGGAACACACAGGCAGGAACGCACGAGGACACAGTCAGTAGGCAAGGACACAGAAAGTAGGCAGGAACACAGACAGTTGGCAGGAACACAGACAGTAGGAAGTAACACAGACAGGAGGCAAAAAACACACACAGCCAGTAGAGGCAGGAACAGACAGACAGGAGGTAAGGACACCACAGGCAGGAGGCAGGGGATACAGTCAGGAGGCGTGAGCACACAGAAAGGAGGCAAGGACACACAGACAGGAGGAAGGAACACACAAACAAGAGGCAGGGACACACAAACAATAGGCAAGAACACCCAGGCAGAAAGCATGAGGACACAAGTCAGGAGGCATGAAGGCACGGACAGAAACAGGAACACACAGACAGAAGGCATGGGAACACAGTTAGGAGGCAAGTGCATACAGATCGGAGGCAAGTACACACAGGAGGCATAAGGCAGACAGCATGCATGAGATCGCAGTCTGGTGTTAGAAAGGAGCAGACAGGAGAGTGCACAAAGCATGCTCATAAAGAGGACAAAGTTAAAAGGGAGGAAGCCAGACAGGAGTTTACCTGGTGCCATCGAACTGGAGGCAATAATGTGCAAAAAAAGAAAAAACTAGAGGGCAGGCGCAGACCAAGGATCTGAAACAATATTCCTGTATCTATCAGGGCCTCACAAACCCTGCTCAGGAATGAGCTAAAGACACACCACTTTAAAAAGCACTACATCACAATGCAGTAAATGTTCAGTTCTCTGGGAACCCTGTGTCCCTCCAATAAGTCATTGACACTGCATGGGGCTCCGCAGTGGATAGGGTAGGATTTCACACATGATTATAACACCTTCATCGGCTTCATCCCAATTATTTTCAGGGAGAAAAATGGAAGCACTCCAGAGGCCGGGCTTTCATCTCCCCACTCACCAAAAAAAAGTAACATAATGGGGAGCCGTGGCCAACAGCCAATAGGTCAAGGGAGCCATGGTTTGGAAAAGTTTGGGAACCACTGCACTAGGTACAGATTCTAAAGCATGACTGCGTGCACGTTAAGGTTTACCTGGGTAGGGGATGTGAGCTGTGGGTGCCCCTAGGCCAGGGCGAACATGGCAGGGTAGGTCCCTTGTTGGGCAGGCTCTGAAGCACTCCAAACCCAATAGTGTTAGTGGCCATCTACTACTGGGCAGAGTCCTGTGGGTTTCAGGTGTGCAGCTAATGGCGTTAGGCATTGTACCCCATGGGCTGGTGACTATCTTAGTAACTGGTAGTGCATGGCCTAGTGCATAGGGCTGCTCCCTGTGTCTTGTGTACGCCAACGGTAGTGTTGTTGCTGAGATTGATCAAGTGTATCCTCTGTCTCTCCCCCTCCTTTTTGTTTTGTCACCCTGTCCTTGTGTGCATTAGCATCATCTGGCGGAGGAGCAGAGGCACCGGCGACGGAGGGAGCTGCATCCCACATGGGCCTGGAGGCCGAATCCACCAACGGTGAGGGCACCAGTGAGACAGAGGGCAAGGGGAGCACCACGACGGGAACAGGAGGGGACACCACAGACACTAACTCCTCCTCTGATGGAAGCTCCCTGGCAGTGGCCGACACCTCTGTGCCCACCCCTACAACAGGTACAGCTGCCACCCCCCTACCAGCACCGCTCTCCCAGCAGCCCCTGAGCGTGTTTCTTGTGCCCGCTCACCCAGGAGGGTAGGCATCTCCTTCGCCCCAGGCACCTCAGGCCCTGCCCCAGTAAGCCCTGCTGCCCTCAGTGAGGAGGCTATTGACCTCCTGAGATCCCTCACTGTTGGGCAGTCAACCATTCTGAATACCATCAAGGTGTTGGGAGGAATTTGCAACAAACAAATACATACCTGGAAGGCATTCACTCTGGTGTGGCGGCCCAACAGAGAGCATTGCAGGCTCTGGCCTCAGCACTGATGGCAGCCATTGTCCCTGTGTCTAGCCTCTCCCCTCCAACGTCCTCTACCCAGTCCCAATCCCCTGAACCCCAGAATATCCCAAGCACACCTTCAGACCAGCATTCACCCAAATCAACACACAAAAGTGGCTTAGGCAAACACAAGCACCATACTTCATCTCACAGGCACTCACACAAGCACCATCCCCATGCAGACACACCAACATCCACTGCCTCCACTGTGTCCCCTTCCTCCTCGTCATCCACCTCCCTCCCAGTAGCGTCTCCACTCACACCTGCATGCCCTACATCCTCATCCACTACCTCCATCACCAGCACGCCCATCACAACACACCCCTCACTGGCAGTCACCACCCCCACATCCATGCACATGTCCCCTGTGTCCTCTCCCAGTGTGTCTGTGACCCCTCCTCCCAAATTGACCTCTTCCCTACCCCTCCCCCCCGTCCTTCCCCTCAGGCCAGGGTGGCCAGAACACAGGCCAGCACCTCAGCCACCAGGTCGACGTCCGCTGTGGTTCCTGTAGCTATCAGAGGCTCAAAGGGAGCACCCGTCAGCCCAGCCAGTGTGCCACCAACCCCTGCCAAGGCCAAAGCCATTCCGCCACCTGGCAAGGTGAAGAGGGGACAGCATCCTGCAAGGGGAAGGAGCCACAACCACCCAGCAAGGCCACCTCAAAGACTCCAGCTGCCAGACCCAATGTCACACCACCATCTGCCAAGGTGAGGAAGGGGCAGAAAAGACCAGGCAAGGCTCTTCAGCCGTCCGAGGCTGCAGGTGAAGGCTTGGTGGCTACCAGCACAACCACCAGCACCGCCAGCAGCCCCGCCGCTAGCCCCGCCGCTAGCACTGCCACCTGCACCGCCACCTGCACCGCCACCTGCACCACCGCAAGCACCACTACTGTCAACAGCAGCAGCCCCAGTGGGCAGCCGTCCGAGGCTGCAGAAGAAGGGCTGGAGCCTCCCTTGACCACCGGCAGCACCAGCACCTGCACCTCGGCCAGCACCTTCACTCGCACCACCACTAGCACCGCCGCAGGCACCACCGCAAACACCATCACCTGTACCGCTGACAGTAGCACCACTACCAGCAGCATCAGCCCCAGTGTGCAGCCGTCCGAGGCAGCACCCCCACCAGCACCGGCACTACCACCAGTTTGCAGCCGTAGCCGCCGCCGGATGGAGTCTAGCCCTGCCTCCATAGACTATTATGAAACCTGGTCCCTGCAAATCTCGTGCCTCAGACACCTTGGTGAGGTACTGTGAACTGCCACGCCCCAAGTGTTGCATCACTGGGCACCAAGCCCCCTCCAGAACCAGTGGAGAAAGGCATCCACTCACCCTATCCTTGCAGGATGAAGCACACTGGGCACAAAGCCCCCTCGAAAACCAATGGAGATATGCATCCACTCACCCTATCCTTGGCAGGATGAAGCACACTGGGCACCAAGCCCCCTCCAGAACCAGTGGAGAAAGGCATCCACTCACCCTATCCTTGGCAGGATTAAGCACACTGGGCACAAAGCCCCCTCCAGAACCAGTGGAGAAAACATCCACCTGAGAGACTGTGGCCTTGCACTCCCCAGGACCACGAAGTGGGCAAACCACCCACTTGAGAGACTGTGGCCTTGCACTCCCTAGGTCCAAGCAGTGGGCAAAGCACCCACTTGAGAGACTGTGGCCTTTCACTCCCCAGGAGCAAGCAGTGGGCAAACCACCCACTTGAGAGACTGTGGCCTTGCACTCCCCAGGACATCGCTGTGGGCATGGAGCCCCCTCCAGGAGCAGTGGCTTTATTCCATCTTCCGGCTGAGGTGCCCCCCCCCTTCCCCGTCCCCCTGAGGTGCCTCTGTGTCTGCCCCTGCAGTGTTCTCTCCCCGTATTGAGGCATGAGTAAAGTGTGGGCTTGGCCTATGAGTTTTGGCCCAGTGGCCCACGGACATTTTGAGTGGACAATGTACTGCCTTATGTAAATATTGTATATTTTTGTTAATTCTGTTTTCAAAAATATTACTTATATCTGACTATTTCTAATATATCACTGATTTGACTCTATTTCTTTTGTCCTTGCGTTCTTCCAGGAGGTTACGGGGTGTAAATGTAATGTTGATGCATGTGTTTGTGTGGATGGAGTTGTGGGTGAGGGTGGGGGTGGGGAAGTTGCTTGTGTGTGTCACTCTCTTTTTCCTCCCCCCTCCCATGTGTACTAGGTGCAGTACTCAACGTGGTCATCGCCGCCGCCGTTCGTACTCCTGGTAGATGAGGAGGTAGACCAGCATGGGGAGGATGTGCAGCTCGGGCTCTTCGTTGAGTGTCGAGAGGTGGGTGGTTTCCCTTCTGGGTACTGGTTCCGCCGTGCTTTTGATGGTGTTGGTACCGCCCCGGAAAAGCTGGCGGAGGGGCAGGTTGTGATGGGGTGGGCGGTACATTGACTTGTGCCTGGCTGTTGGCGGTTACCGCCGCGGTGTTTGTTGCTATTTGATATCATTTTTTGTACCGCCGGCCTGTTGGCGGTATTACTGCCCCTTTAACACCGACTGCCAGGGTTGTAATGAGGGCTACTGTCTCTAAATATGGAATAAAACCAAATATTGACCTAATAGATGCGGTCAGAGAAGTAGCACCAACTTCCAGTAAAGGTGATCTCAGATAATTTTTAGGACTGGTAGAATATATGTTGAAAGTTATAAAAAAACTTTGCAGATAAAGTTGCACCCTTAAGGGAGTTAATTTTAACTGGAATAATGAGCTGCAACATGCATTTGAGAGTATCAAACAAGCTATCATCACATCACCCACCCTAGGAGATTTTGATGTAAGGCAAAAGACTATACTTACAACTGATGCAAGTACAAAAGGATTAGGTGTTGTTCTGGCACAAGTAGTAGACAACAAAGAACAAATGGTGTATTTTGCCTCATGAGCTCTCAAGAGCTCAGAGTCTAATTACTCCACATTAGAAAGAGAAGCTCTAGCCTGCTATTGAGCTATACTACATTTCAAGTACTTCTTTTCGGGGTCTACCTTTCATCTTATGTACAGATCACAAACATTTAACCTTCCTTTTCTCATCCAAAGGTATAGGTAGCACCATACCGCACATTGCCAAATCAGTGGTAGTCCTAGAATGGTACAACTACAAAATAGAATGCGTCTCAGGTAGTAGGAACCTGGCAGTAGACTGCCTCTCCAGGATTCCCATAGAAAAATACAGAACTGCTGAAAACCAAGAAGAACTGGTACTAGCGGTTATGTTGCCAGGAATTATGAGAGAGGAGTGGGAAGCTGGGACCGAGGAGGATGATGTGTTATCTAAATTAAAGGATATAATCGTTCAGGGATGGCCAAATAGGCAGTCTCACTTACCTGAAGATTTCCAGGGCTTTTGGGGAGTCTGGCAAGAGCTCAATATTGATGATAAATTGGTCTGAAGGGGCGAAAAATTGATACCACCCAGGAAATTGTGAAACGAAATAGCTCAATTAGCACATGAAGGGCATCCTGGTAGGAGTCTCACAAAAAGTAATCTAGGTCTCACTATTGGTTCCTACATATGGACACCCTATTAGAAAATAAGGTAAAAGATTGTATCAAGTGTGCTCAAAGTGACAAAACCAAGATTACTAGGAAAGCCTCGATTCCCCCAGTGGAAGTACCATGTTAACCATAGGATAAGTTAGCTTTGGACATCATAGGACTCCTTAAACTCACGTCATGGAGTGGGAAGTACATGTTCGTCCTAAATGATTACCATTCACAATGGATTGTAAACAAAATTGTACACTCTATAACTACAAAAATATTGATAGAGTTTCATGGATACTTTTTACACAGAGGGTATCTCCAGCACACTGATTACGGACAACGGGGTACAATTCACTTCTGAGGTGATGACAGATTTCCTAAATAAATTGCCTATCAAACATCTCTTTACTTCCCTAGGGCCAACGGTCTAGTTTAGAGGGCAAATAGGATGATGAAAGGGTGCTTACAAATGGCTACTATTCCAGGGGATCCTTTAGAAAAATCCCTATGTGACATGCCATGGTTGTATCATACCACTTCCAATAGTGTCACGGATGTCTCTCCATTTGTGTCACTTAAAGGGAGAATACCTGGATCTAAATTGATACCTAATTGGCTTTGTGGAGGTCAACCAGTGTGAGTACAGAGAGATGATATAAGGGTGAGTGTTCAACAGCACCAAGATAACTAAAGCACTCATTACAATGAAAAACATAGGGCCTGATAATGACCCTGGCCACCTTAAGAGTGCCTGGGTCATGGTGGCGGTCACACTGCCTCCAATGTTGTGGTCTGACAAACACATTACGTCCACAGCGGTAGAGCCACAGTCAGACCGCCAGCACCTCTAGATTACAACAGAACATCGGTCTGGCGGTGCTGGTGGTCTTAATCTGCCAGGGCAGCACTGCAGGCAGAGCTGCCCTGTGGATTACAACTGCCCTCTCTGCCAGTGGTTACATGGCAGTACCACCGCCATGTAAAAGCTGGCGGAGACACTGTGCAGGGTGGTGCAGGGACATCCCTGGGCAGCCCAGTCTCAAAGTTCACTGTCTGCCATGCGAGAGTGTGGAAAAATGTGGTTGGGTTGAATGATGGTAAAACATTGAGTATGGACAAACTGACGAAATTCAATGATATGTCAGCAAATGCTCAAAGTGACACAACATCTGTTAACAACGAAAATTCCATTAGGAACAAAGTATCAGATAGGACAAAAAGGAAACCTCACTGGCACAAGGATTATATTACTACGTAGAATGCACATATCTCAAATTTTTTAGCCTGTAGTCCTACTCTTTTCGGGGGCTACTCAGGTTGTCAGCATTGATCAAGTAAGTTATGAGTTGATGAAGGTCTGTTAAGTGCTTTTGTATTTTCCCTTCAAAAAATGGGTTGTAAATTGCCCAAAAACCTTGTGGTTGTAACAACATATTGTTAGCATTTTTGTTCCATATGTATCTCGATTATCATATAATTCATTCTTCAGTTTATTAAACATGGTAGCTTCCATTCCCCCTCCCCTAATCCTTTCCCTACTGTGATTGTTCTGTTTTGGAATGTCCAGGCATCTGGGTTAGAATGTTGATGACAGGACTGTCAGTTGGTGAAGTGACTTGGTGGTGCTTAAACCAGTGAATAAAGCAGCTTCTTCTGAACCCGTTGTCTGCTTTTTTTCAACACACTGGCCCACTGTGATCAAGGCCAAAGTTATTATGGATTTAATATGTTTATATTTGTGCCAATACTCAATTGTTGAAATGGGATTTAGGCCCTCATTCCGACCCTGGCGGTTTGAAACCGCCAGGGTGGAGGGCAACGGAAGCACCGCCAACAGGCTGGCGGTGCTTCCAGGGCTATTCTGACCGCGGCGGTAAAGCCGCGGTCAGAAAAGGGGAACCGGCGGTTTCCCGCCGGTTTTCCCCTGGCCCAGGGAATCCTCCATGGCGGCGCTGCTTGCAGCGCTGCCATGGGGATTCCGACCCCCTTTCCGCCAGCCTGTTCTTGGTGGTAAAACCCGCCAGGAACAGGATGGCGGGAACGGGTGTCGTGGGGCCCCCTAACAGGGCCCCACCATGATTTTCACTGTCTGCTATGCAGACAGTGAAAATTACGACGGGTGCTACTGCACCCGTCGCACCCCTGCAACTCCGCCGGCTCCATTCGGAGCCGGCTTCCTCGTTGCAGGGGCTTTCCCGCTGGGCCGGCGTGCGATCTTCTGGAGATCGCCAGCCGGCCCAGCGGGAAAGTCAAAATGACCCCCGCGGTCATTTGACCACGGTGCGGTCTTTGGGCGGTTTCCGCCCGGCGGGCGCCGCCCGCCGGACTCGGAATGAGCCCCTTAGTGTTGGTATTTTGAAACTCAACATATTTGGTTTTTAATATTTCAAACTTTGTTATGAAAACATATGCCCTCATTACAACCCTGGCAGTCGGTGATAAAGTGGCAGTAATACCGCCAACAGGCTGGTGGTAACTACTGCCAAATTATGACCATGGCAGAATGATCTCCGATAGACAGCCAATGTACCACACCGACCGCCAGGGTGGAAACAACAGGCACCACGGCAGTAGCCGCCTACAGCCAGGCAGAAGTCAGTGTTCTGCCCACCATATTACGAGCCAGGAAACCGCCACCTTTCCCGGGGCGGTACCACCGACATCAAAAACCTTGTGGAAATAGAGCACAGAAGGGCAAGGACTCACCATTGGAGACAGAGGGAACAACCTTTCCGCCATGGAACCTGAACTGCATGTCTTCCCCATGATTTTACTACGTTATGCTCCACCACGAACACCAACACCGGCGAAGACGACGACGGTGAGTACAGCCGCCTAGCACACAAGCGAGGGGGGAGGGAAAAGAAAGTGACACACACACACACCATACACAGAAACAGCTGCATTACAAAAACTATTTTACCCCGTAACACGGATGAATATTGCAAGGGTGAAACGAATTCGCAAAAGTGAATGTAATGAGATCAACACAGCATGAAAAATAAGTTAGGCAAGACAATAGATATATGTACATATGTACAGAAAAAAGGACACAGCCCAGTACACAATGTCCGTTGGCCACATGGACACAGGCCAAAATCCAAGGCCACACATGTCACCTGCTTCAACACGGAGAGAACACTGCGGTGGCATTGGTTGGTAAATAGGCAGGCACCTCAGGGGGATGGGGGACGGGGGGCACCTCAGCCGGGAGATGGAACAAGACCACTGGTTCTGGAGGGGGCAATATGCCCTGTGCCTAGGCCTGTGGACTGCAAGGTCACAGTCTCTCATGTGGGTGTCTTACCCACTGGTTCTTGAGGTGGCATTGTGCCCTGTGCTTGATCCTGGTGAGTGACGGTCATGTGGGTGTCTTACCCACTGGTTCTTGAGGAGGCATCATGCCCTGTGCTCTTGATCCTGGGGAGTGCAAGATCACAGTCACTCAGGTGGGTGTCATACCCACTGGCTTTGCAGGGGGCAGGCCGCACAGCAGCCCATGGAGGCAGGATTACATACTGTTCACCAGCGGTGACGGCTGCCCAGTGGTGGTGGTGCTGCTGGTGGGGGGGCTCCTGCCCATCTCCTGCAACCTCGGACGGCTGCCCAGTGGTGGTGGTGCTGCTGGTGGAGGGAGGCTCCTGCCCATCCGCTGGTGGGGGGAGGCTCCTGCCCATCCACTGCAACCTTGGATGGCTGTCCAGTGGTGGTGGTGCTGCTGTTGAGGGGAGGCTCCTGCTCATCCCCTGCAACCTTGGACGGCTGCACAACCATGGCTGGTGGCGGGGGCTCCGTCACAGTACCTGCACCAGGCCCCTTGGTCTTCTTGCCTGCTGTGCCAGGCTCCTTGGTCTTCCTTGCAGCTGGGGCAGACTGTTTTCCCTTCTTGCCTGCTGGGGCAGGCTCCTTGTTCTTCCTGGCAGCTAGGGCAGACTCTTTTCCCTTCTTGCCTGCTGGGGCAGGCTCTTTGGTCTCCCTGGCAGCTGGGGCAGACTCTTTTCCCTTCTTGCCTGCTGGGGCAGGCTACTTAGTCCTCCTGGCAGCTGGGGCAGGCTCCTTTCCCTTGAGGCTGCCTGGTGCAGCAAACTCCTTCACCCTAAGGACATGCGACCTGGATCCTATTCCAACACAAATGGGTGTGGTGACTACTGGGCCCATGGACTGTGTGGCTGAGGTGCTTGGCTGGGCTCTTCCTACCCTGGCCATACGTGCAGGACGGGGGGAAGGGTAGGGAAGAGGTCAAGGGGGGAGAGGAACAGTTGTTTAGGGACATTGGGGTGGGAAGAGGGAGAAGGAATAGGAGTGGAGGAAGAGGGAGTGGTTGTTGGAGGTGTCTGTCTGTTGCTTTTGGGTGCAGGTGCATGGGCTGGATGCCGTTGTGAGGTGGATGGCTGTTGGGTGTCTGAGTGCTTGTGTTTGTGTACTTTAGGAGGGGGGACAGGCACAGTGGGAGAGGACACAGGGGACATGTGCATGGCTGTTGTGGAGGTGTCTGCCAGTGAGATGTGTGTTCTGCTTGGTGTGGTGATGTCGGTAGTAGATGATGATGTAGTGCATGTAGGTGTGAGTGTGGACAGAACTGGGTGGGAGGTGGTGGAGGAGGAGGGGGGAGACAGTGGAAATAGTGGATGTTGGTGTGTCTGCAACTGGATGGTGTTTGTGTGATGAAGTGTGGGATGAAGTGTGGTGCTTGTGTTTACCTGTGCCACTCTTGTGTGTTGTCTTGTGTGCATGCTCGTCTGCCTGTGTGCTTGGGATGGGTTGGGGTTGAGGAGTATGGCGCTGGGCAGTGGTAGTTGGAGGGGGAGGGTAGAAACAGGGACAATGGCTGCCATCAGAGAGGAGGCCAGAGCCTGGATCGATCTCTGTTGGGCCGCCAATCCAGTGTGAATGCCCTCCAGGAATGCATTAGTTTGTTGTATCTGGGCTGCCAGCCCCTGGCTGGCATTCACAATGGTTGACTGCCCTACAGAGATGGATCTCAGGAGGTCAATAGCCTCCTCACTCAGGGCAGCAGGGCTAACTGGGGCAGGTTTAGCAAAACAAAAACAAAAAGATGAGGCAGGGCCTGAGGTGCCTGAGGCGAAGGAGATGCCCACCCTCGTGGGTGAGCGGGCACGGGAAACTCTCTGAGGGGCTGCTGGGAGGGCGGTGCGGGTACTGGGTTGGCGGCTGTACCTGTAGCTGGGGTGGTCACAGCAGTGTCCGCCACCACCTGGGAGCTTCCATCGGAGGAGGTATTTGTGTCAGAACTGTCCCCTCCAGTCTCCGCTGTGGTGCTCCCCTCATTCTCCGTCCCACTGGTGCCCTCAGCGTCGGTGGACTCTGCCACCTGGGTCCTGTGGGATGCAGAGCCCTCTGTCGCCAGTGCCTCTGCTCCTCTGTCAGATGATGCTGATGCACATAAGGACAGGATGACAAAACAAAAAGGGGGGGAAGAGACAAAGGATACACTTGGTCAATGGCTGCACCAACACCACCGTTGGCATACACAGCACCTTCACACACAGGGAACAGGCCTACACATTATGCCATAGCACTACCAGAAAAATAGTTTGCAGCCAAGGCATGGGGAGGGGCACACACCGCCAAATGCAACATACCTAGGACCCACGCAGCCCTGACCAGTTGTCGATGCCTACGAGCTCGGTAGCAAGACTTACCCTCTGTACCCTAGCCACCAGGGGACTTACGCTGCAATGTCAGGCCTGGCCTAGGGACACTCACTGACACACATCACCCACCCAGATACCACCCTACCATGCGTAAGTTGTAATGATGGGCACTGTACTCACCCCCTTGTGGCTGCTGTGATGCCCTCAAGCACCCATCTAGCTCAGGAGAGGCCACCGCCAGTATGCAGGCCATCAGGGGGGTCACGGTCCGACAGGCATCCCTTCCTCGTTGTTAGGCCATCTCCACCTAGGCCTTCGTGGTCTTCCGTGCCCAGCGTCTCAGGTCCTCCCACCGTTTGCGACAGTGGGTTCTCCACCTTCCATAGATCCCCAGGGTCCGCACATCCTTGGCGATGGCACACCATAATCCCTTCTTTTGATGGGCGCTGACCTGCAGCCTGTTACACATATGGCCCACCATACCCGTTTCCATCAACATTGGCACACACATGGCCCAGTACACAACCAATACTCCGCCAGGAGGACATCCACCCACCCCCGTTACACGAGGCCTTCACACACACCACTCCATGCATTCATACCACATGCATCGTGCCCATAGTGTGCTCACCTGTTGGTCTGGAGGCCCATACAGCAGTCCGTACTGGGGTAGGACCCCATCCACCAGTCTCTGCAACTCCTCCAAAGTGAAGGCAGGGGCCCTTTCCCCAGTCACCCGGGCCATGATAGCTTCCAGACACAGGTCACAGCAGCACATGCATTGTAGGTCCTCTCCTGTGGAAGATCAGGTAGCAAGTGAGGAATCAGATGGATAATGGCAGTCACGTCCGTGGCGGTGCATACCATCACCACTGGCATAGATCTCCATTGGCCACTGTAACTCATAGGGCCCAATGTTAGCCAATGAGGAGTTGCACGGCGGTTCCCGACCGCCTCCTGCAATGGCGCACAACGTCAGCGGAATTACCTCACTTCCACCTGTCCCTCCACACAGGACAGGCGGACGCCATTTCAGGACGAGTGGGGGGCAGACCCGGGAAATTTGCTGCGTCACTGGTGAAATATGAACATACTGGACAAATCACACTGACCCATTACAAGTTTACAGCCTGCTAAGTTCTGTTGTAGCTCCATTGTTCATTTTGTGACCGGCTACTCACTCTTTTGCCCCATAGATTGCTAACGCTATAGATGAATAGGAGATGGAGACATACCCCCATGTACAGACCCCTGGTGGATTTGGCTACACTGGAGGACAGGCACATTATCCTCACCTATAGATTGGACAGGGCCACAATCACAGAGCTGTGTGCCCAATTTGAGCCTGATCTGATATCTGCTATCCGTCACCCCACTGGGATCCCCCCTATTGTGCAAGTTCTATCAGTGCTCCATTTCCTGGCAGCTGGTTCCTTCCAAGTGACAGTGGGCTTGGCAGCAGGAATGTCACAGGCAATGTTCTCAAATGTGCTGACAAGAGTGTTGTCTACCCTGATTAAACACATGTGCAGCTACATTTTAATCCACCAGGTTGGTGATTTGGCCACAGTGAAGGCCGAGTTCTATGCTATGGGACATATCCCCAAAGTAATTTGGGCGATTGATGGAACACATATTGCATTTGTTCCCCCCCACCAGAATTAACAGGTGTTCAAAAGTCGGAAGAGTTTCCACTCTATGAATGTACAGATGGTGTGCTTGGTGGATCAGTACATCTCCCACGTCAATGCTAAGTATCCTGGGTCTGTGCATGATGCCTTTGTCCTGAGGAATAGCAGCATCCCAAATGTGATGAACCAACTACAGAGGCACAGGGTGTGGCTAATAGGTGAGCCCTGGTTCCCACCCAGTAGATGTTGGAGTATGGGTATGGTGTGGCCCATATGAGATAGTGTGTGGCTAAATGTTGTCCCTCAATATTTGCAGGTGACTCTGGTTACCCCAACCTCTCATGGCTGCTGACCCCTGTGGGGAATGCCAGGACAAGGGAAGAAGAACGTTATAATGAGGCACATGGGTGAACCAGAAGGATCATAGAGAGGACCTCTGGCCTCCTGAAGGCCAGGTTCCAGTGCCTCCATCTGACAGGTGGATCCCTGTGCTACTCACCCGAGAAGGTCTGCCAGATAGTGGTGGCATGCTGCATGTTGCATAACCTGGCCCTCAGATGCCATGTCCCATTCCTGCAGGAGAAGGAGGCAGGAGATGCCTGTGTGCCAACAGTGGACCCTGTGGTCAGTGAGTATGAGGAGGCAGAGGATGAGGATGAAGACAACAGAACATCAATGACACACAAGTAGGACAGTGTTACTTTACATTTCAATGTCATATGTTTGAATTCCTGTGGCACTGGCATGCTGATATTTCCCACCTCTATGGCCACTTACTGTTTCCTCTGGAAATTCATTTTGCTGATGTTGGTGAGCTCACATATACTCCTGGTGTGATCACTGCAGCCAGCTACAGGTCATTAATCAAAGCTCATTTTCTGTACAGTTGAATTGCAATGTTTGTACCTGTTTCAATGAATACATAATTGATAAACATTACATACTCCAAACTTCTAATTTTTCAAAGGTTGTTTATTGAAGTGATAAACTATAGAGGGGCAGGTGCAATAGGGTAGGGTGATGATGGAGGAAAGTCCAGGGTATTTTTCCAGCCTGTTTATAGCACAGGTGCATAGTCCAAGGAGACATAGGAAGGGGAGCAATGGCAGTTCAAGATGGACAGGGTGACTGAGTGGGACACAGGGGTGACATTCAGGAGAGACTCATTTCCTGGCAGTGGTCTTGGCAAGTGTCTCTGGCTTCTGTCTGGATTGCAGGGAATGTTTGTGGGGTGGTTCACCTTCTGCAGGGGGAGGGGTGCTGGTGGCCTGTGAGTCCGGTGGCGGGCCCCCTGGCCACTAGCCGTGGCGGAGGTGGAGGGCTGTTCAGATGTCTGGCTATTGGCAGGGGCTCGCTGTTGTGTGACTGCCTCCCTCATAATATTGGCCATGTCTGCCAGCACCCCTGCTATGGAGATCAGGGTGGTGTTGATGGCTTGCAAGTCCTCCCTGATCCTCTGGTACTGTCCCTCCTGCAGCCGCCTGTTCTCCTGCACATTGTCCAGGATCTGGCCCATCGTGTCCTGGGAATGTTGATAGGATCCCAGGATCTCTGCATGTGCCTCCTGGAGAGTTGGTTCCCTGGGCCTGTCCTCCCCCTGGCATACAGGAGTCTTCCCAGTTTCCCTGTTGGCCTTTGCCTTTGTCACCCGAAACATGCGCCCACTGCCACTGACCCCAGGTCCCTGATTGTCTTGGATATGAGGTGTGGCATAGGGTCCCTGTAGTGGTGGACACACTGCTGATTGATGTGTCCTGGGAACAGAGGTGTGGGTACTCTGGGTGGGTGCTGTGGTGGTTTTTCCTAATGGGGGAGTCTCTTTGGTGGTGTGTGTGTTGACCTGGGTAACCGGCTGTCCAGAGGTCCCTGATGGGCTAGGTAGGTCATCCAGATCCTGAAGACCAGAGTTACAGTCATCACTGTGGGCCTCTTCATTTGGGGGACTGGATATTGCTGCCACCTCCTCTCCGCTGATATTGACTAGGGTACTTGTGGGGATGTAAATGATGTATAAATGATGTGTCTGACACATTGTGAATCCGTGGCTTGCCCTCTATGGTTGTATTAGCCCTGCCAGTTTTAAATTTTGTACGTTGGTGTATGATGGGATGATTAGTTCTCTATGGTGTGCATGCTTTAGTGATGGTTGTCCATGCAGGGCTGTGACGGTGTCCATGCATTGGTAGAGCATGCAGTGCTTGGCATTGGGATGAGGGAGATGTGATGGTGGGATGTTTGTGAAGTGGTGGAGTGATAGGAGTGAGGGTGAGGGTGGGGGTATGTGATGACATGCAGGTAGGGGGTTGATAGTAGTGGAGAGTTGATTTACCAGAGTCCAGTCCTCCTCCTACTCCGGCCAGGCCCTCAGGATGCAGGATTGCCAAGACTTGCTCCTCCCATGCTGTTAGTTGAGTAGGCCCACCGCCAGTCTTCTGTATAGCGAGCTGGTGTCTTTCTGCAATGGAATGTACCTTCCCCCGTAGGTCGTTCCACCTCTTCCTGATGTCCTCTCTTGTTCTTGGGTGCTGTCCCACGGCATTGACCCTGTTGACGAATCTCTGCCATAGCTCCTAGCTATGGATATTTGCTGCACCTGTGCTTCAAATAGCTGTGCCTCTACCCTGACAATTTCCTCCACCATGACCCTTAGCTTCTCATCTGTGAAACGTGGGTGTCTTTCTGGTGCCATGGGTGTTGTGTGAGGTGTGTAGGTGAGGATGTGTTGGGTAATGTGTTGGGGTGTGTGATGTGGGCTGCGTGAGTGATGTATAGGTGTGTATGGTGTGTGGCTCTGGTTGTGTCTGTGGTCTTGTTATCTCTCTGCTGGCAATGGTTTGGAATGGTAAAGGGTTGTGGGTAATGTGTGTGTGTGTTTTATAGTGGTGTGGGTATGTGGGTGTGGTGTGTGTATGGGTGTCAGGTGTGTGTTGTTTGAATTGTCCAATGTGGAGTTGTTTTGTCTGTGGGTGTCCATAGTGAACGTGGCGGCATGTACCAGCAATGGTTTACCGCAGTTGAATGTCCGCTGTTGTAATCCATGGGTAATAATGTGGTGGGCGTTGTTCTGGTGGTGTAACGGTGTGGGTTTGTATTCCACCAGTTTATCACTGACCTTTGGTGTGGCGGATATGTGTCTGTGGCTGGATACTGACGCATTGGTGTGTGTGTGTGTCATAATATGGTGAACGGATATCCGCCGCTGCAGCAGTAAGTTGGCGGCAGTCATCCTGGTGGGAAGTGGGATTTACTGTCAATGTCATAATGAGGGCCATAGTCTATTATAGAACTAACCAACAATATAAAGTATACAGTGCTATGCTGAGTGATTTGTCAGAGGTTGACTTTTTGTACATGTTTTTTTTTTAAAGTGAGACTGAAGTGTTTGAAACCACAGCAAAAATGTGGTTTGGAATTCTGTACCTTTAGAGGATTCCATGCTATAGTAGTTAGTCTCCAGTGTGGGATTCACCTGGGACTCCAGAATGCTCGGAAACAAACAAAAATGCCTCCACATAGACGTATGATGCACCCTCAGATCAGTTAAATGTGCTTTCTCTGTCTTTACACCTGCTCTTGCTCTTATATGCACATATTTTATGTGACTGTGAAAAAGTATTGAAGCATTCCCATTTATCTGTAAGTAAGTTAGACTTGTACTTGGGACCTTACTTTTATTGTGCTTCTTGGCAGAGATGAGAATGAACACTAGATCATGTAGCAAAGTAGCAGAAAACAGATGTTTGTGAAGAAAATGTTAATTAATGCTGGGGAGATGTTTAAATGATGGGTTCCAGTGGACTTCTGGTAATATTTGAGCATGTGAAGAAGAAGTCTCACAGTGAAGATCAGTGTAAACTGAATCTTACACAAGAGGCTATTCCATCAGAATCAATGAACACATTAGCCACTGTGAACATAGACGTCACCCACTTCACTCATTCAAATGTTTCCAAACATGCCAACCAAGCTTAGGTACACCAAGTGGTCAATTGGCAAATTTGTAGAGGTCAAATGGCACAAAAACATTGGTATGTTCATACCTAGTTCCCTTAATCTCGTCTTGCTGTGCCTCAGGGATAAAATCACAATTCATTCATAAAGCCCAGGAAAGACAAGTGTTTTCTTACAGTCTATCACAAACCTACCCCCACTGGAACCTCCAGCTGCAGCTTGAAAAGCATCTCAGAAGAGAATTGGGATTCTGCTCTCTCTGAGCACACTAGCAACTTGCTGAAAGCCATCAAAAACTTCAATAGCTGGATCACCACATGTGCTGACACCTTGGCTTCCCTCCAGCACTACCCAGAGGCAAGAGTCTGACCACAAGCCAGCTGATACACAGAGGAACTCAGACTAACAAAACACCATTGCAAGCAACTGGAGAGCAAACAGAGAACAGGTCAAGACACCACAGATGAAAATATCTTCAAATCAGAGACTACCATCGGACGATATGGAACACCTAGTATACAGCTCTTGCAGATTGCATCATAAGCACTAACAGCAGCAATCAAATCTTCACCCTCATCAAAGATTTGTCAACGCCTTCTGCCACTTCCTGCAACTTCTGCTCCTCAAAAGACCTCTCCAAAAAGCTCTCAGAACTCTTCAATAACAAAATCACCACCATATACAGCAACTTCAACCCTTAACCAGACCCCATAGCCGTTGCAATTCAACTTTCTATCACAGCCGATGAGCAAAGCCTGGCCTCGTGACCTGCCATCACCACCACCAAAATCAATGTTACCATGAAAACCATCAACTTGGGTACTCCATCAGACCCTTTCCTTCACCACAACTTCACTAAAGGACTCCTACTGATCATCAAAGCTCTAACACCAGTGCTCAATGCCTCCTCCACATTCCTGGACGCCTGGAAACATGCCACGGTCAAACCATCTGGAGATCCAGCCATGCTTTCTAACTACAGACCCATTTCCCTCACATCATACCTGGAAAAGGACTTAGAGAACCTAATCAACTAATGCCTCACCAACCACCTCAGTAATCACCAGCTCCTCAATGCCACACAGTCCGGAATCAGACCTAACCACAGTACAGAAACAGCACTCATTGCCTCCAGACATGGCAGCCACATGATCCTTGACAAAGGAGACCCAGAAGCCCTCATTCTCCTGGACCTTTCTGCAGCATTTGACACGGTCTCACACCCCATCCTCATCAGGCGCTTGCATGAGATTAGCATCCAAGAACCTGCTATTCTCTGGTCCTGTTGGTTCTTAAGGGACACAAGCTGTCAGACTGACAAATTCATCTGTGGAGTGCCTCAAGGTTCATTGGTCAGCCCCACCCTCTTCAATACATACATGATTCCTTTGGCCAATGGCATCTGTGCAAACAACCTCAACATCCTTTCCTGTGGAAATTATATGCAACTCATACGCTCCCTCTTGGCAAGACCCCTAACACAAGAAATAGGTTCACTGCTAGCATGACCGAAGTCACTAACTGGATGAAAGCCAACTGTCTCAAGCTCAACACCAACAATACAGAAGTAGTGATCCTCAGCAAGTTCACCTGACCAACTGGTGAGCGGCCAAACTCAGACTCACACCCAGAATCTAGGCCAAGTAACTTGGAACAATCATTGACAGCAAACTTGTTATAACCACAACTCTGTCACTGTATCTTGCATCCACACCCTAATGATGCTGAGGAAAATCTTCAAATGACCCCCAAGCAATGCTAGACGAATGATCACTCATGCCCCAGTTACCAGCAAGTTGGTTTATGGGACACCCTCAAACCATCCATAACTCTGCAGCCCGACTCATCTTGAACCTCCCACACAGAAATCACATCACACCACACCTACAGGAACTACACTAGCTCCTGATACTAAAACACACCCAATTCAAACTTTCCCCACATATAGTCAATTCAAGGCATTACTCAACTCAAGCCGCACCTACCTGAAGAGTTGCATCTGGTGCCACCAGTCACCCAGACACCTCTGCCCTGCAGGACTCTTACTCGCACAAATCCCATGCACACACACAACCAGATCAGAAGGAAGAGTGTTCTCTTATATTGATCCTAAAGCATGGAACAACCTCCTACTCCACGTCAGAGCCTCTTCCTCTGTTCTTGAATCCCAAAAGAAGGTTTGGCCCTGGCTTTTCAATTAAACAACCTACCATAGTCAGGGTTAAGGACACACACCTGCTCAATGCCAGTACACCCTCAGGGGTGATAGTGTGCTATACAAGCAAACAGCAGTGCAGATGTAAGGTAGGAAATTGGGTGGGACTCTTCCTGTTGGAGCCTTATCACTCCTGATTTGAATGTGGCAGATCCTTGACTGTAATGCCACAATGAACAAGAACATGATGGATTGGAATGCGGCCCAGAGTCACCACCAGAGGCTGAGATTAATTCAAGCATTCCAGCAATCACTTTTTAGGTTTAGGATTAATAGCACTTTGAGAAATGTGGTTATGGTTCACTGGGTTATGAGCTCAGGTCAAGCAGCAACTACAATTCTTGCCAAGGAGGGTAATGCACAAGCAAACCCAAATTAAGGTGTGCTCACCCTCTGGTACCTTGGCACAGAGCAGTCAGGCTTAACTTGAAAGTGATGTGTAAAGTGTTTGTGCAACACTTCTTACAATAAAACCGGGAAAACACCACACAAAAAGAATCCCACACCCGTTTTAAAAAATAGAGCTTAATGTAATCAATAAAACAAGACAAAAATGAAAAAAATCCAATAAGTGGAATTTGAGTTATGTTTTTTTAAAGAATAAATTGTAAAATAGTGCTTAGAAGTCAAAAATGCCAAGCAGTGATATCTGGCAATGTGATTTTGACAAAGTCAAAAGTTCAGGCCGACTTCTATGGAGCGTGGGCCAGCTACCGGGACCTCATTGGGTCCACTGAACCAAAGTACCTCAAATCCGGTTTCGGAGCGATGCGTCAGTTCGGAACCACACAGTAGAAGGGATGCGTCACTTTTTCCCACTCAACAGCAGTCATACGTCAGTTCCAAGATGTAATGAAGCTGCGGGGCAAGTTCCTACCGCTTTTATGACGAGACCCTGAAGTGCAGCCAAAGCGATGTGTCGGTTCTCATGACTGCAGAGGCTGTGATGTGGAGTTTTGTCATCATAGTCAGGGCTGTAGTTGATGGGAATGCAAGGACCTTGCACCAAGAAAAGTACTGCAGTGCTGGTTGTGAGAGCGATGCGCTAGTATTGGAATGTGAGGTACCACGGCAGTGCAATCCTGGTTGAACCTTTTCTGACACAAGCAGCAGAGGTAATGCATTGTTTTCTCATGCACTAGTCACCATATGTTGTTTGTAATTCCACAGCAGACGATGCATTGGTTCCACTAGAGCAAGGCCCATTTCCAAGGGCCCAGGACTGGGGTAGCACCTCTTGGCAGGACAGAGCCAGGGATGGCAGAGTCCAGGAGCAGGACGGTTGGAAGTCTGTTATGCCCCTGAGACTTCAGATCAGTAGGCAAGCCGACTAGCCCTTGGAGTCACTCAGGGTTTTGGGTTGGAGAGATTCATGTCCAGTCCTTCTCACTTCCAAGCACAAGGACAGCAGGCCCAGGTCAGCAGAGCAATGCAGGAGTCCAGCAAAACAGCAGTCCAGCAGAGTGACAGGCCTTCAGCAGCACAGCAGTCCTTCTCCCTGGCAGAGTATGCACATGTCCATAAGTGTACTGAAGTGGTGGTGTCAGAGGACCAGCACTTGTACTCAGTTGGATCTTTAAAGTAGGGGAGACTTTAAAGACATAACTTTGAAGTGCACAGAATCCCTGGCCTTTCTGCCCTGGCTTCAAACTCAGTACAGGGGTTTATGCAGCCCTTTGAACAGGACACAACCTATTAAGGTGTAAGTGAGGCTGTGCTGAGCCCCTCCCTCCCATCCTGCCCAGAGTGGCCCATCAAGGCCCATCAAGTAACACCTAAGCTCCCATTGTGTGTGGCTATCTAGGAGGAATACATAAAGCCCAGCTGTGACCCCACCTGCGACGTGATCAGAGATAGGCGGTAGGCACAAGATGGCTAAAGTAAGAAAATGGCAACTTTCTAAAAGTGGCATTTTCAGAATTGCTGTTTAGAGTCTGACTTCACCACAAGTTGTGATTTTAAATTGTGATTTCAGAGACACCAAGCTTAAAAAGTCAGTCTCTTCCAGATTGTGAATTACACTTATAAGATGCAATAAGGTAACCCCAATGTTAACCTATGGGAGAGATAGGCCTTGCATTCCTGAAAAATGAATTTAATAGTTTTTTACTACCAGGACATGTAAAACCTAAAAGCACATGCCCAACATTTTCAATACATTGCAGCGTGCCCTGGAGCCTGTCTAGGGGTTACCGTAGGTGTCACTTATATGTATTAAAAAGGAAGGTTTGGACCTGGAAAAAAGTTTACTTTACCAGGTCAACATGGTAGTTTACAACTGCACACAAAGGCTCTGGAGTGCATGCATGAGACAGGTTTAAAGGGCTACTTAAGTGAGTGGCACAATCTGTGCTGATGGCCCACTATTACCATTTAATTTACAGACCCTGGTCACAGTCAGTGCACTCTTCTTGGACTTATATGTAAATTAAATATGCCATTTGGGGTTAAACCAATGTTACCCTGTTTTATGGAAAGAGCACAAGCACTTTGGCTCTGATTAGCAGTGATAAAGTTTACCGAATCCTAAGGGCAGAAAAAATGAAGTCAGCAAAAATAGGAGGTCTGAAGGCAAAAAGTTAGGGGAAACCATGTCAAGGATGCCAGGTCTAACAGGCACCTTGCAGTGGCACCACTGAGAGGAACTAGTAGTTAAAGGCCCATGAAATGGCTATCATCATGACTTTCAACATTGGTATTACCAGGGAAAATACATTAATGTAGCCATGCAGCCCAAGAGCAAAATCCTTCAGACTGCTTTACAAAAGGTGGAAAAGTGTCCCTCTTGCTGACATTTGAGTCATTGCATAGCGATGTGTATAGTGAGTCGTGCATAGAATGGCTGGCAGCCACAGCCAATTTGTTTGTTCCAGGTAGTCATCTGCTGGTCTCAGGGAGATGGATGCACATAACCCAGTACTCAGTCTCTACCTTTTCCCAACTTTGCAAATCCTCTCCTTCTCACTAGAATACATGTCCTCTACTTAGTCTAAATCCCAGCCCAAAGCTCAACCTTCTGACTCCGATGGACAAAAAGGTTTGCCAGGTAATCACACAGATCCTGCAGTGGTGCAGTCCTGGACACACATCCAGCAGGTGACACAAAGAACCTATTAGTGATAAAAAACATCCTCAGAATGTTGAAAGCTCAGGTCAGCCTGACTCTAAAATTATGGATTTAGTTTCTTGAGACTTAGCCTTATATTTGTTCAGAGAGACCTTATACATTACACGCTTGCTCTCAGAATAGTCCCTGCAGCAATGGTGTTGTGACACAAATCATGAAGCCTTTTACCAGCACCTCTGAGATTTGGACTCTAGCCTTGAGACAGGCACTTCATACTGAGACATCCACCATACTCTGACTTGTACTTCCATCATGAGACTTAACTCCCATCCAGCAGCTGAGATATTCACAAATACCCTCGAGGTCTGCTACATGCCCAAAACTACCAGCCTTGCATCTACCATGAGACCTGTTAAACACCACCCTGCCTGCCTTCTCCTTTACTGTGTTCCTGTTGTCTCCTTCTGCTGACAAGCCATTCGTAAATCAGTCTTGCTTCTGCTCCAAGACAAATATTCCAGTAAAATTGACAGTCCAGGTTCCCATTATCTGATCCCCACTTTGTTACAGTCCTCTTTTGACACCACTAGCTGTGCTCTCTGCCACGCTCCCCAATGCCTGAATTCAGGAACAAGGGTAGAGCAAGATAAACCTGTGCATTTGTAAATGCTTGTTTTCTTCCTTCTTGTAATGGATGCAGTGCAGCAGCAAAGTTAGTGCTATTTTAATGGCAAGCAGTTATTTTCTCATTTGCATAAAGTTGTGGACTCATTCTTCGAGATAATTGGTTTGCTTGTGCTCATACCTCTTATTATTAAAGGATGTGCATAGACTAAAGGCCTTTTAAAGATGATTTACAAATGTGCCCTACAGAGCTACACTTAGGGGCATATTTAGTCTGATTTATCAAGCCACAGAAGGCCATCTTGCAAGGCTCTGAGTGGCTTCATAAATCTGGAGTAGCGCAAGGCAGAGCAAATTGCTGCCTTGTGTTACTCTGCCCCAGGGAGACGCTCCATTGGTAGAGCATGGGTGAAGCAAGGATCCACCCATGGATTTTGGTGCTTTTCTGGCTTTACCAACACTGGAAAACCTGGGAATGCATCAAAATGCTACGCCTTCCAAGGGGAGGCGTAACAAGGAGAAGCATCTTTATTTCTCATGGTTGTTTCCTCTAAGTGTGCTGCATTGTTTTTGTGCAGGAAGGTGCAAGATGGGTTGGGTTGTCCTTACTCTTGGCATTACTGGTACCCCGGTATTGGTGACTCCAGAGGATGGGGTAATGCTAGACCATTCCCTAGGTGTCAATGAGAGCCTTAGGCAAATGGTTGAGTTAGACCGTTTGCTTGGTACAGAACTTCTTACTTGTTGATACAATACTCAGGGTCTCATTTACATGGCCTGAGGCATAGGGCGGCGCGGTAAGTGCCTTGCTTCGCCACCCTGCTCCACCAAGAAAGGGCAGAAATGCACTTTATCTACAGGACACAGCACGTTTCTGTCTGCTCCCCCTGAGCTGGCACACAAAATGCTGCCTAGCACCAAAGCAGGCACTCTTGCACCATGGAGCAAGGATGCCTGTGTTGCGGAGACAATTGTTTTTGTGTAGGAAGGGACCCGTTCCTGCACAAAAACAATCACATAAATGGTTTTCCTCTTTCTATGTGAGCTGCAGAATGCAGCACATATGGAAAAAGTAAGAAACGGAGAGATAAAGATATTTTCCCTGTTGCTTCACTCTTATGCCACCCCTGGGGTAGTGTAGGAATCTGACACAGCCTCAGACTTGTAAATCTGTGATTGTGTCAGATTCCTTCAGGTTCCATGGGTGTTGTATGGAACACTCCAAGCAACATCCATGGAACACCCATTTCACGCAGTGTTATGCGTGAAAGGGGTCCATATTTACAAGGCAATGATAAGCCACGCAAGGTGGCTTTGAATGGCCTGGTAAATATGGCCTGGCTCACTACATCCACGGAGTGTAAAAAAAAAGATTCTTTGTGGCGCAGTGTGCCTCTAGGACTTCGTAAATGAGGCCCTCAGTCTAACATCAATAATACTACTGCTATCTCATGCTGTGGTTTAAATTAATTTTAATATTTTCCAGTTGTATATAGCGCCTGCTCTGCCCAAGTGCAATGAAACACTTAAATGAGCACCAGTTACATTACACAAGGTCCGATTTTTAGTTACAGTGAGATTGTTATTTAACTAGAACCACTAGATATGAACCGACGGTGGCACATGGTTACCCAGCTCCATGGTCACTAGCTATGCTCGTTACACCACATCCTCTCAGGTTTAAGTGAGTACATGATGAAACAATACAAAAATGCAATATTATAAACCTTTCATCTAGTAGAGAATCAGAAGAAAAAAAATATATTGTCTTTCGTGAATATGAATTTTAAAAACACGCACACACAGAGTTCTATGCCATTATGGCCCAGAGTCAATGGAGTACAAAAACACCTGAAATTAAGCTAAGATTCTCTAGTGGTTAACGTAGCTAACAGAGACCGCTCAGGTACTGTTGAGGGAGCTATACAATTGCAGCAAAGAAACAAATTATTACATTTGTAACCACACATTACTAATCAGTTCCATTGGGTCTGAAGTTTGAGGACACCGGAAAATCAAGCCCTTGAGGATACAACGGCAGGGATTGGTTTGCGGAATTGTAATGTTTGCAATGTTAAGCAGATAAGCCAAGGACAAAAACAGGTTTTACATTGGCAGGACAATTGTATTTGTTCTTTCTAGTCATGTCTACTACTGCAGACTCACATCACTCCTCACTGGCACCCCAATCCATGTGGTGGATACGTTCATCATCTCTGATGGCTGTTTTCAGACCTACAGCAAAAATACTATCATGGGTGGAGAGAAAGCAGTGCAAAAATAAAATAAAAAAATGCAATCTTTGCATCTGTGCACACAGGATCTAGAATAACCCCTCAGAATCCATCTTAACGGCTGAACCGTGGTCTAATTTAGGAAAGAGCTGAAAACACAGGGCCTTATTTACAAGGCCAGTGGCGCAGGACCACGGAGAAGGTGCCTTGCTTCGCCACCCTGCTCCACTGGGAAAGGGCAGAAATGTCGGTCCTCTCCCCCTGTGCTGGCGCACGCACAAATTGCTGCCATGCACCTGCGTAATGGGGATGATTGTTTTTGTGCAGGAAGGGACACTTTCCTGCATGAAAACAATCGCAAGATGTGTTTGTTTCCCTTCTTCTGCAGCACGCATACAAAGAGGAAACAAGCATTTGCAGTGCAATAGGTCTCGTATTTTCTTGAGTTAGAGCTACTGGCATTGTAAATTAATAACCAGACTTTTCGTGCCACATCAATTGGTCAACCCTGCCTCATAATTTGGTCTTTTCCTGCCATATAATTCCACTGGCCCTGCATAAAACTAAAGCACTTCAATTTACCTTCTTCCTCTATCTGCAGCAAAAATGAAAATGTTGTTATTTAGCAGCATTTAATTGGGCAAAGCTTAATTGAAGCACGCTAACGTTGTGTTCACTGAAGGCAAATATGCGCTTACAAAATACACCAGTTCTACTTACAAACTATAGTTGAACCACGGAACACATTGGCCACACGGAAAATAAATATATTTTAAAAGCTAATGCCTGCATATTAATACAATTGTGTTTTTAATATTTATTTTTACATGTTGTTTTACAGGTGTTTCCCATATGGTGTTTGTCTGCAGTTTACACTGTTTAGGTGTGATTCATTCCACAAAGTTTTATAGCATCTGATAACATTGCTGCTGTCTACAGGGCCAGCCAGCCAGTCATTTACACTCTTTCATCTTGGTGAGACTGCCCTTTCACAAGCACATGCTAATGTTTCTGCTCTATGTTTTTGTTTTTCAAGTTAACCTTTGTCTCCAAAGCAGTCTTTTTCACATAAATTTTCTGTATTTGACAGCGTTTACGAGTAAAGAGTGATTCATGTCCTTGTGTTAAAAAATGTTTTCTACAACATGATAACATCTTTGCAGTTTAAACTTGCAGCCTGGCAGCTTATTTATATTTAGTTTGGAGCCAAAGGGCATTTTCACATGTTAGAGTTTGCATTTCTAATAAATGATTCTTTATTTTGCCTGCAGTAAATCAGTGGAGCAGAAAAATAACTGATGGCCCTTTAACAAAAATTGTTTGTGCCCTGCATTGGAATACTCAAATTAAGCACTGTGAACACTGTGAACACTGTGAACTGTGAACAGATTCAGCTGTTACTCTACACAGAAGGCTGATTTATTTTTCCTTGATAGCAAAGCTATAAGCTTTATGTTTTTTAGCTTGGGAGGCCCACAATTTCCGAACACCGCACGCTAATAACTGCTGCATATACGTTTACGAGTACTGAACACTAAAGCAGGCTAATTTGAAATTGCAAAGAAGCCAATTTTCTGTTGTTTGTGCTGCACTTTCGTTTTGGTTTTGTTATGACTTTCCCAGGTGTTTCTTTTGGTCATACTAAATGCAGCGCTGTAAGCAAGAGATGAAGCTTGGAATTATTATAAGGCAGTGTAGAGGATTAATATGGCTGCTGCAAAGAACGTGTTGCAGGCAGATCACAGACTGCATTCAATCTTCAAATGTTAAAATGACTCTGGTGATTAATGTTATTTCTGGAGAAGAGAATGTACTTTTCTCTAGTGGATGCTTGGACTAATTATAAGGTAGCGCTGAAGTTTAATGTGTCTGCTGCAAGGAACATGAACTAGGCAGATCAGAACTAGAAACTAATGTAACAAGCTCACACAAAAGGTGAAATTTATGGGCTGCTGGTAAGCAGTGGAAACTTCACTGATATGACAGATGGGGACTGTTTTTGTTACAGCTCTTTTCCTCTTCGGAGGTGTTTCTGAAAGCGATTGAAACCACGGACCGGCTCAGCCCATTCGTTCCTGATAGCCGGGGGGGGAGATTTTGGTTTATGTGCCATTGCTATGTAGTACCGTGGTACCCCCATAGTGAAAAACAAAAATATGAGCTGCTCAAAATGAAATACTCCAAAAACACAGGCTGATCGGCCCGTGCCCTTAAACAGAGGCAGTTGTGAGAGGAAGAAAGGGCATACAAGAGAAATAAGTACAACACACACTAAAGACATGATCAGTAAAAAACTAATTAAAAAATGAAAGTCATACAGTTTCACATAAGCGAGCCGACGGCCACCATGTGCATCAGTGTGAAGAGACACACAAAAGGAAAAAGAAGTTCGCTTGCATGCAAACGTATCGGCAAAAGAGCAATTAGCCATGTAACAGGGGTGATGGCCTCCCCAAGGAGGGACAAATGTAAACCAGTGACCAATGTCATCAAAGGATTTTTGAAGGGCATGCCCACAGACAAGTGGTAGTGATGGGCATGCGGTGGGTGTGGTTAAAAGCCCAGATACATACCAACAAGTCAGAAAAGCAGCGCTTGCGCTGCAATGCTCAACCTAAAAATTTGGAGAAATAACGATATTTCTCCCCATTGCTTCACTCTGACACCACCCCTGAGGTGGCGTAGGAATCTGAAGCATTCCCAGACTTATAAATCTGGGAATGTGTAAGATTCCTTCAGGTTCCATGGGGGTTGCGTTGGAACACCCCAAGCAACATCCATGGAATGCCCTTTTCATGCTGTGGTATGTGTGAAAGGGGTCCATATTTACAAGGCCATTAAAAGCCACACAAGGTGGCTTTGCTTGGCCTTGTAAATATGGGCCGGCACACTGTGCCATAAAAGAAATGACGTTCCAGTGCCATGGTGTGCTGCTAGGGCTCATAAATGAGCCGCCCCTCAGTCTTTTAAACAACTCAACATCGCTGTGCTGTAACATTCCAGTTCCTCTCTCATACCCCAGTCAACCAACAATATCTCCTCAATTGTATCTCTAACTTTGATAGGGCTACAGAGCCTTTTAGATAAGTTTGTGTTTTACAAATATTACATACATACCTACATACATGCATAGCTGACCCCCTTTTAAAGCAATGTGTGTAGGCCACTAGGAAAACTGACCCACTCTTCAGTCAAAAAACTCCAATCATATCACCACAAAATCTCTCCACTCATTACTTGCCCTATTATTAATTACACCTTCTTTCAGAAACACTCAAACTGCTGAAATCTATTTCTTATTTCAGGCAGCAATACTTCATTCAGTGCAATTCAATTCACTGCAGTTCCAGCATTAAAGTCGTGGCTCTTACAGTTACTAACAACTCCAGTCATTCATTGTGGTCTGCACAAAATGGTACGTATTGTATAGCTGCATCTTCTCTCAGTAACCTACATCACAGCATGTGTCAAACATATAATTTATTGCAAAAAATACCATTCACAACACCGAAAACCATGTCCAAGTGAACAGCTAAAATGTTCTCACACCAATAATATAAAAACACTGAGCAATTTAATATATAGGCAAAAAAATGCTGACACAGCATCAAATACAAATAGTATAGACTTACAAATGAGCCTTTTTTAATACCAGATCACAAAAGTATCCTCTCACCTTTTTTGGACGAGTCTCTACTTTGACTCAAATCTGGTTTAGATCAAAAGATCCAAAGAGAGTTTTTTAGGGACTGTCATGGGTCAAAACGGTGGACAGCCTAGGTAAACCAGTGACATAGTACCCTTGATGCAAGTTTGACTACAGACCTATAAGGCCTAATACATACTCTATCTACCAGGAGACAGGCAAGTAGGCCTGTTAATTTGTATATATGTGTTGGCTGAATATACAACAGAGACCTTACGTGATAATGACAAGACAACCCTGACAGTAGAATAGCTAAAAATATTACATGGCATATACATCAAGTCCCTGATGAAAGCCTGGGATTCATACAATTCATTAGAAAGGGCTGAAACATGTCAATAAAGAAGTAAGGTGCAAAGGTAGTAACTCCTCTGACATACACCCAGATAGTAAGATTTTAACCATACCTTAAAAACCAAATAATGAAGGAAAAACTTTAAGTATTTTTAAGTATGCTGAAAACACCCAGTTGTGAAATATCTAAAGTGCTCCCTGAAATACTGGTGAGCCTACCCTGGTTCATACGGACCAGACTGAGACCCAGTGATGAAGCATAACACCAATAGTGTGAGTAAAGGTCCCTAAAAAACTTCTTTGGATCTTTCCATCTAAAAAAAGGATTTGGGTTCATCAGAGACGAGACATGGCCAAAAATGTTGGGAGGATACATTTGCGACTCTGTGTTACAAATAGGGAGGCAGTATCTTGTTTCACACCTCAAAAATATCTCTTTTCCCTCGCCAGAAAACACTGTGGGTAAAAGTAAAAACCCAGGCATTAATAAATACCAACTTCACATGCTTCAAGATCCCGGCCCTGAGAACTAGTATGCCAACCTATCAAGATTATTGATGCTGATGGGTGGAATGTGTAAAGAGAAAAAATGGTTTACAATTGCTGCTAAAACTTATGGGGCATAATTATGAAAAATGACTCACAACTGCGCTAGCACAGTTGTGCGTCATATTTTTTAACACCGCATAATGACTTTCCTTAGTGCCATGCGTACACCATATTTATGGAATGGTGCACAATGTCATTACGAAAAAGGCAAGCATAAAAAAAGGATGCTAATCTTTGCGACAAGCTATAAGAAAAATGACACTAATGCTGCAAAAGTGGCATTAGTATGATTTGCACCACGGTTTTTTACGCTAATTGTGCTTGCATCATAAGTGTTAAAACAAAAGCCTGTGAAAACGCTAAACACAAACAACAAGGACCCAAATTAGAGAATTTTTGGTAGAGACCAGATCACAGAGAGACCCAATCAGCCCAGTACAAGTCTGAATGGACAGACAGGTGCATAGGAGATGCACAGAAGGGAAAAAGGTCACTTCAGTCAGGAGGAGAATAACATCTTGGTCAGAGAGATGACACCAGCTCTTTGTCACCTCTAAATTGCCAATAGGTAGGAAGAAGGCCATATGTCAGTCAACAGTCGATAAAGTCAACAGCGTGGCAGAGGTGAAGAGGACTGTCATTGATTGTAAGAAGCGCTGGCATGACTGCAAATGCAGAATTAAGGTAAAACTGGCCAGCAACCGAAAGGCAGCACTGAAAACCATAGGTGGGAGTCTAGTACCTCAGGAACAGCTGGATGACCTGGAAGAGATGGTAGCAGCAGTCGTCCCAGAGGAGGTGGTTACCTGAGTCCAGGGACAGGACAGTGCAGCGTTTCAAGAACTACCAAAAATGCAGAGTAAGTTGCAGTGGGGATAATCTGGTGACCAACAAATGGCAAAAGGTGGAGGCACATGGGACCCACTGTATGCATACAAAAGGGCAGCATGGGGCCACAGTAATGCCCAAACACTTGTAATGGGCACAAACCTCCCACCCATATGCATAGACCTTTTCTCAAACCCTCATATCACTCATCTCACTTTGGCAACTGTAACATCAGTTACAAAAAACTAAAATATGAGCTGCTCAGAATGAAATATTCAAAAAACACAGGCTGATTGGCCCGTGCCCTTAAAACCGAGGCTGTTGTGAGAGGAAGAAAGGGCATAAAAGAGAAATAAGTACAACACACACCAAAGACATGATCAGTACACAACTAATTAAAAAAAGAAAGTCATACAGTTTCACATAAGCGAGCCGATGGCCGCCATGTGCATCAGTGTGAAGAGACACACAAAAGGAAAAAGAAGTTCGCTTGCATGCAAACGTGTCGGCAAAAGTGCAATTAGCCATGTAACAGGGGTGATGGACTCCCCAAGGAAGGACAAATGTAAACCAGTGACCAATGTCATCAAAGGAGTTTTGAAGGGCATGCCCACAAACGAGTGGTAGTGATGGACTTGCGGTGGGTGTGGTTAAAAGCCCAGAAACATACCAACACGTCAGAAAAGCAGCGCTTGCGCTGCTATGCTTAACCTAAAAATGGGTAGCAATAAGGATATTTATCCCCGTTGCGTCATTCTGACACCACCCCTGAGGTGGCGTAGGAATCTGAAGCATTCCCAGACTTATAAATCTGGGAATGTGTCAGATTCCTTCAGGTTCCATGGGTGTTGCGTTGGAACACCCCAAGCAACATCCATGGAATGCCCTTTTCATGCTGTGGTATGTGTGAAAGGAGTCCATATTTACAAGGCCATTAAAAGCCACACAAGGTGGCTTTGCATGGCCTTGTAAATATGGGCCGGCACACTGTGCCACAAAAGAAATGACGTTCCAGTGCTGTGGTGTGCTGCTAGGGCTTCATAAATGACCCCCCTTCCCCAGTCTTTTAAACAACATGACATCGCTGTGCTGTAACATTCCATTTCCTCTCTCATACCCCAGTCAACCAACAATATCTCCTCAATTGTATCTCTAACTTTGATAGGGCTACAGAACCTTTTAGATAAGTTTGTATTGTACAAATATTAGATACATACATACATACATACATACATACATGTATAGCTGACCCCCTTTTAAAGCTATGCGTGTAGGCCACTAGGAAAACTGACCCACTCTTCCGTCAAAAAAACTCCAATCGTATCACCACAAAATCTCTCCACTCATTACTTGCCCGATTATTCACTACACCTTCTTTCAGAAACACTCAAACTGCTGAAATCTATTTCTTATTTCAGGCAGCAATACTTCATTCAGTGCAATTCAATTCACTGCAGTTCCAGAAAGCATTAAAGTCTTGGCTCTTACAGTTACTAAAAACTCCAGTCATTCATTGTGGTCTGAACAAAATGGTACACAATGTATAGCTGCATCTTCTCTCAGTAACCAACGTTGCAGCATGTGTCGAACATATAATTTATTGCAAAAAATACCATTCACAACACCGAAAACCATGTCCAAGTGAACAGCTAAAATGTTCTCACACCAATAATATAAAAACACTGAGAAATTTAATATATAGGCTAAAAAATGCTGACACAGCATTGAATACAAATAGTACAGACTTACAAATGAGCACACACATTGTGTTGGCCTTTTTCTCTACTTTGACTCAAATCTGGTTTAGATCAAAAGATCTAAAGAGGGTTTTTTAGGGACTGTCATGGGTCAAAATGGTGTAAAGCCTAGTTAAACCAGTGACATAGTACCCTTGATGCAAGTTTGACTACGGACCTATAAGGCCTAATACATACTCTATCTACCAGGAGACAGGCAAGTAGGCCTGTTAATTTGTATATATGTGTTGTCTGAATATACAACAGAGATCTTACGTGATAATGACAAGACAACCCTGACAGTAGAATAGCTAAAAATATTACATGGCATATACATCAAGTCCCTGATGAAAGCCTGGGATTCATACATTTCATTAGAAAGGGCTGAAACATGTCAAGAAAGAAGTAAGGTGCAAAGGTAGTAACTCCTCTGACGTACACCCAGATAGTAAGATTTTAACCATACCTTGAAAACCAAATAATGAAGGAAAACAGGGGTGTCCTTTAATTATTTTTAAGTATTCCAAAAACATGATGGTGCTGCAGTTTGGTCTTTCGAGTTGAGGTTACAGAATCTGCGGAGCCACCCCTATCCTTCTTCTTGGAGCTTCCTGCTGTGTGGCTGCTGGTCTTTTGGTAGCCCTCCATGTGCAAATGCCCGCCAGGATGCCGATGCTTTCTCTCGGTTGTAAGTGCGGCCCATTCTCTGATGGGCCTTATCTACAGCACAGATATGCATGTAGCGTTCCCTCCTTTTCTCAAAGCCCTGCTTCTGTGCTGCAGTCATAGTTCTGGCCGGGAGTTTCACTTGGCTTCACCAGCCTGCCTCGTGCCCCTGATACTGTCGACTGCCACCTGGACAGCAGTTCGAGGCCCTCCTCCACCCACAGGCACCCTCCTGCGCCTCATCCCTGGTGCCTAGTGGTAGGCTTTTCCTGCTGTCGTCACGTGAGTAATCCTTCTGTGTTGCCATAATCTGTTTCTGCTATTTGTATTGCTGTTTATTTTACCGTATTTTCCCTTCCATGAGTAATCCTTCTGTGTTGCCACAAGTTTCTGATATTTGTATTGCCGTTTGTTTTACCGAGTTTTTCAGCACGTCTCTGCCCCCGTACCCCCCTGCTTATCTCTCGTTTTACCTGGTTGTCACCGCCCGTTTGTTTTGCTACCGGCTCCGGCTGGTCACTGTTTCCCCTGCCGCTGCCTCCCCTGCGGCCCGCCCCCCTCGCACACCCATTGGCCCTCCCTACCACCTCACAGCTGCTCCACCCTCCCACCCCACCCTCCTAATGGCGGTCGCTCGCAGCGGGCTCGCCGCTGGTGCGCCGGAGGCACACCAGAGGCAAGCCTATCTTTGCCCGTCCACGCCTGGACCGCGCCCAGCGCCAGTTCCTCTGGTGCCCCTAACACAGGCCCCCCCAGACAACACTACTCCACAACCACACTCTACTCCCTCAACCCAGGACTACTCCCCGCCTGCATCCAAGCCAACCCCAAACACACGCAGGGACCTTTCACCTGCTATGCCTGCCGATTCTCCTGCTCCCCCACAAACACCAGAAACACCCACACACCCCACACCAACCCCAACGCTCCCCACAATAAACACCACAACTTCGACGCAGAAGACTTCCACACAGCCTCCACCCACCCCAACAGATCCTACCCCAACAAGCCCCACAAATCGAACACACTCCACAACAACACCACCACAACCCACAGCAACACCCAAACCCCCCACACCAACACCATTGCGCACCACAACAACAACAGCCCCCACAACTACCTCAACTGCATACTCCTAAACACCTGTTCCTTACACAAGCATGCCATCGTACTCTGGGACCTCATCACATCACACTCACCAGACATTGTCTTCCTCACGGAAACTTGGATGAACCACTCATCCGAGCCAGACATAGCCACAGCCACCCCTGATGGATACAAACTCCATCGCAGAGCCCACCTAAACAAACCAGGAGGTGGCATCGCCATTATACCCAAAAATACCATTAAGGTCACCATCCAACACACACAACACCCTAGACAGCGCTGAACACATGCATTTCCTAATTCACATAAACAACAACACCACCCTCAAAGGAACCCTCATCTACAGACCACCAGGGCCTCGCCCCCCTTCAGTGACGCCATCGCTGACACCATCAGCCCTCACGCCCTCACCTCCACAGACTACATCCTCCTCGGTAACTTTAACTTTCACCTGGAGAACCCGCACGACCACAGCTCCTCATCCCTTCTAGATAACCTCACGAACCTTGGATTCAAACAACTGGTCACATCACCCACCCACTCAACAGGACACACACTAGACGCAATCTTCACCTCGATCAACCACATAACCTACACTCACACCACCGAACTCCACTGGACTGACCACCACTGCGCCCACTTCTCCTTCTCCAAACCCCCCACACACCACCACCAACACACCACACCCAACCGCATGTGGGACAAGATCCCCACAGAACACCTGAACTCCCAACTCGCGCAGAACCCCCCACACCAATGACCCCAACATTGCTGCCTATAACCTCACACAATGGATCGCAACCTGCGCAGACTCACTCGCCCCTCTCAGAAGAAACATCCCCACCCACAACATCAAGAACGCCCCTTGTTTCACCACTGAACTCCAAGCCTCCAAGCGTGAATGCCGCAAAGCAGAGAAAGCTTAGCGACAGGAACCCTCAACCACTAACTTCTCCACCCTCAAAACCACCACTCGCAAACACAACCAACTCATACACACCACCAAAAGAGCATACTACAAGGAACGCATAGACAGTAACTCTCACAACAGCAAGGAACTCTTTACTATAATCAAAGAGCTCTCCAAACCTAAAGCCAGCAACATAGACCCCACGCACACACAACTCCTCTGCGACTCCCTGTCCAACCATTTCCACCGCAAAATCTTAGACATAAACGACAGCTTCACACCACACACACCCGCCACACACACCACCGACTCGACCAGCAAACACCCTCCTCCCCCCCAACCTGCTACTCACCTGGGCTCCTACCAACGACCAAGAAACTGAAAAAACGATGAATTCCATCCACTCAGGCTCCCCCTCAGACCCCTGCCCCCATCGCATTTACAACAAAGCCAGCCCAACCATCGCTCCCAAGCTTCGCAACATAATCAACAGCTCTTTCGAAGACGCCACCTTCCTAGACCCCTGGAAGCACGCAGAAGTCACTGCACTCCTGAAAAAGCCCAAAACTGACCCTGATGACCTCACCAACTACCGCCCAATCTCACTCCTCCCCTTCCCCGCCCAGGTCGCTGAGAAACTAGTGAACACCCGCTTGTCCCACTTCCTAGAGGAAAGCAACACACTCGACAACCCCCAGTCTGGGTTCCGCAAGAACCACAGCACTGAGACTGCCCTCATCGCATGTACTGACGACATCAGAACCAGAGTCGACAAGGGCGAGACCATCGCACTCATCCTCCTGGACCTCTCCGCTGCCTTCGACACTGTCTGCCATGAAACACTCCGCACACGCCTCCACAACGCAGGTATTCGACACAAGGCCCTAGACTGGCTGACCTCCTTCCTCACTGAAAGAACCCAGAAAGTCCGCCTCCCTCCCTTCCACTCCACAGCCAACAAAATCATCTGCGGAGTCCCCCAAGGGTCCTCCCTCAGCCCTACCCTTTTCAACATTTACATGACCCCGCTCGCCAACTTCCTCCGACCTCACGGAATAACCATCATATCCTACGCAGACGACACCCAGCTCATCATCTCCCTCACCCCTAACCCTACCACCGCCAAAACCAACCTCCACGCTGCACTCCTTGACACCGCCACATGGATGACAGCAAACCACCTCAAGCTCAACTCCAACAAAACCGAAATCATCATTTTCGGCCCCAACAAAACCATATGGGATGACTCCTGGTGGCCCACCGCCGTAGGCTCCCCACCAACCCCTTCAAACCACGCACGTAACCTCTGCATCATCCTGGACCCCGCCCTATCCATGACCCAGCAAATCAACGCCATCACCTCCTCCTGTTTCAACACTCTCCGCATACTGCGAAAAGCCTTCTAATGGATTCCCATAGAGACCAGAAAGACCGTCAACCACGCACTCATCAGCAGCAGGCTAGACTACGGGAACACCCTCTATGCCGGCACCACACTCAAACTCAAACGCAAACTCCAGAGGATCCAGAACGCAGCCGCCCGCCTCATCCTGGACCTCCCACGCCACGAACACATCTCCTCACACCTCAGATCCCTTCACTGGCTTACGATCGACAAGAGGATCACCTTCAAAATCCTCATACATGCACACAAATCCCTCCACAACACTGGACCAACCTACCTCAACGAAAGAGTGAACTTCCACACTCCCACTCGCCACCTCCGCTCCACCGACCTCACACTCGCCACAGTCCCCCGCATCCAATGCGCCACCACCGGAGGCAGATCCTTCTCCTACCTCACCCCCAAGGCCTGGAACTCCCTCCCCACCAACCTCCGCAAGACTCAGAACCTCCTGCTCTTCAGAAAAAACCTCAAGATGTGGCTGTTCGAACAGTAATCCAACCTCACCTTCCCCCCTCCACCACCGCCTTGAGACCCTCACGGGTGAGTAGCGCGCTCTATACATTTTTTGATTGATTGATTGATTGATTGATGGAGGCTGATAAAACATGAATGGAGTATGCTGTAGGAATGTGCGTTTGGCAGAGGGAGAGCAAACATGCAAAAAGAGCAGCATCTTCAGATGACATACATTGGCCAAAGCAACACTCAATACCACCCTGAAGGCCTAGGTCATCACACATCTGCATCACACCCATCTCCTACACATTCCTCATGTCCAAGGCTAAGCAGTGTTGCACACCACCAGTGCACAAGCTTTTAACATCTCCAAAATACTAGGCAAACATTAAGCATGCTCGTACGATACACCATTTTTCTCACCATAGTCGGTCACACACATCATGCTGGATAGCTCACAAACGTGCCTCTGCACATATCGTTTACATACGATCCCCAGATCTGTACCACAATCACCAGAACATGGCCTGTAGCTTGTATGTGGACACAAAAACTATGGTGCTAATCCACAAGGTCCTTGCACTAATGGTGTGTCACTGTTTCCCATATAAAAGGGATGCACTGACAGCAAAATGGCCTTGTAAGGAAGCACCTGTGTGCGTGATCAGGCAAGGACAGGTGTCTGGACACGCTGCTACATTGAATCTACATGTGAAATGTATTGTTTGTGCAAATGTAGGGTAGATTACTCACTCGTGTGACACTGAGATATATGGATCCACCCCAATATCCACTCAGATCACTACATGATGGGCTTTGATATGACAACATGCATTGTCCCAATGTAACTTGGTGTGTGACACTATGCCGCCCAATGTCTGTATATGTGTAAATAGGTTCAGGTCAGCATGTTGCTCAACAAAATTCAGCTACATCATCTCATATGTGGGTGCATGAATGCCCCATATCTTATCTGCACAGTGATCTAGCAACAGCACTAGGTGGTACTGCTCATTGTGTGGAGATGTGTGCATGCCATCATTAGAAATTCCCAGCACCTGAACTTTTTGAAAGTGTACTGTGTAAATGCATGCAATATGACAATGTTGTATGGAGATCCCTCTTGTCATACGCACATGTCAAGTGCTATGAAGATAACATAGATTGTCTATATTGCCACATCAAACATAGTGTATGGGGGTAAGCAGCGTGTGTGCAAATCAAAATCATTGTTCAAATGTGGTATGATAACCTTTGTCCTGACTATCAGAAGTGTTTACTTATCAGCCACTTGAACTGCAGTGTGTCACTTTTCATAGGGGAAAAGTGAAGAATTAGCAGCGCAAGGGGTGCAATGATGAGCACCTTAGTGGCGAATTCACGTGGTCCATATTTATTACATGCCCTTAGTTACTGTGTGCTAACTTTGACACCCAGACCTGGCTAATGTACCGTGACCCACATATTGGCACCCTACATACGTGTTGTTAAACCAGCACTTTGGGCACATGTCCTGACTGTCATCACATTTATACCTATTCCAACAATCACAAAACCCTTGCAGCACACAATGCCACTAATGCATCATTTTGTTGTTCTCCACATTCTCTGCATGACATCTGATATGTCAATATCCAAGGATGGATAATGGTGTCCAAATTGTCCCACATACAAATGTGACATGCCACTGTACACATTGTACAACATCACACTCAACCCTTGTAGTACACATTATATGTACATAGAGGATGACGCTTACTGCTAGTTTTGGGGTCCGCAAAGTTTTCAAACTCACCGGTGGTATATGGGGCGGATCCACCTGCAAGACTTGACATTAGACATAGCAGCTTGAATTTTGCAATATGCACAACATGTACAAAATGTAAACATCACACATGTATTTCTGATGGACTTAGGAGAGTCAGTTGAGGGAATATTCAAGTGAGCCCTACAACTTGTCTATTCGGCAGCCATTGGCATGCCAGGCAAACATGTACAAATATGTACATGAACCATACATACATGTTTCATTAACATGGGTAATTTTTTGTAGAGGACAGTCCACTGACAATTTTTCATAAACCTAGCACATTTTTGTGTCACTCTACACATGCATGATTCAGGGCACACTCATACATTTTTACCTCTACTCATGCGTCATGTTTTCAATCACATGTACATTACTAAGCAACATACCACAGCGGTTAAGCCCTTGATGAACATAGACAGTTGTGATTGGTGGCCAGGTACCCTTTCACCATAACACATGTGTGTTGGCTTTGTGTTACTTCAAAATCACCAGGCTAAAGACAGGATTAAGCCACTTTTGTGACTGAGGGTGCATTGCTGCCCTTCTCATGGATGAGGGTTGGCGCATATACACTACTGGCAATCCTGGCCTTTGTCATGACCTGGCAAAGTTGATCCTTTAGCCTACATTAATGCAAAAGCAAAAATTTGCTACGCAGTATATGAGCTGTTCTTCCCAACAGTTCTACCGACCTCTACTCCCAGGTGATCGAGGAGGTATTGTTCACGTGAAATCAGGTCTGCCCACTGGTGCTTCAGTTGGTGGTTTGTCCAATGAATATCAAAGATCCTGGACAACTGGGTCAGCACTTTTCCCCACTGCAGCTTCCGTGCTTCCGTCCAGTAGCCCTGTATAAAACAGCCACCCATGGCCATCATGTTTGAGAGGTAGTGGCAGACTAGCCGGATGAACCCTTCCATTACCTCTGGACTAATTTTCTTTGCCCATCCCTTTCCAGACATTTTGCAAACAAAATACAGTGGAGACATTATTAACCGCAACAAAAAACTAACCCCAGCTAAACCCAGCTACCCCAACAAGCTTAACTTTCCCAGAGACAAACATCCAACCATACACAGAAAAATAGATGACAAAATGACAATAAACAAACAACACTTTCAAGACACAACACAGAGAGCAGGCAAGACTCAACAACCACCAATCCTCCCATCAGCACCTGTACCACACAACCTCTCACAAGCACAGACTAAAAGACTATAAAGGGAAAGTGAAAGTAACAACTTTTACATGCGTCTAGCAAGGAAGTACAACTGCATCACTTCCTGGAAGCGTGCATCATGTTTTGAGGTCATGCATCATTTTTTTTGATGAATGATAGCCCTGTGTGTGTTTTTTTGTGTGAATTTTGACGCACATGTGCGATACTTCAGCTCAACATTAGTGCATGTGTTGATTTTTTTTACCCAAATGGGGGAATGTGTTTCATCATGTATGTTGGTCTGTTGGGTGCGTGGTAGGAGTTATATTGAGTGCAAGTGTACATGTGTTTGATACAATTTCCCACATGCACTTATCCACATGTGCACAATGTGTGTACTGTGAGTGTACATATGTGAGGAAATTTGCATTGTTGGTCTTACATGTACATGTCCACTGTTTCACCACACAGCTTGTGATAGGTGGCCAATGTATGAAACATGTTCATGCACATGTTACCCTTGACAACATTATACCTGGGGATGCTGGTGAATCAGACTAGTATATGATCTGCTGACACAGAGCTATGTAGGTGCATGTGTGTGTGACACCATATGGTGTGTACCAAGGGCCTGACATCATGATGTAATACAACATGTGTAAAAACCAGTTCGCCATGTACGAAAAGTTTTGGATATGTTGGAGTGACATGTGTCATGCTTGGTATTCACGTGATATGTTAGTGATTGGAATGTGGCATTCATGTGTGATCAGTAATGGCTACTACAGTGGTGTGTTTAGGGATGTATAATCTACTAACTTTGCAACATTTATGGGTACATGGACAGCACTGTATCAAAACACTTTACTCATAGCAATGTTTGACATATTTCCCTATGTAGTTACATGTACAATGTATTTACAAGCCAAGAGTTGTATTTTTCTCACACAGCATGCCATATGTTGCCTGTTTCCATCTGTCCATGCAAAAAGTTAAAGGCCATACCAAGCCTGGCCCACCAAGGGTGGACATGTGGCAATTACTGTAGTGTAAAATGTTTTGACACATACACTTTGACTGTACAATTACTGCACTTGTATTCTTGCAAGGACTCCCCTTTTGTAACACAAGCTGCATGGCAGGCCTGCTGTGATACAGTAATGGCAAACAGCTCATCAGTGCACCAGTGGCTTTTTCAACACCCACAGCCACATTGCCTTTAGTGTGGGACTGAGATCAGGGTGGCTCTCTTGGCACAGTTCACAGGCCCCTGACTATGTACATCCACCTTGGGCATTTTGTGTGATTGGATCTGTCATCCTCTAGTGACTAATCAGCACTGCAGTGCACATTCAAGTCAAGAAATCCAACAGCACACCTGAAGTACCCTGCCCCATTATGTACTGGGGACTTACAAGTTATTGGTGTCAGCCTTGCCCTATTATGTACTAGGTTCTTACAGGTTGTTGTTGTCAGCCTTGCCCTATTATGTACTAAGAACTTACAAGTTGGTTGTGTCGAACTTGTGTTATTATTTCCTCAGAATTAGCATGGCTATGTGTATGTTGTGATACTTGATCCTCTTATGCATTGTTAAATCATTGGTAGGTTGTGGAACAGGGTCATTTCTGCAGACCCTGGGTACAGGTGGTGTCAGTTGCCGATTGCATAAGTCACACTTGTTTGTGCTCGCCAAGAACACAGGTGTAGTTAATGGAAATGAGACTGGTATGTTTTCTGTGCTCCACAATGTGTTTAGATATGTGTCTGGACTTACATGTCTCCATGGCACTTTTGGTACAGTGAGTATTTGACAATGTGTGATCATTCACACACATTGAAGCAAGACTGTGTGGGGGAGCTTCTAGATTTACGTGTCTGGCACAAATTCTGGTGATTTTCCACATTACTCATCTTCCTTAGCCTCACTGCCACATCCTTCATGCACATCATGGTGATATAAACTTGTGAACTTTACAGAAGACTATTGCTTCTTCTACAGGCTACACAATAAGTGCGATTACAATTGCATTTTGTTGCAATTTCAGATGACTGACCCTCCTGCACATCTCACTACACCAGCCACAGCACTTGTGTAGCACCTAAGTCACCTCCACATATTGGCTGGCAAAGGTATGTATAGGAGTTTCTCAGCTGCCCTTCTACATTTGTTTTTTTGAAATGCGCACTCACACAGAGCTTCATTCACCATTCATTTTTGCATGCATTATAAGTGTGTTTGGATTGTGTAAATATTCCTGATACCTATGAGTAGAACGTGCATGTCTCAACATGTCTGTCTCCTTACTCACATGTGCAGATTGTCAAGGCTTTGTAGACTCATTTAACATTGCTTGACATGAATGCAAGATGCCAACTGGATGGAGTCAGACAGACCAAGACATTAAGGTATTTCTTCCTTGGTTGTTAACTTTCTGTTAGTCATACATGTGAGTGCCAATGAGGGGTATGGTACACGTTTCCACCTGTGATTGTGACATTCAGACATTGATTTGTTACATAGCAGGCACTGATCTACTGTTGTTTTTACTGACTACTCTTGTCCTACCTAGGACAAACATCTGAACAGCAATCTTCACACATATTTTTAGAGATTTTTTGTGTGTGGCTGCTATCAAATGTCAACAAGGCACACTTGTGTGTTTTGTGTGTTGCAATGTAAGATATTTCTAAAACAGGCTATGCATACATTTCACAGACACATTCATGTATTTGTGCAATATGTGTAATTGTTTGTTGTTCCTGAGTGTTTTCCTACTTTGTTTTCCAACTGTTGTGGCCTAGTCCTGCTTTTATAGATGTGGTGAGTTGATAAGGTATGTGAAGGTGAAAATAAGTACTCCAAGACAAATATCTGTTTACGTGATTTATTTACAAAATTTGTGCTCAGTGCTGATTGCAGTATAGTCCCTAGGTGAAGAAGTTGTGCACAATGTGTTCCCTTCTGCTTGCTTCAGTAGCAGTATTTTGCAATTCCCCATCCACCACTCATGCATCATTGTCCTCATCCTCATCCCTGGGGACCTAAACCTGTTCCTTTCAGGGCACATTGGTACGTACACAGATGTGCAATATTGTACATACTAGTATGATTTTGCACACAAAGGGTGGGGCATATAATAGTCTTCCGCCAGATAGATCTAGACACCTGAACCTCTGATTTTTCCAAATGTCCTCTCCACCACATTTTTGGGCCTTTTGTGGGTGTCAGTGTACATCATCTCGGCATCTGTCTGTGGATTACCATATGGAGTCATGACCCATGACTCGATCCCATAACCTTGGTCTGCTGCATTGGAATGGGAGATAGAGGGCCTGATTCTAACTTTGGAGGACGGTGTTAAACCGTCCCAAAAGTGGCGGATTTACCACCTACCGTATTACGAGTCCATTATATCCTATGGAACTCGTAATACGGTAGGTGGTATATCCGCCACTTTTGGGACGGTTTAACACCGTCCTCCAAAGTTAGAATCAGGCCCAGAGTGTCATACTTGCATTTATGTATTTTATCCAAACTGACCTGCCAACTTGTGGAGTGGATGATCAGATTTGCATCTGCCATTGTGTGTGTCCCTGTTTGCATGCATGGTTATATTGCTGTATGGTGATGCACTTTCCTGTCACAGGTTGAGCCTCAGGAGCATGGTGATTGTAGTAATTGTCTGGCATGTCAGTTCACCCATGCAGGATATGTGTGATGTTTAAGTAAATTATCTCTAAGTGCCATGACTTATGACCTAAAAAAGGTATGTTGTGTACATTTGTACCTATTTTGTGTGTTGTCTGCCATGAAATTTATTTTGTGCACTGTGTAATACATGTGCCCCCAGCCCCTTGCACATGGTACTCCTCCCTTACTCACAGAGCTGTTGTAGCAATTTCCTGGCTAGCATGCATGTGTATATATGCAAATCATGCAATGTGTGGCAGAGTAGCTAGAGATGTCTTGCCATGTATGTGAGTTTACAAACACCTGTGGCACAGGACAGGGAATGAGCTGTTTTCCTGCACTGCCCTGCATCACCAGAAAAGGCCAACAGTGTGTCCTGTCTCCATGATATGTTGGATTTCCGATCTCAACCGCTGCACTAGGAGGAGTTCAGCTGCCATATTCAACTGAAACCATCCTTGTAACATAGGAGGGAGATGGGTGCTTAGCATATTTGATTGTCTCTGTGCAGTGAGGTGTTCTTTCCTATACAGCAACAATCAATGATGGCAAGTTCCAGTTTGAATGTGTGCTGCACTATGCACCACACAAGGTTATATGACTTGATGGGACTATGGTGGGGCCACCCCTAGGGTGGCATCATTTAATACTGCTACTTCAGGTTTCAAAATTGAAGTACGTGTGTGGCAGTGCCAATATGCAATTTCTTGGGATGTGTTATGTCCAATGCCAAACCAATTGCTGACCACTTCCACACTATGTGATAGGTTTGAAATGGCCATCTTTTTGATGTAGCGGCAGGACACCACCTATAAACTGTAGAGAAGGTATTGTTACACCAGAGCATCATTAAATCTGACAGTCCAGTGGTGCAAGGGACTTGTACATGTGGTAATATGTGAGGGTGATGTGCATTGAATGGGTGGAGTGCTGTATGTTGTATATATGTTGTTAAACAGTCATCCGTGGTTTCCTGTCCATGTGTGTGGAGTGTGGTGTATGCATTGTTTGTCCCAGATGTTTAGTATGTTGTATGTATGATGTTGTGTATGCTTGCTTAACTACAAGTAGGCCATTGCCATATCATCTATCCTGGAAACGCTGGTTGATTATTGATTGTCTGAGGATGTCTGCATCGTGGGCGCTGCCTGGATATTTTGCAAGGATGTTTGTGAATATCCCACGATGGCCCAAAAGTGGACTGCACATTAAATGAGTGTGTGTGGGTCCTGTTCCTGAAAAGGTGTTCTGTTGCAGAAGGAGGGACAAGTTGGACGTATGTGCAGTCCATTTCATCAAGCACATGTGGATATCCAGCAATTCGGTAAAATCCTTGTTTGGTATCCTGCTGCAGTTGCTGAGTGGTGGGGAACAGGATGTGACAGAAAGTGGGGTGGATGATGACGTCCAGTACAATATGGAGTAAGGCAGAATGGGATGGTTGTGAGATCCCACCCACTTGTGCTGCAGTGATCTGGAATGAGTCAGAGGCCATCATGTGGAGCACGGCTAGGAGCTTGGTCATGGGTGGTATGGTTGTCAGACTTTGCACTCTTACGGTGATGTCTGGAGCGATGCAGTGGAGTAGGGGTACAATGGACTCCCGCTTGAGACGATAGAGTCTGATGACATCTTGTTCCCTGAGGCCAAGGATGGATGTGCGCTGACGTAATATTCTCGCACTTCATCTGTGCTGCCTTTGTGAATGCTGTTGTTTGAGGCCATTGCTGCCGTCGTCTTCGAGTGCTGAGATGTAGCAGTAACAGGTCCATGTTGTCCAGCTGGTTGCCAGAGTTCCTTCCGTGGCTTTTCCTTATAAACATGCATCATTTTAAAGCCTGGTCTGACCAGGCATTGTAAGTTTGATGCTAACCAGAGTTAGCGTCATTTTTGGTATGCGATTTTAGGTGTGCGTCATTTTTCCAATGAGACATAATTATTTCGCTAGGATAATTTTTTAGGAGGGAACGCCTACCTTACATATCATTGTCAATAAACGATGCAAGGTTTGGCGATGCTCCTAAAAAATGACGCTAACTCCAGAAAAGTGCTGCTAGATTGGACTACAGGCACTTTATAAATATGGCAGTGGATTAGAGCCGATTTTGTGTAAAAAAATGGTGCAAATGCAGCACAAACATTTCATAAATAGGGGCCTATGTACATCTTCACCACCACTTAATACCATGTCTAAGTGATCTACTACAATGTTGATTACCTTATGATAAAACACTGATCAATTTTGCTATTTGACATACAGGCAAGAAATGCTCTCACCACATCGTCAATTACAAATAGTAAATAATAAGATATGAGTTCAGATACACTGTGGTCCTGTTTGAAATCCTGCTTCACACACGTCATACACTTCAGTTAACAGGATCTGAACATTAGTGCACCAGTGAACTTTCGGTGGGTGTCATCGTCTTTTATGAAGACTTGCAGGAAGGGTTGACACCTTTCTCAGAGAAGAATACTCAGTATGCATGCTGAGGTTATGGAAGGTACAGAGGAAGATACTTAAAAAGCAGCATGTGTAAAACTCTCTGCATTTTTTTTCTTTAACAAAACAATTCTGCCTTGTTTGCATTAAAATATTTAGGAATAATTTGGGTGTCTTTTGACATGTGTTCATCTTGTAGTTTCTGCTTTATATTGACCTTTCAAAGAGGAAAGCTAATGGACTGTGATGATTTTTGTGATGTTTTTATCTGACTTTACATGGCAACACTGGCCACACCAACGGTCACAGATTCAGCTCTCTTAAAGATGCTTGGATATCAAAAGTCACATATTCATTCCTCTTAATGGTCCTCTGATGTTTATTAAACCTGTATCATAGCATTGCATGTAATGTAAGATCTCACATTTGTAGTCTAATTAAGAAAGCTTAATGGATAAATGCTCTTGTTACAGATATTCTTTTTTAAACTTGCCCCACTTGCTCGCTTCCTTTTGCATCTGTCTAAAGATTCCTCATCATCAGATGTATGATGGAACAACGCATGCATGCCTTAACAAGGCAGTCTCAACAATGACCACATCATTACCACGCATGCCTTTACAAAGAATTGCACTGTAAAAGCATGTTTGGTAGAGGAACATGCATGGTCAATTCTCCCCCACCCTGCTCCCTTACACCTGATACCATACTCCACCTGATCCAAGCCCTAAAAACTGCCCCTTACACCCCCTGCCAAGAGCCCTTAAACCCACCCTGAGTGCTAAAAGTAATCCTGCCCTGTCCTCAAAACTACCCCGACCACCCAACCCCGCCCTCAACCCTAAAACCTACCCCACCCTGTCCTAAAAACTACCTGACCCCTCCCCCACTCTGTACCCTAAAACCTACCCTGTCCTGTCCTACAAACTACCCTGGCCTCCCTGCCTCGAACCTCAAAACCTGCCCCTCCCTGTTCTAAAAACTTCCTTGACCCCCCTCCCTGCCCTGTACCCTAAAACCTACCCCACCCTGTCCTAAAAACTACCCTGATCCCAGACCCCACCCCAAACCCTAAAACCTACCCCACCATGTCCTAAAAGCTATCTGACCCTCTCCCCACCCTGTACCCTAATACCTACCCTGCCCTTTCCTACAGACTACACTGCCCCCCCCCGGCCCCTGCCCTGAACCCTAAAGCCTATCCTGCACTGTCCTAAAAAACTACCCGGACCCCTGTCCTGAACCCTAAAACCTACCCCGCCCTATCTTCAAAACTACCCGACCCCCACCTCCGCCCTGCACCCTAAATCCTACCCTGCACTGTCCTAAAAGCTACCCCTAGGTCAGTAATGCACCCAGATAAAGCCACAATAACACATCAACCCAAAGCAATAGTACATTAGAAATACTTCCTGTAACCATCATATGCACAATACAGCTCAATGTCATGCAGATGTCCAAGTGTTTTCTCCCTCAGTGGCACATCAGGTCAAGCTATACTAGCAAATGCCATCCTATCATTACTTGGCCTATCCACTATGAAACAATTAGAACAAACCACCTACTACATCCGTCATTCTTAGAATGGCGTGAAAGCAACACAATTAGGAAAGGCAAGTGCAAAACCTACCACCCACTTGAAGTCGAGCAATGGAGAGCTGCACTACCCAGCATAATGAAACACATTGTAGTGTCCTTCAGCAAACATAGGGGGTCATTCTAACCCTGGCGGTAAAAACCGCCAGGGCGAATGACCGCGGTAGCACCGCCAACAGGCTGGCGGTGCACCGCTGGGCATTCTGACCGCGGCGGTTCAGCCGCGGCCAGAAACGGAAAGTCGGCGGTGTCCCGCCGACTTTCCGCTGCCCTTGAGAATCCTCCATGGCGGCGGAGCGCGCTCCGCCGCCATGGGGATTCTGACACCCCCTACCGCCATCCTGTTCCTGGCGGGTCTCCCGCCAGGAACAGGATGGCGGTAGGGGGTGCCGCGGGGCCCCCGTAAGAGGGCCCCAAAAGGAATTTCAGTGTCTGCCTAGCAGACACTGAAATTTGCGACGGGTGCTACTGCACCCGTGGCACTCCAGCAACTCCGCCAGCTCCATTCGGAGCCGGCTTCATCGTTGCTTTGTCTTTCCCGCTGTGCTGGTGGGCGGCCTTTTGGCGGTCGCCCGCCAGCACAGCGGGAAAGCCAGAATGGCCGCCGCGGTCTTGTGACCGCGGTGCGGTCATTTGGCGGTAACCGCATGGCGGGCGGCGACCGCCGCCCGCCGCGGTTAGAATCACCGCCATAATCTTCATTTCTTTAAATTTGCGTTACGATTTCTAGAAAAAAAAACAAGCTCATTGGTTCCTTAATGTGTGCACGGTATTTTAAATTACTTTACGTTCCTGGAGTTTCATGTGTCTTTTGTCAATACATACTAGTAGGTATTCTGCAGCATTACCTACTTTTTTCAGTTTTTACCTAGCCTGCTCCGCCTGATTCCTCTCTTCTTCCAAAGTATGTTATGCTGCTTGTCAGTGATGTTAAAAGGCCTGATCTGCTGTCCAGCCTGGTCTGCTGATATTAGCTATGGGCATATCTTGTCTGCTATCATGGGCCTATCTATCCTTCATTGCTGTAAAGAGAAACTGGACAGGAGTCGACAGCACAGTACAGACTGTTTCACTGAAACCTACTCTGATTTGCCTTACTTTTCAAATAACTGAAGACTAATGCCCCTAACCATGTCTATTATCACTGTCCAGTGGCCCCAACCTCCCTTACCCTTTTAACTTCTGTACTCCTTGTTGGAATATTTCATGCAACTCCAAAACGTTACTGACTAATTTATGCCCCTGGGGACAGATCATCCAACTCCCTGATTCCCTAATTTTGGTTCCTTATCTTTCATCTCAATGCCAGACCCGAAGTTGAACCAACCAAGGCCTTAGTGTTGGATAATATCATTTTATAAGGGTAGAAACGTGGCCGAATCTAACATCTCTGGGAGACTGGCATTTTGGGTAGATCATTATCACAAAAGGAAAATAGATTTGTTGTGCTGACATTAGTGTAGGGAAGGCAAGGCAGATCTGCCTCGCCTTAGTATAACACAGGCCCACTTTCTGGCATACTTTGTAGATTTAAAGAGACAACATTGTGGCAAAAGTTGCACAAAGTGGAAAGGTGCCCTTTTAACAGCTTAAATAGCGCTTTGTATTGCTTTAAGCCACTTTGAGTTAGGGGGAGATTACTTGGGTTGAACCTGGGCATTACGCTCCAGTAACTCATGTTTTTTTAAGCAAAGCTCAATTTACCTAAAAAGTCAAACCAGGCTGTGCTTCAAAATAACACCTCCTTGAAGCAGGTGCTAACAAGCAGAAGTGTTTTTTTTTCCAAACGTTCCACACTGGAATGTTTCAGAATGTGCCTAGACAAAGATTTTGTACTGGAAGGGTATGCTAGATAGCATACACATATACCATAGTGCACAGGTTCTGTGTGGTGCTAGGCAGCCTTAAAGACCGCCAGTGATGAGGACCGCAGCAGCCTCAGACCATTTTTAAGTGCAGCAATTTAAGTTGTGACAAAAACATAATAAATCTGCCACTTTTTTAAATGTTTCCTTCAGCAAATAACTTACACATATTCAAACATTACTATTTCCATCTAAACCAGATTGCCGTGATGTAAGTCAAATTTGGAACCAGCAATGAATTATGAATGAATCCTTGATATGCAGGCATCCTAGTGCTAAGATTTACATACAGCTAGAAGGGGGTGAATTGAGACGTGGGCAATTGAATTACTGAGTCCAGTTAATGCCCATAATTTTTCAGCCTTTAAGGGAAGTGTCCTCTCGTCTATTAGTAGGCTTTGGTAGATATTTCCCCTGACTGTCCACGGCCTTCATACAACCATACAACATTATGATTAAATGTAACAAAAGATTTCTATCTTGTAAGTTGATGCAAAGTTAATGATAATTGTATTTGTCTTCTAACCCTCTCAGCAGATGTTGCAAACACACCTCAGTGTGGCTAATTATTATCATACCATCTGCATAGAAAAGAGTCAGTAAGCCCTACTTTGAAGAGATACCAGTATCCTTCAGAAGTGCTGAAAATATATCTGCTATATAAACACTGAGGAAGAGAGGATAAGAAGACACCCATGTTAAGAGGTAGGTACACAATGAATGTTGATAATATGACAAGATAGCTCCTCATGATTTCTTCAGAGATCTTACGTTTTTTTCAAAATTTGGATACTAAGAGTGTTATGTCAATGATGTCAAATACACTTTCAAGATCGTTGTACACAGAGGAGGAATGAGAGAATACACATCTTTTTTGTGAGGTTTCTCTAACAGAATGCAACTGCTTTCTAGTGATTCAAATATTCGCCTAATGTGCAGCCAGTGATTTGTTTAGGATATACAGGTGTGTTAAAGGTACTTATAAAATTCCTTCTCCTGTGAAACATTTTGCTATGTTAGAGCCTGACGTATTGGAATTTTGTTTTAGTCCCCATTTAGAATAGCATGCAAAACATGTGATGCCTTAACTAATGATGTAATGTGCATTTTTGGACACACTTTTTTCAAAATAGTGAAGATGCTCACTACTCCTTTTGGAACATGTGCTTGCATGTGTTTGTGAGTGTGTGTGTGTCAGTGGCATAACCTACACTCATGCAGCCTCTGTAGGGCAAAAGGTCCCACTGGATAATTCCTTCACAGGTATCACAAAATTGATAGTGCTTTAAAATGTCCTTTTGTTAAAACTGAGGGCTCCAGACAATTGTAGCAGACCAGACCCACAAAAACATTAAAATTGTAGATTTTTGGTATGGTGTATTTTGGGTGAGATGTTATGCCATTGCATGAAATATCTCAAGAGCCCGCAGTCTGAGTACCTTTAGAAGAACACAGAACTCCAACTTGCAACATATATAGTTAGGGGTAATTTATTCCTTATAATGTATGCCTCACACTTTCCATAATCTAGTTCTAGGCCTGTCTTATTTTCACACCTCTAACTTGTATGATACAATGGCTGGAGGAGATACGGGTTGGCGATGTCGCCCTCAGTCTGCTTTCTTTCTTCTTCTTGGACAGAAAACCGCTGGTCAGCTGTAGTGACTTCAAAGCAAACACTTTTACTCTTCCTTGTGGCATCCCCCAAGGCTACAGTCTGTAGAGAGGTATGTAGAGAGCCACCTGGGCTCTCCGATAACTTGTTGCAAACTGAGGTTAAGGGGGTTGTGCTCACGACAGAAAGACAATAAAGACAAGCACTGCTGACCCCGTCAGCAGCTCAGTATTACCCACTCTGCGTGTGTCCTGTGTTAATAGCGACCGCACTGATGATCTCCCGGCCACGCGTCACAGAACCCAACCCTCTTTAACAACTATGTAGCACCTTTGGTGGCTCTTGTTCAATCTTTTGACTTTGAGGTCCAGTGAAATGCCGACGACACCCACATCATGTCAGTTTCCAACAATATGATCAAGGTTGCTGAATCTTTTAGGCACTGTATGGCCAGTATTGAGAAGTGAATGAACAACAATGCATTAAAACTCAATGCTGGCAAGACAGAGGTACTGGTTTTCGGTGCCAAAGATTCCCTCTGGTCTAAGAGCTGGTGGCCTGAGGAGCATTGGTCTCTTCCTACTCCCATGAAATCTGCTAAGAATTTGGGTATTCTGTTGGATAACCACTTGAGCTTCGACATCCAGGCTGACTGCACCGCTAGCACTTGTTGTCACATTATCATACTATTGAGGAAGGTTTTTCCTTTTTATTCCTATAGCGCTGCGCCAGGCAGTTGTCATTGAGCTCATTACTTCACGTTTGGACTACTGCATTTCTTTATTTCTGAATACCAACTGTGCCAGTGTTAACAAATTGCAGATCTTCCAGAATGCAGTGGCTCGCCTCACTTTGAACATCCCTCTTCGGGCAGCAGCGAGAAAGGTGCTGTGTGTTCTTCATTCGCTACTTATCAGTAAGAGGATTGTTTTCAAAGCTCTTTGTATGGTGCATAGGACCCTCTACTCCCAGAATACAGAACAACTGAATGGAATGTTCCAGTGGCATACTCCTTAAAGACCTCTCAGGTCTTCGCTGCATAAACTTTTAGTTGTTCTTAGATTTCATGAAACTAGATGGGGGGGAGGACCTTCTCTGTAAGAGCGACTCAGCTATGGAATACTTTGCCATCTCACAATGCAGACACAGAAATGTTCTCCATCTTTAGAAACATTTAAAAACGTGACTTTTTACTTTGCACAGCTTTGAGTGAATGCTTTTGCCATCTGCCGGGTTTCTGTCAGTGCTTTGATACTCTCGGGTTTAATGCGCTCTATAAATGTTCCTAACATAACATAACCAGTCCTTGTTTTTAAGCCAAGAGTTCTTGCATGCTAGTATATTTATGGCAACATTCGCAATTTTAAAATAAGAACACCATCTCCTGTAATGCAAATGTTGCTGGGTTAAGCATAAAGTATTTGCTGGATGTATGACGTCAGACAAGGACACCATTTTGCTTCTATGGACAGAAGTATCCAGGACATTAAACACTGAAGCATAGTGCTGCATCATATTAAAAAAACTAGGTGTAATTAAATTATGATGCAATTTTCTAATTACAGATGAGAACATGTCAGTGATAATAGAAAACAAAGTAGGCATTATAGCAAATTACTGCTTGCCAATATTTTATAGGTGGATACAGTCAATTGTAGATTCTGGTAGTATCAAACACAATGATAAATGTAGCATAATTCGGTAAAATGAAAGGTTGGGTCAGCTTAGGTGAGTGTAGGGTTACACGCAATTTTTTTTAAATTGCATACCGGGCTACTGCGTCGTCATACTGGCTTTTCCACCAGTGGGGTAGCACAGACTCTGCCCTTTCTTTGGTTATGCTCAGGTTCAGCAGGTGCAGTAAAGTCTTTTGTGCAGCAACTCTTTGCTGGGTCCAGGGAGCAGCAAGAAGTCCTTCTTCAATCTTCTATCCAGGACAGTAGTCATCTCAGGTTTGGGTGCCAGAGGTCACACTTTTATGCCAGCTACTAACTTACGGGGTGGTGACCATTTACTAGCAAAAAGGCTACCGCGTCCGCCCTCAAAGCCCGATGACTACTTCCTATGAACCATGAAATCTATCTATCTGAGAGTGCACCATTTCTCCCTCTTCCAACATGGCCAGACCCTTCTCTGTGTGTGGAACTCCCCAGCCCAACTGATAGGTGTGGCTACCATGGGGCTGCACTCCCATTGAAAAACCAGTTTAACAACAAGATTTCTCTCTCTGCACAAAAGACCCACTTGTCTGCCTAACTAAACAAACAGCCCTTTTCTAGTGTGACTAGCATTTAGCTTTCAGAGACGGCTTCCACTTTGAAGTTTGTTGTTGGGCTTACACCCACATTCGCAAACTTACCAGGAGAAAGTCACACCTCTTCACTCTGCAGGTCCTGGGTTCCTCTTCCTGACAATTATTCTCACCTCTCCCCATGAGGGCTGCAGGCTGTCCCTAGGACAGCAGCAATATGCAACAAAAACCGGCTACTGGAAAACTTGGACGACAATGTGGCAACTTTTAAAGTTGTAATTTATTGTACTGTTGCACTAAATTCAACTTGGGCAACAAGTTGGGTTTAATGTAACAGATCTTTTGATACCTTGAATTATCAGATTTAGTTGTCTCATCAGGAAGGTAGCACTGCTGATTTGCAAGCATGTAACTTTATATTAGCCAATGAGGCTTCTGGCCTTATTACATTAAAAATGACAATGTGGGTTTTTTACTGTCAGGATATGTAAAGTCATCATAACACATCTTTCTTTTTAATATAATGCACCCTGCCTTTGGGGCGTGCTAGGCCTTCCTTGGGGTGACTTATAAGTATTAAAAAGGAAGGGCTTTGCTAAGGTTTGAAATGGCAACATTAAGTTAGCAGTTAAAAAAAATACTACACCAGTCTGCAGTGACAGTATGGGACACGCGCTTTGCTCTGTCATGCTCATGGTGGCACAAAAGGTGTTTCAGTCCACGTGTGATATGTAACTTACAGACCTTTGGTTTACCTAGTACCATATACTAAGGACTTACAAATAAATTAACGTATGTCAATTAGGTGTCACCCACATATACTTTTTAAGGTTTAGAGCACCGGCAATGGGACCTGTTTGGCAGTTGTCAGTGCACCTTCAGATCGAAAACCAGTAGCATCAGTACAAAGATGTTGGAGTGATAATGAAAAAAGAGGCATTTCCTTACTTCTAGTAATAGTTATTTTTCATTCTGGATTTTGATTCTGCACTTTCACAAGGAACACAACTACAGACAAAGGGGGTTATTCTAACTTTGGAGGAGGTGTTAATCCGTCCCAAAAGTGACGGAAAAGTGACGGATTTACCACCAGCTGTATTACGAGTCCATTATATCCTATGGAACTCGTAATACGGCTGGTGGTATATCCGTCACTTTACCGTCACTTTTGGGACGGATTAACACTCCTCCAAAGTTAGAATAACCCCCAAAGTGTTTCCTTGCAGTGTCATAGGCTACTATGGCAAGGTGTTTTTTAATCTAAATATCTGTCATCCATTTTATTTCTTCGACTGATGAGCTCCTGGATCAGTGGCGAAACAAAGGCCCCCACAGCCTCAGAGGTGCGGGGGACCCTCAAGCACAAGGGGGGCCCCTCAGCACAGCACCTAGCCTGAGTGAGTCCGGGAGGGCATGTTCTTTGCAGTGGGGGGGCTCCCTCCAGTTTAATTACGCCACTGGTCTGGATACTTCCCAAACAATACAATTCTACAAAAACCGTGACAAAAAAAATTGTAATACTTGTTTTTAATTGAATTCAGGAATGCTCGAATAATTCTAAACACTTTTACTTCATTATTTGACTGTGATGGAATTTCCATGGGTACTAATCACCTCAGAGTGAATGCACAACAAGAAATCAAAAGAAAACAGTATTTACAATGCAAGCTTTTCCAGATAACAAAGGAGGGAACTAGTAGTGTTGTTGCTTTCATTGCTAAACAGACTTAAAAACAATAATTTACAACTGTACTAGATTTTCCTTTTTAGAGGGAGGGCATTATTTATTGCGCAGTGTAATAGTATATAGAACCTACATCAGGGAACAAAATGTAAAAATAGTGTGCCCTATTCACAAACATGCATATTTATTTATGCCACAAATCCTGAAAAGGTTTACAGGCAGATGCAAGCCTATTGTCTGCTGCAAATGTCTCCCCTACGTGTACGTAGAAATTTGCAGTCAATAATCTCATTAAAGGGATGGGAAGGGAACACATTCCAGGGCATCGTTTGCCATTCAAGTTTGGGAATGCCTGCAAGCATGTACATTTGTGGGTGATCCCAATCTCTGACCCAGCCCCTTACCACCCAGGCCATAATGGAAAATTACCCCTACACTCCAACCAGTGGCTATAAAAACATCTCTTTATGGATGTAGAGGGGAACAAATGACCCTCATCTCCATTCTCCTTCAGCAGAGTTCTCCAATTCCACCCAGCGGACATAGACAGACAGAATATGTTACATGATATTCCCAGAGGTAAGCCTGGACACCTGCACCTGGTGCAGCTTTCCAGAAATACTTCTAGAAACATATAGACTAGAAAAACCAGCTGATGTATAGATTTGAAGCTCCACCCATGTGTTTGCAGGTTTTCTTCTGAATATGAATCAATATTTCTGAATGTACATCTTTTTTTCACTCCTACCACTGGAGGACTACTATAACTAAGGTACAGCACCAGGAGCATGTCCTTTAAAATGCATGACTATAGGTAGGACTCAACTTATGCAAGGTTGGATGGTAAAACGTAAGATGTTGTTTGCATTACATTGTCAACCACTAAATTGACCTACCACTATATCGGAAGAAGTATATCAAGGCCCACTATTTCATCCAAATAAAATTAATTGGTTTTATCTCTATTTCTTTACTCCCGACTAAGATTTTTGTGACCAAAAAGCAGAGTTTTTCTAGTCAAAAGTCAATCGTGTTTTCGAGTCGTTTTTGGATGGTTTAGTTGGAGCCAGTCCAAGTGTTCCTGCTGATTCAACATTAGATGAATACTATAAATATAACGAAGTGACTGGGAACATTGGGTGTCTACTCAATTTTCCAATCCTTATGGAGGATAAAAGTATCAAATTACTGGAAACAACCAAGTCCAGTTCCCTGCAGACCCCTGCTACTCTGTGCATCTGAGGATATCCGTTAGATGGTAGACAAGGGAGGCAAGGTGACGTTTTTCCTTTTAGATCTCTCAGCCACACTTGACACGTTAAATCATGCTATTTTGATCAACCAACTGAGGGCTCTCAGCACTGGTGGTACAGAACTTGCAATCCTCAGCTCCTTCTTATCTAATCGAGAACAAAGGGTAGAGATGGGGAGCTTCAAGTCTAAGGGGGTCATTCTGACCCTGGCGGCCGGTGGCCGCCAGGGCCACCGACCACGGGAGCACCGCCAACAGGCTGGCGGTGCTCCCACGAGCATTCTGACCGCGGCGGTTCAGCCGCGGTCAGAAGCGGCAAGTCGGCGGGCTCCCGCCGACTTACCGCTGCTCGGGGGAATCCTTCATGGCGGCGGAGCGCGCTCCGCCACCATGAGGATTCTGACAGCCCCTACCGCCATCCTGTTCATGGCGGGAAACCCGCCATGAACAGGATGGCGGTAGGGGGTGCCGCGGGGCCCCTGGGGGCCCCTGCCGTGCCCATGCCAATGGCATGGGCACGGCAGGGGCCCCCGTAAGAGGGCCCCGCAAAGTATTTCAGTGTCTGCCTTGCAGACACTGAAATACGCGACGGGTGCAACTGCACCCGTCGCACCCCTGCAACTACGCCGGCTCAATTCTGAGCCGGCGTCCTCGTTGCAGGGGCATTTCCTCTGGGCCGGCGGGCGCTCTTTCGGAGAGCGCCCGCCGGCCCAGAGGAAATGTTTAAATGGCCGCCGCGGTCTTTTGACCGCGGTGCGGTCATTTCACGGCGGTACCTTGGCGGACGGCCTCCGCCGTCCGCCAAGGTTAAAATCACCCCCTAAGTCCTTTACCCTCCCATGCGGGGTGCCTCAGGGATCTTTCTTGTTACCTACACTGTCTAACATCTATATTGCCCCTCTTATGAAGCTCCTTAAATCATACAGCTTCTCTGTCATCTCCTATGCAGATGATACTCAGATAGTTGTGTCCCCATCCACAGAGATTGGCAGGATGGCTAATAACTTCAATAGCTGCCTAAGACGTCTCAAATTGGATGAGGGACAGCTGTCTGAAATTGAATTCCGATAAAACAGAGGTACTACTCTTTGGAAATAATCCACATTTTAAGAGTATTTCTTGGTGGCTGGAAAATCTCAGTCTGCTTCCCTCTCCCGTCAGTATAGCCAGAAATTTGGGTGTGGTTTTTGATGATCAACTGGGTTTTTCAGACCAGGTCAATTCCATCACTTCATCATGTTTCTATCTGATTAAGATATTGAAAATTATTTTTCCACTTGTCCCCTGTGAGAAGCAAAAGATGGTGGTGGTTGCCCTCATTCTATCAAAGATTGATCACTGTAATTTTTTGTATCTGGGCATTAACAAATAGTCACAAGTTAAGCTACTATCTCTACAAAATGCAGATGCCCATATGCTCCTTCACGTTCCTAAGTTTAGTCCCATAACCAACAAAATCCGGGACTTGCATTGCCTGCCTATCTCTGATAGAATAAAGTTTAAGGCACAAGAAGGTCTGCATGACATTGGGCCTCAGTATTTCCAAAATATTTTTAAATGGTACACACCACAGAATGATTTAAGATCTTATTGCAGCAAACTGGTAGTCGCACCTAAGATCAACAAAACAAGATGGGGAGGCAAAAGTTTTTCGTTCCTTGCCTGCAAACTCTGGAACACTTTCTCAGCCTAATCTCACCCTTTTTAGAAAAGGGCTGAAAACCTGGCCCTTTAGCTCCTCTCTTAAATAGGTTGCTATTCCATTGTGGTCCTATTGTCGCTAGCGCTAAGACACATCGGTATTCATATGCTTTAAAAAACTATTATTTACTTTTACCTACATACTTAGATCCCACTACATCGACGCTACAAACATCTTGACTTTATTTGCTGATTGTTAAAAAAAAAATTCAACTTTAATTGTATCCATCTTTAATTTATTTAATGTTTTACCCTAATACTTCACATTTCTTTTTGTATTTGTAATGCTACTTTCTAGTAGTTCTAAACCAAACTAATAACAATAGTCATTGTTTTTATTAAATTACTTTAATGTAACATTTATCATAATACTATCCCTGAGACTACCCCCAACTAACAAATTCAATTTAATTTTTTAATCATTGTACGTTTAACTCCTATGTAAGCCTTGACTATCTGTACATAAACCTCATTCAGAATTCACCTCTTCCACACCCTATCAGCTCTGGATGCATCATACATGGGGTGGGAAACAGTGTGGACTGCTGCAGAATTTCATCTGAATTTCTAGCATTAAGTCATTACAGTCAGACATATGTTAATGTTATTGATTTTCATGACTAGTTGGCAGAGGTATGCACCTTGTCCAAGTAGGGACCACAATTCTAGTCAGTGTAAGCCAGATACACAAATTAGCCTGTGCCCGTCTGGTTGCTTGTCAAAGAACAGTCAGGCCTAACTTAAGAGGTAACGTGTAAAGTATTTGTGCATCACAATAATGTAACACAGTGAAAAGCACCACAAAAGACTCCCAATCAGTTTATGAAAACAAAGAATATTTATCTTAGTAAAACAAGACCAAAACCACAAAACTCCATTAATTTGAGAATGAGATATGATTTTTTAAAGAATAAAGTCCAATGTAGCTCTTAAAAAAGTCAATAGTGCTAAAAGGTTACTTAAGGTCGCGCTAGACCGGGGTAAATCTGAAGTTCATGCTGACTGCATTGGAGGGCAGGCCAGCTACAAGGCCCACACAGGGCCCACTGAAAAAGTACCCTAGAAGGAGCAAGCGTCGGTGTCAAAGACTCAATGCGTCAGTCCCGATCGGTGCTGCGTTGTCGTCAAACTTCTCAGTTGGGCCCTGCACCATTGTTGAATCGGCACTGTGTTGGAGGCGAGGTGCGAAGGGCACTGCGCTGGTTCCGAGAAGCACTACGGCCTTGATGTATGGATTTTCAAGGAAAAACAGCCACAGAGTACTCTCTCAAGGCCCAGCTCTGCATTGACACCACTTGGAAGGGCAGGACTCAGTGGCAGAGTCCAGCATCTGAAGCAGGATGGAGGGAAGTCTTTGATGAACCTGAGACTTTCAGAACAAGGAGGCAATCCAGCAAGCCCTTGGATTCACTTGGATCTGTAGGGGATGAGGAGACCTAAGTCCAATCCTTCTCACTCCGAGGCAAGAGGCAGCAGGTAGCGGAGCAACACAGCAGTGCAGTTAAGTAGAGTGGCAGTTCCTCCTGGCAGCACAGCAGTCTTTCTCCCTGACAGAATGTCCTCAAATCCATAGGTGTACTGATTTGGTGGCGTTTGGTGGTCCAGTACATATACCCAGTTGAGCCTTTGAAGTTGGGGAGATTTCAAAGAGTGGCCTTCGAAGGGCACCATGTCCCTGCCCTTCCTTTGCTACCTCCAGACACTCAACAGGGCTTTTAGCAGCTCTTTGTGTGAGGACAGACATAGCCCTATTCAGGAATAAGTGTCAAGTCCTCCCTCCCATCTAGCCTAGGTGATGCCCCACCAGGCTGCAAATGTCACACACCAGCTCCCTTTGTGTGTGACTACCTAGAGGGAGTGCAGAAAGCCCACCTGTCACCCCCTCTCTCCCCAGATGTGTATTCAGAGGCAGGCTGAGGCACAGAATGGTTGAAGTAAGAAAATGTTAACTTTCTAAAAGTGGCAATTTGAGGCTTACAATTTAAAATCTGACTTCCTATAAGTTGTGATTTTAAATTGTGAGTCCAGACACACCAATCTCCAAATTTCTTTCTTTTCCTGTTGGAAGTTCCACTTAATGGTTGCTTCAAGGTACCCCAATGTTAATTAGTTGGAGAGATATGACTTGTAGTAGTGAAAAATTGCAGGACGCTGGCCTGGTGTGTGGTGGGTACCTAAGGTACTTACACTTTATACCAGGTCCAGGTATTCCCTCTTAGTGTAGTGTAGGCAGTGTCTAGAAGCCAGGCTCTCTAAAGGTAGCTGTGGGTGAGCAGCCAAGGCTTATCTGGGAGACATGCAAAGCTCATGCAATACCACTGTAGTCACACAGCACTTACACACATGAAAGAATACACTCAGTGTTACAAAAATAAAGGTACTTTATTATGGTAACACACCCCGAGATTACTTTAGAGGATATACTCCCTTAGGAGGTAAAAAATACACAAGATATATACACTAGTTGTCAGAAATAGGTATAATAATAGTTAAAAAAACAGTGCAAACAGTGTAAAACACAATAGAGAATAGTGGACCTAGGGGGAGCACAAACCATATATTAAGAAAATGAAATGCAAGAGTGTCACCCCCACCCAGGTAAGTGGAGTGTGTAGAGGGCCACTGGGGGTACCAGGAAAGTATAAAGGAAAGTAACACAACACCCCCCAGCAACCATAAAAGCAGTAGTAAATTACTAGAATTTCCTCAGAACACCCACTTAGAAGAAAAGAAGAGAATTGCAAAAACCCAGAGACGACTGCAAGAGACCATCGGTGGATTCCTGAAGAGGAAGACCTGCGGAAAGAGATCAAAGCCAGAAGACACAGCAGAGTTCAGTGAGAACAGGAGCCCCTATCCACCAAGCTGAGGATAGCAGGAGTTGGTCGACAATGAGGAAGGAAAGTCAGCACTGCAGCCCTGGAGTCAAAGTCGAGTTCCTGGAGAATGCAGGTGATGTCCAACGCTGGAAGGAAGATTGCAGTCAGGTTTGCGTGTCCGGGTTCTACCAACAACTCTTGGGACAGGCAAAACATACGGTTGGCGGAAAGTGCTTCTGCCAGGGACCAGTAAGGCCCAGGAGGACTCAACCCAGCAGAGGGAGCACTCAGTGTCTCGGAGAGCCTACAGAAGCACAGGCAGCACTCACAGGAGTCCCACAGGATGGAAACACAGAAGGTGCATAAGGAGCCCATGCAGCACTACAAAATGGAGGCCCATGCCGCAGGAGAGTAACTCAGGGATCTGCGCATCACAGTAAGGAGTGCTGAGGGCTGGAGCTACAAGAAGACTGAAGACCCCTTAGAAGAAGTGCCAACAAGCCTTGGTAGCTCCAAAAGATGCGGTGCACAGGGGGTACTGTCCTGTGTGGGAAGGCAAGGGCTTACCTTCACCCAAGTTGGATAGCTGGTAGAGAGGACCATCCGGACCACTTCTGACTACCTGTCAACACCAGGACAGTGCACGATCTACAGGTGTCTAGAATGCAAAAATCCAACACTCTCAAGATAATGTAATTTATGCATTGTGATGATATGTTATTGTTTAACCTTTTGCATTGCAGAATTCAATCCAAAAGATTCATTCTTAAGGTGCTTATAAATACTGTTCATTTGCAATGTATTGCTGCAGGCTTTCAGAGTGAGTCAGGGTGTGGTCCCTTTCCCGGGCCTTCTAGAAGCTTTCCCTGCAGCATGCCTGGGTGTGGTTGTGGGCTGGGCCAAGACTCTATAAAAGGGAGTGAGCCCAGCTCCACGTGCTCACTATTCAGAGGTCCTGGTGCAGAGCAGCAGCAACTTCCTAAGCTCCTGTTCCGGTGGCCTACCTTGACCTTCCAGGCCTCTGTGCTTTATTCTTCAGTGGTGATTCTTAGTCAGGGTGGTAAGGCGGAGGTTGGGCTGGGCCCCCGACCCCATATTCGATGACGCTCTAATTCTTGGGCCTAATTCCTGATGTTAATACCATTTTGCTCATGCATGTGTAATTGTGTATTGAGACTTTTCATTGCATTTGTATGCACGCATTCGAATCGGCAAGATGCGCGATTCTTTCCTTGTGTGTGATTCTTGATATTCATTGTACGCTACCATTTCCGAGGAATTTTCATGGTGGCATTCGAATTTGCAAGATGCACGATTCTTCACCAGATCCTCGGGTGACAGAATAGTGAGCCCACAAATTATTATCCTCCTGGTTTGTGTATGTTCTCAGCATGGCCACACTAGACGAGCTAGTCAAGGCTATCACTCAGACTTCTGGAGGGAATCCGACAAACATATCCCTCAATGTTCCTTCAGCTATTCCTTTAGCTCCCCCAGAACGTTTCTCTGGTGACCCCTTGAAAGCGCAATCTTTCCTGGTTCAAGTGGAACTTCACTTCACCTGCAGACCACATACTTTCCCCGATGCCCAGTCTAAAGTAGCTTTCTTGTTGTCATATCTGTCTGGATATGACAGACATATCTGTATCTTCAGGAAGATGGAGCTATGGCAAAGAATAGTGGACAGGGTCAACGCTGTGGGTCAGCATCCACGAAATCGGGACGACATCAGGAAGCAGTGGAACGACCTACGGGGGAAGGTGCGTTCCATGGTATCCAGACACAACATTGCGGTGCAGATATTGGCGGCGGACCCCCACCTCAACCCCCAGAATTCACAACATGGGAGGAACAGGTCTTGGCGACCCTGCATCCTGAGGGCCTCGCAGGAGTAGGCGGAGGAATGGACTCTGGTAAGTTTAATCTCAACTACTTCATCCCCCCCACCCACTGGCATGCCAAATCATACCCCCACCCTCCCCCCGCCCCATCACACATCCTCCGTGCTAATGTCTCACCATCACAACCCACCCATCCCAACACCAAGCCCTGCATGCGACCACAAACCATGGACACCCCTCACCTAAGCATGCCCACTGCACATACCCATCCCCCCCCAAATCACTGTCACAACAGCCCCCACAAGGGAATGCCAGCACTGGGGTACGCGGGCACCCACCCATTGCATGCTATGGCACACACAGAAGCAATAACCATACTCTTATACCCCTGCAGGACCCGAACGCCACGACACCGCCCAGGAGGGTCCAGAAATGTCCATTCCACCCCCAGAAGAGGCCCACAGTGATGACAGCAGCTCTGTCTCCCTGGACCCAGATGACCAGCCCGGCCCATCAGGGACCTCGGGACAGTCGGTTCCCCTCAGACAGCCACAGGCCACAGCAGACCTACCCCCCTCTGGGAACACCAGCACAGCACCCACCCAGCGGGCCCATGCCTCTGTCTCCAGGACACGTCAATCAGCGGTGTGTCCACCACTACAGGGCACCCAGGTTAACCCACCAACCCAACAACAACAGGGACCTGGGGGCAGTGGTAGTGGGCACACGGTCCAGGGGACAGAGGCCCAGGGAAACAGGGCAACTGGGAGGGCTACTGTGCGACAGGGGGAGGACAGGCCAAGAGAACCCACTCTCCACGAGGCCCTCTCCTCCATCATGGGAGCATACCACCGCTCCCAGGAGACGATGGTGACGGTCCTGGCCAGGTTCCAGGAGATCCAGGTACTGCAGGAGGAACAGTTTATGGGGTTCAGGGAAGAACTCAGAAATATCAGTTCCGCAATGGGCACCATCGTTGTGGCTCTCAATCAGATTGTCAGCACATTGCGGGACCATGTGGCACCACAAAGGGCCCCTGTCACTAGCATGGACCAAGAACAGGCTACCATCTCCACTGGCGCTAGTGGACAGGAGGCCCGACACAAGAACAACAGGCCACCAGAACCCTACCCCCTGCAGAAGGAAAACCACCCCGCAAGCGGTGCCTGAGATCTAGGAAGAAGACAGAGTAGGATGCCAAGACCCCCGCCAGGAAAGGATACCTCCTGATTGTCATCCCACTGTCCCACATTGTCACCCTGTCCAACCTTAAACTGCCCCTGCTCCACCTTCCACAGGCATATGGACAATGCACCTGTGAGACTCAAAATCTGGACTCTGCCATGGACATTCCTCCACAATCACCCATCACCGAATTGCAACCATTACCCAAATTTGAGCACTTTAATAAACACACTTATTGCACAAAAATATTCTGGAGTCTGCCTGTATTTTTGAACAAATGTATTACACAGAACTGTGCCAAAATGTCCAGTTACATTGTGATGACAACATACCACTGTCACACAGCTGTAGTCCATGGGGAAACAAAGCAGAGGTCACGGAGTGGGGCCCACATCTCTGAAATTGGAAGGGAAAGACACAACTCAGTGAACATACACTGGGTGGAAACTCAGACAGTAGAGAGGCAGGAGACTTTAAGTAAATGCAAATTCCGGTGTTGATTCTTACCTGTATGTTATTGAAAATACTGCTGTATTACTCTGTCCCTGTTGTCTGTGTCGTCCTCTTTTCTTCCTCCTCTTCACTCTCCGCAGGCACCACAGCTGCCACAACACCACCATCTGGACCATCCTCCTGCAGGAAAGGCACCTGGCGGCGAAAAGCCAGGTTGTGAAGCATACAGCAGGCCACGATGATATGGCACACCTTCTTTGGTGAGTACATTAGGGATCCACCTGTCATATGGAGGCACCTAAACCTGGCCTTCAGGAGGCCGAAGGTCCGCTTGATTACCCTCCTAGTACGCCCATGGCCCTCATTGTACCGTTCCTCTGCCCTTGTCCTGGGATTCCTCACTGGGGTCAGTAGCCATGACAGGTTAGGGTAACCAGAGTCACCAATTAGCCACACACGGTGTCTCTGAAGTAGTTCCATCAGGTAAGGGATGCTGCTATTTCGCATGATGTACGTGTCATGCACTGACCCAGGGAACTTGGCATTTACATGGGAGATGTACTGGTCAGCCAAACAGACCACCTGGAAATTCATGGAATGATAACTTTTTCTGTTCCTGTACACCTATTCACTCGTGCTGGGGGGGACCAAAGCAACATGTGTCTCATCAATTGCACCAATGATGTTGGGAATATGTCCAAGCGCATAGAAATCACCCTTCACTGTAGCCGAATCGCCCACCTCAGGGAAAACAATGTAGCTTCGCATGTATTTCAACAGGGCAGACAACACTCAGGACAACACCTTGGAAAACATAGGCTGTGACATCCCTGATGAAATGGCCACTGTAGTTTGGAATGACCCACTTGCCAGGAAATGGAGTACTGACAGAACCTGCACTAGAGGGGGAATCCCTGTGGGTTGGCGGATGGGTGACAGCAGGTCTGGCTCCAGTTGGGCACACAGTTCCTGTATAGTGGCTCTGTCAAGCCTGTATGTCAATATGACATGTCTTTCTTCCATTGTCGACAGGTCCACCAGCGGTCTGTACACGGGAAGATTCCTCCATCTCCTTGCAAGTCCCAGCGGACGGTGCCTAGGAAGGACAACATGGAGCACAGTTACGTTCCTACAGCTTGCACAGTACACGATTCTCAATGCATTGAATGGCTTGTATGAGTGTTGATGCAAGGCCTAGGTATGTGTGAAGCAGTAGATTTTAAGCCATGTGGGCCCTTGAAATGGCGGCTGCCTGACCTGTGAAGTGCGACAGTGGGATGTGAGGTCAATGCGCTGGCGTGGCACACCGTGGCGGGAGGCAGTCGAAGACCGCGGCGCAAAGCCTCATTGGTTAACATTGAACCCTATGGGTCTCAGGAGCCAATGACGATGTGCGCCGGCGGTCGCGGTACGCACCGCCGCGGTACGCACCGCCGCGGGCGTGACCGCCATTTTCTATCTGCTTAACACTCAATACCTGATCATCCACAGGAGAGGACCTATACTGCAGGTGCTGCTGTGACCTCGGTCTGGAAGAGACAATGGCTGCTGCGACTGGGGAAAGGGCCCCTGCCTTCACTTCTGAAGAATTGGAGAAACTCGTGGATGGGGTCCTCCCTCAGTATGCGCTACTCTACGGTCCTCCAGACCAACAGGTAAGTACACTGGGACCATGCTTTGTGGCCAATGCCTGGCTTGAGTGGGGTGAATGAACGATGGTGGGGAGGGGAGCGAATGAGGCATGCATCAAACGACAGATGAGAGCATGTGCCATATGGCAAGGGTGGGGATGGGGGGCCACTCACATCGAGCATGCAGAAAATGATTGTTTATTTTTCTCCCCCTGTACATGTCACATAGGTCAGCGCCCATCAGAAAATCGACATTTGGCGTGCCATCGCCAAGGACGTCCGGACCCTGGGGGTCCACAACAGACGGGGCACCCACTGCCGCAAGAGGTGGGAGGACATCCGCCGTGGGAGCAGGAAGACCGCGGAGGCTCTGCTGGGTATGGCCTCCCAACGTAGGAGGGGTGGCACTCGTCAATTGACCCCCCTGATGTCCCGGATCCTGGTGGTGGCCTACCCCGATTTGGATGGGCGCGTGAGGACATCCCAGCAGACACAAGGGGGTGAGTACAAATACATTCTGCTGACTTTGCGCGCAGTGGAGGTGTCTGGATGGGGGAGGAGGGCTGTGGCTAACCCTAGGCCAGGGCGATTTCCATAGGCTAGGCCCCTCCGTTAGGCATGGCCCTGTGCCCCCGCCCCCCACCTCTGTAGGTTGCCTAGTACAGCTAATCATGGCCCTGTGTCACCTATGTGTGGATTTGTCGTCCATAGGCTTGTAGGCCATGTCCCACGGATTGAGTAGTGTACCCCAAGTGCGCGGCGTAGTGCAGGGGGCTTCTGTGTCTGTCCTCTCCGCCAACTGTGTCGCCAATGCATGCACTCAACATGTCTTTATTTCTCCCCCCCCCTTTTTTTGGTGGTCTTCCTGTTCATGTGTGCATTAGCATCATCAGGCGGAGGAGAAGTGGCATCGGAGCACGAGGGAGCTGCATCTCACATGGCCATGGAGGGCCATGCAACCGACTCGGAGTTCACCAGTGAGACGGAGGGCGAGGGGAGCTCCACAGCGGGGACACGTGGTGACACCAGCGACACAGACACGTCCTCGGAAGGGAGCTCCCTTGTGGTGGCGGCAACATCCGTGCCCACCGCAACAACAGGTACAGCTGCCACCCAGCGCACCAGCTCCGCCCTCCCAGCAGCCCCTCAGCCTTCGCCCCGTGCCCGCTCACCCAGGAAGGTGGGCATCTCCTTCGCCCCAGGCACCTCAGGCCCTGCCCCAGTTACCCCTGCTGCCCTCAGTGAGGAGGTCATTGACCTCCTGAGGATGCTCATTGTTGGGCAGTCTACCCTTTTGAATGCCATCCAGGGTGTAGAAAGGGAGGTGCACCGGAGTAATGCATACCTGGAGGGCATTCATTCGGGTCAGGCTGCCCATCAGCGATCGTTCAACGCTCTGGCCTCAGCACTGACGGCAGCCATTGTCCCTGTCTCCTGCCTCCCTCCTCCAACTTCCTCAACCCAGTCCCACTCCCCTGTACCTCTGCCTATCCCAGACACACCTACAGACCAGCCTGCACACACCTCAACACCCAAGGGAAGCTCATCCATATATAAGCACCACACATCACACAAGCATTCACCCAAGAAACAGCCACATGCAGACATGGCAACAGCCACTGCCTCCTCTGTGTCCCCCTCCTCCTTGTCTCCCTCCTCCCTCCTTGTGACATCTCCACTCACACTTGCATGCACAACATCATCAGCCACTACGTCCATCACCAGCACACCCACCAGAACACTCCGCACACGTGCAGTCACCACCCCACTACCATTTACACGTCCCCTGTGTCCTCACCCAGTGTGTCTGTCACCCCTCTTCCAAACCACACAAACGCAGGCAGCCACCCACCCAACAGCCATCCACCTCACGACAGCCTCCAGCACAAGCACCTGCACCCAAAGACACCAGACTTGACTCACCTACAACCACATCCTCTTCCTCCACTCCCATACCCACTACACCTACCCTTCCCACTGCTCCAAAAAAGTTTTTCCTGTCCAAAATTAACCTCTTTCCATCACCTGACCCTCCCCCTCCATCTCATAAGACTCCAACCAGCACCTCAGCCACCACAAAACCTGGACCTACAAGGACAATAGTCCAAGGATTTTGGAGTCCAACACCTTCAAGGCCAGCTACTTCGGCTAGCAGTAAAGATATAGCCAGCCCCCCTCCCCTGGAAAGAAAGCCAAAAAAGTGCCCGGCGCGAGAGGCCAGAGACAGCAGGCTCCAAGGGCACTACCCTGGCACAGTCAGGAAGTGGGGTGCCACCTGGCACACCGACAAAGGGAGGAAAGGGCCATAGAGGAGCAGGGAAGGGTGGCAAGGGCAGCACGCCCGACAAGTCCGGCAGCAGGCGAGCTGCCCAGGAGGGCCCCACCAGCCCCATTCCAGGGGTGAAGGAGGACACCCACGGGCCCGGGACGGCAGCACAGGAGGGCCCCGCAAGCGAGAAGACAGATGTGCACGAAGGGCACGGCAGCCACATGTCGGGTGGCGAGTGAGATCCATGTCATGGCCGGATCTGGTGCCCTGGAGACACATGTCAAGCACCGCTGAACAGGGCCCTTCAAGACAAGCACCGCTGACAGGGCACCGCCGTCTCAAGAACCGCTGAACAGGGCCCTTCAAGACAAGCACCGCTGAACAGTGCACTGCCGTCTCAAGAAACGCTGAACAGGGCCCTTCAAGTCAAGCACCGCTCCGCTGGGCCCTTCAAGTCAAGCACCGCTCCGCTGGGCACCGCCGTCTCTGCACCGCTCCGCTGGGCCCTTCAAGTCAAGCACCGCTCCGCTGGGCACCGCCGTCTCTGCACCGCTCCACTGGGCCCTTCAAGTCAAGCACCACTCTGCTGGGCCCTTCAAGTCAAGCACCGCTCCGCTGGGCCCTTGAAGTGAAGCACCGCTCCGCTGGGCCCTTCAAGTCAAGCACCGCTCCGCTGGCCACCGCCGTCTCTGCACTGCTCCGCTGGGCCCTTCAAGTCAAGCACCGCTGGACAGGGCACCGCAGTCTCATGCACCGCTGGCCCATTGGCAGAAGGGGCAGGGCCGGATCTGTGTCGGGCAGGGCTGCACGAAGCACTCTGGGCACCATGCCTCCTCCAGAACCAGTGGAGTCTGTAATCCACTTGATTGACTGTGACTTTGCACTCCCCAGGATGGCACAGTAGGCAATCCACCAACTGTAGAGACTTGTGAGACTGTGGCTTTGCACTCCCCAGGATGGCACAGTGGGCAATCCACCCACTGTCTGGACTTGTGAGACTGTGGCTTTGCACTCCCCAGGATGGCACAGTGGGCAATCCACCCACTGTAGAGACTTGTGAGACTGTGGCTTTGCACTCCCCAGGATGGCACAGTGGGCAATCCACCCACTGTCTGGACTTGTGAGACTGTGGCTTTGCACTCCCCAGGATGGCACAGTGGGCAATCCACCCACTGAGGAGAGACTTGTGAGACTGTGGCTTTGCACTCCCCAGGATGGCACAGTGGGCAATCCACCCACTGTCTGGACTTGCGAGACTGTGGCTTTGCACTCCCCAGGATTGAACAGTGGGCATGGAGGCCCCTCGTGGATCTGGCGTCGTGGACTCATCTGGCTGAGGTGCCCCCCCTTCCCTTCCCCCTGAGGTGCCTGTAGTTTTTCTATCTGATGCCCCTGCAGTGTTCTCTCCAATGGATTCGGGTATCGTGTGTGGGCTTTGCCCATGTGTTTAGGCCCATTGGCCCACGAACAATGGCTGATACCCAATTTGCACAGGACAATTTACATTTGTATATATGGTTATGGATGTTGGATATATTTTTTTACTTAGCCCTTCAATATACTTCAAAATTCATGAACATTTTATTTTGTCTTTGCATTCTTCCGTGGGGTTGGGGGGGTCACCCTTAGTTGTTGCTCTGCATTGATGTGTATGTAGTTGTGGGTGAGGGTGAGGGTGGGTGTGTTGCTTATGTGTGTGCCCGTAATTTTTTGCCTCCCCCCTCCCCTGTGTCGTAGGTGCAGTACTCACCAGTGTCTTCTGCGCCGGCGTTCGTGCTCCTGGTAGAGGAGCAGGAAGACAATAGCTGGTAGGATGTGTAGTTCGGGTTCCATGCTGTCCAGATTCCTCGTGGAGTGTGTAGAGGTGAGCGTTTTCCGTTCGTAATGTCTGTTTCCGCCGTGTTTTTATCGGCGGGGCTACCGCCCCGGAAAAGGTGGCGGATTGGTGGGTTGTGATAGGGTGGGTGGTACATTAGCTCCCGCCTGTCTGTTGGCGGTGACCGCCGCGCTGTATGTTTGTCCCGCCTTGGCGGTCGGAGTGTTAAAGTGGCGGTCTCTGTTGGCGGTTCCCGCCAGGGTCAGAATTCCATTTTTTTTACCGCCTGCCTGTTGGCGGTATGGCCGCCGCTTTAACACCGACCGCCAGGGTTGGAATGACCCCCTTAGTGTCATATTTAGCCAACTTTATCAGCTGGTCGCAGAGACATCCAGGCCTGAAGAAAAACAAGCGGCCTTGTTTTACAGGGGACTCAAACAGGAGCTAAAAGACATCTTAGCGCAAATCGACCCGCAACCTGCAGACTGTCAAGAATTAATAAACCTTGTCTTGAGGCTTGATCATCGTTTAACTGAACGAAAAGTAACGCGTAAAAAGACTGAAAAACATTCTTGGCATGTTCATGATAACAGAGACTCAAGAACTCCGAGAGAAAGAACGCCGGAATCGATGGAAATTGGAACCATCAGGAGACCTTTGACCAAAGATGAAAAGGACCTACGCAGAAAAAATGGGCAATGTCTCTATTTTGGGCGGAAAGGTCATTCGCCAAAGATTGTCCAATCAAAACAAAGAGCAAGCGAAGCCCAGTTCAGAAGGTTGCAGCCAATGCATCAGTCGAGTCGGAAAATCTAAAGCACCCAAGTTGAAGAGAAGGGTTGCTCTTGGGTGTCACCGTGGATCCTTCACAGTCCAGACATCTCAAACTAGGAATAAGAGTTCACGTCAAGAAAAAGACGTATTTCGAGAAGGCTCTAGTCGATTCTGGGGCTACCGGGAACTTTGTTGACGCCCAATTGGTTTGTGCATGGGGGATCCCATGTATTGAAAAGAAGACCCCAGAAATCATCCAGGCAGTCGATGGAAAACTCTTGACTGGAGGTCCGGTAACTCTTCAGACTGTCCCCTTGTCAGTAATTTGTGAAGAAAAAAATAAAAGAAAGAAACATAAAGAGAAACTTATCCTTGACGTGATCCATGCTCCCCAGTATGGGATCATCCTTGGCTTGCCATGGTTAACTCATCACAATCCAGAGATTAATTGGGCAGAATGAAAGGTCGTGTTCTCATCAGTGCTATGTAAAGAACGATGTCTCCAAAGGACTCAAGAATTGGAAGTTCGCAATTCTTACATAGCTATCGCTGCAGAGAAAGAAGTTCAGTTGCCCAAACAGTATTCATCTTATGAAGATGTATTTGATGAGAAGGAAGCAGAGAACTTACCTCCTCATAGATCTTATGACTGTCAAATTGATCTAGACCCAGGTGCGATAAATCCCAACTGTCGTGTGTATGCCCTGTCAGAACATGAAAATCAACATTTACGAAAATACTTGGATCAATTCTTAGAGAATGGTTTCATCCGCCCCTCTAAGTCTCCCACCGCTTCTCCTTTGTTTTTTGTTCCAAAAGCGAATGGAGAGCTTCAAACTTGTATCGACTTTAGGGGTTTGAACAAAATCACCATCAAGAACAAAGATCCTTTGCCTCTAATTCCAGTCTTACTGGAACAAGTAAAGAAAGCAAAAATCTACACAAAGCTTGATCTTCGAGGTGCTTATCATTTGGTCAGAATGAGAGAGGGTGACGAATGGAAAACGGCATTCAAAACAAGATATGGCCTTTTTTAATACACTGTCATGCCTTTTGGTCTGTGCAATGCTCCAGCAGCATTTCAATTGTTCTTAAATGACGTTCTTAGAGAGTACCTCGATACCTTTGCCATAGTCTACATTGATGACATCTTGATCTACTCAGATAATGAAAATGAACATGTTCAACATGTCAAGAAAATTCTGGCAGCCCTTCGCAAACACCATTTATATTGCAAACTAAACCAAGTGTGAGTTTCACGTTACCACAGTTGAGTTTTTAGGGGTTATCCTTACCCCTCAAGGTATGGTAATGGCAGGAAAGAAAGTAAAAGCCGTATCTGATTGGCCCACCCCAAAGACTTTTCATGTTGTACAATGTTTCTTGGGCTTTGCAAATTTTTACCGGAGGTTCATAAATCATTTCTCCCTGACAGTGGCTCCAATTACTAAGCTATTAAGAAAGAAAGAAAAATTTGTATGGTCCCCAGAAGCTGATCAAGCCTTTTCAACTTTGAAAGAAGTTTTTTCCACTGCCCCAGTTTTGACTCATCCAGATGCGGATCGACCTTTCATAGTGGAAGCTGATGCTTCAGATGTGGCGATAGGAGCCGTCTTGTCACAACGAAACAAAGACACTGGTCAGCTTCATCCTGTAGCTTACATGTCTTGGAAGCTGAACGAAGCCGAATAGAACTATGTCATTGCTGAAAAAGAGCTTCTGGTGATTCATGACGCCTTTAAAGAATGGAGGCATCATTTGTTGGGAGCCAAATATACTGTCACAGTATATACTGATCATCGCAATCTTCAATTCATGAGTTCCGCCAGACTTTTGACTCCTCGGCAATTACGCTGGATGCTGTTTTTTGCCGAGTTTGATTTTGTGGTAACTTTCCGGACTGGTAAAGATAATCGCAAAGCTGACGGCTTGTCCCGCCAAGAGTCTACCACATTGCCTGCAGTTCAACCCTCTAGAGCTATCATTACTCCTGACAAGGTCCTATGTATCATAAAAACAGAAGATTTCTTTGAAGACATCTGCAACTCATTCACTGTTGAAAAATGGCAGACGTGGGCCCAAGCAGATCCAAAAAGGTCAATCAAGCAAGGATTACCCTTTCATGACGCTCGTTTGTTCGTGCCCACTACCAAACTTCGCAAGATAGTGTTTCATTGGTTGCATGTTATACCTACGGCAGGTCACCCTGGTACTCCTAAAACTCTTGAATTAATCCAATGTTATTTTTGGTGGCCTACCTTAACAAAGGATGTAAAAACAATGGTAAACAACTGTGAAGTCTGTGCTCACACTAAAACAGGTCATTCAAAACAGAAAGGGTTGCTACACCCACTCCCAACCCCAAGTCGTACGTGGGAGCACATCTCTTTAGACTTTATTACAGGTCTGCCAGTGGTTCAATAGCATTCAGTAATTCTGGTGGTAGTAGATAGTCTCACGAAATATGGACATTTCATTGCCTGTAAGAAATTACTCACCTCTAGTGAACTGGCAACAATCTTACTGAATAGAGTGGTTCGTTATCATGGACTGGCAAAAGTGATCCTCTCCGATCGGGGGTCGCAATTTGCCTCCAACTTCTGGAAGACATGGTGTAAAACACTCCAAGTGACATCTACCCTACCTACTAGCCACCATCCTCAAACAGATGGTCAAACGGAGAGACTAAATCAGACTTTGAAGCAATACCTACGTGCTTACGCTGAAAAAGCACTTCATTCTTGGACATCAATGCTCTGGTTAGCTGAGTTAGCCTACAACAACTCCTTCCACACTTCTACAGGCGTTACACCCTTCTTTTGTTTGTTTGGCCATCATCCTGACACCTTGCGCATCACAATTCCTCAAGAAAGCTCTCTCACTCCAGCTGTGTCAGAAACCATTCAACATTTGCATCAAACTCAGAAATCGATTCAACAGCATTTAGAAAAAGCCAAACAAAAATACAAAAAGCATTATGACAAGAAACATTGTGAGGGACCGCAGTATCAACCAGGTGACCAAGTGTGGCTTTCCACAAAACATATAGACTTCAAGAAGAAGCACATGTTCAACCCCAAATTTATTGGTCCTTACACTGTTCTTCAGCATTCAATCCTGTGACCTATAAACTACAATTGCCAAGATCATTACGGATTCATCCAGTGTTCCATACTTCCCTCTTAAAAAAGGCACTCCAAAAGATCCGCCCTCATCCAGCTCCTGTTCTAGTACAGGGGGAAGAAGAATACGAAGTCAAGAAAGTGCTGGACTCTAAACTGAGAGGGCGTAACCTATGGTACTTAATCTCATGGAAAGGTTATGGCCCTGAAAGTAATTCATGGGTCTCCGCATCTGATGTTCATGCTCCAGTACTTGTGAGACACTTTCATCGTCTCAATCCAGACAAACCAGGCCCTAGAGCGCGCCTGGGAGAGGGGAGTACTGTCAACACCAGGACAGGGAGCGCTCTACGATCGTCTAGAATGCAAAAACCCAACCCTCTCAAGATAATGTAATTTATGCATTGTGATTATATGTTATTGTTTAACCTTTTGCATTGCAGAATTCAATCCAGAAGATTCATTCATAAGGTGCTTATGAATACTGTTCATTTGCAATGTATTGCTGCAGGCTTTCAGAGTGAGTCAGGGTGTGGTCTCTTTCCAGGGCCTTCTAGAAGCTTTCCCTGCAGCATGCCTGGGTGTGGTTGTGGGCTGGGCAAAGACTCTATAAAAGGGAGTCAGTCCAACTCCACGTGCTCACTATTCAGAAGTCCTGGTGCAGAGCAGCAGCAACTTCCTAAGCTCCTGTTCCGGTGGCCTACATTGACCTTCCAGGCCTCTGTGCTTTATTCTTCAGTGGTGATTCTTAGTCAGGGGGGTAAGGCGGAGGTTGTGCTGGGCCCGTGACCCTGTATTCGATGACGCTCTAATTCTTGGGCCTAATTCCTGATGTTAATACCATTTTGCTCATGCACATGTAATTGTGTATTTAGACTTTTCATGGCATTTGTATGCACGCATTTGAATCGGCAAGACGCGCGATTCTTTCCTTGTGTGTGATTCTTGATATTCATTGTACGCTACCATTTCCGAGGAATTTTCATGGTGGCATTCGAATTGGCAAGATGCGCGATTCTTCCTTTGTGGTTAATTCATGATATTCATTGCACGCTACCATTTCTTGGCAGTGTCATGGTGGCGTTCGAATCGGCAAGATGCGCAATTCTTTCCTCGTGTATAAATAATGTAAATTACTGTGCGCTACCATTCTAAGACATTTCCTTGATAGGATTTTGAGTTGACAAGTCGCGTGATTTATTCCTTGAATCTACATTGTTTGATTTCATGGTGCATAATCCTTTGTGGTGTTTAATACACACATAAAAACCTGAAATGTGCGCAATTCACTTTTCCAATGTTTTTTGAGAAGAACACAACAGGACCAGAGTTCTAGATGTAATGCTGTGTGTTCCTGATATGTATTATTAAATGGAGATTCATATGATTGTTTAGAATTTACTCAGAGTGTTTCCTGATTCTCATGCTAAAGAAAGTACTTGAATCTGAAAGTTCTATTTAACTTTTCTTGTTTCCTCCTCAGGTATTCGGTCATCTAAAGCCTAGTCAGTTTAGGACTATTCTAGGGTTGTTCATGTTTTCAGAATGACAAAGCTTAGAGTTGTAGCATGGTACTGATTTCATGAGATGTAATTTTGTTGTTGTGTGTTTTAACCTTTTGCTTCCTACAGGTCTCCTTCCCAGCTGTCCCCTTCCTAATCCCCTTTTCCCCACTTGGACTCTCTTAGACTCTGTGACAAATCTAACCAGAGTATTGGAGCTGTTTTGTGGTGGAAGTGTTGGGAACGTGCACAGACCCTGAGGATCTGGTGACTCTGACACTACCACCTGTTTTGCAGAATCCACGCAGCTCAGCAGGAGAGGGGATCCACGCAGCCAGTCGTCATTGCTGTTGGTGTCTGCAGATGCAAATGAGTGACTCCTTCACTCCAAGGGTGATTCCTTCTTCTTTCCTGTGCAGACTGAAGACAGGCTGTCCTCAAAGGATGCACGCCCAGGGAAATGTTGCAGAAGCTGGTAGGAGCAGTGGAAACAATGTTGCAGGCGAAGTCTTCAACTTTGTTGCAGATTGCCGGGTCCTGGAGAGTCCAGATGCAGTTTCTTTGGTCAGAAGCCGAATTAAGGGGTGCAGAGGAATCTAGCTGGAATCCTGCAAGCCAAATCTGAGGAACCACCCAAAGGCGAGACCCTAAATAGCCCTGAAATGGGGATTGGTCACCTAGCTGGGTGACCACCTATCAGGAGGGGGCTCTGACATCTCCTGTCTGACCTGGCCACTCAGATGCTCCCAGAGTTCCCTGCCAACCTTGGATTCAAGGTGGCAAAACCCAGGGACCCTTTGGAGTAGCTCTGGGCACCACCCCTGGGGTGATGATGGACAGGGGAGTGGCCACTCCCCTTTCCATTGTCCAGTTTCACACCAGAGCAGGGACTGGAGGTCCCTGATCCAGTGTAGACTGGTTTATGAATGGAGGGCACCAAATGTGCCCTTCAAAGCACACCAGTGGCTTGGGGAGGCTACCCCTCACAAGCCAGTAACACCTATTTCCAAAGGGAGAGTGTGTAATACCCTTCTCTCAAAGAAAATCCTTTGTTCTGGCTTCCTGGGCTTGAGCTGCTCAAGCAACAGGAGGGCAAAAACCTGTCTGTGAGGTGGCAGCAGCTTGGGCTGCCTGGAAAACCTCAGAAGGCTGTAGGAGCAATGCTGGGGGTCCTCTAAGGAGCCCCCAGAGTGCACGGAATCATACAACCAATACTTGCAAAAGTATTGAGGTGTGATTCCAACATGTTTGATACCAAACATGCCTATGTTCAGAGTTAACTATATGTAGCTGGACATAGGTAGTGACCTATGTGCAGTACAGACATAAAATGGCGTTCCCACACTCACAAAGTCCAGGAAAATAGATCTGGAGTTCGTGGGGGCACCTCTGGTAGTGCAGGGGTGCCTTCACACACAGGTACATGCACCCTGCCCTCTGGGCTGAAGAGGCCTACCATAGGGGTCACAGTAGAGAATAGTGAACCTAGGGGGACCACAAACCATATACCAAAAAAATGGAATACAAGAGTGTCACCCCCCACCCAGGTAAGTGGAGTGTGCAGAGGGTCGCTGGGGGTACCAGGAAAGCACAAAGGTAAGTACCACAACACCCCCCAGCAACCAGGAAAGCAAGAGTAAATCACTAGAATTTCCCCAGAACATCCACTTAGAAGAAAAGAAGAGAATTGCAAAACCCAGAGACGACTGCAAGAGACCATCGGTGGATTCCTGAAGAGGAAGACCTGCGGAAAGAGATCAAGGCCAGAAGATAAAGCAGAGTTCAGTGGGGGCAGGAGCCCCTACCCACTAAGCTAAGGACAGCAGGAGTTGGTCAACAGTGAGGAAGGAAAGTCAGCACTGCAGCCCTGGAGATAAAGTCGAGTTCCTGGAGGATGCAGGTGATGTCCCATGCTGGAAGGAAGATTGCAGTTGGTTTTGCGTGGCTGGATTCCACCAACAAGCCTTGGCACAGGCAAAACTCGCAGTTGGCGGAAAGTGGTGTTGCCAGGGACCAGCAAGGCCCTGGAGGACTCAGCCCAGGAGAGGGAGCCCTCAGCATCGCAGAAAGCCCCACTGAAGCACAGATAGCACTCACAGGAGTCCCACAGGACAGGGACACAGAAGGTGCAAAAGGAGCCCATGAAGCACTACAAAAAGGGATTCCACGCTGCAGGAGAGTCACTCAGGGAGCTGTGCATCACAGGAAGGAGTGCTGGGGGCTGAAGCTACACGAAGACTGAAGACCCCTTGGAAGAAGTTTGGCAGCTGCAAAAGACGCGGTGGGTGGGGGTACTGTCCTGCGTGGGAAGGCGAGGGCTCACCTCCACCTAGGTTTAACAGCTGGTAGAGAGGACCATCTGGACCACTTCTGACCACCACCCATGTTGCAGGATCCACGCAGCTCAGCAGGAGAGGGGATTCACACAGCCGGTCGTCATTGTTGTTGGTGCCTGCAGATGCAGGGGATTAACTCCTTCACTACAAAGGAGATTCCTGCTTCTTGCCAGTGCAGACTGAAGACAGGCTGTCCTCAGAGGATGCACAACTGAGGAAATCTTGCAGAAGCTGGAAGGAGCCGTGGAAACAATGTTGCAGGAGAAGTCTTTGCCTTTGTTGCAGATTGCCGGGTCCAGGAGAGTCCAGATGCAGTTTCTTTGGTCATAAGTTGAAGTAAGGGGTGCAGAGGACTCTTGCTGCAATCTTGCAAGCCGAATCTGAGGAACCACCCAAAGGAGAAACCCTAAATAGCCCTGAAAGGGGAGTTGGTCACCTAGCTGGGTGACCACCTATCAGGAGGGGCCTCTGACATCACCTGCCTGAACTGGCCACTCAGATGCTCCCAGAGTACCCTGCCAACCTTAGATTCAAGATGGCAAAACCCAGGGACCCTATGGAGGAGCTCTGGGCACCATCTGTGGAGTGGTGATGGACAGGGGAGTGGTCACACCCCTTTCCATTGTCCAGTTTTGCACCAGAGCAGGGACTGGAGGTCCTTGAACCGGTGTAGACTGGTTTATGCATGTCGGGCACCAAATGTTCCCTTCAAAGCATACCAGTGGCTTGGGGAGGCTACCCCTCCCAAACCCGGTAACACCTATTTTTTAAAGGAAGAGGGTGTAACACCACTCTATCAAAGGAAAGCCCTTGTTCTGCCTTTCTGGTTTTGAGCTGCTCAAGCAACAGGGGGGCAGAAACCTCTCTGTGAGGTGGCAGCAGCTTGGGCTGCCTGGAAAACCTCAGAAGTCTGTAGGAGCAATGTCTGTGAGGTGGCAGCAGTTTGGGCTGACTGGAAAACCTCAGAAGGCTGTAGGAGCAATGCTGGGGGTCCTCTAAGGAGCCCCCAGATTGCATGGAATCATACACCCAATACTTACGAAAGTATTGGGGTATGATTCCAACATGTTTGATACTAAACATGCCTATGTTCGGAGTTACCATTATGTAGCTGGACATAGGTATTGGCCTATGTTCAGTTCACTCATAAAATGGTGTCCCCGCACTCACAAAGTCCAGGAACATGGAGCTGGAGTTTGTTGGGGCACCTCTGCTAGAGCAGGGGTGCCCTCACACACAGGTACATGCACCCTGCCCTCCGGGCTGAGAGGGCCTGCCATAGGGGTGACTTATAGTGACCTGGTGCAGTGACCTATAGTGAAAACGGGTGCATGCACCCGGTTCATGCAGACTGCAAGGACAGGCCTGCAGAACCCTTTGCATGGGCTCCCAATGGTTGGCAGAATAACTGCTGCAGCCCATAGGGATCTCCTGGAACCCCAATGCCCTGGGAACCTGGGTACCATATACTAGGGGCTTGCATGGGTGCACCAGTATGCCAATTGTGGGATCAAAAAGATTCCAGCAACCACGTTTTAAGGGAGAGAGCATAATCACTGAGGTCCTGGTTAGCAGGATCACAGTGAACACAGTCAAACACACTGACAAACAGACCAAACATTGGGGTAATAATGCTACAAAGAGGCTACTCTCCTACAAAAATGAGTTAATAGTTTTCTCTGCCAGGACGTGTTAAACTTAAAGGTACCTCTCCCACTTTTTAAATACACTCCACCCTACCCTTGGGGCTAACTAGAACCTACCTTAGGGGTGACGTATGTAATTAAAGAGAAAGTGTGGGCCTGCTATGTGGGTGAACTTGCCAGGTCAAAATGGCACTATAAACTTGCCACATAGGCTCTGCGGTGGCAGGCCTAAGACATGTTTAAAGGGCTACTGTAATGGGTGGCACAATCAGTGCTGCAGGCCCACTAGTACCATTTATTTTACAGGCACCCATAGCTCACTTTACTAGGAACTTACAATTAAATTAAATATGCCAGTCGTGGATAAGCCAATATAACCATGTTTTAAACTACAGAACATTTGCTCTTTAGTATGCGTTAGCAGTGGTCAAGCGCACATAATCCTAAAGCCAGCAAAAACTAATTCAGCAATACAGTGGGTCAGAAGGCAATAAAGTTGCTGGAAACCATGCCAAGGATGCCTAGTCTAACAATGACACCTGAACCTTTTCTAATTTTCACACATATTTCCCTGTGTGTACTATTATCTAAATCATTATAGGAGAACTACAGGCCAGGGTTTATTCATGTAAATTGTTAAGCTTCAATTCTTCGATTTCAAAAGGAAAACTACAAGTAAACTCTTTGGCACTTTGTATAACTCCCACATTCGAAATTTGGTTTATACGCACATGAATAACATTAGAGCTTCTGACTTGAAAGTAAATCCAGTTTCCAGAGGGAAAGGTCACACTATTTAAAGCTCATTGCAATGTCCTGGATCATGAGAAGGAATAATTTGTTACAATACATTTTTGACAATATGTTCCAAGAGCTAGAAAACCCCACAACACTAGTACAAGAGGTACAAGTGGCATGTGATGACCACCACCCATTTATTATGTATCTAGACTTGTCAAATATTTGACAAGTCAGTTTGCAAGAAACTGCTTGACCATGTTTTATTTTGACTAGTCATCTCTTTCAAGTAGCCATTTCAGACTGGCTCAACAGATCTCCACACTAAGGAAGGACATTCAAGTTGGAACATTCCCACGCCACATAAAGCCACCCATATTTTCCCTTGTCTTTGACCTCATTATGTTTGTGCACTTTCATTTATATCAAAGAAGCATCCAATAGTGGATATACCCCATGGCACCATTTGTAAGTGTGATAGTACAATCAGGTCAATTGAACCTAACTAAGACAACAAGACTTAGGATACACTAATTTGGCAAAATAGAAACCCAACATTCAAAATAAATTGCACTTGTGAAATGCATAGACATTTAGGGGGTGATTCTGACCCCGGCGGTCTTAGACCGCCGGGGCCAGGGTCGGCGGGAGCACCGCCGACAGGCCGGCGGTGCCCCGCAGGGCATTCTGACCGCGGCGGTACCGCCGCGGTCAGACCGGCAACACTGGCGGTCTCCCGCCAGTGTACCGCTGCCCTGTTGAATCCTCCAAGGCGACGCAGCTAGCTGCGCCGCCGAGGGGATTCCGACCCCCCCTACCGCCATCCAGGAACCGGATGGCGGTAGGGGGGGTCGCGGGGCCCCTGGGGGCCCCTGCAGTGCCCATGCCACTGGCATGGGCACTGCAGGGGCCCCCGTAAGAGGGCCCCTACAAGTATTTCACTGTCTGCTTGGCAGACAGTGAAATACGCGACGGGTGCAAATGCACCCGTCGCACCTTCCCACTCCGCCGGCTCGATTACGAGCCGGCATCCTCGTGGGAAGGTCGTTTTCCCCTGGGCTGGCGGGCGGCCTTTTGGCGGCCGCCCGCCAGCCCAGGGGAAAACTTGAAATACCCGCCGCGGTCTTTTGACCGCGGCGCGGTATTTTGGAGGGCGGAATTCTGGCGGGCGGCCTCCGCCGCCTGCCAGAATCAGAATCACCCCCTTAATCTCTGGTCAGCCTCTCATCAATTGTACTGAGTGACAACTAACGCCCATTAAATTACTAAAATGCTCTAATTTGTATATATATGGAATCCTGGTCTTTAGGCACATCACATTGTATTTCACTTTTTTATTTTCTTGAATTTCTAATTCAAATAATTGTTGATTGGTCAGTAGGTACCAATCCTGTTAGTCACTTTTTTCACAATGACGATCCTCAGAGCCTCCTTCACCTCCTTGTTCCGCAGGCTGTAGATCCATGGATTCAGCATGGGGATCACCATAGTATAGAACAAACTAACAACTTTGTCTTGATCGAGTGAATAGATAGATGAAGGGCGGAGATAAGTGAAGAGTGAAGTACCAAAGTACAAGGTCACACCTGTGAAGTGAGGTGTGCATGTGGAGAAAACTTGGCGTCTCCCCTTTGAGGAATGCATCTTGAAGATGGTTGAGATAATTGAAAAGTAGGAGAAGATAATTACAAAAAGAGAAGCAAAAATAATGAACCCAATACATATAAACAATACCACCTCATTGATGAAAGTGTCTGTGCATGACATCTTGAGCAACGGAGGAATGTCACAACAGAAATGATGAATTTCCCATTGACAAAAGGATAGTCGGAAAGTGCATCCTGTCTCGCTCACAGAGTGCACAATTCCTAATGCATACACACCAGTCACCAACCAGAAGCAATACGTATTAGTCATGATAGTTCCATAGTGAAGTGGCTGACACACAGCGACATAGCGATCATAAGCCATAACTGTCAGTAGGAATGCCTCCATGGTGCCACAGGTGCAATAAACAATAATTTGCAGCACACACCCACTGACAGAAATCCTCTTCCTCTTGTGAAGCATATCAACCAGCATTTTAGGGGCAATAGCAGAGCTGTAGCATAGATCCACAAATGACAGGTGGCCCAGCAAGAAGTACATAGGTGTGTGCAAACGGGGAGCCATTTTAATTAATGTAATTATTCCAGTATTGCCCAGCACTGTGATGATATAAACTACTGAAAATAATATAAAGAGAGGAACTTTTAGTGCAGGGTTTTCCGTCAGTCCTATGAGAGAGAATTCCTTAGTCAGGGTTTGATTTCTGGCTTCCATGTTCCATAATATTATGTCCTGAAAAAGCATGACACAAGGTTAGAATTAGAACTATGGATTAATGACACACTTAGATATTATTCCACACCCATATTTCTCCTCTTTCATATTCCATTCTTCCCTCCTGTGACATCTGTCTTGTCTGGATTGCATGAACTATGAATAAGCCTAACAGTCTCTGAATTGGAAGAGTCATGAAGAATTTCACTAGACACTGCTTCAGGCTTCTCTAAAACAGATGATCATTTGTTCCACCAGTATGCTGAGCACATGACACCTGAAAAACTCCTGGCTGTCAACAAACTCTACTTTTTCCAGCCAGTTGAACAAGAAGACCAGCATGTGGATGCTATTTTTTAATGTTATTTTCCCCACACCACGTACACAAAAATGTAACTAATAAGTAGAAATAGTAGATACAAATTGAATTCATTTGTTATGGGGCAGACTAGCTACAAAATGATAAGTAGAATGAAAGTATAGTCTTTAAAATCCAGTCATGTGTCAGTGAATGAGTACAGTTTCCTTAACACACAATCACTATTCAGTGGTCTTAAAACAAGGAAAGGGCTCCGTGAAGCTGGGCTACAGGTTCTGTGATAAACTTGGCCCTACTTACGTTATGTCTTTTGGTTGAGCTGCCTGCTCCCCCAAATGTTTTCCCAAAAGAGAAACTTTTTTAATAGCAGCATCACATCTTCTAAGGAACAAAGGTTTCTTTAAAAAGTTTTCCATTTCATAATGCACACCAGTTTTTGTGGCCTGTTTTTCTTTCCTGATGACCAAGAAAGCAAACATTGACCTGCACAATCAATATTCATTAGACAGAATCTTCTGTGACCCCAACTGATGGGCGGATGCTACGTATTAGTAAAGAGGTCACATCACAAAATCAGAGACAGTTTGCAAAATGTTGGTGTGCACTAATTTGCAATCTCTTTTTGTGGCCTGTCTTTTGGTACATTGAGCCCATGGCCTAATCTTTGGCAATAACAACAATACATGGAATGACTCCTGTTGTCCATTGTAGGAAAGTACCATCTTTCTTGGCATATAACCCCATTTTTACCTGTATGTCAGTATGTTTTTACCTGTCTCACTGGGATCCTGCTGGTCAGGACCCCAGTGCACATAGTTTGTGGCCTAAAATGTTTGTTGTCAGTAGTGCTTAACTGTGTCACTGATGCTCTGCTAACCAGAACCTCAGTGCTTATGCTCTCTCTGCTTTTAAATTTGTCACTATAGGCTAGTGACTTCATTTACCAATTCCAATTGGCACACTGGACCCCCCTTATAAGTCCCTAGTACATGGTACCAATGTACCAAGTGCATTGGGGTTCCAGGAGATCCTTATGGGCTGCAGCATTTCTTTTCCCACCCATAAGGAGCTCAGACAAACCCTTTCACAGGACTGCCACTGCAGCGTGCGTGAAATAGTGCACACACTATTTCACAGCCATTTTCACTGCACTTAAGTAACTTATAAGTCACCTATATGTCTAACCTTCATTTAATGAAGGCTAGGTGCAAAGTTACTAAGTGTGAGGCACCCTTGCACTTGCATAGGTGCCCCCACATTGTTCAGGGCCAATTCCCTGGACTTTGTGAGTGCAGGGATGCCATTACACGCGTGCACTACATATAGGTCAATATCTATATGTAGTTCCACAGTGGTAACTCCGAATATGGCCATGTAAGGTGTCTAAGATCATGGAATTGTCCCCCATCCCAAATCTGGTATTGGGGGGGCAATCCCATGCATCCTGGGGGCTCAACCATGGACCCCCAGTACTGCCAAAACAGCTCTCTGAGGCTTGCAAAGCAGCTACAGCTGCTGCCACCTCACAGACAGGGTTCTGCCTTCCTGAGCAGCTCAGTCCCAGGAAAGCAGAACAAAGCATTTCCATTGGGAGGAGGGTGTTACACCCTCTCCCTTCAGAAATAGGTGTTACAGGCTTAGGAGGGGTAGCCTCCCAGAGCCTCTGGAAATGCTTTGAAGGGCACAGATGGTGCCCTCCTTGCATAAGTCAGTTCACACTAGTTCAGGGACCGCCAGTCCCTGCTCTGGCGTGAAACTGGACAAAGGAAAGGTGAGTGACCACTCCCCTGTCCATCACCACCCCAGGGGTGGTGCCCAGAGCTCCATCTGTGTGTCCCAGACTTCAACCATCTTGTTTTCCAAGGTGTGGGGACACTCTGAAGGCCTCTGAGTGGCCAGTGCCAGTAGGTGACACCAGAGACCCCTCCTGATAGGTGCATACTTGGTTAGGAAGCCAATCCCCCTATCAGGGCTATTTAGGGTCTCTCCTGTGGGTTCCTCTTCAGATTCTGCTTGCAAGTTTCCATCAGGAATCCTCTGCAAGCACTGCTTCATCCCCTGACATCGGATCGACCGCAGACTGCTCCGGGAACTGCTGTAACAGCAACAAAGTATCCAGAAGGGATACTTTACGTCTGCAACTTCAGCTTCAGCCAGCTACTGTAACAGTTTCCACAGTGTGCATGCTCTGGGGACTCCTTGTCTTCATCTTGCACCAGAAGGACCGAAGAAATCTCCTGTGAAGTGACAAAGTCACTTCCCTGCACCCACAGGCACCTTCTAAGACGACAACCGGTTCTCTTTGACTCCTCTCCTGGTGACGAGCATGCTCCATGGAACACAGGTGGTGGACCCCTTTGACACAGACTGTCCTAAGTTCCAGCTGTCCAAATTTGTCAGAGGTAAGAGCTTACCTTCCCAGTTTGCGACAGTACCCCTGTGCACAGCGTCATCTCTTCCTCCTGAGGCCTCTGTGCACTATTTGCAAGAATCCGTTATGCACAGTGTGGCCCAGGTTCCCAGCACTCCATCCTGTGATGCTCAAGTCGCTGAGTTGTTCTCCGGTGGCGTGGGACCTTCCTTTGTTGTGCTGCACCAACCGCGATTTGCATCTTCTTTGTCTCTGTGTCCTGGGACTCCTGTGGGTGCTGCCTGGTCATCAGTGGGCTCTCTCCAGTGTTGAGTGACTCTCTGCCTCCCCAGTCTGAGTTGAGGCCCCCAGGTCCCGCCTGGGTCCAGGCAGCGCCATTTTGACGCAAACCGTGACCTTGCTTGAACCAAGGCTTGTTGGACGACTCCAGTGACACAAACTGCTTGCATCCATCTTCATGACATGGGACATCTCTTGCATCATGCAGGAACCCACAGCCATCTTCTTTGGTGCTCTTCTGCAGACTTCTTCCAACCGGAGGATCCTCTTTTGCACCATCTTCTAGGTTGGCAGGGGCTCATGTCCTTCCTGGAATCTTCAGCGACTTCTGGACTTGGTCTCCTTCCTTTGCAGGTCTTCAGGTCCAGGAATCCACTGATTGTTGCTTGCAGTCTTGAATGGTTCTTGCAATACCTCTAATCACGACTTGTAGTGTGTCCTAAGGAAACCTGCAGTACTTTACTCCTACTTTCCTGGGCTCTGGGGTGGGGTATTTTATTTACCTTTGTGGTTTTCATACTTTCCCAGTGATTCTCTACACACTACACTTGTCTACGGAGAAATTCGTGATTCGCATTCCACTTTCTTAGTATATGGTTTGTGTTGCCCCTAGACCTATTTTCTCCTATTGCATTCTATAGCATTCTTCTATTGTTTGCCCTATCCTTTAACTAATTACTTACCTTATTTTGGTGTCTAGTGTATAATACTTACCTCGGGAAGGAGCATTGTCAAGGTATTTTTGGCCTTGTGTCACCCAAATAAACTACCTTTATTTTTGGTAACACTGAGTATTGTCTTTACTTGTGTATAAGTACTGTATAACTATAAGTGGTATTGCAGGAGCTTTGCATGTCTCCTCGTTCAGCATAAGCTGCTCTGCTACAGCTATCTCTATCAGCCTAAACTGCTCGAACACTACTACATTTCACTAATAAGGAATAACTATACCTGGTATAAGGTGTAAGTACCCAAGGTACCCACTACAAACCAGGCCAGCTTCCTACAGCCATCAGGTTTAGGACCCACACCCACTCCCTCCAACTATGACAGAAATCTCAGAATCATCGACAGAAAGCTCACCTTGAAATCACAGATTAATGTGTCTCTTCTGCCTGATTCTTCACTTTGCGCAATCTATGTAAGATCTTCAAGTAGCTACCCCTACACACGAGAGGCACAGTGACACAGGCTCTCAGTGCAAGCCAACTGGACTACAGCAACGCTGTCTATGTAGGAATCGTGGCACACTTCCTACAGAGACTTCAAACCACCACCTGAACTTCCACCAACCCTCGAGAAGACTACGCTCTACCTCCCTTTCATTTGCCCATACTCCCTGTATCTCCCGGAGAAGAAGTGGAGGATGCTCCTCTCACATTGCAGCAAAAACCTGGAAAAGCCTCTCCATGCACCTCCGGACCATAACCTCACTTCTGGAATTCCGAATAGGCCTGAAGACCTGGCTGTTTGAATAATCTTCCAGGATCTGCCAGCACATGGATACCCTATTGAGTGGTTAGCCATCCATTAGAAATCCTGATTGACTGGGCAAAATGACGAAAGCACCGCCAACAGGCTGGCGGTGCTTTCTTCCCTATTCTGACCGCGGCGGTACCGCCGCGGTCGCACCGCCGAGGCCGGCGGTTTCCCGCCGTTTATACCCCGGCGGTGATAATCCGCCAGGGCAGCGCTGCCCTGGGGATTATGACCCCCTTACCGCCAGCCTGTTTCTGGCGGTTTGCAACGCCAGGAAGAGGCTGGCGGTAAGGGGTGTCCTGGGGCCCCTGGGGGCCCCGGCCAGCTTTTCACTGTCTGCAGAGCAGACAGTGAAAAGCGCGACGGGTGCAACTGCACCCGTCGCACTGCCGCAACACCGCCGGCTCCTGTTTTGCGGCCTCATTCCCGCTGGGCCGGCGGGAATGTCGGAATGGGGGGCACGTGAGTGCGGCCGCATTGGCGGCCGCATGGCGGTTTCCACCTGGCGGGCGGTGGTAGCCGCCCGCCAAGGTCGGAATGACCCCCTTAATAATTTGAGAAATTAGTATCATTTATCTAGTGTCTCACAACACAATCTAACCTTCTAGATTGGAAAAGTGGCATGAAACAAGCAAACTAAACATGTTTTCCTGCTGCCTCATCACCTGTGATAACAGTTCATCCATAAAATGTCATCCTCCCATCCAACACACATGCCACCAAACACTTTGCCTTAAGTTTAACACCAGTACATAATTTGCCTTTCCCCTAAGAAAGGACAACAAAAAGAACAGATACAGCACCTCCACGTCATCTCTCAAAACAGTCACAAGAGATACATACTAACAAAAGAAGAATTCTTGAAAAAAATCAATTCTTGCAACAACTGATGACATAACAAAAGCCATTCAAATAACTGGTGTACTCCTAATGTGAGACTCCTTCATAAATTTCACCATTATATCTCACTAAGGGCCTCATTTACCAGGCCTTTGCGGGACCGTTGTGTCATTTTCTTTTATGCAGTGGTGGTGCTAGCAGTGCTTTTCACTGCTCTAGATTTACAAACTGACACATTGGGCCCAATGCGTCAGTTTGTAAACCCTTGTGTCAGATTATACCTGCACCAGGTGTATTGTATGCAGGGTAGGCTTTTCCATAGGGAAAGTCACGCAGAGCTTACAACATTTCACTGCATCATTCTGCAACTTCCCTGCTTCAGAATGTTACCACCTGCTCAGAGCTGACGTTATATTGACGCAGGGTTTTTCTCTATGGCGGCCTCCTCACATTGCTGGAGTAGCTTTATTTTTTTTTATGCCAGTCCAGCAATGTGTGAATTTAGCACCAACAGATGCATTAGAATTTTTGACGCATCTATGAAAACATGCAACATGCAGCTCTGTATTGTAAATACAGTGCATCCATGCCATCATTAGTGAATCATGGGCAGTGCAAGAAATCTATTGTATTGGAGCCGACTCATCAGATTCTTGTAATTAAGGCCCTAATTTTCTGTTCAGTATCACAATCATCTCTAAGTATAAAACTCACAACTAATCCTAACCTACTAAGCTACCCTTCTATGATATTGACATTTAATATTCTTAGTATGACACTGTTTCTTCCTCAGTTCAACCAACTCCACAGGTTTTCTATACTGTGGTATTCTTTTCATCACAACACTTCGGAACCATGCTAGTGCCATGTCAATATTAAGCAAATGCCTCTCTTCGGTCCCATACCTCTTGTCACACTCAACAGTACTCTTCCACTGAATCCCTGTCGAATATGAGACTTTTAATGAAAACCCCCTCACCACTTTGAACAACAACTACACATTGGACTAAAATGTTCTGGTAGACTCTCCATGTGACCACTTTTCACCAGGTCCCACTTTATAAATATCTCGCTGAATCCTGTGAAAATGGCTATCTTCCATTGTTACCCTTTAGCACCAAGTAGACTACTCATGACATGTTTATTTTTATTCTCCAACACATCATCCATGCCCCTGACTCCTTGGCTCCATTTAGTTCACTCTCCACAGTGCCAAGGATCTTCATATATATCACCCACAGTTGCCATAACATTAATTTCATTGTCCTTCCCTATTTTATATACATTTCTATCCCAAGCCAAATGTGACAAACATCATATTATCCTTTCCAGGAAGACACACCACATCTATCATATACTACTTCAGCTTTACACTTACCTGTGGAATTTCACTTGTCACATTTATTTCCACTTGGTGTCAGAATCTGAACTGAGTGTATATATGTCAGACACAGATTAGATGAAAGGTTTGTTAACAAATGGACTAACCTGTGATCCTCAGGTTCAGCAAGAGCGATGCACGAAGCTTTAGTCACCAGCGCCCAACTGTGCACTCCAAAACGGGTAGAATCTACACCCACTCCAAGACACCACCTAGGGGAAAAGGGAATGGAATTGAGAGAAGCAAGAGACTTTTGTAAAAATAATTTGAGTTCCTTATTTCTGTTGCTCAATCTGACTGGATGAAGCATTCCTCCATGCTACTCTATTTCTCATGTGTTAAAACCTAGAATAGTAAGCAGTGTATCAGTACGGGTTTACATACTACGTATACTAAATTTAAATCCTAATTATATTTTTCATGCTTGTTAGAAATTGGGTCTCTGGTTGGCAGTCAGTTTGCACTCTGCCGAAGAAGGGACCCTCACTCTGGTCAGGGTAAAGGAGAAACACACCTGGGTAACCCCCGCTGATCCCCATGGTAGCTTGGTATGAGCAGAAAGGCTTAACCCCAGAAGCAATGTGTAAAGTATTCGTACCAACACACACAGTAATAAAGTAAAAACACTACAAAATGGACACCACACCAGTTTAGAAAAATAAACAATATTTACCTAAATCAAGACAAAAACGACAAAAATCATACACAAGTCAAAATATGAATTTTAAAAAGAACAAGAGTCTTAATCCATAAAAAGCAGTGAGAAAGCTGTTGTTACACAAAAGTACCTGGTTTGCGTCAAAAATAAAGCAGCACGGGTGAGCGTGCATTGGATAAGTCAGAGATGTGTTGATTCCTTACTTGCAAGTGAGGCCATGCATCGTTTCTTCTCCAGTCGGGTTGGCGATGCATAATTTTTCTCCCTTGCAAAAGAGTAGTGCATCTATTTCCGGATGTAGACCTCTGGCCGGGCAAGCTTTGAGTCGATTTTTCACGCCCAGTGATGTTGCATTGAATTCCGGTCGCATCTTGTCAGGAAACCAGGTTGTGTGGGGTTTGCGTCATTATCAGCAGCCGCAAGCAGGTGTTGCATGTTGTTTTTCCAGCCCAGTGCAGGTAGAGCATCGTTTCAGTCGCAAGGCCGGCGCCACATCTTTTAGCATTGCAGATGGTGTGGCAAAAATTTCCTCGCACTGCGGTTTGTGCATGGATTTCTGTCCTTTTCCACCAGCTTCACCTTTTAAGGGCCCAGAGACAGGTTAGGGCACCACTTGGCAGGGCAGGAGTCTCATCAGAGAGTCCAGGTGCTGGCAGAGAGAAGTCTTTGACTTCAACAACAGAAGGCAAACTCAGTTTAAGCCCTTGGAGATTCTTCACCAGTGGGAAGTCACACAAAAGTTAGTCTTTGTTCTCTCTCAGGCAGAAGCAGCTACTCCTCCTCCATCTCTCCAGCTCTTCTCATTGGCAGAGGTTCCTCTTGGTTCCAGAAGTAATCTGATTTTCAGGGGTTTTGGGTCCAATACTTCTACCCTTTTTGCCTTTGAAGTTGGCAAACTTCAAAGGGAAGTCTCTTTGTTTGCAAGATCCTGCCTTGCCCATGCCAGGCCCCAGACACACACCAAGGGGTTGGAGACTGCATTGTGTGAGGGCAGGCATACCCCATTCAGGTATAAGTGACCACTCCTCCCTTCTCCTCCAACCCAGATGGCTCATCAGGATATGCAGGCTACACCCCAGCTCCCTTTGTGTCACTGTCTGGAGGAGATTCACAAACAGCCCAACTGTCAGTCTGACCCAGACAGGCAATCTACAAACAGGAAGAGTCACAGAATGGTTAAAGCAAGAAAATGCCTACTTTCTAAAAGTGGCAATTTCAAGCAATCTAAAAACCACCTTCACTAAAAGATGTATTTTAAAATTGTGAGTTCAGAGACACCAAACTCCAATTTTCTGTCTGCTCCTAAAGGGAATCTACACTTTAATAGTATTTAAAGGCAGCCCCCATGTTAACCTATGAGAGAGATAGGCCTTGCAACAGTTAAAACTGAATTTAGCATTATTTCAATGTTAGGACATGTAAAACATATCAGTACATGTCCTACCTTTAACATACAGTGCACCCTGCCCATGGGCCTACCTAAGGCCTACCTTAGGGGTGCCTTACATGTAGAAAAAGGGAAGTTTTAGGTCTGGCAAGTGGGTACCCTTGCCAGGTCAAATTGGCAGTTTAAAACTGCACACACAGACACTGCAGTGGCAGGTCTGAGCCATGTTTACAGGGCTACTCATGGGGGTGGTACAACCAGTGCTGCAGGCCCACAAGTAGCATTTGATTTACAGGCCTTAGGCACCTCTAGTGCACTTTACTGGGGACTTACTAGTAAATAAAATAGGCCAATCATGGAAAGCCAATTACAGATGTAATTTACACAGGAAACACTTACACCTTAGCACTGGTCAGCAGTGGTAAAGTGTCCAGAGCAAACAAAACAGCCAAAACAGAGTCCAGCACACAAAAATAATTGGGAAGCAGAGGCACAAAGTTAGGGGAGACGACACCAAGAATGCCAAGTCTAACAATGCCCTTACATTTTACATCAATTTGGTCAATGAGGACACTAGAGGAGAGTGGATGGCTTCCTCATTTAGCTGTTTGGAAACCACTTGTTTTGGAGAGCTGAAGAATAGAAGAATGGTCCTAGAGAAGAGTGTTCTCAGGCTGCAAGGAGTTAGGGCAGGTAGATGCTCTGCTGGGGCTTGCATGCATGCATTCATCTGATACAGGTGCTACATAAATGTTTGGCCCAGGGCCTATTGACACTACTTACTGAGAAGCAGTACTGAGAAGCAGCAAGGGGGTTGCTGATCACAGCTGCACAGCCGCTGCGTGGCAGAGGAGGAAAAAGTGTGCTGTCTAGGGGAAACTGGCATTAGAGAAATGGGAGAAACTTATTTTAATGAAAGCAGTGCCACAGAAGGTCACCTTAACAGAGACTGACCTGAGTACAGAGGAGGATGGTGGAGGTTGTAGTTCAGGGAACTCAAGTTTTACTCACCACCCAAAGATGTAGCTCTGATACCACACACTTAGAGCAAGAGAATGCATAGACCTGGAAAAAGAAATAGACCGAGTAGTGTTTTTTACAACCCTACCAACTATGTCTCTGGGGGGCATGAACAATGAGGAAAGACCAGGAAAGATCAGGAGCTCATCCTTTGTTTGCCAACACTAAGGCTTTTATTTCACTTACCACACCAGACAAGAGGCCTCTTCATTCAGAGTCAATGTGATTTGTTTACAAGAGACACATCTAAAATCCAACAATCCCAAATTATTGATCCCTAGAAGATTTTATTATGCTTTCTTTTCATCTACATGGGCAGCAGTGAGGGAGTTGGCAATTTATCCATCAGCAAACATCAACTGTCAAGAGGGATGGTAAGAGCGGATAGATCTAAAAGACAAATCAAAGCCAAAACTGCAGTGTACTGTCACGCATAAAGCAGGATTTGGAAGTGGTGGGCCTCTAGTGTTTAAATCATCTGTATCTTTTACAATCTGCCCGTTTTTGCAGACGTTCAATACTGCATCTCTTGATTTTTTAAAATTTTCAAATGATAAGTAGACAGTTGACGGATATTTGGGCTAACAGATCATTCTGTAGTGTTGCTTGAAGTTAAGCCTATTGCTCGTGCCAAGCTACCAAGGGGGAAAGCAGGAGTTAGCTGAGGGTGATTCTCTTTTACCCTGACTAGAGTGAGGGTCCTTGTTTGGACAGGGGGTATCCTGACTGCCAACCAAATACCCCATTTCTAACAGGCCCAATGCATGCATTGCGCCACTTTGTAAATCTGGCACGGCAATTTTGGCCTCGATGGGCCATGTTATCATAAACAAAATGACACTAATGTGGCACAATGAGGCGCTAGGCTGTCTTAAATCTGGGCCCAAGTCTTTTGCAGTACGTTCACCATGTCTATTAGCTTTGACTCTAACGTTTGATAGCAACAATGTCTTAATGTTAGCCACAATGTTTCTTGGTATTTCCCATTAAAAAATGATTCTGTTTTTTGGGCTATGCCTCTGTGCTTTTGAGAAGGCTCTTTGGTTTAATAATGCATGTGTACACTTTCGGCGGTTACTTATCTTGGCTTAGGGTATCGTTGTCCTAATCTTTCTCCTTTCTTTACCTTGCTTCTTTTAAATGTACCTCTTGGGTACAGTGGTGAGGATGCAGAAGATTTTCCGGACTGTTTGCTGGCTGATGCTGACCACCAGGACCGAACTTGATGACTGGGTTAATTGTCAGGTAAGCTGACAGGTTCTCCAAGCAAAGCTGATTGACAACCAGGGTGTGGATGAAAATACCTTTCGGATCCACTGTACTTTGAAAGAGTGTTCTAGAAGCTTCCAGAATACTCTAGAAGTTACCAGAATGTGAATGAGGCTGCAAATGTCAAGAGCTCATAGGATGTTCTAGAGGATTCCAGAGTGAGCATGACATGGCAAATGCAGTTTAGTGGACTGTGCCCAAGTTCCTTCAGTTGACATATTGCTGCACAGAAAAATAATGTATTCATTTAACATTGTATTGAGGCTGCAATGCATTTACTCTCTTGCTAGCATTACCCACACTTACTAGCATAAACATCTTTAGCTATTATATTCTCACCAGACGCGGCTCGCTTCTTTTTAAAGGAGCGGGCTGGGGTGGTGCGCAGGGGGATCTGAAATTTAAGTAAATTAAATTTAAAAATAAATAAATACCTTTTCCATTCCGTCCTGTGCCGCGCTCCTATTCCCTGCTGGCTGCACGCAGGCACAGGCTCCCAGCCTGCCCTGTAGCCAATTCTGACGCTGCTCAAAGCAGCGTCAGGATTGTCTGGGAGCTGCCTCGCTGGACACTCCCAGGCAGACTGGGAGCCTGTGAAGGCTCTCTCCAGCCCAGCAACTGTGTTGCCAGGCTGTAGAGAGCCTACCAAGCATGTATGTTTGGCCAGACAAACATACATGTGCAGTGAGGGGGAGTGCTGAGCACTCCCCCTCACTGCTCCTCCCCCCAAATGTGCCACCCTTTTCAATAAACACATCCCCTAGTTGTTAAACTTTTGCAGCTTCTGCTGCTGGCGGGGGGCCACGCTGCTCCGCCCCAACGGAGGAGCCGCCCCTGATCCTCACTTCATTGATCAGATGACCGAAGAGTTAGCGCAGTGACAATGTGTTCTTTCATACACTGATCCTCCAACCCACACTTAAGCTGCATTTTCTTGAGACTCCTAAACAGGCTCCTCTCGAGCAGTGAGATTGTGTAATTCAATAGTAACCCACAAAATTAGAGCAATGGACATATATTTACCATACATATCACATCTTTACTGCTTACATCAGAGAACCATTGAGTTCAATAGCTCTTTCAGAAATCCTATAATTCCTTTGTTTTACCTCAACCTTGAACACATTTTGTTCTGGCTTTCAACGTAATACCTTTCATAAACTCCCTTCAATACCTTTCTATGTTTCCCATATATTTTGTGAACATCAGTGTGTTATCTTGAAATTATTTTACACACCTCTCGAGTTCTTTAAAGATTAAAATTTCGAACTTTCAAGCCAATTGTAGCCCAAAGGCATCCTTCTGAATTACCTAAACCATCATGTGTTATAAATGTAGTGAGGTGCCAAAGACCCTGGAAGTAGCGTCATCTAATTGTATGCTGTAAAAATCTAAGGTTGAGAACACCGGCAAACCACCCATCATGCTTATTGTTCATATATTTTGGGCAATGGTCTGTGGATCTACATAGATATTTGCCTTTGCTTCTCTCAAATCAACAGGCATTCTTACTGAGTTTTACTCCTTGGTTCTAAGTACCACATGGAAATATTCACTCCACATAAATCAATGTGCCTCATGCATAAAAAACATAAAATCCCCACTGAATACATTTAGGGATTACTGAATAGCACTTTTCAGATGCTGTAAGAAAGTACCATCTTGCCTGGCATGTTACCCCCATTTTTACTTGTATGTATGTTTGTTTTTGCCTGTGTCACTGGGATCCAGCTAGCCAGGACCCCAGTGCTCATAAAGTGTGCCCTGTATGTGTTCCCTGTGTGGTGCCTAACTGTATCACTGAGGCCCTGCTAACCAGAACCTCTGTGTTTATGCTTTCTCTGCTTTTAAAATTGTCACTGCAGGCTAGTGACTAATTTTACCAATTCTGATTGGCACACTGGAACACCCTTATAATCCCCTAGTATGTGGTACCTAGGTACCCAGGGTATTGGGGTTCCAGGAGATCCCTATGGGCTGCAGCATTTCTTTTGCCACCCATAGCGAGCTCAGACAATTCTTACACAGGACTGGCACCGCAGCCTGAGTGAAATGACATCCACGTTATTTCACAGCCATTTCACACTGCACTTAAGTAACTTATAAGTCACCTATATGTCTAACCCTCACTTAGTGAAGGTTAGGTGCAAAGGTACTTAGTGTGAGGGCACCCTGGCACTAGCCAAGGTGCCCCCACATTGTTCAGGGCAAACTCCCCAGACTTGTGAGTGCGGGGACACCATTACATGCGTGAAGGTCAATACCTATATGTAGCGTCACAATGGTAACTCCGAACATGGCCATGTAACATGTCTAGGATCATGGAATTGTCACCCCAATACCATTCTGGTATTGGGGTGACAATTCCATGCATCTCCGGGGCTCCAGCATAGAGCCCGGGTACTGCCAAACTAGCTCTCTGGGGTTTTCTCTGCAGCTACCGTTGCTGCCAACCCTCAGACAGGTTTCTGCCCCCCTGGGACCTGGGCAGCCCAGTCCCAGGAAGGCAGAACAAAGAATTTCCTATGAGAGAGGGTGTTACACCCTCTCCCTTTGGAAATAGGTGTGAAGGGCTGGGGAGGAGTAGCCTCCCCCAGCCTCTGGAAATGCTTTGAAGGGCACAGAGGGTGCCCTCCTTGCATGAGCCAGTCTACACCGGTTCAGGGATCCCGCCAGCCCTGCTCTGGCATGAAACTGGACAAAGGAGAGGGGAGTGACCACTCCCCTGTCCAGCACCTCCCCAGGGGAGGTGCCCAGAGCTCGTCCAGTGTGTCCCAGACCTCTGCCATCTTGAATGCAGAGGTGTGAGGGCACAATGGAGACCTCTGAGTGGCCAGTGCCAGCAGGTGATGTCAGAGACCCCTCCTGATAGGTGCTTACCTCTCTCTGTAGCCAATTCTCCTCCGTGGGCTATTTAGGGTCTCTCCTGTGAGTTTCTCGTCAGATAACGAATGTAAGTGCTCACCAGAGTTCCTCTGCACTTCCCTCTTCGACTTCTGCCAAGGATCGACCGCTGACTGCTCCAGGACGCCTGCAAAACTGTAACAAAGTAGCAAGAAGACCACCAGCAACATTGTAGCTCCTAATCCTGCTGGCTTTCTCGACTGTTTCCTGGTGGTGCATGCTCTGAGAGTGGTCATGTTACTTCACCCTGCACTGGAAGCCAAGAAGAAATCTGTGGGTTGACGGAATCTTCCCCATGCTAACGCAGGCACCAAACCTCTGCATCACTGGTCCTCTGGGCCCCCTCTCATCTCGATGAGTGTGGTCCCTGGAACACAGGAGCTGGATCCAAGTGACCCTCACAGTCCAGTGGTCCTTATGCCCAAAGTTGGTTGAGGTAAGTCCTTGCCTCCCCACGCCAGACAGTAATCCTGTGCACCGCGTGATCTTCAGCTGCTAGGGCTTCTGTGCACTTTTGCAAGGATTCCTTCATGCACAGCACAGCCCAGGTCCCCAGCACTCCGTCCTGCATTGCTCAACTCGCTGAGTTGACCACCGCCTTCGTGGGACCCTCTTTTGTTGTGCTGAGACAACCGCTGTGTTCAGCTTTCTTGTACGCCTGTTCAGGTTTTTCTGCAGGTGCTGCCTGCTTCCGCATGGGCTCTCTGTGTTGCTGAGTGCACCCTCTGTCTCCACCTCCAAGTGGCGACCTCCTGGTCCTTCCTGGGCCCGGGCAGCACCCTTTATCTCCAACCGTGAATCTAGCAGCTAGCAAGGCTTATTTGCGGCCTTTCTATGTGGAAACAACTTTGCATCCTCCAGCACGCCGTGGGACATCTTCTGACCAAAGGAGAAGTTCCTGGCACCGTCCCTTGTTGCAGAATCTTCAGCTTCTTCCACCCAGAGGCAGCCTTTTTGCACCTTCATCCGGGGCTTAGTGGGCTCCTGCCCCCCCCCGGACACTTGCGTGACTCTTGGACTTGGTCCCCTTCCGTTGCAGGTCCTCAGGCCCATTAATTTGTCTTCAGTGCTTTGCAGTCAGTTGTTGTCTTTGCAGAATCCCCTATCTCGACTTTACTGTCTTTCTGGGGTAGTAGGGTAACTTTACTCCTACTTTTCAGGGTCTCGAGGTGGGATATCTTGGACACCCTCAGTGTTTTCTTACACTCCCAGTGACCCTCTACACACTACACTAGGCCTGTGGTCCATTCGTGGTTCGCATTCCACTTTTGGGGTATATGGTTTATGTTGCCCCTAGGCCTATTGTGTCCTATTGCATTCTATTGTGTTCTACAGTGTTTGCACTACTTTTGTTTTACTTACCTGATTTAGGTCTGTGTGTATATTTTGTGTATTTTATTTACCTCCTAAGGGAGTATATCCTCTGAGATACATTTGGCATATTGTCACTAAAATAAAGTACCTTTATTTTTAGTAACTCTGAGTATTGTGTTTCTTATGATATAGTGCTAAGTGATATAAGTGCTACAGTAGGAGCTTTGCATGTATCCTAGTTCAGCCTAAGCTGCTCTGCTATAGCTATCTCTATAAGCCTAAGCTGCTAGAACACTACTAATCTACTAATAAGGGATCACTGGACCTGGCACAAGCTGTAAGTACCACAAGGTACCCACTATAAGCCAGGCCAGCCTCCTACAGATTCTCTGCCTATTCTTTCATGTCCTTGGTTTGTGCAGAGGATTCTAACCTTATGACCGGGCATCTTTGGTCTTTGCTCCCCAACCATAGTACTCCTTTTGCTGGTACATATCCATTTATGTCTACATTTGTCTCTGAAAATCATGTATAAAATATGAAATATTCCATATGCCAAGCCCTTCAAATAACTCAGAATGTATATTTGCATGTCTTACAGTGTCTTTTTTGCCTTTCTAAATTTTTCTAAACTTGTTTGTGGGATTATAGTGTATGGTGACCCCAATGCACTAACACTTTGATTAATTCTCCTTCTACCTCTAACACAGCCTGTATTGCTCTTACAACCTCAACTACTCCTACTTGTTTTCATTATATTCAAAAAGATCGTTTGTTCCATTGGCTGTGTCCTCCTTTATTTCAACACCATCCTCAAACATCTCACTTCTTCTCTCTGTACTTTCTCTCACAGCTGAATGTGGTAAAATCCATAGAGCTGAAATTTTATTAACAATCCTTTTCTTCTAAACAATCTTTGGCCCTCATTATGACTTGGCGGTCTTCTTAGAAGACCGCCGAAGTCCCCCCAGACCGAAGACCGACAGTGTTGGCGGTCTTCTGACCACCATATTATGACTGCCGGCGACTTTCCGCCATAATTTGGGCGGAGAGCCGCCAGCAGCCATACTGGCAGTCGGCGGTGCAGTGGAGGTTACTCCACTGTCACCACCACGTCATCACAACACCGCCCACCGAATTATGTTACAGTATTCGACGTTGTTGTGGTGACGGGGTGCTGACGGCGGAGCAGGCCCCATGGAACCCGCTACCTCCCGGACGACCACCGAGACAGGTAAGGTGATCGCCTGACAGGGGATGGGGCAGTGGGGTGTTGTGTGGTGTGTTCGTGAATGGGGGTGTGGCTGTGTGTGCATAGAGGTAGTGTGTGAGTGCGTGTATGAATGCGGGAGTGTGTCGAGGGTGTATCGTGTATGTGTGTGTGTGCGCGTGTATGTGTGATGTGTGCATGCATGAGTGGGGGGTGGAGGGTATGTATGGGGGCCCATGGAGTTGGGGGGTGGGGGAGGGGGCCCTATCAGCTTTGGAGGGTGGTAGGGGGGCCGTGGCTGTTGGGGGAGGACTGTGGGGAGGGGGGCGGGGGAGACCCCTATCAGTGCCAGGGAAGGAATTCCCTGGCACTGATAGTGCCTACCGCCATGGTTTTCATGGTGGTATGCAGGGTCATTATCCAGCAGGCAGACTAGTGACGGCCGTCGGGCTGGAGACATTAGTCTCCAGCCTGGCGGTCGTTACCACTGTGGCGGACGGTGTGGTACGTTGGCGGTTTGGCATGAGCCAAACCGCCAATGTCATAATTTGGCGGTAGTTACCGCCAGCCTGTTGGCGGTGCTTCTGCCAAGTTAACACCGTCCGCCGGGGTTGTAATGAGGGCCTTAGTGTTCTCATACCTCTTTCTTTTGAATATGCATCCCACTGAAAAAAAATCATATTTCTTACTCCTTTTTTTACTGTCTGTTAAGGATACCATCTTGTTCCGTTGTGATTGTGATCCAATAGCTTTGGCAGGATATGCCACATAAGCTTCAACTCCAAAATATCCTTGTGAATAATATCAGGGAAGAGGAGGGGAGTCGGTAGTCAGAGCAACACTGCTTGTTCTAAGAACAGTTGGCCAGAATAAAAGCTGAACTGGAGTTCAGCTGCTCTAACACAGAGTCAAGGCTCCCCTGTGTAGGTAGTGAATATTGGGAAACACAAACAAACTCAAAGAAGTAGGGGAAATAAAACAACACAATATAATGCTTTCGAAAAAACAACAGATGCACAATGCAGATAAAAAATTGGCACTTATTACCAGGAGATTTCTCATAAGAAATTGTATTTTTTTTGGCTTGTACATTTAATGGGGAGGTTAAGAGATAGAATTTATTTTACCAATGATTATTTTGAGGTCATTTACACAGGGAGAACACATTCACTGCGTAAATGTGCTTTTGCTGAGGTAAGGTTATAAGTCGTTATCTTAATCATTGTATTTTTGGCTGAATTGTTGATTTGAGAGCCTGCTTTCTTCTTGTGCCTTGATGGTGACCATTTCCCATTTAGAAACATAGAGGTCTATTCACCTACTGCATTTTATAGTACATGTAGTGTTAATACAATAATACAAATAACATAATTACTACAAAATTCACAAACCTACAAGTGTCAAACTCCACCTCCACTTCTCTTACCTTTTTCTATGGGGCGCTCCTCAGACAGTTTACCTTGTGAATAGAATATGAAATAGGACTCAAAGCATGATGTGGAGGCATGATATGTTAGCCAGCCCAGTTAGCCAGTCCTAGAAAGATGTGCTTTAAAAGTTACCACATTGTTTAGCATTATTATGGAGAATGTATTAAAAACACAGCTAGCAATTTTATTGCAATTTACTTCTTCTGCCTCCTATTGGTGTTCTCGACTAGTAGATAGGATGTTAATTGCAGTTCTAAATACATATTGGATACCTACTTGATCTTGTTTCCCTGCTTTATGATTAGACTTTACTATTAGCAAGTTCATAACTTAGCAATGCATCAGGGATCACGTGAGGTTTGATTGGTGTAAGATATTGGGTTATTAGTAGAGGAGGGTAATACCAACCCCAAAAAATATTCTCAATCCTTGTCAGGTTGAACTTTCAAAGTCACTAAATTAACATGAGCTCAACCCCCTGGTAGTTACAGCACAGAGCAGGCATGCTCAACTTAAAAACAAGTTTGGAAATATGTATGTAATGGTAAAACAGTAATAACGTTGAAATGAATAAAAAACCCAAACCTAAATTAGAAACATAGAATACAATTGAATAAACAAAGTGACACTAAAATGACAAAAATCCAATAAGAGGAATCAGAGATATACATTTTTAAAGCTTTAAGTAGAAATTGAGGATGTAGGTACAATTAGATGCTGACCCCGATGGAGCATTGGTCTGATAAATCAACCATGTTCGTCCTGGGCAAAACATTTTACCTTCTAACTTAGTCCAAACCCACCAAATGAGTACACTCCTTAAGCTCCCAAGACCACAGAGGAGGCACATAAAGACTCACTGGGTGACAGGAAGAAGCCAACAGCAGAGCCTAGTCAATTGCAAGAAAGTCCTTTTGTATATTGTTGTATCCCTGTTTCTTGACTAGGAGGCCAACCTTATGGTCCTCTTCTTTGTCCTGGCTGCAAGAGGGACAGCAAGGCCTTTGCTATAGATGTCAGATAACATGGTTCAGTCCTCTTCTGAACTTCCACAGGTCCACAGGATAGCTGGAGTCGGTGCCTGGTGATGCCACATTTATGCCTGGTACAAGCTAGTTGGTGGGAATAACCTCAGAGCATGTCATGACCAATGGAGTAAAGGTTCAGAGGGCTAACCATAGCCACTTTGGGCATTTTCAAGATGGTGCATGTCTTTGACCACCTTAAACTTGGGCTCTGGTGCCAAAGGTTGTGTGGGGAGTGTTCTATGGTAATCCTAGTGCCCTTCTATTGCGTAAATTATGACTTTGACATAACTCTACAATAGGTGCTTTCCCACCCACGGGTGACATAGGTGAACATGGTTCAGTGCACTAGCTATGAATGTGCAATACAGGTTATTCTAGCCCCACAAGACTCTATTCTGTGTTTAATTGAAACAAAAGTATTGCTTTTGGGTTATGAACAATCCCATAACAGGATCAGGGGCACAGTGGAAACAGCAACAAACCTTATTTTGTTAGTCACAGTGTCACGCATGCTGCACTAAGAAGAATGAACAGTTCTAAGTTTAAAATATTTATTACTACAGAAACAATATGTTTCTTAGCGCATCTAAAACAACTACACAGAATAGTATAAAAACAGCAACAAGACACATTATAAATAATGAGAACAAACTGAACATTTCCAGCATTGTTAAAATGTGATTTAAAATGTTATCTAGAACCTAACAACTTAATGAATACTTCTATGAGCTATAATATGAGAGCCAAAAGGCAGAGCAACCTACAATCTAGAGTTACTTAATGAAAAGAGATGCACTGCATACCTTGTTGAGAGCAAAGCCTGTCTTAATCACCGGAGTCGTGAAGCCAGTGCTCCCTGCAAAGGGCAAACACCCACTGTGGTAGCAGTCAGTTGGACTTCCTTCAGTACTTGGCTTTATCAGCTTCAGGGTTCAAGCAAGATGTATAATCTGCAAATTGTAAAGTGTGCTGGCAGTAGGTGAAGTCATCTCCGGCAGAATCTTGGACGATAATCTGGACCTCTCTCGACAAGTGGTCAAGTCACAGTCCTTATATCCTAAATTTTATCAGAGATGAGAATTCCTGACAGATTACGTGCATCAAGGTATGCATTTCAGATGTCTCCATTTGGGCATGTAAGGCAGAAGGACGTCAATTCAGACTATATTATTTTGACTATGTATCTGTATGTGTTCTTACTTATCCTTGACATGGGTCTTACTGATCCTTGACATTGTAAGAAATAGACATTTGACACTATCACAGTTCCCTAGAAAGATAAGGTCCGATGACCACTACAGTCAAAGGTAGACATGACAACGATTCTGCATAAAACAGGGAATATGGTGGTGTCCATTGTCTAAGCCGATGAAGGTGTCAGACTCCATGACCTAAGATGAAGTCAAGGTCTGCCGAAAATGAAACCCAAACCTTAGGAACTTTATGTCACTCTTACATTTACCACTAAACACCAGTTTGAAGCAAATCCCGTACCCACAACAAACTCAGGGACAGAACTCTGGTACAACAGAAGCAACCAGATGGTGGAGAAACAAAAATTGTTTTGCCTTTTTGTTCTCGCCCTTTGATGTACACTCCAGTGGTATATGTAAACCAGGCTTTGACACTAATGTCAAAAAGAGGTCCACTGTATTTGTAGCCACTTTGGCTGGTGGGACAAAGGAAGGGTCCTGCCCATGTGTTGGCTAACATTAGTCTGTGACAGGTTAGGCCTTTTTGAAGTGCACCTTAAGTGTCATTTGAAAGATTTCAGAAGATCTGTCAAGCAGAATGTGACATCCAAGCATGATTTGACACTTTTATGTCAAAAATTATGCTCACAGTCCCACCGTGCATATACTATCAGGTTTATAAGTATCATCTCTGTACCCATTCAGGTCAACCTACATTTGCTCCTGGAAGGCATTTTACACCCATTCACATGTATTCAAATGCTAATTGAAGGATGGCAGAAGTGGAAGAAGAAATGTAAATGGGCATCCTTGGATGTTAAGCAGGAAAAACTTAACTTTCTACAAGTGCCTTTACTTTGATTTTACCAAATAAACTATATTTAAAAAAACTATTAAAAAGAGTCAATGGATGTTATTTGTAGCTGCTTGTAAACAAAATTAACATTGTTAAAGGTAATAATGCAGCCCAGTGTTTCCCTATAGAACAACTAACCCGCTACAGTGAAAATAGTTATAGGGCTTTTGTGCTGTAAGGACATGCGCGCCTTTAAACTTTTATATACTCTACCTTTAAATACCATGAACCTTGCCTTATGGGAAACAAGACCTACTTAGGAGTGACATAAATATTTAAAAAGAGAGTTTTAACCTGTCAAAAGGCATTATTCTGACATGTCAAATTTACAGTTTAAATCTGCAAGCACCAGGCCACAAATAGAAGTCTTGCAGTCAGGTTTGCACTGCCACTGAAGTAAATGGCACAAGGGATGTTGTAGTTCTCTACTGGCATTTAACATACATATCTTGTCTCTACTTTCTTTACTATATTAGGGACTTAAAAGTAAGTTAAATATGCCATTTAGGTGTATTCTAATCATGATGAAAGAAGTAGCATAAACACTTTGTCACTGGTTAGCAGGAGTAGTACCCTTCAAAAGCGGTGGAAGACATGTCTACAAAAACACTTTTCAGACATAAATTGGGTGACACTACTAGGGAAACATGGCAAGGGGTTGAGAGAAGCATTTCTCAAATAAAGTTATTTCAAGATCTTATATCACTGGCATTGGCCACCCTTTAAACTACATAAGGCTAAACTTACACTACATTCGGAATGTTGGAGATGCAGAATGTTGTAAATATTTTGAGACTATTCCCGAAATTGCAGGCATACTGTAAAAGATATGCCAAAACATTAAGGTAGACTTAGACACAGCAACCAACCTTAACTATATTTTGCTTAAGTCTTCCCTTGCATACTTAGAACATATTGGACTTTTTTGCTTATGCAGGGTCATCCCCAATATTTTTGCCTCCTGCCTCCTAATTTTTCTGAACTCTTGCTGTTGGCTTTTGAACTCTGAGCACTTTACCACTGCTAACTAGTGCTAAAGTGCATACGCTCTCTGTGTAGATTGTATTGCTGATTGGTTTATCCATGATTGGCATATTTGATTTACTAGTAGCTCCCTAGTAAAGTGCACTAGAGGTGCCCAGGGCCTGTAAATCAAATGCTACTAGTGGGCCTACAGCACTGGTTGTGCCACCCACATTAGTAGTTCTGTAATCATGGCTCAGATCTGCCATTGCAGTGTTTGTGTGTGCAGTTTTAACTGTAAATTTGACTTGGCAAGTGTACCCACTTTCCAGGCCCAAACCTTCCACTTTCTTACGTGTCAGACACCCCTAAGGTAGGCCCTAGGTAGCCCCAAGGGCAGGGTGCAGTGTATGGTTAAGGTAGGACATATAGTAATGTGTTTTATATGTCCTGACAGTGAAATATTGCTAAATTCGTTTTTCACTGTTGCAAGGCCTGTCCCTCTCATAGGTTAACATGGGGGCTACCTTTAAATCTGATTAAAGTGTAGATTCCCTTTGGGAGTGGATGGACATGTGGAGTTTGGGGTCTCTGAGCTCACAATTTAAAAATACATCTTTTAGTAAAGTTGATTTTAAGATTGTGTGTTTGAAAATGCCACTTTTAGAAAGTGAGCATTTTCTTGCTTATACCATTTCTGGGATGGTTGGGCTGGTTGCACCTCACACTAGACAGCGACACAAAGGGAGCTGGGATGTAGTCTGCATTTCCTGATGAGCCATTTGTGCTAGGAGGGAGGGGAGGAGTGGTCACTTACACCTGAAACGGCTGTGCCTGCCTCACACAATGCCGTCTCCGACCCCCTGGTGAGTGTCTGGGGCCTGGCCTGGGAAAGGCAGGATTTCACATTCAAAAGAGACTTTACTTTGAAGTAGGCCTACTTCAAAGGAGAAATTGGGTATAAGAAGGGCACCCAAAACCACAGACTTTAGATCACTTCTGGGCATCAAGAGGAACCTTTGCCTGGAGAAGAGCTGAAGAGCTGAGGAGAAGTGATACCCTGCCTGTGACTGTGCTTTGTGAAGCTATCCTGCAGTTGCTGCTTCTTCCAAAGTAAGAGGGCAAAGACTGGACTTTGTGTGCCTTCCATCTTGTGAAGAAATCTTCAAAGACTTGATTTAGAGCTTGCCTCCTGTTGTTTGAAGTCTCAGGGATAGCAAAGACTTCTCTCTGCCAGCACCTGGAGTTTCTGGAGAGACTCCTGCTCTGCCAAGTGGTGCCCTATCCAGTCCCTTGGCCCTTGAAAGGAAAGCTGGTGGAAATCTAAGGAAATCGACTTCGGACGACTTCGGACCGACGCCGCTGCTGAATCCGGTGACGCCGCCTGCAATCGACTCCGTGATCTGCGCTGGAACGGGGCGACCTTCGCAGGCCCGACGCCGCTGCAGCCCCGCTGAAGTCCACGACTCCGTGGAAGTCGCTGCACCACGTCATGACCGTTGCCGCTCAAAGTGCATGATTCGACGTTTCACACAGATGCCACGATCCTCGACTTCGCGCAACGACTTGTTTTCACTCTTCACCAAAGGTACTGTACTTGGGAGTCTACGCGACTCCGTGTCCGGAGCCGTTGGTGTCGGCTTGTTGGGAACGACTCCGTCACGACGCTGTGTTAACATCTCATCGAATCATTTTGTGTTTCTAAGCACTATTTTTGAGTTTAATCTTTAAAAATTCATAACTTGACGTGTGTATGTCGGATTTTTGCCGTTTTGGTCTTGTTTTGTTTAGAGAAATTTTTCCTATTTTTCTAGACTGGTGTTGTGTCATTTTGTAGTGTTTTCATTCAGTTACTGTGGGTGTTGGCACAAATGTTTTACACCTCGCACTCTGAAGTTAAGCCTACTGCTCTGCCAAGCTACCAAGGGGGCAGTCAGGGGTTAGCTGAGGGTGATTCTCTGTTACCCTGAATAGAGTGAGGGTCCTTGCTTGAACAGGGGGTAACCTGACTGTCAACCAGAGACCCCATTTCTAACAGAATACACTAACAAGAGCCTATGGGGCCATTAGATTAGACAGTGGGGAGCATGTCTGGTGAGTTTTCCTGTAGATTTCTGATCAGGTTTATACAGGGACGAAAGTGAAGAGGTCTAAAGATGACATAAAGTGGTGCTGCATAGGGTAAACTGGGATTAGGCCTGAATTCACTATCTTCCAAGTCTCCCCATGGGATGATGGTTACTGGATAAGTTGATTTGACATGTACTTGCATAACACTATTTAAAGACATTGTGGGAACAATGGGTGAAATGGGAACTGACACTGCTTTTGAAAGCTTGATAATGAGGTTTCAAATCTCAATCTGTTATGTATATTCTATTAAATATTTTACTTTATGTGCATCAGACAATTCATAAGGACTGTCTATACAAGTTAACATCATGAACTAAATGAAGAATTGCAATACAAAATCCTGAAACCAGGATGTGAACCAGTTAATCCGACCTCTTACAGGCCTAATGCAATACTAAACACAGACTATAAAAATCCTTAGTAAATTTCCAGCTCACTGACTGTAAAGTCCACCAGGATTAAAGTGGATTTTTCCTGGGTGAAAACATCTCTGACTACATTGGAATATTGTACACATTTATGGAAAAGGCTTCATTGATGTGGTCTATGGCTGCTGCCTTAGTATTAGACTTGGAGAGGACATTTGATACACATTGCTGGAATTTATGAAGTACCTCTTTGATGTACTTCATAAATTCAGATTTGATGCCTGCATCAAATGATTCGTGCAGATACTCTACATGGACCCAGGAGTCAGAATTAAGCTAGGCGCGCTCAATTTTCCTCTTTTCAGGGTGGGTAGACGTACCTAACAGGGATGTCAAGTCTTTAAACTCCTGTATGCACTTGTCATAGAGCTGCTGGCAGTGTGGCTCCTTCGAGAGGCAGACATGGGGCATTCCCCTCCCAGGCAGTCTCCGCATAGTCTCCTTATATGATGATGACGCATTCCTTTATTTGCAGAATTCTCACCAAGACTTAGATGAAATCACAAAAACTTTGGGAGAGGAATTAATCAGATGGGAAGGCACTACATACCTGTATCTTGGTATGAATATATATCACTAGGACCAATACTTGTTAGAGGGCAACCTAGTCAAGACTGTGGGTTCCCTCAGAAAACAGGTGACTTTTAGGGGATGCTCACTCTGTATGTGATGAAATAAGTTGCCATATTATAACAGGTGATGCTGCCTAGACTCACATTATTTTGCAAGATTGCACTTTACCCTACTTGACAGTTCTTCAGAGACTTAGCCACTGTTTTGGGAGACCTCATATGGTCCAATGGGTGCCACAATGTAATGATGGCTAAAATGGGCTTACTGGTGGATAAGGTCAGTTTGGAAGTATCCAACTTTGAATACTGTTACTTGACTGCCCAAATACAGTGGCTTTCCCACTGGCTATCAGGCATTGCAGGCAACAATCCACTGCCTGGTATTGATATTGAAAGGTTGGTGCTCACTGCAAACAAAGCAAGACATAAGTTCCCTAGAGTGCTGTCTGGTGCACAGTTGCATGATCACAAAACAATCTGGCCCTTACTCTCCAAACACATCAACTACTGGACTTTACCGGGCATCACGGATCCTATGCTAAAAAAAGACTTTTACAATGGACTAGGACTGGAATGGAAACTTTAGTAAATCTGTTTCAGGATAAAAAGCTGTTATCCTTTAGGTTGCTTGAACATCAATTCACTTTAAACGAAGGACAGTTCTTTATATATGGCCTAATACTTCGTATACTTAAAGCAAAGTGGGTGGTCATAGATACAGAGCCTATGACACATTCCTTAACACAAACCATCTACAATGCTGAGCTTGCGAGGTGGCAACTCCAGTAGAGCCATATACCTCCCTCACTTCAACACCTAAGAAAGTCATTGGAGGCTGGTGTTTTTAGATCTTTGCATGAGAAAAAAATGGATAAAATAACCTGATACAATTTCATAAAAAATGACAGATTTAAATTATTTAAATTGTTTATCTGTCCTACAAAAGGCCTACATTCCAGCAGAGGATTTCAGCAATACAGTGTGGAGGTGCCCATCGCTGTCTATGTTTTGGGCAAATGTTAAACAGACTTTGGCTTGCTGTATAGGCCTACCCACCCTCAACACCTGGAAGGCCTTTTTTAGTGGTCAAAGAGCCGCAAAGCTGCAACTCATTTTTAGACCTGGGCCTCCTCTTGGCAAAACATGATGCCACACCAAATCACAAACAGATGCCAGGTGGTCTTGAGATAGGCCTGGGTAGAAAATAAAATACTTCACAGAATGAAGAAAAAAGGTCTCTGCAAATACCCAGTAGCTAGAGATAAGAATGGCTACCGGGCAGATTTGGGGATACACCGAGATATATACTTTGCCATCATGAATAGAAGAGGCCACGGACTCATCAGTTACTGATTGAGTTGCTCCAGGGTGCCCATTCAAAACCTTCCAGCTTGTGCTGCACACCCTTCCAACTTACACTATTTATGAGCCTTGGATTGAGGTTTTATGTGACTCTCCAGGACCATGGCTGCCACCAACCCAACCAGGTCTATTGCTACACATTAAAGGCCAGTTTCTCATTTCAAGCTCCTGCCAGCACACAATCTACAGCATTTACCAAATAATCTTAGCTCCAGTGGTGGCTGGTGGCATTTGAAAGTGGTGGGGGGTAATAGTTGGCTATGACTTAGTAGCAAGCAAAGCTAGCAAGCTTAATGGGCAAATGTGGATTCCTGTCTGTTGGAAAATGGGTTATTGGTAGGGCAGGTAGGTACCTACACCTAGCAACAAGCCACTAACCTCCACATAGGTACAGTTAGGTCTCAGTAAATTAATCCCAGCTCAACCCTTGGTAGCTTGGCATCGAGCGTCAAGGCTTAACTTAGGAGACAAAGGGGGTTATTCTAACTTTGGAGGAGGTGTTAATCCGTCCCAAAAGTGACGGAAAAGTGACGGATTTACCACCAGCCGTATTACGAGTCCATTATATCCTATGGAACTCATAATACGGCTGGTGGTATATCCGTCACTTTACCGTCACTTTTGGGACGGATTAACACTCCTCCAAAGTTAGAATAACCCCCAAAGTGTAAAGCATTCAAATATCACAAAACAGTAATTAAATAAAACACAGGAAACAGTTTAAAAATCCAAAACCAATTTATAAAAATAGTTTATATTTTTATCTTTAAAATGACACAAAAACTATTAAAATCGGTTCAGGGGAACCGGAGATATGAATTTTTAAAGAATTATTACTTTTCTAGCGCTTAGAAACAAAAAGCGCCAATCGGGTCATCTGGTTGCACCTCGACCGGGGCAAAGTCAAACTTTCAGGCCGACCGCGATGGAGCCCTGCTCGGCTACAGGTCGCGGGAGGCCTCGGTTAAAAAGTTACCTTCTGACTTAGTCTTTATTTTGAAGTTTTTCTTCACCGGGACGAACCTGCCAGTTGAATCCGACCTCCTGGAGCCCTTGTCCGGATACGCGATGTGGGTTTCCTCAGTGGAGACTTTTACCTTCAGACTTAGTCGTTTTTTCGAGATGAAAATCCTTCGACCGGGGTAAACCTGGATCTTGATCCGACGTCCATGGAGCCCTTCTCGGATACGATGGCTGGGAGGTCCCGGTCAACTTTTTACGTTCGGACTTAGTCTCTTTTTTGGATGTTTTTCTTTACCGGGACGAACCACGAAGTCAGGCCGGGTCGCGGTTGAGGCAAGCCGGCTAGAATTTCCGCGGCGGGTCGGTCCCTCTCTGGAGCTTTTTTCCAAAAATTCTCAAATCTTTTCCAAACTTCTGGGGCTTCACCCAGATGTTCTTTTAAGGTTCTTTTGGGGTCCACAGCTCACCCCAAGGGTCCAGAAGTTCTGTGATGGTCCTTGGGGGGTGCGGACTTCAACTCCCAGAATGCACCTGGCGCAAACTCCTTTTTGGCCACTGGACAGTGGTCAGCTGGTCGCTTTCTTCAGGAGTTGGTGCAGGGGACTCTGGTTTAGCAATTTTTCACCTGTAGCAAACAGGGAGTCCCTCCTTGAACCAGTTGAAGCCAGGCAAAGTCCTTCTTGTGGTGAAGCCCAAGTGTGCAGCTGGTGCAGTCCTTCTGAGTGCAGGGTCCAGGTGCAGGCCAGGGATCCAGCAGGGCAGTCCTTCTTCTTCTTTAGTTCCTTTCTTGTTGAATTCTGGAGGGGATCTGAGGTGTGGGTGCAGGTCTGCCAGTTTTATCCTTGCTCCTGGGTGAAAAGCAGGGGGGTCCTGGTCCTCCAATCAGGTACAGGGTCGTCCCCCTGTGATGACCACTTCCTGGGAAGTGTGGCAAAAATCCATCCCAAAAGGCAACAGTCTCTAAAAATCCAACATGGCTGAATCTGATTTTTGGAGGTTACATCTGGCTGAGCCCACCCACTGGTGTGGCTAAAAATCATGAACACACCCCTCTCCTAATCTAATCAAGGGGGCACCTAGCTGTCTGGGGTTGCAGGATGTGGGGGTGTTGCTGGGTGCTCCAGATGTCCTTCTCTGCCTTTGAAGACCAGTTTGTCAGCCCTCCCCCTTCCTGCCTCACCATCTGCTGAGGGGAGATTCTCTCCCCCAAGCACATTCCTTTGTGTGAAGCCAGGCCACTTCACACCTCATTAAGGCAGCCTGGCAGAAGCTGCTGCAGGCTGGCCAATCAGAGCACAGCAGCAAAAACAATGCAGAGCTGAAATTGGCAACTTTTTAGGTAAAGTCTAAACTTTTTACCTGGACAAGTTATATTAAATCCAACAACTGGAAGTTGTGGGATTTATTACAACAATCAATATGATACCAAATTATTGGTATGTAACATTTAAGGAGACTTTAAAATTTAAAATAAAGTCTGCCCATTCTAGCCTATGAAGGCCATTTACTTCAATGAGGGAAAAACGAATTTGGCTGTTTTTACCTCACCAGGGCTTATAAATCTATTTTTATAAAGTCCCTGCTTATAGTTACATGGCACCCAGCCCTAGGGGCACATAGGGCACACCTTAGGGGTGACTTATATGTAAAAATAAGGTAGTTTAAGACTTTGGAAGTACCTTTAATTCCAAAGTCGAATTTGCATATAACTTTAATTTAAAAGCAGCCAGCAAAGCAGGCCTGCCTTTAAAATGACACTGGGCACCTCAGCAGTGCACCTAGGTGTGCACCACCTATGCTGTGGTCCCTAAACCTACATGCCCTACCATATACTAGGGACTTATAGGTAGGTTAACTTAGCCAATTATAATTAGCCTAATTTGCATATTGATTTTACACAGAGCACAGGCCCTGGGACTGGTTAGCAGTACCCAGGGCACCATCAAAGTCAGGAAAACACCAGCAAAAAGAGGAAAATGGGGGCAAAAAGTTATGGGGCCTCTGCAATCAGCCCTGTTTTCTCACACAACCCCCCCCCCCCAGCCCACACGCCCAGGAGACTCAGCCCAACCCTGGGAGAGTCTTCCTGGCTCGTTAGGCGAGGAAGACAGTGAAGAAAACTGGCTGTCCCTTTGCAGGGCCTACTCTGCCTTATATCCTCCTGTCAGGGTCACTCCCTATGGGTAGTGAAGCCATCCCAACAGTAAAAGGACCCAACTCAAACTGAAACTTTCCTCTAGGGGGGTCTTCCTCCTTTCTCTCTGCCAACTTGGGTAGTGAGGTGCCCACCTCCCCTACTCCAAACTTTGCTAGGGCAACACCTAGCTTACCCAAAGAGGTCACCCAACACTTGAGCAACCCCACCATGACCAACAGGGTCAGGGGGCCTACTTTGCTATTGGCCCTGGGGTCTGCCTCCCAGGCCAAGTACAGTGCTGCCAGGAAGGCTAGCACCCAGCAGAGGCTACTGACAGCTGTCAGTACCCAGAACCACACCCTAAGCTCTCCACTGACAGGTGGCTGAGCTGCTTTAGGGACAACTTTGGGGTCCTGGCACTCCTCTTGCTGTCTAGAGTGGGGGGCTACCACCTCCTGTGGCGGACACCCTCCTTCCACTCTCCCTTCTGTCAGTGCAGGGGCAACACCTTGCATCTGGACAGCTGCCTGACTACTCAGGACTTCCTTGGGGTCAGGTGAGGCCTCACCAGTGCCAACTCTGGGCTCCCCCCTTACTGGGGCAGAGGGCCCTTGGCTCCCTGGAACTCTCTTTAAGAGTGGCCTACCCTTCCTTTTCTTCTTTCCTTTTCTTGGGGACCCCTGTCTCCTAACTGTAGGGACTGACTCCCCAGGACTTTGGGTTGGGGGGGCGCCCTGGGCGACCACCCCATCTGTGACCAGACTCACCTCTGGGAGGTCATTGCCCAGGATACAATCTAGGGGAAGGTCAGCACTGACTACCACCCTAATCCAGTCAAGGATACCCTCCCTCTCTAGGGGCACTATGGCTACAGGTTTGGAGGTGACCTCCCCTGTGGCTATCCTGACTTTCTTTGTCTTTCCTGGGACATACATGTCTGGGGTCACTAACCGGTCACTCACTATAGTGTGACTGGCACAGGTGTCTCTCAGACCAGTGGTAGGGATCCCATTCACTTGAATGTGGTGGAAGTGCCTACTCCCACCCTCAGGGATCACCAGCTTACCATCTGGTCCTGTCTCCCAGCACAATGCTAGGAGGACTTCATCATCTGAGGAATCCTCCTCTATGGCTACACAGGACAGCCCAGTGCTAACCACCTTCCTTGGACAGGCTGCATCTCCTCTGAAGTGACCTGTCTGCTGACAGTCAAAGCAAGCCCTACTGTCCAAGAGTTTTTTTAACCCTGGGTCTCCCTGTCTCTGCTTGTCAGAGTGGGAGTGGGATTTACTCTCCTCCTTCTTAGGGTTCTGGGGTACAGAGGGAGTCTCTGTGGTGGGCTTACCACCTCCCTCCTTAGGTTTTTGGGGACCTGTCCCCCCCTTCTTGGAGTCTCCCCCCTGGGACCTGACAACCACCCTGGTTCTCAACCACTCATCAGCTGCCTCCCCTAGCTCTCTAGGGTTGGTCTGCTTAGAGTCCACTAGATGCTGGCGTAACCTTTCTTGGATACAATTAGTCAAGATGTGCTCTCTCATGATCAGATTGTATAACCCCTCATAAGTATCTACTTTGTTACCAATAATCCAGCCCTCTAGTGCTTTTAGTGAAATGTCCACAAAGTCAACCCAAGACTGGGTACTGACCCTCTGGGTGTCCCTGAACTTCATTCTATATTGCTCTGGGGTCAGACCAAACTTCTTGGCTAAGCACCTCTTCATACTAGGGTATGAATCTGCCTCCTCCCCCCTTAAGGTCAGAAGCCTATCCCTCCCTGAGTTGGGGACCAACTCCCACAAAAGGGAACCCCAGTATTGAGGCCTAACCCTTCTCATTTGGAGTGCCCTCTCAAAGGCCCCCAGCCACTTATCTATGTCATCCCCCTCTACATAAGCAGGAATTACCCCCTTGGGTAACCTGGAGCAAACTCCCCCACCCATGGACACCTCAGCTTCTTTATCGCTGCTTCCATCTCTTTTCTCTTTGTATGCCCACTTTTTCTTTTCTAGGGCCAGCTTCTCTGCTTCCAAAGCTATGTATGCTAGCTGGGCCTCCAGCTCTCTTTCTCTGATGGATGGGTTCTCTCCTCCTGAAGGGACCCCCTTCCTACCACTAGCTTTGGGTCTGCCCCTAGTGACTGTGTCTACTGAGGACCGTTCTTCCTCTTCCTCACTTAGGCTCAGATGCCTTCCCTCCCCTGAGTGGTTAGAGTTAGCATCTTCCCCTTTTTCTTCCCCCTCTGGAGCTTCCTCTGTGCCTAGCCCTTGGGCCTCAGCCCATGCTGTCAGGGATTTAATCAGGATTTGCTTCCTGAGATCAGTGGTTGCAGGCAACCCTCTCTCAATACACAACCCCCTAAGCTGGACTACTGTCAGTGTGGGTAGGCTAGCCAGATCAAGCTCCATGGTTCCCTAGTTTTGTGTCAACAAAAACTTTTTGCAAAAATTGGAAACAAGACTTTAGAAAAATTAAAAAAATTCAATAATTGAAATTAATCCAAATTTAAAAATTAAAAACAATTTTTGCACTAGGACAATTTAAAGGATTTTTAAATTTGTTCTACTCAAAACTGTAACGTGATATTGAACACAAGTACAGGATCCCATCGCTGCTTCCAATTATGTTGGAAAATGGGTTATTGGTAGGGCAGGTAGGTACCTACACCTAGCAACAAGCCACTAACCTCCACATAGGTACAGTTAGGTCTCAGTAAATTAATCCGAGCTCAACCCTTGGTAGCTTGGCATCGAGCGTCAAGGCTTAACTTAGGAGACAAAGTGTAAAGCATTCAAATATCACAAAACAGTAATTAAATAAAACACAGGAAACAGTTTAAAAATCCAAAACCAATTTATAAAAATAGTTTATATTTTTATCTTTAAAATGACACAAAAACTATTAAAATCGGTTCAGGGGAACCGGAGATATGAATTTTTAAAGAATTATTACTTTTCTAGCGCTTAGAAACAAAAAGCGCCAATCGGGTCATCTGGTTGCACCTCGACCGGGGCAAAGTCAAACTTTCAGGCCGACCGCGATGGAGCCCTGCTCGGCTACAGGTCGCGGGAGGCCTCAGTTAAAAAGTTACCTTCTGACTTAGTCTTTATTTTGAAGTTTTTCTTCACCAGGACGAACCTGCCAGTTGAATCCGACCTCCTGGAGCCCTTGTCCGGATACGCGATGTGGGTTTCCTCAGTGGAGACTTTTACCTTCAGACTTAGTCGTTTTTTCGAGATGAAAATCCTTCGACCGGGGTAAACCTGGATCTTGATCCGACGTCCATGGAGCCCTTCTCGGATACGATGGCTGGGAGGTCCCGGTCAACTTTTTACGTTCGGACTTAGTCTCTTTTTTGGATGTTTTTCTTTACCGGGACGAACCACGAAGTCAGGCCGGGTCGCGGTTGAGGCAAGCCGGCTAGAATTTCCGCGGCGGGTCGGTCCCTCTCTGGAGCTTTTTTCCAAAAATTCTCAAATCTTTTCCAAACTTCTGGGGCTTCACCCAGATGTTCTTTTAAGGTTCTTTTGGGGTCCACAGCTCACCCCAAGGGTCCAGAAGTTCTGTGATGGTCTTTGGGTGGTGCGGACTTCAACTCCCAGAATGCACCTGCCGCAAACTCCTTTTTGGCCACTGGACAGTGGTCAGCTGGTCGCTTTCTTCAGGAGTTGGTGCAGGGGACTCTGGTTTAGCAATTTTTCACCTGTAGCAAACAGGGAGTCCCTCCTTGAACCAGTTGAAGCCAGGCAAAGTCCTTCTTGTGGTGAAGCCCAAGTGTGCAGCTGGTGCAGTCCTTCTGAGTGCAGGGTCCAGGTGCAGGCCAGGGATCCAGCAGGGCAGTCCTTCTTCTTCTTTAGTTCCTTTCTTGTTGAATTCTGGAGGGGATCTGAGGTGTGGGGGCAGGTCTGCCAGTTTTATCCTTGCTCCTGGGTGAAAAGCAGGGGGGTCCTGGTCCTCCAATCAGGTACAGGGTCGTCCCCCTGTGATGACCACTTCCTGGGAAGTGTGGCAAAAATCCATCCCAAAAGGCAACAGTCTCTAAAAATCCAACATGGCTGAATCTGATTTTTGGAGGTTACATCTGGCTGAGCCCACCCTCTGGTGTGGCTAAAAATCATGAACACACCCCTCTCTTGCCCTCTCCTAATCTAATCAAGGGGGCACCTAGCTGTCTGGGGTTGCAGGATGTGGGGGTGTTGCTGGGTGCTCCAGATGTCCTTCTCTGCCTTTGAAGACCAGTTTGGCAGCCCTCCCCCTTCCTGCCTCACCATCTGCTGAGGGGAGATTCTCTCCCCCAAGCACATTCCTTTGTGTGAAGCCAGGCCACTTCACACCTCATTAAGGCAGCCTGGCAGAAGCTGCTGCAGGCTGGCCAATCAGAGCACAGCAGCAAAAACAATGCAGAGCTGAAATTGGCAACTTTTTAGGTAAAGTCTAAACTTTTTACCTGGACAAGTTATATTAAATCCAACAACTGGAAGTTGTGGGATTTATTACAACAATCAATATGATACCAAATTATTGGTATGTAACATTTAAGGAGACTTTAAAATTTAAAATAAAGTCTGCCCATTCTAGCCTATGAAGGCCATTTACTTCAATGAGGGAAAAACGAATTTGGCTGTTTTTACCTCACCAGGGCTTATAAATCTATTTTTATAAAGTCCCTGCTTATAGTTACATGGCACCCAGCCCTAGGGGCACATAGGGCACACCTTAGGGGTGACTTATATGTAAAAATAAGGTAGTTTAAGACTTTGGAAGTACCTTTAATTCCAAAGTCGAATTTGCATATAACTTTAATTTAAAAGCAGCCAGCAAAGCAGGCCTGCCTTTAAAATTACACTGGGCACCTCAGCAGTGCACCTAGGTGTGCACCACCTATGCTGTGGTCCCTAAACCTACATGCCCTACCATATACTAGGGACTTATAGGTAGGTTAACTTAGCCAATTATAATTAGCCTAATTTGCATATTGATTTTACACAGAGCACAGGCCCTGGGACTGGTTAGCAGTACCCAGGGCACCATCAAAGTCAGGAAAACACCAGCAAAAAGAGGAAAATGGGGGCAAAAAGTTATGGGGCCTCTGCAATCAGCCCTGTTTTCTCACACTGTCACATAATTTCTAACTATAAACCAAAACGAGGTACAACTCTAATTGTCACAGAAAATGTGTTTAGGGCCATTTAAAATTGCTAACAAAGCAAAATGAGTAGTATAGGTATGTATTGCTGCAGTTCTGCTTCAGGACACACAAACTGTACAATTGAGACTGGGTGCTGGGCCCAAGAAAAATAAACATAGCAGTATAAATGTATTCTGCAAATGTATTATAGTTGAGTTCAATGTGCAGCAGCGAGAGGTGCAGATTCTATAGAGAAGACCAATGTTCCTCCATTTTTAAGAGGTATACCATGGAATGTGAACACAAATGTGAGCACTCATCTCAAGCACAGCAGGCTGCGCTCCTGCAGGGTTGGACCATATTGAGTTTTCTGATTCTGTCTCTCTGCCTGGCCTTATCCCCTGGAAGTGTGTTCCATTCTGTTTTACTTCATTGTTGACACTGGTGTGGAGATTCTGTGGAACCTATGCCATGATGTACATAATATAAAGCTACCATATTCTTCTAGGTGAACATGAGCTTTACAAATACTTCTACTCACTAATAACCGTCCTGCTCCAGAAGTTCTTCTCTCTTCTCTTCCTAAACCAACCTCCACTGCCCCACACATCTAAAAGTCATCTTTCCTTTCCTTCTTTCCTTTACTCATCCAGATTTGCATTTCCTCTGCCACACCTTTACACGTTCTCTTAGGAGATTTCTGTGCTCTCTTCGTTCTGCACACGGCCATCTCTATTCATCCGATTTGTACTGTTGACACTGATGTCACAATACACATCTGCTTAACATTGACAACAAGAGCAATACTGTTCTGTCTTATCATGTTTCATTGTATTTGTAAAATTCAATTAAAATAATTGAAAAAGCAAAACCATTTTCTGCAGCACACATTTAAATGATAGAATAATATCTACCTGGAGTTGCGATACTGCAAATGAACTGATCCAAAAATGATCCCAAACTTTATCAGGATTGCAAGATGTCCATAAGTCTTCGTGATGTTATCAGAAAAAAAGATGTCAATACTCTTCGAAAATATTGGTCTAAATAACCATGTCCAGATTATAGGGAGTGCAGATGTGGGTCAGGAATATTGCACCCAAAATATTGATGGTTTACAATATTGTGACCACAATATAGAGGACAACATATTGAATGATGACTTCCGATAAAGTTGTTAACTCCACACATAGGTACTTTGGTTACTTCAAGTTATATTGAAGTAGAGTTAAAAATAATAAATCGATACCTCCATCTGTGCACTTCACTGTTGGAAGACATGATCACAATATTGTGACCCATTGATATTTGGGATTCAATATTCCCTACTAAAATCAGGAGCACACAGATGGTGATATTTAGTCAGCTAATTTGGTCAGACTTGTCAGTGCAAAATTACACTGGCCATCGAAAACATAAGTCAACATGCAGCTGTAAAATTGCACCAGAACCAGTGTCAATCTGTGCAGTCAAGGAAAACTGGTGCAAAATAACACTGGTGCAATCCATTCGTAGCCAAAGCAGTCTAGGACCGCCCATTTGCAAAAATAACTTTTTTATAAATGATCTCTGTGGAGGTTAGGGTTGTCTTATATTTTTCACCTGCTCAACAGTGATTTCTTGCAATGCACCTAAAGAAGAGATCCAAGCTCTGCTATAATTCCCACTTGGAGTAGTTCTGCATTTCTTAAGGATGAACAAATGAAAACCAAAACAAATAATAGAACATTATATAAAACATCAGTGTGAAACATTTGCAGAGGACCTAAGCATTTTCTCTGTGTTGATGATGGCAGCAAGAGCCTATAAATTCTCTTCATTACTCTTGGGATTTCCACCAACTCAAGCATCTTGAAGACGTAATTCTCAAAGGCACAAAGAAGAAGCAATTAGCAAATCCAAGTGAGATGTAATTTACTAACAGGTAAAGCACCAATGTTTATTTGACTATGTATATTATATTTTATGCAAGCTTTATCATTAGGCTCAATGTTTAGTCAATTAGATCTGCCTTTCATCCTTTCACAAATGTATACATTGAGTGACTGGTCCATCCAGAAGACAGTAATTTTCTGACTACTATAGTTTTTCTTCTGCCCATAAAAATATAGTTATGTCCAAGGATGAACAATAAACTTATGGAGTGCAGCTGTAAATCCGCTCACACACAACACACGTGGAAGAATATCAGAAGGCATTACGATACCAGGTAGAAGATGGCAATGTGGAGCAGCAGGTCAACTTCTTGAAAATGATTTTGGGAATGATCTGGCTCCATACTGCTATCATACAGCTACGGTGGCCATACAGAGACAAACAAGGGGTAGATATGCTGTGCACCAAGGGCAGCACTGAGTTGTGTGGGCTGATGTTGCTGTGGAACACCTTCCATGCACTCCATGTGCACGTGTTGAAAAGGATTCCACTCTCATCAGTTGCTTCCAAGGGATGCAGCTCTTCCTACGATGGTCATGATTAACAATGAAGCAAGGCTGCTGTTTCTATGATTAGGTACGGAGGGGTCTCTGCTCAGCTGATTGGATTAAAGGCAGGCTTTCGTTACCCTGATTAGGTAGGGAAGAAGCTCAGTTTTAGATCATTAGTTATGAAGGGAGGTTCTGTTCATATGATTGGATATAAAGGCAGGCTCTATTCTTATGTTTAGATATGTATGTAGGCTCCTGTTCCCTTATTTAGCCATGATTGCAATATCTCCTTCCCAGGATTAACTATTAAGGGAGCCTCCTGTTCACATGATTCGCTGTAAAGAGAGGCTCTCTCTCCTATTATTAACTGTGGTAAGAGACCAGATTACTTGTTAAAAGGGGTGAGAACCCACTTCAATGAATAGTCACAATCCTTGTCAGAGTAAGCCAAAAAAGTCACTAAAAAACCTGTGCTTGACTCTCTGGTAAGTTGGCACAAAAGCAGTCAGGCTTAATTTGGAGACAATGTGTAAAGTATACAGCGCATTTTGATTTTAATACACCAAATGACAAAAACCAAATACTTAGAACTGCAGATATGAATTAAAGTTTGAATAAAAAAACAACAAATTTGTTTATCTGCTTGCACTACACTGTGTCAAAGTCAAAAGTTCAGACTAGCCATGATAGGGCACAGGTCGGTAGAGGAACCAAGTTCTTCCTGGTGGTTACCTTCTCACTTGGAAAATTTCTGGGGAAAAAGTGGTTGTCGGTGAGTTATCAGTGAGGCAAGCTGGCGGCCGAAGAAGGGCTCAACAACAGCAGGTTGCTGAAAAGGTGGCTCAGGGTTTGGTCATCATTGAAGGCAGAGAAAATCCAAAGTCTGTGCCCAGGAACGTCTTGATGGGTTGCTGCTTGGCGTCGGTCCCAATAAAGCCCTTTACTTTCAGACTTAGAAACTTTTCTGAAAGTCAGATCTCCTTCAGCAGGGCAAATCAGCAGGTTGAATCCAACAGACGATTAGGTGGCGGTCCAGTCTCACACTGGTTCTCTGGATGAAAAGTTGGCAAAATATTTTAAGTCCCAGCTTTTGCAGTATGGGCAGGAGGAGTACAATAACAGGGTCCAGGTCAAGTTAGTCAGCTGGGCAGTTGCAGTGTGTAGGCCTCTTTGTGAGTGTATGTCAGGGTATTTTCACTGTCTCACTGGGATCCTGCTAGCCAGGACCCCAGTGCTCATAAAGTTGTGGCCTATATGTATGTGTTCCCTGTGTGATGCCTAACTGTCTCACTGAGGCTCTGCTAACAGAACCTCAGTGGTTATGCTCTCTCATTTCTTTCCAAATTGTCACTAACAGGCTAGTGACCAATTTTACCAATTTACATTGGCTTACTGGAACACCCTTATAATTCCCTAGTATATGGTACTGAGGTACCCAGGGTATTGGGGTTCCAGGAGATCCCTATGGGCTGCAGCATTTCTTTTGCCACCCATAGGGAGCTCTGACAATTCTTACACAGGCCTGCCACTGCAGCCTGAGTGAAATAACGTCCACGTTATTTCACAGCCATTTTACACTGCACTTAAGTAACTTATAAGTCACCTATATGTCTAACCTTTACCTGGTAAAGGTTGGGTGCTAAGTTACTTAGTGTGAGGGCACCCTGGCACTAGCCAAGGTGCCCCCACATTGTTCAGGGCCAATTCCCCGGACTTTGTGAGTGCGGGGACACCATTACACGTGTACACTACATATAGGTCACTACCTATATGTAGCTTCACAATGGTAACTCCGAATATGGCCATGTAATATGTTTATGATCATGGAATTGCCCCTTCTATACCATCCTGGCATAGTTGGCACAATCCCATGATCCCAGTGGTCTGTAGCACAGACCCTGGTACTGCCAAACAGCCTTTCCCGGGGTTTCACTGCAGCTGCTGCTGCTGCCAACCCCTCAGACAGGCATCTGCCCTCCTGGGGTCCAGCCAGGCCTGGCCCAGGATGGCAGAACAAAGGACTTCCTCTGAGAGAGGGTGTTACACCCTCTCCCTTTGGAAAATGGTGTGAAGGCAGGGGAGGAGTAGTCTCCCCCAGCCTCTGGAAATGCTTTCATGGGCACATTTGGTGCCCATTTCTGCATAAGCCAGTCTACACCGGTTCAGGGACCCCTTAGCCCTGCTCTGGCGCGAAACTGGACAAAGGAAAGGGGAGTGACCACTCCCCTGACCTGTACCTCCCCTGGGAGGTGCCCAGAGCGCCTCCAGTGTGCTCCAGACCTCTGCCATCTTGGAAACAGAGGTGCTGCTGGCACACTGGACTGCTCTGAGTGACCAGTGCCATCAGGTGACATCAGAGACTCCTCCTGATAGGCTCCTTCAGGTGTTGCTAGCCTATCCTCTCTCCTAGGTAGCCAAACCCTCTTTTCTGGCTATTTAGGGTCTCTGTCTCTTGGGATTCCTTATATAACGAATGCAAGAGCTCATCCGAGTTCCTCTGCATCTCTCTCTTCACCTTCTGCCAAGGAATCGACTGCTGACCGCGCTGGAAGCCTGCAAAACTGCAACATAGTAGCAAAGACGACTACTGCAACTCTGTAACGCTGATCCTGCCGCCTTCTCGACTGTTTTCCTGGTGGTGCATGCTGTGGGGGTAGTCTGCCTCCTCTCTGCACTAGAAGCTCAGAAGAAATCTCCCGTGGGTCGACGGAATCGTCCCCCTGCAACCGCAGGCACCAAAGAACTGCATCACCGGTACCTTGGGTCTCCTCTCAGCATGACGAGCAAGGTCCCTTGAATCCAGCAACTCTGTCCAAGTGACTCCCACAGTCCAGTGACTCTTCAGTCCAAGTTTGGTGGAGGTAAGTCCTTGCCTCCCTACGCCAGACTGCATTGTTGGAAACCGCGACTTTTGCAGCTACTCTGGCCTCCGTCCACTTCCGGTGGAAATCCTTTGTGCACAGTCCAGCCTGGGTCCACAGCACTCTAACCTGCATTGCACGACCTCCTAAGTTGTTCTCCGGCGACGTGGGACTCCTTTGTGCGACTTTGGGTGAGCACCATTTCATGCATCATTGTAGTGCCTGTTTCTGGCACTTCTCCGGGTGCTACCTGCTGCTGAGAGGGCTCCTTGTCTTGCTCTATGTCTCCTCTGTCCCCTGACGCAATTTGCGACATCCTGGTCCCTCCTGGGCCACAGCAGCATCCAAAAACCCTTACCGCACGATTTGCAGCTAGCAAGGCTTGTTGGCGGTCTTTCGGCGGGAAAACACTTCTGCACGACTCTCCACGGCGTGAGGGATCCGTCCTCCAAAGGGGAAGTCTCTAGCCCTTGTCGTTCTTGCAGAAACCTATGCTTCTACTGTCCAGTAGCAGCTCCTTTGCATCCACAGCTGGCATTTCCTGGGCATCTGCCCATCTCCGACTTGCTTGTGACTTTTGGACTTGGTCCCCTTGTTCCACAGGTACCCTCGACTGGAAATCCATCGTTGTTGTATTGTTGGTTTGTGTCTTTCCTGCAGAATTCCCCTATCACGACTTTAGTGCACTTTGCACTCACTTTTCAGGGTCTTGGGGTGGGCTATTTTTCTAACCCTTACTATTTTCTAATAGTCCCAGCGACCCTCTACAAGGTCACATAGGTTTGGGGTCCATTCGTGGTTCGCATTCCACTTTTGGAGTATATGGTTTGTGTTGCCCCTATCCCTATGTGTCTCCATTGCATCCTATTGTAACTATACATTGTTTGCACTGTTTTCTAATACTATTACTGCATATTTTGGTATTGTGTACATATATCTTGTGTATATTTGCTATCCTCATCATTCTGAGGGTACTCACTGAGATACTTTTGGCATATTGTCATAAAAATAAAGTACCTTTATTTTTAGTATATCTGTGTATTGAGTTTTCTTATGATATTGTGCATATGACACTAAGTGGTACTGTAGGAGCTTCACTTGTCTCCTAGTTCAGCCTAAGCTGCCCTGCTAAGCTACCATTATCTATCAGCCTATGCTGCTAGACACCCTATACACTAATAAGGGATAACTGGGCCTGGTGCAAGGTGCAAGTACCCCTAGGTACTCACTACAAGCCAGTCCAGCCTCCTACACCCTTGGAGTCACTTCTGGAGATCTGAGCTCAAGGCAGGCAGGTCCAGTCTTTCAGGTTCCTCATACTGCAGGGCACTGCTTTTTCTGAGACACACAGGTACAGAAGTATTCTGAGGAGAGATATTTGAAGTCCACTTTTATGCCCACTGCCAGCCTGTAGGTGGAGGAACAATCTTTTCCACACTCTGAACCAATTATGGTCAGTTCCTCTTCCTCCACTGGGTTTAGTGCCTGCCTGACTAGAGAGACACAGGACAGGATAGCCAAGGTGTGAGGTGCATCTGCAGTGACATGGAAGGCACTTTTTAAAGTCAGGAAGGGACTGAGTCCAGCCACATGCCATCATACTGAGGAGAGGAACACCCCTCTGCACACTCAAGGACCTTTGGCCGCTGTCTGGGAGCACTAAATGTAACTCTCCGGAGGAGCCATCAGGGGTGAGCTGACACTGGCAGAAAGGAAAAAGATAACTTATTTAAAGTGTCATTTCCAAAATAGTAATATAAAATACAACTTTGCCATTAAGTTGGATTTTAAATTACTATTCAGATGATTTCTTGAATCATATTTCTAGTAGTTCAGAAACTGAAGTTAAGCATTATAAACTGTAACTATGTAATCCAGTGTTTTTCTATGGTAGAGCCAGCATTGCCACAGTGAAAAACAACTTTGGAGGTTTTTCACTGCCTGCACATGTAAATCTTTAATTATGCTTCCTACTTTGAAATATCCTACCTTAGGTGTGAATTGTAAATACTAAAAATAAAGGTTTGACCTGGCAAATCGTTTACTTTGCCTGGTCGAAATGGACTGTTAAAAATGTACTGCAAGGCTGCAAGGGCAGCCCTGGGGACATCTTTTGCAGGGCTACTTGGTAAGTGGCACAATGAGTGCTTCAGCCTACTTACAGCATTTCATTTACAGGCTCTAGGTACATTTAGTACCATGTACTAAGAACTTTAAATGTTCCCATTATGTGTCTGTCAGTTTTCCTATATTTAAAAGGGAGAGCACAAGCCCTTTGATATTGGTTAGCATAAGTAATGTGTGCAGAGTTCTTTGGGCAACAAAAATGGGTTGCAGAAACAGAAGGCAAAAATCTGGGGGAATACCACACAAAAGATAATCATTTATAACTGATAGGAAGAGAGGCTTCTGTTCCCATTATAACTTATGAAAAAGATTCCCATTCCCATTGTTAGATATGAAGGGAGACCCTTATTTCCATGATTACATGTGATCGGAGTATACCATTCCTATGAGTATACCATAATCACAATCAGCTGAGAAAGGAGACTTCTGTACCCATCATTAGCTAAGATGAAAGGCACCTGTGGTCTTAATCAGGCATAGTCCACATATGAGCTAGGATGTCGGGTATCTCAGCTCTCAGTGATTCCCATAGAAAAGCCATAGTTCTTAAGTTGTTAATTTTTTCTGAATTCATATGCTCTGCATTATTCTGCCATCTCGTGATTGGGCCTGGAACTGTTCCTGTTTTTCCTTTTTAGGTTGTGACTACTAGTCAGCACACGTGATCTGGTTCTAAAAGACTTAAAGTGGCCTTAAAGCCAGACTACTGCTTTCCATTGGTTGATTTTATTGTCACTCATTTGCTTGCTGCTTATTCGATGGAAACCATATCCATCTTGTGTTTGTCCCTCTTTTGGAGCATAGCCACTTCATGTGTGTCCTTCCACTGCTCACTTTTAGGGAACTACTTTTTTCCTTAAGCGCACCATGGGAGTGCATGTACATTCCAGGTGTCTCCCTTGCTCTGTGCTGCTCTCTTGTCTGTGTGCTCCGCTCTCCCCATGCTACATGTTGCTCTTGCACTTGTGCTTCTCACTCCCTTGCAACTCCACCTCTTTGTTTTCCTTGTTGCTGTTTCTCCTTGTTGCTCTTGTTCCCTAGTTTCATTTTTAATTCATCTTCCTCCACTCACACCCCCTGCAGTTCTTATTTTTAACAAAGAAATGCTTAAAGAAGCTCAAGTGCCACAGAGGGTAGGGCTCCAACACCAAAGAAGCCAAAGGTGAACTCTATGAACAGAAGGAGCAAAAAAGATAGCAAGGCACATAGAATATAAAAAAAAGCATGTCTGCAGTGCCTCTGGGTTGTTCAGGAACAGATCCAAAGCCCTTAACACCAAAACCTTTGGCAGCTGAAGGGAAGCCAATGAATAACGAGCCCCACAAGCCAAAACACAAAACAATATTAGGAGCAAGCCTTAAGAATCTAACTTCACTCAGAAAGTGAATTGAAGTCATGTGAAGGGGAAGAACAGCTTGACCCGTGAAAAGAAAAACTACAATGCCAAACAAGATGTGCTCAAAGTTACCAGAAAGAATTGGCTACTTGAAGATGAAATGGCAGGCCTAATACAAAAGGAGTCTGTCTTTCTTAATAATTTCAGGATCCCTGCTAGGACAAAGAAGAGTAAGACAACAGAAGAGGAATACACCAATTTAGAGTTACCAGCAACTCCAGAACCTCAAGTAGAGCAAGGCCGCTTCCATGAGGGAAAATAACATTTTGAACAAATATTACAAACAAGTACTTAAGAAGAGGTTTCTCAGGAATTAAACAGATTTGCCAGAAGAGAGCATTGACTCTGACTATCACTCCCAGATGATATATCCATATATAATGCAATGATTGTAAGCACAGCTTACACTTAGGGAGTGCCATTACAAAACTAAGAGACCAAATCTTGTTTCCTACTAAAAAACTTTACTCCCTGCAAAAAAAACTATACTTACTGTTAGAAATGGGGTTTCTGGTTGGCTAGGGTATGCACCTCAGCCAGGCAGAACTTACCCACTCTAGTCAGGGCAAGGGAGTTACATGTCCAAGATAACCCCTGCTCACCCCCACGAGCAGTCAGGCTTATCCCAGAGGCAATGTGTAAAGCGTTTGCACCACACACACAACACATGTGACGCAATATCCCCACCACAAAGGAAACACAACACCGGATTATATGAAAATATACCGTGTTGTACACAAGGCAATTATGAGACCAAACATCACATATCAGTACTATCCTGCTACCTTAGCAGTTGTCAGAACGTTACACATTAGTTACTCTGCAACCTAGCAGTAGTCACACATAACACACAGGTTACTCAGTATTCTGCAACATAAGCAGTAGTCAGGAAAACACGTTATTACATCAACGCACTTGTCATAAGAATATCATAAAATGCCCATAGTAGGAACATTAGAAAACATATGGCAAGTTAGAAAAACATATTAGCAAGCATGTCCATAAAAGGAACATTTGCATACACATATGTAAAAACATCAAACGCAGGTAGGTAATATATGAATCAAACAAAAGTCTGTAGAAAGAACTTTGGATTGCATCTATATTGGTCCTTTAAACAGTACCTGGTTGGATGAAGGTACCTCCAGTGCCTAGAAGGCGAACAATGGGGCCCCCGGCGCTCCTATGCGCAAAACAGGGGCCTCCCTTATACTCTGTGGTCAGAGGAGGACAACATGCACCTCCTCTCTTTTATAGACAGGCCCCTCCGGGGACCGTGATTACTGGGGGCCCCCCAGGGCCTCAACCGGCCCTCACAAGGGGAGCCAAACCCAGCAAAAACAACTTAGGGCAGGAGGGGGGCACCACACACCCTCTCCGGTTTAATGACAGGCCCCTCCCGGGACCTGCGATCTCTGGGGGCCCCCCCAGGCCTCCACTGGCCCTTCCACCAAGGGGGGGGGGGGGCACAATAATGTTTGTTTTACCTTATAGCAGAAAAGGAGAGCCCTGCTCCTAACGCAGACGCCAGGGGGCACTCCCCGCGCCTTCCCCTGGTCCTGCCGTGAAGCCACAAGAAGATCGGACCCCTCCTGGGGCCCGAGCAGACTGCGGTGTGCAAGTGTTCTTCCAGCTTCCGGGGCCGCTGCGGTGATCTTATTTAAAGGGGCACAATGCAGCAAGGAGCCTACAAGCTCCCAAGGCTCCATAAGCGCGCTGCAATCAGCGCTATGGCAGCCGCAACCACGGAGAAGCACCCCTCGTGAAGAAATGGATGCAGGGGTCAGGGGTCACAGCACCCTGCCCCTGGGGAGCAGAATCTTATGACAAGGTCCTCAGGTGGAGGGCCCAGCTACAGGCCAGCACAAGGGAAAGGCAGCAAGTGGCAAGTCCTTCACAGTGACCAGGCAGGTCACAGGTCAGCACAGCAGCAGCAGTCCATGGCGGTTCCTGGTGAGTCCTTTCAGCCTTTGGTGTCCAGTTCCAAGATGATTCCAAGAGTCTCCAAATTGTGGGAAAAATTCCCCTGTACTTATAGTCAGTTCTTACAGTATTTTACAATGGTAGAGAGAGGAGGTTCCAGCCGGTTACAACTGGTTCTGGGAGTGCCCCCTCTCTCCTTTCAGCACAGGCTCCAAACATTAGTGGGGGGTTAACGACCCTATTGTGTGAGGCCACAGTCAGTCTTTACAAATGCAGGTGTGCCCCGCCTCTCCCTTCTCTCAGCCCAGGAAGACTATTCAGTATGCAGATGCACCTCTGTGACACCTCCACCCTCCCTGTGTACAGGTTGTCTGAAAAGTATGCACAAAGCCCCAACTGTCACTCTGCCCAGACGTGGATTGGAGTCAAGCTGCAAAACACCAGAGTCATAAGCACATATAAATGCGCACTTTGTAGAAGTGGCATTTCTGTGATAGTAATAAAAAATACACCCACACCAGTAAGCAGCATCTATTATCACCATCACAACCATACCAAACACGCCTACGCTACCCCTCATAAATCAGACAATACCCCTTACACATAAGGCAGGGCATTTCTAATGCAATCCTATGAGAAGGCAGCACTCACAGCAGTGAGACACCAAGTTAGGCTGTTTGTCACTACTAGGACAGGCCATGCAATATGGCACATGTCCTGCCTTTCTACATACATGGCACCCTGCCCATAGGGCTAGCTACGGCGAACCTTAGGGGTGACTTACATGTGGTAAAAGGAGAGTTCTGGGCCTGGCAAGTAAATTTAGATGCCAGGTCCCTGTGGCAGAAAACTGCGCACACAGGCCCTGCACTAGCAGGCCTGAGACAGGTTTGAAAGTCTACTTCAGTGGGTGGCGCAAGCAGCGCTGCAGGCCCACTAGTAGTATTCAATTTACAGGCCCTGGGTATAGAGATACCACTGTACAAGGGACTTATAGGTAAATTAAATATGCCAATTAGGTATAAGCCGATCATACCAACTTTAGATGGTAGAGCACCTGCACTTTAGCACTGGTCAGCAGTGATAAAGTGCTCAGAGTCCTAGAGCCAACAGCGAGATGTCAGAAAAACCAGGAGGAAGGAGGCAAAAAGACTGGGGATGACCCTGCATAAGGCAAAAAGTCCAACACTTACATTGTATGACCGATCGGGAAAGAGAGGCCTTGAAAGAAGGTGCCCCTTAAAAAGCAGTAATGCCTAGAGTGGTGAAGAAATAGAAACACTCCAAGCAAGACCCTACATATCTATAATATATATGTATTACACAGTGGTTAGTAGTTAGTGTCTAGTTACCATAGGAAATGTATTTTTTGGTACCATTTGATGATTTTCCAAAAACTTTAAAAAAATCTTCATTCACCTCAGCTCCTTCTTTTAAAGCGTTGAGCTGATCTGTCAAGCAGGGAATCCTTGCCATGAAAGAGTGCTTATGATTTGGTGTAAATCTATTCACTAGTTTGCGAGAAATTTAAGATCACAATTTATAGATATCATGATGATTGGGTGTGCTAGTCCACAGGTAGGCAAGTTCAAATAATAGAGTGATCTGATTGGCTGAAGGTTGCCCCCACCACCCATCACCCGCTGCACTTCGATTGACTGCCTGCAACATGGAGAGAAATGTTGTGGCTGAGACTACAGGACAAGTGTCTGTGTCCTGAAAATGAAACAAATATATATACGTGGGCACTGGCACAATATAGGTACCCTGACACTCTGGGCTTTGTGGTGGTAGGAGAAGAGAGATTTCAGAGGGATCTCCTCTGGTGCCAAATCTCTCTCTCTGTCTGCCTCTCTGTCTCTCTCTCTCTCTGTATATATATATATATATATATATATATATATATATACATATATATATATATATATTTATTTGGAGTGCTGTACTCCCACATGTCTCTCACGGTTGCTAGCTGGGCCTCCTGTGCTTCTGTCTCCCTCTGGATCAGAAACATTTTACAAAAAACCAGAACTGGGGCGTGGCTAAGATGGCAGATGGCTAGGACGTGTTTCCCCACCCTCCATCGCTGCCGCCCATGGATTCCTAGTAATCCATTGATTGGGCCACTGAGATGCCCACGCTAGTGCACCCATTAGGCGGGCCCACTACGTCGTGGGTGTGAACGGCAACCCCACACCTAGATGTTGCCGCAATAGCTACTAAGCTGCCATGACCGTGCACCTACCCAAGGCCCAAGATGGCAGGTGCAGCACACATACTTTCATCTTAGACCGAATTGGGAGCATTTGCTGAGTGCCTTCCTACAGCACCCTACAGACTGCCGCAGGCATCCGTGCACACCGCTTTGTTGCAGGTCGAAGTAGCAGCCCTTTCATGGCGATCCCTCTACCTTTGCTGTGCTGCACCCAGGCCACTGCCGGAGAACGCCCAGGAGGAACAGGGCTGCAGGAGCCGGAGCCTCCAGACATCACCAGCATATACGGAAGAGCGGAGGTCCCGGCGATTGGACTTCCAGGCTCTCTCTAGCTCCTGGCCAGAAACCCACTCTGGGCCCTCCCTCAGACCTAAACAGCACTCTGCCATTGTACTGCGGGGCCTCATCCTCAGTGGAGAATGCAAACAGGGAGAGCCAGTCCTGTTGGCTGCCAAGCAATAACACCCAACCTAAGAAAGTAGGCCTCGAAAGTGGCACACTGGGGGACCCTCCCGGGGAACTAACTAAGCAGCAGGCAAGAGACACCCCCACAGTGATACCGAGGTTGGGTCGGGCCCTGTTGGGATGAGTGGGGATTTTATCCCCAGAGGACCAGCCTATGCCTCGCCACACCGTAGACCCCAATGAGCGGAGGCCTCAGATCACCAGAGGGTGCAGTGATTCCAACTGCCTCATGGCCCACACACACTACCCAGAATGCTGATCGATGGAACCTATACTGACGCACCCTGGTACTTCCATTAGGCAGACTAAATACTGAGGCACCTCCTCCAACATAGCCCTAAAAGGTACATGACAGGACACAACAACTGCAACTAGGGGGTACGCTGCAGCCACCTGACAAGCACTGGTCGTTGACAGAGTAGTGGAGGGGGCCCAGTGCGGTTGAGAACGGCAAAGGTTAGGAGTAAGATATCACACCGAGAGACCTTGGGGACCAAACATTGTGATCTTTGGGGTCCAGCTCATCCACCAATCTGGGGGTTTAATACCAGGATATATCAAGCTACTTGGAGGGAGACGGAGGAGAGCTCAGCACCTGGGGAAACCTAGGCCTTTACCAGACACGAGGCCCCATCATCGACACTAGTTGCAGTTTGAGTAACCCAGCATTGGCAAATGCACGCACTTAAAAGGACTGCTCCCTCAAGGACATGCTGCATGAAAGTGCATCTTTTAACATGGCCTCCCCCACTTTTTTTACCTGGTTTCTGGTGTAATTCTGACTGATATTGCAGTGGGTTCATGCTTAAAAGGTCCCCAGTGCCAGACATTTTTCCCTAAAGCTACATAGTTGTTTTTCCTAATTGGCAAACCTTTAGTTGCCACTGTAAGTTCCTAGTAAATGGCACCTCTGCTACCTAGGACATGGGGTACCAAAGGAAGGCCGCTGAGGGCTGCAGAACAGATTGTGCCACCCTCAGGGACCCTCTCACCCAAGTGCACCCAGTTCTGCTTTTGCAGCCTGCGTGTCTTGGTACAGACCCAAAATGAAAACACAACATGGCACACAGCATGTGTGCCTGTGCAGCTACACTGCATGTAATATATGAAGTTGCCTCCTACTGTACAATAGAAAAAAAGAGGTAAAAAAGTCACTTTCTCCAATGCATTACTCTGTCTCACGCTATACATCTATCTGTCTATCCTCTATCTCCACTTTGACTCATCCCAAACCTAATTCTACTACAATGATCTCCAAAATAACTCTCCCTAGACTCTTCCCTCTTCTACCCCTCCAGGCTCACCCCAAACCTCTTTTTAGTACTCTGATCTCCCAAACAACCCTACTAAATTATCCCTCGTGTATCTTCCCTTTGACTCATCCCAAACCTCATTTTACTACTATGATCTCCCTAATCCCTTTCTACAGACTCTTCCTCCTCCATCTTTCCTTTACTCATCTCAAGCCTCATCTTACTACTATGATCACCCAATTAACACTTTCTGCATTCTTCATTCTTCTATACCTCCAATATTCTATTTCAATCAAACCAACAGACCCATTTGTCCGCTACTCAAATTGACTGATACCTCCATATACTAATACTAATACTATACTCATAAATCTCTATATTAATCCACCACTAATCCTTTTGGGTTGCGGAGTAGCATGCTACTCGCATAGAAGGGCTTTGACTCTTCATCAGTGTAGGAGGCTGGCCTGGTTTGTAGTGGGTACCACAGGTACTTACACCGGGGCCAGTTATCCCTTATTGGTAAAATGTAGTCAGTGTCTAGAAGCCAGGCTGTCTAGAGGTAGCTGTCGGCAGAGCAGCCAAGGCTGAACTAGGATACATGCAAACCTCTTTCAATACCAATGTTATCACACAGTACTCACACACATGAAAGACAATACTCAGTGTTACCAAAAATAAAGGTACTTTATTTTAGTGACACAGGGCCAAAAATACTATACTCCCTTAGGAGGTAAGTAAATTACACAATATATACACTAGTAACCAAAAACAGGTAAGTAAACAGTCAGAAAATAGTGCAAATAGTGAAAATCCCCATAGGCTGCAATAGGCCTGCGGGGAAAATAAACCATATACTAAAATAGTGGAAAGCAAAATTTGGTTTCCCATCTAGGCAAGTGTAGTGTGTGGAGTGTAAGAAAACACCAAAGGTGAGTAAAATACCCCACCCCAGAGCCCCGGAAAGCAGGAGTAAAACACAGCAAGTTTCCTAAAACACACTAAAAGTCATGATGGAATACAGTGCAAGAACCAGAAGAGACTGCGAGACACCAATGATAGATTCCTGGACCTGAAGACCTGTGAAAGAAGGGGACCAAGTCCAAGAAGCACTGAAGAGTCTAGGAAGAACAGGAGCCCCTGCTAACGTGGATGAAGGTACAAAAGGAGAACCACCGGTGAGAAGACAAAGTCAGTATTGCACCAAAGAAGATAGATGTGGGTTTCTGGTTGGTGCAGAAGATGTCCCACGCTAGATGGATGAATGCAGTCTGCTTTGCTTCACTGGATTCCGCCAACAAGCCTGGATAAACGCAAAGCTTTTGTTTCACAAACAATGGCGCTGCCTGGGCCCAGGAAGAACCAGGTTGGCTCTACTCAGAAGGGGGCAACAGACGGGGCTCCCAGCAACTCAGAGAGCCCTCAGAAGACCAGGCAGCATGCACAGGAGTCCCACAGCACAGGGACAAAGGAGTTGCAAACGGCAGACATCACAGAACTGCACTAAGGGATTTCACGCTGCCGGAGAACAACTCAGGGAGCTGAGCATTGCAGGATAGAGTGCTGGTGACCTGGGCTAGGCTGTGCATAAAGCAATTCTCGGAAAAGCGCACAGAAGCCCTAGGGGCTGCAAAAAACGTGGTACACAGGAGTACTGTCTGGCACGAGGAGGCAAGCTCTTACCTCCACCATATTTGGACAGCTGGACCTTTGGACAGTAAGGGTCACTTTAGTCTATGACCTGTGTTCCAGGATCCACGCTTGTCGTCAGGAGGGGGGATGCAGAATACTGGTCATCGCTGCAGAGAGGTGCCTGCTGAAGCAGGGAAGGGACTCTGTCACTCCACGGGAGATTCCTTTGGTTCTTCTGGTGTAGGATGAAGACTTGCAGTCCTCGGAGCATGCACAACCTGGAAACTATTGCTGTTGCTGGCAGGAGCTGAAGTTACAAGGTTGCAGAAGTCGTCTTTGCTTCTTTGTTGCAGTTTTGCAGAGTTCCTGGAGCGTCACCGGTTGATCCATTGGTAAAAGATGAGGTAAAGGATGCAGAGGATTCCTGCTGGAGTTTTGCAATCTGAATCTGAGGAAACACCCAGAGGCGAGACCCTAAATTGCCCTGAGAGGGGGATTGGTCACCTAACCAGGTAAGCACCTATCAGGAGAGGTCTCTGACTTCACCTGCTGGCACTGGCTACTCAGATGCTCCCAGAGTTCCCTGACCATCCTGAAAACAAGATGGCAGAACCTAGGGACACTCTGGAGGAGCTTTGGGCACCACCCCTGGGGTGGTGATGGTCAGGGGAGTGGTCACTCCCCTTTCCTTTGTCCAGTTTGACGCCAGAGCAGGAACTGGGGTCCCTAAACCAGTGTAGACAAGATTATGCAAGGAGGGCACCATCTGTGCCTTTCACAGCATTTCCAGAGGCTCTGAGAGGATACCCCTCCATGCCTGTAACACCTATTTCCAAAGGGAGACCCCTGTCCCAAAGGAAATGCTTTGTTCTGTGAAACTGGACAAAGGAAAGGGGAGTGACCACTCCCCTGTCCATCACCACCCCAGGGGTGGTGCTCAGAGCTTCTCCAGGGGTGTCCCTGGGTTTTGCCATCTTGGATTCCAAGTTGGCAGGGCACTCTGGGAGCATCTGAGTGGCCAGTACCCTTACCTGTTTAGCTATCCAATCCCCCTTTCAGGGCTATTTAGGTTCTCTCTCTTGGGTGGTTCTTCAGATTCAGATTGCAAGACTCCAGCAGGAATCCTCTGCATCCTTTACTTCACCTTCTTACCAAAGAAACTGCATTGTGACCTTCAGGAACTTTACAATACTGCAACAAAGAAGTCAGGACGACTTCTGCAACACTGTATCTTCAGCTCCTGCCAGCAACTGCAGCTGTTTCTGGATCGTGCATCCTCAAAGGGCAGCCAGTCTTCAGCCTGCACCAGAAGAGCTAAGGAATCCCCCTAGGAGTGAAGGTATCACTCCCCTGCTCCTGCAGGCACCCTCTACATAGACGACCGGTGGCTTGGGTCCCCTCTCCTGATGAAGTGCGTGGATCCAGCATCACAGGAGGTGGAATGAAGTGGTCCCGACGGACCTGATGTCCAGCTTTTCAACTTTGGTAGAGGTAAGAGCTTGCCTCCCCACGCAAGATAGTACCCCCATGCACCACATGATTTGCAGTTGCCAAGGCTTGTGTGTGACCTTCCATGAAGTTCTTCGTGCACAGCACAGCTCCGGTCCCCACCACTCCCTCGTGCGACGCGCAGCTTCCTGTGTGGTTCTCCGGTGGCGTGGGACCCTTTGTTATAGTGCTGCGTGGACCTCCATTTGCACCTTCTTTGTCCCCATCCTGTGGGACTCCTAGTCATGCTGCCTGGTTTTCTATAGGCTCTCTGGACTGCTGCGAGTCCACTCTGACTCCCCCTCCTGGGTAGAGTCAAACTGGTCCCTCCTGGTTCCGGGCAGTGCCATTTTCTCCTAACTGCGAGCTTTGCATTAACCAAGACTTGTTGGCGGAATACAGCGACGCAAACCAGACTGCAATCATCCATCCAGCATGGGACATCCATCTTCTTGGGTGCAGTACTCACTGTTGTTCTCCATCGGTGGTTCCACTTTTGCACCTTCATCTGTGTTAGCAGGGGCTCCTGTTCTTCCTGGACTCTTCTGTGCTTCTTGGACTTGGATCCCCTTCTTCAATAGGTCTTCAGGTCCAGGAATCCACTCTTGTTGTCTTGCAGCCTCTTCTGGTTCTTGCAATATCTTCTTTCTCATTTCCTTGTGTATTCTGGGAAAGTTCCTGTTATTTAATCCTACTTTCCAGGGCTCTGGGGTGGGTTCTATTACTTACCTTTGGTGTTTTCTAATACTCCCAGCGCCCCTCTACACACTACACTTGCCTAAGTGGGAAACCGACATTCGTATTCCACTTTTTTAGTATATTGTCTGTGTTCCCCCAGGCCATTTTCCAACTATTGTGATTCTCACTATTTGCACTGTTTTCTAACTGTTTACTTACCTGTTTTTGGATTCTAGTGCATATATTGTGTATTTTACTTACCTCCTATGGGAGTATATTCTCTATGGTATATTTGATAAGTGTGTCACCAAAATAAAATACCTTTATTTTTGTACCACTGAGTATTTTCTTTCATGTGTGTGAGTACTGTGTGAGTACAGTGATATTGCATGAGCTTTGCATGTCTCCAAGTTAGGCCTTGGCTGCTCATCCACACTACCACTAGAGAGCCGGTCTTCTAGACACTGCCCACATTTCACTAATAATGGATAACTGTACCTGGTGTAAGGTGTAAGTACCTTTGGTACACACTACAAACCAGGCCAGCCTCCTACAGGGAGCTAATTTTAACACCTGCACAGAGCAGGCATTAAAAGAGCGCATACCATTGTTTTCAATGGGTCCCTATGTACTCTGCAGGATTAGCGCCAAAATGTTGACACTAATCCTGCACAGTACATCAATAGCTTCATGAATTTTGATGCTATTGCCCTACCTTGTCCATGGTGTGCACACATGGTGGCGGTAGGGGGGTGCTAAGAGGTTCAAGAAAAATGGCGCTGCATTGGATGCAGTACCACTTTTCTTAAATTCGGGCCTACATCTTTCCCATGAAGGGAAACAGACACGGGCTTCTGTCAGGCAGGGTACCGCATATATTGTTTGAAAGGAAAATGTGTGTGCTGATCTGTGCCTTGACTAGAGTGGCATTGGGTTCTGTGACTGTCTGTTCTCGGAAAGGTGGATGAAGTTTGACAAGATGACCTAGTCCCCTTATTGTATGACACCGTAGGGTTGAAGTGGGTAAGGCATTTGTAGAACCTTTGTCTGAAAGGCACTTTTACGTTGCAGGTGGTACCCCAGGTGTGGCATATGGAGTGGATCCATATGTCTGCTATGTGTTTATGACAAAATTGATTTGTTTGTGTTAATTATGATGGCATTTTGTATACATGCATGAAGTGTCCGTCTTCCCCAGTGGCTGAAGACCCTTGAGGAATAATCGAGTTATTGTGGAATACCAGTTGAATTGCATATTAAATGCCTTTGAAATACTGGACTGCTGTTGGCATCCAGCAGTGTTAGGGTGCTCTGTTTCACAAAATCTGGTAAATCCCTGAGATCAACACATGTACTGCTGTGGCATGTGGGCACCAGGAATTGAGAGTAAACATCAATGAGAGTAAGAATGAGGACACCTGTTCGGCAACTGCAGAACTCAGAAATCAGACAGATACTGGGTCCAGAAATTTACCGGTTTCTGAAGGTTGGTGGCATTTTGTCACTTGGGCACAAACGTTTGCAGAGAGTGTAACATGTGTATTGCTTTGCTTTTTGGGACCACATTTTCCCCAGTAGTATTCCCGCGATCCGAGAAGTAAGTTTTCAGAAAATGTGAGGAGCTCAGTAGCTGGGAAACCGCACAGCAATCAAGTAATATCACAGAAAAGTATCTGATTGGCATATCCCCATTTTCGACTTGCCTGACTTTACCCCACCACCAGAAGCTTTACCTTCATTGGTCATGCACTTCCCAGCGAATTCCTCACCTCTTCATCACACATCTTCTGCCGATGTCTTTCCTCTCTCCAGAATACGCCCCAGTGATCACCACTGCACTTTTACAAAACCCATTTAGAACCATTGTTTGGCCTCTCTGCGCCCTTTTTGAGTCCTCCTACTGCATGTGTTAATGTCCTGCTTTAGAACATCAGAAAAGATGAATGCACAAATACTAAATAGTTGATTGGAGGAGAATTTTATCCCGAGGTTATTATCCTGAATTTATAGTGCATGAATTGCAAACGATGTTGTGAAGATTGTTTTCAAACTATTAACTGTTTGTATGCTCCCTGCAGATCTAAATTGATAAGCACATGCAAACTGATTGCAACGTATCACTTATTACAATAATTAAAGTTATCCTTAACCATTAACCCGTTCAAAGAATCTTAATCAATTCAAAGTTGAAAATGGTATGTTTTCTTAGGTACAAAAAATAAAAACGTGCTAGCAAGAGAATGTGAAAGATCACGTTTATTTGTGATTCAGTTCTGTAATACTGCTTTCTCCACTTTACACAATTAATAGACACTTTTAGATAAAACAAAAGCACAGGGATCAGAAAACATGGGACAGGCTTATTTACGAAGAGGCAGCAGGTTGTGTTCCTCCTGTTCTATAAATATATGAACAGAGTCCTGGTACTTCAGTAGGACTGAAGGCAACTGAGGAATGAGCTAAGGCATGTTTACAAATTATTGAGCTCATTCAATCAAACTTGTATTTATTGTTTCAGCTTTAAAATCAGAAAAAAACAGCAATCTCATATCAGTCGCATTGGCCTATGAGGTACAAACAACAGTGCCTATACAATTGAGATCGTAGCTTATATAATCTATATTAACATGAACTGTTTATGAACTAATGTACAATAATGCTGCATAGAAACTGTATTAACATGTTTTACTAAAAGGTGCGCTTGAAATGTGCCCACGGGGAGTGGCCGCCAATATATAGGGAACTAATGAAACTGACTAATAATGGTGCAATGTTTTATTAATATGTGATTTTACATTAATGTTGAAAGGTTAAATGTATTAGACTTCTGCTAATAAATCAGTAGGCCTTAGTTAGCATGAGTCGAGGCCTAGCTGCCTGACTCTCATATTAAATGTATTTTTCTAACGTGTAGTGTGCTGACTTGCTAAAGGACATGAACTCTTGTTTTTTCCAAAAGCTAGAAGCTGAATGTAACTGTAGTAGATCCGTTCCCATGAAATTCATCCTGCCTGTAGTAACATTTTAGCTGAATGCAACAGTGTAGATTAATGCTATGTACAAGGTCGCCTAAACCGGTACGGACAATGGAGCCACTGACCAAAGATGTGCAAAGGACCACAAGACGATGAAATCATACCGGACATTCCACCCGCTAAAGACGTCAATCATAAGCACCAATAAAATACGTGAGAACTGTTATGGGGTGACAAATTCAAGTACCTAATGTGAAGTTAATTGGTTAAAGATAGTGGGGTACAACCCCTTGTCCAATCAGATTTTAGGGGAGAGTACAACAAAAGGGGATAAAAACCCTTGACACCAGGAAGTAAATCAGAACTAGGGAGTTTGAGACTAGGAGAGGGGGAGAGGGGGAGATGCTGATGCGATTTATTATGATCCAGAGACTTTGTCACTTTGCTTAGTGACTTGATAAATTTAGATTAGAACCATCCTTCTCCTTAGATTGCCCATTTACACTTTACCTCCTTATGAGGGAAGTGCCCCTTCCCCTTTGTTGGAGCTGAATCTCTTTTGATGGCGAATCAACTGATGTCCTGAAGACGAAGACAGAACCTGAGTGCTGACCAAACTTGGAGGGTAACTATATGACAATGATTTTGTGATTGTCTGTTTGCTTTTCCTTTCTAGGTACCAACTGCTTTTGTTTTAACAGGAGCCATAGTTAGATGTTTTCCAAATTGGTGTTACTAAATTGTTTTGCATGAAGCCCAACATGCCAATGCTAATTCAAGGTTAGGTGAGGGGTTCACTGATCTGACGCAAATAGACAAATGACTGAATCTATGCTTTGTTGAACAATGCGCTAATATAGTCTGCTTAGAATAATCTATGCTGACATTGTGTCATATTCTAATGTTTGTGATTCTTGCTTTGATGAAATCTTATCAGAGTTGCCATATTGTGACTATGCTATTGTGCTTCTTGGTTTTGAGATTAATAAACTTGCTAGTAGTATTGTAACAAATAGGGAATAAATATCATTAAATTCATACTAAACCGGTGTGGTTATTCATGACTGCAAGGTCATGGTGTTTCAGAGTTATTAAATGTCATTGACTAAAGTAAAGTGCATTGTTAAGATAAATATTGATGATGTTATTGACATTTTGATTGACATGTTGTCCTAAGGTGTCTTCCAACAGGGTCAAAAGATTCATTGGCCTAAAACGAGTCCCAAAGTGAGTAAATTAATCATAAAGAGACGCGTTATCAGTTCTGGTAGCAGAGCAACGGTTTAGGCCCTTTGGGGCCCTAGGACGGAGAATTATTGTTTAAACTTGTTTTTCTGAGACAATGCAATTTGGAGGTATGATGTGTTTCTAAATTTCCCATGACTTTCCTGGGACCTCGGAAGCCTGCCTAAGTGAGTTGGGTATGTTCTCGGCGTTTTAGCATGTGTGGTGTAGAACTTGCTCAGCTTATGTTCATTGCTGGTGATTCGCGAAGTATTGGGTGTTTTAGGCCAGGTAATGTTGTTTTAGTAGGAGTGGGCGTACTCTGCAGTATGAGAGTAGGGAAATCGGCGAACTTCATGTGAGTGTGGCGCTTTGTGCTAAAAAATTATCCACGTGGTTGGTTGGTGATGTACGGACCCGTCGTGGTCTAAGACTCTGGAGTATATTGACAAGTGTAGGAGACACTTGGGTTTATGTTGTAATTTGTGCGGTTTAATAGGTCAATCGGGGGTGGTTGACAAGTCAAGTTTGAGTTAAATTGTGTGTGTGAAACCTTCGATGGAGATTTGGCAAGTTCTATAGTGCACTAGAACAAACCATTGATAAGTCGAGAGTAGGATTTGCGGGTCGAATTCTGCTTGCGGTTCGGGAGCTGAGAAGGAGAGAGTAGCGGCCGAGGCTTCAAGTGAAATCTCTGTAAAGTTCTGAAGCGGTTGTGTACCCTTCCTGTAGTAAACCGGCAAATTTGAGTAATTGTTGTTGTTAAAGGTGCTCGCAATATATCGCATTAGTTTGGTATGAGTCCAGTGTAAGGAGGACAAGCCTCAAGACTTTGTCAGCCGCAGTGTGTGTGAGTGTGATGTCAGTGGTGCCGTGCTGGGATAGGTCAGTTGCTGAGAGAGGGTCGCGCACGGATTGGCAGCCGTCCGTGAGAGGCAATAGGTTAAGAAAGGTGGGTGAAGAGTGTTCTGGGAATTAAAGTCACTTCCTGATTAGATTCAAAACAAAATAAAAGACGCAAAAATGAATTTTTTCAAGGCTTTAAAGAGCGCTCTGAAAGGAGACGCATACATTATGGCGAGTGAGGGGGAGCCTACACCTCCTGAGGGTACTCCAGCTTATTTAGTACTGGAGGAAAAGGGAGTCACACCATGTCTTTGGATGAAGCAGTGGCGCAAATTAACAGAGAAGGAGGGATGTTTAGCATTTCCGGAGCATGGGACATTCAATACGAGAATCTTAGAGAACTTGAGATGGATGTTAATTGTGCAAAAACCACCCCTGAGGCCAGCCCAGTATGAGGCATTAGCAGTCTGGGATTTAATGCCATACGACAAAGACATCAAAAACTTGAAAGGAGAATAAAAAGGGCAGAAAAGACTTTAGCCGAGGCTAGATGGGACAATGAGAGCAAAATGTGGAGAAGGGGAATAGTTGACGGACTTTAATTGTTTCTAGCAATTACACAAGAAGATGAGACACAGGGAAAGAAAGCCACCTGTAAGACAAACAAGTGCTCTAAGAAGTCTAAGGAGACTCAGAGGTCTTGGGTAGACGAAGATGATTCAGATGATGAAGGGTTTCTTAATCAGTTATTACATGATCGCCCGCCACCATATGCCATAAATGACACTGCTCCAAGCACTAGTGCGGGTCCTGGGAACCCGACACAAAGTAAGGAAGTTACAAATACAATGCAGACAAGTGATACGGTTTTGATACAGAATGGTGCCAGTGTACCCACTGCACCAGACGCGCAGATACAGTTGCAACCTCCGCCACAGAGGATTTATCCAGACGTCCCAGTACTAGAGACAAATACGAGTCTGATGGTGCCGCCTGATCCGATATACACAAGATCAAAGCCAGTGCAGATTGAGCCAACTCTGCAATTGCTGCCCCAGCCGCAGCAACAGCTAATTCCGGGTTACAATCCAGCAGCAGGACCTCAGTCAGTACCTGCACCAGCCACAGTGAGTTAAGCTTTGGGAGTTACTGCTCCACGGGGTTTGGGACCTGATCAGACACCACCTGCCATATCATTACCAATCACTTTTGGTCCCCCAGTACCATTGTATGCGCAGGGTAAGCCTGACGTGTGTGATCAGGGAGTGAGAACCCTAGAGGTAATAAGAGGAGGGTTCACAGGAACTCCCCAGCCAATAACATCAAGAGAACAATCAGCAGAAGGACTCCGGTCCTTGCTAGACCTTTGTCTGATTGGGGCTCCTTTGGAGGCAATGAGACAAGCAAGGTTAAGTGTGCTAGCCCCACAAACAATGAGTACAAATACATCACAGTCACCACTGATGCATTCAGGGAACATTTCGTTGCAAGGTTTTTCTGCACAACAATTGAATGAGTGGTTAGAAAGGACTTATGCTTCCCAAAATACTGCGGTAACCACAGATAAGCCGGAAAAGGAAGAATACCTGAATTTTGTGAGACTGGGTGTAGAAGCTGCGGAACTAGTGGAAGGGACAATGGGGGTAAACAGATTAGAGTCATACACAGAGGCAGAATTGAGGTATCTGTGCCCCAAGATCACTAAAGAAGTGGGCAAGGTGCATCACAGGCTGCAAACCTGGCAGACAAATACAATATAGACATTGGGAATACTAAACATTTGAAAAGAAGCTACAGATGAGACTTTGATTCTGATGAGATCTACCGGAATGAAAGCACATCTTAAAGAGATACTGCAAAGTGCGCAAATCTGGGGAGCTTTGGAGAAGTGGGAAGGCAGATGGGAAAAGAAAAGAGATCAAGAGAAAAGCGAAGGTCTGGAACCAAATCAGGCTAAAGCCGCACCGGACACGGGGACAGTAAAGATGTTCCCAATGAGAGAAACAGCTGGAGGGGTTCTAGTCCATGTACCATGGTCTAGGGGAGACATTCTGTCATTTACAAATGATTATCCCAGATTGAGGGAGAAGCCGATAGAATGGTACCAGCAGACAGATAGGTTTGTGAAACTTGCGAAATGTCTCTGGGAGGACTTGAATACCCTGTTTGAGATTATCGTTCCACCTGACTTATGGCTTGAGTGCAAAAGAGGTGTGGATTGGCTGACACAAGCACCGGCAAGGGATAAGGTGACTGGAGCACCATCTGAGGAGGTGATGAAGTATTATCATAAAGTTATTGAGTTTTTGAAGCAGAAAGTGTCGCAGAAAGTGACTGATCGGCAGAAAATCGATCGAACCTCACAGAAGGCTAAAGAGTCAATTCATGCTTACTATGAGAGATTGTTGAAAGCGTTCAAACATTACAGTGGCACGGAGACCTTAGAGCCGAAAGACATGAATCATCTTGTGTTCAGGTTTGTTGAAGGATTGAGACCAGAGATTAGTCAGATGATTAAGAATCATTGAATCTGTTGTCAGGCATAGCCGATTGATGAGGTGTTGCAGTTTGTGAAATACTGTAGTGACGAGATCGAGTTGAAGCAGAGAAAGTTGAAGGAGAAAGTGATGGTGATGCAGATTAAGGCAGCGCAAGCAGGGATGCAGGGAAACGGAGTACAGCAGATAATACAGCAGCAACCGCAGGGAAATGGCATGTTTCAGGCACAGCCAAGAGGCCGAGGTCGAGGTTTTGTGAACAGTGGTCGAGACTTGAATACTGTTGTGGTTCAAAATGATGTACAGGGAATGAAAAAGATGTTACCATGTCACGCGTGCGTGGGTGTGGGGCATTGGAAGCGGGAATGCCCAATGGTGGTGCAGGATGGTGTTGTTCAACAAAGCAATGATGTCGGTACATTTCAAAATATGAGGGGTCCAGGGTCAGAATAACCTGGTCCACATGCAGGGGTTACAGCCCATGCAGCAAATACAAATGCTGCGTGTTCAACCAGCACAAATGCAGCAGGTACAACAGCAGGTTCCCATGGTACCTAGACAGCAAATGCAATTACTATTAGCTCCGATGGACAGCAACAGGCGATGCTTCCTCAGCAGGTCACAGGTCAAACAATGAGTCAAAACAAAACAGTACAGCAATTTCCATTGCATGTTGAGGATGGATTAAACGATGAATGGTCGGATGATTGTTCAGACAGTGAGGAGTGCAGGCTTGCAGCGTCCCTAGAAGTAGATCAGAGGGGACCCTATGTAGAAGGAAAGGTGATGGGTCACAAGGTTTCATTTCTGGTTGACACGGGAGCTACACGCTCTACAGTCAGAAGTGCAGAGGTTCCGAAATTGCCACTTTCAGGGCGTACCATAAGGGTGGTTGGTGTGGCAAATCAGTATTTGACAAACCCGATTACAGACTCAGTTCAAGTGGAGATTGGGAACTTCTAGGGATTAAACAAGTTTGTAGTCTGTGATTCTAGTCCCGTAGACTTGCTGTGCAAATCGAAATGTTCGATTACCTGTTCTAATGAAGGGATTGAAGTGCAGACAAACAGTGATGATGAAGGGGACGATGGACAATTTACAGATCTAGAGACAGAAAGTACAAATGAGGAATACCCTTTGATCACCTTATTCCCAGTGCTTCCAGTGACTGACTTGCCACCTGAGTTGCAGAGAACAGTGACAGAGAAGGTGTGGGACCTGACAGGAAAAGAAGTAGGACTGATAAAGGGAGTAGAACCGGTTAAGGTACAGGTTAAGCCGAACGCAATGTTTCCTCAGGTAGCGCAGTACCACATGGCACAAGATGTCCTCATCCAGGTATCACAGATAATTGCAGACTTTGTAAAGCAAGGAGTTCTGAAAGAAGTGATGAGCAGCCCATGTAATTCACCAATAATGGGTCTGAAAAAGCCTTGTGGGAAGGTCCGAATTGTCCAAGACCTGAGAAAAATAAACAAGATTGTGGTAAAGTGCTGCCCTATAGTGCCAAATCCAGCAGTGATCATGTTTCAGTTTCCGTGTGATGCAGAGTGGTTCACAGTTGTGGACCTGTCATAAGCATTCTTTTCGGTGCCTCTTCATGAGGACAGCCAATTTCTCTTCAGTTTCAAATTCCTGGATAAGGTGTACAGTTGGTGCAGAATTCCTCAAGGGTTTTCTGAGTCACCGTCCATCTTCAATCAGATATTGAAGAAGGACTTGGAGTCATTAGAACTGCCTTTCAGTTCGACTCTAGTGCAGTACATTGATGATTTGTTGATCGCGTCTGATCAGTATAGGGAAAGGTGCGGAAGACATTGTGACGCGAAGGGTTAATTAGCTTGAGCAGTGTAGATGAGTGTAATGCCTGTTGAAACCCCCTCCCAAACATCGTGGAAAAGTTCATGATATTATTTTCAAGCTTGTTTGTGTAGAAGACTCCGTCTCAACCTTGAGAACGAGAGTACAGGGAGAAGATTGAATGAAAACAAAGGCTGGAGAAGGGCAGAGCAGCCAAGTACTGATAACATAGCTAGAAAATGCCAGAATGAGATAGAATCCAAGCTTTGAGTTATTTAAGCACTGAAGTGTGGGTGAGGGATTTGAAGCTCGCAGATGGAGTTGTAAAAGCTGCCATGGCCCAGCGCTGCCTCCCTGTTTGCTGACCATGATGCTTGAGGGAGAGAGAGGCCCAAGCAGGCGGTAGAGGGCTTCCCAGCATTTTCGTGGACTAAGTTAAGTTCCACACTGGGACGAAAGGCCTTTGTTTCTCCGCTCTATTATTATGACTGATTATTTATGCTTGCACTGTGTTTATAACCTGAAGTATTCAGCTTGTTTATATTTTGCTTTCTAAACCTCGTAGTGTGAACCTGCTATAATAACTGAAACATGCATTTTGGTGTGCAGTAAATCAAAGCTTATCTGAAGTATTCAGTCTGGTTATATTTTGCCTCCTGAACATCGTAGTGAGAGCCTGCTGCAGTAATTGAAACATGCATTTTGGTGTGCAGTAAATGAAAGCTTATCTGAAGTATTCAACTCATTTATATTCTGTTTCCTGAATATCGTAGTGTGATGCATTTTGGTATACAGTTAATCAAAACTTATATCTGTCAATGAACTCTTTGTTTATATATATATATATATATATATATATATATGCATAGATGCTCTTTGTAGTGCACTTATATATAAATAGATGCTTTTCATTGCTATTCTTATTCTACTATTGTTAATGTGCTAAATGCCTACATGTACCTCCAATTCTAGTAAAGCTAAATCGTATTTATAATTGGCGTGTGGTCCTTCATTGAATTATACCGAACAGGTGTCAACCAGTCACCTGGATAAGACAGCGTCCAGAACAAAAGATGACTGTAGGTATGACACAATTGCCTTACTGAACCATTTGGGAAAGAACGGACATAAAGGGGCATATTTATACTCTGTTTGCGCCGGAATTGCGCCGTTTTTTTTGACGCAATTCCGACGCAAAACTAACTCCATATTTATACTTTGGCGTTAGACGCGTCTAGCGCCAAAGTCCATGGAGTTTGCGTCATTTTTTTGCGTGGACACCTACTTTGCGTTAATGATATGCAAGGTAGGCGTTCCCGTCTAAAAAATTGACTCCGAGGCATGTGCGCCGTATTTACACTCCCGGGCAAAATTCACGCCCGGGAGTGGGCGGGTCAAAAAAAATGACGTCCAGCCGCTTTTGCGCCGTTTTTTAGCACCTGGTCAGGGCAGGCGTTAAGGGACCTGTGGGCTCGGAAGGAGCCCAGAGGTGCCCTCCCATGCCCCCAGGGACACCCCCTGCCACCCTTGCCCACCCCAGGAGGACACCCAAGGCTGGAAGGGACCCATCCCAGGGACATTAAGGTAAGTTCAGGTAAGTATTTTTTAAAAAAAAAATTTTGGCATAGGGGGGCCTGATTTGTGCCCTCCTACATGCCACTATGCCCAATGACCATGCCCAGGGGTCAGAAGTCCCCTGGCCAAGGCCATTGGGCAAGGGGGCATGACTCCTGTCTTTGCTAAGACAGGAGTCATTTCAATGGGGGTTGGGAGTAAAAAAAAATGGCGCAAATCGGGTTGAGGCGAAAAATTTGCCTCAGCCTGACTTGCCCCATTTTTTGGCGCCCAAGCTCCATATCCCCCTACGCCGGCGCTGCCTGGTGTACGTCATTTTTTTCACGCACACCAGGCAGCGCCGGCGGCTAACGCCGGCTAACGTCATTAAATAAATACGGCGCCTGCATGGCGCTTCAGAATGGCGTTAGCCGGCGCTAATTTTTTTGACGCAAAACTGTGTTAGCACAGTTTTGCGTCATAAAGTATAAATATGGCCCAAAGTGTCCCCAAAGAAGCTGCAATACTGTCAGAAAGAGGTGAAGTATTTAGGTCACTTGATTGAAAAGAGCTCCAGGAGAATATCCAAAGAAAGGGTAACTGCCATACTGCAGATGAACCCCCAGACAACTAAAAGAGATGTCAGGATGTTTTTGGGAATGGTGGGCTACTGTAGTCAGTGGATTCCCAACTTTTCGATAATGTCCAAACCTTTGGTGAAATTGACAGGTAAAGAAGTTCAGGATGACCTGGGTACCATAATCATGTCAGAGGAAGAGATTGAGGCATTCATGGAATTGAGAGAGTTCATGTGCAGGGCCCTAGCTTTGGGTATGCCTGATTACACGAAGCCTTTTCTACTGTTTTGACATGAACGTGATGCTTGTTCTTTGTCTGTCTTAACACAGGTCCATGGAGGTGCAAACCGCCCAGTAGCATATTTTTCAGCTACTTTGGACCCAGTCGCAGCAGCCTTACTGGGTTGTTTGCGCGCAGTTGCAGAGGTTGGTCAGAGCCTCACACAGTGTGAAGGCATAGTGATGGGGCATCCTTTAACAGTAATGGTTCCTCATTCAGTTGCAATTCTGTTAACCCGAACTAAGACTCAGCACATGACAAATGCTAGGCTGACGAGATATGAGACCATTATTTTGTGGTCTCCGAATGTTTCCCTCAAGAGGTGTACTGTATTGAAACCGGCAACTTTACTTCCTGTTGAAAATGCTGAGATTAATAATACTGAGGAAGTAGAACATGATTGTCTTGAGGTAACAGAACTATGCACCAAACCCAGACCTGACATTAAGGATACACAGTTAGAAGAAAATGATTACATTATGTTTGTTGATGGTTCATGTTTGAGAGACTCAGTCGGAATACTGAGAGCTGGTTATGCCGTGTGTACAATCACCGGTATTCTAGAAGCCTCCTGGCTTGAAAGAGTGTACTCCGCACAAGTGGCTGAATTAATTGCCCTTACTAAGGCATGCCACGCACCTGCAAACCTGAAGGTCACTATCTATACTGAAAGCAGATACGGATTTGGATTTGTACATGATTTTGGCCAATTATGGTCACAGAGGGGTTTCATGACCTCTTCTGGCTCACCAGTGAAAAATGGCAAAAAGATTAAGGATTTGTTGCATGCGATTCAGTTACCTCTTGAAATTGCCGTGGTGAAATGCAATGCTCATGTCAAGTCACAAGACTTTGTGTCAATGGGAAACAGCCATGCAGAACAAGTCACAAGGTTTTGCACATTGAACTGTATATCGTTCAAGGATCAGTGGGAACTATTACCTGAAACTGAAAATGAAACATGTTTGAACTTTGCATTAAGAGTGCTTGATACATTAGATGAGCTAAAATCACTGCAGGGCCGTGCTAGCAGAGAGGAAAAATGCTCCTGGCAGAGAATGCAATGTATACAAAGGTCTGACGACTTGTGGGTCTCAGAGGAGGGGAAATTGGTTATGCCAAACAGTCTTTTGTCACTGTTTGCAAAGCTTTACCATGGTCAGGCACATCTTGGGAGAGACAGAATGATCAGATTATTCAAAATTGATTGGTTCAATCCGAAATTCAGACAAGCCGCAGAGGTTACCAGTCACAGGTGCATCATCTGTCAACAGATGAATGCAGGGAAAGGGGCTGTGGTGACTTTGAGCCACATAGGGAGAGCTGGAGGTCCGTTTAGCAAGATGCAGATGGATTTCATTGAGATGCCTGTGTGTGGAGGCTTGAGGTACGTGTTGGTGAGTGTGTGTGTTTTCAGTCACTGGATTGAAGCCTACCCTACACGTAGAAATGACAGTCTCACAGTAGCAAAGCTGTTGCTTAGAGAGTTAATACCACGGTTCGGATTTCCAGTCTCTTTAGAATCAGATAGGGGCAGACACTTCAACAATGAGGTGATTAAGCTCTTGTGTGCTGCATTGGACATTGAGCAGAAGCTGCATTGTAGCTGCCGCCCTGAAGCATCAGGACTAGTGGAACAGATGAATGGTACCTTAAAGTCGAGAATGGCAAAATTTTGCACAGCTACCAATATGAAGTGGCCAGGTGCATTGCCCTTAGTGCTGATGTCAATGAGAAACACACCTGATAAGAAGACAGGACTATCCCCCTATGAGATTTTGATGGGCAGAGCTATGAGGTTGCCCGCAGTACCTGCAAATGCTCTTGTGAATATCACGGATGATATGGTGTTGGACTACTGCAAGGGTCTGGCTGAAGTGGTCCGCTCTTTTTCTAACCAGGTGGAGGCTAACACATTGCCACCGATCAGTGATCCAGGTCACACCCTGAAAGCCGGTGACTGGGTGGTTGTCAAGAAACACGTGAGGAAGTCGTGTTTGGAGCCGCCTCGGAAGGGACCATATCAAGTAATACTGACAACAACCACTGCTGTGAAATGTGCAGGCGTTCCAAACTGGACACATGCCAGTCACACAAAGAAGGTGACATGTCCAACTGATGAGGAACTTGAAGTGTCCAAAACAACAACTGCAAATAAGGTAATCTCAGGGCCGGAGAGTATTCAAAGGGGAACTGAGACTGAAAGAGAGCCCACTGAAGACGGCTTAGTCCCTCAAACATTAAACGAGTTCGAGAGAGGTGACAGTGAGCCTATCTCAGCGGAGGCAGCAGGAGAACCGAGGCAAGGAGAGGTTCTCCCAGAAGTAGACGGATACAGGTTTGAACTTGAGCCTGTTACAGACCCTGAAGACGAGGGGGAAGGAGCAGAAAGAGGTCAAAATATATCGACTCCTCCTGAGCCGCGTGCAGGTCCGTCAAGAGACAACACCATAGCACAAGAGGAGGGTGCTGTTCAACGTCCTGAAAGGCCAAGCAGAAAGAAAACGCATGAAGGTGATAACTGGCCAAGGAAACAAGCTGCAGGAGAAAAGGTTGTCCCTTGTGATACAATAGAGGAAGAAGTTGACACAACTAGAAAAGAAGACCTCAGTGAAGGAGAGTTGCAAAGTGAACGCAGACTGAAAAGTAAAAGAGTTGCAAATAGAAGGTACGCAGGTCCTGAATGGGCATATGCAACGACATCTGAATGGCAACAAGAATTCTTAGCATTCTGTTTTGATCGAGAGGTACCAGGCCAATACTACGGCACCTGAGTTCAATCAGAAAAAGAGACTGTGTTAAAATTGCAATTGAAAATTAAAGGCTAAAAAGCTGAGAAAAGGAGACTGAAAAATTACCGGATGTGACACTGATAACCTGAATTGACTCTGAAAACCGATTATGACAAGCTGTTAACCTGATTTGACAAAAGGGTCCTGGAGTGAGTGAAACGCTGTAAATACTCGCAGTGAGAAAGAGAGACATTGAAAAAAAAAAAAAGAGCTTTTAAATCGTCCTCAAGTTGATTGTTTGTTCTGAGTTATTCCGCTATCTGATTCTTTACAGATCATGGCTCACACTAGAGGTAGTAGCAAAAAGGGTAGGGTGTGCGGTTGGTTAAGTGCTATCTTAGGTTTTGTATGTGCAATAATAATTATAGGTGTGATTGTGGGAATGTCATGGTTGGATAAGAAAGTGACTAACAATGCTTCAAAACCTGAGACTGCTACACTAACACCGTGGGAAAAGTTTGAGCAGGTTCCAAATCATTACATGAGGGAACTAATTCAAAAGGGGAACTCTCTACTAATGTTTTCTATCGCTTGCTGAATGAGTATGTTGACACAATGGATGCAAAGAATTGTTATGTGTGTACAAAGTTTCCTTCATCAGTACAAGAAGGGGTCACCTATCATAGTCTGCCTCTAATGTATGGGATAAGCTATAGTTTGCTGCTAACAAGATTCTATGATGAGGAATGTTAAACTTTTCATCCTTGGCGTGGTCTCCCTTAACTTTTTACCTCTGTTCCCCAGGTTGTTGATGTGTGCTGGACTCTGATTTTACTGTTTTTGTTACTCTGGGCACTTTACCACTGCTAACCAGTGCTAAAGTGCAAGTGCTCCTGTTTAAAATGTGTACGTAATTGGTTCTCCATGATTGGCATATTTGTTTTACTGTTAAGTCCCTAGTAAAGTGCACTAGAGGTGCCCAGGGCCTGTAAATCAAATGTTACTAGTGGGCCTGCAGCACTTGTTGTGCCACACACACAATTAACCCTGTAATCATGTCTCAGACCTGCCACTTCAGTGTCTGTGTGTGTATTTTTTCACTGTAAATTCGACTTGGCAAGTGTACCCACTTGCCAGGCCTAAACCTTCCCTTTTCTTACATGTAAGGCACCCCCAAGGTAGGCCCTAGGTAGCCCCAAGGGCAGGGTGCAGTGTATGGATAAGGTAGGACATATAGTAAGGTGGTTTATATGTCCTGACAGTGAAATACTGCCAACTTGGTTTTTCACTGTTGCAAGGCCTGTCTCTCTCATAGGATAATATGGGGGCTACCTTTAAATATGATTAAAGTGTAGATTCCCCCAGAGAGTAGATGGACATGTGGAGTTTCGGGGCCCTGAACTCACAATTTAAAAATACATCTTTTAGTAAAGTTGATTTTGAGAAAGTGAGCATTTTCTTGCTTAAACCATTCTGTGACTCTGCCTTGTTTGTGAATTCCCTGTCTGGGTCAGTTTGACAGTTGGGTTGTTTTTCACCTCACACTAGACAGTGACACAAAGGGAGCTGGGGTGTAACCTGCATTTCCTGATTAGCCATCTCTGCTAGGAGGGAGGGGTGGAGTGGTCACTCTCCTCTAAAAGGACTGTGCCTGCCTCTGACAATGTAGACTCCAACCCCCTGGTGTGTGTCTGAGGCCTTGCCTGGGCAAGGCAGGATTTCACAAGTAGGTGTGAGTCCCCTTTGAAGAAAGGTGACTTCAAAGACTAAAATGGGTATAAGAAGGGCACCCAAATCTACAGACTTTAGAAACACTTCTGGAACCAAGTGGAACCTCTGCCTGGAGAAGAGCTGATAGCTGAGGAAGAAGTGCTGCCCTGCCTGTGACTGTGCTTTGTGGAGCTTTCCTGCAGTGCTGCTTCTGCCAGAGTAAGAGGGCAAAGACTGGACTTTGTGTGCCTTCCATCTTGTGAAGAAATCTCCAAGGGCTTGATTTAGAGCTTGCCTCCTGTTGTTTGAAGTCTCAGGGACAGCAAAGACTTCTCTCTGCCAGCACCTGGAGTTTCTGGAGAGACTCCTGCTCTGACAAGTGGTGCCCTTTCCAGTCGCTGGGCCCTTGAAAGGAAAGCTTGTGGAAATCCAAGGAAATCGACTTCGGACGACTCCGGACCGACGCCGCTGCTGAATCCGGTGACGCCGCCTGCACCCGATGCCGTGACCTTCGCTGGAACGCGACGCTCTTCGCAGGCCCGACGCCGCTGCAGCCCCGCTGAAGTCCGCGACTCCGTGGAAGTCACTGCACCACGTCATGACCGACGCCGCTCGAAGTGCGCGGATTCAACGTTTTGCACAGACGCCACGATCCCCGACTTCGCGCATCGGCTTGTTTTCACTCTTCACCAAAGGTACTGTACTTGGGAGTCTACACAACTCCGTGTCCGGCGCCGCTGGTGTCGGCTTGTTGGGAAAGACTCTGTCATGATGCCGTGTTAACATCTCATCGAAGCATTTTTGTTTCTAAGCGCTATTTTTTTAGTTTAATCTTTACAAATTCATAACTTGACTTGTGTATGCTGGATTTTTGTTGTTTTGGTCTTGTTTTGTTTAGATAAATATTTCCTATTTTTCTAAACTGGTGTTGTGTTATTTTGTAGTGTTTTCATTAAGTTACTGTGTGTGTGGGTACAAATACTTTACACCTAGCACTCTGAAGTTAAGCCTACTGCTCTGCCAAGCTACCAAGGGGGTAAGCAGGGGTTAGCTGAGGGTGATTCTCTTTTACCCTGACTAGAGTGAGGGTCCTTGCTTGAACAGGGGGTAACCTGACTATCAACCAAAGACCCCATTTCTAAAAAGGAACATGTGCAATACTTTCACTCTAATTTAGATGTAGTGTTCTCTTTTGTGCCTGTGATTGAGAATTAGCTAAAGAGCATAGCATAAAATTAGTTAGGGGATTCTTCGAGCCGACACTAACATTTGGGACAGCTTATGCGCACCGCAATAATTTAACCTGCTTACTAACTGTAGAGAAGAGCTTTTTAGATCACACTGACGATAGACGCAAAGCACTGAAAGAAAGGCTAGAAAAGGGGTTAGAAAAACGCACATATGCAAATGATTATGCTTACACCGCAATAAAGACGCAGGGCAAATTAGCTATAGATGCATTACATGTAGGAAGGCTTTGTATATAGGCCAAAATCTGAGCACGACACTTTATTTGTGGGAGCAAGTGAATGCAGGCATGTGTTTTTGTTTCAGAGTAAATGGACATTCATGTTAAATGGACAGGATCCAGCGATCACTGGGATCTATTATATATGTGGACTCAATGCTTATTACCGTCTCCCTAAGGGATGGTATGGGACATGTTATTTGGGAATAGTCTTCCCAAAGATTTACCAAATTGATGACTTCAAGCAAATACCTAAAATATCTGAATTACAACACACTAGACAAAAGAGAGAGACAGCGGCTGCTGTCGTTGGTGACATATTTGGAGCCATAATTCCTTCAGTAGGGGTTATCTTAAACTCCATAAAGATTCGAAAGTTGTCTACTATTGTGGATAACATGCTGACAAACTGCACAGGGGCTTTACTCCTGATGGATACTGAACTTGCTGCGGAAAAAGCTATGACTCTTCAAAACCGGCTTGCTTTAGACATTCTTTTAGCGAAGAGCAGCGGAGTCTGTAAGATGCTTGACGAGCGCCATTGCTGTACGTTCATACCTGACAATAGCAAGAAGATTAGGAGTATGTTTACTAACCTAACAAGAGATAGTGCAGATTTGAAGGAGCTGAAGGAACCTGGAGTTTGGGAAAAAGTTGGGAGAGGAATTACTAGAGTAGGGAGTTGGTTTAGTAATATTTGGAATGGGGTTCTTGCAAAAATATTAGGGGGTCTACTGATTGTCCTGATTTGTTTATTGGGTTTATGGGGAGTATGCAAAATTAATGAAAGAATTAAAAGAAATTTGACAAAAAGAAGCAAAAGAAATTAAGAAAATGAAAGGGAGAAAATGTTTAATGAAATTTGGGAAAGCTCACACAAAGGATAAGATGTTGAAAGTGAAAAATTGAAGGTGAAAGGTTTGAGGGGAAAGGTTTGTGTGATGACAAAGGTCATCAGAGGAGGGACTGAGAAAGGGTAGCTTATATAATCTATATTAACATGAAATGTTTATGAACTAATGTACAATAATGCTGCATAGAAACCGTATTAACATGTTTTGCTAAAATGTGCGCTTGAAATGTGCTCACGGGGAGTGGCCGCCAAGGTATACGGGAACTAATGAAACTGACTAATAATGGTGAAATGTTTTATTAATATGTGATTTTACATTAATGTTGAAAGGTTAAATGTATTAGACTTCTGCTAATAAATCAGTAGGCCTTAGTTAGCATGAGTCGAGGCCTAGTTGCCTGACTCTCATATTAAATGTATTTTTCTAACGTGCAGTGTGCTGACTTGCTAAAGGACATGAACTCTTGTTTTTTCCAAAAGCTAGAAGCTAAATGTAACTGTAGTAGATCCGTTCCCATGAAATTCATCCTGCCTGTAGTAACATTTTAGCTGAATGCAACAGTGTAGATTAATGCTATGTACAAGGTCACCTAAACCAGTACGGACAATGGAGCCACTGACCGAAGATGTGCAAAGGACCACAAGACGATGAAATCATACCGGACATTCCACCCGCTAAAGACGTCAATCATAAGCACCAATAAAATACGTGAGAACTGTTATGGGGTGACAAATTCAATGACCTAATATGAAGTTAATTGGTTAAAGATAGTGGGGTACAACCCCTTGTCCAATCAGATTTTAGGGGAGAGTACATCAAAAGGGGATAAAAACCCTTGACACCAGGAAGTAAATCAGAACTAGGGAGTAGGAGACTAGGAGAGGGGGAGATGCTGATGCGATTTATTATGATCCAGAGACTTTGCCACTTTGCTTAGTGACTTGATAAATTTAGATTAGAACCATCCTTGTCCTTAGATTGCCCATTTACACTTTACCTCCTTATGAGGGAAGTGACCCTTCCCCTTTGCTGGAGCTGAATCTCTTTTGATAGCGAATCAACTGATGTCCTGAAGATGAAGACAGAACCTGAGTGCTGACCAAACTTGGAGGGTAACTATATGACAATGAATTTGGGATTGTCTGTTTGCTTTTCCTTTCTAGGTACCAACTGCTTTTCTTTTCACAGGAGCCATAGTTAGATGTTTTCCAAATTTGGTGTTACTAAATTGTTTTGCATGAAGCCCAACATGCCAATGTTAATTTGAGGTTAGGGGAGGGGTTCACTGATCTGACGCAAATAGACAAATGACCGAATCTATGCTTTGTTGAGCAATGCGCTAATATACTCTGCTTAGAATAATCTATGCTGACGTCGTGTTATATTCTAATGTTTGTTATTCTTGCTTTGATGAAATCTTATTAGGGTTGCCATATTGTGACTATGCTATTGTGCTTCTTGGTTTTGAGATTAATAAACTTGCTAGTAGTATTGTAACAAATAGGGAATAAATATCATTAAATTCATACTAAACCGGTGTGGTTATTCATGACTAAAAGGTCATGGTGTTTCAGAGTTATTAAATGCCATTGACTAAAGTAAAGTGCATTGTTATGATAAATATTGATGATGTTATTGACATTTTGATTGACATGTTGATTAGCTATCTCGTCCTAAGGTGTCTACAAACAGGGTCAAAAGATTCATTGGCTTAAAACGAGTCCCAAAGTGAGTAAATTAATCATAAAGGGACGCGTTATCATAATAAACATCCTCTGGTAAGGACCTCACTCCAGGAATCTTGATGAAACGGTTTATTGGAGATGCACAAATAACATCATACATGAAAGAGACAATGAGAGGCATGGAACACTACTACATCACAAACCCTGATGTCAACGTGTTCCATGCATTTTCTAGTGACATTACCACATTTCTTCCCTCTTTAAAATAAGATAACAAATACACTTCACAAAATACAATAAGAAAAATAAAATCTTGCCACATCTGAATACAGAATCAACCCGCATCTGAATAACCCCACATTTCTCCCTTTTGTTAAATAAAACCCTGTCAAGAACATAATTTTTCTTTATATAAATATAAATGCAAACTGGACATACATTTATGACACAATATAATCTTGAAATGTATTTGATTTCATAAGAACCCTTGCGCTTCTCCTGTTTAAATAAGTTTTGTCAATATTACCAACATTGCATTTTCTGGTTTTCCTAGCATATTGAGTCATGTCAGAATTCTGAAACTGTACACTTGGATCCAATTCTATGCAAGAAGTACTCCACCAAGTTTAATTCTGATAGTTTCACTACATTCCTGTGTATTTCACAAATTTGTTGAGAACCACCCACTTGTAATCTGCCACTTTTGTCATAAACCTCGCCTAACTTCTCCCTATTCACAATATTAGAATTACTTTCTGCTGCTTGCCAAATTTTCTTTACATTACTTCCTTCATGAAATAGTTTAACCATCCAAAAAGGATACAGTTCAGTAGATGCTATTTTTCCTCCCATGAGTTCAAAAGGACTTTTACCGATGGCCACATGTGGTGTAGTGTGATAAGACCAGACTAAGGCCCTCATTACAACCCTAGCGGTCGGTGTTAAAGCGGCGGTAAAACCGCAAACAGGCCGGTGGAAATAAAAATGAGTGGTAGAAACAAACACTGCGGCGGTAACCGCCAACAGACAGACGGAAAACAATGTACCGCCCACTGTATTTCAAGACGCCTATCCGCCACCTTTTCCGGGGCGGAACCAATGCTATCAAAAGCACAGCGGAAACAGTACACAGAAGGGAAACCACTCACCTCTCGACACCCAACTAGGAACCAGGATGCCATGGAACCCGAACTTCAGGTGTTACCTATGTTGCTTTACCTCCTCTTCTATCAGGAGTACGAACGGCGGCGACTACGGTGAGTACTGCACCTACAACACAGGGGAGGGGGGAGGAAAGAGAGTGACACACACACACGCAACACGCAACACCCCCACCCTCACCTTCACACACAACAACATACACACAAATACATGCATCAACATTACATATACACCCCCCACCCCCTGGAAGAACGCAAGGACAAAAGGAAATGATTGTAACTATTGTAATCATGAAAAATCCATTAGTCAAAAGTCAAAATCCAGTATATACAAATATGTACTACAAATACACAAGTCCGGATAGTGTACCAATCATTGTCCGTGGACCACTGGGCCCAAAATGCATGGACGGAGACAACACTGCTGGGGCATCAGATCGAAAATACACAGGCACCTCAGGGGGAGGGGGAGGGGGCACCTCAGCCTGATGAACGCACAATGCCACTGCTGCAAGAGGGGGCTCCATGCCCATTGCTCTATCCTGGGGAGTGCAAAGCCACAGTCTCTCAAGTCTCTACAGTGGGTAGTTTGCCCACTGCTCTATCCTGGGGAGTGCAAAGCCACAGTCTCTCAAGTCTCTCCAGTGGGTGGTTTGCCCAATGCTCCATCCTGGGGAGTGCAAAGCCACAGTCTCTCAAGTCTCTCCAGTGGGTGGATTGCCCACTGCTCTATCCTGGGGAGTGCGAAGCCACAGTCTCTCAAGTCTCTCCAGTGGGTGGTTTGCCCACTGCTCTATCCTGGGGAGTGCAAAGCCACAGTCTCTCAAGTGGATAACAGTCTCCACAGGTTCTGGAGGGGGCCTGGTGCCCAGAGTGCTTCATCCTGCCAAGGACTGAGGTAGTGGATGTGTGTCTCCACTGGTTCTGGAGGGGTCCTGGTGCCCAGAGTGCTTCATCCTGCCAAGGACTGAGGTAGTGGATGTGATACTCCACTGGTTCTGGATGGGGCCTGGTGCCCAGAGTGCTTCATCCTGCCAAGGACTGAGGTAGTGGATGTGATACTCCACTGGTTCTGGAGGGGGCATGGTCCCAAGAGTGCTGCACGTGCAGTGTGGCCGGTACAATTCCCTCACCTGGGTGTGCGTGCCACGAGATTCGCGAGGATCAGGTAGCATGATACGCCATGGAGGCAACGACATACCCCACACTGCAAGTGCAAACAGTGATGGAAGTCATGCCTCATGGAAGCTGCCCAGGGTCCAGGAACTCTCATCCAGCCTCAAACGACTGACCACTGGGGATGGTAGCCATGTCAGCGGTGGTGCCAGTGTCCGAGGAAGCCGCGGGGCCGGTGGCGGTGCTTGCGGCGGTGTCTGTGGCGGCGGTGCTTGCGGCGGTGCATGGGTCAGCACCTGCTGAGGGACAAAGCAGGATGTCTCCTGCAGCCTCGGACGGCTGCCCACTAGGGAAGAGCCTGGGGACTGTCGCTGAGGCTGTAGATGTGCCGGGGGTGGTACAGGTGGCAGTGCAGGTGGAGGTTGTGGTGGCGGGGCAGCTAGCGGTGTTCGCCGCCGTACAGGTTGGCGTGGTCGTGGACAGAAGATGTGACACTGGTCCCTCACTCGGTGCCACCATGCCCTCCCCTGACCTGCTCTTCTGCTTTTGTCCCTTCCCCACCTTTGATGGTGCCGCAAGTGTCTTGACACTATCCCCTTTTGTTTTTGCGGAGCCCTTGGTGGCTGGTAGGTGCGGCTTCTCCATCCGGGATGTGGGCAGCTTCTTCACCTTGGCAGGTGGCGGAATGTCCTTGCCCTGGCTACGTGGCACACTGACAGCCCTGATGGGTGGCTCACTCAATGACCCCGCAGTTGCTGGCACCACTGTGCCTGGGTATTTGGTGGCTGAGGTGCTGGGCTGGGACCTGGCAAGCCTGGCCCTAGGGGAAGGACGGGGGGGGAGGTGAAGGGAAGAGGTCAAGGGTTGCCAGGAAAAGTTTTTGGGACACACTGGGACGGGAAGATGGAGTGGGTTTGGGAGTGGAGGAAGAGGGAGTGGTTGTAGGAGGGGTACGTCTGCTGAATCTGGGTGAAGGTGCATGAGCCGGAGGCTGTTGTGAGGTGGATGGCTGTTGGGTGGGTGTGTGCCTGCGTTTGTGTACTTTGGGAGGAGGGCTCACAGACACACTGGGAGAGGACACAGGGGATGTGTGAATAGTAGTGGGGGTGGTGAGTGCACGTGAGCGGTGTGTGGTGATGGGCGTGCTGGTGATGGAGGTAGTGGCTGAGGATGTAGTGCATGCAGGTGTGAGTGGAGAAGTGACAGGGAGGGAGGAGGAGGACGTGGAGGCAGTGGATGTTGCTGTGTCTGCATGGGGATGGTGCTTGTGTGAGTGCTTGTGGGATGTGTGGTGCTTATGTTTGCCATGTCCACTCTTCTGTGTTGATGAGAGTGCATGCTGGTCTGATGGTGTGCTCGGGATAGGCTGAGGTACAGGGGATTGGGTCTGGGTAGTGGAAGTTGGAGGGGATAGGCTGGACACAGGGACAATGGCTGCCATCAGTGCTGAGGCCAGAGCCTGAAATGCTCTCTGTTGGGCCGCCTGCCCAGAATGAATACCCTCCAGGTATGCATTTGTTTGTTGCAACACCCTGGATGGCATTCAAAATGGTAGATTGCCCAACAGTGTGGGATCTCAGGAGGTCAAAAGCCTCCTCACTGAGGGCAGCAGGGCTGACTGGGGCAGGGCCTTAGGTGCCTGGGGCGAAGGAGATGCCCACCCTCCTGGGTGAGCGGACACGGGAAAAACGCTCAGGGGCTGCTGGGAGGGCGGTGCTGGTGGGGGGGAGGCTGTACCTGTTGATGCGGTGGGCACAGAGGTGCCCGCCACCGCAAGGGAGCTCCCATCAGAGGAGGAGTCGCTGTCACTGGTGTATGCTCCTGTCCCTGTCGTGGAGCTCCCCTCGCCCTCCGTCCCACTGGTGGCTTCAGACTCCGTTGCTTCACCCTCCAGGTCCAAGTGGGTGGCAGCTCCCTCCTGCTCCAGTGCCACTGCTCCTCCGCCTGATGATGCTATTGCACACAAGAACAGGGAGACAACAAAAAGGGGGGGAAAGACAGAAGACAAACATGTTCAGTGCATGCCACACCACTACCGTTGGCGGACACAACACACAGGGAGCAGCCCTCAGCACTACGCCATGCACTAACAGTTCAGAGAAAATTCACATACCCATGGGGTACGAGGCCTAAGCCCAATTGCTGCACACCTGGAAGTCACAGGAGCCTGACTAGGTGTAGATGGCTCTTACCACAAGTGGGGTTGGGGTGCCACATAGCCAGCCTCACAAGGGACCGTGCCTACCAAGTTCGCCCTGGCCTAGGGAAACACACTGCCCACCTCCCCCACCCAGACCCAACGTAATGCGCGCAGAGTCAGCTGAATGGGAGTGTATTCACCCCCTTGTGGCTGCTGTGATGCCCTCAAGCGCCGATCCAACTCTGGATAGGCCTCCTCCAGGATCCGGTACATCAGAGGGGTCAGGTGCGAGGGGCACCCTTTCCACGTTGGAAGGCCATCCTCAGCTGGGCCTCCGCCGTCTTCTTGCTCCAGCGGTGCAGGTCCTCCTATCTTTTACGGCAGTGGGTGCTCCGTCTGTGGTAGACCCCCACGGTCCGGACGTCCTTGGCTATGGCACCCCAAATACCCTTCTTCTGGTGGGCGCTGACCTAGAGGAATGGTACAGTGGGAAAGGAAATTACTCACCCGTCCGGACCGTCATACTCATTGCCCACCAGTTCCTACCCATGCCCTGATGCACATACACTCACCATCCGCACATGCAGGCCTCAGCCCCCCATGTATCTTCCATCCACACCACTCCAAACAGGCATTGCCCATGCAGGCTGCTTACAGTGTACTCACCTGTTTGTCTGGAGGACCATACAGTTGCGTGTACTGGGTGAGGACCCCATCCACTAGTTTCTCCAACTCCTCCGAAGTGAAGGCAGGGGCCCTTTCCCCAGACACCGTAGCCATCGTTACTTCCAGACACAGGTCACAGTAGCACTTGCAGTGTAGGTCCTCTCCTGTTGAAGGTCAGGTATCAAGTAAGGGAACAGACAGAAAATGGCAGTCACGTCAACGGCGGTGTGTACCGTCACTGCCGGCGTACATCGTCATTGGCTCCTGGTACCCATAGGGCCCAATGTTAACCAATGCAGAATAGTGCCACGGTCTTCGACCGCCTACCGCCACGGTGTACAACGCCAGAGTAGTTACCTCATTTCCCCTTGTCCCACCTTACAGGTCAGGCAGCCGCCATTTCAGGGGGCCACATGGGAGGGATAAAAACTGCGTCACACCTATCTAGGTCGGGAATACCGACAGAGACCGGCACATTGAGGATTACAAACGTTTCTGAAAATAACACATTGTGATACCTCAGTGTTGGATGACTCTCTGCTCGCTGTTCCCCTCCATAGGGCATGTCTGCTGGGGCAGGTGATGAGATGGCGGCATCCTCTGGTGTACAGATCCCTGGTGGACCTTTCGACAATGGAAGAGAGACACATCCTAGTCACATACAGACTTGATCGTACAACAATCATGGAACTGTGTGCCCAGTTGGAGCCAAACCTGATTTCATCTATCTACCATCCCACTGGAATCCCCCCACTAGTGCAGGTCCTGTCTGTATTCCATTTCCTGGCCAGTGGTTCTTTTCAAACAACAGTGGCCATGGCAATTGGGATGTCACAGGCAATGTTCTCTAACGTGTTGTCCAGAGTGTTGTCTGCCCCGCGAAACACATGCGCAGCTACATCGTGTTCCCTCAGGTGGAGGATTTGCCCACAGTGAAAGGTGATTTCTATGCCGTGGGACATATCCCCAACATCACTGGTGCCATTGATGGGACACATGTGGCATTTGTACCCCCCCGCAGGAATGAACAGGTGTATAGAAACCGGAAGAGCTACCATTCGATGAATGTGCAGATGGTGTGTTTGGCAGACCAGTACATCTCCCATGTGAATGCCAAGTATCCTGGCTCTGTGCATGACGCTTACATTTTGAGAAATAGCAGCATCCCTTATGTGATAGGGCAACTCCAGAGGCACTGTGTGTGGCTAATAGGTGAGGGCAAGGTCCCAATACAGTTGATATAGGTGTCTGGGTATGGGTCTGTCCTAAGGGTTAGTGTGTGTCTAACAGTTGTCCCTCAACATTTGCAGGTGACTCTGGTTACCCCAACCTATCATGGCTACAGACCCCAGTGAGGAATCCCAGGACAAGGGCAGAGGAACGCTACAATGAGGCACATGGGTGAACTAGGAGGGTGATCGAATGTACCTTCGGAGTCCTGAAGGCCAGATTCCGGTGCCTCCATCTGACAGGTGGCTCCCTATACTACTCACCGAAGAAGGAGGTGTGCCAGATAATCGTGGCCTGCTGTATGCTGCACAACCTGGCTTTGCGACGGCGGGTGCCTTTTCTGCAGGAGGATGGGCCAGATGGTGGTCTTGTGGCAGCTGTGGAGCCTGTGGACAGTGAAGAAGAGGAGGCAGAAGAAGAGGATATCGACAACCGAAACAACATCATCATGCAATACTTCCAGTGAGACACAGGTAAGAAGATGTCACTGCTTCCCACATCTCATGCTATTGTTTGAGCTAGCATGAGTCTGTCATTTTCACTCAGTGTATGGACCCTGACTTGTCACTTTGACTTTCCATCTCACAGATCTGGGTCCCACTTTGTGCCCTCTGCTCTGTTTACTCCTGGCCTACAGCTGTGTTACATTGGTATGTGAACAAGTAAATTGACATTGCTATATTCCATAGTTATTGCAATTACACATTTGTGAAAACACAGACTGACTCCAGATTGTTTTGTGATTGAAGTGTGTTTATTCCTGTGCAAATAAGTGGAGGGGGTTGTAAAATGGGCTGGGGTGATGGTGGAGGTATGTCCATGGCAGAGCCCAGTCTATTTGTTTCACATGTGCATTGTCCAAAGGGGCATAGGAAGTGGAGCAATGGCAAGTTAAGAATGGACAGGGTGACATAATGGGACAGAAGGGTGACATTCGGGGGGGTCTCATTTCCTGGCGGGGGTCTTGGCAATGTTCTCTGCCTTGTGCCTGGATCTCAGGTACCGTTTGCGGGGTGGTACTCCATCTGCAGGGGGTGGGGTGCTGGTGTCCTGTTGTTCCTGTGGCGGTGCCTCCTGTCCATTAGTGCCGGCGGAGGTGGAGGGCTGTTCATTGTCCAGGCTAGTGTCAGGGGCCCCTTGTTTTGCCACTGTGTCCCTCCTGGTGTTGAGAAGGTCTGCCAGCACCCCTGCAATGGTGACCAGGGTGGTGTTAATGGACTTCAAGTCCTCCCTGATTCCGCTGGGTCTCCTGAAACTTGGCCAGTACTGTTGCCATGGTCTCCTGGGAATGATGGTAAGCTCCCATGATGTTGGAGAGTGCCTCGTGGAGTGTTGGTTCCCTGGGCCTGTCCCCCCCATCGCACAGCAGTCCTCCCAGTTTCCCTGTTATCCTGTGCCTCTGTCCCCTGAACCGTGTGCCCACTGCCACTGCCCCCTGGTCCCTGATCGTACTGTGTTAGTGGGTTTGCCTGGGTTCCCTGCAGTGGTGGACACACTGCTGATTGACGTGTCCTGGGGACAGAGGGATGGGCCCGCTGGGTGGGTGTTGTGCTGGTGTTTCCTAAGGGGGGAGGCTCTGTGGTGGCTTGTGACAGTGGCAGGTGAATCGACTCTCCCGAGGTCCCAGATGGGCCGGGCTGGTCATCTTGATCCAGGCGTGCAGAGCTGCTGTCCTCAAAGCCGGCCTATCTGTGGGGGGACTGGATATGTCTGGCACCTCCTGTCCGGTGACGTTGGGTAGGGGTCCTGTTGGAGTGTAAATGCATAGTTATTGTATCTGTGTGTGCCATCGTGTGCAATGGGTGAGTGACCCTCTACTCCTGTGCTTGCACTATTGGCTTGGTCCTTGTGTGATTGGTGATTTTGGGGCATGAGTGAGTCTCTGTACTGGACATGCTTAGGTGATGGGTGTCCATGCATTGGTGTTACATGCAGGGCTTGGTTTTGGGATGTGTGGGTTGTGTTGGTGGGGTATCTGTGGGTTGTTGGGGTGATGGGAGTGAGGGTAAGGGTAGGAGTATGTGATGGCATGCAGGTTGGGTGGGGGGGATAAGGTAGTAAAGATTTGCCTTACCAGAGACCAGTCCTCCTGCTACTCCTGCGAGGCCCTCAAGATGCAGAATAGCCAAGACCTGCTCCTCCCATGTTGTTAGTTGTGGGGGAGGAGGTTGGGGTCCACCGCCAGTCCTCTGTACAGCAATCTGGTGTCTGGAGATCACGGAACGCACCTTCCCCCGTAGGTCGTTCCACCTCTTCCTGATGTCATCCCGTTTTCTTGGATGCTGTCCCACTGCGTTGACCCTGTCGACAATTCTGCGCCATAGCTCCATCTTCCTCGCAATGGATGTCTGCTGCACATGTGATCCGAATAGCTGTGGCTCTACCCGGAGGACTTCCTCCACCATGACCCTGAGCTCCTCCTCAGAGAACCTGGGGTGTCTTTGAGTTGCCATGATGTGGTGTGGGTGATGTGTGAGGTGGTGTCTGTTGTGATGTGTGAGGGGATGTGTTGGTGTGTGTTGTTTGAGGTGCGTGGATGTTGTGTAAGTGATGGTGGTGTGTGTCTGTGGATGCTAGTGTTATTTTAGGTAGTGTCTCTCTCTGGCCTGCTTTCAAATTTCTGGTAGTAAGGGTTTGTGGGTAATGTGGGTGTGTGTTTTATAGTGGTGTTTAGGGTGTGGTGTGTGTATGTGTATCAGGTGTGTGTATTTGGAATTGTCCAATGTGGTTGTGTTTTGTATTTGTGTGTGTATTTTGAGCGCAGCGGTGTGTACCACCAATGGTTTACCGAGGATGAAAGACTGCCGCGTTGATTCGTGGGTCGTGATAGTGTGGGCGTATTCTTGTTGGCGTGACGGTGGAGGCTTTGTTATCGCCAGTTTATCACTGACCTTTGGTGTGGTGGACTTGTGTGAGTGTCTGTATTGTGGCAGATTCCGAGCTGTGGGTCGTAATATCTGTAGCGGAATTCCGCTGCCGCAGCAGTATGTTGCCGGTCCTCTGCACAGCGGTAAGCGGGACTTACCGCCAGGGTTGTACTGAGGGCCTAAATCTTTGATGGCTTGATCTATACACTTGTTGTTTCTATATGCAGATTGAATACATTCTACTAATACCCAATTAAAATGCTCTACTTTTCTATTACTTTGTGGATGATACAAAGGCATTCAAAGTGCTTAATACCACATTTACCCCAAAAGTTAAGCATTTCTGTTGAAATAAATTGTACTCCATTATCAGTTAATATCTGTTCTGGAAACCCTTCTCGGATAAAAATGATTTTCAAACAATCAATCACACTTTGAGTAGTTGGAAGCCTAACTGGTTCTACCTCAACCCATCTCGATAAGTCATCAACAAGTCCAAGTTTTTGCCAGGCTGTAACTGGTGAGGGAACAAATGACTCAGTAGTACTTTCAGTGATTAACACTTTATCACTTCTATTGCATCTTGTGCAGCTTTTGACAAATTCATCAATTTCTCTGTCCATCTTCGGCCACCAAAAATCAGTTTTTAACCTCCTTTTTGTAATAGTGGAACCCAAATAACCAGACTAAGCTCTGTCAATGAATTTTTGTCTGAAACACTCTGGTGATACAAGTTGGATTCCTCTGACCAACTTGTCCCCTTCAATGGATAACTCATCTGAGACTTTCCAAAACATTTGTAGTTCCTAGGACAAATTCTCTTTGGTCCAGTGACCAGACAGATGCATCACTTCACATAATACTTTATCTTTTTGTACAGAATCAACCCATTTTTTCTCTTCCATAAACATGTCACATTCTTTAACACATGCTACAAAACATTCTTCAATCTCTGCCTCCCAATCTTATTCTTCAATATCCTCAAGAGGTAACCTAGATAGACAATGCTCCCTACAATTTTTACCTCCTGGAATATACTCGACTGTAAAAGTAAACTCTAAAATTTTGGCAGATAATCTTGCAATTCGAGCAGTCGAACTATTTATTTTTTTGACTGATAAAATCTCCACAAGAGGACGGTAATCAGTTTTTAAAATAAAAGGTCTACTCCACAGACCGTGTTTTAACTTTTCTACACGCCACACACATGCTAAAAGCTCTTTTTCAATGACTGAATATTTGCGCTCAACCTGCCATAATGTTCTTGACGCAAAACCTATAGTGCTTTCACCTTCACCCGAGCATTGTGACAACACAGTCCTTAAGCCATACTCACATGCATCCACTGTCACAATAGCACTCTTCCCCTCTGAAAAAGGTTGTAAAGCTGGAGCTTTGACAATTTCTTGTTAAATTGTTCAAACATTCTATTACACTCATCGGACCATAAAATGGAGCTCCTCTTTTTAACACTGACCTAAAACATTCAGTGTTCTTTGCGAAATCTTTTAAAATTTTTGCATAAAACTCACACATGCCAAGAAAAGACAATAACTGGTCTCTGGTTTTCGAAGCAGGAGCTTCCAAAATACTTTTCAATAGACTCGGTTTAGGTTTGATACTATGCTTTGATAAAATGTGCCCTAAATACTCTATTTCCCTGGATTTGAAAATACACTTATCTTTTCTTAAAGTTACTCCTCTGTTCTCCAAAGTACCAAAAACATCCTCCAAAATGTTATCATGTTCTACTTCATTATCCGAAAAAAAACAAAATGTCATCTTGGAAAACTACAACATTGGGATTATCAAGAAACATGTCCGATATCAATCTTTGAAAAACAGCGGCACCTGATGCCAGCCCAAAAGGTAATCTACAAAACTGAAAAGTTCAATAAGGAGTGCTTAGATTCAGCATCTAATTCCACTTGATGGTAAGCAGATTTTAAATCCAATTTTGTGAACCAACTGGAAGAACCAACCTTTGTCATTAAATCCTCAATTCTTCATAGTGGAAATTGTCTACCCAAATTTCCTCATTCCTGCTTCCTAAGTCAACACACATCCTTAGATCGACTGTCTTTTTTCTTGCTAGAACTATGGGAGACAACCATAAAGTTGCTTCCACTTTTTCAATTATGCCTTGTTCACACATATCTTTCAATAATTTAGATAAATCTGTTCTTACGCTTAAAGGCACATTTCTCAACTTATGTTTTAGAGGAACTGTACCTTGCTTTACCTTTATGGTGTGAGTGGAATCAGTTATTTTTCCCAATTGCTCTTGAAATAATTTCTTGAATTTTCCCTGGCAGTCATTAATGTCACTAGGAACACTTTTAACAGAATTTACATCATCTTTGTAAAAAAAAAAAGGTTTATCCCGTCCCGGTTTGTTCGTTAATTTAAATTCAGCTTGCTGTAACAAACCTAAGACATTAATACCTCTTTTGGCCACAGAAACCTTTCCATGAATGACTTTCTCTAAAATTCCTAATGAAGCCCAAAAATAACCAATTAAATCAATCTTGCTTCCTTCAAAAGCTACTGTGGAAACATCAAGAGGATGCAGAGTTTTGAAAGCCCAAAATTCATTGAATTTCTCTTGTGATACAATTGTGATACGAGCTCCTGTATCCACTATAAGTTTTACTACTATGCCATCAATTGATACTTCAATATCAGGATCTACTACTGTTTTGTTTGTCCGTGTTTCTGTATCTTTAACCACCAGCACATACTCTTTATTGTTAGCGTGCTCACCACAAATGTTCTCAACATCCTCATTTAGCACACAGCGAACACTACTTCTTTTTGTTCCTCTACAAATGTCCCATTTTTCCACAATTTCTACATTGTTGATTGATGGCTGGTCAGTTCCTAAAAGAAGATACATGAAATGACAACCCACATCTGTAACAAGTAACCGTCTGGTTTGATTAGGCTTCTGTGATATTTCTATTACCACTAACTACCACCTGTTTTTTTCCTCAATATGCAGTTGTTTTTTGTTGTCACTGTTCTGAGCACTAGTGACTACTCCTGTATTTGTTGTGTTGGACAATGACATCTTCAGTGAACACTCAATATTCTTCGCTATGTCAATAGCTCTAACGAAGGATCTTTACATGTTAACAACTTCTCCTGAATTCTCTTAGAATGTCATCTAGCAACTAGTTGATCTCTGATAAGTTGAGAAGTACAGTTCTCAAATTCACATTTTGCTGCCAGTACTTTCAGAGCCGTAATAAAAGTATCAATACTCTCATTGGGGCTCTGTGACCTAGTGAAAAATGTATATCTGTGCACAACAATATTTTTAGTTTTCATAAAATATTTGTCTAATTGCAAAATCGCCACCTCAAATTCATCTAAATATTCTCCCTCACCCACCTCATAAATAGGTAAGTAATCAAAGATGTTCCGACCTTCTACAATCAAATAATAATACATAAAACTTTTCTTCCTTTCAGGTCTAAGCCTATGCCCATCAATGGCTCCTAAGTAAGCTTTGAAAGATCATAGCCATAACTTCCATTCAAGAGGTGGATCATCAGGATCTTGAAGAAACAGTGCCGAAGGTGATACGTTCTGCATTATGTGGGCCTGGGTGAAATTTCTGTTACTCTAGCCTAAATTGGGCCAACCAAAATTACAACAACAAAAGTAGAAAAATGTAAATAACCAATTTGCAAATGGAAAATGGATGTAAAAGAGTTACATTGACAAGACTGGTAACTTAGTGAATTATCCTAAACATATGATTTACTGAGAAAAAAAAAATCTGTGTGTGAAAAACACAGTAATTGTCATCCAAAACATTGAGAAGAAAAAAATGTGCTTAACCCCTTCGCTGCCAGGCCTTTTCCCCCTCCTGTGCCAGGCCTTTTTTGCCTATTTGGAATAGTTCTCGCTTAGGCCCTCATAACTTTTTGTACACATAAGCTAACCATGCCAAATGTGCGTCCTTGTTTTCTAACATCCTAGGGATTCTAGAGGTACCCAGACTTTGTGGGTTCCCCTGAAGGAGGCCAAGAAATTAGCCAAAACACAGTGAAAATTTCATTTTTTTTAAAAAAAATTGGAAAAAGGGGCTGAAGAAGAAGGCTTGTGGTATTTTTCCTGAAAATTGCATCAACAAAGGGTTTGCGGTGCTAACATCACCAGCTTCCCACCTTTCAGGAACAGGCAGAATTGAATCAGAAAACCCAATTTTTCAACACAATTTTGGCACTTTACTGGGACATACCCAATTTGTAAGTTTTTTTGTACTTTCAGCCTCCTTCCAGTCAGTGACAGAAATGGGCGTGAAACCAATGCTGGATCCCAGAAACCTAAACATTTAGACAACATTCTGAATTCAGCAAGGGGTAATTTGTGTAGATCCTACAAGGCTTTCCTACAGAAAATAACAACAGAAAAAAAAATATTGAAATTGAGGTGAACAAAACAGCAATTTATTTCTACGTTTTACTCTGTAACTTTTTCCTGCAATGTCAGATTTTTTTAAAGCAATATACCGTTACGTCTGCTGGACTCTTCTAGTTGCGGGGATATATAGGGCTTGTAGGTTCATCAAGAACCCTAGGTACCCAGAGCCAATAAATGAGCTGCACCCTGCAGTGGGTTTTCATTCTACACCGGGTATACAGCAATTCATTTGCTGAAATATAAAGAGCGAAAAATAGCTATCAAGAAAACCTTTGTATTTCCAAAATGGGCACAAGATAAGGTGTTGAGGAGCAGTGGTTATTTGCACATCTCTGAATTCCGGAGTGCCCATACTAGCATGTGAATTACAGGGCATTTCTCAAATAGACGTCTTTTTCACACACACTCTCTTATATTTGGAAGGAAAAAATGTAGAGAAAGACAAGGGGCAATAACACTTGTTTTACTATTCTATGTTCCCCCAAGTCTCCCGATAATACCTCACTTGTGTGGGTAAGCCTAGCGCCTGCGACAGGAAATGCCCCAAAACACAACGTGGACACATCCCATTTTTTGACAGAAAACAGAGGTGTTTTTTGCAAAGTGCCTACCTGTAGATTTTGGCCTCTAGCTCAGCAGGCACCTAGGGAAACCTACCAAATCTGTGCATTTTTGAAAACTAGAGACCTAGGGGAATCCGGGATGGGGTGACTTGTGGGGCTCTGACCAGGTTCTGTTACCCAGAATCCTTTGCAAACCTCAAAATTTGGCTAAAAAACACATTTTCCTCACATTTCGGTGACACAAAGCTCTGGAATCTGAGAGGAGCCACAAATTCCCTTCCACTCAGCGTTCCCCCGAGTCTCCCGATAAAAATGACACCTAACTTGTGTGGGTAGGCCTAGCGCCCGCGAAAGGAAATGCCCCAAAACACAACATGGACACATCCCATTTTTTGACAGAAAACAGAGGTGTTTTTTGCAAAGTGCCTACCTGTAGATTTTGGCCTTTAGCTCAGCCGGCACCTAGGGAAACCTACCAAACCTGTGCATTTTTTAAAACTAGGGACCTAGCGGAATCCAAGATGGGGTGACTTCTGGGGCTCTGACCAGGTTCTGTTACCCAGAATTCTTTGCAAACCTCAAAATTTGGCTAAAAAAACACATTTTCCTCACATTTCGGTGACAGAAAGTTCTGGAATATGAGAGGAGCCACAAATTTCCTTCCACCCAGCGTTCCCCCAAGTCTCCCGATAAAAATGATACCTAACTTGTGTGGGTAGGCCCAGCGCCTGCAACAGGAAATGCCCCAAAACACAACGTGGACACTTCCCATTTTTTTACAGAAAACAGAGGTGTTTTTTGCAAAGTGCCTACCTGTAGATTTTAGCCTCTAGCTCAGCCGGCACCTGGGGAAACCTACCAAACCTGTGAATTTTTGAAAACTAGAGACCTAGGGGAATCCAAGATGGGGTGACTTCTGGGTCTCTGACCAGGTTCTGTTACCCAGAATCCTTTGCAAACCTCAAAATTTGGCTAAATAACCACGTTTTTCTCACATTTCGGTGACAGAAAGTTCTGGAATCTGAGAGGAGCCACAAATTTCCTTCCACCCAGCGTTCCCCCAAGTCTCCCGATAAAAATGATACCTCACTTGTGTGGGTGGGCCAGGTGCATGCAACAGAAAAAGGCCACAAACTTGTAGAGATTAAGGGGATAGCACAGCGAGTTGATAAGCACATATTCTTCTTTAATACATCTTTAGGCTGACTCTGCTTTGGGACCCACACAAGTGAGGTGTCATTTTACTTGGGAGACTGAGGGGAATGCTGGGGAGTAGGAATTTTGTGCTGGAGCGGTGATCGTACAAACGAAAGTCACGAGAATATGCTTTTTTAAGCAAATTTTGAGGTTTGCAGAGGAGTCTGGGTAAGAAATTGTTTGGGGATCCACGCAAGCCACACCTCCCTGGACTCCTTGGGGTGTCTAGTTTTAAAAAATGTCTGGATTTGGTAGGTTTTCCTAGATGAAGGCCGCACCCAGGACCTAAAACATAGGTGCCCCTTCTCCCCCAAACACAGGTAGTTTTGTAATATATCATTTTGATGTGTCCACATACATCTGTGATGTGCCAAACACTAAAATTGTGAAAAGAAACGCACTTGGGTTATGTGAAAAAGACCCCTCACCCACCGACCAAGTTGGTGGCATGCTTCATCATCGGGGTCCCACCTGAGACACCTAGCGTGTCACAAGTGTGCTGCGACGCCTGATCAGAGCGGAGCAGGTTTTTTAATTTTTACCACACAAACTGGTTGAATTTGGCACGAGGGTGAGTGGTGGTTCAGTAGATCAAAATTTATTAACAAGAGATTTCACAAAAGTGAAATGCACTGGTAATAACTGAAAGGCCCAAAAACTGAACCAATGACTCACAGCTCGTGAAGTGTAAAGCCACGGCAAGGCACCAACCACTTTACAGTCCATTCACACACCTTTCATACATGACATGCACAAAACCATTCACACCACCAGCCAAGGGCCCAGCACCTTACAACACTCGCATCGACAGACAGCATCAGTCAATGGCCCATCACTTTCATATGCCCACATGCCTTATACAGCAATCACACCAGCTGATGAGTGTGTGGACTGGCGTTTGGCTGGCACCGCTAGCCAAGCGCCACCCCACCCATACCGCCAGCCAAGTGCCACCCCAAGCACACCGCCAGCCAAGCGCCACACCACCTATACCGCCAGCTGTGCGGCACCCCACGCATACCTCCAGCCAAGCGCCACCCCAAGCACACCGCCAGCCAAGCGCCACACCACCCATACCGCCAGCCAATCCCCACCCCATGCACACCGCCAGCCAAGCACCACCCCAAGCACACAGCCAGCCAAGCGCCACACCACCCATACCGCCAGCAAAGCGCCACCCCACGCACACTGCCAGCCAAGCTCCACACCACCTATACCGCCAGCCAAGTGCCACCCCATGCACACCGCCAGCCAAGCACCACCCCAAGCACACTGCCAGCCAAGCGCCACCCCACGCACACCGCCAGCCAAGCGCCACCCCACGCACACCGCCATCACTTTTTTTTTTGTTTATAAACAACAAAGAAACCACTAACTAATTATAAAATAAGTACAAAACTACAAACACAAAAGCTCTAACTAAATACATGACAGTAATGCCAACCGTGAAACTGAACATATGAAAATATAAAACAGGCAGTTTACGCTCACGGTATTTCCCAAAAAAATGTCCTAGTGTGGTAACTTCTAAAACAGCCAGGCACACACAGCCAAGGCTTTGAAGGGCATTCAGGGCAGTACATCCGGCTCTCCCTCCGGATTGATCTCCGGGCACATACTCTACATTTCTTTGTGGGCAAGTCTTTTTTGGGAGTGGGAGGAATGTGATCTGGAAAGTGGCTATCTTTCAATCTAGCCACTTCCTCCACCACTTCTACCCTAGGAACTCTTGCCCGTTCCACCACAATAAGGCTCTCTATCACTGACTCCTGAAATTTAACAAATGTCATCTTTGACTCAGGTGAACAATCCTAGAACACAATAAAAGCATTAAAAGTTGCCATATGAAATAAATGTAGGGCCAACTTTTTATACCACACGTAAGACTTACGAAGAGCAGTGTAAGGTTCCAACCTCTGATCTACTATATCAACACCACCCATGTGCCTATTGTAGTCCAAAATGCACGCAGGTTTGCACACTTCTGCAACCTGACCCCAAACAGTCACAGGGGAAGTACTCTCATCATGGATGGTAGATAGCATGTACACATCCCTCCTGTCTGAAAATTTCAGAGCTAGCAGCTCATTATTCCGCAAGGCACTGCACTCTCCCCTCTCAAGTTTTTTACAGACAAGCTCCCTTGGATAGCCTTTCTGGTTAGAACGGATTGTGTCACAAGCAACAGTGTCCACTCTAAACAACTCCTTGAACAAATGCACTCCAGTGTAGAAATTATCTACGTACAAATGGTGACCTTTGTTAAACAGTCGTCTACCAAGTTCCCACACAATTTTTTCGCTAACTCCAAAAGTGGCCGGACAACCAGGAGGGTCAATATTGGAATCCCTACCAGTGTAGACCCAGAAATTATACACATATCCTGTACTGCTTTCTGACAGCATGTACAATTTAATCCCATACCGTGCCCTCTTACTAGGAATGTACTGCTTAAAAACTAAACGCCCCTTGAAAAGGACCAAAGACTCGTCCACACTTATCTCTTTGCCTGGAACATAGACCTCTGAAAACCGATCTACAAAATGATCAAGGACAGGCCTAATCTTAAAAAGACGGTCACAATCAGGGTGATCTTGTGGCAAGGCTAAAGCATTGTCTACAAAATGCAGCATACGAAGAAGAAGCAAATAGTGATTATGTGTCATAGTTGCAGGAAATATAGCCGTTGCCATCAAGGGACTAGTAGACCAATAAGAAGCCAGTGAAGGCTTCCTGATCAACCCCATCAAAAAAGTCAAACCTAAAAACCTTTTCATCTCTTCCAGATATGTGGGAACCCACTGAGTAGCTCTAGACTGAGGCCTAAGACTGGCAGCGTTGTCCCTCAAATATTGCTGTGCATTCAAATTAGTCTGCTCCACAATGTCTTCCAAAAATACATCGTCCATAAACAAGTGAAAGAAATGGACAGGCAAAAAGTTTTTCGTATTGACTCTACACCCTGGGAGACCAGTAAATGCAGGTAACTGTGGCTGCTCCATGTTTGGGGCAATCAAGGTGTCAGGTCTTCTAATGGGAAACCCTTCAGCCCCAGGCTGAGGCACTCTTGGCTCATCAATGTCCTCCTCTAAAACAGGCCCTTCATCTGCACTGAGAGTAGCTTCCTCATCAGAAGAATACTCTCGGACAGAAAACTCACTGCCAGAATCTCTCACTTCCTCTTCTGCCTCAGATGCAGAGTCAGTCTCGTAATCATGGTCCGAAGACGACTCGAAGAGCATGCCAACAACCTGCTGAGCGGTCACTTTGCGGCTAGCCATGATCCTCACTAACAACAAATGGATTGCCAACAACAACTAGCACTAAAATAAGTAATAAACAAAGTGTAGCTTTATCACAAAGAGTTATGTTCTAAAAAAACGATACCACTCACTTGCATGAACAAGCTACTCCCCAGCAACTACTCTGCACAGACACAGCAATCACCAATGATATCCCACTAAAAAGAAAAAAGAAAAAAGCAAATTAGACATATGACAACACAAATATCATTGTGCTCAAATCTAAGGACAATTTCACACACAATACTGCATTTAGTACACCACCTACAAACATGTCATTCATGCATGTCAACAATACTCCTTTGGAGTAAATTGCTTTCACTTACCTAAAACATGCAACTATGCAAACCGCAGGACAACCACTGCCAAAACCGCAAGGATCCACAGCAAAGGAAGCAAAAGCTTTGAACTAGAACAAAAAGAAGAAATAAACTGTTATAATCACAAAATACAAATACTTCGCCAGTTGACAAACACCCCGCCACCAAGAACTTAGAAATTGTCCCTGGTGCCTAAGTGGCTTCTGCCCCACTAGGAGGCAGATGGGCCTAAAAAAAATAGGCTGATCTGCCTTCAAGGTGGGCAGAAATGGCCATTACTAACGTGCCCCCTTTGGGGGGCGACCCTTGCCAAAGGTGCCGCCCTCCCCCACACAGAACACACACACACACAGTGGATCCCTGGTGCTTAAGTGGATTCTGCTCCCTTTGGGGGCAGATGGGCATAAAAAAAATTGGCTGATCTGCCCACAAGGAGGGCAGAAATGGCCAACAGCTCTGTGCCCCCTTTAGGGGGTGACCCTTGGCAAAGGGGGCACACGGGGGGCACCCCCAGCACTAAACAAAAAAAGGGGAACCAAGAAAATAAATCCCAGCCATATTGGTGGTTTCTGCCCTCCTTGGGAGCAGATGGGCCTACAAAAATAGGCCCATCTGCCCCCAAGGGGGGGCAGAGATGGCCAATTTGAAATTTCCCCCCTTTGGGGGAGCGACCCTTGCCCAAGGGGTGACCCCAAACACACAAAACACACACACACCTCACAATCCCTGGTGCCTAGTGGGTTTCGACCCCCCCCCCGGTGGCCAGATCGGCCAAACACATGGCCTATCTAGCCCTAGGGGGGGCCGAAACATATAGAAAAATTATTGCCCCTGGGGCAGCGACCCTTACCTAAGGAGTCGCTGCCCTAAAACAAAGAAAATAATTTCCCTGGTGTCTAGTGGTTTTCGCCCCCCCCTGGGGGCAGATCGGCCAAAAGTCAGGGGGGCGAAATAAGAATAAAAATTAGCCCCCAATGGGAACGACCCTTGGGTCACTCCCTAAATGTATGCCCAATATAATTTCCCTGGTATCTAGTGGATTTCGGCACCCCCTGGGGGCAGATCGGCCGAAATAAAGAAAAAATTAGCCCCCAATGGGAGCGACCCTTGCCCAAGGGGCCGCTCCCAAAATATATGCCAAAAATGATTTCCCTGGTGTCCAGTGGTTTTTTGGCCCCCCCTGGGGGCAGATCGGCAGAAAAAGTGGCCAATCTGCTCCCAGAGGGGGCCGAAAAAGGAAAATATTGGCCCCCAATGGGAGCGACCCTTGCCCAAGGGGTCACCCCCAAAACTAACACCAAAATGAAATCCCTGGTGCCTAGTGGGGATTCTGAGCAGGAATCCACTGAAAACAGACACAGGGGGAAAGGAAAAACCCTTTCCTTTCCCCCGTGCCTGTTTCCCCCCTCCAACCCCCAAAGAGGGAAGGACTTACCTGTAAGTCCTTTCTCCCCGACGAGCTGGAAGCAAATGGCTTCCAGCGCGTCCCTCGGCAATATTTGATGACGTTCGCGCGCTGTGAGCGCGCTGATGTCATCGGATTGCCGAGGGGGAGGGTCGGGTGGAAGGGGAAGGGATCCCCTTGTGTCCTGGGTGCAGGACGAGGTGATCTCGTCCAAGGCACCCGGGAACCGGTGCCTTGGACGAGATCACCTCGTCCAAGGCACCCTACGGGTTAAATAAGTACTAAATTCTCCCCTTGAAACCTCCTTCCAAAATGGACGACGTTTCTACTGCTCCAAAAGTCTCTCTTCAATGTTGGTAGAAAAGAAAACATTTTCCAAGATGGCCTATTTATTTATAACCCATGAAGTACATTTTCTATGTTGCTGCCATGTACTTCCATCAATGTTCTGAATCTCTATGTTGCTGCTGTGTACTTCCGTCTCCATTCTGAATCGGCAGAGAGAAAAACCTCAAAACGAATGCTGAAAATCGCTGCAACGGCACTCCGTGAGTACAGTATTCCTTGGTCAGTAGGGTATCCAATCTATACTTGATATATAGGTGGTCATTACAACATTGGCGGTAAAAGCCGCTTACCGCCGTGCAGAAGACCGCCAACACACCGCCACGGCCACGGCCACGGAAATCACACAGCTATTATGACCCACATCCCGAAATCCGACAAAATTCAGACACCCACACGAGTCCGCCACACCAAAGGTCAGTGATAAACTGGCGAAAACAAAACCTCCACCGTCACGCCAACAGAAATACGCCCATGCTATCACCACACACAAATCCAGGCGGCGGGCTTTCAACTGCGGTATTCCATTGGCGGTACACACCGCCGCACTCAAAATACACACACATCTCCAAAACACCACCACATTGGATAATTCGAAAGACACACACCTGATACACATACACACACCACTCCCACACACACAATACTATATAAAACACACACCCACATCACCCACAAACCCCTACATCCACAATTGCGACAGAAGGCCAGAGAGAGACACTACAATCTACAACCAAGCATCCACAGGCACGCAACACCATCACCCACATAACATCCACGCACAAAACACCACACACCACTACATATCACCACACTTATCACCACATACACCACCCCACACATCACCTACACCACCCCATGGCACGGCAAAGACACCCCAGCTTCTCGGAGGAGGAGCTCAGGGTCATGGTGGAGGAAATCATACGGGTAGAGCCACAGCTATTTGGCTCACATGTGCAGCACACCTCCATTGCTAGGAAGATGGAGCTATGGAGAAGAATAGTCGACAGGGTCAATGCAGTGGGACAGCACCCGAGAAATCGGGACGACATCAGGAAGAGGTGGAACGACCTACGGGGGAAGGTGCGTTCCGTGGTCTCCAGACACAACATCGCGGTACAGCGGACTGGCGGCGGACCCCCACCTCCTCCCCCACAACTAACAACATGGGAGAAGCAGGTCTTGACAATAATGCATCCTGAGGGCCTCGCAGGAGTCGGTGGAGGAATGGACTCTAGTAAGTCAAATCTTAACTATCATATCCCCCACCCTACCTGCATGCTATCACAGACCCCCACACTCACCCCCACCCCTATCACTCCAACTCCTCACAAATGTACCAATATCACAAACCACACATCCCAACACCAAGCCCTTCATGCAAAAACAAAGCATGGAAACACATCACTAAAGCATGCCCACTGCACATACCCATAACACCCCCCTCAACCATCATCACACAAGCCCACACACAGGAATGCAAGCACTGGGGTACACGGTCACCCACCCATTGCACACCATGAAACACACAGCTGCAATAATCATGCCTTTCCACCCCTGCAGGACCACTACCCAACGTCACCAGAAAGGAGGGTCCAGACATCTCCACCCCACCCACAGAAGAGGCCCACATTGATGACAGCAGCTCTGTCCAACTGGACCTAGATGACCAGCCTGGACCATCGTGGGCATCGGGACAGTTGGTTCCCCTCACACAGGCACAGCCCACCACAGACCTTCCACCCTCTGGTAACACAAGCACAGCACCCACCCAGTGGGCCCATACCTCCGTCCCCAGGACACGTCAATCAGCTGTGTGTCCACCACTACAGGGAACCCAGGATAACCCACCACTCCAACAACAACAGGGACCTGGGGGCAGTGGCAGTGGGCACACGGTCCAGGGGACGGAGGCACAGGAACACAGGGGAACTGGGAGGGCTGCCGTGCGACAGGGGGCAGACAGGCCAAGGGAACCCACTCTCCACGAGGCCCTCTCCTCCATCATGGGAGCATACCACCACTCCCAGGAGACGATGGCAACGGTCCTTGCCAAGTTTCAGGAGACCCAGCGCATGCAGGAGAAACAGTATATGGGCTTCAGGGAGGAACTCAGAACCATCAGCACCGCCCTGGGTACCATCGTAGGGGTGCTGAAGGAGATACTCAACACCAGGAGGGACACTGTGGCACTACAAGGGGCCCCTGACAATAGCCAGGACGATGAACTGCCCAACACCTCCACCGGCGCTAGTGGACAGGAGGCACCGCCACATGACCACCACACCAGCACCCCACCCCCTGCAGACGGAGAACCACCCCGCAAGCGGTCCCTGAGAACCAGGAACAAGACAGAGCACGATGGCAAGACCCCCGCCAAGAAATAAGACCACCCTGATTGTCATCCTACTGTCCCACTTTGTAACCCTGTCCATATTGGAACTGCCCCAGCTCCACTTCCTATGCCCATATGGGCAATGCACCTGTGAGACTCATAGACTGGACTCTGCCATGGACAGTCCTCCACCATCACCCCTCACCATTTTACAACCCCCCTCCAATATTTAGCACTGCAATAAACACCCTTGAAGCACAAAACAACCTGGAGTCAGTCTGTGATTTAGAAAATGTATATTAGCAATGACAGTGACAAAATGAGTTCTCAATTGTAATGTCAACATACCAATGTCACACATCTCAAGTCCATGAGGAATCTAAGCAGATGACACACGTTGGAAACCACACCTGTGAAACCGTAATGGAAATGTACAACTCAGTTACCATATACTGGTTGAAATCGACAGACAGGATGGAGGTAGAAGTGTGAAAGTACTTGTAGTAGGCAGGAATGTTTTCTCACCTGTGTGTCACTGGAAATATTGCTGGATAACTGAGTCCCTGTTGTCAATGTCTTCTTCCTCTGCTTCCTCCTCATCACTGTCCACAGGCTCCACAGCTGCCACAACACCGTCATCTGGACCATCCTCCTGCAGAAAAGGCACCTGGCGTCGCAAAGCCAAATTGTGAAGCATACAGCAGGCCACTATGATCTGGCACACCTTCCTTGGTGAGTAGAATAGGGAACCCCTGTCATATGGATGCACCTGAACCTGGCCTTCAGGAGGCCAAAGGTGCGTTCGATCACCCTCCTAGTCCGCCCATGGGCCTCATTGTAGCGTTCCTCTGCCCTGGTCCTGGGATTCCTCACTGGGGTCAGTAGCCATGACAGGTTGGGGTAACCAGAGTCCCCTAATAGCCACACCCGGTGCCTCTGGAGTTGACCCATCACATAAGAGATGCTGCTATTCCGCAGGATGTAGGCGTCATGCACTGAGCCAGGGAACATAGCATTTACCTGGGAGATGTACTGGTCTGCCAAACATACCATCTGTACATTCATGGAATGATAACTCTTCCGGTTCCTGTACACCTGTTCACTCCTGTGGGGGGGGACCAGAGCTACATGGGTCCCATCAATGGCACCTATGATGTTAGGGATATGTCCAAGGGCATAGAAGTCACCTTTCACTGTCGGCAAATCCTCCACCTGAGGGAAAACGATGTAGCTCCGCATGTGTTTCAGAAGGGCAGACAACACTCTGGACAACACGTTTGAAAAACATATGCTGGGACATCCCTGATGCTATGGCCACTGTTGTTTGAAATGACCCACTTGCAAGGAAATGGAGCACTGATAGCACCTGCACTTGAGGGGGGATTCCTGTGGGATGGCGGATTGCTGACATCAGGTCAGGCTCCAATTGAGTGCACAGTTCCTGGATTGTGGCACGGTCAAACCTGTAGGTGATGATTAAATGTCGCTACTCCAATGTCAACAGGTCCACCAGCGGTCGGTACACTGGAGGATTCCGCCATCTCCTCACATGTCCCAGCAGACGGTGCCTAGGAAGGACAACAGCGACCACAGAGTCAAACAACTCAGAGGTATATACCCACAGTCTACACAGAACACGAAACATAATCCAAAAAGTTGCTTGTATGTGTGTTGAGTCTAGGCCTAGGTATGTGTGACGCAGCTGAAAATGAAGCCATGTGGGCCCCTGAAATGGCGGCTGCCTGAGCTCTAAAGTGGGACAATGGGATGTGAGGTAACTGCGCTGGCGTTGTACACTGTCGCAGTAGGCGGTCGAAGAGCGCGGCGCAATGCTGCATTGGTTAACATTGGACCCTACGGGTCCCAGGAGCCAATGACCAAGTGCGCCGGCGGTGATGGTACGCACCGCCGCGGACGTCACCGCCGCGGACGTGACCGCCATTTTCTATCTGGTCAATCACTCAATACCTGATCTAAAACAGGAAAGGACCAACACTGCAAGTGCTGCTGTGACCTCTGTCTGGAAGAGACAATGGCTCGTGCGTCTGGGGAAAGGGCACCTGCCTTCACTGCACAGGAGTTGGAGAAGCTCGTGGACGGGGTCCTCCTACAGTACACACTACTCTACGGTCCTCCAGACCAACAGGTAAGTACACAGGGAGCACGTTGTATGGGCTATGCCTGAGTGGAGAGGGCTGGTTGTAAGAAGGAAGGGGCCACGGTTCTGCGTGCATGATGGACTGTGAATGCATGTGCCACATGGCAAGGGTAGTGATGGGGGCCACTCACTTCGACGGTGCAGTTGCTAATGACTTCTCTTCTTCACCTGGACATTTCATTTAGGTCAGCGCCCACCAGAAGAAGGATATTTGGCGTGCCATCGCCAAGGACGTCCGGACCCTGGGGGTCCACCACAGACGGAGCACCCACTGCCGTAAAAGATGGGAGGACATTCGCCGCTGGAGCAAGAAGACCGCGGAGGCTCGGCTGGGGATGGCCTTCCAACGTGGGAGGGATGCCCGTCGCACCATGACCCCCCTGATGTTCCGAATCCTGGCGGTGGCCTACCCGGAGTCGGATGGGCGCTTGAGGGCATCACAGCAGACACAAGGGGGTGAGTACAACATCATTCAGCGGAGCTTGCGCGCAGTGAAGGTGTCTGGGTGGGGGAGGAGGGCTGTGGGTTCCCCTAGGCCAGGGCGAGTTCCGTAGGCTAGGCCCCTCCGTAATGCAGGCCATGTGGCACTCCACCCCACCTCTGTAGAGTGCCAAGTACAGGTATACATGCCCCTGTGTCATCTATGTATGCAGATGTCGACCATAGCCATGTAGGCCATATCCCAGGAACTGCATCTGTAGAGCCCAACAGCGCGGCGTAGTGCAGGGGGCTGCTGTCTCTGTATTGTCTGCCAACGGTAGCGGTGAGCCATGCACTCAACCTGTCTTTCTTCTGTCGTCCCCCCTCTTTTTGTGGTCTCCCTGTTCTTGTGTGCATCAGCATCATCAGGCGGAAGTACAGTGGCACCGGAGCACAAGGGAGCTGCATCCCACATGGCCATGGAGGGCCACACCACGGACTCAGAATACACCAGTGGGACGGAGGGCAAGGGGAGCTTCATGGCGGGGACAGGATCAGCAACCAGCGACACAGACTCGTCCTCCGATGGGAGCTCCCTTGTGGTGGCGGCAAAATCTGTGCCCCCCACTTCTACAGGTAGAGCCGCCACCCCCCCTACCAGCACCGCCCTCCCAGCAGCCCCTCAGCCTTCGCCCTGTGCCCGCTCACCCAGGAGGGTGGGCATCACCTTCGCCCCAGGCACCTCAGCCCCTGCCCCTGTCACCTCTGCTGCCCTCAGTGAGGAGGCCATTGACCTCCTCAGGTCCCTCACTGTTGGGCAGTCTACCATTTTGAATGCCATCCAGGGTGTAGAAAGGGAATTGAACACACTAATGCATTCCTGGAGGGCATTCATTCTGGTCAGGCTGCCCTTCATCGAACCCTGCAAACTCTGGCCTCAGCACTGATGGCAGCCATTGTCCCTGTGTCTAGCCTCCCCCCTCCAACTTCCTCCACCCACACCCAATCCCCTGTACCCTTGCCTATCCTAAGCACACCATCAGACCAGCATGCACACACCTCACCACACAAGGGAAGCTCAGGCAAACATAAGCACCACTCATCCCACAGGCACTCATGCAAGCATCACACACATACAGACACACCAACATCCACTGCCTCCACTGTGTCCCCCTCCTCGTCGTCTCCCTCCTCCCTCCCAGTCTCGTCTACACTCTCACCTGCATGCACTACCACTACAGCCACTAGGTCCCGCACCAGCACACCCACCAGCACACCCCGCTCACGTACACTCACCACCCCCACTACCATTTACACGTCCCCTGTGTCCTCTCCCAGTGTGTCTGTGACGCCCCTTCCCAAAGTACACAAATGCAGGCACACACCCACCCAACATACATCCAACTCACGACAGCCTCCAGCGCATGCACCTGCACCCAAAGCCACAAAAGTTACACCTCCTACAACCACCTCCTCTTCCTCCACTCCCAGACCCCCTCCAGCTACCCATCCCAGTGTTCCTAAGAAACTTTTCCTGACCAAGCTTGACGTCTTTCCCACCCCCCCCCCCTCCACTTCATAGGTCCCGTACTAGCACCTCAGCCAAAAAATCTCTGGGACCAGTGGTGCCTGTTGTTAGAGGTATGTGGAGTGCACCGGGCACCAGGGCAGCCAGTGTGACACGGAGCCACAGCACAGCCAGTCCCCCCCTGTGAAGCACCAGAAGTTGGACAGTGCCCGGCGGGAGTGGAGGAAGACTCCAGCCAGCAAAGCCGCTCACAAGGGTCCCGGGGGGAGTGTCCACTCAGCTGTGACTCCTCCCAAGGTGGGGAAGGGGCAGAAGAAATCGCCAAAGTCTGGGAGGAGCAGCACGGCGGAGAAGACCAACATCATCCCTGCTGCCCAGGTGGCCACCGCCAGCCCAATCGTCAGTGGCCAGGAGGCCACCGCCAGAGTCAGTGCCCAGAAGGGCAGCCCAATCGTCAGTGGCCAGGAGGCCACCGCCAGAGTCAGTGCCCAGGAGGGCAGCCCGATCGGCAGTGGCCAGGAGGCCACTGCCAGCCACGGCCCAGCTGCCCAGGAGGGCCCCGGCAGCCACAGCCCAGCTGCACAATGAAGGACCGCCAGCCCCATCCCAGCTGGGCAATGAAGGACCGCCATGGCAAGCACCGCTGAACAGGGCAAAGACCGCTGAACAGGGCAAAGACCGCCATGGCAAGCACCGCTGAACAGGTCTGAAACTTCAAACTCAAGCACCGCTGAACAGGGCAGGCACCGCTGAACAGGGCAAGGACCGCCAAGTCAAGCACCGCTAGCCCATGAGCGGCAGGGGCAGTGACGCAACTGGGACCATCACGGGGAGAGTGATGCACTCTGGGCACCAGTCCCCCTCCACAACCAGTGGAGACCTGCATCCACTCAGTCTGTCCTGCACAGGATGAAGCACTCTGGGCACCAGTCCCCCTCCAGAACCAGTGGAGACCTGCATCCACTCAGTCTGTCCTGCACAGGATGAAGCACTCTGGGCACCAGTCCCCCTCCAGAACCAGTCACCCACTGTAGACACTTGAGAAACTGTGACTTTGCACTCCCCAGGATGTAACAGTGGGCAAACCACCCACTGTAGACTTGAGAGACTGTGGCTTTGCACTCCCCAGGATGTAACAGTGGGCAACCCACCCACTGTAGAGACTTGAGAGACTGTGGCTTTGCACTCCCCAGGATGTAACAGTGGGCAAACCACCCACTGTAGAGACTTGAGAGACTGTGGCTTTGCACTCCCCAGGATGTAACAGTGGGCAACCCACCCACTGTAGAGACTTGAGAGACTGTGGCTTTGCACTCGCCAGGATGTAACAGTGGGCAACCCACCCACTGTAGAGACTTGAGAGACTGTGGCTTTGCATTCCCCAGGATGTAACAGTGGGCAGCCCACCCACTGTAGAGACTTGAGAGACTGTGGCTTTGCACTCTCCAGGATACATCAATGGGCATGGAGCCCCCTCGTGGATCTGGCGTGGTGCACTCATCCGGCTGAGGTGCCCCCCCTTCCGTTCCCCCTGAGGTGCCTGTTGTATTTCTATCTGATGCCCCAGCAGTGTTCTCTCCGTTTCTGGTCAGGTATCTTGTGTGGGCCTCGCCCATGCATTTTGGGCCCAGTGGTCCACGGACAATGACTGTGCATTACCTGCACTACTATTCGTGGTGTATCTATTTTTTAATGTGTGTATATATATATATATGTATATCTTGGTTACTGTATTTTGATATATTACAATGGTTCCACTCATTTCCTTTGGTCTTTGCATTCTTCCGGGGGGGTTGGGGGTTGTTACTGTAATGTTTGGATATGCATTGGTGTGTGTGTTGTAGTGGGTGAGGGTGGGGGTGGGGGTGTTGTGTGTGTGCGTCCCTGTCTTTTGCTTCCCCCTCCCCTATGTCGTAGGTGCCGTACTCACTGTTGTCTTCGCCGCCGGCGTTGATGATCGTCGTACAGGAGCAGGAAGACTAGTGCAGGAAGTATTTGGAGTTCCAGCTCCATGGTGTCCTCCTTCCTCGTGGAATGTGTAGAGGTGAGCGTTTTCCCTTTGAAATGGCTGTTTCCGCCGTGTTTTTATCCGCGGTGAATCCGCCCCGGAAAAGGTGGCGGATTGGTAGGTTGTGATAGTGTGGGTGGTACATTGTCTCCCGCCAGTGTGTTGGCGGTGACCGCCGCGCTGTTTGTTTGTACTGCTGTGGCGGTCGGAGTGTTAAAGTGGCTGTCTTTGTTGGCGGTTTCCGCCACGGCCATAATTCCAATTTATTTACCGCCGGCCTGTTTGCGATCTTACCGCCGCTTTAACACCGTCCGCCAGGGTTGTAATGACCACCATAGTGTATGCTCTGGTTCAGAGTAGATCTGGTCTATGTACAGCCTGTTAATAGAACAACGTCCATTACTGAAGTATTGCCTCAAAAGACTTCCAGGCCTAATCATGGAGAGATTCTTCTCCCCCCTGACTCTAAAGAAGCACTCCTTTACAAGTTCTACTGTGTCCCTCCTTACATTACTCCAGTCAGACCATAGGAACCCAAACTACAATTCAGCTTCAATATGTGGGAGAATGGTTCTGACCATCGGGTGTGCCATCATTTTTTACTTTTTTGACCACCTGGTTTTTGACCTCTTCTAGTCAGGGACTCCCCCACAGTAAACTCATGGTAAAATGGACTGCCCGTGTGACCACTGGTGCCACCTTGCTATGGAAAGGATGCTATGGTGCAGCAAGAGTAGGAGGCCCCGGGCTGGTTACATGTGATCATGTGTGCACATGCTTGTGAACCCATGTAAGGGCTGCAGAGAAGGGTTCCTAGCGTGCACAGCCCACGAACTACACTTAGGGAGTCTGCCGCAGAAGGAACTAGGCGGAGTGGGTGGTGACCTTGTTGTAATTTAGCAGTGATTAGATTAAGCATTAGCAGAAGACATCTTGCATTTAGTTACTATTGTAAACATTTTGCGGAATCCATTTTGTATTCACGGCAGCCATTTTCTTTCCTACATGCTGCCATGTGCTCACCATGTGCTCTGTCCTACCTTTCTTTTGACTGCTCTTGAAATCTGCCTAGTGACGAGTTATATTTAGCATCTCTTACTTTCGCACATGCTCAGTAAGGTCTGCAGCTGTTAATCCTTGGAAACTGTTAGCTCCTCCCACCTGTCGACTGTGCATTTTCCACATGACCTTACATGTATACAAGTCTTGTTTCCATAATTGTACCATCTCCTTTTGGCCCCTGTGTGGGTATAAAAGGACCATACTCTCTCAGTTCAGTGTGCTACTTCAGACATTACCAAAGGGTGCTGTCTGAATTGTAGTACCACCTCATGAGGTTAATAAACTTATGTCTTTTATTCCAGTTTCCGTGCCAACTTCTTCCTACATGGTCTGAGGACTTTGAGCAGAGAAAGGTGAACCCCTTGCACTAGTAGGCCTTGCTGAGTCTTACTTCAACAACCTGGAGTAGGCCTCATGAGATGGGTGTACACAGGGGAGCGATAGTCAGTGTGCGTACTGTTTTTTCACTGTAGGGACACTCCATTCAATGCCTAGGGCATAACTCAGGTCCCCTACGGCCCACAGAGACCAGAGTCACACCAATGAACACTGTAATCTGTATGAAAAGAATGATTCAGTAGGTTATAAAAGCATAGTTGTACAACATATGGGCCATCCAGGAATGTCATCTTTCTTTGACTCAGCTCAGGATTAGAGTCAATTACTGCTCTATCCAGCTGCCTGAGCAGGGCCTGGCATCAATCAGCCAGCTCTCAGCCCCTGCCAGGAAATGGGTGGCGAATACCTGAAAGGAATGACAGGGAGGAGGGGCTAAGTTTCAGAGCACATGTGTCCCAAGCTCCTCGACGATGCCATTTTGAGGTATCCCAAAAGACTGTGCAGGACGGAGGGGACAGGGGCAAGGAAGTGATGTGGCATGTCTGGATTGGTCAGAGGTGCAGGTCTGCTGGACACTTCTGCCCCCACTTAAAAGGTCCTGCACAGGGGAGATCTCTCTCTCTTGGCTGTGCTTCACCGCTGGACACTGGAACTCCAGATGGGCGTCATGGACAACTGGAAGGAAGAACCCCCTGACTGCCCCCTGGGTCTGGGACTCTGCCCCCTGAAGGACTTCAGGTGCAGCGAGGTGCATGCCAGGGTCAGGTAATCTGGCCCTCTACTCCCCCTAAGGACTAGTTGGGGGAAAGACTGGGCTAGTGCAAGGCGAGCGTGTTGCCCAGAAGGAAAGGATGACACCCAGATGAAAGGCTGGCGCAGGGAGTCAGTGGGACTGGTTCCCTATAATCTGGGAACATTCTAGGTCAGAAGGCCTAAGGAGAGTGCTCATGGTGGCAAGGGCTCATCACCAGGAGCGAAACGGCACCAGTACCATCCAAATCGGCCCTTGGGGGCCGAAGATATCCACAGGAGAAGGTCTGCGACCTTTGACCTACTTCTGAACGAGCAGCAAAGCGCGTGGGGCCCCGTCATTGCTCCAGTCGATGCCCCTGGGGTGGGTCAGGGCCCTGGGGCTGCCCCCACAAATAAGTAAAGCCAGGAGCCGCCGTAGCGACCCCGTGAAGAAAAACATAGAGGGCCCTGGACCCTATCCCCGCAGAAGAGGAAGACGGGGGTGCAGTTGCGCTTCCCGTGTGGCCCCACAAGGAAGAAAAGTTGAGGGACGCTATTGCGTCCCCCCTGAAGATGCCCATCGGCTGAGGGAGAGGCGGCAGCTGAAGACTAAGTCGGGGAGCGCCGTTGCGCCCCCGTGAATGTGGCGTGGCACTCCCCCAGGCGGCCCGTCCGGCCACCCAGCAGCATGTATCTGCCCGCAGGAGCAGGCAGACACCAGAGTAAATGCCAGCTCCCGTAGCAGCACCTGGAGGTACTGGCTGTGTGGGGAGCCGGTGGGAGTGTCTGGGTGTTAGACCTGACAGCCTTAGGGTGGTCACCCCTAACTTTTTACCTGCCTCCCTCCACTTTTTGGACACTCCGGCTTTCCCGCCAGAAGACCACTGGCTGGCCCAGCGGGACAGCCCCTTCAACAATGAAGCTGGCTCGGAATGGAGCCGGCGGAGTTGAAGGGGTGCGACAGGTGCAGTGGCACCCGTCGCAGTGCCTGGGTGGGACCGGACACCCCCCAAACGAGGAGGAAAGCAGTGGCCCAAGGCCACATGAAAGGAAGCAGATCGGCTTTCCTTGGCACAGCGGGAGAGACGCTCATTAAATATGCATATATCCTATACGGCGTTGCATGGCCTACGGCTTCCTGAATACCGTGCTCTGCTCATGGTGGCTCCAGTAAGATAGGGTCACCACCAACCAAGTGCCCAATGTCAGGGGAGCCGCAGGAACAGCGCAGCGTCCTCCCAGCGCAATGTTTATGTCCCCACCCTAGGTTGGATAGGACAAAGGAAACATAACTTTGTAATGCTGGTTTGTGTAATGAGACTGGTACCCTCTCTCTTGTACAGTAAATGTGTTTAGTTGTCAGATTTTGGTGCTTTCACTCTACATTACAGGCAAATGTTGCATTGGGATACCAGGAATTGTTTTGCCTTGTGGGTTGTTGGATAATATTTCCCCTAGTGGGAGACATGCGAGATTACACAATGCCATCCAAGGGTAATTCCATCAATGTGTGTATGTGTGTGTGTGTGTGTGTGTGTGTAATTAATTTACTTTTACTTTATCAACAGAAAAAGCACAGACTGGACAATCATTTTGAGTGCCATGCTTGCATGCTTGTGAATGGGGATTACTAGCCCACACAACCTCCCTTGAGTAAGCCTTGGACCTCTCAGCAATGCTGCCCTATGATAGTCAAGTAATACAATGGGGTGTTTGGTTCCCAGTGGTGGTCGTGTGTGTACACATTACTTGTGCAGGCCACACATCTAAGGATCCACCTTCCAACATAATACATTTGACATAAGTCAGCTATGTATTCCTGCCATGAACACTAGCATACTTGGTGTCTTCTAAAGATGCTAGATAAATTGTATCCTTGGGGTTCAGCACAACTCAAATCTAGTATTGCACTGGTTTTAGGTCTGCTATTTCTGCTATTGCTGTGTGACTGAGTTTTGGTTAAAGTGCTAAGAGGGGTGTGCCTGGGCCCAGTTATAGCAGGGAAGTTTTTATTAGCCACTTGTAGTGGGTGTAGGCTCCTGGTCCTCCAAAGCTCGGCCCGGTAAAGTGCTGCTGTTGGTGTCTTCTGCCTATAGATTTGAAGGATAGTGCTGATACTCTTAGCGCTTACCTTGTGTCTGGATTTTAAAACTGGCCTGGAGATCTGGCATAACACTGCAGTTACATTCTGGATAATGCTCTTCCATTGTAAGTCATTGGAACACTGCATCCCCACATAATCGTACTGCTTGACAGACTGTGTGGGCTCACAATGTATCTTTGTCTTTTTCCTAAGCCTAGGGGACTGGTTCAGCACCATGGGGGTCATTACAACATTGGCGGTAAATTCCGCATAAGCTGTGCAGAAGACCGCCAACACACTGCCACGGCAGTGGAATTCCGCCACAGCTATCACGGCCCACAGCTCGGAATCCGCCAAAATCCAGACACCCACACAAGTCCACCACACCAAAGGTCAGTGATAAACTGGCTATAACAAAACCTCCACAGTCACGCCAACAGGAATACGCCTACACTATCACGACCCACGAATACACGCTGCGGTCTTTCAACCGCAGTATTTCATTGGCGGTACACACCGCCGCGCTCAAACTACACACACATTTACAAAACACAACCACATTGGACAATTCCAAATACACACACCTGATACACATACACACACCACTCCCACACACTCACACCACTATAAAACACACACCCACATCACCCACAACCCATTACGACCTGAAATTTAGATGAAGGCGAGAGATACTGCACAGCAAAGACAATCCCACCATACAGAGGCACACAACACCATCACACATACACATCCATGCATAAAACACCACACACCCCTAAACATCACCCCACACATCACCCACGCCACCCCATGGCACCGCAAAGACACCCCAGGTTTTCTGAGGAGGAGCTCAGGGTCATCGTGGAGGAAATCATCCCGGTAGAGCCACTGCTATTCGGATCACAGGTGCAGCACACCACCATAGCTAGGAAGATGGAGCTATGACGCAGAATCATGGACAGGGTCAACGCAGTGGGACAGCACCCAAGAACACGGGATGACATCAGGAAGAGGTGGAACGACCTACGGCGGAAGGTGTGTTCCGTAGTCTCAAGACACCAGATTGCAGTTCAGAGGACTGGCGGCGTACCCCCTCCTCCTCCCCCAGAACTAACAACATGGGAGGAGCAGATCTTGGCAATACTGCATCCTGAGGGCCTCACAGGAGTAGCTGGAGGAATGGACTCTGGTAAGTCAAATCTTTCACTACTTCATCCCCTACCCTACCTGCATGCTATCACATACCCCCACCCTCACCCTCACCCCCATCACTCCAACTCCTCACATATGTCCCTCCATCACAACCCACCCATCCCAACACCAAGCCCTGCATGCAACAACAAAACATGGACACCAATCACCAATGCATGGCCACTGCACATACCCACACACACCCCTAAACAATTATCACACAAGGTCCTACACAAGAATGCAAGCACTGGGGTACGGGGTCACCCACCCATTGCACACCATGGCAAACACAGATACAATAATCATGCCTTTACACCCCTGCAGGACCCCTGCCCAACATCACCGGACAGGAGGGTCCACACATGCCCACTCCACCCACAGAAGAGGCCCACAGTGATGACAGCAGCTCTGTCCAACTGGATCTAGATGACCAGCCCGGCCCATCTGGGACCTCGGGACAGTTGGTTCCCCTCACACTGGCACAAGCCACAACAGAGCCTCCCCCCTCTGGAAACACCAGCACAGCACCCACCCAGTGGGCCCATACCTCTGTTCCCAGGACACGTCAAGCAGCAGTGTCTCCACTACTACAGGGAACCCAGGCTAACCCACCAACCCAACAACAGCAGGGACCTGGGGACAGTGGCAGTGGGCACACGGTTCAGGGGACAGAGGCACAGGAACACAGGGGAACTGGGAGGGCTGCTGTGCGACAGGGGGAGGACAGGCCCAGGGAACCCACTCTCCACGAGGCCCTCTCCAACATCATGGGAGCCTACCACCATTCCCAGGAGACGATGGCAACGGTACTGGCCAAGTTTCAGGAGACCCAGCAGCTGCAGGAGGAACAGTATTTAGGGTTCAGGGAGGAACTCAATCCTACCCTGGGTACCATGTAGGGGTGCTGAAGGAACTCGTCAACACCAGGAGGGACACTGAGGCACAACAAGGGGCCCCTGACACTAGCCTGGATGATGAACTGCCCACCACCTCCGCCGGCGCTAGTGGGCAGGAGGCACCGCCACAGGACCACCACACCAGCACCCCACCCCCTGCAGATGGAGAACCACCCAGCAAGCGGTCCCTGAGATCCAGGACAAAGACAGAGAACAATGGCAAGACCCCCGCCAAGAAATGAGACCACCCTGATTGTCATCATTCTGTCCCACTTTGTCACCCTGTCCATCCTTAAACTGCCCCAGCTCCCCTTCCTATGCCCCTTTGGACAATGCACATGTGAGACTAATAGACTGGACTCTGCCATGGACATTCCTCCACCATCACCCCTGACCATTTTACAACCCCCTCCACTATTTAGCACTAAAATAAACACCCTTAAATCACAAAACTATCTGGAGTCAGTCTGTGCTTTCGAAAATGTGTATTTGCAATAACTGAGCAAAAATGATATATCCATTGTATTGTCAACATACCTATGTCACACAGCTCTAGTCCATGAGGAAACAAAGCAGATGTCACACAGTGGGACCCACATCTGTGAAATCGGAAGGGAAAGTGACAACTCAGGCTCCATACACTGGGTGAAAGTGACAGACAGATGAGAGGTAGAACAAGTGTATCAGATATAGCAGGCAGTGATGTCTTCTTACCTGTGTCTCACTGGAAGTATTGATGAATCACTGTGTTTCTGTTGTCGATATCCTCTTCTTCTGCTTCCTCGTCTTCACTGTCCACAGGCTCCACAGCTGCCACAACACCTCCATCTGGACCATCCTCCTGCAGAAAAGGCACCTGTCATCGCAAGCCAAGTTGTGAAGCATGCAGCAGGCCACGATGATCTGGCACACCTTCTTTGGTGAGTAGAATAGGGAACCACCTGTCATATGGAGGCACCTGAACCTGGCCTTCAGGAGGCCGAAGGTCCTCTCTATAACCCTCATAGTTCACCGATGGGCCTCATTGTAGCGTTCCTCTGCCCTTGACCTGGGATTTCTCACAGGGGTCAGTAGCCATGACAGGTTGGGATAGCCAGAGTCACGTGCAAATGTCGAGGGACAACTGTTAGACACACACTAACCCTTAGGGACGACCCCAGACACCTAGTCGCACTGTATAGGGTCCATGTCCTCACCTACTAGCCACATACGGTGCCTCTGGAGTTGTCCCATCACATAAGGGATGCTGCTATTCCTCAGAATGTAAGCGTCATGCACTGAGCCAGGAAACTTGGCATTCACATGGGAGATGTACTGGTCGGCCAAACACACCATCTGCAGATTCATAGAATGGTAACTCTTCCGGTTTCTATACACCTGTTCACTCCTGAGGGGGGGGCCAAGGCCACATGTGTCCCATCAATGGCACCTATGATGTTGGGGATATGTCCCAGGGCATAGAAGTCATCTTTCACGGTTGGCAAATGCTCCACCTGAGGGAAAACGATGTAGCTGCACATGTGTTTCAGCAGGGCAGACAACACTCTGGACAACACGTTGGAAAACATGGTCTGGGACAGCCCTGATGCTATGGCCACTGTCGTCTGAAAAGACCCACTTGCCAGGAAATGAAGTACTGACAGCACCTGCACTAGAGGGGGGATACCTGTGGGATGGCGGATAGCTGACATCAGGTCCGGCTCCAACTGGGCACACAGTTCCAGGATTGTGGCACGGTCCAGTCTGTAGGTGACAATTACATGTCGCTCTTCCATTGTCGACAGGTCCACCAGCGGTCTTTACACCGGAGGATGCCGCCATCTCCTCACCTGCTCCAGCGGACGTGCCCTATGGACCAGAACAGAGAGCAGAGGGTCAACACTGAGGTACGAAAACACTACTTTATTGCACACATTTTTCAATCCGCTATGTCCCTGTCGTAATGTGTATGCAAGGCCTAGATATGTGTGACGCATTTAAAATTAATGCCATGAGGCCCCCTGAAATGGTGGCTGCCTGACCTGTAATGTGGGACAAGGGTATATGAGATAACTGCGCTGGCGTTGTACACCGTCGTGGTGGGCGGTCGAAGACCGCGGCGCAATCCTGCATTGGTTAACATTGGACCCTATGGGTCCCAGCAGCCAATGACGATGTACGCCGGTGGTGACGGTACGCACGGCCGCGGACGTCACCACCGTTTTCTGTCTGTTCACTCACTTGATACCTGATCTTCGACAGGAGAGGACCTACACTGCAAGTGCTGCTGTGACCTCAGTCTGGAAGAGACCATGGCTCTTGTGTCTGAGGAAAGGGCACCTTCCTTCACCACTGAGGAGTTGGAGAAACTAGTGGATGGGGTCCTCCCCCAGTACACACAACTCTACGGTCCTCCAGACAAACAGGTAAGTACACTGTAAGCATGCTGTATGGGCAATGCCTGTGTGGAGTGGTGTGGATGGAAGATGGGGGGGGGGAGAATGAGGCGTGCATGAAACGACGGTGAGTGCATGTGCGTCATGGCAAGGGTAGGAACGTGGGCCAATGACTGTGACAGTCCGGACGGTTATCTGTTCTCCTTTTCCCCTGTACCATTCCTCTAGGTCAGCGCCCACTATAAGAAGGATATTTGGCATGCCATCACCAAGGAAGTCCGGACCCTGGGGGTCAACCACAGACGGAGCACCCACTGCCGGAAAAGATGGGAGGACATTCGCCGCTGGAGCAAGAAGATGGCGGAGGCCCAGCTGGCGATGGCCTCCCAACGTGGGAGGGGTGCACGTCGCACCATGACCCCCCTGATGTTCCGGATCCTGGTGGTGGCGTATCCGGAGTTGGATGGGCGCTTGAGGGCATCACAGCAGCCACAAGGGGGTGAGTACACTCTCATTCAGCTGATTCAGCGCGCATTACGAGGTGTCTGGGTGGGGGAGGTGGGCTGTGGGTTCCCCTAGGCCAGGGCGAGTTTAGTTGGCAAGGTCCCTTTGTAAGGCAGGCCATGTGGCACCCCACCAGTGTTCAAAGGCAACTACACCTAGTCAGGCTTGTGTGACTTCCATGTGTGCATCAATCGGGCATAGGCCTTGTACCCCATGTCCCTGTGATTAATTAGGAAACTCTAAGTGCACGGCGTAGTGCAGAGGTCTTCTGTGTCTGTAGGGTCCGCCAACTGTAGCGGTCTTGCATGCACTCAACATGTCTTTCTTCTGTCTTTCCCCCCCCTTGGTCTCCCTGTTCTTGTGTGCAATAGCATCATCAGGTGGAGTAGCAGTGGCACCGGAGCAGGAGGGAGCTGCATCCCACATGGCTCTGGAGGGCAAGACATCGGAGTCTGAAACCACCAGTGGGACAGAGGGTGAGGGGAGCTCCACAGCGGGGACGGGAGCTGAGACCAGCAACACTGAGTCCTCCTCTGATGGGAGCTCCCTTGCAGTGGCGGGCCCCTCTATGCCCCCCGCATCTACAGGTACAGCCGCCACCCCCCCTACCAGCACCCTCCTCCCAGCAGCCCCTCAGCGTGTGCCCTGTGGCCGCTCACCCAGGAGGGTGGGCATCTCCTTTGCGCCAGGCACCTCAGCCCCTGCCAGCCCTGCTGCCCTCAGTGAGGAGGCCATTGACCTCCTCAGATCCCTCACTGTTGGGCAGTCTACTATTCTGAATGCCATCCAGGGTGTAGAGAGGCAGTTGCAACAGACCAATGCATACCTGGAGGGTATTCATTCTGGTCAGGCAGCTCAACAGCGAGCTTTTCAGACTCTGGCCTCAGCACTGATGGCACCATTGTCACTGTGTCCAGCCTCCCCCCTTCAACTCCCTCCACCCAGACCACTGTATCTCAGCCTATCCCAAGCACACCATCAGACCAGCATACACACACCTCAACACACAAGGGAAGCTCTATCAAACATAAGCACCACACATTCCAAAGGCACTCACACGGGCATCATACCCATGCAGACATACCAACAGCCACTGCCTCCACTGTGACCCCCTCCTCCTCATCTCCCTCCTCCCTCCCTGTCACGTCTCCACTCACTCCTGCATGCACTACATCTTCATCCACTACGTCCATCACCAGCACACCCATCACCACACACCGCTCATGTGCAGTCACCACCCCACTACCATTCATACATCCCCTGTGTCCTCTCCCAGTGTGTCTGTGAGCCCACCTCCCAAGGCACACAAACGCAGGCACACACCCACCCAACAGCCATCCACCTCACAACAGCCTCCAGCCCATGCACCTTCACCCAAAGTCAGCAAACGTGCACCTCCTACAACCACTACCTCTTCCTCCACTCCCAAATCCCCTCCATCTACCTGTCCCAGTGTGTGTGAAAAACTTTTCCTGTTCAACCTTGACCTCTTCCCCTCACCTCCCCCACCCCTTCAGTCCCCTAGGGCCCACCTTTCCAGTTCCCAACCTAGCACCTCAGCCACCACATCAGCGGGAACAGTGGTGCCAACAGTAACCGGCTTCTGGAGTGTGTCAAGCAGCAGGGCAGCCAGTGTGCCAAGAACCCAGACCACGGACAGTCCCCCACCTCAGAAGCATAAGAAGTTGGCCACTGCCCGGAGGGAGAAGGGTCATACACCTGCCACCAAGGGCCCTCCCAGGACTACAGTTGGGAGCGGGAAGAAAGCTACGCCAACATCCAAGGTGGGGAAGGGGCACAGAAAGAAAGGGAAGTCGCCGCCAACCTGCACGACGGACACCGCCTCCACCAGCACCGCTGCCCAGGACACCGCCGCCACCAGCACCACTGCCAAGGACACCGATGCCACCAGCACCGCTGCCCAGGACACCGCCGCTACCAGCACCGCTGCCAAGGACACCGCCGCCACCAGCACCGCTGCCAAGGACACCGCCGCCACCAGCACCTCTGCCCAGGACACCGCCGCCACCAGAACTGCTGCCAAGGACACCGCTGCCACCAGCACTGCTGCCCAGGACACCGCCGCCACCAACACCTCTGCCAAGGACACCGCCGCCACCAGCACCGCTGCCAAGGACACCGTTGCCACCAGCACCACTGCCGAGGACACCGCCGCCACCAGCACCGCTGCCAAGGACACCACCGCCACAAGCATCGCTGCCGAGGACACAGCCACCACCAGCACCGCTGCCCAGGACACCATCGCCACCAGCACCGCTGCCAAGGACACCACCCCCACCAGCACCGCTGCCCAGGACACCTCTGCCACCAGCACGCTCACTGAGCCACCCACCAGCACCGCAGGCCAATGAGCGCCGCAAGCACCGCCGCTACTGAGGCCGCCACGAGCAGGATGAAGCACTCTGGGCACCAAGCCCCCTCCAGAACCAGTGGAGAAAGGCATCCACTACCTCTGTCCTTGGCAGGAGGAAGCACTCTGGGCACCAAGCCCCCTCCAGAACCAGGGAAGTATCACATCCACTACCTCTGTCCTTGGCAGGATAAAGTACTCTGGGCACCAAGCCCCCTCCAGAACCAGTGGAGAAAGGCATCCACTACCTCTGTCCTTGGCAGGATGAAGCACTCTGGGCACCAAGCCCCCTCCAGAACCAGTGGAGTATCACATCCACTACCTCTGTCCTTGGCAGGATGAAGCACTCTGGGCACCAAGCCCCCTCCAGAACCAGTGCAGACTGCTATCCACTTGAGAGACTGTGGCTTTGCACTCCCCAGGATAAAGCAGTGGGCAAACCACCCACTTGAGAGACTTGAGAGACTGTGGCTTTGCACTCCCCAGGATAAAGCAGTAGGCAACCCACCCACTGAAAAGACTTGAGAGACTGTGGCTTTGCACTCCCCAGGATAAAGCAGTGGGCAAACCACCCACTTGAGAGACTTGAGAGACTGTGGCTTTGCACTCCCCAGGATAAAGCAGTGGGCAAACCACCCACTGGAGAGACTTGAGAGACTGTGGCTTTGCACTCCCCAGGATAAAGCAGTGGGCAAACCACCCACTGGAGAGACTTGAGAGACTGTGGCTTTGCACTCCCCAGGATACAGCAGTGGGCATGGAGCCCCCTCTTGGATCTGGCATTGTGCACTCATCCGGCTGAGGTGCCCTCCCTTCCCTTCCCCCTGAGGTGCCTGTGTATTTCTATCTGATGCCCCAGCAGTGTTCTCTCCATTTTGATCAGGTATCGAGTGTGGGCCTCGCCCATACATTTTGGGCCCAGTGGTCCATGGACTTTAATGGTGCAATACCTGGACTTGTATTATTGGTGTATATATTTGTTTATAGTGTATATATATTTTTGAGTACTGGGTTTTAATAGATTACAATCGTTCAAATCATTTCCTTTTGTCTTTGCATTCTTCCAGGGGGGTTGGGGGGGTGTAACTGTAATGTATCAACATGTATTTGTGTGTGTGTTGTAGTGGGTGAGGGTGGGGGTGGGGTGTTGCGTGTGTGTGTCACTCTCTTTTCCCTACCCCTTCCCCTGTGTCGTAGGTGCAGTACTCACCGTGGTCTTCGCCACCGGCGTTCATGCTCCTGGTAGAGGAGCAGGAAGAAAAAGGCAGGGAGAATATGGAGTTCCGGCTCCATGGCATCCTGGTTCCTCATGGGGTATGTAGAGGTGAGCATTTTCCCTTCCAAGTCCTGTTTCCGCCGTGTTTTTATTCGCGGTGAAACCGCCCCGGAAAAGGTGGCGGATTGGCCTGTTGTAATACTGTGGCCGATACATTGTGTTCCGCCTGTCTGTTGGTGGTTACCGCTACAGTGTTTTATGAATTATTATTTGCAGCGCCGTCCATACCACGCCGAAAGAAACGCTTGGAGACATCTGAGGCTTACCATGGTCCTCTAGCCTCTTCTTACTCGACCTCCTTCTCAAAACATAAGACATCAATTTGTCTCTGGCACTTTGGAACATTGAGCTATTTATCTGCATCATAGCCTTGATAAAGTCTACCCAGACGAAACACGTGTCGGCTGTTGTCTATTTGGGCTGATGTTCATTTGAAAAGGATTTCTGTTGTCATCTCTTGACTCTGGCTCCAAGATGTTACCTTGGGCCACAGATTATTGTTTCATCTAAAGACATCACGAGGAATAAACTGGAACATTATAATCGCTTGGGATGGGCCGTGGTTTTTCTTCTCTGCATACCGCTGCGGTGTTTGTTTGTAGTGCCGTGGCGGTCGGATTGTTAAAGTGGCTGTCTTTTTGGTGGTTTCCGCCACGGTCGTGATTCAATTATTTTTTTTGCCGGCCTGTTGGCGGTCTTACCGCCGCTTTAACACCGACCGCCAGGGTTGTAATGGCCACCCATATTCTTTGTCTTATTGCAGTTAATAGTCAAAGTCTTCTTTTGGCAATAATCTACAAACTTTGCTAATAAGCTGTGGATTGCATTTTCGTCTGTGCCAGAGTGCTGCATCATCTGCAATAGTAGTATCAGGACCTAGTTTCCTGCTATAATGGGGACTTCAATATGATCTTCAAGCAGGTATGCCACTACATCGTTCAGGAAAAGCCTGAAGAGTAAAGGGACTGACACACACTATTGGTGCAGGCCCTTTTCAATGGGGAAGGTTTTCAGTGCACTCACCTCCTGGTCCATACATAGCCCTGGCTGTGTTGGTCGTGTGGAACGTCATGTATTTATGCACTAGTGTGAAATCAGCCCTTGAATCCACCAGTGATCTCAAAATCTTCTTCAGATCCACAAGATCAAAAGCTGTGTTTAGATCAACGAAGGTTAAATAGTGAGGATGTCCTTTTTATTATGTACTGAGATCATATATAGTCGTATTTCTCAGTAGGTAGTTCCAACCCATGCTCTAAAGCCAGCTTGGGGGTCCATTAAGATGTTCTAACTGTCCACCTAACCTTGCAATCTATTCTGAAGAACTTTTCTAACACTTTTTCCCAACCCATTCAAACGAGAGATTGAGAGGTAGTTGGGAGGGCTACCTCGATTACCTTTCTTGAATACAGTGGCCGAACACCATGAGGGCAGGACCTGGTTATTATCTAGGGACAAGTTAAAGACTTTAACAAGAATTCTAGCCGATTTTTGGGAATCCTTTTGGTAAAAATAGGTGGGTACTAGATCAGGACCTGTTTTTTTATGTTTTTCCATGCTTCTCATACCCAGATCCACTTCTGGCACTAGGGTATGCAGCGCAGAATACCCCTTACAAGTGTCCTTACTAACTGTCCTGGAAGCGGGGAGAGTAACGAAGGTTTTGGCCCTATACAAGGCACTAAGGTGCTTGACCCAGGCCTCACTACAATAGGATGTCCGTCCATATCTATCTGCAGGTAGGTTGTGACTCAAAGCAATACAAATATCACAGAGCGAGTAGCTTTAGTGATAAAATCAAATGAAACCGTTTGCAAGAAATCTCATAAAACCCCCACAAAATGCCTCATTTTGCATCTTGGTTGGGCAAGATGCCAATATTTCAACAAGGGTTACAGAAGGCTACCCCCTGGCAGGTATTGTGAAGTAGAACCTTCAGTAAAAAAAACACAACCACATAAAAAAATCTTTCCGAGTGGAAGATACAATGGCAAGGAGACATTTACAGAGAGATGAGCATTCAAGAAGGTAAAATCTGAAGTGATTTTGCAGAATAGGAGCTTGTCGATCTGTCATAGCCAGGACTGGAGTTTGAAGAGCAGGAGCCTGGGTGCAAAATGTTGATGATTCAATGGAAGTCACATTAGTGCAAGAAGAACTGGAGCTGATGATGATCCAAAGGAAAATAGCAGGACTCTCATTATGACCAACCTAAAAGAGGTGTGAAGCAATGAGACACAACATGTGTACTTCTCATTTATTTATGTTTAATTCATAAAAAAGTAGTAGTATGAGTCTAATACAATGATGGATTTGTTTGAAATCACATTAGGAAGAAGACTGACATGTGAAATGGGAAGGCAGCCATCTCATTGTGATACAATATACACCTTGTCACCCTCTTTCAACAGTCCAACATGACCTTCCTCTCAAGGCCCAAAGTTGTTATGATTTGGATTTACATTTATATAGCACTTATTTACGTTGATTAGGCACTGAAGAGATTTGCGGAAGGGTAGTTCACTACATTGTGGGATATGTGCAAGAGTGATTTAGTCATGCATATATATATAGATAGATGTGCTGTTTCCATTCATTGTCATGCAGTATGTATTATTTTTTATGCACATTGTGGGATGTTTACATACTATAAGTAATACTGTTATCCTTCCAGATGTTACTCATGCTGTTTCCGTTCTGTTGCCCTATTATTTATTGCCAGTTCTTTATGCTCCGATTTTCAGTTATATGGGATATATTTGATTGATAAAGATGAACTAATGGTGACAGTTGGTCTGATGGATATAGCAGTGTAGAGCTACACTGTATAACTAAAGTTAGGGAAGCATTGTCACATGTTTATTTACTTTGTGAGGCAGATGCATTCAATGAGCAACATAAATAATATAAAGATTGTGGCATGGAGATGTTTAGCACAGTGTGAATTATGCAGTGATGGTTAAAACGTTTCTCAAATGATAGCTACATCTTTTATTGAAATTTACACCTTTATGCTCCAGTTTGCTAAGAGGTAACTATTTGCTTGTATCTAAGGGCCAGATGTAGAAAGCATTTTGCATGGTGCAAACTGCGAAAATCGCAGTTTGCGCCATGCAAAATGCTTTTTGCGATGCACATTTACAATTTGCAAGTCGGTACCGACTCGCAAATTGTGAATGCGACTCGCAAATAGGAAGGGGTGTTCCCTTCCTATTTGCGACTCGCATCGCTATGCTAAATTGCTTTGTGACCGCGAATGCGGTGGCAAAACAATTCGCAGTTACCACCAGTGTCACACTGGTGGTAACCCATTAGCAGAAAGAGAAACTGCATCTACACTGGCAAATTGTTGTATACTTCTTCGAATGGACAATATCTCGGCAGTGAAATATGTCAACAAATTGGGAGGAACCATATCTCGCATTCTGGCAGAGATTTCCAAGGATTTTTGGCACTTATGCCTTCAGCACCGGATCTCGGTGGTAGCAGAATATCTGCCGGGGAGCAGTAATTCGGTTGCGAATTGGCATTCTTGTCACCTTTGGGATTTCAGCGACTGGAGGCTTCACCCCAAGGTTTTTTGAGCTCACTGCACTCAGTGGGGTCCTTTCTCAATAGATCTTTTTGCTTCCTTTCTCAACCGACAAATGAAGAGATTTGTCAGTTGGAGGACGGATCTGGAAGCATTAGCAGCAGACTACCGGGATTGGTCTCTGGATCAGACGTATGCGTTCCTGCCCTTTTTGATGATTCCCAGGGTGTTGGCTCAGATCCGTCGTCAGCAGGTGGATCTTATTCTGGTGACTCCACTCTGGAGGTCCCAGGCATGGTTTCTGGTGGCTCTGGAATTGAGTTTCGGACATCCTCTCTTAATCCCGTTCAGGCAGAACCTCCTTCTGGATCCTCTGGGCCTTCCTCATTCTCTTATTCTTTCAGGACAGCTGGCCCTAGTGGCTTGGCGTCTTTCAGGCAAAGAGTGTCCCAGGCCTTTCGCAGGAGTCTTCCGCTTTCATTGCAGGATCCTGGTCTTCCAGTACTCACAAGAAATATGCTTCCTCTTGGAACAGAGTTCCTGGTGCAGTGCACGGAACGCTGATCCTTCTTCAGCGGATTGCAGTTTAGTCCTGAATTTTTTGTCTTCTCCTTAGCTTTGTCTGGTTTGGCGTATAGATCGGTTAATAATTATCGGTCGGCCATTTTGGCGGGTCAGCTGCCAATAGATGGTAAACCAGTGGGGGAATTGCCCATTGTTTGCAAGCTTTTGAAAGTTATAAGGTTGGCTAATCCCCCTCCTCCTCGTTATTCTACCCTTTGGGATGTTAATGTTGTTTTACGATTTTTAGAGTCTTGGCCAGCTAATAGATTCCTTTCCAGGAAGAAACTTTCGGCCAAACCCACTATGTTATTATGTTTAATATCCTGCAAGCGGATTTCTGATGTTAGAGCCCTGGATTTAGCAGGCAGGGTTTTCTCCCCTGAGGGAATAACTTTTTCTGTTTCCCTTCGTACTAAGTGTGATTTTAAATCGGTTTCTTATCCTAGTTTTGTGGACAATCCCAAATTGTGTGTAGTACAATGTCTCAGAGCTTATGAGGTAAGTACAGAAGAATTTCGGTCTGAGAAGGGGGAACAGTTATTAATTTCATTGGTTAAACGTTATCACCCTGTTTCGTCTGCCACTCTGGCCAGATGGGTTCGCTGGCTCTTGGGTGAAGCAGGCATTGATATTTCGAAATTTGGCGCTCATTCCACTAGAGGGCCCTGGCCTCAACATTTTTTGCCTTGGGTTCCCGTCAAGAAGACATTTTAAGAGCTGCAGATTGGTAATCTGAATCTACATTCAAATAATTTTATTATAAACCTATTGTGGGTATTGCATCGGTAGTGGCGGGTCAGCTTTAAACAAGCATAATCGGAGCCTCCGGTCCTGACATAGAATAAAAAAAATTCCAGCATTCACGTTAAGAATTTTTCTATTCTATTAAGGACACGGTGGCAAGGATTATCCCACTGCACTGTTAAAATTGTGATTGGTTCATTGTTTTATAACTATTTACCATTCTCATTGAAATGTTTACTGTATTCCAGTGCTTTTCCCTCCTTGTTACTCACTATGGGATTATGTTATCCTGGTTCAGTTTTATGGCTTGGTTTTTTCATCTCTTTACAGGGACTGAGGATAAATAATTCTGACGTTTCTCCAGCGCATTATTCTGAGGATTCAGACGGATGTTGGATTTTGTCCCTCTTTTTTTTCAGCTTGGACTTCTTGGTTTCTCCTCTACGGGCCATCTGATGTCCTTTCAGCTAGTGTATTATGGACTTGAATAGACTTTTTTGTGTTGTTCGAGCAAAGAAAGAGGAATTGTTTAATGATTGTCAGTGTAATCTAGGGGGGCTGCCTCTATGGTCATCACGTGTTATGGATACTCTTGGGATTTGTAGGTTTTTTTCTGTATACTTTCTGATTGTCTGCTGTCAAAATTAAGATGAAGAAAGAGAAGCATAATCCTCACCACTGTGTCCTTAATAGAATTTGAAAATTCTTAACGCGAATGCTAGAATTTTTTTTACTCCCTGGTGATCAGCAGTTTACTACAAAGGCCTAGTGAGCAACTAGAGTGCTAACATTCTGAAGTTATACCAAAAGGAAGGCATATCTGACCGCCATCTTGATGGAATTGAAGTGGAAAACTGAAAGCATTATCAATATGATGATCCTGCAGTAAAGGAGAAGATGAGAGAGCTTCATAACAAATAAGTCCCTCAAGCTGGTCGCCAGAGAAAAAAGAGCCCAAATTGACAGAAGTGTGCAAAACAGTTAATTTGTTTGTTTTTTGCAGTTTTTTGTAGTGCAGACTTGACCCGAAGGTGATGGAGTACTTTACATGAACATTCGTTACATTACATAAGGAGACATTCCTTTTGGGCTTTAGGCATTGGGAGATTAAGTGATTTGCCCAGAATCGCAGGCTGTTGAACTGATGCCGAAACTCAAACCTGCTTCCCCAGTTGCAAAGTCTGCAGCTCTTGCTATAACGCCACATTCTCTTCCCTAAAGTACAACATATAATCAAGTGATCAACTGGATAAAAATAGCAAGATAGCAAATAAGTGCTTTGTTGCTATTTGAGAACTCAGAAAATACGCTCTCTTTTTTGTTTTTTGAAGCACTAACTATAGTTTTTATGGGAATAAGACCCACTCATTTTTATAATTTCTAAAGGAAATGCTTTAGGTACTACAGTTTTGATTACATCAAGATGACGTCAGACGTACCACATTTTTGTAATAAACATAGAATGGTAGCGATCTAAGGGGGTAATTACAACATTGGCGGTAAAAGGCGCTTACCGCCGTGCAGAAGACCGCCAATACGCCGCCGCGGCCGCGGAATTCCGCCACAGCTATTATGACACACAGCTCGGAATCCGCCAAAATTCAGACACCCACACAACTCCGCCACACCAAAGGTCAGTGATAAACTGGCAAAAACAAAACCTCCACCTCCATGCCAACAGAAACACGCCCATGCTATTACGACCCACGAATCCACGCGGCGGTCTTACAACCGCGGTATTCCATTGGCAGTACACACCGCCGCGCTCAAAATACACACACATCTCCAAAACACCGCCACATTGGACAATTCAAAATACACACACCTGATACACATACACACACCACTCCCACACACCCAATACTATATAAAACACACACCCAGAAAACCCTCAAACCCCTACGACCGAAAAATCACGAACGAAGGCCAGAGAGAGAGCACAGAATAGACAACCCCATCACACAGAGGCACACAACACCATCACCCACACAACATCCACGCACCAAACACCACACACCGCTACACATCACCACACTCATCAACACATACACCACCCCACACATTACACACACCACCCCATGTCACGCCAAAGACACCCCCGCTTCTCCGAGGAGGAGCTCAGGGTCATGGTGGAGGAAATCATCCGGGTAGAGCCACAGCTATTTGGCTCACAGGTACAGCACACATCAATAGCCAGGAAGATGGAGCTATGGCGCAGAATAGTGGACAGGGTCAACGCCGTGGGACAGCACCCAAGAAATAGGGAGGACAACAGGAAGAGGTGGAACAACCTACGGGGGAAGATGCGTTCAACGGTCTCCAGGCACAACACCGCGGTGCAGCGGACTGGTGGCGGACCCCCACCTCCTCCCCCCAACTAACAACATGGGAGGAGCAAGTCTTGACCATCATGCATCCAGAGGGCCTCGGAGGAGTCGGTGGAGGATGGGACACTGGTAAGTCAAATCTTAACTATCATATCCCCCACCCTACCTGCATGCTCTCACACACCCCCACCCTCACCCCCTCCCCTATCGCTCCAACTCCTCACTAATGTACTAATAACACAAACCACATATCCCAACACCAAGCCCTGCATGACACAACTAAGCATGGTCACCCCTCACTAAAGCATGCTCACTGCACATACCCAGAACAACCCCCTAACCATCATCACACAAGCCCACACACAGGAATGCATGCACTGGGGTACACAGACACCCACCCATTGCACACCATCGCACACACATGCAATAATCATGCTCTGATGCCCCTGCAGGAACCCGAAGGACCGTCACCACACCAGAGGGTCCAGACAACACCACTCCACCCCCAGAAGAGGCCCACAGTGACGATAGCAGCTCTGCCCTACTGGATCCTGATGACCAGTCCGGACCATCGTGGGCCTCGGGACAGTTGGTTCCCATTGCACAGGCGCAGCTCAACACTGACCTTCCACCCTCTGGTAACACCAGCACAGCACCCTCCCAGTGGGCCCAAACCTCCCTACCCAAGACAGGTCAATCAGCGGTGTGTCCACCACTACAGGGAACCCAGGATAACCCACCACCCCAACAACAACTGGGACATGGGGGCAGTGGTAGTGGGCACACAGTCCAGGGGATGGAGGCACAGGAACACAGGGGAACTGGGAGGGCTGCTGTGCGACAGGGGGCGGACAGGCCAAGGGAACCCACTCTCCACGAGGCCCTCTCCTCCATCATGGGAGCCTACCACCACTCCCAGGAGACGATGGCGACGGTCCTGGCCAAGTTTCAGGAGACCCTGCGCCTGCAGGAGGAACAGTATTTGGGGTTCAGGGAGGAGCTCAGGACCATCAGCTCCGCCTTGGGCACCATCGTAGGGGTGCTGAAGGACATACAGAACACCATGAGGGACATCGTGGCACTCCAAGGGGCCCCTGACACTAGCCAGGACGATGAACTGCCCACCACCTCCGCCGGCGCTAGTGGACAGGACGCCCCGCCACAGGACCAACACACCAGCACCCCACCCCCTGCAGACGGACAACCACCACGCAAGCGGTCCCTGAGATCCAGGAACAGGACAGAGCAAGATGGCAAGACCCCCGCCAGGAAATGAGACCACCCTGTTTGTCCTCCCACTGTACCACCTTGTTACCCTATCCATACTTAAACTGCCCCAGCTCCACTTCCTATGCCCAGATGGGCAGTGCATCTGTGAGACTAATAGACTGGACTCTGCCATGGACATTCCTCCACCATCACCCATCCTCTTTTTACAACCCCCTCACATTTCTGAGCACTTCAATAAACACCCTTGAAACCCAAAACAATCTTGAGTCTGTGATTTACTAATTATGTATTATCAATGACAGTGTCATAATGCGTTTCCCATTGTAAGGCTAACATACCTATGTCACACATCACAAGTCCTTGAAGGATGCAAGCAGATGACACGTTGGTAACCACACCTGTGAAACCGTAATGGAAAGGTACAACTCAGTTACCAAATAGTGTTTGAAATCGACAAACCGGATAGAGGTAGACGTGTGAAAGTTAATGTAATGTTAAACATGAAAATGTCCTCACCTGTGTGTCACTGGAAATATTGCTGTATGACTGACTCCCTGTTGTCGTTGTCTTCTTCCTCAGCTTCCTCCTCATCACTGTCCATAGGCTCCACAGGCTCCACAGCTGCAACAACACCGTCATCTGGATCATCCTCCTGCAGAAAAAGCACCTGGCGTCGCAAAGCCAAATTATGGAGCATGGAGCAGGCGATGGTGATCTCGCACAACTTCTTCGGTGAGTAGAATAGGGATCCACCTGTCATATGGAGGCACCTGAACCTGGCCTTCAGGAGGCCGAAGGTGCGTTCGATCACCCTCCTAGTCCGCTCATGGGCCTCATTGTAGCGTTCCTCTGCCCTCGTCCTGGGATTCCTCACTGGGGTCAATAGCCAGGAAAGGTTGGGGTAACCAGAGTCCCCCAATAGCCATACACGGTGCCTCTGGAGTTGACCCATCATATCAGGGATGCTGCTATTTCGCAGGATGTAGGCGTCATGCACTGAGCCAGGGAACATAGCATTTACCTGCGAGATGTACTGGTCTGCCAAACATACCATCTGGACATTCATTGAATGATAACTCTTCCTGTTCCTATACACCTGTTCACTCCTGTGGGGGGGGGACCAGAGCTACATGGGTCCCATCAATGGCACCTATGACGTTGGGGATATGTCAAAGGGCATAGAAGTCACCTTTCACTGTAGGCAAATCTGCCACCTCAGGGAAAATGATGTATCTCCGTACGTGTTTCAGCAGGGCAGACAGCACTCTGGACAACACGTTGGAAAACATAGGCTGGGGCATCCCTGATGCCATGGCCACTGTTGTCTGAAAAGACCCACTTGCAAGGAAATGGAGCACTGACAGCACCTGCACATCAGGGGGGATTCCAGTGGGATGGCGGATTGGTGACATCAGGTCTGGCTCCAACTGGGTACATAGTTCCTGGATTATGGCACGGTCAAACTGGTAGGTGATGATGACATGTCGCTCTTCCATTGTCAACAGGTCCACCAGCGGTCAGTACACCGGAGGATTCCGCCATCTTCTCAACTGTCCCAGCTGACGGTGCCTACGAAGGACAACAGCGAAGAATCAGTCATTATTCCTTCAGGTATGTACCCACAGTTACACACAATACTACACCACTCACAGAACCCTTCCTGTATGTGTGTTGAGTGTAGGCCTAGCTATGTGTGACGCAGAGGTAAATTAAGCCATGTGGGCCCCTGATATGGCGGCTGCCTGACCTCTAAACTGGGACAATGGGATTGTGGGGTAACTGCGCTGGCGTTGCACACCGTCGCGGTAGGCGGTCGTAGACCGCGGCGCAATGCTGCATTGGTTAACTTTGGACCCTATGGGTCCCAGGAGCCAATGAACAGGTGCGCCGGCGGTGATGATGCGCACCGCCGCGGACGTCACCGCCACGGACATCACCGCCATTTTCTATCTGTTCGATCACTAAATACCTGACCTTCGACAGGAGAGGACCTACACTGCAAGTGCTGCTGTGACCTCGGTCTGGAAGCGACGATGGCTGCTGCGTCTGGGGAAAGGGCCCCTGCCTTCACTGCACAGGAGTTGGAGAAACTGGTAGACGGGGTCCTCCCCCAGTACACGCTACTCTACGGTCCTCCAGACCAAAAGGTTAGTACACAGGGAGCACGTGGTATGGGCTAGGCCTGGGTGGAGAGGGCTGTTTGGAAGAGGGAAGGGGGCAGAGTTCATAGTACATTAATGCATGGGAATGAATGGGCCACAGGGCCAGAGTAGGGAGGGGGCCACTCACAACGACGGTGCAGTTGTTAATGACTGTTCCTCTTTCCTTGTGCATGTCATGTAGGTCAGCGCCCACCAGAAGAGGGACATTTGGCGTGCCATCGCCAAGGAGGTCTGGACCCTGGGGGCCCACCAGAGACGGGGCACCCACTGCGTTAAGAGATGGGAGGACATTCGCCGCTGCAGCAAGAAGACGGCGGAGGCTCAGCTGGGGATGGCCTCCCAACGTGGGAGGGGTGCCCGTCGCACCATGACCCCCCTGATGTTCCGGATCCTGGCGGTGGCCTACCCGGAGTTGGATGGGTGCTTGAGGGCATCACAGCAGACACAAGGGGGTGAGTACACTCTCATTCTGCGGACTTTGCGCACAGTGGAGGTGTCTGGGTGGGGGAGGTGGGCTGTGGGTGTCCCTAGGCCAGGGCGAGTTCGGTAGGCAAGGCCCCTCCGTAATGTAGGCCATGTGGCACTCTACCCCACCTCAGCAGAGTGCCAAGTCGAGGTATGGTTGCCCCTGTGGCATCCATGTGCGCAGATGTCCACCATTGCCATGTAGGCCATATCCCAGGAATTGCATGTGCAGAGGGCAGGAGCACGGCATAATGTAGGGGGCTGCTGTGTCTGTCTTGTCCGCCAACGGTAGCGGTATGCCATGCACTAAAACTCTCTTTCTTCTGTCTCCCCCCCTTTTTCTGCTCTCCCTGTCCTTTTGTACATCAGCATCATCAGGCGGAGGTACAGTGGCACCGGAGCACGAGGGAGCTGCATCCCGGACTCTGAATGCACCAGTGGGACGGAGGGCGGGGGGAGCTTAACGTCGGCCACCCGATCACCAAGCAGCGACACGGACTCATCCGCCAATGGGGGCTCTCTTGTGGTGGCGGCACCATCTGTGCGCCCCACTTCTACAGGTACAGCCGCCACCTCCCCTACCAGCACCGCCCTGCCAGCAGCCCCTCAGCGTTCGCCCTGTGCCCGCTCACCCAGGAGGGTGGGCATAACCTTCGCCCCAGGCACCTCAGGCCCTGCCCCAGTCACCCCTGCTGCCCTCAGTGAGGAGGCTATTGACCTCCTCAGGTCACTCACTGTTGGACAGTCTACCATTGTGAATGCCATCCAGGGTGTAGAACGAGAGTTGCAACACGGTAATGCATTCCTGGAGGGCATTCATTCTGGTCAGGCTGTCCTTCAGCGAACCCTGCAATCTCTGGCCTCAGCACTGATGGCAGCCATTGTCCCTGTGTCTAGCCTCCCCCCTCCAACCTCCTCCACCCAGACCCAATCTCCTGTACCCCAGCCCATCCCAAACACACCTACAGACCAGCATGCACACAAGTCAGCACACACAGGTAGCTCAAGCAAACATAGGCACCACACAACCCACAGGCACTCACGCAAGCCTCACCCACGTACAGACACAGCAACATCCACTGCCTCCACTGTGTCCCCCTCCTCCTCTTCTCCCTCCTCCCTCCCAGTCTTGTCTACACACACACCTGCATGCACCACATCTACAGGCACTAGGACTCGCACCAGAACACCCAGCACCACACCCCGCTCACCTGCACTCACCACCTCCACTCCCATTTACACGTCCCCTGTGTCCTCTCCCAGTGTGTCTGTGACGCCCCCTCCCGTAGTACACAAACTCCGCCAATCACTCACCCAACATCCATCCACCTCACGACAGCCTCCAGTACCTGCACCTGCACCCAAAACACCTAAAGTGACACCTCCGACAACCACCTCCTCTTCCTCCACTCCCAGGCCCCCTCCAACTACCAATCCCAGTGCTCGTCAGAAACTGTCCATCTGTAAAGTTGACCTATTTGCCCCCACCCTCCCCCCTTCCCCCTCCAATTCATCAGTCCCGTCGTAGCGCCTCAGCCAAAAAGCCTCCAATACCAGTGGTGCCTGTTCAAGGTTTGTGGAGTGCATCGGCCACCAGGACTGGCAGTATGACCCGGAGCCAAGGGACTGGCAGCCCACCCCCTCTAAAGGCTCTAAAATTGGAGAGTGGACGACGGGACCGTGTGAAGACTCCTGGTGGGAAAACAACTCACATGGGTTCCAAGGGGATTGGAGAGTCAGCTGTGACTCCACCAAAGGTGGGGAAGGGCCAGAGGAAGTCTGCCCAGCCTGTTGTGAGTGTCACGGCGGAGAAGTGCGCCATCATTTCCGGCAGTCGAGACACAACCGCCAGCACCGTCGTCACTGGTCCAGAGACCACCGCCGGAGTCACAGCCCAGGAGGGCCCAAGTATCATCACTGGTCAGGAGACCACCGCCAGAGTCATTGCCCAGGAGGGCCCAAGTATCGTCACTGGTCAGGAGACCACCGCCAGAGTCATTGCCCAGGAGGGCACAGGTATCGTCACTGGTCAGGAGACCACCGCCAGAGTCATTGCCCAGGAGGGCACAAGTATCGTCACTGGTCAGGAGACCACCGCCACCGCCGGAGTCAGTGCCCAGGAGGGCCCCGGCTGCCACAGCCCAGGTGGGCTATGATGGAACGTCATGCCACACACCAATGCCCAGTGTCGGGAACGTCATGCCACACACCAATGTCCGTACCAGAACCGCCATGGCAAAGCACCGCTGAACAGGGCAAAGACCGCCATGGCAAAGCACCGCTGAACAGGGCAAAGACCGACATGGCAAGGCACCACTGAACAGTCCAGAACCTCCATGTCGGAGCACCGCTGAACAGGGCAAAGACCGCCATGGCAAAGCACCGCTGAACAGGGCAAAGACCGCCATGGCAAGGCACCGCTGAACAGTCCTGAACCGCCAGGTCGAAACACCGCTGAACAGGGCAAGCACAGGGTAGGAATGAATAGACCGCCACATCAGGCATCCTTATCCCATGTGCAGCTGGGACAGTGACAGGACAGGAACTTTCACTGGGAGACTCATCCAGTCTGGGCACCAGTCCCCCTCCAGAACCAGTGGAGACCTGCATCCACTCTGTCTGTCCTGCACAGGATGAAGCACTCTGGGCACCAGTCCCCCCCAGTACCAGTGGAGACCTGCATCTACTTGAGTGACTGTGGCTTTGCACTCCCCAGGATGGCACAGTGGGCACTCCATCCACTGTAGAGACTTGAGAGACTGTGGCTTTGCACTCCCCATTGGATTGTAGGTTGTTACTGTGGTTTTTGTGAATGCATTGGTGTGTATGTTGTATAATGCGAGGTTGGGGGTGGGTGTCCCCCTAACTTTTGCCTCCCCCATGTCGTAGGTGCAGTACTCACTGTTGTCTTCGGCGCCTATTTAGATGATGGTCATAGAGGAGCAGAAACACAAGGGCAGAGAGTATTTGTAGTTCGGGGTCCATGGAGTCCTCGTTCCTCGTGGGATGTGTTCAGGTGCACGTTTTCCCATTGCCAGAGCTGTTTCCGCCGTGTTTTTATCCACGGTGAATCCGCCCCGGAAAGGTGGCGGATTGGCGGGTCGTGATACTATGGGCGGTACATTGTGTTCCGCCTGTCTGTTGGCGGTGACCGCCGCGCTGCTTGTCTGTACCGCCGTGGCGGGCGGTGTGTTAAAGTGGCTGTTTTCGTTGGCGGCTCCCACCAGGGTCATAATTCTCTTTTTTTGTCCCCCGGCCTGTTGGCGGTCTTACCGCCACTTTAACACCGTCCGCCAGGGTTGTAATGACCCCCTAAGTGTTTGTTAGAATAGTGTGGGTAGTCAGATGTCAGTGCTAACGACTTAGATAATTGAGGGCAGGGGGGAGGTTGCAGAGGCAACAAGTTGACCACGCTAGGCAAGTGGGAGGCCCAGTGGCAGCAGAGCAGACCATGGAGGGCAAGGGAAAGGGGGCAGGGACACAACCAACCATGCAGGACAGGCAAGAGAGGCTGTGGCAATATAGCAGACCGTTGTGGGCAGAAGGAAGAGGCAGTGGCAGTACAACCATACATGCCAACAGACCCAATTCAGGCAGGATACTCCTGATGTTTTAAGTCCAAAAGGGCTTTATTTTATGTGTCTCCTGCCTAATATCTTCTCTTTTTAAATGTATGTCAATGGGGACATTCAATTCCCCAGGTTTTTTTTTTTCAAAATCTCCTTTTTATTGGGTTCTAAATGTTGGCAAGTATGATACGTTGGACAACTGAGGGCAGGAGGAATGGGGTAAAGACATGGATTCGGATAACATAGAGCAGGAGGGAGATGGGCAGGGGCACCCAACAGACCTTACAGGGCAAATGTCAAGGGTTGCAGCAGCACAATACACCACGCAGAGCAAGTGGGATGGCAGTGCAGCACAACCGACCATGGAAAGTAATAGGGAGGGCTTAGGGCCATGCATATGAACAACGGAGAGCAAAAGGTAAACAGGAAAAGGCAGCAGACAGACAGAAGGGACAATTGCTGCATAAAGGACTTTGAAAGGCAGGAGGTAGGGGATAGGGGCCTGCACATGGAAAATGGAGGGCAAGGGCCAAGGGGACAGGGCTGGAGCAGCAAGCTGACTATGGAGGGCAGGTGAGATACGCACTGGAAGCACAACACACCATCAAGGGCAACATGATGCTATAATGGCATACACACAGATGGTGGAGAGAAGATGGGGGGGTCAGGGGCAGCAGCTGACCACACAGGGCAGGTGGGAGGGACTGTGGCAGTACAGAAGTCCATGCATGGCAAGCAAGAGGATTAGTGGCAGCACAACGGCCATGGTGGGCAAGAGCGAGGGGGCAGGGGCATGCACAAAGGACCATGGGGGCCAGAAGGGATGGATAGGGGCTGGACACAGACAAGAGAGGCCAAGGGAAGGGGCTTTACAACTGACCATGCAGGATAGGCAGGAGGAGCAGTTGCACCACAACAAAGCGTGGAGGGCAGAGGGGAGTGGCAGCAAAATAGACCATGGAGGAGATAGGGGCATGCATTTGGACAAGCAGGGTGGAGGTGGAAGGGACAGGCAGCAGTCATCTGACCATGCTAGGGAGGTCAGAGGGGTAGTGGCAGCTCAACAGAACATTCAGAGTAGATAGGAGCGGCAGTGGTAGTTCCTTGGAACATGATGGGCAAAAAGGGAGGAGCAATGGCAAACACACAGACATTAGATGGCACAGGGAAAGACGGTAGGGGCAGCAAGCTAGGCACAGAGGCTAAGCAGGAGGGCTATGATGTGGCATAGAATTGGGCAGCGGAGGACAGGAGGAGTAGAAAGAGACATTGAGCTAAATGGAGGGCGGTAGCAACACATCAGACCCTTCAGGGTAGAAAAGAGGGGGCTGTTGCATGGAATGGGACAACAGAAGGTAGGGAGGAGGTGGATGGGCAGCAAGCTAACTGTTCAGGGTAGGCGGGAAGTGCTGTGACAGAACAACAGACACACAGGGCTGTAATGAGGGAGCAGGGGCATGGACTTGGACAATGGAAAGCAAGGAGGAGAGGGGCAGGAGCAGTAAATATGGGTGGGGCAGCACAGTTCCAGCACAATGCAAGGCCAGTCCCTCCGTCCAACGCCCCCCACCCCACTATGCATTTCAATGGGCATTTTACTTAGTGTGGGAAAACTGGGCTGATTGCAGAAGCCCCCTGACTTTTGGCCCCCATTTTTTGCTCATACTGGTGTTTTCTTACTCTGACTGTGCCCTGGGCAATGCTAATCAGTCCCAGTTCTCTGTTTAAAATGGTAAATGCAAGTTAGGTATAATTCTAATTGGCTCTGACAACATACTTATAAGTCCCTGGTATATGGTAGGGCTTGTAGGTTTAGGGACCCCAGTATAGTTAGTGCACCCCTAGGTGCACTGCTCTGGTGTCCAGAGACATTGTAAAGGCAGGCCTACCTTGCTGGCTGCTTTTAAGTTAAAATTAACCCCAAATTCAACTTTGAAATTATAGTACTTCCAAAGTCTCCAATTACCTTATTTTTACATATAGGTCACCTCGGAGGGTGTCGCCATGCACCATTGAACAGGAGCACCCCCTGATTCCCAACCCAGGAGCAAGGATAAATATGGCAGAGCTTCCCCACAATTCAGATCCCTGCTGGAAGAAGATACTGGAGAAGAAGGTCTTCCCTTTTGGACCCCTGAACTGCACTCACAGGGACTGCACCAGCTGCACACTTTGGGCTTCATCAAGAAAAGGACTTTGCCTTACTTCTACAGCTCTAGGAGTAGACTCCCTGTAAGCTACAGGTACAAAGGACATGACCAGAGACTCCTGCATCAAGTCCTGCAAGAAGAGCTCAGCCGACCAGCGTCCAGTGGCTATTTTATGATTCTGACAAGGTGCATTCTGGGAACTGTAGTCCCAGCTTCCAAGGAGTAACTCAGAGCTTCTGGAACCTGGATCACGTTTGTGGACTCTTCAAGGACCCCAAAAAAACCTCTGGAAAACTATCCAGAAGTTTGGAGCAACTTTTGTAAAAAGCTCCATAAGTTGAAGAGGTGGATTGTAGAAATTGTAGTCCCATACCCCAAGAGGCAAACCAGAACCTCTGAACGCTTGTGAACCCTGGGCTGGTTCTGTGGAACACTTCTGAAAGTAAGTGTAAAAGTGTTATTTTGTGAGTTGCCTGAACTCTAGACTTTGGGGGTGATTCCAAGCTTGGCGGGAAACACCCTTCCACGAGGAAGCCGTCTCCGAATGGAGCCGGCGGAGTGGAAGGGGTGCGACGGGTGCAGTAGCACCCGTCGCGAATTTCAGTGTCTGCTAAGCAGACACTGAAATTCTAAGTGGGGCCCTGTTAGGGGGCCCCTGCAGTGCCCATGCCATTGGCATGGGCACTGCAGGGGCCCCCAGGGGCCCCACGACACCCGTTCCCGCCAACCTGGTTCTGGCGGTCAAAACCGCCAGAACCAGGCTGGCGGGAAGGGGGTCAGAATCCCCATGGCGGCGCTGCCATGGAGGATTCTGCAGCCCAGGGGAAATCCGGCGGGAAACCGCCGCGGTCAGAATGGGCCTGGATGCACCGCCAGCCTGTTGGCGGTGCATCAGCGGTCCGCCTGGGTAGTAATGATCCCCTTTGTCCCTTCCTCGTGCGACCTTTATTTAACCCTTTGAGTGCTATTTGCTTCTAAGCGCTAGTTTTACTTGTAATCTTTAAAAAATCATATGTCTGGTTCCCCACATTGGCTTCTTGTCATTTTGGTGTCATTAAAGATTAAACTAGTTTCTATTTTTAGAAATTGGTGTTGGAGTTTTATTGTGTGCTGTGTTGTACTTATTTATTGTTTTGTTGATATTAAATACTTTACACACCTGTCTCCTAAGCCTAACTGCTCATGGGCCAAGCTACCAAGAGCTGAGCAAGGATTAATTTACTGAGATCTTGACTGGATCTAGTGGGGGTTTGTGGCCTATTGCTAAGTGTAGGTACCTGCCTGCCCTTACCAATAATCCACTTTCTAACACTTAGCATAAAAAGAGTCCTAGAAATTCATTGAAAAAAAAGTTCACAGGGATGTTATAGTTAGGAAATAGGATTTAAAAAAAACTTAGAAATTCACTAAAAAAAACAAAGATTAAAGGGATGTTATAGTTAGGTTCAGATTTTAAATGTACAAAACCATAAAAATTCAGCAAGTATAGTTATTTCAAGTAACTATAACTTGTGCCCTAAGATAACTATAACTCAAGCCCTCACCATGCACTGTTAATAACCTCAAATATTGCAACACTCATGACATCTTTGATAACATCATTGATAATATGAATGTAATATTTGTAGTAAAACTAGTGAAGAGAAAATTGTGCATGGCTGGGACACGAGTTACAGTTACCTTATGGCATGAGTTATAGTTACTTGAAATAACTCCCTGTACCCTTTGGTTTTGTAATTGAATGTTAGAAATGGGGTCTTTGGTTGGCAGTCACGTTACCCCACTGTCCAAGCAAGGACCCTCACTCTAGTCAGGGTAAGTCACACACAATCCAAATTATCCTGTGCCCACCCTCTGGTAGCTTGGCACTGAGCAGTCAGGCTTAACTTAGAAGGCAATGTGTAAAGTATTTGTGCAATAAATAATGCAATAACACAGTATAACACCACAAAAATACACCACACAGTGTTTAGAAAAATACAAATTATTTAGAAGTACACGTTGAAATACCAATGGCAATAAGTGTCTCTTGACAGCACAAAGTACTTGGTTTGCGTCTAAATTATCATCAAGGGGCCGCAGAGGAGGAGATGTGTGGAAAACAGGGAGGTGTGCGTCGGTTTCTCCGGGCGCACACAGACGAAGCGTCAATATTTTTCCATGCAGTCAGGGCCTTCCGTCGATTTCTGGCGTGAAGACTTGGATCCTCTTCGGGTTGGGGGGTATTTGGGCGCCCCAGGGATGATGCGGAGAAATCATGGGCGTGCAGGACGAATTCACAGGAGCTGCGTCGATCCAGTGGGCGATGCGGGGAAATTTCTGTCACACAGTAGGCGTTGCATCGATTCTTCTCGCAGGAAGTCCGGCTACGTCATTCCAAATCAGCTATGCGTCGATCCAGTGGGACGTGCGTCGAAGTTCCGGTCGCAACGCTTGCGCTGCATCGATCTCCTGTCAGGGAGCTGGGCTGCGTCGTTCCGGTTCGGCGTGTAGTGATTTTTTCACTACGATGCATGCTGTATGTCGTTTCTGGCGGACTTTGTATCAAATTTTTGCCACACAAGGAATTCTTTGCAGGATGAAGTCTTTTTGGTCCTGAGACTTCAAGGCAAGCTCTATCTAAGCCCTTGGAGAGCAGTTCTCAGCAGAGAGAGAGGGCAGCAAGGCAGCAGGGCAGCAGGGCAGCATGGGTGGCACAATCAGTGCTGCAAGCCAACTAGTAGCATTTAATCTACAGGCCCTGGGCACATGTAGTGCACTTTACTGGGGACTTACAAGTAGATTAAATAAGCCAATTGGGTAGGAACCAATGTCACCATGCCTTCAGGGAGAGAGCATATGCACTTTAGCACTGGTTAGCAGTCCTAAAACCATCAAAAAAAGTGTCCAAAAAGTGGAGGGTGGCAGGCAAAAAGTTGAGGGTGACCACCCTAAAGCTGTCATGTCTAACAGTGAATATATATATATATATATATGTATATATATATGTATGTATATATATATATTTAGAGATAGCTAGCTAGATATAATATCTTATTTTTTTTTTCTTTAAAATGTGCCTGTGTTAAAGATCCCATATTTTCTTTCTAGTGGTTCCTTTGTCCTCGCAATTGATTCCATAGCTGGTCCCTTTGTTTGAAAATTATCACTAATGCTTTTGATTAGGTGATGAAGTGATCTGCCTATAAGTTATGGAAATTGAGTTCATAGTGGTCCAACTGGATTACGCAATATTGACAGTAGTTTGCAAAGATCATTCATGCGACTTCAAAAACTCTGTTCAAGTAGTGAGCTTTGTTTGCTTGTTTGACGGCAGATTTATAAATCCTATTGTTCAAGACATATTTTGTTGAGTATACTTTTTGATGTGTACTTTTATCATTTAAGAGTGAGCATTTGTGTTTGTATCTGTTTTTTTCGTCATTCATGCTCATCTTTCATTTATCTTTTCATTCCACAAAAGTTCAGTTAATCATCCCATGGATTTTTTCTACTGTCTTTATCTCAACAAAATGTATACTTTATATTAGGTGCACTTCGAGTTCTTCCATGGTGAGTTATTCCATTGTCTGGAGCTGTTTGTGTGAAGTTGTGAGAAATGATGTACTGAGCATTGTGAGTGGCATCAGAAAGTAGCTCAGAGATGAGCTGAAGAAGATCATGAGCTTCGAACCAATTATGATGGTACTTTGTTGTGGCGTTTTTAGTTTGCCAAACATGATGTTCAAGTCGCTGAGTAAAGACAGGTTTTGGTGTGCAATATATATCCGATGGAGGGAGGAGTTTGTTAATCCTCTGTTACTTGTCAATATCTTGTACAGTAACAGAAACGTGCAAGAGAAAATAGGAGTACTGTATGATTTTAGTAGTGTTTACTGGGAGCCTGGTAGCAAAAATGTTTTCAATTTTAGTACCAACTATTGATAACTTGTAAATCATTGCTAATCCTCACCCGATTTCGCTTTGGTGATTTTATGTTTAGTACTATTGTGCTTGTAACTTAATAAAGGGGTCATTTGAAAAATGTTATGCAATAGGGGTCAGATCTGGATGAATATGCAGCTCACATCCAATTCGGGGTCTATTACATTGTTGAACTATTCCTAGTTTGACACTCTACAGACAACAAAGGGTTAAAGTATATTATATGTTTGAATAGCACTCACATTGAATTCTGATTCACCTACAAATACAGTATTGCAAATACTAAAAATTTTGATTTGAATTTAGTGTAAACAAAAATATTAAAAGCTTTTTTCAAAAAATCCCACAGCATTTAATTCACATTATTTGAGGACAGTTTCCATCCTAGTTACACCTTACATTCTAAACTGAATGGCATATCACTGCAGACAAAGCTCACTTCAACTGATCACTTTGAGTTTGAAAATACCTCTAAAGCATGAGAGAGTCTCCTTTTAGGGCAGATATCAAATAGGAAGACAGGGTACCTCCAGCATATTCATTGTGGAAAAACCAAACCAACTAATAGTATAAATGCATTATGCTGGAACACTCAAAATGTGCATCTAAATTAATGCCCACAGCCAAAAGCTCACACAGAGAGTAAATTTGCATTGACATTATTGTATAGCCATTTTAGTTATAGTTCCATTCACGTTATTTTAGCAAACTAGGCCTGCCGCTGTGCACTTTAATCTAGATATATTTTATTCAGCTTCTTTTATTATTTTAACAATAGCCACATTTGCGGTCTTGTTTTATTTCTCTCTATCTAGATGTTCTTTGCCTCGGCCAGCACTGCGTTCTTAAACAAGACATTTCTTCACTCTGTGCTTTCTCAAGGCTGCAGTAAGATAGGTTGCCAGTAAACGTGGTAATGCTTTGTCTCTGGTATTCATAGAAACATACACATCCTTACGTAGGGCCATTTTCCCAGAATATCAGCTGTTTTATTATAAAAACACTTCTCTGTCCCATACACGTTAGAGGGAGATTCCAGCCAGATGACCACGACTGTATGCTGATTGCTGAACGCTTTGCCACAGCTGCTTCTGCTGACTTCAGGCCTTTTGCTCAGGTATGAGGGATGATGTCTTCCCAGGGGAACCTGAAGGGCAGAACTAGAGCTTAACATGCTGTGCTCTAATACAGCCTAAGTAGGAATTATTTTAATGACTCTAGTGACAACATGGTGGCGTTATTTTTATGCTTCACTATCCTTGTCCTTGTCACAATTGTAATCCTGTCATGCTTCATCGCCCTGGTTTTTGCAGTACATGCTTTATTATCTAAGATGCAGTTGCTTCATTAAAACCTCATTGAAACATATACTGCTTCTGTTTGCCCTTGTATATGTGAGACTAATGTAAATGAGAGAAACGGATGTGATCTGAGTGACCACATTTTCCCTGAGGAGTGCTGCCAAATCATCCCTGCTCTTGGGTGGAGATGAGGCACTGCTAGTTAGCCGGAGCAAAACCCGAATTAGGCTGACAGGAGTCACCTGTAGTGGGTTAGACTCAGTCCCCCACACCGCAGGCGATTCTGCCGCTCACATCCAGTAGTCTCATTAGAATAATGAGAGCCTACGCGACAACATCTTCTAAGGAGTGATCTATAGCTTCCTGTAGGACTAGCAGATAGAGCAACATTGAGTCTATCTACATTGAGCCTACCTCGATTTTTTTTAATTTGAAAAAATTACTTGCATTGGCATAAGCATTGAACAAATGAAAAATGTGTTGCTGAATATTGTTTTTTCATAAATGTGGCTAGTGCCATATATTTTCATTGCATAGAGGTAAAAAACGACTGACTCTCAAGAAAATCATGACGTTTGCTCATCAATCTTTGGATATGTTCTACAATGTTCAGGTGGATTACTTAATGTAGGCAGCAGTATTTGGCATTGGAAATTGAGAATAGCAGTATGTCTTGGAGATGGCTGCAAGAAAAGTGAAAAATATTCTGTCTCCACATTTTTAAAAGATGCATATCAATGGTGTGAATATGTTTTGCAGTGTCCTGCTGAGGACTTTAGCACATTATAATGGCCTTCTATGCTCCCCACTGCCATCGACAACTATTAGCTCAAGAGCCAAGTTCAGCTGGCATGCCAATGCAATGGTTCTGTCTTATACATTGTAAAGGAAAGGTTGTGTTCTAACAGGACTAGTACACATTCTATCACAGGAATCAGTCTTTTTGTCCTTCTTTTTTGACCCATGGTGGCCTAAATGAAAACAACCAAGTATGCACAGACATTTTTGCTCAACAAAGAACACTTAACACAAAGTAGGGTAACAACAATAGAAAGGCAAAGGTCCAGCCCTCAATCAGAACAAAGTTTCATCTCTTGATCTTGTTACACCTGTTCCAACTGTCAAGTTAAGAGTTTACTTGAGGCCAAAGAGGAAGAAGCATTGATCACTTGTTTGATGGTACTTTCTGAGTTTCTGAGATGTCACATTCAGGGCATATTTATAACAAAGTCATGCAGCCCAGCAAGTCACCTTACTGTGCTGTGCTGCATTACAGGACAGAAAGAATGTAAAAGAATACAGCACATTGCTGCCTTTGTCCCTGCTCTGCTGCCATGTTGGCTGCCTAGTGCCAGTGCAGTGCCTGTGTTGTAAGGAGCATTGTTCTTGTTTAGGAAAGTCCATCTTCCTGCACGAATACAATCTCCTGGGGCATTTTCCTCTTTCTATATGTGTTTTATGATGCAGCAAACATAGAAAGAGGAAGTAACTAGGAGAAGATATTTCTTCCCATTGCGACTCATCTGGAAAGGCGTAGCATTTTGGCGCATTCCTACCTCTACCACTTTGGGTAAATCTGGAAATGCATCAAAATCCACGGGTGTTGCGTAGGAAAACTCATGTAATACCCATGGAATGCTTCCCTGGGACAGAGTAATGCAAGGCTGCAATTTGTGCTGTGTTGCATTACTCCAAGCCACTCTGGGCCATGCAAATGGCACTGCGTGGCTTGGTAAATCACATTTTGGGTTTGTGTTGTGCATGCATTACATTGCATGGTGCTAGAGCGATGAAACCCCTCTCATAAGTATGCCCCTCAGACAATAGCTGTGAGCTCATACAGTTTGTATGGGCCTGGTTTCTCTGCCCTCCCAGTCACCTGAAGGCTTGTTCTGTTTGGAGTAAAGGATGCACGTGATGGCAGCAGGATCTCAGATGCAGAGCTGGGAGAAATATGTTTAATTTGAGTTTCTTCTTCACTTCCCAAGTGAATACCATGATTTACAGAATGAAGTTATTGCAAGCCTTCAATTACACCCTTTCCAAGATGTCTAATTATCTGACGACAAGATGACTTCCTTTTTCCAGTGATGCAACTTCCTGTTAAAACCATAGCTATAGAGGCTGTCATACGTTTTTTTGTGTCACATTCTTTATCACCTTACATGCTTCCTTATCTAATAGTTTTACTCCTTGTAGCTAGAACATTCACTAAATACTGCCTATAAATATTGTCCTGGCTGTTTTCTCTTTCCTGTTCTCTCAGGAGGTGCTTGGTACTTTGCTATTCTCTTGACCTCTAATCTTCATTTATAATCAAGATTTCCCTTGTAGGATTTTCCTCAAATTTGGGAACCCCTTGAGAAGACACTTGAAACTTTTCACACAAACTATTCTATGCAGGGTGGTACCATGCCCACTAGAAGGAGATGCCCTTTGTCAAAAAAGATGTCTGAGTTTTCCCACCTAGAAAGATTGTGAAATTAATTATATGCATGACCCTTTATGGGTGGAGTCTGAGGCAAACTGTCAAATGTTTTATGCTGAGGGATTTTCCTAACTTTCTGCCTTGAGTAGAGGATGTGATTTCATTGCAGGTTCGTGCATGTGACTACTTGTTGTGTTGCTGAAAGGTTTTAAGTCGCAATTCTAGAAAGACCACTGTGGAGCACTTAGATCTCAACAGAATTACTTCACATCCTCTATTCCTTGAGACATGGTCTGGTCAATTTCCATCCAAGGACACGTTGGAATACTGAGTCAAGAAAAGGTTGGCCCTTAGCCAGCCATTTTGGCATGTGACACATGAGTGATCTTTTGAGCTTCATCCTTTTAACATGTTGTTTATTATTTGTGTTCTCCTTGTAGTTGGACTCTTTTATTTAAAAAAAGATGGGATGTGTATGATACTCACACTTCAACCACAAGGTATCCCATATGTGCTAATGTTAGCTAATATCCCTAGGCTCTGTAGGCAGCAAGTAGAGGACAGTATTTGGTTAGTAAGTAGGTCCTTTCTGGCTACAAAAGCAAACCTGTTGTAACAGCCTTATTTTATGGGATATGGCCCATTGTGTCTCAAAGCCTTGTGCCTCCTCTTAATTAGTTGATGGTGACTGCATAGTCCTGAAATTGAGGTAACCTCAAATGGAAGCTGATATATTGAACCAACCAATTGAAGTAGCTCTATTGGAGTGGCATCCTCTGGTTCCTATTGAAAGCCTCATTTGTGTGTCGAGTAATTCATCTCTGGCCCAAAAGCATGTATGTAATAACTGGGGCCTTACTAACCCTAACAGTATGCAGTGTTGGAAGGAGGCACTGGAAAATGTAACAATGCTTTCATAAGCACCATTAGAGAGTGATAGAAAACCCTGCTTTTCCAGGTCACTGGAGAAAGGAGTATCATATAATTTCCTTTACCAAAACAGATTTGACCTTCTTTTCGATGTAGATGAGAATGACTGACCACCTGATAAGTGAATCTGGCATCAGTGACAAAGCAGGAATCAATGATGTATCCATGCTTGAGGGCCTGTCTTGACACTGTGGCCCGAACTGTTGGGGCATGAAATGGACTCTACCAAAGGGCCTGCCTACCCCTTCTATATTCGTCAGAGATGCCCTTGGCCAAAAACCCAACTATACTCTCCTGAATGGATGGGCACACCTGTGAACAGTATAGCCGCATGTAGTTACGAGTGATGGGCCACCTTTACCCGGGGGGGGGGTCGTTTGTTCAGATGCAGGATATTCAAGGGCGCACCACATGCACAGTCCATACATGCATCAGCTGTACCGAACACCTCTTCAGCTACACCACATGAGCCTTAGAGAGGGCACTAGGTGCGTGCATTGCCTGGACGAGTAGGCCAGATTCTTTCATCTAGACTGGCTGTCTTCATGCATAGCAGAGTACTGGGATCAAATGTATGGGGTAATAGCAGATATAACAGCTCATGTGGTGCAACGACTGCCCAAGGTGGCTCTGCTTGGCCATGGAAAAGATATCCCTGCTGATGTTTGTAAACTCACTGCAATGCTGCTATTGTTAGAGGCGGGTTGCGATGCAGTGGGGCCAAGCTGCTACACCCACTGTCTGAGGTTGGCTAGCTAATGCTGCCTTTTGCCAAGAATGCTGGAGGACTGTTGGGCACTTATGCCAACATTCAACATACTGAAGGACATATGGGCTCCTGTTGCACTGTACTGACAACCAGACTGGAGGGCCATGCTGTGGGACCAAATGATGCAACACCACCGCAGTGACAAACTCTCTTATACACCACTGCATGAACAGAGACGTGCAAGAGCCCCTGCCTCATCTAGACCAGGATGAACACTGGCACATGCCTCTCTGCCGGGGCCCTATACTTGCAACTCCCCTGCATTGTTGGGGATATACTATGCTAACCCACAGCACACCTGGGCACAATTTTAGATATAACATTGTAATCTATACTGTGAAATTAGTATGAGGAATGTATGATCGTTTGTTGTTTCATGCGCTTGAAATGCCAAATAATAAAAAAGATGCATCTGCAAGTCATTAATTTGAGTAATTTTCCTGGTGCCATACCTACATATCAGCCTCGTCTTCTGAGATAAGCCCATTGAGGATCTGATCAGAATTAAGTCATGGAAAGTGGGGCTGAGAAAAAACTTTAGATACAGTGAGTTGGTTACTTTTATAAGAAAAGTGATTTATTCAGATTCCTGGAAACCTGGCTATCTCATCCCTCTTTCTGTGTGGGTACCAATCTTTTCATGTGCAGGCACAGCTGGGTTGTCTGATGGCCATAATATCATTGAAAATTGCTTGTACTCACTCCAGAAGCATTCTGATAACCGAGTTGAAGTGCAATAACCATTACATACTTTTAGTGATTAATTATTGAAGAAATCATTTTAATTTCAGTATATCCCTTCATTACTATAAGAGTTCATGTGACCCAACAAGGCTGGGCTTATTGGTAATTGGTGGCTTTATTACAAAACTAAGCCTGTAATGTAAATTCAGAGTGAGAAGTGGAGGGAACACACTGTTAGAAATGGGGTCTTTGGTTGGCAATCAGGTTACCCCCTGTCCAAGCAAGGACCCTCACTCTATTCAGGGTAAAGAAGGATCACACTCAGTTAACGCCCGCTCACCCCCCTGGTAGCTTGGCATGATCAGGCAGGCTTAACTCAGGAGCAATGTGTAAAGGATTTGTACCAACACATACAGTGATATAGTGAAAACACTACAAAATGGACACCACGCCAGTTTAGAAAGATAGGTCATTTGAAAAATAGAAATATTTATCTAAATCAAACAAGACCAAAATGACAAAAATCCCACTTACACAACTCGAAATATGAATTTTCAAAATAATGAGTGTTACTCCATAGAAAACAATGAAAACGTTGTTGTTACACAAAGTACCTGGTTAGCGTTAAAAATAAAGCTGCATGGGCGAACGTGCATCGGAAAAGTCAGCGATGCGTCAATTCCTTACTTACAAGTGAGGTTGTGTGTCTTTTCCTTCTCCAGTTGGTTCGGCGATGCGTTGTTTTTCTCCCTCGCAATAGAGCAATGCGTTGATTTCAAGACAGGGCACCTCGGATCTGCACAGAGTCGGGTTGACTTTGACTATGACACCCACCCATGGACAATGCATGGAAAATCCGGTCATGCGGTGTTTGAAAAACGTGCTGTGTGGGGTTTGCGTTGTTATCAGCAGCCGCAAGCAGGTGTTGCGTGTCGTTTCTCCAGCCACCAAGCGCCGATCTCCCAGCCGCGATGCAGGTAGAGCGTCGATTTCAGCCGCAAAGCCAGAGGCGCGTCGTTTATCAGCTGTGTTGCAGATGGTGCATCTAAAATTTCCTTGCACGGCGTTCAGTGCATGGATTTCAGCTTTGGTTCTGCCAACGTCCCCTTTCAAGGTCCCAGGGACTGGATAGGGCACCGCAGGGCAGGAGTCTCAGCAGAGAGTCCAGGTGCTGGCAGAGGACGTCTTTGATGTCCCTGAGACTTCAAAACAGGAGGCAAGCTCAGTTCAAGCCTTTTGAGATTCTTTTCAAGCAGGAATGCACAACAAAGTCCACTCTTTGTCCCCTTTCACAAGCATAAGCATCAACTGCAGGATAGCCCAACAAAGCACAGCCACAGGTAGGGGCAGCACTTCTTCTCAGCTCTTCAGCTTTTCTCCTTGGCAGAGGTTCCTCTCGAATCCAGAGTGATCTTGAAGAAATCTAAAGTCTGGGGTATTGGGTCCACTACTTATACCCCTTTCTGCCTTTGAAGTAGGCAAACTTCAAAGGAAAGATCTTTGTAAGATCAACCTTGCCCAAGCCAGGCCCCAGACACACACCAGGGGGTTGCAGGCACAGCCCATTCAGGTGTGAGTGACCACTCCTCCCTTCCCCCCAGCCCAGATGGCTCATCAGGATATGCAGGCTACACCCCAGCTCCCTTGGTGTCACTGTCTAGAGGAGAGGTGCAAACAGCCCAAATGTCAAACTGACCCAGATAGGGAATCCACAAACAGGCAGTCACAGAATGGTTTAAGCAAGAAAATGTCTACTTTCTAAAAGTGGCATTTTTAAACACACAATCCCAAAAACAACCTTTACTAAAAATTGTATTTTTAAATTTTGAGTTCAAAGACCCTACACTCCATATTTCTATCTGCTTCCAAAGGGAATCTGCACTCTAATAATATTTAAAGGCAGCCCCCATGTTAACCTATGAGAGAGATAGGCCTTGCACAGTGAAAACCAAATTTGGCAGTATTTCACTGTTAGGACATGTAAAACACTTCAGCACATGTCCCACCTTTAACATACACTGCACCCTGCCCATGGGCCTACCTTAGGGGTGTCTTACATGTACAAAAAGGGAAGGTTTGGGCCTGGCAAGTGGGTACACTTTCCAAGTCGAATTGGCAGTGAAAGACTGCACACACAGACACTGCAGTGGCAGGTCTGAGACATGTTTACGGGGCTACTCATGTGGGTGTCACAACCATTGCTGCAGGCCCACTAGTAGCATTTGATTCACAGGCCCTAGGCAACTCTAGTGTACTTTACTAGGGACTTACTAATAAATCAAATAGACCAATCAGGGATAAGCCAATCATAAATACAATTTACACAGAGAGCATATGCACTTTAGCACTGGTTAGCAGTGGAAAAGTGTCCAGAGTCCTAAAGCCAACAAAAACTGGTCAGAAGAAATAGGAGGAAAGAGGCAAAAAGTTTAGGGATGACCCTGCAAAAAGCACCATTTCCAACACACACCAACTATCCCTATGGGTCTCTCGAAATGAGTCCCACAGGAGATATTTTTACAAGACTTTCTGGTTAGTCTTGAGCTTCACAATTGCATAATGGGAAGTATCATGGGATCCTACACACTTGCAGAGATGGTTTTACCCCTCACATAATTGGCTTTGGGCCTGCTTCACATAGGTAACTTACACTATTGAGTAATTTACACTTTTGAGTAAGGGCTAATATGGGTTGCTATGTGCAGCAGGCCCTATATTTTTATTTCAAGCTTTTTTCGATAATTTGTCAAATCGTTTAACGTACTAGAGAGACAAGATTGTGACAATACCTAGCTAACTGGGCTATATTTTCCTCTCAAGGCAAAGATCCTCTTAGCCAATTTATCTCACATCTTTTGTGATTTACTCTCGAAGGATGGTAGAAGGATACAGTGGGCACGAAGTAGGTGTCGGGAGTTAACGCCGCTCCGCTGGTAGAGTTCACAGAGTTTAGTCACTCTGCGCTCCGTTTGTAGTGCTGAGTTCAGCAGAAACTCCGCCAACTGCGGAAAAGCAGAGCTATGCCTCCCATATGAACATGTCACTGTGAAGTGCATGCTCTCAATAACCTTTTGTCTAAGACTGTTTATCCTGCATGCATCATTCCCAGAGCCTGGCATCGCTTGGATGTCTTTTCATAGGTGGTGGCACCTGCTTTAGCAGCTGGACTTGGATACACAAGCCCCCAGTGTGTGCCGTGATCACTGGGCTCCGATTGTATCCTTTGCTTAATCCAAAGATGAAAGTTTCTGGGGCTTTGTGTGATGAATTCGCACCAAGAAGATACCAACTGGTTGGGAAGTGGGGTAGAATAGAAAGCACTGCCAAATGTACCCCCTCCAATTGGCTGCAAGTTGTTTGATTGCTTCCTTCACCACAATTCCCAGCAGGCCCTATCCGGGGATATGTCTCTGCTCACTGACAGGACGCCTCTAATCGGCTGTCAGGCTTTGCTCAGCCTCTGCCTCGTCTTCCTGCTCAGTGATTACCACTCTCCTGCCCCCAGGACGAGGGGTGCCAGTGAAGTCAGTAGCACCCCCAGGCATGGGAGCAGCCGCTTTCCACAGGTAAGTCTGTGCCCTGTTCCCATTGTCAGATGATATGTCCTGCTAGCAGTCTCTCCTCTTTTATAAAACATTTAGCCCTAACCTTCTCTGTGTCATTAGGCAGGTCGCTTTCACCACCATTGAATTTCGGCGGGATCATGAAAGTAAAGAGTGGGTTGCCTAATTTTCAGGGGCGTATCTATCAATATTGCAGCTGGAGCAGTGGCACAAGGGTCCAAGGTCAAAGGAAGTGCCGAACCCTGATTTGTTTTGATGTATTTTGCTCACTACACCCCTGCTACTTTGCAAATTTTAGTCTTCATAGAACAGACATTTTATGCATTGTATGTGTGATGTTTGGTTGTATCTATGTGTGTTCATATTTTCACTTCACACAGTATGAGTTTGTATTCAGGCTGTGGATACGAAAATATCATGATTAATTTGGAGTTGCTCTACGGGGCTGTTAGCACAGTCAGATGAGTGCAGAGGGCTCTAGTCTTAGTATTATACTGTTCTTGGCACAAATAGCATGCTACTGGCCATTTGGTTGGCATTGTAGCACATTTGAGGGTGACCATGTCATCAGTGCAGTGCTATCCGCAGTTGTGTAATGTAAAATACACCTAAAACCCCTGCAGAATGTGATGAGGCGCATAACTGGCAGTGCTGTGCTGTGGTGTTTTTTAATTACAAGGGGCATGTAGTATAGTACAGTCGGTGACTGATGCTCTATTCTGTGAGTGAGCCAGTACAGTTTTTTGTGGGGGGGAGGGTCAATAATGTGTCAAGAAGAGAGATTGTTGAATTGAATTGGATCGATGGAAGTATTAGTGTTGCTAGTGCACTTAATAAAGTCAAGGGGGAAACATCATGTATAACTAGAATGTCATCATTGAGCAATAAACCAAGCCTTTGTCGTGTAGGCTCTCATTATTCTAATGAGACTATAGGATTTGGGTGGCAGAATCACTTGCACTGTAGGGGACTGAGTCTAACCCACTACAGGTGACACCTATCGGCCTAATCTGTGTTTTGCTCAGGCTAACTAGCAGTGCCTCACCTCTACCCAAGACTAGGGATGATTAGGCAGCCGAGCGCATGACACAATTGATTCCTCATGGAAATCGTGGTCACTCAGATCGCATGTGTTTCTCACGGTTAAAATTAGTCTCACATATACAAGGACAATCATAGGCAGTATATGTTTCAATAAGGTTTTAATGAAGCGACTGCATCTTAGATAATAAAGCATGTCCTGCAATAACTAGGACGATGAAGCTCAACAGGATTAAAATTGTGACAAGGAGAGTAAAGCTTACAAATAACGCTTCCATATTGTCACTAGAATCATTAAAATCATTCCTGCCTACGCTATGTTAGAGCACAGCATGTTAAGCTCTAGTTCTGCCCTTCAGGTTCCCCTGGGAAGACATCATCCCTCATACCTGAGCAAGAGGCCTGTTTTCCACATAGCAGCTGTAGCCAAGCATTCAGCAATCAGCATACAGTCGTGGTCATCTGGCTGGAATCTCCCTCTAACATACATGGGTCAAAGTACGGTTTTATAATAAAACAGCTGATGTTCCAAGAAAGAATCCCTACGTAAGAGTGTGTATGTTTCTATAAACACTAGAGACAAAGCGTTACCATGTTTACCAGCAACCTATCTAACTGCAGCCTTGAGAAAAGCACAGATTGAAGAAATATCTTGTTTAAGAACGCAGTGCTGACTTAGGCACGAACAGCTAGATAGAGAGAAATAAAACAAGACTGCAAATGTGCATATTGTTAAAATAATAAACAAAGCTGATCCAGGTTGCAGTGCACAGTGGCAGGCCTAGTTTGCTAAAATAACTTGCATGGTGCTATAACTAAAATGGCTACACAACACCCTCACCTTGCCGGTTCAAAGGTGGTTCAAAGCCTAATTATGTATAAAAGCTATTGAAATCTAACCTAAGGCATATATATAAATGTCAATAATGACAAGTTAAAAAGACACTTGAGCATGTGTAAAAAGGAAAATTTAAAATAGCAACTGTGGAGTAAAAAAGGCAGAATTTCAAGAGTCAGAGTCATTTTGGAAGTTGCCAATCGAATCCGAGATAATTGAACACATGAAATCTTCCACTTTGGCAGGTGGTAAAGTAGGAAGTTCATCGCCAAGGAGCATTCCTGTTCCAAGGCCTGAGCTCCAGCCAAGGCAGCAGTATTCCGTGGTGTGCCCAACATTGAGTTTAGAGCGGCATCCTCCACCAAGGGCAACTCATAAGCAGCTTCCCATAGTAACCACACCCTAAATGCGCATGTCTGGTAATGAGCCCTCAGCGAGAACATCAGCAGATCAGCGCCCAATCAAAGCAAGCACTGCATAGAAAGACAAACTTTCAGTGCATGTTGGAACGATCACCAGAGGCACTGAAACACAGGCTGCAATCAATGCAAAACCGGTCTGAATGAAGGAGACCAGTCACACTCCAATTGCTCCAGGAGTGTTGCTCCAAAGTACTACATCATGCGTTCATGACACAGCAGCGCTGGTGGGAGCGCTTTCAGTGCTCCTTGTTGTGGCGGGACAGCCATTGCGCAGAAAAAGTAGTAATACCAAGATGCTACCTATTATAGCCAAAGTTATTTGAAATACCCCAAACATACTGGAGAATATTGAGTGGAGGGCTGACGGTATTAAACCGAATATAGAGGAGAAGGTGTGAATGAAACCAGAACCAACATCCTTAAAGAAATTTGTGATTCCAGTAGTACTGGATGCATTAAATATTCGTCCCATGAGCTCACCAAAGTGTCTCGGAAAGTTGGTACTTAAAAGGGACTGTATCTCTGCTGATGACCTTGCCACCTGAAGTGCATAGGTCTTGCGTGCAGATGTGAGTGCCACATGTTTTTGGAACAATAAAGCCTTGAGTGTGCTCAACTTGTCAAAATTCACATTTGAAGTAGCGATATGGGGCCAAATCTCAACTACTTCCCTCTGTCTTGTGGGAGGAAAAAATACATTCCCTGGAACGCAACTCTAATCAAGGGGACTGGAACTCCCTTCAGATAAAGCCAAGTTTGCTGCTGAAGCGTTACATGCACCATGCAAGGACAGCTGTTTACAAACCATTGAACGGCTGACAGAAGTCTTGCATTCACTACCACTAAGAAAGACCTAATTCGTGCCACTGAGACATTAGTAAGAGAAGGGTAGTTCCCACCCTCATGGATGTAACTATCTCCTAGCCTCCAATATCTGCCTACTGGAGTGTGTTTTAAGCAGGACGTGAATTGAAGTGTTGAAATAGACAGATTAATGACCCTGTGTATTAACCACTCAGCAGATGGGATTTCGGCCACAGTAAAAGGCAACCCTTCTAATTTTTCATATGTTAAATATGACATAAGTCGTTTCTTTCTAAGCCATTAGTTGTTGTTGTCACGTTAAATTAAATGTGGAAAATATGTCCCTTGCACTAACGTGTAGCCAGGGAACGCGACCTGCCTTAAATGTTTGTAGTGTCCAACCCAACTGCATAATGGACCTTCGTTGACTCTGTCCATGGTTTAAAGAAGACATGTCACTTTGTATTAAGTCTATTGCAGAATCAGTGTTATTAGACAGGAGACTAAGGTGTTCTCTAACAGCATCTAGTGAGTAACTCTTCAACCATTGCTGGCATAGTTTCCCCTACACTGTATGTTGTTACTACACCCGCATGTTCGGATGACACATAGCGAGTGTCCGGCCTACTTGTTCTAAAACCCCCAGTGGAGTTTATAAACGTTTATGACACCCGTTGGTATTTATTGGCTACAATAACCACCCGCCAGGATGTGACAGTGAAGCATTAAACATACCATTCTGGATCCATTTATCCAGCTGATCTTCATTTGCATTTATATACTTTTGCCATTTGTAAAATTTTGTAGGGGCAGGAATACTGGGCGCATTCAATTCCTAAATCTTTGCTAAGCCTAAAAAACTTGTCTGTTGTACAGTTTCATTAAAAAATATAATTTGAACAGGTATCAGACATGCTCTTATTAAAGCTTCTTTCCCCCTTGTTTGCCAATTTCTTGTTCCCCACACACTTTTAAAGTCAATCGACTTTAACCAATACTCATAGCCTTCTATAGCCAACCGGGAAAGAAAGGAACCCGAATAAATGAATTTTGAATGTGTCAATAATATATGTAAATTTTCCATCAATGGCAATTTGAAATAATATGACTCAGCATTTTTAACATTGTGCCCAGAAAAATATGCAAATTTTTCAGAATATGTTTTAGAACTCCCTTGTGGTGGAATCGAACAATGTTCCCATTTTGTGTAGTTAAAAATAGTCTTTGGGGTACTTGCTCTGTGAATGAAATGGTGCCCATGATAATTATAGCAAATCATATAAGCATCATTCTCTTTAGATTGATAAACATCCTCACTTTCAAATACAATAAAATACTACAATTCAGTCATCATAGAATCAACTGTTTTCACATCCCAGTCATCAGAAACAACTCCAGGTATTATCACATTGTTCATAGAAAGTTTAAACATATATGGTATTTGAAGGTCATATATATCAAATGTGACTTTAACCCAAACAATCCCCTCAGGAATTGGTATAGCGTAAATGTTCACGAAAGACAAGTCTCTGCAGACATTGTGAGAAGAAAAATGGGGTTTTAGGACCTCATCCACCAGTTCAACTGTTGATCTTTCAGGAAGAAAATGACCATGTAATAAAAGAAAGAATGTTATGACAAAGCCAATCCAAAGGAGAAAAGCTAATACAGTCAAGGAAAGCCACAAATAGTTCCATGTGAAAATGAAGTATGTTGTTTTAAGCCAGTTTATCATCTTATGTGTTTTTGGCAGTTCAGATGTATAAGACGCAACTGAGTCAGAGAAAGTGTTGTTGAAGTCAGCAAAGTATGCAGAAGCAGTTTGTGCAAAAGCTGGTGCCGTATTTGTAGGAGGAGACCTGGTAGGGGACTCCCGCGATCGTTCATAGTAAATGATGCCATCCGTCTGTGTTGAAGTTGTGTCAAATCGATCAGTAATTTCTGTGTTGTTTGTTGCAACAGATGTTAGTGGAACTAATGCAAAATCCTTTTCCACCCTCCTCAAGCTCGGAGAGGTGTCATCGTTGCTGCTCAAAACTTGTAGAGGGACATCTTGACCAGTAGTGAGAGGGTTTTGGGAACAACTGGTTGCTCCTTTTGGTCTGCTGTGCAGGATCGGCCACATGGTGTAACTTGACATTGTTAAGAGATTCAAAGCGGTTTCCTTTAGCACCAGCCAACGGTGGTAGAATGACAGTTCTGGCACCATGTATTCCTAAGACTAGGAATGGTGCACGATAAGAAGGACTGAACTCTTTTTTCACAGGAACTTTTTTGCGTACTAGATCCCCAACTTTTGGAATCCAGCCGGTAGATGTTATTGGTACATCCTTAATTCCTGCGGAGGCAGCACTGGCAGAAGCGTTGTCGTCACGGAACTGTTGTAATTCCTGCAAGACAGTGACACGTTCATTTAGTTCAAAAGGTGTTTCTGCCGCCTCCACACCAGGACCATCAAGATCTGGAACATACATTTGACTTCCAAACAGGCACTTGTATGAAGTAAGACCCCCCAGGGACCTTCTAGCAGATTGTTAAGTGATCTCTGGACTCCATACAGTTGATTAAGCCAACTACGAGCCGCATCTAATACTCTGGCTGTTAAGGACTGCTTTAAATCACGATTTCGTCACTCCACTACACTATTTCCCTCTGGATGAAATGGAGACGAGTAATGGAGTTGGACCCCTAATGAAGCCATGGCCAGGGCCCTGCTCCGAGTGGAAACTGCATATGTGCCGATAAAGACTTGCAAATCTTTAATAACAGTCCGAGCATCAGCCGAGCATTGTGGCCACACCCATAGAAATATGGAGCAAGAGTCAACAGCGACTAAAATGTATTTGTATGCACTGTTCTGAGTTAGGGGACCACAATGGTCCAAGTACACACATTGTAAGGGTTTGTTGAAATTAGGAGGGGTGTCTGCGGTGGGTGTTTGCCGGTGGAGCCCTTAATTTGTTGGCAGATGTCACAACAAAGAAAATACTGATTGGTCTGTTTGTATAGACCTTTCCACCAATAACGTGCTTGCAATAATGATATTGTAGCCCCCACACCTGGTATTTTTACTTCCGTGTCAAGGAAGCCTCCAATTCGGTAGGAATATTTAGCAGGAAATGCTTTGGGATAGGGCGTGCCTTCAGTCGTAGCTTTCACCGCAGCCCACATGTCATCGTCCGGTTGTGTTCCAGAACAAGTTACTGCAGCAACAGTAGCTGTAGCTACTGCTGATTTGGCTGCTTCATCAGCCAGTGTATTTCCAGCAACATGTATTCCAACGCGCTGGTGTCCAAGTGTATGTACAACATGGACGTTTGGTAGCGTTTCCTTCAGATCCGCTACTTTCCCCCACAGAAGTCTGTGCTTAATGGTGTTGCCTTTAGAATCTCTGAACCCATTCTGGCGCCAGTAATGCAGGTATTCATTGAAGGACTGGACACAGTAATATGAATCACAGACAATCAATGTTAGCTGTGCAGGATCCGTGTGTTCCAGTGCCATCTCCAGAGCCTTTAGCTCTGCTGGTTGTGCCGTGCAATCCTCTAGTGTTTGCATGATTGTATGCTGGGGACAGAATTTATTATCCTCCATTTATCCACTTACAACAGCGCAAGCAGTGGAGTTTTGTGCCTATTGCAGGTTGTGCCGAGCCATCGGTGTACATGACTCTTTGGTATTGATCAATAGGCAGTGTATTTGCCAGAACTGGGTATTCTAGTTCATATTGCAAAAATTCTTGAGTTTGTAATTTTGGGTCAAAAATATAGTCAACATCAGTGGCTGTCAAAGACGTTGCCCATTGAATCCAAAGTAGATGTAATGCTTTAGTGTTTGGAACACTGGCTTTAGTAACAGCCTCAAGGGCTGGAATTGGAGATACGACAATAATGAGTTTCCCCTGGGCCAGTGGTCTCTCTTTGATGACAGCCATCTGAACAGCAGTGAGAATTTTCTCAGTGGGAGCAAAGCGTTATTCCGCTGCTGAATGTAAATGTGATTTGTATGCAATCAGGACTGTCCCCACCTCATTGAAAGTTATGTAGGTGATACCAGTGGCACCAGCAATTACTCTGATGACCAGATGTTTTTTACTTGTGTGTAAGTGTTGTGCTGCAAGCATGTCTGTTTGCAAAGCTCTGAGAATGCGTGTGTGTTCGACTTTCCACAATTTACTGGAAAAGTCAGGACATATTAAGTCACATAAATGTTTTATGCGTGATGTGTAATCTGGAATGTAAGGTAGAAAACCCAATAAGGATTGGAGTTTTTTAATGGTATTTGGAGGTAGTAACTGTGCGTATTTTTCCAAGAATTGTGGCACTAGGCTCTTTCTTTCACTCGATAGCTCATATCCCAAAAACAGGACGTGAAGGAAGGCTATTTTTGTTTTCTAGAAGTTGAATTTATAGCCAAATTTGTCAAATCCAACAACAATGCGGGCTACCCGTCTTAGAGGTTGCAGTAATTCCTCATATGTGAGATAGATATCATCTACATAGGACAATGCTTCAGGGTCAATGTCGTGCAATATGGAAGTCACACGAACCTCAAACAGTCCTGGACTGTTCTTGTACCCCTTACAGAATTTTTCTGGGAGCCTAGTGTGCTGAAACTTGTTCAGTCTCTACTCTCAGGCGCTATATTTTGGCAGAAGAAACCACTGGAAATATCCAGTGTGGTTTTGTATTTTTTGCGCACTATGTTGTTCATGAGTGCTGTGCTATGTGAGATTTGTATAGCGTATGTGCGTGTATGACTGTTTAAGTGTCTGTAGTCTAAGACTATTCTGTATGAATGGTCTGGTTTAGCTACTGGGAACAAGGGATTATTCATTGGTGAGACACAGGGTTCCATTACACTCTGGTACTCCAGTTGTGTGAGGATTTCCCTCACAGGTGCTTTTGCATCATGTTTTATTGGATATTGAGGTTATCCTATGCTACGTGGTTGCGATATAACGTGGCTGCCTGCGCCAATGCCCAATCGATGGTGTAGGATTCTGCGAGCTCATCGGGAAGAAGAGGCGAGAAAGAAGGTTTGATAACATCTTCGCCATATGGGCAAGTACGGACAAATTCAGGTGGCCAATCCATTTCGGCCAGTAGAATATCATATATGTTTATGACGCGGTCCCAAAAGATTACATTGATTGTGCTGACTGGGTGCACGTGCCAAGTTAAACCTTGCCAGTACACGCTGCAGCCCGGGAGCATGCAACACCACCTCATAAAATTATTGCATCAGGAGTTCATGCGCTGTCAGGCTGTACATTTAAGCTTCACGCTCAAATAGGAATGTGAATTGTGAATAGTGCAGGTTAGCACCCTATCGTCAGAGTTTTTAGGTAACTCCTTGGAATTCTACAGAGTAAAACTCCACGAGCTCCGGCCACCCTTAGGCACAAGTAGATCCTGGAAAGTTCACTTATACAATTAATAAGGCACATTATGGATAAATACTGCTTGGAAAGTGATCTGCTGGATTCCCAGATTCTGGGTGAATTCTGAATAATAAATAATGGAATTTCTGGCCTACTACAATCCAGAAGGTGGATTTCTGATGCTACAGGACCCTCAGTTTAATGTCAAGTGTAGAAAAGTGAGAAACAATTTACATCCGGCTGTAAAAGGTAATCCAAGGTGAGAAGACATACCTTAAAAAGGCCTCACTATAATAAGAAATCCCTGAAGGCAAAAAAATTATCATGTTGTAAAGATCTTAGTTCAAATAATAAATATAAAGTTGAATGGTTGAATGGTTGAAAGGTCTTTATATTAAACGATAAACCTTAAAAGGAATAGTTATTATGATGATTTTGATACAAAACATGTGAGCTAAGCTAAATAGCATCAATGTGAGTACATCTGCTTGATTAGCATGTTTGTATGATACATGTATCATCTTAAACAATCCTGAAAAGTAAATGCACATAATACAAGGATATCTGAACATTTCCTAATTGTCTATTATTCATACACAATATGTATTAATTAGAAGCGTGTAAAAGGAAAAAGCAAAGTATTTACAAGACAATTTACCATACGAAGTCCAGAGAAAGCTTGACCAGAAAACAAAGTAGGAAACTAGGGCCCAGATTCTCAAAGGTTTAGCATCGGATTAGTGATACTTTTGTAACGTTAAACTCATGCTAACTAGTATTTGTGTTGGTTTGTGTGGCAAAATAATGCAAAGGAGTGCAACATGCTGATTTGCATTACTTTGCGTCAGGGGGATGTTACATTGGTGGTACATGGGTGCCCCCATACTACCACCCATGCTTTTTGTCACGAAACCCTATTCTGAAACATCAGAAGAAAGGGTTTAGCACCAAAAATGAATGCTACTGAAAAGCAGGCGTTAAACAGAGAAATGTTTTCATTACTCCCATCTTTTCTGTCTTTGCATGTGTGCTGCACTGTACAACACACATACAAAGTAGGAAAAGCATTTCCACTTGTCTAGGCATAGTATTTTGTACAGGAAGGGTATCCTTCCTGTACAAAACCTATGCTCGGCTCAGTCACACACCCCAGCACTATGGCGCTAAGGTGTGTGATTGTCACGCAGTGCAACATTTTTGGCTGCTGCACTGCGCTGCGTGACACCTTTCAGAACATGGGCCTAGGAGTTTTATTGCCTTCATTGTTAACAGATTTTAAAGCAAGAATTTACAAATCTTCTAGACTTGCCCTTTCAGATGAGGGTCTTTTTTTATTGCATAGTTACTAAAAACCATTGCAAAGAGCAAGTTTCTGGAATGTGCATATAGCCAATATTCACTTACAATACTTTATAAAATCCTGCTGTTGTCAAAATCTAGTCAATAGCTAAAACAAAGTACAGTCAGCAGCTACTAATAGGCTATATATCAATTAGATTAAAAAGTATAATAAACTAAGACCGTTACTGGTTAGACGGATCCTATTAAATCAGCAAATATGTTCACATTACTGTTGTACGGGTAGATCTGATTGTTGTAAACTCGGCGCTGCAATCTCCTTAAGTACTTTACAGCAGTTGGATGCCCCCTACAAAATCAGCTAAAAAAAGCAGCTAAAATGTTCAAAAGCACAGTTGTCAAGTGGCCAGTGTGCAATTACAATGACATATGTTCCCTGATAGACTGAACTAGCATTGGAATTACCAAATACTATGGCAATGCTTAGCACTAAATGGCTTACATGACACACACAGAGAATCTCGCCAGCGCCCAGGAAAACATAGTCGTAAAGCAAATGGAAGATGCGTCCTGACATGTACGCACCCAGGTGGCCAGAAAGGCCAGTTTAAGCAAGAGTCTCCTTTGATAGTCAAGGGCTGGGCAGCTACATAGCATATGTAACCATTATTCGTGCTTATGATTGCATTGCCTGCAGTCTCTGTTATCTCCTGATTCCACACAGGTTGGATTAAAATCTCCTATTGGGAGTACTAATAACCTCATATAAAGGATCTGTCTTCGTGTTTCGCAGGATTTCCATAAAATGAGATTGTAGTTCCCCCACGTGATAAGTATCGTTCAAAAGCTGAAACAATACCAAATTATCGCCCCTTAAGAGGTATTTTTCCCAGAGGTCATGTTCAATTGCTTATTGATTGCCATTCTCAGAATATGGGATTGCTCTGTCATGGAGGGCGGCTTCTTCCATCTGTAGGATCGAAATTGCAGCTTTTAATTGGTTGGACCAGGGGTTACCAAGAGATTCAAAATACATTTCAGGAAGCTTTTTAAGGAATTTGTTTCGACCGTCCTGGTTCTAATGCAGAATTTCAACAGGGAAGCATTACATTCTAACGTTTGATTTACTAGCCCCAGATTTAGCCTTAGTCTTAAGCGGCATGTATATCTTGATTGCTGAAACTTTTTTGTATGCTCTGCAGTGAATTTGTTCTAGAGTCCAGTGCTTCTGGGTATAAGTGATGACCATACTGTAATGCTGGAAGTATAGTCAACTTCATTACTCTTAGAACAGGGGCCACTGATGGGCTGCTCACCAAGCAGTTCAATTGGCCAGTTCTATGGAGGCAGCTTTCTTTTTGAGTTCAATTACATGTGCAGCTGCTGTAAAGTTTTCACTAAACCACACATCCAGGTAGTTGTAGTTCCTCGATGTGCTAATAATCTTGCTGCCCAGCCACCACGTCACCATCTTCTTGCACTGGTATCTTCCAAAGATTAGGGCTTTTGTTTTGTCCTGATTAACCTGTAATTGATTTGCCTCATTAAATCTGTTCAGGGCATACAGTGGCCTTTGCAGTCCTGATTTAGTGTGGTCCATAATCACAATATCATCTGCATATTGTATTACTTGCAGCTTAATGTTTCCTAACTTGGGAAGGACCAGAGAGCTGGAGTGCAGTGATTTTGGTAAATCAGCTGTTAAACAGCAGAGGGACCAAAACAAAGCCCTGCTTTAGTCCACGATTCATGTATATTTTACATGTAACCATGCAGGGACCGGTTTTCACCTGAACCCATGACTCTGTATATAAGGAGATTACTGCTCTTAATCAATCATAAGGTCTCAAGGTGCTGTTTACGGGCGTGCTGCTCAATCGAAGAGCCAGGTCTTGAGGTCCTTCCTGAACTGCTTCAGTGATGCGGTTTGCCTGATTTTGAGAGGTAGCGTGTTCCATGTCCAGGCTGCGAGGTAGGAGAAGGATCTTCCTCCTGCTGTGCTTTCCAGATCTTGGGAACTGTTGCAAGCTGGGAAAAACAGAGTTGTCTGCTGGGTACGTTGAAGGCGAGGCGATTGTTGAGGTATGCCGGTCCTATGTTGTGTAGTGCCTTGTAGGTGTGGATCAGGAGTTTGTATGTGTTGCGCTTAATGACTGGGAGCTAGTGTACGTCTCTGAGGTGGGAGGAGATGTGGCTGTGTCAGAGGATGTCCAGGATGAGTCTGGCTCCTGCATTCTGGATTCTTTGTAGTCTTGATTGTAGTTTCTTGGTGATGTTGGCATAGAGTGCATTGTCGTAGTACAGTTTGCTAGTGACGAGTGCGTGGGTGACTGTCTTTCTTGTGTCAGAGGGGATGTGGAAGCATGAAGATGAGATTGCTTTGAATTGGCGGGTCATGGATAGAGAGGAGTCCAGGATGATGCCCAGATTGCGTGCGTGGTCCGTGGGAGCGGGGGCTTTTCCCTGGGTGGTGGGCCACGAGGAGTCGTTTCGGGCAGAAGGGGTTGAGCTGTCTTGTCTAAGTTGAGTTTGAGGCAGCTGGCTTCTGTCCAGGCAGTGACTGCTGTCATCCCATTGTGGAAATTTCTCTTGGCCTTTACAGGGTCGTCAGACAGGGAGAGGATCCGTTGGGTATCATTGGCATAGGAGACTATGTTTAGCCCGTGTTGTTTGATGGTCATGGCTAGTGGGGCCATGTAGATGTTGGAAGGCGCCAGACTGAGTGATGATCCTTGGGGCACTCTGCAGCATGCATCTTTGGGTTCTGACATGAACAGCGGTTGTCTGACACTCTGTGTCCTTCCAGTGAGGAAGGACCTGATCCATTCCCTAGCTTCATCGCAGATGCCGGCATCGTAGAGTCTGCAGAGTGGAGTGGGAGATGGTGCTGAATGCAGCAGAGAGGTCAAGGAGTATGAGTGCGGTTGTGCCTCCGTGGTCTAGTGGCTGCTAGGAGTGCTGTTTCGGTACTGAGGTTGCTCCTGAATCTGGATTGGGATGGGTCTAGGAATTAGTGTGTCTCAAGGAATTAGGTGAGTTGCTAGTTTACAGCCTTTTACGTTAATTTGGCTGGGAAAGGGAGCAAAGAGATGGGTCTGTAGTTTTGCAGCTCCCTTGGGTCAGCAATGAGTTTCTTGAGTAGCAGGTTGATCTCAGCATGCTTCCAGTTTGATGGGAAGGTGGCAGTCTCGAAGGATCAGTTGATAGTTCGGCAGAGCTCGGGCGCTATGGTGGCGCTGGCTAGGTTGAAGGTGTGATGAGGGCACAGATCCGAGAGTGCTCCCGAGTGGATGGAGTTTATGAATCTTTGGGTGTCCTCTTTGGTGATGGCGGTCCAGGAGTTCAGGATATTGGGGTTGTGCTTGGTCTGTGGTGGTATTTCTGGGTGGTGCAGGTGTTTTTTGGTCCTTGAAGACTTTGTAAATGTCCTGAATTTTTGGGTGGAAAAAGGTGGTGAGGTTGATGCAGAGGTCTTGGGAGGGAGGGATGGATGAGGTGTCTGTCCCGGGGTTCGTGAACTCTTTGACGATGGTGAGGTGCTGAGGTGTTCTTGATCGGCGGCTTTTTGGGTGGCTCTGATTTTCTGGTGGTGCGTGGTGACTGCGTTCTTGTAGGCTATGAGGTCTTATGTCTCATTTGCTGTTCCTCCATTTCAGTTCCAGTCATCTGCTTGAGCGTTTGGACTCTTGTAAGTCTGTTGTAAACCATTTAGGTGTTTTGCTATGTTGGTTTCCTGCTAGTTTCCTGAGGGGGCTACATTGTTGGTGAATTTGGATAACCAGTGGTGTAGATTGCATGCAGCTTCATTGGCTCCCGCTGCTTCTGGTGGGGGGGTGGCTGAGAGCATTGGTGAGCTGTGCTTCTGTAACTTTGCCCCAGCATCTGCCGGAGATGCGGGGGCATAGTGGCATGCAGTGTTCTTCGTGAAGGTAAAGTGGATGCACTTGTTATGGCTCTTAAGCAGTTAGGGGGTATGCCCCTTGCTCCAAAGGGTTGTCCGGTCCACCATTTTAAATGAGAGGTAACCCATTCTTTTGTAGAACTTGATATCTGAGGAAGGATAGTGCTAGAATATTTTCTACTGTTGATGCTCCACTTGAAAGCCTCATTTAAAGAATGGCAAAATACCCTCTTTTTTACCCAAGTTTCCAACTGCTCCAGTAGGGTTCAAGCATAAACATTTACTTCAACATCCAATAATGCTATCAGACAGTAATTTGAGGTCATTGTCTGATCTCCCTTTTTAAATGGACCCTCTCCAGGTGTCTGGGATGGGGGCAGTTTGAAAGGCATAATTGAAAAGTGGAGTCAACAGACTGGCCCAGCTAGAGTGAGCACATTTAAATAGGCTAGCCAGTAAGCATTTCGGGCCCAGGGCCCCGTCAGCTTTCAAACTTCTCCTATGTCATATTGATTTTCCCCTGGGCTGTGGTACTGATCACGCATTTGATTGTCTCGAGTCCACGGCCAAGTCTCTACTATCCAAGATTTTAAATCTGCTTTGGAGCTAGGTTTCCAATCTTTTGCCACATCCTGCCTAGTTGTTGAAAAAGTGACTGTCCAGTCCAAATAAAACTCAGAGGCGTGCAATACCCATGCCTCTTCAGAGATTGCCATTTTTTTATTTATTGACATAGTCCCAGAAGCATGCTTGGTTGGAATTTTTGAGTAGCCAAAAGACAGTGGACCATTCTTTTTGATTCTGTTGCTCTTGATGTTCCCAAACAGTTTTTTTGTAGATTCTTCTAGTCAGATTAACTGCTGCAGCTGTAGTATTAGATGGTTTATGCTGATGTGCCCGCTGAACTTTGCAGAAAGCTCTTTTTGCAGAGATGATAACTTTGTCATAATGGGCTGACGTTCTCCTATCCCGACCCCATAATTTTGGGCTTGGACTTACTGTTACTTATCAGATGGGTTCTGAGATCTTCCATATTTTTTTCCATGCCATTAAAGTTGATTCTGGTTTATTTAAATTTTGAATGGGTTTGATGGGTCCGTAACAAAGAACTAACTGTTGATGTATGTCCCTGGCACCACTTTATTCTACTTACTAAGTTCACTGACTCCTGTCCCGTTGAGGTGCTGACCTCTTAACTTTTATCTTAAGGTTGTGAGATTCATTTCAATGTGCACTTCAATGGATTATGATTGCTCTCCGTTTTGCCTGTTTTATCAACATTTTCAAGTTGGCAGGCAGACCCACGGATAACAATATGTAATTGATGGTTGATAAGCCTTTACAGGTTGGAGGTTTCATCTCAGACTCTGTTTGCGCAGATGTCAATTTATGGGTGGACAAAAAGTCCTTATGTTGGAACATGCTCTTGACTGGGAGGTGCATTCTGGTGATGCGCCCCAGCTCTCTGATATTAAAGTCTCTGTCAATTATGATTTCATGACATGGATAGTCCAGGAGAAGCGATTCAAGGCTACCAAGCAAATTGCTTGCCATTTCCAACATTGCTTTCCTCTGGGAACTGAGATAGCAATTCACCAATATCAGACCCTTCTCTTCCCAATTGATTTTCAGGCCCCGAATGAGGATTGCTTGTGACACCCTACAGTTAAGATTTAATGATATGGCATCTAATTTAGTTGTAAGCCTAATGACAAGCCCCCTCGACTTGCGCCCAAAGGGACTAGGGTGAGTCGTCGATATGAAAAACTCTTACGAGCCTAACATGATCATAGTGGCAAAAGCCCAGGTTTCCGTAAGGCAAAGAATATCACTTGCCTCCAGGTAAGACATTCCTTCTCTGCTTGCACTGATGTTTTTGAGGCCAGCCACATTCCATGAAATTAATAAGAGTTTGTGTTTTAATTTCCTGGACACTTGACGAAGACTTCTTTCGCGGCCAAAACCAACGGCCAGATCTCTTAGTTATAAGGTACTCACATGACCCCCTCCTTCAAGCGTGAGCAACTTAGGGTGTCAGAATGTACCTCTCCCAGATTGTGGGTATATACTATCACTAATGTGCTCCTGTAGATTCTTCCGCTTCCCAGCCAAACGTGCCCTTCTGGACGATTATAGTTGTCTGTCTCAGAGCTGAGTGTAGTAATATGTAAGGGTATTTGGAGGAGTGGTTCTGTACAGATCAATCCCCCATTCTGCGAAGGAGTTTTTTTCTCTCCACACTACATTCCTCTGGTCCTCTCTCCGCCATACCATGGTTGTAACTTCTCCATTTGAGTTAAGAAGTAGTGGATCGAATCTTACCCATTCGAGGTCCTCCGAGGGTATATGTTTTAATGCAGGGATATGTCTGAACAATCTCAGCAAATTCCCTCTATCAAGCATGTCCTGGGGGCCGTTAGAGCAATGCTGGGTATGAAGACCAGTTCCAGGGGGTCACTACCTTCGTCCTCCCTCCGGCCTCCCTGCTGGCTGTGAATAGTTAGGGGCATATTTATAAAATGTGGCGCTGCACCCAGTGCAGCACCACTTTTCTTGCACCCCTTAGCGCCCCCCAACACCACCATGTGTGCAACGTATTTAACATATGGCGCACCATTGTGGTTGGTAGGGAGCTAGAGCCAGAATTATTTAGGCCTGTTCGGCCCTTTGTAGGATTAACGTAAAAAATGTTGATCTCATCCTCAGTGGGGTGTAGAGAAGATGTGGGCCCTGCGTTTTCAGTTTTATTATTGATCACTGACCACTGGGACCTAGGCTTACTCAATTGCCCAAATAGTGTGTAGAATTTAGTGACTTTAATAAGGTTATGCATTCACAATACTCTCTTTAGAAGACTTTGCTTCTTAGTTAGCTTCCTTAGTCTCTTTTTTTACCTCTTTTTTGACCCCCTGAATGTTAAAGGGGGTCAGTTGGTATTAAAGTCTGGGGGTCCACATCTTGCAACTGAAGGGTCCTTTGCAGTTAGAACTCTTCTTCCAGGCGCTTCCTGATGTTCCTTTGTGGGATGCATCTCACAGCTATTCGAGAAAGCCTGGGCCACCTCCACGAGATCCAGGGCATTGAATAAATGTTAATCTGGTATGCCTGTTCCCACATTCAGTGAGCCTGAATCATTAGTTTACTTTTGACGGGATTGGCCTTTGCAGCGCCAACCAAAGCTCCCAAAATCTCTGGAAGGGAGCCTAACTAATTAATGCTAGAGGAGCATGAGCAGGAGTTGTCCTTCTCAATTGCACTTAGTTTAAACTCCAGTCTGCTCAAGTTATTGCCTAGTTCTGCAAAGTGCGTTGCTAATGACTGTATCAAGTTAATCTGTAGTTCAATCTTACTTGATTGCCAGCAAAGGTCCCTGAAGATTGAATCCTGGTAGGCTCTTATTGCTGCCAGTCTGTGAGTTTTAGATATCGAAGTTGTATCCAGGTCTAGGTTGGATGTTTTGTTGACGAACCTTCATCCCATTTATGGAGTTTGACTAAGAGTGTCATTTCTTTGGGCCTCTATGGTAGCTAAAAAATGGTTTGAGAGGTTGCCAAGTTCCTGATCTGTTATACTCTCGCTCCTGGCTGTTTAGGAAATGTTGATTGGAATGTTTGTTTTTAATTGTCATCAGAATCCTGTATTGAGATGGGGCTCACTTGTACTTGGATTAGGTGAACTTGGGCTGCTACCATAGTCTTGTTTGGCTTAGATTCTGTAATTATTTCTCTGCCTTTGCCAATAGTTGACATATTTGGTGTATTTGGTATATTTGGAGGCATTGTGTTTCTGCCTTCTTGCTCACCATACTCTCTGTGGAAACCAGGACTGATGGCAATGGGGGGAGCGGCCCTTGTAGATTGCATAGTGTTTCCTCTGGTGTTAGCTTCAGACAAGATTGCAACCTTCAGTTTTTAATACAAGTCACCATTGATGCCTCCAATGGTAAACTTTGGCGGTTATTTTGGGGACTGTTTACCAGAGTAGGAAAGGGCCCCATGCCATAGGATTCAGGGTCCCGGGTTTCACTATTATTATTTCATTTTATTATTTCTGAGTGCTCACAAGTCGCCTTCTGAAACTAATTCATGATCTACCCCTTTTCAGAGTTGGTCATCGAGGGAGAGAGACTATAAGTACTCTCCATCATGCCTGCCTGCTCTCCATCCCACAAGAGGGAGCAAACAGAATTGACAGGTCCTCCATCGGCTCTACTTATTCATTTTTTGCAGATAGGCTGTTTCTGTCTCACCATTGCTGATGAACTGGCACCTTTCACCTGTTTGTTCTTGATATGTTCCCTAATGTTCATGCACTGGGAATCCCTACCATGGAATGCTGCAAAAAGGTTGGATGTAATTTGGTGGGCTCCGGCCTGCTGGAATATTAAGGTAACGTCTTTGAAGGCAGTGCTGCCACACCTCCCTTAAGACTCAAAGGTGATGGCCATTGCCACGGCCGTGTGCAGGGAGAAGCACAAGCATGCTACAAGGGCCTTCAAAACCGCCACTCAGGCCTGCCAGATCCAAATGTCGCTAAGTTTAAAGGAAAGGAAGGAACGCACAGCCCCTAATAAGGAAAGATCTCCCCCGGGCCGCATTGCGCCTTTTTATTGGTTTTGATATGTTTCCTAATGTTCATGCCGTGGGATTCCTTACCAGGGAATGCTGCAGGAGGTTGGATGTAATTTGATGGGCTCCCGTCTGGAATTCTGGGAAATGTCTTCATAGGCACTGCCTCCTCACCTCCCTTAAGACTCAGGGCCACTACCACAGTCATAGACATGGTCCTATCCAGAGAGGGGCACAAGCACGCTATGAGGGCCTTTGAATCCGACACTCATGCCTGTTGCATCCAAATGTCGCTAAGTTCAAAGGCAAGGAAAAAGGCAGAGCACCTTGTGAGGAAAGAGCTCTCCAAGTCGCAAATTGCTCCCTCCAGTTACAGCTTCACCTGCTGCACTAAGGCCAATGCTGGGGTGATGTTGGGTGGTGCGGGTGGTGCTGTGTAGTCAGATAGGGAGCCACTAGCGTGCCCCACTATGGATAAGGTCTGGTCCAAAGTAGCGGACTGATGAAACGCTGGTGACATGCTAGTTAGACGCTGTAGCAGGTGGAGGGGGCAAATTCGCACTGGCCACAAGCTGCACCCAATCCTGGTTGGGCCGCTTCAGTGAACCAGCAGCTCAGCCACCAGTAGCAGGACCTAAATCTACTAACCCTGCACTACCTGCTGCCTCCACCCTGTTTACCACTACCACGCCTTTACCTTTGCCAATGCTGCTGTCCATTTGGATACAAATACGGGTGCCAAGAGCATGGCTGATACCCTGGCTAATCCTTTTGCCTGTCTGCCCCGATGCTGATGTTAAGTGCCCAAGGCATCGGGTGATATTGGGTAGCTCAGGCAGTGGCGATGCCGAGGTGTTAGGGGGTCCAAGGATCTTTGCTTTTGCTCATGGCTGTGTCTGCATCTGCTACTGCCACTTCTGCTGCTTCACTTTCTGCCCTCGTGTGTGCGTTCTTTCATTCTGAATACTGCGTTCACACAGGCTGACAGTACCTTCACGAGTTGTCCTCAGATGAGGGTCTTGCATTTAGTTGTGTAATGGTATAAAAGCCTACAGCTGGGAAAGCAATAATTTACAAACTAATGGGCCCTATCCACCAAGTTATATAGTTATGTGAGGAAATGGGGTGTATGATATGGTATAGTTTTGTGCCCTGACCATGTTATTCACTTATCAACCCCTTTAGACCCCTTTAGACCCCTTTAGACCCAGTAGGTTTTATTTGTTAAAACCTTAGCTCAACCCTGGGTAGCTGTGCCTCTGGGCAACAATGCTTACACAAAGGATAAGTGTAAAGCATTAAACAGCACCAACATTTGAGAAGAAGAAATAATTGGGGTGCTTAAGAAACTCGACACCAATTTATAAAAGTGTAGCAGATTTTTAATATTTTTAGACACCAAAATAAAAAAGCTCCATCAGAGTGTTTTGGAGCTACAGATTTTAAAAGCAACAGTGAATCACACCTTTTTACTCAACTGCAAACAAGAATTGACAGCTTCAACAAATTTGACAGAAAACTTTTCAGCAAAAAGTTGTGTTGTGGTCCCTTAGAGTTACTTCATCCGACAAACTTCAACAGAGTGAGTCAGGGGACCAGCAAGGCCCCCGGAAATAGTTACTTCCAATTGAAGCAGTCTCCAGTGAGTTTCACACACTTGTATCTTCTTGCCATAGATTCCTATGAAAGTGGTCCTAATGCAAGGAATACAGGAGGCTGAAGATGCTCTTAAGATGCTATGGATGTGTCGAAGTCAATGTGGGTCTTCCTACAGCTACTCCTTGGTCCACAGGCTTGATGAAGCAGTCCTCGCCACCGGGGCTGACACTTCTCGAGGTCCGCTTGAGCCAGGCAGAAGCCAGTCAACACTGAACTACCCGTTGTCCTGAGTCACTGTAACTGCCAAATCATTCTTTGGGATCAAACTTGGCTCTTTGATAATACTCCTAGGTCCAGCAGACTCAGTGCAGCTTCTAAGTGTCAGGTGCTGGTCACTGGTGCTGCACAATGGCGTGGAGCAGCGATCCAGATATGGGCTACCACTTGCACTTACCAAGCTTCTTCAGCTGTTGTGACCCTGTGCTGCGAACAGGAAAATCAGCCAACTAAACCTTGGTGTCTTTTGATTTGGTTGGGCTCAGGAAACAACTTCTCCTCAAGCAGGACACAATATTCACTCTTCCTTCTCTTTTGCAAGCCACCAGGTACAGCAGGTGCAACCTTTCTTTGTAGGGTACTTGGTGCAGCAGGGTAATCCTTCTTCGGTCCTTATTTCAGTTGAATTGAGATCTGAGGTTGAGGTGCCTTTTTATGTGTAGAAAATGCCCTCAGAGTTAGATGCAGTTGGTAGCCAATGGACTTCCAGGTTTCCTCCCTCGTAATGACCACTAACTACAAAGTGTGGAATCTGGCTATCTCAGAATGCACCATTCTGGTCTCCTTCAGGATAGCAGAACATCTCTCTTGGCATCCAGGGCTCCCTAGCCCAACACAGAGGTGTTGCTACATAAGGGTCTGCACGTCCATGGAAATAGTAACCGTTTTCCCCTTCCCTGTCCCTAGTGCCAGCCTGCATACTTTTACAATAGAGGAGCACCTCTCTCTTGTTCCCCATTTGCCCTTCAAAGGATGCTTCTCCTGTGAAGCCCACCGTTTGGACCAATACCCATGTGACTTTCTGCAGGAGTGAGGTAATAATTCTCTCCTATGCAGGGTTCTAATGTAACTTTTCCAGGGAGTCGTTAGCATGCCTCCCAGGAGGGCAAAACCGTCTCTCAGAGAAAGACCCCATGTGCAATGCAACCATTAAGGGCACAGGAGACTAAAGGCAACAAAGTGGCAACTAAACAAAAGTGGTGAATCCGTTGCAAGTTAAATTAATTTCATTACCTAATCATGCTTAATGTAACAAGTTGTTTGATAACTTGGACTATCAACTTAGGTTGCATCATGCTGGAGTTAGCACAGCTGAGGGGTCAGCATGTAACTCTGGACTCACCAACTAGGCAACCACGTCTTTCCACTGTAACAATTACAGTTTCACATTCTTACTGTCAGAAGATGTACAACACATGTTCCGCTTCTGAAATATGCTGCTCTCTGCTTTAGGGCTTGATAGGCCTACCCCGGGGGAAACTTAAACACATTGCAGAGGAAGCTTTGGCTTTGTCATTGCTTTAAATGGCAAAGTTGGGCTAGCATTTTAAAACTGCCTTTCAAGACTTCAGTGGCCAACTGGAAGACATGTTTTACCTGTGTCACACCGAGGGTGGTACAACCACCACTGCAATCTTTAAGGTGATTCTCTAGTTTATATGCACTGGGTACTCTGGGTACTATATACTAGGGACTTACAAGTGAGTTAGCTTATGCCAATTGGGTATAAACCGATTCAACACACTTGTTTTAGGGTCTGGTTTGCAGGCCTTAGTCCACTTTCAGAGTCGAAAAACCAGCAGCATCAGTCCAAAAACTTACAAACAGAATCATTTCCTTACAACTTATATATAGGAAAGTACCCTCTTTTTGACATGGTTACTCCCACTTTTTGCTTGACGTAAGTATGTTTTGACTGTGTTCACTGGGATCCTGCTAACCAGGACCCCAGTGACTGCTCTCTTTCTTAAAATTTGGTTTCTGAGACTTCACACTGCCCGTATTTGGCAAACTGGTGCCCCCATATAAGTCCCTAGTATATGGTACCCAGGTACGCAGGGCATTGGGACACCAGGAGTTCCCCATGGGCTGAAGCATGTATTATGCCACCCATGGGAGCCCATGTAAAATGTGTTTGGAGGCATGCCATTGCAGCCTGTGTGAAAAGGTACATGCACCTTTTCACTTCAGGTCACTGGGCCAGGTCATTAAGTCACCCCTATGGTAGGCCCTCCTAGCCCAGAAGGCAGGATGAAGGTACCTGTGTGTGAGGGCACCCCTGCATGAGCAGAGGTGCTCCCATGAACTTCAGACCCATTTTCCTGGACTTTGTGAGTGGGGGGATGCAATTGTATGCGTGTACTGGACATAGGTCACTACCTATATCCAGCTACATAATGGTAACTCCAAACCTGGTCATGTTTTGTGTCAAACATGTCAAAATCATACCCCAGTACTGTTGCCGGTATTGGTTGTATGATTCCATGCAATCTGGGGGCTCCTCAGAGGACCCTCAGCTTTGCTCCAACCAGTTTGCAGGGTTTTCCTGGGCAGCCTGTGCTGCTGCCATCCTACAGACAGGTGTCTTCCTTCCTGCTGCTTGAGTACCTCAAGCCCAGGAAGGCAGAACAAAGGATTTCCCTTGGGAGGCGACACCCTCTCTCTTTGGAAATAGGTGTCACATGGCTTGGGAGGAGAGCCTCCCCAAGCCACTGGTGTGCTTTGAAGGGCACATTTTGTGCCCTCCTTCTATAAACCAGTCTGCACTTGTTCAGGGACCTCCAGTCTGGTGTGAAACTGGACAATGGAAAGGGGAGTAACCACTCCCCTGTCCATCACCTCCCCAGGGGTGGTGCCAAGAGCTCCTCCAGAGGGCCACTTGATTCTGTCATCTTGAGCCCAAGGTGGGCTGGGGCCTCTGGGAGCATCTGAGTGACCAAGTCAGGCAGCTGACGTCACAGCCCCCTCCTGATAAGTGGTCACCTGGCTAGGTGACCAATCCCCTTCCAGGGCTATTTAAGGACTCCCTCTTGGGTGGGTCCTCAGATTCGACATGCACGATTCCAGCAAGACTCCTCTGCAAAGTTTACTTCGACTTCTGGCCACTGGAACCCCAACTGGACTTCACAGAAACCTTCAATCTGCAGCTCTAGTGATGACTTCGCTCTGCAACATTGTTTCTCCTGCTCCTTCCAGCATCTGCAACATTTCCATGGCTGTGCATCCTCCGAGGCTGGCAAGTCTTCAGTCTGCACCAAGAAGCAAGAAGGAATCTCCCTTGGAGTGAAGGAGTCACTCCCCTGAATCTGTGGGCACCAACTGCAACAATGACCGTCTGCGTGGATCTCCTCTCCCCTAGAGCTGCATGGATCCTGCATCACGGGTGGTGGTCTGTAGTGGTCCCCTACGTCCTCTCTGCCAGTTGTCCAACTTTGGAGCCTGTAGGTTCTTGCCTCTCCACGCAGGACAGTACCCCCATGCACCACGTCTCTTGCAGCTACCAAGGCTTGTTGGCATCTCCTCCAAGAGATCTTCAGGCTCCGTATAGCTCCAGCACTCTTCCCTGCAATACATGGTCTTCTGCCTGCTGCTCCAGCGATGTGGGACTCCTTTCCAGATGTGCTGAGTGGGCCTCACTGAGACTCCTGTGCCTGCTGTCTGTGAGTTACCTGTGGGGGCTGCATCCATGACTTCTTGCTCTCCTGACTACTTGGGTTGAGTCCCCTCAGACCTTCCTGGCTCCCAGCAGCTCTGCAACTTCTCTTCTGCAACTCTTGCCTTTGCCAAGGCTTGTTGGTGGTTTTTTCACACCGCTGATGGACTGCAACTCTTCTTCCAATGTGGGACATTGACTGCATCACTTCTGAAACTCTTCTCCTGCTCCTGTGCGCCATAGCCGACTCCTGGTCTTCACTGTCGACCTGGTCCTGTATCTTCAGAAGGGTGGGTAGTGGATCCTGCCCCAACTGGACACAAACTGGAACTGGACTTGGTCCCCTTCATTTGCAGGTCCTCTTTTGTCTGGATCCATCTTCTGTTTCTTGCAGTCTTGCTTGGATCTTGCACAGTCCTTTCTCAAAGGTTCTCTGTGAGTTTGGGAAAAAAACAGGTGCTTACCTCTTCTCTCCTGTTCGCTGGAGGGCACTCTGGTACTTACCTTTTGGGGTTACTAGTTCCTCCAACTACCCTCTACAGATTCCACCTACCTGGGTCCATCATTCGCATTCCATTTTTTTAGTTCATGGTTTGGCTCCCCCCAGGGTCACCATTGTCTATTGTTATTGCATTATTTTCTATTGCTTTCTATGCTACTTCCTGACAACTAAGGTGTATATAATAGTGTGTTTACTCACCTGCTAATAGAGTATTGCCTATATAGTATTTTAGTATTTGTCTCACTAAAATAAAGCACCTTTATTTTTGTAACACTGTGTGGTTATTTCATGTGTGTAAGTGCTGTGTGACTATAAGTGGTATTGCATGAGCTTTGCATGTCTCCTAGATAAGCCTTAGCTGCTCTTCCACAGCTAACTCTAGAGAGCCTGGCGTCCTAGACACTTACTACACCTCACTAATAGGGGATACCTGGTATAGGGTGATAACACCATAGGTGCTAACCCCACACCAGCCCAGCTTCCTACATTATATATGCCAGGAATTCACAAAAGATACCTGGAACATGTAAACAAATCTAAACAGATTTTCTGCTTCAGAGTTCTCCTCCATGTGTGTAGAGAAATTTGCAGTTGAAAATCAAGCGATTGGGAAGGGAACATTCTAAGGCAGAGATTTCCTTTGAAGTTTGAGAACGCCCACGGACATTAATGGGCATTCTTAATCTCCCATCCAGCTCCTTCTCACATAAAACCCACAGAAGATATCCCATAATATTACAAGGAGTAGGACTGGAAATGTACACCATGTGAAACTTTCTAGTCATAAGTTTTTTTTTAATGTAGCCTAATTTTACTAAATATCCACCTTTTGAACTCCTGCCACTGGTGAAGTGTTATAAATAAGGTACTTTAACAGGAACATGTACTTTGAACTGCATGATCATAAGTAGAAATCAACGTATGCAAGGCTGGTGAAGAAGTTGAAGATAGATATATAAGAACACAGGAGCAGATTTATGAAAAGTGGTGCTGCAGCTAGTGCACCTAGTTTTCTTGCCTGACAAAGTCTGGCCAATCAGAGAAGAGCAGCTTGAGAGCTGGATTTTGGCTCATCAGAAAAGCAAGCTCTGTAACTTCTTCTCTGTGCTAGTTATCATAAATCTGACAGTGGCATATTGTTCGATTTATTCTATCATTTTAAGTCCAAGAATGACAGATTTAGCTCTTTCCTATCAATAGGTATACTTTAATAAAATATTTACATGTTAGCCTATGGACATAGTGTACTACAATGGGGAAAGACAACGTTGGCAGTTTTTCCTTCACCAGGGCATATAAAATCTTTTATAGTGTCCATGATTATAGTTACAGGGCACCCTACACCTGGGGCATCTAGGTGAGACCTTAGGGGTGACTTATATGTAGAAGTAATATAGTTTGAGACTTTAGAAGTACCTTGTATTCCAAAGTCAAATTTGCATATAAATGTCATTTAAAAGCAGCCTTTCAAGGCAGGGCTGGCTTTTAAATTGACAGCAGGCACCACAGCAGTGTACACTTAGGTGCATTAATTTTGCTGGGCTTCTAAACCTACATGCCCTACCATATACTAGGGACTTACAGCTAGGTTGTCATGCAAATTATAATTGTGCCTAAATTGCATACAGGTTTGATCAGAGCACAGGCCCTGGGTCTGGTTACCACAGCCCGTGGCGCCCTCAGAGTCAGAAAATCAGCATTTAGTAGTCAAAAATGGTGGCAAGAAGTGGAGGGGACACTGCAAAAAAGCCCTTTTTTCTTACATGTGTGTTTTGCTGTGTTTCTGCGTGCAACATTCAGGTGAGTGTTGTTGTGTGGCGGTTGTTTTTTTGATGTGTCTAGTTGTGATGCCGTGTGAGTGTGTTTGTGTAGATGAGTGTGTAGTTGTGTTGGTTGTTGTGGCTGTGTTACATGTGTGTCCAGCTTCAATAGGGTGTGTATATTGTGTCATGGATGTATGGCAATGTGTGTTTGCGGCATGTACATGTTGTGTTGTGGTGGAATGGCAATGACAAATATTGTGTATGTAGTGTGTTGTATAGTGTGTGATGAAGGGGAACACAAATGACGAGGGTACAGCATGTGAGTGTGACTTACCTGTATTCCAAAGGCAATGCCATTGTACAATGTCCATTGATTCCCACAATATCTTTTCTCCATCAGCAAACTGCTAGCAGTACACTGCCTGCAGGACTGTAACATCTAAATACGGCTGGCGGACACCGTCGACTTGATGGTCTTCTTGGGTCCACTGCTGTGACAGTTTGGTGGTGTTTAAATCAGGCCCAAAGTCAAGATAGTTGTAGGGTTGATGTAGTGGGATCAAAGTAAAGGTAAAACCCATTAAAAATGAATGAGGTATTGTATCCTGATGTAGTTTTCCCCATTGTGGTAGATCAATGTAGTCACTGGCATTATAGTGGAAACACTATGGGCCAGATTTATGCTGGCCTTGAGCCGTTCAAACGCCACATTATTGTCATTTTTTTAAAACTAATGTGGCATTGGAAGGGGAAAAACACCAAGCCATATTTATAAGAGGCTCCCATTGATTACAATGGGCCTCTGGGTGCTTTGCAGGATTAGCGTCATAATTTTTGATGCTAATCCTACAAAGCGCCGAACTAGCATAAAAAATTATGATGCTGGTCACCTACCACCATGGTGCACCATTTTTAAATACGGCACACACATGGTGCAGTAGGGGGCGCTAAGGGGCACAAGAAAATAGCACTGCACTGAGTGCAGCTCCACTTTTCATAAATCTGCCCTTAGACTTTTGGTCTAAACTGAGGGGCAGATTTATGAAAAGTGTCCCTGCACCAAGTGTAGCCACATTTCTTGCACCCTTTAGCACCCCCCTAACGCCACCATGTGTGCAGCGTATTTAAAATATGACGCACCATAGCGGTTGTCAGGGGTACTAGCTTCATAATTTTTTATGCTAGTCCAGTGCTTTGCAGGATTAGCATAAAAAATTATGATGCTAATCCTGAAAAGCACGCAGAGGCCCATTGAAAACAGTGGGAGCCTCCCTTTAACTCCTGCTCTTAGCAGGCGAAAAAAATGCAGATAAAAATGCTACAAAGAAATCTCTTAGATTTCTTTGCGACATTTTTTCGCCCCCCCCAGTGCCGGAATGCCTCCTTATGCGTATATTATGCCTGGCGCAGGCATAGTGAGACGATTGGGGTTACAAAGTGGCGAAATGCAAGCATTGCACCATTTTGTAAATATGGTGCAGCGTTTTTAACCTTCCAACGCCACATTGTCATCAAAACGATTACGCTAATGTGGCGTTGGAATGGCGCTAGGCCCTCTTAAACTTAAACCTGGGCCTTAGACTTTTAGTCTAAGTATACTTTTGTGAATCGGGCCTTGTGTTTTTAAACACATCATATTTGTCATCACCTTTTATGTTATTGTGCAGAGAATTTCTAATTCAAATAATTGTTAAGTGATCAGTGAGTACAATGCAAAAGTTGCATTTCTCAACTGTTACTCATTTTTCCTCACAATGATTGTCTTCAGGGCTTCCTTCACCTCCTTGTTCCGCAGACTGTAGATCAATGGAATCAGCATGGGGATCACCATTGTGTAGAAGAGGTTAACAGCCTTGTCTTGATCCAGAGAATAGCTGGATGAGGGGCGGAGATAAGTGAAGAGGACTGTCCCAAAGTACAATGTCACACCTGTGAAGTTAGATGTGCATGTGGAGAAAACTCGGCGTCTACCCTTTGCGGAGTGCATCTGGATGATGGTTGAGATTATTGAACCATAGGAGAAGAGAATTACAAGAAGTGAAGCAATTACAAGGAATCCAGCACATATAAACAATACCACCTCATTGATGAAAGTCTCTGTGCATGACATCTTGAGCAATGGAGGAATGTCACAACAGAAATGACGAACTTCCCATTCACAAAAGGATAGTCGGAAAGTACAGCCTGTCTCTCTCATTGAGTGACACAAAAAGGTACACTGTTCCTAACTCTAGGGGGACAATTAAAGTTTCAGGAGCAAGAGCCCTCACACACCCAAATGAGTGTCATGCTTCATCATCGGGAAGCTCCTCGTCAGACCGGCTGGTGCAATATCTGACGGGCTCCCCTTTCGGGGGCTCTTTGCCGGAGATCTTTTTAAGTGTCACAGGTGGCTGCCGTTAAGTTCACAGAGGTCAGACACTCATTATGGCAGGAGAGTGAAAGAATTTAAGATTGATTAGAAACCCCTAAACAAATCTTAGTTTACTGGTTATTCGAAAAAAGGGGTAACGATCAAGATTAAAAACATACAAAAGTGGAAAAAGAGGATAATGCTCAACCACTTTGGAAAAGCCTGGAGTACTGGGAAATATCACCTAACCCCAGAGGTGTGGTCAACATGTTTCGCTAATGCTTCATCAGGACCTTCATTAAACTAGACTTCTCCTGGCTATGTACAAAAGGAAAAAAAGGGGAAAAAAAAGGAAGACACTGTCTCACTTATATGTGTAAATAGGTAGCAGTCACTTACATCAGTGTAAACTGTCTCGTCAAGGATCTGAATCAAAAAAGGTCGCCCTAGAAAATGATAAATACAGTAAAGGCTAAAAAACACGGTTAAATGACAATCACACCCAAGGTGAATATGTGCTTAAAGTGATGTTAAACATATAGAAAACATCTGCTTACCATCCCTCTTCGTGTGGGGGGCCCCTTGGGGAGTAACACGATCCGGCCTATTGCTTCTAATGGAAGTTACAAATCATTAGAAAAATATATATAGTGTGTGCCTTATCGAGGGGTCGAGGTATGTAGTAAGCTACCCCCTACGACAAAAGGTACAAATGCAGGCAGTCATCATATTAGTACAACACTGTTTGTAATTAATAGAACTAACGTTATACTTGCAGTATAAACTAGTCTGTCCCACATCAATAGATAAACAGAGGGCAAAAAAGAGTATTTTTGCAATATGGGTTACTCATTGTCTTTGTGCAGTGTCTAATCAAAGGGCTAAATCCATAATATGTGATCCTGGTTCAGCGCGTCCATTCGATCGGTACTAGGTAAAGTCAAATCTTGGCGAGGACATGTCTCTCGCAGTCAAGAATGGGAAGGAGTCTCCGACCTGCATAAGTATACGGTGAAGGATTTTTGTCACTTACTTGTAGCAAGGCGTCCTCGTATGGAGTCACCTACCCATCGCGTACTGGCCCCGGAATACGAATGTCGGGGAGGACGCGAGGAATTTAAAATGCGGCGCGGGAGCTAATTGCTACCGCGTCGCGTCAGGGCTTCATCATAAAAAGTGAAAGTGGACTTGGAGGAAAGAAACATAAGTGTTTTGCTGAAGGCCGAAACCCCCGATATTTTCGTGGCGGCCATTTTGCAAAGGGTTGGTCTGTAAGTCAATGATCGGAGTAGCAGGTAAAAACTGGTCTCATTGCTCCCGCTAGTTGCGAAGCGGCCATCTTGAAGAAGGTTAATATGCAAATCAATAATGGAGAAGACGAGTCAGGAATAGACTTATTATGAGATACAGTTCCTAAGACTACGTCAATCTTAGAAATTAGAATGTTGTCAAATGATGGAGAAATAAAAGAAAGGGAAAATCGATAGACCGACCCGGAAATAAACCAACTTTCGTTATATTACATAGGTTTTTTGAGCCATGGGATATAGACAGTAGAGAAAAGTCGTCACTACTATGTCTATTAGCCTAGAACGATCAAGGATGAGACCCTGATTAAGGAACCACAAAAAAGCAAAAGCAGACTAGTGGAAAATGGAATATTATCCAAGCAAGGTATGGCAATAATCTCATGGAAAGAGATTACCGAGATAGAGACACCCAAGGGATGTCATCGTTCAAACCACTAGTATCCGTGTGTAATTTAAACACCCATCGTTGTTCAAGTCTGAATAATGATTGCGAAGAATCATTAGTCAAGTTAGGGGATTCCAAAATGACCCAACGTAGGTCATCTGGTCTGTGTGGTGTCTCCAAAAAATGGGCACATAGTTTTGTAGTTATACGCCCACATCTTATGTTGCTCCTGTGTTCATTAATTCGTATCTTAACGGCTCTAGATGTCATTCCGATATAACGGAGACCGCACGGACATGTGATCATGTAGACACAATTCTTGGTATTACAATTAGTATGTTTTGTCAGGTTCCATCGGCCAATGGGAACCAAATCCAGTGTCTTATTGAGTGCACAGATCCTACAGTATATACTCCAGTCATCATCCAGAAACAATATGTCTTAGTCATGATAGTTGCATAGTGAAGTGGCTGACACACAGCGACATGGCGATCGTAAGCCATAGCAGCTAGTAGCAATGCCTCTGCGGTGCCACAGGTGCAAAAAAGGAAAAGCTGCAGCACACACCCGATGATGGAAATCCTCTTGCTCTTGCAAAGCAAGTCAACCAGCATTTTAGGGGCAATGTCGGAGGAGTAGCATAGATCCACAAATGACAGGTGGCCCAGAAAGAAGTACATGGGTGTGTGCAAGCGGGGAGCCTTTTTGATTAATGCAATTATGCCAATATTGCCCAGCACTGTGATGATATAAACAACTGAAAAAAATATAAAGAGAGGAACTTTTAGGGCAGGGTTATCCGTCAGTCCAAGGAGAATGAATTCTTTGTGCAAGATTCTATTTCTGAATTCCATATTCCAATATATTATGCCCTGGAAAAGGATGACACAAGTTTAGAAATAGAAGTACTATGCATTACTCGAGTACTTCGATATTCTACAGTATATTTCTCCTTTTCCATATTTGTCCTCGCTTGGACTTTCTCCCTCCCGTCAGTCACCCATCTGACTGACCTTGTCTAGACAGCATGCATAATATAAGGGCCTTACAACCGCTGAAGGGTATCTATTGAGGTTCATTTGAAATAGATGACCTGGAAGAATTGTTTCACAGAAACCTGAGAACATTAGACCTTCTCTGCAAACATTACTTTAAAAGGTCAGATTTTGAGATGTCATTTGTTAATGTTATTTTCCACATGTACAAAAGTATAAATTGAAATATATGTAGGAATGGTACATAAAACCTTAAATAGATATGTTATGGAGAATAGAAGTATAGACTCTAAAAGTTTTCCATGTGTCAGTGAAGGAGTTCCATTTCCTCAACACAAAACAATAAAGTTGGCGGTAGCCTAAATGGCTGTAGGAGGCTGGCTTGGTTTGTAGTGATTACCAGAGGTACTTACACCTTATGGTCCAGTTAACCCTTATTAGTGTATGTAGTCAGTGTCTTGAAGCCAGGGCTCTCTAGTGGTAGAGTGGATGAGCAGCCAAGGCCTAACTAGGAGACATGCAAAGCTCATGCAATCTCACTACAGTCATACAGTACTTAACACACATGAAAGAAAATATGCAGTGGTACAAAAATAAAGGTAATTTACTTTGGTGACACACTTGCCAAAAATACCTTAGAGACTATACTCCCTTATAAGGTAAGTAACATACACAATATATACACTGGTGTCCAAAAACAGGTAAGTAAACAGTTAGAAAACAGTGCAAATAGTGAAAATCACAATAGTTAGAAATAGGCCTAGGGAGAACACAAACCATATACTAAGAAAATGGAATGCAAAAGTCAGTTTTCCACCTAGGCAAGTGTAGTGTGTAGAGGGGCACTGGGAGAGTAAGCAAACACCAAAGGTAAGTAACAGAACTCACCCCAGAGCCCAGGAAAGTAGGAATAAATCACAGGAACCTCCTTACTACACAGAAGAAAATGACAAAAAAAAATGTGCAAGAACCAGAAGAGACTGCAAGACACCAAGAGTGGATTCCTGGACCTGAAGACATGTGGAAGAAGGGGACTACGTCTAAGAAGCACAGAAGAGTCCAGGGAGACCAGGAGCCCCTGCTAACCCGGATGAAGGTGCAAAAGTGGAACCACCAGTGAAGAACAACAGTCAGTACTGCATCCAAGAAGACAAATACGGGTTCCTTGTTGGTGCAGATGATGTGCCACACCAGATGGATGTTTGCAGTCTGGTTTGCATCACTGGATTCCACCAACAAACCTTGGCAAATGCAAAGCTCGCAGTTGGAGGAAAATGGTGCTGCCTGGGACCAGGAAGGACCAGGTTGACTCTGCCCAGGTGGGGGAGCCAGAGGGGGCCCTCACCAATCCAGAGAGCCATCAGAAGACCAGACAGAATGACTAGGAGTCCCACAAGACGAGGACAAAGAAGGTGCAAATGGAGGCCCATGCAGCACGAAAACAAAGGGTCCACGCTGCCAGAGAATGTTGCAGGAAGGAGTGCTGGAGGCCGGAGCTGTGCTGTGCGTGAATAACTTTGTGGAAGGTTGCACACAAGCCTTAGTACTGCAAATCACGCAGTGCACGAGGGTACTGTCTTGCATGGGGAGGCAAGCTCTTTCCTCCACCAAAGTTAAACAGCTGGACGTCAGGATGGTCGGGACCACTTCAATCCACCACCTGTGTCACTGGACCCATGCACTTCGCCAGGAGAGGGGACCCAAGCCACCGGTCGTTGCTGCACAGGGTACCTGCTGGAGCAGGGAAGTGATACCTTCACTTTTAGGGAGATTCCTTCACTCTTCTGGTGCAGGCTGAAGACTGGAAGCCCTCTGACGATGGAAGACCTGGAAACATTTGTAGTTGCTGGAGGGAGTTGAAGATACAATGTTGCAGAAGTTGTCCTGGCTTCTTTGTTGCAGTTTTGTAGAGTTCCTGGAGGTCCAGATGCAGTTTCTTCAGTGAGAAGGTGAAGTAAAGGATACAGAGGGTTTCTGCTGGAGTCTTGCAATCCGAATCTGAAAAACCACCTAGAGGAGAGACCCTAAATAGCCCTGAAAGGGGTATTGGTAACATAAACAGGTAAGCACTTATCAGGGGAGGGCTCTGACGTTACCTGCTGGCACTGGCCACTCAGATGCTCCCAGAGTTCCCTGACCATCCTGAAAACAAGATGGCAGACCCTAGGGACCCTCTGGAGGAGCTCTGAGCACCACCCCTGGGGTGGTGATGGACAGGGGAGTGGGCACTCTCCTTTCCTTTGTCCAGTTTTGTGACAGAGCAGGGACTGGTGGATTCCAGGACCAGTGTAGACTGGATTATGCAAGGAGGGCACCATTTGTGCCCCTCAAAGCATTTCCAGAGGCTCTGGAGGCTACCTCTCCCATGCCTGTAACACCTATTTCCAAGGGGAGAGGGTGTAACACCCTTTGCTCAAAGGAAATCCTTTGTTTCTGGCTTCCTGAGCTCGAGCTGTACAAGCAGCAGAAGGGCAGAAACCTGTCTGTGAGGTGGCAGCAGCTGGGGCTGCTGGAAAACCTCAGAAGGCTGGTTTGGTAATACTGCGGGTCCACTGTGGATCCCCGAGAGTGCACAGAATTATACAACCAATGCTAGACTCAGTATTGGGCTATAATTCTGAGATATTAGACATCTCACATGACCATATTCGGAGTTACCATTATGCAGCTAGACATAGATAATGACCTATGTCTAGCAAACATGCAAAATGGCGTCTTCGCACTCACGAAGTCTGAGAAATTGGTCCTGGATGATTTGGGGGCACCTCTGATAGTGCAGGGGTGCCCTCACACACAGGTACTCTGTAGTCAGCCTTCAGGACAGGAAGGCAAAACATATAGGTGACTTATGAGTGACCTAGTGCAGTGTAAATGGCAGTGAAAGGGTGCATGCACCATTTCACACAGGCTGCGATGGCAGTCCTGTAGAAGCCTTTGCCTGGGCTCCCTATGGTTGACAAAAGAAATGCTGCAGCCCATAGGGATCCCCTGGAACTCCAATGCACTGGGTACCATGGTACCATATACAAGGGACTTATAAGGGGGGGTCCTGTGTGCCAATTCGGGATGGAATACTGAGTTACCAGTATGGAGTGACCAATTTGGAAGGTGAGATCATAAGCACTAGGGTCCTGGTTAGCAGGACTCCAGTGGCACAGTCAACCATTCTGACAAAAACAGTGAAACAGACTGACAAGTAGGCCACAAACCATAAGCATTGGGGTCCTGCTGACAGTCTGATAGACAGGTAAAAATTGGGGGTAACATGCCAAAAAGATGGTACTTTCCTACAATGGGCACCTACCACCTAATCACAACAGACTAGGGTAGACCGGTGGAAGACATGAAGGCAAGGAACTCAACACTCTCATGTCTTGAAACGATGAAAGGGGCCCATTATGTCAGGCCACAAGCATCTGTGGTAATCTGGGTAATGTTTTCATAGCAGTATGGATTCCTGTAACCCCTACTGTGCCCAGGACGAGGTGATCTCGTCCAAGGCGCTGGTTCCCCGGTGCCTTGGAGGAGATCACCTCGTCCTGCTATGGGCCCCCGGGGGCAGCGCTAGCGCTCCCCCTGAAGGCCAGGCACACCCCTCCCCTAGACAGGGATGGAAGGGGAATCGCTTCCCCTTCCACCCCCGCCCCCCATTACCCCTCCGTGGCGTCTGATGACATCAGAGCGTTGACCTCATCAGAGGCCTTCCCTCCGCTTAAATTTCTCCTCCGATCACGTGGAGGGGGCAGAGAAGCCTGAAAGGAGAGGAAAGGCCTTTCCTCTCCTTTCAGGCTTCTCTGAGCATTTCTGGTGCTCGATCGCAATGCGATCAAGCAGCAGAAATGCCACTAGACACCAGGGATTTTTTTTATTTGTTATTTACTTGATAAGGAGAGCGGCCCCTTGGGCAATGGCCGCTCTCCAGGGGGGCAATTTGTTTTTTGGCTGTTTCTGCCCCCCGGGGGCAGATCGGCCTAATTGTCTGCCCCCAGGGGGGACAGAAACCCCCCTAGACACCAGGGACTTATTTATTTTTAGTTTTTTATTTGTGGGGAGCGACCCCTTACGCAAGGGTCGCTTCCCTGGGGGCAAATTTTTTTCTAGGCCGTTTCTGCACCCCTTGGGGGCAGATCAGCCTATTTTTATTAGGCCAATCTGCCCCCAAGGGGGGCAGAAACCACTAGACACCAGGGATTTTCTTTTTTTTTACATGTACACATAAGGGGAGCGGCCCCTTGGGCAAGGGCTGCTCCCCAGTTGGGGAATTAATTTTTACGGTTGTTTCTGCCCCCCCTGCGGCAGGCTTTAAAAGGGGGCTTCCATTATATGAAATGGGCCCCTATGTACTCTGCAGGAGTAGCGCCAATATTTTGGCACTACTCCTGCAGAGTACATCAATAACTTTATGAAAAATGACACTATTGCCCCATGCCCTGTTCCATGGTGCACCGTATTTTAATTACAGCGCACACCTGGTGGTGGTAGGGGGGTGCTAAGGGGTGCAGGGAAAGTGGCTGCACTCTGTGCAGCACCACTTTCCATAAATCTGCCCCTAAATACCTTCAGGAATACTTCTGAAAAACATGTATTGCATGTACTGCCTTTACTTTTAGGATATTGCCATGTACCAAAGAATCTGACCTTAAAAGCAGGCACTTTATTATCTCTACAGTTCAGCAAGGGTGCTCCTTTCTCTGGCGTATATCCATTTATCTCTATACTTGTCTACGGAAATCATGCATGGGATATAAACTATAACAAAGCTGAGTCCTTCAAATCAATCAGTGGTTATTATCTGGATGTTTTAAAGTGCCTACTTTTCCTCTCCTAATTCTTCCTTACTTGTTTGTAAGAAGATAGTTTATGGTGTGCAGAACCTAATACACTTTGATTCATTCATACAACTTTAACACTTTCTTGGTTGGTCTAGCAACGTCAATTATCTCTTCTTGTTATTCATCATATTTCTAGAGTAAATATAACTTCTTGTCTCTGTTCTCCTTTCCTTCAGCATCATCATACAAAATTGACTTCTTCTCTCTGCACATTCTATAAATATTATCTTTCCTTCCACAATTGCAGGTGATAATATCGGTGTGTAGTGTTTTTTTAAATATTTATTAATTCATTTTAATTGATGAATATGTTGATGACTCAATTTGTAGTTGTTATTTATTTGTTTACCCATGAAATATTGTTTATTAAGTAATACAATTTGATTTCTTATGCATTTGAAGGGATACTGGCTGGGTAGTATTTTACATTTTATATATATATATATATATATATATATATATATATATATATATATATATATATATATATATATATATATATATATTTATATATAGTTAATAATTATGCATTTTAATTTTGACTTAGTTCTTATATGTTTCATCACTTTTGAATTATAAAATTGTTTATGACAGAAATTGGGTTATTGGGTTTCTGGTTGCTAGAGGAATGCACCCTGTCCAAAGCAGGATCGACCATTCCAGTCAGGGTAAGTTGAATACACAACATAAATTACCCTGTGTTCATCCTCTGGTAGCTTGGCACACAGCAGGCAGGCTTAACATAAAAGGCAATGTGTAAATTATTTGTGCAACACCTGAAACATTGAAAACACAACACAACATATCCACACCACACTAGAGAAATAGAACTTAATTTAATTAACAAATCAAGACCAAAATGACAAACATCCAATAAGTAGAAGTAGAGATACGATTTAAACAATGAACTTAGTTTTAGTGCTTAGAAGCATAATGCACCAACTGGGTCGATCTGGTCGCGCTAGACTGGGTCAAATCAGAAAAGTCTGGCTGACTGCGATGGAGCATATGTCAGATACAGGGGCAAACTTTGCCCCGCTGAAAAAGGACCTTGTTGTGCCGTCAATGGGCCTGATGTGTGCAGCAGAGGAGGTGATGTGTTGTCATGGATCCGGCTGGATGTAGGTGATGTGTTGGTTCCGAGCCACGCAATCCAAGATGAATTGTTGGCCGTTCCTTAATGATCTGGGTGATGCGTTGTCATCTAGCCTTGCAGTTGGCAATGCAATGTCTTTATCCTCAGCAATAGCTGTGATGCCTCGTCATCGAAGAGAGATGTGTTGGTTCTGATCGGCGCATCAACTGAGAAACGTGGATTTTTGTAGAAACTGCTGGAGAACCCACTTCCAAAGGCTCAGGACTGGATTGGCATCACTTGGCAATGAAGGACTCACAGTTGGCGGAGTTCAGAGGACTGTTGGAAGTCTTTGATGTTGCTTACACTTTAAGACAGGTGGCAAGCCAGCAAGCCCTTGGAGTCACTTTGGTTCCGGGGATGTAGAGATACAGGTCCAGTCCTTCTTACACCCAGGCAAAGAGGGTGTGCAGGGCAGGCACAGTAGAGCAGGAGTTCAACAAAGTCCCGCAGAGTCTAGTAGAGTCACTGTCCCTTCAGCAGCACAACAGTCCTTCTTCCTGTCAGAATATTCTCAAGTGTCAGGTCCAGAGGTGTCCTGAGTTGGTGGAGTCTGGGGTCCAATTCTTATACCCAGTAGTGCCTTCGAAGTGGGAGAGACTTGAAAGGGAGGTCTTTGAAGTGCACAGTCCTTGTCCTTTCTGCCCTGGCTCCAGACACAGTAGAGAGGGTTATGCGACCTTATGTGTCAGCGCAGGACACAGCCCATTCTGTTGTAAGTGTCAGCTCCTCCCTCCCCTCGTTTGTAGGATGGGCCATCACGGTGCTGAAGGCTCATCAGGCATGCCTAAGCTCCGTTACTGTGTGGTTGGCCGAGGGGATAGCTCAGAGCAGGCATTTAAAGGGGGCACACCACTGGTTGCTATGGGGCCCTAGTAATGTTCAGAGTTAGCGTTAAAATGTTGGTGCTAACTCTGAACAGTACATCAATAGCATCGACATTTTTGAAGCTAATGCCCCCTACCGTGCGCCTTGGTTCACCGTATTTTAAATATGGAGCACACATGGTGGGGGTTGAGGGCACTAAGGGGTTAAAAAAAAGTGGTGTTGCACTGGATGCAGTTCCACTTTTCTTAAATTTGCCCATAGATGTTTCAAGTAAGAAACTGCCAACTTTTCAAAAGTGGCATTTTCAGAATAACAATTTAAAATCTGACTTCACCATAAATTGTGATTTTGAATTGTGAATCCAGATTGGGAATTACACTTATAAAATGTAATATGGCAATCCCAATGTTAATCCATGGGAGAGATATACCTTGCAGTAGTGAAAAACTAATTTGCGAGTTTTTCACTACTAGGACAAGTAAAACTCAAATGTGCATGTCCTACTTTTTAAATACACTGCACCCTGTCCTTGGGCTGTCTTGGGCCTACCTTAGGGGGGACTTAAATGTGTTCAAAAGGAAGGTTTGAACCTGGCAAGAGGGTTAACTTGCCAGTTCAACGTGGCAGTGGGTGGCACAATCAGTGCTTCAGACCCACTAGTATCATTTAAATTACAGGTCCTGGGCAGAGGTAGTGCATTTTACTAGGGACATATATGTAATTAAATATGCCAGTTGTGGATAAGCCAATGTTACTGTGGTTTAAGCACTTTAGCACTGGTGAGCAGTTGTAAAGTGCCCAAAGTCCTGAAACCAAAAAGACTGAATTCAGCAAAAAGGAGAGGGGTAAGGCAAAACGTTTGGCGATGACCCTGCAGAAAGGGCTGGATTCAACAGTTTGTTTATATGTTTTAAATCTATTTTATTAATTTCTTTACATGTTGTGGGGCGTTTTTTGGTTTTGTACAGGTAGTGGTATTTTTTAAACTATTATTGTTAAATGTTTACTGTGCTTAATTTTTTACATATTGTAGAACATTTCAGTTATTCATTATTTTCATATTTACTATCTGGGGTTTATTAGCTGATTGCATGGCTAACCTTTGAATTGTAGATGTGATTTTATTATTAGTTAAAAGAAAAATTGTAGAGTATATAGGTGGTGAAAGTAGATAGTGCTGTTTAATATAAGATTAAATTAAAAATAATAGATGTAAGATTTAAAAAGGTTACTTTTTTTTATTATGAAAATAATTCTTCATTATTCTATTCTTTGAAGAGCATGACAGTCACTGATAAAAGCATTCTGGTACTATGGACGTATTATTAAGAATGCAGAGGGCCAGATGCACGAAAAGGTAGAAGGATTAAAGCCATGTTTCATTAGCTTTCCAGAAGGCTAGATGATTGGAGGTAAGTCAAAGCTTCGGAGGAAGTAAATTCCATTGTTTGGCAGAGAAGTGGGAAAAAGTTTGTCCTCCTACTCTTTGAAGGCAAAAGTAAATAATATGAAACAGGCAGATACAGTACTAGTTTGGTGCAAAGATATAGGGGACCAGGTTTATAGGAGCCCAGTGAGCCAGACAATGGATCTTAAAAAGGATACACTTGACTATTGGAAACGAGTGTAGAGCAGCATATAAGGGGAGATAGAGAAATGGTGAGGAAGATTACAAACAGATTAAAAATAAGGAGCACATCTGAGTTCTGAATCCATTGATATCTGGAAAGATGTGCAGCAATCCAGCCTACACGAAATCAAACCCTGGACTGCTATTAGCTTTGTAGGATTGAAAGAGAGGAATAGAAGAATTTTTCAAAGAAAATGTATTTGATGGACACCACTAAAGGAGGTTTTGCTAATTTGAGTGGTCAATGAAAGATCTTGGTTCGCCTGATTGCATACTTCTCAAACCGTAACGGCAGTAAGAATCTTCTCAGGTCACTAGTCAGTTAACTAAATGAAGATCTGTTTTTCTTGCAGTAATATTTTTGTGATATCTGTGTTGATTTATGGCCTTATAGTTCACTGAGGTGGCAACTTCTATAAGACAGTTTTGGAAACCTTAAACTAGAGTTTTGAGAGGAATCATTGTTGCAAAACAGGATCTGGATGTCCTTTGCCTATGTCATAAAAGATAGTCCATAAGTTAGTATGAGTTGTGTCAAGTGTAGGACTCCAAGCAGATACGAGGAAATCGAGAACAGGGCTTTGACCTGTACCCAAATTTGATTAAGATGTTAAAGATGAATGTTGTCTGACATGCTGTTGAAGACTGCTAAGGGACCAAGAACAACCAATACCACAGATTGAAAATGGTCTACGTGAAGGCATATATCAAGATGTGACATTGGCTTGTAAGAACATGAGAGTTGAACATTTGCTTCCTTTTTGAGAACTTTCATTGGAAGAGGTAGTAGAGAGATGGGGTGGTATTCACAGAGTAACATCTTCCAAGGACTTTTTAACCAGAGACAGTACATAACTTGCTTCCAACTAGGTAGAACACTACATTGATTCAAATATAGATTTCAGAAATTGGCCAGAATTTGAGTGATGAATTTGATTGTGAAGTCAAATATATGGGATAGGCAGATATTTAAAGGGTGATTTTATTAAAACAATGTGTATTTTTAACTTTCCAGTTCTAAGATCAAAATATGTAGCTCTTGGAGACAGCCCCTTAAGCTCCTTAAGTTGATTAAGAAATCAAGATACATGTGCTGTTGGGTTTAGGTGATTTAGTGACAACATCAGAGATTGTATACATTTTATTATGCTAAAAGAGCAAGAGATCGTTGCCTATGTGCTGAGGATCAGGTATTGACATTTTGCAATATCCTGGATTATTTAGGTTGGAAACTATTTTAAGATTTGCTCTTGTGGAATGATTTGCTTGTTTTTTTTCAGTTTCTCAAAACATTATTATAGTGCAGATATTTGTCAGGAGCTAAGTTAGAAAGCCATTCTCTTTCAGCTTGTTTAGAGGCTAGTTTTGTTGTTCCAAGGTCCTGTGAAAACAGTGGTGCAGAGAGTCAAGAGCGGCAGTTGAAAGGCCTTTTGGGAGTGTGTTATTTTATCTAGGGCCAATTCTAGTTTGAGGCAGCTATTACACCTAGAGACTGTATCTTCAGGTGACCCTCCCTCTAGGAGAGATGTTTAAGTGCTACAGATAAATTGGTCTTTGGCACCTTGTACTGGGGCATTTGGGTGAAGCAACTTGTGATTTGTAGATTGCCGGGGGGAGGCTGATTTTTCAGAATAAAGTAATGGCAACATGGTTAGATCATATCAGAAGAGTAACTGTTAGCACTGATGCATGTGACCAGAATGTCAACAGTGTGTCCCACTCTGTGATAAAATATTGAAATCAGTCCTAAAGCAGCACATGACCTCAGCAGGTTAATTGACTCACAGAGAGTAAGGTGGTATTCCGAAAATGTAAAATCACCTAAGCAGACAAAGTAGAGCTCAGAACCACTAGTGTGAGGAAATCAGGAAACATTGCTAAAACTAATGGCAGGTCCTGCAGGGCAAGGTGCGGGGAGGGACAGGGGCAATATACTAATACAAAGGTAAGAGTAAACATGTAAGATAAAGCTATGCTCAAAACAAATAGTTTGGCTTTAAGAACATGACCTAAATCTATGCTTTACAAATTTAGGATTTCTAGAAATGATAACAGTAAGTCTGCCTCCTCTGTTATCTCAGACAGAATATGTTTAAAACCTAATGGAGCGGATGCATGGTAAGTCCAGGTTTCTTTGTTAAAATATCAAATTCATTACCAGGTTGAATATTCAAAAGTTGTGCTTACTAACAGATCAAGCATTCATCAGAGTTAATTTAAGCGGAGTATTAGAGGACAGAGATGCAGTAGAATTGTTCATCGTCGACATTACTGAAGGATATGCAGTGTGTGAAAGTGTTATGATTAATGGTTTTAGTTAGTGGTGGGCGAAGCATTCTGCTCTGCCAACGGAGTTCACTGAGTTTTCCGCACTCCGTACTCAGCGCGGAGTTCCGAAAAACTCAGCGAAGTGATGCAGAGCAGAGTTTTTTCTCTTGCTCACCTGCGCTAAGTTGGTGAGTGCAAGAGAGAGAAATCACTAAGTTGACGAGCCGAGCAAGATTTCTGAATGCAAGCAGTCACAGCAGGCCCCGACTGCTCACGATGAGAAAGCTGCCACTCGAGTTGAGGAAGCTGCAGCTCAAGTAGAAAATCTAATCGAGCGTCAGAATAAAGTTAGCTCCCTCTGGCTCTCCACATGATCCTAGTGCTGACTTTATAGTGCGGCAGAAACACCTGGCACTGAAAATCAGTGCAAACAGCGTGACTTACCCAAAGTCTGCCACTCTTGGTACTCCGCATAGCGCTGCATAGTTTTTTCAGCACTTTCCGGAGTTCCTCGTAGCAGAACTCCGCAAACTCTGCCCAGGTCTAGTTTTAGTAACAGTCCTACTGTTAGAAAGAAGTTTAGAGGTGAATAAATTTAAATGCCACTAGTTGGCCAGCTGCACTGACTGTACCTCCCGCTTCAGTGGCCCTTAAACACGTCTCAGGACTGCCATTGTAGAGTCTTTGTGTGCAGTTTCACTGCCACTTCAACTTGGCATTTAAAACCCCTTGCCAAGCCTCAAACTCTCCTTAATAATTGACCTGGTCCAGCTCAACCAGATAGCCGCAGTTGGCACTATTGACTTCTAAGCACTATTTTTGGTTTATTCTTTAAAAATTCATACCTTGGTTTCTACTGGTTGGATTATCTGTTGTTTTGGTCATGTTTTACTCAAATAAATGTTCTCTGTTTTTTTAAAACCTGTTTAGAGTGTTTTTGTGGTGTTTTTATTGTGTTACTGTGCATGTGTGTTTCACAAATGCTCAACAATTGCCCCTTTAGATAAGCCTGACGGCTTTGTGCCAAGCTACCAGAGTGTCAGCACAGGTTATCTTTTAGTAAGAATGTGACTTACCCTGACTAGGATTGTGGTTCTTACTTTGACAGGGTGCATGCTCTGACATCCAGAAACCCAGGGGCTTATGTACAAGCCCCTTGTGCCACCAGAGACCCACATTTTGCGACACTCTGGTGAGGCTGTGCCCTGCTCCATATTTGCAAGGTGGCCCTAAGTCACTTTCGTGGCTTAACATGGCCCTGTAAATATGGGCTGCCCCGGTACAGTTTTCTGTGGCAAAGGGGCATGCAATGGGTGTTGCTGTTGGCGTATGCATGCAACACCCATTCTTTTTTGACACTGCTCCAGATTTATAAGGAAATGTAAATTTGAGGCAGAGCCAAAAACAAACTCTTCCCCCCGGGTGGTGTTACAGTGGCGCAACATTGGCAAATGTTTTTATTTCTCCTCGTTTTTTGCTCTTTCTATGTGTGCTGCAGTCTGCAGCACACATAGAAACTCCATTAATGATTGTTTTAATGGTCCAAGGATGCCTGCGTTTGTGCTAGGCAGCTTATTTATCACCGGCACAGGTGAAAAAACAGGGATGTTCCATATTCTGGTAAATACAACGCATCCCTGCGTTTTGGAAATGATGTAGCTCGGTGCAGCAAAATTGCTTGCAGCATCGCACTGCTCCATTTCCTTGTTAATGAAACCCCCAATTTCTAACATTAGTGCAGCGGTGGGATTGGACTTATGTTTGGGCAATACCGTATAGTAATTCAGTTTTCCCTACAACTACATACTACATACTACATACTTAAGACCAATCTGAACCCATTCTCCTCGATTAGCATTTTTTGCTGTGTCCTTTGGAAATTGTGATTTTTAATGTGTCTATTCTCCCTGATTGGGATTTTTTTCTTTTACTTAAAATCAGGTCTCTCAATGGTGAGCCAATGGCTACACCTGCATCTGTATCTGTACCTGCCCCTGCATCTGCTTCTGCACAAATGGAGTTTGAGCTGACCAAACTTGAAATTTACAAAGTGGCCCAGCTCAAGCATTTCTGCCAGGAGTTTCAGGTCTCAGTGAAGGCCTTCAGCAGAAAGGTGGAATTACAAAAGGCACTGAGGGCTTATATAGAAGCGAGGGTTGCAAGACATGTGGTCCCAGAGGAGGAGTGAGAGATTCTGGGTGAGGGTGAGGCGACATATCAGATGGATCTGGGACTGCCTGCGGGCCAGGAGGCCAACAATATGCCAAGAGTAGTGGGCCCCACCAATGCAAGGAGCATTGCCTCATTCAGGAGCCTTACCCCAGAGGTGCTGAAGGAGAGGAGGGAGGAGAGAAAGCTAAAACTAGCTCTAGAAGAAAGGAAACTGACCTTCAAACTCAACCTCAGAGAGCTGGACATCAGAGCCCTACAAGTGGGGTCCAGAAACAGCAAGGGTAACATCGTACCTGCAGTGTCCTCACAAGTCCAGATTTCCTATCCCAAAAGATATGGTGCCCAGTTACAATGTGGGGCATGACATAGATGAATGGTTGGCAGCCTATAAAGTGGCTTTAAAAGTGCACAGGGTCCCAGAGGACGTTTGGAGGGGTAGTTTATAGTGGTTCATGCCCCTGGTAAGGATACACTCCTTACATTAGAGTTGGGGGACCAGACCAACTACACCGCCATGAAACTCATTCTAGTCAGTAAGTTTGGGTTGACACCTGAGAAGTACAAGCAATAGTTCAGGGCCAGTCACACACTCTTCACACATACATGGGTGGATTTCCTAGACAATGCTGGTAAGGCACTGAAGGGCTGGGTGAAGAGTAGCAAAGTTAATGATTATGAAGGGTTCTACAACTTATTTTTGAAGGAGCACATTCTTGATGCTTGTTTTCTAGAGCTGAACCAACACCTGTTTGCTAGTAAGCTTTCTGACCCCAGGAAGGTTGCTGAGAGGCGGACATCTAGGCCAGTACCAGAGTATCCAGAGAGGTACCTGGGGGTGACCACAAGAAGGGTGGTTCAGGTTCTCACTAAAAGAGTGAGAGGGAGGTCAAGAAAGATCCAGACAGGTCTTAGGGTAAGGTGGATGAAAAGGGTTCCCATGTCCCTTCTGAGAAGAAGGAGGGAGGCTCTTGTGGTCAATGGCCCAGGGTGCCCCCATTCCAATGCCCATCTGCTTTGAATGTTCCCAACTAGGACACAAGCAGGGGGACTCTGTCACTCCAAAGAGCCTACCCGCTGGTGAGAACTCTACAGAGGTGTTCAATGAGGCCTTAGGGGAAAGTAATCCCCAGGGACAGGTCATAGAACATGCCATGATCTCCCTCAGCTGAGTGATAGATTTGGAGGGTGAGTTGGTGATCCCTATCAGGTGGTGTTGAATGGGATCCCTACCACTGCTCTGAAGGATTCTGTGGTTAGCAGGGCCATGACTGTGGAAAGTTAGTCTCCCCAGAGCAAGCCCACCATGGGTACAGCTTTTTCCATCCTATGGCCCTCGTGTCCCTAGAGTGGGCTTGAGAGGTGACCCAGAGAAGTGTCATCCTTAGTTCCCTGATACCAATTAACTGTATTCTGGGTAATGAGTTGCCCCCAGTGTCAGGAGAACTGGGAGGGGTGGTCACTACAGTCGCCCTGACCGTTCTGTTTTCTGGGGATATCACTCCCCAGCAGAGATTACAGAACCCCAGATGTGGGGGCAGTGAATGAAGAACTTACCCCTAAATTCCTGTCCAGTCCAATGGTGCAGACCCCACATTGGATGACCAGTTTCAGGATATGAGGAACGGTCGCCCTGACCGTTCTGTTTTCTGGGGATATCACTCCCCAGCAGAGGTTACAGAACCCCAGATGTAGGAGCAGTGAATGAAGAACTCACCCATAATTCCTGTCCAGTCCAATGGTGCAGACCCTACATTGGATGACCAGTTTCAGGATACCACCCCTGAACTGGTGGGAGGTGTAGTGGACGGTGACCCCTGATGGCCTGGGGCCTGGTTCTTGGCACTGACAGCTGTTAGAGGCCTCTGCTGGTTGCTATTCCTGTGGACAGAGTTTTCTTTGGGTTGTGTACAGAAGTCAGACCCAATGGGTGGAACGGGCCACATCACTTTGTTGGCCATGGTTCCATCTGTGAGCAAGTTAAGGTTAGGTGCTACACAGATGGGGCTCCCATATAAGGAGAAGGATTCCCCATGGGTTAGCTTAGTGGGCAAAGGGAGCATAGACAAAAGGATCCAGCTGGGTTCAGACAGGCATCGAACTGCCAAGTACCCCTGCAGTAGTAGGCAATTATCCATGTTCTATCGCCCAAGGCAGGGAAGTCAATCAAGGACTTGGTTAGTCTGCCCTGGCTCGAGGCTGGGGGGGGTCATGTTGGAAATGGTCCTTTTCTGCAGGGTCAACTCCAAGCGTTTTGCCTTTTTCTCTCCCCTTCTTTCAGATTCCTTTTGTTGGCATTAGGACTCTGAGCACTTTACCACTGCTGACCAGTGCTAAAATGCATGTACTTCTCCCATAAACATGGTAACATTGGTGTATACACAATTGGCATATTTCATGTACTTTGTAAAGTGGTATACATGTAAATTAAATGCTACTAGTGGACCTGCAGCACTGATTCTGCCACCCACTTCAGTGGCCCTCAAACATGTTTCATGCCAGTCATTGCAGAGCCTGTGTGCAGTTTCACTGCCACTTTGACTTGGCATTTAAAACCCTTTGCCAAGTCTCCAACACCCCTTTTATTACATATAAGTCACCCTTAAGGTGGGCCTGAGGTAGCCCTAGGGCAGTGTGCTATGTAAGTAAAAGGTATGATATGTACTTTTAAGTTTTCCATGTCCTGGTAGGGAAAAACTCCTAAAGCCATGTTTTACTACGATGAGGCCTACTCCTCTCATAGGTCAGCATTGGGAATTCCTTAATATACTTTGAAGTTATAATTCCTGATCAGAAAGGAGTGCTGTATCATGTTTCACATCTTTGGAATGGTAATGATAAATCCTCTTTACTGGTAAAGTTGGAATTAACATTGCTTTTTTAGAAAGTCCACTTTTAGAAAGTGGGTATTTCTCTGTTCTTACTGCTCTGTGTGCCTTGCAGCCTGTCTCTAATACACACCTGGGGTAGGTGGTAGATACACTTTGTGCATTCCCTCTAGATAGCCACAAAGACAGCAAGGGTGGGTGTGACAGACAAGTCATCTGCATTCATCTACATTCTGCTATCTCTTCCTGGGCAGGAAGAGTGAGGGGGAGCTCATACTTACACTCCAATAGGCCATGCCCTCTGTCCCATACAAAGGGCTGATTACCCCCTACTGATAGCCTGGAGCCAGGGCTGGGATGAACGGGGGACCTGGGCACTTCAGAAAGCTGCCCTGGTGTCACCTCCACTTCAAAGGCACATTTCGGTATAATTACTGGGGCTCTGACCCCACCACGACAGTACATTACTGGACCTGGACCTGGGGAGAACTCTGCTAGATTGAGGACTGCTGTGCTAGTTAGATTGCCACTCTACTTGACAGTGTTCTAAAGAACTGCTTCACTGCTTTGCTGAGCTGCCCCTGCTGATCTCTGCCCTCCTGAGGATAAGAGTGGAACCATCTCACTTGAACCTAGAGTGACTCCACAGGCTTGCTGGCTTGCCTCATCTTTTCTGAAGTCTCAGGGACACAAAAGACTTCTTCAAACTCACCTGCTACAGCTCCTGGATCCATTTTCGATCTGCCCCTGACCCCTAATAGCACCTCTCTAATCCTGTTTCCTTTGAAATTGTCTTTCTGCTCTTTTTGCTCTTCAAATCAAGCTTAGGGACTCTTTGCAAAAGGGCCTATTTTTACCAGAACCATGCCACTCACACAAAGGATCTGCACGAGCGGGAGCAATTTTGTCTGTTCACACAACAGCATTGTCACTTGTGACCGCAAAGCTCTTGCCCATCCGTCTGCGACACCCGGCAGCTCCCCAGGATGGACTCTTGGCATCAAGCTCATAAGGTAAAACTACAGTGAGGCTTACCTGGAACTGCATCCGACTCATACACCATCGCAGTTGGCTTGACTTTGTGGCTTTAACCCGGTCCAGCACTACCAGATAGCCGCAGTTGACACTATTGACTGCTAAGCACTTTTGTTTCTTTAGTCTTTAAAAGTTCATATCTGGACTTCGATCTGATTGGATATCTGTCATTTCAGTCTTATTGTACTCAGATAAATATTCTCTACTTTTTTCTGAACATGTGCAGGGTTTTTTACGTGTTTTCATTGTGTTAGGGTGTGTGTGTGTGTTGCACAAATGTTTTACACGATGCGAGTTTAGAGAAGTCTCACTCTTCTGTGCCAAGCTATCAAAGGGTGAGCACAGGTCATCTTTTAGCGGGATGTGACTTACCCTAACTAGGATTGTGGTCCTACTTGTACAGTATGCAAGTCCGACAATCAGAAGCCCAATTTATAACTGTAATAACAAAGAAAGATGTTGCATGATGGGCACCATGCACTCTGCAGAAGGTCATAGCAGGTTTCTCTTTAACGTTTAGTGGCATGCCAGCAATCCGACCTCTGCACTTGTCTGTTGGACACACACTCTATTCATCCTCATCTCTCATTAGGCCTATAAAGTCTGTTCTCTTGTAAGACTTTGCCTGGATTTTTGTTATGGGATGTGGCAGAATCTGAATTCAGCAGACTGATGAAGAATGGGTTCGCCTGTTGAAGAGGGCTTCTTGGACTAATAATCAGAGTTTCGCTATTGCATTCAGCACAGCAAACAACTTTTTTCAATAAAGACTAACACTATCAGCGGTTCATATTATACAGATCTAGTTTTATCTGAGCATAACAATCCACGGTATTCATTTAGTTCTAAAAGATCCAAAATTGTACTTGGTTTGTTATTCAGCGCATGAGAACGGTGCTTCTGTTACTCTCCATCCAGCAAGGAGCAAATGTTCCAGCAGACTCTGTTTTCATGTCTCATTTGCTGCTCCATGTTAGGGAAGAGAAGTGCTTTAAAAACTTAGTTCTGACCAGACACAGCTGCCAATTGACTTGATGATCTTTGCAGTATCTGTAAAATCCAGAATACCTTTGTTTGAGCTGGTTCTCATGTAGAGGTACATTGTGTGATGACACCTAGAACAGAAGTGCAAACTAAGGTGAAAGTACAAAAGAGCGATGAAGATGGAAGGAGATGCCCACTGGCATGTTTCACAGCAGTATCACATATTGCCTTGACACATGCTAGAGACCATTTCAAACATACATCCACATGCATACACACATCTTGATTTAGGGTGCCGCTGGCTAGGATAAGTTGAGCAGAATCGAGTTGTCCTGCCAACTCTGCTTACGTTAAGAACAATTGGTCAACATAAAGTCAAATAGGCCAGCTGCTTCAACCAGAGTCGACGTTTCCTTGTAGATGCAATCTAAAGTGGGAAACAGGAAAAAACTAACAGAAGCTGGATAAATAAAAGAACAAACATGATACAGTTTAAACTAACAATGACTGCACAATGCAGAGAAGCAGTTGGCACTTCTTACAACAAAAATCAAATCACATCAAATTGAAATAATAATTGAACATAACAAAGCCTGGACCTCCAATTTAGAAGGAAATAAAATGGGCATACAGAAGTTTTAAAATAAAGCAATGAGAGAACTTTCTTGTGCTGTCCTTCCAGAGGATTTTTCATAACCAATTTTATTGTTTTTTTTTTTTGTGAGTTTGGTTGTGGCGGTGTGGGGGGGCGCGGATAGGACATTGAGGGATACAGTTTGAAAATGATTTATTTTGAGGTCACTATCACAGTAAGAATAGATTCCACCAAAGTGCACTATGCTTACAATTATCTCATGAAGCAACTTTGTCTATCATTATCACATTGGTGTCAAAACCTCAACATCACAAGACCAACAGATGGTCATTGCAACATAGCATGAACTCTATGTTAATATTGTAGGCTCACCTGAGACATGTTTCCTTATATTTAATTGTATATACACGCACAGCTCCCTATCTTTTCAACATGCCCGCACCCTTGCACTACTTTGTTAGTTGTCATCTTTCAATGTAATCTGAAAAATTAACATGGTATTCATTACTGCCTAACAACACAAGCCATTTATTATTGTAGGTATCTCTGTCATTTAGAAAACTGTGATTTTACATTTCATTGACCAGACTTTGAAATAAATTCCATGTTAAACATTAGAATTAGAATATTGTAAAACTTTTCATGAAATGGCTTACCTTGAACAAAAAAGTGATGAATGAGACACAACGACAATAGTTTGAGCATTATTTCCTACATGAACCAGTCTCAGGGGCCAGACCATTCGATACCCTGATACCAAGATTGTGTAACACTAAATTGAATAAAAATACAAAATTAAAATGTCACCCAGGCCTAGTCATAGAGACAAACATGTGGCTTATCCCAGCAACATCTATGTGTGGAACTTGTCTTAAAAATGGCTGACCTTTCCCCTGGAAAGGAAACCTGTTATTCCTTACAAGCTATAACAAGACTGTGCTTCCCTTCTTCGATTAGAGTTTTCAGAACCTTGACTCATGATAGGGACAATCTCCATTAAAAAAGCCAAAAACAAAGAAGTGTGCAGTAGAAGCCACCCCGTGCACCTAAAAACCTAGCTTACACCGTTAACTGTCAAGGACACCTTCTATTGTCTAGCATTGTTCTCATTTTGTATCTAGGCTTTACCACAATAGAAGTGACTTGGAGACTAGGGATCCCTGGATCAGAAAAATGGAAATGAGGCTGCAGAGCACTCATCTACCACATCATAACACAAACTGTGAGTCTGAGTTTATTAAAGAATGTCAGTCACCTTTTCTGCACTGATGAAAGAAAACTCAAAGGAGCTCAGGGAGACACTTAACGTTGGTGGTTTAGGACCTATCAAGTTGTTTACCTTCAGCAAGGATAATTCATTGATAAAATAGTCAGTTTTATCGCAGGTTCCCTGGTCTGCCCCTTATTGCTATTCTTTACTTATAATTGGGAGGTTTTTAATAGTCTTAAGGGCTATTTGGTATGAATTTTATATTTTTTATGCCATTTACCTTGAGGTGGACGAATTTTCATTTTAAGGTTTTTAACTTTGCCACACACCATGACTCAGTTGAGGTTTGATTTGGCCTCTGATGCAAGGGGCGATGGAACTATGACAGGAGTAATATTTTTTCAAAGAGTTTTTTCAAAGAAGACTGATTGATTGAAGATTAAGGTATCTTCAGATCTGTTGACTAACCAACAGAAAAATAGAAAAGCAAACTAGCAAGAAGAAGACATCTCAAAGAAGAGAATTGACAGAAATAGGATCTGGTGTGCATATGATACCAAAAGGTACCACAGAAAATAGGGACGTGGAAGGGTGTCTGCAACTAATGGGTCCACTTTTGTACTTTGTATGCCATCGGGCTTTAAAATGGCCTGATATATGTTGTTGTTATTTTGAGTCAGTCACATTCCATGTGGCAGAATGCCTTTTGATTCCAGTGCATGGCCATGGAGGTAAAATAGCCATTTGCACTGCACATGGTCCACACAGAGACGACAGGTCCATCAACAGTAATGTTTGTTCTAATGGAATAGTATCAGGCATTGGGTCTCAAAGTTTATTTCTAGCCAAATCAGTCAAGGGTCTTTCCTCTGCATTAACTCATACTTTCAAAATGTATTTTTAAATTTATCTCTCTACAGGTTAGAGCAAGTTTTTCTTCATTATATTTATTACCTTCTCAAAATTCCTTTCTTCTGAAGCCTCTCAAGAAAAGGTCCCAACTCTTATTCAATGTCCTCTTGGAATTGTTCTGTGTTTTTTGAGGATGTTCTATTGACAATTAAACAATTTTTAAAACCATATTTGATATATCAGAGGCAAATAATTACCTGCACACGGCAGAAGCATTGTTTCTCTGTTGTTGGTGGCAGAGGGAGCCTTTAAATTGACTTTGTGCCTTAATGGAGTTTATTCAGCTCTTAATTTGTAAAGACCAAACTCTCAAAGGCACAAAAAGAAGCAATTAGCAAATCCTGGTGAGATGTAAATTACAACCAGAGTGCCAATGTTCAATTGACTATTTTCATTCTATTTTCTCCAATCTTTTTAATTAGGTTCAGTGTTTAGTCGATTACAACTTTCTTTCACAGTTTTAAAAATGTATGCATTTAGTGACTGGTCCATTCACAAAACAGTAATTCTATGACTACTCTAGTTTTTCGTCATCCCAGAAAAAAAAGTAATCTTCATTAATGAATGCTAGATTGGAAATATCCACCCCTGATAGTTATTCATTCAAACTTGTGGAGGGCAGCTGTTTATCTGGAGAGGGCAGCTCACACACAAAACACATGCAGTAAGGTATTTTTTGGAAACACTCCTATGTATGTTGGCTTGCCTGGCTTGGGACATGCACAAACTGTGGCTTGTATATACCAGGCTTCCTTCCCTGCAAACAATGGGAATGCAACAACTGAGGAAGGAAGCAGGGAATACAGAGAGTGGTAGTGACATCCGAAGGCATGGGAGCATGTAGTTCAACTCAAGACACTTCTGGAGGGGGTGAGGAGATTTGCGTTGTTGACTCACAGGTATGTCTTGACCCACAGGTTCAAGTAGCTCAAAGCAATATATGCATGTGATAAAGTGCAAACCTTACCAAAATGGCAGTGAAGCGCTGCACAGGGTCAAATTCAAGAATACAGTCAATTAGTGATAAGAAAGGTAGCTACCTATTTGATTGTTACTGCATTATGATGTAATGTTCTTTAATGTAACGTGTCTTCAATTCTGCTCTGGTGGAAATGGTACTTTGGCTGGTCATTTATGATGTTCCAGGGTCAAAGTGATGTTCAGTGATGTTCAAGTGGCTTATCATCTCTCTACTGCAGGAAATGTATGTGTCCAATGTTGTTTGCTCTGGGTAGATGGATTTACAATTCCCACTGTGACTTTCCTTCAAGAAGGGAACTAGAAGTGGGCTGCTGTCAGATCGTAGGCTGTATTTATTGCTAGAAAATGTCCCGGCTGCACTGTGCCTTGAATATGGTGCCATTGGGTTCTGTGAATGTGTATGATCCAACTTGCCTGGGTGTTTAAAGCTTGACACAATGACCATGTCCCTTTACTGTACACTGGCCTTTTGGAGAGAGTGAATCATTTGCAGACGTTTAGCATGAAAGGTGATTCAAAATTACAGGTGGTGCACCAGGAGTGGCAGAGAGAATGGATCCATATATCTGCTGGAATGGAGTGGCTACAGCATTGATCTGATTGTGTAAGTTATGACGGTGTTTTTATACAGGCATGAAGGTAATAACCAGGTTACGGTGCAATACCAACTGGATTGGTATTCCACCATAACTTGGTGAATTACATTGTAATGGTGCCATGTTCAACACAATCTTGTAAAGTGTTGAGATGAACATATGTACCACTCTGGCATATAGATGATAGGTACTACGAGAAATTGAAAATATTCAAACCTGTTGCCAACTGTAGAAATTGGTGCTGTTTTGGATCCAAGCAGAGGCATTTTTGGGGTTATGAAGATAGGTAAAAATAGACCGCTTGGGCACATAAGATTGCAGAGGATGTAAAGTTTTCATCTGAAGTAGTGTGATAAACTTGATAAATACTTGGTGCCACTGATAGCGTCTAAACAATACTGTGAACTGGAAAGTATGGAGGCATAATAACAATAAATTTGCATAGGGTAGCGCCTCAAGTCTTTTTGCTACACTGCGCTATGCCAATTCGAAAGGGCATGAAGGCACCCTATTTACAAGATAAGGTGCATTTCTATCTTTTCCCCCTGCACTAGCACACAATTTACTGCCTAGCGGCAATGCAGGCATGATTGTTTTTGTGTATGAAGGGGCAACTTCCTCCACAAAAACAGCCAAAAAAGGTGTTTTCCTCTTTGCAGAATGCAGCACACATAGAAAAAGGAAACAATGAGGAGAAACAAAGATATTTTCCTTGTTGCACCTCCTCAGTAGGCGTACATTTTTTACACATTCCCAGGTTTACAGATACTTGTGAATCTGGAAATGAGTCAAAACCCATGGGTGTTGCCTGAGAACACCTACCGCAATGCCCATGGAAAACCTCCCTGACACAGTGTAAGGCAATGCAGGGACTTGCACTGCGTTATCTTACCCCATATGTACAAGCCCATGAAAAGCCACGCAAATTGGCTTTGTGAAGCCTCATAGATATGGGTCTGCACTCTGCACCACTGGAGCGTCATAAAAAGTGACGCACACACATGCAAGGGGCTTGAAAAAATGCGACTATGTCTGGTAACATGCACTGCATTCATCAAATTATGTCACAGCATACAGTTGTTATTTCTGCCTTTAATCCACTCGCCACATGCCCTGCCTTCATTGTTCATGCACCTCTAAGCTAATGCCTCATCTGTTACTCACCCTTTTTCATGTTGATATCCTTCTTTTATCCAGAATATGTCCCACTGATCTGCATTGCACTGTTAGAAGGCCATTTAGAAAATACAATTTTGGGCTCTCTAAAACCTTTCTTGAGAACTCTTAATAAAGCTGCACATATCCCACTTTACAATATCTGGAAAGAGAATGCATAAAATGTTAAAACATTGTTTGAAGCTTTAGATAATTACCTAATGCCAAACAGTGTTATGAAGACTGTTTTCCACTTATTGCTTTCATTGGCATGCAAAAATAAGTTTGCCCAAGCAGAACTAAATTAATAAACTCATTCAAATTGATTCCGAAATATCAGTGGTTTATAGTAATTACTATCCTTGACCATCAACACATTCAAAACCTTATAATCAGTTTAAAAGTGAAGATCTAATCCTTTTTTTGTACTGGCATGAGAATTAGAAAGACTAGTAAGTGTGTTAGACAGTTGTTTTTATAGTTCTTCCTCCACTTCAGGCAAAAACTTCCAGATGCAAAAATATTAGGGACATGCTTATTTATGAAGAGTCAGCAAGTTGTATTTCTCTTATTCCATTCATATATATCAGTAAAAGCCTGGTACTTCAATCGTACTCGAGACAGCTAAGCAATGCTATAAGCTGGGTTTTGGCTCTCTGACAATTTGCCAGTTAATAACTTTAAGAAATGCTTACTATCTACAGCGGTACGAATACTTTTATACAATGGGCGGCACATGTTTGTCAGGGGTTGAATCGCTCTTGCACCATGCAATGTGGTGCAAGCGCGATTCAAGCCCAAAATGCGATCTATGAAGGCACCCAAGGCCATCTTGTACCAGGCCCTGAGTGGTTTAACAATCTGGAGTAAAGCAATGCAGCACAAATTGCTGCATTGCATTACTCTGTCACAGGGAGGTGTTCCATAGGTGTTCCCAGGCAACATCCATAGATTTTGAAGCATTCACAGATTTAGCAGGAGTGGAAGAACTGGGAATGCGCCAACATGCTACACCTTCCCAGATAAGGCGTAACGTGGAGAAATATCTTTATTTCTCCTCATATTTTACACTGTCTATGTATGTTTGTCTATGTCTGTCTATGTATGCTGCATTCTGCAGCAGATATAGAAAGAGGAAAATGCACCAGGGTATTGTTTTTTTGTAGGATGGTGTCCCTTCTTGTACACAAACAATCCTCCTTCCAGCGCAGGCACCCTTGCATCATGGTGCAAGGGTGCCTGCGTTGGTGCAAGGCAGCCAAATGGCACCAGTGCAGGGATAAAGGCTGGAAAATGCCAGATTTTTTAAATATGGTGCATTCCTGCCCTTTAACTGTCACGCAGTGCGATACAATGGAATGCAGTAAGGTGAGTTATTGCAGAGCGGTGCATGACTTGGCCATACAGATGGCCCTGTTTGTATCGCAAGAGGATGTTTCACTACATCTACATGCAGGTTTGATGCACAGCAGTAATGTTCAAATATCATTTGGTAGTACGATGTAGCAATACAATCAAATGAAACCATTTCTCTGCATTCTCCTAATGCTACATAAAGTGCCTCATTTTGGATCTTGATTATGCCAGAAATTAACATTTCAACAAGAGTTACAGAAGGCTACTCCCTGGCAAGTAGTGTGAAATAGAACCTCTAGTAAAAAAAAAAACATAAAAACCTTCTGAGTGCAAGTTGCAATGGCAAGGCAGGACCTTCACAGACAATGGGTCTTTAGGAAGGAAAAATCTGCATTGGAGATTGAATAACAGGAGTTTTGGTGCAAAATGTCAATCGTTCAATGGAAGTCAAAACAAAAGAAGAACTAGAGCTGATGATGTCCCAAGTAGAAATAAAAGGACACAGCATATAAGCAACACAAAAGAGTTGTGAATCAAAGAGCTACAACTTGTGGACTTCTTATTTATATCTGATCAGAAAAAAACTAAAAACACCCGGCAATCATCATGAAGATTAATGTGAAATGTAATACGAAGACACTTTCAGGCAACCATTCTACTGTGACTCAATATACTCCCTGTCTCCCTCTTTCCCCAATTCAAATATCCAACATGACCTACCTCAAAATGCCCAAATTGTATTATAATGTATTGGCATTTTTGTTACATTTCTTATGATTGATAAAGGCTAAAACATTTTGTGAAATGACGGCACACACTGGCTACACACGACTTCATGGGGTCCAAGCATTAGTGATTTAACCATGCCTTGTTTCAGATAGAACATTCTATTTCCATTCATACAGTTCGTAATTACTAGAGACTGGGTGTTAGTAAAGGTAAGTACACACCTACCACTAGCAATACACCCCCAACACAGTGTTGTGCTCAGTCAAGTTCCCTCCAAGTAGCCCCTGGCTCACCCTCTGGTAGCTTGGCAATGAGCAGTAAGGTTAAACTCAGGAGACAGGTATGGAAAGCATTTCATAGACTAAATACGTCAAACACAGCACAGAATAAAAATCCAACACCAATGTGTACAAATAGGAAATATTTTTATCTTTAAATAAAATTTCCCCAAGACAACCAAAATCAAATATAGGGAACCAGAGATATGAATTTTCAAAGATTACATTAAAAATGTGCTTTCTAGTGCTTAGAAATTAATAGCACCAACCTGGGACATCTGGTCATGCTTGACCAGGACAAATTCAAAGTTTGAGGCCGACTACAATGGTGCCCTGCTCGGATACACTGAGCAGCAGGCCTCAGTGAAAATTTTACCTTTATACTTAGAAACTTTTCTGGAGCTTTTCTCCTTATCGTCGAGTGATGTTCCTCTTCAGGCCGGGACAAAGTTGACAATGATGGCTTGATTTCTAGCGAGGCCCAAGTCAAAATCCTGGAAGTCTGGAGCTCCAGAGCTTTCAGCGGCATGAACATGAAATCCAGGCTACGTCATGGTACGGCAAAGGTAGCTTGCCTCTCGTCAACAAGTCGTCAAGTATAGAGGTTTTTTATAGAAGTTCTCCAAGCTTCTCCATACTTCTAGAACTCCTCCCAGAAGTTCTCCTTTGGGTCTCAAAGTGTTCAAAACATAACTTGGAGGGTCTAGGATCACTGAGATGGTCCTTGGAAGTTTAGGACTTCAATTCCCCCTATGCTCCTGGCCAAATCTCTGCAAGTCCACTGGACGCACTCCAGGCTGGAGACGTTTGTGAGAGTTGGTGTAGTGAAGCTCTTTCACCCTGTTGCTTTCAGTGAGTCCACTTCTGAGTCCTTGTTGAAGCAAAACAAAGTCCTGTGGGTTCTGGGCTCAGTGTACAACAAGCACAGTCCTTAATTGTGCAGTCCTCTGGGTTGCAAATCAAGGTTCCAGCAGGACAGTCCTTCTTCTTGTGGTTTCAGGCAGCAGATCTGAATTCCAGTGCAGATCAGCTACTTTTTTTAAATCATTTTGGGGGACAGTCAGGTAGTTTTCTGGTCATACCAGAGCTTCATGAGCTCTTGACTGGTATCCTTCTAACAGGGTGCCCAAACAACAATTCAGAGGGGCTAAAGCCAATCCATTTTTGTTGAACATTCCTCTATGGAAACAGTAGGCATTGTAGGAGAACATCCCATCTCCACTTGAGTTTGTCAGATAAACCATTGATTGTACCCTGTAGGGTCTTGTTGAACCTTTCACCAGACCATTAGTCTGGGGGTGATATGGGGTAGTGAACTTGTAGGTAACCACCCACATCACTTTCAGATAGCTGTACATGAAATTTGACCCCCTGTCTGACACATCCTCCTTTGGGAAATCCACTCTGGTGAACACACCAAGTAGGGCCCTGGCCACTGAAGGTGTAGTGACTGTTCTGAGTTGAATCGTCTCAGGGTACCTTGTGGCATGGTCCACTACCACCAAGATATAGCTGTTCCATGATGCAGTTGGTGGGTCTAGGGGACCAACAATGTCGATCCCCACCCTTTCAAAGGGAGCCCCAACCACTGGCAGTGATATCAAGGGATACTTTGGTTTGCCACCTGTCTTGCCACTGGCCTGACAGGTTGAACAGGAGCTACAAAACTTTTGCAGACCCGCTGGGCGAATACAAATGGTTCACCAACCGTTTCCAAGTCTTTTCCCAAATGACCTGCCAAGGGGATGCTTTAGCTCTAAGTGAGAAGGAATTCTCTATACATTTGTGGTACCACCAACCTCCTTGTGGCTCCCTCCTTGAGGTCTCTAGCCTCAGTATATAGGACTCACTCCTCTTAGTAAATTCTATGGGATCCACTGACATCACCCTCCACTTGCCTAGAAGCAGTTTGCTTCAAGCTCTCAAGAGTGAAACACTCTCTCTGTCCTTGGCAAAACTCCTCTCTGGTGGGTCCACCTGATCATGTCAATTCTGCCACATTGGGCAGCTCTTGCAGGTATGAAACACCATCCTCAATTGTCAGATCCTACTGTACATCTGTAGTTATCTGGGTTGTCTCACCAGACCCAGTGCCCTTTCTCTTTTCATTGGATACTTGGGCCAATATTTCAGACTCCAAATGTCCATCATTTCCCTGCTGAGCAGCCTGTGACTTGGTCACAGCACATTCCTGCTCAGGGAGATCAAGCATGCTTGCATGGACCATTCTCTCTACCCCTGATCAGAGGCTTCAAGATCATTTCCCAGTACACACTGTACTGGAAGTGCAGGATACACAGCTACCTTCCTAGGGCCTATCACACCTCCCATTCCAAACTCACCATTGTCATGGGATGGAGTTTGGTTCTGCTGTCTGCATAGGTTACTTGCTTTTACATACCAGGTATGATCTGCTCTGCAGAAACCAGCTACTCTGTGACCACAGTTACACTGCTGCTTGTGTCTCTCAGAGCCTCAACCTCAGTCCCATTGATTTTAGGCCTCTGCCTATACCTCTTCATGCTGGGAGGCAGATGGGCCAGGGTTTCAATCTCCACCCCACCCATAGCCACTAAGGTTGCCTCTGTAAATCACTTCCCCATCTCTGTAACAATCTCCACCCCTAAACCTACACTAGCAATCCCTATGGACAGCCAACCAGTGGGGGGCTTTTGCTGACAGCATCTCCTCTTTTATGACTTGGCAGGTGACAGGCAAAACACTGTCCTGCCTTCTGTAGGTCTTCTTGAAAGTGGCCTGGCTCGGGGTCCCACCCTTCTGTGCAGGTTTTTGGAGACCTTGTTTTTTTTTACCTTGCCCAAGCATTGTTTCATGTGAGAGTAGGATTTGGCTTCATCCCCCTGTAGGGTCAGGAGCTTATCCATCCCAACTATTGGAATCATTTCCAACAGGAGTGAACCCTTTGAGTACTTTGCGTGGACCTCTTGCATCTCAAGGGCCCTCTCAAATGCAGTCAGCCATTTGTCAATATCATCCCCCTCAGTGTGCATTGGACCCCTACCCCCACTGGATATCTCAGTAATTTCCCTATTGTGGCTGCCACCACTCCGTCTCCCTTCTTCTCTTGCCCACCTCTTTTTCTCCAGCTCTGGTTTCTTATTTTCTATTGCTAAGGCCTCCAACTGTGCCTGAAGCTGCAAGAGACAGCATTGGCTCCCCTAGGACATCCCTGTCCATTGAGCTGCAGGATGCTACCCAGAGGTATGACAACTTCTTCAAGGTGTGGCATTGTCTTGTCCCATAAAGCACTGCACTTTAGCATTCCAAGATAGATGATATTCCTCCAGAGGTGTAAGATCTGGCTAAACCAACCCCCTGGTGTAGCTCACTTCCATTAACACCCCCTCTGGACATCTGCAAATTCCTTTCTTAAGCTTACCATCTATCTGTGGGGAGAGAGGGCAGGCCTGACTGCATTCCATTCTGACTGGTTTCCTTTTAAAGCTTGATTTACCCAGCCCCCTCCTGACCTGACTTCACTATCTGCCTACCTCCCCAATCAGATAGCCTCTGCTCAGGTCAGGCCACTTATCACCTCATCAAAGCAGCCTGGCTAAACCTGTTAGGGCTAACTAATCAGGAAAGGCCACTAGCAGGCTGGGATTTGGCTTAAAGTAAAGAAAGACTTATGACTTATTTTCTATATAAGTTATAAAAAATTCAACAATTGCAAATTGTTGCATTTATCATTACCATTTATTTGAGTCCTTTCATGGCATGTCGATCTTCTTCCTAGCAATATTTATGTTTATGAAAAATATTTCCATTTTAACTTTTGGAGCTAACTTTCTACAATGGGGGGAAATGAAAGGTGCAGTTGTTGTCTCACCAGGGCACTTTATAATGTCCCTGCTTATAGTTACATGGCACCCCATCCCTGGGTTATCTAGGGGTGACGTTGGGGGTGACATATATAAAATGAAGGTAGATTATTACTTTGGAAGTACCTTTAATTCAGAAGTCAAATTGGTATACATTTGATATTTTAAAGACAGTCAGCAAGGTGGGGCTGCCTGTAAAAATGATGGCAGGCACACAGCAGTGGACGCTCTAGGTCAGGAAATCTACTGGACCTCTAACCGCCCCTGTCCTATGATATACTATAGACTTATATTTAGTTTGAATACCCCTTGCCCTATTGTCTAATAGGAACTTAAAGGGTCTGTAGTGTGGTTAGTTTTACGTATATTTTGCGCATTAGCTTCAGGCTTTAGGCATTTGTGCACTTTGCCCTGAATGTATATTCTTCATTTGCTGACAGCTTAGAGCCTCTGTGCACTTTGCTCTAAATGCTTTTTATTAGGCTTCGTACTGTTATTTTTCAAATAGCCAGTTCTACGGTGTTGTTTTTTTGTTCATATCACACTGTTTTGCCTACTTCAGCACTGGAGCTCTTCATAACATATTCACTCTGTGCTTCAGTCAAGGATACAGTCTGGTACATTGCCGATAGACGTGGTAGGAGTTTCGATTTGGCATTCCTGCGTAGGGACATTTTCTAATCACGATGACATGTTAGTTATAAAATCACTTCCTTGTCCCAATACATGCAAGAGGGAGATTCCGACCAGAGACCCACAACTAGACGCTGACTGCCTCGTTGCAGATGCTGAACCAGATCACAGGCCTTTGCTCAGGTATGAGGGCTTATGTCTCCCCGGTGATTCAGAAAGGCAAGCTAGAAGCGTAACATGCTGTGCTCTAAAAAGAACAAGCAGAGGGAGAGTAGAAACTGTTAGGCAATATGATAGCTTTGTTCTTATGTTTTACTCTCCTGGTGACTATTTCAATCCTACTATGTTGTATTGTTCTGGTTATTGCGGCTCACGCCTTATTATCTAAAATACAGTTGTTTTATTAAAAATTATATAAAACTTATACTGTCTTTGTCATTTGTATATGAGACCATATTGTAAATGAGAGAGTTGGTTTGGATCTGAGTGACCACGACTTCCCTGAGAAGTTCCAAAGATGTCATGCGCTGGGCTGCCTAATCATTTCTTCCCCCTGGGAGAAATGAGGCACTGCTAGTTAGCCGGAGCAAAAACCAGATTTAGGGTGACAGAGTTCTTTACAAGTGGGTCAGACTCAGTACCCCACACTGTTATCGATCCTGCTGCCTAGAAATCCAGTAGTCTCATTTAGGATAATGAGAGCCGACGCGACATGGCGCCGCCAACGATTGGTCTGGCTCTAATGTTTAGGTCCGGCTGACTCTCTCCGTCTCATATCTATTTTGACTCCTCGGTTCCGTACGCGGAGACGTCCGTGGGGCTGAGGGTTTCCTCTACCACGGGATAAGGTACGTCCTATTGCTTAGTGGTTGGTTGTTCAAGCTTGAACTTTGAAAGGAAAAACCCCGATATTGGTGTGCCTTCTCTGACCTAGAGCTATTTTTTGCAAATGGCGAATCCTAATGTAGTGAATATAGCAATCAATATGCGTCACCCGCTCACAGGACATTTGATAGCACATGGACTGACAGTCCAGGGGGGTCCAGTCACTTTTGTGGTGGACGCCCATGCAGACTATAGGACAGAACTTTTTTATTCTTGGGTCGTATTTCCAGCAGCTGATGGGGGTACAAATACTTTTCACGAATACACTGTTGCGAATGTCCCTGGACAATACAGGGCTTACGCTTACTTAGAGATACCTCTATCTTATCAAGAACACCATAATTGGCTTGATGGCGCCCTCCCACACACAGTAGCACAAGTTCGGTTAGGTCCGTTGAGTAATGATGGTCCGACCTGTCCTTTATTGGCTACTTACACACCATATCCTGCGGTTGCTAATTTGGCAGTGGCTGATGTGCGTCGTTTATTTATAGACTTAGCAACAACATACAGAAGACTGGTTCAGTTTGTGATGCAGACATTGAATACTAATGCAGCGCGTGCTGCTCCGGCGCACCCACAAGCAGTGGTTCCGGGGATCAATCCGGCCACTGTACACTCAGTTAGGGGCAAGGTACCGGCTAAACGTGAGGAGACTCCATTTTGGCTGGCGCAGAAAATTAATACGCTGGAAGCAGTATTTCCCCATACGGGACCTCAGGATAAACATAGAATATTGACGATGTGTTTGCCGTATGGGATGGTTCCTCCGGTGGACCTTTGTAATACCTGGGGCAGGGTGTTTGCCGCGCTCTACACTACGGCACACGGTACGCTGACATTGGCTAATTTACCGGAAGTACTTAAACAAATTCAAGATGAATATGGGGCTGCCCCTGCCTTAGATTTGGGCATGCAGTTAATGGGCAATTTTGCCGCGCTTTCTTCTATTATTTTGAGTAATCTCAAGGGAGAGGCTGTAGCACTAGCAGTGCGAATGCGTCTTCGGGACGTTCCGCAGATTAATCAAGAGCGGGAACTTCCGAGAATAATAGCAGAAACCTATTCTAGTATCGGTCGCAATAGCCTAGGGGCTAGACCGCAAAAACCCCAATTGCAGGGTAAAAATAATAAGGATAATGCTAGACAACAGCAACCTGAGGGTACTAAAAAGCGCTGGGAAAAGAAACAGCAAACACCTAAAAAGGATGAGGGACAGTCTCCGCAACAGGAGACCCCGCAGAATAGGTATAATCTCAGGAATAGGGATAATTTGAAAACGCCTGATAGATATCAATATACTGATACACGCCAATCTCGTTCCTTTCAGGACTCCTCAGAGAAGAGAAGTGAGAGAGGTTGGCGGTCAGAGCGGAGGACGGAGTACGTGAAACCAAGACAGGATTCACAACGCTCAGCGGAGGTTTCTGTTAAACAAGAAGAGAAACCGCTGCAACAAAAACAGCACTTTAAAAAGAAGAAAGTGGCAGCAGTCTCTGTTAGACATGCCACTCAAGAAGAGAGTTCTCTTGACGAACAAGACATGGGCGTTAGCACTGTTAGACAGCGCGGCAGAGGTCACAATAGTTCGCCGGAGTCTTCTAGAGCATCTGGAGGTGAAAGCAACTGATGACTTCATACAAGTCGAAACGGCGGATATGCGAGTCTCTGATCCTGATAGAGTATATAAAGTGACTCTACGATTAGAAGGGGACATTGACCGCATTGTACACGCCATCTTTTGGGACCATGTGGTAAAATCATATGATGTTCTGTTGGCCGAACAGGATTGGCCACCTGACTTTGTTCGCGACTGTCCGGTTGGGGAGGATGTTATAGTACCTTCCTTCTCACCACTTGTTCCGAGAGAGCTAGCGGAGTCCTATGGTAAAACATGGGCTCTAGCACAGGCTCCCGCCCTATATAGAAATAATGTGGGGTGGGATAGACAATCACCTTATCATGTAATTCCAATAAAGGGCACACCTCAGCCACAGCCGCAGTATCCTATTAAATTTGAGGCAAGGGCATCGGTTCGGAAAATTCTTACACAATTGGAGTACCAGGGTGTAATTGAGCCCTGTGTCTCGCCGATGAATAATCCCTTATTTCCGGTTGCTAAACCGGACCATTCATATAGGATAGTGGTGGATTACAGACATTTGAATAGTCACACACGCACATATGCAATACAGAATTCACATAGCGCAGTGCTTATGAACAATATAGTGCGTAAGAAATACAAGACAACGTTGGATATCTCAAATGGATTTTTCTGCCAAAATATAGCGCCCGAAAGTCGGGACTATACCAGTTTCAGTGCGTTTGGCTCTCAGAATTTTTTTTGTCGTTTGCCTCAGGGGTATAAGAATAGCCCAGGACTGTTTTGGAGAAATGTGCTTTATTGCAGCCTCCTAATACGGTTCGGAAGCTCCAGTCATTGTTGGGGTTTCTGAATTTTGGCAGAACTTACATTCCTGACTATGCTACGCGTATAAAACCATTATACGAACGGATTCGCCCGAATTTTTCGAGCAGATTTTGGACGATTGAGCATACACACATACTGCGAGAGTTACAGACTGATCTCTTAGCAGTTAAACACTTACACACACGGGACAATAAGACACATTTAGTCATCAGGGTGATACCTGGGACTGTTGGGTTTACGTATGTCACCTTTAATGAGGGTGAGACAGTCCCGATTGCATACAAGTCCCACTTGTATTCTGTTGCAGAACAACGATTTGCACAGACTGAGAAAATACTCACTGCAGTACAGATGGCTGTGATTAAAGAGAGACCGCTTGCCCAGGGCCAACGCATCATTGTCGTTTCCCCGATTCCGGCCTTAGAGGCTGTTACAAAAGCGAGTGTTCCTAATTCGAAAGCTTTACACCCGCGATGGATACAATGGGCTACGTCTTTGACATCCACTGATGTAGATTACATATTTGACCCTAAACTGCAGACTCAAGAATTTCTTCAATTTGAAATAGAGTACCCAGTTCCTGCTGGCACATTGCCTATTGACCAATATCAGGTGGTCATGTATACCGATGGCTCTGCGCAACCAGCGGTTGGGACTAAACAACAGTATTCTGCTGCATGTGCGGTGGTGAGCGGCACTATGGAGGGGTAAGTGTTCTGCCCCCGACATACTTATACTAAAACCTTAGGAGATTGCACGGCGCAGCTGGCTGAGCTCAAAGCTCTATTGTTAGCGTTGGAGCACGCAGATCCGGCGATTTTGACCTTGCTGGTCTGTGACTCCTACTACTGTGTTCAGTCTTTCAATGAATATCTGCACTATTGGAAGTTGAATGGGTTCAGCGATTCTAAAGGCAACACCATTAAACATAAATTGTTGTGGGGTAAGGTTGCGGATCTGAAAGAAACGCTTCCTAAGGTCCATGTTGTGCATACACTTGGACACCAGCGCGTTGGAATACACGTTGCTGGGAATACTTTGGCTGATGAAGCCGCAAAATCGGCAGTGGCTGTCGCCACTCTGGCCGCAGTGACTCGTTCGAGTTCCAAACCAGACACAGAGATTTTGTCTGCCATAAAAGCTACGGCTGATGGCACCTCATTTCCTAAAGGATTTCCTTCTAAATATAGTTACTGCTTGAGTAGTGCGCTGAATGCTGTTGTTAATATTCCAGGCATTGGTGTACGTGAACTACCCAATAAAATTGAGAGACCTCGATTAATTTCTGCAGCACATGAGGGGATAGCGTCTGCACATGCTGGTGTGGCTGCCACGATTTCACTTTTACAGGCTCGTTACTGGTGGCCTGGTCTCTATAAAGAGACTAAGCAATATGTCCTTTGTTGTGACGTTTGTCAACAGATTAAAGCTTTGTCGGCTAGACGCCCGCAGCAGACACCCCTTCTGATTTCAAATAAACCTTTACAGTGTGTGTACTTGGATCATTGTGGTCCACTGACACCAGATAGTGCATACAAATATATTTTGGTTGCTGTAGATTCGTGCTCCAGATTTGTGTGGGTCTGGCCACAACGCTCGGCTGACGCTCGGACTGTTATTAAAGATTTGCGCATCTTTGTCGATACATTTGCAGTTGCGGCTTTTCATTCGGACCAGGGCCCTGCTTTTGCCTCTAAGGCATTCAGGGACACCATGGCTTCGTTGGGGGTCCAACTCCAATTCTCGTCTCCATTTCATCCCGAGGGAAATTCTGTCGTGGAGCGATTAAATTGTGATTTAAAGCAATCCTTAACGGCCAGGGTTATAGGTACGGGTTGTAGTTGGCTAGCCCACCTGTATGGAGTACAGAGAGCACTTAATAACTTGCCTAGACGGTCACTGGGGGGTCGTACTTCATATGAGTGCCTGTTTGGAACACAAATGTATGTTCCTGATCTAGATGGTCCTGGTGTGGAGGCGGCAGATACGCCCTTTGACATAAATGATTGTGTCACTGTTTTGCAGGATTTACATCAATTCCGTGAAGATAACTCTTCTGCAAGTGCTGCCTCCTCAGGAATTAAGGATGAGCCAGTAACACCTACTGGTTGGATACCCAGGATTGGGGATCTAGTGCGTGAAAAGGTTGCAGTAAAGAAAGAATTTGGTCCTTCTTATCGAGCACCTGTCCCTGTGTTAGGGGTAAGCAGCACGAGAACTGTAATTTTACCGCCACTGCAAGGGGCCAAAGGAAATCGCTTTGTTTCCATTTATAATGTCAAGTTACAACATGTGGCCGATTCTACACAGCAGACCAAGAGGGACACCCAGTAGTTCCGGAATCCCTCTCACTACTGGGGAAGAAGTCCCGCTGCAGGTGATTTACACCGACGCTGTTACCTCTCCGAGCTTGGGGAGGGTGGAAGATGATCTTGCGACTGTTCAACAGACGACGATTAATATGGAATCTTTTGATCAAATTTCTGTACGTTCTACTGATGTTTCTGAACATGTGGTTTATAGCGTGCCTAGGCGAGAGCCTCCATCTGCTTCTTTGTTCACAGTTGCACCTTTTGCAAGAACTGCCTCTGACTGCTTCAACGACACTGATGATGCAGTGTCCAGCTCCTCGTCCTCGATGTCTACAGTCTGCGGTCCATGTAAGCTGTTGTGTTGGCTTAAACGCACATATTTTGTTCTTCCTTGGAACTATTTGTGGCTTTTTATGGCTATAATGACTCTTTTTTTGTGGTTGGGATTTGTGGTTACTTTTTTTCTAGTAATACATGGTCATTTTCTTCCTGATCGATCTGACATTGAGCATGTGGAGACTGTGTTAAAACCACATTTTTCGTCTCATATGGCTCGGAGAGACTTGTCCAATGTAAACATTTCTGCAATACCGATTCTGGATGGGATTGTGTGGGATAAAGTAATCTTTGATATATATGGTCCCACTGAATTGATTCAAATACCGTATGTCCTCAAGTTATCAATGAATGATATTGTTACACCAGGCATTGTTTCTGATGATTGGGATGTGAAGACAGTAGATTCCATGCTAACAGATTTCCAATATTATACTGTCTATGACGATGAAGATGCTTACCAGTTTAGAGATAATCATGGTGACATGTTTTGCTACAACTATTATGGACACCACTTTATTCATAAAGCTAGTAGCCCTAAGTCCATTTTTAATTATGTGCAATGGAAACATTGCTCGACTCCTCCACAAGGGAGTTCGAAAACTTATTATGATAAATTTGCATATTTTTCTGGGCATAATCAACGAAATGCTAAGTCTTACTATTTCAAAGTTACTCCGTATTCTAATAAGCAAATGTTATTGACCGATACTAAATTACTGTATTCCAATTTGTTTGTATCTAAACTTTCGGTCGAGGGATATGAATACTGGTTTAAGACTGTTGACTTGAAAAGTGTTTGGGGTACCAAAAATTGGCAGATGCAAGGCAGGGACACATTATTTAGAGCATGTATTATCCCTGTGCAGATGATTTTCCTCAATGACACAGTACAACAGACTAGCTGTTTGGGCTTGGCGACAATTAGAGAGTTAAATTTGCCTAGTATACCTGTCCCTTCCAAATTAAACAACTGGCAGCACTATGTGAATGCTACTTTTAGTGAATTTACACATTGGGTCCAGAATGGTACGCTTAACATTTCATCGTTACATCCAGGCGGGTGGTTATTATGGCCTGTAGACACTAATGAGTGTCATCAACGTTTTGTCACCTCTTCAGGGGGGTTCAGGACTAGTAGGGCAGACCCTCGTTACATTTCACCAGAACATGCTAATATTATAACTACATACAGCGTGGGGAAGCTTTGTCAGCAATGGTTGAAGTCATCCACGCTGGATGCAGTTAAGTCACATCTCACGTTACTGTCTAATGATACTGATTTACAAGATTTTTTGTCAGGTCCCAAGGTACCACGGAAGAAAAGGTTCTTATACAAAGTTTATAATGAGATTTGGAAGCTTTCACAACAGGAGGCTGCAACTCGGTTGAGGCAGATTGACCAGGAAAACCTGATGCAGACTTTGTCTGTTGTTGATAATGGCATGCATACCCTTTCTGACCGTGTTTACACGATTGACAGCATTGTTTCCTCTGCTATTGAAATTATTAAATCAGACATGTCTTCTTTATATCATGGGCAGAGTCAGACACGGTCCATCATGCAGCTGGGTTGGACTCTTCAAACCTTGAAGCCGGGTCGCGTTCCATGGCAGCACATTCGTGCCAGAGAGATCTTTATCTCCTTTAATTTGACTCGTCAACCACAGTTGATGGCTAAAAAGGAAGCAAAATATGTTATGTTGAATATTGAGAAATTGGAGAAACTGCCTTTCACGGTGGCTGAGATTCCGTCAGCTGAGTGGTTGATTCATGGGGTTATTAATTTGCCTATCTCCACTCTGCAATTTACTTCTTGTTTGAAGCACATTCCGGTGGGTAGATATGAACTATTGGGAGACAGTTACATACACGAGGTGTGGGAGCTTCCCTTTCAATACAGATGTGTTAATGGTTTGAGGGAGGTTTTTCTTAGCGGTAGCGAATGCGAAGCTTCTGTCAGCCATTCCATGATTTGTAAACAGCTGTCCTTGCACGGAGCGTGTAACGCTTCGATTGCTAACTTAGCTTGTTATTTGAAGGGTGTTCCAGTCCTGGTTATTAAAAACACTTTCCAGGTGCTTTCTAACGGCAGTTACATTGTTCTTAGCAGCGAACGCTGCTGTGGCATGCGTGCCAGAATAGTTTACGTTGTCGTTGTCAACACGGCCGTTACGTGCTGCGGGAATGTGTTGTTTCCCCCCACTCAAATTAGGGAGGTAGCGGACATCTGGCCTCATATTGCTACTTCCAAGGTTGATTTCGACAAGTTTAGTCGGCTGAAAGCTTTATTGTTTCAAAAGCATGTGGCCCTTATATCTGCTAGCGAGACCTACGCACTTCAGGTGGCAAGGTCATTGGCGGAGATACAGTCCCTTTTGAATACTAACTTTCCAAGTCACTTCGGTGAACTTGTGGGACGTATATTTAATGCATCCAGCACTGCTGGTATTGCTCATTTTTTCAAAGCCGTTGGTGTTGGTTTCGCTCACACCTTCTCTTCCATGTTCGGTTTGATACCTTCGGCTATACACTCTATTTTCGGAAGCATTTTTGGGGGTTTCCCGATTACTTTGGCTTTGTTGGCTGGAGTCTTGCTATTGTTGCTATTTTTCCGCAATGGCTGTCCCGCCACGATGAGATCCTATATTGCTGCTCCCGTCAGCGCAGCTGTGTCGTGAATGCATGATGCAGCATTTTGGAGCTACACTCCTGTGCCATTTGGAGTGTGACTGGTCTCTGTCATTCAGACTGGTTTTGGATTGTGTGCAACCCGTGTTTCGGTGCCTTTGGTGCTCGTTTGAACATGCACTGGCTTTCTGTCTCTCACTACAGCGCCCTCCAGTGGTCGATCCTGATCTGTTGATGTTCCCGATTAGGGCTCATTCCCAGACTTGTGCACTACGGTTGCGTTTGCTTCGTGAGGCGGTTTATGAGATTCCCTTCCTGGAGGAAGATGGTTTTGTCTCTTTCATTGGCCCTGCACGGGGTGCCGCCCTAAATGGTTTTGGGGCTTTGGAACACACCTGCTCCATGGTACTTTGTGGCGTGGATCTTCCGATATTAACATATATCGAAGTGGAGGAGCTCCTACGTTCTATTGCTTCTGTCTGACAATTGGATTTTTTTTCTGGAGAAATTTACACTATATTGAATTTGGCTTTATCGTCACATGTTTCCTAAATTTATGACTTTGTTGTCTTCTTACCTTGTCAAAATATATTGTTTATATTTGGGGCATGCTTTTATGTTATTAGAACCACTTGCTACCGACAAGGGGAGGGTGTAGTGTGGTTAGTTTTACGTATATTTTACGCATTAGCTTCAGGCTTTAGGCCTTTGTGCACTTTGCCCTGAATGTATTTTATTCATTTGCTGACAGCTTAGAGCCTCTGTGCACTTTGCTCTAAATGCTTTTTATTAGGCTTCGTACTGTTATTTTTCAAATAGCCAGTTCTACGGTGTTGTTTTTTTGTTCATATCACACTGTTTTGCCTACTTCAGCACTGGAGCTCTTCATAACATATTCACTCTGTGCTTCAGTCAAGGATACAGTCTGGTACATTGCCGATAGACGTGGTAGGAGTTTAGATTTGGCATTCCTGCGTAGGGACATTTTCTGATCACGATGACATGTTAGTTATAAAATCACTTCCTTGTCCCAATACATGCAAGAGGGAGATTCCGATCAGAAACCCACAACTAGACGCTGACTGCCTCGTTGCAGATGCTGAACCAGATCACAGGCCTTTGCTCAGGTATGAGGGCTTATGTCTCCCCGGTGATTCAGAAAGGCAAGCTAGAAGCTTAACATGTTGTGCTCTAAAAAGAACAAGCAGAGGGAGAGTAGAAACTGTTAGGCAATATGATAGCTTTGTTCTTATGTTTTACTCTCCTGGTGACTATTTCAATCCTACTATGTTGTATTGTTCTGGTTATTGCGGCTCACGCCTTATTATCTAAAATACAGTTGTTTTATTAAAAATTATATAAAACTTATACTGTCTTTGTCATTTGTATATGAGACCATATTGTAAATGAGAGAGTTGGTTTGGATCTGAGTGACCACGACTTCCCTGAGAAGTTCCAAAGATGTCATGCGCTGGGCTGCCTAATCATTTCTTCCCCCTGGGAGAAATGAGGCACTGCTAGTTAGCCGGAGCAAAAACCAGATTTAGGGTGACAGAGTTCTTTACAAGTGGGTCAGACTCAGTCCCCCACACTGTTATCGATCCTGCTGCCTAGAAATCCAGTAGTCTCATTTAGGATAATGAGAGCCGACGCGACATGGCGCCGCCAACGATTGGTCTGGCTCTAATGTTTAGGTCCGGCTGACTCTCTCCGTCTCATATCTATTTTGACTCCTCGGTTCCGTACGCGGAGACGTCCGTGGGGCTGAGGGTTTCCTCTACCACGGGATAAGGTACGTCCTATTGCTTAGTGGTTGGTTGTTCAAGCTTGAACTTTGAAAGGAAAAACCCCGATATTGGTGTGCCTTCTCTGACCTAGAGCTATTTTTTGCAAATGGCGAATCCTAATGTAGTGAATATAGCAATCAATATGCGTCACCCGCTCACAGGACATTTGATAGCACATGGACTGACAGTCCAGGGGGGTCCAGTCACTTTTGTGGTGGACGCCCATGCAGACTATAGGACAGAACTTTTTTATTCTTGGGTCGTATTTCCAGCAGCTGATGGGGGTACAAATACTTTTCACGAATACACTGTTGCGAATGTCCCTGGACAATACAGGGCTTACGCTTACTTAGAGATACCTCTATCTTATCAAGAACACCATAATTGGCTTGATGGCGCCCTCCCACACACAGTAGCACAAGTTCGGTTAGGTCCGTTGAGTAATGATGGTCCGACCTGTCCTTTATTGGCTACTTACACACCATATCCTGCGGTTGCTAATTTGGCAGTGGCTGATGTGCGTCGTTTATTTATAGACTTAGCAACAACATACAGAAGACTGGTTCAGTTTGTGATGCAGACATTGAATACTAATGCAGCGCGTGCTGCTCCGGCGCACCCACAAGCAGTGGTTCCGGGGATCAATCCGGCCACTGTACACTCAGTTAGGGGCAAGGTACCGGCTAAACGTGAGGAGACTCCATTTTGGCTGGCGCAGAAAATTAATACGCTGGAAGCAGTATTTCCCCATACGGGACCTCAGGATAAACATAGAATATTGACGATGTGTTTGCCGTATGGGATGGTTCCTCCGGTGGACCTTTGTAATACCTGGGGCAGGGTGTTTGCCGCGCTCTACACTACGGCACACGGTACGCCGACATTGGCTAATTTACCGGAAGTACTTAAACAAATTCAAGATGAATATGGGGCTGCCCCTGCCTTAGATTTGGGCATCCAGTTAATGGGCAATTTTGCAGCGCTTTCTTCTATTATTTTGAGTAATCTCAAGGGAGAGGCTGTAGCACTAGCAGTGCGAATGCGTCTTCGGGACGTTCCGCAGATTAATCAAGAGCGGGAACTTCCGAGAATAATAGCAGAAACCTATTCTAGTATCGGTCGCATTAGCCTAGGGGCTAGACCGCAAAAACCCCAATTGCAGGGTAAAAATAATAAGGATAATGCTAGACAACAGCAACCTGAGGGTACTAAAAAGCGCTGGGAAAAGAAACAGCAAACACCTAAAAAGGATGAGGGACAGTCTCCGCAACCGGAGACCCCGCAGAATAGGTATAATCTCAGGAATAGGGATAATTTGAAAACGCCTGATAGATATCAATATACTGATACACGCCAATCTCGTTCCTTTCAGGACTCCTCAGAGAAGAGAAGTGAGAGAGGTTGGCGGTCAGAGCGGAGGACGGAGTACGTGAAACCAAGACAGGATTCACAACGCTCAGCGGAGGTTTCTGTTAAACAAGAAGAGAAACCGCTGCAACAAAAACAGCACTTTAAAAAGAAGAAAGTGGCAGCAGTCTCTGTTAGACATGCCACTCAAGAAGAGAGTTCTCTTGACGAACAAGACATGGGCGTTAGCACTGTTAGACAGCGCGGCAGAGGTCACAATAGTTCGCCGGAGTCTTCTAGAGCATCTGGAGGTGAAAGCAACTGATGACTTCATACAAGTCGAAACGGCGGATATGCGAGTCTCTGATCCTGATAGAGTATATAAAGTGACTCTACGATTAGAAGGGAACATTGACCGCATTGTACACGCCATCTTTTGGGACCATGTGGTAAAATCATATGATGTTCTGTTGGCCGAACAGGATTGGCCACCTGACTTTGTTCGCGACTGTCCGGTTGGGGAGGATGTTATAGTACCTTCCTTCTCACCACTTGTTCCGAGAGAGCTAGCGGAGTCCTATGGTAAAACATGGGCTCTAGCACAGGCTCCCGCCCTATATAGAAATAATGTGGGGTGGGATAGACAATCACCTTATCATGTAATTCCAATAAAGGGCACACCTCAGCCACAGCCGCAGTATCCTATTAAATTTGAGGCAAGGGCATCGGTTCGGAAAATTCTTACACAATTGGAGTACCAGGGTGTAATTGAGCCCTGTGTCTCGCCGATGAATAATCCCTTATTTCCGGTTGCTAAACCGGACCATTCATATAGGATAGTGGTGGATTACAGACATTTGAATAGTCACACACGCACATATGCAATACAGAATTCACATAGCGCAGTGCTTATGAACAATATAGTGCGTAAGAAATACAAGACAACGTTGGATATCTCAAATGGATTTTTCTGCCAAAATATAGCGCCCGAAAGTCGGGACTATACCAGTTTCAGTGCGTTTGGCTCTCAGAATTTTTTTTGTCGTTTGCCTCAGGGGTATAAGAATAGCCCAGGACTGTTTTCGAGAAATGTGCTTTATTGCAGCCTCCTAATACGGTTCGGAAGCTCCAGTCATTGTTGGGGTTTCTGAATTTTGGCAGAACTTACATTCCTGACTATGCTACGCGTATAAAACCATTATACGAACGGATTCGCCCGAATTTTTCGAGCAGATTTTGGACGATTGAGCATACACACATACTGCGAGAGTTACAGACTGATCTCTTAGCAGTTAAACACTTACACACACGGGACAATAAGACACATTTAGTCATCAGGGTGATACCTGGGACTGTTGGGTTTACGTATGTCACCTTTAATGAGGGTGAGACAGTCCCGATTGCATACAAGTCCCACTTGTATTCTGTTGCAGAACAACGATTTGCACAGACTGAGAAAATACTCACTGCAGTACAGATGGCTGTGATTAAAGAGAGACCGCTTGCCCAGGGCCAACGCATCATTGTCGTTTCCCCGATTCCGGCCTTAGAGGCTGTTACAAAAGCGAGTGTTCCTAATTCGAAAGCTTTACACCCGCGATGGATACAATGGGCTACGTCTTTGACATCCACTGATGTAGATTACATATTTGACCCTAAACTGCAGACTCAAGAATTTCTTCAATTTGAAATAGAGTACCCAGTTCCTTCTGGCACATTGCCTATTGACCAATATCAGGTGGTCATGTATACCGATGGCTCTGCGCAACCAGCGGTTGGGACTAAACAACAGTATTCTGCTGCATGTGCGGTGGTGAGCGGCACTATGGAGGGGGAAGTGTTCTGCCCCCGACATACTTATACTAAAACCTTAGGAGATTGCACGGCGCAGCTGGCTGAGCTCAAAGCTCTATTGTTAGCGTTGGAGCACGCAGATCCGGCGATTTTGACCTTGCTGGTCTGTGACTCCTACTACTGTGTTCAGTCTTTCAATGAATATCTGCACTATTGGAAGTTGAATGGGTTCAGCGATTCTAAAGGCAACACCATTAAACATAAATTGTTGTGGGGTAAGGTTGCGGATCTGAAAGAAACGCTTCCTAAGGTCCATGTTGTGCATACACTTGGACACCAGTGCGTTGGAATACACGTTGCTGGGAATACTTTGGCTGATGAAGCCGCAAAAATCGGCAGTGGCTGTCGCCACTCTGGCCGCAGTGACTCGTTCGAGTTCCAAACCAGACACAGAGATTTTGTCTGCCATAAAAGCTACGGCTGATGGCACCTCATTTCCTAAAGGATTTCCTTCTAAATATAGTTACTGCTTGAGTAGTGCGCTGAATGCTGTTGTTAATATTCCAGGCATTGGTGTACGTGAACTACCCAATAAAATTGAGAGACCTCGATTAATTTCTGCAGCACATGAGGGGATAGCGTCTGCACATGCTGGTGTGGCTGCCACGATTTCACTTTTACAGGCTCGTTACTGGTGGCCTGGTCTCTATAAAGAGACTAAGCAATATGTCCTTTGTTGTGACGTTTGTCAACAGATTAAAGCTTTGTCGGCTAGACGCCCGCAGCAGACACCCCTTCTGATTTCAAATAAACCTTTACAGTGTGTGTACTTGGATCATTGTGGTCCACTGACACCAGATAGTGCATACAAATATATTTTGGTTGCTGTAGATTCGTGCTCCAGATTTGTGTGGGTCTGGCCACAACGCTCGGCTGACGCTCGGACTGTTATTAAAGATTTGCGCATCTTTGTCGATACATTTGCAGTTGCGGCTTTTCATTCGGACCAGGGCCCTGCTTTTGCCTCTAAGGCATTCAGGGACACCATGGCTTCGTTGGGGGTCCAACTCCAATTCTCGTCTCCATTTCATCCCGAGGGAAATTCTGTCGTGGAGCGATTAAATTGTGATTTAAAGCAATCCTTAACGGCCAGGGTTATAGGTACGGGTTGTAGTTGGCTAGCCCACCTGTATGGAGTACAGAGAGCACTTAATAACTTGCCTAGACGGTCACTGGGGGGTCGTACTTCATATGAGTGCCTGTTTGGAACACGAATGTATGTTCCTGATCTAGATGGTCCTGGTGTGGAGGCGGCAGATACGCCCTTTGACATAAATGATTGTGTCACTGTTTTGCAGGATTTACATCAATTCCGTGAAGATAACTCTTCTGCAAGTGCTGCCTCCTCAGGAATTAAGGATGAGCCAGTAACACCTACTGGTTGGATACCCAGGATTGGGGATCTAGTGCGTGAAAAGGTTGCAGTAAAGAAAGAATTTGGTCCTTCCTATCGAGCACCTGTCCCTGTGTTAGGGGTAAGCAGCACGAGAACTGTAATTTTACCGCCACTGCAAGGGGCCAAAGGAAATCGCTTTGTTTCCATTGATAATGTCAAGTTACAACATGTGGCCGATTCTACACAGCAGACCAAGAGGGACACCCAGTAGTTCCGGAATCCCTCTCACTACTGGGGAAGAAGTCCCGCTGCAGGTGATTTACACCGACGCTGTTACCTCTCCGAGCTTGGGGAGGGTGGAAGATGATCTTGCGACTGTTCAACAGACGACGATTAATATGGAATCTTTTGATCAAATTTCTGTACGTTCTACTGATGTTTCTGAACATGTGGTTTATAGCGTGCCTAGGCGAGAGCCTCCATCTGCTTCTTTGTTCACAGTTGCACCTTTTGCAAGAACTGCCTCTGACTGCTTCAACGACACTGATGATGCAGTGTCCAGCTCCTCGTCCTCGATGTCTACAGTCCGCGGTCCATGTAAGCTGTTGTGTTGGCTTAAACGCACATATTTTGTTCTTTCTTGGAACTATTTGTGGCTTTTTATGGCTATAATGACTCTTTTTTTGTGGTTGGGATTTGTGGTTACTTTTTTTCTAGTAATACATGGTCATTTTCTTCCTGATCGATCTGACATTGAGCATGTGGAGACTGTGTTAAAACCACATTTTTCGTCTCATATGGCTCGGAGAGACTTGTCCAATGTAAACATTTCTGCAATACCGATTCTAGATGGGATTGTGTGGGATAAAGTAATCTTTGATATATATGGTCCCACTGAATTGATTCAAATACCGTATGTCCTCAAGTTATCAATGAATGATATTGTTACACCAGGCATTGTTTCTGATGATTGGGATGTGAAGACAGTAGATTCCATGCTAACAGATTTCCAATATTATACTGTCTATGACGATGAAGATGCTTACCAGTTTAGAGATAATCATGGTGACATGTTTTGCTACAACTATTATGGACACCACTTTATTCATAAAGCTAGTAGCCCTAAGTCCATTTTTAATTATGTGCAATGGAAACATTGCTCGACTCCTCCACAAGGGAGTTCGAAAACTTATTATGATAAATTTGCATATTTTTTTGGGCATAATCAACGAAATGCTAAGTCTTACTATTTCAAAGTTACTCCGTATTCTAATAAGCAAATGTTATTGACCGATACTAAATTACTGTATTCCAATTTGTTTGTATCTAAACTTTCGGTCGAGGGATATGAATACTGGTTTAAGACTGTTGACTTGAAAAGTGTTTGGGGTACCAAAAATTGGCAGATGCAAGGCAGGGACACATTATTTAGAGCATGTATTATCCCTGTGCAGATGATTTTCCTCAATGACACAGTACAACAGACTAGCTGTTTGGGCTTGGCGACAATTAGAGAGTTAAATTTGCCTAGTATACCTGTCCCTTCCAAATTAAACAACTGGCAGCACTATGTGAATGCTACTTTTAGTGAATTTACACATTGGGTCCAGAATGGTACGCTTAACATTTCATCGTTACATCCAGGCGGGTGGTTATTATGGCCTGTAGACACTAATGAGTGTCATCAACGTTTTGTCACCTCTTCAGGGGGGTTCAGGACTAGTAGGGCAGACCCTCGTTACATTTCACCAGAACATGCTAATATTATAACTACATACAGCGTGGGGAAGCTTTGTCAGCAATGGTTGAAGTCATCCATGCTGGATGCAGTTAAGTCACATCTCACGTTACTGTCTCATGATACTGATTTACAAGATTTTTTGTCAGGTCCCAAGGTACCACGGAAGAAAAGGTTCTTATACAAAGTTTATAATGAGATTTGGAAGCTTTCACAACAGGAGGCTGCAACTCGGTTGAGGCAGATTGACCAGGAAAACCTGATGCAGACTTTGTCTGTTGTTGATAATGGCATGCATACCCTTTCTGACCGTGTTTACACGATTGACAGCATTGTTTCCTCTGCTATTGACATTATTAAATCAGACATGTCTTCTTTATATCATGGGCAGAGTCAGACACGGTCCATCATGCAGCTGGGTTGGACTCTTCAAACCTTGAAGCCGGGTCGCGTTCCATGGCAGCACATTCGTGCCAGAGAGATCTTTATCTCCTTTAATTTGACTCGTCAACCACAGTTGATGGCTAAAAAGGAAGCAAAATATGTTATGTTGAATATTGAGAAATTGGAGAAACTGCCTTTCACGGCGGCTGAGATTCCGTCAGCTGAGTGGTTGATTCATGGGGTTATTAATTTGCCTATCTCCACTGTGCAATTTACTTCTTGTTTGAAGCACATTCCGGTGGGTAGATATGAACTATTGGGAGACAGTTACATACACGAGGTGTGGGAGCTTCCCTTTCAATACAGATGTGTTAATGGTTTGAGGGAGGTTTTTCTTAGCGGTAGCGAATGCGAAGCTTCTGTCAGCCATTCCATGATTTGTAAACGGCTGTCCTTGCACGGAGCGTGTAACGCTTCGATTGCTAACTTAGCTTGTTATTTGAAGGGTGTTCCAGTCCTGGTTATTAAAAACACTTTCCAGGTGCTTTCTAACGGCAGTTACATTGTTCTTAGCAGCGAACGCTGCTGTGGCATGCGTGCCGGAATAGTTTACGTTGTCGTTGTCAACAAGGCCGTTACGTGCTGCGGGAATGTGTTGTTTCCCCCCACTCAAATTAGGGAGGTAGCGGACATCTGGCCTCATATTGCTACTTCCAAGGTTGATTTCGACAAGTTTAGTCGGCTGAAAGCTTTATTGTTTCAAAAGCATGTGGCCCTTATATCTGCTAGCGAGACCTACGCACTTCAGGTGGCAAGGTCATTGGCGGAGATACAGTCCCTTTTGAATACTAACTTTCCAAGTCACTTCGGTGAACTTGTGGGACGTATATTTAATGCATCCAGCACTGCTGGTATTGCTCATTTTTTCAAAGCCGTTGGTGTTGGTTTCGCTCACACCTTCTCTTCCATATTCGGTTTGATACCTTCGGCTATACACTCTATTTTCGGAAGCATTTTTGGGGGTTTCCCGATTACTTTGGCTTTGTTGGCTGGAGTCTTGCTATTGTTGCTATTTTTCCGCAATGGCTGTCCCTCCACGATGAGATCCTATATTGCTGCTCCCGTCAGCGCAGCTGTGTCGTGAACGCATGATGCAGCATTTTGGAGCTACACTCCTGGGCCATTTGGAGTGTGACTGGTCTCTGTCATTCAGACTGGTTTTGGATTGTGTGCAACCCGTGTTTCGGTGCCTTTGGTGCTCGTTTGAACATGCACTGGCTTTCTGTCTCTCACTACAGCGCCCTCCAGTGGTCGATCCTGATCTGTTGATGTTCCCGATTAGGGCTCATTCCCAGACTTGTGCACTACGGTTGCGTTTGCTTCGTGAGGCGGTTTATGAGATTCCCTTCCTGGAGGAAGATGGTTTTGTCTCTTTCATTGGCCCTGCACGGGGTGCCGCCCTAAATGGTTTTGGGGCTTTGGAACACACCTGCTCCATGGTACTTTGTGGCGTGGATCTTCCGATATTAACATATATCGAAGTGGAGGAGCTCCTACGTTCTATTGCTTCTGTCTGACAATTGGATTTTTTTTCTGGAGAAATTTACACTATATTGAATTTGGCTTTATCGTCACATGTTTCCTAAATTTATGACTTTGTTGTCTTCTTACCTTGTCAAAATATATTGTTTATATTTGGGGCATGCTTTTATGTTATTAGAACCACTTGCTACCGACAAGGGGAGGGTGTAGTGTGGTTAGTTTTACGTATATTTTACGCATTAGCTTCAGGCTTTAGGCCTTTGTGCACTTTGCCCTGAATGTATTTTATTCATTTGCTGACAGCTTAGAGCCTCTGTGCACTTTGCTCTAAATGCTTTTTATTAGGCTTCGTACTGTTATTTTTCAAATAGCCAGTTCTACGGTGTTGTTTTTTTGTTCATATCACACTGTTTTGCCTACTTCAGCACTGGAGCTCTTCATAACATATTCACTCTGTGCTTCAGTCAAGGATACAGTCTGGTACATTGCCGATAGACGTGGTAGGAGTTTAGATTTGGCATTCCTGCGTAGGGACATTTTCTGATCACGATGACATGTTAGTTATAAAATCACTTCCTTGTCCCAATACATGCAAGAGGGAGATTCCGATCAGAAACCCACAACTAGACGCTGACTGCCTCGTTGCAGATGCTGAACCAGATCACAGGCCTTTGCTCAGGTATGAGGGCTTATGTCTCCCCGGTGATTCAGAAAGGCAAGCTAGAAGCTTAACATGTTGTGCTCTAAAAAGAACAAGCAGAGGGAGAGTAGAAACTGTTAGGCAATATGATAGCTTTGTTCTTATGTTTTACTCTCCTGGTGACTATTTCAATCCTACTATGTTGTATTGTTCTGGTTATTGCGGCTCACGCCTTATTATCTAAAATACAGTTGTTTTATTAAAAATTATATAAAACTTATACTGTCTTTGTCATTTGTATATGAGACCATATTGTAAATGAGAGAGTTGGCTTGGATCTGAGTGACCACGACTTCCCTGAGAAGTTCCAAAGATGTAATGCGCTGGGCTGCCTAATCATTTCTTCCCCCTGGGAGAAATGAGGCACTGCTAGTTAGCCGGAGCAAAAACCGGATTTAGGGTGACAGAGTTCTTTACAAGTGGGTCAGACTCAGTCCCCCACACTGTTATCTATCCTTCTGCCTAGAAATCCAGTAGTCTCATTTAGGATAATGAGAGCCCACACGACAGGTCTGTCATTGCCAATTGTAATTATAACATTGTACATTTGACCATATGTATTTTATTCAGAGCACTGGCCCTGGGTTTGTTAAGCAAAGCCCAGGACACAGTCAGGGTCAGTTACCATCAGTATCAGTCAGAAACATTGGGGTAAACATGCTAAAAGCGTGACTTTCTCACATGTTCCCCTCCCAAACAAAAGGTAATGGATGACCAACCTACACTCTGGTAGTCCTCATCAGCTAAGTGAAAAACCTGGAAAGTTCATCGGAACTAGAAATGGCCACCCATGGTCTGTGTTCCACTCTGAAGTCCATACTCTGTAAGGAAATGGACCACTCAACAATTTAGGATTCTCCCCCCTCATTCACATTAGCCACCTGAGAGGTATGTGGTCAGTTTGTACACGCAAGTGAGCACCAAACATGTATGGTATCAGCTTTCTCAGGGACCAAACCATAGCAAAGGCTTCCCTCTCAATGGCACTTCATTTTTGCTCTCTAGGTGTCAGTTGCCTGCTGATGAAGGCAACTGGCTGATCAAGGCCCTCTTCATTTACCTGTGCCAACATTGCCCCAACACTATGGCCCTCATTCTGACCTTGGCGGTCTTTTCGCAAGACCGCCGAGTTACCGCCGCGGTAAAGACCGCCGACCGCGGCGGTATGCCGCTGCGCGTATTCCGACCGCTGGGAGCGTTCCGCCGGAATACCGCCAGCAGCCACACTGGCGGTCGGCGGGAAAGTGGAGACTGGTCAACCTCCACCGCCACGCCAGCAGAACACCGCCCCCAGAATTACGACCCACATTTCTGTGTGGCGGTCTTCTGTTGGCGGTCTTCTGTTGGCGGTCACGTCCCTATGGCTCCCGTCGCCTCCCGGAGGACCAACGCACAAGGTAAGTTGATCGTCCGTGAGGGGAGGGGGTGGGGGGGTGTTGTGTGATGTGTGCGTGCATGGGGGTGTGCGTGTGAGTGTGTAGAGGGGGTGTGTGAGTGCGTGCATGCGGGCGGGGAGTGCTGCTGTGCCTATGGGCAATGTGTGTAGTTCGGCGGGTGCGCATGTCGGCATGTATGTGTGCGGGTATGTGTCCCCGTTGTGTATGTGTGTGTGTAGGGGGTGTGTATATGTGCATGTTGGGGGTGTGTGCATGTCGGGGTGCGTGTATGTGCATGTCGGGGTGGGGGTGGGGAGGGGGTTCGTACCACCTCTGGGGGGCGGCATGGGGGTGGAGGGTGTGGGGGGAGGACTCGGGGGGGCAGTGGGGGGTGGGGGAGACCCCTATCAGTGCCAGGGAAGGAATTCCCTGGCCCCGATAGTGCCTACCGCCATGGTTCGCATGGCGGTTCCCGAACGCCAGAAACCGCGGCGGTAAGCAGGGTCATGATACCGTTGGCGGTCTTGGGTCGACCGCCGGACCGGAGTGCGCAGACTCCAGCCCGTCGGTCATGACCGCCGTGGCTGTCGGAGTGGGGAAGCCCGCGGTCAGAATGCCATTTTTAATACCGCCGGTCTGTTCGCGGTCCGACCGCCGCCTCTCCGCCGACCGCCAAGGTCAGAATGAGGGCCTATGTTCTGAAGTATCTGTTTGAACTAGGCCCAGGTGTAGAAATCCACTCTGTGGACAGAGTTTGTGGAATTGGGGCACTCCATGCTGAACATTCCGGTGCGGAGCGAAGTTTGTTCTCACACGCAAGATTGGAATTCAGAGCTCTCTCCCAAGCGCCACAATACTCCTGGGACCCTAGCGAGCTCGCGCAAGACTTTGCATTCCTGCTGTTTCTGGCCGCGGTCGCAAGGCTTCACGTTCACTTGCGCTGCTTCCACCTGCAATAGCGCGTATGTACCAGAAGTAGATTTTTCGGTCCAGCTTTATCTAAATGTAGGTAAAAAAGTGTTTTTGGAGTGGATTTTCCTCTCCAACGGACCCTTCAAATTGTTTTTTAGATTGAGAAGTCTTTTTTTTTCCAACAGGAAGGAAGTGCACCAGAGACTCCAACTTCCTGTTCCTGTCCAGCAGGCTCCTCCCAGAGCTTTGCCCATCGCCTTGTCACTTTTCACTTGGATTTCAAGGTAGAAGGATTACTCTCTTTGTCTACTGGATCTACCTTTAGATTTAAGTACTTTGTTTTTGTGACATCACACAAGTAAAAACTATTGAATAAGGGTGTTGTTTGTTTGCTTGGGCACGCACCAGAATTTCCTTGTACTTTAATTGGATTTTACAATTTGTATAGTGGTGGGTGGCCTGCAGTTCAACTTTGGGCCTAGTTATTTATTTTGCATTTCATTGATTTTTCAGCTTTTGCAAAGGAAAATTGTTGCACAGCTCAAGAATTTTTCTAAACGTTTGTAACATTTACAATATTATTTTACTGTGGGACCTAGATGTCCAAAGGGCCATCGAGCCAGTAGTCCCAGTACTAGTAGTCATCAGTGCATGAAATAAATGTTTCAGTGATACATATTTTTAAAAACGTCATTAAGGGCAGGGATGGCATTGGATTAAATAAAAAATGTTGGGTATTTTTGTATTTCATTTTGTTTGCAAAAAGTGTTTATGCTGTGTGGTAATATTTGATGGCACAGGAGAATGTGTGTACTCTTGTTATGAAGTTGTTATAGCTCAGTTAATTTATGTGTTTTGCAATGCTGAATTAATGTTAGTCTTTTCTTACCACCATGTCTCCTTATGACCTGTGTGTGTGTGTATGTTTGTCATTGTCCACCATTTGACTTTGTTTTCCATGCTGTGTGTGGCCAAGGGCCATTTTGTGTAGTCTATGTCCATAGGCTTGCATGTGTTCTTTGTTCTCCATGCCTCCTTCTTCGCAGTTTTTGTTTGACCATCTGGCTGGCAGCCATTTTCTGCAGGCAGCCTTTGCCATAGACTTGCATGTGTTCTTTGTTCTCCTTGCAATTTGTTACTGATGTTTGACCATGTGGCTGGCAGCCATTTGATGCGTGCAGCCAGTGTTCATTTGCCATTGGTGTGCATGTGTCCTTTGTTTGCCATTCCAACTTGCTCTTTGTTGTTGTTGTTTCGCCATGTGGCTGCTGACTGTTTTGTCCATCTAGCCAGTGCCCCTTTGCCATAGACTTGCATGTGCTCTTTCTTTGTTCCCCATGCCTCCTTGCTCCTTATTGTTGTTGTTTGACCATGTGGCTGGCAGCCACTGTGTGCATGCAGCCGGTGTTCCCTTTCCATAGGCGTGCATTTGTGTTCTGTATTTGCTCACCGTGCCGCCTTGCTCCTTGTTGTTGTTTGACCATGTGGCTGGTGGCCATTTTTTCCATCTAGCCAGTGTCCCTTTGCCATAGGCTTGCATGTGTTCTTTGTTTACCATGTCTCCTTGCTTCTTGTTATTGTTTGGCCATGTGACTGGCAGCCATTTTGTGCATCCAGCTAGTGTGTCTTTGCCATAGGCTTACATACAAACCTTGTTAATTATTGATAATTTGTTTATTTTAAGTTTCTATTTAAATTTTAAATTTCTATTTTATATTTTCATTTTTCATTTTCATTTTTTATTCTATTTTTTAATTCAATTGTTTATTGTATTTTTCACTGTAATTATTATTCTAATGTTTTATTTCATTTTATTTTAAATTGTATCTACAATTTTTAATTGTATTTTAATTTTATTTGTGAAATTAAATTTTTGTTTTTATTTTTTAAATGTCTTGTTTTTATTGTAATTTTAATTTTATTTTTTTATTTTTTTACATTTTTAAATGTTTTATTTTACATTTATTGAGTTCTGCATTTTGACTTGATCCATCCATCCACATCGATTCCTCCATCCATCCACCAAAGATGCACAGCCACACTACAGCATTCAGTTTCTTTTGGTGGAAAATAATTCCATTTCCTCCTGGACACCCTGGCTGTGGAGCACTGTGGACAAATCAGCATAAAAAAAAAATTCTAATGATTAGTTCATTTCCTCTGGACCACCTTGCCACCATAGGTTTTTTTAAAGGATTATTCCATTTACCAATACACCTCTCTCTGACTACCTCAGGTGTCCCCTTTAACCCCTTCGCTGCCAGGCCTTTTCCCCCTCCTGTGCCAGGCCTTTTTTTGCCTATTTGGGGCAGTTCGCGCTTAGGCCCTCATAACTTTTTGTTCACATAAGCTAACCAAGCCAAATTTGCGTCCCTTTTTTCCAACATCCTAGGGATTCTAGAGGTACCCAGACTTTGTGGGTTCCCTTGAAGGAGGCCAAGAAATTGGCCAAAATACAGTGAAAATTTTGTTGTTTTTTTTAAAAATGGAAAAAGTGGCTGCAGAAGAAGGCTTGTGGATTTCCCCCCGAAAATGGCATCAACAAAGGGTTTGTAGTGCTAAACTCAGCAGCTTCCTAGCTTTCAGGAACAGGCAGACTTGAATCAGAAAACCCAATTTTTCAACACAATTTTGGCATTTTACTGGGGCATACCCCATTTTGCAATTTTTTGTGCTTTCAGCCTCCTTCCAGTCAGTAACAGGAATGGGCATGAAACCAATGCTGGATCCCAGAAACCTAACCATTTCTGAAAAGTAGACAGAATTCTGAATTCAGCAAGGGGTCATTTGTGTAGATCCTACAAGGGTTTCCTACAGAAAATAACAGCTGAAAAAGAAAAATATTGAAATTGAGGTGAAAAAAACATCAATTTTTCTCTATGTTTTACTCTGTAACTTTTCCCTGCAATGTCAGATTATGGAAAGCAATATACCGTTACGTCTGCTGGACTCCTCTGGTTGCGGGGATATATAGGGCTTGTAGGTTCATCAAGAACCCGAGGAACCCAGAGCCAATAAATGAGCTGCACCCTGCAGTGCGTTTTCATTCTATACCGGGTATACAGCAATTCATTTGCTGAAATATAAAGAGTAAAAAATTGCTATCAAGAAAACCTTTGCATTTCCAAAAAGGGCACAAGATAAGGTGCTGAGAAGCAGTGGTTATTTGCACATCTCTGAATTCCGGGGTGACCATACAAGCATGTGAATTATAGGGCATTTCTCAAATAGATGTCTTTTTTACACACTCTCCTATATTTGGAAGGAAAAAATGTAGAGAAAGACAAGGGGCAATAGCACTTGTTTTGCTAATCTATGTTCCCCCAAGTCTCCCGATAAAAATGATACCTCACTTGCGTGGGTAGGCCTAGCGCCCGCGACAGGAAACGCCCCAAAGCGCAACGTGGACACATCGACAATTTTGGGAGAAAACAGAGGTGTTTTTTGCGAAGTGCCTACCTGTAGATTTTGGCCTCTAGCTCAGCCGGCACCTAGGGAAACCTACCAAACCTGTGCATTTCTGAAAACTAGAGACCTAGGGGAATCCAAGGAGGGGTGACTTGCGGGGCTCGGACCAGGTTCTGTTACCCAGAATCCTTTGCAAACCTCAACATTTGGCTAAAAAAACACATGTCCCTCACATTTCTGTGGCAGAAAGTTCTGGAATCTGAGAGGAGCTACAAATTTCCTTCCACCCAGCGTTCCCCCAAGTCTCCCGATAAAAATGATACCTCACTTGCGTGGGTAGGCCTAGCGCCGGCGACAGGAAACACCCCAAAGCGCAACGTGGACACATCCTAAATTTTGGAAAAAAACAGAGGTGTTTTTTGCGAAGTGGCTACCTGTAGATTTTGGCCTCTAGCTCAGCCGGCACCTAGGGAAACCTACAAAACCTGTGCATTTCTCAAAACTAGAGACCTAGGGGAATCCAAGGAGGGGTGACTTGCGGGGCTCGGACCAGGTTCTGTTACCCAGAATCCTTTGCAAACCTCAAAATGTGGCTAAAAAAACACATGTCCCTCACATTTCTGTGGCAGAAAGTTCTGGAATCTGAGAGGAGCTACAAATTTCCTTCCACCCAGCGTTCCCCCAAGTCTCCCGATAAAAATGATACCTCACTTGCATGGGTAGGCCTAGCGCCGGCGACAGGAAACACCCCAAAGCGCAACGTGGACACATCCTAAATTTTGGAAAAAAACAGAGGTGTTTTTTGCGAAGTGCCTACCTGTAGATTTTGGCCTCTAGCTCAGCCGGCACCTAGGGAAACCTACCAAACCTGTGCATTTCTGAAAACTAGAGACCTAGGGGAATCCAAGGAGGGGTGACTTGCGGGGCTCGGACCAGGTTCTGTTACCCAGAATCCTTTGCAAACCTCAACATTTGGCTAAAAAAACACATGTCCCTCACATTTCTGTGGCAGAAAGTTCTGGAATCTGAGAGGAGCTACAAATTTCCTTCCACCCAGCGTTCCCCCAAGTCTCCCGATAAAAATGATACCTCACTTCTGTGGGTAGGCCTAGCGCCCACAAAAGGAAATGGCCCAAAACACAACGTGGACACAAGATATTTTTTCACAGAAAACAGAGGTGTTTTTTGCAAGGTGCCTACCTGTGGTGTTTGGCCTGTAGCTCAGCCGGCCCTGGGGGGGGGGGGCAGAAATGCCCTAAAATAAATTTGCCCCCCCAACCCCCACCCTCCCCCGCCGGGAGCGACCCTTGCCTACGGGGTCGCTCCCCCTGCGTGACATTGGCGCCAAAAAACAAATCCCCGGTGCCTAGTGGTTTCTGCCCCCTTGCTTTTGCATTTCTTTTTCAATCGCGCTGGAAGCAGAGCTTCCAGCGCGACGAGGGAGGCCCCTGTGACACATCAGGGCGCGCGCGCGCACTGACGTCACAGGGGGGGGTGGGGGGGGTCGGGGGTGGAAGGGGAAGGTCTTCCCCTTCCATCCCCTACTTGGGGGGGGGGGAGGGGGGTGCACGGGGGGCGTGCTAGCGCGCCCCCAAGTTCCCCTGTGCCATGGACGAGATGATCTCGTCCAAGGCACAGGGGAACTGTAGCCTTGGACGAGATCATCTCGTCCAAGGCACAGAAGCGGTTAAAACAGATGAGGATAAAGCAAATAGTTGTATCTCCCTGATTTGAAAATAAATTTTATGGTGTGATGGTGTGGTTTGACTTTCAAATGTTTGATTGAATTGGTATTTCTTACATAAGTAACAAACTATACTAAGATTACATTTGTCTGACCTATTTCAACCAGCAACAATGCTTGTTTCACTAACTACATGTTTTTCTTGCTTGATTGCTTTTAGGTGCACAACTGAAGAGACCTCACATCACCCGCAGCACCTCCAAAGACAAGTCCTTACATTTACTTCAGTCTTCCAAACTCTTCCACTTGTGCATCTTAGTGCCACTGCCAACTTAAAGCTTAACATGGCCCCGAAGAAAGTTGCTCCCAAGAAAGTGAGAAGAAGCAGTTTTCCACCAGTGGAATGCCAACTGCAACCTTTTTTGGGAGACGTGTGCCTGCCGCACTGGCCTCCAGGGAGGAACCTGGAAGCAGCACTCCTGCATCAACAGCACCACCCCAACCTGAGCCCAAGACCATGTCTGTCAGTGAGGAAGCCTCTGCAATCATGGTGACGCTGATGAACGATGACGTTGAATTGGATTTGTCCCTTTCACAAAGTAGTGCCCAATCGTTTCAGGAAACAGAGCAAAGTGAACAACAGCTGCGGCCAGCTATATTAGATCTTCCCGAAGATGGAGCAGAACAAGACTGCAAGCTTCTTCCTGAGCAACAACCTTCTGTTTTAGAATCAATGGCTCCCAGATCTCCAGCACAAAAAAGGTAGTGTACTTTTCCACCATCTTCTCCAAGCACCACTTGTGATGACGATGATAGCAACATGGAGTGGACCCCGATAGAGTCCGGGAGACACCAGAGAGGCAAAGGAAAAAAAAGTTCCAGAAAGCCTTAGAATCATGGACAGGGATGATGAGGAGGAAGATGGCAATGAGCCAGTCATTGTGGAAGCTGGCACAGAGGAATCCAACATTACTATCCAACCATCTCTGAGGATGTGGCACAGGCAGCACCACCAGCTTCCATATTTGTAAGGCCCCAACAGAGACTTGCACCAACCCGTACCTTAGTAGAAGTATGCACTGTAGAGAGGCAATCAATACACTCACCTACCTCCGGTTCTTCTTCAGGCATTGGCAGTAGCTCAGTAAGAAAGTATTTCTCCCCAGTTTGGGACTTTTTAATGATTAGCAAACAGGAGGAGAACATTGCAATATACTGACTGCCTGCAGATGAATCTGCACTCATTTCAGCCATTCTTTTAAACCTCGGAAACAGTTGCAAATTATTCAGAGTGGTAACAGAGTACCAGGTAAAGCCCTGATACAGGAGGAGCCAAGACACTGGAACTCAACCTATTATATATTGCAACGTCTGTTTGAGCAGTAAAGACAGGTCAATGACTATGTCATTGTAAGGGGAGGGGATACAGTTGGAAAAGCTATGGCCATGGATGTGGACAAATGGGGCCTGGTCAAATGCCTGACACAGATGCTGCTCCCTTTTGAAGTTTTCACGTGGGACATTAGCAAGGGAAAGAGTACAATGGGCCAAGCTATCCTATTGTTGCATCTGCTACAAGACCAGCTAAAGAAGGTATCTGAAAGGTTCGCACTTGGAGGTGTGAACAAAAAAACAGAAGTGCATGCCTTGGTTGAGAGCCTAAGCCATCTCTTGACTTGTAATGCAAGGCTGCAAAATTACAATTTGTCATCCCAAGAATACATCAGTGCCAATCTACTTGTGCCACGCTACAAATAATTTGTTCCCTCTTTCATTCCATTTTCCAAAGGGGATGTTTCAAAATATAAGTGGTGGATTGTTGAAAAAGCCAGAGAACTGGAAGAAGAACAGCTAGAACTTAGAGTCCCACTCCACAGTTTGGGGGTGCCGCCTTCAACTTCCAGAGAGGGCAGTCTTGTTTTACAGCAGCCAACACCAGCAACAAGACCACCGGCAACAACAGCATCAGAAGAATCAGACCCATCCACTGCATTGGCTTGTTTTCAAGTTGCAGGTCTTAAGTCCAGTTCAGAGGTGAATGCAAAATATGTAGAGCAAGCGGGAGAGCCAATGACACTTCAGGGGATGTTCCAGGAGTATCTGCATGACCCAAAAGAGGTGTATGTGGATCAAAACCGATTGGTGTATTGGTATGGGAAGATGCACCAATGGCCAGAGCTCAGCAGGCTGTCGATAAAGTATCTGGCTTGTCCTGTAGCCAGTGTATCTGCTCAATGTGCTCCTACTCAGTTGCAATTCATTTTTTTTTCTTTTTTTCTGCCTCCTTTTTTATGTTTGTTCATAAGAAGAGTCACTATCTCTTCTCGTTCACATTGCGACTCGTCTCCCACGAGGATTTACAATGTTTCCCCTCAATCTTTCCCTAAGCCCTCAAGAAGGATTATGAAACTTTGGTTTCCCCTCGGGGTCTACTTTTTTCAGTATGTTTATGATTTGCAGCTGGCATCTGGTACTCTGGATCAGTGCACAATCAATCAATCAATCAAACAAATTTATAGAGCGCGCTACTCACCCGTGAGGGTTTCAAGGCACTGAGAACTCATTCTATCTCCATATTGACTAGGCCAACAAGGGGCAAAAGGCTTTATTGGAAACATTGCATTTTTTATTCCCCTGGATGAGAAATTATGGTCATTAGGGCCCGTATTAATACTTTTTGACGCTAAACTGCGCTAACGCAGTTTAGCGTCAAAAGATTTTGCGCCGGCTAACGCCATTCTGAAGCGCCATGCGGGCGCCGTATTTATTGAATGGCGTTAGCCGGCGCAAGCAGACCGGCGCTGCCTGGTGTGCGTGGAAAAAAACCACGTACACCAGGCAGCGCCGGCGTTGGGAAAAATGGCGTTAGGGCGTCTTAAAATGGCGCATGTCAGGTTGACGCTAAAAAATCGTCTTAACCCGATTTGCGCCATTTGAAACGACGCCCAGACGCCATTTACATGACTCCTGTCTTAGTAAAGACAGGAGTCATGCCCCCTTGCCCAATGGCCATGCCCAGGGGACTTATGTCCCCTGGGCATGGTCATTGGGCATAGTGGCATGTAGGGGGGCACAAATAAGGCCCCCCTATGCCACCCAAAAAAAAAAAATGTATACTTACCTGAACTTACCTGAATGTCCCTGGGATGGGTCCCTCCATCCTTGGGTGTCCTCCTGGGGTGGGCAAGGGTGGCAGGGGGGGTCCCTGGGGGCAGGGGAGGGCACCTCTGGGCTCATTCTGAGCCCACAGGCCCCTTAACGCCTACCCTGACCCAGGCGTTAAAAAGTGGCGCAAATGCAGGGTTTTTTGACCCGACCACTCCCGGGCGTGATTTTTGCCCGGGAGTATAAATACGACGCATTTGCGTCGCCGTCATTTTTTTTGACGGGAACGCCTTCCTTGCATCTCATTAACGCAAGGAAGGCGTTCACGCAAAAAAAGACGCTATTTGCCCATACTTTGGCGCTAGATGCGTCTAACGCCAAAGTATAAATATGGCGTTAGTTTTGCACCAAATTTGCGTCGAAAAAAACGACGCACATTCGGCGCAAACGGAGTATAAATATGCCCCTAGATTCCTTCAGGAAATTGCCACTCCAAAAACATTAAAAACGTATGTGAGAAAAAGCCTCTTTTTTAGGGTCACCTCTATTTTTCGCCGACTGATGTTACTGGACTTTTGACTCTGTGATTTGGGGCACTACTAACCAGGCCCTATGGTTGTACTTTGACCCCTAAAACATGTAAAATTTGGCTTATTCCTAATTGGCCTATTTAACTTTCCAATAAGACTATTGTATAGTGTGTTCTTCCGTTCACAACATGGCATGGAAAGTTCAATATCATCAATGGACTACAGCACTACTATGCCATTCACAAGCATGGCAGGACAAACTTGGCTGCAGGCCTATCACTGTAGCCTGGCTGCTACAGTTACTAAACCTCAGCCCTCTCTGTTATTATGAAACATAAAAAAAAAAAAATATGCCTTCCAATGTGGGTCTATTCCCACATGCCTTTACATCACAGGCATTTCAATGCATTGACCTTTAAACTGGATTACATTATCAGGCAGGGCTTTACAACACATATATATTATTGGACTTAGCCCTCTCTGAAGGGTCTCCCCCAAAGATTTTGCCTTTTACCCTACACTTTTTGCTGAATACTGTTTTGTTGGCCTTAGGATTATGTGGACTTTACCAATGTGAACCAGTGCCAAAATACTTGTGCTCTCGCCCAAAAAACATGGATCCATTGGCTTATATCCAGTTGGCATATTTAGTTTACATATAAGTCCCTTTTGTAGTGGTATACCATATACCTGGGACCTGTACAGTAAATGTTACCAGTGGGCCTGCCTTACTATCGTAGTAACAGTCCCTCAAATAGAACACATAAACAACGTCTTACATGGAGAACACAATGATCCTTAAGTACGTCCAATGGAAACTATATGTTATCTTTTTCCAATTATATCCAAAAAACTTCATGTGTGGGCAACAAATAAAGAAAAAGACAGAATATTAAATTATAGGAATTTAGGTATATGAGTGTGACAAGTTCTACTTTTCAATTGTAGTCACAATTTCAAGTATCAGCACTCACTTTTACAATATGTATTAGGGTCGAGGATGTTTTGCTCTCTGACCAATAATGGGAGAATCATCAAGACTTAGTATAATGCCTGAGAAGGTCGGTAACAAAGTGCAGGGCCAAAATTAGTGAAAGGCTGCATGTCTTCAAGTCTGCCTACACATGTACCAATAATTCCGCTTGATAACTTTAAATTATAAGATCACTGGGAGGAGCCCATGGTCTGGGAAGTGATAAACTTGTGAGACCACACTAAAGAAATCCAGAGAAAGTAAAGTCATAAAATGTCAAGTCTGGCAGCTGCTCATGCAGTATCAAACACAATGGGACTGCAGCACATTTTGTGCCACCCATTTAAGTAGCTCCTTAAAACATGTCTCAGATCTACCATTGTAGCCTGAATGTAGTGTCACACTGCATAAGGTATAAGTACCACAGGTACCCACCACAAACCAGGCCTGCCTTCTACACATGGGCAGCATTAACTTTCAACTATGAACCGGTCTCATGTGACTAGATGTCTGCAGTTGGAGCTATGATCTTTTAGGTACTAGATTTCACTAAAAACTTAAAACATGTATAACTCTAGTTGTACTGATTAGAATTTTTATTGGTAAAATATTTTTTTAAATGTACTATTTTCTTCTAAAATAGCTTGGCTTTTTCTTCGGATGTGTTTTCACGTTAATACTGTTTGTTTGCTGCATAAATATTTTTCACATTGCCTGTGAGTTAAGCCTGACTGCTTTTTGTGCCAACCTACCCAGGCTTCGGCACAGTAAATTTAGGAACTTTTTGTGGTTTGCACTGCAAGGTAATTTGGCTGTTGCTTAACCAGGGCTCAGACCCCAGTCAACCAGAACCTAATTTTATATATATATATAACTATATATAACTATATATATATAGATATATATAGATATATATAGATACAACTAGATAGATAGATAGATAGATAGATAGATAGATAGATAGATAGATAGATAGATAGATAGATAGATAGATAGATAGATAGATAGATAGATAGATAGAGATGTAATAACATCAAAACACATGTCAGGGGTTGCTTTTGCTTATTCCAGGCTGGCTTGGATGGTATTTTATCAATCCAAAGCTATAATACTGTTCCTGGAGTGGTGAAAGGCTCTGCTCTTGTCATTTTACAGCTCGGTAAAGATGGCATTGAGAAAATCCTATGCTTGAAGATTTTGCTACACAAATGGCAAGAGACTTTGGCCCTCATTACAACATTGGCTACCGCCGCGGCAGCCAACATACCGTCGTCGTGGCTACCAGCCACCCACCCGCATTATGACTGTAGATGGAATTCCGCCAGAAGGCTGGTGGAATACCGTCGACGGTCATGGCCGCAGAGGGCGGTAAGGTGGCGCTGCTGTCAGCAGCAGCACCACGCCAGCAAAACATCGCTGACCGTATCATGAGCAATGATACGGCCTGGCGGTGTTTTGCTGGCGGACGCTGCTGCTGGCAGCAGTGCCGCGTCCCATCTCCTGCTGGAGGACCCCCTGCAAGCAGGTAAGTTGGGTTCTCCAACAGGAGAGAGGGGTGGGGGGTGTTGTGTGCGTGTGTGGGGGGTGCATGTGTATGTGTGGGTGTGTGTGTCTGTTTTTGTATGTGTGGATGCGGGTGTAAGTTGTGTTGAATGAGTGCGTGAATGACTGAATATGAGTGTACATGTGTGTTGTGTGTTGTGAATGCGTGTGTGCCGCAATGTATGTTGGTGTGTGGGTATGCATGTGTGTATAAGTGTGTATGTGTGTGCGTGTGGGTGTGTAAATGTGCGTGGGGGCAGGAGAGGGAGGGGGAGGGGGAGAGAGGACTCTAGGGATGGAGACCCAGGAATTCCCTGACGCGTGAGCCAAACCGCCAATGTCCTAATTTGGGAAATGGTACTGCCAGCCTGTTGGCAGTACCTTTCCCCGAATAACCGCCGACCGCCAGGGTCGTAATGAGGGCCTTTGTCATTTTCTAGCTCCACATGGATGGTACTGTGCCAATCCCATGCTTAAAAACGTTGCTAGAAAAACAGACATTTGAGGTGAGCAAATCCAGAGTGTTGCTGGTGTTGCAGGGTGCTCTTTACTGGAGCTGCTCTCCATCTAAACTTGGGAACTACCCAGAGATCTCTCTTTTGTTTTGCATAATTTAAGCATCACTCCAACCCTGAAAGGGTTTTGTTTTGACTTATACTGGTTGCTCCCTTGTGTGTGGACAAAGCTAAACCTCTCTGAAGGGATGTAATGACATTGAAAAACATGTTGAGTTTCTTTTGCTTATTCCAGGTTGGCTTGGATGGTATTTTATCATTCTAAAGCTGTAATACTGTGTCTCAAGTGATGAAAGGCTTTTTGTCATTTTACAGCTTGGCAAGGATGGCATTGAGTCATTCCTATGCTTAAAGAGTTTGCTGTACAAATGGCAAAAGACTTTGTCATTTTCTAACTAAGTGTGGATGGTACTGTGCCAATCCCATGCTTAAAAACTTTGCTAGAAAAACAGACATTTGCTGGTGTTGCAGGGTATTCTTTATTGGAGTTGCTCTCCATCTAAACTTGGGAACTACCCAGCGTTCTCTCTTTTGATTTGTATATATATATATATATATATATATATAAATGTTAGGCTCAGATTATGCATGCAGAAACCATAGAAATTCAGCAGTTATGTTATACTTACCTGAGGTAACTATAACGTACACCACAGCAATGCACTGCTTATGACCGCATATACTACATCATTCATGACATAGTAAGTGACATCACTGATGCAACATCATCCAGCGATTGTGAGGATTTTCTAAAGGTTTTTGAATGTTAAACAGATATATTAAGGTACTACACACGTTAAATTAGCATATTGTGTGTACTATTAATGATGAAACTAGTTCTAGCAGATTCTATTTTGATTCTATTTGATTTCTAGGTGGAAAAATAAAGCTAATGTTAATTCAGCAATAACACAAGAAACAGCTTTATCCAACAGAGGTGTTGAACATGGTGCGGATATAAACCCTACAGCATTCCAGATATTTTACTGCAAATGAGGCCAGCATTTAATCGATTATGCCACAGAAAATGCAGTTACTTAGTAATGTGGGGGTAATTAGCAGTGCATGGTGAAGGCACAAATGATAGTTACCTTAAGACACAAGTTATAGTTACTATAACTATAACAGCTGAATTGCTCTATTTTTGTGCGTGCAAATTCTAACTGTAACTTCCCTGTAACCTTTGTTTTTTAGTGAATTCTACAGATTTTTTTAAATACTAATTCCTAACTATAACGTCCCTGTAACCTTTGTTTTTTTCAGTGAATTTCTAGTTTTTTTTTAATCCAGCAGGGGGTTGGCAAGAAGAGGGCACTCAAACAATGGATAATAATGCAAGGAGAAAGCAGTGAGATCAAGGGAAAAGCAAGAAGGGGGGCACAAAAATACAGGTGAAAAAGCATAGAGAACGCAGTGAAAGCAGGTAAAAAGCAAGGTGAGGGCACACAAAATACTGAGAAAAAAACAAGGTGAAAGCAGTGAGAACGAGGGAAAAGCAAGAAGGGACCACAAAATATGGACAAAAAAGCAAGAAGAAAGCAGTGTGAAGTATAAAAAATCAAGGAGAGAGCACAGAAAATAAGGGGGACGCAAGGAGAAAGCTGTGAAAACGTTGGAAAAGCAAGGAGAGGGCACACAAAATATGGACAAAAAAGAAAGGGGAAACCAGTGTGAATGAAGGAGAAGCAAGGAGAAAGCACACAAAATAAGAGGGAAAGCAAGGAGGAAGTAGTGAAAGTAGTGAAAAGCAGGGAAAGCAAGGAGAGGGCACCAAAACAATGGTGAAAAAGCAAGGTGAAAGCAGTACGAACAAGGGAAAAGCAAGGAGAGGGCACTTGAAGAATGGATGAAAAAGGAAGGTGGAAGTAGTGAGAATGACGGAAAAGCAAGAAAAGGCACACAAGATACAGGTGGAAAGGAAAGAGAAAGTAATGAAAATGAGGAAAAAGGAGAGGGCACACAAACTACGTGGGAAAAAGCAAGGAGAAAGCAGTATGAATGAGGGAAAAGTAAGAAGAAGGCATACAAAAAGCAGGTAAAAAAACAAGGAAAAGGTAGTGAGTCTGAGGGAAAACCAAGGAGAAAGCACACAAAATATGGGGGGAAAAACAAGGAGAAAGCAGTGGAAACAAGGGAAAAGCCTATAGAGGGCACACAAGAAATGGGTGAAAAAGCAAATTGAAAGCAGTGAGAACAAGGGAAAAGCAAGGATAAGGCACTCGAAAAAGGGTGAAAGCAAGGAGAAATCTGTAAGAACAAGGGAAAAGCAAGGAGAATGTACACAAAATATGTGGAGAAAAGCAAGGTGAAAGCAGTGAAAATGAGGAAAAGCAAAGAGAAGGCAGACAAAAAGGTAGGGTAAGGGCAAGGAGAAACCATTGACAATGAGGGGAAAGCTAGGAGTAGGCAAACAAAATACAGGGGGAAAAGCAAGGTAAAAACAGTAGAAAAGAGTGGAAAAGAGTGAAAAGCAAGCAGAGGGCACACAAAAATAGGTGAAAAAGCAAGGTGAAAGCAGTGAGAATGAAGGAAAAGGAAGGAGAAGACACACAAAAAATGAGGGAATGAGCAAGAGGAACCAAGTGAAAATGAGCAAAAAGCCAAAAGAAGGAACACAAAAAACAGGGTACAAAGGAAGTTGAAACCAATGAAAATGAGTGAAAAGGAAGGAGAGGGCACACAAAATATAGAGGAAAAGCAAAGAGAAAGCAGTGAAAACGAGGTAAAAGCAAGGATGGGGCACACAAAATACAGGTAGTAAAGCAAGGTGAAACCAGTGATAACAAGGGAAAAGCAAGTAGAGGACACTCAAACAATGGATGAAAAATCAAGAGGAAAGCAGTGAGAATGAGGAAAATGCCAGGAGGAGGCACACAAAATACAGGTGAGAAAGAAAGGCAAAAGCACTTAAAACGAGGGAAAAGCAAGGAGAGCACACCAAAAATGGGTGAAAAAGCAAAGTGAAAACAGTGAGAGCATGGGAAAAGCAAGGACATGGCACCCAGACAACAGATTTAAAAGGAAGAAGAGAGCAATCAGAATGAGGGAAAAGCAAGGTGGGGCACACAAAATACGGGTGAAATGGCAAAGACAAGGTAGTGAAAATGAGGGGAAGAAAGGAGGGCGCACCCAAAATTTGGGGGACAGCATGGAGAAGGCAGTGTGAACAAACGAAAAGCAAGGAGAGGGCACACAAAAAGCAGATAAAAAATAAGGAAAAAGCAGTGAGAACAAGGACAATCTAAGGAGGGGGCAGGCAAAATACGGGGGGGGAGGAAGGAGGAGACAGTGAAAACAAGAGAAAAGCAAATAGAGGGCACTCAAAAAATAGGTGAAAACAGTGAGAATGAGGTAAAAGCAAGGAAAAGATACTCAAAAAAGGGGGAAAGCAAGGAGAAAGCAGTGAGAATGAGGAAAAAGAAAGGAGAAGACACATAAAATATTGATGGAAAGGCAAGGTGAAAGCAATGAGAATGAGGTAAAAGCAAGGAGAGGGCACTGAAATAACAGGTGAAAAAGCAAGCAGTGAGAATGAAGGAAAAGCAAGGAGAAGGAACAAAAAAAATAAGGGAAAGAGCAAGGAGAAAGCAGTGAAAACAAGGGAAAAGCACAGAGAAGGCACGCAAAAAACGGGAAAAAGCAAGTTCAAGGCCATGAAAATTAGTGAACAGCAAGGAGCGGGCACACAAAATACAGAGGAAAAGCAAGGAGAAAGCAGTGAAAGTGAGTGAAAAGCAAGGAGAAGGCACACAAACAATGGGTGAAAAAGCAAGGTGAAAGCAGTGAAAATGGATAAAAGCAAGCAGAGGTCTCACAAAAAATGGCAAAAAAACAATGAGAGCGCAGGGAAAATGGCACTTAAAACAAGGAGAATACAGGAGCAAGAGTGATTCACCGACACGAGGAGAGGTGGGTCTTTTTATGAATTCTTGCTGCATATTTAAGGCAAAAATTTAAAAAATGGTTTGGCTCCCTGCAGGGTCTCTCTGGGATTTTACCGCCAGGCCTAGGGGGTTAAGGGAATCTTTACCCTGCCCCCTTGTCTTTTTACTTAATGTTTTTTCCTGGGCTCGGCTGAATCTGAATCCCAAGATGGTTGCCAGCACTTCTTGGTTAAAGAGCTGGTAGCCAAGCAGACCTCACCTTGAGATCTATGCTTAGGATCCACCCAGATAGACACATTTAATTTTTCTTTAATAACTACAAAACTACTGAACGGAATTACACCAAATAATGAAAAGGGCACTTTTTGGACCAAGAGCTACCTTCCTGTCAAATTTGGTGTAACTCCATCCAGCGGTTCATGCTGTAGCCGTGTCTAAAATCTCTATGAGAATTAACATGGGTAATATGCATATTTTGACCCCCTTTATTTCTCGGCCCCCACTTTATTTCATGAAGATTCGTCAAACTGTGCCAAAGATATAGCCAAATGTTTTTGGGTATCAGGAACAGGTACTTTACCTTAATATTTTGCATTGTGATAGAAATAGTAGTAGAACCTGATTTTTAAGGTATTAGGGACAAGTACTTCACCTGATTATAAACATCATTTTTTTGAATAAGTAAATTTGAAGAAGATGATATGTTGATGCTTTATGTAAGATCGCTGGGATACACAATGCTGTATCTCACTAGGAAGGGGAAAGATACATTAAGAGGAGTTTCTTTCTCTGTGCTCTCTTAAAATGGAATTGAGGTCAGTGGTCTAGTGTTTTAATTTTAATAGGTGGTGGCACATAGGGATGGGTCCCTTTAAGAAGGCACTGTTCGGCACTACTCTATGGCCCAGCTTAAGGCTCCGGCCAAAATGCGTAGGCTATATGTTTCCTCTGCACTTACACTTTGGTTTTTGGATATAAATGAATAAATAGCTTCATGATAACTCACTGGGTTGTGCTGTTTCCTGCTTGAACCATTTTCTGATTTGGTTTACAATATATATATAATATCATAAACCAAAGGTTACAAGGATGTTATAGTTAGGTTCTATATTTAATTGTAGAAAACCATGCCAATTCAGAAGTTACAGTTAGAGTGATTTTAAGTAACTATAAATCACGCCCTAAGGTAACTGTAACTCGCGCCCTCACCAGTCACAGTTTTCTCTTCAAAAATCTGACTGCTAATGCAATATCTAGGGTGTTGGAAAATGGATTATTGGTAAGGGCAGGTAAGTACCTACACTTAGCAATAGGCCACCGACCTCCACTTAGGTCCAGCTAGGTCTCAATAAATTAAACCCAGCTCAAACCTTGGTAGCTTGGCAACGAGCTACAAGGCTTAACTTAGGAGACTGGTGTATAAAGCATTTAAAAATCACAAAACAGTAAATAAGTCAAACAAAAAACACAATAAAAACACCAATTTATAAAAAATAGTTTGCATTTTTATCTTGAAAATGACACCAAAATGAAAAAAATTGGATAAGGGGAATCCGAGATATGATTTTTTTAAGAATTCGTGTTTTTTAGCAACTAGAAACAAAAAGCGCCAATCTGGTCATCTGGCCGCACTTCGACTGGGGCAAAGTCAAAGTTTGAGGCCGATCACTATGGAGCCCTGCTCGGCTACAGCAAGCGGGAGGCCTCCGTCAAAAGTTGACCTTCCGACTTAGTTGATTTCCTGAAGATTTTCTTCAGCGGGACAAAGTCGCCGGTCTGATTCCACCTCCCTAGAGCCCTTCCCTCACATATGCATTGCAGGAGACCTCAGTGAAGATTCCTACGTTTGGACTTAAACTATTTTTCAGGACAAAAATCTTCGTCCAGGCCAAAGCTGAATCCTGATCCTACGTCCCTGGAGCCCTCCTCCGATAAGCTGCGTGGGAAGTCCTGGTCAACTTTTTACCTTCGGATTTAGTCACTTTTTTGGAACGTTTTCACTCCGACATCAGTGGATCCTTCACAGCAAGCCGATTTTGAGTCAACATCATTGGATTGACTTTCCAGGAGCCCCCAGTGAAATCCTGGAAGTCTGTGGCTCCAGAGCTTTTCAGCTGGACAAACCTGCAAGTCAGGCCGGATAGCAGTCGACCTGGGTTTGCAGGATGTGAGGGAGGTGCTGGACTACTTCAAATGACCAGTTTGGCAGCCCTCCCCCCTTCCTGCTTTCCCCATCTGCTGAGGTAGTTCCCCTCCCCCAGGCACATTTCTTTGTCTTCAGCCCAGGCTACTTCACACCTCATCAAGGCAGCCTGGCCAGGCTGCCAGAGGCTGGCCAGAGAAGGGCACTACAGGGCTGAAGTAAGCAACTTTTCAGGTAGAGTTTAAACGTCTAGTTGTATTATAACAATTAGTTTGATACCAACCATGATGTATCTGACACTTAGGGGAACTTAGTTCATGAAAATAAAGTCTCCCTATATTAGCCTACCGAGGCCATTCACTACAGTGAGGGAAAAATGAATTTGGCAGTTTTACCTCACCAGGGCATATACAACTATTTTTATAAGGTCCCTGCTTATAGTTACATGACACCCAACCCTAGGGGCACATAGGGCACACCTTAGGGGTGACCTATATGTAAAAATAAGGTAGTTTAAAACTTTGGAACTACTTTTAATTCCACAGTTGAATTTGCATGTAACTTTAATTTAAAAGCAGCCAGCAAGGCAGGCCTGCCTTTAGAATGACACTGAGCACCTCAGCAGCAGCATGGGTGCACTACACCTATGGGTCTACTACCTATGCTGGGGTCCCTAAACCTACTTGCCCTACCATTTAATAGGGACTTATAGGTAGGTTGACTTAGCCAATTATAATTAGCCTAATTTGCATACTCATTTTATACAGAGCACCGGCCCTGGGACTGGTTAGCTGTACCCAGGACAACATTAGTTAGGAAAACACCAGCAAAACGTGACAAACAGGTGCAAAAAGTTAGGGGGCCTCTGAATTTAGCCCTGTTGTCTCACATAGGGTGATTAACAGTGCATGGTGAGTCCCTATAACCAACCTACCCTGCGCCATGCACGGTCTTTGGCTGAGAACAGTGGGAGTTGGCCACAGAAGCAGGCCTGCCGGCCAGGCTCTGCAACCAACCCCTATAATCACTCAACCCTGCATCGTCGTCCCCCTCTTTCTGCCTTTTTGCTCTTTTCTTGCCTTCTGTTTGCTCATCTCTGCCCATTTCTTGCCTTCTTTTTCTGCTTCTGTGTCCGTTTTCTGCTTGTTTATTGCCCTCTGTTTGTGCATTTCTGCTTATCTCTTGTTCTCTGTTTGTACCTTTCTGCACATTTCTTGTTCTCTGTTTCTGCCTCTGCACCCATTTTCTACTCATTTCTTGCACTCAGTGTGTGCCTTTCTGCCTGTTTCTTCCTTCTATTTGTGCCTTTCTGATCGTTTTCAGCTCATTTCTTGCCTCTGTTTCTGCCTTTCTGATCATTTCTTAACCTCTGTTTCTGCCTCCCTGCCTATTTTCTGATCATTTCCTGCTCTATGTTAGTGCCTTTCTGTTTGTTTCTGACGCCTGTTAATGCCTTTAAGTCAATTTCTTGCCCTCTGTTTGTGCCTTTCTGATCATTTCTTGCCCTCTGTTACTGCCTTTCTGCACGTTTTCTGCTCCTTTTCTTTCCACCAAGAGAAAGCACCCCAGGACATAGGAGGAACTGGCACTGGGGGTTGGAAATCCTCAGGGCCATCGGTTGCTCCTCTTGGGGGCCACATGCCCCCCCAACAACAAGAGCCCCAGGGTGGTTGTGGTCCCCGGTTCTAAGGGGGTCCGAAATGGAACCCCTATGATTATTTTTATTATAGCCTTGGGGTGGAGGTGGTCCCCAGGGTTGTGGTGGGGCAGGCAGCCCCCCCTGCATTTATTCTGATTAAAGCCCTGGGGAGGTGGCAGTCCCGGGGGTGGCATGGGGACAGGTGGCGCCCCCACATTCCAATAACTTGAAGCACCTGGGAAGTGATGGTCCTCAGGACGGTCAGAGAGGCTGAAGGGCCTCCCCCACACAATGAAAACATTTTGCCCTGGGGATGTGGTGGTCCCCGGGGCGCGGGGAGCCAGGCGCCCCCATGTTACAATAAAGCAGTGCCCCCAGGACTTGGCCCACCCGGGGTCTTAAAAAAATGTTTTTATTTTAATTTTCAGTGGACCTGCGGATCCACCACGGCTCCCACTGAAATGTTTAAAAAATATATTTTTAGCCCTGGGGGGATCGCTCTGTGACCCCATCATCAGTGCTATGGGGTCAGGCTGTCTGTACCGTGGTTTCTTCTCCTTTTTATGCCTGAGTCCCTACATGGCTGCCAACAATTCCTTATTCAGATCTCAGCACATGATTGGGAGGGGTCACAAATCAGTCACTTCCACATATCTACAAATTTTGATATCCTATATATAATATCCTATTACAAAAAGTCACTCCATCTTCAACGAAAGCCAGATTTCACCAGCCTATCGCCGCATGTATGACGCCAGCACCACCAATCCAGGTTCCAATTTTCTTTTATTTCATCTTATAAATGTAAAGTGCTTAGTGCAAAATCCAGAACACAATGGCAACGCTTTTCGGACTGAGCCTTCGACTGGCCATAGAGTTGAATGCAAAGCAAGTGTATTTAAAACATGTGACCACTCCTAACACCAATTAAAAATCATTACATATTCTTGATTGCTAATTATTACAAACCTTTCTTTTTATCTTTACCTCTTTCTCATTATAACGATTATAAATTGTTTGAGGTCTGAGGCCCTGATTTTACTAGTACCTTACCCCGTCTACAAACTTAATCCTTTCTGTTATGTGTTTTATGCATATAGGTTAAGTACCATTTAGTGCATTCTACGCCCAACAAGACATGGGCAGATGGATATTTTGATCAATCCCTCAACTGCACTATTTTGTCAGCTTACCAGTTCTCAAATAATGGTATATTTTAGAGTTTTAGGGCCTTATTTATACATTTTGCTGCAAAACTGCACTAACGCAGTTTTGCAGCAAAATGTTTTGCACCGGCTTGCACCATTTCTTAGCACCAGCTGGGCACCATATTTATGGAATGGTGCAAGCCGGTGCAAAGGGTAGGCTAGCGTAAAAAAACGACGTCAAAATAAATGACTCTAACCAGATGGGCGTAATTTTTTTATGCTAAGGGGCATATTTATACTCTGTTTGCACTGCATTAGCGTCACTTTTTTTAACTCTAATTCGGTGCAAAACTAACTCCATATTTATACTTTGGTGCTAGACCCGTTTAGTGCCAAATTTATGGAGTTAAAGTCATTTTTTGGAAGTGGAAACCTACCTTGCCTTAATGAGATGCAAGGTAGGCATTCCCGTGCAAAAAATGACTCTATGGTCTTAACTCCATATTTATACTCCCATGCATAAATGGTGCAAGGGAGGGAGGAGGGGTCAAAGCCTGGGTCAGGGCAGGCGTTAGGGGACCTGTGGGCCTATTCCACCATGGAATAAGCCCACAGGTGCCCTCCCCAGTCCCCAGGGGCACCCCCACCCACACCAGAGGGACTGCGGAGGATGGGGGACCCCATCCCAGGTAAGTACAGGTAATATTGCATTTTATTTTTGAAAGTGCCATATGGGGCCCTGAAATGGGCCCCATACATGGCACAGGGTGCAATGGCCATGCCCAGGGGACCCTTGTCCTCTGTGCTGGCCATTGGGGTGGTGGGCGTGACTCTGCCTTTTCTAAAGCAGGAGTCATGTGGCATGGTAGGTTTAGCACCATAAAATGACACTAATCTGGTTAGAGTCAATTTTTTTTACTCTAACCTGCCTAAAGTCATTTTTTGGTGCTAAACCCTCTTCTTCTATACTGCCAGCCCCACCCGACTAATGCCTAATGTATGTACTCTAGCCTACCCTTTGCACTGGCTTGCACCATTCCATAAATATGGTGCCAGGCTGGTGCACAGAAATGGTGCAAGCCGGTGCTAAACTTTTGGGTGCAAAACTGAGTTAGTGCAGTTTTGCAGCAAAAAGTATAAATAAGGGCCAATATTTTGTAAGTTTGCGCCACTTTTGCAGAAAAAAATGACGTTAATGTGGCACAAAAAAAAGTAAAAATCAGGGCCTTGGTGCTAGACGGGTCTAGCACCAAAGTATAAATATGGAGTTAGTTTTGCACTGAATTAGAGTTTTAAAAAAATGACGCTAATTCGGTGCAAACAGAGTATAAATATGCCCCTTAATATCCTGTATTTATATTTTGATAGGCTAAACCCAGGTTATTTCCTGAATAGGTAAAGTACCTAATCAACAATCTCCCTATACCCAACATCGCCCATGTAACATATTGTCCGAATGCGGTAATCTTAACTATACTTCACACTCTATGACACGTATCTACACAGCAAGTTGCCAAAGTCACCTCTTCCTCAAGATATACATTTCTAAATTAGTCTTTAATCCCTTTTACCTCTTGTCATATTATTGATAGCAGAATGTTAATCTATCCCCTCACTTAAAATCAACCTGATTATACACTATTTTAATCAGTCTTCATAAATGTCTATGCAGTTTTGCATCCATGTTCAAACCCCAAGGCATTTCACTCCCAATCAGGATAATCCATTTGTATTCCATCCTCCTAAGTGTCAATTCGTGATCTCCTCCTCTCATATTGGGTTTGATATGGTGAACACCACAGTATTTTAGTCCTCTTTGTTCACCTTGATGTTGTTCCTAAATATGTTTTGCCATTGAATATGTGGGATCCTGATTGTTTATAGCCCTAAGATGTTGTAGTATCCTGAGTTTCAATATTTTTTTACCACAGATACACTCCAAAACATAGACCACATAGGGAGTATCGCAGTTTATCCCTTTCTCTGATTTTCATTGTTCTACCATCAGATATTCTAAAATTCATCATATTCTTCCCAAATGTGCATGCTTTACATTTAGTGCATTTCCAAAAACCTTAGTGATTGTCTGTTAACTAATTCGATCTATTCCCTTTTTGTGGAGTCATATAGCTACTTGTTAAATGGTCACCTAATGATGGTGCCTTCCTGTAGGTGATCAAAGGATATTTAGGCAAGTATTTATGTAGTGTCTCATCCAAAAGTAGTAACTTCCAATTATCCACAAACAGTTTTTTAGTTATTTGACTACCTGCATCAAAGCGCATGACATAGCTCACATCATCCATTTTTGAGTCAGCATGATTATTTTTCATTTTTGGTATTAAGAGTTCATCTCTTTTGCGCTGCATTGCTCTCCTTAAAGCGTCATTCAGCACTGTTTCTGGATATCCTCTATTGTAAAATCTTTTAAACATGTCATCCATTTGATTTTTCAATTCTGTTTCCTCTGTGCAATTACGCTTTACTCTCAAGAATTCACCGTAAGGCACGCTCCATTTCAAAGCCTCTGGGTGTCCACTATTGGCATGTAACAAACTATTTGCACTTGTTGGTTTTCTATGCATTTTTGTGAAGATCTTTTCATTTCTGATGTATACCCCAATATCTAGGTAGTTAATCTCTTGACTACTGATTCCTTGTGTGAATTTCAACTGTAGGGGATTATCATTTAGAGAAGTAATAAATTGCAATAGAGTCTCTTGTTCTCCTTCCCATATGAGGAAGAGGTCGTCGATGTACCGTACCCACAAAACAATGTGATCTAATATTTCTTGATTGTTATCTTGCCACACTACTTCTGACTCCCACATGCCCATCAGTAGATTTGCATATGTTTGTGCGAAAGAGGTCCCCATAGCTGTACCTTGTTCTTGTCAGTAATATTTACCATCAAATATGAAGATGTTATGGGTCAGGCAGTACTGTAGCATTTCTAATAACATTTCAGTGTGTTCCAAAAGGCTGATGGATCTAGATCTTAAAAAATAGTGACATGCTTCCAAGACATCTTTATGTTTAATTGACGTGTAGAGGGAAATAACATCAATAGTAGCCATTATATAGTTGTTTTTTCCGGGTATATTGTCAATTCTATTAAAAAAGTCCATGAAATCCCTTAAATAGGATGGAAGGCTTGGGACATATGGAAATAGAAAGATGTCTATAAATCTTGACGTATTCTCAAGTAGCGATCCTATTGCACTCACAATTGGACGACCCAATGGATTAGATCTATTTTTGTGGATCTTTGGCAAGAAATATATTGTGGGAATAGCTGGATGTTCCACTTTTAAGTATCTATATTCTTCTTCCTCCAGTAGTCCTTTATCCAGCCATGAATGTAGTTTCCGATGATATTCCAAAATATGTGTATCCATGGGATTACCTCTCTTCTCTCTATAGTTTTTTTGATCATTCAATTGCCTTTTTGCTTCCTTGACATAGTTTAACAACCTATCCATCAGTATGATGTTTCCTCCTTTATCTGATGGTTTAATGATGATTGTGTTATCTTCACTTAAGTCTTTTAATGCACTCCAGTTTTCATGTGTCATATTTAAATACCCACATTTCTTGGATTTCCTATATATTGTTAGACTTGGCATCATTGTCATGGTCTCCCCTAACTTTTTGCCTCTTCTTCCCAAGTTGTTTCTGTGTGCTGGACTCTGTTTTTGCTGTTGTGTTTGCTCTGGACACTTTACTCCTGCTGACCAGTGCTAAAGTGCAATTGTTCCCTGTATAAATTATGTGTGTACATTGGCTTATCCATGATTGGCATATTTGATTTACCAGTAATTCCGTAGTAAAGTGTACTAGAAGAGTTCAGGGCCTATACATCAAATGCTACTAGTGAGCCTGTAGCACTGGTTGTGCCAACCACATTCATAGCCCAGTAAACATGGCTCAGACCTGCCACTGCAGTGTCTGTGAGTGCAGTTTTAAACTGCCATTTCCAGTTAGCAAGTGTACCCACTTGCTGGGCCTAAACCTTCCCTTTTCTTACATGTAAGACACCCTTAAAATAGGCCAAGGGTAGCCTAGCAGCAGTGTGCAGTGTATGTTTAAGGTAGGAAATATACTAATGTGTTTTATTTGTCCTGACTTTGAAATACTGCCAAATTCGTTTTTCACTGTTGCAAGGCTTATCTCTCTCATAGGATAAAATGGGGGCTGCCTTTAAATATGACTAAATTGTCAGTTTCCCTTTGGGAGCAGATAGGCATGTGGAATTTGTGGTCTCGTAACTCACAATTTAAAAATATATCTTTTAGTGAAGTTGGTTTCTAGATCGTGTGTTTGAAAATGCCACTTTTAGAAGGCAGGCATCTTCTTGCTTAAACTATTCTGTGACTCTGCTTGTTTGTGGATTCCCTGACTGGTCAGTTTGACAGTTGGGCTGTTTGCACCTCTCCTCTAGACAGTGACATAAAGGGAGCTGGGGTGTAGCCTTTATATCCTGATGAGCCATCTGGGCTGAGGGGTGGGGAGGAGTGGTCATCTACACTTCAAAGGGCTGTGCCTGCCTTCACACAATACAGTCTTCAACCCCCTGGTGTGTGTCTGGGGCCTGGCCTGGGCAAGGCAGGATCATGAAAACAGCAGAGACTTCTCTTTAAGTAGGCCTACTTCAAAAGCAGAAATGGGTATAAGAAGACCACCCAGCAGGCCACCATCCCTGTGAGTGCAGGGAATCACAAGGGGGTCACAAATTGCGACCCATCTCATCAATATTAATGAGATGGGTCTTTGCGACCCCCTTGCAATTCGCAGATGGTGTCAGGGACATCATCCTGTATGTGGGTTTGCGACTCGCAAACCCATTTCTACCTACATCTAGCCCTTAATCTTTAAAAATTCAGAACTTGACTTCTGTATGTTGGATTTTTGTCTTTTTGGTCTTGTTTTGTTTAAAAATAAATATTACCTATTTTTCTAAACCTGTGTTGTGTCATTTTGTAGTGTTTTCACTGAGTTACTGTGTGTGTTGGTACAAATACTTTACTCATTGCTTCTGAAGTTAAACCTGCCAGCTAGTGCCAAGCTACCAAGGGGGTGAGCGGGGGTTAACTGAAGGTGATTCTACTTACCATGACTAGAGTGAGGGTCCTTGCTTGGACAGGGGGTAACCTGACTGCCAACCAAAGACCCCATTTCTAACATTAGAGATCAGTGGTTGGGATTGGACTTATATTTGTACTTGACATACAGTGATTAAGTGTACACTACTGTTTTCAGTGCAGACCATTATGTGACCACATACTACTTGTCTTTGCGATTTTTCTTTTTACTTTTTTTAAAACAAATTCCCTACTTCAATTTTGTGGTAATCCTTGATTGACTTTTGAAATCCATTTGGGAACTTGTTTTTCTACCTTTGGAACATTGCACTTTTAACTCCTCATCATGTCTCAATCTGGGGATAGATCAGCTGGATCTGCTATTGATTTAGGGAAACTGGAGAGTTACACAGTTGCCCAATTGCAACAGTTCTGTAAGGATCTTGCCTGTCCCATTAAGAGCTCCACCAGGAAGAAGGAGTTGCAAACAGCACAAAGGGCCTAGGGTCCAGCCAAGGAAGCTGAAGATGAGGCTGAGGAGGAGGAAGAGATGAAGAGTATTCACAATGATATAGTGCAGAGGTCTTCAAACTTTTTTAGGCTGAACCCCCATGTAAACTTTTTTAGACGTCGAGGCCCCTCCACACCCACACCACCGTGCCCCCCACTACCCAACTACAAAAAATGCTGGAAGCTGGTACCCTGCATCAAGAACAGCCATTCCCATCCACAGAGTCCAGGTCATATATGAAAAATAATATTAAAAAACATAAGAGTTCATAGTTAACTGAAGTATTTGCAGTGCCTGTGGTTAAGTGACAGATGTTTATTATGTATGAAAAGTCTCCAAGAAATTTTTTGCACAAAAAACAAATTACAATCCTGCTTTATTTTTCACATAAAACACAAAGGGGCATATTTATACTCCGTTTGCGCCGGAATTGCGTCGTTTTTTTCTTACGCAATTCCGACGCAAAACTAACTCCATATTTATACTTTGGCGTTAGACGCGTCTAGCGCCAAAGTCCATGGAGTTTGCATCGTTTTTTAGCGTGGACACCTACTTTGCGTTAATTATATGCAAGGTAGGCGTTCCCGTCTAAAAAAGTGACTCTAAGGCATGTGCGCCGTATTTACACTCCCGGGCAAAATTCACGCCCGGGAGTGGGCGGGTCAAAAAAAATGACGTACGGCCGCTTTTGCGCCGTTTTTTAGTGCCTGTAAAAGGCAGGCGTTAAGGGACCTGTGGGCTCGGAAGGAGCCCGGAGGTGCCCTCCCATGCCCCCAGGGACACCCCCTGTCACCCTTGCCCACCCCAGGAGGACACCCAAGGCTGGAGGGACCCATCCCAGGGACATTAAGGTAAGTTCAGGTAAGTGGTTTTTTTTGGGTTTTTTGGTGGCATAGGGGGGCCTGATTTGTGCCCCCCTACATGCCACTATGCCCAATGACCATGCCCAGGGGACAGAAGTCCCCTGGGCATGGCCATTGGGCAAGGGGGCATGACTCCTGTCTTTGCTAAGACAGGAGTCATTTCTATGGGGTTTGGGAGTCGGAAAAAATGGCGCAAATCGGGTTGAGGCGAAAAATTTGCCTCAGCCTGACTTGCCCCATTTTTTCACGCCCAAGCTCCATATCCCCCTACGCCGGCGCTGCCTGGTGTACGTTGTTTTTTTCAACGCACACCAAGCAGCGCCGGCGGCTAACGCCGGCTAACGTCATTGATTAAATACGGCGCCCGCATGGCGCTTCAGAATGGCGTTAGCCGGCGCTAATTTTTTTGACGCAAAATTGCATTACCGCAGTTTTGCGTCAAAAAGTATAAATATGGCCCAAAATGTGGTATGGAAAACACTAACTATATCTGGCAGACAGACTTGTCACAGATAGTTGCAGACTCATAAATTCTATTTAGGCAACTGGGTCAGTAAGATTATTCAACAAAAGAAACATCAGAGGATGGTAAGCAGAAGGGCAAGACTTGCAGCATGCAGGGTATTAATAAACCAGTTTGTAATTTGTCTGTTTCATAGAGACAACTGCAAAGAAACCTGAACGCTCATAATTGTTTTATTATATATTTTCTGCATTTTTATATAGCTCAAACACGACCCAAAGGTATTAGAGCGCTTTACAGGAGCACCTTTTACAATACACAAAGACACATTCATTTTTGTAAGTACAGGGAGATTAAGTGATTTGCTCAGAATCACATGCTATTGAGCTGATGCTGAGAACTGAGCCCGGTTCCCGAGCTCCAAAGTTGGCAGCTCTAGTCGTTATGCCACTACCTCGCCCCAGACAAAATATAAGGAATAGAACTCCAGCAAAGCATGCTTTCTGACACAAGTTAATCATCTGCGATTATGTGAAGTACGGCCATGTGTCACCAGTAGGAGGCTATCCACAATGTACCAGGAAGGCCTGAGGGACACCTACATCAGACATATACATGACTGAAGTGATTCAATCGGATATTTACCCTTCTTCTCTAACATGGTGTCATTCCATTGTAAACATAATTGTCTTATAAGAAAGATCGCCTTCCATAGATTAACAAACAGCAACACAGTAAAGCAGTTATATCTGCCCTGCGGAAGAAGTGAGGACATATGACATATTTCTTAACATTTGTTATATCAGGCAATGGCGTTAATCATGGTCAAATTAATTCTCCCTAAGTAGGGACATCTTAGGGATTTTGGGGGCCCTGGGCCAAACATATTTTGAGGGCCCCTCCTCGGAACAGATTTTGATTTCTGAGCCAGTTACAGGTCTTTCATGCCATCTTTGGCCAGGTCACGGACAGTGCACATGCACACTTGTCTAAATTCTAAATGTGTTTACATCTCGTATTCAGGAATGTGGTGTATGTTTTCAATATTACAACGCAACAACAGCTCAATATTACTGGAAATAATCTCTGTGACACTGTCCCGTTTCTCATGTGAGGTCCTGTTTTGATCTAATAGAAGCCTTTTTATGTATATTGCATGAGACATAAACACATTTGTCTGAAAAATTTCTATAATAGACTTGCACATCACCCACATTAAACATAAGTTAAAAGAAAATGCTATATTATATGTTAAAGTATTATACAAGCTCATCGGGAGGAGACTCACTCCAGAACTGTGCTGGCTCTATCGGGGAGCCCTGAAAGACCAGGGCCCAGGGTCACAGCTCACTTTTCCCATGACTTTAAAAGTCTCTGTCCCTAAGTCACGACTAAATCAAGTGTTTTGCCCAAAGGATCGCAGGATGTTGATCAGATGCCGGGATTCAACCTTGCTTCTACAGAAAGAGAGTCAGCCACTGTGGCAGTAACCGCTCCTCATCAAACATTTAGTGAGCCAAAAAGGAAAGGAGAAAGGCTATAAAAAAAGAAGAAAAAAAAAACGCTCTTCACGCTTGCCTGCTAGTGAATCTTCAGGAGTGCATCCCATTTCAAATCCCTGCAGTGAAAGTCAGTAGCGGTGAGGTTACAAACTAGGATAAGCTCGGAGGGGAAGACTTCAGCAGCATGACAAAGGCCAGTAACCCGATATGAAACTCAGCAACCACGAGGCAAAAGGCAGCAGCAAAGTGAAAGTCTGACTCCTGAAGAGTTGCAGGACAGACAGGCAGAGAGGGCTCACCAGTTGGAGTTGGAGAAAATGAGGATGGTCATAGAAGAGAAAAAATTATTGTTGGCTCATGAGCTCAGGTTGAAGTAGCTGGATCAGAGGAGCCAGTCTAGTAGGGATGGTGGCAGCAATAACACAGTGCAGCCTGAGAGGAGGGTGCACGTTTCTAAGGACCTTGTGAAGGATTACAAGAGGGAGGATGACATACTGCTGTGGTTTAAGGGGTATAAGTCTGCTAGCTATATGAATCTGGTCCCAGAAGCTCCTTGGGCGGCTGGTCTGTGGACGCACTTCGATGTAGAGGGAAGGGATACCTTGACATCCTAGGTATGGTCTCACCCCTGAACAGTATAAGGACAAGTTTAGATCCTATAAGAAGACAGAATCCCAAACATGGTTAGAATGTGTGGACTCTTTTTGCAGGTTACTGGAATGGCTGGGTGAAGGGCAGTAAGGTAACAATGCATGAGGGGCTTTACAATTTGATTGCTTGGGAGCACTTGTACAGTTTATGTTTTCCAGAGCTGTGCCAGCACCTCATTGTAGGAAAGTACCATCTTGCCTGCCATGATACCCCCATTTTTACATGTATGTCAGTTTGTTTTTGCCTGTCTCACTGGGATCTTGCTAGCCAGGATCCCAGTGCTCATAGTTTGTGGCCTGAATGTGAATACCTGTGTAGTGACTAACTGTGTCACGAAGGCTCTACTAATCAGAACGTCAGTGCCTATGCTCTCTCTGCCTTTACATTTGTCACTATAGGCTAGTGACCACTTTTACCAATTTCATTTGGCACACTGGAACACCCTTATAATTCCCTAGTATATGGTACCTAGGTACCCAGGGTATTGGGGTTCCAGGAGATTCCTATGGGCTGCAGCATTTCTTTTGCCACCCATAGGGAGCTCAGACAAACCTTTACACAGGACTGCCACTGCAGCCTGAGTGAAATAACGCACACTTTATTTCACAGCCATTTTCACTGCACTTAAGTAACTTATAAGTCACCTACATGTCTAACCTTCACTTGCTGAAGGTTAGGTGCATAGTTACTAAGTGTGAGGGCATCCTTGCACTAGCAAAGGTGCCCCACATAGTTCAGGGCCATTTCACCCAGACCTTGTGAGCGTGGGGACACCATTACATGCGTGCACTACATATAGGTCAATACCTATATGTAGCTTCACAATGGTAACTCCGAACATGGCCATGTAACATGTCTAAGATCATGGAATTGTCCCCCTATGGCAAATATGGTATTGGGGACACAATTCCATACATCCCCGGGGCTCCACTATGGACCACGGGTACTGCCAAACAAGCTGTCTGGGGTTTTCTCTGCAGCTACTGCTGCTACCACCCCACAGACAGGGTTCTGCCCTCCTGGGGTCTGGACAGCCCAGCCCCAGGAAGGCAGAACAAAGAATTTCCTCTGAGAGAGGGTGTTACACCCTCTCCCTTTGGAAATAGGTGTTGAAGGCTGGGGAGGGGTAGCCTCTCCCAGCCTCTGGAAATGCCCAGTCCCTGCATGAAACTGGACAAAGGGGTGGTGCCCAGAGCTCCTCCTGTGTGTCGCAGACCTCTGCCATCTTGTTTCCAGAAGTGTGAGGAGACTCTGGAGGCCTCTGAGTGGCCAGTGTTAGCAGGTGACATTAGAGACCCCTCCTGATAGGTGCTTACCTCACTAGTTGGCCAATCCTCCTCTGAGGGCTATTTAGGGTCTCTCCAGTGGCCTTTTCCTCAGATAACGACTTGCAAGAATTCAGCAGAGTTCCTCTGCACATCTCTCTTCAACTTCTGCCAAGGATCGACCAATGACTGCTCCAGGATGCCTGCAAAAACTGCAACAAAGCAGCAAGAAGACTACCAGTGACATTGTAGCGCGTAATCCTGCCGGCTTTCTCAACTGTTTCCTTGTGGTGCATGCTTTAGGGGCTGCCTGCCTTCATCCTGCACTGGAAGCCACGAAGAAATCTCCCATGAGTCGACAAAATCTTCCCCCTGCTTCAGCAGGCACCAAACTTCAGCATCACCTGTATTCTGGGACCCCACTCATCCTGACGAGCATGCCCCAGGAAAACAGGTGGTGGACCCAAGTGACGAAGACTGTCTAGTGGTCCAACTGTCCCAATTTGGAGGAGGTAAGTCCTTACCTCCCCTCTCCCGACAGTAATCCTGTGCACCATGTGAACTGCAGCTTCAAGGGCTTCTGTGCACATTTCCACAGAATCCTGCATGCACAGGCAAGCCTAGGTCCCCAGCACTCTGTTCTGCGATGCTCAGCTCCCTGAGTTGATCTCTGGTGTCGTGGGAACCTCTTTTGCAGTGTTAAGATGACCGCTGTGTTCAGACTTCTTGAACCTGTGTTCAAGGACTTCAAGGACTTCTGCGGGTGCTACCTTCTTGTGCATGGGCTCTCTACATTGCTGAGGGCCCCCTCTGTCTCCCCCCCCAAGTGGCGACATCCTGGTACTTCTTGGGCCCGTGCAGCACCCTTTTTCTTCAACCGCTGCTCTTGCAGCTAGCAATGCTTGTTTGTGGTATTGTGCCATGGAAACAACTCTGCATCCTCCAGCACGCTGTGGGACATATTTTGCACGAAGGAGAAGTTCCTAGCACCTTTCGTTGTTGCAGAATCTTCAGCTTCTTCCATCCAGAGGCAACCAATTTGCAACTTCATCCGGGGTTTAGTGGGCTCCTGCCTCCCCTGGACATTTTCATGACTCTTGGACTTGGTCTCCTTTCTTTGCAGGTCCTAAGGGCCAGGAATCCGTCTTCAGTGCTTTGCAGTCTGTTGTGGTCTTTGCAAAATCCTATATCATGACTTTAGTGTGTTTCTGGGGAAATAGTAGTACTTTACTCCTACTTTCCAGGGTCTTGGGGTGGGGTATCTTGGACACCCTTAGTGTTTTCTTACACTCCCAGTGACCCTCTACACACTACACTAGCCTAGGGGTCCACTTGTGGTTTGCATTCCACTTTCTTAGTATATGGTTTGTGTTGCCCCTAGGCCTATTGCATCCTATTGTTTTATACAGTGTTTGCACTACATTCTGACTGTATTACTTACCTGATTTGCTTTTCTGTGTATAAATTGTGTATTTTACTTACCTCCTAAGGGAGTATATCCTCTGAGATATTTTTGGCACATTGTCACTAAAATAAAGTAGCTTTATGTTTAGTAACTCTGAGTATTGTCTTTCTTATGAAAAAGTACCCATATGATATAAGTGGTATAGTAGGAGCTTTGCATGTCTCCTAGTTCAGTCTAAGCTGCTCTGACATAGCTACCTCTATCAGCCTAAGCTGCTAGAACGCTACTAATCTACTAATTAGGGATACCTGGACCTGGCACAAGGTGTAAGTACAATTGGTACCCACTACAAGCCAGCCTCCTACACTCAGTGACAGCAAGCTGGTTGACCCAAGGAAGATTGCACAGGAAGCGGACCGTTGGGAGAGCACCAGGGTCCAGAAGAGGTATGGGGGAGACCATGCCAAGGGTGGGCAGGGTCCCTATCAGAAGACGTTGGGGGGGTAAGGGTAAACAGGGGGAGTTCTCAAAAGCGCCACAACCTAGTTCCCAGGGTAAAGAATCCCAGCCCCCTAGTAGAAAAGAAACCATGGGTCTCTATAGGGAAACCTGCAGAGAAGGGGTCCTGCAAGTGTTTTGCATGTGATCAGGAGGCTCACATGTGAGGGGACCCCAAATGACCATCAGGGTGATCAGGAGACCCTGGAGCCTGAAAGAGTGGCCCAGGTGTCTGCCAAAAGGAGGAAGGGCAAGGGGCACAGGCGACCAGCCCCAGAAGTTCCCACAGTCCAGGAGGAGTCTGAACCTGAGGGGGAGGACCTGAGGGCTACAGGGGAACAGGTGGCTGAAGTGAGTGAGGTCCCTGAGTTGTCACAGTGGCAGCAGGAAGGGGGGCCTGGATCACATTTGATTTAATGAGAGGACGGCCTCCTATATAGCGAGCCTAAGGTTCCTGAGATTGGGTCAGCCCGTGTGCTGGTGGTACCCCAGTGCTTCAGAGCCTTCCTACTGGGCCTGGCTCATGACGTGCCTTTCGCTGGTCATTTGGGGGCAAGACAAGACCTTTGAGTGGCTTGTCACCCACTTCTATTGGCTCCAAATGCACAGGCACTCTGATGCTCATTGGAGGTCTTGCCCAACTTGTCAGGCAAGTGGAAAGAGTGATGGGAAATGTAAAGCTCCCCTTCAACCTTTCCCTGTGGTTTGTAGCCCCTTTGAGAGAGTTGGTATTGAAATTGTGGGGCCTCTGGATCCCAAAACAGCCATGGGCAACAAGTTTATCCTGGTCTTGGTGGACCATACCACCCGGGAACCCGGAAACTATTCCACTGATATCGATCACTGCCCCTATGGTGGGCCATGCATTGATGGGGGTTTTTACCCAAATTGGGCTCCCCAAGGAGGTGGTGTCCGATAGGGATACCAACTTCATGTCAACATATATGAAGTCTCTGTGGAAGGTGTGTGGTATAACGTACAAGTTCATCACACCTTACCACCCCCAAGGCAATGGTCTGGTTGAGAGATTCAACCACACCTTGAAGGGCATGATAATGGGCCTGTCAGAGCCCTTGAGGCGGAAGTGGGACTTCCTCTTGCCATGCCTTCTGTTCGCTTACACGGAGGTGCCTCAAAAAGGGGTCGGCTTTAGTCCTTTTGAGTTGCTTTATGGCCACACTGTGAGGGGACCTTTGAGTCTGGTCAAGGAGGCTTTGGAGAAAGCCCCTAGTAAATCCACCCCCCCGGATGTATTCAGTTACATGCTGACTGTGAAAAAACAGACTGCCCGCTTCAGGAGTCTCAGCCAGGAGAACCTGGAAGCAAGGCAGGAAGACATGAAACGCTGGTATGACCAGAACGCCAATCTGGTTCAGTTTCAACCTGGTCAGAAAGGGAGGGTGATGGTGCCAGTGGAGCCTAGGGCGCTCCAGGACAAGTGGACTTAGCCATTTGAGGTGGTGGAGCACAAGAGTGAAGTCACCTACCTGTTGGATTTGCGGACTCCAACGAACCCTTTAAGGGACCTGCGTGTTAATCGGCTCAAGCAACACTTTGAGTGGACTGAATTGTCCATGCTCTTGGCAACAGATGATGGAGTGGAGGAAGAGAGTGAACGTCTTCTTGACCCCCTGTATGCTGGAGAAAAAGATGGGTCTGTAGAGGGAGTGATCCTCTTCCCCTCCCTGACCCCACAGCAGCAGAGGGTCTGTAGCCAGGTGTTGGGTGAGTTTGCCTCACTGTTCTCCCTGATCCCAGGAGTCACTGTTGCAAGGCCTATCTCTCTCTTAGGATAACATGGATGGCTGCCTTTAAATATGATTAAAGTGTGGATTCCCGTTGGGATCAGATAGATATGTGGGATTTGGGATCTCTGAACTCACAATTTAAAAATACATCTTTTAGTGAAGTTGGTTTTTAGATTGTGTGTTTCAAAATACCACTTTTAAAAGTAGGCATTTTCTTGCTTAAACTATTCTGTAACTCTGCTTGTTTGTGCATTCCCTGACTGGGTCAGTTTGACAGTTTCGCTGTTTGCACCTCTCCTCTAGACAGTGACACAAAGGGAGCTGGGGTGTAACCTGCATATCCTAATGAGCCATCTGGGCTGAGGGGAGAGGAGGAGTTGTCATCTACACCTGAAAGGGCTGTGCCTGCCCTCACACAAAACAGGCTCCAACCCCATTGTGTGTGTCTGGGGCCTGGCCTGGGCAAGGCAGGATCTTGAAAACAACAGAGACTTCTCTTTAAGTAGGCCTACTTCAAAGGCAGACATGGGTATAAGAAGAGCATGCAAAACCCCTGAAAATCAGATTACTTCTGAAACCAAGAGGAACCTCTGCCAAAGAGAAGAGCTGGAGAAGCTGGAGGTTCTGCCCCTTGGCCTGTGATTGTGCTTTGCTGGGTTGCCCTGCAGTAGCTGCTGCTACCTGAGAGAGGACAAAGACTGACTTTTGTGTGACTTCCCTCTGGTGAAGAATCTCCAAGGGCTTGAAACTGAGCTTGCCTCCAGTTGTTGAAGTTTCAGGGACAGCAAAGACTTCTCTCTGCCTGCACTTGGGATTTCTGCTGAGAGTCCTGCCTGCCAAGTGGTGCCCTAACCTGTCTCTGGGCCCTTGAGAGGTTCAGCTGGTGGAAAAGGACAGAAATCCATGCAAAGACCGCCGTGCTGGGAAACTTTTGACACACCACCCGCTTTGCAGATTAAAAATGACACGCCACCGGTCTTGTGGCTAAAATCGATGCTCCACCTGCATCGTGCCTGGGAGATCGACACAACGTGGCTAGGGAAACAACGTGCAACACCCGCAGTGGCTGCTTTTAACGACAAAAGCCACACTCAGTGCAGTGTGGTTCCTTGACACTTTGTGACCGGATTTCGACGCAGCATCACTAGCGCTGAAAATCAATGCAAAGCCTGCCCGGACCCGAGGTGCCTCGCTGGATCGGCACATTGCTCTCTTGCGGAGAGGAAAAACAACGCACGCCGACCCGACCGGAGGAGGAATGACACACTGTCTCACTTGCCAGTGAGAAATCAACGCATCGCTGGCCTTTTCCGACGCACACCCGCCCGTGTGGTGTTATTTTGACACAACCCAGGTAGTCTTTCAGGCTGACAGTGTTCTCACTGTTTTCTAAAGGATTTAAGACTCTTAGGGGGTCATTACAACATTGGCGGTAAAAGCCGCTTACCACCGTGCAGAAGACCGCCAATACACCGACGCGGCCTTGGAAATCCGCCACAGCTATTATGACCCATATCTCGGAATCCGCTGAAATTCAGACACCCACACAAGTCCGCCACACCAAAGGTAAGTGATAAACTGGCGAAAACAAATCCTCCGCCGTCACGTCAACAGAAACACGCCCATGCTATCACGACCCACGAATCCACGTGGCGGTCTTTTAACCGCGGTATTCCATTGTCGGTACACACCGCCGCGCTCAAAATACACACACATCTCCAAAACACCGCCACATTGGACAATTCGAAATACACACACCTGATACACATACAAACACCACTCCCACACACCCAACACTATATAAAACACACACCCACATCACCCACAAACCCCTATGACCAAAAATGTTGACGAAGGCCAGAGAGACTGCACAGCAAAGACAACCCCACCACACAGAGGCACACAACACCATCACCCACACAATATCCATGCACAAAAGACCACACACCACTACACATCACCACTCTCATCACCACATACACCACCCCACACATCACCTACACCACCCCATGGCACGGCAAAGACACCCTAGGTTCTCCGAGGAAGAGCTCAGGGTCATGGTGGAGGAAATCGTCCGGGTAGAGCCACAGCTATTTGGATCACAGGTGCAGCACACCTCCATTGCTAGGAAGATGGAGCTATGGCGAGGAATAGTCAACAGGGTCAACTCAGTGGGACAACACTCAAGAAATCGGGACGACATGAGGAAGAGGTGGAACGACCTACGGGGGAAGGTGTGTTCCGTGGTCTCAAGACACAACATCGCGGCACAGCGGACTGGTGGCGGACCCCCGCCTCCTCCCCCACAACTAACAACATGGGAGGAGCAGGTCTTGACCATTATGCATCCTGAGGGCCTCGGAGGAGTCGGTGGAGGAATGGACTCTGGTAAGTCAAATCTTAACTATCATATCCCCCACCCTACCTGCATGCTATCACAGACCCCCACCCTCACCCCCTCCCCTATCAATCCAACTCCTCACTAATGTACTAATAACACAAACCACACATCCCAACACCAAGCCCTGCATGACACAACAAAGCATGGACACCCCTCACTAAAGCATGCCCACTGCACATACCCATAACACCCCCCCAACCATCATCACACAAGCCCCCGCAGAGGAATGCTAGCACCGGGGTACACGCTCACCCACCCATTGCACACCATGACACACACACATGCAATAATCATGCTTTTACACCCCTGCAGGACCACTACCCAACGTCACCAGACAGGAGGGTCCAGACATCTCTACCCCCACAGAAGAGGCCCACAGTGATGACAGCAGCTCTGGCCAACTGGATCCAGATGACCAGCCTGGACCGTCGTGGGCCTCGGGACAGTCGGTTCCCCTCGCACAGGCACAGCCCACCACAGACCTTCCACCCTCTGGTAGCACCAGTACAGCACCCACTCAGCGGGCCCATACCTCCATCCCCAGGACACGTCAATAAGCTGTGTGTCCACCACTACAGGGAACCCAGGATAACCCACCACCCCAACAACAACAGGGACCTGGGGGAAGTGGGAGTGGGCACACGGTCCAGGGGATGGAGGCCCAGGAACACAGGGGAACTGGGAGGGCTGCTGTGCGACAGGGGGCGGACAGGCCAAGGGAACCCACTCTCCACAAGGCCCTCTCCTCCATCATGGGAGCATACCACCACTCCCAGGAGACAATGGCTACGGTCCTGGCCAAGTTTCAGGAGAACCAGCGCATCCAGGAGGAACAGTATTTGGGGTTCAGGGAGGAACTCAGAACCATCAGCTCCGCCCTGGGCACCATCGTAGGGGTGCTGAAGGAGATACTGAACACCAGGAGGGACACCGTGGCACTCCAAGGAGCCCCTGACACTAGCATGGACGATGAACTGCCCACCACCTCTGCCGGCGCTAGTGGACAGGACGCCCCGCCACAGGACCACCACACCAGCACCCTACCCCCTGCAGACGGAGAACCACCCGCAAGCGGTCCCTGAGATCCAGGAACAGGACAGAGCACGATGGCAAGACACCCGCCAAGAAATGAGACCACCCTGATTGTCATCCCACTGTCCCACTTTGTAACTCTGTCCATATTGGAACTGCCCCAGCTCCACTTCCTATGTCCATATGGGCAGTGCACCTGTGAGACTAATAGACTGGACTCTGCCAGGAACATTCCTCCACTATCACCCCTCACCATTTTACCACCCCCTCCAATATTTAGCACTTTAATAAACACCCTTGAAGCACAAAACAATCTGGAGTCAGTCTGTGATTTTGAAAATGTGTATTAGCAATGACAGTGACAAAATCCATTCTCAAATGTAATGTCAACATACCTATGTCACACATCACAAGTCCATGAAGAATGTAAACAGATGACACAATGTTTCCTGGTGGTGCATGCTCTGGGGGCTGTCTGCCTTCACCCTGCACTAGAAGCCAAGAAGAAATCTCCCGTGGGTCGACAGAATCTTCCCCCTGCTAACGCAGGCACCAAACTTCTGCTTCACCGGTACTCTGGGTCCCCTCTCATTGTGACGAGCGTGGTCCCTAGAACACAGGAGATAAATCCAAGTGACCCCGACAGTCCAGTGGTCCATCTGTCCAAATTTGGCGGAGATAAGTCCTTGCCTCCCCTCGCCAGACAGTGTGTACTGCATGAACTGCAGCTGGTAGGACTTCTGTACACTTTTGCAAGGAATATTTCATGCACAGCACAGCCCAGGTCCCCAGCACTCCATCCTGCATTGCTCAACTTGCTGACTTGACTACAGGCTTCGTGGGACCCTCCTTTGTAGTGTTGAGACGACCGCCATGCTCAGTTTTGTTGAACCCATGTTCAAGTACTTCTGCGGGTGCTGCCTTCTTCTTCATGGTGTGGTTCTAAAAATTCCGGACCCATGAAATTTACTTTGCCACAGCAGTACGATTTTAGTATCAAAAGACCGATAATGACTAGTACACTAAGCATGAGCATTTTCGCTCAATTCCAGCAGCGTTTTCACCTCAAAATCGCCATTTTCGTCCTGCACTCGTGGCTCCCATTTTATACACAGCAGCCATTTTTAAAAGTTGCCCTCACATAGGCTTATAATACAGTCAGATTTGATTCCAAGGACACGTACACCTTGATTGACTTTTCTCTGACCTGGGCAAGCTGGAACCATTGCCTCAGGCCAAACCTGTTTGGTCAGTCCCTCTCCCAGTGTCTGAATCAGATAGCATCAAGGCACACCATGCCATAAAACCCTTATTATCGCTCACACACCCTGCCTAATCTTGCTCACACCTGCACCTGCTCTTTTCTTCTTCTTACTTTACGAGGGGGAGGTGCCCGTTTTTATTGGGGGTCCACACTTATCTAATGCAAAAAAACTAGGCCTTGCCGGGTAATTTATGATGGGTTGGATGACATGAAATATGAAGTTTCATCATGACACTGTTTTTTCCTTTGTAATGAAAACATGTAAATGACCAACCAAAATGTCAAGAATGTTTGCCTGAAGCTTAAAAAACTGTATATAAGGAAACCTGACTTTGCATTGAAACACAGTCTCCTGAGAACATACAAACCGTGCTGTTGTACTTCTAGGACGCTTGTTACTTGGTTGCAGCCAATAAATTTGATCTTTGACTTCACCTAGAAGACTCTGAGTTTCTGTGGTCTGAATCAGGAAAGTACCCGAGGTCTTTGGGTGTACCCTGGCACCACTGGGTTACCGGATCAGTACCGCTTCTGAAAAACCCAGTACCTCAGTTGGCGCCCAACGTGGGGCGATACCAGCGGTACCAGTCCAAGCCAGAGGTTCGTGAGGAGCTTCGTGTGAAAATTCTGGAGGAAGGCCGCCACTTCATCGACCCCTGCATGTCGACGTGGTCCGAAAGTCTTTGCTGCGAGGTTCCCCTCTTCCCGACGGCTACGAAGGACTGCTGCCCTGGCTATCGCCCTGATTTGGAACCTTGATGTTTGGTAGAGCGAAACGATAAGACGAGACTTCTGGTGACGTCATCGATATTTTCAGTTAAGTATAAGTGGATCGTCTCCCAGTCCTTAGTTGGACACTTGGTTTGGTCCTTAGTTGGACATTTGGGCCCATATTTATACTTTTTGACGCTAAACTGCGCTAACGCAGTTTAGCGTAAAAAAATTTAGCGCCGTCTAACGCCATTCTGAAGCGCCATGCGGGCGCCGTATTTATGGAATGGCGTTAGCCGGCGCTAGCAGACCGGCGCTGCCTGGTGTGCGTGGAAAAAAACCACGTAGACCAGGCAGCGCCGGCGTAGGGGGAAAATGGCGTTAGGGCGTCTTAAAATGGGGCAAGTCAGGTTGAGGCAAAAAAATCGCCTCAACCCGATTTGCGCCATTTTTTTCGACGCCCAGACGCCATTTAAATGACTCCTGTCTTAGTAAAGACAGGAGTCATGCCCCCTTGCCCAATGGCCATGCCCAGGGGACTTATGTCCCCTGGGCATGGTCATTGGGCATAGTGGCATGTAGGGGGGCACAAATAAGGCCCCCCTATGCCACCAAAAAAAATTTAAAAATATAAAAAATTATACTTACCTGAACTTACCTGAATGTCCCTGGGGTGGGTCCCTCCATCCTTGGGTGTCCTCCTGGGGTGGGCAGGGGTGGCAGGGGTGTCCCTGGGGACAGGGGAGGGCACCTGTGGGCTCATTTTGAGCCCACAGGCCCCTTAACACGTACCCTGACCCAGGCGTTAAATAGTGGCGCAAATGCGGGGTTTTTTGACCCGCCAACTCCCGGCTGTGATTTTTGCCCGGGAGTATAAATACGACGCATTTGCGTCGCCGTCATTTTTTTAGACGGGAACGCCATCCTTGCATCTCATTAACGCAAGGAAGGCGTTCCCGCAAAAAAATGACGCTTTTTGCCCATACTTTGGCGCTAGACGCGTCTAACGCCAAAGTATAAATATGGCGTTAGTTTTGCGCCGAATTTGCGTCGAAAAAAACGACGCTAATTCGGCGCAAACGGAGTATAAATACGGGCCTTGGTTTGGTATCCCTTCGGGATCACTTTGATTTGGAACTTGCAAGTACCAAAGCCGAAGGACTCGTGTATTCACGAGACTATCGTAAACGATAATCCTTTGAAGTTTGAAACTAGACTAGTGAGCGAAGATGCCTGGTCTTAGCAGACTTGGAAATTTGTTTTGTCTTGGTTGTAAAAGGGACTCCCGGTTGGAGGACTCATGTCCGGTTCCTCCGATTGGAACTCCAACCTATGAACTATATGTGAAGCACGGAGTAGGCCCCATCACATATAATGAAGTATGGATCCGTTACACCAGAAAAGATGGTGTTTTAAAATGGCCCCAAAATGGTAGCTTTGACACAGAAATCTTAGATAACCTCGAAGTTAGACTTTTTAAGAAGAAAGCCCGGCCGGCAATGTTTGATTCTTTCCACTTATGGCGTAAGGAAGCCAAGCAAAAGGAAATTAAATTAGCTAAGAAAAATAAGAGAGAAAAAGGTATTTCGATTAAGCAAGCTGCTATACAGTTTAAAGATAACGAAGTAGAACAGTTGAATGAGCAGTTGCATAGGCGACATAAAATGACAGTAGATAAATGCTATCCAGTTTTGCCGGCTCTTCAGCAAGATGCAGCAAAAGACTCTGAAAAAGATCCCCTAATGTCGCATTTGCTAAGTTCGCCACCACCCTATGCGCAGAATGCCACGGCACCTCCGCAACCTCTAGTTGCACAACCAGTGGTTGCATTGCCTCCTGCTCCTCCACAGCACCCACCAGCTATTCTTCAGTTGGTTCCTATTCCTCCGGTGCAGCCTCCTCAAGGGCCACCGGCTTTGACATCTGCTCTGCCTTTACTTCCTACAACTTTGACTACTATAGCGACTACCACTCCTGGTATTGTTTCTGACACTGCTTCTGTCTCTGCCTTGTCTCATTCTGTTTTTCCTCCTGTTCATTTGTCAACCTCTCCCTCTATCCGTCAGAGAATAACAAACACTGTGACTAGTCTTTTATCCCCTCTCTTTGGGTCATTAGCTACGACCCCAGTTTCAGAGCGTAAACAATTGCGTAGCCAATTGCCTGATGGTAGGGAGAAAGAGACACTGAATTATTTGGCGCATAAATGGGTTACTGAACCAGCGAGATATGAACTAGAGTCTGTTATGGATGACTTCCATCAGTGGGAAGAATCGAAACAGAGATACGTTTTTGAGAAAATGTGTACTTTTCTTTCTGAGGATTTAGAGGAAAATGGTTTGGAGCTCAATCCGCCTAAGTTGTGTCGTGTACGGTTCGATTTTGCGACAGGTTTGATTGTGGGTTCAGATGTCGAGAAAGCAGTTGCGATGTTATTGTCGTTTAGCACTGAAGGTGTTTCCAGGTTATTGTGTAAATATGATTCTTCTGTTAAAAAGAAAGGGAAACAGTACCCCATGAGAGAAGTTCCCCCACAATGGAGGGAAGGGGACCCAAATGCTAATCCACCTGTCCTGCCTCATTTCCAGCGTGTATGGGTACACGTTCCATGGAAGCGAGCTGAAGTTTTAGCCCTTAAGCAGACATTGCCTGATCCCCGTAAGAATCCTACAGGGTATTACAAGGAATTGTCACAGACTGCGGGGTCTTGCATTATGAATTTAGCTGACATAGACATGTTGTTTGGGAATGTTGTTCCACAGCCTTTATGGGGAAAGATTCGCCATACAGACCATGCTCAAGAGTTAGGTGACACATGGGCTAATATTGCTGCTGCAGATGCCCGACAAATTGGTGGTGCTAAACCTGAGCCTTTAGTGACAGAGCTTCCTGGTAGGATTATTGATTACATGAAAACTATAATGCCTGCGATGCGTGTAAACTGGGATAAATTGTCTGCATGTAAGCAAAAGAAAGAAGAAACGGTATCAGATTTCTTCACCAGGTTTGAAGAAACGTTTGTGGACCACAGTGGTCAAGATATGAGCACGGAAGGTGGTCAACGTTTGTTCGTCGATAAATTTGTGCATAATCTGCTTCCTGAGTTGTGTAAAAAGTTAAAAGATTCAGAAAGTTCTTGGGCAGTTTCCTCTTCAGCGCAGATATTGGCTACTGCACAGTACTACGAAAATAGAGATAAAGATGAGAGAGATAGAGTAGAGAAGAAAACTAAAGAATTGAAAACAAAGGTTCTGTTACAACAAGCGTACCCGCCACGTGGTGGTCAAAATAGTGGTGCACAGAGTAACTATCAGAACAACTATCAGAATAACTATCAGCCCCAACCGTTTCAGAGAAACTCGCAAAGAGCCGAGCATGCTCAACCACGTATCCCAGTAGGTCCCAATCAGTGTTCATATTTCAAGGAAGAGGGTCATTTCAAGTATAGTTGCCCTGCTTTGCTACAGCGCCCAAATGGTACTTCTGGTTTAAGAGGTCGAGGTGTTCCACAAGCACCTAGAGGAAGAGGACGTGGATATGTTCCCCAGAGCGCGCGCCCATTCCTCCCTCAAAACTCAATGAACAGATTTGATCAACAGGTTAATGCATCTGGTAGGACGGCTCAGTACTATACTGATGATTACTATACAGAGGATGAGCATTTGGACAGTAATGATTGCTAGGATAGCCATAGACAAAGAGAGGGAGTTGTTTCAGTTCCAGTAGATCAGAGTGGGCCTTATGTTAAGGTGATTGCATCAGGTGTGTCAGAACCTTTTCTGTTGGATACTGGTGCTACCAAGAGTTCTATTATGCACTCAAAACTCCCTGGCGCACCTTTGTCTGGCGAAACAAATGTATCAGTAGGGTTTTCCAGCGCCCCAGTTAGAAATCCGATTTCTAACCCTATATCTCTTTCTGTTGGACCTTGTAAATTTGAAACACCCCTTATTTTGACGACAGGTTGTGGCGAGAACTTGTTAGGATTAGATCTGTTAAAGAGATTGTATGCGACATTGCATTGCTGTCCTTCTGGAGTGCAACTCACATTGGGTAAGAAAGTGGTTTCACCAATGTATTTGTCAAAGGACAGATTTCCACCAGAATTTTCGTCTCTTCCTAATACTCTTTGGGCTACTGGACCTAATGATGTAGGTCATTTGGAAATTCAGCCATATATGATAACATTAAAAGCCAATGTTAAAATGCCACGTATTCCCCAATACAAGATCTCTAGTGAAGGGGAAAAAGCGTTAGCAGTTATTTGTGATCTGATTGAGAAGGATGTAATTGAAGAGACAAGAGGCAACGTTTGCAATAGTCCTGTTTTGCCTGTCTTGAAGCTTACTGACCCTACTCAGCCACATGTTTATAGGTTTGTAATTGATCTTAGAGAGGTGAACAAAATAGTTGTGCCACAGTTTCCAGTCGTCCCCGATATCACTGCATTGTTGACAATGATTCCAGCTTCAGCCACTTGGTTTTCAGTGATAGACCTGAAAAATGCTTTCTTCAGCATCCCTATTGCAGAAGAGAGCAGGGACATTTTTGGCTTCAATTTGGGAGGACGAAGCTTCAGATTTAAGAGAGCTCCTCAAGGCTATTGTGAAAGTCCATCTATCTATAGTCAGGCTTTGAAAGCACAACTTGACACTCTTATGTTACCTGATGGCGCCACTCTCATTCAATATGTCAATGATTTGCTAGTTGAGCAGATACTAAGAAGATCTGCAAAGAAGCAACATTGTCATTATTGCGTCATTTGTCTGATTTACACCACAAAGTGTCCCTTTCAAAGTTACAGTATTGTCAAAAAGAAGTGACCTATTTAGGTCATCTCTTTTCGAAGGAGGGAAGGCAACTGACCCCAGAGAGAATCAGGGCTGTTGCAGCAATGAGTGTGCCAAGAACACAGAGAGAAGTGCGTGCTTTCTTGGGTATTACATCATATTGCAGACAATGGATACCTAATTTTTCGTTAATAGCCAAACCCTTGGTGGCATTAACTTGTAAAGATACATCAAATCCCGTCCCATGGTCTGAAGATTGTCAGAAAAGTTTTGTCGAATTACGTGATGCATTATGTTCAGCTCCTGTGTTGGGTACTCCCAACTACAGCAAGCCTTTTACATTGTATGTCCATGAGAAAGAAGGTTGTGCGTTAGCAGTTTTGACACAACAGTTTGGAGACAGGGAGCTTCCATGCGCCTATTTCTCTTCAACCTTAGACCCAGTAGCTAAGGCACTACCAAGCTGCTTAAGAGCGGCAGCGGCAACTGCTGTTTCTATCCGACAGTCTGCTGGTTTAGTGATGAATAACACATTAATCGTAATGGTTCCACATGCAGTGGACACGTTGTTAAACAGAACCAAGACACAGCATTTAACTAGTGCTCGATTGTCAGGTTACGAGTTGACATTGTTAGCAAGCCATGTACATATAAAAAGATGCACTACACTTAACCCAGCTACGTTATTGCCAATTGTGATGGAGTTAGATACTTCTGAACAACATGATTGTCTCCATAGAACAGAAGAAGAAACGAAAGGGAGAATAGACCTTCTGGACACTCCCCTTGCAAAGAGTGATGGTACTTTGTGGGTGGATGGTTCATGCTTTAAGCTCACGAATGGTGACACGACTGCGGCGTATGCTGTGACAACTTTGTGTACGACTGTTGAAGCTGCACGTATCCCACACAATTCAGCCCAAGCAGCTGAGTTAATAGCCCTAACAAGAGCATGTACAGTATCAAAAGGAATGAAAGTGACTATCTATACCAATAGCCAATATGCGTTTGGTGTGGCCCATAGTTTTGGGCGTTTGTGGAAGGAACGTGGGTTCCTGACCTCGCATGGAACTAAAATACAGCATGGTCAGTTGGTAAATGAGCTCCTTGATTCACTTACTTTACCGTTGCAAGTTGCAATTGTGAAGTGTAGCGCACATAAAAAGGTGACTGATGATGTTGGTCGTGGGAATGCATTTGCTGACGAGGTCGCAAAAGAAACGGCAAGGAATGTGATGAGCCGAATGTATGTCGCGGGCCCTGCAAGATGGATTGGTGATGTTGGAATGTGTGAAGACACGATAGAAAGCGTGAAATCGATTCAAGCTGAAGCCACAGAGAGAGAATTGAGTGTGTGGAGAGAAAGTACGGGTAAATTGGATGCAAATGGTTGTTGGGTCGAGTTGTCAGAACATCAGAGATGGTTGCTACCCGATGCGCATGTGCTTGCAGTAGTTACAATGGCTCATGGAATGGCTCACATCAGTGTGAAAGGGATTTGTAAGTTGTTGGCCCCAGTATGGCAAAATGCAGGAATTCCCAAGTGCGCAGAAAATGTGGTTAAAAATTGCATGGTATGCCTGAAACACAACCCTGGAAGAGGAACCCCAACTCCAGCTGGTCATTTTGCACCACCTACGTATCCGTTTGAGGTTTTGCAGCTAGATTTCATCCACATGGAGAGGTGCAACAACTTAAAATACGTACTCGTTGTTGTTTGTGCCTTTTCAAGATGGGTGGAAGCCTATCCCCTAAAAGACAATACTGCGCTATCCACAGCCAAAGCCATTGTGAAAGAGTTCTTCCCTAGATTCGGAATGCCGAGAATGATCTGGAGTGACAATGGAAGTGAATTTGTGGGTCAAGTGATGAAGAAAGTATGCGAAGGGCTAGACATAAACCAAAAGTTTCACGCTGCAAATCACCCCCAATCAGCTGGATTAGTGGAGTGCTATAATGGCACTCTAAAGCTAAAATTGGCCAAGATACAAGCGAGCTCTGGTCTTAAATGGCCTGACACTCTACCCTTAGCACTCCTATCAACCAGAATGACTGTGCATTCACGAGTGAAACTTAGTCCTTATGAAATAGTCTTTGGCCGCCCGGCCAATATATGGGGAGTGCCCAGGCCCAAGAAGTTTAGCGAGATAGAGCATCCTGTTTTGCTTGACTATCTGTATGAATTGACGGCTAAATTTGTCTGTTTTACATCAACAGGTCCACGACACCCTGCCTCCGGTCTCTGAATCTCCAGGTCATCCCATTGAGCCTGGATCCTGGGTTTTAATAAAGAACTTTCAGCGAACCAAAAACGAGCAGCCCAGGTGGACCGGACCGCACCTCGTTCTTCTCTCCACAAGATCAGCTGTTCGAGTAGAAGGGAAGAAACACTGGATCCATGGGACCCATTGCAAAAGGGTACCCCTACCTCTGCCATATGACCGGTGGGTCCAGGAAGGTGTCGCCGACTCAGAGACTGAAACCGTGCCACGTTTTCTGCCTTTCAGCGATGCACGAATAAAAGGAACACTCACTGAGAAAGAAAGTGATGACATTTTACAATCAGCAGTATCACCGTCAGTTCGATTGGACACTACAGAACCTGAACTCCTTTTTCAGGACCACACGATACCTGGGACTAACCGTTATAATCTACGACCAAGAATAAAGGACAAATAAAGCAGTTTACTTTTCTTCCCTTTAGCAAAGTTCTCCAATATGGAAAATTATTTTTGAATGACTTTTTGCTTTTTTGTGTTTTTTAAACCTCCATCCGGGTTCAGCTGTAGGATCGTGGCTGAAAAGACTTAGGGGGGTAGCCTGTGGACACAAGGTCTACAGGTCTGGTTTGTTCTAGGGCGGCCTGGAACATTCAGAACACTCCTAAGTGAAGTAAACCAACCGCCACGAACGGCAACGGTTAGAGGATGGAATCTTTCCAAAATGGAGAACATGTTGAAAGACTGAGTTTCAAGAAGAGAATATGTGAAACGATAACCAGGAAACGGTTTTTGCTGCTGTGCATTTTTATGTTATTTAGTATACTTATGTTTTTTATAGGATATGTTTTATTCTGTTTTAACGTGATATTGGCACCCACTACCTCGTCTACACCTCCTCCTTCCACTGTTTCCCCACATTCTTTTCAACTCCTCCCTAAACATGAATCTGCTAGGAGACTAGAGTTCATTAATAACTCCTTCATCCAGCTTTTGCACCAACACCAACTAGTGATAAATACAACTACCTGTTGGGTGTGTGGCCTTATGCCTCACACAGCAGATAAAGGTATCCCTTATCTGATCCTGCCTTTCAGCCACAATGGTTCCGTGTGGGCATTCAGAACGATATTCATCTATGCACACTACCCCCTACATTTTGCGGAAGACAACCCTAAGAAAAATGCTTTAGTTAAAGGTATCATAGACATGATGAAGGACAATATCTTCTACGAGACTATCCCCGGAGATGAGACAATGGCATATATAGGATGGAACATGACCGGATATGAAGCCACAATGAGTGAGAAACAGCAAGCTAAGATAGCCTCCCTGATTTGGGTTGTACCCCATCAGGGTCACCTGTGTCTGCAAGGTACTGGCAAGAATTCCAGAGCTCAGCTAGGGGAAAGCGTCTGCACTGAGACATATGTCTTCGCATCTCAGACCTCCCCTCCGCTCTTGGCAGCTAAGGATACCTATTTCATCTGCCATGATAGAGCCTTTACATGGTTGCCCCCTGACTTTTCGGGCACATGCTTCGTTTCGTTCCTGTTGCCCCCTACCTACACAGCAGCGGCAGATTACCACAAGACAAGACAAGGATAGTTAGAGGCGTCTTCAGTGAAGAAGACACTGCAGGACAAGAATTTGGGGACTTCGTAAAGGGTTTTCTGCCGTTCTGGGGACAAATAGGTAACAGCAGGAGCATAAGGCAATTGATAAGAGTGGTTGAATCCACTGTGGCTGAAACCGCTGGTGCCCTTGGTAACTTGACTGCTGAGCTCCAGTCGGATCGTCTTATGACCCTTCAGAACAGGGTCGCATTAGATGTCATTCTTGCAGACCGGGGTGGAGTATGTACATTGATCCAATCGAGTTGCTGTGTTTTTGTCCCAGATAACGCTCCAACAGTATACCAGGCCATCTCCAAACTGCATAGAATTTCCGAATCTATTCATTTAGATAGAGGAGATTGGTCATTAATGGGATGGTTCGGGGAACTGATATCAGCATGGGGATGGAAGATACTGATGGTCATTGGGATGATCTTGGCCATTCTTTTCCTGTTCTGTCTATGCGTGCAGTGTGCTCCTGCGATATGTGGCCTCTGTGTTACATCATGCATAAGGAAACCTGCACCAAGAGACGAGCTAAATACTAGGATGATGTTACAGCAACATCTCAACGACTTTAGAAACATAGACCTGGACTCAGATTAGCATGAGAATAGGTTTATTGCCTATGTAAGGGCAAAAGGAGGGTTTGTGGTTCTAAAAATTCCGGACCCATGTAATTTACTTTGCCACAGCAGTACGATTTTAGTATCAAAAGACCGATAATGACTAGTACACTAAGCATGAGCATTTTCGCTCAATTCCAGCAGCGTTTTCACCTCGAAATCGCCATTTTCGTCCTGCACTCGTGGCTCCCATTTTATACACAGCAGCCATTTTTAAAAGTTGCCCTCACATAGGCTTATAATACAGTCAGATTTGATTCCAAGGACACGTACACCTTGATTGACTTTTCTCTGACCTGGGCAAGCTGGAACCATTGCCTCAGGCCAAACCTGTTTAGTCAGTCCCTCTCCCAGTGGCCGAATCAGATAGCATCAAGGCACACCATGCCATAAAACCCTTATTATCGCTCACACACCCTGCCTAATCTTGCTCACACCTGCACCTGCTCTTTTCTTCTTCTTACTTTACGAGGGGGAGGTGCCCGTTTTTATTGGGGGTCCACACTTATCTGATGTAAAATACTAGGCCTTGCCGGGTAATTTATTATGGGTTGGATGACATGAAATATGAAGTTTCATCATGACACTGTTTTTTCCTTTGTAATGAAAACATGTGAATGACCAACCAAAATGTCAAGAATGTTTGCCTGAAGCTTAAAAAACTGTATATAAGGAAACCTGACTTTGCATTGAAACACAGTCTCCTGAGAACATACAAACCGTGCTGTTGTACTTCTAGGACGCTTGTTACTTGGTTGCAGCCAATAAATTCGATCTTTGACTTCACCTAGAAGACTCTGAGTTTCTGTGGTCTGAATCAGGAAAGTACCCGAGGTCTTTGGGTGTACCCTGGCACTACTGGGTTACCGGATCAGTACCGGTTCTGAAAAACCCAGTACCTCAATGGGCTCTCTGTATTGTTGAAGGCCCCCTCTGTCTCCTCTTTGAAGTGGCAACCTCCTGGTCCTTCCTGGGCCCGGGCAGCACCCATTTTCTTCAACCGTGACCTTTGCAGCTAGCAAGGCTTGTTTTCAGTCTTTCTGCAAGGAAACAACTCTACATCTTCCAGCATTCCTTTGTACATCTTCCGTTGTTGCAGAATCCTGAGCTTCTTCCACCAAGAGGCAGCCATTTTGCACCTTCATCCGGGGTTTTGTGGGTTCCTGTCCGCCCGGACACATTTGTAACTCTTGGACTTGGTCCCCTTTCTTTACAGGTCATCAGGTTCAGGAATTAGTCTTCAGTGCTTTGCAGTCAGTTGTGGTCTTTGCAGAATCTCCTATCACGACTTTAGTGTGTTTCTGGGGAAGTAGGGTCACTTTACTCCTACTTTTCAGGGTCTTGGGGTGGGGTATCCTGGACACCCTTAGTGTTTTCTTACACTCCCAGCAACCCTCTACACACTACACTAGGCCAGGGTTCCCTAAGTGGTTCGCATTCCACTTTCTTAGTATATGGTTTGTGTTGCCCCTAGGCCTTTTGCATCCTATTGTAATCTACAGTGTTTGCACTACTTTGTTAACTGTTTACTTACCTGATTTTGGTTTGTGTGTATATTTGGTGTATTTTACTTACCTCCTAAGGGAGTATATCCTCTAAGATATTTTTGGCACATTGTCACTAAAACAAAGTACCTTAGTATTTTTAGTAACTCAGAGTATTGTGATTCTTATAATATAGTGCTATATGATATAAGTGGTATAGTAGGATCTTTGCATGTCTCCTAGTTCAGCCTAAGCTGCTCTGCTATAGCTACCTCTATCAGCCTAACCTCCTAGAACACTACTAATCTACTAATAAGGGATAACTGGACCTGGCACAAGGTGTAAGTACCACCAGGTACCCACTTTAAGCCAGGCTAGCATCCTACTATATATATATTTATTTATATGTATATATATAAATGTACAGCTTATATCAGCAGTATTTATACTCTCATCACATTTACCAGCAGCAGTACTTAACAGAACCATCAGCTCCCTTTTCTGGATGTGCTACTCACCATTTATGAACAAAGTACTGATCTGTACTACAATCCTACAGATTCTCAATTGTAAGCCAATCACTTACAATTAGACGCATCTGCAGCAATGAGGACACATAAACAACATTTACAGGTGCTTTCTAGTTTATTTCAAATGCTGGACTATCCTCATATCATACAGCAACAAAGTGACAAGTCTTTAACCAGGTAATCACGTATTTGGAATACCAACAGGAGAATCTAAAGCGACAGACTCCCATTCTACAGAAACATAATGCAAAAACCATTGTCCTTATTCTAAACTTTTGAAACATTTCTTTTTGTTTTCCTAAACTGCCAGTCATTGTTTACCCCAAGCTCCCAATTTTCAATCTCTTATTGTGCGAGCTGAACTCAAGCCAGCTTTAAAACAAAGCATGATTCTAAAAGGTGCATCACGTGTGAATACCTTTTACAAACATCATTGGTAACTAGTTATGTTACAAGAAGGACATATGGAATAAGACAGCATCTTACATGCCTCTCAACATGCATTATGTATGTGATTCAGTGGTAACGACAAAGCTGTAAAAAACAGTATGTGAGCCAAACAGTAAATTACCTCTGAACTCAATTCCACCCAAAAATCTGCAATAATTAACAAGAAACTTGACCAGCCTGTAGCCAACCATTTTAACCTTGTGGACTATTTGCCAATAGATTTAAGATTTTCCATGTGGAATGCCTCTTAAAGAAAGCTCTGGATATTCCATTTAAAATCATTGCATGCAGATGGACCAAACATCACTGACAATACCACCTGATTACTGCATACCCCAACAGATCTCAGGACTGCATTGATTCCATGTTCCAAACGGAACGCATTGTATATGCTCCCGCCTGCTGGGTACAGACATAGGGGCATATTTATACTATGCGTAATTTTAACATCAGTTGTTTTACACTAAAACAGTGCAAACCTATCTCCATATTTATATTTTGACAGTAGACTCATCTAGCATCAAAATATTGGAGTTAGCACCATTCTTTGAATGTTTGAACCCACTTTACATCAATGAGATGCAAGGTAGGTGTTCCCCTCCCAAAAATTACTCAAAGCCCGTGCCGCCATTTTTATCCCTGTGCAAAAATGGCGCACAGATGGGAATAGGACCTAAATAATGGCGCTAAGTATGCTCAAAGCCATTATTCAACGCCTGGGTCAGACCAGGCATTAGGGGACCTGTGGATCCATGTTCATGGCCAAACACCATGGAATGAATCCACAGCCCAAGCCCCAGGAACACCCCCACCCACACCAGAGGGACACCAGAGGATGGGAGACCCCATCCCAAGTAAGTGAGGAAAGTATTTTTTTTAATTTGATTAAAGTGCCATTGGGGGACTGGGTGCCTGGCACTGGGTGTAATGGTCATGCCCAGGGGGCACCGGTCCCCTGTGCTGGCCATTGGGGTAGTGGGCATGTGTAGGAGGCTGGCCTGGTTTGTAGTGGGTATCTTGGGTACCCACACCTTATACCAGGTCTAGTTATCCCTTATTAGTGAAATGTAGTAGTGTTCTAGCAGATCAGGATGATAGAGGTAGTTATAGCAGAGCAGCTTAGGCGGAACTAAGCTCATGCAATACCACTTATGGTTACACAGTACTTATACACAAGTAAAGACAATACTCTATGTTACCAAAAATAAAGGTATTTATTTGGGTGACACAGTACCAAAAATATCTTAGAGACAATACTCCTTCTGGAGGTAAATATTATACACAATCTATACACTAGACACCAAAATTAGACAAGTAAATAGTCATAGAGCAATACAAACAATAGGAAATGCTATAGATTTGAATGGTAGAAAATTGGTCCAGGGGCAACACAAACCATATACTAAGAAAGTGGAATGCGAATCATTAATTCCCCCCTAGATGAGTGTAGTGTGTGCAGAATCACTGGGAGAGTAAGAAAACAGTAAAGGTAAGTAAATTACCCCACTACAGAGCCCAGAAAAGCAGGAGTAAAGTACTGCAAGCTTCCTTAGGACACACTACACCTCGTGATTGGGATTATGCAGTAACCAACCAAGTCTGCAAAGAACAACTGCTGGGTTCCTGGACCTGAAGACCTGCAAAAGAAGGCGACCAAGTCCAGAAGTCGAAAGAAGTTCCAGGAAGGACAGGAGCCCATGCCAACCCAGAAGAAGGTACAAAAGAAAAGTCCACGGTTAGTCAAAGACTACCGAAATGCACCTTAGGAAGATGCCAGCAGGTTCCTGCATGATGTAAAGGATGTCCTATGACCCGAAGATGGATGCAGATGTCATTTTGTGTTGGAAGTCACCAACAAGCCTTGGTTATGACAAAAGTGCATTTTGTGACAAAATGGCACTGGATGGACGCAGGAGGGACCTGGGAGCATCAACTCTGTGCGAGGAGGAAGAGGGGGCTCTCAGCACTTTAGAGAGCCCTTAGGATGCCAGGCAGCACCCCCGGGAGTCCCAGGACACAGGGACAAAGGAGGTGCAAAACACGGTTGATGCAGCACAACAAAGGAAGGTTCCACGCCTCAGCAAGTTGAGCATCGCAGGATGGAGTGCTGGGGACCTGGGCCAGGCTGTGCATGAAGGAATTTTGCAAATAGTGCACAGAGGCCTCAGGAGGTGAAGAAGACGCAGTTCTCAGAGCACCAATGCTCTCTGGGAAGGCAAGGTCTTACCGACTCCAAATTGCATCAGCAGGACCTCAGGACAGTCTATGTCAACGGTGTCCACCCTCTGTGTCCTTAGGAGCGCGCTCGTCGCTGTGAGAGGAGTCCAAGGGTACCGGGTCATTGTCTTGGATGGTGCCTGCTTGAGCAGGGGAGTGACTCCATCACTCCACACGAGATTTCTCTGGTCCTTCTGGTACAGGATGAAGACAGGGAGTCCTCAGAGCATGCACACCGGGGAATCTATTGCAGTTGCTGGTTGGAGCTGAAGTTGAAGTGGAAAAGTATCCCTTGTGGATACTTTGTTGTTGTTACAGCAGCTCCTGGAGCAGGCTGCAGTTGATCCGAGGTTAGAGGATGATGAAGTTGTTGCAGAGGATTCCTGAAGGAAACTTGCAAGAAGAATCTGAAGAGAACGCACAGGGGAGGCCCTAAATGGCCCTGATAGGAGGATTGGCTACCTTATCAGGTTTGGACCTATCAGGAGGGGTCTCTGATGTCACCTGCTGGTACTGGCCACTCAGATGCCTCCAGAGTGCCCCAACACCTTGCAAAGCAAGATGGCTGAAGTCTGGGAAACACTGGCCACTAGCCTACAGTGACAAATTTAAAGGCAGAGAGAGCATAAGCTCTGAGGTTCTGATTAGCAGAGCCTCAGTGACACAGTTAAGCACCAGCAGGATCCCAGTGAGACAGGCAAAAACATACTGACATACAGGTAAAATTGGGGGTAACATGCCAAGGAAGATGGTACTTTCCTACAGCATGACTCCTGTCTTTACTAAGACAGGAGTCATTTTTGGGTGGTTGTGCATCAGGAAATGATGGTAGGCTGCCTACCGTCATTTTCTGTTCCACAATCTCCTTTTCCCATTCCACCACCCCCACCCAGCTAACGTATTTTTTTGTGGCATTAGCCCAAGCTTAGCGCCGGCTTGCACCATTCCTTAAATAAGGCACCTGACTGGTGCTGTAGAAAGGTGCAAGCCAGCGCTATACTTTTTAATGCAAAACTATGTTCGCGCAGTTTTGCGTCAAATAATTCAAATCTGGGCCTTACTGTTTGCTCTCGCTTAGCAGAAGCTTTTAAATAGCTCCTGCTAAGAGGGAGTAAATAGAGGTTTCCCTGCCCTCACCAGTCGGGTGGGCACCTCAGGACATAGCAAGAGCCGGCCCTGGGGGCTGGCAGTCCCCTGGACCATTAATGGCTCCAGGATGGGGCAAATTAAAAAAGAAACTGGCAAACCACACTTGTTTTGTTAAATATTTTTTTTTGTTTTGCTGTATTCATAAATCCTCCACAAATTTACAGGAAAAAATGATATTAAAAAATTGTTTTTGGCCTCTTTGGGGTCCTTGTGGCATCTCGCCATAGAGGGTCAGGGTATTCTTACTGTGCCCCCTTCTGGTTTTCCTTTTTAATTTTTTCTTGGCATTCGGCTGAGTCTGAGCCCCAAAATGGCTGCCACCACTTCCTGGTTGAAGCAGTAGCAGCCAATCAGAACTCAGTTTGAAATCTCTCTGATCCGGGGACCCTCCGAGTCCCAGATATTTGTATTTCCGTTTTTCTTTTTTATAATTGCAAAAGTACACCTTCCTGCACAAAAACAATAAGGAGAAGCTTTTTTTCTCTTTCTAAATGTTCTGCAGAATGTATCACACCTAGAAAAAGGAAGCAGCAAGTGAACATAAATATATTTCTCCTAATTGTACCTCCCATGGGATGAATTCCCAGGTTTATCAGTCATGGTAAATCTGAAAATGGGCTTAACTCAATTGGTAGGTGTGGGGAACATTCATGCTCACCCAGAAAGGACCTTCCTAGGGTAGAGTAATGCAAGGTAGTGGACTGCGTTGTCTTGCGCTGTCTTGCGCTACTCCAGGTTCACCAAGGAACTCAGGGCCATGCAAGGTGGCCTAGCGGTTCTTGGTAAAAGTAAATCTGATGTAAACATTGCATTGCCCCTGCAACACCATGCCTGATGCAAGGGAAATGCCATACAATGACATATCTGGCCCTTAACATTTAAGATTTCTTCCTGGTGTTTCTCAATGTTTTAACCAGCCTTCCTACATTGAAGATAGCCTTTAGGGGCTAGTCACTTTAAAGACATGTTAACTTTAAATTCTACATGTCCTGCTTTTAAATGAGATGCACACTGAATTGTGGGCTGCAAGGCCAACATAAAGGTGACTTAATAATATGTTTTGTCACAGTAGTGGATGGCACAATATTGGTGTAGTCAGTTGGTGACATTTAACTTCCCATGCTATGGGTGTACCTTAGGCACCATAGACTAAGGCCCTACGGAAAGTGAAATATTCTGATTCGGGTTTCATCCAATTTCAACCTGTTTTAGGAATTAGAGCATTTGCACTGGGGCATGGTTAGCAGTGTCCCAGTTCAGAGAGTCAAAAACCCTGCGGGATCCGTCAGCAACAAATGGAAGTGACCATGCAAAAAGAGGCAATTTCTCACTGATATGTATGTAAGAGATGAGCTAGTTAATGTAGTGGGCAGGGGTGTAATTAAGGGAAGTAAGGTGTATTCTAATAAATCTGTAAAGTATTTACATACTATGCATTATGCAATTTGCTGTGGAAATGTATGACCATCAATTTAATTAAATCAAAAATAATTGCTATTGAGGTAGTCCATGAAGCCAACTGCATTAGCTTCTAGGCACGTTGTGCCCTGTCCGACGTCGGCCTCTTTTTCATCCTCACTTGAGTTTTCATAGGTCTTAGACCCTCCCCTTTTATAGGCACACACCACTTTACTGAAAGAATATGAAGTATGAAACAGAAAATTATAAATGTCACGACAGCAGCAATGCATCAAAGGCCCTCGAAACAACCACTCAAAAGTTGAACCACTCGTTCAATAGTGCTGCATGCCCTGGTGAGTGATTGATTTTAAACATGTTCCACTGCACTTGCCGGTACATGTAGAGGTGTGATTATCCAGGTGCTCAATAAAAGAGCAAAAGTCTCCTTGATGGGTTGGACTGGTAAATAAGGCAATAAAATAGTTTTGCATGCAGAAGTTCATATTCCATTATTCAGGTTGGTGTGATTGGTTGTAAAGTTGGATCACTGCATTTGCTCAATCAAGTAGAGGTGTGAGCAGCTAAGTCCACAGTAGATACCCAGGCCCAGATTTACATAGGACTTGCATTGCCCTTGCTTCATGCAAAGTGATGCAAGGCAATGCAAGTCCTTTAGTGAGATTTACTAAGCCACGCAAAGCTACCTTGTATGACTCTAGGAGGCTTAGTAAATCCAGAGCAACACAAGGTAGAGCAAATTGCAGTGTTAGCTTACTCTGCGTTGGGAAGGCATTCCATGGGTGGAACATGAGTGTACACATGCATCCACCCATATATTGTGGTGCATTCTCAGATTTACAAAGACCTATAAATCTGGGAATGCTTCAAAGGGGTAGTATGCCTTCTCAACAAAGGCATACTTCATCTCATTATTTCCTCTTTTTTACATGTGCTGCATTTAGCTGTGGAAACTGCCTCTGAAGACTGTTTTGTGCAGAAATGTGTCTATTCCTGCACAAAGACAACCCTTCCTGTAATGCAAGCACCCTGTCACCATGGTGCCAGGATGCCTGCTTAGGTGCTAGGCAGCAGTCAGTGTGCCAGTGCAGGAAGAGTGCAGGAATGTGTCATTTCTTATTTTATATATGGCATATTCCTGCTCTCTTCTCTGTCATGCAGCACAGTGCAGCATGTTGTCTTGCCGTGTTGCAGTGTGTGGCTTTTTCTTAAATCTACCCACCCAAGTCTAGACCAGTGGGACAGGTAAGTAAAGCTAACAAAATGGTTTTATATGCAGAAGCATCAAAACACAAAAGATGATGGGTGGATGCTTACAATACGTCTAGTCACTGGCAATCACTTGGGGTAGCATTCCAATCCATCTTTCTTTTGCCCACCATGCCACCTCGGATTAGTCCCAGCCATATGCAAACCAGTCTTGACTCTGCTCCGATATAAGTAGTCCAGCCCTAATTTACAAGCCAGATCCTCGCTGAACTGGAACACAGGCAACCTCAGACTGATTTTACCTTGATTGGGGCTCTTCAATCAGATGTAGCTCAGTGAGCAAGGGACCTACGTCTGGGCATACACTTGGCCAATTCTGGCAGTACATTAAATACGCAAAAGTTGATAGGAGGATGCTTACAATAAGTCTAACCACTTGCAATCACTTGGGGTAGCTTTCCAACCCATCAATCTTTTGCCCAACCTTGTCAACCCCATTTGCACCCAACCCTTTGCAAATCAGCTTTCACCCTGCTCCACATGGGGGCAGTCCAGTCTGAACTGCCAAGCAAGGTCCTCACTAGAACACAAGAATTCTAGGACTGCTTTTGTCCTGATAAGATCTCATCAGACAGGTATAGCTTGGTTCCAGTGGCACAGTGAGCATGGGACCTACGTCTGAGCACACCCTTGCCACTTAGGGCAGTACATCAAACACATGAAAGATGATGGGAGGATTGCTTGCAATTTGCCCAACCACTGGCAATCGCTTGGGTTAGTATCCTGACCCATCATTCAATGTTGAGAAAGAATGTTTAGACAGAGTTAAGCATGGAGAGCACCCTTTAACTAGTTCAACTCATTAGAGACAGTGGGCTGTGACATATAATGCAGGTTTCCAGCTCACCTTTGGTATGGGCCAGTAGCAGCAAAGAAATCCAGCACAGCCAGTAATTTCATGAAAGGGATGTGTCAGGCCTAGTGCCAGTTTTACGTTTTGGTGCATACCCATTCGAATTCTGCTCTGGTGTGCAAGAGATCTTTGGGACTATGTCTCACCATGCAGTGAGTGGTACGATATATTTGTATACATGCAAAACATGTTGTTAGAAGCAAGTTACAGTTAATGTTGTTTATAAGACATTAATGTTGGATAACATAGATAACAGATGTTGAATGAAAAGTTAATGGAAAATAATGTAATGGGTAAAGATTTTTGGTTAAAAACCAACTGAAATGTGCCAGTTATGTTTAACCATACCTTACCCATCAGCTCAGTGGCTGTGATCTCACATATAAGTTGCAGAGGAAAAATGAAAAGATTTTTTGACATTTCCATGAACACGTTTAAAATACTATAGGCAATTCTAAAGGTACTTATTGTTATTACTGATGTATCTTTGCATAGTATTATTTATTACCATGAAATACCACCATTGGCCAAGCACTGCGCCAAACCCCATAATGACAGAGTCCTCTTTGCCCAGCTTCTGTAGTGTCCAGCTGATGATGGTTAGGGTTGCCACCTGGCCAGTTTTCTACTGGCACCACCGCTATTTTAATGTCTGGCCAGTACAAAAATAAAACAATTCAGGTATTTTTAGCTTATATGTGATGCTTCACCCTACAAATATAAATAGCAAGCACTTTCAAATGTGTTCTAGGTACAAGTCATGTTGCAAATGAATGCATGTCTTATTTAGTTTCATGCCTGGGCCTTTGCAGACTCCTGAAACAGCAACAAATGGCCCATATTGTTCTCTTATAAAGGTGGCAACTCTAATGTTAATGTAGGTATCTGAGCTCCTGAATGCACTTAAAAAATGGTGGTTGTCTGTCTAGGAGTGGGGCCTTTTACAAAGTATGTCCATTGTATTTACTGGAAAACAAAAGTTAAAATGATGGTTGTATACACCAGTGGTAATGGAACATACAGGTTTGGGTCTGTAGATTTCTTGGACCATTTATGTGAGTAAACACATTGATTATCCCTCATAACATGAGTTGGGTATGATGAGTCTCAAATTGGTTTTATAGTCTACATTTACAATGAACTCAAATGAAAAAAAATAATTAGGATTCTCAACCTGGATCACAAAGTCTGCAGACTTAAAGCAGGTAGTCCCTCCTCCTAATCCTACCAAAACATTAATGGTGGTGGCGGGACTCCCTGTTGTAGGATACAGATCTTTCTATTTTAGAACACAGATGATTAGACCCAGGTTTGTGCAGTTACTTCATTCTGTGAAACCTTTGAGCACAAAGAGGACCTTAAATCTTTTATTGTGTAGTAAAGTGGCATTTGATGCAGATAAAAAGCCACAAGGGGCCAGAATCTCCAAGAGCAGTCATACGACCACAAATGTTTTGAAAGGATAAGTGCTAGATTTTGTGGGATAGTGCCCTTTGGGCTAATATTACTCTTTGACGCATGTGTACACATTTTGGCTTGGAAGACTTAATGACTCCTCAAGAATTTTATTGATTGTATATAACGTCTCAGTCATTCGGCCAACAGTGCCATGCATAAAAAATAGCAATTTGGAAAAACAGAACCAACAAAAAGTTCATAGATGAAAACTAAAGGCAGATTCCAGCCTATACAGCGTAATACAACCCATTTTCTGTGGAGTGTGTTGCAGTACCAATGGTTGCCAATGTATGATGCTGAACTGGATTTTGTGTATAAGAGACAAGTAGTAAACTTACTCAAAAGTGTAACTTACTCAAAAGTTACCTTTGTGAATCAGACACTTTGTGAACAACCAAAGGTAGTACAGTTGCTCAAAGTGTAAATTACCTTGGTAAATCTGGCCTACAGTTTGAGAATTACAATGGGATTATTCTTCTGTGAGTGGGTGCATGTATCTCCCTGAACCCCTCTCTAACTTGCAGCAAACACCTCCCTAATCCTCCCTAAACTATTCCCTTTTAATAGTAAGTATGTCACTTTTTTCCAGCCACTTTCCTTTGTAGTGAATCCTATCTTATTTTAATGGGATACAGGAGTTAGGTTAGCCATCTGGCTTGTATACTCGTGCCCCCATCCCCCAGTGATTTTTACTTTACTTAGCTTGGTCTGTTTTAGCGCAATTATTTAATTATTATTAGTTAGGACAATGTTTTAGTTTCCTGCTATCAGTGATACTCTGCCAAGTCATCACTATCAGCGCCAGAAGATAGATAAGACGTAGGTATTCACACAAAGTTACTTTCCAACTTTGTGCTTTCGAGGAATTGTTTATGTAATTGCCGCCCCCAAGTGTGTCTTGTTATCTATTGCTTGAGAACAGTCCTAGATCAGGGGTCTGTTCAAATCTGAATAAATACATCTCACGTAAGACAGATAGTCAGATGGAATCCTACCAGATGCCATCAATGCTATCTACGCTACATGTCACCTCGATGCTGACCCAGTCTTCGTGTCCTCACGAAGTCTGATCTAGAGACCTCATTCCAAGGTAACTAGGGTTGGGGGGCTCTTCTCATGGACATGGCACTGCCAAATTAGGTTTAACACATCTAGCTCTCTTCTAGGTTAGAAATTAGGTTCATCGTGCTAGGATATTGGGGCATATTTCACATCTATGCTACATTTCAAGACATTGCAATATGGTGTGGGTCTTTGTGTTCATGACTCTTGTTTTTACCATTCTGTTCCTTGCATTATCCATTATCCTAATTATTGCAGCCCAAGCAATTTATTGTAGAGTGCAGTCTTGTTAATAAAATCCTTGGACAACTTGACTGCATCTCTTCATTGCCTGGGTATTGACTGAGACATGTTGATTATGTGAGAAAGGGGTAATCTCCATTTAACCACGAAACTCCGTGAGATGTTGCACTCTTGATTCCATGCATAAAGGCTACCAAAAATCACCTTTTACTGTTTGGGTTTTTTTGTGAGGTGCTGCTTGTGAGCTGGGAGGGTTGGGATGACAGTTGTGACTTGTTGTAGGATTGGCATAGTCGCCTACAAGCATAAGTACTGTCATCCTTAAACCAGCAGTCTTACCTAGACCAAGAGTCAAACTATGACATGGCACCACCAACTATGGTGTTTAGGCACTAATTTAAGGCCACCCTGACTATCACCTTCTCACATATGACAGGTACCCAAAATACCACTATACGGAGATGTCAGTGGTCTTGGGGAGGTTCCTCCTCAGCTGAAAAGGAAGCACCAAACTAGGCTATAGGTTTTCGAGCTTAAGCCATTAAAAGGACTTTTCTCCTCACTTGGTGTTCCAACTCTTTACCCATTTTACACAATATGGCTAACCCCATGGACATTCCGGAGAATGGTAGACAAGCATTAATATAACAGCTGGTAGCGCATGGCTTAACAGAAGAGGGCAGGGATGTCACATTTTTAGTAGAAGCTAATGAAGCTTACCAAAAAGAAACATTTTATTTTTGGGTCACCTTTCCTGAGGAAGACCGAAGAACATTCACATTCCACACATACAGAATTGCAAACGTACCTCAATGGTACCAACCACACCAGTATCATGAAATTCTGCTCACTTATTAAGAACATCAGAACTGGTTTAATGGCGCCCTACCACACGCAATACAACCTGTGAGATTAGGTCCCTTAGGTAATGAAGGACCAACGTGGCCTATGTTTGCCATATACACACCTCACCCAGGCATACAAAACATGCAGGCAGCTGATCTGCACAATTTATACTGTGAGCTAGTAACACTATAAAGACAACGTGTTCAGTTCGTAATGCGAACTCTGAACACTATACCAGCACGTCCAGCACTACCAGCACCTGCTGGATACCAATTGACTACTACTAGGATTAATCCGCAAACACTACACTCTATTATGGGTAAAGTGCCCACAGAACAAGAGAAAATACCATTCTGGATAGCGCAGAAAACAAATCAGCTGGAAGCTGTGTTTCCCCATACAGGACCACAAGAGAAACATAGAATTCTTACAATTTGCTTGCCTTTCGGGATGTTTCCCTCAGTGGATGACTGCGCCACATGGGCTACAGACTTCGCTGCAATTTATATTACGACACATGGTACCCGACACTTGCCAACTTTCCGGAAATGTTAAAAAAAATCAGAATGAGCATGGGGCTACACCGGCCCTATATTTGCAGATGACATTAATGCATAACTTTGATGCAGTCCCCTCAATCATACTCAGTAATATTAAAGGAGAAGCGGTAGCACTGGCTATACGCCAGCATCTCCGAGAGATTCCACCCTTGGAATAGGAGAAAGAGCTACCGAAAACTATTTCTAACACCTATACCAGTATAGGATGGGATGGTTTGGGAGCGAAGCCCAAAAAGCCTGAAATGCAGAGTACCACCCCTAAGGAAGGTACTAAACAGGCACAGGAGAGTTCTAAAAAGCACTGGGATAAACAAAAACAACTTAAAGACAGACGAAGTCAGACAGCAGGTTTTCCACATCCTGAGAACTCTGACAGAAAATATAATCTCAGAAACAGAGAAAATGTAAAAGCTGCTGACAGATATACTGATTCACATCCTTCTCGTTCCTTTCAGGATGCACCAGATAGATGTAGCAAGGGAGTGGGCCAGTCAGAACGACATCCTGACTATGTGAAACAGAAGAAAGACTCACCACAGTCTTCAGACAAAAATGTAGAGAAGTTCTCCCAACAAAAGTCACAGTTTAAAAAGAAAAAGGTGGCAGCACTGTCAATTAAAAATGCCAGTACACTTAAGAACATTGCTAAGAACAAGACGTGGGCAGTGACACTGCTAGACAGCGCATCATAGGTCACAATGCATCACCAGAGTCTGAAAGATCACCTGGATGAGACAGTAACTAGCTACTTTATTGCAGTCAAGACTGCGGATGGGTGCATTCTCCCACCCGACAGGGTTTATGATTAAAATATTCAAATTGAGGGAGACATAGAGGGCACCATTAGTGTGATATTTTGGGATGAACTTAGTTGTGATATCCTGCTGGACGAAACAGACTGGCCACCTGAGCACATCTGTAAGCTACCCCATGGGGAAGATGTCATTTTGCCTTCTTTCTCTGATCGTGTTCAAGAGGCGGTAAAACAAGCCTATGCTGTCAATTGGGCTTTAGTGCAGGCACCTGTACTATACCACAACAATGTAGGTTGGGACATGGACTCACCTTGCCTTGTAATACCGCTCGGGTCTTGACACCAACCTCAGCCACAATACCTTGTTAAACACGAGGCCAAAGCTCAAGTGAAGGAGATCCACACTCAGCTTGAGTATCAGGGAGTAATTGAGCCTTGTGCCTCTGCAATGAATAACCCGTTATTCCCCGTTTCAAAACCTGACCATTCATACAGAATAGTCTTAGATTACAGTCATACACGCTCATACACAATACAAAATTCACACAGTACAGCACTAATTAATAACATGGTGTGTAAAAAATATGAAATGACCTTGGATATTTCCAATGGTTTTTTCCGACCAAAACTTAGCACATGAAAGTCGGGACCTGAGTGTATTCTCCTTTGGCTGACAACAACGTTTGTGGCAATTTAATTTTAGGAAAACTAAAAAAGCCTTTCTCAGCGTACTGTGCCTAGGATATGAGCTATCAAACAAGGGCAAGAGCCTGGCCCCGCACTTTCTGGAAAAATTTGCTCAACCCCACCCACCAAATAGTATCAAGAAACGGCAGTCTTTACTTGGTTTCTTCAACTTTGGCATAACTTACATTCCTGACTATGCACAACGTATCAAGCCACTCTATGACTTAATATGCCCCGATTTGTCTAGCAGACGCTGGACTGTATGACACACACGTATCCTTAGAGGATTACAACAGGACATGCTAGAAGCAAAACACTTCCACACCTGTGATAACAAACCAAATTCGGTCATCAGAATAATAGCTGGTGCCATCAGGTTCACTTATGTCACCTTTAACGAGGGCAACAAGGTGCCTATAGCATGTAAATACCATTTATATCCCAATGCAGAACAACATTTTGCACTCACAGAACAAATTCTAATTGCAGTTCAGATGGCTGTCACCAACGAGAGGTCACTCGCCCAAGGGAAAGGCATTATTATAGTTACGCCAGTGCCAGCTATAGAGGCTGTCATCAAAGCAAGCATTCCTAATGCTAAAGCATTACATCCATGTTGGATTCAGTGGGCAACCTCCCTGACTGCCACCGATGTTGATTACATCTTTGATCCTAAACTTCAGATTCAAGAATTCCTCCAATACAAACAGGAGTACCCAGCACCTCTGGACATTCTGTAACTTGACAGATACCATACTATCATCTACACTGATGGTTTAGCACAACCAGCTGTAGGTACCAAACATCAATACTAAGCCGCTTGTGCAGTCGTGAGCAGAGTGATTAAGGATGGTGTATTCCACCTTCACAATACCTACACGCAGAACCTAGGGGACTGCACAGCTCAGCTGGCTGAATTCAAAGCCCTTATATTAGCACTAGAACACACAGAGCCAGGATTACTGACTTTAATTGTCTGTGACTCATAGTACTGCATCCAGTCCTACAATTGCTATCATAATCATTGGACATTGAATGGGTTTAGAGATTCCAAAGGGAACACCATAAAACACAGAACTCTAAGGGGGAGGGTGGCTGATCTTCAGGATAAGCTACCTTGTGTCCATGTAGTGCATACATTGGGCCACCAAAGTGTAGGAGCACACTTGATCAGCAATGATTTAGCTGATGAAGCAGCTAAATCTGCAGTAGCTATTGCCTCTGTGGATGCAGTGACTCGTTCTCAGGTGAGATTAGATAATTACATTGGCTGCTGTGAAAGCTTTTGCTGAAGGCAAGCCTCTTCCAAAAGCATACCCTACAAAATACTCTTACCTCATCAGTGCACAGAATGTTGCCTATGCAACACATTCCGGGGTTGGAGATCGAGTGATCCCCAACCAAGACCTGAGATTAGATCTAATCAAAGCAGCGCATGAGGGTGTCGCTTCTGCACATGCTGGTGTTGCAGCCACAATAACACACTTACAGAAACGCTTCTGGTGGCCTGGTCTATACAAACAGACCAAGCAATATGTCCTCTGTTGGAACATTTGCCAGCAGGTAAAGGTCTCAAACATCAAACGCCCTCCGCAGACATCCCTCTTAATGTCCAACCGGCCACTACAATGTGTGTACCTGGACCATTGTGGTCCCTTCAACCTGATGGTGCATACAAATACATCTTAGTCACTGTAGATTCTTATTCTAGATTCCTGTGTATGGCCACAGTGGTCGGCTGACGCTCGAACTGTTATAAAAGACTTGCTGATCTTTATCGGTACATATGTGGTTGCAGCATTCCATTCGGACCAGGGCCCTGCTTTTGCCTCTAAGGCATTCAGGGACACTATGAGGGCGATGGGTGTTGAACTCCATTACTCCTCACCATACCATCCTGAGGGAAATTCGGTTGTGGAGAGGGGGAATCGAGATCTAAAGCAGTCCTTAACAGCTAGAGTATTAGGTTCAGGCCCCAGCTGGCTTCATCACATATATGGAGTCTAGAGAGCACTGAATAATCTGCCAAGAAAATCCTTGGGGGACGCACTCCTTATGGGGTTCTCTTTGGGATACCTATGTATGTCCCGGATTTTGATGGCCCTGGTTTGGTGGCAGCAGATACACCATTTGACATAAATGAACGTCTCCATGTTTTAAAGGAGCTTCAGCAATGCCACCTTAGCAATAATGGATTTGCCAACAACATCTACTGGCTGGATTCCTAAGGTTGGAGATCTGTTTTGTGAAAAGATCGCTGTGAAGAAGGAATTTGATCCATCCGACAGAGCACTGGTCCCAGTCCTGGGAATACGGGGTACCAGAACTGTCATCCTACCACCGCTGCCTGGTTCCAAAGCCGACAGATTTGCCTCGATTGACAACATCAACCTTCACCATGTGGTCGATCCTGCAAAGTAGACCCAGAGGTCCCTTGGGTAGTTCCCGGTCCCTTCTCACTACCCAACAGGGCATACCTCTTCAGAGAAGAAACAATAACACGTTTGACTACACAAGCATGACCAACGATGCTACAAATACCGTCTCGAGCATGGGGAGGGCAGAAAATGAGTTCTTGCTGATTCCTGTTCCCACTTCAATGACATCACCTGTCCAAGATGTGGCTGTCTTCTATTGCAACACAACTTAAACTGACAACATTGTCTATTAGAGCCTCTGCATGAAGTGGAACCTTTAAAGGATAATCGACCAGCTGCTATGTTTGCAGAGACTAGTTCGGGATATTTCATCGACACAGATTACTTTTCTTTGACTTCATCAACTCCTGCTATTGAAACTGTTTCAGAGACACGTAAGCTCTGCATATGGCTTTAAAATAACTTTTTTATTTATCCATGGAACCATCTGTGGTTGTCTATGACATTGCTTGCATTTTTTTCTTTGGATTGGGTTTGTGACTGTTTTCTTCCTGCTAATAAATGGCCATTACCTTCCTGAATGCTCCTTTGTTGAGCCTGTGAATGAAGTCATATCTTTCCTCACATAAGGTCGAGACTTGTCCCTGGTGAACATTTCAGCAGTCCCGATTCCTGATGGGATAGCATGGGATAAAGTTCCATTTGATATATCCGGGTATACTGAGTTCATTCAGATTCCAAATATCAATGACTGATGTAATAACACCTGATGTTGTATCTGATGATCGGGATGTCCAGACTGTTGATTCTATGTTAACTGAGATGAAGGACTATGCAGTATGCGAAAGTGATGATGTGCATACCAACACAATGAATTATGGGGAATGTTCTGCTATAACAACTATGGACATTACTCCCTGCACCGTGCTACTAGACACAGACCAGTATTTAATTACACACGGTGGGAACATTGTTCAACACCACCATTGGGGAGCCCTAAACAGTATTAAGATAAATGTGCATATTTTTCAGGGCATGACATTAGAAATGCAGAGTCATATTATTTCAAATTACCACCTTCAAAAATGAGAAAAGTTTTGCTAACTAACACAAAATTAATTTACTCCGATTCCTTTGTTTCCCGTCTTGCAGTTGAAGGTTATGAATACTGGAAGGCCGCCATTGAAGTAAAGAGAGTATGGGGAACACAAGATTGGCATATTCAGGGTAGGGAAGCTTTATTTAGAGCATGCCTTACTCCTGTGCAAATGATCTTTTTAAATGACACAATTCAACAGACATCGTGTCTAGGGTTAGTAAAAATGAAGGAAAAGAATGTGCCCAGTATCCCCATACCAGCAAAATTCACTGATTGCCCCCCCTAATGTCACTGAGGAAGAACTAGATGCAAAGGTTCAGGCTGGTACCTATAATTCTTCACTTTCCAGTCCTGGCGGATGGTTATTATGGCCATTAGACACAAATGGGTGTCAGGCAGGTTTTGAGAATTCCTCAGGGGGCTTCAAGATCAGCCGGTCAGACCCTTGCTTTGTTTGGGGTCAACACTTGGATATAGTTATAACATACAGTATGGGTAAACTGTGCCAGCAGTGGTTACAGACTTAACACCTTAGCAGCAGTTAAGGAACACCTCTGTAATATTTCTGAAGATATAGACTTGCAGGACTTCTTGTTAGGTCCAAGAAGCCAAGCTCTAAAAGATTAATCTGTGCCATATATAATGAGATCTGGAAGCTCTCCCAGATAGAAGCTGCTGCGCGTTTAAGGCAGATAGATAAGGAAAATTTGGCAAAGCCTTTAGCTGTTGTCGATAACGGCATGCGCACTCTGTCCAACAGGATTTATTCCCTTAACAACATAGTGTCATCTGCTATTGACATCATTCAGAATGACATGTCCCTTTTACACCATGGACAAAGTCAGCTGTGTCCCATTATGCGGTTAGGTTTGACATTACAGATTCTGAAAAATGGGCGTGTCCATGGAAGTATATTATATTAATGGTAGTGACTTGTTTACTGTTTTTAATTTGTCCAGGGAACAACAGACAATGGCTAAAAGGCAAGTGAGATTCACCATGCTTCACATAGAAAAGTTAGAAAAGTTGCCTTTTATAGTTGCAGAAAGTCCATCAATGATATGGCTCTTACATGGCATTATAAATCTAACCATTTCCACTTTTCGTTTTTCGAAATGCCTGAAACATCTTGCAGTGGTCAGATACGAGTGTCTAGGCAATCGCTATATTACAGAAGAGTGGAAGTTGCCCTTTGAATATAAATGTTTGAACAGAAAAGCAGAGGTCTTTCTTAGTGGAAGCGAATGTGAGACTACTGTAAGTCATTCAATGAACTTATTGGTATCTTTTTGTGGCCTTTGCAATGTGGGAGTCACAAATTTGGCCTGTTTTCTGAAGGGTACTCCCGTCCCTTTGATTTGTCCAGCATTTCATGTACTTTCAAATGGAAGTTATGTGGTGCTGAATGACCAAAGCTGTTACAGTATGCGACCAGGAGTTGCCGATGCAATTTCAGTCTCTAAGCTTGTAATGTGTTGCAGACATGTTTTATTCCCCCCATACAAGAGATAAGAGTAGCAGAAATGTGGCCTCACATTGATGCTGCTAATGAAAATGATGCCAAGCTGAGCAGACTAAAGGCCCTACTGTTCCAAAAACAGGTTGTGTTGACATCAGCTAAAGAGACGTATGATCTCCAGATAGCAAGATCATCAGCTGATATACAATCCCTATTAAATACCAAACTTCCCAAGCATTTTGGAGAGCTGGTATCCAGAATATTCAACGTCTCACGCACTATGGGATTGTCCATTTCTTTAATGCTGTCGAGTCTGGATTTGTGTCCATCTTCCAGACTATCTTCGGAGCCATTCCTTCAGCCATCCATTCACTCTTTTCCAATGTATTTGGTGGCTTTCCTTTGACTTTGGCATTGATCTGCGTGGTACTACTGCTGTTGTTCCTGATACACAGAGGGTGTGCTTTTCCAACTAAGCGGAGTGATGAAGCCACTGTCAACAGCTCAACTGTGCTGTGAATGCATGGTTCAGTTCTTTGATGCTCCATTGCTGAAAGAGTTGAAGCGTGATTGGTCATTGTCATTCAGACCAGTCCTATGGTGCATGCTGCCAGTCTTTCACTGTGTGGGGTGCCTCTTCCGACATTTGCCTTCGGTGTGCCTTGCTCTTTCATGTGATCCTTCTATGGACAAGGAACTGCTGATGTTCCTGATGAGGGTTAATTGAAGATCGTCGTGCCCTTGGAGACTAAGGTTGATTCGAGAAGCCAATAATGAGCTGCCCTTGGTGAAGAGAGGTGTTGTGGAGAGTGCCGCTCCTGCAGGGGGTCCTGCGCAAGAGACTACTACGCACTACTGCTCCATGGATCCATCTGCCCCTCCTGTCATCGATCTTACATCTGACGATATGTCCTCTTTCCTGAGGTCTTTTCCCTTCAGTGGCTTCGAAGATGCTCTTCAAGATCATGACTACTGTTAAATCAATCTGACCATTGGCCTATTCTAAAGTTTAAAGTTTAATAACAACTTTGGCCTGCTGTGGTTGTCATGGTCAACATTATGGGGTTCATTCTGACCCTGGCGGTAGTCTACCGCCAGGGCCAACGACCGCAGGAGCACCGCCAACAGGCTGACGGTGCTCCCACGGGCATTCTGACCGCGGCGGTACGGCCGCGGTCAGATACGGGAAACCGGCGGTGTCCCGCCGGTTTCCCGCTGCCCAAGGGAATCCTCCATGGCGGCGCTGCAAGCAGTGCCGCCATGGGGATTCCGACCCCCTTACCGCCAGCCTGGTTCTGGCGGTTTTGACCGCCAGAACCTGGCTGGCGGTAACGGGTGTCGTGGGGCCCCTGGGGGCCCCTGCAGTGCCCATACCAATGGCATGGGCACTGCAGGGGCCCACTAACAGGGCCCCACCAAGATTTTCAGTGTCTGCCAAGCAGACAATGAAAATCGCAACGGGTGCAACTGCACCCGTCGCACCCCTTCCACCCCGCCGGCTCCATTCGGAGCCGGCATCCTCATGAAAGGGGGTTTCCCGCTGGGCTGGCGGGCGGCCTTCTGGCGGTCGCCCGCCAGCCCAGCGGGAAACTCAGAATTACCGCGGCGGTCTTTTGACCGCACACCGGTATTCTGCCGGCGGGCGGCCTCCGCCGCCCGTCAAAGTCAGAATGACCCCCTATATGTCTTTTGTATGATTTTTGCTATTTTTAGCATGTTTTTAATTAGGTTTTAGTTATGTTATTACATGATTTTAGCTTGTTTTTATTCCAGAGCATTTTAGCTTGGATTCATTCATTTTCTCTGGCATCATTCCTATGGCGTCATACTTGTTCTGGCAATAGGGAGGGTATAGTGAATCCTATCTTATTTTAATGGGATACAGGAGTTAGCTTAGCCATCTGGCTTGTAGAGTCATGGCCCCGTCACCCAGTGACTTTTACCCTACTTAGCTTGCTCTGTTTTAGCACAATTATTTCATTATATCTTCCCAAGATGGCTGCTTTGTTTTTAGTTAAGACAATGTTTTAGTTTCCTGGCAATAGTGCCACTCTGCTAAGGCATCACTATCAGCGCCAGAAGATAGATAAGACGTAGATATTCACACGAAGGTACTTTCCAACTTTATGCTTTCTAGGAATTGGTTATGTAATTGCCGCCCCAATCATGTCTTGTTATATATTGTTTGGCAACAGTCCTAAGTCAGGGGGTCCGATCCAATCTGTATAAATACATCTCACTTAAGACAGATAGTCATAGGGATTCCTAACAGATGCCATTGAAGCTATCTACTCTACATGTCGCCTTGATGCTGACCCAGTCTTCGTATCACTACGGAGTCTGATCTAGAGTCCTCATTCCAAGGTAAGATGGGTTGGGGTCTCTTCTCATGGACATGGCACTGCCAGATTAGGTTTAGCACACCCAGCTCTCTTCTAGGATAGGGATTAGGTTCATCTTTAACATCTATGCTACATTTCATCTTTTTGGAAGATAGTCTTTGTGCTCATAACTCTAATTCTTACCATTCTGTTCCTTGCATTATCCATTATCCTAATTATTGCATCCCATGCAATTTATTGTAGATTCCAGTCTTGTTAATAAAAACCTTTGACATCTTCACTGCATCTCTTCATTGCCTGTGTATTGACTGAGAAGTTGATTATGTGACAAAGGGGTAATCTCCGTTTAACCACGACACTCCCTGACATGTCGAATTCTTGAGTCCATGCGCAAAGGCTGCCACAAATCACCTTTTACTGTTTGGGTTTGTGGTAAGGTGCTGCTTGTGAGCCGGAAGGTTTGGGACGACAGTTGCGACTTTTTGTAGGATTGGCATAGTCACCTACAAGCAGAAGTGCTGTCATCCTTAAGCCAGCAGTCTTGCTGAGCATGAGCAAACTACAACACCTTGATCCCTCTTACATTTATTACTACTAAGTTGTAAACTTACTTATGTGAGGATCACCCCTTGGAAAATATACAAGAGGTGGAGATGGAAGTGGAGATTTACACTCACACGCTTGCAAATAGCATTGTGTAGCACTTTAGTAGTATTACTCTAGCCTCCACACAATGAAAACTTGCATAACATATTTTCGTGCCACCATGCGAAGAACCTTGAAGATCCTTCTCATGTTAGAATGCCAACATAAATAGATGTCACATTTTGCCCTTGCTGGGTCCTAGACAGTTCTGGATGGAGAATAATACCCAGATTGGCATAGAAATAAATAAAATCATGTACAGCAGTGTATAAAATCAATCTTCCCCAACAGAAGAAACAATTTTCAGATTTTTTTTTCCTTTATTTTTGTGCAACTAGAGGAGCCTCCATCATGGTTTACTTAAGTTGTTGCAAGGGAGACTTATCAAGCCAGTTGGGGGGTCTCTATACACCTAGGCAGTTGTCTAGAAGGCAAGCACCTGGGGACCTCATATTTCACATAGAAGTTGGAAATATGACCTAATTTCCATGTAGTGAGGCATTATGGCCCTTTATCTACAGAAGAATCAATGATTGTACTGGCCTCGATCCTAAAAGCTGTCCAGAAGTGGTGAAAGAGACCATCCATGATTATTTGTTTTAGCAAGTTTTCTCTAGAGAGTTACTGTATGCATGGCTCCCTGTTATGTTTGTGGTTCAGAAGGTGAACAATATACCTGGATCACAGTGCCACAGACACAACATCCAGGCACTCTATAGGTGGTCATACAGGCATCTAAATTTGTGTGAATGTGTGTCTCATCTGTTGTTCAATATGTCATTGATTCGCAGTTTGGTACACACTATATAAGTACTGCTACATATATACCCAGAGAGACAGCTTTCATGTATATATGTAAGATCACTTGTAGAGTGCAAACCTAGCAAGCAAGCAACAGAGTGCTGAACAAGGGTGACAGACCAAGGAAATGATTCAGGATCATAAATATGATTCTTCAAGTGTAATGGGTCCTCTTGTGTGTAGATGAACTGTCTGCTGCAAAGGCAAGTCTTCAAGTCCTTTCTCAATTTCATACAGCAAGTACTGATTTAAGCAGGGATGTTGTTCCAACCTCAGAGACCCTAAAGACACAGTGCTTCACCAACTGAAGATGGCTCTTAAATTTCTGCTCTACAGCATTGGTTTTCCTCTATCCGAATCTGCTGGTGTATATGAGAAGTATCAGACATAGAATATGCATGTATTGTATTGCGAGCTGTTGGGTCCTAACAAAAGACAGCTTTGTTCATATTCACAAGGTTCAATTCTAGTCTTCAAAGGTCGTAGCATTGGAACAGCACAACCCACTTCACTCTGCCTTGACTGCTAGCCATCTGTTAATGAAATGTAACAGTGAGTGACAGGGCCATTGCTCGTGGTGATTCAATATTTACTCTGAGAACAGCAGTTCAATCTGGTAGAGTCCACTGCCAAATCATTTTTACCCCAATAATTAGTTCTTTTAGGGCTTCATGTTGTGTTACTTGGAAGCACTGTGAATGAATGCTCTAATAAATTAGGACACGTGGTTAAGACATCATGAGATGGTATCTCAATAGCAGGTTGTGTAGACCTCTCTGTATTCTTTTTCTTTAACATGACAATCCTGTCTCTGTTTGCATTAAAACTATTTAGGACAAGTCTAGATAGCTCTAAATTATGTGTCATGTGTTTTCATCTTTCTGTTTAAATTTCAGAGAGGAAAAATATTAGGTTGAGATGATCTTAGTGAGTTTTTCATTTGACTTGGTGTGGAAATACTGGTCACAGTTCAGTCCTTTTACAACGGATTAGATGTTCAATGTACCTGCACCAGAGCATTGCATATAATGTTAGATTTCACATTTTTAGTATAATGAAGATAGCTTAGTGGTTAAACGCTTTTGTTACAGATATTCCTATTTAAACTTTGCTCCAACCAACTTCCTTTATTTTGTACCTATAGCATAAACTTAGACAAAAGGCAGCAGAGCGCTGTACATGGTCAAAGATGAGAATATGGACATGGAGTAATAGGAGCGGATCTTGGGTCCTACAAGGTTAATGTATTGTGATGTTGGGCTCTTTAAAGACGTCAGTCTTCTAGTATTTAGTAAATTGGAGAAGTGTTGGGGTTGGTCCTGATGAACCACATTGCTAACATTGATGGACTAAACTTAAAGAAAATGGCTGAATGTATCACATCAGACAAGGAGTCACTTGGCTCCTGTCAAATAGCAGTTACCAAGACAATAGACATCGGAGCATATATCTGCTTTATATTTCAGATGACAGGTATAAGGAAGTAATGATGCAGGTCACAATCTGTCAGTAATAAGAAAATAAATGATGGCATTATTGCAAAATAATGTGTATCTCTATATGTTATTGTTTAGTTTTTAGAAAAATGAAAGTTGAGTCATCTCTGGTGACTATCTGCTTACACAGTCATTTTTTAAAGTCATGCATTGAGTTACTGCACCGTCATACTGGATTACTTATTTTAGGACCTGGCATTAGTCATGGGCTTTTGATTTTACTAAAACTCTTTGATCACTATACCTATTTATAGGGGCAGCCAGGCAGCTCTCACCCATTGATCTGTTACTGTATCTTTCACATTTAAATTCCATCATCTACATCATACAGCATGGAGAAATTGGTCAGACCACTTCAGCCATTGTCTAACTTAACATTCTACTCTTTGACAAGGAGCACATCCACACACACAATAGCTCCCTTCAGTGCCAGGAAGACCTATGCCAAAGTGTTCTTTTTTAGACCAAAATATATTTTTGCTTTGAGCGATTCTTTTCAAATTGATGCGGGCCAGCTGTTTCAACAACAATACTATTTTGCTAACACAAAACAAAATAAGCATTGACAAAACCAAAAATACTATCTGCAAACTAAATCCATATTGGCTTTTCCAGTGCTTGTTTTCAATTGCATCCAGGAGTGGTAGAGTAATATTAAATAAAAGTCACTTTTTTCTTCTATATCTCAGTAGCATGGATTTTCCATTGATACTAATCCCCAGTGAATTTCCACCAAGAGATCCAGAGGAGACTTCCTTTACAGCACATGCTTTCCCAGAAAACAAAGGACAGTACCCAGTTGTTTAATTTCCTTCCTTGTTAGGTTTTAAAGCAATAATTTACAACTCTTCTAGACTTACCTTCTCAGACAGAAGCTTGAATTGAGCAATGGAATGGTATATAAAGCCTACAACAGCAAAAAAACAATCTAAAAATAATAGTGCTCTTTACAAAGTACTTTTATTTACTTCTATTTACTACTAATTATATCTGGCAAGAGTTCACAAAAGGGTACCTAGATTTCATGCTGTTTTTTTTTTCATTTTACAAACCTATGCAGGTGTAGTAGTCTTAGTAGTCAAATTGAACTAATCCAATGCAAGAAGTTCCTGGGTGCATTACTCAGGCAAATGAAGGTCACAACTCGAAACAAACCCCCTGTGATATGCAGAAATATGTTAGGCATGGTCAGTATCAGAGCCAATAATACTGAGTGATTACTAACGTGAATTCAATTACAAAATAGCAGTAAGGTTAATTTGGATGAAATCTATACCTGCACATCATATTTTACATCACCTTTTCGGGTATGCTGCATGTATTTCAATTGCAAATATCTGTTGACTGATCAGTGAGTACCAGGGCAACAGTTGCAGTTCTCATCCCTTTGTCACTTTTCACATCCTGATAGTCCTCAGAGCCTCCTTCACCTCATTGTTCCGCAGGCTGCAGATAAATGGATTCAGCAAGGGGATAATCACAGTGTAGAAAAGGGTAATAACTTTGTCTTGATCCAGAGAATAGCTGGATGAGGGTCGGAGGTAAGTGAAGAAGATGGTTCCAAAGTACATGGTCACGCATGTGAAATGAGAGGCGCATGTGGAGAAAACTTGATGTCTCCCCACCAAGGAGTTAATCCGGAAGATGGTCAAGATAACTGAGACATAGAAGAATAGAATTGCGAAAAGGGGAGCATTTACAAGAAACCCAGTAATTACAAAAATTACTATCTCATTGGCAAACGTGTCTGTGCATGCCATCTTGAGCAATGGAGGAACATCACAACAGAAATGATCAATTTCCCATTTACAAAAGGAGAGTCGGAAAGTAGAACCTGTCTCGATCAATGAATGTGTGATTGCTGCAGTATTCACTGCAATTATGAGGCACAAGCAACGAGTCTTGCTCATGATAGTTGCATAGTGAAGTGGCTGACATACCGCTACATAGCGATCATAAGCCATGACAGCCAGTACCAATACCTCTGCGGTGCCACAGGTGCAAAAAAGGAAAAGCTGGGCCACACACCCGGTGATGGAAATCCTCTTCCTTTTGCGAAGTAGGTCAACCAGCATTTTAGGGGCAATATCAGAGGAGAAGCATAGATCCACAAATGACAGGTGGCCAGAAAAAAGTACATCGGTGTGTGCAAGCGGGGAGCCATTTTAGTTAATAAAATGATGACAATATTTCCCATCACTGTGAGTATATAAATCACTAAAAAGAATGTAAATAGAGGCGCCATTAATACAGGATTATCTGTCAGTCCCAACAGAGTGAATTCTGTGGTCATTGTTTGATTTCTGGCTTCCATATTCCAATGTATCATGCCTTGTAAAAGGATAACATAGAGTTAGAAGTAGCACTATACGTTCATGGAGCATTAGGATAATATTCTACTGTCATATTTTACTACACACTGATTTGAGCCTTATCTGAAAAAGATAATCTGGAACAATTGTTCCTGAGCGCAATAGACTTTCAAAGGCGACTTGAGGAATCCTTGGCTAGTAACAAACATTACTTGTTCAATCTAGTTTAGAAAATACCTATTTTCTTTATGGTCTATCACATATCAGTTTCAGATTAAAAATCTTTATTCAGTTTAAAACAAGTAAACCATGAACCATAATGAAAACATGTTAAAGTCAGTAAGATCACTGTGGTACAAATTAAGATCAATATAAAAAAAAAAAAAAAAAAAATCCTTCTCAGAGTGCTGCTAAAAACAACACAAAAGTGTAGACGACATCAGTCTTAAATCATTGAATTCCTTACTTTGATAGCACAGGTTAAAAACACACCACATGCAAACTAATTCTAAGATCAGTCAAGATCCCAAACATACCCCATATGTTCTACCTCACCATTGACTAAATTACGTCTTACTTTTCAAAAATGTCTTTCATTATTTTGTTGTATCTCAACCCTTTTGTGAATATGAATTTATTATCTTGAAGTTGTTTCATGTGCCTCTCTATGTGTTTGAACATTTCATTTCGGGTCACTAAAGCCACTGGTATTCCAAAGGGATTCATTTTAACTTAAATGAACAATGATATAGTTTAAATTAAAAACGATGCCTCAGACTTGAAGCCAAGCTGTAAATGTAAGGTTGAAAATACTGACACTCGTACATTTATTTTGGATAATGTGTGTAAATCTACACTGAGAGTTGCATTTACATCTCTGAAGTCAATATGGATTCTTATTGAGTGCTACTCCTTGGGGGCAAGTGCCACATGGGACACCCACCCCCAAAACCAAGTTTCTTGAATAACGTCATGTAAATCACTGTGTACTGAAGTTGGAGATTCCTGAATAACACATTCCATATGTTTTGCCTTTACTGTCATGACCTGGGCACATGTAGAAGAATTTTATCCAATGAGTGGGGATCTTTGTTCTCTGCAACTTGGCAATGCACTTCTTTGTCTTGCAATAAACATTTATGTCTATAAATGTCTCCAGGAATTATGCATGAGAATGAAATATTCCATAGGGCAAGGACTTCAAATGAATCATGATTTATGATTGGTTGTTTTACAGGACATAATTTGTCTTTCTAAATCCATTCAAACCTGTTTTGGGGATAATGGTGCATGCAATCTCACCTAGCTCTTTCTGTTTTTCATCATGTTCTAAAAATACTTTCTTTGTTCTCAGTTTTTTCAAACACCATCAACCAACATCTGAGTTCTTCTCTCCACACTTTCTATCAACATTGCCATTCCTTACACAATTGCAGCTGACATAACACATAGAACTCAATCATTTATTTCTCTAAACCTTCTCAGAATTTACATACCTCTTTCCTTCAGAGATGCACTCCAATAGTTAACCATTGTTGCTCCAGGGTATTCACATAAACATTAACTCCAAACTATCACCTAAACTAAAACATCAGAGAAATGGCATGGAGCCGGTTTGTCCTAGCTCTCCTGGCCACTGAAGTTCAGCTGATCCAACACAGAGTTAGCGATTGATTGTTTATATGGTCAGCATTAGGAAATGTAAAAATTAAAACAGAACAAAGAGAACTAGGAGAAACAAAACAATATAATATAGTATAAAACACCAACAGCTGCACTGTGACGATAACAAATTGGCGCTTCTTCTGAAAAAAATTGATAACAATAATGACTTGAAGGATTGTATCCTGGATCTAATTACGGACATAGAGCAGTTTTGACAAAGAGTAATCAGGAAGGTTTCTTGTTCCGTCTTACCAGTTGATTTATTCTTCCCAATTTATGGTTTTTCAGGTTTATATATTTAATGAAGAAGTTGAGGGTAAGGTTATTTTGTCAATGATCTATTTTGAGGCAGCCTACACAGGAAGAATAGATTCTGACACAGTTCACTGTGCAGGAGTGGTTCAGTTGAAGCAACTTTAAAATCACTATCTTAAGCTCTGAGCATTTGTCTGAGTTGTGAGGATTTATGGCCAGCTTTGTTCTTGTGTCTTGATGACGACCCTTTCCGCTTTAAATATTTAGGTAGTCATTTTGACTTCAGTGGTCTTTTACACAGACCGCCAAAGCCTTGGGCACCAGAAGACCACCAGTGCTGTCGGTCTTCCGACCACCATAGTATGAGTACTGAAGGATTTCCACCACAATTTGGGAGGAAACTATTCAGCAGTCATGCTGGCAGTTGGCAGCACAGAGGCGGTTCCACAGACATCACTGCCACGCCACAAGGAATCCGCCTGCCATGTTACAAGCAGTAATATGGCGTGGCAGTGTCCCTATGGCGGGGCACTGCCGGCAGTGGAAGCGCCTGTTCCCTGGAGGACGACCTCCTTGCCGGACAAGGTAAGCCGATCGTCCAACAGGGGAGGGGGTGGGAAGGTAGGGGATGTTCTGTGTGCGTGTGTGAGTGGGTGGATGTCTGCATGTGTGAATGTAAGTGTGTATATGTGTGTGTATGAATGTTTGAATGTATGTGTGAATGTGTGTGTGATTGTTGAAGTGAGTGTGTGTTGGTATGTTTGTGTGCATGGGTGTATACTGGTGCGCGTGAACGTGTGTATGTATGCATGTTGGTGCATGCGTGTCTGTTGGTGCGAGTGAATGTGTGTATGTACGCGTGTTCATGAATGCATGTATATGGGGTGCGTGTTGGTATGTGCATGTATGTGGGGAGGGTGGTGCTGTCTTGGAAGGTGGGGTGGGGTTGCTGTCTTGAAGAGGAGTGGGGGAGTCATCTGCCAGGGACAGGAAAGGAATTTCCTGTCGCCGGCAGCCTTTCTCCCAGGGTTTTCATGGAGGTGCTACCACCGCAGAAACCCTGGCAGACAGGTGACTCCTAATACCCCCGGCAGTCTTCAGTGGACAGTCGGCCTGGAGGTGTTGTCCTCCAGCCCGGCTGTCCTACTGTCCTGGCGGTACCAGCAGGGATGTGGTGGTTTGACAGAGAACAAACCACCACACTCATAATGTGGCAGTCTTCACCCCCACCCCCAGCCCATTGGAGATGAGACCACCACCAAGAAAACAAAACACCTTACTGCACAAAAGCAACCCTGAGAGACATTTCCCTCTATGTGTGATACAGAAAGCAGCACATGTAGAAAGAGAAAAAACAAGGAGAAATAAAGATTTCCCGGGGAGACACAACATTTTGGTGCATTCCTAGGTTTACTATTAAAGGTAAATCTGGTAATGCACCAAATACATGGATGGATGAATGGGAACACCCACGCTCCACCCATGGAATGCCTCCCTACCCCAAAGTATCAAGACTGTGAATTTTGCTGCCTTACGTTACTTTAGATTTATCAAATCATGCAGGGCCACACAAGGTGGCCTTTCGTTGGATGATAACTCTTACTTGTGTGGCAGAAGGGCAACACAAAACCTTGTGAAATCTGGTCTTTAGGGGATGATTTATAAGTTGGTGATAAACATACTCTTTTGCAACTTTCTGGTCAGGGTGCGGCCAGCCAATCATACAATTCCTGGTGGCACGCGCGTTCACAAATACGCTGCCATCTTCGCTATGGATCCAAAACTCTAGATATACAAATGTATTTTCCCTTTAGTATCCCAAAACTACTGAATGGATTTACACCAAATAACCAAAAGCACAATCTGCGGAACAAAATCTAGCTTTCTGTCAAATTTGGAGTTACTCCGTCCAGCGGTTCGGGCTGCAATCGCGTTCAAAACTCCTATGGGAATTAACATGGGAAACGCATGTTTTTATACCCACCCTTTTTCTCTGCCCCACCCCTTGACTGATCACCACAAAACTTTCCATGCACAAAAAGAATCGTTGGCACACTTTAAAAAAAAATATTTCATTAAGATCCGTCAAACAACTTCAAAGATATAGGCAAGTCAAAAATACTTTTACTATGGAAACATCTAAAGGAACATCTGTGGAAAAAGGTAGCAGATTAAAAACAGACTAAAAAAATAACCCCAACTACGATGTCATATAAGCAAGCAAAGCAATATAATAATAGCAAAAAATTAACCAAGATATACAGTTGATTCCTCACCATAGTTTAGACCCAATGTGGCCGAGGTGCCTAATTCAGTGATATATTGTGACTCAAGTCTGCACTATTTACTATTTATATTGGGTGGGATACTGTCAATGCACAGAATGACAGTAAACCAATGTTGCCATTGTGTATTTCAATAAAATGTCTTGCTACAGGATACTGTTTGCCATGAATGGTGACGGCTCGTTTCTTAACAGGTTGGATGACGGACCAATGTAGAGTTTTTTGCATGACCAGCTAAGTGCATAGAAGGTCAAATTTGAATTACAAGTTAGGAATGTCTATAACCTATGTGGGAAGGTATCATGAGGTCCTATATATGTGTTCATGTAGGTATTCTTTCTACAAGCCTAGCAATTCCCACAGATAAAACAAAACCACAATGTTTTGCATAGCCCTCTGAAATGTATTATCACACATTGTGTTTTACTCAGTATATCTCTAAGTGATTTACTATGTTTGTATATGATGTTAGGACAGTCACCCATTAACTGATTTACTCTATCTTCTGATTTCAGTTTGCCCCAATGCTAATTTAGTATCAGTCTAAGGTCCCAAGCACCAGCAATACATTTGGGAATAAAGTAAAACCTCCCCAGTAGTGTAATTTTGTTAGTGGCAGCAGATGGAAAAGTGAGTAACGCATTTTTCTGCACAGTACTTACATGTGATATGGCTGCATCCAGAATCTTCTTAGAGTAGACCCTTTCCTTAAATCTATTAAGCATGGTCTGTTTCCTACTTGAAAAGTGTAATTGAAATCACAATTCCATCCATCAGACAGTATCTCCCGATGCTGTATATTGTCAATATATGTGGGGGGTGGCTGCTACATGCATGTAACATGTTGTTGCCAGTTGTGCTTTTTCTAAACAATTTCTAATCTACTACCGAGAGCTTTAAATCAAGGAAATAGTTGTTGTATAGATCTCGGGTGTTGATGACCTGCTCCTCCCACTAGCCCTGATTCACATAGCTGGGGCAAAGCAGGTCCCCATCTCAGTGCTCTGGATCTGTTGATAGTACATATCATGAAAGATAAAATATGTATTGATTAAACAGTAAGCAATCATGTCCAAGACTATTTCAGTGTGCAAAAAGTAGAACAATGATCATGCTCTCAGGAAATGACATTTAGTGTCAACAAAGTCAAATCAGTCTTCCAAGTAATGTTATCAATAATTCTGAAGATGCCCCTGATGTCTTTATTATAAGACAGGAGGGCAGTGACAAATGGTCTCAAGAAATATTCTTTGTATTTTGACATGTTTTCTAACATGCTTTCCCATGATGCAACTGGGGGTAAAATAGACTCTTGTATAGTTTTGGTAGCAGGTACAAGCTAGGAATAGTGAGATTTTCACACTTCAGATACTGATATTTGTCTCATCCAATAAATCCCCTACCCGTCCTGTAGGTAAATTAAGATCAATATTTAAATTGGAATTCAATCACTTCTGAATTCAATACTCTGGCATAGCATTGCTGTTTGATAAGTTGCCTCAGTCCTTTCTTCAGACACATTTCCATGGACATCACCACCACATTAATTCCCTTAACAGAGTGTCTAATCTCACATCATTCCCTAAATCCATCATTGCCCTCTACTGCTTGGTCTTCATATTTAGTTTGCGGGAAAATAATGTGGTTTGTTTTCTTAATTTGAACATATCTTTAATTATGACCTCCTGAAAGACGTCAATGGGGATCAATGGTAAAAGTATGGATTTAGGTTTAAAACCTATGGGGCAACTGACACCAATATGAAAAGTAAACTCAGCAACATGAAGGATAGATTTATGCCACTGGGTAAATTCAACTCTAGGTCAGAGCACCTAATACCTCAGCATTATTAATATGTAATTTACTCTTCAGAAACAGAAATCATTTAGGCCACTTTCATCTTAGTACTATACCATTTCATAACTATAAGTTTTCTAGTAAATTCAAAAAGTTGAAAAAAACTGTATAGTTGAAAGATGCTGTGGGACAAAAAGATAAACCAGGAGCTAAATGCATTACTACATTGTTTTCATTGTTTTCAGTGCTCTACATAATGTCTTTCTCCACCATTCCTTCTTTCTTTTTCCCCAAATCCCTTGGATCTGCTTCTGGTGACTGACCCCTGCTTTGGTTTAAGAGGAGTAAATTGTCTAAAGAATTCAATCTTGTTGATGATTTATCTAAAGTGATTGAGGTACCACCTTTTGTAGTGTCACTGTCACCACATACCTCTGAGGTTGCCAATAGGCAGTTATATTTAGGACCTAGGGCCAGATTTATACTCTGTTTGTGCTGAATTAGAGTCAATTGTTTTTACGCTAATTCAGCACAAACTTAACTCCATATTTATGTTTTGGCGCTACACATTGGAGTCAAAGTAATATTATACCAGCAGAAACCTACCTTGCGACCAATGAGATGCATTCCTGGGCAAAAAATGATGATATGGCCTTAGCGCCATATTTATCCCCCACGCTAAATTCTAGCATGGGGGATACGGGGGCCTTAAATAATGCGGCTCAGCTTGCTTAGCACATTATTTAATGCCTTGGTCAGGGCAGGCGTTAGAGGACCTGTGGGCATTTTACCATAGTCAGACACTATGGAAAGAGCCCAAAAGTGTCCTTCCCTTGCCCCAGGGACACCGCAGGGACACCCTCACCCACCCCCACCCACTCCAGGAAGACACCTAAGGATGGGTGGACCCCATCCCGGGTAGGTAGAGGTAAGTAGAGGTGAGTATATATATATTTTTTTGGAGTGCCATAGGGGAGCCTAAATTGGGCCCCCTTTCATGGCACTGTGCCCTATGGCCATGCCCAGGGGACATAAGTCCCCTGGGCATGGCCATTGGGCTGGGGGGCATGACTCCTGTCTTAACTGAGACAAGTCATGTCCATGGGGTTCTAACTTCAGAAAATGATGCTAGTCTAGGTAGAGGCTTTTTTTGCCTCTGCCCATGCTAGCATCATCCTCTGATGCTAAATCCCCTGTTCCCCCATGCCTCTCCCCCACCCGGCTAGCCTAATTTATAATGACACTAGTCAGGCCTTACCGCCAGCTAGCACCATCTAATAAATATGGCGCCCGGCCGGCATTCAGGAATGGCGCTCGCCAGCGGTATACTTTTTGACGTAAACTGCGTTTGCGCAGTTTTGCGTCAAAAAGTATCAATCTGGCCCTTAGTTTCTATAGAAAAAGCAGTTTTTTGCTTGACTACATTTTTGGTGCTGCTTGATGAATCTTCATGAAGTTTTCCCTGAAAATTCGACAGTCACATGAGCAGCTGTTTGACAAATTTCAGGGTGATCTCTCAAGCAGGGGCTGGGATAAAGGGGTGGATAACATTTAGAGCATTTCCAATAGAAAAAGAAAAATTGAACAGTGATAGCACAAAAACCACTGGATGTTTTTTTTTTGCAGAAAGGTAGCTCTTGGTCCGGAAAGAGGTCTTTTTGTTATTTGGTGCAAATCCATTCAGTAGCGTTTGGGAATTTAAGAAATCCAAATTTGTATATGTAGGGGTGTGAAAGATTCAGGACCTCTCTCAATCTCACTCAGATCTGATTGGCTGATAACGCTTCAACAACAGAAGTGTTATCAGCCACCTTCTACCAAAAAAAAAAGGGTCCAGGGGAGGAACACACTGACCACTTACCTCTGGTAGTGGGGTCTCAAAGGGACCCTGACAGGGCTAAAAAGCATTTTCTTTTAAATTTATGGTCAGATCCGTGGTGGATTTACTGTAAAATATAAAAAAAAGTGAAGTGTGGGCTCCCGCGCTTCGTTATCATTAAGCCCTGGGTGAGCCAAGTCCCGGGGGCATTTATTTAGAAATGTGGGGTGAGGGACATCCTGCTGCCCCAGGGACCACCACCTCCCTGGGGCTTTTAATGTATATGCAGGGGCCCATGTACCCCCCGCTGCCCAAGGTACTGCCACCTCCCCAGGGCTGTGTTATAATACACGGGGTACTAAGCTCCCTCCCACTACCATGAGTAACATCACCTCCCAGGAGCATTTAAGAAAAGATATGGGGGGGCTTGTGGCCCTCCGTGTCCTGAGGACCACCACCCCCTGGGCCAAATACTAAAAAAAAAGAAAAGGGGATCCTATACCCCGGTGACCACCACCCTCAAGGCCACATGCTTAATAATGCAAATGGGGTCAGTTTCAGGCCCCCATTAACCCGACACGGCTGTGTGCACAGTTGGAGCGGGGGCTGCGCTGCCTCCCTCGTGGAGCCTCTGATGACCCTGGGTACTGCCACCCCACCCATGGCCGGCTACTGCTATGTCCCAGGGTGCCCACTCCTGGGACATAACTGTTTGCTGTGGCTTGGCTACAGCTATGCAGCTGCAGCCAAGTCACAGCAAACACTTCGGGTTTTGACCACAGGGCCTGTAAAGCAGGTACTGTTAACAAAATCCGAAGCTTTCATCTCTGTCCCCTGCATGTATGCATGGGATAGAGATTAAGGCGGTCATTATGAACATGGCGGTAAACACCGCCGACCGCTGTGGCGATGGTGAACAGAAGCCTGCTGTTGGCGGTGAAAAGAAAACCCGCCATATAATGAACCAAAATCCCGAACCTGCCAAAAATGACCAGTCCACCAGTCACTGCCAGGACCCTGACGGCGGAAATGCTGGACCTCCCACCCCACCACCGCCGAGCACACCCACATCCCGCCCTCCAAATAATGATGCACAAATCACCTTGGCGGTCAGTGGAAGCCGAACGACCATTGGTGGTGCAAACCACCACGTGCGGCAAGTGGACCCAACAGCAAGAAGTTCACATATTGGATAAGCTAGAAACCCACACACCTGACACACATCCACAACACCATAAAACACTCACATACACACCCCACAATCCTTTGCAACAAAATCATGCCAACGAAGACAGAGATCACCAGAAGCAGACACCGAACACCACTATACACAAGACTCACACGACCCACAGAAGACCACCCTCACCATGATTCCATCCCTGACACCATTCACCATACTCACCATGTCACCCCCCAAACATCCACGCTTCACAGAAAGGGAGTTGAGGACCATGGTGGATGAGATCCTGCAGGTGGAGCCACAACTATTCGGGGCTCAGGTGCAGCACTCACCCATCGCCAGGAAGATGGAGCTATGGTAGACCATTGTCAACAGGGTCAATGCAGTGGGACACCATTCATGCACCAGGGACAACATCCGCAAGAGATGGAACGACCTGCGGGGGAAGGTCAGGGCCCATGGCATCCAGGCACCTCATTGCAGTCCAGAAGACTGGGGGAGGACCTCCCTCAACACCCCCGACTACACTAACTAGGAGAGAAAGGTACTGCCCATCCTGCACCCTGAGGGACTCACTGGAGGAATGGACTCAGGTAAGTCGTCTACAATTACCCCCATATCCATCACACCTGGAATGCATGACCCACCCGCCCCTCCAACATCCACCAGGACCACCACCCCACCCAGCCCACAGGCACTGAATCCACACCGCCTGTATGGCCACAAACCCACTAACAGGCCCACATCCATCCTCCTGTGCACAGCCACCCACCCCTGCAAGGATTCACAATGGTACTACACCACCCACAATGCAACTCCACATCCTAAGCAAATTTCAGTGCAAACCTCACAAAGGCACCTTGCATAGCCCCAAAATGTAATACCTGCACAAAACAGCCCAGCCCTGTGCACCCCATCCAATCATGCATTTGTAACAGACATGTCCATTTCCCCCCAACAGGCACCACCACCCATAACACCCTGACGGACAGGACAAGGATTGGCAGTGCCCCCCAGGGAGACAAAGGCACCTCACAGGACACTGGGGATGCATTCCTGGACCCTGATGAGTAGGCTGGCCCCTCACACAGTCCTGGACTGTCACCATCCAGCAGCCCCACACAGGATACCACTGACACCCCTACCACTCAGGCCAGAACATCATCCCAGGGCAACCGTCCCCACACCAGTGTATCCAGACCACAGACTGGTGGAACACAGGTACAGAGGCCACAGTCACCCCCTACCAACAGGCAGGAAGACGATGGTCCCAGTATAAATGGAACATGGGACACAGGCACAGAGACTAGGCCCAGTGGGAGGGCCTCAGTGGCCCAGGGGGGAGGCCACAGGATGGATGCTGAGGCCCAGGACTTGATCTCTGAGGTCCTGGGGGCCTACCAGCATACCCATGGCAGATTGGCCCAGATATTATCCACCCTGGAACATAGTCAGAAGATGCAGTAGGAACACCACCAAGGGAAGTAGAGTTGTATCAGTTGGGTCCTGGTATTGACATTTTCCCCTTCCTCGTCATCACCATCACTGTCCTCCCCTCTCTGAGGAAGCTGGTCAGGATATACATCACCATCCACCTCCGAGAGGGGGATAGAATTTCTCACTGCAACATTGTGCAGTTTGTAGGCGGCCACTACTATTCTACACACCTTTTCAGGCCCTTAGGCCAGGGAACCCCCAGAGATATGTAGACAACCAGATCTAGCCTTCAGGAGACCTATTGTGCGCTCCATCACCCTCCTGGTACGTCCATGGGCCTCATTGTAATTCCTCTCTGCATCTGTCCCAAGATTCCTCACTGGTGTCAGGAGCCAACGCAAGTTGGGATAGCCAGAATCACCTAGAAAAATGTGCAAAACAGAGCAGTCATTGTCAAGCCTGGCTATCTGCTAGGTGGCAGTTATTGACAGAAACACCTACCTATGATCCACCCTCTGTCCTCTTGTAGTTGTTCTATCTTGTGTGGCACACTAATGTTCCTCAGCACAAAGGAATCAAGGACTGAACCGGGGAACATGGCATTCACATGTGAGATGTACTGGTCTGCAGTACATACCAATTGGATGTTCATGGAGTGATAGTTCTTTCTGTTTCTGTACACCTGTTCACTGACTCTTGGGGGTATTATAGGTATGTGGGTGCCATCGATGGCACCTACCACATGGGGTACGTTTGCAAACGCATAGAAGTCAGATTTGATGGCAGGGAGGTCAGTACTTTGGGGAACCTCACATAGGACTGCAGGTGTCGTACAAACGCATTTAGAAATCTTGTCTGTATCATACAGAAAATTGGCTGTGAAAATCCTGCACCCATTCCCACTGTCAGTTGAAAGGAGCCTGTGGCTAGGAAATGGAGTGCAGAGAGCACCTGCACTTCAGTAGGGATGGCATGCTGATTACGATTTGCTGGAGTCAATGCAGGATCCAGTATTGCACAAAGTTCAAGAATAGTTGCACAGGTGAGCCTGTAATTGAATATGATGTGACGCTCCACCATGGTCCACAAATAAACAAGTAGTCTGTACACCGATGGGGCCCTTCCTGGCCACAAGGGTCAGTACCTCGGAGCGATTTGAAACACGTGTGTGGAACACACATACATAGGCACACATTGTCATTCATTGTGCACTGCTGACTTGATTGTAGGGACTCAAAAGTAAAATGTTTTTGACAGATTTTCATCTAGACCATAATGAGTGAACAGGGATGTTATGTGTGGTATTGTTAATGGTCGCATCCATAGGTGTGTTAGGTGAACATTAGGGCCTGCACTGTGCAGATATCACTTTTTATTAATGCGTAGTTAAGGCCAAAATGTCTGCCTCCTGTAATCCAGAACTGTCTTTGTGAAAGTGACCTCATACTGCTAGCGGCTGACATAACAGCATAAGGCGGTGTTTACTGCCGTTCACACAGTTATTGGTTAACATGGATGCCAATGGGGAATCCTGGCATATCATGATCGCTGCCGGCGGTGATGGTGGACACTGCCGTGGTACGTGTGCAGATTCGTCACCACAAATTCACTTGACTTCCTGATCTTGTGCGAGCAGGTACTCCACTGAGTGTACTGCTGTGTCCTGCCTCTGGTCATGGAAGTGGCTCGTGTTGCAGGGGAAAGGGCCCCGGCCTTCACCCAGGAGGAATTGGAGAGGCTAGTGGACAGGGTCCTGCCCCTGTACGCCAAGCTCTATGGACGGCCAGAGGTATAGGTGAGTCAGGGTATTGGGGGCAATGGTTGTGTGTAATGGATGGTGTTGGAAGTACATATGTGTGCACCTCTGACCCTGCATGGGCCATGGTTCATGCCATGCTGCGTGCGTATGTCCTGTAAGTCTGTTAGTACTGTCCGTCTCATAGTGGACGTATAGCCAGATGTACATATGTTCCAAGTGCCTGACCTCTGTGTTACATTTCTGTGTGTCTCTTTTAGGTCAGCGCCCACCAGAAGAGGGCACTTTGGCATGCCATTGCCAAGGAGGTGCGGACCCTGGGGGTCTTTAATTGGTGGAGCACCCACTGCAGGAAGAGGTCGGAGGACCTGCGGCGCTCGGTGCAAAAAATCTGTGAGGCCCAGCTGGAGAAGTCCTCCCAACGTGGAAGGGGTGCCCGTCGGGCACTGACCCCGCTCGTGCTATGCATCCTGGCAGTGGGGTACCCAGACCTGGATGGGTGCTTGATGGCTGCACAGCAGTCACAAGGGGGGTTCACTCCTTTCAGCTATTTACAAGTATCTCTCCTGTTTTGTCTCCCCATCCCTGTTCTCTTGTGTTGTTTGTGTACATCAGCATCATCTGGCAAGGGAGCTGAGGCACTGGCGAGTGGGTATGCAGTGGCCCACGGATCCTCCGAGGCAGTGTCATCCGACACCAAGGGGACCAGTGGGTTGGAGGGTGAGGGGAGTACCACGGGGGAGGCAACTACCACTGGAGGTAGTGACTCGGATACCTCCTCCGATGGGGGATCCCTGGCGGTGGCAGACCCTAGTGGGCACACCCCTACCCCTACAGTATCATCTTCCGCCACCCCCCATGCCATCACCGCCCTCCCATTTGCTCCCCACCGAGTTGCCCATGCCCGCTCACCCAGAAGGGTGGTCGTCTTCTTCACCCCAGGCACCTCCTTCCGTGCCCCAGTCAGCCCTGCTGCCCTCACAGAAGAGGCTATTGACCTCCTGAGAACCATCTCTGTAGGGCAGACAAACATCATCAATGCCACCCAGGGGCTAGCATCAGAGATGCAGCAGACCAATGCCTATCTGGATGGTGCCGTATCTGGCCTACAGAGATCTTTTCAGGATCTGGCCTCCTCTTTGACGGCAGACAGTTTCTCTGGTCATTACGTCCCCCCTCCAATCTCCTCTACTCCTTCCAGCACCCCACTCCCTTCACCCATCCAAAGAACACAATCTGATACGCAGTCAAGCACCGCAACATACAAAAAGCACACTTCTAAACACAAGCACCACATCTCCCACCACAAGCATTCACAAAGCCAACATACACATGCACACACAGCAACATCCACTTCCTCTAGTGTGCCCACCTCTTCCGCCTCCCTGTCTGTCCCCTCTACATGCACATCCCCCAGGCACTGCACCTTCAGTCACTGTTGCTGATCTAATTCCTGCACTCACAAGACCTGCACTCACCACAGCTACTGTAGTTGACACATGCAGTACACTCACCAGACTTGCAGACACCCACACAACATGCATCAACACTGGCAGACTGTCTTCTCCCACTGTGTCCACCCCCCTCCTCCAAAAACACACAAACGAACCAAGACACCCACCCATCACACATCCACCACACCTCAGAATACTGTCCAGTCATCTGCACCCACAACTCGACACCTACATAACTAACGTCCACACCCTCTGCCTCCACTCCCACACCCTCCTCCAGGCCCATCACAATAGCTCCCAAAAAACCTTTCCTCTCCCGTGCTGACCTCTTTCAACCCGCTGGCCCACCCCGTCTTGTCCCTTGAGGCTTCCTCTGCGGTCCCAGATAGCCTGTAAAGAGCTTGTTTTGAAATAACATAAAAAAACAAAACACATATAGGGACCACAGAGGAGCCCTTCAGCTCCCCTCTCTCATCCCAATTGGCCCTTAAAGGGTGAAAAAACAGGCCTGCAAAATAAAAAAAAGATAGCTCAACATGAAAGTGAAGGACATTTGCACTTAGGGTTTGAATCTACCTGAACTCGTTTCCCTCTTTTTTTTAAAATTACAAATGTCATTTTTTTTTTTTAAATAAAAAATAAAGGCCCTCATTACAACATTGGCAGTAAAAGCCGCTTACCGCTGTGCAGAAGACGGCCAACACACCTCCGCGGCTGCGGAATTCCGCCACAGCTATTATGACCCACAGCACGGAATCTGCCAAAATTCAGACACCCACACAAGTCTGCCACACCAAAGGTCAGTGATAAACTGGCGAAAACAAAACCGACACTGTCACGCCAACAGAAATACACCCACATTATCATGACACACGAATCCACGCGGCGGTCTTTTAACCACGGTATTCCATTGGCGGTACACACCGCCGCACTCAAAATAAACAGACTCTTACAAAACACAGCCACATTGGACAATTCGAAATACATACACCTGATACTCATATACACACCACTCCCACACACCCATTACAATATAAAACATAAACCCACATCACCCACAAACCCTCACGACCAAAAAATCCGAAAGAAGGCCAGAGAGAGATAGCACCAGCAAGAACAACAGCATCCACAGGCACACAACACCATCACCCACAAAACTTCCACGCACCTCACACAACACACCACTAGATATCAGCACACTTAACACCACACACTCCACCCCACACATCACCTACACCACCCCATGGCACGGCAAAGACACCCCAGGTTCTCTGAGGAGGAGCTCAGGGTCATGGTGGAGGAAATCGTCCGGGTAGAGCCACAGCTATTTGGAGCACAGGTGCAGCACACCTCAATTGCAAGGAAGATGGAGCTATTGCGACGAGTAGTAGACGGGGTCAACACAGTGGGACAGGACCCAAGAAATCAGGAGGACATCAGGAGGAGGTGGAACGACCTACGGGGGAAGGTGCGTTCTGTGGTCTCAAGACACCACCTGGCGGTTCAGAGGACTGGCAGCGGACCCCCACCTCCTCCCCCTCAACTAACAACATGGGAGGAGCAGGTCTTGGCGATTCTGCATCCTGAGGGCCTCGCAGGAGTAGGTGGAGGAATGGACTCTGGTAAGACAAATCTTAATTATTACATCTCCCACCCTACCTGCATGCCATCACATACCCCCACCCTCACCCTCACCCCCAGCACCCCAACTCCTCACATATGTCCCAACATCACAAACCACACATCCCAACATCAAGCCCTGCATGCAACAACAAAGCATGGACACCCATCACTAAAGCATGGCCACTGCACATACCCATACAACCCCCTAAACCATCCTCACACAAGGTCCCACACAGGAATGCAAGCACTGGGGTACACGGTCACCCACCCATTGCACACCATGGCACACACAGATGTAATAACCATCCTTTTATACCCCTGCAGGACCCCTACCCAATGTCACCGGACAGGAGGATCCACACATGTCCACACCACCAACAGAAGAGGCCCACAGTGATGACAGCAGCTCTGTCCAACTGGATCTAGATGACCAGCCCGGCCCATCGGGGACCTCGGGACAGTCGGTTCCCTTCACCCAGTCACAGGCCACCACAGACCTTCCCCCTCTGGAAACACCAGCACAGCACCCACCCAGCGGGCCCATACCTCAGTCCCCAGGATACGTCAATCAGCAGTGTGTCCACCACTACAGGGAACCCAGGATAACCCACCACCCCAACAACAACAGGGACTTGGGGGCAGTGGTAGTGGACACACATTCCAGGGGACGGAGGCCCATGAACACAGGGAAACTGGGAGGGCTGCTGTGAGACAGGGGGCGGACAGGCCAAGGGAACCCACTCTCCACGAGGCCCTCTCCTCCATCATTGGAGCATACCACCACTCCCAGGAGGAGATGGCAACTGTATTGGCCAAGTTTCAGGAGACCCAGCGGCTGCAGGAGGCACAGTATATGGGTTTCAGGGAGGAACTCAGAACCATCAGCTTCACCCTGGGCACCATCGTACGGGTGCTGAAGGAAGTACTCAACACCAGGAGGTACACTGTGGCACTACAAGGGGCCCCTGACACTAGCATGGATGATGAACTTCCAACCACCTCCGCCGGCGCTAGTGGACAGGATGCCCCGCCACAGGACCACCACACCAGCACCCACCGCCTGCAGAGGGAGAACCACCCCGCAAACAGTCTCTGACTTCCAGGACAAAGACAGAGCATGATGCCAAGACCCCCGCCAAGAAATGAGACAACCCTGATTGTCATCCTACTGTCCCACTTTGTCACCCTGTCCATACTTTAACTGCCCCATCTCCACTTCCTATGCCCATTTGGGCAATTCACCTGTGAGACTAATAGACTGGACTCTGCCATGGACATTCCTCCGCCATCACCCCTCACCATTTCTCTACTCCCTCCAATATTGAGCACTTAAATAAACACACTTAAAGCACAAAACAATCTGGAGTCTGTCTGTGAGTTCAAAATAGTGTATTAGCAATTACAGTGACAAAATGCTCTTTCAATTGTAATGTCAACATACCTATGTCACATAGCTCTAGTCCATGAGGAACCTAAGCAGATGTCACACAGTGGGACCCACATCTGTGAAATTGGAAGGAAAAGTGACAACTCAGTGACCATACACTTGGTGAAAACGACACACAGTAGAGAGGTAGTAGTGTTAAAGTAGATGTAGTAGGCATGTCTGTACTCTTACCTGTGTCTCACTGGAAATATTGCTGGATCACTGAGTCCCTGTTGTTCATGTCTTCTTCCTCTGCTTCCTCGTCTTCACTGTCCACAGGCTCCACAGCTGCAACAACACCACCATCTGGACCATCCTCCTGCAGAAAAGCCCCCTGTTGCTACAAAGCCAAGTTATGAAGCATTCAGCAGACCACGATGATCTGGCGCACCTTCTTTGGTGAGTAGAGTAGGGATCCACCTGTCATATGGAGGCACCTGAAACTGGCCTTCAGGAGGCCGAAAGTCCGCTCTATCACCCTCCTAGTTGCCCATGGGCCTTATTGTAGTGTTCCTCTGCCCTTGTCCTGGGATTCCTCACTGGGGTCAGTAGCCATGACAGGTTGGGGTAACCAGAGTCACCTGCAAATGGGGAGGGACAACTGTTAGACATGCACTTACCTGAAGGGATATCCCCAGACCCAGACAACCATTCCCACTGACTTGCCTCCAGGTGCTCACCTAATAGCCACACACAGTGCATCTGGAGTTGACCCATGACATAAGGGATGCTGCTATTCCGCAGGGTGTAGGCATCATGCACTGAGCCAGGGAACTTGGCATTCACATGGGAGATGTACTGGTCTGCCAAACATACCATCTGTACATTCATAGAATGATAACTCTTCTGGTTTCTGTACACCTGTACACTCCTGTGGGGGGGGGGGTGGACGAAAGCCACATGGGTCCCATCAATTGCACCTCTGATGGTGGGGATGTATCCCAGGGAATAGAAATCCCCTTTCACTGTAGGTAAATCCTCCACCTGAGGGAAAACGATGTAGCTCCGCATGTGATTTCGAAGGGCAGACAACACTCTGGACAATACGTTGGAAAACATAGGCTGGGACATCCCTGATGCTATGGCCACTGTTGTTTGAAAAGACCCACTTGCAAGGAAACGGAGCAAAGACAGCACCTGCACTTGAGGGGGGATTCCTGTGGGATGGCGGATTGCTGACATCAGGTCTTGCTCCAACTGGGTACACAGTTCCTGGATTGTGGCACGGTTAAGCCTGTATGTGATAATCAAATGTCGCTCCTCCATTGTCGACAGGTCCACCAACGGTCGGTACACCGGAGGATGCCGCCATCTCCTCACATGTCCCAGCGGACGGTGCCTATGAAGGACAACAGCGAGCACAGAGTCAAACAACTCAGAGGTACGTACCCACAGTATACCCAGAACACCAATCATACCAAAAGGTGGCCTGTATGTGTGTTGAGTCTAGGCCTAGGTATGTGTGATGCAGTTGGAAATGAAGCCATGTGGGGACATGAAATGACAGCTGCCTGACCTCTAAAGTGGGACAAAGGGATGTGAGGTGGCTGCGCTGGTGTTGTACATCGTCGCGGTAGGTGGTCGAAGACCGCGGCGCAATGCTGCATTGGTTAACATTGGACCCTATGGGTCCCAGGAGCCAATGACGATGTACGCCGGCGGTGACGATATACCTGATCTTCGACAGGAGAGGACCTACACTGCAAGTGCTGCTGTGTCCTCGGTCTGGAAGAGACAATGGCTCGAGTGTCTGGGGAAAGGGCCCCTGCCTTCATATCGGAGGAGTTGGAGAAGCTCGTGGATGGGGTCCTCCCCCAGTACACGCTACTCTACGGTCCTCCAGACAAACAGGTAAGTACACAGGGAGCATGTTTTATGGGCTATGCCTGTGTGGAGAGGGCTGGATGTAAGGAGGAAGGGGGGAGAGTGTTGCGTGTATGAAAGACGGTGAATGCATGTGCCACATGGCAAGGGTAGGGATGGGGGCTAATCAGTTTGATGGTGCAGTTAGTAATAACTTCTCTTTTTCCCCTGTACATTTCATGTAGGTCAGCGCCCACCAGAAAAAAGCTATTTTGGTGTGGCATCGCCAAGGACGTCCGCCGCTGGAGCAAGAAGATGGCAGAGGCTCAGCTGGGGATGGCCTCCCAACGTGGGAGGGGTGCCTGTTGCACCATGACCCCCTTGATGTTCATGATCCTGGTGGTGGCATACCCGGAATTGGATGGATGTTTGAGGGCATCACAGCAGCTACAAGGGGGTGAGTACACTCTCATTCTGCTGACTTTGCGTGCAGTGGAGGGGTCTGGGTGGGGGAGTTGGGCTGAGTAGGCCAGGGCGAGTTCCGTGGGCAAGGCCCTCGGTAAGGCAGGCCATGTGGCACCCCAGCCCACCTCTATAGAGTGCCAAGTACACCTAGTCATGCCCCTGTGTCATCTATGTGTGCAGATGTCATCAATAGCCTTGTAGGCCATTTTCCCAGGAATTGAACAGTGGAGCCCAAGAGCGCGGGTAGTGCAGGGGGCTTCTGTGTCTGTCGTGTCCGCCAACGGTAGCGGTAATGCATGCACTCAACATGTCTTTCTTCTGTCTTCCCCCCCCCTTTTTGTGGTCTCCCTGTTCTTGTGTGCATTAGCATCATCAGGCGGAGGAGCAGTGGCACCGGAGCACGAGGGAGCTGCATCCCACATGGCCCTGGAGGGTGACACTACGGAGTCTGAATTCACCAGTGGGACGGAGGGCCAGGGGAGCTCCACGGCGGGGACAGGAGCTGACACCAGCGACACGGACTCGTCCTCTGATCGGAGCTCCCTTGTGGTAGCGGCAGCATCTACAGGTACAGCTGCCACCCCCCCTACCAGCACGCCCTCCCAGCAGCCCCTCAGCCTTTGCCCCGTGCCCGCTCACCCAGGAGGGTGGGCATCACCTTCGCCCCAGGCACCTCAGGCCCTTCCCCAGTCACCCCTGCTGCCCTCAGTGAGGAGTCCATTGACCTCCTCAGTTCCCTCACTGTTGGGCAGTCTACCATTTTGAATGCCATCCAGGGTGTAGAGAGGCAGTTGCAACAAAACAATGCATTCCTGGAGGGCATTCATTCTGGTCAGGCGGCCCTTCAGTGAGCTTTTCAGACTCTGGCCTCAGCACTGATGGCAGCCATTGTCTCCGTCTCTAGCCTCCCCCCTCCAACTTTCTCCACCCGACCCAATCACCTGTACCTCAGCCTATCCCAAGCACACCTACAGACCAACATGCACACACCTCAACCCCCAAGGGAAGCTCAGACAAACATAAACCACACATCCCACAGGCACTCACGCAAGCATCACACACATGCAGACACACCAATATCCACTGCCTCCAATGTGTCCTCCTCCTCCCCGTCTCCCTCCTCCCTCCCAGTCTCATCTACACTCACACCTGCATGCACTACATCTACAGCCACTACTGCCATCACCAGCACACACACCACCACACCCCGCTCACGTGCAGTCACCACCCCCACTACCATTCACATGTCCCCTGTGTCCTCTCCCAGTGTGTCTGTGACACCCCCTCCCAAGATACACAAACACAGGCACACACCCACCCAACAGTCATCCACCTCACGACAGCCTCCAGTGCATGCACCTTCACCCAAAGTCACCAAACGTAAACCTCCTACAACCACCACCGCTTCCTCCACTCCCAAACCCCCTCCAGCTACCTATCCCAGTGTGTCCAAACAACTTTTCCTGTCCAACCTTGACCTCTTTCCCACACCTCCCCCACCCCGTCCGTCTCATAGGTCCTGAACTAGCACCTCAGCCACAACATCTCCGGGACCAGTGGTGCCTGTAGTCACCGGCATCTGGAGTGCACCGGCCACCAGAGCAGCCAGTGTGGCACGGAGCCACAGCACAGACAGTCCCCCACCTGTCAAGCATCAGAAGTTGGCCAGTGCCCGGCGGGAGAGGGGGAAGACTCCAGCCACCAAAGCTGCTCCCAGGGGTACAGGTGGGAGTGTGGAGTCAGCTGTAACACCTTCCAAGGTGGGGAAGGGCCACAAGAAACCCAGCAAGTCTGGGAAGAGAAGCACGGCGGAGAAGACCGCCATCATCCCCGATGCCCAGGAGGCCATCGCCAGCACCAGCCCACCTGCCCAGGAGGCCACCGCCAGCATCAGCCCAGCTGCCCAGGAGGCCAGAACCAGCCCAGCTGCCCAGGAGGCCACCGCCAGCATCAGCCCAGCTGCCCAGGAGGCCACCGCCAGCATCAGCCCAGCTGCCCAGGAAGCCACCGCCAGCATCAGCCCAGGTGCCCAGGAGGCCACCGCCACCACCAGCCCAGCTGCCCAGGAGGCTACCGCCAGCACTAGCCCAGCTGCCCAGGAGGACACCGCCAGCACCAGCCCAGCTGGCCAGGAGGCCACCGCCAGCACCAGCCCCTCTGGGTCATGAAGGACCACCAGCACTAGCCCGGCTGGGCCATGAAGGACCGCCAGCACTAGCCCCGCTGGGCCATGAAGGACCGCCAGCACTAGCCCTGCTGGGCCATGAAGGACCGCCAGCAAAAGCCCCGCTGGGCCATGAAGGACCGCCAGCAAAGGCCCCGCTGGGCCATGAAGGACTGCCAGCAGCTGAGACCCTGCAATGGAGACCACCATCTCAAGCACCGCTGAACATGGCACCAACGCCTCAAGTACCGCTGAACAGGGCACCGCCATCTCAAAGCACCGCTGAACAGGGCACCGCCATCTCAAGCACCGCTGAACAGGGCACCGCCGCCTCAAGCACCGCTGAACAGGGCACCGCCGTCTCAAGCACCGCTAGCCCATGAGCGGCAGGGGCACTGACGCAACTGAGTCCGTCACGAGGTGAATGATGCACTCTGGGCACCATGCCCCCTCCAGAACCAGTGGAGAGATCCATCCACTATCTCTGTCCTTAGCAGGATGAAGCACTCTGGGCACCATGCCCCCTCCAGAACCAGTGGAGAGATCCATCCACTACCTCTGTCCTTAGCAGGATGAAGCATTCTGGGCACCATGCCCCCTCCAGAACCAGTAGAGAGATCCATCCACTACCTCTGTCCTTAGCAGGATGAAGCACTCTGGGCACCATGCCCCCTCCAGAACCATGGAGACTGTCATCCACTACCTCTGTCCTTAGCAGGATGAAGCACTCTGGGCACCATGCCTCCTCCAGAACCAGTGGAGAGATCCATCCACTACCTCTGTCCTTAGCAGGATGAAGCACTCTGGGCACCATGCCCCCTCCAGAACCAGTGGAGACTGTCATCCACTTGTGAGACTGTGGCTTTGCACTCCACAGGATTGAACAGTGAGCAACCCACCGACTGTAGAGACTTGTGAGACTATGGGTTTGCACTCCCCAGGATTGAACAGTGGGCAACCCACCCACTGTAGAGACTTGTGAGACTGTGGGTTTGCACTTCCCAGGATTGAACAGTGGGCAACCCACCCACTTTAGAGACTTGTGAGACTGTGGGTTTGCACTCCCCAAGATTGAACAGTGGGCAACCCACCTACTGTAGAGACTTGAGAGACTATTGCTTTGCACTCCCCAGGATTGGACAGTGGGCAACCCACCCACTGTAGAGACTTGAGAGCCTGTGGCTTTGCACTCCCAGGATTGGACAGTGGGCATGTGGCCCCCTCGTGGATTTTGCGTCGTGCACTCAAGTGGCTGAGGTGCCCCCCCTTTCCCTCCCCCTTAGGTGCCTGTTTAGTTGCTCTCTGATGCCCTTGCAGTGTGCTCTCCGTCATGGTCGGGGATCTTGTGTGGGCCTCGCCCATACCGTGTGGTCCCAGTTTTCCACTGACTTTCTTAGAGCACTACCTGGACTACTATGCTTGGTATATATTTTGTACATGGTGTATATATATATATTTCTGCCCAGTTGCTTTTCATATATTATAATGGTTACACTCATTTTCTATTGTCTTTGCATTCTTCCGGGGGGTTTGGGGGGTGTAACTGTGATGTATTGATATGCAATAGTGTGTGTATTGTAGTGGGTGAGGGTGGGGGTGGGGGTGTTGCGTGTGTGTGTCCCTGTTTTTTGCTTCCCCTGTGTCGTAGGGGCAGCACTCACTGTGGTCTTTGCCGCCGGCGTTTGTGCTCCTGGTAGAGGAGCAGGAAGACTAGTGCAGGTAGAATTTGGAGTTCCAGGTCCATGGCACCCTCGTGGGGTGTGTAGAGGGGTGCGTTTTCCCTTCGGGATTCCTGTTTCCGCCGTGTTTTTATTCGCTGTGAATCCGCCCCGGAAAAGGTGTCGGATAGGCCTGTCATAATAGTGTGGGCAGTACATTGTCCCCCGCATGTCTGTTGGTGGTGACCGCCAAGCTGTTTGTTTGTACCGGCGTGGCGGTCGGAGTGTTAAAGTGGCTGTCTTTGTTAGTGGTTTCTGCCACGGTCGTAATTGCAATTGTTTTACCGCCGGCCTGTTGACGGTATTACCGCCACTTTAACACCGACTGCAGGGTTGTAATGACCATCAAATTCTAATTTTTCAATTAAACAAAAATATGTAATTCTAAGTATATCATACATCAAAACCTAAAAACATTCCTGTTTGTCTCCTTCTCAGTCTCTCGCTCTCTCTTTTTCAATCTCTTTCTGCCACTCATACACCCACTGAGACACTTACCCACTTACAAACCCACTCATACACTCAAGCATCCACTCACTAACCTGCGTACACACTGACGCACCTACTAAAGCACTGATGTATGCACTCTCACACCCAGACAGACAATCTGACAGCCACTCTCAACCCTAGAAACACCCTCTCACACCCAAAGAGGCCGCAGCCAACTCCCCCCATGCATGGCCAAAGGCCTGTGCACAGCATGGGGTTGGGTGGTTAGGGGGTGTCGGCCGCAGGGTCTGGCTGCACGCCAGGTCTTACAGGCAACCTCCACTGTGCACGGGTGAAGGCTGTGCACAGTGCAAGGTTGGGTGCTTACAGGGGGGTAGCCTCAGGGCCCAATGAAAATTGCTATACATTAAAAAAACATAGAAATGTATTGAAAAAACAAAGGTTACAGGGGTTTTGTAGTTAGGCTTACATTATAAACATACAAAACCATAGAAATTCACCAGTTATAGTTAGAGTTACCTAAGTAACTATTACGTGTGCCTTGAGGTAACTGTAACGCACGCCCTCGCCATGCACTGCTAACTAACCCACAAATTTGATTAAAAAACTGTGCATGGTGGGGGTGCAAGTTACAGTTACCTTAGGGCACGATTTGTGGCAGAAAGGTAGGTTCAGGTCCAAAAAGCGGCTTTTTTTTGTTTTGGTGTCATTCTGTTTAATAATTTTTGAGAAATTAAGGGGAAAAATATTTGTATATATAGGGACGCAAAGTATTTGTGACCCCTCCTGATCTTGTCCTGAGATCTGATTGGTTGATAACACTTCAACAATCGAAGCCGTCAAAGTGCTGTCAACCATCTTGGGGCCAGGATATGAACACCCTGATCACTTAGCTCTGGTGGTGGGGTCCCGAATGGACCCCTCCCAGGGCTAAATGCCCTTTTTTTATTTTACAGATGGAGTCATGGTGGACCCATTGATCTGCTGTAAAAGGAACAACCAAAAAAACAAAGGGGGTGATTTTAACCTTGGCGGCCATTTAAACATTTCCGCTGGGCCGGCGGGCGCTCTCCGAAAGAGCGCCCGCCGGCCCAGCAGAAATGCCCCTGCAACGAGGACGCCGGCTCAGAATTGAGCCGGCGTAGTTGCAGGGGTGCGACGGGTGCAGTTGCACCCGTCGCGTATTTCAGTGTCTGCAAAGCAGACACTGAAATACTTTGCGGGGCCCTCTTACGGGGGCCACGCGGCACCCCCTACCGCCATCCTGTTCATGGCAGGTTTCCCGCCATGAACAGGATGGCGGTAGGGGGTGTCTGAATCCCCATGGCGGCGGATGGAGGATTCAATGGGGCAGCGGTAAACCGGTGGGAGACCGCCGGTTTACCCTTTCTGACCGCGGCTGAACCGCCGCGGTCAGAATGCCCTCGGGAGCACCGCCAGCCTGTTGGCGGTGCTCCCGTGGTCGGTGACCCTGGCGGTCACCGGCCGCCAGGGTCAGAATGACCCCCAAAGTGTGGGCTCCCACGCTTCATTATTATAAAGCCCCTAGGTGGGCTAAGTCTGGGGGTATTTGATTAAAAATAAGGGCGCTCCTGGCCCCCTCCCACTGCCTCAGGGACCACCACCTCCCTGGAGCGGATGATAAATATGCAGGGCCCATGTGCCCCGCTACCCTGGGGATTACAACCTCCCCACGACTGTAATTGAATTTGTGGGGTGACACGTGCCTCCCCAGTACCCTGGGGATCACCACCTAACCACGGTGAATAGTTAAGTAAAAAAAGGGGGTCCGTTTTGGACCCCCTTAGCACTTGGGATTACAACCTCCCCGGGGCTTTCTTCACATTGGAGGGGGTGCACAAGGCACCCTCCATGGAGCCACTGATGGCCTTGGGGACCTCCACCACCCAGGGCCAACTCCTGCTACGTGCTCAGGTGTCCAGCACTGGGACATAGCTGGTTCCTGTGGCTGCAGCTCTAAAGCTGCAACCAAGCCACAGCAAACAGTTCAGGTTTTGCAGGTCCGGCTGTCAAAATCCTAAGCTTTCATCTCTGTCCGCAGCACGTAAGCAGGGAACAGAGATGAAATGGTTAAGCAATCAGGGAGCTGAAGCAATGAAACAGCAAGGGACGCCTTAAGGCTCCCCCCTGCAGTGCCAGATAGCCCATAAAGGGCATTTTGTAAGTTAAAAAGCAATGAATGAATATGTAGGGACATGGGTCCCCCCCATTGGTCCATGAAAGCCCATAAAGGGCAAAAATATATATATATATAACCAACCAAAGTAACGAAACCTATAGCTCAGTGTAAAGGTTACATACCTTTATAAACTGAGCACTTAGGGTTCAAGTCCAACCAAACTAAGGGGGTGATTCTAACCCTGGCGGTCGGTGATAAAGCGGCGGCCAACCCGCCAACAGGCCGGCGGTCCAAAAAATGGAATTCTGACCCTGACGGGAACCGCCAACACAGCCCGCCACATTAACACTCCGACCGCCACGGCGGGACCGACAAACAGCACGGCGGTCACCGCCAACAGACAGGCGGCAGACAATGTACCGCCCACACTATTATGACCGGCCAATCCGCCACCTTTTCCGGGGCTGGAGCACCGCCGATAAAAACACGACGGAAACAGACTACGAACGGGAAAACGCTCACCTCTACGCACTCCACGAGGAAGGAGGACAGCATGGAACCCGAATTAAACATCCTACCTGCTCTCGTCTACCTGCTCATCTACCACGAGTACGAACGCCGGCGCAGACGACAACGGTGAGTACTGCACCTACGACACAGGGGAGGGGGGAGGACGAAAGGTTACGTGCACACACATACGCGATACACCCACCCCCCCCAAACCATGTACACACCAATGCAGAGCAACAAGTCACAGTGACACCACCCAAACCCCCGTAAAAAAAGCATGGACATAATTAAATTGTGACTCGAAATTTATGGGAAATAAAAAACACTGATAAGTCACGGTCAAATAGCAATAACAATTAAAAAAAAACAATTCAATATCCAGTGCATACGATAAACCGAGGCAATAAGTCCTGCACATCTAACGATATTCCAAGTGTCCGTGGGCCAAAGTGTACCAACACAAGGGCAAAGCCCACACAGGAGACCTGAGTCCTTTGGAGAGAACACTGCAGGGGCATCTGATGAAAAAACTACAGGCACCTCAGGGGGAAGGGAAGGGGGGGGCACCACAGCCACATGAGTCCACGACACCAGATCCACGAAGGGGCCACCATGCCCACTGTGCCATCCTGGGGAGTGCAAAGCCACAGTCTCTCAAGTCTCTACAGTGGGTGGCTTGCCCACTCGGCCATCCAGGGGAGTGCAAAGCCACAGTCTCTCAAGTCTCTACAGTGGGTGGCTTGCCCACTCTGCCATCCTGGGGAGTGCAAAGCCACAGTCCATCAGGTGGATAACAGTCTCCACCGGTCAAGAAGGAGGCATGGTGGGCACAGTGAACCATGAACAGTAGCTCGAGACAGATCCGGCACTGTCATTGTGCCAGTGGTGCTTGAGACGGCAGGGCCCAGCGGAGCGGTGCTTGAGATGAAGGGCCCAGCGGAGCGGTGCTTGAGACGGCGGGGCCCAGCGGAGCGGTGCTTGACAGGAAGGGCCCAGCGGAGCGGTGCTTGAGACGGCGGGGCCCAGCGGAGCGGTGCCTGACAGGAAGGGCCCAGCGGAGCGGTGCTTGAGACGGCGGGGCCCAGCGGAGCGGTGCTTGACAGGAAGGGCCCAGCGGAGCGGTGCTTGACAGGAAGGGCCCAGCGGAGCGGTGCTTGAGATGAAGGGCCCAGCGGAGCGGTGCTTGAGACGGCGGGGCCCAGCGGAGCGGTGCTTGACAGGAAGGGCCCAGCGGAGTGGTGCTTGACAGGAAGGGCCCAGCGGAGCGGTGCTTGAGACGGCGGGCCCAGCGGAGCGGTGCCTGACAGGAAGGGCCCAGCGGAGTGGTGCTTGAGACGGCGGGGCCCTGTTCAGCGGTGCTCTTCTCCACGGCGGGGCCCTGTTCAGCGGTACTCTTCTCCACGGCGGGGCCCTGTTCAGCGGTGCTCTTCTCCACGGCGGGGCCCTGTTCAGTCGTGCTCTTCTCCACGGCGGGGCCCTGTTCACCGGTGCTCTTCTCCACGGCGGGGCCCTGTTCAGCGGTGCTCTTCTGCACGGCGGGGCCCTGTTCAGCGGTGCTCTTCTCCACGGCGGGGCCCTGTTCAGCGGTGCTCTTCTGCACGGCGGGGCCCTGTTCAGCGGTGCTCTTCTGCACGGCGGGGCCCTGTTCAGCGGTGCTCTTCTCCACGGCGGGGCCCTGTTCAGCGGTGCTCTTCTGCACGGCGGGGCCCTGTTCAGCCGTGCTCTTCTCCACGGCGGGGCCCTGTTCAGCGGTGCTCTTCTGCACGGCGGGGCCCTGTTCAGCGGTGCTCGTCCAGTAGGTCAAGGGAGCCAGACCTGGCCTGGACTCCCTGCTCAGTCGCCCTCCGACCGTGCTGTTGCTGGACCCTTCGGTGACCTGGGCCCTTTGGTGTTCTCCCTAACACCCGGGATGGGGCTTGTGGGCCCCTCCTGCTCCGCGCTCCTGCTGGCTGACTTTTCCGCCCATCTGCCCTTTCGCTCCTTAGATGGGGCTTTCGGGCCCTTGCCTCCCCTTGATGTTGTGGCTGGTGAAGTGGGCGAACTTTGCTCCTTGGGGGCAGCCGTGTCAGTCCTCTCACGGCGGCCCTTTAGCTTCCTGGTCTTCTTGCCTGGTGGGGGGCTGGCTGTCCCCTTGCTGCTGACTGAAGTGTCACTGCTGGCAAAGGGTGGGCTCCAGAACCCATGCACCACAGTGACACTCGAAGCTGGGCTGGTGGTGGCTGAGGTGCTCTTGGGACTCTTTGCAGATGGAGGGGGTGGGTCAGTGTAGGGAAAGAGGTCAAGATTAGCAAGGAAAACTTTCTTAGGACCAAGGTAAAAGGTAGGAGAAGTGGTGATGGAAGTGGAGGAAGAGGATGTGGTTGTAGGAGAGTCAGGTGTGCTGTCTTTGGGTGCAGGTGCTTGTGCTGGAGGCTGTCGTGAGGTGGATGGCTCTTGGGTGGGTGTCTGCCTGCGTTTGTGTGTCTTGGAAGAGGGGGTGACAGACACAGTGGGAGAGGACACAGGGGACGTGTAAATGGTAGTGGGGGTGGTGACTGCACGTGTGCGGACTGGACTGGAGGGTGTGCTGGTGATGGAAGCACTGGCTGATGGTGGTGTGCATGCAGGTGTGAGTGTAGACGTCACAGGGAGGGAGGAGGGAGACGAGGAGGAGGGGGACACAGAGGTGGTAGTGACTGTTGGAAAGTCTGCATCTGGGTGTTGCTTGCGTGAATGCTTGTGGGTTCTGTGGTGCTTGTGTCTGGATGAGCTGCCCTTGGGTGTTGAGGTGTGTGCAGGCTGGTCTGATGGTGTGGATGGGATAGGCTGAGGAACAGGAGACAGAGACAGGCTGGAGGCAGTCAGAAGAGGGAGGCTGGCAACAGGGACAATGGCTGCCATCAGTGCTGAGGCCAGAGCATTGAACGATCGTTGATGGGCAGCCTGACCCGAATGAATGCCCTCCAGGTAGGCATTGCTCCGATGCACCTCCCTTTCTACCCCCTGGATGGCATTCAAAAGGGTAGTCTGCCCAACAATGATGGTCCTCAGGAGGTCAATGAGCTCCTCACTGAGGGCAGCAGGGGTAACAGGAGCAGGGGCTGAGGTGCCTGGGGCGAAGGAGACGCCCGCCTTCCTGGGCGAGCGGGCACGGAGCGTAGGCTGAGGGGCTTCTGGAAGGGCGGGGCTAGTGCGCTGGGTGGCGGCTGTACCTGTATAGATGGTGGGGGGCCCGGATGTTGCCGCCACCGCTAGGGAGCTCCCATCCGAGGACATGTCGCTGTCGCTGGTGTCACCACCGGTCCCCGTTGTGGTGCTCCCCTCGCCCTCCGGATCACTGGTGCCCTCGGTGTCTGTTCCTGGGCCCACCGGGGCCTTGTGACTTGCAGCTCCCTCGTGCTCCGATGCCAATTCTCCTCCGCCTGATGATGCTAATGCACACATGCACAAGAAGATGAAGAAGAAGGGTGGGGGGAGAAAAACGAAGACCAGGTTGAGTGCATGCACTGTCAACACCGTTGGCGGAGAGGACAGACACAGGAGCCTCATGCACTAAGCCGCGCATTCGGGGTACACTACTCAGTACTTCTGACTAGGACAACAGGTCTAGAGATGACAAAGGCGCACATGTGTGATGCTGGACCATCGATAGCTGTACTTGTCACCCTACAGAGGTGGGGGCCGGGAGCACAGGGCCATGCCTAAAGGAGAGGACTACACTACAGAAAGCGCCCTGGCCTAATGTCACCCACAACCCTCCTCCCCCACCCAGACGCCTCCACTGCGCAGAGAGATAGCAGAATGGGCTGATACTCACCCCCTTGTGTCTGCTGTGATGTCCTCAAGCGCCCATCCAAATCAGTGTAGGCCACCGCCAGGATCCGGGACATCAGGGGGGTCAGGGTACGACTGCCACCCCTCCTAGGTTGGGAGGCCATCCCCAGCAGTGACTCGGCGGTCTTCCTGGTCCTGCAGTGGATGTCCTCCCACCTCTTGCGGCAGTGGGTGCCCCGTCTGACGTGGACCCCCGGGGCCCGGACTTCCTTGGCGATGGCACGCCAAATGTCCACTTTCTGATGGGCGCTGACCTATTTGACATGTACAGGGTGGGAAGGAAAAATCATCATTTTTCTGCATGTTAGATGCGATTGGCCCCCCCTCCCCAACCTTGCCATATGGCACATGCTCTCATCTGTCGTGCGTTGCACTCCTCATTCGCACCCCACCCCACCAACTTACATCCACCCCACTCCACACAGGCATAGCCCATTCAATGTGCACCCAGTGTACTTACCTGTTGGTCTGGAGGACCGTAGAGTAACGCATACTGGGGGAGGACCCCATCCACAAGTTTCTCCAACTCCTCTGACGTGAAGGCAGGGGCCCCATCCCCAGTCGCAGCAGCCATTGTCACTTCCAGACCGAGGTCACAGCAGCACTTGCAGTATAGGTCCTCTCCTGTGGATGATCAGGTCTCGAGTGATTAAGCAGATAGAAAATGGCGGTCACCCCCGCGGCGGAGCGTACCGCGGCGGTGTGTACCGCGACCGCCGGCGCACCTCGTCATTGGCTCCTGAAACCCATAGGCCTCAATGTTAGCCAATGCGGCTTCGTATAGCGGTCTTCGACCGCCTACCGCCACGGTTTGCCACGCCAGCGAATTGACCTCACATACCATTGTCCCACTTCACAGGTCAGGCAGCCGCCATTTCAAGGGCCCACATGGCATAATTTGTACTGCGTCACACAGGCCTAGGCCTTGCATTGCCACACATACACGCCTTTCAATACATAGATAATCGTGTGCTATGCATGCAGTGGTGAACGTACCTGTGATTTGCTTGACTCTGTGCGCCATGTTGTCCTTCCTAGGCACCGTCCGCTGGGACTTGCGAGGAGAAGGATGAATCCTCGCGTGTACCGACCGCTGGTGGACCTGTCGACAATGGAAGAACGCCACATCATACTACGATACCGACTTGACCGAGCCACCATACATGAACTGTGTGCCCAGCTGGAGCCAGCCCTGATGTCCCCCATCCGCCAACCCACAGGAATTCCCCCTCTAATGCAGGTTCTGTCAGTCCTCCATTTTTTGGCAAGTGGCTCATTCCAGACAACAGTGGCCATGTCATCTGGAATGTCTCAGCCTATGTTTTCAAAAATCTTGTCTAGAGTGTTGTCTGCCCTGACGAAACACATGCGGCGCTACATTGTATTCCCTGAGGAGGTTGATTTGGCCACTGTGAAGGGTGATTTTTATGCCCTTGGACATATCCCCAACATAATTGGTGCCATGATGGGACCCATGTGGCTTTAGTACCCCCAAAAGACGATGAGCAGGTGTACAGAAACAGGAAAAGTTACCATTCGATGAACGTCCAGGTGGTCTGTTTGGCTGACCAGTACATCTCCCATGTGAATGCCATGTTCCCTGGGTCAGTGCATGACGCGTATGTGATGCGAAATAGCAGCATCCCTTATGTGATGGAACAGCTACAGAGACAACGTGTGTGGCTAATTGGTGACTCTGGTTGCCTCAACCTGCCTTGGCTATTGACCCCAGTGAGGAATCCCCAGACCAGGGCAGAGGAACGGTACAATGAGGCCCATGGGCGAACTAGGAGGATCATTGAAAGAACCTTTGGCCTCCTGAAGGCCAGGTTTAGGTGCCTGCATATGACAGGGGGATCCCTGATGTACTCACCAAAGAAGGTGTGCCAGATCATCGTGGCCTGCTGTATGCTTCACAATCTGGCATTGCGACGTCAGGTGCCCTTTCTGCAGGAGGATGGTCCAGATGGTGGTGTTGAAGCAGCTGTGGAGCCTGCGGAGAGTGAAGAGGAGGAAGACGAAGAGGACGACCCAGACAACAGGGACAGAGTTATCCAACAGTATTTTCAGTAGCACACAGGTAGGAATCACCCACGCCATTTAACATTTAACATTTACTTTGTGTATTTCCCCCCAGTTCTTTTAAACTGATATTTGATTTTCCCTTCCCTTTTCAGTGCTGTATGACCCACTGCGTGACTTCTGCTTGGTTAGCCCATGGACTAATGCTTATTGACATCGGTATGTTGTCATCACATAAATAACAGAACATTATTGATAAGTAATGTGTTATACATTTGTAAATAATACAGGCTGACTCCAGAATGATTTCAGTGCAATGAGTGATTTATTTTTAGTGCTATATATTGGTACATGATATTAAAATGGTGATGGGTGAGGGTGGAGTTATGTCCATGGCAGAGTCCAGTTCTCGGTCGCACAGGTGCATTGTCCATATGCCTGTGGAAGGATGGAGCAGGGGCAGTTCAAGGTTGGACAGGGTGACACTGTGGGACAGTGGAATGACATCCGGGGGGATATTAGGCTGGCGGGGGGCTTGGCATCCTACTCTGTCTTCCTTTGAGATCTCAGGTTCCTCTTGCGGGGTGGTTGTTCTTCAGCAGGAGGTGGGGTTCTGGTGGCCCGTCATTCTGTGGGGGCCTCCTGACCACTAGCGCTGGCGGTGGTGGTAGGCTGTTCCTGGCTAGTGACAGGGGCCCTTTGCGGTGCCACATGGTCCCGCAATGTGTTTTCTATCCGGTTGAGGGCCTGGACTATGGTCCCCATAGCGGTAGCGATGTTCCTGAGTTCATTGCTGAACCCCATGTACCGTTCCTCCTGCTGTGCCTGGATCTCGGTGAACCTGGCCAGTACCGTCGCCATCGTCTCCTGGGAGTGATGATATGCTCCCATGATGGTGGTGAGGGCCTCTTGGAGAGTCGGTTCCCTGGGCCTGCCCTCCCCCCCCTGTCGCACAGCAGCCCTCCCAGTTGCCCTGTTTCCCCGGGCCTCTGTCCCCTGGACGGTGAGCCCACTACCACTGCCCCCAGGTCCCTGTTGTTGTTGGGTTGTTGGGTCAGCCTGGGTGCCCTGTAGTGGCGGACACACCGCTGATTGACGCGTCCGCGAGACAGAGGCATGGGCCCGCTGGGTGGGAGCTGTGCTGGTGTTCCCAGAGGGGTTTGGGTCTGCTGTGGCCTGTGTCTGTGTGTGGGGAACCGACTGTCCAGAGGTCCCCGATGGTCCGGGCTGGTCGTCAGGTTCTAGGTCGACAGAGCTGCTGTCCTCGCTGGGGGCCTGTTCTGGGGTGGGATGGACAAATCTGGACCCTCCGTGGCAGTGTGTTGGCGTTCGGGCCCTGCAGGGGTAAAGGAGTATGGTTATTGTTTCTGTGTGTGCCATGGCGTGCATTTTGAGTGCCCTTGTCCCCCAGTGCTGGCATTCCCTTGTGGGAGGTGTTGTGAGGGTTTGGGGGGGGGTGTATGGGTATGTGCAATGGTCATGCTTTGGTGGTGGCTGTCTATGGTTTGTGTTGGCATTCAGGGGTTGGTGTTGTTTAGGGTGGGTTGTGCTGGTGAGACATTGGCAGGGAGGTTGTGGGCTGGGGGGTTGAGATTGGGGGTGAGGGGGGGGGGGGGGGTTGGCATGCTGGTGGTTGGGGGGGGTGAAATAGTTGAGATTCGACTTACCAGAGTCCATTCCTCCGTGTACTCCAGCGAGGCCATCAGGATGCAGGATGTTTACCACCTCTTGCTCCCATGCTGTGAATTGGGGTGGAGTGGGTGGGGGTCCGCCGCCAGTCTTCTGCACAGCGATGTTGTGCCTGGAGATCATCGAGCGCACCTTCCCCCGTAGGTCGTTCCATCGCTTTCTGATATCTTCCCGATTTCTGGGATGCTGTCCCACAGTGTTGACCCTGTCTACGATCCTTTGCCATAGCTCAGCCTTCCTTGTTATGGTGGTGTGCTGCACCTGTGTGCCGAAGAGCTGGGGCTCAACCCTCATGATTTCCTCCACCATGACCCGGAGTTCTTGGTCCGAAAACCTTGGGTGTCTTTGGGGTTCCATGGGGTGGTGTGGATGAGGTGTGGGGTGGTGTTTGTGGTGATGTGCGTGGTGATATGTGGTGATGTGTGCGTAGATGTGGTGTGGGTGATGAAGTTGGGTTCCTGTGTGTGTTGGGGTTTTCTATTGCTGTGCTCGCTCTCTCTATCTCTATCTCTCTCGCTCTCGCCTTCGCTCCGATTTCCAACTAGTGGGGGTTTGTGGGTGATGTGGGTGTGTGTTTTATAGTTGATTGGATGTGTGGGAGTGTTGTTTGTATGTGTCTCAGGTGTGCGTATTTCAAATTGTCCAATGTGGCTGTGTTTTGGAGCTGTGTGTGTATTTTGAGCGCGGCGGTGTGTACCGCCAATGGAATACCGCGATTGAAAGACCGCCGCGTGGATTCGTGGGTCAGAATGGCATGGGCGTGTTTGTGTTGGCGTGACGGTGGAGGTTTGGTCATCTCCAGTTTTCTGCGTCCCGCGGATGAGGCGGCGTTCCTTGGATGACGGATTTTTGGCGGTTTCACAGTTGGCGGACTTCTGACCGGCGGTAAGGGCCTTTTACCGCCGAGGTCAGAATGACCCCCAAAGTTCTTTTTTTATATAGTACAAATAATTTAAATTTTTAAAAATTCACGATGCATTTTTATTGAAAATTGTACAGAAATATCTAACTAATTCTAAGTACATCACACATCAAATCCTAAAAACTTTCTATGACCATCCCTCTTACTTTCTTTCTCTCTCTTTCTCTGTCTCTCTTCCAATCAATTTCACACACTCCCTCAGTCACTTCTGCACCCACTCACAGACTCACTAAGAAACTCTTGCACCCACACACCGATCTACTCAGAGCCTCATGCACCCACTCACATCCCCAGTAAGACTGCTGCGCACCCATTCCCAGACCCCCTTAGACAGTTACGCACCCACTCATAAACCCACTCAGACTCTCACACAACCACTCACAGACTCACTGACAGTACCATGCACCAACTCACAGACCCACGCACACACTGACGCACCCACTAAAACATGATGTACACACTCACACAACCAGACAGACAGTCTCACAGCCACTTTCACACCCAGATACACCCTCTTACACCAATTCTGACACCCTGAGAGGCCACGGCCAACTTCCGCCATGCACAGCCAAAGGGCCATGCAAAGCATGGGGTTGGGTGGTTAGGAGGGTTGGCTACAGGATCTAGCTGCAAGCCAGGTCTTGCGGGCAACATCCGCTGTGCATGGCCGAAGGCAGTGCACAATGCAACGTTGGGTGCTTATAGGGGTTTGCCCTCAGGGCCTTGGCCAAAGGCTGTGCACGGTGGTGGTTAGATTAACACATAGTAATAAACATTAACATATGTTTAAAAAAACAGACAAATTCACTTAAGAAAACAAAGGTTACAGGGACGTTATAGTTATGCTAACATTTTAAACGTATGAAACCACAAAAATTCACTGGTTATAGTTAGTTACCTCAACTAACTATAACTCATGCCCTAAGGTAACTATAACTCGAGCCATCAACATGCACTGCTAATGACCCCACAAGTTACGGCACTCATGATATCTTTGACATCTTTGATAATATCAATGTAATATTTGCAGTAAAATATTTCATGAAAAAACTGTGCATGGCAGGGTCGAGAATTATAGTTGATCATTAGAAAATATGCAAAAATAAAATAAGAAGAGATTCATAAGTTGATTAGGGAAGTGGAATCATGAATACAAGCAAAAGAACAAGAGGAAGAAAGTAACAGATGAAGGAAAACCAGGGAAACCAACCTAGACAAACATGAATTAGACATATAGGGGAAAAAACAAAGAAAATTCATGAGAGATTCATGGGATTAAGTTAATGGGAGAATGATAAAATTCACAAAAAGGTTTGAGAATTTGAAGAAACAGTATAAGTCAGGGCAAAAAACCTTAATATATCGCCAAGTGGCACAATAAGCGATTCGGATGCAGAAATGAGTGAAGGAGAAAAAACATCTGGAGCACCCTTTCACTTTTTTTTAGAAGAGATGACGTTTATGTACCTAGGCCAGAGAACACCAAGAGGTAGAGGAAGGGGACATTGATGGGGAAAGGATACCTAAGGAAAAAAAACAAAAGATGACAAAAAACAAGAGGAGGGAGGAAGAAGAAACAAAATGAATGAGTCAACAGGAAGATGAAGTAGAAGAAAACCTAGTGATAAATCTTTCAGATTACCAATTGAATGAGGAAGAAATGAGGTTAAAAACAGAGGAGTTACATTCTGTCCAGAGAGACACTTTGATTAGTACAAACAAATCAAAATGTCTTTGATTAGTTTGATTGAATTTTAGTTTGTACTTTGATTAGTAAAAATTAAAATTGACATCTACAAATCTGTATGCGAACTCATAGTGGCCAAATACTTCTCAAAATATGGCACCCAAACTAAATCAGAAAAGCAAAGAGCTTACTAAAGAAATAGAGTTAACTATTGCACAAAATGCAGATATAAAAACTGCATTTGTTCTGGCGCATGATCTCGACGACAAAACCTTCATGGAGACATAAATACTAGAGGAACTAGACACATGCATGGATTGTCACAGGTATATCACCTCAGACCTAAGCCCATGTTTTGCCTAATTTAAAATCCAAGAAACAACATTTTGCCACTATTGTGCCACCGGTGGTATCATGATCCTGCCTACCGCCATGGTTTTCGTGGCGTTCGTAACGCCACAAAAAACCATGGCGGTAGGTCCTATCAGTGACCTTCCCTGTCAATTATGGGAGGCCCCGTCCCCCATACACTCCCCAGACACCTCCTACCATCCCCTCATCTACGCTCCCCCTCGCTTCCAACCTCCCCCATACACACACACGCAGACAGACACTCATCCACACAGACACACACGCATACATACACGCATGCATTCATTCATTCACGCACACATCCACACACACATCCAAACTTACACACATTCGCATTTCCATTCATACATGCACTCACACACATTCATAAACTCAATCACACGCATTTCTACATGCACACAAAAAACACTAAACACACACTCGCATTCACGCACGCACTCACACATATATGTAAACACCCCACACACTCACAAACACAACACCGCCCGTCCCTCCCCTGTCAGAAACCGACTTCCCTGTATCCAGGAGGTCTTCCGGCACGGAAAGGGACGGAGCGCTGCTACCGTCAGCAGCGCCCACCAGCAGAACACTACCAGGCCATAATATTTTTCATAATACGTCTGGTGGTGGTATACTGGTGTGGCGCTGCTGGTGGTAGCAGTGCCACCTTACCACCATCCACCAGTATGGCCACAGCCGGATTTCTGCCCTTCTTGTGGCAGAAATCCGCCTGTGGTCATATTATGGCAGACAGATGGTAGCCGCGGTAGGTGGTTTTTACAGCCATTGTCATAATGAGGGCCATAGTGATTTTAATTTTAAAGAAACAACACTCTATGGAAGAAACACACCACCAAGTTACCATTGTTACCAACTACAAAAAATTGCATAAGAATCCCATAAATTATCTAACCTTCAAACTGAATAAGAATTTAAAGCAATGGCATAAAGAATCTCTCTTGAATGATGAAGAGTTGCAGTATCTCATGAAGGAAGCACTGTTCATTCCTACTATATACTTCCTACCAAAGACCCATAAAACATTGATCAAGCGCCCAGGGAGACCAATCATATTCATCTGTGGCTATTATCTGGCACCGCTAGTAACCACATTAAGCTCATACATAAGGAGCACAGGAGATTTCCGGAGAATTCTGGCAGAGACCCATTGGCAAGAAGGATACATGTTGGTCATGATTTATGTAGTTTCAATCTACACCTCCATTAAACATAACATTAGGTTACAGGCAGTGGAGTATTTCTTGAAACAGAAGAACATTAGGAACTACAACATTTTCAAATGCTATTGAAAATTATTGTGTTTAAAGAACAAGGGGCCCGATTCACAAAGGTAAACTTAGACGTTTGGACCTTTGGGAATTCACAAAGGGCATTTACGAGTACTTTCTTTATGTCCGCACTCTACATGTAAACACTAGGGTCTCTGAAGCCTACAGAAGGTGATTAGTACAATGCCTAATGACCAACTGTATTACCATCACTGCAATGCTTGCCTGTATGTGTGTATATATGTATGTATAACTGTTGTCTCATATTTGGCAGATTGGGTGTGAGTATTTAAGAGGAAAGTGAAAAGGGACAAATATTCATGGCTGGATTTTCACAACATAAACTTAGATTGAAAGTCTAAGTGGCATATTTATATTTTTTGGTGCAAAGCTGTGCAAATCCAATTTTGTGTCAAGATGTTTACCGCTGGCTTGCATCATTTCCAAGCGCTGGCCGGGCACCATATTAATGGAATGGCACAAGCCGGAGCAAAGCCTGGGCTACAGTAAAAAAAAAAAATTACGCTAGTCGAGTGGGGGTGGTGGTAGAGTCAAAGGAGGTTGTCTGTCAAACAATGGTGTTAGGCTGGTCAGAGGCAAAAAAAATGCTGCTAACCAGCCTAGCGTCACTTCCTGGTGCACAACCACCTAAAACATGACTCCTGTCTAAGTAAGACAGGAGTAATGCCCAACCCCCCTGGCCAGCACAGGGAACCACTGTCCCCTGGGCACGGCCATTTCCCCCTGTGCCATGCAGGGTGCCCCATGTCAGGGCCCCCAATGGCAAAAATATAAAATAAAAAAAAATACTTACCGATACCTCCCTAGGTTGGGGTTTCCCGCCCTCTTATGTCCCTCTTGTGTGGGTGGAGATGTTCCTGGGGCTTGGGGAGGGCATATGTGGGCCCATTCTATGTTTTACCATGGAAATGGGTCCACAAGTACTTTAATGCCTGGTCAGACCTAGGCATTAGATAATGGCACTAAGCAAGCTTAGCACCATTATTTGGGACCACCTCCCACTGTGCGCTATTTTAGCACTGGGGGATAAACATGGTGCTAAGGGGTTTGCAACATTTGGGCGGGAATGCCTACCTTGCATCTCATTAATGCAAGGTGGGTTCATGATTCCAAAAAATGGTGCTTACTCCAATATTTTGATGCTAGTTGGATCTAGCATTAGAAAATAAATATGTAGTTAACTTTGCACTGTTTTAGCTTCAAAATGAATTATGCTAAAACGGCGCACAGCAAGTATAAATAAGCCCCTAAGTTGAAACCAAAAGTGTAAACTTAGATCAAAAGTCATACTTTAATAGTAATAAAGTTGTACTTTTGGTCTACGTTTATACTTTTGGCCTAAGTTTAGCTCAAAAGTCTAAACTTAGACCAAAAGTCTAACTTTACTCATAGTAAAGTTAGGCTTTTGGTCTAAGTTAAAACTTTTTAGGTCTAAAATTAGACTTTTTTTCTAAGTTTACCTTTGTGAATCAGGCCCAAAGTGAGCAAAACTTTTTTAGTCGAAATGCATTAGTGTGTGAATTTGTGTCTAACTAAAAGAGTGTCTTTGTGAAGAAGAACGAGTTCCCGGGAGTGCAGCATCTTTCCTTTGAAAGTACATTATTCACAGAGAATACTGGCCAGTCTCGGATGCCGGCATCAGCACTTTGTCCCCTGCATTCTGACTGCATTGTAATAATGGATACAGATATATATATGTATATATGTATAAATATATATATATACATACATCTATATTTATATATATATATATATATATACATATATATATATGTATATATATATATTTGTATCTAGAAGTATATATGTATATATATATATATAGAAATACATATATGTGTGTGTGTGTGTGTGTGTGTATATATATATATATATATATATATATATATATATATATATATGTATATATTTCTAAATATATATATCTATACACCTAGGACCTAGTTTTGGTAGAAACAGCATTTTTTGTGTTGCTAATAACTTTCGTGCTGTTTGACAAATCTTCACAACATTTTCAAAATGAATATGGCAGTTGGTTCATCTGCTGTCTGGGTGATCTGTCAAATGGGGTTTGAGAAGAATGAGGATCCCAAAACACCTTTTCCTTATGCATTTTCCCATAGTGATTTGGAACATGACTGAAGCCCGAACTGCTGGACATAATTACACCAAATTTGGTAGAAAGCTAGCTGTTGGTCCAGAAAGCATGCTTTATCTAATTTGGTGTAAATCTGTTTTAGTATTTTTTGAGATATTAAAGGGAAATAAATATAGATATATAGGAACTCAGATCCTCCATAAACATCTGTGGTGGATCCGGGAATTCACATGCCAATGCAAGAATCTCATTGACTGGTCGCAACCTGGCAGGAAAAGTTGTAGCTGCCATTTTGTTGTATCTGGAAAGGGTCTTGAGGCTGAAATGTGGGCTGCAATGCATATGAAGCGATAAGGGTAGAAGTTCCCAGGGGCTTGATTTAAATGTGGCAGAATACTAAATAATGAATAGAAAATGCCTAAAGACTTTCTTTTTGCCATTTTTGAGAACCTCAGACCCACCCGCGGGGCTCAGCATGGCCCCCAGTGTAAATCCACTGGTGGATTCGGGAATCTGAATGAGATTATAAAAAATAGGAATTGAAAAATAAAGAAATATGTCTATGGTAAAAAGATTGCCTTTGAAAATCACCTTTGTGCTTACGATGTGTATGTGATAACTACACATGAAATAGTATGCAGTCTTTCAAGTTCTGGAGGAACACCGTGTTGCCTTTGTCTATCAGTTGAACTCCTTCATTTCTATACATACCATCCATATCAAACCCTAATCATTATGGTATATAGACCTCATGATATTCCTCAGAGGAATCCAGTTTTATTAACATGTTTCCTGAATTTGTCTATTTGTGGACAAAATCCACTTATCACTTCCATTTCTGCCTTTGGCAAATGTTGGAAAAAACAAAGGCAGTGTGTCGGAAAAGTGTCATTAATTTTCCAACGGTATCTTTCATTAGGATTTCTAATCCTACCCCAGTAACTATATCCAGGTCACTGCTACCACAGTTCACAATCATGACGTCTGGATGTTCACAATCCTTAATGCTTTCAACCAAAGGATGTAATTGATGTCACTTTACCCTTCTCTGGCCAATCCAAGTAATATCCGCATTAGATAAACCGAGATCCCTGTCGATGCCACTGTTTCTAGCACTCTCTCTGGCCTAAACCACAAAGTTATGACCCACAGTCCACACTCTGAGAATTTTGGAGGGGCTCTGGAGTACCGGACAAGGCTGCAGCTGAATGAGGCAGTTTTGAAATGAAATATAGTTAAAATCGAAGCTATTACTTAGAACTTGAAAGACTACATTTGATTGGTTGTTGTAAATATGTTGGTGCTTAAAGCAGGTAGTGATTTTCCGAGAAAAGTAAGTAGATGTCTGGTTAGCCTAGAGAAACAAGAAACAATATTGGTCTTTGGAATATGTTTATTATTTAAACACTCATCAACACCTGTTACATTTTGTTTAGAAGTAAGCACGCTGCTCTCAGAAACTATTGTGAACGTGTGACCTACTGGTAGAATGTTTCACAATTGGTTACAGGAGCATGGGGAAAGGGAACTAAAAAGACTAGACTGTAAATGTGAAGTGTTAGTATTAGGGTGTCTAGTTGACAGAGGTATGCACATTGTCCAAGTAGGAACAACAGTCCTAGTCAGGTTAAGACACAACACAACCTATATTATTTTGTGGTCAACCTCTAGTAGCTTGGTGCAGAGCAGGCAGGCTTAAGTTAGAAGGCAATGTGTAAAGTATTTGTGTAAATACTTTTACAGTAACACAGTGAAAACTCCACAAAAGTACTCCACAACAGTTTAGAAAAATATGTAATATTTATCTGAAAACAACAAGACCGAAATGACAAGAATCCATTATGCACAAGTCAAGAGATCACTTTTTAGAGGTTTAGGTAATTCTTAATCTATAAAACTCAATGGAAGTATCTTTGTAGCACAAAGTAACTGGAATGCGTCAAAATGAAATACCCAGAGGGCCCCAATGGAGGTGATGCGTCAGAAAGTAAAGCGATGCGCTGACTATTCTGCTGTGGTGGAGGTGATGTGTCAGAAAGTAAATTGATGTTTTGACTTTTCCAGTGCAGTGGAGGTGTTGCAAAGATTATTTCCTTGCAGGCAAGCTGATGCATTGATTTCCTGATGCGTAGCCTTGGCTCCTTACTGCAGTGCGGTGGTAATTTGACACCAACGGACGATGCGTGGAAAACCCAGAACACGCTGTGATGAAGAAACAAACACTGCATTGATTGGGTAAATGCTGGGGGGATTTTTCAACCACAAAACAGGCACTGTGCGGATTTTGCAGGCATTGCGTTGATTTTCCGACAAAGTGGATTTTCTTTCTCAGATGAAGTCCTTAATGGCCCAGATACTTCTTAACAGGTGGCAAGCACAGTCCAAGCCCTTGGAGATTATTTGTCCTTGGCAGAGTCCTTCCAGCAGAGTCAGGGAGCAGCAGGCAGCAGGGCAACAAGCAGGATATCAGCCCTTCCAGCAAAAGCAGTCCAGATCAGTTATTTAAGCAGCACAGCAATCCTTCTGACAGAGCCCAGTTGTAGGTCCAGAAGTGTCTGATTTGACAGACCCAGTATATATACCCAAATTTCCCTTTGCAGTGGAGGAGACTTCAAAGAGGTATTTTGAAGTGCACCAGTTCCCCTTTCATCCCAGTCCTGCCTGCCAAGATATGTCTGGGGGTTATCGGTCCTTTGTGTGAGGTCAGGCCACTAGCCTTTGAAGTGCAAGTGAGAGCCCCTCCACCCTTCCTGCCCAAAAGACCTATCAGTATGCAGATGAATGTAGATGAAGCTGAGTGTCCCGTATTTATGGCTGTCTGGGTGCAATGCACAAGGGGAGCTGTCGACCAACACAAAATAGACGTGGATTGTAGACAGGCTATAAGGGACAGAGAGGAGTAAGTGCAGAGAAATGGCTACTTTCTAAAAGTGGCATTATTGAAATAGTAATGTTAAATCCAACTTCACCAATAAGCAGGATTTCTCAGTACCATTCCAGCCATACCAAACATGACAATGCCACTCCTTTCAGATCAGAAATTACCACTTAAAAGTATATAAGGGGATTTCCAAAGCTGTCCTATGAGAGACGCAGGCTTCACAATTGTGAAAAATGACTTTGGGTGTTTTTCACTACTAGTACATGTAAAACTTACAAGTGCATGTCCTTCCTTTTACTTACATATCACCATGCACTTTGGGTTACCTAGGGCCTACCTTATGGGTGTCTTATGTGGAATGAAAGGGGAATTTAAGGCAAGTAGATTTAAATGCCACGTTGAAGTGGCAGTGAAACTGCACACACAGGCCTTGAAATGGCAGGCCTGAGCATTCTTAAGGGGCTACCTATGTGGGTGGCACAATCAGGGTTTAATTTACAAGCCTGGCACACATATAGTTGGTAAGAGCGAATGTTACCATGTTTAGGGTAGAGAGCACAAAGACTTTAATACTGGTCAGCAGTGATAAAGTGTGCAGACTCCTAAAACCAACAAAAACAAGATCAGAAAAATGGAGGGAGGCAGGCTGAAAGGTGGGGGAAGACCACCCTAAGGCTGTCTGGTCTAAATGAAGTCTCAGTGCTAGTACTATAAATGCTGACTAAGCAGTGCTTGGATGCAAATGTACATATCTATACAAAGTGGAGTGTAATGACAATGCTTGAGAACAGATTGCAAAGATGATTTTTGTATTTCTGAGTAGATCCACGGATCCACCAAAAAACTCTATCAAATTGGGCTACAGTATTAGAAAAGATTACCTATAGTAACCAGGCAGAAGTGGTATAACATAAGTTAAATATGTTAGGGAGATCCTGTCTGGTTTTATTATTAAGTAACCTTGAAAAGAAAGTTGAAAAGGTTGCCAATGTTGGTTGCCTTGTGTAAGAGTGGTGTGCCATTCGTATGCTTGGTTTTTACGAATTTCCAGTGAGAAGAAATTCTAACTGATAGAGAGCGACAAACATACAGAACAACAAACACACTCAAAAGTTATGTAAATTGAAATGTAGTTGAATTTAAAAGGCTTTAGAAAAGGCATGATTGGATACAAGGTGAATGAAAATGAAACGCATGTTGATAAAACATAAAGGGTAATATAAGTGGAGGGTATGTGAAGGAAAATTAGAATGACCTGAAAAGAAGGAATTAAAGGCATACACTGAGGCATGCATATATGCTAAAAAATACAAAGAAACTGATCAATAAACTGATACACCCATGCTTACACTTATAGTACAAAACTCAGAGACACACTAACATATACACTAACACACTGAAACACAGTTATGTATACTGCACTATCAGAGCCAGTTGCACACATATTTACATACTGCACTCACTAACACAGCCAGGACCCCATTCAGATTGTCACTTGCATACACATTTAAAGACCCATAGAGTTTCTAAAAGAGGCAGTGATATACAGCCATACTTACTTAAACAACTGATGGCACAACCTATAGAGGTACTGATACACTCACTCAGATATGTAGTCAAGTACTGCCACAACCTAGTCACCCATCTATACAAGTTGTCCTTTAAAATGTCTTGCGCTTACTACTGCAGAGCTTGAGTGTGCATTTTTACTGCCAGCTTGACTTCAAAAGCCTTTTGCCAAGCCGTAAGCTCTCCTTTTACTACAGATAACTCACACCTCAGGTAGGCTGTAGGTAGGCCATAGGGCAGGGTGCTTTCTGATTAAATGGTTAGACATGTACTTTTAAGTTTCACTGTGTTACAAGTGCACTTGCAGACACATACTCCCAGTTTTACATACAGTTTTCCATCCACACTGCAACTCACATATCTATTTACAGAAGCATATAGCCACTCACACACCCAGTTAGAGAGAGAAAGAGACACTTGCATTCAGCAGTATCAGAGCTAGTTGCTCACACAGTTACATACCCCTGTACGGACAGGCACATCTAGTAAGCAAGATATACATACACATTTAGACACCCAGAGAGTTACTGTAATAGACAGTTATATGCAGGCATACTTACTTCAACATCTACTGGCACACCAATACAGGAACTGATACAGATGTAAAGTCAAGAAGTAACATAACCTAGACACCTATTCAGACAAGTAGACTTTTAAACCTGACATGAGCCTACTACTACTGCTAACTGTAAGTGTGCAGTGCTACTGCCAACTTGACTTAGTATTCAAAACTCCTTTACCAAGCTTTAAACTGCCCTTTTAGTATACACAACTTATGCCTCAGCTAGGATGTATATAGACAAAAGGACAGGGTGCTTTGTCCTTAAAAAGTTACACATGCCCTTTGAAGTTTCACTGAGTTACGTGTGCACTTATAGACCGCTACGTCCAGTTATATATTCAATCATCCACTTATACTGCAATTCACATACTTTTTTCCAAAAGTATAGACCCGCTCAGACACCCAGTCAGACAACAACAGAGCAATCTATATACAGTACTTATGCACACATCATCCAGAGAGCAGTTATGTTTTTAGCAGTATCGAAGTCAGTTGCACACACAGTTGCATACCCCTCTACTCACAACACAGCTGGTAAGTAACGTATACAGCCACTTACATACACATTTAGGCACTCATACAGTTACTAAAACAGCCAGTCACATATCAACATACTTACTTCCACAGACCCAGGCATACACTGACACATACATTGACACTCTGGTAAGTACACTGACACACCTAGGCACCCACTCATATAAGCACTCACAGACCCAACTACACTAATGCATACACTGAAATACCCAAACACAAACTCATGAATAAACTGTCACAGACAGGCACACACTGATGCATACAGTGAGACACCGAAGCACATAGTAATACATACACTGGCATACCGAGAAAACACTAACGCAGACACACTTATACTCTCCAATCACTGATGCATCCAATACCACACACAAACATACCATCACACCCTCTCTGAGGCATCAAGCTATACAGTCATGTAGTAACAAATCAATGTTAGTAGTGAGAGAAGGAAGGAAATACTGATGTAGACAATGACACATTCATACACACACTGATACAGATATTTGTAGAAACAAATTGCAAATGAAGATGTAGACTGACAAACCCAATATACGTTATCACAGTTAGTGGCACATCCATGTACATTCTCATAAACACAGTAACATGCCTAATTGTTTATAGTATATAATGTTATATAATTGTCTGTAGAGCTAAATGTATTCCTTATTTCATTTGCAGATATCCACTTGTATTTAAAGTAGAAGAATCAAAATTCCTGATAAGAGAACAAGAAGAAAGAAACAAAGGAAACAATACTACCTAATTCAAACTGATAGCAAAAGACAGGTAATGTGGAGAATGTGGATAAGTAAAAGAGAACAATTAAAAAGAGCACTAGGAGTTTCTGAAAAAAGCATGTAAAAAATTACAAAATGAAAGAACAATTTCCAGTAAAAACAGGAGTTGAATTCAACTGATAAACAGCAAGGAGTACATGCATTTAAAAGTAGGAACTGTAATAAGGAAAGAGAGACTTTGACCTGGAGACAGTAACAATTAGGAGTTAGCAGTAAAAATGTTTTAAACTAGAATAATTCAGAATTTGCTAAAGAAGATGAAGAAATATAAGAGGAGAAGTGCTGTACTTAAGCAAAACCAACATATTGAGAATGTGAAGAGGAAACTTTTTATCTTAATATTGAACAGAATGAAGACACTGGGCAAAACAGTATTGTGTATAAGGAAAAGAACCTTAGGAAAAAGTTTATAAATAAAAGTAATTTTTGTAAAATGTTTAAATGTGAATGGAAACTCACATCTAAGTGCATGCAGTTGACACAACTGGTTGTAGCTACGAGGTAAAACACGGTAGTCCCATACCAAAGAACAGATAGTTCCTAAGATTGTAGAGAAAGTGATTGCTGAAGAGGTACAAGAAAGGTATAGATAGGACCCTGTGCACAAGTGGAATTGCAGCAGTATTTGCAGTGTTCGTCAGGAATCAGTTGATAAATTGAGAACTTTCCGAATAGGATTTTCATGCAGAAATGTGAAACAAAAAAATGGTAACAAGGGCATTCATTGGCGTGTCTTTCAAAGAAAGTGAGTAGAAGCACTTTTCATCACTTTAGAATGTTAGCTGAGCATCACAAAAAAATCTAAATTTAGTTTGGAGGCTTTACTATATGGAAACACTGGTTTTATATTTAGGAGAGATTAATAGAGCTCACTTGCATGGGTGGAGAACGTTTGTGAAGATGTTTAGTTTTGTTTCTTTGGTCCTGAAGAGTAGTGTAGGGAAAATGAGGAGTTGGTGACTGGAGGTATAGAGCAACAGGACACAGAGATTACAATTAAAAAATTAGCACAAGACATAGCAATATTTAACACAGTATCTTCAGAGAAACCACAATGTATTTGAAAGTGTCAATTACTTTGATGGCATATCACAGTGTTACCAACCAATATTGGTATTGTTGTCATGGAAAACCTAAATGTCTACTGCTCAACTTAGGCGCACCTACTTGGTTTGTTACAGTTACATGTGCAGAGTATGCATTGGATGATGTACTTGAGTTTATAAGAGAAGCAAACTCTAACATTGAGGATACTAATTTGAAGGCAGCAGGGGAACTTTGCTATCAGGATCCAGCTAATGTTTGAAGGCATTTTAATCATATGTTTCAACAAATCCTTTAGTTTCCAATGTACGTCCCTAGTAAATGGTACTTAGATATCTAGGGCAAGGGATAATAAGGGTTGGTCCATGAGGGCAGCAGCACAGATTGTGCCACCCTTTAGGGCTATGTACCCAGAAGCACTTAGCACTGCCATTGCAGTGTTCTGATGCAATCCTAAAAGGCAAACTACACTAACCACTATATACTGCATGCACTATAGGTGAGTCACCCCTTTGGCAGGCCTTCCAGCCCTAAAGCAGGGTGCACCAAAGGGAATGTGTAGGCATAGATACATGAGCAATATGTCCTTACTGTGTCCTTGCCAAACCAGGGACATAGTAAGGTAACAGGGCAGCCATTTTAATGCATGTGCTGGACACTGGTCAGTATGAGTTTCACAGCTACTTGATAGCTACCCTGAGCCCTGGGTTGTTTGGTATCAAACAACTCAGAATGTTAAAGCCAAACTGGTACCAGTATTGGATTTATTACAAAATGTTCCCAGGGTTCACCTTAGAGATGCCCCCTGCAAAAGCTAACTACACTGGCATGGTTGCTGGCTGGTCAAAACCAGCCTGAGACCACCAGACAAGAGTCTGAATCCTTGGGGTGAGAGATCCTGCTCTCTGGGATTCAGAACAAAGCCCTTCCTGGGTGGAGGTGCTAGCCAAGTTCATGGGCAGTGCAGGGGCCCCCAGGGGCACCCCGAGTCCCCTTACCATCAGCCTTTCCGTGGCGGTGTTTACTGCCATGAACAGGCTGGTGGTAAGGGGAGTCTAAATCCTCAGGGAAGCGCTGCTTGCAGCGCTGCCTTGGTGGATTACGACCGCCGGGACCGCCATGGCGGTATACCGTCAGCGCCGGAAGTGTTACTGCGGCAGAACCGCCGTGGTCCAAATAAGGTGACTAGTACCGCCAGCTTATTGGCGTTCTATCACCACTATTGCCCTGGCGGTCACCGACCGCCAGGGTTGAAATGAGGGCCTAACTGTTTTGAACTTCAAAAATTCATAACTTGATAAGTACTTACCTGATCTGGATGATCTTGGTGTCAAAAATCTTATAAAAATCTGAAGTATTTTTGTAAATTGTCTACAGTTATTCTTTTGAGTGGGCAGGCCCATTTATTGATACTGTGGGTACAACAAATGCTTTGCAATGTGTGGTTGCCTGGACCCCCTGCAAAGGCTGCCTAGTTTTCTACACTACATAGAGGGCCAGCTTCCTACAACTATAGGTTCAGAAACAATGTGATAGAAAAAGTAGATGCAGGAAAATATGCTGTACTTGGTTGCACAAGTTGTTTAGTTCAATATGCAAAAGATAGTTTCATAAATCATAGAAAGCATAGCTGTCAAACCTCTGAGAAAAGAGAGTTTGGCTGCTTATCACTTATGACACTGTTTAGGGCTTCGTCTTGTGAAATGGAGTTATTCGGACAGTATGAGTGCTATGTAAATTCTTTCAACTCTGTAAAAGACAGAACTGAGAGTTCTGTCTTTCCCAACTACCTGAAAATGTTAAATGATGAGATTGAACAGGAGGAAATAATTTCTACTGAGATAGCAAAGGACAGTTCATAAAGCAGCTAAAGTTCCAGACCTCTAAGTCAAGATGCTCTTGGAGAGCCAGTAGTGGCAGCTTTAGCCATGAATGAGGTGGTGTATGCAATTCAACAAGCACGAGAAGAAAATATTGATTTTGAATACTTAGGGCTAGATTTACTACAAAGTGGCACAGCTCAGTGCTGCGCCAAAATGTGCAGAACTGTGTCACTTTAGAAATGCAGGGATGCACTGTATTTACTAAAATATGGTACACTCCTATGTTTTCCCCTGTGCGGCACTAAATATAGCTGTCAACACAGGCATCCATAGACCACAGTGCAAGGGTGTCTCCGTTGGAGGGAATAATTGTGTATGTGCAGGACGGTGTCCCTTCCTCTACATAAACAATCTACAATGGCGATTTGGCACTTGCAGAAATCAGCACACATAGAAGCAGTAAATCATCATTTTTGAATGATTGTTTAGGTGCAGGGATGGGGACCTTTTTGCAGAATGCAGCACACATGGGAAAAGCAAAAATAGGAAGGTGTTAGTTTTTGGCACTTACACAGATTTATGACTTCTTGTAAATCTGGGGTAGCGTCAAAAGCAATGCGTGTTGCGGTGGAACACCAATTGCACACCCCTCTGATGCAGAAAACTGTGTTGAAAGGGCTCATATTTACAAGGTGGCGTTAAGCCATAAAAAGTGGATTAGCGCCGCCTTGTAAATGTTGCTCACTCCACAGCGCCCACCAAATAATGATACAATACCCTGACAGTCACCACACCTGCAATGCATGTATTACCCCAACCCTCTCACTACCACATGCCCCATCCCCTACTCAGCCCACAACACCCAGACACTCCTATCCATGTTTCCAGCATGCCCACAACCCCTGTGCACAGTCGCCAACCCATGCATGTAATGTCAGAAGCACTACAACACCCAGAATGCACCACCACCCCCTCACTAAATGCTTAAAAAAAAACATGAAGGGAACCTGCATGCTACTACATGGGAGTATAACCAACAATCACTGATGAACAGTGCTGCAAGGGACAAGAAAGTGCAGGACTCTCACACACAAGTACCACCACGCATGCCCCCTCACGGAAACAGCAAGGATTGCCAGTCCTCCACCTGAAGATGGAGGTCCCACTCTGGAGAGTGCAGAGGGATGTCTGGACACAGAGGATTTCCGTGGCCCATCCCACAGTCCTGGACAGTCACCTTCCCGAAGCCCCACCCAGGACACCACTGACACCCCTACTATTCAGCCACCACCATCAGCCCTTTACCAACGCCCCCACACCAGTGTCTCCAGGCCACAGACTGGCTGCCCACATGTACAGAGGCCCGAATCTCCACCCACCACCAGGCAGGAGGATGAGGGGCCCATTGCAAGTGGGACTGCCATACCTGTGCAGGGGACACAGGAATAGGGGACTAGGGCCAGTTGGAGGTATCAGTGACCCAGGGGGGTGGCCCAAGGAGGGATGCTGCTGCCCAGGAGGTAATTGCTGAGGGGCTGGGAGCATACCACCATTCCCAGGACGGGATTGGTCATTTCTTTGCCATGTTGGAGTAGAATCAGAGGCTGCAGGTAGCACACCACCAGGAGGCAATAGAGCAATGGAAACAGCTCGATGCCACCATGGCCTCCATTGCAGGGGTGCTGCAGCACCAGACCAACATCCAGCCTGAGTTTTCCACCCACCTGCAGGCCCCTTACACTAGCCAGAACACTGCCCTGCCATCAACATCTGCAGCAGCTATTGGACTGCAGCCCAGGTACCCCCTCGCAAACGTGGCCTCAGGCCCAGACATCCCAGTCAAACACCAGGCAAGACCAAGCCCACCGCCAGGAATTGACTCTGCTTTGAACTGTCTCCCTTGTGTGCCACTGAGCTACCTTGTTGACATGCCACTGCCATTTCACCATCTTCCAATGGCCCCATGGACTTTGCCCATGTGCTACCAACAGCAGTGGAAATGTACCTGAGGATATTGTTCATCATGTGCCCACTCCCTTCCACTGTCCCATCAGTCATGTATGATTTATCTTCAAATAAATACACTTGTACACACAAAACATCTGTCCGCAATTAATGTCAGCAAACAAATGTCAATGTGTATGTATTAGCCAGTTTCCATCATAATGCTGCTTAAATTGCAGGAGGGGGTCTAACAGACTGTCTTGTTAGAAATATGTCACACTGTACGTTCCATTGTTGTAACACATCTGTTTCTTCATTCATAAAGTGGCGACATCACTGTAAGGGACACCACAACACTTAGTACATAAGTCTCCCAGAAACAATGCAGGCAACCCATTTGCAGAATAGGAAATGTACCTCAGAGTCTAGCCGGATTAGCTGGGTTCTGGAGTTGATGTCTTCCCCCTCTTCTTCTACATCACTCTCATCCATCCTCTGAGGTGGCAGGTGGCAGGGGTGGTTGGACAGCATCCTCCTCTTCCAGAAGTGAGATAGCTTTCCTCACAGCCAAGCTGTGTAGCATGCAGCAGACCACCACTATTTGACACACCTTGTCAGGGCTATAGCACTGGGATCCTCCAGAGAGATGCAGGCAATGAAATCTTGCCTTCAGGAGTCTTATGGTCTGCTCTGTCACCCACCTACTGCTACCATGTCCTTCATTATAAGGGAGCCCAGCGTCTGTCCTGGGATTTCTCACAGGTGTCAGGAGCCATTGCATGTTTGGGTAGCCAGAATCCACTGGAAAAGTGGGTGAAAGTGGGTTAATACACACAATTACTATTTGCATGCAGCCTGTCTGTCAGATATGTGACTAGTACAGTGTCATACACACTCACATATGAGCCACGTTCTGTTCCCCTGTAGTTGTTCCATCATGTCTGCACACTGCTGTTTCTCAGGACATAGGAATAATGGACTGGTCCTGGGAACCTTGCATTGACATGAGAAATGTACTGATCATCAGAACACACCAATTGGACATTGATAGAGTGACAGTTTTTACGATTTCTGAACACCTGTTAATTTTCTCTTGGGGGTATGAGGGCTATGTGGGTACCATTAATGGCACCTATTACATGAGGGATTTTTGCACAAGCATAGAATTCTGATTTGATGGTGGTGAGAGCCGCCCTTTGGGGGAACTGGACATAACATTGAAGGTGTTGCACGAATGCATTAAAAAATTTGGGCAGGATTTGGCTGAGAAACATCAGCCGCCATGCCCGCTGTCACTTTGAATGAGCCTGTGGCTAAAAAGTGTAGCACAGATAGTACCTGCACAGTGGTAGGTATGGCATGGGGATTCCTATTCGCTGGCATCAGAACAGGCTCCAGGATTGTGGCTCGATTCAGGCGGTAAGTGATGATGATGTGATATTCCTCCATGGTGGCCAGATCTACCAGGGGTCTGTAAACAGATGGGGCCCTCCCTCGTCACATGGGTCTGTACCTATGGGGGGAGAAGAGACACACTGAGTTGGAACATGCACTTCCATAACAAGGTCCCAGTATTGATGTTGTACATGTGACACAATTGTTCCTCACACAGACACAAAGAATGTGATAATCCTGTCAGGGCAATGTGTGGTGAGGTGTGTATGTTTTATTGCATCACAGTGTAGGCACAATTCCCAACATAATCCCATGAGTAGGACCAGTAATCATAACAGTACTCGATGAAGGAGAGATGGAATGGAGCCATGGACTAGGACCCCGGCCAGACTATGAAGGTGTGGTGGATGAAAATGGCAGCCCCCTGCCCTACAGGTAGTGTAGTGTAGGAAGTGACCTCATTCCACTGCATTGGTCCTCATGGCGGTAGGCGGTGTTCACCGCCGTGCACCTGATCATTGGATAACACTGTTGTCAATGGGGAAGCAGGGCCAATCATGATCACCGTTGGCAGTGATGGTGCACACCGCAGCTATCTATACCGCCATTTTGCCATGCCCTTACCACTTGACTCCTGCACCTCGAGTAGGGAAGAACTCCACTGCATGTGCTGCTGTGTCCTGACTCTATTCCTTGAGATGGCACGTGCCTCAGGGGAATGGGCCCAGGCCTTCATCACGGAGGAGTTGGAGAAGCAGGTGGATGAGGTCGTACCCCTATATGCAAAGCTGTATGGACGACCAGAGCAACAGGTGAGTTACTATCTGTCCTCCTTTAATGTGTGTGAATGTGGTGGATGCTTGTAGGCGTTTTTGTTGGCTGTGTGAATGCTTATCCGTTTTGGGCTTGGCTATTGTCTATGTGTGTGTCTCCATGGGCTATGTCAGGTTGGACTGGTATGGCATTTGTGTATGAGACACCCACACTGACAATTGTTTCTTTACTCTGTGTGTCCCATGCAGGTCAGCACCCATCAAAAGAAAGGATTGTGGTAAGCCATCGCCATGGAAATGCAGACCCCTGGGGTCTACAACCGGTGGAGAACCCACTGCTGCGCTGGGTCTTGAAGACTGGAGAGGTCCAGCTGGGGACAGCCTCCCAATGTGGGAGAGGTGCCCGTCGGACCCTGATCCACCTAATAGCCTGCATATTGGTGGTGGTTTATCCAGATTTGGATAAGCTCTTGAAGGCAGTACAGCAGCCACAATGGGGTGAGTACTAACACTATTGTGATGCTACTATGATGAGTGTAGTTAGGTGCTATGGGATGCAGGCATTGTAGTGCCAGGCCCATAGACAGGTGTGTCCCTGCAGTCCTAACCCCCTCTACATCCATGGGATAGTGTCCTTAGGTAGATATGTCTGGGAATGTAGACCTATGAGGGGGCCCCTGTTTGGGCTATTGGTTTAATGTGGCCTCATGGGCTTGCAGATTTGTTGTCTTGGCCTTCTCTCTCATTGTTTCCCATTGCAAAGTGTAGCAGATTAGAGAGCCAGGCAGTGTACTGTGGGATCATGCCTACAAATCATGGGCACATTCATATCATATATTGTGTCTGCTGAGGGTTTTTTCCTGAGATGGGTGGGAGTATATGTGTTCCAACTTGAATATTGTTCCTAGAATTGACATACTTCTTTCTTCTTTTGTCCCCCCATGCTTTTGTGTCCTTGTGTGCTTTAGCATCATCTGGTGAGGAAGCTGAGGCAGCAGCGAGTGCGGATGCTGCAGCCCATGGGACTCAGGAGGCAGAATCCACTGCCACCAAGGGGACCTGTGGGTTGGAGGGCCAGAGGAGTACCACAGGGGAGGCGACTACCACTGAAGGTAGTGACACTCACACCTCCTCCGATGACAGCTCCCTGATGGTGGTGGACCTTACTGGGCCCATCCATTTTTTTCCATCTTACGCCACTCTCATACCATCACCACCCTCCCAGTAGCTCCCCACCAAGTTGCCCGTGCCCGCTCACCCAGGAAGATGGGTGTCTCTTCTCCTGCCGCAGTCAGCACTACTGCCCGCACTGAGGAGGCTATGGACCTCCTGAGAACCATCTCTGTAGGGCAGACAACCATTGTGAATGCCATCCAGGGGCTGGCATCCCAGATGCAGCAATGCAATGCATTCCTGGGAAGCATTCACGGTGCCATGTCTGGCGTACAGAGAGCTTTCCTCTTTGACGGCCGCCAGTGTCCCTGATCTTTCCGTCCCACCACCACTACCCTTCCAGCACCCCACTTCCTTCACCCATCCCAAGCACACATACAGACAGCCATGCACCCAAATCAACACAAAGGCGAATAGTGGCTGTGTACTCCAATGGTACGCACTTCCAAAAAATTCCTTGCTAGTATATAAATACAAAACAGTCAATGATATTGAAACCTGAGCATATAAGTTATGAGGAGTGCCAGGTAGTCTGTTTGAGCTCGCGATATTTTATCGCAGTGAATTACGAGCTCAAACGGACTACGGTTGGACTTATCATAGTCCAGGTACGACCTTTGACTTAGTTCTAAGGTGTACCCCGGAACACAATACGAGATACCCTCATATTTGGAAAGGAATTTCTACTTTGAATGACACAATATGGACATGATTTGGCACAATTTAAATACCATATATTATATCAACAAGCCTTGAAAAAGTCGTTGTTACGACGAAACACGTGTCGGCTGTTTGTACATGGAACACTGTAGCGGATGTTTGGTTCAATGAATAACTAAAGAAGATTAAAAGACAAATATTTGAAATAATTGGATGTGCTGTGGTTCTCTCAACTTCCTTTACCCAAATCAACACACATGAAGCACACAGAGAAACACAAGCACCACCCGTCCCACCACATACAGGCACACACCCAACATCCCACAGCAGACACACCAACATCCACCTCCCCCACTGTGTCTACCCACCCTCCTTCCAAAACACACAAATGCTTACACTCATCCACTCCACATGCATCCACCACACATAAGTATACTAAACAGGCACCTGTAGCCACGTCCAGCACACCTACATCTCGTGCCACCACTTCCTCTACGTCCACTCCCAAACCTGTCTCCAAAAACCCTCCTGCTGCACCTAGAAAGCTTTTCCTCTCCTGTGTTGACCTGTTTTAACTCACTGGCCCACCCCGTCTTATCCCTAAACATTCCCTTGGCCACACCAAGTCTACTCCTTCTTATTCAAAGTGCTCCCCAGTCCGCCCTTCCCATTCCTGTGCCCTTTCCCCAGGGAGGAAGACGCCCTGTGTTGCCCCGGTCCCTCTGCCATTTATTGGGCCAAGCCCCTTCCTCCTCCTTCCAAGTGCAAGCCCAAACCCTCTCCACCTCCAGGACCTATGCCAAAGTCCCTCTTTCCAAGCCTGAGTCCACACCCCCACAATCCCCTACCCCTGATCCCTGAGGTGCCTGGCTGCCCCATTGATTCCCCTTTCTCAGTGGAGGATTTTTCCATTGTAGGAGTCAAGTGTGTCCTATATTTGCCCTTCCGGGACTTAAATTTGGACTGGCCTACGGCCTTGTTTAGACAGATATTATTGTTTTTCATAATAAATGTTAGTGCCCAGCAGACCTGTTGGTGCAATATTGTCCCATTGTGCAGTGTTTCACTGTGGGGGAGTGGTGTACACAGGTGTGTGCAAGTGTCTGGTATCTACACTTTGGTAGGGTATGTATGGCGTGGGGCGTGGGAGGGAGTGGGACAGCACTGCGGTGTGGGTGGGGTGGGTGGATCATGTAACTGTGTCCTTTCCTCTCATGTGTGCTAGGCTGCAGTACTTACTGTTGTCGTCTTCGTCTGCGGTCACAGACCTGGAGAAATATGGCAAGGAGAAGCACTGGCATTATTTCCAACTCTCGCTCCATGTCGGCGTCAGCGTGTTCTGTGGGCCTCCGGTGAGTGTTTCCCTTTAAGGGGGTCGGTTGCGCCCGGCTTTGCGTGGCAGTAGTTTCCGCCCGGGTACTGATGGCGGTGTGGTGGTTATTAATATGGTGGCCGTGTAGGGCGTTCCCGCCGGCTTGTAGATGGCCTCTGCCATCGTTGGCGGTGCTCCCAAAATGGCAGTGAGTGGATGGGCCGCTGGCTGTTTCTCATGTGCTTCACTATGTGGCGGTCTGGACTCCAGCCTGTTGGCGGTAGTTACAGTGACCACTGGTGGTGTGGTCTTTACCATCAGGTTCAAAATGACCACCTACACAAGGAGCAGAAAGAAATATATATGGAAGCAAAAGAATAAATAGATCGTAGATTCCGCCACAAAAACAATTAATGTAAATGTTCAACATTTATGCCAATTCTATTATATGTTAGAAGTCAAGGTGGCACTGGGAAAAGCTTTTTAATTCAAGTTGTCACCACTTGTCTACAGAGGACTAAAGACTCCACTTTGTGGTGTGTAGTAACAGCACCAACTGGATTAGCTGCACACAACATAAAAGGAATTACTTGGCATGCACTACGTATGCTACATGTAGAACATGACAATAAACTGGAGTACCAAGAGTTACCCAGTGAAGCCTGTAATGAAGTTTCCAGAGATTGGAAGGAATTGAAACTTTCAATCATCGATGAGGTGAGCATTGTCTCAAACTTAATGTTTCCCTTTGTCAACTTGAGAATGGAACAGGTATTGAAGACAGAGTATGATATACTGTTTAGAGGAAAACATGTAATTGTTCTATTACAGCTTACCCGTGAAAGGACAGCCTATGTTCAAGACACTTCTACATGAAGAAACTCAAAATTATTTGAGAAGCATTGGTAATACAAACATTTGGTTACCCATCTGACATGGAATATGGAAATGTTCTGAAGGATATTTAAGTAGTAGTTCTCAAAAAAGAGGGAAAAAGTTGTTTAGAAACTCAACTTATAAAGAACACATTTCCTACGAAAAATTTCATAGCAGAGCTACTGTTTAACTTTATTCAACAACATACATCCATTGTGTGTCTAATGCCTGCCCTCCAGGAATGTTCCTTTTTCAATTAACACTTACTACAACCGGAGAAAGAAGAAATTTAGGATCTGTCAGCAATTGATAACACGGACCACCAGGGAGTGACAGTTCTTTTAACTGAAAAACTGCAATCAAAATTGGATTCATTAGAGAAGTCTGTTTCCAAAACTGCAGGATATAAAAGTGTTTACGTGTTTGCAAAAACTGTAGGGTATTTTTGCAGCATTATTTAAATTTTGAGGAATGATCTGTTAATGGGGCAATGGTAAAAATATTGATTTCATTATGTTTCCAAACAGGAAAGATGTTGAATACCTAGCAATTAAATTTGATCAACGTGAAGGGTTAAAACAGATAGCAAGGTCTATTACACATTTTTTGCTTGTAAAAGACTTGTATGTTCGGAGGAAGCAGTTCCCAGTGTATCTAGCATATGCTGTAACAAATCTCAGGCTTTAAGTGTAGGTGCAGCATTTATTAACATTGTTTATACCATCTTTAAGGAAGGTATAGCATATGTAGCATTATCACGGGTCAGAACCTTTTATTTGTATCTCCTAGAGTTTGAAGTAAATGCCAACTCAAATTGTGTCAAAGAGTACAACCACTTAAGAAGTGTTTATGCTCTTCATTTAGGACAGTATCCAGTTTATGAAAAGCATACAATCTTAATGAAATATAGGTTTTTAAAGGATCACAGTGATATTCCTGAGAAAAAGTGCAAAAACGGGAACAAAAACGTTTTAAATGCCATAAATGCCAGTGAGATTACTCGTTAGCAGTTGTCATACCCCTCTGGAGTCAACTGCTATGCCAATGAAGTTTTCAATGCACTATTGTCTTTACCTCACCAGGTTCAAGCATTGAACAAAAAAAGATAAAAGGTTGTGTTCTGTTCTCTTTACTTTATTAGAATGCGTGGGAAGTGATAGAACAAAAACATATTCTGCATCTTATATTAGAGATTTTGTACATCTGTTCACCAGATCTATACATTTTACTCAAAACACTCAAGAAGATGTGCAAGAGTTCTTGATGCTATTATTTGGTATCTTAGAAGTGAAGATGGTGCCTATTGATGACCTATTTGGCCTTAGTTACTCATGGGAGCATGACTATGAAAATTGTTCTTTTTTATCGAAAAGTCAAATAGTTTCCAAATTATTTATCTGCTTAACTCTACCAGACAGCAAAACTGCCAGGTAATACAAAATGGTTAAAGGAGCATTGCAGAATAATACCTGAACAAAATATCAATCAGATATTCAATCAACTTTGAACATAAGAAGAAGTGGCAAATGCACAGCCAATGAAATTAAATTGTAAGCACAAATCATAAATTATTTTAAAGCTGGACAAATCTCTATTTCTGGTAAAACATATAGCAGTATAGCTATTATTTTGTAATGACAATTCAAGTATTATATTTGGACACTACACCATTGACTTATAAAATAACACTGGAGGGAAAGAGTGGAATGACTGCAACCTTACATTGAAGTAAAGATTACCTTATAAAATATCTAACTCTTACCTTCTTTTTCTTGAACCAATATACTAAAGAGGATTACTACTGAAAAAATAAAATAGCACACTTGACAGAATTCTAATACAATGAATTAAGGCATCATACGGCCTTCCAATGGTAATGCTTACATAAGGTATGACAAATGCTGATATGCACTTACTGCTGGAACAAAACAATATAGATACCACTACATTGGAAACATAGATCACAAACTGAAAACAAGACAAACTAAAGGTATTAAAGTTAAACATATTCTGGATATTGAACTTGTTTTAAAAAAGTTAAACCAGATGGAAAGAAAATCAGTTCAGATCATTTCAGTTCAACAAATTTATCCGCTGTACTCCTGCTGCATGAAAGTACATAAAATACAATTAATCAATACAATACAATAAGATCATATAAATATAGCAATTCCATTCACAGTAAAACATTTAAAAAACTATTCTAAAAGACAAAAAATAATAAATGCATTTTGTCACAAAGGACAGAGTTGTACCAAACCTCCCACCTTTAAAGCGCCCTTCTGATTGTCAATAGCTGCCAAATGAAAGATGTCACCACATAGCACACTAGAGGAGTCTGAAGCTACTGCAGGAATAATAGAACTGGGGCACATTGACAAACATTAAATTGTTTAAGAAGTGGGAGGAGAAAAAGATGCCTAGGAACTGTGTGAATCTGACAAAAAACCTAAGGTGCATGGTTGTCTGTAGGGATATTCTGTCGCAGGGGCAAGGTGGAAGTTCTTGGGGGAGTGGCCTGACAACATGGCCACCAGTACGTGAGCTCCCAAGCTTCCACCATCCGGACAGTAAAATTCATATTAATCCTGCAAAAATCCTGTGCGATCCTGTCTCTCCGACACGGAAACGGAACCTATAAGGGACGTAGCGCCCACAGACTGATTTCTGGTCCATAGGCACTGTGGGAACCGAATGCGAGACCTGTGGACTGGAGTGACCCCCGTGGAAGGAGATCCGGCCCAGAGGTGGGCTTCCACAGCACGAGACCTAGGGGCTGCTCTGTGTGGCTGAGCGCTTGGATTAAGTGTGGTCCTGCCCGGTAGCTGCTTGTGCTCACATGAACGCTGTCTTTTGCCAGTGTGGCAAGTATGCTCCAACCCTCTGATTGCCACACCATGCTCCATTGATGGTGAGCACAGAACCTGGGAACTGGTGAGCTGCCGGAGGCTGGGGTGCCCTGACGGGAAAGGCTGCTGCAGGTGCGGGCTGGTGCCACGTCCTGTAAATCAACAGGGGCACATCTGATCGAAGGCCCAGTCCAAGTGGGGGTAAGATCGATGGCACCTAGGGGCGGTGGAGCTGAAGAATCATAGAGTCTAGGGGGCACCGGGAGGTACCTCCTGGCTCCGGCTCTGTATCACTTGCACTATACACAAGGCCCTACTGATACTCTGAGGGAGCACCACAATCTACAGACTTCTGATCGCTCACCTCTGATGCGGCTGGTGAGCTGAAAGCTTGCTGCTCCCGTCTCCTGCGAGGGCGGCTGCTGCGGGGTCCCTGCACATGGCACCTGGCCCTTATTCCTCTAACTAAGTGAGCGGGCTGCTGGGTCGCACGCTCCATGCCATTGGCAGCTCGGGTCCTGCTGGCGGTAGTGTGCTGGGCCCAGCTGTAATAGAGTAGCCTGTAGGCTACTGCAGGTGAGAAATGGAACTGTGTGCTATGGTTTATGTGTGATGCCACTAAGGTCCTCATTCCCATGATACTTTTGTCACCCCTTGCGATCAATGTAACTAAGTCCTGCCTGAAAACAATTGTCATTGAATGTGATTGGCTGGAATTATTGGGGAGCTATCGGGCCTTGGAGAGGCACGGAGAGCAACTTTCAGAGTGACCCAATGACCCACTGATTATGTCTTCTCACTGCAATCTATCAGGCAGCATGGGGAAGGATGTCAGCCGGCTCACATCTTTCAAACACTATCAACCAATATACAACGCCCTGCCAACCCAAACAGTGGATAACGAGGCAGACTGGGTCCCCAGAGGAGGGTGATCAGCTTGAGGCAGGAGCGGAATCCACCAGGGTGGATATTTTAGCTGCAATACATGGCACCTGCACCTCCTTAGAATAATGTATTGACTCTTTGTCCATTGAGGTTGGTGAGAAAACAGGGCTGATTGCAGAGGCCCCCTAACTTATTGCCCCCATTTTCCACTTTTTGCTGGTGTTTTCTTCACTCTGATGGTGCCCTGGGTACTGCTAACCAGTCCCAGGGCCTGTGTTCTGTGTAAAATCAATATGCAAATTAGGCTAATTATAATTGGCTAAGTCAACCTACCTATAAGTCCTTAGTATATGGCATGTAGGTTTAGGGACCACAGCATAGGTAGTGCACCCGTAGGTGCACTGCTGAGATGCCCAGTGTCGTTTTAAAGGCAGGTCTGCCTTGCTGGCTGCTTTTAAATTAAAGTTATATGCAAATTCGACTTTGGAATTAAAAGTAGTTCCAAAGTCTTAAACTACCTTATTTGTACATATGTCACCCCTAAGGTGTGCCCTATGTGCCCCTAGGGCTGGGTGCCATGTAACTATAAGCAGGGACCTTATAAAAGTAGTTTTATAAGCCCTGGTGAGGTAAAAACAGCCACATTTGTTTTTCCCTCATTGTAGTGAATGGCCTTCATAGGCTACATTAGGGAGACCTTATTTTAATTTTAAAAGTCCCCTTAAGTGACAGATACAAGAGTTTGGTATCAAATTAATTGTTATAATAAATCCCACAACTTCCAGTTGTGGGATTTAACATAACTTGTTCAGGGAAAGAGTTTTAAACTTTACCTGAAAAGTTGCCCATTTCAGCCCTGCATTCTTTTTGCTGCTGTGCTCTGATTGGCCAGCCTCTGGCAGCCTGGCCAGGCTGCGTTGATGAGGTGTGAAGTGGCCTGGCTTCACACAAAGAGATGTGCCTGGGGAGGGAATCTCCCCTCAGCAGATGGTGAGGTAGGAAGGGGGAGGGCTGCCAAACTGGTCTTCAAAGGCAGAGAAGGACATTTGGAGCAACCCAGCAACACCCCACATCCTGCAACCCCAGACAACTAGGTGCCCCCTTGATTAGATTAGGAGAGGGCAGGAGAGGGGTATGTATATGACTTTTAACCACACCAGTGGGTGGGCTCAGCCAGATGTAACCTCCAAAAATCACTTTCAGCCATGTTGGATTTTTTGAGGAATGTTGCATCCTGGGATTGATTTTTGCCACACTTCCCAGGAAGTGGTCATCACAGGGGAAGGACCCTGCACCTGATTGGAGAACCAGGACCCCCCTGCTTTTCACCCAGGAGCAAGGATAAAACTGGCAGACATGCACCCACACCTCAGTTCCCTACCACATCCCTGCCAGGAAGAACTACAGAAGAAGAAGGACTGCCCTGCTGGACCCCTGGCCTGCACCTGGAACCTGCACTCAGAAGGACTGCACCAGCTACACACTTGTGCTTCACCACAAGATGGACTTTGACTCACTTCAACTGGTTCAAGGAGGGACTCCCTGTTTGCTACAGGTGAAAAATTGCTAACCAGAGTCCCCTGCACCAACTCCTGAAGTAACTGGCCAGCTGACCACTGTCCAGTGGCCAAAAAGGAGTTTACGCCAGGTGCATTGCTGAGATGCCCAGTGTCGTTTCAAAGGCAGGCCTGCCTTGCTGGCTGGTTTTAAATTAAAGTTATATGCAAATTCGACTTTGGAATTAAAAGTAGTTCCAAAGTCTTAAACTACCTTATTTGTACATATGTCACCCCTAAGGTGTGCCCTATGTGCCCCTAGGGCTGGGTGCCATGTAACTATAAGCAGGGACCTTATAAAAGTAGTTTTATAAGCCCTGGTGAGGTAAACATAGCCACATTTGTTTTTCCCTCATTGTAGTGAATGGCCTTCATAGGCTACATTAGGGAGACATTATTTTAATTTTAAAAGTCCCCTTAAGTGACAGATACAAGAGTTTGGTATCAAATTAATTGTTATAATAAATCCCACAACTTCCAGTTGTGGGATTTAACATAACTTGTTCAGGGAAAGAGTTTTAAACTTTACCTGAAAAGTTGCCCATTTCAGCCCTGCATTCTTTTTGCTGCTGTGCTCTGATTGGCCAGCCTCTGGCAGCCTGGCCAGGCTGCACTGATGAGGTGTGAAGTGGCCTGGCTTCACACAAAGAGATGTGCCTGGGGAGGGAATCTCCCCTCAGCAGATGGTGAGGTAGGAAGGGGGAGGGCTGCCAAACTGGTCTTCAAAGGCAGAGAAGGACATTTGGAGCAACCCAACAACACCCCCACATCCTGCAACCCCAGACAACTAGGTGCCCACTTGGTTAGATTAGGAGAGGGCAGGAGAGGGGTGTGTTTATGATTTTTTAGCACACCAGTGGGTGGGCTCAGCCAGATGTAACCTCCAAAAATCACTTTCAGCCATGATGGATTTTTGAGGAATGTTGCATCCTGGGATTGATTTTTGCCACACTTCCCAGGAAGTGGTCATCACAGGGGGAAGGACCCTGCACCTGATTGGATAACCAGGACCCCCCTGCTTTTCACCCAGGAGCAAGGATAAAACTGGCAGACCTGCACCCACACCTCAGTTCCCTACCACATCCCTACCAGGAAGAACTACAGAAGAAGAAGGGCTGCCCTGCTGGACCTCTGGCCTGCACCTGGAACCTGCACTCAGAAGGACTGCACCAGCTGCACACTTGGGCTTCACCACAAGAAGGACTTTGCCTGGCTTCAACTGGTTCAAGGAGGGACTCCCTGTTTGCTACAGGTGAAAAATTGCTAACCAGAGTCCACTGCACCAACTCCTGAAGAAACCGACCAGCTGACCACTGTCCAGTGGCCAAAAAGGAGTTTGTGCCACGTGCATTCTGGGAGTTGTAGTCCACACCCCCAAGGATCATCTAAGACCTTCTGGACCCTTAGGGTGAGCTGTGGACCCAAAACAAAATCCTTAAAAGAACATCTGGGAGAAGACCCAGAGGTTTGGAGAAGTTTGGGGAACTTTTGAAAAAAAGCTCCATAGAGGGACTGACCCTCCGCAGCAACTCTAGCCAGCTTGCCTCGACCGCGTCCCGGCCTGATTTGCAGGTTCGTCCCGGTGAAGAAATCTCCAAAAAAGAGACTAAGGTGGTCATTACAACCCTGGCGGATAGTGTTAAAGCCGCAGTAAGACCGCCAACAGGCCGGCTGTAAAAAAATTGCAATTATGACCGTGGCGGAACTCTCCAACAAAGACAGCCACTTTAACACTCCGACCGCCACGGCGGTACAAACAAACAGCGCGGCGGACACCGCCAACAGACAGGCGGGAGACAATGTACCGCCCACACTATTGTGACAGGCCAATCCGGCACCTTTTCCGGGGCGGATTCACCGCGGATAAAAACACGGCGGAAACAGGAATTTCTAAGGGAAAACGCTCACCTCTGCACACACCACGAGGAATCCGGACGCCATGGAACTGGAACTCCAAATCCTACCTGCGATAGTCTTCCTGCTCCTCTACCAGGAGCACGAACACTGGCGGCGAAGACCACGGTGAGTACTGCACCTACGACACAGGGGAAGGGGAGGGAAAAAACAGGGACACACACACACGCAACACCGCCACCCCCACACTCACCCACTACAACACACACGCTAATGCATATCAATACATCAGAGTTACACCCCCCAAGCCCCCCCGGAAGAATGCAAAGACCAAAGAAAATGAGTGTAACCATCGGAATATATTAAAAACAAGTAGGCAGAAATATATATATATATACACAATTTACAAAATAAATACCAGGCATAGTAGTCCAGGTACTGCACAAAGAAAGTCTGTGGAACACTGGGATCACATGGTATGGGCGAGGCCCACACAACCATGATGGAGAGAACACTGCAGGGGCATCAGAGAGCAAGAAAACAGGCACCTCAGGGGGAGGGAAAGGGGGGCACCTCAGCCGCTTGAGTGCACGACGCCAAATCCACGAGGGGGCCACATGCCCACTGTTCAATCCTGGGGAGTGCAAAGCCACAGTCTCTCAAGTCCCTACAGTGGGTGGCTTGCCCACTGCTCAATCCTGGGGAGTGCAAAGCCACAGTCTCTCAAGTCCCTATAGTGAGTGGCGTGCCCACTGTTCAATCCTGGGGAGTGCAAAGCCACAGTCTCTCAAGTCCCTACAGTGGGTGGCTTGCCCACTGTTCAATCCTGGGGAGTGCAAAGCCACAGTCTCTCAAGTGGATAACAGTCTCCACTGGTTCTGGAGGGGGCATTGTGCCCAGAGTGCTTCATCTTGTGAAGGACAGAGGTAGTGAATGGGTGTCTCCACTGGTTCTGGAGGGGGACTGGTGCCCAGAGTGCTTCATCCTGTGAAGGACAGAGGTAGTGAATGGATCTCTCCACTGGTTCTGGAGGGGGACTGGTGCCCAGAGTGCTTCATCCTGTGAAGGACAGAGGTAGTGGATGGATCTCTCCACTGATTCTGGAGGGGGACTGGTGCCCAGAGTGCTTCATCCTGTGAAGGGCAGAGGAAGTGGATGGATGTCTCCACTGGTCCTGGAGGGGGACTGGTGCCCAGAGTGCTTCATCCTGTGAAGGGCAGAGGTAGTGGATGGGTGTCTCCACTGGTCCTGGAGGGGGACTGGTGCCCAGAGTGCTTCATCCTGTGAAGGACAGAGGTAGTGGATGGATCTCTCCACTGGTTCTGGTGGGGGACTGGTGCCCAGAGTGCATCACTCACCCCGTGACGGACCCAGTTGCGTCAGTGCCCCTGCCACTCATGGGCTAGCGGTGCTTGAGTTGGCGGTGCCTTGTTCCGCGGTGCTTGAGTTGGCGATGCCCTGTTCAGCGGTGCTTGAGTTGGCGATGCCCTGTTCAGCGGTGCTTGAGCTGGCGGTGCCCTGTTCAGCGGTGCTTGAGTTGGCTGTCCTTCATGGCCCAGCGGGGCTTTTGCTGGTGGTCCTTCATGGCCCAGCGGGGCTTTTGCTGTCGGTCCTTCATGGCCCAGTGGGGCTTTTGCTGGTGGTCCTTCATGGCCCAGCGGGGCTGGTGCTGGCGGGGGCCTCCTGGGCAGCGGAGCTGGGGCTGGCGGTGGCCTCCTGGGCAGCTGGGGTTGGGGTTGGTGTTGGCCTCCTGGGCAGCTGGGCTGGGGCTGGCGGTGGCCTCCTGGGCAGTGGGGATTATGGCGGTCTTCTCCGCCGTGCAGCTCTTCCCAGACTTGTCGGGTTTCTTCTGGTCCTTCCCTACCGTGGAAGGTGTCACAGCTGACTCCACACTCCCAACGGGACCCCTGGGAGCAGCTTTGGTGGCTGGAGTCTTCCCCCTCTCCCGCTGGGCACTGGCCAACTTCTGATGCTTCACATGTGGGGGACTGTCTGTGCTGTGGCTCCGTGCCACACTGGCTGTCCTGGTGGCCGGTGCACTCCACATACCGGTGACTACAGGCACCACTGTTCCCGGAGATGTTTTGGCTGAGGTGCTACTTCGGGACCTATGAGATGGACGGAGTGGGGGAGGTGTGGGAAAAAGGTCAAGGGTGGACAGGAAAAGTTTTTGGGACACACTGGGATGGGTAGCTGGAGGGGGTTTGGGACTGGAGGAAGAGGTGTTGTTTGTTGGCGGCGTTCGTTTGCTGACATTGGGTGAAGGTGCATGCGCTGGAGGCTGTCGTGAGGTGGATGGCTGTTGGGTTGGTGGGTGTCTGCGTTTGTGTATCTTGGGAGGGGGCATCACAGACACACTGGGAGAGGACACAGGGGACGTGTGAACGGTAGTGGGGGTGGTGACTGCACGTGAGCGGGGTGTGGTGGTGGGTGTGCTGGAGAGGGACGTAGTGGCTGTAGAGGTAGTGCATGCAGGTGTGAGTGTAGACAAGACTGGGAGGGAGGAGGGAGATGACGAGGAGGTGGACACAGTGGAGGCAGTGGATGTTGGTGTGTCTTCATGTGTGTGTTGCTTGCGTGAGTGCCTGTGGGATGTGTGGTGCTTATGTTTGCCTGAGCTTCCCTTGTGTGTTGAGGTGTGTGCAGGCTGGTCTGATGGTGTGCTTAGGATAGGCAGAGGTACAGGGGATTGGATCTGGGTGGAGGAAGTTGGAGGGGGGAGGCTAGAGATGGGGACAATGTCTGCCATCAGTGCTGAGGCCAGAGTTTGAAAAGCTCGGTGAAGGGCCGCCTGACCAGAATGAATGCCCTCCAGGAATACATTAGTTTGCTGCAACTGCCTTTCTACACCCTGGATGGCATTCAAAATGGTAGACTGACCAACAGTGAGGGACCTGAGGAGGTCAATGGCCTCCTCACTGAGGGCAGCAGGGGTGACTGGGGCAGGGCCTGAGGTGCCTGGGGCGAAGGTGATGCCCATCCTCCTGGGTGAGCGGGTACGGGGCGAAGGCTGAGGGGCTGCTGGTAGGGCGGTGCTGGTAGGGGTGGTGGCGGCTGTACCTGTAGATGCACGGGGCACAGATGTTCCCGCCACCACCTCTCATCACCCTCCGTCCCACTGGTGAATTCCGAGTCCGTAGTCTCGCCCTCCAGGGCCATGTGGGATGTAGCTCCTTCGTGCTCCGGTGCCACTGCTCCTCCGCCTGATGATGATAATGCACACAAGAACAGGGAGTCTACAAAAAAGGGGGGGACGACAGAAGAAAGACATGTTGAGTGCATGCATTACCGCTACCGTTGGCGGACACGACAGACACAGAAGCCCCCTGCACTACGCCGCGCTCGTGGGTTCCACTGTTCAATTCCTGGGAAATGGCCTACAAGGCTATGGACGACATCTGCACAAATAGATGACACAGAGGCATGAATAGCTGTACTTGGCACTCTACAGAGGTAGGCCTGCCTTACTGAGGGGCCTTGCCTACGGAACTCGACGCCAGGTGCCTTTTCTGCAGGTGGATGGTCCAGATGGCGGTGTTGTTGCAGCTGTGGAGCCTGTGGACAGTGATGAGGAGGAAGCAGAGGAAGAAGACATGGACAACAGGGACTCAGTGATCCAGCAATATTTCCAGTGAGACACAGGTAGGAATACAAACCTGCCTACTAAATGTACTTTGACACTACTACCTCTCTCCTGTCTCTCATTTTCACCCAGTGTATGGTCACTGAGTTGTCACTTTCCCTTACGATTTCCCAGATGTGGGTCCTGCTGTGTGACATCTGCTTAGATTCCTCATGGACTAGAGCTGTGTGACATAGGTATGTTGACATTACTATTTAAAAACATTTTAGCACTGTAATTGATAATACACCATTTCCAAATCACAGACAGACTCCTGATCTTTTTGTGCTTTAGGAGTGTTTATTTAAATGCTCAATATTGGAGGGGGTAGTGAAAGGGTGAGGGGTGATGGTGGAGGAGTGTCCATGGCAGAGTCCAGTCTATTAGTCTCACAGGTGCATTGCCCATATGGGCATAGGAAGTTGAGCTGGGGCAGTTTAATTATGGGCAGGGTGACAAAGTGGGACAGTAGGATGACAATCAGGGTGGTCTCATTTCTTGGCGGGGGTCTTGGCATCGTGCTCTGCCTTTGTCCTGGATCTCAGGGACCATTTGCGGGGTGGTTCTCCCTCTGCAGGGGGTGGAGTGCTGGTGTGATGGTCCTGTGGCGGGGTGTCCTGTCCACTAGCGCCAGCGGAGGTGGTGGGCAGTTCATCGTCCATGCTAGTGTCAGGGGCCCCTTGTAGTGCCACAGTGTCCTTCCTGGTGTTGAGTAGTTCCTTCAGCACCCCTACGATGGTGCCCAGGGTGGAGCTGATGGTTCCTCCCTGAAGCCCATATACTGTTCCTCCTGCATGCGCTGGGTCTCCTGAAATTTGGGCAGTACCTTTGCCATCGTCTCCTGGGAGTGGTGGTAGGCTCCCATGATGGAGGAGAGGGCCTCGTGGAGAGTGGGTTCCCTTGGCCTGTCCGCCCCCTGTCGCACAGCAGCACTCCCAGTTCCCCTGTGTTCCTGGGCCTCCATCCCCTGAACTGTGTGCCCACTACCACTGCCCCCGGGTCCCTGTTGTTGTTGGGGTGGTGGGTTATCCTGGGTTCCCTGTAGTGGTGGACACACAGCTGAGTGACGTGTCCTGGGGACGGAGGTATGGGCCCGCTGGGTGGGTGCTGTGCTGGTGTTTCCAGAGGGGGGAAGGTCTGTGGTGGCCTGTGCCTGTGTGAGGGGAACCGACTGTCCCGCGGTCCCCGATGGGCCGGGCCGGTCATCTAGATCCAGTTGGACATAGCTGTGTCATCACTGTGGGCCTCTTCTGTTGGTGGTGTGGACATGTGTGGACCCTCCTGTCCGGTGACGTTGGGGAGGGATCCTACAGGGGTATAAAAGGATGTTTATTAAATCTGTGTGTGCCATGGTGTGCAATGGGTGGTTGACCGTGTACCCCAGTGCTAGCATTCCTGTGTGGGAGCTTGTGTGATGATGGTTTAGGGGGGTGTATTGGTATGTGCAGTGGGCATGCTTTGGTGATGGGTGTCCATGCTTTGTTGTTGCATGCAGGGCTTGGTGTTGGGATGGGTGGTTTGTGATGTTGAGACATATGTGAGGAGTTGGGGTGCTGGGGGTAAGGGTGAGGGTGGGGGTATGTGATAGCATGCAGGTAGGGTGGGGGATGTAATAGTAAAGCTTGGTCTTACCAGAGTCCATTCCTCCACCTACTCCTGCGAGGCCCTCAGGATGCAGAATCGCCAAGACCTTCTCCTTCCATGTTATTAGTTGTGGGGGAGGAGGGTGCGGGTCCGCCGCCAGTCCGCTGAACCGCCAGGTGGTGTCTTGAGACCACGGAACGCACCTTACCCCGTAGGTCGTTCCACCTCTTCCTGATTTCCTCCTGATTTCTTGGGTGTTGTCACACTGCGTTGACCCTGTCCACTATTCTTCACCATAGCTCCATCTTCCTAGATATGGAGGTGTGCTGCACCTGTGCTCTGAATAGCTGTGGCTCTACCCGGACGATTTCCTCCACCATGACCCTGAGCTCCTCCTCCAAGAACCTGGGGAGTCTTTGCTGTGCCATGGGGTGGTGTAGGTGATGTGTGGGATGGAGTGTGTGGTGATAAATGTGCTGATATGTAGTGGTGTGTTGTGTGAGGTGCGTGGAAGTTGTGTGGGTGATGGTGTAGTGTGCCTGTGGATGCTGTTGTTCTTGCTGGTGGTGTCTCTCTCTTGCCTTCTTTTTGAATTTTTTGTCCTAGGGGTTTGTGGGTGATGTGGGTGTGTCTTTTATATTGTATTGGGTGTGTGGGTGTGGTGTGTGTATATGTATCAGGTGTGTGTATTTTGAATTGGCCAATGTGGCTGTGTTTTGTATGTGTGTGTGTATTTTGAGCGCGGCGGAGTGTACCGCCAATGGAATACCGCGGTTTAAAGACCACCGCGTGGATTCGTGTGTCATGATAGTGTGGGCGTATTTCTGTTGGCGTGATGGTGGAGGATTTGTTTTCGCCAGTTTATCACTGACCTTTGGTGTGGCGGACTTGTGTGGGTGTCTAACGTTTGGCGGATTCCGAGATGTGGGTCATAATAGCTGTTGCGGAATTCCACGGCGGTGTGTTGGCGGTCTTCTGTGCGGCAGTAAGTGCCTTTTACCACCAATGTTGTAATGACCGCTTAAGTCCGAACGAACAAAGTTGACCGGGACTTCCCAGCCAGCGTATCCGAGGAGGGCTCCAAAGACGTCGGATCGAGATCCAGGTTTATCCCGGTCGAAGGATTTTCACATCGAAAAAAGACTAAGGGGGTCATTCCGACCCCGGCGGTCAAGGACCGCCGGGGCGGGGGGTCGGCGGGAGCACTGCCAACAGGCTGGCGGTGCCCCGCAGGGCATTCTGACCGCAGCGGTTTGGCCGCGGTCAGAAGAGGAAAACCGGCAGTCTCCCGCCGGTTTTCCGCTGCCCGACGGAATCCTCCATGGCGGCGCAGCTTGCTGCGCCGCCATGGGGATTCCGACACCCCATACGGCGGGAGCACTGCCAACAGGCTGGCGGTGCCCCGCAGGGCATTCTGACCGCAGCGGTTTGGCCGCGGTCAGAAGAGGAAAACCGGCGGTCTCCCGCCGGTTTTCCGCTGCCCGACGGAATCCTCCATGGCGGCGCAGCTTGCTGCGCCGCCATGGGGATTCCGACACCCCATACCGCCATCCTGTTCCTGGGGGTTCGCCCGCCAGGAACAGGATGGCGGTATGGGGTGTCGTGGGGCCCCTGGGGGCCCCTGCAGTGCCCATGCCAATGGTATGGGCACTGCAGGGGCCCCCGTAAGAGGGCCCCACAAAGAAATTCAGTGTCTGCTGTGCAGACACTGAAATTCGCGACGGGTGCAACTGCACCCGTCGCACCTTCCCACTCCGCCGGCTCCATTCGGAGCCGGCTTCCTCGTGGGAAGGGGTTTCCCGCTGGGCTGGCGGGCGGCCTTCTGGCGGTCGCCCGCCAGCCCAGCGGGAAAACCAGAATGGCCTCCGCGGTCTTTCGACCGCGGAGCGGCCATTTGGCGGTTCCCGCCAGCCGGGCGGCTACTGCCGCCCGCCAGCCTCAGAATGAGGCCCTAAGTCCGAAGGTAAAAATCTCCACCGAGGATTCCCGCGACGCGTATCCAGAGAAGGGTTCAAGGAGGTCGGATTGGACTGGCAGGTTTGTCCTGCTGAAGAAAATCTTCAGAAAAACGAGTAAGTGCAAAGGTAAACTTTTGACCGAGGCCTCCCGCGGCCTGTAGCCGAGCTGGACTCCATCGCGGTCGGCCTTAAACTTTGACTTTGCCCCAGTCGAGGTGCAACCAGATGACCAGATTGGCGTATTTTTGTTTCTAGGCGCTAAAACAAACAATGATTCTTTAAAAATTAATATCTCCGGTTCCCCTTATCCGATTGTATTCGCTTTTGTGTCATTTTAAAGATAAAAATATATTCTACTTTTATAAAGTGTTTTTTGTTTTTTAAACTGTTTCCTGTGTTTTATTTAATTACTGTTTTGTGATATTTGAATGCTTTACACTCTGTCTCCTAAGTTAAGCCTTGTCGCTTGTGGCAAAGCTATCAAGGGTTGAGCTGGGTTTAATTTACTGAGACCTAACTGGACCTAAGTGGAGGTTAGAGGCCTGTTGCTAAGTGTAGGTGCTTAGCTGCCCTTATCAATAACCCATTTTCCAACAAGGTTAATCTACTGCACACTGACCTTCGCAGAGTGGCAAAGAAAGTCAAAACTGCAGAGTCAAACATTGAAACTTTGCAGGGTGAGGTCTTCACATTGAAGCGTCTGATGGTGGAGGTGAAGGCAGTGACAGCTGAGCTGGAGAGGAGGGCGGAAGATGCGGTGGGCTGGTCTTGTTCTAACAATGTTCAACTGCTAGGCTTCCCAGAAAGATTGGAGGGGGCCTCTGTGGAGACATTAGTCGAAAATGGGTGCAGACTGTCCTAAAACCACCAGGCCTTTCCAGTCTGTTTGCGATTGAAAGTGCACACAGAGTCCGGGTGCCCCGGCTAGGGGCACCCCCCAGGGCTATCATAGTGTAAATACTGAACTACCAAGTTCATGACTGCCTTCTGTGGGTGGCAAGGGAGCAAGAGATTCCCCCAATACGACAATTGCAAGATCAGCATTTATCCTGATTATACGAAGCAGGTTCAAGAATGCCTCAAATCCTTTCTCACTGTCAAACAAAAACTAAGAGCGCTGCATCTGTGCGATATGCTCCTGTATCCGGCACAGCTGAAAGTTATCCTGCATGATAAGGCTAATTTTTTTGATAGACCAGAGGAAGTATGGGAATGGCTGGAGGTCAGAGATATTTGCACTGCAGGTGGGCCAGATGGCCACGGAAATAAGTCATGGGGCACGCAAACTGGAAGGGGGTTGCCTCGTTTAGGTACAAGGAATTCGAATCTCACTACTCTAGGATTGCAACACGTGTATATTGGGGAGGATGGAGCCATGCATCTTACCACAGAGACTCAGCTGCCTGGTGATGTGACTCCTCCTTTGCTAGCAACCATGGAGGGCTCGCTCCTACTGACATCCAGTATACCAGTGGACATGGAACCAGACAATTTGGTAGACTATGATGGGTTACAGCAATAGTACCCTTATTCATCTGCTCATGTTGGGTTTCCTGATTCTGAAAAGGTGGGGACCACTCAATGGGTCGGGCCGGCGACGATAGACAGCTAAGGTCTAATTGTGACCCACCTAAATGGTCGGGATACATGTCCCCAAAGCAAGTCCAACTTGGCAGGGTCCAAAGAAGCCCTGCTGGTTCCTGCACGTTGATATAATAATAAACTGGGGGAGTATCACTTTTTACTTGTTTAATATATGTTGACAGAGTGTATGATTTGCCTGGCTGGCGGAGCTCAGTAGGTATTGGTTGGTCCTTGTTGGACCAAAGGGGTGGTTGTGCGTTCCTGGAACACAGAGGGGTTGGGCTACAATAGCCTCACAGTTAAAGATTGTTTGCGCGTGGTTGGGAGGTTGTAATGTCTGCAAATGTTTGGTTCAGTTCTGTTTATGTTGTTCTAATTACCACAGCTGGGTACGGGCACTGTATGGAAAGGGTGTGAGGACGATAGCTACTGAAAACAACACCTAGATGAGGCTTACTGACTACAAGATAGTCACCTGGAATGTCCGTGGCCTGGGAACCTACGTAAAGCAGTATAGAGTTTTGTCCCTACTTAAAAGATACCATATTGACATTGCTTGCCTCCAGGAAACACACCTTGATGATGCTGGGGTATCTAAGGTAGCAAAGAAATGGAGGGGACAAATATACCACTCCTCAAACTCCACATATGCTTGAGGTACGCTGGTTTGGGTTGCTCCAGGGGGTCCCATTTTCCCTCACTTTTATGGACGCTGACATAAATGGTAGATATGTTTTCCTGCAGGGCACATTTTATTTCAGGGAGGTATCTTTACTGAATACTTATGCTCCCAATACGGACAACTCAACCTTTTTGTATGCCATGCAGGATCTTCTTACTCGAACCACTGACACACCCATATTTTGGTTGGTAGATCATAATTATGTACTGGACCCCTGCCTAGACCGGACACCTCCAAAACAGAGACAAAATCAGATATGTCTAAGGCCCTCACCGAGGTGATGAACAATCTGAACTTAGGGGATGTGGAGTATGTCACATCCCACAAGTTGGATATGTACTTTGGGAAGACATGGAGGATGCCTTCAGACATTCTGGATGATGTACTGGGTCGAGAAACTCTGAGTAAAGCCCTTGGTAATTATATGGAAGAGAATTGGGGATCTGCCTCTACTAGATTCATAGAATGGGAAGCTTCAAAAGCAGTTATGAGGGGTACATGTATGGGCCTGCAATGCTGAGTATGATGGCAGTTGCAAACTGACATTCAGAAGGAGGAGGCAACCCTTGCTGCATTGCAGAGTGCTTCAACAGCTTTCCCGGACTCTCAGAAGTAGGAGGTCCAAAGTCGTAGAAGATTAGGTGACCTTTAGGACCGATTAGACAAATATACCCTGCAAACTTTTCGACAAAGACTCATTAGGGAGGGGGACAAGTCCGGCAAGCTATTGGCCTGGATCTGCATAGCAAGCAATCTCTGCCACCCATTAATGCCTGGTCAACTTAGACGGAGACAGGGACACATCTAGGATGGGCATAATGTACATGTTACAACAGCATTTACAAAAGGTCTATACAACGGATCCAAGGGTCAATAGGCTTGGATATGTCCCTTACTAGATGGATGCAGGACTGCAGAGACTGACTCCATCCGTGTCTGAACAGTTAGATAACACACTGACTCTGGAGGAGATTCGAGAGGCCTTGCTAGCCCTACCGCACTCCAAGGCCCTGGTGGGGGGGGGGGGGTTTCCCATTTGAATATTACCAGGGCTTTTCTGAAATTTTGACACTGCGACTATTGGAAGTCTTGTAGGAGGTGTTCAGGCTGGGCAGGTTGCCTCAGTCTATGAGCGACAGGGAAATATGCGTGCTTCTTAAACTGGGCGGAGATACTACTAACCCATCAGCCTACAGGCCACTAGCAATGATTAATACTGACACTAAAATACTCTGCAAGGCCCTTGCTATGCATCTCGTAGGACATATGCCCACACTGGTTAATGAAGACCAATGTGGCTTCATCCCCGGCCGCAGTACTAGTCTGAATTTGCGCAGACTGACACATGTGATGCATGAGGTCCATTACCGGTAGGATGTGATGGCCCTGGTTGCCATTGATTTCGAGAAGGCATTTGACACGCTGGTCTGGGGCTATCTGCTTGAGGCTCTGCATGTAATGGGGTTTGGCCTTCAGTTTTGCGGTTGGGTGCACTTATTGTATGAGGACTCGTGCGCCCGTGTACAGGTTGGGAGACATCTCTCTGACATATAGTTGTTTGGCAGGGGTACATGTGGAGTATGTCACATCCCACAAGTTGGATATGTACTTTGGGAAGACATGGAGGATGCCTTCAGAAGCTTTCTCTGCTTCGAATCGCACTTGCAATAGATCCCATGGCACTCAGGGCGAGGTGTGAGCTGCAACCCTGGGGGACACAGGCTGGGGTTAACCATCATGTTGTCTCCTTATACACAGACGGTGCTTTGTTTTCTTTGTCCTGCCCTAGAGAGGTTGTTCTGGTACTCCTGCACATCCTGGAAGAGTTTGGTGCCATATCAGGACTGCACCTGAATAAAACTTAGTCATTGGTGTTCCCGCTTGCAGGTTTGGCCTCCATCCCCCCTGCCCAGCTTCTGCAAGTGGGACTCTGTTTGGAGACCTTGGATTTTCGCTACCTGGTAATTATAATTGAACTTACATTTAAGTTGCAGATCGCGCTAAACCTCGAGAAAGTAGTTGAGGGCCTCAATAAATCAGGCACATTCTGGAACACGTTGCCACCTTCACTAATGGGCTGGCTGGCGATCGCCAAGATGGTCCATCTTCCCAGGTGTCCATACAAAATGCTGAATTCTCTGACTATAATCCCACAGAGATATTTCCGACAATTAGACTCTATCCTTGTCCCATTATCATGGACGAGTAAAAGGCCCAGGGTTGCACGCTGGCTGGACCCATCCGAGAACTGGGAAAAATGTCTTCTGAATGGCATGGTGGATGTGCGAAAGCTACCAGAGTTACTGATGGAGGGACAGAACGTGGAACAATCAGCCCCATATCTAATTCGGCAAACTGCAATTATTTGGCATAGGTTTGTACGCACTGCTCTTAAGTGCACTCTCTTCCATCGTGAGCTCCCGTTGTGGATTCTTAAACCAGTCTGTCATATGATTAACAATATGTCCTTTCAGCTATGGCATGAGGGCAGGTGTGAGGTGCTAGGTGACTTATACCAAAATGAAAGGTTTCTCTCCTTTGAGGAGGCTTGGGACGCCTTCTCATTGGGTCAGGGTAATTTCCTTCAACATGAAGGGCTGGCAGGCATTGCACATGAAACATGCATAACTTTTCCTGATGCACCCAAAGCAACACACACACTGGGAGTCCTCCTTACCTGTGGCGTGGGTATTCACCTGTTCTCCTTACTGTATAAAGCCATGTATTCCAATGTTATAGGCCTCCCACCGCCAGCCTGAGCTGCCTGATATCAAGACTTAACTGCCCCATTGTCAGAGAGTAACTGGGCTCGACTAAATGCTCATACGTACACTGTCTCTTGTAATGTCCGTTTTAAATTAGTCTATTATAACATCCTTCATATAACATATGTTACTTCCAGAGGGCTGCGGAGGACCTCGGCTGCATGGTCTGATGCTTGCCCATGATGCGTTAGTGGGGCGGCAGACTTCTTGCATCTGGCTTGGCATTGGGGGACAGTACGGGACTTCTGGGTGCAAGTGACTACAGAAATACAAAGGGTGGTGGGTTTGAAGTTTGATCAGATGCCCCAAAGTTGTTTCTTTGGTAACATACCTCATACAAAGCATAAGAAAATGGAGTATAGGTTTTTGCATCTCTCATTGGTGTTAGCAAAACGTAGGGTTGCCATAACGTGGATGGGTCGTGAGGGCCCAGACTATGCCCGCTGGAAGCAGATATCTTGGAATGAGCTGTAGCAGAAGAGATGCATATGAAAATAAATCAACACAATGATAAGGCCCCCGACGACACAGCCGACTGGAAAGAGATATGTGCAGTTTTACGGATCCGGACTCAACCTTAACCTCCTCAGATAGAAGGAGAAGATTCAGGGGTAATTGCGGAGAAAAACGCAGGGATATAAAAATGGGGACACAAAGATGTCCTTTCAATAAGTTGAGGGGGGAATATTGATGCACATCCTAAAGATGCTGGCTGGTCTGGTGGAGGGTGGGAATGGACATGAAACTGTGATGCTGTTTTCTGTTGTACAATGGGATTGTCAGTGTTTGCTTGCCTCCTTCTCTATGTGCCACCATATAACTCAGCTGTATGTTTTTGGTTAAAATGTAAATAAAGTTTTTAAAAACAGGTGGAAGTTCTTTATGAATATTACATCCTACAGGATGACCCACCATCAACAGAATACAGTTGAATAGGAACCTAGTCAGTACTAACAGATGCTGAGGATTCCGGACAGTTGATAAATATGGTTGTAGGACATTATGAGGCCATAGCTGCTTAAAGAGACACACAGAGGTTTTCAATCAGTTACTATTATCCCTCCTTGCCATACTCAAACCCAAATATTTCTTTTTTAAACATGCTTTACTTTATCTGCACAAATTCAGAGATCAGAACAGCTTGGCTAGCTCTGTCTCTTGTTAATTGGACATATACAAGGCAGGGAATCTCAAGTGCATGTGAGAGGTTCAGGTAATCGTTAATAAACAGGTAGTTCAATGGAGGAGTCTCCCTTGCTTATATAGCCCTCCATAACAAAAAGGGAGCCATTTTGATTATGACTTCAATATAAGGCACAACATTACACAGCATCGTTGACCACCCCTGAGGGACAGCTAAAAGGTTCCTAAAAAATGCATTTTCCACCCTCTCAATCCCACCTGTATCGACCATTCCTCATAAGCCTACCCCACACATAGCTATAGAGACTGGCTTTGCTGCATAAACAATGAGAACCCTTGTCACAAGTTTGGCCCTCAAATAATTATAGAAGTTGCGCATTCCAACAGTTGACTTCCCCATAAGGAATGATCTTTTAACCACCATAGGCTTCCAGGTGGATTTCTGTTCAACAAGAATGTCTAGATAAGGGTGAGAGTCTGTCTCCTTAATCCTGTCTTTTTTAGTGTAAAGGGAGGGTTTTTCTTTGGATGCTTTCCACATCTCATAACAAAAAATTGTTTGGGATTAACATGTAAATCAAGGTCCTTCATTAATGCAATATAATCAATAATAAGGCCCTCAAGAGCTTGACCCCTTCTTGCAAGCAATACTGCATTGTCTGCATATAGTAGGATGGGGAGAGGACAAGACCCCACAAAAGGAGTATCTCTAGGGCAAGCTGTGAGAGTGATTATATCTTGTTAATGTACAAATTACAATAAAATGGGGCGAGGACGCAGTCTTGCCTCACACCATGCCTAATTCTAAAAGAATTGGTACATTCACCCTTTCTGCCATAGCAGATAGATGCTTGAGCCTCAGAATAGAGCTGTCTGACAAACATGATGATGTCATTGTCAATCCCCATCTCCTGAATGAGTACCCATAGCTTGGAGTGTGTGACATGGTCAAAAGCGGCTGACAAATCCTTAAACTCCATAGAGACAGATCCTTGTTTGGCATTAGTATATTTAGAACTCAGCAAACTCAAATATAATATTTGATCAATAGTGCCCATGCCTTGCTTAAAACCATATTGGGTACTCAACATGACATTATTGTGGTTTGGGCTGCTCTGTCTCCTTCACCACTGAAACCTTGTTAGTCTCACGTGGGAGTCTATTACAGCTCTCTAACACTTCAAGTGGGGCAAACCTATTGGTAAGGGGTAGCCCTAGTGGGGCTCCACAGTGGCCATGGGTGGTAGGCATAATAAAAAGCCACTGATTCAACTTGTTGGTTGATGTAAAAAATTTAGGAGGTTTATAAAAGAAACCCAGGGGGCAAACCTTTTTAGATGAAGGCCACAGAAAAAAGCTAACTGGGTGGTGCAATACCCTTGCATCTACTTCAGGGGACCTAAAGTTTACCAAATCACGATCTTCGGAACTGGTTTTGGGAGAAATATACATACCCAGTCCACCCTTCTAGCCATTATAAAATAGCCAGGCCTAACGTACCCCCTGCCATAAATAGAACCATACCAGTGGATGTCTTTAGTAATGAAGTGATCAGTGGTTTCAACTTGCTCAGACCTAGGGTGAGGAACATTAGCAAGTACTAACACATAGGGGCACAAGGTCAGTGGAAGGTGTACCCTTGTGCCTTTGGGATAGAGCTCTAGCGGGTTCATGCCTGCTGAGACCTGGGTTAATCTGTGTTGTCCCCCTGGTCATCAGAATCAGAGACAGTTCATTATTTAAATTGTGGGGTAAGCAAGAGAGGTGGGATCTCTTCTCTATTGAAATAGCAGGGGTGACAGTTACCGCCATTGGGTAATCATCCTGAATTTCAGGGATTTTACTTAAAGGATCCATCGTCCTGTTCCTAATTTTCGGGATAGAAAACCTGATGACTATCCAGTCTGACAGCCACTTCACCCTCCCACCTGTTATCTCATTAAAATGATCTGCCTATCCCGCAGTTTAATTAAGGCAAGGGTGCCACGATGATCCATCAAAGTGGACAGCTTGGCCTCGATGCATTCGAGGCGGTCCAATATTGGTTTGATAAAAAGCCCTATCTTGGATTCTACTTTTTCGCAAAGTTCATAAATAAGGTGAAAATCGGCAGAAGCCGAATGATCGGACTTTTCATCCTTGGCGTGGTCTCCCTTAACTTCTTTCCTCTGTTCCCCAGGTTGTTGATGTGTGCTGGATTCTGATGTTACTGTTTTTGTTACTCTGGGCACTTTACCACTGCTAACCAGTGCTAAGGTGGAAGTGCTCCTTTACAAAATGTGTATGTAATTGGCTTATGCATGATTGGCATATTTGATTCACTAGAAAGTCCCTAGTAAAGTGCCCTAGAGGTGCCAGGGACTGTAAAACAAATGCTACTAGTGGGCCTGCAGCACTGGTTGTGCCACCCACATAAGTAGCTCTGTAATCATGTCTCAGACCTGCCCCTGTAGTGTCTGTGTGTGCAGTTTTAACTGTAAATTTGACTTGGCAAGTTTACCCACTTGCCAGGCCTAAACCTTCCCTTTTCTTACATGCCAGACACCCCCAAGGTAGGCCCTAGGTAGCCCCAAGGGCAGGGTGCAGGGTATGGTTAAGGTAGGACGTATAGTAATGTGTTTTTTATATGTCCTGACAGTGAAATATTGCTAAATCCATTTTTCACTATTGCAAGGCCTGTCCATCTCATAGGTTAACATGGAGGCTACCTTTAAATTTGATTAAAGTGTTGATTCCCTTTGGGAGCAGATGGACATGTGGAGTTTGGGGTCTCTGAGATCACAATTTAAAAATACATCTCTTAGTAAAGTTGCTTTTAAGATTATGGGCCTGATTACAACTTTGGAGGAGGGTGTTAATCCGTCCCAAATGTGACGGATATACCACCGGCCGTATTACGAGTCCATTATATCCTATGGAACTTGTAATACGGCTGGTGGTATATCTGTCACATTTGGGACGGATTAACACCCTCCTCCAAAGTTGTAATCAGGCCCTATGTGTTTGAAAATGCCACTTTTAGAAAGTGGGCATTTTCTTGCTTATACCATTTCTGTGACTCTGCCTGTTTGTGGATTCCCTGTCTGGGTCAGTCTGACAGTTGGTCTGGTTGCACCTCACACTAGACAGTGACACAAAGGGAGCTGGGGTGTACCATGCCTATACTGATGAGCCATCTGTGCTAGGAGGGAGGGAGGAGTGGTCACTCACACCTAAAAGTGCTGTGCCTGCCCTCACACACTGCAGTCTCCAACCCCTTGGTGAGTGTCTGGGGCCTGGCCTGGACAAGGCAGGATTTCTTATTTAAAAGAGACTTTACTTTGAAGTAAGCCTACTTCAAGGGAGAAATTAGGTGTAAGAAGGGCACGTGAAACCACAGACTTTAGATCACTTCTGGACATCTACCTGGAGAAGAGCTGAAGAGCTGAGGAGAAGTGCTGCCCTGCCTGTGACTGTGCTTTGTGGAGCTATCCTGTAGTTGCTGCTGCTGCCTGTGCAAGCGGACAAAGACTGTACTTTGTGGTATATTACTGCTTGAGAAGGACTCTCCAAGGGCTTGGACTGAGCTTGCCCCCTGTTCTGAAGTCTCAGGGCCATCAAAGACTTCCCTTACCAGCACTTGGACTCTCTTCTGAGACTCCTGCCCTGACAAGTGGTGCCCTATCCAGTCCCTGGGCCCTTGAAAGGAAAAGCTGGTGAAAATCCAAGGAAATCAACTCCGTGATCTTCGCTGGAACGTGATGACCTTTGCAGGCCCAACACCGCTGTAGCCCTGCCAAAGTTTGCAACTCCATGGAAGTCGCCGCACCACATCGTTTCGCACAAACGTTTCACACAAACGCTGCGATCCCCGACTTCGCACATCGGCTTGTTTTCACTCTTCACCAAGGTACTGTACCTAGGGGTCCGCGTGACTCCGTGGCTGGCGCCGCTGGTGTCGGATTGTTGGGAACGACTCTGCCACGACGCCGTGTTAACACCTCATCGAAGCATTTTGTGTTTCTAAGCGCTATTTTTGAATTTAATCTTTAAACATTCATACCTTGACTTGTGTATGTCGGATGTTTGTCATTTTGGACTTGTTTTGTTTAGATAAATATTTCCTATTTTTCTAAACTGGTGTTGTGTCATTTTGTAGTGTTTTCATTAAGTTACTGTGGGTGTTGGTACAAATACTTTACACCTAGCACTCCGAAGTTAAGCCAACTGCTCTGCCAAGCTACCAAGGGGGTAAGCAGGGGTTAGCTGAGGGTGATTCTCTTTTACCCTGACTATAGTGAGGGTCCTAGCTTGAACAGGGGGTAACCTGACTGTCAACCAAAGACCCCATTTCTAACACGCGGGTTTATTCTTCTTAGGAATGGGAACAGTTCTTGTACGCTGACTCGCCCTCTTCTTCATTTTCACTGGTGGCTCGCTTAAGGCTTGCAAGTTACAGCGGGTCAGCCCGAGAAGCAGCTCCTTCACTACGGCGGAGGAATGTCGCCTCCTTGCCAGCAGCAGCAGCTGCAAAACCTTTACTGTAAAACAATAATAAACTATGTTTATTATTTTCTTATGGTAAAAGGGGCGGGCCATGGGGCTGTGATGTGATGAAGGGGGAGTGCAAAGCACCCCCCTCAGTGCGGATGTATGTTTGGCTGGCTGTCTCGGGCCGGCCAAACACACATGCTAATTGGGATCTCTCCAACGCAGCAACTGCGTTGCTGGATTGGAGACAACAGGCATAGACTTGCACTCTGCCTCTGAGCGCCCTAGCTGTGCGCTCCGTCCTATCCTAATGCTGCTTTCATGCTGCCAGCAGCATGAAAGCAGCGTTAGGATTGGACACAGGGCAGGCTGGGAGCCTGTGTCTGCAGTCTAGTCGAGGAGAAGATGGGAGCAAAAGGTACTTTTTTAAATTATATTATTATTATTTTTTTCAGTGTGACCCCACCCCCCTCCACACGCCATCCCACCCCTTTTCCCTCTTCCTCTGGTCAGCCCTAAATCTGGTGGATGGATTACATGATTCAGAGAATTAGCAGCCACAGGGTGAAGTTCAACCTCCCCCTGCAGTGGGTTCAGTCAGGGGAAAATCACTGCCCACTTCCCAATACAAGAGACGCTCAGTCAGTGCAATCTCCTTTGAGAGAAAACCCGTAGCTCACACCAGGAGGGAGTTCAATGTTGTTATACTAGCCCCTGCCAAGTTACCTGCTCTTGTTTTCTTTTTCCCCAAAGTTTAGTTTGCTGAGGGAAGGAGCAATATGGATGGCCCGGCTTGGCCCCATCAGCTGTGGATGGGCACTGACAGGCCCGCACTTGGCCCTGTCTTCATCAACGCACTTGCCCGGGTGAGTCTTGCATCTAATGTAGTGCCTCCAGGGGAGCATGTGAAGTGACGCCCTCCCATCTGCACAGAATCCTGGGGCTGAGAGTCCTGCCCCCAGCCAAGGCAAACAGACATGCCCCACGCAGTGGGACTCAGCAGACTAATGTAGTGCTTCCAGGCACACAGGTGAAGTGGCAGTCCTCCTGCCTGCACAGAATTCTGGGGCTGAGAGTCCAGCCCCCAGCCAGGCAAACAGGTGCATCCCATGCTGCGTGACTCAGCGGTGTCTAATGTAGCACCTCTGGGCATGCAGATGAAGTGGCAACTTTCCCACCTGCACAAAATCCTGGGGCCAAGAGTCCTGCCCCCAGCCAAGGCAAAAAGACACTCCATAACAAGAATCATCACAAGAATGTCACAATCAATCAGGTATTGCAACAACATCCACAGTTGTAAAAAGTATTAGAAATTGGAATACTGACATACTCTACTCCTTGTTAATGAATGACCACTTTTTATGACATCATACAGCCTCGCAGGGCCTCCCAGGGATTTCTATATACTAATATACTTCATAATAAATATATTATAATAATCTTAATAAAAAATACTTACCTTAAGAGAATGTTTATTACATTAGTTAATAAGTATAGGTTAAACAGTTAGTTAATTATTTGTAGTGAGTGCAATGGATAGTGTTCTTAATTTACAATAACATACTATGCACTTTTGGGTTTTTTCTACAGTCTATATGATTGTTTTTCCCCCACTGTTCAATGGTGTAAAAGTATGGTAGCTGAGAACTGTAAAAGAGGAAAAATAAAATGCTTATTGTATTGTAACTGTAATAGGATCTGCACAGAATCCTGGGGCTGAGAGTCCTGCCCCCAGCCAAGGCAAACATACATGTCCCACGCAGTGGGACTCAGTAGACTAATGTAGTGCTTCCAGGCACACAGGTGAAGTGGCAGTCCTCCTGCCTGCACAGAATTCTGGGGCTGAGAGTCCAGCCCCCAGCCTGGCAAACAGGTGCATCCCATGCTGCGTGACTCAGCGGTGTCTAATGTAGCACCTCTGGGCATGCAGATGAAGTGGCAACTTTCCCACCTGCACAAAATCCTGGGGCCAAGAGTTCTGCCCCCAGCCAAGGCAAAAAGACACTCCATAACAAGAATCATCACAAGAATGTCACAATCAATCAGGTATTGCAACAACATCCACAGTTGTAAAAAGTATTAGAAATTGGAATACTGACATACTCTACTCCTTGTTAATGAATTACCACTTTTTATGACATCATACAGCCTCCCAGGGCCTCCCAGGGATTTCTATATACTAATATACTTCATAATAAATATATTATAATAATCTTAATAAAAAATACTTACCTTAAGAGAATGTTTATTACATTAGTTAATAAGTATAGGTTAAACAGTTAGTTAATTATTTGTAGTGAGTGCAATGGATAGTGTTCTTAATTTACAATAATATATTATGCACTTTTGGGTTTTTTTCTACAGTCTATATGATTAGTTTTCCCCACTGTTCAATGGTGTAAAAGTATGGTAGCTGAGAACTGTAAAAGAGGGAAAATAAAATGCTTATTGTATTGTAACTGTAATAGGATTTATATAGCGCTTACTACCCCTGATGAGGCGTCAAAGCGCTTTTCGGCAAGTAGCACGCAACTCCAGAACCCAAAATGAATTAGTGGTGGGTTAGAATTGGGAAATATGAGTACAGTTTTAGTATTATTATGAGTTAAATTGAGCTGCAGAAATGTGAGTTTGTTAGTTGGATTGACTGGAGTAATGGAGGGGTGGAGGAGGGAAGAATCCAGAAGTGTTAATTGGGAGTTTATAGTAATAGGATTTAGGCTTGGGATGAGTAAACGGGGGATGGAGGAGGGAAGAGTCTGTGGAAAGGATTAGGGAGATCATAGTAGCAGGAGGGGTTTTGGATGAGTTAAAGGTGAGATAAATTATGGAGAATTGAGTAGGGTTGTTTGGAAGATCATGGTAGTAAACTGAGGTTTGGGTGAGTTAGGTGTGGAAGAGGAGGGAAGATCTAAGGCAGGGTTATTTAGGAGATCAAAGTAGTAGAATGGATTTGGGATGAGTCAGAGTGGGAATGGAGGATAGATTGACAGAGACATGGAGGGCTAGTGAAAGAGGAAATAGAGAATGCATGAAATTAACGGTAGCTCTTTACATGATCGAAAACAATGAGGTAATACCAAATTATTTACTGACAGTTGTGAATACTCAGCATAGATTTTATTTGACCCGATTACGTTTTAGAATGTTGCATTTTTTGGTAGCCTTCCCAAAAATGAGAATTTGGAGTGAAAGCCTACCGAAGTGCCCCTGCGTGGGACAATTTGCACAATCTACAATGCACTTTATTATATCTTGTAAATTTTATCATGACATTAGGAAACAATTCTTAAAACCACTATTTATTATTAAGAAGTTATTTTACTGCAGAGAAGCTTTTAACTATTTATTTAAATTGGATACGAATGAGAAATGTGAAGCAGTGATAAAATTTATCCTACATGCAATTGAACAGAGGAAAAAGTTGTCCTATTTAGAAAAGCTCCGCTATGAGAAGGAATAACCGCATAATTTGTCGCAACAAAGATTTTTATCCTTTTTATTTGTAATGTATCTGGAAAAAATTGTATTGTATAACTTTTTTATCCTAAAGGGACTGTTTTTCTTTTATAGAGTAAAATCCGAATAAAGATTGTTTTGAATTGAATTGAATTGAATTGACAGAGACATGACATATAGTAATAGGCAGACAAAGTAAAGCTTACAAGAGAAATAAAAATATAATATTTTTTATTTATATATATATCTACACACATACATACACACATGGATACACACACATACACACACATATATATACATACATATGCATATTTAAACAGTGAGTAAATATACATTTGTTAAACAGGTTTAACAAGTATGTGTGTAGTTTATTGTTATGACATAGCAGCGATACATATTTTCTAAAGAAACTATATATATCTAGAATATACACATAATCAGATAAAAAATAGTTATCAACACAGGTATATTCAGTCCATAGCTGTTTGAATATGATGGTTATGAAGGAAAGAGATAACTCTTGAGTAGTCTTCAGAAGACAAGATAGTTATCTGTGGATCTTATAGTTGGGGGTAATGAATTCCATAGTTTGGCTGCTTGAATGGAGAAGGATGTGCCACCTATAGTCTTTTTCTTGTATGGTGGTGTTCGAAGGCGGGGTGCCAATCTTGAGCAGAGGTTTCTTTGTTCAATGTATTTGGTATTTTGTTTCTGATAAAATTGGGCATGTTCCATGTATAGCTTTGTGGGTGATACAAAGCAGCTAGAAGGTGCATCTTCTGGCTGTGGGTAACCAGTGTAGTGCTCTCAAGGCAGGGGAGATGTGGGCTTGTGGCTTTACACGTAAGAGTAGCCTGGCTGTGGTGTTCTGAATACGTTGTAGTTTTTTCATAATAGAAAGAGATGATCCATGGTAGAGGCCATTGGCATAATCCAGTTTGGATAGTACAAGCGACATAGTAGCCTGCACCTTGTGTGGAAATCCGAGGTTGGGGAAGATGCGTTGTATAGTCTTCAAAGTGATGAAGCTTGATTGTGCTAATTTGTCCACTTGAGCATTCATTGTTAACTTGGAGTCCATGGTGATTCCAAGGTTTTTAACTTCATTGGATAGTTGAGAAGGTGGTTTGAGATTGTCAGGCCAGGCGCACAGTGGACATAATTTTTCCAGTCACCACATATGAGTATTTCTGTGTTGGAGGCATTCAGTTTGAGATGGCTCCAAGTCATCCACTGATCAATGGCTCTGAGGCAACTGAGGATTAGTGAGTTTTCAATGTTTTGGGGCATTCTAATTTATGTAGTAATTGTGCGTCCTCTACATAGTTGTAGCATGTGAGATGAAAATCATGGATCAGCTCTGGTAATGATATCATGTAGATGTTGAAAAGCAAAGATTAGATGATTGATCCTTGGGGGACCCCTGCTTTTGTGAGGTAGAGTTTGGAGGAGAATGGGGGAGTATAGATGATATTAGTTATTTTTTTAAGGTAGGATGTAATCCAGTTGAGATCAGTCCCTTCTATGCCGGCTTGGTGGAGTCTTTGAATTAGGGTGTCATGGTCAACTGTATCAAAGGCAGACGAGAGGTCCAAGTAGTGCAGCTACTCCATTGTGGTCGACTGTGTTTTTAATATCATCCCAGATTGCTATGAGTGCCGATTCAGTGCCTCTTCCTGGGTGGAATCCAGTTTGGTAGTCTGAAAGTATAGAATTGTCTTCAATAAATAGTGACATCTGGGTGAATGCTGCTCTTTCTATCAGTTTGCCCAGGAAAGGTCAATTTGTGATTGGTCTGTAGTTGTTGGGGTCTTGCTGGTCTAGGTTTGTTTTCTTTAATAATGGTCGTATGTATGCCTTTTTCAGGTCTTCAGTAAACGTTCCTGTAGTTAAAGAGTGATGTGATGATTCTTCTTACAGGTGTGGCAGCAGAAGTAGATAAAAGAATGTTCTTGAAGATGTGGGCAACTGGAAGGTCTACTTGCTTTGACCAAATCCGTAAATTCACCTTGTGATATTTGTTTGAAGGACTGTAGAGGCTGGGTTGGTTTATTCTTAGAGGGTATTTTAGGAAAGGGGTTGGTGCTGATGATTTTCTTCTGTTTTAAATAGGAGTCAAATGTGTCTGCCTTGGTTGTGTAGTGAGGTACCAGTTTGTTTGTGAAATCTTGAGTAGTGGGATGACTTCCTTCCATGAATGTGGGTTTTCGAAATTCATTGAGAATTTTATAAAATTCTTTGGTTGCAGATTTAGCATTTTGAATTCTGTCTGAGTAGTACCTTTTTTTTAGCTTTTTTGATTAATGATTTGTATAATCTGTTAAGTTTGTGTAGCTGCAGTTTGTTTGGACTGTTCTTTGTTTTGATCCAGGTCCGCTGCAACTTTCTAATTTGTTGCTTTATCTTTTTAAGTTCTGTGTTTCTCCAAGGTGTTGGTTTTGTTTTGTCCTGTTTAGTTTTTCTGAGTGGTATTAGGATATCAAAAGTTTCCTGTAGCCACTCATAAAGTTTTGGAACAGAATTATATTGTATGAAGATCTGTGTGGGCTGTTAGTTGTGTTTCTAAGTCACCAAAATTGAGTTTGCTCCAAGGTCGATAGGTGCAAGTATATAAGTAGTTGTGGGGTGAGTTGATTTGTGAAGTTTTATGTTGGAAATGTATCAAATGGTGGTCTGACCATGTGATTGGCGTGGTGCTATGAACGGTAACTAGTTCAGGTTTAGCAAAAATGACATCTAGGATGTCTCCAGCGATGCTTGTGGGATTGTGTACAATCTGATGTAGGTTCAATACGACTAGGGCAGTGGTGATAGCTTTTGGATGGGGCATATTGGGTTTGTCAAACCAAGGGCCATATTTATACTTTTTGACGCAAAACTGCAGTAACTCAGTTTTGCGTAAAAAAAATTAGCGCTGGCTAACGCCATTCTGAAGCGCCATGCGGGCGCCGTATTTATTCAATGACGTTAGCCGCGTTAGCCGCCGGCGCTGCCTGGTGTGCGTGAAAAAAAAAAAATGACGTACACCAGGCAGCGCCGGCGTAGGGGAATATGGAGCTTGGGCGCCAAAAAATGGGGCAAGTCAGGCTGAGGCAAATTTTTCGCCTCAACTCAATTTGCGCCATTTTTTCCGACTCCCATTGAAATGACTCCTGTCTTAGCAAAGACAGGAGTCATGCCCATTGCCCAATGGCCATGCCCAGGGGACTTCATTGGGCATAGTGGCATGTAGGGGGGCACAAATCAGGCCCCCCTATGCCACAAAAAAATAAATAAAAAAATACTTACCTGAACTTACCTTAATGTCCCTGGGATGGGTCCCTCCAGCCTTGGGTGTCCTCCTGGGGTGGGCAAGGGTGGCAGGGGGTGTCCCTGGGGGCATGGGAGGGCGCCTCTGGGCTCCTTCCGAGCCCACAGGTCCCTTAACGCCTGCCCTGACCAGGAGCTAAAAAACGTCGCAAAAGCGGCTGGACGTCATTTTTTTTGACTCGTCCACTCCCGGGCGTGAATTTTGCCCGGGAGTGTAAATACGGCGCACATGCCTCGGAGTCAATTTTTTAGACGGGAACGCCTACCTTGCATATCATTAACGCAAAGTAGGTGTCCACGCTAAAAAATGACGCAAACTCCATGGACTTTGGCGCTAGACGCGTCTAACGCCAAAGTATAAATATGGAGTTAGTTTTGCGTCGGAATTGCGTCAAAAAAAACGACGCAATTCCGGCGCAAACAGAGTATAAATATGCCCCCAAATGTTTAGGTCCCCAAGAATGCATAGGTTTGAGTATAATGTAATAAGGTTCGCGACTGTATCTAGAAAAGCATCTGGGAATGTTGAGTTGTAAGGTGGAGGTCTGTAAAGGAGGAGAAAGTTACAGGAGGAAGTTGGAGTAGGGTGGCATCTGGTGAGGAGGGCTTCACAACTTTGTATGGAAAAGTTGTCTATTTTACTGAGATGAATTGCCTGTTTGAATATAATAGCTAGTCCACCTACTCTCTTGCCTATACGGTTTCGTGTGATGGTTTGATAGTCCAGAGCAAGGGCTTCAGGCAATATTGGGGCCATATCATCTCCCAACCATGATTCTGTAATGAATAGTAAGTCAAGTTGTGTGTCTGTGAGCAGGTCGTAGATATGGTCCTTGTTTTTTTAGAGTGACCGAGCATTTATGAGCTGGCAGTTTAGAAATAGTGTGTTAGTGGCGGTGTTGTTTTGTTTAGAAGAAGGGTGAGCAGTATATTTTGAGCCTGTAGCAGGTGAGTTGTTAGTTGTGATAACTGTGTGAGGGTCCCAGTAGTCTTGTTTTTCAATATAGTGTTCCTCTTCCAGCAGGCTTAGGAGGCATTTTGTTGGGTCTGTGTGTGTGGGTGGTGGACTTGGTGGCTGAGAGAGACATGAAGAATGTACTGTTTTTTGTAGGGTAGCCTTATTTTGTAATAGACAAGGAGGTGCAAAGTTGTTAAGAGCAGCATGTTGTTTATTTTGTTTGTGTCTGTTTAGTGTGGAAGAAGTATGGGTTAGGGGTGGTGGAGGAGCATGTGGATCATGATTTAAGGCTATAAATTGTGCAATGGATGAGAGGCGGGTGAATGAATGTTGCTGTGTTGGGGTGCTTGTTGTAGATGTTTGTGAAGAGTGAGAATGTAGAGTGAAAGATTGGACGGGATTTGTAGTCTTTGTGTAGTCATGAGGGTGGGAGTGGGTGTGATAAGTATATGAAAGTTTGTGTTGATTTGATGTGATGATGTGTGTGGTATGTATTGTTTTTGTGGAAAAGTGAGAGGGGATATTGATGTAGTGGTTTTTGGTGAGGGATTGGATGTGAGTTAGTGCTGGCGAGTGGAATCATAGTTTTACAGGGGGTGTTGATGTGTTTTGGAGATGAATGTATGAGGTGTGTAAGAGGGGATGGATGTGTCAGGGGAGTTTGTGTTAGCTGTGATGACTAGAAGAGGTAATATGTGTGGTGAAGTGGAATGTGAGGATTGTATGGTTGTGTGTAATTGGTGAAGAGAGGGGAAGGGTGTTTGTAGATGGTGTGTTGGAAGGCTGGGTTTAGGAATTGTCATGATGAAAGGTAGTCTGTGTGGAGCAAATAGAGGATAGTGTTGTTGGTTTGTATGACAGAGAGTGTGTATCTCAAAGGCTGAAAGTAATGTATAGTGGGGTTTTGTGATGGCACGTTGTGTTAGTGGGAGTGGACAGAGTAGTGTTTGCTGTAAGAATGAAGGTGTTTTACTGTTGTGGATTTGTGAATAGTTGTTGTATATGGGGTATCGTGGTGGATGATGGGACATTGAAATCTGTATGAGGTCAGTTTGTGATGCAGGGTTTGGATGTCTTTCAGGATAATGCGTTTACATGTTAATGGATGTGTAGGGAGTAAGGGCCATATGTACGAACACTTTTTCCCATAGATACAGAATGGGTAAAAACCTTTGCTACATCTGGCCCTAAGTTCCTTTCTGATAAATGGGAAATCGGGCAGCATTTCTGGCCTTAGTCCCTACCAGTCCAGAACAGGCTCAAACAGGCAGCTGCCCTTGTCCTCTCTGCCCTTCGCCTCGACGCCAGGCTTGAGATGCCCTGAGCCCTAGGCTTAAATAGGCCTACTTGCCAATAGACACCTAGTCCTAACCCTAACCATTCAGATTTTTAACCCTAATTCAAACAACCAATGGGAGACCCAGCCCTAATCACCAATCATACCCCTAATCCTGACAACCAATCACAATCCCAACCGTCGAACCAGGAACCAATCAGATTCACAGCCCTACTACCAATCACAAGCCCAACCCTAAAAACCAGGAACCAATCAGATCCACAGCCCTACTACCAATAACAAGCACAATCCTAGAACCAGGAACCAATCAGAATCTCAGCCCTACTACCAATCACAAGCCCAACCCTAAAAAACAGGAACAAATCAGAAACTCAGCCCTACTACCAATCACAATCCCAACCCTAAAAACCAGGAACCAATCAGAATCTCCGACCTACTAACAATAACAAGCCCAACCCTAAAAACCAGGAACCAATCAGAATCTCAGCCCTACTACCAGTCAGAAGCCCAACTCCTATCCCTAAGGCAATAGAAAGACCAGCCCCCAACAACCTAGCACAAATTAAGCAGTCTCCTAAACACACTCTGGAAGATGTATGTGGCCGTTTTGCGTAGAAATGAAGGGGTTGGGCTTTATGCAGTTTTGTGCCACAAACTAGGAGTGAAATTTCAAACAGTCACGGCTAAAAAGCAGCACTTTAAAAGGCCAAGCTGCCTGAAACACAGAGGGTCTACAGTAAACAGGCACGGGTAGCAGTAAAAAACACTTTTAAACAAATAAAAAGATTTCCCAGAAAAGTCTGGAGCTCCTTACCTAGGTCTTTTAGGAATCCTTGATCACTGGGCTGTATTAGAGCGCAGGAAAAAAGCTGGTCTCACAAAATGGAGGTGGCTGTCTTGGGGTTCCCTCCACAAACTGAAGGGGCCACAGCAGGTGTGGGAGGAGGGCTCAGGTTGCCTGGGATTCAGAGAGCCAATCAGCTAGGCCCAGCCCCTGTGGGAAGGGAGGAGGGAGCTGCTGCTCTATTCAGAATTTCCTTGGATACAGACAGGCTGAATCCACACTTCCAAGTTAGCAGAGTCTACTTTCCAGGTAAGGGAGAGATTGTAAAAAACATTGAAATACTGCTTGTCGCGCACTCTGAAATGTGTATTTTCTTAAGGCAAAAACAGGGGATGCAGACAGTTTCTAAACACAATTTAAATCACAGAAACAGATAAAGCAGTCTCCTAAACACACTCTGGAAGATGTATGTAGCCTTTTTTACTTAGAAAAGAGGGGAGGGGGAGCAAAACAGCACTTTAAAAGGCCAAGCTGCCTGAAACACAGAGAGTCTACAGTAAACAGGCACGGGTAGCAGTAAAAAACACTTTTAAACAAATAATAAGATTTCCTAGAAAAGTCTGGGGCTCCTTACCTAGGTCTCTTAGGAATCATTGATCACTGTGCTGTATTAGGCATGTAAATGCTGGACTCGCAAAATAGAGGTTTATTGATTGATTGCTTCACAGTAATATTTTTTATTATTATTAACAACACCTTTTTCATTGCAGAATGTGAAACTTTAATGATCGAATTTATAATATAAAAGTTTAACCTATATTTATGTTTCCTCTCTTTCTGTAGAGATTAATGGGCCCATTTATCACACTAACATAGGTAACTAATTACATCTTTTCCTATTTATTCTACATCCATAACTATACTCCAACAGAAACACCCAGCCACACACTCATACATAGACTGACACACTCAGGCACATAATGATGCATACACTAACATACTGAAATACACACTGATGTATAAACTAACACATCCAATGACACACTGATATGTACACTGACACACCTAGGCACACACTGATCAAACACTAACATACTTAGACACACACTCATACATATACTAATACACCCACATAGAGACTGACATATACACTGACACACCCAAGCACACACTGTTGAATGCATAAACACGCCCAGACACACACCGATGAATGCACTAACATGCCTAGGCACACAGTGATGCATACCCTAACACACCCAGGTACACACTCATGCATACACTAACACATCTACACATAACACTGATACATACAATGACACATCTAGGCAGACACCCAGGCGCACAATGATACATACACCGACACACTCAGGCACACACCCTTGCATACACTAACACACCGATGCACACACTTATCACACACTAACATACCCAGGCACACACTGATACATACACTAACACACCCATGCACACACTGATACATACAATGACATACCCGTACTCACACTGGTGTCTGCATTAACACAATCAGGCACACACTAATGAATGCAGTAACACACCCAGGCACACAGTGATGCATACACTGACACACCCAGGCACACATTCAAACATACAGTAACACACCCATGCATAACACTGATGCATACACTGACACCCCAAGGCACGCACTGACACCCCCAGGCACACACTGATGCAGGAATTAGCACACCCAAGCACACACTGAAGCATGCACTAACACACCCAGGCCTATAGTGATGCATGTACTAACAGAACCAGGCACACACTGATGCATTCACTAACACAACCAGGCACACACGGATGCATGCACTAACATACCTAGGCATGCACTGATACATGCATTTCTATACCCAGGCACACACTCCTACATACACTAACACACCCAAGCATACACTGATCATACAGTAAAATATCCAGCCACACACTCATACATATACTGACACACCCACACACACACTGACACTGCCAGACACACACACTGTTGAATTCATTAACATACCCAGGCACACACTGATGAATTCACTATCACACCCAGACGCACAGTGATGCATACACTAACACACCCAGGCACACACTCATGCACACACTAAAACATCCACTTATAACACTGATCCCTACCCTGACACCTCCAAGCACACACTCATGCATGCATTAATATACACAGGTGCACACTGAGACATACCTTGACACACCCACGCACACAGTGATCATACACTAACATTCCCAGGCACACTAATACATACATTAACATAACATAACTGGATTGAAGCAACACTCATGCACACACATTGATACATACACTAACACACCCGAGCACACTGATGCCTGCATTAACACACCCATGCACACAGTGATGCATAGACTATCACACCCAGACACACACTGATACATGCACTAACACGCCCATGCACATAGTGATGCATATACAAACACATCCAGGAAGATACTGATGCACTCACTAGTACACTCAAGCACACACTGATGCATGCACTAACATACCCATATATATATTACGATACATACACTTGCATACCCAGGCACCCAGGCCTGCATACTCTAACACACCCATGTACACACTGATCATACACTAACATACCAGCCACACATGCATACATACTCTAAAACACTGAAGCACGCACTGATACGTACAATGGCACATTCAGACACACACTGTTGATGCATTACCATACCCAGGCACGCATTGATAAATGCACTAGCACACCCAGGTATACAGTGATGCCTACACTAACAATCCCAGGGACACACACATGTATACACACCCAGGCATGCACTTCTTACCCAGGCATACACTGATACATATGCTGACACACTCAGCCACACATTAATGCATGCACTAACACACCAAGGCAAACACTGATGCCTGCACTAACACACCCAAGCACACAGTGATGCATGCAATAACACACCCAGGCACACACTCATGCATACACAAACACATCCACAAATAACACTGATACATATACTGACATACCCAGGCATACACTGATGCATACACTAACACACCCAGGCAAACACCCATGGACACACTGACGCACTCAGCCACACACTCATGCATTCATCTACACAGCCAACCACACACAAATGCCTACAGTAACATGCTTAGATATACAGAAGTATATATTCATACACCTAACAAAAACACTGAACTATACAGTACAATAAAACAAAAACATAGTCAGATCTTTGATTGATCAAAGGGTGGTTCTAAAAAGAAGCTTTTTTTGATTTTCCCAAAAACTTTTTTACATTTTTTTGTAGTTTTTATTATTTTCTACCAAAAAAGTAAACACTGTGGAAAAATTAAATAAATAACTGGATCGAAGCAACTGCCATTTTTCCTCAACACCAGTATATCCCAACAGGAGCAACAAAAACTAAGTGATAAAAAAAACTAACAACAGTGTTTCTTCCTGCATCGAAAACGTCTATGACACTAGGGCCCATATTTATACTTTTTGACACACAACTGCGCCAACGCAGTTGTGCGTCAAAAATGTTACCGCCGGCTAATGCCATTCCAACGCGCCATGCGGGCGCCTTATTAATGGAATGACGTTAGCTGGTGTATGGGAAAATGGGGGTTGTGCGTCAAAAAACGGTGCAAGTCAGGTTTGAGGCAAAATTCAGGCCTCAAACCGGATTTACGCCATTTTTTTTTATGCCCAGCCTCCATTGACATGACTCCTGTCTTAACAAAGACAGGAGTCATGCCCCCTTGCCCAATGGCCAAGCCCAGGGGACTTATGTCCCCTGGGCATGGCCATTGGGCACAGTGGCATGTAGGGGGGCCCAAATCAGGCCCCCCTATGCCACACAAAAGAATCGGAAAAAAATACTTACCCGAACTTACCTTTACTTCCCTGGGATGGGTCCCTCCATTCTTGGGTGTCCTCCTGTGGTGGGCAAGGGTGGCAGGGGGTGTCCCTGGGGGCAGGGGAGGGCACATCTGGGCTCCTTCCGATCCCACAGGTCCCTTTACGCCTGCCCTGACCCAGGCGTTAAAAAACGGCGCCCATCAGGCTGTGCGCCGTTTTTTAAGGCCCACCCTCTCCTGTGCGTCAAACTGACGCCAGAGTATAAATAAGGGGCACAGGCCTTAAAGTCATTTTTTGGAAGGGAACGCCCACCTTGCATATAATTAACGCAAGGCTGGTTCCCACTTCCAAAAAATGGCGCACATGTTGGAATTTTGACGCCCGCGGGGTCGGACGTCAAAGTATAAATACGGGGCAGGGTTTGAGCCGATTGTGCGTCAATAATTTTGACGCACATTCGGCGCAAACAGAGTATAAATATGCCCCTAGACATTTTTAGTGCCACTAGACCTCTGGAGAGGTGTTAGGAATGGTAACCACAGGAGCATATATTGTTCCTCCTGAGGTTGAGACTCCTGCAGCATCCCCTTATGTTCTGTCTCTCCCCCTCGGCATATGAATGTACATGCATTGATGGATAGTTTTAATGTGTTTCCACATACTGGGTGTTCCATGGCTGTACTTTTTTTAAGCACTTTGTGACAAATGTATTCCACAGAGGTTGCACTGAATGAACCTGGCACACAGTTTTTTCCCCTTAGGGTACTGTGAAGAAATGCCAAACTTTTCTTTGTTTTTTCTCTCCACATGGGTGTCCCTCCTCCTCCGCCTCATCTTGGATCACTTAAGAGTCTTCAGATTCAGGTGCAGCACTCCTTTCCACCATCTCAAGTTCAAAGACAGAACAACTGCATTCTAATGCTTCTCCAACAAGGTTTGGCAGAAACATAACTGCTAATGGGTGTGGTTTTAATTAAAAATGGGTTTGGTAAAAAAGTACCCAATGAAAAGGCAGATTTACTCTCTGTCATCAAGCAAATCCGTGGATCCCGGCCATATAACCGAGGAGCTGGCAGTATTGTCAAATAAACCAATTGTTCAAAAAACAAATAAGCCACATTATTTATATCAAACAAAATATGTTCACTCTGATACCATTATTGGAAAGAGAGCTTCTTATATAGTGAGAATAATCTTTAGAAAATTTGCCGAATCTGTGGTTCTGAATCCATGGATCCATTCTGAACACATGATGGGAACAAGAAATAATAGAATGTGGTCTGTCTAAGTTTTCTGTACTGCGGAGGAACTGTGGATCCACAAATAAAAAAAAAAAAGCAATACACTGACATTATTTTTTTTGTGCACACATATCTCCCATTGTTTTCAACATAATTTTTACTCTCCTTTCTTTCCCTAATTGTCACTTTATTCACCTTTCTTTTCACCCAACATTTTGCGTACTGTAGGAGACTGGCTCTCTACATAGTGTACAAAAATGATGTGCACTGTGCAGAGAGTCCAAGCAACCCCCCGGTATCCAGCAGTATTAAGTAGACCACCTAATGTTCTTTTTTTCAGTGTTAGCTTGGTCGAGCAGGTAGGCTAATCTTGGAGAAGTGCTAAGCATATGTTGTACTCACAGTATCAATAAATGTCAGCACACACTCAAAAGAATAACCTGAGACCACTTTACAAAAAGAATTCAGATTTTTATAACATTTCTAAGACCAAGATCATCAATATTGGGTAAGTACTTTTTAAGTTAAGATTTTTCAAAATTTTGCAAAAATAGTCTTTTTGTGTGTAATTACGCACCATAGGAATCAATGGGATAAAACTTTAAAAATGCACATAAAATCAGACAATGCTCTCACTTTCTGTTTTTAGGTTGAAGTCATTGAGATGTCCTGTGGGACAGCCAGGAAAGTTTGGGCCGTTCCCGGTTCAAGCGGGAGCAGCAGCTATAAGTCTTGAAGCTGGTGTGGAACAGAAGAGAGGATCATTTGAAAACACACTGCGCAGGAGGGTTTAAAGGTAAGTCCAGTGGGTCCCCGTGGAGTGTAAAGTTTGCATGCGGTTAGGACCACCTACAGCGCAGCTGGTTTTATGATACAGGGGCCAGGGAGGCCGGGTGCCGGGAGTGATGCCTTCATTCTGGAGGGAGGTGCTTGGAATTTTTAGAAGGTCCTCTGGGGTTTCTTAGAGTCTGTCCAATGTCCAGTTGACCCCTCAGTGACAATTGTAGAGACCTGGGTGCAGCATGTTCATTTGGTGCCTTTTTCTTCTTGTAGCAGGACTCTTGTTCTCAAGCCTTGGGTCTTCTTTTTCTTATTGCTGGCCTTCTTGTGTCCATCAAATCAGATCTGCAGGTCTAAGGATGCCTACTTAATACTGTATTTAGTGGACATTTAAGGGAGTACCTGATAGTGGCCAATAGGTCACTTATCTTAGGGTGGATACACCCACTATATGACCACTTCTTGTGGGAAGAGGTCACATTCCTAATCCTGATAGGCTTTCTTCCTGCCATCCAATATTGAGGAAAATGAAGTGGAGTGGTCACCTCACATGCCACACATGGCAGTGGCGCAGGCTGAGGATGGCCACTCCTCTTATTTTGACTAAGTTTTACAACCAGTTTTCCAGCTCAAAGTGGGGGAAAACCATTGGGTAGCCATCTGCTGCTAAAAGCAGAGTCAGAGGTTGGATTTCAAAGGCGGTAAAGCCTTTGAAGATGACCACTGGGCCTGTGTGCCTGCCTGGGGGAAGAAATATAACACCTCTACCCATGAAATGCTTTGTGTTCTGGCTCCTGTGAGATCTGTGTCTGGTGGTGGCAGGCTGGTAGAAACCAATTCAGCAACCATGCCGGGGCTGGTAGGTTTTGCAAGGGCCACCTCTTCGGTGCCATCTGGGTAGATGTCATAATAAATCCAACACTGGCATCAGTGTGGATTTATTATTCTGAGTTGTTTAATACCAAACAACCCAGTATCCCGAGAGTCCATTATGTAGGTAGAGAACTTGTAAAGACCAGTGTCTAGCACGTGTACTTGCTATGGCTTCCCTGTACACTTTCTATGTCTTAAGGTTGTGTAAAGACACAATGGGCGCATACCTGCTCATGCAAACATATGCCCTCACATGGATTATAGTGAACACTGCCTTAGGGCTTTAAGGCCTGCCTGAGGGGTGACTTACCCACTTGCATCCAGTGTAAGTGGACACGGCACTTGGAATGACAGTCTGCATGAATCTGGTGGGAGGGCTTCTCAGAGTGGCACAGTTAGTGCTGAAGTTCTGGTGGGGCCCTCTTCAGTACCCATGCCCAGGTACCAGAGGTACCATATACTAGATTTTTACAAAGGTGCCAATCCGCAGTACAGTTTTGGGGAAAGAGATCTGGTCCTGGGAACCTGTTAAGCTTTGAAACCACATCATTTTCCAAGCAACAAAGTGGGAGGCTAACCATGCAAAAATTTGGATTCCCTCTCCTTCCTTAGCCTTCATGTTTACTGCTTGTTTTCTAGTCCCTTCTCCATGTATTTTCCCTTGCATTCGCAGCTTACTACATGCTATTCTTTACTATTTTTTAGAGCCTACTCCAAGCTTTTCTATCATAACCTGCACTTTGAAACATTCAGGGGCCCTTTGGCCATGCCAGGCCCTGTGGCCAACCCACCGCTGCATTTAGAATAGCACAGAAATTCACTGAAAAAAACATAGGTTGGAGGGACGTTATAGTTAGAAAACAAAATTAAAAAACCTTTACCAATTCACTTGAAAAAGCAAAGGTTGCAGAGACATAGTTAGACGGTCATTTCAAACGTACCAAACCATGTAAATTCGGCAGATATAGTACCCTCTCATAACTTTAACTTACACTCCTGCAATGCACTGCTTATGACCTCACATATTAAATTGCTCTTCACATGGTCAATCAATCAATCAGTATTTGTAAAGCGCGGCTACTCACCAGTGAGGGTCTCAAGATGCTGGGGGAGGAGGGCCCTCATCCAAAGAGACACGTCTTGAGGCTCTTCCTGAAGATGGTGAGTGACGAGCTTTGTCTGAGGTTCAGGGGGAGGTTGTTCCAGCTCTGTGCTGCAGCGTAGGTGAAAGATCGTCCTCTGGCGGTGGTTTTGCGAATGCAAGGGACGGAGGCCAGGTCCGTCTGGGTGGAGCGAAATGATCTGGCAGTAGTGTGAAATGAGTTGCAGTGGTTCAGGTAGGCTGGTCCTGCGTTGTGTATGGCCGTGTATGTGTGGGTGAGAAACTTGAAGGTGATTCGCTTCTCGACCGGTAGACAGTGGGGGGTCCTCAAGTGTTGGGTGATGTGTTCTTGGCGAGGGAGGTCCAGGATGAGTCTGGTGGTGGCGTTCTGGATCAGCTGAAGTTTTTGGATGTTCCTAATTGAGGTGCTGGCATAGAGGGCGTTGCCGTAGTCAAGGTTGCGCATGCTTAAGGCGTGGGCGAATGTCCTGTGACAGTCTGCTAGGATCCATCTGAAGATCTTCCGAAGTTTGTGGAGTTTGTGCCAGCAGGAGAAGGCAACAGAGTTTCCCTGGCGGGTCATGGATAATGAGGAGTCATGGATGATTCCTAAGTTGCGGGACGGCTCTCGGTGCTGGGAGGGCGCTGAGGGATGTGGGCCACCAGGAGTTGTCCCAAGCTGAGGTGGCATTTCTTGTCAGAGTTGAGCTTGAGTCAGCTTTCACTCATCCAGGTGGCGACGGCCTCCATTCCTGAGTGAAAATTCCTTTTGTCAATGTCAGGGTCTTCGGTGAAGGAAATGATGAGTTGTGTGTCATCGGTATATGACGCGATGTTCATACCTTGGCTTCTGACAATGGCAACAAGAGGGGCCATGTATAAGTTGAACAGTGTGGGACTCAGTGAGGACCTTTAGGGGACTCTTGTGGGTCTGGAAGTGTAGGGCGGGAGTCTGCCCTTGTGCGTCCTTGACGGGGGATGCTGGTGGCTTCGGAGGGGGGATCTGTGAACTCGTTGATGACTGAGAAGAGTTCCTTAGAGGTGTCTGCGGATGAGTTGATGAGCTATCGGAGTGCATCCTCCCTTGCGCTTTTGATTTTTCATCGGTGGGAGGCGGTTGTGGCTCTGAAAGAGGCGAGATCTTCGCTGGATTGGCTGTTCCTCAATTTTTTCCCTGACCGTCTGAGAGTACGTTTTAATTCTTGGAGTTCGGTGTTAAACCAGCTTGGTTTCTTGGGTACGCATTTGGCCGATGTCAGCCGGAGAGGGGCTAGTTTCAGTGCAATTGGTGGTTCATGCATTGAGATTGCACGCTGCTGTATTGGTGTCATCAGAGTGGGGAGGGATGGTTTGGGCAAGCGATGAGGTGAGCTGCTCATTGGTGACTTTGTTTCATTTCCTGTGGGGGGTCCTGGAGGTGCAGGTGCGGCTGCAGGGTGCGGTGATTGTGAAGTGTATGCAGTGGTGGTCGTACAGTATATGGTGGAGATGGTCTCGATGGTGGTCCAGTTGCTTGAGGTGAAGATGGGGTCCAGTGTATGTCCTGCGATGTGTGTGGGTGTGGAGACCAGCTGTCTGAAGCAGAGGCTGGCGAGGTTGGTGAGTACAGCGGTGGTGTTTGGGTCGGTGCGGTCTCCGAGGTGGAGGTAGTCGACTGATGCCGGAGCCTGAGGGGTAGCGATGTCTATGATGCAGTCTATGAATGCTGGGCGGGGGTCGGGTGGCCTGTATACCAGGGTGCCGCAGATGGAGGAATTGTGGTTGGAGTGGACCAGGAAGTGGAGGTGTTCCATGGTGGTGCAGTGTTCTTCTGGGATGGCCTTGACATGTAGTCAGGACTAGTGTATGATGGCAAGTCCTTTGCCCAGGCGGGAGGACCGGTCCCTCCTTAGGATGCTGTAACCATCAGGAATGGTGGTGACGATGTCTGGACCCAAGGAGGGGTTAGTCCAGGTGTCCATAAGGAATGCAATGTCTCGTTGGGTGGTGTCGATCAGGTCCCAGAGTTCGGTGGCTTGTTTGTGGAGGGAGCGGATGTTCAGGAGCAGGTAGTTGATGGGATTGTGGAGGTTATTGGCATCTTTGTGTGCGGAGAGTACCTTCAGTTTGTTGAGGCTGGCACTGAAGTTGCAGTTCCTGCAGGTGTAAATTCCGTGGGTGTCCTTAGGAGAGATGGTGCAGCAGTTGTTGAGACGTCCGATGTTGAGGCGGAGGAGGGTCTGAGAGTCATAAAAGAGACAGTCCAAGGGGTGTTTTAATAGAGGTCCAGGGTTCCTGGCAATAGGCAAGGTCCAGGCGCAGATGGGCGCAGATCGGCTTGGTTTTGGCACGCCTTCTGCATACCAGCAGTGCACCCACTGCGCGCAGCCGCCATTAAGAATTGAAGGGATGGGGGAATCAGTCAACTGGAAGGTGGGAGGGTGGGTAGAGGAAAGAGGTGAGAAAGGAAAAAGGGATTGAGAAAAACGAGGGATGATAGAAGAAAGAGGCAGAAAAAGCAAGAGTGAAAGCGACAGAATGAAAGAAAAAGAAAATGAATACTTAATTGTGATGGCCACTAGACCACAAGTGATAAGGGGCATGGACAAATTTGTAGGTGGAGGAGGGCCTTGAACAGGAGACTCTCAGTTCATCCCAGACAAGAGGCAGAGGCAGCAGCAGCCAGAGGAGCTGTGGAGGGCCGCCATTAAGAAGGGGAGGGGAGGGGGACAGGTCAACTGGGAGGTGGGAGGACGGGATAAGTGCTTCATGAGGGGGGAGTAGAGTAAAAAAGGGAGAAAGGTAAAAGGGATAGAGAAAAATGAGGGATGAGAGAAGAAAGAGGCAGAAAACACAACAGTGAAACACCGACAGAGAGAAAAAAAAAGTAAAGTTGAATTTCTGTGCTTTTTCAAATGGCTGTATGTTTTGAAGTGCACATTATGAGAGCAAAGCACAGAATAGACTCTTAAAATAGTAAAGAAAAGTATGTAGTAAGTAGTGAATGCAAAGGAAAATGCATGGAGAATGGATTAGAAAACGAGAGGCTTAGCAGGTGAGGGTATACCAACCCTGCCCTCTTATGTCTTTTTTTTAACATTTTGTTACGACTCAGGATTGAGTCGACAGAACAGATTCACACCAAATTACTAAAAGCATTCTTTCTGGACCAACATCTAGCTTTCTGCTTGATTTGTGTAAATCTGTGGATCACACCAAAATGGTCTCTGTGCAAAAAGTACCTCTTTTGTGGAGACCCGTCAAATGACAGCAAAGTTAATAGCAACACAAAAAAGGCATATGTAAACATCATCCCATGGTCCTAACTGTAGTTACCACTACTGAGTGGCTACATATATTTCTATGTGTGTGTGGGGTGGGGGAGTTGATGGATGTGAGTATGTGTGTATGTGTGTGTGTGTGTGTCTGTGTTTGTGTGTGTGTGCGTGCGTGTGTGTGAGAGAGAGAGAAAGACACTTGTTCCTGGCATGCCTAGGTGTAATCAGTGAGCATATAGTGATGCACAAGAACATAAAGGGGTAAGAGGGTGAAGGTTGGATACAGCTGAAAAGGGGAAAAGAGTTGCAGGGGAGAAAGGTGTACCTATTCTATGATCTGTTCCGCTAGTCTGACAGTACCAGTCCAAAAGATATATTTGCAGAGAGGGAAAGCTTACTAACAAGCTGAAAAAACAACTCTCAGAGCTACCTAATCGTACTTGTCTGTGCTCGCTTGTACTGATTATTTAAAAAGCCATGCAGCCTCCTCTGTCCTTTCACCAGTTGCAGTAGTAGTAAGTAATATCAGTGAGTTAGCATTCTCTGAGCCTTCTTTTATGTAGCTCATACAGTCCCAATCGCAGTCTCCCAGTGATGAATAGAGAATGCATCTATGCATTGAAAAGGGAGACTGAGACGGCCCATCAAAGGCAGTTGAGAACCAAAGGTCACTTGTTGCAATGCATTAGTACTTCCAAATGTAGTGTAGGTTTAGGACATTTTGAATCAGGCAATAGGAGTAGGGAATAGGGAATAGGGCTTAGGTTTTGGAAAGTAAGAATAGGTCAACTCAAAACTAGCAATATAGGGCATCTGATGTAGAAAAGTACAATGTTACTGCATATGTGTTTGCCTGAGAAAATATTTTTGGGAGATTAACTATACCACTGATCTATTTCTTTTTAACTTCTGTATTCCTTACATCAGAACCCAAGGAGAAGAAGAGGGCTAGTTTGGAGGGTGGTCAGGGACACAAGGGTGTCACGACCAGGGCCACAGCTGGCAGATCTGCTGGCCCCAATAAGTCCCCCTGTTATATTAATATTATTATTTCCGTAATGTTCACCTCCCCCCATTTAGAATAATGTTTCCTTTTTTTTGTACTCATCTTCGTTCTATCTAAGGTATATTGAATTCTTGCTATCCCTACATTTTCCTAGGTTTTTGCTATATTTCATCTTTCTGAACCTGACTTCATCCTGTCTGTACTAGTCTGCAGCTGTTTTTCAGCTTGTTAGTAAGCTTTCCCTCTCCGCATATATATCTTTTGGACTGGTACTGTCAGACTAAGAGAACAGATCGTAGAACAGGTACTCTATGGTGAAGATTCAATACCCAAGTAATATTTTCTATGCATGTTTGTTGAGAAGGCTTTCTTTTTCTTGCTCAAACCGTAAAAATAGAGAGTGTCCATGGTCAAGGTGGACCCAGCCAATGTTGTGTTGTATGTATTATCACTCATTTATATAGTAGTACACCATACCAGCAGCTTCAATGACAGTGCATCATCGCAGGAAAGTAGTATGAGGACGGCCCCAATGTATTTGCCAACCAAGATTTCACCATATGTCCTTCATTGACTGTTAGACCTGACAGCCTTAGGGTGGTCACCCCTAACTTTTTGCCTGCCTCCCTCCACTTTTTGGACACTGTTTTTGCTGGCCTTTAGACTCTGCGCACTTTATCACTGCTAACCAGTGCTAAAGTGCATATGCTCTCTCCATTTAAACATGGTAACATTGGATCATACCTGATTGGACTATTTAATTTACATATAAGCCCCTAGTAATGTGCACTATATGTGCCTAGGGCCTGTAGATTAAATGCTACTAGTGGGCCTGCAGCACTTTTGTGCCACCCTCTTAAGTAGCCCCTTTACCTTGTCTCAGGCCTGCCATTGCAAGGCCTGTGTGTGCAGTTTCACTGTCACCTCGACTTGGCATTTAAAAGTACTTGCCAAGCCTAAACCTCCCCTTTCTCTACATATAAATCACCTCTAATGTGTGCCCTAGGTAACCCCTAGAGCAGGGTGCTGTGTGGGTGAAAGGCAGGACATGTACCTGTGTAGTTTACATGTCCTGGTAGTGTAAAACTCCTAAATTCGTTTTTGCACTACTGTGAGGCATGCTCCCTTCATAGGCTAACATTGGGGTTGCCCTCATACAGTATTGGAGTGGTAGCTGCTGATCTGAAAGGAGTAGGAAGGTCATATTTAGTATGGCCAGAATGGTAATACCAAATCCTGATGACTGGTGAAATTGGATTTAATATTACTATTCTAGAAATGCCACTTTTAGAAAGTGAGTATTTCTTTGCACTTAAATCTTTCTGTGCCTTATAATCCACATCTGGATGGGCTTGGTTGACAGCTCCTTGTGCATTCACTCAGACACACCCCAAACACAGGGTACTCAGCCTCACTTGCATACATCTGCATTTTGAATGGGTCTTCGTGGCTGGGAGGGTGGAGGGCCTGCTCTCACACAAAGAACTGCCACACCCCCTACTGGGACCCTGGCAGACAGGATTGAACTGAAAGGGGACCTGGTGCACTTCTTAGCCACTTTTTGAAGTCTCCCCCACTTCAAAGGCACATTTGGGTATAAAACAGGGCCTCTGCCCTACCTCATCAGACACTTGCTGGAGAAGAAACCTGAACCAGAACCTGCATCCTGCCAAGAAGAACTGCCTGGCTGCCTAAAGAACTCACCTGACTGCTTTCTTCAAAAGACTGCTGCCTTGCTGTTGCCCTGCTGCCTTGCTGAACTCTTGTCTGGCTGTAAAAGTGCTCTCCAAGCGCTTGGATAGAGCTTGCCTCCTGTTCCCTGAAGTCTCAGGACCAAAAAGACTTCTCTTTTTCATTTGGACGCTTCGTGCGCCGAACATTTCGCCGCACAGCTTGCTCCGCGGTGAGAAAATCACTGCACACCGACGCTGATCGACGCGACACCTTCGGTGCGACCGGAACTTCGACGCACGGCCTCGCAAGGACAACGCCGCCCAACTTCCAGAGGGGAAATCAACGCGACGTCTGCCGTGAGACCGAGAATTCCACGCACAGCCTCCCGGAACGATGCGCAGCCGGAAAACAAGCCGAGGAATCCACGCACAGACCCTGGGACATCTGGTAATCCCGTGACCCACAGAAAGAGGCTGTCCGCGCGCCGAAAAACGACGCACGACTTCCCCGCATGAAAAATAACGACACAAGTCCGTGTGTGCAGGGGAGAAATCGACACACACACCATTTTTCCACGTATCTCTTCTTCAGCGGCCCCTTTGCGGAGATTTTCCACTTTAAACCAGGTACTTTGTGCTTGAAAGAGACTTTGTTTGCTTTTTAAAGACTTAAGACACTTTGGGGGTCATTTTGACCCTGGCGGTACGAGACCCCCAGGGCTAAAATGACAGAAGCACCGCCAACAGGCTGGCGGTTCTTCTTGGGGCATTACAACCGCACCGCCGGGGCCGGCGGTTTTCTGCCACAATGGCCCCGACGGTAGTAATCCGCCAGGGCAGCGCTGCTTGCAGCGTTGCCCAGGGGATTATGAGTCCCCGACCGCCAGCCTTTTCCTGCCGGTTTGAACCACCAGGAAAAGGCTGGCGGTACATGAAGTCGCGGGGCCCCTTGGTCCCCTGCACTGCCCATGCCACATGCCACTGACATGGGCAGTGCAGGGGCCCACTGACAGGGCCCCATGCGGCTTTTCACTGTCTACTGTCGCACAGCCGCAACACCGCCGGCTCCATTTGGAGCCGGCTCACATGTTGCGGCCCACATCCCCGCTGGGCCGGCGGGCGGAAACTCGGATTTCGGATTTCGGATTCCGGCCCAGCGGGGATGTCAAAATGGGCATTGCAGGTGTGCGGCCGGTCTTCTTGATGTTTTCAGTTTGTTAAGTAAAATGTTGGTTAATTAATATTAAGTAGAAACTTAGAAAAAATCCAGAAATGAACCATGTGATGTGCTAACATAGCTATATGTTGCTCTTTAATTTATAGATTGAGCAATTGTGCACATATACAAAACTGCCGTTAAATGCTTAATAAATTAGAAAACACATTCAATAGATATAAATAGGGCCCCCCCAAAAAAAAACGAAATTATCTATTTTCAATTCAGCCAGCACTTTCCCAGTTAAACATGGGTGGAATTTTGCATAACCTTCCTTTTAAATGAAAGTGGCGCAAAAACGTGACGCATTTCAAGTTAGGCTTATGCGCTTAGGCTTGTGAGTTAATGTATCCCAAATAATAGGCAAGGGATGCAGCTTGCTTTTATATGTGGAATTATTAAAAAAAAAAAAAAGAATAATTGGGTTCTTATTTTTTTTTTAAAAGAAAATTATTAATTATGGAAAAATTATTTAAAAAATAAGTGCCTTTCAAAATCGTTTTTTAATATTTATAAAGCTTAATACCTATACTATGACCTCCTAACATTAAAATTTAATTTAAGTTATGTTGCACCGCTAAAATGACATTTGTATGTGCAATTTTCCCTTGGCGCAGGAGCAAACAAGCTCATTTCTATAAAGTATAAGTTAATATTTTCAATGGCTGACTCATGGATTGTGTAATAGACATTCTGGTAATGCATGTTATGCAAGAAGATTGTAGGATATTGATTTTTTAATGCCTAAAATATCAAAGTCGATTTTGGGCAAAAGCACTGTTTAAACTGCATTTTCTTTCATTCAGAGTACTTTTTAAAGTGTCTCAGGCTTCAGTAAATGCATACATTTAGGTTTGATATATATTTGCAGGTTGTGCCTTCTTATGATTCAATGAGTCAATGTGCCAGTACAAAGGCTTGTTTTAATATCAAGGTTGAAGGTTCTAACTTCAGCTGGGCCTACTGAGACGTTCATTCATTCGAGGTTGATGAAATATGTACCATTGCATGGGATTGCAACAAGCATTTATTCTAACAACTGGTATGAGTGTTATTAAGGTTTGTGAATTATTCACAGTAAATGTAGTTTAATAATCTGGAAATAGAGATAATTTTTTTAGCGCCTAAAAAGGAATTTTTTTTTTTTTTTAAATAGAGTGAATTATTGCAGGTTAGAAGGAAAATAGGAAGGCCTACTGTCTTTGACAGATTCAGAGTGGCAGAAGCTAGGAGAGCTACAGAGGCTGGCTCAAGTCACGCTGCTGAGATGCTATCTTTAGTTTTCCCATAAACAATGGAGGAGGCTGTCATGTTGACACCTGTGACCTTTTAACTTAGGGCCTTGTCTCTGTGAAATGCAGAATGACCCTACAGGCCTCTAAAAGTGGGATTTCTGGTTTCTCCAGAAGAACATCAATACAATTAAAGAACTTAATTCCAAAGGGAAAATATAAAAAAAAAGGGGTTTCTTCGAATGTCCCAACATCATGTTAAATGCTCTGCAGAACTGATACATTTGTGTCTCCGCTCTAAAAAAATAAAATGATGCCTGCTAGTTGCTTTTATTTGACAGAAAACGAAGTGTTGCATTAAGTCTTAGACAGAAAATAAGATGCAGCCCTTTTTAAAAAAAAATGTGAAGGCTACATGCCTTAATGAGAACGATTTGCCAATTAAGACTTATTTTTCACAGTGGAAATTGTAGGTGCCAAATTAATATGGAGTGTCAGTGTAACAATTTTTACTTTTAGAAAGGTAAAACTAAGGTGGCTTGATGTTGCGAAGTAACTGACAAGAGGGTAACAGTTAAGTAATGGAAATTTATTTTCATGTATTTGGTCCTATCATGAATTGTTCTTGCTGGTCCTGTATGTTAGAAGAGAAACAGTAAAGTTATATTTGACAGCAGATTTCCATTGCCTGGTGATCTACTGTCAAAAGGAGGGTAACGATTTTAAACCTGACAAATTAAACAGGCCCAAATATTGTATTTTGGGCTGCAGGTTTACAGTGCATAAAGTACATGACATGGTGTTGTGTGTCACCGCTTGTTCACACATGCTATTGTTTTGTCTATGCTTTTTGTGCTTGATACACAGCAAGTATATCTGATGGCTTGACGTTTTGTGCGTTTTTATTATTTTTTTTATTTGTTTTTTGCATGTTTGTTGCTGCTTTTGATACTATTACAAGCTCCCCTGTGTTGTGAGGGGATGGTCATGACGATGCCCATCGCTACGCAACAGTTGGTTGAACTTGTTCTGGTTACTAAATTCCACAGATAATGATATTTCATGCTGTGAACATAAAAGACAATACTTCACCAGTGAATGTCTATTTGGCTATAATGGTATTGAAGGAAAATAAAAAGAGATATACAGGATCAAAGTGTGTCACCTGCAGTTAGTCACGTTACTGCCCCTTCCCTTAAAGGAACAGGTAGCCCTACATTTATGTATCCTTGATTGGACCTAAGGATGAAATTCTAGATCTGTGACTCAAGGTGGCCTAATTTCTATATTACATTAGTTAATGATGTTCTGTTTCCTAAGTAGCATTTGGCTTTTGTTCCTTAAAAGAAAACCAGGTTTTCATTTTTTCCTGAAGAAGGAACTGAAACATTAGCTAGGAGTACCGTATATGGTGTAGTCGCCAACGGTAGAGTTAAAATTTGTGTAACTTTGGCCTTTGTGTATCACCCGTACTCTTGGTGTTGTGTCACATGCCTGACTATCACCCAAATAATTTTTTTTGTTCTTTCTATAGATTTTTTCTTTGGTTACTTCCCCTGACCAATGTCGCACCATGCTTAGTTATTGAGATTTTAGATATGTCCTAGTCCCATTTCTCTTTTTCGAATTCCTTTCACCAGTCAGCCCTTTTATTATTATTGATGTATTGTTCAGGTTCACATTTCCAGACTGCAGTGATGTACCAGGGACCCCCATGTTATGTATAATTCCCTTTGGCATGACCAGACTGGTTTTCAAGAATTTGCCTGCTTCAATGTTTTCCAGCCTGACTGTCGGGGTAGCGATAGACTGGTTAACTGACTCAATATTATAGTAAGACAAGTTTTCCATCTCAATAGGAGATATCTTATGTTTACCTTTTTGAACATGACGAATTTTCAATGTCTATTTTAATTTGGTTTTCGGTTCCCTTCTGTTCCTGCTACTTTAATTTTTTGTGGGATCAGATGTGTCCTAATCATGCAAATATCAGGACACTGTAGTTCTTGTCTTTTTGTTTGCACATTTGACTATTAGCCTGTGTATTGCATAGTGCACCTGATGCACAGTTTTTAAAGGAAGGTTTCTACATGTCCCTGATAATCGGTATCATGTGATTTCTCTATTGAGATGTTCTAAGGTAAGGAGGAACACCTAGACTTAATCATTGAGGCAAATATGTGTTTACCCCATTAGACAATGCCACTGTGTGAGGAAATCCATTCAGATAGAATTCTCATGTAGCTATAGATGGCAGAGAATAATGGAGAGAACTGAAATAAAGATGCTACAGACCCTGTTTTGCCCTTCTGCCTTTGTCTTTGTATTTTATGCCCATGGTGTATGGCTACTCCTTTGAAGATTGCAGACCACCTGCTTGCAGTCCCCTTGTTAAAAACCATGAACTGTTTTTGTACTAAATTGAAGGAAACTAACAGCTGTGGCACACTTCCTACGTCACTAGATTCTGCAGGTATCAAGTCATAATAACCTGCAGGACATTGATTTAAGCCTAATTCCCATCAGTGACAGCTACAGATGAAAGACGGACATCTTGGCCCTACAGTCTCAGCACCCAGGAAGTAGCAAAGCTGGACAGCGATCGCCAGCGCATGATATCGTACTTGCTCCATCAGACGGCGTTGGACATCACAAAACCAAAGTTTCAGTGTAAAAGAGCTAAAGAGAAGGATTCCTGTTGTTGATGGCAGAGCTGTTTTGAGGTTTCATTTCTCTACCTGTCATGTGCTGGTAACCTCTGACAGTGTGCAATCCCTTGAGCCCCTTGGCCTGAGTTTTGGCCACACACCCCCTTTTCTTTGCTCCAACGGAAGAAGGGCAGTGCACCGGAGATTTCAAGTTTGGAAAAAGGCACTATATTTTGGTGCCCATGAAAGAGCAGCTTGAGCGTCCTCTGACACTAAATAATGAGTGTTGGAGTCTGAAAGTGCTGCTGAGCTTGAGCTATTTCCCAATTAATAGTGCTTGGGTCTGCACGAGATGATTTGTGCCCTTGATCAATGAAGAGCACATTGTTTGTAGTATCTGCCACAGAGGAGAGACACTGGTGCATTGCTTTAAGACATTGAGACTTTCGAGTGAGCTGTGGGTGTTTGCCAGGAGGGCACTCCAACTAAGCAGTACTTTTCTCACGAAGAGGCCTGAATTGAGAGGCCCATGCGAAAGAAAACAACAAAAGAAAATTTGATGGACAATAGAAGCCTGCCAGAGAGGCTTTTTGAACGGACTCTGGGCATAGTTGGTTTCACAAGAGGTTTCCGTGTGATTGTATAGACTAGGTGTTAGGAGACTGATTGTTTTGCTGGCATTGTTTTAAAGTACTATTCTGTTTAGTAAAAGCAGAATAAAGTCCATTTTCTGTGGAAAGAGTACCCCCTTTTCACCTTAGAGCATTGATGAGAGTCACCACTGTTCCACCTGAACATACAAAAATTACTGAAATGCAGAGGAGCCCTAAAAATGTTACTAGATAATTTTAGGATTTGCTTTTTGGTTAGGGTTGTGAAAAATTATTATTTCATTTGTAAATAGTGGTCACTACTTTCTCCCGTTGTCTATATGTTCTTAATAACGTGTTTTCTAGTGTCTTTTAAACATGACGTTGTCATTTATGGGTGGGATTGTTTTTCTCTACTCAATTGACTTCTGCACCCACTTCCCAACCTATGTCTTTTCCTACTATTGTTTCTTTGCACTCTTTTCACCCTTTTCCTGAACATGAGCAGGTTAGAAGATCAGAATTTGTAAGCAATTCTTTTGTACAGCTTCTGCATCAACACTAGTTAGTAGTGAACATCACTAATTGTTGGGTGTGTGATCTTATGCCACCTACTGCAGATAGAGGTATTCCTTATTTTGTCCTGCCATATGTGGCCTTTTGTGCTACTTCATGTTCGAGGAGACCTGTCCAGAGAGAGTTACCAAGTACTAGAATTTTGCTCCAGCAACATCTCCATGGCCTTATAAACATAGACCTGGACTCAGATTAGCATGAGAATAGGTTTATTACCTATGTAAGGGCAAAAGGAGGGTTTGTGGTTCTAAAAATTCTGGACCCATGTAATTTACTTTGCCACAGCAGTACGATTTTAGTATCAAAAGACCGATAATGACTAGTACACTAAGCATGAGCATTTTTGCTCAATTCCAGCAGCGTTTTCACCTCGAAATCGCCATTTTCGTCCTGCACTCGTTGCTCCCATTTTATACACGGCAGCCATTTTTAAAAGTTGCCCTCACATAGGCTTATAATACAGTCAGATTTGATTCCAAGGACACGTACACCTTGATTGACTTTTCTCTGACCTGGGCAAGCTGGAACCATTGCCTCAGGCCAAACCTGTTTGGTCAGTCCCTCTCCCAGTGGCCGAATCAGATAGCATCAAGGCACACCAGGCCATAAAACCCTTATTATCGCTCACACACCCTGCCTAACTTGCTCACACCTGCACCTGCTCTTTTCTTCTTCTTACTTTACGAGGGGGAGGTGCCCGTTTTTATTAGGGGTCCACACTTATCTGATGTAAAATACTAGGCCTTGCCTGGTAATTTATTATGGGTTGGATGACATGAAATATGAGGTTTCATCATGACACTGTTTTTTCCTTTGTAGTGAAAACATGTGAATGACCAACCAAAATGTCAAGAATGTTTGGCTGAAGCTTAAAAAACTGTATATAAGGAAACCTGACTTTGCATTGAAACACAGTCTCCTGAGAACATACAAATCGTGCTGTTGTACTTCTAGGACACTTGTCAATTGGTTGCAGCCAATAAGTTCGATCTTTGACTTCACCTAGAAGACTGTGAGTTTCTGTAGTCTGAATCAGGAAAGTACCCGAGGTCTTTGGGTGTACCCTGGCACCGCTGGGTTACCGGATCAGTACCGGTTCTGAAAAACCCAGTACCTCAGTAGGTCAACTTGATTTTTATCTCTTTTTGCAAATTTGTTTTTCAAGACAATTTTCAAAAACTAATTCCTCACTCAACATGTCTCTGGCTGGGTCTCAAGTAGGAGATTTGGACCTAGCCCTGTTGGAGACATATACTGTCAAACAGCTAAGAGGGTTGTGCAGGGTGTTGAGAGTACCCACCCAAGGGGCCTCCAAAAAGGAGGACTTTCAAGTGGCGCTGAGGGCCTGGGCAGAAGCCCATTTAGAGGAGGATGAGGAAGAAGAGGAGCCAGAAAATGGCCTCTCAGAGGATTTATTGCCATCAGTGGGTAATGTCACCACTGCAATTATGCCCCCTTCCAGACCAGGGAGCAGTGTCTCTGAGCAAAGCCTGACCACAGAGGAAAGGAGAGAAGAAAGGGAGTTCCAATTGCAAATGGCAAAACTGAAAATTGAAGCCAAACAAGCCGAGGTGGAAAGAGCAGCCAAACAGGTGGAAGCTGAATGAGCTTTGGCTGAAAAGAAACTATTGTTGGCTCATGAACTGAGTATCAAGGGGCTGGAGATCAAGGTGAAACAGTCTGAATTCAGCAATAATGGTGGCAGCATACAGACAGGACCTGCTGGAGAAAAGAAGGTTCGTATACCCAAAAAAGTGGTGCCCAGTTTTGTGGTGGGAGATGACATAGATAAATGGTTAGCTGCTTATGAAGTTGCACTAAGGGCTCATGAGGTTCCTGAAGGGCAATGGGGGGTAGCTATGTGGGGTTATGTGCCGCCATTAGGGAAGGACACACTTCTCACATTGTATCAACCTGATCAAAACACATTCCCACTTCAGAAAGCCACTTTACTTGCCAAGTTTGGGTTGACCCCTGAGGGATAACGTCAGAGGTTCAGGGACAGCACCAAACAAACCACACAAACATGGGTAGATTTCTTTGAGTTTTCCAGTAAGGCACTGAATCGATGGGTGCGGGGCAACAAAGTGGATAATTATAAAGGGTTATATGACTTGATTCTGAGAGAGCATATGCTCAGTATTACATTTACAGAGTTGCACCAGCATTTAGTAGATAGTAAGCTGACTGATCCCAGGAAGCTTGCTGAGGAGGTGGACCTCTGGGTTAGCACCAGTGCCCAAAAAGGTACCTGGGGGGGACGCCCACAAAGGTGGTCAGGGTTCCCAACAGAAGAAAGAGGGGGAAGATAAACTTACAGATAAAGAACTCTCCAAAGGTCCCCAAAAGAATTCCCAGGGAGGGGGTGGCAACCATTCCTTTTCCAGATTTGGGAAAAAGCCAGGGACTTATGATAAATCAGGGAGATCCAACCCCAAATGCTTAGAGTGCTACCAATATGGTCAATATAAAGGCGACCCCTAGTGCTCCAAGAGGGCACCGTCCACTACTGGACAGACACTTGGGTTGACTAGAGTAGCACTCGGGGGGGAGATGGACCCAGATAGCTTTGGGGAGCAGGTAGAGATTTCCCTAGTGTCCCTGGAAGAAGGAGAAATGGTGCCCAAAGCCCACATGCCCCAAAATACTTCCAAGTACAGGCAGTGGGTCACCATTGATGGGCAAAAGGTGGAGGCTCTGCGTGACACAGGAGCCAGTATGACTAATATCAACAGTCACCTGATTTCAACAGAGCAGATAGTCCCTAATACATTCCACCAGGTCATAGTCGCTGACAATCGTGAGAGTCACCTACCGGTGGCTCTGGTTCCCTTTGAGTGGGGGGGGTCTCTGGTACTCTGAAAGTAGCTGTGAGTCCTGCCACAGCTACTGTGGACTACCGGGGTCTCAACTCAGTCACACGAACTGATGCTCACCCCATCCCCCACGCTGCCAAGTTCCTTAGTACGTTTGATCTTACTTCAGGGTACTGGCAGATCGCCCTGACTGAGGGTACTAAAGAGAGATCCGCATTTTCCACCCCTGATGGCCATTACCAGTTCCGGGGGATGCCATTTGGGTTGAAAAATGCCCCACTACCTTCCAACGGTTGGTTAACAGGGTCCTAGCTGGCAAGGATGCCTTGTGTGCAGCCTACCTGGACGACATAGCTGTCTACAGTTCCAGCTGGGAGGAACACCTGCTCCACCTCAAGGAGGTGCTTCAGGCCCTGCAACAGGCAGGCCTGACCATCAAGGCTAGTAAGTGCCAGATTGGGCAGGGTTCCGTGGTGTACTTGGGACACCTAGTGGGTGGTGGCAAGGTGCAGCCACTCCAGCCCAAGATTGAAACTATCAAGGCCTGGCAACCACCTAGAACACAGACTGAGGTGAGAGCCTTTTTAGGCCTCACAGGATACTACCGCAGATTTGTCAAGGGCTATGGTGCCATTGTGTCACCCTTGACAGAACTCACTTCCAAGAAACAACCTAGGTTGGTGAATTGGACAGAGGCTTCTCAGAAAGCCTTTGACTCTCTGAAGGAAGCCATGTGCACGGCCCCCGTGCTCAAGGCCCCGGACTACTCCCAGGAATTTATAGTGCAGACAGACACTTCAGAGCATGGCATAGGGGAGGTCCTAGCACAGCTAAATGAGGAGGGCCTAGACCAACCAGTAGTCTTTATTAGCAGAAGGCTATTACCATGGGAACAGAGGTGGAGTGCTATTGAGAGAGAATCTTTTGCTGTGGTCTGGGCACTGAAGAAGCTGAGGCCCTACCTGTTTGGGACTCACTTCCGGGTTCAGACAGACCACAGGCCCCTCAGATGGCTCATGCAGATGAGGGGTGAAAATCCTAAACTCTTGAGGTGGTCCATTTCCCTACAGGGGATGGACTTTACGGTGGAGCATCGCCCAGGGGTTGACCACGCCAATGCTGATGGTCTCTCCAGATACTTCTGCCTTAGCGATGAGAGCTCCCAGGAGGTCGGGTAGCTCTCCCCACTTTCAGCTGGGGGGGACACATGTTAGACCTGACAGCCTTAGGGTGGTCACCCCTAACTTTTTGCCTGCCTCCCTCCACTTTTTGGACACTGTTTTTGCTGGCTTTTAGACTCTGCGCACTTTATCACTGCTAACCAGTTCTAAAGTGCATATGCTCTCTCCCTTTAAACATGGTAACCTTGGATCATACCTGATTGGACTATTTAATTTACTTATAAGTCCCTAGTAATGTGCACTATATGTGCCTAGGGCGTGCAGATTAAATGCTACTAGTGGACCTGCAGCACTGGTTGTGCCACCCTCTTAACTAACCCCTTTACCTTGTCTCAGGCCTGCCATTGCAAGGCCTGTGTGTGCAGTTTCACTGTCACCTCGACTTGGCATTTAAAAGTACTTGCCAAGCCTAAACCTCCCCTTTCTCCACATATAAGTCACCTCTAATGTGTGCCCTAGGTACCCCCTAGAGCAGGGTGCTGTGTGGGTGAAAGGCAGAAAATGTACATGTGTAGTTTACATGTCCTGGTAGTGTAAAACTCCTAAATTTGTTTTTTCTCTACTGTGAGGCCTGCTCCCTTCATAGGCTAACATTAGGGCTGCCCTCATACAGTATTGAAGTGGTAGGTGTTTATCTGAAAGGAGTAGGAAGGTCATATTTAGTATGGCCAGAATGGTAATACCAAATCCTGCTGACTGGTGAAGTTGGATTTAATATTACTATTCTAGAAATGCCACTTTTAGAAAGTGAGCATTTCTTTGCACTTAAATCTTTCTGTGCCTTACAATCCACGTCTGGATGGGCTTGGTTGACAGCTCCTTGTGCATTCACTCAGACACACCCCAAACACAGGGTACTCATCCTCACTTGCATACATCTGCATTTTGAATGGGTATTCCTGGGCTGGGAGGGGGGAGGGCCTGCTCTCACACAAAGAACTGCCACACCCCCTACTGGGACCCTGGCAGACAGGATTGAACTGAAAGGGGACCTGGTTCACTTCTTAGCCACTTTTTGAAGTCTCCCCCACTTCAAAGGCACATTTGGGTATAAAACAGGGCCTCTGCCCTACCTCATCAGACACTTGCTGGAGAACCAGAACCTGCATCCTGCCAAGAAGAACTGCCTGGCTGCCTAAAGGACTCACCTGACTGCTTTCTACAAAGGACTGCTGCCTTTCTGTTGCCCTGCTGCCTTGCTGAACTCTTGTCTGGCTGTAAAAGTGCTCTCCAAGGGCTTGGATATCCTTGTTCCCTGAAGTCTCAGGACCAAAAAGACTTCTCTTTTTCATTTGGACTCTTCGTGCGGCGAAAATTTTGACGCACAGCTTGCTCCGCGGTGAAAAAATCGCCGCACACCGACGCTGATCGACGTGACACCTTCGGTGCGACCGGAACTTCGACGCACGGCCTCGCAAGGACAATGCCGCCCGACTTCCAGAGGGGAAATCGACGCAACGTCTGCCGTGAGACCGAGAATTCCACGCACAGCCTCCCGGAACGACGCGCATCCGGAAAACAAGCCGAGGAATCCACGCACAGACCCCGGGACATCTGGTAATCCTGCGACCCACAGAAAGAGAATGTCCGCTTGCTGGAAAACGATGCACGACTTCCCCGCATTAAAAATAACAACGCAAGTCCGTGTCTGCAGGGGAGAAATCGATACACACACCATTTTTCCACGTATCTCTTCTTCTGTGGCCCCTTTGCGGAGATTTTCCACTTCAAACCAGGTACTTTGTGCTTGAATGAGACTTTGTTTGCTTTTTAAAGACTTTAGACACTTTATATCACTTTTCAGTGATATCTCCACAATTTCACATTGCATCTTTATTCGTTTTGACCTACAATTATCCTGATAAATATTATATATTTATCTAAACACTGTGTGGTGTATTTTTGTGGTGCTATATGGTGTTATTGTATTATTTATTGCACAAATACTTTACACATTGCCTTCTAAGTTAAGCCTGACTGCTCGTGCCAAGCTACCAGAGGGTGGGCACAGGATAACTTTGGATTGTGTGTGACTTACCCTGACTAGAGTGATGGTTCTTGCTTGGACAGAGGGTAACCTGACTGCCAACCAAAAACCCCATTTCTAACATTGGCCAATTATTCTACCACCTCATTGTGCTTCAGTGACTTAGAGTCATTGTATCTCTGCCCCTCCATTACAAAGCGTTTTGGTTGGCTTGACTACCATGCTTTTGTTACATAGTTAACTAACAAAATTCCTAAAGTGAATGATCGAGGAGGATAGAACTGTAGTGAGCTATTGCAGTTGTATTTTGTTGAATTTGGTCTTAAAACATAATAAGGGTAGGCTTTTCTTGCATCTAAAATGTGTAATATTTTTGTGCCTGCACAGACCACCAGGGCCAGCAGCAGTAACAGTGCTCCAGACCCGTGACAGTTGAAGGGGGAGAACTAGCAGCAGCAGGAACGAGCATTAGTAAGTCACATTGCTTGCTTATTGAAAATTACGAACTAACTGCAACTGCATTGGGAACTCCCTGCTTTAACAGCTACAGCAGGAGCTGATGTCTTCTTCTATCTGCACCTCTGTGGGAAAAAGCTCATAATGAACACTACAAATGATGGGTTGATGGAAAATAGAAAGTAGGATGGACAGTTAAAAGAAAGAATGGGTGAAATGGTGTATCAGTGAAAGAATATGTGAATGAGTGAAAGGATGCATATGTGGGTGATGTGAGATGCACGGGCGAGTAAAAAGATGGATGAAAGAGTATATGGGTAAAAGGATCCCTGGGTGGGTGAAGGGTGGATGGAAAAAGAATTCTCATGTGGGTTAAAGTATAGGTGGATGGGTAAAAGGATATGTGGGTAAATGGATGGATAGGTGAAAGGATGGTTGAAAGGGTGGTTAGGTAAATGGATAGCTGAATGGCTGTATAAAGAATGGATGGATTGGAATTGTGAAAGACTGGATGAGAGACTGTAACTTTTAAATGGTGAGTATCAAAGTGTGAATAGAACAATGAAAACATGAATGGATAATTGCTTCCATTAACAAATAAGGGAGCTCTCCTGGAGAGGGGCGTGTTCAGTTACTTCACTTGCTTTGCTTGGATATCAAAGCTTTGTTTTAAAGTGGGTGTTATTTTAACTTTCTGTCTACTCCCTTATCGCACTGAATTTGTTAAGCAAGGCAGAAACGTATCCTTCAACCCATCATTATTCATCACCTCTCTGCCCATGGCATTTAGTCACCCATGCCATGACCTAACTGCAACATGGTTCAATTTGGCAGTACAATAGTGTTGTCTGTGCAATGTGCATCTGCTTCAGTTAACGTAGCATTTAAAAAGCTTTCAATGCATTGCAAACCAAGTTGTGTTTTCCTTTCTTCCCAGTACCGACTCAGTCACCTCCCATTACTTCACTCCTTTATTCTTTCCTAAGTTCTGTCCCAGAATACCAAAAAAAATAATTGAAAAATCCATTCTTTGCATGTCCTACATTTTTCTGGACAAGTGATTCATATATTCCATAGCTTCCATAACAGATTGATGCCAGTTCAAATATTTCTCTTTTGACTTTTGGAAACTACAGTAACTGACTAAACCAAAGCTTAGGCACATGATGATGGTCAGTGCCACCCCACTATTCTATAGCAATACCTCTACATACCCTACTTAATACCTCTGCAGTACAGTAAGTTACATTTCCTTCTTTACTGCCAAGCAAATGCATTTAAGAAAATAATTTGTGGTGGAGGGTGAGGCCAGTTAGAAAAGTGGGACCAAGTGCCTGATATGAAGATATAGGGGGTCATTCCGACCCCGGCGGGCGGCAGAAGCCGCCCGCCTGGCGGGAACCGCCAAAAGACCGTACCGCGGTCAAATGACCGCGGCGGTCATTCTGACTTTCCCGCTGGGCCGGCGGGAGACCGCCAGAAGGCCGCCCGCCGGCCCAGCGGGAAAGCCCCTTCAACAATGAAGCCGGCTCCGAATGGACCCGGCTGAGTTGAAGGGGTGCGACGGGTGCAGTGGCACCCGTCGCGATTGAAAATCTTTATGGGGCCCTGTTAGGGGGCCCCTGCACTGCCCATGCCTGTGGCATGGGCAGTGCAGGGGCCCCCAGGGGCCCCACGACACCCGTTCCCGCCATCCTGTTCCTGGCGGTATTTACCGCCAGGACCAGGATGGCGGGAAGGGGGTCGGAATCCCCATGGCGGTGCTGCAAGCAGCGCCGCCATGGCGGATTCCTTGGGCCAGGGGTAAACCGGCGGGAAACCGCCAGTTGACCTTTTCTGACCGCGGCTTTACCACCGCGGTCAGAATGGCCCTGGAAGCACCGCCAGCCTGTTGGCGGTGCTTCCGCGGTCCCCGGCCCTGGCGGTCATGGACCGCCAGGGTCGGAATGACCCCCATAATCTATACATTCCGTTCCTCTGCCTGTACTGCAGTGTATCATTTTTCCCATTGTCTACTTACTGAAGACTCACGGAATATCCACATTTATATATGTGACGTGTGTGATGTATTATCATTATTATTCATCTGCTTGTTTAGAGTGAGGGTAGAATTAGAAGGCATTTGCAGAAGTGTCAAAGTACCCAATGCGCTAGCTAGCATGCCTCCAGTTATTTAGCACATGAATATTTGTACTCCATTGTGAATAATGCCTTACTCTCCAATAAGTGGTAATTTATTTTTATTTCCACATAAAGTTTCTGTTAATTATTTTTGTGAATTAGGAAATCTTTTCAAAGAGATAAAAAGAATGCTTTTTTAATCCAGTGTGCTGTTATTCTGCCTTAATTATTTTCAGGAAGCCAGTACTTTTAAGTGAGGCATGTGTGGGTAAAAAATGTCCCTCTTACTACTAATCAGTCACATCAAATTCCACTGGCCCCAGGAGACCAGCAATGCACTGCTACTCTGCCATTATAATTTTAAACAAGTGTTTGCACAGAGCATTGTTTACAATTTGTGGGTTTTTTTCTTGATAAAGCTACACCTTATGGTCCATCTATATACCAGGACATAGCAGCCTAGAAGCAACAGCAGAGGTTATAGGCCATCTGTTTAGAGTATGAATGGCTGGTGACTGCAGGAGGAGGAGGTAGAGGTAACTGCTTTTACCACGGTCCCCAGTTCCTTCAGCCAGGCACCAGCACCTCCAGCCTTCCAGCCACAACAACATTGCCAGTGGCGATGCCAGCTGCTCATCCACGTTGGACTACTGCTGCCCCCCTCCTGCTCTGACCGCATTTTCCAGCAACACATCCTGCAACATCGGGAGCACCTGGAATGCAGGGTGGCACACATTGAGGGAATCCTTGACGATGTCTGAGCCCACGTGGAGGACACCTTCTCTTAGCCCTTTTTCCAATTTTTGTTTTGGTGGGATGGACATTTGTTGTTGGTGGAGAGAATGGGAATTTGGAATGGCGTTGAATTACTTTGTACACTTTTGACATGGACATTGGTTGGGGATGGGATAATTTGATTGGGGGAAGGGGTGGGCCTGTTGTGGGTAGAGAGGGTGGTTTTTTTCTTTTTATTATTATATAAAGAGACAAATGTATCTACTTTATTGTAACTTTGTGTGTTTTTTTATTATGCGTGCCTATTAAAGTGTATGCATAGTCATACCAGTAAGTTATAGTTAGTTATACCCATGTCATACTACCCTCTCTAACTATATTGACAGTTATGAGGGTAGGGTATGCTGCCATTGCCTGTATTGCCTACAACTTAGATAAACAAGGAAGGAAAGTCATCTCTGTAGCAGAAGTTAGTTACTTACTAACTAGACTAGTTCACTTTACTCCATAAGTCGGTTCCCAACTGAATGGATAGAACAATGGCTGCTGCCTCTCTCTATCTTCCAAAACTCAAAGCAGGATTTCTCAAGGTGCCTTCTTCATGATAGCGGGAGTAGGAGTAGGCAAGAACACCAACAAGGAAGGAATGACAACAAACGAGGTCCATCTCCCACCTAGATGAGCTCCAACTTTAGCATTAATCAAAAGGATTACCTATCACAGGCAACTAAATTGAAAGAAAAACTCAGAATTAGTGGGTTATATATTTATATCATACTTTGAGAAAGAGTGAGCCATACTACTACTACCACCATGAAAGAACAAAAAAAGAATACCTGATGTTATTACAAATACTAGCAATAATAATTTATTCTGAGCAATGGGAAGCTACTTAATTCAAAACTAAAATTACAAAATCCTAGAGCCAGGTGCAGTGGACTGAGGTCAGGAGTGGAGTTGACAAAGAAGATGTTGATGAGTAATTGTCTAAATCTAAATCTCTTTTATGTGTGGGTGGGTAAGTGAGGCTACTGTGGTAATAAAAATTCTCACAGTGAGTTACTGTTGCTTCCACTACATCCACCCCACCAAGTGTGTGATTCGTTTATGGTGTGAATTAAGTCACCTCAATAAATCATCTATCCCAGGAGGAAGGAGGGTTAGGGGTTTGATCAAAAGATGGGTAATGGAATTTGGGGAAAGGTGTTAAAAGGCAAAAACTTAACACGATAACGTTTTTCATGAGGACGACCATGAGCAGCACATCACCATCAATTTGTTGTAGCAGGAAATGAAGGAATGTGTAGGGCACAGTTCCATTAAATGTACTGCAACAGTCCTTCAGCCCCAGCAACCAAAATTAATAATAGATATCTAAATGTTCTGTCATCTAGGTTTGAACAAATACAACTTATGTAGAAGGGAAGTGAACCCACCAAGTTCTAAAAAGTATCTTTGTAAAAATGATACTTTATTGCCAAAGGGGGCGGTGCATCTGCATTCTTCTCAGAATGTCTATCATTATTGGGTACCTGACTGAACCAGGCCAGTAGGTAAGCCATAGTGTTGTGTGTTTGCCTTTCATTCATGCAGTAGAAGAGAAGGCCTGTGGATTGTATAACAGAAACTGTATTGTAGAGTAAAGGGGAAATACAGAAGTAGAGTAAAAGAGAAATACAGAAGGAAGGTAAACTTCATGAGAAGAGGACCAAAGAAGCCAAGCAAAAGCATAAAAGGAGTTTCACATTGGAGCCAGCAGCACAGCACACATACTCAGTAGCTTTACCCCAATCAACATACTTCTCTGCAGCTCACAGAGCTGAGCACTAGGCCTCAGAGTCATCTTCATGGTTTCCCTTTGAATTCAATAACTTCCTTCTTCTGGCTGTTGAGGTAGTCACACCCTGAGTCCTTCCAGCCTACTCCGCGTCATTCCTGACCCGAGTGAGATAGACCTGTTGTGCACTGCAGTTGAAGAACTAAAGTAAAGAAAAATAATTGGAGTATTTTGTATAGATTTGTGTAGATTTGTGTAGATTTGTGTTTGTTAACTAAAGTGACTGGTCTGGTATCAAAAGAACCAGAAAAAAGGAGTGGGCCCTGCAGGTAGATTTCTCCAAGTTTGAAAGGGCCAATAACCTTCAGAAAAATGTTTATCCATTAGGTCTCAAACATTCAAAGTCATCAAAATCAAATTTACTATTTAGTTAAAAACCCTCCCTCACTGTCTGCCTCAACATAAATCATCAATCATCACTCACAAACACTCAATAACACATCATCACTCATTGGTGCAATAGTTACCACTTCTAATCTAAGCACATTGGTAAGTACATAATTGTACCTCCTCTTTGATGCAGGCACACATTGGAATTTAGCAGTCTTGGGATTCATTGATCTTTTGGAGCAGCCATGCTAGGTGATGAAAAAAACAAGAAGTATGGTAGGTAGGCAGGAATTGTGTCCAATGTCCTGAGGTGAACAGGGAGGCCTCTTCACTCCACATTGGTCTAACTCCAATTCGGCCACACATGTGCTTAAAAAATAGTGGGGCAACATACGTCAGACATAAACAGAATTTTCCACTAGCTAAATACTTTGTTTTTTTGGCAAAGAAAGAAGTTTGACAATAAATAATTAAAAAGTACTATGGGGGCATACTCAGTCAGTGAAGTGAAATGTGTCCTCAATCTCAGGTGGTTCATCCAGGAATTCATCACCAAACACACTTGATTCTGACCAATCATCTTCCTCCTCTTGTGCTGTTTCAGGAACAGCGTCATTGTGTGGTATGAAATGTTGGTTCTTTTTGTTCATGGTCAATCTCTCCATGTTTTTAGGTGAGAGACTGACCCTTCTCACTGGGACAACTGTGCCAGCCACACTGAACACACACTCAGCAGACACCCTGGGTAACGGGCAAGCCAAATACTTTATTGTCAGCCTGCTGGCCACTGGCCATTGGTGCATCTTCCCATACCAATACAACAATGGGTTTGGATCTACATAGACCTCTTTTGGGTCATCCAGCTACTCCTGGAACATTCTCTCAATGGTCATTGGTGCTGCCACTTGCTCAATCTCTTTTGCCTTTCCATCTGCACAGGACTTCAGACCTGCCACTTGAAACCAAGCCATTGCAGAGTTTGGGGCCACTTCGTCTGTTCATGTAGTTGTATTTGTTTCTGGTGTTCTTGTTGCTAGTGTTGGCTGCTGTGAGACAAGACTGCCCTCTCTGGAAGTTGAAGGTGGCACCCCAGAACGTCTGTCCAGGAGTAAGATATTCTTGTTTTCCTGGTGACCTTCTTCCTCAAGGCCTCTGACTTGCTCAACAATCTAGCTCCAATAAAACATCCCCTTCAGAAAAAGGTATGAAAGTGGCCAGACTTTTTTGTACTGTGGATTAAGTAATGTTTCACATATGTACTCTTTGGACTACATGATGTCTTTTGCAGCCTTGCATTAACAGCCAAACAAAGGATGAAGCTGTCAACCAAGGCATGCACTTCTGTGTTTTTGTTCACACCTGCAAGTGTTAACCTTTCAGACACCTTTCTCAACTGGTCTTGTAGCGGATGCAACATTGGGGTAGCTTGGCCCATAGTAGTCCTTCATGCTGACTTCCCATTTGAAAACCTCGAAAGGAAGTAACATCAGTGTCAGGCATTTGACTACGCCCCATCCATGGTGCAGCTTTTCCCAATTGCATCCCCTCCTCTTTGAAAGACATAGGCCCTCATTCTGACCCTGGCGGATACAATCCGCCAGGGCCAAGGGGCGCGGGAGCACCGCCGACAGGCCGGCGGTGCCCCTAAGGGCATTCTGACCGCGGCGCTAACGCCGCGGTCAGACAGGGAAAACTGGCAGTCTCCCGCCAGTTTCCCGCTGCCCTGGGGAATCCTCCATGGCGGCGCAGCATGCTGCGCCGCCATGGGGATTCCGACCCCCTTCCCGCCGGCCTGGCTCTGGCGGTTCTTACCGCCAGAACCTGGCCGGCGGGAACGGGCGTCTTGGGGCCCCTGGGGGCCCCTGCAGTGCCCATGCCCATGGCATGGGCACTGCAGGGGCCCCCTAACAGGGCCCAACTAGGCTTTTCAGTGTCTGCGATGCAGACACTGAAAAGCGCGACGGGTGCTGCTGCACCCGTCGCACGCCTTCCACTCCGCCGGCTCGATTCCGAGCCGGCTTCCTTGTGGAAGGCGCTTTCCCGCTGGGCCGGCGGGCGATCTGATTCAGATCGCCCGCCGGCCCAGCGGGAAAGTCAGAATACCCCTCGCGGTCTATTGACCGCGGGGCGGTATTCAGGCGGCTTCCGACGGGCGGGCGGCAACCGCCGCCCGCCTAGGTCGGAATGACCACCATAGTCATCTATCTGGCTGAACTGCTCAATTAGACATTGCAACATTTAATGGGTCGAGTTCCAGTGTGTTGGCACCTTCTGTAGGAGGACTTTAACTGGTACTCTATTAGCACACTGAATAATTCTCAGCTGCTTCTGGGCTTTAATAGAATGAATGAAATGAGCACAAATTGTTCTGCAGGTGGTCTGCATGGTACTCACTATGTCTTCTTTTTTTAAAAATCTCCTGCACAACCAGGTTGATGCAATGCACCAAACACAGTACTCTGAAATAGCCACTATCTGCCATGGCCTTGACTTTATGACCGCCAATGTCTGTGGCAACAAATCTAATTCTGAGACTTCTGGGTAGCAGCCATTAACACACTTTGCCGTTAAAATCTTCCAAGATGTATGTAGCTGTATGGGATTTCTCCATGGCAAACATATCTACTGCTGCATGTTACTGGATGCTCTTGGAAGTATTTTTAGGGCTAAGATCTGTTGATAGCTGTTGCATAACCTCCTCAAACAAGATCCAGTGAGTAGTGATACACATGTAATCAGCTGCTTGACAACTGGTCTTCATGTTTGTCATCAGATGGATACTGTGAACAGTACTTTGCTGCAAGATTTGTCCAACCAATTCCAGTACATCAAGATGGAGCCCTGGAACAGCAATACTGGTAAAAGATGTCTGCATTGGAACCTTCCATTTCAGACAGAGGCCACCACAGATTTTAAAAATCCCACACCATCTGCAAAAAAAAAAGGGAAAAGGTCCATTGCTAACATTGTAGCCTCTCTTGGCGTGTTTCAGACTCTGCCAGGATTCAATCCATGTCCAGATCATCATCATACGGGGTGCTTGGAAAGATGGTGGAGTTCCCTTCCTGTTTGTAGCTAAAACTGTAAACTGTAAAACTGTAAACTTTGCACTTGTATAGCGCACTACTCACCCGTTAGGGTCTCAAGGTGCTGTAAGCATACCGCTGTGGAACACCTCCTTGCTTTTCCCTGTGAGGCACCCACTCCTGGACAGCCCCAGGGTGAAGCCAAGCATCCAAGTGCTGTGAGGGCCATTGTGGAGATTAAGCAAGCTATTGCCCAGAGTTACAGAGTGGGACCCATTAATTAGATTAGGCACCGAGACGAGAAATATCTGGTCCAAGGGAATTGAGCCCAAGACCCGCTGAGGTGGGAATTGAACCCTGGTCCCGGACCAGATCTCTGCATCAGCTAGAGATCTGGGAGCCAATGATTCTAAAAGAGGAGGTTCTTGCTTGACAGGAAACTCAAACTCCTGTTTAGCTTTAACTTCAGAAAGAACTACTATTGGTGGCTGCTGTCCACTTTGCTCTGTTTTCTTTAACAATTGTGAAATGGACAAATCCAATTCAACATCACTGCTCGTTGGCATTGCCATGATTGCAGTGGCTGCCTCATTGACAGCATGGGTTTAGGTTGGAATGGTGCCATTGATGCAGGAGTGCTGCTCCAAGCTAATTCCCAAGAGGAGAGTGCGGCTGACACACGTTTCTGGAAAAAGGTTATGATCGGCACACCAGGGGTGGAACGCTGCTTCTTCTCACTGGCCACTTTCTGGGTATCACCTTTCTTTGGGGCCATCTTAAAGATGTCAGTTGGCAGTGGCTCTGGGCTGCACAATCAAAAGAGATGGGAGGACTCACTTCACATGTTGTGTAGTCACAAGTCTTTGGGCAGGCCTTCTGTCTGGCTGCACTGTGTGTGATGTCTCTTCTCTTGCGTACCTAAAAGCAAACGAACAAGAACAAAACATTTAGGGAAACGTGGCCTTATTGTGGTTTGTATTAGTACAGACTTAGACTATATAACTTAGTGTGGTTGGTTGCTTAAGTTATTATCATAAAAAAATAACTACAAAATATCCAACCCTTTTAAAGTTAAACCATACCACAGTAACATAAAATTTCATTTCTAAACACAACTTATAGATTGTAACGCTTTGCTTTGTGTGCATCTATTCTAAATGAGATACATGTGACAGTCAGGGAGGTGAATGGGTAAATGGAACAAACCTTAAAATATGAAGACTAGTGTGTGCCTATGGCGGGCAGGGGGGTCCATAGGGAAATTGAATATTCCTTAAAAAATGAATGATGCTGGAGTGTGTGCAGAGCACCTACTATGGCAACCAGGGGATCTAGGGGAAAATGGAATAAAACCTAAAAAAGTAATGTTGTTGTGTGGCTGTGCCCCTATGGCAGTCAGGGGGTGGATGAATGGAGGTAAAATACCCAAAATAAAAAGATAAATGAAAAAGAAATGAAAAAACATGTAAACAATAAAAATAAAAACATAAAAATAAATTACAAACTATTAAAACTAACAAATACAATTAACAAAAATTAAAATAAAAAATAAAATGAAAAATTAATATAAAAAAACAAACTTTAATTGCTGATGTTTGTACTGCAGTATTATGAGAAACCCATTAGGAGGCAATGAGTTGCAGGTGAAAAATTAGACAAATGCATGTAATATAAAGCACTGTTCATCATAATAATAGTCATAATATACATATACTACTATTAACCTCAAGCATGTTATTAAACTGATCTGAGAGAAAAGTAAAAAAAATGAGCAACATCTGAAAGCTGAAGCGTTCTGTTATAAGTCTCCTTAGAAAATGGCTTTAAAAATTAGAATAAATAAATGGTGGCTGCACAAAATGGCCTCTGGCCATATGGACAACTAACAACAGCAATCCAGGAGACATGGAGAACATAAAACACATGCAAGCCTATGAAAAAGCACATTGACTGGCTACACAAAATGGTCAAACCAACAACAGTAAGCAAACAGGCATGGAGAACAAAGAACACAAGCAAGCCTATGTCAAAAGCACACTGATTGGCTGCACAAAATGGCTACCGGCCAGATGGTCAGCCAACAAGGAAAGAGATATTGAAAACAAAAAACACATGCAGGCCTATGGACACCCACTACACAAAATGGCAGCTGCCCACATGGCATGGAGATTAAAGACAAACGGTGGCATAAGGCAAACAAAATTACACACAAACAGGCCAGACAAAGGAAGCATGGTAACACTGAAGAAGACACTACCATTAATTTAGCATGCCAAACCTGAAAACTAACTGAGTTATACATTTTTACAACAATACATATCCTCCTACAGAATCAACATTAACCCACATAAACACTTTGTGCAGAAAGAAATTTGAAAAACAAACAATAACCCACATTTTTCATTTAATCAATTGCCATCCCTGCCCTAAATTATGTTTTAATTAAAACAACATATACCACAGAAACAGTTCTTTCATGCACTGATGACTCGTATTGGGCCTACTGGTTGAGTGGACCATTGACAGACAGGGATCAGTAGCAAAATTTATTAATAATGCAAATGTAACAAACATGGAGGATATGTACTGAACTGCACAACATTTTTCCTTTACAAAAGATGAACAATCAAATGCAAAATATACCTGGGCCCCTACTGACACTACAAGCCACCCACCACAATCACAATCAAATTAAAAAATTGAACAAAAGTACAAAGAAATACTGGTGCATGCCCTCTATCAAACAAACAACAACCTTACCCAACTTACTTGTCATATCACAAAAACAAAGTCCTTCAATCCAATAATATATATGCAGCAGACAAAAGGGGCAATTCTGAGTCTGGCGGTGTTGTACAGCCCCGCCGACCATGGCAGTGCAGATCCCCAACAGGTTGGTGGTAATTACTGTCGTATTCTGAGTGTGGCAGTTTACTGTGAGCTTAACAGCCATGTACCGCCAGTATTTGCTGACCGCCGACGACAGCAGAGAGCGTCTACAGGACGGTGGAAAGCCCATCCCGCCTACCATATTTGGATCCACTACACCGCCACGATTTCTGGGGTGGAACACTCGCTACACAAAGCCTGGTGGAAAGGAGCCCTATAAAAGGGAACACTCACCGTAGGGACACAGACGAGACCAAAGACAACATGAGGGTGATCTCGAGATCTTTCCGGTGCTAATCCTTGCCATACATCTCCAGTGGGGTGCTTCTGGGAGGGCAGTGCTGGTACGGGGGTGGCAGAAGATGACAAAGAATGGGTGGTCCCAAAAGGGTCTGCCACCACAAGGGAGCTGTCATCGGAGGAGCTGTCAGACTCACTACCAGCAGTGGTAGTTGCCTGCCCCATGGTGCTCCCCTCGCCCTCCAACCCGCTGGTCCCCTTGTCGTCGGTGGTCTCTACCTCCTGGGCCACATAGGCTGCAGCATCCCCACTGGTCGGTGCCCCTTCCCCTCCGCCTGATTATGCTAATGCACACAAGGAGATAAGAAGACAGACATGGGTGAAGAAAAAAGGGATGCAGGCAGTCACAAACTGTACTGAAATCATGTAGGAACAAATGCAGTAATTCACATCTTAAAACCAATCTCTCATCAAGAACTATCCCAGAAAGAACCTATGGTAGGGAGTCCACCTCCCACACTACAATGACACACTGACACTCTACTGGCCAACTACAGCACCATCCAGTCAGTACATTCCCATCCAGCCACAAAATGTCAGTCTTGGACTGGTCCAGTCCCACCACAATGAGACAATTGGGGTCGGTGGTACTTTCACTCTTCACTACCTTACCCATATGACCCATCACATGGCCATCTTCCCACACATGCCCGAATAACTGCACAATCCCAGTGAATTAGGGCAACAGCTGCGTGCCCACACCTGTCTATGACCCTGAAACTATCTGCCACCACCCTATTGTACCCAGCTACACTGCACAAAGAGCAACCAGAACAGTGGTACTACTCACCCCTTAGTAGCTGACGTGCTGCCTTCAAGCACCCATCCATCTCCGGACTGGCCACGATTCATTGGGAGGCCGTCTCCAGTTGGGCATCCGTGGTCTTCCGTGGCCAGAGTCTCCTGCAGTGGGTGCTCCACCAGCTGTAGACCCCCAGGGTCTGCACTTCCTTGGCAATGACTCACCATATGCCCTTCTTCTGATGGGCGCTTACCTGCATCAGAGACACATTGACGAAAGTTAATGTAGCTTTACCTGCTGCTTCAACACCTAGCATACTATCCCAATTGTAGCTTTAGCTCTTACAATGATTCCCATTCATGCCCCTACATCCATACTGCCTCTCACACTCCACCTATGCATTGGGTCCACCAACAGTCACACTTGCATGTTTCCGCTGCATTGTCACACACTCCTAGAATGATATAAAGACACTCACCTGCTCTCTGCTCACCTGTACAGCTTGGCGCATGGGCAGGACCCTGTACACAAGCTTCTCCAACTGGTCAGAGACGAATGCCGGGGCCCATTCCCCTGTAGCACGTGCTGTTTTCTGTACCAGAGGCAGGACACAGCAGCACACGCAGTGGAGTACTGGACGTCGCGGGGTGCAGGAGTCAAGTGGCAAGGGCTAAGTAAAATGGCAGTGAAGACCCCGATGGTGTGCACCGTCACCGCCGGTGGATGATCATGATTGGCTACTGTGAGCCATTGACAGCAATGTTAACCAATGAAGAGTTGCACGGAGGTACGGACCGCCAACTGCCATGACGTCTAATGCCAGGGGAATTATGTCACTTCCAACTGTCCTACACATGTAGGACAGGCGGTTGCCATCTTAAGGGGTAACCCATGTAGATTCACAGTACAGGGACTGTGCTGTTGCCCCCATAGTATTCCCCATCACTGTGAAACATTTCAAAGACACATGCCATTTTAATGATGTTAACTCCGATGCCTACAGGTGTCTATGTCCCCGGCACAACAATGGGTACACATGTCAGATATACGGTTACTGGCTGCCCTCACCATTGTACAGACATAAGTGTGCAGAGTTGTGTATTGATGTATGTGATGGTTTCATACTGTCACTTGTACTCTGAAACGCGTTCTATTTACCTCCTCCATAGGCATCGACCCATGTGGAGAGGGAAGGCCTCACCAGTGTACAGATCACTTGTTGACCTGGCTACCATGAAGAGCGCCACATGATCATCAGCTATCAGCTGAACCATGATACATTCCATTAGCTGTGTTCCCTATTGGAGTCTGATCTACTGCTTGCCAAGAAAAACCCCTATGCTGACCCTCACACAGTACAGATACTGGGGGCCATATTTATACTTTTTGACGCAAAACTGCGCTAACGCAGTTTTGCGGCAAACAATTTTGCGCCGGCTAACGCCCTTCTGAAGCGCCATGTGGGCGCCGTATTTATTCAATGACGTTAGCCGGCGTTAGCCGCCGGCGCTGTCTGGTGTGCGTTAAAAAAAACGACGTACACCAGGCAGCGCCGGCGTAGGGGGAAAATGGCGTATGGGCGTCCACAAATGGTGCAAGTCAGGCTGAGGCAAAAAAATCACCTCAACCCGATTTGCGCCATTTTTTTACGACGCCCAACCCCCATTGAAATGACTCCTGTCTTAGCAAAGACAGGAGTCATGCCCCCTTGCCCAATGGCCATACCCAGGGGACTTCTGTCCCCTGGGCATGGTCATTGGGCATAGTGGCATGTAGGGGGGCACAAATCAGGCCCCCCTATGCCACAAAAAAAAAAAATATATACTTACCTGAACTTACCTTAATGTCCCTGGGGTGGGTCCCTCCATCCTTGGGTGTCCTCCTGGGGTGGGCAAGGGTGGCAGGGGGTGTCCCTGGGGGCAGGGGAGGGCACCTCTGGGCTCATTCTGAGCCCACAGGTCCCTTAACGCCTGCCCTGACCCAGGCGCTAAAATCCGGCGCTAATGCGGGTTTTTTAGACCCGCCCACTCCCGGGCGTCATTTTTGCCCGGGAGTATAAATACGACGCATATGCATCGGAGTCATTTTTTAAGACGGGAACGCCTACCTTGCATATCATTAACGCAAGGAAGGTGTTCACGCAAAAAAATGACGCTAACTCCATGAACTTTGGCGCTAGACGCGTCTAACGCCAAAGTATAAATATGGAGTTAGTTTTGCGTCGGAAAAAACGACGCAAATTCGGCGCAAACGGAGTATAAATATGCCCCTGGGTGTCTCACATTTTTTGGCTACTGGGTCATTTCAGGTGACTGTGGGCTTGGCATCTGGTGTGTCACAACCAATGTTCAGCAGAGCCTTGGCAAATGTCCTGACTGCCTTGTTGTGACACCTCCAGGCTTACATACAATTCCCACAAAGGGCAGATGTTCCTACAGTTAAGTCAGATTTGTATGCAATAGCCAACAGCCCTCATGTGATAGGTGCGATTGATGCACAGATATTGCCCTCATACCCCCGAGGGCCACAGAGCAAGTGTATCGTAATCGTGAGAACTTCCATTACATAAATGTGCAGGTGGTGTGTCTTGCAGATCAATATATTTCACACTTGGCAGCAAGATTCCCTGGATCTGTCCATGATGCTTACATGTTGAGGAACAGCAGTGTCCCACAACTCATGGCACAACTATAGGGAGAGAGAGCCTGGCTACTAGGTGAATGTGCATGGGAGTGATGAGCTGTGGTACCTGACATACTCTAGTTTGGCATCGTACAACTGTGTCTCATGTGCTCTCCTCTTCCCTTCTTCCCAGGTGACTCTGGCCACACTAACATGCAGTGGCTGCTGACACCTGTGAGGAATCCCAGGACAGGGGATGAACACCAGTACAATGATGCCCATGATCATACAAGGAGAGTTATTGAGAGGACCTTTGGCCTCCTCAAGACCAGATTTAGATGCCTGGCCGGAGGATCCCTGTGCTAATTCCCAAAGAAGGTGTGTCAGATCATGGAGGCCTGCTGTATGCTACACAATGTAGCCCTCAGGAAACATATTCCACTACTGGAAGGGGAGGGTGGAAGACTGCCACCTGTGGTAACCGAGGGGTTGCACAAAAGAGATGGAGAAGGAGAAGGGGAAGATGTGGACTCTAGGAATCAGCTCATTCAGCTCTACTTCTAATGAGTTTCAGGTAAATGTTGCACTGTGGATCTGACTGCACTGGGAAGGATTCATGTTTCTGTTGGACTTTGTGCCTACGCTGTAGTGTGAGGGCAGGTGTGTGTGTGTGTCAGTATTGGGGGTGGACAGAGTGTTGCTCATCTCCTGAATGATAGACTACTTACTGTTGTTTTACATAGCTAATATAGGTGTTTATACAGTATGTAACATGTTAACTTGTATAACTGACAAGGGTTTTGTGTAGAGGAATCATGTATATTGTTGTCATGGAATCTATACATGTTGTGGAGCAAAACGTTACAGTTATCATCACTAACTACAGTGGCTAGGCATTATTGTGGTTGTTGATATTCTTCATTCCTTACTGCCCTTTGTACCAGTATATTTTGTACAAACTGCTCTGTTACTGGTTTGAGAAGTGATTACGGAACAATAGTGAGTGTTGCTACAGAGCTGCAAACATCAGATGCTGCAATGGGCTGTGTTCAGATCCCACCACATATGTGTCCTATGATGTATGAGGATAGTGTAGTTGAATTGTGTTACATGTATCTTGCTAACAGGTGTTGCAGTGATGCCTACCCCTTTGCTATGGATACATCATGGTGAATAAGGTGATGTTGGTGGACACTCCTGGCCAAAGCTGGCCTACCATAGCCCTATCTGGACATTGGATTGCTGCAACATTCCCCTACATATGTACACAATTGTAAATTACAGCTAGTATACATTTACATACATCTTTTCATAAATTACAACATCTGCTGGTGTGAAGAAACAGTGTTTATTAATGAAGTGCAACATAAGTGATGGGACAGTACATTATAGTGGACAGATGATGAACATTATACTCATTTTAATGTCCACAGCTGCTGGTAGCACAGGGACAGAGTCCATCTGGCCATAGGGAAATGGAAATATGGCAGTGGATAGTCAAGGTGGCTCAGTGGCACACAAGGGAGACAGTTCAGGGCAGAGTCACTTCTGGCTGTGGGCTTGGTCTTGGCTACATTGACACTGGCATGTCTGGGTCTCCGGCTACATTTGTGAGGGTGTTCCTGGGCTACAGTGGAAGGGATGCTGGTGGTCTTTGAGTCCTCTGGCAGGGCCACCATTCTACTAGCTGCTGCTGATGTTTAGGGCTGGGCTGTATCCTGGCTAGTGAAAGGGGCCTGCTGATGGGTGGGGGACTCAGCCATGATGTTGGGCATCCTCAGCAGCACCTCTGCAATGGAGGCCATGCTGGCATTAATTTGTTTCCATTGCTCCATGGCCGCCTGGTGGTGTGTCACCTCCAGCCTCTGGTTCTCCTGCAACATGGGCAGGATATGAACCATCCTGGCCTGGGATTGGTGGTATGCCCATAGGACATCTGAGATGGCCTCATGGGCAGCCAAATTGCTCCTTGAGCCACCACCCTGGACCATTGATACCCTCCCAGTGGCCCTTGCCCCCTGTGCTTGTGTCCCCAGCACAGGTCACCCAGTCCCACTTGCACTGGGACCTTCATTGTCCAGCCTGGCGGTAGGGATTTATTCTGGCCCCTGTACAGGTGGACAGTCAGTGGCCAGGAGACACTGCTGTGGGAGCCTTGGTCCACAGTTGATGGTGGTGGCTGAGTCATGTGGGTGTCAATGGTGTCCTGGGTGGGGCTTCTGGAGGGTGACTGTCCAGGGCTGTGGGATGAGCCAGGGTAGTCACCTGGGTCCAGACATCCAGCTGTACTGTTGTCACTGTGGCCTTCTTCTGCTTGTGGGCAGGCGCTTCTTGGCACACCCAGCCGGGTGCCATGGGCGGTGGTACCTGTGTGGTATTGAAAATATTGTTATGTGTCTCCCTAAATATTTGGCCATCGTGGCTTGTGGCTGTTAGTTTTGTGGTAGTGCTAGTAGAGATTTGGTATTGATTGTACTGTCCCTTTGTATGATAGACATGGTATTTGTATTATGTATAAATAATGCCATTGGCATGTTTATCATCTGTCTTCTGCCCCCCATCCTGTCATTTCCATATCCCTTCCTGCACATGCCACCAGTTTGGTCTGCTTCCATCCCCAATTATATGCATGCCGGGTCCCTTAGAGATGTGTGTCATGCATTATTTGTGAAGGGATTGTTGGTGCATTGTGGGCAATGTAGTGGTGCATACATTGCATGGCGGGGATGGTCATTGTGCATACAGGGATTTTATGGAGGGTTAGTCGGGAGGCATGCGCATGGAGGGAATATGGGTATGGTATGGGTGTAAGAGGGATGTGCATCTGATGGGTATTTAGTGTTAGTGGCCGGGGTAGGGTGAGACATGCATTACAGTTATGGCAAATGGTAGGGGAGTATTTATGACTTACCAGAGTCCACTCCTCCAGGGAGTCCAGTGAGGCACTCCGGGTGCAGAATAGCCAAGACCTTCTCCTCCCAGTCTGTGTACTCGGGTGGAGGGGGGACCACCGCCAGTCTTCTGCAATGCCAGTTGATGTTGTAATTCCATAGAACGTACCTTCCCTTGCAGGTCGTTCCACCTTTTCATTATGTCTTCCCTTGTGTGTGGATAGGTTCCCACAGCTTTGACCTTATTGACAATTTTCTGCCATAGATTCATTTTCCAGGCCATGGATGTCTGCTGTACCTGTGCCCCAAACAGCTGTGGCTCCACCCTGAGTATTTCATCCACCATGGTCTGCAGCTCCCTGTCAGTGAAACAGGGATGTTTAGGGGGTGCCATGGTGTGTGATGTGAGTGGCGAAGGGGAGTTAGTGGAGGTTGTGAAGTGTGTGTGTAGGTGTGTTTGCAGATTGTGGGTGTTTGGTGGTTTTATGTTGCGTATTGAGCTGTGTGTAAGCCTTCTGAGATGCGTGTGTGATGTGCACTTGTGTGTGATATATTTCTGGTCTGTGGGCATTGTGAGTGTCTGGTAGTTGGCTGGTGTAATTTTTGCATTGCAAAGGACAGTGGGATGTGTGTGTGTGCATTTTAGAGTGGTGTGTGTGGGTATGCGTGTCACGTGTGAGGGTTTCACATTGTCCTATGGGTGCAGTTGTTGTTGGAGGATGCCTTCGTTGTCCGTGGCCGTCCGTACCTCCAATTCTAGACCGCCATTGAATCACTGCAGTGATGATTTATGACTCAAAATGTGGTGGGTGGTCCATTCTGGTTGTGGCAGTGGTGGTGGCAGGTTACTGGGCTCAGTCTTTCCGCGTTGTTCGGCCTGGCGGTATGTGGTTATTTCTAAATTTTTGGTGGTTTGTGGGTTTTGACTCAGAATATGGCGGAATGGTTTCCGCCGCCACCTGTGGTGTTTTGGGCGCCGACGTCATTATCGTCTGAGGTATTTACCACTAAAATCAGAATGACGACCAAAGAGAGTGATCCTTCCACACCCAAATCCAAGTGAAAAGTGACCAGTAGATTGAGAAAGCACTTGAACGAGCCTGCTGGACTGGAAGAGGAATAGTAAGCTGGACTCTCTGGGGCACTTCCTTCCTGTTGAAAAAAAAGTTTTAAAAAAGACTTCTCACACTAAAAAACAATGGTTCATTGGAGTAGAATATCCACTCAAAAGTATATTTTTGAGTACATTTAGCTGCTTCTCAAGTACAGAATCTGTTTGAGCTGCAGTCATGGACAGGTAAGCTCGCCAGTGGTATGAAAATTAGGCTGTTGCAGCTGGAAGAGCGGTATCAGGCGCAAAATGTTGTGCATGCTTACAGTGGCCTAGAAGTATCTATGCTAATTAAAGAAAATTCTGCCAAGCGTCAAAGCAGGAAATTATCAGGAATTCTGAAAACTCCACAAGAGGAGTGAATTTTTCCACTCACTCTTCATTTCCTAACATGTTAATTATTTAAATGTATTTACACTAACAATGTTCTTTTTCTTTTGTGCGGAACTAAGTTCATCTACTACTTCTTTTGATGAAGAGGTATTTTGAATAATTTGAGCGATAGACGTTTGAGCCACATATAAGGCTGCATTTTCAATACCTGCAGCTACCTCTACTGCATTATAAAAATAAAATTAGGGATAGTGAATAACATTTTTTGACTTTTTTATTAGTAGTATGTTCAATGATCTGGTCTTTATTTAGTTATTCTTCAAAATGTTTATAGGTGGAATCCAAAGCCCTTTGCACATCTCCAAAAAACGTTATGGGCTCCCCCGGTAATTGCTGTCACCTATGAAATGTGTGTCTTTCTAATATCACATTTTATGAAGTTTGAATTTTGCATCTAATAGCTTTAATGCTGAGGCATACTCATCCTCTAGATCTCTTTCACCTATTAAGGACTGATGAGGTAAATCATTCAAAATTTTCCTTCTCTTCTGACCTAAACAATGCCTTAATAAAGCATATTTCTTCTCATGTGTAAATGCCCCAGTATCAATAGCATTAGTATAAGCCTCAAAACCTTCCTTCCACGGTCACCAATGAACACTAAATTGACCAGTGCTTGGTTGAAAGAAAGGTGGAGGCACTACACAGCTGATTTAAGAGCCACTAGCGCCTCCTTGCACCACATTAGCGTCATTTGTTTTATGCTAATGATGCCCAACAAGGCCAAAATCTCTGTGCTAAATGTACAACATGGTGCAATGCATGCATTGCGCCACTTTGTAACCCTATACACTACGTTATGTCTGCACCAGGCATAATGTATGCAAATGAGGCGTTCACCTCTTGGGGGGCAAAAAAATGGCGCAAAGAAATCTTAGAGATTTCTTTCCACCATGTTCTGTCACTTTTAACGCCTGCTCAGAGCAAATCAAGTTGTTGAATTGAAAGTAAGACGGTAAGCTTTCAATCACACAAAGGTTTTAAGCTTCCTTTGTTGTTTCTTTGAATGCCATGAAACTGCAATGAAGCTGCCTCCATGATATCACAACGGAGACTTATTACACTGAAGTACTAAAATTGCTGCATGTCATGTAACATGTGAAACACAGCATCATTAGCAAGCATGAAAGTAGTCCAATGGCTGAATGTCATGCACAACGTGAATCACAAAAGCAGCATAAACAACGTTGAAGTCCAAACAATGTTAAGTGTGTCTTATTAGACTTGCCTTACCCTCACTTGATACTCTACAGTTTCTCAGCTTGGATATGCTGGAACCCTATTTGTTAAAAATTGGGACTCTAGTTAGCAGAGGTATTGCACCCTGTCCATCAGGAACCAGAATCCTAGTCAGGGTAAGTCAGTTATACTTCCTAAAATAATCTGTGCTCACTGTCTGGCAGCTTGGCACAGAGCAGATGTGCTTAAACTAAGAGGCAGTGTATAAAGTATTTGTGCAACACTTGAACTACAGTAACACAGTGAAAACACTACAAAAGGTTTAGAAAAATAGAAAATATTTATCTGACCTGAGGCCCAAACAACAAAAATCCAGTTACACTTGCATATGCTATTACGGTTTAAGCGTTGTATTGAAAATCACAATGCTTACAAAGATGTGGGTGCTCCCTTTCAGTGAGTTTCGGTAAGTTCTCTTCAGAGGAGTACTAGAAAAGCACTCATAATTATAGTTTAGATGCAGTCTCTCAAATGGAGTAGTTTGCAGGATATCTAGGCTCCTCAGGACCCTTGAGATTGGAAGTCAATGCAGAGCAAAAACACACAACAGGCTGGTCATAGCTGTGGCGCAGGGTCTTTCTGGGTATGCACGCCCGCAAGGCTGTTTAGTCAGCCCACTCCCTTTTCTCACAGTACTTTATTAGTGCCTGGGGGGTCATGTGGAAATGCCCTCAGTCATGGCAGCTAGGCCAGCACAGTGCAGTTTTGCAGAATGCTGGTAAGTGCAAGATGCACCCAGGGCTGGTATATGAAGAAATACTGCACACACTGTCTTGATAAACAAAGGAGCGCTACATGCACTAGCTTGGTCAAGGAAAATGTGCTACACACGTTGACTTGACAAACAAAGCTCTCAGCATGCACCGACTTGGTAAATGAATAACGGCAACACTCACTAACATGACAAATAAGGAAGCACTTAGCACGCACTGACTTGGCAAATGAAGAAGCGCTCAGCACCTGCTGACTTGGTAACTGACAAAGCGCGCAACATGTGCTGAATAGATAAGCAAAGAATCGTTCAACACATACTGGTCAGATGGAGCGTGTCACAAACAAGGAGCAGTTAGACACACGGTTCCTTGTTGAGATGCACTGTTACTGGACTCATGAGTGACAGAGTCCATAGCAGCAGTGCGCAGTTGAAATCTTTGCTGGCCCTAAGATTTCCAGCAAGGGGCAAGTCAACAATCCCTTGGAGTTACTTTAGATGTCCATTGAGGCAGTCAAGCAGTAGATCAGGAGTAGTCCTCCTCACTGCAAGAGGCAGCAGGCCAACAGAGCAGAGTACATTGCCCAGTGGCAGTCCCTCCAGCAGCAGAGCAACCAGCAGGCAGTAGGCCAATGCACAGAGCAGCCCTATTCAGGTGTAGGTGTCAGCTCCTCCCTCACACCTATCCATGACTCATCAGCCAGGTGATGGGCCATCAGGATGCAAATGTAACACCCAAGCTTTCTTTGTGTGTGACTGTCTGGAGGGAATGCACAAATCCAACTATCACCTACCTCAGAGGTGTATTCAGAAAGGAGTAGAGGGACAGAATGGTTAAAGTAAGAAAATACTAGCTTTCTAAAAGTGTCATTTTCAGACTTATAACTTAAATCCGACTTCATCATAAGTTGTGATTTTAAATTGTGAGTCCAGTGAAACAAAACTTTATCCAATAGGAAATTAAACTTAAATGATACTTTAAAGGCAACCCCACTGCTAAGCTATGGGAGAGATAGGCCTTGCAGTAGTGGAAAACTAATTTAAGAGATTTTCACTACCTGGACATATTAAATTAAAAGGTACATGTCCAACATTTTTTAGAAACACCACACCCTACCCTTGGGGCTAACCAGGGTCTACCTTAGGGGTGTACACTCGCCAGGTTGAAATGGCAGTTTTAAACTGTACCTGCAAGTCCTGCATTGGCAGGCCTGAGAAATGTTTTAAGGCTTCTGTACTGGGTAGCACAATCAGTGCTGAAGCCCAGTAGTAGCATTTAATTTACAGGCTCTGGGCACATGTAGTGGTCTTTACTAGGGACTTACAAGTAAATCAAACAGAGCACCTGCACTTTATCACTGGTCAGCAGTGGTAAAGTGCACAGAATCCTAAAACCCAGCAAAAATTTGTCAGAAAAACAGGAGGTCAGAGGGTAAAAAGGGTGGGGGAAACAACACCAAGCATGCCAGGTCCCACACTAATCCATTGCCTTTCACAACAATGAAACTGGAGACAGAAGGGCAGATTCAGAGGAACAGTTGCTGCCGACTGTTTCAACAGTCATACAGTGAACCACAAAAAGAGAAAATGTACATGCAAGTCCATATGAGTTCAGATGAAGGCTGGATAATATCCCTGCATAATCATCCAAGTTGAGGCATCTAATGTATATAGTTTAATATAACACTGCCAGTTACTCAACACCAATGAAACGATGGCAGAGTACAACGTTAAAAGTAAGTAGTCTTTTTATTTAGGCATCAAAGTACATGAGTGACAGGGAAAGCAGGACCACAGACAATGGCTTAAACTTCAACCAGCAACATGCCTTTACTTAGAATATCCTAATTCTACATTCTTTGTATGGCATAACTTATCATGCATCATATCATCTTCCTCTAAGTTACAAGCCAACAAAATTACATTGCATTTTACATTCACACAAACTGCATATGATATATTAGTATTATACTGAGATTGTATGTAGTGGAGGTTTATCTTGCTGTGGTCACCAGGCCATGGCATGTTTAAATTAATGTAATTGAAAACAAGTAAGCAAAGCACATTATGGCCCTCATTCTGACCTTGGCGGTCTTTTCGCAAGACCGCTGAGTTACCGCCGCGGTGAAGACCGCCGACCGCGGCGGTGTGCCGCTGTGCGCATTCTGACCGCTGGGAGCGTCCCGCCGGAAAACCGCCAGCAGCCACACTGGCGGTCGGCGGGAAAGTGGAGACTGGTCAACCTCCACCGCCACGCCAGCAGAACACCGCCCCCAGAATTACGACCCACATTTCTGTGTGGCGGTCTTCTGTTGGCGGTCTTCTGTTGGCGGTCACGTCCCTATGGCTCCCGTCGCCTCCCGGAGGACCAACGCACAAGGTAAGTTGATCGTCCGTGAGGGGAGGGGGTGGGGGGGTGTTGTGTGATGTGGGCGTGCATGGGGGTGTGCGTGTGAGTGTGTAGAGGGGTGCTGCTGTGTCTATGGGTAATGTGTGCTGTTCGGCAGGTGCGCATGTCGGCATGTATGTGTGCGGGTATGTGTCCCCGTTGTGTATGTGTGTGTAGGGGGTGTGTATATGTGCATGTTGGGGGTGTGTGCATGTCGGGGTACATGTATGTACATGTCGGGGTGGGGGTGGGGAGGGGGTTCGTACCACCTCTGGGGGGTGGCAGGGGGGTGGAGGGTGTGGGGGGAGGACTCGGGTGGGTAGTGGGGGGTGGGGGAGACCCCTATCAGTGCCAGGGAAGGAATTCCCTGGCCCCGATAGTGCTTACCGCCATGGTTCGCACGGCGGTTCCCGCCCGCAAGAAACCGCGGCGGTAGGCAGGGTCATAATACCCTTGGCGGTCTTGGGACGACCGCGGGGCCGGAGTGCGCAAACTCCAGCCCCGCGGTCATGACCGCCGCGGCGGTCGGAGTGGAGAAGTAGCGGTCGGTCGCGGCGGGGACCGCCGCGGTCAGAATGCCATTTTTAATACCGCCGGTCTGTTCGCGGTCCGACCGCCGTCTCTCCGCCGACCGCCAGGGTCAGAATGAGGGCCTATGACTCTCCTCCTCCTCCTCCGTATTATCCTATCCCTCCTCCTCTGCATATTCAGAAACAATCAGTCCCAATAATTACTAGTAAGAGTCCTACTCTTCCATATACCAGTCCTTAAAAGTGGTGAGACCCACACCAGAAAAAAAGCCCCTACAAGTCCTCATTAAACATGTATTTACTTTTTTAATGCATCTTCCCCTGAGGAGAGACATAAGAGACTTCTTTACTATCATGTTTATTCAAGCGGAAACCATGTCCACTTCTTTTCATGCAGAACTGAAAAAGAAAGACTAAGGGCCTGATTTTTATGTTGGTGGATGGAAAACTCTCTCACAAATATGACGGATATCCTGTCCGCTGTACTACGATCAAAGTAGGATGTCATGGCATCGTAGTACAGCAGACAGGATGTCTGTCACATTTGTGAAAGAGTATTCCCCTCTGCCGACATTTAAATCAGGCCCTAAGACTCAGATTAATGAACATTACAGGTAAGTATTCCGAGCACTACCATGTTGTTGTTTATAAACCTAGTGGTTATCAGGGAGCAGTAGATAGGGAATGGAAATCATAAACCTGACAACAGTAGGCAATGCATCATCTGAAAATCTTGTATGACAAGAACCACCCCACAATTTAGTAGCATTCGCTACTGCAGTACTGATTTTCTTGGCAGACAAATATATATGGCATAAGGATGGCCCTGCAGTTTACAACAGTGCTGCAGTATTTACACAATCTTGTAAAATAGGGTTTGTAGGGGAAGGATTCTCATGGGCAATAATGAAATATCCAGTGAAACAGGTGATCAAAGAGTGAGCCTTCAAATCCACTGGAAATTCCCAATCAAACACTGAAATCAAAACTCAAGAGTGATTGCAACTTGGACCAGATTTGAGCTATGCCTTTCCGATTCAGCTGGAGAAATTGACAAATACAATGGTGAAGAAAAAGAGACGGAGACACAGCAGGTAGGTAACAGTAAAATGACAAAGAACAGCCCATATTTTGTAGTTGAATGCAGAGAAATGTCTGAAGGTCCATTTTGCCACAAAGATTAGTAATAACCTCAGCCAGTACTTATCACCTATGTTTCCTCCATGATGTGTGCCTGCACGCTGCACCCTGCTACCAGAATACAGGAGAGCCTTAGGCCCAAATTTATACTTTTTTAGTGCTGCATTTGCGTAGTTTTTTTACTCAAAGTTGTATTTTGGAAGTTTGCACCGATTTTGCTTCAAAAAACAATGCAAATGCGGTGCTAAAAAAGTATAAATAGGGGCCTTAGTTTGTATCCGTATGTCTTTTAGAAGAGTGCCTGAAAACTATTATGTTGCATGGTGGGCTGCATTGCAAAACATTATCAAGGAACCCAGCTCGGAAGGAGATTGGACATGTACTTAGCCTGGAGAAGGTGAATATGCAGGGGTCTTCTGAGAGCTAAAAAAGGCGACACTCACTACCGGCACTTCATTCAGAATTAGCCTGGGGCTTTTTTTCTGATGTTTGACTTCCCACTGTCTCTTGACCCTCCCAGCACTCCTCAGGTGTGGAATCCTAAATGTCTAGCATAGGTACAAAGAGAGAAAACAGAGAGACATTTGGTATAGCACTTAATGCTGAGAAAGGACAGACTCCAATCAGTGGCATAACAAGACTTAAGGGGGGCCTCTTGCAAAGTATGGCTTGGCCCTCCTCCGAACACACTCAGGAGCTTTCATGTGAGGGTGCTGAGTTAAGGGGAGCCCACTAGAGCTCTGCCCCTCCACAATCCGGGGGCTGCGAGGCCTTTGTTATACTTCTCCTTCGAAGAACCATTCTAAAAGTAAATATCACACCTCACAATGCATTCTCCTTCAGCCCAAAGCTCGCTGGTTTCAGAATGCCAGATTATATCACTGCTCTGAGACACAATTATCAAAAGTTAAAGTTTAAAAGACTAAGCAATCAATTTGACAGCAAACTGAACTTTAGAAGTCAGGTAAATGCTACTGTCTCTTTCTCCTTCTACACACTTAGGATGATTAAGAAAATTTGCCCATTTATTTCCATTAATACAAAAAAACTGTCATCACCACTTTAGTCCTATTAAAAATAGACTACTGTAATGGCTTATATATGAATATGCAGGAACAGTATGTAAGTAAGCTACAGACAGTACAAAATGCATCAGCTAGACTTCTCTTAGCGATTCTCAAGAAAGCTACAAGTTACTTTGGCTTCCAGTTAGAAGTTGTGTTAAATTCAAAGCCATTTGCATCACCCATAAGGCTCTGCATAAAACTGGCCCAGAGTTACTAGTACACAGCTGTGATTGGTACAAACCTAGTGGATCTCTTTCTCCTCAGGAGCCAAGAAAGTGGCAGTTCCTATATTCCATAAGACAGACTGGGGAGGCAGACGTTTCATCATAGGGACTTCCAAGCTCTGAAATAGCCTTCCCCCTCACATCAGAGCCTTGACATCTCTGCTCGACGTCAAGAAGGAGCTCCAAACATAACTTTTTTAAAATTAAGGATCTCTTTCAGTCGTGTTCAAGTGAAGCTCAGCGCCAAGACACCCCAGGGTATTTGAGCACTCTATACATGTTTTAAGCATCATATTAACAAGTAAGTGGAACTAAGGTCACACCTGAAGATGTTGGGGTTACCTGAGTAGTTCTGGATGACCACATGGTCCACGCCTGCCCAGTAGGGGAGTCAAGGATGTCTTGAGCCTGACAAAATGTCTCGAGCAGTTCCCAAGAAAGGGAAAAACATGGGGCATGGGAAGCCAGCACAAGACTTCCACAGAATAGGTTGGTAGTGCACCGAATGAGTTCACCCCAGAGTCTACCAGCGAGGATCTTGCTACCCTGCGAGATCTGCATAAGCTTGCTGGTTGGCAAGTCGAGAGCAAACCCGCCTGGGAGGAGATCTGTAAAACACAGAGAGTTCCCAATGCTAGAGAACAGGAGGCAGCACGCTGAAGCCCAGGCAGCTGATGACATTTCTGAAGATCATCTCACCTATTGGGAGAAGGACCTGCTTTATAGTGACCCTGATACACCTGCGCATGAGGCAACACATGTGTTGGTGATCCCCCAGCACCACAGGTCCTTCCCACATGTGACTAGCTCATGACATACCCCTGGCAGGGCATCTGGGGCAGGGCAAGTCTGGCTTGTACCCCACTTATATTTTCCCCAGAGGAAGACAGTCTCAGATACATTGTGCAGGACATGTCCCACCTGCCAGGCCAGTGGGAAAAGAGTGAAAAACTCAAGGATTCCCTGGAATGGAATCCCTTACCAGTTGTTGTCATTAAACCATTGAGAAAGGGTGGGCATCAACATTGGTGGCCCCTTGGGCCTCTAAACTGACTTAGCCAACAGATTTATACTGGTTTTGACAAACCATACCATTAAATACCAAGAGGTCATCCCTCTGAGGTATATAACTCACCTGCAGTGGCAAATGCCTGTGTGGTTCTTTTTACCCATTTGGGGTTCCATAAAGAAGTGGTGTCTGAGAGTGGCACCAACTTTATGTCAGCCTAAATGAAGCCAATGTGGGAATTGTTGGGTAACCTACAAGTTCTCCACACCCTGCCATCGTCAAACCAATGGGCTTGTTGAAAGATTCAACAAGCCCATGAAATGCATGATTATGGGCATTCCAGAGCCCATGAGACAGAATTTCAACATCCTAATACCATGCCTGCTTTTTGACTACAGAGAGGTACCACAGAAGGGAGTTGGGTTTAGCCTCTTTCACCACCTTTATGGACACACTGTTAGAGGACCTCTCAGTATGGTAAAGGAGTGATGGGAGCAAGCCTCCAAAAGGTTACATGGTCAAGTACACTCTACCCTTCTGTAACCAGGTGCAAACATTCAGGAAGAAGCTATCTGAAAACTTAAAGTAATCTAGGTGGTCTGAAACACTGATACGGCAAGAAGGACGCTCTAGTAGAGTTTCCACCAGGCCAGAAACTGTAGATGATGGAGCCACTGGAGCCCAGGATCCTCCAAGACTGTTGAACAGGGCCATAAAAGGTGAAGAAGAGGAAGGGGGAGGCCACCCCAAGGAACCCTTTCAGAGTACTCCATATAAATTGCTTCAAAGCACACTAGGAGCAGCCTAAGGTCACCATGTTTCTGGTGAAAGATAATAGGGTGAAGAAAAGGTTGAGACTCTGCCTGACCTCCTATTTTCCAAAAGGAAGGGGTCATTTGAAGGTGTCAAACTCTCTCCTACCATAACCCTAGATCAGCAGAGGGACTGAAAACAGTAGTTGGGCAGTTTGTCTCCCTGTTCAACCACACTCATGGGCTTACATACTTCTGTACCCATGACATAGACCAAGGAGACAGTGTGCCTGCAAGGAACAAAATGTACAGGCTGTCCGATAAAGTGAGATCCAGTGTTAAGGAGTAAGTCTCCAAAATGCTTGAGTTGGTAGTGTTTGAGCACTCCAGTAGTCCCTGGTTCAGCCCAGTGATGCTGCTCCCCAATGCTGCCCCCATCGGACACTGCCCCAGAAATTAGGCTCAGTGTGGATTACAGAGGGCTCAACTCAGTCACCAAGAGTGATGCACACCAATTCCCCCGAGATGATGAGCTCATACCTTATGGGCTGCCAAGTTCCTGAGCACTTTTGCCCTAACTTGAGGGGGCATACTAGTGGTCAGAATTATATACCCCAGATGCCACTACTTCCAGTTTAAGGTGATACTCCTTACACTAAAGAATGCCTCTGCCACCTTCCAGAGGTTGCTGAACCAAGCTTCTGCCAGGATGGAGGCTTTCAGTGTTGCCTACTTGGATGACATAGCTCTACACAGTAGCGGCAAGGAAGACCAGCTGTTTCACCTCCACGAGGTACTTCAGGCTCTGCAACAGACAGGCCTGACTATCCAGGCCAGCAAGTGCCAGATATTATAGCCTTCTGTGGTGTATTTAGGACACCTCAAGGGCAGGGGCAGCCAGTTCAGGCCAAAATAGAGATGATCCTAACCTGGGAACCCCCCAAAATCCAAACATAAGTGAGAGCCTTCCTGAGCCTCACTAGTTATTACAGGAGGTTTGTTAAGTGATCTGGCACAATTGGTCCCCCCCTTAACTAAGCTGACTTGATTGTACTGGTGAATACCTCAGAGCATGACATAGGAGCTGTGCTATCACAGATGAATGAGAAAGGCTTAGACCAACCTGTAGCTGTAGGTTGAGAATTTAAAGGCTAGCATTTGCAGTTGTCTGTGCACTGAAGAAGCTGAGACTTTTACCTTTTTGCGATTCACTTCTGGGTTCAGACAAACCACATGCCCCTCAGATGGCTCATGGAAATGAGGGGTGAGACTCCCAAACTGCTTAGGTGGTTTATCTCCCTAAAGAGAATGGACTTTATGGTGGAACACCATCCTGTGTCACCCACTCCAATACTGGTGGTCTCCATACGTTCTTCCACCTCAGTGATGAGAACTCCCAGGAGGTTGGGTGGTTCCCCCACTTTCAGCTGGGGGGGGACAAATGTTATACCTGTCAGCTTTAGGGTGGTTGTTGGAAAGTGCCCTTTTTCTTGGCATGGTTATCCTCATGTTCTGCCTGTTGTCAGTGTGTTTGACTGTTTCCACTGGGATCCTGCTAACCAGTACCCCAGTGGTTATACTCTCTCCTGTAAGTTTTTGGTAACTGTACCTTTTTCTCCCCACATTTGGCATACTAGTCCCCCCATGTAAGTCCCTAGTATATGGAACCCAGGTACCCAGGGCATTGGGGTACCAGGGGATCCCTATGGGTTGCAGCATGTATTATGCCAACCCAAGTGAGGCCATGCAAAGTGTTCTCCATGCCTGCCATTGCAGCCTGCATGAAAGGGTGCATGCACCCTTTCACTACCAGGTCACTGCATCAGGCCACTGTAAGTCACCCCTATGGCAGGCCCTCCTAGCCCAGAAGGCAGGGTGCAAGTACCTGTGTGTGAGGGCACCCCTGCACTACCAGAGGTGCCCGCATGAACTCCAGCTCCATTTTCCTGGACTTTGTGATTGCGGGGACACCATTTTATGCATGTAGTGGACATAGCTCACTACCTATGTCCAGCTACATAATGGTAACTCCAAACCTAGGCATGTCTGGTATAACAAATGTCTGTACCATACCCAAATACTGTTGCAAGTATTGGAAGGATGATTCCATGCACTCTGGGGCTCCTTAGAAGACCCCCGGCATTACTCCTACCAGGCTTAAAGGGTTTTCTGGGCAGCCCAAGCTCCTGCCACCCCTCAGACAGGTTTCTGCCCTCCTGCTGCTTGATCTGATCAAGCTCAGGAAGGCAGAACAAAAGGTAACACCCTCTCCCTTTAAAAATAGGTGTGACTGGCTTGGGAGAGGTAGTCTCTCCAAACCACTGGTTTTGATTTGAAGGGCACATTTGGTGCCCTCCATGCATAAACCAGTCCACATCAGTTCAGAGACCCCCAGTCCCTGCTCTGGTGCGAAAGGGGGGGGTCTTTGAGTTCTGCCATCTTGCATCCAAGATTGGCAGTGAACTCTGGGAGCATCTGAGTGGCCAGGTCAGGCAGGTGACGTCAGAGCCCCCTCCTGATAGGTGCTTACCTGGTTAGGTGACCAATCCCCCTTTCAGGGCTATTTAGGGTCTCTCTCTTGGGTGAGTCCTCGGATTCGGCTTGCAAGATTTTAGCAGGACTCCTCTGCAACCTTTACTCCAACTTCTCACCACTGGAACTGTGACTGGACCCTCCAGGAACTGACAATCTGCATCCACGAAGAACACTCTTCTTGCAACATTGTTTCAATGGCTCCTTTCAGCTTCTCCATCATTTCCCCAATGGTGCATCCTCTAAGAAAAACAACTCTTCAGTCTGCATGATTAAGAAGGAATATCCCTTTGAGTGAAGGAGTCAGTCCCCTGCATATGCAGGTACCTGCTGCAAAGACGAGTGGCGGCATGGATCTTCTCTCATCCTGAGTGGTGTGGATACTGCATCATGGGTGGTGGTTGGGAGTAGTCCTTTTGGTCCTTTCTGCCACCAGCTGTTTAACTTTGGTGGATGTAGGCCGTTGCCTTCCCATGCAGGACAGCACAGCTGTGCACGGTGTCTCTTGCATCTGCCAAGGCTTGTTGGCATCTCCTCCAAGGGATCTTCAGGCTACATGCAGCTCCAGCCCCCAGCACTCCTTCCTGCAATGCAGAGCCCTCTGTGTGGTTCTTCTGCAGCGTAGGATCCCATTCTGTAGTGCTGCTTGGGCTCCTTCTGCAACTTCTGTGTCCCTACCTGTGGGACTCTTGTGGGTGCTACCTATTCTCCTGTGGGGCTTCTGTGTTGCTGGGGGTCCCTTGTGATTCCGCTTCATGGGTTGAGTCCGCCTTTCTCTTGCTGGTCCCCAGCAGCACCGCTTTTCCACTAATTGCAAATTTGCCTTTGCTAAGGCCTGTTGGTGGAATTCCTGCACCAACACTCATCCGCAAATCTTCATTCCAACATGGGACAAATTCTGCCATTGCAGCCTGTTGGCAGTATTAAGCTGCCAAATCAATTTGGCAAAATGACCCCATTGCCAAACCTCAAATTCCTTTTTTATTACACGTAAGTCTCCCCTAAAGTAGGTTCTAGACCTTCTAATTAAAACCCTGGACATTTACTTTTAGGTTTTACATGTCCTAGTACAGAAAGACTCACAAATTTGTTTTCCACTACTGTGAGGCCTACTTCTCCCATAGGATAACATTGGGTAACCTTATTACCTTTAAGAAGTGATTATTTTTTAATGGGAGCTGGACGGAACATCATGTTTGGTGTCTAAGAAATAGTAATTTAAAACCCTCTTTTATGGTAAAGTTTGACTTTGACTTTAAGTAACAATTCCAAAAATTGCACTTTTAGAAAATTTGCGTTTTCTTGTCCTAAGCATTTTGTGCCTGCAGTTTTTCCTGGGTTACAGGACTGGGTGTATTCGGCAGTTGGCCTTTGTTTATTCGTTTCAAACAGCATCCAAATAGAGAGTCTGTGTGTTGGCAGGATGGGCCATCATTGGCAGGATTGGGGGAAGCTGTCACAAAAGACTTCACACTTGCCTATTATGCCTCGAGAGATACAGGGACCAGGCCAGGGACGCATGAGATTAATGGAGTTTCTCGTGGCAAGGTGAACGCCGCGGGAGGACGATGACAATTTATAGAGTGATTAAGACTTCAAGACACTGGACTACAGTTTGCTTGCAATGGGGGTCCCAGAAATATTGTTTAAATACACCGTTCAGAAGTCCCTCTAATTAATATGGGAGCCCTGATGAAGTCCCTGAGATTGCTTATCTCATAGGACAAAACATGTGTTGGCTGTTGTTGCAATATGGGCTGTTGTTGCAATATGGAGAATTGTTTCAAGAACGTTTGTGATTATAATGGACTTTCATTTTTCAAGATTAAATTGAACTACTGCCTATTTTCCTGGTCTGCGTCATACTTGAAGACCCACCAAATCATGAGACACATGAAGGAATGAACTTTGTATTCATGAGTGCCCTGACAACTGTTTGTCACAGGGACGCATGAGATTCCAGACTTCTCTGCATGAAGAGAACTCCAGAAGTTTCCCAACTTCAAAGTAGCCACGAGGTAAAACAAGCATTGACAAAGCCAATAGGTTTTGCCTATGCAATATCTATTGGTTTTTTCCAAGTTTTAATCACAGCAGTTGATTTTCTATGTAACATGGCTTAAAGTAAACCAAAATGCTTTATTGCACTGCTATCACTGGCCATGTCATAGCATTATTTTTTTTAAAATAAGAACCCAGGGGTAGTTTAATGCGCAGTGAGTGTTCTGCACTTGGGTTCATTCAAAGGAACATATCAAAGTGGAAAACAAAAACCTGAGTGGACAGAAGGGAATGGGTGAAACAAAACATGGGAGAGTACTAGGACTTTAAAGGAGCTAACAGGAGCTAACAGGTAGTCTAAAGAATAAGTACAGTCACTCCTATATTTCCATTTAAAACACTGGAGGCATCAAATATTGGAAAAAAGCAAAAAATAATTAAAATGTGTTAATTTCCTAGGCGCATACTACCACAGATTTGCAAGTGTATAATGTTGTAGATAAGAGATACCATCTTCCAACTTGTTTGCATATAATGAAGTTCAGAGAACACCTTAGAAATGTATCTCTCAGCCTCACCTTCAATTAAGATTATTCAGGAATATGGGTGTTAGAAATGGGGTTTCTGGTTGGCTAGGGTATGCACCTCAGCCAGGCAGGACTTACCCACTCTAGTCAGGGCAAGGGAGTTACACGTCCAAGATAACCCCTGCTCACCCCCTTGGTAGCTTGGCACGAGCAGTCAGGCTTAACCTGGAGGCAATGTGTAAAGCGTTTGCACAACACACACAACACACGTGATGCAATATCCCCACCACAAAGGAAACACAACAACAGATTATATGAAAATATACTGTATTGTACACAAGGCAATTATCAGACGAAACATCACATATCAGTACCATCCTGCTACCTTAGCAGTTGTCAGAACATTACACATTTGTTACTCTGCAAACTAGCAGTAGTCACACATAACAGACAGGTTACTCAGTATTCTGTAACATAAGCAGTAGTCAGGAAAACACGGTATTACACAGCACTTGTCATAAAAATATCATAAAATGCCAATAGTAGGAACATTAGAAAACATATGGCAAGTTAGAAAAACATATTAGCAAGCATGTCCATAAAAGGAACATTTGCATACACATATGTAAAAACATCAAACGCAAGTAGGTAATATATGAATCAAACAAAAGTCTGTAGAAAGAACTTTGGATTGCAACTATATTGGTCCTTTAAACAGTACCTGGTTGGATGAAGGCACCTCCAGTGCCTAGAAGGCGAACAATGGGGCCCCCGGCGCTCCTATGCGCAAAACGGGGGCCTCCCTTATACTCTGGGGTCAGAGGAGGGCGACATGCACCTCCTCTCTTTTATAGACAGGCCCCTCTGGGGACCGTGATTACTGGGGGCCCCCCAGGGCTTCAACGGCCCTCACGAGGGGGGCCAAAGCCAGCAAAAACAACTTAGGGCAGAAGGGGGGATCCACGCACCCCCTCCGGTTTAATGACAGGCCCCTCCTGGGAGCTTGCGATCTCTGGGGGCCCCCCCGGGCCTCCACTGGACCTTCCACCAAGGGGGGGGACCCACAATAATGCCCGTTTTACCTAACAGCAGAAAAGGAGCGTCCTGCTCCTAACGCGGAGGCCAGGGGGAAGGGGGCACTCCCCGCGCCTTCCATTGGTCCTGCCGTGAAGCCGCAAGAAGATCGGACCCCTCCTGGGGCCCGAGCAGACACTCGCCTGCACCCGATGCGGTGCGCAAGTGTTCTTCCAGCTTCCCAGGCCGCTGCGGTGATCTTATATAAAGGGGCACAATGCAGCAAGGAGCCTACGAGCTCCCAAGGCTCCATAAGCGCGCTGCAATCAGCGCTATGGCAGCCGCAACCACGGAGAAGCATCCCTTGTGAAGAAATGGATGCAGGGGTCAGGGGCCACAGCACCCTGCCCCTGGGGAGCAGAATCTTAAGACAAGGTCCTCAGGTGGAGGGCCCAGCTACAGGCCAGCACAAGGGTAAGGCAGCAAGTGGCAAGTCCTTCACAGTGACCAGGCAGGTCACAGGTCAGCACAGCAGCAGCAGTCCATGGTGGTTCCTGGTGAGTTCTTTCAGCCTTTGGTGTCCAGTTCCAAGATGATTCCAAGAGTCTCCAAATTGTGGGGAAGATTCCTCTGTACTTATAGTCAGTTCTTACAGTGTTTTATAATGGTAGGGAGAGGAGGTTCCAGCCAGTTACAACTAGTTCTGGGAATGCCCCCTCTCTCCTTTCAGCACAGGCTCCAAACATCAGTGGGGGGTTAACGACCCTATTGTGTGAGGCCAGGGCACAGTCTTTACAAATGCAGGTGTGCCCCGCCTCTCCCTTCTCTCAGCCCAGGAAGACTATTCAGTATGCAGATGAACCTCTGTGACACCTCCACCCTCCCTGTGTACAGGCTGTCTGAAAAGTATGCACAAAGCCCCAACTGTCACTCTGCCCAGACGTGGATTGGAGTCAAGCTGCAAAACACCAGATTCATAAGCACAGACAAATGCGCACTTTATAGAAGTGGCATTTCTGTGATAGTAATAAAAAATACACCCACACCAGTAAGCAGCATTTATTATCACCATCACAACCATACCAAACACCCCTACGCTACCTCTCATAAATCAGACAATACCCCTTACACATAATGCAGGGCATTTCTAATGCAATCCTATGAGAAGGCAGCACTCAAAGCAGTGAGACACCAAGTTAGGCTGTTTGTCACTACTAGGACAGGCCATGCAATATGGCACATGTCCTGCCTTTCTACATACATGGCACCCTGCCCATAGGGCTAGTTACGGCGTACCTTAGGGGTGACTTACATGTAGTAAAAGGGGAGTTCTGGGCCTGGCAAGTAAATTTAGATGCCAGGTCCCTGTGGCAGAAAACTGAGTACACAGACCCTGCGCTAGCAGGCCTGAGACAGGTTTGAAAGTCTACTTCAGTGGGTAGCGCTAGCAGCGCTGCAGGCCCACTAGTAGTATTTAATTTACAGGCCCTGGGTATAGAGATACCACTGTACAAGGGACTTATAGGTAAATTAAATATGCCAATTAGGTATAAGCCAATCATACCCACTTTAGATGGGAGAGCACCTGCACTTTAGCACTGGTCAGCAGTGATAAAGTGCTCAGAGTCCTAGAGCCAACAGCGAGAGGTCAGAAAAACCAGGAGGAAGGAGGCAAAAAGACTGGGGATGACCCTGCGTAAGGCAAAAAGTCCAACAATGGGTGATGCAGAAACATGCAGAATGTGGTGTATCTCTCTTCCAAAGGGATGCTATTATTCACTCGCCAATGGATCTTTGCCTCTTATCTGACCTCGCTCTAAAATCGCAAGACAACATATAGAGCAATACAACAGTCAATAAATAAATACCTCAGAAACATGAAAGTGTGGGTAAGCCCTCCAGGATTGGAAATATGACCTTCAAATCAGACAAATGTCTCGGCATCAAACCCTGACCAGATGAGCTATCATACAATTACCACACATGTAACAAACATATTGCCCAAGCAACAACCTTTGAGTAGATCGTGGGCATGTGTAAATCAGAAGTTGTATGCCCCTCATCTTCATTTCAAAGCATATGTTTACATCAGTGCTCGAAAGACAAATCGTTTCTGGCATTGGTCTAACGGAAAATGATGCCCCCCCTCCCCGCAGATTGTAAACAAGGTCTTCTGAGTGGCTCATGTCTAACAAATATTCATTTTTTTGCAGTTTTAATATAGGGCGAAATCGACCCAGATGTACTGGAGAGCTTAACACGAACACCAGGTACATTACACAATATCACATTCATTTTAGGTAAGCATGGGGAGTGATTTACACCCTCACCCTCACCATACCAGGCAAAGCATACGCTGCAGAGGCCTGAGTTATGACCCTGGAGGGTTACTATCGTATGTCGCCAGGAAAGGAAGAGGGGTCAGAGCCTCTGCCTCGCGTCACTGACTCAGAAAAGGCAGCATTTATCTTTTCTTGTAGCCATCCTTCACTTACCCAGCACAGCCACTGAGCAGCATGGCAGGAAGGCTACATAGTGACATTGACATCATAGATGGTAGAGACACGAACAGGGAAGCTGCTGCGGACTGAAAAAGAAGAAAGGGATTACAGAAGGGGCATAGTGCCAAGCGGGCAGTACACTGTTGGGGGCAGGACGCAGCAGCTGACCATTGCTCCGAAAGGGAAGAGGGACCAAAGCACAGACTGTCCAAATGGGTAGGACTTGGTATGTCTGTACTAAGGAGATAAACTAGATTTGTCGCTACAAGCATGGGAGGTGGAGAGGGCGTAAATAAATAGTCTGCAATGAGCCTGAATGGCTGCGTCCACTTTCTGAACTTGTTGACACAAACCAATTTCTACTGGGCAGCAGAGGACACGCACGGGCTGAACCGTGAACTGGAGGCCTAAACTGAACTCTCTTTCCAGTGGGATATAATGCAGTAGGGGAGAGAATATGCGTAAAGGAGCCCTGCATGGCATGCCTCTAATGTTTTGGGGGTATGTACTACTACTAGTGAAGAATAATGCTGTGCGTATTTTCATGCCTTACAGGCTAGTCCTCTGGATCAGGTGCTAACCTGTCACCCTCTGCGGGTTTTAAGCCCCGATTATTACATTCCCTGGCCTCGGTAGGTAGGCTGAGCTGAGTCCCTCCGCTGGATAGAGCCCTGAGCTGACTGCGCCTGGGCTGCTTTTGTTACAGAGACAGGGCATATTTATATATTTATTTATATTTTTCCATTGCACCATTTACCAATTGGATTGCAGCGCAAATATGGCTTAAATAAAAAAATAAAATAACTCTATGTCGCTTAATGCTGGCTTTGTCATAGCGCATTGTGTTTTTTTTTACTTCAAGCTGGGATGAAGGAGTAATTGATACGGCGACACCCTAAGAAACTAAACATCCTTATAGAACAAAAAGCACAACTTTAAGGAATACCGTTTTTTTCTTGGTAGGGAGAGACGGTTCAAATGGCGAAAACTAAAGAAACTACCTGGGCGTTTCCTGGACTGTTAGTACGCGGAGCCTAGTCTGCCGAAGGGAAGGCAGCTCGAAGTTACATAAACAGAAAGTCAGTGCTGACTACAGGGCGTGCGGGATATGAAGCGGCACAAAGGCAGATGTAAACCTCAGCAGGGCTCGGGCGCTCATAACTCTTCACAGCCTCTTCACATCACGGGACCTATTCCTCCGAAGCACTCCCAACAGTGCCGGGTTTACATCTTGTCGTGAGATGTCCCCTGTAAATTACTTATGCTTGTTGCATTTGAACAAGAAGTTTAATCCTGCCCTTTGTGGACCAAAAAGTTCCTTATTTCCATGTTTTAGAGTGAATGGAGTAAAATCACATGAAAGATACTTCTCTGGAACTTGGTCTGCAGTGAGACCACGGTAGAAAGAGGGAGACACACTATGGGCCATATTTACAAGACCCTTGCGTCCCCTAATGCTGCCATGGTAGCGCCGTATTTACAATACAACACACCATGGCGAATGTGAGGGGCAATAGCAGCATTTTCATGACGCTATTGTAATGCTTTACGGGATTAACATTAAAAAAATTACTGTAATCCAGTATAGTGCTAAGAGGCCCATTGAAATCAATGGGAACCTCATGTTAACGCCTGCTTTAAGTAGGTGTTTTAAATGACGCTAGAAATGGCACAGTGAAATCTTGTAGATTCCATTAAACCTTTTTCGTAACCCTCTAATGCGGGAACGCCCACACATCATGCATATATTATGCATGATGTGGCACAAAGGGTTTACAAGGTGGCGCATACCTAGTTTGCTCCACCTTGTAAATACAGGGTTATGGTAGTGGCCCGTTAGCGTCACATTTTCAACAAAGTTTTTGTCGCAAATATAGTGCGAAGGGGGGCAAGGGCCTTATAAATCTGCCCCCAGGTCTTTCAAAGGGATACAGCAAGTAGTTTATACACATTTCCAACAGTGAGAGGAGGGCAGGAGCAGAACGGGGCAGTGAAGAGGAAGAGAAAGGATACAACATAATGACTAGAATGGCTGAGTTTGAAACTGATGAACAAGGTTCGAGTCTTGGCAGTGAGGCTCAACATCCTGTTGTTCTTGGTAAATTATTTCATCTCTTCTCTTCGTCTCTAAAAATGAATGTGTCCAGGTGTAACGCAGCTGGCTTATGTACTGCGTTCCGATACCTTTGGAGTGTGAGATAAAAGTAAAAACATGCAGTTGCTAAACACACTTGAGTACAAATAAAAAAAGTGGTGCCATAAAAGGAGAAAGGAAAGTTCAGAGGAAGGAGTTCCTGGTCCATGCTTCACTGATAAGAAAACACACAAAAAGAAAGACAAACACAACAGAAAATAGCATGCTGCAACCAACATAAAACAAGGAAAACAGGGTTAAAAGCATATGAATAAATGGAAAGCAAGGGCAGGCTTTTAAGATTTTCTTTTTAATACAAAAAAACTTTGCAATCTCAGCTCAAGCACTGTGCAGGTAAAAAGGGAACCTCAGATCCACTGTTCAGTTATTCAGAATACTCCTGAATCTGTGGATGTTACAGAAGAAAGCTGATTTGGCCTGGTCTGCTTGCTGAGATGGAAGCCTGGACCTGCACCCATCATCCAGGGCTGAGGTGGTTTGAAGGGCAGATGACTGACCTCCTCTTCTGAGCCACAGGGACATAACATGCTCCAGAGGCCTCTCTGCAACTCCCCAGCTGACCTTCTGCAACTGAACCTGTAATTGAACCTGCCTGCATACCGCTGGCCTCTGCTGAAGTGAGTTCATAATCCTCAAGAGGTGCCTCTCAGGTCTTGGAATCTTGGTGTGGTATTAGTTGATTTTCTCTTTGAAAAAAAAAAAGAGAAATCTTGGAGTTGTGGGCTCTTCACTGCCCCTTCAGACCCCCATCACACAACTTTAGTGAACCTGACTCATGGCGTAACAGTGACTGCAATCAATGACTAGCAAAACACGAGATTCACTTCACACTACAGTAACCGCCAATGCAAATCTCCAGCAACGACCATCTGTGACCCATCCGTGGCTCCCAACCAGGGCTTTGTGCTCCAGCAACAACCATTGGTAACACATGACCTGCTCTTCACGTGACGACGATCTTCACCACTTTACCTGTTCCTCCCTGCCTCCTCCTCCTCTGCAAATGGAACTCTTCAAGCTGGACTTTAAAAGGTAGCTTCATCAGCGGGACTAACCTGGTCCCAGTATCCATCTGGACAGTGCTCCATCATGGTCGGTCTAAATCTGTGACTTTCACCTGCTGTCACACAATCAGAAAAACACATCTGGCGCTTTGAACTTATAGGCTTGATACTTATCTTAAATCTTTAAAATATGTCTCTGATCCTACTGATTTTTATTGTTTTGGTGTCAAATAATGTATTAAATGCTACTCTATTTTTCACAATTGATGTGGGATTTTTCTTCTGTTGTGTTTTCACTTTATTGTTGTTTGAGTGCTGCATACATAGTTTACACCTTGCCTCTAAGTAAAGCCTGGCTCCTTTAGTGCCAGGCTACCACTGCGTTAAGCCCAAGTTTATTTAGTGACTTTTTGTGGTTTACCCTGACCAGGATGTAGGCTGTTGCTTGAGTAGCTTTTTAAACCCTCAGCCAACAACCTAATTTGTCACATCTAAATTCAACCCTTGACCCAATTGTCCCAGTCCAGTCGAAAGAGGAACTGTAAATGTTTAGCCTGTCCACACCTAAAGAAATACATTTGAAGACTTCATTTCAAAGGGATAAAGGCTGCCAATAGGAAAATTAGGAAAACGTAGGCCCTAATTATAACATTGGTGGTAAAAACTGCCTACTGCCATGGCGACGGCTGCCAAAAGACCATCGCTGTGGCTACCAGCCGTCCACCGTCCATGCCAGAAGGATGGTGGAAATCCAGCTGTGGCCATGCCGGCGGATGACGGTAAGGTGGTGCTTCTGACAGCTGCAGCGCCACGCCAGTAATCCGCCGCCCGCTGTATTATGAGAATTATTATGGCCTGGTGGTGCTCTGCTGGCGGTGTACTGCTGGCGACGCTGCTGCTGGACGCTGCTGCTGGCAGCAGAGCCCCGTCCCGTCTCTTGATGATGGACCCTCTACACAAAGGTAAGTGGGTGCTTTGACAGGGGAGGAGAGTGTTTTGTGTGGGTGTGTGTGTGTATGTGCGTGCGTGTATTCGGGTGTGTGTTGCATGTTTTAAGTGTGTGCATGTTTGGGGGTGTGAGTGCGTGCATTTTGAGTTGTGGTAATGCGTGTCTGCATGTATATATGTTAGTGTGCGTGGATGAATGTGTGAATGGGTGTGTGCATGCATGTGTGCGTGTGTGAAGGGAGGGGTGTGTATGAAGGGGGGTCTGGAGAGCTAGTGGGGGTAACCTGTGGAGGGGGAGAAGGATGGGGGAGACTCCTCTCCCCTTCACACAGGTTTTCCCTGTCACTGATAGTGCCTGCCGCCATGGTTATCGTGGTGGTAAGGAAGCCACGAAAACCATGGCAGTAGGTGGGGTCATAATCCCGCAGGCGGGCAAGTGATGGCCGCCGGGCTGGAGATTGATGTCTCCAGCCTGACGGCCGTTACCGCCGTGGTGGTCGGTGTGGTACATTGGCATAATATGGAGGAAAGTACCGCCAGCATGTTGCCAGTACTTTCCTCCATATTACCGCCGACCGTCGGGGTCATAATGACCCCCATAGCCCTAAAACAGTTCTTTCGGTTCAACTGGAGTTCAGAAATAAGTTTAAAAAGTTATTTCTACCATGCACAAGGCAACCCAAACTAGCTACCTGCAGAAGTAGAGGTTTTGCCACATTCTAAACAGGTACTAAGCAATCTAAAGCAGACTACCTGGAGATAAATCACAGGGGCATATGTTATAGTATTCAGGCACACCAGACTCAGATCTGCTCTCAACCCGTCCATGAGAATACAGTGAAGGTCCCTTCTCATTAAAATACTGATCTTGTTAGACACCTTTTTGACAGGCAAGAAACATTACAAATATAAATAAGTCACCCATGAGTTCACTTTGCTACCCTCAAGGTAGGATGCCTGAGACATAAAACCTGAACATGTGCAAAAGTTGCCACATTTCCCTAGTGACTAGACCCCAAAAACTATTTCTGCTGACTGAGTTGTAACTGGATCCTAGATGTCAATATACAGATTATAAACTTTAAACTGTAACTCTTGACAAGAAATTGCTAAATTAGGCATGAAACTACTATTGCAAGCCCAATTCATTTGTTAAACTAGAATATTTATCAATATTTAGGCAAACTAACTCCTTTTACCTGACTGAAGCTCCTCTAGGCTTATTTGTATTAGCCTGCCAGCAGCTGTCTAGCAAGTGCTTGACATTAATGGGGTGTGAAAACTCCTTCTACAGCAGAACAGTGGCTTACACCTTGTGCCAAGGTGGACTGGGTGTGGAGCATTCAATCCTTATCAGCCCAGGAAGGACTGCTGGGTGGATCCAGAAACTCCATGAACTTGAAAGGAACAGAGGAGATGCCCGCCTATTCGTAGTTTGGTGTGGGGAAAGACCTAAGAAGGGAAAGCCTCTGTGCCCAAGGCTGATGCTAGCTAGGCAAGTAGGAAAAAAGCTACCCCCAGAAATGGTTCAGAGTGGGCACAGGGGAGGAGACTGTCTATTACCTTGGCCACACATCTGTGTGAATTTGCACAAGTAAGCAAGGGTTAACCCATGTTGTATTTCAGTGCACTGTTGGATTGTCAGCAGTAGGGCAAACATGAACTACTGAAAAAGTGAATAGGGTTGCCCCTGGCTACTTTTACACCATTGGTTAGGAAGTGGCCAAGGGCCACCCCCACACACTACCTAAAGCTAGGTATGAATGGGGTAGGTCAGCCCAGGGGGAAAGGTGTGGCAGCATTGTTTCCGGCTCATAGATGAGCCTGCAGCAATGCTGCTGCACGCAAGGCACACCAGCACCCTTGAAATGTGCACTGTCTGATCCACAGTGTGCATTTTAAGGGTGTTGGGCAGAGGGACCCCTCTGTGGCCCACTGCACTTGTTCTCTGACAGCCTTTTCATGGTGGTTAGACCACCATGAAAAGGCCGGCAGGGAACAAGATTGCCGAATACAACCACAACTGCCATCATCTCGTCGGGATCACTGATCCTTTTGGAAACAGTGGTCTTTTGGAGGTCTGACCACCAAATGCTTAATTTCATGGTGGAACCACCAAAGCTGCGGTGGTATGGACCGCCACCATGAGTCTGGCGGTCTAGTGACCACCAGACGTGTAATGAGGCCCTTAGGCTTGCTCCACTAGTGGATTGTGAACTCCATATAAAAAACTAGAAGTGTGATTTATATTCCAGTGGAGGGCCTGCCTGTCAGATTTAGAAATGACCGCCAAGCTGTTGGCCATTTATAAAGCATTGCCAGGGTCCACCGTCATGGCGGTTCCTGCGAATGCTTTTAACAGTTTGGTGCACAGCACGGTCAACTTGAAGGAGCCTTGCACCAAATTGTTTTCTTTTTGTATTTTCATAGAGAAAGTCCTAAAATGTAGTTTGCCTGGCTATGACAGAGAGTAAGAAAACATGACTACATGTCCGGCGATCTAAACTGGACAGGCGGACATGTAACTATTTCTCCTATGGCCTGATGGAATAAGGGTCGTTGGAAAGGTTTGTCTGTGATAGTGATGGAGTAGTCACGGCAGTATCCACGCCAAGTGTCTGCCCACATGTTGGTGGTATATATTCTCTGTCACCGTATATATACCACCAACATAGAAATTGGGCCCTAAGTAGGTCCCGCGCTCCATCACAGACAGCCTGAAGTCACGTTTAGCCCCAGGACTACCACTTACAATCAATCAATCAATCAATCAGGAATTTGTAAAGCGCACTACTCACCGTGAGCGTATCAAGGTGCTGAGGAGGGGAGGGGTAGAAGGGTGGGGGAGGTGCTGCTACTGCTCGAACAGCCAGGTCCTGAGACGTTTCCTGAAGGCAAGGGGGTCTTTGGTATGGCGCAGGTGGGTGGGAAGAGAGTTCCATGTTTTGGTGGCGAGGTGCGAGAATGATCTACCGCCGGCTGTGGTTCTGTGGACGAGTGGGACGGTTGTGAGGGCGAGGTCGGCGGAGATGAGATGCTGGTTCGGGGTGTAGAAGGAAAGTCCTCTGTTGAGGTATTCTGGTCCGGTGTTGTGCAGTGCTTTGTGAGCGTGGGTGAGGAGTTTGAAGGTGATTCTCTTGTTGACCTCGAGCCAGTGCAGGTTTTTCAGGTGGTCTGTAAAATGGCAGTGGCGGAGGATGTCCAGGATGAGGCATGTGGAGGTGTTCTGGATGCGTTGCAGCCTCTTCTGGAGTTTGGCCGTGGTTCCTGTGTAGAGGGCATTGCCGTAGTCCAGCTTGTTGCTTACGAGGGCTTGGGTGACTGCTCTTCTGGTTTTGGTGGGTATCCATTTGTAGATCTTTCAGAGCATGCAGAAGGTGTTGAAGCAGGAGGAGGAGATGGCGTTGACTTGCTGGGTCATGGATAGTGAGGGGTCCAAGATGAACCCTAGGTTGCGTGCATGGTTGGTGGAAGTCGGAGTGGGTACATGGACTTTCATTGGTGTTTAGTGGTTTTTGATGTTATTTTTACTTAAAACATTTAAAATGTGTAGCTCTGGGTCACCTTATTGTATTTTTGGGATTTGGTTTCTTTTTGCTGTATATTTCTAGTACAGTCTGGGATTTGTTTCTGTTTGGTGTTTTGCTTTATTACTATTTGGTCTTGCATAATTACTTTACATATGGTCCTAAGTTAACCCTTTCTGTGGTGTGACAAGGGGGTTTAGAATACTAATCAGGGCAATATCTATCTAACCCAAATTGAGATACTAAGCAAATATGTATGTTTAACTAAAACAAAAGACTTCAAAATGTTATAAAGGCAACATGTTTGGCTTCATAAAACACAAAAACAATAAGTACATTGATACGGGCAACTTTTTAACAACCATAGCATGTCAAAACGGAATATCATAAAACAACTGGATTCTATCTCATTACAATCACACACTGTAATAAATGAGTACAACTATCCAGAAATTCAAATATCAGATCTTGGAGCTCATTTAATTTTGGGAATGAGCCAACAAACTGCTTGGGTGCTGGAAACCCTGTATCTTTGATCACAGTAGCAACTAACGTGCCCACCAAACTTTCAGATTCCCATATTTCCCCGTGCACCTTTTGAGAATTTGAAATGCCAGAAATAAAAATGGATGGTGCCATGATAGGCCATCACTAGGAAAAAGGTGCATTTGAAGTCTCACACTATTTGTGCTGACCTTCTGAGGGTTTTTTTTTTTTTTGGTGAGCCGTCAACCTTGTATTATGTAGGCCACCAGCCAAGAGTTTCTGACAGTTAGGCCAACTGATGCTCTGCCCTCAGAAACTGAAAATGTCCCCCAGCACTAAATGGGGGAAATGCAATGTGAGCCAACGATGACATACGTGATTCTCAGTGGATGTCCTGTTATCATACTAGAAGTAGCACTTTCAGTGGAGAAAAAGAATAAGTTTGGTCGGTGGTATGCTGCTAGGCTGGCTGGCTGAGCCATCATCACACAAATGGTATGGTGACACATCCTTCCACTTAAATTAACACCCATTTGTCACGGGTTTTCATGTATTTGAGATTCAAGTCATGCCATTCGGGTTTTGTTCATTTCTTGTCTTCCTGTATTCTATGAAAAAAGATTTGGGAAAATGGCTGGACAGCGATGTTACTGTATGTATTGAAATCATCATCATTTATTCAGAATCAGAGGTTGAACAAATAAAGTATATCAACAATATTCAGAGTAAAGTACATTCAGAATTTCATTGGATTGAGCAATAGATAATGCATGAAGTAACTCTGAGTTTTTTTTATCTAAAATAAATAACATTACTATAAGTGGCAGTGAATGAGCTTTATGAGTGGTGTGGTGTAGTCATTTCCCCAACTTTACCACTCAAGTACACATAGTGAACAAGCCTATAACTCTTAAGGAAACTTTGTGAATGGGTCCCTGGGAAAATTTTAAAAACATAGGGCAAAAGCTAATTTTACAACAATTTTGAAATAAATTGGCTAAACTGTTGTAGATGTTAGAGGTAATACTGATGGGACATCCAAAGTATATATCTCTATTTATATGGTGTTCTCTGGCCTTGTTGAGGGGAGTGCTGTTCCATCCTCAAGAAAAATCGAGGCACAGGATTGTTAGAACAACATCTACAACAACTAAAATGGCCCAAGGTTTACAGGCAATTCAAATAATGATTATGCACCTTGACAATACCTGTTAATTTTACTTAAATGTATGCTTCTGTTCCTTTAACCCAGATTATCCCTTTAGGTGAATTAGAAGTCATCAAATAAAACTGGGGTTTTCCAGAGATTATATACTATGAAGCTATAGATTTAAACATTTCTTACAATGGCTAGCTTTAGACAGCTGAGCTAACCCTTGGGTTAGAAATATTTTTCACAGTGTGAATATTTAATGCTCAAAATGTAGGGCCTCACACAGGCTAGAACTTCAAATGTCATCAAGAAACAACTACAAAAACCCTAAAGACCTACCTCTCTAGCCAAGAATTTGGAATGGCCTCAATCTATTCCCCCATCCATTGGTCCCCAGAGCACTTCGAAACACTTGCTTAAGTGATTTTCAAAAGCAGTATGTTAGAAATGGTGTCTTTGGTTGGCAGTCAGGTTACCCCCTGTCCAAGCAAGGACCCTCACTCTAGTCAGGGTAAAGGAGAATCACCCTCAGCTAACCCCGCTCACCCCCTTGGTAGCTTGGCATGAGCAGGCAGGCTTAACTTCAGAGTCTAGGTGTAAAGTATTTGTACCAACACACACAGTAAGTCAGGGAAAACTCTACAAAATGACTCAAAACAGGTTTAGAAAAAAAGGAAAAATGTATCTAAACAAAACAAGACCAAAATGACTTAAATCCTTTTGAAAACAGGTAAAACACTGTTAGCGTTAAAAAGTACCTGGGTAGTGCCAAAATAACACGCCCAAGTGAGTGTGCATCAAAAAGGTAAGGGTTGCTTCGATTTCTCACCCAGACCGTGCGTCTTTTCTCCTTCTCCGGTCGGGTCACCGTGTGCCGTTTTTCCTCTCCGCAGGAGAGTGATGCGTCGATCCGGACAGCACTCGGGTCTGGGCAGGTGTTGTGTCATTTTTCCGTGCCCAGCAAGGTTTGCGTAAAAAATCCTGCCGCACAGCATTAGCAAAACCATGCTGTGTGGGTTGCAATGTTACCAGCCTCTGTTAGCGATGCGGCATGTCGTTTCTCCACCTGCGTTTGTCGATCTTCCAGCCGCGCTGCAGGCGATGCGTCAATTTCACCCATGGAGCCGGCGGCACGTCGTTTCTTCAGCCGCGCCTAAGAGGTTGTGTCGGAAATTTCCCCGCATGGCGGTCGGTTTGTGGATTTTCAATCTTGGTCTGACAGCTTCAACTGTAAAGGCCCCAGAAACTGGATAGGCTACCACTTGGCAGGGCAGGAGTCTCATCAGAGAGTGCAGGTGCTGGCTGGGGAAGTCTTTTAATGGCCCTGAGACTTCAGCAACAGGAGGCAAGCTCAGGATAAGCCTATGGCGATTTCTTCACAAGCAGGAATGCACAACAAAGTCCAGTCTTTGTTCCCTTTCACCAGGCAGAAGCAGCAACTGCAGGATAGCTCCACAAAGCACAATCACAGGCAGGGCAGCACTTCTCCTCAGCTCTTCAGCTCTTCTCCTTGGCAGAGCTTCCTCTTGATGTCCAGAAGTGATTTAAAGTCTGTGGTTTTGGGTGCCCTTCTTATTCCCATTTTGCCCTTTGAAGTAGGCTTACTTCAAAGTAAAGTCTCTCTTGTTGGTGAAATCCTGCCAGGTCCCAGACACACACCATGGCGTTGGAGACTACATTGTGTGAGGGCAGGCACAGCCCTTTCAGGTGTAAGTGACCATTCCTCCCCTCCCTCATAGCACAGATGGCTCATCAGGATATGCAGGCTACACCCCAGCTCCTTTTGTGTCACTGTCTAGAGAGAGGTGCAAGCAACCCAACTGTCAAACTGACCCAAACAGGGAATCCACAAACAGGCAGAGTCACAGAATGGTTTAAGCAAGAAAATACTCACTTTCTAAAAGTGCCATTTTCAAAAACACAATCTTAAAATCAACTTTAGTGAAAGATGCATTTTTTAGTTTGTGAACTCAGATACCCCAAACTAATGTCTATCTGCTCCCAAAGGGAATCTATGCTGTAATCATATTTAAAGGCAACCCCCATGTTAACCTATGAGAGGGACAGGCCTTGCAACAGTGAAAAACACATTTGGCAGTATTTCACTCTTAGGACATATAAAACACATTAGTATATGTCCTACCTTAAACATACACTGCACCCTGCGCAGGGGGGTACCAAGGGCCTACCTTAGGGGTGTCTTACATGTGGGAAAAGGGAAGGTTTAGGCCTGGCAAGTGGGTACACTTGCCAAGTCGAATTGGCAGTTTAAAACTGCACACACAGACACTGCAGTGGCTGGTCTCAGACATGATTACAGAGCTACTTATGTGGGTGGCAGAACCAGTGCTGCAGGCCCACTAGTAGCATTTGATTTACAGGGCCCTGGGCACCTCTAGTGCACTGTACTAGGGACTTACCAGTAAATCAAATATGCCAATCATGGAAATCCAATCAACAATACAATTTACACAGAGAGCATATGCACTTCAGCACTGGTTAGCAGTGGTAAAGTGCTCAGAGTTCTAAAGCCAACAAAAACAGGTCAGAAAAAATAAGAAACAAGAGGCAAGAAGATTGGGGATGACCGTGCATAAGGAAAAAAGTTCAACACAGTACATACTCAGAATCAGAAAATCCATATCTCACCAACCTTCAGGGAACTGCAAACAAGTCTGCAAAGAGCTATGAGCTGGAAACCACGCTGCAGAGTACAGAAACGTACCAAGGGCCACATGTATAAAGCATGTTTCTAGATGCAAACGGGCTAATTTTCAGAATCTGACCGTTTGTGACTAGAACCATGTATTTTGGGATGTTCAAAGCCCAAATTCTGATTCAGTAACTCATTACCAAATTGCAATTTGGGTTTTGCAATTCAGTATTAGGAATGGGTGTGTTCAGGGCATCTCTTCCAAACACCGAATCTGAATGCTATGTATGACTGTTTTGTGACCGTGAATGTGGTCACAAAACAATTGCAGTTAACACCAATTTCAAATTGGTGTTAACACTTTTACAATTGGGAAGGGGTCCGCAAGGGACCCCTTCCACTTTGTGAATGGTAGCAAAAATATTTTTTCTGAGCAGGCAGTGGTTCCACGGCTACTGCCTACTCTGAAAAAATAAAAATAAATCTTTTCATTTTTCTTTCTGTAATGCATCCTGTTTTCCTTCAAGGAAAACTGTCTGCATTTAAGAAAAAAAGCAGTCACAGACATGGTGGTCTGCTGTCCCCAGCAGGCCACCTTCCTGGTGAGTGTGGCCATTCCCACTGAGGTCGCAAATTGGGACATACCTCATGAATACTGATGAGGTATGTCGTTTGCGACTCCATTGCAAATCGCAAACAGTGTGCTTTACACTGTTGTACATTTTGTTTTGTAATTTTCAATTTGCGATTCTCATAGGATCACAAATTGCAAGTTGCAAAAGAAAATGTCATACATCTGGCCCAAATCTCTTTGCTTGGAACTTAAGAAACGAACCAGGATTGCAGTTTCAGTACATCTACATCAGTGGAGTGTTATTTCATTGGAGATTGGATATTGTGAGACAGTGAATTATTAATTTAACTTACGTTAATTTAATAAATTATTAATTGGGGTGGATGGGAACCTGAACTCAAATCCTGGTAGCTATGGCACAAAATGCACAGGCTTAACTTAAGAAATTATGTAAAGCATTTAGACATTCAAAGTTCCATAGGTGTAATCTTAGCCATTGACAATCACTGGCTGCATCCCAATCCATAGTTTTCATCTACCAAATCACCTCAGTTTGGACCTAACCATAAACAAATAGGTTTTGATCCAGTTCCTATAGAAGCAGTCCAACTCAAACCGCTGGGTCAGGTCCTCCCTGAACCGGAACTCAAGGAATCCAAGACCAGTTTTGCCCTTACTAGGGCTCATCAGCTAGGTATGGCTTGGTTTCCATGGCACAATCAGCACGGGACACACATCTAGGTATTCCTGTCAAACGTAATGATTGAGTGCGGTGCAGTTCCACGTAAAATTACCTGTGATTGAGACTAATCAAGCCTTCCGTATATGACTTTTTTGGTATGCTTCATGGTTGTAATTTAGGCACCATATACTATGGCCTTATAGCAAAGTCAAATATGTCAATTAGGGTTTCAGCCAATTTCAACATGTTTTAGGAGTTAGAAGACTTACTCTGGGGTATTGTTAGCGGGGTCCCAATGCACAAAGTTATAAAAATTGCAATATCAGTCCACAAACAATAGGGATGACCACTCAAAAAAAGGCACTTCCTCACAGATATGTATATAATAGATGAGTTAGTTAAGTTGTGGATAGGGGTGAGACTGTGTAAGGGAAGTGGTGCGTCTTCTAATAAATCTTTAAAAAATGTACATACATTACAATGTGCAATTTATAGTGAATGTGTTTCGCCAAAATCTTGGTTAAATGTAAAGTAATTGTAATTGTATCTGATGCTACCAGCATTGGCATATTATCACTGTGCGCCCTGTTTGACTAGTGATTGTTTTTCATCCTCACTTTTTCATGGGCCCTCACACCAAAGCTTGAAACAGAGGATTGTAATGCATCAAAGACCCCAGAAACAACATATCAAAAGTCCACACATATGTTCACTGTTGCTGCATGACCTGATGAGTGTTTGGTTGTAAATGTATTCAATTGCACTTGCTGGTTCATGTAGAGGGGTGACCAGCTAGGTCCACATTAGATATCCAAAGCTTCTAGACTGGACAATAATTAAATCAATAAAATGGTTTCACATGCAGAAGTCTGTACTCTGTTATTCACATGGGCTACATATCTAATACCACATTCCACATAATGCATTTGTCAAACCAGTGACACTTGTCAATGACAGATGAAATCTCTATAGCCAGTAAAGGAATTGTGTCAGTCAGTTAGTCAATACGAGGGTGTGTCAATGACTTGGGGGTAATGCAAACAGAAGCGTAATGAAACTTGAGGGTGCGCCCCTGCAAAGTATGTGGAGGGGGGTCCCTTGCCCCGGACTCAGAGTGTGCTGAGGGGGCTCACTGGAGCTCTGGGCCCCTGCACCACCGGGACTGCGGGGGCCCTTGTTACACCATTGCAAAGACATAACAACAAGGTGTTCTGCTTGATTAGAATTTTAGCCATGTCTGTGTATGTGTATCCAGTATTCATAAGAACTATCAAGACAGTATAGCGGTTAACGACTGGTCAGCAGTTTAAATTGATACCTCTATGCATGGGGAGACAAAAGCATCATTCAAGGTAATGTATGGAAATAATAATCTGTTTAATTCTTGGATGCACACACTGTACTTTAATACAGAAGCAGGATATCCTGATGAGACTTGCCACATAGGGTATTACACAATGAAAGCGTGTGTAATGGAGCCATAGATCAATCTTGGAAATCAAATGCAACAGTGTGTGAATATCTGGCCTGCAGCACATGCTGTCTGCACTTTCATAATATTTTTAATTTTCCAGTTTCTGTAGATTTAGGAGATTTGCTCAGTGGTTGGTCTTTGGAGCTGCACGTTGTGTATATGTGCAACTTTCAGCTCATGACATTTGGCAGACCCCAAAAACCACAGAGCTTTTCTTTGACAGTATTCACTGGCTGGGGGTCTGTTGAGGAAACAATGTTGAGATGGAGTTAAGCAAAGAGAACAACCGTTACCTGCTCGGCTTCTCAGGAACAGTAGACTGTGACATGCTGTGCAAATGTCCTGGTCAGCTGTGGTATTAGACATCCCACACAGATTATTACTAGGCCTGGGTGGAGTTTGCAGAGTTCTGCTGTGCAGAACACTGCAAAGTGCCGAAAACACTCCCACATGCTACACGGAGTTGCACGAGCGGCGGGGGTTGGGCAAGTTGTGATGTTCACCCTGATTTTCAGCACCAGGAGTTTATCCCTTGCTGTAAAATCAGTGCAAATGGCATCACATGGAGCACCAGAGGGCCCTAACTTATTTTTGCCACTCAAATAGATTTTATACTTGAGCGGCAGCTTCCTCGATGCAAGTGACCTACTGTGACCGCTTGGGTTCAGAAATCTTGCTTGCACTTGCCAACTTAACGATTTATCTCACTTACGCTCACCAACTTACTGCTGGGGAGCGAGAGAAAAAACTCTGTGTCACTTTGTGGAGTTTTTCGGAACTCCACGCAGAGTAGAATTCTTCGCTCACCCCTAGTTATTACTAGATGCGAGTGTGGCTGATGGAGTCATAGGGGGATTTGAGAAATCGGGTGCAGCAGTGTGTGAAAACCAGGTCAACTTCATATAGCCTCTCGATTTTAAGATGTGTTGGATATTCCTTATCCCGTAGGTTGGCTCAGTAGTGGGTCCTGGGTCCTGCACATCCCTTTTGTGTGTAGTCTATCAGCCCATTGCGTTTGGGAGACCCCGACATTCAACCAACTTTTCTTCAGCAGTATTCACTCTTTTAGGGTTTGCTTGTGAAACAATGTCAGGAGAGAGTTATGAAAGGAGGGCACCCATCACCTGGTTCAACTCCTTGGAAGAAATAGCTGTGACATACCATGCAGATATCCAGCTCAGTGATGGTCTGGGCCAGTGGCAGCAGAGAAATACAACACAGCCAGCTATTTATAGAAAGAGGGATTATTAAATTATGTGATTTATGTACCGTAATTTATTATCATGACATATCACCTCACACTGCACCCAGCCCAATACTGACACCATTCTCTGTGCACAGCTTCTGTGGTGTTCAGCGTGTGGGTGCAGACCGGTGCTGGGCCCTCGAATGCTCATAAATCACAGTTTAGGGCATTTATCTGTCCTGTGGGAGGGCTTTCTCCGCGTCTCGACGGTGTATTTGCTTGAAAATAAATCTGAAAGTGATTCCCAAACATATCAATGGAAGCAGACATCCTGTTTCAGAGCTGTTGATTTGTTGTTCCAGGTCAGTTGACCACGCATACAAAAAGTATCTTTTTTTAATATAAGTAAACATATTGATTGTCTGTCAAAACGAGAATTTGAGTGATGCTGGGGCTCAAGTTCTTGTTTTCATAGTGTATTTTTGATGAACTCAAATAAAAAAATGCAGTAGGATCCTGAACCTTGCCCACAAGGTCTGAAGACTTAAAACAAGAGGTTCCTCACCCACAATCATGAAAAACATACTGGTGGGGGTGGGACTCCCTGTGCCACATCTGTAGGGTAAGTATCAATCTTCTGTAGAAGAGATAATATCATTCATGAAATCAGACTAAGGCGTAGGAACCTACTTCATTCTGTGAAACCTTTGAGCATGAAGCTGACTTTTAGGGGCATATTTACAAGAAAGTGGTGCATAAGAGATGATGCGCCACTTTTCTTGTGCCCCCCCCCCCTACAGGCACCTAACGACACCATGGCTGCGCCGTATTTACAATAGGGTGCAACATGGTGGTCATTACCACATTAGCATCAAAGGTTTTTACGCCTGCGCTTTGCTACACTAGCACCAAAATGTTGACAGTAGTGCAGCAAAGCACAGGGAGGCCCATTGAATGTAATGGGTGCATCACTTCAACTCCTGCTTTGAGCTGGCATTAGAAATTACACAAAAATGATGCAGTGACATTTTATAGATTTCACAGCACCATTTTTTTAGGGCCACCCAGCACCAGAATGCCCCCCTTGCATACATTATGTCTGGCGCAGGAATAATGTAACGCAAGTGGTTACAAAGTGGTGCAATGCAAGCATTAAATCAAATCAAATCAGGGCATTGTGCCACTTTGTAAATAAGGTGGGTTGGAAATGCCTACCTAATGCCACATTACTGTAAAAAAATTATTCTAATGTGGCCCAAGGAGGCGCAAGGGGCTTGTAAATATGCCCCTTATTCTTTAATTGTTGTAGGTAAAAGTGACCTAAACATTTGATGAAGAAAGAAAATCAAAAGGTCTTAGAATTTTCAGAGGAAGGTATAAAACTGCATACATTTTAAGCACTAGTTCTAGGTTTTGTATGACATTGACCTTTTAGCCAATATTATTCTTTGGAGCTGTTTGTTTGTCTATCGGGACTTAATGAATCCTTATGATTGTAACAATAATTGCATGTAAAGTCTCAGTCAGTGATCCAAAGGTCCAGGCACAGAAGATAGCATTCTCTGCTTGTAACGTCATACAATAGAAATACAATCATCACAGAGCATCACTCCATCTGAAGCAAGTTAGTGTTTGTAAATCTTGCAATTCACAAATCACAGGGTTTGCGACCACTAAATGGCTTCTCTTACTTTACTAAAGCAATGTTTGTATTCTGCTAGTGTTTAACGAATCGCAAAATAGTGTTTATAAATGCATACTGAATTGCATTTTGGAAGGGGCGTGTTTAGGGTGTCCCTTCTAAATTGAGATTTGGAATGCTATGCAGCAATAGTTTGCAGCAGCAATTTTCGAGTCAAACCATTGCTACGTTACTGACTGGACTCCACAACGGAGGACTTAACCCACTCCAAAGAGAAAAGGTCCAGGAGCCATTTGTGAATGAAAAACTCATAAACAAACATTCTTAAAAAAACACATATTTCTTCGTAGATGCAGATGAATGTGCTGCATTTTTAAAAAAAGAATGTATTTAAATGCAATTACAGGAATGGTTGTCTCCTGACTCTAGCACGTCACTATCCCTGTGATGGCATCCAATCAGAGTGAGTCACAATTTTGCAAACAAAGCCATCAATGTTGATGAAGTAGGCCAAATTGTAACCCATTCTGAATTATGCTTCTGCGAACTGACCTGTTAGTACATATGTCGGTTTGCAAAATCAGAAACGATTCACAAAAAGTCAGTGCACAATTTTCGACCACTGTTTACAGATCGGCTCTTCGTACATCTGTTCTAGATCCCAATCTTAGAATTGCTATATTTGTAAGAGAATGCTATAAGCATGAAACAGCAATACTCACACAGGACATGCCTGAAAACAAAGGCTGCTGCAGTCACGAGGGAGCGATGAAATCAGGTTCTGCGGTAACATCAGGGCTGTATTCATAGGAGGGTAAAGTATTCACAACTCGGTGCTACTATCGCTGAGTAATAGTACAATCACAGGGCGCTGAAGAAAAGAAAGAAAGTGATGAAGTCACAAGACTTTCCCACAATCACACAGTTGTGATGCAATCCGGACAATGAAGCAATAACTACAAGGTTAGTTCAGTGCTGTAATCATGAGAAGATGCTGCGGCACAAAAGAGCGATGCAAGTGCAAAAAAGTGATACAATCCCACAACGTTGCGGTAATCACAATAAAAAAGTAGTATTAGACCCACCTGTAATGAGAGAGCTGGGCTCTAATCTCAGGACATCAGATATGGTTCGACTCACAGCTCAGCTGGATGAGGATGTGCGCTCACGGGCAGTGCAGCTATTGAAGTACAGGGGTCTAGTGCGAAGCAAATGCTGTATTCACAGGAAAACGATGCAAACCTATGATGGTCCTGCGAGTACTTGTCAGTGCTACAATCATAATACTACAAGGCGAAACTGTCATGGCACTACTACAGTCATGGTTTGGTGCTACAATCATATGACTACTGCAATCACAAGACAGCGATGCTATCACATGGCATCAGCAGGGTGAAATCGGTGCCTTTTCAGATTAATTTGCACGCCTGTTATTAGTGTAGTATGACAAATAGCAATGATGTAAGTAAGAGGTCACCTGATTTGGGTAATATACTGATGTAAATTCACATACACTCGCACGCACCCCCTCCCCCCACACACACACATACACACACACACACACACACACACACAATGGAGTAACAAAGGCCTCCGCAGCCACTGCTGTGCGGGGGGGGATGGGGGGGGGGGGCACGAGCTCCAGGGTCCTCTCAGCACAGTACATTGTGCACGAGCGGCAGGCCCTTGACTTGGTCCAGGGGGAAGGAGGCCCCTCAGGGTACTTTGGAGGGGGGATCTTTCACGTTTTGTTACACCACTGCACGTGTGCATGCACACACACACACACACACACACACACTAATGCACACAAACATACATACTTGTACAGATTGGTGCACACATAAACACACTTTCAGACATTCTTAGATGTGTGTCAGGAATAGTGTTTGGGGCACACCGATCAAGATGTATAATTTACCTTCTACTCAGAATGATAACAAGGAGACATACAAATCAGTATTTAACTGGAGACATCTTCGAAAGTAAACAATTATTAATCTATTCTAATCGACTGCCTAGTTCATAGAGACACTCACCAAACTGGCTTTATTAGTCTCCATTGCAATAACGTTAGCTGGGCATGACGGAGGCTCGTATAGTTGCTAAAAAATAAAGGTATAACAACTGACAATCGTGTGGTGTACTGGGGAAGATGGATTAACACGCATGCGTACAGGTGATTTCATTTCTATCCATGCCAATCGAGGCATTATCCTCCGTTAAGAGCCGTCTAGGTGCCAGCAAGTGCAAAAAGTGACATCTATTTGTGTTGACACCCTAAAAATATTGAGAAACAAAGTTCCTTCCCATCGAGGCATTCAGACTTGTCACCAAAGCTGTCACCGTGTTAAGGCTTGACTAAGGGAACTCTCTGCATTCAGGAATGTCCTCCACATCTGATTCAGAGCTTGCCAGCAAGATTGATACTTCATTACACAAGAAAGGTTTATGTTACTCAGACATTAGGAGGTTTACAGAACATTTCATCCTGTCACCCTCAGCACAATTTGCACACCAAAAAAGCGGCAGTAATTTAGATCGCTTAGATAATAATCAGTCATCGTGGTGGCTGAGCTTTGTCTTACTTGGCACCGAAATATTAGAACAGGCTGTCTGGTGAAATTCAGCAAGGGCTCAAATTTTCCCTGTTCAAAAAAGTTGAAAACAGCGTTAATTTTTTTCAGTTTCTCTCTCATCAGTGCCGAGCACCAGTGGGACACGTTTTTGAGCGTAAGAGCAATCTAGAAGCTTCTTAACATCTACTACATTTCAACCAAGGTAAATGTACCGAATGATAAATACCTCATTTTATAAAACCTCAATCTTCCCAGTAGATCAAGAAAGCGCGGTCTTTCAAGCACAGGCTTGAAGTAGTTTATATGCGATCTCTCCTGACCCATGGGACATGATGCACAAGGAGCACATCTCGACTCAGGGCTCAAGGTCCCAAAGGTGGAAAAAAACAGGACGCGTGATGTGTGCTTGAAAGGCAGAATGTAAGTGCTGGATATAGTAGTGTAGAAAGTCTAGATTGACGTTGACTGAACATTTTTTCTTACTAACACTAAACCAAGGCAGGCGTCAGAGGCTCAGGGCCAAGCAGGGCCAAGCCCAGAGGAATGGTTAGTGTACTCGGACATGGGCTCAGGCTACAGAAACCATTAGGTGTTTGTTGGAGACCTTTTCTTTCCAATATATTAAACATATTTAGAGTGGGCATTCAGTTAGCCCCTGGCTCCTGGCTTGGCTGTCTATCTCCTTTTCCTACTCCTGATAGGAATGCTATCCTCCCTATTCTTGTGCTTCCCGCCCAGGTGTTTTTTCAACTCACAGGGGCTAATAAATTTCCATCTCTCCTTCTCTCTACTGCCCCACATACCACTTGACTTCTGTTAAATCCTACCTTCCCACCCTGCACCCAGTATCCTCTTGCCTCTTCTAGCCACATTGCATTTTTTTTGGCATGTCCCACTATCGGCGAGTGGTCACCTTAATATTTTCTCCACCATTCTAAGATTACCTCACGTGTACTTGTGGATGTGCATGCATATGTGGCTGGTATCTTTGAAAGGGCCTCATATATTATAGCAAATACCTTGGCACATTTATAAGCCCATGGTGCCACCTTGCATCACATTAACGTGATTTTTTTTACAGTAATGTGGCCAAACTAGGACAAAATCCTATTTACACAGTTACATATTTACAAACTATTGCCCCCTACCCTGCAAAATTACGTTCCTTGACACTGGTCTTCCTGTCAGAGGAATAAAACACCTCCCTACACTCAGGCCATTATCTCTGGGAGTAGTTTTCACACCTCAAAAGGGCCCTTCACCAGCTGGGTGACCTTTGGAGTCTAATGAAAATTAGCCTTTAGGATTTTCTAGCAGGGAAATGGTAACATTTTAAAAGTTTGTTTCCTTAGTATTTATTTGAAATCTGACTTCACAATTGATTTTTCCTTAGAATTATTATTGAAAAACAGTCCTTGCAATATCTCACATATGTACCTGTGTATGTTCATGCATATGTGGCTGGCGTCTTTGAATGGCCTTCATTTAGTATAGCAAATCCCATTGACAGATGATTTGCAAATATTCATGGTGTGCATCTTTGGATTTGAGGGTTTACTAAAATAAAACAAAATGCATTCAAAGGGGCCTCTCATGGATCTGCCATATTTTGTTTTCACAGGTGAGACCTATAGTCTTTGTCCATGTTTGCTTCATTACCAATGCGGACTTTGTCACTATAGTCTGTTGTGGCTTGCGGTACTAACAGAGTCATAGGTCGGTGGATTCCCAAGCACTTAGAAGATAGGTCTGTCCTACTGTGTAAAATACCAATGTCCTTCTTCTACCCCTATCAAAAGAAGACATCACATTGATATTAATAGACCACACACACATTCTAAGTAAATAAAGGCATTGCCTATCTGCTCCCTCACCTGGTATTTGTGATGCACATTTTTCGCTCCATAACTATCTGCTTCAGTACGTGTGTTTTATTGTTGGCCGTTTCATAAAGATCCACAATTGATAAGACTTCAGATCACTCCAGGAGGTAGCAAAGCACTGGGAGGAGTGATAAAGATAATATTAATGAAACAGAGACCCTCTTGAATGGTGAGTGATTTGTATTTTGAGACATGTTTTGAATGAAAGAAACGTAGCCACAGTTTAAATGTTAAGGCTACTGAATCAAGAAAGAACCTTATCCCATTATATTACATCTGAAAGTAGAAGCTGTCAATAAGTTCCCTTGTGCTAAAATAGGTACATAATCTTGACCTAATTAAACCAGAAATGGTCACCCACTTGTAGTCTTCTCAATCTTCTGGGATCTCTCAGTGACCTTTGAGTCCATATGATTGGTTTGTGAAGTCCCCCCCCCCCGGTTTAGAGGTAATCATTTTAACAGGTTAGATACAGTAAGTCTCATAATCACCTGACCTATAGTTGGAGAGCTATGCAGCAATTCTCCAAGCCCTGCATTGTGCAACATATATGTTAGTCCTCTGGATAAACAGATTGTATTGTTCAGTGTTCTGTTTGTTACCTTTTCCTGACGCCAAAATCTCTTTGAAATAAAAATGGATGGTTTCCGGTTTACTAGTACCTGTCTACAAGGACATAAAAATCTAGGGGCAAGGTCCTTCACCGTCTCCACTGGTGATAAATCACAACTTTTACATTGATGGAGCTCTGAGTGCCTCATATCAGGCAGAAGCAGTGTTGAAGCTTGTTCCCTCAAATTAATGGTTGTGGGTTGTGACACGGGAGGCCCATTTAAAGTAAATTAAGTTCCTGCACCCTGCTAAACCGGCCCTCCTGCCAGAGAAACAAAACACTTCCCTTCACCCAATCCATTCTCTGGGAGTAGTATTCACACCTCACCACGGCCCTTCATCAGCTGGTTGACATTTGGAGGCTAGTGCAAATTTTCAGGCAGGGAAAAGGTAACATTCTAAAAGTCTCTCTTCCTTAATATTTATTTAGCATCAGACTTCACAATTGATTTTTGGCTAACAGTAAATATTAAAAACAGTCCCTGGATTCATTTTCCAGCTGGTCCTTAGTTTGAGAAAGCAGAATTATTCTTTAATATTGCTCCCCAGTGTTTCTCTATGGGTCAATCAGCCTTCCTGTAGTGAATAAGCTTTTGTGGGCTAGTCTTTGTAAAGACATATTCACTTAAAATTTCTACATGTCCTAGTTTTAAATATCATACATCCTGTCTAGTAGAGTGCATGGCTTACTTATTACTAATAACTGAAAGGAAAGTTTTTTCCTGTCAAAATGTTTTTTTTGTTAAAAGTCAGGTTTCACTTTTAAAACTGTAGCATCCAAGCTATAGTAGCAGTCATAGAGGTACATTTGTCTTGTCATACTTGTGAATGGCTCAGTAGTGCTGCAGTCCATAGATGACATTCAATTTTCCATGCCATTGCTGTGCTGTAGGCACCGCATGCAATGGGGCAGCATCCTTTACCACACAGTCTTTACCACACCTACATCTTTACCACGCATGCCTCTCCTACACGTATACCTTTACCATGCATGTATGATGTATAATGTAATAATATATTTTAAATGTATTTTTCTCCATGACCAAAAACTGGATCAGTGTATTGCTTTTCTGTTTCTCTATTCAATTTGTTTGGGGATTGAATAGATTTTTTTTTAAACACATTTTTCCGGTAACCAAGTTTTTTGTTTGTGTTATTTTTGGATCGTTGAAGAATACAACTTGAAAAAATGATTTTTTTAAAACGTTTTTTGTATGCATTTTTTCGATTTTAGACAAACTCTCTGGACAATTGGATTATTTGTGACTCTTCGTGAGCCATTTCTTAAAATATCACCAAGAGTTGAAGAAAGAAGGTAGGAAGTGAAACAATTTTTAAAATGTAAAAATGCCAATTAAATTAGTTTCTACAGTCAAAACAAGAGAGTAATTTTACATGGTATTGGTTGTAGTTAGTAGTGTGAAATGTATGCAAATTTGTCAATGTAGTCAGACGTTCCTATTAATGAAAATTGATGACTTTTTGCCAATAGTTCTTCCAACATGTCTTTAGTTTTTTTTTATATCCGATGATTCAAACTACCTGACAATGATTGTGCCATTCTCATTTCCAGGGTACTTTTTTCCTATTCAGTTGTTGAAAAATACCCATTATGGCATTATTGATTTTTCAACACCATCTAAGCTGGTTGAGTATAATCCATAATCGCAAAAGGAGAGAGGGAGAGAAAAGCCACCGCCTACTCTCCCAGGACTACAATCTATAACACAAGTGTGGGGGCCACTATGGGAAGGTGTCTCTTAGTAATTTGAATTGCTACCCTAACCAAAGATTAAGTTCTCTAGAGGATAAGAATTAGCAGAGACCATTCCTTTTGAAGAAGAAGCCTCACACACATTACTTGCCATGCTTCATCATAGGCAAACTCGCCCCACACTAGTAGGATAGTACCAGTAGGGCAGACTCAACCTTCTTCATGTATAAAATGCTGCTGGATAATCAGGGATACTGATGAAGCTAAAAATACCTAGCAGTACCCAGAATGTCAACTTTGTTCGTGGGAGCCTCTGGTATGTCTAAAAACTGAAGTCTAGATGGACGCTGAGCTCAGTGGCTCAATAAATCTTAATCTGCCAACATGTTTCTGTCCTTCCTTTCTGACATTTTGAGTATATAAACTAGGTCTCTGACCCCACCAAAGCAGACACTTCTGGATCTACACCTGAACTCTCTCAGAGGAACTGCCCAGCTGCCCAAAGGACTTATCAGGACTACTTTGCTGAGAAGGACTGCTGCCCTGCTTGTTGCTCTGCTGCCCTGCTGGCCTCTGACTTTGCTGGAAGGACACTGCCTTCCCCAAAACGGCCCTCCAAGGGCTTGGATTGTGCTTGCGTCCTGTTCTGAAGTCTCAGAGCCAACAAAGACTTCACAAGCTATTTCTTTTACTAGCTTTCCGACTTCAGTGACACAAGGAACAACATCAGTGATGCCAGCACTGATGCCACAGCTGCTCCCCCCTGTCAACCTCACTGCAACAATGACCATGGCCTGCAACGCAAGTCCGTCTATGCCACAATGCCGCTGACATCACACAGTGATCCGACACTGCAAGCTCATCACGTCTTGACTGACAGGATTCATTGACCTCTCCGGGTCACAAGGAACTGCCACCTCACCACCGACACCGGGCCAGCTCCCCCTAAAACCAGACAGAACTGATCCCTCACCTCCCCTGCCTCACAGTATGGAACCAGCGCCTCACCTCCCCGGACGCTGTAAGGGACTGACGCCGCACCAGCTCCAGCGATGCCTCATCGCCACAACTCCATGCAACATCTTTGTTTCTTTGTTTTCAAAGGTACTGTAGCTGGGGGTCCATGCAACTCTGTGCCCGGCACCTGTGGCATCAGATTATTGGGAACAACTCCATCAACGATGCCATGATAGCTCCAGTTGGAGCTATTGAGTTTCTAAGCACTAAGGGATTTAATTTTTAAAAAATCATAACTTTGCTTGCGTACATTGGATTTTGATCATTTTGACCTTATTTCATTCAGATAAATATTATCATTTTTTAAAAACCTGTGTGGGGTAGTTTTGTGGGGTTTTCACTGTGTTACTGTATGGTTTATTGCACAAATACTTTACACATTGCCTTCTACTCAGTGCCAAGCTACCAGGGGGTGGGCACAGGATAATTTTCATTGTGTTGTAACTTACCATGACTAGTGGTCCCTACTTGGACAAGGGTGTATACCTCTGCAAACTATAGACCCCATTTCTGACAGTTACAATTCAGTTGTTTAATCCTGTAGATACAAGAGCACTTGCTTGTACTCATAAATAATATTCCTTCAGTTCTTTCTTGCAATATAATGACAAACACAGCTGTAATGAGAATAACGAGCACAGCCAATGCATTTCATCCCATAGGCATCAGGTTTTCTTCTGGACTGATAAAAACATAAAAAGCAAAACAAACCAATATTACAATCTCATGCACTACAATTATGAAAAAACTGGTAACACATAAATATTCAAAATATACCTGCTTAAAAATATAATACCAATATGGTATATTGATGTACAAAGAATCAAACCATTTTAGGAAATATGACCTTATATGGATGTTGTCCTAATTGAAGGCAAGCCATTTGTCGTGTGCCTGACCCATATCTGTGTATATTAAATGTGTGACATTTAGGTTTTGGTGATGGTTACCTGTGGTGTGAAATGACTTTGAGTGTGGTGACACATCCCATAACCATTCTTAGTTTTTTGAACTAATGATGATGTTAAAAAGATTTGTGCACTTTTGTGTTGGTTTGCTTTGTGTTACATAGTGGTATGATCTTGAAAATATATGTGTAGGGTTGCACTGACTTTCGCTGTGTTAGATTGTGTTGTGTTCTGTTGTGGGAAGATGTGCCTCTCAAAAGTACTTTTTACATGAAAATTTAGCAAAAAATATAATATGGGAAACTGTAATTGCATTGTCTATTTCAATTTAAACGTGTTTCCGTATTTCTTAGCATTTTGTCCTTTAAAAACATTGGGGCAGATTTAAGAGCCTCTAGTACCTCCTTGCGCACATTAGCGTAATTTTGTTTTACGCTAATGTGGCCCAACAAGGCCAAGATTGCCATGACAAATTTGCATAATGTATGCCAAGGGAGTGTTCCCCAGTTAGGGGGGCTGAAAAAAATTGTGCAAAGAAATCTAAGAGATTTCTTTGCGTAATTTTTTTGGGCACTTTTGACGCCTGCTAAGAGCAGGCGTTAAAATGAGGCACACCATTGTTTACAGTGGGCCTCAATGGGCTTTGCAGGATTAATCCTGAGTTCCCTAACTACCGACATGGTGCACCATAGCTTAGATACGGTGTACACATCGTGACATTAAGGAGGCGCTAAGTGTCACAAGAAAAGTGCCACTACACTAGGTGCAGCACCACGTTTCTTAAATCAGGCCCATTGTGTGGTAATGGTTTGCGTGGTAAAGGTATGTGTGGGTATAGATAATATTATATAATCCTATCTACATTTCAAGTAAAAGCATGCATGGTAAAGACAAGAGTGATAAGGGTAGATGTATTGTAAAGACTGTGATAAAGTCATGTGTTGCAACATCAGACAACCCATATTATGGCCTTTTAGGACAGTTAAATATGCCACTTAGGAATTTAACCAATTTCCACATGTTTTAGAAGTCAGAATACATGCACTGGGGCCTGAATAGGCAGCAGTGCCTCAATGCACAGAGTGAAAAATCAAGCAGCACCCAACAGCATCAGTGTACAAAAAAGGGGGTGACCATCAAACAGAGGCTCTTTCTCACTGATATGAATATAAGAAAACAATCAGGTTAGTAGTGGTTACGGTTGAAACTGTGTAAGTGAAGTGGGGTGTCTTATAATAAATATTTAACAAATTTATATAGGCTGAAATGTGCAATTTATTAGGAAAGTGTATAACTGTGCCCAATTTAATTGGATTATAACGCTTAATTGAGCCTATGCATGTTGCAACATTACAGTGTCATTGTTAGACCTGACAGCCTAATTTTTTGCCTGCCTCCCTCTACTTTTGAGATACTGTTTTTGCTCTTTTTTAGACTCTGCACACTTTACCACTGCTAACCAGTGCTAAAGTGCATATTCTCTCTCCCCTTAAACATGGCAACATTGGTTCACACCCAATTTGGCTATTTAGTTTACTTATAAGTCCCTAGTAGAGTGCACTGTATGTGCCCAGAGCCTGTATATTAAAAGCTACTAGTGGGCCTGCAGCACAGATTGTGCCACCCACTTCAGTAGCCCCTTAACCTTGTCTCAGGCCTGCCATTTAAAGGCCTGTGTGTGCAGTTTCACTGCCAATTCGACTTGGTATTTAAAAGTACTTGCCAAGCCTAAACCTTCCCTTTTTCTACATATAAGTCACCCCGAAGGTGTGCCCTAGGTAACCCCTAGGGCAGGGTGCTGTGTAGGTAAAAGGCAGGTGTTGGAGTGTAGCTTTTATATTCAATATTAACATGAAAAGCTTGCAAGATAATGTGTATTAAAGCTGCATAGAAAATGTTTTAGTGTAACATATGCGTATGAAATGTGCCCACGGGGAGTGGCCACCAATGTATACGATGATTAATGAAATTGACTAATAATGAATTAGTAATGCATGATTTTATATTAGCATTGAGAGTTATATGTTAAGGTTTGTTAAATAATCATTAGGCCTTAGTTAGCAAGGGTCTGGGCCTAGATGCCTGGTCTCATATTAAATGTGTTTTCCTAACATGCACTGTGCTATCTTGCTGAAGGACATGTAGCTGAACTTTTCCAGAAGTTAGAGATGTGTGTGTAACCGTAGTAAATTCTTTCTCATGAGACCCGACTTGCTCAAGGAGACATTCTTGCTACATACAATAGTGTAATTCGCAACAGATACAAGGTCGTCCAAACTGGTAAAGACAATGGAGCTACTGACTGAAGCGAGGAGTGTAACTATTCCTACCTGACATTCTACCTGTTGAAGACGTAAATCACAGGAGCCAATAAACTGCATGAGAACTGTCTTAAGTGAAAAGTTCTAGTAAGGTGATCGATGGATCATTGGACAGAGATAACGATGCACCAAACATTGACCAATTGGAAATTAGAAAATGTGTTCAACAAGTTTGATATAACAGGACGACACAAGGAGAAATCAGCCATTAGAGGGACACCCCTGCTGTTACTCTGATATTCCGTCTCAATCTTTGCTGTTCTGATACTTTAAAACATCCTCACCCTTCTTGCTTTACCCGATACTTGCTTCTCCTCCTTATGAGGGAAGTATTCCTACTTACCCTACCCTGCCGAGACTTTGCTGATTTATCCTGGCTGATGGCAGATCGACTGCTGTCCTGAGGACGAAGACTGATTCTGTATGCTGACCCATTACGGAGGGTAACTATATAATGATGAATTGCAACGGTCTGTTTGCCTTTTCTTTCTAGGTACCAACTGCACTTTTGATAGAGTCCATATTTAGATGTTTTCTAAATTTGTGTTACTAAATTGCTTTGCATGAAGCCCAACATGCTGATGCTAATTAGAGCTTAGTTAAGGAGTTCACTAATTCAGATGCAAATAGATAAATGACTGAATCTTGCTTTGTTTAATAACGTGCTAATGATACTCTGCTAAAGTTAAATTATGTTGACGTTGTGCTTTGTTTTAATGTTTATGATTTTTGTTTGATGAAGTCTTATTCAAGTTGCCATATTGTGACATTGTTGATGTGTTTTCTGGTATTGAGACTAATAAATTTGCTAGTAGAGTGTAATAAATAGGGAATAAATATCATAAATCTTACTAAACTTATGTGGTTATTCATGGCTGCAGGGTCATGGTGTGTTTCGATTCTTATTAATTGATTTGACTGATCACTATTGTGAATATTGAAGCGGTTATTGATTCATTGATCGCAATGCAGAATAGAGATCTCGTCTTAGGGTGTCTCCAATCAGGGTCAAAGGTTCATTGTCCTAAAACGAGTCCCCGTGTAAGTAAAGTACCTAGGTTGGGACGCGTTACCACAGGACAACTTCCTGAGACAAATCGACGCAGCGCCTGCCATGCGGAAGAAAATTACATGCATTGCCTACCAGAATCGATGCAGCCCCTGTGACTTTGCTCCGGAAGTCCAGGATTCCATGCATTGTCCCCGGGGCATCTGAAAAACCCGCAACCCGAAGAGGATCCAAGTCCGCACGCCGGAAATCGACACAACGTCTTCCCTCCATGGAAATTAACAACGCAAGTCCATGTGCGAAAAGGCGAAACCGACACACACTCACCGTTTTCCACGCACCTCCTCCTCTGCGGTCCCTTGCGAGGATTTTTCAACGCAAACCAGATATTTGCTCCGCAAGAGACACTTGTTGTCTCTTGGAGAAGACACTTTTCATTGCTTCTAAGACACTTGAAATCACTTTCAGTGATATCCCTACATTTGCTTATTTCATCTTTAATCATTTTGACCTGCATTTATCCAGATAAATATTGTATATTTTTCCAAACACTGTGTGACAGTTGTCTTGTATTAGGTACAGAGGAAACTAATTCATTTAGTAAATACATGCATATTAACAATGTGTTCATGTCATGGTCTACCACTTGCAAAGGTGTTTCAAATTTTTCTTTTTCAATTTGTCTAACTCTCTCACCTACTTTTACTGCAAAACTTCCCACAACTCATTATAGGCCATACATATGACATGTTTTGCTTTGGGAGCATGAAGTCAGGAATATTCATATTTTCTTGTGTTTGTGATGAATGCGGTCATGCAACTTTCATATTACAGTGTTGTAACCAATGTTGACATAATTTGCCTACACTGTAAGTGGTAACATTTTCAGGTACAAAGCTGCCATCATAGCATGGATCAGGATGGATAGCTTTCATACCAAAATGTTTGGAAAGGAAACAGTTCATGCCTTCATTTGTGTCCATAGGCCATGAGGCACCAACGTTCATGATGCAACATAGACAAATTATGTGTATCATTTTACTCATGTCATGTATCATGACTTAAGACCACCCAAACCTAAACAGGTAGTTTCCTGAATAGTTTACTTTGGGAAAATCATCTCCCTGGGTGTTCTGCATCCTCTGAGTTGGCCAACATTTGGTACCCCAATACACTTTTTATGTCTACATTTTCTTTCCAATACTCATACCTCTTTGTGATCAGTTTTCTATTAAATCAATCAGAATAAATCAGTTTAGTGTTGGTCATTATATCCTTCTGAGCTGGCCCAAGCTTAAGTTTGTAATAGAAAGTTCAGGGATCAGATCTGTGATCACTATTAAAACAAAAACATTTCTTCTTTATGTCATTTGTGGTGTTCACTGCAGGCTGTGTTCTACAGTGGTCCTAATGTGTGAAGTGGTATATTTCACTGGGAGGGCTGGTAATGATTTTCATAGTGATGATAGCAATACATGTCATTATAATAATATGCATTTAAATGAAGATCTTCATTTTTAATAGTGTGATACACTATTAAATCAGACATTGTACTCTTTACTATTTATATAGCCCATTAATATGAAATGTAACTAAGGGCCACATGTATGAAGCTTTTTTTCTCGTCGCAAACGGGCCGATTCATAGAATCGGGCTGTTTGCGACAACAAAAAAGCTTTTTACAATGAACAAACCCAATTTTGTGATTCAGTAATCACATTACTGAATCACAAAAAGGATTTGCAAGTCGCATTTAGGAAGAGGCGTTCCCTTCTTAATTGCGAGTCACAGTCCGATGTATGGTTGTTTTGTGACTGAAAATGGGATCACAAAACAATCGTATTTAGCACCAGTTTCAAACTGGTGCTATCCCATTTGCCTTTGTGAATGCATGCAGAAAAAAAAAAAATCCCACGGACCACTGCCTGCTCTGAAAAAATGAAGCTTGTGATTGATTCATTGATTTGTGGCACAGTTCTGTTCCTAACATAATATCCTTTAAACAGCATGCCAGCCATCCGGTAAAGAAGAGTATTTCTGTAGCAATCCAAACATAGGACCATGGTGATATCAAACACCTGTCACAAAACCAGTGCCATACTTTAGAAACTTCTCTGAAGAAAAGACATCTGTAAGATATCTGGGTTCAGTCCCACCAAAAGTTCTATTTCTGATGGTGTGCATCTTCATAGATGTTGATGTTCAAGTGGGCTCATAACAGATCTCAGCATTAGAAATGCACAGTTGCTCTTGTATAAATGAAGTAACCAAACTACTCCATGGAGTCTGATGTGTTTTTTTTAAACAGGGTATGCAGCAGACTCAGCTGTCCACCTACCAGGGACTTAGGCTCTCATGGTTATTGAAATCTTCAATGGGAATAACCTGCAGGGTATGGAGAGGATGCAAAATTCTGCCCTGAGGCCTCCATTCTTGTATTCAGGTTTGATGTTTGCAGCAAATAGGCAACAGGTTTTTGTTTATGTAATCAATCGATACTTTCCTGTTCTCTTTTGAACCAGGCAATGGAGGCAAACTACAGTGGGTTATGTATGCCTTTTATCACCAAAACAGGTATGGGTGGTTTCAATAATGGTCCAAACACTTGTTTTTCTGGAATCTTCTCTTGCACTATATCTCCTACTTTGAGGGGCCCACTCTTCAGTGACTAGCAAAACCTTCTCTTTACTAGTAACAGATTCACAGTTCTTGACATTGGAAAGTGTGTCTCGAATCTCTTGCACTTTCTGTAAAACAGGCAAATATTGATCCAGGCGAAAAGGATTTTCCACAGTTTCCTTCCCAGAGCTATCCAGCTCAGGAACATACATTGATATTCAAATGAGTACCTTGTATTGAGTTTGCCCCACCAACTCTTACCTATGCAAGTCATTTAATTCTCTCTTGACTTCATAAAGAAGATTGACTCAACGCCCATGTAGTTAGGACCTGCTTAATTGAGTAGTTAGCACAGTCTACTAAAACATGTGTGTTAGTTTTGAATGGAGCACTGAATTGCAGACACGCCTGGCAACAAACTGATTGCATCCTTGCAAACCTTCGAGGGAAACACTGGACCATTGTCTGAATGACATGTGTGAACTGCCCCCAGGGCTATCAAACAGCACAAATCCTTTAAAATGGTCTGAACGTTTGCAGAGCTGTGAACCCACACCCGTAGGAATTGAGAACTATGCTAAGGGAAACGTCTGACCCTCATTGTAGATTAAATTGGTGTAGCCTTAGGTGCCAGGCACAATTCTCAAAACTAGGTTGGTCTTCTTATCCCTAGTTTGTAAATATTTTTATTTTAGTATGTTTGCCTGGAGAGCACACAGAATTGCTGAATGTTATTTTGTCCAATCTTATTTTAGATTTTTTAAAGTTGATTTTGTAACTGTGTGAGGCCAGTATGGTTGCAATGCTGTCCAATCGAATTAAGTGTGTGTTTCAATTATTGTCAGTGACGCAAATATCATCAGTGTAAGAGAGGGATTCAGGATATGGTTGCAAGATCTCTATATTGTGGGCTATGAATAGACCTGGACTATTCTTCTATTTCATTGGGAGCCTTCAGTAAAAATGTTATGCCACCAAATTTGTAAAAGATGATACATAAGCACTTTTAGGAGCTATATTTTGACACAAAAAAATTGGCATTAGCTAGGGTTGTTTTATATTTTTTTATGTGCCAGATTTGTCATGATACCAGTAAGGTGCACATTTTGCATGTTTCATGCACCCATAGTCTGAAACTATTTTGTATATTCCGTCCAGGGTGATGTCAGTAAAAAGGAAGATATTGTGGCTTGGTATTGTAATTATATTACAATTCTTCTGTTGCCATCACCAATTGGTAAGCCTCTGCCCAGGCCCACAGAGCTTTCCGAAGCTCCATCATCTTGGTGCTTTTCTTGATTGGAAGTCCCCATTCCTTACAGAATTGTTTAAGCTTCACCACAGTGTAGCTCTCCAGGTTGATGAGCTCAAATTTCATTTCTGAAGATATGGTCATAGGGAGCCAGTTAGAATGAGAGTGAATTTGGAAAAAAGCAAAACAAAATGCCGATGAATGAGAGTTTAAAAAATTGAATTGGAATCAAATTATTTATCTGAAGATTTAGTGTTGCACTAATTCACTGTGTGTCACTGCACACACAGAAGTGTAAATCTCACTGCTGAATACTTATGTTGGAAATTGAAATACTGGTTGAGGTGGGTGAAACCCTACTCAAGCAGGAATCACAATCACTGTCAGGGCGAAACACAAGCAACACCTCAAATTAACCTGTATTTAACTTTCTGGAAGCTTGGCAGAAAAGAAGTCAGGTTTAACTTAAAGGCAGCATGTAAAGTATTTATGCAGTACGTCAAACAGTGTTAAATTGAAAACACAACAAAAGAAGAATTCCACATCATTTTAGAACGATAGAGTTCAATTCAATAAATTATTTGACACCAAAATGATTAACATGTGATGAAGCAGAAAATGAAAGTTTTGATTTATTAACGCATTAACGTAGTGTGAAATAATCATGTGTGACATTAACCGAACTAATAAAGATTGTACGGGGACAAAATGTGCCCTTAGAGTAGTTTGCCAACATTATACGCGTGCTTTATATAACGTGGTGTATTAGAATTGCACTAAACCGACATAATCATAAACGTATGCTACGATTTGCTTGTTTGAACTACGTTAGCTTAGCATTACTTTAGACGAGGCTTTGGCCTAGTGGCCTGGTCTCACGGTTTAGATGTTCGTATTTTTCCAATGTGCTATTAAACGTGTATTTCTGCTTGAAGCTGTACTTTTCCACAGAAACTGTTCACATGCTTATCTTAAAGTTTCGTGCCAGCCTGGCATATTTTCTCTTTAATTCAAGGTCGACTTGCAGGTGCGGACAATGGAGGCTCTGAAAGTGAGCTAATTGGGAGACAATGTTGCGATTTGCGTACCCATCTCCAAGGATAATGTATGCTTAAGTAAAAGCTTGAGAACTGTCGTTTTTGATTGGACAATTTGAAGCTAACCTATGAACCCTCCAATGGAGACCCTACTGGATTCGAACTGTTGTCTATAAAACCCAGGTGCACGAGAGGAAGGTAGCCATTGCGCTATTATCAGCCATTATCAGCTCGATACCCGCCATTTTGCAGACTTCGTAGCTATTATGGCCCACTTTGCTGCGACGCCATTTTGAGAGACTTTGATGCTTTCTCTAATCGAGAGAAAGAGACTTAAATGATTCTTGCCCTAGAGACTTTAACTTTGATTTGTCCCTTTGCATGAAGTAGTAGTTTATTGCCGCCGTGAGGCGATTGCCACGTTCACCCCTGCCCCTTTGTCCCGTCCCATGCTGATCGAGAAACGGTACCTGTGAGACGAAGACTTCCTTGTATGCTGATCGTAATTGGTAAATATGAAAGGAAATTGTAAAATTGCATTGTGTTCCTTTTAGGTAACCAACTGCTGATTTTTGATAAGATCCCTAGATAGGAGTTTTCTAAATTTATGTTGCTAAATTGTTTTTGCATGAAGTCCCACATGCCGATGCTAATTTGAGGTTAGATGAGGATTCCATATATCGCACGATGCAATTTGAGATCTTGTTATGCTGACTAAATGTACGCAATTAGCCCATTACAGATTATCGTATTAGTTCTATGCATTGCCATTATCGAATGCCTTGTGATTCAAATGCTACATAGATTAAACTTGTTTCGACGATATGGACAGCTATTAATGTTCATTTATGTTTATCATTTGGTGTTGAGACACATCTATATCGTGCTAGCTTTGTTAATATAGGGAAATAAATTCACTAACTTTGCAATAACTGGTGTGATTATTCCTGACTGGAAGGTCAGGGTTCGCCGAAATGTATTCTGGATTAATCATTAAGTGTTATGTTGATCAAGGTATTGCTTATGTACGTTATTGATTATTGATCTGATGCGACGGATCGATTAAGAGTACAGAGAGTTCCCACTTAGTCAAAAGATTCATCGGCCTAAAGAGCGTCCGAACACAGGTAAATTGTTACTACGGTTCGCTCTATCAGTAGATGGTAGCAGAGGACGGTTTCGTCTTTTGGGACCCTGTACTATTAGAGTACATGGTGTTGAATTAACGGTTACGCATTTTGAGGCCTCATTCGAGAAGTTGAATTAGATTTTTCTTGGATAAAACTGATTGACAGAATGATGATGGGCTAGGTCCACCGCGACTTTCCCGGGATCTCGGAGCTTGCGAATGGAGAGAACGGAGGTGTGGAGACAGCGTTGGCGGTACTAGTGATGGTATGAGTGAAGTTAGGGTTTTGCGCTTGCACAGCTTATTGCCGCAGGGTGTGTGAAAAGGTTGCGAGGATTTTTCTTTTAAAGGATAGCGGAGGTGCGACTCCGAGTGTAGAAGTAGAGAAGTCGTCGAACTTCATAGAAACAGCGGAGGTGCGGCTCCGGGTGTGAGAGTAGGGAAGTCGTCGAACTTCATGTGCGTGTGGCGCTTTGTGCATAAAAAGGTCCACGTGGTTGTTGTTGTTGAGACGGGCCCTGCGAGGTCAAGAGACTCCGGAGTATGTTGATCCATGTTGTGGTCTGGGCGGTTTAGTAGGTTGATCGGGCGTGGTCAACAAGTCGGTACGTGTGTTAGGGAGTGAAAGAAACTTCGACTTCGGGCTTTGACAAGATTCTAAGTGCACTAGAATAGATCATTGACAAGTTGAGAGTAGGTCTGCAGGTCAGATTTGCTTGCGAACGTGGGGACTGAGAAAGACGGAATAGCGGCCGAGGCTAGTGAAAGGTCCCTAAGGTCCTGAAGCGACTGTGTTACCCTTCCTGTAGTAAACCGACAGATCTGTTTTAGTTTTTGGTAGCTCGCGATACATGCAAGAAGTTGTTACGAGAGGAGCTGAATGAAGGAAGACTAGCCGTGAGGCTTTGTCAGCCGCAGTGTGTGTGAGTGTGACGTCACTAGGAGCCGCGCTGGGATAGGTCGGTTGGAGAGAAGGGTCGCGCACGGATTGGACGCAGTCCGTGGGACTCGATTGGAAGGGGAAAGGCAAGCGAAGAGTATTCCGGGAATTAAAGTCACCTATTGATTACAAATTTTGTGGAATAAAAGTGACCTATTGATTATAAACTTTGTGAATTAAAAGACGAGAAAATGAAATTCCTTAAAGCATTTAGGAGCGCGATGAAAGGGGAGTCTTACATCAAAGCGAGCGTAGGAGAGGAAACGCCGCCCGAGGGCACACCAGCTTATATTGTAATGGAGGAAAAAGGGGTAGCTCCGTGTCTTTGGCTAAAACAATGGCACAAACTGACAGAGAAACATGGGAGCGTAGCGTTCCCGATACATGGGACATTCAATATAAGGATCCTAGAGAATTTGAGATTCACGATGTACGAGATGAAGGTGCCTCCAAGGCCGGCACAGTTTGAGGCTCTAGCAATCTGGGAATTAATGGCCAGACAGCAACAGAAGAATACGTTTGAAACAAGGATGAGGAAGGTAGAAAAGACACTAGCAGATGCTAGGTGGGATAATGCGCAGAAGGTGTGGAGGTCAGATGTATTGCAGGGAATACAATTGTTTCCCGCAATTACTAAGGAGGAAGAGGAGACAGGTAAGAAAGCTACCTGTAAGACAGACAGGAAGTGTTCCAAGGATAGAGAGGACGAGGAAAAATTGAGAAGAGAAGAGGAGTTAGAGGATGAGGAGTTAATAATGCAATTGCTGAACGACCGTCCACCACCTTACGCGGAGAATGGACAAGGTCCAAGTACCAGTTCTGCCCCTCCGACATCGGTACAGAACAGTGAAACCCAGAGTTCAGGAGCGCCATCGGGATCTAAGGACCCGAGTTTGCTGTTCACCCCGCAGATACCGCAGGTTAGGAGAATATATCCAGATGTGCCCATAATGAAACCAGTAGAAAATTATCAACCGCAGATGCCAGGGTACTACAGCAGTGACAATAGTGGAGGAATGGTTCTAGAACAAACAGTAAGGGGAGTACAGAATGGTCACAATCCAATAATGACACAGGCTAAATCAACTCAGTTTATGATGCCTCAAAAGCAGATGCAGGGAGGAAACGCTCATGCTCAGATGACGGGGAGTCAGATGGGCATGCCGACAATGATGACCCATAGTATGGGGATGAGCATGCCTCAGAACATGGGATATGGACAGAACCCAGATGCGATATCACTACCTATTATTGTAGGTCCACCGGTACCTCTGTATAGCCAGCCTAACTTAGGCACGAACAGTCAGGGATCAATGCTGCAGAATGGGACAGAGAGGAGGTGCATAGAGAACACTCCAGGGATAACTCCGATAGCGGCTCAGCCAAGTGGATCTGGATCCTTGATGGAGTTTAGTCCCATATGTGCTCAGTCTACACTGGTGAGGTCGAGCCCCCCACTGATAATACCTTTAACATCGAATACTGAAAAGTTGCCGCAACCATCAATGGCAGTCGATGTGAATGCTACACTGATGGGGGTAAATGCGCAACAGCTGACACAGTGGTTCAACAGTTTAAATTCCACACAAAGTTCAGCCAGTGGGAAAGGAGAAGACTATATGAATAGGGTCAGGTTGAACATGGAAGCACAAGAATTGGTGGAAGGGACTATGGGTGTAAATAGGCTAGAATACTACACGGAAGAAGAACTGAGGTATCTATGTCCCAGGATTACGAAGGAAGTGAACAAAGTACATAAGGGCTTGCAGGAAGCAGCTGACAGAAACGGGGTTGACATAGACAAGATGAAACACTTGAGCAGAAGCTACAGGTTGGATTTTGGGACCACAGATTTTGAACACATGAGGTCAGCAGGCATGAAGACACACCTCAGAGAATTGCTACAGAGTGCACAAGTGTGGAGGTGCTTAGACAAGTGGGAAAGCAGATGGGTAAAGAGGAAGGAAAAGAGGAGGGACAGTGCTACAGAGCATAATGAGAAGAGACCACAAAGCAGCGAGACAGTAACCATGTTACCAATGAGGGAGACAGCAGGGGGAAAATTAATACATGTACCGTGGCACAGAAGCGACATTCAGTCATTTACGGATGATTTTCCCAAACTGAGAGAGAAGCCGATCGAATGGTATCAACAGACTGATAGGTTTGTGAAACTTGCAAAATGTCTCTGGGAAGACCTGAACACTCTCTTTGAGATTGTGGTTCCGGCAGATTTGTGGGAGGATTGCAAAAGAGCTGTAGGTTGGCCGACAAGTGAACCAGAGAGAGACAGGGAGACGGGTGCACCATCACCTATGGTGATGAGTTTGTACTATAAGGTGATTGAGCATTTGAAGACGAAGGTTGCCGCGAAAAATGTGGATTGGCAGAAGATTGATCGAACTGCCCAAGAGACAAAAGAATCGATTCATAGTTACTATGAGAGGTTGTTGAAAGCGTTCAAGAATTACAGTGGCACGGAAACAATCGAGGCGAAGGATATGCTTCATTTTGTGTTCAGATTTGTGGAAGGGCTGAGACCAGAAATAAGTCAGATGATAAAGTCGCATTTGATTTGTTGGCAGTCTAAACCGATTGATGAGGTCTTGACTTACGCGAAATATTTTAGCGACGAAATTGAGGTAAAACAGAAAAAGCTGAAAGAGAAGGTGATGATGATGCAGCTTAAAGCAGCTCAGACAGGTCTGCAAGGTTTGCAAGGGATGCAAGGGTTCCAGCAGCAGGTACCGCAACCGCAGCCGCAGTTGCAAGGAAACATGGCGTTTCAGCCACAGGCCAGAGGCAGAGGCAGAGGAGGTTTTGTGAATAATGGTCCAGATTTAAACACTGTTGTGACGGGTGTGCAGGCAATGAAGAAGGTGATGCCGTGTCACGTGTGCGGAATTGTAGGTCATTGGAAACGCGAGTGCCCGATGGTGGTGCAGGAAGGTGCAGGTGCAGGTGCAGGTGTTGGTCAGCAAAACAATGATGTCAATGCATTTCAGACAATGAGGGGACCGAAAATGAGAGGTCCAAACCCAAATTTTCAGACCATAAATCAATTGCAGGGAGTACAACCTATGCAGCCGCAGCAGATGCAGATGCCTCGTATGCAGATGACGCAAATGCAGCCGATGCAACAGCAGTTACCCATGGTACCTAATCAGCAAATGCAAATACCTTTGGCACCAATGAGTCAGCAGCAAGTGATGGTTCCTCCACAGGTCTCGGGTCAGGTAATGAGTACAAATGGCACCGTACAACAGTTCCCATTACACAGTGAGAGTGGAATAAACAATGTATGGGAGAGTGAGAGCTCAGAAGAGGAAGGAGATTGTGTGCTTGCAGCCTCCTTTGAAGTTGATCAAAAGGGTCCGTACGTAGAGGGAAGAGTAATGGGTCATCGTGTTTCATTCCTGGTGGACACGGGAGCCACACGTTCAACTGTTAAGAGTAGTGAAGTACCAAATTTGCCACTCTCAGGGAGGACAGTACAAGTGGTGGGAGTAGCAAACAGCACCTGACAAACCCAATAACAGATCCGGTACCAGTCAGCATCGGTAACTATCAAGGGGAGCATCAATTTGTGATATGTGATTCAAGCCCAATAGCACTGCTAGGGAGAGACCTGTTGTGCAAGCTGGGATGTTCGATCATGTGTTCGAACGAAGGAATAACAATCCAGACGAGCAGTGATGGGGAGGAAGAGGATAGTGTAGAGGGGGATGAAATGGAAACTGTCGATGAAGAGTATCCTCTGATTTGTCTTTTCCCGATGATAACTGAAGAAGATATTCCAGCCGAATTACGAGGAACAGTCGGAAAGGAAGTGTGGGACATGACAGGGAAAGAGGTGGGATTGATGAAAGGAGTGGAACCAGTGAAAGTGACTGTAAAGCCCAATGCAATCTTTCCCCAGACCCCACAATACCACATGCCACAAGACACCCTCATGAAAGTTGCCCAACTTATTGACGAATTTGTAAAACAGGGTGTACTGAAAGAAGTGTTGAGCAGTCCATGTAATTCACCAATAATGGGACTAATAAAGCCAAGTGGAAAGGTCCGACTTGTGCAAGACTTGAGGAAAATAAATGACATCATAGTCAAATGCTGCCCTGTTGTACCGAATCCAGCTGTGATAATGTTTCAAATTCCTTGTGATACCGAATGGTTCTCGGTCATCGATTTGTCACAAGCATTCTTTTCTGTGCCTCTTCATGAGGACAGCCAATTTCTCTTTTGTTTCAAATTCCAAGACAGAGTATACAGTTGGTGTTGAATTCCTCAAGGGTTTTCTGAGTCACCATCAATATTCAATCAGGTTCTAAAGAAAGACTTGGAAGAGTTAGAGTTGCCATTCGAGTCAACCCTAGTACAGTACATTGACGACTTACTGGTTGCATCAAAGAAAGAAAGTGGCTGCACAGCCGATACCATTGCTCTGTTGAACCATTTGGGAGGGAATGGACACAAGGTGTCTCCTTCCAAATTACAGTTCTGTCAGAAGAAAGTGAAATACTTGGGTCACCAGATAGAGAAAGGGTCACGGAGGATAATGAAGGAAAGAATTACAAGTGTACTTCAGATGAGTCCGCCCAAGACGAGAAAGGAGGTGAGGAAATTCTTGGGAATGGTGGGCTACTGTCGCCAGTGGATTCCCAACTTCTCGACTCTAGCGAAGCCTTTACTGAAACTGACCCAGAAGGATGCTTTGGATCAAATTGAGCTGAAAGGAGATGAGATGGATGCCTTTGTTGAATTGAAAGAATGCATGTGTAGGGCTCCAGCTTTAGGTATGCCTGATTACACAAAGCCTTTCACATTGTTTTGCCATGAACGTGATGCATGTTCTTTGTCTGTCTTGACTCAAGCCCATGGTGGCGTAAACAGACCAGTAGCGTATTTTTCAGCTACTTTGGATCCGGTCGCAGCAGCACTCCCAGGGTGTTTGCGCGCCGTAGCAGCAGTTGGTATCAGCCTCACTCAGAGTGAAGGAATAGTGATGGGACACCCAGTAACAGTCATGGTCCCTCACTCAGTTGAGATACTTTTGACCCGCTCCCGAACACAGCACATGACCGGAGCAAGACTCACAAGGTATGAAACGAAAATTCTGGGCTCACCGAATGTGCAGCTGAAAAGGTGCACTACGTTGAATCCAGCAACCTTGCTTCCTGGAGAAAATGTCGAAATTGAGAACGCTGAAGACGTCGAGCATGACTGCCTTCAGGTGACTGAATTTTGCACAAAACCCCGACCGGACATTAAGGATACTAAACTTGATGAAAATGACCAAATTCTTTTTGTTGATGGTTCATGTCTAAGAGATGGGATGGGGATTTTGAAAGCAGGATACGCTGTATGCACTGTAACAGGTGTCTTGGAAGCGGGATGGCTTCAAGGAGTCTATTCTGCACAAGTAGCAGAACTTGTAGCCCTTACCAGAGCATGTCAACTGTCTGCATTGATGAAAGTCACCATTTACACTGATAGCCAATATGGGTTTGGGATTGTGCATGACTTTGGACAACTATGGTCACAGAGAGGTTTCCTGACTTCTTCAGGATCCCCAGTGAAAAACGGGGAGAGAATAAGGGAATTGTTACATGCCATTCAAGTGCCAGCTGAAGTTGCAGTGGTAAAGTGCAGTGCTCACACGAAAGGACAGGACTATGGCCCTCATTCTGACCGTGGCGGGCGGCGGAGGCCGCCCGCCAAAGTCCCGCCGTCAGGTTACCGTTCCGCGGTCGAAAGACCGCGGCGGTAATTCTGACTTTCCCGCTGGGCTGGCGGGCGGTCGCCTTCAGGCCGCCCGCCAGCCCAGCGGGAAAGAGGCTTCCACGATGAAGCCGGCTCGGAATCGAGCCGGCGGAGTGGAAGCTGTGCGACGGGTGCAGTTGCACCCGTCGCGTATTTCACTGTCTGCGCAGCAGACAGTGAAATACATTTAGGGGCCCTCTTACGGGGGCCCCTGCAATGCCCATGCCAGTGGCATGGGCACTGCAGGGGCCCCCAGGGGCCCCGCAACCCCCCCTACCGCCATCCGGATCCCGGCGGTCGGACCGCCGGGATCTGGATGGCGGTAGGGGGGGTCGGAATCCCCTCGGCGGCGCAGCAAGCTGCGCCGCCTTGGAGGATTCAATGGGGCGGCGGTACACTGGCGGGAGCCCGCCAGTGTTGCCGGTCCGACCGCGGCTTTACCGCCGCGGTCGGAATCCCCATTGGAGCACCGCCGGCCTGTCGGCGGTGCTCCCGCGGTCCTCCGCCCTGGCGGTCTTTGACCGCCAGGGTCAGAATGACCGCCTATGTCTCTCTGGGAAATGCATATGCGGATCAAGTCGCAAGATTTTGTGCCTTGAACTGTATATTACTGAGAGATGAATGGAACTCAATAAGTGAGCCAGAACTCGAACCAGCTGAAGCATTTGCCTTGAAGGTCGTAGATACGATAGAGGAACTAAAAGCACTACAGAATAATGTCAGGGAGGATGAAAGAGATTCCTGGATTAAATCACAATGTATAAAGGTTCTATCATGGGCAAGCTCACCTAGGGAGAGATGCCATGATAAGATTGTTCAAAACTGATTGGTTTAACCCCAGATTTCGTCAAGCTGCAGAAGCAGTTTGCCATCGATGTGTCACTTGCCAGCAGATGAACCCAGGAAAGGGAACAGTTGTGAACGCGAGCCACATTGGAAGGGCAAGCGGGCCTTTTAGTCGTATGCAGATGGACTTCATTGAGATGCCTGTGCATGGAGGTCTGAAATATGTGTTGGTGATTGTGTGCATTTTTAGTCACTGGATTGAGGCATACCCCACACGTAGAAATGACAGCCTTACAGTTGCCAAGCTATTATTGAGAGAGTTGATACCACGTTTCGGATTCCCGATCTCTTTAGAATCAGATAGGGGAAGTCACTTCAACAACGAGGTGATAAAGTTACTTTGCGAAGCGCTGAACATTGAGCAGAAACTGCATTGTAGCTATCGCCCTGAAGCATCAGGACTGCTGGAGCAGATGAATGGTACACTGAAATCAAGAATGGCGAAAATATGTGCATCAACAAATTTGAAATGGCCTGATGCATTGCCCTTAGTGCTAATGTCAATGAGAAACACTCCTGATAGAAAAACCGGATTGTCTCCGCACGAAATTCTCATGGGCAGGGCTATGAGACTTCCTGCAGTTCCCGCAAATGCGCTTTTGAATATTACAGATGATATGGTGTTAGACTACTGCAAAGGACTGGCTGACGTGGTTCGCTCTTTCTCTCACCAGGTGGAAGCAACCACCTTGCCACCGATCCAAGGTCCAGGACACGCACTGAAAGCAGGTGACTGGGTCGTGGTGAAGAAGGACGTGAGGAAGTCGTGCCTGGAACCCCGTTGGAAAGGCCCTTTCCAAGTGATCCTGACGACAACTACCGCTGTGAAGTGTGCGGGGGTTCCCAACTGGATTCACGCCAGTCACACAAAGAAGGTGCTGTGTCCCACAGATGAGGAAGTTGAAGCGCTGAAATTGCCAGTGCCTGATAAAACAGTGCCGAGTGCTGAGACAGAACAAAAGCGAACTGAAAGCGAACAAGCAGCAGCAGGAGAAAAAGAGATATTATTGGAGAACGAAGAGTCCGACTCACTTGGGGAAGACCAAGGAGAAAGTTCAGACAGCGACGAAGAAGCTGCAGGTGACAAAGAGCCTGAAGCAGCTGAGGGTAGCAAAAAGCCTGAAGCAGCTGAAGGTGACAAAGAACCTGAAGCAGCTGAAAGTGATACAGAGCCTGACGAAAGTAACGGTGACGAAGGGCTCGAAAAAGATGAAAAGGCAGGGGAGCCTGATCAGAGGAGGGCTTTCCCAGAAACAGACGATACAGAAAAAAAAAAGGAGAACGTGATCGATTCCCCTGAAGGAGGGGACAAGGCAGAGCAGAACGAAAAAGTTCAAACCTCTACAGAAAAGGTCGCAGGTCCATCAAATGGACATGGTGCAAAGAGGAGATTAAGTATATCACCAGTAAAACAAAGGTCTGGAGAAGGTTTGAACGACGGAGAAAGGCCAAAAGTAAAAGAGAAAAGAAAAGAAGTGTCTGTCGTGGTACCAACCTCGAGTGAAGAAAAAGACTTGACAAAAGAGGAAAGTACCAGCGAGGCAGAATCGAAAAGAGAAGCAAAATTGAAAAGGAAAAGGATACCGAACAGAAGGTATTCCGGTCCAGAATGGGCATATGCAGTCAATGACGATTGGACTGACGAGTTTGTATCTCTAAGCATCGAGAACGAAGAAGAGGAAGAGATACCAATAGAAAAGAAAAGTTTTATGGACAGTGTTGATTGAAGGGGTGATAAATGACATTGCTTGCTACAATATAACGTGAAACAAACAACCAGCTGAGACATTGCTAAACCGGATGAGACATTTGCTAAACCGATAAAGACTGAGTTATTGCCGAATTGAGACAAATGCTGCTAACCGATAAGTGACTGGCCTCTGGAAGAAGACGGTGTGAACATTGCGCTCGCTCAGCTTTGTAACTGAATTGCTAAACAGTTTCTTTTATAGGTGCTTCTAGCTCTCTGATTCTATACAGATCATGACGCAAAACAATAGAAAGAAATATTGTAAATATGTGTGTATAGGCTTGGTAGTTACATGTGTACTAATAATAATGGCAATTGTGCTTGGAATGCATGGAAAGGGTGAGAATGAGACTATTGAGGCTTCTACTATTGCTCCTGTTACTGTCACTGAACTAACCGCATTGAAAAGGCTAGCACTGGATGAGAGACTCTTGCATGAAAGGAAAGAGCTTTCGTATAATGTTTTCTATCGCTTACTAACAGAATATGTTGAGACAATGGATGCGAAAGATTGTTATGTATGTACCCAAATACCGACATCAGTGAAGGAAGGGGTGACATATCACCACATGCCTCTTACATACGGGATTACATGTAGTATAGTAATGTCTAGGTTTTATGGTCAAACTAACATACAGTATTTTTACTCAAATTATGATGTTACCTTTGCTTATGTTCCTATAATAGCGCAGCTAAGCTAGACTGCAAAAGATTGGGATGCTAAAATTATGAGGGAATTTTTCGAGCCAATGCTACCTTTTGAAACGGCTCACGCTCATAGGGAAAATCTTACCTGTTCGCTCTCTGCAGTAGAAATAAGCTTTTTAGATCGCACAGATGATAGAAGGGCACAAATGAAGGCGAAGTTAGAAAAGGAGTTACATAAGAGGACTTCAGTAGATAATTATGATTTTGCTGCAATAAAGACACAAGGGAAAATTGCTTTAGATGCTTGGCATGTAGGGAAATTTTGTATATATCGAGGTGAATCTTATTATGACAATATTTTTGTAGGAGCGAGTGAGTGTAAACACACGTTTATCTTTAAGGCCAAATGGACATTCATGATGGACGGACTTGACCCTGTCATTCCAGGTGTATATTACATTTGTGGGTATAATGCCTATTATCGTCTTCCAAAGGGATGGTGGGGAAGATGTTATTTAGGTATAGTGTTCCCAAAGGTTTATCAACTGGATGACCTATCGATGATTCAAAAGACATCTGGATCCCATCGTATCCAGAAAAGAGAGACCGCAGCTGCTGTGGTAGGTGATATATTTGGGGCCATGATTCCTTCATTGGGAGTTGTGCTGAATTCCATCAAAATAAGAAAGTTGTCTACTATAGTGGATAACATGTTGACAAAGTTTTCAGGTGCTATAATCCTGATAGATGCTGAACTTGCAGCGGAAAGAGCTATGACTCTTCAAAATAGGCTTGCTTTAGACATTCTTTTAGCAAAGGATGGAGGTGTTTGCAAAATGCTTGGTGCAAGACACTGTTGTACCTATATACCCGACAATAGTGTGAAAATTAAAACTATGCTTGCTAATCTAACAAAAGAAAGTGCAGATTTGAAGGAACTGAAAGAACCAGGAGTGTGGGAGAAGGTTGGAAAAGGACTTGCTCAAGTGGGACATTGGATTGGGGGAATTTGGAATGGAATATTGTTAAAAATAATAGAGGGAATATTAATAGTAATAATTTGCATATTTGGAATTTGGGGAATAAAAAGGGGAATAATAATGATTATGGAAAGAATTAAAAGAAGAAAGGAGGAGAAAATTATGAAAAGAATGGCAGAAGAATACAAAGCACAAACTAGGGGAACTAAAAGGAAAAGGGAACTGACAGAATTTTAATGGAATAAAATTTGTGGGCATAATTTGTGTGATGACAAGTAGTCATCAGAGGAGGGATTGATGAAGCAGAAAATGAAAGTTTTGATTTATTAACGCATAAACGTAGTGTGAAATAATCATGTGTGACATTAACCGAACTAATAAAGATTGTACGGGGACAAAATGTGCCCTCAGAGTAGTTTGCCAACATTATACGCGTGCTTTATATAACGTGGTGTATTAGAATTGCACTAATCCGACATAATCATAAACGTATGCTACGATTTGCTTGTTTGAACTACGTTAGCTTAGCATTACTTTAGAGGAGGCTTTGGCCTAGTGGCCTGGTCTCACGGTTTAGATGTTCGTATTTTTCCAATGTGCTATTAAACGTGTATTTCTGCTTGAAGCTGTACTTTTCCACAGAAACTGTTCACATGCTTATCTTAAAGTTTCGTGCCAGCCTGGCATATTTTCTCTTTAATTCAAGGTCGACTTGAAGGTGCGGACAATGGAGGCTCTGAAAGTGAGCTAATTGGGAGACAATGTTGCGATTTGCGTACCCATCTCCAAGGATAATGTATGCTTAAGTAAAAGCTTGAGAACTGTCGTTTTTGATTGGACAATTTGAAGCTAACCTATGAACCCTCCAATGGAGACCCTACTGGATTCGAACTGTTGTCTATAAAACCCAGGTGCACGAGAGGAAGGTAGCCATTGCGCTATTATCAGCCATTATCAGCTCGATACCCGCCATTTTGCAGACTTCGTAGCTATTATGGCCCACTTTGCTGCGACGCCATTTTGAGAGACTTTGATGCTTTCTCTAATCGAGAGAAAGAGACTTAAATGATTCTTGCCCTAGAGACTTTAACTTTGATTTGTCCCTTTGCATGAAGTAGTAGTTTATTGCCGCCGTGAGGCGATTGCCACGTTCACCCCTGCCCCTTTGTCCCGTCCCATGCTGATCGAGAAACGGTACCTGTGAGACGAAGACTTCCTTGTATGCTGATCGTAATTGGTAAATATGAAAGGAAATTGTAAAATTGCATTGTGTTCCTTTTAGGTAACCAACTGCTGATTTTTGATAAGATCCCTAGATAGGAGTTTTCTAAATTTATGTTGCTAAATTGTTTTTGCATGAAGTCCCACATGCCGATGCTAATTTGAGGTTAGATGAGGATTCCATATATCGCACGATGCAATTTGAGATCTTGTTATGCTGACTAAATGTACGCAATTAGCCCATTACAGATTATCGTATTAGTTCTTTGCATTGCCATTATCGAATGCCTTGTGATTCAAATGCTACATAGATTACACTTGTTTCGACGATATGGACAGCTATTAATGTTCATTTATGTTTATCATTTGGTGTTGAGACACATCTATATCGTGCTAGCTTTGTTAATATAGGGAAATAAATTCACTAACTTTGCAATAACTGGTGTGGTTATTCCTGACTGGAAGGTCAGGGTTCGCCGAAATGTATTCTGGATTAATCATTAAGTGTTATGTTGATCAAGGTATTGCTTATGTACGTTATTGATTATTGATCTGATGCGACGGATCGATTAAGAGTACAGAGAGTTCCCACTTAGTCAAAAGATTCATCGGCCTAAAGAGCGTCCGAACACAGGTAAATTGTTACTACGGTTCGCTCTATCACATGCAATCAGTAGAACCAGGGTTATGAAAATGTAAACATTTAAGTAAAAACAGTGCCTAGAAGAACTAAGCACAAACTGTTGGTATCGTGTCGCACCAGACCTGGACAAAGTCACACGTTCAGGCCAACAGTGATGGAGCACAGGCTGGATACAGGAACCCAGTTAGGCCTGCTGGATAAGAGCACCTGAAGTCCTGGTTGCAGAGTGTTGTGAGATCCCATGTCGAGGATCTGTCCTGCAGCGGAGGGAATATGAGGTCCTTTGTGTGGAGACATGTCACACAGCAGCAGTTCAAAGAAGCTGTGAAACTTAGCGGGGAGGTCTGCTTCATTGTCAAGGATGTCGCTGGTGAGGGTATTGTAAATCCTGGGTTGTTTTAAGAAAGTTGCAGGGATTACATTGCAGATTCCTGTGTTGTTGATGATGCGGGGTTTGTGATGCAAAGGCTTGCATGAAGTACGCACTGCGCAACTGAAATTTTGATGAGGCTGCAAGCTGCTATGCGAAGTCCTCCATCAGAGATCAGTCATGCAGCGGTTGTGATGCAGAGGTTTGTGAGACAATTGCATCACACTGTATCAGTTCTGTTGGAACCACAGCTGGGCTGGCCAAACACCTTCAAGCCCACTTTCAAGGGTCCAGTACTGGGGTTGGACCACATGGGAGGATAGAGCAGACAGAGCCTACGCTCTGGTCAGGAGGCGAGCCAACAAGCCCTTGAAGTCCCTCTGGTGGTTCTGGATTCATGATGTAGGTCCAGCCCTTCCCCCAGGCAGCAGGGTAACTGAGTATTAGTCCTTCTGGCAGGGGAGCACACCAGTCGTTCTGAGTCTTTCTAAGTTAAAAAGTGTACTGAAGAGCTGGGTCTGATGGTCCAATATTTTTACCTGGTACACACTTTAAAGTAGGAGGAGGTCCCGAAAGTTTACACCCCAGAGTTGTTTGGAATTCTCTGCCTCATTGCCCTAGCCCCAGATTGTCTGGGGTCACAATAGACTAGTGTCAAATCCTTTGTGAGTGTGCTCAGGCAGAGCGTTTCTGATGTGCAAGTGTGGTAGTTGATAGCTCCTCCCCATCATCAACTCAGACATGGTACATTCTGATCTATGGTCCTTTGTATCACTGTCTGTAAACAATACACAAAGACCAACTGTCAGCTATTCCCAGTCATGTGACCCACGATACAGGCAGCAGACACCAAAAAGCTGGGACAAGAGAATGCCTACTTTCTAAAAGTGGTATGTTCATAACTGTGACCTAAAATCCAGTTTTATCCTTAAAGATGGATTTTAATTCCAATTCTCAACAAATTCAACGGTCCTTCCTGCTTTTGATTGAAAGGTGTCCCTTATTACATGTCATAGGTTAACCCAATGTCATCCTATGAGAGAGGGAGGCCTTGCAATAGTGACAAAAAAATCTAACAGATTTTTTTATTGCCAGGACATGTAAATCTTAAAGGTGCATATTCTACTTTTTATATACAGTGCATGCTGGTCTAAGGGCTGTTCAGGGGCTACCTTAGGGATGACCTATGTATTAAATTGGAAAGTTTAAGCCTGACATGAAGTTTCATTCTGGCAGGTCAAAATGGCAAATTTCAAACTGCACACACAGGCTGAAATGGTAGGTCTGAGACAGGTTTAAATGGCTCCTGAAGTGGGTGGCACAATCAGTGCTGCAGGCCCACTAGTATAACTTAATTTACAGTCCCTGGGAACATGTAGTACCACTTTACTAGGGACTTGCAAAGAACTTGTGTGCAAATTGGGTACAAGCCAATTTTACCATATTTATAGGAGAGAGCACAAGCACTTTAGCAGTGGTTAGCAGTGGTAAAGTGCATAGAGTCTGAATGCCAACAAAACCAACATCAGCAAAAACGGAGGTGGGAGGTAAAATGTTTGGCTGAAGACCATTCTAGGACTAGCAGGTATAGCAGGTAGCAGCATGTGAATATGTTGGTGACCTGTCTTCCAAGCTTTAAAGCTTTAAATGAGCACTAGTAGTTGAACAGGTTTTGATTTATTTGATTATCAAGTCATGCCTTTTGGCTTTTGTTTTGTTCTTGTCTTTCAGTACTTTGTCAAAATGTTTTGATAGACAGTGTTGTTAATTTATATATAGCATTCATCATCTTTTTATTCATAGTAAGGTATCATAACATTATTCAGAGTAAAGTAAATTTACAGTTACATGACTATTAGCGGCACTTGGTGAACTTTAAAAGTGATCGGGTGTACGTCTTGACCCCCAATGTGCCACTTAGTCGCACACAGTGTGCAAACTTGAAACTCACAAGGGAAGTTTGCAAATGGGCCCCTCAGAAAACTTTAAATAACTAGCACCAAAACTTAATTTTCAAACAAAAGATTCAAAATAAATGTACTAATCAGTTCTAGGCTTTAGAGGTAAAACAGATTCAGCACCCAAAGAACTTACTACTATTTTATGGTGTTCTGAGGTCTTGTTGAGGGAAGGCTCAGCCCACTCTCCAGAAAATCTAGCCACAAAATTGTTAGCCTAATTTGTTAATACAGTAACTAAAATGCCCCATGGCTAACACACAGTTCAAATAAATCATATGCAGTTTGACAATCCCTGCTATCTTTTTTTAGATTTATGCCTCCGTTAACTCAGCTTTTCCCTTCAAGCAAATTATTGGTGCTAATATGACTGAGAATCTCCAGGGAACTCGTGGGATGAAACTACAGAAATACATACATCTCGCAGTTGCTGGCCTTAGAGAGCTGAGCGATACCATAAGCTTAAAATAGTTTGACACTCTGTGAAGACTTACCACTCAACGGTTAAGGTGTCACACAGTCTCTAGACCTTCAAAAGTCATGGCAAAACAACAATTGAAAAACCCTTGAAGAGCCAACTCCCTAATTAAACATTGAGGCTGGTGTCCATCTATCCCTCTCATATGCCTCCCACTGTAGTTCCACCCACTGCAGCTCCTGAGAAATTTCAAGCACTTTCTTAAACGCTTTTCAACAGCACTGCATAAAATAAATGACCATGCCTAGCATCCCTCAAGTAACCAAGCATCAGTAAGTTGCAAATAAATCTGCAAAGAGCTATGAGCTGGAGAATGTGTTCAAATCTCAGTGCTTGGATGTTCAGTAATGAACTTTAGCAGAACGTCACATCTACATCAGAGGAGTGTTATTTTATTGGATATCTTTCTTTTCTGTGAGTTGTGGTCTTCATGCAAGAGGTGTATATATATTCCGCGAGTCATGCACACAGGGATTGTCAAATGTTGTACAATTAATTCCATCTAAACTGAAATTCAAAATATTCTTGTCAACATGGATCATGAGAATCCTGCTTATTAACATATTGACCTGAACATGGATGTTAATTGATAAGATGGCAGAAGCATCTTGGAACCTTTTATCCCTGATGACATCACAAGGTTATTCATTTGTTCAAATTTAAGATCATTAGCAGAATCCTACTTGGTGTTAATGTTCTATGAGTAGGTGAAAGAGAGCAAACTGCAGAAAAAGTCTTTGACACTCATTATGAGTTGGATACAAATTCCGGATCGATATTTGCAGTAGGGCGATAAAAGAGTTTTTAACCTCCAATTCCACCTTGTACCAACTGTGCAGGTAAACAGTGCACACTTGGACCTGGAGAACCCAAAAATAAGAAAACATTGTGGGGTATCATGTTATCTCCGCTGCCAACATCCAACATTCGGAAAGATGCATAAATTGTTTACTTGGTAAATAGCGCACCCCATGCTATCAGTATTTAACAGGTGCACAGTTAACATCTGGAATAGCAGCCAATTAGTAGCATGGCCTGTGTATTTTGTCTGGCTTTAGCTAAGACATTTTGATTGCCTTAAAATTACATATATATAATATACTTAGAGGGGCTTTCAGCCAGCCCTCTTTCTATTGGTTTATTGTTTTGTCATTCACATTATTTGTCCCCCCACTACAGGATATAGCCTGGGGTAGTGGGTCAGACCACTTCAGTCTTTGGCTAACTTCACCATCAATTACAGCATTCTGTACTTTTGTACGGAGCACGTATACACATGAAGGTAGTCCCCTTCAATGGCAGAGACTACTCTGACAATGTGTCCTTTAAGAGACACAAAAAATATCTTTGCCTGTAGCCAGTTTATTATTTTAGATTTAATTTTTTTGACTAATGGGAACTTCTCCAACAATAAACTTTGCGAAAACCATGACAAAACAAAATAAGCATTAAAAAAGCTTAAATGCTGACAGTGAACACCAGACCTACAGGCTTTGAAAATGCTTGTTTGTTCCTGGAGCTGCTTTTATGCTGTTAAGTGTAGATGCATAGCAATACATGAGTTGCATTTTTTAGATTAATGGGAACTTCTCCAACAATAAACTTTGCAAAAACCCTGTCTAAATAAAATAAGCATTAAAAAAGACTAATTGCTGGTGGCAATCACCAGCCCTACAGGTTGTGCTAATGATTGTATGCTGTTAAGTGTATATGCATAGCAAGACCTGAAGTAGATTAGGGCAGTACTGAAGGTGCTATCCTGCAAGCCAGCTGTTGCTATAGCTACCCAGAGACATCCTTAATTGATCTCCAAAAGCTTGATTATAAAACAGTAATGCTCAGCACCCTACTCAACTTTCTTAGGCCATTTACTACAGAAATGTCAGTCTTGTTAGTAAAAAGTAGTAAAATCCATGTTTCTCCAAAAGATGTAATGCATTCCCTGCAACCATTTTTAAAATCCTCAGATGGTGGCATTCTACCATTTCAATGTTCTCCCTCCAGGCCTTTTTTAACATTTACATGATTTCATTTATGCAAAACCTATGCATTTTCACAGTATACTATACCACTTTTCATCTTGCCTTCCAACCATTGAAGCTTTGAAAATGAGCCCTAGTAAAACAGAGATGTGGTTGGAGAGACATCAAGTTGTAAGTCATGCAGCCCCTAACATTTTCAAAAGTAGTCACAAGGCTCAAAAGCGCCTAACTAGGAATTTGCTATTGGTTGTTATTGGAACCACAACTAGTGTGAGGTGTGTGTTTGAGGGTGTGTAGGGTGATGTGTTGGGGTGTGTGTTGTAAGGTGCATGGGTGGTGTATAGGTGATGGTGGTGTGTTGGTCTGGTCTTGTCAGTACTCGTGATGTCAGTCTGTTGGCAATGGTTTGTAGTCGTAAAGGTTTGTGGGTTCTGTGGGTGTATGTTTTATAGTGTGTGTGTGTGTGGGTGTGGTGTGTGTACGTGTGTTAGGTGTGTGTAGTTTGAATTGCCAATGTGGTGCTGTTTTGTTAGTGTGTGGGTATTTTGAGCGCAGCGGTAGGCACGCCAATGGTTTATTGCCATTCAATGTCTGCCGTAGTGATTTGTGGGTCATGATGTTGTGGGAGTTGTTCTGTGGGCATAACGATGTGGGTTTTGCTACCACCATTTTATCACTGACCTTTGGGCTTGCAGATTTGAGTGTGTGTCTGAATAGGTACGGATTGGTGTGTGTGTGTCATAATATGGTTAGCGGATATCCGCCGTGGCAGCGGTATGTTCGCAGCAGTCAGCATGGCGGTAAGTGGGATTTACCACCAATGTCATAATGAGGGCCTATATGAATTTATTTTGGGAGGCTAAAGTCTTTATACAGTACCTCATCACTGCACAGATGTCACAAAATGCCAGCCAGGGTCTTGAACGAAATCAAAATTATAAAATGTGGAGACATTTGCTTACTCATTGGCACCTGTGAAAGAGGGTATTCATTTGTTACTTTCAAGGGATTTCAGTAGACCACCTCAACATCACCTGGTTCATCATGATGAGTTCCAGAATATCTGCAGACTACCGACTGAGGAAGGCACCTTCGGAATACCACAATTTTGCATTGTGCACCAGCAGTGTAAAGCCATGTTCTCACAGTTATAACACATATAAACCTTGACCGAATATATCCCTTTTCGTGGGGTTCCCAGGCCACATATTCAAAGCCATAGAAGCCTACCAGAACATAGTGTGCAAATCTGACCACTGGACTGTGTTTATGGCCCAAGCTGTAAATAAAGCTCCTGATTTAAAACTTAGTTAACTTAGTAATAATGGAAAATCTCTAAGGATTTACTGTTTATATTAGATGTATTTAATTAGCATCCTACTAAGGGTATATATTAAAATATTTAATATTTCCTACTTTCAACTCACTCTCTATATATATATAGATATATTAAGAAGCAATATTTTTGTAGGTTTTTAACAATTTTTGTGTGATTTGTTTTATATTTTTTGCACCTACCATTATAAGGATATAATGACCCCCACAGACCACGCCCGCAACCTCGGCTTCATCTTGGACCCTCTTCTCACCATGATCAAGCAAGTCAACGCTGTGTCCTCCGCCTGCTTCCTCACCCTCCGCATGCTCCGCAAGATCTTCCGCTGGATCCCCGCCGACACCAGAAAAACCGTGACCCACGCCCTCGTCACGAGCCGCCTGGACTACGGCAACACCCTATACGCCGGGACCACAGCCACACTCCAAAATCGCCTGCAACGCATTCAAAACGCCTCGGCCCGCCTCATCCTCGACATACCCCGCAGCAGCCACATCTCTGCACACCTGAGACACCTGCATTGGCTCCCAGTCAGCAAAAGGATCACCTTCCGACTTCTCACCCACGCACACAAAGCCCTCCACGACAAGGGACCGGAATACCTCAACAGACGCCTCAGCTTCTACGTCCCCACCCGCCTCCTCCGCTCCTCTGGCCTCGCACTCGCTGCTGTCCCTCGCATCCGCCGCTCCACGGCGGGTGGGATATCTTTCTCCTTCCTGGTTGCCAAGACCTGGAACTCCCTCCCCACAGCATCAGGACCACCCAGGACCACTCCGCTTTCTGAAGACTCCTAAAGACCTGGCTGTTCGAGCAGCGATAACCCCCCCTTTTTCCCCTAGCACCTTGAGACCCGCACGGGTGAGTAGCGCGCTTTATAAATGTTAATGATTTGATTTGATTAAGGATAGGGAAACAATAGTTTTGTAAACAATTTTTCTAACACAATATTTGTGTTGAGCATTGCCCACAGAAATGTAAGGATTTACTGACCTGATCTGCCTCCTGGCCGCTTCTACAAATTTTCAGATGTAAGCCAGCCTCTCCTGACCTCTACATCCTGCTGAGAGTCATATGTAAGGGACACATCATTTTTCTAATAAGATTAAGGGATCAATTTTGAGTTTGGCAGATAGGAACACCTGTCCGCCAAACTCCCGACTGGGTGGTCTTCACCATTCTGGTGACCTCCCTGCTGGCCCCATTAGGACTTTCCCACTGGGCTGACCAGCGTAGAAAGTGGCGGAAGCATTGTCACCGGCTTGCAATAGAGCCGGCGACAATGCTGCCACACGGGGGGCACCAGAACCCTTGAAATGTGCACTACCTGAACAGCAGGCAGTACGCATTTTGAGGATGCTGGGCAGGGGGACGCCTGAACTAGCCATGCCCCCCTGTGATTCCCATGCACTTGTGCCATGAAAAGGCTGGCAGAGAACAAGGTTTTAAGCAGCAAGGTGGCGCTAAGTTCAGTGCCGCCCTGGCTGATTACAACCTTCAACACCATCAGCCCATCTGGATTTTAGATCCTGGTGGGGACATCAGTAGGTTGGCAGGTCTGCCCGCCAACCTCATAATGTTGTCGTCGGACCTCCGCATCCATGGTGGTCTGACCGTCACTGCGAGTGTGGCGGTCCTAGGGCCACCAGACTCGTAGTTAGGCCTTAACTTTAACCACACTCACTTCTATGTAAATGGTTGACCTATCAAACACTTATGGTTAATTTTCACCGTGTAACCCACACTTGACATGTTCATAATTTTCTGTGATCTCTAATTTTACTCTTCTATATATACCTTACCTTGACAATTACTTGAAATACCACCTGTATTTTTGTTAGAAGCATTGTGCCTTGCTCCCTAGCAAGGCTCAATGAAATTGGCTTTTGTTTGGCTAAGATACATGTGAATTACCTGGAGAATACAATTTAGGAAGATGATGGTTTATCCTGTGCTATCACCCTAAACAGCTTGCTTGGTTAAGAATTGTCCTGGTGCAAATAGTCTTTGGCTGCAAAACCATGGGCATATTTATTCTTTTTGGTGCAAAACTGCGCTAATGCAGTTTTGCGTCAAAAAGTTTACCGCCAGCTTGCGTCATTCCAAAGTGCCAGCTGGACACCAAATTTATGGAGTGGCGCAAGCCAGCGCTAAGCTTTTGCTAGCGTCTAAAAAAATGACACTAGCGAGGTGGGGGTGGCGCTAGAGGAGATGGAGGTTGAGTGTAAAAAAATGACGCTAGGCTGGTTAGAGGCAAAAAAAATGCTGCTAACCAGCCAAGTCTCATTACCTGATGCATAACCATCCATAACACATGACTCCGTCTAATAAAATACAAGAATCATGCCCACCGCCCCAGTGACCAGCACAGGGGTCCATTGTCCCCTGGGCATAGCCATTGCACCCAGAGCCATGCAGGGGGCCCCATGGCAGGGCCCCCAATGGCACTTAAATTTTTCTTCCCAAATACTTACCTATACTTACCCTACTTACCCGGGATGGGGTCCCCATCCTCTGGCGTCGCTCTGGTGTTGGCGTGGGTTTTCCTGGGGTTTAGGTGGGCACCTGGTGCCCATTCTGTGCCGTTTAGCCAAGGAAATGGGTCCACAGGTCCCCTAACGCCTGGTCTGACCCAGGTGTTAAATAATGGCACTAAGCAAGCTTAGCACCATAATTTGGGTCCACCTCCCGCCTGTGCGTCATTTTAACATGGGGGATTAAATATGGCGCCACAGGGATATTGTAATTTTTTGGGATGGGAACACCTACCTTGCATCTTATTGACGCAAGGTGGGTTCACGTATCCAAGAAAAACTCCATTATTTTAATGCTAGACGTGTCTAGAGTCAAAATATAAATATGGAGTTAAGTTTGCACCGCATTTGTGTAAACAAAGTGACGCAAATGGGGGCACACAAAGTATAATTATGCCTCCATATTTCTTCCATCTTCTAGGTGCATTTTTTGTAGCATGTCTGTTAGTACTTCACTTTTTATTGACAAGGATGCAGAAATACAGTTACCAGAGGTGACCATGCACCATCTAATAAATCACAGTCAGCATGAATACCATTTGAGGGTATTTGGACAAAATATCGAATTACAAATATCGTGAGACAGAAATATCAGGAAAAAATGTTGTGATACAAAAATATCATGATGCAGCAATATCGCTGTCAAGAATACACATTTTCATGTAAGTAATATTGTTGTTAAGAATATTGTGGTGTTAATCATGTTTTCAATATTATAGTTAGATTGCTTTTGAATCATTTTAATGAGTTTTAGTTAGTATATTAATTTTATGTGTTACTATTGTTTGTATATTTGCTATTAATCTTTTAAAATATAGTTTCTAATTTTAAGTGATTAAGAATGTTTTATTGAATTGCTAATAGTAATTTATAGTGTTGTGGCAGGTTGTTGGGTTTATAGGGGATAGGGTGGGAAGTTAATTAAGGAATAATAATTACTTAATTAATATGTTTTTGGAAGTCTGTGATTGATATTATGTACATTACATAATACTTATTCATTTTACTTATATTCTAGGTACAGTTGCTATGTATGTAGGGTATAGAGTGGGCAGTGAATCAGGTAATAAATAATTAACAATTGATTATGAATGTATTATTAGCTATTGAATTAATTATTACTTATGTACATTATGTAACAATGATTTCTTTTAGTTATATTTTAGTTGTGGGTTGCTAGGTTTGTAGGGGTGTAGGGTCAGAAGGTAATTAAGTAATTATTAAGTAATAGTATATATATTAACTCCTCGGGTGCTTTGGACGCAACGTGGATGTAACCGTTACGTCCAAGTAGGTGCCCTCGTGGGAAGCGCTAGTGCTCCCCCCGCTGGCCTCGCAACCTCCTCCCCTAGGCTGGGATGGAAGGGGAATTGCTTCCCCTTCCAGCCGCGCCCCCATGAGTGTAAAAAAGATGTCTATTTGAGAAATGCCCTGTTATTCACATGCTAGTATAGGGTCCCCAGAATTCAGAGATGTGCAAATAACCACTGCTTCTCAACACCTTATCTTGTGCCCATTTTGGAAATACAAAGGTTTTCTTAATACCTATTTTTCACTCTTTATAGTTCACCAAATGAATTGCTGTATACCCGGTATAGAATGAAAACCCATTGCAAGGTGCAGCTCATTTATTGGCTCTGGGTACCTAGGGTTCTTGATGTACCTACAAGCCCTAGATATCCCCACAACCAGAAGAGTCCAGCAGACGTAACGGTATATTGCTTTTAAAGATCTGACATTGCAGTAAAAAGTTACAGAGTAAAATGTGAAGAGAAATGGCAGTTTTTTTTACCTCAATTTCAATATTTGTTTATTTCATCTGTTATTTTCTGTAGGAAAACCTTGCAGGATCAACACAAATGACCCCTTGGTGCATTCAGAATTATGTCTACTTTATAGAAATGTTTAGCTGTCCAGGATCCAGCATTGGTTTCAGACCCATTTCTGTCACTAACAGGAAGGAGGCTAAAAGCACACAAAATAGTAAAAATGGGGTATGTCCCAGTAAAATGCCAAAATCATGTTGAAAATGTTCCTGAAAGCAGGGAAGCTTGTGATTTTAGCATCGCTAACCCTTTGTTGAGGCCATTTCCAGGGAAAAATACGCAAGCCATCTTCTGCAGCCCTTTTTTCCCATTTGTTTGAAAAAAATGAACTTTTTGCTGTATTTTGGCTAATTTCTTTCTTCAGGGGAACCCACAAACTCTGGGTACCTCTAGAATCCCTAGGATGTTGGAAAACAAGGAAACAAATTTGGCGTGGGTAGCTTATGTGGACTCAAAGTTATGAGGGCCTAAGCGAGAACTGTCCAAATAGATCCCTTTAAAATATGTGTATTCAGCATATATTTTAGGTATGTTTAAGGTGTGAGCTGCTAGCTTTATAGTGTTATAGGGTGGGAATGTAATAAGGTAATAATGAATTAACAAAAAATGTTATTGGTAATTCATTATATGATTGAACATCATTTACATAGATTGTGTTATACCTATTTATTTTAGTTACAATTTAGGTCTGGTTTGCTAGGTTCGCATGGGTATAGGGTGTCAAGTTAATTAAATAATAAATAAATAACAATTGCTTACATTTATTATGACATTGCTTATGAATTTTGTAAATTATTTTATATATATATATATATATATTTATATATATATGTAAATGTGTTTTTATTTTATGTTGAGTAATAATCTTTCTATTAGGAATTTTATATTTTTCTGAATTAATAGGGTTATTCAAATATGTAACATGTTTGAAGTGAAGTAGTTCACGTCCTGTTGCTGAAACTGCAGTGGGAATAGTAAATTTAACCCCTCCGAAGTCCAATGCTTTCTCTTCTGTTGTACATACTGAAGTGGGAATAGTAAATCATACCACTCAGAAGTCCAACGGACCTGACTGTTGTACAGACTGGAGTAAGAATATTAAACTTAACCTCTCTGACCAAACGCGTTCCCTAATGTTGCATAGACTGGGGTGGAAATAGTAAGTATTATCCCTCTGAAATCCAACACTTTTCTGAATATTGCGTTGTTTGGAGTGGGAATCATAAATCTAACCAACACTTTTCCTACTTTTGTGCTAATTGGAGAAGGGATGGTAAGCCTAACACGCCCCAAGTCTAATAGCTTTTCTGCTGTTGTACTGACTGGACTGGAAATAGTACATGTAACCCCTTGAAAATCTAATGCTTTCCCTACTGTTGCTTAGAATGGAGTGGGAATAGTCAATTCAACCCCTCTGAAGTAAAACCCTTTCCCTACTGTTGCATCGACTTGAGTTGAAATAGTAAATATTACCCCTCCAAAATCCAATGCTTTCCCTACTGTTGTGCTGATTGGAGTGGGAATAATAAATGTTACCCCTTGGAAGTCCTACACTTTTTCTACTGTTGCATAAAGTGAAGTGGGAATAGTATATCTATTATTCCCAGCCCCAATACGTTCCCTGATATCACTTATTGTCATTATTATGTATTTCTAACTTTAATTTGATATTTTTCATTTATATTTGTATTTGTTTTTAAAGTTCTTATTTTATTTATTTTTTTATAATTTATTAGTTTAGCTATTTATTTAATGCAGATATATGTATGTATATGTATATATATATATATATATATAAATATTTAAGTATATAACTATATAAACACACAGGCCACTGGGCCTACCCATGGCATCCAGTATACATTTATGGGGACCGCGGGGGAGCCTCAAGGCCCCCCTGGTCCCATCTAGTTCCCCTTTCCTGCACAAGCCAGTATTTCTCCTAAATGCAGGGAGCTGCAGTAAAATAACAACTTCCTGTGTGCTGGAGCAATAATTTCACCTCCTTACCTGCCCACATGCCTGTGGGCAGAGAAAGAGATGAAATCTCCACTCCAGCAAGCAGGAACATTTTTAAGGTTGCCACTTTCTGGAAGTGGAGTATTTGCTTTTGCTTGGTGAGAGCTGTCACAGCTTCCACCAAGCAGAAGCAAACAGCTACCTCCCAAGGGTTGGCACCTCAGGAGATAGCAGGATCTGGCCCTGGGGGTGGGGGTACCCATGGCCATATATTGCTCCAGGAGGAGGGCCGCCCTCTTTCTTTGAAAAAAATGTGCTTGGCCCCAGTTAAGTAGCGGTCCCCGGGGCCTCCGCATGGACCCCCTTCAGTAAATGTTATTGTATCCCCAGGGAGGTGGTGTCCCTGAGGTCAGGGGATTCTGTGCGACGCCCCATCTCTTTTTTTTCATTTAGCCCCGGGGAGGTGGTGATCCCCAGGGCCCGAAGGAGGGCCACATGGCCCCCCCATATAATGTTACAATGGTGGTCCTGGTTAAAGTGCTGGTAGCCCATCAGATTTCTGCATGAGATGAGCAGTATTTGCAAAGTTGTTGCAACCTTAGATATATAAATGTAACTTTCCTTTAATTTCTCTTAAACTACTGAACAGATTCAAACCACATAACAAAAAGTATAATCTGCGGACCAAAACGTACATTCTTTCAACTTTGGTGTAATTCCAACCAGTGGTTCAGGCTGCAGGCTTGCCTAAAGTGTCTAAGGGAATTAACATGGGAAAACACTTTTTTGACCATACTTTTTCTCGACCCCTGCTTGACGGATCACCCTGAAACGTTCCATTCAGAACAAGGTCCTTGGGCACACTCTTTTGAGAAATTTCCATGAATGTTCAGCAAAAGATATAGTAAGGTCACTCATAAGTTGTCAGTACATAGTTATTGTTAGGACCTAGTTTCCATCAAAAATGTTTTTGACTTGGCTTTATCTTTGGCACTGCTTTAGCTCGGGAGGTAGCTGTTTGCTTTTGCTTGGCAGGAGGTGACAGCTCTTGCCAAGCAAAAGCATACATAACTCAACTTTCAGCAAGCGGGGCCTGTTTGATAGCTCCTGCATGCTGAAAGTGGAGTTTTAATCTTTTTTTGGGCAGGGAAAGAGATCAAAATATTGCTCCCACATACAGGGAGCTGCTATTTAAAGCCACTCCCATCGTGTGGGAGCAAAGCTGGCTCCTGCAAGAGATGAGAGCTGGGTGGGACCACAAGGTTGTTGAAGCTCCCCAGTGGTCCCATGAGCAGTTAGATATATAAACTACAAATCATCTAAATGTGTTTTCTCTGCACTACCTTGTAAAGTTAGCCGATGAAGACGCCCGAGGAACAATTATAATGGCAAAGTTTCAGACACACATTGTGTGAGGAAACAGGGCTAATTGCAAAGTCTCCCTAACTGTTGACCCAATTTTTCACTTTTTACTGTTGTTTTCCTGACTCTGGTGGTGCCCTAAGTACTGCTAACCAGTCCTAGGGCCTGTGCTCCGTGTAAAATGAGTATGCAAATTAGACTAATTAAAATTGGCTATGTCAACCTACCTATAAGTCCCTAGTATATGATAGGGCATATAGGTTTAGGGACCCCAGCATAGGTAGTGCACCCATGGGTGCACCGCTAAAGTGCCTAAGTTCATTTTAAAGGGAAGGAGCCTACCTGTGATTGGATAGCCCCCCAACCTGCTTTCCACCCCAGAAGCAAGGATAAATATGGCAGAGCTGCACCCACACCTCAGATCCCTACAAGGAACAAGACAAAGAAGGACTGCCCTGCTGGACCTGAGACTCACACCGGGACACTGCACTCTGAAGGACTGCACCAGCTGCACACTTGGGCTTTGCCACTAAAGGGACTTTGCCTGTCTTCTACTGCTTCAAGAAGGGGCTCCCTGTTTGCTACAGGTACAAGGGAGCTGCCCAGATTCCCCTGCATCAAGTCCTGCAAGAAGAGCCCAGCTGACCAGTGTCGAGTGGCCATCTGAGGATTCTTACCAGGTGAATTCTGAGAATTGTAGTCCCAACTCTTAAGGAGCAACTCAGAGCTTCAGGAACCTAATATATAGTTGTGGACACTTCAAAGACCCAAAAAGGACCTCTGGAAGAAGATCCAGAAGTTTGGAGACGTTTGGAGCACCTCCATAAGTTGAGGAGGTGCATTGTGGGAGTTGTGGTCCCAGACACCAAGAGGCAAATCAGAGCCTCTGAACCCTTGGCTGGTGCTGTGGACCACTTTCCTGAATCAAGAAACACTTCTGAAAGTAATTGTAACAGTGTTACATCGAGGGTAGCTTGAACTCTGGACTTTGTCCCTGTCCAGTGTGACCTTTTTTAACCCTTTGAGCGCTAATTGCTTCTATGCACTAGAAAACATTAATTCTTTAAAAATTCATAACTCCGGTTCCCCTTATCCGAGTTTAATCATTTTGGTGTCATTTTAAAGATAAAAATATATTCTATTTTTATAAATTGGTGTTGGATTTTTTTTGTGTTTTACTTATTTACTTTTGTGTTGATATTGAATGCTTTGAACACCTGTCTCCTAAGCTAAGCCTTTTTTCGCTTGTTCCCAAGCTACCAAGGTTTGAGCTGTCTTTAGTTTATTGAGACCTAAGTGGACCTAAGAGGAGGTTAGTGGCCTGTTGCTAAGTGTAGGTACTTACCTCCCTTTACCAATAATCCACTTTCCAACACATCGTCACTGAAGAGATTTCCTAGTAGTCCTTTACGCAGCTGTAGTGTAGGAGATGTACTATACATTTATTCTTGGATGAAGACGCATGTCAGGATTCATTCTGGAACAATGCTCATTTCACAGAAATTAAACCTCATCGGGAAGCACTCACAGATATAAACAAAGCAGGTGTCCTAGTTGAAGGTCCACTTCTGTAAAGTACTAATCATCCACACTTCTTGCTCATGATGAAGCCAAAGCAGGTGTTTCTTCTATGCATTTCGACCTGGAAAAGTTCTCTGTTGACCTTGAGAGTGGTGTTTGCATTCATGATTTTTATGAGTACAATGTCTCATGTGATGACTGTGACGAACTGGTTCTTTTTTGTCAACTTGGCCATGTGTGACACGGGGTTGGGTGGTTATAGGGGGTTGGCCCGTGATTGGGTGGTTATAACGGGTTGGCTGGAAGGCCTGGCCACAGGCCCCACGGCCAACCCCCACCACACATAGCGGTTTGGTTAATGTATAGTAATAAAAATTACTTTACATTTAAAAAAACACAGAAATTCACAAAAAAAAACAAAGGTTACAGAACGTTATAGTTAAGAAATAGAATTTTTTTAAAACATAGAAATTCAATTAAAAAAAACAAAGGTTACAGGGATGTTATAGTTAGTCTCACATTTTAAATGTGCAAAACCATAGAACTGTACCTGTTATAGTTAAAGAATAACTATAGCTCATGCCCTAATGTAACAATAACTCATGCCCTCGCCATGCACTGCTAATTACCCGATATATTGCATCACTCATGACATCTTTGATAACATTATTGATAATGTTGATGTAATATTTACAGAAAAACTATTAAGGAGAACAACTCTAACTATAACAGGTGAATTTCTACGGTTTGTATGTTTAAAATGTGAGCCTAAATATAACCTCCCTCTAACCTTTGTTTTTTTTAAGTGAATATATGTGAAAAATCCCATTGACATAGAATGGGGAAAAAGTATTTTGGGACCCTCCTTTTTTCTCGGTCCCTGCTTGGCAGATCACCACAAAACTTTTAAGACAGCAGCTGAACTGACAAAAGTGCATGTAATGGAAAGTTTGTGAATTTTTGTCAAATGGTGCCAATGTTATTGGCAAAACAGGTAACTCTCTGTCAAAGGAAAACATGGCCCTAACTATACCTACCTAGTGGCAACTGCCACTAGGTAATATATATATATTTTTTAATGTAGTAAAACTTAAATATTTTGATGTATACAACTATATAATGTTAATTAAGTAAATCTCTCTAGCATTTTATGCTATATATTTTTCACATTTTTTAACACAACTGCAACCCAGACCGCTGGACAAGTAGCAGAAAGCTAGCTCTTGGTTCACAAAGCACCCTTTTTGTGATTTGGTGTGCATCCCTTTGGCAGTTCTGGATAAATAGAGTTTAAAAAATATAGACATATAGGGACGCAGATCCTCCCTGGATCCAACTGCCCCCTGTTGATATTTGATTGGTTGCCAACACTTCAACAAGGAAGTGTTGGCAGCCATCTTGGAACTCAGCTTCAGCCAAAGGCCGTGCATGGCGGTGGTTGGATTAATGTATAGTAATGATAATTACTTTACATTACAAAAAACATAGATAATTCACTGAAAAAAACAAAGGTTACACGGACATTATAGTTAAGAAATAGATTTTTTTTTTAAAGTATAGAAATTCACATAAAAACAAAGGTTACAGGGACTTTATATATAGGTTCTGAATTTACTCATACAAAGCCTTAGAAATTCACCACTGAAAGTTATATCAAGTAACTATAACTCATGCCCTAAGGTAACTATAACTTTAGCCCTCACCAGGGGCGTGAGTTAGTTATTTGAAATAACGCTAACTATAACTGGTGAATTTCTATAAATTCAGAACCTAACTATAACGTCCCTGTAACCTTTGTTTTTTTTAATGAATATATAGATAGATAGATAGATAGATAGATAGATAGATAGATAGATAGATAGATAGATAGATAGATAGATAGATAGATAGATAGATAGATAGATAGATAGATAGATAGATAGATAGATAGATAATATTTTTGTATGTTTTTAACGGGATCTTTGTAAACAATACTTTTGACATAATATTTGTGCTACACAATATTCTTGATTTCAATATTGTGTCAGTGATTCTCATTTGAGCACACATTGTTTTTTTTTGGGAACTCTTTCATTAAGATGTTTTCAATAACAGGTGCAATAGAAAACAAATACCCCATCTAACTTGAGCACACATTGGTGCGTAGCAGTATTATTGCATGGTGTTGAATTTTTTTTAATGCTTGATTTTGAAACATGTAATCATATGGATATAACCTTATTAGCGAGTCTAGTGTGCAGAACACAAAATTATATATTTTTTTATCTGAAATTAAAGCCAATGATTTCCACAAGTCCTTTCTTTACATCCTTGTTCCGCACGCTGTAAATTAAAGGATTCAGCATTGGAATAACAACACTGTACAGCAGGGTTACAGACTTGTCCTGGTCAAGAGAATAGTTAGATGATGGTCGAAGGTAAGTGAAACTTATTGTCCCAAGAAATAATGTCACCCCAGTAAAGTGAGAGGCACAAGTTGAAAAAATCTGAAGTCTCGCCCCTGACAAATGTAATTGGAATACAGCTGAGATGATAGCGCCGTAGGAAATAAAAATAGTCAGGGTGGAAAAAACAGCCAAGAAACCTCCAACAATGAATAATATCACCTCATTGATGAAGGTGTCTGTGCATGAGAGCTTCAGCAACGGTGGGATATCACAACAGAAATGACGAATTTCCCAATTACAAAAGGGCAGTCGGTAAGTACATCCAGTCTGAATCATAGTGTGCAAGATCCCACCGGCGTACACCATCACCAGAAGTTGTTTGCAAAATTTCTTAGTCATGATGGTGGCATACTGTAGCGGTTGGCAAACAGCTGCATAGCGGTCATGAGCCATGGCTGCTAGAAGCAGTGCCTCGGTCGTACCAATAGCAAAGAAAAGGAACAATTGTACTGCACAGCTGATGAAAAAAATCTTTCTAGTCCCAAAAAGCAGGTCAACCAACATTCTAGGGGCAACGTCAGAGGAATAGCAAAGATTCACAAAGGACAGATGGCTCAGGAAGAAGTACATAGGGGTCTGAAGATGGGGGGTTAGCTGGATTACTACAATGATGCCAATGTCGCCAATCACAGTGAAGATGTAGACCACTGTCAACAATGCAAAGAGAACAAGTTTCAACCTGGGTTTATCTGTCAATCCTAAGAGAGTGAATTCATTGTGGATGGTTTTATTGATATATTTCATGACCAACGAGAGTTCAGAGTGAGAAAAACACGAGGAAAATGGTGTAATAGGAAGAGGTAGTCCTATCTGCAAGAACCGGTTTCGCACAGAGCTGGAACCATGCGGAATAAGGGGTGCACTAAGACTGACAGAAGGAATGAAAGAGAACACATGATTGAATAAAGAAGAACTGAAGAAGGTGAAAGACGGTGTTAGAGGAGACCAAACCTGCTTAAACAAATACACGGTGCAAGGTAAAACCTTTATTGACATATTATAACCCAGACATTTTAACATATCATATATAGTTTCTCACAAGTCCATGGTAAAAAAGAAATAACATATTTCTTGAAAGATGTTGCTCTTGGCCCAAACACATAACACACTTCCTTCTCCATTCTTCAAATGCAGGTCATTTTACACCACCATTACCTATATCAAGGGGGGATATATCACAACATGTTTTAAGTGTAGGTTTCTCAACTAAAATGATGTTAATCATAATATATTCTTGATTTGACAGTTGCCAAAAAGATTCAGTAAATGTGCTGTTTGTTCATGCTTTCAAGAACATTTGTGACATAAACTGAATAATAATTTTCAAAATCACAAGAACTATTCTGGTTGAATTTGGCCATGTAGTGTAGTTGGTTGTATGCCATTGTATTGTGAAGTTTAACCATACGATTGCGCATGAGAGATCAATATCCTTGTCTAATGTCATTGCCACTTCATGAGTCTGTGTGTTGAGTATTTGATCACCCTTAATCATTTATGTTTAACTTAATGTTTGAAGTGGGTTATTATAGATTAGTTTTTAAATAAGTAATAAAAACTTTATGGACTTGACCAATATTTACTAAGATTTCAAGCAATGCAGTGCAGCAAGAGAAGTTGTTACGCTGCATAGCATGACAGGGATTGAGCAGAACTGCACCATGATAATACGGTGCAGTTCAGCTCGCTTTGTAATATGGCTCAGCATCAAAATACATTGGTGGATGCACAGGAACGCTCATGCTCCACCCCTGTAATGCCTAACTGGTGCAAAGTGATGTAAGGCAGTGCAGCGTGCTGCGTTGAGTTACATTTTGTTATACAAATCCACACAAATTAGACTTTGTATGGCTGTGTAAATCCCAAAATTCATTTTGCATCAGAGCTGCTCCAAAGCATGATGCAACCCTGGCGCATAATTGATCAAGTGTGCTATGCAGAAATCTAATTCAATGTGGAATATATCATACGCTATAGTATATTCAGTTATTACAAAGCCTTCCAATATTTTAACTTTTGCACTACATAACATAGCAGTAGAGAAGAAATATGAAGATGCAGGCATAATGAATCAATCAGACTTTAATACATGTCAAAACAGTTTCTTTTATATTGTACTGCTGTAGCATTTTCTCACTGCAGTACAGAGCTGCAGTGGCAGCCTGAAGAAATGTTTTACCTTTTTTGGGTGGTATAAATGGATGTTACATCCCGCTTATAACATTATGGTCTTCATGGCTCCAGTGCATTCCCTAATCATACTAATGTAGCCTTAACTAAAAGTTTAACAACAAAGGGCTAGACAATTTTTCACTATGTTTAAGAGTCAATATACATGGACTAGAAGGATAGAAAACAGTCTTGCAATGGTGAGAGTTAAACTGGTCAGAAGGATCCAGTCAAGATGAGGTGCACTCTGAAACAGTACACTTTTCAATACTAAAATTATATATATATTTTTATTTTGCACTGCTGCACAGTTTGAGCGCCAATGCAGAGGAAAGTACATGCATACGTCATATTTCTGTAAATACGATGTATCCCAGTACTTTCAAAATGAGGCAGCGCAGCTCAGCAAGCTGGCTTGCAGCGCCACGCTGTGTCAATTTATTGTAAAAGAGGCCCTCAACTTTGCTTAATAATAATGTTCAGACTTCAAGTAAGCTAGAAAGCAGATTTTCTTTGACACATGCAAAGTTGTCTAGTGTTGTCTGAAAGTTAAGGGTAATATAGCTCATCTGCAGAATTTGTTATCGAATTTGTTAATTTTATCAAGTTAATTTCATCAGAGGTCATGTCATGAGCATTGTATTTGGTGTGAGACTTTTAGCTTGCATGGATGATGTGTGAGTTATGGATTGCACTTAGAAAGGGGAGCATGGCATGTGGCCTTTATCTGAGGGACTGTCCTGGGCCCCGGGGACCCCATACTTCAGGGCCAAAACAACTACAAAAAGAGGTGGGGGCCATGATCCCTCTCCTCATGGTGGCATCAGCCCCAGGAACCAGGACACTGTGGATTCCTGCCGTGGACAGTATGGAAATATCCTGCCTTCACTGTCCTGGGCAAGGAAAACTCCACTTTTCTCCCACTCAGCGGAAACAGTAGAAAAATGCTCCTTGTACCCATTATGGTGCTGACTGGTGAGCTGGCTGGGGCTTCTGGGGCCCTAGAGTTCCCCTCACAGCCCCCAACATAGTGGTTTGTGGGTGCTCCGGGTGGCATCTCACCAGAGGCCCTGGGGGATGGGGTTGGGGTTCCTGGGGCCATAAATGCTTGTGGAGGGGGGCTCTGCACCCCCCTTAATTTAAAATCAAAGGCCCTGGCTGATGGGTTCCCTTGGGCCCTTAGTGGCTCGGGTTGAGGGGCTCCATGTCCCCTCCTCTTAATTTAAAAATAAAGGCCCTTGGGAAAGGGTCCTCAGTTCCCCCAGTGGCTCAAGGAGGGGAGCCATGTGCCCCCTCCTCTATAAAAAAAATACAAGCCTTAGGGATGGGGTCCCTGGGGCCACCAAATGCTATGGGAGGGAGCCACACACCCTGTCCTTTTATAAAAAGTAATATATGGGTGTCTCAGGTGACCACCGGGATACACAAAGTAAATTTAAAAAAGCAAACAAATAATAAATGAGCTGCTCATTTATTATTCACTACTTCTTTGAGGGTGCGCTCCATAATTTTCTTTTAGTACTGTTGTGCCTCTACAATAGGAAGGGGCCCCTTGAAGGCTTTTCAAAATCTTGTTTGGGGCTGCAGAGAGTTCAACAGCCCCATCAGCAACATTAAAAAAAAACTGTATGTCTCCTGGGTCATTAAATTTGTTGCCTCAGAACTTACCACATTATTTTAAAGCATTTCTAGTTGGAGGTGTATGCTTGTCAGTAGGAGTGCAAGGCCATCTTAGGATTTTTTTCATAAGTACATTTTCTGGGTCTAAAAATGTTAAAAGAAAAACTCAGAGACATGCTGGGTTAATTTAATAAATATATATATGGTTTAATTTAATAACTATAAGGGATGTCGCCAGTAGGTAGTTATAGTTATAGTTAGGACCTAGTTTCAGTATGAAAAGCATTTTTGCTTTGCAAATAACTTTGGCTCCATTTGACAAATCTTCACAACATTTTTAAAGCTGGCTTGCCTCTCACTTCTGCTGCTGACTCTGAAGTTTTGTGGTGATTTGTCAAGCGGAGGCCCCAAAACATATTGGGGGTGATTCTGACCCTGGCGGTTGACTACCACCAGGGCCGGGGACCGCGGATGCACTGCCAACAGGCTGGCGGTGCATCCATGGGCATTCTGACCGCGGCGGTACAGCCGCGGTCAGAAACGGGAAACTGGCGGTGTCCCGCCGGTTTCCCGCTGCCCTAGGGAATCCTCCATGGCGGCGCTGCAGGCAGCGCCGCCATGGGGATTCCGACCCCCTTACCGCCAGCCTGGTTCTGGCGGTTTTGACCGCCAGAACCTGGCTGGCGGTAACAGGTGTCGTGGGGCCCCTGGGGGCCCCTGCAGTGCCCATGCCAATGGCATGGGCACTGCAGGGGCCCCCTAACAGGGCCCCACCAAGATGTTCAGTGTCTGCCAAGCAGACAGTGAAAATCGCGACGGGTGCAACTGCACCCGTCGCACCCCTTCCACTCCGCCGGCTCCATTCGGAGCCGGCATCCTCATGGAAGGGGGTTTCCCGCTGGGCTGGCGGGCAGCCTTCTGGCGGTCGCCCGCCAGCCCAGCGGGAAACTCAGAATTACCGCGGCGGTCTTTTGACCGCGCTGCGGTATTCTGACGGCGGGACTCCGCCAAAGTCAGAATGACCCCCATTATCTCCCTGCTAATTGCTATAGGGATTTTGAACATGACTCCAGTCCAAACCACTGGAATGAATTACACTAAATTTGGCAGAAAGTTAGCTTTTGGTCCAGAAAGTGTGCTTTTCATTATTTGGTGTAAATCCATTCAATAGTTTTAAAGGAAAACCAAATTTGTATAGCTAGGGACATTGAGCCTCTGTGGACTCCATATATCTCATCCTGAGATCTCATTGGCTGCCAACACTTAAGGTGAGGAAGTCATTTTGGGACTCAGATTTAGCCTGGCATCTTTACTTAAACCAATTCTGCAGCTTCTCTTGTGAGACTTAGACCCTGCTTGCCAACCTTCAAAGACTATACTTCCTCTATAGTCCACATTTCTTCACCATATTATACAGTGCCTTTTCCTTGGCAATTGCAGGCACATCCACCACTTTGTCACAAGCAGCAAGTAAGCTGTTCAGGTGTTGCTTCCAATCACAGCTACCAAAACAGCACAATCTGGAGGGGGTGCCATCCTCTACTGCTGCACGAGGATGAAGAAGATGTACAGTGTTTTAGGAAGACTGCAGAGGTGAAGAATGGAAACAACTGCTCTGAGATTTTAGAGTTTTTCTCTCATCCATCAACACCTGAGCAGCAGACATCAGGCCACTATCTTTCTGGATGCTATCAATTAGGAAACACCTCAAATTCAATCAGAAGAAGAAGCAGTCAAGGTAACAGAGAGAGAGAGAGAGTTCTCACACAAAATCACAGGAGGGTAAAACATTGCATAAACAAAGTTCCTGAATAGGTGTTGGAGAAAGAACAAGACAATATTGAGCCTTACCTCAAGGTATTTATGCTCTGTTGCATGAAGTTCAATGTGCTTAATATATGTGGGTTAGGGAAACATGCAGTTAGCTGATCAGAAGATGGAAAACAATTTGCAAAAGACTCATCAGTCCAAAAAATAACTGAAAATGAAAAAAGTTAAAATATGAAACAAAACTGCCTCCCCCACCAAAAAAACAAACAGCTAGTGAGAAACTGATAGTCCACCACAAGTAATAATAGCACAATTCCTATTTGGTTCAGTAAAGCTTTAATTAATTTAATCCTGAGCTAAACCCCTGGTAGCTTTTACACAGAGCAGACAGGCTTAATTTAAGAAAATGTGTGTTACATTTAGAAGTGGCAAAACAGTTAAAGCATTTAACACACAACAGAATTTGTGGTCAACCGTGTCAAAGGCTGCAGAGGGATCCAGCAAGACAAAGGCATAAATCATACCTTTGTTGCAGTCCTTGTGCATATTGTCTAATACAGACACCATTATACAAGATGTGAGCACAGCACTTGTATGCCTCATGAGCCTCTAAATGTTTAGCAGGAAAAGACATCACAGAAATGGGTTATTCAAGGGCAACTGAAGTTTTGGGAGATGACTGGTCTGTATTGTTTTATATCTTTTGTTCAGCTTCACAGTTGGTAGTAGTTTGATGCCTTTTGTTAGACCTGTTGTGTTTGTAGTCATAGTTAATTGGTTTTAAATCTCCTTCAAATTGGTTTGTGTTTTTTTATGTTACAAAATGTGATAATGATGTGTGTGGACTTGTGCTTGGCTGGAGGAATGTGTGGAACGGCGCCTGTCTGGTGGTTTGCATGGACTGGCACCTGGCTGGTGGAGTGCATAGAGTGGTGCTTGGCTGGTGGTGTGCGTGGATAGCACTTGGTTGGTGGTATAGACTGGTGTTTTTCATGGACAGGAGCTTGGCTGCAGTGTCCGCGGACTGGAGCTTGTTTGGTGGTGTGCATGGATTGACAATTGTCTGGTGGTGAGCATGGGCTGGCGCTTGGCTAGCAGTTTTTTGTGGACTGGTGCTTGGCTGGTGGTGTGTATGAGTTGACATTTGGCTGGCAGTGTCTGTGTAGTGACTTGCTGCTAGTCACTAGACATACATTACCAGCTAAATGCCAGTCCACACACTCTGTCAGCTGCCAGCCAATGGGTTTGCTGTGTCAGTCCTGTGGGCAGCTGAAAGTGATGGGCTCTTAAATGATGCTGTCTGTTGACGTGAGTGTTTCAATGTACTGGGCCCACGGCTGACAGTGTGGATCATTTTGTGTGTGTGTCACATGAAAGGTATATGAATGACCTATTTCATTTTTTGAAATCTCTTGTTAATAATATATGCATTTTGAACCTTTCACTCACACTCGTACCAAATCCAACCAGTATGTATGTGTTCTTGAGGAATAGATGGCTGAGCAGTACTATTTGTCTTATTGGTTTTTTTACAGGGTTTACATAGTCTGTAAGGAAAAACTACTGACTCAGGATATTTTCGCATACTAGACACCAGGGGGACTCCAGAGTGGCTCACATGGATCCTTCAGAGTACTTGAATCTGCTGGGTACCTCAAACTTCACGAAACCCAGAGTTCCCACATATCTCCTGATTAAAATAGTATGTTACCTGCGTGGATGGACGTAGTTTCTGTCGACGGACTTTCACAACCGCAATCTGTGCAGCGGGACAACAGAGGGTTAGCCCAACCCAGAGATGAGGTGCGTGCAGCAGCAAGCACAGACAGAGTGCTCTCTTGCCAGCCCCCCAATTTAGTACAGCCCCAAATTCCACCTTTTACTGGTGACACTGGATGTAAAGTCAATACGACAATGATAGTCGAGTATCTCCATCTCTTTTTGGATGGTGACTTCCTTCAGCAAATTGTGCAGCAAACAAATTTGCTTGCAGAACAATGTCTGAAGGAGCACGGAGGCACTCTTGAGCCCCGTTCTATGGCACGCCAGTGGGCTTCCACTTCGCTGGTGGAATTGAAGATATTTTTGGGCCTTACGCTTAAAATGGGGTTAGTGTGGAAACTCACCTTGCAGTCCTACTGGACAACTCACACCCTTTTGATAGACCCCATCTTCGCACCGTGCATGAGTAGAGATAATTTTTTGCTATTGCAGTGCATGCTGCATTTCAATGACAATTCTGCTGCATTGCCCCGGGACCATCCAGACCATTACAGGTTGTTAAAATTTCAGCCTGTTGTGGAACATTTGTCTCCCAAGTTTCCAGAGATCTATTGTAGGAAGCTGGCCTGGTGTGTGGTGGGTACCCAAGGTACTTACACCTTATACCAGGTCCAGGTATCCCCTCTTAGTGAAGTGTAGCCAGTGTGTTGAAGACATGCAAAGCTCATGCAATACCACTGAAGTCACACAGCACTTACACACATGAAAGAAAACACTCAGTTGCACAAAAATAAAGGTACTTTATTTTTAGCACAGATTCTCACAAATTACTGGACAGGTGACCCACCCATAGGAGGTAAGTAATACACTAAATATATACACTAGCAATCAGAAATAGGCACAGCAAAGGTTAGAAAACAGTGAAAACAGTAATAACCAATAGTGACCCTAGGGGGACCACAAGCCAAATACAAAAAAAATGGAATGCGAATAGGGTACCTCCACCTAGGTAAGTAAAATGTGTAGAGGGGTATTAGAAAACCACAAAGGTAAGTAACACAGTACCCCCCAGCAACCAGGGATGCAGGAGTAAAACACTGGATTTTCCCTAAACCACCCAAAAAGAAGGAAAAGAAGAAAAAGAAGCCACCCAGACAAGACTGCAAGAAAACCAGCAGTAGATTCCTGAAGAAAGAAGACCTGTGGAGAGAGAGGACGAAGTACAAGAGTCACAGTGGAGTCCAGGGGGAGCATAAGGTTCTACCCACCCAGCTGTGGATGCAGGGGTTGGTCGACGGTTCTGAAGAACAGGTCAGCACTGCAGCCCAGGAGCCAGAGAAGAGTTCCAGATGGATGCAGAAGATTTCCCACACCGGAAGGAAGATTGCAGACGGATGTCAGTGCAGGATTTTCACCAACAAGCCTTGGCAAAGTCAAACTCGCGGTTAGTGGAAAAGAGGTGCTGGGGACCACAAAGGTCCAGGAGGACTCAACCCAGTAGGGGGAGTCACAGGGGACCCTCTGCATCGCAGAGAGTCCACAGGAGCAGGGGCAGCCCGACAGGAGTCCAGCAGGACGGGGACAAAGAAGCCACAGAAGGAGCCAATGCAGCACTACAAAAGTGGATCCCACGCCTCAGGAGAGCCAATCAGGAGGGTAGGATTTGCAGCAAGGCATGCTGGAGTATCAGGTCGCCTGAAGATCCCTAAGAGGAGACGCAAACAGGCCTTGGCAGCTACAAGTGACCCGGTGCATGGGGGTACTGTCTTGCATGGGAAGGCAAAGGCTTACCTCCACCAAAGTTCGACGGCTAGGTGAGAGGACAATGAAGACTACTCCAAACCACCACCCATGACACAGGTTTCATGCAGCTCAGCAGTGAAAGGATCCACATAGCTAGTCATTGCTTGTTGTTGGTGCCTGTGGTTGCAGAAGACCAACTCCTTCACTCCAAGGGAGATTCCTTCTTCTGCTTGCGCAGGATGAAGAGTTTCAGTCTTCTGAGGATTTACGTTAGGGAATTGTTGCAAAGATGGCAGGAACTCTGGATACAATGTTGCAGAAGAATCTTCCTTGTAGATCTGCAGCTTGTGGGCTACTGGAGGGTCCAGTCATGGTTCCAGAGACCGGAAGGTGAAGTAAAGGTTGGCGTGGAGTCCTGCTGGAATCTTGCAAGCTGAATCTGAGCACCCACCCAAGATAGAGAGACCCTAAATAGTCCTGACCTGGGGACTGGTCACCTAACCAGGTAAGCACCTATCAGGACGGGGCTCTGTCGTCACCTGCTTGGTCTTGCCACTAAGATGCTCCCAGAGTTCCCTGCCAACCTTGGAATCAAGATGGCAGAACCCAGGGACCCTCTGGAGGACCTCTGAGCACCACCCCTGGGGTGGTGATGGACAGGGAAGTGGTCACTCCCCTCTCCATTGTCCAGTTTCGTACCAGAGCAGGGACTGGCGGTCCCTGAGCCGGTGTGAAATGGTTTATGCATGGATGGCACCAAATGTGCCCTTCAAAGAGAACCAGTGGCTTGAGGAGGCTACCCCTCCCAAGCCAGTGATACCTATTCCCAAGGGGAAAGGGTGTTTCCTCCCTCTCCCAAAGGAAATTCTTTGTTCTGCCTTCCTGGGCTTGAGCAGATCAAGCAGCAGGAGGGCAGAAACCTGTCTGCATGATTCTGACATGTTTGATACCAAATCCAGGTTCAAAGTTACCATTATGGAGCTGGACATAGGTAGTAACCTCTGTCCAGTACATATATAAAATGGCATCCCGCACTCATGAAGTCCAGTAAAATGGTGCTGGAGTTTGTGAGGGCACCTCTGCTAGTGCAGGGGTGCACTTACACACAGGTACCTGCACCCTGCCCTCTGTGCTGAGAGGGCCTACAATAGGGGTGACTTACAGTGACCAGGTGCAGTGACCTGTAGTGAAACCGGGTGCGTGGACCGAGTTCACACAGACCGCAATGGCAGGCCTGTTGAACCCTTTGCATGGGCTCCCTATGGGTGGCAGAATAACTGATGCAGTCCATAAAGATCCCCTGCAACCCCAATGCCCTGGGTACCTAGGTAGTACATATTAGGGATTTAAATGAGGCACCAGTATGCCAATTGTGGGGATAAAAAGTTACCAGCAACCATATTTAGAGAAGAGAGCACATTCACTGGGGTCCTGGTTAGCAGGATCCAAGTGAACAAAGTCAAACACACTGACAAACAGGCCAAAACTGGTGGTAACCAAGCTAGAAAGAGGATATTTTCCTATGCAACCCCCCCCCCCAAATGAAAGACAATAAGGCTAACCTAGGCCAGATGAGACGTTATTGCCTAAGTGGTGATAAGTGGAGAGTAGCTCTGCAATACAGTGGTTACTCCCTTTATCATCTACTAGGTGGTTCCTTCCCTGTGGGGAGGTGAACCACCTTGTTTGGTTACTTCTGCCTGAAGTACATTTAAACTGTGGACCCCTGTGATTCCTTATTTATAAGGTGTGGTAAAAGTGATAGAGCAGGTCAGGATGACTGTCCCTGGGGCTCTATGTTAGGACAGGATTGATGTCCTAAGGGTTGTAAGGCTAGGCAGGGGTGCTGTCTTAGCAGGGCTAAAGCAAAATATAATAAGGGTCCTAAAGGCTCTAAAGGAGGACAGGGTTGCTGTCCTACTTGTGGTAGAGCAGTACATGGTTGTTCTCCTAAAGGCTCTACAGAAGGACAGGATTGCTATCCTGGAGTGTCAGGGGTGGAGCAGGGTTGTTGCACCAAAGGTTCTCAGGGATGGCAGGTGGGCTGCTCCAAGTTTTCTAAGATTGGGCAGGTTTGCTTTTCTGTCTTAGGTTCCTTCCAGAGGGGTACTTTTACCCCTGGGAGTTCAGCTGTGACAGCTTTTGACTCCTGTGGTGCAGGCTCCACCCTGTGGGTGGAAACGTCCTACAGAGGAATGGGGTCCTTAGTGGGAGGGTGGCAGTGGATAATTTGGTATCCTGATTGTCTGTGTTTTTAGGGGTGTCCTGGGCCATTATTCTAGGCTCCAGGGCTCCTTCCCTACTTTGCTCTGTATTCTGCTTGAAGATGACAGGGAGCAAATGTTTGGGGATGCCCAGCATGGCTGCATGGGCAAGGAACTCTACCTCAGCCCAATATGAGGTCTCTAGGTCATTCGCTAAGAGACACTCAAAAGGTAGGTTAGGGGAGACTACCACCTGTTTAGGGCCAGTAACTCCACCCCAGCTAAAGTGTTCTACAGCTAAGGGGAGGGACTGGGTGGAGTTATTCACATCAGTGACTTGATATTTGTGGCCAAGTAGGTGTTGTGCAGGCGACACTAACTTTTCAGTTATTATGGTGACACTGGCATCTGTGGCCTGGACCTCTACACCATTTAACTGGATGTGCTGCTTGTACTTATCCATATTAAGGGGACAAGCAGCTAGTGTGCCAAGGCCAGTGCCACCCTTGAAGACAGAAACTGACTTACGGGTATCTATACCTATCCCAGATTCCACTAAAAGGTGAATCCAGCAACACTTTTAGTCTGACTAATGCCAGTAGTCCCACCACTGTTACTACTAATACTAGGGAGGGGCACTCGGAGTAGAAGTGGATTTAGTAGTGGTGGAAGGTTCAGGGCCTTTAACAAGACAGAAGCTGTTCCCTGGCCTATGGCATTTATTTCTGCACACATAGCACCAAACCTTTTTACTGTGTGCAGAGGACGAAGAGGTCTTGGACCCACCCCCAGAAGAGTTTTGTGGGCCTGATGAGGAGTCTTTACTTATGTCTTTGTCCCCACCCTTGTCCTGAGACTTACCTATTTCCTTTTTCTTATCTTTGCTACACCCTGTATGAGCTTTTCAGCTCACTCTTGTTCTGATCCGCTTGTCTGACTTCTTTCCCAATTCTTGGGGATAAGTCAGATGTGAGTCTACCAAGTACTGGTGCAACAAATCAGACACACAGTTGTTGAGAATGTGATCTCTCAGAATTAGATTATACAAGCCCTCAAAGTCACTGACTTTGCTACCATGTAACCAGCCTTCCAAAGCTTTCACAAAGCAGTCCATAAAATCAATCCAATCTTGGCAGGACTCTTTCTTGGTCTCTCTGAATTTGATCCCATACTGTGCACTGGTAAGACCACATCCTTCTAACAGAGCAGACTTTAAAACTGTGTAATTGCCAGCATCCTCCTCTCTAACACTAAGAAGCCTATCCCTACCCTTGACAGAGAAGGAGATCCAAAGAATAGCAGCTGTAAGGATATGCCTCCTTGGCATGGTTACCCCCTGACTTTTTGCCTTTGCTGATGCTATGTTTTGATTTGAAAGTGTGCTGAGGCCTGCTGACCAGGCCCCAGCACCAGTGTTCTTTCCCTAACCTGTACTTTTGTTTTCACAATTGGCACACCCTGGCATCCAGGTAAGTCCCTTGTAACTGGTACCCCTGGTACCAAGGGCCCTGATGCCAGGGAAGGTCTCTAAGGGCTGCAGCATATCTTATGCCACCCTGGGGACCCCTCACTCAGCACAGACACACTGCTTGCCAGCTTGTGTGTGCTGGTGAGGACAAAACGAGTAAGTCAACATGGCACTCCCCTCAGGGTGCCATGCCAACCTCACACTGCCTATGCAGTATAGATAAGTCACCCCTCTAGCAGGCCTTACAGCCCTAAGGCAGGGTGCACTATACCATAGGTGAGGGCACCAGTGCATGAGCACTGTGCCCCTACAGTGTCTAAGCAAAACCTTAGACATTGTAAGGGCAGGGTAGCCATAAGAGTATATGGTCTGGGAGTCTGTCAAACACGAACTCCACAACACCATAATGGCTACACTGAAAACTGGGAAGTTTGGTATCAAACTTCTCAGCACAATAAATGCACACTGATGCCAGTGTACATTTTATTGTAAAATACACCCCAGAGGGCACCTTAGAGGTGCCCCCTGAAACCTTAATCAACTACCCGTGTAGGCTGACTGGTTTTAGCAGCCTGCCACACTCGAGACATGTTGCTGGCCACATGGGGAGAGTGCCTTTGTCACTCTGTGGCTAGTAACAAAGCCTGCACTGGGTGGAGATGCTATCACCTCCCCCAGGCAGGAGCTGTAACACCTGGCGGTGAGCCTCAAAGGCTCACCCCCTTTGTTCCAGAACCACAGGGCATTCCGGCTAGTGGATTTGCCCGCCCCCTCCGGCCACGGCCCCACTTTTGGCGGCAAGGCCGGAGGAAATAATGAGAATAACAAAGAGGAGTCACTGGCCAGTCAGGACAGCCCCTAAGGTGTCCTGAGCTGAGGTGACTCTAACTTTTAGAAATCCTCCATCTTGCATATGGAGGATTCCCCCCATAGGGATAGGAATGTGACCCCCTCCCCTTGGGAGGAGGCACAAAGAGGGTGTACCCACCCTCAGGGCTAGTAGCCATTGGCTACTAACCCCCCAGACCTAAACACGCCCTTAAATTTAGTATTTAAGGGCTCCCCTGAACCTAGGAACTCAGATTCCTGCAACCTAAGAAGAAGAGGACTGCTGAGCTGAAAACCCTGCAGAGAAGACGGAGACACCAACTGCTTTGGCCCCAGCTCTACCGGCCTGTCTCCCCACTTCTAAAGACACTGCTCCAGCAATGCTTTCCCCAGGACCAGCGACCTCTGAATCCTCAGAGGACTGCCCTGCTCTAGAAGGACCAAGAAACTCCAGAGGACAGCGGCTCTGTTCACCCAAGACTGCAACTTTGTTTCAAAGAAGCAACTTCAAGACAACTGCGTTTCCCGCCGGAAGCGTGAGACTTGCTACTCTGCACCCAACGCCCCCGGCTCGACTTGTGGAGAAACAACACTTCAGGGAGGACTCCCCGGCGACTACGAGACTGTGAGTAGCCAGAGTTGCCCCCCCTGAGCCCCCACAGCGACGTCTGCAGAGGGAATCCCGAGGCTCCCCCTTACCACGACTGCCTGTCTCCCAGATCTCGACGCCTGGAAAAGACCCTGCACCCGCAGCCCCAAGGACCTGAAGGATCGGAACTCCAGTGCAGGAGTGACCCCCAGGAGGCCCTCTCCCTTGCCCAGGTGGTGGCTACGCCGAGGAGCCCCCCCCTTGCCTGCCTGCATCGCTGAAGAGACCTCTTGGTCTCCCATTGATTCCAATTGAAAACCCGACGTGTGTTTGTACACTGCACCCGGCCGCCCCCTTGCTGCTGAGGGTGTACTTTCTGTGCTAACTTGTCCCCCCCCCGGTGCCCTACAAAACCCCCCTGGTCTGCCCTCCGAAGACGCGGGTACTTACCTGCTGGCAGACTGGAACCGGGGCACCCCCTTCTCCATTGAAGCCTATGCGTTTTGGGCACCACTTTGAACTCTGCAAATGACCGGCCCTGAGCTGCTAGTGTGGTAACTTTGGGGTTGCTCTGAACCCCCAACGGTGGGCTACCTTGGACCCAAACTTGAACCCCGTAGGTGGTTTACTTACCTGCAAGAACTAACAATTACTTACCTCCCCTCCGAACTGTGAAAATTGCAGTGTCTAGTTTTAAAATAGCTATATGTGTTTTATTTGAAAAGTATATATGCTATTGTAATTATTTAAAGTTCCTAAAGTACTTACCTGCAATACCTTTCATGCAAAGTATTACATGTAGAATTTGAACCTGTGGTTCTTAAAATAAACTAAGAAAAGATATTTTTCTATACAAAAACCTATTGGCCTGGAATTGTCTCTGAGTGTGTGTTCCTCATTTATTGCCTGTGTGTATGTACAACAAATGCTTAACACTACTCCTTTGATAAGCCTACTGCTCGACCACACTACCACAAAATAGAGCATTAGTATTATCTCTTTTTGCCACTATCTTACCTCTAAGGGGAACCCTTGGACTCTGTGCATACTATTCCTTACTTTGAAATAGTGCATACAGAGCCAACTTCCTACATTGGTGGATCAACGGTGGGGTACAAGACTTTGCATTTGCTGGACTACTCAGCCAATACCTGATCACACGACAAATTCCAAAAATTGTCATTAGAAATTGATTTTTGCAATTTGAGCTATTTTTCGAAATTCTTAAAAGTCCTGCTAGGGCCTTGTGTTAGTCCCTGTTAGCATTTCTTTTAGAGTTTAAAAATTTTGTGAAAGTTTAAATTAGATTCTAGAACTAGTTTTAGATTCTTAAAAAGTATTCCAACTTTTAGAAACATAATGCCTGGTGCAGATGTGACTGTGGAGGATCTCGACCTCACACCTTACCTCCATCTTAAGATGAGGGAGCTAAGGTCACTCTGCAAAATAAAGAAAATCACAATTGGCTTAAGACCCTCCAAACAACAGCTCCAGGAGCTTTTGGCAGAGTTTGAAAAAGCCAACCCCTCTGAGGATGACAACCCAGAGGATGATGTTAGTGACATGGAGGAGAATTCCCACCTTCCAGTCCTAACTAGGGAACCCAGGGACCCTCAATCCCTGATTCCAACTGTGATAGTCAGAGATGCTGCTTCAATCACAGGAGGGGCCAGCACCTCTGAAATCACTGAGGATAGCCTCAGTGAAGAAGACGTCCTGCTAGCCAGGATGGCCAAAAGATTGGCTTTGTAAAGACAGATCCTAGCCATAGAAAGGGAAAGACAAGAGATGGGCCTAGGTCCCATCAATGGTGGCAGCAACATAAATAGGGTCAGAGATTCTCCTGACATGTTGAAAATCCCTAAAGGGATTGTAACTAAATATGAAGATGGTGATGACATCACCCAATGGTTCACAGCTTTTGAGAGGGCTTATGTAACCAGAAAAGTAATCAAATCTCACTGGGGTGCTCTCCTTTGGGAAATGTTCACTGGAAAGTGTAGGGATAGACTCCTCACACTCTCTGGAAAAGATGCAGAATCTTATGACCTCATGAAGGGAACCCTGATTGAGGGCTTTGGATTCTCCACTGAGGAGTATAGAATTAGATGCAGGGGGGCTCAAAAAACCTCGAGCCAGACCTGGGTTGATTTTGTGGACTACTCAGTGAAAACACTGGATGGTTGGATTCAAGGCAGTGGTGTTAATGATTATGATGGGCTGTACAATTTATTTGTGAAAGAACACCTATTAAGTAATTGTTCAAATGATAAACTGCATCAGCATCTGGTAGACCTAGGACCAATTTCTCCCCAAGAATTGGGAAAGAAGGCGGACCATTGGGTTAAGACTAGGGTGACAAAGCCTCCCCAGGGGAAGAGTATTGAGACATCCAAAAACAAAAATAGTAAAGAGTCTTCTACAGGCCCCCAAAAACCTGCACAGGAGGGTGGGCCCAGAGCCTCTTCACAAAACAATTTTGGGTACAAGGGTAAAAACTTTGATCCCAAAAAGGCCTGGTGTCGTAGCTGTAATCAGCCTGGACACCAAACTGGAGACAAGGCCTGTCCCAAGAAAAGTACCACTTCCAACTCCACTCCAGCTAACACTGGGATGGCTAGTCTCCAAGTGGGATCAACAGTGTGCCCAGAGCAAACCAGGTGTCACACTGAAGCTACATTAGTCTCTGAGGGTGGGGTGGATTTAGCCACTCTGGCTGCCTGGCCCCCTAATATGCAAAAATACAGGCAGCAGCTCTTAATTAATGGGACAAGTGTAGAAGGCCTGAGGGATACAGGTGCCAGTGTCACTATGGTGACAGAGAAACTAGTTTCCCCTGGTCACCAATGCTGACAATCAAACTAAATTACATCCCATGGCTATGGTAACTTTAGAGTGGGGAGGGGTCAATGGCCTGAAACAGGTGGTGGTCTCCTCAAATATCCCAGTAGACTGTTTGCTTGGAAATGACCTGGAGTCCTCAGCATGGGCTGAGGTAGAACTGAAAACCCATGCAGCCATGCTGGGTATCCCTGAACTGGTGTGTGTCAAGACAAGGGCACAGTGCAAGGCTCAGGGTGAAAAAGTAGAGCTGGAGTCTGGAAAAAGGGCCCAGCCTACCAAGAGAAAAGGAAAGACAACTGGGAAACCAGCTGCAACATAACAACAAAAAGAGAACCTCTCTTCTCAGGAAGAAGTTCTGCCCTCTGAGGGAACTGAGCCTATGGAGTTGGAACCTTATCAGGTTGAGCTCTTAGGCCTAGGGGGACCCTCAAGGGAGCAGTTGTGTAAGGGGCAAGAAACCTGTCCCTCTCTTGAAGGCCTTAGGCAGCAAGCTGCTGAACAGTCCAATGGCAAGAAAACTGGAACACATAGGGTCTATTGGGAAGATGGACTCCTGTACACTGAGGCAAGAGATCCCAAACCTGGTGCCACTAGGAGAGTGGTAGTGTCTCAGGAGTTCAGAGAGTTCATACTGACCTTAGCCCATGATATTCCTCTTGCTGGGCATTTGGGACAAACCAAGACGTGGGAGAAACTAGTCAACCACTTCTACTGGCCCAACATGTCCCAGAAAGTTAAGGAGTTTTGTGTCTCCTGTACCACCTGTCAAGCCAGTGGTAAGACAGGTGGACATCCAAAGGCCCCCCTCATTCCACTTCCAGTGGTGGGGGTCCCCTTTGAAAGAGTGGGTGTGGACATAGTGGGTCCACTTGAACCTCCCACAGCCTCAGGGAATATGTACATACTAGTAGTAGTGGATCATGCTACTAGATACCCTGAAACTATTCCTCTTAGGTCGACTAGTGCCCCTGCAGTAGCCAAGGCCCTCATTGATATCTTTACCAGAGTGGGCTTCCCTAAGGAGGTGGTGTCCGACAGAGGTACCAACTTCATGTCAGCATACATGAAACACATGTGGAATGAGTGTGGAGTGACTTATAAATTCACTACAACCTATCATCCACAAACCAATGGCCTTGTTGAGAGATTCAACAAGACATTAAAAGGCATGATCATGGGGCTCCCTGAAAAACTCAAAAGGAGATGGGATGTCCTCTTGACATGTCTGCTTTTCGCTGACAGAGAGGTGCCTCAGAAGGGAGTAGGGTTCTCACTCTTTGAACTTCTGTTTGGCCACCCTGTAAGGGGACCACTAGCTCTTGTGAAAGAAGGCTGGGAGAGACCTCTCCATGAGCCTAAACAAGACATAGTGGACTATGTACTTGGCCTACGTTCAAGGATGGCAGAGTACATGGAAAAGGCAAGTAAAAACCTTGAGGCCAGCCAACAGCTCCAGAAGTTTTGGTATGATCAAAAGGCTGCACTGGTTGAATTTCAACCAGGGCAGAAAGTCTGGGTTTTGGAGCCTGTGGCTCCCAGGGCACTTCAGGACAGATGGAGTGGCCCTTACCCAGTGCTAGAGAAGAAGAGTCAGGTCACCTACCTGGTGGACCTAGGCACTAGCAGGAGCCCCAAGAGGGTGATCCATGTGAACCGCCTAAAGCTCTTCCATGATAGGGCTGATGTGAATCTGTTGATGGTGACAGATGAGGACCAGGAAGCTGAGAGTGAACCTCTCCCTGATCTCCTCTCATCAAACCCTAAGGATGGTTCAGTAGATGGAGTGATCTATTCAGACACCCTCGATGGCCAACAGCAATCTGATTGCAGGAAGGTCCTGCAACAGTTTGCTGAACTCTTTTCCCTAACCCCTGGTCAGACACACCTGTGTACCCAAGATGTGGACACAGGAGACAGCATGCCTGTCAAAAACAAAATATTCAGACAGTCTGACCAAGTTAAGGAAAGCATCAAAGTGGAAGTCCACAAGATGCTGGAATTGGGAGCCATTGAGCACTCTGACAGCCCCTGGGCTAGCCCAGTGGTTTTAGTCCCCAAACCTCACACCAAAGATGGAAAGAAAGAGATGAGGTTTTGTGTGGACTACTGAGGACTTAATTCTGTCACCAAACAGATGCCCATCCCATTCCAAGGGCTGATGAACTGATTTATAAATTAGGTGCTGCCAAATTCTTAAGTACCTTTGACTTAACGGCAGGGTACTGGCAAATCAAAATGGCACCTGGAGCAAAAGAAAAGACAGCATTCTCCACACCTGATGGGCATTATCAGTTCACGGTTATGCCCTTTGGTTTAAAGAATGCCCCTGCCACCTTCCAAAGGTTGGTGAATCAAGTCCTTGCTGGTTTGGAGTCCTTTAGTGCAGCTTATCTTGATGATATTGCTATCTTTAGCTCCAGCTGGCAGGATCACCTGGTCCACCTGAAGAAGGTTTTGAAGGCTCTGCAATCAGCAGGCCTCTCTATCAAGGCATCCAAATGCCAGATAGGGCAGGGAACTGTGGTTTACTTGGGACACCTTGTAGGTGGAGGCCAAGCTCAACCACTCCAGCCTAAGATCCAGACTATTCTGGACTGGGCAGCTCCAAAAACCCAGACTCAAGTCAGGGCATTCCTTGGCTTGACTGGGTATTACAGGAGGTTTGTGAAGGGATATGGATCCATAGTGACAGCCCTCACAGAACGTACCTCCAAGAAAATGCCCAAGAAGGTAAACTGGACTGTACAATGCCAACAGGCCTTTGACACCCTGAAACAAGCAATGTGCACAGCACCAGTTCTAAAAGCTCCAGATTCCTCCAAGCAGTTCATTGTGCAGACAGATGCCTCTGAACATGGGATGGGGCAGTTTTGTCCCAAACAAATGAAGATGGCCTTGACCAGCCTGTTGCTTTCATTAGCAGGAGGTTACTCCCCAGGGAGCAGCATTGGAGTGCCATTGAGAGGGAGGCAATTGCTGTGGTTTGGTCCCTGAAGAAGCTGAGACCATACCTCTTTGGTACTCACTTTGTTGTTCAAACTGACCACAGACTTCTCAGATGGCTGATGCAAATGAAAGGTGAAAATCCAAAACTGTTGAGGTGGTCCATCTCCCTACAGGGAATGGACTTAATAGTGGAACACAGACCTGGGACTGCCCATGCCAATGCAGATGGCCTTTCCAGGTTCTTCCACTTAGAAAATGAAAACTCTCTTGGGAAAGGTTAGTCTCATCCTCTTTCGTTTGGGGGGGTTGTGTAAGGAAATGCCTCCTTGGCATGGTTACCCCCTGACTTTTTGCCTTTGCTGATGCTATGTTTTGATTTGAAAGTGTGCTGAGGCCTGCTAACCAGGCCCCAGCACCAGTGTTCTTTCCCTAACCTGTACTTTTGTTTTCACAATTGGCACACCCTGGCTTCCAGGTAAGTTCCTTGTAACTGGTACCCCTGGTACCAAGTGCCCTGATGCCAGGGAAGGTCTCTAAGGGCTGCAGCATATCGTATGCCACCCTGGGGACCCCTCACTCAGCACAGACACACTGCTTGCCAGCTTGTGTGTGCTGGTGAGGACAAAGCGAGTAAGTCGACATGGCACTCCCCTCAGGGTGCCATGCCAACCTCACACTGCCTATGCAGTATAGATAAGTCACCCCTCTAGCAGGCCTTACAGCCCTAAGGCAGGGTGCACTATACCATAGGTGAGGGCACCAGTGCATGAGCACTGTGCCCCTACAGTGTCTAAGCAAAACCTTAGACATTGTAAGTGCAGGGTAGCCATAAGAGTATATGGTCTGGGAGTCTGTCAAACACGAACTCCACAACACCATAATGGCTACACTGAAAACTGGGAAGTTTGGTATCAAACTTCTCAGCACAATAAATGCACACTGTACATTTTATTGCAAAATACACCCCAGAGGGCACCTTAGAGGTGCCCCCTGAAACCTTAATCAACTACCCGTGTAGGCTGACTGGTTTTAGCAGCCTGCCACACTCGAGACATGTTGCTGGCCACATGGGGAGAGTGCCTTTGTCACTCTGTGGCTAGTAACAAAGCCTGCACTGGGTGGAGATGCTATCACCTCCCCCAGGCAGGAGCTGTAACACCTGGCGGTGAGCCTCAAAGGTTCACCCCCTTTGTTCCAGCACCACAGGGCATTCCAGCTAGTGGAGTTGCCCGCCACCTCCGGCCACGGCCCCACTTTTGGCGGCAAGGCCGGAGGAAATAATGAGAATAACAAGGAGGAGTCACTGGCCAGTCAGGACAGCCCCTAAGGTGTCCTGAGCTGAGGTGACTCTAACTTTTAGAAATCCTCCATCTTGCAGATGGAGGATTCCCGCAATAGGGATAGGAATGTGACCCCCTCCCCTTGGGAGGAGGTACAAAGAGGGTGTACCCACCCTCAGGGCTAGTAGCCATTGGCTACTAACCCCCCAGACCTAAACACGCCCTTAAATTTAGTATTTAAGGGCTACCCTGAACCTAGGAACTCAGATTCCTGCAACCTAAGAAGAAGAGGACTGCTGAGCTGAAAACCCTGCAGAGAAGACGGAGACACCAACTGCTTTGGCCCCAGTTCTACCGGCCTGTCTCCCCACTTCTAAAGACACTGCTCCAGCGACGCTTTCCCCAGGACCAGCGACCTCTGAATCCTCAGAGGACTGCCCTGCTCTAGAAGGACCAAGAAACTCCCGAGGACAGCGGCTCTGTTCACCCAAGAGTGCAACTTTGTTTCAAAGAAGCAACTTCAAGAGAACTGCGTTTCCCGCCGGAAGCGTGAGACTTGCTACTCTGCACCCGACGCCCCCGGCTCGACTTGTGGAGAAACAACACTTCAGGGAGGACTCCCCGGCGACTACGAGACTGTGAGTAGCCGGAGTTGCCCTCCCTGAGCCCCCACAGCGACGCCTGCAGAGGGAATCCCGAGGCTCCCACTGACCGCGACTGCCTGACTCCCAGATCCCGACGCCTGGAAAAGACCCTGCACCCACAGCCCCCAGGACCTGAAGGATCGGAACTCCAGTGCAGGAGTGACCCCCAGGAGGCCCTCTCCCTTGCCCAGGTGGTGGCTACCCCGAGGAGCCCCCCCTTGCCTGCCTGCATCGCTGAAGAGACCTCTTGGTCTCCCATTGATTCCAATTGAAAACCCGACGTGTGTTTGCACACTGCACCTGGCCGCCCCGTGCTGCTGAGGGTGTACTTTCTGTGCTAACTTGTGTCCTCCCCGGTGCCCTACAAAACCCCCCTGGTCTGCCCTCCGAAGACGCGGGTACTTACCTGCTGGCAGACTGGAACCGGGGCACCCCCTTCTCCATTGAAGCCTATGCGTTTTGGGCACCACTTTGAACTCTGCACCTGACCGGCCCTGAGCTGCTGGTGTGGTAACTTTTGGGTTGCCCTGAACCCCCAACGTTGGGCTACCTTGGACCCAAACTTGAACCCCGTAGGTGGTTTACTTACCTGCAAGAACTAACAATTACTTACCTCCCCTAGGAACTGTGAAAATTGCACTGTGTCTAGTTTTAAAATAGCTATATGTGTTTTATTTGAAAAGTATATATGCTATTGTGACTATTCAAAGTTCCTAAATTACTTACCTGCAATACCTTTCGTGCAAAGTATTACATGTAGAATTTGAACCTGTGGTTCTTAAAATAAACTAAGAAAAAATATGTTTCTATACAAAAACCTATTGGCCTGGAATTGTCTCTGAGTGTGTGTTCCTCATTTATTGCCTGTGAGTATGTACAACAAATGCTTAACACTACTCCTTTGATAAGCCTACTGCTCGACCACACTACCACAAAATAGATCATTAGTATTATCTCTTTTTGCCACTATCTTACCTCCAAGGGGAGGCCTTGGACTCTGTGCATACTATTCCTTACTTTGAAATAGTGCATACAGAGCCAACTTCCTACAGCAGCCCACTGGGTTCACAGGGAAAATTGTATGGGAGCTTGTCCAGCCACTCCTTCACAAAGTTTGTAGCCTTTATGTGGACAGTTTCGATACAGGAGAAGACATGTTCAGTGAGCTCTACAAAGCTGGCACTGCGGTACAGTTTGTTATAACTGCAAAGGATGCGCGCAGGAGCTTGTTTGCGAGAAGCACCAGAAATCCCAGAGTACTGTGTTGCATGTCATGAAACTGCTCACAGTCAAGATCTCGGATAGGCGTGAAATATACGTACTCATTACAGTTCATGATGAGAGCACTTCCCCCATAATGGTTTGGGGTCAGATGGCCAAAGCCCACAAGTCCACCTGTATACTTGATTACAATAATTACATGGGCAGAGTGAACAAGAACAACCAGGTTTTTCAACCATACAATGTGTGTTTAAAACTCACACTTGGTTCAAGAAACTGTTTACCCACCTGATCCAAATGTCAACAATGGCAACATGCAATGCATATGTTGTTTATTGTTAGACAACCACAGGAAGACCTATGTCTTTCCTTGACTTACAGTTGTCTGTAATTGAAAGCCTCACTGCTGCTACAGAAGCAACAGCCTCCACTTCATATGTTCTGGAGGATGTGGAAAGGCTGCAGGAGCGACACTTTGCTGATCGCATTCCTAAAAAACTTCAAAAGGATCAACCATGTCTCTGATGTAAAGTGTGCTCGAAGCAGGGAAAGAGATAGGAGAGTAGAGGAATTGTGTTTTCTGTCCCCAGTGCTCACCTCAGCCAGGCCTCTGTTTCTCTACTTTCTTTACATTCTATCATACTAATGCAAAGTTCTGAGAACTCGCCTGAGGTGGAGCTGCCGTTGGGTGAACCTTTCAGTGGCTGTGCATGGATACCGAAAGTCAATGGGCCACTGCCTCATTAGGCAAGCAGCCACAGAATTTTAGTACATCTACTTCAGGAAATCATGGACTTCCTTGAGGCATGCTCAACACCTTTACCCGTGGTCAGAACGTGATAGGTGTTCTGTTTGATTAACGAGCATTATAGTCCCCACACTGCACATACTAGTGGACAGAACATATGCCACATTGGTACAGTGTACCCTGCGTGGCAACATGTTAGAGGCGTGACTGCATTTTGAATTTGAAGTGCTTGTTAGGGAACTTATATATGGAACAAAAAGGACTACCATTATTGCCAACGAGAACCAGAGTAAGTTTAATAAGTCAAACAAATGTCCTGTGGGACATATTGACCAACATTTGTACTTGTTTGACAGTGTGCAAGCCCAATTTGTAGCTTCACTTTCAAAGCAAAAGTAGAAGTGTTGGTGAATGAGTCCATCAGGATATTTTTTGACTTCTTACTTTAGAGACCTAAAGTAGTATTAACCATAATGTCTGCCTTAGTTTAAATGGTGGATATGCTCGCTCAGTTCAAGGAATAGGCCTTGCAAAGCATACTCAGACCCCCAACTTGCATCCACAAACTGGAAAGAGTTGGATTTAGCACAGTAAGTGCACTGATGGTCCATGAAAGGCATGTTTTCTTGAGCTTCAAGTAGCTAGTGGTGGAAGGCATTAGTATAGGTTCACTTGGCAATTATACTTAATTGATAAGGGAGGAAAAGCTTATGGTAGGTGTGCTTTCCCAGGGATATTGCACAGGTAGAAGGCAGAAAGTAAGGGTTGTACAGAGGCACATCATCTACACCTATGGATAGGTGCCACACTGGAAGTGAAGGACAATGACACGTATGGGTCAGTGTTTGACCTGCTTGCCATGTTCATCCTCTGTCAGAACTTAGTAGATGTTCAATTTGCTGTGTGATAAGTCCATCACAGTCACAGCACTGCACATAATGGTGGCTGGGACATATGCTATGTTCTTCATAGTTTATGACGTTCTCTTTAGAGAATTTTGTGAAAATTCCCCAGCATGTCTCCCTTAGTTTCAAAGGTAGATATGCTCGCTCAGTTTGAGGCATAGGTCTCACAAGGCTTTTGCCAAAACCCTCAACTTGCATTCACAAACTGGAAGGAGCTGGATTTAGCACAGTGAGTGCCCTAAAGGCACATGAAAAACATGTCTTCCTGAGCCTCACATGGTTGTCATGGGAACCATTAGTTAAGGTTCCTTACGCATGCCTTTGGTAATGTTCAGGAATAAGAAGGTGGTAAAATATAGTCAAACTTATTCCATCCTGTGGTGTATGAATGTGATGGGTCCTTGTCTGGCAGTGGTAAGTTGATGTGAGTGCAGTGATTAGTTGGATTGGGCCTGTGGCTGGCGGTATGATAATGTTGTGCACGAATGGCATGTGAATGGACCATAAAGCGGTTTGTGACGTGAAGTGGCTTTATGGATTGCCTTCAGAAGGCTTACTTTCAATATTCACATACTTTGGTAAGTATTCATGCTTTGAAACCATTATCTCTGGAGATGCCAAAACCAACCAGTATGAGTGGTGGATTAACTTTAACATACTAGTAACAGGGGAGTCTAAGGGTGCAGGACTTGCGTGGCTCTCAACAGTTTTCTTTCACCCTGAATCTCTTTGAAATCACAAACTTTTCTTAAAAAACATATTTTCCTTGTATTTCTGTGAGGGAAAGTCCTGGAATCTGCAGGCAGCCACAGATTTTCTACCACCCAGTGTTCCCCTAAGACTCCAGAGAAAATAGTTGCCTCACTTGTGTGGGTGGGCAAGTGACAGCGACATGAAAGCGCCTAAAAAGTATTGTGGAGACATCAAAATAACCTTTCACAAAACAGCCTGGTTTTGTAAGATGGTCACCTGTGTCTTTGGTCCTGGGCTCAAAAGCCATATAGAAAAACCTACCAAACCCAAACATTTCTGAAAACTATACACCCGGGCAGTCCAGGGAGGTGTGGCATGTGTGAATTCCTCAAAGTTTTCTTACCCAGAATACCTGATGTTCTCACTAAGGGCTCAATGTTGATTTCAAACACTATTTTCCCTTGCTTTTCTGTCACATAACTACAAGAATTTGCAGGGTTTCACAAAATTACTACCACCCAGTGTTTCCCCACTGTCCTGATCAAAACACAACCCCACTTGAGTGCCTGTGCCTAGTTCCCACATCAGGAATAGATCACTCCAGGATCAACAGTAGTCCTCATGCAAAGACTACCATTAACCTTTGTGTGATCCATTCCTGTCATGGCCACGATGCCCAGACGTGCCAGTGGGGTAGCATTTGTATTGGGACAAATTGGGGAACTCTAGGTGGAAAGATGTTTCTGGATCCATGCAGATTCCTGTAGTTTACTTCACAGAAATGCAAGAAGAAAATAGTGTTTGCAAGGTATCCTGGGTAAAAAATGCTTTGGCGGAATACACACAAGCCACACCTCCGTGGACTCCCCTCGGTGTGTACTTTTTTTTTTAAATGTCTGGGTTTGGTAGGTTTCCCTAAATGGTTCCAGATCCCAGGACTAACTAGTACTCTCACTTCAGTTATCATTATCTCCACAGTACGTTTCGGGCCCTTCCCTGTTGCAGGCACTTGGCCTACCAACATAAGTGAGGTACCATTTGTATGAGGAGATTTGGAGTAATGCTGGATAGAAGGAAGTTTGTGACTCCCCTCAGATTCCAGAACTTTGTATTGCTGAAATTTGAGGAAAATTTGTTTTCTAGACAAATGTTGAGGTTTACAAAGGATTTTGGGTAGCAGAACCTGGTGAGAGCCCCACAAGTCACCCCATTCTGGATTTCCCCCGGTGTCTAGTTTTAAAAAATATATAGATTTACTAGGTTTCCCTAGGTGCCGGCTGAGCAAGAGGCCAAAGTCTACACTAAGGCACTTTGCACAAAACAAGTCCATTTTAATTGGGAAAATGTGATGTGTCCACGTTGTGTTTTGGGGCATTTATTGTCATGGCCACTAGGCCTACAAACACAAGTGAGGTACCATTTTTATTGAAGACTTGGGGGAACACATAATAGAAGAACAAGTGTTATTGCGAATTGTCTTTCTCCACATTTGTGCCTTCCAAATGTAAGACAGTGTGGAAGAAAGAGAAATGCCCTGTAATTCACATGCTAGTATTAGCCCTGAATTCAGAGATGTGCAAATAATCACTGCTTATAAACTCCATATCTTGTACCCATTTCAGAAATATGTAGGTATCCTTGATACCTATTCTTCACTCATTGTAGTTTACCAAAAGAATTGCTGTATACCCACTATACAATGAAAACCCATTGCAAGGTACAGCTCATTTATTGGCTCTGGGTACCTTGGGTTCTTGATGAACCTGCAAGCCTTATATGCCCAAAACCAAAGGGGTTTAGCAGACATAATGGTATGTTGCTTTTAAAAATCTGCCATATTTGGAAAAAGTTACCAAAGAAAACATAGACGTAAATGGCTGTTTTTTCCAACTCGATTTCAATATTTTTTCATTTAAACTTTTACTTTCAATAGGAAAACTTTGAAGGATCTACATAAATGACCCGCCACTGAATTTAGAATTTCGTCTACTTTTCAGAAATGTTTAGCTGTCTAGCATCCACCATTGGTTTGACCACCATTTCTGTCACTAACTGGAGGGAGGCTGAAAGCACAAAAACTAGTAAAAACAGCGTATGTCCCAGTAAACTACTAAAACTGTCCTGGAAAATGTTGGTTTCTGATCCAAGTCTGACTGTCCCTGAAAGCCGGGAAGATGATGATTTAGCACTGCAAACCCTTTGTTGATCTCATTTGCAGAGAAAAAGCTAGGTGATTTCTTCTGCAGCAGTGTTTCCCATTTTTCCCAAAACAAACACATTTTAGCTGTATTTTGGCTAATTTCCCGATCTCCTCGAGGGTAATCTGCAAACTCTTAGTACCTTTAGAACCCTCAGGATTTTAGAATAAAAGGACATACATTTTTCGTAGATAGCTTATATGGACAAAATGTTATGGGGGCCTAAGCACGATTTACCCTAAATAGTCAAAAAAAGGGCTCAGCATTAGAGAAGAAAAGGCTTAACAGCTAAGCGGTTAAAAAAATCACCAATATCGTCAATGATAATGGATCCCAGGAATGAACGCACTTCAGTAGATGTTAAGGAAAACGGCTTGTTGACAAGAAATGCGAGAGAGCACTCATGTTCCTGGGCCTCAGCTCTAGCCAAGTCATCAGCTTCCTGTGCAGTGGTGGATGTTGCAGCACCACAAACCAATTAGTCCACAAAGGGCGGCTCATAGGAAGCTTCTTGTGGCCAACTCAATCTCAATGTGCATGAGTGGTAATGAGCCCTTAGCGATAACATCAACAGATCAGCATTCAAAGTAGGTATGCACTGGGTGACAAGACTCACTTTCAGTGCATGTTCGAATGGGCACCACAAACAATGAAAGATGGGCTGCACACAGTTCAGAACCAGTCTGAATGATAGAGATCAGTTACACTCTAGTTCCTCCAGGAGTTGTACTATAAAGTGTTGCATCATGTATTGACAACACAGCTGGGCTGGTGGTAGCCCTCCTTGTTGGGATGGGACAGCCACTGCATAAAAAGAATATCAACAGCGGGAAGCAGTCAAATAATGCCAAAGTAACAAGGAATCCCCGATAACACTTGAGAAAATAGAGAGAAAGGCTGAAGGTATAATGCCAAATATAAAGGAGAAGGTGCTGATGAAACTAGAACCAATTGTCTTAAAAAATGGGCCATCCTAGTGGTATTGGACGCATTAAGAATTTGCTCAATGAGTTCAGCTAGGTGTTTAAGAAAGTTTGTGTCTTTGCAGATGACCTTGCCATTTGAAGTGCATAGGTCTTGGGGTCACATTTTTTTAAACAAAAGAGCTTTTAGTCAGCTCAGCTTGTCAAAATGTACATTTGAAATAGCAATACGAGGCCACATTTCTGCTACTTTGATCTGTTGCATAGGGGAAAAAGTACATTACCGCAACAGGTGACAATTTTGGAGACCAAAACTACATAAGTAATTCCAGCTTGCATGCCACAACAGAACCACCTAACCTCCATTTAAGAGCACCTGGAATGCTGGATGAATCAAAGGGACAGGAACTCCCTTCAGATAACAAGCTAAATTTGTTGCGGAAGCGTTACAAGCTCCGTGCAAGGACAGCTGTTTACAAATTATCAAATAGCTCACAGAAGTCTTGCATTTGCTGCCGCTAAGTAAGAGCTCTTTTATTCCATTGAAGCATTTGTATGAGAAGGGTAGCTTCATGAATATAACTGTTTAACATCACATAATTTTCTTCCTTCTTAGCCATTATTTGTTGTTGTCATGTTAAATTAAATGCAGCAGACAGGTCTTTCGAACTCACATATTGCCAGGGAATTCAACCACTTTTCAAAACTTGCAAAGTCCAACCTACCTACCTGCATTATGAATCTAAGTTGACTCTGTCCATGATGTTAAGAAGACATGCCATTTTGGATAATGTCTATTGCAGATGGAATTATGTTATGTAGTGTGTGTATGCGGTTGGACAAGGTATTCATACATTATCCACAATGGCCTAGGCTTTCTCCAAATTGTCCTGGTCTATTTGCTTTAACTGGGCATGGATTTTTGTTGATAAAGTTTCCAAATCTCATTATAGATGGCAGAAACGTTTTTTGTGTGGTTTTCTAGGACCTAACAGGAAGTCCTGTAAATCTGTATCTTCAGACAGTAGACTAAAGTGTTCCTTTAGAGCTGCTAGTATGGAAGATTTTAACCATTGTTGGCATTATTTACCAACAGGGTAAGTAATAACAATATCCAAGTGCTCTAATGATATATAACAGGGGTCTGGTCTGCTCGGTCTAAAACCCCCAGTGGAGTTAACAAAATATGCATGACAACCATAAGAACCTGAAAGTGATGTGTTAAATGTTCCGTTTTGGACCCAACGATTGAACTGGTCTTCAGTGACATGTAAAATATTTTGCCAATTGTTAAATTTTGCTGGTAAGGGTATACTGGGCGCTTTCAATTCCTTAATTTTCACGAAGCCCAAACAGCTTGTTTGCTGTATGGTTTCATTTAAAAATATAATAATTTGTAGCAGAGTCAGGTGTGCTCTAAATTAAGCTTCCCTTCCCTGTATTTTCCAATGTTTAGTTCCCCAAACACTCTTTAAGTCAATCGACTTCAACCAATTGTCATATCCTTCAATAGCCAATTGGGAAACAAAGGAATCAGAAAAAAATCAATGTGGTATCTGTTAGTAAGAGATTTTGCAATTTGATAGATGGAAATTTAAAATAATAAGACACAGCATTTCTAATGTATACAACTTTTCGATGTATATTTGAGAACTCCCCACTGGCGGAGTCGGACTATGTTACCATTGAGTATAATTATTAACAGTTCTACAGTGCTAGCTGTATGAATGAAGTGATGTCCATAATGATTATAACAAAGCATATCCCCATAATTAGATGTTGTTTGACAAACATCTTCACTTTCAAAGACAGAATAGTATTCAAGCTCAGAAAGCAACAAACCAACTGTTTTTACATACCAGTCATCAGAAACAAACCCCGATGTTATTACATCATTTAAATTAATATGGAATTTGAAGCATCTCAGTCAGCCTATAGACATCAAATGCTACTTTATCCTAAACAATCCCATCGGGAATAGGAATAGCTGAAATGTTCACTGGGGACAAGTCTCTTCGGATCTTATAAGAAGTTAAACATGGTTTCTGGACCTAATCCACCAGTTCAACATCAGAGCGTTCAGGAAGATGGTGATCATGTATCAGTAAGAAAAAAATGATGACAAAACCAATCCAAAGAAGAAAGATAAGCACAGTTAATAGGATCCACAGATAAACCTATGGACTAATCAGATAGCTAATTCTAAGCCAATTGATTAGGTACATGCTCTCGGTACAGGTGCTGCAGTAGAAGTAGAAGAATCAGTAAAAGAGTTGTGAATGTTGGCAAAATATGCAAGAGCAGTTTATGCAAATACTGGAGTCGTTGTTAAAGAAGGAGAATTGGCAGATGTGTCCCTTGGTGGTTCGCAGTAAACAATCCCATCCCTTTGTGATGAATTTGACTAGTCTGACTCAGAGCTTTGGATATTTCTTGTCGCGGATGTAGTTAACAGTACTAATGAAAGATCATTTTCCACCCTCACCAAAACTTGGAAAAGGCATCTGTACTTTTGTTTAAAGGCTGTAGAGGTATGTCTTTGTTGGTAGTGAAAGGTGCTCAGGAATTACCAAGGAGTCCTCTATGTATGCTGTGTAGTATCGGCCACATGCTGTAACTTGACATTGTCAATGGAAACAAAGCGTTTTTCTTTAGAACCAGGCAGCAGAGGTATGATAATTCTAGTACTGTGTATTCCCAGGACTGGAACAAGTGCTTTGTATTAAGCGCCAAATTCTTTCTTTACAGCAATATTTTCTCCCACCAGCACACCACCTTTAGGAATCCAACCTGTAGCTGTTAATGGTGAGTCTCTCATTCCCGGGGTGGCGGCACATGCATTTCATCATGAAACTTCTGTATTTCCTGCAAGAAAATGACACGTTCATTAATGTAAAAATGTGTGTCTGCTGTCACCGGGCCAGGGCCATCAAGATCCAGAACATGCATAGGTATGGCAAACAGTCCCTCATATACGGTGTGTTCTCCTAGGGACTTTCTGGACAGAATATTAAGTGCTCTCTGGACTCCATACAGGTTGCTAAGCCAACTATGACCCCTGACTCTAGCTGTTAAGGACTGCTTTCAGTCTTTGTTACTTTTCTCCACAACACTATTTCCCTCATGATGATATGGAGACGAATAATGCTGTTGGACCCCCAATGTCCCAATGGTGTCCCTGAATACCCTGAAGGCAAAAACAGGGCCCTGGTCCAAAAGGAATGCCACAACTTCATATGTGCCGATAAAAATGTAGACATTTTTAATAACCGTTCGAGTGTCAGCTGATCATTGTGGCTATACCCATAGAAATCTGGAGCAAGAATTGACAGCGACTAAAATATATTTGTACGGACAATCAGGTGTCAGGGGACCACAATGGTTCAGGTACACACATTGTAGAGGATTGTTAGAAATTAAGATGGGTGTCTGCAGTGGGTGCTTGACGGTGGACCCTTTTATTTGTTGACAGATGTCGCAACAAAGGACATACTGTTTGGTCTGTTTGTATAGACCTGACCACCAGTAACGTTTTTACAATAGGGCAATAGTAGCCCCAACACTTGCATGGGTAGAAGCAAATACCTCATGTGCTACTTTTATCAATTCTGGTTTGTGTTGCCTGCCATTAGTGGTTTTTGCAGGTTGTAGGATAAATACTAAAATATTTTGCCTATAAATTTCTTTCAGACTAATTTGTATGTTGAGCAGTTTTTGAAGGACAACAGTGCCAGACTTAAGACCCACAGTAAAAGTAGCAAATCTGGATGAGTTAAAAAAGTTCTAGGGTTTATCTAGTCCTCTGACGTCGTGATTGGTATTTTCTTCTGCTTCGAATGCAGCATTTTGTCGATAATGCTTCAGCATTGCCCAGGTTCACCCTGATTGTGACAGTCTTTATTAAGATTTGGTCTGCTCGTGATCATTTTGTAAAGCACTTTTCAGAGATATCTCCAGGGAATGAAACAGCTGTGGATGAGCTTTTGGTTCTGATCAAGGGCTATTTGGTTTTCAAGCAGTACATTCCTTGCAAGAGAGGGTGTAATGGAATTAAGATGTATATGCTGTACTGGATACGTCTATAATTCCAGGTTGTGCACTGGTAGAGATTCTTCTACTGCCCCACCTTTTGATCTGTCCACTTTTGAAGTCAGTGAAAATTGTAGGGGATCTCTGCAGAGGACTTGTTAACAAAGGTCACCATTTATACATAGACAACTTCTACACTGGTGTGCAATTGTTCAAGGAATTGTTCAAAGTGGACACATCTGAATGTGTCATAATCCACTCATCTGTAAAAGTTACACTAAAGTGCTTGTATGCAAAACAAACCTTCAGAGATGACAATGCAGTGCCTTGTGCATTGATGAACGTTTATTTTGAAATTTTCAGACAGGAGAGTCCACATGCTAACAAGCATTCATGATAAAAGTACTTCAGCTGTGACTGTTTGGGGTCCAGTTGCTGAAGTGTGCAAACCTGTGTGCATTTTAAACTACAATAAGCACAAGAGTGGCATAGATAGAGTAGATCAGCAGTTCAAACCGTACACTGTGACTCATAAGTCATACATTCGCTATAAGAAGACGGCTGCTGATTTGTTTAATTTTGCAACCTTCAATGCATTTGTTGTGTTCAAGGATTGTTCTCAAGATTCAAAAATGACTTTGTTCAGTTTGAGAAGTCTGTGATCGGCAGCCTTGTTGAAGTGGAGAAGGCATGTGTTCCTAGAGTTGGAGTGATGGAGGATGTGGGCAGACTGAAAGATCACCACTTTCCTGATTATGTTCCTCCCACTCCCAAAAAACTTTCCCTTTAGGAGAAGTAGAGACTGTGTCCAAAGACGCATGTGGAAGGAGAGTAGTGTGTACTACCCCAAGTATATACTTAATCCTGGGCTATGTGTCCCCCAGTGCCTTAAATTGTACCACAGGCAACTGAACTATCGGGAGCAACCATGAGCATAAAAGAGAACTGACTGGTCTGTATAGTTTTATATTTTTTGTTCAGCTTCACAGTTGGATGAAGTTTGATGCCCTTAGTTAAACATGTTGGGTTTGTAGCCATAGTTAATTGGTTTTACATCGCCTTCAAATTCGTTTTTTTCTGTTAATAAATTTGATAGTGATGTGTGTGGGCTGGTGCTTGGCTGGAGGTATGTGTGCACTGGCACCTGGCTGGTGGTTTGTCTGGACTGGCACCTGGCTGGCGGAGTGCATAGACTGGTGCTTGGCTGGTGGTTTGCATGGACAGGCACTTCGCCGGCAGTGTCCGTGGACTGGAGCTTGGTTGGTGGTGTGTATGGACTGACAATTGGCTGGTGAGGTGCATGGACTGGCGCTTGGCTGGCAGTTTTTTGTGTACTGGTGCTTCGCTGGTGGTGTGTTTGAGTTGGCATTTGGCTGGCAGTGTCTGAGCAGTGACTTGCTGCTAGTCACAAGACATACATTACCATCTAAATGCCAGTCCACACACTCTGTCAGCTGCCAGCCAGTGTGTTTGCTGTGTCAGTACAGTGGGCAGATGAAAATGATGGGCCCTTAAATGGCGCTGTCTGTTGATGTGAGTGTTTCAACGTGCTGGGCCCACGGCTGACAGTGTGAATCATTTTGTGTGTGTCGCACATGAAGGGAGTATGAATGGCCTGTAAAGCGGTTGGTGCTTTGTCATGGCTTTACTGCTCATGTGCTGTGAGTCATTGGTTCAGTTTTTGGAACTTTCAATTATTAAAAGTGTTTTTCATTTTTTGAAATCTCTTGTTAATAATATGTACATTTTGAACCATTCACTCACCCTCATTCGAAATCCAACCAGTATGTGTGTGTGCTTGAGGAATAGATGGCTGTGCAGTAATATTTGTCATATGTTTTTTTCTTACAGGGTTTACATTGTCCCTAGGGAAAAATTCCACCTTTTATTGGTGACGCTGGATGTAAAGTCAATACGGCCAACTTTTTGCCAGTCGAATATATCCATCTCTTTTTGGATGTTGAGTTCCTTCAGCAAATTGTACAGCAAACAAATTTGCTTGCAGAACAATCTCTGAAGGAGCAAAGAGGTACTCTAGGGCCAGTGGGCTCCCACTTCACTGGCGGCATTGAAAATATTTTTGGGCCTTATGCTCAAAATGGGGTTGATGCAGAAATCCACCTTGCAGTCCTACTGGACGACTTGCACGCTTTTGGAAGCCCCCATCTTCACACCGTACATGAGCAGAGATTGTTTTTTGCTATTGCAGCGCATGCTGCATTTTAATGACAATTGTGTTGCATTGCCTCAGGACCATCCAGACCATAACAGGTTGTCAAAAATTCAGCTTGTCATGGAACCTTTGTCTCCCAAGTTTCCAGAGATCTATTGTAGAAAGCTGGCCTGGTGTGTGGTGGGTACCCAAGTTACTTACACCTTATACCAGGTCCAGGTATCCCATCTTAGTGAAGTGTAGACAGTTTCTAGAAGCCAGGCTCTCTAGAGGTAGCTGTGGATGAGCAGCCAAAGGCTTATCTAGGAGACATGCAAAGCTCATGCAATACCACTGAAGTCACACAGTACTTACACACATGAAAGAAACCACTCAGTTGTACAAAAATAAAGGTACTTTATTTTTGGCACAGATTATCACAAATCACTAGACAGGTGACCCACCCATAGGAGGTAAGTAATACACTAAATATATATACTAGCAATCAGAAATAGGCACAGAAAAGGTTAGAAAACAGTGCAAACAGTAATAACCAAAAGTCACCCTGGGGGGAGCACAAACCAAACACTATAAAATGGAATGCGAATAAGGTACCCCCACCTAGGTAAGTAAAATGTGTAGAGGGGTAAATAACACAGTACCCCCAGCAACCAGGAATGCAGCAGTAAAACACTGGATTTTCCTCAAACCACCCAAAAGGAGGAAAAGAAGAAACCTAGAGGAGACTGCAAGAAACCCAGTGGTGGATTCCTGAAGAAAGAAGACCTGTGGAGAGAGGGTACCAAGTCCAAGAGTCACAGTGGAGTCTAGGGAGAGTATGAGGTACTACCCACACAGCTGTGAATGCAGGAGTTGGTCGACAGTTCTGAAAAACAGGTCAGCACTGCAGCCCAGGAGCTGGAGAAGAGTTCCAGATGGATGCAGAAGATGTCCCACACCGGAAGGAAGATTGCAGATGGGTGTCGGTGCAGGATTTCCACCAACAAGTCTTGGCAAAGTCAAACTCTCGGTCAGTGGAAAAGAGGTGCTTGGGACCAGCAAGATCCAGGAGGACTCAACCCAGGAGGGGGAGTCACAGGGGACCCTCAACATCACAGGAGCAGAGGCAGCACCCACAGGAGTCCCACAGGACGGGGACACAGAAGCCACAGAAGGAGCCCACGCAGCACTAAAAAAGTGGATCCCATGCCACAGGAGAAGCACACAGGGGACTGGGATTTACAGGAAGGAGCTGCAGGCCACCTGAAGATCCCTTGGAGGAGATGCAAACAAGCCTTGGCAGCTACAAGTGACGCGGTGCACAGGGGTACTGTCCTGCGTGGGAAGGCAAAGGCTTACTTCCACCAAAGTTTGACAGCTAGCCGAGAGAACCCTGAGGACTACTCCAGACCACCACCCATGACACGGAATACAACTTTCTCCACAGAGAGGGGATCCATGCAGCTATTTATCTACAGAAGGACAGGTTTGCTGTCCTGGAGTGTCAGAAATGAAGCAGGGTTGCTGCACCAAAGTTTCTCTGGGAGGGCAGGTGGTCTGCTTCTAATTTCCTAAGACAGGGCAGGTTTGTTTTTCTGTCTTTGGGTCCTTCCAGAGGGGTACTTTTACCCCTGGGAGCTCAGCTGTGTCAGCTTTTGACTTCTGTGGTACAGGCTCCATCCTGGGGCTGGCAACCGCCCACAGAGGAATGGGATCCTTGGTGGGAGGGTGAGCAGTGGATAATTTGGTATCCTGCTTGCCTGTGTTTTTAGGAGTGTGCCGGGCCATTATTCCAGGCTCCATGGCTCCTTCCCTACTTTGTTCTTTATTCTGCTTGGAGATGTCCAGCATGGATGAATGGGCAAGGAACTCTACCTCAGCCCAATCAGTGGTTTCTAGGGAATTCTCTAAGAGACACTCAACAGGTAGGATAGGGGAGACTACCACCTGTTTAGGGCCAGTAACTCCACCACAGCTAAAGTGTACTACAGCTAAGGGAAGGGACTGGGTGGAGTTATTCACATCAGTGACTTGGTACTTGTGACCAAGTAGGTGTTGTGCAGGTGACACCAACTTTTCAGTTACTATGGTGACACTGGCACCTGTTTCCCTGTAGGCCTGGGCCTCAGCACCATTTACCTGGATGTGCTGCTTGTACTTATTCATATTAAGGGGACAAGCAGCTAGGGTGGGAAGGCCAGTGCCACCCTGGGAGAAAGAAACTGTCTTAGGGGTCTCTATACCTACCCCAGACTCTAATATGGACCCAAAGGTGAACCCAACTACACTTGGCTGATACCACTGTTACTACTACTATTAGGGGCACTAGGAGAAGAAGTGGATGTAGTAGTGGTGGAAGGCTCAGGGCCTTTACCAGGACAGGAGCTGTCCCCTGGTCTGTAGCCTTTATTTCTGCACATATAACACCAAGGCTCTTTACTGTGTGTAGAGGAGGATGAGGTTTTGGACCCATCCCAGAGGAGTTTTGTGGGCCTGATGATAAGCCTTTACTTTTGCCTTTGTCCCCACCCTTGTCCTGAGACTTACCTATTTCCTTTTTTCAGCTCAATCTTGTTCTGACTCGCTTGTGTGCCTTTTTTCCCAATTCTTGAGGAGAGGTCAGTTCTGAGTCTACTAAGTACTGGTGCAACAAATTAGACACACAGTTGTTGAGAATGTGCTCTCTCAGAATTAGATCATACAAGCCCTCAAAGTCACTGACTTTGCTACCATGTAACCAGCCTTCCAAAGCTTTTACAAAGAAGTCAACAAAATCAATCCAATCTTGGGAGTACTCTTTCTTGGTCTCTCTGAATTTGATCCTATACTGTTCACTGGTAAGAACAAATCCTTCTAACAGAGCATACTTTAAAACTGTGAAAATGTCAGCATCCTCCTCTCTGAAAGTAAGAAGCCTATCCCTACCCTGGTCAGAGAAGGAGATCAAAAGAATAGCAGCTCACAGGGAAGATTGTATGGGAGCTTGTCCAGCCACTCCTTCAGGTAGGTTCTAGCATTGATGTGGACAGTTTTCTATACAGGAGAAGACCTGTTCAGTGTGCTCTACAAAGCTGGCACTGTGGCCTGCGGTACAGTTTGTTATAACTGCAAAGGGTTCCCATAGGAGCTTGTTTGCAAGAAGCTCCAGAAATCCCTGAGTACTGCATTGCGTGCCAAAAAAAATGCTTGAAGTCAAGTTATCGGGTAGGCGTGATGTAAACGTGCTCATTACAATTAAAGATGAGAGCACTTCCCCCAGTCCAAAAGGAATGCCACAACTTCATGTGTGCCGATAAAAATGTAGACATTTTTAATAACCGTTCGAGTGTCAGCTGATCATTGTGGCCATACCCATAGAAATCTGGAGCAAGAATTGACAGCGACTAAAATATATTTGTACGGACAATCAGGTGTCAGGGGACCACAATGGTTCAGGTACACACATTGTAGAGGTTTGTTCAAAATTAAGATGGGTGTCTGCAGTGGGTGCTTGACGGTGGACCCTTTTATTTGTTGGCAGATGTCGCAACAAAGGACATACTGTTTGGTCTGTTTGTATAGACCTGACCACCAGTAACGTTTTTGCAATAGGGAAATAGTAGCCGCCACACTTGCATGGGTAGAAGCAAATACCTCATGTGCTACTTTTATCAATTCTGGTTTGTGTTGCCTGCCATTAGTGGTTTTTGCAGGTTGTAGGATAAATACTAAAATATTTTGCCTATAAATTTCTTTCAGACTAATTTGTATGTTGAGCAGTTTTTGAAGGACAACAGTGCCAGACTTAAGACCCACAGTAAAAGTAGCAAATCTGGATGAGTTAAAAAAGTTCTAGGGTTTATCTAGTCCTCTGACGTCGTGATTGGTATTTGCTTCTGCTTCGAATGCAGCATTTTGCCGATAATGCTTCAGCATTGCCCAGGTTCACCCTAATTGTGACAGTCTTTATTAAGATTTGGTCTGCTCGTGATCATTTTTTAAAGCACTTTTCAGAGATATCTCCAGGGAATGAAACAGCTGTGGATGAGCCTTTGGTTCTGTTCAAGGGCTATTTGGTTTTCAAGCAGTACATACCTTGCAAGAGAGGGTGTAATGGAATTAAGATGTATATGCTGTCTAAGAGTAGTACTGGATACGTCTATAATTCCAGGTTGTGCACTGGTAGAGATTCTTCTACTGCCCCACCTTTTTATCTGTCCACTTTTGAAGTCAGTGAAAATTGTAGGGGAACTCTGGAGAGGACTTGTTAACAAAGGTCACCATTTATACATAGACAACTTCTACACTGGTGTGCAATTGTTCAAGGAATTGTTCAAAGTGGACACATCTGAATGTGTCATAATCCACTCATCTGTAAAAGTTACAGTAAAGTGCTTGTATGCAAAACAAACCTTCAGAGATGACAATGCAGTGCCTTGTGCATTGATGAACGTTTATTTGTGAAATCTTCAGACAGGAGAGTCCACATGCTAACAAGCATTCATGATAAAAGTACTTCAGCTGTGACTGTTTGGGGTCCAGTTGCTGAAGTGTGCAAACCTGTGCACATTTTAAACTACAATAAGCACAAGAGTGGCATAGATAGAGTAGATCAGCAGTTCAAACCGTACACTGTGACTCATTAGTCATACATTCGCTATAAGAAGACGGCTGCTGATTTGTTTAATTTAGCAACCTTCAATGCTTTTGTTGTGTTCAAGGATTGTTCTCAAGATTCAAAAATGACTTTGTTCAGTTTGAGCAGTCTGTGATCGGCAGCCTTGTTGAAGTGGAGAAGGCAAGTGTTCCTAGAGTTGGAGTGATGGAGGATGTGGCCAGACTGAAAGATCACCACTTTCCTGATTACGTTCCTCCCACTCCCAAACAAACTTTCCCTGTAGGAGAAGTAGAGACTGTGTCCAAAGACGCATGTGGAAGGAGAGTAGTGTGTACTACCCCAAGTATATACTTAATCCTGGGCTATGTGTCCCCTGGTGCCTTAAATTGTACCACAGGCAACTGAACTATCGGGAGCAACCATGAGCATAAAAGAGAACTGACTGGTCTGTATAGTTTTATATTTTTTGTTCAGCTTCACAGTTGGATGAAGTTTGATGCCCTTAGTTAAACATGTTGGGTTTGTAGCCATAGTTAATTGGTTTTACATCGCCTTCAAATTAGTTTTTTTTCTGTTAATAAATTTGATAGTAATGTGTGTGGGCTGGTGCTTGGCTGGAGGTATGTGTGCACTGGCACCTGGCTGGTGGTTTGTCTGGACTGGCACCTGGCTGGCGGAGTGCATAGACTGGTGCTTGGCTGGTGGTTTGCATGGACAGGCACTTCGCTGGCAGTGTCCGTGGACTGGAGCTTGGTTGGTGGTGTGCATGGACTGACAATTGGCTGGTGATGTGCATGGACTGGCGCTTGGCTGGCAGTTTTTTGTGTACTGGTGCTTCGCTGGTGGTGTGTTTGAGTTGACATTTGGCTGGCAGTGTCTGAGCAGTGACTTGCTGCTAGTCATAAGACATACATTACCAGCTAAATGCCAGTCCACACACTCTGTCAGCTGCCAGCCAGTGTGTTTGCTGTGTCAGTACAGTGGGCAGATGAAAATGATGGGCCCTTAAATGGCGCTGTCTGTTGATGTGAGTGTTTCAATGTGCTGGGCCCACGGCTGACAGTGTGAACCATTTTGTGTGTGTAGCACATGAAGGGAGTATGAATGGCCTGTAAAGCGGTTGGTGCTTTGTCATGGCTTTACTGCTCATGTGCTGTGAGTCATTGGTTCAGTTTTTGGAACTTTCAATTATTAAAAGTGTTTTTCATTTTTTGAAATCTCTTGTTAATAATATGTACATTTTGAACCATTCACTCACCCTCATTCGAAATCCAACCAGTATGTGTGTGTGCTTGAGGAATAGATGGCTGTGCAGTAATATTTGTCATATGTTTTTTTCTTACAGGGTTTACATTGTCCCTAGGGAAAAATTCCACCTTTTATTGGTGACGCTGGATGTAAAGTCAATACGGCCAACTTTTTGCCAGTCGAATATATCCATCTCTTTTTGGATGTTGAGTTCCTTCAGCAAATTGTACAGCAAACAAATTTGCTTGCAGAACAATCTCTGAAGGAGCAAAGAGGTACTCTAGGGCCAGTGGGCTCCCACTTCACTGGCGGCATTGAAAATATTTTTGGGCCTTATGCTCAAAATGGGGTTGATGCAGAAATCCACCTTGCAGTCCTACTGGACGACTTGCACGCTTTTGGAAGCCCCCATCTTCACACCGTACATGAGCAGAGATTGTTTTTTGCTATTGCAGCGCATGCTGCATTTTAATGACAATTGTGTTGCATTGCCTCAGGACCATCCAGACCATAACAGGTTGTCAAAAATTCAGCTTGTCATGGAACCTTTGTCTCCCAAGTTTCCAGAGATCTATTGTAGAAAGCTGGCCTGGTGTGTGGTGGGTACCCAAGTTACTTACACCTTATACCAGGTCCAGGTATCCCATCTTAGTGAAGTGTAGACAGTTTCTAGAAGCCAGGCTCTCTAGAGGTAGCTGTGGATGAGCAGCCAAAGGCTTATCTAGGAGACATGCAAAGCTCATGCAATACCACTGAAGTCACACAGTACTTACACACATGAAAGAAACCACTCAGTTGTACAAAAATAAAGGTACTTTATTTTTGGCACAGATTATCACAAATCACTAGACAGGTGACCCACCCATAGGAGGTAAGTAATACACTAAATATATATACTAGCAATCAGAAATAGGCACAGAAAAGGTTAGAAAACAGTGCAAACAGTAATAACCAAAAGTCACCCTGGGGGGAGCACAAACCAAACACTATAAAATGGAATGCGAATAAGGTACCCCCACCTAGGTAAGTAAAATGTGTAGAGGGGTAAATAACACAGTACCCCCAGCAACCAGGAATGCAGCAGTAAAACACTGGATTTTCCTCAAACCACCCAAAAGGAGGAAAAGAAGAAACCTAGAGGAGACTGCAAGAAACCCAGTGGTGGATTCCTGAAGAAAGAAGACCTGTGGAGAGAGGGTACCAAGTCCAAGAGTCACAGTGGAGTCTAGGGAGAGTATGAGGTACTACCCACACAGCTGTGAATGCAGGAGTTGGTCGACAGTTCTGAAAAACAGGTCAGCACTGCAGCCCAGGAGCTGGAGAAGAGTTCCAGATGGATGCAGAAGATGTCCCACACCGGAAGGAAGATTGCAGATGGGTGTCGGTGCAGGATTTCCACCAACAAGTCTTGGCAAAGTCAAACTCTCGGTCAGTGGAAAAGAGGTGCTTGGGACCAGCAAGATCCAGGAGGACTCAACCCAGGAGGGGGAGTCACAGGGGACCCTCAACATCACAGGAGCAGAGGCAGCACCCACAGGAGTCCCACAGGACGGGGACACAGAAGCCACAGAAGGAGCCCACGCAGCACTAAAAAAGTGGATCCCATGCCACAGGAGAAGCACACAGGGGACTGGGATTTACAGGAAGGAGCTGCAGGCCACCTGAAGATCCCTTGGAGGAGATGCAAACAAGCCTTGGCAGCTACAAGTGACGCGGTGCACAGGGGTACTGTCCTGCGTGGGAAGGCAAAGGCTTACTTCCACCAAAGTTTGACAGCTAGCCGAGAGAACCCTGAGGACTACTCCAGACCACCACCCATGACACGGAATACAACTTTCTCCACAGAGAGGGGATCCATGCAGCTATTTATCTACAGAAGGACAGGTTTGCTGTCCTGGAGTGTCAGAAATGAAGCAGGGTTGCTGCACCAAAGTTTCTCTGGGAGGGCAGGTGGTCTGCTTCTAATTTCCTAAGACAGGGCAGGTTTGTTTTTCTGTCTTTGGGTCCTTCCAGAGGGGTACTTTTACCCCTGGGAGCTCAGCTGTGTCAGCTTTTGACTTCTGTGGTACAGGCTCCATCCTGGGGCTGGCAACCGCCCACAGAGGAATGGGATCCTTGGTGGGAGGGTGAGCAGTGGATAATTTGGTATCCTGCTTGCCTGTGTTTTTAGGAGTGTGCCGGGCCATTATTCCAGGCTCCATGGCTCCTTCCCTACTTTGTTCTTTATTCTGCTTGGAGATGTCCAGCATGGATGAATGGGCAAGGAACTCTACCTCAGCCCAATCAGTGGTTTCTAGGGAATTCTCTAAGAGACACTCAACAGGTAGGATAGGGGAGACTACCACCTGTTTAGGGCCAGTAACTCCACCACAGCTAAAGTGTACTACAGCTAAGGGAAGGGACTGGGTGGAGTTATTCACATCAGTGACTTGGTACTTGTGACCAAGTAGGTGTTGTGCAGGTGACACCAACTTTTCAGTTACTATGGTGACACTGGCACCTGTTTCCCTGTAGGCCTGGGCCTCAGCACCATTTACCTGGATGTGCTGCTTGTACTTATTCATATTAAGGGGACAAGCAGCTAGGGTGGGAAGGCCAGTGCCACCCTGGGAGAAAGAAACTGTCTTAGGGGTCTCTATACCTACCCCAGACTCTAATATGGACCCAAAGGTGAACCCAACTACACTTGGCTGATACCACTGTTACTACTACTATTAGGGGCACTAGGAGAAGAAGTGGATGTAGTAGTGGTGGAAGGCTCAGGGCCTTTACCAGGACAGGAGCTGTCCCCTGGTCTGTAGCCTTTATTTCTGCACATATAACACCAAGGCTCTTTACTGTGTGTAGAGGAGGATGAGGTTTTGGACCCATCCCAGAGGAGTTTTGTGGGCCTGATGATGAGCCTTTACTTTTGCCTTTGTCCCCACCCTTGTCCTGAGACTTACCTATTTCCTTTTTTCAGCTCAATCTTGTTCTGACTCGCTTGTGTGCCTTTTTTCCCAATTCTTGAGGAGAGGTCAGTTCTGAGTCTACTAAGTACTGGTGCAACAAATTAGACACACAGTTGTTGAGAATGTGCTCTCTCAGAATTAGATCATACAAGCCCTCAAAGTCACTGACTTTGCTACCATGTAACCAGCCTTCCAAAGCTTTTACAAAGAAGTCAACAAAATCAATCCAATCTTGGGAGTACTCTTTCTTGGTCTCTCTGAATTTGATCCTATACTGTTCACTGGTAAGACCAAATCCTTCTAACAGAGCATACTTTAAAACTGTGAAAATGTCAGCATCCTCCTCTCTGAAAGTAAGAAGCCTATCCCTACCCTGGTCAGAGAAGGAGATCAAAAGAATAGCAGCTCACAGGGAAGATTGTATGGGAGCTTGTCCAGCCACTCCTTCAGGTAGGTTCTAGCATTGATGTGGACAGTTTTCTATACAGGAGAAGACCTGTTCAGTGTGCTCTACAAAGCTGGCACTGTGGCCTGCGGTACAGTTTGTTATAACTGCAAAGGGTTCCCATAGGAGCTTGTTTGCAAGAAGCTCCAGAAATCCCTGAGTACTGCATTGCGTGCCAAAAAAATGCTTGAAGTCAAGTTATCGGGTAGGCGTGATGTAAACGTGCTCATTACAATTAAAGATGAGAGCACTTCCCCCAGTCCAAAAGGAATGCCACAACTTCATGTGTGCCGATAAAAATGTAGACATTTTTAATAACCGTTCGAGTGTCAGCTGATCATTGTGGCCATACCCATAGAAATCTGGAGCAAGAATTGACAGCGACTAAAATATATTTGTACGGACAATCAGGTGTCAGGGGACCACAATGGTTCAGGTACACACATTGTAGAGGTTTGTTCAAAATTAAGATGGGTGTCTGCAGTGGGTGCTTGACGGTGGACCCTTTTATTTGTTGGCAGATGTCGCAACAAAGGACATACTGTTTGGTCTGTTTGTATAGACCTGACCACCAGTAACGTTTTTGCAATAGGGAAATAGTAGCCGCCACACTTGCATGGGTAGAAGCAAATACCTCATGTGCTACTTTTATCAATTCTGGTTTGTGTTGCCTGCCATTAGTGGTTTTTGCAGGTTGTAGGATAAATACTAAAATATTTTGCCTATAAATTTCTTTCAGACTAATTTGTATGTTGAGCAGTTTTTGAAGGACAACAGTGCCAGACTTAAGACCCACAGTAAAAGTAGCAAATCTGGATGAGTTAAAAAAGTTCTAGGGTTTATCTAGTCCTCTGACGTCGTGATTGGTATTTGCTTCTGCTTCGAATGCAGCATTTTGCCGATAATGCTTCAGCATTGCCCAGGTTCACCCTAATTGTGACAGTCTTTATTAAGATTTGGTCTGCTCGTGATCATTTTTTAAAGCACTTTTCAGAGATATCTCCAGGGAATGAAACAGCTGTGGATGAGCCTTTGGTTCTGTTCAAGGGCTATTTGGTTTTCAAGCAGTACATACCTTGCAAGAGAGGGTGTAATGGAATTAAGATGTATATGCTGTCTAAGAGTAGTACTGGATACGTCTATAATTCCAGGTTGTGCACTGGTAGAGATTCTTCTACTGCCCCACCTTTTTATCTGTCCACTTTTGAAGTCAGTGAAAATTGTAGGGGAACTCTGGAGAGGACTTGTTAACAAAGGTCACCATTTATACATAGACAACTTCTACACTGGTGTGCAATTGTTCAAGGAATTGTTCAAAGTGGACACATCTGAATGTGTCATAATCCACTCATCTGTAAAAGTTACAGTAAAGTGCTTGTATGCAAAACAAACCTTCAGAGATGACAATGCAGTGCCTTGTGCATTGATGAACGTTTATTTGTGAAATCTTCAGACAGGAGAGTCCACATGCTAACAAGCATTCATGATAAAAGTACTTCAGCTGTGACTGTTTGGGGTCCAGTTGCTGAAGTGTGCAAACCTGTGCACATTTTAAACTACAATAAGCACAAGAGTGGCATAGATAGAGTAGATCAGCAGTTCAAACCGTACACTGTGACTCATTAGTCATACATTCGCTATAAGAAGACGGCTGCTGATTTGTTTAATTTAGCAACCTTCAATGCTTTTGTTGTGTTCAAGGATTGTTCTCAAGATTCAAAAATGACTTTGTTCAGTTTGAGCAGTCTGTGATCGGCAGCCTTGTTGAAGTGGAGAAGGCAAGTGTTCCTAGAGTTGGAGTGATGGAGGATGTGGCCAGACTGAAAGATCACCACTTTCCTGATTACGTTCCTCCCACTCCCAAACAAACTTTCCCTGTAGGAGAAGTAGAGACTGTGTCCAAAGACGCATGTGGAAGGAGAGTAGTGTGTACTACCCCAAGTATATACTTAATCCTGGGCTATGTGTCCCCTGGTGCCTTAAATTGTACCACAGGCAACTGAACTATCGGGAGCAACCATGAGCATAAAAGAGAACTGACTGGTCTGTATAGTTTTATATTTTTTGTTCAGCTTCACAGTTGGATGAAGTTTGATGCCCTTAGTTAAACATGTTGGGTTTGTAGCCATAGTTAATTGGTTTTACATCGCCTTCAAATTAGTTTTTTTTCTGTTAATAAATTTGATAGTAATGTGTGTGGGCTGGTGCTTGGCTGGAGGTATGTGTGCACTGGCACCTGGCTGGTGGTTTGTCTGGACTGGCACCTGGCTGGCGGAGTGCATAGACTGGTGCTTGGCTGGTGGTTTGCATGGACAGGCACTTCGCTGGCAGTGTCCGTGGACTGGAGCTTGGTTGGTGGTGTGCATGGACTGACAATTGGCTGGTGATGTGCATGGACTGGCGCTTGGCTGGCAGTTTTTTGTGTACTGGTGCTTCGCTGGTGGTGTGTTTGAGTTGACATTTGGCTGGCAGTGTCTGAGCAGTGACTTGCTGCTAGTCATAAGACATACATTACCAGCTAAATGCCAGTCCACACACTCTGTCAGCTGCCAGCCAGTGTGTTTGCTGTGTCAGTACAGTGGGCAGATGAAAATGATGGGCCCTTAAATGGCGCTGTCTGTTGATGTGAGTGTTTCAATGTGCTGGGCCCACGGCTGACAGTGTGAACCATTTTGTGTGTGTAGCACATGAAGGGAGTATGAATGGCCTGTAAAGCGGTTGGTGCTTTGTCATGGCTTTACTGCTCATGAGCTGTGAGTCATTGGTTCAGTTTTTGGAACTTTCAATTATTAAAAGTGTTTTTCATTTTTTGAAATCTCTTGTTAATAATATGTACATTTTGAACCATTCACTCACCCTCATTCGAAATCCAACCAGTATGTGTGTGTGCTTGAGGAATAGATGGCTGTGCAGTAATATTTGTCATATGTTTTTTTCTTACAGGGTTTACATTGTCCCTAGGGAAAAATTCCACCTTTTATTGGTGACGCTGGATGTAAAGTCAATACGGCCAACTTTTTGCCAGTCGAATATATCCATCTCTTTTTGGATGTTGAGTTCCTTCAGCAAATTGTACAGCAAACAAATTTGCTTGCAGAACAATCTCTGAAGGAGCAAAGAGGTACTCTAGGGCCAGTGGGCTCCCACTTCACTGGCGGCATTGAAAATATTTTTGGGCCTTATGCTCAAAATGGGGTTGATGCAGAAATCCACCTTGCAGTCCTACTGGACGACTTGCACGCTTTTGGAAGCCCCCATCTTCACACCGTACATGAGCAGAGATCGTTTTTTGCTATTGCAGCGCATGCTGCATTTTAATGACAATTGTGTTGCATTGCCTCAGGACCATCCAGACCATAACAGGTTGTCAAAAATTCAGCTTGTCATGGAACCTTTGTCTCCCAAGTTTCCAGAGATCTATTGTAGAAAGCTGGCCTGGTGTGTGGTGGGTACCCAAGTTACTTACACCTTATACCAGGTCCAGGTATCCCATCTTAGTGAAGTGTAGACAGTGTCTAGAAGCCAGGCTCTCTAGAGGTAGCTGTGGATGAGCAGCCAAAGGCTTATCTAGGAGACATGCAAAGCTCATGCAATACCACTGAAGTCACACAGTACTTACACACATGAAAGAAACCACTCAGTTGTACAAAAATAAAGGTACTTTATTTTTGGCACAGATTATCACAAATCACTAGACAGGTGACCCACCCATAGGAGGTAAGTAATACACTAAATATATATACTAGCAATCAGAAATAGGCACAGAAAAGGTTAGAAAACAGTGCAAACAGTAATAACCAAAAGTCACCCTGGGGGGAGCACAAACCAAACACTATAAAATGGAATGCGAATAAGGTACCCCCACCTAGGTAAGTAAAATGTGTAGAGGGGTAAATAACACAGTACCCCCAGCAACCAGGAATGCAGCAGTAAAACACTGGATTTTCCTCAAACCACCCAAAAGGAGGAAAAGAAGAAACCTAGAGGAGACTGCAAGAAACCCAGTGGTGGATTCCTGAAGAAAGAAGACCTGTGGAGAGAGGGTACCAAGTCCAAGAGTCACAGTGGAGTCTAGGGAGAGTATGAGGTACTACCCACACAGCTGTGAATGCAGGAGTTGGTCGACAGTTCTGAAAAACAGGTCAGCACTGCAGCCCAGGAGCTGGAGAAGAGTTCCAGATGGATGCAGAAGATGTCCCACACCGGAAGGAAGATTGCAGATGGGTGTCGGTGCAGGATTTCCACCAACAAGTCTTGGCAAAGTCAAACTCTCGGTCAGTGGAAAAGAGGTGCTTGGGACCAGCAAGATCCAGGAGGACTCAACCCAGGAGGGGGAGTCACAGGGGACCCTCAACATCACAGGAGCAGAGGCAGCACCCACAGGAGTCCCACAGGACGGGGACACAGAAGCCACAGAAGGAGCCCACGCAGCACTAAAAAAGTGGATCCCATGCCACAGGAGAAGCACACAGGGGACTGGGATTTACAGGAAGGAGCTGCAGGCCACCTGAAGATCCCTTGGAGGAGATGCAAACAAGCCTTGGCAGCTACAAGTGACGCAGTGCACAGGGGTACTGCCCTGCGTGGGAAGGCAAAGGCTTACTTCCACCAAAGTTTGACAGCTAGCCGAGAGAACCCTGAGGACTACTCCAGACCACCACCCATGACACGGAATACAACTTTCTCCACAGAGAGGGGATCCATGCAGCTATTTATCTACAGAAGGACAGGTTTGCTGTCCTGGGGTGTCAGAAATGAAGCAGGGTTGCTGCACCAAAGTTTCTCTGGGAGGGCAGGTGGTCTGCTTCTAATTTCCTAAGACAGGGCAGGTTTGTTTTTCTGTCTTTGGGTCCTTCCAGAGGGGTACTTTTACCCCTGGGAGCTCAGCTGTGTCAGCTTTTGACTTCTGTGGTACAGGCTCCATCCTGGGGCTGGCAACCGCCCACAGAGGAATGGGATCCTTGGTGGGAGGGTGAGCAGTGGATAATTTGGTATCCTGCTTGCCTGTGTTTTTAGGAGTGTGCCGGGCCATTATTCCAGGCTCCATGGCTCCTTCCCTACTTTGTTCTTTATTCTGCTTGGAGATGTCCAGCATGGATGAATGGGCAAGGAACTCTACCTCAGCCCAATCAGTGGTTTCTAGGGAATTCTCTAAGAGACACTCAACAGGTAGGATAGGGGAGACTACCACCTGTTTAGGGCCAGTAACTCCACCACAGCTAAAGTGTACTACAGCTAAGGGAAGGGACTGGGTGGAGTTATTCACATCAGTGACTTGGTACTTGTGACCAAGTAGGTGTTGTGCAGGTGACACCAACTTTTCAGTTACTATGGTGACACTGGCACCTGTTTCCCTGTAGGCCTGGGCCTCAGCACCATTTACCTGGATGTGCTGCTTGTACTTATTCATATTAAGGGGACAAGCAGCTAGGGTGGGAAGGCCAGTGCCACCCTGGGAGAAAGAAACTGTCTTAGAGGTCTCTATACCTACCCCAGACTCTACTATGGACCCAAAGGTGAACCCAACTACACTTTTTGGGCTGATACCACTGTTACTACTACTATTAGGGGCACTAGGAGAAGAAGTGGATGTAGTAGTGGTGGAAGGCTCAGGGCCTTTACCAGGACAGGAGCTGTCCCCTGGTCTGTAGCCTTTATTTCTGCACATATAACACCAAGGCTCTTTACTGTGTGTAGAGGAGGATGAGGTTTTGGACCCATCCCAGAGGAGTTTTGTGGGCCTGATGATGAGCCTTTACTTTTGCCTTTGTCCCCACCCTTGTCCTGAGACTTACCTATTTCCTTTTTTCAGCTCAATCTTGTTCTGACTCGCTTGTGTGCCTTTTTTCCCAATTCTTGAGGAGAGGTCAGTTCTGAGTCTACTAAGTACTGGTGCAACAAATTAGACACACAGTTGATGAGAATGTGCTCTCTCAGAATTAGATCATACAAGCCCTCAAAGTCACTGACTTTGCTACCATGTAACCAGCCTTCCAAAGCTTTTACAAAGAAGTCCACAAAATCAATCCAATCTTGGGAGTACTCTTTCTTGGTCTCTCTGAATTTGATCCTATACTGTTCACTGGTAAGACCAAATCCTTCTAACAGAGCATACTTTAAAACTGTGAAAATGTCAGCATCCTCCTCTCTGAAAGTAAGAAGCCTATCCCTACCCTGGTCAGAGAAGGAGATCAAAAGAATAGCAGCTCACAGGGAAGATTGTATGGGAGCTTGTCCAGCCACTCCTTCAGGTAGGTTCTAGCATTGATGTGGACAGTTTTCTATACAGGAGAAGACCTGTTCAGTGTGCTCTACAAAGCTGGCACTGTGGCCTGCGGTACAGTTTGTTATAACTGCAAAGGGTTCCCATAGGAGCTTGTTTGCAAGAAGCTCCAGAAATCCCTGAGTACTGCATTGCGTGCCAAAAAAATGCTTGAAGTCAAGTTATCGGGTAGGCGTGATGTAAACGTGCTCATTACAATTAAAGATGAGAGCACTTCCCCCAGTCCAAAAGGAATGCCACAACTTCATGTGTGCCGATAAAAATGTAGACATTTTTAATAACCGTTCGAGTGTCAGCTGATCATTGTGGCCATACCCATAGAAATCTGGAGCAAGAATTGACAGCGACTAAAATATATTTGTACGGACAATCAGGTGTCAAGGGACCACAATGGTTCAGGTACACACATTGTAGAGGTTTGTTCAAAATTAAGATGGGTGTCTGCAGTGGGTGCTTGACGGTGGACCCTTTTATTTGTTGACAGATGTCGCAACAAAGGACATACTGTTTGGTCTGTTTGTATAGACCTGACCACCAGTAACGTTTTTGCAATAGGGAAATAGTAGCCGCCACACTTGCATGGGTAGAAGCAAATACCTCATGTGCTACTTTTATCAATTCTGGTTTGTGTTGCCTGCCATTAGTGGTTTTTGCAGGTTGTAGGATAAATACTAAAATATTTTGCCTATAAATTTCTTTCAGACTAATTTGTATGTTGAGCAGTTTTTGAAGGACAACAGTGCCAGACTTAAGACCCACAGTAAAAGTAGCAAATCTGGATGAGTTAAAAAAGTTCTAGGGTTTATCTAGTCCTCTGACGTCGTGATTGGTATTTGCTTCTGCTTCGAATGCAGCATTTTGCCGATAATGCTTCAGCATTGCCCAGGTTCACCCTAATTGTGACAGTCTTTATTAAGATTTGGTCTGCTCGTGATCATTTTTTAAAGCACTTTTCAGAGATATCTCCAGGGAATGAAACAGCTGTGGATGAGCCTTTGGTTCTGTTCAAGGGCTATTTGGTTTTCAAGCAGTACATACCTTGCAAGAGAGGGTGTAATGGAATTAAGATGTATATGCTGTCTAAGAGTAGTACTGGATACGTCTATAATTCCAGGTTGTGCACTGGTAGAGATTCTTCTACTGCCCCACCTTTTTATCTGTCCACTTTTGAAGTCAGTGAAAATTGTAGGGGAACTCTGGAGAGGACTTGTTAACAAAGGTCACCATTTATACATAGACAACTTCTACACTGGTGTGCAATTGTTCAAGGAATTGTTCAAAGTGGACACATCTGAATGTGTCATAATCCACTCATCTGTAAAAGTTACAGTAAAGTGCTTGTATGCAAAACAAACCTTCAGAGATGACAATGCAGTGCCTTGTGCATTGATGAACGTTTATTTGTGAAATCTTCAGACAGGAGAGTCCACATGCTAACAAGCATTCATGATAAAAGTACTTCAGCTGTGACTGTTTGGGGTCCAGTTGCTGAAGTGTGCAAACCTGTGCACATTTTAAACTACAATAAGCACAAGAGTGGCATAGATAGAGTAGATCAGCAGTTCAAACCGTACACTGTGACTCATTAGTCATACATTCGCTATAAGAAGACGGCTGCTGATTTGTTTAATTTAGCAACCTTCAATGCTTTTGTTGTGTTCAAGGATTGTTCTCAAGATTCAAAAATGACTTTGTTCAATTTGAGCAGTCTGTGATCGGCAGCCTTGTTGAAGTGGAGAAGGCAAGTGTTCCTAGAGTTAGAGTGATGGAGGATGTGGCCAGACTGAAAAATCACCACTTTCCTGATTACGTTCCTCCCACTCCCAAACAAACTTTCCCTGTAGGAGAAGTAGAGACTGTGTCCAAAGACGCATGTGGAAGGAGAGTAGTGTGTACTACCCCAAGTATATACTTAATCCTGGGCTATGTGTCCCCTGGTGCCTTAAATTGTACCACAGGCAACTGAACTATCGGGAGCAACCATGAGCATAAAAGAGAACTGACTGGTCTGTATAGTTTTATATTTTTTGTTCAGCTTCACAGTTGGATGAAGTTTGATGCCCTTAGTTAAACATGTTGGGTTTGTAGCCATAGTTAATTGGTTTTACATCGCCTTCAAATTAGTTTTTTTTCTGTTAATAAATTTGATAGTAATGTGTGTGGGCTGGTGCTTGGCTGGAGGTATGTGTGCACTGGCACCTGGCTGGTGGTTTGTCTGGACTGGCACCTGGCTGGCGGAGTGCATAGACTGGTTCTTGGCTGGTGGTTTGCATGGACAGGCACTTCGCTGGCAGTGTCCGTGGACTGGAGCTTGGTTGGTGGTGTGCATGGACTGACAATTGGCTGGTGATGTGCATGGACTGGCGCTTGGCTGGCAGTTTTTTGTGTACTGGTGCTTCGCTGGTGGTGTGTTTGAGTTGACATTTGGCTGGCAGTGTCTGAGCAGTGACTTGCTGCTAGTCATAAGACATACATTACCAGCTAAATGCCAGTCCACACACTCTGTCAGCTGCCAGCCAGTGTGTTTGCTGTGTCAGTACAGTGGGCAGATGAAAATGATGGGCCCTTAAATGGCGCTGTCTGTTGATGTGAGTGTTTCAATGTGCTGGGCCCACGGCTGACAGTGTGAACCATTTTGTGTGTGTCGCACATGAAGGGAGTATGAATGGCCTGTAAAGCGGTTGGTGCTTTGTCATGGCTTTACTGCTCATGAGCTGTGAGTCATTGGTTCAGTTTTTGGAACTTTCAATTATTAAAAGTGTTTTTCATTTTTTGAAATCTCTTGTTAATAATATGTACATTTTGAACCATTCACTCACCCTCATTCGAAATCCAACCAGTATGTGTGTGTGCTTGAGGAATAGATGGCTGTGCAGTAATATTTGTCATATGTTTTTTTCTTACAGGGTTTACATTGTCCCTAGGGAAAAATTCCACCTTTTATTGGTGACGCTGGATGTAAAGTCAATACGGCCAACTTTTTGCCAGTCGAATATATCCATCTCTTTTTGGATGTTGAGTTCCTTCAGCAAATTGTACAGCAAACAAATTTGCTTGCAGAACAATCTCTGAAGGAGCAAAGAGGTACTCTAGGGCCAGTGGGCTCCCACTTCACTGGCGGCATTGAAAATATTTTTGGGCCTTATGCTCAAAATGGGGTTGATGCAGAAATCCACCTTGCAGTCCTACTGGACGACTTGCACGCTTTTGGAAGCCCCCATCTTCACACCGTACATGAGCAGAGATCGTTTTTTGCTATTGCAGCGCATGCTGCATTTTAATGACAATTGTGTTGCATTGCCTCAGGACCATCCAGACCATAACAGGTTGTCAAAAATTCAGCTTGTCATGGAACCTTTGTCTCCCAAGTTTCCAGAGATCTATTGTAGAAAGCTGGCCTGGTGTGTGGTGGGTACCCAAGTTACTTACACCTTATACCAGGTCCAGGTATCCCATCTTAGTGAAGTGTAGACAGTGTCTAGAAGCCAGGCTCTCTAGAGGTAGCTGTGGATGAGCAGCCAAAGGCTTATCTAGGAGACATGCAAAGCTCATGCAATACCACTGAAGTCACACAGTACTTACACACATGAAAGAAACCACTCAGTTGTACAAAAATAAAGGTACTTTATTTTTGGCACAGATTATCACAAATCACTAGACAGGTGACCCACCCATAGGAGGTAAGTAATACACTAAATATATATACTAGCAATCAGAAATAGGCACAGAAAAGGTTAGAAAACAGTGCAAACAGTAATAACCAAAAGTCACCCTGGGGGGAGCACAAACCAAACACTATAAAATGGAATGCGAATAAGGTACCCCCACCTAGGTAAGTAAAATGTGTAGAGGGGTAAATAACACAGTACCCCCAGCAACCAGGAATGCAGCAGTAAAACACTGGATTTTCCTCAAACCACCCAAAAGGAGGAAAAGAAGAAACCTAGAGGAGACTGCAAGAAACCCAGTGGTGGATTCCTGAAGAAAGAAGACCTGTGGAGAGAGGGTACCAAGTCCAAGAGTCACAGTGGAGTCTAGGGAGAGTATGAGGTACTACCCACACAGCTGTGAATGCAGGAGTTGGTCGACAGTTCTGAAAAACAGGTCAGCACTGCAGCCCAGGAGCTGGAGAAGAGTTCCAGATGGATGCAGAAGATGTCCCACACCGGAAGGAAGATTGCAGATGGGTGTCGGTGCAGGATTTCCACCAACAAGTCTTGGCAAAGTCAAACTCTCGGTCAGTGGAAAAGAGGTGCTTGGGACCAGCAAGATCCAGGAGGACTCAACCCAGGAGGGGGAGTCACAGGGGACCCTCAACATCACAGGAGCAGAGGCAGCACCCACAGGAGTCCCACAGGACGGGGACACAGAAGCCACAGAAGGAGCCCACGCAGCACTAAAAAAGTGGATCCCATGCCACAGGAGAAGCACACAGGGGACTGGGATTTACAGGAAGGAGCTGCAGGCCACCTGAAGATCCCTTGGAGGAGATGCAAACAAGCCTTGGCAGCTACAAGTGACGCAGTGCACAGGGGTACTGCCCTGCGTGGGAAGGCAAAGGCTTACTTCCACCAAAGTTTGACAGCTAGCCGAGAGAACCCTGAGGACTACTCCAGACCACCACCCATGACACGGAATACAACTTTCTCCACAGAGAGGGGATCCATGCAGCTATTTATCTACAGAAGGACAGGTTTGCTGTCCTGGGGTGTCAGAAATGAAGCAGGGTTGCTGCACCAAAGTTTCTCTGGGAGGGCAGGTGGTCTGCTTCTAATTTCCTAAGACAGGGCAGGTTTGTTTTTCTGTCTTTGGGTCCTTCCAGAGGGGTACTTTTACCCCTGGGAGCTCAGCTGTGTCAGCTTTTGACTTCTGTGGTACAGGCTCCATCCTGGGGCTGGCAACCGCCCACAGAGGAATGGGATCCTTGGTGGGAGGGTGAGCAGTGGATAATTTGGTATCCTGCTTGCCTGTGTTTTTAGGAGTGTGCCGGGCCATTATTCCAGGCTCCATGGCTCCTTCCCTACTTTGTTCTTTATTCTGCTTGGAGATGTCCAGCATGGATGAATGGGCAAGGAACTCTACCTCAGCCCAATCAGTGGTTTCTAGGGAATTCTCTAAGAGACACTCAACAGGTAGGATAGGGGAGACTACCACCTGTTTAGGGCCAGTAACTCCACCACAGCTAAAGTGTACTACAGCTAAGGGAAGGGACTGGGTGGAGTTATTCACATCAGTGACTTGGTACTTGTGACCAAGTAGGTGTTGTGCAGGTGACACCAACTTTTCAGTTACTATGGTGACACTGGCACCTGTTTCCCTGTAGGCCTGGGCCTCAGCACCATTTACCTGGATGTGCTGCTTGTACTTATTCATATTAAGGGGACAAGCAGCTAGGGTGGGAAGGCCAGTGCCACCCTGGGAGAAAGAAACTGTCTTAGGGGTCTCTATACCTACCCCAGACTCTACTATGGACCCAAAGGTGAACCCAACTACACTTTTTGGGCTGATACCACTGTTACTACTACTATTAGGGGCACTAGGAGAAGAAGTGGATGTAGTAGTGGTGGAAGGCTCAGGGCCTTTACCAGGACAGGAGCTGTCCCCTGGTCTGTAGCCTTTATTTCTGCACATATAACACCAAGGCTCTTTACTGTGTGTAGAGGAGGATGAGGTTTTGGACCCATCCCAGAGGAGTTTTGTGGGCCTGATGATGAGCCTTTACTTTTGCCTTTGTCCCCACCCTTGTCCTGAGACTTACCTATTTCCTTTTTTCAGCTCAATCTTGTTCTGACTTGCTTGTGTGCCTTTTTTCCCAATTCTTGAGGAGAGGTCAGTTCTGAGTCTACTAAGTACTGGTGCAACAAATTAGACACACAGTTGTTGAGAATGTGCTCTCTCAGAATTAGATCATACAAGCCCTCAAAGTCACTGACTTTGCTACCATGTAACCAGCCTTCCAAAGCTTTTACAAAGAAGTCCACAAAATCAATCCAATCTTGGGAGTACTCTTTCTTGGTCTCTCTGAATTTGATCCTATACTGTTCACTGGTAAGACCAAATCCTTCTAACAGAGCATACTTTAAAACTGTGAAAATGTCAGCATCCTCCTCTCTGAAAGTAAGAAGCCTATCCCTACCCTGGTCAGAGAAGGAGATCAAAAGAATAGCAGCTCACAGGGAAGATTGTATGGGAGCTTGTCCAGCCACTCCTTCAGGTAGGTTCTAGCATTGATGTGGACAGTTTTCTATACAGGAGAAGACCTGTTCAGTGTGCTCTACAAAGCTGGCACTGTGGCCTGCGGTACAGTTTGTTATAACTGCAAAGGGTTCCCATAGGAGCTTGTTTGCAAGAAGCTCCAGAAATCCCTGAGTACTGCATTGCGTGCCAAAAAAATGCTTGAAGTCAAGTTATCGGGTAGGCGTGATGTAAACGTGCTCATTACAATTAAAGATGAGAGCACTTCCCCCAGTCCAAAAGGAATGCCACAACTTCATGTGTGCCGATAAAAATGTAGACATTTTTAATAACCGTTCGAGTGTCAGCTGATCATTGTGGCCATACCCATAGAAATCTGGAGCAAGAATTGACAGCGACTAAAATATATTTGTACGGACAATCAGGTGTCAGGGGACCACAATGGTTCAGGTACACACATTGTAGAGGTTTGTTCAAAATTAAGATGGGTGTCTGCAGTGGGTGCTTGACGGTGGACCCTTTTATTTGTTGACAGATGTCGCAACAAAGGACATACTGTTTGGTCTGTTTGTATAGACCTGACCACCAGTAACGTTTTTGCAATAGGGAAATAGTAGCCGCCACACTTGCATGGGTAGAAGCAAATACCTCATGTGCTACTTTTATCAATTCTGGTTTGTGTTGCCTGCCATTAGTGGTTTTTGCAGGTTGTAGGATAAATACTAAAATATTTTGCCTATAAATTTCTTTCAGACTAATTTGTATGTTGAGCAGTTTTTGAAGGACAACAGTGCCAGACTTAAGACCCACAGTAAAAGTAGCAAATCTGGATGAGTTAAAAAAGTTCTAGGGTTTATCTAGTCCTCTGACGTCGTGATTGGTATTTGCTTCTGCTTCGAATGCAGCATTTTGCCGATAATGCTTCAGCATTGCCCAGGTTCACCCTAATTGTGACAGTCTTTATTAAGATTTGGTCTGCTCGTGATCATTTTTTAAAGCACTTTTCAGAGATATCTCCAGGGAATGAAACAGCTGTGGATGAGCCTTTGGTTCTGTTCAAGGGCTATTTGGTTTTCAAGCAGTACATACCTTGCAAGAGAGGGTGTAATGGAATTAAGATGTATATGCTGTCTAAGAGTAGTACTGGATACGTCTATAATTCCAGGTTGTGCACTGGTAGAGATTCTTCTACTGCCCCACCTTTTTATCTGTCCACTTTTGAAGTCAGTGAAAATTGTAGGGGAACTCTGGAGAGGACTTGTTAACAAAGGTCACCATTTATACATAGACAACTTCTACACTGGTGTGCAATTGTTCAAGGAATTGTTCAAAGTGGACACATCTGAATGTGTCATAATCCACTCATCTGTAAAAGTTACAGTAAAGTGCTTGTATGCAAAACAAACCTTCAGAGATGACAATGCAGTGCCTTGTGCATTGATGAACGTTTATTTGTGAAATCTTCAGACAGGAGAGTCCACATGCTAACAAGCATTCATGATAAAAGTACTTCAGCTGTGACTGTTTGGGGTCCAGTTGCTGAAGTGTGCAAACCTGTGCACATTTTAAACTACAATAAGCACAAGAGTGGCATAGATAGAGTAGATCAGCAGTTCAAACCGTACACTGTGACTCATTAGTCATACATTCGCTATAAGAAGACGGCTGCTGATTTGTTTAATTTAGCAACCTTCAATGCTTTTGTTGTGTTCAAGGATTGTTCTCAAGATTCAAAAATGACTTTGTTCAGTTTGAGCAGTCTGTGATCGGCAGCCTTGTTGAAGTGGAGAAGGCAAGTGTTCCTAGAGTTGGAGTGATGGAGGATGTGGCCAGACTGAAAGATCACCACTTTCCTGATTACGTTCCTCCCACTCCCAAACAAACTTTCCCTGTAGGAGAAGTAGAGACTGTGTCCAAAGACGCATGTGGAAGGAGAGTAGTGTGTACTACCCCAAGTATATACTTAATCCTGGGCTATGTGTCCCCTGGTGCCTTAAATTGTACCACAGGCAACTGAACTATCGGGAGCAACCATGAGCATAAAAGAGAACTGACTGGTCTGTATAGTTTTATATTTTTTGTTCAGCTTCACAGTTGGATGAAGTTTGATGCCCTTAGTTAAACATGTTGGGTTTGTAGCCATAGTTAATTGGTTTTACATCGCCTTCAAATTAGTTTTTTTTCTGTTAATAAATTTGATAGTAATGTGTGTGGGCTGGTGCTTGGCTGGAGGTATGTGTGCACTGGCACCTGGCTGGTGGTTTGTCTGGACTGGCACCTGGCTGGCGGAGTGCATAGACTGGTGCTTGGCTGGTGGTTTGCATGGACAGGCACTTCGCTGGCAGTGTCCGTGGACTGGAGCTTGGTTGGTGGTGTGCATGGACTGACAATTGGCTGGTGATGTGCATGGACTGGCGCTTGGCTGGCAGTTTTTTGTGTACTGGTGCTTCGCTGGTGGTGTGTTTGAGTTGACATTTGGCTGGCAGTGTCTGAGCAGTGACTTGCTGCTAGTCATAAGACATACATTACCAGCTAAATGCCAGTCCACACACTCTGTCAGCTGCCAGCCAGTGTGTTTGCTGTGTCAGTACAGTGGGCAGATGAAAATGATGGGCCCTTAAATGGCGCTGTCTGTTGATGTGAGTGTTTCAATGTGCTGGGCCCACGGCTGACAGTGTGAACCATTTTGTGTGTGTCGCACATGAAGGGAGTATGAATGGCCTGTAAAGCGGTTGGTGCTTTGTCATGGCTTTACTGCTCATGAGCTGTGAGTCATTGGTTCAGTTTTTGGAACTTTCAATTATTAAAAGTGTTTTTCATTTTTTGAAATCTCTTGTTAATAATATGTACATTTTGAACCATTCACTCACCCTCATTCGAAATCCAACCAGTATGTGTGTGTGCTTGAGGAATAGATGGCTGTGCAGTAATATTTGTCATATGTTTTTTTCTTACAGGGTTTACATTGTCCCTAGGGAAAAATTCCACCTTTTATTGGTGACGCTGGATGTAAAGTCAATACGGCCAACTTTTTGCCAGTCGAATATATCCATCTCTTTTTGGATGTTGAGTTCCTTCAGCAAATTGTACAGCAAACAAATTTGCTTGCAGAACAATCTCTGAAGGAGCAAAGAGGTACTCTAGGGCCAGTGGGCTCCCACTTCACTGGCGGCATTGAAAATATTTTTGGGCCTTATGCTCAAAATGGGGTTGATGCAGAAATCCACCTTGCAGTCCTACTGGACGACTTGCACGCTTTTGGAAGCCCCCATCTTCACACCGTACATGAGCAGAGATCGTTTTTTGCTATTGCAGCGCATGCTGCATTTTAATGACAATTGTGTTGCTTTGCCTCGGGACCATCCAGACCATAACAGGTTGTCAAAAATTCAGCTTGTCATGGAACCTTTGTCTCCCAAGTTTCCAGAGATCTATTGTAGAAAGCTGGCCTGGTGTGTGGTGGGTACCCAAGTTACTTACACCTTATACCAGGTCCAGGTATCCCATCTTAGTGAAGTGTAGACAGTGTCTAGAAGCCAGGCTCTCTAGAGGTAGCTGTGGATGAGCAGCCAAAGGCTTATCTAGGAGACATGCAAAGCTCATGCAATACCACTGAAGTCACACAGTACTTACACACATGAAAGAAACCACTCAGTTGTACAAAAATAAAGGTACTTTATTTTTGGCACAGATTATCACAAATCACTAGACAGGTGACCCACCCATAGGAGGTAAGTAATACACTAAATATATATACTAGCAATCAGAAATAGGCACAGAAAAGGTTAGAAAACAGTGCAAACAGTAATAACCAAAAGTCACCCTGGGGGGAGCACAAACCAAACACTATAAAATGGAATGCGAATAAGGTACCCCCACCTAGGTAAGTAAAATGTGTAGAGGGGTAAATAACACAGTACCCCCAGCAACCAGGAATGCAGCAGTAAAACACTGGATTTTCCTCAAACCACCCAAAAGGAGGAAAAGAAGAAACCTAGAGGAGACTGCAAGAAACCCAGTGGTGGATTCCTGAAGAAAGAAGACCTGTGGAGAGAGGGTACCAAGTCCAAGAGTCACAGTGGAGTCTAGGGAGAGTATGAGGTACTACCCACACAGCTGTGAATGCAGGAGTTGGTCGACAGTTCTGAAAAACAGGTCAGCACTGCAGCCCAGGAGCTGGAGAAGAGTTCCAGATGGATGCAGAAGATGTCCCACACCGGAAGGAAGATTGCAGATGGGTGTCGGTGCAGGATTTCCACCAACAAGTCTTGGCAAAGTCAAACTCTCGGTCAGTGGAAAAGAGGTGCTTGGGACCAGCAAGATCCAGGAGGACTCAACCCAGGAGGGGGAGTCACAGGGGACCCTCAACATCACAGGAGCAGAGGCAGCACCCACAGGAGTCCCACAGGACGGGGACACAGAAGCCACAGAAGGAGCCCACGCAGCACTAAAAAAGTGGATCCCATGCCACAGGAGAAGCACACAGGGGACTGGGATTTACAGGAAGGAGCTGCAGGCCACCTGAAGATCCCTTGGAGGAGATGCAAACAAGCCTTGGCAGCTACAAGTGACGCGGTGCACAGGGGTACTGTCCTGCGTGGGAAGGCAAAGGCTTACTTCCACCAAAGTTTGACAGCTAGCCGAGAGAACCCTGAGGACTACTCCAGACCACCACCCATGACACGGAATACAACTTTCTCCACAGAGAGGGGATCCATGCAGCTATTTATCTACAGAAGGACAGGTTTGCTGTCCTGGGGTGTCAGAAATGAAGCAGGGTTGCTGCACCAAAGTTTCTCTGGGAGGGCAGGTGGTCTGCTTCTAATTTCCTAAGACAGGGCAGGTTTGTTTTTCTGTCTTTGGGTCCTTCCAGAGGGGTACTTTTACCCCTGGGAGCTCAGCTGTGTCAGCTTTTGACTTCTGTGGTACAGGCTCCATCCTGGGGCTGGCAACCGCCCACAGAGGAATGGGATCCTTGGTGGGAGGGTGAGCAGTGGATAATTTGGTATCCTGCTTGCCTGTGTTTTTAGGAGTGTGCCGGGCCATTATTCCAGGCTCCATGGCTCCTTCCCTACTTTGTTCTTTATTCTGCTTGGAGATGTCCAGCATGGATGAATGGGCAAGGAACTCTACCTCAGCCCAATCAGTGGTTTCTAGGGAATTCTCTAAGAGACACTCAACAGGTAGGATAGGGGAGACTACCACCTGTTTAGGGCCAGTAACTCCACCACAGCTAAAGTGTACTACAGCTAAGGGAAGGGACTGGGTGGAGTTATTCACATCAGTGACTTGGTACTTGTGACCAAGTAGGTGTTGTGCAGGTGACACCAACTTTTCAGTTACTATGGTGACACTGGCACCTGTTTCCCTGTAGGCCTGGGCCTCAGCACCATTTACCTGGATGTGCTGCTTGTACTTATTCATATTAAGGGGACAAGCAGCTAGGGTGGGAAGGCCAGTGCCACCCTGGGAGAAAGAAACTGTCTTAGGGGTCTCTATACCTACCCCAGACTCTACTATTGACCCAAAGGTGAACCCAACTACACTTTTTGGGCTGATACCACTGTTACTACTACTATTAGGGGCACTAGGAGAAGAAGTGGATGTAGTAGTGGTGGAAGGCTCAGGGCCTTTACCAGGACAGGAGCTGTCCCCTGGTCTGTAGCCTTTATTTCTGCACATATAACACCAAGGCTCTTTACTGTGTGTAGAGGAGGATGAGGTTTTGGACCCATCCCAGAGGAGTTTTGTGGGCCTGATGATGAGCCTTTACTTTTGCCTTTGTCCCCACCCTTGTCCTGAGACTTACCTATTTCCTTTTTTCAGCTCAATCTTGTTCTGACTCGCTTGTGTGCCTTTTTTCCCAATTCTTGAGGAGAGGTCAGTTCTGAGTCTACTAAGTACTGGTGCAACAAATTAGACACACAGTTGTTGAGAATGTGCTCTCTCAGAATTAGATCATACAAGCCCTCAAAGTCACTGACTTTGCTACCATGTAACCAGCCTTCCAAAGCTTTTACAAAGAAGTCCACAAAATCAATCCAATCTTGGGAGTACTCTTTCTTGGTCTCTCTGAATTTGATCCTATACTGTTCACTGGTAAGACCAAATCCTTCTAACAGAGCATACTTTAAAACTGTGAAAATGTCAGCATCCTCCTCTCTGAAAGTAAGAAGCCTATCCCTACCCTGGTCAGAGAAGGAGATCAAAAGAATAGCAGCTCACAGGGAAGATTGTATGGGAGCTTGTCCAGCCACTCCTTCAGGTAGGTTCTAGCATTGATGTGGACAGTTTTCTATACAGGAGAAGACCTGTTCAGTGTGCTCTACAAAGCTGGCACTGTGGCCTGCGGTACAGTTTGTTATAACTGCAAAGGGTTCCCATAGGAGCTTGTTTGCAAGAAGCTCCAGAAATCCCTGAGTACTGCATTGCGTGCCAAAAAAATGCTTGAAGTCAAGTTATCGGGTAGGCGTGATGTAAACGTGCTCATTACAATTAAAGATGAGAGCACTTCCCCCAGTCCAAAAGGAATGCCACAACTTCATGTGTGCCGATAAAAATGTAGACATTTTTAATAACCGTTCGAGTGTCAGCTGATCATTGTGGCCATACCCATAGAAATCTGGAGCAAGAATTGACAGCGACTAAAATATATTTGTACGGACAATCAGGTGTCAGGGGACCACAATGGTTCAGGTACACACATTGTAGAGGTTTGTTCAAAATTAAGATGGGTGTCTGCAGTGGGTGCTTGACGGTGGACCCTTTTATTTGTTGACAGATGTCGCAACAAAGGACATACTGTTTGGTCTGTTTGTATAGACCTGACCACCAGTAACGTTTTTGCAATAGGGAAATAGTAGCCGCCACACTTGCATGGGTAGAAGCAAATACCTCATGTGCTACTTTTATCAATTCTGGTTTGTGTTGCCTGCCATTAGTGGTTTTTGCAGGTTGTAGGATAAATACTAAAATATTTTGCCTATAAATTTCTTTCAGACTAATTTGTATGTTGAGCAGTTTTTGAAGGACAACAGTGCCAGACTTAAGACCCACAGTAAAAGTAGCAAATCTGGATGAGTTAAAAAAGTTCTAGGGTTTATCTAGTCCTCTGACGTCGTGATTGGTATTTGCTTCTGCTTCGAATGCAGCATTTTGCCGATAATGCTTCAGCATTGCCCAGGTTCACCCTAATTGTGACAGTCTTTATTAAGATTTGGTCTGCTCGTGATCATTTTTTAAAGCACTTTTCAGAGATATCTCCAGGGAATGAAACAGCTGTGGATGAGCCTTTGGTTCTGTTCAAGGGCTATTTGGTTTTCAAGCAGTACATACCTTGCAAGAGAGGGTGTAATGGAATTAAGATGTATATGCTGTCTAAGAGTAGTACTGGATACGTCTATAATTCCACGTTGTGCACTGGTAGAGATTCTTCTACTGCCCCACCTTTTTATCTGTCCACTTTTGAAGTCAGTGAAAATTGTAGGGGAACTCTGGAGAGGACTTGTTAACAAAGGTCACCATTTATACATAGACAACTTCTACACTGGTGTGCAATTGTTCAAGGAATTGTTCAAAGTGGACACATCTGAATGTGTCATAATCCACTCATCTGTAAAAGTTACAGTAAAGTGCTTGTATGCAAAACAAACCTTCAGAGATGACAATGCAGTGCCTTGTGCATTGATGAACGTTTATTTGTGAAATCTTCAGACAGGAGAGTCCACATGCTAACAAGCATTCATGATAAAAGTACTTCAGCTGTGACTGTTTGGGGTCCAGTTGCTGAAGTGTGCAAACCTGTGCACATTTTAAACTACAATAAGCACAAGAGTGGCATAGATAGAGTAGATCAGCAGTTCAAACCGTACACTGTGACTCATTAGTCATACATTCGCTATAAGAAGACGGCTGCTGATTTGTTTAATTTAGCAACCTTCAATGCTTTTGTTGTGTTCAAGGATTGTTCTCAAGATTCAAAAATGACTTTGTTCAGTTTGAGCAGTCTGTGATCGGCAGCCTTGTTGAAGTGGAGAAGGCAAGTGTTCCTAGAGTTGGAGTGATGGAGGATGTGGCCAGACTGAAAGATCACCACTTTCCTGATTACGTTCCTCCCACTCGCAAACAAACTTTCCCTGTAGGAGAAGTAGAGACTGTGTCCAAAGACGCATGTGGAAGGAGAGTAGTGTGTACTACCCCAAGTATATACTTAATCCTGGGCTATGTGTCCCCTGGTGCCTTAAATTGTACCACAGGCAACTGAACTATCGGGAGCAACCATGAGCATAAAAGAGAACTGACTGGTCTGTATAGTTTTATATTTTTTGTTCAGCTTCACAGTTGGATGAAGTTTGATGCCCTTAGTTAAACATGTTGGGTTTGTAGCCATAGTTAATTGGTTTTACATCGCCTTCAAATTAGTTTTTTTTCTGTTAATAAATTTGATAGTAATGTGTGTGGGCTGGTGCTTGGCTGGAGGTATGTGTGCACTGGCACCAGGCTGGTGGTTTGTCTGGACTGGCACCTGGCTGGCGGAGTGCATAGACTGGTGCTTGGCTGGTGGTTTGCATGGACAGGCACTTCGCTGGCAGTGTCCGTGGACTGGAGCTTGGTTGGTGGTGTGCATGGACTGACAATTGGCTGGTGATGTGCATGGACTGGCGCTTGGCTGGCAGTTTTTTGTGTACTGGTGCTTCGCTGGTGGAGTGTTTGAGTTGACATTTGGCTGGCAGTGTCTGAGCAGTGACTTGCTGCTAGTCATAAGACATACATTACCAGCTAAATGCCAGTCCACACACTCTGTCAGCTGCCAGCCAGTGTGTTTGCTGTGTCAGTACAGTGGGCAGATGAAAATGATGGGCCCTTAAATGGCGCTGTCTGTTGATGTGAGTGTTTCAATGTGCTGGGCCCACGGCTGACAGTGTGAACCATTTTGTGTGTGTCGCACATGAAGGGAGTATGAATGGCCTGTAAAGCGGTTGGTGCTTTGTCATGGCTTTACTGCTCATGAGCTGTGAGTCATTGGTTCAGTTTTCGGAACTTTCAATTATTAAAAGTGTTTTTCATTTTTTGAAATCTCTTGTTAATAATATGTACATTTTGAACCATTCACTCACCCTCATTCGAAATCCAACCAGTATGTGTGTGTGCTTGAGGAATAGATGGCTGTGCAGTAATATTTGTCATATGTTTTTTTCTTACAGGGTTTACATTGTCCCTAGGGAAAAATTCCACCTTTTATTGGTGACGCTGGATGTAAAGTCAATACGGCCAACTTTTTGCCAGTCGAATATATCCATCTCTTTTTGGATGTTGAGTTCCTTCAGCAAATTGTACAGCAAACAAATTTGCTTGCAGAACAATCTCTGAAGGAGCAAAGAGGTACTCTAGGGCCAGTGGGCTCCCACTTCACTGGCGGCATTGAAAATATTTTTGGGCCTTATGCTCAAAATGGGGTTGATGCAGAAATCCACCTTGCAGTCCTACTGGACGACTTGCACGCTTTTGGAAGCCCCCATCTTCACACCGTACATGAGCAGAGATCGTTTTTTGCTATTGCAGCGCATGCTGCATTTTAATGACAATTGTGTTGCTTTGCCTCGGGACCATCCAGACCATAACAGGTTGTCAAAAATTCAGCTTGTCATGGAACCTTTGTCTCCCAAGTTTCCAGAGATCTATTGTAGAAAGCTGGCCTGGTGTGTGGTGGGTACCCAAGTTACTTACACCTTATACCAGGTCCAGGTATCCCATCTTAGTGAAGTGTAGACAGTGTCTAGAAGCCAGGCTCTCTAGAGGTAGCTGTGGATGAGCAGCCAAAGGCTTATCTAGGAGACATGCAAAGCTCATGCAATACCACTGAAGTCACACAGTACTTACACACATGAAAGAAACCACTCAGTTGTACAAAAATAAAGGTACTTTATTTTTGGCACAGATTATCACAAATCACTAGACAGGTGACCCACCCATAGGAGGTAAGTAATACACTAAATATATATACTAGCAATCAGAAATAGGCACAGAAAAGGTTAGAAAACAGTGCAAACAGTAATAACCAAAAGTCACCCTGGGGGGAGCACAAACCAAACACTATAAAATGGAATGCGAATAAGGTACCCCCACCTAGGTAAGTAAAATGTGTAGAGGGGTAAATAACACAGTACCCCCAGCAACCAGGAATGCAGCAGTAAAACACTGGATTTTCCTCAAACCACCCAAAAGGAGGAAAAGAAGAAACCTAGAGGAGACTGCAAGAAACCCAGTGGTGGATTCCTGAAGAAAGAAGACCTGTGGAGAGAGGGTACCAAGTCCAAGAGTCACAGTGGAGTCTAGGGAGAGTATGAGGTAGTACCCACACAGCTGTGAATGCAGGAGTTGGTCGACAGTTCTGAAAAACAGGTCAGCACTGCAGCCCAGGAGCTGGAGAAGAGTTCCAGATGGATGCAGAAGATGTCCCACACCGGAAGGAAGATTGCAGATGGGTGTCGGTGCAGGATTTCCACCAACAAGTCTTGGCAAAGTCAAACTCTCGGTCAGTGGAAAAGAGGTGCTTGGGACCAGCAAGATCCAGGAGGACTCAACCCAGGAGGGGGAGTCACAGGGGACCCTCAACATCACAGGAGCAGAGGCAGCACCCACAGGAGTCCCACAGGACGGGGACACAGAAGCCACAGAAGGAGCCCACGCAGCACTAAAAAAGTGGATCCCATGCCACAGGAGAAGCACGCAGGAGACTGGGATTTACAGGAAGGAGCTGCAGGCCACCTGAAGATCCCTTGGAGGAGATGCAAACAAGCCTTGGCAGCTACAAGTGACGCGGTGCACAGGGGTACTGCCCTGCGTGGGAAGGCAAAGGCTTACTTCCACCAAAGTTTGACAGCTAGCCGAGAGAACCCTGAGGACTACTCCAGACCACCACCCATGACACGGAATACAACTTTCTCCACAGAGAGGGGATCCATGCAGCTATTTATCTACAGAAGGACAGGTTTGCTGTCCTGGGGTGTCAGAAATGAAGCAGGGTTGCTGCACCAAAGTTTCTCTGGGAGGGCAGGTGGTCTGCTTCTAATTTCCTAAGACAGGGCAGGTTTGTTTTTCTGTCTTTGGGTCCTTCCAGAGGGGTACTTTTACCCCTGGGAGCTCAGCTGTGTCAGCTTTTGACTTCTGTGGTACAGGCTCCATCCTGGGGCTGGCAACCGCCCACAGAGGAATGGGATCCTTGGTGGGAGGGTGAGCAGTGGATAATTTGGTATCCTGCTTGCCTGTGTTTTTAGGAGTGTGCCGGGCCATTATTCCAGGCTCCATGGCTCCTTCCCTACTTTGTTCTTTATTCTGCTTGGAGATGTCCAGCATGGATGAATGGGCAAGGAACTCTACCTCAGCCCAATCAGTGGTTTCTAGGGAATTCTCTAAGAGACACTCAACAGGTAGGATAGGGGAGACTACCACCTGTTTAGGGCCAGTAACTCCACCACAGCTAAAGTGTACTACAGCTAAGGGAAGGGACTGGGTGGAGTTATTCACATCAGTGACTTGGTACTTGTGACCAAGTAGGTGTTGTGCAGGTGACACCAACTTTTCAGTTACTATGGTGACACTGGCACCTGTTTCCCTGTAGGCCTGGGCCTCAGCACCATTTACCTGGATGTGCTGCTTGTACTTATTCATATTAAGGGGACAAGCAGCTAGGGTGGGAAGGCCAGTGCCACCCTGGGAGAAAGAAACTGTCTTAGGGGTCTCTATACCTACCCCAGACTCTACTATTGACCCAAAGGTGAACCCAACTACACTTTTTGGGCTGATACCACTGTTACTACTACTATTAGGGGCACTAGGAGAAGAAGTGGATGTAGTAGTGGTGGAAGGCTCAGGGCCTTTACCAGGACAGGAGCTGTCCCCTGGTCTGTAGCCTTTATTTCTGCACATATAACACCAAGGCTCTTTACTGTGTGTAGAGGAGGATGAGGTTTTGGACCCATCCCAGAGGAGTTTTGTGGGCCTGATGATGAGCCTTTACTTTTGCCTTTGTCCCCACCCTTGTCCTGAGACTTACCTATTTCCTTTTTTCAGCTCAATCTTGTTCTGACTCGCTTGTGTGCCTTTTTTCCCAATTCTTGAGGAGAGGTCAGTTCTGAGTCTACTAAGTACTGGTGCAACAAATTAGACACACAGTTGTTGAGAATGTGCTCTCTCAGAATTAGATCATACAAGCCCTCAAAGTCACTGACTTTGCTACCATGTAACCAGCCTTCCAAAGCTTTTACAAAGAAGTCCACAAAATCAATCCAATCTTGGGAGTACTCTTTCTTGGTCTCTCTGAATTTGATCCTATACTGTTCACTGGTAAGACCAAATCCTTCTAACAGAGCATACTTTAAAACTGTGAAAATGTCAGCATCCTCCTCTCTGAAAGTAAGAAGCCTATCCCTACCCTGGTCAGAGAAGGAGATCAAAAGAATAGCAGCTCACAGGGAAGATTGTATGGGAGCTTGTCCAGCCACTCCTTCAGGTAGGTTCTAGCATTGATGTGGACAGTTTTCTATACAGGAGAAGACCTGTTCAGTGTGCTCTACAAAGCTGGCACTGTGGCCTGCGGTACAGTTTGTTATAACTGCAAAGGGTTCCCATAGGAGCTTGTTTGCAAGAAGCTCCAGAAATCCCTGAGTACTGCATTGCGTGCCAAAAAAATGCTTGAAGTCAAGTTATCGGGTAGGCGTGATGTAAACGTGCTCATTACAATTAAAGATGAGAGCACTTCCCCCAGTCCAAAAGGAATGCCACAACTTCATGTGTGCCGATAAAAATGTAGACATTTTTAATAACCGTTCGAGTGTCAGCTGATCATTGTGGCCATACCCATAGAAATCTGGAGCAAGAATTGACAGCGACTAAAATATATTTGTACGGACAATCAGGTGTCAGGGGACCACAATGGTTCAGGTACACACATTGTAGAGGTTTGTTCAAAATTAAGATGGGTGTCTGCAGTGGGTGCTTGACGGTGGACCCTTTTATTTGTTGACAGATGTCGCAACAAAGGACATACTGTTTGGTCTGTTTGTATAGACCTGACCACCAGTAACGTTTTTGCAATAGGGAAATAGTAGCCGCCACACTTGCATGGGTAGAAGCAAATACCTCATGTGCTACTTTTATCAATTCTGGTTTGTGTTGCCTGCCATTAGTGGTTTTTGCAGGTTGTAGGATAAATACTAAAATATTTTGCCTATAAATTTCTTTCAGACTAATTTGTATGTTGAGCAGTTTTTGAAGGACAACAGTGCCAGACTTAAGACCCACAGTAAAAGTAGCAAATCTGGATGAGTTAAAAAAGTTCTAGGGTTTATCTAGTCCTCTGACGTCGTGATTGGTATTTGCTTCTGCTTCGAATGCAGCATTTTGCCGATAATGCTTCAGCATTGCCCAGGTTCACCCTAATTGTGACAGTCTTTATTAAGATTTGGTCTGCTCGTGATCATTTTTTAAAGCACTTTTCAGAGATATCTCCAGGGAATGAAACAGCTGTGGATGAGCCTTTGGTTCTGTTCAAGGGCTATTTGGTTTTCAAGCAGTACATACCTTGCAAGAGAGGGTGTAATGGAATTAAGATGTATATGCTGTCTAAGAGTAGTACTGGATACGTCTATAATTCCACGTTGTGCACTGGTAGAGATTCTTCTACTGCCCCACCTTTTTATCTGTCCACTTTTGAAGTCAGTGAAAATTGTAGGGGAACTCTGGAGAGGACTTGTTAACAAAGGTCACCATTTATACATAGACAACTTCTACACTGGTGTGCAATTGTTCAAGGAATTGTTCAAAGTGGACACATCTGAATGTGTCATAATCCACTCATCTGTAAAAGTTACAGTAAAGTGCTTGTATGCAAAACAAACCTTCAGAGATGACAATGCAGTGCCTTGTGCATTGATGAACGTTTATTTGTGAAATCTTCAGACAGGAGAGTCCACATGCTAACAAGCATTCATGATAAAAGTACTTCAGCTGTGACTGTTTGGGGTCCAGTTGCTGAAGTGTGCAAACCTGTGCACATTTTAAACTACAATAAGCACAAGAGTGGCATAGATAGAGTAGATCAGCAGTTCAAACCGTACACTGTGACTCATTAGTCATACATTCGCTATAAGAAGACGGCTGCTGATTTGTTTAATTTAGCAACCTTCAATGCTTTTGTTGTGTTCAAGGATTGTTCTCAAGATTCAAAAATGACTTTGTTCAGTTTGAGCAGTCTGTGATCGGCAGCCTTGTTGAAGTGGAGAAGGCAAGTGTTCCTAGAGTTGGAGTGATGGAGGATGTGGCCAGACTGAAAGATCACCACTTTCCTGATTACGTTCCTCCCACTCGCAAACAAACTTTCCCTGTAGGAGAAGTAGAGACTGTGTCCAAAGACGCATGTGGAAGGAGAGTAGTGTGTACTACCCCAAGTATATACTTAATCCTGGGCTATGTGTCCCCTGGTGCCTTAAATTGTACCACAGGCAACTGAACTATCGGGAGCAACCATGAGCATAAAAGAGAACTGACTGGTCTGTATAGTTTTATATTTTTTGTTCAGCTTCACAGTTGGATGAAGTTTGATGCCCTTAGTTAAACATGTTGGGTTTGTAGCCATAGTTAATTGGTTTTACATCGCCTTCAAATTAGTTTTTTTTCTGTTAATAAATTTGATAGTAATGTGTGTGGGCTGGTGCTTGGCTGGAGGTATGTGTGCACTGGCACCAGGCTGGTGGTTTGTCTGGACTGGCACCTGGCTGGCGGAGTGCATAGACTGGTGCTTGGCTGGTGGTTTGCATGGACAGGCACTTCGCTGGCAGTGTCCGTGGACTGGAGCTTGGTTGGTGGTGTGCATGGACTGACAATTGGCTGGTGATGTGCATGGACTGGCGCTTGGCTGGCAGTTTTTTGTGTACTGGTGCTTCGCTGGTGGAGTGTTTGAGTTGACATTTGGCTGGCAGTGTCTGAGCAGTGACTTGCTGCTAGTCATAAGACATACATTACCAGCTAAATGCCAGTCCACACACTCTGTCAGCTGCCAGCCAGTGTGTTTGCTGTGTCAGTACAGTGGGCAGATGAAAATGATGGGCCCTTAAATGGCGCTGTCTGTTGATGTGAGTGTTTCAATGTGCTGGGCCCACGGCTGACAGTGTGAACCATTTTGTGTGTGTCGCACATGAAGGGAGTATGAATGGCCTGTAAAGCGGTTGGTGCTTTGTCATGGCTTTACTGCTCATGAGCTGTGAGTCATTGGTTCAGTTTTCGGAACTTTCAATTATTAAAAGTGTTTTTCATTTTTTGAAATCTCTTGTTAATAATATGTACATTTTGAACCATTCACTCACCCTCATTCGAAATCCAACCAGTATGTGTGTGTGCTTGAGGAATAGATGGCTGTGCAGTAATATTTGTCATATGTTTTTTTCTTACAGGGTTTACATTGTCCCTAGGGAAAAATTCCACCTTTTATTGGTGACGCTGGATGTAAAGTCAATACGGCCAACTTTTTGCCAGTCGAATATATCCATCTCTTTTTGGATGTTGAGTTCCTTCAGCAAATTGTACAGCAAACAAATTTGCTTGCAGAACAATCTCTGAAGGAGCAAAGAGGTACTCTAGGGCCAGTGGGCTCCCACTTCACTGGCGGCATTGAAAATATTTTTGGGCCTTATGCTCAAAATGGGGTTGATGCAGAAATCCACCTTGCAGTCCTACTGGACGACTTGCACGCTTTTGGAAGCCCCCATCTTCACACCGTACATGAGCAGAGATCGTTTTTTGCTATTGCAGCGCATGCTGCATTTTAATGACAATTGTGTTGCTTTGCCTCGGGACCATCCAGACCATAACAGGTTGTCAAAAATTCAGCTTGTCATGGAACCTTTGTCTCCCAAGTTTCCAGAGATCTATTGTAGAAAGCTGGCCTGGTGTGTGGTGGGTACCCAAGTTACTTACACCTTATACCAGGTCCAGGTATCCCATCTTAGTGAAGTGTAGACAGTGTCTAGAAGCCAGGCTCTCTAGAGGTAGCTGTGGATGAGCAGCCAAAGGCTTATCTAGGAGACATGCAAAGCTCATGCAATACCACTGAAGTCACACAGTACTTACACACATGAAAGAAACCACTCAGTTGTACAAAAATAAAGGTACTTTATTTTTGGCACAGATTATCACAAATCACTAGACAGGTGACCCACCCATAGGAGGTAAGTAATACACTAAATATATATACTAGCAATCAGAAATAGGCACAGAAAAGGTTAGAAAACAGTGCAAACAGTAATAACCAAAAGTCACCCTGGGGGGAGCACAAACCAAACACTATAAAATGGAATGCGAATAAGGTACCCCCACCTAGGTAAGTAAAATGTGTAGAGGGGTAAATAACACAGTACCCCCAGCAACCAGGAATGCAGCAGTAAAACACTGGATTTTCCTCAAACCACCCAAAAGGAGGAAAAGAAGAAACCTAGAGGAGACTGCAAGAAACCCAGTGGTGGATTCCTGAAGAAAGAAGACCTGTGGAGAGAGGGTACCAAGTCCAAGAGTCACAGTGGAGTCTAGGGAGAGTATGAGGTAGTACCCACACAGCTGTGAATGCAGGAGTTGGTCGACAGTTCTGAAAAACAGGTCAGCACTGCAGCCCAGGAGCTGGAGAAGAGTTCCAGATGGATGCAGAAGATGTCCCACACCGGAAGGAAGATTGCAGATGGGTGTCGGTGCAGGATTTCCACCAACAAGTCTTGGCAAAGTCAAACTCTCGGTCAGTGGAAAAGAGGTGCTTGGGACCAGCAAGATCCAGGAGGACTCAACCCAGGAGGGGGAGTCACAGGGGACCCTCAACATCACAGGAGCAGAGGCAGCACCCACAGGAGTCCCACAGGACGGGGACACAGAAGCCACAGAAGGAGCCCACGCAGCACTAAAAAAGTGGATCCCATGCCACAGGAGAAGCACGCAGGAGACTGGGATTTACAGGAAGGAGCTGCAGGCCACCTGAAGATCCCTTGGAGGAGATGCAAACAAGCCTTGGCAGCTACAAGTGACGCGGTGCACAGGGGTACTGCCCTGCGTGGGAAGGCAAAGGCTTACTTCCACCAAAGTTTGACAGCTAGCCGAGAGAACCCTGAGGACTACTCCAGACCACCACCCATGACACGGAATACAACTTTCTCCACAGAGAGGGGATCCATGCAGCTATTTATCTACAGAAGGACAGGTTTGCTGTCCTGGGGTGTCAGAAATGAAGCAGGGTTGCTGCACCAAAGTTTCTCTGGGAGGGCAGGTGGTCTGCTTCTAATTTCCTAAGACAGGGCAGGTTTGTTTTTCTGTCTTTGGGTCCTTCCAGAGGGGTACTTTTACCCCTGGGAGCTCAGCTGTGTCAGCTTTTGACTTCTGTGGTACAGGCTCCATCCTGGGGCTGGCAACCGCCCACAGAGGAATGGGATCCTTGGTGGGAGGGTGAGCAGTGGATAATTTGGTATCCTGCTTGCCTGTGTTTTTAGGAGTGTGCCGGGCCATTATTCCAGGCTCCATGGCTCCTTCCCTACTTTGTTTTTTATTCTGCTTGGAGATGTCCAGCATGGATGAATGGGCAAGGAACTCTACCTCAGCCCAATCTGTGGTTTCTAGGGAATTCTCTAAGAGACACTCAACAGGTAGGATAGGGGAGACTACCACCTGTTTAGGGCCAGTAACTCCACCACAGCTAAAGTGTACTACAGCTAAGGGAAGGGACTGGGTGGAGTTATTCACATCAGTGACTTGGTACTTGTGACCAAGTAGGTGTTGTGCAGGTGACACCAACTTTTCAGTTACTATGGTGACACTGGCCCTGTTTCCCTGTAGGCCTGGGCCTCAGTACCATTTACCTGGATGTGCTGCTTGTACTTATTCATATTAAGGGGACAAGCAGCTAGGGTGGCAAGGCCAGTGCCACCCTGGGAGAAAGAAACTGTCTTAGGGGTCTCTATACCTACCCCAGACTCTACTATGGACCCAAAGGTGAACCCAACTACACTTTTTGGGCTGATACCACTGTTACTACTACTATTAGGGGCACTAGGAGAAGAAGTGGATGTAGTAGTGGTGGAAGGCTCAGGGCCTTTACCAGGACAGGAGCTGTCCCCTGGTCTGTAGCCTTTATTTCTGCACACATAACACCAAGGCTCTTTACTGTGTGTAGAGGAGGATGAGGTTTTGGACCCATCCCAGAGGAGTTTTGTGGGCCTGATGATGAGCCTTTACTTTTGCCTTTGTCCCCACCCTTGTCCTGAGACTTCCCTATTTCCTATTTTCAGCTCAATCTTGTTCTGACCCGCTTGTGTGCCTTTTTTCCCAATTCTTGAGGAGAGGTCAGTTCTGAGTCTACTAAGTACTGGTGCAACAAATTAGACACACAGTTGTTGAGAATGTGCTCTCTCAGAATTAGATCATACAAGCCCTCAAAGTCACTGACTTTGCTACCATGTAACCAGCCTTCCAAAGCTTTTACAAAGAAGTCCACAAAATCAATCCAATCTTGGGAGTACTCTTTCTTGGTCTCTTTGAATTTGATCCTATACTGTTCACTGGTAAGACCAAATCCTTCTAACAGAGCATACTTTAAAACTGTGAAAATGTCAGCATCCTCCTCTCTGAAAGTAAGAAGCCTATCCCTACCCTGGTCAGAGAAGGAGATCAAAAGAATAGCAGCCCACTGGGCTCACAGGGAAGATTGTATGGGAGCTTGTCCAGCCACTCCTTCAGGTAGGTTCTAGCATTGATGTGGACAGTTTTCTATACAGGAGAATACCTGTTCAGTGTGCTCTACAAAGCTGGCACTGTGGCCTGCGGTACAGTTTGTTATAACTGCAAAGGGTTCCCATAGGAGCTTGATTGCAAGAAGCTCCAGAAATCCCTGAGTACTGCATTGCGTGCCAAAAAAATGCTTGAAGTCAAGTTATCGGGTAGGCGTGATGTAAACGTGCTCATTACAATTAAAGATGAGAGCACTTCCCCCAGTCCAAAAGGAATGCCACAACTTCATATGTGCCGATAAAAATGTAGACATTTTTAATAACCGTTCGAGTGTCAGCTGATCATTGTGGCCATACCCATAGAAATCTGGAGCAAGAATTGACAGCGACTAAAATATATTTGTACGGACAATCAGGTGTCAGGGGACCACAATGGTTCAGGTACACACATTGTAGAGGTTTGTTCAAAATTAAGATGGGTGTCTGCAGTGGGTGCTTGACGGTGGACCCTTTTATTTGTTGACAGATGTCGCAGCAAAGGACATACCGTTTGGTCTGTTTGTATAGACCTGACCACCAGTAACGTTTTTGCAATAGGGCAATAGTAGCCGCCACACTTGCATGGGTAGAAGCAAATACCTCATGTGCTACTTTTATCAATTCTGGTTTGTGTTGCCTGCCATTAGTGGTTTTTGCAGGTTGTAGGATAAATACTAAAATATTTTGCCTATAAATTTCTTTCAGACTAATTTGTATGTTGAGCAGTTTTTGAAGGACAACAGTGCCAGACTTAAGACCCACAGTAAAAGTAGCAAATCTGGATGAGTTAAAAAAGTTCTAGGGTTTATCTAGTCCTCTGACGTCGTGATTGGTATTTGCTTCTGCTTCGAATGCAGCATTTTTCCGATAATGCTTCAGCATTGCCCAGGTTCACCCTAATTGTGACAGTCTTTATTAAGATTTGGTCTGCTCGTGATCATTTTGTAAAGCACTTTTCAGAGATATCTCCAGGGAATGAAACAGCTGTGGATGAGCCTTTGGTTCTGATCAAGGGCTATTTGGTTTTCAAGCAGTACATTCCTTGTAAGAGAGGGTGTAATGGAATTAAGATGTACATGCTGTCTAAGAGTAGTACTGGATACGTCTATAATTCCAGGTTGTGCACTGGTAGAGATTCTTCTACTGCCCCACCTTTTTATCTGTCCACTTTTGAAGTCAGTGAAAATTGTAGGGGAACTCTGGAGAGGACTTGTTAACAAAGGTCACCATTTATACATAGACAACTTCTACACTGGTGTGCAATTGTTCAAGGAATTGTTCAAAGTGGACACATCTGAATGTGTCATAATCCACTCATCTGTAAAAGTTACACTAAAGTGCTTGTATGCAAAACAAATCTTCAGAGATGACAATGCAGTGCCTTGTGCATTGATGAACGTTTATTTGTGAAATCTTCAGACAGGAGAGTCCACATGCTAACAAGCATTAATGATAAAAGTACTTCAGCTGTGACTGTTTGGGGTCCAGTTGCTGAAGTGTGCAAACCTGTGCACATTTTAAACTACAATAAGCAAAAGAGTGGCATAGATAGAGTAGATCAGCAGTTCAAACCGTACACTGTGACTCATAAGTCATACATTCGCTATAAGAAGACGGCTGCTGATTTGTTTAATTTAGCAACCTTCAATGCTTTTGTTGTGTTCAAGGATTGTTCTCAAGATTCAAAAATGACTTTGTTCAGTTTGAGCAGTCTGTGATCGGCAGCCTTGTTGAAGTGGAGAAGGCAAGTGTTCCTAGAGTTGGAGTGATGGAGGATGTGGCCAGACTGAAAGATCACCACTTTCCTGATTACGTTCCTCCCACTCCCAAAAAAACTTTCCCTGTAGGAGAAGTAGAGACTGTGTCCAAAGACGCATGTGGAAGGAGAGTAGTGTGTACTACCCCAAGTATATACTTAATCCTGGGCTATGTGTCCCCTGGTGCCTTAAATTGTACCACAGGCAACTGAACTATCGGGAGCAACCATGAGCATAAAAGAGAAATGACTGGTCTGTATAGTTTTATATTTTTTGTTCAGCTTCACAGTTGGATGAAGTTTGATGCCCTTAGTTAAACATGTTGGGTTTGTAGCCATAGTTAATTGGTTTTACATCGCCTTCAAATTAGTTTTTTTTCTGTTAATAAATTTGATAGTGATGTGTGTGGGCTGGTGCTTGGCTGGAGGTATGTGTGCACTGGCACCTGGCTGGTAGTTTGTCTGGACTGGCACCTGGCTGGCGGAGTGCATAGACTGGTGCTTGGCTGGTGGTTTGCATGGACAGGCACTTCGCCGGCAGTGTCCGTGGACTGGAGCTTGGTTGGTGGTGTGCATGGACTGACAATTGGCTGGTGATGTGCATGGACTGGCGCTTGGCTGGCAGTTTTTTGTGTACTGGTGCTTCGCTGGTGGTGTGTTTGAGTTGACATTTGGCTGGCAGTGTCTGAGCAGTGACTTGCTGCTAGTCACAAGACATACATTACCAGCTAAATGCCAGTCCACACACTCTGTCAGCTGCCAGCCAGTGTGTTTGCGGTGTCAGTACAGTAGGCAGATGAAAATGATGGGCCCTTAAATGGCGATGTCTGTTGATGTGAGTGTTTCAATGTGCTGGGCCCACGGCTGACAGTGTGAATCATTTTGTGTGTGTCGCATATGAAGGGAGTATGAATGGCCTGTAAAGCGGTTGGTGCTTTGTCATGGCTTTACTGCTCATGAGCTGTGAGTCATTGGTTCAGTTTTTGGAACTTTCAATTATTAAAAGTGTTTTTCATTTTTTGAAATCTCTTGTTAATAATATGTACATTTTGAACCATTCACTCACCCTCATTCGAAATCCAACCAGTATGTGTGTGTGCATGAGGAATAGATGGCTGTGCAGTAATATTTGTCATATGTCTAGGGAAAAAGAACAAACACAGTGCTCTCTTGGCAGCCCCCCAATTTAGTACAGCCCCAAATTCCACCTTTTATTGGTGACGCTGGATGTAAAGTCAATACGGCCAACTTTTTGCCAGTCGAATATATCCATCTCTTTTTGGATGTTGACTTCCTTCAGCAAATTGTACAGCAAACAAATTTGCTTGCAGAACAATCTCTGAAGGAGCAAAGAGGTACTCTAGGGCCAGTGGGCTCCCACTTCACTGGCGGCATTGAAAATATTTTTGGGCCTTATGCTCAAAATGGGGTTGATGCAGAAATCCACCTTGCAGTCCTACTGGACGACTTGCATGCTTTTGGCAGCCCCCATCTTCACACCGTACATGAGCAGAGATCGTTTTTTTGCAATTGCAGCGCATGCTGCATTTTAATGACAATTGTGTTGCTTTGCCCCGGGACCATCCAGACCATAACAGGTTGTCAAAATTTCAGCTTGTCATGGAACCTTTGTCTCCCAAGTTTCCAGAGATCTATTGTAGAAAGCTGGCCTCGTGTGTGGTGGGTACCCAAGGTACTTACACCCTATACCAGGTACAGGTATCCCGCCTTAGTGAAGTGTAGACAGTGTCTAGAAGCCAGGCTCTCTAGAGGTAGCTGTGGATGAGCAGCCAAAGGCTTATCTAGGAGACATGCAAAGCTCATGCAATACCACTGAAGTCACACAGTACTTACACACATGAAAGAAACCACTCAGTTGTACAAAAATAAAGGTACTTTATTTTTGGCACAGATTATCACAAATCACTAGACAGGTGACCCACCCATAGGAGGTAAGTAATACACTAAATATATATACTAGCAATCAGAAATAGGCACAGAAAAGGTTAGAAAACAGAGCAAACAGTAATAACCAAAAGTCACCCTGGGGGGAGCACAAACCAAACACTATAAAATGGAATGCGAGTAAGGTACCCCCACCTACGTAAGTAAAATGTGTAGAGGGGTAAATAACACAGTACCCCCAGCAACCAGGAATGCAGCAGTAAAACACTGGATTTTCCTCAAACCACCCAAAAGGGGGAAAAGAAGAAACCTAGAGGAGACTGCAAGAAACCCAGTGATGGATTCCTGAAGAAAGAAGACCTGTGGAGAGAGGGTACCAAGTCCAAGAGTCACAGTGGAGTCTAAGGAGAGTATGAGGTACTACCCACACAGCTGTGAATGCAGGAGTTGGTCGACAGTTCTGAAAAACAGGTCAGCACTGCAGCCCAGGAGCTGGAGAAGAGTTCCTGATGGATGCAGAAGATGTCCCACACCGGAAGGAAGATTGCAGATGGGTGTCGGTGCAGGATTTCCACCAACAAGTCTTGGCAAAGTCAAACTCTCGGTCAGTGGAAAAGAGGTGCTTGGGACCAGCAAGATCCAGGAGGACTCAACCCAGGAGGGGGAGTCACAGGGGATCCTCAACATCACAGGAGCAGAGGCAGCACCCACAGGAGTCCCACAGGACGGGGACACAGAAGCCACAGAAGGAGCCCACGCAGCACTAAAAAAGTGGATCCCATGCCATAGGAGAAGCACGCAGGAGACTGGGATTTACAAGAAGGAGCTGCAGGCCACCTGAAGATCCCCTGGAGGAGATGGAAACAAGCCTTGGCAGCTACAAGTGATGCAGTGCACAGGGGTACTGTCCTGCGTGGGAAGGCAAAGGCTTACTTCCACCAAAGTTTGACAGCTAGCCGAGAGAACCATGAGGACTATTCCAGACCACCACCCATGACACGGGATCCAACTTTCTCAACAGAGAGGGGATCCATGCAGCTATTTATCTACAGAGGGACAGGTTTGCTGTCCTGGGGTGTCAGAAATGAAGCAGGGTTGCTGCACCAAAGTTTCTCTGGGAGGGCAGGTGATCTGCTTCTAATTTCCTAAGACAGGGCAGGTTTGCTTTTCTGTCTTAGGGTCCTTCCAGAGGGGTACTTTTACCCCTGGGAGCTAAGCTGTGTCAGCTTTTGACTTCTGTGGTACAGGCTCCTTCCTGGGGCTGGCAACCTCCCACAGAGGAATGGGATCCTTGGTGGGAGGGTGAGCAGTGGATAATTTGGTATCCTGCTTGCCTGTGTTTTTAGGAGTGTGCCGGGCCATTATTGCAGGCTCCATGGCTCCTTCCCTACTTTGTTCTTTATTCTGCTTGGAGATGTCCAGCATGGATGAATGGGCAAGGAACTCTACCTCAGCCCAATCTGTGGTTTCTAGGGAATTCTCTAAGAGACACTCAACAGGTAGGATAGGGGAGACTACCACCTGTTTAGGGCCAGTAACTCCACCACAGCTAAAGTGTACTACAGCTAAGGGAAGGGACTGGGTGGAGTTATTCACATCAGTGACTTGGTACTTGTGACCAAGTAGGTGTTGTGCAGGTGACACCAACATTTCAGTTACTATGGTGACACTGGCACCTGTTTCCCTGTGGGCCTGGGCCTCAGCACCATTTACCTGGATGTGCTGCTTGTATTTATTCATATTAAGGGGACAAGCAGCTAGGGTGGCAAGGCCAGTGGCCCCCTGGGAGAAAGAAACTGTCTTAGGGGTCTCTATACCTACCCCAGACTCTACTATGGACCCAAAGGTGAACCCAACTACACTTTTTGGGCTGATACCACTGTTACTACTACTATTAGCGGCACTAGGAGAAGAAGTGGATGTAGTAGTGGTGGAAGGCTCAGGGCCTTTACCAGGACAGGAGCTGTCCCCTGGTCTGTAGCCTTTATTTCTGCACATATAACACCAAGGCTTTTTACTGTGTGTAGAGGGGGATGAGGTTTTGGACCCATCCCAGAGGAGTTTTGTGGGCCTGATGATGAGCCTTTACTTTTGCCTTTGTCCCCACCCTTGTCCTGAGACTTACCTATTTCCTTTTTTCAGCTCAATCTTGTTCTGACCCGCTTGTGTGCCTTCTTTCCCAATTCTTGAGGAGAGGTCAGTTCTGAGTCTACTAAGTACTGGTGCAACAAATTAGACACACAGTTGTTGATAATGTGCTCTCTCAGAATTAGATCATACAAGCCCTCAAAGTCACTGACTTTGCTACCATGTAACCAGCCTTCCAAAGCTTTTACAAAGCAGTCCACAAAATCAATCCAATCTTGGGAGTACTCTTTCTTGGTCTCTCTGAATTTGATCCTATACTGTTCACTGGTAAGACCAAATCCTTCTTACAGAGCATACTTTAAAACTGTGTAATTGTCAGCATCCTCCTCTCTGAAAGTAAGAATCCTATCCCTACCCTGGTCAGAGAAGGAGATCAAAAGAATAGCAGCCCACTGGGCTCACAGGGAAGATTGTATGGGAGCTTGTCCAGCCACTCCTTCAGATAGGTTCTAGCATTTATGTGGACAGTTTTCTATACAGGAGAAGACCTGTTCAGTGAGCTCTACAAAGCTGGCACTGTGGCCTGCGGTACAGTTTGTTATAACTGCAAAGGGTTCCCATAGGAGCTTGTTTGCAAGAAGCTCCAGAAATCCCTGAGTACTGCATTGCGTGACAAAAAACTGCTTGAAGTCAAGTTATCGGGTAGGCGTGATGTAAACGTGCTCATTACAATTAAAGATGAGAGCACTTCCCCCAGTTCACGGTTTGGGGTCAGATGGCCAAAGCCCACAAGCCCACCTGTATACTTGATTATAATAAGTACATGGGCGGAGTGGAAAAGAGCAACCAGGTTCTTCAACCATACAATGTGTGTTGTAAAACTCACACTTGGCTCAAGAAACTGTTTACCCACCTGATCCAGATGGCAACATGCAATGCATATGTTGTTTATTGTCAGACAACCACAGGAAGACCTATGTCTTTCCTTGAGTTCCAGTTGTCTGTAATTGAAAGCCTCACTGCTGCTACAGAAGCAGCAGCCTCCACTTCATATATTCTCTAGGATTTGGGAAGGCTGCAGGAGTGACATTTTGTTGATCGCATTCCTAAAACACCTAAAAAGGATCAACCATGTCACTGATGTAAACTGTGCTTGAAGCAGGGAAAGAAATAGGAGAGTAAGAGAGTTGTGTTTACTGCCCTCAGTGCTCACCTCAGCAAGGCCTCTGTTTCCCTACTTTCTTTACATTGTATCATACTAAAGCAAAGTTCTGGGAAATTGACTGAGGTGGAGCTGCCGTTGGGTAAAGCTTTCAGTGGCTGTGCATGGATATCAAACGTCCATGGGCCACTGCTTCGTTAGGCAAGCAGCCACAGAATTTTAGTTCATCTACTTCAGGAAATCATGGACCTCCTTATGGCTTGCTCAACACCTTTATCCGCCGTCAGAACGTGATAGGTGTTCTGTTTGATTAACGTGCATTGTAGTCCCCACACTGCACATACCAGTGGACAGAACATATGCCACATTATATCAGTGTACCTTGTATGGCAACATGTTAGATGCATGACTGCATTTTGAAGTGCTTGGTAAGAAACCTATATATGCAACACAAGGACCACCATTATTGCCAATGAGAACCAGAGTAAGTGTTATAAGTCAAACAAATGTCCTGTGGGACATATTGAACAACACTGCTACTTGCTTGAAAGTGTGCAAACTCTATTTGTAGCTTCACTGTCAAAGCAAAAGAGGAAGTGTTGATGAATGAGTCCATCAGGATATTTTTTGACTTCTTACTTTAGAGACCTTAGGTAGTATTCACCAAAATGTCTGCCATAGTTTCAACGGTAGATATGCTGACTCAGTTCAAGAAATAGGCCTCACAAGGCATACTCGGACACCCCCAACTTCCATCCACACACTGGAAGGAGTTGGATTTGGCACAGTAAGTGCACTTATGGTGCATGAAAGACATGTTTTCTTGAGCTTCAAGTAGCTAATGGTAGAAGGCATTAGTATAGGTTCACTTGACAATTATAGAAAAAAATGAGTGCACAGTTCCAAAAAAGTGGAGGGTATTTGAACCTCTCAACACGGGCACACAGTCCTTCCGAAGCAATAGCCCTCATGCATCATCATCGTGCTCTGCTCGACGCCAGACTGGCACTGCAATGTCTGACGGGATCCTACTTTGGACCAACTTGCCATAAAAGTAATTTGTATCTTAGTACCAACACGTCTTAGGTTACAAAGAGGCAGATGGAGAAAAGAAAAATGAAAAATAAAAATAAAATTGACTCAGGGACCTCCTCAGTATAAAAATGTTTAATAAATGAGCAAGGGCCCGGTCAAGATTAAAAACTTAGTAAAAGTGAAAGGGAGTTGATGGTCCCACACTTTACCTACTCTCAAAGTCAAGCACAATAACTTTGACCACTCCACAAAGTCAACATGTTTTGCGCCTAAATAATTGTCCAGAATAGATTCATCAGGACTGCAACAATATTTCTCCAGAATATCAAAAATATGATGACAATATGTTCATTCAAATGAAAAGGAAAAAGCTGAAACTTTTTTTTGCTCACTGCAGCTCTGTATCAACTAGCACAAAACTACTGGGAACCTGTAAAACCAAAGATATGTATGCCAAACATAAATATAAATCAATTCTAGAACATCATATTATAAAAATGAATAATGACATGGAAAAAATTGGAAGCGCAATACTGCAACATCACTCATCTCGGTGCACATGACTCAAAAAAACTAGGGCTTACCGGCCATTGTCAGAAGGACTACATCCTCTGGAAGCATGAACCAGAACTCATTCAGGGTATCTACAATGATGTTTTAAAAGAGAGACGCTTATCCAAATCAATTATGCATGAAACAGGACATTCAAACAAAATATCTAAGAATGTACTAATGCAGATGTTAATGTTCACCTGATCTAATAGCATGAAAATGTTATTGCTGAAAAGGTACACTGCTGCCATGGAGAAAAACAAGGACACATCGTACTATATTTATTCCAAAACAGAACCTGTTATATCTCATCCTGTATTATTGTCACAGAATGTGTAGGAAGATTAGAAAAGACCCCCATGACAAACCACACAAGAAGGAAACACCATCTTCTGAGTCAAGACCTTGTTTCCACTGTATTCCACTAATCAAAGGGGCAGTACCCACCCTCATTATTGTAAGAGAAATAGGAAATGCCACCGGACAGAAACAGGGCTCAAACCGTAAAAATCAACGACGCAAATGTATAGCGTGGCCGCGTCTTCATATAATCAAGACTATGCGTAACCCGAATGCCATTTTAAAGTGGGAAAAGGGGAAATGCACACCCTCAATATAGAAAGAAAAATAGGGTATAAAGCAAAACAAAGCGCCACCTTACTCGTTCGCCGTAAAACTCAACAACGATGATGTCCGATATAGACGTGTTTTCGTCTGTTTAGGTAGACACGCAAACCAGACGTCGTATAAGAGGAGAGGCTGTGTGCCAAACAGCCAATTGAGAAGGACATCCAGGACTTCCTGGTTACGCCCTTGGATAACGTGTCCCACAGGGGACAAGAAAGCAAAAACAGACACAGGAATATGTGCCCATTTACCTAACTAGAAAAGCGGCTACAACAGTATTACTGGGAGGCGTCCCTCAACACTGAAAATAAGTATTCATGCTTTGAAACCATAATTTCTGGAGATGCTAAAACCAAACAGTGTGAGTGGTAGATTAAATTTAACATACTAGTGACATGGTAGTTCAAGGGTGCAGGACTTGCGTGGCTCTCACCAGTTTTCTTTTGCCCAGAATCTCTTTGAAATCACAAACGTTGCTTAAAAACACATTTTCCTTGCATTTCTGTGAGGGAAAGTCCTGGAATCTGCAGGTAGCCAGGAATTTTCAGCCACCCAGCGTTCCCCTAATGCTCCACAGAAAAAAGTTGCCTCAATTGTGTGGGTGGGCAAGTGACTGCAACATGGAAGTGCCCAAAAAGTATTGTGGAGACATTAGAAAAATATATGTCCACATTGTGCTTTAGGGAATTTCCTGTCATGGGCACAAGGCCTACAAACACAAATGAGGTACCATTTTTATCGGGAGACTTGGGAAAACACAGAACAGAATAAGTGTTATTGCCAATTGTCTTTCTTTACATTTGTGCCTTCCAAATGAAAGACAGTGAATAAGGATATCACAGCAAAGCTTGCTTGATTGTTGTTTTTTGATTCTTGATGCTGATACCACAAATTAACTGATCCTATGAATTTTGAACACATTTTATTGAATTCTGATGATTCCCTAGGATCCTGGCTCCTGTGGAAGAATATTGTTAACATTTTAGAATAAGATCAAGTAGGTTTAGGGACAATTCATGAAGATAACTGTACATAAGATTAATCACCTGAAACAATTCAGTTTTGCTACCTCCCACAAGTAGAAGTAACAATTAGTAACTATTGTTTTTGCTTTCAATTGCTCTTTTCTTTAGATCTGACTGAAGAGAAAAGTTGGTGATCCTTTCAAAGAATCAATGTAGGGCAATTGTGCCTATAGTGCTGAGTGCTGAGGTGTTTTCTGGTTGTATTAATGGTCTGCAGTCCTCAGTGCAGGGGAAGCTTTTATACATATACAGGAGATGTTAATTTTATTCTCTGTGTAGCAATAAAAGCAAGGGGTATTTAGGAATTTGTTTGGCAACACAACATCTGTAAATCCTTTAGAATTTTTAAATGTCTGGAATGTTTTATTCTTACATTGTGGACATGCATGTATGTAGTGAGTTGGTTACTTTATGTTATGTTTCTACAGGTATGGGTTTGATCTCAGAGGTCGCAGAATGTGGTAATCCTGAAGAAAGTGATCTTGCTGAAACGCTCATAGATATATATTCAATATGCCAAATCAAATCAAGAATTTCAATGGAAAACTACATAAGTAACAATGGAGGACATGAAATATGTGATATATACTCATTATGCTATATTAAATTTAGAATCGCATTGGAGAATTGCATGAATAATCATGGTGGGCATGCAATGAGCTAGGACATGTTGAATGTGTTTCTAGAATATATATTATGAATATTGTTCTAGATTTGACTAGTTATACTTTATGATAAATCATTATGGAGGACTATAACATGATTTGAGGTGAAAAGAATGCAGAATTGATGATTTATGAATAAGGTGATGTTTATATGCATTATTTGTCACCTGGTAGTTATGGGATTGCAATACACAGCTTTTGGTTTTGTTTGATTATGAATGATGCGAATGTATGAGTGAGTATGATAAACAAGTCCAACTTGCAGGCGTTGCAAACAAACAGAGAGTAAATTTAGTTTCCTTCAAGGTCCCTATGAAAATAGGTCTTCTTGAAGAGACCCATCAGTTACTGTCACATTACTTTAATTTTAGCTAATTGGTAAGGAAGAGACCTTTTGTGTACATCTTTTAAATGTGTGATTTACTGTACACTGGATAGTGTAGACCTTCAAAGACATGATGATGAATGACAATTTTAATTTTAGTACTCAGAAGCCTGTTTTTTTGGCTATGCCCTATTGTGAAGAAGGAGGACTTACCTTCAGACTTCAATGGCCCTGTAAAGGAGGATGTTTGGAATTACCGTGACAAGGAAATTGGCCTGATTAAAGGTGTTGAACCTATAAGGATTACTATCACACCGAAAGCAGAATTCCCCCCAACTCCTCAATATAACCTCTCAGCAGAAGTGTTGTCTGGAATTACCCTTGTTATTGAATCCATGTTAGAGCAGGGCATTTTGAAGGAAATTTAGTGACTCCCTGTAATTCTCTGATCATACGGATACAGAAACCAAACAGAAAGTGGTGAGTCATAAAGGATTTGCAAAAGATTAATAATATTGCTGTCCCATGTTGTCTTGTGGTACAGAATCCATCTATCATTCTGTTCCAGATCCGTTGTGATGATGAGTGGTTCACCGTCATCAACCTGTGCTAAGTGTTCTTTTCCACTCCATTCCATGAAGATACCCAGGTCCTTTTCATGTTCCATTTCCAAAATAAATTTCTGGCTTGGTGCTGAGTTCCTCAAGGGTATACAGAGAACCCTTCAATCTTAAAAAAGATCTTGTAAATGAATCTGGAGACCCAAAACTGCCAAATAACTCAGTTTTGTTCCAGTACATTGTAGTGATATCTGCAATGCAAGACACCTGCAGGGAAGACACTATGGCCCTCATTACAATCCTGGAGGTCGGTGTTAAAGCGGCGGTAATACCGCCAACAGGCCGGAGGTAAAAAAAAATGGGATCACGACCACGGCGGAAGTCGCCAACACAGACAGCCACTTCAACACTGTGACCGCCTCGGCGGTAGCAACAAACACTGCGGCGGTCACCGCCAACAGACAGACGGAAGACAATGTACCACCCACCAAATCACAACCCGCCAATCCACCAGCTTTTCCGGGGCGGTACCAACACCATCAAAAGCACGGCACAAACAGTGTTTGGAAGGGAAACCACTCACCTCTTGACACTCAATGAAGAACCAGGACGACATGGAGCCCCAGTTACAGGTCCTGGCCATGCTGGTCTACCTCCTCATCTACGAGGAATACCAAAGGCTGCGGATATGACCACAGTGAGTACTGCACCTAGTACACAGGGGAGAGGGGAGGAAAAAGAGAGTGACAGACACACGCAAAATGCAACACCCCCACCCCATCCCCACCCATAACACCATACACACAAACACATGCAGCAACATTACATTTACACCCGTAAGCCCCTGGAAGAACGCAAGGACAAAAGGAGAAGAGTTAAATCATTGATATTTTAGAAATAGGCAGATATACGTAACGATTATGAAAACAGTATCTATAAAAATATACAATATGTACATAAGGCCGTACATTGTCCTTTCCAAATGTCCGTGGGTCACTGGGTCAAAAATCATGTGCCAAGCCCACACTTGACTCCTGCCTCAATACGGAGAGAACACTGCAGGGGCATCAGGTCTAAAACACACAGGCACCTCAGGGGGACGGGGAAGGGTGGGGCACCTCAGCCAGAAGATGGAATAACGTCACTGCTCCTCGAGGGGGCTCCATGCCCACAGCGATGTCCTGGGGAGTGCAAGGCCACAGTCTCTCAAGTGGGTGATTTGCCCACTGCTTGGTCCTGGGGAGTGCAAAGCCGCAGTCTCTCAAGTGGGTGGTCTGCCCACTGCTTGGTCCTGGGGAGTGCAAAGCCACAGTCTCTCAAGTGGGTGGTCTGCCCGCTGCTTGGTCCTGGGGAGTGCAAAGCCACACTCTCTCAAGTGGGTGGTTTGACGTCTGCTTGGTCCTGGGGAGTGCAAGGCCACAGTCTCTCAAGTGGATGGACCCTTCCATTGGTCATGGAGGGGGCTTGGTGCCCAGTCTGCTTTATCCTGCCAAGGATAGGGTGAGTGGATGCCTTTCTCCACTGGTTCTGGAGGGGGCTTGGTGCCCTGTCTGCTTCATCCTGCCAAGGATAGGGTGAGTGGATGCCTTTCTCCACTGGTTCTGGAGGGGGCCTTGTGCTGAATGATGCAGCACTTGGTGGCAGTTCACATTCCCTCACCTGGGTGTCTGAGGCACAAGATTTGCAGGGAGAAGGTTGCATGATAGTCCATGGAGTCTGGGCTAGACTCCATCCTGCGCTGCCTAAGGCTGCAAACTGGTGGTAGTGCCGGTGCTAGTGGAGGTGCTGCCAGTGGTGGTGGGAGGCTCCAGCCTGACTCCTGCAGCCACGGACGACCGCCCACTGGGGCTGCTGGTGCTGGTAGTGGTCCAACTGTCAGCGGTGCAGGTGGCAATGCTTGCGGTGGTGCTTGCGGCGGGGCTGCTGGCAGGGCTGCTGGCGGTGCTGGCGGGGGTGCAGGTGGACGGCTGCCCACTGGGGATGCTGCTGCTGACAGTAGTGCTGGCAGCAGCGGTGCAGGTGGCGGTGCTTGCAGCGGGGCCGCTGGCGGTGCTGCATGCAATGCAGGTGGCAGGGCTGGCGGTTCTGCTGCTGTGCACCAGGCCTTCACCTGCAGCCTCCAATGGCTGAAGTGCCTTGCATTGGGTTTTCTGCCCCTTTCTCACCTTGGCTGATGCTGTTGTGACCTTGGTTCTGGCAGCTGGAGTTTTGGAGGAGGCCTTGTTGGGTGGGTCATGCTCCTTGCCCTTGCTGCATGTTGTCCCCTTCTTCACCTTGGCAGGTGGCCGAATGGTATGGTCTTTTGCAGGGGTTGGTGGCACACTGACTGGGCTGATGGGTGCCCCCTTTGAGCCTCTGGGAGTTGCAGGTCCACAGCAGACGCCGACTTGGTGGCTGAGGTGCTGGCCTGGGTTCTGGACACCCTGGCCCGAGGGGAAGGACGGGGGGGAGGGTTAGGGAACAGGTCAATGTTTGCCAGGAAAAGCTTTTTAGACACACTGGGGCAGAAAGAGGGAGACGATTTGGGAGTGGAGGAACAGGGAGTGGTGGTAGGAGGTGTCTGTCTGCTGAGTTTGGGTGAAGGTGCATGTGCTAGATGCTGTTGTGAGGTGGATGGCTGTTGGGTGGGTGGGTGCTTGCGTTTGTGTACTTTGGAAGGAGGGGTCACAGACACATTGGGAGAGGACACAGGGGACGTGTGAATGGATGTGGGGGTTGTGACTGGCAGTGAGGGGTGAGAAGTGATGTGCGTGCTAGTGATGGAGGTAGTGGATGAGGATGTTGTGCATGCAGGTGGGTGGAGACGATACTGGGAGGGAGGTGGACGAGGATGAGGAGGGGGACACAGTGGAGGCAGTGGATGTTGGTGTGTCTGCACGGGTATGGTGCTTGTGTGAGCGCCTGTGGGATGATGTGTGGTGCTTATGTTTGCCTGAACCACTTCTGTGTGTTGATTTGGGTGATTGCTGGTCTGAAGGTGTGCTTGGGATAGGCTGGGGTTGAAGGGATTGGGAGTGGGTACAGGAAGTTGGAGGGGGGAGGGTAGACACAGGGACAATGGCTGCCATCAGTGCGGAGGCTAGAGCCTGAAATGCTCTCTGTTGGGCCGCCACGCCAGACAGAATGCCCTCCAGGTAATCATTTGTTTGTTGCAAATGCCTCTCCACACCCTGGATGGCATTCAGAAGGGTTGACTGCCCAACAGTGAGGGATCTCAGGAGGTCAATATTCTCCTCACTGAGGACAGCAGGGCTGAATGGGGCAGGGCATGAGGTGCCTGGGGTGAAAGAGATGCCCACACTCCTGGGTGAGCGGGCGTGGGAAACACACTGAGGGGCTGCTGGGAGGGCGGTGCTGGTAGGGGGGGTGGCGGCTGTACCTGTTGTTGGGGTTGGCACAAAGGTGTCTGCCACCGCCAGGGAGCTTCCTTTGGAGGAGGAGTAGCTGTCTGTGGTCTCTCCTCCTGTCCCCGTTGTGGTGCACCCCTCGCCCTACGTCCTACTGGTGCCCTCACCGTTGTGGGATGCAGCTCCCTCCGTCACCGGTGCCTCTGCTCCTCCGCCAGATGATGCTAATGCACATAAGGACAGGTTGACAAAACAAAAAGGGGGTGGGAAGAGACAGAGGATATACTTGGTCAATGCAAGCAACACCATTACCGTTGAGGAACACAACACACAGGGAGCAACCCTATGCACTAGGCCATGCCCAACAAGTTACTAAGATAGTCACCAGCACATGGGATAGAATGCCTAACGCCATCAGCTGCACCAGAAACCCACTGGACCCTGCCCAGTAGTAGATGCCCACTAACACTATTGGGGTAGGAGTGCTTCTGAGCCTGCCCAACAAGGGACCTACCCTGCCATCTTCGCCCTGGCCTAGGGGCACCCATAGCCCACATCCCCCACCCAGGTACCTCTTAACGCGCGCAAAGTCAGGAGTCAGATTCTGTACATACCCCCTTGTGGCTGTTGTGATGCCTTCAAGCGCCAATCCAATGCGGAACATCAGGGGGTCATGGTGCGACGGGCACCCCTTCCTCGTTGGAAGGCCAGCCCCAGCTGGGCCTCCACCGTCTTCTTTGCCCATCGGTGCAGGTCCTCTCACCTCTTGCGGCAGTGGGTGCTCCGCCTGTCAAAGACCCACAGGGTCCGCACCTCCTTGGAGATGGCACACCAAATACCCTTCTTCTGGTGGAAGCTGACCTGCAGCGAAAAGATAGCAGAAAAGGGAATTAGTCAACTGCCCCGACCGCCAGAATCGTGACCCACCAGATTCCTCCCATCCCCTGACGCACATACATTGTCCACCTTACATGCTGCACTTTGGCTAGGACGCCTCTGCCCCCCCCCACATGTGGCTTACATACACAGCACTCCTTACATTCATGGCCCACGCATCATGCTCACAGTGTACTCACCTGTTTGTCTGGAGGACCGTAGAGTAACGTGCAGTGGGGTAGGACCCCATCCACCAGTTTCTCCAACTCCTCCGCAGTGAAGGCAAGGGCCCCTTCCCCAGATACATGAGCCATGGTCGGTTCCAGACACAGGTCACAGCAGCACTTGCAGTGTAGGTCCTCTCCAGTTGAAGGTCAGGTAGCAAGTGAGTGGATAGATAGAAAATGGAGGTGATGTCCGCGGCGGTGCATACCGTCACCGCTGGCGTAAATCGCCTTTGGCTCCTGGAACCCATAGGGCCCAATGATATCCAATGCAAAGTTGCGCGGTGGCCATCCTCTCCCTACCGCTACGGCGCACAACGCCAGCGCAATTACCTCATTTCCACTTGTCCCTCCTCACAGGTCAGGCATCCACCATTTCAGGGCAGCACAGGGCATGGCACCTAACTGCGTCACAGCAGACATCGGCATGGCAACTGATTGTCGGGTTCACATTTTGTTTCTGTAAAGTAAACAAATCATCATTGGTGCAATAGATGTGGGAATATGACCCTCTGCTCACCGTTCTCTTCCATAGGCTTCAACTGCTGAGGCTGATTATGAGATGGCGCCATCCTCCGGTGTACAGACACCTGGTGGACCTTGCGACAATGGAGGACAGACACATTATCATTACACAGAGACTTGATTGGGCTACCATCCAAGAACTGTGTGTCTAATTGAAGCCAGAACTGATGTCAGCTATCCACCAGCCCTCAGGTATCCCCCCCTCTAGTGCAGGTCCTGTCAGTGTTCCATTTCCTGGCAAGTGGTTCCTTCCAAACAACAGTGGCCATGACATCAGGGATATCTCAGCTGATGTTCTTTAATGTGTTGACCAGAGTATTGTCTGCCCTGCTGAAACACATGCGCAGCTACATCGTGTTCCCCCAGGTGGAGGATTTGGCCACAGTGAAAGCTGACTTTTATTCCCTGGGTCATATCCCCAACATCATTGGTGCCATTAATGGTACACATGTGGCATTTGTACCCCCCGAAGAAATGAACAAGTTTTCAGGAATAGGAAAAGCTATCACTCTATGAATGTGCAGATGGTGTATTTGGCGGACCAGTACATCTCCCATGTGAATGCCAAATATCCTGGCTCTGTGCATGACGCCTTTAACTTGAGGAATAGAAGCATCCCATATGTGATGGGCCACCTCCAGGGGCACTGAGTGTGGCTAATAGGTGAGCCAAAGGTCCCCACACACTATGAGTAGGTGTCTGGGTATGGAGTTGTCCCTAAGGGTAAGTGTGTGTCTAACAGTTTCCCCTTGATATTTGCAGGTTACTCTAGTTACCCCAACCTCTCATGGCTACTGACCCAGTGTGGTATACCAGGGCAAGGGCAGAGGAATGTTACAATGAGGCACATGGGCATACAAGGAGGATTATTGAAAGGACCTTCGGCCTCCTGAAGGCCAGGTTCCGGTGCCTCCATCTGACAGGTGGCTCCCTGTACTATTCACCCAAGAAGGTGTGCCAGATCACCGTTGCATGTTGAACAACCTGGCCTTGAGACGCCAGATGCCTTTTCTGCAGGAGGATGTGTCTGGAGGTGGTCTTTTGGCAGCGGTGGAGCCTGTGGACAGTGAGGAAGAGGAGGCAGAGGAAGAAGATGTTGACAACAGAATCAATATAATTCAGCAGTACTTCCAGTGACACACAGGTAAGACACTGTAAGTTCACTTTACATTTCAGTTATCTTTTGGACATTGTACAAGACAGCCTCTTACCCTATGTCTATGGCCACTGACTTTACCCTTTGGCATCTCTATTTTCAGATCTCTGTGCCCCACTCTGGCTACTGCTCTGTGTACCTCTGCCCTCCAAAGGTCATTTCAAAGTATATTTCACTGTACATTTGATTTGCAATGCTTTGATAATGTTGTACTAATACATTTGTGAATCATTTGACAGACTCCAGATTAGTATTTGTTTCAAGGGTGTTTATTTAGGTGCTAATAAGTAGAGGGGGATGTGCACTGGGCTGGGCTGATGGTGGAGAAAAGTTCAGGGTAGAGTCCAGTCTCTTGGTATCACAGGTGCATTGTCCAATGGGGCATAGGAAGGGGAGTAATGGCAGTTTAAGGTGGACAGGGTTACAGAGTGGGACAGAAGGGTGACAATCAGGAGAGTATTATTTCCTGGGGGGGTCTTGGCAATGTTCTCTGGCTTTTGCCTGGATCACAGGACCGTTTGCGGGGTGGTTCTCCTTCTGCAGGGGGTGGGGTGCTGGTGGCCTCTTGGTCCTGTGGCAGGGCCTGCTGGTCACTAGCACCGGCGGAGTTGGAAGGCTGTTCATTGGTTTGGCTAGTGTCAGGCACCCGTTGTTGTGCCACAGCCTCCCTCATGGTCATGGCCATGTCAGCCAACACCCCTGCAAACGTGACCAGGATGGTGTAGATGTTTGTTTGTCATCCTTGATCCCCAGGTACTGTCCCTCCTGCAGCCGCTGGGTCTCCTGCAATTTGGCCAGTATCTGGCCCATGGTCTCCTGGGAATGGTGGCATGCTCCCAGGATGTTGGAGAGTGCCTCATGGAGAGTGGGTTCCCTGGGCTTGTCTTCCCCCTGTCGCACAGCAGTCCTCCCAGCTTCCCTGTTGTCCTGTGCCTCTGTCCCCTTAACTGTGTGCCCACTGACCCCAGGTCCCTGATTGTCCTGTGCTTGTGGGGTTGCTTGGGTTCCCTGTAGTGGTGGACACACTGCTGATTGACGTGTCCTGGGGATAGAGGGATGGGCCCGCTGGGTGGGTGCTGTGCTGGTGTTTCCTGAGGGGGGGGGGCTCTGTGGTGGGTTGGGACTGTGGCTGGGTGTCCAGAGGTCCCTTATGGGCCAGGTTGGTCAACCTGATCCAGGCGTGCAGAGCTGTTTTCGTCACTGTGGGCCTCTTCGGGGGGGCGGGACTGGATGTATCTGGCACCTCCTCTCCGGTGACGTTGAGTATGGGTCCTGTGGGGATGCAAATGCAGTGTTAATGTATCTGCGTGTGCCATCTTGTGCATGGGTGTGTTTCCCTGTATGGTTGTGATTTCCCTGTCAGCTTGGCCTTGTGTGAGTGGTCATTTTGTGGGCTGGGTGAGTCTCTCTATTGGGCATGATGTGGTGATGGGTGTCCATGCAGGTCTGTGTTGGGGGTCCATGCTTTGGTGTTGCATGCAGAGCTTGGTACTGGGATGGGTGGGTTGTGATAGTAGGGTATATCTGAGGTGTTAGAGTGATGGGTGTGAGGGTAGGAGTAGGAGTTTGTGATGGCATGCAGGTAGGGTGGGGGGATAAAGTAGTAAAGATTTTACTTACCAGAGTCCAGTCCTCCTGCGACTCCTGCGAGGCCCTCAGGATGCATAATTGCCAAGACTTGCTCCTTCCATGTTGTTAGTTGTGGGGGAGGAGATGGGGGTCCTCTGCCAATCCTCTGTACTGCTACCTGGTGTCTTGCAACCGCGGAACACACCTTCCCCCGTAGGTCGTTCCACCTCTTCCTGATGTCATCCCTGGTTCTTGGGTGCTGTCCCACGGAGTTGACCCTGTCCATGATTCTCCGCCGTAGCTCCATCTTCCTTGCAATGGACGTCTGCTGTGTTGGTTGGTTGTGGGTAATGTGGGTGTGTGTGTTTTATAGTGGTGTGAGTGTGTGGGTGTGGTATGTGCATATGTGTCAGGTGTGTGCAGTTTGAATTGTCCAATGCGGTGGTGTTTTGTAAATGTGTGTGTATTTTGAGCGCAGCGGTATGTACCACCTAAAATTGTGGAAATGCCTCACTCGAGCTGATAGAGAGTGAATTCTGTGCCCCGGCACTAGGACTGCCCATTTATTTTGTATTGTTCGGAGAGGGAGGGGTGCTTAATGTCAGTGCTAACCCAAGTCATGGAAATTTCACATGTCCCTACTTTTCAGCCACTCTTGACCAGTGTTAGAAATGGGGTCTCTAGTTGGCAGTCAGTTTACACCCTTTCCAAGTAGGGACCCTCACTCTAGTCAGGGTAAGGGACATACACAGCTCAGATAACCACAGTTCACCCCCTTGGTAGCTTGGCACAAGCAGTCAGGCTTATCTCAGAGACAATGTGTAAAGTATTGGACAAACACATACAGTAACTAAGTGAAAGCACCACTAAAGGGCTCTACACCAGTTTAAAAAACCTACACAAGCAAAGATATGAATTTTAAAAGTAAAAACAAGTTTTAATCCATAGGATTCATTGTTTTAGCACAAAGTACCTGGTATGCATAAAAAATAAAGCCACACAGGCGAGCAGGCGTCAGAAAAGCAAACAATGGGGGTGATTCTAACCCTGGCGGTCGGTGATAAAGCGGCGGCCAACCCGCCAACAGGCCGGCGGTCCAAAAAATGGAATTCTGACCCTGGCGGGAACCGCCAACAGAGACCGCCACATTAACACTCCGACCGCCACGGCGGTACAGACAAACAGCGCGGCGGTCACCGCCAACAGGCAGGCGGCAGACAATGTACCGCCCACACTATCATAACTCACCAATCCGCCACCTCTTCCGGGGCGGGAGCACCGCCGATAAAAACACGGCGGAAACAGACCACGAACGGGAAAACGCTCACCGAAACACACTCCACGAGTACGGAGGACAGCATGGAACCCGAATTAAACATCCTACCTGCTCTCGTCTACCTGCTCATCTACCACGAGTACGAACACCGGCGCAGACGACAACGGTGAGTACTGCACCTACGACACACGGGAGGGGGGAGGAGGAAAGGTTACGGGCACACACATATGCGACCCCCACCCCCCCAAACTATGTACACACCAATGCAGAGCAACAAGTCACAGTGACACCACCCAAACCCCCCTGAAAAATGCAAAGACATAATTAAATTGCGAAGAAAAATTTATGTAATAAATAGGCTCTGACAAATATAGGTCAACTATGCAAACTATTCATACCAAAATAATACTATATACACTGCAATGGATAACCGAGGCAATTAGTTCCGTACATCAAAAGTAAATCGAAGTGTCCGTGGGCCAAAGTGTAACAACACAAGGGCAAAGCCCACACAGGAGACCTGAGTCCTTTGGAGAGAACACTGCAGGGGCATCTGATGACAAAACTACAGGCACCTCAGGGGGAAGGGAAGGGGGGGGCACCACAGCCACATGAGTCCACGACGCCAGATCCACGAAGGGGCCACCATGCCCACTGTGCCATCCTGGGGAGTGCAAAGCCACAGTCTCACAAGTCTCTACAGTGGGTGGATTGCCCACTGTGCCATCCTGGGGAGTGCAAAGCCACAGTCTCACAAGTCTCTACAGTGGGTGGATTGCCCACTGTGCCATCCTGGGATGTGCAAAGCCACAGTCTCACAAGTCTCTACAGTGGGTGGATTGCCCACTGTGCCATCCTGGGGAGTGCAAAGCCACAGTCTATCAGGTGGATTACAGTCTCCACTGGTCAAGGAGGAGGCATGGTGGGCACAGTGAACCGTTAACATTGCTTGACAGGAAGGGCCCAGCGGAGCGGTGCTTGACAGGAAGGGCCCAGCGGAGCTGTGCTTGAGACGGCGGGGCCCAGCGGAGCGGTGCTTGACAGGAAGGGCCCAGCGGAGCGGTGCTTGAGACGGCGGGGCCCAGCGGAGCGGTGCTTGACAGGAAGGGCCCAGCGGAGCGGTGCTTGACAGGAAGGGCCCAGCGGAGCGGTGCTTGAGACGGCGGGGCCCAGTGGAGCGGTGCTTGACAGGAAGGGCCCAGCGGAGCGGTGCTTGACAGAAAGGGCCCAGCGGAGCGGTGCTTGAGACGGCGGGGCCCAGCGGAGCGGTGCTTGACAGGAAGGGCCCAGCGGAGCGGTGCTTGACAGGAAGGGCCCAGCGGAGCGGTGCTTGAGACGGCGGGGCCCAGCGGAGCGGTGCTTGACAGGAAGGGCCCAGCGGAGCGGTGCTTGAGACGGCGGGGCCCAGCGGAGCGGTGCTTGACAGGAAGGGCCCAGAGGAGCGGTGCTTGACAGGAAGGGCCCAGCGGAGCGGTGCTTGAGACGGCGGGGCCCAGCGGAGCGGTGCTTGACAGGAAGGGCCCAGCGGAGCGGTGCTTGACAGGAAGGGCCCAGCGGAGCGGTGCTTGAGACGGCGGGGCCCAGCGGAGCGGTGCTTGACAGGAAGGGCCCAGCGGAGCGGTGCTTGACAGGAAGGGCCCAGCGGAGCGGTGCTTGAGACGGCGGGGCCCAGCGGAGCAGTGCTTGACAGGAAGGGCCCAGCGGAGCGGTGCTTGAGACGGCGGGGCCCAGCGGAGCGGTGCTTGACAGGAAGGGCCCAGCGGAGCGGTGCTTGACAGGAAGGGCCCAGCGGAGCGGTGCTTGAGACGGCGGGGCCCAGCGGAGCGGTGCTTGACAGGAAGGGCCCAGCGGAGCGGTGCTTGACAGGAAGGGCCCAGCGGAGCGGTGCTTGACAGGAAGGGCCCAGCGGAGCGGTGCTTGAGACGGCGGGGCCCAGCGGAGCGGTGCTTGACAGGAAGGGCCCAGCGGAGCGGTGCTTGACAGGAAGGGCCAGCGGAGTGGTGCTTGAGACGCCGGGGCCCAGTGGAGCGGTGCTTGACAGGAAGGGCCCAGCGGAGCGGTGCTTGAGACGGCGGGGCCCAGCGGAGCAGTGCTTGACAGGAAGTGCCCAGCGGAGCGGTGCTTGACAGGAAGGGCCCAGCGGAGCGGTGCTTGACAGGAAGGGCCCAGCGGAGCGGTGCTTGACAGGAAGGGCCCAGCGGAGCGGTGCTTGAGACGGCGGGGCCCAGCAGAGCGGTGCTTGACAGGAAGGGCCCAGCGGAGCGGTGCTTGAGACGGTAGGGCCCAGCGGAGCGGTGCTTGACAGGAAGGGCCCAGCGGAGCGGGGCTTGACAGGAAGGGCCCAGCGGAGCGGTGCTTGAGACGGCGGGGCCCAGCGGAGCGGTGCTTGACAGGAAGGGCCCAGCGGAGCGGTGCTTGAGACGGCGGGGCCCAGCGGAGCGGTGCTTGACAGGAAGGGCCCAGCGGAGCGGTGCTTGAGACGGCGGGGCCCAGCGGAGCGGTGCTTGACAGGAAGGGCCCAGCGGAGCGGTGCTTGAGACGGCGGGGCCCAGCGGAGCAGTGCTTGACAGGAAGGGCCCAGCGGAGCGGTGCTTGAGACGGCGGGGCCCAGCGGAGCGGTGCTTGACAGGAAGGGCCCAGCGGAGCGGTGCTTGACAGGAAGGGCCCAGCGGAGCGGTGCTTGAGACGGCGGGGCCCAGCGGAGCGGTGCTTGACAGGAAGGGCCCAGCGGAGCGGTGCTTGACAGGAAGGGCCCAGCGGAGCGGTGCTTGACAGGAAGGGCCCAGCGGAGCGGTGCTTGAGACGGCGGGGCCCAGCGGAGCGGTGCATGACAGGAAGGGCCCAGCGGAGCGGTGCTTGACAGGAAGGGCCCAGCGGAGCGGTGCTTGAGACGGCGGGGCCCAGCGGAGCGGTGCTTGACAGGAAGGGCCCAGCGGAGCGGTGCTTGAGACGGCGGGGCCCAGCGGAGCAGTGCTTGACAGGAAGGGCCCAGCGGAGCGGTGCTTGACAGGAAGGGCCCAGCGGAGCGGTGCTTGAGACGGCGGGGCCCAGCGGAGCGGTGCTTGACAGGAAGGGCCCAGCGGAGCGGTGCTTGAGACGGCGGGGCCCAGCGGAGCGGTGCTTGACAGGAAGGGCCCAGCGGAGCGGTGCTTGAGATGGCGGGTCCCTGTTCAGCGGTGCCTATCTTCATGGCGGGCCCTGTTCAGCGGTGCTCTTCTGCACGGCGGGCCCTGTTCAGCGGTCCTTATCTACACGGCGGGGCCCTGTTCGGCGGTGCTCTTCTGCACGGCGGGCCCTGTTCAGCGGTGCCTATCTTCACGGCGGGGCCCTGTTCGGCGGTGCTCTTCTGCACGGCGGGCCCTGTTCAGCGGTGCCTATCTTCACGGCGGGGCCCTGTTCGGCGGTGCTCTTCTGCACGGCGGGCCCTGTTCAGCGGTGCTCTTCTGCACGGCGGGCCCTGTTCAGCGGTGCCTATCTTCACGGCGGGGCCCTGTTCGGCGGTGCTCTTCTGCACGGCGGGCCCTGTTCAGCGGTGCTCTTCTGCACGGCTGGCCCTGTTCAGCGGTGCCTATCTACACGGCGGGGCCCTGTTCGGCGGTGCTCTTCTGCAAGGCGGGCCCTGTTCAGCGGTGCTCTTCTGCACGGCGGGCCCTGTTCAGCGGTGCCTATCTACACGGCGGGGCCCTGTTCAGCGGTGCTCTTCTGCACGGCGGGCCCTGTTCAGCGGTGCCTATCTTCACGGCGGGGCCCTGTTCGGCAGTGCTCTTCTTCACGGCGGGCCCTGTTCAGCGGTGCTCTTCTGCACGGCGGGCCCTGTTCAGCGGTGCCTATCTACACGGCGGGGCCCTGTTCAGCGGTGCTCTTCTGCACGGTGGGCCCTGTTCAGCGGTGCCTATCTACACGGCGGGGCCCTGTTCAGCTGTGCTCATCCAGTAAGTCAAGGGAGCCAGACCTGGGCTGGACTCCCTGCTCAGTCCCCCTCCGACCGTGATGTTTCTGGACCCTTCGGTGACAGAGTCCTGGGCCCATGGGTGTCCTCCCTTACAGCTGGGATGTGGCATGTGGGGCCCACCTGCTCCGCGCTCCTGCTGCCTGACTTCTCCGCCCTGCTGCCCTTTCGCTCCTTAGATGTGGCTCTCGGGCCCTTGCCTCCCCTAGATGTTGTGGCAGGTGAAGTGGGCGAACTTTGCTCCTTGGGGGCAGCCGTGTCAGTCCTCTCACGGCGGCCCTTGTGTTTCCTGGTCCTCTTCCCTGGGGGGGGCTGGATGTGTCCTTGCTGCTGATTGAAGTGTCACTGCTGGCAAAGGGTGGACTCCAGAACCCATGCACAACAGTGACACTCGTAGCTGGGCTGGTGGTGGCTGAGGTGCTCTTGGGACTCTTTGCAGATGGAGGGGGTGGGTCATCGGAGGGAAAGAGGTCAAGATTAGCGAGGAAAAGTTTTTTAGGACCAAGGTAAAGGGTAGGAGAAGTGGTGATGGGAGTGGAGGAAGAGGATGTGGTTATAGGAGAGTCAGGTGTGCTGTCATTGGGTGAAGGTGCTGGTGCTGTAGGCTGTCGTGAGGTGGATGGCTGTTGGGTGGGTGGCTGCCTGCGTTTGTGTGTCTTGGAAGAGGGGGTGACAGACACAGTGGGAGAGGACACAGGGGACGTGTAAATGGCAGTGGGGGTGGTGACTGCACGCGTGCGGACTGTACTGGAGGGTGTGGTGGTGATGGAAGCACTGGCTGATGTTGGTGTGCATGCAGGTGTGAGTGTAGACGTCACAGGGAGGGAGGAGGGAGATGAGGAGGAGGGGGACACAGAGGTGGTAGTGACTGTTGGAATGTCTGCATCTGGGTGTTGCTTGGGTGAGTGTTTGTGGGATCTGTGGTCCTTGTGTCTGGATGAGCTGCCCTTGGGTGTTGAGGTGTGTGCAGCCTGGTCAGATGGTGTGGATGGGATAGGCTGAGGAACAGGAGACAGAGACAGGGTGGAGGCAGTCAGAAGAGGGAGGCTGGAAACAGGGACAATGGCTGCCGTCAGTGCTGAGGCCAGAGCATTGAACGATCGTTGATGGGCAGCCTGACCCGAATGAATGCCCTCCAGGTAGGCATTGCTCCGATGCACCTCCCTTTCTACCCCCTGGATGGCATTCAAAAGGGTAGTCTGCCCAACAATGAGCGTCCTCAGGAGGTCACTGAGCTCCGCACTGAGGGCAGCAGGGGTGACAGGGGCAGGGGCTGAGGTGCCTGGGACGAAGGAGACTCCCGCCTTCCTGGGCGAGCGGGCACGGAGCGTAGGCTGAGGGGCTGCTGGGAGGGCGGGGCTGGTGCGCTGGGTGGCAGCTGTACCTTTAGAGGCGGGGGGCACGGATATTGCCGCCACCGCTAGGGAGCACCCATCAGAGGACGTGTCTGTGTCGCTGGTCTCACCACCGGTCCCCGTTGTGGTGCTCCCCTCGCCCTCCGGATCACTGGTGCCCTCGGTGTCTGTTCCTGGGGCCACCGGGGCCTTGTGACTGGCAGCTCCCTCGTGCTCCGATGCCAAATCTCCTCCGCCTGATGATGCTAATGCACACATGCACAAGAAGATGAAGAAGAAGGGTGGGGGGAGAAAAACGAAGACCAGGTTGAGTGCATGCAATGTCAACACCGTTGGCGGAGAGGACAGACAGAGGAGCCTCATGCACTACGCCGCGCATTCGGGGTACACTACTCAGTACTCCTGACTAGGACAACAGGTCTACAAACGCGCACATGTGTGATGCTGGACCATCAATAGCTGTACTTGTCACCCTACAGAGGTGGGGGGCCGGGAGCACAGGGCCATGCCTAAGGGAGGGGACTAGCCTACAGAAAGCGCCCTGGCCTAATGTCACCCACAGCCCTCCTCCCCCACCCAGACGCCTCCACTGCGCAGAAAGATAGGAGAATGTGCTGATACTCACCCCCTTGTTTCTGCTGTGATGTCCTCAAGCGCCCATCCAAATCAGGGTAGGCCACCGCCAGGATCCGGGACATCAGGGGGGTCATGGTACGACTGGCACCCCTCCTAGGCTGGGAGGCCATCCCCAGCAGTGACTCAGCGGTCTTCCTGGTCCCGCGGCGGATGTCCTCCCACCTCTTGAGGCAGTGGGTGCCTCGTCTGTTGTGGACCCCCAGGGTCCGGACTTCCTTGGCGATGGCACGCCAAATGTCGACTTTCTGATGGGCGCTGACCTATTTGACATGTACAGGGTGGGAAGGAAACATTCATCAATGAACTGCATGTTAGATGTGATTGGCCCCCCCTCACCAACTTTGCCAAATGGCACATGCTCTCATCTGTTGTGCGTTGCACTCCTCATTCGCCCCCCACCCCACCAACTTACATCCACCCCACTCCACACAGGCATCGCCCATTCCATGTGCACACGGTGTACTTACCTGTTGGTCTGGAGGACCGTAGAGTAACGCATACTGGGGGAGGACCCCATCCACGAGCTTCTCCAACTCTTCGGAACTGAAGGCAGGGGCCCTTTCCCCAGTCGCAGCAGCCATTGTCACTTCCAGACCGAGGTCACAGCAGCACTTGCAGTAAAGGTCCTCTCCTGTGGATGATCAGGTCTCGAGTGATTAAGCAGATAGAAAATGGCGGTCACGCCCGCGGCGGTGCGTACCGCGGCGGTGCGTACCGCGACCGCCGGTGCACCTCGTCATTGGCTCCTGAAACCCATAGGCTTCAATTTTAACCAATGCAGCTTCGTATAGCGGTCTTCGACCGCCTACCACCACGGTGCGCCCCGCCAGCGCATTGACCTCACATCCCATTGTCCCACTTCACAGGTCAGGCAGCCGCCATTTCAAGGGCCCACATGGCATAATTTGTACTGCGTCACACAGGCCTAGGCCTTGCATTGCCACACATACACGCCTTTCAATACATAGATAATCGTGTGCTATGCAAGCTGTGGTGAACGTACCTGTGAGTTGCTTGACTCTGTGCTCCATGTTGTCCTTCCTAGGAACCGTCCGCTGGGACTTGCGAGGAGAAGGATGAATCCTCGCGTGTACCGACCGCTGGTGGACCTGTCGACAATGGAAGAACGCCACATCATACTACGATACCGACTTGACCGTGCCACTATCCATGAACTGTGTGCCCAGCTGGAGCCAGCCCTGATGTCCCCCATCCGCCAACCCACAGGAATTCCCCCTCTGGTGCAGGTTCTGTCAGTCCTCCATTTTCTTGCAAGTGGCTCATTCCAGACGACAGTGGCCATGTCATCTGGAATGTCTCAGCCCATGTTTTCAAAAGTTTTGTCTAGAGTGTTGTCTGCCCTGACGAAACACATGCGGAGTTACATTCTATTCCCTGAGGAGGTTGATTTGGCCACTGTGAAGGGTGATTTTTATGCCCTTGGACATATCCCCAACATAATTGGTGCCATTGATGGGACCCATGTGGCCTTAGTACCCCAAAAAGACTATGAGCAGGTGTACAGAAACAGGAAAAGTTATCATTCTTTGAACGTCCAGCTGGTCTGTTTGGCTGACCAGTACATCTCCCATGTAAATGCCATGTTCCCTGGTTCAGTGCATGACGCGTATGTGATGCGTAATAGCAGCATCCCTTATGTGATGGAACAGCTACAGGGACAACGTGTGTGGCTAATAGGTGACTCTGGTTACCCCAACCTGCCTTGGCTATTGACCCCAGTGAGGAATCCCCGGACCAGGGCTGAGGAACGGTACAATGAGGCCCATGGGCGGACTAGGAGGATCATAGAAAGGACCTTTGGCCTCCTGAAGGCCAGGTTTAGGTGCCTGCATATGACAGGGGGATCCCTGATGTACTCACCAAAGAAGGTGTGCCAGATCATCGTGGCCTGCTGTATGCTTCACAATCTGGCATTGCGACGTCAGGTGCCTTTCCTGCAGGAGGATGGTCCAGATGGTGGTGTTGAAGCAGCTGTGGAGCCTGCGGAGAGTGAAGAGGAGGAAGACTCAGAGGACGACACAGACAACAGGGACAGAGTTATCCAACAGTATTTTCAGTAGCACACAGGTCAGAATCACCCACGCCATTTTACATTTACTTGAAGACTCCTGCATCTCAACTTTGTCTATTTCCCCCCAGTTCTTTTAGACTGATGTTTGATTTTCCCTTCCCTTTTCAGTGCTGTATGACCCACTGCGTGACTTCTGGTTGGTTAGCCCATGGACTAATGCTTATTGACCTCGGTATGTTTTCAACACAAAGTTAACCGAACATAATTGATCTGTAATGTGTTATACATTTGTAAATACAGTAATACAGGCTGACTCCTGATAGATTTCAGTGCAATGAGTGATTTATTTGTAGTGCTAGATAATGGTACATGATATTAACACGGTGATGGGTGGGGGTGGAGTAATGTCCATGGCAGAGTCCAGTTCTCAGTCTCACAGGTGCATTGTCCATATGCCTGTGGAAGGATGGAGCAGGGGCAGTTCAAGGTTGGACAGGGTGGCAATGTGGGACAGTGGGATGACTTCAGGGGGTATCTCATGCTGGCGGGGGTCTTGACATCCTACTCTGTCTATTTTTTTGATCTCAGGCTCCTCTTGCAGGGTGGTTGTTCTTCAGCAGGAGGTGGGGTTCTGGTGGCCTGTCGTTGTGGTGGGGCCTCCTGACCACTAGCGCCGGCGGAGGTGGTAGGCTGTTCCTGGTCCGGGCTAGTGACAGGGGCCCTGTGTGGTGCCACATGGTCCCGCAACGTGTCTTCTATATGGTTCAGGGCCTGGACTATTCTCCCCATAGCGGTAGAGATGTTGGTGAGTTGATTGCTGAACCCCATGTAGCGTTCCTCCTGCTGTGCCTGGATCTCCTGGAACCTGGCCAGTACCGTCGCCATCGTCTCTTGGGAGTGGTGGTAGGCTGCCATGATGGTGGTGAGGGCCTCTTGGAGAGTGTGTTCCCTGGGCCTCTCCTCCCCCCCCTGTCGCACAGCAGCCCTCCGAGTTGCCCGGTTTCCCCCGGCCTCTGTCCCCTGGACGGTATGCCCACTACCACTGCCCCCAGGTCCCTGTTGTTGTTGGGGTGGTGGGTTAGCCTGGGTGCCCTGTAGTGGCAGACACACCGCTGATTGACCTGTCCTAGAGACAGAGGCATGGGCCCGCTGGGTGGGAGCTGTGCTGTTGGTCCCAGAGGGGGTTGGGTCTGGTGTGGCCTGTGTCTGTGTGTGGGGAACCCACTGTCCAGAGGTCCCCGATGGTCCGGGCTGGTCATCAGGTTCCAGGTCGACAGAGCTGCTGTCATCACTGGGGGACTCTTCCGGGGGTGGGATGGACATTTCTGGACCCTCCTGACCGGTGTGTTGGCGTTCGGGTCCTGCATGGGGTAAGAGAGTATGGTTATTGTTTCTGTGTGTGCTATTGCGTGCGATTTATGGGTGCCCTTGTCCCCCAGTGCTGCCATTCCCTTGGGGGAGGTGTTGTGAGGGTGTTTTTGGGGGGGGGGGTATGTGCAGTGGTCATGCTTAGGTGATGGGTGTCCATAGTTTGTGGTGGCATGCAGGGGTTGGTGTTGGGTGGGTTGTGCTGGAGAGACATTCTCAGGGAGGATGTGTGATGGGGGTTGGGGGTGAGGGTGGTGGTGGGGGTTAGCATGCTGGGGCGGGGTGAAGTAGTTGAGATTGTACTTACCAGAGTCCATTCCTCCGTGTACTCCAGCGAGGCCATCAGGATGCAGGATGTTTAGTACCTCTTGCTCCCATGCTGTGAATTCGGGTGGAGTGGGTGGGGGTCCCCCGCCAGTCTTCTGCAATGCGATGTTGTGTCGCGAGACCATCGAGCGCACCTTTCCCCGTAGGTCGTTCCAGCGTTTGCGGATGTCGTCCCGATTTCTGGGATGCTGTCCCACCGCGTTGACCCTGTCCACGATCCGCTGCCATAGCTCCGCCTTCCTGGCTATAGTGGTGTGCTGCACCTGTGAGCCGAATAGCTGGGGTTCAACTCTTATAATTTCCTCCACCATGACCCGGAGTTCTTGGTCCGAAAAGCGTGGGTGCCTTTGGGGTGCCATGGGGTGGTGTGGATGAGGTGTGGGGTGGTGTATGTGGTGATGAGTGTGTTGGTGTGTGGTGCTTTGTGCTTCTATGTGGTGTGTGTGATGGTGTAGTGTGCCTCTGTGTGATGTAGCTCTCTATTCTGTGATGTGTCTCTCTCTCCTTCGTCTCTGATCTTTGGTCGTAGGGGTTTGTGGGTGATGTGGGTGTGTGTTTTATATTGGGTTGGGTGTGTGGGAGTGGTGTGTGTATGTGTATCAGGTGTGTGTATTTCAAATTGTCCAATGTGGCTGTGTTTTGGAGCTGTGTGTGTATTTTGAGCGCGGCGGTGTGTACCGCCAATGGAATACCGCGGTTGAAAGACCGCTGCGTGGATTTGTGGGTCAGAATGACATGGGCGTGTTTCTGTTGGCGTGGCAGTGGAGGTTTGGTCATCTCCAGTTTACCACTGGCCGCTGATGTGGCGGCCTGCTGTGGATGTCGGATTTTTGGAGGTTTGTCAGTTGTGGGTCAGAATGACCGTGGCGGTTTACCGCGGCGGTAGAATGGCGGACTTCTGACCGGCGGTAAGGGCCTTTTACCGCCGAGGTCAGAATGACCCCCAATGTGTCAATTAATTCCTTACTCGCAAGTGAGGTCGTGCACCGACTCTTTCTCTGCCGTGTAAATGATGCATCAAGATGTGTCAATTTCCATGCAGGCAAGAGAGGTGTCGATTTCCGGACAAGCATCCTCAGGTCTGTGCTGTGATGATGAAGGTTTTGATGCCCATGGTCGATGTGTGGAAAATTCTGACGCGCTGTGCAAAGGGTCTGCTTTGAAAAGAGGTGCTGTGTCAATTCTCCAGCTGTGAGGCAGGTCCTGTGTCGAATTTTCAGCCACGGACAGGCACTGCATCAAGTTTTTTCTGATGCGCACACAGTGGTGTATGGAAGTGTTGGACCTGGCCTTTTTACAGGGTCATCCCCAAACTTTTTGCCTCCTTCCTCCTATTTTTTCTGACCTGTTGTTGTTGGCTTTTGAACTCTGGGCACTTTACCACTGCTAACCAGTGCTGGAGTGCATATGCTTTCTGTGTAAATTGTACTGTTGATTGGTTTATCCATGATTGGCTATTTGATTTACTTGTAAGACCATAGTAGAGTGCACTATATGTGCCTAGGGCCTGTAGATTAAATGCTACTAGTGGGCCTGCAGCGCTGGTTGTGCCACCCACTTAAGTAGCCCCTTTACCTTGTCTCAGGCCTGCCATTGCAAGGCCTGTGTGTGCAGTTTCACTGCCACTTCGACTTGGCATTTAAAAGTACTTGCCAAGCCTAAAACTCCCCTTTTTCTACATATGTCACCCCTAATGTGTGCCCTAGGTAACCCCTAGAGCAGGGTGCTGTGTGGGTAAAAGGCAGGACATGTACCTGTGTAGTTTATGTGTCCTGGTAGTGTACAACTCCTAAATTCGTTTTTACACTACTGTGAGGCCTACTCCCTTCATAGGCTAACATTGGGGCTGCCCTCACACATTGTTGAAGTGGTAGCTGCTGAACTGAAAGGAGTAGGAAGGTCATATTTAGTATGGGCAGAATAGTAATACAAAATCCTGCTGACTGCTGAAGTTGGATTTAATATTACTATTTTAGAAATGCCACTTTTAGAAAGTGAGCAGTTATCTGCACTTAAATCTTTCTGTGCCTTACAATCCACGTCTGGCTAGGTTTAGTTGACAGCTCCTTGTGCATTCACTCAGACACACCCCAAACACAGGGTACTCAGCCTCACTTGCATACATCTGCATTTTGAATGGGTCTTCCTGGGCTGGAAGGGTGGAGGGCCTGCTCTCACACAAAGGTCTGCCACACCCCCTACTGGGACCCTGGTAGACAGGATTAAACTGAAAGGGGACCTGGTGCACTTCTTAGCCACTCTTTGAAGTCTCCCCCACTTCAAAGGCACATTTGGGTATAAAACAGGGCCTCTGCCCTACCACCTCAGACACTTGCTGGAGAAGAAACCTGAACCAGAACCTGCATCCTGCCAAGAAGAACTGCCTGGCTGCTCAAAGGACTCACCTGACTGCTTTCTACAAAGGACTGCTGCCTTGCTGTTGTCCTGCTGCCTTGCTGAACTCTTGTCTGGCTGCAAAAGTGCTCTCCAAGGGCTTGGATAGAGCTTGCCTCCTGTTCCCTGAAGTCTCAGGACCAAAAAGGCTTCTCTTTTTCAACTGGACTCCTTGTGCGCCGAAAAACTGCACAGTGAAAAATTCACTGCATGCCGATCCGGAAAGACGCCGCTCGACACGACGCCTGCGGTGCCACAGGAAATTCGACGCACGGCCCGCCTTGGACAACGCCGCCCGACTTCCAGAGAGGAAATCGACGCCTGCCGTGAGGAAGAAAATTCCACTCAAAGCCCACCGGAACAACGCGCAGCCGGATAACAAGCCTAGGATTCCATGCACAGACCCCAGGACATCTGGTAGTCCCGTGACCCACAGAAAGAGACGGTCTGCATGCCGGAAAATGACGCACGTCTTCCCTGAGTGAACAATAACGACACAAGTCCGTGTGTGAAGGGGCAAAACCTACGCACACACCATTTTTCTTCCCAGAGAACGACGCACGTCTCCCCACGTGGAAAATAACGACGCAAGTCCGTGTGTGAAGGGGCGAAACCGACGCACACACCATTTTTCCACGCATCTCTTCCTCTGCGGCCCTCTGCGGAGATTTTCCACTCCAAACCAGGTACTTTGTGCTTGAAAGAGACTTTGTTTTGCTTTTTAAAAACTTAAGACACTTTATATCACTTTTCAATGATATTTCTACAAATTCATATTGCAGCTTTTATCGTTTTGACCTGCAAATACCCAGATAAATATTATATATTTTTCTAAACACTGTGGTTATTTTTGTGGTGCTGTATTGTGTTATTGTGTGATTTATTGCACAAGTACTTTACGCATTGCCTTCTAAGTTAAGCCTGACTGCTCAGTGCCAAGCTACCAGAGGGTGGGCACAGGATAATTTGGATTGTGTGTGACTTACCCTGACTAGAGTGAGGGTCCTTGCTTGGACAGGGGGTAACCTGACTGCCAACCAAAGACCCCATTTCTAACAGGAAGCTTCCACTTCTAAGGCCCCAGGGACTAGATTAGGCACCACTTAGCAAATCACGACTCTCAGCAGAAGAGTCCAGGCACTGGCAAATGAAGTCTTTGATGTCCCTGAGACTTCATAACAGGAGGCACGCTCAGTCCTAGCCCTTGGAGAATCTTCATGAGCAGGATGCACAGCAAAGTCCAGTCTTTTTCCTCTTTATGGCAGAAGCAGCAACTGTAAGCCAACGCAGCAAAGCACACACATCAAAGGGGCAGTATTCCTCCTTCCGCTCTTCAGCTCTTCAGCTCTTTTCCTTGGCAGAGGTTCCGCTTGATCCAGAAGTGTTCTAAAAATCTGGGGGTTTGGGTCCACTCCTGAGACTCATTTCTACCTTTGAAGTAGGCAAACTTCAAGGCAAAGTCTCTGTTGTTCACCAGATCCTTCCTTGCCCAGGCCTGGCCCCAGACACACTCCAGCGGGTTGGAGACTACTTTGTGTGAGGACAGACACAGCCCTGTCAGGTGCAGGTGTCAGCTCCTACCTCCCCACTCTAGCCCAGGAAGACCCATCAGGATATGCAGGACACACCTCAGCTACCTTGGTGTTACTGTCTAGAGGGATTTCACAAACAGCCCAACTGTCAGTCTGACCCAGACATGGATTCCACAGGCAGGCAGAGGCAGAGAATGGTTAAGCAAGAAAATGCTCACTTTCTAAAAATGGCATTTTGAAGCAGACAATCTAAAAACCAACTCTACCAAAATATGTATTTTTAAATTGTGAGTTCAGAGACCCCAACCCATTTAAAGGCAGTCCCCATGTTAACCTATGAGAGAGATAGGCCTTGCAATAGTGTAAACCAAATTTGGCAGTATTTCACTATCAGGACATGTAAAACATACCATAGTTGTCCTACCTCTTAAATACACTGCACCCTGCCCATGGGGCTACCTAGGGCCTACCTTAGGGGTAGCGTACATGTAGAAAAAGAGAAGGTTTGGGCCTGGCAAGTGGGTACACTTACCAGGTCAAATTGGCAGTGCAAGACTGCACACACAAACACTGCAGTGGCAGGTCTCAGACATGTTTATAGGGCTACTCATGTGGGTGGCACAATCAGTGCTGCTGGGCCGTGAGTAGCATTTGATTTACAGACCCTGGGCACCTCTAGTCCACTTTACTAGTAAATCAAATATGCCAATCAGGAATAACCAATCATAATCACAATTTATGCTGGGAGCACTTGCACTTTAGCACTGATTAGCACTGGTAAAGTGCCCAGAGTACCAAAAACCAGCAAAAACAGGGTCCAGCACACAGTCAAAAATAAAGGAAGCAGAGGCAAAAAGACAAGGGAAACCACACCAAGGATGCCAGGTCTTACAACCAGTAACTATAGTGTTGCTGCCAGCATTCAACAATGTGCATGGATTGCTATGGATTACCCTCTTATAGTCATGGTCTCACACTTCATCAAGATTCTACTCACTTGCAATCGAACCAAATACATGGCCAAGAGCCAACTTACATAGTATGAGCAGGTTATCCTTGCTGCAGAGACTATTATTTTGCCTAGGTGATCCTATCTCAATCCTGTCAAATTGTTGCCTTTACCTGTAGTTGATGAATATGATAATGGGGAAGAACATTATTTCCATGATGTCACCAAAGTGTGTACCAAGCCAAGACCCAATATTCAAGATGTCCCTCTGGAACAGCCTGATTATATGATGGCTGTGGATGGCTGCTGTTTAAGAAATGAGCCAGGGATTCTGAACGCAGCCTATGCCATTTGCACCCTGGAGGATGTAGTGACAGCCTCCTGTTTGTATAAAATAATCTCTACACAGGTGGCCATACTGGTCACTCTTACTAGAGTCTGTTGTGTCTCTTGTCATGTGAGAATCACCATCTATACTGATAGCTACTATGGGTTTGACGTGATCGATGATTTTAGACAGTTGTGGTCCCAACAGGGTTTCATGACCTCATCTGGCTCCTGTATCAGGAATGTTACTATGTTATGGAACTTCTTGATGGATTGCAAATGCCTGCTGAGGTAACATTCTAAAGTGTGCAACACACAAGAGCAGAAATGATTTTGTGACAGCTGCCACTCACTAGGCAGATAAAAATGGGTCTTGCACATTTAATGGACAATTTTTAAAAGAATCAGAGTATGACACACCTACGAATCCTTTTCTGACTTGCTGATATGAGCGAAGAGGTGAAGAGATCGTAGGAAGAGGCACCATTGCACCACAGTGTAAATAGGAAAAGTGGATCAAATAGAACGTACTAAGAATGCAAATGAGGTTTGGGTCTCTGTAGATGGTCGTCCTGTGTAACCTGACTCTATGTTGCCCCAGCGGCACAATATTTCTATGGTACCACCCACACAGGCTGAGACGGAATGGTCCATCTCTTTTTCACATATTTGTTTAACTCCAAGTTCCTTGTAATTGAAGATGTTTTATGTCACAGATGAGCCACATGCCAACAGCTAAATGCAAGCAGGAGACCTTCAGTCCTAACTAGTCATATGGGTGATCAGGTGGTCCTTTTGACAGTTTGCAGCTCAACCTTGTCAGGATACCTGTTGTAAAGGGCTCTGTTACATCTTGGTGGTAATGTGTCTCTTTTCCTAATAGGGAGCCATACCCTATAGGTAGAAATGATAGCAATACTATGGTCAAAATGTTGATAAGGGAAGTGACCTCTCGCTTTGGGATCCCATATTCTCTGGAATCAGACTGTGGCAGTCACTTTAAGAATGAAGTGATGATATTGCTGTATGCAGCCTTGCAGGTGGATCAGAGGTTCAAATGCAGTTACAGACCTGAGGCTTTGGACATTGTGGAGCAAATAAACTGGATGCTGAAATCCCCTCTTGCTAAAGTGTGTGCATCTACATCTCTAAAGTGCCCTGATGCTCTTCCATCGGTGTTACGTCTAAGAAGCATTCTGGATTAGAAGACAAGGCTGTTCTGTCATGAAATTCTCATTAGTAAGCCCATGAGACTTCCTGCTGTTCCTGCAAACCGTACTTGTGAATAATACAGATGACATTGTTCTTGACTACTGTAAAGGCCCGGCTGATAAGGTGCATTCTACGTCTCATCAGGTTGCATTGTGTCCCCCACCCCAAAAGCAGTGCTAAAACCTCAGTCCTGGAGACTGGGTCCTGGGGAAGAAACACCTGCAAACATTGGCCCTCATTACAACCCTGGCCGTAAATCCCGCTTATCGCCGTGCAGAAGACCGCCAACATACCGCTGCGGCCGCGGAATTCCGCTACAGGTATTACGACCCACAGCTCGCAATCCGCCACAATACAGATACCCACACAAGTCTGCCACACCAAAGGTCAGTGATAAACTGGCGATAACAAAACCAACACCATCACGCCAACAAGAATACGCCCACACTATCACGGCCCACGAATCAATGCAGCGGTCTTTCAACCGCAGTAAACCATTGGCGGTTCACACCGCCGCGCTCAAAATACACACTCTTTTACAAAACACAACCACATTGGACAATTCAAAATACATACACCTGATACACATACACACACCACACCCACACACCCACACACCCACAACACTATAAAACACACACCCACATTACTCACAAACCCTTACTACCAGAAATTTGAAAGTAGGCCAGAGAGAGACACTACCTAAAACAACACCAGCATCCACAGACACAAAACACCATCACTTACACAACATCCACGCACCTCAAACAACACACACCAACACATCCCCTCACACATCACAACAGATACCACCTCACACATCACCCACACCACATCATGGCACCTCAAAGACACCCCAGGTTCTCTGAGGAGGAGCTCAGGGTCATGCTGGAGGAAATCATCCGGGTAGAGCCACTGCTATTCGGATCACAGGTGCAGCAGACATCCATTGCAAGGAAGATGGAGCTATGGCGCAGAATTGTCGACAGGGTAAACGCAGTGGGACAGCATCCAAGAACACGGGATGACATCAGGAAGAGGTGGAACGACCTACGGGGGAAGGTGCGTTCCGTGGTATCCAGACACCAGATTGCTGTACAGGGGACTGGCGGTGGACCCCCACCTCCTCCCCCACAACTAACAACATGAGAGGAGCAGGTCTTGGCAATACTGCATCCTGAGGGCCTCGCAGGAGTAGCAGGAGGACTGGACTCTGGTAAGGCAAATCTTTACTACCTTATCCCCCCCACCCCACCTGCATGGCATCACATACTTCATCCTTACCCTCACACCCATCACCCCAACAACCCACAAATATCCCACCAACACAACCCACACATCCCAAAACCAAGCCCTGCATGTAACACCAATTCATGGACACCCATCACCCAAGCATGTCCAGTACAGAGACTCACTCATGCCCCAAAATCACCAATCACACAAGGACCAAGCCAATAATGCAGGCACAGGAGTAGAGGGTCAATCACCCATTGCACATGATGGCACACACAGATACAACAACTATGCATTTACACCCCAACAGGACCCCTACCCAACGTCACCGGACCGGAGTTGCCAGACATATCCAGTCCCCCCACAGAAGAGGCCCACAGTGATGACAGCAGCTCTGCACGCCTGGATCAAGATGACCAGCCCGGCCCATCTGGGACCTCAGGACAGTCAGTTCCCCTGCCCCTGTCACAAGCCACCACAGAGCCTCCCCCCTCAGGAAACACCAGCACATCACCCACCCAGCGGGCCCATCCCTCTATCCCCAGGACACGTCAATCAGCAGTGTGTCCACCACTACAGGGAACCCAGGCAACCCCTCTAACACAGGACGATCAGGGACCTGGGGGCAGTGGCAGTGGGCACACGGTTCAGGGGACAGAGGCACAGGATAACAGGAAAACTGGGAGGACTGCTGTGCGATGGGGGGGACAGGCCCAGGGAACCGACACTCCATGAGGCACTCTCCAACATCTTGGGAGCTTACCATCATTCCTAGGAGACCATGGCAACGGTACTGGCCAAGTTTCAGGAGACCCAGCAGCTGCAGGAGGAACACTACCTTGGGATCAGGGAGGACTTGAAGTCCATTAACACCACCCTGGTCACCATTGCAGGGGTGCTGGCAGACCTTCTCAACACCAGGAGGGACACAGTGGCACAACAAGGGGCCCCTGAAACTAGACTGGACGATGAACAACCCTCCACCTCCACCGCCGCTAGTGGACAGGAGGCACCGCCACAGGAACAACAGTACACCAGCACCCCACCCGCTGCAGATGGAGAACCACCCCGCAAACGGTCCCTGAGATCCAGGAAAAAGACAGAGAACATTGCCAAGACCCCCACAAGGAAATGAGACCCCCCTGAATGTCACGCTTCTGTCCCACTATGTCACCCTGTCCATCCTTAAACTGCCATTGCTCCACTTCCTATGCCCCTTTGGACAATGCACCTGTGAAACAAATAGACTGGACTCTGCCATGGACATACCTCCACCATCACCCCAGCCCATTCTACAACCCCCTCCACTTCTTTGCACAGGAATAAACACACTTCAATCACAAAACAATCTGGAGTCAGTCTGTGCTTTCACAAATGTGTAATTGCAATAACTATGGAATATAGCAATGTCAATTTACTTGTTCACATACCAATGTAACACAGCTGTAGGCCAGCAGTAAACATAGCAGAGGGCACAAAGTGGGACCCAGATCTGTGAAATGGAAAGTCAAAGTGACAAGTCAGGGTGCATACACTGAATGGAAATGACAGACTCATGCTAGCTCAAACAATAGTATGAGATGTGGGAAGCAGTGACACCTTCTTACCTGTGTCTCACTGGAAGTATGGCATGATGATGTTGTTTCGGTTGTCGATATCCTCTTCTTCTGCCTCCTCTTCTTCACTGTCCACATGCTCCACAGCTGCCACCATCTGGCCCATATTCCTGCAGAAAAGGCACCTGGCTTTGCAAAGCCAGGTTGTGCAGCATACAGCAGGCCACGATTATCTGGCACACCTTCTTCAGTGAGTATTATAGGGAGCCACCTGTCAGATGGAGGCACCGTTTGATCACCCTCCTAGTTCGCCCATGTGCCTCATTGTAGCGTTTCTCTGCCCTTGTCCTGGGATTCCTCACTGGGGTCAGTAGCCATGACAGGTTGGGGTAACCAGAGTCACCTGCAAATATCGAGGGACAACTGTTAGACACACACTAACCCTTAGGGACAGCCCCATACCCAGACACCTAAGTCTACAGTATTGGGACTTTGGCCTCACCTATTAGCCACACATGGTGCATTTGGAGTTGCCCCATCACATAAGGAATGCTGCTATTTCTCAAAATGTAAGCGTCATGCACAGAGCCAGGATACTAGGCATTCACATGGGAGATATACTGGTCTGCCAAACACACCATCTGCACATTCATCGAATGGTAGCTCTTCCGGTTTCTATACACCTGTTCATTCCTGCGGGGGGGTACAAATGCCACATGTGTACCATCAATGGCACCTATGATGTTGGGGATATGTCCCAGGGCATAGAAATCACCTTTCACTGTGGGCAAATCCTCCACCTGAGGGAACATGATGTAGCTGCGTATGTGTTTCAGCAGGGCAGACAACACTCTGGACAACACGTTAAAAAACATTGGCTGGGACATCCCTGATGTCATGGCCACTGTTGTTTGAAAAGACCCACTGGCCAGGAAATGGAGTACAGACAGGACCTGCACTAGAGGGGGGATTCCTGTGGGATGGCCGATAGATGAAATCAGGTCTGGCTCCAACTGGGCACACAGTTCCTGGATTGTTGCACGATCAAATCTGTATGTGACTAGGATGTGTCTCTCTTCCATTGTCAATAGGTCCACCAGGGGTCTGTACACCGGAGGATGCCACCATCTCATCACCTGCCCCAGCAGACGTGCCCTATGGAGGAGAACAGCGAGCAAAGAGTCATCCATCACTGAGGTATCACAATTTGTTATTTGCAGAAACATTAGTAATCCTCAATGTGCCGGTATCTGTCTATATTCCGGGCCTAGATAGTTGTGACGCAGTTAACATCCATCCCATGTGGCCTTCTGAAATGGCGGCTGCCTGACCTGTAAGGTGGGACAAGGGGATATGAGGTAACTGCTCTGGCGTTGTACAACGTCGCTGTGGGCGGTCGAAGACCGCGGCACAATTCTGCATTGGTTAACATTGGGCCCCATGGGTCCCAGGAGCCAATGACGATGTACGCCGGCAGTAACGGTACGCACCGCCGTGGACGTGACCGGCATTTTCCGTCTGTTCCCTCACTTGATGCCTGACCTTCAACAGAAGAGGACCTACACTTTAAGTGCTGCTGTGACCTGTGTCTGGAAGCAACGATGGCTCGAGTGTCTGTGGAAAGGGCCCCTGCCTTCACTTCGGAGGAGTTGGAGAAACTAGTGGATGGGGTCCTCCCCCAGTACACGCACCTGTACGGTCCTCCAGACAAACAGGTGAGTACACTGTGAGCATGCTGCATGGGCAATGCCTGCTTTGAGTGGTGTGGATGAAAGATACATGGGGGGCTGAGGCCTGCATGTGCAGATGGTGAGTGTATGTGCGTCAGGGTAAAGGTGGGAACTGGTGGGCAATGAGTATGACGTCCGGACGGGTGAGTAATTTCCTTTCCCCCTATACCATTCCTCTAGGTCAGCGCCCACCAGAAGAAGGGTATTTGGCTTGCCATCGCCAATGACGTCCGGACCCTGGGGGTCTACCACAGACGGAGCACCCACTGCCATAAAAGATGGGAGGACCTGCGCCGCTGGAGCAAGGAGACGGCGGAGGCCCAGCTGAGGATGGCCTCCCAACATGGGAGGGGTGCCCGTCGCACCATGACCCCCCTGATGTTTCGGATCCTGGCTGTGGCCTATCCGGAGTTGGATGGGTGCTTGAGGGCATCACAGCAGCCACAAGGGGGTGAGTACACTCTCATTCAGCTGACCCTGCGCGCATTACGAGGTGTCTGGGTGGGGGAGGTGGGCAGTGGGTTCCCCTAGGCCAGGGTGAACTTGGTAGGCAAGGTCACTTGTGATGCATGCTATGTGGCACCCCAACCCCACCAGTGGTAATAGCCATCTACACCTAGTCAGGCTCCTGTGACTTCCAGGTGTGCAGCAATTGGTCTTAGGCCTCGTACCCCATGGTCAGCTGAAATTTCTAGTAACTGTCAGTGCATGGCGTAGTGCAGAGGGTTACTCCATGTGAGTTGTGTCTGACAACGGTAGTGGTGTTGCATGCACTGAACATGTCTTTCTTCTGTCTTTCCCCACCATTTTTGTGGTCTCCCTGTTCTTGTGTGCAATAGCATCATCAGGCAGAGGAGCAGTGGCACCGGAGCAGGAGGGAGCTGCAACCCACTTGGCCCTGGAGGATGATGCAATGGAGTCTGAAGCCGCCAGTGGGACGGAGGGCGAGGGGAGCCAACCCGTATGGCGGCGAACACCGCTAGCTGCCCCGCCACCACAACCGCCACCTGCACCGCCCTCAGCACGTCTACAGCTTCAGCGACAGTCCCCAGCCTCTTCCCCAGTGGGCAGCCGTCCGAGGCTGGAGGAGACGTCCTGCTGTGTCCCTCAGTAGGTGCTGACCCATGCTCCGCCGCCAGCACCGCCGCAAGCACCGCCGCCACAGACACCGCCGCAAGCACCGCCACCAGCCCTGCGGCGTCCTCGGATATTGGCACCACCTCTGACATGGCTACCATCCCCAGTGGTCAGTCGTCTGAGGCTGGAGGAGAGTTCCTGGACCCTGGGCAGCTTCCATGAGGCATGACTTCCATCACTGTTTGCACCTGCAGGTGAAAGGCGAAGCCGCAGCAGTGTGGGTATATCGCTGCCTCCATGGCGTGTCATGCTACCTAAACCTCGCCAATCCCGTGGCACGCACACCCAGGTGAGGGAATTGTACCAGCCACACTGCACGTGGAACACTCTGGTACCATGCCCCCTCCAGAACCAGTGGAGTATCACATCCACTACCTCAGTCCTTGGCAGGATGAAGCACTCTGGGCACCATGCCCCCTCGTGAACCAGTGGAGAGATACATCCACTACCTCAGTCCTTGGCAGGATGAAGCACTCTGGACACCATGCCCCCTCCAGAACCAGTGGAGTCTCACATCCACTACCTCAGTCCTTGGCAGGATGAAGCACTCCGGGCACCATGCCCCCTCCAGAACCAGTGGAGAGATGCATCCACTACCTCAGTCCTTGGCAGGATGAAGCACTCTGGGCACCATGCCCCCTCCAGAAACAGTGGAGAGATGCATCCACTACCTCAGTCCTTGGCAGGATGAAGCACTCTGGGCACCATGCCCCCTCCAGAACCAGTGGAGTATCACATCCACTACCTGAGCCCTTGGCAGGATGAATCACTCTTGGCACCATGCCCCCTCCAGAACCAGTGGAGTATCACATCCACTACCTCAATCCTTGGCAGGATGAAGCACTCTCAGCACCATGCCCCCTCTAGAACCAGTGGAGAAATACATCCACTACCTCAGTCCTTGGCAGGATGAAGTACTCTGGGCACCATGCCCCCTCCAGAACCAGTGGCGAGATACATCCACTACCTCAGTCCTTGGCAGGATGAAGCACTCTGGGCACCATGCCCCCTCCAGAACCAGTGGAGTATCACATCCACTACCTCAGTCTTTGGCAGGATGAAGCACTCTCGGCACCATGCCCCCTCCAGAACTAGTGGAGAGATACATCCACTAACTCAGTCCTTGGCAGGATGAAGTACTCTGGACACCATGCCCCCTCCAGAACCAGTGGAGAGATACATCCACTACCTCAGTCCTTGGCAGGATGAAGTACTCTGGGCACCATGCCCCCTCCAGAACCAGTGGACACTGTTATCCACTTGAAAGACTGGCAAACCACCCACTGGAGAGACTTGAAAGACTGTGGCTTTGCACTCCCCAAGATAAAGCAGTGGGAAAACCACCCACTGGAGAGACTTGAGAGACTGTGGCCTTGCACTCCCCAGGATACAGCAGTGGGAATGGAGCCCCCTCGTGCAGCAGTGGCATTGTGCGTTCATCAGGCTGAGGTGCCTCCTCTCCCCCTCCCCTGAGGTGCCTGTGTATTTTCGATCTGATGACCCTGCAGTGTTCTCTCCGTTTCCAGTCAGGTATCATGTGTGGGCTTTGCCCATGCATTTTGGCCTCAGTGGTCCACGGACAATGATTGGTACACTATCCGGACTTGTGTAGTTGGTGTACATATTTGTATAAAATACAAACTTGTATTTGTTACTAGTATTGTGGGAGACAGTACACTGGACAATAATCTCCCTGTCCCTCTTCATAGATGTTGATTTACATATTTGTAAATACTGAATTTTGACTTTTGACTAATGGCTTTTTCATGATTACAATTGTTACAATAATTTCCTTTTGTCCTTGCGTTCTTCCAGGGGGTGGGGGGTTGTACATGTAATGTTGATGCATGTATTTGTGTGCATGTTGTTGTGTGTGAGGGTGAGGGTGGGGGTGTTGCGTGTTGCGTGTGTGTGTCACACTCTTTCCTCCCCCTCCCCTGTGTTGTAGGTGCAGTACTCACTGTAGTCGCCGCTGCCACCATTCATACTCCTGGTAGAAGAGTAGGTAAACCAACATAGGTAACACCTGAAGTTCGGGCTCCATGGCGTCCTGGTTCCTCGTTGGGTGTTGAGAGGTGAGTGGTTTCCCTTCTGTGTACTATTTCCGCTGTGCTTTTGATAGCGTTGGTTCCGCCCCGGAGAAGGTGGCAGATAGGCCTCTTGTAATACAGTGGGCGGTACTTTGTCTTCCGCCTGTCTGTTGGCGGTTACTGCTGCGATGTTTGTTTCTACCGCTGTGGCGGTCGGACTGTTAAAGTGGCTGTCTATGTTGGCGGTTTCCGCCACAGTCATAATCCCATTTTTTTCCCCGCTGGCCTGTTTGCGGTATTACCGCTGCTTTAACACCGACCGCCAGGGTTGTAATGAGGGCCATTGTGTCTGGATCCTCAATGGTGCAGCCCATATCAGATGATTTTAGTCACAAACGCTGTTGTTCAATGTGGAGGCCCTCCAAACTGCATTCATGCATTGGACACCAAGAGAATGAGGCAATCTGTTGAAGAGGTGGTGACAATAACCACTGATTTGAAAAGTCAAGCTACAGAGCAACCCAGGAAGCAAAAGTAAGGGTGAGCCAGTGTCTCAAAGTCAACCCCAGATAAATGCAGAGCCTGAGGGGAATGAGCCAAGACCATGCTGTGCCTGCGACGGGTCCAGTAAACAGAGCACTTTGTACTTTATGTTGTTCTGTAAATTTTATGTACAATATATGATCATTTACTTCAAACCTTTCTTTATTGCCCAGAATATAAGAACACACTAGGCTGCAATGACATTCTTATTCTCACTTGTGTTACACTGTGACGCTCTGCAACTTAAATGCTATTAATGTTAGGAAAAGTCTTGATTTTTTTTATTTTTACGGACTTGATATGAATATTTGTAAGTGACATGCCCTGTGTTCATCTGATTTTTATTATTTATTATATGAATGCTGAACATAAGTCTGAGTCTGTTTTAAACAATTAATTTATTTATGCACTCATTTATGTACTTTTATGGCTATTTTGTTTATGCTGAATACATTTTTTATACCAAACCGACAGTGACAGTGAAGAAAGAGCCAGTTATCAGGAGCTCAAAGAGAACATGAGTGACAAGTCAACTGTACTCAGCGCATGAACAGATATACTTAGCTGAGAACGACACTAACTTAAGACTAAAATTGGACTGAACATTTTTTAAAAAGCTCCTTGATCTGAGCTACCACAGTGAAGATTTATTGATTTTTGTTTTTACTGAACTTGATTCAACTGACCATTTTTGATTATTGAACTGTCACACTGAACTTGTGATGACCTTTAGGGCCAAGTCTCCTGCAGACAAGTAGGAGTGTCATTTTAGAAGAAGATTGGTGTAGGGATAGAGATTGATTTGAAGCAGTTGAACTTGATATTCATCATGGACAATTTAACAGTTTTACACATTTAAGACCACACTTGTAGACTCTTTGGACCATACTTATACTTTTTTAGCGCTGCATTTCCATCATTTTTTGATGCAAAAGTGGCGCAAACTTGCAAAATACAATTGTCTTTTGTAAGTTTGTGCCGTTTTTGCATCAAAATGTTGCGCTAAATAAGTATAAATATGGGCCTTTGTTTCTGTTATTTTTCAATCTTTCATTTTTTCCTTTCTGGTTCATGAGAAACCATGTTGTTCCTTTCACAAAACTAAGGTAGACAAAAGTAACTGTATTATGAACAACTTGCATTATCCTAATAATATGCTTATTAATAAGTTTGAGTTATCCTGCAGCGTTAGTTATTCCTGAGGTCAAATCTACTCTGGCACTCATAGAAGAGGAGCCTACTTTCAAATTTGCACATATATCTTAGAGATAGTTCTTTGGAAACGTTATACCAGAGCCTAGTTTAAATGATGTAGAAGAGCAACATAAGTTCCATTCAGAGCTCCTCCTATTTTTCTTCACGCTGTTGCAGGGTTATTCACAATTAATAGATGCTAAAGTCTGTTATGTGTGTACCTATTGGTCAACATCTTTTGCTGGTGGTCTGGGCCACCATATTTCACTAATGTACCCACTAACGTGTGGCATTATCACTAATTTGTTTTATGAACAAAGTAGTTCAGCACATCAGTTTTCAAATCTTGACAAACCCATATCTGAAGTAGCCATGTTTAGAAGGCTGAATCTATATCCTGTAGTTAGAACTGTAAAGCAAATGGGATACTTATTGGGTGGTGATGCAACTAAGGGACTCTTATTTGTAAAATAACAGTGATGTAAAGGGTTTTATGGAGTAATTGGAGGCAAGAAGGGAACAAATTGCAATGGATTCTGTGAGTAGTTAGGTTACCAATTGGAAAAGGCACAACAACAATTAAAGGACTCATGAATGCATCCTATATTTAGCTTGGATATGGAAGATATGGAAAAGGAAGGGAAATTATGTTTTACAATATCAAAAAGATGGATTAAGAATCGACTAGATGAAGGATGCAGTAAGTGTGTGCAAGAGACCCCGTTATCCCTGGAGTGTAGAGTATATGTGGGACCCAATGCTTATTTTCTGTTGCCGTCAATTATGTGGGTAGTTGTTACATGGGGTCAATGTTTCCAAAAGTATATCATGTAGGTGGATTAGAAGACAACAGACTAGAGTAAAGCTGCTCATGGGTGATCTGTCTGCGGTACATCACAAATAGCCGGTGATATTTTTGGTGCTTTAATTTATTTTGTAAGTATGATTTAGAAATTATGTGAAAATGAGAAAGTTGTCTACTTTGGTTGACATGCTGGCAGCTGATACAGCCGGTGCACTAGGTTCCATTATTTCACTATTGATAACAACGAGAGCCATGGCTCTTCAAAACAAATTAGCTTTAGATATTTGCTCGCAAAAGAGAGCGGAGTTTGTAAAATGCTACATGTCTGACAATGCTGCACATCTGTGCTAGATAAGAGCACGAAGATCAACAACTATGTGAAGAAAATTAAAACTCTATTTTAAGACTAGAAGTAGTTGGAAGAGACAAGTATTTGGGAGCAACTGGGAAAGGATCATCTGCTGTAGGTAAATGGCTTAGTGGACTTGGTGGTGGAATTTTAGGCACTATAATGAATCCTGTTTTGGTTTTGGGAGTTTGTTTGATTTGTTTGTTCTTGATGATAAAGGAATTCAAGTTGATGAAAGGGAAAAAGAATACAGAAAGGTGGGGAGAAATCAGCTGATGATAAGGGATTGAAAGGCTTGAGGGAAGAAATATAATCAGGAGTGTTGGGCATATGATGAGTTGGAGGAGTTAGAGGAATCTAGATTTAAGCAACAGAGGTCAACAAACCATTTCTGATTTGTCATTGAGGAAAATGGTGGATATTTTATGTGAGGGGTCTACAAGAAATCAGAGGGAGGTAATCGATGACACAAAGTTATCATCATTTATTTGCTCTTGATAATCAGTTAACTTATAATATGCATAACCATTGCTTATATGTGTGCACATGTTATTTTACACTTAGATGTAGTGAAACAAGTGATTTATACATTTCTGATTTAGCTATAATTGGCATGTATGCATCTTAACATTGACATGAGTGGGTCCAGGTGAAACAGTATATTTTTTTCTTGGGTTACATAACTTTCTTTCTGCCGCAGGCACCAGAGTCGCTGCATTCTCATTCTAAATGATCTGGTGACTTTATTGTAGTTAATTGGTTGGACAATGATTCTCAGCACCTGCATGGGACAGAAGGCCGAGGAGGTGGATATTCCCTTGTGAGATATCATGAAGGCTGTGATGATGGAAGAATGAGGCATTGTATTATCTGTGAGGAGACTGACACTAAATATAGTGGTAACTCTGGTTTTGATTGGTTGTGAACCTGTGAAATGCATCTCTTTAACTTAATTCCAGGCATTAACAGTGTGACATTGCCCCTGTCAAGCTCCTATTACTCTCTTGAGGCTCTATGTTCCTTATATTGCTGCTCATAGACTTACTTTCTGTAGCAAGAGCATGTTTCCTTTTCTTGACTGAAACATTCATTTGGTTCTACCTTCAAAGCTGCACTAGCTGACACCAGCTGCTTTAAAACTTTCTGATTTACCCAAAGCCTCAGCTTAACATTTGGGAGTGTCGTTTCATGAGAATGGAACTTTATCTCACTTTGCATATGCTGAGTTTAATAACGTGTACAAACATTTGCCAAAATGAATTGCCTGGATTATATTCACACATGCCGCATTCAAGTGGCTTTGATTCATGCTTAAGTGATTTGTTCTGAAATTGTGACTTTGCAAATTTTTTGATAAACCTTCTTATTTTGGCAAAAAGACACTTCTCGCTCCTGTTGGGCAAATTCTACTTCACTGTCATTAATACATTGCTGAATTTAGAATCATAGCCTCAGTTCCAGATGAAGGGCCATACTGTGGACAACGCAGAGATTTGAGCTTGCACCAACTTCGCGCAGTGCAAGCAATATCTTTATGCCTAACACTGTCAAAATTCACAACCAAGATGTCCTCTTCTGATTTGTATTCTGCTATAGCGCTGGAGCAGACTTATGGTCAAAGCGGGGGTTAGGAGGCCTTGCTTCAACCTGACATCTAATGCAGTATGACCTTTTTCTGTGAGGCCCTGAATGGTTGTTATTAGAGATTAGTGCTGATTAGGTTGAGTTGTTGTGAGATTTTGTTTGAAGCTGGTTCTGATTGATTCTTTCTGTTTGATTTGCTCTAATATGTTCATTCTTAGAGGTTACTTTTCTTGGTTAATTGCAGTAAAGTATTATTTGCTGTTCTTGTTCATTCATGGTTTGGCAGAAAAGAAGATGTGTTTTGTGTTGAGTGTTTCTATTCTCTGCAAGAGCAAGCATATGTTTCAGAGAGGAAGTGTGGATGGAAGAATGTGGTGATGTAATGGGATATTGATATGCTTGTGCTGGGGTGATTCTGACAGTTAACTTAGTTGGAGGGATAATGAAGGTCTGACTATTATAAAGTTGTAACAAGGGCTTAATTGGAGTAAAGAACTTACTACCTCCTACAATGTGGTGCATGACTTATCTAGTTGAGGATTCTGTATTCAGACTCACCCCACATAAGCTTTGCTCTCTGATCTACAGTTATACAATGGGGGCCATTTTGACCTCAGCGGTCTTTTTTAAAGACCGCCGATGGACCGCCGTGCGGAAGACCGCTCGGCCTATTATGACCGTTGGCAGCTTTCCGTCCCTTTACGGACGGAGAGCCGCCAACAGCCATACTGGCGGGAGGCGGGGGAGTGGAGGTTGCACCACCTCCACCGCCACGCCAACAGAATGCTGCCCAGCAAATCACATCCTGTGATTCACCGTGGCGGTGTTCTGTAGGCGGTGTGGTGTCGGTGGAGCTGCCCCCATGGCTCCCGTCCCCTCCCAGAGGATCGTCGGACCAGGTAAGTCGATCGTCCGTGAGGGGAGGGGGTGGGGAGGTGTTGTGTGGGTGCATGGGGGTGTGCGTGTGTGTATGTAGAGGGGGTGTGTGAGTGCGTGTATTCCTGCGGGGGTATTGTGTGTATGGGAATGAGTGCGTGTATGTCTGTGGGTATGTCTGTATGGATGTGTGCGTGTATGTTTGAATGCGGGTGTGCGTGTATGACTGTGTGTGTGGATGTAGGCATGTATGTCGGTGTGTGTGCGTGTAAGTATGTAGGTGGTGCCTGCGTGCGTGTCGTGTGGGTATGGGTGAAGTGATGTTGGAGGTCGGGTGGGGAGGGGGGCCTTGCCACCTTTGGGTGGTGGCAGGGATGGTGGGGGGGTAGGGGAGGGAGTCAGGGTGGGGGGGGATGGGGGAGACCCCTATCAGTGCCAGGGAAGGAATTCCCTGACACTGATAGTGTTTCCCGCCATGGATTTCATGGCGGTTCAAACCGCTGGATCCAAATACCGCTGGCGGTATAGTGACGGCCGTCGGGCTGGAGACCCAGGTCTCCAGGCCGGCGGGCGGAACGGAGAACCGGCGGATGACCATGGCGGTAAACGCCATGGTCATAATTCCACAAGGTAAGACCGCCAGCCTGTTGGCGGTCTTACCGCCGGTTCTCCGCCTTCCGCCAGGGTTGTAATGACGCCCAATATGAGGAAATATATATTAGTAGTTTTTCTTGACGTGGATGATCATACACATTGCAGTGAGCATTCAACGTCCATTAAATCAGTATTACCAGTTCTGTCAACATAGTTCCACTTTAATATCTTTGCTAAGTAAATGAATTCAGTTATCCCAATCTTCATTCAAAACCCTCTATCAACTGTACAAAAAGCTAATATTTGTCTTAGTTCAATTTTTTTAAATATATTTTATACAAAAACAAAGTTAAATACAGTGGTATAGAAAAAAATAAAATGCACAAAGAATTTAGCCTGAAAATCAGTAATAAGTAGTTAGAAATTTAGAGGAAATATTCCTCTTAACATTATTGTCCTCCTAATGATCTTCCTTAATCCTTCTTTCACATCCTTGTTTCGCAGGCTGTAGATCAGAGGATTTAACATCGGTATCACAACAGTGTAGAACAGAGTTACAGTCTTGTCTTGGTCAAGAGAGTAGACGGAAGAGGGGCGGAGGTAAGTGAAGCAGGCTGTACCAAAATACAAGCTCACACCAGTGAAGTGAGAGGCACATGTGGAAAAGACATGAAGTCTTGCCGCAGAGGAGCACATTCGCAGGACAGCTGAGATGATGGCGGCATACGAAATGGCAATAGCCAGGAGAGATGAAATAGACAATAAACCTCCAAAAATGAATAATACTACCTCATTGGTGAAAGTGTCGGTGCATGAGAGCTTCAATAAAGGAGGGATGTCACACCAAAAATTATGAATTTCCCAGTGACAGAAAGGCAGCCGGAACGTACAACCTGTCTGTATCATGGAGTGCAAAACCCCAGCAATGTATACAATAGACAGTAGTAGGACACAAAAGCTCTTGGTAATGATGGCCATGTAGTGCAGTGGTTGACAAACAGCAACGTAGCGGTCATAAGCCATGACTGCCAGAAGCAGTACCTCCATTGTACCAGCAGCTATGAAAATGAATAATTGTATTATACAACTGACACGAAAAATCCTATTACTCTCAGAAAGCAGGTCGACAAGCATTCTAGGGGCAATGTCAGAGGAATAGAAAAGATCCACAAAGGACAGATGGCTCAGGAAGAAGTACATAGGGGTATGTAGACGGGGACTCAGCCGGATCAATACAATGATGCCAATGTTGCCAATCACAGTGAGGATATAGACCACTGTGAACACTGAAAAGAGAATTATCTTCAACCTGGGTTCCTCCGTCAATCCCAAGAGAGTGAATTCACTGTGGGTGGTTTTATTTACATCTTCCATTTCCATCAAGAGCTTTCTCATTATAAGTAGAATGAGACAACAGAGACCATGAGGTTTTGTTGGTGGGCTTAGTGGGGAACAAATACAGAAGCACCTTAGTGAACTTTTGTCAGTGTCATTAGCAACCATTTAGTTATGACAGTAAGTAACGTTGGTGATGCCGGTCTGTGTTCACTGTGACAACATATGTACATCTGTAATAAAATAGAACAAATGTTTAATAAATAGATTTCTTCTGACACCTTTTAGTAACTTGACACTATGGCTAAAAGAAAAACAATGGGTTTCTAGAACATTGTAGGGCCTAGTCACAAACTGCATTTTATAGTACATTTAGTATTTCTAACAATCCTACTACTAACGTACTGCAAAATGCTATTCCCAAACCCATGCATGGAGGTTCCACCTCTCCTGTCTTTTCCTCTGTGGAGATCACCCAACTGTGGAGTCTCTGCACATGTAAGTATCAGTTTTAGTAGTAAATATGGGAGGAACAGAGTGGCTGGAAAATGTTGCACACTTTCTCTTATAAGGGTGAGGTTATGTGAGGCATAAGAAGAGGTCAAGGGAGAGTGAGGAAGAGTTAAAAGAAGGATTGCCCACAAAACGACATGCCCATTTCTCTTCACAAACTGCACTTCTAAAGTTACAACAGCCAAAAAGGATGCACATCAGTAGTAAATGTACTCTATCACAGAGCTGCCTTAAGTCCATCACAGAACATGTCTATCCAATGCTACTGCAAAACCCTCCCATACAAAGTAATTAAGGTAAGAAATAATGTTACATTAGAGTTATTTTTTTAAACTAGTTCAATTGTCCATGTTAGATTGTTTTAAACAATAAATCATTGATCTTAAATAAATACTTTGTGATCAGTCATTTTTACAACAAATCGTGCCTCAAATTAGGCTTTGTGCAAAAAATCCTCCTTTTGAAGGGGCTTCTCACACTCCATGAGCTATTGTAGCTATTGAGCTATTGTATTGTAAAAGGGGGTCTTTTTTAGGGGTTGGTGGTTGATGTGGATATCTGTGAGGAAGTTGTAAGGAGAGACTGGGTGTGTGAAGTGAGTGTTTGTGAGGTACTGGGTTCTGGAATGAGTGTGGTGCTTTGAAATGGTTGTGTGTGTCGGGGTGAGACTGGATATGTATGAGTGGTGTCAGGAGTTGGTGTGGTTTGGGATGAGTCTCCGGGTGTGGGTGAAATTGTGGTTTTAGGTGGATCTTTGGCTGTGGATGTGGGTGTGCATTGGGATTATTGTTTGGGTGATGGTATTTTTGTTGGTGTTTATGTTAGGGTGTGGGTTTGGGTGGTTGTTTGGGTGAGGAAGCTTTTTTGGTTGGGTGCTTCTGTGAGGGTGTTGGTTTGGGCAGATGTTTGTGTGAGGGTGTTTTTGTGTTAGTGTGGGTTTGGGTGGTTGGTTGAGTGAATGAGTGGCTTGGCTAGGTTCTTGGTTGAGGGAGAAAATGTTGTTTTAGGTGGGTGATGGGATATGGGGGAACATGTCTGTGATTGCTGGTATCTGTGGTGGAAGATGATTGTTGGTGATTTGTGGTGGGTGTGGGAGTCTGTGGGAGTCTCTGGGTGATGGTAGATCTTTGATGCTGGTTGTGGTGCTTTGTGTTGTGTTGGTGTGTTTAGTGTGTGTTTAGTTTGGTAGGAGGTGGGTAGGTGGTGCTGTGGGTGAGTGTTTGCATTTTGCTTTGTATGTGGGTATAGGTGTAGTGCTGGGGCCTGGGGCTGTTTAGGGATGGAAGGTTGGTGGGGGAGTCGTGGTTGAGGGATGGGTTTGGGAAGAGGAAGGTTCCAGAGTTGGAAGGGCAGGTGGTGTTGGTTGGGAAGTTCGGCTGTCAGAGGGGGCTTTGCTCTGGCCCATGCCTCTTTGCACAGTGTATGCCATTCAGGAATGCTATTAACTGTGGAGTTTCTGGTTTATTTTCTAGATGGCACCCAATAGTGCAGTCTGCCCTACAGAGAGGCTTCACAACAGATCCACAGATTGAGAACCTGCTCAGGGAGCACTGTTGAGTATACAGAGGCAGGAGCTGAGGTGCCTGGCGCGAAGGATATCCCAACCTTTTTGTGGGCTGAATGTTGGCCTACACTGGAGGGAGAAGGAGGGAGTTTTCTGTTGGATCTGGTGGTAGTGGCCAAGGAAGTACATCTTGTAGATGGTATATGGTCTATCACCACTTGGGCTGGCCAATGTGGAGGCCTCAAATTCAGAAGTGGTGGCCTCTTCACTGGCCACATCACCCTCAGTGCCACTGGGTCCGTCTCTGTAGGTGCTGGCACCTTCAGACTCCCAGCAGATATCTTGTGGGCTAATCTGCCAGCATGGGTGGGTTGGAGCTTGAACCTCCCTCACTTGCCTTTCAAATGGCACTGAACACTGTACATACAAAGGAACCTGACACCAGACCTCCCTTCAGGACTGTCTCAATAGATAGACAAGACACAACCAAAGAAAGGAGATGGGAACTTACCAAACAAGTTTTGAGTCGACAAAAACACTTCTTACCCACCCACAGGCTGACACTGGGTATATATTTGTCATGCTCAAAATGTGAAATCAGATTACTAGTGGACCTGTGAAGCCCAGTATGACAGACATGCTGGCTGAAACCTAGAATGAAGAGTGGACTTGCATAGCTTCACTCCAGCTCCCCAGCAGTATCTCCAAGGGTCACCTGACTGACCTCCTGCGTGACCTACAGGGACACCAAAAGTGTCCATGGCACAGAAAGATGACACAAAATATTTCCCTGCTGTGCGAGTTTTACAACTTGAAGCCTGTTCTGCAGGCATCCTAGCTAACCATTTTAAACTGGAAACACTATTGGCTCTTCTCTGGCATCTGCAGAACTAAGGGGCATATTTACAAGAAAGTGGCACATTGGTCCCGATGCACCATTTTTCTTGCGTCCCCCTTGGCCCACGAAACAACACCATGGTTGCACCGTATTGACAACACAGTACACCATCGTTATCACAAAATGTCAATATTTTTTATGCTATTGTGGGGCTTTGCTGCACTACCATCAAAAATGTTGATGCTAGTGCAACAAAGCACAGGGAGGCCCATAGATTATTATTGGTACCTCATTTTAACGCCTGCCTTGACCAGACATTAAAAATGACAGAAAAAATGGCACAGTGAAATGTTGTACATTTTACTGCGCCATTTTTTGGGGATTCCCTGCATCAGAACGCCCCCATTGCATACATTATGCCTGATGCAGGCATAATGTGGAGCAAGGGGTTATAAAGTGGCATAATGAAAACATTGAGCCACTTCGTACATCTGGTGCAGGGGGAAAGGCCACCTTAGCATCAAGAAAATGATGCTAAGGTGGTGCTACGTGCTTCTAAATATGCCCCTAAGCCTTAGCCCTATAGAGATCCTCTCAGGGTCCGGAGCACTAGTTGATGGACCTAAGTGCACTATTTTGGATAAAAGATAAATTGGTGATTTTGCTAATATTTAGTAAAAATGTGACTGGGACAGAGCTGCGAGGTCTGTCCCCCCTAAGATGTATTGCCGGTGGAATTTAATTTGCCCCATCTCAAAATGAGCTCAATTAGTGGAGTGCTATCATTACAGATGGAGTGAACAGTATTTGATGTATGTCCAGTGAAAACTGTACATGTGCACAAAATAGGGAAAAATCTTCTAGTATTTCTCTGAAGGCAACAATATTGGCTTTATGTGACCATTCAGACAATGTTATGTTTTAAAATCACATATAAATGTTTGAAGACAGTCCCAGAATTCTCCCAAATCACATATATTTTACATTCACACTGTTTGTAATTAACGAGATTCATATAGTCCAGATTGAAAAGAACATAGGCACAATTGAAGTACCGACGTACACTTATATAAGTAGGAAAAACAAAAAAAAAAGCCTTATCCTATGGAAATTAGGTCCTAACTATAACTACCTGCTGGCGACCGTCAGTAGGATATATATATATATGCAAAGAGAGTTCACAGGTATGTTATTTGGGATGTACTTTTAAAAGGTATATGTATCTAAAAAGTTATGAGTGTATAAGGTGAAATAACATATGACAGGAAGTCAGATCCTCTCAGACACATATAAAGCTTTTCATGTATCCGGTGCTCAGTCAATTGTACACAGCCATACACCCAGTTATACATTCAGTCGCCCACCCACACAGCCACTCGTATACCTATTTAGAAAACCATAGAGACATTTACACACTCAGTCAGATAGTGTCAGAGGCACTTAGCATTCCACTGACACACACGGTCAGGATTTATGTACTCAACTACTCATACTATGATTCACCCACAGTACAAGCACTCATATAACTGAAATAAAATATGTGTATTTTTAAAATGCATGCTTATCCAGAAGGGTAAGTTGCAACTGAATAAAAGATGCTTATTAGTACACAACTAAATGTTACTGATTTTAAATACATTAAGAAGTCACTTCAGCTCCAGGAGAGGCCTGTCCTGAGGAGGTGAGGCCTGTCCGGGGGTGCAGAGGAGGTGAGGCCTGTCCAGAGGGTCCAGGGGAGCTGAGACCTGTTCAGAGGAGGAATGGCCTGGCCAGGTGGTACAAAGAAGGGGAGGCCTGTCCAGAGGAGGTGAAGTCTGTCCAGAGATTTCAGAGGAGGTGAGGCCTGTCCAGGGAGGTGCAGGCATGAGGCCTGTCCAGGGCGGTGCAGAGGAAGCAAGGCCTGTCCTTTGGGTGCAGAGGATGTGAGGCCTGTACAGGGGGTGGACATGAGGTGAGGCCTGTCCAGCGGTCGAGGTGCAGAGGCCTTTCCAAGAGTGCAGAAGAGGTGAGGGCTCTCCAGGGGATGCAGTGGAGGTGAAGCCTGACCACTGTGGGAGGGGGTGCAGTGGAGGTGAAGCCTGACCAGGGGCACACAGGAGAAGAGATTACGCAAGGGGGTGCAGATGAGTTGAGGCTTGTCCAGGAGGCACAGAGGATGTGAGGCCTGCCCTGCCAAGGAGGATGCAGAGGAGGAGAGTTCTATCCAGAGGCGGTGAGGCCTGTCCAAGGGATTGGAGAGGAGGTGGAGCGTGTCCAGGAGTGCAGAGGTAGGCCTGTTCAGGGGGTGCAGAGGAGGTGAGGGCTATCCAGGGGAGGTGAGGCCTGTCCCGGGGGTGCAGAGGAGGTGAGAGCTGTCCACGGGGGTGCAGAGGAGGTGAGGCTTGTCCACGGGGGTGCAGAGGAGGTGAGGCCTGTCCAGGGGTTAGGCCTGTCCATGTGGTGCAGAGGAGGTGAGGCCTGTCTAGGAGGTGCGAAGGAGATGAAGCCTATCTAGGGAGTGCAGAGGAAGTGAGTCCTGTCCATGAGGACACAGAGGAGGAGATGCCTGTCCACAGGGGTGCAAAGGAGGTTAGGCCCGTTCAGGAGGGTGCAGAGGAGGAGAGGCTTGTCCAGGGGTGCACAGGAGGTGAGGCCTATCCTGTCCTGTAGATTGCAGAGGAGGTGAGGTCTGTCTGGGGGGGGGCAGAGGAGGTGAGGACTGTCCAGGGCGGGGAGGACTCTCCAGGTGGTTCAGTGGAGGGGGCCAGTCCAGGGGTAGTGGGGGCAGAGATGAGGCCTGTCTAGTGGGGTGCAGAGGAGGTGAGGCCTGTTCAGTGGGGCAGAGGAGGCGAAACCGTTACAGGGTGGTGCAGAGGAGGTGAGGCCTGTCCAAGAGGTGTGGAGGAGGTGAGGCTTGGCCTGTCTAGTGGGGTGCTGAGGAAGAGAGGCCTGTCCAGTGGAGGTGGGGCCTGTCCAGGGGGGTGCAGAGGGGGTAAAGCATGTCCAGGGGATGCAGAGGAAGTGATTTATTTTAAAGGGTGCAGAGGTAGAGAGGCCTGTCAGGGGATGCAGTGGAGTTGAGGCCTTTCCAGGGGATGTAGACATGGTGCGGCCTGTCCAGGGAGTACAAAGATCAGACCTGTCTGGGTGGGGTGCAGAGGAGGGAGGCCTGTCCAGGCGATGCAGAGGAGGTAAGGGCTGTCAAGTGGGAGGCCTCTCCAGTGGGTGCAGGGGAGAGGTACTGTCTAGGGGGTGCAGAGATGAGGCCTGTCCAGGTGGTGCAGATGAGGTGAGTACTGTCCACGGGGTGCAGAGGAAGTGAGGCATGTCCGGGGATTGCAGAGGAGGTGAGACTTGTCCAGGGGGTGCAGAGTCAGGGTCTGTCCACGGGTGGTAGAGGTGAGGCCTTCCCAGGGGCGTGCAGAGGAGGTGAGGCCTGTCCTGGGGGGGTGGTGCAGAGGAGGTGAGGCCTGTCTAGAGGAGGTGAGACCTGTCTAGGGGTGCAGAGATGAGGCCTGCCCAGGGCAGGTGCAGAGGAGGTGCCAACCAGGTACAGGGATGTGACCTCTGCCCACCAGAAATGGTCACTGAGTGAGGGTAACCACCCAAAGGTCACTACCAGGTTCCCCCAAAAAAGCGCACACTAGATGCACATATTTAGTGGGCATCCCTAGATAAGGAAATCAGATTAGACGGACAGAAGAAGACCATGACCAAGAAGATCAGAAGCACGAGAAATGTGGACCTGCTGCAACATCTTAGGGGTGGTTCATGCCAGGTGGGGCCACTCCTCCTGTCCTTTGTGTTGTTTTCTGCCATTGCTCCTGCCAAAAGTGAGATTTGCAACCGGGGTTCTCAACGTCTGCTAGCAGCAGGCCTGGGGGTTGGGTTTCAAAGGCGAGAAGGCCTTTGAAGCTCGCCACCAGGGCAATGCACATTCCTGAGGAAGGGGCTGTTAGCCCTTCCACCAAGGAAGGGCTTTGTCTGCAACCCAGAGAGAAGAATCTCTCACCCCAAGGTTGTAGATTAGCTGTCTGGCGGTGGCAGGCTGGTTAGAACCCGTCAGCAACCATGACAGGGTAGTTGGCTTTTGCAGGGGGCACCATTAAGATGACCCCTTGGTACATTTTGTCAGAAATCCAATACTGGTTCCCATTCCAATTAATTATTCTGAGTTGTTTGATACCAAACAATCCAGGGTTCAGAGTGGCCATCATGTAGCTGTGAAACTCACTCCTACCAGTGTCCAGCACATGCTCTTTCAAATGGCTGCTCTGTTCACTCACTATGTCCCAGGTTTGGCAAGGACACAATGAGGGGCATATTGTTCATGCAGCTATGCCCTCACATACAATAGAATATGTGACAGAACAACTAGGTCCTAAACAACTATAGCCTAAACCACTACTGCTAAACAACTAAAAAGTCTCTACAACTAAGTACTGAACAACTACTGTCTGAACAACTACTGTGTCTGAATAACAATTGCCTGAACAACTAATATATATATATATTCTAAACAACTAATAAACCATAAAAACCAAAAGGAAAACCTTACCTTAAAATTAGTTGTTCAGGCAATTGTTATTCAGGCACAATTGTTGTTTAGACAGTAGTTGTTCAGTACTTAGTTGTAGAGACTTTTTAGTTGTTTAGCAGTAGTGGTTCAGGCAAGTAGTGGTTTAGACCTAGTTGTTCAGGATGTTTCCCCATACAATATAGTGCACCCTGCCTTAGGGCTGAAGGACCTGCCAGAGGGGTGATTTACGTATAATGTATGCAGTGTGGAGTGGACAAGACACACAGGCATTGTGCCATGTCGAGTTTACTTTTTAGGTTTGCAGCCTGCACTGGCAGGGCGGTTATATTGGAACGCATGGCCCTAGAGTGTGGCACAATCAGTGCTGCTGCCTTCAGTGGCATACCCTCAGTATCCCATGCCCTGGGTGCATAAGTACCATTTACTAGTGACTTTGAGTGGCAACTGTGCAAAACATTTTTGGGAAAGAGAACTGACCCAGGGAGCCTGGTTAGCAGGGGCCCTGGGCACCAGCAACTTTGAGGCTACATCACATACCAGGCAAAATTTGGGGGCTAACCATGTCAAAAAACGCCTTTTCTCACATGAATGAATCTATCTTCGAAGGCACTCATGAAGGCTTTCGCTATACTTAGCACACAAGATGCACCCATACTCACTCCTTTGGTTTGTTGGTATAATAGTTCTCCAAATTCAAAGGTGTTCCTCAGAGTACAATTTTTAATCATTCCAAAATAAATGTCCTTGGGGCCTGTATTGCTTTTCACTTGAAATATGAGAACACAATGTCAAAGGAGTTCAGCACTCTTAGTCTGAATAATGTATTTATTAAGGCACTTCCCAAACATCAAATAGAAGGCACAAATATATGAGAATAAGTATATAACTCAAGTGTATATACAAAGATTTAAGAAGAAATGTGCAATGCATCAACAGAGCATGTGTACCTGAAATAAATGATCAAGATTTAGAATACATCACTGATTGAGTTGACAACATCCTGGCCAGTACGACTGGGGAGCCCTCAGATCAGTCAGGTAGGAGTCTCGATCGGGACCACAAACAGGTCCCTGGGGAACGTGTCCTTTTCACAGGCGAGCTCCTGTCTGAGCGCCAAGTCTCCCTGTCTTTCATACCTTAAAACAACTCAAGGAGAGATTTCTAGAAACTCCCTCCCTTCTGTTATGAAATTAATGCTGGCTGTACTTCATCTGTGTCGAAAACACTCACAGGAGTTGGCTAGACCCCCATGTTTGTTCCGAGACAGAGCTGTACATTCCTCTGGCTAAAACAATCTCAACCTCATGAACTTTATCAAATGTGCATACCTTGTTCCAGAAACCGTCCTACTCTGTACTTGTGGAGAGAAAAACAACTTCTATGAGGAAAAAACCTGCGCTGCCCTGCAACTGCTGCAGGACACAAAATTGAGTCACTCACACAAGATGGAGTCGATGGCAAATCCATATAGCATCACAGGGCCTCTGCAAGATGTTGTTGCATAAATTGCTTCATTGCTACAATATCTGTGTCTTGAGGAAAATTTCTATATAGTGCCTCAGTATCCAGAGCAACTAGGAGTTCTCTCCGTGAATTGAACTTGAGTCCTTCTACCGTTCTTATCATATGTTCTGCGTCCTGTATATAAGATTTAACCCTAGGGACTACAGGTCTCAAAATTGAATCCACGTATTTAGAATGGGATTCAGTCACAGATCCTTTAGTAGTAACTATAGGTCAAATTGTTTTTTATGGATCTTAGGGAGTCCATAAATACTCGCCATCCACGGATTGAGAACATTTATGAAGTCAAATTGTTTTTCACAAATGATTCATGACTTAAGGACTGATGTTGTCACTTGCAATGTCTGCTTGGACACTCTGTTAGTGGGGGTCTATCTGCATCTTTGTATAATGCCCCCTATTATCAGCGTCTTTGTCATTTTTTCCTGTACTCTCCAGCATCCATTATCTCCTTTATTAGACCCTTTAACTTTAATCTCCTGATTAGCTTGCAACCTTTTCACTGCTTGTTCTTCATCTCTCTGCAGATTCGGGGCAGGCTTGGGGACAAATCGAAAACATTCCTTTAACTTCTTCATTACAACTTTTTCAAATATAGCAACCTCAGGCCCTCGTTGTTCTAAAGAGGGAGTGAAAGTGGAGGGTAACGATAACCCAGGAGCGCTAACTTCTCTAGGCTCGGTCGGCTCTGCCCCCTCAAAGACCTTCCTTAGGTGGATTTTCTTAAAAAATGTCACTACATTGAAATAGTTCAAATCTATCCTCCCTGTTATGTGGAGCGAACAACATTCCTTTAGTCAGAAGAGATCTTGTGGCCTGATCCAATGTAACATGGGCAAGATTGAAAATAGGTATGGGATTCATCGCCTCCAATATTGGCCATTTTGCATCTGCAGATATTGATGACTGTTGTTGCTCGGGACATACCACCCTCGATAACTGGTTTCGACATATGATATTTGTCTGATCTGTCAGTAGACTTTGGCACCATCTCCCACTCCGCTTTACTACAGATTTGAGAAGAGGGGTCATGAGGGAATAGTGTTTCCTTGGTCCTCATTCTTTTTGAAAGATCTGACCCCAGGGGTGGCATTAGCTAACTTCAGTTCAACCCCTAACACGATCACCACCGAGGCCCCATCCGAAGGGCTGGTTTTGAGCCTTAGAACACCACCATACAAGAACAAGACTATAGTTGGTACATCCTTCTCTGTTCAAGCAGCCAAACTATGGAATTCATTACCACCAACTATAAGATCCACAGATAACTTTCTTGTCTTCAGAAGACTACTCAAGATTTGTCTCTTTCCTTCATAGTCACTATATTCAAACAGCTATGGATTGCACATGCATGTGTTGATAAGTATTTTTAATCTGATTATGTGTATTTTCTAGATATATAGTTCTTTAGGAAATATGCATTGCTACTATGTCATAACAATAAATCACACACATACTCTTTAAACCTGTTTAACTAATGTATATTTACTCACGGTTTAAATGTGTATATGTGTGTGTATATATATATATATATATATATATATATATATATATATGTTTGTATTCATGAGTGTATGTGTGTGTGTGTGTATGTGTATATATATATATATATATGTGTGTGTGTGTGTGTGTGTGTGTGTGTGTATTCATGTGTGTATGTATTTGTGTGTGTATATATATATATGTGGGTATGTTATTCTATGCTTAACATGTTCATAGGTCATTGCATAGCTCTTAGATAAGTTGTTATATTAGATACTTATGAATCCCTGCTCTCATTTTATATCACACTGATCAAATGTTTTATTATCATAATCATTTGGCTATTCAAAAATTGAGTAAAGATAGATAAATGTTAGAAAAGTACACTTATTAATTAACTTCAAATATTGCAAATCTTGAAAGTCTGTGTTCATACAATACTACTTTTCTTCTCATAGTATACCCATTGTTATATTCCTTGAACATATATTCCCTTACTATGTATTTACATATCTATATATTTATTACTCCAATCCTACTGTACTAGAGAAAAATTAAATACAAATAATATAAAATCTATAAATAAAATTAAAATGATAAATAAGTACATTTAAAACAATTATTAATAGTAATGAATAAATGCATTAAATAAAAATAATAATAAAAAAATGTATATATATAGATTAATAAAATTATCAATAAAAAATATTATATTTTTACTCTCTTGTAAGCTTTACTTGTTTCTGCCCATCGCCATAGGTCATGTCTCTATCGATCTATCCTCCATCCCCACTCTGACTCATCCCAAACCCATTCTGCTACTTTCATCTCCTAAATAACCCTGCCTAAGCTCTTCCCTCCTCTTCCACGTGTAACTCACCCAAACCTCAGTTTACTACCATGATCTCCCAAACAACCCTACTAAATTTTCCCTCATTTATCTCACCTTTTACTCATCCAAAACCCCTCCTGCTACTATGATCTCCCTAACCCTTTCCACAGACTCCTCCCTCCTCCATCCCCCCTTTACTCATTCCAAGCCTAAATCCTATTACCATAAACTCCCAATTAACACTTCTGGATTCTTCCCTCCTCCGCCCCTCCATTACCCCAGTCAATCCAACTAACAAACTCTCATATCCGCGGCTCAAATTAACTCATAAAAATACTAAAACTGTACTCATATTTCCCTATACTAATCCACCACTAATTCCTTTTGGGTTCCGGAGTATTGTGCTACCCCCCCCCCCGAAAAGCGCTTCAACGCCTCGTCAGGGGTAGTAAGCGCTATATAAATACTATTACAATACAATACAATACAATACATTGAAAGGCTAAAAGACAGAGTGGATGGTGGAAGATTTAAATTGTAACCTTGAGATGACACATGGGCCGTCACACTGTCTAGATTAGCATGATAAGAAAGCAGACCTAGGATACTCATTTATACATGTATAGTCACAAATGTACACAGGCTCTTACACACTCACATATTTAGTTATGTAGGGACTCACTTGCTTATATATAGTGAGGCAGTGACTGATGCACCCAGTTACATTAGCAGAAAAGCACTTATGTACCCACTACTAATATAGGTAGACAGAGACTAAGACACTCAGAAATACACCAATAAAAGCATTTACATATGAATGTACTTAACTATAGATCAACGTAGCAATTCATATAGGCAATGCTATATGCACGAATACACCTAGGGAGACATTCATATATCCAGCTCTCAGTGAGATAAACAGACACTTGCATATTCATTTTACCAGTGATATGCTCAGACACATACACATATAAACATTCATATACCTATTTACACAACCAAACAGTTACTTAAAAACCCAGTGACACAGTGATTGCACATCCGCATATCAGTTATGAATATACCACTAACATAGTCAGTACTTAAAACAGTTATACATCCAAAGATAGACTAAGAGACAGCTACTGATAGAGAGTTAGAGAGCCTGTTAGGAACTTAAATATGTGTATTAATGTGCTTATAGTATGTAATGAAGTAGTATTTAATATAAAGTTGCATGTATTTTATATTTGCTTTTCAGATTTTTTGTGCTTAAAGAAGAAGATTTATAATGCCAAGAAAGAGAAAAAGAGAAAAAAAATAGGAAACACTACTATCTGCTTGAAACTGACAGTAAAAAAAGCACAATATGTCAAAAATGTACTCAGTAAAAAAGAGCTGCTGGTAAGAGAACTAAGGAGTTTGTTAAAACAGAATTTAGGAAAATGCAAAATGTGGAAAATGTTTCACATAAAAAGCCAGCTTTATAATCAAGTGAGAAGGGATAAGGAGTAAGTCATACTGAAAGTAGAAAATGTTCTAAAAGAAATCCTGGTTTGACAAGACGACAGAAACAATTTAAGGAAATATGAGTGTGGATTTTTTAGAAGTAGAGTAATACAGTATTTGCTACAAAATATGACGAGAGTAAGCGAATGACAGCATTGAAGCCAAAGCAGTGTATTGAAAGTGTGAAGCGAAAACTATTTATCTTGATACTGAACAGGAAGAGAACATTGGATAAAAAAGTGTTGAGTATGAAGACAAAATGTCAAAAGAAAAGGATTATTAATAAAAGTAATTTTTGCAAAATATTTCAAAAAGGAGAATGGAATCATATGTCTAGTACTAAGGCTTTCTTTAATGAAGAAAGCTACTTACAACAGAACACATTAATGCATGCAGGTGAAACAACTGGCTGATGCTATGAGGTAAACGATGGCACTCCCATTCCAAAAGAGGAGATTGTTTCTAGAAATGTAGAGCAAGTGATAGCTGAAAAGGTACAAGAAATGCATAGACATGCCCCTGTGTATAAATGGCACTTCAGTAGTATTTGTAGTGTTTGGCAGGAATCAACTAATTTATTAAGAACATTTCTGCATGAATTTCCAGATAGAAGTGTGAAGTGAAAAGTGAACTCTTGCAAGGTTTAAATACATGCAAAGTGAGGAAATATACTAATTTATAAGGACATTCGCTGGTGTGTCTATCCAAGAAAGTGTGCACAAGCACCTTTCATTATTTGAAAATGTTGACTGTTCATCATTCTAAAATGTACAATTTAGTTGTAAGAATTTACTCAGTGAAAACTCTTGCATTGTGTTTAGTAGAAATCAACAAAACACTGTTGTATGGTACGGTAACACAGGTAGAATATGTTGGTGAAGATATTCAGTTATGTTTCTTTGGTCCGGAAAATGAGGGATTGGTATGGTCAGATGTACAGAAAGGGAACACAGATATTGGTATTGATAACTTTGAAAGACAAATAGCAAAGTTTAATGCAATTTTACAAAGAAACCAAAACTATGTTTTGATTTGGTATTGTTGTGCTCCCTACAAAGGCCAAATTAGAAGTTGATATGTTATTGAAAACTGAACAAGAAAATATTTATAAGTGGCTAGAATTTGCACTGTATTTATTTCTGGAAAAACATTTTGATTTGTCTGCATGCCAGATTATCTGTCAGTATTGCTATGACAAATTAGAGGGCAACAAAATACCTGCAAGAGCAATACATAATAAGTTAGAGTTGTTTCAAATTCCAGAGTAACTTCGACATCTAAATGTTTATGAAACAATACTAATACAATGTACACTCCCTTTTCAAGCAATAGTTTGTATGGAACTAAAGACTGGGAATCTACCATCAACTGAGCAACAGAAAGGATTTAAAGGTAGAGTTGCGTACTTACCAGAAGATTTTCAACACAATATTGTAACTGTGGGTGTAGGCAGATATTTTGAAGAACCACTTGTTATTCTAGTGAATGGTGTACCCTCAAAAAAACAAAAACAAATCTGGCAGGAACTAGTGGATGTAAATAAGGTGAGGAAAGCTACATTCTACCTCAAACAGAATAATGTGTGTTACAAAGATGTAGATGTTCTTATACATGGAAGTTGTATGGCGGAAGAAATGTAGCCTTCAAGTGGAGTTTGAAAAAGTGGATAATATGAGATGTGAAGAAATATATGAGCCCTACAGTATCCATCCGCTCCATTCAAAAGAGATTCTGGGGAATGCCATTGAACTGTATCAGATGAAACAAGTCAAAGGAGCTCCAACCAGTTTCTGAGAAAAAAGTTTAGAGGCTCGCTGTTTTCCCTAACTGTGTCTAAATGGAGCAAGCACACAGAATGATGACCTCCCAGTGCAAATACCAGCAGCTGAGTATAGGTCAACAAGATTATATTCAGACGACCCTAGATTTTGTCAAAGTATTCCATATATATTCCACCTCTTATTTCAAAGTGGTTTGGACTATCACACGCTGTTAACCATATTCTTAAGACAGGAGTTAATCTACAAAATATGTCTGCTAAAGACTTTGTTGATAAAATTCACTGAAAAGATGACAAGTTGGAGTACAATTTGATCAATTTTATGACATGTCAATGTGGGACCAACGAGTATTGGTATTGTTGTCACAGCGAACTGAAATGCGTGTTGCAAAATTTATATGTACCAACTTGGTTTGTGACCCTCAGTTGTGCAGAGTATGAATGGGATGACTTACATGACTTTTTGAGAAAAGCAGACTCTAACATTAAGGGCATTAAGAGAACTTTGCTCTTTGGATACTGCATGTTTGTATTAATTTTAAACTTAGATTTTAATGATTTCTTTTGGCATAAAGAGTACCAAGCAAGAGGTACTCCCCATGTTCATCAGTTGCGGTAGATAAAAGATGCACCAAAATTTGGAACAGCCACAGATGAGTTTGTACTTTCTTTCATAGCAGAGCATGTAAAATGTAGCCTCCCAAAAGATACAGAGGAAAAAGGCCTAAAACAGCAAGTTCTCCAATTTCAAAAACACAGATATGGGAAGTATTCTTAGCGAAAATATAGAGCAAAAGGATCTTTTTTCACAAAAATGCACTTTTGATCTCCAAGACCCATTATTTCAAAAGGAAGAGTCAACAGTTTTGTGTCTGCAGTGAGGCATACTCTTACTTGAAAATTGCCCCAAAACACATACAATCTAAGAAGAACAGAGGCTTCAAAATATATTTATGACTTTAATCCTGTCATTCTGAAAATGTTGAATGCCATTATGGATATTCAGTTTGTGGCAGACAACTTCATAGTTGTTGCTTGTTATGTAACTTCATACATAACAAAATTCAAGAAGACTGAGATGAAAGATATGTGGGAAGAGATTCCTGCTGAAAAGTCTTTAAAAAAGAAATTATACAGATTCAGTTTGAAGATGCTTTCACACAGGGAAATTGGCTCCTATGAGTGCTGTGATTGGTTGAATACAACTAATTTATACTAGAAACCAAGAGGAATTGTTCGGGTAAGTCTAGGCCTAGCATGCACATGAAAGACAGTGTCAAAGTATTTTCCAGAAAGTCAGTACTGTTATACAGTTAGTGTGGTCTCCTCCCATCTTTTTGCCTGCCTCCCTCCATTTTTCTGATCTGGTTTTTGCTGGTTGTAGGACTTCACACTTCACTACTGCTGACCAGTGCTAAAGTGCTGGTCCTCTCTCCCCAAAACATGGTAACATTGGCTCCTATCCAATTGGCGTATTTAATGTATTTATACATCCGCAGTAAAGTACACTACAGTACATGTACAGGCCTGTGAATTAAATGCTACTAGTGTGCCTGCAGCACTAATTGTGCCACCCACATAAGTAACACCTTAACCATGTCTCATGCCTGGGACGGCAAGGGCTGTATGTGCAGTTTTACTGCCACCTCGACTTGGCATTTAAAACACTTTACATGCCTTAAACTCCCCTTTTATTACATATATGACTCCCCTCGTGTAGGCCCTATGTGACCCACAGGGCAGAGTGCAGTGTATTGAAAAGGCAGGACATGTACTTGTAGGTTTTACATGTCCTGGTAGTGAAAAATTCCAAAAGTCATTTTTCACTATAGTGAAGCCTGCACATCTCATAGGCCAGCATTGGAAATTCCTCAAAAGGCTTTTAAGCTGCAATGTCTGATCAGAAAGGAGTAGCTACATCATGTTTCATATCTTTAGAATGGTAATGATAAATTCTATTTCCAGGTAAAGTGAGGTTTAACATTACCATTTTCGAAATGTCACTTTTAGAAAGTAGGCAGGGTTTTTTTTTAAATTAAGAGCTGTAGAGAAGGGGCTTAATACCGATAAGGGTTTACATGTTTTTTTGTAAGCAGGTGCTTCACATGTTGCCTAATATGTACCAGGCTATATCCTATTACTACATATCTGAAAGAGTCATTTGAAACATATATCTTATTGTTTCAGGTTTGATATCTTATATGTACTCGCAAAATTCTTTGGAGTATGGAATGTATATATTTGTTTGTATTCACGATATCTTGGAGTTTTTTTTTCTTTTTCGTTTTGACTTTTTGTTTATTTTGATGTACCTACTATTCTCTCTACATTATTAATATATGCCTTTGGGGATACTGCATGTTTACCTTTTCCTTGTATATGTTACACCCGATCTCCCTTTTGTAATATGTAATGTACATATCATGGTCTTCCTAACTTGCGATGTTATGTCCTATGTTATTTGTTATAATGTGTAAGGTACTTCTTTTTCCTTTCCTCATTTGGTATGATACTATATTCATGAGACTTTTCCTTTGTACATCGGGTTTTACACTATCTATTCGATATTATGTTTATTCACTGACGCTCTAAGGCCTCTTTCTATTATGACCACTTTCTTCAATATACATGTGAAAAGAGCAGTACTCACATAGCGGCATAATTGGAACTGCCTCTTTTAGTCCGTTTTCTATAGCGACTGCTTTCCACACTATATAAGCCAAAATGGCGGCACGCTCTTATTTACAAAACATCATGTATTGGGGTCGCATTTACCTAACGGTAAGAAGAAATCTCTGTTTCTTTACAAGCTAACTGGGCCTGGTGTGTGTTGTTTCCGACTATACGATAAGGGTTTAAGCGTTTGTCTACTTGAAATTCCCTGAATTTTGCTTGTATATGTTGTTTTTTTATCCAAATACTATTTGGGGTGACTTATATAATTCTACATTATGACAACCTTGTATAATCATAACGGTCTGGTCAAACACTTATATATCTGGCCAGCGTTTTGTGTTTTGATGCGCGCGTGCGGAATGTTTATTGGTTAACATTCCTGTGTATGTTTTAACGGTTGGTGTGAGTGTTTTACAAACATGCCTTTTTTCGACCATGTGTGACAATCACTCATGTTAGCATTTTGCTCTTTACTTTTTATCCGGAGTGTAGATCAATGTCCACGTAGTATAAGCAAGTGGACATTTTTGACTTTTTGCACCATGCCTGTTCTTTGTCACGATTGTGACCTTTTCTCTTTTTTTAGGCACATTATGGTTTGTGTGCTACTGATTATAACATATATTTCACATATTTTTTCTCTTTCCGTGATGTGATTTTGGATTCCCTTTCTTTTTTTGTGCAGCCAGGCTTATCACGGCCATACCGTTTCAGATTCAGTCAGTACTTGAGAAGGATTTGATACTTGTATTTCCGGACATTTGATCTATCCAGACAATCTCTGAAACCTGCAGCATATGTATAACTGTTTGGGGATCTCAGAGTTGATTTACTCTTAGGGTATGTTGTAGTGTTTTCTATTTTCTTCCTTTTTCTTTTTTCTTTTCTTTTTAATTTTATAACTTCTTTATAGCATTAGAGGATTCACAGTATGGGTTGTTAATGTTCTGCACGTGGCATCTGTCACTGTACACTGCTTGTGGGTGACAACTTTTCACAGAAATTGGTATTGGGCCCAGCTAATTGAGATATCGTTAACTCAAGTCACATTGAATCACTTTTCGTCACTACTGTGGCACTTTCTTGTACGCACAGAGTGCACACTTTTCAAATATGTTGGATAGGGGTCTCCTTAGTGGGATCCTTTTGTGAACCTTATTCCCTGTTTCTTGTTTGGTAGTATGTTTATGGATACATATTGTTTCTTGTGTATATTTTCTACAGACTTTAAAAAATCATTGTTGATTAAACACTTGTTTGCTGATGTTTCTTTGGACTCATGATGGCTGTTACTTCCTTGGAGCACATTGAGAAATAAAAAATATCCACTATATCACTTATACTGAGTTGGAACTTGATTACTACAACAACAAGGAACGGACATTGATGGTGTGCCTTGGTTTATCACTATTGGTTGTGATAGTTGTTTGGTAAGATACAACAAAGGCAGTCTAACTAACCATAGAAAACTGAGTTACCAGACTGCTGAAAAAAGAGAGTTATTCTATTCGGCACTCTTGCAGCTATTTAAATCATGGCATTCTGAAGCAGAATTACAAGGAGAGTTTGCCTGCTATGAATACTCTTTTAATGCTGCAAAAGATAGTATTGATTGCTAAGTATTTACAAACTATTTGAAACTGTTAGATGATGAAATTGAACAGGAAGAAACATTTCCTGCTGAGGTAGCTAAGGAGAGTTTGTAAAGCAGCCCAAGATCAGGTCTTCAAAGGCAAGATCCACTTGGACAGCCAATAATTGAAAGTGAAGCTGCTATTGCAATGAATGAGGAGGAGACTGCAATGAAACATGCAAGATAGGTCTCAATTGATTTAAAAGACTTAGTTGGACAGCTAAATGATGAGCAAAAATAAATATATATGGAGGTGAAAGCCAGAGTTGAGCATGGATTGCTCCATGACAAGAAAGACTCTGCATGCACATAATTTAAGCCTATCCTGTTGTATGTCAGTTGACAAGCCGGTAATGGTAAAAGCTTCTCAATACAAGTTCTTACTGTTTTCCCACAGAAAAATACAGACTGTAATCTGCTGTATGTAGTTACAGCACCCACTGGATTATCTGCACTCAATATCAAAGGAATTACTTTACATGAACTATTGATGCTGTCTGTGGAGCATGGAAACAAACTAGATCACCAAAAGTTATCCGGTAAAGCTTGCCATGAGGGGTCATGTGTGCTAAAAAAGTTAAAGCTTTTAGCAATCGAGGTAAGCATGGTCTCAAACTTAATGCTTGCCTTTGTACGTTTGAGGATGCAGCAGATTCTAAAAAAAAGACTGCAATGTCCTATTTGGAGAAAAGCACTTGATTGTTTTCAGAGATCTACTGCAACTTACACCTGTCAATGGACTGCCGGTGTCCAAAACACTGTTTCGTGATGAAACTCAGAATACTTTGGGAAGCATTGACAATGTCAATATTTGGTTAAACTTCCAATACAAAGTATTAGGTAGTCTTATTTAGTCTGCCAGATTTGTTAAGTGCATGGCAACCCTTAGGGATTCCCAGCACTTAGCAGAGATGAGATACGCGAATGGATGATCTAAATTATGCACACAAGAAAGTTTTTAACAATTTTCTGAATTGAAGTTCAGATTCACGTGGTCATTATGAATATGGCGGGAATAACCACACCACCAGCGGTGGCGGTAACTGCCGTCAACAGGCTGGCAGCGGTTCGGACTGCCAAATAATGAAGCACATGAGAACAAAGTAGCAGTCAAGCCACACACCAGCGGAAAGGTCCTACCCGCCCACCAAATAATGAAGCACAAGCCCGCCGTCAGCATGGCGGAAACAAACTAAATTAAAGGAAACACTCACTGGAGGTACACACAACACGCAAAAGTAGACATAGAGAAAGAGTTGCAAATAATGCCAGTGCTACTCCTTTCCATATACCTCCAAGACCATGACCGCCGACAAAGACGACAATGGTAATAACTGCAACCTAGTACACATGGGAAGAAAGGGCACAGTTACACACCCACCCCACCCACCCTGCAATGCACTCCCAACCCCTCACACCATCCCACACCATACACACCAGAACAAGATGTACTTACTCGACACAAGGCAACAAAGCCCGGCACCAAAGTACACACATGTGCACACTACACCCCCACAATGAACCGATGAACAACGTCACCATACTGTGCCAACAGCACAACTGGGCACTCAAACTTTAATAGAAGTAGAACAATGTAATGTCCGAATAAGGCCATTGGCCAATCCAAAACGAATACCCTGAAGGGCCCAAATAGGCCAGACTTGACTCCCACATGTGCACAGGGTACTCCACTGTAAAAGGACATCAATGGGGCTGCCAGGCACCTCAAGGAACAGGGGCAGGGGGTGGCGGGGTGGGGATTTATGTCTGGAATGGGGGACTTGTGCTCATGTTTGGGAGGTGGAGGGGGTTTGGGCTTGCCCTTGGAAGGAGGGTGAGCGGGCTTGAACTGGGGGGGGGTCAATATGGAGTTTCTTCCTCCCTGGGGAAGGGGCACAGGAATGGGAAGGGCGGATTGGGGTGGACTTGGGCGTGGAAGGAGTGGACTGGGCAAGGAGATGGGCACGTTTAGGGACAAGACGGGGGACCAGTGGGCTCAAACAGGTCAACATGGGAGAGGAAAAGTTTCTTAGGGGCAGTTGGGGTGGATTTGGAGGAAGGTTGGGAGTGGAGGTAGAGGGAGTGCTTGTATTAGGTGTAGGTGTGCCGGACCTGGATGGAGGTGCCTGAACAGAATGCTTATATGTGGTGGATGTGTGTTGTGTGGATGTCTGTGAACGTTTGAGTGTTTTGGGAGGGGGATGGACACAGTAGGACAAGACAGGCTGCCAGTGTACTTGCTTGTTGTCTGAGTGTCTTCAGGTCTGGTGAGTGTGCTGCATGTGTCAGTCAATGTAGTTGTGTTGAGTGCAGATGTGGTGTCTGGGGTAGATGACTAGATGTCAGCTGTTGTGGTGACTGCAAGAATGAGGCAGCAGCAGTGACTGAGGGTGCAGTGCTTGTGGGTGTGCATGGTGAGGTGTCAGACAGGGAGGCGGGAGAGGTGGACACACTGGGGGAAGTGGATGTTGTTGTGTGTGCCTTTGTATGTTGGGTGTGTGTATTCCTGTGGTGGGAAGTGTGATGCTTGTGTCTGTCTGCGTGCTTTTTGTGTGTTGATGTGTGTGCATGGCTGTCTGGACGTGTGCTTGGGATGGGTGAAGGGAGTGGGGTGCTGGAAGGGGTAGAGGTGGTTGAAGGGGGATGGAAAGACCAGGAATACTGGCTGCCGTCAAAGAGGAGGCCAGAGCCTGAAAAGATCTCTGTAGACCGGACATGGCACCGTGAATACCTTCCAGATATGCATTGCATTGCTGCATCTGGGATGCTAGCCCCTGGATGGCATTCATGATGGTTGTCTACCCTACAGAGATGGTCCTAAGAGGTCAATAGCCTCCTCCATGAGGGCATCAGGGCTGACTGGGGCTGGGGATAAGGTGCTTGGGGCAAAGGAGATGCCCACCCTCCTGGGTGAGCAGGCACAGGCAACTGGGTGGGGAGCAACTGGGAGGGCAGAGATGGCATTGGGGGTGGCCGAAGATGACAAAGAGTGGGTGGGCCCACTGGGGTCCACCACCATCGGAGGAGGTATCAGAGTCACTATCGCCAGTGCTAGTTGCCCCCCCTTTGGTACTCCCCTCGCCCTCCAACCCAATGGTCCCCTTGGCCTCCGCCGACTCTGCCTCCTTGGAACCATGGGCCGCTGCATCCCCACTCGCCGGTGCCACTGCTTCCTCGCCAGATGATGCTGATGTACACAAAGGACACAAGAGCACAGGGGTGGGCAGACAAAACATGGAAGAAATTTGTAAATAACTGAATGAATGTACATTTCTGGTTACCACATACTCGCATCCAGCTCACACACCTAGACACAGCACCTACAACAATAGTCATGACTGTGCCCCTGATTAGTGGCCACTACCCCAGAATACACCCCATTACCCACATGAAACACGGACCTGAGAAACTGTGTGGTCTACATACATGGGGGTCCATGCCCAAACAATGCACCCACTAGTCCATGGTCCTACAAAGCATCCAAGAGTACAGGAAGGTGAACTTCCATGGGCCTATTTGGACCATCCACACCTGTCCCACACCATTTCAGTGTCTATGGGGGGCAGGACTGCAAAACACACCTGTCAGAGTGCCTGGCAAAAGACAGCATACATACCACAGCACCCAAAAACATCCATCAAAGTAGTATCAAACAGTGTTGGTACTCACACCCTTGTGGCTACTGTGCTGCCTTCAAGCACCCATCCAAATCAGGATAGGCCACTGCCAGAATGTGGACCATTAGGGGGTTAAGCTCCGACCGGCACCCCTTCCTCGTTGGGAGGCCTTCCGCAGCGGGGCCTTGCTGGTCTTCCTGGCTCAGCACCTCAGGTCCTCCCACCGCTTCCTGCAGTGTGTGTTCCACCGGTTGTAGACCCTCAGGGTAAGCACCTCCTTGGCGATGGCTTGCTACAGTCCTCTCTTCTGATGGGCGCTGACCTGTATGGGATACACAGAGCAGTAAAACAGACGTCAGGATATGGGCATCTTATATAGATGACATGTTGTCCCCTATTGAACGGACATTACTAAAAGACATGCAACCAACTCACAAACAGTACATGCCACACAATCTATGGCTGTGCAGGTACAAATCAAACACACATGCATACAGGCATCCGCCCCCATCACACACATCCAAGCAACACATCCGCCAAGTCACCTGCTCCTCTGGTCGCCCATATAACTTGGCATACAGGGGAAGGACCCTGTCCACTAGCTTCTCACGATCCTCCGTGGTGAAGGCCGGGGCCCGTTCCCCTGTGACTTGCGCCATTGGAGTAACCAGAGTCAGGACACAGCAGCACACGCAGTGGAGTACTTGCTTGCATGGGAATTAGGAGTCAAGTGTCATGGGTGTGACGACATCGCGTACGTTCCGTGGCGGTGTGCACCGTCACCGGCGGCGGCGATCATTCTAGGCCCAGGTTCCCCATTGACAACCATGTAATCCAATGAGTGGGTGCACGGGAGTGAACACTGCCTTCCGCCATGACGACTACCACCAGCGGAATGATGTCACTTGCACTCCCTCAGACCTGGTTGGCAGGAGGCTGCCATCTTACTAGCAAAACATACATATATCCTGACCAGGGGCCCCATTCAGGGCATCCAAATCTCAGCCCTAGTTGCTTGCTCACATGAGTGACTGATCCTCACATGCACCCATCTTATGAAATGTGTCCACACTGGGATGCCATTACAACAAACTTGACCCTGCACACATGTGCATAACGTTGTACATAATCCATAGCGTCTGTCTGTGTAACCTACGTATTGCAATTCCATCAATAAATTTACAACCTGTTTGGGATGTGTATGTGTGACCCTCATATGTGTTCTTTCCTCCCCCATAGGTACAAACCGATGTGGTGAGGGAGGGCCCTATCTGTGTACAGACCTCTTGTTGATTTGGAAACCATGGATGAATGTCACATCATTGTCACCTACAGACTGAATCGTGCTACAATCCATGACCTATGTGCCTTACTGGATCCTGTACTTAGAACGTCTAATCGGAATCAGCATGCCATCCCTACTGAAGTGCAAGTGCTATCTGTACTCCATTTTGTGGCTAAAGGCTCATTTCAGGTGACAGTGGGCATGGGTGTAGGGTTCTCACAGCCAATGTTCAGCCTCATCTAGTCGAAATTCCTGGATGCATTTGTCCAACACCTGCATACATATGTCCAGTTTACCCAAAGGGCTGAACTACCTGCTATCAAGTCTGGATTTTATGCTTTGCTAACATCCCCCATGTGATAGGTGGCATTGATGGAACCCACATAGCTCTCATACCTCCAAGAGAGAATGAACAGGTGTACAGGAATCGAAAGAACTTCCACTCCATGAACATACAATTGGTGGGTACTGCTGACCAGTACATATCACATGTAAATGCCAGGTTTCCAGGATCAGTCCATGATTCCTTTGTCCTGAGGAACAGCAGTGTGCCACACATGATGGAACAACTACAAGGGGAGAGAGTTTGGCTCATAGGTGAGTATGTATGACACTGGATCAGTACATAGCTGACAGCCAGGCTGCATGCAAGTAATGGCAGTTTGTTAAAGTCCTCTTTCACCAACTTTTGCAGGTGATTGTAGCTAACCCAACTTGCAATGGCTCCTGACACCAGTGAGGAATCATAGGACAGATGCAGAGAGGAATTATAATGAGGCCCATGGATGTACTAGGAGGGTGATTGAGCGCACTATTGGTCTCCTGAAGGCTAGATTTCGTTGCCTCCATCTCTCTGGGGGATCCCTGTGCTATGGCCCTGAGAAGGTGTGTAGAATAGTATAGGCCTGCTGCATGCTGCACAACTTGGCTGTGAGGAAGGCTATCCCCCTTCTAGAGGAGGAGGATGCTGTTCAATCAGACCTGCAGCCTCTGAGAGGGGATGAGAGTAATGGTGAGGATGAAGAGGGGGAAGATGTAAACTCCAGGAACCAGCTGATCAGCCTATAATTCCAGTGAGTATGAGGTACTGTTCACTGATGCTGTTGTCTTCACTTCATAGTATGGGTTTGACTCATGTGATTGGTGACGTGGTGTCTGTAGTCACTGACAATGTTAACTGAAGACTGAAGTGGCATGTGCCAGGGAAATCGAAATGGTATACATTCTAACTTACTTCAGACACTACAGTGCATGGGATTTCCTTCCGGCAATAAAGGTAGAATTATTAAATTGACTGGCTAATGCATACACACTCACAATTGTATACTCATAATGACACACAATTTGGTGTAGATGTGTTTTATTAAGTGTCACATATGTGTTATTTCGCTGTACAGTGATATGGAGTGGGCTCATGGAGCATATCCGTACTCCAGTGCATGGGCTCAGCTGTTGGTGGCAGTGGGTATTGGTCCATTGATCCCTTGGTAGATGGTGTATTGGTATTGGCGGGTCAACATGGTGGCACAGTGGCACGCTTGGGAGAAAGTTCAAGGCAGAGTCACTTCTCAGCGGGGGCCTTGGTCTTGGCAGGTGTTCCAGTGCCATACCTGGGTCTGAGGGCACGTTTGAGTGACTGGTGCTGGGCTGCAGGGCTAGGGGTGCTGGTCACCTGTGTGTCCTCTGGCAGTGCCACCAGTCCGGTATCTGCTGCAGATGTAGATGGCAGGGCGGTGTCCTGGCTAGTGGTAGGGACTTGCAGGTGGGTGAGGGTCTCAGGTTGGCTAGGGTAGTGGTGCTGCAGCACTCCTGCAAAGGTGGCCATTGTGGCATTGAGTTGTTTCCATTGCTCCATGACCTCTAGGTGTTGTGCTATCTACAGCCTTTGATTCTGCTCCAGGGTGGCCAGGATCTGGCCCATCCTGTCCTGGGTATGGTAGTATGCTCCCAGGACTTCAGAGATTACCTCCTGGGCTGCAGCATCCATCGTTTGGCCTCTCCCCTGGCACACTGATGCCCTCCCACTGGCCCTTGCACCCTGTAACTGTGTCCCCTGAACAGGTCTGGCAGTCCCACTTCCACTGGGGCCATCATCGTCCTGCCTGTTGGTGGGTGGAGACTGTGGCCTCTGTACATGTGGTCCACCAGTCTGTGGCCTGGAGACACTGGTGTTGGGTCGTTTGGCCTGCACTGATGGTGTAGGCTGGGTGGTAGGGCTGTCAGTGATATCCCGGGTAGGGCTGCTGGAGGGAGACAGTCCAGGACTGTGTGACTGGCCAGGGTATTCCTCACTGTACATACATTCCTCTTCAGTCTCCTGAGTGGGGCCTCTGTCTCCATGTGGGACGCTGGCACTCCTTGGCCTTTCCGTCCGGGTGGCATGGGTGTTGGTGCCTGGGGGGGAATGGAAATGTATGTTACATGTACTAATTCTGAAATGGATGCGCTGCTCTGACCTATTTTGTGCTTTTATTCCCCTGTTGGGCCATGCAGGGTCCTTTTGTGAAATTATCCTTTCATTTTGCGTGGGGGGTGGAAGTGCATTGTGGGTGCAGTAGTGTCATTGTGAATCATTGCAGGGGTAGGTGACTGTGCACAGGGGGAGGGATGTGGCCCTGTTAATGGGTTTGTGGGCTTCTACGGTGACTGGATGCGGATGTTGTGGCCTTGGTGGGAATGTGGTCCTGGTGGTGTTGGGAGGGTTGGGGTGGTACATGCATTACAGGTGTAGTGAATATGTAGTAATTGTAGTTGACTTACCCGAGTCCAGTCCTCCAGTGATTCCAGTGTGGCCCTCTGGGTGCAGGATAGCCAGTACCTTCTCCTCCCGGTCGGTATAGTCGGGGTGTAAGTGGGGGTCCTCCTCCAGTCTTCTGTACCACAATGTTGTGCCTGGATGCCATTGATCTCACCTTCCCACGCAGGTTGTTACATCTCTTGTGGATGTCGTCCCTTGTGCATGGATGGTTTCCCACTGCATTGACCTTGTTGACAATTGTCTGCCATAACTCCATCTTCCTGGCGATGGTTGTCTGCTGCACCTAGGGCCCCGAAAAGTTGTATCTCGACCTTGAGTAATTTGTCCACCATGGTCTTTAGCTCCCTATCTGTGAAGTGTGGGTGCTTAGGGGGTGCCATGGTGTGTGTTATGGGTGTGGTGTTATAGGTGTATTTGGTGAGGGTGCTGTTGTGTATTTGTGAGTGTAAATTTTGTTATGTTGTGTTCAGTGAATGCACGTTATGTTGTCAGTCTCATTCGTGCAATTGGCGTTGCAAAGGATTGTTGGGGTGTGTATGTGTGTGTTTTATAGTGTTGTGGATGTGTGTCAGGTGTGTGGGTTTCAAACTTGCCAATGTGTGCATTTCTTGTTATAGGGTCCGATTGCTGGCTGTGGCGGTCCGTACCACCAATGGTTGTTCGACATCCACCATCTGCAGTGGTTATTTCTGCATCATTATTTGGTGGGCAGAGGATTTGTCTGCATGGTGGTGGCGGGGTGGAGTGTTCAGCCTTTCCACCATCCTGGGCCCTGGCGGTGGCTGGAGGTTGCTGGGTTTTTGAAGGTTTTAGTTTTTGGCACCAGTACACAGTGGTGTGCTGTTCACCACTGCTGGTGGACTGCTGTTCACCGTCGCCACGGCGGTCGGTGGTGATTGCCGCCATGTTCATTATGAGGGCCTCGGTCTTTCTGATTTGTAGTGGTAGCTTTGGCGCCAAAAAGGCGAAAGATCGGCCACCAGCTCTGTCCCTGTTGATCCATGGCACTGTAAAACTTGCTCATTTGATGAGCGCTGGGGTCTTGAGGAATGATGGGGTATCAATAAAGTGCAGAGCCTTTGTTGTATGTTGCTTAGTGCGCTAATCAAAGCACATTGAAGTGTATCATTTTGTGTATTGGAAGCCAGAGTAATGCCACTCTGGCGGCAGTTACTGGCTCGGATTTAGGGATATTCAGTACCATGCGGACTGCTGTATTTTGTAGAGTTTGCAGTCTTTAAATACTGATTTAGGACTGCCTACATGTAAGGAGTTTCCATAATCGAGCCGAAAATAATTAGGCCTTGCACTGCAGTTCCTCGTATTAAGTCTAGCAACCATTTCAATAGTTTCCTCAGAGTTTAGAGGAGGCCGAAGCAAGTGGCTGTATGTTTATGGACTTGAGTTGCCATGGTTAGGTTCTTCTCGATCCAGACTCCAAGGCTTTTCACCTCTTCCTTAGGAGTAGGCTGATTGCCCATACATACTGGTCAGTTGAGATCTAGCCACCGGGTGGGATTGTTTCCTACCACCAGCACCTAAGTTTTGTTTCCGTTAGGTTTGAGGCTGCTGGCAGCCATACAGTCCACTACGTGCTTCAAACAATTATCAAGGAGAGCAGAGGTCCTATCTATTTGATGTGAAAGACTTATGATTACTTGAGTATCATCCACGTATGATATGGCTGTAAGGACATATGTTTTTATAATCTCTGCCAATGGTCAGGCACATAAATTAAATAATGTAGGACTAAGTGAGGACCCCGTGGCACCCCGCACACCAGGGGAAAGATCTCAGAGTATTTGTCTTCATCACAGACTTAAAAAGTTCTGTTCTGGAGAAAAGCAACCAGCCCCCTTAGTGCTGACTCAGAGATCCCTGCTTCTATCAACCTTTTGATTAAGGTAGAATGTGAGACCATATCTAAAGTAGAACTCATGTCCAGAAGGATCAGGGCGGCTGAGCCTTCTGTATCTAGGATTCCCCTGAACTATTCTGTAGCTACCAAAAGGGATCTTTCCATACTATTACCTATTCTGAATCTGGTTTGGGAGGGATGTAAAATCTCATTTTCCTCAAGGTAGCCAGCAAGGGCTTTCTTAACAAATTCTTTGGGGATTTTGCTAAGTCCTGGCAGGAGGGAAATGGGATGATAGTTTTCACATACCAATGAGCCTGCTATGTTTTTTAATAATGGTTTCACTATTGCATGTTTCCATACTGCTGGGACGGAGCCTGTATTGAGAGAGTGAATAATTTTTTTTATTAGGTTGGATATATTGGCATTCCCTCTTTCAGCAAGATATCTGGTGGGACCAGGACCTATCCTGATTTAAGAGAAACTAGGATCTCCTGGCTGTCATCAGATGTAATTTCAGGGAAGGTGCACAGTTTGCCCTGACCTTCCTGACAGTCCAAAACTTCCCCTCCATCTGCCCCCAGAGTACCGTGAATATTAATAACTTCCTCCAGAAAGAATGTTGCCAATTCTTACATCTTGCTTCCGACGATGGAAGGCCAGGTTTGCTTTTTGTGACTGTCCTAAGGCTGTTCACTATCTTAGAAAGTTCCTATTGCGGACTGCGGGGCATTATTAATTTTGGCAGTAAAATATCTAATCCTGGCTTCCCTAATAGCTTTGTGGTATTTTCTGACTGCTGCCTTATAGGTGTCTTTCCTTGTATCTTCATAGCCTTTCCTCCATGCTCTTTTTAGACAATTAGCCCCTCATTACGACCCGCAGCGGTGGAGGTGTGGTCTCACCACCGCAGGCATGGCGGTGCGGACCATCGTATCAGGAGCAAGGCGATGTGGCCAACCACAAACAGCCACATCGTCGCCAGGCCCGCCAGTGCACACACCACGGGCCATATTACAAGGGTGCTTATCGCAAGGGTTTTCGTGAGGCAGTTGCCCTGGCACAAAAAACCCTGGCGGTAACACACCCAGCAACAGGAATAATAATTCCTGTCACCCCTACGTACTCCCCCACACATCCACATACCCATACAGACTCATGCACTCACACACGCACCCCCCCCACACATCAGGCACACACCTACCACCCCATTTCAGTCAACCCACCTACCTGAGAGGGCCACATTGCAGCCCACATCGAGGAGGTCATCTGGGAGTGGGGAGATATCTGCGGTGATGGCCCCCGCATACCTGACCGTCACCGCCCATGGGCCGTCACCCATTGTCAGCAACGATTTACCCATTGGATGGTGCACGGTGGTGCGACCCGTCCAGGGTTCACAGCCGTGCAGTGACCACCATGCAGCAATGCGGCACGTAATATGACAGGCAGAATCTTCATGTTGTGGCGGGGCACGTGGTCGGGCCGCCTCTCTTTTGCCATCAGTCGGACTAGCGTTGGCTGTAATGTGGGCGTATTTCAGCGGTCTTCTGTGTGTGCCTCATAATACGGCAGACAGGAGACCGCCATCACTGGTGGTATTTCAGTGGCCGCCAATGCGGTGGCCCTGCTGAAATACCACCAATGTCGTAATAAGGGCCTTAGTCTCATTTTTTAATAACAGATGATCTGAGGTGAACCAAGGGGCTTTCCCTTTAGTGTGAGATGCCTTTAGTTGGCGTGGGGGTAGCACTGAATTCAGGGTGTTTTGTACCCATACCTATAAGTTTTCATACCTGGCTGTTAGGTCCCCTTCAAGACCCGGAGTGGTAATGTTAAGTAAGTTTTCCCAGTTTATTAAGCTTAACCCAATTCTGCCCTATCCTATTCTTATGAGGTTTGGCAATTGGCTTATTGGCCTTTGTCAGATAGAACAGTATTATTTTGTGATCTGACCACTTGACTTCAACAGGGAGTTCTGTCCCTAAATCCAGGAAATTGGAAGAAACTGTGTATAATAAATGTCTATATTTATGGGTATGAGTGTTGATCCATAGCGTAAGTTGGATAGCCTCCAAATCTGATAGAAAGTTTTTAATCTTTTCGCACTTTATATTGTCTAGGTGGAGATTAAGGTCTCCTAGCACAGAGAAATTTGCTGAATGTAGATGGTATTCTACCACAGATTCAGGAAGGGCCTGTGAAAACTGGGTGGCCGGGCCGTGAGATTGATATATGAGGAATCCCAAGAAGGTAAAGGTGGAAGCTAATTCCAACAAAAAATGCAGGCACTCACACCCTGAGAGATTTACGGGCAAAAATGTCCCTTTCAGCTCCTCTCTGTAGATAATTGCTAATCTGCCTCCTCTGCTCTCTTCCTTTTTGTCCCTTCTAACAATTGTGAAGCTTGTAGGAAGGGCCATTACTACATCTGGAGTCAGATCCTTCTGAAGCCATGTTCCCGTTAGGAACACAGCAGTTGGCTTCTCTTCATCTAGAAGAGTGAACAATTCTAGACTGTGTTTAGGGAGGAACCTACAGTTTAGTAATTATAGTTTCCAGCATGGACCTTTAAAAATAGTATTTTGCTCTTTGTCTAAATCTGTGATCTCTGTCGGCCCTGCTGGCCCTGTCAAAGTGAACCCACAGATCTCACAACTAAGGTCCTTCTCAGTCGGGTCCAAATTATGGGCACATACATTCTCCTTTATCAAATTGAGTCCTTTAATATTTTTATTTATACCCAAACTGGCAGTTGTGCTGGCCCTTGGTCCTGGCTGGGCACAAACAGCCACAGACGGGCTTGCCCTTAGTGTGTCTTTGGAGTGCCAGCAGCTCACCAGCTGCCCACATCTGCTTTGCGTCCGTGCCTCAGAGCTCATGAAATAGACAGTGCAGGTCGTAGAATAGACTAGAGCGCTGACCAAAATGGCACCCAAAATTGGAGAATAGATGGGGCACTAAACATGGCCCAACATGTAATGTCTCTTAACACTAGTATTTGCCCAGCGCAAACTATTTCACATGTGGTGAGCTTTAAAACATTAAAACAGTCACAGTACTTCTTAAAAAGTGGTGTGCTTTAAAACATTAAACAATCACAGTAAAAAGTTGGCAATGTCAATTTAGCAATAGCAGCAATGTCAAACCTAGAGACACGTACAAAACAGTTCTCTCTCTTAAGAATAAGCGACAAGCATCTGGCGTTGAATAAAAGAATATTCTGAAGGATATAAGTGTAGGTGTTCTTTCAAAGGACGGAAAGCGTCTGCTAGAAAGTTGTCTTTTTAAAAACTGTTTCCACCAAACAAGATGGCAGCGTAGTTAATGTTTACTTTCATCCAAGAAGGAAAAACAATTATGTGCCTAATGCCTACACTGGCAGAGTGTGGCTCTTTCAACAAAGAATTGCTGGAATTGGAGAAAGTCGAATTTATGGAACTGACAGCAATAGACAAAATGGAACACCAGGTGTCACAGTATTGCTAAATGAAAAGTTACAAACAAAACTGGATTCATTGGAAAAATCTGTTTCATGAACTGCAGGATTGGAGACTTGTTTAAAGTGTTTGCAAGAAATGTAGAGCAATTTTGTGTCGAAATGTAAATGTTGAGGAAGGATTAGTTAATGGTGCTATGGGTAAAGTTATTTATTTCATTTGCTTTCCTAATAGGAACGAAGTGGAATATCTGGCATTAAACTTTGATCAGATTGATGGCATAAAGCAAATTGGAAGGTCCATTGTAAGTTCTCTGCTTGTGAAAGGCTTATATGTTTGACTGTAACATTTTGCAGTCTCACTAGCATACGCTACTAATATTCCTAAATCTCAAGGTTTAAGTGTAGCTGCAGAATTTATTAATATTGGTAGTGCAGTGGTATGTCACATATAGCCTTATCTCGAGTTGCAACATTGTCCCGTTTGAATCTAGTTGCATTGATGACAGCAAAGTAAATGCCAATCCAAGTTGTGCGAGGTCTTTCAGCTCTTCATTTACAACAGTATCCAGTTTATGAAAAATGCACCATCTGACCAAAGCAAAAACTTTCAAATGACTGTAGTGATGTTTTTGAAAAGAAGGGAAAAAAGAGAATACAGAAGTTATTAAGAAACACAGAATTAACAATGATGGAGATATTGTTATTTACCAGTTGGCAAACCTCTCTGGTGTCAACTGCTATGCTAATGGTGTTCTAAATGTGCTCTTTACATTACCTCATGCTGTTCATGCAACTGAACCGAAACAACAGAAGACATTGGCCCTCATTACAACATTGGCGGTAAATGCCGCTTACCGCCGTGCAGAAGACCGCCAACACAACGCCGTGCCTGCAGAAATCCACCACGGGCATTATGACCCACAGCTTGGAATCCGCCAAAATTGAGACACCCACATAAGACCGCCACACCAAAGGTCAGTGATAAACTGGCGAAAACAAAACCTCCACTGTCACGACAACAGAAATACGCCCACATTATCATGACCCACGAATCCATGCGGCGGTCTTTCAACTGCGGCATTCCATTGGCGGTACACACCGCCGCGATCAAAATCCACACACTCATACAAAACACTACCACATTGGACAATTCCAAATACACACACCTGATACACATACACACACCACTCCCACACATCCAATACAATATAAAACACACACCCACATCACCCACAAACCCCTACGACCAAAATCCCGAAAGAAGGCCAGAGAGAGACACTACAATCTACAACCAAGCATCCACAAGCACACACCACCATCACCCACATAACATCCACGCACCCCACACAACAAACCACTAAATATCACCCCACCTATCACAACACACACCACCCCAGACATCACCCACACCACCCTATGGCACGGCAAAGACACCCCAGGTTCTCTGAGGAGGAGCTCAGGGTCATGGTGGAGGAAATCATCCGGGTAGAGCCACAGCTATTAGGATCACAGGTGCAGCACACCTCCATAGCTAGGAAGATGGAGATATGGCGCAGAATAGTGGACAGGGTCAACGCAGTGGGACAGCACCCAAGAAATAGGGATGACATCAGGAAGAGATGGAACGACCTACGGGGGAAGGTGCGTTCCGTGGTCTCAAGACACCACCTTGCGGTTCAGAGGACTGACGGCGGAGCCCCACCTCCTCCCCCACAACTAACATCATGGGAGGAGCAAGTCTTGGTGATTCTGCATCCTGAGGGCCTCGAAGGAGTAGCTGGAGGAATGGACTCTGGTAAGTCAAATCTTTACTATTACCTTCCCCACCCTACCTGCATGCTATCACATACCCCCACCCTCGCCCTCACCCCCATCACTCCAACTCCTCACAAGCCACACATCCCAACACCAAGCCCTGCATGCAACACCAAAGCATGGACACCCATCACTAATGTATGGCCACGGCACATACCCATACACCCCCTTAAATCATCATCACACAAGGTCCCACACAGGAATGCAAGCACTAGGGTACACGGTCACCCACCCATTGCACACCATGGTACATCCTGATGCAATAATCATGCTTTTACACCCCTGCAGGACCCATACCCAACTTCACCGCACAGGAGGGTCCACACATGTCCTCACCACCAACAGAAGAGGCCCACAGTGATGACAGCAGCTCTATCCAACTGGATCTAGACGACCAGCCCGGCCCATCTGGGACCTCGGACAGTCGGTTTCCCTCACACAGTCACAGGCCACCACAGAGCTCCCGCCCTCTGGAAACACCACCACAGCACCCACCCAGCGGGCCCATACCTCTGTCCCCAGGACACGTCAATCAGCAGTGTGTCCACCACACCAGGGAACCCAGGCTAACCCACCACCCCAACAACAACAGGGACCTGGGGGCAGTGGCAGTGGGCACACCGTTCAGGGGACAGAGGCCCAGGAACACAGGGGAACTGGGAGGGCTGCTGTGCGACAGGGGGAGGACAGGCCCAGGGAATCCACTCTCAATGAGGCCCTCTCCAACATCATGGGAGCATACCATCATTCCCAGGAGACGATGGCAACGGTACTGGCCAAGTTTCAGGAGACCCAGCGGCTGCAGGAAGAACAGTATTTGGGCTTCAGGGAGGAACTCAGATCCATCAATTCCACCCTGGGCTCCACCGTAGGGGTGCTGAAGGAAGTCCTCAACACCAGGAGGGACACTGTGGCACAACAAGGGGCCCCTGACACTAGCCTGGACGATGAACTGCCCACCACCTCCGCCGGTGCTAGTGGACAGGAGGCACCGCCACAGGACCACCACACCAGCACCCCACCCCCTGTAGATGGAGAACCTCCGCGCAAACGGTCCCTGAGATCCAGGACAAAGACAGAGAACGATGCCAAGACCCCTGCCAAGAAATGAGACCGCCCTGAATGTCATCCTTTTGTCCCACCTTGTCACCCTGTCCATCCTCAAACTGCCCCAGCTCCACTTCCTATGCCCCTTTGGGCAATGCACCTGTGAGACTAATAGACTGGACTCTGCCATGGACATTCCTCCACCATCACCCCTCACCATTTTACAGCACCCTCCAATATTGAGCATTTAAATAAACACCCTTAAAGCACAAAACAATCTGGAGTCTGTCTGTGATTTCGAAACAGTGTATTAGCAATTACAGTGAAAAAAATGCTCTTTCAAGTGTAATGTCAACATACCTATGTCACACAGCTCTAGTCCATGAGGAAACAAAGCAGATGTCACACAGTGGGACCCACATCTGTGAAATCGTAAGGGAAAGTGACAACTCAGTGACCATACACCAGGTGAAAAGGACAGACAGTACAGGGGTAGTAGTGTTAAAGTACATGTAGTAGGCAGGTTTGTCTTCTTACCTGTGTCTCACTGGAAGTATTGCAGGATAACCGAGTTTCTGTTGTCCATGTCCTCTTCTTCTGCTTCCTCGTCTTCACTGTCCACAGGCTCCACAGCTGCCATAACTCCTCCATCTGGACCATCCTCCTGCAGAAAAGGCACCTGTCATCGCAAAGCTAAGTTGTGAAGCATACAACAGGCCACGATGATCTGGCACACCTTATTTGGTGAGTAGAATAGGGAACCACCTGTCATATGGAGGCACCTGAACCTGGCCTTCAGGAGGCCGAATGTCCGCTCCGTAATCCTCCTAGTTCGTCCATGGGCCTCATTGTAGCGTTCCTCTGCCCTTGTCCTGGGATTCCTCACTGGGGTCAGTAGCCATGACAGGTTGGGGTAACCAGAGTCACCTGAAAATGGCGAGGGACAACTGTTAGACACACACTAACTTGTAGGGATATCCCCAGACAACTATTCCCACTGACTTGCTTCCAGGTGCTCACCTACTAGCCACACACGGTGCCTCTGGAGTTGACCCATTACATAAGGGATGCTGCTATTCCGCAGGATGTAAGCGTCATGCACTGAGCCAGGGAATTTGACATTCACGTGGGAGATGTACTGGTCTGCCAAACACACCATCTGCACATTCATCGAATGATAACTCTTCCGGTTTCTGTACACCTGTTCACTCCTGCGGGGGGACCAAGGCCACATGTGTCCCATCAATGGCACCTATGATGTTGGGGATATGTCCCAGGGCATAGAAATCACCTTTCACTGTAGGCAAATCCTCCACCTGAGGGAAAACGATGTAGCTCCGCACGTGTTTCAGCAGGGCAGACAACACTCTGGACAACACGTTGGAAAACATAGGCTGGGACATCCCTGATGTTATGGCCACTGTTGTTTGAAATGACCCACTTGCAAGGAAATGGAGTACTGACAGCACCTGAACTAGAGGGGGGATTTCTGTGGGATGGCGGATAGTTGACATCAGGTCCGGCTCCAACTGGGCACACAGTTCATGGATTGTGGCACGATCTAGCCTGTAGGTGATGATTGCATGTCTTTCCTCCATTTTCTACAGGTCCAACAGCGGTCTGTACACCGGAGGATGCTGCCATCTCATCACATGTCCAAGCGGATGGTGCCTATGAAGAACAACAGAGAGCACAGAGTCAACCAACTCAGAGGTACGTACACACAGCTTACACAGAATATGATTCATAATCCGAAATTTGCATGTATGAGCGTTGAGGCAAGGCCTAGGTATGTGTGACGCAGTTAAAAATAAAGCCATGTGGGCCCCTGAAATGGCAACAACCTGACCTGTAAAGTGGGACAGTGGGATGTGAGGTAACTGCGCTGGCGTTGTACACAGTCGCGGTAGGCGGTCGAAGACTGCAGCGCAATTCTGCATTGGTTAACATTGGACCCTATGGGTCCCAGGAGCCAATGACGATGTACGCCGGCGGTGACAGTATGCACAGCGCGGAAGTGACCGACATTTTCTATCTGTTCAATCACTCGATATCTGATCTTCGACAGGAGAGGACCTACACTGCAAGTGCTGCTGTGACCTCAGTCTGGAAGAGACAATGGCTCATGCGTCTGGGGAAAGGGCCCCTGCCTTCAGCACGGAGGAGTTGGAGAAACTTATGGATGGGGTCCTCCCCCAGTACACGCTACTCTACGGTCCTCCAGACAAACAGGTAAGTACACTGGGAGCATGCTGTATGGGCTATGCCTGTGTGGAGTGGGTGGATGAAAGATGGGGGGGCAGAATGAGACGTGTATGAAACAACGGTGAGTGCATGTGCCACATTCTAAGGATAGGGATGCAGGCCAATGACTGTGACGGTGCAGTTGGAAATAACTTCTCTTTTCCCCTGTACAATTCATGTAGGTCAGCGCCCACCAGAAGAAGGACATCTGGCGTGCCATCGCCAAAGACGTCCAGACCCTGGGGGTCTATCACAGACGGAGCCCCCACTGCCGTAAGAGATAGGAGGACATTCGCCGCTGGAGCAAGAAGATGGCGGAGGCCCGTCGCACCATGACCCCCCTGATGTTCAGGATCCTGGCGGTGGCGTACCGGGAGTTGGATGGGCACTTGAGGGCATCACAGCAGCAACAAGGGGGTGAGTACACTCTCATTCTGCTGATTCAGTGTGCAGTGGAGGTGTCTGGGTGGGGGAGGTGGGCTGTGGGTTTCCCTAGGCCAGGGCGAGTGTGCAAGTTAGGTTCCCTTTTTCAGGCAGATCCTGTGGCACCCCACCCCACCTGTGTACAGTGCCAACTACACCTAGTCAGGCTCCTATGACGTCCATGTGTGCAGATGTCGGCCATAGCCTTGTAGGCCATGTCCCAGGGATTAAATAGTGTACCCCAAGTGCGCGGCGTAGTGCAGGGGGCTTCTGTGTCTGTCGTGTCCGCCAACGGTAACGGTAATGCATGCACTCAACATGTCTTTCTTCTGTTGTCCCCCCCCTTTTTGTGGTCTCCCTGTTCTTGTGTGCATTAGCATCATCAGGCGGAGGAGCAGTGGCACCGGAGCAGGAGGGAGCTGCATCCCACATGGCCCTGGAGGGTGACACTATGGAGTATGAATTCACCAGTGGGACGGAGGGCGAGGGGAGCTCCACGGCGGGGACAGGAGCTGACACCAGTGATACGGACTCGTCTTCTGATGGAAGCTCCCTTGTGGTGGCGGGCCCATCTGTGCCCCCCGCATCTACAGGTACAGCCGCCAACCCCCCCACCAGCACCGCCCTCCCAGCAGCCCCTCAGCCTTTGCCCCGTGCCCGGTCACCCAGGAGGGTGGGCATCACCTTCGCCACAGGCACCTCAGGCCCTGCACCGGTCACCCCTGCTGCCCTCGGTGAGGAGGCCATTGACTGGGCAGTCTACCACTTTGAATGCCATCCAGGGTGTAGAGAGGCAGTTCGAACAAACAAATGCATTCCTGGAGGGCATTCATTCTGGTCAGGCAGCCCTTCAGCGGGCTTTTCAGACTCTGGCCTCAGCACTGATGGCAGCCATTGTCCCTGTCTCTAGCCTCCCCCCTCCAACTTCCTCCACCCAGACCCAATCCCCTGTACCTCAGCCTACCCCAAGCACACCATCAGACCAGCATGCACACACTTCAACACACAAAGGAAGCTCAGGCAAACATAAGCACCACACATCCCACAGGCACTCACACAAGCATCACACACATGCAGACATAGCAACATCCACTGCCTCCACTGTGTCCCCCTCCTCCTCGTCTCCCTCCTCCCTCCCAGTCTCGTCTCCACTCACACCTGCATGCACTACATCTACAGCCACTACTTCCATCACCAGCACACCCATCACCACACCCCACTCACGTGCAGTCACCACCCCCACTACCATTCACACATCCCCTGTGTCCTCTCCCAGTGTGTCTGTAACGCCACCTCCCAAGGTACACAAACGCAGGCACACACCTACCCAACAGCCATCCATCTCACGACAGCCTCCAGCTCATGCACCTTCACCCAAAGTCACCAAACATACACCTCCTACAACCACAACCTCTTCCCCCAAACCCGCTCCAGCTACCCATCCCAGTGTTCCCGAGAAACTTTTCCTGTCCACCCTTGACCTCTTTCCCTCACCTCCCCCACCCCGTCAGTCTCCTAGGGCCCGACTCTCAAGGTCCCAACCTAGCACCTCAGCCACGACATCGGCGGGATCAGTGGTGCCAGTAGTCATCTGGAGTGTACCAGGCAGCAGGGCAGCCAGTATGGCAAGGAGCCACAGCACAGATAGTCCCCCACCTGTCAAGCATCAAAAGTTGGGCAGTGCCCGGCGGGAGAGGGGGAAAACACCAGCCACCAAAGCTGCTCCCAGGGGTACAGGTGGGAGTGTGGAGTCAGCTGCGACACCTTCCAAGGTGGGGAAGGGGCACAAGAAACCCGGCAAGTCTGGGAAGATCAGCACAGCGGAGAAGACCGGCATCAGCCCGCTGCCCAGGAGGCGACCGCCATCAGCCACGCTGCCCAGGAAGCGACCGCCATCAGCCCCGCTGCCCAGGAAGCGACTGCCATCGGCCCCGCTGCCCAGGAGGCGACTGCCATCAGCCCCGCTGCCCAGGAAGTGACCGCCATCAGTCCGCTGCCCAGGAGGCGACCGCCATCAGCCCAGCTGCCCAGGAAGCAACCGCCATCAGCCCCGCTGCCCAGGAGGCGACCGCCATCCGCCCCGCTGCCCAGGAGACGACCGCCAGCACCAGCCCCGCTGGCCCAGACAGGACCGCCAGCACCAGCTCCGCTGTCCCAGACTGGATTGCCAGCACGAGCCCCGCTGGCCCAGACAGGACCACCAGCACGAGCCCCGCTGGCCTAGACAGGACCGCCAGCAGCAGACCCGCTGGCCAGGAGGCGACCGCCAGCACCAGCTCCGCTGTCCCAGACTGGACCGCCAGCACGAGCCCCGCTGGCCCAGACAGGACCACCAGCACGAGCCCCGCTGGCCTAGACAGGACCGCCAGCAGCAGACCCGCTGGCCAGGAGGTGACCGCCAGCACCAGCCCCGCTGGCCCAGACAGGACCGCCAGCACCAGCCCGCTGGCCCAGACAGGACCGCCAGCACCAGCCCCGCTGGCCCAGACAGGACCGCCAGTACCAGCCCCGCTGGCCAGGAGGCGCCCGCCAGCACCAGCCCTGCTGGCCCAGACAGGACCGCCAGCAGCAGCTCCACTGGCCAAGACAGGACCGCCAGCAGATGAGTCGCTGCCAAGGACACCGCCGCCACAAGCACCGCTGAACAGGACACCGCCGCCACAAGCACCACTGCCAAGGACACCGCCGCCACAAGCACTGCTGAACAGCTGGCCCATGAGCGCCAAGAGCACTGACGCTACCGAGTCCGCCACAAGCAGGATGCAGCACTCTGAGCACAATGCCCCCTCCAGAACCAGTGGAGTATCCCATCCACTACCTCTGTCCTTGGAAGGATGAAGCACTCTGGGCACAATGCCCCCTCAAGAACCAGTGGAGTATCCCATCCACTACCTCTGTCCTTGGCAGGATGAAGCACTCTGGGCACAATGCCCCCTCCAGAACCAGTGGAGTATCCCATCCACTACCTCTGTCCTTGGCAGGATGAAGCACTCTGGGCACAAAGCCCCCTCCAGAACCAGTGGAGTATCCCATCCACTACCTCTGTCCTTGGCAGGATGAAGCACTCTGGGCACAAAGCCCCCTCCAGAACCAGTGGAGACTGTTATCCACTTGAGAGACTGTGGCTTTGCACTCCCCAGGATTGAACAGTGGGCAAACCACCCACTGTAGAGACTTGTGAGACTGTGGCTTTGCACTCCCCAGGATTGAACAGTGGGCATATGGCCCCCTCGTGGATTTGGCATTGTGCACTCAACCGGCTGAGGTGCCCCCCCTTTCCATTCCCCCTGAGGTGCCTGTTTTATTTCTATCTGATGCCCCTGCAGTGTTCTCTCCGTCATATTCGGGTACCTTGTGGGGGCCTCGCCCATGCAGTGTGGGCCCAGTGTTCCACGGACTTAAATGGTACAATACCTGGACTTCTATTCTTGGTGTATATATTTGTTTATAGTGTATATATATTTATGCGTACTGGATTTTAATAGATTACAATGGTTACACTCATTTCCTTTTGTCTTTGCATTCTTCCAGGGGGGTTGGGGGGTGTAACTGTAATGTATCATGCTGTATTAGTGTGTGTGTTGTCGTGGGTGAGGGTGGGGGTGGGGGTGTTGCGTGTGTGTGTCCCTATTTTTTCCCTCCCCCGTCCCCTGTGTCGTAGGTGCAGTACTCACCGTGGTCTTCGCTGCCGGCATTTGTGCTCCTGGTAGAGGAGCAAGAAGATAAAGGCTGGCAAAATGTGAAGCTCTGGTTCCATGGCTTCCTGGTTCCTCGTGGAGTGTGTAGAGGTGAGCATTTTCCCTTCGAAGTCCAGTTTCTGCTGTATTTTTGTTTGCGGTGAATCCGCCCCGGAAAAGGTGGCGGATTGGTAGGTTATGATACTGTCGGCGGTACATTGTCTCCCGCCTGTCTGTTGGCGGTGACCGCCACGCTGTTTGTTTGTACCACCGTGGCGGTCGAAGTGTTAAAGTGGCTGTCTTTGTTGGTGGTTTCCCCCACGGTCATGATTCCATTTTATTTTCCGCTGGCCTGTTGGCGGTCTTACCGTCGCTTTAACACCGACCGCCAGGGTTGTAATGACCACCATTGTGTTCTGCACTGTCTGCTTTGATGCAACGAATGCGTAGTGACAGAAGTAAAACACATTGTGCATCACACATTTGAGCCCTTGTAGATATATGAAGTGGATCTGTAAGGGTTACACAAAACACTCAGGAATATGCAAAGGAGGTTTTAATGGTAATGTTTGCTGTTTGTAGAAGAAAAAAAAGTACCTATTGATGAGTTCTTTGGGCTTACTTACTTATGGTATCATAAAGATTGCTTATTCACATCAAGTATAGAAATAGATTTGGTGCGATTTGTTTATTTATAACTAACAGATTGCAAAACTGTGACAGATTGTTGAAACAAGCTACACAAAAAAATACCTTCCCAAATTGTCAAACAGATCTTATGCCAACATTACTTGTACGAAGAACTGGCAGAGCAGATGACAGTAAATTACAACTTTAAAGAACGACAAATATCTATTTCTGGAAAAACAGATACTACTATGTCTCTCATATTTAATGAAGGAGGTAGTTTTACATCTGGACATTACACTGTTGATTTAAAAAGTAAAAGTGGATGGACAGGATGTAATGATAGCACTTCAGGAACCACGGACCGGGGTAGGTTGCCGCCTGGCCAGAGCAGCTTTGACAAACGTCATTTAGCGCTGGACCATTGGTCTTTGTATTCCTAGGATGCTCGTCTCCAAATTTAGGACGGGCGCAAGTTAGGAATTATTGGTTCCATATTTATGTAAGTGATTGTTACTTCCCCCAGGTATTTTCTGGCCTACAGTAACTTGTATACCTTGTTTGGAAATATATGTGGCCCTTACCATTCAGGAGATACACATAGGCCCTCATTCCAACATTGACGGGCGGCGGAGGCCGCCCGTCAATGTTGCGCGTCAGGAATACCGCACGGCGGTCCAGAGACCGCGGAGGGTATTCCAAGTTTTCCCCTGGGCTGGCGGGCGGCCGCCGAAAGGCCGCCCGCCAGCCCAGGGGAAAACGACCTTCCCACCATGAAGCCGGCTCGTAATCGAGCCGGCGGAGTGGGAAGGTGCGACGGGTGCTACTGCACCCGTCGCGTATTTCACTGTCTGCTATGCAGACAGTGAAATACAAGCGGGGCCCTCTTACGGGGGCCCCTGCAGTGCCCATGCCATTGGCATGGGCACTGCAGGGGCCCCCAGGGGCCACGCGACTCCCCCTCCCGCCATCCCGTTCCCGGCGGGAGAACCGCCAGGAACTGGATGGCGGGAGGGGGAGTCGGAATCCCCAAGCCGGCGCAGCAAGCTGCGCCGGCTTGGAGGATTCCTTGGGGGCAGCGGGAAACCGGCGGGAGACCGCCGGTTTCCCTTCTCTGACCGCGGCTAAGCCGCCGCGGTCAGAATGCCCCGCGGGGCACCGCCGGCCTGTCGGCGGTGCCACCGCGTCCCGCGGCCCTGGCGGAAGTAATCCGCCAGGGTCGTAATGACCACCATAGTCACATAAGGTCCTGATGAAGCATCACTGGATCCGTTTGGACCACCAGGATGCGAAACATGTTGACCCATGAGAGGGCAGCCTTTGGAGAATCCCCATACTCCTCTCTTTGATATATTTTTCGCTATAGAGTGAAAGATCTTAATTTCTTTATTCACTCTTCTGACTTTATTTTTTAACCTTGGCCCTGACCGTCCATCTGGTCTAATAAAATCTACTGTCTCAGTGGCGGTTTTGAGAGTCAATTTTAAACCACATTCTCTTCTGATCTCCGTTGACACTTCTGTCACCTTTGGGGTCACGGCACCACCATATAAAAAGATCTCCGGCAAAGAGCCCCCCCATCAGGGGTGGTGCCCGTCAGACATTGCAGCGCCGGTCTGACGAGGAGCAGTGCCAATGATGAAGCATGACACCCTATGGGTGTGTGAGGCTTCTTGCTCCTATAATTTAGGACCCCGGTCACTATTTTCTGTTTTGCATGGTTGGAACAGTGTATCACTTATATTTTGATGTAATGATAGCAACCTCAAATTCAAGCAAGATTATGTATAACCAAATTTGTATCTTTTGTTTCTGAAACCAAAGTCCTAAGCAGGATAATAATTGTGAAAGTGGAATAGTGTACTTGTAGTAGATGCATTATCAGTATTCATGACATCATACGGCCCCCGATGGGTGATCTCTTTATAAGACTTTCTATATGCTGATGTGGCTTATACATCTATTAGTTGTATTCTAGCACATCTAATGATGAAGGAGTTTTTTTAGCATATGTTTCTTTTGATTGGTGGAGCAAGTATAGATAAAACAATTGTTTGAAGAATTGTAGAGAGTGCAATGCACAGTGTTGCTTAAACATCTTGCACCCTGATGCTGTAAGCTGGCTCTTGCATCTTCTACTACACTTGACTCTTCACTGTCTGCGATGCAACAGAAGAGTCTCCCTGTTTCACAAGCCTTACAAGATACCCTATATTATATATTTTCATAGCAGACAGTGAGCATTCCATGGGTTCTGACTGCGGGGCTCCTCCAGGGCCCACAACATAGTCATAGGCAGTGCAGGTGCCCCTATGTGACCCCCGCTCTGGCTTTCCACCAGTCTTTGCATGGCGGGTTTCCTGCCATGCAAACGCTGACAGAAAGCAAACTCATGATCTGTAGCAGTATTGATTTCAGCACTGCTGTGGCTGAGTTTCACAGCCGCCTTCCTGTAGGAATCGCTGATCCTGGTGGTGGTGGTGGCGGTGTGCTGGCAGTCTGACCACCAGCATTGTAATCTTGTGGTGGGACCATCAAAGTTGCAGCAGTTTGGCCTACTCCGTGGGTTTGGTGGTCCATAGACCGCCAAACTTCAAATTGGGCCCTTAATACTGTGTCACAGAAAACATATCACATAAGGCCTTGAAATGTTACGCATAAACACACTGCATACATAGAAATACCACACATAAAGACACATCTCAAATTACATCACTGATGACATCAAATAGTGAGCATGTGTTTAGTAAACTTAAGGATATAGAATAACATAGCATAACATAAATTACTAATCTTTCTCTACTAGAAAAAAGTGATAGTATTTTTAACAGATGCCATCTGATCTATAATCCTGTTTTCAAAGCAGGCATACTATGCCATCTGATCTATAATCCTGTTTTCAAAGCAGGCATACTATATATGAATACACTAGCCTCTACAGATTATGGCCCATATTTAAGAAAGGTTTGCGCCGCCATTGCGCCAATATTTCTGATGCAAAAGTGCCTCTAACCCAGCACCATATTTTAAAAGTGGTGTTAGAGTAGTCTAGCACCAATTTTCTTTGTCTTGCGTTATTTTTAAAGAGCGCCGTTTTTCCTTGCGTCGTTTGACAATAATATGCAAGGTAAGCATTTCCTCCTAAAAAAATGGCGCTAGCCCACTAGCGCCATATTTACAAGCCATTGGAAAAATGACCCACGGCTAGGATCGGCTAGGAAAAATGGTGCTAACTCTAATTTGAGTAAAAATTGCGTATAATTGCGTGTGCACAGCCAAAATTATATGAGGAAAACTCACATAAGGAACAGGACATCATGGACCTGCTACAGCTAAGCATTCGGAGACAACAACATTAAGAACGCCAAGTGCCACCAGCAGCACCGCAGCACCCTCAACCACCACAACAGCAGCCACAAAGGCAGCGCAGGAGAGAGCAAATATTTTGCCAACAGACATCCATCCTTGGCCTCAGGGAACAAGAGGTCATCAGACACTACCATCTCAAGTGGCAGTCCTTAGTACGCCTGCTCCACCACATTGCTCCCCACATCACGGCAAGAGTGGAAAGTCCAACGAGCATACCACCCATAACCAAGCTCCTGGCTGTGCTCCACATGCTGGTCCCTGGCTCATTTCAGACTACTGCAGCACGAGATGGTAGTATCTCACAACCATCCTTTTCTGCCTTCCTCCCTATGCTACTGGACACCATCATCAGCCTCACTATCCACCACATCCTGTTCCCCAACACCCGGCAACTGGCGGGGGAAGACAAACGCAATATGTGTACCATCAATGGCCCCAATAATGTTGGGGAAATGCCTCATTGCATAGAATCCTACCTTCACAGTGGCCAAATCTTCCACCTGGGGGAAAGCAATGTAGCTGCACATGTGTTTTACCAAGGCAGACAATACCCTTGCCAGCACGACTGAGAACATTGGCTCTGAAATTCCTGCTGCCAAGCCCACTGTCACTTGGAAAGAACCAGTTGACAGGAAATGGAGCACTGACAGCACTTGCACAAGAGGGGGATCCAAGTGGGATGACGGATAGCTGATATCAGGCCAGGCTCCAATGGGGCACGCATCTCTGTGATTGTGGCCCTGTCCAGTTTATGAGTATAATGTGCCTGTCCTCCAGTGTAGCCAAGTCCACAAGGAGTCTGTACAAGGGGGTTGTCTCCTCCTCCTATTCATCCGCAGCGGTAGGTATCTAAGGAACACAAGAGTGAGTAGGCTATCACAATTTGAACAATGGAACCACAACCCCAGTGTACATACAGCATTAATGTGATGGGACAGTGGGAATGGCAATGTATGTGCAAATTATAGTAATGATGCAGTTCTCGATTGTCTGTATGTTGTTAACCACCATAAAATGGCGACTGCCTGTCCTGTATGTAGGGACAGGTGGAAGTGAGGTAACTCAGCCGGCGTTGGGCGTCGTGGCGGAAGGCGGTCTTGCACTGCCATGCAATTCCTCATTGGTTAATATGGGGCTCTATGGAGTACAGTGGCCAATGGGGATCAGCGCCGGCTGTGATGGTGTGCACTGCCACGGACGTGACCGCCATTTTCTGTCTATAACCTCACATGATTCCTGACTTTCCACAGGACAACACCTACACTGCATGTGCTGCTGTGACCTGTGCCTGAAACCTACTGTGGCCCATGTGACCAGGGAAACAGCCCCTGCCTTCACTTCAGAGGAGTTAGAGCGACTGGTTGATGGGGTCCTACCCCAGTATGGACTGTTGTATGGGCCTCCAGACCAACAGCTGAGTCCACCTTGGGCATGGTGCATGTGGGAAAGATGAATGGAGATGTGTGTGCAAGTATTGTGTCATTAGAGAGGAATGTCTGGCGGAAGTGTACATGGTGGGCGCCGGGCAATGTGTGTGCCAATGGAGATGGAAACGTGATTGGTGGGCCATATGTGTGACAGGCTGGATTGTATGTGTGATGGTGTCCTCTTGTCTGTATTAACTCTGCAGGTAAGCACCCATCAAAAGAATGGGTTGTGGCGTGCCATCGCCAAGGAGGTGCATACCCTGGGGGTCTACAGCAGGCAGAGAACCCACTGTTGGAAAAGGTTGGAGGACCTGAAACGCTGGGCACAGACCCAACGTGGAAGGGGTGCCCGTCGGAACCTGACCTCCCTGATGGCCTGCATACTGGCAGTGGCTTACGCAGGTCTGGATTGGCACTTGAGGGCATCGCAGCAGCCACAAGGGGGTGAGTACAGTGGGCGTTACTACAATAATTGGCAGGTGGCATGGGATCCGGGTGGTAGGTGTGAGTTAGTGGGTGCCCCTTAATGCCAGGTCAGACATTGCAGCATGATCCACCTCAAGGGTAAGGGGTGTCTAATAAATGCAGATAACCTAGCAAGGTTGCCTTCCATGTCAGACAGGGCTTAGTGAGTCCCAGGAGGGGTGCAGTTGGCTGTGGTTGGCCCTCATCTTGCTGTGTCATCTAACCATTTTAATGCCAGTGCAATGCCTAGTGCTCAGTCCTGATCCCTGTATGTGATAGTACTGTGTATGCCAACTGTGGTGTTGGTGTTGTAATTGACCCAGTGCTCCCTTTCTCTCCCTCCCCCCTTTCTTCTTCTGTCATCCTGTCCATGTATGCATTAGCATCATCTGTGGAGGAGCAGGGGCACCAGCAACAGAGAGAGCTGCATTCCACAGGACCCAGGAGGCAGAGTCCACCGACGCGGAGGGAACTAGTTGGATGTAGGGCGTTGGTGTTTCAGGTGGAGCATGGCGTAGAAGAGCATCAGGAAGACTTGCAGTTCCGGATCCACGGCGGCATTGGTCTTCTCTGTCACTGATGGTGAGTCTTTTGTCTTCTGTGTTCTGTTTCAGCCAGGGTTTTGATGGTGTTGGTACAGCCCCAGAAATCAGGGCGGTTTGCTATGTCTTAATATGGTGGGCAGTACCTTGTACTTCGCCTGGCTGTTGGTGGCTACCGCCGTCGTGTGTGGTGTTAACGCCCTGGCGGTAGGTGTGGTACATTGGCTGTCTATGGGAGCTTTCACCGCCATGATCTTAATTTGGCGGTAATTCCCAGCAGCCTGTTGGCGGTATTACCGCCACTTTAACAGTTACCACAAATGTCATAATGACCACCTTAGTGTGGAAGTGGTCAGCAATGGGTTTTACAGTGGGCTTACCACCATCAAACAACGTGCATATTGGCACTGCCCCACATTTACAACAATCTGAAATCCTGAGGCAGCACATCAAAGGGGTGGCATCACCATTGTCCTATGAAGACAAATACCTGATAATCTCATTGGGTATATTTCTCACATGTATGGTGCATACTGCAGCATACATTGAAAGAGGAAATTGCCATAACTGATTGATCATGTGCAGGAAGGGACACTTACTGCACCAAAATAATCAAACAAGCAAAGCCGGCATCTTTCTACCATGCTACCAGGGTGTCTACATTGAAGCTTGGCAGCTAAACTACTGCAAGCGCACTGGTAGAGGTCATAAATGTACCATATCTAGGAGATATGGCACATTGTTGGCCTTTACCGGTGATGCAGGTTATTGCAGAAAAACACCTCTTGCCCTGTCCTGCGCCACAGGTGTTTGTAAACTAATCACATAGATAGCAATACAACTCAAGCTACGATGACACACTTTGCATGATCTCTCCATACACACATACCGATGACAGCTCTGTGTGCAAGGGAGATATACCATGTCCAAGGGAATAGGGGGGTTCACATGCAACAGACAGGGCACAAAGCCTGTCTCATGGCATACATCACACAAAATAGGTACAAACTCACACAACATGGCTCTTTTGCAGGTCAAAAGTTATAGGACAAATGTACAATGATTTACAACATCACACAAATTCTGCAATCAGCATGCCCCTGAGGTACAACCCTTGATTGGAAAGTGCACCACCACACAACAATACATTAATGCATGCAAACAGGAACCCACACAATGCCAGATGCTAGTCAGAGTCTCCACTCCAATGACAAATACTGTGCCAGGCCAGTTAGAAAAAAACACAAATCGGACACTGTTTCTTACCTTTCATTGCAGCGGACCAAGGTTACAGCATCCAGCCATGGGTCATGATCCCATATGGAAACCCACATACAGATGCTGAAAAAGTTTATAATGACGCATGCAAAAGGGCCAGAAATGTGGTGGAAAGGACAGTTGGCATCCTGAAACCCAGGTTCAGGTGCCTGGATGTATCTGGAGAAAGACTATTATATGCACCACCTCTTGTGTACAAAATAATACTAGTCTATGCAATTCTGCACAACATATGTGCTCGTACAAATGTCCCCTGAGAGGGAAAGGTTGAGGTCCCCATGAATGATGATGAGGACAATGATGTATGGCAGGAGGATGGGGAAGAACAAAACTGTGCACAACTTCTTCACTTAATTTATCATCACTGAACACACAATTTCAAATAAATCACTTTAACACAGATTTGTCTGGGAGTACTTTTTCAACCTTCGCATGCCTTATCAACTCACCCACATCTTAGAAAGCATGACTAAGCCACAGTATTTGGAAAACAATTAGGAACACACTCAGGAACTCCAAACAACTTCACTCAATGTACTAATAAATTAATGTGCAGGTGAAGTGTATGCCAATCTAGTGGATCAAATTATATTACATAGCAGCACACACATCACACAAGTGTGTCTGGTTGACATTTGACAGCAGCCACATTGAAAAAAACATGTGATTACTGCTGTGCAGATGTCTGGCCTAGGTAGGACAAGATTAGTCAGTACATACAACAGTAGGCCAGAGTCTGCTATGTAACAACTCAATGTCTGAATGTCACTATCACAGGTGACAACCTACAACATACCCCTCAGTGCCACTCACATGTATGACTGAAAGAGAGTTAAATACAGAGGACAATGCACCTGAATGTCCAGGTCTGTCAGACTCAAATCAGTTGGTATCATGCATGTATGTCAAGCAATGTCATAGCAAGTCACAAACCCTTGGCAAACTGCACGTGGAAATAAGGACACAGACATTTAGAAACATGCATGTCCTACTCATAGCTGTCACACAATCCTAACACACTCATAGTATTATGAATGTAACTGTGTATGACTGCTCATGAACCAACAAACAAATGTGGGAGTCCAGCTGAGGCACTCCTCTACTACACTTTGCCAGCCAATATGTGAACATATCTCACACAGTACACAAGGGCTGTGGCTGGTGTTGAGAGATGTGTGGGGGTCAGTCGTTTCCTCTTGTAAACAATGGAAATGGTAAGGCAAATATTGGTCAGCCTGTACAAGGAGCAATGTCCATTGCTAAAGTTTACATGTAAGAATTCCCATGACGTGCATAAAGGAGTGGACAGTGAGGATGAGGAAGATGTGTAACAAGGAAAATTTGCACAAACTGCCAGCAATGTTGACTTAAACAATCTAGCTTCAAAATGTGGAAACAATCACACGTTGTCAAATCCTCACTTCACAAAACAACATTGTAGCCATGTAAGTCCATACACATAATCACAGACATTGTGTAGGACAGTAAATATCGCAGTCACAGTGGCAGCAACTCCACATATGTGCTTGGCCAGCATAAACAAGTGTGAGTGATGCGAGCGGAAAATGACACCATCTGGATCCTGGGTCGGCAGACATGAATGACCTAACAATACATTAGAGTAAAACATACCAAATGACATAACATAGTCATGTCAATCCCTAGTATATGATAAGACAAGGCCAACACAACCAACCTGTAAGTGCGTAGTACACAATAGAGCAAGGCTGACATCAACAACTTGTAAGTCCCTAGTACGTAATGGTGCAAGGCTAATATCAACAACCTGTAAGTCCCTAGTACGTAATAGTGCAAGGCTGACATCAACAACTTGTAAGTCTTAGAACATAATTACGCAAAGGCTGACATCACCAGCCTGTAAGTCTCTAGTACATAAAAGGGCAAGGCTGATATCAACAACCTGTAAGACCCCAGTACATAGTAGGACAGGGGACTTCAGTTGTGCAGTTGGGTTTCTGAAGTTGACTGTGCACTGCAGTGGCTTAATAAAACTTGAGGATGCCCACCCTCCCCCTAAATCCACTGAGGAGGCTACATCCCTTCTGTACACAGCCAGGGGCCTGCCACATGTGCAGAGTGAACTGTGCTGAGGGGGCCACCTTGAGCTCAGGAGCACACCAGCATCAAGGGGGCTGTGAGGGCACTTAAAATGCCACTGGTCCATTGATGAGTAGCCTGCCATCCCTGTCATGCAGAGTGTGTGCTAAAAGAGTACGTGCAAACGAAATCGACACAAAACTGATCCTACATGTACCCCCCATGTGTACCAGCCTTGGTATGGCCTGTAACTTTGCCCATGGACAGAGGAAAACTTGCAACATGTGGAATGGTATATGTGAAAAACCACCTTTAACCACAGATTCACATGTAACCACATAGGGTAACATGTTTGACACTGATATGAGCAAAGATCTATGATCATGAAGGATTCAAAGGTTTGTAGAAATAACACCCCTAAACACAGCACTGTAGTAGGCATCACTGATCACACATGAAGAACATATACCACTCACTAGCATGTCACACATGAACAAACCTTGACAAATGTCAGTCCACCATATTCAATTACTTGCATGCGCGGGGAACTGTATTTTACATGTGTTGCACTACATCATGATGTCTGACCCTGAGGACACACAATAGATGGTCAAACACATATACTTACATAGGTCTGGGTTAGCAGACCACATAACAGGCCAAGTCACCAGCATTCTTAGGTATACAGTTGTCAAGGGTATCATGTACATGAACCTGTTTCTCACATGAGCCAGCTAACCTGAGTTGTGTGGCCAAAGAATAACAAGAAATGTGAAGCATGCGTAGTGTAAGACCAACAATGCAAGTTTCAGCACATATGTACACTCACAGTACACACATTATACAAATTTGAAGACATAAATGTTGGAAATAAAATCATACACATACACACTTGCAGTTCATATCACTCCTCCCTTGCATCACACAGACCAACATACATAAGAAACACATTTCAACGTTTATGTCAAAAAAGGCAAATTTCTGCTGCCGCTTATTAAAAAAATTACGCATCGCACCTGTGTGTCCAACATAATACAGTGTGCCCTGTCAGACATCCACAAAAATACACACATAGCCGTCATGCGCCAGAAAAAATTATGCATCACATAAAAACGTGACACATACGCCCAGGAAATGATGCAATTGAACTTCCTTGCTGCAAACATAGTAAATTCAAGTTACTTTCACTTTCGCTTTACAGTCTTTTAATCTGTGCTTCTGTGAGGTTGTGTGGGGCTGGTGGCGGTGTGAGGAGTAGTCTTTTGTGAGTCTTTTGTGCTGTCTGCTGTCTGTGGTGTGTCTCAAAAGTCTTTTTTGTTGTGTTTTTGGTCATTTTGTATTGTTATTAATCGTGTATTGGGTGTCTGTTTTGGGATTAGATTAGTTTGTTGGGGTACTTGGGGGTAGTTTAGGTCATTTATATAGGTTTTTGGGTTGCAGTGGAGTTTGGGTGGGACATGTCAGGGAAGGGACAGGCAAGGCTTAGGACTGCAGATGAGCTGGGATGTTTTATATGGTTTGCCTGTCAATACCTCCCCAATATGGTGGCCGTGTCATCCTTGGCTATAAGATGGAGGCACGGAATCTGCAGAAGGGCAAGGTCCACCACCAGCTCTCCTGCATATTTGATGCACAGACCACCAGCTGAAGCACAGATGGGAAGACCTAATTGGTCGGAAACAAGACCTCCTGGACCAAATGGGAATGGAGGTCGGCGGAACTGTGGGTGAGTACACCTTTTTATGTGGCTGATTCCAACTTTGCTTTTGCATGTCTGTTAGCCATAGGTGTTACTTTACTATGTCATGACAAAGGCCAGGACTGTGAGTAGCGTGTCTGCGCAAACTTGCATCCAGCAATGCACCATCAGTCAGACAAATGGCATATTCCTGTCTTTGTTTAGCCAGGAGATTTTGAAGAGCTCCAAAGCCAACACACGTGTCATGGTGCACGGGTACATGGTAACCAGGGACAAATGTCCATGCCCATCAAGGGCCTGATCACTGTAGAATGTTGCATGGTCATGTACATATGATGACCAAAATGATGCAGGAGTACAGGGAGTCATGGATGAGTGTGTTCCATGAGTCATGTATGTGCAGAGAGTCACAACAATGGACTATGCTTGCGAGAATTGTCAGCAGGTTGTCCTCTGCAAAACGTGACCAGTGTGGCTGAGACATGTATGTATGGTTCCAGCACATATCTGTACATGTTAGCCTGGCCTACCAATGCCTGTCAGAGAGACATGTCGGGGGCTCGCTTGTATATTTCCTAAACTAACTCTTCCATGTCCATCAGCAAAACATGTGTAATGTGTAACATTTGTCCATGGTGTCAGTTGTTCAACATTCATAGTTGTGAGAAAACAGGGCTGATTGCAAAGGCCCCATAACTTTTTTCCCCCATTTTCCACTTTTTGCTGGTGTTTTCCTGACTTTAAAGGTGCCCGGGGTACTGCTAACCAGTCCCAGGGCCTGTGCTCTGTGTAAAATGGATATGCAAATTAGGCTAATTATAATTGGCTAAGTTAACCTACCTATAAGTCCCTAGTATATGGTAGGGCATGTAGGTTTAGGGACCACAGCATAGGTGGTGCACACCTAGGTGCATTGCTGAGGTGCCCAGTGTCATTTTAAAAGCAAGCCTGCCTTGCTGGCTGCTTTTAAATTAAAGTTATATGCAAATTCGACTTTGGAATTAAAGGTACTTCCAAAGTCTTAAACTACCTTATTTTTACATATAAGTCACCCCTAAGGTGTGCCCTATGTGCCCCTAGGGCTGGGTGCCATGTAACTATAAGCAGGGACTTTATAGAAATAGATTTATAAGCCCTGGTGAGGTAAAAACAGCCAAATTCGTTTTTCCCTCATTGAAGTAAATGGCCTTCATAGGCTAGAATGGGCAGACTTTATTTTAAATTTTAAAGTCTCCTTAAATGTTACATACCAAGAATTTGGTATCAAATTAATTGTTGTAATAAATCCCACAACTTCCAGTTGTTGGATTTAATATAACTTGTTCAGGTAAAAAGTTTAGACTTTACCTAAAAAGTTGCCAATTTCAGCTCTGCATTGTTTTTGCTGCTGTGCTCTGATTGGCCAACCTGCAGCAGCTTCTGCCAGGCTGCCTTGATTAGGTGTGAAGTGGCCTGGCTTCACACAAAGGAATGTGCTTGGGGGAGAGAATCTCCCCTCAGCAGATGGTGAGGCAGGAAGGGGGAGGGCGGCCAAACTGGTCTTCAAAGGCAGAGAAGGACATTTGGAGCACCCAGCAACACCCCCACATCCTGCAACCCCAGACAATTAGGTGCCCCCTTGATTAGATTAGGAGAGGGCAGGAGAGGGGTGTGTTTATGATTTTTAGCCACACCAGTGGGTGGGCTCAGCCAGATGTAACCTCCAAAAATCAGATTCATCCATGTTGGATTTTTAGAGACTGTTGCCTTCTGGGATGGATTTTTGCCATACTTCCCAGGAAGTGGTCATCACAGGGGGACGACCCTGTCCCTGATTGGAGAACCAGAGCCCCCCTGCTTTTCACCCAGGAGCAAGGATAAAACTGGCAGACCTGCACCCACACCTCAGATCCCCTCCAGAATTCAACAAGAAAAGAACTTAAGGAGAAGAAGGACTGCCCTGCTGGACCCCTGGCCTGCACCTGGAACCTGCACTCAGAAGGACTGCACCAGCTGCACACTTGGGCTTCACCACAAGAAGGACTTTGCCTGGCTTCAACTGGTTCAAGGAGGGACTCCCTGTTTGCTACAGGTGAAAAATTGCTAAGCCAGAGTCCCCTGCACCAACTCCTGAAGAAAGCGACCAGCTGACCACTGTCCAGTGGCCAAAAAGGAGTTTGCGCCAGGTGCATTCTGGGAGTTGAAGTCCGCACCCCCCAAGGACCATCACAGAACTTCTGGACCCTTGGGGTGAGCTGTGGACCCCAAAAGAACCTTAAAAGAACATCTGGGTGAAGCCCCAGAAGTTTGGAAAAGATTTGAGAATTTTTGGAAAAAAGCTCCAGAGAGGGACTGACCCGCCGCGGAAATTCTAGCCGGCTTGCCTCAACCGCGACCCGGCCTGACTTCGTGGTTCGTCCGGTAAAGAAAAACATCCAAAAAAGAGACTAAGTCCGAATGTAAAAAGTTGACCGGGACCTCCCAGCCATCGTATCCGAGAAGGGCTCCATGGACGTCGGATCAAGATCCAGGTTTACCCCGGTCGAAGGATTTTCATCTCGAAAAAACGACTAAGTCCGAAGGTAAAAGTCTCCACCGAGGAAACCCACATCGCGTATCCGGACAAGGGCTCCAGGAGGTCGGATTCGACTGGCAGGTTCGTCCCGCTGAAGAAAAATCTTCAAAATAAAGACTAAGTCAGAAGGTAACTTTTTAACCGAGGCCTCCCGCGACCTGTAGCCGAGCAGGGCTCCATCGCGGTCGGCCTGAAAGTTTGACTTTGCCCCGGTCGAGGTGCAACCAGATGACCCGATTGGCGCTTTTTGTTTCTAAGCGCTAGAAAAGTAATAATTCTTTAAAAATTCATATCTCCGGTTCCCCTGAACCGATTTTAATCGTTTTGGTGTCATTTTAAAGATAAAAATATAAACTATTTTTATAAATTGGTTTTGGATTTTTAAACTGTTTCCTGTGTTTTATTTAATTACTGTTTTGTGATATTTGAATGCTTTACACTTTGTCTCCTAAGTTAAGCCTTGACGCTCGTTGCCAAGCTACCAAGGGTTGAGCTGGGATTAATTTACTGAGACCTAACTGTACCTATGTGGAGGTTAGTGGCTTGTTGCTAGGTGTAGGTACCTACCTGCCCTACCAATAACCTATTTTCCAACATAATTGGAAGCAGCGACGGGATCCTGTACTTGTGTTCAATATCACGTTACAGTTTTAGGTAAAACAAATTAAAAATCCTTTAAATTGTCCTAGTGCAAAAATTGTTTTTAATTTTTAATTTGGATTAATTTCAATTATTGAATTTTTGTAATTTTTCTAAATTCTTGTTTCCAATTTTTGCAAAAAAAAATTGTTGACTCAAAACTAGGGAACCATGGAGCTTGATCTGGCTAGCCTACCCACACTGACAGTAGTGCAGCTTAGGGGGTTGTGTATTGAAAGAGGGTTGCCTGCAACCACTGATCTCAGGAAGCAAATCCTGATCACATCCCTGACAGCATGGGCTGAGGCCCAAGAGCTAGAGTCAGAAGAAGCTCCAGAGGAGGGAGAAAGAAGGGAGGATGCAAGCTCTAACCACTCAGGGGAGGGAAGGCATCTGAGCCCAAGTGAGGATGAGGAAGAACGGTCCTCAGTAAATACAGTCACTAGGGGCAGATCCAAAGCTAGTGGTGGGAAGGGGGTTCTTTCAGGAGGAGAGAACCCATCCATCAGAGAAAGAGAGCTGGAGGCCCAGCTAGCATACATAGCTTTGGAAGCAGAGAAGCTGGCCCTAGAAAAGAAAAAGTGGGCATACAAAGAGAAAAGAGATGGAAGCAGCGATAAAGAAGCTGAGGTGTCCATGGGTGGGGGAGTTTGCCCCAGATTACCCAAGGGGGTAGTTCCTGCTTATGTAGAGGGGGATGACATAGATAAGTGGCTAGGGGCCTTTGAGAGGGCACTCCAAATGAGAAGGGTTAGGCCTCAATACTGGGGTTCCCTTTTGTGGGAGTTGGTCCCCAACTCAGGGAGGGATAGGCTTCTGACCTTAAGGGGGAGGAGGCAGATTCATACCCTAGTATGAAGAGGTGCTTAGCCAAGAAGTTTGGTCTGACCCCAGAGCAATATAGAATGAAGTTCAGGGACACCCAGAAGGTCAGTACCCAGTCTTGGGTTGACTTTGTGGACATTTCACTAAAGGCACTAGAGGGCTGGATTATTGGTAACAAAGTAGATACTTATGAGGGGTTATACAATCTGATCATGAGAGAGCACATCTTGACCAATTGTACCCAAGAAAGGTTACGCCAGCATCTAGTGGACTCTAAGCATACCAACCCTAGAGAGCTAGGGGAGGCAGCTGATGAGTGGTTGAGAACCAGGGTGGTTGTCAAGTCCCAGGGGGGAGACTCCAAGAAGGGGGGGACAGGTCCCCAAAAACCTAAGGAGGGAGGTGGTAAGCCCACCACAGAGACTCCCTCTGTACCCCAGAACCCTAAGAAGGAGGAGAGTAAATCCCACTCCCACTCTGACAAGCAGAGACAGGGAGACCCAGGGTTAAAAAAACTCTTGGACAGTAGGGCTTGCTTTGACTGTCAGCAGACAGGTCACTTCAGAGGAGATGCAGCCTGTCCAAAGAAGGTGGTTAGCACTGGGCTGTCCAGTGTAGCCATAGAGGAGGATTCCTCAGATGATGAAGTCCTCCTAGCATTTAGCTGGGAGACAGGACCAGATGGTAAGCTGGTGATCCCTAAGGGTGGGAGTAGGCACTTCCACCACATTCAAGTGAATGGGATCCCTACCACTGGCCTGAGAGACACCTGTGCCAGTCACACTATAGTGAGTGACCGGTTAGTGACCCCAGACATGTATGTCCCAGGAAAGACAAAGAAAGTCAGGATAGCCACAGGGGAGGTCACCTCCAAACCTGTAGCCATAGTGCCCCTAGAGAGGGAGGGTATCCTTGACTGGATTAGGGTGGTAGTCAGTGCTGACCTCCCCCTAGATTGTATCCTGGGCAATGACCTCCCAGAGGTGAGTCTGGTCCCAGATGGGGCGGTCGCCCAGGGCGCCCCCCCAAACCAAAGTCCTGGGGAGTCAGTCCCTACAGTTAGGAGACAGGGGTCCCCAAGAAAATGAAAGAAGAAAAGGAAGGGTAGGCCACTCTTAAAGAGAGTTCCAGGGAGCCAAGGGCCTTCTGCCCCAGTAAGGGGGGAGCCCAGAGTTGGCACTGGTGAGGCCTCACCTGACCCCAAGGAAGTCCTGAGTAGTCAGGCAGCTGTCCAGATGCAAGGTGTTGCCCCTGCACTGACAGAAGGGAGAGTGGAAGGAGGGTGTCTGCCACAGGAGGTGGTAGCCCCCCACTCTAGACAGCAAGAGGGGTGCCAGGACCCCAAAGTTGCCCCTAAAGCAGCTCAGCCACCTGTCAGTGGAGAGCTTAGGGTGTGGTTCTGGGTACTGACAGCTGTCAGTAGCCTCTGCTGGGTGCTAGCCTTCCTGGCAGCACTGTACTTGGCCTGGGAGGCAGACCCCAGGGCCAATAGCAAAGTAGGCCCCCTGACCCTATTGGTCATGGTGGGGTTGCTCAAGTGTTGGGTGACCTCTTTGGGTAAGCTAGGTGTTGCCCTAGCAAAGTTAGGAGTAGGGGAGGTGGGCACCTCACTACCCAAGTTGGCAGAGAGAGAGGAGGAAGACCCCCCTAGAGGGAAGTTTCAGTTTGAGTTGGGTCCTTTTACTGTTGGGATGGCTTCACTACCCACAGGGAGTGACCCTGACAGGAGGATGTAAGGCAGAGTAGGCCCTGCAAAGGGACAGCCAGTTTTCTTCACTGTCTTCCTCGCCTAACAAGCCAGGAAGACTCTCCCAGGGTTGGGCTGAGTCTCCTGGGCGTGTGGGCTGGGGGGGGGTTGTGTGAGAAAACAGGGCTGATTGCAAAGGCCCCATAACTTTTTGCCCCCATTTTCCACTTTTTGCTGGTGTTTTCCTGACTTTAAAGGTGCCCTGGGTACTGCTAACCAGTCCCAGGGCCTGTGCTCTGTGTAAAATGGATATGCAAATTAGGCTAATTATAATTGGCTAAGTTAACCTACCTATAAGTCCTAGTATATGGTAGGGCATGTAGGTTTAGGGACCACAGCATAGGTGGTGCACACCTAGGTGCATTGATGAGGTGCCCAGTGTCATTTTAAAAGCAAGCCTGCCTTGCTGGCTGCTTTTAAATTAAAGTTATATGCAAATTCGACTTTGGAATTAAAGGTACTTCCAAAGTCTTAAACTACCTTATTTTTACATATAAGTCACCCCTAAGGTGTGCCCTATGTGCCCCTAGGGCTGGGTGCCATGTAACTATAAGCAGGGACTTTATAAAAATAGATTTATAAGCCCTGGTGAGGTAAAAACAGCCAAATTCGTTTTTCCCTCATTGAAGTAAATGGCCTTCATAGGCTAGAATGGGCAGACTTTATTTTAAATTTTAAAGTTTCCTTAAATGTTACATACCAAGAATTTGGTATCAAATTAATTGTTGTAATAAATCCCACAACTTCCAGTTGTTGGATTTAATATAACTTGTTCAGGTAAAAAGTTTAGACTTTACCTAAAAAGTTGCCAATTTCAGCTCTGCATTGTTTTTGCTGCTGTGCTCTGATTGGCCAACCTGCAGCAGCTTCTGCCAGGCTGCCTTGATTAGGTGTGAAGTGGCCTGGCTTCACACAAAGGAATGTGCTTGGGGGAGAGAATCTCCCCTCAACAGATGGTGAGGCAGGAAGGGGGAGGGCGGCCAAACTGGTCTTCAAAGGCAGAGAAGGACATTTGAAGCACCCAGCAACACCCCCACATCCTGCAACCCCAGACAATTAGGTGCCCCCTTGATTAGATTAGGAGAGGGCAGGAGAGGGGTGTGTTTATGATTTTTAGCCACACCAGTGGGTGGACTCAGCCAGATGTAACCTCCAAAAATCAGATTCATCCATGTTGGATTTTTAGAGACTGTTGCCTTCTGGGATGGATTTTTGCCACACTTCCCAGGAAGTGGTCATCATAGGGGGACGACCCTGTCCCTGATTGGAGAACCAGGGCCCTCCTGCTTTTCACCCAGGAGCAAGGATAAAACTGGCAGACCTGCACCCACACCTCAGATCCCCTCCAGAATTCAACAAGAAAAGAACTTAAGGAGAAGAAGGACTGCCCTGCTGGACCCCTGGCCTGCACCTGGAACCTGCACTCAGAAGGACTGCACCAGCTGCACACGTGGGCTTCACCACAAGAAGGACTTTGCCTGGCTTCAACTGGTTCAAGGAGGGACTCCCTGTTTGCTACAGGTGAAAAATTGCTAAACCAGAGTCTCCTGCACCAACTCCTGAAGAAAGCGACCAGCTGACCACTGTCCAGTGGCCAAAAAGGAGTTTGCACCAGGTGCATTCTGGGATTTGAAGTCCGCACCCCCCAAGGACCATCACAGAACTTCTGGACCCTTGGGGTGAGCTGTGGACCCCAAAAGTACCTTAAAAGAACATCTGGGTGAAGCCCCAGAAGTTTGGAAAAGATTTGAGAATTTTTGGAAAAAAGCTCCAGAGAGGGACCGACCCGCCGCGGAAATTCTAGCCGGCTTGCCTCAACCGCGACCCGGCCTGACTTCGTGGTTCGTCCGGTAAAGAAAAACATCCAAAAAAGAGACTAAGTCCGAATGTAAAAAGTTGACCGGGACCTCCCAGCCATCGTATCCGAGAAGGGCTCCATGGACGTCGGATCAAGATCCAGGTTTACCCCGGTCGAAGGATTTTCATCTCGAAAAAACGACTAAGTCCGAAGGTAAAAGTCTCCACCGAGGAAACCCACATCGCGTATCCGGACAAGGGCTCCAGGAGGTCGGATTCGACTGGCAGGTTCGTCCCGCTGAAGAAAAATCTTCAAAATAAAGACTAAGTCAGAAGGTAACTTTTTAACCGAGGCCTCCCGCGACCTGTAGCCGAGCAGGGCTCCATCGCGGTCGGCCTGAAAGTTTGACTTTGCCCCGGTCGAGGTGCAACCAGATGACCCGATTGGCGCTTTTTGTTTCTAAGCGCTAGAAAAGTAATAATTCTTTAAAAATTCATATGTCCGGTTCCCCTGAACCGATTTTAATCGTTTTGGTGTCATTTTAAAGATAAAAATATAAACTATTTTTATAAATTGGTTTTGGATTTTTAAACTGTTTCCTGTGTTTTATTTAATTACTGCTTTGTGATATTTGAATGCTTTACACTTTGTCTCCTAAGTTAAGCCTTGACGCTCGTTGCCAAGCTACCAAGGGTTGAGCTGGGATTAATTTACTGAGACCTAACTGTACCTATGTGGAGGTTAGTGGCTTGTTGCTAGGTGTAGGTACCTACCTGCCCTACCAATAACCCATTTTCCAACATAATTGGAAGCAGCGACGGGATCCTGTACTTGTGTTCAATATCACGTTACAGTTTTAGGTAAAACAAATTAAAAATCCTTTAAATTGTCCTAGTGCAAAAAAAATTTTTAATTTTTTATTTGGATTAATTTCAATTATTGAATTTTTGTAATTTTTCTAAATTCTTGTTTCCAATTTTTGCAAAAAAAAATTGTTGACTCAAAACTAGGGAACCATGGAGCTTGATCTGGCTAGCCTACCCACACTGACAGTAGTGCAGCTTAGGGGGTTGTGTATTGAAAGAGGGTTGCCTGCAACCACTGATCTCAGGAAGCAAATCCTGATCACATCCCTGACAGCATGGGCTGAGGCCCAAGAGGTAGAGTCAGAAGAAGCTCCAGAGGAGGGAGAAAGAAGGGAGGATGCAAGCTCTAACCACTCAGATCCAAAGCTAGTGGTGGGAAGGGGGTTCTTTCAGGAGGAGAGAACCCATCCATCAGAGAAAGAGAGCTGGAGGCCCAGCTAGCATACATAGCTTTGGAAGCAGAGAAGCTGGCCCTAGAAAAGAAAAAGTGGGCATACAAAGAGAAAAGAGATGGAAGCAGCGATAAAGAAGCTGAGGTGTCCATGGGTGGGGGAGTTTGCCCCAGATTACCCAAGGGGGTAGTTCCTGCTTATGTAGAGGGGGATGACATAGATAAGTGGCTAGGGGCCTTTGAGAGGGCACTCCAAATGAGAAGGGTTAGGCCTCAATACTGGGGTTCCCTTTTGTGGGAGTTGGTCCCCAACTCAGGGAGGGATAGGCTTCTGACCTTAAGGGGGAGGAGGCAGATTCATACCCTAGTATGAAGAGGTGCTTAGCCAAGAAGTTTGGTCTGACCCCAGAGCAATATAGAATGAAGTTCAGGGACACCCAGAAGGTCAGTACCCAGTCTTGGGTTGACTTTGTGGACATTTCACTAAAGGCACTAGAGGGCTGGATTATTGGTAACAAAGTAGATACTTATGAGGGGTTATACAATCTGATCATGAGAGAGCACATCTTGACCAATTGTACCCAAGAAAGGTTACGGCAGCATCTAGTGGACTCTAAGCATACCAACCCTAGAGAGCTAGGGGAGGCAGCTGATGAGTGGTTGAGAACCAGGGTGGTTGTCAAGTCCCAGGGGGGAGACTCCAAGAAGGGGGGGACAGGTCCCCAAAAACCTAAGGAGGGAGGTGGTAAGCCCACCACAGAGACTCCCTCTGTACCCCAGAACCCTAAGAAGGAGGAGAGTAAATCCCACTCCCACTCTGACAAGCAGAGACAGGGAGACCCAGGGTTAAAAAAACTCTTGGACAGTAGGGCTTGCTTTGACTGTCAGCAGACAGGTCACTTCAGAGGAGATGCAGCCTGTCCAAAGAAGGTGGTTAGCACTGGGCTGTCCAGTGTAGCCATAGAGGAGGATTCCTCAGATGATGAAGTCCTCCTAGCATTTAGCTGGGAGACAGGACCAGATGGTAAGCTGGTGATCCCTAAGGGTGGGAGTAGGCACTTCCACCACATTCAAGTGAATGGGATCCCTACCACTGGCCTGAGAGACACCTGTGCCAGTCACACTATAGTGAGTGACCGGTTAGTGACCCCAGACATGTATGTCCCAGGAAAGACAAAGAAAGTCAGGATAGCCACAGGGGAGGTCACCTCCAAACCTGTAGCCATAGTGCCCCTAGAGAGGGAGGGTATCCTTGACTGGATTAGGGTGGTAGTCAGTGCTGACCTCCCCCTAGATTGTATCCTGGGCAATGACCTCCCAGAGGTGAGTCTGGTCCCAGATGGGGCGGTCGCCCAGGGCGCCCCCCCAAACCAAAGTCCTGGGGAGTCAGTCCCTACAGTTAGGAGACAGGGGTCCCCAAGAAAATGAAAGAAGAAAAGGAAGGGTAGGCCACTCTTAAAGAGAGTTCCAGGGAGCCAAGGGCCTTCTGCCCCAGTAAGGGGGGAGCCCAGAGTTGGCACTGGTGAGGCCTCACCTGACCCCAAGGAAGTCCTGAGTAGTCAGGCAGCTGTCCAGATGCAAGGTGTTGCCCCTGCACTGACAGAAGGGAGAGTGGAAGGAGGGTGTCTGCCACAGGAGGTGGTAGCCCCCCACTCTAGACAGCAAGAGGGGTGCCAGGACCCCAAAGTTGCCCCTAAAGCAGCTCAGCCACCTGTCAGTGGAGAGCTTAGGGTGTGGTTCTGGGTACTGACAGCTGTCAGTAGCCTCTGCTGGGTGCTAGCCTTCCTGGCAGCACTGTACTTGGCCTGGGAGGCAGACCCCAGGGCCAATAGCAAAGTAGGCCCCCTGACCCTATTGGTCATGGTGGGGTTGCTCAAGTGTTGGGTGACCTCTTTGGGTAAGCTAGGTGTTGCCCTAGCAAAGTTAGGAGTAGGGGAGGTGGGCACCTCACTACCCAAGTTGGCAGAGAGAGAGGAGGAAGACCCCCCTAGAGGGAAGTTTCAGTTTGAGTTGGGTCCTTTTACTGTTGGGATGGCTTCACTACCCACAGGGAGTGACCCTGACAGGAGGATGTAAGGCAGAGTAGGCCCTGCAAAGGGACAGCCAGTTTTCTTCACTGTCTTCCTCGCCTAACAAGCCAGGAAGACTCTCCCAGGGTTGGGCTGAGTCTCCTGGGCGTGTGGGCTGGGGGGGGGTTGTGTGAGAAAACAGGGCTGATTGCAAAGGCCCCATAACTTTTTGCCCCCATTTTCCACTTTTTGCTGGTGTTTTCCTGACTTTAAAGGTGCCCGGGGTACTGCTAACCAGTCCCAGGGCCTGTGCTCTGTGTAAAATGGATATGCAAATTAGGCTAATTATAATTGGCTAAGTTAACCTACCTATAAGTCCCTAGTATATGGTAGGGCATGTAGGTTTAGGGACCACAGCATAGGTGGTGCACACCTAGGTGCATTGCTGAGGTGCCCAGTGTCATTTTAAAAGCAAGCCTGCCTTGCTGGCTGCTTTTAAATTAAAGTTATATGCAAATTCGACTTTGGAATTAAAGGTACTTCCAAAGTCTTAAACTACCTTATTTTTACATATAAGTCACCCCTAAGGTGTGCCCTATGTGCCCCTAGGGCTGGGTGCCATGTAACTATAAGCAGGGACTTTATAGAAATAGATTTATAAGCCCTGGTGAGGTAAAAACAGCCAAATTCGTTTTTCCCTCATTGAAGTAAATGGCCTTCATAGGCTAGAATGGGCAGACTTTATTTTAAATTTTAAAGTCTCCTTAAATGTTACATACCAAGAATTTGGTATCAAATTAATTGTTGTAATAAATCCCACAACTTCCAGTTGTTGGATTTAATATAACTTGTTCAGGTAAAAAGTTTAGACTTTACCTAAAAAGTTGCCAATTTCAGCTCTGCATTGTTTTTGCTGCTGTGCTCTGATTGGCCAACCTGCAGCAGCTTCTGCCAGGCTGCCTTGATTAGGTGTGAAGTGGCCTGGCTTCACACAAAGGAATGTGCTTGGGGGAGAGAATCTCCCCTCAGCAGATGGTGAGGCAGGAAGGGGGAGGGCGGCCAAACTGGTCTTCAAAGGCAGAGAAGGACATTTGGAGCACCCAGCAACACCCCCACATCCTGCAACCCCAGACAATTAGGTGCCCCCTTGATTAGATTAGGAGAGGGCAGGAGAGGGGTGTGTTTATGATTTTTAGCCACACCAGTGGGTGGGCTCAGCCAGATGTAACCTCCAAAAATCAGATTCATCCATGTTGGATTTTTAGAGACTGTTGCCTTCTGGGATGGATTTTTGCCATACTTCCCAGGAAGTGGTCATCACAGGGGGACGACCCTGTCCCTGATTGGAGAACCAGAGCCCCCCTGCTTTTCACCCAGGAGCAAGGATAAAACTGGCAGACCTGCACCCACACCTCAGATCCCCTCCAGAATTCAACAAGAAAAGAACTTAAGGAGAAGAAGGACTGCCCTGCTGGACCCCTGGCCTGCACCTGGAACCTGCACTCAGAAGGACTGCACCAGCTGCACACTTGGGCTTCACCACAAGAAGGACTTTGCCTGGCTTCAACTGGTTCAAGGAGGGACTCCCTGTTTGCTACAGGTGAAAAATTGCTAAACCAGAGTCCCCTGCACCAACTCCTGAAGAAAGCGACCAGCTGACCACTGTCCAGTGGCCAAAAAGGAGTTTGCGCCAGGTGCATTCTGGGAGTTGAAGTCCGCACCCCCCAAGGACCATCACAGAACTTCTGGACCCTTGGGGTGAGCTGTGGACCCCAAAAGAACCTTAAAAGAACATCTGGGTGAAGCCCCAGAAGTTTGGAAAAGATTTGAGAATTTTTGGAAAAAAGCTCCAGAGAGGGACCGACCCGCCGCGGAAATTCTAGCCGGCTTGCCTCAACCGCGACCCGGCCTGACTTCGTGGTTCGTCCGGTAAAGAAAAACATCCAAAAAAGAGACTAAGTCCGAATGTAAAAAGTTGACCGGGACCTCCCAGCCATCGTATCCGAGAAGGGCTCCATGGACGTCGGATCAAGATCCAGGTTTACCCCGGTCGAAGGATTTTCATCTCGAAAAAACGACTAAGTCCGAAGGTAAAAGTCTCCACCGAGGAAACCCACATCGCGTATCCGGACAAGGGCTCCAGGAGGTCGGATTCGACTGGCAGGTTCGTCCCGCTGAAGAAAAATCTTCAAAATAAAGACTAAGTCAGAAGGTAACTTTTTAACCGAGGCCTCCCGCGACCTGTAGCCGAGCAGGGCTCCATCGCGGTCGGCCTGAAAGTTTGACTTTGCCCCGGTCGAGGTGCAACCAGATGACCCGATTGGCGCTTTTTGTTTCTAAGCGCTAGAAAAGTAATAATTCTTTAAAAATTCATATCTCCGGTTCCCCTGAACCGATTTTAATCGTTTTGGTGTCATTTTAAAGATAAAAATATAAACTATTTTTATAAATTGGTTTTGGATTTTTAAACTGTTTCCTGTGTTTTATTTAATTACTGTTTTGTGATATTTGAATGCTTTACACTTTGTCTCCTAAGTTAAGCCTTGACGCTCGTTGCCAAGCTACCAAGGGTTGAGCTGGGATTAATTTACTGAGACCTAACTGTACCTATGTGGAGGTTAGTGGCTTGTTGCTAGGTGTAGGTACCTACCTGCCCTACCAATAACCTATTTTCCAACATAATTGGAAGCAGCGACGGGATCCTGTACTTGTGTTCAATATCACGTTACAGTTTTAGGTAAAACAAATTAAAAATCCTTTAAATTGTCCTAGTGCAAAAATTGTTTTTAATTTTTAATTTGGATTAATTTCAATTATTGAATTTTTGTAATTTTTCTAAATTCTTGTTTCCAATTTTTGCCAAAAAAAATTGTTGACTCAAAACTAGGGAACCATGGAGCTTGATCTGGCTAGCCTACCCACACTGACAGTAGTGCAGCTTAGGGGGTTGTGTATTGAAAGAGGGTTGCCTGCAACCACTGATCTCAGGAAGCAAATCCTGATCACATCCCTGACAGCATGGGCTGAGGCCCAAGAGCTAGAGTCAGAAGAAGCTCCAGAGGAGGGAGAAAGAAGGGAGGATGCAAGCTCTAACCACTCAGGGGAGGGAAGGCATCTGAGCCCAAGTGAGGATGAGGAAGAACGGTCCTCAGTAAATACAGTCACTAGGGGCAGATCCAAAGCTAGTGGTGGGAAGGGGGTTCTTTCAGGAGGAGAGAACCCATCCATCAGAGAAAGAGAGCTGGAGGCCCAGCTAGCATACATAGCTTTGGAAGCAGAGAAGCTGGCCCTAGAAAAGAAAAAGTGGGCATACAAAGAGAAAAGAGATGGAAGCAGCGATAAAGAAGCTGAGGTGTCCATGGGTGGGGGAGTTTGCCCCAGATTACCCAAGGGGGTAGTTCCTGCTTATGTAGAGGGGGATGACATAGATAAGTGGCTAGGGGCCTTTGAGAGGGCACTCCAAATGAGAAGGGTTAGGCCTCAATACTGGGGTTCCCTTTTGTGGGAGTTGGTCCCCAACTCAGGGAGGGATAGGCTTCTGACCTTAAGGGGGAGGAGGCAGATTCATACCCTAGTATGAAGAGGTGCTTAGCCAAGAAGTTTGGTCTGACCCCAGAGCAATATAGAATGAAGTTCAGGGACACCCAGAAGGTCAGTACCCAGTCTTGGGTTGACTTTGTGGACATTTCACTAAAGGCACTAGAGGGCTGGATTATTGGTAACAAAGTAGATACTTATGAGGGGTTATACAATCTGATCATGAGAGAGCACATCTTGACCAATTGTACCCAAGAAAGGTTACGCCAGCATCTAGTGGACTCTAAGCATACCAACCCTAGAGAGCTAGGGGAGGCAGCTGATGAGTGGTTGAGAACCAGGGTGGTTGTCAAGTCCCAGGGGGGAGACTCCAAGAAGGGGGGGACAGGTCCCCAAAAACCTAAGGAGGGAGGTGGTAAGCCCACCACAGAGACTCCCTCTGTACCCCAGAACCCTAAGAAGGAGGAGAGTAAATCCCACTCCCACTCTGACAAGCAGAGACAGGGAGACCCAGGGTTAAAAAAACTCTTGGACAGTAGGGCTTGCTTTGACTGTCAGCAGACAGGTCACTTCAGAGGAGATGCAGCCTGTCCAAAGAAGGTGGTTAGCACTGGGCTGTCCAGTGTAGCCATAGAGGAGGATTCCTCAGATGATGAAGTCCTCCTAGCATTTAGCTGGGAGACAGGACCAGATGGTAAGCTGGTGATCCCTAAGGGTGGGAGTAGGCACTTCCACCACATTCAAGTGAATGGGATCCCTACCACTGGCCTGAGAGACACCTGTGCCAGTCACACTATAGTGAGTGACCGGTTAGTGACCCCAGACATGTATGTCCCAGGAAAGACAAAGAAAGTCAGGATAGCCACAGGGGAGGTCACCTCCAAACCTGTAGCCATAGTGCCCCTAGAGAGGGAGGGTATCCTTGACTGGATTAGGGTGGTAGTCAGTGCTGACCTCCCCCTAGATTGTATCCTGGGCAATGACCTCCCAGAGGTGAGTCTGGTCCCAGATGGGGCGGTCGCCCAGGGCGCCCCCCCAAACCAAAGTCCTGGGGAGTCAGTCCCTACAGTTAGGAGACAGGGGTCCCCAAGAAAATGAAAGAAGAAAAGGAAGGGTAGGCCACTCTTAAAGAGAGTTCCAGGGAGCCAAGGGCCTTCTGCCCCAGTAAGGGGGGAGCCCAGAGTTGGCACTGGTGAGGCCTCACCTGACCCCAAGGAAGTCCTGAGTAGTCAGGCAGCTGTCCAGATGCAAGGTGTTGCCCCTGCACTGACAGAAGGGAGAGTGGAAGGAGGGTGTCTGCCACAGGAGGTGGTAGCCCCCCACTCTAGACAGCAAGAGGGGTGCCAGGACCCCAAAGTTGCCCCTAAAGCAGCTCAGCCACCTGTCAGTGGAGAGCTTAGGGTGTGGTTCTGGGTACTGACAGCTGTCAGTAGCCTCTGCTGGGTGCTAGCCTTCCTGGCAGCACTGTACTTGGCCTGGGAGGCAGACCCCAGGGCCAATAGCAAAGTAGGCCCCCTGACCCTATTGGTCATGGTGGGGTTGCTCAAGTGTTGGGTGACCTCTTTGGGTAAGCTAGGTGTTGCCCTAGCAAAGTTAGGAGTAGGGGAGGTGGGCACCTCACTACCCAAGTTGGCAGAGAGAGAGGAGGAAGACCCCCCTAGAGGGAAGTTTCAGTTTGAGTTGGGTCCTTTTACTGTTGGGATGGCTTCACTACCCACAGGGAGTGACCCTGACAGGAGGATGTAAGGCAGAGTAGGCCCTGCAAAGGGACAGCCAGTTTTCTTCACTGTCTTCCTCGCCTAACAAGCCAGGAAGACTCTCCCAGGGTTGGGCTGAGTCTCCTGGGCGTGTGGGCTGGGGGGGGGTTGTGTGAGAAAACAGGGCTGATTGCAAAGGCCCCATAACTTTTTGCCCCCATTTTCCACTTTTTGCTGGTGTTTTCCTGACTTTAAAGGTGCCCTGGGTACTGCTAACCAGTCCCAGGGCCTGTGCTCTGTGTAAAATGGATATGCAAATTAGGCTAATTATAATTGGCTAAGTTAACCTACCTATAAGTCCCTAGTATATGGTAGGGCATGTAGGTTTAGGGACCACAGCATAGGTGGTGCACACCTAGGTGCATTGCTGAGGTGCCCAGTGTCATTTTAAAAGCAAGCCTGCCTTGCTGGCTGCTTTTAAATTAAAGTTATATGCAAATTCGACTTTGGAATTAAAGGTACTTCCAAAGTCTTAAACTACCTTATTTTTACATATAAGTCACCCCTAAGGTGTGCCCTATGTGCCCCTAGGGCTGGGTGCCATGTAACTATAAGCAGGGACTTTATAGAAATAGATTTATAAGCCCTGGTGAGGTAAAAACAGCCAAATTCGTTTTTCCCTCATTGAAGTAAATGGCCTTCATAGGCTAGAATGGGCAGACTTTACTTTAAATTTTAAAGTCTCCTTAAATGTTACATACCAAGAATTTGGTATCAAATTAATTGTTGTAATAAATCCCACAACTTCCAGTTGTTGGATTTAATATAACTTGTTCAGGTAAAAAGTTTAGACTTTACCTAAAAAGTTGCCAATTTCAGCTCTGCATTGTTTTTGCTGCTGTGCTCTGATTGGCCAACCTGCAGCAGCTTCTGCCAGGCTGCCTTGATTAGGTGTGAAGTGGCCTGGCTTCACACAAAGGAATGTGCTTGGGGGAGAGAATCTCCCCTCAGCAGATGGTGAGGCAGGAAGGGGGAGGGCGGCCAAACTGGTCTTCAAAGGCAGAGAAGGACATTTGGAGCACCCAGCAACACCCCCACATCCTGCAACCCCAGACAATTAGGTGCCCCCTTGATTAGATTAGGAGAGGGCAGGAGAGGGGTGTGTTTATGATTTTTAGCCACACCAGTGGGTGGGCTCAGCCAGATGTAACCTCCAAAAATCAGATTCATCCATGTTGGATTTTTAGAGACTGTTGCCTTCTGGGATGGATTTTTGCCATACTTCCCAGGAAGTGGTCATCACAGGGGGACGACCCTGTCCCTGATTGGAGAACCAGAGCCCCCCTGCTTTTCACCCAGGAGCAAGGATAAAACTGGCAGACCTGCACCCACACCTCAGATCCCCTCCAGAATTCAACAAGAAAATAACTTAAGGAGAAGAAGGACTGCCCTGCTGGACCCCTGGCCTGCACCTGGAACCTGCACTCAGAAGGACTGCACCAGCTGCACACTTGGGCTTCACCACAAGAAGGACTTTGCCTGGCTTCAACTGGTTCAAGGAGGGACTCCCTGTTTGCTACAGGTGAAAAATTGCTAAACCAGAGTCCCCTGCACCAACTCCTGAAGAAAGCGACCAGCTGACCACTGTCCAGTGGCCAAAAAGGAGTTTGCGCCAGGTGCATTCTGGGAGTTGAAGTCCGCACCCCCCAAGGACCATCACAGAACTTCTGGACCCTTGGGGTGAGCTGTGGACCCCAAAAGAACCTTAAAAGAACATCTGGGTGAAGCCCCAGAAGTTTGGAAAAGATTTGAGAATTTTTGGAAAAAAGCTCCAGAGAGGGACCGACCCGCCGCGGAAATTCTAGCCGGCTTGCCTCAACCGCGACCCGGCCTGACTTCGTGGTTCGTCCGGTAAAGAAAAACATCCAAAAAAGAGACTAAGTCCGAATGTAAAAAGTTGACCGGGACCTCCCAGCCATCGTATCCGAGAAGGGCTCCATGGACGTCGGATCAAGATCCAGGTTTACCCCGGTCGAAGGATTTTCATCTCGAAAAAACGACTAAGTCCGAAGGTAAAAGTCTCCACCGAGGAAACCCACATCGCGTATCCGGACAAGGGCTCCAGGAGGTCGGATTCGACTGGCAGGTTCGTCCCGCTGAAGAAAAATCTTCAAAATAAAGACTAAGTCAGAAGGTAACTTTTTAACCGAGGCCTCCCGCGACCTGTAGCCGAGCAGGGCTCCATCGCGGTCGGCCTGAAAGTTTGACTTTGCCCCGGTCGAGGTGCAACCAGATGACCCGATTGGCGCTTTTTGTTTCTAAGCGCTAGAAAAGTAATAATTCTTTAAAAATTCATATCTCCGGTTCCCCTGAACCGATTTTAATCGTTTTGGTGTCATTTTAAAGATAAAAATATAAACTATTTTTATAAATTGGTTTTGGATTTTTAAACTGTTTCCTGTGTTTTATTTAATTACTGTTTTGTGATATTTGAATGCTTTACACTTTGTCTCCTAAGTTAAGCCTTGACGCTCGTTGCCAAGCTACCAAGGGTTGAGCTGGGATTAATTTACTGAGACCTAACTGTACCTATGTGGAGGTTAGTGGCTTGTTGCTAGGTGTAGGTACCTACCTGCCCTACCAATAACCTATTTTCCAACATAATTGGAAGCAGCGACGGGATCCTGTACTTGTGTTCAATATCACGTTACAGTTTTAGGTAAAACAAATTAAAAATCCTTTAAATTGTCCTAGTGCAAAAATTGTTTTTAATTTTTAATTTGGATTAATTTCAATTATTGAATTTTTGTAATTTTTCTAAATTCTTGTTTCCAATTTTTGCAAAAAAAAATTGTTGACTCAAAACTAGGGAACCATGGAGCTTGATCTGGCTAGCCTACCCACACTGACAGTAGTGCAGCTTAGGGGGTTGTGTATTGAAAGAGGGTTGCCTGCAACCACTGATCTCAGGAAGCAAATCCTGATCACATCCCTGACAGCATGGGCTGAGGCCCAAGAGCTAGAGTCAGAAGAAGCTCCAGAGGAGGGAGAAAGAAGGGAGGATGCAAGCTCTAACCACTCAGGGGAGGGAAGGCATCTGAGCCCAAGTGAGGATGAGGAAGAACGGTCCTCAGTAAATACAGTCACTAGGGGCAGATCCAAAGCTAGTGGTGGGAAGGGGGTTCTTTCAGGAGGAGAGAACCCATCCATCAGAGAAAGAGAGCTGGAGGCCCAGCTAGCATACATAGCTTTGGAAGCAGAGAAGCTGGCCCTAGAAAAGAAAAAGTGGGCATACAAAGAGAAAAGAGATGGAAGCAGCGATAAAGAAGCTGAGGTGTCCATGGGTGGGGGAGTTTGCCCCAGATTACCCAAGGGGGTAGTTCCTGCTTATGTAGAGGGGGATGACATAGATAAGTGGCTAGGGGCTTTGAGAGGGCACTCCAAATGAGAAGGGTTAGGCCTCAATACTGGGGTTCCCTTTTGTGGGAGTTGGTCCCCAACTCAGGGAGGGATAGGCTTCTGACCTTAAGGGGGAGGAGGCAGATTCATACCCTAGTATGAAGAGGTGCTTAGCCAAGAAGTTTGGTCTGACCCCAGAGCAATATAGAATGAAGTTCAGGGACACCCAGAAGGTCAGTACCCAGTCTTGGGTTGACTTTGTGGACATTTCACTAAAGGCACTAGAGGGCTGGATTATTGGTAACAAAGTAGATACTTATGAGGGGTTATACAATCTGATCATGAGAGAGCACATCTTGACCAATTGTACCCAAGAAAGGTTACGCCAGCATCTAGTGGACTCTAAGCATACCAACCCTAGAGAGCTAGGGGAGGCAGCTGATGAGTGGTTGAGAACCAGGGTGGTTGTCAAGTCCCAGGGGGGAGACTCCAAGAAGGGGGGGACAGGTCCCCAAAAACCTAAGGAGGGAGGTGGTAAGCCCACCACAGAGACTCCCTCTGTACCCCAGAACCCTAAGAAGGAGGAGAGTAAATCCCACTCCCACTCTGACAAGCAGAGACAGGGAGAGCCAGGGTTAAAAAAACTCTTGGACAGTAGGGCTTGCTTTGACTGTCAGCAGACAGGTCACTTCAGAGGAGATGCAGCCTGTCCAAAGAAGGTGGTTAGCACTGGGCTGTCCAGTGTAGCCATAGAGCAGGATTCCTCAGATGATGAAGTCCTCCTAGCATTTAGCTGGGAGACAGGACCAGATGGTAAGCTGGTGATCCCTAAGGGTGGGAGTAGGCACTTCCACCACATTCAAGTGAATGGGATCCCTACCACTGGCCTGAGAGACACCTGTGCCAGTCACACTATTGTGAGTGACCGGTTAGTGACCCCAGACATGTATGTCCCAGGAAAGACAAAGAAAGTCAGGATAGCCACAGGGGAGGTCACCTCCAAACCTGTAGCCATAGTGCCCCTAGAGAGGGAGGGTATCCTTGACTGGATTAGGGTGGTAGTCAGTGCTGACCTTCCCCTAGATTGTATCCTGGGCAATGACCTCCCAGAGGTGAGTCTGGTCCCAGATGGGGCGGTCGCCCAGGGCGCCCCCCCAAACCAAAGTCCTGGGGAGTCAGTCCCTACAGTTAGGAGACAGGGGTCCCCAAGAAAATGAAAGAAGAAAAGGAAGGGTAGGCCACTCTTAAAGAGAGTTCCAGGGAGCCAAGGGCCTTCTGCCCCAGTAAGGGGGGAGCCCAGAGTTGGCACTGGTGAGGCCTCACCTGACCCCAAGGAAGTCCTGAGTAGTCAGGCAGCTGTCCAGATGCAAGGTGTTGCCCCTGCACTGACAGAAGGGAGAGTGGAAGGAGGGTGTCTGCCACAGGAGGTGGTAGCCCCCCACTCTAGACAGCAAGAGGGGTGCCAGGACCCCAAAGTTGCCCCTAAAGCAGCTCAGCCACCTGTCAGTGGAGAGCTTAGGGTGTGGTTCTGGGTACTGACAGCTGTCAGTAGCCTCTGCTGGGTGCTAGCCTTCCTGGCAGCACTGTACTTGGCCTGGGAGGCAGACCCCAGGGCCAATAGCAAAGTAGGCCCCCTGACCCTATTGGTCATGGTGGGGTTGCTCAAGTGTTGGGTGACCTCTTTGGGTAAGCTAGGTGTTGCCCTAGCAAAGTTAGGAGTAGGGGAGGTGGGCACCTCACTACCCAAGTTGGCAGAGAGAGAGGAGGAAGACCCCCCTAGAGGGAAGTTTCAGTTTGAGTTGGGTCCTTTTACTGTTGGGATGGCTTCACTACCCACAGGGAGTGACCCTGACAGGAGGATGTAAGGCAGAGTAGGCCCTGCAAAGGGACAGCCAGTTTTCTTCACTGTCTTCCTCGCCTAACAAGCCAGGAAGACTCTCCCAGGGTTGGGCTGAGTCTCCTGGGCGTGTGGGCTGGGGGGGGGGTTGTGTGAGAAAACAGGGCTGATTGCAAAGGCCCCATAACTTTTTGCCCCCATTTTCCACTTTTTGCTGGTGTTTTCCTGACTTTAAAGATGCCCTGGGTACTGCTAACCAGTCCCAGGGCCTGTGCTCTGTGTAAAATGGATATGCAAATTAGGCTAATTATAATTGGCTAAGTTAACCTACCTATAAGTCCCTAGTATATGGTAGGGCATGTAGGTTTAGGGACCACAGCATAGGTGGTGCACACCTAGGTGCATTGCTGAGGTGCCCAGTGTCATTTTAAAAGCAAGCCTGCCTTGCTGGCTGCTTTTAAATTAAAGTTATATGCAAATTCGACTTTGGAATTAAAGGTACTTCCAAAGTCTTAAACTACCTTATTTTTACATATAAGTCACCCCTAAGGTGTGCCCTATGTGCCCCTAGGGCTGGGTGCCATGTAACTATAAGCAGGGACTTTATAAAAATAGATTTATAAGCCATGGTGAGGTAAAAACAGCCAAATTCGTTTTTCCCTCATTGAAGTAAATGGCCTTCATAGGCTAGAATGGGCAGACTTTATTTTAAATTTTAAAGTTTCCTTAAATGTTACATACCAAGAATTTGGTATCAAATTAATTGTTGTAATAAATCCCACAACTTCCAGTTGTTGGATTTAATATAACTTGTTCAGGTAAAAAGTTTAGACTTTACCTAAAAAGTTGCCAATTTCAGCTCTGCATTGTTTTTGCTGCTGTGCTCTGATTGGCCAACCTGCAGCAGCTTCTGCCAGGCTGCCTTGATTAGGTGTGAAGTGGCCTGGCTTCACACAAAGGAATGTGCTTGGGGGAGAGAATCTCCCCTCAGCAGATGGTGAGGCAGGAAGGGGGAGGGCGGCCAAACTGGTCTTCAAAGGCAGAGAAGGACATTTGAAGCACCCAGCAACACCCCCACATCCTGCAACCCCAGACAATTAGGTGCCCCCTTGATTAGATTAGGAGAGGGCAGGAGAGGGGTGTGTTTATGATTTTTAGCCACACCAGTGGGTGGGCTCAGCCAGATGTAACCTCCAAAAATCAGATTCATCCATGTTGGATTTTTAGAGACTGTTGCCTTCTGGGATGGATTTTTGCCACACTTCCCAGGAAGTGGTCATCATAGGGGGACGACCCTGTCCCTGATTGGAGAACCAGGGCCCCCCTGCTTTTCACCCAGGAGCAAGGATAAAACTGGCAGACCTGCACCCACACCTCAGATCCCCTCCAGAATTCAACAAGAAAAGAACTTAAGGAGAAGAAGGACTGCCCTGCTGGACCCCTGGCCTGCACCTGGAACCTGCACTCAGAAGGACTGCACCAGCTGCACACGTGGGCTTCACCACAAGAAGGACTTTGCCTGGCTTCAACTGGTTCAAGGAGGGACTCCCTGTTTGCTACAGGTGAAAAATTGCTAAACCAGAGTCTCCTGCACCAACTCCTGAAGAAAGCGACCAGCTGACCACTGTCCAGTGGCCAAAAAGGAGTTTGCACCAGGTGCATTCTGGGAGTTGAAGTCCGCACCCCCCAAGGACCATCACAGAACTTCTGGACCCTTGGGGTGAGCTGTGGACCCCAAAAGTACCTTAAAAGAACATCTGGGTGAAGCCCCAGAAGTTTGGAAAAGATTTGAGAATTTTTGGAAAAAAGCTCCAGAGAGGGACCGACCCGCCGCGGAAATTCTATCCGGCTTGCCTCAACCGCGACCCGGCCTGACTTCGTGGTTCGTCCGGTAAAGAAAAACATCCAAAAAAGAGACTAAGGCCCTCATTCTGACCTTGGCGGTCTTTTCGCAAGACCGCTGAGTTACCGCCGCGGTGAAGACCGCCGACCGCGGCGGTGTGCCGCTGTGCGCATTCTGACCGCTGGGAGCGTTCCGCCGGAAAACCGCCAGCAGCCACACTGGCGGTCGGCGGGAAAATGGAGACTGGTCAACCTCCACCGCCACGCCAGCAGAACACCGCCCACAGAATTACGACCCACATTTCTGTGTGGCGGTCTTCTGTTGGCGGTCTTCTGTTGGCGGTCACGTCCCTATGGCTCCCGTCGCCTCCCGGAGGACCAACGCACAAGGTAAGTTGATCGTCCGTGAGGGGAGGGGGTGGGGGGGTGTTGTGTGATGTGGGCGTGCATGGGGGTGTGCGTGTGAGTGTGTAGAGGGGGTGTGTGAGTGCGTGTATGCGGGCGGGGGGTGCTGCTGTGTCTATGGGTAATGTGTGCTGTTCGGCAGGTGCGCATGTCGGCATGTATGTGTGCGGGTATGTGTCCCCGTTGTGTATGTGTGTGTAGGGGGTGTGTATATGTGCATGTTGGGGGTGTGTGCATGTCGGGGTACATGTATGTGCATGTCGGGGTGGGGGTGGGGAGGGGGTTCGTACCACCTCTGGGGGGTGGCAGGGGGGTGGAGGGTGTGGGGGGAGGACTCGGGTGGGTAGTGGGGGGTGGGGGAGACCCCTATCAGTGCCAGGGAAGGAATTCCCTGGCCCCGATAGTGCTTACCGCCATGGTTCGCACGGCGGTTCCCGCCCGCAAGAAACCGCGGCGGTAGGCAGGGTCATAATACCCTTGGCGGTCTTGGGACGACCGCGGGGCCGGAGTGCGCAAACTCCAGCCCCGCGGTCATGACCGCCGCGGCGGTCGGAGTGGAGAAGTAGCGGTCGGTCGCGGCGGGGACCGCCGCGGTCAGAATGCCATTTTTAATACCGCCGGTCTGTTCGCGGTCCGACCGCCGTCTCTCCGCCGACCGCCAGGGTCAGAATGAGGGCCTAAGTCCGAATGTAAAAAGTTGACCGGGACCTCCCAGCCATCGTATCCGAGAAGGGCTCCATGGACGTCGGATCAAGATCCAGGTTTACCCCGGTCGAAGGATTTTCATCTCGAAAAAACGACTAAGTCCGAAGGTAAAAGTCTCCACCGAGGAAACCCACATCGCGTATCCGGACAAGGGCTCCAGGAGGTCGGATTCGACTGGCAGGTTCGTCCCGCTGAAGAAAAATCTTCAAAATAAAGACTAAGTCAGAAGGTAACTTTTTAACCGAGGCCTCCCGCGACCTGTAGCCGAGCAGGGCTCCATCGCGGTCGGCCTGAAAGTTTGACTTTGCCCCGGTCGAGGTGCAACCAGATGACCCGATTGGCGCTTTTTGTTTCTAAGCGCTAGAAAAGTAATAATTCTTTAAAAATTCATATCTCCGGTTCCCCTGAACCGATTTTAATCGTTTTGGTGTCATTTTAAAGATAAAAATATAAACTATTTTTATAAATTGGTTTTGGATTTTTAAACTGTTTCCTGTGTTTTATTTAATTACTGCTTTGTGATATTTGAATGCTTTACACTTTGGCCGCCCGCCAAAGTCCCGCCGTCAGGTTACCGTTCCGCGGTCGAAAGACCGCGGCGGTAATTCTGACTTTCCCGCTGGGCTGGCGGGCGGTCGCCTTCAGACCGCCCGCCAGCCCAGCGGGAAAGAGGCTTCCACAATGAAGCCGGCTCGGAATCGAGCCGGCGGAGTGGAAGCTGTGCGACGGGTGCAGTTGCACCCGTCGCGTATTTCACTGTCTGCGCAGCAGACAGTGAAATACATGTAGGGGCCCTCTTACGGGGGCCCCTGCAATGCCCATGCCAGTGGCATGGGCACTGCAGGGGCCCCCAGGGGCCCCGCGACCCCCCCTACCGCCATCCGGATCCCGGCGGTCGGACCGCCGGGATATGGATGGCGGTAGGGGGGGTCGGAATCCCCGCGGCGGTGCAGCAAGCTGCGCCGCCGTGGAGGATTCAATGGGGCGGCGGTACACTGGCGGGAGCCCGCCAGTGGTGCCGGTCCGACCGCGGCTTTACCGCCGCGGTCGGAATCCCCATTGGAGCACCGCCGGCCTGTCGGCGGTGCTCCCGCGGTCCTCCGCCCTGGCGGTCTTTGACCGCCAGGGTCAGAATGACCGCCTTTGTCTCCTAAGTTAAGCCTTGACGCTCGTTGCCAAGCTATCAAGGGTTGAGCTGGGATTAATTTACTGAGACCTAACTGTACCTATGTGGAGGTTAGTGGCTTGTTGCTAGGTGTAGGTACCTACCTGCCCTACCAATAACCCATTTTCCAACAATAGTGCTATGTCTCATGTCATGTTTTGCAGGTGGACCCCTCCCTTATACCGTTGGAGAGGTGGCAAGCTTTGAAGATCCCAATGCTACTAGTACGTGTCATCCTGTTTGTCTAATGTGTAGTGCAAGGATTGTGTTTGAAGTTGTATGATGTGTCAAATGGCGTTTAAAAATTGCATGTATTGCAAATTTGGACTCCATTATCCATCCTTGGATATGGACAGTATGTCAGATGTTATGTACAGGAGTTTGAGTACAACCAAGTGATGCAAGGGCCTTGTAATTGTTGGACACAGTATATTTGCGGACAAAAACAGTGGTGACAGTCAAGACATGTGCCAGTAGTACTGGGTTCAAAACATGTATGGAAATATCTTGGTCTTAGTACATGTTAGTACATGTTACTGCTCTGTGTGCTACATGTAGCACACAGTTACGCACAGTTACTCAGGGCATGTTAGGATTAAGGACCATGTGAATAGGTCACTAAGGGGCTTAATATTAATCCCCTTGTTCCACCAGTGCTTCACCTTGTGCCCTATGAAAAGTGACACACCGGTGGTGCAATTGGCTCTTAAATAAGCACCTCAGATAGACAGGACCTAGCACTAACATACCACATGTGAACACTGCATTTGATTGGCACACCCATGTTGTTTATTACCCATACTCTATGTTGAATGAGGCAACATAGGCAAGCCATGTCATCATCATAGATCTTGACATGTGCGTATTACTTAAGGGAAGTCCATACAACATTGTTACACAACATGCCTGTACTCAGTACATCTTCAGATAGTTGAGGTCCGGAGAGCGTCCGTGATGTAATGCGAACAGATTCACACAATGAACAGTATTAGCCAGTGCTGTTGCTAGATCACTGTGCTGATATGAGGTGGGGCATGCATGCCCCCGCATATGAGATAGCGTTGCTGAGTGTTGTTGTGCAACACACTGACCTGAACTGACTGACACATATACAGGTATTGGACATCATAGTGTGACACATAAAGGTGGTCATTACAACCCTGGCGGTCGGTGCTAAAGCGACGGTAAAACCGGCAAGAGGCCGGCGGGAAAAAAAATGGAATCACGACCGTGGCGGAAACCGCCAACAAAGACAGCCACTTTAACACTCCGACCGCCACAGCGGTACCAACAAACAGCGCGGCGGTCACCGCCAACAGACAGGCAGGAGTCAAAGTACCGCCCACAGTATCACAACAGTCCAATCCTCCACCTTTTCCGGGGCGGATTCACCGCTGATAAAAACACGGCAGAAACAGGCATTTCGAAGGGAAAACGCTCACCTCTACACAGCCCACGAGGAACGAGGACACCATGGACCCGGAACTCCAAATCCTCCCTGCTATAGTCTTCCTGCTCCTCTACCAGGAGCATGTACGCTGGCGAAGAAGACAACGGTGAGTACTGCACCTACGACACAGGGAAGGGGAGAGGGAAGAAACAGTGACACACACACGCAACACCCCCACCCTCACCCACTACAACACACACACTAATACATATCTATACATCACAGTTACACCCCCCAGGGCCCCTGGAAGAATGCAAAGACAAAAGGAAATGACTGTAACCATTGAAATATATTGAAATACAGCAATCAAAAATATATACACACTAAAAACTATTATATACACCAAATTTACAAGTCCAGGCATTGTACCAGGCATTGTCCGTGGACCACTGGGCCCAAAAAACATGGGCAAAGCCCACACTGGATACCTGACCTAAACGGAGAGAACAGTGCAGGGGCATCATATAGCAAAACTACAAGCACCTCAGGGGGAAGGGAAGGGGGGGCACCACAGCCAGATTAGTGCACGACGCCAGATCCACGAGGGGGCTCCATGCCCACTGTTCCATCCTGGGGAGTGCAAAGCCACAGTCTCACAAGTCTCTACAGACTGTCCTTGTCTGTCCTTTTCACCCAGTGTATGGTAACTAAGTTGTCACTTTCCCTGACGATTTCAGAGATCTGGGTCCCACAGTGTGACATCTGCTTTGTTTCCCCATGGACTACAGCTGTGTGACATTGGTATGTTGGCATCACAATGTAAATAAGCATTTTGGCACTGTAATTACAGATAAATATATTCACATTCACAGACAGACTCCTGATTGTTTTGTGCAATAACGGTGTTTATTAAGGTGCTAATTATTGGAGGGGGGTTGTAAATTGGTGAGGGATGATGGTTGAGGAATGTCCATGGCAGAGTCCAGTCTATTAGTCTCACAGGTGCATTGTCCAAATGGGTCTGGGAAGTGGAGCTGGGGCAGTTTAAGGATGGACAGGGTGACAAAGTGGGACAGTGGGATGACTATCAGGGTGGTACCCTTTCTTGGCGGGGGTCTTGGCATCTTACTCTGTCCTCTTCCTGGATCTCGGGGACCGCTTGCGGGGTGGTTCTCCTTCTGCAGGGGGTGGGGTGCTGGTGGCCCTTTGGTCCTGCGGCGGTGCCTCCTGTCCACTAGTGCCAGCGGAGGTGGTGTGCAGTTCTTCGTCCATGCTAGTGTCAGGGGCCCTTTCTGGTGCAACAGTGTCCCTCAAAGTGGTCACTACCAGATTCAGCACCCCTACGATGGTGCCCAGGGCGGAGCTGATGGTTCTGAGTTCCTCCCTGAAGCCCAAATACTGTTCCTCCTGCATGCGCTGGGTCTCCTGAAACTTGGCCAGTACCATAGCCATCGTCTCCTGGGAGTGGTGGTATGCTCCCATGATGGAGGAGAGGGCCTTGTGGAGAGTGGGTTCCCTGAGCCTGTCCCCACCCTGTCGCACAGCAGCCCTCCCAGTTCCCCTGTTTCCCTTGGCCTCTGTCCCCTGGACCGTGTGCCCCCCCGCACTGCCCCCAGGTCCCTGTTGTTCTTGGGGTGGTGGATTAACCTGGGTACCCTGTAGTGGTGAACACACTGCTGCTTGACGTGTCCTGGAGTCAGAGGTGTGGGCCCGCTGGGTGGGTGCTGTGTTGGTGTTTCCAGAGGGGGGTAGGTCTGCAGTGGCCTGTGGCTGTGTGAGGGGAACCGACTGTCCCGAGGTCCCCGAAGGGCCGGGCTGGTCATCTAGATCCAGGTCGACAGAGCTGCAGTCATCACTGTGGGCCTCTTCTGAGGGGGGGGTTGACATTTGTGGACCCTCCTGTGCGGTGACATTGCGTAGGGGTCCTGCAGGGGTATAAAAGCATGATTATTGCATCTGTGTGTGGAATGGTGTGCAATGGGTGGGTGCCCGTGTCCCCCAGTGCTTGTATTCCTGTGTGGGGGCTTTTGTGTCGGTGGTTTGGGAGGGGTATGGGTATGTGCAGTGGGCATGCTTTGGTGATGGGTGTCCATGCTTTGTGGTCGCATGCAGGGCTTGGGGTCGGGATGGGTGGGTTGTGATGGTGGGACATTTGCAAGGAGTAGGAGTGATGGGGGTAAGGCTGAGGGTGGGGGTATGTGTTGGCATGCAGGTGGGGTGGGGGGGATGAAGTAGTGAAGATGTGACTTACCAGAGTCCATTCCTCCAGATGCTCCGCCGAGGCCCTCAGGATGCAGGATCGCCAAGTCCTGCTCCTCCCATGTCGTAAATTCTGGGGGAGGAGGTAGGGGTCCGCCGCCAGTCTTCTGCACTGCAATCCGGTGTCTGAATACCACGGAACACACCTTCCCCCGTAGGTCGTTCCACCTCTTCCTGATGTCCTCACGATTTCTTGGGTGCTGTCCCACTGTGTTGACCCTGTCGACTATTCTGCTCCATGAATAGCTGTGGCTCTACCCAGATGATTTCCTCCACCACGACCCTGAGTTCCTCCTCCGAAAACCTGGGGTGTCTTTGCGGTGCCATGGGGTGGTGTAGGTGATGTGTGGGGTGGAATGTGTGGTGATAAGTGTGGTGATGTGTATTGGTGTGTTGTGTGAAGTGCGTGGTATTTGTGTGGGTGATGGTAATATGTGCGTGTGGGTGCTCGATTCTTCTATATGGTCTCTCTCTCTGCGTCATCCCGATTTTTTTGTGGTGGGGGTTTGTGGGTGATGTGGGTGTGTGTTTTATATTGTATTGGGTGTGTGGGAGTGGTGTTTGTATGTGCATCAGGTGTGTGTATTTGGATTTGTCCAATGTGGCTGTGTTTTGTAGGAGTGTGTGTATTTTGAGCGCAGCGGTGTGTACCGCCAATGGGATACCGCGGTTGAAAGACCATCGCGTGGATTCGTGTGTCGTGATAGTGTGGGCGTATTTCTGTTGGCGTGACGGTGTCGGTTTGGTTATCGCCAGTTTATCGCTGGCCTTTGGTGTGGTGGACTTCTGTGGGTGTCTGCATTTTGGCGGTTTACGAGTTGTGGGTCATAATGACCGTGGCGGTCTACCGCGGCCGTGGCGGTGTGTTGGCGGTCTTCTGCACGGCGGTAAGCGGCTTTTACTGCCAATGTTGTAATGACCCCCAAAGTTGCTTTAGGACTATGCATGTTGTCATGGCATTGCCCAACATGTATTGAGCTGAGTGGACATTGGCGTGGATTCATGCATCTCTGTATCACATGAATCTCTGTATCACATGATTGGGTATTCCACCCTACATTCTCTCATACAAGACCTGTCACATGTAGATCCAATATTGCTGTTTGTCCAGACATATGTCCTTGCATATTAGGCACATAGGGGCAAATTTAAGAGCCCCTTGCGTCATATATTGCCACATTAGCATAATTTTTTTAATGCTAATGTGCCAATATTATGGCAAAAACATGGCACCCTATTTACAAAGTGGCGCAATGCATGCATTGCGCCACTTTGTAACCCCTTGCACCACATTATCCCTGCACCCGGCATAATGTATGCAAGGCGGTTGATCCCCCGTTAGAGGCCTGACAAAATGGCACAAAGAAATCTAAAAGATTTCTTCATGCCATTATTTTCAGCATTTTTAACACCTGCTCAAAGCGGGCTTTAAAAGGGGCACACCATTGGTTATAATGGGCCCCTATGTACTGTTCAGGGTTAGCACCAATATTTTGGCGCTAACCCTGAACAGTACATCAATAGCGTCCAAAATTCTGATGCTACTGCCTCCTAGCCTGCTCCATGGTGCGCCGTATTGTGAATACTGCGCACACATGGTGGCAGTAGGAGGGTGCTAAGGGGTGCAAGGAAAGTGGCGCTGAACTGGGTACAGCGCCACTTTTCTTTAATCTGCCCCATAGTTTGGTGAGTCCATTTTTTACTTGCAGGCCTTGTTCTGATGAGTGTAGTACATGTCAATGGATCTAAGATAAATGGCGTATGCCGAGGGACATTCATGAGCTACCCAGCATGATGGGTGTGACCTACGATGGTCACATAAATGGTGTATAGGATGAGCATGGTGAATGTTGACATTGTACTTAGAAGATGCGAACAAGCTTGTGCACTGGCAATGCGCAACATTGTTTAACTTTGACACCTTGAACATGCACAATCTATAGAAGGTGGTTGTGGTGCAGATGAGTATTAACCTTGGCCTTCATGTTGTTTCTGTGAGTTGTGGTGGCCAACGTGTGTGATCTTCTGATGCTGTTTATATTGTATGTTTGTTCACCCTCTGCCCAACACACATTTTGATGACATGTTACATCCATGTTTCAGCAGTCAACATGTCCTCAGCATAGAAGCATGCTTTGGAGAAACGTGCAGAACGGTACCTGCACATCTGTGCTGTGGAAAAAACATTCCGGAGGATGGGCCGGCGTTACATGAGAGAAAAAGCATTGGGGTCCTGGCAAACATTTCCCAATGGAGGACCAGCCAAACAGCCAGAAACCAGCACCCACACACCAGCCAAGTCACAGAAAAAGGACAGGGGTGGCTCTGCAGGTTCCGCACCCTCTACCTCAAGACAGCCAACAGTAGCGCCATCCCGTCCCCAGCCAGGACCTCCACTCATGGCTCAAAACTTTGAGCAAGAAATGTAGCAGGATATGGCTGACCTGAAGTTGCGGATAGACATATTAGAAAGAAAGACAGACAAGATTTACAAAATGCTCCATTCCATGAAGGCAAAATCCAGCAGATGCTAATTCTGGTCCCTATCTTTTAGAGCATATCTTCTCTTTACCCTTGTTTTATAAGTTCTTAATAGTTGGGGTTTTGGATAGTTAGGGTTAGTTTATTTAGCGTAGTGTAGATTACTTTTAGGACATCGTTTTTATTCTTAGGAGGTGGGTTTTTGGATTTCTACTGTTCTCAGTGCTTTTAGGGGGATTTTTTAATAAAAATATATATATATTTGTATAGGCTATATGTTTAGTAGGTCACTGTTTTGGTGTAGTCAGTGTTGTCCTTGTATACTGATGTCTCATAAGAAGGACAGGGGGGTTAATGTTTATCATGTGGCATTACATGTATAGCATTAGTTAAGATAAGATAAGTTAGCTGTAGGGATACGTTTTGATAAGATAGTGTAGGTTAGGTTAGTGAAGTAAGTTAGTAAGTTTATGGTTTTTAAGACAGAATTTGTTTGCATTAATAAACCTAGTTATTTACCACAATATGCTCTCCGTCATGATTTACTGTCTGGGTGGTATCAAGTCTGCACAGGTCAGGTTAGACACATGCCTTTGGGTTTCCAAATAGTAGTTGTTTGCATGTGTGACTATGTGTATCCCCTTTGGATGTCAGTTTGGCAATTGTGTCACATCAGCTACTCAAGACATTCTTCAGCAATGTACGTGACACTCTGGATGTGCATTGTTACACATCCCAATACAGGTTCTCTTACAACATTTCTTTGGTTTGGTAAGTCATGAGACTTGCATATTTTTAGAGGTTGTTGTCATTCTCTCCCCTTGAATTGGGAAATTGATATTGGCACACTCATAGCTGCTCCTCACTGTCTTTCACATGTATAATTTGTTTGTCAAATCAATGCTACCATCCTACCTTTTCCCAGACAGTTGTGTAGTATATCATACAAGCAATCGCAATACATGCATGCTACCTGTTTCATGACATACTTGAGAGAATCGGAAATAACTTGCCAGTCCACATAGACATCAGTCACCTCAATCATTTTTCAGTCCTGGTGTGTGGCTTGGTTTCTGACACAAAGCAATGCATTTTACTTTTGATACGTACTCAGTATATTGGCTTCACACAATGCATACAGTACAAACAGTTACTGCGGCAGACACATTTCCACACAAGTGTTATTTTAGTGAATTTATTTACATGTTATGTTTCAGATGATGTACATTGTATAGGAGATTGACCCCATGAGAGATCCCAAGCCATTGGATTTCCAGTCATGGTCAGGTGGGGACATGTCATGGGACAAGTGTAGGAGAGGAGTGCATCAGTGAGGAGGTGTACAAATTGCCAATAGGTAGGATTGGCCACAATCACAATCCATGTGGGAGAGTGAGGAGGGGACATTGCCAATTGTTACAACTCTGGCATGATCTTAAGCACAGAATTAAGGAGATACTGTCCATGTGCTACAGACAGTAGCTACCGGGTGTTTTTTTGAATGAAGAATGTACCTTCCACATATTCATCCTCTGATGAGTGTGGTTCTTCCCGTGCCGTAGGTGATGCTGTTGTTGAAGTGGAGGAAGGCACACACACATCGGGGGCTGGAGATGTGGATTCTAAGGTCTCGGCAGCTGTCATCTGTAGAAAGATGAAAGGCATCTTAAAATTAGACATCTCAAGAATCATGTGTGTATTTTTTCAGGTGCTGTTAATATTTGACATAATTGGTACTTGAATAATATATCTTGGGTTGTTAATTAGAATGTATGGGTAAGTGATATGTATGAGTAGAATCGATAGTCGTATTACACATTAGGTAATGGCAGTTGAGTCCTCTTTCTACTCTCATATTGGATAGACAGATAGCGAAACTGATGTAGGACTAAGTGAGAGGTAATGTGAATTGCGGCATGGCAGAAGTGGAAGAGCTGTATTCAAATAACGGACGTCGACCGCGTCTGCATTAAAGAGCGTACTCGCTTGATGGTTGCGAGCAGGTAAGCAGTGTATCTGGACCGTATGACACATCTCGTAACTGGAAAATGGTACTGATGTACCATGTCACCGTAGAGTCTAGTTGTTTACACTTTTGATTTTGGGCAGATGGAGTGGCTTTATATTTATCCATAGCTCCATGAGGAGCCTCGGGAAGATATGTGGTGCAATTGCTAAGCACAATTTGTGTAATTTGTTGGCATTAAAATTAGGGGTTTTGAAAAGTTATTTCACATTGTGTATGAATATCTTAACGGCTTTTTCTTTTTTTTGTTTACATATATATAAGAGAAATAGTGATTGGTATTAACTAGTTTTACTTATGCTGATATATTAGCTGACTGATATATATATATACTTGTATGCTTGAAATCAGTAGTCAGGAACTGAAATGGATTGTGATGTGTTAAACTACACTTGTTTATTGTATTGCTTATTGGTGTTTTTAGATTTAAGTGAGCAAAATCATTTGGCTAGATATGTGTAATAACACACAACTTGCATATGTTGAATACTGGCTTATTGAACAGACTCCTTGCACAACACCTCAACTGCTCCTCTGCCTAGCTCCCTTCATCAACATTCCAAGGTGCACTCCCGGTTGTTCCATTCTTCAACATTCTGAAGGAGAGCCCTGGAGCCTACCAACTCTTACATGGAAAATAGTGTCCATACGGATATAAGTGGTTGTTGCCTATAAATTGATGGTATATAAATACGGGTTGAGTATGTACTTTATACAACTGTGAACTACAATACTAGATGAGTTTATGATCTATATTGTAACACTTCCCCCCCAATACATTAAATGAGTCCGTCCATCATAAGCATCATAAGCATGTTTAATAATGTATAACATAGTCTTTATGTCACATAGGACACGTTTTTTTCCTTGGAGGATTAACTGGGCTTCTCCAAGTCGAGGTATTCCTTAGTTCTTTTGTGTTCTCCTGTTCTGCCTCTCAATGTCTTGGTTGCGAGTTATACGGTCCATACACCATGTTCGGCCATCCTCCAGAGTCACTACCTTCGTATGTACCCTTACTATGCTAAAGGGCTTCGAGAATTTGCGGCCTTCACTCCGGGAGGGTCCAGGAAGTTTTACTCTGATCCACTGCCCTACGTCCCATTGTTTATTCCTTGTGCCATATTTATTATCATACCAGTTCCGGTACTTCTACTGGCTCTGCCGAACTTTTGTCGCTACCTCCTCACGTCGTACCCAATAGGGCTCACCACCTGTTAACCAGTTAGGGTTTAGTTTAGTCCCTGGTAGCCTTCCTTTAAGCGACAGGAAGGGGGATATCCCTGTAACCAAATTGGGTGTGGTATGATACAGCCACAACATTTGCTTGAGTGCAATTTCTCCAGGTTCTCGTGACATGGTTGCTAACTGCAGGCACTCCCTAATCATCCTGTTGACTCTTTCCACAAGGCCATTTGCTTTTGGGTTATACAATGCCGTTCTAAAATGCTGAACCCCACTTTTCCTCAAAAACTCTTCCATGGCTCCTGAGGTGAACTGCACCCCATTGTCGATCACAATGGTACTTGGAATGCCTTCTCTAGTAAATGCCTCCTTCAAGAAATCCATGACATCTTGTGTTGTTACATTACACACAACTTTAGTCATACCCAATGTGAGTGATAATCAACTAAAACCAGCGGGAATCTCCCTCTTGACCCAAAGCACGTAAGGGGTCCTAGGATGTCCAGACCCAGCTTGTCCCACGGTTTGATGGGAACTTCGATGGGAGATAAGGGAGATTTCTGTGTAATTTTGGTTTTGTCACTCATTGGGCACTTCACACAGTCATGCACGGTGTTCTCTATCAGCTTGTCCATGGTGGGAAACCTGTATGTTGCTCTGAGTTTGCTTTTGGTTAAAGTTCTTCCTAGGTGGCCCTCGTGTGCCAGACATATAAGCTTGTTCCAAAGCTCATGTGGGGGTATAACTCTCTCCCCTCTCATTACCATGTCCTTGGAAATACTGTATGTAGCTCTGATCGCACTTCCCAGTACCCCCTCAAGTCTTCCTCCAAATGCTGGGATCTTTCCGGCAACCCATTACTTATCTTATCTTTTATAGCTTGTATTGTCTGTTCCTTATTTATAGCCGCAACCCACTCTTCCTTGGTGATGCCCGCCAACTCAACATAAAGCACTGGTTTGAGGGTCTCATTTACCGTGTCTTGCCCTCCCTTCCTGGGTAATCTTGAAAGGCAATCCGCTAATATGTTTCTTTTACCAGGAACATATTGCATTTCAAAGTTAAAACACTCCAGCCCCAAGATCCATTTAGCTATTCGTGGGGTAGCATGGTCTCTACCTTTAGTGTTAAATAAGGAAATGAGAGGTTTGTGGTCCGTTCTGACATAGAAGGGTAAACCCCATAGGAAGAACTTAAAGTGGTTAGTGGCCCAATAGCATGCCAAAGACTCTCTGTCTATCGTGGAGTAGTTGAGTTCCGCCTCCCTTAGTGACTTAGATGCAAATGCCACAATCCTTTCCTGCCCATCTACACACTGGAATAAAGTGGCTCCTAGTCCTTTCCCACTAACATCTGTAGTTAGCCATGTTTTCCTAGTGGGATCAAAATTTCCTAAACTGGGACAATGGAATATGGCTTCTTTCACTTTTTCAAAAGCCGTTTGGCAATCAGTATTCCACTCAAAATGTACGTTTTTCTTCACCAATGCTCTCATGGGGGCAGAGACCTCTGCAAAGTTGTGCACAAATTTTGACATAAATTCGGCCAATCCCAAAAATGATCTCCGTTCTTCCTTGTTGGTGGGTGCCCGGGCTTCCTTCACAGCCACTACCAAATCACACTTAGGTTTTACTCCGTCCCTACTCATTTTATGCCCAAGATACTCCACTGACTCTACTCCCAGTTGGCACTTATCCCTCCTAATAGTCATGCCAGCATCGTCAAGGGCTTTGAACACCTCTCTCAAGATGGAATTGTGCTCATATTCTGTGCTTCCACACACTAGTATATCATCTTGGAAACACATTATTTGTCTAATTCCCTGCAATATGCTTTGCATGATTCTTTGGAACACCGCAGCAGCCGAAGCGAGGCCAAAGGGCATTCTGCGATATCTAAAGGCTCCAAATGGAGTGATAAAGGACGTGAGCGAGCAAGACTCTGGATGCAGTTCCACCTGGTGGTATGCGGATGATAAATCTATTACGCTAAAATACTTAGCTGACCGTAACATGCTCACCATTTCATTTATTTTTGGTAAGGGGAACCTGTCCACCCATATATTGGCATTCAAGTCCCTCAAATCAACGGATGGGCAGCGAAATCAGTGAATAGATTTTACTGCGGCATTTTCTCAGCCATCACTGTGTGGGAGCGTCCTCAATGCAAACATCATATCTGGCACAGGCATATTGTGGCACAAGGATTTACAATGTGGAGATTTGCATGCTGTTAGAAGGAGGGTCATTAGTTGTGTGGCCTGCACAAGTAATGGGTCCACCACTGGGAACCAAACACCCCATTGTAGCGCTTGACTCTCATAGGGTAGCGTTGCAGAGCACTCCAAGGATTACTCAAGGGAGGTGGTGTGGGCTAGTGTAGGAAAGTCCTCCTTTTTTGCCTGATCACCCCCACTCTTTTTGGATAGGTACTGGTGGTTACTGACTCTTGGCTGTGCCCTGGGTACTGCTAACCAGTCCCAGGGCCTGTGCTCTGTGTAAAATGGATATGCAAATTAGGCTAATTATAATTGGCTAAGTTAACCTACCTATAAGTCCCTAGTATATGGTAGGGCATGTAGGTTTTGGGACCACAGCATAGGTGGTGCACACCTAGGTGCACTGCTGAGGTGCCCAGTGTCATTTTAAAAGCAAGCCTGCCTTGCTGGCTGCTTTTAAATTAAAGTTATATGCAAATTCGACTTTGGAATTAAAGGTACTTCCGAAGTCTTAAACTACCTTATTTTTACATATAAGTCACCCCTAAGGTGTGCCCTATGTGCCCCTAGGGCTGGGTGCCATGTAACTATAAGCAGGGACTTTATAAAAATAGATTTATAAGCCCTGGTGAGGTAAAAACAGCCAAATTCGTTTTTCCCTCATTGAAGTAAATGGCCTTCATAGGCTAGAATGGGCAGACTTTATTTTAAATTTTAAAGTCTCCTTAAATGTTACATACCAAGAATTTGGTATCAAATTAATTGTTGTAATAAATCCCACAACTTCCAGTTGTGGGATTTAATATAACTTGTTCAGGTAAAAAGTTTAGACTTTACCTAAAAAGTTGCCAATTTCAGCTCTGCATTGTTTTTGCTGCTGTGCTCTGATTGGCCAGCCTGCAGCAGCTTCTGCCAGGCTGCCTTGATGAGGTGTGAAGTGGCCTGGCTTCACACAAAGGAATGTGCTTGGGGGAGAGAATCTCCCCTCAGCAGATGGTGAGGCAGGAAGGGGGAGGGCTGCCAAACTGGTCTTCAAAGGCAGAGAAGGACATTTGGAGCACCCAGCAACACCCCCACATCCTGCAACCCCAGACAATTAGGTGCCCCCTTGATTAGATTAGGAGAGGGCAGGAGAGGGGTGTGTTTATGATTTTTAGCCACACCAGTGGGTGGGCTCAGCCAGATGTAACCTCCAAAAATCAGATTCATCCATGTTGGATTTTTAGAGACTGTTGCCTTCTGGGATGGATTTTTGCCACACTTCCCAGGAAGTGGTCATCAAAGGGGGCGACCCTGTCCCTGATTGGAGAACCAGGGCCCCCCTGCTTTTCCCCCAGGAGCAAGGATAGAACTGGCAGACCTGCACCCACACCTCAGATCCCCACCAAATTTCAAGAAGAAGGAACTAAAGGAGAAGAAGGACTGCCCTGCTGGACCCCTGGCCTGCACCTGGAACCTGCACTCAGAAGGACTGCACCAGCTGCACACTTGGGCTTCACCACAAGAAGGACTTTGCCTGGCTTCAACTGGTTCAAGGAGGGACTCCCTGTTTGCTACAGGTGAAAAATTGCTATCCAGAGTCCCCTGCACCAACTCCTGAAAAAGTGACCAGCTGACCACTGTCCAGTGGCCAAAAAGGAGTTTGCGCCAGGTGCATTCTGGGAGTTGAAGTCCGCACCCCCCAAGGACCATCACAGAACTTCTGGACCCTTGGGGTGAGCTGTGGACCCCAAAAGAACCTTAAAAGAACATCTGGGTGAAGCCCCAGAAGTTTGGAGAAGATTTGACAAATTTTGTAAAAAAGCTCCAGAGAAGGACCGACCCGCCGCGGAAATTCTAGCCAGCTTGCCTCAACCGCGACCCGGCCTGACTTCGTGGTTCGTCCCGGTAAAGAAAAACATCCGAAAAAGAGACTAAGGGCCTGATTCTAACTTTGGAGGACGGTGTTAAACCGTCCCAAAAGTGGCGGATATACCACCTACCGTATTACGAGTCCATTATATCCTATGGAACTCGTAATACGGTAGGTGGTATATCCGCCACTTTTGGGACGGTTTAACACCGTCCTCCAAAGTTAGAATCAGGCCCTAAGTCCGAAGGTAAAAAGTTGACCGGGACCTCCCAGCCATCGTACCCGAGAGGGGCTCCACGGACGTCGGATCAAGATCCAGGTTTACCCCGGTCGAAGGATTTTCATCTTGAAAAAACGACTAAGTCCGAAGGTAAAAATCACCACCGAGGAAACCCACATCGCGTATCCGGACAAGGGCTCCAGGAGGTCGGATTCAACTGGCAGGTTCGTCACGGTGAAGAAAAACTTCAAAATAAAGACTAAGGCCCTCATTCTGACCTTGGCGGGCGGCGGAGGCCGCCCGCCAAAGTCCCGCCGTCAGGTTACCGTTCCGCGGTCGAAAGACCGCGGCGGTAATTCTGACTTTCCCGCTGGGCTGGCGGGCGGTCGCCTTCAGACCGCCAGCCAGCCCAGCGGGAAAGAGGCTTCCACGATGAAGCCGGCTCGGAATCGAGCCGGCGGAGTGGAAGCTGTGCGACGGGTGCAGTTGCACCCGTCGCGTATTTCACTGTCTGCGCAGCAGACAGTGAAATACATGTAGGGGCCCTCTTACGGGGGCCCCTGCAATGCCCATGCCAGTGGCATGGGCACTGCAGGGGCCCCCAGGGGCCCCGCGACCCCCCCTACCGCCATCCGGATCTCGGCGGTCCGACCGCCGGGATCTGGATGGCGGTAGGGGGGTCGGAATCCCCGCGGCGGTGCAGCAAGCTGCGCCGCCGCGTAGGATTCAATGGGGCCGCGGTACACTGGCGGGACCCCGCCAGTGGTGCCGGTCCGACCGCGGCTTTACCGCCACGGTCGGAATCCCCATTGGAGCACCGCCGGCCTGTCGGCGGTGCTCCCGCGGTCCTCCGCCCTGGCGGTCAAAGACCGCCAGGGTCAGAATGACCACCTAAGTCAGAAGGTAACTTTTTAACCGAGGCCTCCCGCGACTTGTAGCCGAGCAGGGCTCCATCGCGGTCGGCCTGAAACTTTGACTTTGCCCTGGTCCTGGTGCAACCAGATGACCCGATTGGCGCTTTTTTGTTTCTAAGCGCTAGAAAAATAATAATTCTTTAAAAATTCATATCTCCGGTTCCCCTGAACCGATTTTAAACGTTTTTGTGTCATTTTAAAGATAAAAATATAAACTATTTTTATAAATTGGTTTTGGATTTTTAAACTGTTTCCTGTGTTTTATTTAATTACTGTTTTGTGATATTTGAATGCTTTACACACTGGCCCTCATTCTGACCTTGGCGGTCGGCGGAGAGGCGGCGGTCGGACCGCGAACAGACCGGCGGTATTAAAAATGGCATTCTGACCCTGGCGGGAACCGCCAACACAGCCCGCCAACTTAACACTCCGACCGCCACAGCGGTACAAACAAACAGCGCGGCGGTTCCCGCCAACAGCCCGGCGGCAGACAAAGTACCGCCCACCTTATTACGACCCACCAATCTGCCACCTTTTCCGGGGCGGGAGCACCGCCGATAAGAACACGGCGGAAACAGACTACGAACGGGAAAACGCTCACCTCTACGCACTCCACGCGAGATTCCGGCAGTATGGAGCCAGAGTTGCAGGTCATCCCCGCACTCCTATTCCTGCTCATATACCAGGAGCACGCCCGGCGGCGCGGAAGACATCGGTGAGTACTGCACCTACGACACAGGGGAGGGAAAAGATTACCGGCACACACCCACCCACCCACACCCACTACAACACACACATCAATGCATTCCCACAGATCACTGTCACAACCCACAAACCACCCCCCTCCGAAATAATGCAAAGACCAAAAGAAGAGATCATAAACGGGCAGATATATTGAAATATGGACACCAGTAATCAAAATAAATTAATAAACTATGTACAAAATATATACAGCTACTAAATGTAGTCCAACCACTGTCCGTGGATCACAGGGGTCCTGTGCAAAGGGGCAAGGCCCAGTCCCACGACAAGAACTCCACGGAGAGAACACTGCAGGGGCATCAGAAAGAAAATAGGACAGGCACCTCAGGGGGAAGGGAAGGGGGGGCACCTCAGCCACTTGAGTACACGACGCCAGATCCACCAGGGGACTCCATGACCACTGGCCCATCCTGGGGAGTGCAAAGCCACAGTCCATACAGTCCATACAGTGGGTGGCCTGCCCACTGGGCCATCCTGGGGAGAGCAAAGCCACAGTCCATACAGTCCATACAGTGGGTGGCCTGCCCACTGGGCCATCCTGGGGAGAGCAAAGCCACAGTCCATACAGTCCATACAGTGGGTGGCCTGCCCACTGGGCCATCCTGGGGAGAGCAAAGCCACAGTCCATACAGTCCATACAGTGGGTGGCCTGCCCACTGGGCCATCCTGGGGAGAGCAAAGCCACAGTCCATACAGTCCATACAGTGGGTGGCCTGCCCACTGGGCCATCCTGGGGAGAGCAAAGCCACAGTCCATACAGTCCATACAGTGGGTGGCCTGCCCACTGGGCCATCCTGGGGAGAGCAAAGCCACAGTCCATACAGTCCATAACAGACCCCACTGCCACTGGAGGGGGCAAGTTGGCCAGAGGACATCCTGCAGCCCTGCCCGAGATAGATCCTGCCCTGCCACGTCTGCCAAAGGGCCAGCGGTTCTTGCCCTGAAGGGCCCAGTTCAGCGGTTCTGGAGACAGCGGGGCCCAGTTCAGCGGTTCTTGCCTTGAAGGGCCCAGTTCAGCGGTTCTTGAGACGGCGGGGCCCAGTTCAGCCGTTCTTGAGACGGCGGGGCCCAGTTCAGCGGTTCTTGCCTTGAAGGGCCCAGTTCAGCGGTTCTTGAGACGGCGGGGCCCAGTTCAGCGGTTCTTGCCTTGAAGGGCCCAGTTCAGCGGTTCTTGAGACGGCGGGGCCCAGTTCAGCGGTTCTTGAGACGGCGGGGCCCAGTTCAGCGGTTCTTGAGACGGCGGGGCCCAGTTCAGCGGTTCTTGAGACGGCGGGGCCCAGTTCAGCGGTTCTTGCCTTGAAGGGCCCAGTTCAGCGGTTCTTGAGACGGCGGGGCCCAGTTCAGCGGTTCTTGAGACGGCGGGGCCCAGTTCAGCGGTTCTTGCCTTGAAGGGCCCAGTTCAGCGGTTCTTGAGACGGCGGGGCCCAGTTCAGCGGTTCTTGAGACGGCGGGGCCCAGTTCAGCGGTTCTTGCCTTGAAGGGCCCAGTTCAGCGGTTCTTGAGACGGCGGGGCCCAGTTCAGCGGTTCTTGAGACGGCGGGGCCCAGTTCAGCGGTTCTTGAGACGGCGGGGCCCAGTTCAGCGGTTCTTGCCCTGAAGGGCCCAGTTCAGCGGTTCTTGAGACGGCGGGGCCCAGTTCAGCGGTTCTTGCCCTGAAGGGCCCAGTTCAGCGGTTCTTGAGACGGCGGGGCCCAGTTCAGCCGTTCTTGAGACGGCGGGGCCCAGTTCAGCGGTTCTTGCCTTGAAGGGCCCAGTTCAGCGGTTCTTGAGACGGCGGGGCCCAGTTCAGCGGTTCTTGCCTTGAAGGGCCCAGTTCAGCGGTTCTTGAGACGGCGGGGCCCAGTTCAGCGGTTCTTGAGACGGCGGGGCCCAGTTCAGCGGTTCTTGAGACGGCGGGGCCCAGTTCAGCGGTTCTTGAGACGGCGGGGCCCAGTTCAGCGGTTCTTGCCTTGAAGGGCCCAGTTCAGCGGTTCTTGAGACGGCGGGGCCCAGTTCAGCGGTTCTTGAGACGGCGGGGCCCAGTTCAGCCGTTCTTGAGACGGCGGGGCCCAGTTCAGCGGTTCTTGCCTTGAAGGGCCCAGTTCAGCGGTTCTTGAGACGGCGGGGCCCAGTTCAGCGGTTCTTGCCTTGAAGGGCCCAGTTCAGCGGTTCTTGAGACGGCGGGGCCCAGTTCAGCGGTTCTTGAGACGGCGGGGCCCAGTTCAGCGGTTCTTGCCTTGAAGGGCCCAGTTCAGCGGTTCTTGAGACGGCGGGGCCCAGTTCAGCGGTTCTTGAGACGGCGGGGCCCAGTTCAGCGGTTCTTGAGACGGCGGGGCCCAGTTCAGCGGTTCTTGCCCTGAAGGGCCCAGTTCAGCGGTTCTTGAGACGGCGGGGCCCAGTTCAGCGGTTCTTGCCCTGAAGGGCCCAGTTCAGCGGTTCTTGAGACGGCGGGGCCCAGTTCAGCGGTCCTTGCCCTGAAGGGCCCAGTTCAGCGGTTCTTGAGACGGCGGGGCCCAGTTCAGCCGTTCTTGAGACGGCGGGGCCCAGTTCAGCGGTTCTTGCCTTGAAGGGCCCAGTTCAGCGGTTCTTGAGACGGCGGGGCCCAGTTCAGCGGTTCTTGCCTTGAAGGGCCCAGTTCAGCGGTTCTTGAGACGGCGGGGCCCAGTTCAGCGGTTCTTGAGACGGCGGGGCCCAGTTCAGCGGTTCTTGCCTTGAAGGGCCCAGTTCAGCGGTTCTTGAGACGGCGGGGCCCAGTTCAGCGGTTCTTGAGACGGCGGGGCCCAGTTCAGCGGTTCTTGAGACGGCGGGGCCCAGTTCAGCGGTTCTTGCCCTGAAGGGCCCAGTTCAGCGGTTCTTGAGACGGCGGGGCCCAGTTCAGCGGTTCTTGCCCTGAATGGCCCAGTTCAGCGGTTCTTGAGACGGCGGGGCCCAGTTCAGCGGTCCTTGCCCTGAAGGGCCCAGTTCAGCGGTTCTTGAGACGGCGGGGCCCAGTTCAGCCGTTCTTGAGACGGCGGGGCCCAGTTCAGCGGTTCTTGCCTTGAAGGGCCCAGTTCAGCGGTTCTTGAGACGGCGGGGCCCAGTTCAGCGGTTCTTGCCTTGAAGGGCCCAGTTCAGCGGTTCTTGAGACGGCGGGGCCCAGTTCAGCGGTTCTTGAGACGGCGGGGCCCAGTTCAGCGGTTCTTGCCTTGAAGGGCCCAGTTCAGCGGTTCTTGAGACGGCGGGGCCCAGTTCAGCGGTTCTTGAGACGGCGGGGCCCAGTTCAGCGGTTCTTGAGACGGCGGGGCCCAGTTCAGCGGTTCTTGAGACGGCGGGGCCCAGTTCAGCGGTTCTTGAGACGGCGGGGCCCAGTTCAGCGGTTCTTGCCTTGAAGGGCCCAGTTCAGCGGTTCTTGAGACGGCGGGGCCCAGTTCAGCGGTTCTTGCCTTGAAGGGCCCAGTTCAGCGGTTCTTGAGACGGCGGGGCCCAGTTCAGCGGTTCTTGCCTTGAAGGGCCCAGTTCAGCGGGTCTTGAGACGGCGGACGGTCTATGGCCAACTGCTAATTGCCTGGTGGTGCCCTCCTGGGCAGCGGGGATGGTGCTCCTTCACTGCCCACCTGGGCTGTGGGTGGTGGGGCCCTCCTGGCCAGCTGGGCTGGGTCCTCCCTGGGCAGCGGCTATGGGGGTTGTGGGCTCCTCCTGGGCAGCAGGCCTGCTGCCTGACCTCTCCAACTTGCTGCCCTTGCCCTCCTTAGTCGTCGGCCTGTGGCCCTTGCCTCCCTTTGGAGCTGTGGCTGGTGACTGTCTCTGGGTGGTGTCCGGGGGGGATGTAGAAGGCGGGCTCCTGCGGCGCCCCTTCCGCCTTCTGCTCCTCTTCCCAGGGGGTGGGCTGGCTGTCCCCTTGCTGCTGGGCGAAGACCCAGACATGCGGGCTGGCGGGCTCCAATACCCCTGCACCCTTGTCAAGGGGGCTGCAGGGCTGGTGGTGGCTGAGGTGCTCTTCTTACCCCGACGAGAAGGAGGGGGGGGCTCAGGGTCAGGAAAGAAGTTAGTAGTGGCGAGGAAGAGCTTCTTGGGACAATGGAGAGTGGTAGGTACAGTGGGAATGGGAGTGGAGGGAGAGGATGTGGTTGTAGGTGAGTCACGTTTGCTGTCTTTGGGTGCAGGTGCAGGAGGGATAGGCTGTCGTGAGGTGGATGGCTGTTGGGTGGGTGGGTGGCTGCGTTTGTGTGGTGTGGAAGAGGGGGTGACAGACACAGTGGGAGAGGACACAGGGGACGTGTAAATGGCAGTGGGGGTGGTGACTGCACGTGTGCGGACTGGAGTGGAGGGTGTGCTGGTGATGGAAACACTGGCTGATGGTGAGGTGAATGGAGGTGTGAGTGTAGACGTCACAGGGAGGGAGGAGGGAGACGAGGAGGTGGGGGTCACAGAGGTGGTAGTGACTGTTGGCATGTCTGCATCGGAATGTTGCGTGTGTGAATGTCTGCGTGATCTGTGGTGCTTATGTTTGGATGAGCTTCTCTTGGGTGTTGAGGTGTGTGCAGGCTGGTCTGATGGTGTGGGTGGGACAGGCAGAGGAACAGGAGACTGGGAGGAGGGAGTTAGTAGAGGCAGGCAGGAGACAGGGACAATGGCTGCCGTCAGTGCTGAGGCCAGAGCCTGGAACGATCGCTGATGGGCAGCCTGACCCGAATGAATGCCCTCCAGGTACGCATTGCTGCGATGAACCTCCCTCTCCACCCCCTGGATGGCATTCAAAAGGGTAGTCTGCCCAACAATGAGCGTTCGGAGGAGGTCAATGACCTCCTCACTGAGGGCAGCGGGGGTAACAGGGGCAGGGCCTGAGGTGCCTGGGGCGAAGGAGATGCCCGGCTTCCTGGCAGAGCGGGCACGGGGCGAACGCGGAGGGGCTGCTGGGAGGGCGGAGATGGTGCGCTGGGTGGCGGCTGTACCTGTAATGGCGGGGGGCACGGATGGTGCCACCCCCGCAAGGGAGCCCCCTTCCGAGGACGTGTCCGTGTCGCTGCAGGCTCCAGTCGTCCCCGTCGTGGAGCTCCCCTCGCCCTCCGTCTCACTGGTCCAGTCTGACTCTGTGGCATGGCCCTCCTGGGCCATGTGAGATGCAGCTCCCTCCTGCCCCGATGCCACTTCTCCTCCGCCTGATGATGCTGATGCACACAAGCACAGAAAGACAAACAAAAAGGGGGGGGGAGAGAGAAATAAAGGGATATTGAGTACATGGATCTCCGGTACAGTTAGCGGACATGACAGACACAGATGCCCCCTGCACTAAGTTGCGCACTTGGGGTACGCTACGCATTCCGTGGAACATGCCCTACATGCCTAGAGTTGACAACTGCACCCATGGATGACACGGCCCAGGGATGGCTGTACTGACAAACTACTGAGGGTGGTGGCTGGGGACACAGGGGCTTACGGGGGTGCCCAGCCTACAGATATCGCCCTGGCCTAGGGGGACCCCCAGCCCTCCTCCCCCACCCAGACACCTCCACTGCGCGACAACAGAGTAGATAATGCTTGTACTCACCCCCTTGTGTCTGCTGTGCTGCCCTCACGCGCCCATCCAAATCAGGGTAGGCCACCGCCAGGATCCGGAACATCAGGGGGCTCAGTTGACGGCAGGCACCCCGCCTACGTTGGGAGGCCATCCCCAGCAGAGACTCGGCGGTCTTCTTGGTCCCGCGGCGGATGTCCTCCCACCTCTTGCGGCAGTGGGTGCCCCGTCGATGGTGGACCCCCAGGCCCCGGACTTCCTTGGCGATGGCACGCCAAATCCCGATCTTCTCATGGGCGCGGACCTATGTGACACGTACAGGGAGGGAGAAATACCACGTTCAAGTTTGTCAGCATTTTCCTTTCCAGTGGCCCAACGCCCCCCATCCCCGCCAGGCCCCCCGCCAGGCCCCCCGCCAGCCCCAACATGCCCCCCATCCCCGCCAGGCCCCCCGCCATGCCCAACATGCCCCCCATCCCCGCCAGGCCCCCCGCCAGGCCCCCCGCCAGCCCCAACATGCCCCCCATCCCCGCCAGGCCCCCCGCCAGGCCCCCCGCCAGGCCCCCCGCCAGCCCCAACATGCCCCCCATCCCCGCCAGGCCCCCCGCCATGCCCAACATGCCCCCCATCCCCGCCAGGCCCCCGCCAGGCCCCCCGCCAGCCCCAACATGCCCCCCATCCCCGCCAGGCCCCCCGCCAGGCCCCCCGCCAGCCCCAACATGCCCCCCATCCCCGCCAGGCCCCCCACCATGCCCAACATGCCCCCCATCCCCGCCAGGCCCCCCGCCAGGCCCCCCGCCAGCCCCAACATGCCCCCCATCCCCGCAAGGCCCCCCGCCAGGCCCCCCGCCATGCCCAACATGCCCCCCATCCCCGCCAGGCCCCCCGCCAGGCCCCCCGCCAGCCCCAACATGCCCCCCATCCCCGCCAGGCCCCCCGCCATGCCCAACATGCCCCCCATCCCCGCCAGGCCCCCCGCCAGGCCCCCCGCCAGCCCCAACATGCCCCCCATCCCCGCAAGGCCCCCCGCCAGGCCCCCCGCCATGCCCAACATGCCCCCCATCCCCGCCAGGCCCCCCGCCAGGCCCCCCGCCAGCCCCAACATGCCCCCCATCCCCGCCAGGCCCCCCAGCCAGCCAGTGGCCCCAAATCCAGATAGAATTAAACTCACTTGTTGGTCTGGAGGACCGTAGAGTAGCGCATACTGGGGGAGGACCCCATCCACAAGTTTCTCCAACTCCTCTCCAGTGAAGGCAGGGGCCCTTTCCCCAGTCGCAGCAGCCATTGTCCCTTCCAGACCGAGGTCACAGCAACACTTGCAGTATAGGTCCTCTCCTGTGAAAGTTCAAGTCGCAAGTGGATAAGTAGATAGAAAATGGCGGTCACGTCCGCGGCGGTGCGTACCGCGGCGGTGCGTCCCGCCACCGCCGGCGCCCTTCGCCATTGGCTCCTGAAACCCATAGGCTTCAATGTTAACCAATGCGGCTTCGCGCCGCGGTCTTCGCCCGCCGCCCGCCGCGGTGTGCCACGCCAGCGCATTGACCTCACATCCCATTGTCACACTTCACAGGTCAGGCAGCCGCCATTTCCAGGGCCCACATGGCTCAATTTCAACTGCGTCACACAGGCCTAGGCCTTGCATAGCCACTCAGACACGCCATTCACTGCATAGAGAATCGTATACTGTGCTAGCTGTGAGTACGTACCTGTGGGTTGCCTGACTGTGTGCTCCATGTTGTCCTTCCTAGGCACCGTCCGCTGGGTTTGGCGAGGAGACGGATGAATCCTCCCGTGTACCGACCGCTGGTGGACCTGTCGACAATGGAAGAACGCCACATTATCCTGACCTACCGTCTTAACCGTGCCACTATCCATGAACTGTGTGCCCGGCTGGAGCCCGACCTGATGTCCCCCATCCGCCAACCCACAGGGATTCCCCCTCTGGTGCAGGTCATGTCAGTACTCCATTTCTTGGCAAGTGGGTCATTTCAGACAACCGTGGGAATTGCTTCTGGGATGTCTCAGCCCATGTTTTCAAAGGTGTTATCCAGAGTGTTGTCTGCCCTGATGAAATCCGTGAGGAACTACATCATTTTCCCTGAGGTGGGCGAACTGGCTACAGTGAAGGGTGATTTCTACGCCCTTGGACATATTCCCAACGTAATTGGTGCCATTGATGGGACCCATGTGGCTTTGGTTCCCCCAAGAGACAGGGAGCAGGTGTACAGGAACAGAAAAAGTTACCATTCAATGAACATCCAGGTGGTGTGTTTGGCTGACCAGTACATCTCGCATGTAAATGCCAAATTCCCAGGGTCAGTGCATGACGCCTACATCCTCAGGAATAGCAGCATCCCTTACGTGATGGAACAGCTACAGAGACACCGTGTATGGCTAGTGGGGGACGCTGGGTACCCCAACCTGTCGTGGCTACTGACCCCAGTAAGGAATCCCCGGACCAGGGCAGAGGAACGGTACAATGAGGCCCATGGGCGTACTAGGAGGGTGATCGAACGCACCTTTGGCCTCCTAAAGGCCAGGTTTCGCTGCCTGCATATGACCGGTGGATCCCTAATGTACTCACCTAAGAAGGTGTGTCACATCATCGTGGCCTGCTGCATGCTTCACAACCTGGCTTTGCGCCGCCAGGTGCCTTTCCTGCAGGAGGATGGTCGAGACGGTGGTGTTGTGGCAGCGGTGGAACCTGAGGAGAGTGACGAGGAGGAAGACGACGGGGCTGAAACAGACAACAGGGACAGAATCATTGAACAGTACTTCCAATAGGACACAGGTAACATTTCAAAGATAATTTAGTAAAAGTTAACTACTCTGCAGCATCTCTGCTGCCTGTCTATTTGCCCCAGTGTATGATGACTGAGTTGTGGCTTTTCCCTCCCTATTTCAGATCTGGGGTCCCCACTACGAGTCCTGTGCTTCGTTTCCCCATGGACTACAGCTTTGTGGCAGCTGTTTGTTGACTTCACCATGTACAAGGACATATTTGCACTGTCATGTCAATTACAATCTATTGAAATCACAGCCAGACTCCTGATATTTTGGTGCAAAATAGGTGTTTATTGAAGTGCTCAAAATGGGATGGGTGGTTTCAAGTGGGTGGGGGCTATGGTGAAGGAATGTCCATGGCAGAGTCCAGAGTAACAGTCACACAGGTGCATTGTCCAGAGGCCTGTGGAGAGATGGAGCATGGGCAGTTCGAGGATGGACAGGGTGACAATGTGGGACAGTGGGATGACATCAGGTGGTATCCATTGCTGGCGGGGGTCTTGACATCCTACTCTGTCTTGCGAGATCTCAGGGCCCTCTTGCGGGGTGGTTCTTCTCCTGCAGGAGGTGGGGGTCTGGTGGGCTGCTGCTGTGCGGGGGCCTCCTGTCCACTAGCGCCGGCGGAGGTGGATGGCTGTTCTTGGTCCCGGCTAGTGGCAGGGGCCCTTGGGTGTTGTTCAGTGTCCGCCCTGCTGTTTACGAGGTCCTGCAGCAGCCCTACCATGGTAACCAGGGTGGTGTTGATGGCTCGGATGTCCTCCCTGTACCCCCGATAGTGTTCCTCCTGCAGTGCCTGGATCTCCTGGAACCGGGCCAGTACCGTCGCCATCGTCTCCTGGGAGCGGTTGTATGCTCCCATGATGGTGGTGAGGACCTCGTGGAGAGTGGGTTCCCTGGGCCTCTCCTCCCCCCCCTGTCGCACAGCTGCCCGCCGAGTTGCCCTGTTTCCCTGGGCCTCTGCCCCCTGGCCGGTGTGCCCACTACCACTGCCCCCAGGTCCCTGTTGTTGTTGGGGTGGTGGGTTATCCTGGGTGCCCTGTAGTGGTAGACACACCGCAGATTGACGCGCCCTGGAGACAGAGGCATGGGCCCGCTGGGTGGGAGCTGTGCTGGTGTTCCCAGAGGGGTTAGGGTCTATAGTGGCCTGTGCCTGTGTGAGGGGAACCGACTGTCCAGAGGTCCCCGATGGTCCGGGCTGGTCATCGGTGTCCAGATCGACAGAGCTGCTGTCATCGCTGACGGCCTCTTGGGTGGGGGGTGTGGATAATTCTGGCCCCTCCGCCGCGGTGTGTTGACGGTCGGGTCCTGCAGGGGTATAGAGGTATGGTTATAGTTTCAATGTGTGGCATATGGGTGTATCTGTGGGTTCCCGTGTCCCCAAGTGCTGGCATTCGTGTGTGGGGGCTTTGGTGAGGGTGGCTTGTGGGGGGGATGTGTATATGCATTGGGCATGCTTTGGTGATGGGTGTCCATGCTTAGTGGACGCATGCAGGCCTAGGTTTTGGGATGTGTGGGTTGTGATGGTGAGACATTGGCGGGGAATAGGTGTGCTGGGGGTGGAGGTGAGGATGGTGGTGGGGGTGAGGATGGTGGTGGGGGTGAGGGTGGGGGTGAGGATGGTGGTGGGGGTGAGGGTGGGGGTGAGGGTGGGGGTGAGGATGGTGGTGGGGGTGAGGGTGGGGGTGAGGGTGGGGGTGAGGATGGGGGTGGGGGTGAGGGTGGGGTTCGAGGATGGGGGTGAGGGTTGGGGTCTGATTTGGCATGCAGGTGGGGGGGAAGCAGTATTGAAGCTTCAACTTACCAGTATCCATTCCTCCGCCGACTCCTGCGAGGCCGTCAGGATGCAGGATGTTCAAGACTTCCTCCTCCCATGATGTGAATTGTGGGGGTTGAGGTGGGGGTCCTCCGCCAGTCTTCTGCACGGCGATGTTGTGCCTGGATACCATGGAACGCACCTTCCCCCGTAGGTCGTTCCATCGCTTCCTGATGTCTTCCCGATTTCTGGGGTGCTGTCCCACTGCGTTCACCCTGTCGACAATCCTCTGCCATAGCTCCGTCCTCCGGGCAATGCTGGTGTATTGGACCTGTGTGCCGAACAGCTGGGGCTCTACACGAACGATTTCCTCCACCATAACCCTGAGTTCTTCGTCTGTGAAGCGGGGTTGTCTTTGGGGTGCCATGGGGTGGTGTGTATGATGTGTGGGGTGGAGTATGTGTATTTAAGTGAGTTGAGTGTGGTGGTGTGTGTTGTTTTGTGTGTGGATAGTGTGTGGGTGATGGTGTTGAGTGGCTGTGGCTGTTATGTTTTGGATGCTGGTGTCTCGCTCTTGCCTTCTTTACGATTTTGTAAGCGTAGGGGTTTGTGGGTGATGTGGGTGGGTGTTTTATATTGTATTGTGTGTGTGGGAGTGGTGTGTGTATGTGTATCAGGTGTGTGGGATTCAAATCGTCCAATGTGGGTGAGTTTTGTTCGTTGGTGGGTATTCTGACCGCGCCGGTGTGTCCCGCCAATGGAATACCGCGTTTGAATGACCGCCGCGTGGATTCGTGGGTCGTAATGGGATGGGCGTATTTCTGTTGGCGTGGCGGTGGAGGTTTTGTCACCTCCACCTTTCCGCCGACCGCTGGTCTGGCGGTCTGTTGTGGCGGTCGGATTTTCGGAGGTTTGCCTTCTGCGGGTCAGAATGACCGTGGCGGGTTTCCGCGACCGCGGAGGGATTATGGAGGATTTCTGACCGGCGGTAGGCGCCTTTTACCGCCGAGGTCAGAATGACCACCACTGTCTCCTAAGTTAAGCCTTGACGCTCGTTGCCAAGCTACCAAGGGTTGAGCTGGGATTAATTTACTGAGACCTAACTGTACCTAGGTGGAGGTTAGTGGCTTGTTGCTAGGTGTAGGTACCTACCTGCCCTTACCAATAACCCATTTTCCAACAGCTAGTAATCCCCATTCACGAGCACACAAGCATGACACTCAATGAATGATTGTCCAGTCTGTGCTTTTTCTTTTGATCAAGCAAAAGTACACTTATTACACACACACACTACTCAATACTAGGCAACAATTTACAATTATATACAGATTGATGGAATTACTCTTGGGTGACATTGTGCAATCATGCTTGTCTTCCCGGAGGGAAAATATAACCCAACCACCCACATGGCAAAACATGTTCTGCTATCCCAATGCAATATTTGGCTACAAGTTGGAGTGAGAGCACCTAAATCTGGCAATAAAGTACATCTACTTTGAAAAGAGACGGACGTCAGTCTCATTACTCAAATCAGCATCAACAAGAAACATTTACTGGCATGTTAGAATAATTTGGAGATTATATTTAGATTACTCTCAGATTACTTTCTGTTTACTCTTGACTAACCTGGTGCAATACTATCCTACACACCTATAGAACACAGTCCCACAAGTATATTTATAAAAAAAAAAAAAAAAGTTCCAATAAGCTTGTGCTCCACATTGTGTTGGAACCCTTGGGGGGTTATGATTCCTTTGTCCCACCCAACCTAGGGTGGGGACACAAACTTTGCTTGGGGGGACGCTGTGCTGCTCCTGTTGCTCCCCCTGTCGATGCTCACTTGGTTGGTGGTGGCCCCATCTTCCCAGGGCCGCCCGAGCTGGGAACTGGGCTCAGAAAGACGTGGGGCCTCGCAAGTCATTGTGGGTCAGTATGCATATTGAATGAGCTGCTCTCCCACTGTGCCTCGGGAGAGCAGCTTTGCTTTTACTTTCTTCTTGTCGTTTTCTGCGGCCTTGTGCTGTGTTTGCTGTTGTTTTTGAAGGGTGCCCGGTCTGACCAGGACACACCCGGTGAGCTGCCTCGTTGAGGGGCAGCACGGGGAGCCCACCATCGGCTGCCCTCGTGTTGGGGGGTGTCCGGTCCCACCCGATGTCAGGTGAGTAATGTTGGAGAGCGGCTCAAGAAGCCCACCCGCGACTGCTCCCACTGTCTTCCACCTCAGGCAGCACCTGCAGGTGCTGCAGCGGGAGCCGGCCCTGCACTTTGTGTCTGCCCACTCCTGCAGGTGCACATCAACAGCTGAGGCGGCCGGGCGGACCACCTGGGGGAGTGCAAGGGCACTCACTACTTCTCTTCTGCCGCATTGTGGCCCTGAGATGGGGTCCTCACCTTCCTGGGGAGCGTGACAGCGCTCCCAACTCTCCTCCTCCAGGACCACTCTGGGCAGCTTCATGGGGGTACAATAGCCCCCCTGACTTTGTTCTCCGTGTAGGGCCCGAGATGGGATCTGGGGCCCATAGAGGTATGTTTCACAGGGAGCGTGACAGAGCTCCCTGGCTTGATCTCTGGCCTCTAGCCCCTCCCTCAGCCGGTGGCCATCTTCGTGGGGGATGCAATGGTGTCCCCCAGCTTTTCTGCTTGGTGGAGCCCCATGATGGTGTCCAGGGTCTCTTCCAGCCCCTTCACAGGGGGTGCAATAGCACCCCCTCCTTTACTTCGGGCTGCGGCCGGCCCATATTCACAGAGAGTACAACAGCACTCCCTGGGTTTACTTCTCCTTGGGGGGCCCAGGATGAGGTCTGGGGCCCCTCTGCGCATCTTCATGAGAGTCGCAATGGCAGCCTCCAGCTTTACTTCTTTTTGGGTGCAGCCCCTGGGTCCTGGCCCACCCCGGAGGCATCGACCAGGGGAGCGGTGGAGGCACACAAGCTTTGCTATTCACTCGGAATAAGGCCAAAGGTCACAGTCCTTCTCCTCCTGATAGCTCGGGTCCCCATAGCCTGTTTCCGACGATCTTGGTGTTGTTTTGCTCCTGATGACAAGCCCTTGCCACCAGGAGCACTTTCATTAGGCCTTCTGGCCTAGAAGGTTCTCATATTGGTAGGGAGCCAGTCCCACTGACTCCCTGCACCAGCCTTTCACTTGGGTGCCTTCCTTTCTACTGGGCAGCATGCTCTCCCTGGGCCAGCCCAGTCTTTCCCCCAACCAGTCCACAGGGAGGGTAAGGAGGCCAGTTTACTTGGCCCTGGCATGCGCCCTGGCTGGGTCTGAAGTCCTTCTGGGGCAGAGTCCCTGCCCCAAGGGGAAGTCAGGGGGTTCTTCCTTCCAGTTGTCCATGATACCTGTCTTTAGTCCCAGAGTCCTGCAGTGAAGCACAGCCAAGAGAGAGAGCTCTCCCCGTGCACGACCTTTTAAGTGGGGGCGTAAGTGTTCAGTAGGTCTGTACCTCTGGCCAATCCAGAGGTGCCACCTCACTTCCTTGCCCCTGTCCCCTCCTTCCTGCATAGTCTTCTGGGATAGCTCAAAATGGCGTCATCCAGGAGCTAGGCCCACATGTGCTCTGTAACTCAGCCCTTTCTCCCTGACATTCCTTCCAGGGCCTCTCCGCCCATATCCTAGCAGGGGCTGACAGCTGGATGATTGATGCGAGTCCCTGCTCCGGCAGCTGGTTAGACCAGTAATTGACCCTAATCCTGAGCTGAGTCAGAGAAAGACGAAATGCCTAGATGACCCATAAGCTGTATAATTATACTCTTGTAACCTAGTGCATCATTCGTTTCATGCAGGTTGCAGTGTACATTGGTGTGACTCTGGTCTCTGTGGGCCCTGCGGGACCTGAGTCATGCCCTAAGCCTCTCTTTCCCATTGACATTTAAAGGAATGTCCTTACAGTAAAAAGACAGTAAGCACACTGACTATCTCTCACATGTGTACACCCCTCTCATGAGGTACTCCAAGTCACCTCCCACTCTCCATAGTTCCTTTTACGCCAGGCTACCTAAACCTAGTTCTTGGGCTGCGCACACCAGGAATCATCCCCGTGCAGCCCTCATACCTGTGTACATGAGGGTGCACATGTGATCACGTGTAACCAGCCTCCTACTCTTGCTGTGGCATAGCAGCCTTTCCTTAGCAAGGCAGCACCAGCGGTAAACACATGCAGTCCATTTTGCCTTGAGTTTACTGTGGGTGAGTCCCCAACTATGAGGCTCCTCACAGTAAAAGGTAAAAAACCAGGTGATCAAAAAGCGAAAAATCAGGGGGACCAGATGGTCAGAACCATACTCTCACACATGCATTGCGCCCCTTTGTTCATATGGTGATAGGGGAATGGGCACTTCAAGGCCACATTAGCATCAATGACAATGATGCTAGTGTGGGGCTAAGGCCTTGCAATTATGGCCCCTAATAAGACGGAAAGATCACTTGTGGCTAATGTTATGCAGGAAGGTGTCCCTTTGTGTACAACACCAACCATCCCCACTATGCAGGCACCATTGCAGCATGGGCACATGAAAGCAACTTGTACATCAGCGCAGATGGTAATCACAGACATGCCTCATATGTTGTGTAACTCACTTTTGTGTCCATTCCCAATAGTGCACAGAGTCATATCCCAGTTATTGCTGCCCCACCCTGCCCAAGAGACCATGTACATGATGCCTAATGAGTGTTACACATGGGCAGATGGTAAAGTTACCACAGTGAAGGGAGTGATGTGAGGGTTGAGAAATTATTTGTGCATATGGGGGGTATTGCCCATTACATGTGTTTAGCCATTATTGTGCACCCATGCAACCCTTTTCCATGCATACAGTGGGTCCTATGTTCCTCCCCCTTCTGCCATTTGTTAGCTACCAGATTGCTCTTTATCTTGCATTTGTGGTAGTTCTTGATACGCTGCAAGTTCCTGTCCTGCGACTCCTTTCACCAACTCCTCCGGATTGACCACTGCCTCCATCTCCTCCAGCTCATCCAGCTGCTCCTGGGGTACCTGGCTTCCATGTCCGTTCTGCAGTGCTGCCTTTCGATTGCTACCCAGTTTCTCTTTAGTTCTGCACCTGCAATCATGCCAGTGCTTTTTACAATCGGTCACAGAACTCTTGACCTTACCTTGACCTGATTTCATCCACTATTGAATGTCATATGGCTTCCTTCCTACCTATTGGCAATTTAGAGGTGACACAGAGCTGGTGTTGGTGCTCTGTCACCTCTGTGATCAAGATGCTTTTCTCCTCACAGAAGTGACACTTCCTCTTCCTTCCCCCCTTCTCCTGTGAGTCTGTTTCAAAAAAGCAGACAGGTTATCCACCATGTTTGTCACTTAAAAAAAGTACCTTGCCTGCAAAACTCCACATATGGCCCACTGTCATGTGTGGCGTCACTTGATTTCTGTATGTTACAGAAAGCCTTTTTGCAAGGTTACCAAAGTGTTTGAACAGCCTGTTTTTGAACACTCAAAATCATATTCATTTTCTTTATACTGGAACACAGGTGTACCCTAAAAGACAAACCCATTGCCTAATACCTGATTGTAAGGCCTCAGTGAATGTATGTTTTAATGCTTGGTCATATGGGTTATGTCTCATAAAATGGTTCCCACCTTTGGTTATATGCTACGAGTGCCTACAGAAATGTACACACAAATTCTGTCCTTGAGCCTGGTATCCCTGAATCCAAGTATCAAATTTAAGAGTCCATGATTGGCATAGCAAAGTTGTTGTTAATGGCCTAGTGCAGTTGTGAGGTTCCCCAGAAGTTGCAAAGTATAGGCAGAATAGTGGCCTTCAGTCGTGCATGTGGTACTTCAGAGTGACCAGTGAATACATGACTTCCAGGCAAACATTGCAGACTGGCAGAACAGTATCAAAATGGACACATTGCTGGCATGTTACCCCTTTGCAAAGTGTAAACCATTGAGCAGTTATTAAGAGAGCATATTGTAGGAAAGTACCCTCTTTTTGGCATGGTTACCCCCACTTTTTGCCTGCTGTCATTATGTTTTGACTGTGTTCACTGGGATCCTGCTAACAAGGACCCCAGTGACTGTTCTCCCCCCTCTAAATTTGGTTGCTTGGGACTTCACACACCCCACATTTGGCATACTGGTGCCCCCATATGTCCCCTAGTATATGGTACCCAGGTATCCAGGGCATTGGGGCACCAGGGGTTCCCCACGGGCTGCAGCATGGATTATGCCACCCATGGAAGCCCATGTAAAATGTGTCTGTAGGCCTGCCATTGCAGCCTGCATGAAAAGTTGTACGTATCCTTTCACTTGAGGTCACTGCACCAGGTCACTGTAAATCACCCCTATTGTAGGTCCTCCCAGCCCAGAGGACAGGGTGCAGTTACCTGTGTGTGAGGGAACCCCTGCATGAGCAGAGGAGCCCCTACGAACTCCAGCTCCATTTTCCTGGACTTCGTAAGTTTGGGGAAGCCATTTTACCCGTGTGCTGGGCACACGTCAATCACTACCTGTGGTCCAGCTACATAATGGTAACTCTGAACCTGGGCATGTTTGACATCAAACATGTCGGAATCATACTCCAATACTGTTGCCAGTATTGGTTCTATGATTCCATGCACTGTGAGGGCTCCTTAGAGGACCCCCACAGGGCTCAAAAAATCTACTCCACCACTGCCTAATGCTAATCATTTTTTATGAGGTTGAGCTATTTTTAGAAACTACTCGATCCTTCTGGTGAGTTGACAAAGAGCAGGTCTTCTGTTCAGACAGAAACTGAATTAGCAATAAATAGGCCTTTAAATCTTATTCTTGCCACATTTGCTCTGTGTTCAGAGACAGAGGTCAAAAGTCAGTTTGTCTTCTTGCAATGCAAATACTTTTCCTTGTGACTGCAGAGTTCCAGGATTTTGTAAGTCGATCTGTCTGACCTGTGTGAAATGAAAGCCTGTGGGTATCAGGTCTTTCCTAACACACAACACTTATATAACTAAATCAACTTAACAAACATTTCAAAATATATTTCAGTAGCTGTGTAAGGCCATTTTTTGTACTTGTGTGATGAAAAAATATTTTAATAGGATTAAAAAAAGTCAGAACACTTTACATGGTGATGTGCAAATGAAAAATATTTTTTCTGAAACTTAATTTTTGCAGATTATTGTTTTATCAGTAAACGTACAAGTTAGTGGGAAGGTTTTTGGACATTTCTTGGAAATTTACTAATTTTAAATGACAGTGTGCTACTACATCATGCTTTAGTAATGTACTTATTAAAAGTGAGTGTTTAAACATAAACTGAGAAACACTCCTGCCCTGATGGCAAACCTATTAGTAAAATAAGGGGCAAGTCATGCATGGATCATGTGTACCCCAAATGTGGGCTAGATTTATTGTATATGGAGCAAATGTTTAATGTATTTAATCAAACAAAAGAGGACTTTTTTACAACAGAAATGCCGAACTCGCATATTTGAAGGTGCACTCTTATGTGAGATGAAGAAAAAGGTTACTATAAAATACAATATTTGCATAGGATCATACAATTTGAGACCCGTTTCCTGGTCAAGTAAATTACAGTTAGGTTGAGTAGGTTGTTCAAGCTACTCGACCTGCAGGTCTAGTAAAGATTTCATGATTTTTTTAAGCCTTCCCCAGCTTTGCTCCTACCAGTTTGCAGGGTTTTCCCCGGCAGCTCGCACTGCTGCCATCCTACATACTTCTGTCACCCTGCTGCTTGACCAGCTCAAGCCCAGGAAGGCAGAACAAAGGATTTCCTTTTGGAGAGGGAGGCAACACTCTCTCCCTTTGAAAATAGGTGTTACATGGCTTGGGAGGTGTAGCCTCCCCCCAAACCACTGATATGCTTTGCAGGCCACATTTGGTGCCCTCCTTGCATAACTCTGTTTGCACCAGTCCAGGGACCCCGGTCCCTGATCTGGCATGAAACTGGACAATGGAAAGAGGAGTAACCACTCCCCTGTCCATCACCACCCTGGGGGTGGTGCCCAGAGCTCCTTCAGGTGGCCACTTGATTCTGCCATCTTGGATCCAAGATGGACAGAGGCCGCTGGGAGCATCTGAGTGACCAGGGCAGGCAGGTGACATCACAGCCTCCTCTGATAGGTGGTCCCCCTTCCTGGGATGTTTAAGGTCTCCCTCTTGTGTGGGTCCTCAGATTCAACATGCAAGACTCCAGCAGGACTCCTCTGCATCATTTAATTCACCTTCTGGCCACTGGAACTGCAACTGGACCCTTCAGGAACTGACAATCTCCAACTACAGCGATGACTCTGCCCTCAACATTGTTTCTTCGGCTCCTTCCAGCAACTACAACATTTCCTCGGCTGTGCATCCCCTGAGGGTGACAAGTCTTCAGTCTGCACAAGAACAAGAAGGAATCTCCTGTGAAATGAAGGAGTCACTCCCCTGCATCAATAGGCACCAACTGCAACTGATGGGCTGCGTGGATCTCCTCTCCTCCAGAACTGTGTGGATCCTGCATCAGTGATGGTCTGGAGTGGTCCCCTCAGTCCTCTCTACCAGCTGTCCAAATTGGGAGATGGTGAGCCCTTGCCTCTCCACACAGTACACCTGTGCACCACATCTCTTGCAGCTACCAAGGCTTGTTTGGCATCTCCTTCAAGGGATCTTTAGGCTCCGTGTAGCCCAAGCCCCCAGCACTCTTCCCTGTGATGCACAGCCCTCTGTATGCTTCTCCAGTGACATGGGAGTCCTTTCTAGGTGTGCTGCATGGGCCTCACAGTGACTCCTGTGCTTGCTTCCTGTGGGTCACCTGTGGGGGCTGCCTTCTCTTACTGTGACTCTCCTCACTGCTAAGGGTCACCCAGGACTCCTAGTCATGGGCTGAGTCCCCCTGGACCTGCTGATCCTCGGCAGATCCACAATCCTTCTTCCAGGACATTTGCCTGTGACAAGCCTTGTTGATTGTTTTTCTACACCACTGACCGACTGCAATCCTTTTTCCAGCGTGGGACGTTGACTGTATCACTTCAGGACCTCATCAGCTGCTCCAGTGCTCCACTGCTGACTGTCTTTGTTCACCGTCGGCCTGGTCCTGCATCCACAGACGGGTAGGTAGTGGCTCCTGCAATGACCTGACACTCCAACTTGAACTGGACTTGGTCCTTTTCCTTTACAGGTCTTCCTCTTCCAGGATCCACCTTTGGTTTCTTGCAGTCTTGTCCTCATTGCAAAATCATCTTCTGAAGTCCTTTTGGTGGGTTTGGGGAAAACCAGATACTTATCTCTTTTCTCCTGGTTGCTGTGGGGCACTCTGGTACTTACCTTGTGGGTTTCCCAGTTCCTACAGCTCCCCTCTACCAAATCCACTTCCTTGGGTGGGGGCCCAACTTTTACATTCCACTTACTTAGTATATGGTTTGGTCCCACCCATGGCCTTCAGTACTTACTATTGTTTTCACTGTTTTCTATTGCCTTTTATGCAAATCACTGACTTCTAATGTGTACATAATTATGTGCTTACTTACCTCCAGATGGGGTATTGCCTATACAGTATTTTGGTATTTATGTTACCTTAATAAAGTACCTTTATTTTTGTAACACTGTGTGGTTCTTTCATGTGTGTAAGTGCTGTGTGACTACAGTGGTATTGCATAAACTTTGCATGTCTCCTAGATAAGTCTTGGCTGCTCATCCACAGCTACCTCTAGAGAGCCCTGGCTTCCTAGACACTGACTATACCTCACTAATAGGGGATACCTGGACCTGGTATAAGGTGACGACACCATAGGCACTCACCACACACCAGGCCAGCTTCCTACAAATATGGCTGGATGAAATGAAATACATTATATTTGGAAATATAGCCAACCATGGTGCACTATGAAAGATGGAGTCCTTGTCCCAAAGCATGTTCCCCAAAGATATGGACCAAGGGGAGTATGTTTTAAGCATGCTTTCATCATCATTGTTGAGGCTAAAGCATATACGATACTCAACAGTACAATTCACAATTTTTCATTTAAAATAACCATCAAATTCAATAATGAGCATAGAGATACCATATTCCCACTACCAACCTTTACTTTTTAAAAATGGAGGGCTCAGTTGTAAAGCTAAACACAACGTTTAACTTGAATCCTAAATGAATTTGGTAAAAAATGAAAAAACGGGTTCAATATAGGCTTACACAATTTGGAAGAGGTAATGTTTGGGTGATGAAATACAGGGATTTAACTTGCCAGTCACCAAAGATTAGTCTTAAGGAACAGCAGGTGGCAGAGGCCCAAACAGTACTGCACTCATCCCTTCAAAGGTAAAACTGGTCGGGCACCAAGAGCACCAGCACTTTACCAGCTATGGCACATGCACCTTATAGTCAGTTAATTTGGCTAGTGCATGGCAGCTTTGAGATGAACTGTTAGGTGGAGAAACAGGTTAATATCCTGGCACAACCACACCTTACCTGTCCTGACCACAAGATCGGACAAGTCGCAAGAGCACTTGCACTATTCTCACCTCATGCACAAGCACTTTAACAGCTAGCTGATATCGGCAGCATGGTGTTTTGCTTTACTGCTGACTGAGCCAAAATACACACACTGAGAGGAGTCAAAAAGCATCTCTGGAATGCACTTCTTAGTATAAAGAAGACATTTATTATATCACTTCGCAAGGCTGGTGAAGAAAGGTCAGTACAACCGAAAATGCACTTTTAAAATGTGCAACAATAAAGTGAGAACATGTACAAACAATCTTCAATCTATAAACAGCAAATATATACATGCAAAAATACAAACACCTATATTGATATATATATATTCATACACATTGCAAAGCAAATAATTAGTAGAAATTTATCACCGTAGGGCCTATATGGTGCTTCATCTTTCTCCTGTCAGCAAGTCGTTGACCCAGGTTCGACCACAATGAGAAAGAGAGAAATCTAGCCTCACAGTGAATATATCAGGCATTCGACATCCCAATCCTGATTGAGGTCTCTGAATCGCCAACTGTCGACCTGGGTCTCTTATATACCTTAAACAAGCGAGGAAGGAGATTTCTATAAAAAATCCTCCAGCTCCGCAAAAAGTATTAAAAAATGCTGGCTATTTTAGGACAGTTTTTAAAGAAACAGGTTGGAACCGGACAGTTTCCCAAGGTGTCTCTCCCAAACCTAAACCGTTCCCTACTGTACCATAAACATCATTCTAGTACATCCTTATCTTGCTGACTGAGTGACTCCTCCACCTTATGTCCTAGCCCTTTGGTGAGAAAAGAACACACAGACACGTAGAATAGAAAACATTTTTCATAACATGTTTTGTATGGAAAAATACTCGCACTTTTAACGTGGCGGTGAAGCTAAGGCTAAGCTGAATACAAAATGGAGTCTGTAACTTGTGGCTGCCAAGTGACAGTGGACAGCTAAGCCAAGTGCAAAGTAGTGCGACATGGAGTCAGTGGTCAAAACACAAATATCACTACACATGGGGCAGCCCAAAGGCTAACCAAAAGGCATCAGTAGTGGCAATACCTGGTCACACTTGTATTGTACCTCTTTGGAGCGCAAAACCAGGCAGACAGCAAAAGCACAACCACTTTACCAGTTAGAGAACACGCACCCCAATTCAATTAATTTGGATAGCAGAGCATAACAAAAAGATAACTCAATGAATAAGAATTGGTGAACGTTTAGGTACAAAAGCACATTATCTAAGGTGCACCTTTGGTAGCATAATTCTTGCACCACCTGAATATCAGCAGTAGTCTTCCGCTCAGTCAAACAAAAGCACCAGGCGGGTGTTCAGATATAATAGTGCTTTCTTCCAGAGGCCTAAGGATTTCTAAGTATAAGGATATGAGTGTGTAGCTCCTTCAGCTTCCAAATGTTAGGGCAATGAATTGTTAGCTAGGATTGAGTGGGTTTTTGTTAGAAATGGGGTCTTTGGTTGACAGTCCGGTTACCCCCTGTTCAAGCAAACACCCTCACTCTAGTCAGGGTAAAAGAAAATCACCCTCAGCTAACCCCTGCTTACCCCCTTGGTAGCTTGGCAGAGCAGTAGGCTTAACTTCAGAGTGCTAGGTGTAAAGTATTTGTACCAACACACACAGTAACTTAATGAAAACACTACAAAATGACACAACACCAGTTTTGAAAAATAGGAAATATTTATCTAAACAAAACAAGACCTAAACGACAAAAATCCGGCATACACAAGTCAAGTTATGAATTTTTAAAGATTAAACTCATAAATAGTACTTAGAAACACAAAATGCTTCGATGAGATGTTAACACGGCGTCGTAACTGAGTCGTTCCCAATAATCTGACACCAGCAGTGCCAAACATGGAGTCGCATAGACCCCCAGGTACAGTACCTTGGTGAAGAAATGAAAACAAGCCGATGCGCGAAGTCGGGGATCGCGGCGTCTGTGCGAAATGTTGAATCCGCGCACTTCGAGCGGCGTCAGTCACAACGTGGTGTGGTGACTTCCACGGAGTAGCAGACTTCAGCGGGGCTAAAGCGATGTCGGGCCTGCGAAGGTCGTCACGTTCCAGCAAAGATCACGGAGTCGGGTGCAGGCGGCGTCACCGGATCCAACAGCGGCTTCGGTGCGAAGGCATCCGAAGTCAATTTCCTTGAATATCCACCAGCTTTCCTTCCAAGGGCCCAGGGACTGAATAGGGCACCACTTGTCAGAGCAGGAGTCTCTCCAGAGACTCCAGGTGCTGACAGAGAGAAGTCTTTGTTGTCTCTGAGACTTCAAACAACAGGAGGCAAGCTCTTAATCAAGCCCTTGGAGATTTCTTCACAAGATGGAAGGCACACAAAGTCCAGTCTTTGCCCTCTTACTCTGGCAGAAGCAGCAACTGCAGGATAGCTCCACAAAGCACAGTCACAGGCAGGGCAGCTCTTCTTCCTCAGCTCTTCAGCTCTTCTCCACGCAGAGACTCCTCTTGTTTCCAGAAGTGTTCTGAAGTCTGTGGTTTTGGGTGCCCTTCTTATACCCAATTTCTCCTTTGAAGTAGGCCTACTTCAAAGTAAAGTCTCTTTTGAATGTGAAATCCTGCCTTGCCCAGGCCAGGCCCCAGACACTCACCAGGGGGTCTGAGACTGCATTGTGTGAGGACAGGCACAGCCCTTTCAGGTGTAAGTGACCACTCCTCCCCTCCCTCCTAGCACAGATGGCTCATCAGGAAATGCAGACTACACCCCAGCTCCTTTTGTGTCACTGTCTAGTGTGAGGTGCAACCGGCCCACCTGTCAAACTGACCCAGACAGGGAATCCACAAACAGGCAGAGTCATAGAAATGATATAAGCAAGAAAATGCTCACTTTCTAAAAGTGGCATTTTCAAACACACAATCTTAAAATCAACTTTACTAAAAGATGTATTTTTAAATTGTGAGCTCAGGGACCCCAAACTCCACATTTCCATCCGCTCCTAAAGGGAATCTACACTTTAATCAGATTTAAAGGTAGCCCCCATGTTAACCTATGAGAGGGACAGGCCTTGCAACAGTGAAAAAAGAATTTAGCAATATTTCACTGTCAGGACATATAAAACACATTACTATATGTCCCACCTTAACCATACACTGCACCCTGCCCTTGGGGCTATCTAGGGCCTACCTTAGGGGTGTCTGATATGTAAGAAAAGGGAAGGTTTAGGCTTGGCAAGTGGGTACACTTGCCAAGTCGAATTTACATTTAAAACTGCACACACAGACACTGCAGTGGCAGGTCTGAGACATGATTACAGAGCTACTTATGTGGGTGGCACAACCAGTGCTGCAGGCCCACTAGTAGCATTTGATTTACAGGCCCTGGCACCTCTAGTGCATCTTACTAGGGACTTACTATTAAATCAGATATGCCAATCATGGATAAACCAATCAACCATACAATTTACACAGAGAGCATATGCACTTTAGCACTGGTTAGCAGTGGTAAAGTGCTCAGAGTTCAAAAGCCAACAGCAACAGGTCAGAAAAAATAGGAGGCAGGAGACAAAAAGATTGGGGATGACCCTGCATAAGCAACAGTTTTATATTATGCAGGTTCAGGTGTACTTGAAACACTGATCATAAAGACAGAAGGTTACGTCAAGGGTAAAAACATCCGCTTTGAACTTAGTCCATTGCAAGACCCCTGTAACACAAGTGTGACAGCAGACACATTTAAATGTGGCAGGTGGTTAACTGCTACTCCAACGCTGATAGAGTACTGTTTAATGGAAGACAAGTTTACAGTGTTGACAGAGGGAAACCGCTGGTCCGACAGATACACCTGCGTCAAGACTGACGGAACAAATAGGGCCAAGTGTGCAGAGTATAAAATACGATTCTAGATTCAGATCTAGCAGTAACTTTACAGTCATATATGACATTTTCAAGGACTCCATCCCCTATTCCAGGAGGTGGGGACATGTCAGTTTATACCATTGTGTACCTTTACATCATACCGCCAGGGATTTTCTGGAGGGCCCGAATAGAAAAAAACATAACTATGACCCTAAGAGAAAAACCTCATGGTGTCAGGATCATTCGTGTTTTGATTGTCAAAAACAAGATTCTGCCTTGGGAGTTTGGTTTTGAAAAACAAAAAGTACGCTGAGGAGCCATCTGAAATATGGTAGTTACTCAGAAAACCCTTGGTGCGTATAGAGATGCCTGCTTGGACCACAACAGCTGTGTCTCCAAAGAATGCTTTGCATATTTATTAAAAATAATGAAACTTAATTCAGCAGTACATTTTGATGTCTCCTACTTTCTCCTGGTGATTCTACTACCCACCCACCTTCTGCAATAAACGGCTAGTTTGGTCAAATAAATTAAACCCAATTTTGCCCTATCCTTGTTCAGCAAATGGCTTGTTTAATGAAAGGGTGGGTGGATGGGTAATTATCAAACCTGCTAACCTAACCTCTCCTTAACTTATGGTATTATTCCTGTCAATTTAAAGGAAAGCAACAAAATGAACTAACGTAAATACCACTACTCAGTACAACTACACACCAATTAAACATTTGTCTGCAGTTTCAGAAATACATAAATATGTCATCTCTCAGTGGTCTACATTTCTAGAAGTGAACTCCATTCTGGATAATGCACATACAGGATTCCAACAAAATAGCAGCACAGAAATAGCTATGACCACTGCCGTAGTTCAACAACATATGATAGCAGACTAAAATCTCAGCATTGCATTGTCTTCCTTAGACTTATTAACTGAATTTTAAATCGTGGATTACAATATTCTTGTTGAATGCTACCTCTGATGGAAGGAAAAGTTATACAATGCTTTACATCTTTCCTGAAAGATAGGTCCCAAATAATTGTTCTAGGATTTCTACCCCTTAAAAAGTTACAATACACATGTACAACTTCTAGTGCCATTGCCTGTTTTTATACCTAGAATGCTGATGATATCAATTTATCTGTAATTAGCTATCAATCTAACTTAACAACATTAAAGGTTTGCTTAAGGTATCAGGCTCTATTCACCACTAACCTGTAGAACCTAACATTGCTGTGGGAATGACTGTGAGCCCACCTGTCTCCAACAATTCTGAAAATGTCCAAGACTGCATTCAGTACTGACAGTGAAGAGGGGGGAAGTAGCATGGGGAAATGAGGGAAGACACAAATAAGACACTGTCAAATTGTTGTCACAAAGCTCATCTCTTCAGATGGAGGTTCTCTCAGGATTTGTGAAGTCCCTCATGAGTGACAGCTTTTTTATACTAAACACAAGACTAATGTAACTTTCAGCTCAACTTATGCGCGTGTTTTAATTTACATGGATTTTGCATGAATGTGAACATACTATAGGAAATGCAAGATCATTACTCTAGTAACTGGCGCACTATGGTAAACATTCAACATATCAGTGGCCCAGTGCCTTTCTCTTGCTGGTCATGAGACTGGTGTCATTAAAATGTCCTAAAGCAGTTGTTAATGCTCCACAACTTGAGACAACAATCACAAGCAAAGATTCACAAAGTATCTGCATATAGCTTATGAAGCCCAACTAGTCATTAGTTATAACACAACTTTGAGAGTGTTACAGGATGTTCATATAATGTACTTGGAACAGCGGGCAGTACAGGGACCTTTCAGGAGTCCTACTATTCAAAGAACTAATATCTAACTCTTCCTAGTTATCACTAGCTAGAAATGTTTGAAGATGTTGCTTCTTATGTAGGAACAATGTTTGAGGTGATGCTGCAAAAGGAAAGAAGGACCGCAAACAAAAATCTTTAGGGAAGACGTTATCAGTGGTCAACTAGGAGATATGACCAGTGGTCAAAGAGTAAAGGAATGCAGGAGTTTTTATATCCACAATACAGAGGTTACCATTGTAAGTTATTTTAGTTACTTGGGTGTATTGTTCTTGAGCAATGGGCTATGGGAACAACATATTTACTCAGGAAAGGATAAGTTAAGTAGGAATTCCAGTGCCATTTTTATGGGAGAGCGCAAAGCGCTCCGTCCATAAAGTACTCTCTCTTTGGGCTTCAAACCACGCCCAGGTCACGTCAGTCTCTTTCATTGGTTCCTAGGCTTGCTCTTTAAAATCTGCTTGCTTTCATTTGTGAAAGGCATGCATACGTCATGCCTTTTCCGGTGTATAGCCCGCCAACACTGCACCGGTAAACTACTAGAAACATACGAGGCTCGATGTTTTGAGCCTGGTTTCTGGACTACTTTATCTGTTAATTTTCCCCGTAGCGCGATCACGCTGGGGTTTGCATAGTGCGATCGCGATCTGTTTTTCGTTTTCAATTTCATCGCGATCACACTGCATTTTACATAGCACGATGGCGCTGTGTTTTTTTTCTTTTAATTTGTGTGGCAAGAAAAGTTAGGTTAGGAGTTTACAATGCAAATAGCTCCAACTCGAGCAAATGCGAGCCCCACTGCATTGAAAATGCTTGTTAGATTTGCTAGCAATTTAGGGAGTCTCTCTATTTCCACTATGGAGGCTAGAGCGTGATCCAGAGTAGTGTATGGAGCCGGCATATGGGGGTACACAAAAGCATCCCTTTACAATTAGAAGAAAACCGTTTTTTAACATGTTTGCTATGTTTACCTACTTCAGCATCTAATTGGACTGTGGACCAAGAGGTGGGCCTCCATTTTTTGGAGGACTTGCTGTGGATGAGTCCCTTGCTCCTATGGCATAGTGTTTGGTCCAAGAAGGAAACTGTTTTCACTAAGCAAAATATTCTAGACTGTTTGAAACTGGATAAGGCTATGTGTATCCCATGGCTTGCTTTTATTGATTCCTCATTCAAATATGTATTCAATATAAATATGAAAATCAGGAAGTGCTGATACTATCAAAGAAATGTATAAAGGACACTTTGTTACAATACAGGGTTGACAGTAGGAAAATAAATGAATCCATAAAACTCACAGTTGGCATATATATGTCCCTTTCACTGAAGGCAAGTAGAGAAGGAGACCAACTTGGTGTTACTAATATGCAGCATCGGTTCGTTCTGACAAGATTAGGACTGGGTATAGTGCATCATTTAGTAGCATTTCCTAGCATGACGACTTGTCCTCATGAGACATTTAGTTGCCCCTGCGATAGGATAAGCAAACAAAGCACTTTGCACTTTATGTTATTTTGCAAGTTTTATGAACATCCTAGTATTTTTTATCTAAAACCCCTTTTCAGAAAACATAGCATAAGAACCCATCTGGTGGCACTGGAATTTTTGTTAACACTTAACAATACACATGTGTGTTATAGGGTGCATTATATATATTAAATGGCATTCAAGTCAGGAAAAGTATTGTTTTTAATTTTCGGCAAAACTGGATAAGTGCAATAAACTTGCTTTTTATTATTCTTTTTATGATAATTGTTACTGTGAATTTGGGGCGGGTCGGGGTTAATGTTATGATATATCATATATTTATATTTTTTTATTTTTCATGATTAGCTAGTATCTGTATTATGAATTAGGATATGAGTATGTCGAATATGTACTTATATATTTATGTACTTTTATGGCTATTTTGTATTGGCCAAATAAAGTTTATGAACTGAACGGACTAGAAGATATGTTTTTAGCACAAAATCCATCCTCTGGCAATTTTTGGACATGGGGTGCAGAAAATAGTGCTAAATGCTGGATTATGATTCTCACATAAGTACAAGTCAATTTGCAGTAAAAACGAGTAATAACGCTAGAGAGAACTGCACCAGCTATGCCCACCCCTCCTTTTAATACATATCAGTCACCCCTATGTTAGGCCCTAAACAGTCCACATGATAGGGTGCATTGAAATTTAAACATAGGACGTGTTTTAAAGTTTCACATGTCCTGGTAGTAAAAAAACTCCTACATTCATTTTTCACTACTGTAAGGCCTACCTCTCCCGTAGGATAACATTGGGTTACTTTAACTTATTTAATAAGTGCTAACATTTGATTGGGAACAGTTCATGTTTGGTCTCAAGGGAATTGCAATGTAAAATTGTCTTTAGCAGTAAGGTTGGATTTAAGTCACAATTGTGAGAATACCACTTTTAAAAAGTTGCCATTTTCTTGTCCTTAACATTTGGTGCATTCTGGCAGTGTCCTGGGTCACATGGCCTGCTGTTAGGTTTTATGAATTCCTCCAAGATAGTCAGTGACTAGGGCTTAGATTTGGGCAGGATGGCCCATCCTGACAAGAACGGTGGGGCGGAGCACTTACTTGCCCTACGTGCCCTTGAATAGGGGCCGCCTCCAGCAAACACAGAGAAACTTAATACCAGTGTTTTGTCATCCTCGATTTCTTGGAGCCTTGGCAGGGGATGGAACTTTCAAGAACCAGATGTGGGGGTAGCCTAAACGTTTCTACCACTTCAAAGGCTGGCACTAGTGAACTATCAGAACAACTTTTCAATACACTCCTGGACTTATGAAGGACATCAGCAGGACTGCCGTGGACCCCAGCCCATGAGGCCTGCTTTATACCTCAGAAGACTGCTCTGCTGCTTGAGGCCTGCCTTGTACACCCAGAGGACTACCTTTTATCTTCATGCACACCTTACCCCTTTAACCCAGGACTACCAGAGTGACGCCAAGGGCTTGTCAGTTGGCCTCCTGGTTGACGTATAGGGACATAAGCAGTTCCAGAGAATTTGAAACCTGCGCCCTGCCTCTGTTGAAGTGAGTCTTGATACCCAAGTGGTGGCCCTCCAGTTCAGGACAGGTGGTGGTGATGATAGAGGGGCTGCTCTTGACTAACCCTAAAAGTTGGGACTTAGAAAATCTTTCACCAAAAATTGGCCTGAAAACCAAGAGAAGACCAGGACATACTTGCTCGCCAATCCATTCAAGGTGCATCGTCAGTAAGCCTCACTCTGAGGTAGCTTCTGCTATGTTCTTCTCTGCAGCAGCAAATCCTGTTTGGTGGGACAAATCACCAAAGGTTCCTGACGTTATGGAGCCTTCATTGGCAACAGCATGCAGCTTTGTCCTGCTGGAACTTTTTACTTCCAAAAAAGTGACAAAGTCCGAAAGTAGAAAACTTCACTTCATTCAACGGCTCCCTGACATCGACATCTCCTCCTTGAACACCACTGGCTGTCTTTCCCCACAGAACTTTACTGTCTCAGACATATTTCTTCACAATTTCTTCTAAGACTCAAGTTAAGCCCACTCCACCTTATGTATTCAGCTCCCACTCCATCATTAGCCTTAACTTTTGACTTTGACCCGGTCTCATGTGATCAGATACTCGTTGTTGTTACCTATATCTTTTAGGTGCTATTTTTCACATGTTATGTTATACTGTATAGCACACTAATGACCCAAAAGGGTATCCCGGCATTTCTAAAATTTAAGAATTCAGAAGTCCGGTTCTACTGATTGGATTTAATTAATTTTGGTGTCACTGTTAATTAAATTTTACTCTATTTTTTAAATTGGTGTGGTATTTTTCTTGTGGTGTGTTTTCACTTTATTAGTGTCTGTGCACTGCATTAATACTTAACACAGTGCCTCTAAGTTAAGCCTGAATGCTTTTCTGCCAAGATACCAGAGGTTTAAGCATAGGTTAAGTTAGTGATTTTTCTGTTTCACCCTAACAAGGATTGTGGTTGTTGCAATAATCCAATTTCTTACAGCGACGCAGCCAGCCACTGAGATAGGGCATACAGTCACAGCTGGAAGATTACAACAGAGCAACACAGGCAGTCACAACACTGTGTGCTATTGCTCCTGTCCTGCAAGTGCAGACAACATACTTAATGGCAATGCCCTGTACAAAGATTGGAATGGTGGTCAATAAAGTCTGGACCTGTAGGTGGATGAAAGTGGAGTAAACATCTGTAACACGCCATGAGAAGCAGAGATTTTTCTAAGTGACGAGAATGCAATGGAGAATTGAACATGGAGCATGAAAATGTCCAGCTGACTTCCATGACAGCTATGGGTAAAGGGTCCCTATGACTTGGGGCTCGTCAATACTTCTGAGTCAGTAAAGATAACCATGCAGGAAGGGGCCATCCTACCCTGGGTGCATCAGTACCCTCTCTCCAAGGAAGCTGATGAGGTTATAGCATCCACGATACAAGCACTAATTGATCAGGGTGTCATACACGGGTGGGTCTCCCCCTGTAATACGCTGATCTTCCCAGTCAAAACAAATAAGGATTTGTGCCCCCTCAATGACATCGTAGTCCAGGGATTCCCAGTGATGCCAGACCCCTTCATCCTACTAACCACCACACCTGCATAAGCCAGCTGTTCCTCTGTGATAGGCATCAAGAATGCATTCTTTAGCATTCTGCTGCACCCCAACAATCAGTATCTGACTGCGTTTACTTTCTGAGGGTTTCAGCTGCTATACTGGTGGCTGCCACAGGGGTACTGTGAGTCCCCCAGTATCTTCAATAGGATACTGAAGATAGAACCTCGCCAACTTCCAATTGGATAGCACCCTGATCCTGTAAGCTGATGACATATTGATATGCAATTCCTCTGAGGACCTACATTGTCAGGACACAATAGCCCTCCTGACTGCATTTGCCAAGAAAGGGTACATAGTAGAGAAGGGGAAGATGCAGTATGTACAACAGGAGGTTAGTTATCTGGACTAACTGATATCAATGGCTGGTTGACGGGTCAAACCAGAGCATGAGGAATCCATCAGGGCTATGCCACCACCGAAAACAAAAAAGGGCGTGTAGACGTTTTTAGTGCTGTGCAACTACATCCAACAGTGGCTCTTCGATTACAGCACGCTTGTTGCCCCGAAAAAGGCAAAAGCTGGCCAAGAGGAATTAGCGTGGTCGACTGAGATGCACAACACCTTCTGCATGCTCACGACAGAGATCACAAATTCCCCCGTGTTAGGGGCGCCACATTATAGGAAGGAATTCTTCGTACTCAGCCACAGAGACAGGTGAGTCATATCAGCAGTTCTGACACAAAAATATCCCCTGGGGTACAAGCCCTTTGAGTAATACAGTGGGCTCTTAGACCCAGTCATCTAGGGTTACTTCCAATGCAAGCAGGTGCCAGCAGCAGCAGCCTTTGCTGTTGACAAAAGCACCTCCATCATGATGGTGGCATTGCTGACACTGTATGCAGAACAGTCAATGTTTGCGGTTATCCAAAAGAACAAGAGCACGCTGACTATGCAACAACTTTTGGACTATGTGCTGATTCTCCCCAGGCTGTCACTAAAAGTAGTATGGTGCCACCTAGTGAACCCAGCCACCTTCATAGCCCATGAGGTTCAGAAGGGGAGGAGACCCATGACTGTGCAACATACACCCCCTAGAGGATCAGTCAGGCAGAGGAGGACCCCATCCCACATAGACAGGGACTGTTCATCATCAGTTCCTCCATGATCAATCAAGAGACAGGGTGAAGGATATGGGGGCAGCAGAAGCCATGTCCCAACAGAGAAGCTGCAGGTCATAGCACAGCTAACTCCCCTCCCACACATCAGCCCAAGAAGCTGTACTGATGGCACTAATTGTAGCCTTCACCCAAAGCTCAGGAAAGATGGTAACAATTAATTCTGACTCAGCCTAAGTCAACCCCCAACGGTACACTCAAGCAGAGGAAGGTGGAAAAGGTGAGGGTTTCTAAATTCAGATGGCACACCCATCATACACTGAGACCTCGTAGAGTCACTCATCAACCTCCTGTTCAAGCCTAAATGCATGGTGGGGTAAGATGTGCTGCTCATACTGGGGGAAGGTTTTCGTATCCCAGGGGAATGCACTAGCCAACCAAACTGTGAAAAGAGCCGCCAATGGTATGGTTGAGGATGCTCAAGTACTCCCCATACAACAGACATCGGAGTCAGAACCCCCTTCAGGACAAGCCTTACACAGAAACCGCTGGATTATACCTGAGGGAGTTTCAGGAAACTGCATTGCCTGAAGAAAAAGAGCATTGGGTAGCGTGGGGCTGCACACAGACAGCACACAACCTCATATACAGACACCCACCCCCAGGGAAGCCTGTTATGCCGCAGAGCTTAGTCAACATAGCTTTGCCCCAATTACATTTACCAACACACACAGCTAAGGACAACATGATGGCAGAGCTTCAAAGTGACTGGTTTATTCCTAAACTCTCTGAAATAGTGACATTGTACTTGAATGAATGCTCCCTCTGTCAATTATACTTTCCCAAACCTACTCTCAAGGTTGTATCATCGGCTAGCCACAGACCAACGGGGCACATTGACCTCATTGATATGATCAATCAATGTGCTAACTATTGCTACCTGATTGCAATGGTCTGCCCATACTCTAGGTGGATCAAAACCGGTCCTTGCATTCACTGTGATATCAAGGCTAAGGTGAAGTTCTTTGTCAGAGAGGTAATACCCAGGTGGGGGGATGTCAGACGTCATCAGGTTGGACAAAGGAAAGCACTTAGTTAACTCCATGTTTGACCACATCTGTACCCCATTAGGGATTACACATAAACTAGCCTCAATCTACCACCCCCAAAGCAACGGTGTCGGGGAGAGGCTCAACAGCATGTTGAAAAAATAAAATATGTACAGTTTGTGCCAGCCTCAACAAGAAGTGGCTTCACTGTTTGCCCCTCGACTTGTTCGCACTGAGGAACACACCAAGTAGCAATCACCACCTCACACCACATCAGGGCGACTGATGAGGACACCATTTACCAAAACTCAGACCAAATAAAGCGCTGAAACCAGTTCTCAAGCACTAGGGTAAGAATTACATCTGCATCTCTCAGAGCTAACCAAAACTGCCAAGTTCTTATCCAAACAGTTCACCCATCGAAGCTCCAAGTGCACCACCGCAAAGCTGCTGTATCAAATATTTCAACCTGGTCAAGAAGTTTACATTCAGAACTTCGTAACAAAATGGAAGCAAGCTATGAGAAATGGGATCTCTGGTTGGCAGTCAGTTTGTACTCTTTCTAAGCAGGGACCCTCACTCTAGTCAGGGTAACGGAGTTACACTCCTCAGACAATTCCTGCTTACCCCTTGGAAGCTTGACACAAGCAGTCAGGCTTATCTATGAGGCAATGTGTAAAGTATTTGTACAATCATACACAGTAACACAGTGAAAACACCACAAAAGGACTCAACACCAGTTTGGCAAAATAGCCAATATTTATCTGATTAAAAACAGACCGAAACATCAAAAATCCAACAACACAAGCAATGATATAAATTTTTAAATTAGAAAGAGTCTTAATCCATAGTAATCAATGGATACTGTGTTTGTATACAAAGTACCTGGTATGCGTCAAAAATAAAGCCACTCGGCGAGCATGCGTCGGAAAAGTAAGCGATGCATCGATGACTGACTCGCAAGTAAGGCCGTGCACCGATTCTTCTCCGGTCAGGTAGATGATGTGTCATTTCTCTCTCCTTGTAGGAAAGTACCATCTTGCCTGGCATGTTACCCCCATTTTTACTTGTGTGTCAGTTTGTTTTTGACTGTCTCACTGGGATCCTGTTAGTCAGGACCCCGGTGCTCATAGTCTGTGGCCTAAATGTGTTCCCTGTGTGGTGCCTAACTGTGTCACTGAGGCTCTGCTAACCAGAACTTCAGTGCTTATGCTCTCTCTGCTTTTAAAATTGTCACTGCAGGCTAGTGACCATTTTCACCATTTCTGATTGGCACACTGGAACACCCTCATAATTCTCTAGTATAGCGTACCTAGGTACCCAGGATATTGGGGATCCAGGAGATCCTTATGGGCTGCAGCATTTCTTTTGCCTCCCATAGGGAGCTCAGACAATTCTTCCACAGGACTGTCACTGCAGCCTGAGTGAAATAACATCCAGGTTATTTCACAGCCATTTCACACTGCACTTAAATAACTTATAAGTCACCTATATGTCTAACTCTCACCTAGTGAAGGTTAGGTGCAAAGTTACTAAGTTTGAGGGCACCCTGGCACTAGCCAAGGTGCCCCCACATTCTTCAGGGCAATTTCCATGGACTTTGTGAGTGCGGGGACACCACACTACATATAGGTCAATACCCATATGTAGCTTCACAATGGTAACTCCGAACATGGCATGGACCCCGGGTACTGCCAAACTAGCTCTCTGGGGTTTTCACTGCAGCTACCACTGCTGCCAACCCACAGACAGGCTTCTGCCCTCCTGGGGTCTGGACAGCCCAGTCCCAGGAAGGTAGAACAAAGGATTTCTTCTGAGAGAGAGTGTTACACCCTCTCCCTTTGGAAATAGGTGTTGAGGGCTGGGGAGGAGTAGCCTCCCCCAGCCTCTGGAAATGCTTTGAAGGGCACAGATGGTGCCCTCCTTGCATAAGCCAGTCTACACTGGTTCAGGGATCCCCCAGCCCCTGCCCTGGTGCAAAACTGGACAAAGGAAGGTAGAGTGACCACTCCCCTGTCCTTCACCACCCCAGGGGTGGTGCCCAGAGCTCCTCCAGTGTGTGATAGACCTCTGCCATCTTGAATGCAGAGGTGTGAGGGCATAATGGAGGCCTCCGAGTGGCCAGTGCCAGCAGGTGACGTCAGAGACCCCTCCTGATAGGTGCTTATCTGGTTAGGTGGCCAATCCTCCTCTGAGGGCTATTTAGGGTCTCTCCTGTGGGTTTCTCTTCAGATAACGAATGCAAGAGCTCACCAGAGTTCCTCTGCATCTCCCTCTTCGACTTCTGCCAAGGATCGACCGTTGAATGCTCCAGGACACCTGCAAAACCGCAACAAAGTAGCAAGAAGACTACCAGCAACATTGTAGCACCTAATCCTGCCAGCTTTCTCAACTGTTTCCTCATGGTGCATGCTCTGGGGGTTGTCTGCCTTCACCCTGCACTGGAAGCCAAGAAGAAATTTCCTGTGGGTCGACGGAATCTTCCCCCTGCTAACGCAGACACCAAACTTCTGCATCACTGGTCCTCTGGGTCCCTTCTCATCTTGACGAGCGTGCTCCCTGGAACACAGGAGCTGGATCCATGTGGCCCCGACAGTCCAGAGGTCCTTCTGTCCAAATTTGGTGGAGGTAAGTCCTTGCCTCCCCACACCAGAGGGTAATCCTGTGTACTGTGTGAACTGCAGCTGTTAGGGCTTCTGTGCATTTTTGCAAGGAATCCTTTGTGCACAGCATAGCCCAGGTCCCCAGCACTCTGTCCTGCATTGCTCAACTCGCTGAGTTGACCACCGGCTTCGTGGGACCCTCCTTTGTTGTATTGAGATGACCACCGTGCTCACATTTCTTGAATGCCTGCTCAGGAGCTTATGCGGGTGCTGCTTGCTTCTGCATGGGCTCTCTGTGCTGCTGAGCACCCCCTCTGTCTCCTCCTCCAAGGGGCGACCTCCTGGTCCTTCTTGGGCCCGGCAGCACTCATTTTCTTCAACCGCAACCTTTGCAGCTAGCAAGGCCTGTTTCTGGTCTTTCTGCGTGGAAACAACTCTGCATCCTCCAGCAGGCCGTGGGACATCTTCTGTGCAAAGCAGAAGTTCCTGGCATTTTCTGTTGTTGCAGAGTCTTCAGCTTCTTCCACCCGGAGGCAGCTATTTTGCACCTTCATCCGGGGTTTAGTGGGCTCCTGCCCCCATGGACACTTTCGTGACTCTTGGACTTGGTCCCCTTCCATTACAGGTCCTGAGGTCCAGGAATCCATCTTCAATGCTTTGCAGTTAGTTGTAGTCTTTGCAGAATCTCCTATCACGACCTTAGTGTGTTTCTGGGGAAGTAGGGTAACTTTACGCCTACTTTTCAAGGTCTTGGGGTGGGATATCTTGGACACCCTTAGTGTTTTCCTACACTCCCTGCGACCCTCTAAACACTACACTAGGCCTAGGGTCCCTAACTGGTTCGCATTCCACTTTCTTAGTATATGGTTTGTGTTGCCCCTAGGCCTATTGCATCCCATTGTATTCTACAGTGTTTGCACTACTTTTCTAACTGTTTACTTACCTGATTCTGGTTTGTGTGTATATTTTGTGTATTTTACTCACCTCCTAAGGGAGTATATCCTCTGAGATATTTTTGGCACATTGTCACTAAAATAAAGTACCTTTCTTTTTAGTAACTCTGAGTATTGTGATTCTTGTGATATAGTGCTATATGATGTAAGTGGTATAGTAGGAGCTTTGCATGTCTCCTAGTTCAGCCTAAGCTGTTCTGCTATAGCTACCTCTATCAGCCTAAGCTGCTAGAACACTACTAATCTACTAATAAGGGATAACTGGACCTAGCACAAGGTGAAAGTACCATCAGGCACCCACTATAAGCCAGGCCAGCCTCCTACACTCCCGCAGAAGAATGATGCGTCAATTTCCGGATGAGCAGCCTCGGGTCTCTGCAGGTTCACTGGGGTTTTGACACCCAGCGACCTTGCATGCAAAATCCTGATGTGCGGTGGTGAAGAGCCACGCTGTGTGGGTGATGCGTCAATTTGGCAGCCGCAAGCGGGTGTGGCGTCGACTTTCAGCCCCGATGATAGGTGGTGCATCGCTTTTTCAGCTGCCAAGCAGGTGCTGCATTGATTTTTCTTCCGCTTGGCTCTGGTGCGTGGATTTGTGGTGGCGCCCAGAGTACCAAGACCAGCAAAAACGAAGTCCAGCACATAGTCAAAAACACAGAAATCAGAGGCAAAAAGACAGGGGAAACTACGCCAAGGATGCCAGGTCTAACACAAACCAAATTTAAAGGATCTTATTGGGTAATCTTCACCATGCCTACTGCCCTTAAGGTGGAAGGGAGAGATGCATGGGTCTACCTTTCTGACATAAGGCTGATACCTTCCATAGCATACCCCGATGAACTACACCACAGTCTTCTTTAAACTATTGAAGCCGTAACACTCCAGCGACCAAAGTGCTACATACATCAATAGCACAGATAGGCACAGTGACACCCCAATGGTCCAAGGAGATTGGCCCCAATAAAAACACATGGATGGAGTGGTTGGTGCATTCCCAAAACACCATAAAGTCAGATGCCACATGAAGTTAGGAACACTCAGCCAATCAGAACACAGCACACACAGTAGCACGCAGCGATCACGCGCCCCTCATGCCAGACATCTGGACATGTTACCCGCTGGCCCTCATTGTGTCCACGCAAGGTCGAGGCCCACCTATATTTGTTATCAATATATTATTTACAACTCCACAACAACGGCCCACATTCTTTACCTAAAAAGGAATGACAAAATTGTTTTATGATCCCCAAATTAATGTATAAAATAGAGCTCAGATCGATTGTACTTTAAGACAGTCCTCAGACCCCATTTGTGTAACTGTTCACCTGGCCGCAGTGTTTAATTAAACAAACTGTTCCCGGTTTTCTCAAATGCCTCTTGTCTTTTGTTTGTTCAAAGTAAATTCACATTCAATTAACACACATGAGTATTCCAGAAATATTTTGTTATTGTAACTAATATTATCCTGCTTTTTGGTGATATAATAGGAAAATTATACATTCAATATCTTGACAGATTGTATTTTGTTTAAACAATGTCTTGCCAGCATAATAAAAAACACAAAATAGAATACAAAATTTTAAATGAAGATGGTTGTATTTTATAATCATCACTTTGAGGGAAAAAATGTTTTTCAAGGATCAAATGAAAATTGTACCATAAACAAAAACGTTTCCAAAGACAGAATTAGCTAGTAGGTTTAATGAGATTACTAGGATGAGGTGCCAGTTACATGAAGTCCATGTCCAGAAGTAGCATATTATTGAAAAAGCAAATGTGTTATAGGAATTGTACAAAAGTGAATGCTGGTGACTCACAGAAAGAAATTAGTGCTTGCACCACCTTGTGGTGGTCTTTTTGGAATCCTCTTCTACTGGCCCAGATGAACACCCCTTGCTGAGGGGAGCTGATGTCTCCTGAGGTGCAGACTGAGAGGTAATGCCGAGTGTCTAAGTGGGCCTCCCTTTCTGTGGAGGCACCTAGTTGGATCGTGGATGTTGATTATTCCCCACAGAAAGAGGTGAATGCTAATAGACCTAACAAGGCCTGGAAACCACCCAGCACCCCCCCAGAAAAGGAACACATTATTGTGGTTTGACGCTCAAGGAGGTCATATGTGGTCTTCTGAGATAATTTTGCCACCCTCTGCACTTCCTTTTGCTCCCCCAGGAGGTCATTGTGTTTTTTTGAAGAGAACTATTGTTAGACTTGGCATCCTTGGCGTGGTCTCCCCTAACTTTTTGCCTCTGCTTCCCAGATTGTTGATGTGTGCTGGACTCTGGTTTTGCTGTTTTTGATACTTTGGGCGACTAAAAACCAGTGCTAAAGTGCAAGTGCTCCTACGTAAAATATATATGTATTTGGCTTATCCACAATTGGCACATTTGATTTACTAGTAAGTCCCTAGTAAAGTGCACTAGAGGTGCCCAGGGCCTGTAAATCAAATGCTACTAGTGGGCCTGCGGTACTGGTTGTGCCACCCACATTAGTAGCCCTATAAACATGGCACAGACCTGCCACTGCAGTGTCTGTGTGTGTAGTTTTAACCTGCAAATTCGACTTGGCAAGTGTACCCACTTGCCAGGCCTAAGCCTTTCCTTTTATACATGTAAGGCACCCCTAAGGTAGGCCCTAGGTAGCCCCATGGACAGGGTGCAGTGCATGTTAAAGTTGGGACATCTACTGATGTGTGTTACATGTCCTAACAGTGAAATACTGCTAAATTTAGTCTTCACTGTTGCAAGGCCTGTATCTTTCATATGTTAACATGGGAGGCTGCCTTTAAATATTATTTGAGAGCAGATGGAAATCTGGAGTTTAGGCTCTCTGAACTCACAATTTAAAAATAGATCTTTTAGTATAGTTGGTTTTTGGTTTGTTAGTTTGAAAATGCCACTTGTCTGTCTGTGTCAGTTTGACAGTTGGGCTGTTTGTGAATCCTCTCTCGACAGTGAGACAAAGGGAGCTGGGGTGTAGCCTGCATATCCTGATGAGCCATCTGTGCTAGGGTGGAGGGAGGAGTGGACACCTGAATGGGCTGTGCCTGCCCTCTCACAATGCAGTCTCCAACCCTTGGAGTATGTCTGGGCCTGGTCTGGGCAAGGCAGGGTCTTGTGCACAACAGAGACTTTCCTTTGAAGTTGGCCTACTTCAAAGGCAAAATGGAGTATAAGTATTGGACCCAAAACCCCTGAAAAGTAGACCACTTCTGGAACCAAGAAGAGCCTCTGCCGAGGAGAAGAGCTGAAGAGCTGTGGAGAAGTGCTGCCCCATCCTGTGACTGTGCTTTATTGGGATATCCTGCAGTTGCTGCTTCTGCCTGTGAAAGGGGACAAAGACTGGGCTTTGTTGTGCATTCCTGCTTGAGAAGAATTTCCAAGGGCTTGAACTGAACATGCCTCCTGTTTTGAAATCTCAGGGCCATCAAAGACTTCCTCTTCTAACAACTAAACTCTCTTCTAAGACTCCTGCCCTGCTAAGTGGTGCCCTATCCAGTCCCTGGGCCTACGAAAGGTGAAGTTGGCAGACAAGAGCCGAAAATCCACACACAGAGTGCAGTGCAGGGAAATGTTTGACACACCATCTGTAACGCGGCTGAAATCGATGCTCCACCTGCATCGCGGTTGGGAGATCGAACCTTCGTGGCTGGAGAAACGATGCGCAACACCTGCCTGTGGCTGCTGATAATGACGCAAACCCCAGGCAGCGCGGTTTTCTGATACCACGCAACCGGATTTCCCACGCATCATCCCTGGGAGTCAAAGTCATCCCAACTCTGTGCGGATCAAAGGTGCCTTATCTGGAAATCGATGCATCACTGTCTTGCGAGGGGAAAAAACAATGCATCGCCGACCCTACCGGAGAAGGAAACGCCGCACGGCCGCACTTGTGAGTAAGGAATCAACGCATCGCTGACTTTTCCGATGCATGCTTGCCTGTGCGCCTTTATTTTTTACACTAACCAGGTACTTGTGTAAAATCAACGTTTACATTGATTTCTATGGAGTAAGACTTGTTTTGAAAATTTATATTTTGACTTGTGCATGTTGGATTTTTATCATTTTGGTGTTGTTTGAATTAGATAAATATTACCTATTTTTATACTGGTGTGGTGTCCATTTTGTAGTGTTTTCACTGTATTACTGTGTGCGCTGGTACAAATACTTAACATATTGCTTCTGAGGTTAAGCCTGCCTGCTCTTGCCAAGTTACCAAGGGGGAGAGTGGGGGTTAACTGAGTGTGATTCTCCCTTACTCTTACTAGAGTGAGGGTCCTTGCTTGGACAGGGGGTAATCTGACTGCCAACCAAAGACTATTTCTAGCAACCATCATCTGCCCGCTCTGATCCTCATGCCTGGTGAATACACTGATGATGTTCTGGCCCTTAGTTGTTCGAAAACTATGGATATTTGTGGCCTCACTCAGCTCAGGCAATTCAGGTCTACCCCTAACATTACTACGCTGTGACTTTAATACTGTGTGCACCATTGCAGGGGATTCTGACTCAATAGCAGATGTAGTAGCTGTAGTACACAAAAGAGCCAGGGCTAGGGTGCACAATACTGTAGTGATGGTGGTTTTAGGGGCACAGGGAGCTGAATCAACACCAGAGTGTTGATGAAGGACCTGAACTACACTACATGATGGCAGTAGATATTGACTGAGTGAGGCATACCCTTGCAGCCTGAATGGAAAAAAAACAAATTGGCTAGCCTGTTCCTCCTTATGATCAAGACCAACAGAAGATGTCTGTCCACTGAAGGTTTTTGCATGAATTTCATAAAGTTGTAGTGGTGAGTAGGATATTTTCACCAGGTTGCTTTGCTGGGCTTCCTCTGTGGCTGAGTGTCCTATAATCACAGTAGAAATTATAATGAAACACACACTTAACAAACATTTGCTGCATGATCTTCTGTGTAAAATTTTTTTTTACAGAGGATGACCTGCAATTCAGATAGATAGAAACACAGTCCTTTTGTGTGGGGAAGCAATAGATATGGTACAGTAACCTGTGGGGAAACATCATCCGGTAGGATACTCTCATGACATTTATCCGATAGACTTTAATACAAGTGCATTATTTTTTATGGCTCTTGCAATAAAGTGGGCAGGATATCTATCATGTTTTCACTGAGTATGTTGTCTGCAAATGTCCACATGTGGCCCACAGTCATGTGTAGCACCACTTGATTTTGGTTTGTTACAGAAAGCCTTTTTACAAGGTTATCAAATAGTTTGGACAACCTGTTTTTGAACACTCAAAATCATGTTCATTTTCTTTATACTGACCACAGGTGCACTATAAAAGACAACCCGATTGCCTGATTGTAATAAAAAAAAGTGAATGTTTCTTTTAACACCTAACCATGTGATCTTCAGTCTGACTAGATGGATCCAATCTTTGGTTGGATGCCCTGGAGTGGCTACAGAAATTTACACTCAATTGCTGTCCTTGAGCCTGGTAACGCTGAAACAAATATACAATTCAAGAGTCCATGATTGGCATAGCAAAGTAGTGGTTAATGGCCTAGTGTAGTTATGAGGGTCCCTAGAAGTTGCAAAGAATAGGCAGAATAGTGGCCTTCAGCCTTACGTGTGGTACCCCAGAGTGGATGCTTCCAGCAAACAAAGAAAAACCTAATACCATGTTTTGTCACCCTAGATTTCTTGGAGCCTTGGCAGGGGATGGAACTTTCAAGAACCAGATGTGGGGGTAAACTAAACATTAATGCCACTTTAAAGGCTGGCACCAGGAATGAATAGTGGACTATCAGACCAACTTTTCAATACACTCCTGGACCTCTGAAGGACATCAGAAGGACTGCCTTTATACCTCAGAGGACTGCCCTGCTGCTTTAGGCCTGCCTTGTAGACCCAGAGGACTGTCCTACTTCTTCATGCATACCTTGCAGCTTTAACCCAGGACTACCAAAGTGACTCCAAGGGCTAGTTGGATGACCTCCTGTGTGAGCTACAGGGACATAACAAGGTCAAGAGAACTTGACACCTGCACCCTGCCTCTGTTGAAGTGAGTCTTGACACCCAAGTGGTTGTCCTCCAGTTCTGGACTGTTGGTGGTGGTGGTGCTAAAGGTGTTGCTCTTGACTAACCCTAAATGTTGGTACATAGTAAATCTTTCACCAAAAAGTGGCCTGAAACCCAAGAGAAGATCAGGACCTACTTGCTTGTCGATCCATTAAATGTGCATCGCCGGTAAGCCTCACTCTGAGGTAGCTCCTGCTAAGTTCTTCTCCGCAGCAGCAAATCCTGTTCAGTAGGACCTCTCACCAAACCTGACCTTAAGGAGACCTTGTTGGCTACAGCTTGCAGCTTTGTCCTGCTGGAAATTGTTGACTTCCAAAAAAGAGACAAAGTCTGAAGGTAGAAGTTAGAAAACGTTACTTTGTTCAGCGGCTCCTTCTTGACTACCACTGGCTGCCTTCCCCCGCAGAACTTTATCTTCTGTCATTTTTCTTCAAAACTTCTTCTAATTCTGAACATTAGCCCACTCCACCTTATGCATTCGACCCCACTTCAGCATGGTCGGCCTTATCTTGTGACTTTGACCTAGTCTTGTGAACAGATATTCGCTTTTGGTGCTTTGATATTTACATGCTATTTTTCACATATGTTATGTTCTGGTATATTGATTTGTATAGCCCACTAATCACACAATAGGAGATCCAGGCACTTGTAAAATGTAAGAATTCATAACTCCGGTTCTACTGGTTGGATTTAAGTAATTTTGGTGTCACTTTATTAACTTTTACTCTAGTTTTTTCAATTGGTGTGGGTTTTTTCTTGGGTCGTGTTTTCACATTATTACTGTATGTGCCCTGCATTAATACTTAACACAGTGCCTCTAAGTTAAGCCTGGCTGCTTTTGTGCCAGAATAGTAGAGGGTTAATAATAGGTTAAGGTAGTGATTTTTCTGGTTCACCCTATGTAGGAGGCTGGCCTGGCTTATAGTGGGTACCTGATGGTACTTACACCTTGTGCCAGGTCCAGTTATCCCTTATTAGTAGATTAGTAGTGTTCTAGCAGCTTAGGCTGATAGAGGTGGCTATAGTAGAACAGCTTAGGCTGAACTAGGAGACATGCAAAGCTCCTACTATACCACTTATATCATATAGCACTATATAATAAGAAAACACAATACTCAGAATTACTAAAAATAAAGGTACTTTATTTTAGTGACAATATGCCAAAAGTATCTCAGAGGATATACTCCTTTAGGAGGTAAGTAAAATACACAAAATATACACACAAACCAAAATCAGGTAAGTAAACAGTTAGAAGAGTAGTGCAAACACTGTAGACCACAATAGAATGCAATAGGAGACAATAGGCCTAGGGGCATCACAAACCATATACTCCAAAAGTGGAATGCGAACCACAAATGGACCCCAGGCCTAGTGTAGTATGTAGAGGGTCCCTGGGAGTGTGAGAAAACACTAAGGGTGTCCAAGATACCCCACCCCAAGACCCTGAAAAGTAGGAGTAAAGTTACCCTACTATCCCAGTAAGACTGTTAAGTCGAGATAGCGGACTCTGCAAAGGCAACAACTGACTGCAAAGCACTAAAGATGGATTCTTGGACCTGAGGACCTGCAAAGGAAGGGGACTAAGTCCAAGAGTCATGCAAGTGTCCAGGGGGGGGCAGGAGCCCACTAAACCCCAGATGAAGTGCAAAAGGGCAGCCTCCGGGTGGAAGAAGCCGAAGATTCTGCAACAACGGAAGGTGCCATGAACTTCTCCTTTGGTCAGAAGATGTCCCACGGCGTGCTGGAGGATGCAGAGTTATTTCCATGCAAAAAGACGACCAACAAGCCTTGCTAGCTGCAAGAGTCGCAGTTGAAGATAATGGGTGCTGTCTGGGCCCAGGAAGGACCAGGAGGTCGCCCCTTGGAGGCGGAGACAGAGAGGGCGCTCAGCAACAGAGAGCCCATGCAGAAGCAGGCAGCCCCCGCAGAAGCACTTGAACAGGCGTTCAAGAAATCTGAGCACGGCGGTCATCTCAACACAACAAAAGAGGGCTCACGAAGCCAGTGGTCAACTCAGCAAGTTGAGCAATGCAGGACAGAGTGCTGGGGACATGGGCTGTGCTGTGCACGAAGGAATCCTTGCAGAAGTGCACAGAAGCCCTAGCAGCTGCAGTTCACGCAGTACACGGGATTACTGTCTGGCGTGGGGAGGCAAGGACTTACCTCCACCAAATTTGGACAGAAGGACCACTGGACTGTCGGGGGCCCTTGGATCTAGCTCCTGTGCTCCAGGGACCACGCTCATCAAGATGAGAGGGAACCCAGAGGACCGGTGATGCAGAAGTTTGGTGCCTGCGTTAGCAGGGGGAAGATTCCATCGACCCACAGTAGATTTCTTCTCGGCTTTCAGTGCAGGGTGAAGGCAGACAGCCCTCAGAGAATGCACCACCAGGAAACAGTCAAGAAAGCCGGCAAGATTAGGTGCTACAATGTTGTTGGTAGTCTTCTTGCTACTTTGTTGCGGTTTTGCAGGCGTCCTGGAGCAGTCAGCGGTCGATCCTTGGCAGAAGTTGAAGAGGGAGATGCAGAGGAACTCTGGTGAGCTCTTGCATTCGTTATCTGAAGAGGAACCCATAGGAGAGACCCTAAATAGCCCTCAGAGGAGGTTTGGCTACCTAACCAGGTAAGAGCCTATCAGGAGGGATCTCTGATGTCACCTGCTGGTACTGGCCAATCAGAGGTCTCCATTGTGCCCTCACACCTCTGCATGCATTCAAGATGGCAGAGGTCTGGGACACACTGGAGGAGCTCTGGGCACCACCCCTGGGGTGGTGATGGACAGGGGAGTGGCTCCCTTTCCAAATCCTTTGTTCTGCCGTCCTGGGACTGGGCTGCCCAGACCTCAGGAGGGCAGAAACCTGTCTGAGGGTTGGCAGCAGCAGAAGCTGCAGTGAAAACCCCAGAGAGCTAGTTTGCCAGTACCCGGGGTCCATGCTGGAGCCCTGGGGATGCATGGGATACGCACCCCAATACCAGATTTGGCATGGGGGGGCAATTCCATGATCTTAGACATGTTACCATTGTGAAGCTACATATAGGTATTGACCTATATGTAGTGCACGCATGTAATGGTGTCCCCACACTCAGAAAGTTCGGGGAAATTGCCCTGAACAATGTGGGGCGCCTTGGCTAGTGCCAGGGTGCCCTCACACTTACTAGCTTTGCACCTAACCTTCACCAAGTGAGGGTTAGTCATATAGGTGACTTATAAGTTACTTAAGTGCAGTGTAAAATGGCTGTGAAATAACGTGGACGTTATTTCACTCAGGCTGCAGTGGCAGTCCTGTGTAAGAATTGTCTGAGCTCCCTATGGGTGGCAAAGAAATGCTGCAACCCATAGGGATCTCCTGGAACCCCAATACCCTGGGTACCTCAGTACCATATACTAGGGAATTATAAGGGGGTTCCAGTGTGCCAATTAGAGTTGGTGAAAATAGTCACTACCCTGCAGTGACAATTTTAAAAGCAGAGAGAGCATAAACACTGAGGTTCTGGTTAGCAGAGCCTCAGTGATACAGTTAGGCACCAGACAGGGAACACATATAGGCCACAAACTATGAGCACTGGGGTCCTGGTTAGCAAGATCCCAGTGACACAGGCAAAAACAAACTAACACACAAGTACAAATGGGGGTAACATGCCAGGCAAGATGGTACTTTCCTACACCGTAGTAAAGATTGTGGTTATTGCTTGAGAAGTGTTATCTCTGTTCTCAACCAATAGTCCAATTTCTTACAGCAATGCAGCCAGCCACTGAGATAGGGCATATAGTCACAGCTTTTGGGGTGCCCAAATGGCGACATAATTGACTGTGTTGGTAATGGGGGCATTGCTACTGTCCTGCCAGTGCAGACAACATACTTAATGGCAATGCCCTGAACAAGGATTGGATTGGGGATCAATAAAGTCTGGGCCTGTAAGTGGATGAAAGTGGGGGTAAGCATCTGTAATATGCCATGGGTTTCCAAGAAGCAGAGATGTGTCCAAGTGACAAGAATGCAATAGGTGATTTACAAATGGAGCATGAACATGTCAAGTTGACTCCCATGACCTATTCAGAGGGCCATATCGTATGCAGTCTACTATTCTACTATACTAATTATTAATAATTCTCTGATGTGCCTGAAGTTCAAAGTGGCTTCCCTCTAAAATTCCAAATGGCTATTTATGTGTACCAGAGGAGGAGGTGGGACACTTCTATGGTGTTTGTTATAGGACTTGAGCAACGAAACAGTAAAAAAAGGATGCACCTGGAGATCATCGGGCATGAAAAACTTAGCAGCCACTGGGTTAATCATATGTTCTATGGCAAAGGGACCTAAAAAGCGTTGCTGTAACTTTCTTGGGCTTGTAATTGTAGGCACTTGGTGACGAAGCAAACATGATCTCCAGGTATGTAATAAGGCACTTATTGTTGTTTATTTAACTGCATTTACTAAGCAATCTTGGCTACTTGAAGATTCTTTTAACTTGTTGCAAAATGTCCTAAAGATGCTGGTAGCGTTCTTTCACAGAGGGCACCTTACTGTACTTGCAATACAATGTATTTTATAAGGTAGCTAAACAGGGAATAGAAGTATGAAATCCCCGTAACCGAATGAGTTGAGTCGCTGTAGGCAAAATCAACAAGTCTGGAGGGGTTCTATCCCAGGCAGTTTTATGGGTGGTCAACAAGTATCCTAGCAACTGTTCCATCATTTGGTTGGTAGGCCGGGGACAAATGTATATCAATGTCTAAAGATGCACATAAAGTGCACCAGAACTTTGCCACTAACTGGGGCCTTCTGTCAGAGATACCAAGCAGCAGGAACCCCATGTAGTGATGCCAAGTATTGTACTGGGTGCAATAGGGAAGGGACCAAAATGTGATATTTTGGTTAATAGATCCCACTATGATCAAGATGGTTGTTTGGCCACAAACTGGGGCAAATCAGCTACGAAGTCCATACTGATAATATGCAAAGGTGAAAGCAGCAAAGATAAAGGCTATAGCAGTTCACCTGGATAAGAATACATCCTTTTATTATGGCTGCTGATCATGAAAGTTCTGGACAAACACCTCTGTATCCTTAGACTTGGAGGCATATTTATGATCCCTTGCGCCACTGTTGCGTCACTTTTTGTGATGCTCCATCGGCACAAACCTTGAACTCATATCTATGAGGCCACACAAGCCACTTTGCGTGACTTTGAATGGCCTCATAGATATGGAGTAAGGCAAATATGGAGTAAGGCAAAGCAGCGTAAATCACTCTATTCCCCTGCAACACCTATGGATTTGAAGCCTTCCCAGATTTACAAGATCTTGTAAACTTGGGGATGCGTCAAAATCTTATGCCTACCTAGGAGAAGCACAACAAGGAGAAATATGCTTATTTCTCCTTGTTTTTTCCTCTTTCCAAGTGTACTGCATTCTGCGACACACATAGAAATAGGAAAAAAAAACTCCCAGGATTGTTTTTGTGCAGGAAAATGCCCCTTCGTGCAGAAAAACAATTCTGCTTACAATGCAGACACCCTTGCACCATGGTGCAAAGGTGCCTGCATTGGTGCTAGGTAGCCAAAACGGTGCCAGCGCAGTGGGAAAAGACAGGCATTCCTGCCCTTTCCGTTTGATGTAGGACAGTGCAGGGAGGTGACTTGCGGCGCTTTCATGCATCGAAAGCCCATAAATATGGGCCTTGGTTTCCTACCACACTCAACATTGGCTGGATACTAGACTTTCACACTCTCCTGAGTGTGCTGACAGGGGTACGACATTTCCCTAATGAAATGCTTGCTGGCACAAATCTGGGGTAGGTATTGATAGGGCCCCTTCTCAAAGCTTCTTTGATATTTTTTCTTTGGTTTATATAGTATGGTAACTCACAGAAAAATGACATACAATGCAATTTTCAGGACTGGAATTGCAGGTTTTAGTCTCAATAAATAAGCCAGCTGGCAATGGAGGGTTGGCATGATAGGCTGGGGAAAAAAGCTGACAACAGAGGGCCAGGGGGAGAGGCCGTGGAGGACATGGACAATGGCGGATGAGTGAGACTTAGGATGCACATGGACAATAGAGGGCTGCTAGGAGGGGCCAGTACAGCAAGCTGACAATGCAAGGAGGGCGAGAGGGGCTGGTGGAGCACTCAGAGGCAGACTGGAGGGGATGGAACAGCACACAGACAATGGAGGCCTGGCTGGAAGGGGTAGAGAAGCAAGATGACAATGGCAGGTGTAAGGGAGAGGCTTGGTCAAAAAGCTGACAAGAAATGGTGGGCAGAAGAGGCTGGGATAGCAAGCAGACAACAAAGGGCAGGCAGGAGGGGCTGGGAGAACAAGCTGACTGGATAGCTGAGGAGCAAGGTGGCAACAGACGGTGGGAGGGAGGAGCCGTGGCAGATAGCTGACAAAGGAGAGTGGCAGTGAATGGTGGACGGGATGGGTTCGGGAGCAAGTTGACAATGGAGGGCCAACAAGAGGGACTGGGTCTGCAAGCTGACAATGGAGGGCTGGCAGGAGGGGAGGGCAGGGGGAGCACAGAAACAATGGAGTGTGGGAAGGAGGGGTTGGGCAGCAACCAGATAATGGATCCGGGGCAGCAAACTGGTGACTGAGAGTCAGCTGGAAAGGCTATGGAAGCAAGCTGACATTGAAGGGCCGGCGGGAAGGGCTGGGGTAACACTCAGAAAACAGAGGGTGGGGGAAGAACCTGTGGAAGCACAGAGGGTCAGTGGACGGGTAGGGGCAGCAAAAATACAGCAATGGGCTATCAGGGGGTGCTAGAAAAATACACAGACAACAGAGGGTGGGTGGAAAGGGATGGGGAAGCACACAGAAAATGAGGACCTGTGGGAAGTGCTGGAGCAGCTAGCTAACAATGGAGGGCCAGCTGGAATGGCTGTGGGAGTAAACAAACAATGCAGAGCAGGTGGGAGATGCTGGGGAAGCACATGAACAATGGGGGGGCTTTCTAGATGTGCTGCGGTAGTAAGCTGACAACAGAGGTTGGGCGTGAGAGGGTGTGACATAAAGCTAACAATGCTGGGCAAGTGGGAGGGACTTGAGCAGCAAGCTGACAACAGAGGGCTGGAGTGAGGTGCCTAGGAACCCTGCTGACAAAGAAGGGTGGCGGAGGGCGGGGGCAGCAAGCTGAGGAAGGCTGGGTGCAAGGCACTGGATGTGGGACCAACACCCTGCTGTGCCGTGCTGAACGCCATGCACAGCAGTGGGTTGACTGCCCTCCGAGGGAGTGAGTGCAGTGCCTGGCCAGAGGCCTGGTCCTGCAATAACTGCCCAGTGTGCATGGCAGAAGGCCTTGCACAACAGGGGTTGGCCGTCAATGGCACTGCACGAAGGGTCTGACCAGAGGGATAATATTTGCCTTCCATTCTTTAATAAAATCAGGACTCTACTTCACCAAATGACTAAAAGAATCTACAATTCCATAACCCTCACAATGGTCTGATATCACACTGTGGAATCATTTCTATAGGGCTCACATTTCACCTTCACTTGACTAATAAATCCACAGAGGTCTCAAAATGCACTTCAATCTGGGCCCGCAATATGCATTGGTTTATGCAATATTCAGACACTGACAGAGCTATTAAAATAACCTGCAGCATTTAACTGTATATCAGTACTAAGACTATAATTCGATATGTAGTTCAGTATGTGATAATTACTGCACGTAGTAAATACTGATTCCACAGGGTGTGGTATTTAGCAGGTGCTTATTCCAATTTCAACATAACAAAAAAAGGTCAAGACCTGATCGGTGTTTTTCGTCATGGATTACTGCACGTTTCACTTGTTTTAGCCCATTTTACTTCAGCAAATTTCAGCAGGTTTTTGCTGGCAAAATATATTCTGGAAAACGTGGAGCATTTGTGGTAATAACAGTAAAACTCAGAATTCCAATTTGCGTGCAAATGGGAGTTTACCCTTGGGATCAGGCTATCCAGTGCTTTAAATGGAAAAATTGAAGTGCAGGTACTCTGTGATAGAGTACCTGTTAGTTTCCGAGAAGTGCCGGTACTCTCCAATTAAAAGTATTACGTTTATCTTGAGATATGTACCGCTCTGTCAACTTGACCCATACGCTTCTTCTACCATGTAGAAACCTCCATAAGTTCTAGCAGTGCAAAATATCCAGCTTCCTCCCAATGCATTATTATTTCCTTTAGGGACCACATTTTTCCAAGATTGAGACAAAGATAGAAAGATAGATAGATAGATAGATAGATAGATAGATAGATAGATAGATAGATAGATAGATAGATAGATAGATAGATAGATAGATAGATAGATAGATAGATAGATAGATATATAGACCTCTCTCGGTAGACTCTATCCAGCCTTTAGGCTGCATTCATGGTGAGACATTCACAGAGCTCTCACTATGCATCTCTATTCTGACCCCTATGATGCGTTGCTGTCACCATGGAAACACTCAGAATCTCTTTCCATATAGCTTTGGCGATGCAGCTCTATCCCCACCTTCAATGAGCCTCACACTGAGTAGCACAGAGATCTCTCAAAACCCACAGAGTGCACTGGAATCAGTGGTCCAGCATCCACAGAACTCACCACATGCACCTCTGCCCAGAGTTTACCGTGCACTAGTAGTGCTACATTTGTAAATCCATTACAACATACATTTACCAGTTTTAAATATATTTTAATCGACCTGTGGTAGTGGGTACGGGCAGGTGAGCCCGGCCTACTGTGCTCAAACAGCTTGCTAGACAATTTTCTATGTAAGGGTATTTTTCTACCCACAGTCTGGCAAACACGAACTGCCGCCCCAAGGTTCGATATGAATGTATGTAGAGCAAAACGTGGAACATGTACAAACTCCTTAACAGCTTAATGTTTAAACCAGGAACAAAAACACCGCAGTGCAGAGATCATATGCACAGGGTCAAAGGTGTGTTTACATCCTGGTTATACTTTGCTGTGTAAAGATGGAAAGAAATGTGCAGACTGTTTTGGGGCAATTTTGTACGTGGTATCACAGGATTTTTCATGTAGCTACAACTCAAAACTGGTGACAAGTGCAAAACAAGAGCAAGCACGATTTGCGCGGAGCTTTTTCTGGTCGTTGCTGGTAAAGCTAGTGCAAATACAGTTTGCACCCAATTCATCATTAACATTTGACTCTAAATGACCCTGTAACAATTGATCAGGAAATACAAGGCCATATTATGTGGCGAAATTGACTCAATTATGTGACAGGAAATAGCTAATTATTAACTATAAAGTAATTACGGCATTTCTGCACATACACTTAAAAAATAAATTCTCATGTTCAGGAGGTACAAAACATTCTCTTCTACAGAGGGAGATCATTTAACCCTTGCACTGAATTTCCTATGCAGCTTCCCAAGTAGCTTTTCAATAAATGAGTTCTGCATATTAATTTGATAGAAATCTGTACATCTTGCTGCAGACGACGGATTAGGTGTCAACTCTGTCAGATGTATAAGTATACAGAAAACTGAGTGGTTGCATGGCTCCAGAGGTGGCATTGAAGGATACCAGGTACTAGAAGTAATGTATGTGATCAACCCTGTCAGAGGCAACCAACCATAGCTGGCATACACAGAAATACACGGCCTCAGAACAAATATGTGCAGATAGCTGTGCATTTTAAAATAAAAGCAGCTGTTAAATCTTTCACAATAATACTACGATTTATTACCCATTTCATCCGCAAAAGAACAGCGTGAAAGCCACCACTTTGCATGTTCATGTTAAGTTACACAAGGTCACGTTCATTTTTTGAGGCACAGGAAGATTAAAGGGCATTTTTACAAGAAACTACTGCATCAGTGCTGATGCACCACTTTTCTTGCGTTGCCCCTGCCCCACCTAAAGACATCATGTGTGCACTGTATTTACAATACAGCGCACCATGGTGCACGTTAGTCGAGTAGCGTCAACATTTTTTACGCAATTGTGGCGCTTTGCTGCGATAGCAGCAAAAATGTTGACGCTAGTGCAGCAAAGTGCAAGGAGGCCAATTGTTTACAATGGGTGCGTCACTGTAACGCCTGCTTTGAGCAGGAGTTAAAAATGACGCCAAAAATGGCACAGTGAAATATTGTAGATTTCACTCTGCCATTTTTGTCGTCCTCCTAATGCCAGAACGCCCCCCACCTGACGCAGGCATATTGTGGCACAAGAGGTTGCAAAGTGGCGCAATGCATGCACCGCACCAGTTTGTAAATATGGCGCAGTGAAAAATTAATTAAGCTAGTGTGGCACAAGGAGGCGCTAGGACCTTGTAAATCTGGCCTTAGCGAGTTGCCCAGAATCACAGGATATTAATCAAGCTCTGAGACTAGAACCTGTTTCACCAGTTCCAAAGCTGGCTTCTCTGCACTTAACCCACATCATCTTTCATCTGCTGTTATTCCCGGTGAAATCCTGGACCCTCTCCATACACTCCTACCAAGCCACTCCGTTGTCACCGTTTTTTTAGTTCACACCATGCTGCGTGGGCTTCTTTATCTTTTAATGCGTGTCCTATTTTCAACATGAAGTGGCTACTGTGAGGGTTCAGCGATTTCCCCAACATAGCCACACAGATGCTCACTTGCTACATGCTGGAAAGGACGTTTGTTTTTAAGCATATCGTTTCAGTAGAGAAGGACAAACTGTGGCTCGGTTAGAGATAACATTCAGAAATAACTCACATTATTTCTCGCTTTTAATGTTTTTAAAAGTGGTGGGTGTTTCAATTCCATTTAAAACAGTTGAAACACATCTACCTTCTTGAGCCCTGATATCGTGTTACATGCCACGAGCATTAAAACAACCCACACAGGACCCCTCAGAAGACATGCATACAATAAATGTTTAAAAAACCCATAAAGAATGCCATTATTCGAGCACTTATAAATGTGTCTTTCCTGCCATGTAAACCTGCTGGCGACGTGTGAGCACGGCTTGATTTTTAAAAACACATGAGCCCTGGCAAGACAGCTTCATCAGACCCTATTTCATGTGGCCTGATTGTCACTTCACTATATTACCAAGTTCAAATGACCAAGAGTAATTCTCACCTAATGATGAAGAGATATGGAAACTATTTTGTTGTGTGATTTCTGGCGAAACACGATTGTTCCCCCTACCTAGTTATTGATTATAGAAAAGTCAATAATATGTGCCTCATATACACCATCAGATTGATATAAGATATGATTCCGTGAGATTGTGCGTATCAAACTGCAGAAAGGTTTTTCCTATGTAGAATTATCTTCCACGCGCGCTGCAGCTCCTCACTTAGGCCCAGATGTATGAAGGGCTTACGTCCCAGTTACCTCACGCAAGGCAATACAAGGCGACGCACGCCCTTAAATTAAATTTACTGAGTTACGCAAAGCCACTACGCGTGACTGAGCAGCTTCATAAATCTGGAGTAATGCGAAGCAGTGCAAGTCGCTGCGTTGCGTTACTTTGCATTGAGTCGACATTCCATGAGTGGAGCTTGGGTGTTCCCACGCATCCATCCATGGTTTTTGGAACATTCCTAGATTTACTAAGACTTGTAAACCTGGGAATCCGTCAAAGTGGTACACCATCCCAACAAAGGCATAACAAGGAGAAATGTCTTTATTTCTCCTTGGAAAAGGCCTCTGAAGATTGTTTCTGTGAGGAAGTTGTTACTTCTTGTACACAGACAATCCTCACTAACACAGGCAACCTTGCACCTTGACACAAGAGTACCTGTGTTGGCGCTAGGCAGCACATAGTGCACCAGCACAGAGAGAGAGAGAGAGCAGGAATGTGCCATGAATTAGTAAATAAGGTGCATTCCTGCTCTTTCTATATGGCACAGAACAGCAAATTGAGTTTCTGCATTTTATTGCTCCAAATCTTAGTAAAGATCAGTTTTGTACAGTTTTATGGATAAATGCTTTGCGTCGTGTAGGTGAGGCTTCTGCTAGAGCTCACAGCCTGTACACCAGCATGCTGGTCCTTCATCTGGTCTGCACAAAGTGTAATGCTGAACCACAACGTCCTATGGTACCCCTTAGCCAAGGCAATACATTTCCTAAACACGAGGATGATGCTCTGCTCTCCCTTGCAAGCCACTATAACTTTGCTTGTAGCCAAACGCAAAGGGCTGCAAAGAGTGGCCTATATATTAATGTTCATTAGCCCGGTCATTCTGTGGCCCCCTGTGACTGGAGATTACTACCTAGGTAGCATAGCAAAGTCAGACACAGGTGGCAAATAGTCGGTGGGCGATTTGTAGCCCCTATTTGTGACCACTTTGTGCATCGTGCCATAAATTCCCATCTTGCTCTCCACTGGTTCGAGGAATGGCTTATGAGGTGAAGGCAAAGTGTGACAAAAACTAGCAGAACTGTGACTATATGGTCTTGAGTGTGACAGGGCGATGCAGTCTGGGAGAGGGGTGAACGGTATAGGGAACAACTGTATCTAGCTCCCAGATTATTAGCACCACTGTGAGGTTCCGGGAATAGCGAGATCAATTGTGAAAAAAATAATTATGTGTGTAACATAGTTGTAAATATTGTTTGGACTATACAATGTAAAAACTAAATAGATTAGGGCAGGGACTCTTGCTCAGCTGCTGCTCTAACCTTAGAGATTTTTACACTGGATCGAGTATAACACCAGCAGGAAATGAAGGCAATAGTTGCAAAAGGTTTCTATGGATTACTGATGGCAAAATTAAAAACAATATAAAATAATGCTACAAAATATTATTGCATTACAAAACATAAAATATCTGAACAACATATTATACAATAAAAGTCTGCATTATATGTCCGCCACTATCAAATATATAGGGATATAATATGCAACATAAAAAATATACCACAATATGAATTAGGCCAATTTAATAACCTGGACCGGACATCACAACAGGTTTACTGTTTGGGGCGCTCTTCCAAGTAGAAAAATGATGGTTTGTTGATCCAATTTAGGCAAATCAAGTACAAGTAGTCTGCTGCAGAAATACTCCTTCTTGTGTATTGCCACTGCCTGCATCAGAAGCCGCGTTTTCTATCTCCACGTCCACTTCAAAGCTTTTTAAATGCGCTTCGGTTACTTGAGGGACACGAGGACCTGAGGCGCTGGGTGGCTCAAACTCCCAGTGGTGGGAAGAAGTCATTCGAAAAAGATAGAGAACCTTGCTTCAAGTCCTAATGAAAAAAACTCATCACCTGCGGTTTAGAAATGATGAACTTAAGTGGTGTAGGCAAGTGTAAAGAATGTATTTTTACTTTACGATGACGTTTTCAAGGTTTAAGCCCTCTTGCATTTCCCCTACAAACACATTTAATGATACCCTGTGACTCCATGCCATGTAGGACACCCAGTCCATTTTCACATTATGCAAAGCAATAGACTCTACAAGTTCTTTCAAATCGCTTTATCTTAAATGAATCAGAATTCTAACTCTAAAAAGTATTGCTTTGCTAATGAGAGCCAAAATCTGTAAGATGGTGTCCTTGATGAATAGATTAGTACTTTGGGTAAGGAATGTAGGGGTCATTTAATGCTTTGCAGTTAACTTTCCACTCTGCGAGGTCTCCAAAGGCTCCGGCCCCCGCTCGGCCGATGGAAGACCGCCTGCCTGATTTAAAGACCACTGCCTGGCATATAGGGCTGAGAAATCCATCCTAAAACCCCTACATTGAGGCAAACATCACTTTCCAATTGGCTATGATGATAGGTTCATTACGAGTCGTGTTGACATATGTTTTATGACTCACTCTAACACCATAAAGAGTTTTTCCGGTACCCTGAGACCTGAGAGTCTCACCCAGATGAAACATTATTCAGTCAGGCAAACTTTTTCAGCTAGATTCATGACAACACATACAATTAGAGAAAGGGGACCCTAAGAATTCATTAGTGAGGCACTGGAGAGTTTCATTTCTATCTGTAAAACCTAGGGGTCAAGTTTGAAAACCATCGGATGATTAGTGGGTATTTAATCCTGTGCCAGGGAGCAAGACTGAGGATGGAGCAAAGAATGTTACAAAAGATTTTGATGAACACCATAGTCTCTATGAATAGGTCCTGTAGGGAGCCCAGAGAGATAATTTTGTGGGCTGACATTTTATGAAAATTTTTACAGATGATAAATCAGAAATTTTGGCAGTACAAAATATTTGGTCTTTCCTAGTCTAAAAGTGTTTTGATGATCACAGAGAAGGCTACTGATCTGTCCTTGAAATTGTCATATGGCGTAATAGGTGTTAAGCTCTTTCAAATGAAAGAAACAGGTGAAGATGATGGGGTTGCCTTGGTTAGAGACTTAAGTCCTACATCAAACCAGAATCACACGTTGTTTACTGTGGACCGCATTTGCTGCAGTGGATTTTTCTGTTGTGGCAGATGAGGCTGTGATCCCTGATGTGATTGGGTTGCAAAAATTCAATTTCAGAATTAATTTGAGAAAAAAGTGCAATAATATCAATGCTCTGACTGTCCTCATGATGACCAGTAAACCACTTGATGGTCGAAATGCTGTTGATACATATAGCATTTAAGGATGAACTTTAATCGAGCAGAATGTGGCTCAACAATTGACATTGAGAGCCTCATGGACTCTGCAGGTGACCTCTGGGTGTATGGTCGTTTTTGTCCTCTCACACACTTTTGGATTGTTCTGCGTTTCACCTGTCACCATTTCACTGTGCATTCACTTGTTTATGTATGAGCACAATGTGCTTATTTTCTTCATTCACTGCGTTTTTGTATAAATTACATATACCTAAAATTACTTGAATAATTTCATGATAAGTTATAGCTGTTTGGAACATCGTTGCATTAAACTACTTCGACCGTGGTTCATTAAGTGGTTTAGGGGTCTTCTCCTGTAGATCTAACATACCCATGCTATAGTGGCGCAGCCACTGCTTATATAGTAGCCTTTGTCATTGTTGTGAGTCCTGATGTATTTATTTCCTGTGGTCCTGGAAGCTGTGGTTCCTGCGATTGAGATAGTTGTTGTTATTGCTAGAGTAACTACTGTGCTTACAGCTCTGGTTTGGACTATGGAAACTGCTGTGGTCTCTGCTGTTGTAACAGCTCTAGTTTTCCAAATGTTGTTAGTGACCCTGCGCAGTTCCCTGAGTTATTATGAGCACTTAGGGCCACATGTACGTAACGTAGCGGTCGCAAAACAAACGTAGTTAGCGCCAGTGTCCCACTGGTGCTAACCCATTTGCAAACAGTAAGGGGTCCCATGGGACCCCTTCCCCTTTGTGAATGTCAGCAAAAACATTTTTTCATAGCAGGTAGTGGTCCTAAAGACCACTGCCAGCTCTGAAAAAATGAAACGAAAAAGTTTCATTTTGTGTTTTTGAAATGCATCTCGTTTTCCTTTAAGGAGAACGGGCTGCATAAAAAAAAAAAATGCTTTATTTAAAAGCAGTCACAGACATGCTGGTCTGCTGCGACCTACCTCATGAATAGTCATGAGGTAGGCATTTGCGACCCCCTTGCGAGTCGCAAATAGTGTCACTGACATTATACAACATTGTTTTCATTTTCTGACCCATAATAATCGGTACAGGATCACTTTGCTTAATCCTGTTTTAGGTGTTGGCATGACACTGACACCACTTTCTGTGAGTAAGTGGTATGAGCGTATGTATTTAATATCTTGGTATTAAGAAAGACCACCCTCACCCACCTTGGGTTAGCATTCTTGACCATTAAGTATCTCCTCAAGACACCTGTGCAAACTCATGGTGTTTTGCTACAACTTCCAACAATGTTGAGAGAAGCACTTAGGGCCAGATGTAGGTAGACAGCAAATTGCGACTTGCAATTTGCGAGTCAGAGCGACTCGCAAATTGCAACTCGCAATTTGCAATGCAGAAAGGTGTCTCAGACACATTCTGCGACTCGCTATGGGGTCGCAAAGACCCACATCATTAATATTAATGAGGTGGGTCGCAGTTTGCGACCCCATAGCGAGTTTGGGCACTCACAGGGATGGTGGCCTGCTGGAGACAGCAGACCCCCATGTCCGTGACTGCTTTTCAATAAAGCAGGTTTTTTTTTTTTTCTATCTGTAGCCCGTTTTCCTTAAAGGAAAACGAGCTGCACATAGAAAAAAATACCGAAACCTTTTGTTTCGTTTTTTTTCAGAGAAAAAATAAATTTGTGATCATTCACAAAGGGGAAAGGGTCCCATGGGGACCCCTTACCGTTTGCGAATGAGTTACCATCCACTTCAAGTGGATGGTAACTGCGAATTGATTTGCGACCGCGAATCGCGGTGCGAGTCGCAAATAGGAAGGGAACACCCCTTCCTATTTGCGAGTCGGAAACGCATTTTGCGAGTCGGTTCCGACTCGCAAAATGTGTTTCTGCATCGCGGGCGGGCATTAGCGCCTCGCAAACGGCATTTTTCGCCGTTTGCGAGGCGCTAATGCCTTGCTACATCTGTCCCTTGGGCTGATGCTAAGTGCGTGCAGGTCCTATGAAAATGGCAATTGTGGGTATGCGCTGCAGATTCCAATGTTGGACAGGATGTGGGTAAAACTAGTTTGTGGTCGAACAACACAATTTTTATTGTACGCTCCAAGGGATAAGAATAAAAACTAAGAGGGGGAATAATTCAGCCCAAATGTTAGTTAAAGATCACATGTTTATGCCTACTATGTACCCTTAAAGAAGTTGTCTAGGCATTCTTCACAGGAGGTAAAACTTAGTTATACTGGCTGTGAAGAATGCCTACACACATTTTTCACCCAGTGTTTCAGTTACTGGGATTTGTCCACTGGTGTCCAGACCTGCAAAGTAGTAAAGGTGATAAAGAACAGAAGAAAAAATGAGAGACAATTATATAATCAGCTCTTCATACAGCTATTTGTAGGATTGATAACTAAATAGCATTGCATGCAACTACTGTGTAGCGACTGTGAAAATTGAGGTCACAGCAAAATCGCACTTGGTCAATATGAGATTTACAACTTCGAAAATGTAATTTTACCCACATGGGTCTTAAGGCCTTAACACAAGCCTTAAGACCCATTTTCAGTGGAAAACAGGACTGACGCTAAGAGACAAATCATAAAATAATCAACAAGTCTGTTTCAAGTATCCTAATATACTCTTATATCGAATCACAGATCATGGCACCTGGGGTTTAGAAGCTAGCGGGGTGTTTTCAGTAGTATCTGACAAAAACCATGCAATAAATGCATGATATTTTCAGAACAAAATTTAATTCACTTCAGCTTCTTCATGGAAGGTTATGCACAGATATGTCAAGTGGGGCCAATAAAATAAAGGGAGACTCCGAAAACATTGATTTCCTGTGTCAATCCATATAGAAACTTTTATCTAAAGAAAACATAGCTGAACAGAATTGCATCAAGTTTAGCAAAAAGTTAGAACTTTAATCAAAAAGCATGTTTTTTTGTGTTTTGGTGAAAATCGGGTCAGCTGTTTTCAAGAGCTTTGCTTTGAAGAGGATCTCAGGTTGGGCTTGAAAGGATTAAAAAAATAGGTCTATCTAGATGGTTGGTCCCCCAGGATTCCTGCAGCACCATAAATTCAAACTCTAGGGCAAGGGGCATAGCTCCGAGGGGGTGGAGGGGGGGGGGTGTTACCCCCCAATAAAATATGTATTCTGTAGTAAATAGTTTGGTTCACATGCATTCAGTCTGGTAATGTGAAGTGTCAGTGGGATTTCACCTGTGATTTTTTACATACCCACACTGCCAAAAACACACACTTTCTTGTCTATTTAAAAATTGTTGAGTAGTTAAAAAAATATTGCATTTTAAGTATCCCTGACAATTGCATTCCTCTCTTTCCACTGCCCCTTAAGCGCTCCCGCTTCTCAAATAACCTGTTTTAATTCAATGTTTTGGTGTGATTATTGGGAAATCTGAAGCTCACAACCCCCACAATCATACTGACCAAACTACGTGACTGAGTAGGGCCCTCTGATTGGTCAAGGATTAATTTCTGTGGTACTGAGCAATCTGACTGGGTGGCTGCAATTCATCACAAAATGTTGCAGGACTCTCTAACTCGTTCCCCTTGTCCTGAAATAAGATAAAAAATAAGGTATAAGAAGTCAAGTTAGGGGCACACTGATCCCCCACTTGTGGGAAGGACCTCGAAGGAACCTTCTGAACCAAAATTAAAAACAAAAACGAAATATTTGTGCCGTGGCTACTGCCATCCTCCCATTTAATACCACAGTGCTCCTGTGGAAAATGTCGCTCAAGCTTCATTTAATCTCCATAGTATGATGAAGACATGGAAGGTACAGCAGTACAATGTGGGTAAATCTTGAGCAGCAGGTACAATGGAAGAACTGCAGTACCCCTAAAAAACAAAACTAGAAACAAACATAAATAAAAATTGATATGCTGACACATAGAGATGGGCATCATCAGGGGTTTGGGTGCAGGGCCTGATCCCCCACTGCGCATATCCGAAGCCCATGTGCAGCAGGGGGTTGGCCACCCACAGAGGTTTTAAATCCAGAGCCTCCATGAGGAGTTGCCCACTGTGTGTAGTTTAATAGTAAGTTTACGAGTAAGTCGACTCCACAGTCAGGGTGGAAAACTCCACGCATAAAAAGACAGCACAGGTCTATCTTTTGATGTGCAGAGATCTCTGCCCCAACTGTGGAGTCTCCCCACTCATAAACATACTATTAAATAGCAGTTTTGTGAACACCAAAAAAAGAGTAAACTTGTGGGGTTGGGGAACAGGCTCTGCAGCCAAGTCTCCGCTTCACACAGGCTAATGAGGAATATAAAAATCCCAGAAATTCACAGAAATACCCAAATGTCAAACTGGTGTTATAGTAGTGAAATAAGCTAAAATAAATTTTTTGCTTATTTCACAATCAAACATTTCACACATTTACAACTGTCTTCTATTTTTGACATATTTATTTACAATTATAGGAACAGTAGGATTAGGCGATTTTCCCATAATAACACAATTTATAGACAAGTTTCTATTAGAACACTTGTCTCAGAGTCTAAGTCGGCAACTTGAACTAGAGCTTACACCTGCTTCTGAGCCCCAGTGTAGGACATCATTCAAGGTGTTATGTTTAATTGTATTAGGCACAACGTAGTCAATTTTGGGTGCCAAACAGGTCTTGAAAAATGTGTTTGAAAAACATTTGGTCAGCGCTAGGTTCAGAGATTCTGTACCATGAAGAAGATCAAAGTGATTAGGGAGCTGTCTATTCTGTAAACAGGGAGGAGTGTGAGACACTTTGGACAATATTTCATCTATTAATGTGTAAATGCAAGCAGACAAAGAAGGTGGTAAATAAATAGGGATTTACCAAATGAAGGCTTTTAACAATCAACTCTCACAGAGAACTCTAGTGGGCCTCTGAAGCAGTTTAACAATAATTGACCTAAAGTGATCATAGTTCTTGGTACAGGTACCAAAAGCAAGACATGAAATATACTGTAGAACACCATAACATGTAGTTGGAGGGGTACCATCATTCTCAAACCAAGACAGGATTTCCACCATAACAAGCAATATATCCCAACACCATACATCATTGAAGAGCATAACACTGATACCTTGCTCCAAGAATTATAATAAAAAAATACACTAGAAGAAGAGCTGTGTTTCAGGGCAGCCATGGAGTCCGATGCAGAGAAAATACTATCTCTTCTAAAATATATTAGACCACTGAAAGTCTATGGGCACCCTAACTCCCCTAAAAGAAATCCTAAAAAAACAGTGCTGAAACACTCTACATTCTTACATTATAGCCTATATTTTTCAGTGGAAAAAGGTAGGGAAGTCGTCGCAGAGGTCTTGGGAGGGAGGGATGGGTGACATGTCTGTCATGAACTCTTTGACGATGGCAAAGAGCTCTTTGCTGTTGTGACCGCTGGTCCTGAGGTGTTCTTGAATGGCAGCTTTTTTGGCAGTTCTGATGTTCTGGTGGTGCATGGTGACTGTGTTCTTTTAGGCTAAGTGGTTTTCAGTTGATCTGCTGTTCCTCCATTTCCGTTCCAGTTGTCTGGAGGAGCGTTTGGACTCTTGTAGGTCTATTGTCATCCATTTTGGTGCTTTGCTATGTCGGTTTCCTGCTGGTTTTCTTAGGGGGGCTACACTGTTGGCACATTCCGATAACCAGTGGTGTAGATTGTGTGCGGCTTCATTAGTGTTCACTGGGTCCAGTGGGGGGATTGACTGAGAGCATAGGTGAGTTGTGCTTCTGTATCTTTGTCCCAGTGTCTGGCTGTGGTGCGGGGGCATAGTGGCGTGCAGTGTTCTTTGTGAAGGTAAAGTGGATGCAATTGTGGTCGGTCCAATGGTGTTCAGAGGTGTGAGAGATGGTGATGTTGTTCCTTGCTGAGATGATGAGGTCAAGGATGTGTCAGGCTCTGTGGGTGGAGTGTTGCAAGGTTGTCCAAGAGGTTTGTGGTGCTGGGGTCATCCTGCGCCACACAACACTCTTATACTGCCATGATTCTCAAACATAACTCTCAGATCACTAACTCAAATAAGATACATTACTCTTCTATGCAAACAGAAATAGGTTGGGCAAATTGAATGCCTCACAAATCCCCATAATGTGCAGATGTGCAGAGTAAACCAGGAACTCAATATCACACGCCTTCCTCTACAGTTATATAAGTTATGAACCTTCTCCAGTTACGCAATCTGTAATTCTACTCCGATCCCAATACCACACAAATCTATGGCCACTTGACAGGTGACGAAGACCAGAGGCTGTATCCCACTAAGCGGCAGATTTTTGGAAAGTGGCACTGCAGCGAGTGCAGCCCCACTTTCCCTGCACCCTTTAGCGCCCCTAGCCCTATTTAAAATACTGTGCGCCATGGCGCAGCGTAGGGGTCAGTAGCGTCATTCAATGTGACACTAATGATGTACTCTGTAGGAATAGCGCCAGAATGTTGGCACTACTTCAGCAGAGTAAATAAGGGCCCATTCAAAGTAATGGTATGCCTCCTTTTAACGCCTGCTCTGAGCAGAAAGCCCCCTTTGCATACATTATGTCTGGTGCAAAGGGCTATAGAGTGGCGCAATGCATGCATTGCGCCACTCTGTAAATACAGCGCTGGGATTTTGGCCTTGTTGGGCCACATTAATGTCAAAAATAATTACGCTAATGTGGCACAAGGTGGTACTAGGGGATTATAAATATGCCCCTAAGTGAGCACTTGAATGTGCTAATTTGAATCAGGTCTCTGACACGGTACTTGAGAGACTGGTGTCTTAACTCATTGAAGTGTTTTAACAGCTGCTTTTTACCAACTTATACAGTGATAAAAGGCTGTTTATCACTAGAAAATAAAGAAATTGGTTGTTATTCACTGAAAATGTATTTGTAAACATATCTAAGGTAACCAACAGGAACAAACATAATGATATCAGGAAAAGCAAAATTACAATACAACTACTACAAACATTCATAACAGGACACAATACTGCAAACAGTTAAACATAGTGCTACACAATACACACAGCACACACCAAATGCAGTAGTACAGCACAAAAATACAACAGCATAAAAAACAATAAAACAAATCACCACCACAACAAAATATGTGTAGTGTTGTGAATGCATTTAACTATAGTGATGACACACTGGTTTTCTGAAACTACAGAGAAGGAGCAGAATAGAGCACTCACACCGCTATGCCAAATACCCTGTGATGCAGGTTTGACTTTGAACGCAGACAAGTGTGAATTTAATAAGACAAAATTGAAATTCTTTAGCCACATATTTTCTGATGGGGTATGAAGCCTGATTCTGCAAAGTCCAAGCCTTGATAAATGCTTAACCCCCACAAGACGTTTCAATGGTACATTCTTTCCTTGGAATGGCTAGCTACTGTTCACAATACACAATGCTCGTATACATGTGTAGGAGCACAGCCAATGCCACTGTCAGTGCTCCTATTCAAGAATTAACAAAGAAAAATATTGTCTTTAAATTGTCACAAGAATGTAAAAAGAGTTTCACTAGAATCAATCACACATTGGACATGCTACAGAAATGGCATACTTCAATCCAAAGCTCCACACCAAGATTGTAGTCGATGCTAGCCCTGTTGAGTTAGGCGCTATACTTGTGCAGCATAGTGGAAGAACAAATACATGATAATATATTGGGGCCATGCTTGTCTCGAACAGAACATGTTTACTAACAGCTTAAAAATGAAAGTTCAGCTGTAGCATGGGCTCATGAACATTTCCATGTATTCCTGTATGAAAGATATTTACTCTGGTGACTCATTATCAAGCTTTGCTGATCATCTTCGGCAATCCAAAAGCCAAGATGTCTCTTTGAATTGAACCATGGGAACTATGATTGCAAGAGTATGATTGTTTCCTGGTCAATTGTGCATCGACCAGGAAACAATTAACATTCTGCTGACTACTTTCCAAGAGTGCCTTTTCAAGGTAATAGTACTCCATCTAAAATGGCTGAGGTCTACAACAATTTCATTGTTGAGTCAAGTATATCAACTGCCATAAAGTTAGCATAGATTATCCCTGCTATGAGTCATGATAGTGACATGCTAAAGTTAAAAGACATAATTACACATCAGTTGTGGAACAAACCTGTTCGACCTCTCAGTAATAATTTTTAATATCAGGAGTACAAAAATGTCAAAGACCAATTGTCCCTAACTCAAAAAGGAGCTCTACTGCAAGGATTGAGGATCCTGAATCCAGAGAGTCTACGATAAAAGGTGATAGAAGTAGTTCACCAAGCACATTGTGGTATTGTTGTTACAAAGAGAACTCTCCAAGACTGAGCTTAGATGAAAGAGTTGAAAAATAACTCAAAGCATGTCACATATGCACCTGCCTGTCAACCAAAGTCAGCCAACTTACTCCGAATGTATCATAAACCCCTAAACATACCTGGGAGAGAATAGCCATAAATTTCCTTTGTCCACATGACAAAGGACAACATTTAATGGAGATTGTAGATGAACATTTTATGTTTTCCTTTGGTCAAAGATCTCTCACCCACGACCCATGAGCAAGTAATCAAAAAACTTGGTGGCATCTTTGCAACATGGGGCTTACCAGCCATTGTGATGTTTGACAATGGTCCACCCATCAACAGCAAAGAATTTATAGAACTTCTGGTGCATCTGTACATAGATCATCAAATGATCAAACCCTTATGGCCACAGGCCAATGGATTAGTTGAGTATTTATGAGTGTCCTAAAGAAAGCAGTGCAGCAAGCATCTCTTGAGAAGTTCAGTTTAAAGACACAACTGAACTCTACTCTACGCGCTTTTCGTTTTTAACACCTCCCTCGAAAACAGGCTAAAGTCCTGTGACTCTGATGTTCGGGAGAGCAATGGCAACCGAGTACCCCACTGGACCACAGAAAGAAATAGTAATGAAAACCTGATTCGTACAAGGGACTTGGTTCAAAAACAGAAAATAAAAATGTATGCAGACAAGAGGCGGCATGCAAAACGCCTCTCATTTGGTAAAGGATGTTTCGTGATCGCTGGACAGTTACGGAAAAGAAAATCTGATGATCCTTATGATGCTGAACCTTTTCAAGTAGTGTGGACCAAAGGACACATGGTGACAAACCAATGACCTGGGAAGTCCCTTACCAAAAACTCTTTTCACTTCAGGCTCGTGTTTCTTTGGTCTCCAACTTGAGATATTGAAAGAAAGACTGCATTTGAAAACTCAATGACTGTTGCTGACTCCTTACCATCATTGGTAATCTCTAATAACTAAGCCAACCGTTTATAGCTACCAGTAACCACACATGGTCAACAGATCAAAGCGCCAAGAAGATTAATTGAAGAGATATAATTAGACATGTTCCCCTATATATGTAGATATTTGTGTTTGTCTCATGATTTCTAAAAAAAAAAATTTTTTCATTTAACAGAGGAGGGGATGTAGTGTCAAACATGATTTAGAACAGAACCCATATGGCTCCCAGAGGACTCTGTATCAGTGTAACATAATCGCTAGAATAGAATGTGTGAAAGTGGAGTTCACAGGTACACTCAGAGGAATAAAAACATGTGATTTACAGTTCCATGTGTAGCCTAGGTGTTCAGTGGATACCAAGCTGGGGAAGATGCTACAATATGCATTAACAGTATGGTCACACATTATCACCTTCTGATTTATAATACAGCGCTAAAAGGTGTCTGCACCAAGCTCTGCCTTACTTATCAGCCAGGACACTCATGAGCCCAAGTTATAAATGGTTAGTTATCCAGCCCAGGTTCACTACTGCAAAGGTCTAAAGCAGATGACATAAATGATTATTTTTCACAAAATTGCAAGACTAGACTTTATGTGGAAATCATCCTAGCCAGTTGTCTTTCTTTTTCACTGATAAAGTGAAAAATACAAAACAGATAGAAAATCCCATTTGTAAATTCATACATCAAATGTAACCGATTGTGAATAGAAATGTGTTTACAACTGTTAAGCTTCCCCATAGTTGCTGGTTTGTAAAATATCATAGAATAATCTAAAAGAAATTAGCAGCTCACAAACGGCTATACCTCCTCTTCAATGTCATAGTAGGTGGTAGTGCCATTTATCTGTACCTCCGGACATACCCATATATATATATGTGTACTTAGTTCTCCCAATTCTTCCCTTTGAATATATGTATATGATATTCATGCAACGCTAACTTAGCCAAAATGCAGTGGATTGCTGTACAGAGTCAAAGGCAAAGATACAGACAACATGCAATAGGAGCAATAGCTGCTTTTCAGACTAGTACTGTATCCTGATATAGTGCTACTTAAGAAGATGAGTCTTTAGCTCTTTTCTAAATTTGAGCATAGTTGTGTAGTCCTGTTTGAGAAAGGGATGTGTTGCAGATACCAGATATAAAGATAGAGAAGGCCTGTTGCCTAGACCTCTAGTCTGATGATATCCTGGCTGCGAGTATGGCCAGAGCCACTGGACAGGTAAGCAGTAGTAATGTCTTTGTAGATGATGCTGTATTACACAGCTGGTTTTGAAGATGATGTGGATAGGCAAGGGGAGCTACTGAAGTTCCATCAGGGTGGGAGAGATGTGGTCATATTTCTTCCAGCCCTTAATCAGGCATTCTGCAGCATTTAGGATTTAGGAGAGGCCAGTGTGGAGTCTAAGAGGCACTGAAACATAGCATTGCCATCCAGATTTGAGAGTACAAGGAGTTGAACAGCAGTCCTCCAGTTGCTTTCTGGCAGGAATGTCAGAAATGGTTTCACTTGCTTAAGTAAAGGAAACTGGTGCCAGCCAATGTTGACAGTCATTAATCCAATTCCTAGAGATACATAACCATGGTAAACAATCGCAATGTAGGTAATCCCCAAAGGAGTATTGTAAATATTGTGTTTCCTTTTTATGACATCATATCTTTCAATTGTGTATTAACTTTTGTTCAGATTCAGCAGTATGCATGAAATCAGAGCCCAGGATTTTGCAGCTGTCTGACAATCAACAAACATATGTATTGACTCCACTTCATTCATTCCACACCTTGGGCTCCCAGAATTACTTCACTATCCAAATTGCGGTACAATTGAAAATCGTATAACAATTTGTCTGCTGAGGAAATTATCATGCCAGGTGTCAGATAAACACTAGGGCCCAGATTTACTAAAAAGTAACGCAGTGCAGCACAGGTTTGCATGAAAGAGAGAAGGCAAAATAATTCCATATCCATATCCATTAAGATGTGGCACTGTTCTGCATGCTCCCATGGTGCAAGGATGTCTGCATTGTCTGAAGCATAGGGTTTGTACTGGAAGGGATCCTTTGTAGCACAAACATTATGCTTTAACTCTTTTCCCATTTAGGGACTTATTAAGATTTTAGCAATATTTATCACACCTAATAAATACCAATTTACCACAGGGTATGTTATTTATCAGTTGTGATAAATACCACCTGTAATGAGTATGTCCAGAACAACATGTGGATTATGGTGTTTAACTCACCAACATGTGCCTGGTATGGTAAATACCGTATGACTTTCCCATGTTAAATTTCAGTAGGCTTGACCTGATGAAATTTAACATGTGTAATGCAAACTTGTCACAAAGCATTTGAAAATCTGGGCCTAGATCGCTATCATTGTCAAAGACTTTATAAGAAATCAATGTTTCTCAGTACCTTGTCTTTAGGTAAGCAGATTATTCACATTTTATGGTATCCACCTATAGTTGTGATGGGTGCAATTGTTCAAAGCTATTCGTGGGCCTCAGTTGTAGTTAGGCTAGTAAGTGTCTTGTGTTACCAATCTAAATACACGTTCTGTATTCATAAAATGTGAATTTGTACTCACAATCTAATTCATACTAAAGCAACATTACACCAGAATGGTGCTCACAAGGGCAAAGAGTGGGTGTTCTACAGCACAGATCCCTTTGAAACCTGGTTAACATCTATATACTTTTAGATCTGAGGGTCTTCACAAATATTTAACAATTATTTATGTCAATAGTGAAAGCAAATCTGTACCCATTAAGGGTATGGCGAAAGAATAACCAAATTACTGGTGAGGGAGTATGGGAAGTTACCTCACTAATTGAAGAAAAAACAATTTATAGTGGAATTTCTATTTTCTATTTTTTGTGTATTTTTCACATTTCACTTCTATGAGCCCTGGAAGGAGATGTAGCCCCAGAACATCACTTGTAAAGGATGGGTGTGAGGTCTGCACTTTTACAGTTCAGTGTAAAGAGAGGTCTGAAGAAGGAAAAGCCTTTGTTTCCAAGGCCCAAACTAGCCAGGCTAGCTCCGAACCCATTTAGCGGGAAGCTTACTCAAGACTAGTTTAGAGTGGATGTTGCAGAGGACTGTTTGTTTCCCTAGTCACACTTCAGGATTTTAGGCGTGCAGTTTTTGAGAATTTGAAATGTCAAATGGGTCCCACAATGGGTGAGCTGCTTGCTTTATAGGCACCATCAGAAGGCTTACACCTTTTATGGTCACCTTCTGATGCTTTTTTGTTTGGTGAGCCAGCAGCCCTGTATCATGTGGGTTACTATTCAAGAGTTTCTGACAGTTAAACCAACTGATGCTCTGCCATCGGAAACTGAGAATGTCCTCCAACTCTAACTGGGGGAATTGTAATATGAGGGAAATGTGACATCCGTTTATTCACAGCTGATGTCATGTTAACATATTATTAAAAGCCCTTTCAATGGTGAAAAAATGTGCATTTGGTAGGTGGGATGGTGCTAGGCTGTTGGAGGCTGGGTCTTCATCATTCAAGTGGTCTGGTGCCTCATCCTCCAAACTTTAATTCAACAACCATGTTTGCCACAGGTTTTAATGCATTTGATTATCAAGTCATGCTTTTTGGCTTTCTTTATGTTCAGTGAGTTGCAAATAAGTCAGCAAAGGCCCGTGAGCTTGTCACCACACTGCAGAATTTTGCCAAAGAAACTGAGCTAAGATTTATTAAGATTCGGCATTGGGGTTAACATACTTTGTAGGCACAGCCCCAATGCAAACTCCATGCTGAGATTTACCAAACCTGCAAATAAACATTTGTGTCACTTTACATGGAATTTTATCCCACAAGTAATGCAACACAGCACATAGGGGGTCATTCCGACCCTGGCGGTAAAAACCGCCAGGGCCGGGGACCGCGGATGCACCGCCAACAGGCTGGCGGTGCATCCTTGGGCATTCTGACCGCGGCAGTACAGCCGCGGTCAGAAACGGGAAACCGGCGGTGTTCCGCCGGTTTCCCGCCGCCCTAGGGAATCCTCCATGGCGGCGCTGCAGGCAGCGCCGCCATAGGGATTCCGACCCCCTTACCGCCATCCTGTTCCTGGCGGGTTTCCCCGCCAGGAACCGGATGGCGGTAACGGGTGTCGTGGGGCCCCTGGGGGCCCCTGCAGTGACCATGCCAATGGCATGGGCACTGCAGGGGCCCCCTAACAGGGCCCCACCAAGATTTTCAGTGTCTGCCAAGCAGACACTGAAAATCGCGACGGGTGCAACTGCACCCGTCGCACCCCTTCCACTCCGCCGGCTCCATTCGGAGCCGGCATCCTCATGGAAGGGGGTTTCCCGCTGGGCTGGCGGGCGGCCTTCTGGCGGTCGCCCGCCAGCCCAGCGGGAAACTCAGAATAACCGTGGCGGTCTTTTGACCGCGCAGCGGTATTCTGACGGCGGAACTTTGGCGGGCGGCCTCCGCCGCCTGCCAATGTCAGAATGAGGCCCATAGTGTTGTGTCTTGTGTTACCTTGCATTGAGGAAGAGTTATGTGAACTGGGCATGGGCTTTTCCATCTATCAACCAATGTATTTTGACATACTTAAAGTTAGTAAACATAGGTTTAAAAAATGGGATAAGAAGGAGAAATATCTTTATTTCTCCTTGTTACTTCCTCTGTGCATGTGTGCTCTATTCTGCACAAAAAATATTCTGACCACAATGGAGGCACCCTTGTGCTGTGCACAAGGGTGCTTGCATTGGAGCCAGGCAGCCGGACGTGTATGAGTACTACAAGATAGCAGAACTGCACCACATCATAGTAGATATGGCACATTTCAGCTCTCTTCCTTTGACACAATGCAGGCAGCAACTTCCTTTGCATCAGAGTTGGGGGAATCTGGCCCCAAATCTCAGTGTTTGGAATCTGAGTAATGAACTGCGATGGCATGAGAAGTACATCTACATCAAAGGAGTGTTATTTTATTGGATAATGTGAGAAAGTGAATATTATTTGGAGTGGATGGTAAAGCCTATTTATAGGTTTCAGTAATTTAAACTTAAGCTCAACTCCTAGTTACTGTTGCACAGAGCAGAGACAGGAAATGGGGAAGGCATTGAGATGTACCAAAATGGTTAACAAGACAAAAAACTACACAATACAAATCCAACCCCAATTTATACACATAGGGAATAATTTAATGTACAAAATGACACCAAAACAACAAAACTCCAATAAGGGGAACCAAGATAGGAATTATTAAAACTTAGCACACTTACGAATCTCTTTACCCCCATCCTTTGGGCCTAAAACTATGGGGGCCAATCAATCTGAGCACTCAATTTCTTCCATGACTCCTCTTTCTTTCTAACATCGTATGAGAAACTTTCCTTACTGTAGACACACATGGTATTGCACCATTCTTGAGAACAATGTTCAAAATTCTTTAGTAACCCTAAATCATCTCCAAATACTTTAGGATATCTAGAAGCTATCTCATCTGAGAGTCCGTCATTTGCCATTAGTAACACTTTGGCATTTGGATTTAATATTAACCCCATGTCTCTTTGATGTCTCCAACCTAAAAATGTGTCACCCCTTTCACTACATATACTTTCCCGGTTGTTTCATGCTTATCAAATTGAATTGCCATCACTAAAAAACCCAAAACATCTATTTTCTTACCTCTGTACCCAACAGGATTTCAAATCTGGTGGTAGTAATTCAGACGCTAAACTGCGCTAACGCAGTTTAGCGGCAAAAAATTTTGCGCCGGCTAACGCCATTCTGAAGCACCATGCGGGCGCCGTATTTATTGAATGGCGTTAGCCGGCGCAAGCAGACCGGCGCTGCCTGGTGTGCGTGGAAAAAAAACACGTACACCAGGCAGCGCCGGCGTAGGGAAAAATGGCATTAGGGCGTCTTAAAAATGGTGCAAGTCAGGTTGACGCTAAAAAATCGCCTCCACCCGATTTGCGCCATTTTTAACGACGCCCAGACGCCATTTACATGACTCCTGTCTTAGTAAAGACAGGAGTCATGCCCCCTTGCCCAATGGCCATGCCCAGGGGACTTATGTCCCCTGGGCATGGTCATTGGGCATTGTGGCATGTAGGGGGGCACAAATCAGGCCCCCCTATGCCAAAAAAAATATATAAAAAAAAAACAAATTTATACTTACCTGAACTTACCTGAATGTCCCTGGGATGGGTCCCTCCATCCTTGGGTGTCCTCCTGGGGTGGGCAAGGGTGGCAGGGGGGGTCCCTGGGAGCATGGGAGGGCAGCTGTGGGCTCATTTTGAGCCCACAGGTCCCTTAATGCCTGCCCTGACCCAGGCGTTAAAAAGAGGCGCAAATGCGGGGTTTTTTGACCCGACCACTCCCGGGCGTGATTTTTGCCCGGGAGTATAAATACGACGCATTTGCGTCGCAGTCATTTTTTTGGACGGAAACGCCTACCTTGCATCTCATTAACGCAAGGAAGGCGTTCCCGCAAAAAAATGACGCTCTTTACTCATACTTTGGCGCTAGACGCGTCTAACGCCAAAGTATAAATATGGCGTTAGTTTTGCGCCGAATTTGCGTCGAAAAAAACGACGCAAATTTGGCGCAAACGGAGTATAAATATGCCCCTCAGTTTCTCCATTCCCAAATGTTGAGCTCCAATTCTTGCCACCAATCATTAAGTATGGTGATCCCTAATCAGCAAGCACAACAACATTTTTTTCTCGTGCCACAATTTCACATTCCAGCATTTCTATCTGATCTGTGTCCACACACCAATCATGCTTTATACTGAAAATACATTTTTCTTAAAAAAAATTCTTCTTCAATACAACTCACCGCCTGTTGTTTATTCCATCTACCCACTCTGGCATAGTGCCCTTTCTTACCACATCTCTTGCAGACTGCTAACCTTGCAAAACATCCAGGACTATTGGAAAGTTGTCCTTCGCTCCCACATCTAAAACATCTCAGACCTCTACTTTTTGTAGATGTTAGAGTATCATTTTGAGAAAACTTCTTCTCAATCTTTTTATCTCCTCCTTGCTCTTTGTTCTCTCATGTTTGTCTACTTCCTTCTCTGCATTTCTACCAACTCCTTTTACTTCATTCACTGACTCATCCACAAGCATGTTGCCTTTTTCTTTTTCATCATGCATTTCATGCACCCACATACTAATATTCTCCCTACCTTCAACTATAGCTATTGTCTCTTTCAAAGTGGGGTTTTTTGCTAATAATGTTTCTTATAATTTTACATTGTTTGTGCGCTTGACAATCTGGTCTCTGACAAGAGAATCAGTCAGTTGTTCAAATTACGAGCTAACATTTCCAAGGCTGCAACATACGTGCCAAGGAATTCCCTGTCAGTGATAGTGCCTACCGCCATGGTTTTCGTGGTGTTGCTAATGCCACGAAAACCATGGCAGTAGGCAGGGTCAAAATCCCGCAGGCGGATGGTTATCTCCAACCTGGCGGCTGCTACCGCCATGGCTGTCGGTGTGGTACATTGGCGGATTGGCTTCAGCCAACCCCCCAATGTCATAATGTGGTGGTAAGTGCCACCAGCCAGTTGGCGGTACTACTGACACATTTACGCCGACCGCCAGGGACATGATGAGGGCCAAAGTCTTCTCTCTAGAGTGCCTGTTACCTGAATAAATATTAATGTATCCAACAAGTTAATTAGCAGGTCCAAAAGCTACTGGGCAGCCTGTCTTATACATTCTGTAGGGCAAGTTTGCCAGACAGATCAAGAACTTACAAGGGTTACATCCCATCACTGCTTACCTTTGATTGTCTTTATGGTGAGTCTCATTTGCTTGCTTCTTGTTCAATGGTATTCCTTGTTCCAACTTGTCCATCTTGTGCCTGTTTCTACCTTGGAGCATATCCTGCTTACTATCTCTCTCATTAGCTGGCTTCCGTTCTTCCACTGATCATGTTTAGGGAAACTGTTTTCCTTCCTTCCTCTATAAAAGGGCATGTATTTTCAGCTCTCTCCTTCTCACCTCTGTGTGCTCACCGTAAATGCCCACCATTGTGCTGTTCCTCTCTTGTGTCCTTTTTACCCACCCTACTTGGATTCAGTGTTGTTCTTGTCCTTGTGTGCTCTCCATCCCTGCTTGTGATGCTGTCACTTTTGGGTGCTTCTTGCTTTTTTCTTTGCTTTTGCCTTTGCGTTCCATGTTCTTCTCTCCCATCCCCCTGTTAATGTGTTTTTCACTCCTTGTGTGCTTCTCCCCTGCCCAGTGTCGCTTACTTTTGTGTGTGATACTTCCACTTCCTCATCCCCATTCTCTCCTCCATTAACCCAGTCACCTGCAATCCTTTTATAGACACCCGAAAAAAGTAGCGCACAATTGTGGATTGCAACCTTTCATGAAGCATTGCTTGGTTAGGAACAGGTAATTAATTTGAGAGAGCTTTGTGATAAATAAAGCCTTTTATAACCTGTAGGCCAGTAACATTGGATATGACTGAAGACTCAATTTTCCACAGCTTATCACCTGCTGGCTTACTGAAAGTCATCCGCAGGACCATGAATCTCACTTTACCCTTGCTTACCCTCAAAGACCCAAGAGGCTTTTGATCACTTTTAGGTGTCCTTGCAAGCCTATTCACTCCCTGGTATCTAGGATTCCTACTCAACACTATTTACTGTTATTTCCCTGTTCACCATTAGGCCCTGTATCTCTTGCTCACTCTTACCTGAAGCTCTTGCCAGTCAGTGAAGATCAAGTTCACCATGCGGTTCCCTGATGCTTCAGTGTACTCCCACCTCTCCCGGTGCTATACACACACAAAAGCCATGAGAGTCCCACTTGACACTAGGGGGCTTATTACAAGCCCCACTGTGCAGGCCAGAGCAGCAAGTGAAAGGGTAGAAATATGCCGTATCTAAAAGATATGGAGCATTCCTGTCCTTTACCCCTGCGCTGGTGTACAATGGGCTGCCTAGTGCCGACGCAGGCACCCTTGCACCAGTGTCTCAGACAGGATTGTTTCTGTGCAGGAAGGGACACCTTCCTGCATAAAAACAATCCATGGAGAATTTTTCCTCTTTCTATGTGTGCTGCACAATGCAGCACACATAGAAATAGGAAAAACGAGGAGAAATAAATATATTCTTCCTTGTTGTACCTCCCTTGGGGAAGTGGAAGATTTTGACACATCCCTAGATTTACAGATTCTTGTAAATCTGGGAATGCATCAAAACCCATGGGTGTTGCGTGGAAAACACCACTGCAATGCCTATGGAACACCTCTCTGATGCAGTGTAACACAATGCAGCGACTTGCGCTGCATTGCCTTACCCCATATCAACAAGGCCATGAAAAGCCATGGAAAATGGCTTTGTGTGGACTTATAGATTTTGGGCCTGTAGAATAAGCTGTCGATGCGTCACAATATGTGACACAATGGCGGTGCACAGGGGTTCTAAATAAGTCCCTAGATTTCCAAAGCTCTTGTTGACCCCTAATCCCAAAAGGCTCACTCTTAGGTTCCCAGCTAATGCCATGCTCAATTTAACTCCTCAAGGCTCCTGTTTATGATCAGGCCTCACAACTGTGACCTTAGTCTTAGCTCTTAGAGGCTCCTGCTAACCCTTAGTTACAAAAGGCACCTTGTTGGAAACGGCCCTTTCTGCAGGACTATCTTCAAACTTTTTGCCCTTATGTTCCTATTTTCCTGTCCCTCTTTTTTAAGTCTTTAGGACTATGGGCACTTTACCACTTCTAATCAGTCCTAAAGTGCAGAACCTCTCTCCTCTAAAACTTCGTATAATTGGGATACACCAGTTTGGCTTACTCAATATACCCCTCTCTCACAAAGTCCGGGAAAATGGTCCTGGATGACATGGGGCACCTCTGCTAGTGCAGGGGTTCCCTCACACACACGCACTCTGCACCCAGCCTTCAGGGTTGGAAGGCCTGACATATAGGTGACTTATAAGTGACCAGGAGCATTGAAAATGGCTATGAAAGGGTGCATGCACCATTTCACACAGGATGCAATGGCAGTCCTGCAAAAGCCTTTGCATGGGGTCCCTATGGGTGGCAAAAGTAATGCTGCAGCCCATAGGGATCCCCTGGAAACCCAATGCCCTGGTTACCTAGGTACTATATACTAGGGACTTATAAGGGGTGACCAGTATGCCAATTTGGGGTGAAATACTGAGTTACCAGTATGTAGTGATCAAATTAGAGACAGAGAGAGCATAAGCACTGGGGTCCTGGTTAGCAGGACTCCAGTGACACAGTCAAGCATACTTTCAAAAACAGTGAAACATACTGACAAGCAGGCCAAAAACCATAAGCACTGGGTTCCTGGTTAGCAGGATCCCAGTGACACAGTCAAAACACACTGTCATCAGGCAGAAATTGGAGATAATATGCCACAAAGAGGGTACACTATCCCCCTTCCCCCAAACGAGAGACAATAAGGCTAACCTTGCCCAGATTGCCCTTCATTGTCTAAGTGGAAATATCTAGAGAGTCCATCTGCATTGGAGTGGTTAGTCCCAGGTCTATGTTCCACTGCAAAGTCCATCCCCTGTTGGGAAATGGACCACCTCAACAATTTAGGGTTTTCACCTTTCATTTGTTTCAGCCATAAGAGAGGTTTGTGGTCTGTCTGACCTATGAAGTTAGTCCCAAACAAGTAGGGTCTGAGCTTATTCACAGATCAGACCACGGCAAAGACCTCCCTCTCTATGGCTGACCAATGCTTTTCTCTAGGGGGTCAACCTTCTACTAATAAATGCAACAGGTTGATCATGGCCCTCTGAGGTTAGGTGTGATAACTCTGCCCCAACCCCTACCTCAGAAGCATCTGTCTGGACAATAAACTTCTTAGAATAGTTTGGGCTTTTCAGGACAGGTGCAGTACACATAGCCTGCTTAAGCTCATCAAAAGCTTTTTGACAGCTGGCTTTCCATAATACATTCTTGGGCACTTTCTTGAAAGTGAGGTCAATAAGAGGGGCAACAATGGAGCCATCATTCTTAATGAATCTCCTGTAGTATCCAGTGAGACAAAGAAAGGCTCTGACCTGGGTCTGAGTAGTAGTGGTAGACTAGTCCAAAATAGTTTGGATCTTCCCCTGTAGTGGTTCAATCTGTCCCCCGCCAACTAGGTTTCCCAGATAAACCACCTTCCCTACCCTATCTGGCACTTTGAAGCCATGATAGTGAGGCCTGCCTTTTGCAGGGCCTCCAAACCTTTCCACAGGTGGACCAGGTGGTCATCCCAGGTGGAGCTGAATACAGCAATATTATCTAGATATACTGCACTGAAAGCTTTCAAACTTTGTAGGACTGTATTCACCAGCCTTTGGAAAGTGTCAGGTGCTTTCTTCAAACCAAAGGGCATAACTGCAAATTTTTACTGCCCTCTAATGGTAAAGAATGCACTTTTAGGTTTTTCATTTTCTGATAGCTTGATCTGCCTATACCCTGCAGTACGGTTGAAAGTGCTCAGATACTTGGCAGATGCCAGTGTATCTATCAGCTCATCTGCCCTGGGTATAGAGTGAGCATCAGTCTTAGTGACTGTATTGAACCCCTATAATCAACACAAAATCTCATCTCCCTTTTCCCATTTTGAGAATAAGGCTTTGGTACTAGCACCACTGGGCTGGCCGATGGGCTATCTGAGTGCTCAATCACTCCTAAGTCCAACATCTTCTGAACTTCTGATTTAATGCAGACCCTGACATGGTCAGGCTGTGTATAAATCTTACTTTTGACAGGTAAACTGTCTCCAGTATCCATGGTGTGTTCCCACCAAGTGGTCTGACCAGGTGGAAGAGAAAACAGCTCAGAAAATTGACCTAGGAGGTTCCTGCCGTCCTCCTTTTTGCTCTTCTATAAGGCAGTCTGCAAGGACAATTCCTTCCACTGAGCCATCAGCTGCAATGTTGGAGAAGAGGTCAGGGAGAGGGTCACTCTCTTCCTCTTGCCCCTCATCAGTGGCCATGAGTAGGTTTAAGTCTGCCCTATCATAGTAGGGTTTCAGGCGGTTCACATGAAGTACTCTTAGAGGAATTCTGGGAGTGCCTAGGTCCACTAAATAAGTGAGCTCACCCTTCTTTTCCACTATTAGGTGTGGACCACTCCATTTGTCCTGGAGTGCTCTTGGTGCCACAGGCTTCAACACCCACACCTTCTGTCCTGGGTGTTACTCAGTCAGGACAGCCTTCTCTTCATGCTGTTGTTTCTGTAACTCTTGGCTTGTCTGGAGGTTTTTAGTAGCCTTTTTCATGCTCTCAGCCATTCTTGATCTTAGGCCAAGCACATAATCCAAAATGTCTTGTCTGGGGGACTTTAAGGGTTCTCCCCCCCCCCCTCCTTCACAGGTGCACGTGGACCCCTAAGGAGTTCAAATGGCCTGCAGCCCACTCCCTTCTGGGGTACCTCCCTTTAGGCAAAAGGGAGGCATGGCAGTAGGACATCCCATCTCCTTCTGATCTCTTCAGATAGTCCCATGATCATAATTTTGAGAGTTGTGTTAAACCTCTCAACCAATCCATTTGTCTAAGTGTGGTAAGGGATGGTGAATTTGTATGTTACACCACATTCCTTCCACATTACCTTCATGTATGCAGACATGAAGTTACTACCCGTGTCTGATACTACCTCTTTAGGGAAGTGCACCCTGGAAAATATTCCCAGTAGGGCCTTTGCCACTGCAGGAGCTGTAGTGGTCCTTAGAGGGATAGCTTCTGGACATCTAGTGGCATGGTCGACTACCACCAAGATGAATCTATTGCCAGAAGCAGTAGAAGGGTCAAGGGGGCCAACTATGTCAACCCCAACCCTCTCAAAGGGCACCCCAACCACAGGCAGTGGGATCAAGGGGGCGTTTGAAGTGCCACCAGTCTTGCCACTGTCTTGGCAAGTGACACAAGAGCAGCAAAACTCTTGTGTGTCCTCTGACATATGAGGACAGTGAAAGTGAAGGGTCAGTCTGTTCCAAGTCTTGCTTTGCCCCAGATGTCCAGCAAGGGGAATGTCATGTGCCAGTGTTAGGAGGAATTCCCTATACTGCAAGGGAATGACCAGTCTCCTGGTATAAAGGGATTCTTCTCCCAGTAAACCCTGTGAGAGTCATTGACATCCCCTGCTTCTTGTTTGACTGCTTGCTGTCTCTAACCCTCTAGTGTGGGACACGTCTACTGTACCACACTCAATTTCTCCCTGGCAGCCCCCCCCTGTACACAAAAGCTCATCTGTGTCAGCTTGGAGCTCCTCTGGTGTAGGTTCTACACAGGAAGTAGACTCCTCCTCATCGAAGGGGAATCTTCAGGAGAGGGACTGATAGTGGACAAGGGTTTGCCCTTTCTACCCCTAGTTGTTGGGAGTACTTGGTCCATTGTTCCAGGATCCAAGTTTCCCTGTCTTGTCTGCTTCTGAGCCTGATCCCTGGTAAGAGCAAAGATGTGCCCTGGAATTCCCAGCATTGATGCATGAGCCTCCCATTCCACTTCAGCCTAAGCTGATGTCTCCAAATCATTGCCCAGTAGACATTCTATAGGTAGGTCAGTGGATACATCAACTTTCTTTGGACCAATAACTCCCCTCCCCCAGTCGATATTCACAACGGCCATGGGGTGGCTAACAGTGTTATTATGGGCGTCAGTCACTTGGTACTGATGACCAAGTAGGTGTTGCTCAGGGGGCACCAGTTTCTCCATCACCATAGTGACACTGGCACATGTGTCCCTGTAGGCCTCAACTTGAACACCGTTGATTAAGGGTTATTGCTTGTACCTACCCATATTAAGGGGACAAGCAACAAAGGTGGTAAGGTCAATGCCACCATCTGAGACTAAAACAGCCTCAGTGGCTTCCCTAACTAAACCAACCCCACTACATTAACCAAAGTGAGCCCAGCTACACCCTTGGACTGGTTATTTGTAGTGTTTTTACCACCACCACTGCTATTACTAGGGGTACTAGTGGAAGCAATGGGGGTTGTGGTGGTGGGAGCTTTGGTGTTTTTCTTGGGACAAGTGGGATCACTTGCCCAATGGCCTTTGTTTTTACACATATAACACCAAGGCTTTTTCTGTTGGTTGGAAGAGGATTTGTTCCCACCCCCAGAGGATTTTAAGTGAGCCTGATGAAAACTCTGACTTTTTGTCTTTGTCCCCACCCTTATCATGTGACTTACTATCCTTCTTCTTGTCCTTGTCACACCCTGTATGAGCTTTTCTGCTCACCCTTGTTCTGACCCATTTGTCTGCCTTCTTTCCCAATTCTTGGAGAGAGGTCAGATCTGAGTCTTCCAAGTACTGGTGCAACAAGTCAGACACACAATTGTTAAGAATATGCTCTCTAAAAAATAGATTATAAAGACCCTCATAGTCAGACACTTTGCTGCCATGTAATCAACCTTCTAAAGCCTTCACTGAACAGTCCACAAAGTCTATCCAATCCTGTGAAGACTCTATTCTGGTTTCTCTGAATTTAATTCTGCATTGTTCAGTGGTTAAGCCAAATCCATCCAAGAGTCCTGTCTTCAAAACATTGTAGTTCTCTGAATCATCCTCCCTGACAGTGAGAAGTCTATCTCTCCCTTTGCCAGAAAAGGAAAACCACAGAATAGCAGCCCACTGCATCTGAGGGACCCTCTGTACTGTGCAGGCACTCTCAAGTGCTGCAAGCCACTTGTAGATATCACCCCCCTCATTGTAAGGGGGAATAATTTTGTGCAAGTTCCTGGATTCAAAGGTATTCTCCCTAACACCATAACTCCTGGAACTGCTGTTGTTGCTGCCACCATGGGTAACTAATCCTAACTCCTGCCTTTACCTTTCCACAGCTAAGGGTTACCTATCGAGGGCCAACTGTTGCTGTTGCAGCCTCAGTCTAGCCTCTTCCAATCTCAGCTTTCTGAGTTCCCTGTCTAGGGAGTCGTCCTCTGGATTGGATGTGTGGGACCCCTCAGAGACTGAGGTGACATGGGAATTTACAGAGGCAGATCTTTCCCTAGCTTTGGTTACGCTAGTGACCACTAGGTGTGAAGGGAGCTATTCCTGTATGTGAACCCGTCCCACTGCCAGCTACACTACATGGTTTGCTAGGGGGAAGATTGAGTGAAGGACCCTCCCCTGAATCCTCAGGCTGCTCCCCTGATTCTAACATGTTAGAATCTCCCTCCCTCTCCTATCCCTGGTTCCCAGACTGTTCCTGGTCATCCTGGAGAAGGATACTTAAAAGGAGATTCTCGTTAGGGTTCTTTCCTACCTCTAGTCTTCTATCTGAGCAAAGCCCCCTTAAAACGTTGAAAGTTATGTTCTCATAGGGAGTTCCCATGACTCCAGGGGTGGCCTCAGAGGAAGATAGTGTAGTGAGTTAGAGTAAAGTGAAAGGAAAGAAAAAGACTTACTTTACCTACCTTTTAGTCTTTTAGAAAGCAAGTGAAAAGACTAGGTATACTTTTGTATAGCTCTAGGTATAGAGTACACTTTCCTGTGGAAAGCACCGGTGACAGAGTGATAAGGCAATTGCAAGTACTTATCCCACCGCTGCAACACCAATGTAGGAGGCTGGCCTAGTTTGCAGTGGGTACCAAAGGTACTTACACCTTATACCATGTCCGGTTATCCCTTATTAGTGAAATGTAGTCAGTGTCTAGAAGACAGGCTGTCTAGGGGTAGCTGTAGCTGAGCAGCCAAGGCTGATCTAGGAGACATGCAAAGCTCTTGCTATACCACCGTAGCCACACACAGTACTCACACACATGAAAGAAAATAGTCAGTGTTACAAAAAGAAAGGTACTTTATTTTGGTGACACAAATGCCAAAAATACTTTAGAGACTATACTTCCTTAGGAGGTAAGTAAAATATACAATATATGCACTAGTATCCAAAAACCGGTAAGTAAACAGTCAGAAAACAGTGCAAATAGTGAAAATCACTATATATTGTAATGGGCCTAGGTGGAACACAAACCATATACTAAAATAGTGGAATGCTAAAGTCGGTTTCCCAGCTAGGCAAGTGTAGTGCGTAGAGGGGTGCTGGGAGTGTAAGAAAACACCAAAGGTAAGTAATAGAACCCACCCCAGAGCCCAGGAAAACAGGAGTAAATCACAGTATGTTTCCTGAAACACACAAGAAGACGTGATATAAGATTATGCAAGAACCAGAAGAGATTACAAGACACCAACAATGGATTCCTGGACCTGAAGACCTGTGAAAGAAGGGGACCAAGTCCAAGAAGCACTAAAGAGTCCAGGGAGAACAGGGGCCCCTGCTAACCTGGATGAAGGTGCAAAAGGAGAACCTCGGGTGAGAAGACAAAGTCAATAATGCACCCAAGAAGACAGATGGGGGGTCCTGATTGGTGCAGAAGATGTCCCACGCTGGATGGGTGATTGCAGTCTGGTTTGCGTCGCTGGATTCCGCCAACAAGCCATGGCACCCGCAAAGCTTGCGGTTAGTGGGAAATGGTGCTGCCCGGGACCAGGAGGGACCTGGTGACCTCTACCCAGGAGGGGGAAACAGAGGGGGCTCTCAGAAACTCAGGCAGCCCTCAGAAGACCAAGCAGCACGCACAGGAGTCCCACAGCACATGGTCAAAGAATGTTCCACGCCGCCAGAGAACCACTCAGGAAGCTGTGCGGCGCAGGACGGAGTGTTGGAGGCCTATGCTGTGCTGTGTATGAAGAACTTCTTGGAAGGTCGCACACAAGCCTTGGCAACTCCAAATCACACGGTGCACAGGGGTACTGTCTTGCGTGGGGAGGCAAGCTCTTACTTCCACAAAAGTTGGACAGCTGGATGGACAATGGTAATCCAGAATATGGCCATGTAAGATGTATAACAACTGTGAATTGTACCCCAATACTGATTTCAGTATTGGTTGTACAATCCCATGCACTTGGGGGCTCCACAGTGGGCCCTCAGTACTGCCATAGCAGCCTTCTGAGGTTTTCCAGGCAGCCCGTGCTGCTGCCACCTCACAGACAAGTTTCTGCCCTCCTGCTGCTTGAGTAGAACAAGACCAGGAAGGCAGAACAAAGGATTTCCTTTGGGAGAGGGGTGTTACACCCTCTCTCTTTGGAAATAGGTGTTACAGGGTAGGAAGGGGTAGCCTCCCCACGCCACTGGCAATGCTTTTAAGGGCACATTTGGTGCCCTCCTTGCATAAACCAGAAGGAATCTCCCTTGGGGTGAAGGAGTCACTCCCCTGCTTCTGTAGGCACCAACTGCGACTAGGACTGTCTGCATGAAACTCCTCTCCTGCTGATCTGCGTGGATCCTGCATCATGGGTCGTGGACTGAAGTGGTCCAGACGGTCCTCTCTTCCAGCTGTCCAACTTTGGTGGAGGTAAGACCTTGCCTCCCCACGCAAGACAGTATCCCTGTGCACTGCATCATTTGCAGCCGCCAAAGCTTGTTGACATCCTTCTTCCAAGTTCTTTGTTCAACTTGAAGCTCCAGTCCCGAGCACTCCATCCTGTGACGCACAGCTTCCTCAGTGATTCCACGGCGGCGTGGGAGCCTTTGTCGTAGTGCTACGTGGGACTCTTTTGCAACTTCTTTGTCCCTATCCTGTGGGACTCCTGTGTGCGCTGCCTGTTCTTCTGTGGGCTCCCTGTACTGCTGAGGGCCCCCTTTGACTCCCCCAATTGGGTACTCAACCTGATCCTTGAGCATCCCAGCAGCACCATTTTCCACTAGCTGCAAGCTTTGTGTGGGCCAAGGCTTGTTGGTGGTCTCCGACAACGCAAACCCGACTGCAATTCTCTATTCGGCGTGGGACATCACTTGCCTCCTCCAGGAACCCAACTCTGTCTTCTTGGGTCCAGTGCTGACTCTTCATCCTCACCAGTGATTCACTTCTTGCACCTTCTTCCTGGTGGGTTGTGTCTCCTGCCCTTCCTGGACTCTCCTGTGTTCCTCGAACTTGGTCCCCTCTTTCCACAGGTCCTCTGCTCCACGAATCCACTGTTGGTGTCTTGCAGTCTCTTGAGGGTTTCGCATAATTCTTCTGTTCTTCTTTCTGTGTGTTCTAGGAAACTTACTGTGATCTACTCCTGCTTTCCTGGTCACTGGGGTGCTTTCTGGTACTTACCTTTGGACTTTCTAAGTACTCCCAGTTCTCTTCTACATACTACACTTGCCTAGGTGGGAGACCGACTTTCGCATTCCACTTTCTTAGTATATGGTTTGCGTTCCCCCAGGCCCATTTCTAACTATTGTGATTTTCACTAATTGCACTGTTTCTAACTGTTATTATGCCTATTTCTGCATACTAGTGGATATAATTTATGAAATACTTACGTCCTAAGGTAGTATAGCCTCTATAGTATTTTTGGGTATTTGTGTCACCAAAATAAAGAACCTTGATTTTTGTAACATTGAGGCCCGTATTTATACTTTTTTAGTGCCGCATTTATGTCATTTTTGATGCACAATTGGCTCAAACTTACAAAATACAGCTGTATTTTGTAAGTTTGCGCCGCATTTGCGTCAGAAATGACGCAAATTCAGCGCTATGAAAGTATAAATATGGGTCTGAGTGTTTTCTTTCAGGTGTGTGAGTACTGTGTAACTACAGTGATATTGCACGAGCTTTGGATGTCCCCTAGATAAGTCTTGACTGCTCATCCACAGCTACCTTTAGAGAGCCTGGCTGCTAGACACTGTCTACATTACACTACAGAATCAGCCTGAGATGGAGAACTGCCTGTGATTACTGCAGCGTAACTAAGGGACCCTCAGGTCCCTCTATGTTTTACTTTTCAGAGGTCTAAGAGATGTGGGTCCAAGAAATTGTAAAGAGCGCAGATGTGCTGTAATCTGCTCTGTTATAAGCTAAGGGACTGTCTCCACATCAGGCCACTGCATAGACCAACTGATCATAAAGTATGTAATTTTGGTCTGATTAAGGTCAGGGGCATGAGTACAATTGGGATGATGGCATTTGCATCATTTTCTTTGGCATTATCATGATGACAAATACTACCTGAAATAGGGTCTTTGGTTGGCAGTCAGGTTACCCCCTGTCCAAGCAAGGACCCTCACTCTAGTCAGGGTAAGTCACACACAATCCAAATTATCCTGTGCCCACCCTCTAGTAGCTTGGCACTGAGCAGTCAGGCTTAACTTAGAAGGCAATGTGTATAGTATTTGTGCAATAAATCATGCAATAACCACAAAAAATACACCACACAGTGTTTAGAAAAATATAGAATATTTATCTGATTAAATGCAGTTCAAAACAATCAAGATTTGATAAGTACACTATGAATTATCACTGTAGAAAATTATAAAAGGAGTCTTTAGTCTTTAAAAAGCAACAAGTGTCTCTGGAAAGCACAAAGTACCTGTTTCACTTAAAAATTCACCACAAGGGACCGCAGAGGAGGAGATGAGTGGAAAACGGGGAGATATACATTGATTTCTCTGGCTCACACAATAAGTTTTCACACAGGGCAGGCTTTGCGTCGATTTCCGGCACAAACACATGGATCCTCTTCAGGTTGTGGGGACTACGGACGCCCCATGGATGATGCGGAGAAATCCTGGGCGTGAGGACGAAGTCACAGGAGCTGCGTCGATCCAGTGGGCGATGCGGGGAAATTTCTGTCACACTGCAGGCGCTGCGTTGATGTTCCTTGCAGGAAGTCGGCTGCGTCGTTCAGGCTCAGCTATGCGTCAATATTGTGGCCTGTGCGTTGAAGTTCCGGTCGCAAAGCTGGCGCTGCATCGATCTCCACTCGGGGAGCCCGGCTGCATCATTCCAGTTCGGCGTGCAGTGATTTTCTCACTGCGATGCAGGCTGTGCGTCGAATTTTCACCGCACAAGGAGTTCTTTGCAGGATGAAGTCTTTTTGGTCCTGAGACTTCCAGGAACAGGAGTCAAGCTCTTTTCAAGCCCTTGGAGAGCACTTCTCAGCAGAGCCAGAGGGCAGCAGGGCAACAGCAGGGCAGCAGTCCTTTGCAGAAAAGCAGTCAGGTGAGTCCTTTGGGCAGCCAGGCAGTTCCTCTTGGCAGGTTGCAGGTTCTGATTCAGAGTTTCTTCACCAATGGTATCTTGTCCAGAAGTATCTGAGTTGTTAGGGTTAGATGCCCTGTTTTAATACCCAAATGTGCCTTTGAAGTGGGGGAGACTTCAAATAGTGGTTTAGAAGTGCACAAGGTCCCCGTTCAGTTCCATCCTGTCTGCCAGGGTCCCAGTAGGTGGTTGTTGGAGGCTGGCCTGGCTTATAGTGGGTACCTGATGGTACTTACACCTTGTACCAGGTCCAGTTATCCCTTATTAGTAGATTAGTAGTGTTCTAGCAGCTTAGACTGATAGAGGTAACTATAGCAGAGCAGCTTAGGATGAACTAGGAGACATGCAAAGCTCTTACTATACCACTTGTATCATAGAGCACTATATCATAAGAATCACAATACTCAGAGTTACTAAAAATAAAGGTACTTTATTTTAGTGACAATGTGCCAAAAATATCTCAGAGGATATACTCCCTTAGGAGGTAAGTAAAATACACAAAATATACACACAAACTAAAATCAGGTAAGTTAACAGTTAGAAAAGTAGTACAAACACTGTAGAATGCAATAGGATGCAATAGGCCGAGGGGCAACACAAACCATATACTAGAAAAGTGGAATGCAAACCACTTAGGGACCCCAAGCCAAGTGTAGTGTGTAAAGGGTCGCTGGGAGTGTAAGAAAACACTAAGGGTGTCCATGATACCCCACCCCAAGACCCTGAAAAGTAGGAGTAAAGTTACCCTACTTCCCCAGAAACACACTAAAGTTGTGATAGGAGATTCTGCAAAGACCACAACAGACTGCAAAGCACTGAAGACGGATTCCTGGACCTGAGGACCTGTAAAGGAAGGGGACCAAGTCCAAGAGTCACGTAAGTGTCCGGGGGGGCAGGAGCCCACTAAACCCCGAATAAAGGTGCAAAATGGCTGCTTCTGGGTAGAAGAAGCTGAAGATTGTGCAACAACGGAAGATGCCAGGAACTTCTCGTTTCCACAGAAGATGTCTCATGGTTTGCTGGAGGATGCAGAGTTGTTTCCACACAGAAAGACCACAAACAAGCGTTGCTAGCTGCAAAGGGCGCGGTTGAAGAAAATGGGTGCTGCCTGGGCCCAGGAAGGACCAGAAGGTCGCCCCTTAGAGGAGGAGGCAGAAGCAGGCAGCACCCGCAGATGCACTTAAACACGGGTTCAAGAAAACTGAGCACAGTGGTCGACTCTGCCCTACAAAGGAGGGTCCAACGAAGCTGGTGGTCAACTCAGCGAGTTGAGCAATGCAGGACGGAATGCTGGGGACCTGGGTTGTGCTGTGCACAAAGGATTCCTTGCAAAAGTGCACAGAAGCCCTAGCAGCTGCAGTTCACGCAGTACACAGGATTACTGTCTGGCGTGGGGAGGCAAGGACTTACCTCCACCAAATGTGGACAGATGGACCACTGGACTGTCTGGGTCACTTGGATCCAGCTCCTGTGTTCCAGGGACCACGCTTGTCAAGATGAGAGGGGACCCAGAGGACCGGTGAAGCAGATGTTTGGTGCCTGCATTAGCAGGGGGAAGATTCTGTCGACCCACTGGAGATTTCATCTTGGTTTCCAGTGCAGGGTGAAGGCAGACAGCCCTCAGAGCATGCACCACCAGGAAACAGTTGAGAAAGCCGTCAGGATTAGGCGCTACAATGTCGCTTGTAGTCTTCTTGCTACTTTGTTGCAGTTTTGCAAGCGTCCTGGAGCAGTCAGCAGTCGATCCTTGGCAGAAGTTGAAGAGAGAGATGCAGAGGAACTCTAGTGAATTTTTGCAAGCTGTTATCTGAAGAGAAGCCCACAGGAGAGACCCTAAATAGCCCTCAGAGGAGGATTGGCCACCTAGTCAGGTAAGCACCTATCAGGAGGGGTCTCTGACGTCACCTGCTGGCACTGACCACTCAGAGGCCTCCATTGTGCCCTCCCAGCTCTGCATTCAAGATGGCAGAGGTCTGGGACACACTGGAGGAGCCAAGTGAGGGTTAGACATATAGGTGACTTATAAGTTACTTAAGTGCAGTGTAAAATGGCTGTGAAATAACGTGGACGTTATTTCACTCAGGCTGCAGTGGCAGTCCTGTGTAAGAATTGTCTGAGCTCCCTATGGGTGGCAAAAGAAATGCTGCAGCCCATAGGGATCTCCTGGGACCCCAATACCCTGGGTACCTAGATACTATATACTAGCGAATTATAAGGGTGTTCCAGTGTGCCAATCAGAATTGGTAAAAATGGTCACTAGCCTGCAGTGACAATTTTAAAGACAGAGAGAGCATAAGCATTGACGTTCTGGTTAGGAGAGCCTCAGTGACACAGTTAGACACCACACAGGGAACACATTCAGGCCACAACTATGAGGACTGGGGTACTGGCTAGCAGGATCCCAGTGAGACAGGCAAAAACAACCTGACACACAAGTAAAAATGGGGGTATCATGCCAGGCAAGATGGTACTTTCCGACAGTGGTGTGGCAGTCCATTGTGTGAGGGCAGGCCACTGTCCTTTGACATGTAAGTGTCAGGCTCTCCACCCTCCCAGCCCAGGAAGACTCATTCAGTATGCAGATGTGTGCAGGTGTGACTGAGCATCCTGTGTTTCGGGTTGTCTGAGTGAAATGCACAAGGGGGCTGTCAACTAACCCAGCCAGGTGTGGATTGTAAGGCACAGAAGGATTTAAGTGCAGAGAAATGCTCACTTTCTAAAAGTGGCATTTCTTAAACAGTAATATTAAATCCAACTTCACCAGTTAGCAGGATTTTGTATTACCATTCTGGCCATACTAAATATTACTGTGTTACTCCTTTCAGATCAGAATCTACCACTCAAACAGTAAATTAAGGTAGCCCTAATGTTATCCTATGAAAGGAGCAGGCCTCACAACAGTGTAAAACAAATTTAGGAGTTTTACACTATGAGGACATATAAACTACACAGGTACATGTCCTGCTTTTTACCTATATAGCATCCTGCCCTATGGGTTACCTAGGGCCTACCTTAGGGTGTCTTATACATAGAAAAAGGGACATTTTAAGGCTTGGCAAGTACTTTTAAATGCCAAGTTGAAGTAGCATACACAGGCCTTGCAATGGCAGGCCTGAGGCATGGTTAAGGGGCTACTTATGTGGGTGGCACAATCAGTGCTGCAGGCCCACTAGTAGCATTTAATCTACAGGCCCTGGGCACATGTAGTACACTTTACTGGGGTCTTACAAGTAGATTAAATAAGCCAATTGGGTGTGAACCAATGTCACCATGCTTTAAGGGAGAGAGCATAGGCACTTTAGCACTGGTTAGCAGTGGTAAAGTGTGCACAGTCCTAAAACTAGCAAAAACAGTGTCCATAAAGTGGGGGGAGGCAGGCAAAAAGTTAGGGGTGGCCACCCTAAGGCTGTCAGGTCTAACACTACCTCTTGCCACTGGCATATTATGCTAGTACTTATGGGTTAGTCCATGATACATCAGAAACATATTTTTTATATAAACTTGTGGTCATTTGTGTAGATGTGATGGTATCTATGATTTAGGTGTCCTTAACCTACTTTACATCAAAGGCACTAATGTAGTAATTCCTGTGCCTTACTCATTACATGCTGCATTTCATTCTCTTATGGATGGATGTCGTTTTTATGCCTTATAATGGCCAGGATACGAGTACTATTTCATGGCCTGTATAAGATGCACAGTAATGTCTTCTTCCATGATGTTTTGCAGCATGACAGTTGTTTTGCACGTACTGTGAGGTTTTTGACAATCACCTAGTTGGCAAAGTAACTACTGATTTATGTTGTTTTGGTCTATGGTTAAGTATAATATATTTTATAATTTTATATAACATTGTGTGCAGTCTCTTTTGTGATGTATTTATTGTATCACTGGTGTATGTGTTGTGCAAACACTTTACACATTGCCTCTGGGATATGCCTGACTGCTCTGGCCATGCTACCAAGGGGGTGAGCAGGAGTTATCTTGGGTTTGTAACTCCATTGCTGTGACTAGACTCTGAGGTTGCAGCTAGTGGCGCTGGCTGTACAGGAGAGAAAGCTAGAGGCTGAAAAAGTGTTTGTGCAGGAGAGGATGGGAGAGGTTTAAAGGGCCTTCACCAGGGAAAAGATTGTTTTGGATGGAAGGAAACTGACTCCTGGGCCTAGTTGTAGAGTTCTGAACTCACCAGTGCTACAGTGGAGGACGTGGAAGATTTTTGCAAAACACTAGATGGATGGGTGAAGGTTAGCACAGCAAACACTTGTGAAGGGTTGTAAAATCTGATTGTCAGAGAGCACATGTTCTATTTGGGTTCCACGGCTATATCAGCACCTGTTGGAGAGTAAGTTCTCTGACCCCAGGGAACTTGTAAAGAAGGCAGACCTCTGGTTGAGCACCAGAGTGTTTGGTAAGGCACTTAGTAGTGTCCCTAAAGGAAGTGGCTCAGGTTCCCCCCCAACTGAGGGCAGGGTAGGTTCAGAGTAGCCCAGACAGGTCACCTTGTAGTGGGGTGGGTTCAGTGCTCCATGTCCCTTCTTAGAGAAGGACGAGAGGTGGGGGTGGGAGACATCCCACGGTGCTCTATGCCCAGCCCCAGAGCCTAGAGAGTAACCCGAGGGGACCCCAGGAAGGGAATTTAACTTGTACTGGGAGATCATCTGCCGGGGGGGGGCATAGGATCAAGAGAACTTGGTGGGGGGCGGCTGACACAAGCATCCAACCAGTTCTGCTCTCTGTCAGTTCACTCCACAAAGGAGGGTAAGAAAGGCCAGATGGAGGGATAATGGGAGGAAGGATGGGCCCCTAACCCCTGTCCAGTCAAAGGGTACATACCCTGGGTTAGAGGATCAGGTTCAGGACATCACCGCTGACCTGTGGTACCATTTTGTCTTCTGGGGGTACCACTCCTGGTTGGAGGGTGCATATCTCTAGAAGAAGGGGGAGGAAGAACTCACCTCTGACCCCGGTCCAACCCAAGGGTGCAGACCCTGTGTTGGGAGACCAGTTGCAGGGTGGAACCCCTGAACTTGTGGGAGACCTGAGCAGGACAACTGACACAAGTGCTCTGACAGTTCTGGATTCTGGGGGAGAACTATCAAGAGGCACAGGGAGAAAAGCTTCATCCTGTCTAGCCTAAGGGTACAGACCCTGGGCTGGAGGACCAGTTTTAGGATACCACCCTTGGCCTGGTGGGAAGTAGAGTGGAAAAAGAATGCAATACACCTGGGCTACCGCCCCCCACTCCGAGAAACAACAGAGGACAGAGACCCCTGGATGACTTAGGGCCTTGCTTTTGACACTGACTGCTGCCAGTTGCCTCTGTTGGTTGCTGTCCCTGTTGACAGAGTTTACCTTGGGATGGGGACAAAAGCCAGACCCAAGGGGTGGAATGGGCAACATCATTTTATTTGCCATGGTGGTACTGTGTGCCTTCTGGGATGCATCTGTGAGCAGATTAACGTTAGTTGCATCACAGATGGTGTCCACAGGAAAGGAGAAGGAGTCCCCATTGTTTATTGTAGTGAGCCCTGAGAATATAGTCAGAGGGATACAACTGGGTACAGAGTGTTTCCCCTGCAGCTGGTAGCTTGGCAATGAGTAGACAGGTTGAACTAAGGAGACAGGTATGTAAAGCATTTAAATATACCAATACAGTTAAGAAGTAAGACACAACACGTAATAAAAATCCCATACCAATATGAATTTTCAAAGATTACATTAAAAAACATTTACTTTCTAGTGGTTAGAAATCAACAGCACCAACCGGGGACATCTGGTCATGCTTGACTGGGACAAAGTCAAAGTTTGAGGCCGGCAATGGAGCCCTGCTCAGATACACTGAGCGGGAGGCCTTGGTCAAAATTGTACTTTTGCACTTAGAAACATTTTCTGGAGGTTTTCTCTCTTGACATTGTCAAATCCTCTCCAACAAGCTGATTTTGAAGCATCATAGTTGGATTTCTTTTCCGCAAGGTCACGTTCAAATCTTGGAAGTCTGGAGCTCTTGAGCTTTCAGCGGGATGAACCTAAAATTCAGGCCGGGTCGCAGTTGAAGGTAGGAGGCTTGACTCACAATGTTGGGTTAACCAACTTATGGAGCGTTTTCCCAAAGTTGCTCCAAACATCTCCAAACTTCTGGAACTTCTTCCTGAAGTTCCTCTTGAGGGTTCAAAGCATCCACAACACAAATCCAAGGGTCTAGAAGCTCTTAGGTTGTCCTTGGAAGTCAGGACTACAATTGCCAGAATGTTCCTGGCCAAATCCTTAAAAGTCCACTGGACGCACTTCAGGCTGGGGACATCTGTGACAATTTGTGCAGGCAAGCTCTATTAACCTATTGCTTTCAGGGAGTCCACTCCTTAGTTATTTTAGAAGCAAGGCAAAGTCCTTAGGGCTGTTGTTCTAATCTGCAACAGGAGCAGTAGTTCAGAGTGCAGTCTATTGGGTTGTAGACCAGGGTACCAGCAGGGCAGTCCTTCTTCTTGTGGTTTCAGGCAGAAGACCTGAATTGCAATGCAGCTCCCAGATATTTATGCAATCATCTTGGGGGACAAGCAGGGGGGCACTCTTGTCCAGTGAGATGCAGGGTGTCACCCAAAAGCATGACAGCTTCCTCTAAAGTGTAGCATTTTCTTGTCCCACAAAGCACTGCATTTTAAATTCCAAGATGGAAACTAGATTTTGGTGTTTTATGAGGGAGGGAACTATGATTACCATTTTACTCTCCTAAAACACACATCCTGCCCTCGAAGCCCTACATTTAGTGTGGTTCAACACATGGGTCATCTTGAAAATGCCCAAAGGTGGTTAAAGTTAGCCCCAGGTGCCTCACCCAAATGATGAGATCGCCCCCAGGGGCCAATCACAATCACAAGCTTGTGCCAGGCATAAAGGTTGAATCTCTAGGCACCCACTTCAGAACACTATTGGACCTGTGGAAGATCAGAAGAGGGCTGAACCTGCTGCTTGAGAACGGAAAAGAGCCTAGAACAATTGAATGGATTACCTTCTTGTACCCAAAACAAAGAAATTAACTCCAAGGGTCCAAAACAGGCTACAAGAGGCCTTGTCCTGTAACTGCCCAGCTGAATCAGTGGCATCCAGAACTGGACTACCTGTTGGACTCTACCTGCCACCCTATGAGTCTCTAAGTGGCTCTCCTGAGATCTGGGGGGCTTTAGAACTGTGCTCCTGTGTGAGATTCGGACTTAAGTAACTAAAGTTAGAAGGTAAATTCCTTGACAAGGAAAAACCTGGTTACTGTATCCAACCCGCACTCCATCATGGTTGGCTTCAAACTGAGCCAGGATCTTGTACTACTAAGATCACTGACTAGCATAGGCACTTTGTGCCTCTTGCCCCTAGTTCAACTTAAAGTTTTAAAAATGCACATATTTGACTTCCCTTTTTGTATTTTTGTCATTTTGCTCTCATTTTGTTTATTACATTTTACTCTATTTTTCTATTTTATTTAGGGATTTTTATTGTTTTGCATTTTGATTTTATTACTGTTTTAGTACTGTACAGATACTTTACACATTGCTCTAAGTTAATCCTGTCTGCTCTGTGCCATAACTACCAGAGGGGTGAACTCAGATTTATTTGGTGACTTTAGTGATTTAACCTGACAAGAAGTGTGATTATTACCTGAAGTGGGTACTTTCTGCCATCAACTAATAACCCAATTTATTACACAGCTGGTGTGAGACATACTGGCCAAATGTTTAATAGGTTTACCCTAGCCTCCAGCTCTGATGCCAGTACAAATGGCAATACTTATGTTGTACTACACAGACATAGACCAGTGGCTTCTCAACCAAGGTTACCATAGGTATCTATTGATCTCTTTTGTAGGAATTCCAATAAGGATGGTGGTCATGTTGGATGAGTCCTGGTCCCAATTCATTTTTGTCATAATTATGCTACAAATCCAGAAGTAGACTCACAGTTTATTTGTAATTACAGCAGCACCTTGGAGGCAGACTAACAAATCCTATCTAGTCTGCAGTGGTGCAGGAGACAATTAACCTTTTGCTGGTTTGATTCAACAATTGTTCTATGTCAGCGGGAACTGCAGTACATGTGGCTTGTTTTTGGCTGTTCAGAAAGCTGATTCACAGCCCCCGGCCAAGTGAAGCAAAATTAAAAATTACAGTGACTGTAAAATTGAGAATTTAGATCATCTTCCTAAATATAGGCACTTTGGCTTATGAACCACAATCTTGTGAACTTTGGTGTTTAGGAAGATTACATATCCAAGCATCCGAGTAGGACTGGGCAAGGAAGAAATGTTCAGTGGAAGAAATACATTCACATACTAGTGAATTAGCAGTTATAGAAGGAGTACAGTGCTGCCTGGAGTAAAGCACTTCAGCGTTCCATCAGGGTAGAAAGTGCACTATAAATGCAATTACAATGCAATACCATACAGTGGTAAGGAAAAGGCATGTTGGTGAAGCTTTGGCGACTTACTTTGGATGGGGATGTAGATAGAGAATGTAGCACATTAGCAATGTCTTAAGCATTTTCTTCTGAGTCCCCCAGTTCTCCATTCAATGGTCCTCTGGATATATTATGTGCATGCCTATAATTACTAGCATCATTCTAATGACACCATGAGTAGCAGGTTCTCTTCCATGAAAAACTACTCTCCTTCACAACTGGTTGCAGTAAGGATTCCAGATACAGGTCTCTCCTATTTAACTCTGAAGAACTCCAGTTATCAGCCTATAATACTGCACAGTTTATTTACCCTTAACAGTCATCAGCCCTTCCCTATGAGAAGAGAACGGAAGAGGATACAGATCCAGGGCCTGTGTAGTCCTGCGTCTGAGATCTTCACTTTTTGTTAGCATATAAGTGAAGAGGGAAGGGAACACATAACAGGACAGTTTGAATGTCAGATGCAGCTAAAGAGAAAACCATCAGAATAGCAGTCTTGCTGGGAAAGAGAGCAACAGCATCAGAAGGCCATTATGACACAGAGGGGTGGGAGTGGGACTTTAACACCAGTGTGGATGAAATGAAAAAGGATGGAGGAAGTAGAAAGGAAGTGGAAAGTGGTGGCATTCTGTCCTCCTCGAGGGATCCAAAAAGTTTGGTACTCATGCGGTGGTGGCTACAATACCTGGTGTCCAATGCTTAGAGAATGCAGACTACCACCTCCATCCCATTGCACCATCAGTTCTTCACTGGCTCACACCTTCTGGTTTGCTTCTAGTTCACTGTTAGTAAACTATGTAAGCAAGTTGTTTCCAATGTCCTTCCAAGAGGGCAGGAGCCATAAGGTATTTTCAGATTCTGAACATGAGATTAAAATATGTCTAATTTATTGAATTAATATATTTTACATAACCAGTGGTAATTTTTAAACCCTGGAAACGACGTGGCTTTTACGGATCAACATTGAACATGCCTACCTTAACCCAATCACGAAACTGAATTTTTAAGCCTGCGCTCAGTTTGTAGTGCAGACACTGTGTTGTGAACATATGACCTGTTTTTAATCCCCTTCTATTGCCCACCGGCCCACCATTCTCATGAGATTGTTTGAAAACATGCAACCGCGGCAAGAGGAGTGAGTCTGAAACCTACAATGGTTTTTAAAATCACATGCACCAGCCACCATGAGCAGGCTATGACACAAGCAATCATAGGTTCAAATGTGCGCAAGGAAGGCATCCCCTTCGACTATTTGAGGATAGGAGATACACATTACGCAACATCAAATGGTGGCAAACCTCACAATACTTTAAGAAATACAGCTTGCAGCCTTTGTTAGCAACCTCTGATAGCAACATCCATTATTCCCATCCCCTATCACGTTCTCAGATCACATTATAATAATCTCTCAATAGTCTCCTTGTGACATCATTACAATGTAAAATGTTCAGAGAATACTGTGAAATGTTGCTCAATTTACACACAAAGCTATTCCAAGTGCTAATTCCTTCATCCTGTCCTATGCCTGCTCAGTGAAACATTTAAATGAATTCTGCTGAACAAATGGGATGAAAAGCATAAAAGATAAAAGTAGACTTTGCACCCAGGCTGGAATACCGCAGGATCTCGTGGGAGTGAGTGCCACACCAGCCAGGTCAGTTTTCACCAACCCAGTCAGAAGAACTGCCCTTAGCTCATTGAGCACACTGACCTCTGAGTACATGAGACTGCAGATGTTGGGCATCACAACTTCCTATCACATCTGGAAATATCACAGTTCACTTTCTCACAATCAGTTAAAATGACTTTGCAGCTAAGCTGATTCTGATCTATGAGATCACAGGTATCCTTAGAAAATAGAAATTCTGGTCTAGAAATGTCCTTTAATGTGTTGTTTAATGGGCTGTTAAATACATTATTCTATCTGTCACTTAACCAACAACTGCCTGGAAAAGGCCCTTGTTTGAAAAAGGCTAATTTGAATGTACTAATCCTGAGCAACTATAGATCCATTTTGTTACTTCCAATAAGGAGGAAGATGCTGGAAAATGTGGATAATGCTCAGATCACTAGGCATATTAAAAAGAATAGTAACCTTCATGTGTATCAATCAGGTTTTTTAGCAGGATTTAGGGGTTCATTGTGAACCGCCGTCAGAATACCGCTGCGCGGTCAAAAGACCTCTGCGGTAATTCTGAGTTTCCCGCTGGGCTGGCGGGCGACCGCCAGAAGGCCGCCCGCCAGCCCAGCGGGAAACCCCCTTCCATGAGGATGCCGGCTCCGAATGGAGCCGGCGGAGTGGAAGGGGTGCGACAGGTGCAGTTGCACCCGTCGCGATTTTCAGTGTCTGCTTGGCAGACACTGAAAAACTTGGTGGGGCCCTGTTAGGGGGCCCCTGCAGTGCCCATGCCATTTGCATGGGCACTGCAGGGGCCCCCAGGGGCCCCACGACACCCGTTACTGCCAGCCAGGTTCTGGCGGTCAAAACCGCCAGAACCAGGCTGGCGGTAAGGGGGTCGGAATCCCCATGGCGGCGCTGCCTGCAGCGCCGCCATGGAGGATTCCCTAGGGCAGCGGGAAACCGGCGGGACACCGCCGGTTTCCCGTTTCTGACCGTGGATGCACCGCCAGCCTGTTGGCGGTGCATCCGCGGTCCCCGGCCCTGGCGGTAGTCAACCGCCAGGGTCAGAATGACCGCCTTAGTATTGAATCCGTACTTTTTGAGGTTACAGAATTTATCAGAAGTAACCTTGATTTATATTTAAAAAAGAATAAGTGGTCATTTCACTTCCTTTCTTGGCTGTATTTGATACAGTACCCCATGATATTTTACTTCAAAGACACAAAAAGGTGGGAATCATGGAAAATCCTTGGCAGTGGATTCATTCTTCCCTGGAAAGTGGACAACAAGCTGTATTCTTGATATCCTACACTTCTTGTTTCAGAGAAATAATATGTGGTGTCACACGAGGGTCGAAAGTCCTTAGCCCCACCTTGTTCAGTGTATATATGTCTTCAGTGGCTCTAGAAGTCCAGCCTTGGGTCCTTCTATTTGTAATCTATGAGGATGAGACTGTTAATTGTAGGATTCCAACAAGTTGAAAACAATACAACTGTAAATATTCAGGGTTGTCTCTCAGCCATTGCAAATTGGATGCATAAACTTCAAAGAATGCAGTATACAGCAGCTAGACTGGTCCTGAATATTCTCAATCAACAGTTTGTCCAAAAAGGTCTTGGAGTCACTGAAAGCCACCTTGCTGCACTGCTCTGCATGAAAGGGAGAGGGCTAGAGTGCACCCTATTTAAAATGATACATTCCTGTCCTTTGCTTCCACTGGCCCACTTTTGGCTGCCTAATACCAATGCAGGCACCCTTGCGCCGTGGTGCAGGAGTGGCTGCATTGTAAGCAGAATTGTTTTTTACGCAGGAAGGGTCACCTTCCTCCGCACAAACAATCCTCAGAGGCATTTGTCTCTTCCTTTGGGTATTGCAGAATGCAGCACACTTTGAAAGAGAAACAAATGAGGAGAAACTAAAATATTTCACCTTACATTTTTACGCATTCCTAGGTCTACCACTACTGGTAAATGTGGGAATGGCCAGAATTGGGTGGATGTGTAGGAACACCCATGCTCCACACATGGCACATCTCCCTGGGCAGAGTAACTCGAGGCAGCGATTTGCACTGCCTTGCATTACTGCAGATTTATCAAGCAATGCAGGGCCACACAAGATGACTTTAGTGTTGCGCCACCCTTGAACCCTCTGGCGTGATGCAAGGGCAACACAACACAAAGAGAAATCTGGTCCTAAGCTTAAAACAGTAATAATTACCCATATGGTGATACATAAAAGAGGTCTGTTTATAGCCAGGAGAAAGTAAAAAAGTATACACCTCTTAGGCCTTTTCGCTCAGCAAATCAGAAAGTTCTTTGTGTACTCAGGATATGTGAGGCCAGAACAGGCAGAAGACTTTTGCTTTTTAGGCCACTCACCTGTGGAACTCTCTGCTTGATTAACTTTGAGGCATAGGACTAAAAACGCAAATTTTTAAACTTTTTTATTCAGAGATGACAGATTTTTTGGGTTGAATTAGTGTAATGTTTGTAGTAATATGTCTGTTACTTTAGTGCTTGGACGCTTCGTTGGAAGCCTCTGTCCGTGCTTTAGGAATCCTCTTTCATTCATTCAGTGTGTGCTAGTAGGAGATTCCATGTGAACAATCAAAAATGTTTTTCATGTGGGCAGCTTATAGCAGAATCAAAATGCCTTGAGAGACGTAGCCCCAAACACAAAAAAAGAGTTGTACTTTTGTTTATCAAAATATTTTTTTACCTGAAGAGAAAGCACCAGAGATATTCCCTCAACTCAGTAGAGGTATATTCACACCTGTTTAAGGCTCAAATGTCGCTGATTAAGTAAAATTAGGTAGTTCTGAAAAAACAATAAAAAATATCAGAAACAATCTCATCCTCATCCTTCTAAGGCAAAGTGGATCCAGCCAGGGGTTAAAAGGCACCATGGGAGGTTGCACTGACAGTGTCTGCGGAGTAAACCATCATCACACCAGCTTTGTTATGGACATGGGTGTAGTCGCCGAAGGAGTAGATTGTGCTGAACTTGTAAATACAAATGCACTTTGAAAGTGCCAGAATCATGTTTTCTCGCATTTGATTCAACTATAACTCAATTTAGGTTTTGTTTGTAGACACTTAACTGAACTTATGTCCTAAGGTAGTATAGCCTTTATAGTATTTTTGGTATTTGTGTCACCAAAATAAAGTACCTTTTTTTTTGTAACACTGAGGCCCATATTTCTACTTTTTTAGCGCTGCATTAATGTCATTTTTTGATGCAAAATTGGCGCAAACTTACAATTATATTTTGTAAGTTTGCACCGCTTTGGCGTAAAAAAATGACACAAATTCAGCAAATTGTGAAGAGCGCAGATGTGCTGTAATCTGCTCTGTTATAAGCTAAGGGACTGTCTACACATCAGGCCAGTGCATAGACCAAGTGATAATAAAGTATGTAATTTTGGTCTGATTGAGGTCAGGGGCATGAGTACATTTGGGATGATGGCATTTGCATCCTTTTCTTTGGCATTACCATGATGACAAATACTACCTGTTAGAAATGGGGTATTTCGTTGGCAGTCAGGTTACCCCCTGTCCACGCAGGGACCCTCACTCTAGTCAGGGTAAGTCACACACAATCCAAATTATTCTGTGCTCACCCTCTGGTAGCTTGGCACTGAGCAGTCAGGCTTAACTTAGAAGGCAATGTGTAAAGTATTTGTGCACTAAATCATGCAATAACACTGCACAAAATACACCACACAGTGTTTAGAACAATAAAGAATATTTATCTCATTAAATGCAGGTCAAAACAATCAAGGTTTGATAATTACACTGTGAATTATCACTGTAGAAAATGATGAAAGGGGTATTTAGGGGGTCATTGCGACCCTGGCGGTCATAGACCGCCAGGGCCGGGGACCGCGGATGCACCGCCAACAGGCTGGCGGTGCATCCAGGCCAATTCAGACCGCGGCGGTAAAGCCGCGGTCAGAAAAGGGAAACCAGCGGTTTCCCGCCGGTTTTCCCCTGGCCTGCAGAATCCTCCATGGCGGCGCGGCAGGCAGCGCCTCCATGGGGATTCCGACGCCCTTCCCGCCAGCCTGGTTCTGCCGGTTTTGACCGCCAGAACCTGGCTGGCGGGAACGGGTGTCGTGGGGCCCCTGGGGGCCCCTGCAGTGCCCATGCCAGTGGCATGGGCACTGCAGGGGCCCCCTAACAGGGCTCCACAAAGATTTTCAGTGTCTGCATTGCAGACACTGAAAATCGCGACGGGTGCCACTGCACCCGTCGCACGCCTTCAACTCCGCCGGCTCCATTCGGAGCCGGCTTCATCGTTGAAGGCGCTTTCCCGCTGGGCCGGCGGGCGGCCTCCTGGCGGTCGCCCGCCGGCCCAGCGGGAAAGCCAGAATGTGCACTGCGGTCATTTGACCGCGGTGTGGACATTCGGCGTCTCCCGCCGGCCGCGGTAACCGGCCCTGCGGTTACCGCAGCCGGCAGGAGTCGGAATGACCCCCTTAGTCTTTAAAAAGCAACAAGTGTCTCTTGAAAGCACAAAGTACCTGGTTCACATTAAAATTCTCCGCAAGGGACTGAAGAGGAGGAGATGCGTGGAAAACGGGGAGTTGTTCGTCAATGTCTTTGACGCACACAGACGGTGCATTAATACATTACACGCAAAGATTTGGATCCTCTTTGGGTTGTGGGGTGTTCGGACGCCCTGTGGACGATGCAGAGAAATCCTGGGTGTGCAGGACAAAGTCACAGGAGCTGCGTTAATCGGTGAGCGATGCGGGAAAATTTCTGTCACACGACAGGCACTGCGTTGATGTTCCTCACAGGAAGTCGGCTGCGTCGTTCCGGCTCGGCTATGCGTCGCTATTGTGGGCCATGCGTTGAAGTTCCGGTCGCAATGCTGCAGCTGCATCAATCTCCACTCGGGGAGCCAGGCTGCATCGTTCTGGTTCGCGTGCGGTAATTTTCTCACTGCGATGCAGGCTGTGTGTCGTTTCCGGCAGGCTGTGCGTCGAATTTTCACCGCACGAGGAGTTCTTTGCAAGATGAAGCCTTTTTGGTCCTGAGACTTCCAGGAACAGGAGTCAAGCTCTATCCAAGCCCTTGGAGAGCACATTTCAGCAGAGCCAGAGGGCAGCAGTCCTTTGCAGAAAAGCAGTCAGGTGAGTCCTTTGGGCAGCCAGGCAGTTTCTCTTGGCAGGTTGCAGGTTCTGGTTCAGAGTTTCTTCACCAGTGGTATCTTGTCCAGAAGTGTCTGATTTGGCAGGGTTAGAGGCCCTGTTTCAATACCCAAATGTGCCTGTGAAGTGGGGGAGACTTCAACGAGTGGTTTAGAAGTGCACAAGGTCCCCTTTCAGTTCCATCCTGACTGCCAGGGTCCCAGTAGGTGGTTGTAGGAGGCTGGCCTGGCTTATAGTGGGTACCTGATGGTACTTACACCTTGTGTCAGGTCCAGTTATCCCTTATTAGTAGATTAGTAGATTAGTAGTGTTCTACCAGCTTAGACTGACAGAGGTAGCTATAGCAGAGCAGGCTGAACTAGGAGACATGCAAAGCTCCTACCATACCACTTGTATCATATAGCACTATATCATAAGAATCCCAATACTCAGAGTTACTAAAAATAAAGGTACTTTATTTTAGTGACAATGTGCCAAAAATATCTCAGAGGATATACTCCCTTAGGAGGTAAGTAAAATATACAAAATATACACACAAACCAAAATCAGGTAAGTAAGCAGTTAGAAAAGTAGTGCAGACACTGTAGAGTACCAGAGTTCCTCTTCACTTCCCTCTTCAACTTCTGCCAAGGATCGACTGCTGACTGCTCCAGGACACCTGCAAAACCACAACAAAGTAGCAAGAAGACTACCAGCAACATTGTAGTGCCTCATCCTGCCGGCTTACTCGACTGTTTCCTGGTGGTGCATGCTCTAAGGGCTGTCTGCCTTCACCCTGCACTGGAAGCCAAGAAGAAATCTCCTGTGGGACGACAGAATCTTCTGCATCACCCGTCCTCTGAGTCCCCTCTCATCGCGACAAGCGTAGTCTCCAGCTCTGATGCCAGTGCAAATGGCAATACTTATGTTGTACGACACAGACATAGACCAGCGGGGTTCTCAACCAAGGTTACCATAGGTATCTATTGATCTCTTTTGTAAGAATTCCTATAAGGATGGTGGTCATGTTGGATGAGTCCTGGTCCCAATTCATTTTTGTCATAATTATGCTACAAATCCAGAAGTAGACTCACGGTGGGACCTTGAAACTGCCAGTTTAATTGTAATTACAGCAGCACTTTGGAGGCAGACTAACAAATCCTTTATAGTCTGCAGTGGTGCATGAGACAATTAACCTTTTGCTGGTTTGATGCAAATATTGTTCTATGTCAGCGGGAACTGCAGCACATGTGGATTGTTTTTGGCTGTTCAGAAAGCTGATGCACAGTCCCCGGCCAAGTGAAGCAAAATTAAAAATGACAGTGACTGTAAAGTGGAGAATTTAGATCATCTTCCTAGATATAGGCATTTTGGCTTATGAACCATAATCTTGTGAACTTTGGTGTGTTGGGAAGATTACATATCCAAGCATCCGAGTAGGACTGGACAAGGAAGAAATGTTCAGTGGAAGAAATACATTCACATACTAGTGAATTAGAAAGTATAAAAGGAGTATAGTGCTGCCTGGAGTAAAGCACTTCAGCGTTCCATCAGGGTAGAAAGTGCACTATAAATGCAATTACAATGCAGTACCATACAGTAGTAAGAAAAAGGCATGTTGGTGAAGCTTTGGCGACTTACTTTGGATGGGGATGCAGATAGAGAATGTAGCACATTAGCAAAGTGTTAAGCATTTTCTTTTGAGTCCCCCAGTTCTCCATTCAATGGTCATCTGGATATATTATGTGCATGCCTATAATTAAGTGAAGAGGGAAGGGAGCACATACCAGGACAGGTTGAATGTCAGATGCAGCTAAAGAGAAAACCATCAGAATAGCAGTCTTGCTGGGAAAGAGAGCAACAGCATCAGAAGGCCATTATGACACAAAGGGGTGGGAGTGGGACTTTAACACCAGTGTGGATGAAATGAAAAAGGATGGAGGAAGTAGAAAGGAAGTGGAAAGTGGTGGCATTCTGTCCTCCTCGAGGGATCCAAAAAGTCTGTTACTTATGCGGTAGTGGCTACAATACCTGGTGCCCAATGCTTAGAGAATGCAGACTACCACCTCCATCCCATTGCACCATCAGTTCTTCACTGGCTCACACCTTCTGGTTTGCTTCTAGTTCACTGTTAGTAAACTATGTAAGCAAGTTGTTTCCAATGTCCTTCCAAGAGGGCAGGAGCCATGAGGGATTTTCAGATTCTGAACATGAGATTAAAATATGTCTAATTTATTGAATTAATATATTTTACATAACCAGTGGTAATTTTTAAACCCTGGAAACGACGTGGCTTTTACGGATCAACATTGAACATGCCTAACTTAACCCAATCACGAAACTAAATTTTTAAGCCTGAGCTCAGTTTGTAGTGCAGACACTGTGTTGTGAACATATGACCTGTTTTAATCCCCTTCTATTGCCCACCGGCCCACCATTCTCATGAGATTGTTTGAAAACATGCAACCACGGCAAGAGGAGTGAGTCTGAAACCTACAGTGGTTTTCAAAATCACATGCACCATCCACCATGAACAGGCTATGTCACAAGCAATCATAGGTTCAAATGTGCGCGAGGAAGGCATCCCCTTCGACTATTTGAGGATAGAAGATACATATTACGCAACATCAAATGGTGGCAAAGCTCCCAATACTTTAAGAAATACAGCTTGCAACCTTTGTTAGCAACCTCTGATAGCAACATCCATTATTCCCATCCCTATCACTTTCTCAGATCACATTATAATAATCTCTCAATAGTCTCCTTGTGACATCATTACAATGTAAAATGTTCAGAGAATACTGTGAAATGTTGCTCAATTTACACACAAAGCTATTCCAAGTGCTAATTCCTTCATCCTGTCCTATGCCTGCTCAGTGAAACATTTAAATGAATTCTGCTGAACAAATGGGATGAAAAGCATAAAAGATAAAAGTAGACTTTGCACCCAGGCTGGAATACCGCAGGATCTCGTGGGAGTGAGTGCCACACCAGCCAGGTCAGTTTTCACCAACCCAGTCAGAAGAACTGCCCTTAGCTCATTGAGCACACTGACCTGTGAGTACATGAGACTGCAGATGTTGGGCATTACAACTTCCTATCACATCTGGAAGTATCACAGTTCACTTTCTCACAATCAGTTAAAATGACTTTGCAGCTAAGCTGGTTCTTACCTATGAGATCACAGGTATCCTTAGAAAATAGAAATTCTAGAAATGTCCTTTAATGTGTTGTTTAATGGGCTGTTAAATACATTATTCTATCTGTCCCTTAACCAACAACTGCCTGAAAAAGGCCCTTGTTTGAAAAAGGCTAATTTGAATGTACTAATCCTGAGCAACTATAAATCCATTTTGTTACTTCCAATAAGGAGGAAGATGCTGGAAATGTGGATAATGCTCAGATCATTAGGCATATTAAAAAGAATAGTAACCTTCATGTGTATCAATCGGGTTTTTGAGCAGGATTTAGTATTGAATCCGTACTTTTTAAGGTTACAGAATTGATCAGAAGTAACCTAGATTTATATTAAAAAATAAAATAAGTGGTCATTTCACTTCCTTTCTTGGCTGTATTTGATACAGTGCCCCGTGATATTTTACTTCAAAGACACAAAAAGGTGGGAATCATGGAAAATCCTTGGCAGTGGATTCATTCTTTCCTGGAAAGTGGACAACAAGCTGTATTCTTGATATCCTACACTTCTTGTTTCAGAGAAATAATATGTGGTGTGACACGAGGGTCGAAAGTCCTTAGCCCCACCTTGTTCAATGTATATATGTCTTCAGTGCTCCAGAAGTCCAGCCTTGGGTCCTTTTATTTGTAATCTATGGGGATGACACTGTTAATTGTAGGCTTCCAACAAGTGGACAACAATACAACTGTAAATATTCAGGGTTGTCTCTCAGCCATTGCAAATTGGATGCATAAACTTCAAAGAATGCAGTATACAGCAGCTAGACTGGTCCTGAATATTCTCAATCAACAGTTTGTCCAAAAAGGTCTTGGAGTCACTGAAAGCCACCTTGCTGCACTGCTCTGCATGAAAGGGAGAGGGCAAGAGTGCACCCTATATAAAATGATACATTCCTGTCCTTTGCTTGCGCTGGCCCACTTTTGGCTGCCTAGCACCAATGCAGGCATCCTTGCGACGTGGTGCAGGAGTGGCTGCATTGTAAGCAGAAATGTTTTTTACGCAGGAAGGGTCACTTTCCTGCGCACAAACAATCCTCAGAGGCATTTGTCTCTTTCGTTGTGTATTGCAGAATGCAGCACACTTTCAAAGAGGAAAAAATGAGGAGAAACTAAAATATTTCACCTTACATTTTTACGCATTCCTAGGTCTACCACTACTGGTAAATGTGTAAATGGCCAGAATTGGGTGGATGTGTAGGAACACCCATGCTCCACACATGGCACATCTCCCTGGGCAGAGTAACTCGAGGCAGCGATTTGCACTGCCTTGCATTACTGCAGATTTATCAAGCAATGCAGGGCCACACAAGATGACTTTAGTGTTGCGCCACCCTTGAACCCTCTGGCGTGATGCAAGGGCGACACAACACAAAGAGAAATCTGGTCCTAAGCTTAAAACAGTAATAATGACCCATATGGTGATACATAAAAGAGGTCTGTTTATAGCCAGGAGAAAGTAAAAAAGTATACACCTCTTAGGCCTTTTCGCTCAGCAAATCAGAAAGTTATTTGTGTACTCATGATATGTGAGGCCAGAACAGGCAGAAGACTTTTGCTTTTTAGGCCACTCACCTGTGGAACTCTCTGCTTGATTAACTTCGAGGCATAGGACTAAAAACGCAAATTTTAAAACTTTTTTATTCAGAGATGACAGATTTTTTGGGTTGAATTAGTGTAATGTTTGTAGTAATATGTCTGTTCCTTTAGTGCTTGGACGCTTCGTTGGAAGCCTCTGTCCGTGCTTTACGAATCCTCTTTCATTCATTCAGTGTGTGCTAGTAGGAGATTCCATGTGAACAATCAAAAGTGTTTTTCATGTGGGCAGCTTATAGCAGAATCAAAATGCCTTGAGAAACGTAACCCCAAACACAAAAAAAGAGTTGTACTTTTGTTTATCAAAATATTTTTTTACCTGAAGAGAAAGCACCAGAGATATTCCCTCAACTCAGTAGAGGTATATTCACACCTGTTTAAGGCTCAAATGTCGCTGATTAAGTAAAATTAGGTAGTTCTGAAAAAACAATAAAAAATATCAGAAACAATCTCATCCTCATCCTTCTAAGGCAAAGTGGATCCAGCCAGGGGTTAAAAGGCACCATGGGAGGTTGCACTGACAGTGTCTGCGGAGTAAACCATCATCACACCAGCTTTGTTATGGACATGGGTGTAGTCGCCGAAGGAGTAGATTGTGCTGAACTTGTAAATATAAATGCACTTTGAAAGTGCCAGAATCATGTTTTCTCGCATTTGATTCAACTATTACTCAATTTAGGTTTTGTTTGTAGACACTTAACTGAACAAGTTTGAGAGGAAGGGTGGGTTTTATAGGAACCCCAAAAAAGTGTAGTACTGTAGTGAACTTGGGAATGTGTGAGTTTTGGGGGAATGTATTCTTAGAAAATAGTTGAGCAATTGCATGTGGTAAAGCAGAATCGCATAACTGGATAAAAAAATTCAAAATGCCTTCAAAAATGCTGCTGGCTTTGGCCATCAACGGCAAAAAACTATGAACTGAATTACTTTTAATCTAAATTGATTTATTCGTTCTTATGATTCTTAATGGTGTTTTTATGTTGATTATGATTGCTGAACATTTTAGAGACAGGCACCAGAAAATATGAACAACTGATATATGGTGTAAATGGCTGTAGGAAACATTATACACCTCCTCCACCCTATATCATACTGAAGCTCTATACATACCACAGAATAATGTCACTGTCAAATAAATAGTGAAAGGATTAGGATACTGTCACAAGTGTCTACATAATGTGAAACCTTGCTCTTAGGTCTCTTTTACCATAGTGAGTGGCTCAGTGCTTTGAATTTGACCTCTGTCTCCTGACCTAGAAGTCAAAGAAAGCAGTTTGCATATATTCACACCTTAATACCTGTCACTTAAGGTGCTTCCCCGGAAACCTTTATATTGTTAATCCTCCTCCAATGTGTCCTGACAGTGGTCTAAGTTTATGCTTCTGTATTTTGTAAAATGCTACTTGTAGGGCTAATTTATATCCTTGTAAAGAAAATGCTGATTTGCCTTCAGGTGTGACAGTGTCCATTGCGAAATCAATGACATCTCCAAGAGTCTGTCCAAGCAAGCAGAAAGCAGGAAGCTTTGAGTTAGGAATGGCAGCCTTCAACAGTCGCGCCCACTTCACTCGAAAGGAGCAGGGCAGGTGCGGGGGGGCGCCTAAAATGTAATACCATTAAGTAAAAAAAAAAAAACACTTACCTTTTTGGCGTGGTCCCGCGCCACGCTCCTCTTCCCTGATGGCTGCAGGCACAGGCTCCCAGCCTGCCCTGCGGCCAATCCTGAGGCTGCTCAAAGCAGCTTCAGGATTGGCTGGGAACGCCGAGCCAGGGAACTCCCAGGGAGACTGGCAGCCTGTGCAGGCTCTCTCCATCCCAGCAACATTGTTGCTGGGCTTGAGAGGGCCTACAGCGCATGTGTGTTTGGCTGGCCTGAGACGGCCAGCCAAACACTCATGCGCTCTGAGGGGGAGTGCTGAGGGAGTACTGAGCACTTCCCCAGCACTCCCCCTCAGAGCATGTCACCCTGTAGCCTTGCCCCTTCATAAGGAAAGAATAACAATCACTGTTTGTTATCGTTTCCTTGTAAAGGTTTTGCAGCTGCTGCTGCTGGTAGGGGGGCAACGCTCCTCCGCCTTCATGAAGGAGCTGTCCCTGGCCTTCAACCCCCTTAAGGGAACTGAGCACAGATTGTATGGGAGAATCAGAATAGGGGAATAGGCAAAAACTCCAAATCATGATAAACATGCATTTAAATTAGGCCTGAGTAAAGTTTTAATTACACCAGAGTAATTGGAGTAATTTTGGTAATTTTGCTTTGCTGTTGTGATGCACAGTTACAAGAAATTACCCAATTATGTCTGGTTGCATAATTTAAAGTAGTTTGATGGAAAAGTTCCTACTGCAAGTGCACAGGAACAGAGAGCGAATGGCTATTGCTTGCTGCTGTACATGTTCTACTGCATTTAGCCATGGACGTCATTTGGGGGTTGCCAGGGGTAGAACTGCGACCCCTGTTTGCCCTTTGTGACCCCTAGCACTGACTTTATGACCCCTGGCCCCTAATTAAGTGCCAGGAACACTATGGCAGCTTGTCCTTATGGACTTTAGTGGAGGCTCCACTCTCGTTGTTTTCTGTCAATTTGTTTTACACTAATAGTGAATATTAACATACTGTTAATATTAGTGTAATAAAAATGGGGTACAATTTGCTGGAATTTGCCCTTCCACTTCAGCTAAGGTAATTAAAAATGCTTTTAAATGTATTTTGTGTGTGTGCTTGTGGATTGGAGCTTGTATCTTTGAGAGTGTGTGAGTGAGTATGAATTTGTTTGTTTGTGGAGGTATGTGTGTGTGTATGTAGGGGTGAATGTGGAGGTCAAAGGGTGCGTGATGTCACTTTCGCCACCCTTGGCATTTTGGTGAATTGACGTCCATGCATTTAGCGTGATATTCACAGCACACTATGAAAGCTCAGGTCCATTTTGGACACAAGTGTGAATATTTTGGTAAGAAAATAGCAATACATGCAGGGTTCCACTCCTTGTGTAATTCTACATAACCTTGAGTAATTTTGTGATTTTGTATAATTATACTACAGCAAGTTATGTGAGTTACACCCACCCCTAATCTGAATGCAGTGATGATGTTTGCAGTAGAAGTGGTCATTATTCGAGTAATTTGCAGTTACATAATTATGCCAAATTACAGCAAAAGTATGTGAGATTACACAGAATTATGTGTAATCTTGCTTTTCGTTCTACTTTCTTAGCTCACAATGCACCATCATGTCCAAAATGGACCAAAGGATGCATTTGGTGCGAAGAAAAAGTCTTCGAAATGCAATAGAATGGGGACAGAAGCAGCTAGCAGCGCTCTGGCTGAGTTCCTGTGCTTGTGGGTTGGCTTTTTTGCCCCATATGATGCGAGTGAGAATAATCACATATTTTTGGGTAATTGGGCACCATAAGATTAACAAGAATTACTAGAATAATCATATTACTCCGGCCTCTCATTCAATAATGACGATTTGCTACTTCTATGTGTGCTGCTTTCTGCAGCACACATAGAAATGCCAAATCGCCATTGTAGATAGTTTATGTGCAGGAAGGGACACCTTCCTGCACATAAACAATCATTCACTTCAACACAGACACCCTTGCACTATGGTGCAAAGATGCCTGAGTTGGCGGTGGCAGCTAAATTAAGCGCCAGCGCTAGAGGAAACTTAAGAGTGCACCGTATTTTTGTAAATACGGCACATCCCTGCATTTCAGAAGTGACATAGCGCAGCACTGCCAATTTTGACACAGTGCCGCACTGAGTCACTTTTGGGGAAATATGCCCTTAAGTATTTTTAAAATTATAACTGTTAGAAATAGGGTCTCTAGTTGGCAGAGGTATTTACCTTTGTTCAAGTAGGGACCACAATCCTAGTCAGGGTAAGTCACACGCAATCCAAATTTTCCTGTGTCTACCCTCTGAAGTGGGGGAGGCTTCAAAGAGTGGTTTTGAAGTGCACAAGGTCCCCTTTCAGGTTGTGGGGGGGTTGTGCAAACCACTGTGTGAGGGCTGGCCGCTGTCCTTTGAAATGTAAGTGTAAGGCCCTCCACCCTTCCAGCCCAGGAAGACCCATTCAGTATGCAGATGTGTGCAGGTGTGACTGAGCATCCTGTGTTTGTGGCTGTCCTGGTGAAATGCACTAGGCAGCTGTCAACCAGCCCAGCCCAGACGCTGATTTGAGACAGGCTGTAAAGCACAGATGCATTTTAAGTGCAGAGAAATTATCACTTTCTAAAAGTAGCATTTCTAAAATCCAACTTCACCAATTAGCAGGATTTTGTATTACCATTCTGGCTATACTAAATATGACCTGTTTACCCCCTTCTGATCAAAGTCTACCACTCAAACAGTATATGAGGGTAGCCCTAATGTTAGCCTATGAAAGGAGCAGGCCTCACAGCAGTGGAAAACGAATTTAGGAGTTTTCCACTACCAGGACGTATAAAACACACAGATATTCGTCCTGACTTTTACCTACACAGCACCCTGCCCTCTGGGTTACCTAGGGCCTACCTTAGGGGTGATGTATATGTAGAAAAAGGGGAGCTTAAGACTTGGCAAGTACTTTTAAATGCCAAGTCGAAGTGGCAGTGAAAGTGCACACACAGTCCCTGCAATGGCAGGCCTGAGACATGTTTAAGGGGATACTTATGTGGGTAGCACAACCAGTGCTGCAGGCCCACTAGTAGCATTCAATCTAAAGGCCCTTGGCACATGAAGTGCACTTTACTAAGGACTTACAAGTAGATCAAATAGGCCAATTGGTTATGAACCAATACTAAGCAACATCACAAAACAAAATAAAATGATGGACGGAGTGTTGAAACTTTTCAAACACTCACCCCCAGTCCCAGTTCTGGGTTTAATCCATCATTATTTTGATCGTCACGTCACCCCAGTTTGGACCCAGCCATATGCAAATCAGTCTTGACCCTGTTCCCCATGGGAACAGTCCAGTCCGAACTGCTAGGCCAAGTCCTACCTGGACAGGAAACAGGCATCCTGGGACCAGTTTCAGGGTATCACCCTTCATCAGCCAGGCTAGCTTGAATCCAGTGGCGCAGCGAGCAAGGGACCCACGTCTGGGAATAACCCTGCCACTTAGGGCACACAAAGCAACATCGCACAACAAAATAAAATGATGGACAGAGTGTTGAAACTTTTCAAACACTCACCCCCAGTCACAGATCTGGGTTTAATCCATCATTATTTTGCTCGCCACGTTACCCCAGTTTGGACCCAGCCTTATGCAAATCAGTCTTGACCCTGTTCCCCATGGGAACAGTCCAGCCCGAACTGCTAGGCCATGTCCTCCCTGGACAGGAAACAAGGATCCTGGGACCAGTTTCAGGGTATCACCCTTCATCAGCCAGAGTAGCTTGAATCCAGAGGTGCAGCGAGCAAGGGACCCACGTCTGGGCATACCCCTGCCACTTAGGGCACACAAAGCAACATCACAAAACAAAATAAAATGATGGACAGAGTGTTGAAACTTTTCAAACACTCACCCCCAGTCACAGACCTGGGTTTAATCCATCATTAGTTCGCTTGCCATGTCACCCAAGTTTGGACCCAGCCATATGCAAATCAGTCTTGACCCTGTTCCCATGCCAGCCTGAGCTGCTAGGCCAAGTCCTCCCTCGGCAGGAAACAAGCACCCTGGGACCGGTTTCAGGGTATCACCCTTCATCAGCCAGGCTAGCTTGAATCCAGTGGTGCAGCGAGCAAGGGACCCACGTCTGGGTATGAACCAATACTATCATGTTTTAAAGGAGAGGCATATGCACTTTAGAACTGTTTAGCAGTGGTATAGTGTGTAGAGTCCTAAAACCAGCAAAAACGGTGTCAACAAAAGTGGAGGGAAGCAGGCAAAAAGTTGGGGGTGACCACCCTAAGGCTGTCAGGTCTAACAATAACTTTAAAACTACTTATACTTTTCATATATTCTACTAAAACTTACATTTACACCAAATAACATATTTTCCTGCCACATTACATCTACATCTGTTAGCATAATTTCAAGCTACGTCTGTTTCAATTACCACACTCTATTGTATGCCACTGCACTCTATGCCGCTCTAATCTGTGTCACTTCACTCTACGCTATTACATTCTATCTCATTCCACTCTGTCACTCCACTATACACCACTCCAGTCTAATCCACTGTACGCCACTTCACTCCACACCACCTCACTGTACACTATTAATCTCTATGGCACTCCATTTTATGAAGCTTCAGTGCATGCTAATCCACGGCACACCCTTCCACTCTTCCACTCTACGCTACTCCACTGTACGCTGTTCCACTGTATGCAATTCCACTCTATAACACTACACTCTCTGCAATTCCACTCTATGCCACCCCACTGTACAACACTTCAGTGAACACCACTGCACTTTCAGCTATTTCTCTGTACGCCACAGTGCTTTACGTCATATCACCATACTCAACTCCACTCTATGACAATTCACTGTGTGCTATTACACTGTTTATCACTCCATTCTATGGTACTACACTCTACACCACCCTACTCTACCCCAATCCTCTCTACTGTACTACATTCTATGCCAGGGATCTCCAACCTTTTCTATGACAAGGCTACTTATGTTCAATAAAAATTCCCCCAAACTACTAATGTTACTGATAATAGTGGCCATCTCAGTAACAATTTTAAGCAGTGATCACATCAGTGTAACTGGCAGGGATGCCAGCAGTAAAGTAAAATAAGCATTATGAATTTGGAATGCTTCTACATGGTTAATACATAACAGTCATAGCTGCAAACCCACAGGTACCCTAAGGTAATAGTAATATGACTAAAAAGTCTCTCCAGCTCCCCGTGATTGATCACTCAAATAATTGCTTCAACTACATTTTAGAATTTTAACCATTTTTCTCCAAACATCTGCTTATGGGGCCTGGAAATACACACATTTTCTTCCCAAGTACATGCTTTTTAATTTTGCTATACATATATCAATTCAACCTAGCAAAAGCTTCTATATTAATAGGGTGGGTTGAACACAAGAGAGCTACTTTCAGGTACCTGGAGAGCTACCAGTAGCTCATGAGCTACTCGTTGGAGACACCTACTCTATGCTATTCCAATGAGCTACACTTCACTTTACGCCACTCTTCTCTATGCAATTCTACTGTATGCCACTCCACTCTATGTCACTACACTGTATGCCAATAACACTCAACTTTATCCCACTCTACACCACTCCACTGCACACTCATCTTTGTATGCCACTGTATGCCACTCCACTCTATGCCACTCCACTCTATGCTATTTCAGTCTACACCACTCCACTCTACATCACTCCCCTCTACGCCACTCCACAGTATGCTACTACACTGTACTCTACTACACTCTACCCCACTACACTGTACCACACTCCACTCTGCAACACTCCACTCTATGGTAGTGCACTCTGACACTCCATTTTATGTGACTACACTGTAGGCCACTCCACTCTATAACATTCCAGTTTATGCTATTTCACTATAAGCCACTACACTGTACCTCACTCCACTCTACTGTACAACACTTCAGTCTATGCCACTCCACTGTACGCAACTCCACAGTATGACACTGCAATCTATCCTATTCCACTCAGTGGCACTATACACCACTCTAATAAATGCCACTTCATTGAACAACACTCCACTTTCCATCACTCTACCCCGCTCCCCTGTATGCCACTCCACTCTATGCCACTCCATGACAAAGCACTATAAGCTATTACACTGTACATCACTCCATTCTGCACCACTCCACTGTATTCCTCTCCGCTACACACCAATCCACTCTACTCTACGGAACGCTAACCTATTCCATTGTACAGCACTCCATTCTATGCCACTGTACTTGACACTGTTCCACAATATGACACTCCATTCTGTCTCTACAATGTATGCCAGTAACAGTCACTGTTATGCACTCTACACCACTCCGCTGTATGCTACTCCACTGTATGCCACTACAGTCTACCTCACTATACTGAAGCCCACTTCACTTTACAATACTCCACTCTACAGTATTCAACTCTACAACAGTCCACTTTGCACCGCTACATTGTATGCTCCTTCACTCTATACCACTCCACTCTACGCCACTCTACTCTACCCCTCCCAGAGTACACTATTCCCCTGTAAGCCACTCCAGAGTAGGCCACTCCCCTCTACGCTATCCACTCAAAGCTATTCCAAAATACGCCACTATACTGCACCTCACTCCATTCTACATCAGTCCATTCAACAACACTACACTATATGCCACTCTACTCTAAACTATTTCTCTATATGCCACTCTACTCTAACACATGCCAGTGTGTGCCACTGTACTGTACACTATTCTACTGTATGCAGCTCTACTGTATGACGCTCCACACTATGCTATTCTACTCTATGCCACTCCACTCTATCCTACTCAAATATACACTATTTCTCTGTATGTCACTCCACTTCTTGCCACTCCTCTCTACAACAATGCACTGTAAACTCTTACACTGTACATCAATCAATCAAATCAATCAATCAATCAAATAACATTTATAAAGCGCGCTACTCACCCGTGAGGGTCTCAAGGCGCTAGGGGAGGGGGGTTACTGCTGCTCGAAGAGCCAGGTTTTGAGCTGCCTCCGGAATGCAAGGTGGTCCTGGGTGGTCCTGATGTTGGCGGGGAGGGAGTTCCATGTCTTGGCCGCCAGGTAGGAGAAGGATTTCCCACCTGCCGTAATGCGGCGGATGCGAGGGACGGCGGCGAGTGCGAGGTTGGCGGAGTGAAGTTGACGAGTGGGTGTGTAGAAACTGAGGCGACGGTTGAGGTATTCGGGTCCCTTGTTGTGGAGGGCTTTGTGTGCATGGGTGAGGAGCCGGAAGGTGATCCTTTCGTTGATGGGAAGCCAGTGCAGGTGTCTCAGGTGGGCGGAGATGTGGCTGTTGTGGGGTATGTCGAGGATGAGGCGGGCGGAGGCGCTTTGTATTCGCTGAAGACGTTTTTGGAGTTTTGTGGTGGTTCCTGCGTATAGGGTGTTTCCATAGTCCAGGCGGCTTGTGACGAGGGCGTGGGTCACAGTTTTTCTGGTGTCGGCGGGGATCCAGCGGAAGATCTTTCGGAGCATGCGGACAGTGAGGAAGCAGGAAGATGATACGGCGTTGACTTGTTTGGTCATGGTGAGAAGTGGGTCCAGGATGAATCCGAGGTTGCGTGCATGGTCTGAGGGGGTTGGTGCGGTGCCAAGGGCCGTGGGCCACCAAGAGTTGTCCCAGGCGGACGGGGTGTTTCTGAGGATGAGGACTTCCATTTTGTCTGAGTTCAGTTTCAGACGGCTGAGTTTCATCCATTCTGCAACGTCTTTCATTCCATCTTGCAGGTTGGTCTTGGCGCTGGTGGGGTCCTTGGTGAGGGCAAGTATCAGCTGAGTGTCGTCGGCATAGGAGGTGATGTTGATGTTGTGTTTGCGTACGATGTCGGCGAGGGGGCTCATCTAGACATTGAAGAGAGTCGGGCAGAGCGAGGAGCCTTGTGGGACTCCGCAGATGATCTCGGTGGGGTCTGAGCAGAACAGAGGGAGGTAGACTCTTTGGGAGCGGTTAGAGAGGAAAGAAGTGATCCAGTCCAGGGCCTGTCCTTGGATACCGGAGGAGCGGAGACGGGATATTAGGGTTCGGTGGCAGATGGTGTTGAAGGCAGCCGAGAGGTCGAGGAGGATGAGGGCAACTGTTTCTCCGTTGTCCATCAGAGTTCTGATGTCATCTGTGACTGCGATGAGGGCGGTTTCTGTGCTGTGGTTAGCTTGGAATCCGGACTGGGAGGGGTCGAGTAGGTTGTTGTCTACAAGAAAATTGGTCAGTTGCTTGTTGACAGTCTTCTCGATGACTTTGGCAGGGAAGGGGAGGAGCGAGATGGGGCGGATGTTCTTCAGGTCGCTGGGGTCCGCCGTAGGTTTCTTCAGGAGGGCGTTGACTTCCGCGTGTTTCCAGCTCTCGGGGAAGGTGGCAGAAGCAAACGAGCTGTTGATGATGGTCTGGAGATGAGGGGCGATGATGTCGTCGGCTTTGTTGAAGATGAAGTGGGGGCAGGGGTCCGAGGGGGCACCAGAGTGGATGGTGTTCATGGTAGCTTTGGTCTCCTTCGCGCTGATGTGAGTCCAGGCATTGAGGGTGATGGCTGGGGCTGTAGGTTCTGTGGTGGTTGGCTGGGTCTGGTGACCGAAGCTGTCGTGTAGGTCGGTGATCTTTCAATGGAAGAAGGTAGCGAGGGAGTTGCAGAGATCTTGTGAGGGCGTGATGGAGTTGGAGTTGGCGTTAGGATTGGAGAGCTCTTTGACGATGTTGAAGAGTTCTTTGCTGTTGTGAGTGTTCTTGTCCAGTCTGTCTGTGAAGGAAATTCTTTTGGTGGCACGGATCAGCTGATGGTGTTCGCGGGTGGCGTTTTTGAGGGCAGACATGTTTTCTACGGTGTGGTCTTTGCACCAGGCTTTCTCAAGGGTACAGAAGTTTTTTTTGGATTCCTTGAGGGTGTCTGTGAACCATTTAGGTTTCCTGGTGTTGGTCTGTCTTGGGAGGCGTCTGAGGGGTGCGAGGTTGTCCGCGCAGCTGGTGATCCAATTAGTGAGGCTGAGGGCTGCATTGTTGCGGTCGGTGGAGAAGGTGGGTTGGTTGTCGCTGAGAGTGGAGAGTAGCTGTTCCGTGGGGATTTTGTTCCAATGTCTGGGTGGGATGGGTTGTGTGCAGAGGTGGAGAGTCTTGCGTCTGAAGGTGAAGTGGACACATCTATGGTCGGTCCAGTGTATTACGGATGAGTGGCTGAAGGATACGTGGTTGCTGGCGGAGAAGATGGGGTCGAGCGTGTGTCCGGCGATGTGGGTGGGGGTGTTCACCAGTTGCTTGAGACCGAGGTTGGCGAGGTTGTCGAGCAGGGTGGTGGTGTTGGGGTCATTGTTCTGCTCCAGGTGGAAGTTGAGGTCTCCGAGGAGGATGTAGTCCGGCGAGGCTAGGGCGTGCGGGGAGATGAAGTCAGCGATGGATTCGCTGAAGAGCGTGCGTGGTCCAAAGGGTCTGTAGATGAGAGTTCCTCTGAGGGTGGTCCTGGGGTCGGTGTGGATCTGGAAGTGAAGTGCAGGTGTTCGGCGGCGAGGGGGGTGTCTTCGGTGGAAGTGGTGACGGTGATGGAGTCCTTGAATACGATGGCGATTCCTTCTCCGACTTGGTTGGTGCGGTCTCTCCTGGTGATCTTGTAGCCGTCGGGGATGGCTATGGCGATGTCGGGGGCCGAGGAGGTGTTCATCCAGGTCTCAGTGATGAAGGCGACGTCCGGTGCGGTGGAGTCCAGGAAGTCCCATAGTTCAATGGCGTGCTTGTGGACGGATCGTGCGTTGATGAGGATGCATTTGAGATGGTTATTGGCGCGTGGGCTGGCGGGCGGCGTGCAGCCGCGGTGGAAGGTGTGTTTGCAGGTAAGGCATGCGAAGGGTCCATGAGTGTGTTTCGGGTTGGCTTGGAAGCAGGTTCTGGAGCGTCCCGGGTTGAGTGCGTGGAGGGAGGTGGGGTCGTAGCGGTACTGCGGGATTTGGGAGTGCCGGGGGGCAGGGGTCGTGGCACTGGGCGCAGTCCAGGTGCGGATGGGCACTGATGGGCGCAGACGGGCTTGCCTTTGGCACGCCTTCGGCGCGCCAGCGGCCGCCATAAGAGGGAGGGGGGGAGGAGGGGCCAGCTGGGGGCAGGAGGCGGGAGGGGGGGTGATGAATGGGAGCGGGGGCGTGGCCGAGCGAGTGGTGGCGGCGGGAAAGCAGAGGGTGGGGGGGTCAGATAGAGGGGAAGGGAAAGAAGATAGGGAATGGAGGAGATAGATTACAGAGGAGGAGAGGAGTCAGAAGAAAAGAAGAGAGGAATAGAAGAAGAGAAGAGAAGAACCCAGAAGAAGAGGAGAGAAGAGTATAAAGGAAGAAGGGAAGACCACAGAAGAAGAGGAGAGAAGAGTACAGAAGAAGAGAAGACCACAGAAGAAGAGAAGAACACAGAAGAAGAAAAGAACACAGAAGAAGAAAAGAACACGCAGGATGGGGTGCAGAAGAGGAGAAGAACACGGAAGAACACAGAAGAAGAAATGAACACGCAGGATGGGGTGCAGAGGAGGAGAAGAACACAGAGGAAGAGCAGAGCAGGAAGAAAATGCGGTGAGGAAGAAGAGAAGAGAAGAACACAGAGGAAGAGCAGAGCAGGAAGAAAATGCAGTGAGGAAGAAGAGAAAAGAAGAGAAGAACACAGAGGAAGAGCAGAGCATGAGGAAAATGCGGTGGGGAAGAAGAGAAGAACACAGAGGAAGAGCAGAGCAGGAAGAAACTGCGTTGAGGAAGAGGAGCGGGACACAGAGGAAGAGCAGAACATGAGGAAAGTGCGGTGAGGAGGAAGAGAAGGACACAGGAGAAGAGCAGAACACGCAGCAAGTGGGCTGCAGAAGAGGAGCAGAAAAACAGAGGAAGATGGCTACCAGAGGGAGGAGCAGAAAGCGAAGGGAAATGGACAGAGAGAGGACAGCAGAGGTGCGAAGAAAAGTTGGAGGAGAGAGTAGAAGACAGAAGTTCAGAAAACAGAGGTGAGTAACGAGGGACTGGGCGAGGGGAGTACTTACGGTTTTGCTGGTTTTGCTGGGAGGTGGCAGGAGCCTGGGCAGGTGGAACTGCAGCAGCGGGGGAAGCGACCTACCCTAGGGTCAAGGGTAGGTCCATTGTATGCCACTCCACTGTTTGCCATTCAACTATACGTCAATCCACTCTACCCCACTATACTGTACCCTATTACAATGTATGACACTCCACTATAGAACAGTCCACACTATACCACTCCACAGTACACTATTACACTGTATGTCACTACAGTCTACCCCCTCCAAAACTTCACTATACTGTATTCCACTATACTGTATTCCACTCTACTACATTCCACTCCACACTCTTACACTGTATACCACTCCACTCTATGCCACTCCAGTCTACCCTATTCCATTGTAAACCACTACACTGTACCTCATTCCACTCCACACCACTCTACTGTATGCTGCTCTACTGTACACTATTCCACTCTATGCCTTGCAATTCTGTCACTCCACTCTACACCACTCCAGTGTGCACTATTCCAATGTATGCTCCTCCAATGTATGCCAGGCCACTCTATGCCATTCCACTGTACACCACCAGAGTGTACCTCACTCCACTCTGTGTCATTGAACTGTAGAACACTCCATTGCACGCCAATCCATGCTTTTCTATAGTACGTCACGTCACTATTGGATGTTCCCCTCTATGCCACTATACTCTATGACATCTACTGTATTACACTCTACTACATGCTATTCCACTCTACGCCACTATACTCTAGGACACTCTACGCTATTGTATTGTGTGCCACTGTACTATACCTCACTCCACTGTAAGGAGCACTTAAACACCACTCTAGTTACTCATGATCTTTGTTTGGACTTGACTCTGATTATCTTCTCACACTATCTATGTGGGGACTCAAACATTATCCCAACACACTGTCATGCTCGGCATTTGAGCATAATTATCTTCACACACTGAATGGAGACTCAAACATAATCTCTACACACTATCACTTGGGAACGTGGACATGATTATCTTCATAAACTATCTGTGTGAGGAAGCAAATATCATCTCCACATTCTATCACTATGAGGAGTTCAGCATGATTATATTCACACACTGAATGTGTGGACTCAATCTTTACTGTTTATAAATCACTCTGGAGCTTGAACATGATTATCTTTTCAGAAGGGGCTTGAACACTACTATTATTGCACATTATGTGGAGACTTGAACATGCTTAAAATCCCACATTATCTCTGTGGGAACTTGGATATCATTTCTTTTACATACTATCAGTGTGTGGACTTAACCATGACAACCTGTACCCACTGTGTCAGTAGGGACTTGAACACCACTATAATTACATACTATGAAGAGGCTTGAACATGCATACAATCACTATGTTTTTATGCTCTTCAACATCATTACCATCACACATTATCTGCATGGAGACTTGAATATTATCTTCACAAACTATGGGGGTCATTCTAACCCTGGCGGTCCGAGACCGCCAGGGCTAAAATGACGGAAGTACCGCCAACAGGCTGGCGGTGCTTCCTGGGCCATTTTGACCGCAGCGGTAAAGCCACGGTCAGAAAACCGGGTCCGCCGGTTTCCCGCCGGATCAACCCCGGTTGGCCCAATCCTCCATGGCGGCGCTGCAAGCAGCACCGCCATGGGGATTCTGACCCCCTTCCCGCCAGCCTGTTTCTGGCGGTTTTTACCGCCAGGAACAGGCTGGCGGGAACGGGTGTCCTGGGGCCCCTGGGGGCCCCTGCACTGCCCATGCCTCTGAGCATGGGCAGTGTAGGGGCCCCCTAACAGGGCCCCATTAAGCTTTTCACTGTCTGCCTAGCAGACAGTGAAAAGCGCGACGGGTGCAACTGCAGCCGTCGCTCACCTGCAACACCGCCGGCTCCATTCGGAGCCGGCTTCAGTGTTGCAGGCCGCTTTCCTGCTGGGCCGGCGGGCGCTATATTGGCTAGCGCCCGCCGGCCCAGCGGGAAAGTCAGAATGGCCCCAGCGGTCTTTCAACCCCGGTGCGGCCATATGGCGGTTCCCGCCAGGCAGGCTATCTGTAAATGCACACTATCTGTGTGGGGACTTGAAAATTATGTACACACATTATCTTTGTGGGGACTTAAACATGCTTACCTTCATAACCATCTCTAAAATGACTAAACATGCCTATAATCACACACTATCTCTGTGGAGACTTACACATCATTATTTTATTTTACGTTAACATTATCTACAAACAGAATGTTGTTGGAACTTTAACATGCTTACATTCACACACCATCTCTATGAGGTGTTGAACATCCTAGTAACCACACACTATTTCTGTAGGACTTGAACATAATTGTAATTACGCACCATCTCTGTGGGGACTTAAATATCATTATATTTACACATTATTACTGCATAGACTTAACTATGATGATCTGCACACACTCTGTCGGTAGGGTAATGAACACAATATAGTTACAAACTATAATACTGCTTGAATATTACTATAATCACACACTATCTTTTTGGGAACTTGAGCACCCTTATCTTCACACACTATTTGTGTGGAAACTTGAACATTATCTTCACACACTATCTTTGTGGGGACTCAATCATGCTTACCTTTACACAACATCTCTTGACTTGAACATCCCAATAGCAACACACTATCTCTGTGGGGACTTGAACTTCCAAATAATCACACACTATCTCTCTAGGGACTTGAACATCCCAATAATCACACACTATCTCTGTGGGGACCTAAACATCCTACACATTAATCTCTGTGGGGACTTGAAAATCCCAATAATCACACACTATCTCTGTGGGGACTTGAACATCCCAACAATCATACACTAGCTATGTGGGGACTTGATCATCACTATAATCACACACTATTAATTCTGGGTCTACATCAATATTACTTTCACATACCATTAAAGGGAGAATTTGAACATTCATATAATCATACACTATTTCTGTGGAGACTTGAACAACATTGCCTTCACATGCTAGCTCTTTGGAGGACTTCCACCATGGTTGTGGCCAGAATCTCTGAAGAAACTTTGGTACCATTATGATCACATGTGACCTCTGTGGGCAGCATCACACACCATCCGTAGGCAGATAGTAACATTACATGCTTTCCCTAGGGTATGTAATCTAATAGTTAATTAAGATTATCACACTCAGTTGACCACATTTCTTAGTTCCCTCATTTAATTTATCAATGTGTTAGTCCCCTAACTCCTAAGACTTTGAGCACCAAGCAAAAAGATACACACCATCTTAATTCCCCTTCCATAATCCTGATATATTATATTTTCTGATGCATTATTAATATAACCCATCTATTGTTTGCCAATAGGGTATGTGTAGCCGTTCAATTATACATTGATTTAGATGTTATTTTTGTGTATTGCTGGTAAAATAAACATTTATCCTTGTGACCATGAGTGTATTCCAACACAAATGATAGTTATAGAGTAAGCCCTCACAAAGATAGTAACACACGTTCAAGTCCCCACAATGATGGTTCTGTGCGGGGGTTTAAATAATAACATATTTTCAAATTTCAAGCAGTATCCTGTATCATGCATTTTTTCTTAACATTTTTCTGTAGTTGGAATATTAATTTTTAAAACATTAGGAAAGGTTAGTCCCCACAAGTCAAGTGTCCACACATAGGGGGTCATTCTAACTTTGGCGGCGGCGGAGGCCGCCCGCTATAGTAACCCCGACGAAAGACCGTGGGGGTAATTTCGACTTTCCCGCTGGGCCGGCGGGCGACTGCCAAAAGGACGCCCGCCGGCCCAGCGGGAAAGACCCTGCAACAATGAAGCCGGCTCGGAATGGAGCCGGCGGAGTTGCAGGGGTGCGACGGGTGCAGTTGCACCCGTCGCGATTTTCACTGTCTGCAAAGCAGACAGTGAAAATCTTAATGGGGCCCAGTTAGGGGGCCCCACGACACCCGTTCCCGCCATCCTGGTTCTGGCGGTGTAAACCGCCAGAAACAGGCTGGCGGGAAGGGGGTCGGAATCCCCATGGGGGCGTGAGGATTCTCTGGGCCAGGGGAAATCCGGCGGGAAACCACCGGATCCCCTTTTCTGACCGCGGCTTTACCGCCGCAGTCAGAATGGCCCTGGAAGCACCGCCAGCCTGTTGGCAGTCCTTCCGCGTCCCTCCACCCTGGCGGTCCATGACCGCCAGGGTTGGAATGAGGGCCATAGTCCCCACAAGGATGGTAACACGTGTAGGTGTGTGCATGTGTGTGTACGTGTGTGTGTGTGTTTGCGTGTTTTCACCATGATTTTGTGGGCATTATTTTACTAAAGGCCTTTTTGACATCCTTATTCCTCAGGCTATAGATCAGAGGGTTCAGCATTGGAATTATCACTGTATAGAACACAGATGCCCCACGGTCATGATGCATAGAATATTTTGATTTAGGTCTTAGGTACATGAACATAAGAGGCCCAAAGCTTAAGGTGACGCATATAAAGTGGGAACAACAAGTAAAACATGCTGTCCGTCTACTTTCAGAGCTGATCTTCATTATAGTATTAAGAATGTAAGTATAAGAGACAAGAACTAAGGATAGAGGACCTAAAATGAAGCCTCCAGACACAACAATTAGTAGAGCCACATTAAGAGAGATATCAGAGCAGGAGAGCTTCAGGAGCGGTGTGACATCACAAAAGAAATGGGCAATCTCATTAGAGTCACAGAAAGACAACCTTACCATACAGAGGGTGACCAGCAGAGCATGCGCACAGCCTGCCACATAAGCACCACACAAAAAGTATGCACATGTTTTTTTGGTCATAATGGCATTAAAACGCAATGGATTACATATAGCAACATACCGGTCAAAAGAGATCCCTGTTAGTATGACAACCTCTACACTCCCCATAGCGGCAAATATAAACAGCTGTGTCATGCATCCTGCAAATTAAATCGTTTTCTTGGTTGATAAGACATTTGCCAGCATGTTGGGTGTATCGCTGGTAGAGTAGCAGAAATCTACAAAGGCCATGTGAGAGAGGAGGAAGTACATGGGAGTGTGAAGATGAGCAGATATCCTGTTCAGAGCCATTATACTGATATTTCCAGTTATTGTGATGATGATAGACAAGAAGGAAGAAGACCAAGATTGGGAGCCGCAGCTTTGGGTCTTCTGCTAGACCAAGCAAGATGAATTCTGTCACAGAGGTCCTGTTCCTTTCTTTCACTGATCTGCATGGAGAAGGAAGACAGGAAGAAGATGTAGACATCATGAGACACTTTATCTGTGGTGGGCTGCTAGATGAGAATTAGCTACTGAAACAGACACACAAACATTGAATGTTGCATATCTATGTATATCTATATTTCTAAATATTCACTTAAATAATCAAAAGTTTCTGGGATGTTATAGTTAGGCGCACATTTTAAATGTGCAAAACCATAGTAATTCAGCTGTTATAGTTAGAGGTATTTCAAGCAACTACACTTCTTGCCTTAAGGCAACTAAAACTTATGCACCTGCCATGCACAATACTTTTACTGCAAATGTTACAGTGACATTACCAGTGGTGCTATAAAAGATGTCATGAGTGCTGTAATATCTGGGATGATGTTGGAAAATGGGTTCTTGGTAAGGGCAGGTAGGTACCTACACTTACCAATAGGCCACTAACCTCCACTTAGGTCCAGTTAGGTCGCAGTAGATTAAACCCAGCTCAACCCTTGGTTGCTTGGCAACGAGTGACAAGGCTTAACTTAGGAGACAGAGTGTAAAGCATTCAAATATCACAAAACAGTAATTAAATAAAACACAGGAAACAGTTTAAAAATCCAAAACCAATTTATTAAAATAGATTATATTTTTATCTTTAAAATGACACAAAAACTAATAAAATCAGATAAGGGGAACCGGAGATATGAATTTTTAAAGAATGATAATTTTTTTAGCGCCTAGAAACAAAAAGCACCAATCGGGTCATCTGGTTGCACCTCGACCGGGGCAAAGTCAAAGTTTAAGGTCGACCGCGATGGAGCCCGGCTCGACTACAGACCGCCGGAGTCCTCGGTCAAAAGTTTACCTTCGCACTTAGTCGTTTTTCTGAAGATTTTCTTCAGCGGGACGAATCTGCCAGTCCAATCCGACCTCCTGCAACTCTTCTCCGGATACACGTCGCGGGAGCTCTCGGTGGAGATTTTTACCTTCGGACTTAGTCGTTTTTTCGAGGTGAAAATCCTTTGACCGGGGCACACCTGGATTTTGATCCGACGTCCTTGGAGCCCTCCTCGGACAATGGGTGGGAGGTCCCGGTCAACTTTCTACGTGAAGACCAGTTTGGCAGCCCTCCCCCTTCCTGCCTCACCATCTGCTGAGGGGAGATCCCCTCCGAAAGGCACATCTCTTTGTGTGAAGCCAGGCCACTGCACACCTCATCAGAGGCTGGCCAATCAGAGCACAGCAGCAAAAACAATGCAGGGCTGAAGTTGGCAACTTTTCAGGTAAAGTTTAAAACTCTTTACCTGAACAAGTTATGTTAAATCCCACAACTGAAAGTTGTGGGATTTATTATAAAAATTAATTTGATACTAAACTCTTTGTATCTGTCACTTAAGGGGACTTTTAAAATTAAAATAAAGTCTCCCCATTCTAGCATTTGAAGTCCATTCACTACAATGGGGGAAAAACAAATTTGGCTGTTTTTTCCTATTTTATAAGGTCCCTGCTTATAGTTACATTGCACCCAGCCCTAGGGGCACATAGGGCACACCTTAGGGGTGACTTATATGTAAAATAAAAGGTTGTTTAAGACTTTGGAACTACTTTTAATTCCAAAGTCGAATGTGCATGTAACTTTAATTTAAAAGCAGCCAGCAAGGCAGGCCTGCCTTTAAAATGACACTGGGCACCTCAGCAGTGCACCTATGGGTGCACTACCTATGCTGTGGTCTCTAAACCTACATGCCCTACCATATACCAGGGACTTATAGGTATGTTGACTTAGCCAATTATAATTAGCCGAATTTGCATATGGATTTTACACAGAGCACAGGCCCTGGGACTGGTTTGCAGTACCCAGGGCACCATCAGAGTCAGGAAAACACCAGCAAAAAGTGGAAACTGGGGGAAAAAAGTTAGGGGGCCTCTGCAAGCAGCCCTCTTCTCTCACAGATGATAAGCAGTGCATAGCTGTGTGCAGCGGGGGTTGGGTCTCAGCAGCAGTTGACAAGAAAGAACCCACTCATCACAGTCACTCCATGAAAAACTTTGCTTGAAAAAAACAAGACTTCAAACACCTCCATCAGGGATTACAGATAACTTTTCAAGGTGGAAATGCAGAGAAAAAACATTTGCGTTGCCTTGTCCCTGTGAAAGAAATTAGGATGAGTAGTACCTTACAGAAGTGGACTTTGAATTTGGACACCTGCTTTGTAAATATCTGTAAGTGCTTCCTCTTCAGTTTTGATTTCTTTCAAATGAGCACGATACCAGAATGAATCCTGCCATCCGTATCTATCCAAGAAGAGGTCACCATTTTGTGCAGATTCTCTACCCAACTGGAGTATTATCTACTTAATTAGTAAGTGCTACCTCAATTGATATGTATGCAGTGCATCTCCTACAATACAGCTGCTTGAAAGACGCTGTGGTAATGTCTCCAATGTCCTTATGTGTCTGTAACTTTGCCAATGCTATTTGTTCCGCATGCATCTTCATCAGATAATTTTTCATGGTAGAACTGCAGATCTGCAGTTCCACCTTGAAAAGTTTTTTTTTTTTCATGTCTCAGGGACCGCGGGGGAGCCTCACACCCCTTGCGGACCCAGCTGGCTCTCGTCTCCTGTGGGAGTCGGCATTGCTCCTGCAAATAGGGAGTTGCTTTAAATAGCAGCTTCTTGCTTGAGGGAACAATGGTTTTATCTCTTTCTCTGCCAGCATGACAGCCGGCAGGTAAAGTGATAAAAAATACGCTTTCCTTTTGCTTGGCAAGAGCTATCAGCTCCCACCAAGCAAAAGTAAACAGCTACCTTCTGAATGTGAGCACCTCGGGATGTAGCAGGTGCCGGGCATGGGGGGTGGCTGTCCCCAGGGCCAGAAATGGCTCCAGGAGGGGGGCCGTGCCACCCTTGGGAGGTGGTGGTCCCCAGGGCTGTGAATGACCCAGGAGTGGGGCTCCACAGCCTCCTCCTGTTTTTTTTTTACAAAAAGAAAGGCCTGCGGAGGTGGTGGTCCCTTGTGTGCGGGGGTTCTGTGCGGCCCCAGCTACATATTTAACTTAGCCCTGTGGAGGTGGTGGTCCCCAAGGTTTATATAGCCTCAGGAGGAGGCCCCGTGAGACCCCCTCCTTTATTTAAACAATGCCCCCACGACCAGTCCCATGCTTGTTTTGTGTTTTTATTTTTTTTGATATTGTATTTTCCCCAGGGAGGTGTCAGTCTGCTGGGTGTGGTGGGGGCTGTGTGGGCATCCCTCATACATTACATGCATTTGCCCCAGGAAGGTGGCAGTCCCCAGGGATCAGGGGGCCACGTGGGCCCTCAACATAGATTTAAATACATTTGCCCCTGGGAGATGGAAGTCCCTGGGGTATGGGGACCCACCTGGGCCACCTGCATACATAACATGCATTGAACCAGGGAGGTTGCGGTCCCTGGGGCTCAGGGGAGGCTTCAAAGCCCCCCAGCATCCATTTAACACTCACTGCCCTCTGGAGGTGGAAGTTCCCAGGGTTTTGTGAGGGCCACATGGGCCCCCCTGCTTTCACTTCACACTCATTGGCCCGGGAAGGTACAGTCCCCAGGGCATAGGGGGGCACACAAGCCCCCCTGCATCCATTGAACACTCAATGCCCTGGTAAAGGTGGCGGTCCCTGTGCCACAGGTGCTTTGTGGGCCCCCTGCATACATTTAACAAGCATTGCACGGGGAGGTGGGAGTCCCCAGGGCTTTGATAAGCCCTAGGAGGCAGGCCCCTGCACTCGCTTAAACTTTGTGAATGCCTCCGGGACCTGGCCCTCTAGGGCGTAAAATCCATGGCAAAGTGTGTGAATATTTGTGATTCAAAAGAATGCTTTTAAGCTGTGGGTGGTCCCTGGGGGACCCCTGGACCAAGGCTAGGGGGTTAGGGTAACAGTACCCTGCCCCCTTTTCTTTTTTTTTGTTAACTCAGCTGAAGCTGAATCTCAAAATGGTCGCTGTTTCTGGTTGAAGTATTGGCAGCCAATCAGATCTCTGCACCATACATTTACAAATTTAGATTTCCTTTGTTTCTCCTAAACTACTGGAAGGATTTTTACCAAGCAAAAAAAGGGTCATCTGCGGACCACAAGCTACCTTTATGACAAATTTTGTGTAATTCTGTCCAGCAGTTTGGGCTGCAGGCATGTCTCAAGAGTTTAAGAGAATTAACATGGGAAATTTTGATCTCCCCTTTTTGTCTGCCCTCGCTTGACGGATCATCCCAAAACATTTCATGCACAACATGACCCTAGAGAGCACCTTTTTTTGGACATTTTTGTGAAGCTTTTTTAAACAGTGGAAAAGATATAAAGAAGTCAAAAAACGCTTTTTCTATGGAAACTAGGTTATAATTATAACTACCTACTGATGACCACCAGTAGGTAATATCTAACTATCTATATAGCTATATTTACATATCTGTATATATACCTCTCTCTTCAATAATTTGAGTACTAATGTTTCATTTATATTTTTAATGATGATTGTCATGAGTGCTGTAGTATCTGGGGTAATTAGCAGTGCATTGTGAGGGCGTGAGTTGTGGTTACCTTAGGGTGTGAGCTATAGTTACTTGAAATAAGTTTAAATGTAACGGCTGAATTTCTATGCTTTATGTGAGTAAATTCAAAAGATAACTATTACATCCCTGTAACATTTGTTTCTTTCAGTGAATGTGTATGTTTTTTTAACATAAAGTATTTTTAATTACTATATCTAATCCAGCTACCGCTGCACATGGTGTTTGGCCATGCTGGAAGGTGTTGGCCAAGCCCCTATAACCAAGCAACCCTTGAGCGGCCGAAGGCCATACACGGAAGTAGTTGGCCACAGAGCCTGGCTGGCAGGGGTTGACCACAGGGCCTGGCCGTTGCTTGCCCTCTGCCCGTTTTCTGTTAGTTTCTTTCCCTCTGTTTGTGTCTTTGTGCTCATTTCTTTCATGTGTTTGTGCCTTTCTGCTCATTTTGTGCTAGTTTCTTGCCCCTGTGTTTCTGCCTTTCTGCTTGGTCTTGCCCTCAGCTTGTGCCTCTCTGCCCGTTTTCTGGTCATTGCATGCCCTCTGTTTGTGCCTTACTTCTCATTTCTTGCCCTTTGTTCATGCCTTTCTGCTCATTTCTTGCCCACTGTTTGTGCCTCTCTGCCCAATTCTTGTCCTCTGTTTGTGCCTCTCTGCACATTTTCTGCTTGTTTCTTGCCCTCTATTTGTGCCTCTCTGCATTTCTTGTCCTCTTTTTCTACCTCCCTGACTGACTTCTAATTGTTTCTTGCTGCCTGTTTCTGCCTTTATGCTAATTTCTTCACTCTATTTGCACATATCTGCTAATTCTATGTTCATTTTTGCCCTCTGTTTCTGCCCCTATGCCAGTTTTCTGCTTGTTTTTTGCACTCTGTTTCTCCCATTCTGTTTGTTTCTTGCCCTCTGTGCATTTCTGCTCATTTCTTGCCCTCTGTGTGTCCCTCTCCTCCTGCTTTCTGCTAATTTCTTGCCCTCTGTTTGTGCCTGTCTGCCCATTTCTTGCCATCTGTTTGTGCCTCTCTGCCCATTTTCTGCTTGTTTCTTGCCCTCTGTTTGCGCCTCTCTGACCATTTTCTAATAGCTTCTTGTTCTCTTTTTCTGCCTTTCTGCTTGGTTCTTGTTCTCTGTTTCTGCCTTCCAGCTCATTTCTTTGCTCTGTTTCTGCCTCTCTGCCCATTTTTGCTCATTTCTTGCCCTCTGCTTTTTTGCCCTAAGAGGGACCCCCTGGTCAGTGTATTGCTACCCGGGCCCCTTTTCTTTTTGTTTTCACCTTTGTTGTGATACTCGGCTGAAACCAGTTCACAAGATGGCTACCAACACTTGAAGTGTTGGCAGCCAATCAAATCTGTGCATTCCCTGCATGAGCCCTTCATTATTTGTGAATTCATTGCGAAGAAACCACTGCCCTAAATATACACATTTATTTTCCCTTTAATATCTCCTAAGCTACTGAACAGATTTAAACTAAATGAGCGAAAGCATAATCTCTGTACCAATAGCTACCTTTCTGCCAAATTTGGAGTAATTCCGTCCAGCGATTTGGGTTATAGTAGTGTTCAAAAGTCCTATACGAATTACCATGGGAAACTAATATTTGTTTACCCCCCTTTTTCTCAGCCCCAGCTTGATGGATCACCACGAAACTTTCCATGCCCAACAAGAATCGCTGGGGCACTGGTTTTGGAAAATTTCTCTAAGATTCTTCAAACGGCGTTAAAGATATAGACAATTCAAAAAATGCTTTTTTCTATGTTTCTATGGAAACATGGTTCTAACTATAACTACCTAGTGGTGAGCGCCACCAGGATATATATCGGTATCTATATCTATATCTATACCTATCTATCTCTCTCGCTCTCTCTCTTTCTCTCTCTCTTTCTCTCTCTCTATATATATGCATATATATATACATATATATATATATATACATATATCTATATATATGTATATGTGTGTGTGTATATATATATAGATATATATGTATATGTTTCTCGTTACACCCTTCGTCTCCCCTTATATCCCAAATGTTCCACCTGGCACCAAGATTGCAGATGAGGTGGCACACTCCAGGTCTGATTAAATACTTTTATTATCAAATTTTAGCCACCTTAATAGTGCACGAGTGGCCATAACGTACAAATCATGGACATGCATTTCGGCCATAGCCTTCAACTGGCCATGAAAATTGACAAAGTGCAAGTGCATTAAAAATTGCCCAATGGCTCCTCCCATCCAGACGTTTAAAAAGACACACTGTAATCTGCAAGTGACTGGGCAACTCCAATTACAAACATTTATTATTTTCTTATGGTTGCTGCAAAACAGCACTATAAGTGCATTTTAAATCTTCATATCAAATCATATCTATTTTATATATTTTGTATTCATTATTATGCAGGTTTCACCATAACATTAATGACTATCTATATCCTCGTATAAGTACTCTGTCATTGTTTTTGGCATCAAATAACCTTGGCATTAATGTACCTTCTTAAACGCAACTTACATCTAACATACATTTCAGTATAATCCAGTAAAAGTACTGTACATTATATTACTGCACTTAGTCTCATTTATTATTCATTTGAGTTATGCCCAAGCAGCATTCAAAAGAGGATAAAAAAGACGAGAATTCTCAAATGAGAGAAATAGAAAAATAGAAAAGGAAGAACATAAAGGGCATAGCTTTGCTCCAGGTGAGGCAAATTGAAAAAAATATAGAGAAAACTAATTAAAGTATCCAGAATCTTATACATCATAACCTTCTCTGAGATGGTCTTTTCAGATTGTTAAGTGTTCCAGAAAATAGCCAGTGTCCATTCAACAATCCAATATTGGTGATTGTCACACAAGACCTTCACTTTAAGTATGTTTTTAATACATTCTTATCATTCATTATAACTTAATCTTTATGTTCATAAGCACAAGTATCTTAGTTCAATAATTAAATTCCTGGTCTCTAATCCGATACGTTTCTCCCTATTCTATCATAAATCATGATGTTCTCGATCGTGGAACTTGAAATATTCCACCATAAAGTAACCAATAATCACTAAGAATACAGAGGATTATCAATCATTCAAAATATCCATATACATGTATCTTCATCTCTATTATATAAAGTGACCTATGCCTATTTGGGGTGCAGACATCATTCTGATCTCACACTCACATCCTTGTACTTTCATACTTAATGATTTTCTACATGCTGAGATCTAGAGGTGCTTCTTATAAGCAACCAATACAAATTGTAAAGTGTAAAAGATTACAATCATACATGTTATCCCCTTGAAACAAATGTGACCCGTATCTTTTTAAAGTGCAAAAGATCAAACATGGTAACCCCTTTTAGAAGCTAATTAGTCCAAGTTTGCATAAAGGGACCAGTGCCAAAAGATAAAAATATTGGTACTCAGGATACAACACTTACTCTGCAAGTACATTCTTCCATCCATTATGATCAAACCTATTTCAAATGATCACCATTATAATAAGACTCATGGTCATGCCGGATTCTATTCTCTCAGCTTCTAGTTTCTTTTTCTGTATTTTTGTTGTTTTGAATGCCCACACTCCTAAGGCACCCTACACAGTAATTCCATATTGTCCTCAAACTTCATGTTATCCTAAACATCTTATGTATATCTCAAATAAACACATGGAGTTCAGCATCGGAGTTCAGGCTCCTTGGAATTTCCGTATTCATCAGCACAATCCATTTGGATTCAGACTGTCTCAAAAATGTTTCTGTCACCTCCTCTTGCTGGAAATCATAATAACATATGTCTGTGAAGTCCCGCCCATGGCTTTCCCAAACATGTTTGGATGTTTAGCAATTGCAAATGACATATATGTGTTTTGGACAGCTCTCAAGTGTTGTAATATACAACATTTCTGTTTGTTGACAGTGCTACCTATGTATTTCTTCCCATATCTGCATTTTAGGACATAAACAACATATGGGGTTTCACAGTTGATCCAGTCATTAATTTTAAAAGACCTGCCATTCCACGATTGGAAAGGGCTAATATTTCGTCCATATTGGCGTGCTTTACATTTTTGGCAAAAACCTTTTTGTTGTTCTCTCTTTAGGCACTGTCTCTCTCATGAAGCTATGTGTTAGATTCTGTCCCAGTGATTTTGTTTTACTATATGTTTTACTATATGTCACCATAGGGCAGCCTGGTAGCATTTCTCTCATAGTGACATCCAGTTTAAGGACTTGTCAGTATTGTTAGAGTGACTGTTACACTAAATTACTTCAGGCATCATATTCCATTATATAGAGGCTGGTGTTACATATATAAAACCATTACACACACTGTTCAGCTTTTTTAAGCTGCTCATTCTCCTTGTTGTACAGTGCAATAGTACTATGAATACATTATTTATATTAGTATTTCAAGTTTGAAAGCAACAGGTAAGTAAATTTTCATAGTGCTGTGAGGAAATGCTTTACATAAAAGTGAGATACGTCTATGTGTGTGAGGAAGTGAAGCAAAGCCATTGGATTCTTCCAGTAAAAATTCTGCATATTATACTATGTACACTATTTAAAGGATCGCAGCAGTGAATGGCTTATGCAGTAATACAGTAGGGCAGCATTTGATGTCTGCTACTCACTCATCAGACCTAGGAGATATTGTAATTGTGCCAGAGTGACCAGAGTAATTTCAGTAACTGTGCATTACTCTTGTGATGCAAAATCACCCGAATAGTGTGATAACTCCAGCGTGAGTTATTAGGAGTAATTTGGGTCAAAACTTTTACAGCAGGAGCACATGAACAATGAACTAAGAGAGAGTGCACAGCTGTCAGCTTCTCGGGCACACTTGGGGTGGGAAGGTGCATTTTGCATTAAGAAAATAGTGCTAAATGCTTCTCAGTTAATTTTGCAAAATTACAAGTAATTTTGAGGTAATTATGAGTAATTTTGTGAGAGAGAATTACACCAGTTGAGCCTACCATTTATTTATATGTATCTCTTGCAATTTTGTAAAGTTCAAACCAGACCCATCATGGTAACAGAGTGCCTTACATAATTGAATTATACCTATAACAAGAGATGAAATGGGGTATAATGTGCAAGTAGCAGAGAATTAGCACTCAGTAGCTGAAGCTTCTATCCATATTGAGAATACTCTAGTTCCTAATGGGGGCAGGAATGAGGTAATAAATGGGACAAGTGTTTCTTTATAGGAACTCAAGCTGTACTTTAATGGATCAATCGACCTGTGTGGAAGGAGCTTCATATGGCTGTTTGGGTTGCACTATTTCCATGACTGCAAGAATTAATTCGAATAAAGCAGACCTCTGTCTACAGTGGCATGGTGGGTGAAAAAAGAAAGGGCTGGAACACAATTTCAAGTGATTGCTTATTTTCAAGCATTCTTGCATCATCTTTGCTGTGTTAGCCTGCTGCAGCAACTTGCTCTGACAGTCGCAAAGCATTGACATATGATTGACTGACCGTGTCAAATTCAGCTGTTTGAGTGGTAGCTATAGCCATCAAAGGTAGTCTTCTCTCCTCCATTATGTGATGTGCCAATTTGCAACATCTGTCCATACCAGGTAAACATTCTGAAAACAAACATAGAAATGGTCTTATGTTTGCTGTAGCATGCCTCCATCTTTTCAGTCACAAGAACATCCAGCAAGAAGCCTGGTTTATGAATATGAAAGAGGCAGGATTGCTAAATTGTATTGTCAGTGAGTACTCTGGTCTATGACGGATAAGTAAATGAGGCATAGTGCAAAGAAGAGACACGCAGACCTTCAGAAACATATACCTCTTCTCTGCCTTCCTATAACCAGAAGACAGAGATAAAGGGTCTACATCATAAATGTCCTTATGCGAGGGCCACACAATTCATAAAGGAAAACGTTTTTTTACAGCTCTACTGGTTTTGGTACTCAGCTGACTTAATTGTAGTTGTTGTAGTTCCCACATCTGTGTTTTTTTTATATCATGGGTCAGTAAGACAAGCCAGTGTCCTATTTATCAGTTAAAAGCAATTCTATGGCTCCTTACAGTAATGATAGAATGTTTACCAGCATCTAGTGAACACTCCGCAGAGCATAATTCATTGAACCACCCACACTCACACACACATACACATTTGATAGGAGAATCATTAAACTGGGTTGAGCAACTTTCCACATCACTCAAATTCTAAAGGCAATTATCATAATTTCTGAAGAAAACTAAATATCTAATTGATTAGCTTTTATGTTTCTCCAATTTTTCCCTCCTCCAAAACAAAGGTGTACCATCTTTTACATTCTTCAACTCTTATAAAGCATCCTTTATGTCCAACATATTTATCTTCACTAATACCACAGAATGAGGGTATCAGAGAACTCACTGAGGGCTAAGTGTTATATCCTCAATTGTATATATACATTGCCGTACCTTCTCCGGTCCCTCTGTGTTAAGAAGCCTCTGAGTTAATTATCCTGCATCTTGGTCTCCCCCCTTCTTTCCAGGCTCGTTGTTCTCTTCCTTTTGAATATTTGGATGGATCCAAGTTTTACATGACAATTGAAACTTGATATGTATTGATGAACTAAGGTGTTGATGTTACCTTTGAATACATAACTTCTAATCATTGTGACATTGTCATCTTTAATATATAAAAAGGGAGTAAACCTTAACCCTTTACCTTCTATGTAAGATACATATGAATCCAATCTTCTCCCTACAATTCTGTCAGAAGTGAATCCTGAGGATTTCCCCTTTTCCCCCTGATGCCCATAATTCCATTAGGATATTTTAAGAATTTGACGGTACTCCACTTTAGGGTTCCAACATTTTTATCTCAGATCTGATCTCATGGACCCCAGTTCCCTGGTTCCCCGGCTCCCACAATACATATATTTTAAACATGAGAAATGTAGCATCTCTGGCTAATTGAGCGGAGAGGGTGCTGGATCTTTCACCCACTTCCGGGTACACACACTGCCATTTTTGCGAGTTGGCAGGCTAATTGCTGGATCTTTTCCCTTTCACTCCTTTATAAGGAATATGCCAGCACGGGCACACAGTGGACCCCGGTTCCCCGGCTCCCGCAATACGTTTATTTTAAATACGAGCATTTTATTATCTCTGTGATAAGTTTTAATCAGCATTTGTTTTTACTTAACTTCGAGGGACTGTGTTGTGTGGGTGAGTGGGCCTTTGTGTGTTTTTGGTGTTAGCTGACATGCTCTAGTCCAACACAGCTACACTTGCTGATTCAGTGGAGATGGTGTTGACTCTTTCACCCACTTCCGGGTGTGCAAACTGCCAATTTTGCGAGTTGGCAGGCTAATCACTGGACCTTTTCCCCTTTCACTCCTTCAGAAGGAGTATGCCAGCGCAGATGCACAGCAGATGCACGCAGTGGGTGTGCTGCTGGGGTGCCGAAGGTGTGTCTAAGGCAAGTCCGTCTGCACCTGTCCATGCCTGCATGGTGCCAGGGATACTGTTGATTCTGGATCAAAAAAGTGCCAGGCTCAGGGTTGCTGCCTGTCTCACAAACACCTTCTAGACCTTCTGTTTTGGAACTTCCAGGCAGCTTGCCCTTTTTTTCTTGCAGCTTCAGATTTATCCATGAAGCACTGCCCGAACTGTGACTTCCGCTTTGTGTCTAATATGGAAACAGCAGTATTTCATAATATATCTAATTCAGGCCTTTCTCAGTTAAAAACATCTAGCCCTATAACTCTAGGTTCTGGGAAAGTTCAGTGCAGCCTCTTGAATGCACACTCCTTAATTAAGCACCAAATTGAACCTGACAAGCTATTTTTTATCAGAGGTTCTTGAGTGCCTTTTTACTACTGAGACCTGGGCCAGGAAAGACTCTGATGCTGACCTTGTCAATGCTGTCCCTCCACGCTACTCTATCTATGGGCAGGGTCACCAAGGCCAGATAGGAGGTGGCCTTTCTACTATTGCAGGGACCACACATGAATGTACGTTGGATTTAATATCTCTCAATATTAAACATGGGGCCGAGGCAGCTTTTTTCAGATTAAGGCTTTTAACTAAGGACACATTTTCTGAAATCTTAGTCTATAAACCACCTGGCACAAGGACCAGTTTTTTAGAATCTTAGGGGGAGATTATTGAACCTTACTTAAATTGGAGTGATACCACAACACTAGGGGATTTCAGGTTTCATTTCGATGATCCCTCATGTAGGGATACTGCTTCTCTGCTTGAGCTAATGACGAAGTTAGAGCTTTCCCAGCGGGTTAGGATGCCTACCTACTCTTCGGGACATATCCTTGATCGTGCCTTTTCTAATCATCCTGGCTTACTTATTAATGGAACCCGCCATCTGAGTTAGACAGACCATTGAATAATTTTATTTAGTATCCCCTCTGCCCACTTCAAAGTCAATAGAGTCTTCTCAAAGTTCATCACCTGTAGGAATGGGAGTAAGATTACTACAGCCAATCTAGAACAAGCACTTTATGCATCTAAAAATAGCACAGCGCTCTCTTCTGGCTTTTCAGTTGGTAGCCTTGATACCTGGGTCACTTCCTCCTTAGATTCTATCACCCCTTTAAGAACTGAACGTATCACCAGGATTAAACCATCGGCACCTTGGTTCTCAGTTAGACTTAAGGAGCTGCGATTAAAATGTCATAGGCGAGAGCACAGGTGGATGTACACTAATGATGCAGATGAAAATAAACACACTGAAAAAGCAAAGCATAAGATTGTGCTGTCACAATATAAATTGGAAATGAAATCTGCCAAAATAGCCTTTTTTACAGACAAAATCAGGGTTGCAAACTCTTGTTTAAGGCAATCAAGAACTTGGAGTCTCCCCTTCCCAGAACTAGCCTTCCATCTCTTAAGACTTTTGTGATGGCATGGTGCTCTTTTTCAGAAACAAGATCCTGGACTTATATTCTACCTCTGATCTTCCATTGGAAGGATTCCTCTTTCCCGCTGATGTGTGTTCCAGTAGACAAAAACTGTTGAAAATTCCTGCAATCTCTCTTCAGCAAATCAAGTAGCTGCTTTTGAGTGTCAAATCTGGGTTTCCGTTAGATCCATTTTCTGCCCAAATATTTAATTTAGCTCCTGAACCTATTGCTGATTTTCTGCAGAATACCTCCAGGTGCATTCTCCAATCAGGTATTTTTCTATTTCCTAGAAAAAAAGCCATTGTTACTACTTTATTGAAAAAATCTAATGCAGATCCAGAGGATTTCAAGAATTATTGTCCGATTTCTTTACTTCCACTGCCAGCTAAGGTGTTGGAAAAATTCTTAAATAAGGAACTCGTAAAATCTATGGAAGCACACAGTTCCTTGGACCCCTCACAAAATGGCTTTAGGTCAGGCCATGATATGGAGACCACACTTGTGGCTATAACAGACAATATCCATCGCCATGTTGATCAGGGGGTGTAGCCATACTGTTAATGCTCGATCTTTCTGCAGCATTTTATACGGTCTGACCAGCATGCCTATTTCAACGGCTGGAGGAGATTGGGATCAGAGGCTCTGCTATCCACTTACTATCTTCCTTACTCAATCAATCAAGGAATTTGTAAAGCGCACTACTCACCCCTGAGGGTCTCAAGGCTGCTGGGGAGGGGAGGGGGAAAGGTCCTGCTACTGCTCAAACAGCCAGGTCTTGAGAAGTCTCCTGAAGGTAAGGAGGTCTTAAGTCTGATGTTGGTGGGTGGGAAGAGTGTTCCACGTCTTGGCAGCGAGGTGAGAGAATGATCTGCCACCGGTTGTAGTTCTGCAGATGTGTAGGATGGTTGTGAGGGCGAGGTCGGTGGAGCGGAGTTGCCGGGTCAGGTTGTAGAAAGAGAGCCGCCTGTTGAGGTATTCTGGTCTGGTTGTGCAGTGCTTTGTGAGCGTGGGTGAGGAGTTTGAAGGTGATTCTCTTGTTGATGGGGAGCCAGTGCAGGCCTCTCAGATGGCCTGTGATATGGCAGTGATGGGGGATGTCCTGGATGAGTTGTGCGGAGGTGTTCTGGATGCGTTGCTGCTCTTCTGGAGTTTGTCCGTGGTTCCTGAGTAGAGACCATTGCCGTACTCCAGTTTGCTGCTTACGAGGGCTTGGGTGACTGTTTTGGTTTCGGTGAAGATCCATTAGATGATCTTTCAGAGCATGAGGAGGGTGTTGAAGCAGGAGGAGGAGATGGTGTAGACTTGCTGGGTCATGGATAAAGAGGAGTCCAAGATGAATCCTAGGTTACGTGTGTGGTCGGTGGGAGTTGGAGCGGATCCGAGAGTGGCAATGCCACCAGGAGTCATCCAATGAGGAGGGGGTGGAGCCGAAGATGAGGACTTCCCTCTTGTCGGAATTGAGTTTGAGGCAGCTGTTCTTCATCCAGTTGGCATTGGCCTTCATTCCTTCATGGAGGTTGGTCTTGGCGGAGTCCTTGGTGAGGGAGAGGATCAGCTGGGTGTCATCAGCATATGAGATGATGTTGAGGCTGGGAGATCGGTTGATGTTAGCGGGCCGGCTATGTAGATGTTGGAGAGGGTCGGCTGAAGGACGAGCCCTGGGGTACGCCGCATAAGGTTTTGGTGGCTTCGGAGCAGAATGGGGGGAGGCGGACTCTCTTGGTTCTGCCAGTGAGAAAGGAGGTGACCCAGTCTAGGGCTCTATTGTGGATTCCTGCATTGCTGAGGCGTGTGCGTAGGGTGTGGCGGCAGATGATGTTGAAAACGGCTGGGAGGTCCAGGAGGATGAGGGCTGCGGTTTTGCCATTGTCCAGTATGGTTCTGATGTCGTCGGTGGCGGCGATGAAGGCAGTTTTGGTACTGTGGTTGTTGCGGAATCTGGATTGGGAAGGGTCCAGGGTGCTGTTGTCCTTGAGGAAGCAGGTCAGTTTTCTGTTGACAACCTTCTCAATGACTTTTGCCGGGAATGGGAGCAGGGAGATAGGCCGGATGTTCTTGAGGTCCTTTGGGTCCGCCTTGGGTTTTTTGAGGAGGGCATTGATCTTGGCATTTTTCCAGCTCTCCGGGAAGGTGACGGACTCGAACGAGCTCTTGATGATCTTCCATGGTTGGGGTGCAATGACAGAGCTTGCTGTGTTGATGATGTGGTAAGGGCAGGGATGGGATGGAGAGCTGGAGTGGATGGAGTTCATGATTTCGATGGTGTTGTTGTCATTGACGTGGGTCCAGGAGAGCAGGAGGATGGGTGGTGGTGAGTCTGTGGTGTTGGCAGTTGCCGGAGGGGGTCTGAGTGCTGAAACTGTTGTAGATTTCTGCAAACTCAAAGTGGAAGTAGGAGGTTAAGGAGTGGCAGAGGTCTAGAGATAGCGGGATTTCGTTGGCGTTGGAGCTGGGGTTGGAGAGTTCCTTCACGATGTTGAAGAACTCCTTGTGGCTGTGTGCATTGTTGTTGATTTGGTCTTTGAAGGTGGTTCTCATGGCAGTTCGGATAAGTTGTGGTGTCTGCGGATGGTATTTTTGAAGGCTGTGTGGTTGTCCAGTGTTTGATCTTGGCGTCACTTCTTTTCAAGTCTTCGGCAGGTCTGCTGAGATTCGTGGAGGTCAGTGGTAAACCAGAAGGCCTTTCAATCAATCAATCAATCAAATAATTTGTAGAGCATGCTATTCACCCGTGAGGGTCTCAAGGCGCTGGGGGGGGAATCAGGGGGGAGGGCAGGGAGGGTCACTGATCAAACAACCATGTCTTGAGGTCCTTTCTGAAGACCAGGAGGTCTTTGGTTTTGCGAAGGTCGGTGGGGAGGGAGTTCCAGGTTTTGGGGGTGAGGTAGGAGAAAGACCTGCCTCCTGTAGTGGTGCGTTGGATGAGGGGTACTGTGGCTAGGCCGAGGTCAGCTGATGGGAGGTTGCGTGTGGGAGTGTGGAAGTTAACTCTTTCGTTGTTGTGGGTTGGGCCAGTGCTGTGGAGGGATTTGTGTGCGTGGATGAGGATCTTGAATGTGATTCTCTTGTCTATGGGGAGCCAGTGAAGGGATTTGAGGTGTGGTGAGATTCATTTGTGGCGGGGGAGGCCAAGGACGAGGAGTGCGGCTGTGTTCTGGATTCTCTGGGGTTTGCGTTTGAATTTGAGTGTGGTGCCGGCGTAGAGGGTGTTACCGTAGTCCAGTCTGCTGCTGATGAGTGCGTGGGTGACTGTCTTTCTGGTTTCTGGGGGAATCCATTTGAAGGATTTTTTTAGAGTGCGGAGTGTGTGGAAGCAGGAGGAGCTTACAGCATTGATTTGCTGTGTCATGGAGAGGGAGGGTCAAGGATGATGCCAAGGTTGCGTGCGTGGTTTGCAGGGGTGGGTGCGGGCCTAGGGCGGTGGGCCACCAGGAGTCGTCCCATGTGGTTTTGTTGAGGCCGAAGATGATGATCTCGGTTTTGTTTGAATTGAGCTTGAGGTGGTTAGTTTAACACTCAATGCCCTGGCAAGGTGGCGGTCCCTGTGCCACAGGTGCTTTGTGGGCCCCCTGCATACATTTAACAAGCATTGCACGGGGAGGTGGGAGTCCCCAGGGCTTTGATAAGCCCTAGGAGGCAGGCCCCTGCACTCGCTTAAACTTTGTGAATGCCTCCGACCTCTAGGGCGTAAAATCCATGGCAAAGTGTGTGAATATTTGTGATTCAAAAGAATGCTTTTAAGCTGTGGGTGGTCCCTGGGGGACCCCTGGACCAAGGCTAGGGGGTTAGGGTAACAGTACCCTGCCCCCTTTTCTTTTTTTTTGTTAACTCAGCTGAAGCTGAATCTCAAAATGGTCGCTGTTTCTGGTTGAAGTATTGGCAGCCAATCAGATCTCTGCACCATACATTTACAAATTTAGATTTCCTTTGTTTCTCCTAAACTACTGGAAGGATTTTTACCAAGCAAAAAAAGGGTCATCTGCGGACCACAAGATACCTTTATGACAAATTTCGTGTAATTCTGTCCAGCAGTTTGGGCTGCAGGCATGTCTCAAGAGTTTAAGGGAATTAACATGGGAAATTTTGATCTCCCCTTTTTGTCTGCCCTCGCTTGACGGATCATCCCAAAACATTTCATGCACAACATGACCCTAGAGAGCACCTTTTTTTGGACATTTTTGTGAAGCTTTTTTAAACAGTGGAAAAGATATAAAGAAGTCAAAAAACGCTTTTTCTATGGAAACTAGGTTATAATTATAACTACCTACTGATGACCACCAGTAGGTAATATCTAACTATCTATATAGCTATATTTACATATCTGTATATATACCTCTCTCTTCAATAATTTGAGTACTAATGTTTCATTTATATTTTTAATGATGATTGTCATGAGTGCTGTAGTATCTGGGGTAATTAGCAGTGCATTGTGAGGGCGTGAGTTGTGGTTACCTTAGGGTGTGAGCTATAGTTACTTGAAATAAGTTTAAATGTAACGGCTGAATTTCTATGCTTTATGTGAGTAAATTCAAAAGATAACTATTACATCCCTGTAACATTTGTTTCTTTCAGTGAATGTGTATGTTTTTTTAACATAAAGTATTTTTAATTACTATATCTAATCCAGCTACCGCTGCACATGGTGTTTGGCCATGCTGGAAGGTGTTGGCCAAGCCCCTATAACCAAGCAACCCTTGAGCGGCCGAAGGCCATACACGGAAGGAGTTGGCCACAGAGCCTGGCTGGCAGGGGTTGACCACAGGGCCTGGCCGTTGCTTGCCCTCTGCCCGTTTTCTGTTAGTTTCTTTCCCTCTGTTTGTGTCTTTGTGCTCATTTCTTTCATGTGTTTGTGCCTTTCTGCTCATTTTATGCTAGTTTCTTGCCCGTGTTTCTGCCTTTCTGCTTGGTCTTGCCCTCAGCTTGTGCCTCTCTGCCCGTTTTCTGGTCATTGCATGCCCTCTGTTTGTGCCTTACTTCTCATTTCTTGCCCTTTGTTCATGCCTTTCTGCTCATTTCTTGCCCACTGTTTGTGCCTCTCTGCCCAATTCTTGTCCTCTGTTTGTGCCTCTCTGCACATTTTCTGCTTGTTTCTTGCCCTCTATTTGTGCCTCTCTGCATTTCTTGTCCTCTTTTTCTACCTCCCTGACTGACTTCTAATTGTTTCTTGCTGCCTGTTTCTGCCTTTATGCTAATTTCTTCACTCTATTTGCACATATCTGCTAATTCTATGTTCATTTTTGCCCTCTGTTTCTGCCCCTATGCCAGTTTTCTGCTTGTTTTTTGCACTCTGTTTCTCCCATTCTGTTTGTTTCTTGCCCTCTGTGCATTTCTGCTCATTTCTTGCCCTCTGTGTGTCCCTCTCCTCCTGCTTTCTGCTAATTTCTTGCCCTCTGTTTGTGCCTGTCTGCCCATTTCTTGCCATCTGTTTGTGTCTCTCTGCCCATTTTCTGCTTGTTTCTTGCCCTCTGTTTGCGCCTCTCTGACCATTTTCTAATAGCTTCTTGTTCTCTTTTTCTGCCTTTCTGCTTGGTTCTTGTTCTCTGTTTCTGCCTTCCAGCTCATTTCTTTGATCTGTTTCTGCCTCTCTGCCCATTTTCTGCTCATTTCTTGCCCTCTGCTTTTTTGCCCTAAGAGGGACCCCCTGGTCAGTGTATTGCTACCCGGGCCCCTTTTCTTTTTTTTTTCACCTTTGTTGTGATACTCGGCTGAAACCAGTTCACAAGATGGCTACCAACACTTGAAGTGTTGGCAGCCAATCAAATATGTGCATTCCCTGCATGAGCCCTTCATTATTTGTGAATTCATTGCGAAGAAACCACTGCCCTAAATATACACATTTATTTTCCCTTTAATATCTCCTAAGCTACTGAACAGATTTAAACTAAATGAGCGAAAGCATAATCTCTGTACCAATAGCTACCTTTCTGCCAAATTTGGAGTAATTCCGTCCAGCGATTTGGGTTATAGTAGTGTTCAAAAGTCCTATACGAATTACCATGGGAAACGAATATTTGTTTACCCCCCTTTTTCTCAGCCCCAGCTTGATGGATCACCACGAAACTTTCCATGCCCAACAAGAATCGCTGGGGCACTGGTTTTGGAAAATGTCTCTAAGATTCTTCAAACGGCGTTAAAGATATAGACAATTCAAAAAATGCTTTTTTCTATGTTTCTATGGAAACATGGTTCTAACTATAACTACCTAGTGGTGAGCGCCACCAGGATATATATCGGTATCTATATCTATATCTATACCTATCTATCTCTCTCGCTCTCTCTCTTTCTCTCTCTCTTTCTCTCTCTCTATATATATGCATATATATATACATATATATATGCATATACATATATCTATATATATGTATATGTGTGTGTGTATATATATAGATATATATGTATATGTTTCTCGTTACACCCTTCGTCTCCCCTTATATCCCAAATGTTCCACCTGGCACCAAGATTGCAGATGAGGTGGCACACTCCAGGTCTGATTAAATACTTTTATTATCAAATTTTAGCCACCTTAATAGTGCACGAGTGGCCATAACGTACAAATCATGGACATGCATTTCGGCCATAGCCTTCAACTGGCCATGAAAATTGACAAAGTGCAAGTGCATTAAAAATTGCCCAATGGCTCCTCCCATCCAGACGTTTAAAAAGACACACTGTAATCTGCAAGTGACTGGGCAACTCCAATTACAAACATTTATTATTTTCTTATGGTTGCTGCAAAACAGCACTATAAGTGCATTTTAAATCTTCATATCAAATCATATCTATTTTATATATTTTGTATTCATTATTATGCAGGTTGCACCATAACATTAATGACTATCTATATCCTCGTATAAGTACTCTGTCATTGTTTTTGGCATCAAATAACCTTGGCATTAATGTACCTTCTTAAACGCAACTTACATCTAACATACATTTCAGTATAATCCAGTAAAAGTATTGTACATTATATTACTGCACTTAGTCTCATTTATTATTCATTTGAGTTATGCCCAAGCAGCATTCAAAAGAGGATAAAAAGACGAGAATTCTCAAATGAGAGAAATAGAAAAATAGAAAAGGAAGAACATAAAGGGCATAGCTTTGCTCCAGGTGAGGCAAACTGAAAGAAATATAGAGAAAACTAATTAAAGTATCCAGAATCTTATACATCATAACCTTCTCTGAGATGGTCTTTTCAGATTGTTAAGTGTTCCAGAAAATAGCCAGTGTCCATTCAACAATCCAATATTGGTGATTGTCACAAAAGACCTTCACTTTAAGTATGTTTTTAATACATTCTTATCATTCATTATAACTTAATCTTTATGTTCATAAGCACAAGTATCTTAGTTCAATAATTAAATTCCTGGCTCTAATCCGATACGTTTCTCCCTATTCTATCATAAATCATGATGTTCTCGATCGTGGAACTTGAAATATTCCACCATAAAGTAACCAATAATCACTAAGAATACAGAGGATTATCAATCATTCAAAATATCCATATACATGTATCTTCATCTCTATTATATAAAGTGACCTATGCCTATTTGGGGTGCAGACATCATTCTGATCTCACACTCACATCCTTGTACTTTCATACTTAATGATTTTCTACATGCTGAGATCTAGAGGTGCTTCTTATAAGCAACCAATACAAATTGTAAAGTGTAAAAGATTACAATCATACATGTTATCCCCTTGAAACAAATGTGACCCGTATCTTTTTAAAGTGCAAAAGATCAAACATGGTAACCCCTTTTAGAAGCTCATTAGTCCAAGTTTGCATAAAGGGACCAGTGCCAAAAGATAAAAATATTGGTACTCAGGATACCACACTTACTCTGCAAGTACATTCTTCCATCCATTATGATCAAACCTATTTCATATGATCACCATTATAATAAGACTCATGGTCATGCCGGATTCTATTCTCTCAGCTTCTAGTTTCTTTTTCTGTATTTTTGTTGTTTTGAATGCCCACACTCCTAAGGCACCCTACACAGTAATTCCATATTGTCCTCAAACTTCATGTTATCCTAAACATCTTATGTATATCTCAAATAAACACATGGAGTTCAGCATCGGAGTTCAGGCTCCTTGGAATTTCCGTATTCATCAGCACAATCCATTTGGATTCAGACTGTCTCAAAAATGTTTCTGTCACCTCCTCTTGCTGGAAATCATAATAACATATGTCTGTGAAGTCCCGCCCATGGCTTTCCCAAACATGTTTGGATGTTTAGCAATTGCAAATGACATATATGTGTTTTGGACAGCTCTCAAGTGTTGTAATATACAACGTTTCTGTTTGTTGACAGTGCTACCTATGTATTTCTTCCCATATCTGCATTTTAGGACATAAACAACATATGGGGTTTCACAGTTGATCCAGTCATTAATTTTAAAAGACCTGCCATTCCACGATTGGAAAGGGCTAATATTTCGTCCATATTGGCGTGCTTTACATTTTTGGCAAAAACCTTTTTGTTGTTCTCTCTTTAGGAACTGTCTCTCTCATGAAGCTATGTGTTAGATTCTGTCCCAGTGATTTTGTTTTACTATATGTTTTACTATATGTCACCATAGGGCAGCCTGGTAGCATTTCTCTCATAGTGACATCCAGTTTAAGGACTTGTCAGTATTGTAAGAGTGACTGTTACACTAAATTACTTCAGGCATGATATTCCATTATATAGAGGCTGGTGTTGCATATATAAAACCATTACACACACTGTTCAGCTTTTTTAAGCTGCTCATTCTCCTTGTTGTACAGTGCAATAGTACTATGAATACATTATTTATATTAGTATTTCAAGTTTGAATGCAACAGGTAAGTACATTTTCATAGTGCTGTGAGGAAATGCTTTACATAAAAGTGAGATACGTCTATGTGTGTGAGGAAGTGAAGCAAAGCCATTGGATTCTTCCAGTAAAAATTCTGCATATTATACTATGTACACTATTTAAAGGATCGCAGCAGTGAATGGCTTATGCAGTAATACAGTAGGGCAGCATTTGATGTCTGCTACTCACTCATCAGACCTGGGAGATATTGTAATTGTGCCAGAGTGACCAGAGTAATTTCAGTAACTGTGCATTACTCTTGTGATGCAAAATCACCCGAATAGTGTGATAACTCCAGCGTGAGTTATTAGGAGTAATTTGGGTCAAAACTTTTACAGCAGGAGCACATGAACAATGAACTAAGAGAGAGTGCACAGCTGTCAGCTTCTCGGGCACACTTGGGGTGGGAAGGTGCATTTTGCATTAAGAAAATAGTGCTAAATGCTTCTCAGTTAATTTTGCAAAATTACAAGTAATTTTGAGGTAATTATGAGTAATTTTGTGAGAGAGAATTACACCAGTTGAGCCTACCATTTATTTATATGTATCTCTTGCAATTTTGTAAAGTTCAAACCAGACCCATCATGGTAACAGAGTGCCTTACATAATTGAATTATACCTATAACAAGAGATGAAATGGGGTATAATGTGCAAGTAGCAGAGAATTAGCACTCAGTAGCTGAAGCTTCTATCCATATTGAGAATACTCTAGTTCCTAATGGGGGCAGGAATGAGGTAATAAATGGGACAAGTGTTTCTTTATAGGAACTCAAGCTGTACTTTAATGGATCAATCGACCTGTGTGGAAGGAGCTTCATATGGCTGTTTGGGTTGCACTATTTCCATGACTGCAAGAATTAATTCGAATAAAGCAGACCTCTGTCTACAGTGGCATGGTGGGTGAAAAAAGAAAGGGCTGGAACACTATTCCAAGTGATTGCTTATTTTCAAGCATTCTTGCATCATCTTTGCTGTGTTAGCCTGCTGCAGCAACTTGCTCTGACAGTCGCAAAGCATTGACATATGATTGACTGACCGTGTCAAATTCAGCTGTTTGAGTGGTAGCTATAGCCATCAAAGGTAGTCTTCTCTCCTCCATTATGTGATGTGCCAATTTGCAACATCTGTCCATACCAGGTAAACATTCTGAAAACAAACATAGAAATGGTCTTATGTTTGCTGTAGCATGCCTCCATCTTTTCAGTCACAAGAACATCCAGCAAGAAGCCTGGTTTATGAATCTGAAAGAGGCAGGATTGCTAAATTGTATTGTCAGTGAGTACTCTGGTCTATGACGGATAAGTAAATGAGGCATAGTGCAAAGAAGAGACACGCAGACCTTCAGAAACATATACCTCTTCTCTGCCTTCCTATAACCAGAAGACAGAGATAAAGGGTCTACATCATAAATGTCCTTATGCGAGGGCCACACAATTCATAAAGGAAAGCGTTTTTTTACAGCTCTACTGGTTTTGGTACTCAGCTGACTTAATTGTAGTTGTTGTAGTTCCCACATCTGTGTTTTTTTTATATCATGGGTCAGTAAGACAAGCCAGTGTCCTATTTATCAGTTAAAAGCAATTCTATGGCTCCTTACAGTAATGATAGAATGTTTACCAGCATCTAGTGAACACTCCGCAGAGCATAATTCATTGAACCACCCACACTCACACACACATACACATTTGATAGGAGAATCATTAAACTGGGTTGAGCAACTTTCCACATCACTCAAATTCTAAAGGCAATTATCATAATTTCTGAAGAAAACTAAATATCTAATTGATTAGCTTTTATGTTTCTCCAATTTTTCCCTCCTCCAAAACAAAGGTGTACCATCTTTTACATTCTTCAACTCTTATAAAGCATCCTTTATGTCCAACATATTTATCTTCACTAATACCACAGAATGAGGGTATCAGAGAACTCACTGAGGGCTAAGTGTTATCCTCAATTGTATATATACATTGCCGTACCTTCTCCGGTCCCTCTGTGTTAAGAAGCCTCTGAGTTAATTATCCTGCATATTGGTCTCCCCCCTTCTTTCCAGGCTCGTTGTTCTCTTCCTTTTGAATATTTGGATGGATCCAAGTTTTACATGACAATTGAAACTTGATATGTATTGATGAACTAAGGTGTTGATGTTACCTTTGAATACATAACTTCTAATCATTGTGACATTGTCATCTTTAATATATAAAAAGGGAGTAAACCTTAACCCTTGACCTTCTATGTAAGATACATATGAATCCAATCTTCTCCCTACAATTCTGTCAGAAGTGAATCCTGAGGATTTCCCCTTTTCCCCCTGATGCCCATAATTCCATTAGGATATTTTAAGAATTTGACGGTACTCCACTTTAGGGTTCCAACATTTTTATCTCAGATCTGATCTCATGGACCCCAGTTCCCTGGTTCCCCGGCTCCCACAATACATATATTTTAAACATGAGAAATTTAGCATCTCTGGCTAATTGAGCGGAGAGGGTGCTGGATCTTTCACCCACTTCCGGGTACACACACTGCCATTTTTGCGAGTTGGCAGGCTAATTGCTGGATCTTTTCCCTTTCACTCCTTTATAAGGAATATGCCAGCACGGGCACACAGTGGACCCCGGTTCCCCGGCTCCCGCAATACGTTTATTTTAAATACGAGCATTTTATTATCTCTGTGATAAGTTTTAATCAGCATTTGTTTTTACTTAACTTCGAGGGACTGTGTTGTGTGGGTGAGTGGGCCTTTGTGTGTTTTTGGTGTTAGCTGACATGCTCTAGTCCAACACAGCTACACTTGCTGATTCAGTGGAGATGGTGTTGACTCTTTCACCCACTTGCGGGTGTGCAAACTGCCAATTTTGCGAGTTGGCAGGCTAATCACTGGACCTTTTCCCCTTTCACTCCTTCAGAAGGAGTATGCCAGCGCAGATGCACAGCAGATGCACGCAGTGGGTGTGCTGCTGGGGTGCCGAAGGTGTGTCTAAGGCAAGTCCGTCTGCACCTGTCCATGCCTGCATGGTGCCAGGGATACTGTTGATTCTGGATCAAAAAAGTGCCAGGCTCAGGGTTGCTGCCTGTCTCACAAACACCTTCTAGACCTTCAGTTTTGGAACTTCCAGGCAGCTTGCCCTTTTTTTCTTGCAGCTTCAGATTTATCCATGAAGCACTGCCCGAACTGTGACTTCCGCTTTGTGTCTAATATGGAAACAGCAGTATTTCATAATATATCTAATTCAGGCCTTTCTCAGTTAAAAACATCTAGCCCTATAACTCTAGGTTCTGGGAAAGTTCAGTGCAGCCTCTTGAATGCACACTCCTTAATTAAGCACCAAATTGAACCTGACAAGCTATTTTTTATCAGAGGTTCTTGAGTGCCTTTTTACTACTGAGACCTGGGCCAGGAAAGACTCTGATGCTGACCTTGTCAATGCTATCCCTCCACGCTACTCTATCTATGGGCAGGGTCACCAAGGCCAGATAGGAGGTGGCCTTTCTATTATTGCAGGGACCACACATGAATGTACGTTGGATTTAATATCTCTCAATATTAAACATGGGGCCGAGGCAGCTTTTTTCAGATTAAGGCTTTTAACTAAGGACACATTTTCTGAAATCTTAGTCTATAAACCACCTGGCACAAGGACCAGTTTTTTAGAATCTTAGGGGGAGATTATTGAACCTTACTTAAATTGGAGCGATACCACAACACTAGGGGATTTCAGGTTTCATTTCGATGATCCCTCATGTAGGGATACTGCTTCTCTGCTTGAGCTAATGACGAAGTTAGAGCTTTCCCAGCGGGTTAGGATGCCTACCTACTCTTCGGGACATATCCTTGATCGTGCCTTTTCTAATCATCCTGGCTTACTTATTAATGGAACCCGCCATCTGAGTTAGACAGACCATTGAATAATTTTATTTAGTATCCCCTCTGCCCACTTCAAAGTCAATAGAGTCTCCTCAAAGTTCATCACCTGTAGGAATGGGAGTAAGATTACTACAGCCAATCTAGAACAAGCACTTTATGCATCTAAAAATAGCACAGCGCTCTCTTCTGGCTTTTCAGTTGGTAGCCTTGATACCTGGGTCACTTCCTCCTTAGATTCTATCACCCCTTTAAGAACTGAACGTATCACCAGGATTAAACCATCGGCACCTTGGTTCTCAGTTAGACTTAAGGAGCTGCGATTAAAATGTCATAGGCGAGAGCACAGGTGGATGTACACTAATGATGCAGATGAAAATAAACACACTGAAAAAGCAAAGCATAAGATTGTGCTGTCACAATATAAATTGGAAATGAAATCTGCCAAAATAGCCTTTTTTACAGACAAAATCAGGGTTGCAAACTCTTGTTTAAGGCAATCAAGAACTTGGAGTCTCCCCTTCCCAGAACTAGCCTTCCATCTCTTAAGACTTTTGTGATGGCATGGTGCTCTTTTTCAGAAACAAGATCCTGGACTTATATTCTACCTCTGATCTTCCATTGGAAGGATTCCTCTTTCCCGCTGATGTGTGTTCCAGTAGACAAAAACTGTTGAAAATTCCTGCAATCTCTCTTCAGCAAATCAAGTAGCTGCTTTTGAGTGTCAAATCTGGGTTTCCGTTAGATCCATTTTCTGCCCAAATATTTAATTTAGCTCCTGAACCTATTGCTGATTTTCTGCAGAATACCTCCAGGTGCATTCTCCAATCAGGTATTTTTCTATTTCCTAGAAAAAAAGCCATTGTTACTACTTTATTGAAAAAATCTAATGCAGATCCAGAGGATTTCAAGAATTATTGTCCGATTTCTTTACTTCCACTGCCAGCTAAGGTGTTGGAAAAATTCTTAAATAAGGAACTCGTAAAATCTATGGAAGCACACAGTTCCTTGGACCCCTCACAAAATGGCTTTAGGTCAGGCCATGATATGGAGACCACACTTGTGGCTATAACAGACAATATCCATCGCCATGTTGATCAGGGGGTGTAGCCATACTGTTAATGCTCGATCTTTCTGCAGCATTTTATACGGTCTGACCAGCATGCCTATTTCAACGGCTGGAGGAGATTGGGATCAGAGGCTCTGCTATCCACTTACTATCTTCCTTACTCAATCAATCAAGGAATTTGTAAAGCGCACTACTCACCCCTGAGGGTCTCAAGGCTGCTGGGGAGGGGAGGGGGAAAGGTCCTGCTACTGCTCGAACAGCCAGGTCTTGAGAAGTCTCCTGAACGTAAGGAGGTCTTAAGTCTGATGTTGGTGGGTGGGAAGAGTGTTCCACGTCTTGGCAGCGAGGTGAGAGAATGATCTGCCACCGGTTGTAGTTCTGCAGATGTGTAGGATGGTTGTGAGGGCGAGGTCGGTGGAGCGGAGTTGCCGGGTCAGGTTGTAGAAAGAGAGCCGCCTGTTGAGGTATTCTGGTCTGGTTGTGCAGTGCTTTGTGAGCGTGGGTGAGGAGTTTGAAGGTGATTCTCTTGTTGATGGGGAGCCAGTGCAGGCCTCTCAGATGGCCTGTGATATGGCAGTGATGGGGGATGTCCTGGATGAGTTGTGCGGAGGTGTTCTGGATGCGTTGCTGCTCTTCTGGAGTTTGTCCGTGGTTCCTGAGTAGAGACCATTGCCGTACTCCAGTTTGCTGCTTACGAGGGCTTGGGTGACTGTTTTGGTTTCGGTGAAGATCCATTAGAAGATCTTTCAGAGCATGAGGAGGGTGTTGAAGCAGGAGGAGGAGATGGTGTAGACTTGCTGGGTCATGGATAAAGAGGAGTCCAAGATGAATCCTAGGTTACGTGTGTGGTCGGTGGGAGTTGGAGCGGATCCGAGAGTGGCAATGCCACCAGGAGTCATCCAATGAGGAGGGGGTGGAGCCGAAGATTAGGACTTCCCTCTTGTCGGAATTGAGTTTGAGGCAGCTGTTCTTCATCCAGTTGGCAATGGCCTTCATTCCTTCATGGAGGTTGGTCTTGGCGGAGTCCTTGGTGAGGGAGAGGATCAGCTGGGTGTCATCAGCATATGAGATGATGTTGAGGCTGGAAGATCGGTTGATGTTAGCGGGCCGGCTATGTAGATGTTGGAGAGGGTCGGCTGAAGGACGAGCCCTGGGGTACGCCGCAGAAGGTTTTGGTGGCTTCGGAGCAGAATGGGGGGAGGCGGACTCTCTTGGTTCTGCCAGTGAGAAAGGAGGTGACCCAGTCTAGGGCTCTGTTGTGGATTCCTGCATTGCTGAGGCGTGTGCGTAGGGTGTGGCGGCAGATGATGTTGAAAACGGCTGGGAGGTCCAGGAGGATGAGGGCTGCGGTTTTGCCGTTGTCCAGTATGGTTCTGATGTCGTCGGTGGCGGCGATGAAGGCAGTTTTGGTACTGTGGTTGTTGCGGAATCTGGATTGGGAAGGGTCCAGGGTGCTGTTGTCCTTGAGGAAGCAGGTCAGTTTTCTGTTGACAACCTTCTCAATGACTTTTGCCGGGAATGGGAGCAGGGAGATAGGCCGGATGTTCTTGAGGTCCTTTGGGTCCGCCTTGGGTTTTTTGAGGAGGGCATTGATCTTGGCATTTTTCCAGCTCTCCGGGAAGGTGACGGACTCGAACGAGCTCTTGATGATCTTCCATGGTTGGGGTGCAATGACAGAGCTTGCTGTGTTGATGATGTGGTAAGGGCAGGGATGGGATGGAGAGCTGGAGTGGATGGAGTTCATGATTTCGATGGTGTTGTTGTCGTTGACGTGGGTCCAGGAGAGCAGGAGGATGGGTGGTGGTGAGTCTGTGGTGTTGGCGGTTGCCGGAGGGGGACTGAGTGCTGAAACTGTTGTAGATTTCTGCAAACTCAAAGTGGAAGTAGGAGGTTAAGGAGTGGCAGAGGTCTAGAGATAGCGGGATTTCGTTGGCGTTGGAGCTGGGGTTGGAGAGTTCCTTCACGATGTTGAAGAACTCCTTGTGGCTGTGTGCATTGTTGTTGATTTGGTCTTTGAAGGTGGTTCTCATGGCAGTTCGGATAAGTTGTGGTGTCTGCGGATGGTATTTTTGAAGGCTGTGTGGTTGTCCAGTGTTTGATCTTGGCGTCACTTCTTTTCGAGTCTTCGGCAGGTCTGCTGAGATTCGTGGAGGTCAGTGGTAAACCAGAAGGCCTTTCAATCAATCAATCAATCAAATAATTTGTAGAGCATGCTACTCACCCGTGAGGGTCTCAAGGCGCTGGGGGGGGAATCAGGGGGGAGGGCAGGGAGGGTCACTGATCAAACAACCATGTCTTGAGGTCCTTTCTGAAGACCAGGAGGTCTTTGGTTTTGCGAAGGTCGGTGGGGAGGGAGTTCCAGGTTTTGGGGGTGAGGTAGGAGAAAGACCTGCCTCCTGTAGTGGTGCGTTGGATGAGGGGTACTGTGGCTAGGCCGAGGTCGGCTGATGGAAGGTTGCGTGTGGGAGTGTGGAAGTTAACTCTTTCGTTGTTGTGGGTTGGGCCAGTGCTGTGGAGGGATTTGTGTGCGTGGATGAGGATCTTGAATGTGATTCTCTTGTCTATGGGGAGCCAGTGAAGGGATTTGAGGTGTGGTGAGATTCATTTGTGGCGGGGGAGGCCAAGGACGAGGAGTGCGGCTGTGTTCTGGATTCTCTGTGGTTTGCGTTTGAATTTGAGTGTGGTGCCGGCGTAGAAGGTGTTACCGTAGTCCAGTCTGCTGCTGATGAGTGCGTGGGTGACTGTCTTTCTGGTTTCTGGGGGAATCCATTTGAAGGATTTTTTTAGAGTGCGGAGTGTGTGGAAGCAGGAGGAGGTTAGAGCATTGATTTGCTGTGTCATGGAGAGGGAGGGTCAAGGATGATGCCAAGGTTGCGTGCGTGGTTTGCAGGGGTGGGTGCGGGCCTAGGGCGGTGGGCCACCAGGAGTCGTCCCATGTGGTTTTGTTGAGGCCGAAGATGATGATCTCGGTTTTGTTTGAATTGAGCTTGAGGTGGTTAGTGGTCATCCAGTTGGCGGTGTCGAGGAGAGCGGCATGTAGGTTGGTTTAGGCAGTGGTGGAGTTGCGGGTGAGGGAGAGGATGAGTTGGGTGTCATCTGCATAGGAGAGGATAGTGATTCCTTGTGCTCGGAGGATGTTGGCTAGGGGGATCATGTAGATGTTGAAGAGTGTGGGGCTGAGGGAGGACCCTTGGGGGACTCCACAGGTGATCTTGGTGGTGTTGGAGTGGAAGGGCGGAAGGCGAACGCTCTGGGTCCGGTCAGTGAGAAAGGAGGTGAGCCAGTCTAAGGCTCTGTGGCGAATTCCTATGTTGTGGAGGCGTGTGCGGAGTGTGTGGTGGCAGACGGTGTCAAAGGCTGCGGAGAGATCTAGGAGGATGAGTGCGACGTCTCACCTTTGTCGCCTTTCTGTCGGAGCGTCTGTTGGAGGTGTTCTTGTTCGGGGCAAGAGTGTTGGCACAGGTGTCGATCCATGACCTGAAGTTGCGGGCAGCTTTGTCAGTGTCGGTAGTGTCGACGGGTGGGTTCCGGGAGAGGGTTGTGATTAGTTGGTCTTCGGTGACCATGTTCCAGCTTTGGTGGGGAAATTTTTTGTGGGTGGTATTGCGTTGTGGGTTTCTTTAAGGAGAAATGGATGCAGCGGTGATCTGTCCAGTGGAGTTTGGTGGTGTGGCTGAAGGAGATGTGATTGCTGGCAGAGAAAATAGGGTTGAGTGTCTGCCCTGCGGAGTGGGTCAGTGTCGTGACAAGCTGTTTGAGGCCGAGGTTGGAGAGGTTGTCGAGCAGGGTGGCGGTGTTGTTGTTGTTGGTGTTCTCGAGGTGGAAATTTAAGTCCCCGAGGAGTATGTAGTCAGTGGATGCGAGAGCGTGCGCGTTGATGACGTTGGTGATGGAGTGCTGAACTGCTGTCGAGGGCCGGAGGGCCTGTAGACGAGGGTCCCTCGGGGGGTGTTTGGGTCAGTGTGGATGTGAAAGTGCAGTTGTTCTGTGGTGCTGAGGGTGTCTTCGGTGCTGGTTGTGATCATGAGGGTGTTCTTGTGTATGATGGCGATGCCTCCTCCTGGTTTGTTGGAAGCTGAGTCGAGTAGATGCCATAGCTGTACTGTGTGTTTGTGGATGGAGCAGGTGTTGAGAAGGATACACCTGAGATGGTTGCATCCTGTCTTGGTGGGTGGGTTGTTGGTGTGGGGGCTGGTGAAGGTGCAGTTTCGGCAGGAGAGTCCGTGGGTGATCTGCGGGGAGGCTTGAAGGCAGGTAGAGAGCGGCCGGTGTTGAGGGCACGGAGGGTGGCAGCGTCGTAATAAAGACGTGCATGGTGGCAGTGAGGGGGACGAGAGGAAGGGGTTCATGCGATGGGCGCGATCGGGGCACGGACAGGCGCAGATGGGCTTTCCTTTGGAGCACCACTGGCGTACCAGCGGCGCGGCCGTACAACGGCTGCCATTAAGTAGGGAGGTGGGGGGAGGAGAGAACTGTTGTGAGGCAGGAGCGGGGGCAAAAAACAGCGTGAAACAGGGGGCGGGCCGCAGGGGCAACAACGGCGGGGTGCAGCGAGAGAGAGGAGGGGGGCTGGGCCTCACAGATAGAGTTCATGTGATTAGCTGTGGGGATTTCAAAGCGGAGGCCTTCAGTCTTCTTTGTGGCATTCCCCAGGGCTGCACGCTTAGTCTGACTCTCTTTAACATCTATGTGGCTCCTCTGGCAGCTTTGGTATGTTCCTTTGGATTTGAGGTTCAGTCACATGCTGACAACATTCAAATCATCTGTCAATATTCTAAAGATACAACCTCTGTTGCTAAGTCCTTCGGGCACTGTATGTCCAGTATTGAGAAATGGATAAACAACAACGCTCTCAAACTCAATGCTGGGAAGGCAGAGGCCCTGGTTTTTGGTGCTTGGGCTCTATTTGGTCAAATATTTGATGATCTGAGTAGCATAGACCTCTTCCCACCCTGGTGAGGTAAGCCAAAAACCTGGGCATTATGTGTGACAACTCTCTGAGCTTTAATAACCAGGTTAATCGCAGAACCAGCACTTCCTTCCTTATTGTTAGAAATGGGGTCTTTGGTTGACAGTCAGGTTACCCCCTGTTCAAGCAAAGACCCTCACTCTAGTCAGGGTAAAAGAGAATCACCCTCAGCTAACCCCTGCTTACCCCCTTGGTAGCTTGGCAGATTAGTAGGCTTAACTTCAGAGCACTAGGTGTAAAGTATTTGTACCAACACACACAGTAACTTAATGAAAACACTACAAAATGACACAACACCGGTTTAGAAAAATAGGAAATATTTATCTAAACAAAACAAGACCAAAACGACAAACATCCAACTTACACAAGTCAAGTTATGAATTTTTAAAGATTAAACTCAAAAATAGCGCTTAGAAACAAAAATGCTTCGATGAGATGTTAACACAGCGTCATGACGGAGTCGTTCCCAACAAGCCAACACCAGCGGCGCCGGACACGGAGTCGTGTAGACCCCCAAGTACAGTACCTTTGGTGAAGAGTGAAAACAAGCCGATGCGCAAAGTCGGGGATCGCGGCGTCTGTGTGAAACGTTGAATCCGTGCACTTTGCCCTCTTACTCTGGCAGAAGCAGCACTGCAGGAAAGCTCCACAAAGCACAGTCACAGGCAGGGCAGCACTTCTTCCTCAGCTATCAGCTCTTCTCCAGGCAGAGGTTCCTCTTGGTTCCAGAAGAGTTTCTAAAGTCTGTAGATTTGGGTGCCCTTCTTATACCCATTTTAGTCTTTGAAGTCACCTTTCTTCAAAGGGGACTCACACCTACTTGTGAAATCCTGCCTTGCCCAGGCAAGGCCTCAGACACACACCAGGGGGTTGGAGCCGGCATTGTCAGAGGCAGGCACAGTCCTTTCAGATGAGAGTGACCACTCCACCCCTCCCTCCTAGCAGAGATGGCAAATCAGGAAACGCAGGTTACACCCCAGCCCCCTTTGTGTCACTGTCTAGTGCGAGGTGAAAAACAACCCAACTGTCAAACTGATCCAGACAGGGAATCCACAAACAAGGCAGAGTCACAGAATGGTTTAAGCAAGAAAATGCTCACTTTCTAAAAGTGGCATTTTCAAACGCACAATCTTAAAATCAACTTTACTAAAAGATGTATTTTTTAATTGTGATTTCAGGGACCCCAAACTCCACATGTCCATCTACTCTCTAGGGGAATCTACACTTTAATCATATTTAAAGGTAGCCCCCATATTATCCTATGAGAGAGACAGGCCTGCCAACAGTGAAAAACAAAATTGGCAGTATTTCATTGTCAGGACATATAAACCACATTACTATATGTCCTACCTTATCCATACACTGCACCCTGCCCTTGGGGCTACCTAGGGCCTACCTTAGGGGTGCCTTGCATGTAAGAAAAGGGAAGGTTTAGGCCTGCAAGTGGGTACACTTGCCAGGTCGAATTTACAGTGTAAAAATACACTTACAGACACTGCAGTGGCAGGTCTGAGACATGATTACAGGGTTACTTGTGTCGGTGGTTCAACCAGTGCTGCAGGCCCACTAGTAACATTTGATTTACAGTCCCTGGGCACCTCTAGTGCACTTTACTAGGGACTTAATGGTAAAACAAATATGCCAATCATGGAGAACCAATTACTTACACATTTTAAACAGGAGCACTTGCACTTTAGCACTGGTTAGCAGTGGTAAAGTGCCCAGAGTTACAAAAACAGTAAAATCAGAGTCCAGCGCACATCAACAACCTGGGGAACAGAGGCAAAAAGTTAAGGGAGACCACGCCAAGGATGAAAAGTCTAACATGTGTCCCCCCCAGCTAAAAGTGGGGAGCAACTACCCAACCTCATGGGAGTTCTCATCACTAAGGCGGAAGAACCTGGACAGACCATCAGCATTGGCGTGCTCTGTACCAGGACGATGTTCCACCGTAAAGTCCATCCCCTGTAGGGAAATGGACCACCTCAGCAGTTTTGGATTCTCACCCCTCATCTGCATTAACCATCTGAGGGGCCTGTGGTCGGTCTGAACTCGGAAGTGAGTCCCAAACAAGTAGGGTCTTAGCTTCTTCAGTGCCCAGACCACAGCAAACGCTTCGCGTTCTATGGCACTCCACCTACGTTCCATGGGTAGAAACCTCCTGCTAATGAAGGCTACGGGTTGATCTAGGCCATCTTCATTAAGCTGTGAGAGTACTGCTCCAATACCATGCTCTGAGGCGTCTGTTTGCACAACAAACTCCTTGGAGTAGTCAGGTGCCTGCAGCACAGGTGCTGTGCACATGGCAGCCTTCAGGGCATCAAAAGCGTTCTGGCAAGCCTCTGTCCAGATCACTTTCTTGGGTTGCTTCTTAGAAGTCAACTCAGTTAAGGGGGTAACAATGGTACCATATCCCTTAACAAACCTCCGGTAATATCCTGTGAGACCTAAAAAGGTTCTCACTTCAGTCTGGGTTTTGGGAGGCTCCCAAGCCAGAATCGTGTCAATCTTAGGCTGTAGGGGTGCCACCTGGCCACTCCCCACCTGGTGTCCTAAGTACACCACAGAACCCTGCCCTATTTGGCACTTGCTCGCCTTAATAGTGAGGCCTGCCTTCTGCAGGGCCTCTAACACTCTCCAGAGGTGTTGCAGGTGTTCCTCCCATGTGGAACTAAACACAGCAATGTCATCCAGGTAGGCGGCACTGAACTCATCCAGTCCTGCCAACACCTGGTTGACCAACCTCTGAAAGGTGGCAGTAGCGTTATTCATCCCAAAGGGCATCACATTGAAGTGGAAGTGCCCATCTGGGGTAGAGGATGCTGACCTCTCCTTTGCCCCCTCAGTTAAGGCAATCTGCCAGTACCCGCATGTTAAATCAAACGTACTGAGATACTTGGCAGCTCCTAACCGATCAATGAGCTCATCAGCTCGGGGGATGGGGTGTGCGTCAGTCTTACTGACTGCATTGAGACCCCGGTAGTCCACACAGAACCTAAGTTCTGGAGTGGCACCAGGAGCAGCAGCCTTTGGGACCAAGACCACTGGCCTGGCCCAAGGACTGCTGGAGTGCTCAATAACCCCTAGGGTTAACATTTTGGAGACTTCCTCCTTAATGCAAGCCCTGACCCTGTCAGTCACCCTGCAAACCTTATGTTTAACAGGTGTACTGTCCCCAGTGTCCACATCATGTGTGCACAGGTGTGTGACTCCTGGGATCATGGAAAACAGCGAGGCGAACTGTCCCAGCACGTGGCGACAGTCCCTCTGCTGTTCCTCAGTCAGGGAGGGGGAGAGGATCACTCCCTCCACAAACCCATCTTTCTCTCCTGCAGACAGGAAGTCAGGAAGAGGCTCACTTTCTTCCTCCACCCCGTCATCTGTCGCTAGGAGCATGGATAGCTCAGTTCGCTCAAAGTGTGGTTTGAGGCGGTTGACATGTAGGACCCTCAAAGGGTTCCTGGGGGATTGCAAGTCTACCAGATAGGTGACCTCGCTCTTTCTGTCCACCACCTCAAAAGGCCCAGTCCACTTATCTTGGAGAGCCCTAGGCTCCACTGGTGCCATGACCCACACTTTTTGTCCAGGCTGAAACTCAACCAGAGTGGCATTCTGGTCGTACCACCGTTTCATATCCTCCTGGCTTGCTTCCAGGTTCTCCTGAGCAAGACTCCTGAAGCGGGCAGTCTGGTTTCTTAGTGCCAGCATGAAGCTAAATACATCCTGGGGTGGTTTACTAGGAGCTTTCTCCAAAGCCTCCTTCACCAGACTGAGCGGTCCCCTCACAGGGTGGCCATAGATGAGCTCAAAGGGGCTAAAGCCAAATCCCTTTTGAGGCACCTCCCTGTAAGCGAACAGAAGGCATGGTAAGAGGACGTCCCATTTATGCCTCAAGGGCTCTGACAGGCCCTGAATCATGCCTTTCAAGGTGTGGTTGAATCTCTCAACCAGACCATTACTTTGGGGGTGGTAAGGGGTGGTGAACTTGTAGGTTACCCCACACACCTTCCACAGAGACTTCATATAAGTGGATATGAAGTTTGTACGTCCATCAGATACCACCTCCTTGGGGAACCCCATGCGGGTAAAAACTCCCATCAAGGCACGTCCCACCACGGGGGCAGTGACCGTCCTTAGAGGAATGGCTTCTGGGTATCGTGTGGCATGGTCCATCAAGACCAGGATGAACCTGTTGCCCATGGCTGTCTTGGGGTCCAGAGGCCCCACAATGTCAATTCCTACCCGTTCAAAGGGAGTACTGACTACAGGTAAAGGTTGGAGGGGAGCTATTCTTGCCACTTGCCTGACAAGTCTGACAAGACCTACAATAAGCAGCTGACTGCTTGTGCATCAAGGGCCAGTAAAAGTGGGAGACAAGCCTCTCATAGGTCTTGTCCTGCCCTAGATGTCCTGCCAACGGCACATCATGAGCCAAACCCAGTAGGAAGGCCCTGAAGCACTGGGGTACCACCAGCATACGAGCTAACCCAGGCTCAGGAACCTTAGGCTCACTATACAGGAGGCCATCCTCCCAATAAATCAGGTGAGTACCTGGCGCCTCGCCAGCTGCCTGGGCTGCAGCCTGCTGCTGTAGCCCCTCAAGAGTAGGGCACTCCTTCTGCGCTATGCAGAACGCTTCCCTGGTGGGTCCCCCTTCCTGCTGTCACTGTGACAGCTCAGGGACCTCCCCCAGTTCAGCCACCTGTTCCCCTGTAGGCTCTGGGGCATCACCCTCAGGCTGTGCCTCCTCCCGGACCGTGGGAACTTCTGGGGCCAGTTTCACACGCCCCCTGCCCTTCCTCTTCTTGGCGGTCCCCTGGGCCACTGTTTCAGGCACCAGGGGCTCTTGACTACCCTGATTGGCTGCCATAGACCGGGTGGATAAGCATACCCACCCAGGCAGACCCAACATCTCCAAGTGAGACCTGTGTTCCACCTCCTTCCAAGGGGAATCCTCCAGGTCGTTACCTAGCAAACAATCAACAGGCATGGTTGGACTCACAGCTACTTTCCAGGAACCTGAGACCCCCCCATTCAAAGGGAACCTGTGCCACTCTGCAGAGGCGCGCAGAGTTGTCTACCGCAACTACTTGGTAAAGTACCAGGGGATCAATCTGCTCTTCAGACACCAGGTGACTCCTCACTGTAGTCACACTGGCTCCTGTGTCTCTCAGAGCCTCCACCCTCTGTCCATTGATGGTCATCCATTGGCTGTATTTCTTAGTGTTATCAGGCACTAGGTTTCTCTGGACCATCTCACTGTCCCCTAGTGAGACAAGGGTCATTTCTGCTGGTTCCCACCCACCTGAAACCAACTCCTCCCCAAGCGCTACACTGGCCAAACCCTGGGACGGTGCACCAGTGGGTGCCGGTGTACTTTTGGGGCATTTGGGGTCCCCCCTCACATGACCTACCTGGTCACATGCATAGCACTTACGTGGGTGACCACCTGCCACTGGCTTCCCTTTGGACAACCATGGCTTCTTTTCACTGGGGGGTTGGGAATCCTTACCCTGGGAATCAGTTTGGGGCCCTTTAGAGAACTCCCCCTGTTTGCCCTTACCCCCCTTTCTTCTGAGAGGGACCCTGCCCACCCTTGGCATGGTCTCCCCCATACTTCCTTTGGACCCTGGTGCTCTCCCAGCGGTCCGCTTCCTGCGCAAGCTTCCTGGGGTCAGTCAGCTTGCTGTCAATGAGGTGGTGGTGCAGCTTTGGAAAACATAAACTGTACAAGTACTCCCAAGCAATTAAATTGTAAAGCCCCTCATACGTGTTTACCTTACTGCCCTTCACCCAACCATCCAGTGACCTGCAAAAAGAATCAACACATTTCAACCATGTTTGGGATTCCTTTCTCTTGTAGGATCTAAACTTCTCCTTGTACTGCTCAGGGTTGAGACCATAGTTGGTGAGTAAGGCCTCCTTCATGACAGGGTAGGTGAGACTCTGAGCATCCCCTAAGGCCGTCAGTGTGTCCCTCCCCTCTGCCTCAAAATGCTTCCACAGGGCTGCCCCCCAATGAGCTTCAGGGACCAGGTTCATGTGGGGAGCTGATTCATAACCCTTGAACCACAAGTAGATATCATCCTCCCTCACAAGGTCTTTTGGGATGTGTACCCTTCTCTCCGGCTGCACTGTAGGATTGCTGCCACCATCCCTACTGGACTGGCTCCTCTGATCTAACTCCTTTAAGTTAAGCTCATGAGCCAGCTACATCTTCCTTTCCTCAAGGACTGCTCTTCTCTCATCTCTTTCTTTATCCAGATTGAGCTTCTGCAGCTCCAATTGGTATGCCCTCTCTGCCTGTCTGCCCTGTAACTCCTCAGGTGTCAGACCCTTGGATGAGACACTGCTACCTGCCCTGGAGACCTTCTCCCTGGACATAACAGGCCCACCCACAATACCATTGAGTACTGAACACGCTTCCTCATCCTCCTCATCTCCCTCATCCTCTGTGTGCCCTTCAGTGCTCTTGGCTGTCACCCAGGCCGTCAGCGCCTTTTGCAGCTCCTCCTTCCTGGATGAGCTCTTAATGGGACAGTCAAAACTTTTACAGAACTGCTTCAACTGAGCTTTGGTATAACTCTTCAATTTCTCAAGGTCAAAGTCAGCTCCAACTGATGCATCTCCAAATAGAGACATGATGAAAGGTAAAAAGAGCGCAAAGTTCCAAATGCAGAAACAAGTTCCCAAATGAAGTTCAAAGTCAATCAAGGATCAGCGAAAAAACCAAAGTGGACGTAGGGAAAAATCCACAAAAAGAGAAAAATCTAAAATCTCAAGACAAGCAGTATGTGGTCACGTAGTGGTCTGAACTCAAACAGTAGTGTACACTTAATTACTGTATGTCAAGAACAAATACAAGTCCAAATCCCAACCGCTGATCACCAATGTTAGAAATGGGGTCTTTGGTTGACAGTCAGGTTACCCCCTGTTCAAGCAAGGACCCTCACTCTAGTCAGGGTAAAAGAGAATTACCGTCAGCTAACCCCTGCTTACCCCCTTGGTAGCTTGGCAGAGCAGTAGGCTTAACTTCAGAGCGCTAGGTGTAAAGTATTTGTACCAACACACACAGTAACTTAATGAAAACACTACAAAATGACACAACACCGGTTTAGAAAATAGGAAATATTTATCTAAACAAAACAAGACCAAAACGACAAAAATCCAACATACACAAGTCAAGTTATGAATTTTTAAAGATTAAACTCAAAAATAGCGCTTAGAAACAAAAATGCTTTGATGAGATGTTAATACGGCGTCGTGACGGAGTCGTTCCCAACAAGCCAACACCAGCGGCGCCGGACGCGGAGTCGTGTAGACCCCCAAGTACAGTACCTTTGGTGAAGAGTGAAAACAAGCCAATGCGTGAAGTCGGGCATAGCGGCGTCTGTACGAAACGTTGAATCCGTGCACTTCGAGCGGCGTCGGTCACGACGTGGTGCGGCGACTTCCACGGAGTCGCGGACTACAGCGGAGCTGCTGCGGTGTCGGGCCTGCGAAGAGCGTCGCGTTCCAGCGAAGGTCACGGCATCAGGTGCAGGCGGCGTTACCGGATTCAGCAGCGGCGTCGGTCCGAAGTCGATTTCCTTGGATTCCACCAGCTTTCCTTCAAGGGCCCAGGGACTGGATAGGGCACCACTTGTCGGGGCAGGAGTCTCTCCAGAGACTCCAGGTGCTGGCAGAGAGAAGTCTTCGTTGTCCCTGAGACTTCAAACAACAGGAGGCAAGCTCTAACTCAAGCCCTTGGAGATTTCTTCACAAGATGGAAGGCACACAAAGTCCAGTCTTTGCCCTCTTACTCTGGCAGAAGCAGCACTGCAGGAAAGCTCCACAAAGCACAGTCACAGGCAGGGCAGCACTTTTTCCTCAGCTATCAGCTCTTCTCCAGGCAGAGGTTCCTCTTGGTTCCAGAAGTGTTTCTAAAGTCTGTAGATTTGGGTGCCCTTCTTATACCCATTTTAGTCTTTGAAGTCACCTTTCTTCAAAGGGGACTCACACCTACTTGTGAAATCCTGCCTTGCCCAGGCAAGGCCTCAGACACACACCAGGGGGTTGGAGCCGGCATTGTCAGAGGCAGGCACAGTCCTTTCAGATGAGACTGACCACTCCACCCCTCCCTCCTAGCAGAGATGGCTAATCAGGAAATGCAGGTTACACCCCAGCCCCCTTTGTGTCACTGTCTAGTGCGAGGTGAAAAACAACCCAACTGTCAAACTGACCCAGACAGGGAATCCACAAACAAGGCAGAGTCACAGAATAGTTTAAGCAAGAAAATGCTCACTTTCTAAAAGTGGCATTTTCAAACGCACAATATTAAAATCAACTTTACTAAAAGATGTATTTTTTAATTGTGAGTTCAGGGACCCCAAACTCCACATGTCCATCTACTCTCTAGGGGAATCTACACTTTAATCATATTTAAAGGTAGCCCCCATATTATCCTATGAGAGAGACGGGCCTGGCAACAGTGAAAAACAAAATTGGCAATATTTCACTGTCAGGACATATAAACCACATTACTATGGCCCTCATTCTGACCCTGGCGGTCTTTGACCGCCAGGGCGGAGGACCGCGGGAGCACCGCCGACAAGCCGGCGGTGCTCCAATGGGGATTCCGACCGCGGCGGTAAAGCCGCGGTCGGACCGGCACCACTGGCGGGGTCCCGCCAGTGTACCGCGGCCCCATTGAATCCTCCGCGGCGGCGCAGCTTGCTGCACCGCCGCGGGGATTCCGACCCCCCCTACCGCCATCCAGATCCCGGCGGTCGGACCGCCGAGATCCGGATGGCGGTAGGGGGGGTCGCGGGGCCCCTGGGGGCCCCTGCAGTGCCCATGCCACTGGCATGGGCATTGCAGGGGCCCCCGTAAGAGGGCCCCTACAAGTATTTCACTGTCTGCTGCGCAGACAGTGAAATACGCGACGGGTGCAACTGCACCCGTCGCACAGCTTCCACTCCGCCGGCTCGATTCCGAGCCGGCTTCATCGTGGAAGCCTCTTTCCCGCTGGGCTGGCTGGCGGTCTGAAGGCGACCGCCAGCCAGCCCAGCGGGAAAGTCAGAATTACCGCCGCGGTCTTTCGACCGCGGAACGGTAACTTGACGGCGGGACTTTGGCGGTCGGCCTCCGCCGCCCGCCAAGGTCAGAATGAGGGCCTATATGTCCTACCTTATCCATACACTGCACCCTGCCCTTGGGGCTACCTAGGGCCTACCTTAGGGGTGCCTTACATGTAAGAAAAGGGAAGGGTTAGGCCTGGCAAGTGGGTACACTTGCCAAGTCGATTTTACAGTGTAAAAATACACTTACAGACACTGCAGTGGCAGGTCTGAGACATGATTACAGAGTTACTTGTGTGGGTGGCACAACCAGTGCTGCAGGCCCACTAGTAACATTTGATTTACAGGCCCTGGGCACCTCTAGTGCACTTTACTAGGGACTTAACGGTAAAACAAATATGCCAATCATGGAGAACCAATTACGTACACATTTTAAACAGGAGCACTTGCACTTTAGCACTGGTTAGCAGTGGTAAAGTGCCCAGAGTAACAAAAACAGTAAAATCAGGGTCCAGCGCACATCAACAACCTAGCGAACAGAGGCAAAAAGTTAAGGGAGACCACACCAAGGATGAAAAGTCTAACACTTATGATTAGAGTTCTGAGGAAGATTTTTCCTTCTATTTCTGAGGAGTTAAGTCAGGCGGTTGTTATTGCGCTCATCACCTCTTTGTTAGATTTCTGGTGCTCCCTATACTTGAACACTAATATGACAGGTGTCAACAAGTTGCAGGTTGTTCAGAATGCAGCAGCTCACCTCATTCTGGACATCTCCAGGCATGTATCGGTAAGGGATGGTCTATGGGCCCTTCACTGGCTTCCTATCAGGATGAGAATTATTTTTCAAGCCTTGTGTATGGCCCATCGGGCCCTCCACTAACAGAGCTCTGAACGGCTTAACTCTATATTTCATTGGTACGTTCCAGTAAGACCGCTCAGATCTTCCTCTAGTAAATTGGCAGTTGTTCCAAGATTTCGTAAAGCCAGATGGGGAGGCAGGGCTTTTTTGGAGGGAGCTGACAAGCTGTGGAACACTTGCCGGCCCATATTGCACACCCAGAAACCTTCTCAGTCAACAACTGAAAACTTGGCTCTTTATTCAGCATTTCTCAGAATGAGTGTTTGTTGTCCTACTGGGTCGCTGCAAACTCGGCACTCATTCCTCTTTGCTAGCTTAATATCTAAATTCTTAGCTACTGAACCATGAATTATGCATATATATATATCTCTCTCTCTCTCTCTCTCTATATATATATATATATATATATATATATATATATATATATATATATATATATATATATATATAAAGACCACTTTTACACCAAATAGTTGACGTTATTATGAACTGTAGGAAAGTACCCTCTTTTTGCCATGGTTACCCCCATTTTCTGCCTGTCAGGGGCTTGACTGTGTTCACTGGGATCCTGCTAACCAGGATCCCAGTGATTATGCTCTCTCGCCTCTAAATTTCGTTGTTGCATACTGGTAACCCAGTATTTCTCCCACAATTGGCATACTGGTGCCCCTTATAAGTCCCTAGTATATGGTACTTAGGTACGCAGGACATTGGGGTTCCAGGGGATCCCTAGGGGCTGCAGCATATCTGTTGCCACCCATAGGGAGCCCATGCAAAGGCTTCCTCAGGTCTGCCATTGCAGCCTGCGTGAAAAGGTGCATGCACCCTTTCACTGCACCAGGTCATTTATAAGTCACCCCTATGGCAGGGTGCAAAGTACCTGTGTGTTAGGGCACTCCTGCACTAGCAGAGGAGTCCCCACGACCTCCAGGACCATTTTCCTGGACTTCGTGAGTGTGGGGCTGCGATTTTATGTTTGTACTAGACATAGGTCACTATCTATGTCTAGCTACATAATGGTAACCACTAACATAGGCATGTTTAGTATCAAACATGTTCGAATGATACCCAAAGGCTTTTGCAAGCATTGGTTGTATGATTCCATGCACTCTGGGAGCTCCTTAGAGGACCCCTAGTATTGACATTTCAGCCTTTTGAGGGTTCCCAGGGAGCCAAAGCTGCTGCCACCTCCCAGACAGGTTTCTGCCCTCTTGTTGCTTGAAAAGCTCGAGCCCAGGAAGGTAAAACAAAGGATTTCCTTTGGGAGAGGGGCGTTACACCCTCTCCCTTTGGAAATAAGTGTTGCAGGCTTGGAAGGGGTAGCCACCCCAAGCCACTGGAAATGCTTTGAAGGGCACATTTGGTGACCTCCTTGAATAATCCAGTCTACACCAGTTCAGGGACCCCCCAACCCCTGCTCTGGTGCAATACTGGACAAAGGAAAGGGGAGTGACAACTCCCCTGTCCATCACCACCCCAGGGGTGGTGCTCAGAGCGCCTCCAGAGGGTCCCTGGGCTCTGCCATCTTGTTTCCAAGGTTGGCAGGGAACTCTGGGAGCATCTGAGTGGCCAGTGCCAACAGGTAACGTCAGAACCCTCTCCCGATAAGTGCTTATCTGGTTAGGTGACCAAACCCCCTTTCAGGGCTATTTAGGGTCTCTACTTTGGGTGGTTCTTCAGATTCAGATTGCAAAACTACAGCAGTATTCCTCTGCATCTTCCACTTCACCTTCTTACAGAAGAAACTGCACCTGGACCCTCCAGGAACTCTACAAACTACAACAAAGAGGCCAAGAAGACTTCTGCAACTTTGTATCTTCAGCTCCTGCCAACAACTATTCCCTGGTTGTGCATCCTCAGAGGACAGCCTGTCTTCAGCCTGCACCAGAAGGGTGAAGGAATCTCCCTGCAGGCACCTATGGCATCGATGACCGGTCACTTGGATCCCTTCTCCTGCTGAGCTGCGTGGATCCTGCGTCATGGGTGGTGGACTGAAGTGGTCATGACGGTCCTGACATCCTACTGTCCAACTTTGGTGGAGGTAAGAGCTCGCCTTCACATGCAATACAGTACCCCATGCACAGCGTGTTTTGCAACTGCCAAAGCTTGTTGCCATCCTTCCACAAAGTTCTTCATGCACCATGTAGCCCTGGCCCCCAGCACTCCATCCTGTGACGCACAGCTTCCTGAGTGGTTCCCCGGCGGTATGGGAGTCTTTGTTGTAGTGCTGCATGGGCCTCCATTTGCACCTTCTTTGTCCACGTGCGGTGGGACTCCTGGTCATGCTGCCTGGTCTTCTGTGGGCTCTCTGAGTTGCTGAGAGCCCCCTCTGACTCACCCTCCTGGGTAGAGTCCGCCTGGTCCTTCCTGGTCCCGGGCAGCGCTATTTTTCGCTAACCGTGAGCTTTGCATTTACCAAGGCTTGTTGGTGAACTTCAGTGACGAAAACCAGACTGCAATCTTACATCCAGCATGGGACATCACTTGCAGCAACCAGGAACCCGACTCCGTCTTCCTGGGTGCAATCCTGCCTGTTCTTCTTCACTGTTGGTTCTTCTTTTGCACCTTCATCTGGGTTAGCAGGGGCTCCTCTCCTTCCTCAATCAATCAATCAGGGGATTTGTAAGCGTGGCTAATCACCCGTGAGGGTCTCAAGGCAAGGGAGGAAAGACAGGGGGAAAGAAGGATCAGTCCAAGAGCCAGGTCTTGAGGTCCTTCCTGAACTGAGACAGGGTGGGGATTGCCTGAGGTGGATGGGGAGGGTGTTTCAGGTCTTGGCGGTGATGTGGGAGAAGGATCTTCCTCCAGCTGTGGTTTTACGGATGCAGAGGACCTGGAGTTGTCTGCCGGGAGTGTAGAAGGCAAATCTGTGGTTGAGGTATGCTGGTCCGGCGTTGGGTAGGGACTTGTAGGCGTGGATCAGGAGCTTAAAGGTGATTCTTTTGTCGATAGGCAACTAGTATAGGTCTCTTAGGAGGGTGGAGGTGAAGCTGTGTCGTGGGGCGTTCTTGATGAGTCTGGCAGAGGCCTTTTGGATGCGTTGTAGTCTTCTCCAGGTCATTGCAGTGGTTCCGGCGTAGACAGTATTGCCGAAGTCGAGTCGGCTGCTGACAAGGGCCTAGGTGACTGTCCTTCTGGTTTCGGTGGGGATCCATTTGTAGATCTTTCAGAGCACAGGCAGGGTGTGGAAGCAGCCCGATGAGAGGGCGCTCACTTGTCGGTCCATTGAGAGCGATGATTCTAAGATGAAACTGAGGTTGCGGGTGTTGTCGGATGGGGATGGGGGCGTTTCTGAGAGCAGAGGGCCACCAGAAGTGTGGAGCCGAGGATGAGGACTTCTGTTTTGACCGAGTTCAGTTTGAGGCAACTATCTTTCATCCAGGTGACTACTGCTTTCATTCCTTGGGTTGTTGGTGAGGGAGACTAGCAGTTGGGTGTCGTCGGCATAGGAGATGATGTTGAGTGTGTGACTTCTGACGATGGCGTCTAGTGAGGTCATGTAGAGGTTGAAGAGGGTGGGACTCAGTGAGGACCCTTGGGAAACGCCACAGTTGATCTTGGTGGTTTCCAAGAGAAAGGGAGGTAGTCAGACCCTCTGTGTTCTGCCGGTGAGGAATGAGGAGAGCCATCGCAGTGCTGAGTCTCAGATGCTGGTGTTGTAGTGGCAGGTGCGTAGTGTGTTGTGAGAGACCGTGTTGAAGGTGGCAGACAGATCCAGGAGGATGAGGGTGACGGTTTCGCCAAGGTCAAGGAGGGTGCGGATGTCGTATGTGGCAGCAAGGAGGGCTATGGTTGCTTCTGAATCCTGACTGAGAGGGGTCCAGGATGTTGTTGGTTTCCAGGAAAGCAGTGAGTTGCTTGTTGACTGCCTTCTCAATGACTTTGGCCGGAAAGTAGAGCAGGGAGATGGGCCGGTAGTTCTTTAGGTCTGTCGGGTCGGTGGTGGGTTTCTTCAGTAGAGGTTGAATCTCGGTGTGCTTCCAACTCTCTGGGAAGGTGGCAGATTCAAAGGAGCGGTGGATGGTATGCTGGAGTTTGGGTGCGATGATGTTGCTGGCTCTGTTGAAGATGTGGTGTGAGCAGGGGTCGGTGGGAGCTCCTGAGTGGATGGTTGCCAGGATCTCACAGGTCTCTGTCGGTGATGATGGAGGAGGGGAGGTGACACTTTGGTAGATGGAATGGTGGTGAGATTCGGGGGGCCCTGGGTGGTGAAGCTATTGTAAATTTCTGTGATCTTGAGATGGAAGTAGTTGGCGAGGTTTTCGCAGAGTTCTTGCGACGGGGGGATGTCGGTGGAGTTGGAGTTGGGGTTGGTGAACTCTTTGATGACGTAAAAAGTTCTTAGCCGTTGTGGCCATTGTTATTGATGCGTTGTTGCAAGGCGAGTCTCTTGGTGGACTTAATGAGCTAGTGGTGATGTTTGATGGGGTTCTTGAAGTTTTCGTGATTTGCAGGGGTCTTGTTGGTGTGCCACTTCCTCTCCAGATGTCTGCAGGCCTGTTTTGATTCTTTGAGTTTGGGGGTAAACCAGTTTGTTTTCTTGGCTGTGCTTCTGTGGTGGTGCGTCTTAAGAGGGGCGAAGGTTTTGGCACAGTCGGTGATGCATGCATGGAGGTTGTGTGTGGCAGTGTTGGCGGCGGCATCGGTTTAGTGGGGTGTTGCGTTGAGGCTGGTGGTGAGCTGGGCTTAAGTGACTTTGTTCCAATTTCTGCGGGGAAGTTGGACAGTGTGGTGTTGACCAATGGGTTTGTTGAAGGTGAAATGAATGCAGTAGTGGTCGGTCCATTGGAGTTCGGTAGTGTGGCTGACTGAGACGTGGTTGCTGGTAGAGAGAATTGCCACCAGAGTGTGACCGGCTGAGTGGGTGGGTGTGGTGAAGATTTGCTTGAGTCCGAGGTTGGCAAGGTTTTCAATCAGGGCAGTGGAGTTGTTGTCGTGTGGGTTTTCCAGGTCAAAGTTGAGCTCCCCAGTAGGATGTAGTCCTTGCAAGTAAAGGCGTGTGTGGAGGCTAGGTCGGCGATGGTGTTGTAGAATTGGTGGCGGGGTACCCGCGGCCTGTAGATGAGGGAGCCCCGCAGAGTGGTGTTAGGGTTGGTTCCAATATGGACTCTTCTGTGCTTCTTGGACTTGATCCTCTTCTTCCACAGATATTCAGGTCCAGGAATCTACTGTTGGTGCTTTCAGTCTTTTCTGGTTCTTGCATAATTTTCTTTCACGTGTTCTTGTGTGTTCTAGGAAAGTTATTGTTATTTACTCCTGCTTTCCTGGGCTCTGGGGAGGGCTCTATTACTTACCTTTGGTGTTTTCTATTGTTCACAGTGCTGCTCTATACACTACACTTGCCTAGGTGGGAAATCAACATTTGCATTCCACTTTCATAGAATATGGTTTGTGTTCCCCCAGACCCATCTCTTACTATTGTGATTTTCACTATTGGCACTGTTTTCTAACAGTTTTTACAGCTATTTCTGCATACTTGTGTATATAATTTGTGTATTACTTACTTCCTAAGGGAGTATAGTGTCTATGGTCATTTTGGTATTTGTGTCACTAAAATAAAGTACCTTTATTTATGTAACACTGAGTATTTTCTTTCATGTGTGTAAGTACTGTGTGACTGTAGTGATATTGCATGAGCTTTGCATGCCTAGTTAGGCCTTTGCTGCTCATCCATACTACCCCTAGAGAGCCTGGCTTCTAGACACTGACTACATTTCACGAATAAGGGATAACTGGACTTGGTATACGGTGTAAGTACCATAGGTACCCACCCTAAACCAGGCCAGCCTCCTACATGGACTGCCTTGCCGCTTTTCCCTTTGTATCATCTAGGTTCATTGTGCATAGACATTATCAGCAGTGGCAGCTCCTCTGCTTGGCACTTGGGGGGAGGAGCATCGCCCCCCCAGCAGCAGAAGCTGCAAACCTTTCACAAGGAAGGGACAATAAACTATATTTATTGTCCCTTCTTTATGAAAGGGGCGGGCCATAGGGTGACTAGCAGTGAGGGGAGTGCACTGTATATTTGGCTGGCCGTCTCCAGCCGGCCAAACGTACATGCACAGTAGGCTCTCTACAGTTTTGACGGGCTGGAGTGAGCCTGCACAGGCTCCCAGTCTGCTCTCCCAGACAATCCTAACGCTGCTCTTTGCATGTGCCTGCCTGCAGCCCAGCTTGAGGAGATGGAGGAGACGAGCAGCGCAGAGGTGAGTTAATGTTTTATTTCTTAATTTTTATTTACATTTCTTTACCCCTTGCCGCCCCTCCCACCACCACCTGCTTTGCTGCCCCACACCCTGTAACCCTGGCGAGCCGTGACTGATTATCAACCTTGTCTGTTTGTCTTTCTTGCCTATCTTGCCTACCCATTATCTATCTATCTATCTATCTATCTATCTATCTATCTATCTATCTATCTATCTATCTATCTATCTATCTATCTATCTATCTATCTATCTATCTATCTATCTATCTATCTATCTATCTATCTATCTATATGTCTATCTATCTATATATCTAGCTATCTACCTATCTAACCTCCCTCTGGAAATAATAGTATTTACTCTCTACAATGTTGTGTTAGACTTTTAAAAACATTACTCTCTTTAAAAAGATTTTCTGCTACATTAGGCATACATGCCTAATGTACATTGGGCAGAACAGATTATACTCTTGTAGTAAAAAAATATTTTCCAAAGTATGAGAAGTCCAGGTATAGGTAAGTCAATCTTAAGATTTATCAACAAGAAAAGTGTGTTTTCAGTCTCGCCAGAAAGGAATCTGTTGTATCAGATAGGAACATTCTATTTTAACGTCAAATTGGAATGTACAAAGTAAAAAGGAAGGATATACAAGAGAATGGAGGAAAATGGGAAGGCCTGGCTTATAGTGTGTACCTTGTGGTACTTACACCTTGTGCCAGGTCCAGTTATCCCTCATTAGTAGATTACAAGTGGTCTAGCAGCTTAGGCTGATAGAGGTAGCTATAGCAGAGCAGCTTAGGCTGAACTAGGAGACATGCAAAGCTCCTACTATACCACGTATGTCATATAGCACTATATCACAAGAAAACACAATACTCAGAGTTACTAAAAATAAAGGTACTTGATTTTAGTGACAATATGCCAAAAATATCTCAGAGGATATACTCCCTTAGGAGGTAAGTAAAATATACAACATATACACACAAACCAAAATCAGGTAAGTAAAACACTTAGAAAATTAGTGCAAACAATGTAGAACACAATAGAATGCAATAGGAGACAATAGGTCTAGGGGCAACACAAACCATATACTCCAAAAGTGGAATGCGAACCACGAATGTGTAGAGGGTCGCTGGGAGTGTAAGAAAACACTAAGGGTGTCCAAGATACCCCAACCCAAGACTCTGAAAAGTAGGAGTAAGGTTACCCTACTACCCCAGAAAGACAGTAAAGTCGAGATAGGGGATTCTGCAAAGATAACAACTGACTGCAAAGCAATGAAGATGGTTTCCTGGACCTGAGGACCTGCAAAGGAGGGGGATCAAGTCCGAGAGTCACGCAAGTGTCCAGGGGGAGCAGGAGCCCACTAAACCCCGGATGAAGGTGCAAAGGGGCTGCCTCTGGGTGGAAGAAGCTGAAGATTCTGCAACAACAGAAGGTGCCAGGAACTTCTCCTTTGGTCAGAAGATGTCCCATGGCGTGCTGGAGGACGCAGAGTTGTTTCCAAGCAGAAAGACTGCAAACAAGCCTTTCTAGCTGCAAGAGTCACAGTTGAAGGTTTTGGATGCAGCCAGGGCCCAGGAAGGACCAGGAGGTCGCCCCTTGGAGGAAGAGACAGAGGGGGCACCCAACGACACAGAGAGCCCACACAGAAGTAGGCAGCACCCGCAGAAGCACCTGATCAGGCGTTCAGAAGATCTGAGCACGGCAGTCGTCTCAGCACAACAAAAGAGGGTCCCACGAAGTCAGAGGTCAACTCAGCGAGTTGGGCAATGCAGGACGGAGTGCTCGGGACCTGGGCTGTGCTGTGCATGAAGGAAGTCTTGCAAAAGTGCACAGAAGCCCTAGCAGCTGCAGTTCATGCAGTACATACGATTACTGTCTGGCGTGGGGAAGCAAGGACTTAACTCCACCAAATTTGGACAGAAGGGCCACTGAACTGTCGGGGACACTTCGATCCAGTTCCTGTGTTCCAGGGACCCCGCTCGTCAAGATGAGAGGGGACCCACAGGACCGGTGATGCAGAAGTTTGGTGCCTGCGTTAGCAGGGGGAAGATTCCGTCGACCCACTGGAGATTTCTTCTTGGCTTCCAGTGCAGGGTGAAGGCAGACAGCCCTCAGAGCATGTACCACCAGAAAACAGTTGAGAAAGCCAGCAGGATGAGGAGATACAATGTTGCTGGTAGTCTTCTTGCTACTTTGTTGCAGTTTTGCAGGCGTCCTAGAGCAGTCAGCGGTCGATCCTTGGCAGAAGGCGAAGAGAGAAGTGCAGAGGAACTCTGGTGAGCACTTGCATTCGTTATCTGAAGAGAAACCAACAGGAGAGACCCTAAATAGCCCTCACAGGAGAATTGGCTACCTAACCAGGTAAGAGCCCATCAGGAGAGGTCTCTGACGTCACCCGCTGGCACTGGCCACTCAGAGGTCTCCATTGTGCCCTCACACCTCTGCATTCAAGATGGCAGATGTCTGGGACACACTGGAGGAGCTCTGGGTACCACCCCTGGGGTGGTGATGGACAGGGGAGTGGTCACTCCCCTTTCCTTTGTCCAGTTTCGCACCAGAGCAGGGGCTGGGGGATCCCTGAACCGGTGTAGACTGGTTTATGCAAGGAGGGCACCATCTGTGCCCTTCAAAGCATTTCCAGAGGCCAGGAGAGGCTACTCCTCTCAGGCCCCAAACACCTATTTCCAAAGGGAGAGGGTGTAACACCCTCTCTCAGAGGAAATCCTTTGTTCTGCCTTCCTGGGACTGGGCTGCCCAGGCCCCAGGGGGGCAGAAACTTGTCTGAGGGTTGGTAGCAGCGGTAGCTGCAGAGAAAACCCCAGAGAGCTAGTTTGGAAGTACCCGGGGTCCATGTTGGAGCCCCGGGGATGCATGGAATTGTCCCCCCAATACCAGAATGGTATTGGGGTGACAATTCCATGATCCTAGACATGTTACATGGCCATGTTCGTAGTTACCATTGTGACGCTACACATAGGTATTGAACTATATGTAGTGGACGCGTGCAATGGTGTCCCCGCACTCACAAAGTCTGAGGAAATTGCCATGAACAATGTGGGGGCACCTTGGCTAGTGCCAGGGTGCCCTCACACTTAGTAACTTTGCACCTAACCTTCACTAAGTGAGGGTTAGACATATAGAAGACTTATAAGTTACTTAAGTGCAGTGTAAAATGGCTGTGAAATAACGTGGATGTTATTTCACTCAGGCTGCAGTGGCAGTCCTGTGTAAGAATTGTCTGAGCTCCCTATGGGTGTCAAAAGAAATGCCACAGTCCATTGGGATCTCCTGGAACCCCAAAACCCTGGGTACCTAGGTACCATATATCAGGGAATTAAAAGGGTGTTCCAGTGTGCTTATCAGAATTGGTCAAATTAGTCACTAGCCAGCAGTGACAATTTTAAAAGCAGAGAGAGCATAAACACTGAGGTTCTGGTTACCAAAGCCTCAGTGATACAGTTAGGCACCACACAGGGAACACATACAGGGCACAAGTTATGAGCACTGGGGTCCTGGCCAGCAGGATCCCAGTGACACAGGCAAAAACCTAACATACATATAAGTAAAAAAATGGGGGTAACATGCCAGGGAAGATGGTACTTTCCTACATTTACGACAAATGAAATAATTCTAACACATAACTTACAATACAACTCACTTCCAATAAATAAACAAAATGAATGATTATGGGGGTCATTCTAACTTTGGCGGGCGGCCTCCGGCGGGCGGCGGAGGCCGCCCGCCAAAGTTCCCCCGCCAGAATACCGCAGCGCAGTCAAATGACCGCTGCGGTAATTCTGACTTTCCCGCTGGGCGCCCGCCCGCAGAGCGGGAAAGCACCAGCAACGAGGAAGCCGGCTCCAAATGGAGCCGGCGGAGTTGCTGGTGTGCGACGGGTGCAGTTGCACCCGTCGCGATTTTCAGTGTCTGCTAGGCAGACACTGAAAATCAATGTGGGGCCCTGTTAGGGGGCCCCTGCACTGCCCATGCCATTGGCATGGGCACTACAGGGGCCCCCAGGGGCCCCACGACACCCGTTCCCGCCAGCCTGGTTCTGGCGGTGAAAACCGCCAGAACCAGGCTGGCGGGAAGGGGGTCGGAATCCCCATGGCGGCGCTGCTTGCAGCGCCGCCGTGGAGGATTCACAGGGGCAGGGGAAAACTGGCGGGAAACCGCCGGTTTCCCTTTTCTGACCGCGGCTTTACCGCCGCGGTCAGAATTGCCCTTGATGCACCGCCAGCCTGTTGGCGGTGCATCCTCCAACCCCGGCCCTGGCGGTCCATGACCGCCAGGGTCGGAATGACCCCCTATATATATATATCTCAAAACAAAATCCTTTCAGGGTTAGAGTGACGCATAAATTATACCAAAAAGAAGAGAGAACTCTGGGTAGTTGTTAAGTTTAGGTTGAGAGCAGCTCCAGTAAGGAGCACCCTTCAAAACCAGCAACACTCTAGAGTTGCTCACCTCAAATGTCTGTTTATCTAGCAAAGTTTTTAAGAATCGGATCAGCAAGGTGCCGTCCACCCGAGCGAGAAAGGGACAAAGTCTTTTGCCATTTGTTCAGCAAAATCTTTCAGCATTGATTAACATAGTACCATCCTCTCCGAGCTGTAAAATAACAGAAGCCATGCACCACTCTAGGCACAGTATTACAGCTTTGGATTGGTAAAATACCACCCAATCCAACCTAGAATGTGTAAAAGCAACCCCTGAAACATGTTTCGCTATAACTATAGCTCTCCAGAGGGGTTTAGCTTTGTCCAGACACAAAGGGAGCACCCAGTATAACTCAAAACAAAACCGTTCCAGGGTTAGAGTGACGCATAAATTATACAAAAAAGAGGGGAGAGTTCCCAAGTTTAGGTGGAGAGCAGCTCCAGTAAGGAGCACCCTGCAACACCAGCAACACTCACCTCAAATGTCTGTTTATCTACCAAAGATTTCAAGCAGAGGATCAGCACAGTGCTATCCATGCCAAGCTAGATTGTTCAGCAAAATCTTTACGCATAGGATTGACATAGTGTCACCCTCACTGAGCTGTAAAATGACAAAAGCCATTCACCACTCCAGGCACAGTATTATAGCTTTGGACTGGTAACATACCACCCAAGCCAGAAAGGAATCTGACAGACCTGATGTGAACATTCTATTTTAACTTCAATTGGAATGTACCAAGTACAAAAGAAGGAAATACAAGACGATGGAGGAAAATGGGAAGGAATTATGACAAATGAAATAACTATAACACATAAATTATAACACAACTCCCTTTCAATAAATAAACAAGATTAATGATTATATATATATATATATATATATATATATATATATATATATATATATATATATATATATATATATATGTATATATATATATATATAATTAAGTTTGCTTATTTTGTTCATGTATATATATATATATATGAGATACATCACTTATATACATCTAATAATAATACATAACATAGACCTGGAAAACTGAACTAAAAATAGCTTCCTAATTCAGTACATATTTCTTGTGCCATAAAGGATATGAGCGTGTTCTCCCTCTCTACCTACGAATGATGGATTTTCTCATCTGAGCATCTTCATGATACTGAGAAGTAGACATCCTGATCATGGAGCCAACATGTCCATGCTACAAGTCCTTCCATGCTCTAGAACAACTACATTACATTTCACCTTCTAAAACTTGATAAGCTGAGTGTAATTTGTTAAATTTATTTTGACTCATGGTGGATTTTATTTAACTAACACCCATTGCCTGCCTCTCTACTCCCTGTTTATAGTACCTCACTTTTTGTCATATCAGTTCTTGTAATTCCTTGATGGGAGGACACCTTTTTGCATATTGCTTCTCTGTCCATAGTTACAGTATGACCACCATTCAACCAATTTGGAGTAACTTTGGAGCCTGTTTTTCCTGCTTCCCTAATACAAAAGGTGATGCACCTGAAAGGTGTGTATTAGTAGGACCGCAGCAAGTTTCCCAGAATCTGCACAACACACTCTTCTGCAGGTTGTGTGCTAATTGAAATGATTCCTTTATTATTATATTTTTCACAAAACTATTGGCTTAGGACAATGAAGTGGAAATTTTTAAGGCAAATGGAAATTTCCATTATGAACCTCCTCATTTCCTCAGAAGTGAAATGAACACAATTGTCTTGGAATCCCTTCTTTAGAAAATGTGTCATAAAGAAATTCTAACAATTTTGATGGTAATCCAGTGAGAATGGTAGTCCAATAAAATGTATATACATTTTTTGAGAAAATCTGGTAAGTTAACAGGGCCCAAAATGTTGAGTCCTAATTTGTCCCATAGTTTAGAAGAAATCTCTACGGGGGATAGAGGAGACTCCTGGGTCAATCATATTTTTCAATCATATTTAAGAGCGCAACTACTCACCTGTAAGGGTCTCAAGACTCTTGAGGTGTCAGTCCTCTGTGCTTCAGTCGAAGAGCCAGATATTAAGGTCCTTCCTGAATTGAGGCAATGATGTTGACTGTCTGAGGTGAAGAGCCAAGGTGTTCCAGCTCTTTGCCTCGAGATAGGCAAAGAATCTTCCTCTGGGTGAGATCTTCTGTATGCCGCATCCAGTGGCTAGTGTCTGTTGAGCAGAGTGGAGAGGTCTGCTGGGGTAATGGAAGGTGATGTGGTGGTTGAGGCTCATGGGTCCTAAGTTGAGGAACTCCTTGTATGCGTGGACGAGGAGTTTGAAGTTCAAGGATGAGTCTGGAGGAGCTGTAGTTTCTTCAGGTTTTTCTGGGTGGTGCCAGCATAGATGGCGTTGCTATATTCTAGTCAGCTGGTGACCAAGGCTTGGCTTATGGTTTTGCAGCAGTCGTTTGGGATCTATTTGAAGGTCTTCCAGAGAAGTCGGAGTGTTCGAAAAAAGGAGTATGCAACCGAGTTGACTTGACGGGTCATGATGAGCAATGAATTCACGATAAAGCTGAGGTTGCGTGCGTGGGTTGTTAGGGTGGAGGGGTGCTTTGGGAAGCAGGCCACCAGAAGTCATCCAGGGCTGATGTAAAGGGTCCCAGGAAGAGGATCTCGGTCTTTTCAGAGTTGAGCTTGAGGCAACTGCCTTTCATTCAGGCGGTGACGGCTTCCATTCCGTTGTGGAAATTCTTCTTGGCAGTTGTGGGGTTTTGGTTAGTGAGATGATAAGCTGGGTGTTGTCAGAATAGGAAACAATGTTTATTCTGTGGTTTCAGAGGATGCATGCGGGCAGGGTCCTATAGATGATGAAGACTGGGGGGCTCAGAGAGGAGCCCTGTGGAACGCCGCAGTTGATCTCTGTAAGTTCTGACAGGTAAGATGGGAGTCTGACTCTGTGTTCTGCCAGTCAGGAAGGAGCATATCCAGTGTAGGGCCTTTCCACGAATGTCAGTTGCGTGGAAGCTGCAGCAGAGGATGTGATGTAAGACCATGTTGAAGGCGGTCTTATATCACATCCTCTGCATTTGGATTTGTCACTGACAGTGCAAGCATAAAAATCCCTTTTCCATTGCTATATAATGTAATCCATGAAGGGAAACCGATATTCTCCTCTGAGCTTGCTCTTAGTAAGACTCCTTCCTAAGTGACCTTTGTGAGCAAAATTTATATTATGTTCTCCCATACTGAAAGGAGGTACAATCTTACCTAATCTAAGTATAAGATCACCTATGACAGACAATTCTCATTTTAGATTCCAAAAAGGGTGTAAATCCTCAGGTAAATCTTTAATTTTAGTAGGTCACCCATGTATATTTTTTTCTCTTAACGTGGCCAGGATAGTGTCAAGTTTTGTGGAGTCATCCCATTCTCCTTTATGAATTCCTGGAATTGAAAATTAAAGTACAAATTCTTTGTGTAATGGCATTTGTTTCAGTTTACATTCAATGGACATCCTAGATAGAAAGTCAGAAGCAAAAGTGTGTTTACCTGGCACATACTCCATGTGAAAACTGTATGCCTGCAGACATAAAATCCACCTAGCTACTATGGGTGTGGTTCTCTCAATGCTGTCTGTGGAACGCACATACACACAAGGTTTGTGATTAATCCTGAAGTGGAAATGTTTACTGCAGAAATAAAACTTGAAGTAAATTACAGCCCATAAACAAGGTAATGCTTTCTTTTCAACAGTGGACTAGATGTACTCAGCATCTTTGAGAGATCTGGGTGCAATAATTCTGTCAGTACCTTCAATAACTTGGAAGAGGGTGGCTGGTAATCCCTTACTATTGGCACCTGTGGTCAAGATGGTTTTATCCTTTACATCAAAGTTGCCAATAGAGGGACCACACACAGTGGCTTCCTTTACATTGTCAAAAGCCTTAATGTGTTTGATATTCCAATAAAAATATTGATCCTATTTTGAGGAGGTTCCAAGAGAATGAACTAAGTCAGCATTTTAAAAAATATATTTTGACATGTACTCAGCTACACGTAGGAATGATTTTAATGTATCTTTATTGGTGGGTGGAGGGGTTTGTTTCCTTAACAATGTCCACCAAACTCATTTTATGCTTAAATCCTTCACTTGAAATGGTGTTCCACTGATGCAACCCCCATTTCTTCATAGATGTTGCATAATTTTTTGGAACACTGCTGCTGCAAATTCTCATCCAAATGGCATTCTGCAGAATCCAGAAGCACCAAAAGAAGCAGCGAATGAAGTGAGAGACATGGAATCAGGGTGAAGAGCTACTTTGTGATAAACAGTGATGGCTGGTGACATTTGAAAATGGTGAGGCGTAAAATTTGAGTATGACTTTTATGTCGCAAGGAAAGCAAGCAAGCCTGATGGACAAATGTGGGATCTGGAGGGGGGGCCTCCTCCCAGGAAAAAAAATGAAAAAAGATTGACAAATGGTGCACTTTAAAGCAAACAGATGTAGTGAGAAACAAGGGGTCCTATTTACGAGCCGGCTTGCATCGTGCTTGTACCACGCAACGTGGTACATGCACAATGAAAACCTTAAGTGAGATTTATGAAGCCATGCAAGGCTACTTTGTGCGGCCTTGAGTGGCTCCCTAAATCTAGAGAAAAGCAATGCAGTGCAAATCACTGTGTTCCCTTACTATGCAAGGGTAACATTCCATAGGCATTGCTGTAGTTTTCCCTCGCAAGTCTCCTGGTTTTATACACATTCCCAGGTTTACTAAAATTGGTGAACCTGAGAAAGTGCCAAAAAGACACACCCTCCCAGGTGAGTCATAACTCCCTTTTTCTGCAGCACTCAGAGAAGAGGAAAATGCCTCTCAGGATTGTTTTTGTGCAGGAAGCCATATAGGTGGTCATTACAACCTCGGCGGTCTTTTAACAAGACCGCCGAGGGACCGCCATGCGGAAGACCGCCAGTAGTGGCGGTTTGCCGCTCGGTGTATTATGACCGTTGGCTGCCCTCCGTCATTTTTCTGACGGAGAGCCGCCAACAGCCATACTTGCGGGCGGCGGGGAAGTGGAGGTTGCTCCACCTCCACCGCCACGCCAACAGAACACTGCCCAGCTAATCACGTCCTGTGATTCTGCACGGCGGTGTTCTGTTGGCGGTGTGGTGTCAGCGGAGCTGCCCCCATGGCTCCCGCCCCCTCCCGGAGGATCGACGGAACAAGTAAGTCGATCGTCCGTTAGGGGAGGGGGGTGGGGGGGTGTTGTGTGAGTGCATGGGGGTGTGCGTCTGTATATGTAGGGGGGGTGTGAGTGCGTGTATGCTTGCGGGGGTGTTGCGTGTTTTGGGAATGAGTGCGTGTATGTCTGTAGGTATGTCTGTGTGGATGTGTGCATGAATGTGTGAATGTGGGTGTACGTGTCTGACTGTGTGTGTGGATGTTGGCATGTGTGTCGGTGTGTGTGCGTGTATGTGTGTTGGTGGTGCCTGCATGCGTGTCGGGTGTGTGTGTGTGTGTAACGTAATGTAGGGGGTCGGGGTGGTGGAGGTTGTAGGGGAGGGAGTCGGGGTGGGGGTGGGGGGTGGGGGAGACCCCTATCAATGCCAGGGAAGGAATTCCCTGGCTCTGATAGTGCTTACTGCCATGGATTTCATGGCGGTTCCTACCGCTGGAAATTCACGGCGGTAAGCCGGGTCAAAATACCGGCGGCGGTATTGTCACTGCCGCCTAGCTGGAGACCCAGGTCTCCAGCCCAGCGATCGTCTCCGCCCTGGTGGGCGGAACGGAGAAGCGGCAGATGACCATGGCGGTAACCGCCATGGTCACAATTCCAGAAATAAGACCGCCAGCCTGTTGGCGGTCTTACCGCCACTTTAACACCGTCTGCCAGGGTTGTAATGACCCCCATAGTCTTCATATAGTATAGTCTTGAAATATTAAACACATTAAAAACTGCCCCATATCTTCCTGCATTAATATGTTCAACAATTATTGTAATGTACAAATTGGACAGCTCAATAAATTCAGGCCCTTTATATTGTATGCTTACCCAGTATATTGCACTGTATGCAGCATCAGCTTTGGAAGAAAATTATCTATCCAAGCTGCAGGAAGCACCCACTGCGAGTGGCTGTAATCAATCACATACAAAAATGTGCTGACAGGTTTTTAACTGTGATGAAAAAGGAGGTGGTTTTCTAAATGAGAAAATGTCAAATTAATTTCTGTGATTCCCTTAGTGTGCCACTCGGCCAGTATTTTGATTTCTTTCTGAGAAATTACTGCATCCTGATATATAACACAACAAATGACTAACAAACACCTAAAACCTGGCAGTACTATTGTCTTTGTCAATAGTTGTTATTTGTTCAAGATAAGTGAGTAACAACAATGATTTGTTACAAATAATTAACACTGGAAATGTTTGAATTCTGAAATAGTGAGACTGCGAATGGAATATTATTGAGGCCTGTGGGAGGAATATTGGCCTTTGGTTATGTGCACTTTCTGTTAGATGTACATACCCTTTTTTTCTGCACATCTTGTCCATATGCACATATTCAACATCATCTCTTTCCTCTTCAGCACCCTCTTTTTACCCTCCCCAGAATGTACTTCATCACATCTCCCTTACTTCACCACCCAAAATATACACTGCATTCACTCACATGTAGACACTTCATTTTCGGTTATTTTGCCTTGTAAATATTTTGACATCTGAATACCTCCTTCAGATATATTTACACAGAAGTGCAATTGCTACTGGAATACATGACCATTGTTCTGTGTGCTCTACAGAATGGCCAACCCACTGATAGGCACTTTGCTCTGCCTTCAGCCCGAGAGCTCTCAATCAAAGCTGGCATGACTCAAAGTATGCACTATACAAGAGTAATAAGATGTATGAAAAAATACAGAAACACAACATGATGAAGTAGCTAACACTCTTGAGAAATGTTAGATTAAGTAAAACTTTTGAAATAAAAGAGGAACAATGGGCCAGATGTATCATGCATTTTTGCGATCGGAAACAGCCCAACCAGGCCGGTTGAGATCGCAAAAATGCATTTTCATATGTATGAATTCCAATTTGTGATTCAGTAACTTGTTCTCGAATTGCAAGTTGGAATTGCAACTACATAACAATTTGGTATTAGAAAGGGGCATATCTAGGGCGTCCCTTCCTAATACTGAATCGCCGCGGTATGTAGGAATATTTTGTGACCGAAATGCGTTCTCAAAACATTTGCATTTTACCACCTACTTCAAGTAGGTGGTAACCCATTCACAAAAGGGACTCCTTCCCCATTGTGAATGCATGCGAAAACATTTTTGAAGAGCAGGCAGTGGTCCAATGGACCACCACCTACTCAAAAAAATGAAAGGAAAGCTTTTCATTTTTCTTTTTTAAATGCATCCCATTTTCCTTTAGGGAAAACATGCTGCATTTGTAAAACAAAACGATTTCTTTATTTAAAAGCAATAACAAACATGGTGGTCTGCTGAGCCCAGCAGGCCACCATCCCTGTGATTACAGCCATTCACAGTGGGTCTACAATTGCGACCTACCTCATGAATATTAATGAGGTAGATCGATTTGCGAGCCATTGGGAATCACTAAATGAAACTCCTGGAGTTTCATACATTCAAATAGTGATTATGTAATTGCGATTCACAGATAATCACAATTAGATAATCGCTATTTGGATGAATGATACATCTGGCCATTAGTGGCTAGCATGCATTGCCTTAACCTTTCTAACATTCATTGTTTGTAAATCCATCGATGTTTTAGCCAGTAACTTTTGGCATTGATGAAAAGGGCATGACGACAGGCCCCATTTTAATGACAAACATTATGTAACTGTCTTTACTAGAAGCACATATTTCTCCCTATGTGCCTGACTTGTATATTTGTATCAACTACGAAAGGTACAAAAGCCCTGCTTGTCTAGAGAGAGATGGGTACTTGTACAGAGAAAACATGAGGCGACTGTTCATCAAATAGGCTACTAATTTGGGTGATTAGACACATCTCATTTTTCACCTCTTTATTCATCAAATCTTCTCAGTCTTTCTATAACCTTTCCCAGCAGTATCATCTTTTATCTGATTCTTATTGTAATTTGTTTGGCGGGATAGTTCTCCATTCCTGAAAAGTGATCTTGTCCTACTATTGATATTACCTTTAATCCCTCCTCTGTGCATTTTATTGTTGCTCATTTTAATTGTAAATTCAGGGGGGGGTGATGATTGCTTTATGGCGGCAAAGAGGTATGGCTGATATATTGATGCTCTCTTCCAATCACCTATGATCTTTGATGCAGTGCTCTATCTGCTCAAACATTTAGACCAGACTTTGTGATAAAAATGTACACTTCCTGAACTCAAACATAACATCTGAGCCAGCTGTGCATGTATTCTCTAATATATTGTGCACATACAATGAAATAAATCATTTTGAACTGTGTCTATGTATAGTCATTTTGTACTGTAATGGTACCCTCCCAGTATAAAACCTATGCTAGATATCATGCACATACCCTTGGACAACAGTGCAAGAGTATTTGCATGGTATAAGGTAGCCTAAATTTCACAAGAGCAGGAGAAGAATTTAATAGCTATGTCCGTCTCTCGCTCTTTCCCTTTCACTCAATGTACTGCAGCGACTTTGGTTGCTGTACTGCTTTGCTTGTAAATTTGCCCATCGATGTGGAAGGTACAGTCTGCTGTCTTCACTCAGCTAGTGCGATCCAGTATGAGCCTTTTGTAAGTACACAAAGCTAGTAAGACAATGTTTTGTAAAGATTAGCAGGCTGGTGGGATTGTGTGTCATTTTTTAATTCACACAAGTTGGAGAGACAGTTTAGTGGATACAGTCATGGATGAGAAACTGTGTCATCCTTTTGTGTCACACTGACTGGATAGATGAGACAACAAATGCTTTCTATGGAAAAAGTACAGGTCAGTGTGATAGAAGGTAGAACAATGCAATAACATTGCTAAAAACACTGTTTTGGATACACATTCCTGTGAGGAATTTCCAGAAAGTAGGTGATTCCTTCTAAAATTGAAGCATTCTGCAGTTTCCATTTCTACTGGGTTATTTATCACCAGGACCCTTATTCTCCCTTTTAGGGCAGAGGGTCTCACAGCTGGAGAAACAAGAGATGAGAAAGGCCAATGGAAGGTGCAGATATTTATGTAGTGCACTTATCAGTGTGGGCACCACTATAAAAAGGTCCACAGACCTACTCCAAAACCCTTGACTATTACAGCAATTAGTGAGATTTAATGTAACAAAATACCAGTCTACAGCCTGTAGCATGGAGTGGCAATAATCCGCTGTTAAAGGCCTATTAGCTTTAACAATTTATTTTCAAAATAATTGAGCCAGTCCTAGTGCTTTATTCATAACGTTTAATAATAACCAGTGCAAACCTACTGCATTGGACATAACTCTTCCTAGTGATCTTGTCAGATTACACTGGCTTGTCACCATAACCAACTCAGGTTTACTGCTCTGAGCACAAGCCTTCTCACAAGACAGCCATCAGTCATATAATTATAAAGTTACACATTTAGATCAAATTATAACTGGCAAAGCAAACTACACTATCTGATGGGAAATCCTAATAAAATTAAAATTATAACAGTGCAATATTTTATTCCTGTGTTTCGTTTAAGGGGCTAATCTGTGAGATCCCAAATACAAAATACACCTCTGGAGGCTTTAATATAAAATGCTAACAATCCTCCCTTAAATGTCTTTTGATTTAAATATATGTAGTCTGATTCACAAAGGTAATCTTCCACTGTGTGTAAGATTAAAATTTTTTGCTATTCACAAACAAATTTTACGAGTAGTTTCTTTACGATTGCGGAGCCTCTGCACTCATGGTGAAGGCTCAGAACATAAAAATATAGGAGAGTCTTAAAGATAATACTCATCCATTTGTTTGTGAATAGCAAAAAATTCTAAACTTACACAAAAGTGTAAGTTTACATTTATAAATCAGGACTATGATTTTCACAACAAATATGCCATGCCTACTTCCTTTCAGAAGTACTACTGACAGCGGGGCGTAGGCTCTGGTTGAACTGAGTACAGCAGCTGTTTGCTTCTGTTAAAAAAAGTGTGCTTGTACTGCACTTTTTGCTCTGTGGAAAAGCGTATGCTCAGTACAGCATTCTAGCTTGATCTGTTTATTAACCCCACTGGGTGCCCAGGACAAGCTGGTCTCGCACTCAGCCACGGTTGCCCAGTGCTGAGGACGAGACCAGCTCATCCTGATATGGGCCCTCGGGGGAGAGCTAGCGTGCCCCCCAATGGCCAAGCACCCCCCTCCCCTGGTCAAGGATGGAAGGGGAATCGCTTCCCTTTTCAACCCCGAACCCCCTCCGGACCCCTTGTGGCGTCTGATGACATCAGCCTGCGATCGCCCTCCTGAGCTTCCAGCGCAGATCGGAGGAGAAATGCAAAAGCATTTTTCCTCAGATCACGTGGAGGGGCGAGACAGGCATGAAAGGAGAGGAACGGCTTTTCCTCTACTTTCATGTCTCTCTCAGCATTTCTGCTGCCTGATCACAATGCGATTGGGCAGCAGAAATGCCCACTAGACACCAGGGATTTTTTTTAATGGGATATGGAATGAGGGGAGCGGCCCCTTGGGCAAGGGACGCCCCCCATGGGGGGCAAATTATTTTAAGGCCATTTCTGCCCCCCTGGGGACAGCTCGGCCTATTATAATTAGACCGATCTGCCCCCGGGGGCCAGAAACCCCTAGACACCAGGGATATATATATATATATTTTTTTGTATTTATTTGTGGGTAGCAACCCCTTAGGCAAGGTTCGCTCCCCTGGGGGGGCAAATTGTCTTTAGGCCATTTCTGCCCCCCTTGGGAGCAGAGCAGCCTATTTTTACTAGGCCAATCTGCCCCCAAGGGCCACAGAAACCACTAGACACCAGGGATTCTTTTTTGAATATATATATAAATAAGGGGAGCGGCCACTTGGGCAAGGGTCACTCCCTAGAGGGAATTTTTTTAAAGCCTTATCTGCCCCCCCTGGGGGCAGATCGGCTTATTGTAAGTAGGCCGATCTGACCCCAAGGGGGGCAGAAACTATTAGACTCCAGTTTTTTTTTTTTGTTTCTCTTTATAAGCGGAGTGACCCCTTAGGAAAGGGTCACTCCCCTTGGAGGCAAAATATTTTAGGCCATTTCTGCCCACCTTGAGGGCAGATCAGCCTAATTTGAGTAGGCCAATTTGCCTCCCAGGGGGGCAGAACCACTAGAGACCAGGGATTTTTTTTATATCAATAAATTAATGTCAATTTCATGCAAGGGGAGAGACCCCTTAGGCAAGGTCGCTCCCCTGGGGGGGCAAATTTGTTTTAGTCTATTTCTGCCTCCCTTGGGGGTAGATTGGCCTATTTTAATTAGGTCGATCTGCCCCCCAGGGATTATTTATTTATTTATTTTTACAGATGGGGAGCGACCCCTTAGGCAAGGGTCGCTCCCCTGAGGGACAATTTTATTTTAGGCCATTTCTACCCCCCTTGGGGGCAGATCGGCCTATTCTTCTTCGGCCAATCTGCCCCCAAGGGGGGCCGAAACCTCTAGACACCATGGATTTTTATTTTATAGCGTCAATTTCATGCAAGGGGAGCAACCTCTTGGGCAAGGGTCGTTCCCATGGGGGGAAAATTCTTTTCAGGCCATTTCTGCCCCCCTTGGGGAAACATTTGCCTATTTATATCAGGCCGATCTGCCCCCAAGGGGGGCAGAAACCACCAGACACCAGGGATAAAACAAAATTGTGTCAAGTTCACGCAAGGGGAGCGACCCCTTAGGCAAGAGTCTCTTCCCTGGGGGGCAAATTTATTTTAGGCCATTTCTGCCCCCCTTTCTATTAGGCCGATCTGCCCCAGGGAATGGCAGAAACCACTTAGGCACCAGGGATTGGTGTGTGTGTTTTATTTGGGGGGGCAGCCCCTTGGGCAAGGGTCGATCCCCACGGGGGCACATTACTGTTGGCCAAATCTTCCTCTCTTGGGGGCAGATCGGCCTATTTTTGGAAGGCCCATCTGCCACCAAGGGGGACAGAAAGCCAACCAGAAATTTTTTTCTTTCACAAAAAGAGGGTGGGGGCATGGCCATACCCCCACCCCAAATAAATGGTGCCACAGTTGGGGCAATTACCCCTGATCCACTCCCCGGGTGGGCAGAAAGCCTACTAGAGGCCAGGGAATTTTAAAAAAAAACAATTGTGGGCTGGTGGCTACCAACCAGTATGGGCATAGTTATGCCCCCACCCCAACTGAAGGGGGTAACAGTCTGTCAGCTCTCCCTCGCACATCAAAACATCTTATCCCATGGCAAGCAAGATGACATTTGATTATTTTGGTTTTTGGTTTCACATTTGGGCCATGAGAGCTTGTCAAACTCTCAAAATCGTCCCACTTGGAATGGTGAGGGCTCCACTTTTTGGACTTTAGGACGCTACCATGTAGAAAAATCCACAAGACCTAGACACATCTGAAAACTAAACATCTGGGTGAGTCCAGGGTGGTGTGCTTCACATGTACCCTGCACCATTTTCCTACCCACAATGCCCTACAAACCTTTAACTTTGCTGGAAATCACACATTTTTCCCATATTTTTGTGATGGAAACTTCCGGAATCTGCAGGAATCCACAAAAGTCCTACCACCCAGCATTGTTGCATCTATACCGATGAAAATTCTGCCCCACTTGTCAGCCTAAAAATGTTTTTTTTTCAAACTGCCTTTTTGCACCCCCTTTGGTTCCCCCTCAATTTTGACTTGTTTTTGTTTCTTCCCTGTCACAGGCACTTGACCCACCTATACAAGTTAGGTATCATTTGTATCAGGAGAAGGAGGGGAACGTTGGGTGGTAGGAAATTTGTCCCAGAGCGGTGATCCCACACAGATATGTGGGAAAATTTTGATTTTTTAGCTAAATTTGAGGTTTGCTGAGGATTTATGGTAAGAAAACACTTGGGGATCCACACAAGTGACACCTCCCTGGACTCCCTCAGGTGTCAAGTTTTCAGAAATGTTTGTGTTTGGTAGGTTTCCTATATGGTTGGTGTGCCTAGGACCAAAAACGCAGGTGCCTCACCCCGCCAAAACAGATAGTTTAGTATTTTATAATTTTGATGTGTCCACATAGTGTTTTGGGGCATTTCTTTTCGCAGGCACTAGGCCTACCCCGCACAAGTGAGGTACTATTTTTATCGGGAGACTTGGGGCAACGCTGGGTAGAAGGAAATTTGTTGCTCCTCTCAGATTCCAGAACTTTCTGTCACCGAAATGTGAGGAAAAAGTGTTTTTTTGGCCAGATTTTGAGGTTTCCAAAGGATTCTGGGTGACAGAACCTTGTGAGAGCCCCACAAGTCACCCCACTTGGATTCCCCTAGGTGTCTAGTTTTAAAAAATGCAGAGGTTTGTTAGGTTTCCTTAGGTGCCGGCTGAGCTAGAGGCCAAACCCACAGCTAGGCCCTTTGTAAAAAACAGCTCTGTTTTCTTTGGGAAAATGTGATGTGCCCATGTTGTGTTTTGGGACATTTCCTGTCGCGGGCATTAGGCCTACCCACACAAGTGAGGTACCATTTTTATTGGGAGGCTTGGAGGGAGACTGGGTGGAAGGACATTTTTGGCTCCTCTCAGATTCCAGAACTTCCTGTCACCGAAATGTGAGGAAAAAGTGTTTTTTCCCAAATGTTGAGATTTTCAAAGGATTCTGGGAAACAGAAGCTGGTGAGAGCCGCACAAGTCACCCCATCTTGGATTCCCCTAGGTGTCTAGTTTAAAAAAATGCACAGGTTTGGTAGGTTTCCCTAGGTGCCGGCTGAGCTAAAGTCCAAAATTCACATCTAGGCACTTTGCAAAAAACAGCTCTGTTTTCTTTGGAAAATGTGATGTGTCCAAGTTGTGTTTTGGGGCATTTCCTGTTGTGGGCACTAGGCCTACCCACGCAAATTAGTTACAATTTTTATCGGAAGATTTGGGGGAATGCTGGGTGGAAGGAAATGTACGGCTCCTCTCATATTCTGGAACTTTCTGTCACCCAAATGTGAGGAAAAAGTGTTTTTTTGGCAAATTTTGAGGTCTGCAAAGGATTCTAGGTAACAGAACCTGGTGAGTGCCACACAAGTCACCCCATCTTAGATTCCCCTAGGTGTCTAGTTTTAAAAAAATCACTGGTTTGGTAGGTTTCCCTAGGTGCCGGCTGAGCTAGAGGCCAAAATCCACAGCTAGGCACTTTGTGAAAAACAGCTCTGTTTTCTTTGAGAAAATGTGATGTGTCCATGTCGTGTTTTGGGGCATTTCCTGTCGTGGGCACTAGGCCTACCCACACAAGTGAGGTACTATTTTTATCGGAAGACTTGGGGGAATGCTGGGTGGAAGGAAATGTACGGCTCCTCTCAGATTCTGGAACTTTCTGTCACCCAAATGTGAGGAAAAAGTGTTTTTGGGCCAAATTTAGAGGGTTGCAAATGATTCTGGGTAACAGAACCTGGTGAGAGCCCCACAGGTCACGCCATCTTGGATTCCCCTAGGTGTTTAGTTCAAAAATGCAAAGGTTTGGTGGTTTCCCTAGGTGCCGGCTAAACTAGAGGCCAAAATCCACAGCTAGGCACTTTGCAAAAAAACAGTCAGATTTCAATGTAAAAATGTGATGTGTCCATGTTGCGTTTCCTGTAGCGGGCATTTGGCCTACCCGCACAAGTGAAGTACCATTTTTATTGGGAGACTGCGAGGAATACAGAATAGCAGAACAAGTGTTATTATCCCTTGTCTTTCTCTACACTTTTTTCCTTCTAAATGTAAGACAGTGTGTAAAAAAGACGTCTGTTTGAGAAATGCCCTGTAATTCACATGCTAGTATGGTGACCTCTGAATTCAGAGATGTACACATAACCACTGCTTTTCAACACCTTATCTTGTGCCCATTTTCAAAATACAAAGGTTTCCTTGATACCTATTTTTCAGTCTTTATAATTCACCAAATGAATTGCTGGACACCCGGTAGACAATGAAAACCCATTGCAAGGTGCAGCTCATTTACTGGCTCTGGGTACCTAGGGTTCTTGATGAACATACAAGCTCTAGATATTCCCACAACCAGAACAGTCCAGCAGATGTAACAGTATATTGCTTTCAAAAATCTGGCATGGCAGGAAAAAGTTACAGAGTAAAACGTGGAGAAATGTGGCTGCTTTTTTCAGCTAAATTTCAATATTTTTTCTTTCAGCTGTTATTTTCTGTAGGAAAACCTTATATCTACACAAATGACCCCTTGCTCAATTCAGAATTTTGTCTACTTTTCAGAAATGTTTAGCTGTCTGGGATCCAGCATTGGTTTCACACCCATTTCTGTCACTAACTGGAAGGAGGCTATAAGCACAAAAAAGTGTAAAAATGGGGTATGTCCCAGTAAAATGCCAAAATTATATTGAAAAATGTAGTTTTCTGATTCAAGTATGCCTGCTCCTGAAAGCTGGAAAGATGGTGATTCTAGCGCTGCAAACACTTTCTTGATGCCATTTTCAGGGAAAAAATCACAAGCCTTCTTCTGCAGCCTTTTTTTCCCATTTGTTTTTAAATAAATGAACTTTTGCTGTATTTTGACTGATTTCTTGGTCTCCTTCAGGGAAATCCATAACTCTAGGTACCTCTAGAATCTCTAGGATGTTTGAACAAAGGGATGCAAATTTGGTGTGGGTATCTTATGTGGACAAAAAGCTATGAGGGCCTAAGCGCAAACTGCCCCAAGCAGCAAGAAAAAGGCCTGCCACCTGAGGGGGAAAAGGCCTGGCAGCGAAGGGGTTAAGAAAGTTACAGTAAAGACACCAGGATTGGCATATTTATTATAAAAACATATGTTAAAGTCAATAAGCTTTTAGGGGTAGATAATTAAAGCCTGCGGAGAAGTTTTAGGTGACTTGGAATCTCACAGATTACTATAGTAAGTAAAGGTTTTTAGCATTGGTGGCCCCACCTGACAAATCATGGGGAAAGAACATTTCCTCTCTAGTAATTCTTGTTTGCCCTTGTAAGAGAGGTTGTACATTGTTATGCCAACTGTCATTTATTTGCATGTTTGTAATTTTTTTACGGTATGCATGGCAGTTGCCACTTTTATACAATTCAATAGGGCTGTGCTAGTTAGTTTGTAAAGTCAAAGGCTATATTATTAAACGTTCTTTAGGAAAAAGCTCTGTCAGATTACATAGATCTCTTGCCCTGTGAGTGATGCCATTTGTCCTGTCACATGTGCACATCTACCTTCTGCTTTATAATCCTAATTTTTAGATCATTCCACAGCTTTTAAGACAGTGCTTTCAGGTCACTTATTTGTACTGTATTTGTATATTGGATTTGTAAAGTGCATTTAGGCCAAGGCATCGAAGCGCTAAGAAGGTAGGAGACTCCTCCACCGAGAAAAGGAAGTCAAAGGGAGGCATTAGCGTGGAAAAAGCCAAGTTTTGACTAAGGGGGTCATTCCAAGCTTGGCGGGCGGCTCCCGCCGCCCGCCAAGCGGGAACCGCCAGAAGACCGCACCGCGGTCGAAAGACCGCAGCGGTCATTCTGGGTTTCCCGCTGGGCTGGCGGGCGACCGCCAAAAGGCCGCCCGCCAGCCCAGCGGGAAACACCCTTCCACGAGGAAGCCGGCTCCGAATGGAGGCGGCGGAGTGGAAGGGGTGCGACAGGTGCAGTAGCACCCGTCGCGAATTTCAGTGTCTGCTAAGCAGACACTGAAATTCTAAGTGGGGCCCTCTTACGGGGGCCCCTGCAGTGTCCATGCCATTGGGCCCCACAACACCCCATACCGCCATCCTGTTCCTGGCGGCCGAAACCGCCAGGAACAGGATGGCGGTATGGGGGTCGGAATCCCCATGGCGGCGCAGCAAGCTGCGCCGCCATGGAGGATTCCCCTGGGCAGCGGAAAGTCGGCGGTACACCGCCGACTTTCCGTTTCTGGCCGCGGCTGTACCGCCGCGGTCAGAATGCCCAAAGGAGCACCGCCAGCCTGTTGGCGGTGCTCCCGCGGACCCCGCCAGGGTCGGAATGACCGCCTAACTTCCTAGAGACTAGGAAATTTTGTTCCTTCCTGATTGTCAAAGGTAGGGAATTCCAGTATTTAGATGCAGTCACTGTAAAGGCTTTATCTCCCCATTTAGTTTTATAAGTACGGGGAACCTGAATTCTGAAAGCTCCTACTGAGCGAAGAAAACTTTTGGGTTTATACCAGAGTAGTTTAGAAGCTAGATATTTAGAGCCATACCCATGTGCTGCTTTGTGGGTCAAACATAAGGTTTTGAAAATAACACACTGGGCCACTGGGAGCCAATGCAATTGTTTTAGGCTGCCACTAGCCGATGCTGAGCATGGGAGGTTCAAAATTGCCCGAGCAGCAGTATTTTGAGTCAACTGAAGTTTGTTTAGAGATGATTTGTCTAGGTTAAGCAACGGGGCATTGCAGTAGTCCAATTTGGACATCACCAGAGCCAAAGGCACTGTAATTTTCCATTCCCTTTGAAGGAAGGGAAAGACTTTCGTTAACATCTTTAATGTCAAAAAGCTAATTTTCACAATATGATTAACGTGAGATCTAAAGGAGAGACAGCTGTCAAAAATGACCCCTACGTTTCTTCCGGAGGAAATAGGAACTGGGAGAGTGCCACAGTCGATTGGCCACCAGCAAGAGTTCCACAGTTCATTACCTGATCCAAAGCAGAGTATTTCGATTTTGTCACCATTTAATTTGAGCCAATTAGAATTCATCCATCCATTGACTTCCCGCATGCATTTGTTAACGCAATCAGCCACTTCCTCCCAATTTTTGTTAATTGGGATGATCAATTGGGTATCGTCTGCATAAGAGGTTGGTCTAAGACCAAAGGTACAAATCAATGCGGCCAAAGGAGCAACATACAGGTTAAACAAAGTGGGGCGCAGTGATGATCCCTGAGGGACACCACAAGGTAAGAGGTAAGCAGGGGATTTAAAATCACCGCAGCTTACCGTGGTCCATATGTTTTCCAGAAAAGATTCCAACAACTTAAGAGCCTCATCTCTAATACCTGCTTGAAGTAGACGGGCTAACATAATCTGCAGAGAGATAGTGTCAAATGCCATGGATAGATCCAATAGGATTAGAATAGCCCCTTGCCCCTTATGTAGGAAAGTACCCTCTTTTTGCCATGTTTACCCCCATTTTCTGCCTGATGTCAGTTTGTTTGACTCTGTTCACTGGGATCCTGCTAACCAGGTCCCCAGTGATTATGGTCTCTCTCCTCTAAATGTTGTCACTGCATACAAGTAACCCAATATTTCACCCAAAATTGACATACTGGTGCCCCCTTATAATTCCGTAGTATATGGTACTGAGGTACCCAGGGCATTGAGGTTCCACAGGACTGCCATTGCAACCTGCATGAAAAGGTACCTCCATTTACACTGCACCAGGTCACTTATAAGTCACCCCTATAGCAGGCCCTTCAGCCCTGAGTGCGGGGTGAAGAGTACCTGTGTGTGAGGGCACCCCTGTACTAGCAGGGATGCCCCCACGACCTCCATGACCATTTTCCTGGACGTTGTGAGTGCAGGACACCATTGTACGCCTGCATAGGTCACTACCTATGTCCAACTGCACAATGTTAACTCCGAACATAGGCATGTTTGGTATCAAACATGTAGGAATTATACCCCCATGCTTTTGCAAGCATTGGTTGTATGATCCCATGCACTCTGGGGGCTCCTTAGAAGACCCCCACTACTGCCATTGCAGCCTTCTGATGTTTTCTAGGCAGCCCCAGCTGCTGCCATCTCTCGGACAGGTTTGTGCCCTCTTGTTGCTCAAGCAGCTCAAGCCCAGAAAGGCAGAACAAAGCATTTCCTTTGGGAGAGGAGTGTTACACCCTCTTCCTTTGGAAATAGGTGTTACAGGCTTGAGAGGGGTAGCCTCCCCAAGTCACTGGAAATGCTTTGAAGGGCACATTTGGTTCCCTTCTTGCATAATCCAGCCTACACCAGTTCTGGGACCCCTAATCCCTACTCTGGCGTGAAACTGGCCAAAGAGAAGGGGAGTTATCTCTCCCCTGTCTATCACCACCCAAGGGGTGGGCTCAGGGCTCCTCCAAAGGGTCCCTGGGTTTTGCCATCTTGGATTCCAAGTTGGCAGGGAACTCTGGGAGCATCTGAGTGGCTAGTGCCTGCAGGCGACGTCAGAGCCCTTCCCTGATAGGTGCTTACCTGTTTAGCTGACCAATCCCCCTTTCAGGGCTATTTAGGGTCTCTCTCTTGGGTGGTTCTTTAGATTTGGATTACAAGACTCCAGCAGGAATCATTTGCATCCTTTACTTCACCTTCTTACCAAAGAAACTACATTTGGACCCTCCAGGAACTCTACTAACTGCAACAAAGAGCAAAGATGACTTCTGCAACATTGTATCTTCAGCTCCTGCCAGCAACTGCAACTGTTTCCAGGTCGTGCATCCTCAGAGGACAGCCTGTCTTCAGCCTGCACCAGAAGAACGAAGGAATCTCCCTTGGAGTGAAGAAGTCACTCCCTTGCTTTAGCCGGCACCACTCTGCAGCAATGACTGGTGGCATGAGTTCCCTCTCCTGATGAGCTGCGTGGATCAAGCATAACAGGTGGTGGACAGAAGTGGTCCCGATGGTCCTGACATCCTACTGTCTCACTTTGGTGGAGGTAAGAGCTTACCTCCCCACGCAAGACAGTACCCCCAAGCACCGCGTGTTTTGAAGGTACCAAGGCTTGTTGGCATCTTTCCACAAAGTTCTTTAAGCACCATGCAGGTCCGTCCCCCAGCACTCTATCCTGCAAGGCACAGCTTCCGGCGGCATGGAACCCTTTGTTGTAGTGCTTCATGGGCCTCCTTTTACACCTCCTTTGTCCCCGTGTTGTGGGACTCCTGTGCATACTGCCTGGTCTTCTGATTGCTCTCTGAGTTGCTGAGTGCCCCCTCTGACGTCTCCTCCTGGGTAGGGTACACCAGGTCCCTCCTTGTCCCGGGCAGCACCATTTTCTGATAACCATGAGCTTTGCTTTGCGTGTGCCAAGGCTTGTTGCGGAACCCACCAATGCAAAGCAGACTGCAATCATCCATCCAGCGTGGGACATCATCTGCACCAACCAGGAACCCGCATCCATCTTCTTGGGTGCAGTACTGACTGTTGTTCTTCATCGGTGGTTCTTCTTTTGCACCTTCAGCCGTGTTAGCAGGGGCTCCTGTTCTCCCTTGACTTTTCTGTGCTTCTTGGACTCGGTCCACTTCTTCCACAGGTCTTCAGGTACAGGAATCCACCATTAGTGTCTTGAAGTCTCTTCTGGGTCTTGCATCATCTTCTTTCTCGTGTTCTTGTGTATTCTAGGAAAGTTACTTTGATTTACTCCTTCTTTCCTGGGCTCTGGGGTGGGTTCTATTACTTACCTTTGGTGTTTTCTATTACTCCCGCACCCCTCTATACACTACACTTCCCTAGGTGGGAAACCAACATTTGCATTCCACTTTCGTAGTATATGGTTTTGTTCCCCCAGGCCCATCTCTTACTATTGTGATATTCACTAGTGGCACTGTTTTCTAACAGTATTTACAGCTATTTCTGCATACTAGTGTAATTAATTTGTGTATTACTTACCTCCTAAGGGAGTGTAGTCTCTATGGTATTTTTGTCAATTGTGTCATCAAAATAAAGTACCTTTATTTTTGTAACACTGAGTATTTTCTTTCATGTGTGTGAGTACTGTGTGACTACAGTGGTATTGCATGAGCTTTGCATGTCTCCTAGTTAGGGCTGGGCTGCTCATCCACACTACCCCTAAAGAGCCTGGCTTCTAAGCACTGTCTACATTTCACTAATAAAGGATAACTGGACCTAGTATAAGGTGTAAGTGTCTTGGGTATCCACTGCAAACCAGGCCAGCCTCCTAAAACTCAGTTCATCTGAAGTGTATCACATCCTGTGCAGCTACTGCTTCTACATTTGTCAGCTTAAGTGGAATGGTTTTATCCATAGCCTCTTGTTGTTTTATCATTACAAGATAGCCAATACGTATATTCTAAACAATATAGACATTTTGGAAATCAGTCATACCCTATGTAGAATACTATAGGACGATGGAGACTCCCTGCTAGATTCAACTTTATTTGTCATTACAAGCAAATGCCTGCCATTTTTAGGCAATAACATATTTCTTCTTTCTACTTGTATTTGTTCAATTTACTCTTCATATGTTATTGAGTTTGTATGTATGTTTATTGTGTTTGAAGTTGAGTAGATTGATAAATGGAAAAAATTATTTGTACTTCCAGTATCATTACTATTTTTAGCTTTTTCAGATATGTTGAAATTCTTTATACACCTGCAATTCCATATGCATATATTTTTTTAATTCACAAAACATCCTCCTAACACTGTTGCCCCTCCTATTGTGCTAACATCCCATTCTATTCAAAGATCATTGTGTTTTCCAATATCTAATACCTTGCTGCCTCTATATCTATTACTTATCTCACTGTGAAACTCTTAACTAAATATTGTGTCCTACCTGAGGGCAGGTGCTACACTACCCCTACAATCAACACTTTGTGCTCATCTAAAAATACCCCCAAATGCAAATATGAGGTATTTTCTGTTTAGTACCCGTTTCTCTCCCTTGTGTTCTGGGTGTCTGTGTTCCATGGCTCATTTATCTATTTATACAGAGCCTCCCAGTCTCCAAAACTGCAATCCCCAACTTATTTCTTAACTAAATATGAGAGCCACCTATTTTTCAAGATTCCTGCTCTCCTCATTCACCTCAGATAACAATGCCTCTACATACAGCGCCTGTCACACCCTCCATGCTATTCACATCGTCACGATCTCTTAGTACCCCATAGTACAGACTGATGTTCATTCTGATATCTCAACCCCCCCTGGCTTTCGCTGCCAGATTCTACTTCTATGTGCATGATTGTGAATGTGCATACAATGTTATTTGGAAATGTGAATGCAATATTACTTTATATGTGCATAACTCGTTCAATCCTTGAAACTCCTGGCAGCTATCTTGTGTGTGGATGGGTGTGGCCCGTATATAAACCATGCCCAAACTGGTCAAATGCGCTTTGGCCTGAGATCGTCGGAGAGCACTGATTTGTCTCAACTCTTACTTACCTTGACTGCTGCATCTCTGCTTCATTTTCCTGACCGCCGCCTGTCTGCTTTATTCCTTTGGTGTTTTTTTTCTGTTGGCTCCTGCAGAAATCCCCTGGATCCCACACCTGGAAAAAAGGGAGAAAATCAGAAAAGCACATAAGGGCATACCAACAGACAGATGCCAGACTGCTTGCCATTTGTTCTTTGTTTTTGTGTCTAACTATCTAACCATTCTAACAGACCTAAACAAAGACTTAAAGTTAAGAGACAGTATCATTGATCTCAGCATTTCTTTAAGACTTGGCTATTTACTACTATTTAAAGCAATCACAGACTTGCATGGTTTGAGGGAACATTCCAAACTTCATTCAAACTTTATTCTCAAGTGAGCAATCACAGACTTTTGTGATGCGAAGGAACATCACAAACTTCTTTCAAACTTAATTCTCAAGTAAGTAGAGTTGTCTGCTGTAATTGTGATTAAGTGTGGTTGATTGGTAATGATCCTAAGCCGAACTTCTTTAAGTGGTATTGATAGTGGAATTTGCATTCGCTAAAGGTGTACTTTTTGTTTTCTTTGACTTGCTTGGTCACTCAGCCATAATACACAGGACGCAGAAGGCTACTGAATGAAAGTCGGAGTCTGTTTCCACCTGTAAACATTACCTACCTCTCCTGTTGCCTCACCTACAATCTAAACTGTATAAAGGACTAAGTACGTGGGGAATCTGCAGCTGGGGTTACACAATAGTACTAATAATGTTACTTATGAGGGCAATTCCAGCGGCACCGTGTGTGGCTAATAGGTGAGCCTAAAGTCCCCAAACAGTTTCATTTGCTGTCTGGGTATGGGAGATTCCCTAATGTTTGGAGGATGTCTAACAGTTGTCCCTCAATATTTGCAGTTGACTCTGGTTACCCCAACCTGTCATGGCTACTGACCCCAGTGAGGAATCCCAGAACAAGGGCAGAGGAACGCTACAATGAGGCACATGGGCGAACTAGGAGGATTATCAAGCACACCTTCGGCCTCCTGAAGGCCAGATTCCGGTGCCTCCATCTGACAGATGGCTCCCTATACTCCTCACCGAAGAAGGTGTGCCAGATCATCGTGGCCGGCTGTATGTTGCACAACCTGGCTTTGCGACGGTAGGTGCCTTTTCTCCAGGAGGATGGGCCTGATGCTGGTCTTGTGGCAGGTGCGAAGCTTGTGGACAGTGAAGAAGAGAAGGCAGACGAAGAAGATGTAGACAACCGAAACAACATCATCATGCAATACTTCCAGTGAGACACAGGTAAGAAGATGGAACTGCTTCCCACATCTCATAGGTTGTAGGACCTAGCATAAGTGTGCCTTTTTACCTCTGTGTATGGACCCTGACTTGTCACTTTGGCTTTCCATTTCACAGATCTGGTTCCCAATGTGTGCCCTCTGCTATGTTTACTGCTGGCCTACAGCTGTGTAGCCATGGTATATTAACAAGTACATTGACATTGCTATATTCCAGAGATTTTGCAATTACACATTTGTGAAAGCACAGACTGACTCCAGATTTTTTGTTGATTCAGGGGTGTTTATTTCTGTGCAAATAAGTGGAGGGGGTGTGAAATGGGCTGGGGTGATGGTGGAGGAATGTCCATGGCAGAGTCCAGTCTCGTGGTCTCACAGGTGCATTGTCCAATGGGGCATAGGAAGTGGAGCTATGGCAGTTTAAGGTGGACAGGGTGACAAAGTGGGACAGAAGGGTGACATTCAGGAGGGTCTTAGTTCCTGACGGGGGTCTTGGCAATGTTCTCTGTCTTGTTCCTGGATCTCAGGGACCGCTTGCGGGGTGGTTCTCCTTCTGCAGGGGGTGGGGTGCTCGTGGCCTGTTGTTCCTGTGCGGTGCCTCCTGTCCACTAGTGCCGGCGGAGGTGGAGGGCTGTTCATCATCCAGGCTAGTGTAAGGGGCCTGTTGGTGTGCCACTGTGTCCCTCATGGTGTAGGCAAGGTCTGCCAGCACCCCAGCAATGGTGACCAGGGTGGTGTTAATGGACTTCAAGTCCTCCCTGACCCCCAGGTAGTGTTCATCCTGCAGCCGCTGGGTCTCCTGAAACTTGGCCAGTACCGTGCCCATGGTCTCCTGGGAATGGTGGTACGCTCCCATGATGTTGGAGAGTGCCTCATGGAGTATTGGTTCCCTGGGCCTGTCCTCCCCCTGTCGCGCAGCAGTCCTCCCAGCTTCCCTGTTATCATGTGCCTCTGTCCCATGAACTGTGTGCCCACTGCCACTGACCCTCTTGGGTTGGTGGGTTTGCCTGGGTTCCCTGTAGTGGTGGACCCACTGCTGATTGACTTGTCCTGGGGACAGAGGGATGGGCCCACTGTGTGGGTGCTGTGGCGGTGTTTCCTGAGGGGGGAGGTTCAGTGGTGGTTTGGGACTGTGTCAGGGGAGCCGACTGTCATGATCCAGGCGTGCAGAGCTGCTGTCATCACTGTGGGCCTCTTCCATGGGGTGACTGGATATGTCTGGCACCTCCTGTCCGGTGACGTTGGGTATGGATCCTGTTGGGGTGTAAATGCATAGTTTTAGTATCTGTGTGTACCATCTTGTGCATTGGGTGAGGTACCCTCTACTCCTGTTCTTACATAATTGTGTTTGCCCTTTTGTGATAGTTGGTTTGGGGTCTGTGTGGGTATCTGTACTGGACATGCTTTGCTTTGGTGACAGTGGTCCATGCATATGTGTTGCATGCAGGGCTTTGGTATTGAGATGTGTGGGTTGTGATAGTGGGACATATGTGAGATGATGGAGTGATGGGAATGAGGGTAAGGGTGAGGGTATGTGATGGCATGCAGGTAGGGTGGGGGGGATATATTAGTAAAGATTTGACTTACCAGAGTCCTGTCCTCCTGCTACTCCTGTGAGGCCCTCGGGATGCAGTATTGCCAAGACTTGTCCTCCCATGTTGTTAGTTGTGGGGGAGGAGGTGAGGATCCACTGCCAGTCCTCTGTACAGCAATCTGGTGTCTTGAAACCACTGAGTGCACCTTCCCCCGTATGTCGTTCCACCTCTTCCTGATGTCATCCTGTGTTCTTGGATGCTGTCCCACTCCGTTGACCCTGTCGATGATTCTCCGCCATAGCTCCATCTTCCTCGCAATAGAGGTGTGCTGCACCTGTGATCCGAAAAGCTGTGGCTCTACCCAGATGATTTCCTCCCCCCTGACCCTGAGGTCCTCCTCTGAAAACCTGGGGTGTCTTTGAGGTACCATGATGTGGTGTGGGTGATGTGTGAGGTGCTGTCTGTTGTGATGTGTGGGGGTATGTGTTGGTGTGTGTTGTTTGAGGTGCGTGAATGTTGTATAAATGATGGTGTTGGATGTCTGTGGATGCTGGTGTTGTATTTGCTAATCTCTCTCTCTGGCCTTCTTCCAAATTTTATGTTGTAAGGGTTTGTGGGTAATGTGGGTGTGTCTTTTATAGTGTTATGAGTGTGTGGGTGTGGTGTGTGTATGCGTATCAGGTGTGTGTATTTTGAATTGTCCAATGTGGTTGTGTTTTGTAAGTGTGTGTGTATTTTGAGCGCAGCGGTGTGTACCGCCAATGGATTACTGCGGTTGAAATACTGCCACGTTGATTTGTGGGTCGTGATAGTATGAGAGTATTCTTGTTGGCGTGACGGTGTAGGTTTTGGTATCGCCAGTTGGTCACTGACATTTGGTGTGGCAGACTTGTGTGGGTGTCTGTATTGTGGCGGATTACGAAATGTGGGTCATAATACCTGTAGCAGAATTCCCCAGCCACAACTGTATGTTGACGGTCTTCAGCACGGCGGAAAGCGGGATTTACTATATTTGTTTGGCTTAAATATCCCTATAATCACACACTATTTCTGCCGCAATTGAAAACTACTCCAGTCACTCACAATCATGTTTGGACTCAAACATGATTATCTTCACAAACTCTTTGTGTGGGGACTTAAACATTACCTTTACACTCTATCACTCTGGGGATATGGCCATGATAATCTCCACACACTTTATGGGCAGAGAAAGGAGCACCACTATTATCACACACTAAGGAGCGGCATTAACATGTCTACAATAGTCACTATGGGCCTCATTATGACCCTGGCGGGCGGCGGAGGCCGTCCGCCAGGATGCCGCCCTCCATAATACCGCTCCGCGGTCAGAAGACCGCGGAGGGTATTATGAGTTTTTCCCTGGGCTGGCGGGCGGTCTCCAAAAGACCGCCCGCCAGCCCAGGGAAAAACTCCCTTCCCACGAGGATGCCGGCTCGTAATCGAGCCGGCGGAGTGGGAAGGTGCGACGGGTGCTACTGCAACCGTCGCGTATTTCACTGTCTGCTATGCAGACAGTGAAATACTAGCGGGGCCCTCTTACGGGGGCCCCTGCAGTGCCCATGCCATTGGCATGGGCACTGCAGGGGCCCCCAGGGGCCCCACGACAATCCCTACCACCATCCTGTTCCTGGCGGGCGAGCCGCCAGGAACAGGATGGCGGTAGGGATTGTCAGAATCCCCTCGGCGGCGCAGCGAGCTGCGCTGCCTTGGAGGATTCTTACGGGCAGTGGAAAACCGGCGGGAGACCGCCGGTTTTCCCGTTCTGACCGCAGCCAAAGCGCCGCGGTCAGAATGCCCAAGGGAGCACCGCCGGCCTGTCGGCGGTGCTCCCGCCCCCGTTGGCCCTGGCGGTTCTCTACCGCCAGGGTCATAATGAGGCCCTATATCTGTAGGATCATTGTCTTTATGCATTTTCATTGTATGGACTTGACCATGATAATCTCCACACAATCTGGGCCTGATTCACAAAGGTAAACTTACACTTTTGTTTAGGTTTATGATTGTTTGAGGTTCTCAAAGGGATTTATGAATAGTATCTTTACGAGTGCTATGCACATAAAGAGACAAATCTCTTTATGTATACAGAGGCTCTGCACTTGTAAAGATACTACTCGTAATATACCTTTGTGAATACCAAACAATCGGAAACTTACACTAAAGTCTGAGTTTACTTTTGTGAATCAGGCTCTCTGTCCATAGGCACTTGAACACTACTATATTCATACACTATGTGGAGATTTGATCATGTCTAAAATTACTATCACTATCTCTGTGTGGACTTGATCATCATCTTCACACACTATCCGTGTGGAGACTTGAACATTATCTCAACACAGTAACTTTGTGGGGATTTGAACATGCTTACCTTTCCACACCATCTCTGTGAGAGCCTAAACATCCAAATAACCACATAATATCTCTGTGGGACTTGTACATTGGTGTAATCACATACTTTATCTGTGGATGAGATGATTTGAGATGGCTATAGTCGCACACTACGGGGATTTGAACTTTGCAATAATCAAACACTATATTTGTGGAATCATGAACATTATCTTACATACTATCCATGTGGAGACATGCTTACCTCCACACACAATCTCTATGATGTACTAAATATCTCAATAACTACACACACTACTTCTTTGTGGACTTGGACATCCCAGTGACCACATACTATTTCTGAGGTACTTGAACGTTGCCATAAACATACGCTATCATTGTGAGGATTGGAACATCATTTTCTGCAGATGGTATCTCTGTGGGGGTCTTTCATCATGATTGTAAACAACATCTGTGGAAGGACTAGGACACAGTTAGGACCATGTTTGCATAGTAAAAGCAATTTGCCTATACCTTTGGTGTCGTTTGACGAATCTTCATGACATTTAAAAAAAAAAACAGTATGCTGGTGATTTCTTGGTGCACATGGAAGGTTTTGGGGGAATCTATCAAGTGTGGGTGAGAAAAGGGGGGTCAAGAAAGTGTGTTTCCCATGTTAATTTCAATAGGAGTTTTGAACACTACATCCAAAGCTCTGGACAAAATTACACAAAGTTTGGCAGAAAGCTATATTGTGTTCTTGCGCTTTTGCTATTTATTGCAAAGCCATTCAGTAGTTTTTGAGATATTAAAGGAAAAAGAGATTTGCATATCTGGTTGCAGCCTAGGGACAGATCTTATGGTGAGATCTCATTGGCTGTCAGCACTTCAACCACAAAAGCATGGCAGCCATTTTGGAACCAAAAAACATGATAGCACCCCATTGAAAAGCATTATAGTGAATGGCAGGTTTTGAGGGTCACAAAAAGGAGGATGTATAAAGGGTGATAACAAGTTTTAGTTACAATATAATTCATTTGTTCATGGTACAATACTAATTTTAGGAATTGTGGTGTGCTCTAAGGTGGTTTTACCCTGCTGAGTTTCCATTAATCATGTTTGAGAGAAAATTGTTTTCTCATGATTTTCCTTTGAAGGTTCTGGAAGGAGATCTAGAAACTAAATGAGAGCATATTTTCTGTAAATGAACACTATCTTTCTCTGCCATATGAGTAAGAAGTCAAACATTCTCAATAAACATGTACTTCCAACAGCCTATCAGTTGATTTCCCTATATTCTACTCCTAGAGTATTCTAAAGAACAACTAAAGTGCTGACAGTCTTAGTTATGACAAATGTGTGGCACACCTGAAGCCTTCCTGCTTAAATCAATCTGGCAAAACTTATATCATTTAATTTAGGAAGGAACAACATGATGGGGTCATTTTGTCATAGAAATTATGGTTTGTGCTGTAGAAATTAAAATGAGTACATGTTTTAAGGGAGTTCTCAAATATCTGTCTCTTCTATTTCATTAAAACATTCTGACATGTGAACTGAAAATGCACTTTTAACACCAGCAGCAGACTGCCAGTCAACTCCCTGATGAGCAGCAGCTTACAGTCTTCTAATGAACAACTAGAGTACTAACATTATGAATTTATGCCAAAAGTGTGCTCCATCCGAATGCCATCTTGATGAAATCGAAGTTGAAAGGATTTTCTACTGAGGATACTGCAATAAATAAGGAGATTAGGGAGCCATCCCTGCGTCCAACCTCACCTTCCCCCGCCGTGCATTGCAATGAGCATCTTACTTAATGGTTAAAAAGCCCTAGAAATTCACTGAAAAAAAACATAGGCGGATATTATAGTTAGGTTCAGATTTTACATGCACAAAACCATAGAAACACAAATGTTACAGTTAGATTTATTTCAAATATCTATGACGCATGCCCTAAGGTAATTATAACTTGTGCCCTCGTCATGCACTGCTAATTAAGGCTGCATTACAAAGTCCAAGGCCCCACTTGAATCCTGCAACAACACGGAGAGAACACTGCAGGGGCTTCAGGTCGAAAATGGGCAGGCACATCAGGGGGATGGGGAACGAGGGGGCACCTCAGCCGGAAGATGGTACAACGCCCCTGGTCCTAGAGGGGGCAACATGCCCCGTGCTTGGTCCTGGGGAGTGCAAGGCCAGAGTCTCACAAGTGGATGACTTGCCCACATGCTCTGGAGGGGGCAACATGTCCATTACTCTGTCCTGGGGATTGCAAGGCCACAGTCTCTCAAGTGAATGTCATTCCCACTGGTTCTAGAGGGGGGATCGTACCCAGTGAGCTTCATCCTGGGGAGGATGGGGTGAGTGGATGTCATCTCCACTGGTTCAGGAGGGGGCCTCGTGACCAGTGAGCTTCATCCTGGGGAGGATGGGGTGAGTGCATGTCATCTTCACTGGTTCTGGAGGGAGCATCGTGTCCAGTGATCTTCATCCTGGGGAGGATGGGTTGAGTGGATATTATATCCACTGGTTCTGGACGACTGCCCACTGGTGCTGGTGGTGGTGCTAGTGGTGGGGGGAAGCTCCAGCCCATCCCCTACAGCCTCGGACAGCTGCCCACTGGTGCTGCTGCTGGTGGTGGTCGGGGGAAGGTCCAGCCCATCCCCTGCAGCCTTGGATGGCTGCACCACCATAGTTGGTGGTGGGGTCTACGACTGAGTCCCAGCACCAGGCCCCTTGTCCTTACTGCCTGCTGGTGCAGGCCCCTTGCCCTTCCTCACAGCAGCTGGAGATGGCTCCTTGCCCCTTTTGGCAGGAACTGGGGCTGGCTCTTGCCCTTCCTTCCTGCAGCTATGGCTGGCTCCTTGCCCTTCCTTCCTGCAGCACTTGGGGCTGGCTCTTTGCCCTTCCTTCCTGCAGCACTTGGGGCTGGCTCTTTGCCCTTCCTTCCTGCAGCACTCGGGGCTGGCTCCTTGCCCTTCTTTCCTGAAGAACTTGGGGCTGACTCCTTGCCCTTCTTTCCTGAAGAACTTGGGGCTGACTCCTTGCCCTTCCTTCCTGCAGCACTTGGGGCAGGCACCCTTTCCGTCTGTCTGGCTGGTGGCCGGGATCCTTTCCCACCTGCAGTTGCTGGGGACACTACTGTGCCCGTGGACAGAGTGGTTGAGGTGCTTGCCTGGGTTTTGACCACCCTGGCCTGGCATGAAGGACGGGGGAGGGGTTGGGAAGATGTAGGAAAGTAGACTCTTTCTAGAATGGTTACCCCAACTTTTGGCCTGTTTGTGAGTGTGTGTCAGTGTGTTTTTACTGTGTCACTTGGAACCTGCTAGCCAGGACCACAGTGCTCAGAGATAAAAACCTATATTTCAGTATGTTTTGCCTGTCTCAATTGGATCCTGCTAGCCAGCATTTCAGTGCTCATAGTTTGTGGCCTAATGTGTATGCCTGTGTAGTGCCTAATTGTGTCACTGAGGCTCTGCTAACCAGAACCTCAGTGCTTATGCTCTCTCTGCTTTTAAATTTGTCACTGTAGGCCAGTGACTTAATTTATCAATTGGCATACTGGCCCGCCCCCCCATAAGTCCCTAGTATATGGTACCTAGGTACCCAGGGAATTGGGGTTCCAGGAGATCCATATGGGCTGCAGCATTTCTTTTGCCACCCATAGGGAGCTAAGACAAACCCTTGCACAAGCCTGCCATTGTAGCCTGCGTGAAATAACTAACACATTATTTCACAGCCATTTTCACTGCACTTAAGTAACATATAAGTCACCTATATGTCTAACCTTCACTTGCTGAAGGTTAGGTGCAAAGTTACTAAGTGTGAGGGTACCATTGCACTAGCACCCACCTAGTTCAGGGTCATTTCCCCGGACTTTTTGAGTGCGGGGGCACCATTACACATGTGCACTACATATAGGTCAATACCTATATGTAGCTTCACAATGGTAACTCTGAATATGGCCATGTAACATGTCTAAGATCATGGAATTGTCCCCCCATTCCAAATCTGGTATTGGGGAGCCAATTCCATGCATCCTGGGGGCTCCATTATGGGCCCCCAGTACTGCCAAACCAGCTCTCTGAGGCTTGCACTGCAGCTACTGCTGCTGTCACCTCACAGACAGGGTTCTGCCCTCCTGGGGTCTGGACAGCCCAGACCCGAAAAGGCAGAACAAAACATTTCCTTCGAGAGCAGGGTGTTATACCCTCTCCTTTGGAAATAGGTGTTACAGGCTGGGGAGGGGTAGCCTCCCCCAGCCTCTGTAAATGCTTTGAAGGGCACAGATGGTGCCCTCCTTGCATAAACCAGTCTACACCAGTTCAGGGACCCATTCTCCCCTGCTCTGGTGGGAAACTGGACAAAGGAAAGGGTAGTGACCACTCCCCTGTCCATCACCACCCCAGGGGTGGTGCCCAGAGCTCCTTCAGTGTGTCCCAGACTTCAGCCATCTTGCTTTGCAAGGTGTGGGGGCACTATGGAGGGCTCAGAGTGGCCAGTGCCAGCAGGTGACGTCAGACACCCCTCCTGATAGGTCCATTCCTGACAAGGTAGTTAATCCCCCTCTCAGGACTATTTAGGGTATCTCCTGTGGGTTCTCTTCAGATTCTGCTTGCAAGTTTCCTTCAGGAATCCTCTGCAACAACTTCAGACTCTTCTGACCTCGATAAACCGCAGCCTGCTCCAAGTAACGCTGTAACTGCAACAAACACTTTTCTTCAGCAATCTCAGCTCCAAGTCAGAAACTGCAAGTTTCCATGGTGTGCACGCCCCGGGGACTCCCTGTCTTCATCCTGCACCAGAAGAACCAATGAAGGACACAGAGGGTGGACATCATCGATATAGACTGTCCTGAGGTCCTGCTGACACAATTTGGAGGAGGTAAGACCTTGCCTTCCCCGAGAACGATGGTACCCCTGTGTAATGTGTCTTCTTCGCCTCCTGAGGCCTCTGTGCACTCTTTGTGCACAGCCTGGCCCAGGTCCCCAGCACTCCACCCTGTGATGCTCAACTCACTGAATTGTTTTCCGGCGGCGTGAGACCTTCTTTTGTTGTGCTGCATCAACTGCATTGTGCACCTCCTTTGAACCCAGATCCTGCAACTCCTTGGGGTGCTGGCTGGCATTCTGAGGGCTCTCTAAGGTGCTGAGAGTCTCCTCTTCCTCCTCACACAGAGTTGAGGCCCCCAGGTCCCTCCTGGGTCCATCCAGTGCCATTTTGATGAAAAATGCACTTTTGTCATAGCCAAGGCTTGTTGATGACTTCTGACACAAAATCTCACCTGCAACGATCTTCACATTGTGGGACATATTTTGCATTATGCAGGAACCCACTGGCATCTTCTTAGGGTGTATTACTGCAGTTTTTGACTAACCAGGGACTCTTCTTTTGCACCCTCTTCTGAGTTGGCAAGGGCTCCTGTCCTTCCTGGAACTTCTTTTGACTTCTGGACTTGGTCCCCTTCCTTTGCAGGTCTTCAGGTCCAATAATCCAGCAGTTGTTCTTTGCAGACATGGTTGGCTGCTGCAAAATCCCAATCACTAGGTGTAGTGTGTCCAAAGGAAACTTGCAGTACTTTACTCCTGCTTTTCCGGGCTCGGGTGGGGTAATTTACTTACCTTTACTGTATTCTTATTCTCCCAGTGATTCTGCAGACACTACACCAATCTAGGGGGGAATTCGTGATTCACATTCCACTTTTTTAGTATATGGTTTGTGTTGCCGTAGACCTATTTTCTTCCATTGCATTCTATTGGATTTCCTACTGTTTGCATTATTCTATGACTATTTACTTGTCTAATTTTGGTGTCTAGTGTATATATTGTGTATAATACTTACCTCCAGTAGTAGTATTGTCTCTAAGATATTTGTGGTACCGTGTCACCCAAATAAATACCTTTATTTTTGGTAACACTTAGTATTGTCTTTACTTGTGTATAAGTACTGTGTAACTATAAGTGGTATTGCATGAGCTTTGCATGTCTCCTAGTTCAGCCTAAGCTGCTCTGCTATAGCTACCTCTATCAGCCTAAGCTGCTAGAACTCTACTACTTCACTAATAAGGGATAACTGGACCTGGTATAAGGTGTAAGTACCCAAAGTACTCACTACAAACCAGGCCAGCCTCCTACAGAAGAGGTCAATGGCGGAGAGGAAAAGCTTCTTAGGGACACTGGGGCGGGAAGAAGGAGAAGGTTTGGGAGTGGAGGAAGAAGGAGTGGTTGTAGGAGGTGTTAGTCTGCTGTGTTTGGGTGCAGGTGTATGGGCTGGATGCTGTTTTGAGGTGGATGGCTGTTGGGTGTCCGAATGCTTGCGTTTTTGTACTTTGGAAGGAGTGGGCACAGTCAGAGTGGGAGAGGACACAGGGGACATGTGCATGGATGTGGGGGTGGTGACTGCCAGTGAGGTGTGTGTTCTGATAGGTATGCTGGTGATGGGGTAGTGGATGAGGATGTAGTGCATCCAGGTGTGAGTGTAGACACAACTGGGAAGGAGCTGGTGGAGGAGGAGGCGAAGGCCACAGTGGAGGCAGTGGATGTTGGTATATCTGCATCTAGATGGAGTTTGTGTGAGTGCCTGTGGGATGAAGTGTTGTGCTTGTTTGCCATGCCCATTTTTGTGTGTTGTCCTGTGTGCATGTTCGTCTGCCTGTGTGCTTGGGATAGGTTGGGGTTGAGGGGAATGGGATTGGGTAGAGGAAGTTGAGGGGAGGGTAGAAACAGGGACACTGGCTGCCATCAGAGAGGAGGCCAGAGTCTGGATTGATATCTATTGGTCCGCCAAGCCAGTGTGAATGATGTCCAGAAATGCATTTGACTGTTGCATTTGGGCTGCCAGCCCCTGGATAGTATTCACAATGGTTGACTGCCCAACAGAGATGGATTACAGAAGGTCAATAGACTCCTCATTCAGGGCAGCAGGGCTAACAGGGGCAGGGCCTGAGGTACCTTAGACGAAGGAGATTCCCACCCTCCTGGGTGAGCGGGCACGGGAAACTAGCTGAGGGGCTTCTGGGAGGGCAGTGCTGGTATAGGGGCGGCGGCTGTACCTGTAGCTGGGGTGGGCACAGAGGTGTCCCCCACCACCAGGGAGCTTCCATCAGAGGAAGTATCCATGTCCGAACTGTCCCCTTTAGTCACTGCCGCGGTTGGTCTGCAGGCCCATACAGCAGCCGGTACTGGGGTAGGACCCCATCCACTAATCACTCCAACTCTGCCGAGGTGAAGGCAGGGGTCCTTTCCCCATTCACTCGCGCCATGATAGGTTCCAGACACAGGTCACAGCAGCACATGCAGTGTAGGCCCTCTTCTGTTGAAGGTCAGGTAGCAAGTGAGTGAACAGATAGAAAATGGCGGTCACGTCTGCGGCGGTGCGTACTGTCACCGCCGGCGTACATCACCATTACCCCATAGGATCCAATGACAACCAACGAAGAGTTGAGTGGCGGTTCCCGACTGCATCTCGCAACGGTGCACAACGTCAGTGGAATTACTTAATTTCCACCTGTCCCTCCATATTGGACTGGCGGACGCCATTTCGGGGAGGGTGGGGGGGGAAGGCCATGGATCCTAACTGTGTCACAGTTCACAATTTCACATTCTTGACATATGCCCCAAAATATTGTAATAATCACAATATGCATTGAACTGTTGTGGTTACTATGTACAATGACCAGCTGCTCACTCTTTTACCCCATAGATTGCAACCGCTGTGGATGAATAGGAGATGGAGACATCCCCCGTGTACAGACCCGTGGTGGACTCGGCAACAGTGGAGGAAAGGCACATTATCCTCACATATAGACTTGACAGGGCCACAACCACAGAGCTGTGTGCCCAAGTGGAGCCTGACCTGATATCGGCTATCCGTCACCCCACTTGGATCCCCACTCTTGTGCAAGTGCTATCAGTGCTCCATTTTTTGGCAACAGGTTCTTTCCAAGTGGGCTTGGCAGCAGGAATGTCACAGCCAGTGTTCCCAATAGTGCTGACCAGAATGTTGTCTGCCCTAATTAAACACATGTGCAGCTACATCGTTTTCCCCCGGGTGGACGATTTGGCCACAGTGAAGGCTGACTTCTATGCAGTGGGACATATACCCAATATCATTGGAGCGATTGATGGGACACATTTTGCATTTGTCCCCCCCGGCAAAATGAACAGGTCTTCAGAAATCCTAAAAGTTATCACTCGATGAATGTGCAGATGGTGTGTTTGGCTCCTCAGTACATCTCCCATGTCAATGCTAAGTATCCGGGGTCGGTGCATGATGCCTTTGTTCTGAGGAATAGCAACATCCCATATGTGATGGCCCCACTCCAGAGGCACAGAGTTTGGCTAATAGGTGAGCCCTGGTTCCCACCCATTGGATGTTAGTTTATGGGTATGGTGTGAGCCATATGGCATAGTGTGTGGCTAACAGTTGTCCCTCGATATTTGCAGGTGACTCTGGTTACCCCAACCTATCATGGCTACTGACCCCTGTGAGGAATGCCAGGACAAGGGCAGAGGAATGTTAAAATGAGGCACATAGGCGAACAAGAAGGATTATTAAACGTACCTTCGGACTCCTGAAGGCCAGGTTTCGGTGCCTCCATCTAACAGGTTGGTCACTGTGTTACTTACCCAAGAAGGTCTTCCAGATAATTGTGGCATGTGGTATGTTCCACAACCTTGCCTTGAGACACCATGTGCCTTTTCTGCAGGAGGAGGAGGCTGGAGATGACCGTGTGGCAACAGTAGACCCTGTGGACAGTGAAGATGAGGAAGAGGGGGATGAGGATGAGGACAACCGAAGTGCAGTCATTCGTCAATACTTCCAATGCCACACAGGTAAGACAGTGTTATTTCACATTTCATCGACATTTTGATGTGGGACATTGTCACTGGCAGGCTGTGAATTCCTACTTCTATGGCCACTCACTGTACCCATTGGCATCTCTTTTTGTAGATGTTGGTGTCCCACTATTGCTCCTAGTGTGTTCACTGCAGCTAACTACAGGTCTTTCCTATGTTAACATTACTGTACAGTTAAATTGCGATTTCTGAACCTTGTTAAACAAATACATTTTGAAATCATTTGACATACTCCATACTTTTATTTTTTCTAAGTGTGTTTATTACAGTGCTCTGACAAAAAGGGGGAAGTGCAATGGGCTGGTATGATGATGGAGTAAAGTCCAGGTTAGAGTCCAGTCTATTTGTAGCACAGGTGCATTGTCCAAGGGAGCATAGGAAGGGGAGCAATGGCAGTTCAAGGTGGACAAGGTGACAGAGTAGGACACAAGGGTGACAATCAGGAGAGTCTTATTTCCTGGCGGGGATCTTGGCAATAGTCTCTGGCTTCTGCCTGGATCGCAGGGAACGTTTGTGGGGTGGTTCTCCTTCTGCAGGGGGAGGGGTACTGGTGGCCTGTTGGTCCTGTGGCAGGGCCTCCTGTCCACTAGCGGCAGCGGAGGTGGAGGGATGTTCAGTAGTATGGCTTGTGTCACTGGCCCGCTGGTGTGCCACTGCCTCCCTCATACTGTTCGGCATGTCTGCCAGCACCCCTCCAATGGAGACCAGGGTGGCGTTAATGGACTTTAACTCCTCCCTGATCCCCAGGTCCTGTCCCTCCTGCAGCCGTATGTTCTCCTGCATCTTGTGCAGGATCTGGCCCAGCGTATCCTGGGAATGTTGGTATGCTCCCAACATTCCCAGGATACGGATCACGGTGAGTGACTTCTGGAGAGTCGGTTCCCTGGGCCTGTTCTTTCCCTGGCGCACAGCACTCCTCCCAGCTTCCCTGTTGTCCTGTGCCTCTGTCCCCTGAACCGTGTGCCCTCTTCCACTGACCCCAGGTCCCTGATTGTCCTGGGTTTGTGGTGTGCCCTGGGGTCCCTGTAGTTGTGGACACACTGCTGATTGACGTGTCCTGGGGGCAGAGGAATGAGCCCGTTGGGTGGGTGCAGTGGTGGTGTTTCCTGAGGGGGGAAACTTTGTAGTGGTGTAAGACTGTGCCTGGGTAACCGACTGTCCGGAGGTCCCTAATGGGCCAGGTTGTTCATCCAGATCCAGGTGACCAGAGCTGCTGTCGTCACTGTGGGACTCTTCTGTAGGTGGACTGGATGTTGCTGGCACCTCTTCTCCATGACATTGTCTGGGGTACCTGTGAGGATGTTAATACAGTGTTATTGTTTCTGTGTGTGACATATTGTACATGGGTGGGTTGCACTCTATGGTTTTTATTGACCTGGCAGCTTTGCCTTGTGTGAGTTGTTATTTGGTGTGATAGCTGATTGTCTCTAGTGTGCATGCTGTAGTGATAGGTATCCATGCAGGTCTGTGAGTAGTGTCCATGCATTGGTATGGCATGCAGAGCTTGCCATTCGGATGAGTGGGTTGTGATGGTGGGGTGTGTGGGAGGTGGTGGAGTGATGAGAGTGAGGGTAAGGGTGGGGGTATGTGATGTCATGCAGGTAGAGGGGGTGATAGAAATAGAGAGTTGACTTACAAGATACCAGTCCTCCTGCTACTCCTACCAGGCCCTCAGGATTCATTATTGCCAAGACTTGCTCCTCCCATGTTGTTAGTTGTGGGGGAGGAGGTGGGGGTCCACCGCCAGTCGTCTGTACTGAGAGCTGGTGTCTGGAATGGAACGCACCTCCCCCCATAGGTCATTCCACCTCTTCCTAATGTCATCCCTTGTTCTGGGGTGCTGTCCCACGGCATTGACCCTGTCCACGATTCTCTGCCATAGCTCCATCTTCCTAGCAATGGATATCTGTTGCACCTGTGCTCTAAATAGCTGTGGCTCTATCCGGATGATTTCCTCCACCATGACCCTTAGCTCCCCCTCAGAGAATCTGGGGTGTCGCTGTGGTGCCATGGGTGTAGTATGAGTGGTGTGGGTGAAGATGTGTAGGGTGATATGTTGGGGTGTGTGATGCAAGGTGTGTGGGTGGTGTATAGGTGATGGTGGTATGTGGCTCTGGTTGTGTGAGTGCTCTTGCTGTCTCTCTGCTGGCAATTATTGGTATTCGTAAAGGGTTGTGGGTAATGTGGGTGGGTGTTTTATAGTGGTATGGGTGTGGTGTGTGTATAGGTGTCAGGTGTGTGTAGTTTGAATTCGCCAATGTGGTGTTGTTTTGTTTGTGTGTGTATTTTGAGCATGGCAGTAAGTACTGCCAATGGTTTACCGCCATTGAATGTCCGCCGTAGTGATTCATGGGTCATAATGTGGTGGGCGTAGTTCTGTTGGTGTAATGGTATGGGTTTTGATACCGCCAGTTTATCACTGACCTTTGGTGTGGTGGATTGGTGTATGTGTGTCATGATATGGTTCGCGGATATCTGCCGCCGCAACGGTATGTTGGCGGCAGTCAGCATGGTGATAAATGGGATTTAGCACCAATATCATGATGAGGGCCTAAATCTTAAATTCTATTACATGATTATTCTACTGATTCTTCTGAATACAGAATAATGAAAATTCCTATCTTATTTTTTTTTTGTTGTAATAAACAACACCAAAATAGGTTCTCAAAATATTCTTCTAGTAGATGACCATGTCACGGATATACATTTCAATGCATCAGTTTGAATCAATACAAACATTCTCATTACTGTACGATAAAGTTAGAAAAAATAAGAAAAGTGAAAACAAAAAACGGGCACCACAATAAGAAATCATGATGCAACAATATTACGCCATCCGCCATCTTGGATTGGTGTAAAAATTAAATACTTGATATATGCATCATTCAAATTCAATACTGGAGGTCTTGCAATTAGATATAATCACACTAATCTTATATTACACTTCCACACTTAGGGGGTCATTCCTACCCTGGCGGTCTATGACCGCCAGGGTAGGTGACGGAGGAAGCACCGCCAACAGGCTGGCGGTGCTTCCGGGGGCATTCTGACCGCGGCGGTAAAGCCGCGGTCAGAAAAGGGAAGCCGGTGGTTTCCCGCCGGCTTCCCGCTGCCCCAGGGAATCCTCCACGGCGGCGCTGCAAGCAGCGCCGCCATGGGGTTCCGACCCCCTTCCCGCCAGCCTGGTTCTGGCGGTTTTCACTGCCAGAACCTGGCTGGCGGGAACGGGTGTCGTGGGGCCCCTGGGGGCCCCTGCAGTACCCATGCCACTGGCATGGGCACTGCAGGAGCCCCCTAACAGGGCCCCACATAGATTTTCAGTGTCTGCGTGGCAGACACTGAAAATCGCGACGGGTGCAACTGCACCCGTCGCACCCCTTCGACTCCGCCGGCTCCATTCGGAGCCGGCATCCTCGTGGAAGGGGGTTTCCCGCTGGGCGGACGGGCGGCCTTCTGGCGGTCACCCGCCAGCCCAGCGGGAAACTGAGAATGACCGCCGCGGTCTTTTGACCGCGGTACGGTCTTCTGGCGGTTCCCGCTTGGCGGGCGGGGAATGAGGGCCTTAATCTCAAATCAATAATCTCAACCCCCCATGTGCATATTCAACATTAATATCCCAAGAGGAGTTAGAAGTTTTTAAAACCATCCCAAATGGGCATAGTTTGTTTTTTCACATCCTGCATACCCTATTAGTAAACAGATATTTAGAAGATACGGTCATGTTAATTACTTGTTTGTACACTATTGTGCAATCCCTGGGAGAGAAAAAATGTTGGGCAGTGAATGGACTCTACCGGCACTTGGTGTTGGCAGAGTCGAACTCAAGCAGCCATGCTTCTTGTGGAGGCTGACATGGCAGTCCTGCAGGCTTTTTTTTACCTGGGTCACACAGGGTGGCTTAATCAGTGCTGTAGCCCTGGTGACCATTTACTAGGTCCCTACAGGAAGTGGTCATCCAAGAGGGTAGTGGCCTGCCTGTGATTGGACAGTTGCCCCCCCCCACTTTCCGCCCCTAAAGCAAGGATAAATATGGCAGACCTGAACCCACACCTCAGCTCCCTGCTGGAAGAAGATACTGGAGTAGAGGGACTGCCCTGCTGGACTCCTGGCCTGCACCTGCACACTGCACTCACACTGCACTCACAAGGACTGCACCAACTGCACACTATGGGCTTCAACAAGAAAAGGACTTTCCCTTTCTTTTGCAACTCCAGGAGTGGACACCTTGTAAGCTACAGGTACAGAGGAGCTGCCCAGAGTCCCCTGCATCAAGTCCTGCAAGAAAATCCCAGTTGACCAGCTTCCAGTAGCCAATTGAGGATTCTGACCAGGTGCATTCTGGAAATTGTTGTTCCAACTCCCAAGGGGAAACTCAGAGCTTCTGGAACCTTGGATCAAGTTGTGGACACTTCAAGGACCCAAAAAGGACCTCTTGAAGAAGATCCAGAAGTTTGGAGACATTTGAAGCAACTGTAGTAAACAGCTCATGTTGAAGAGGTGCATTGTTGGAGTTGGAGTCCCAGACCCCGAGAGGCAAACCAGAGCCTTTGAACCCTGGTGCTGTGGACCACTTTCCTGTATTAAGAAAGACTTCTGAAAGTAAGTGTAACAGTGTTACATCGTAGGTGGCCTGAACAATGTACTTTGGGCCAGATGTATTGTTAATACCAATAGCGATTACCAAATTGTGTTTTTTGCAAATCCCAATTAAGTAATTGCTATTGAAATGTATGAAACTCCAGGAGTTTCATATAGCGATTCGCAAGGGCTCGCAAAAGGACCTACCTCATTAATATTCATGCAGGTGGTTGCAATTTGTGAGCCTTTGCAAGTGGCTACAATCACAGGTATGGTGGCCTGCTGCAATCTTTTCCTTTTTTTAAATGCAGCCCATTTTCCTTAGAGGAAAACAGGATGCATTAAAAAAAAAATATATAAAGTTTTCTTTTCATTTTTTAAGAGTAGGCAGTGGTCCGTGGGACCACTGCCTGCTCTTAAAAAATGTTTTTGCATGTATTCACAAAGGTTGGAGATCCCTTCCCCTTTGCGGATGTGTTACCACCAATATGAAATTGGTGGTAACTGCGATTGTTTTGCAACCGCATTCACCGTCACAAAAATCATACATAACTCTGCGATTCAGTATTAGGAAGGGACGCCCTTGACACGGCGCTTCCTAATCTCAAATCAGTATGTATTAGCAAATCCAATTTGTGATTCAGTAACAAGTTACCGAATCGCAATTTGGACTTGATACATACCAAAATGCTTTTTTGCGATCGCAAATGGCCCAAATGTTTGATACATCTGGCCCTTTGTCCCTGTCCAGTGTGACCTTTTTTTTAACTCTTTGAGAGCTATTTGCTACTAAGTGCTACAATTACTTTTAATCTTTAAAAAATTCATATCTCCGGTTCCCTACATTGGATTTATGTTGTTGTGGTGTCATTTTAAAGATAAACATGTAATTTACTTTTATAATGTTGGATTTCTATTGTGTTTTGTGTTTTACGTATTTACCGTTTTGTTTAAATTAAATGCTTTACACACCTGTCTACTAAATTAAGCCTAAGTGCTCATTGCCAAGCTCCAAAGGGTTAAGCTGGGCCTAATTTATTGAGACCTAACTGGACCTAGTGGGGGTTAGTGGCCTATTGCTAAGTGAGGGTACTTACCTGCCCTTACCAATAATCCACTTACCAACAGATAGCTTGTGCCCTTTCTACCTATGGCAAGTATGACTATCCTCTTGATTGCACTCAACCTCTCTGCAGTCTTTTACGCAGTAAACTGTCAAGCACTTTTCAACGTATTGGAAACACACAAGAGTTTTTCTGAGTTGGTCCTACAGTGGTCCATCTCCTATCTTCCCAACTTCTACTAACCTCTCCATAATAGCAATCGAAAGATCCAAGATACACCCTTACTACTGCAGAGATCCACTAGTTCATTCTTCCCCTCATAATTTTCAACATCTACATGGATCCATTTGTAACGTTTTAATAGCAGCATTCAAATCCCTGAATACACTGATGGGGTGCAGCTCTATCTGAAAATCTCCACTGTTTACAGCATTCAGCAACTCCAAATCTAGCTCAGTCTCATCCAGAGCTGGATGTCAAGAGTGCACCTAAGGTTCAATCTTGTCAAGACAGATATCATCCTTTTTGACAGAAACAAGAAACAACTGTATATTAGGTCTGGATCATTTAAAGTATCCTTGATTGGTGACATACAAATCAACATCATTTGCATTCATCCAAAAGATTGATCTCTCCTTCAAAGATCATATCACTAGGCAGGCAAACATAGCATTTTACTAGCTCTTCTCGCTGAAGAAACTGAAATGCTTCAGCCCAGAAAATCACTTCTATAGTCCATGCCTCATTCCTCCTGCACCTTTTCAAAGGCTACACCTTGTTCTTTGCTCTCCCTACTACCGCAGAGTCTCTCCAAAGTCTTTCTTATCATATTGCCCCCACCTTGAAGGACCTATACTTGCTCTCTGACGAAATATGAATCATCTTCAATTCCAGGCTGCCTTGCAGGCAACCTGAAACTGCAGTTGCCATACTTACCAGAAAAATTACTACCTCAGAAAGACAGCAGCAGCAATAAGCAAGGACATTGTCAGACTGGAAATCAAAAATTAAACAAAAGTGAGAACCAGAAGAGATTTTCTATTTACATTCACTGGGTCTGGAACAACATCCCTGCTAACACTCATAACTTCCTTCCAGGAATTCAGAAAAGATCTGAATGCTCGCTTTTTCAGCGAACAATACATCTGCACATGAGAGGACTAATTACCTTTTAATAATCATATTCATATAATTTACCAGGACTCTCACCCTTGTTCAGCACTATGTTACTCTTGAGCTCGGTTCACACTCTTCTTGTACTCATATATATACACACAAACTTTCAATTTATTTATACATGCACCAGTACTTGTAAAGTGAGAACCTAGCTGGGAATCAGTGATGTACTGAACAATATGTAAGAGCCATCGGGTAAGGTTTAGGTTGTTTACCATGACAGGGAACTGGTAATGCCACTCTGTGAGGAGACTGCGAGCATGTCTTCAGCTCCTTTGTGAATTGCAGGTGGGATGGTGCAATTCTGATGCTGCAGTCCAAGTGAGGCGGTGAGTTTCTTCATCAGATGTTTTAGCATAATTTCAGATTCAATTACAGTCCTGTTACTAAGTAAAATATTACTTAGAACTTGGCAAACAGCATTAATGTATGAAGGAGGAAAGCTGACTTGGGTCATGTCCTGAAGTAAATTTACATACACAAAAACACATGCAAACCTGTGCACAAGTACACATAATCACACACAACACACATTCACACAACTTTAGATGCATGTATGACCACCTACACAGTGCCATTATAAATTGTATGGGGTGCTGAGATTCAGGTGTCTAGTTTACCTTCAGCCCAGATTGATGGCAGGGAGACATACAAATCAATAGCAATCTTGAGGCTTCTTGCCGAAGTAAATAATCATGTATGGAATCTATCACCACTTCAGGAAGGCTTTCAGGGACGAGACCATGGCATAGATTTATGCTGCTGTGGGTAATAAAGCATTTTGACTCATCACTTCAAGATCATATTTATTTATTTGAAGTTAAATATGATGTTCTGAAGTGCTTGTCTTCTAGACATCTGATGACTACTTTATAGAGACACCTAACTGGTTTTATTAGCCTCCCTTGCAATAACTTTGGACACCGTGAGGGAGACTCCACCAGTTGCACAAAAATAAAAGAATAAAAACTAAAAATTGTTCTGCTGGGGTTGGTGGATTTTCCACACAGATGTACACAATTATATTTCTGTCTTTGTCAATCTTAGTGTTATTTTCCATCAAGAACTCTCTAGAATTCTCTTGTGCCCTTGCTTACTCTTTAATCCACACTATTTCCACCCTCTACCTAATATCCTCTTGCCTTTTCTAGTCACCTTGCCTTTTCAGCACATGGTCCACTATTGGTCACCTTTGATCATTCTAAGACTATCTTGCATGTGTACCTGTGCATCCATGCACAGCAGGGGTTTTGAGTGGGCTTCATTTATTGTAACAGTTCCATGCAAAGGTGGCCATAGTGGTGTGCAACTTTGAACAGGATTTGCTAAAATAAAACAAAAATAGCTTTAAAAAATTGCCTACCATGGACGCGCCATGTTTTATTGCACATTGTAGTACTTGAAGCAATACTGTTCCAAGATGGCTACGGCTAATGCAGGCACATTTGAAACAGCTATCTACAATAAAGAAATGCATTGACAATGTGTTTTATAGTTGAGGTCTAAAGGCTTTGCAGGTCTTTTGGTTTCACTACTACCTTTGTTACTAATGTCTGTTGTGACTTGTGGTATTGACAAAATCGTAGGCTGTTAGATTTCTAAGCACTTAGAACATGGACTATATTGTGTTCCTTCTTAACTGTTTCAGAAAAAACATCACATTGATATTTAAGCGTGAAATATATCCTTGCATACATTTTTGGCAGAAGGTTGCATTTACAAAACAAAAGCATCACTCACGCTCTGTTGATTTTATCAGTTGGAAGTACATTTTATGTAAATTGCAAATTCACTGTAAATGTTTATCAAGGTGCAATGGCGTAGTTACTTGAATTTCAGGTAACAGGTGGACCACAGGCTCCTGAAATCCTATGAAACAGGACAGAGATTGGCGTAGGCATAGGGAAGGGTGTCTGGTATTTAAAAGGTAGGACATGTATACGTAAGTTTTACATGTTCTGACATTGAAAAACTTCTGTAAAGACAACCTCTCAGATAGACTAACAGTGGTTTATCTTATCACGCAGAATAAGAGATAACTTCAGTTTGAGAGCAGATAGAGGAATACTTCTTTGACTCACAAGAATTGTAATTTAAAATCGTCTTTAATCATAAAGTCAAATTTTAAGTTACTATTCTGGAAAGCCATTTTTAGAATGTTGGTATTTTTTGTCCTAAACTAAATGTGCCTTTTTGCTAGTGTCCAGGATCAAATGACTGTTAATGGCTCTCCTGTGGAGTGATTTTATTATTTCAATTCAGGGGGCAAAGTGCCTTGGGACTGAGGAAGGGTGCTCCTCTGCTGAACGGGTGGGCCTTGGGGATTATTCAACACCCTGCCTCAGCTCCTATATGTCATCTGAGGGCTGTTCCCACCCCCTTCCTGACTTCTGAAGCTGTCTATCATGTCACTAACAAATACAGATCACAACTAGGCCTGCCTGGGCCCTTCTAGATTGTTTGGAGCCAAACCCAGAAGAATAGGAAGTACTAAGTTGAACCAGTTTAGGGATAGAAAAAGAAATGAGTCTATATGCACAGATATAAAGGTGGCACCCTCAGAATCTCTCATTAGAACACTCCTTGACCTGTGGGAGATTCAGAAGGAGGACTACCTTGTCTGAAGAAGGAAGACAGGATCTGCTTTACTTAATGGAGGGTCCCCATAAATGAATCCAAGGGTCAGTTGGCTGACCTAGAGGGACACAAAAAGCTTACAGAGGTTTCTAGTTCTTCCCAACTCACCAGACCCAACTGCATTTTACCTTATCTCCCCTGCTGTTCTCTGTGATAGTACACCCTGAGCTTCCAAGTGCTATTCTTGAGGTCATGAACTCTTGGATAGAGTCAGACTGTACACCTCCCTGCTTGTCTGAAAGTTTCACCGGATCCAATGCAGCGTGGTGTGCACTAACACAGGACCTCGCTTTGCAACAGATTACAGTTCCAGGGCATCGGCTTCAATGGAACTACCACAGCAAAGCCTCCTCAGGGGGTCTGCGACTGCTTAGAAAATTAAATAATATTAACAGATTATGGCCCTCATTACAACCCTGGCGGTCGGTGTTAAAGCAGCGGTAATACCGGCAACAGGCCGGCGGAAAAAAGTGGAATCACGACCATGGCGTAAACCGCCAACATAGACAGCCACTTTAACACTCCGACCGTCATGGCGGTAGAAACAAGCACTGCAGCGGTAACCGCCAACCGACAGGCGGAAGACAAGGTTCCGCCCAGTATATTACAACACGCCTATCCGCCACCTTTTCCGGGGCGGTACCAACGCCATCAAAAGCATGGAGGAAACAGGACTTGGAACGGAAACCACTCACCTTTTGACTCTTTGTGAACAACTAGTATGCCATGGAGCCCGAGTTACAGGTCCTGCCGATGCTGGTCTACCTCCTCTTGTATCAGGAGCAGCAAAGACGCCGGCCACGTCCACGGTGAGTACTGCACCTAGCACACAGGGGAGGAGGGGAGGGAAAAGAGAGTGACACACACACGCAACACGCAACACCCCCAACCCCACCCTCACCCACAACACCATACACACAAATACATGCAGCAACATTACATATACACCCCATCACTCCCTGCAAGAACGCAAGGACAAAATGAAATGATTGTAACAAGTGTAATCATTGAAATATCAAATAGGCCAAATTCAAACATCAGTATATACAAATATGTACACCAACTACACAAGTCCAGATATGAATGAAATCATTGTCCGTGGATCAGTGTCCCAAAATGCATGTGCGAAGCCCACACAAGATACCTGACTCGAAACGGAGAGAACACTGCAGGGGCATCAGATGGAAAATAAACAGGCACCTCAGGGGAAGGGGAAGAGGGGGCACCTCAGCCGGATGAACGGACAACTCCACTGCTCCAAGAGGGGGCTCCATGCCCACTGATTGGTCCTGGGGAGTGCAAAGCCACAGTCTCTCAAGTCTCTCAAGTGGGTGGTTTGCCCACTGCTTTATCCTGTGGAGTGCAAAGCCACAGTCTCTCAAGTCTCTCAAGTGGGTGGTTTGCCCACTGCTTTATCCTGAGGAGTGCAAAGCCACAGTCTCTCAAGTCTATCCAGTGGGTGGGTTGCCCACTGCTTTATCCTGGGGAGTGCAAAGCCACAGTCTCTCAAGTCTCTCCAGTGGGTGGTTTGCCCACTGCTTTATCCTGGGGAGTGCAAAGCCACAGTCTCACAAGTGGATGCCAGTCTCCACTGGTTCTGGAGGGGGCTTTGTGCCCAGAGTGCTTCATCCTGCCAAGGATTGAGGTAGTGGATGTGAATCTCCACTGGTCTGGAGAGGGCTTTGAGCCCAGAGTGCTTCACATGCAGTGTGGCAGGTCCCATTCCCTCACCTGGGTGTGTGTGCCACGAGATTGCCTGGGAACAGGTAGCATGATACTCCATGGAGGCAGAGACACACTCCACCCTCCTATGACTTCGCCTGCCACATGCAGGTACAAACAGTGCTGGGTGTCATGCCTCATGTGTGCTGGGCAGGGTCCAGGATGTCTCCTGCAGCCTCGGACGGCTGGCCACTGGGGATGATTGCCATGTCAGCTGTGGTGGCACTGTCTGAGCACGTCGCGGGCTGGTGGCGGTGGTAGTGGCGGTGTCTGTGGCAGAGCTTTGGTGTGTCTGCGCCTGTTGAGGGACACAGCAGGATCTCTCCTGCAGCCTCGGACGGCTGCCCGCTGGGGACTGTTGCTGAGGCAGGAGACGTGCAGGTGGTGGTGCAGGTGGCGGTGCAGGTGGCGGTATCCACCACCATAGAGGTTGATGTTCTGGTTGATAGAAGGGGTGACTCTGGTCCCTCAGCCGGAGCTTCCGTGCCCTGTCCTGACCTGCTCTTCGGCTTGTGTCCCTTCCCCACCTTTGATGTTGCTGCTGGTCCCTTGCCACTGTCCCCTTTTGGCTTGGAGGAGCCCTTGCTTGCTGGTAGGAGCGGCTTCTCCCTCCGGCATGTGGGTACCTTCTTTACCTTGGCAGGTGGCAGAAAGGCCTTCACCTTGACCTCGCTAGGTGGCACACTGGCAGCCCTGATGGGTGCTGCCTGCGATGTGACCAGACTTGCTGAGACCACTGTGCTGGATGATTTGGTGGCTGAGGTGCTGGGCTAGGACCTGGACAGCCTGGCCCTAGGGGAAGGACAGGGGGGGGAGGTGTAGGGAAGATGTCAAAGTTAGCGAGGAAGAATTTCTTAGACACACTGGAACGGGAAGATGGAGGAGGTTTGGGAGTGGAGGAAGAGGTAGTGGTTGTAGGAGGTGTACGTCTGCTGAATTTGGGTGAAGGTGCATAGGCCGGAGGCTGTTGTGAGGTGGATGGCTGTTGGGTGGGTGTGTGTCTGCATTTTGGGTGGGTGTGTGTCTGCGTTTGTGAGGAGGGCTCACAGACACACTGGGAGAGGACACAGGGGATGTGTGAATGGAAGTGGGGGTGGTGATTGCACGTGAGCGGTGTGTGGTGATGGGCGTGCTGGTGATGGAGGTAATGGATGAAGATGTAGTGCATGCAGGTATGAGTGGAGACGAGACAGGGAGGGAGGAGGAGGACGTGGAGGAGGGTGAAACAGTAGATGCAGTGGATGTTGGTGTGTCTGCATGGGGATGGTGCTTGTGTGAGTGCCTGTGGGATGTGTGGTGCTTATGTTTGCCAAGTCCACTCTTGTGTGTTGATGAGTGTGCATGCTGGTCTGATGGTGTGCTTTGGATAGGCTGAGGTACCAGGTATTGGGTCTGGGTAGAGGCAGTTGGAGGGGGAGGCTGGACACAGGGACAATGGCTGCTATAAGTGCTGATGCCAGAGCCTGAAATGCTCTCTTTTGGGCCGCCATGCCAGAATGAATGCCCTCCAGGTATGAATTTGTTTGCTGCAAATGCCTCTCAACACCCTGGATGGCATTCAAAATGGTTGATTGCCCAACAGTGAGGGATCTCAGGAGGTCAATAGCCTCCTCACTGCGGGCAGCAGGGCTGACTGGGGCAGGGCCTGAGGTGCCTGGTGCGAAGGAGATGCCCACCCTCCTGGGTGAGCGGGTACGGGAAACTCGATGAGGGGCTGCAGGGAGGGTGGTGCTGGTAGGGGGGGTGGCGGCTGTACCTGTTGATGCGGTGGGCACAGAGGTGCCTGCCACAGCAAGGGAGCTCCCATCAGAGAAGAAGTCGCTATCGCTGGTGTATGCTCCTGTCCCCATCGTGGAGCTCCTCTCGCCCTCCGTCCCACTGGTGCCTTCGGACTCCGTTACTTCACCCTCCAGGGCCATGTGGGATGCAGCTCCCTCCTGCTCCGGTGCCACTGCTCCTCCGCCAGATGATGCTAATGCATACAAGGACAGGGTGACAAAACAAAAAGGGGGGGAAGACAGAAGACACACATGGTCAATGCCTGCAACACCACTACCGTTGGCAGACACAACACACAGGGAGCAGCCCTATGCACTAAGCCATGCACTGACAGGATAGGGGAAAAGCACATGCCCATAGGGGACTCTGTCGAGAACCATTTTATGCACAGCTGGAACCCATAAGAGCCTGACTAGGTGTAAAGGGCAATTACCACCTTTGGGGTTGGACTGGGAATGAGGCTGCAAATCAATGGATCTACGGTTGCGCGTCTGCCCTGGCCTAGGGGAACCCACAGCCCACCTCCCCACCCAGACACCTCATCATGCACACAGACTCAGCTGAATGAGAGTGTACTCACCCCCTTGTGGCTGCTGTGATGCCCTCAAGCGCCCATCCAACTCAAGATATGTCACCGCCAGGATCTGGTACATCAGGGGGGTCATGGTGCGACGGGCACCCCTTCCGCGTTGGGAGGCCATTCCCAGCTGGGCCTTCGTCATCTTCTTGGTCCAGCTGCGCAGGTCCTCCTATCTTTTCTGGCAGTGGGTGCTCCGTCTATGGTAGACCCCCAGGGTCCGCACTTCCCTGGCGAAGGCACGCCAAATACCCTTCTTCTGGTGGGCGCTGACCTAGAGGAAAAGTGAAGTAAGAATGGATGTTACTCCCCCATACATTTCTTCTCGAACATTGGCCACAAACCTCCCACCCTGTCCCAGAAATACATACACACACTATCCTCACATGCTGGCCTGTCACCCACCCCTGTCTCTTCCATCCACGACACTCCATACAATCATGTGCCATGCACCATGCACACAGTTCACTCACCTGTTTGTCTGGAGGACCGTACAGTTGCGTGTACTGGGGGAGTACCCCATCCACCAGTTTCTCCAACTCCTACGCAATGAAGGCAGGGGCCCTTTCCCCAGACACCGTAGCCATTGTCGCTTCCAGACGCAGGTCACAGCAGCACTTGCAGTGCAGGTCCTCTCCTGTTGAAGGTCAGGTATCAAGTGAGGGAACTGATAGAAAATGGTGGTCACGTCCGTGGCGGTGCATACCGTCACCGCCGGCGTACATCGTCATTGGCTCCTGGAACCCATAGGGCCCAATGATAACCATTGCTGACTTGCGCTGCGGTCTTCGACCGCCTACCACGACGGTGTACAACACCAGCGCAGTTACCTCATTTCCCCTTGTCCCACCTTACAGGTCAGGCAGCCGCCATTTCAGGGGGCCACATGGCAGGCCAACTAACTGTGTCACACCTATTTAGGCCAGGAATACAGACAGACAAAGGCACATAGAGAAAATATAATGATTGTGCTAAACAGCCTTTTGAAACCTATGTGGTGTATGACCCTCTGCTCACCGTTCTCCTCCATAGGGCACGTCCGCTAGAGCAGGTGATGAGATGGCGGCATCCTCTGGTGTACAGACCCCTGGCGGACCTGTCGACAATGGAAGACAGACACATCATTATCACTTACAGACTTGATCGTGCAGCAATCCAGGAACTGTGTGCCCGGTTGGAGCCAGACCTGATGTCAGCTATCCGCCATCCCACAGGAATACCCCCTCTAGTGCAGGTCCTTTCAGTACTCCATTTCCTGGTCAGTGGGTCTTTTCAAACAACAGTAGCCATGGCATCAGGGATGTCACAGCCAATGTTCTCTAACGTGTTGTCCAGAGTGTTATCTGCCCTGCTGAAACACATGCGCAGCTACATAATTTTCCCTCAGGTGGAGGATCTGCCCACAGTGAAAGGTGACTTTTATGCCCTGGGACATATATCCCCAACATCATTGGTGCCATTGATGGGACACATGTGGCATTTGTCCCCCCCCAGGAATGAACAGGTGTACAGAAACCAAAAAAGCTACCATTCTATGAATGTGCAGATGGTGTGATTGGCAGACTAGTACATCTCCCATGTGAATGCCAAGTATCCTGGCTCAGTGCATGACGCTTACATTTTGAGGAATAGAGCATCCCTTATGTGATGGGGCAACTCTAGAGGCACCGTGTGTCGCTAATAGGTGAGCCTAAAGTCCCCACACAGTTTCATTTGCTGTCTGGGTTTGGGAGATTCCCTAATGTTTGCAGGATGTCTAACAGTTGTCCCTCGATATTTGCAGGTGACTCTGGTTACCCAAACCTATCATGGCTACTGACCCCAGTGAGGAATCCCAGGACAAGGGCAGAGGAACGCTACAATGAGGCACATGGGTGAACTAGAGGGATAATAAAGCGCACCTTGGGCCTCCTGAAGGCCAGATTCAGGTGCCTCCATCTGACAGGTGGATCCCTATACTACTCACCGAAGAAGGTGTGCCAGATCATCGTGGCCTGCTGTCTGTTACCCAACCTGGCTTTGCGACGCCAGGTGCCTTTTCTGCAGGTGGATGGGCCTGATGGTGGTCTTGTGGCAGCTGTGGAGCCTGTGGACAGTGAAGAAGAGCAGGCAGAAGAAAAAGATGTGACAACCGAAACAACATCATTATGCAATACTTCCAGTGAGACACAGGTAAGAGGATGGAACTGCTTCCCACATCTCATACTATTGTAGGACCTAGCATAAATCTGCCTTTTTACCTCTGTGTATGGACCCTGACTTGTCACTTTGGCTTTCAATTTCACAGATCTGGGTCCCACTTTGTGCCCTCCGCTATGTTTACTGGTGGCCTACAACTGTGTAACATTGGTATGTGAACAAGTACATTGACATTGCTATATTTCAGAGAGGTTGCAATTACACATTTGTGAAAGAACAGACTGACTCCAGATTGTTTTGTGATTCAAGGGTGTATATTTTTGTGCTAATAAGTGGAGGGGGGTGTACAATGGGCTGGGGTGATGATGGAGGAATGTCCATAGTAGATTCCAGTCTCTTGGTCTCACAGGCGCATTGTCCAATGGGGCATAGGAAAGGGAGCAATGTCAGTTTAAGGTGGACAGGGTGACAAAGTGGGACAGAAGGGTGACATTCAGGAGGGTCTTATTTCCTTTCGGGGGTCTTGGCAATGTTCTCTGTCTTGTTCCTGGATCTCAGGGACCGTTTGCAGGCTGGTTCTCCTTCTGCAGGGGGTGGGGTGCTGGTGGCCTGTTGGTCCCGTGGCGGTGCCTCCTGTCCACTAGCGCCGGCAGAGGTGGAGGGCTGTTCATCGTCCAGGCTAGTGTCAGGGGCCCGTTTGTGTGACACTGTTTCCCTCATGGTATTGACAAGGTCTGCCAGCACCCCTGCAATGGTGACCAGGGTGTTGTTGATGGACTTCAAGTCCTCCCTGATCCCAAGGTAGTGTTCCTCCTGCAGCCGCAGAGTCTCCTGAAACTTGGCCAGTACCGTGCCCATTGTCTCCTGGGAATGGTGGTATGCTCCCATGATGTTGGAGAGTGCCTCGTGGCATGTCAGTTCCCTGGGCCTGTCCTCCCCCTCTCGCACAGCAGTCCTCCCAGCTTCCCTGTTATCCTGTGCCTCTGTCCCCTGAACCGTGTGCCCACTGCCACTGACCCCAGGTCCCTGATTTTCTTGGGTTGGTGGGTTTACCTGGGTTCCCTGTAGTGGTGGACACACTGCTGATTGAAGTGTCCTGGGTACAGAGGGATGGGCCTGCTGAGTGGGTGCTGTGGTGGTGTTTCCTGAGGGGGGAGGTTCTGTGGTGGCTTGTGACAGTGGCAGGGGAACCGACTATCCAGAGGTCCCTGATGGGCCGGGCTGGTCATCTTGATCAAGGCGTGCAGAGCTGCTGTCATCACTGTGGGCCTCCTCTGTGGGGGACTGGATATGTCTGGCACCTCCTGTCCGGTGACGTTGGGTATGGGTCCTGTTGGGGTGTAAATGCATAGTTTTAATATCTGTGTGTGCCATCTTGTGCATTGGGTGCGGTACCCTCTACTCCTGTGCTTGCATCATTGTGTTTGCCCTTATGTGATAGTTGGTTTGGGGTCTGTGTGGGTATCTGTACTGGACATGCTTTGGTGACAGAGGTCCATGTATAGGTGTTGCATGCAGGGCCTTGGTTTTGGGATGTGTGGGTTGTGATAATGGGACATATGTGAGATGATGGAGTGATGGGAGTAAGGGTAAGGGTGGGGGTATGTGATGGCATGCAGGAGGGGTGGGGGATATAGTAGTAAAGATATGACTTACCAGAGTCCAGTCCTCCTGCTACTCAGGATGCAGTATTGCCAAGACTTGCTCCTCCCATGTTGTTAGTTGTGGGGGAGGAGGTAGGGGTCCACCGCCAGTCCTCTGAGCAGCAATCTGGTGTCTGGATACCACTGAACGCACCTTCCCCCGTAGGTCATTCCACCTCTTCCTGATGTCCTTCCTGAATGCTATCCTACTGCGTTGACCCTGTGACGATTCTCTGCCATAGCTCCATCTTCCTAGCAATGGAGGTGTGCTGCACCTGTGATCCGAAAAGCTGTGGCTGTACCCGGATGATTTCCTCCACCATGACCCTGAGCTCCTCCTGTGAAAACCTGGGGTGTCTTTGAGGTGCCATGAGGTTGTGTGGGTGATGTGTGAGGTACTGTTGATTGTGCTGTGTGAAGTGTTATGTTGGTGTGTGTTGTTTGAGGTGTGTGGATGTTGTATGAGTGATGGTGTTGTGTGCCTGTGGATGCTGGTGTTGTGTTTGCTATTCTCTCTCTCTCTGCTTTTTGTAAAAATGTCGTTGTAAGGGTTTGTGGTAATGTGGGTGTGTGTTTTATAGTGTTGTGAGTGTGTGGGTGTGGTGTGTGTATGTGTATCAGGTGTGCGTATTTTGAATTGTCCAATGTGGTTGTGTTTTGTAAATGTGTGTGTATTTTTAGCACGCCGGTGTGTACCGTCAATGGATTACCGCGGTTGTAAGACAGCTGCGTTGATTCGTGGGTCGTGAAAGTGTGGGCGTATTCTTGTTGGTGTGACGGTGTAGGTTTTGGTATCGCCAGTTTATCACTGACCTTTGGCGTGGCGGACTTGTGTGAGTGTCTGTATTGTGGCGGATTCCGAAATGTGGGTTGTAATACCTGTAGCGGAATTCTGCCACCGCAACGGTATGTTGGCGGTCTTCAGCACGGCGGAAAGCGGGATTTACCGCCAGAGCTGTAATGAGGGACTATGGGGGTTATTCTAGCTTTGGAGGAGGTGTTAATCCGTCCCAAAAGTGACGGAAAAGTGACGGATTTACCACCAGCCGTATTACGAGTCCATTATATCCTATGGAACTCGTAATACAGCTGGTGGTATATCCGTCACTTCACCGTCACTTTTGGAACGGATTAACACTCCTCCAAAGTTAGAATAACCCCCTATGTCCCCAAGCTTTCAGTAATGACTCAGTGGGGGGTCCCTGGATTCCAATAATGTTTCAGTGGGGGTCCCCGGGTTCCGGTAATGATAAAGTGGGGGTCCACAGAAGAGAAAAGGTTGGGAACCACTGCTTTACACATTAAGCCTACTGCTTTTGTGTTAAGATGCAAGAGGGTTAAGCATAGGTTTATTTAGTGACTTTTGGGGTTGATCCTGACAATCATTGTGTTTATTACTTGGGTGGGGCTTATACCTCTCTTCAACTATTAATCCAATTTCTTACAGTTGGCATACCTAATATCCACTTGTATCACTTTAAGCCTGCACTATAGCTACAGGACCAAGTACATAGCAAAAGTGCTGATCACTGTAAACTAGCTTGCAATGGATCCTAGGAGCCTTTATAAACATTTCTACATCTGGAACTCCAGTTATCTGGCCCAAAATCTCAGCTTCTCAGGAGGATTCTGCCTTCAGTGAAGCTCTGACAACCTCCTTCTCAATATATATACCTTCAACAATAAAAGAGCTCTCAACTAAGATGTTTCTGAGAGTGTATGGCACTCCATCCTGACGATGGAGCACATAAAGATCCTCTGATTTCAATGACATTGCCCATCTAACTTCAGCCACAAGCTTTCCAACACACAGCTGTTAACCCCATATCTCTCCATTGTATGTGCCTGTTGAATTTTCTATGTATTGAAATTCACAGTTAATGGGCTAACCTGATTGTGGAATACTTTGTTTAAGAATGTTACTGTTATGATGTTGCACCTATGTCCTGTTTCCTGATACAACTGTTTTTCATCCTAGTACCTGGCAGGCGTTCTGTTGCCCATTTGCAGGTCAGTCTGGATCAAGTATGCTGGTGACTCTAGCACTCAATAGGATGTCTCATTGGCTTTTTGATACATTTTCTGAGTGGGGGATCTGTTTTTGCAGAACCTGTGGACAAAGCGTAGGGTTCTGTATAGTGGCCTTCCAGGTATAATGTGTGTTACATGTAATATTTCTGACCATCCACTGAAGGGCAGAGTGGAAGGTTAATGTGTAACCAGCATGCACAAATTTGTTTTGTTGTAAAGCTACAAGGAACCCATGCATTCTCTGTGCATGTGATTATGAGGAGATCAAGAACTCATCAAAGGTGCAATGACTTACGAGACCAAGATGTGCATGGAAAGTCACAAATAGGGCAAGAGATTGAGATAAATCACAGTCTCAGAAACACAACAGGTGCAGAAAAGGCACCCGCAATTGTCCAAGGAGTGGGACCACTATACCTGGATGTTGGATGAGGGAAAGGGGCAGTTGTACAAGCACCTCGCATGTTGATGAGCATTGACTTTCCTTAACTGGACCGAATCATTGGTATAGGCTAGTGGAGCCATGTCTGGACATTGAGATTGATGCAGCACAGCATGTTTGAGAGACCTGACTACTCTATTGCATCTCCAAGAGAAAACCGTGGAGCTCCCACAAGTTAGTGGTGTTTCTTTGGGAGCTAAAGTCATTAGTTTAAAATGTTATTTGGGTATCTGCAATTTTTCTTTTGGTGAACATGAGTTTTTATAAAGAACAAATATATTTGTAGGACATCATGGCCCATATTTATACTTTTTGACGCAAAACTGCGCTAACGCAGTTTTGCGCCCAAAAAATTAGCGCCGGCTAACGCCATTCTGAAGCGCCATGTGGGCGCCGTATTTATTGAATGGCGTTAGCTGGCGTTAGCCGACCGGCGCTGCCTGGTGTGCGTGAAAAAAAACCACGTACACCAGGCAGCGCCGGCGTAGGGAAAAATGGCGTTTGGGCGTCTAAAAATGGGGCAAGTCAGGCTGAGGCAAAAAAATCGTCTTAACCCGATTTGCGCCATTTTTTTACGATGCCCATCCCCCATTGAAATGACTCCTGTCTTAGCAAAGACAGGAGTCATGCCCCCTTGCCCAATGGCCATGCCCAGGGGACTTCTGTCCCCTGGGCATGGTCATTGGCCATAGTGGCATGTAGGTGGGCACAAATCAGGCCCCCCTATGCCACAAAATTTTTTTAACAAAAATACTTACCTGGACTTACCTTTTCTTCCCTGGGGTGGGTCCCTCCATCCTTGGGTGTCCTCCTGGGGTGGGCAAGGGTGGCAGGGGGTGTCCCTGGGGGCAGGGGAGGGCACCTCTGGGCTCATTCTGAGCCCACAGGTCCCTTAACGCCTGCCCTGACCCAGGTGCTAAAATCCGGCACAAATGCGGGTTTTTTAGACCCGCCCACTCCCGGGCGTCATTTTTGCCCGGGAGTATAAATACGACGCATATGCATCGGAGTAATTTTTTAAGACGGGAACGCCTACCTTGAATATCATGAACGCAAGGAAGGTGTTCACGCAAAAAAATGACGCTAATTCCAGGTACTTTGGCGCTAGACGCGTCTAACGCCAAAGTATAAATATGGAGTTAGTTTTGCGTCGAATTTGCGTCGAAAAAAACGACGCAAATTCGGCGCAAACGGAGTATAAATATGCCCCCATATGTTTCCGGCACATTGCTTCATGCAGCTTAGGCTGAGTGCATGGGTACTAAAGATGAGGCAGGAAAGGTTTTGTGCAAACCTGGTTTGGAAAGGACAATACCCTCATACATTATTTTGTTGCTGCATTGAGCGCTCGGAAAACACTAGGGCTTTATGTCTTGGTGTTACCGTTTTAGGCACTGTAGTAGACCCAGTTTGCCAAAGCTATTGATGTTTGTGTGTGGTAGTTTTTGATGAGTACAATGAGTATTTAGGAAGTATGAACTGGAGATTGAGTCCCCTCTTCCCATTAACTTAAATTGCTTCGATTGACATTGTGATTTGTTTGTACTGTATTTTTGCTTGGATCTTTTAACCTCTTAGGTGCTGGGCCTTTTCCCCCCCAGTGCTGAGCCCTTTTTTGGCTATTTGGGGTAGTTCACTCTTAGGCCTTCATAACTTTTTGTCCGTATAAGCTATCCACGCCAAAGTTGCGTCCTTTTTTTCCAACATCCTAGGGATTCTAAAGGTACCCAGAGTTTCTGGGTTCCCCTGGAGGAGACCAAGAAATTAGCCAAAATACACCAAAAATTTAGTTTTTTTCAAAAAAATGGGAAAAAAGGGCTGTAGAAGAAGGCTTGTGGTTTTTTCCCTGAAAATGGCACCAACAAAGGGTTTGCGATGCTAAAATCACCATCTACCCAGCTTTCAGGAACAGGCAGAGTTGAATCAGAAAACCACATTTTTCAACACAATTTTGGCATTTTACTGGGACATACTTCATTTTTACTATTTTTGGTGCTTTCAGCCTCCTTCCAGTTAGTGACAGGAATGGGTGTGAAACCAATACTGGATCACAGAAACCTAAGCATTTCTGAAAAGTAGACACAATTCTGAATTCAGCAAGGGGTAATTTGTGTAGATCCCACAAGGTTTTCCTACCGAAAATAATGAAATTGAGCTAAAAAACTGCACTTTTTCACCACGTTTTACTCTGTAACTTTTCCCTGCAATGTCAGATTTTTTAAAGCAATATACCGTTACGTGTGCTGGACTCTTCTGGTTGCAGGGATATATAGGGCTTGTAGGTTCATCATGATCCCTAGGTACCCAGAGCCAATAAATGAGCTGCACCTTGCAATGGGTTTTCATTCTATTCCGGGCAAACAGCAATTCATTTGCTGAAATATAAAGAGTGAAAAATGGGTATCAAGAAAACCTTTGTATTTCCAAAATGGCCACAAGATAAGGTGTTGAGAAGCAGTGGTTATTTGCACATCTCTGAATTTCAGGGTGCCCATACTAGCATCTGCATTACAGGCCATTTCTCAAATAGACGTCTTTTTTACACACTGTCTTACATTTGGAAGGAAAAATTTAGAGAAAGAACACTTGTTGTGCTATTCTTTGTTCCCCCAAGTCTCCCGATAAAAATGGTACCTCACTTGCGTGTGTAGGCCTAATGCTCGCGACAAGAAAGGCAATATGGACACATCACATTTTTACACTGAAATCTGACGTGTTTTTTACAAAGTGCCTAGCTGTAGATTTTGGCCTCTAGCTCAGCCGGCACCTAAGGAAACCTACCAAACCTGCACATTTTTGAAAACTAGACACCTAGAGAAATCCAGGATGGGCTGACTTGTGGGGCTCTCACCAGGTTCTGTTACCCAGAATCCTTTGCAAACCTCAAAATGTGGCCCAAAAACACGTTTTCCTCACATCACGGTGACAGAAAGTTCTGGAATCTGAGAGGAGCCACAAATTTCCTTCCACCCAGCATTCCCCCAAGTTTCCCGATAAAAATGGTACCTCACTTGTGTGGGTAGGCCTAGTGCCCGCGACAGGAATAGATCACACAACGGTCAATGTTGGTCCTTAAATGAGGCAACTGTTGACCCTGGGGTGATCCATTCCTGACGCAGCCACTAGGTATAGGCACTCAAGTGGGGTAGTGTTTTTATCAGGACAGGTGAGGAATCACTGGGTGGTAGGAATTTTGTGGATCCCAGCATATTCCTGTAGTTTGTGTGACAGAAATGCAAGAAAAATTGAGTTTTTATTCATCATTTCAGCTTTGCAGGGTATTCTGGGTAAGAAAACTTTGGGGAATATGCACAAGTCACACCTCTGTGGACTCCCCTAGATGTCTTGTTTCCAGAAATGTTTGGGTTTAGTATGTTTCCTTATATGGTCACCGAACCCAGGATCAAAAACACAGGTGCCTGCCTTACAAAACCAGTTTGTTTTGTGATAGATAATTCTGATGTCTCCATAATACGATTTGGGTGGTGGAATTTGGGGCTGAACTAAATTGGGGAGCTTCCAAGAGAGCACTCTCTTTCTGTGCTTGCCGCCGCATTTACCTGCTCTCTGGGTTGGGCTAACCCACTATTGCCCCGTTGCACAGACTGTGCTTGTGAAGGGACAGCAGGACTGTCCTCATCACCTCCCTCATAATTTACTGGAAGAGGAGCTATCCAATGGAACTTCTCTGACTGAAAAATGACTCCCAGAGTCTGCGCCATTGTCCTATCTCTCAGATGCTGTCTCATTATCTGCTGTCTCAGTCTCTGATCCTATGTCAGAGCTGTCCTCTATATATATATATTTTTTTCAGATTTAATGGGTCGGATGGAAAGCCACTGAACTCTGCTTGTCATCATTCATTTTCCCTATATTTCACGCTATCGCTGGGTGATCCTCTTTGCAGATTTTCAGATAAGAATATTTTTCAATACAGTATAGTAGTTATTTTGCTAACAGGAATATGGCCTCTTTACAAGATCTAGGAGATTTATAATTACCTTTGTAGTTGTTCAGGTAGAAAACATAAATTTACAGTGTATGATTTTTTTTAATTTGTTTATATTTCTATTTGGGCTTAAAATTATAATATTTTATTGTTTATAGTGTGGTCCAGATGAATATCAACTTTATTATGTTATACTGTTTTTTGTTTGTTTTCTTCTTCCTTTTTTGAAAGATAAGACATATTATTATGAATTTATCAAGAATGTATTAGGTTATATTCTGTGATTTATTTTGATTTACTATTAGTATTAGTATTATGTCTGTATTTGAAAAGAGGTTGTGTTGTGTGGAGTCACTAATCTATTGTCTTATTTCTATGTTTATTTTGAGATAGTATTTAATGGTGGTTTATTGGTGGTAATTATCACGTGACCAAGGCTGCTGTGTCAGCCGAAATGCGTTGTGTTTGGATTAAACAGCATTCTGCTTTTCCTTGTTTCCTGAGTGTGCGGGTATTATCTTTTTCTTCTGTGGTATATATATATATATATATATATATATATATATATATCACTTTTATGTGTGGGTCTGGTTTTCCTGGGTGCCGATCGCAGCCCCCAGGGAAACCACACATGCATTGACAAAAGTGATCTATATATATATTTCTATTTCTATATAGAGATATCTATCTATGTAGATAGATATATCTATCTACATGGATATATCTATAGATATATCCATGTAGATAGATATATAGATCTATATATATATTTAGATCAATATTTTTTTTAGTAGTTGTAAGGTTTCCTTGGGGGCCAAAACTACAAAAAAATAAGTATTGCCCCCACAGAGGGTCGCCCTGCCCACGGGCGACTCCCTGTCAAATTCTTTATTTTCTTTTTTTTTTTAAATTAACCCCTCTGGGGGCGCGCAGGAAACGCGTTCAGGAAGCCCTCGTATGAAAGGGGAGAGTCTCCCCTTTCATACGAGGCCTTCCCGAACGTGGGGAAGGCCGTTTGGGGCCGTTTTCCGCATCAGAGAAGGAAGCGGCCATATGGCCGCTTCCTGCTCCAATGGGGAAAACAACAAAAAAAGGGGTGGGTGGGGGTGTGGGGGGAGACACAGAAAAGCTTCTGTCTCTCCCGGGGAGTTTAAAAAAAAAAAAAAGATTTTCTAACCCTCTCCCTGGTGTCGGCCACTGGTCGTGACCTGTACCAGGGAGGTAGAGCGGGCGTCGCCCAGTGGACGACGCCTGCACTCAACGGGTTAAGGAATAGATCTCACAATATGGAGGGTCCTTTTGCACAACTGACAGTGTATTACCTAAGTTTAACCAGCTGGCTGGTTGAGATGTCAGGAGGGTCCAGTACTCTGGAAATTAAGATGTCTGATCAGTGATCTTGGAAATGTATGCTTAGATGGTGAATTGTGGTGTTGGAAAGTGGATTATTAATAACGGCAGGTAAGTAACTACACTTAACAATAGGCCACTAATCCCTAATAGGTCCAGTCAGGTCTCAATAAATTAATCCCCGCTCAACGCTTGGTAGCTTGGCAACGAGAGACAAGGGTTAACTTAGGAGACAGGTGTGTAAACCATTTATAAATCACAAAAAAGTAAATAAGTAAAACACAAAACACAATAATAATCCAACGCCAATTTATAAAAACATATCATATTGTTATCTTTAAAATGACACCAAAATGATTAAAATCGGATAAGGGGAAAGAATTAATGTTTTCTAGCGCATAGAAACTAAAAGCGCCAATCTGGTCATCTGGTCACACTAGACCGGGGCGAAGTCAAAGTTTGAGGCTGACCACAATTAAGCCCTGCTCAGCTTTAGCAAGCGGGATGCTTCGGTCAAACGTTTCCCTGCGGACTTAGGGGGTCATTATGAGCACGGTGGTAAACACCGCCGTGTTCATGCTGGCGGTCTTTCCATAGACCGCCAGCCCCCTTGAAAGCCTGCCGGCCTCATAAAGAACATTCCGCTGGGCCGGCGGGCAGAAACATTGTTTCCGCTCGCCAGCCCAGCAGAATGCAGGGCCGGGACATTGCAGACGGCTCCACATGGAGCTGTTGTCAATGCCTTAGTGCTGCGGGTGCAGCAGCACCCGTCGCGCAGATCACTGCCCGTAAATCGGGCAGTGACCTACGCGACGGGGCACTGCATGGGGGCCCCTGAACTGCCTATGCCAAGTGCACTCAGAGGGGCCCCAGAGCACCCCTTCCACCAGCCTTTCCCTGGCGGGGGAACCCGCCAGGAAAAGACTGGGAGAAACAGGGTACATTATCTGGAGTACAGGGCTGCTTGCAGCGCTGCCCTGTCGGATAATGTAATCCACCATCGTCAGGCTGTCTGTCGGCGGTAGCTTGGCGGTGGCGGAGGGCCACCACAGGCGGCCCTCCCTATGTTAATTATATGGCGGTTCAGACCGCCAAGCCGGTGGCGGTCTTTTCCGCCCCGCCGGCATCGCAGTCTGAACCGCCGGGTTCGTAATGAGCCACTTAGCCTTTTTCTTGAAGATTTTCTTCAGCGGGATGAAGTCACCAATCTGATCCGACTTCCCTGGAGCCCTGTTTGGAGATCTCGGTGAAGAATTCTACTGTTGTTCTTAAATGATTTTTCAGGAAGGAAATCTTCATCCGGACCAAAGCTGAATCTTGATCTGATGTCCCTAAAGCCCTCCTCGGATACGCTGCGCGGGAAGTTCTGGTCAACATTTAACGTTCAGACTTTGTCACTTTTTGGAGCTATTTCCTTCTGATGGTGGTCGACCCTCCACAGCAAGCCAATTTCTATGCGAGAATGTCAGATCACCTTTCCAGGAGCCCCCGGTGAAATCCTGGAAGTCGGGGCTCCGGAGCTTTTTAGAGGGGCAAGCCTGCAAGTCAGGCCGGGTCGCAGTTGAGGTAAGCCGGCTTGTCCCTTTAAAAAGCTTTTTTCCAAAAGTTCTCCAAACTTGTGGAACTTCTTCCAGAAGGTCTTAGAAGGTCCTTTAGGAGTCCACAACTCATGCCAAGGTTCAGAAGCTCTTAGTTTATCCTTGCGGATTAGGACTCCAAGTCCCAGAAAATACCTGGTTCAAATCGAAAAATGCCTACTAGCCACTGATCAGCTGGTCAGTTCCTTCAACTTTTGATGCACTACGATGGACTCTGGTTAGCAATTTTTCACCTGTAGCAAGCAGGGAGTCCCTTCTTGAACCAGCTGAAGACAGGCAAAGTCATTTTAGTAGTGAAGCCCAAGTGTGCAGCTGGTGCAGTCCTTCAGAGTCCAGGTGCAGGTCAAATGTTCAGCAGGGCAGTCCTTCTTCTTATGTTGTTGTTCCTTGTAGGGATCTGAGGTGTGGGTGCAGCTCTGCCAAATATATCCTTGCTCCTGAGGTGAAAAGCAGGGGGGTGCAACTGTTCAATCACTACCCTCTTGGATGACCACTTCCTGGAAAGTGTGGCAAAAATCAATCCCAGGGAGCAACGTTCCTTAAAAATCCATAATGGTAGAAACTGAATTTTGGAAGTTAGGTCTGGCTGAGCCCACCAATTGGTGTGGCTAAAAATCCTCAATATACCCCTCTCCTGCCCTCCCCTAATCTAATTTAAAGGGCACCTGGTTGTCTGGGTTTGTAGGAAATGTGGGAGGTCCTGAGCTGTTCCAAATGTCCTTCCCTCTTTTGAAGGCCAGTGTGGCAGCTCTCCCCCATCCACCTTCACCATCTGCTGTGGCAGATCTCCTCCCCTATGCACTGTCTTTGTGTTCAGCCCATGCCACTTCACACCTCATCAATGCAGCCTGGCCAGGCTGCCAGAGGCTGCCCAATCAGAGAAGGGCACCTGAGAGCTGAAACTAGTAACTTTTAGGAAGAGTTCTAAAACTTTCCTGAACTAGTTATATTAAATCCAACAATGGCAAGTTTTTGCATTTATTATAATAATCCGTTTGAGACCAAACTTGCCTCCTTTGGAGACTTTATTAATTAAAATAAAGTCTCCCCGTTTTAGCCTATGAAGCCTATTCACTACAACGAGGGAAAAATGAATTTGGCTATTTTTCCTCACCAGGGCTAATAACATATTTTTAAGGTCACTGCTTATAGTTACACTACACCCAACCCTGGGGGCACCTAGGGCATACCTTAGGGGTGACTTATATGTGAAAAGAAGGTAGGTGAAGACTTTGGAAGTACTTTTAATTCCAACATAGAATTTGCATGTAACTTTAATTTAAAAGCAGCCAGCAAGGCAAGCATGCCTTTAAAATTACCATGGGCACCTCAGCAGTGCACCTATGGGACACTACTTATGCTGGGGTCCCTAAATCATCATGCCCTACCATAGGCTATGGACTTAACAGGTGGGTTGACACAGCCAATTATAATTACCCTAATTTGCATACTCATGTTACACAGGGCAAAGGCCCTGGGGCTGGTTAGCAGTACCCAGGTCACCATCAGAGTCAGGAAAACACCAGTAAGAAGCGAAAAATTGGGGCAAAAAATTAGGGTGCTTCTGCAATCAGCCCAGTTTTCTTACCTGTTGTGGTTTGCATTCAAACATGAAGCAACATGGCATACATGTCAGAGATGGTACAACACGTGCATTGAGGTGCTTGTTGGTGAAATTGTTGACTCAAAGTCATCATCATGTATTTGCACTTAACAATATGTAAATGTGCAGCATGGTTCTTCATTCCCTATATGTGTGCATACATTATTTTACACTTAGATCTAGTGAAATTAGTGATTTATGCATTTTCAATTTAGCTATAATTGGGATGTATGCATCATAACATTGAAATTAAAAGGCTGAGCTTCCCAACTCCATCTAAGGTAAACTTTGTATTTACATCGTCCACCCAATTCATTGCAAGAAAAGTGTTCTTTATGTTTGAAGATCACATTTCTAGCAATTCATTGGTTGGACAATGATTCCCAGCACCTGCACAGGATGGGAGGCAGAAGAAGTGGGTACTCTTTTGTGAGATATTATGAAGGCTGCGATAATGGAAGAATCAGGCATTTTATTATCCTACTATTTTGCTCATAACCTCAGTCCCATATTTATCAAAAAGTCATGCAGCGCAGCAGGCCACCTTGCTGCACTGCGTGAGAGGGAAAGGGCAGGAATGTGACATATTTTCCATTATACGGCACATTCCTGTTCTTTCCTAGCACCGGCACATTTTTGGCAGCCTATTACCAATGCAGGTACCCTTGCATCATGTTGCAAGTGTGCCTGCATTGCAGGCAGGATTATTTTTGTGCAGGAAGGGGCACCTTCATGCACTAAGACAATTATTAGAGACATTTTCCACTTTCTATGCGTGCTGAGAGGAAACAACAAGGAGAAATAAGGATATTTCTCCTTGTTGCGCCTCTGGTGGGGAGGTGTACAATTCTGACACATCCCAGGACTACCAGTGCTGGTAAATCTGTGAATGTGCCAGAATCCATGTGTGAATGTGTGAGGACTCCCACGCTCCACCCATGGAACATCTCCCTGTCGCAGAGTAAAGCAAAGCAGCTAGATCTATTAAGCGATGCAGGGACAAACAAAATGACCTTGAGTGGCTCGATAAATCTCATTTAGGTTTTGCTCAGCTTTTGCAACCCTTGCACAAAGGCTATACAAAACCATGATAAATATGCCCTTTACTTTCTAGCACAAGAACATTTCTCCTTTTTTTGAGTGGAACCTTCATTTGGCTACACTTGTGATGCTATTTTTGCTGACATCAGTTGCTTCAAAACTTTCTCATTTACCCACAATCTTAGCTTAGCTTTGGGGAGTTTCCCCTTATGGCAACAATTTTATCTCGCTTTGCGTATGTGCACTTGTATTTGCTGAATTGAATCGCCTTTACTATTTTCAGTCATGCTTTATTCAGGTGAATTCTGATTTATTCTATTCTATTCTGATTTATAAAGCACATGGCTAACCCACTGGAGTTTCTCAGTAAGCTGCTGAAACAGAAGAAGTAAGATTAAAATAGCCATGTTCTCAATAACTTTCTAAACTTCATAAATGAAGCACATAAACATGTTCCACAGGGTAGGCCTCGGGAAAGAAAAGGACTTTCCTCATTGCCTTGTCAGTTTTACTTGAGGAATCACTGCTGGTTTAAACTGCCTGAATGAAGAGAATGATTGGGGATGTACGGTTGAACCACTGACCCTAAATAGGTAGGTTCAAAACAAAACATAGCATTGTGCACATAGCATAAAGTTCTGAAGATTATGGTGGTCATTATGCTTTTGGTGGTCACCTGACCGCCATGGCAGCGGTGGGGGTTGGTCCACCACCAGGCCGGTGGTGAAGACAGCCACATTACGACTTAAATGGTTTGGCCAAAGCCTAACCGCCAAAATGCTGCCCGTACCGCCAGGGTGGTCAGACCGTCGGGCCGGAAGTGAGTATCTTCGGCTAGGCAGTAGCCGCAATACCACCATCGGTATTACAACTCTGTAGACCGCCAGCATTATTGTGGCGGTCGCACCACCATATAAATGCTGGCAGTCATGCAACAGGAATCTCCATTCCTGTTGCTGCAGACACATCCCCACACCACCACACCTACATACACGCACCCCCACTCACCCATGCCCCACACCCCCACACACTCGCACCCAAATACTCTCTAAGATACACACCGATTCACTCTCATGCACGCACTCAAAAATACATATTCACTTGCATGCACGCACTCAGACATACACCCCCTTCCCCCGCATTCACACAAACATACACGCACACACACACACACACACACACACACACACAGGTACCCACTTTCCCCCTGTATTCATACAAACACTCAGACACCACTCACATTCACACAACACTTCCCCTTTGGGCGATCAACTTACCTTTTCTGACAAGGTGGTCGTCCGGGAGTGGATGGGTCCTGGCACTTTCCATTATCAGCACTTTACCGCCAAAAGGACTCCATCACGCCATATCACATATCATAATACGGCGAGCGGAGTCCTGTTAGCGTGGCAGTGCTGGTGGTGGAACTACCTCTCTTCCTCCGTCAACCAGGCCGACGGGGTCTGACGGGTTATGACTTAGGCAGAAATCATACCTAAGTCAAAATATGGTGGTCTGTTGGCAGCAGCGGCTTCGGTGGTCTTGGAAAAAGACAGCTGAAGTCGTAATGATCACCTATGTGTTTATTAACAGGGGGCCAGTGAAGTGAGGGAAGCCAAAGCAAATTTAGGAATATTGCATAAAAGCTGAGCTGCAGCATTTTATACAATATGAAACCTGAGCGTCAAACCTTTGTTTGCCCCTAAGGAAAAAATATTGCTGTAGTCTAATCTGGAGAAGATCAAGACCTGCACAATTGTCTTTTGAGCAGAAGATGGGAGGACACATAGCATTTTCCTCAAGCAGTTAAGTAGGCCAAACAACTAGCTGCCATCTTGTTTATTTAGTGGTCCATAGTGTACTTAGAATTCAGCCAGAAGCCCTAAGTCTCTGACCACCTTACCAAGGTTAGGAAAAGGGACCGATTTTCCAAGCCACCAGGGGGGGCCCTAGAGTTAAGACTGATAGGCCACTAACAAAATTTCAATCTTATTTGCATTCCATTTTAAATGAAACAGAACAATCATGGTAGTACTGGTAATTGTTAATGCACTTCCACGGTAGTGTCCAAGTTAGGTGCATAATTATATCAAATAACGGTGCAAGTGGTATAGTGCCCTACCACCTATGAGCACAAATAACGTGTATACTAGTATACACAGTGAATAAGTAGATATATATGACCACAGCACACAAGCATACATAAAGTTAGTGCAGTATACGAAGGTAGAATTAGGTAATACACATATGATAATGAATAGTAAGGTCCCCTTCTTAATGTTCCAGAGAGATGTTTAAATGGATCAAAAAGTTGTATACCAATATGTACAGCAAGAAAGCACAGCCAACACGTGTTTCGTCACACAGTGACTTTTTCAAGGCTGTAAAAGATACAATTTATACATATATTTAGTTTTAAGGTGAAAAGAAAGAACTGTAGGTGTCGGAGTTTGTATATGTAAATAATACAGACATGACCAGCAAGTAAATAAGAAGTCGAAGGGTGTGGTGTTGACTTGACCCAAACAAGGAGTTCAAGTTTATGGAAATAAACCTTTGTGCAAAAAAGAATAAAGTAGTAGATTTACTTACTGGTCATGTCTGTAGCCTTGAAAAAGTCACAGAACAGATTCAAGCTATTTACCTCTACAATATCAGCCAAAGGGCAAACATAAACATTAAACAATGTAGGGCTCAAAAATGAGCCCTTTGGCACCCATATGGTAGCTGAAAAACAGAAGACTCATAAGACTTAGAAAAAACCTGAAACACATGTGGAAAATTACTCTTCTCTGGCATTCCTGTGGGGCACATTCTGCTTCACTGTCATTAATACATTCCTAAATTTGTGATTTTAGCTTCAGTTGCTGATAAACGTCCATCCCAGTAGACATACATAGATTTGATATTGCACCATGTTTGCGTGGCGCAAACACCATTCTCATCTCTATCAGATTTTTCAGGTAAGATGTCTTGTGATTTGTATTCTGTTACAATTCTAGAGGGGAGTTATGGTTAGAGTGGGGGTTAGGAGGCCGTGCTTTAAACTGTCACCTGTTGTAGTGTGACCTTTATTTGTGTCTGGTCCTGAACTGAGTTGTTGAGAGGTTTTGTTTGAAGCTGAGACAATTTTGTTTGATTCTTTCTGTTTGATTTCATCTAGTGTGTTGGTTCTTTGTGGGTCTAGTGTTTTGGTTCTTGGTTAATTGTGGTAAGACATTCTTTGCTGTTCTTGCTTATTCATTATTTGGAAGAAAAGGAGGTGTGTGTTTCCTTTCCCTGCCTGACTGAGTTTGTGCTTCAGAATGGAAGTGTGGGTGGCAGAATGTGGTGATGTAATGGAATATTGATTTGCTTGTGCTAGGGTAAGTCTGGTGGTTACCTCAGTGGGAGACCGAAACTAACTATTCATGCTAAAACTGTAACCAGAGCTTAATCTGAATACAAAAAATGTACTGCCTTCTACAGTGTGGTACCTGGCTTATCTACATGAAGATCCTTCTTCCAGACTCCACAAACATAGACAACCTTTGCTCCCCAATCTACATTCTTACATTATGAGTGAGAATATGTTAGCACTTTTTCATTACATGGATGAACATACACTTATGTTTCCACTAACAATGACCAGTCAACATCCATTAAAACGTTTTGTCATTAATACAGGTTTGGCAACATATTTTCATTTTAACATTGTTGCTTAGTGAATCAATCTAATTATCCTAATCGTCACTCCTGATGGGTGAAAGAAAGTGAAACTTATATTATTTAACTATCAAAACTCTCTACCAACCCGATAAAATGGTAACTTTTTTTAGTTCAAATACATTTCGTATTTGCATCTTTGTATCAAAGAAACACAAAGCTAAATAAAGAGGTACACATAATAGTAAAAGTGACTTAGGGGGTCATTACAAGTTTGGCGGGCAGAAAAAGCATCCTGCCGAACTCCCGCGGTCAGTGTGCCACCAGTGGGGCCTCCTTCCCATGGGCCCGATTATGAGTTCCCCACTCGGTCGGCAGGCAGAAAGTGTGTTTCCGCCCGCTGACCCAGCGATAAACAGCCCTCAATATTGACAGCGGTTCATAATTGAGCCAGCTGCAATGTTACAGTTCATAGGGTGTAATAGCACCCGTTGCACATTTTACTGTCTGCAACGCAGACAGTGAAAAGCATGACGGGCTGTCCATGGGGGCCCCTGCACTGCCCATGCCAAGTGCAACCGCCATGTAAAAGCTGCAGAGAGGGGAGTCGTAATCCCAAGGGTGGTGCTGCAAGCAGCGCTGCCCTGGTGGATTAGGACCACCAGCACCACCAGTCCTGCCAGTGGAGGGAAACTGGTGGTGCTGGTGGTCTGACCGTGGTGCAACCGCCACAGTCATAATGTATTGGTCAGACCACCAGGGTCGTAATGAGGCACAAAGTATGTGTAATACTATACATAATGATTAAATACCTGAAAAACAGTCATAATTAGTTACAAATTTAGAGGAAATATTCCTCTTAAAATGAATTTTCGCACAATTATTTTCCTCAGTCCATCTTTCACATCCTTGTTTCGCAGGCTGTAGATCAGAGGATTTAGCATTGGTATCACAACAGTGTAGAACAGAGTTACCGCCTTGTCCTGGTCAAGAGAATAGACGGAAGAGGGACGGAGGTAAGTGAAGATGATTGTTCCAAAATATAAGGTCACACCAGTGAAGTGAGAGGCACATGTGGAAAAGACTCGAAGTCTTGCTGCCGAGGAGCGCATTCGCAAGACAGCTGAAATGATGGCGGCATAAGAAATGAAAACTGCCAGGAGAGAAGAAATAGCCAAGGAACCTCCAAATATGAATAATACCACTTCATTGATGAAAGTGTTGGTGCATGAGAGCTTTAACAGAGGAGGGATGTCACAGCAAAAATGATGAATTGTCCAGTGACAGAAAGGAAGCCGGAACGTACAACCTGTCTCTATCATGGAGTGCAAAATCCCAACAGTGTATACCATAGTCAGTAGCAGGACACAAAATCTCGTTGTCATGATGGCCATGTAGTGCAATGGTTGACAAACAGCAGCATAGCGGTCGTAAGCCATGGTTGCCAGAAGCAGAGCCTCAATGGTACCAGCAGCAAAGAAAATGAACAATTGCATTACACAACTGACACGAAAAATCTTCTTAGTCTCAGAAACCAGATCAACAAGCATTCTAGGGGCAATGTCAGAGGAATAGCAAAGATCCACAAAGGACAGATGGCTCAGGAAGAAGTACATAGGGGTCTGAAGATGGGGGCTCAGCCGGATCAATACAATAATGCCAATGTTGCCAATCACAGTGAGGATATAGACCACTGTGAACACTACAAAGAGAATCAGCTTCAACCTAGGTTCCTCTGTCAATCCCAAGAGACTGAATTCACCGTCAACAGTTTTATTTACATCTTCCATGTCCATTGGGAGGTTTCTCAGTACAAGTAGAATGAGACAACAGAGACCAAGGGTTTTGTTGGAAGGCTTGGTGTGGAATTAGTACAGATGATATACGACTTAGTTGAATTTTTGCAAAGGTCAATGGAAAACCATTTAATTATTACAGTAGTTAAAATTGGTGACAGTCGTCTGTGTTCCCTGTGACAAGATATGTACATCTGTAACAAAATGAAACATTTATTTAATAAACTGATTTCTTCTGACACCTTCGGTTAATTGGCACTACAGCTAAAACATCAATCAATTTGTTTTTCAGAAAAATGAGGGAGCCTATTTACAAATTGCATTTTATAGTATGTTTAGTAGTACTAACAGTACTACTATTAACATACTACCAAATGCTATTCACAAACCTATGTGAGGGGTTTCTGCCTCCGGCTCTACTTGTGTTTTTCTATGTAGAGACTGCAGAGTCTCTGCACAGGTAACTGTATGTTTTAGTGGTAACTGTGAGAGGGACAGAGGGGATTAGCTGGAAAATGGGAAATATTTACTATGAAAGAGGTTGGGCGAAGGGAGGAGTTGGTAGGGTTTAGGACAGAGTTAGGGAGGGATTTAGGGATGGACATGCAAAAGAGTAAGTGTATTCCCATGCATGTACTGCACTTCTAAAGTTACTACAGCCAAAAAGGACCCCAATTAGTATTAAATGTACTCCATGTTAGAGCTGCAGTTTGTCTAGCACCACACATGACTAACCAATGGCATTGCAAACTCTACAGTACAAAGTAACAGTGGTAGGAATCAATGTTAAATTAAAGAACATTATTTAACCTAGTTCATAATATAAATAATTAAGTACAAATACATTTAATTTAATTATTAAAAATATAAGAATAGAGCATATTTTATTTTAATTTAACATATTTTATTAACATTATTTAAATTTAAAAATTAATGTAACATGAATTGTTTTAATAATATAGTTAAATTACTTTCAATCAATTCTCTACATCAATTTTATTAATTTGGGGTACATAATAAAAATGTGTATGTTTTACTTTAGGTGGTGTTGTTTTTATAATGTAAACTTAAAACTAATTTTAATTTTATTAAGTATATTTTAAAAATGACATGTCAGATTTAAATTAAGCTAATAATGCTTTCATATTTTTATTTTTTCTACACTTAAAATAAATATATAAAAGTATTTAACATTACTTTATTACATTAAATATTTTATTATTTCTTTCTGAACGTTTCATCGATTTTTACGGTTTTCCTTAGGAGAGCTCAGCTCAAATAGTGGAACATCAAATATCTTAGTGTACTAACTAACTAACTGCTGTATTTAGTGACTTGACCACTTATTTCAGGAGATGAGAACATGTAAGTTCACACTATTGTGTAATTTTATACTCGTACATGGTGAATAGATCAAAGGAGTAAAGTTACTCAAAAGTGGAAGAGTAAATTTACACGTGCAGATTTACTCATGTGTAAGCTTACCTTTGTGAGTAAACCTTGTAATGTTGTTAAAGTTTAGTTGTATGGTGTGCATTTTTCCATTAGTTCTGTTGACCATGTTTCTTAGTTTTCATACAGACCTAGCTGGCATAATCTTGTGTTTATATTATATGGATGTCAGAAATTGGGTCTCTAGTTGGCAGAGGGATGCACCCGGTCCAAGTGGAGACCAAAATCCTAGTCAGGGTAAGTTAAACTCCCTAAATTAACCTGTGTTCATCTTCTGGTAGCTTGGCACAGAGCAGTTAAGCTTAACTTAAGAGGCAATGTGTAAAGTATTTGTGCAACACTTACTTAATGAAACACATTAAAAAACATCACAGACTATCAAAAAATAGATAGTCTTTATTTGGAATATATATGACTAAAACAACAAAAATCCAATAAATAGTTTGCGAATATTATTGCAAGAATGATCAGCATTCGATCACATTTTGAGAAGATATGCATAAGGACAATCCCACAATATCCAGTGCTAGCAGCACTAGTGTGGGGTATTCAAGTGAAATAGGATGAATAACATCTTGTCAGTCATAAAAATGGTGTGCTCAGTGTTAGCAGCACAAGCACATGTGCACAAAGATCACAACAGGGATTAGGGCTCTTCCTTATGGTTGAATATTCCTTTGTCTACAACACAAGGTGCTGGCTGCTAGCAACATTAATGCGGATCAGGGCATGACAATACTGGAATGGGAACTTTCGCAGGGGTTCAAGGCAGCTCATTCGGGAACGTGAAGCCTAGGGAGCGGCCACAATCACTACTCTTGCCCCCTAACCCCTCTAATTGTCTTGACAGCGGGTCGTCATTTGAGTGTGGGTCCTGCCGCATGACCATTATTCCGGACTGGGAGGAGGCCGGCAGTAGCACCTCAGGGTCATCACTTTCAAAGGTCTCCAATCTTATGGGAGGGGTGAGAATGCCAAAGTCGCCCCACAGTACGGGGTCACATGGGGACAAATTCCTACTCTGTCACCTGCAAAGCATCAGGGTTTCCTAGGCAACATGCTCGGTCCACGCTCGCCATCTTCCCTCGGCTCTGTGGCATGGCCGTAGTTCGAATGGTGCTCTCACTGCAGAAAGTTCAGCTCATAAACAAGGGATGCTGTGGTTGATTTATCTGCCATCCCGGGACTTGTAGAGAGTGCAGCTTGTGGCAAATTGAGATTAGGAATGCAGCCACAGATGCTGTGTTGCAGTGGGTGCTCGGTCACAAAGTCTTTGATGTCCCTGAGACTTCAACAAATGGGGGCAAGCCAATAAGCCCTTGGAGTTCCTTGGGAAGATCAGATGATGTAGAGGGTAATCTTAGGATTTCCCTCACTGAAGAGGCAGCAGGCAACAGACTAACACAGAAGAGAAAGTTGACAGTTCCTTCTGACAGCACAGCAGACAGCAGAGCAACACAGCAGAGCAAATGGCAAAGTGTCAATTCTTCCTAGCAGTGTAGCTCCTCTTAGTTACACAGTTTCCTCAGGACCCCCAAAGCGAAATAGTTTAGTGGTGTTTATGGCCCAGTACTTATACCCAAAAAGCCCTCTTAGGTAGGAGAGACTTCAAAGGAGTTATTTGAAGTGCACAAGGATTCCTTTCATGAAAGTCCTGTTTGCCAGGCTATCTGTAGGGGATAATCAGTCCTTTGTATGGAGCTGGGACACCACCTATTGAAGTGCAAGTATGCACCCCTCCCCACAGCCTAGGAAGACCCATCAGTATACAGATGAATGTAGATGTCACTGAGTGTCCTATGATTGTGGCTATCTAGAGGGGATTCATGGCGTGTAGCTGTCATCCCGCCCAGATGTGTATTCAGAGACAGGCTAAGTCAAAGAATGATTAAAGAAAGAAAATGCCAACTTTCAAAAAGTGGCATTTTCAGACTTACAGTTTAAAATCTGACTTCACCATGAGTTTTAAATTGCGGGTCCAGAGACACCAAACTCCAAATTTATATCTTCTCACAATTGAGAATTACACTTAAAAGATGTTTTAAGGCAATCTCTCAATGTTAACCTATGTTAGAGATAGGACTACCACTATCTAGACATGATAAACTAAAAAGTACATGTCCACCGTTTGTTTTCAATACACAGCACCCTGCTCTTGGGCCTACCTTAGAGATGACTTATACATTATAAAAAGGAGGTTTTATGCCTGGCAATTGTGTGCCCTCTCTAGATCGAAATGTCAGTTTAAAACTGCACACGCAGACTCAGCAGTGGCAGGCCTGAGACATGTTTGAAGACTACTGTGGTGGGAGGCACAATCAGTGCTGCGGGCCCACTAGTGGTATTTCATTTACAGGCCCTGGGCACCCCTAGTTAACTTTACTATGAATTTAGCAGTGAATCAAATATGCCTGTTTTGGATAAGCCAATGTTACCATGTTTTAGAGTACAGAGCACCTGCAATGGTCATCAGTGGTAAAGTGCATAGAATCTTGAAAACTAGCAAAAATGAGTCAGTAAAACAGGAGGTCAGAAGGCAAAAAGTTAAGAGAAACCATACCAAGGATGCCAGGTGTTATAATGGATAACAGTGGATTATGTTGGCCTTTAATTATTTCTTTATGGCGAGGAAGGCTCATGGTTTTTGTGTCATAATGTGGCTAGAAAACCTTCCCTGGTGCTTAAGCATATTTTTAATTCATCAATCTGCGTAATTTACAGTGATTAAGCATAATTTAAACATTATATTGCTCAGTTGGATATTTATTTATCAGTGAACTTCTGTTTTACGTTCTGTGAGATTTGCTTTTATTGTTTAATATGCATGGGATTTTTCTCTAAGTTTGGTTTTGTTATTTAGATGTTTCTATAGTAGCTATTGTTATTGGTCTCCCTGTGTTGTGGGATGAAATAGTGGTCATAGAGGGTGTTCTGTTTAATGTGCCACATTGCATGTTTGTGTTCCTTGGTCTCCCTTCACATTGGAATATGTGCTATATCTGAGAGTGGTTGGGTATATGAAACATGTTCTGTCTAATGTTGTTGGATGTTTTGTGCATCTTATTTTGGTAATGTGGGTAGTCCTCTACTATCTACTTGTATGTCTTATCTGTGCTGCTATAGACATAGGCATCATGGTCTTTTGAATGTTTTTTTAGTTTTCAGTGTGGCACTTCATGTTGGGTAACACTTTTGAGCACTCTGAAACAGCCCTGAATTACTAAACTATAGCCATCGCTGAGATGCATAGGTTTTAAGTAATAAGTTCTGCATAGTGTGTTGTGTTGGTTGTAGGACTGACCCGTAGAAACAATGCAAACAAAGCAAAATACAAACATTGCCACATAGAATCATCTAGCAGTGCAGATAATTCTCTACCCTGGATGCAATCCATGACATCTGGATGCTGTTTGAGACAACTGAAATACTTCAATAACGTTGATGTGTAACATGACAACTTATATTGTTCCACTGACTTGTTGCATGTGCATCAAGCATTAAGTCATCTGCTGAGTCATAGGATATTAACTTTGTTAAAGTTAGGTAAGATAGGTTAAAGTTCGATAGGTTGAAAATGGGTCAAATTTCCAACTGTTGATTATTATAATTATAATTTAGACTGTAATGAACTAGACATCATAACAGCGTTCTTTACACAAATGTGGCAGGCAGAGTACCATGTCCACCAGGTCCTCCTGCCCTATTTAGACTCGGGTGGACTGTCATGTTTCTGAAGTCATTGCCATCCCTTGGCTCTGCCAACAGAATCCCAAAGATCAACTGTCCAACGGAGTTGTAGCTTTCTTTGTAGTTGCTTCAGACCATTCACCTTCTTTACAGTCGACCGTCTGATGTACCTTTCTACAGTTGGGAACCACCAGGGAATTTCTGGAGATCTTGAACAGAAAAGATTAAATATGACTCTAGGAGAAAATCCTCATGGTGTCAGAATCATTCCTCTCTTGCTTTTTAAAAACAAATTCCTGCCAAAGGGTCAGGTCTTCCGGCACTTTGACCTTGTTGCACAATGTCATTATGCAAGTTCAGGGGACAGTACTGGGGCCTATTAGGAGTTCCACTAGTCAAACAGGTAATACCTTGCTATCATTTACCCAAAGTCTCAGCATCCACTTAAAATACAGCATTTTTTCATTTACAAGGATTTTACATGAATGGTAACATTCTATAAGAAATGCATATAATTTGCTCTAGTAATTGTTGCACTATGGCAATGATTCAGCATATCAGTTGCAAAGTACCCATCTCTTGATACCACCAAATTAATTGCCATGAGACTGGTCTTATTCAGATGTCCAAAAGCAGTGGTTAATGCTCTACACCCTGAAACACCAATCAGAAACAAATATTCACAAAGGATCTGCACATAACTTATTGAGTCAAAAGAGTCAGTTGTTATAGAACAGCATTAACGGTGTGACAGAATGTCTGTACAAAGGTGCAGGAGACAGAGTATGGGCCTACTGTGAGTCAAACTATTAAATATTATCTAATACTTCTTAGCTATAACTAACTGGAGAACTCTGAAGATGGTGCTTCTTCATCAAAGAATGCAAGGAAAGTGTTTGACGTGATGCTGCATAAGCAACATAAAGAAGGTATTCAAACAGAAATATTCTGGGAAGATGTTCTTGTGGCTGGCCAGATGATATTCTTGACTGGAGCGCCACAAACACAGAGCTAACAGCAAGCAGAGAAACACAGGTGAAGAGCCGAGTACAAGCAGAGGCTTCCTCTCATCAATATGGGGAAAAGACAAACACCTGGTCACACCCTTGTGTGATTAATTTATATAGACTTCAGGATCCTCGAATCTTGCAGTAGATCCTCGAAATCCGCTGCAACCTGCTACCGATTTAGGTCATACGGTAACGCCCTTTGGGATGTCCACATGGGCACTGACTGTACTTGTGATTGGGTTAACAACAGAGCAGCACAGATAGTGCAGTCCTGTGCAGCATTGCTCCTGTCACACCAGTGGTGGATGAAAGTGGGAGTGAGCACCTGTGACACACCATGACAGTATCCCCCAAAAGGCTGATAAACATGCAGATATTTGTCCGGATGATGAGCATGGAAAAGGTGAATTAAAAGTAGAGCATGTGTGTTAGACATGGGTTTTTTGGTTGGCAGCCAGGTTGCCCTCTGTCCAAGCAAGAACCCTCACTCTAGTCAGGGTAAGTCACACACAATCCAAAATCAGCCTGTGCCCACCCTCGGGTAGCTTGGTACGAGCAGTCAGGCTTAACTTAGAAGGAAATGTGTAAAGCATTTGTGCAATAAATCATACAATACCATAATATAACACCACAAAAATACACCACACAGTGTTTAGACAAATATATAATATTTATCTGGGTATTTGCAGATCAAAACGATCAAAGATGCAATATGAATTTGTAAAGATATCACTGAAAAGTGATATAAAGGGCCTCATTCCGACCTGGACGGAGGAAGCACCGCCAATAGGCTGGCGGTGCTTCTAGGGCAATTCTGACCGCGGCGGTAAAGCCGCGGTCAGAAAAGGGTAACCGTTTTCCCCTGCCCCAGGGAATCCTCCACGGCGGTGCTGCAAGCAGCGCCGCCATGGGGATTCCGACCCCCTTCCCGCCGGCCTGATCTGCAAAGTAGACACTGAAAATCGCGATGGGTGCCACTGCACCCGTCGCACACCAGCAACTCCGCCGGCTCCATTCGGAGCCGGCTTCATCGTTGCTTGGGCTTTCCCGCTGGGCGGGCGGGCGGGCGGCCTTTTGGCGGTCGCCCGCCCGCCCAGCGGGAAAGTCAGAATGACCGCCGCGGTCATTTGACCGCGGTGCGGTCTTCTGGCGGTCTCCGCCCGGCGGGCGGTGCCCGCCGCCCGCCGGGGTCGGATTGACCCCCAAAGTGTCTTAAGTCTTTAAAAAGCAAACAAAGTCTCTTTCAAGCACAAAGTACCTGGTTTGGAGTGGAAAATCTCCGTAAAGGGCCGCAGAAGAAGAGATACGTGAAAAAATGGTGCGTGCGTCAATTTCTCCCCAGCACACATGGACTTGCGTTGTTATTTTTCACGCGGGAAGTCGTGCGTCGTTTTCTGGCGCGCGGACAGTCTTTTTCTGTGGATCGCGGGGATTACCAGATGTCCCGGGTCTGTGCGTGGATTCTCCTGCTTGTTTTCCGGCTGCGCATCGTTCCGCGGGGCTGTGCGTCGAAGTTTCGCTCTCATGGCAGGCGTCGTGTCGATTTCTCCTCTGGAAGTCGGGCGGCGTTTTCTTTGCGAGGCCGTGCGTTGAAGTTCCGGTCGTCCCGAAGGTGTCGCGTCGATCAGTGTCGGTGTGCGGCGTTTTTCTTGCTGCAGAACAAGCTGTGTGTTGAAAATTTCAGTGCACGAAGCGTCCAAGTGAAAAAGAGAAGTCTTTTTGGTCCTGAGACTTAAGGTAACAGGAGGCAAGCTCTATCCAAGCCCTTGGAGAGCACTTTTACAGCCAGACAAGAGTTCAGCAAGGCAGCAGGCCAACAGCAAGGCAGCAGTCCTTTGGAGAAAGCAGACAGGTGAGTCCTTTGAGCAGCCAGGCAGTTCTTCTTGGCAGGATGTAGTTTCTGGTTCAGGTTTCTTCTCCAGCAAGTGTCTGATGAGGTAGGGCAGAGGCCCTGTTTTATACTAAATTGTGCCTTTGAAGTGGGGGTGACTTCAAAGAGTGTCTAAGAAATGCACCAGGTCCCCTTTCAGTTCAATCCTGTCCGCCAGTGTCCCAGTAGGGGGTGTGGCAGTCCTTTGTGTGAGGGCAGGCCCTCCACCCTCCCAGCCCAGGAAGACCCATTCAAAATGCAGATGTATGCAAGTGAGGCTGAGTACCCTGTGTTTGGGGTGTGTCTGAGTGAATGCACAAGGAGCTGTCAACTAAACCTAGCCAAACGTGGATTGAAGGGCACAGAAAGATTTTAGTGCAAAGAAATGCTCACTTTCTAAAAGTGGCATTTCTAGAATAGTAATATTAAATCCGACTTCACCAGTCAGCAGGATTTTGTATTACCATTCTGGCCATACTAAATATGACCTTCCTGCTCCTTTCAGATCAGCAGCTGCCACTTTCAACAATGTATGAGGGCAGCCCCAATGTTAGCCTATGAAGGGAGCAGGCCTCACTGTAGTGTAAAAACGAATTTAGGAGTTTTACACTACCAGGACATATAACTACACAGGTACATGTCCTGCCTTTTACCCACACAGCACCCTGCTCTAGGGGTTACCTAGGACACACATTAGGGGCGACTTATATGTAGAAAAAGGGGAGTTCTAGGCTTGGCAAGTACTTTTAAATGCCAAGTCGAAATGGCAGTGAAACTGCACACACAGGCCTTGCAATGGCAGGCCTGAGACAAGGTTAAGGGGCTACTTAAGTGGGTGGCACAACCAGTGCTGCAGGCCCTCTAGTGGCATTTAATCTACAGGCCCTAGGCACATGTAGTGCACTCTACTAGGGACTTACAAGTAAATTAAATAGCCAATCATGGATAAACCAATCAATAGTACAATTTACACAGGGAGTATATGCACTTTAGCAATGGTTAGCAGTGGTAAAGTGCCCAGAAGTCAAAAGCCAACAACAACAGGTCAGAAAAAATAGGAGGAAGGAGGCAAAAAGTTTGGGGATGTCCCTGTCAAAGAGCCAGGTCCAACAATGTGCATGTCCAGCTGATTTCCATGGTCTATCCTTGGGGCTATAATCTTTCTAGTCAACTAAACAAATCATCCTCTCATGCATCTCGAGTTCAAAATGACTTTTCCCACAAATTCCAAATTACTATTTATGTTCACTGAATGAGGTGGATCTCCTCTAATGAGCTCATTACAAGGCTTGAGCAACAAAAAATTGGATGTGCCAGGAAATTGTCAGGCAGAACAAACTTATCAGCCACTTGGTTAGTAATGGTAATTTGAATAGGTTTTTGTTGGAAAAACGTATCAGGGAAAACAGTGTGTCATAGTATAGTGTGCTAAACACAGTAAAGAGAATCTCAATTTGTGTGCAAACAGGAATTTGTCCCCAGTTTGGGATTTCCTTACTACTTGGAATGAGGGCCTTGAAGAGTTATATAATGTACCTGTTTAACAACTTGGCCCATTCACCTCAACCACCATGTAGAAGCCTGCGTACATTGTTGACAAGGTAAAATCTCCTGCTTTCTCATAATGTGTTATTATTTCAGTTTAATTTCCACATTTTTACAGGAGTAGGCCACATATGGAATTCTCAATCAGCCTCATTCCCTGCCCTACATACCCTAACGATACCAGGGGTGCACTGTGTTCACAATACAGAGCTCCATGGCGCACGTTTTCACAGGTGCGTCAGAAGTTCTGACTCATCTGTTTGTGCTAAAGTGACGCATTGCTGGAGTTGTGTTTTTAAACAGATACAAGTCTAGCAATGTGAGAAGAGTTCAATAGTAAAAAGCCCTGAATCAATTTTTTGCCTGGTCTGAGCAGGCGGCCAGATTGTGACACAGCGAAGTTGTAGAGTGACGCAGTGAAAAGTTGAAAATTTCACTGTGTCAATTCTACTTGCCTTTTTTTGTGGGAACGCCTACCCTGCATACATTATACCTGGCTAAGGTATAATGTGATGCAGGGTTTTACAAACTGAAGCTTTGGATCCAATGTGTCAGTTTATAAACATGGAGCAGTGTAGTGCACTGCTAGCGCCTTCTCTGAGTCCAAAACAATTTGGTGCAGAGGCAGTGCAAGGGGCTTGTAAATTATGCCATCATTATGCTCTATCCAGTCTTTAGGCTGCAATCAGTGCTCAGACATTCAAAGAGCTCTCACAATTCAATGCTATCATCACCTTCAATCACCATCCCAGTCATACCACAGAGATTTCTCAAACCCACAGAGTGCACCTGAATCATTGGTGCACCATCCACAGACTTTTTTTACATGCACCTCTATCCTGAGTTTAGTGTGCACTGATCTGTCAATACTGACACATTTGTAAAGCCCTTACATTGCATATTTATCCTAGAACTGCTTTAACTATTTTGACCTTTGGTGGCTGGTAGAGCAGGCTGGCTTTCTGGGCTCAAGTAGCTTACTTTTCAACTTTAGAAATAAGGGAACTTTCAACCCACAGTCTGACAAAAAAAAATCCGACTCTGTCATAGGTATGTATGGGAAAAAGGTGGGAAAGTACAAAGGGCCAGATGTAGCAAACGATTGCGACTCGCAAACGGGCCGAATCGCAATTTGCGACAGTGCAAAATCGGAAATGGGATGCAAAAAGCCAATTTCCGACTCGCAAAAAGCGATGGGACCCGTTTGCGAGTCGCATCCGGTGCGACCCCATTTTGCGACCCGCAAATTGCAAGTCGCAATTTGCGAGTCGCAACCCATATGCAATTGCAACTCGCAAATTGCGACTAGTCGCAAAAAGCCCAGTTTGCATGTCCCATTTACCACTAACTCAGAGCAGGTGGTAACCATTACCAAGGCATCTGGGTTACTCAAGATGGCGGAGATATACCTGATAGCAGTGAGGAGGAGAGTCTACGCAGCCCAGCAGAGGAGGAGGAGGGGCCACAGACAGGAGAAGATATATAGAACCAGGCAGACTCTTTTTCAGCAAACTGAAGAGGAGATCTATGACAAATACCGCCTTAGCAGCGCAGCCATTCTAGAATTAATAGATTTACTGAAACCACAGCTAGAACACAAGACTCTACGTGGCTGCGCCATCCCTACGCATGTGCAAGTACTATGCGCACTGCACCTCTTGGCCTCAGGGAGCTATCAGGGGGTCATTGCCGTGGCAGGTGGGGTATCCCAAAGTGCAGTGTCAAGGTTCCTCAGGGCATTCCTAGATGCCTTAGTCACGCACATGTCTCACTTCATATACTTACCAAGGAATGAGGCAGAAATTTACAGCACCAAGCTGGACTTTTACCGCATTGCCCACTTTCCTCATGTCATAGGGTGTGTAGATGGGACACACATTCAAATATGCCCCCCTGCTAATCTGGAACACATTTTCCGCAACAGGAAGTGTACCCACTCACTCAACATACAGGTTGTTTGTGATGCCCATTATGTCATCACGGACATCGTAGCTAAGTTTCCTGGCAGTACCCATGACTCATACATTTTTAGGCATAGTGGGATACATCAACACCTGGAACGTGGGGAATTTGGAGACGGTTACCTCCTAGGTAGAGCCACAGACACTTGTAGACATACACACAGGTCACTGTGCACGACAATCTGGACTTCCTAACCGTGTACTTTTGTGCCCAACAGGTGACAGTGCATATGCTCTCAGGCCTTGGATCATGACTCCGTTTTTAACACCCAGAACTGAATCAGAGAGGCAATACAACAGTGCGCATAAGAGGACCAGGAACCTGATTGAGCGCACCTTTGGACTGCTGAAGGCAAGATTCAGATGCCTCCACCGCAGTGGAGGCGCCCCCCAATACACCCCCATTACCGCTTTCAAAATTGTGGTCGCATGCGCCATCCTCCACAACATAGCCACCCGACGTGGGCTACCTCTCACCCCTGCAGACCCAGATCCTGATGATGAAGAGCAAGAACAACCACATCGCCATCATGGGGATAGTAGTCTAGCTAATCAAGGCAGACTGAGACGGGACCACATTGCAACGCAATATTTTGGACGGTACGTGTCAACTCCCACCATACTCACCTATTAACCATTTGTTAAGTGGAACAAAAATAACTGTTTTATTAATGTCATGAAGAAACTATATACAAGTTGAAATTGTCCATGGGCAGGAAAATGCCAACCAGTCATGTGGCACATTAACACCATGTGCCACATTAATCTGTCCTGGCTGTTATCTATGATCTCCTGCCCCTCCTGCCAGCCTGGCTGGTCCCTGCTGCGTCCATGGTGCTGTGCCTACCACTCCTCAGCACCCTACTGTCAGTGGCAGAGACACTGCTCACTGTTGAGCCCTCCTCCCAGGTGTATTTGTTAACTTCCTGGCTGTGATGTCATCATCATGTGCCAGGAAGTGTTTCCAGAGTGTTCTGGTATGCTTTCTGGAGTGTTCTGCTGCACCTGCAAGCTATTTTGAAGGTAATCGCAATTTGCGACACCGACTCGCTAATTGCGAGTTCGTTTTTTGCACACTCGCAAACAGCGACCTCGCAAACTGCGGACTCGCACACAGCGTTGCGAGTCCGGCTGCGAGTCGCAAAATCGGATCGCTTTTTTTTCTGACATTCCAATTTGCGACTTGCATTTTGCGAGTCGCATCAACTCGCAAAATGCGAGTCGCAATTTTTATTTTTGCTACATCTGGCCCAAAGTCCTTTAAACCCTAATGTTTACACCTTGAACAAAACATTGCAGAGCAGAGAACATGTGCACCGGAGCAGAGGTTTGTAACACTTCGCTGAGTGAAATTGGAAACAAGTGTGCAAAAACTGTTTTGGGACAGTTTTGGACGTGGCCTCATAATTTTAGCTAAAACTCAAAGCTGGTGGCAAGTGCAACACAAAAGCAATCACAAATTTCACAAAGCTGCTGCTGGGCGCCACTGTTAAATCCTGTGTAAATACAGTTGGCACCCATTTGTTTATTAGCATTTGCCTTTAAATGGCCCTTTAAGAAGTTGTCCGGTAATGAAAGGATAAATTATGAGGCATACTTCACTGAATTATGTACTAAGAAATGTCAAAATATGCAGCATATTAATGCTGAGTTATTCACCTCATTCTTGACTTCACTATCAAGCAATTAAGGCATTTCTGCACATACACTTACTAATTACACATCACCCATGTTCAGCAGGTACTAAACAAATCTAACTCAATAGCAAATGATGAATTTGTTTTTCTCTAAAGCACAAGAGCAGTTTGTGGCCTCCTGGAGGTAAGGATGGTGGTTATTCTTCTCAGATCCTATGACGAGACGTCGTGGACGCACGGATTTCCACCGCAAAGAGCCATACTGGACGATGTTGTATATTACTTAATTATTATATAAGGTTCTCAGTTGAAGCAGTAATAGAAACATGAAGTGGCATCAACTGTGAAAAATAATATTCATGACACAGAATAAATGTATAGGATGTCTGTCTCCTGCTTCAGAAAAATGCACTTCGATCTAGAGCCATACAGCTTTTGCACTGAATTTCTAATGCAGGATCCCAAGTAGCTTTCATTGACTCACCTCGAGATATTTCTTTGCTAAAATCTATTCATTTTACAGCAGACGGTAGATTAACTATCAAGTCTGTCAGATGTTTAATTATACAGCGAACAGAGTGGTCACATGTTTCTAATGGATGTGGTCCTAAAGGTTACTAGCACTAAAAAAACTAACAGGCATAGGCACAGCCTCAAAACAAATCCATGAAGATATTTTTTGTTTTTTTGTAAAAATAATAATGTTGCAGAATAACACCATGATATTTGCTCATTGCAAAAATACAAAGTGAAAGCTTCAACTTTATGTGTATATATATATATATATATATATATATATATATATATATATATATATATATATATATATATATATATATATATATATTACACTATTCGACATTTTAGCTGGCCAGACAGATGTGTCCTTGTCTGGTCTCTGGACAGGAAGGGGAGCACATTGTGAGGTTGCTGTACTGTCATTAATGGGCACAGGAACCCTATGTGTGTGTGCCAGGAAGGTCAATTTTCACGTCCTGTGCACCACTGTTGTGTAATCCTTGTACACATACCACTCACCTACCTGCGTCTATATCCTTCGTATGGTGGTCTGGAAAGAAATGCCTTCTCTTAGAATGTGCTGTTTTGCTTAAACATTTTCAGTGCTTCTTGTCCACTCGATATATATGTATACCTTGTTTCTAAGGGTAAAGTGCCTCAAAATGGACATATGGTGCATTATGTGCTACACAACCACAGAACCTAAATGATAAAACGTTTACATCTGAAGAATGGTAGTTTCCAGCTTCCTCTCCCTCAGGGAATCTAATTCTGATCTGATGGGATTTTGGGGAGTCCTAGAAAAACTGAAGGAAGCGGCTATGAAATAATGCTGAGCATCCAGGCACTAAACCGCCTGGGATCCTGAACTATCCAAGCGCAGGTAGCAAAGAATCATCAAAAGAAAATCAAAGCATTACATGAAAAATGGAATTAAGGGTCTAATGTACAGAACTGTGTTACCCTCTCAAACCCCATGATTCATAAAGTCACAAGGTTTGTGACCACAAAATGACTTTTTTCTATTAAACCATTTTTGCAATTCGGTAAAGGTTCTGGATCACAAAATTAGATTACCAACTCATTCCGATCTCAGTTAAGAAGAGCTGTGAAAGGGGCGTTCACTCGTAATGCAGTTCACGACGAGATATATCAATAACTTGTGACTGCAACTGCAGTCCTAAACCAGCTGCTCAAAGGAGATGGTGGCGGGAGCTGCCCCCCAATGGACATCTTCTAGTTTGGTAATTGTGCGGGGTCACCTTGGTACGAAGCAGGCACTGGCCAGAAAAATGTTGCCTACTCCCTCCCATTTCGTCCGTGTTGTGTTTGGGAAACATTATTTCTAAGGAGGACGCAAGCACTGGTTCCTTTAAAGAATCCAGGCTTCCTTCAGGTAAAAGGCAAAAAAAAAACATCTGGAGAATAAAAACGCGGAGGTGGCGCTCAGCTCTTCCTTGCAGACCTATGTTTGTAGCCGACCACCTACAAAATAATGGTCATTAGCCCTGTCATTCTGTGAGGTTTTACGATCCAGCACTCTACTACCCAGGTAGCGCCGCAAAACCAGACACAGGCGGCTTATGTTGGGCACTGTGTAGCCTTACTTGCGACCCGTCTCTGCACATCATGGGTTAGAAGCCCTTCTTGCTCGCCATTCCCTCTGAGCACGTCAAGGACTGGCTCACGAGAATATGCCAAGTGTGTGAAACCCTGACAGACCCGTGACTATAGGGGCTGGAGTGTGACAAGAGGATGCAGCCTGGAGGAGGGGTACAAGGTGTAGAAAAGAACTGTATCTAGCTCCTAGATCATCAGCGTCACTGTGTCAGTCCCCTGGAATATCGAGATCAATTATAAAATACAAATAGTTATATTTTAACTTCAAAATAAAAGTTCAGAAACTTTGATAAAAGTCGTAAAAAGTATTGGGGGTATACAGGGTAAAATCTAAATCAAATAGGGTAGGGACTCTTGCTCAACTGCTGCTCAAACCTTAAGCGCTGTACATTGGAGCCAGCAGACCACCAGCAGGAAATGAACACAACATGTTACACAGCACGCTGACAACTAACCTTAGATGGCAGAAGAATCACCTGTATCTATGGATTCCTGATGACTCAGTTTAACAGAAAATAGGTCACGTAGCAACATAACATTGTAATACACAACATGACACACAATGTACAATAACGTAAAATAGCACATCACAAAACACGCAAAATAGCACATAAAATAAAACATTAGGTAAATAAATATACAACATAACACTGCATGTTATATTAAACATAATACAATATATAGGATTAAAAATCTACCACAATATTAATTAGGTTAATTTAGTAATTTTAACTGGACAACAAAATAGGTTTAATGGTTAGGGCGCCTCTTCCCCGGTAGAAATATTATAGATTTTGTGATCCAATTTAGGACAAGAAATCTGTTGCACGAATACTCCTCCTCGTGTATTGCCACTACCTGCAGCAAAGGGAAGCATCTTCTTACTATCTCCACGTCCACTTCAAAGCTTATAAATTCACTTCAGTTACTTAAGGGACACGAGGCACCTGGGACGCTGCCTGGCTCAAACTCCCATTGGTGGGAAGAAGTCATTCGCAAAAGTCTTGAGAACATTTTTCAAAACCAAATGAAAAATTCAGCACCAGCAAATTAGAAATGATGAACTAAAGAGGTGTGGTCACGTGTAAAGAATGTATTTTTGCGTTGTTGTGACTTGTTTTTAGTTTTGAAGTCTTCTAGCATTCCCCTTCCCACAAAGAAACCTAAGAATACCACGTGACTTCATGTCACCTGTTCCAGTCCAATTTCACACTGAACAAAGCAATGCACTCTTGAAGCTCATTCAAATTCAAACTGAGGTGAATATGTATTAGAACTTTAAAAACCATGGCTTTGTTAATGAGCACAAAATCTGTAAGATGGTGCCACTGATGAACAGACTCAGACTTGGGCCCAGGAATGTGGGTAGTCATTTAATGAATGCAGTTCGCTTGCCGTACTACCAGGTCACGAGAGGCTATGGTCTCCCATCTGCTGATGGAGGATCGCCTGTCCAGTTTGAAATCCCTGTATGCCTGGTGATTTCCAGAGCCTTGGGTGAAGCTACTGGTGTGGTGGTTGCGCTGAAGGTAGAGAGGTTTGCCAAGCGGGTGCTATTTTTGTGAATGTGCTCGGCACAAAGCATTGTTTTTCAGTAGCAAACTTCCAAAGTGAGAGTTTGTTAATGAAAATAAAAAATATCAAGAGCCCTGATGCTCATGAAGGTTTTTACCCGAGTACTAGGGCCACTGATTGATTTTACACTCCATGATAGCCATACCTCACATGATGGACCTGGGCAAGATAAATGGGTGAAGGTCGTCTGGCCTAAAGCATGGTGAAGGTGAAACAATGGCTCTGAAGTTTTGATGGCTCAATGAGAGACCGGTCGTCAGGTCACACATTTCTGAGGCTGCAACCAGCTACGGCTTTATGAATGGGAACCGTGTGGTTCCCTCACCTCTAACTATGGCAAGGAAAATGTGAGTTTGGCAGACAGGTCATTGGACATCCACCACACTCTTATTGAACTCACAACTGCCAGTGCTGGTGCAATGTACATGTAGTCACCCTGCAGCAAATGATGCATTTGTTTCAGACTGTATGAATTTCGTCATTGTTAGAAATTGGGTCTTTGGATGGCAGGCAGGTTACTCCCTGTCCAAGCAAGGACCCTCACTCTAGTCAGGGTAAAGGAGAATTACCTGAGTCTAGGTGTAAAGTATTTGTACCAACACACACAGTAACTCGGTGAAAACTCCACAAAATGACACAGCACAGGTTTGGAAAACAGGTAATATTTATCTAAACAAAACAAGACCAAAACGACAAACATCCACCATGCACAAGTCAAGTTATAAATTAAAGAGCAAGAAAGAGTGCTAACACTGTTAGCATTAAAAAAGTACAGGGGTTGCGTCAAAATAACACCGCACAGGCAAGTGTGCGTCAGAAAAGGTAATCAATGCGTCGATTTCTCACTCACAAGCGAGACCATGCATCGTTCCTCCTCCGATCAGGTCGGCATGCGTCTTTTTTCCTCTCCGCAGGAGAGCGATACGTTGATGTGGAAAAGCACTCTCGGTCCGGGCAGGTTTTGCGAAATTTTTCTGTGCCCATCGAGGTTTGGTTCGTAAATCCTGCCGCAAGGTATCAGAAAAAAGGGTTGCGATGTTATCAGCCTCCGTCAGCGGGTGTTGCACGTAATTTCTCAGCCGCGTTCGTTGATCTTCCAGCCGCGATGCAGATGGTGCGTTGATTTCAGCCGTAAGGCCAGCGGCGCATTGTTTCTCAGCCGCGTATTGGGAGGTGCGTCAAACATTTCCCTGCATGGCGGTCTGTGCTTGGATTTTCAGTCTTGGTCTGCCAGCTTCACCTTTCAAGGCCCCAGGAACTAGATAGGGCACCACTTGGCAGGGCAGGAGTCTCAGCAGAGAGTCCACGTGCTGGCAGGTGAAGTCTTTGCCCTGAGAATTAACCAACTGGAGGCAAGCTCATGACAAGCCCTATGTGATTTCTTCACAAGCACGAATGCACAACAAAGTCCAGTCTAGAGCATCCCTTATGTGATGGGGCAACTCTAGAGGCACAGTGTGTCGCTAATAGGTGAGCCTAAAGTCCCCACACAGTTTCATTTGCTGTCTGGGTTTGGGAGATTCCCTAATGTTTGCAGGATGTCTAACAGTTGTCCCTCGATATTTGCAGGTGACTCTGGTTACCCAAACCTATCATGGCTACTGACCCCAGTGAGGAATCCCAGGACAAGGGCAGAGGAACGCTACAATGAGGCACATGGGTGAACTAGGGGGATAATAAAGCGCACCTTGGGCCTCCTGAAGGCCAGATTCAGGTGCCTCCATCTGACAGGTGGATCCCTATACTACTCACCGAAGAAGGTGTGCCAGATCATCGTGGCCTGCTGTATGTTACCCAACCTGGCTTTGCGACGCCAGGTGCCTTTTCTGCAGGTGGATGGGCCTGATGGTGGTCTTGTGGCAGCTGTGGAGCCTGTGGACAGTGAAGAAGAGCAGGCAGAAGAAAAAGATGTGACAACCGAAACAACATCATTATGCAATACTTCCAGTGAGACACAGGTAAGAGGATGGAACTGCTTCCCACATCTCATACTATTGTAGGACCTAGCATAAATCTGCCTTTTTACCTCTGTGTATGGACCCTGACTTGTCACTTTGGCTTTCAATTTCACAGATCTGGGTCCCACTTTGTGCCCTCCGCTATCTTTACTGGTGGCCTACAACTGTGTAACATTGGTATGTGAACAAGTACATTGACATTGCTATATTTGAGAGAGGTTGCAATTACACATTTGTGAAAGAACAGACTGACTCCAGATTGTTTTGTGATTCAAGGGTGTATATTTTTGTGCTAATAAGTGGAGGGGGGTGTACAATGGGCTGGGGTGATGATGGAGGAATGTCCATGGTAGATTCCAGTCTCTTGGTCTCACAGGCGCATTGTCCAATGGGGCATAGGAAAGGGAGCAATGTCAGTTTAAGGTGGACAGGGTGACAAAGTGGGACAGAAGGGTGACATTCAGGAGGGTCTTATTTCCTTTCGGGGGTCTTGGCAATGTTCTCTGTCTTGTTCCTGGATCTCAGGGACCGTTTGCAGGCTGGTTCTCCTTCTGCAGGGGTGGGGTGCTGGTGGCCTGTTGGTCCCGTGGCGGTGCCTCCTGTCCACTAGCGCCGGCAGAGGTGGAGGGCTGTTCATCGTCCAGGCTAGTGTCAGTGGCCCGTTTGTGTGACACTGTTTCCCTCATGGTATTGACAAGGTCTGCCAGCACCCCTGCAATGGTGACCAGGGTGTTGTTGATGGACTTCAAGTCCTCCCTCATCCCAAGGTAGTGTTCCTCCTGCAGCCGCAGAGTCTCCTGAAACTTGGCCAGTACCGTGCCCATTGTCTCCTGGGAATGGTGGTATGCTCCCATGATGTTGGAGAGTGCCTCGTGGCATGTCAGTTCCCTGGGCCTGTCCTCCCCCTCTCGCACAGCAGTCCTCCCAGCTTCCCTGTTATCCTGTGCCTCTGTCCCCTGAACCGTGTGCCCACTGCCACTGACCCCAGGTCCCTGATTTTCTTGGGTTGGTGGGTTTACCTGGGTTCCCTGTAGTGGTGGACACACTGCTGATTGACGTGTCCTGGGTACAGAGGGATGGGCCTGCTGAGTGGGTGCTGTGGTGGTGTTTCCTGAGGGGGGAGGTTCTGTGGTGGCTTGTGACAGTGGCAGGGGAACCGACTATCCAGAGGTCCCTGATGGGCCGGGCTGGTCATCTTGATCAAGGCGTGCAGAGCTGCTGTCATCACTGTGGGCCTCCTCTGTGGGGGACTGGATATGTCTGGCACCTCCTGTCCGGTGACGTTGGGTATGGGTCCTGTTGGGGTGTAAATGCATAGTTTTAGTATCTGTGTGTGCCATCTTGTGCATTGGGTGCGGTACCCTCTACTCCTGTGCTTGCATCATTGTGTTTGCCCTTATGTGATAGTTGGTTTGGGGTCTGTGTGGGTATCTGTACTGGACATGCTTTGGTGACAGAGGTCCATGTATAGGTGTTGCATGCAGGGCCTTGGTTTTGGGATGTGTGGGTTGTGATAGTGGGACATATGTGAGATGATGGAGTGATGGGAGTAAGGGTAAGGGTGGGGGTATGTGATGGCATGCAGGAGGGGTGGGGGATATAGTAGTAAAGATATGACTTACCAGAGTCCAGTCCTCCTGCTACTCCTGCGAGGCCCTCAGGATGCAGTATTGCCAAGACTTGCTCCTCCCATGTTGTTAGTTGTGGGGGAGGAGGTAGGGGTCCACCGCCAGTCCTCTGAGCAGCAATCTGGTGTCTGGATACCACTGAACGCACCTTCCCCCGTAGGTCATTCCACCTCTTCCTGATGTCCTTCCTGAATGCTATCCTACTGCGTTGACCCTGTGACGATTCTCTGCCATAGCTCCATCTTCCTAGCAATGGAGGTGTGCTGCACCTGTGATCCGAAAAGCTGTGGCTGTACCCGGATGATTTCCTCCACCATGACCCTGAGCTCCTCCTGTGAAAACCTGGGGTGTCTTTGAGGTGCCATGAGGTTGTGTGGGTGATGTGTGAGGTACTGTTTATTGTGCTGTGTGAAGTGTTATGTTGGTGTGTGTTGTTTGAGGTGCGTGGATGTTGTATGAGTGATGGTGTTGTGTGCCTGTGGATGCTGGTGTTGTGTTTGCTATTCTCTCTCTCTCTGCTTTTTGTAAAAATGTCGTTGTAAGGGTTTGTGGTAATGTGGGTGTGTGTTTTATAGTGTTGTGAGTGTGTGGGTGTGGTGTGTGTATGTGTATCAGGTGTGCGTATTTTGAATTGTCCAATGTGGTTGTGTTTTGTAAATGTGTGTGTATTTTTAGCACGCCGGTGTGTACCGCCAATGGATTACCGCGGTTGTAAGACCGCTGCGTTGATTCCTGGGTCGTGAAAGTGTGGGCGTATTCTTGTTGGTGTGACGGTGTAGGTTTTGGTATCGCCAGTTTATCACTGACCTTTGGCGTGGCGGACTTGTGTGAGTGTCTGTATTGTGGCGGATTCCGAAATGTGGGTTGTAATACCTGTAGCGGAATTCTGCCACCGCAACGGTATGTTGGCGGTCTTCAGCACGGCGAAAAGCGGGATTTACCGCCAGGGCTGTAATGAGGGACTATGGGGGTTATTCTAACTTTGGAGGAGGTGTTAATCCGTCCCAAAAGTGACGGAAAAGTGACGGATTTACCACCAGCCGTATTACGAGTCCATTATATCCTATGGAACTCGTAATACGGCTGGTGGTATATCTGTCACTTCACCGTCACTTTTGGGACGGATTAACACTCCTCCAAAGTTAGAATAACCCCCTATGTCCCCAAGCTTTCAGTAATGACTCAGTGGGGGGTCCCTGGATTCCAATAATGTTTCAGTGGGGGTCCCCGGGTTCCGGTAATGATAAAGTGGGGGTCCACAGAAGAGAAAGGTTGGGAACCACTGCTTTACACATTAAGCCTACTGCTTTTGTGTTAAGATGCAAGAGGGTTAAGCATAGGTTTATTTAGTGACTTTTGGGGTTGATCCTGACAATCATTGTGTTTATTACTTGGGTGGGGCTTATACCTCTCTTCAACTATTAATCCAATTTCTTACAGTTGGCATACCTAATATCCACTTGTATCACTTTAAGCCTCCACTATAGCTACAGGACCAAGTACATAGCAAAAGTGCTGATCACTGTAAACTAGCTTGCAATGGATCCTAGGAGCCTTTATAAACATTTCTACATCTGGAACTCCAGTTATCTGGCCCAAAATCTCAGCTTCTCAAGAGGATTCTGCCTTCAGTGAAGCTCTGACAACCTCCTTCTCAATATATATACCTTCAACAATAAAAGAGCTCTCAACTAAGATGTTTCTGAGAGTGTATGGCACTCCATCCTGACGATGGAGCACATAAAGATCCTCTGATTTCAATGACATTGCCCATCTAACTTCAGCCACAAGCTTTCCAACACACAGCTGTTAACCCCATATCTCTCCATTGTATGTGCCTGTTGAATTTTCTATGTATTGAAATTCACAGTTAATGGGCTAACCTGATTGTGGAATACTTTGTTTAAGAATGTTACTGTCATGATGTTGCACCTATGTCCTGTTTCCTGATACAACTGTTTTTCATCCTAGTACCTGGCAGGCGTTCTGTTGCCCATTTGCAGGTCAGTCTGGATCAAGTATGCTGGTGACTCTAGCACTCAATAGGATGTCTCATTGGCTTTTTGATACATTTTCTGAGTGGGGGATCTGTTTTTGCAGAACCTGTGGACAAAGCGTAGGGTTCTGTATAGTGGCCTTCCAGGTATAATGTGTGTTACATGTAATATTTCTGACCATCCACTGAAGGGCAGAGTGGAAGGTTAATGTGTAACCAGCATGAACAAATTTGTTTTGTTGTAAAGCTACAAGGAACTCATGCATTCTCTGTGCATGTGATTATGAGGAGATCAAGAACTCATCAAAGGTGCAATGACTTACGAGACCAAGATGTGCATGGAAAGTCACAAATAGGGCAAGAGATTGAGATAAATCACAGTCTCAGAAACACAACAGGTGCAGAAAAGGCACCCGCAATTGTCCAAGGAGTGGGACCTCTATACCTGGATGTTGGATGAGGGAAAGGGGCAGTTGTACAAGCACCTCGCATGTTGATGAGCATTGAAATTCCTTAACTGGACCGAATCATTGGTATAGGCTAGTGGAGCCATGTCTGGACATTGAGATTGATGCAGCACAGCATGTTTGAGAGACCTGGCTACTCTATTGCAGCTCCAAGAGAAAACCGTGGAGCTCCCACAAGTTAGTGGTGTTTCTTTGGGAGCTAAAGTCATTAGTTTAAAATGTTATTTGGGTGTCTGCAATTTTTCTTTTGGTGAACATGAGTTTTTATAAAGAACAAATATATTTGTAGGACATCATGGCCCATATTTATACTTTTTGACGCAAAACTGCACTAACGCAGTTTTGCGCCCAAAAAATTAGCGCCGGCTAACGCCATTCTGAAGCGCCATGTGGGCGCCGTATTTATTGAATGGCGTTAGCCGACCGGCGCTGCCTGGTGTGCGTGAAAAAAAACCACGTACACCAGGCAGCGCCGGCGTAGGGAAAAATGGCGTTTGGGCGTCTAAAAATGGGGCAAGTCAGGCTGAGGCAAAAAAATTGTCTTAACCCGATTTGCGCCATTTTTTTACGACGCCCATCCCCCATTGAAATGACTCCTGTCTTAGCAAAGACAGGAGTCATGCCCCCTTGCCCAATGGCCATGCCCAGGGGACTTCTGTCCCCTGGGCATGGTCATTGGGCATAGTGGCATGTAGGTGGGCACAAATCAGGCCCCCCTATGCCACAATTTTTTTTTAACAAAAATACTTACCTGGACTTACCTTTTCTTCCCTGGGGTGGGTCCCTCCATCCTTGGGTGTCCTCCTGGGGTGGGCAAGGGTGGCAGGGGGTGTCCCTGGGGGTAGGGGAGGGCACCTCTGGGCTCATTCTGAGCCCATAGGTCCCTTAACGCCTGCCCTGACCCAGGCGCTAAAATCCGGCGCAAATGCGGGTTTTTTAGACCCGCCCACTCCCGGGCGTCATTTTTGCCCGGGAGTATAAATACGACGCATATGCATCGGAGTCATTTTTTAAGACGGGAACGCCTACCTTGCATATCATTAACGCAAGGAAGGTGTTCACGCAAAAAAATACGCTAATTCCAGGTACTTTGGCGCTAGACGCGTCTAACGCCAAAGTATAAATATGGAGTTAGTTTTGCGTCGAATTTGCGTCGAAAAAAACGACGCAAATTCGGCGCAAACGGAGTATAAATATGCCCCCATATGTTTCCGGCACATTGCTTCATGCAGCTTAGGCTGAGTGCATGGGTACTAAAGATGAGGCAGGAAAGGTTTTGTGCAAACCTGGTTTGGAAAGGACAATACCCTCATACATTATTTTGTTGCTGCATTGAGCGCTCGGAAAACACTAGGGCTTTATGTCTTGGTGTTACCGTTTTAGGCACTGTAGTAGACCCAGTTTGCCAAAGCTATTGATGTTTGTGTGTGGTAGTTTTTGATGAGTACAATGAGTATTTAGGAAGTATGAACTGGAGATTGAGTCCCCTCTTCCCATTAACTTAAATTGCTTCGATTGACATTGTGATTTGTTTGTACTGTATTTTTGCTTGGATCTTTTAACCTCTTAGGTGCTGGGCCTTTTCCCCCCCAGTGCTGAGCCCTTTTTTGGCTATTTGGGGTAGTTCACTCTTAGGCCTTCATAACTTTTTGTCCGTATAAGCTATCCACGCCAAATTTGCGTCCTTTTTTTCCAACATCCTAGGGATTCTAAAGGTACCCAGAGTTTCTGGGTTCCCCTGGAGGAGACCAAGAAATTAGCCAAAATACACCAAAAATTTAGTTTTTTTCAAAAAAATGGGAAAAAAGGGCTGCAGAAGAAGGCTTGTGGTTTTTTCCCTGAAAATGGCACCAACAAAGGGTTTGCGATGCTAAAATCACCATCTTCCCAGCTTTCAGGAACAGGCAGAGTTGAATCAGAAAACCACATTTTTCAACACAATTTTGGCATTTTACTGGGACATACTTCATTTTTACTATTTTTGGTGCTTTCAGCCTCCTTCCAGTTAGTGACAGGAATGGGTGTGAAACCAATACTGGATCACAGAAACCTAAGCATTTCTGAAAAGTAGACACAATTCTGAATTCAGCAAGGGGTAATTTGTGTAGATCCCACAAGGTTTTCCTACCGAAAATAATGAAATTGAGCTAAAAAACAGCACTTTTTCACCACGTTTTACTCTGTAACTTTTCCCTGCAATGTCAGATTTTTTAAAGCAATATACCGTTACGTGTGCTGGACTCTTCTGGTTGCAGGGATATATAGGGCTTATAGACGTCTTTTTTACACACTGTCTTACATTTGGAAGGAAAAATTTAGAGAAAGACAAGGGGCAAGAACACTTGTTGTGCTATTCTTTGTTCCCCCAAGTTTCCCGATAAAAATGGTACCTCACTTGCGTGTGTAGGCCTAATGCTTGCGACAAGAAAGGCAATATGGACACATCACATTTTTACACTGAAATCTGACGTGTTTTTTACAAAGTGCCTAGCTGTAGATTTTGGCCTCTAGCTCAGCCGGCACCTAAGGAAACCTACCAAACCTGCACATTTTTGAAAACTAGACACCTAGAGAAATCCAGGATGGGCTGACTTGTGGGGCTCTCACCAGGTTCTGTTACCCAGAATCCTTTGCAAACCTCAAAATGTGGCCCAAAAACACGTTTTCCTCACATCACGGTGACAGAAAGTTCTGGAATCTGAGAGGAGCCACAAATTTCCTTCCACCCAGCATTCCCCCAAGTTTCCCGATAAAAATGGTACCTCACTTGTGTGGGTAGGCCTAGTGCCCGCGACAGGAATAGATCACACAACGGTCAATGTTGGTCCTTAAATGAGGCAACTGTTGACCCTGGGGTGATCCATTCCTGACGCAGCCACTAGGTATAGGCACTCAAGTGGGGTAGTGTTTTTATCAGGACAGGTGAGGAATCACTGGGTGGTAGGAATTTTGTGGATCCCAGCATATTCCTGTAGTTTGTGTGACAGAAATGCAAGAAAAATTGAGTTTTTATTCATCATTTCAGCTTTGCAGGGTATTCTGGGTAAGAAAACTTTGGGGAATCTGCACAAGTCACACCTCTGTGGACTCCCCTAGATGTCTTGTTTCCAGAAATGTTTGGGTTTAGTATGTTTCCTTATATAGTCACCGAACCCAGGACCAAAAACACAGGTGCCTGCCTTACAAAACCAGTTTGTTTTGTGATAGATAATTCTGATGTCTCCATAATACGATTTGGGTGGTGGAATTTGGGGCTGAACTAAATTGGGGAGCTTCCAAGAGAGCACTCTCTTTCTGTGCTTGCCGCCGCATTGACCTGCTCTCTGGGTTGGGCTAACCCACTATTGCCCCGTTGCACAGACTGTGCTTGTGAAGGGACAGCAGGACTGTCCTCATCACCTCCCTCATAATTTACTGGAAGAGGAGCTATCCAATGGGACTTCTCTGACTGAAAAATGACTCCCAGAGTCTGCGCCATTGTCCTATCTCTCAGATGCTGTCTCATTATCTGCTGTCTCAGTCTCTGATCCTATGTCAGAGCTGTCCTCTATATATATATTTTTTTTTCAGATTTAATGGGTCGGATGGAAAGCCACTGAACTCTGCTTGTCATCATTCATTTTCCCTATATTTCACACTATCGCTGGGTGATCCTCTTTGCAGATTTTCAGATAAGAATATTTTTCAATACAGTATAGTAGTTATTTTGCTAACAGGAATATGGCCTCTTTACAAGATCTAGGAGATTTATAATTACCTTTGTAGTTGTTCACGTAGAAAACATAAATTTACAGTGTATGATTTTTTTTTATTTGTTTATATTTCTATTTGGGCTTAAAATTATAATATTTTATTGTTTATAGTGTGGTCCAGATGAATATCAACTTTATTATGTTATACTGTTTTTTGTTTGTTTTCTTCTTCCTTTTTTGAAAGATAAGACATATTATTATGAATTTATCAAGAATGTATTAGGTTATATTCTGTGATTTATTTTGATTTACTATTAGTATTAGTATTATGTCTGTATTTGAAAAGAGGTTGTGTTGTGTGGAGTCACTAATCTATTGTCTTATTTCTATGTTTATTTTGAGATAGTATTTAATGGTGGTTTATTGGTGGTAATTATCACGTGACCAAGGCTGTTGTGTCAGCCGAAATGCGTTGTGTTTGGATTAAACAGCATTCTGCTTTTCCTTGTTTCCTGAGTGTGCGGGTATTATCTTTTTCTTCTGTGGTATATATATATATATATATATATATATATATATATAAATCACTTTTATGGGTGGGTCTGGTTTTCCTGGGTGCCGATCGCAGCCCCCAGGGAAACCACACATGCATTGACAAAAGTGATCTATATATATATTTCTATTTCTATATAGAGATATCTATCTATGTAGATAGATATATCTATCTACATGGATATATCTATAGATATATCCATGTAGATAGATATATAGATCTATATATATATTTAGATCAATATTTTTTTTAGTAGTTGTAAGGTTTCCTTGGGGGCCAAAACTACAAAAAAATAAGTATTGCCCCCACAGGGGGTCGCCCTGCCCACGGGCGACTCCCTGTCAAATTCTTTATTTTCTTTTTTTTAAAAAATTAACCCCTCTGGGGGTGCACAGGAAACGCGTTCAGGAAGCCCTCGTATGAAAGGGGAGAGTCTCCCCTTTCATACGAGGCCTTCCCGAACGTGGGGAAGGCCGTTTGGGGCAGTTTTCCGCATCAGAGAAGGAAGCGGCCATATGGCCGCTTCCTGCTCCAATGGGGAAAACAACAAAAAAAGGGGGGGGTGGGGGGGGGGGGGGGTGGGGGAGACACAGAAAAGCTTCTGTCTCTCCCGGGGAGTTTAAAAAAAAAAATCAGATTTTCTAACCCTCTCCCTGGTGTCGGCCACTGGTCGTGACCTGTACCAGGGAGGTAGAGCGGGCGTCGGCCAGTGGACGACGCCTGCACTCAACGGGTTAAGGAATAGATCTCACAATATGGAGGGTCCTTTTGCACAACTGACAGTGTATTACCTAAGTTTAACCAGCTGGCTGGTTGAGATGTCAGGAGGGTCCAGTACTCTGGAAATTAAGATGTCTGATCAGTGATCTTGGAAATGTATGCTTAGATGGTGAATTGTGGTGTTGGAAAGTGGATTATTAATAACGGCAGGTAAGTAACTACACTTAACAATAGGCCACTAATCCCTAATAGGTCCAGTCAGGTCTCAATAAATTAATCCCCGCTCAACGCTTGGTAGCTTGGCAACGAGAGACAAGGGTTAACTTAGGAGACAGGTGTGTAAACCATTTATAAATCACAAAAAAGTAAATAAGTAAAACACAAAACACAATAATAATCCAACGCCAATTTATAAAAACATATCATATTGTTATCTTTAAAATGACACCAAAATGATTAAAATCGGATAAGGGGAAAGAATTAATGTTTTCTAGCGCATAGAAACTAAAAGCGCCAATCTGGTCATCTGGTCACACTAGACCGGGGCAAAGTAAAAGTTTGAGGCTGACCACAATTAAGCCCTGCTCAGCTTTAGCAAGCGGGATGCTTCGGTCAAACGTTTCCCTGCGGACTTAGGGGGTCATTATGAGCACGGTGGTAAACACCGCCGTGTTCATGCTGGCGGTCTTTCCATAGACCGCCAGCCCCCTTGAAAGCCTGCCGGCCTCATAAAGAACATTCCGCTGGGCCGGCGGGCAGAAACATTGTTTCCCCTTGCCAGCCCAGCAGAATGCAGGGCCGGGACATTGCAGACGGCTCCACATGGAGCTGTCGTCAATGCCTTAGTGCTGCGGGTGCAGCAGCACCCGTCGCGCAGATCACTGCCCGTAAATCGGGCAGTGACCTACGCAACGGGGCACTGCATGGGGGCCCCTGAACTGCCTATGCCAAGTGCACTCAGAGGGGCCCCAGAGCACCCCTTCCACCAGCCTTTCCCTGGCGGGGGAACCCGCCAGGAAAAGACTGGGAGAAACAGGGTACATTATCTGGAGTACAGGGCTGCTTGCAGCGCTGCCCTGTCGGATAATGTAATCCACCATCGTCAGGCTGTCTGTCGGCGGTAGCTTGGTGGTGGCGGAGGGCCACCACAGGCAGCCCTCCCTATGTTAATTATATGGCGGTTCAGACCGCCAAGCCGGTGGCGGTCTTTTCCGCCCCACCGGCATCGCAGTCTGAACCGCCGGGTTCGTAATGAGCCCCTTAGCCTTTTTCTTGAAGATTTTCTTCAGCTGGATGAAGTCACCAATCTGATCCGACTTCCCTGGAGCCCTGTTTGGAGATCTCGGTGAAGAATTCTACTGTTGTTCTTAAATGATTTTTCAGGAAGGAAATCTTCATCCGGCCAATTTCTATGCGAGAATGTCAGATCACCTTTCCAGGAGCCCCCGGTTAAATCCTGGAAGTCGGGGCTCCGGAGCTTTTTAGAGGGGCAAGCCTGCAAGTCAGGCCGGGTCGCAGTTGAGGTAAGCCGGCTTGTCCCTTTAAAAAGCTTTTTTCCAAAAGTTCTCCAAACTTGTGGAACTTCTTCCAGAAGGTCTTAGAAGGTCCTTTAGGAGTCCACAACTCATGCCAAGGTTCAGAAGCTCTTAGTTTATCCTTGCGGATTAGGACTCCAAGTCCCAGAAAATACCTGGTTCAAATCGAAAAATGCCTACTAGCCACTGATCAGCTGGTCAGTTCCTTCAACTTTTGATGCACTACGATGGACTCTGGTTTGCAATTTTTCACCTGTAGCAAGCAGGGAGTCCCTTCTTGAACCAGCTGAAGACAGGCAAAGTCATTTTAGTAGTGAAGCCCAAGTGTGCAGCTGGTGCAGTCCTTCAGAGTCCAGGTGCAGGTCAAATGTTCAGCAGGGCAGTCCTTCGTCTTATGTTGTTGTTCCTTGTAGGGATCTGAGGTGTGGGTGCAGCTCTGCCAAATATATCCTTGCTCCTGAGGTGAAAAGCAGGGGGGTGCAACTGTTCAATCACTACCCTCTTGGATGACCACTTCCTGGGAAGTGTGGCAAAAATCAATCCCAGGGAGCAACATTCCTTAAAAATCCATAATGGTAGAAACTGAATTTTGGAAGTTAGGTCTGGCTGAGCCCACCAATTGGTGTGGCTAAAAATCCTCAATATACCCCTCTCCTGCCCTCCCCTAATCTAATTTAAAGGGCACCTGGTTGTCTGGGTTTGTAGGAAATGTGGGAGGTCCTGAGCTGTTCCAAATGTCCTTCCCTCTTTTGAAGGCCAGTGTGGCTGCTCTCCCCCATCCACCTTCACCATCTGCTGTGGCAGATCTCCTCCCCTATGCACTGTCTTTGTGTTCAGCCCATGCCACTTCACACCTCATCAATGCAGCCTGGCCAGGCTGCCAGAGGCTGCCCAATCAGAGAAGGGCACCTGAGAGCTGAAACTAGTAACTTTTAGGAAGAGTTCTAAAACTTTCCTGAACTAGTTATATTAAATCCAACAATGGCAAGTTTTTGCATTTATTATAATAATCCGTTTGAGATCAAACTTGCCTCCTTTGGAGACTTTATTAATTAAAATAAAGTCTCCCCGTTTTAGCCTCTGAAGCCTATTCACTACAACGAGGGAAAAATGAATTTGGCTATTTTTCCTCACCAGGGCTTATAACATATTTTTAAGGTCACTGCTTATAGTTACACTGCACCCAACCCTGGGGGCACCTAGGGCATACCTTAGGGGTGACTTATATGTGAAAAGAAGGTAGGTGAAGACTTTGGAAGTACTTTTAATTCCAACATTGAATTTGCATGTAATTTTAATTTAAAAGCAGCCAGCAAGGCAAGCATGCCTTTAAAATTACCATGGGCACCTCAGCAGTGCACCTATGGGACACTACTTATGCTGGGGTCCCTCAATCATCATGCCCTACCATAGGCTATGGACTTAACAGGTGGGTTGACACAGCCAATTATAATTACCCTAATTTGCATACTCATGTTACACAGGGCAAAGGCCCTGGGGCTGGTTAGCAGTACCCAGGTCACCATCAGAGTCAGGAAAACACCAGTAAGAAGCGAAAAATTGGGGCAAAAAATTAGGGTGCTTCTGCAATCAGCCCAGTTTTCTTACCTGTTGTGGTTTGCATTCAAACATGAAGCAACATGGCATTCATGTCAGAGATGGTACAACACGTGCATTGAGGTGCTTGTTGGTGAAATTGTTGACTCAAAGTCATCATCATGTATTTGCACTTAACAATATGTAAATGTGCAGCATGGTTCTTCATTCCCTATATGTGTGCATACATTATTTTACACTTAGATCTAGTGAAATTAGTGATTTATGCATTTTCAATTTAGCTATAATTGGGATGTATGCATCATAACATTGAAATTAAAAGGCCGAGCTTCCCAACTCCATCTTAAGGTAAACTTTGTATTTACATCGTCCACCCAATTCATTGCAAGAAAAGTGTTCTTTATGTTTGAAGATCACATTTCTAGCAATTCATTGGTTGGACAATGATTCCCAGCACCTGCACAGGATGGGAGGCAGAAGAAGTGGGTACTCTTTTGTGAGATATTATGAAGGCTGCGATAATGGAAGAATCAGGCATTTTATTATCCTACTATTTTGCTCATAACCTCAGTCCCATATTTATCAAAAAGTCATGCAGCGCAGCAGGCCACCTTGCTGCACTGCGTGAGAGGGAAAGGGCAGGAATGTGACATATTTTCCATTATACAGCACATTCCTGTTCTTTCCTAGCACCGGCACATTTTTGGCTGCCTATTACCAATGCAGGTACCCTTGCATCATGTTGCAAGTGTGCCTGCATTGCAGGCAGGATTATTTTTGTGCAGGAAGGGGCACCTTCATGCACTAAGACAATTATTAGAGACATTTTCCACTTTCTATGTGTGCTGAGAGGAAACAACAAGGAGAAATAAGGATATTTCTCCTTGTTGCGCCTCTGGTGGGGAGGTGTACAATTCTGACACATCCCAGGACTACCAGTGCTGGTAAATCTGTGAATGTGCCAGAATCCATGTGTGAATGTGTGAGGACTCCCACGCTCCACCCATGGAACATCTCCCTGTCGCAGAGTAAAGCAAAGCAGCTAGATCTATTAAGCGATGCAGGGACAAACAAAATGACCTTGAGTGGCTCGATAAATCTCATTTAGGTTTTGCTCAGCTTTTGCAACCCTTGCACAAAGGCTATACAAAACCATGATAAATATGCCCTTTACTTTCTAGCACAAGAACATTTCTCCTTTTTTTGAGTGGAACCTTCATTTGGCTACACTTGTGATGCTATTTTTGCTGACATCAGTTGCTTCAAAACTTTCTCATTTACCCACAATCTTAGCTTAGCTTTAGGGAGTTTCCCCTTATGGCAACAATTTTATCTCGCTTTGCATATGTGCACTTGTATTTGCTGAATTGAATCGCCTTTACTATTTTCAGTCATGCTTTATTCAGGTGAATTCTGATTTATTCTATTCTATTCTGATTTATAAAGCACATGGCTAACCCACTGGAGTTTCTCAGTAAGCTGCTGAAACAGAAGAAGTAAGATTAAAATAGCCATGTTCTCAATAACTTTCTTAACTTCATAAATGAAGCACATAAACATGTTCCACAGGGTAGGCCTCGGGAAAGAAAAGGACTTTCCTCATTGCCTTGTCAGTTTTACTTGAGGAATCACTGCTGGTTTAAACTGCCTGAATGAAGAGAATGATTGGGGATGTACGGTTGAACCACTGACCCTAAATAGGTAGGTTCAAAACAAAACATAGCATTGTGCACATAGCATAAAGTTCTGAAGATTATGGTGGTCATTATGCTTTTGGTGGTCACCTGACCGCCATGGCAGCGGTGGGGGTTGGTCCACCACCAGGCCGGTGGTGAAGACAGCCACATTACGACTTAAATGGTTTGGCCAAAGCCTAACCGCCAAAATGCTGCCCGTACCGCCAGGGTGGTCAGACCGTCGGGCCGGAAGTGAGTACCTTCGGCTAGGCAGTAGCCGCAATACCACCATCGGTATTACAACTCTGTAGACTGCCAGCATTATTGTGGCGGTCGCACCACCATATAAATGCTGGCAGTCATGCAACAGGAATCTCCATTCCTGTTGCTGCAGACACATCCCCACACCACCACACCTACATACACGCACCCCCACTCACCCATGCCCCACACCCCCACACACTCGCACCCAAATACTCTCTAAGATACACACCGATTCACTCTCATGCACGCACTCAAAAATACATATTCACTTGCATGCACGCACTCAGACATACACCCCCTTCCCCCGCATTCACACAAACATACACGCACACACACACACACACACACACACACACACAGGTACCCACTTTCCCCCTGTATTCATACAAACACTCAGACACCACTCACATTCACACAACACTTCCCCTTTGGGCGATCAACTTACCTTTTCTGACAAGGTGGTCGTCCGGGAGTGGATGGGTCCTGGCACTTTCCATTATCAGCACTTTACCGCCAAAAGGACTCCATCACGCCATATCACATATCATAATACGGCGAGCGGAGTCCTGTTAGCGTGGCAGTGCTGGTGGTGGAACTACCTCTCTTCCTCCGTCAACCAGGCCGACGGGGTCTGACGGGTTATGACTTAGGCAGAAATCATACCTAAGTCAAAATATGGTGGTCTGTTGGCAGCAGCGGCTTCGGTGGTCTTGGAAAAAGACAGCTGAAGTCGTAATGATCACCTATGTGTTTATTAACAGGGGGCCAGTGAAGTGAGGGAAGCCAAAGCAAATTTAGGAATATTGCATAAAAGCTGAGCTGCAGCATTTTATACAATGTGAAACCTGAGCGTCAAACCTTTGTTTGCCCCTAAGGAAAAAATATTGCTGTAGTCTAATCTGGAGAAGATCAAGACCTGCACAATTGTCTTTTGAGCAGAAGATGGGAGGACACATAGCATTTTCCTCAAGCAGTTAAGTAGGCCAAACAACTAGCTGCCATCTTGTTTATTTAGTGGTCCATAGTGTACTTAGAATTCAGCCAGAAGCCCTAAGTCTCTAACCACCTTACCAAGGTTAGGAAAAGGGACCGATTTTCCAAGCCACCAGGGGGGGCCCTAGAGTTAAGACTGATAGGCCACTAATAAAATTTCAATCTTATTTGCATTCCATTTTAAATGAAACAGAACAATCATGGTAGTACTGGTAATTGTTAATGCACTTCCACGGTAGTGTCCAAGTTAGGTGCGTAATTATATCAAACAACGGTGCAAGTGGTATAGTGCCCTACCACCTATGAGCACAAATAACGTGTATACTAGTATACACAGTGAATAAGTAGATATATATGACCACAGCACACAAGCATACATAAAGTTAGTGCAGTATACGAAGGTAGAATTAGGTAATACACATATGATAATGAATAGTAAGGTCCCCTTCTTAATGTTCCAGAGAGATGTTTAATTGGATCAAAAAGTTGTATACCAATATGTACAGCAAGAAAGCACAGCCAACACGTGTTTCGTCACACAGTGACTTTTTCAAGGCTGTAAAAGATACAATTTATACATATATTTAGTTTTAAGGTGAAAAGAAAGAACTGTAGGTGTCGGAGTTTGTATATGTAAATAATACAGACATGACCAGCAAGTAAATAAGAAGTCGAAGGGTGTGGTGTTGACTTGACCCAAACAAGGAGTTCAAGTTTATGGAAATAAACCTTTGTGCAAAAAAGAATAAAGTAGTAGATTTACTTGCTGGTCATGTCTGTAGCCTTGAAAAAGTCACAGAACAGAATCAAGCTATTTACCTCTACAATATCAGCCAAAGGGCAAACATAAACATTAAACAATGTAGGGCTCAAAAATGAGCCCTTCGGCACCCATATGGTAGCTGAAAAACAGAAGACTCATAAGACTTAGAAAAAACCTGAAACACATGTGGAAAATTACTCTTCTCTGGCATTCCTGTGGGGCACATTCTGCTTCACTGTCATTAATACATTCCTAAATTTGTGATTTTAGCTTCAGTTGCTGATAAACGTCCATCCCAGTAGACATACATAGATTTGATATTGCACCATGTTTGCGTGGCGCAAACACCATTCTCATCTCTATCAGATTTTTCAGGTAAGATGTCTTGTGATTTGTATTCTGTTACAATTCTAGAGGGGAGTTATGGTTAGAGTGGGGGTTAGGAGGCCGTGCTTTAAACTGTCACCTGTTGTAGTGTGACCTTTATTTGTGTCTGGTCCTGAACTGAGTTGTTGAGAGGTTTTGTTTGAAGCTGAGACAATTTTGTTTGATTCTTTCTGTTTGATTTCATCTAGTGTGTTGGTTCTTTGTGGGTCTAGTGTTTTGGTTCTTGGTTAATTGTGGTAAGACATTCTTTGCTGTTCTTGCTTATTCATTATTTGGAAGAAAAGGAGGTGTGTGTTTCCTTTCCCTGCCTGACTGAGTTTGTGCTTCAGAATGGAAGTGTGGGTGGCAGAATGTGGTGATGTAATGGAATATTGATTTGCTTGTGCTAGGGTAAGTCTGGTGGTTACCTCAGTGGGAGACCGAAACTAACTATTCATGCTAAAACTGTAACCAGAGCTTAATCTGAATACAAAAAATGTACTGCCTTCTACAGTGTGGTACCTGGCTTATCTACATGAAGATCCTTCTTCCAGACTCCACAAACATAGACAACCTTTGCTCCCCAATCTACATTCTTACATTATGAGTGAGTATATGTTAGCACTTTTTCATTACATGGATGAACATACACATATGTTTCCACTAACAATGACCAGTCAACATCCATTAAAACGTTTTGTCATTAATACAGGTTTGGCAACATATTTTCATTTTAACATTGTTGCTTAGTGAATCAATCTAATTATCCTAATCGTCACTCCTGATGGGTGAAAGAAAGTGGAACTTATATTATTTAACTATCAAAACTCTCTACCAACCCGATAAAATGGTAACTTTTTTTAGTTCAAATACATTTCGTATTTGCATCTTTGTATTAAAGAAACACAAACCTAAATAAAGAGGTACACATAATAGTAAAAGTGACTTAGGGGGTCATTACAAGTTTGGCGGGCAGAAAAGGCCTCCTGCCGAACTCCCGCGGTCAGTGTGCCACCAGTGGGGCCTCCTTCCCATGGGCCCGATTATGAGTTCCCCACTCGGTCGGCAGGCAGAAAGTGTGTTTCCGCCCGCTGACCCAGCGATAAACAGCCCTCAATATTGACAGCGGTTCATAATTGAGCCAGCTGCAATGTTACAGTTCATAGGGTGTAATAGCACCCGTTGCACATTTCACTGTCTGCAACGCAGACAGTGAAAAGCATGACGGGCTGTCCATGGGGGCCCCTGCACTGCCCATGCCAAGTGCAACCGCCATGTAAAAGCTGCAGAGAGGGGAGTCGTAATCCCAAGGGTGGTGCTGCAAGCAGCGCTGCCCTGGTGGATTAGGACCACCAGCACCACCAGTCCTGCCAGTGGAGGGAAACTGGTGGTGCTGGTGGTCTGACCGTGGTGCAACCGCCACAGTCATAATGTATTGGTCAGACCACCAGGGTCGTAATGAGGCACAAAGTATGTGTAATACTATACATAATGATTAAATACCTGAAAAACAGTCATAATTAGTTACAAATTTAGAGGAAATATTCCTCTTAAAATGAATTTTCGCACAATTATTTTCCTCAGTCCATCTTTCACATCCTTGTTTCGCAGGCTGTAGATCAGAGGATTTAGCATTGGTATCACAACAGTGTAGAACAGAGTTACCGCCTTGTCCTGGTCAAGAGAATAGACGGAAGAGGGACGGAGGTAAGTGAAGATGATTGTTCCAAAATATAAGGTCACACCAGTGAAGTGAGAGGCACATGTGGAAAAGACTCGAAGTCTTGCTGCCGAGGAGCGCATTCGCAAGACAGCTGAAATGATGGCGGCATAAGAAATGAAAACTGCCAGGAGAGAAGAAATAGCCAAGGAACCTCCAAATATGAATAATACCACTTCATTGATGAAAGTGTTGGTGCATGAGAGCTTTAACAGAGGAGGGATGTCACAGCAAAAATGATGAATTGTCCAGTGACAGAAAGGAAGCCGGAACGTACAACCTGTCTCTATCATGGAGTGCAAAATCCCAACAGTGTATACCATAGTCAGTAGCAGGACACAAAATCTCTTTGTCATGATGGCCATGTAGTGCAATGGTTGACAAACAGCAGCATAGCGGTCGTAAGCCATGGTTGCCAGAAGCAGAGCCTCAATGGTACCAGCAGCAAAGAAAATGAACAATTGCATTACACAACCGACACGAAAAATCTTCTTAGTCTCAGAAACCAGATCAACAAGCATTCTAGGGGCAATGTCAGAGGAATAGCAAAGATCCACAAAGGACAGATGGCTCAGGAAGAAGTACATAGGGGTCTGAAGATGGGGGCTCAGCCGGATCAATACAATAATGCCAATGTTGCCAATCACAGTGAGGATATAGACCACTGTGAACACTACAAAGAGAATCAGCTTCAACCTAGGTTCCTCTGTCAATCCCAAGAGACTGAATTCACCGTCAACAGTTTTATTTACATCTTCCATGTCCATTGGGAGGTTTCTCAGTACAAGTAGAATGAGACAACAGAGACCAAGGGTTTTGTTGGAAGGCTTGGTGTGGAATTAGTACAGATGATATACGACTTAGTTGAATTTTTGCAAAGGTCAATGGAAAACCATTTAATTATTACAGTAGTTAAAATTGGTGACAGTCGCCTGTGTTCCCTGTGACAAGATATGTACATCTGTAACAAAATGAAACATTTATTTAATAAACTGATTTCTTCTGACACCTTCGGTTAATTGGCACTACAGCTAAAACATCAATCAATTCGTTTTTCAGAAAATTGAGGGAGCCTATTTACAAATTGCATTTTATAGTATGTTTAGTAGTACTAACAGTACTACTATTAACATACTACCAAATGCTATTCACAAACCTATGTGAGGGGTTTCTGCCTCCGGCTCTACTTGTGTTTTTCTATGTAGAGACTGCAGAGTCTCTGCACAGGTAACTGTATGTTTTAGTGGTAACTGTGAGAGGGACAGAGGGGATTAGCTGGAAAATGGGAAATATTTACTATGAAAGAGGTTGGGCGAAGGGAGGAGTTGGTAGGGTTTAGGACAGAGTTAGGGAGGGATTTAGGGATGGACATGCAAAAGAGTAAGTGTATTCCCATGCATGTACTGCACTTCTAAAGTTACTACAGCCAAAAAGGACCCCAATTAGTATTAAATGTACTCCATGTTAGAGCTGCAGTTTGTCTAGCACCACACATGACTAACCAATGGCATTGCAAACTCTACAGTACAAAGTAACAGTGGTAGGAATCAATGTTAAATTAAAGAACATTATTTAACCTAGTTCATAATATAAATAATTAAGTACAAATACATTTAATTTAATTATTAAAAATATAAGAATAGAGCATATTTTATTTTAATTTAACATATTTTATTAACATTATTTAAATTTAAAAATTAATGTAACATGAATTGTTTTAATAATATAGTTAAATTACTTTCAATCAATTCTCTACATCAATTTTATTAATTTGGGGTACATAATAAAAATGTGTATGTTTTACTTTAGGTGGTGTTGTTTTTATAATGTAAACTTAAAACTAATTTTAATTTTATTAAGTATATTTTAAAAATGACATGTCAGATTTAAATTAAGCTAATAATGCTTTAATATTTTTATTTTTTCTACACTTAAAATAAATATATAAAAGTATTAAACATTACTTTATTACATTAAATATTTTATTATTTCTTTCTTAACGTTTCATCGATTTTTACGGTTTTCCTTAGGAGAGCTCAGCTCAAATAGTGGAACATCAAATATCTTAGTGTACTAACTAACTAACTGCTGTATTTAGTGATTTGACCACTTATTTCAGGAGATGAGAACATGTAAGTTCACACTATTGTATAATTTTATACTCGTACATGGTGAATAGCTCAAAGGAGTAAAGTTACTCAAAAGTGTAAGAGTAAATTTACACGTGCAGATTTACTCATGTGTAAGCTTACCTTTGTGAGTAAACCTTGTAATGTTGTTAAAGTTTAGTTGTATGGTGTGCATTTTTCCATTAGTTCTGTTGACCATGTTTCTTAGTTTTCATACAGACCTAGCTGGCATAATCTTGTGTTTATATTATATGGATGTCAGAAATTGGGTCTCTAGTTGGCAGAGGGATGCACCCGGTCCAAGTGGAGACCAAAATCCTAGTCAGGGTAAGTTAAACTCCCTAAATTAACCTGTGTTCATCTTCTGGTAGCTTGGCACAGAGCAGTCAAGCTTAACTTAAGAGGCAATGTTTAAAGTATTTGTGCAACACTTACTTAATGAAACACATTAAAAAACATCACAGACTATCAAAAAATAGATAGTCTTTATTTGGAATATATATGACTAAAACAACAAAAATCCAATAAATAGTTTGCGAATATTATTGCAAGAATGATCAGCATTCGATCACATTTTGAGAAGATATGCATAAGGACAATCCCACAATATCCAGTGCTAGCAGCACTAGTGTGGGGTATTCAAGTGAAATAGGATGAATAACATCTTGTCAGTCATAAAAATGGTGTGCTCAGTGTTAGCAGCACAAGCACATGTGCACAAAGATCACAACAGGGATTAGGGCTCTTCCTTATGGTTGAATATTCCTTTGTCTACAACACAAGGTGCTGGCTGCTAGCAACATTAATGCAGATCAGGGCATGACAATACTGGAATGGGAACTTTCGCAGGGGTTCAAGGCAGCTCATTCGGGAACGTGAAGCCTAGGGAGCGGCCACAATCACTACTCTTGCCCCCTAACCCCTCTAACTGTCTTGACAGCGGGTCGTCATTTGAGTGTGGGTCCTGCCGCATGACCATTATTCCGGACTGGGAGGAGGCCGGCAGTAGCACCTCAGGGTCATCACTTTCAAAGGTCTCCAATCTTATGGGAGGGGTGAGAATGCCAAAGTCGCCCCACAGTACGGGGTCACATGGGGACAAATTCCTACTCTGTCACCTGCAAAGCATCAGGGTTTCCTAGGCAACATGCTCGGTCCACGCTCGCCATCTTCCCTCGGCTCTGTGGCATGGCTGTAGTTCGAATGGTGCTCTCACTGCAGAAAGTTCAGCTCATAAACAAGGGATGCTGTGGTTGATTTATCTGCCATCCCGGGACTTGTAGAGAGTGCAGCTTGTGGCAAATTGAGATTAGGAATGCAGCCACAGATGCTGTGTTGCAGTGGGTGCTCGGTCACAAAGTCTTTGATGTCCCTGAGACTTCAACAAATGGGGGCAAGCCAATAAGCCCTTGGAGTTCCTTGGGAAGATCAGATGATGTAGAGGGTAATCTTAGGATTTCCCTCACTGAAGAGGCAGCAGGCAACAGACTAACACAGAAGAGAAAGTTGACAGTTCTTTCTGACAGCACAGCAGACAGCAGAGCAACACAGCAGAGCAAATGGCAAAGTGTCAATTCTTCCTAGCAGTGTAGCTCCTCTTAGTTACACAGTTTCCTCAGGACCCCCAAAGCGAAATAGTTTAGTGGTGTTTATGGCCCAGTACTTATACCCAAAAAGCCCTCTTAGGTAGGAGAGACTTCAAAGGAGTTATTTGAAGTGCACAAGGATTCCTTTCATGAAAGTCCTGTTTGCCAGGCTATCTGTACGGGATAATCAGTCCTTTGTATGGAGCTGGGACACCACCTATTGAAGTGCAAGTGTGCACCCCTCCCCACAGCCTAGGAAGACCCATCAGTATACAGATGAATGTAGATGTCACTGAGTGTCCTATGATTGTGGCTATCTAGAGGGGATTCATGACGTGTAGCTGTCATCCCGCCCAGATGTGTATTCAGAGACAGGCTAAGTCAAAGAATGATTAAAGAAAGAAAATGCCAACTTTCAAAAAGTGGCATTTTCAGACTTACAGTTTAAAATCTGACTTCACCATGAGTTTTAAATTGCGGGTCCAGAGACACCAAACTCCAAATTTATATCGTCTCACAATTGAGAATTACACTTAAAAGATGTTTTAAGGCAATCTCTCAATGTTAACCTATGTTAGAGATAGGACTACCACTATCTAGACATGATAAACTAAAAAGTACATGTCCACCGTTTGTTTTCAATACACAGCACCCTGCTCTTGGGCCTACCTTAGAGATGACTTATACATTATAAAAAGGAGGTTTTATGCCTGGCAATTGTGTGCCCTCTCTAGATCGAAATGTCAGTTTAAAACTGCACACGCAGACTCAGCAGTGGCAGGCCTGAGACATGTTTGAAGACTACTGTGGTGGGAGGCACAATCAGTGCTGCGGGCCCACTAGTGGTATTTCATTTACAGGCCCTGGGCACCCCTAGTTAACTTTACTATGAATTTAGCAGTGAATCAAATATGCCTGTTTTGGATAAGCCAATGTTACCATGTTTTAGAGTACAGAGCACCTGCAATGGTCATCAGTGGTAAAGTGCATAGAATCTTGAAAACTAGCAAAAATGAGTCAGTAAAACAGGAGGTCAGAAGGCAAAAAGTTAAGAGAAACCATACCAAGGATGCCAGGTGTTATAATGGATAACAGTGGATTATGTTGGCCTTTAATTATTTCTTTATGGCGAGGAAGGCTCATGGTTTTTGTGTCATAATGTGGCTAGAAAACCTTACCTGGTGCTTAAGCATATTTTTAATTCATCAATCTGCGTAATTTACAGTGATTAAGCATAATTTAAACATTATATTGCTCAGTTGGATATTTATTTATCAGTGAACTTCTGTTTTACGTTCTGTGAGATTTGCTTTTATTGTTTAATATGCATGGGATTTTTCTCTAAGTTTGGTTTTGTTATTTAGATGTTTCTATAGTAGCTATTGTTATTGGTCTCCCTGTGTTGTGGGATGAAATAGTGGTCATAGAGGGTGTTCTGTTTAATGTGCCACATTGCATGTTTGTGTTCCTTGGTCTCCCTTCATATTGGAATATGTGCTATATCTGAGAGTGGTTGGGTATATGAAACATGTTCTGTCTAATGTTGTTGGATGTTTTGTGCATCTTATTTTGGTAATGTGGGTAGTCCTCTACTATCTACTTGTATGTCTTATCTGTGCTGCTATAGACATAGGCATCATGGTCTTTTGAATGTTTTTTTAGTTTTCAGTGTGGCACTTCATGTTGGGTAACACTTTTGAGCACTCTGAAACAGCCCTGAAATTACTAAACTATAGCCATCGCTGAGATGCATAGGTTTTAAGTAATAAGTTCTGCATAGTGTGTTGTGTTGGTTGTAGGACTGACCCGTAGAAACAATGCAAACAAAGCAAAATACAAACATTGCCACATAGAATCATCTAGCAGTGCAGATAATTCTCTACACTGGATGCAATCCATGACATCTGGATGCTGTTTGAGACAACTGAAATACTTCAATAACGTTGATGTGTAACATGACAACTTATATTGTTCCACTGACTTGTTGCATGTGCATCAAGCATTAAGTCATCTGCTGAGTCATAGGATATTAACTTTGTTAAAGTTAGGTAAGATAGGTTAAAGTTCGATAGGTTGAAAATGGGTCAAATTTCCAACTGTTGATTATTATAATTATAATTTAGACTGTAATGAACTAGACATCATAACAGCGTTCTTTACACAAATGTGGCAGGCAGAGTACCATGTCACCAGGTCCTCCTGCCCTATTTAGACTCGGGTGGACTGTCATGTTTCTGAAGTCATTGCCATCCCTTGGCTCTGCCAACAGAATCCCAAAGATCAACTGTCCAACGGAGTTGTAGCTTTCTTTGTAGTTGCTTCAGACCATTCACCTTCTTTACAGTCGACCGTCTGATGTACCTTTCTACAGTTGGGAACCACCAGGGAATTTCTGGAGATCTTGAACAGAAAAGATTAAATATGACTCTAGGAGAAAATCCTCATGGTGTCAGAATCATTCCTCTCTTGCTTTTTAAAAACAAATTCCTGCCAAAGGGTCAGTTCTTCCGGCACTTTGACCTTGTTGCACAATGTCATTATGCAAGTTCAGGGGACAGTACTGGGGCCTATTAGGAGTTCCACTAGTCAAACAGGTAATACCTTGCTATCATTTACCCAAAGTCTCAGCATCCACTTAAAATACAGCATTTTTTCATTTACAAGGATTTTACATGAATGGTAACATTCTATAAGAAATGCATATAATTTGCTCTAGTAATTGTTGCACTATGGCAATGATTCAGCATATCAGTTGCAAAGTACCCATCTCTTGATACCACCAAATTAATTGCCATGAGACTGGTCTTATTCAGATGTCCAAAAGCAGTGGTTAATGCTCTACACCCTGAAACACCAATCAGAAACAAATATTCACAAAGGATCTGCACATAACTTATTGAGTCAAAAGAGTCAGTTGTTATAGAACAGCATTAACGGTGTGACAGAATGTCTGTACAAAGGTGCAGGAGACAGAGTATGGGCCTACTGTGAGTCAAACTATTAAATATTATCTAATACTTCTTAGCTATAACTAACTGGAGAACTCTGAAGATGGTGCTTCTTCATCAAAGAATGCAAGGAAAGTGTTTGACGTGATGCTGCATAAGCAACATAAAGAAGGTATTCAAACAGAAATATTCTGGGAAGATGTTCTTGTGGCTGGCCAGATGATATTCTTGACTGGAGCGCCACAAACACAGAGCTAACAGCAAGCAGAGAAACACAGGTGAAGAGCCGAGTACAAGCAGAGGCTTCCTCTCATCAATATGGGGAAAAGACAAACACCTGGTCACACCCTTGTGTGATTAATTTATATAGACTTCAGGATCCTCGAATCTTGCAGTAGATCCTCGAAATCCGCTGCAACCTGCTACCGATTTAGGTCATACGGTAACGCCCTTTGGGATGTCCACATGGGCACTGACTGTACTTGTGATTGGGTTAACAACAGAGCAGCACAGATAGTGCAGTCCTGTGCAGCATTGCTCCTGTCACACCAGTGGTGGATGAAAGTGGGAGTGAGCACCTGTGACACACCATGACAGTATCCCCCAAAAGGCTGATAAACATGCAGATATTTGTCCGGATGATGAGCATGGAAAAGGTGAATTAAAAGTAGAGCATGTGTGTTAGACATGGGTTTTTTGGTTGGCAGCCAGGTTGCCCTCTGTCCAAGCAAGAACCCTCACTCTAGTCAGGGTAAGTCACACACAATCCAAAATCAGCCTGTGCCCACCCTCGGGTAGCTTGGTACGAGCAGTCAGGCTTAACTTAGAAGGAAATGTGTAAAGCATTTGTGCAATAAATCATACAATACCATAATATAACACCACAAAAATACACCACACAGTGTTTAGACAAATATATAATATTTATCTGGGTATTTGCAGATCAAAACGATCAAAGATGCAATATGAATTTGTAAAGATATCACTGAAAAGTGATATAAAGGGCCTCATTCCGACCTGGACGGAGGAAGCACCGCCAATAGGCTGGCGGTGCTTCTGGGGCAATTCTGACCGCGGCGGTAAAGCCGCGGTCAGAAAAGGGTAACCGTTTTCCCCTGCCCCAGGGAATCCTCCACGGTGGCGCTGCAAGCAGCGCCGCCATGAGGATTCAGACCCCCTTCCCGCCGGCCTGATCCTGGCGGTTTACACCGCCAGGAAGAGGCTGGCGGGAACGGGTGTCGTGGGGCCCCTGGGGGCCCCATTCTGATTTTCAGTGTCTGCAAAGTAGACACTGAAAATCGCGACGGGTGCCACTGCACCCGTCGCACACTAGCAACTCTGCCGGCTCCATTCGGAGCCGGCTTCATCGTTGCTTGGGCTTTCCCGCTGGGCGGGCGGCCTTTTGGCGGTCGCCCGCCCGCCCAGCGGGAAAGTCAGAATGACCGCCGCGGTCATTTGACCGCGGTGCGGTCTTCTGGCGGTCTCCGCCCGGCGGGCGGTGCCCGCCGCCCGCCGGGGTGGGATTGACCCCCAAAGTGTCTTAAGTCTTTAAAAAGCAAACAAAGTCTCTTTCAAGCACAAAGTACCTGGTTTGGAGTGGAAAATCTCCGTAAAGGGCCGCAGAAGAAGAGATACGTGAAAAAATGGTGCGTGCGTCAATTTCTCCCCAGCACACATGGACTTGCGTTGTTATTTTTCACGCGGGGAAGTCGTGCGTCGTTTTCTGGTGCGCGGACAGTCTTTTTCTGTGGATCGCGGGGATTACCAGATGTCCCGGGTCTGTGCGTGGATTCTCCTGCTTGTTTTCCGGCTGCGCATCGTTCCGCGGGGCTGTGCGTCGAAGTTTCGCTCTCATGGCAGGCGTCGTGTCGATTTCTCCTCTGGAAGTCGGGCGGCGTTGTCTTTGCGAGGCCGTGTGTTGAAGTTCCGGTCGTCCCGAAGGTGTCGCGTCGATCAGTGTCGGTGTGCGGCGTTTTTCTTGCTGCGGAACATGCTGTGTGTCGAAAATTTCAGTGCACGAAGCGTCCAAGTGAAAAAGAGAAGTCTTTTTGGTCCTGAGACTTAAGGTAACAGGAGGCAAGCTCTATCCAAGCCCTTGGAGAGCACTTTTACAGCCAGACAAGAGTTCAGCAAGGCAGCAGGCCAACAGCAAGGCAGCAGTCCTTTGGAGAAAGCAGACAGGTGAGTCCTTTGAGCAGCCAGGCAGTTCTTCTTGGCAGGATGTAGTTTCTGGTTCAGGTTTCTTCTCCAGCAAGTGTCTGATGAGGTAGGGCAGAGGCCCTGTTTTATACTAAATTGTGCCTTTGAAGTGGGGGTGACTTCAAAGAGTGTCTAAGAAATGCACCAGGTCCCCTTTCAGTTCAATCCTGTCCGCCAGTGTCCCAGTAGGGGGTGTGGCAGTCCTTTGTGTGAGGGCAGGCCCTCCACCCTCCCAGCCCAGGAAGACCCATTCAAAATGCAGATGTATGCAAGTGAGGCTGAGTACCCTGTGTTTGGGGTGTGTCTGAGTGAATGCACAAGGAGCTGTCAACTAAACCTAGCCAAACGTGGATTGAAGGGCACAGAAAGATTTTAGTGCAAAGAAATGCTCACTTTCTAAAAGTGGCATTTCTAGAATAGTAATATTAAATCCGACTTCACCAGTCAGCAGGGTTTTGTATTACCATTCTGGCCATACTAAATATGACCTTCCTGCTCCTTTCAGATCAGCAGCTGCCACTTTCAACAATGTATGAGGGCAGCCCCAATGTTAGCCTATGAAGGGAGCAGGCCTCACTGTAGTGTAAAAACGAATTTAGGAGTTTTACACTACCAGGACATATAACTACACAGGTACATGTCCTGCCTTTTACCCACACAGCACCCTGCTCTAGGGGTTACCTAGGACACACATTAGGGGCGACTTATATGTAGAAAAAGGGGAGTTCTAGGCTTGGCAAGTACTTTTAAATGCCAAGTCGAAGTGGCAGTGAAACTGCACACACAGGCCTTGCAATGGCAGGCCTGAGACAAGGTTAAGGGGCTACTTAAGTGGGTGGCACAACCAGTGCTGCAGGCCCACTAGTAGCATTTAATCTACAGGCCCTAGGCACATGTAGTGCACTCTACTAGGGACTTACAAGTAAATTAAATAGCCAATCATGGATAAACCAATCAATAGTACAATTTACACAGGGAGTATATGCACTTTAGCACTGGTTAGCAGTGGTAAAGTGCCCAGAAGTCAAAAGCCAACAACAACAGGTCAGAAAAAATAGGAGGAAGGAGGCAAAAAGTTTGGGGATGTCCCTGTCAAAAAGCCAGGTCCAACAATGTGCATGTCCAGCTGATTTCCATGGCCTATCCTTGGGGCCATAATCTTTCTAGTCAACTAAACAAATCATCCTCTCATGCATCTCGAGTTCAAAATGACTTTTCCCACAAATTCCAAATTACTATTTATGTTCACTGAATGAGGTGGATCTCCTCTAATGAGCTCATTACAAGGCTTGAGCAACAAAAAATTGGATGTGCCAGGAAATTGTCAGGCAGAACAAACTTATCAGCCACTTGGTTAGTAATGGTAATTTGAATAGGTTTTTGTTGGAAAAACGTATCAGGGAAAACAGTGTGGCATAGTATAGTGTGCTAAACACAGTAAAGAGAATCTCAATTTGTGTGCAAACAGGAATTTGTCCCCAGTTTGGGATTTCCTTACTACTTGGAATGAGGGCCTTGAAGAGTTATATAATGTACCTGTTTAACAACTTGGCCCATTCACCTCAACCACCATGTAGAAGCCTGCGTACATTGTTGACAAGGTAAAATCTCCTGCTTTCTCATAATGTGTTATTATTTCAGTTTAATTTCCACATTTTTACAGGAGTAGGCCACAGATGGAATTCTCAATCAGCCTCATTCCCTGCCCTACATACCCTAACGATACCATGGGTGCACTGTGTTCACAATACAGAGCTCCATGGCGCACGTTTTCACAGGTGCGTCAGAAGTTCTGACTCATCTGTTTGTGCTAAAGTGACGCATTGCTGGAGTTGTGTTTTTAAACAGATACAAGTCTAGCAATGTGAGAAGAGTTCAATAGTAAAAAGCCCTGAATCAATTTTTTGCCTGGTCTGAGCAGGCGGCCAGATTGTGACACAGCGAAGTTGTAGAGTGACGCAGTGAAAAGTTGAAAATTTCACTGTGTCAATTCTACTTGCCTTTTTTTGTGGGAACGCCTACCCTGCATACATTATACCTGGCCAAGGTATAATGTGATGCAGGGCTTTACAAACTGAAGCTTTGGATCCAATGTGTCAGTTTATAAACATGGAGCAGTGTAGTGCACTGCTAGCGCCTTCTCTGAGTCCAAAACAATTTGGTGCAGAGGCAGTGCAAGGGGCTTGTAAATTATGCCATCATTATGCTCTATCCAGTCTTTAGGCTGCAATCAGTGCTCAGACATTCAAAGAGCTCTCACAATTCAATGCTATCATCACCTTCAATCACCATCCCAGTCATACCACAGAGATTTCTCAAACCCACAGAGTGCACCTGAATCATTGGTGCACCATCCACAGACTTTTTTTACATGCACCTCTATCCTGAGTTTAGTGTGCACTGATCTGTCAATACTGACACATTTGTAAAGCCCTTACATTGCATATTTATCCTAGAACTGCTTTAACTATTTTGACCTTTGGTGGCTGGTACAGCAGGCTGGCTTTCTGGGCTCAAGTAGCTTACTTTTCAACTTTAGAAATAAGGGAACTTTCAACCCACAGTCTGACAAAAAAAAATCCGACTCTGTCATAGGTATGTATGGGAAAAAGGTGGGAAAGTACAAAGGGCCAGATGTAGCAAACGATTGCGACTCGCAAACGGGCCGAATCGCAATTTGCGACAGTGCAAAATCGGAAATGGGATGCAAAAAGCCCATTTCCGACTCGCAAAAAGCGATGGGACCCGTTTGCGAGTCGCATCCGGTGCGACCCCATTTTGCGACCCGCAAATTGCAAGTCGCAATTTGCGAGTCGCAACCCATATGCAATTGCAACTCGCAAATTGCGACTAGTCACAAAAAGCCCAGTTTGCATGTCCCATTTACCACTAACTCAGAGCAGGTGGTAACCATTACCAAAGTATAAAAGGGGACCCAGAAGGCATCTGGGTTACTCAAGATGGCGGAGATATACCTGATAGCAGTGAGGAGGAGAGTCTACGCAGCCCAGCAGAGGAGGAGGAGGGGCCACAGACAGGAGAAGATATATAGAACCAGGCAGACTCTTTTTCAGCAAACTGAAGAGGAGATCTATGACAAATACCGCCTTAGCAGCGCAGCCATTCTAGAATTAATAGATTTACTGAAACCACAGCTAGAACACAAGACTCTACGTGGCTGCGCCATCCCTACGCATGTGCAAGTACTATGCGCACTGCACCTCTTGGCCTCAGGGAGCTATCAGGGGGTCATTGCCGTGGCAGGTGGGGTATCCCAAAGTGCAGTGTCAAGGTTCCTCAGGGCATTCCTAGATGCCTTAGTCACGCACATGTCTCACTTCATATACTTACCAAGGAATGAGGCAGAAATTTACAGCACCAAGCTGGACTTTTACCGCATTGCCCACTTTCCTCATGTCATAGGGTGTGTAGATGGGACACACATTCAAATATGCCCCCCTGCTAATCTGGAACACATTTTCCGCAACAGGAAGTGTACCCACTCACTCAACATACAGGTTGTTTGTGATGCCCATTATGTCATCACGGACATCGTAGCTAAGTTTCCTGGCAGTACCCATGACTCATACATTTTTAGGCATAGTGGGATACATCAACACCTGGAACGGGGGAATTTGGAGACGGTTACCTCCTAGGTAGAGCCACAGACACTTGCAGACATACACACAGGTCACTGTGCACGACAATCTGGACTTCCTAACCGTGTACTTTTGTGCCCAACAGGTGACAGTGCATATGCTCTCAGGCCTTGGATCATGACTCCGTTTTTAACACCCAGAACTGAATCAGAGAGGCAATACAACAGTGCGCATAAGAGGACCAGGAACCTGATCGAGCGCACCTTCGGACTGCTGAAGGCAAGATTCAGATGCCTCCACCGCAGAGGAGGCGCCCCCCAATACACCCCCATTACCGCTTTCAAAATTGTGGTCGCATGCGCCATCCTCCACAACATAGCCACCCGACGTGGGCTACCTCTCACCCCTGCAGACCCAGATCCTGATGATGAAGAGCAAGAACAACCACATCGCCATCATGGGGATAGGAGTCTAGCTAATCAAGGCAGACTGAGACGGGACCACATTGCAACGCAATATTTTGGACGGTACGTGTCAACTCCCACCATACTCACCTATTAACCATTTGTTAAGTGGAACAAAAATAACTGTTTTATTAATGTCATGAAGAAACTATATACAAGTTGAAATTGTCCATGGGCAGGAAAATGCCAACCAGTCATGTGGCACATTAACGCCATGTGCCACATTAATCTGTCCTGGCTGTTATCTATGATCTCCTGCCCCTCCTGCCAGCCTGGCTGGTCCCTGCTGCGTCCATGGTGCTGTGCCTACCACTCCTCAGCACCCTACTGTCAGTGGCAGAGACACTGCTCACTGTTGAGCCCTCCTCCCAGGTGTATTTGTTAACTTCCTGGCTGTGATGTCATCATCATGTGCCAGGAAGTGTTTCCAGAGTGTTCTGGTATGCTTTCTGGAGTGTTCTGCTGCACCTGCAAGCTATTTTGAAGGTAATCGCAATTTGCGACACCGACTCGCTAATTGCGAGTTCGTTTTTTGCACACTCGCAAACAGCGACCTCGCAAACTGCGGACTCGCACACAGCGTTGCGAGTCCGGCTGCGAGTCGCAAAATCGGATCGCTTTTTTTTCTGACATTCCAATTTGCGACTCGCATTTTGCGAGTCGCATCAACGCGCAAAATGCGAGTCGCAATTTTTATTTTTGCTACATCTGGCCCAAAGTCCTTTAAACCCTAATGTTTACACCTTGAACAAAACATTGCAGAGCAGAGAACATGTGCACCGGAGCAGAGGTTTGTAACACTTCGCTGAGTGAAATTGGAAACAAGTGTGCAAAAACAGTTTTGGGACAGTTTTGGACGTGGCCTCATAATTTTAGCTAAAACTCAAAGCTGGTGGCAAGTGCAACACAAAAGCAATCACAAATTTCACAAAGCTGCTGCTGGGCGCCACTGTTAAATCCTGTGTAAATACAGTTGGCACCCATTTGTTTATTAGCATTTGCCTTTAAATGGCCCTTTAAGAAGTTGTCCGGTAATGAAAGGATAAATTATGAGGCATACTTCACTGAATTATGTACTAAGAAATGTCAAAATATGCAGCATATTAATGCTGAGTTATTCACCTCATTCTTGACTTCACTTTCAAGCAATTAAGGCATTTCTGCACATACACTTACTAATTACACATCACCCATGTTCAGCAGGTACTAAACAAATCTAACTCAATAGCAAATGATGAATTTGTTTTTCTCTAAAGCACAAGAGCAGTTTGTGGCCTCCTGGAGGTAAGGATGGTGGTTATTCTTCTCAGATCCTATGACGAGACGTCGTGGACGCACGGATTTCCACCGCAAAGAGCCATACTGGACGATGTTGTATATTACTTAATTATTATATAAGGTTCTCAGTTGAAGCAGTAATAGAAACATGAAGTGGCATCAACTATGAAAAATAATATTCATGACACAGAATAAATGTATAGGATGTCTGTCTCCTGCTGCAGAAAAATGCACTTCTATCTAGAGCCATACAGCTTTTGCACTGAATTTCTAATGCAGGATCCCAAGTAGCTTTCATTGACTCACCTCGAGATATTTCTTTGCTAAAATCTATTCATTTTACAGCAGACGGTAGATTAACTATCAAGTCTGTCAGATGTTTAATTATACAGCGAACAGAGTGGTCACATGTTTCTAATGGATGTGGTCCTAAAGGTTACTAGCACTAAAAAAACTAACAGGCATAGGCACAGCCTCAAAACAAATCCATGAAGATATTTTTTGTTTTTTGTAAAAATAATAATGTTGCAGAATAACACCATGATATTTGCTCATTGCAAAAATACAAAGTGAAAGCTTCAACTTTGTGTGTATATATATATATATATATATATATATATATATATATATATATTACACTATTCGACATTTTAGCTGGCCAGACAGATGTGTCCTTGTCTGGTCTCTGGACAGGAAGGGGAGCACATTGTGAGGTTGCTGTACTGTCATTAATGGGCACAGGAACCCTATGTGTGTGTGCCAGGAAGGTCAATTTTCACGTCCTGTGCACCACTGTTGTGTAATCCTTGTACACATACCACTCACCTACCTGCGTCTATATCCTTCGTATGGTGGTCTGGAAAGAAATGCCTTCTCTTAGAATGTGCTGTTTTGCTTAAACATTTTCAGTGCTTCTTGTCCACTCGATATATATGTATACCTTGTTTCTAAGGGAAAAGTGCCTCAAAATGGACATATGGTGCATTATGTGCTACACAACCACAGAACCTAAATGATAAAACGTTTACATCTGAAGAATGGTAGTTTCCAGCTTCCTCTCCCTCAGGGAATCTAATTCTGATCTGATGGGATTTTGGGGAGTCCTAGAAAAACTGAAGGAAGCGGCTATGAAATAATGCTGAGCATCCAGGCACTAAACCGCCTGGGATCCTGAACTATCCAAGCGCAGGTAGCAAAGAATCATCAAAAGAAAATCAAAGCATTACATGAAAAATGGAATTAAGGGTCTAATGTACAGAACTGTGTTACCCTCTCAAACCCCATGATTCATAAAGTCACAAGGTTTGTGACCACAAAATGACTTTTTTCTATTAAACCATTTTTGCAATTCGGTAAAGGTTCTGGATCACAAAATTAGATTACCAACTCATTCCGATCTCAGTTAAGAAGAGCTGTGAAAGGGGCGTTCACTCGTAATGCAGTTCACGACGAGATATATCAATAACTTGTGACTGCAACTGCAGTCCTAAACCAGCTGCTCAAAGGAGATGGTGGCGGGAGCTGCCCCCCAATGGACATCTTCTAGTTTGGTAATTGTGCGGGGTCACCTTGGTACGAAGCAGGCACTGGCCAGAAACATTTTGCCTACTCCCTCCCATTTCGTCCGTGTTGTGTTTGGGAAACATTATTTCTAAAGAGGACGCAAGCACCGGTTCCTTTAAAGAACCCAGGCTTCCTTCAGGTAAAAGGCAAAAAAAAAACATCTGGAGAATAAAAACGCGGAGGTGGCGCTCAGCTCTTCCTTGCAGACCTATGTTTGTAGCCGACCACCTACAAAATAATGGTCATTAGCCCTGTCATTCTGTGAGGTTTTACGATCCAGCACTTTACTACCCAGGTAGCGCCGCAAAACCAGACACAGGCGGCTTATGTTGGGCACTGTGTAGCCTTACTTGCGACCCGTCTCTGCACATCATGGTTTAGAAACCCTTCTTGCTCGTCATTGCCTCTGAGCACGTCAAGGACTGGCTCACGAGAATATGCCAAGTGTGTGAAACCCTGACAGACCCGTGACTATAGGGGCTGGAGTGTGACAAGAGGATGCAGCCTGGAGGAGGGGTACAAGGTGTAGAAAAGAACTGTATCTAGCTCCTAGATCATCAGCATCACTGTGTCAGTCCCCTGGAATATCGAGATCAATTATAAAATACAAATAGTTATATTTTAACTTCAAAATAAAAGTTCAGAAACTTTGATAAAAGTCGTAAAAAGTATTGGGGGTATACAGGGTAAAATCTAAATCAAATAGGGTAGGGACTCTTGCTCAACTGCTGCTCAAACCTTAAGCGCTGTACATTGGAGCCAGCAGACCACCAGCAGGAAATGAACACAACATGTTACACAGCACGCTGACAACTAACCTTAGATGGCAGAAGAATCACCTGTATCTATGGATTCCTGATGACTCAGTTTAACAGAAAATAGGTCACGTAGCAACATAACATTGTAATACACAACATGACACACAATGTACAATAACGTAAAATAGCACATCACAAAACACGCAAAATAGCACATAAAATAAAACATTAGGTAAATAAATATACAACATAACACTGCATGTTATATTAAACATAATACAATATATAGGATTAAAAATCTACCACAAAATTAATTAGGTTAATTTAGTAATTTTAACTGGACAACAAAATAGGTTTAATGGTTAGGGCGCCTCTTCCCCGGTAGAAATATTATAGATTTTGTGATCCAATTTAGGACAAGAAATCTGTTGCACGAATACTCCTCCTCGTGTATTGCCACTACCTGCAGCAAAGGGAAGCATCTTCTTACTATCTCCACGTCCACTTCAAAGCTTATAAATTCACTTCAGTTACTTAAGGGACACGAGGCACCTGGGACGCTGCCTGGCTCAAACTCCCATTGGTGGGAAGAAGTCATTCGCAAAAGTCTTGAGAACATTTTTCAAAACCAAATGAAAAATTCAGCACCAGCAAATTAGAAATGATGAACTAAAGAGGTGTGGTCACGTGTAAAGAATGTATTTTTGCGTTGTTGTGACTTGTTTTTAGTTTTGAAGTCTTCTAGCATTCCCCTTCCCACAAAGAAACCTAAGAATACCACGTGACTTCATGTCACCTGTTCCAGTCCAATTTCACACTGAACAAAGCAATGCACTCTTGAAGCTCATTCAAATTCAAACTGAGGTGAATATGTATTAGAATTTTAAAAACCATGGCTTTGTTAATGAGCACAAAATCTGTAAGATGGTGCCACTGATGAACAGACTCAGACTTGGGCTAAGGAATGTGGGTAGTCATTTAATGAATGCAGTTCGCTTGCCGTACTACCAGGTCACGAGAGGCTATGGTCTCCCATCTGCTGATGGAGGATCGCCTGTCCAGTTTGAAATCCCTGTATGCCTGGTGATTTCCAGAGCCTTGGGTGAAGCTACTGGTGTGGTGGTTGCGCTGAAGGTAGAGAGGTTTGCCAAGCGGGTGCTATTTTTGTGAATGTGCTCGGCACAAAGCATTGTTTTTCAGTAGCAAACTTCCAAAGTGAGAGTTTGTTAATGAAAATAAAAAATATCAAGAGCCCTGATGCTCATGAAGGTTTTTACCCGAGTACTAGGGCCACTGATTGATTTTACACTCCATGATAGCCATACCTCACATGATGGACCTGGGCAAGATAAATGGGTGAAGGTCGTCTGGCCTAAAGCATGGTGAAGGTGAAACAATGGCTCTGAAGTTTTGATGGCTCAATGAGAGACCGGTCGTCAGGTCACACATTTCTGAGGCTGCAACCAGCTACGGCTTTATGAATGGGAACCGTGTGGTTCCCTCACCTCTAACTATGGCAAGGAAAATGTGAGTTTGGCAGACAGGTCATTGGACATCCACCACACTCTTATTGAACTCACAACTGCCAGTGCTGGTGCAATGTACATGTAGTCACCCTGCAGCAAATGATGCATTTGTTTCAGACTGTATGAATTTCGTCATTGTTAGAAATTGGGTCTTTGGATGGCAGGCAGGTTACTCCCTGTCCAAGCAAGGACCCTCACTCTAGTCAGGGTAAAGGAGAATTACCTGAGTCTAGGTGTAAAGTATTTGTACCAACACACACAGTAACTCGGTGAAAACTCCACAAAATGACACAGCACAGGTTTGGAAAACAGGTAATATTTATCTAAACAAAACAAGACCAAAACGACAAACATCCACCATGCACAAGTCAAGTTATAAATTAAAGAGCAAGAAAGAGTGCTAACACTGTTAGCATTAAAAAAGTACAGGGGTTGCGTCAAAATAACACCGCACAGGCAAGTGTGCGTCAGAAAAGGTAATCAATGCGTCGATTTCTCACTCACAAGCGAGACCATGCATCGTTCCTCCTCCGATCAGGTCGGCATGCGTCTTTTTTCCTCTCCGCAGGAGAGCGATACGTTGATGTGGAAAAGCACTCTCGGTCCGGGCAGGTTTTGCGAAATTTTTCTGTGCCCATCGAGGTTTGGTTCGTAAATCCTGCCGCAAGGTATCAGAAAAAAGGGTTGCGATGTTATCAGCCTCCGTCAGCGGGTGTTGCACGTAATTTCTCAGCCGCGTTCGTTGATCTTCCAGCCGCGATGCAGATGGTGCGTTGATTTCAGCCGTAAGGCCAGCGGCGCATTGTTTCTCAGCCGCGTATTGGGAGGTGCGTCAAACATTTCCCTGCATGGCGGTCTGTGCTTGGATTTTCAGTCTTGGTCTGCCAGCTTCACCTTTCAAGGCCCCAGGAACTAGATAGGGCACCACTTGGCAGGGCAGGAGTCTCAGCAGAGAGTCCACGTGCTGGCAGGTGAAGTCTTTGCCCTGAGAATTAACCAACTGGAGGCAAGCTCATGACAAGCCCTATGTGATTTCTTCACAAGCACGAATGCACAACAAAGTCCAGTCTAGAGCATCCCTTATGTGATGGGGCAACTCTAGAGGCACAGTGTGTCGCTAATAGGTGAGCCTAAAGTCCCCACACAGTTTCATTTGCTGTCTGGGTTTGGGAGATTCCCTAATGTTTGCAGGATGTCTAACAGTTGTCCCTCGATATTTGCAGGTGACTCTGGTTACCCAAACCTATCATGGCTACTGACCCCAGTGAGGAATCCCAGGACAAGGGCAGAGGAACGCTACAATGAGGCACATGGGTGAACTAGGGGGATAATAAAGCGCACCTTGGGCCTCCTGAAGGCCAGATTCAGGTGCCTCCATCTGACAGGTGGATCCCTATACTACTCACCGAAGAAGGTGTGCCAGATCATCGTGGCCTGCTGTATGTTACCCAACCTGGCTTTGCGACGCCAGGTGCCTTTTCTGCAGGTGGATGGGCCTGATGGTGGTCTTGTGGCAGCTGTGGAGCCTGTGGACAGTGAAGAAGAGCAGGCAGAAGAAAAAGATGTGACAACCGAAACAACATCATTATGCAATACTTCCAGTGAGACACAGGTAAGAGGATGGAACTGCTTCCCACATCTCATACTATTGTAGGACCTAGCATAAATCTGCCTTTTTACCTCTGTGTATGGACCCTGACTTGTCACTTTGGCTTTCAATTTCACAGATCTGGGTCCCACTTTGTGCCCTCCGCTATCTTTACTGGTGGCCTACAACTGTGTAACATTGGTATGTGAACAAGTACATTGACATTGCTATATTTGAGAGAGGTTGCAATTACACATTTGTGAAAGAACAGACTGACTCCAGATTGTTTTGTGATTCAAGGGTGTATATTTTTGTGCTAATAAGTGGAGGGGGGTGTACAATGGGCTGGGGTGATGATGGAGGAATGTCCATGGTAGATTCCAGTCTCTTGGTCTCACAGGCGCATTGTCCAATGGGGCATAGGAAAGGGAGCAATGTCAGTTTAAGGTGGACAGGGTGACAAAGTGGGACAGAAGGGTGACATTCAGGAGGGTCTTATTTCCTTTCGGGGGTCTTGGCAATGTTCTCTGTCTTGTTCCTGGATCTCAGGGACCGTTTGCAGGCTGGTTCTCCTTCTGCAGGGGTGGGGTGCTGGTGGCCTGTTGGTCCCGTGGCGGTGCCTCCTGTCCACTAGCGCCGGCAGAGGTGGAGGGCTGTTCATCGTCCAGGCTAGTGTCAGTGGCCCGTTTGTGTGACACTGTTTCCCTCATGGTATTGACAAGGTCTGCCAGCACCCCTGCAATGGTGACCAGGGTGTTGTTGATGGACTTCAAGTCCTCCCTCATCCCAAGGTAGTGTTCCTCCTGCAGCCGCAGAGTCTCCTGAAACTTGGCCAGTACCGTGCCCATTGTCTCCTGGGAATGGTGGTATGCTCCCATGATGTTGGAGAGTGCCTCGTGGCATGTCAGTTCCCTGGGCCTGTCCTCCCCCTCTCGCACAGCAGTCCTCCCAGCTTCCCTGTTATCCTGTGCCTCTGTCCCCTGAACCGTGTGCCCACTGCCACTGACCCCAGGTCCCTGATTTTCTTGGGTTGGTGGGTTTACCTGGGTTCCCTGTAGTGGTGGACACACTGCTGATTGACGTGTCCTGGGTACAGAGGGATGGGCCTGCTGAGTGGGTGCTGTGGTGGTGTTTCCTGAGGGGGGAGGTTCTGTGGTGGCTTGTGACAGTGGCAGGGGAACCGACTATCCAGAGGTCCCTGATGGGCCGGGCTGGTCATCTTGATCAAGGCGTGCAGAGCTGCTGTCATCACTGTGGGCCTCCTCTGTGGGGGACTGGATATGTCTGGCACCTCCTGTCCGGTGACGTTGGGTATGGGTCCTGTTGGGGTGTAAATGCATAGTTTTAGTATCTGTGTGTGCCATCTTGTGCATTGGGTGCGGTACCCTCTACTCCTGTGCTTGCATCATTGTGTTTGCCCTTATGTGATAGTTGGTTTGGGGTCTGTGTGGGTATCTGTACTGGACATGCTTTGGTGACAGAGGTCCATGTATAGGTGTTGCATGCAGGGCCTTGGTTTTGGGATGTGTGGGTTGTGATAGTGGGACATATGTGAGATGATGGAGTGATGGGAGTAAGGGTAAGGGTGGGGGTATGTGATGGCATGCAGGAGGGGTGGGGGATATAGTAGTAAAGATATGACTTACCAGAGTCCAGTCCTCCTGCTACTCCTGCGAGGCCCTCAGGATGCAGTATTGCCAAGACTTGCTCCTCCCATGTTGTTAGTTGTGGGGGAGGAGGTAGGGGTCCACCGCCAGTCCTCTGAGCAGCAATCTGGTGTCTGGATACCACTGAACGCACCTTCCCCCGTAGGTCATTCCACCTCTTCCTGATGTCCTTCCTGAATGCTATCCTACTGCGTTGACCCTGTGACGATTCTCTGCCATAGCTCCATCTTCCTAGCAATGGAGGTGTGCTGCACCTGTGATCCGAAAAGCTGTGGCTGTACCCGGATGATTTCCTCCACCATGACCCTGAGCTCCTCCTGTGAAAACCTGGGGTGTCTTTGAGGTGCCATGAGGTTGTGTGGGTGATGTGTGAGGTACTGTTTATTGTGCTGTGTGAAGTGTTATGTTGGTGTGTGTTGTTTGAGGTGCGTGGATGTTGTATGAGTGATGGTGTTGTGTGCCTGTGGATGCTGGTGTTGTGTTTGCTATTCTCTCTCTCTCTGCTTTTTGTAAAAATGTCGTTGTAAGGGTTTGTGGTAATGTGGGTGTGTGTTTTATAGTGTTGTGAGTGTGTGGGTGTGGTGTGTGTATGTGTATCAGGTGTGCGTATTTTGAATTGTCCAATGTGGTTGTGTTTTGTAAATGTGTGTGTATTTTTAGCACGCCGGTGTGTACCGCCAATGGATTACCGCGGTTGTAAGACCGCTGCGTTGATTCCTGGGTCGTGAAAGTGTGGGCGTATTCTTGTTGGTGTGACGGTGTAGGTTTTGGTATCGCCAGTTTATCACTGACCTTTGGCGTGGCGGACTTGTGTGAGTGTCTGTATTGTGGCGGATTCCGAAATGTGGGTTGTAATACCTGTAGCGGAATTCTGCCACCGCAACGGTATGTTGGCGGTCTTCAGCACGGCGAAAAGCGGGATTTACCGCCAGGGCTGTAATGAGGGACTATGGGGGTTATTCTAACTTTGGAGGAGGTGTTAATCCGTCCCAAAAGTGACGGAAAAGTGACGGATTTACCACCAGCCGTATTACGAGTCCATTATATCCTATGGAACTCGTAATACGGCTGGTGGTATATCTGTCACTTCACCGTCACTTTTGGGACGGATTAACACTCCTCCAAAGTTAGAATAACCCCCTATGTCCCCAAGCTTTCAGTAATGACTCAGTGGGGGGTCCCTGGATTCCAATAATGTTTCAGTGGGGGTCCCCGGGTTCCGGTAATGATAAAGTGGGGGTCCACAGAAGAGAAAGGTTGGGAACCACTGCTTTACACATTAAGCCTACTGCTTTTGTGTTAAGATGCAAGAGGGTTAAGCATAGGTTTATTTAGTGACTTTTGGGGTTGATCCTGACAATCATTGTGTTTATTACTTGGGTGGGGCTTATACCTCTCTTCAACTATTAATCCAATTTCTTACAGTTGGCATACCTAATATCCACTTGTATCACTTTAAGCCTCCACTATAGCTACAGGACCAAGTACATAGCAAAAGTGCTGATCACTGTAAACTAGCTTGCAATGGATCCTAGGAGCCTTTATAAACATTTCTACATCTGGAACTCCAGTTATCTGGCCCAAAATCTCAGCTTCTCAAGAGGATTCTGCCTTCAGTGAAGCTCTGACAACCTCCTTCTCAATATATATACCTTCAACAATAAAAGAGCTCTCAACTAAGATGTTTCTGAGAGTGTATGGCACTCCATCCTGACGATGGAGCACATAAAGATCCTCTGATTTCAATGACATTGCCCATCTAACTTCAGCCACAAGCTTTCCAACACACAGCTGTTAACCCCATATCTCTCCATTGTATGTGCCTGTTGAATTTTCTATGTATTGAAATTCACAGTTAATGGGCTAACCTGATTGTGGAATACTTTGTTTAAGAATGTTACTGTCATGATGTTGCACCTATGTCCTGTTTCCTGATACAACTGTTTTTCATCCTAGTACCTGGCAGGCGTTCTGTTGCCCATTTGCAGGTCAGTCTGGATCAAGTATGCTGGTGACTCTAGCACTCAATAGGATGTCTCATTGGCTTTTTGATACATTTTCTGAGTGGGGGATCTGTTTTTGCAGAACCTGTGGACAAAGCGTAGGGTTCTGTATAGTGGCCTTCCAGGTATAATGTGTGTTACATGTAATATTTCTGACCATCCACTGAAGGGCAGAGTGGAAGGTTAATGTGTAACCAGCATGAACAAATTTGTTTTGTTGTAAAGCTACAAGGAACTCATGCATTCTCTGTGCATGTGATTATGAGGAGATCAAGAACTCATCAAAGGTGCAATGACTTACGAGACCAAGATGTGCATGGAAAGTCACAAATAGGGCAAGAGATTGAGATAAATCACAGTCTCAGAAACACAACAGGTGCAGAAAAGGCACCCGCAATTGTCCAAGGAGTGGGACCTCTATACCTGGATGTTGGATGAGGGAAAGGGGCAGTTGTACAAGCACCTCGCATGTTGATGAGCATTGAAATTCCTTAACTGGACCGAATCATTGGTATAGGCTAGTGGAGCCATGTCTGGACATTGAGATTGATGCAGCACAGCATGTTTGAGAGACCTGGCTACTCTATTGCAGCTCCAAGAGAAAACCGTGGAGCTCCCACAAGTTAGTGGTGTTTCTTTGGGAGCTAAAGTCATTAGTTTAAAATGTTATTTGGGTGTCTGCAATTTTTCTTTTGGTGAACATGAGTTTTTATAAAGAACAAATATATTTGTAGGACATCATGGCCCATATTTATACTTTTTGACGCAAAACTGCACTAACGCAGTTTTGCGCCCAAAAAATTAGCGCCGGCTAACGCCATTCTGAAGCGCCATGTGGGCGCCGTATTTATTGAATGGCGTTAGCCGACCGGCGCTGCCTGGTGTGCGTGAAAAAAAACCACGTACACCAGGCAGCGCCGGCGTAGGGAAAAATGGCGTTTGGGCGTCTAAAAATGGGGCAAGTCAGGCTGAGGCAAAAAAATTGTCTTAACCCGATTTGCGCCATTTTTTTACGACGCCCATCCCCCATTGAAATGACTCCTGTCTTAGCAAAGACAGGAGTCATGCCCCCTTGCCCAATGGCCATGCCCAGGGGACTTCTGTCCCCTGGGCATGGTCATTGGGCATAGTGGCATGTAGGTGGGCACAAATCAGGCCCCCCTATGCCACAATTTTTTTTTAACAAAAATACTTACCTGGACTTACCTTTTCTTCCCTGGGGTGGGTCCCTCCATCCTTGGGTGTCCTCCTGGGGTGGGCAAGGGTGGCAGGGGGTGTCCCTGGGGGTAGGGGAGGGCACCTCTGGGCTCATTCTGAGCCCATAGGTCCCTTAACGCCTGCCCTGACCCAGGCGCTAAAATCCGGCGCAAAAGCGGGTTTTTTAGACCCGCCCACTCCCGGGCGTCATTTTTGCCCGGGAGTATAAATACGACGCATATGCATCGGAGTCATTTTTTAAGACGGGAACGCCTACCTTGCATATCATTAACGCAAGGAAGGTGTTCACGCAAAAAAATACGCTAATTCCAGGTACTTTGGCGCTAGACGCGTCTAACGCCAAAGTATAAATATGGAGTTAGTTTTGCGTCGAATTTGCGTCGAAAAAAACGACGCAAATTCGGCGCAAACGGAGTATAAATATGCCCCCATATGTTTCCGGCACATTGCTTCATGCAGCTTAGGCTGAGTGCATGGGTACTAAAGATGAGGCAGGAAAGGTTTTGTGCAAACCTGGTTTGGAAAGGACAATACCCTCATACATTATTTTGTTGCTGCATTGAGCGCTCGGAAAACACTAGGGCTTTATGTCTTGGTGTTACCGTTTTAGGCACTGTAGTAGACCCAGTTTGCCAAAGCTATTGATGTTTGTGTGTGGTAGTTTTTGATGAGTACAATGAGTATTTAGGAAGTATGAACTGGAGATTGAGTCCCCTCTTCCCATTAACTTAAATTGCTTCGATTGACATTGTGATTTGTTTGTACTGTATTTTTGCTTGGATCTTTTAACCTCTTAGGTGCTGGGCCTTTTCCCCCCCAGTGCTGAGCCCTTTTTTGGCTATTTGGGGTAGTTCACTCTTAGGCCTTCATAACTTTTTGTCCGTATAAGCTATCCACGCCAAATTTGCGTCCTTTTTTTCCAACATCCTAGGGATTCTAAAGGTACCCAGAGTTTCTGGGTTCCCCTGGAGGAGACCAAGAAATTAGCCAAAATACACCAAAAATTTAGTTTTTTTCAAAAAAATGGGAAAAAAGGGCTGCAGAAGAAGGCTTGTGGTTTTTTCCCTGAAAATGGCACCAACAAAGGGTTTGCGATGCTAAAATCACCATCTTCCCAGCTTTCAGGAACAGGCAGAGTTGAATCAGAAAACCACATTTTTCAACACAATTTTGGCATTTTACTGGGACATACTTCATTTTTACTATTTTTGGTGCTTTCAGCCTCCTTCCAGTTAGTGACAGGAATGGGTGTGAAACCAATACTGGATCACAGAAACCTAAGCATTTCTGAAAAGTAGACACAATTCTGAATTCAGCAAGGGGTAATTTGTGTAGATCCCACAAGGTTTTCCTACCGAAAATAATGAAATTGAGCTAAAAAACAGCACTTTTTCACCACGTTTTACTCTGTAACTTTTCCCTGCAATGTCAGATTTTTTAAAGCAATATACCGTTACGTGTGCTGGACTCTTCTGGTTGCAGGGATATATAGGGCTTATAGACGTCTTTTTTACACACTGTCTTACATTTGGAAGGAAAAATTTAGAGAAAGACAAGGGGCAAGAACACTTGTTGTGCTATTCTTTGTTCCCCCAAGTTTCCCGATAAAAATGGTACCTCACTTGCGTGTGTAGGCCTAATGCTTGCGACAAGAAAGGCAATATGGACACATCACATTTTTACACTGAAATCTGACGTGTTTTTTACAAAGTGCCTAGCTGTAGATTTTGGCCTCTAGCTCAGCCGGCACCTAAGGAAACCTACCAAACCTGCACATTTTTGAAAACTAGACACCTAGAGAAATCCAGGATGGGCTGACTTGTGGGGCTCTCACCAGGTTCTGTTACCCAGAATCCTTTGCAAACCTCAAAATGTGGCCCAAAAACACGTTTTCCTCACATCACGGTGACAGAAAGTTCTGGAATCTGAGAGGAGCCACAAATTTCCTTCCACCCAGCATTCCCCCAAGTTTCCCGATAAAAATGGTACCTCACTTGTGTGGGTAGGCCTAGTGCCCGCGACAGGAATAGATCACACAACGGTCAATGTTGGTCCTTAAATGAGGCAACTGTTGACCCTGGGGTGATCCATTCCTGACGCAGCCACTAGGTATAGGCACTCAAGTGGGGTAGTGTTTTTATCAGGACAGGTGAGGAATCACTGGGTGGTAGGAATTTTGTGGATCCCAGCATATTCCTGTAGTTTGTGTGACAGAAATGCAAGAAAAATTGAGTTTTTATTCATCATTTCAGCTTTGCAGGGTATTCTGGGTAAGAAAACTTTGGGGAATCTGCACAAGTCACACCTCTGTGGACTCCCCTAGATGTCTTGTTTCCAGAAATGTTTGGGTTTAGTATGTTTCCTTATATAGTCACCGAACCCAGGACCAAAAACACAGGTGCCTGCCTTACAAAACCAGTTTGTTTTGTGATAGATAATTCTGATGTCTCCATAATACGATTTGGGTGGTGGAATTTGGGGCTGAACTAAATTGGGGAGCTTCCAAGAGAGCACTCTCTTTCTGTGCTTGCCGCCGCATTGACCTGCTCTCTGGGTTGGGCTAACCCACTATTGCCCCGTTGCACAGACTGTGCTTGTGAAGGGACAGCAGGACTGTCCTCATCACCTCCCTCATAATTTACTGGAAGAGGAGCTATCCAATGGGACTTCTCTGACTGAAAAATGACTCCCAGAGTCTGCGCCATTGTCCTATCTCTCAGATGCTGTCTCATTATCTGCTGTCTCAGTCTCTGATCCTATGTCAGAGCTGTCCTCTATATATATATTTTTTTTTCAGATTTAATGGGTCGGATGGAAAGCCACTGAACTCTGCTTGTCATCATTCATTTTCCCTATATTTCACACTATCGCTGGGTGATCCTCTTTGCAGATTTTCAGATAAGAATATTTTTCAATACAGTATAGTAGTTATTTTGCTAACAGGAATATGGCCTCTTTACAAGATCTAGGAGATTTATAATTACCTTTGTAGTTGTTCACGTAGAAAACATAAATTTACAGTGTATGATTTTTTTTTATTTGTTTATATTTCTATTTGGGCTTAAAATTATAATATTTTATTGTTTATAGTGTGGTCCAGATGAATATCAACTTTATTATGTTATACTGTTTTTTGTTTGTTTTCTTCTTCCTTTTTTGAAAGATAAGACATATTATTATGAATTTATCAAGAATGTATTAGGTTATATTCTGTGATTTATTTTGATTTACTATTAGTATTAGTATTATGTCTGTATTTGAAAAGAGGTTGTGTTGTGTGGAGTCACTAATCTATTGTCTTATTTCTATGTTTATTTTGAGATAGTATTTAATGGTGGTTTATTGGTGGTAATTATCACGTGACCAAGGCTGTTGTGTCAGCCGAAATGCGTTGTGTTTGGATTAAACAGCATTCTGCTTTTCCTTGTTTCCTGAGTGTGCGGGTATTATCTTTTTCTTCTGTGGTATATATATATATATATATATATATATATATATATAAATCACTTTTATGGGTGGGTCTGGTTTTCCTGGGTGCCGATCGCAGCCCCCAGGGAAACCACACATGCATTGACAAAAGTGATCTATATATATATTTCTATTTCTATATAGAGATATCTATCTATGTAGATAGATATATCTATCTACATGGATATATCTATAGATATATCCATGTAGATAGATATATAGATCTATATATATATTTAGATCAATATTTTTTTTAGTAGTTGTAAGGTTTCCTTGGGGGCCAAAACTACAAAAAAATAAGTATTGCCCCCACAGGGGGTCGCCCTGCCCACGGGCGACTCCCTGTCAAATTCTTTATTTTCTTTTTTTTAAAAAATTAACCCCTCTGGGGGTGCACAGGAAACGCGTTCAGGAAGCCCTCGTATGAAAGGGGAGAGTCTCCCCTTTCATACGAGGCCTTCCCGAACGTGGGGAAGGCCGTTTGGGGCAGTTTTCCGCATCAGAGAAGGAAGCGGCCATATGGCCGCTTCCTGCTCCAATGGGGAAAACAACAAAAAAAGGGGGGGGTGGGGGGGGGGGGGGTGGGGGAGACACAGAAAAGCTTCTGTCTCTCCCGGGGAGTTTAAAAAAAAAAATCAGATTTTCTAACCCTCTCCCTGGTGTCGGCCACTGGTCGTGACCTGTACCAGGGAGGTAGAGCGGGCGTCGGCCAGTGGACGACGCCTGCACTCAACGGGTTAAGGAATAGATCTCACAATATGGAGGGTCCTTTTGCACAACTGACAGTGTATTACCTAAGTTTAACCAGCTGGCTGGTTGAGATGTCAGGAGGGTCCAGTACTCTGGAAATTAAGATGTCTGATCAGTGATCTTGGAAATGTATGCTTAGATGGTGAATTGTGGTGTTGGAAAGTGGATTATTAATAACGGCAGGTAAGTAACTACACTTAACAATAGGCCACTAATCCCTAATAGGTCCAGTCAGGTCTCAATAAATTAATCCCCGCTCAACGCTTGGTAGCTTGGCAACGAGAGACAAGGGTTAACTTAGGAGACAGGTGTGTAAACCATTTATAAATCACAAAAAAGTAAATAAGTAAAACACAAAACACAATAATAATCCAACGCCAATTTATAAAAACATATCATATTGTTATCTTTAAAATGACACCAAAATGATTAAAATCGGATAAGGGGAAAGAATTAATGTTTTCTAGCGCATAGAAACTAAAAGCGCCAATCTGGTCATCTGGTCACACTAGACCGGGGCAAAGTAAAAGTTTGAGGCTGACCACAATTAAGCCCTGCTCAGCTTTAGCAAGCGGGATGCTTCGGTCAAACGTTTCCCTGCGGACTTAGGGGGTCATTATGAGCACGGTGGTAAACACCGCCGTGTTCATGCTGGCGGTCTTTCCATAGACCGCCAGCCCCCTTGAAAGCCTGCCGGCCTCATAAAGAACATTCCGCTGGGCCGGCGGGCAGAAACATTGTTTCCCCTTGCCAGCCCAGCAGAATGCAGGGCCGGGACATTGCAGACGGCTCCACATGGAGCTGTCGTCAATGCCTTAGTGCTGCGGGTGCAGCAGCACCCGTCGCGCAGATCACTGCCCGTAAATCGGGCAGTGACCTACGCAACGGGGCACTGCATGGGGGCCCCTGAACTGCCTATGCCAAGTGCACTCAGAGGGGCCCCAGAGCACCCCTTCCACCAGCCTTTCCCTGGCGGGGGAACCCGCCAGGAAAAGACTGGGAGAAACAGGGTACATTATCTGGAGTACAGGGCTGCTTGCAGCGCTGCCCTGTCGGATAATGTAATCCACCATCGTCAGGCTGTCTGTCGGCGGTAGCTTGGTGGTGGCGGAGGGCCACCACAGGCAGCCCTCCCTATGTTAATTATATGGCGGTTCAGACCGCCAAGCCGGTGGCGGTCTTTTCCGCCCCACCGGCATCGCAGTCTGAACCGCCGGGTTCGTAATGAGCCCCTTAGCCTTTTTCTTGAAGATTTTCTTCAGCTGGATGAAGTCACCAATCTGATCCGACTTCCCTGGAGCCCTGTTTGGAGATCTCGGTGAAGAATTCTACTGTTGTTCTTAAATGATTTTTCAGGAAGGAAATCTTCATCCGGCCAATTTCTATGCGAGAATGTCAGATCACCTTTCCAGGAGCCCCCGGTTAAATCCTGGAAGTCGGGGCTCCGGAGCTTTTTAGAGGGGCAAGCCTGCAAGTCAGGCCGGGTCGCAGTTGAGGTAAGCCGGCTTGTCCCTTTAAAAAGCTTTTTTCCAAAAGTTCTCCAAACTTGTGGAACTTCTTCCAGAAGGTCTTAGAAGGTCCTTTAGGAGTCCACAACTCATGCCAAGGTTCAGAAGCTCTTAGTTTATCCTTGCGGATTAGGACTCCAAGTCCCAGAAAATACCTGGTTCAAATCGAAAAATGCCTACTAGCCACTGATCAGCTGGTCAGTTCCTTCAACTTTTGATGCACTACGATGGACTCTGGTTTGCAATTTTTCACCTGTAGCAAGCAGGGAGTCCCTTCTTGAACCAGCTGAAGACAGGCAAAGTCATTTTAGTAGTGAAGCCCAAGTGTGCAGCTGGTGCAGTCCTTCAGAGTCCAGGTGCAGGTCAAATGTTCAGCAGGGCAGTCCTTCGTCTTATGTTGTTGTTCCTTGTAGGGATCTGAGGTGTGGGTGCAGCTCTGCCAAATATATCCTTGCTCCTGAGGTGAAAAGCAGGGGGGTGCAACTGTTCAATCACTACCCTCTTGGATGACCACTTCCTGGGAAGTGTGGCAAAAATCAATCCCAGGGAGCAACATTCCTTAAAAATCCATAATGGTAGAAACTGAATTTTGGAAGTTAGGTCTGGCTGAGCCCACCAATTGGTGTGGCTAAAAATCCTCAATATACCCCTCTCCTGCCCTCCCCTAATCTAATTTAAAGGGCACCTGGTTGTCTGGGTTTGTAGGAAATGTGGGAGGTCCTGAGCTGTTCCAAATGTCCTTCCCTCTTTTGAAGGCCAGTGTGGCTGCTCTCCCCCATCCACCTTCACCATCTGCTGTGGCAGATCTCCTCCCCTATGCACTGTCTTTGTGTTCAGCCCATGCCACTTCACACCTCATCAATGCAGCCTGGCCAGGCTGCCAGAGGCTGCCCAATCAGAGAAGGGCACCTGAGAGCTGAAACTAGTAACTTTTAGGAAGAGTTCTAAAACTTTCCTGAACTAGTTATATTAAATCCAACAATGGCAAGTTTTTGCATTTATTATAATAATCCGTTTGAGATCAAACTTGCCTCCTTTGGAGACTTTATTAATTAAAATAAAGTCTCCCCGTTTTAGCCTCTGAAGCCTATTCACTACAACGAGGGAAAAATGAATTTGGCTATTTTTCCTCACCAGGGCTTATAACATATTTTTAAGGTCACTGCTTATAGTTACACTGCACCCAACCCTGGGGGCACCTAGGGCATACCTTAGGGGTGACTTATATGTGAAAAGAAGGTAGGTGAAGACTTTGGAAGTACTTTTAATTCCAACATTGAATTTGCATGTAATTTTAATTTAAAAGCAGCCAGCAAGGCAAGCATGCCTTTAAAATTACCATGGGCACCTCAGCAGTGCACCTATGGGACACTACTTATGCTGGGGTCCCTCAATCATCATGCCCTACCATAGGCTATGGACTTAACAGGTGGGTTGACACAGCCAATTATAATTACCCTAATTTGCATACTCATGTTACACAGGGCAAAGGCCCTGGGGCTGGTTAGCAGTACCCAGGTCACCATCAGAGTCAGGAAAACACCAGTAAGAAGCGAAAAATTGGGGCAAAAAATTAGGGTGCTTCTGCAATCAGCCCAGTTTTCTTACCTGTTGTGGTTTGCATTCAAACATGAAGCAACATGGCATTCATGTCAGAGATGGTACAACACGTGCATTGAGGTGCTTGTTGGTGAAATTGTTGACTCAAAGTCATCATCATGTATTTGCACTTAACAATATGTAAATGTGCAGCATGGTTCTTCATTCCCTATATGTGTGCATACATTATTTTACACTTAGATCTAGTGAAATTAGTGATTTATGCATTTTCAATTTAGCTATAATTGGGATGTATGCATCATAACATTGAAATTAAAAGGCCGAGCTTCCCAACTCCATCTTAAGGTAAACTTTGTATTTACATCGTCCACCCAATTCATTGCAAGAAAAGTGTTCTTTATGTTTGAAGATCACATTTCTAGCAATTCATTGGTTGGACAATGATTCCCAGCACCTGCACAGGATGGGAGGCAGAAGAAGTGGGTACTCTTTTGTGAGATATTATGAAGGCTGCGATAATGGAAGAATCAGGCATTTTATTATCCTACTATTTTGCTCATAACCTCAGTCCCATATTTATCAAAAAGTCATGCAGCGCAGCAGGCCACCTTGCTGCACTGCGTGAGAGGGAAAGGGCAGGAATGTGACATATTTTCCATTATACAGCACATTCCTGTTCTTTCCTAGCACCAGCACATTTTTGGCTGCCTATTACCAATGCAGGTACCCTTGCATCATGTTGCAAGTGTGCCTGCATTGCAGGCAGGATTATTTTTGTGCAGGAAGGGGCACCTTCATGCACTAAGACAATTATTAGAGACATTTTCCACTTTCTATGTGTGCTGAGAGGAAACAACAAGGAGAAATAAGGATATTTCTCCTTGTTGCGCCTCTGGTGGGGAGGTGTACAATTCTGACACATCCCAGGACTACCAGTGCTGGTAAATCTGTGAATGTGCCAGAATCCATGTGTGAATGTGTGAGGACTCCCACGCTCCACCCATGGAACATCTCCCTGTCGCAGAGTAAAGCAAAGCAGCTAGATCTATTAAGCGATGCAGGGACAAACAAAATGACCTTGAGTGGCTCGATAAATCTCATTTAGGTTTTGCTCAGCTTTTGCAACCCTTGCACAAAGGCTATACAAAACCATGATAAATATGCCCTTTACTTTCTAGCACAAGAACATTTCTCCTTTTTTTGAGTGGAACCTTCATTTGGCTACACTTGTGATGCTATTTTTGCTGACATCAGTTGCTTCAAAACTTTCTCATTTACCCACAATCTTAGCTTAGCTTTAGGGAGTTTCCCCTTATGGCAACAATTTTATCTCGCTTTGCATATGTGCACTTGTATTTGCTGAATTGAATCGCCTTTACTATTTTCAGTCATGCTTTATTCAGGTGAATTCTGATTTATTCTATTCTATTCTGATTTATAAAGCACATGGCTAACCCACTGGAGTTTCTCAGTAAGCTGCTGAAACAGAAGAAGTAAGATTAAAATAGCCATGTTCTCAATAACTTTCTTAACTTCATAAATGAAGCACATAAACATGTTCCACAGGGTAGGCCTCGGGAAAGAAAAGGACTTTCCTCATTGCCTTGTCAGTTTTACTTGAGGAATCACTGCTGGTTTAAACTGCCTGAATGAAGAGAATGATTGGGGATGTACGGTTGAACCACTGACCCTAAATAGGTAGGTTCAAAACAAAACATAGCATTGTGCACATAGCATAAAGTTCTGAAGATTATGGTGGTCATTATGCTTTTGGTGGTCACCTGACCGCCATGGCAGCGGTGGGGGTTGGTCCACCACCAGGCCGGTGGTGAAGACAGCCACATTACGACTTAAATGGTTTGGCCAAAGCCTAACCGCCAAAATGCTGCCCGTACCGCCAGGGTGGTCAGACCGTCGGGCCGGAAGTGAGTACCTTCGGCTAGGCAGTAGCCGCAATACCACCATCGGTATTACAACTCTGTAGACTGCCAGCATTATTGTGGCGGTCGCACCACCATATAAATGCTGGCAGTCATGCAACAGGAATCTCCATTCCTGTTGCTGCAGACACATCCCCACACCACCACACCTACATACACGCACCCCCACTCACCCATGCCCCACACCCCCACACACTCGCACCCAAATACTCTCTAAGATACACACCGATTCACTCTCATGCACGCACTCAAAAATACATATTCACTTGCATGCACGCACTCAGACATACACCCCCTTCCCCCGCATTCACACAAACATACACGCACACACACACACACACACACACACACACACAGGTACCCACTTTCCCCCTGTATTCATACAAACACTCAGACACCACTCACATTCACACAACACTTCCCCTTTGGGCGATCAACTTACCTTTTCTGACAAGGTGGTCGTCCGGGAGTGGATGGGTCCTGGCACTTTCCATTATCAGCACTTTACCGCCAAAAGGACTCCATCACGCCATATCACATATCATAATACGGCGAGCGGAGTCCTGTTAGCGTGGCAGTGCTGGTGGTGGAACTACCTCTCTTCCTCCGTCAACCAGGCCGACGGGGTCTGACGGGTTATGACTTAGGCAGAAATCATACCTAAGTCAAAATATGGTGGTCTGTTGGCAGCAGCGGCTTCGGTGGTCTTGGAAAAAGACAGCTGAAGTCGTAATGATCACCTATGTGTTTATTAACAGGGGGCCAGTGAAGTGAGGGAAGCCAAAGCAAATTTAGGAATATTGCATAAAAGCTGAGCTGCAGCATTTTATACAATGTGAAACCTGAGCGTCAAACCTTTGTTTGCCCCTAAGGAAAAAATATTGCTGTAGTCTAATCTGGAGAAGATCAAGACCTGCACAATTGTCTTTTGAGCAGAAGATGGGAGGACACATAGCATTTTCCTCAAGCAGTTAAGTAGGCCAAACAACTAGCTGCCATCTTGTTTATTTAGTGGTCCATAGTGTACTTAGAATTCAGCCAGAAGCCCTAAGTCTCTAACCACCTTACCAAGGTTAGGAAAAGGGACCGATTTTCCAAGCCACCAGGGGGGGCCCTAGAGTTAAGACTGATAGGCCACTAATAAAATTTCAATCTTATTTGCATTCCATTTTAAATGAAACAGAACAATCATGGTAGTACTGGTAATTGTTAATGCACTTCCACGGTAGTGTCCAAGTTAGGTGCGTAATTATATCAAACAACGGTGCAAGTGGTATAGTGCCCTACCACCTATGAGCACAAATAACGTGTATACTAGTATACACAGTGAATAAGTAGATATATATGACCACAGCACACAAGCATACATAAAGTTAGTGCAGTATACGAAGGTAGAATTAGGTAATACACATATGATAATGAATAGTAAGGTCCCCTTCTTAATGTTCCAGAGAGATGTTTAATTGGATCAAAAAGTTGTATACCAATATGTACAGCAAGAAAGCACAGCCAACACGTGTTTCGTCACACAGTGACTTTTTCAAGGCTGTAAAAGATACAATTTATACATATATTTAGTTTTAAGGTGAAAAGAAAGAACTGTAGGTGTCGGAGTTTGTATATGTAAATAATACAGACATGACCAGCAAGTAAATAAGAAGTCGAAGGGTGTGGTGTTGACTTGACCCAAACAAGGAGTTCAAGTTTATGGAAATAAACCTTTGTGCAAAAAAGAATAAAGTAGTAGATTTACTTGCTGGTCATGTCTGTAGCCTTGAAAAAGTCACAGAACAGAATCAAGCTATTTACCTCTACAATATCAGCCAAAGGGCAAACATAAACATTAAACAATGTAGGGCTCAAAAATGAGCCCTTCGGCACCCATATGGTAGCTGAAAAACAGAAGACTCATAAGACTTAGAAAAAACCTGAAACACATGTGGAAAATTACTCTTCTCTGGCATTCCTGTGGGGCACATTCTGCTTCACTGTCATTAATACATTCCTAAATTTGTGATTTTAGCTTCAGTTGCTGATAAACGTCCATCCCAGTAGACATACATAGATTTGATATTGCACCATGTTTGCGTGGCGCAAACACCATTCTCATCTCTATCAGATTTTTCAGGTAAGATGTCTTGTGATTTGTATTCTGTTACAATTCTAGAGGGGAGTTATGGTTAGAGTGGGGGTTAGGAGGCCGTGCTTTAAACTGTCACCTGTTGTAGTGTGACCTTTATTTGTGTCTGGTCCTGAACTGAGTTGTTGAGAGGTTTTGTTTGAAGCTGAGACAATTTTGTTTGATTCTTTCTGTTTGATTTCATCTAGTGTGTTGGTTCTTTGTGGGTCTAGTGTTTTGGTTCTTGGTTAATTGTGGTAAGACATTCTTTGCTGTTCTTGCTTATTCATTATTTGGAAGAAAAGGAGGTGTGTGTTTCCTTTCCCTGCCTGACTGAGTTTGTGCTTCAGAATGGAAGTGTGGGTGGCAGAATGTGGTGATGTAATGGAATATTGATTTGCTTGTGCTAGGGTAAGTCTGGTGGTTACCTCAGTGGGAGACCGAAACTAACTATTCATGCTAAAACTGTAACCAGAGCTTAATCTGAATACAAAAAATGTACTGCCTTCTACAGTGTGGTACCTGGCTTATCTACATGAAGATCCTTCTTCCAGACTCCACAAACATAGACAACCTTTGCTCCCCAATCTACATTCTTACATTATGAGTGAGTATATGTTAGCACTTTTTCATTACATGGATGAACATACACATATGTTTCCACTAACAATGACCAGTCAACATCCATTAAAACGTTTTGTCATTAATACAGGTTTGGCAACATATTTTCATTTTAACATTGTTGCTTAGTGAATCAATCTAATTATCCTAATCGTCACTCCTGATGGGTGAAAGAAAGTGGAACTTATATTATTTAACTATCAAAACTCTCTACCAACCCGATAAAATGGTAACTTTTTTTAGTTCAAATACATTTCGTATTTGCATCTTTGTATTAAAGAAACACAAACCTAAATAAAGAGGTACACATAATAGTAAAAGTGACTTAGGGGGTCATTACAAGTTTGGCGGGCAGAAAAGGCCTCCTGCCGAACTCCCGCGGTCAGTGTGCCACCAGTGGGGCCTCCTTCCCATGGGCCCGATTATGAGTTCCCCACTCGGTCGGCAGGCAGAAAGTGTGTTTCCGCCCGCTGACCCAGCGATAAACAGCCCTCAATATTGACAGCGGTTCATAATTGAGCCAGCTGCAATGTTACAGTTCATAGGGTGTAATAGCACCCGTTGCACATTTCACTGTCTGCAACGCAGACAGTGAAAAGCATGACGGGCTGTCCATGGGGGCCCCTGCACTGCCCATGCCAAGTGCAACCGCCATGTAAAAGCTGCAGAGAGGGGAGTCGTAATCCCAAGGGTGGTGCTGCAAGCAGCGCTGCCCTGGTGGATTAGGACCACCAGCACCACCAGTCCTGCCAGTGGAGGGAAACTGGTGGTGCTGGTGGTCTGACCGTGGTGCAACCGCCACAGTCATAATGTATTGGTCAGACCACCAGGGTCGTAATGAGGCACAAAGTATGTGTAATACTATACATAATGATTAAATACCTGAAAAACAGTCATAATTAGTTACAAATTTAGAGGAAATATTCCTCTTAAAATGAATTTTCGCACAATTATTTTCCTCAGTCCATCTTTCACATCCTTGTTTCGCAGGCTGTAGATCAGAGGATTTAGCATTGGTATCACAACAGTGTAGAACAGAGTTACCGCCTTGTCCTGGTCAAGAGAATAGACGGAAGAGGGACGGAGGTAAGTGAAGATGATTGTTCCAAAATATAAGGTCACACCAGTGAAGTGAGAGGCACATGTGGAAAAGACTCGAAGTCTTGCTGCCGAGGAGCGCATTCGCAAGACAGCTGAAATGATGGCGGCATAAGAAATGAAAACTGCCAGGAGAGAAGAAATAGCCAAGGAACCTCCAAATATGAATAATACCACTTCATTGATGAAAGTGTTGGTGCATGAGAGCTTTAACAGAGGAGGGATGTCACAGCAAAAATGATGAATTGTCCAGTGACAGAAAGGAAGCCGGAACGTACAACCTGTCTCTATCATGGAGTGCAAAATCCCAACAGTGTATACCATAGTCAGTAGCAGGACACAAAATCTCTTTGTCATGATGGCCATGTAGTGCAATGGTTGACAAACAGCAGCATAGCGGTCGTAAGCCATGGTTGCCAGAAGCAGAGCCTCAATGGTACCAGCAGCAAAGAAAATGAACAATTGCATTACACAACCGACACGAAAAATCTTCTTAGTCTCAGAAACCAGATCAACAAGCATTCTAGGGGCAATGTCAGAGGAATAGCAAAGATCCACAAAGGACAGATGGCTCAGGAAGAAGTACATAGGGGTCTGAAGATGGGGGCTCAGCCGGATCAATACAATAATGCCAATGTTGCCAATCACAGTGAGGATATAGACCACTGTGAACACTACAAAGAGAATCAGCTTCAACCTAGGTTCCTCTGTCAATCCCAAGAGACTGAATTCACCGTCAACAGTTTTATTTACATCTTCCATGTCCATTGGGAGGTTTCTCAGTACAAGTAGAATGAGACAACAGAGACCAAGGGTTTTGTTGGAAGGCTTGGTGTGGAATTAGTACAGATGATATACGACTTAGTTGAATTTTTGCAAAGGTCAATGGAAAACCATTTAATTATTACAGTAGTTAAAATTGGTGACAGTCGCCTGTGTTCCCTGTGACAAGATATGTACATCTGTAACAAAATGAAACATTTATTTAATAAACTGATTTCTTCTGACACCTTCGGTTAATTGGCACTACAGCTAAAACATCAATCAATTCGTTTTTCAGAAAATTGAGGGAGCCTATTTACAAATTGCATTTTATAGTATGTTTAGTAGTACTAACAGTACTACTATTAACATACTACCAAATGCTATTCACAAACCTATGTGAGGGGTTTCTGCCTCCGGCTCTACTTGTGTTTTTCTATGTAGAGACTGCAGAGTCTCTGCACAGGTAACTGTATGTTTTAGTGGTAACTGTGAGAGGGACAGAGGGGATTAGCTGGAAAATGGGAAATATTTACTATGAAAGAGGTTGGGCGAAGGGAGGAGTTGGTAGGGTTTAGGACAGAGTTAGGGAGGGATTTAGGGATGGACATGCAAAAGAGTAAGTGTATTCCCATGCATGTACTGCACTTCTAAAGTTACTACAGCCAAAAAGGACCCCAATTAGTATTAAATGTACTCCATGTTAGAGCTGCAGTTTGTCTAGCACCACACATGACTAACCAATGGCATTGCAAACTCTACAGTACAAAGTAACAGTGGTAGGAATCAATGTTAAATTAAAGAACATTATTTAACCTAGTTCATAATATAAATAATTAAGTACAAATACATTTAATTTAATTATTAAAAATATAAGAATAGAGCATATTTTATTTTAATTTAACATATTTTATTAACATTATTTAAATTTAAAAATTAATGTAACATGAATTGTTTTAATAATATAGTTAAATTACTTTCAATCAATTCTCTACATCAATTTTATTAATTTGGGGTACATAATAAAAATGTGTATGTTTTACTTTAGGTGGTGTTGTTTTTATAATGTAAACTTAAAACTAATTTTAATTTTATTAAGTATATTTTAAAAATGACATGTCAGATTTAAATTAAGCTAATAATGCTTTAATATTTTTATTTTTTCTACACTTAAAATAAATATATAAAAGTATTAAACATTACTTTATTACATTAAATATTTTATTATTTCTTTCTTAACGTTTCATCGATTTTTACGGTTTTCCTTAGGAGAGCTCAGCTCAAATAGTGGAACATCAAATATCTTAGTGTACTAACTAACTAACTGCTGTATTTAGTGATTTGACCACTTATTTCAGGAGATGAGAACATGTAAGTTCACACTATTGTATAATTTTATACTCGTACATGGTGAATAGCTCAAAGGAGTAAAGTTACTCAAAAGTGTAAGAGTAAATTTACACGTGCAGATTTACTCATGTGTAAGCTTACCTTTGTGAGTAAACCTTGTAATGTTGTTAAAGTTTAGTTGTATGGTGTGCATTTTTCCATTAGTTCTGTTGACCATGTTTCTTAGTTTTCATACAGACCTAGCTGGCATAATCTTGTGTTTATATTATATGGATGTCAGAAATTGGGTCTCTAGTTGGCAGAGGGATGCACCCGGTCCAAGTGGAGACCAAAATCCTAGTCAGGGTAAGTTAAACTCCCTAAATTAACCTGTGTTCATCTTCTGGTAGCTTGGCACAGAGCAGTCAAGCTTAACTTAAGAGGCAATGTTTAAAGTATTTGTGCAACACTTACTTAATGAAACACATTAAAAAACATCACAGACTATCAAAAAATAGATAGTCTTTATTTGGAATATATATGACTAAAACAACAAAAATCCAATAAATAGTTTGCGAATATTATTGCAAGAATGATCAGCATTCGATCACATTTTGAGAAGATATGCATAAGGACAATCCCACAATATCCAGTGCTAGCAGCACTAGTGTGGGGTATTCAAGTGAAATAGGATGAATAACATCTTGTCAGTCATAAAAATGGTGTGCTCAGTGTTAGCAGCACAAGCACATGTGCACAAAGATCACAACAGGGATTAGGGCTCTTCCTTATGGTTGAATATTCCTTTGTCTACAACACAAGGTGCTGGCTGCTAGCAACATTAATGCAGATCAGGGCATGACAATACTGGAATGGGAACTTTCGCAGGGGTTCAAGGCAGCTCATTCGGGAACGTGAAGCCTAGGGAGCGGCCACAATCACTACTCTTGCCCCCTAACCCCTCTAACTGTCTTGACAGCGGGTCGTCATTTGAGTGTGGGTCCTGCCGCATGACCATTATTCCGGACTGGGAGGAGGCCGGCAGTAGCACCTCAGGGTCATCACTTTCAAAGGTCTCCAATCTTATGGGAGGGGTGAGAATGCCAAAGTCGCCCCACAGTACGGGGTCACATGGGGACAAATTCCTACTCTGTCACCTGCAAAGCATCAGGGTTTCCTAGGCAACATGCTCGGTCCACGCTCGCCATCTTCCCTCGGCTCTGTGGCATGGCTGTAGTTCGAATGGTGCTCTCACTGCAGAAAGTTCAGCTCATAAACAAGGGATGCTGTGGTTGATTTATCTGCCATCCCGGGACTTGTAGAGAGTGCAGCTTGTGGCAAATTGAGATTAGGAATGCAGCCACAGATGCTGTGTTGCAGTGGGTGCTCGGTCACAAAGTCTTTGATGTCCCTGAGACTTCAACAAATGGGGGCAAGCCAATAAGCCCTTGGAGTTCCTTGGGAAGATCAGATGATGTAGAGGGTAATCTTAGGATTTCCCTCACTGAAGAGGCAGCAGGCAACAGACTAACACAGAAGAGAAAGTTGACAGTTCTTTCTGACAGCACAGCAGACAGCAGAGCAACACAGCAGAGCAAATGGCAAAGTGTCAATTCTTCCTAGCAGTGTAGCTCCTCTTAGTTACACAGTTTCCTCAGGACCCCCAAAGCGAAATAGTTTAGTGGTGTTTATGGCCCAGTACTTATACCCAAAAAGCCCTCTTAGGTAGGAGAGACTTCAAAGGAGTTATTTGAAGTGCACAAGGATTCCTTTCATGAAAGTCCTGTTTGCCAGGCTATCTGTACGGGATAATCAGTCCTTTGTATGGAGCTGGGACACCACCTATTGAAGTGCAAGTGTGCACCCCTCCCCACAGCCTAGGAAGACCCATCAGTATACAGATGAATGTAGATGTCACTGAGTGTCCTATGATTGTGGCTATCTAGAGGGGATTCATGACGTGTAGCTGTCATCCCGCCCAGATGTGTATTCAGAGACAGGCTAAGTCAAAGAATGATTAAAGAAAGAAAATGCCAACTTTCAAAAAGTGGCATTTTCAGACTTACAGTTTAAAATCTGACTTCACCATGAGTTTTAAATTGCGGGTCCAGAGACACCAAACTCCAAATTTATATCTTCTCACAATTGAGAATTACACTTAAAAGATGTTTTAAGGCAATCTCTCAATGTTAACCTATGTTAGAGATAGGACTACCACTATCTAGACATGATAAACTAAAAAGTACATGTCCACCGTTTGTTTTCAATACACAGCACCCTGCTCTTGGGCCTACCTTAGAGATGACTTATACATTATAAAAAGGAGGTTTTATGCCTGGCAATTGTGTGCCCTCTCTAGATCGAAATGTCAGTTTAAAACTGCACACGCAGACTCAGCAGTGGCAGGCCTGAGACATGTTTGAAGACTACTGTGGTGGGAGGCACAATCAGTGCTGCGGGCCCACTAGTGGTATTTCATTTACAGGCCCTGGGCACCCCTAGTTAACTTTACTATGAATTTAGCAGTGAATCAAATATGCCTGTTTTGGATAAGCCAATGTTACCATGTTTTAGAGTACAGAGCACCTGCAATGGTCATCAGTGGTAAAGTGCATAGAATCTTGAAAACTAGCAAAAATGAGTCAGTAAAACAGGAGGTCAGAAGGCAAAAAGTTAAGAGAAACCATACCAAGGATGCCAGGTGTTATAATGGATAACAGTGGATTATGTTGGCCTTTAATTATTTCTTTATGGCGAGGAAGGCTCATGGTTTTTGTGTCATAATGTGGCTAGAAAACCTTACCTGGTGCTTAAGCATATTTTTAATTCATCAATCTGCGTAATTTACAGTGATTAAGCATAATTTAAACATTATATTGCTCAGTTGGATATTTATTTATCAGTGAACTTCTGTTTTACGTTCTGTGAGATTTGCTTTTATTGTTTAATATGCATGGGATTTTTCTCTAAGTTTGGTTTTGTTATTTAGATGTTTCTATAGTAGCTATTGTTATTGGTCTCCCTGTGTTGTGGGATGAAATAGTGGTCATAGAGGGTGTTCTGTTTAATGTGCCACATTGCATGTTTGTGTTCCTTGGTCTCCCTTCATATTGGAATATGTGCTATATCTGAGAGTGGTTGGGTATATGAAACATGTTCTGTCTAATGTTGTTGGATGTTTTGTGCATCTTATTTTGGTAATGTGGGTAGTCCTCTACTATCTACTTGTATGTCTTATCTGTGCTGCTATAGACATAGGCATCATGGTCTTTTGAATGTTTTTTTAGTTTTCAGTGTGGCACTTCATGTTGGGTAACACTTTTGAGCACTCTGAAACAGCCCTGAAATTACTAAACTATAGCCATCGCTGAGATGCATAGGTTTTAAGTAATAAGTTCTGCATAGTGTGTTGTGTTGGTTGTAGGACTGACCCGTAGAAACAATGCAAACAAAGCAAAATACAAACATTGCCACATAGAATCATCTAGCAGTGCAGATAATTCTCTACACTGGATGCAATCCATGACATCTGGATGCTGTTTGAGACAACTGAAATACTTCAATAACGTTGATGTGTAACATGACAACTTATATTGTTCCACTGACTTGTTGCATGTGCATCAAGCATTAAGTCATCTGCTGAGTCATAGGATATTAACTTTGTTAAAGTTAGGTAAGATAGGTTAAAGTTCGATAGGTTGAAAATGGGTCAAATTTCCAACTGTTGATTATTATAATTATAATTTAGACTGTAATGAACTAGACATCATAACAGCGTTCTTTACACAAATGTGGCAGGCAGAGTACCATGTCACCAGGTCCTCCTGCCCTATTTAGACTCGGGTGGACTGTCATGTTTCTGAAGTCATTGCCATCCCTTGGCTCTGCCAACAGAATCCCAAAGATCAACTGTCCAACGGAGTTGTAGCTTTCTTTGTAGTTGCTTCAGACCATTCACCTTCTTTACAGTCGACCGTCTGATGTACCTTTCTACAGTTGGGAACCACCAGGGAATTTCTGGAGATCTTGAACAGAAAAGATTAAATATGACTCTAGGAGAAAATCCTCATGGTGTCAGAATCATTCCTCTCTTGCTTTTTAAAAACAAATTCCTGCCAAAGGGTCAGTTCTTCCGGCACTTTGACCTTGTTGCACAATGTCATTATGCAAGTTCAGGGGACAGTACTGGGGCCTATTAGGAGTTCCACTAGTCAAACAGGTAATACCTTGCTATCATTTACCCAAAGTCTCAGCATCCACTTAAAATACAGCATTTTTTCATTTACAAGGATTTTACATGAATGGTAACATTCTATAAGAAATGCATATAATTTGCTCTAGTAATTGTTGCACTATGGCAATGATTCAGCATATCAGTTGCAAAGTACCCATCTCTTGATACCACCAAATTAATTGCCATGAGACTGGTCTTATTCAGATGTCCAAAAGCAGTGGTTAATGCTCTACACCCTGAAACACCAATCAGAAACAAATATTCACAAATGATCTGCACATAACTTATTGAGTCAAAAGAGTCAGTTGTTATAGAACAGCATTAACGGTGTGACAGAATGTCTGTACAAAGGTGCAGGAGACAGAGTATGGGCCTACTGTGAGTCAAACTATTAAATATTATCTAATACTTCTTAGCTATAACTAACTGGAGAACTCTGAAGATGGTGCTTCTTCATCAAAGAATGCAAGGAAAGTGTTTGACGTGATGCTGCATAAGCAACATAAAGAAGGTATTCAAACAGAAATATTCTGGGAAGATGTTCTTGTGGCTGGCCAGATGATATTCTTGACTGGAGCGCCACAAACACAGAGCTAACAGCAAGCAGAGAAACACAGGTGAAGAGCCGAGTACAAGCAGAGGCTTCCTCTCATCAATATGGGGAAAAGACAAACACCTGGTCACACCCTTGTGTGATTAATTTATATAGACTTCAGGATCCTCGAATCTTGCAGTAGATCCTCGAAATCCGCTGCAACCTGCTACCGATTTAGGTCATACGGTAACGCCCTTTGGGATGTCCACATGGGCACTGACTGTACTTGTGATTGGGTTAACAACAGAGCAGCACAGATAGTGCAGTCCTGTGCAGCATTGCTCCTGTCACACCAGTGGTGGATGAAAGTGGGAGTGAGCACCTGTGACACACCATGACAGTATCCCCCAAAAGGCTGATAAACATGCAGATATTTGTCCGGATGATGAGCATGGAAAAGGTGAATTAAAAGTAGAGCATGTGTGTTAGACATGGGTTTTTTGGTTGGCAGCCAGGTTGCCCTCTGTCCAAGCAAGAACCCTCACTCTAGTCAGGGTAAGTCACACACAATCCAAAATCAGCCTGTGCCCACCCTCGGGTAGCTTGGTACGAGCAGTCAGGCTTAACTTAGAAGGAAATGTGTAAAGCATTTGTGCAATAAATCATACAATACCATAATATAACACCACAAAAATACACCACACAGTGTTTAGACAAATATATAATATTTATCTGGGTATTTGCAGATCAAAACGATCAAAGATGCAATATGAATTTGTAAAGATATCACTGAAAAGTGATATAAAGGGCCTCATTCCGACCTGGACGGAGGAAGCACCGCCAATAGGCTGGCGGTGCTTCTGGGGCAATTCTGACCGCGGCGGTAAAGCCGCGGTCAGAAAAGGGTAACCGTTTTCCCCTGCCCCAGGGAATCCTCCACGGTGGCGCTGCAAGCAGCGCCGCCATGAGGATTCAGACCCCCTTCCCGCCGGCCTGATCCTGGCGGTTTACACCGCCAGGAAGAGGCTGGCGGGAACGGGTGTCGTGGGGCCCCTGGGGGCCCCATTCTGATTTTCAGTGTCTGCAAAGTAGACACTGAAAATCGCGACGGGTGCCACTGCACCCGTCGCACACTAGCAACTCTGCCGGCTCCATTCGGAGCCGGCTTCATCGTTGCTTGGGCTTTCCCGCTGGGCGGGCGGCCTTTTGGCGGTCGCCCGCCCGCCCAGCGGGAAAGTCAGAATGACCGCCGCGGTCATTTGACCGCGGTGCGGTCTTCTGGCGGTCTCCGCCCGGCGGGCGGTGCCCGCCGCCCGCCGGGGTGGGATTGACCCCCAAAGTGTCTTAAGTCTTTAAAAAGCAAACAAAGTCTCTTTCAAGCACAAAGTACCTGGTTTGGAGTGGAAAATCTCCGTAAAGGGCCGCAGAAGAAGAGATACGTGAAAAAATGGTGCGTGCGTCAATTTCTCCCCAGCACACATGGACTTGCGTTGTTATTTTTCACGCGGGGAAGTCGTGCGTCGTTTTCTGGTGCGCGGACAGTCTTTTTCTGTGGATCGCGGGGATTACCAGATGTCCCGGGTCTGTGCGTGGATTCTCCTGCTTGTTTTCCGGCTGCGCATCGTTCCGCGGGGCTGTGCGTCGAAGTTTCGCTCTCATGGCAGGCGTCGTGTCGATTTCTCCTCTGGAAGTCGGGCGGCGTTGTCTTTGCGAGGCCGTGTGTTGAAGTTCCGGTCGTCCCGAAGGTGTCGCGTCGATCAGTGTCGGTGTGCGGCGTTTTTCTTGCTGCGGAACATGCTGTGTGTCGAAAATTTCAGTGCACGAAGCGTCCAAGTGAAAAAGAGAAGTCTTTTTGGTCCTGAGACTTAAGGTAACAGGAGGCAAGCTCTATCCAAGCCCTTGGAGAGCACTTTTACAGCCAGACAAGAGTTCAGCAAGGCAGCAGGCCAACAGCAAGGCAGCAGTCCTTTGGAGAAAGCAGACAGGTGAGTCCTTTGAGCAGCCAGGCAGTTCTTCTTGGCAGGATGTAGTTTCTGGTTCAGGTTTCTTCTCCAGCAAGTGTCTGATGAGGTAGGGCAGAGGCCCTGTTTTATACTAAATTGTGCCTTTGAAGTGGGGGTGACTTCAAAGAGTGTCTAAGAAATGCACCAGGTCCCCTTTCAGTTCAATCCTGTCCGCCAGTGTCCCAGTAGGGGGTGTGGCAGTCCTTTGTGTGAGGGCAGGCCCTCCACCCTCCCAGCCCAGGAAGACCCATTCAAAATGCAGATGTATGCAAGTGAGGCTGAGTACCCTGTGTTTGGGGTGTGTCTGAGTGAATGCACAAGGAGCTGTCAACTAAACCTAGCCAAACGTGGATTGAAGGGCACAGAAAGATTTTAGTGCAAAGAAATGCTCACTTTCTAAAAGTGGCATTTCTAGAATAGTAATATTAAATCCGACTTCACCAGTCAGCAGGGTTTTGTATTACCATTCTGGCCATACTAAATATGACCTTCCTGCTCCTTTCAGATCAGCAGCTGCCACTTTCAACAATGTATGAGGGCAGCCCCAATGTTAGCCTATGAAGGGAGCAGGCCTCACTGTAGTGTAAAAACGAATTTAGGAGTTTTACACTACCAGGACATATAACTACACAGGTACATGTCCTGCCTTTTACCCACACAGCACCCTGCTCTAGGGGTTACCTAGGACACACATTAGGGGCGACTTATATGTAGAAAAAGGGGAGTTCTAGGCTTGGCAAGTACTTTTAAATGCCAAGTCGAAGTGGCAGTGAAACTGCACACACAGGCCTTGCAATGGCAGGCCTGAGACAAGGTTAAGGGGCTACTTAAGTGGGTGGCACAACCAGTGCTGCAGGCCCACTAGTAGCATTTAATCTACAGGCCCTAGGCACATGTAGTGCACTCTACTAGGGACTTACAAGTAAATTAAATAGCCAATCATGGATAAACCAATCAATAGTACAATTTACACAGGGAGTATATGCACTTTAGCACTGGTTAGCAGTGGTAAAGTGCCCAGAAGTCAAAAGCCAACAACAACAGGTCAGAAAAAATAGGAGGAAGGAGGCAAAAAGTTTGGGGATGTCCCTGTCAAAAAGCCAGGTCCAACAATGTGCATGTCCAGCTGATTTCCATGGCCTATCCTTGGGGCCATAATCTTTCTAGTCAACTAAACAAATCATCCTCTCATGCATCTCGAGTTCAAAATGACTTTTCCCACAAATTCCAAATTACTATTTATGTTCACTGAATGAGGTGGATCTCCTCTAATGAGCTCATTACAAGGCTTGAGCAACAAAAAATTGGATGTGCCAGGAAATTGTCAGGCAGAACAAACTTATCAGCCACTTGGTTAGTAATGGTAATTTGAATAGGTTTTTGTTGGAAAAACGTATCAGGGAAAACAGTGTGGCATAGTATAGTGTGCTAAACACAGTAAAGAGAATCTCAATTTGTGTGCAAACAGGAATTTGTCCCCAGTTTGGGATTTCCTTACTACTTGGAATGAGGGCCTTGAAGAGTTATATAATGTACCTGTTTAACAACTTGGCCCATTCACCTCAACCACCATGTAGAAGCCTGCGTACATTGTTGACAAGGTAAAATCTCCTGCTTTCTCATAATGTGTTATTATTTCAGTTTAATTTCCACATTTTTACAGGAGTAGGCCACAGATGGAATTCTCAATCAGCCTCATTCCCTGCCCTACATACCCTAACGATACCATGGGTGCACTGTGTTCACAATACAGAGCTCCATGGCGCACGTTTTCACAGGTGCGTCAGAAGTTCTGACTCATCTGTTTGTGCTAAAGTGACGCATTGCTGGAGTTGTGTTTTTAAACAGATACAAGTCTAGCAATGTGAGAAGAGTTCAATAGTAAAAAGCCCTGAATCAATTTTTTGCCTGGTCTGAGCAGGCGGCCAGATTGTGACACAGCGAAGTTGTAGAGTGACGCAGTGAAAAGTTGAAAATTTCACTGTGTCAATTCTACTTGCCTTTTTTTGTGGGAACGCCTACCCTGCATACATTATACCTGGCCAAGGTATAATGTGATGCAGGGCTTTACAAACTGAAGCTTTGGATCCAATGTGTCAGTTTATAAACATGGAGCAGTGTAGTGCACTGCTAGCGCCTTCTCTGAGTCCAAAACAATTTGGTGCAGAGGCAGTGCAAGGGGCTTGTAAATTATGCCATCATTATGCTCTATCCAGTCTTTAGGCTGCAATCAGTGCTCAGACATTCAAAGAGCTCTCACAATTCAATGCTATCATCACCTTCAATCACCATCCCAGTCATACCACAGAGATTTCTCAAACCCACAGAGTGCACCTGAATCATTGGTGCACCATCCACAGACTTTTTTTACATGCACCTCTATCCTGAGTTTAGTGTGCACTGATCTGTCAATACTGACACATTTGTAAAGCCCTTACATTGCATATTTATCCTAGAACTGCTTTAACTATTTTGACCTTTGGTGGCTGGTACAGCAGGCTGGCTTTCTGGGCTCAAGTAGCTTACTTTTCAACTTTAGAAATAAGGGAACTTTCAACCCACAGTCTGACAAAAAAAAATCCGACTCTGTCATAGGTATGTATGGGAAAAAGGTGGGAAAGTACAAAGGGCCAGATGTAGCAAACGATTGCGACTCGCAAACGGGCCGAATCGCAATTTGCGACAGTGCAAAATCGGAAATGGGATGCAAAAAGCCCATTTCCGACTCGCAAAAAGCGATGGGACCCGTTTGCGAGTCGCATCCGGTGCGACCCCATTTTGCGACCCGCAAATTGCAAGTCGCAATTTGCGAGTCGCAACCCATATGCAATTGCAACTCGCAAATTGCGACTAGTCACAAAAAGCCCAGTTTGCATGTCCCATTTACCACTAACTCAGAGCAGGTGGTAACCATTACCAAAGTATAAAAGGGGACCCAGAAGGCATCTGGGTTACTCAAGATGGCGGAGATATACCTGATAGCAGTGAGGAGGAGAGTCTACGCAGCCCAGCAGAGGAGGAGGAGGGGCCACAGACAGGAGAAGATATATAGAACCAGGCAGACTCTTTTTCAGCAAACTGAAGAGGAGATCTATGACAAATACCGCCTTAGCAGCGCAGCCATTCTAGAATTAATAGATTTACTGAAACCACAGCTAGAACACAAGACTCTACGTGGCTGCGCCATCCCTACGCATGTGCAAGTACTATGCGCACTGCACCTCTTGGCCTCAGGGAGCTATCAGGGGGTCATTGCCGTGGCAGGTGGGGTATCCCAAAGTGCAGTGTCAAGGTTCCTCAGGGCATTCCTAGATGCCTTAGTCACGCACATGTCTCACTTCATATACTTACCAAGGAATGAGGCAGAAATTTACAGCACCAAGCTGGACTTTTACCGCATTGCCCACTTTCCTCATGTCATAGGGTGTGTAGATGGGACACACATTCAAATATGCCCCCCTGCTAATCTGGAACACATTTTCCGCAACAGGAAGTGTACCCACTCACTCAACATACAGGTTGTTTGTGATGCCCATTATGTCATCACGGACATCGTAGCTAAGTTTCCTGGCAGTACCCATGACTCATACATTTTTAGGCATAGTGGGATACATCAACACCTGGAACGGGGGAATTTGGAGACGGTTACCTCCTAGGTAGAGCCACAGACACTTGCAGACATACACACAGGTCACTGTGCACGACAATCTGGACTTCCTAACCGTGTACTTTTGTGCCCAACAGGTGACAGTGCATATGCTCTCAGGCCTTGGATCATGACTCCGTTTTTAACACCCAGAACTGAATCAGAGAGGCAATACAACAGTGCGCATAAGAGGACCAGGAACCTGATCGAGCGCACCTTCGGACTGCTGAAGGCAAGATTCAGATGCCTCCACCGCAGAGGAGGCGCCCCCCAATACACCCCCATTACCGCTTTCAAAATTGTGGTCGCATGCGCCATCCTCCACAACATAGCCACCCGACGTGGGCTACCTCTCACCCCTGCAGACCCAGATCCTGATGATGAAGAGCAAGAACAACCACATCGCCATCATGGGGATAGGAGTCTAGCTAATCAAGGCAGACTGAGACGGGACCACATTGCAACGCAATATTTTGGACGGTACGTGTCAACTCCCACCATACTCACCTATTAACCATTTGTTAAGTGGAACAAAAATAACTGTTTTATTAATGTCATGAAGAAACTATATACAAGTTGAAATTGTCCATGGGCAGGAAAATGCCAACCAGTCATGTGGCACATTAACGCCATGTGCCACATTAATCTGTCCTGGCTGTTATCTATGATCTCCTGCCCCTCCTGCCAGCCTGGCTGGTCCCTGCTGCGTCCATGGTGCTGTGCCTACCACTCCTCAGCACCCTACTGTCAGTGGCAGAGACACTGCTCACTGTTGAGCCCTCCTCCCAGGTGTATTTGTTAACTTCCTGGCTGTGATGTCATCATCATGTGCCAGGAAGTGTTTCCAGAGTGTTCTGGTATGCTTTCTGGAGTGTTCTGCTGCACCTGCAAGCTATTTTGAAGGTAATCGCAATTTGCGACACCGACTCGCTAATTGCGAGTTCGTTTTTTGCACACTCGCAAACAGCGACCTCGCAAACTGCGGACTCGCACACAGCGTTGCGAGTCCGGCTGCGAGTCGCAAAATCGGATCGCTTTTTTTTCTGACATTCCAATTTGCGACTCGCATTTTGCGAGTCGCATCAACGCGCAAAATGCGAGTCGCAATTTTTATTTTTGCTACATCTGGCCCAAAGTCCTTTAAACCCTAATGTTTACACCTTGAACAAAACATTGCAGAGCAGAGAACATGTGCACCGGAGCAGAGGTTTGTAACACTTCGCTGAGTGAAATTGGAAACAAGTGTGCAAAAACAGTTTTGGGACAGTTTTGGACGTGGCCTCATAATTTTAGCTAAAACTCAAAGCTGGTGGCAAGTGCAACACAAAAGCAATCACAAATTTCACAAAGCTGCTGCTGGGCGCCACTGTTAAATCCTGTGTAAATACAGTTGGCACCCATTTGTTTATTAGCATTTGCCTTTAAATGGCCCTTTAAGAAGTTGTCCGGTAATGAAAGGATAAATTATGAGGCATACTTCACTGAATTATGTACTAAGAAATGTCAAAATATGCAGCATATTAATGCTGAGTTATTCACCTCATTCTTGACTTCACTTTCAAGCAATTAAGGCATTTCTGCACATACACTTACTAATTACACATCACCCATGTTCAGCAGGTACTAAACAAATCTAACTCAATAGCAAATGATGAATTTGTTTTTCTCTAAAGCACAAGAGCAGTTTGTGGCCTCCTGGAGGTAAGGATGGTGGTTATTCTTCTCAGATCCTATGACGAGACGTCGTGGACGCACGGATTTCCACCGCAAAGAGCCATACTGGACGATGTTGTATATTACTTAATTATTATATAAGGTTCTCAGTTGAAGCAGTAATAGAAACATGAAGTGGCATCAACTATGAAAAATAATATTCATGACACAGAATAAATGTATAGGATGTCTGTCTCCTGCTGCAGAAAAATGCACTTCTATCTAGAGCCATACAGCTTTTGCACTGAATTTCTAATGCAGGATCCCAAGTAGCTTTCATTGACTCACCTCGAGATATTTCTTTGCTAAAATCTATTCATTTTACAGCAGACGGTAGATTAACTATCAAGTCTGTCAGATGTTTAATTATACAGCGAACAGAGTGGTCACATGTTTCTAATGGATGTGGTCCTAAAGGTTACTAGCACTAAAAAAACTAACAGGCATAGGCACAGCCTCAAAACAAATCCATGAAGATATTTTTTGTTTTTTGTAAAAATAATAATGTTGCAGAATAACACCATGATATTTGCTCATTGCAAAAATACAAAGTGAAAGCTTCAACTTTGTGTGTATATATATATATATATATATATATATATATATATATATATATTACACTATTCGACATTTTAGCTGGCCAGACAGATGTGTCCTTGTCTGGTCTCTGGACAGGAAGGGGAGCACATTGTGAGGTTGCTGTACTGTCATTAATGGGCACAGGAACCCTATGTGTGTGTGCCAGGAAGGTCAATTTTCACGTCCTGTGCACCACTGTTGTGTAATCCTTGTACACATACCACTCACCTACCTGCGTCTATATCCTTCGTATGGTGGTCTGGAAAGAAATGCCTTCTCTTAGAATGTGCTGTTTTGCTTAAACATTTTCAGTGCTTCTTGTCCACTCGATATATATGTATACCTTGTTTCTAAGGGAAAAGTGCCTCAAAATGGACATATGGTGCATTATGTGCTACACAACCACAGAACCTAAATGATAAAACGTTTACATCTGAAGAATGGTAGTTTCCAGCTTCCTCTCCCTCAGGGAATCTAATTCTGATCTGATGGGATTTTGGGGAGTCCTAGAAAAACTGAAGGAAGCGGCTATGAAATAATGCTGAGCATCCAGGCACTAAACCGCCTGGGATCCTGAACTATCCAAGCGCAGGTAGCAAAGAATCATCAAAAGAAAATCAAAGCATTACATGAAAAATGGAATTAAGGGTCTAATGTACAGAACTGTGTTACCCTCTCAAACCCCATGATTCATAAAGTCACAAGGTTTGTGACCACAAAATGACTTTTTTCTATTAAACCATTTTTGCAATTCGGTAAAGGTTCTGGATCACAAAATTAGATTACCAACTCATTCCGATCTCAGTTAAGAAGAGCTGTGAAAGGGGCGTTCACTCGTAATGCAGTTCACGACGAGATATATCAATAACTTGTGACTGCAACTGCAGTCCTAAACCAGCTGCTCAAAGGAGATGGTGGCGGGAGCTGCCCCCCAATGGACATCTTCTAGTTTGGTAATTGTGCGGGGTCACCTTGGTACGAAGCAGGCACTGGCCAGAAACATTTTGCCTACTCCCTCCCATTTCGTCCGTGTTGTGTTTGGGAAACATTATTTCTAAAGAGGACGCAAGCACCGGTTCCTTTAAAGAACCCAGGCTTCCTTCAGGTAAAAGGCAAAAAAAAAACATCTGGAGAATAAAAACGCGGAGGTGGCGCTCAGCTCTTCCTTGCAGACCTATGTTTGTAGCCGACCACCTACAAAATAATGGTCATTAGCCCTGTCATTCTGTGAGGTTTTACGATCCAGCACTTTACTACCCAGGTAGCGCCGCAAAACCAGACACAGGCGGCTTATGTTGGGCACTGTGTAGCCTTACTTGCGACCCGTCTCTGCACATCATGGTTTAGAAACCCTTCTTGCTCGTCATTGCCTCTGAGCACGTCAAGGACTGGCTCACGAGAATATGCCAAGTGTGTGAAACCCTGACAGACCCGTGACTATAGGGGCTGGAGTGTGACAAGAGGATGCAGCCTGGAGGAGGGGTACAAGGTGTAGAAAAGAACTGTATCTAGCTCCTAGATCATCAGCATCACTGTGTCAGTCCCCTGGAATATCGAGATCAATTATAAAATACAAATAGTTATATTTTAACTTCAAAATAAAAGTTCAGAAACTTTGATAAAAGTCGTAAAAAGTATTGGGGGTATACAGGGTAAAATCTAAATCAAATAGGGTAGGGACTCTTGCTCAACTGCTGCTCAAACCTTAAGCGCTGTACATTGGAGCCAGCAGACCACCAGCAGGAAATGAACACAACATGTTACACAGCACGCTGACAACTAACCTTAGATGGCAGAAGAATCACCTGTATCTATGGATTCCTGATGACTCAGTTTAACAGAAAATAGGTCACGTAGCAACATAACATTGTAATACACAACATGACACACAATGTACAATAACGTAAAATAGCACATCACAAAACACGCAAAATAGCACATAAAATAAAACATTAGGTAAATAAATATACAACATAACACTGCATGTTATATTAAACATAATACAATATATAGGATTAAAAATCTACCACAAAATTAATTAGGTTAATTTAGTAATTTTAACTGGACAACAAAATAGGTTTAATGGTTAGGGCGCCTCTTCCCCGGTAGAAATATTATAGATTTTGTGATCCAATTTAGGACAAGAAATCTGTTGCACGAATACTCCTCCTCGTGTATTGCCACTACCTGCAGCAAAGGGAAGCATCTTCTTACTATCTCCACGTCCACTTCAAAGCTTATAAATTCACTTCAGTTACTTAAGGGACACGAGGCACCTGGGACGCTGCCTGGCTCAAACTCCCATTGGTGGGAAGAAGTCATTCGCAAAAGTCTTGAGAACATTTTTCAAAACCAAATGAAAAATTCAGCACCAGCAAATTAGAAATGATGAACTAAAGAGGTGTGGTCACGTGTAAAGAATGTATTTTTGCGTTGTTGTGACTTGTTTTTAGTTTTGAAGTCTTCTAGCATTCCCCTTCCCACAAAGAAACCTAAGAATACCACGTGACTTCATGTCACCTGTTCCAGTCCAATTTCACACTGAACAAAGCAATGCACTCTTGAAGCTCATTCAAATTCAAACTGAGGTGAATATGTATTAGAATTTTAAAAACCATGGCTTTGTTAATGAGCACAAAATCTGTAAGATGGTGCCACTGATGAACAGACTCAGACTTGGGCTAAGGAATGTGGGTAGTCATTTAATGAATGCAGTTCGCTTGCCGTACTACCAGGTCACGAGAGGCTATGGTCTCCCATCTGCTGATGGAGGATCGCCTGTCCAGTTTGAAATCCCTGTATGCCTGGTGATTTCCAGAGCCTTGGGTGAAGCTACTGGTGTGGTGGTTGCGCTGAAGGTAGAGAGGTTTGCCAAGCGGGTGCTATTTTTGTGGAATGTGCTCGGCACAAAGCATTGTTTTTCAGTAGCAAACTTCCAAAGTGAGAGTTTGTTAATGAAAATAAAAAATATCAAGAGCCCTGATGCTCATGAAGGTTTTTACCCGAGTACTAGGGCCACTGATTGATTTTACACTCCATGATAGCCATACCTCACATGATGGACCTGGGCAAGATAAATGGGTGAAGGTCGTCTGGCCTAAAGCATGGTGAAGGTGAAACAATGGTTCTGAAGTTTTGATGGCTCAATGAGAGACCGGTCGTCAGGTCACACATTTCTGAGGCTGCAACCAGCTACGGCTTTATGAATGGGAACCGTGTGGTTCCCTCACCTCTAACTATGGCAAGGAAAATGTGAGTTTGGCAGACAGGTCATTGGACATCCACCACACTCTTATTGAACTCCAGTGTCATGAAATGGTGAACATGTGGATTTGCAGAAAATGAAGCAATCATTCTCAAAGCCATTGACTCTTTCATTTATCAACTGGCATTTGCATAGACCACGGTAAGCCTTACTGATGGCAGTCAAGTTTTGGCTTAATGTTGCTCTCTCACTGGCCAACTGGCCCCTAACTGCCAGTGCTGGTGCAATGTACATGTAGTCACCCTGCAGCAAATGATGCATTTGTTTCAGACTGTATGAATTTCGTCATTGTTAGAAATTGGGTCTTTGGATGGCAGGCAGGTTACTCCCTGTCCAAGCAAGGACCCTCACTCTAGTCAGGGTAAAGGAGAATTACCTGAGTCTAGGTGTAAAGTATTTGTACCAACACACACAGTAACTCGGTGAAAACTCCACAAAATGACACAGCACAGGTTTGGAAAACAGGTAATATTTATCTAAACAAAACAAGACCAAAACGACAAACATCCACCATGCACAAGTCAAGTTATAAATTAAAGAGCAAGAAAGAGTGCTAACACTGTTAGCATTAAAAAAGTACAGGGGTTGCGTCAAAATAACACCGCACAGGCAAGTGTGCGTCAGAAAAGGTAATCAATGCGTCGATTTCTCACTCGCAAGCGAGACCATGCATCGTTCCTCCTCCGATCAGGTCGGCATGCGTCTTTTTTCCTCTCCGCAGGAGAGCGATACGTTGATGTGGAAAAGCACTCTCGGTCCGGGCAGGTTTTGCGAAATTTTTCTGTGCCCAGCGAGGTTTGGTTCGTAAATCCTGCCGCAAGGTATCAGAAAAAAGGGTTGCGATGTTATCAGCCTCCGTCAGCGGGTGTTGCACGTCATTTCTCAGCCGCGTTCGTTGATCTTCCAGCCGCGATGCAGATGGTGCGTTGATTTCAGCCGTAAGGCCAGCGGTGCATTGTTTCTCAGCCGCGTATTGGGAGGTGCGTCAAACATTTCCCTGCATGGCGGTCTGTGCTTGGATTTTCAGTCTTGGTCTGCCAGCTTCACCTTTCAAGGCCCCAGGAACTAGATAGGGCACCACTTGGCAGGGCAGGAGTCTCAGCAGAGAGTCCACGTGCTGGCAGGTGAAGTCTTTGCCCTGAGAATTAACCAACTGGAGGCAAGCTCATGACAAGCCCTATGTGATTTCTTCACAAGCACGAATGCACAACAAAGTCCAGTCTTTGTCCCCTTGCACAGGCAGAAGCAGCAAAGCACAGTCACAGGTAGGGCATCACTTCTCCTCAGCTCTTCAGCTCTTCTCCAGGCAGAGGTTCCTCTTGATTTCCAGAAGTGATCTTATTTTCAGGGGTTTGGGTGCCCTTCTTATACCCAGTTATACCTTTGAAGTAGGCCCACTTCAAAGGAAAGTCTCTCTTGTTTGTGAAATCCTGCCTTGCATAGGTCAGGCCTCAGACTCACACCAAGGCGTTGGAGACTGCATTGTGTGTGGGCAGGCCCAACCCTTTCAGGTTTAAGTGGTAAGTGACCACTCCTCCCATCCCTCCTAGCACAGATAGCTCATCAGGATATGCAGGCTACATCCCAACTCCCTTTGTGTCACTGTCTAGAGAGAGGTGCAAACAGCCCACCTATCAAACTAACCCAGACAGGGAATCCACAAACAGTCAGAGTCACAGAATGGTTTAAGCAAGAAAATGCCTACTTTCTAAAAGTGGCATTTTCAAACACACAATCTCAAAACCAACTTTACTAAAAGATGTATGTTTAAATTGTTCAGAGACCCCAAATACCACATGTCCCTCTGCTCCCAAAGGGAATCTACATTTCAATCATATTTAAATGTAGCCCCCATGTTAAACTATGAGAGAGATAGGCCTTGCAACAGTGAAAACCGAATTTGGCAGTATTTCACTGTCAGGAGATATAAAACATATTACTATATGTCTTACCTTAAACATCCACTGCACCCAGCTCATGGGGCTACCTATGGCCTACCTTAGGGGTGTCATACATATAAGAAAATGGAAGGTTTAGGCCTGGCAAGTGGGTACACTTGCCAAGTCAAATTGGCAGTTTAAAACTACACACACAGACACTGCAGTGGCAGGTTTGAGCCATGTTTGCAGGGCTACTAATGTGGGTGGCACAACCAGTGCTGTAGGCCCACTAGTAGCATTTGATTTACAGGCCCTGGCCACTTCTAGTGCACTGTACTAGGGACTTACCAGTAAATCAAATATGCCAATCATAGATATCCAATTACACATACATTTTACATCGGAGCACTTGCACTTTAGCACTGGATAGCAAAATAGAGTCCAGCACACATCAACAACCTGGGAAACAGAGGCAAAAAATTAGGGGAGACCACACCAAGGATGCCAAGTCTAACAGTCATCTATGGAAAGGTGACTCTCTCTTAAAACCCCTACACTGAAGCAGACCTCACATTTTCAAATTAGCTCTGGTGATGGATATATCACATGTTAACATATTTTCATGAATCACTGTAACTTAATTAAGGGTTTCCCTTTGCTCTGAAACATGGCATTCTCAACATTTGAAGCATTATTCAGTCAGGTCATATTTTTTGGCTAGATTCTTGATAAGAACTTTGACTTCATAAAATTGCATAAAGAGGAATTAAGATTTAATATGTGAGGCAAATAGAGAAGGCAAATGGAGATGTTATCAATGGGGTCTCTAGTTGGCAGAGGTATATAACCTTGTCCAAATAGGGGCCACAATCCTAGTCAGGGTAAGTCACACACAATCCAAATTATCCTGTGCCTGCCCTCTGGAAGCTAGGCTTCACTTAGAAGGTGATGTTAAAGTATTTGTGCAATAAATCATACAGTAACACAGTGAACACACCACAAAAATACACCACACAGGTTTAGAAAAATATAGGATATTTATCTGGTTAAATTAAGGTCAAAATGATACAGATCCAATAAGCACAAGGTGAAATATCTCTTTTGAAGGTTTCAAAAGTGTCTTAAATCTTAGAAATCAACAGTTGTCTCTTGAGTACACAAGTACCTGGTTTGGAGCAAAAATAACACACGCAGAGACGCCAGAGAAGGATATGCGTGGAAAAATAGGGTATGCGTCGAATTTTCTGACGCAGAGCGGATGATGTGTTGTTTCTTTCCATGCTGCAAGGGAAATCCTGGGCGTGCAGGAAGAAGTCACAGACGTTGAGTTGACCCTTTATGGCAATGTGTCAAATTTTCTGTTGCACAGCAGGCGCTGCTTCGATTTCCCACTCGGCTGCATCATTCCGGTAGTGCTGTGTGCTGAATCTCTGGTCGCAAGGCAGGTACTGAGTTGAATCTTCACTCAGGAAGTCAGGATTTGAGGCTGCATCATTCCGGCTTGCCGATTTCTCAGTCGCAAAACATTGGTGTGTCGTTTCCAACAGGTTGTGTGTCGAGTTTTGGCGTACAAGGAGTTTTCTGAAGCGATTAAGTCTTTTTGGCCCTGAGATTTCAGAAAACAGGAGGCAAGCTCGTTCCAAGCCCTTGGATAGCGCTTCTCAGCAAAGTCAGAGGGCAGCAGGGCAACAGCAGGGCAGCAGTCCTTCTCAGCAAAGCAGTCCAGATGACTTCTTTGGGCAGCCACGCAGTTCCTCTTCACAGGTTGCAGGTTCAGGTCCAGAAGTTTCTGAGTTGGTGGGGTCAGAGACCTAGTTTATATACCCAAAAATGCCTTTGAAGTGGGAGGGACGTCAAAGAGTGGTTTTGAAGTCCACAAGTTCCCTGTAGTGATGTATTTTATAGAATGTAGTGACATCCGGAGAATGTTATGACATGGGGAGTGGAACGTCGGGGTAGGCTGTGACATGGGGATGGAATGTGTAGTTCGTTATTTTTTTGAGTTGTGCCGATTGGGCGAGTTTGTGTATCTCCGTTATGTGCAATTCAACTTAGAAATAAACTTAACGAAAAGAAAACGAAGAGCCAGTGTACTTCCTTCACATGGCGACGAGGATGGGATCGTGTGTGTCGGAAAGCGGCAAGCATCGGACTGAGGATTTTTGTTGGAAAGCAACAATCATCGGATTGAGGATCTCCGGAGTTCCGAAGTTTGGCAACCTGCTGTGTCAAAAGCAACTTTTTGGAAGCAAGTGAGGGAAGCTTATCTTTTCAACATTTGCCGTTTGTTTACCTTGTTTTCGGCATGCGTGCCGCTTCAATGTTGGATATTACATGCACACGCTGGCTCTCGCACTAACTCTCGTGTGTTTACAGGTTGCCTGGACAACTTTCTTTTGTTATTAGAAACAACGCCCTGTGAATGCACTGGTTCTCGCGCTGCAATTTTGGTTGGTGCATGCACATGCTAGTTCTCACGCGTCTACAGGTTGCCTGAACAACAGTCTTTGTTGTTAGAAACAGCATCCTTTGACACTATTCACGGAGCATCCATATTAACATACGTTTTTAACATTCATTGAGAAGTTCAAAGTTGAAAGAAGTACACAGCATTATTTGCACAATTTTAAAGATTCTGACAACATTATTCCATGTGTATTTTTAAACTAGTTTTGTCCTTATATTGTATTTTATTTTTTTCCCTTACTTAACCAGCACACTAAGAAATAGTTTGCTAAACAGAGATACATGGCTTGGTGAAAAGTAACCTAAAGATGTATATTTTACAGCTGTACACTATGGGGGTCATTATGACCCTGGCGGAAGGCGGAGAAGCGGCGGTAAGATCGCCAACAGGCTGGCGGTCTTTTTTTTTAATTATGACCATGGCGGTTACCGCCATGGTCATCCGCCGGTTCTCCATTCCGCCCGGCGGGCTGGAGACCTTGGTCTCCAGCCCGGCGGCCATCACTATACCGCCGGCAGTATTGGGACCCGGCTGACCACCATAGATTTCATGCGGTTTGAAACCGCCATGAAATCCATGGCAGTAAGCACTATCAGTGCCAGGGAATTCCTTACCTGGCACTGATAGGGGTCTCCCCCACCCCCCACCCCCACCCGACTCCCTCCCCTACACCCCCCACCACCCCTGCCACCCCCCAAAGGTGGCAGGGCCCCCCTCTCCACCCCGACCCCAATATCACATCACTCACTCACACACGACATGCACGCAGGCACCACCAACACATGCACACACACCGACATACATGCCACCATCCACACACACAGTCAGACACGCACACCCACATTCAAACATACATGCACACATCCATACAGACATACACGCACTCATTCTCATACTCACGACACCCCCGCAAGCATACAGGCACTCAGACATCCCCATGACATACACACACGCACACCCCCATGCACGCACACAACACACAACACCTCCCACCCCCCTACCCTCACGGATGATCGACTTACCTGGACTGACGATCGTCCGGGAGGGGACGGGAACCATGGGGGCTGCTCCGCCGACACCACACCGTCAACAGAACACCGCCACGCCGAATCACAGGACATGATTCGGTGGGCGGTGTTCTGTTGGTGTGGCGGTGGAGGTGGAGCAACCTCCACTTCCCCTCCGCCCGCCAGTATGGCTGGTGGCGGCTCTCCATCCGAAAAAGGACGGAGAGCATTCCACAGTCATAATAAGCAGAGCAGCAAACCACCACCACTGGCGGTCTTCCGCACGGCGGTCTTCACAAAAGACTGCCGAGGTCAAAATGACCCCCTATGTCTTCAAGTGTAGATTCTTCTGGCACAGGAATGCCACTTTCTCTGCAGTTGAACACCCCCAAGGAATTTTTAGCGTCTCCTGGAGAACCAGTTGTACAATGGAAGGAGTGGAAAGAATAGTTTTTTGATTACATTGCGAATTTAGAAGATTGTAGTGGTTTACTCACTGCTGATAGGAAAAAAAGGATCTTAATGCACTGTTTAGGCCTTGAAGGTCTTCGTATTTACAACCAACTACAAAAACATGACATCATAGTGCTATTTTGAATTCAAACAATAATTTGTCTCCTGCTGTTTGCATTTCAGTTACTCGTCGCGCATTTTTCCATAGGAAAGAAGATAAACATGAGGACATAGAGAGCTACGTTTCTGCTTTAAAACATTTAGCTATCTCATGTAGGTTTGCTGGTTTACATCATGAATTGGTGTGGGACCAAATTGTAATCTATACTAAAAACAAATCTATCCAAGAGCGATTGTGGATTGAGGGTGAATCCAGTCTTAAGGATATTATTTCTTTAGTGAAGAAAGCAGAGTTATCTGAAGAGGTAGTTGCCAAATTTAATGATCGGAAGCACAACAAAGGATCCATGGATAAGCGGGATAATGACTTTAAAAAAGAAAAATATCACACTTTTGCAAAGAGTCAAAAATCTAACATGCCTGATCGATCCAAAAATGAGTGTTTCCATTGCGGGAAGTGCCTATCACTCTCCAAAATGTAATGGGTGTCCAGCTAAAAATGCTAAATGTTTCGAATGTGGTACTTTAGGCCATTTTGCTAGGGTTTGCAGAAAGAAAAAATGAAGAAGGTGAATAGTAAAGTAGCCTGCATTAAAGAGGTGGAGGAAATATTTTCTACTGATAGTGATGAAGATGTGAATTATAAGCTGAGGGGTCATAAAACTGTTGTTTTGAACATTTCAGGACAAACCTAAAACAAACCTTTGTGTTGGGTATCATTTGGGGGAGTTATGTTGCAAGTGGCAGCAGATTCTGGTTCCCCATATACTATTGTTTCAGAAAGCGAGTGGCAAAAACATTTTGTAAATAGTATTGGGGAACATTTAGAAACCCCTGACCTTTCTCCTGAAAGTTACACTGGTGATAGTATTGATATACTTGTTTTTAGATTGCTGGTATTCAAATTTAAGCAAAGTGTGGCTAAAGATGGTCCGTCGGTCTTAGGCTGGAAAGACCAAAAGAAACTCCATATTGTACTAGATCCTAACAGTGTAGAGCAAGTCTTAGTAATGTGTGATGAGGAGGATACAAAAAATGGGTTGTACAAGAGTTTCCAGGAGATTTTCAATGGGCATGTAGGTCAACTGAAGGGGTTCACACATCGTATCAGACTCAAAGAAGGTGCCAAACCCAAAATTCATAAGGTATGGAAGATTCCATTTATTGTCAGGGATGAGGTAAAGAAAGAGTTGGACAGATTACAAATTTTGCAGATTATAGAACCAGTTGAAGCTTCTGAATAGGTTTCACCTTTGGTCGTTGCACGTAAAGCTAATGGCAAAGTGCGTTTGTGTGTAGATTTCAGAGGTTTGAACAACAATATCATTGCAGACCAGTTTCCTTTGCCTCATATTGATGAGATGTTGTCTGCTACGAGAGATGCTAAATGGTTTTCCCCTCTGGACTTGTCATCTGCGTACCACCAGGTTAAGTTGGCTTACTATGGTAGACATCTAACAACGTTTTGTAAACCATGGGGATGTTTTCATTTCAAACGTATGCCTTTTGGTTTGGTGTCGGCGGCTGCCGTCTTTCAATGGTTGATGAAGCAGTTATTTGGGCATTTACCTAATGTCACATTCTTTCAGGACAATATTTTAGTTATGGGGAGTAGAATTGAGGAATGTTTTGAACATCTTACAAAAAACAGGTTTGACCGCAGAGAGCTGCAAATGTAGATTTGCACAGAGGAAAGTGACATACCTAGGACATGAGAGCAATCATGAGCATCAAACCTAAAAAAAAGTTGGTGGAAGCTATTAAGAATGCTCCATCTCCTACATCTAAAGATGATTTGAGATCCTTTTTAGGGCTAGCCGAATTTTATTCAAAATTTGTAGAAAATGTTTCATGTCAAACTCACTACATGAGAATGTTACTTAAAAACAAAGTAAAATTTGAATGGACTGTAAGCTGTCAGAAGTCTTTTCAAGAAAGACTAAAGTAAAGAATATGTTGTTGCATTTACATCCCGTTCTTTATCTCCCATGGAGGAAAAATACTCTGAGATAGAGAGAGAAAAACTTTGGCGTGTGTGGGTATTAGAACACTTTCGGAAATTTATTTGGGGACAAAAATGCATCATACGGACTGAACATAAGCCTCTTACTAAATTGTTAACTACAGAAGGTTTATGTAGAGCATCTGTGAGAATAGCTAGATTATCTATGAGACTCATATTAAGTGCAATGTGTTCCTGGGGTAAAAAATGTTACTGCAGATTTTCTAAGTAGAATTTCTTTACATTTAAGAGAGCTGGATCAAGATCCGTGGAATGATTGGTGTGTAGCTAGTATGTTTGATGGTAATACTTCAAGCTCATTGCAAGTAGAATGGATCAAGGAGAATGAGAAGGATGGTATGTTGAAAGAAGTGAAAAACAAAGTGATTCTTGGTTGGAATGATGACAAGAAAGTCAAAAGCAGTGATATTTTAAGGGCATTTTGGGATGTGAGAGATGAATTGAGTATTGAAGGCGATTTTGTGTGTAGAGGTGGGAAGATTATTCCTCCTTGTGGTATTAGGAATAAACGTATCGCTATTGGACATGAGGTTCATTCAGGAATTTCTCGCACAAAAAGAGGCATTAAAGTACTTTATTATTGGCTGTAAATTGATGTGGAAATCGAAAGATTTGCATGTGATGGCATAGAGTGTGAGAATAGTGACAAAGCTCAAAAGAGACTGAACCCACCAATTTCTTCTTTAACTTGTCCTAATTTACCATGGGAGGATGTTGTTTAAGACATTATGGGTCCTATTACATGGCATGATGGTACTTCAAAGTATATAGTTTTAGTGGATTTGTTTTCCAGGTGGATTGAATGTTCTGTGTTACAAAAAATTGATACTAAGGCAGTGATTAATTTTTTTGAGGAAATATTTATAAATCAGAGGAAATGAAAACATTTGCCAAAATGACTGGTATAGAACAAAGGTTTACAGCTTTGTATCATCCCAGGGAAAATTCTGTAGTGGAACAGATAAATAGGATTTTCAAGGGCATCATTCAAACTGCAAAGAATGGGAACAAAGGTAATGTAGATTCTGAGTTAAAGAAAATGTTATGGCCTTACAGAGTAACACCTCATGAAACAATAGGTCATAGTCCATTTGATGTAATGCGAGGTAGAATTTTATTTTCGAAGATTAATCCTGGTTGGATGCAAAGAAGCAGGCAAGTATTTTAGAGCAAAGAACATGTAAGAAAGTGCATATAGGGTTCACAAGAAAAGAATAAGTGGTATTTCGATAATAAATATGGTACTAAGGAAGTACATTTAAATGTGGGAGATTGGGTGAGAGTGAAATCCATTAGGAAAGTATGCAAATGTGAGAGCAAGTTTAACAAGCCTATGAGAATTAAGAAAGTGATGAGAAATACTGTTTTATTGGATGATGGTAATGTATGTCACATGAGTCGCATTGATATTGCCAAACCTAGCAAACAATATATCTTGCAGGATGATTTGTTGGAAGGTAATAATAGCAAATATTGGTGGTTACAGTGTCATAATAATTGTAACAAAGAATTTAGCGCTGTTGGGGAATTTGATACAATTGGCTTTCAGGAATGTGCTCAGACTCATATAAATATGGGGGGATGTGAATGTGATGTGAATGAGTGTAAACAGGATAAACATGTGGAATGTGTTGAAGTGAAGAAAAGTTGTTTCGGCAGGGTTCTGAGAAAACCTAAGGTATTCGAAAAATTTGTGTGTGATTAAAACTTGTGCTTTTTTTGTTTTAATTTATTTTTTTGCTTTCTATAAAAAAAGGGAAGGGGATGTGTAGTGATGTATTTTATAGAATGTAGTGACATCAGGAGAATGTTAAGACATGGGGGAGTGGAATGTCGGGCTAGGCTGTGATGAGGGATGGAATGTGTAGTTCGTTATTTGTTTGAGTTGTGCCGGTTGGGCGAGTTCGTGTATCTCTGTTATGTGTAATTCAACTTAGAAATAAACTTAACGAAAAGAAAATGAAGAGTCAGTGTACTTCCTTCATCCCCCTTTCAGTACAGGTCTGTCTGCCAGAGTCAATAAGCCTACTCCGGACGTTGATTAGAGACAGGCTGTAAGGCACAGATGGTTTTAAGTGTAGAGGCATACTCACTTTCTAGAAGTGGCATTTCTAAAATAGTAATATAAAATCCAACCTTACCAATAAGCAGGATTTTCTATTACCATTCTGGCCATACTGAGTATGACCTGTTTACCCCTTCAAGAGTAGAATCTACCACTCAAAACTATATGAGGGTAGCCCTAATGCTAAACTATGAAAGAAGCAGGACTTGCAGTAGTGGAAAACAAATTTAGGAGTTTTCCCCTACCAGGACATACAAAAAACACATGTACATGTCCTGCCTTTTACCTACATAGCACCCTGCCCTATGGGTTACCTAGGGCCTACCTTAGGGGTGACTTATACATAGAAAAAGGAGAGTTTAAGGTTTGGCAAGTACTTTTAAATGGCAAGTCGAATTGGCATTGAAACTGCACACACAGGCCTTGCAATGGCAGGCCTTAGACATGGTTAAGGGGGTACTTATGTGGGTGGCAAATGAATGCTGCAGGCCTACTAGTATCATTTAATTTACAGACCTTAGGGACATGTAGTGCGCTGTACTAGGGGCTTACAAGTAATTTAAATATACAAATTGGGTATGATCGAATGTTACCATGTGTTAGAGAGAAAGCACATGCATTTTAGCACTGCTTTCAGCGTTAAAGTGTCCAGAGTCCTAAAGCCAGAAAAAATGAGGTCAGAAAAAGAAGAAGAGGAAGGCAAAACGTTTGGGGGTGACCCTGGGCAGATTCCATTTCCAACAAGAGAGTTTTTTTCTGTCTGTGGAACCTAGGGGTAAAGATTCTATGACCATTTGGGATGATTGGGGGCATTTAATTATGTACCTCTTGTGAATGGAGGAAGCAAGACAAAGGGCTTGATTTAGATCTCGGTGGAGGGGATTGCTCTTTGGCAGATGTGACAGATATCCTGTCTGCCTTATTAAGATCCCATCATATCTTAGGGGGATCGTAATGCGGTGGACAGGATAACCGTCATGTTTGTGACAGACTAATCCCTCCAACAGGATCTAAATCAGGCCCTAAGACTGAAGTAAAGAATGTTGCAAAAGGTTTTGAAGAATATATTGAACTATATTGTGAAGTACTGCAGGGTGCCTGGAGAGGCAATATTTAGCTACATTTGAGAGCTTACAAGTTGTGAATCGGTTTGCTGGTGTGGGAGCAGAAAACTGGCAGCCTAAAATATTGGACATTGCCATAGCCTAGAAGGGTTCTGATGGACACGGAAGAGGCTGACTCTCTGCCCCCTAAAGTCACATAAGGCACAATAGGTTTTGATCTGTTTAAAATGAAACAAAAGGTGAAGCTAATGGGGTTGACCTGGGTAGAGAGTTAAAGGCCTACACCAAATCAGAATCCCAGGATTTTAAATGTGGACTATCTTCCTTGCTGCTGTTGGTCTTGTTGTGGTTCAGATGAGACTTTTATCCCGTATGTGATTCATTTGCAAAAATTTGCATTCAGAATTAATCTGAGAAAATGACACTATAAAAACAGGGCTCAGCATGTTTTCTTCACCCTGACAATGAGCAGTATATTACTTGATGGTTGGAATTCTGTCGACACTTATAGCATTTAAAGATGAACTTTAATCTTGAGCAGAGTGTGCCCCTACAATTGACATTTATAGGCTTATACATTCTGCACCTGACCTTTGAGAGTATAGTTGTTTTTTTTTCTCACACACGTTTGAGTTCTTCTTCGTTTCAGTTGTCAACATTACACTGCGTATTCATTTGATTAAGTATTAGCATGCTTTTCACTTGTGAATCATCATGATACAATAGACAATAAAATCAAGTATATTGTTGTGGTTTAATGTGTTTACCTTCTTCATTCACTGGTTTTTGGTATAAATGATACATATATTTGTAGCTGTCATCTTTGTTTTGTATTTATATAGCTCTTACTTTCCCTGTCAAGGCGCTGAAGTGCCTTTTGGTTATAGCGCACTACTCCAAAGTTAGAGTTGTTTAGCTAGTGGATTAGTAAACTTTTTTTTCTTCTTCTTGGGGATTAGTGGTGCAAATTGCTTGTTAAGATTTCATGCCTGCATAGTGTTGAAGGGATATATTGGTTTTGGTGGATTAGTAGATGCAAAATGTAAATTGTTACTGGGAGTGGTGGACATGTGCTCCTGTAAATTGGATGAATAGGATGAAGGAAAAATAAAAGAGGGCAGAGCTTGGAAAAGGCTATCTGGAGCCTACAGAAGTAGAAGAGGTCTGGGATGAGTTAGAGAGTGGAGATAGGGTCAGAGTTGCAAACGTTTTTTTACATTTCTTTTCTTCCACAGTAGGTGGAAAATAGAGAAACATACAGATACATGCCCACACACAAGAGACATATACAATGAGAGATGCTAACTGTTAGACCTGTCAGCCTTAGGGTGGTCACTCCTAACTTTTTGCCTGCCTCCCTCGACTTTTTGGGCACTGTTTTTGCTTGTTTTAGGATTCTGCACACTTTACCACTGCTAACCAGTGCTAAAGTGCATATGCTCTCTTCCTTAAACATGATGACCTTGGATCATACCCAATTGGCTTATTTAATTTACTTATAAATCCCTGGTAAAGTGCACTGTATGTGCCCAGGGCGTGTAGATTAAGTGCTACAAGTGGGCCTGATGCACTGATAGTGCCACCCACTTAATTAGCCCCTTAACCAAGGCCTGTGTGTGCAGTTTCACTGCCAATTCGACTTGGCATTTAAAAGTACTTGCCAAGCCTAAAACTCCCCTTTTTCTACATATAAGTCACCCCTAAGGTAGGCCCTGTGTAATCACTAGGGCAGGGTGCTGTGTAGACTAAAGGCAGGACAGGTATTTGTGTAGTTCACATGTCCTTGTAGTGTAAAGCTCCTAAATTGTTTTTAGACTGCTGTTAGGCCTGCTCCTGTCTTAGGCTAACATTAGGGCTACCCTCATATACTGTTTGAGTGGTAGCTTCTGAGCTGAAAGGACTAGAAAGGTCATATTTAGTATGGCCAGAATAGTAATACAAAATCCTGCTGACTGGTGAAGTTGGATTTAATATTACTATTTTAGAAATGCCACTTTTAGAAAGTGAGCATTTCTCTGCGCTTAAATCCTTCTGTGCCTTACAATCCACTTCTGGCTAGGTTCAGTTGACAGCTCCCTTGTGCATTCACTCAGACAAACCCCAAACACAGGATGCTCAACCTCACTTGCATACAACTGCATATTGAATGGGTCTTCCTGGGCTGGGAGGGTGGAGGGCCTGATACTTACATGTCAAAGGACAGTAGCCTGCCCTCACACAAAGGACTGCCACACCCCCTACTGGATTCACTGCACGCCGAACCGGAATGATGCAGCCTGACTTCGCAAGGAACAGATTGACACAGCGCCAGCGTAGTGACTGTAAATTTGACGCCTGGCCCACTGGATTGACGCAGCACCTGACGTGCGGTAGATATTTGCACCCAATGCCCACCGGATCGACACAGCCCCTGTGACTTCGTCCTGCAAGCACCAGATTTCAACGCATCATCTCTGGTGTATCTGAAAACCCCGCAACCTGAAGAGGATTCCAGTCTATGAATCGGAAATCGATGCACAGCCTGCCCTGCGTGAAAACTCGACATCGCATCGCCTGTGTGCGCAGAAAAATCTATGCACACCTCCGTTTTTCACTCATCTCCTCCTCTGCGGTCCTTTGTGGATAATGTGAATGCAAACCAGGTACTTTGTGCTTACAAGAGACATTTGTTGCTTTTAAGAGACTAAAGACACTTTATATAATTTTTACAGTGATATTTCAACACATACTTATTTCTTCTTAATCATTTTGACCTGCATCTGATAAATATTACATATTTTTCTAAACAGTGTGTGGTGTATTTTTGTGGTGCTTTACTGTGTTATTGCATGATTTATTGCACAAATACTTTACACATTGCTTTCTAAGTTAAGCCTGACTGCTCAGTGCCAAGCTACCAGAGGGTGGGCACAGAATAATTTGGATTGTGTGTGACTTACCCTGACTAGAGTGAGGGTCCTTGCTTGGACAGGGGGTAACCTGACTGCCAAGCATGGACCCCATTTCTAACACTAACATATTACACATATCTAAAATATTATTGACATATAAAAATGTGTACTATCTAAAGACTAAAATGTGCCTGCATGTATAAATATTTACAAACTCAGGCAATAAACTTATAAATAAAGTTTACACTTATTCATATATTTCCTATGATCATAGTTAGACATTGTGACAGATATGTTTTATCATTGAGAAATAAAACTAAAAGCTTATACTGATCAATTTATATGTTAGCTATATAGACATAGGGCCTCATTACGGGTTTGGCAGTTTGACTGCCAGACTGCAGTGGTGGCGGCCGTCAAAAGACCACCATGTTGGTGGCCATACAAACCACCATATTTTACGAGTTGAACAGCCAGGACCGACAAAAGACACCCACCCCCAGGGCTGTGGAGGGGGAGAAAGAGGCACTGGTACCGCCAGCCCATCAACCAACCACCGAACCTATTACAAGTGGAAAATCACCATTGCGGAGTTACCACAGCGGTTTTCCAAAGGCAGTGCGAACCGCAGCGGGTGGCATTCCCCAAAGCAACACACAGCACTGCATTGGATAGATTTGAAAACAACACAGCTGACCCACCTACCAACCACACTATAAAAACACACTTCTCCACAGACCACACTCTTTTTCCTCTACAGCACCAAACACAGAAATCAGAGCAACATCGGAGCAAAACTAGCCATACATCAGGCACCCCACCATCTCTCACAAAGCACATATCACACGTCCTCACAACACCACCAACACACATATTTGCACCATATCACAATGTTAACTCCCGGTCACCCCCTTATCTCACAGCATCTACAATTTCTTTTGCATAGTTTTTATACCACCACCATGTCACCACAAAAACATCCCCGTTTCACTGATGACAAGTTGAGTCATGGTGGGTGAAATCATTAAAGTAGAGCCACATATCTTTGGAGCCCTAGTACATCAGACCACTATCACTAAGAAAATTGAAATGTGGCAAAGGATAGTCGACTGTGAATTCTGTAGACAGCTACCAGCGCACAAAGGGATGACATCAGGAAGAGGTGGATGAACCTCAGGGGGAAGGAATGTTCTATGTCCGTCAGGCATCAGCTGGGGGTCCACAAGACTGGTGGTGACCCCCCACCTACTCCCTCACAGTTCACATCATAGGAGGTGAACGTCTTGGCCATTCTGCATCCTGAGGGCTTGACAGGAATACCTTGGGGAGCCGAATTGGGTAAGTCACATCAACAAAATTGTGCCCACCTAAATGTATTGGCAGGCATGCTCAATGATCACCTGTCCCCACCTACAATATAACACCACACAACAGTCTAGTGTCCACCTGTCCTTAAACCCCTGTCTGGCTTCCAAAATGCCAATCTCACCCATCTGGGAGAAGCACATCTCTGTATAGTAGGTGTTGTACCGGGATTGGAAGCACTACAACTCCCAGGAGCCACTGTTCCACTATCACTAAAACCAGAACAGTGTAGCCTAATCCAAATCACAACCTTAGTCAATTCCACATTGGAGTGCTGGAGTGTGCCCACCTCAGAGGAGATAAACTGTACAGTGTGTGGGTAGGACAGGCAAAGACAGCAATTATAGGTCAGCAAGCACTGGCAATGTCACTCCACTCAGCCAATACTGTGTTCTCTGTTGCTAGAACCATTCTCCCTCTACTCAGCCTTTGCCATGTCTCATCTATGGGGATATCAACTGGATAGGGTGTGGGTAGGACAGCAAAGACAGCAATGCCAAGGTCAGCAATGCCAAGGTCAGCAGACACTGACTACTCAATGTCGAACACCTCCTCAATGTGCACCTGTCCTAACTTCCTCGTACAGCAACTTGCTATGAAAATCCACTCCCATGAGAGATTGACTTATATAGGCTGTGTATAGTACTTAGTGTAACATGTCTGTAAAAGCCAGGAGGAACAGTCCCTCTTACTCTAATTACCAGGACACTATCCACAATGACCTTGTGCTGCTGTCTGTTAATTCACGAATGGAGTTACCTAATTGGGAGGGACCAAAATACAGGTCATGGGACACTCTGTGATGTGCCTAATCAACCTTATCCTGCTTGAGGCAGGATGAAAATAATGTGGACAGGAAGGACAGCCAAACCTATGTGTCCAATGAATTTAGGACAACTCTGAGGTAGCAAGATTCATCATCTAGATGCTTGTGGCAGAACACATATTCATAATGCACTGACCGTATGATGACAACTAACATATACAACAACAGGGATCTGGGTCTGCATACATAACAGTCTACTAGGTCTTGAGATGACCAGGCCCAGATACTGATTTGACTGTACTGCTGGAAAGGTAGGAGTCTATAAACAGACATCCAAGTGCCAAGATAGTCTGTCCTCCTGTAGCAATGTGACTTGAAGTGGAATGCTAGGTCCATACAGTTGATAGCAGATGTGCCTTTCACATAAGGGAAAACTGCAAAGCCAATATCTACATGTCCTTAATCAAATGTCACTGTAAGCTGTTGAAGGTATGTCTCACAATACAACCTGGAACATTCTGTCTCTTACTTCAACAGGTCTACCTGCCACTGGGTACACAGACATCAATCAAGAGACTGCCACTCCCGCCATCGATCAATCCCTCATTGAGGATACCACTCCTGGACGTGTGGATATTAAGGATGGCGCTGGCAAATCTGGGGAACCTGGTCAGACGACACCTGTCAGCCTTACCCTGACCACATCAACTCCTCTCAGCCCTGTTGCATCAACATTTCAGGCAACCAGTCACACCCAAACCTGTGTTGCGAAGACAGAATCAACGATAATGTGCCCCCAAGTCCAAGCACCTGAATCACATCTATACATTTCTGACAATGATGGACCTGGACCCAGTGGTAGGGGCCAAACTGTGCCAACAGCACAGGTAGTTGGGGACAGGGTGCGTGGAAGAGATGGTGTGGACTAGTGGCATGAGTCTGCTGGGGATGGGTCTTGCCAGGATACCATCACCCAAGTTGTGGGAGCCTACTAACAGTCCCAATGCATTATGGGCCAGGTACTCACTGAACTCAGGGAGATCAAGCAGTTGCAGATGGATTTCCACCATGAAATAGTGTAGCAGTAGGAGGCCCACAATGTCACCTTGGCTCCCTAACAGGGCTGCTGAGGGACATCAACACCACCCTGAGCAGGAATTGAATAGAACACCAGACCCCTTCCATTGGCCTAGTAACATCAGCCCCTTAGACCTCTGTGGCAGCCAGCGGAAGGGAGGCCCTGCCAGGGGAAGGGCCTGCCTCAGACACCCCTGCCTCTGTAGCTGAAGAACTCCCCTGCAAGAGGGACGTCCACTCAAACATCCGGGAGGTGCAGATGCCAAGAACTCAACCACTGCCAAGAAGTAACCTCTTTCCTGATTGAGCCCCTTTGTGTGCCACAGTATCACTCTGTTGACTGTTCTTCACACACACATATCCACTATCCATTTTCCAGGATAGTAGGGCACTGGACTTTGGACTTCAAATGTTGTGACAGCTACTCCAATTATTATATCCACAATGACTGATCCCTTCAATAGTTGTCCCTTTTTTTACCATCAAGTTCCACCTTACTGTTCAGAGTACATGTGAATGAACATTAGTTGACTCAATCAATACCTACCAGTGATTTGTCTACATTGGGGAATGTACAATGTGAATTTCATGTGATGCAAATTGCAAACTGTTAAGATGGTAATGTTAGACGGGATACGTCACAAGCAGCATCAAGCTGACGATTACAGCAACACAACAACAGAAGTGGTCACTCATGCAAAAAAATTATTTTACACTTTACAACCTGTAGGCAGCAAATATATCTAACTGTAATTGCCATGAGTGTGTGAACATTGTTGTTTCTTGCTACATTTCTCAAAGTACCATCCCCCTCGCCACTGAAGAGAGGGCAATGTCAGACCCGGTTCCATAGTATAGGCAAACAGATTGTTGAATAATGTCACCTGCTTGAGCCTTATCACATACCAAAACCAGGTCTATCCAAGTTCACATACCCCATGACACGGGCAGAGGACAGTACAACAGTTCCTAGTCGGAGCCCATCCTTTTACAATGGTTAGGCATCTAGTGGCATGTTAGACACTTATGTCAGTGTAATGGCACTAGCACTATGGCCTGCAATGAGGAAACACATTAACATCTACCTACAGGTCATAATGTAGAATTATCAACTGAATGTGAAGGGACAGTGGATGGATTGCACAGCATGTCATTTCATAATGACACATGAGCAAACACATGAAACCATTGGAGCAACATACTAGTCAAACAGGTTTAATCTGCAGCTCAGATAACAACCATCCCACTGTCCAGGCAGCATGGGCATGGGACTCACACAACCCAAATTTGTGATACACAATACCTGGATCAATTCCATGCCCTCTTCACATGTGTGACCAGCGACAGCCACCTGCCAATGACACAACTGAGAAATGCCCTCATGAGGATGGCATGGTGAAGAAACCTGGAATAAAAAAGTGACATACAAGACATTTAGGCAGGCAAAGGCATACATGAGACACAGAAGTCATTTTAAAGTGTTGTTGTTACCCTGACAGTGCAATGGGACTGCCCCAAACAAAGGAGATCCTCAAGAGAAGCACATCTCCATATCTGATGTAGCCAGCAGACCTGGCCTGTACGATGCATAGCATGATATGCTGTGTCTCATGGTGACAGAGATACCCTTCGCCAGAAACCTGACCCTCACAGACCATCACATACTTACACTCAACTGAAGTACTGATGGATGAGATTTGGCCCCATGTCTCCCCTTGTTCCTTGTTAAACCTAGCATCCTTGGTGTGGTCTCTCCTAATGTTTTGCCTCTACTTCCCAGGTTGTTGCTGTATGCTGGGCTCTGTTTTTGCTGTTTTTGTTACTCTGGGCACTTTACCACTGCTGACCTGTGCTAAAGTGCAAGTGCTCTGTGGCAGTGAGCAGAGCCCGGAGCCGGAGAAGGAGTACCCCGGGGGCACTCCAGACGGTGCCAATGCTGACCCAGAAGACGCAGGAGCTTCTGGGGGCGTGACCGCAACAATGACTCAGAAACTATAGGGGTTTTAAACCCTGTGCGGGACGGAGAGGAGGTGGGGTTGTTTTCCTGAGGACAAAAAGCAGGATGGACGGACCAGTGTTGAGGCTGAAACCCAGAAGAGGACTGCATGGGGGGGAAGCGCTGACCACTACTGAAGCAGAGATCACAGAGGACGTCTTGGCGGAAGGAGAAGCGGAAAGGCCAGCAATACTCTGGGAAGAACGTGGCCCATTCAGGTACGGGCTACAGCCGAAACGGGACACGAGGAGTTGGGAATTTTTTAAATAAAAACAGAAGGGGGAGTGGGGATCGAAGAGAACCAAATACGTTTTGTTAATTTCTTTTACTCCATGGGCACCAAAGATATTACTAGAAGAGAGAATCATATACATAGGTACGATAGAGAAAACGAAAGGGAAACAGAGAAGAACAAAACAGCTAGTACTACTATTAGTAGAAGAAATACAAGGAAAAGGGCAAGTAAAGACAGAGCCCAGAATAAGAAAGAAAGAAAGAAAGGAAATCTGTAGGACAGGAAAAGAGAATACCAAGAGAAGAAAGAGTATTGACAGAAAACAAAAGGGCAGAAAAGAAAGAGAAAGACAAAACAAAAGAACAAAGAAGAGACAGTAGAAAGAAAACAAAGGTCAGAGAAGATAGGAAGAGAGAAAATTAAACATTACCTACCTTGTAAAGGTCTTCTCTTCTTTCCTCCCATGCACCTCCCGGATGATCCCTGAGACTCTATCTGAAAGCCAAGAGAGAAGAAAGACGAAACAGAGTCAAGAACCTGAATAACTCCTGAAAGACTTACCAGAAGAGAGAGAGAGAGAGAAACGAGAGAAACGAGACACTTGTGTAGAAAGACTTTAACACAAAATAGTACGAAATAGAAATAAAAAAACATAAATACTACAACGCTTAAAAGCCTCTATTATTTCTGACCTTGTCACATGTTCCCTATATGAAATTGTATGTGTAATTTGCCTATCCATGATTTGCATATTTGATTTACTAGTAAGCCCCTAATAGAATGCACTAGAGGTGCCTAAGGCATATAAATCAAATACTACTATTGGGCCTTCAGCATTGATAGTGCCACCTTCATGAGTAGCTCTGTAAACATGGCTCAGACCTGCCACTGCACTGTCTGTGTGTGTACTTTAAACTATCATTTTGACTTGCCAAGTGTACCCACTTGCCAGGCTCAAAACTTCCCTTTTTTAACATGTAAGATACCCCTAAGGTAGGCCCTAGGTAGCCCCATGGGCAGGGTGCAGAGTGTGTGTTAAGGGTGGGACATATACAGATGTGTTTTACATGTCTTAAAAATGAAATACTGCCAAATTCGTTTTTCACTGTTGCAAGGCCTAACTCTCTCATAGGTTAACAGGGGGGCTGCTTTAAATATTCTTACAGTGCAGTTTCCCTTTGAGAGCAGATGGATATTTGGAGTTTGGTCTCTGAACTCACAATTTAAAAATACATCTTTTAGTGAAGTTGGTTTTTAGATTGTTAGTTTGAAAATTCCACTTTTAGGAAATAGGCCTTTTCTTGCTTAAACTCTGCCTGTTTGTGGATTCCCTGTCTGGGTCAGTATGACAGTTGGGCTGTTTGTGAATCCCCTCTAGACAGTTACACAAAGGGAGCTGGGGAGTTGCCTGCATAACCTGATGAGCCATCTCGGCTAAAGTGAAAGGAGGAGTGGCCACTTACCCCTGAATGGGCTATGCTTGCCCTCACACAATGCAGTCTCCAACCCCCTGGTGTGTGTCTGGGGCCTGGCCTGGGCAAGGCAGGATCCTGTAAACAACAGAGACTTTTCTTTGAAGTTGGGCAACTTCAAAGGCAGAAAGGGGTATAAGTAGTCAACCTAAAACCCCAGACTTTAGATTTCTTCAAGATTTGCTTCTGGAACCAAGAGGAACCTCTGCCAAGGAGAAGAGCTGAAGAGCTGAGGAGAAGTGCTGTCCTTGCCTGTGACTGTGTTTGCTGGGCTATCCTGCAATTGCTGCTTCTGCCTGTGAGAGGGGACAAAGACTGGACTTTGTGGTATATTCCTGCTGGAGAAGAATCTCCATGGGTTTGGACTGAGCTTGCCCCCTGTTCTGAAGTCTCAGTGCCATCAAAGACTTCCTCTGCCAACACCTGGACTCTCTGCTGAGCCTCCTGACCAGTCAAGTGGTGCCTAATCCAGTCCCTGGGGGCCTTAAAAGGAGAAGCTGGTGGAAAAACCAAGTGAACCGACTTCGGACAACTCCAGACTGACGCCGCTGCTGAATCCCGTGATGCCGGCTCCAACCGAAGATGTGGTCCCCCCTGGAGTGTGACAACCCTGCAGGCCCGACGGCGCTGCAGCCTCAATGAAGTCCGTGACTTCATGGAAGTTGCCACACCATGTCCTAACCACCGGATAATAACTCAGCCGCAAGTGCGTGGATCCAATGTTTTGCACTGACACCGCCTCAACTCCACTGCTCTGCAGCAAGGATCTGATGCCTCTTCTTGATGCCTCTGATCCTTCACTCCACAGCACCGGAACCGACGCCACCTCGGATCTAGCAACACCGCGATCCCTGACTCCGTGCACCAGTTTGTTTCCTCATTTTCACAAGGTACTGTTCCTGGGGTTCCGTGTGATTCTGTGATCAGTGTAATTTGCGTCGGATTGTTGAGGACGACTTTGTTATGATGCCGTGATATCATCTAATCAAAGCAGATGGTGTGGACTAGTGGCATGAGTCTGCTGGGGATGGGTCTTGCCAGGATACCATCACCCAAGTTGTGGGAGCCTACTAACAGTCCCAATGCATTATGGGCCAGGTACTCACTGAACTCAGGGAGATAAAGCAGTTGCAGATGGATTTCCACCATGAAATAGTGTAGCAGTAGGAGGCCCACAATGTCACCTTGGCTCCCTAACAGGGCTGCTGAGGGACATCAACACCACCCTGAGCAGGAATTGAATAGAACACCAGACCCCTTCCATTGGCCTAGTAACATCAGCCCCTTAGACCTCTGTGGCAGCCAGCGGAAGGGAGGCCCTGCCAGGGGAAGGGCCTGCCTCAGACACCCCTGCCTCTGTAGCTGAAGAACTCCCCTGCAAGAGGGACGTCCACTCAAACATCCGGGAGGTGCAGATGCCAAGAACTCAACCACTGCCAAGAAGTAACCTCTTTCCTGATTGAGCCCCTTTGTGTGCCACAGTATCACTCTGTTGACTGTTCTTCACACACACATATCCACTATCCATTTTCCAGGATAGTAGGGCACTGGACTTTGGACTTCAAATGTTGTGACAGCTACTCCAATTATTATATCCACAATGACTGATCCCTTCAATAGTTGTCCCTTTTTTTACCATCAAGTTCCACCTTACTGTTCAGAGTGCATGTGAATGAACATTAGTTGCACTCAATCAATACCTACCAGTGATTTGTCTACATTGGGGAATGTACAATGTGAATTTCATGTGATGCAAATTGCAAACTGTTAAGATGGTAATGTTAGGCGGGATATGTCACAAGCAGCATCAAGCTGACGATTACAGCAACACAACAACAGAAGTGGTCACTCATGCAAAAATTTTATTTTATACTTTACAACCTGTAGGCAGCAAATATATCTAACTGTAATTGCCATGAGTGTGTGAACATTGTTGTTTCTTGCTACATTTCTCAAAGTACCATCCCCCTCGCCACTGAAAAGAGGGCAATGTCAGACCCTGTTCCATAGTATAGGCAAACAGATTGTTGAATAATGTCACCTGCTTGAGCCTTATCACATACCAAAACCAGGTCTATCCAAGTTCACATACCCCATGACACGGGCAGAGGACAGTACAACAGTTCCTAGTCGGAGCCCATCCTTTTACAATGGTTAGGCATCTAGTGGCATGTTAGACACTTATGTCAGTGTAATGGCACTAGCACTATGGCCTGCAATGAGGAAACACATTAACATCTACCTACAGGTCATAATGTAGAATTATCAACTGAATGTGAAGGGACAGTGGATGGATTGCACAGCATGTCATTTCATAATGACACATGAGCAAACACATGAAACCATTGGAGCAACATACTAGTCAAACAGGTTTAATCTGCAGCTCAGATAACAACCATCCCACTGTCCAGGCAGCCTGGGCATGGGACTCACACAACCCAAATTTGTGATACACAATACCTGGATCAATTCCATGCCCTCTTCACATGTGTGACCAGCGACAGCCACCTGCCAATGAAACAACTGAGAAATGCCCTCATGAGGATGGCATGGTGAAGAAACCTGGAATAAAAAAGTGACATACAAGACATTTAGGCAGGCAAAGGCATACATGAGACACAGAAGTCATTTTAAAGTGTTGTTGTTACCCTGACAGTGCAATGGGACTGCCCCAAACAAAGGAGATCCTCAAGAGAAGCACATCTCCATATCTGATGTAGCCAGCAGACCTGGCCTGTACGATGCATAGCATGATATGCTGTGTCTCATGGTGACAGAGATACCCTTCGCCAGAAACCTGACCCTCACAGACCATCACATACTTATACTCAACTGAAGTACTGATGGATGAGATTTGGCCCCATGTCTCCCCTTGTTCCTTGTTAAACCTAGCATCCTTGGTGTGGTCTCTCCTAATGTTTTGCCTCTACTTCCCAGGTTGTTGCTGTATGCTGGGCTCTGTTTTTGCTGTTTTTGTTACTCTGGGCACTTTACCACTGCTGACCTGTGCTAAAGTGCAAGTGCTCTGTGGCAGTGAGCAGAGCCCGGAGCCGGAGAAGGAGTACCCCGGGGGCACTCCAGACGGTGCCAATGCTGACCCAGAAGACGCAGGAGCTTCTGGGGGCGTGACCGCAACAATGACTCAGAAACTATAGGGGTTTTAAACCCTGTGCGGGACGGAGAGGAGGTGGGGTTGTTTTCCTGAGGACAAAAAGCAGGATGGACGGACCAGTGTTGAGGCTGAAACCCAGAAGAGGACTGCATGGGGGGGAAGCGCTGACCACTACTGAAGCAGAGATCACAGAGGACGTCTTGGAGGAAGGAGAAGCGGAAAGGCCAGCAATACTCTGGGAAGAACGTGGCCCATTCAGGTACGGGCTACAGCCGAAACGGGACACGAGGAGTTGGGAATTTTTTAAATAAAAACAGAAGGGGGAGTGGGGATCGAAGAGAACCAAATACGTTTTGTTAATTTCTTTTACTCCAGGGGCACCAAAGACATTACTAGAAGAGAGAATCATATACATAGGTACGATAGAGAAAACAAAAGGGAAACAGAGAAGAACAAAACAGCTAGTACTACTATTAGTAGAAGAAATACAAGGAAAAGGGCAAGTAAAGACAGAGCCCAGAATAAGAAAGAAAGAAAGAAAGAAAGAAAGAAAGAAAGAAAGAAAGAAAGAAAGAAAGAAAGAAAGAAAGGAAATCTGTAGGACAGGAAAAGAGAATACCAAGAGTAGAAAGAGTATTGACAGAAAACAAAAGGGCAGAAAAGAAAGAGAAAGACAAAACAAAAGAACAAAGAAGAGACAGTAGAAAGAAAACAAAGGTCAGAGAAGATAGGAAGAGAGAAAATTAAACAATACCTACCTTGTAAAGGTCTTCTCTTCTTTCCTCCCATGCACCTCCCGGATGATCCCTGAGACTCTATCTGAAAGCCAAGAGAGAAGAAAGACGAAACAGAGTCAAGAACCTGAAAAACTCCTGAAAGACTTACCAGAAGAGAGAGAGAGAGAGAAACGAGAGAAACAAGACACTTGTGTAGAAAGACTTTAACACAAAATAGTACGAAATAGAAATAAAAAAACATAAATACTACAACGCTTAAAAGCCTCCATTATTTCTGACCTTGTCACATGTTCCCTATATGAAATTGTATGTGTAATTTGCCTATCCATGATTTGCATATTTGATTTACTAGTAAGCCCCTAATAGAATGCACTAGAGGTGCCTAAGGCATATAAATCAAATACTACTATTGGGCCTTCAGCATTGATAGTGCCACCTTCATGAGTAGCTCTGTAAACATGGCTCAGACCTGCCACTGCACTGTCTGTGTGTGTACTTTAAACTATCATTTTGACTTGCCAAGTGTACCCACTTGCCAGGCTCAAACCTTCCCTTTTTTAACATGTAAGATACCCCTAAGGTAGGCCCTAGGTAGCCCCATGGGCAGGGTGCAGAGTGTGTGTTAAGGGTGGGACATATACAGATGTGTTTTACATGTCTTAAAAATGAAATACTGCCAAATTCGTTTTTCACTGTTGCAAGGCCTAACTCTCTCATAGGTTAACAGGGGGGCTGCTTTAAATATTCTTACAGTGCAGTTTCCCTTTGAGAGCAGATGGATATTTGGAGTTTGGTCTCTGAACTCACAATTTAAAAATACATCTTTTAGTGAAGTTGGTTTTTAGATTGTTAGTTTGAAAATTCCACTTTTAGGAAATAGGCCTTTTCTTGCTTAAACTCTGCCTGTTTGTGGATTCCCTGTCTGGGTCAGAATGACAGTTGGGCTGTTTGTGAATCCCCTCTAGACAGTTACACAAAGGGAGCTGGGGAGTTGCCTGCATAACCTGATGAGCCATCTCGGCTAAAGTGAAAGGAGGAGTGGCCACTTACCCCTGAATGGGCTATGCTTGCCCTCACACAATGCAGTCTCCAACCCCCTGGTGTGTGTCTGGGGCCTGGCCTGGGCAAGGCAGGATCCTGTAAACAACAGAGACTTTTCTTTGAAGTTGGGCAACTTCAGAGGCAGAAAGGGGTATAAGTAGTCAACCTAAAACCCCAGACTTTAGATTTCTTCAAGATTTGCTTCTGGAACCAAGAGGAACCTCTGCCAAGGAGAAGAGCTGAAGAGCTGAGGAGAAGTGCTGTCCTTGCCTGTGACTGTGTTTGCTGGGCTATCCTGCAATTGCTGCTTCTGCCTGTGAGAGGGGACAAAGACTGGACTTTGTGGTATATTCCTGCTGGAGAAGAATCTCCATGGGTTTGGACTGAGCTTGCCCCCTGTTCTGAAGTCTCAGTGCCATCAAAGACTTCCTCTGCCAACACCTGGACTCTCTGCTGAGCCTCCTGACCAGTCAAGTGGTGCCTAATCCAGTCCCTGGGGGCCTTAAAAGGAGAAGCTGGTGGAAAAACCAAGTGAACCGACTTCGGACAACTCCAGACTGACGCCGCTGCTGAATCCCTTGACGCCGGCTCCAACCGAAGATGTGGTCCCCCCTGGAGTGTGACAACCCTGTAGGCCCGACGGCGCCGCAGCCTCAATGAAGTCCGTGACTTCATGGAAGTTGCCACACCATGTCCTAAACACCGGATAACAACTCAGCCGCAAGTGCGTGGATCCAATGTTTTGCACTGACACCGCCTCAACTCCACTGCTCTGCAGCAAGGATCCGATGCCTCTTCTTGATGCCTCTGATCCTTCTCTCCACAGCACCGGAACCGACGCCACCTCGGATCTAGCAACACCGCGATCCCTGACTCCGTGCACCAGTTTGTTTCCTCATTTTCACAAGGTACTGTTCCTGGGGTTCTGTGTGATTCTGTGACCAGTGTAATTTGCGTCGGATTGTTGAGGACGACTTTGTTATGATGCCGTGATATCATCTAATCAAAGCAGTTGTGTTTCTGAGCACTATATTGAAGTTTAACCTTTAAAAATTCATAACATGACTTGTGTATGTTGGAATTTTGTCACTTTGGTCTTGTTTTGTTTAGATAAATATTAGCTATTTTTCTAACTTGGTGTTTTTTTTAAATCATTTTGTAGTGTTTTCACTGTATTACTCTGTATGTTGGTACAAATACTTTACACATTGCCTTTGGGATAAGTCTTTCTGCTCATGCCAAGTTACCACAGGGGTGAGGGGAGGTTAACCAGATGTGTTTCTCCTTTGTCCTGACTAGGGTGAGGGACCTTGCTTAGACAGGGGGTAACCTGACTACCAACCAAAGACCCAATTTCTAACAATCTTCATCACTGTCCTCCTCACTTGGCATTTCAGAAGGCTCACCTGGTGGCACTGCCCGCTCCCCTTCATCAGGGATACATGAGGTGTGTCTCCTCAGGGCAAGGTTGTGGAGCATGCAGCGAGACACAATTATCTTACAAACCATTTTGGCTGAATAGAGGTGGGCGCCACTGGATTTGTCTATGCTGTGAAATCTTGCCTACAGGAGCCCAAAAGACCACTCCATGACACATTGGGGGTCATTCCGACCCCGGCGGGCGGTGGGCGCCGCCCGCCGGGCGGAGACTGCCAAAAGACTGTACCGCGGTCAAATGACCGCGGCGGTCATTCTGACTTTCCCACTGGGCGGGCGGGCGACTGCCAAAAGGCCGCCCGCCCGCCCAGCGGGAAAGCCCCAGCAACGATGAATCCGGCTCCGAATGGAGCCGGCAGAGTTGCTGGTGTGCGACGGGTGCAGTGGCACCCGTCGCGATTTTCAGTGTCTGCTTTGCAGACACTGAAAATCTTAATGGGGCCCTGTTAGGGGGCCCCTGCAGTGTCCATGCCAGTGGCATGGGCACTGCAGGGGCCCCCAGGGGCCCCACGACAACCGATCCCGCCAGCCTCTTCCGGCTGGCAGGAAGGGGGTCGGAATCCCCATGGCGGCGCTGCTTGCAGCGCCGCCGTGGAGGATTCCCTGGGGCAGGGGAAAACCGGCGGGAAACCACTGGTTTCCCTTTTCTGACCGCGGCTTTACCGCCGTGGTCAGAATTGCCCCTGAAGCACTGCCAGCCTGTTGGAGGTGCTTCCTCCGTCCCCGGCGGTCCATGACCGCCAGGGTCGGAATGACCCCCATTGTGTTCTTCCATGTGCCTCGTTGAAGTAGACTTCCCCTGGCATAGTTGGGTTCCTCATTGGTGTCAACAACCAGGGACAGTTTGGCTAGGCAGAATCCCCTTTAAGCAAAAGCAACATGTGGGCAACCACCAGTCTAGAGCAACGTGTCACCAGCAGCAAACAGTGCATTCATAAACACATGACATATGTTACTTACCAACCAACAAGGCCCTCTCTGGGTACAGTCGTGTCATCAGCTCGGGTATTGCATTGTTTGGCATGATGAAGGCATCATGGACTGAACACGGGTTCCGTTTTACAGACAGAAATGTAGAGGTGCGCCAAACACACTGCTTGGACATTGATGGAATGGAAGTTCTTCCTGTTCCAATAGACCTGTTCATTGCCATGGGGTGGAACCAGGGCTACATGGGTACCATCAATGGCTTCCACAACATGTGGTATGTGTGCCAAACCATAGAACTCTACTTTCACATGGGCAAAATCCTCACATTGAGGAAAACAAATGTAGCTATCCAGGTGTTTCAACATTGCTGTGAGTACATTCTGCAACACTAAACTGAGCATAGGCTTCCTGGCAGACCCGGCAGTCAGGGCCACTGTGTTTTGAAAGGAACCTGTGGCCAGGAACTGCAACACTGACATGACTTGTACAATAGGTGATCTGCTATTTGGATCACATTTGGCTGGCATTAGATCTGGCTCCAACTGATGACAGAGATCCATGATTGTCTGCCTATCCAGGTGATAAATCTGTATGTCATGTCTGTTCTCCATGGTCTGCAAGTCTTCTTGTGGACGGTACACAGGAGGCTGTCTAATCGTTCTCCTCGCAGGGTAACTATGTGGGACAAAAAGTAAAAAAGGCTGTGACTCAATGTGTCCCTAGCAATTCATATAATACATGGCAGATATGAAAAGTCATGTCATGTGAGTTACTGTAAACATGATACACAACACACACCAGGGCTAACACTTGCACATTTGTGAAAGTTAACACTTTGATCATCTACATATGGATTCAAAACCTCTATCTGGACTACAACCTCACATCCAAAGTACTCCAGAAACTGCCTGTGAATCAATGCCCCAAAGCCTGGATTGCATGTGGGGGAGATGGCGGTGGCTGTATCACCATAATGAAATCACGTCTGCTGGACCCCATACCTACATTACAATGGAGACGACTGACCTACATGAAAGGACAGCGGACCTACATGAAAGGACAGGACCAGCACTCAATCTTAGCAAGAACATAATTTCTATACTTCTGACACAACAATACATATCTTGTAATATCATTGTATACCTCTAAAATGGTGGCTGCCTGTCCTCCTCCACTGGAAAATAGGAACCTTGGCCCAATAGCAGAGTCCGCCGGTGGTGACAGTTGTATACGTGGTGTACGTGCCCACGATTTTCTACTGATTCTCTCACTTCACTCCTGACACTGCTGCCAGCAAGACCTCCATGACCTGAGCTGCTGTATACTGCCTCTGGGAGCAATTGTGCTGCGTCCTACAGTTGATAGGGCCCCTGCCTTCTCAACTGAGGAGCTGGAGAAGCTGGTGGAGGTCCATGAAGATCCATTTAAACCACGCAGTGACAGGTGTTACCACAACAGTAATGACAGCTTCCACCATGGCATTGACAGCTTAGGTCTACAGGAGCTATAAACCCCTTTTGGATCCAGGGTCAGAAGTATTGTAAAATGCCAGTGTTTGAAACAGATATAATTATTCTGAAAACAAATCAAACAGTTCAAGCAAAGGGCATATCGCCCTCGAGCCTAAGGCCTCATAGGAAATGTGGTTCCCAATACTGGTGTCGTGTTTCTCGGAAGGGCCACAGATCAGCAAAATTGTATAAAGGATCTCCATAGCCTGATAGACAATATACTGTGTACAAAAAGGGATGGTGGATATAAATTGCTTTGGGAAAACCTTTTTTCATACATTTAATATTGTTTTTGCACATTATTCACATTCAAAGAATGAACCCAATTGTCAAGCGGTGTAAGACACATGATATAAGTCCCTACTGATGAGGAGTGGTATTACATCTCCTATAAACCTCTATGGTGGGTATGTTAATGGCATGGTATGTGACGTACTATGTATTAAAAATTATGATCAAAGTAAAGGAGACCTAGGGGCATGTTTAGGAAAAGTGCAGCTGCACACAGTGCAGCACCACTTTTCTTGTGTCCTTTAGAGCCCCCCTACCGCCACCATGTGTGCGCCATACTTATAATAGGGCGCTGCATGGCGGAGCGTAAGGGGCAATAGCATAATTTTTTTCGCTATTGTTGTACTCTGCAGGAGCAGTGCCAAAATGTTGGCGCTACACCTGCAGAGTACATAGGGATCCATTGTATTCAATAGAATGCCCCTTTTTAACACCTAAAACTCCCACAAAAAATGAAGTAAGTAAACCTGTTAGATTTCCTTAAGCCATTTTTTCTCCACCCCCAATGGGGGAACACCCCCTTTGCATACATTATGCCTGGCGCAGGCATAAGGTGGCGCAAAGGGTTACAAAGTGGTGCAATACGTGCATTGCGCCACTTTGAAAATATGGTGCAGCATTTTTGGCCTTCTAACGCCACATTAGTGTCAAATAATGACACTAATGCGGAGTTAGAATGGCACTAGGGGATTTTCAATATGCCCCTTAATGTCAAAATCTTCACTGTGAAACATTCAGCTGGGTCCATTTTATAGCATCATTCAATCCTGTTACCTGTGTATGCCACGTATATATACCCAGTCTTAATCTCTTTCCAGCAGTGTTCTAGTCATGTTTGGACATCTGTCCATTTTTTTTATAATAGCCCAGTGCAAATGGTTCTCAGAATGGACCTTTTTGAGGACATTTGCTGTCAAGCGTGTAGTGACACGGCAGCAGATATTAGTGTGATATTCACTAATCTGGATCTTTGTCTTCCTCAAGTTCATCCCCATATACGTCTTGTTGCATGGATATTTAATGAGGTATACCACATTGACAGAGTTACAGCTAGTGTGGCTCCTCTGTTCTTATAGTGTGTTGAGTCCTACATCAACCGTCTTGCTCTGTGTTGTGAACTTACACACTGAACAGCCTCCACAACAGAAATAACCTGCCACCGTGGGAGGTTCTTGTATGAATCAGTAAATCTCTCAGACTTGTGATCTTTTGAAAGAGACTAAGGGGGTCATTACAACCCTGGCAGACCGCAAACAGGCCGGAGGTAAAAAAATGGGAATTATGACCGTGGCAGAAACCGCCAACAAAGACAGCCACTTTGACACTCCGACCGCCACAGCGGTACGGACAAACAGCGCGGCGGTCACCGCCAACAGACAGGCGGGAGACAAAGTACCGCCCACAGTATCACAACCTACCAATCCGCCACCTTTTCCGGGGCGGATTCACCGTGGATAAAAACATGACGGAAACAGCCATTTCAAAGGGAAAACGCTCACCTCTACACACTCCATGAGGAAGGAGGACACCATGGAGCCGGAACTCCAAATACTTCCTGCACTAGTCTTGCTGCTCCTGTACGACCATCATCAACGCCGGCGCCGAAGACAACGGTGAGTACTGCACCTACGACATAGGGGAGGGGGAGGCAAAAGTCAGGGACACACACACGCAACACCCCTACCCCCACCCCGACCCTCACCCACTACAACACACACACCAATGCATATCCAAACATTACAGTAACAACCCCCAACCCCCCCGGAAGAATGCAAAGACAAAAGGAAATGAGTTCAACCATTGTAATATATCAAAATACAGGAAGCAAATATCTATAGATATATATACACATTCAACAAAATATACATCACGATTAGTAGTGCAGGTAATGCACCATTCATTGTCCGTGGACCACTGAGCCCAAAATGCATGGGCGAGGCCCACATCAGATACCTGATCAAAATGGAGAGAACACTGCCGGGGCATCAGATAGAAATACAACAGGCACCTCACGGTGAAGGGAAGGGGGGCACCTCAGCCAGATGAGTGCACCACGGCAGATCCACGACGGGGCTCCATGCCCATTGATGTATCCTGGGGAGTGCAAAGCCACAGTCTCTGAAGTCTCTACAGTGGGTGGTTTGCCCACTGGACCATCCTGGGGAGTGCAAAGCCACAGTCTCTCAAGTCTCTACAGTGGGTGGTTTGCCCACTGTTCAATCCTGGGGAGTGCAAAGCCACAGTCTCTCAAGTCTCTACAGTGGGTGGTTTGCCTACTGGACCATCCTGGGGAGTGCAAAGCCACAGTCTCTCAAGTCTCTACAGTGGGTGGTTTGCCCACTGGACCATCCTGGGAAGTGCAAAGCTACAGTCTCTCAAGTCTCTACAGTGGGTGGTTTGCCCACTGGACCATCCTGTGGAGTGCAAAGCCACAGTCTCTCAAGTGGATGACAGTCTCCACTGGTTCTGGAGGGGGACTGGTGCACAGAGTGCTCCATCCTGTGAAGGACAGACGGAGTGGATGCATGTCTCCACGGGTTCTGGAGGGGGACTGGTGCCTAGAGTGCTTCATCCTGAGAAGGACAGACGGAGTGGATGCATGTCTCCACTGGTTCTAGAGGGGGACTGGTGCCCAGAGTGCATCACTCTCCCCGTGACAGTCCCAGTTCCGTCACTGGCCCTGCCAGTCATGGGCTAGCGGTGCTTGAGTTGGCGGTCCTTCCCTGTTCAGCGGTCTTTGCCCTGTTCAGCAGTCTTTGCCCTGTTCAGCGGTGCTTGAGTTTGCAGTGTCTGACCTGTTCAGCGGTGCTTGCCATGGCGGTCTTTGCCCTGTTCAGCGGTGCTTGAGTTTGCAGTGTCTGACCTGTTCAGCGGTACTTGCCATGGCGGTCCTTTATTGCCCAGCTGGGCTGGGGCTGGCGGTCCTTCATTGGGCAGCTGGGCTGTGGCTGGCGGTGGCCTCCTGGCCAGTGACGATGGGGCTGCCCTCCTGGGCACTGACTCTGACCTCCTGGCTAGTGACGATGGGACTGCCCTCCTGGGCACTGACTCTGGCGGTGGCCTCCTGGCCAGTGACGATGGGGCTTCCCTCCTGGGCACTGACTCTGGAGGTGGCCTCCTGGCCAGTGACGATGGGGCTGGCGGTGGCCTCCTGGGCAGCGGGGATGATGGCGGTCTTCTCCTCCATGCTGCTCTTCCCAGACTTTGGCGATTTCTTCTGCCCCTTCCCTACCTTGGGAGGAGTCACAGCTGAGTGGACCCTCCCCCCGGGGCCCTTGTGAGCGGCTTTGCTGGCTGGAGCCTTCCCCCACTCCCGCCGGGCACTGTCCAACTTCTGGTGCTTCACAGGGGGGGGACTGGCTGTACTGTGGCTCCGTGTCACACTGGCTGCCCTGGTGCCCGGTGCACTCCACATACCTCTAACAGGCACAACTGGTACCAGAGATTTTTTGGCTGAGGTGCTAGTACGGGACCTATGAATTGGAGGGGGGGGTGGGAAAGAGGTCAAGCTTGGTCAGGAAAAGGTTCTTCGGTACACTGGGACGGGTAGCTGGAGAGGGTCTGAGAGTGGAGGAAGAGGAGGTGGTTGTAGGAGGTGTAACATTTGTGGCTTTGGGTGCAGGTGCATGCTCTGGAGGCTGTTGTGAGGTGGATGTATGTTGGGTGGGTGTGTGCCTGCGTTTGTGTACAGTGGGAGGGGGCGTCACAGACACACTGGGAGAGGACACAGGGGACGTGTAAATGGTAGTGCGGGTGGTGACTGCTCGTGAGCGGGGTGTGGTGGTGGGTGTGCTGGTGCGGGACCTAGTGGCTTTAGTGGTAGTGCATGCAGGTGAGCGTGTAGACGACACTGGGAGGGAGGAGGGAGACGACGAGGAGGGGGACACAGTGGAGGCAGTGAATGTTGCTGTGTCTGTATGTGTGTGATGCTTGCGTGAGTGCCTGTGGGATGTGTGGTGCTTATGTTTGCCTGAGCTCCCCTTGTGTGTTGAGGTGTGTGCAGGCTGGTCTGATGGTGTGCTTGGGATAGGCAGGGGTACAGGGGATTGGGTCTGGGTGGAGGAAGTTGGAGGGGGAGGCTAGAGACAGGGACAATGGCTGCCATCAGTGCTGAGGCCAGAGTTTGCAGGGTTCGATGAAGGGCAGCCTGACCAGAATGAATGCCCTCCAGGAATGCATTTGTGAGTTGCAATTCCCTTTCTACACCCTGGATGGCATTCAAAATGGTACACTGCCCAACAGTGAGGGACCTGAGGAGGTCAATGACCTCCTCACTGAGGGCAGCAGAGGTGACAGGGGCAGGGGCTGAGGTGCCTGGGTCGAAGGTGATGCCCACCCTCCTGGATGGACGGGGCGAAGGCTGAGGGGCTGTTGGGAGGGCGGTGTTGGTAGGGGGGGTGGCGGCTGTACCAGATTTTGCCGCCACCACAAGGGAGCTCCCATCGGAGGACGAATCCATGTCGCTGGTTGCAGATCCGGTGGCTGCCGTGAAGCTCCCCTCGCCCTCCGTCCCACTGGTGTATTCTGAGTCCGTGGTGTGGCCCTCCATGGTCATGTGGGATGCAGCTCCCTCGTGCTCCGGTGCCACTGTACCTCCGCCTGATGATGCTGATGCACACAACAACAGGGAGACCAAAAAAAGGAGGGGGGCAACAGAAGAAAGACAGGTTGAGTGCATGGCTTACCGCTACCGTTGGCGGACAATACAGACACAGCAGCCCCCTGCACTACGCCACGCTGTTGGGCTCTACAGATGCAATTCCTGGGATAGGTCCTACATGGCTATGGTCGACATCTGCACACATAGATGACACAGGGGCACGTATACCTGTATTTGGCACTCTACAAAGGTGGGGTGGAGTGCCACATGGCCTGCATTACGGAGGGGCCTAGCCTACGGAACTCGCCCTGGCCTAGGGAAACCCACAGCCCTCCTCCCCCACCCAGACACCTTCACTGCGCGCAAAGTCAGCAGAATGATGTTTGACTCACCCCCTTGTGTCTGCTGTGATGCCCTCAAGCACCCATCCAACTCAGGGTAGGCCACCACCAGGATCAGGAACATCAGGGGGATCATGGTGCGATGGGTACCCCTCCCATGTTGGGAGGCCATCTCCAGCTAAGCCTCCGCCGTCTTCTTGCTCCAGCGGCAAATATCCTCCCATCTTTTACGGCAGTGGGTGCTCCGTCTCTGGTGGACCCCCAGGGTCCGGACGTCCTTGGCGATGGCACACGAAATATCCTTCTTCTGGTGGGCTCTGACCTACATGACATGGACAGGGGAAGAAGAGAAGTCATTACCAACTGCACTGTCAAAGTGAGAGGCCCACATCCCTACCCTTGCCATGTGGCAAATGCATTCACAGTCCTTCATGCATGCAGAACTGTGGCCCCTTCCTTCTTACAACCAGCCCCCTCCACTCAGGCATAGCACATACAACGTGCTCCCTGTGTACTTACCTGTTGGTCTGGAGGACCGTAGAGTAGCGTGTACTGGGGGAGGACCCCGTCCATGAGCTTCTCCAACTCCTCTGCAGTGAAGGCAGGGGCCCTTTCCCCAGACGCACGAGCCATTGTCTCTTCCAGACCGAGGTCACAGCAGCACTTGCAGTGTAGGTCCTCTCCTGTCGAAGATCAGGTATCAAGTGATTGAAGAGATAGAAAATGGCGGTCACGTCCACGGCGGTGATGTCAGCGGCGGTGCATATCATCACCGCCGGCGCACTTCATCATTGGCTCCTGGGACCCATAGGGTCCAATGTTAACCAATGCAGCATTGCGCCACGGTCTTCAACCGCCTACCGCGACGGTGTAGAACGCCAGCGCAGTTACCTCACATCCCATTGTTCCAGTTTAGTGGTCAGGCAGCCGCCATTTCAGGGGCCCACATGGCTTCATTTTCAACTGCGTCACACATACCTAGGCCTAGACTCAACACACATACAGACAACTTTTTGGATTATGTTTTGTGTTCTGTGTAGACTGTGGGTACATACCTCTGAGCTGGTTGACTCTGTGGTCGCTGTTGTCCTTCCTAGGCACCGTCCGCTGGGACATGTGAGGAGATGCGGAATCCTCCGGTGTACCGACCGCTGGTGGACCTGTTGACAATGGAGGAGCGACATTTAATCATCACCTACAGGTTTGACCGTGCCACAATCCAGGAATTGTGTACCCAGTTGGAGCCTGACCTGATGTCACCAATCCGCCATCCCACAGGGATCCCCCCTCAAGTGCAGGTGCTATCAGTGCTCCATTTCCTAGCAAGTGGGTCATTTCAAACTACAGTGGCCATGGCATCAGGGATGTCCCAGCCTATGTTTTCCAACGTGTTGTCCAGAGTCTTGTCTGCCCTGCTAAAACACATTCGGAGCTATATCGTTTTCCCTCAGGTGGAGGATTTGGCTACAGTTAAAGGTGACTTCTATGCCCTGGGACATATCCCTAACATCATAGGTGCCATTGATGGTACCCATGTAGCTCTGGTCCCCCCCCCACAGGAGTTAACAGGTGTACAGGAACCGGAAGAGTTATCATTTGATGAATGTACAGATGGTATGTTTGGCAGACCAGTACATCTCCCAGGTAAATGCTATGTTCCCTGGCTCTGTGCATGACGCCTACATCCTGCGGAATAGCAGCATCCCTTATGTGATGGGTCAACTCCAGAGGCACCGGATGTGGCTATTAGGGGACTCTGGTTACCCCAACCTGTCATGGCTACTGACCCCAGTGAGGAATCCCAGGACCAGGGCAAAGGAACGCTACAATGAGGCCCATGGGCGGACTAGGAGAGTGATAGAAAGGACCTTTGGCCTACTGAAGGCCAGGTTCAGGTGCCTCCATATGACAGGTGGTTCCCTATTCTACTCACCAAGGAAGGTGTGCCAGATCATCGTGGCCTGCTGTATGCTTCACAATCTGGCTTTGCAACGACAGGTGCCTTTTCTGCAGGAGGATGGTCCAGATGGCGGTGTTGTGGCAGCTGTGGAGCCTGTGGACAGTGATGAGGAGGAAGCAGAGGAAGAAGACATTGACAACAGGGACTCAGTTATCCAGCAATATTTCCAGTGACACACAGGTGAGAATACATTCCTGCCTACTACAAGTACTTTCACACTTCTATCCTCTATCCTGTCTGTCGATTTCAACCAGTATATGGTAACTGAATCGTACATTTCCCTTACGGTTTCACAGGTGTGGTTACCAACATGTGTCATCTGCTTAGATTCCTCATGGACTTGAGATGTGTGACATAGGTATGTTGACATTACATTTGAGAACGGATTTTGTCACTGTCATTGGTAATACACATTTTCAAAATCACAGACTGACTCCAGATTGTTTTGTGGTTCAAGGGTGTTTACTGAAGTGCTAAATATTGGAGGGGGGTGGTAAAATGGTGAGGGGTGATGGTGGAGGAATGTCCATGGCAGAGTCCAGTCTATTAGTCTCACAGGTGCACTGCCCATATGGGCATAGGAAGTGGAGCTGGGGCAGTTCCAATATGGACAGGGTTACAAAGTGGGACAGTGGGATGACAATCAGGGTGGCCTCATTTCTTGGCAGGGGTCTTGACATCGTTCTCAGTCCTGTTCCTGGATCTCAGGGACCGCTTGCGGGGTGGTTCTCCATCTGCAGGGGGTGGGGTGCTGGTGTGGTGGTTCTGTGGCAGTGCCTCCTGTCCACTAGCGCCGGCGGAGGTGGTGGTCAGTTCTTCGTCCATGCTAGTGTCAGGGGCCCCTTGGAGTGCCACGGTGTCCCTCCTGGTGTTCAGTATATCCTTCAGCACCCCTACGATGGTGCCCAGGATGGAGTTGATGGATCTGAGTCCCTCCCTGAAGCCCAAATACTGTTCCTCCTGCAGGCGCTGGGTCTCCTGAAACTTGGCCAGGACCGTTGCCATCGTCTCCTGGGAGTGGTGGTATGCTCCCATGATGGAGGAGAGGGCCTCGTGGAGAGTGGGTTCCCTTGGCCTGTCCGCCCCCTGTCGCACAGCAGCCCTCCTAGTTCCCCTGTGTTCCTGGGCCTCCGTCCCCTGGACTGTGTGCCCACTGCCCCCAGGTCCCTGTTGTTGTTGGGGTGGTGGGTTATCCTGGGTTCCCTGTAGTGGTGGACACACAGCTGATTGACGTGTCCTGGGTACGCAGGTAACGGCCCGCTGGGTGGGTGCTGTGCTGGTGTTACTAGAGGGTGGAAGGTCTGTGGTGGCCTGTGACTGGGTGTGGGGAAGCGACTGTCCCGAGGCCCACGATGGTCCAGGCTGGTCATCTGGATCCAGTTGGACAGAGCTGCTGTCATCACTGTTGGCCTCTTCTGTGGGTGGGGTAGAGATGTCTGGACCCTCCTGTCTGGTGACGTTGGGTAGTGGTCCTGCAGGGGTGGAAAGGCATGATTATTGCATCTGTGTGTGTCATGGTGTGCAATGGGTGGGTGAGCGTGTACCCCAGTGCTAGTATTCCTGTGTGGGGGCTTGTGTGATGATGGTTGGGGGGGTGTTGTGGGTATGTGCAGTGGGCATGTGTTATATCCTAATAGCCGTGAGTTAGAACCTGGAGAGGTTCTTAGAATGGTGGGGCAGAGCTGTGAGCGCGAGCTGTGAGCGCGAGCAGAGGACGTTGTGGAGATGAAAGGGGAGGCTGGGACGTTATCTGAAGAGGAATCTTTTTATGGAATAAAGCTCGTTAAATATCTTCCTGGTCTGTGGATTATCTTCGATTTAACACTGGCGACGAAGGTGGCTGACCCTGCATGTTTATAATTCCAGTAACGTCTCAACTCCGGATTTTGAAAACAGCGGTTCGTTTTCTTTCATCACCGCTATTTTTGGCACTCTGCCAAGACAAGAATACACTGTGTCGGATTTCGATACTCCAGGCGGATTGTATGTTTTTTTTTCTTCAAGACATTCCTTCATTGGTTTCAGCACGATGGAGCAGTTTTGGGCTAAATTTGGATCGCATTTCTCGTGATGCTGTTGCCACTCTCATTGGCATTCTTCTAGATAACGTGATTTCTATATATTTTTTTCGTATTTTGTTTTATAAAACATCATTTTTTTTCCCTGTCTATGTGACAATAATGTTGCTCTTCTAACAACTGAGAGACACCATTTCTGTTGTTTACACGCTATCTCCTAGCAACCGAGAGACGCCATTATCACACTGGCTCTCAATTTTCACTGTGCTCTCAATTTCAAAGGAACTGTTACGAGAGATGTTTATATTACTTCTGAGTGACACTGTTACTACTTGGAAAAAGTAGTTTAGGAAAAAAATATATATATTTTGCGGCTGTTTTGACTACAGACACTGTTGTGTTGTTAATATCATATCTTTAAGTTTTCTCTAAGAATGTATTTATGCTTCTTTCAAAATTAGTCTAAATGTAGGTTCTAGGTTCATTTCACACAATGTAGTGTGTGTGTTATTTTTTTACTTATATGCTCGCATGTTATTAAGTTTGTTTTACACTATTTTTTTTCACTGTATTTTAATATTTAAATATCATTAAGTATTGGTGTACTGCAGTATATCTTACATACTAAAAATGCAGAATGTTTCCTCCCCACCTTTCTTTCTTTCCACTCCTGGTGAACCCCCAATCAAATGGGCAAAGTGGAAAAAGGTTTTCGAGAGATACTCCAGAGTGTGTGGTACCTCGTTGAGCAATGAAAGAAGAACTGCTCTACTTCTTCATTGTTTGGGGACAGAAGGTCAAGAAGTTTTTGACCATCTTCCTGATCTTCCGGACAATGAAGCAATTAATTTAAGTGAATATGAGGTATGCATTAGGAAACTGGATTTACATTATCTTCCTAAAGTTAGCACAATTTTAGAGAGGTACTATTTTGGAAAACGTCAACAAGTGGAAGGGGAAACTGTTGAAAATTATGTCACAGAGTTAAGGCGTTTGTCCTCATCTTGTAAGTTTGGGTCAACGTTGGAAGAGCGAATCCGTGATCAATTCATGCTAGGGTGCAATATCGATAAAGTAAGAGATGAATTATGGCTTTTAGATGATCCTCATATTGATCAAGTTTTATCATTAGCCAAGAGAATTGAGCACTCTCTTAAGTGTGTAGAGGTGGTGAAACGCTGTGACCCAAAGGAAGTGAATGTGGTTGGGAGTAATAATAAGTTCAAAGTGTCTCAGCCTTCTAGTAAAGGAATGTTCTCCAATAATAATGGAAAGAAATGTTTTAGATGTGGGAGAGGAGGCCATCTTGCAAATAGTAAACTTTGTCCAGCTGTTAACAGCTTTTGTTTGTATTGCAAAAAGAAAGGTCACTTTTCGGTTGCGTGTAATCTTAAAAAGACAAAGCAGTCGGTGAGTGTGATTGATGATAATTCTCATGTCAACAATGATGAGTCTGACTTTGCTTGTGGTCAAATTGTACTTCAAGTTTCTAATGACAGCTTGTGTGGCCCTCTGGATTATATCACTGTAGAGGGAAAAAGAACCAAAGTGCTTTTTGATTCTGGCGCAAAGATTTCCATAGTTTCTAATATGTTTTATCAAGATGAGTTAAAGGGAAAGGTTAAGCTTTTAAAACCTGATATTAAGCCTTGTGGATATGGTGGTGAGCCCATTGACTTACATGGTTATTTTGTTGGGTTGATTGAATATGACAATCGTTTCACTTCAGGGAAAGTCTATGTTTCAAAGAGAGGTGATAGCATCATAAGTTGGTGGCATCAGAAAGATCTTGGGGTGATGCTTGACCCTAATAATTCACCTCCCATTATAGTAAAACCAATACAGGATTTAGATGGTGAGAGTGTATTAACCATCAGTGATCTCACTGAGAATTTACGTAAAGAATTTCCCAATGTTTTCTGTGGGAATATAGGATGCATGAAAGGATACTCACATAAAATTAAATTGCTTCCAGGTGCTGTACCGTTCTGTAGCAAAGTGCGGAATGTTCCCTTTGCGGTGAGGGATGAGTTACGATCGGAACTTAAAAAATTAGAAGATCAAGGTATAATTGAAGAAGTGGAGGGTACAGAATGGTTATCTCCCATAGTCATAGCTAAGAAGGCTAATGGCAATATCAGACTTTGTGTTGATCTGCGCAAACTTAATCAATGTGTAATGGTAGACAGATATCCACTTCCCAACATATCTGAATTATTAACTATGGTGTCAGGTGCTAAAGTTTTCTCTACTGTAGATTTAACCTCGGCATATCATCAGATAATATTGGATGAATCGTCTAGGAATTTAACGGCCTTTGTTACACCTTTTGGCACCTTCAGGTTTATTCGTCTACCTTTTGGTCTAATCTCTGCTGCATCAGTGTTTCAGAGGGCTATGGAACGAATTTTGCGAGGGATTAATGGTGTGTGTGTCTATCAAGATGACATTCTGATCTATGGCAAAGACAATGTTGATCATAATGACACTCTTAGAAAAGTTTTATCGAAGATTTCGGAAAATGGTTTAACTATTAAAGCAGAGAAATGCAAGTTTGCAGTTAAGCATATTGACTATCTAGGGCACACTATTACTGGAGGTGGTTTATTTCCTAAGAAAGATCTTGTTGACACAATTTCGAGCTTGGCTTCTCCAACTTCCAAAGAAGAGTTGATGAGATTTCTGGGTATGGCGGAATATTATAACAAATTCATTAAGGATTTTGCTAGTTCTTGTTATAATATGAGACTTCTGTTGAAAAAAGGGAAAGAGTTCATATGGAGTGAAGAGTGTGAGAAGGAGTTCTTGGAGTTAAAGAATTGCTAATGCAATGCCCTCAAACTAAAGAATTTTGATCCTGATTTACAATCGATTCTCACAACGGATGCCAGTGGGAAGGGGTTAGGTGCGGTTTTACATCAGGGTATTTGTAGTTCAGAGAACACAATTGCTTTCATCTCCAGGAGTTTGAAAGAAACTGAGACTAAGTACTCTGTAATAGAGAGAGAGGCTCTTGCGGTTTACTGGGCAGTTAAGAAACTTAAAAAGTTTTTGTGGGGGAGATCTTTTGTAGTTAAAACTGACCATAAACCTTTGTGTGAGGTTTTTAAATCTAAAGGTATTGATACTGTCTCGAGCAGGATTACTAAATGGATTGTAGCTTTGCAGGAATATGATTATGTTGTGGAGTATGTTCCTGGATCTGACAATTACTCAGCGGATGTATTATCCAGACTAGTATCACCGAACTTGTTAAATTTTGATGAAATAGAAGATTGTGAACAATTTGATAGAGTATGTGAGGTGAGTTTTGAAATTATATCTGAGGAAAAGTGGCGTGAGGATACTAAGTCTGACAGAGTGTTACAAGAATTGGTAAATTTGCTGCAGTCTGGATGGAATAGTAAAAGTCAATGTAGTACAGAGTGCAGAGAGTTCTGGAGTGTGAGAGATCAACTAGCTGTTGATCGGGATTTGTTACTTAGAGGGATGAGGTTGATACCACCCTCTAGTGTGAGAGGGCTACTGATAGATCATGCACATAAAAGTCACATGGGGATATCCAAAACAAAGGAGAGATTACGTTCATCGTATTGGTGGCCTGGTATGGATACTCATGTTGAGAGGGTGGTTCGTGAGTGTGTTCAGTGCGCTCTTAGTGAAAAGGCTATGAAGCCTAAGGTTCAACCTATGATTATAAGGGACAAACCGATAGGACCATGGGAAGATATAGCTTTGGATATTTTAGGTCCTATATACAGCGAAGGGTCAGCTGAATATGTCATAGTGATCATGGACATGTATTCTAGATGGCCTGAAGTTTGTTTTACCAGGGGAATAGAAACTCGGAAAGTGATAGAATTTCTCACAAACCTCATTAATAGAGAGGGTATTCCTTCCACTCTTCTTACTGATAATGGTGTACAATTGATTTCAAGAGAGATGGAGAGATTTCTTAAAGGGTGTGGAATAAGACATAAATTGTGTGCGCTATATCACCCTGAGTGTAATGGTTTAATTGAGAGATTCAATCGAGTTTTAAAGGAAACTATTACATTAGCCAAAGACAATCATCTAAATTGGAAACAGGAAGTAATGAAAAAGGTGGCTGTATATAGACATACTCCCCATTCAACCACAGGTCAAACTCCTTTTGTCTTATTTCGTGGGAGACGAGGGAACACTATTCTTGAACCGAATTGGGTTAATGAGTTGTTGGGGGTAAAAGGAAAGAAGTTTTTTGATGAAGGGTGGAAAGTCAGGGAACGGGAGAAATCTTTGATGAGTAAATGTAACTTTGATAAGAAGAACTCGGTGAAGAAAACTGTCGTAAATGTTGGTGATTGGGTTATGGTCAAGAATCCAGTTTTGAGAGGTTGTGGAAAGAAACTTTCCTCTCCAATGGAGGTTGTGAAACTTTTCACTAATGCTGTAAAACTTGGTGACGGTCGAATTTGGAATTTGAATAGAATTGTTAAGCTTCACAGTAACACTGCGAATTTGGAAACTCTGGAGGGACCGCAAGATGAAATCTCTCGTTCTGCTGATGAGATGAGACTAAGAAGATCTGAGAGGAACATCAAGATACCTCCACATTTAAAAAACTATGGGCCTCATTCTGACCCTGGCGGACGGCGGAGGCCGTCCGCCAGGGTACCGCTGCTGAATGACTGCACCGCGGTCAAAAGACCGCGGCGGCCATTCAGACATTTCCTCTGGGCCGGAGGGCGCTCTCCAAAAGAGCGCCCGCCGGCCCAGAGGAAATGCCCCTGCAACGAGGACGGCGGCTCAGAATTGAGCCGGCGTAGTTGCAGGGGTGCGACGGGTGCAGTTGCACCCGTCGCGTATTTCAGTGTCTGCTTAGCAGACACTGAAATACTTTTCGGGGCCCTCTTATGGGGGCCCCTGCCGTGCCCATGCCATTGGCATGGGCATGGCAGGGGCCCCCAGGGGCCCCGCGGCACCCCCTACCGCCATCCTGTTCCTGGCGGGCGAACCGCCAGGAACAGGATGGCGGTAGGGGGTGTCAGAATCCCCCATGGCGGCACAGCAAGCTGCGCTGCCATGGGGGATTCTAAGGGCAGCGGTAAACCGGCGGGAGACCGCCGATTTGCCTCTTCTGACCGCGGCCGAACCGCCGCGGTCAGAATGCCCTGCGGGGCACCGCCGGCCTGTCGGCGGTGCTCCCGCCGACCCTGGCCCCGGCGGTCTTAGACCGCCGGGGTCAGAATGACCCCCTATGTTTTAAAAGGACCAAAAGAGTGGAATTCAAACACTATGGATGTGAGGAAGTGAATGAGACCGAGGAGAAATATCAGGACTCCTTCCCACTTAAGAAACTATGTGAGGATGTAAAAAAAAAAGAAAAAAAAAAAATAATAATAATATATATGCTAGCTTTTTGTTTCTCTTATATTTTTTTGAAATGTTTCAGTATATATGTAGTGATTGTTATCTTAAAGTTTTTTGTATCTTTTCTTTACTCATACTGTTATTTGGTCATCAATGAAAGGGGAGAGATGTGTTGTATCCTAATAGCCGTGAGTTAGAACCTGGAGAGGTTCTTAGAATGGTGGGGCAGAGCTGTGAGCGCGAGCTGTGAGCGCGAGCAGAGGACGTTGTGGAGATGAAAGGGGAGGCTGGGACGTTATCTGAAGAGGAATCTTTTTATGGAATAAAGCTCGTTAAATATCTTCCTGGTCTGTGGATTATCTTCGATTTAACAGCATGCTTTAGTGATGGGTGTCCATGCTTTGTTGTGTCATGCAGGGCTTGGTGTTGGGATGGGTGGTTTGTGTTATTACTACATATGTGAGGAGTTGGAGTGATGGGGTGAGGGTGAGGGTGGGGGTATGTGATGGCATGCAGGTAGGGTGGGGGGATATGATAGTTAAGATTTGACTTACCAGAGTCCATTCCTCCACCGACTCCTCCGAAGCCCTCAGGATGCATAATGGGCAAGACCTGCTCCTCCCATGTTGTTAGTTGTGGGGAAGGAGGTGGGGTTCCGTCGCCAGTCCGCTGTACCGCGATGTTGTGCCTGGATACCACGGAACGCACCTTCCTCCGTAGGTCGTTCCACCTCTTCCTGATGTCGTCACGATTTCTTGGGTGCTGTCCCACTGCGTTGACCCTGTCGACTATTCTCCGTCATAGCTCCATCTTCCTTGCAATGGAGGTGTGCTGCACCTGTGCTCCAAATAGCTGTGGCTCTACCCGTACGATTTCCTCCACCATGACCCTGAGCTCCTCCTCCGAGAACCTGGGGTGTCTTTACCGGGCCATGGGGTGGTGTAGGTGATGTGTGGGGTGGTGTATGTGGTGATGAGTGTGGTGATATGCAGTGGTGTGTGGTGTTTTTTGCGTGGAAGTAGTGTGGGTGATGGTGTTGTGTGCCTCTGTGTGGTGGGGTTTTCTATGCTGTGCTATCTCTCTGGCCTTCGTCAAAATGTTTGGTCGTAGGAGTTTGTGGGTGATGTGGGTGTGTGTTTTATATAGTATTGAGTGAGTGGGAGTGGTGTGTATATGTGTATCAGGTGTGTGTCTACCGAAATGTCCAATGTGGCAGTGTTTTGGAGATGTGTGTGTATTTTGAACGTGTTCTAGTATTGGCTCTGACAATCAGACTCTTTGGATAGTGACGTTCAGTAAGTTTGTCCTAGCATCTGATTAGTAGTCTGCCAAATCTGAACAGTAAAGTCTTATACAGAGAAATTGCCCTATAAGTAGGCTTTCTTTAAAGGGTCGTGGATGAACACTCTTGAAATCAAGTCTGTTTTTATCTGTTGGCTTGGGGTACATACTGATTTTTAATTTACCCTCTACTGATCTGATTGTGACAACTAAAAAGGGCACCTGGTTAGAGTTCAACGTGAGTTTCAAAAAGGGGTGAAGAGAGTTATATCAGTTTATAAACTCATGGGCCACGTCTGTTTTCCTGTGCCAAATCACAAAGACATTGTTAATATACAGATGATTATTATCCCATATGTGTTCCTGTTGGAAATGGTGAACAAAATGGTAGGCTGGATTGGCTCAAAGTGCTACTAATTGATGCCCCATGTGTAGGAAAGTACCATCTTGCTTGGCATGTTACCTCCATATTTCACTGTATATATGTTGTTTTAGTTGTATGTGTCACTGGGACCCTGCCAGCCAGGGCCCCAGTGCTCATAAGTGTGCCCTGTATGTGTTTCCTGTGTTATGACTAACTGTCTCACTGAGGCTCTGCTATCCAGAACCTCAGTGGTTATGCTCTCTCATTTCTTTCCAAATTGTCACTAACAGGCTAGTGACCAATTTCACCAATTTACATTGGCATACTGGAACACCCTTATAATTTCCTAGTATATGGTACCGAGGTACCCAGGGTATTGGGGTTCCAGGAGATCCCTATGGGCTGCAGCATTTCTTGTGCCACCCAAAGGGAGATCTGACAATTCTTACACAGGCCTGCCAGTGCATCCTGAGTGAAATAACGTCCACGTTATTTCACAGCCATTTACCACTGCACTTAAGTAACTTATAAGTCACCTATATGTCTAACCTTTACCTGGTAAAGGTTGGGTGCTAAGTTACTTAGTGTGTGGGCACCCTGTCACTAGCCAAGGTGCTCCCACATTGTTCAGGGCAAATTCCACGGACTTTGTGAATGTGGGGACACCATTACACGCGTGCACTATACATATGTCACAACATATGTATAGCGTTACAATGGTAACTCCGAACATGGCCATGTAACATGTCTAGGATCATGGAATTGTCTCCCCAATGCCAGAAATTCCATGATCCCCCGAGTCTCTAGCTCAGACCCGGGTACTGCCAAACTACCTTTCCCGGGGTTTCACTGCAGCTGCTGCTGATGCCAACCCCTCAAACAGGTTTCTGCCCTCCTGGGGTCCAGCCAGGCCTGGTCCAGGAAGGCAGAACAAAGGACTTCCTCAGAGAGAGGGTGTTACACCCTCTCCCTTTGGAAAAAGGTGTCAGGGCTGGGGAGGAGTAGCCTCCCCCAGCCTCTGGAAATGCTTTGATGGGCACAGATGGTGCCCATCTCTGCATAAGCCAGTCTGCACCGGTTCAGGGATCCCTCAGCCCTGCTCTGGCGCGAAACTGGACAAAGGAAAGGGGAGTGACCACTCCCCTGACCTGCACCTCCCCTGGGAGGTGCCCAGAGCTCCTCCAGTGTGCTCCAGACCTCTGCCATCTTGGAAACAGAGGTGCTGCTGGCATACTGGACTGCTCTGAGTGGCCAGTGCCAGCAGGTGACGTCAGAGACTCCTTCTGATAGGCTCCTTCAGGTGTTGCTAGCCTATCCTCTCTCCTAAGTAGCCAAACCTCCTTTTCTGGCTATTAAGTGTCTCTGCTTTGGGGAATTCCTTAGATAACGAATGCAAGAGCTCATCAGAGTTCCTCTGCATCTCTCTCTTCACCTTCTGCCAAGGAATCGACTGCTGACCGCGCTGGAAGCCTGCAAAACTGCAACAAAGTAGCAAAGACGACTACTGCGACCTTGTAACGCTGATCCTGCCGCCTTCTCGACTGTTTTCCTGGTGGTGCATGCTGTGGGGGTAGTCTGCCTCCTCTCTGCACTAGAAGCTCCGAAGAAATCTCCCGTGGGTCGACGGAATCTTCCCCCTGCAACCGCAGGCACCAAAGAACTGCATCACCGGTCCTCTGGGTCTCCTCTCAGCACGGCGAGCAAGGTCCCTTGAACTCAGCAACTCTGTCCAAGTGACTCCCACAGTCCAGTGACTCTTCAGTCCAAGTTTGGTGGAGGAAAGTCCTTGCCTCCCCACGCTAGACTGCATTGCTGGGAACCGCATGTTTTGTAGCTACTCCAGCTCCTGTGCACTCTTCGAGGATTTCCTTTGTGCACAGCCAAGCCTGGGTCCACGGCACTCTAACTTGCATTGCACGACCTCCTGAGTTGTCCTCCCGCAGCGTGGGACTCTCTTGTGCAACTTTGGGTGAGCACTGTTTCACTCCACTTCGTAGTGCCTGTTCTGGCACTTCTCCGGGTGCTGCTTGCTTCTGAGTGGGCTCCTTGTCTTGCTGGACGCCTCCTCTGTCCCCTCACGCAATTGGTGACATCCTGGTCCCTCCTGGGCCACAGCAGCATCCAAAAACCCTAACCACGAGCTTTGCAGCTAGCAAGGCTTGTTTGCGGTCTTTCTGCGGAAAACACTTCTGCACAACTCTTCACGACGTGGGACATCCATCCTCCAAAGGGGAAGTTTCTAGCCCTTGTTGTTCTTGCAGAATCCATAGCTTCTACCATCCGGTGGCAGCTTCTTTGCACCCACAGCTGGCATTTCCTGGGCATCTGCCCACTCCCGACTTGATCGTGACTTTTGCACTTGGTCCCCTTGTTCCACAGGTACTCTCGTCTGGAAATCCATTGTTGTTGCATTTCTGGTGTTGGTCTTTCCTGCAGAATTCCCCTATCACGACTTCTGTGCTCTTTGGGGAACCTAGGTGCACTTTGCACCCACTTTTCAGGGTCTTGGGGTGGGCTATTTTTCTAACCCTCATTGTTTCCTTACAGTCCCACCGACCCTCTACAAGGTCACATAGGTTTGGGGTCCATTCGTGGTTTGCATTCCACTTCTGGAGTATGTGGTTTGTGTTGCCCCTATCCCTATGGGCCCCCATTGCATTCTATTGTGACTCTACATTGTTTGCACTGTTTTCTATAGCTGTTACTGCATATTTTGGTATTGTGTACATACATCTTGTGTATATTTGCTATCCTCATACTGAGGGTACTCACTAAGATACTTTGGCAATTGTCATAAAAATAAAGTACCTTTATTTTTAGTATATCTGTATATTGTGTTTTCTTATGATATTGTGCAAGTGACACTAGTGGTACTGTAGGAGCTTCACTCGTCTCCTAGTTCAGCCTAAGCTGCTCTGCTAAGCTACCTTTTCTATCAGCCTAAGCTGCTAGACACCCCTCTACACTAATAAGAGATACCTGGGCCTGGTGCAAGGTGTAAGTACCCCTTGGTACTCACTACAAGCCAGTCCAGCCTCCTACATTGGTTGTGCAGCGGTGGGATAAGTACTTTGCAACTACTTACCGCTTTTGTCATTGTACTTTTCATAAGAGAAAAATATACAAAACAAGTTCAGTGTATGTACACCTAACCAAAAAGTTTTGCTTTTCTTCTCTCACTTCTTTACTAAGTGCTGAAAAGTACCTCTAAACTTTCTAAAAAATTCTTTAAAAAAGTTTAAAACGTTTTTTTCTGTCTTTCAAAAAGTTCTGAAAAACTTTTTTCTCACTTTTTCTATCCCTTAAACACTGTCTAAAATGTCTAGTACAGGCCAAACTCTTGATCTGTCCAACATAGCTTATGACAACCTTAGCTGGAAGGAAGCAAGGAGTCTCTGTATAGATAGAGGTTTAGGGGTAGGGAAGAATCCCTCAAGACAACTGTTGGTTAATATGCTCATTGAACAAGATAAGACCTTAGGTGGCACTTCTGGTGAGAAATTGGCTGATGGTCCCCACTCTGATTCTGGGGCACCCCTAGCAAAAGATTTGGGAGGGAATCTTTCCAACCTGCCCCCTAGCAAGCCACCTAGCATAGCTGGTACTGATGTGAATTCACACCACAGTAATAGTGTTATCTCACATCACAGTAAGAGTGTTCCTTCTCATCATAGTAGGAATGTTATTTCTGTTAGCCAGGTTGTTAGAGTGCCATCTGTTAGGGCCAGGTCTCCTTCTGTTCATTCTCAGCATACTTCTGTTTCTAGACATGCCTCACCCACCCACCCTGATGACAGAGTGTTAGAAAGGGAGCTCAATAGATTGAGAGTGGAAGAATCCAGGCTGAAGCTCAAGAAGCAAGAGCTGGATTTAGATAGGCAGTCCTTAGAGATAGAAAGAGAAAGACAGAAATTGGGGTTTGAATCCCATGGTGGCAGCAGCAGTATTCCAAATAGTCATCCTGCAAAAGAGCATGATTCTAGGAATCTGCACAAGATAGTTCCCCCTTACAAGGAGGGGGATGACATTACCAAGTGGTTTGCTGCACTTGAGAGGGCCTGTGTTGTACAGGATGTCCCTCAAAGGCAGTGAGCTGCTATCCTATGGCTATCTTACAGTGGAAAGGGTAGGGATAGGTTCCTTACTGTGAAGGAAAGTGATGCCAATAATTTTGCAGTTCTTAAGAATGCACTCTTTGAGGTTATGGCTTAACCACTGAACAGTACAGGATGAAGTTCAGAGAAACCAAAAAGGAGTCTTCACAAGACTGGGTAGACTTTGTTGACCATTCAGTGAAGGCCTTGGAGGGGCGGTTACATGGCAGTAAAGTTTCTGACTATGAAAGCCTGTATAACTTAATCCTGAGAGAGCATATTCTAAATAATTGTGTGTCTGATTTGTTACACCAGTACCTGGTGGACTCTGATCTGACCTCTCCCCAAGAATTGGGAAAGAAGGCAGACAAATGGGTCAGAACAAGGGTGAACAGAAAAGTTCATACAGGGGGTGACAAAGATGGCAAGAAGAAGGATGGTAAGTCTTCTGACAAGGGTGGGGACAAATCTAAAAATGAGTCTTCATCAGGCCCACAAAAACACTCTGGTGGGGGTGGTGGGCCCAAATCCTCTTCAAATCAAAACAAAGAAAATAAACCATGGTGCTATTTATGTAAAATAAAAGGCCATTGGACAACAGATCCCAGTTGTCCAAAGAAAAGCACCAAGCCTCCTACCACTCCAACCCCTGCTGCTACACCTAGTGCCCCTAGTAATAGCAGTGGTGGTGGGAGCAAACCTACTAATAGCCAATCCAAGGGAGTAGCTGGGCTCACTTTTGGTAACTTAGTTGGGGTTGGTCTCATTAGGGAGACCACAGAGGCTGTGTTAGTCTCTGAGGGGGCTATTGATTTAGCCACCTTGGTTGCTTGTCCCCTTAACATGGATAAGTACAAGCAACTACCCCTAATAAATGGTGTTGAGGTTCAGGCCTCCAGGGACACAGGTGCCAGTGTTACAATGGTAATAGAGAAACTGGTCCACCCTGAACAACACCTACTTGGTCACCAGTACCAAGTAACCAATGCTCATAACAACATTCTTAGCCACCCCATGGCTGTTGTGAATCTCAACTGGGGGGGGGTTACTGGTCCAAAGAAAGTTGTGGTTGCCTCAGATTTACCTGTAGACTGTCTATTAGGGAATGATTTAGAGACATCAGCTTGGGCAGAAGTGGAGTTGGAGGCTCATGCAGCAATGGTGGGCATTCAAGGGCATATTTTTGCTTTGACCAGGGCTCAGGCCAAAAAGCAAAAAAGACAGGGTGACTTGGATCCTGGAAGAATGGACCAAGTGCTCCCTAAAGCTAGGGTTAGTAAAGGTAAAACACTACCTACTATCCCTCCCTCTACAGTGGATTCTACTTCTGAGGAAGAAGAATTTCCACCCTGTGCAGAACCTACACCAGAGGAGCTGGAAGCAGACACTGCTGAGCTTTTGGTTGAAGGGGGGCCTGCCAGGGGGGAGCTGAGTGTGGCACAGCATACCTGTCCCACACTAGAGGGTCTAAGGCAGCAAGCTGTCAAACAAGCAAATGGGGATGTCAGTGACTCTCACAGAGTTTACTGGGAGGACAACCTCTTGTACACTGAAGCAAGGGATCCAAAACCTGAAGCTGCCAGGAGATTGGTGATTCCTCAGAGTACAGAAAGTTCCTCCTAACTCTAGCCCACGACATTCCCTTAGCAGGACATTTGGGGCAAATGAAAACTTGGGACAGGCTTGTCCCCTTGTTTCATTGGCCTAGAATGTCAGAGGACACAAAGGAATTTTGTAAGTCCTGTGAAACCTGTCAAGCCAGTGGCAAGACAGGTGGCACCCCAAAGGCACCTCTTATTCCACTGCCTGTGGTTGGGGTTCCCTTTGAAAGGGTAGGGGTTGACATAGTTGGCCCCCTTGACCCTCCTACTGCTTCAGGCAATAGGTTTATCTTGGTGGTAGTGGACCATGCCACCAGATATCCTGAAGCTATTCCTCTAAGGACCACTACAGCTCCTGCAGTGGCAAAGGCCCTCCTGGGAATCTTTTCCAGGGTGGGCTTCCAAAAAGAGGTGGTATCAGACAGGGGAAGCAATTTCATGTCTCCTTACTTAAAGGCCATGTGGAAGGAATGTGGTGTGACATACAAGTTCACCACACCCTATCATCCACAAACAAATGGACTGGTGGAGAGATTTAACAAAACTCTCAAAGGTATGATAATGGGACTCCCTGAAAAACTCCGCAGGAGATGGGATATCCTGTTACCTTGCCTCCTTTTTGCTTACAGGGAGGTACCTCAAAAAGGAGTGGGCTTCAGCCCCTTTGAACTCCTATTTGGACACCCTGTGAGAGGTCCTCTAACACTTGTTAAGGAGGGTTGGGAACAACCTTTAAAAGCTCCAAAGCAAGACATAGTGGACTATGTACTTGGCCTAAGATCTAGGATGGCTGAGTACATGAAAAAGGCCAGTAAAAACCTTCAGGCCAGCCAAGAGCTCCAAAAGCAATGGCATGACCAGAAGGCTGTTTTGGTTCAGTACCAACCAGGGCAGAAAGTGTGGGTTGTGGAGCCTGTGGCCCCAAGAGCACTCCAAGACAAATGGAGTGGACCCCACATAATTGTTGAAAAGAAGGGTGAAGTCACCTACTTAGTTGACTTAGGCACTGCCAGGAGTCCCCTTAGGGTGCTCCATGTCAATCGCCTGAAACCATACTATGACAGGGCTAATCTCACCCTGCTCATGGCAACAGATGAGGGACAGGAAGAAGAGAGTGACCCTCTCCCTGATCTCTTCTCTTCCACAGAACAAGATGCTCTAGTGGAATGTGTAGTACTGGCAGATTGTCTTACTGCTGAGCAGAAAGACCACTGCATAAATCTCCTGGGTCAGTTTTCTGAACTCTTCTCTACTGTGCCAGGCACCACTTCTTGGTGTGAGCACACTATAGATACTGGAGACAGCTTGCCTGTCAAAAGTAAGATCTATAGGCAGCCTGACCATGTCAGAGACTGCATAAAGCAAGAGGTGCAGAAAATGCTTGAACTGGGAGTGGTTGAGCACTCTGAAAGTCCATGGGCCTCCCCTGTGGTACTTGTACCAAAACCTCATTCCAAAGATGGTAAAAGGGAAATGAGATTTTGTGTTGACTACAGAGGTCTCAACAAGGTAACCAAAACTGATGCTCACCCTATACCCAGGGCAGATGAGCTAATAGATACACTGGCATCTGCCAAATATCTAAGCACTTTTGACTTGACTGCAGGGTATTGGCAGATCAAATTATCAGAAGATGCAAAAGCAAAAACTGCATTTTCAACCATTGGAGGCCATTACCAATTCACAGTAATGCCTTTTGGATTGAAAAATGCACCTGCCACTTTTCAAAGGTTGGTGAACACAGTCCTGCAAGGGCTGGAAGCTTTTAGTGCAGCATATCTAGATGATATAGCTGTCTTTAGCTCCAGCTGGGATGATCACCTGGTCCACCTATGGAAAGTTTTGGAGGCCCTGCAAAAGGCAGGCTACACTATCAAGGCTTCAAAGTGCCAGATAGGGCAGGGGAAGGTGGTTTATCTGGGACACCTGGTAGATGGAGAACAGATTGCACCACTTCAGGGGAAAATCCAAACTATTATAGATTGGGTTCCCCCTACAACTCAGACTCAGGTGAGAGCCTTTTTAGGCCTCACTGGGTACTACAGGAGGTTCATAAAGAACTATGGCTCCATTGCAGCCCCTCTTAATGACCTCACATCTAAAAAAAATGCCTAAGAAGGTATTATGGACAGCAAACTGTCAGAAAGCTTTTGAGGAGCTGAAGCAGGCCATGTGCTCTGCACCTGTCCTGAAAAGCCCCTGTTACTCCAAAAAATTAATTGTCCAAACTGATGCATCTGAATTAGGGGTAGGGGCAGTCTTATCACAACTTAACTCTGAGGGCCAGGATCAACCTGTTGCTTTTATCAGCAGGAGGTTGACCCCTAGAGAAAAGCGTTGGTCTGCCATAGAGAGGGAGGCCTTTGCTGTGGTCTGGGCACTGAAGAAGTTGAGGCCATACCTGTTTGGCACTCACTTCATTGTTCAGACAGACCACAAACCTCTACTTTGGCTAAAACAAATGAAAGGTGAAAATCCTAAATTGTTGAGGTGGTCCATATCCCTACAGGGAATGGACTAAACAGTGGAACATAGACTTGGGAGTACCCACTCCAATGCAGATGGGCTCTCCAGATATTTCCACTTAGACAATGAAGACCCATCAGGAAATGGCTAGTCTTATTGTCCTTCGTTTGGGGGGTGTTGTGTAGGAAAGTGCCATCTTGCCTGGCATGTTACCCCCATATTTCACTGTATATATGTTGTTTTAGTTGTATGTGTCACTGGGACCCTGCCAGCCAGGGCCCCAGTGCTCATAAGTGTGCCCTGTATGTGTTACCTGTGTTATGACTAACTGTCTCACTGAGGCTCTGCTATCCAGAACCTCAGTGGTTATGCTCTCTCATTTCTTTCCAAATTGTCACTAACAGGCTAGTGACCAATTTCACCAATTTACATTGGCATACTGGAACACCTTTATAATTCCCTAGTATATGGTACTGAGGCGCGCTGGAAGCCTGCAAAACTGCAACAAAGTAGCAAAGACGACTACTGCGACCTTGTAACGCTGATCCTGCCGCCTTCTCGACTGTTTTCCTGGTGGTGCATGCTGTGGGGTTAGTCTGCCTCCTCTCTGCACTAGAAGCTCCGAAGAAATCTCCCGTGGGTCGACGGAATCTTCCCCCTGCAACCGCAGGCACCAAAGAACTGCATCACCAGTCCTCTTGGTCTCCTCTCAGCACGACGTGCGAGGTCCCTTGAACTCAGCAACTCTGTCCAAGTGACTCCCACAGTCCAGTGACTCTTCAGTCCAAGTTTGGGGGAGGTAAGTCCTTGCCTTCCCACGCTAGACTGCATTGCTGGGAACCGCATGTTTTGCAGCTACTCCGGCTCCTGTGCACTCTTCGAGGATTTCCTTTGTGCACAGCCAAGCCTGGGTCCACGGCACTCTAACCTGCATTGCACGACCTCCTGAGTTGTCCTCCGGCGGCGTGGGACTCTCTTGTGTAACTTCGGGTGAGCACCGTTTCACTCCACTTCGTAGTGCCTGGTCCAGCACTTTTCTGGGTGCTGCTTGCTTCTGAGTAGGCTCCTTGTCTTGCTGGATGCCCCCTCTGTCCCCTCACACAATTGGTGACATCATGGTCCCTCCTGGGCCACAGCAGCATCCAAAAACCCTAACCGCAAGCTTTGCATCTAGCAAGGCTTGTTTGCGGTCTTTCTGCAGGAAAACACTTCTGCACAACTCTTCACGACGTGGGACATCCATCCTCCAAAGGGGAAGTTTCTAGCCCTTGTCGTTCTTGCAGAATCCATAGCTTCTACCATCCAGTGGCAGCTTCTTTGCACCCACAGCTGGCATTTCCTGGGCATCTGCCCACTCCCGACTTGATCGTGACTTTTGGACTTGGTCCCCTTGTTCCACAGGTACTCTCGTCTGGAAATCCATTGTTGTTGCATTTCTGGTGGTGGTCTTTCCTGCAGAATTCCCCTATCACGACTTCTGTGCTCTTTGGGGAACTTAGGTGCACTTTGCACCCACTTTTCAGGGTCTTGGGGTGGGCTATTTTTCTAACCCTCACTGTTTCCTTACAGTCCCAGCGACCCTCTACAAGGTCACATAGGTTTGGGGTCTATTCGTGGTTCGCATTCCACTTCTGGAGTATATGGTTTGTGTTGCCCCTATATCTATGTGCCCCCATTGCATTCTATTGTGACTCTACATTGTTTGCACTGTTTTCTATTGCTATTACTGCATATTTTGGTATTGTGTACATATATCTTGTGTACATTTGCTATCCTCATACTAAGGGTACTCACTAAGATACTTTGGCATATTGTCATAAAAATAAAGTACCTTTATTTTTAGTATATCTGTGTATTGTGTTTTCTTATGATATTGTGCAAGTGACACTAGTGGTACTGTAGGAGCTTCACTCGTCTCCTAGTTCAGCCTAAGCTGCTCTGCTAAGCTACCTTTTCTATCAGCCTAAGCTGCTAGATACCCCTCTACACTAATAAGGGATACCTGGGCCTGGTGCAAGGTGTAAGTACCCCTTGGTACTCACTACAAGCCAGTCCAGCCTCCTACATTGTTGCTGTAGATAGGTAGTACCTTCAAATTCGAAAAAGTTTTTGGTAAAAGCCAGTCTGGCCAATCTCATGATCCAATGGACCTGAGCATTGTAGGGCCACTCCTCCTGTAGTAATACGTTTTCAGTGACACAAACACTCTCCTCCTGGGGTACATTGGCATGTTTGACCATCTAAATATTATTATATAGGGCAAGGCCAAAAAGCGAAAGAACATAAGGGTAGTAAGGGTGAAAGATGCCGCACCTCCGTAGAGTAACAACCGGTAAAGTAGAAGAATGTCAATGAAGTTAGAAGCCGGTGCCAGGTGGTCGGGTGCCTCACTAACCAGTAGGCACCAGTTTGTGTACCAAGGTACACAATAACATCAAAAGCAATATGACCACGGCACACAGGAATGTACAATCCAATTTCGTATTGAGGATAAGTATCCCCTGTAGTGTAGTTCAGGATGTGAAGAACAAAGTCTGAAGGTCGCAAGTTAGTATTGCACAATGTCTTTAATCGTAGGCACAGTTTGCCACAGGATTATGCCGTCTTCGAGATACAGCCAACACGTTTTTCGTCACTCATGTGACTTCACCAAGGCTGGGCCATCCGGCCAAGGAAATGAGATTTGAAGAACACCAATGGTAAGGTCAGTGGGCCTTATGTAGTAGGCAGAAATCTTGTGGTATGGAATGTGTGTAGGAGGAAAAACCTCACGGCAATCGGTATGAAGGATTCCAGTGGTGACGGACTGCTCCAGTGCTCCACAATACACGCAGGGCTTTGACCCAAGGCTTATCAGGGCCTTGCAACTTTACCCCGTCACCACTGGAATCCTTCATACCGATTGCCGTGAGGTTTTTCCTCCTACACACATTCCATACCACAAGATTTCTACCTACTACATAAGGCCCACTTACCTTACCATTGGTTTTCTTCAAATCTCATTTCCTTAGCCGGACGGCCCAGCCTTGATAAAGTCACATGAGTGACAAAACACGTGTTGGCTGTATCTCGAAGACGGCATAATCCTGTGGCAAACTGTGCCTACGATTAAAGACATTGTGCAATACTAACTTGGGACCTTCAGACTTTGTTTTTCACATCCTGAACTACACTACCGGGGATACTTATCCTCAATACGAAATTGGATTGTACATTCCTGTGTGCCGTGGTCATATTGCTTTAAATATTATTATATGTTTGTGCACATGAGTATGGATGCATAAGTATAAATCCAATGCACATAAGACATTAAAGATTGCACTGCATATATGTCTGCATGTAAACATGTACAATTATAATTGTATTTGTTTATTTTTATATGTGCATTCCTCTGTACAAAAGTGTATATTAAAAAAAACAAAAAAAACAATCATAATATATTTTATGCTTAAGATTTATATAGGTCATTGCATACATACATGTAAGGTTTGTATCTATTATGATAACACATATCTACAACAACATATATACATAGTTATATAGAGGGTAATTGTCAATGTTTAATTATTCATTACACCTAACATTAAAAAATGCATACACTTTAACAAAACTTAAATGTGAATGCTTCAGCCTGGAAATATAATACACACATGTACATATGGATGCTTATAAAGTATTATTACCATAATAGTGCATGCAAATTGCATACGTATATTATGCTACTGTGTCTATGTATACATTTTGCCTATATTTTACAATGGTGGGTGTGTATCTATGTATTCACATTTTTTATTTGCTCACAGGAGGTAAAAATATTTTATCATCAAAGTCAACTTAAGATAGAAGTTTTGATTGGTGCACCTATATTTATGTATATAAATATGTTCAGTGAAAAACAGATAGTCACAGGGGATGTCTCTTGTGGCTTCGCAATTAGGGGAGTGAGGATCTATATGAGTGAGTGCACATTATGGATGGGTGCTGATGTATATGCCAGCTGCCTTTGCAGGTGGATCAGCATGGGGAGGGGTGGCAAGTGGGGGGGTGTGGAGATGAAATTCATGCCTAGGGATACCTATTCCTTACCAGGGATTTTCTCTTCAGTTTTTTTAGAGTAGGCCTGGGAAGCACCATCATGGGAGGAGTAGGTCGACATGTTGACCTAGGATGTGAGGTTTGTAATGAGGTGATGACTGTGTCACGGTTGGAAGATTCTGTGGCTAGTTGGCTGAGTGCTGGGGACTGCCAATCCTCAAAAGGGAAGTAGGAGGTACAATGCTAGCCAGACAAGAAACAGCTTTTCATCATTTGGCAATGGGCCAACAATTCCCCCCAACGTTTTGCCTATCTCCTCCACTTTTCTGACCTCATGTTTCTGGCTTTAGGACTGCCAAACAGTAGTAAAGGTCTTGTGCTCACTTCCCTAAACATGCAAGTGTAATTCGCAATCTAGAAGAGGTGAACTTTTTGAGTTTGGTGTCATTAGGATCACTATTTTAACTCAGAATTTATGGTGAAGTCAGGTTTTAAATTGTAAGTATGAAAATCCCACTTTCAGAAAATTGACATTTTCTTAATTTAGGGCCTGATTACAACTTTGGAGGAGGCGTTAATCCGTCCCAAATGTGACGAATATACCACCAGCCGTATTACAAGTTCCATAGGATATAATGGACTCGTGATACGGCTGGTGGTAAATCCGTCACTTTACCATCACTTTTGGGACAGATTAACACCTCCTCCAAAGTTGTAATCAGGCCCTTAGTCATTTGGGGCCAGATGTAAAATACGTCTTGCATGGCGCAAACTGCGAAATTTGCAGTTTATGCCATGTAAGACGCGCATCGCGATGCACATTCCCATTTTGCGAGTCGGTACCGACTCGCAAAATGGGAATGCGACTCGCAATTAGGAAGGGGTGTTCCCTTCGATATTTGCGATTCGCACCGCAATGCAAAATTGCTTTGTGACCGCGAACGCGGTTGTGATGCAAAATTGCTTTGTGACCGCGAACGCGGTCACAAAGCAATTCGCAGTTAGCACCCATGTGAAGTGGGTGCTAACTCATTCGCAAAAGGGAAGGGGTCCCCAAGGGACTCCTTCCCCTTTGTGAATATTGCCAAAATGATTTTTTCAGAGCAGGCAGTGGTCCAATGTCAGGGACACCATTCTGCATATGGGATTGCGACTCGCAAATTGTGAGTCGCAATCCCGTTTCTATCTACATCTGGTGCCTGTTGCCTGTCTCTGATAACTTGTCTGGGGTGGGTGATAGCTGGGCTTTATGTATTCCCTCTAGGTAGCCACACACAATGGTAGCTTATGTGTGACTTGTTGGGTCATCCTGGGAGGTTGGGAGGTAGGAGCTTCACTTACACCTCAATAGGCTGTATCCTGTCCCTACGCAAAGTGCTGCAAAGTCCTGAGGTGAGTCAGGAGCCAGGGCAGGAGGGGCAGGACATTTTTGCACTTCGAAAGGCCTGTCTTTGAAGTCTCCCCCACTTCAAAAGCCCAACTGGGTACAAGTACTGGATCTCTGACACCACCAACTCAGTAAACTTCTGGACCTGTGAAGACTCAGGACTGTTGTGCTGCTGAAGGACTGCCACTATGCTGGACTGCTGTTTTGCTGGACTCCTGTCTTGCTGTGGTGCCTAGCTTCCTGATGTTCCCCTGCCTGGGTGAAAGAGACTGCACCCTACTCCTGGACACTGCCAACTGTGAGTGTGCTCTGCCAAGTAGCACCACCTCAGCCCTGGACCCTTGGAAGCAAGCCTAAGGTGTTTGATCCAGTGGAACCAACGCATCCTGTGCTACAGGAGCAAAATCGATGCATCGCCGCTGTTGGTGGAACGGAGTTGGCACATCACCTTCAGAACTGCCATTGCAACACTTTTCCTGGAACAAGGTCCTCACATCCCGTCACCAGCATCCTCAATGACAATGCTGGATCTCTGCAACGCAGCCTCTGTTCTCTTTGGAACTGACGCATCAACTCAACTGCCCAGTGCATGCTCAACACCGGTCTTGGCGTCGCAAGCCAAGGTCCCTGGATCCCCGATGTTGATGCAGCAGGAGCTCGCGCCCTAACTCCACTGTATCTTGGAGCTGACGCATCAACTCTATTGCATGGTTTGGAGCCCACACAGTACTCCTCGACCAGGAATAATTTTGTTCAACTGGCCTAACTGGGTCCCTGTAACCGGCCCACCCTCAATTATAGTTGGCCTGATCTTTTGTCTTTGTCATAATTCAAGTTCTACTTATTGGATGTTTGTTGTTTTGGTCTTGTTTTATTTAATAAATCTTACTCTATTTCTCTAAATGGATGAGGATTCATTTTGTGTGGTATTTTCATTGTGCTATTGTTTGAAGTGTTGCACAAATACTTTACACAGTGCCTCTGAGTTAAGCCTGACTTCTCTGTCCCAGGCTACTAGAGGGTGAGCAAAGATTAATTTAGGGTTTGCCTGACACTTAGCCTGACTAAGGTTTACACCCAGGTCAACCAACAACCCAATATCTAACAAATGAGATTAAAACTGCCTCTTGGTGGACCAACACAATGTTGATTATATGCCACAGGGCATAGCACTAAAAACTAAGGGTCATATTTATACTCTGTTCCGTTTTAGCATCATTTATTTTTACGCTAAAATGGTGCAAAGTTAACTCCATATTTATATTTTGACGCTAGACCCGTCTAAGTAGAGGTAAGTATCATTTTATTTATTTTTTCTGTGCCACCTATAGGGCCCTGTGACAGGTAAGTACAAATGGATACGGGAATATGCAGTTTTTTGGGGTTTACTCTTTATTTGTTTTCTCCAATAATTGTCTCTTCCTTTTATTATTTTTTTTCTATCTCTGCTTATTTTGTATGTCTGTAGAATGTATTCTACTTTTTCTTCTTTCCTGTTCCTTATTGTCTTTTCTTCCGGTTACAGGTTGGCGCCTCAGGGACCCAGGAGACTGTCCACCGGGGGAGGGAGAGGAAAAAAAGAAGGCAGTTTTAGAAAAGGTACATTTGGCTATCTGGTAGGTCTTGTTCTTTCCTGTGTGGCTTTTATTTTCCCCTTGTTTCTGTCTTTGTTTTTTTTTTCTTTGTTTCTCCTGCGCCCTTTTCTCCTGTGAGTCTGTTAGTATCCAGATAGCTCTTCACTATTCCCTTTCTGACGCCCTTGCTCTCTATCTCACTGCCTATAATATACCTTCTTTTTTCTTTAACATTTTCTTTCTCTTAATTTTAGTACTGTGGTTCCTTTCACCCAGTGCCTTAGTTTTTTTGTTTCTCCTTTTGTCAGTAATTTTCTTGTGGGTCTTCTAGTAAATTTATATATAGGAAAAAAACAGTGCTCCCCACTTTTTGTAGCCCTTTTAACCTTCCCTCCCCCTCCCCAGTTCGGGCCCCATACCTGGTGAGGCCACGTTCCTCCTGGAATGTGGCCAGCTCCTTCGCACAGTCTCTCCCTCAGTCGTCTTGAGGCACGTTCCAATGTGGTGTTCCCTGCCGACGGACGCCAAGGCCCTCCGTTGTGGTCGTCTCTCTTCGGTTGCCTTCCTTCTGCTTCTTCGATCCTCTGCACTCCTTCTCCGCTTCCGTGTCACTATCTTCTCCTTTTTCCGCGTCTCTGATCTCCTTGTCCCCATCTCTGCCTTCGTCTGCGTCTCTGTCTTCGTCTGCGTCTCTGCCTTCATCCGCGCCTCTGCCTTCGTCCTCCCCTTCCGTGTCCCTTCTTAACCTGTTTCCTTGCCGGCGTCCCTATGTTTGAGGTGGCACCGCCTCTTCCTCCCTAGAGCCGGCATGACGTAGAGGTTTGACCTCTATGCCGGCATGCTGAGAAGTACCCCCGGGGTACCTCCAGTCCGGCCCAGATACTTGCGCTCCATCACAGGCCCCCTGGTCCCTCGGGCTGGCTATTTGGGTGGTGGGCATGACTCCTGTCTTTACTTAGGTAGGAGTCATGTTTGGGTGATAGTGTGTCAGGAAATGACGCTAGGCTGGTTAGCAGCATAATTATTGCTGCTAAACAGCCTAACGTCATTCCTGGCCTACTAACGCCTTTTCACCTTTGCCCATCCCCCCCAGCTAGCATCTTTTCTTTAGACGCTAGTCTGTCCTATGCGCCATATGAGACATTCCATAAATATGGTGTGCGGCTGGCGTTATGGAATGGGGCTAGCAGGCACTATAGATTTTGCCACAAAACTGCGTTAGTGCAGTTTTGCGGCAAAATCCATAAATATGGGCCTATGAGTGGATAAATTCAACACAAATGTTGGTTGGATGTCTGCATGTTTCTGCCTAATATCCACTCATAAAGAAAGGGTAGAGGCATTCTTCAGGGCCAGTACAATATATACTGTATATGCAGTACAGAGTACAATCAGTGTGATTGTGAAAATTGTGGTTGCTGTGAAACATATGTGGTTAATGTGGGTATATAATGGCAAAAAGGTATGCTAACCCACATAGGTTGGGCTGTAAGGCCTCAACTCTAGTCTATCAAACAGGGGAAAGCATGGTTGTGGCTAAGAGGCACACTGTAGTGTAAGCAATAAGACTGTTTCAAGGATCCTCATATACTCTGGTATCAAAACACAGACCATGGCACCTGGGGTTTCAACACTCTTTGGGTGTTTTCAGTATTATCAGCCAAAATCCATGCAAGACATTCATGATCTTTTCAGAAAAAAAGTAATTCACCTCAGCTCTTTCATGGAATGTTCGCACTGATCTTTCAAGCGGGAGGGTAGAAAATGGGAGCTCCACAAAAGTTCATTTCCAACGTTAATTCCCATATGTGACCTTTCTCTACAATACAGAAAAAAATGGCTGAACGGAACTGAACTAATGTTAGACATGCGTATGGATCACAGTTGCATCTTAAGTAGGTATAGCATCATACATGCCTAAATGTTTAAGAACCTACGAGCTCATTGTTTTACACAGGCTAGTGGCTCCACTGGAAGGTGTTGCTCCCCAGTATGGTACAATGTAAAATGTAGCGCAGCTTGGAGGGCATTAATGGGCACAGTCAAACTATGCAAAAGGCCTTTAATCCAAGAAATTAGGCAGGCGTATAAAGAAACTATGCAGATTACTAAGGGAGAATGGGAGGGCCTCCTGGCAACAGTTCGGAAAAAAGACTCTCCTTGCTTTTGGAATATTATAGCTACTGGCTTTCGAGACGGGTTTATTCCAGTGGAAAACCATAATGCTATGGCGGATTGGGTTACCCATATTTCCAGTTCATATTCAATGGATGAGCATTTCGATCAGCCTGGGCCAGCACCTCGTGATGTTTCTACAGTTAGTTGTGATGCCATGCAGTCCACTCGTGGAGGTACTTCTTTAATGTATGGACCTCAAGAGAACATCAATTTTAATCTTGAAGGTCAGGCTTTCTCTAAGATTGTGTGTTATAAAGCTCCTGGGCTTGACAAAATTCCTGGAGACCTCTTTCGGAATCAATTTGATATATAGGTGCCTTATTTTATAGTTTTATTTAATGCAATATGGAATGGTGCCCCCATACCATCAACCTGGTCTGGTGCTGAGATTGTACCTGTTAATAGGAAGGGCGCTAGGGACATCCCACCAAATTACGGGCCAACAAGTTTAATTAATAGTATCCAAAAACTCTTTGCCAGGGCCATTTTGAATAAACTGGATTGGATGACTGCCTCTCACATACTGATCCCACTCCAAGCAGGATTTAGAATGGACACCAGCACATTGGACCAGGTTGTTAATCTTTCATGGTTGCATTGAAAGCTTTTACAGCTTGGAAGTGGGCCATTATACATAGTATTTGTTGATTCGTCCTTGTTGCCTGCTCCAAGTTGTGGCGGACCCTGGCAGATATGAGGGTTCCGCTCAATCTTTTAAATATGATTATACGACTGCACAACAACAACTATGCACAAGTCCGATGTGGGCAGAAGGGGCAGCTGGCAGACAGATTTCCAGTGACAAGGGGGGTCAGGCACGGATGCATCCTGGCCCCACCCTCTTCTCATTGTTTGTAAATGGCATGTTCAAGGATGTAGAACATTCTTTAGCAAACATCAGAGTTCCTGCTCAGATGTTTGCAGATGATACCTTGCTATTATCTAAAACTCTTATGGACCTCCAAAAATACATTTCTGTAGGGTAAGAGGCCTTGATCTTGATATCAATCTTGCTCAGACAAAATGTATGGTCCTCAATCCTAGTCATTCCACTCAATCAAATCCAACACTGAGAGGATGCCCCCTTAAGAGACATCACACTTTCGTATATTTGGGCACAATCTTGACTGAGCACATCAAATTGCAGCCCAATATTGCAAGGTGCAACTTCAAACTAGATCAGACAGGGAGTCTGGTGAAGATGCTAATGGCCTCACAATGCCACTTTGTCTCCCCAGTCCTGCAGCTTTATAAACATCAGCTGTTGGGAGTTGCTCTGCATGGAGCTGAGCTTGGGGGGGCATAGGAAGACGTCATCTTTGATCAAAGCTTTATGCAGCAATTGGTGGGATTACCAATTAGTACACCCTTGCTCTCCCTACAGATGGATCTTGGGCTTAAATCTGTTCTCGACAAAGCAAGGTTCTGGCCGCTATTGTTTTGGAACAGGGTTTAGGCAACCCCGGAGCTAAGTTCTTACCAACAGGATCTGGCAGAGGATTTATGCCTGCCTGGCAAAGGTAACATTCAATGGGTCAATTATGTGTGGACAACTTTGAGGGATATTGGCCTTGAGTGCCTTTGGATTAACCCAAAGGAGGCATGTGCAATCTCAAAAGGGCAGGTTAAGAGAGCCTGCTGCTCACACCAAATGAGCCTATTGTGTCGACAATAAGAACTGTCCAAAAGGGAGGTTCTCCCTCAGGTGACAGGGTGAAAGCTGTCGTATAACAGTAAATAGTTCTTAGCTGTGGGTTTTTCATGAGTGGTTGTCTTTAAAGTCCCTTGCGTGGCTATAATATTCAAATCAAAGAAAACTATTTGTTCATTGCTCAGTGGTGATTAAATCTCAGGTACTTGTCCTGTCGATTCAGCCACTCTAGGTAGCTTCCTATCAATGCTGCCCCTCTTTACATATGACCAGTATGTCATCAATGTACCTTTTCCACAATTTGATACTCTGTCTGTACGGATTACAAGGACTCAAGATATTATGTTTTTCAAGATGGTGGACAGAGAGGCCAGCTAGGCTCAGTGCGAAAGTGCTTCCCATGCTGGTTCAATGTTTCTGAAGGTAGAAAGTTCCATCAAATTCAAATAAATTCCTTATTAAGGCCCAATAGTAACATTCCATCACCACATGGTGTTTAATACTCTCAGTTTACTTAAAATATGACCTCCTCAATTATTTGTAATGTAGCTATGTGAGGGAGACTTGTGTGCAAGCATTTCACGTCCAATCCCACTAGTATCTCGGTCTTTGGGTCAAAGGGCATGTCTTTAATGAAACGTAATACATCTTTTGTATCCTTAAGGTAGGTGTCCGTGTTCCGGACTATTGGTCTCAAAACTGCATCCACAAACCGGGATAGGGGTTCTAGAATGGAACCTATACTAGATACTATCGGTCTGCCTGAGGGTGTCTCTAGATTCTTATGAGATTTAAGGACAGTTTAGAAATACGAATCACCAGATTTTTATTGATTAGAAAATCTCCTTTTTGGGAGATGCAATCGTGTGCCATGGCTTGTTCTACCATGCTGCTGATCTTGGTTCTCAAAAACTCATTTGGGTCTTCCTTAGGTTTTTCATAATTACATTTATCACCTAATAGTCTCAGACATTCCTTGTGGTAGGCTTCTGTGGTTTGGATAACAATGGCTACACATTTGTCTGCTGGTTTTATGACCATGCTTGTATTATTACCCAGTTCTTGCAAGGCCACTTTCTCTTCCCTAGTGATGTTGTGGAACACCCTTAGTGTACTTGGGTTAATCTCATTGATATCCTTAAGCACCGCTTTCTCAAAGTCCAAAATTTCTACTGGAACTGATGTACTGGGGGACGTGAAAGTAGACTTATTTCGTAAGTCTGTGTCTCCGTGGGTTCCTACATCCACAGGTTGACCTTCAAAAAATGTTCTTAACTTGATTTTTCCTATGAAATCATTCATCTCACAACTCAGCCTGAACTTATCCAACGGGGCCATGGGAACAAAACCTAAACCCTTCTCTAGGACACATTTTTGTTGAGCAGACAGTTGTTTATCACTAAGACTTACTACTAAGATGTGCAACTGCTTGGGCTAGCTAGGTTGTCGTGACCCTGTGTACTCTCCATCATCATGCTCCTCATTCTCATCCTTCCTTGGTCTCGATCGGGAGCCCATTGGAGTTGGGGTTGTCTTTTTGTCTTGACTCTTGGGTGTCTCTGGCCTGATCCTAAAAAAGTGGGGCAATATTGTGAGAAATTAACACAATGAGGATCCCAAAGTTCGAACTGAGGTGTGTGTAGTTGGGGTGGTGGGTGGCCAGGGGGTTGCAGACCATACAGATAGTGGGCTGGATACATAGGATACATCTCCCACCATCTGCCTGGTCTGAAACCTAGCCTCCCGTTTCTCCTGCTGCTTCACCTTCCCTGGTAATATCCCTTCATGTTAGGATTATGGTCTGAGTTGCTGGAACCTGTGTCTGATGAGTCTGAGTTTGTATTACATCCTGGATTTCTTCCTGTACGGACATAATCATCTCTATTGTAGGGATATACATGTTCATGTGTAAACTTGCTTGTGTCTTTCTTGAGTTTGTGGTATTTGGTCTGTTTCATTATTGGTTTGATTCAGTTCCTCCAGGCGTTTCTTTAGGGCCACGGTGGAGTGGTATGATTTTAGGCGGGGGAAGGGTATGCCCAGACGTGGGTCCCTTGCTCACTGTGCCACTGGATTCAAGCTAGCCTGGCTGATGAAGGGTGATACCCTGAAACCGGTCCCAGGATGCTTGTTTCCGGTCCAGGGAGGACCTGCCTTGGCAGTTCGGGCTGGACTGTTTCCATGAGGAACAGGGTCAAGACTGATTTGCATATGGCTGGATCCAAACTGGGGTGGCATGGTGAGCAAAAGAACAATGGATTAAACCCAGATCTGTGACTGGGGTGAGTTTTTGCATTGTTCAACACTCCGTCCATCATCCTTTTGTGTTGCTAAAGTTGCCCTAAGTGGGAAGGGTATGCCCAGACATGGATCCCTTGCTCACTGTACCACTGGATTTAAGTTAGCCTGGCTGATGAAGGGCGATACCCTGAAACTGGTCCCAGGATGCCTATTTCTGGTCCAGGGAGGACCTATTCTGGCAGTTCGGGCTGGACTGTTCCCATGGGGAACAGGGTCAAGACTGATTTTATTATGGCTGAGTCCAAACTGGGGTGGCATGGTGAGCAAAAGAACAATGGATTAAAGTGTTTGCATTGTTCAACTGTCCGTCCATCATCCTTTTGTGTTGCTAATGATTTTAGGTGAACCTCAATAGTAAGTATTTCACTTTTAAATTCCTCTGATAGCCGTGACGCAGTTTTGATGATAAGGATTAACCAGTCCCGGGTACAGTGCCGGGAAATGAGTGACCAATCTTTTTAAAAAGTTTTATCATGTTGTAAAATGAAGGGTTAATTTTTTACTATGAGACCCTGGGGGGCTGCATTTGCTCTAAGGTACTCTGTAATCATGATACCATGGATCATGGTCTTGATCTGATTTCTCTCAAGGGTGTTAAGTTCATCGCAGTCTTTACTATCCCCATAGTATCTACTGTTGATGTATTTTCAAAAGGGGATACTGAGGCCAAGATTTTTTCCACTTCCTCAGCCAAGAAAGTGAGCCTTGTGTTGAAAGAATATGAAGAAGTCTTGAGTATTCTCCAGTCAGACACCAGGCAAATTATTGTTTTTGCTTTTTCAAGGTACTTGAGGTTGACATAAATGATTAGGTTGAGCGCGACTAAACGAATCTCTTCCCATCATACAAATTTATTGCATGGTCTTTTTTAATTGATATATAGTGAGTGTTAACAAATGTGTGTTATTTATTCTCATGGGGTTTTGCTATCCTTTTAAGTGTTTTTACTGTATTGTTTTCTTTTTTTCTAAAATTATATAAGGTTTTATTCTTGTTTTATTTATTATAACGTGTATGTAATTATTTGATATTTGTTACTTTGTTTGCTAGTTTCACCAAATAAAGATAAAGAAAGAAAGAACTGCACCAAATTTAGCCAAAAATATGAACTTTACGAAAAAATACAGCTTTTTGTGATTTGGTGTAAAACCTTCCGGCTGTTTTTGAGAAATTTGTGTTTAAAGAGGTGCTCAGGTTGAGCTTGAAAGGATTAAAAAGTTCAGTATATCTCAACAGGGGGCTCCGCTGGAGTCCAGCAGCACCAAAAATTCAAACAGTAATGCCTTCTGATTGGTCAAGGGACTGTTTCCATGTTACTGAGCAATCGGATTGGTTGGCTGCAGTTCATCACAACAAGTTGCTGCCATGACAGAACTCTGAGACTCGGTTCCTGTGTCCTTAAAAAGTTTAAAAATAGGGAATAAAGAGGCAGAGTAGGAACACAGTGACCCCTAGGCACTTTTGGGGAGGGCCCAGAGGGATCAACCAAGCCAACATTTAAAACAAAATAGATTTGTGCCTTGCACACAGCCAAAAGCTGAATAAAAGCCCCAAAAATCCACTGAAAGGCCCAAATGTTGAAGAGATGTTATAGTTAGGTGGGAGAATAAGATTTTAGCTCATTTCACAATACTATATTTCACAAATTTACAACTGTTTTCCGTTTCTTTCATATTTATGCACATAGTCATTAGGTTATTTGCCCAGAATACCATAATATATAGACAAGTAGCAATTAGAACACCTGTTAGACTATATCTCCACCACTTGTTTGTTCAGAGTACAATATGCATAGTTAGAAATTACACTCTGCACCTCTCATGCTGATAGTATGTCTTCAGATCCATTGATGCACAAAGCTCAGAACCATAAGCACTCATAAATGTTCCATACATTATGCTTGAATGTGGACTATATGACCTTCAGACATGCAGTAGGACATATAAAAGCTCCAGTGCTGAATGCCTAACTAAACTGCTGTGAGTGCCAGTATAGGACATTGTTCAAAGTGTTGCTGTTAATTATGTTAGGCACAGAATGGTCAATTTTCAATGCCAAACAGGTCTTGGGAAACATGTTGATGCAGACATGTGTTTGAAAAATGTTGTGTCATTACTGGGATCAGATGTACTGTACCATGCAGAAGATCAAAGTGATTAGGGTGCTGCCTACACTGTCAACAGGGACGAGTTGAGTTACATTGAAGCATATTTCATCTAATAATGTGTAAGTGCATGCAGAGAAAGAATGTGGTATATACCTAGGCATACATCAAAGGGAGGACTTTAACAATCAACTTTAACAGATACCACTAGTCTGTCTCTTAAGTGATTTAACAGGAATGGGCCTAAAGGGATGATGTGACTCTTGGTACAAATATCCAAAGTCAGCACTTTAAATATAGGAAACTGTAATATTCATTTGAGGGGGTATAATCATTTTTAGGGGAAACATCCTAAACAATACATCCTTAAGGATGCGTTTCCACACGTGCCTTTACTAGGCATGCTTTTCCAACAACATTTGGTGTAAAGGCATGCATGTGTGGAAACGACGCAGTCATGGTTCTGACCGTGTTGTTCCATCATACAACCCATTTTTAAACCAAGACATGAACCATGAATGAAGTCCATAAACTAACAACATGCATCTCTAAAGAACATAAAACTGATACCTTGTTCCAGGAATAATAGCCAAATATACAGTATATTATTTGATGAATTAATTAATATACCAGTTAGCAAATAAACATTAGGTGCCAGATTTACTAAAAAGTAATGCAACGCAGCGCAGCTTTGATTGAAGGTGAGAGAGTAAAACAGTAGCAACACAAAAGGACAATGGACAGAGTGCTGAAACTTTTCGGACATTCACCCCAGTCTCAGATCTGGGCTTAATCCATCATTCTTTTGCTCACCATGCCACCCCAGTTTGGACCCAGCCATATGCAAATCAGTCTTGACCCTGTTCCCTATGGGAACAGTTCAGCCCGAACTGCCAGGCAGGTCCTTCCTAGGCCAGAAACAAGCGTCCTGGGACCGGTTTCAGGGCAACACCATTTGTCAGCCATGCTAGTTTAAAACCTTAATATATTCCGGATATAAAGAGCCCTTCCTCAGGAGTCAGTTCTCTCATAATCAATACATTGAACAATTCTTCAAATCACCAAGACTTGCAATCATGATGCTATTTCTCATGTGTTGCTGCCTACAGCTTTCGCAAGCTGAAGACTTCAAGCTCGAGAAAAGCTGCAGCCGCAAAACCACAGTGAAGATGTCTACTTCATCTAACCACTTTGAATCCTTCACTGGCTGCCATGGGTTCTTAACTCAAGCTCATAAGCTTCTTCCTTTATGTCACCACAACCTCTAAGTCAACTAATTAGACTCAAAAGATATGTTACTAGAGAAAGACTCCAGAAACAGGGGCCTAGCTTGATAAGTAGGATTGTGGGAGCTTGAGCTTCAGATTTTCTAACAATCACGCTGGCATATCATGTTAAAATACAACACCCACCACCCCCTCCGAAGCTACGCCCCTGTCCAGATGAACACCCCTGAAGAACACTGACCAAATCTTGAATCCCTAAGGGAGCTATGTTTGCAAGGCAAAAACCCATACCAGCCCAACCATGTCAACTCAAGACTTGGCTTAAATTTTCCGTGGTTCTGGCATGTAGACCTGTAGTAATGTATACATTAGTATTTAGCCAAATAACTTTAATAACTGAAAATTGGCACATTTGTTTTCCTTTGCCTCAATATATATTTCTCAAATTGTTAGATTGGTTAAGTAACACCTTCATACCATTTTATAAGGTTTGTTTGAATATTTCGCTTTTTTTTTCCTTCTTTTAAGCGTATGGACGTTCAACTTGTTTTATTGTATACCCCTAGCACTTATTCAAGAGTAGGTCTTGATCTTAGTCCATGGCATGAAAGAGTCAATCAAAGCTACTTCGAGAATGTGTTTTGCTTGCCAATGGAGAGCCATCTTCACCATTGTGGGTTGTTAAAGCTTGTGTAAAGCCATTGTAAAAGCTGCACGCCAGTTTCCAACCTGTGCACTCCCCAGGGTTTTTTTTACACTGAAAATAAAAACAATTCTACAACTAAAAAAGAAACAACTATTCCAAATATCTGCAATTGACTAGACTATCAGATTAGACCTATTTTAATATGCATTAAAAAGAAGATAGTGCACTCAGATTGCTCTCCGATGCACATGACTATGCTGTATTTCTCTTTACTATAGGTGTCACTTTCATTATGACTGATTCTTAAAACTGTGTTGTGTGATATAATTTTGTGCAGCGAGGGTGGCCCATGTGACATAACGCGTTTTCCCCCTTTCACTAATACACTTGCCTCTTTACGCATGGACAACACTCTGCAAAACAGTGCTAGCCATAAGTAACATTGTTTCCAGAAAATCATGCTTAAATGTTTCTTTTGTAGTTGTTAACTGATTTCAGGTGCATGGTCCTTCCATGAAGTTTCATTTCCTTGCCTTTCTCTGTGGCACTTATTACAGTCACTGTCGCACCTGTGTACACTCATTTCTCAATGGATAATCAGCACACTCGAAACTAAATTGGCTGCATTGCTGGGGGAACTTAGGGGCATATTTATACATTTTTTGCTCTGCATTTGCGTAATTTTTTGACGTAAAATTGGCGCAAATTTACAAAATATAATTGTATTTTGTAAGTTTGTGCCGCTTTTGCATAAAAAAATGACACAAATGCGGCGCAAGAAAAGTAAAAATATGGGCCTTAGATGCTTAGGGGACTATGCCCCAAGAGCCATCAAAACTACATAAAGCTTCTCACTTCAACCACGCCTGTATTCTATGCATGGAGCGGACGATTATTTACCATCATCTGGTACTTTACCTCTGTCTATGTCCAAAAGGAAGCCAATTGTGTGTAACTCACTGGTGGTGAATTTGACCTCAGACAGACTCCTGGTAATTTAATTTGTTAATAGGTGTGTATCGCAAAATACAGCAAATTCAGGCCCATATTTATACTTTTTTAGCGCCGCATTTGTTCAATTTTTTGACGCAAAATCTGCATGAATTTACAAAATACAATTGTATTTTGCAAGTTTGTGCCGCTTTTGCGTCAAAAAATTACGCAAATGCAGCTCTAAAAATGTATAAATATGGGCCTCAGTAACCTATGTCTGGCTCATGGCTGAGCAAAATGGTCTGGATATTTTTCATATGGGGAACACTACTGCGAGCAGCCTTGTGTATACTCTCCCAAATTTAGCAGGTAAGTCAACTGCGGCGATAAAGTGATTTCCACAAATAATATATGAAGCTATGAAGATTTAATTTTTTCAGAATATTGCAACATTCGTGAAGCTTTGTTAAGGCGCCACAGTTGTATTTGCGTGAAAAAGTACTGCTAAAATAGCTTCTCTAGATCAAATAAAACAAACAATATTGAAAATTCCTGTTTTATTCCTTTTATAGATGTTTTGTACTAATTCACACAGGGTACATGTGTACTACTTCCCATACTCAAATGTTTTTGTGAATTGGCCCGAAAGTCTTATCTTCCTGTAGTACAATGGATAAGGTTATAGCAAACAATTTCTTTTGACTAGCAGCATCTTCACTTGTTGCTTAAACACTAGGGGGCATATTTAAGAAAAGTGGTGCTGCACCTAGTGTAGCGCCACTTTCCTTGAGCCCCTTAGCACCTCCCTACCGCCACCATGTGTGCGCCGTATCTAAGATAAAGCACACTATAAAGGGGACAATAGCGTAATTTCTATTGATGCTATTGATGTACTCTGCAGGAGTAGCGCCAAAATATTGACGCTAATCCTGCAGAGTACATAGGGGAACATTATAAATAATGGAAGTCCCCTTTTAACACCTGCTCTGAGCAGGCGTTAAAAGTGCAATAAAAAATGATGCAAGGAAATCTGTTAGATTTCTTTGCACCATTTTTTTGCCCCCCCAACAGGGGAACGCCTCCTTTGCATACATCATGCCTGGCGCAGCCTTCCTGCAAGAAAGCCAGGTGGGGTGACTGGGCTTTCACAGTTGTGGCAGCTAAGTTGTGGAGTTCCCTTCCTGATCAGATCAGGAGCCTGCATTCCTATTTACTGTTTTGCAAGCCTCTTAAAACATGGCTCTTTGTACATTTGACTTATCCTGGGTCTGTATTTTCTCTCTTCTAGTGGCCATTTGTGCTTGGGCTTTCCTGGTTTCTAGCGCTTTGATGGCTGCTGATTTAACACGCTTTAGAAATAGCAAATCTAAATCTTTTGGTGAGTTACTTGGTGATCCTGGTGTAGAGAGTGTTCCCATAGTTCAACTTACAGGTGACTAGGCCATGAGTGACTGTTTTTCTAGTATTGCTTCAGAACTCTTTGAAGATCTACCTCTGCATCTTCTAGTGTGGAAGCAGGACGCAGTGACAAAGCTTGTGTTGTCATTTTTGGTTTGCTGTTGATGATATTGTGTGTAGAGGTTGCTGAGTATATAGCAAATTACTGCAAACATAATACAAACTAATGAAATGCCACCTCCCAAAGACAGGAATGGCACTTGCTGTATCTTTCCATATTAAGTTCAGAAAAAGGCTACAAAACAGAGTTTGACTATAGCCTGATTTAGAACTTTGAGGAAGAGAAAACTCCATCACAAATGTGATGGATGTTCGGTCAGCTGTATTATGATCCCATTATGTCCTATGGGGATAGTAAGACAGTGGTGGACAGGATATTTGTCATGTTTGAGACAGAGTATTCCATTCGCCAAGTTCTAAATCAGGCCCCTAATCTGGAAAAGGCTATGAGGAACCACTAAAGTGGTAAGATACACTTGCTGTGATACAGAGCACTCCGGCTGGATTCATTCAGTCACCAAGGAAAATATTTATAAGCCCCCAGCGCCACCTTGTGCCACATTACCATCATTTATTTTACGTTAATGTGGCCCAATGAGGCCAAAATCCTGGTGCCATATTTACAAAGTGGCGCAATGCATGCATTGTGCACCTGACCAAATCCTTAAAAGTCCACTGGACGCACTTCAGGCTGGGGACATCTGTGGCAATTGGTGCAGGCAGGCTCTGTTAACAAGTTGCTTTGAGGGGGTCCACTCCTTGTCCTTTTAGAAGCAAGGCAAAGTCCTTAGGGCTGTTGTTCTAAAGTGCAACAGGAGCAGTATTACAGAGTGCAGTCCTTTGGGTTGCAGACCAGGATTACAGCAGGTCAGTCCTTCTTCTTGTGGTTTCAGGCAGCAGAACTGAATTGCAATGCAGCTCCCATATATTTATGCAATTATCCTGGGTGACAAGCAGGACATCTCCTATCCAGTGAGATGCAGGGTGTCACCCAAAAGCATGACAGCTTCCTCTAAAGTGTTGCATTGTCTCGTCCCACAAAGCACTGCATTTTAAATTCCAAGATGGACAATTTCTCTCTAGGGGAGAAGGATGTGTCTAGACTAACCTACTGGTGTGGCTAATTTCCATTAATACTCCCCCACCAGACCATCTGCAAATTCCTTTCCTGGGCCTGGTATCTGTCTGTGAGGTACAGAGAGGGAGGGGAGGCTTTGCTGGCATTCTTTCTATCCTGCTTCCTTTGAAGCCCTGTTTGTTTTACCCAGTCCCCTTCCTGGCCTGGCCTCTGCAGCTGCTGAAGTCCCCCCCATCAGATAATCTCTGTCAGTGCAGACCATTTATTACCTCATCAAAGCGGCCAGGCTAATCCTATTAGGCTGTCCAATCAGGAGAGACCATTAGCAGCCTGGATTTTGGCTTACATAATAGTAAGTCCTATAACTTAGGGGGTCATTCCGACCTTGGCGGTCATCGACCGCCAGGGTCGACGACCACGGAAGCACCGCCAACAGGCTGGCGGTGCTTCCTTTGCTATTCCGACCGCGGCTGTAAAGCCGCGGTCGCCCAGCCGGGTCCGGCGGTTTCCACTGGCATGGGCAGTGCAGGGGCAGTGCAGGGGACCCCTAACAGGGCCCCAGCATGATTTTCACTGTCTGCTTTGCAGACAGTGAAAATCGCGACGGGTGCAACTGCACCCGTCGCACCCCTGCAACACCGCCGGCTCCATTCGGAGCCAGCTTCAATGTTGCAGGGCCTTTCCCGCTGGGCCGGCGGGCGCTCTTCTGGCGGTTGCCCGCCGGCCCAGCGGGAAAGTTGAATTGGCCCGCGCGGTCTTTTGACCGCAGAGCGGTCTTTCGACCGGGGAAGTTTGGCGGGCGGCAACCGGCACCCGCCAAACTCGGAATGACCCCCTTGGTCGCTATATTAGTTCTTATAAATTCAACAGTGGCAAGTTGTTGGATTTATCATTACCAATCCTTCCTACCAATATTTATACTTATTTGAAAAATTCTGCGTTATCGTATGGAGCTAAGTATCTTCAATGGCTAAACTGAATGGGCAGTTTTTCCCTCACCAGGGCATACAAAACATCTTTAATAATGTCCCTGCTTATAGTTACTTGGCACCCCACCACTGGGACAACTAGAGGAGACCTGAGGGGTAACCTATATGTAACAATAAGGTAAACTGTAAACTTCGTACTTGTATAGCGCACTACTCACCCGTTAGGGTCTCAAGGCGCTGTACGCATACCATTGTGGAACCCCTCCTGGCTTTTCCCTGTGAGGTGCCCACTCCTGGGCAACCTCCAAGGTGAAGCCAGGCATCCCAGCGCTGTTGGGGCTGTTGTGGAGATTAAGCAAGCTATTGCTCAGAGTTACAGAGTGGGACCCATGAATTAGATTAGGCACCGATGCAAGAATTATCAGGTCTGAGGAAATTGAGCCCAAGACCCGCCGAGGCAGGAATTGAACCCTGGCTCCAGGGCAGATTTCTGCAGCAGGGTCTGCCGCTCTAACCATTGAGCCACACTTCTCCTAGTAGATTATCACAAGTTACTTTTTTAAAGGCAGGGTTGCCTTAAAAAATGACAGCAGGCAACACAGCAGTGCACACTCCAGTGCAGGAAATCTACTGGGTCTCTAAACGCCCCTGCCATATGATATACTATGGACTCATGGGTAGTTTGAATCCCCCTTACCCTATTATATACTAGGGACTTACAGGAGTCTGTCATTGCCAATTGTAATTGTACGACAGTACCATATACCTTTTGACCAGAGCACTGGCCCTGGTTAGCAGAGCCAAGGGCACAGTCAGGGTCGGTTACTAAGGATGACTTTCCCACACACTCACTGTCTCCTGTGAGGATTTGGGCATCATTATAATTAAACACTACCTCTTGGGGAACCAGGCATCACCAGAATCATACACTATTGCTGTGGGGGCTTGAACATGACTATCTCAGCAGGACATTGAACGTTACTATCATCACAGCCTGAAACAAGATTTTGGTGTTTTATGAGGGAGGGCACTAGGATTGCCATTGTACTCTCCTAAAACATTCATCTTGCCCTCAAAGCCCTACATTTAGTGTGGCTCAACACATAAGTCATGTTGAAAATGCCCAAAGGTGGTTAAGGTTAGCCCCAGGAGCCTCACCCCAATGATGAGATCACCCCCAGGGGCCACTCCCAATCACAAGTTTGTGCCAGGCATAAATGGTGAATCTCCAGGCACCTACGTCAGAACACTATTGGACCTGTGGAAGATCAGAAGAGGGCTGAACCTGTTGCTTGAGTCCGGAAAAGAGCCTTGAACAATTGACTGGCTTACCTTCTTGTACCCAGAAGAAAGAAATTAACTCCAAGGGTCCAAAACAGGCTACAAGAGGCCTTGTCCTGTAAATGCCCAGCTGCATCAATTGCATTCAGAACTGGACTACCTGTTGGACTCTACCAGCCACCCTATGAGTCTCTAAATGGCTCCCCTGAGATCTGCGGGGGCTTTAGAACTGTGCTCCTGTGTGAGACTGGGATTAAGTCTTGACCAGGAAAAATCTGGTTACTGTATCCAACCCACACTCCATCATCGTTGGCTTCAAACTGAGCCAGGTTCTTGTACTACTGTGATCACTGACTAACATAGGCACTTTGTGCCTCTTGCCACTAGCTCAACTTAAAGTTTTAAAAATGCATACATTTGATTTCCCTTTTTGTACTTTTATAATTTTTTGCATCATTTTGTTTATTACATTTTCAATTATTTTTCTATTTTATTTTGGGATTTTTATTGCTTTGCAATTTGATTTTATTCCTGTTTTAGTAATGTAAAAATACTTTACACATTGCTCTAAGTTAATCCTATCTGCTCTGTGTCGTAACTACCAGAGGGTTGAACTCAGATTTATTTGGTGACTTTAGTGATTCACCCAGACCAGAAGTGTGATTATTACCTGAGGTGGGTGCTTTCAGCCATCAACTAATAACCCAATTTATTACACAGCTGGTGTGAGACGTACTGGCCAAATGTTTAATAGGTTTACCCTAGCCTCCAGCTCTGATGCCAGTGTAAATGGCAATACTTATGTTGTACAGACACAGACACGACCACTGGGGTCTCAACCAAGGTTACCATAGGTATCTAGTGATCTCTTTTGTAGGAATTCCAATAAGGATGGTGGTCATGCTAGATGAGTCTTGGTCTCCAATTAATTTTTGTCATAATTATGCTACAAATCCAGAAGTAGACTCACAGTGGGACCATGAAACTGCCAGTTTAATTGTAGATACAGCAGCCCTTTGGAGGCAGACTAACAAATCCTATCTAGTCTGCAGTGGTGCATGAGACAATCAACCTTTTGCTGGTTTGATGCAACAAATGTTCTATGTCAGCAGGAACAGCAGTACATGTGGCTCGTTTTTGGCTGTTCAGAAAGCTGATTCACAGCCCCGTGCCTAGTGAAGCAAAATGAAAAATGACAGTGACGGCAAAGTGGAGAATTTAGATCATCTCCCTTAATATAGGCACTTTGGCTTTTGAACCACAATCTTGTGAACTTTGGTGTTTAGGAAGATTACATATTCAAGCATCCGAGTAGGACTGGGCAAGGAAGAAATGTTCAGTGGAAGAAATACATTCACATACTAATGAATTACCAGTTATAGAAGGAGTATAGTGCTGCCTGGAGTAAAGTACTTCAGTGTTCCATCAGGGTAGAAAGTGCACTATAAATGCAATTACAATGCAGTGCCATACAGTAGCAAGGAAAAGACATGATGGTGAAGCTTGGGAGACTTGCTTTGGATGGGGTTATAGATAGAGAATGTAGCACATTAGCAAAATGTTAAGCATTTTCTTTTGAGTCCCCCATTTCTCCATTCAATGGTCATCTGGATATATTATGTGCATGCCTATAATTATTAGCATCATTCTAGTGACACCATGAGTAGCAGGTTCTCTTCCACAAAAAACTACTCTCCTTCACAACTGGTTGCAATAAGGATTCATGATACATGTCTCTCCTATTTAACTCTGAAGAACTCCAGTTATCAGCCTATAATACTGCACAGTTTATTTACCCTTAACAGTCATCAGCCCTTCCATGTGAGAATGGAACAGAAGAGGATACAGACCCAGGGCATGTGTAGCCCTAAGTCTGGGATCTTCACTTTTTATTAGCATATAAGTGAAAAGGGAAGGGAACACAGAGTAGGACAGTTAGAATGTCAGATGCAGCTAAGGAGAAAGCATCAGCATCAGAAGGCCATTGTGACACAGAGGGATGGAAGTGGGACTTTAACTGTTATCCTGGCTTTGCACCAGTGAATGAAATGAAAAAGGATGGAGAAGGGAGAAGGGAGAAAGGAAGTTTCCTCCTCAAGGGATCTAAAAAGTCTGTTACTTATGCAGTAGTGGCTAGAATACCTGAGGTCCATTGCTTAGAGAATGCAGACTACCACCTCCATCCCATTTCACCATCAGTTCTTCACTGGCTCACACGTTCCGGTTTGCTTCTAGTTCACTGTTAGCAAACTATGTAACTATGCTGTCAACTAAACCTATCCAGACGTGGAGTGGAAGGCACAGAAGGATTTAAGTGTAGAGAAATGCACACTTTCTAAAAGTAGCATTTCTAAAATAGTAATATAAAATCCAACTTCACCATTAAGCAGGATTTTGTGTCACCATTCTGGCCATACTAAATATGCCCTGGCTTCTCTTTTCAGATCAGGATCTACCACTCAAACAGTATATGAGGGCAGCCCCAATGCTATCCTATGAAAGGAGTAGGCCTCACTGCAGTATAAAAACAAATTTAGGAGTTTTACACTACCAGGACAAATAGAATACACATGTTCATGTCCTGCCTTTCACCTACATAGCACCCTGCCCTATGGGCTACCTAGGGCCTACCTTAGGGGTGACATATGTAGAAAAATGGAGGTTTAAGGCTTGGCAAGTACTTTTAAATGCCAAGTTGACGTGGCAGTGAAACTGCACACACAGGCACTGCAGAGGCAGGCCGGAGACATGGTTAGGGGGCTACTTATGTGGATGGCACAACCAGTGCTGCAGCCCACTAGTAGAATTTCATTTACAGGCCCTGGGCACATGTAGTGCACTTTACTAATGACTTACAAGTAGATCAAGTAGGCCAATTGGGTATGAACCAATACTATCATGTTTTAAGGGGAGAGCATATGCACTTTAGCACTCATTAGCATTGGTAAAGTATAGAGCCCTAAAACCAGCAAAAACTGTGTCAAAAAAGAAGTGGAGGGAGGTAGGCAAAAAGTTGGGGGTGACCACCCTAAGGCTGTCAGGTCTAACAATAACTTTAAAACTACTTATACTTTTCACATATTCTACTAACACTTACCATTTACACCAAATAACATATTTTCCTGCCACATTACATCTACATCTGTTAGCACAATTTCAAGCTACATCTGTTTCAATTACCACACTCCATTGAATGCTACTCCAATCTATGTCACTTCACTCTACGCTGTTACATTCTATGTCACTCCACTCTGTCACTCCACTATACACCACTCCGCTCTTATCCACTGTACGCCATTTCACTCCACACAACCTCACTGTACACTATTAATCTCTATGCCACTCCATTTTATGACACTCCAGTGCATGCTAATCCACGGCACACCCTTCCACTCTACACTACTCCACTGTACCCTGTTCCACTGTATGCAACTCCACTCTATAACACTAAACTCTCTGCAATTCCACTCTATGCGACCCCACTGTACATACCACTGTACTTTCAGCTATTTCTCTGTACGTCACAGTGCTTTACGACATGTCACTATACCCAACTCCACTCTATGACAATCCACTGTATGCTATTACACTGTTCATCACTCCATTCTATAGTACTACACTCTACACCACTCTACTCTACCCCAATCCTCTCTACTGTACTACACTTTATGCAAGGGCTCTCCAACCTTTTCTGTATGCTTCTTATGTTCAATGAAAATTGCCCCAAGATATTAATGTTACTGATGTAATAGTGGCCATCTCATTCAAAATTTTAAGCAGTGATCACATCATTGTAGCTGGCAGGGTTGCCAGCAGTAATGTAAAAAAGACATTGTGAATTTGGAATGCGTCTACATTGCTAATACATAACAGTCATAGCTGAAAACCCACAGGTACCCCAAGGTAATAGTAATATGATTAATAAGTCTCTCCAGCTCCCCCGATTGATAATAATCACTTCAAATACATTTTAGAACTTTAGCCATTTTTCTCCAAACATCTGCTTATGGGTCCTGGAAATACACACATTTTCGTCTCAAATCCATGCATTTTAATTTTGATATATATACCAATTCAACCTAGCGAAAGCTTCTATATTAGTAGGCTGAGTTGAACACTGGAGAGCTACTTTTAGGTACCTGGAGCTACCAGTACCTCATCAGCTACTCGTTGGAGATACCTACTCTATGCTATTCCAATGAGCTACACTTCACTTTACGCCACTCTTCTCTATGCAATTCCACTGTATGCCACTCCACTCTATGTCACTACAATGTATGCCAATAACACTAAACTTTATCCCACTCTACACCACTCCACTGTAGACTCATCCATTGTATGTCACTGTATGCCACTCCACTCTATGCCACTCCACTCTATGCTATTCCACTCTACACCACTCCACTCTACATCACTCCCCTCTACGCCACTCCACAGTATGCTATTACACTGTACTCTATTACACTTTACCCCACTACACTACACTCAATGGTAGTGTACTCTGACACTCCATTTTACGTGACTAGACTGTAGGCCACTCCACTCTATAACATTCCAGTTTATGCTATTTCACTATAATCCACTACACTGTACCTCACTCCACTCTACTGTACAACACTTCAGTCTATGCCACTCCATGGTACGCAAATCCACTGTATGACACTCCATTCTATGCCACTCCATGACAAAGCACTGTAAGCTATTACACTGTACATCACTCCATTCTGCACCACTCCACTGTATGCCTCGCCACTATGCACCAATCCACTCTACTCTACGACACGTTAACCTATTCCATTGTATAGCACTCCACTCTACGTCTCTACACTGTCTGCCAGTAACAGTCAACGTTATGCACTCGACACCACTCCGCTGGATGCCACTACAGCCTACCACACTATACTGAAGCCCACTCCACTCTACAACAGTCCACTCTGTACCACTACATTGTATGCTCCTTCACTCTACACCACTCCACTCTACGTCACTCCACTCTACCCCTCCCTAGAGTACACTATTCCCCTGTAAGGCACACCAAAGTATGCCACTTCACTCTAATCTATCCACTCAAAGCTATTCCAAAGTGCGCCACTATACTGCACCTCACTCCATTTTACATCAGTCTATTCTACAACACTCCACTATATGCACCTCACTCCATTTTACATCAGTCCATTCTACAACACTCCACTATATGCCACTCTACTCTACGCTAGTCCACTATATGCCACTCTACTTCAACACATTCAAGTGTATGCCACTGCACAGTACACCATTCTGCTGTACACTGTATGCTGCTCAACTGTAAGACACTCCAGTGTATACCTCTCCACTGTATGCTACTAAACAATACACCAATACACTCTACACTATTCTACTGGATGCAGCTCTGCACTATTCGATTCCGCTCTATGCCACCTCACTGTATGCTACTCAAATATACACTATTCCTCTGTACTTCACTCCACTTCTTGCCACTCCTCTCTACAACAATGCACTGGAAACTATTACACTGTACATCACTCCATTGTATACCACTCCACTGTACGCCATTCCACTCTACGTCAATCCACTCTACCCTACTATACTGTACCCTATTCCAATGTAGGACACTCCACTATAGGATCAGGCCACGCTAAACCACTCCATAGTACACTATTACACTGTATTTCACTACAGTCTACCCCGCTCCACTCTAAAACACTCCACGATACTGTATTCTACTCTACCACACTCCACTCTACACTCTTACACTGTATACCACTCCACTCTACGCCACTCCAGTGTACCCTCTTCCATTGTAAACCACTGCACTGTACCTCATCCCACTCTACACCACTCTACTGTATGCTGCTCTACTGTACACTATTCCTCTCTATGCCTTGCAACTCTGTCACTCCACTCTACACCACTCCAGTGTGCACTATTGTACTGTATGCTCCTCCAATGTATTCCACTCCACTCTATGCTATTCCACTGTACACCACTACATTGTACCTCACTCCACTCTAGGTCATTGAACTGTAGAACACTCCTTTGCACACCAATCCACTCTATGATTTTTTATAGTATGTCACTCCACTATATGCTATTCCCCTCTATGCCACCACACTCTATGACATCTACTGTATTACACTCTGCTACATACTATTCCACTTTACACCACTATACTCTAGGACACCCTACACTATTGTATTATATGCCAGTGTACGACACCTCACGCCACTGTGAGGAGCACTTAAAGACCACTCTAGATACTCATGATCTTTGTTTGGACTTGACCATGATTATCTTCTCACACTATCTATGTGGGGACTCAAACATCATCCCAACACACTGTCATGCTGAGCACTTGACCATAATTATCTTCACACACTAAATGGAGACTCAAACATCATCTCTACACACTATCACTTGGAGACTTGGACATGATTATCTTCATACACTATCTGTGTGAATAAGCAAATATCATCTCTACATTATATAACATTCTATAACAATGGGGACTTCAACATGATTATATTCACAAACTGAATGTGTGGACTTAATCTTTACTGTGGGAACTTGGATATCATTTATTTTACACACTCTCAGTGTGTGGACTTGACCATGACAACCTGTACCCACTGTGTCAGTAGGGACTAGAACACCACTATAATTACACACTATGAAGAGGCTTGAACATGCATACAATCTCACACTATGTTTTTCGGTTCTTCAATATCATTATCATCACACATTATCTGCATGGAGACTTGAATATTATCTTCACACACTATGTTTGTGGGAACTTGAACATGTTCACCTTCACATACCATATCTATGCGGTATTGAACACCCCAATACCTACACACTATCTCTGTTGGGACTCGAACAGCCGAACAACCACGCACCATCTCTCTGGGGACTTGAGCATCGCAATAATTACACACTATCTGTGGGCACTTGACTATCATTATCTTTGCAAATTATCATTGTACGGACATGGTTATTATAATCTACACATACTCTGTCAGTAGAGACTTGAACATCACTCTATTCACACACACACATGGAGGCTTGAACATTCCTGTAATCACTGAGACTTAAATATTATCTTCACACTCTGTCTTTGAGGAGACTTGAACATGCTTCCCTTCATACACCATCTCTAAACGGTCTTGAACATGTCTAAAATCACACACAATCTCTGTGGGGACTTAAACACTACTATCTTCACACATTATCTGTGTGGAAACGTGAACATTATCTTAACACACTATCTTTGTGGGGGCTTGATCATGCTTACCCTCCCACAAACTATCTCTGTGGAGACTTGAGCATCACTATAATTACACACTATCTCTGTGGGGACATCAGCATCACTATAATTACATGCTATCTATGTGGGGACTTCAGCATCACCATAATTACACAATATCTCTGTGGGGATTGTTTATCATTATCTTTACAAGTCATTACTGTATGGATGTAAGTATGATAATCTGCACACACTCTGTCAGTAAGGACTTGAAAATCATTATATTCACACACTATAAGGAGGCATGAACATTCCTATAAACGCACACTATCTGTGTGCGGACTTGAACATTATGTACACACACTATCTTTGTTTACCTTCATAACCATCTCTATAAGGACTAAACATGCCTATAATCACACACTATCCCTCTGGAGACTTACATATCATTATTTTATTTTACGTTAACATTATCTACAAGCAGAATGTTGTTGGAATTTGAACATGCTTACATTCACACACCATCTCTGTGAGGTGTTGAACATCCTAGTAACCACACACTATCTCTGTAGGACTTGCACTTAACTGTAATTACGCACCATCTCTGTGGGGAATTAAATATTATATTTACTCACTATTACTGCATAGGTTTAACGGTGATAGTCTGCACACACTCTGTTGATAGGGTCATGAACAAACTATAGTTACAAACTATAATACGGCTTGAACATTCCTATAATCACACACTATCTTTGTGGGAACTTGAGCACCCTTATCTCTACATACAGTTTGTGGGGAAACCTGAACGTTATCTTCACACACTATCTTTGTGGGGACTCAAGCATGCTTACCTTTACACAACATCTCTTTGAGGACTTGAACATCCCAATAACAACACACTATCTCTGTGGGACCGTGAGCACCTAAATAATCACACACTATCTCTCTGAGGACTTGAACATCCTAATAATCACACATTATCTCTGTGGGGACTCAAGCATTCCAATAATAGCACACTATCTATGTGGGGACTTGAACATCCCAATAATCATACACTAGCTATGTGGGGACTTGAACATCACTATAATCACACACTATCAATTCTAGGGCTGCATCAATATTACTTTTACATACCATATTAGGCTGAATTTGAACATTCATTAATCATACACTATTTCTCTAGGGACTTGAACATCATTGCCTTCACATGCTAACTCTTTGGGGGACTTACACCATGGTCGTAGCCAGAATCTCTGAAGAACCTTTGGTACCATTATGGTCACATATGACCTCTATGGGCAATATCACACACCATCCCTAGGCAGATAGTAACAATACATGCTTTCCCTAGGTAGATGTAGTCTAATAGTTAATTAAGGCGATCACACTCAGTTGACCACATTGCTTAACCCCATCATTTAATTTATCAATGTGTTAGCCCCCTAACTCCTAAGACTTTGGGCACCAAGCTAAAAGATACACACCATCTTAATTGCCCCTCTATAATCCTGATATATGATATTTTCTGATGCATTGTTAATATAACCCATCTATTGTGTGCCAATAGGGTATGTGTATACATTCAATTAAAAATTGATTCAGATGTTATTTTTGTATATTTCTGGGAAAATAAACATTTATCCTTGTGACCATGAGTGTATTCCAACATAAATGATAGTTATGGAGTAAGCCCCCACAAAGATAGTAACACGTGTTCAAGTCCCCACAATGATGGCTCTGTGCGTTTGTTTAAATAACAACATATTTGCAAATTTGAAGCAGGATCCTGTATTATGAATTTTTTCTTAACATTTTTCTGTAGTTGGAATATTTATTTTTAAAACATTGGGAAAGGTTAGTCCCCACAAGTCAAGTGTCCACACATAGTCCCCACAAGGATGGTAACACATGTATGTGTGTGCATGTGTGTGTACGTGTGTGTGTGTATGTATGTGTGTGTGTGTGTGTGTGTGTGTGCGTATGTGTGTTTTCACCATGATTTTTTGGGCATTATTTTTCCAAAAGCCTTTTTGACATCCTTATTCCTCAGGCTGTAGATCAGAGGGTTCAACATTGGAATTATCACTGAATAGAACACAGATGCCACACGGTCATGATGCATAGAATATTTTGATTTAGGTCTTAGGTACATGAAGATAAGAGGCCCAAAGCATAAGGTGACACATATAAAGTGGGAACAACAAGTAGAAAATGCTGTCCATCTGCTTTCAGAGCTGATTTTCATTATGGTATGAAGAATGTAAGCATAAGAGACAAGAACTAAGGCAAGAGGACCTAAAATGAAGCCTCCAGACACAAAAATTAGCAGATTCACATTAAGAGAGATATCAGAGCAGGAGAGTTTCAGGAGCGGTGGGACATCACAAAAGAAATGGGCAATCTCATTAGAGTCACAGAAAGACAACCTTAGCATACAGAGGGTGAGCATAAGAGCATGAGCAAAGCCTGCTACATAAGCTCCACACAAAATGTATGCACAGGTTTTTTTTGTCATATTGGCATTATAATGCAGTGGATTACATATAGCAACATACCGGTCAAAAGACATTCCTGTTAGTATGAAAACCTCCACACTTCCCATAGCGGCAAATGTAAATAGCTGTGTCATGCATCCTGCAAATGAAATTGTTTTTTTGGTTGATAGGACATTTGCCAGCATGTTAGGTGTAATACTAGTAGAGTAGCAGAAATCTACAAAGGACATGTGAGAGAGCAGGAAGTACATGGGAGTATGAAGATGAGCAGATATCCTGATCAGAGCCATTATACTGATATTTCCAGTTACTGTGATGATATAGACAAGAAGGAAGAAGACAAAGATTGGGAGATGCAGCTTTGGGTCTTCTGTTAGACCAAGCAAGATGAATTCTGTCACAGAGGTCCTGTTCCTTTCTTTCATTGGTCTGCATGGAGAAGGAAGACAGGAAGAAGATGTAGACATCATGAGACCGTGGTAGGCTTCCGGATGAGAATCAGCTACTGAAACAGACACACAAACATTGAATGTTGCATATCTATGTACATATATATTTCTATATATTCACTTTAATTACCAAAGGTTTCTGGGATGTTATGTTAAATGTGCAAAACCATAAAAATGCACCTGTTATAGTTAGAGGTATTTTAAACAACTATACTTCGTGCCTTAAGGCAACTATAACTTGTGCCCCTGCCATGTACAATAATTTTACTGCATATGTTACAGTGTCATTACCACTGGTGCTATGACATGTCATGAGCGTTGTAATAGCATGGCTGTGCACAGCGGGGGTTGGGTCTCAGCAGCAGTTGACAAGAAAGAACCCACTCATTACAGTCACAAGCAAGGATTCAAACACCTTCATCAGGGATTACAGATAACTTTCCAAGGTGGAACTGCAGAGAAAAACATTTGCTTTGCCTTGTCTATGCACAAGAAATTAGGATGAGTAGTACCTTTCATAAGTGGTGTGAGAAACTAGGGCTGATTGCAGAGGCCCCATAACTTTTTGCCCCCTTTTTCCACTTTATGCTGGTGTTTTCCTGACTCTGATGGTGCCCTGGGTACTGCTAACCAGTCCCAGGGCCTGTGCTCTGTGTAAAATGGATTTGCAAATTAGGCTAATTATAATTGGCTAAGTTAACCTACCTATAAGTCCCTAGTATATGGTAGGGCATGTAGGTTTAGGGACCACAGCATAGGTGGTGCACACCTAGGTGCATTGCTGAGGTGCCCAGTGTCATTTTAAAAGCAAGCCTGCGTTGCTGGCTGCTTTTAAATTAAAGTTATATGCAAATTCGACTTTGGAATTAAAGGTACTTCCAAAGTCTTAAACTACCTTATTTTTACATATAAGTCACCCCTAAGGTGTGCCCTATGTGCCCCTAGGGCTGGGTGCCATGTAACTATAAGCAGGGACTTTATAAAAATAGATTTATAAGCCCTGGTGAGGTAAAAACAGCCAAATTCGTTTTTCCCTCATTGAAGTAAATGGCCTTCATAGGCTAGAATGGGCAGACTTTATTTTAAATTTTAAAGTCTCCTTAAATGTTACATACCAAGAATTTGGTATCAAATTGATTGTTATAATAAATCCCACAACTTCCAGTTGTTGGATTTAATATAACTAGTTCAGGTAAAAAGTTTAGACTTTACCTAAAAAGTTGCCAATTTCAGCTCTGCATTGTTTTTGCTGCTGTGCTCTGATTGGCCAGCCTGCAGCAGCTTCTGCCAGGCTACCTTGATGAGGTGTGAAGTGGCCTGACTTCACACAAAGGAATGTGCTTGGGGGAGAGAATCTCCCCTCAGCAGATGGTGAGGCAGGAAGGGGGAGGGCGGCCAAACTGGTCTTCAAAGGCAGAGAAGGACATTTGCAGCACCCAGCAACACCCCCACATCCTGCAACCCCAGGTGCATTCTGGGAGTTGAAGTCCGCACCCCCCAAGGACCATCACAGAACTTCTGGACCCTTGGGGTGAGCTGTGGACCCCAAAAGAACCTTAAAAGAACATCTGGGTGAAGCCCCAGAAGTTTGGAAAAGATTGGAGAATTTTTTTTTAAAAAGCTCCATAAAGTGACCGACCCGACGCGGAAATTCTAGCCGGCTTGCCTCAACCGCGACCCGGCCTGACTTCGTGGTTTGTCCCGGTAAAGAAAAACATCCAAAAAAGAGACTAAGTCCGAACGTAAAAAGTTGACCGGGACCTTCCAGCCATTGTATCCGAGAAGGGCTCCACGGACGTCGGATCAAGATCCAGGTTTACCCCGGTCGAAGGATTTTCATCTCGAAAAAACGACTAAGTCCGAAGGTAAAAATCACCACCGAGGAAACCGACTTCGCGTATCCGGACAAGGGCTCCAGGAGGTCGGATCCAACTGGCAGGTTCGTCCCGGGGAAAAAAAACATCAAAAAAGAGACTAAGTCAGAAGGTAACTTTTTTACCGAGGCCTCCCGCGACTTGTAGCCGAGCAGGGCTCCATCGCGGTCGGCCTGAAAGTTTGACTTTGCCCCGGTCCTGGTGCAACCAGATGACCCGATTGGCGCTTTTTGTTTCTAAGCGCTAGAAAATAATAATACTTTAAAAATTCATATCTCCGGTTCCCCTGAACCGATTTTAATCGTTTTTGTGTCATTTTAAAGATAAAAATATAAGCTATTTTTATAAATTGGTTTTGGATTTTTAAACTGTTTCCTGTGTTTTATTTAATTACTGTTTTGTGATATTTGAATGCTTTACACTTTGTCTCCTAAGTTAAGCCTTGACGCTCGATGCCAAGCTACCAAGGGTAGAGCTGGGATTAATTTACTGAGACCTAACTGTGCCTATGTGGAGGTTAGTGGCTTGTTGCTAGGTGTAGGTACCTACCTGCCCTACCAATAACCCATTTTCTAACATAATTGGAAGCAGCGACGGGATCCTGTACTTGTGTTCAATATCACGTTACAGTTTTAGATAAAACAAATTAAAAATCCTTTAAATTGTCCTAGTGCAAAAATTGTTTTTAATTTTTAATTTTAATTTTTTTTAAATTAATTTGGATTAATTTCAATTATTGAATTTTTGTAATTTTTCTAAATTCTTGCTACCAATTTTTGCAAAAAGTTTTTGTTGACACAAAACTAGGGAACCATGGAGCTTGATCTGGCTAGCCTACCCACACTGACAGTAGTCCAGCTTAGGGGGTTGTGTATTGAGAGAGGGTTGCCTGCAACCACTGATCTCAGGAAGCAAATCCTGATTAAATCCCTGACAGCATGGGCTGAGGCCCAAGAGGTAGAGACAGAGGAAGCTCCAGAGGAGGAAGAAAAAGGGGAAGATGCTAACTCTAACCACTCAGGGGAGGGAAGGCATCCGAGCCTAAGTGAGGAAGAAGAAGAACGGTCCTCAGTAGATACAGTCACTAGGGGCAGACCCAAAGCTAGTGGTAGGAAGGGGGTCCCTTCAGGAGGAGAGAACCCATCCATCAGAGAAAGAGAGCTGGAGGCCCAGCTAGCATACATAGCTTTGGAAGCAGAGAAGCTGGCCCTAGAAAAGAAAAAGTGGGCATACAAAGAGAAAAGAGATGGAAGCAGCGATAAAGAAGCTGAGGTGTCCATGGGTAGGGAAGCTTGCCCCAGATTACCCAAGGGGGTGGTTCCTGCTTATGTAGAGGGGGATGACATAGATAAGTGGCTGGGGGTCTTTGAGAGGGCACTCCAAATGAGAAGGGTTAGGCCTCAATACTGGGGTTCCCTTTTGTGGGAGTTGGTCCCCAACTCAGGGAGGGATAGGCTTCTGACCTTAAGGGGGGAGGAGGCAGATTCATACCCTAGTATGAAGAGGTGCTTAGCCAAGAAGTTTGGTCTGACCCCAGAGCAATACAGAATGAAGTTCAGGGACACCCAGAAGGTCAGTACCCAGTCTTGGGTTGACTTTGTGGACATTTCACTAAAGGCACTAGAGGGCTGGATTATTGGCAACAAAGTAAATACTTATGAGGGGTTATACAATTTGATCATGAGAGAGCACATCTTGACCAATTGTATCCAAGAAAGGTTACGCCAGCATCTAGTGGACTCTAAGCAGACCAACCCTAGAGAGCTAGGGGAGGCAGCTGATGAGTGGTTGAGACCAGGGTGGTTGTCAAGTCCCAGGGGGGAGACTCCAAGAAGGGGGGGACAGGTCCCCAAAAACCTAAGGAGGGAGGTGGTAAGCCCACCACAGAGACTCCCTCTGTACCCCAGAACCCTAAGAAGGAGGAGAGTAAATCCCACTCCCACTCTGACAATCAGAGACAGGGAGACCCAGGGTTAAAAAAGCTCTTGGACAGTAGGGCTTGCTTTGACTGTCAGCAGACAGGTCACTTCAGAGGAGATGCAGCCTGTCCAAAGAAGGTGGTTAGCACTGGGCTGTCCAGTGTAGCCATAGAGGAGGACTCCTCAGATTATGAAGTCCTCCTAGCATTGTGCTGGGAGACAGGACCAGATGGTAAGCTGGTGATCCCTGAGGGTGGGAGTAGGCACTTCCACCACATTCAAGTGAATGGGATCCCTACCACTGGCCTGAGAGACACCGGTGCCAGTCACACTATAGTGAGTGACCGGTTAGTGACCCCAGACATGTATGTCCCAGGAAAGACAAAGAAAGTCAGGATAGCCACAGGGGAGGTCACCTCCAAACCTGTAGCCATAGTGCCCCTAGAGAGGGAGGGTATCCTTGACTGTTTTCGGGTGGTAGTCAGTGCTGACCTCCCCCTAGATTGTATCCTGGGCAATGACCTCCCAGAGGTGAGTCTGGTCACAGATGGGGTGGTCGCCCAGGGCGCCCCTCCAACCCAAAGTCCTGGGGAGTCAGTCCCTACAGTTAGGAGACAGGGGTCCCCAAGAAAAGGAAAGAAGAAAAGGAAGGGTAGGCCACTCTTAAAGAGAGTTCCAGGGAGCCAAGGGCCTTCTGCCCCAGTAGGGGGGGAGCCCAGAGTTGGCACTGGTGAGGCCTCACCTGACCCCAAGGAAGTCCTGAGTAGTCAGGCAGCTGTCCAGATGCAAGGTGTTGCCCCTGCACTGACAGAAGGGAGAGTGGAAGGAGGGTGTCTGCCACAGGAGGTGGTAGCCCCCCACTCTAGACAGCAAGAGGGGTGCCAGGACCCCAAAGTTGCCCCTAAAGCAGCTCAGCCACCTGTCAGTGGAGAGCTTAGGGTGTGGTTCTGGGTACTGACAGCTGTCAGTAGCCTCTGCTGGGTGCTAGCCTTCCTGGCAGCACTGTACTTGGCCTGGGAGGCAGACCCCAGGGCCAATAGCAAAGTAGGCCCCCTGACCCTATTGGTCATGGTGGGGTTGCTCAAGTGTTGGGTGACCTCTTTGGGTAAGCTAGGTGTTACCCTAGCAAAGTTTGGAGTAGGGGAGGTGGGCACCTCACTACCCAAGTTGGCAGAGAGAAAGGAGGAAGACCCCCCTAGAGGAAAGTTTCAGTTTGTGTTGGGTCCTTTTACTGTTGGGATGGCTTCACTACCCAGAGGGAGTGACCCTGACAGGAGGATATAAGGCAGAGTAGGCCCTGCAAAGGGACAGCCAGTTTTCTTCACTGTCTTCCTCGCCTAACAAGCCAGGAAGACTCTCCCAGGGTTGGGCTGAGTCTCCTGGGCGTGTGGGCTGGGGGGGGGGTTGTGTGAGAAACTAGGGCTGATTGTAGAGGCCCCATAACTTTTTGCCCCCATTTTCCATTTTCCACTTTATGCTGGTGTTTTCCTGACTTTGATGGTGCCCTGGGTACTGCTAACCAGTCCCAGGGCCTGTGCTCTGTGTAAAATGGATATGCAAATTAGGCTAATTATAATTGGCTAAGTTAACCTACCTATAAGTCCCTAGTATATGGTAGGGCATGTAGGTTTAGGGACCACAGCATAGGTGGTGCACACCTAGGTGCATTGCTGAGGTGCCCAGTGTCATTTTAAAAGCAAGCCTGCCTTGCTGGCTGCTTTTAAATTAAAGTTATATGCAAATTCGACTTTGGAATTAAAGGTACTTCCAAAGTCTTAAACTACCTTATTTTTACATATAAGTCACCCCTAAGGTGTGCCCTATGTGCCCCTAGGGCTGGGTGCCATGTAACTATAAGCAGGGACTTTATAAAAATAGATTTATAAGCCCTGGTGAGGTAAAAACAGCCAAATTCGTTTTTCCCTCATTGAAGTAAATGGCCTTCATAGGCTAGAATGGGCAGACTTTATTTTAAATTTTAAAGTCTCCTTAAATGTTACATACCAAGAATTTGGTATCAAATTGATTGTTATAATAAATCCCACAACTTCCAGTTGTTGGATTTAATATAACTAGTTCAGGTAAAAAGTTTAGACTTTACCTAAAAAGTTGCCAATTTCAGCTCTGCATTGTTTTTGCTGCTGTGCTCTGATTGGCCAGCCTGCAGCAGCTTCTGCCAGGCTACCTTGATGAGGTGTGAAGTGGCCTGACTTCACACAAAGGAATGTGCTTGGGGGAGAGAATCTCCCCTCAGCACATGGTGAGGCAGGAAGGGGGAGGGCGGCCAAACTGGTCTTCAAAGGCAGAGAAGGACATTTGCAGCACCCAGCAACACCCCCACATCCTGCAACCCCAGACAATTAGGTGCCCCCTTGATTAGATTAGGAGAGGGCAGGAGAGGGGTGTGTTTATGATTTTTAGCCACACCAGTGGGTGGGCTCAGCCAGATGTAACCTCCAAAAATCTGATTCATCCATGTTGGATTTTTAGAGACTGTTGCCTTCTGGGATGGATTTTTGCCACACTTCCCAGGAAGTGGTCATCACAGGGGGACGACCCTGTCCCTGATTGGAGAACCAGGGCCCCCCTGCTTTTCACCCAGGAGCAAGGATAAAACTGGCAGACCTGCACCCACGCCTCAGATCCCCTCCAGAATTCAACAAGAAAGGAACTAAAGAAGAAGAAGGACTGCCCTGCTGGACCCCTGGCCTGCACCTGAAACCTGCACTCAGAAGGACTGCACCAGCTGCACACTTGGGCTTCACCACAAGAAGGACTTTGCCTGGCTTCAACTGGTTCAAGGAGGGACTCCCTGTTTGCTACAGGTGAAAAATTGCTAACCAGAGTCCCCTGCACCAACTCCTGAAAGAAGCGACCAGCTGACCACTGCCCAGTGGCCAAAAAGGAGTTTGCGCCAGGTGCATTCTGGGAGTTGAAGTCCGCACCCCCCAAGGACCATCACAGAACTTCTGGACCCTTGGGGTGAGCTGTGGACCCCAAAAGAACCTTAAAAGAACATCTGGGTGAAGCCCCAGAAGTTTGGAAAAGATTGGAGAATTTTTGAAAAAAAAGCTCCATAAAGTGACCGACCCGGCGCGGAAATTCTAGCCGGCTTGCCTCAACCGCGACCCGGCCTGACTTCGTGGTTCGTCCCGGTAAAGAAAAACATCCAAAAAAGAGACTAAGTCCGAACGTAAAAAGTTGACCGGGACCTTCCAGCCATCGTATCCGAGAAGGGCTCCACGGACGTCGGATCAAGATCCAGGTTTACCCCGGTCGAAGGATTTTCATCTCGAAAAAACGACTAAGTCCAAAGGTAAAAATCACCACCGAGGAAACCGACTTCGCGTATCCGGACAAGGGCTCCAGGAGGTCGGATCCAACTGGCAGGTTCGTCCCGGGGAAGAAAAACATCAAAAAAGAGACTAAGTCAGAAGGTAACTTTTTTACCGAGGCCTCCCGCGACTTGTAGCCGAGAAGGGCTCCATCGCGGTCGGCCTGAAAGTTTGACTTTGCCCCGGTCCTGGTGCAACCAGATGACCCGATTGGCGCTTTTTGTTTCTAAGCGCTAGAAAATAATAATACTTTAAAAATTCATATCTCCGGTTCCCCTGAACCGATTTTAATCATTTTTGTGTCATTTTAAAGATAAAAATATAAGCTATTTTTATAAATTGGTTTTGGATTTTTAAACTGTTTCCTGTGTTTTATTTAATTACTGTTTTGTGATATTTGAATGCTTTACACTTTGTCTCCTAAGTTAAGCCTTGACGCTCGATGCCAAGCTACCAAGGGTAGAGCTGGGATTAATTTACTGAGACCTAACTGTACCTATGTGGAGGTTAGTGGCTTGTTGCTAGGTGTAGGTACCTACCTGCCCTACCAATAACCCATTTTCCAACAAGTGGACTTTGAATCTGAGCACCTGCTTTGTTAATATCTCTAAGTGCTTCCCGTTGAGGTTTGATTTCTTTCAAATGAGCATGATGCCAGAATGAATCCTGCCCTCCGTATTTATCCAAGAAGAGGTCACCGTTTTGTGCAGACTGTCTACCCAACTGGAGTACTGCCTACTGGCTAATTAGTAAATGCTATGTATGCTATGTATCCCTTACAGTACAGCTGCTTGAAGGAAGCTGTAGTAATGTCTCCAGTTTCCTTGTGTGTCTGTAACTTTGCCAATGCTATTTGTTCCACAAGCGTCTTCATCAGATAACTTTTCAAGGTAGAACTGCAAAACTACAGTTCCACCTTGAAAAGTTCATTTTTTTCATATCTCGGGGACCGCGCGGAAGCCTTAAGGCCCTCGTGGTCCCAGCTGGCTCTCGTCTCCTGTGGGAGCCGGCATTGCCTGCAAGCAGGGAGCTGTTTTAAATACAAGCACCCTGCTTGAGAGAACAATGTTTTCATCTCTTTCTCTGCCAGCATGACAGCGGGCAGGGAAAGTGATACAAAAATAAACTTTCCTTTTGCTTGGCAAGAGCTATCAGCTCTCACCAAGCAAAAGTAAACAGCTACCTCCTGAAGGTGAGTACCTCGGGAGGTAGCAGGTGCCGGGCATGTGGGGTGGCTCTCCCCAGGGCCACAAATGGCTCCAGGAGGGGGGCTGCGCCACCTGCGCCTCCTGTGATGGCCCATGGGAGGGGCTCCAAAGCCTCCTCTTGTGTTTGTTTACAAAAGGAAAGGCCTGGGGAGGTGGTGCTCACTAGGGTGCGCCACCGCTACATATTCAAATTAGCCCTGGGGAGGTGGTGGTCCCCAGGATTTATATAGCCTCAGGAGGAGGCCCTGTGAGCCCACCTCCTTTTTTTAAACAATACCCCCATCACCAGACCCATCCTACAAGTAAAACAAGTGCGAGAGCCCACGGTTATTGTTTTATTTTTTTTTATTAATATTGTATTTCACCGGGGAGGTGTCAGTCTGTGGGGTGTGGTGGGGGCTGTGTGGTCCTCCAGCATACAGTACATGCATTTTCCCCAGGAAGGTGGCAGTTCCCAGGGTTCAGGGGGCCACGTGGGCCCTCTACATAGACTAAATGCATTTTCCCCTGGGAGATGCCAGTTTGTGGGGCCTGGGGACCCACCTGGGCCCCTACATACATAACATGCATTGCACCAGGGAAGCTGCGGTGCCTGGGGCTCAGGGGAGGCTGCACCGCCCCCCTCCCAGCATCCATTTAACACTCGTTGCCCTCTGGAGGTGGCAGCCCCCAGGCTTTTGGGGGGCCACATAGCCCCCCGCTTTCATTTCACACTCATTGCTCTGGTATGGTGGCAGTCCCCAGGGCATGGGGTGCACACAAGCCCCCCTGATTCCATTTATTACTCAATGCCCTGGAGAGGTGGCGGTCCCTGTGGCGCGGAGGCTGTCTGGGCCCCAGGCATACATTTAACAAGCATTACATCGGAGATGTAGGAGTCCCCGGGGCTTTGATAAGCCCTAGGAGGCGGGACCCTGCACCCACTTATATTTTGTGAATGCCTCCGGAACATGGCCCTCCAGGAGGAAAAATCAAAAACAAGCATGGGAGACCACACTTGCTTTTATTTTATTTTTTTAATCCATGGCAAAATGTGTGATTATTTGTGATTCTAAAGAATACTTTTAAGCCACGGGTGGTCCCTGGGGGACCCCTGGACCAAGGCTAGGGGATTTGGGTAACAGTACCCTGACCCCTTTTCTTTTTTTTTCGTTAACTCGGCTGAAGCAGAATCTCAAAATGGTTGCCAACAGTTTCTGGTTGAAGTATTGGCAGCCAATCTGATCTCTGCACCATACATATACAAATTTGGATTCCCTTTATTTCTCCTAAACTATTGAAAGGATTTTTACCAAGTAAAAAAAGGGTCATCTGTGGACCAAAAACTACCTTTTTGACAAATTTGGTGTAATTCCATCCAGCAGTTTGGGCTGCAGGTATGTCTCAGGAGTCCTAGGGAATTAGCATGGAAAATGTTGATCCCCCATTTTTGTCTGCCCTCGCTGGACGGATCATCCCAAAACCTTTCATGCACCACATGACCCTAGAGCGCACTGTTTTTGGACATTTTTGTGAAGCTTTGTTAAACAGTGGCAAAAATATAGAGGAGTCAAAAACGCTTTTTCTATGGAAACTAGGTTCTAATTATAACTACCTACTGATAACCACCAGTAGGTAATATCTACCTATCTATATATCTATATATCTGTATATGTACCTCGCTCTTCAACAATTCGAGTGCTAATGTTTCATTTATATTTTTAATGATGATTGTCATGAGTGCAGTAATATCTGGGGTTATTAGCAGTGCATGGTGAGGGCACGAGTTGTAGTTACCTTAGGGTATGAGCTATAGTTACTTGAATATCTTTAACTATAACGGCTGAATTTCTATGGTTTACGTGAGTAAATTCAGAACTTAACTATTACATCCCTGTAACCTTTGTTTTTTTTCAGTGAATTTGTATTTTTTTTAACATAAAGTAATTTTAATTACTGTATGCCAATCTAACTACCGCCGCACATGGTGTTTGGCCATGCGTGTAAGGTTTTGGCTAAGACCCTATAACCAAGCAACTCCACACAGCCGAAGGTGGTACACAGCAGGGGTTGGCCACAGGCCCTGGTCAGCAGGGGTTGACCACATGGCCTGGACTTTTCCTGCCCTTTGCCCGTTTTCTGCTAGTTTCTTTCCCTCTGTTTGTGTCTTTGCACTCATTTCTTTTCTGTGTTTGTGTCTTTCTGCTCATTTTATGCTAGTTTCTTGCCCTATGTTTCTGCCTTTCTGCTTGTTTCTTGCCCTCAGCTTGTGCCTCTCTGCCCGTTTTCTGCTAATTTCTTGCCCTCTGTTAGTGCCTTACTGGTCATTTCTTGCCCTTTGTTTGTGCCTTTCTGCTCATTTCGTGCCCACTGTTTCTGCCTATCTGCCCATTTCATGCACCTCTGTTTGTGCCTCTCCGACCATTTTCTGCTTGTTTCTTGCCCTCTATTTGTGCCTCCCTCGCCATTTCTTGCCCTCTTTTTCTACCTCCTTGTGTGACTTCTGATTGTTTCTTGCTGCCTGTTCCTGCCTTTGTGTTAATTTCTTCCCTCTGTTTGCACCCATCTGATCATTTCTTGTGTTCTGTTCTGCCTTTATGCTTGTTTCCTGCCCTTTACTTGTGCCTCTTTTGTCTGTTTTCTGCTTGTTTTTTGCCCTCTGTTTGTGTGTCTCTTCTCATTTCTACCCTCTATTTCTGCCTCTATGCCAGTTTTCTGCTTGTTTATTGCCCTCTGTTTCTCCCTTTCTGCTTGTTTCTTGCCCTCTGTTTGTGCCTCTCTGCCCATTTCTTGCCATCTGTTTGTGCCTCTCTGCCCATTTTCTGCTTGTTTCTTGCCCTCTGTTTGTGCCTCTCTGCCCTTTCATGCCCTATGTTTCTGCCTCTCTGACTGTGTTCTGATAGCTTCTTGTTCTTTGTTTCTGCCTTCCAGCTCATTTCTTCCCTCTGTTTGGCTTGTGCCTCTCTGCCCATTTTCTGCTCATTTCTTGCCCTCTGAAGGACCCGCTGGTCAGTGTATTGCTACCCTGGCCCCTTTTATTTTCTTCCACTTTTGTAGTGGGACTCGCTGAAACCGAGTCACAAGATAGCTACCAACACTTCCTGGTTGAAGTGTTGGCAGCCAATCAGAGCTGTGCATTTCTTGCATGAGCCCTTCATTATTTGTGAATTAATTGCAAAGAAACCACGGCCCTGATTATAAAACATTTATTTTCCCTTTAGTATCTCCTAAGCTAATGAACAGAATTAAACTAAATGAGCAAAAGCGTAATCTCCATAACAATAGTTACCTTTCTGACAAATTTGGAGTAATTCCGTCTAGCGGTTTGGGTTATAGTAGTGTTCAAAAGTCCTGTGCGAATTAACATGGGAAGCACATATTTGTTTACCCCCCCTTTTTCTCAGCCCCAGCTTGATGGATCACCCCGAAACTTTTCACGCCCAACAAGAATCGCAAAAGCACTATCTATCTATCTATCTATCTATCTATCTATCTATCTATCTATCTATCTATCTATCTATCTATCTATCTATCTATCTAGCTATCTCTCTCTCTCTCTATATATATGTATATATGTTTCTCATTACATTCTTCTTCTCCTGTCACAGCCCAAATGCTTCACTTGCCACAAAGGGAGATCGCAGATGAGGTGGCACACTCCAGGTCTGATTAAATACTTTTATTATCAAATTGTCTCCACCTTAATAGTGCACGAGTGGCCATAACACATTTCGGCCATAGCCATTAACTGGCCATGAAAATTGACAACGTGTAAGTGCATTAAAAAGGGCCCCATGGCTCCTCCCATCCAGACGTTTAAAAAGAAACACTGTATTCTGCAAGTGATTGAGCAACAACAAACATTTATTATTTTACATCATTTTCTTATGGTTGTTGCAAAACAGCACTCTAGGTGCATTTTAAATCTTAATTTCCAATCAGATATATGATTTATATATTTTGGATTCATTATTATGCAGGTTTTACCATAACATTGATGACTATCTATATCCTCATGTAAGTACTCTGTCATTGTTTTTAGCATCATATCAACTTGGCATTAACATACCATTTTAAATGCAACCTACATCTAACATACATTTCAGTATAACCCAGTAAAAGTACTGTACATTGTATTACTGCACTTAGTCCCATTTATTATTCATTTGCGTTATGCCCAAGCAACATTCCAAAGAGGATAAGAAAGATGAGAATTCTCAAATGAGAGAAATAGAGAAATAGAAGAATAGAAAAGGAAGAACATAAAGGACAAAACTTTGATCCAGGTGAGGCAAATTGAAAAAAATAGAGAGAAAAGTATCCAGAATGTTATACATCATAATCTTCTCTGAGAAAGTATTTTCAGATTGTTAAGTGTTCCAGAAGATAACCAGTGTCCATACAACAATCCAATATTGATGATTGTCACACAAGACCTTCACTTTAAGTATGTTTTAATATATTCTTCTCATTCATTATAACTTGATCTATATTTTCATAAGCACAAGTATCTTAGTTAAAAAATTACATTCCTGGTCTTTAATGCGATACATTTGTCCCTATTCTATCATAAATCATGATGTTCCCCATTGAGGAACTTGAAAAATTCCATCCCATAAAGTAACCAATAATCACTAAAAGTACAGAGGATTATCAATCATTCAAAATATCCATATACATGATGTATTTTCATCTCTATTAATTAAAGTGACCAATGCCTATTTGGGGTACAGACATCTTTCTGATCTCACACTCATATCCTTGTACTTTGATACTTAATGATTTTCTACATGCAGAGATCTGGAGTTGCTTCTTATAAGCAACCAATAAAATTGTAAAGTGTAAAAGATTACAATCATACATGCTATCCCCCTGAAGCAAATGTGACCCGTACCTTTTTAAAGTGCAAGAGATCAAAAATGGTAACCCCTTCTAGAAGCTCATTACTCCAATACTGCATAAAGGGACCAGTGCCTAAAGCAAAAAATATTGGTACTCAGGATACCGCACTTACTCTGCAAGTAAATTCTTCCATCCGTTATGTTCAGGCCAATTTCATATGATCACCACCTACTCATTATAATAAGACTCATGGTCATACCAGATTCTATTTTCAAAGCCTCTAGCTTCTTTTTCAGTTTTTTTATTGTTTTGAATGCCCACACTCCGAAGGCACCCTACACAGTAATTCCATATTGTGCTCAAACTCCATGTTATCCAAAACATCTTATGTATATCTCAAATAAACACATGGACTTCAGCATCAGAGTTCAGGCCTCTTGGAATTTCCGTATTCATCAGCATAATCCATATGGATTCAGACTGTCTAAAAAAAGTTCTCTGTCACCTCCTCTTGCTTCTTATTAACTCGATTGAAACCATAATACCATATGTCTGTGAAGTCCCCCCCTATAGCTTTCCCAAACATGTTTGGATGCTTGGCAACTGCATATGACATATCTTTGTTTTGGACAGCTCTCAAGTGTTGCAATATACAAAGTTTCTGTTTGTTGACAGTGCTACCTATGTATTTCTTCCCATATCTGCATTTTAGGGCACAAACAACATATGGGGTTTCACAGTTGATCCAGTTATTAATTTTAAAAGACCTGCAATTCCACAATTGTAAAGTGCTAATATTTCATCCATATTTGCATGCTTCACATTTTAGGCCAAAAACATTTTTGTTGTTCTCTCTTTAGGCACTGTCTCTCTCATGAAGCTACGTGTTAAATACTGTCCCTGTGATTTTGTTTGACTATATGTCACCATAGGGCAGTCTGGTGGCATTTCTCTCATAGTGACATCCAGGTTAAGGGCTTGCCAGTGTTGTTGGAGTGACTGTTACACTAAATTATTTGAGGCATCATATTCCATTATATAGTGGCTGGTGTTATATATATATATAAAACCATTACACACACTGTTTAGCTTTTTAAGCTGCTCATTCTCCTTGTTGTACCGTGCAAAAGTACTATGAATACATTATTTATGTTAGTATTTCAAGTTTGAAAGCAACAGTTAAGTACATTGTCATAGTGCTGTGAGGAAACACTTTACATAAAAGTGAGAGACGTCTATGTGTGTGAGGAGGTGAAGCAAAGCCATCGGATTCTCCAGTAAAAATTCTGCACATTATACTATGTACACTATTTAAAGGATCGCAGTAGTGATTGGCTTATGCAGTAATACAGTAGGGCAGCATTTAATGTCTGCTACTCACTCGTCAGACCTGGGAGATATTGGAATTGTGCCAGAGTGACCGGGGTCATTTCAGTAACTGTGCGTTACTCTTGTGATGCAAAATCACCCAAATAGTGTGATTACTCCAGCTTGAGTGATTAGGAGTAATTTAGGGCTAAACCTTTACAGCAGGAGAACATGAACAATAAACTGAGAGTGCACAGCTGTGGGCTTCTTGGGCACATTTGGGATGTGAAGGTGCATTTTGCATTAAGAAAATAGTGCTAAATACTTCTCAGTTAATTTTGAAAAATTACAAGTAATTCTGAGGTAATTATGAGTAATTTTGTTAGAGAGAATTACACCAGTTGCGCCTACCATTTATTTTTATGTATTTCTTGCAATTTTGTATAGTTCATACCAGACCCATAATGGTAACAGAGTGCCTTACACAATTGAATTATACCTAAGAGATGAAGTGGAGTATAATGTGCAAGTAGCAGGGGATTAACACTAAGTGGGTGAAGCTTCTATCCATATTGAGAATTTTCTAGCTCCTAATAGGGGGCAGGATTTAGGTGATAAATGGGACAAGTGTTTCTTTATAGGAACTCAAGCTGTACTGTAATGGATCAACTCACCTGTGTGGAAGGAGCTTTATATGGCTGTTTGGGTTGGACTATTTCCATGACTGCAAGTATTAATTTGTAGAAAGCAGTCCTCTATCCACAGTGGCATGGTGGGTGAAAAAGAAAGGGCTGGAACGCTATTCCATGTGATTGCCAGTGAAAAGCTTATTTTCAAGCATTCTTGCATCATCTGACAGTCGCAAAGCAATGACATATTATTGACTGACCTTTTCAAATTCAGCTGTATGAGTGGTAGCTATAGTCATCAAAGGTAGGTAGGTTCTCCCCTCCATTTTGTGATGTGCCAATTTGCAACTTCTTTCAATACCAGGTAAACATTCTGAAAACAAATATAGAGATGGTCTTATGTTGGCTGTAGCATGCCTTCATCTTTTCAGTCACAAGAAGATCCAGCAAGAAGCCTGGTTTATGAATATGAAAGAGACAGGACTGCTAAATTGTATTGTCAGTGTGTACTTTGTTCTATGACCGATAAGTAAATGAGGCATAGTGCAAAGCAGAGACACACAGACTTCTAGAAACATTTACCTCTTCTCTGCCTTCCTATAACCAGAAGACAGAGATAAAGGGTCTACATCATTAATGTCTTTATGCGAGGGCGACACAATTCACAATGCACAAAGGAAAACTTTCTTTACAGCACTACTGGTTTTGGTACTCAGCTGACTTAATTGTAGTTGTTGTAGTTCCCACATCTGTGTTTTTTTATATCATGGGTCAGTAAGACAAGCCAGTGTCCTTTTCATCAGTTAAAAGCAATTCTATGTCAGGACCGGAGGCTCCGATTATGCTTTCTCTTTCTTTACTGACTTAAACAGCAGCCAATCAAATACAAGTAACAGAAAAAACTACACTTCCCAGGATGCCTGACATCTTGTCACATGGTCCAATCACCATCCATGTCCTCTGCCATGAGTCCTTTGACCTATGAAGTCACTTCCTCTTTCTTTGCTGCTTCGCAGCAGATAAGTACACGATTTTCATTGCTCTCGTATTTCACTGTATTTAATTCTTGTTACTAGCTGTAATTTTGTGAATTTAAGCGCCGCGATTCAGCGAGCTTTTGTTGTATTGATGTAAGTGCTCTTGCGCTTTGACTGCTTGGCGTTTTGCCAATTTGAGCCACTTTTTACCGTGGAGTGGGAGCAGGAGCGGAGCTGCTCTCAGCAGTCTCCTTTCTATTTCTAACATCGCGTCTTATCGAGCCGATCCTTTTCCAATTTTGGAAACGATCGGCTCGAGTGCTGCATGTTCGCTGGTGTGCCCCCTTCATTTTGTAGCACTTGCTACCTGACGCCCAGCAGATACAACTGACTGGGTTGTAAAATTCAATAAGGCTATTGCTGAGAGTGCCATTTCAGGCAGCTCCCTCCACACTTTATTTAAAGGCTCCTTTCCTCGTGTGCCTGATTAGGGGTTTTTCACTCCCCCTCTTTGATCGCTCATTTAATACTTGACATTACAATACTCCTCAAGACTTTTGTAACTTTATACATTGGTCATGGCTCAGTGGGATGAGCAGGAAACTGAATACTATACAGAGGAGTTGGGCAATCAACTGGAAGTTGATCTGGTAGAAGCCCTTGATACCAGGGTTCAACAATCAGTAAATGATGCCATGGTGAGAGCTCTGGGTCCCTTTTCAGGGCAGCTATTTGACTTCGCTCGCTCACAGGGTTGGTCACAGGGACAACAACCTCTACACAAATCTAAAAAAGTAAAGGACAAATCCCAAAATTTGGAATCCGGAGTAGAGGTTAGTGGCCTTCACGCAGACGCATTCGAAAAACTACGTAAGAAACGCAGTGGCAAGCATAATTACAGCTCAAAAAAGGAAGTTTCCTTTTCTACCTCGTCAACTGATAAAAGTTCCTCCTCGGATGATTCGGAGGATTCTGACGCTCCCTTGCCTAGTAAAAAAGCTAAAAAAGCGCCCACTCCCTGTCAGGTTCTGGACTTCGATCCCACAGAAATCATCCATCCCAAGGCCTCCAATTGGGTCCCCCCTCCCGAAGTGGCTCAATATGTGCAAGCCAATTTGCGTAAAAGCTTCGATAAGGAAGTCAGGTCACGCCTAAAAGCAGAGTGCCCCAGACCTGACCTAGAAGGCAAGGTTGCTGATACCTCGGATATAGACCCCACCATGGTCACCTTTATGAAGAAATTTGCAAAGGACCCCAAAAAAGGTTTAGATCGATCCTGCGTAATTGCTAAGACAAATTGTTGGATCTTTCAGGACCTTTGACCAAGATCCTTGAGATGGCGTATATGGCCAAGGAATCAGGGTCTCCGGTGGACACTGATGTTCTTATCGGTTGGGCGCAAAGATCTATTTGCCTGTCGGATTGTTGCATACTCTTACGGATGGACAATGTCTCAGCAGTAAGATATGTCAACAAACTAGGAGGCACGAGATCCAGAATCCTAGTGGAGATTGCCAAAGACTTCTGGCACTACTGCCTTTCTCAACGTCTAGTGGTCATAGCGGAATACCTTCCTGGGGACCAGAACATTATAGCAGACTGGAATTCCAGATACCTTTTGGATTCCAGCGACTGGAAATTGGATCCTCTGATTTTTTCTCAGATAGTCAGGGAATGGTGCAATTGCGAAGTGGATCTGTTTGCATCATGACGCAATTGCCAGATTTCAAAATTCTACAGTTGGCGTCCAGACCCTTGTGCAATAAAGACAGATGCCTTTCTTCAGGAGTGGTCCCAGTTTCGAGGTTATGCGTTTCCCCCTTTTCTGATGATTGCCAGGGTGTTGTCTCAGGTGCGGAGACAGAGGACAGAGATTGTTCTATTAACACCTTTTTGGAGAGCACAGCCTTGGTTCCCCATTGCTCTTCATTTAGCCTGTGCCTCTCCTCTTCTAATTCCGCCTCGTCCGAATCTTCTTTTGAGTCCGGAGGGCCGTCAACATCCACTGGTCCTGTCAGGGAAGTTGACTCTACTAGCCTGGTTAATTTCAGGACTAGATGGAGTACCCCAGACGTTTCGAAACAAGCTGCGGAGTACATTAAGCACGCCTGGGCCGATAGTACCCATAAGAGATATGACTCAGCCTGGCGCAGATGGGCTAGTTGGTGTGATGGAAGGGGTGCCAATCCAGTGGAAGCACATCTTGGTATGATTGTTAATTTTTTAGCAGAAATGGCCAGTTCTGGTTTAGCTTATCGCACAATGAATAACTTTAGATCTGCTATTTCAGCAGGACATTCTCATCTAAAAGGTAAACCCATTGGAGAACACCCGTTAATTTGCAAACTTTTAAGGGGTATACGTCTTTCTAAGCCTCCTCAAGCACAATACGCTGTATTATGGGATGTTAACATTGTTTTAAAAGTTCTGGATTCTTGGCCTACCAACAGGTATTTGTCTCGCAAGCAGCTTTCAGCCAAACTGACCATGCTTTTATGTCTCATCTCTTGCAAAAGAGTTTCTGATGTCAGAGCTTTAGATCTAGCAGGCAGAACCTTTTCACCAGAAGGAGTCACCTTTTCGGTGACAGGAAGAACTAAAACAAATTGCAGGTCAGTATCCTATCCAGTTTATACTGAAAATTCGAAATTATGTGTAGTTTAGTGTTTAAAGGATTATGAAGTTGTCACAGAAGAATTTCGACAAGATGCTAAAGGTCAATTGTTAATTGCTTTGCAAAAACCTTTTAAACCAGTTACCTCAGCTACCTTAGCTAGATGGATGAGATGGGTGATGAGTGAAGCAGGTATTGATACCTCTGTTTTTGGGGCCCATTCTGCTAGAGGGGCTATGGCTTCAAAATCGCTTGCCTTAGGTTCTCGACTAGAAGACATAATGAAGGCAGTAGATTGGTCTTCAGAAAATACTTTTCGTAAGTTTTATCATAAACCAGTATTGGATGTAGCTACTGTTGTGATGGAACAGCTTTAAACTAGCATAATCGAAGCCTCCAGTCCTGACATAGAATAAAAAAAATTCTAGCTATTGCATAAAGAATTTTCAATTCTATTAAGGACACGGAGGCGAGGATCATCCCTCCCTTTTAAATACATTGAAGATTGAATATCAATTATTGTGCATATTTATGATATGTTGTCATTTAACCCTCCCATTTATTGTCAATTATAAAGTTTTGAGACATTTCAATTTCATTGGGATATTACCTACCTGTTTATTGTTACAGGCTCTGATCAGAAGAACTCCTGAAATTCGTATCCTCAGGGAAGTTTGGTTTGAAGGTTTTACCCGTTTTTTTCTCCGGCATTGAGCTATCCAGGATTCGGTTCTTCAGTAAGGAGAAGAAGTTCATGACTCCGGTCTTAGGGATGGCGTAAGAAGTTTGTTTTCAAGTTGATCTTATCTGTTCTGACCAAAGAAAGAGGAAGTGACTTCATAGGTCAAAGGACTCATGGCAGAGGACATGGATGGTGATTGGACCATGTGACAGGATGTCAGGCATCCTGGGAAGTGTAGTTTTTTCTGTTACTTGTATTTGATTGGCTGCTGTTTAAGTCAGTAAAGAAAGAGAAAGCATAATCCTCGCCTCCGTGTCCTTAATAGAATTGAAAATTCTTGAGGCGATGGCTAGAATTTTTTTTATTCTATGGCTCCTTACAGTAATGATAGAATGTTTACCAGCATCTAGTGAGCACTCCGCAGAGCATAATTCATTGAACCACCCACACTCACACACACATACACATTTGATTGGAGAATCATTAAGCTGGGTTGAGCAACTTTCCACATCACCCAAATTCTAAAGGCAATTATCATAATTTCTGAAGAAAACAAAATAACTCATTTATTAGCTTTTATGCTTCTCTAATTGTTCCCTCCTCCAAAACATATTTTGCACTCTTCAACTCTTATCAAGCATCCTTTATGTCCGACATATTTATCTTCATTAATACCACAGAATGAGGGCATCAGAGAACTCACTGAGGGCTAATTGTTATATCCTCAATTTTAAATATACATTGCTGTACTCTCTCCTGTCCCTCTGTGTTAATAAGCCTCTGAGTTAATTATCCTGTATAATGGTCTCCTCTCCCCTTCTTTCTATGATCATTGTTCTCTTCCTTTCGAATATTTGGATGGATCCAAGGTTTTCCAGGACAATTGAAACTTGAAATGTATTGATGAACTGAGGTGTTGATGTTACCTTTGAATACATAACTTTTAATCATTGTGACATTGTCATCTTTAATATATAAAAAGGGTGTAAACCATAACCCTTTACCTTCTATGTAAGATACATATGACTCCAATCTTCTCCCTAAAATTCTGTCAGAAGTGAATCACAAGGATTTCCCCTTTTCCCCCTGATACCCATAATTCCATTAGGATATTTTAAGAATTTGACAGAATGTTAGAACTTTGGGGTTCTAACATTTATATCTCAGATCTGATCTCATGGACCCCAGTTCCCTGGTTCCCCTGCTCCCACAATACATATATTTTAAACATGAGCATTTAAGACTCTCCGGCCAATTGAGCGGAGAGGGTGCCAGCTCTTTCACCCACTTCCGGGTACACACACTGCCATTTTTGTGAGTTGGCAGGCTAATTGCTGTATCTTTTCCCTTTCACTCCTTTATGAGGAGTATGCCAGCACGGGCATACAGTGGACCCCGATTTCCCGGCTCCCGCAATACATTTATTTTAAATACGAGCATTTTATTATCTCTGTGCTAAGTTTTAATCAGCATTTGTTTTTACTTGACTTCAAGGGGACTGTGTTCGGTGGGTCGGTGTCCCTTTGTGTGTTTTTGGTGCTAGCTGACATGCTCTAGTCCAACACAGCTACACTGGCAGATTGAGTGGCGAGGGGAAGTTGGCTCTTTCACCCACTTCCGGGTGTGCAAACAGCCAATTTTGCGAGTTGGCAGGCTAATCACTGGACCTTTTCCCTTTTCACCCCTTCAGAAGGAGTATGCCAGAGCAAATGCACAGCAGATGCGCGCAGTGGGTGTGCTGCTGGGGTGCCGAAGGAGTGCCTAAGGCAAGTCCGTCTGCACCTGTCCATGCCTGCATGGTGCCAGGGACCCTGTTGGTTCTGGATCAAAAAAGTGCCAGGCTCAGGGTTGCTGCCTGTCTCGCAAACAGCTTCTGGACCTTGAGTTTTGGAATTTCCAGGCAGCTTGTCCTTTTTGTCTTGAAGCTTCAGATTTATCCATGAAGCACTGCCCGAACTGTGACTTCCGCTTTGTGTCTAATAAGGAAACAGCAGTACCTCATAATATATCTAATTCATGCCTTTCTCAGTTAAAAACCTCTAGCCCTATAACTCCAGGTTCTGGGAGAGTTCAGTGCAGCCTCTTGAATGCGCACTCCTTAATTAAGCACCAAATTGAACAGGACAAGCTATTTTTTATCAGAGGCTCTTGAGTGCCTTTTTACTACTGAGACCTGGGCCAGGAAAGACTCTGATGCTGACCTTGTCAATGCTATCCCTCCACGTTACTCTATCTATGGGCAGGATCACCAAGGCCAGATGGGTGGTGGCCTTTCTATTATTGCCGGGACCGCACATGGATGTACGTTGGATTTAATATCTCTCAGTATTAAACATGGGGCCAAGACAGCTTTTTTCAGATTAAGGCTTTCAACTAAGGACACATTTTCTGAAATCTTAGTCTATAAACCTCCTGGCACCAGGACCAGTTTTATAGAATCGTAGGGGGAGATTATTGAAGTTTACTTGATTTGTAGAGATACCACAATACTAGGGGATTTCAATTTTCATTTTGATGATCCCCCATGTAGGGATACTGCCTCTCTGCTTCAGCTAATGACCAAGTTGGAGCTTTCCCAGGGGGTTAGGATCCCTAACTACTCTTCGGGACATATCCTTGATTGTGCCTTTTCTAATCATCCTGGCTTACTTATTAATGGAACCCGCCATCTGAGTTAGACGGACCATTGAATAATTGTATTTAGTATCCCCTCTGCCCACTTCAAAGTCAATAGAGTCTCCTCAAAGTTCATCACCTGTAGGAATGGGAGTAAGATTACTACAGCCAATCTAGGCCAAGTTCTTTGGGCATCTAAAAATAACACAGTGCTCTCTTCGGGCTTATCTGTTGGTAGCTTTGATACCTGGGTCACTTCCTCCTTAGATTCTTTCGCCCCTTTAAGAACTGAATGTATCACTAGGATAAAACCATTGGCACCTTGGTTCTCAGCTGGACTTAAGGAGCTGCAAATAAAATGTCATTGGCGAGAGCACAGGTGGATGTACACTAATGATGCTGATGAAAACGTACACACTGAAAAGGCAAAGCATAAGATTGTGCTGTCACAATATAAATTGGCAATTAGATCTGCCAAAATAGCTTTTTTTACAGACAAAATCAGGGCAGCAAGCAATTCTTCTAACTCTTCTTTAAGGCGATAAAGAATGTGGAGTCCCCCCCCTTCCCAGAACCATGCTTCCATCTCTTAAGACTTTTGTGATGGCATGGCACTCTTTTTCAGAAACAAGATCCTGGACTTATATTCTACCTCTGATCTTCAATTGGAAGAAGTCCTCTTGCCCTCTGATGTGTGTTCCACTAGACAAAAACTGTTGAAAATTCCTGTAATCTCTCTTCAGCAGAGCAAGGAGTTACTTTTGAGTGTCAAATCTGGGTTTCTGTTAGATCCATTTTCTGCCAAAATATTTAATTTAGCTCCTGAACCTATTGCTGATTTTCTACAAAATACCTTCAAGGTGCATTCTTGAATCAGGTATTTTTCATATTTCCTAGATAAAAGCCATTGTTACTACTTTATTGAAAAAATCCAATGCAGATCCGGAGGATTTGAAGAATTGTTGTCTGATTTCTTTACTTCCACTGCCAGCTAAGGTGTTGGAAAAATTCTTAAATCAGGAACTCGTACAAATTATGGAAGCACACAGTTCCTTGGATCCCTCACAAAATGGCTTTAGGTCAGGCCATGATATGGAGACCGCACTTGTGGCGGTAACAGACAACATCCTTCGCCGTGTTGATCAGGGAGTGTAGTCATTCTGCTAATGCTCGATCTTTCCACAGTATTTTATACGGTCTGACCAGCATGCCTATTTCAACGGCTGGAGGAGACTGGGATCAGAGGCTCTGCTATCCACTTACTATCTTCCTTACTCAATCAATCAAGGGATTTGTAAAGCGCACTACTCACCTGTGAGGGTCAGAAGGGAAGGTACTGCTAATGCTCAAACAGCCAGGTCTTGAGAAGTCTCCTGAAGGTAAGGAGGTCTTTGGTCTGACCCAGGTGGGTGGGAAGAGTGTTCCACGTCTTGGCAGCGAGGTGAGAGAATGATCTGCTACCGGTCATAGTTCTGCGGATGCGTGGGACGGTTGCGAGGGCGAGGTCGGTGGAGTGGAGTTGCCTGGTCAGGGTGTAGAAAATGAACCGCCTGTTGAGGTATTCTGGTCCGGTTGTGCAGTGCTTTGTGAGCATGGGTGAGGAGTTTGAAGGTGATTTTCTTGTTGACGGGAAGCCAGTGCAGGTCTCTCAGATGGCCTGTGATGTGGCAGTGGCGGGGCATGTCCTGGATGAGGCGTGTGGAGGCGTTCTGGATGTGTTGCAGCCTCTTCTGGAGTTTGGCCATGGTTCCTGAGTAGAGGGCATTGCCGTACTCCAGTTTGCTGCTTACGAGGGCTTGAGAGACTGTTCTTCTGGTTTCAGTGAAGCTCCAATTGAAGATCTTTCAGAGCATGCGGAGGGAGTTGAAGCAGGAGGAGTAGATGGTGTTGACTTGCTGGGTCATGGATAATGAGGAGTCCAAGATGAATCCTTGGTTGTGCGCGTGGTCGGTGGGAGTTGGAGCGGATCCGAGAGTGGCAGGCCACCAGGAGTCATCCAATGCGGAGGGGGTGGAGCCAAAGATGATTACTTCCCTCTTGTCGGAATTGAGTTTGAGGCAGCTGCTCTTCATCCATTTGGCGATGGCCTTCATTCCTTCATGGAGGTTGGTCTTGGCGGAGTCCTTGTTGAGGTAGATGATCAGCTGGGTATCATCGGCATGTGAGATGATGTTGAGGTTGTGAGATCTAGTGATGTTAGCAGGCGGGCCATTTAGATGTTGAAGAGGGTCGGGCTGAAGGATGAGCCCTGGGGTACGCCGCAGATGATTTTGGTGGCTTCGGAGCAGAATGGGGGGAGGCGGACGATCTTGGTACTGCCGGTGAGAAAGGAGGTGTCCCAGTCCAGGGCTCTATTGTGGATTCCTGCATTGCTGAGGCGTGTGTATAGGGTGTGGTGGCAGATGGTGTTGAACCGGCTGAGATGTCCAGTCGGATGAGGGCTGCGGTTTTGCTGTTGTCCAGTATGGTTCTCATGTTGGTGGCGGCAATGAGGGCAGTTTCGGTACTGTGGTTGTTGCGCAATCCGGATTGGGAAGGGTCCAGTGTGCTGTTCTCCTCGAGGAAGCAGGTCAGTTGTCTGTTGACAACCTTCTCGATGACTTTTTCTGGGAATGGGACCAGGGAGATAGGCCAGAAGTTCTTGAGGTCCTTTGGATCGGCCTTGTTTTTTTTTTAGGAGGGCATTGATCTCAGTGTTTTTCCAGCTCTCTGGGAAGGTGACGGACTTGGCGGAGCTGTTGATGATCTTCTGTAGTTGGGGTGCAATGACGGAGCTTGCCTTGTTGAGGATGTGGTGAGGGCAGGGGTCGGATGGAGAGCCGGAGTGGATGGTGTTCATGATTTTGATGGTGTCATTGTTGTTGACAGGGGTAGAGGAGAGCAGAAGGCTGGGCGGTGGTGAGTCCATGGTATTGCCGGTTGCCGGGGGGGTCTGAGTGCTGAAGCTGTCGTGGATGTCTGCAAACTTGAAATGGAAGTAGGAGGCTAGGGAGTCGCAGAGGTCTTCAGATAGCGGGATGTCGTTGGTGTTGGAGCTGGGGTTGGAGAGTTCCTTCACGATGTTGAAGAGCTCCTTGTGGCTGTGTGCATTGCGGTTGATTCGGTCTTTGAAGGCGGTTCTCATGGCAGTTCGGATAAGTTGGTGGTGTTTGCGGATGGCATTTTTTAAGGCTATGTGGTTATCCACTGTCTGATCTTGGCGTCACTTCTTTTTAAATCTTCGGCAGGGGTGCTTAGATTTGTGGAGGTCAGCGGTAAACCAGAAGGCCTTTCTGTCGGAGCGTCTCTTGGAGGGGTTCTTGATCGGGGCAAGAGTGTTGGCACATGTGTCGATCCATTGCCAGAAGATGCGGGCAGCTGTGTCAGTGTTGGTGGTGTCGATGGGTGGGTTCCGGGAGTGGGTTGTGACTAGTTGGTCTTCGGTGACCATGTTCTAGCTGCGGTGGGGAATGTGTTTGCACCCCTGCCGCGGCCATTTGGAGATCCCCGCTGGGCCGGCGGGCAGAAACCTGGTTTCCGCCCGCTGGCCCAGCGGGGATCACGGGCACAACAATGGAGTTGCACCCGTCGCGCTTTTCACTGTCTGCACAGCAGACAGTGAAAAGCCTCATGGGGCCCTCTCAGGGGGACCCACGACTCCCCGTACCGCCAGCCTTTTCCTGGCGGTTCAGACCGCCAGAAAAAGGCTGGCGGTCGGGGACTCGTAATCCCCTGGGCAGCGCTGCAAGCAGCGCTGCCCTGGCGGATTACATCCGCCGGGGCCATTGTGGCGGTAAACCGCCGGCCTCAGCGGTGCGACTGCGGCGCTACCGCCACAGTCAAAATATGCCGGGAGGCACCACCAGCCTGTTGGCGGTGCTCCAGTCATTTTGGCCCTGCGGTTATAATACCGCCAGGGTCATAATGACCACCATAATCTCTGTTGCTTAGTCCTTCGGCCACTTTATGTCCAGTATTGAGAAATGGATAAACAACAACGCTCTCAAACTCAATGCTGGAAAGGCAGAGGTCCTGTTTTTTGGCATCCGGGGCTCTATTTGGTCCAATATTTGATGGTCTCAGTAGCGTGGACCCCAGTGTGGTCAGCCAAAAACCTGGGCATTATGTGTGACAACTCTCTGAGCTTTGAAAACTAGGTTAATTACAGAACCAGTGCTTCCATATGATTAGATTTCTGAGGAAGATTTTTCCTTCTATTCCTGAGGCGTTACATCAGGTGGTTGTTATCGCGCACATCATCTCTCGTTTAGATTACTGGTGCTCCCTATACTTGAACACTAATATAGCAGGTGTCAACAAGTTGCAGGTTGTTCAGAATGCAGCAGCTCACCTCATTCTGGACATCTCCAGGCATGTATCGGTAAGGGATGGACTACGGGCCCTTCACTGGCTTCCTATCAGGAAGAGAATTATTTTTAAAGCCTTGTGTATGGCCCATCAGGCCCTCCACTAACAGAGCTCTGAACGGCTTAGCTTTATATTTCATTGGTACGTTCCAGTAAGACCTCTCATATCTTCCTCTACCAAACTGGCAGTTGTTCCAAGATTTCGTAAAGCCAGATGGGGAGGCAGGGCTTTTTTAGAGGGAACTGACAAGCTGTGGAACACTTGCCGGCCTATATTGCACACACAGAAACCTTCTCAGTCAACAACTGAAAACGTGGCTCTTTAGTCAGCATTTCTCAGAATGAGTGTTTGTTGTCCTACTGGGTCTTGCAAACGCTTTGATATCTTCGGGTTTAGTGCGCTATATAAACCCTATATAACATAACATAACATACTATTTCTGCACTCTGTAATCAAACATGACTTAGTTAATGCTTAACTCCTTTTCTTTCCTCTTTACTAGCTTCATATATAATTTCTTTATATAAATGCCACTTTTACACCAAATAGTTGACGTTATTATGGACTGTAGGAAAGTACTCTCTTTTTGCCATGGTTATCCCCATTTTCTGCCTATCAGGGGCTTGACTGTGTTCACTGGGATCCTGCTAACCAGGACTCTAGTGATTATGCTCTCTCTCCTCTAAATTTGGTTGTTGCATACTGGTACCCAGTATTTCACTCACAATTGGCATACTGGTTCCCCTTATAAGTCCCTAGTATATGGTACTTAGGTACGCAGGGCATTAGGATATCAGGGGATCCCTAGGGGCTGCAGCATATCTTTTGCCACCCATAGGGACCCCCTGCAAAGGCTTCCACAGGTCTGCCATAGCAGCCTGCGTGAAAGGGTGCAAACACCCTTTTACTGCCATTTACACTGCACCAGGTCACTTATGAGTCACCCCTATGGCAGGCATTCCAGCCCTGAGGGCAGGGTGCAAATTACCTGTGTGTGAGGGTACCCCTGCACTAGCAGAGGTGCCCCCACGACCTCCAGGAGTATTTTCCTGGACCTTGTGAGTGTGGGGCTGCCATTTTATGTGTGTACTAGACATAGGTCACTATCTATGTCTAGCTGCATAATGGTAACCCTGAACATAGGCATGTTTAGTATCACACATGTTGGAATCATACTCCAAGGCTTTTGCAAGCATTGGTTGTATGATTCCATGCACTCTGGGAGCTCCTTAGAGGACCCCTAATATTGGCATTTCAGCCTTTTGAGGGTTACCAGGGAGCCCAAGCTGCTGCCTCCTCCCAGACAGGTTTCTGCCCTCCTGTTGCTTGAAAAACTCGGGCCTAGGAAGGCAAAACAAAGGATTTCCTTTGGGAGATGGGCATTACACCCTCTCCCTTTGGAAATAAGTGTTACAAGCTTGGGAGGGGTAGCCGCCCCAAGCCACTGGAAATGCTTTGAACGGCACATTTGGTGCCCTCCTTGCAAAATCCAGTCTACACCAGTTCAGGGACCCCCCACTCCCTGCTCTGGTGCAATACTGGACAAAGGAAAGGGGAGTGACAACTCCCCTGTTCATCACCACCCCAGGGGTGGTGCTCAGAGCTCCTCAAGAGGGTCCCTGGGCTCTGCCATCTTGTTTCCAAGGTTGGCATGGAACTCCTGGAGCATCTGAGTGGTTATGTGACCAATCCCCCTTTCAGGGCTATTTAGGGTCTCTCCTTTGGGTGGCTCTTCAGATTCAGATTGCAAGACACCAGGAGGATTCCTAGCATCCTCCACTTCACCTTCTTACAGAAGAAACTGCATCTGGATTCTCCAGGAACTCTACAACCTGCAACAAAGAGGCCAAGACAACTTCTACAACTTTGTAGCTTCAGCTCCTGCCAACAACTACTCCCTGATTGTGCATCCTCAGAGGACAGTCTGCACTAGAAGGGCAAAGGAATCTCCCCGCAGGCACCTACTGCATCGACGACCGGTGACTTGGATCTCCTCTCCTGCTGACCTGCATGGATTCTGCATCATGGGTGGTGGACTGAAGTGGTCTTGATGGTCCTGACATCCTACTGTCCAACTTTGGTGGAGGTAAGAGCTCGCCTCCACACGCAAGACAGCACCCCATGCACATTGTGCTTTGCAATTGTCAAGGCTTGTTGCCATCCTTCCACAAAGTTGTTCATGCACCATGTAGCCCCGACCCCCAGCAGTCCATCCTGCGACGCACAGCTTCCTGAGTGGTTCCCCGGCGGCATGGGAGTCTTTGTCGTAGTGCTGCATGGGCCTCCATTTGCACCTTCTTTGTCCCCGTGCTGTGGGACTCCTCGTCATATTGCCTGGTCTTCAGTGGGCTCTCTGAGTTGCTGAGAGCTCCCTCTGAGTCCCCCTCCTAGGTAGAGTCCACCTGGTCCTTCCTGTTCCCAGGCAGCGCCATTTTCCACTAACCGCGAGCTTTGCATTTACCAAGACTTGTTGGTGGACTTCAGTGATGCAAACCAGACTGCAATCTTCCGTCCGGCGTGGGACATCACTTGCACCAACCGGCAACCCGACTCCGTCTTCCTGGGTGCAATCCTGACTGTTCTTCTTCACCGGTGGTTCTTCTTTTGCACCTTCATCCAGGTTAGCAGGGGCTCCTCTCCTTCCTCAATTAATCAATCAGGGGATTTGTTAGCACGGCTAATCACCTGTGAGGGTCTCAAGGCGCTGGGGGAAGGAAGTGGGGGGAGGAAGGATCAGTCGAAGAGCCAGGTCTTAAGGTCCTTCCTGAACTGAGACAGCGTGCGGGATTACCTGAGGTGGATGGGGAGGGTGTTCCAGGTCTTAGTCTCAGTGAGGATCCTTGGGGGACACAACAGTTGATCTTGGTGGCTTCCAAGAGAAAAGGGGGGAGTCAGACCCTCTGTGTTCTGCCGGTGAGGAACAAGGAGAGCCATTGCAGTGCTGAGTCTCGGATGCTGGTGTCGTAGTGGCGGGTGATTAGTGTGTTGTGAGAGACCGTGTCAAAGGTGGCAAACAGATCCAAGAGGATGAGGGCGACGGTTTTGCCTCGGTCAAGGAGGGTGCGGATGTTGTCTGTGGCAGCAAGGAGGGTGGTTTCGGTGCTATGGTTGCTTCTGAATCCTGACTGAGAGGGTTCCAGGATGTTGTTGGTCTCCAAGAAAGTGGTGAGTTGTTTGTTGACTGCCTTCTCAATTACTTTGGCTGGAAAGGGGAGCAGGGAGATGGTCCGGTAGTTCTTTAGGTCTGTCGGTCGGTGGTGGGTTTCTTCAGTAGAAGTTGAATCTCGGCGTGCTTCCAACTCTCTGGGAAGGTGGCAGATTCAAAGGAGCAGTTGATGGTATGCCAGAGTTTGGGTGCGATGATGTTGCTGGCTCTGTTGAAGATGTGGTGTGAGCAGGGGTCGGTGGGAGCTCCTGAGTGGATGGTGCCATGATGTTGCAGGTATCTGTGTCGGTGCTGATGTTCCAGAGGAGGAGGGGGGGAGGTGACGCTTCGGTCGATGGGCTGGTGGTGAGATTCTGGGGGGTCCTTGGGTGGTGAAACTGTTGTAAATTTCTGTGATATTGCAATGTAAGTAGTTGGGGAGGTTTTCGCAGAGTTCTTGCGACGAGGGGATGTCAGTGGAGTTGGATTTGGGGTTGGTGAACTCTTTGATGACGTAAAAAGTTCCTAGCTGTTGTGGGCATTTTTATTGATACGTTGTTGCAGGGCGAGTCTCTTGGTGGTCCTAATGAGCTGGTGTTGATGTTTGACGGCCTTCTTGAAGTTTTCGTGATTTGTCGGTGTGCCACTACCTCTGGAGATGTCTTCAGACCTGTTTTGATTCTTTGAGGGTGGGATAAACCAGTTTGCTTTCTTGGCTGTGCTTCTGTGGTGGGGCGTCTTAAGGGGGGTGAGGGTGTTCCTTCACGATGTTGAAGAGCTCCTTGTGGCTGTGTGCATTGCGGTTGATTCGGTCTTTGAAGGCGGTTCTCATGGCAGTTCGGATAAGTTGGTGGTGTTTGCGGATGGCATTTTTTAAGGCTATGTGGTTATCCACTGTCTGATCTTGGCGTCACTTCTTTTTAAATCTTCGGCAGGGGTGCTTAGATTTGTGGAGGTCAGCGGTAAACCAGAAGGCCTTTCTGTCGGAGCGTCTCTTGGAGGGGTTCTTGATCGGGGCAAGAGTGTTGGCACATGTGTCGATCCATTGCCAGAAGATGCGGGCAGCTGTGTCAGTGTTGGTGGTGTCGATGGGTGGGTTCCGGGAGTGGGTTGTGACTAGTTGGTCTTCGGTGACCATGTTCTAGCTGCGGTGGGGAATGTGTTTGCACCCCTGCCGCGGCCATTTGGAGATCCCCGCTGGGCCGGCGGGCAGAAACCTGGTTTCCGCCCGCTGGCCCAGCGGGGATCACGGGCACAACAATGGAGTTGCACCCGTCGCGCTTTTCACTGTCTGCACAGCAGACAGTGAAAAGCCGCATGGGGCCCTCTCAGGGGGACCCACGACTCCCCGTACCGCCAGCCTTTTCCTGGCGGTTCAGACCGCCAGAAAAAGGCTGGCGGTCGGGGACTCGTAATCCCCTGGGCAGCGCTGCAAGCAGCGCTGCCCTGGCGGATTACATCCGCCGGGGCCATTGTGGCGGTAAACCGCCGGCCTCAGCGGTGCGACTGCGGCGCTACCGCCACAGTCAAAATATGCCGGGAGGCACCGCCAGCCTGTTGGCGGTGCTCCAGTCATTTTGGCCCTGCGGTTATAATACCGCCAGGGTCATAATGACCACCATAATCTCTGTTGCTTAGTCCTTCGGCCACTTTATGTCCAGTATTGAGAAATGGATAAACAACAACGCTCTCAAACTCAATGCTGGAAAGGCAGAGGTCCTGTTTTTTGGCATCCGGGGCTCTATTTGGTCCAATATTTGATGGTCTCAGTAGCGTGGACCCCAGTGTGGTCAGCCAAAAACCTGGGCATTATGTGTGACAACTCTCTGAGCTTTGAAAACTAGGTTAATTACAGAACCAGTGCTTCCATATGATTAGATTTCTGAGGAAGATTTTTCCTTCTATTCCTGAGGCGTTACATCAGGTGGTTGTTATCGCGCACATCATCTCTCGTTTAGATTACTGGTGCTCCCTATACTTGAACACTAATATAGCAGGTGTCAACAAGTTGCAGGTTGTTCAGAATGCAGCAGCTCACCTCATTCTGGACATCTCCAGGCATGTATCGGTAAGGGATGGACTACGGGCCCTTCACTGGCTTCCTATCAGGAAGAGAATTATTTTTAAAGCCTTGTGTATGGCCCATCAGGCCCTCCACTAACAGAGCTCTGAACGGCTTAGCTTTATATTTCATTGGTACGTTCCAGTAAGACCTCTCATATCTTCCTCTACCAAACTGGCAGTTGTTCCAAGATTTCGTAAAGCCAGATGGGGAGGCAGGGCTTTTTTAGAGGGAACTGACAAGCTGTGGAACACTTGCCGGCCTATATTGCACACACAGAAACCTTCTCAGTCAACAACTGAAAACGTGGCTCTTTAGTCAGCATTTCTCAGAATGAGTGTTTGTTGTCCTACTGGGTCTTGCAAACGCTTTGATATCTTCGGGTTTAGTGCGCTATATAAACCCTATATAACATAACATAACATACTATTTCTGCACTCTGTAATCAAACATGACTTAGTTAATGCTTAACTCCTTTTCTTTCCTCTTTACTAGCTTCATATATAATTTCTTTATATAAATGCCACTTTTACACCAAATAGTTGACGTTATTATGGACTGTAGGAAAGTACTCTCTTTTTGCCATGGTTATCCCCATTTTCTGCCTATCAGGGGCTTGACTGTGTTCACTGGGATCCTGCTAACCAGGACTCTAGTGATTATGCTCTCTCTCCTCTAAATTTGGTTGTTGCATACTGGTACCCAGTATTTCACTCACAATTGGCATACTGGTTCCCCTTATAAGTCCCTAGTATATGGTACTTAGGTACGCAGGGCATTAGGATATCAGGGGATCCCTAGGGGCTGCAGCATATCTTTTGCCACCCATAGGGACCCCCTGCAAAGGCTTCCACAGGTCTGCCATAGCAGCCTGCGTGAAAGGGTGCAAACACCCTTTTACTGCCATTTACACTGCACCAGGTCACTTATGAGTCACCCCTATGGCAGGCATTCCAGCCCTGAGGGCAGGGTGCAAATTACCTGTGTGTGAGGGTACCCCTGCACTAGCAGAGGTGCCCCCACGACCTCCAGGAGTATTTTCCTGGACCTTGTGAGTGTGGGGCTGCCATTTTATGTGTGTACTAGACATAGGTCACTATCTATGTCTAGCTGCATAATGGTAACCCTGAACATAGGCATGTTTAGTATCACACATGTTGGAATCATACTCCAAGGCTTTTGCAAGCATTGGTTGTATGATTCCATGCACTCTGGGAGCTCCTTAGAGGACCCCTAATATTGGCATTTCAGCCTTTTGAGGGTTACCAGGGAGCCCAAGCTGCTGCCTCCTCCCAGACAGGTTTCTGCCCTCCTGTTGCTTGAAAAACTCGGGCCTAGGAAGGCAAAACAAAGGATTTCCTTTGGGAGATGGGCATTACACCCTCTCCCTTTGGAAATAAGTGTTACAAGCTTGGGAGGGGTAGCCGCCCCAAGCCACTGGAAATGCTTTGAACGGCACATTTGGTGCCCTCCTTGCAAAATCCAGTCTACACCAGTTCAGGGACCCCCCACTCCCTGCTCTGGTGCAATACTGGACAAAGGAAAGGGGAGTGACAACTCCCCTGTTCATCACCACCCCAGGGGTGGTGCTCAGAGCTCCTCAAGAGGGTCCCTGGGCTCTGCCATCTTGTTTCCAAGGTTGGCATGGAACTCCTTGAGCATCTGAGTGGTTATGTGACCAATCCCCCTTTCAGGGCTATTTAGGGTCTCTCCTTTGGGTGGCTCTTCAGATTCAGATTGCAAGACACCAGGAGGATTCCTAGCATCCTCCACTTCACCTTCTTACAGAAGAAACTGCATCTGGATTCTCCAGGAACTCTACAACCTGCAACAAAGAGGCCAAGACAACTTCTACAACTTTGTAGCTTCAGCTCCTGCCAACAACTACTCCCTGATTGTGCATCCTCAGAGGACAGTCTGCACTAGAAGGGCAAAGGAATCTCCCCGCAGGCACCTACTGCATCGACGACCGGTGACTTGGATCTCCTCTCCTGCTGACCTGCATGGATTCTGCATCATGGGTGGTGGACTGAAGTGGTCTTGATGGTCCTGACATCCTACTGTCCAACTTTGGTGGAGGTAAGAGCTCGCCTCCACACGCAAGACAGCACCCCATGCACATTGTGCTTTGCAATTGTCAAGGCTTGTTGCCATCCTTCCACAAAGTTGTTCATGCACCATGTAGCCCCGACCCCCAGCAGTCCATCCTGCGACGCACAGCTTCCTGAGTGGTTCCCCGGCGGCATGGGAGTCTTTGTCGTAGTGCTGCATGGGCCTCCATTTGCACCTTCTTTGTCCCCGTGCTGTGGGACTCCTCGTCATATTGCCTGGTCTTCAGTGGGCTCTCTGAGTTGCTGAGAGCTCCCTCTGAGTCCCCCTCCTAGGTAGAGTCCACCTGGTCCTTCCTGTTCCCAGGCAGCGCCATTTTCCACTAACCGCGAGCTTTGCATTTACCAAGACTTGTTGGTGGACTTCAGTGATGCAAACCAGACTGCAATCTTCCGTCCGGCGTGGGACATCACTTGCACCAACCGGCAACCCGACTCCGTCTTCCTGGGTGCAATCCTGACTGTTCTTCTTCACCGGTGGTTCTTCTTTTGCACCTTCATCCAGGTTAGCAGGGGCTCCTCTCCTTCCTCAATTAATCAATCAGGGGATTTGTTAGCACGGCTAATCACCTGTGAGGGTCTCAAGGCGCTGGGGGAAGGAAGTGGGGGGAGGAAGGATCAGTCGAAGAGCCAGGTCTTAAGGTCCTTCCTGAACTGAGACAGCGTGCGGGATTACCTGAGGTGGATGGGGAGGGTGTTCCAGGTCTTGGCGGCTATGTGGGAGAAGGATCTTTCTCCGGCTGTGGTTTTCCAGGTGCGAGGGACCTTGGCGAGGGCTTGGTGGGTGGAGCGGAGTAGTCTGGCGGGAGTGTGTAAGGCAAATCTGTGGTTGAGGCAGGCTGGTCGAGCGTCATGTAGGGCCTTGTAGGAGTGGCTCAGGAGCTTAAAGGTGATTCTCTTGTTGATAGGCAACCAGTATAAGTCTCTTAGGAGGGCGGAGGTGTGGCTGTGTCCTGGGGTGTGCATGATGAGTCGGGCAGCCGGGGTTTGGATGTGTTGTAGTCTTCTCCGGGTCTTGGCGGTGGTTCCGGCGTAGACAGCATTGCCGTAGTCGAGTCGGCTGCTGACAAGGGCCTGGGTGACTGTCCTTCTGGTTTCGGTGGGATCCATTTCTAGATCTTTCAGATCACAGGCAGGGTGTGGAAGAAGCTCGATGAGACAGCGCTCACCTGTTGGTCCATTGAGAGCGATGAGTCTAAGATAACGCAGAGGTTGCAGGCGTTGTCGGATGGGGATGGGGGCGTTTCCGGGAGTGGAGGGTCACCAGGAGTCGTTCCAGTCAGAGAGTGTGGAGCCGAGAATGAGGACTTCTGTTTTGACGAGTTCAGTTTGAGGCAATTATCTTTCATCCAGGCGGCAACTGCTTTCATTCCTTGGGTTCTTGGTGAGGGAGACTAACAGTTGGGTGTTGTCGGCATAGGAGATGATGTTGAGTGTGTGAATCTGACGATGGTGGTAAGTGGGGTCATGTAGAGGTTGAAGAGGGTGGGACTCAGTGAGGATCCTTGGGGGACACAACAGTTGATCTTGGTGGCTTCCAAGAGAAAAGGGGGGAGTCAGACCCTCTGTGTTCTGCCGGTGAGGAACAAGGAGAGCCATTGCAGTGCTGAGTCTCGGATGCTGGTGTCGTAGTGGCGGGTGATTAGTGTGTTGTGAGAGACCGTGTCAAAGGTGGCAAACAGATCCAAGAGGATGAGGGCGACGGTTTTGCCTCGGTCAAGGAGGGTGCGGATGTTGTCTGTGGCAGCAAGGAGGGTGGTTTCGGTGCTATGGTTGCTTCTGAATCCTGACTGAGAGGGTTCCAGGATGTTGTTGGTTTCCAAGAAAGTGGTGAGTTGTTTGTTGACTGCCTTCTCAATTACTTTGGCTGGAAAGGGGAGCAGGGAGATGGTCCGGTAGTTCTTTAGGTCTGTCGGTCGGTGGTGGGTTTCTTCAGTAGAAGTTGAATCTCGGCGTGCTTCCAACTCTCTGGGAAGGTGGCAGATTCAAAGGAGCAGTTGATGGTATGCCAGAGTTTGGGTGCGATGATGTTGCTGGCTCTGTTGAAGATGTGGTGTGAGCAGGGGTCGGTGGGAGCTCCTGAGTGGATGGTGCCATGATGTTGCAGGTATCTGTGTCGGTGCTGATGTTCCAGAGGAGGAGGGGGGGAGGTGACGCTTCGGTCGATGGGCTGGTGGTGAGATTCTGGGGGGTCCTTGGGTGGTGAAACTGTTGTAAATTTCTGTGATATTGCAATGTAAGTAGTTGGGGAGGTTTTCGCAGAGTTCTTGCGACGAGGGGATGTCAGTGGAGTTGGATTTGGGGTTGGTGAACTCTTTGATGACGTAAAAAGTTCCTAGCTGTTGTGGGCATTTTTATTGATACGTTGTTGCAGGGCGAGTCTCTTGGTGGTCCTAATGAGCTGGTGTTGATGTTTGACGGCCTTCTTGAAGTTTTCGTGATTTGTCGGTGTGCCACTACCTCTGGAGATGTCTTCAGACCTGTTTTGATTCTTTGAGGGTGGGATAAACCAGTTTGCTTTCTTGGCTGTGCTTCTGTGGTGGGGCGTCTTAAGGGGGGTGAGGGTGTTTGCGCACTCGGTGATGCATATGTGGAGGTTGTGTGCGGCGGTGTTGGCGGTGTCATTGGCTTAGCGGGGTGTTGCGTTGAGATAGGCAGTGAGCTGGGCTTCAGTGACTCTGTTCCAATTTCTGCAGGGAAGTTGGACAGTGTGGTGTCGACCAATGGGTTTGTTGAAGGTGAAATGAATGCAGTGGTGGTCGGTGCATTGGAGTTCGGTGGTGTGGCTGACAGAGATGTGGTTGCTGGTAGAGAAAATTGGCACCAGAGTGTGACCGGCTGAGTGAGTGGGTGTGGTGAAGAGTTGCTTGAGTCTGAGGTTGGCAAAGTTTTTTATCAGGGCAGTGGAGTTGTTTTTGCGTGGGTTTTCCAGGTGGAAGTGGAGGTCCCCCAGTAGGATGCAGTCCTTGGAAGTAAGGGCGTGGGTGGAGGCTAGGTCGGCGATGATGTTGCAGAATGGGTGGTGGGGGCCCGGCGGCCTGTAGATGAGGGTGCCCCGCAGAGTGGTGTTAGGGTTGGTTCCAATCTGGACTCTTCTGTGCTTATTGTACTTGATCCTCTTCTTCCACAGGTCCAGAAATCTACTGTTGGTGTCTTGCAGTCTCTTCAGGTTCTTGCATAATCTTCTTTCACTTGTTCTTGTGTGTTCTAGGAAAGTTACTGTGATTTACTCCTGCTTTCCTGGGCTCTGGGGTGGGTTCCATTACTTACCTTTGGTGTTTTCTAATACTCCCAGCGTCCCTCTAAACACTACACTTGCCTAGGTGGGAAACGAACATTTGCATTCCACGTTCGTAGTATATGGTTTGTGTTCCTCCAGGCCCATCTCTTACTATTATGATTTTCACTATAGGCACTGTTTTCTAACTGTTTTTACAGCTATTTCTGCATACTAATGTATATAATTTGTGTATTACTTACCTCCTTAGGGAGTATAGTATCTATGGTAACTTTGGTATTTGTGTCACCAAAATAAAGTATCTTTAGTTTTGTAACACTAAGGGGGTCATTCCGACCCTGGCGGTCAAAGACCGCCAGGGCCGCGAATGACGGAAGCACCGCCAACAGGCTGACGTTGCTTCCTAGCCCATTCTGACCGCGGCGGTAGAGCCGCGGTCAGAAAACCGGGTCCGGCGGTTTTCCCGCCGGTTTACCCCCGGCTGGGCGAATCCGCCAGGGCAGCGCTGCCTTGGGGATTCTGACCCCCTTCCCGCCAGCCTGTTTCTGGCGGTTTTCACCGCCAGGAAGAGGCTGGCGGGAACGGGTGTCCTGGGGCCCCTAGGGGCCCCTTCACTGCCCATACCACTGGCATGGGCAGTGCAGGGGTCCCCTAACAGGGCCCAGGGCGGCTTTTCACTGTCTGCTTAGCAGACAGTGAAAAGCGTGACGGGTGCAACTGCACGCGTCGCACGCCCGCAACACCGCTGCCTCCATTCGGAGCCGGCTTCTGTGTTGCAGGCCTCCTTCCCGCTGGGCCGGCGGGCGCTACCTTGGGTAGTGCCCGCCAGCCCAGCGGGAAGGTCAGAATGCCGGCAGCGGTCTTTTGACCGCGGAGCGTCCAAATGGCGGTTCAGAATGACCCCCTGAGTATTTTCTTTCATATGTGGAAGTACTGTGTGACTGTAGTGATATTGCATGAGCTTTGCATGTCTCCTAGTTAGGCCTTTGCTGCTCATCCACACTACCCCTAAAGAGCCTGGCTTCAAAGCACTGTCTACATTTCACTAATATGGGATAACTGGATCTGGTATAAGGTGTAAGTGCCTTGGGTATCCACTGCAAACCAGGCCAGCCGCCTACAACTCAATTCATCTGCTGTGTACCACATCCTGTGCCGCTACTACTTCTACATTTGTCAGCTTAAGTGGAATGGTTTTATCCAGAGCGTTTTGTTGTTTTATCATTACAAGATAGCCAATACGTATATTCTAAACAAAACAGACATTCTGGAAATCAGTCATACCCTATTTAGAAAACTATAGAAATATGGAGACCCCTGCTATATTTAACTTCATTTGTCATTACAAGCATATGCCTGCCGTTTTTAGGCAATAACATATTTTTTCTTTCTACTTGTATTTGTTCAATTTACACTTCATATGTTATTGAGTTTGTATGTATGTTTATTGTGGTTGAAGTTGAGTAGACTGATAAATGGAAAAAATTCCATATGTATATTTTTAAAAAATTCACAAAACATCTTCCTGCCACTGTTGCCCCTCCTGTTGTTCTAACAACCCATTCGATTTGAAGATCATTGTGTTTTCCCATATCTAATACTTTGCTGTTTCTATATCTTTTACTTTGAACTGCAGCAACTCATAGTCTCTTATCTCACTGTGAAACTCTCAACTAAATATTGTGTCCTACCTGAGGTCAGGTGCTACACTACCCCTACAATCAACACTTTGTGCTCATCTAAAAATACCTCCAAATGCAAATATGAGGTATTTTCTATTTAGTACCCATTTCTCTCCCTTGCGTTCTAGGTGTCTGGATTCCATGGTTCATTTATCTATTTATACAGAGCCTCACAGTCTCCAAACTGCAATCACCAACTTATTTCTTAAATAAATATGAAAGCCACCTATTTGTCAAGATTCCTGCTCTCCTCATACACCTCAGATAACAATGCCTCTACATACAGCGCCTGTCACACCCTCCATGCTATTCACATCATCACGATCTCTTACTACCCCAGCGCACCACTACAGGCTAATGTTCATTCTGATATCTCAACCCACCAGCTTTCGCTGCCAGATTCCACTTCTATGTGCATGATTGTGAATGTGCATGCAATGTTATTGCATATATGTTTGGAAATGTCAATACAATGTTACTTTATATGTGCATAACTCGTTCAATCCTTGAAACTCCTGGCAGCTATCTTGTGTGTGGATGGGTGTGGCCACATATATAAACCATGCCCAAACTGGTCAAATGCGCTTTGGCCTGAGATCGTCGGAGAGCACTGATTGGTCTCAACTCTCACCTACATTGACTGCTGCAACTCAGCTTCATTTTCACGACCGCCGCCTGTCTGCTTTATTCCTTTGGTGTGCTTTTTTCTGTCGGCTCCTGCAGAACTCCCCTGGATCCCACACCTGAAAAAAAGGGAGAAAATCAGAAAAGCACATGAGCGCTTACCAACAGACAGATGCCAGACTGCTTGGCATTTGTTCTTTGTTTTTGTGTCTAACTATGTAACCATTCTAACACACCTAAACAAAGACTTAAAGTTAAGAGACAGTATTGTTGATCTCAGCGTTTCTTTAAGACTTGGCCATGTACTACTATTTAAAGCAATCACAGACTTGCATGGTTTGAGGGAACATTCCAAACTTAATTCAAACTTTATTCTCAAGTGAGCAATCACAGACTTTTGTGATGTGAAGGAACATCACAAACTTATTTCAAACTTAATTCTCAAGTGAATAGAGTTGTCTGCTGTAATTGTGATTAAGTGTGGTTGATTGGTAATGATCCTAAGTCAAACTTCTTTAAGTGCTATTGATAGTGGAATGTGCATTCGCTAAAGGTGTATTTTTTGTTTTCTTAGACTTGCTTGGTCCCCCAGCCATAATACACAGGACGCAGAAGGCTACTGGATGGAGGTCAGAGTCTGTCTCCACCTGTAAACATCACCTACCACTCCTGTTGCCTCATCTACAATCAAAACTGTATAAAGGACTAAGTAGGTGGGGAATCTATAGCTAGGGTTACACAATAGTGCTAATAATGTTACTTATGATCAGGTTCGACAACAGACGTAGTGCCAGTAGTTAGATGGAACACCCTGCACCTCAGGCAGTCACCATCACTTAGCACCTTGAGACACATACGGGTGAGTAGTTGCGCTTTACAAACTCTGGGGGTTATTCCAACTTTGGAGGAGGTGTTAATCCGTCCCAAAAGTGACGGTAAAGTGATGGATATACCACCATCCGTATTACGAGTTCCATAGGATATAATGGACTCGTAATACGGCTGGTGGTACATCCGTCACTTTACCGTCACTTTTGGGATGGATTAACACCACCTCCAAAGTTGGAATAACCCCCTAAGATTGATTGGTTGAGTAGAAAAGTCGCACCAATCAGACGACTGCGCAGCAGACCAGGCCCTCCTCCCTGATCTCGACAATCTCCCTAAGTAGACTTCTTCAATCTAACAGAGGACAGTTAGGGCATAGTGTAGGTGGGTTCATATGGTCTCTACAATGCCATTTAGAAAAGCCATAAGGTAAGGCTTATATTGTTGTCTGATGCTATTCCCCTAAAATTCACTGCAGGGGAGAAAACGAAATCTTCAAGAAGATATCACTAATTTTGAAAAGAATTAGGACACCTACAGGATTTTTCTAATAAAACTATCAGATTCAGCAATAAGATGCAAAGCTACTAAGGATAATGTGATAGCGGTAAATTGATTCTAAGCTTCGATAAAGAGGGTTATCTCAAAACACATGTCGGCTAATGTTATGTTTGAAGGAAGGTTGGAGATTGTACAAAAATAATATCACCAGATTGGATTTAGTAATAAAGAATACACTTTTTTAATGAAACTGTTGAGTATGATATTTTTTAGTGCAACTTTGATCTAATTTGGATTGATTGATACCTCCAAATGGGACAGAGGACTTACCATCTCCTTCCTGTTTCCTCTTTAGCTTTACCTCCAAAGAGGTGTGGTTCAAATGTCTAAGAAATAGACAATTTGATTCCTGATGCCATGTGTTGGAAAATGGATTATTGGTAAGCGCAGGTAAGTACCTACACTTAGCAATAGGCCACTAACCTCCACTTAAGTCCAGTTAGGTCTCAATAAATTAAACCCAGCTAAACCCTTGGTAGCTTGGTAATGAGCGACAAGGCTTAATTTAGGAGACAAATTTGTAAAGCATTTAAAAATCACGAAACAATAAATAAGTAAAATAAAAAAGCAATAAAAATCCAATTTATGAAAATAGATTATATTTTATCTTTAAAATGACACCAAAACGAATAAAATCGGAAAGGGGAACTGGAGATATGAATTTGTAAAGAATTAATGTTTTCTAGCGCATAGAAGCAACTGGTGCTCAAAGGGTTAAAAAAGGTCACACTCGAAAGGAACAAAGTCCAGAGGTCAGGACACACACAAGGTCACACTGTCACATTTACTTTCAGAAGTGTTTCTTGATTCAGGAAAGCAGTCTACAGCACTAGCCAAGGGTTCAGAGGCTCTGGTTTGCCTCTTGGGGTCTGGGACTACAACTCCCACAATCCACCTCTTCAACTTATGAAGTTGCTCCAAACGTCTCCAAACTTCTGGACCTTCTTCCAGAGGTCCTTTTTGCATCCTTGAAGTGTCAACAACTTGATTGAAGGTTCCAGAAGCTCTGAGTTGCTCCTTGGGAGTTGGGACTACAATTCCCAGAATGCACCTGGTCAGAATCGTCCGATGGCCACTGGACACTGGTAAGCTGAGCTCTGCTTGCAGGACTTGATGCAGGGTACTCTGGGCAGCTCCTTTGTACATGTAGCAAAGGGGGTCCCTTCTTGAAGCAGTAGAAGATAGGCAAAGTCCTTTTAGGGGTGAAGCCCAAGTGTGCAGCTTCAGAGTCCTTCAGAGTGCAGTGTCCAGGTTCAGGTCAGGGGTCCAGCAGGGCAGTCCTCCTTCTTCTTTTTCTTGTTCCTTGTAGGGATCTGGTAGAGATCTGAGGTGTGGGTGTAATCCTGCCAGTTTTATCCTTGATCCTGGGTCTAAAACAGGGGGATTATTGTTTTCCAGTCAGGTGCAGGGTCCTTCCCCCTGTGATGACCACTTCCTGGGAAGTGTGGCAAAAATCAATCCCAGGGAGCAACATTCCTCAAAAATCCTTCATGGCTGAAACTGATTTTGGAGGTTACATCTGGCTGAGCCCACCCACTGGTGTGGCTAAAAATCCTAAACACACCCCTCACTGGCCCTTTCCTAATCTAATCAAGGGGGCACCTAATTGTCTGGGTTTGCAGGATGTGAGGGAGGTGCTGGGTTGCTCCATATGTCCTTCCCTGCCTTTGAAGACCAGTTTGATAGCCCTCCCCTCCCTGCTTCTCCATCTGCTGAGAGAAGTTATCCTCCCCCAGGCACATCTCTTTGTGTTCAGCCCAGGCCACTTCACACCTCATCAAGGCAGCATGGTCAGGCTGCCAGAGGCTAGCCAATCAGAGAAGGGCACTACAGGGCCGAAGTTGGCAACTTTGTATGTAGAGCTTAAAACTCTTTACCTGAACAAGTTATATTAAATCCAACAATTGTAAGTTGTGGGATTTATTATTACAATTAATTTGATACCAAACTTGAGCTACCTGACACGTAAGGGGACTTTATAAATTAAAATAAAGTCTCCCAATTTTAGCCTGTGGAGGCCATTCACTACAATGAGGGGAAAATGAATTCAGCTGTTTTACCCCACCAAGGCTTATAAAACTATTTTATATGGTCCCTGCTTATAGTTACATGGCACCCAACCCTAGGGGCACATATGGCACACCTTAGGGGAGACCTATATGTACAACTATGGTAGTTTAAGACTTTGGAAGTACTTTTAATTCGAAAGTCGAATTTGCATGTAACTTTAATTTAAAAGCAGTCAGCAAGGCAGGCCTGCCTTTAAAATGACCCTGGGCACCTCAGCAGTGCACCTATGGGTGCACTACCTATGCTGGGGTCCCTAAACCTACATGCCCTACAATATACTAGGGACCAATAGGTAGGTTGACATAGTTATAATTAGCCTAATTTGCATACCTATTTTATACAGAGCACATACCCTGGGACTGGTTAGCAGTACCCAGGGCACCATCAGAGTCAGGAAAACACCAGCAAAAATTGAAAAAAGGGGGCAAAAAGTTAGGGGGCCTCTGCAATCAGCCCTGTTTTCTCACACCATGATAACATACCTGTCAAACACAGCAATTCATAATTCAGTAATGGCTGGAAAATGGGTTTCCATCTCTTGGACACATCAAGGCCCCCCTAATGACACAGCATTATTTAATGTCAAATTTGAATGCAATGATTCCCCAAACATCACATTAAACCAGGGGCAAAATACCAATATTTTGTTACAGATTTTTAGCTGAAATGGATAGGCAGATTATAAACAACTGGTCAGTAGATACTGCAAGTTTGTAATTTCATTTAAAGCTTGCTTTCAACACAGCCACATTAGATTTTTTTTTAAAGATATATTTATTAATATTTCCACTCTAAAAACAACAATACAAATATAATACTGATGCTGTAAAGCATTAGTCAGCTCCACCTAACAGCAGAGCAATCCCGGATTTCCACAGACTTCCCATCTGAATAACCATACATATTTGGCCGGAAGATCTAGAAAAGAATTGGGCTTTAAATATTCATATACAGCAGTATACATAAATATCTAACTAAAAATCAACAAACTATAAACTCGATGGTGACTAATAGGGGCAACTGTCCGCTTTATGAGGAGAGAGGTCCAAGTGCCAGGGGCATGTGCACCCATATTATGCACCCAATTTTTGATACTAGTCAGCGCGGGGGTTGCCCACACCAAAGAGGCGGTGACGGTAGGATATCATCCCATTGTACCTAGCGCAGGATCTGTTGTGTGTGGAAATCATCCGTCCCCTACACAATAGTGGTTGCTGTGCGTATGTCACCACCATCAGGGCAACACAGTCACATTAGATAAGTGGGCCCTGTTACTACCACTTAACATAGACAGACGGCTTGTGATAATTGCCATTTAAATGTTACTGGTAGCAATTAGAACACTGAATGAGGTCTGATCCTTTAGCAAGCTGCTGTCTTCCCAATGGTGCTATTCGCTTGCATTCACAGTTTGAGGCCAGTTATATAGTTTTTCCAAAACATAAATTTTCCAAAAGTAAGCTTGCTGAGAACAATTGCCTGTGCATTTTCAGCATGACTAAATTGAAAATTAACTTTCAGGGTTAGAGGCCGAACACACATTTTGAGAAAGGGCTAACTTCGAACAAGGTGAAAATCTGAATTATTGGAAACGTTTTCTAGAGATTGTACATTCCTACTTATTAAGCAAATACGTACTTCAGAATTATATAGTATCAAGTTTATAGATCATAAAAATCTTCTTTCTTTAATGCAAGAAGGCCATGTGTGTGATTCGACTTTTCCAAGAGCAAATACATAACATACCTTTCTAGTCAGTGCTTGGACCTATGCAGGCTTCTTGGTAGCAGTACCATACCTGGTTGTTCTGAAAAGGGGTGGGAGGCTTTTTAAAGACTGAATCTGAGCAAAAAGGCCTTGGAGAACAGTTCCCCAAAGAATTCTACACCAGAAGAGTTCTGTTACTAAAGGAATATCACAAGTCAGAAAAGTGTCCTTGTGGGAAAATGAAACGGGTTAAGCTATGTTCTTACTTGTCATCATATAATTGTGGGGGAAAAGTCCCAGCAGCAATTAGAATAGATTATCATTACTATGCAACTATCCTCTATACGTGGAAATAGCATTCCTGATAATTAGCAGAATTATTGTTTTTGCTTTCCACAACACCCATTGTTTCTGTTTCATCATCCATCTCCCTTTTTCTTTGAAGATGAACAGGTGTTCCTAACAAATTAACTTCTCCCATGCGCGCCATATTGTTGATGAAGCAGGAAAAGAGAGACTAACAAACATTTATAAATCATGTAATAAAATCGTATAAGAAAATGTGATTTTAGCAAAGAGAAAAATATTGTGTGTAGAAAATGTGCCCACGAAGTAGTTCCCCATTATTATAAACAATCTTAATTATTCATGAAAATTCGACAATGTAGTAATCCGTAATAATTGCAGCTATATTCTATGATTTTCTCATTAAACTGTTATATGTTTAGCTTAAATTTAGAAGATGCTTTGGCCTAGTTGCCTGGTCTCAAATTTAACTGCGTGGTTTTCACTTGTATTAACAAAGATGTGTTTTATACCTTTAAAACTGTATTTTCCCAGTAGAATGACTAATACACTTATCTCAAGGTTTCGTGCTAGGCAAGTTTCATCCCCTTTGAAGCAAGGTCAGTTTCTGCAGGTGCAGACAATAAGGACACTGATATAGAATTAATTGGCAACTTTGTTGCTACCTGTGTTCCAAAACTCCAAGGATACCTTATGCATAAATGAGTACGAAGAGAAAGACACTATTCATTGGTCAAAGAGAAGCCACCCTATGAACCCTCCAATGGAAGACCCTGAAGAATTTGGAACGTTTCTTACTTAAACAAACTGGACAAAGAGAATTCAGCCATTTCCTTTGATGCCATTTTGAAGCCAGATTCAAGACGCCATTTTAAATGACACTTTGATGCTTTTTCTCTATCCCAGAGAAAGAGACTTTGAAGAATTCTCACCCTAGAGACTTTAACTTTAACTTCACCCCGTCTTGCCGATGCAATAACGTTTGCCCCATTTTCCTTGCTGCCGCAAGGAAAACTTGCCTTAAACTTTGCCCCTTTGAAATCTGCCTCATGCTGATCGAACCGGTACCTGAAGGACGAAGACTTACCTTGAGTGCTGATTGTAGTTGGTATTTATGAAAGGATAAATGTGTTATTCATTGTATTTTCCTTCTTAGGTACCAACTGCTTATTTTGACAGAGCCCAAGCTAGAAGTTTTCTAAATTCATGTTGATTAAATTCTTTTGCATGAAGCTCCACGTGCCAATGCTAATCAGAGGATAGTTGAGGTATTCACATGATGCACCATGCTGAATTGAAATCTTGTTATGCTGACCAATGTATGCAATTAGTCAAATTCAGTTACTCTTATTAGTGGATTTATATTGCTATAACCGAGTGCATTATAATCCAGATTTTGCGTAGATTGCGTTTCTTCCATCGCTATGGACAGCTAGTAATGTTCGTATATGTATACCATTTGATTTTAAGACTTACTTATATTGTGTTAGCTTTGTTAATATAGGGAAATAAACTCATTAACTTTTAATAAACAGGTGTGGTTATTCATGACTGAAAGGTCATGGTGTGTCCAATTACTGATTTTCTGATTAACTAATTTGTTGTTTGATTACTAATTGAGTATTGGTTATTGATTTTAAAGGGTTATTGATTATTGATTTGAGGGATCCGACAATTCTTTGGATGAGGAGAACCCAACCCGGTCAAAAGGTTCACCGACCTCCGGCGTGTCCAAACATAAGTAATTTATAAGGACTGGACGCGCTATCAGTAGATGGTAGCAGAGATTGATGGTTTCGCTCTTTGGGACCCCATCCGAACAATAGACGGATTCAAGTTAGAATTTTCTTTAATAAAACAATTTGGAAAATGATGATGCCCTGAATCCCCAATGACTTTCCCGGAATCTCGGAGCTTGCGAATGGAGGAAATGGAGGTGTGAGAACATTTTCGGCGTTTCTAGTGACGGTATGAGTGAAGTTAGGGTTTCGCGCTTGCATAGCTTATGCCGCAGATGAATTGTGAAGTTTGTGAGGATTTTAGGGGGTTACGAACTCCAATCAAAATTTTAAAGGACTGATACTCCAAACTGTGAAAGTAGGGAAGTCGTCGAACTTCATATGAGTGTAGCGCTTTGTGCAAAAAATTGTCCACATGGTTGTTGATGTTGAGACGGGCCCTGCGAGGTCAAGAGACTCCGGAGTATGTTGAAAAAGTATATGAGACACTTGTTTGATGTTGTAATTTGTTTGGTTTAATAGGTTGATTGGGTGTGGTCAACAAGTCAGTACGAATGTTGAGGAATAAAAGAAAATTTTCGACTTTGAGATTTGACGAATTCTAAGGTGCACTAGAATAGTTTATTGATCAGTTGAGAGTAAAGTTTGCAGGTCAAAATTTGCTTGCGAAAGTGGGAAACCGAGAAAGATGGAATAACTGCTGAGGCTAGTGAAAAATCCCTAAGGTTTCTGAAGCGATTGTATTACCCTTCCTGTAGTAAACCGACAGATTTGTTTTCTTCTTTTTGATTAAGTGCTCGCGATATATTGCAGAAATTAGTTTTGAGTGACGTTGAATGAAGGAGGACAAGCCGCGAGACTTTGTCAGCTGCAGTGTGTGAGTGTGACGTCACTAGGAGCCGTACTGGGATAGGCTGGTTGGTGAGAAGGGTAGCGCACGAATTGGATGCAGTCCGTGAAGCGCAATTGGTGGGGAAAGGCAAGCGAAGAGTATTCTGGGAATTAAAATCACTTATTGATTACATTTTAAGAAAATAAAAAGACAGAAAGATGACATTTTTCATAGCACTTAGGAGTGCCTTGAGGGGAGATGTATATAATTAAGCAAATGTAGGAGAAGAAACACCGCCTGAGGGTACACCAGCTTACATCATCATTGAAGAAAAGGGTGTCGCACCACGTCTTTGGTTAAAGCAATGGTGTAAATTAACAGAAAAACATGGCAGTGTAGCGTTTCCCATCCATGGGACATTCAGCCTAAGAGTCTTGGAGAATTTGAGATTTGCGCTATACAATATGAAAATACTTCCAAGACCGGCACAGTTTGAAGCATTAGCAATTTGGGAACAAATGGCTAGAAGGCAATTACAAAAGAAATTTGAGACAAGAGTGATAAAAGTAGAAAAGACACTAGCGGATGCTAGATGGGACAGTACTCAAAAGGTTTGGAGATCAGACATATTGCAGGGAATTAAATTGTTTCCAGCAATGACTGACGAAGCAGAGATGGAAGGAAGGAAAGCTACTCATAAAACTAACAGGAGTCAGTCAAGAGATAGAGAAAACAAGAGAAACTCAAAAAGATCAGACGAATCAGATGATGAGGAGTTCATTCTGCAATTGCTAAATGATCGTCCACCACCATATGTGGAAAACGAAAATGGCCCAAGCACTAGTACTGCCCCTCCAGAACCAATACAGGGTACTGTAACCCCGAATTTGAGAATATTGCAGAGGCAAAGTAGTCCCGTTATGCCTTTTACACCAGAAATACCACTAGTTCAGAGAATATATCCTGACATGACTAAACTGAAACCTGTTAATGATTATCAGCCACAGGTCCAAAGACGCTATTATGATGAGCATAATTTGGAAATGACCTCAAATTTAATGGTGCAGGGGGGACAGAATTACCAAAGACCGACATTGATTCAAACCGAATCAACACAAATTTTGATGCCTCAAAAGCAGATGCAAGAAGTGCCGAAGTACACTCAAACAGCAGAAAACCAGTTAGACATGCCAGCAATGATAAACCATAATGTGGGAATTAACATGCCACAGAATTTGGGTAACAGACAGAATCCGGACGCAATATCTTTGCCTATCACTGTAGGTCCGCCAGTACCATTATATATATACACGCAAAGCCAAGTGTATGTGATCAAGGGGTAATGCCACAAAATGAGACAGGGAGGAGATACATAGAAAATACTCAAGAGACAACTCCGGTAGGAACACTGTCAAATAGATCTGGGTCTTTGTTGGAATTTAGTCCAATTCCAATTTGTGCTCCGTCAACTGTGGTAAGGTCAAGTCCACCACTAATAGTACCACTGACTTCAAAAACAGAAATGTTACAGAAACCATCAGTAGCAGTAGACGTAAATGCCACATTAATGGGACTAAACGCACGACAGTTAATACAATGGTTGTACAGCCTGAACTCCCCACAGAGTACATCCAGTGGGAAAGGAGAAGAATATTTTAATAAAATAAGATTGGGCATGGAAGCAGATGAACTAGTAGAGGGAACGATGGGTCTGAACAGGTTAGAATCATACACAGAAGAAGAGCTGAGATACATTTGCCCTAGAGTTACAAGAGAAGTAAGCAGCATACATAAGAAGTTACAAGAAATTGCAGACAGACACAAAATAGACATAAATAAAACAAAGCACTTGAGCAGAAGTTACAGGCTGAACTTTGAGACAAAAGATTTTGAACACATGAGATCTGCAGGAATGAAAACACACCTTAAAGAAATACTGCAAAGCGCGCAGGTTTGGAGATGTTTAGATAAGTGGGAGAGTAGGTGGGTTAAGAAAAAGGATAAGAAGAAAGAAAGTACCCCAGATTGGAATGAGAAAGTACAACAGAATGATGATCTGATAACCATGTTACCAATGAGAGAAACAGCAGGGGGAAAACTTATCCATGTACCATGGCACAGGTGTGACATTCAATCTTTTACAGATGATTTCCCTCAGTTAAGAGCGAAACCGATCGAATGGTATCAACAAACAGATAGATTTGTGAAACTCGCAAAATGTCTTTGGGAAGACCTGAATACTTTATTCAAAATTGTAGTTCCGGCAGATTTGTGGGATGATTGTAAAAGGGCTGTAGGTTGGCCAACAAGTGAACCAGAAATAGATAGGGATACAGGCCTAGGGTAATGAGTTTATACCATAAGGTGATTGAGCATTTGAAAACAAAAGTTGCGTCGAAAAATGTAGATTGGCAGAGAATTGACAGAACAGCACAAGAAGTTAAAGAGTCGATACATGCATACTATGAGAGATTGTTGAAAGCATGTCAAAATTACAGTGGCACGGAAATGATTGAGGCAAAGGACATGCTCCATTTTGTATTCAGATTTGTGGAAGGATTGAGACCCGAAATTAGCCAGATGATTAAAATGCATTTGATTTGTTGGCAGTCAAAATCGATCGATGAAGTGTTGAACTATACAAAAGACTGTAGTGATGAGATTGAGACAAAGCAGAAAAGGTTAAAAGAGAAAGTGATGGTGATGCAGATTAGAGCAGCTCAGTCAGGTTTTCAACAACAGTTGCCGCAGCAGTAACAGCAGGGAAATGCTATGTTTCAGCCACAGATGAGAGGCAGAGGCCGAGGAGGTTTTGTGAATAATGGTCCCGATTTAAATACTGTTGTGATTCCTAATGGTATACAGGCAATGAAGAAGGTGATGCAATGTCACACGTGCGGAATCGTCGGACATTGGAAACGGGAGTGCCCAATGTTGGTGCAGGAAGGTGTAGGTCAGCAGAACAATGATGTCAATACTTTTCAGAATGTGAGAGGACCAAAATTGAGAGGTCCAAATCAAAATTTCCAAAATAACGTAAATCAGATGCAGGGTCTACAACCTATACAACAACAGCAGGTGCAAATGCCCCTTGTACAAATGGCACAGGTGCAGCCAATGCAGCAGCAGTTTCCTATGGTACCTAATCAGCAAATGCAAGTACCCTTAGCACCAATGAATCAGCAACAAGTAATGTTTCCTCAACAGGTCACAGGTCAAGGAATGAATCAAAGTGACACAGTACACCAATTCCAGTTACACAGTGAGAATGGAATAAACAATGTATGGGAGAGTGAAAGTTCAGATGAGGAGGGAAATTGTATTCTTGCAGCATCTTTGGAAGTTGATCAAAAGGGTCCATATGTGGAAGGAAGAATTATGGGTCACAGCGTTTCATTTTTGGTTGACACAGGAGCTACACACTCTACAGTCAGAAGTATCGAAGTACCATATTTGCCGCTTTCAGGGAGAACAGTTCAAGTAGTGGGAGTAGCAAATAGGTATCTGACAAACCCAATTACAGATCCAGTGCAAGTCAGAATTGGTAACTTTCAAGGGTCACATAAATTTGTGGTGTGTGACTCAAGTCCGATATCCCTATTAGGGAGAGATTTATTGTGCAAATTGGGATGCTCGATTATGTGCTCAAATAATGGAATTAAAATTCAGACAAACAGTGAAGAGGAAGAAGAGGACCGTTTAGGAGGGTACGAAATGGAAACTGTCGATGAAGTGTATCCCCTGATTACTCTATATCCTATGCTCACTGAAGCGGATATTCCAGCTGAGTTACAGGAAACAGTTGAAAAGGAAGTGTGGGATATGGCAGGGAAAGAAGTAGGATTGGTCAAAGGAGCAGAACCAGTGAAAGTGACTGTAAAACCAAATGTAAACTTTCCTCAGACTCCGCAATACCATATGTCACAAGACACTCTCATGAAAGTTGCCCAGCTCATTGATGAATTTGTGAAACAGGGAGTACTGAAAGAAGTACTAAGTAGTCCATGTAATTCACCAATCACGGGACTAATAAAACCAAGTGGAAAAGTCTGAATTGTTCAAGATTTGAGAAAAATAAATGACATAATAGTCAAATGTTGTCCCGAAGTACCAAATCCAGCTGTAATAATGTTTCAAATTCCCTGTGATGCAGAGTGGTTCTCAGTTATTGATTTGTCACAAGCATTCTTTTCTGTGCCTCTTCATGAGGACAGCCAATTTCTCTTTTGTTTTAAATTCCTGGACAGAGTCTACAGTTGGTGTCGAATTCCTCAAGGGTTTTCGGAGTCACCATCAATTTTCAATCAGATTCTAAAGAAAGATTTGGAATCATTGGAATTACCTTTTGAATCAACCTTAGTACAGTATATTGACGATTTACTGATCGCATCCAAGACAGAAAATGACTGTACAGTTGACACTATTACCATACTGAACCATTTGGGAAGGAATGGACACAAAGGGGGTGATTCTGACATTGGCTGGCAGCGGGCGCCGCCAGCCAAACGGGAACCGCCAGAATACCGCTGCGCGGTCAAAAGACCGCCGCGGTTATTCTGAGTTTCCCGCTGGGCGGGTGGGCGACCGCCAGAAGGCCGTCTGCCCGCCTGCCCGCCCAGCGGGAAACCCCTTCCCACGAGGATGCCGGCTCCGAATGGAGCCGGCGGAGTGGGAAGGGTGCGACGGGTGCAGTTGCACCCGTCGCGATTTTCAGTGTCTGCTATGCAGACACTGAAAATCTTAGTGGGGCCCCTGCAGTGCCCATGCCACTGGCATGGGCCCCATGACACCCGTTACCGCCAGCCAGGTTCTGGCGGTCAAAACCGCCAGAACCAGGCTGACGGTAAGGGGTCGGAATCCCCATGGCGGCGCTGCCTGCAGCGCCGCCATGGAGGATTCCTCAGGGCAGCGGGAAACCGGCGGAACACCGCCGGTTTTCCGTTTCTGACCGCGGCTGTACCGCCGCGGTCAGAATGCCCTGGGATGCACCGCCAGCCTGTTGGCGGTGCATCCGCGGTCGTTGGCCCTGGCGGTAGTCTACCGCCAGGGTCAGAATGACCCCCAAAGTGTCTCCTTCGAAATTGCAATTCTGCCAAAAGAAAGTGACATATTTGGGTCACCAAATAGAAAAAGGGTCGAGAAGAATCATGAAAGAAAGAATAACGAGTGTACTTCAAATGAGTCCACCCAAAACAAGAAAAGAGGTGAGAAAGTTTTTGGGAATGGTGGGCTACTGTCGCCAATGGATTCCCAATTTCTGAACTCTAGCCAAACCTTTACTGAAACTGACCCAGAAAGATGCGCAGGATGAAATAGTGTTGAAAAGAGATTAAATGGATGCCTTTATTGAATTAAAGGAATGCATGTGCAGAGCTCTAGCTTTAGGTATGCCTGATTACACAAAGCCTTTCACATTGTTTTGTCATGAACGTGATGCATGTTCCTTGTCTGTCTTGACTCAAGCCCATGGTGGCGTAAACAGACCAGTAGCATATTTTTCAGCTAATTTGGATCCAGTCGCAGCAGCCTTACGAGGATGCTTACGTGCTGTAGCAGCAGTTGGTATAAGCCTAAATCAGAGTGAGGGAATAGTAATGGGACATCCTTTAACAGTTATGGTCCCTCACTCAGTCAAAATACTTTTGGCACGTTCCCGAACACAGCACATGACTGGTGCTAGGCTTACAAGGTACGAGACAATAATTTTGGGATCACCTAATGTGCAGCTGAAAAGGTGCACTACGTTGAATCCAGCAACTTTGTTTCCTAGTGAAAATGTTGAAATTGAGAACGATGAAGACATCGAGCACGACTGTCTTCAGGTGACTGAATTTTGTACTAAACCAAGACCTGATATCAAAGATACTCGGTTGGAAGAAAATGATCAAATTATTTTTGTTGATGGTTCATGTTTAAGAGATGCACTAGGAATATTGAAAGGAGGATATGCTGTATGTACAATAACTGGTGTTCTAGAAGCATATTGGCTTCAGGGAGTTTACTCTGTGCAAGTAGCAGAACTAGTAGCCCTTACTAGAGCTTGCCAACTTTCCGCATTAATGAAAGTCACCATTTACACTGACAGTCAGTATGGATTTGGAATAGTGAATGACTTTGGACAACTGTGGTCACAAAGAGGCTTTAAGACCTCTTCAGGATCACCAGTGAAAAACAGTAAAAGAAGAAGAGAATTGTTACATGCTATTCAGTTACCAGGAGAAGTAGCAGTAGTAAAATGCAGTGCACACTCGAAATCACAAGACTTCGTTTCTTTGGGAAATGAATATGCAGATCAAGTCGCAAGGTTTTGCGCATTGAACTGTATACTGCTCAGAGACAAATGGAATTTGATAAGTGAGCCAGAACTTGAACCAAATGAAGCCTTTGCTCTAAAAGTCGTAGACACAATCGAAGAATTGAAATTCCTACAAAATAATGTCAGTACGGATGAGAAACTCTCATGGAGCAAATTACAATGCGTAAAGAAACCAGATGATTTGTGGGTTTCAAGTGAAGGGAGATTAGTTTTGCCACACAGTCTTTTGACACAAATAGCTAGGCTGTACCACGGACAAGCACACATTGGAAGAGATGCCATGATTAGATTATTCAAAATTGATTGGTTTAACCCCAAATTTCGCCAAGTTGCTGAAGCAGTTTGCCATTGTTGCGTCATTTGCCAACAAATGAACGCAGGGAAGGGAACCGTAGTAAATTTGAGCCACATTGGAAGAGCAGGTGGGTCAGTCAGCAGGATGCAAATGGATTTCATTGAGATGCCTATGCATGCTGGCTTGAAATATGTGTTGGTGGTTGTGTGTATTTTTAGTCACTGGATTGAAGCATACCCTACACGCAGAAATGACAGTCTCACAGTTGCAAAGCTACTCTTGAGAGAACTAATACCACGTTTCGGATTCCCGATCTCTTTAGAATCAGATAGGGGAAGTCACTTCAATAACGAAGTAATCAAACTACTCTGTGCAGCATTGAACATTGAGCACACATTGCACTGTAGCTATCACCCTGAAGCATCAGGACTAGTGGAACAAATGAATGGCATGCTAAAATCAATAATGGCGAAAATATGCGCTTCCACAAATTTGAAATGGCCTGACGCGTTGCCCTTGGTGTTAATGTCAATGAGAAACACACCTGATAGAAAAACTGGACTATCACCGCACAAAATTCTCATGGGCAGAGCCATGAGACTTCCAGCAGTTCCTGCCAATGCTCTTGTAAATATTACAGATGATATGGTATTGGACTACTGCAAAGGTCTGGCTGATGTGGTCCGCTCTTTTTCTCACCAGGTGGAGGCAACCACCTTGCCACCGATCCAAGGTCCAGGACACGCCCTGAAAGCAGGTGACTGGGTGGTGATAAAGAAGCATGTGAGGAAGTCGTGCTTGGAACCCCGTTGGAAAGGACCTTTTCAAGTGATTCTGACAACTACCACTGCTGTGAAGTGTGCGGGAGTTCCCAACTGGATTCATGGCAGTCACACGAAAAGGGTGCCGTGTCCCACAGAAGAGGAAATTGAAGCACTGAAATTACCCACAACTGACAGAAATGTACCAGGCACTGAGACAGAACGAAAGGAGCCTGAAAGAGAACATTGAAATTGAAACAGAAGAAATATTCTCTGAAGAAGACGAAGTCGATCCTTTTGAGGACAACAGAGAATAAGCCTCAAAGGGTGACAAAGATCCTATCTCAGGTGAAGAAGCAGGAAAGCATGATAAGAGGAGGGCTTTCCCAGAAGCAGACGATACGGGAAAAGAAGGAGAAAACCTGATTGACCTCCTCGAGGGAGGAGACAAGACAGAGCAAAGCGAAATTGTTCTAAATCTTCCAGAACCGGTTGCAGGTCCATCAGGTGAAAACAACGCGAAACGGAGACAAAGCATATCGCCAGTGAAATCAAAGACTTAAGAAACATTAAATGAAAATGAAGGGCCAAAGCTGAAGGAGAAAAGAAAAGAAGTATCTTTCATCACAACATTGAATGAAGAAAAAGACACAGCCAAAGAACAAGACATAAGCAAAAGAGAATCGAAAGGAGATGCAAAATTGAAAAGGAAAAGAATACAGAGCAGAAGGTACTCTGGTCCCGAATGGGCATACACAACCACTAACGATTGGTCAGACAAGTTTCTATCTCTTAGTCTTGAAAACGAAGAAGCAGAACGACACTTTGGTACTTAAAAGTGAAATTTCATGAACATTACCGAAAAAGACATTGATAACCTGATTGACTTTTTGAAACAGATTTTGAGACAAAGCTGCTAAACCGATAAGAGACTAAGGGGGTGATTCTGACCCCGGCGGTCTTAGACCGCCGGGGCCAGGGTCGGCGGGAGCACCGCCGACAGGCCGGCGGTGCCCCGCAGGGCATTCTGACCACGGCGGTAAAGCAGCGGTCAGACCGGCAACACTGGCGGTCTCCCGCCAGTGTACCGCTGCCCTGTTGAATCCTCCAAGGCGGCGCAGCTAGCTGCGCCGCCGAGGGGATTCCGACCCCCCCTACCGCCATCCAGTTCCCGGCGGTCCGCCCGCCGGGAACCGGATGGCGGTAGGGGGGGTCGCGGGGCCCCTGGGGGCCCCTGCAGTGCCCATGCCACTGGCATGGGCACTGCAGGGGCCCCCGTAAGAGGGCCCCTACAAGTATTTCACTGTCTGCTTGGCAGACAGTGAAATACGCGACGGGTGCAAATGCACCCGTCGCACCTTCCCACTCCGCAGGCTCGATTACGAGCCGGCATCCTCGTGGGAAGGTCGTTTTCCCCTGGGCTGGCGGGCGGCCTTTTGGCGGCCGCCCGCCAGCCCAGGGGAAAACTTGAAATACCCGCCGCGGTCTTTTGACCGCGGCGCGGTATTTTGGGGGCGGAATTCTGGCGGGCGGCCTCCGCCGCCCGCCAGAATCAGAATCACCCCCTAAGCTGCTAAAGTAAACTGTGTGAACTTTGATCTCGTTATATATATCTGCAAATTTGATTCGATAACGTATCTTCAGCTTTCTGATTCTATATAGATCATGGCAGACAATACTACACAAGGACATAAAATGAAATATTGTAAATACATGTGTATAGGTCTAATAATTGCATGTGTACTAATAATTATGGCAATAATTCTTGGAATCCATGGAGGGAATGAAAGATACGCGAATGATGCTTCTACCTCTAAAACTACTACTGAATTAACTCCTTTGCAGAAACTCGAACAAGACGAGAAATATTTACATGACAAGAAAGAACTTTCTTCTAACGTCTTCTATCGCTTGCTGAATGACTATGTTAAGACAATGGATGCGAAAGATTGTTATGTATGCACACAAATACCTACCTCAGTAATAGAAGGAGTGACATATCATAGCATGCCTCTTACATATGGGATAACATGTAGTTTGTTACTAACCATATTTTATGGCCAGGAGTATATTCAATACTTCTATTCCAATCATGATGTCATGTTTTCATATGTCCCCATAGTAGAGTACTTGAGTAAAGTAGCAAGAGATTATTATATAAAAATACTTAGGGGTTTCTTTGAACCAATATCACCTTTTTCTACAGTTCAAGCTCATAAAGAAAACCTTACATGCTTGCTTTCACCGGTAGAGAAAAGCTTTTTAGATCACACTGAAGATAGAAGGAAAATGGTGAAGGAAAAATTTGAAAAAGAATTACACAAAAGGACATCTGTAGATAACTATGCTTTTGCCGCAATAAAGACACAAGGGAAACAAGCTTTAGACACAACACACGTAGGGAAGCTTTGTATATAGAGACCTAAATCATACTATGACACAATCTTTGTAGGAACGAGTGAATGTAAACACGTGTTTTTGTTTCAGAGTAAATGGACGTTCATGTTAAATGGCCTAGATCCAGCTACTCCAGGAGTATATTATATTTGTGCACTCAACGCCTATTATCGTCTTCCAAAAGGATGGTATGGGAGATGTCATTTGGGAATAGTATTTCCAAAGATTTATCAACTAGAAGATTTAAAGACATTTCCAAAGCTGTCTGAATTACATCGTATTCAGAAAAGGGAGACAGCGTCTGGTGTGGTAGGAGATATATTTGAAGCAATGATTCCTTCAGTAGGAGTCATATTGAATTCAATCAAGATACGAAAGTTGTCTGCTATTGTGGATAACATGCTGACAAAATTCTCAGGAGCAAAGATCCTGATGGATACTGAACTTGCTGCAGAAAGAGCTTTGACTCTCCAAAATCGGCTTGCTTTAGACATTCTTTTAGCAAAGAATGGCGGCGTTTGCAAAATGCTTAGTGCACGACACTGTTGTTCATACATACCAGATAACAGTGGGCAAATTAGGAAAATGCTTACAAATTTAACTAACGATAGTGCAGATTTGAAAGAATTGAAAGAACCAGGAGTATGGGAAAAGGTTGGAAAAGGATTTGCTTCCGTGGGAAATTGGCTCAGCAACATTTGGAATGGAATATTACTGAAAATAGTAAAAGGGATATTAATAATATTAATTTGCTTAATAGGTATTTGGGGAATATGGAAGGCTATTAAAATACTGAAATCAAGAAACAAGAGGAGAAGAGAAGAGAAAGAACAAAAGAAAATGGTAGAAATATACAGGGAAAAATCAAAAGGAGTGAAGAGAAAAAGGGAATTTACTGAAATATCAAATTACTAAAACAGAATTTTAATGGAATAAAATTCGTGATGGAAGATTTTATGTGATGACATAATTAGTTATCAGAGGAGGGATTGATGAAGCAGGAAAAGAGAGACTAACAAACATTTATATATCATGTAATAAAATCGTATAAGAAAATGTGATTTTAGCAAAGAGAAAAATAATGTGTGTAGAAAATGTGCCCACGAAGTAGTTCGCCATTATTATGAACAAGCTTAATTAATCATGAAAATTCGACAATGTAGTAATCCGTCATAATTGCAGCTATAATCTATGATTTTTCCATTAAACTGTTATATGTTTAGCTTAAATTTAGCAGATGCTTTGGCCTAGGTGCCTGGTCTCAAATTTAACTGCGTGGTTTTCAGTTGTATTAACAAAGATGTGTTTTATACCTTTAAAACTGTATTTTCCCTGTAGAATGACTAATACACTTATCTCAAGGTTTCATGCTAGACAAGTTTCATCCCCTTTGAAGCAAGGTCAGTTTCTGCAGGTGCAGAAAATAAGGACACTGATATAGAATTAATTGGCAACTTTGTTGCTACCTGTGTTCCAAAACTCCAAGGACACCTCATGCATAAATGAGTACTAAGAGAAAGACACTATTCATTGGTCAAAGAGAAGCCACCCTATGAACCCTCCAATGGAAGACCCTGAAGAATTTGGAACGTTTCTTACTTAAACCCACTGGACAAAGAGAAGCCAGCCATTTTCTTTGATGCCATTTTGAAGCCAGATTCAAGATGCCATTTTAAATGACACTTTGATGCTTTTTCTCTATCCCAGAGAAAGAGACTTTGAAGAATTCTCACCCTAGAGACTTTAACTTTAACTTTACCCCGTCTTGCCAATGCAATAACTTTTGCCCCATTTTCCTTGCTGCCGCAAGGAAACCTTGCATTAAACTTTGCCCCTTTGAAATCTGCCTCATGCTGATCGAACCGGTACCTGAAGGACGAAGACTTACCTTGAGTGCTGATTGTATTTGGTAATTATGAAAGGATAAATGTGTTATTCATTGTATTTTCCTTCTTAGGTACCAACTGCTTGTTTTGACAGAGCCCAAGCTAGAAGTTTTCTAAATTCCTGTTGATTAAATTCTTTTGCATGAAGCCCCACATGCCAATGCTAAGCAGAGGATAGTTGAGGTATTCACTTGATGCACCATGCTGAATTGAAATCTTGTTATGCTGACCAATGTATGCAATTAGTCAAATTCAGTTACTCTTATTAGTGATTTGCATTGCTATAACCGAGTGCATTATAATCCAGATTTTGTGTAGATTGCGTTTCTTCCATCGCTATGGACAGCTAGTAATATTCGTATATGTATGCCATTTGATTTTGAGACTTACTTATATTGTGTTAGTTTTGTTAATATTGGGAAATAAACTCATTAACTTTTAATAAACAGGTGTGGTTATTCATGACTGAAAGGTCATGGTGTGTCCAATTACTGATTAACTAATTTGTTGTTTGATTACTAATTGAGTATTGGTTATTGATTGTAAAGGGTTATTGATTATTGATTTGAGGGATCCGACAATTCTTTGGATGAGGAGAACCCAACCCAGTTAAAAGGTTCACCGACCTCCGGCGTGTCCAAACATAAGTAATTTCACAATCATTGTGAAAGTGTGTTATTCTTTTTCGATGAAAATATGTCATGTGGGTGTATGTATTTTACTCATAACAAGCTGGTAAGATAGTTAATTTGGCTACTGCAGAGATTTCTGTGATACCTGCGTGTTACTGCATTGAATCCTCAAGCACCCACTCAGTCTGTGTGCTTATAAAGTTGCAAAATTATCACTTCTGAATTATGTAACATTATTAATTGTATTTAGTGGGTCAAGTTTAAGCACTATCCATCATTCAAGCAAATGTTATGGGTGACTAATACCTGAAGCATATTTACGTTGAGTTGCAGTTGGTAGCAATGGCCAAATGCGTATCAAGCAGAAGATTTTGAAACATCTTTGTTCAATTGAAAGGCAGATTTGTTAATAAAAAGAGAAACAAAATCATAAAGGCATATACAAATGCACATGTTCACTCATGCCCTTTTGTACAAATGCAAAATCTACTCCTTATCACATTCAACTCTACTTCTATTAACTAATTAAAGCATTCATTCATGTCAAAAGTTACATCTTTATAGAAACATAATTCGACAGATGTGGCTAAACATTTATTTAGCTACATTTTAACCTGCGTGAATATTGTCCCTGCCCACTACCAAGCTGTGGGAATTTGGTGTATTGGGCAATGTACACAGCATGGAAGTGTGATTCTTAACTCACCTTTGGTCGTTATGTCTGAGAATCCATGCAGTCCGATGTGAAAGCGTGTGAAGTTCCATGAATAACAGCCACAACCAAACATAAATATAATTGAGAACATAATTGAGAAATGAATAAAAATGCAACGAAAAGACATTTTTAAAATAGCACTGGGATGTAACAGGCTTAACAGTACTCATCACACAGAAAATACTGGAATTCCAGATTTACAAAAAGAAAGAAAATAGAGGAGCTTTCACTTTTGTGTTGCAACCCAGCGTTAATCGTTAGTAAATCTGGGTCCCATGGGTATGCTGGGCCCAGGCATTCTTCTGGCCCTAAGTGTTCTGAGCCAAGTGTTGTTCTGGCCCCAAGTGTTCTGGGTGATTCAAGATTCCTCGAGTTTGAGCACTCCTCCATCTTCAAAAATGATTTAATGACTGTCCACTTCAAACATCACCTTCTCACAGTAGAACTACAAAGCTGCTGGGCTCCCCTACAGTCCTGCATCAACATTAGTTGGCACTGAAGTTACTATAGAGCCTCCAAGTCTCCAAACTGCAATCACCAACTTATTTCTTAACTAAATATGAGAGCAACCTATTTGTCAAGACTCCTGCTCTCCTCATACACTCCAGTTGCTAGAAGCAACACTCAACATAAACCTATCACAAAAGTACATTTCTCTTAGCCTCAATGTCCCTTTCTTTTACATCCTCAAAAATAAAATGATAACCCAAGACTGCCAGCTATAGAGCCACTCTCTGCTGCATCAATGTAATCTGCTGGACTTGAAGGATTATTATTTTTCAATTCCTTTCATGTGCACATTTTTCTATAAAAGCTCAGAATAAATTGCCTGAAATTAAGACAAAATCAGGTCAACATCCTCAGTTTTGATTTTTTTCCTGGTGTAGCAAGCATTTTTTCCTTCACTTCAAGGTTTGTCACCCAATGTGATGCAATTTTTCATGCAAACAATGAGGACTTTGTGACTGTTTTAGCTTTTAAAACACATAAGACTATCCCAATATCCTCAAACCTTCACAATTGTGGAGTGGGAATTAGAAAATGTAGAAATATAATAAAAACAAAAACTTCTGTCTGAAATCTGCCAATCATATGTATAAAGAATGAGAAGGTGTTTTTCAACTTCAACAAGAGAGACTAAGGGCCTCATTTAGAGTTTGAAGGAGGCATTACTATGTCACAACATATAATGGGATTAATATTTGGGCAGACAGGCTATATGTCACAGTTGTGACAGAGTAATCCTTTACCCAAACTCTAAAGAAATCTTCACTGCACCTTCACCCAGCAGCTCACTGATGATGATGATGCACCCTCCAAAGATACCACCTGCTACATTGTTCCACTCAATTTTACCTTCTCAGATATTTTTCTTTAAAATGTCATTTAATACCAAAAGTAAGCGGAGACTTGACACAATACACTTTGTGCATCGGACCTGTGCTCCGTAGTTGATCATAACGTTCTACTTTACCCACGTTGATGCTTTGATGTTTAGGTGCTATTCTTCATTTTACACATTATAAAATTGATAACCCTGGTTCTACTGATTGGAATTTTGCTGTTTTGGTGTCAAACATTGATCAAAATGTACTCTATTTTTATTGCATTACTGTTTAAGGGCTGCATAAATCCTTAAACATTGCCTCTAAGTTAAGCCTGACAGCTTTTATGCCAAGCTACCAGAGGGTAAGCACATGTTGATTTAGTGAATTATTCTCATTCAATCTCACAAGGATTGAGGCTGTCTCATGAGTAGGGTTTCACCACCCTCAATCACCACCACAATTTCTGACAGTCTGGTCCTTATTTATTTTAGAAAAATAAATCATAGCCCACATTTCAACATTGCAGCAGTTTTCAGTTTGAAAAGACAAGCTGTATAGGTATTTTTCTTGGTCCAAGAGACTGTGTGCATGCTTGCTAAAATCAATGCTTCTAGTAATATCCAGCACACTTGTGGCACCTAAGTGGATTAGTACCACGCTCATTTCTTTCAGGTGGTGTAGTCGCACTTTCTTTAGAGGCACCATCATGTTCCACAGGCAAAAGCAAACTTTTTAAAATAAATTATTCTGCCCATGGTGGTAGGAGGGCTGACCCTAACCATGTTTTTTCACCTAGGACCTACTTTCACCCTCCTTGGAGGAGTGGTGTGGCCACACTGAGAAAAGCAACATTTATGAAAAACACATTCTCATCATTGATGTTGGTCCATGCCGTAGGAGGGCTGACCCCCTGGAATATCCTTGCTCCATTGATTTCCCATTTGAGGGGCCATTGTTCATTCCTTGGGGGCAGGATTGTGTCCCCCTCAAAGAAAAACAAACAGTTTCAAATAAAATAGCTCCTCAGGGGGGTCAGCCTGTGTCTCCAAAGGACCCACCCTCCCCACAGAATGTGTGCTTGCATTTTTTTCCACCGGGATAAAGATAATGGGGGTCATTACGACCCTGGTGGACGGCGGAGAACCGGCAGTAAGACCGCCAACAGGCTGGCGGTCTTACTCTGTGGAATTATGACATGGTCATCCGCCGGTTCTCCGTTCCGCCCGCCAGGGCGGAGATGACCGCCGGGCTGGAGACCTGGGTCTCCAGCCCGGAGGCCGTCACTATACCGCAGGCGGAATTTGGACCCGGCTTACCGCCGTGGATTTCCACCGGTTTGAACCACCATGAAATCCATGGCGGTAAGCACTATCAGTGCCAGCAAATTCCTTCCCTGGCACTGATAGGGGTCTCCATACCCCAACTCCCTCCCCTACACCCCACCACCCCTGCCACCCCCCAAAGGTGGCAGGGCCCCCCTTCCCACCCTGATCCCCAACATCACTTCACCCACACAGTCATACACGCACACCCACATTCAAACATACACGCACACATCCATAGAGACATACCCACAGACATACATGCATCCATTCCCATACACACAACACCCCCGCAGGCATACATGCACTCACACACCCCCTCTACATACACACACGCACACCCCCATGCACCCACACAACACACAACACCCTCCCACCCCCCTCCCCTCACGGACGATCAACTTACCTGGTCCGATGATCCTCCGGGAGGGGACGGGAGCTATGGGGGCAGCTCCGCCGACACCACACCGCCAACACAACACAGCCACGGTGATTCACAGGATGTGATTCGCTGGGCAGTGTTCTGTTGGCGTGGCGGTGGAGGTAGAGCAACCTCCACTTCCCTGCCTCCCACCAGTATGGCTGTTGGCGGCTCTCCGCCCGTAAAAGGACGGAGAGCTGCCAACGGTCATAATAGGCCGAGCGGCAAACCGCCACCACTGGCGGTCTTCCGCACGGCGGTCCCTCAGCGGTCTTGGAAAATGACCGCCGAGGTGAAAATGACCCCCAATTTGTCATAAAAGAAGGAAATAGGTGTCAGCTGACTGATCTGCCGCACTGGGGAGGTTAGTGTAGACTTCGGCTGAAGGAAAATCGCTATTTTAAAGGGGTTAAACATTTAATGGACTTTAAACTTTCCAAAATGCTGTTTTATTTTTAACCCATTAACTGCTGGGCCTTCACTCCCCTCAGTACGGAGCCAAATATTGGCTATTTAAGGTATTTTGCACTTAGTGCTCCATACTTTTTTTCACATTAGGTATCTACACCAAATATGCGTTCTTTTCTCCAGTATGCTGGGAAATCTAAAGGTGCCCAGGGTTTGTGGATTCTCTTGGAAGGGACCAAGAAAAAAGGCAAAATATTGCTCAATTTTGGTGTTTTTTTAGAAAAATAGGGTAAAGAGTGCTCCAGATATAAGTGTGTGTGTGTGTGTTTTTTTATTAACAATGTCATCAACAAACTGTTTGATGTGCTGAAGTCCCTCATCTATCCAGCTTTCAAGAACACGCAGAGCTGAATAAAATAAAAAACATACATCTTTATCATAGTTTTTGCATTTTTCAAAGAGGTAGCCCATTTTACCTATATTTTGTTCTGGCAACATACTTTCGCATTGTGGTGGAAACCAGTGTGAAACCTATGGGTGATCCAGGAAAGATATAGATTTCTGGAAAGTAGGAACAGTTCCAAATTTAGGAAGCGGTCATATGATTAGATCCCTAAAGGCCTCTCAATGAAACTAACTTTCACAATGGTGGATTTACAAAAGCAATATACCATTATGTCCACTGGTACATTCTGGTTGCAGGGAGATATAGGGTTTGTAGGTTCTCCAGGTAACCAGAGCCAACAATTGAGCTGCACCATACAATGATTTTTCATTGTGTACCAAGTATACACAAATTAATATGGTGAACCATGTATAATGAAAAATAAATATCAAGGAAAACTATGTATTTCTCTAATGGGCACAAGATACAGAGTTTAGGAGCAGTGGTTATGTGTACATCTCTGAATTTGTGGGTATGCGTAATAAAATATGATTTAGAGGGTATTTTTCAAAATGTCTTCTTCCTTACACTCAGGTTCACATTTGGACAGTACAAATAGAGTAAAATCCATTTAGTAATATCAAATGTTCTCCTATTTCTATGCTCACACATGCCTTCTGATAAAAAAAAATATATAACTTTTGTGGGTAGGCCTAGTGTCCACAACAGAAAATGGGCCAAAACACAAAATGGATGCATCAATTTATTCCACTGAAGACTGACCATTTTTTCCCAATGTGCATAGCGGTGGAGTTGGGCCCTACCTCATCCAGCACCTAGGTTCATCATGAAAACGTGCACATTGAAAAAGTAGAACACCCATGAACCACCCTTGCAACGTCTCCTTGATGCAGAGTCATACAAAAGAGTGTTTTTTGATACTTTACATTACTTTGAGGTAATGTAAATTTTTCACTGGAAAGTAAATCCCCAAAAACATTTTGCACAAGTTTATGGCACTTTTGTGACACAAATCCACAGTGAAATGTTTGTAAATCGGGGCCTGAGTATTTTCCTTTTTGTTATAAGCCTGCAAACTATCACAGCAATGTATTTTACACATTCATGCCAGAAATAGCAAGCAGTGTTGTAGGACACATCCTATCTTTATAAACTAATGTCATATGATTGCTTATCTAGGTTTTGATACATCAGTGATGCTATTTTGATATATCCAATAACCCACACCTATATTAATTAAATTAATAACACTCATTTTTCTCACAACGATGAAATGTAGACTAGCATGTGTTAAGCCTGTGACCTGCCAGAGATTCCCTATGGGCCTGAATGACTTTAATAAACATATTAAGTGGTAAATTGGGTTACTGGTTGAGGGGAGTGGAACCCTACTCAAACAGCAACCACAATCCTAATCAGGATGATGCATAAGCAAACACAAAATTAACCTGGGCTTTACCCTCAGATAGCTTGGCAAAGAAGAGTTAGACTTAACATTGAGGCAATATGTGAAGTATTTATGCAGCACTTCAAATAGTGAAAAAACAACACAAGAAAGATCCAATACCGATGTAGAAAATTAGAGCCAACTTTAATAAATAACTCAATACCAAAATGACAGAAATCCAATCAGTAGAAACAGAGTTATATGCAATTTTGAGAGAGTTAAGTGAAAATGGTGCCAAAAAACCCAAAGTGTAACTCAAGACTATCTGGTTGTGCAAGACCGAGAGAAAGTGGCAAATTCGGGCCAAATGGGATGCAGCATGGGTCAGACTCAGGGACCAGATTAGTCCTGCCGAAAAGTTACCTTCTCAGTCCAGTGCAAAGAGTCCCGTTCACAGTGAAGAGGGTCATGAGGATCAGGGAAGTATCACAGATGGTCGTCATTACAGCGCCAAAAAAAGGCCAGGCGTCTTCAGTGGTCCTCGTTGTAGCATGGAGCTATTGTTTCTGTTACCTGAAATTAGCTTGAGCTTCAAGTTGGCACAACCTGTGAGCGATGATTGCTGTAATGTGAAGGGTAGGATTGACTATAGCTTCGCGTTGGCGGGCAATACAAGCAACAAGGTTTTGGCACCAATGGGCCTGTTTGAAAACAAAAAGATCCCAAAAACTTCAATTTAGGTCCACTGATGCCACACCAAGGGCCCAGGACCTCAGCGGCATGACATGGGTGTCAGGTGTTTACTCCAGCTGAATCTAGGTCCTAGTTCAGGTGGTTTGGGTCCTGGCAGGACACAAACTATTCAAGTGTAATCAGGCTGTTCCAGGTCTTCCCGCCTAGCCTGCCATGATGGCCCATCCATGTGCATCAAGCTACTAAGCCCAATATTCTGAGTACTGTACAGTATATGTTGCAATGCCCCAATCAGCAGATTAAAAAGGTACTGCTGGCCAACAGTCAGGCTGTTCATTGTCATATCTTACACAAGGATTTTTTTCGAGCATTAGCAAAAAAGGTTGTTGACTTGAAAAACTGTGAGAAAACTGGTTCTATAGGGCTTTGCATTGAAATCTGTAGAAGCTGCTTTTTAGGTGGCAAATCACTCATTGCTCTTTTTAAAAATCTCCATCAATTGCAGACATACCAGCTAAAACAAAAATGTCACTGTTTTCAGCTTGTTTCCGTACCACCATGTGATATTGGCTCTTCACCTCGTGACTGTGAGAAGGGAGCCAATATTGTGTGTCACACAGTAGCACTGTGTGAGTTAGCAGGCCTACAGTTGCTTTAAACATTGTTAAATCCGCTAAAACATGTTTGTTGTAATCCTACAGGACTGCCATTGCAGTCTGTGTGAAATGGTGCATGCACCCTTTCACAGCAATTTATACTGCACCAAGGCACTTATAAGTCACCCATATACCAGCCCTTCCAACCCTGAAGGCTGGGTGAACAGTACCTGTGTATGAGGGTTCCCCTGCACTAGCAGAGGTGCCCCCACATCATCCAGGACCATTTTACAGACTTTGTGAGTGCAGGGACGCCATTTTAGGCGTGCCCTATACATCGGACACTACCTATGTACAGCTTCACAATGGTAACTCCGAATATGGCCATGTGTGGTATCAAACATGTTGGAATCATACCCCAAGGCTTTTGCAAGCATTGGTTGTATAATTCCATGCACTCTGGGGGCTCCTTAGAGGACCCCCAGTATTGCCATTACAGCCTTCTGAGGTTTTCCAGGCAGCCCCAGCTGCTGCCTCCTCACAGGCAGGTTTCTGCCCTCCTGTTGCTTGAGCAGCTCAAGCCCAGGAAGGCAGAACAAAGGATTACCTTTGGGAGATGGATGTTACACCCTCTACCCTTGGAAATAGGAGTAACAGGCATGGGAAGGGTAGCCTCCCAGAGCCTCTAGAAATGCCTTGAAGGACACAGATGGTGCCCTTCTTGCATAATCCAGTCAACACCGGTTCAGGGACCCGAGTCCCTGCTCTGGAGCGAAACGGACAAAGGAAAGGGGAGTGACCACTCCCCAGTCCATTACCACCCCAGGGGTGGTGCTCAGAGCTCCTCCAGAGTGTCCCTGAGTTTTGCCATCTTGGATCCCAAGTTGGCAGCGCACTCTGGGAGCATCTGAGTGGCCAGTGCCAGCAGGTGACGTCAGAGCTCTCCCTGATAGGTGCTGACCAATCCCCCTTTCAGGGCTATTTAGGATCTCTCCTCTGGGTGTTTCTTCAGATTCAGATTGCAAGACTCCAGCAGGAATCTTCTGCACCCTTTACTTCACCTTCTTACCTAAGAAACTGCATCTGGAACCTCCAGGAACTCTACAACTGCAACAAAGAAGCAATGACGACTTCTGCAACATTGTATCTTCAGCTCCAGCCAGCAAATGCAACTATTTCCCAGTCATGCATCCTAAGAGGACAGCCAGTCTTAAGCATGCACCAGAAGAACAAAGGAATCTCCCTTTAAGTGAAGGAATCACTTCCCTGCTTCAGCAGGCACCCCTCTGCAGAGATGACCGGTGACTTGGCCCCTTCTCCTGAAGAAGTGCGTGGATCCAGCAACATGTGTGGTAGACTGAATTGTTCCCAACGGTCCTGAAGTCCAGCTGTTCAACTTTGGTGGAGGTAAGAGCTTTCCTCCCCATGCAAGACAGTACCCCCATGCACTGCGTGTTTTGCAGTTACCAAGGCTGGTTGGCATCCTCCCACAAAGTTCTTCATGCATCCTGCAGCTCCGGTCCCCAGCACTCCTTCCTACGATGCACAGCGCCTTGCGCGGTTCTCTAGCGCCGTGGAATCCCTTTGTGTAGTGCTGCGTGGGCCTACTTTTGCACCTTCTTTGTCCCCGTGCTGTGAGACTCCTGTGTGCACTGCCTGGTCTTCTGAGGGCTCTCTGAGTTGCTGACCCCCGTCTGTCCCCCCCACGGGGTAGAGGCCACTAAGTTCCTCCTGGTCCCGGGCAGCGCCATTTTCTGCTAACCACAAGCTATGAGTGTGCCAAGGCTTGTTGGCGGAATCCAGTTACACAAACCAGACTGCAATCATCCAGCCAGCATGGGACATCATCTGCACCAACCAGGAACCCGCATCTATCTTCTTGGGAGCAGTATTGACTGTTTTCTTCAATGGTGGTTCTTCTTTTGCACCTTCATCCAGGTTAGCAGGGGCTCCTGTTCTCCCTGGACTCTCCAGAGCTTCTTGGACTTGGTCCCCTTCTTCCACAGGTCTTCAGGTCCAGGAGTCCATCGTTGCTGTCTTGTAGTCTCTTCTGGTTCTTGCAAAATCTTCTATCACATGTTCTTGTGTGTTCTAGGAAAGTTACTGTGATTTACTCCTGCTTTCCTGGGCTCTGGGGTGGGTTCTATTTCTTACCTTTGTTGTTTTCTTACACTCCCAGCGCCTCTCCACACACTACACTTGTCTAGGTGGGAAACCGACTTTCGCATTCCACTATTTTAGTATATGGTTTGTGTTCCCCCAGGCCCATTTCTAACTATTGCGATTTTCACTATTTGCACTGTTTTCAAACTGTTTTTACAGCTATTTCTGCATTCTAGTGGATATACTGTGTATATTACTTACCTCCCGAGGGAGTATAGTCTCTAAGGTACTTGTGTCACCAAAATAAAGTACCTTTATTTTTGTAACACCAAGTATTTTCTTTCATGTTTGTGAGTACTGTGTGACTACAATGGTATTGCATGAGCTTTGCATGTTCCCTAGTTAGGCCTTGGCTGCCCATCCACACTACCCCTAGAGGGTCTGACTTCTAGACACTGACTACATTTTACTAATAAGGGATAGATGCACTTTAGGTACCCATTACAAACAAAGCCAGCCTCCTACAATCTCTGCCCATGGGGCGGATCTCTGCCCAGAGTGCGGATATTCCTCCCAGAGCGTGGACGTAAAGATACTACTCATAACTTACCTTTGTGAATACTAAAAAAGTCTTATACTTATGGTTTGATTATGATTTTGACCGTCGGACCGCCAAAAAACTGCGGCAGAAGTCCCAGAAAGACTGCCACATTGTCTGGCAATAGACCACTGTATTACGATGTAAACAGTCTGAACCACTGCCCGTCAGCTCCACGGCAGAAGAAGACTATGGCGGTAAGAACTCCTGGCACCGAAATGGACGCGGGGAATGCCTGAGCATGTTAAGAAACCACAGGCCACTTTGCGGCAACCCAGCAGTGGTCAGATGATGGTGGTCAACCGCGGCAGTAAAAAGCCAGAAAAGCAGCAGACAGCTCCCCATTGGATGGTGAAAAAAACAAATAGCTGACACACATTGGCAAAGTGGACACACCTCCAAAGCACATTATAAAACTCTCCCCAACCCAGACCATGATCCTTTGCATCTCAACTGCAGCAGAGCCAGATCACACACATTTTTTCATCATTTCATTTTAAAATAAGCCCTAATACCCACTTCACATTTTATTTTGTATTTCCTTAGCAACATCCATTGTCCACACACATCAGCACTGTGCCCCTTTTTTTGTAATGCCCCATCTCAGAAATCCCTGTTTTTGTGAGTCTGAGTTAGCGGTCATGGTAGATTAAATTATTAGAGAACAGACACAATTGTCTGCAGCCCATGTCCAGCACACTTCTCTTAGTAGGAAAATTGAAATGTGGCAAAGAATAAACGAAGGGTAAATGCTGTAGGCACAACTGTGTGCACAATGGAGGATATCAGGAAGATGTGCAATGACCTGAGTGGCAAGGTTTATTCCATGGTCTCCAGGCAATAGATGGAGGGCAACACAACTGGTGGTGGCCCTCTCAGTGCCAAAGAAACATTCTTACCCAGGAAGGAGAAGGTCCTGGCTATCCTGCTTCCTTAGGGGTTGACAGGAATACCCAGGGGAGCAGGAACATAAACACTGCCACAAATTTGTCATGTCCCACATACCCACACCTCACCTTCTATCACTGTGTCATTAGCTACATAACAGAAATACAATACCAAGAGTACCAGAGATGTGAGCGTATCAATGTATATTGTACCCTATCACACCACATGTAGCCATCCATAAGAAATGCCAGGGGGCGATGGGGGCTGTAAGGGTCTTAACATAACGATATTAAACCAGGACTTATTGAATGTGTCAAATTTAAAATGTGTGCCCCTACTTAACTGCTATGTGGCAGCTGAAAGGTCAAAACATGAACCTTGTTCAAAGGGGTAGAAATACGGAGGGTGGCATGACTACAACCACAAGGAGACCTTGTATCTGTAATTCAAACCAACAGGCCGTACTGCACTGCCACAAACCCACTTCTGTGTCTTCCCTCCAGTCAAGTAGCCTCATTTGGAAGGATATCTGTGGTATGGTGGGTGGGACCCAGCCAGTCAAATAGCCACTAATACCATGAGGCCTTTTATCTGTAACTCTAACCAACAGGCCATACTGCACTTGCACCAACACCCCTCCATGGCTTCTCTCAATGAAACTTGCCTCCTCTGGGAGGATACCAGTAGAGTAGTGGAAGGGACACAGTCAGTCAATCAACTACTACTTTCACTACCTTCCATCAACAGGCCATACTGCATTTGTGAAAAAACACCTCCATGCCTTCTCTCAATGGATCTAGCCTGCTCCGGAAGGATACCTATGGTGCAATAGGAGGGACACATCAAAGCAAATGACCACTACTACCAGGAAGCCTTGTATCAGGAACTCCAACCAACAGGCCATACTACACTTGCATAAACACCCCTCAATGCCTTCTCTCAATCGAACTAACCTCCTCCAGGAGGATACCTGTGGTGTAGCGGGAGGGACACAGCCAGTCAAATGACCACTACTATCAGGAGGCCTTGTATCTGCAACTCCGACCAACTGGCCATACTGCACTTGTACAAATACCACTGCTTGCTTTCTCTCAATGGAACTAGCCTCCTCTGGGAGGATACCTTGTTTCACTACCTTCCATCAACAGACTATACTGCATTTGTACAAACACACCTCTATGCCTTTTCCCAAATTAAGTACCCTCCTCTGGGAGGATACATGAGGAATAGTGGGAGGGACACAGTTAGTCAAATGACTACTGCTACCAGGAGACCTTTTATCTACACCTCCAACCATCAGGCCATACTGAACCTTCACAATCACCCCTCCATTCTTTCTTTCAATGGAACTAGCCTCCTCTGGGAGGATACCTGTGGTTAAGTGGGAGGGATACAGCCAGCCAAATGACCACTACAATACTGCACTGCTAAAACACACATCTATACCCTCTCACTACACTTGTGCTCTCACATGGGAGTGACAGCTCTACATATCAGACTAATTTCTGAAGTTAACTAAATACCAAGATTGCCCTTGTACTGGCAAGCCCCACAAAATCTATGGAGGACACAAATGGCATCTTACATAGTGGAGACAACCAGTATGCCTAAGGCATTCAAGATGCCTCATCAGATTGGTATGGCAGCTAGCACATTAACCCCCCACTGATTAAATGATGGATATAACTACACTTACTACAACATTTGGTGGTTGCCTTTAGCTAATGCATCTACACCTTGGAATGGGCACATAAGCATGTCTTTTTTTCTTAAAAACTTGTTGTAATTTGTCCTGTCCATTCCCTCATCCACAGTGAAAATCAGCAGCACAACTGATGTGCTGCTTGAGTACAATACTTAATGCACAGTCCTTACATGTCATGTGTACAACTTAAATGCCATGGGAACATAACAAAACCAACAAACAGACTGATAACGTATTTACAGTGATAAAGGCTTTTGTATGTGGTTTGCACACTTCAAACAATCACAATGTCCTCCATCTATCAACAGGTTGAGCTGGTACATCAACCAAACAGACATTGTCCACCGACCAGACTCCCAACCTACCGCCAAAAGAATCCCTCAGTGATGATGGCACTCCTGGATATGTGGACATGGAGGAAAGTCCTGAGCCATCTGGGCAGCATTAACATCTACAGCAAGCACAGCTACCACCCTCTCATGCCCTCCAGTCCTGGATCCAGAGGGGCAGGCTACCAATCCTGATACTGAGGGTCCAGGAACCAGTGGAGGGGAGCACCCTGTGCCAAAGGCACAGGCCTGGGTGGGAGGGCCTGTGGGAGGAATGCTGTGGGCCAGCAGAGGCTGGCCACTGTGGCCGACCCTAACCCAGAGACAATCAGCCAGGCTGTGGGCCTCTGTCAAGAGTCCCTATGCATAATAGGCCAGTTGTTAACAGATCTCCAGGAGATGAAACAGATATAGGGGGTCCATCAGAGCAACCCATACCGGCAGTGGGAAGATCTTAGTGCCAATTTGGCCTCCCTAACAGGAGTGCTGAGGGACAATCACACATCCCTGAGCAGGGCTCCTCTTACAACATCTACCCCTCCCTGTGGGCCACCTCCATGTAGCTCAAGACCATCTGCCACAGCCAAAGGGAGGGAGGCCCTGCCAGAGGACCCACCAGCCTCAGTCACCCTGCCTCTGCAGCAGCTGATCCCCAGCACTTACAAGCGGGATGTCCACCCAAATATCCAGGAGGTGCTGATGGCAAGACACCCTGCCCACCATTTTCAAAAAACCTCATCCTTGATGTCCTCCTTTGTATTGCCCAGATTCACTCTGTGGTGTAATTCTGAACCACAATCCATTCCGGATGGGAGGAGTAATATGGACTTAGGACTTCAGATGGCATCTACTCAAATGATTTCATCCACCATGATTGACCCCCTTCACCTTTCATTTGACGTACTTCCTACACCTATCATGTGTCACTTTTTTGCAAAACTTTTTAAAACAACATTGACTGCTGCTGTTTGTATGTAATGTAATCCAATGTTAGTGAGTGAACACCTATGTATGATACATTGTAAGTACAGGCCACATATGGAGGAGGGAAATGTTTCATGCATGCAGTGTTTAGCCCAGGATTGCTGCCAGTCCACAATAACACATTCATGCAATTCCCTTGTTGAAATGGACAAAATGTTTGATTTGCAAAGCCCACAGCCCATCGGCATGTCGAGAACATAGCAAAACATATCTGATTTAGGTATATTCTATGTGTGACTACATGTAGAGGGCCACTAAATATTGAAGGAATGGGCACAGAAAACATCATCCTTTACAACAGGCAACAAATTCATTTCAGCTCAACACTGTAGAATCATGGCACTAGATATTATACATAAACCAGGAAAATGGCAATATGGCTCACCTTCATCACATGCACAACAGTTTGCGGTGCATCAGCATCTGAAGTTATGACACAAACAAATGTCAGTGATATGCCATAGGCATTTTGGCCTACAATGATGAAAAACATTTCAAACCACATCTAGTTCCGGCAAATATTTCCACCATTGGCAATGTTAGGTGAGATCAACATGAACCTATCAGGAAACTATATATTTGCGGTTCCCAGGATGACACACATGATGCATTTTTGCCACCACACAACAATAGATAAGTCCAAATGGAGTCTTCCCAACTTTCATCCTATCACTGTGCAAGCAATCTCGGTACATGTTGGAATGTTCAAAGTCTCTGATAGAATTTCCCAGGGACAAACCACATCCACTCTGAATGTCTCAACAGCATCATATATCTGCCAATGTCACAACTCTGAAATGTCAAAGTTATGATGCCATGGTCAAGATACCTAGAAAACAAAAAGATTAGTTTAGTGACAAGACCATACATGTGACAGGATTTGCACAGTCTAATCTTGGGGAACGCAGTACATGAAACCTATCTGCCACCAAATTAGCAGCATGAGCAAAATGATTCTGTCAAAAATATCTGGTCACCAGACAACCTGTCTAAAATATGGCCAGTGTCCCAGGTCTGAAACATTTTCAAGTACTATCATCCACACATACTCACACCAGGAGTATATTGGACTGTCAAAGTACTGACATCCCTTGAAATACTCACAATCATGACAAGAAGGTGTCGATGATATCATGATGCAGTCAACTCATTCCTCTTCACCACTATCTTCATCCTCATCATTTGGGATTTCAGGTTTACCACCCTGTGGCCCTTCAGTATCTCCGTGCTCTGCGATGTAAGGTATTATCTGTCACAGAACGATGTTATATAGCATACAGCAGGCCACAGTGATCTGACCAATCTTCTCTCGGGTGAGTAGTGAGGGCTCCACCAGTCCTGTCTAGACAACTAAATCTTGCTTTCAGGAGTCAAAAGGCCTGCTCTACTTGCCACCTTGTTCTACCCTGGCCTCATTGAAGCAGACTTCCCCTCACATTCTTGGATTCTTCAGCGGTGTTAACAACAAAAGATGGCTGGGATAGGCTCAGTCTCCTGAATTAAATGAGAGAGAAGGGCCACAGTGAGTCACAGATTTCCTGATCATAGCACCAGACATTGCCCACAAGGAGTAGGTACAGATGACACTTACCAACAAGTCAGGTCCTCTCCAGTTGCAGTTGTGACATCAGCTGAGGTATGGTGCTGTTGCACAATATGAATAAATCATGGGCTGACCCTGGGAACTTGGCACAGACACTGGAAATGTACAGATCTGCCAAGCAGACTTCCTGTATGTTGATAGAATGGAAGTGCTGCCTGTTACAATACACTTGTTTTCTGTCATGCGGTGATATCAATGCAATATGAGTTCCATCAATGGCTGCCTCTAAACATGGGCGGTAACCAAATCCATAAACATCAACCTTCACATTTGCTTCATTTCTGGGGAACTTGATTTAGTCATCAATGTGTTTCATCATTGTTGTTAGCACATCTTTTAACACACCACTGAACATGGGTTGGAACACGTACCACCAGCAAGAGCCACTGTGTACTGAAAGGACCCTGTGGCCATGAAGTGCAATACTGCTGTGAGCCTCACAATAGGTGGTATACATGTAGGATCTGTGTTCTGAGGCATGGGATCTGGCTTCAATTGACGACAGAGGTCACAGATTGTTTGCCAATTCAAACCGAATCATCTGATGATATCACGTTCCACCATGGTCTGCATGTCTGGAAGTGGATGGTGGACTGATAGTTGTCGCATTCGCCCTGTGGAACCAAAATAGATGAAGCTTTACACACTGTGGGCAATACAACATGTCTGAGGTGTGACACCAAAGGCAACATTTCAACAAATTACATTCATGAAACACACTACATCCATTGCACATCAAATCACACTACTCCTCAAGGTCCAAATCTGTACCCTTTGGTTGGCTAAACATGTGTCTACAATATGTTTGTTTGCAATACACATATATCTGCTACACTAGTGTATCTTGTAAAGGTAATGTTGGCTGTGACCCGCAAAATTAGCACCATCTGTGGTCGATAGTGCACCGTGGTCACATGGTATGTGTGACATGAACTCACTTCAATGCTTTATGTGTGGGCTTTTCAACAGGCACGTGGGGCCCAAGCAATATAGGGATGTAAATACAACCATCTTGATTTTGTTCTGCATCATATTTTCAAATTTTAACTGCATTGCCAAGAGTCAAAATAGTGGATGCTTGACCTCCTAAATGGACATTTGGCACCACCCACCGCCAGCAGAATTCGATTGTGCAGGGGGCTGTTACAACCGTAGCGGACAGCCATAGGCTAACATTGGTGATTGTGATAGATGTGGCTGTGTCCGTCAGTGGTTATGAACGCATATGTGGCATACATGTATGCTTATTTCTGGAAAATACCACACTTGCCTCTTGACACTGCTGCCAGTATCAGCTCCTGTGTGTCAACTCTGGGAGCAATCATGCCTGGCCAAGCGGGTGAAACGGCTCCTGCCTTCTCTCCAGAAAAGCTGGAGAGGCTTGTTGAGGAGGTCCTTCACTTCTATGTCCAGCTCTATGGCTTACTAGAAGAGCAAGTAAGCGAGAGTTCCTTTTTACATACACTCTGTACCTCACCATCCTTTAGTCCCACACAGGCTACATTGTACAAATAAGTGAGAGTGAGTCAGGCAGGTGCCCATCCGCAAATCTGTAAATCATGCAAGGAATGTTCAGGGTGGATATGGGAAACAATGCACCCAGTGCAGAGTACTTGAATGTTGTGCACCATGTTCTGTGAGAAGCCCACAGTACCTTCCTGCAGCACTTGGGGCTGGCTCCTTGCCCTTCCTTCCTGCAGCACTTGGGGCTGGCTCCTTGCCCTTCTTTCCTGCAGCACTTGGGGGTGGCTCCTGGTACTTCCTTCCTGCAGCACTTGGGGCTGGCTCCTTGCATCACTTGGGGTAGGCACCTTTTCAGTCTGGCTGGCTGGTGGCTGGGATCCTTTCCCACCTGGAGTTGCTGGGGACACTATTGTGCCCATGGACTGAGTGGTTTGGACCACCCTGGCCTGACGTGAAGTATGGGGGGAGGGGTAGGGAAGATGTAGGAAAGTAGCCTCTTTCTAGCATGGTTACCCCCACTGTTTGTGAGTGTATGTCAGTGTGTTTTTAACGTGTCACTGGGATCCTGCTAGCCAGGACCACTGTGCCCATAGATAAAAACCTATATGTCAGTATGTTTTGCCTGTCTCACTGGGATCCTGCTAGCCAGGACACCAGTGCTCATAGATTGTGGCCTAATGTGTATACCTGTGTAGTGCCTAACTGTGTCACTGAGGCTCTGCTAACCAGAACCTCAGTGCTTATGCTCTCTCTGCTTTTAAATTTGTCACTGTAGACTAGTGACTTCATTTACCAATTTCAATTGGCATACTGGACCCCCCTTATAAGTCCCTAGTTTATGGTACCTAGGTACCCAGGGCATTGGGGTTCCAGGAGATCCATATGGGCTGCAGCATTTCTTTTGCCACCCATAGGGAGCTCAGCAAACCCTTGCACAGGCTTGCCATTGTAGCCTGCGTGAAATAACGCACAAGTTATTTCACAGCCCTTTTCACTGCACTTAAGTAACTTTTAAGTTGCCTATATGTCTAACCTTCACTTGCTGAAGGTTAGGTGCAAAGTTACTAAGTGTGAGGGTACCATTGCACTAGCAAAGGTGCCCCCACATAGTTCAGGGCCATTTCCCCAGACTTTGTGAGTGCGGAGACACCATTACACATGTGCACTACGTATAGGTCAATACCTATATGTGGCTTCACAATGGTAACTCCGAATATGGCCACGTAACATGTGTAAGAACATGGAATTGTCCCGCCATTCCAAATTTGGTATTGGGGAGCCAATTCCAGGCAGCTTGGGGGGTCCACTATGGGCCCCCAGAACTGCAAAACCAGCTCTCTGAGGCTTGCACTGCAGCTACAGCTGCTGCCACCTCACAGACAGGGTTCTGCCCTCCTGGTATCTGGGCAGCCTAGTCCCAGAAAGGCAGAACAAAGCATTTTCTCTGAGCACAGGTTATTTCACCCTCTCCGTTTGGAAATAGGTGTTACAGGCTGGGGAGGGGTAGCCTCCTGCAGCCTCTGGAAATGTTTTGAAGGGCACAGATGGTGCCCTCCTTGCATAAACCAGTCTACACTGGTTCAGGGACTCCTTCTCCCCTGCTCTGGTGGGAAACTGGACAAAGGAAAGGGGAGTGACCACTCCCCTGTCCATCACCACCCCAGGGGTGGTGCCCAGGGCTCCTCCAGTGTGTCCCAGGCTTCAGCCATCTTGCTTTGCAAGGTGTGCAGGCACTCTGGGGGGCTCTGAGTGGCCAGTGTCAGCAGGTGATGTCAGAGACCCCTCCTGAAAGTCCATACCTGATAAGGTAGCCAGTCCCCCTCTCAGGGCTATTTAGGGTCTCTCCTGTGGGTTCTCTTCAGATTCTGCTTCCAAGTTTCCGTCAGGAATCCTCTGCAACAACTTCAGACTCTTTTGACCTCGATCAACCACAGCCTGCTCCTAGAAATGCTGTAACTGCAGCAAAGTGTCTACAAGAGACACTTTTCTACAGCAACCTCAGCTCCAAGTCAGCAACTGCAACAGTTTCCATGGTGTGCATGCTCTGGGGACTCCCTGTCTTCATCCTGCATCAGAAGAACCAAAGAAGTCTCAAGTGGAATAAAGGAGTCACTCCCCTGCTCCAAGCAGACACCTTCCAAGATGACTGCTGGTACTCTGGGACTCCTCTCACAATGACGAGCATGCTCCTAAGGACACAGAGGGTAGACATCATCGACATAGACTGTCCTGGAGGAGGTAAGACCTTGCAATCCCCGAGAACAAAGGTACCCCAGTGTACTGTGTCTTCTTCACCTCCTGAGGCCTCTGTGCACTCTTTGCAAAATTCTTTCATGCAAAGCCTGGCCCAGATCCCCAGCACTCCATCCTGTGTTGGTCAACTCGATGAGTTGTTCTCTGGCGGCATGGGACCTTCTTTTGTTGTGCTGCATCAACTGCATTTGGGCTGCTGGCAGGGCGGTAATGATACGGGTGTGGCGGCTGTACTTGTAGCTGGGGTGGGCACAGAGGTGTCCCCCATCACCAGGGAGCTTCCATCAGAGGAGGTATCCAAGTCCGAACTGTCCCCTCCAGTCTCCGCCATGTGCTCCCCTCGCCCTCTGGCCCACTGGTGCCCTCACTGTCGGTGGACTCGTCCTCCTGGGTCCTGTGGGATGCAGCTCCCTCTGTCGACAGTGCCTCTGCTCCTCCGCCAGATGATGCTAATGCATATAAGGACAGGGTGACAAAACAAAAAGGAGGGGAAGAGACAAAGGATACACTTGGTCAATGGCAGCACCAACACCACCATTGGCGTACACAACACACTCACACACATGGAACAGTCCCACGCACTAGGTAATGCACTACCAGTTACAATGCTAGTCACTAGGCCATGGGAAGGGACACATACTACCAACTGCAGCATACTTGAGACCTGCACACCCCTGCCCAGTAGTGGATGCCTACTATCTAGGTTGGAGGAATTTCACACAAGAACCCTGCCCAACATGGTACCTACTCTGCAATGTCAGGCCTGGCCTAGGGGCACCCACAGGCCCACATCCCCCACCCAGATACCACCCCACCAGGTGCAAGTACTAATGAAGGGCACTGTACTCAACCCCTTGTTGCTGCTGTGATGCCCCCAAGCACCCATCACGCTCCAGATAGGCCACTGCCAGTATGCAGGCTATCAAGGGGGTCAGGGTTCAACGGGAACCCCTTCCTCGTTGGGAGGCAATCACCAGCTGGACCCCCGCCATCTTCCTTGCACAGTGTCTCAGGTACTTCCACCGTTTCCGACAGTGGGTGCTCCACCTGCCGTAGACCCCCAGGGTCCGCTCGTCCTTGGCGATGGTACACCATATACCCTTCTTTCGATGGGCACTGACCTGCAGAGAAATACATACAGGTAAAGGTATTAGTCAGACCATCCTGCCTGTTACACTCATGGCCCACCATGCCCCTTCCCATCCCCATTAGCACAGACATGGCCCAGCATATATGCTGCACGCTGCCCAGGACCCATTCAGCAACTTCCCCACACAACGCCTTCACACAGCACTCCATGAATTCATGCCCCATGCATCATACTCACAATGTACTCACCTGTTGGAATGGAGGCCCATACAGCAGCCGGTACTGGTGTAGGACCCCATCCACTAATCACTCCAACTCCGCCGAGGTCAAGGCAGGGGTCCTTTCCCCAGGCACACGTGCCATGGCAGGTTCCAGACATAGGTCACAGCAGCACATGCAGTGTAGGTCCTCTCCTGTAGAAGGTCAGGTAGCAATTGAGTGAACATATAGAAAATGGCGGTACCGTCTGCAGCAGTGCCCACCGTCACCACCGGCGTACATCAGCATTGGCCACTGTACCCCATAGGACCCAATGATAACCAACGAAGAGTTGCACAGCGGTTCCCGACCGCCTCCCGCAACGGCACACAACGTCAGCAGAATTGCATTATTTCCACCTGTCCCTACATACTGGACAGGCAGACGTCATTTCAGTGGGGGGGGGCAGGCCATGGATCCTAACTGTGTCACAGTTCACAATTTCACATTTTTGACATATGCCCCCAAAATATTGTAATAATCACAATATGCATTGAGCTGTAGTGGTTACTATGTACAGATAATGGTCAGCTGCTCACTCTTTTACCCCATAGATTGCAACTGCTGCAGATGAATAGTAGATGGTACAGACCCCTGATGGACTTGGCAACAATGGGAGACAGGCACATTATCCTCACCTATAGACTCGACAGGGCCACAACCACAGAGCTGTGTGCCCAATTGGAGCCTGATCTGATATCTGCTATCTGTCACCCCACTGGGATCCCCCCTCTTGTGCAAGTGCTAACAGTGCTCCATTTTTTGGCAGCAGGTTCTTTCCAAGTGACAGTGGGATTGGCAGCAGGAATGTCACAGCCAATGTTCTCAATAGTGCTGACCAGAGTGTTGTCTGCCCTGATTAAACACATGTGCAGCTACATCGTTTTCACCCAGGTGGACAATTTGGCCATAGTGAAGGCTGACTTCTGTGCAATGGGACATATCCCCAACATCATTGGAGCGATTGATGGGAAGCATGTTGCATTTGTCCCCCCCTGGCAAAATGAACACGTCTTCAGAAATCGTAAAAGTTATCACTCAATGAATCTGCAGATGGTGTGTTTGGCAGCTCACTACATCTCCAATGTCAATGCTAAGTATCCTGGGTCATTGCATGATGCCTTTGTTCTGAGGAATAGCAGCATCCCAAATGTGATGGTCCAACTCCAGAGGCACAGGGTGTGGCTAATAGGTGAGCCCTGGTGCCCACCCAGTGGATGTTGGTGTATGGGTATGGTGTGAGCCATATGGCATAGTGAGTGGCTAACAGTTGTCCCTCGACTCTGGTTACCCCAAGCTATCATGGCGACTGACCCCTGTGAGGAATGCCAGGACAAGGGCAGAGGTACGTTACAATGAAGCACATGGGCAAACAAGAAGGATTATTAAACATACCTTCGGACTCCTGAAGGCCAGGTTTCGGTGCCTCCATCTAACAGTTTGATCCCTGTTCTACTTACCCAAGAAGGTCTGCCAGATCATCGTGGCATGCTGTATGTTGCACAACCTTGCCTTGAGACGCCATATGCCTTTTCTGCAGGAGGAGGAGGCTGGAGATGGCCGTGTGGCAGCAGTGGACCCTGTGGACAGTGAAGATGAGGAAGCAGAGGATGAGGATGAGGACAACCGAAGTGCAGTCATTTGTCAATACGTCCAATCACACACAGGACGCACGGGAGTGGGCGGGTCAAATAAAATGACGTCCAGCCACTTTTGCGTCATTTTTTAACGCCTGGTCAGGGCAGGCATTAAGGGACCTGTGGGCTCAGAAGGAGCCCAGAGGTGCCCTTCCATGCCCCCAGGGACACCCCCTGCCACCCTTGCCCACCCCAGGAGGACGCCCAAGGATGGAGGGACCCATCCCAGGGAACTTAAGGTAAGTTCATGTAAGAAATTATTTTATTTTTTTTGTGGCATAGGGGGGCCTGATTTGTGCCCCCCTACATGCCACTATGCCCAATGACCATGCCCAGGGGACATAAGTCCCCTGGGCATGGCCATTGGGCAAGGGGGCATGACTCCTGTCTGTGCTAAGACAGGAGTCATTTCAATGGGGGTTGGGAGTTCAAAAAAATGGCGCAAATTGGGTTGAGGCAGATTTTTTGCCTCAGACCGACTTGCCCCATTTTTTGACGCCCAAGCTCCATTTTCCCCTACGCCGGCGCTGCCTGGTGTGGATCTTTTTTTTTTACGCACACCAGTCCGCAGCGCCGGCTAACGTCATTCCATAAATAAGGCGCCCGCATGGCACTTTGGAATGGCGTTAGCCGGCGTTAAATTTTTTGACGCACAACTGCGTTGGTGCAGTTGTGCGTCAAAAAGTATAAATATGGGCCTTAGAGTATACACTCATGTTAATTACTTGGTTGTACACTATTGTACAATCCCTGGAAGAGAAAAAATGTTGGGCAGTGAATGGACTCTGCCTGCAGTTGGTGTGGGCAGAGTCAAACTCAAGCATCCAAGCTGCTCGTGGAGGCTGACATGGCAGTCGTGCAGGCTTTGTTTTTACCTGGGTCACACAGTGTGGCTTAATCAGTGCTGCAGCCCTGGTGACCATTTACTAGGTCCCTACAGGAAGTGGTCATCCAATAGGGTAGTAGCCTGTCTGTGATTGGACAGTTGCCCCCCCACTTTCCACCCCTGAAGCAAGGATAAATATGTCAGATCTGCACCCACACCTCAGATCCCTGCTGGAAGAAGAAACTGGAGAAGAAGGACTGGCCTGCTGGAGTCCTGGCCTGCACCTGCACACTGCTCTCACAAGGACTGCACCAACTGCACACTTTGGGCTTCAACAAGAAAAGGACTTTCCCCTTTTTTCTGCAACTCCAGGAGTGGACACCTTGTAAGCTACAGGTACAGAGGAGATATCCAGAGTCCCCTGCATCAAGTCCTGCAAAAAAAGCCCAGCTGACCAGCGTCCAGTAGCCATTTGAGGATTCTGACCAGGTGCGTTCTTGAAATTGTTGTCCCAACTCCAAAGGAGAAATTCAGAGCTTCTGGAACCTTGGATCAAGTTGTGGACACTTCAAGGACCCAAAAAGTACCTCTTGAAGAAGATCCAGAAGTTTGGAGACATTTGGAGCAACTGTTGTAAACAGCTCATGTTGAAGAGGTGCATTGTGGGAGTTGTAGTCCCAGACCCCGAGAGGCAAACCAGAGCCTTTGAGCCCTGGTGCTGAAAGTAAGTGTAATAATGTTACATTGTGGGTGGCCTGAACTCTGGACTTTGGGCCAGATGTATCATTAATACCAATAGCAATTACCAAATTGTGTTTTTTTGTGAATCCCAATTAAGTAATCGCTAATGAAATGTATGAAACTCCTAGAGTTTCACATAGCGATTCACAAAGGCTCGCAAAAGGACCTACCTCATTAATATTTATGTGGTAGATTGCAATTTGTGAGCCTTTGCAAGTGGTTACAATCACAGGGATGGTGGCCTGCTGCAATCTTTTTTTTTTAAAAATGCAGCCCATTTTCCTTAAAGGAAAACAGGATGCGTTTAAAAAAAAAAAAAAAAGTTTTCTTTTCATTTTTTAAGAGTCCATGGAACCACTGCCTGCTCTTAAAAAAAGTTTTCGCATGCATTCACAAAGCTTGAGGACCCCTTCCCCTTTGCGAATGGGTTACCACCAATATGAAATTGGCGGTAACTGCGATTGTTTTGCAACCACATTCACAGTCATGAAACAATCATACATACCTCTGCGATTTGGTATTAGGAAGGGACGCCCTTGACACGCCCCTTCCTAATACCGAATCAGTATGTAGTCGCAAATCCAATTTGAGATTTGGTAACAAGAGACCGAATCGCAAATTGGACTTGATACATACCAAAATGCATTTTTGCGATCGCAAACATCCCAAATGTTTGATACATCTGGCCCTTTGTCCCTGTCCAGTGTGACCTTTTTTTAACCCTTTGAGAGCTATTTGCTACTAAGTGCTACAATTACTTTTAATCTTTAAAAAATTAATATCTCCGGTTCCCTACATTGGATTTATATTGTTCTGGTGTCAGTTTCAAGATAAACATGTAATCTATTATTATAAATTGGTGTTGGATTTCTATTGTGTTTTGTGTTTTACTTATTTACCGTTTTGTTTAAGTTAAATGCTTTACACACTTGTCTTCTAAATGAAGCCTAACTGCTCATTGCCAAGCTACAAAGCTTTGAGCTGGGCTCCATTTATTGAGACCTAACTGGACCCAGTGGGGGTTAGTGGCCTAATGCTAAGTGTAAGTACTTACCTGCCCTTACCAATAATCCACTTTCCAACAGATATCTTGTGCCCTTCCTACCTATGGCAAGTATGACTATCCTCTTGATCGTACTCAACCTCTCTGCAGTCTTTTACGCAGTAAACTGTCAAGCACTTTTCCACGTACTGGAAACACACAAGAGCTTTTCTGAGTTGGTCCTGCAGTGGTCCATCTCCTATCTTCCCAATTACTACTAACCTCTCCATAATAGCAGAGCAAAGGCAAAGATCCAAGATACACCCTGACTACTGCAGAGTTCCACTAGTTCATTCTGCCCCTCATAATACATGGAACCATTTGTAACGTTTTAATAGCAACATTCAAATCCCTGAATACACTGATGGAGTGCAGCTCTATCTGAAAATCTCCACTGTTTACAACATTCAGCAACTCCAAAATCTGCCTCAATCTCATCCAGAGCTGGATATCAAGAGTGCACCTAAGGTTCAACCTGGTCAAGACAGATATCTTCCTTTTTGAAAGAAACAACAAACAACTGTATATTAGGTCTGGATCACTTAAAGTATCCTTGATTGGTGACATACAAATCAACATCATTTGCATTCATCCAACACACTGATCTTTCCTTCAAAAATCATATCACTAAGAAGGCAAACATAGCATTTTACTAGCTCTGCTCGCTGAAGAAACTGAAATGCTTCAGCCCAGAAAATCATTTCTATCATCCATGCCTCATTCCTCCTGCACCTTTTCAAAGGCTACACTATGTTCTTTGCTCTCCACACTACCGCAGAGTCTCTCCCTGTGAGGCATTCTGCACATTGCATTACTTCTTATCATATTACCCCCACATTGAAGGACCTATATTTGCTCTTCGACCAAATGTGAATCATCTTCAATACCAGGCTGCCTTGAAGGCAACCTAAAACTGCAGTTGCCATACTTACCAGAAAAAATGACTACCTCAGAAAGACATCAGTAGCAATAACCAAGGACATTGTCAGACTGGAAATCAAAAATCATACAAAAGTGAGAACCAGAAGACATTTTCTATTTACATTCACTGGGTCTGGAACAACATCCCTGCTAACACTCATGAACTTCCTTCCATTCAGAAAGGATCTGAATGCTCGCTTTTTCAGCGAACAATACATCTGCATATGAGAGGACTAATTACCTTTTAATAATCATTTTCATATAATTTACCAGGACTCTCACCCTTGTTCAGCATTATTTTACTCTTGAGCTCGGTTCACACTCTTCTAGTACTCATAAATATGCACACAAACTTTCAATTTATTTATACATGCAGCAGTACTTGTAAAGTATGAACCTAGATGGGAATCAGCGATGTACTGAACAATATGTAAGAGCCAAAGGGTAAGGTTTAGGTTATTTGCCATGCCAGGGAACTGGTGATGCCACTCTGTGAGGAGACTGCGAGCATGTCTTCAGCTCCTTTGTGAATTGCAGGTGGGATGGTACAATTCTGATGCTGCAGTCCAAATGAGGCGGTAAGTTTCTTCATCAGATGTTGTAGCATAATTTCAGATTCATTTACAGTCCTGTTACTAAGTAAAATATTACTTAGAACTTGGCAAATAGCATTAATGTATGAAGGAGGAGAGCTGACTTGGGTCATGTCCTGAAGTAAATTCACATAAACAAACACACATGCAAACTGGTGCACAAGTACACATAATCACACACAACACACATTCACACAACTTTAGATGCATGTATGACCACCTACACGGTGCCAGTATGAATTGTATCGGGTGCTGAGATTCAGGTGTCTAGTTTACCTTCAGCCCAGATTGATGGCAGGGAGACATACAAATCAATAGTAATCTTGAGGCTTCTTGCCGAAGTAAATAATTATGTATGGAATCTATCACCACTTCTGGAAGGCTTTCAGTGACGAGACCATGGCATAGATTTATGCTGCTGTGGGTAATAAAGCATTTTGACTCATCACTTCAGGATCATATTTATTTATTTGAAGTTAAATATGATGTTATGAAGTGCTTGTCTTCTAGACATCTGATGACTACTTTATAGAGACACCTAACTGGTTTTATTAGCCTCCCTTGCAATAACTTTGGACACCGTGAGGGAGACTCCACCAGTTGTACAAAAATAAAGTAATAAAAACTGAAAATAGTTTGTTCTGCTGGGGTAGGTGGATTTTCCACACAGATGTACACAACTATATTTCTATCTTTGTCAATCTTAGTGTTATTTTCCATCAAAAACTCTCTAGATTCTCCCATGCCCATTGCTTACTCTTGAATCCACACCATTTCCACCCTCTTCCCAACATCCTCTTGCCTTTTCTAGTCACCTTGCCTTTTCAGCACATGGCCCACTATTGGCAAATGGTCACCTTTGATCATTCTAAGACTATCTTACATGTGTACCTGTGCATCCATGCACATCAGGGGCTTTTGAGTGGGCTTCATTTATTGTAACAGTTCCATGCAAAGGTGGCCATAGTGGTGTGCAACTTTGAACAGGATTTGCTCAAATAAAACAAAATTAGCTTTAAAAAAATGCCTGCCATGGATGTGCCATGTTTTATTGCACATTGTACTACTTGAAGCAATCCTGTTCCAAGATGGCTACGGCTGATGCAGGCACATTTGAAACAGCTATCTACAATAAAGAAAAGCATTGGCAATGTGCTTTATAGTTGAGGTCTAAAGGCTTTGTCAGTCTTTTGGTTTAACTACTACCTTTGTTACTATTGGCTGTTGTGACTTGTGGTATTGACAAAATCATAGGCTGTTAGATTTCTAAGCTAGAACATGGACTATATTGTCTTCTTTCTTTCCTGTATCAGAAAAAAAATCACATTGACATTTAAGCGTGAAATATATACTTGCATCATTTTTTGGCAGAAGGGTGCATTTAAAAAACAAAAGCATCACTCACGCTCTGTTGATTTTATCAGTTGGAAGTTCATTTTTACTGTAAATTGCAAATTCACTGTAAATGTTTATAAAGGTGCAATGGCGTAGTTACTTGAATTTCAGGTAACCGGTGTACCACAGTCTCCTGAAATCCTATGAAACAGGACAGAGATTGGCGTAGGCATAGGGAAGGGTGTGTGGTATTTAAAAGGTAGGACATGTGTAAGTAACTTTTACATGTTCTGACATTGAAAAACTTCTGTAAAGACAACCTCTCGGATATACTAACAGTGGTTTGTCTTATCACGCAGAATGAGAGATAACTTCAGTTTTGGAGTAGATAGAGGAATACTTATTTGACTCACATGAATTGTAATTTAAAATCATCTTTAATGATAAAGTCAAATTTTAAGTTACTATTCTAGAAAGCCATTTTTAGAATGTTGGCATTTTTTTGTCCTAAACTAAATGTGCCTTTTTGCTAGTGTCCGGGATAAAATGACTTAGTTAGTGGCTCTCCTGTGGAGTGATTTATTATTTCAATTCAGGGGGCAAAGTGCCTTGGGGATTATTCAACACCCTTCCTCAGTTTCTATGTGTCATCTGAGGGCTGTGCCCACCCCCTTCCTGACTTCTGAAGCTGTCTATCATGTCACTAACAAATACAGCTCACACCTGGGCCTGCCTGTGCCCTTCTAGATTGTTTGGAGCCAATCCCAGAAGAAAGGGAAGTACTAACTAGAGCCAGTTTAAAGGTAGGAAAAGAGAGGAGTCTATATGCACAGGCCTGCACTTGATATAAAGGTGGCACCCTCAGAATCTCTCATTAGAACACTCCTTGAGATTCAGAAGGAGGACTACCATGTCTGAAGAAGTAAGACAGGATCTGCTTGCCTTAATGGAGGGTCCCCATAAATAAATCCAAGGGTCAGTTGGCTGACCTACAGGGACACAAAAAGCTTCCAGAGGTTTCTACTTCTTCCCAACTCACCAGACCCAAATGCATTTGACCTTATCTCCTCTGCAGTTCTCCGTGATAGTACACCCTGGTCTTCCAAGTGCTATTCTTGAGGTCCTGAACCCTTGGATGGAGTCACCTCCCTGCTTAACTGAAAGCTTCACCGGATCCAATGCAGCATGGCGTTAACCAACGCAGAACCTTGCTTTGCAACAGGTTACAGTTCCAGGGCATCGGCTTCAATGGAACTACCACAGCGTGGCAAAGATTGATGCAGGGCCTTGCATCACAGACTATGCAGCTCCTGATCAGTGTCTTCTACAGAACCAATGCAGCAAGGAAAAATGTACAACTCTACGTGGGCCATATCTAGATCTGTACCCAAATTGTATTCCATCATGGTTGGTTTGAAATTATGACTTGGTCCAGTCCAGCACAACCAGATGCCTGCAATTGTCACGTCATGCCCTTTTTGGTACTATTTATCCTCAAAATTAAAAAATTCACGAGGCTACTATGGTTTTATTAATTAAAGAAACCTCTTTTTTTGCTAATTGGATTGGGATTATTCTAATGTGTTTTTACTTTTTTATTGTCCTCATACTGCATATATACTTTGCACATTGCCTCTAAGTTAAGCCTACTACTTTTGTGTCAAGATGCCAGAGGGTTAAGCATAGGTCTATTTAGTGACTTTTGGGGTTGATCCTGACAATCATTGTGTTTATTACTTGGGTGGGGCTTATACCTCTCTTCAACTATTACCAATTTCTTTCAGTTGGCATACCTAATATCCACTTGTATCACTTTAAGTCTGCACTCTAGCCACAGGACCAAGTGCATGGCAAAAGTGCTGATCACTGTAAACTATCGTGCAATGGAAGCTAGGAGCCTCTATAAACAATTTTACATCTGGAACTCCAGTAATCTGGCCCAAAACCTCTGCTTCTCAGGAAGATCCTGCTTTCAGTGAAGCTCTGACTACCCCCTTCTCAATATATTTACCTTCAACAATAAAAGAGCTCTCAACTAAGATGTTTCTGAGAGTGTGTGGCACTCCATCCTGACGATGGAACACATGAAGATCCTCTGATTTCAATGACATTGCCCATCTAACTACAGCCAAAAGCTTTCCAACACACAGCTATTAACCCCAGATCTCTCCATTGTCTGTGACTGTTGAATTTTCTTTGCATTGAAATTCACAGTTAATGGGATAACCTGCTTGTGGAATACTTTGTTTAAGAATGTTACTGTCATGATGTTGCACTTATGTCCTGTTTCCTGATGCAACTGCTTTTCATCGTAGTACTCTTTGGCAGGCATTCTGTTGCCTATTTGCAGGTCAATATGGATCAAGTATGCTGGTGACCGTAGCACTGAATAGGATGGCTCATTGGCTTTTTGATGCATTTTCTGAGTGGGGGATCTGTTTTTGTAGAAACTGTGGACAAAGCATAGGGTTCTGCATAGTGGCCTTCCAGGTATAATGTGTGTTACAAGTAATATTTCTGACCATCCACTGGAGGGCAGAGGAGTGGAGGGTTGATGTGTAACCAGCATGCACAAATGAGTTTTGTTGTAAAGCTACAAGGAATCCATGCATTCTCTGCGCATGTGATTATGAGGAGATCAAGAACTCACCAAAGGTGCAATGACTTACGAGACCAAGATGTGCATGGAAAGTCACAAGTAGGGCAAGAGACTGAGATAAATCACAGTCCCAGACACACAAGGTACAGAAAAGGCAGATATCACCTGCAATTGTCCAAGGAGTGGGAGCTCCTTACCTGGGTGTTGGATGAGGGAAAGGGGTAGGTGTAAAAGCCACTCGCATGTTGATGAGCATTGGCTTTCCTCAACTGGATTGAATCATTGGTATACGCTAGTGGAGCCATTGCTGGACATTGAGATTGATGCAGTATGGCATGTTTGAGAGACCTGACTACTCTATTGCATATCCAAGAGAAAACTGGGGAGCTCCCACAAGTTGGTGTTGTTTATTTGGGAGCTATAGTCATTAGTTTAAAATGTTATTTAGGTGTATGCATTGTTTCTTGTGGTGAACATCAGATTTTATAAAAAACAAGTTTATTTTTGGGACATCATGGCCCATATTTATACTTTTTTAGCGCCGCATTTGCGTCGTTTTTTGATGCAAAATCGGTGAACATTTTTCATAAAAGAATGAGGCAAATGCAGTGCTAAAAAAGTATAAATATGGGCCCATATGTTTTCGGCACATTGCTTCATGCAGCTTAGGCTGAGTGCATGGGTTCTAAAGATGAGGTGGGAAAGGTTTTGTGCAATCCTGGTTTGGAATTGACAATACCCTCATACATTATTTTGTTTCTGCATTGAGCGCTCAGAGAACACTAGGGCTTTATGTCTTGGTGTTACCGTTTTAGGCACTGTAGTAGACCCAGGGCCAGATGTAGCAACCAATTTGCGAGTCGCAAACAGCGAAAATCGCCGTTTGCGAGTCGCAAACCTGGGTTTGCTATGCAGAAATGCATTATGCGAGTCGGAACCGACTCGCAAAATGCATTTCAGAGTCGCAAATAGGAAGGAGTGTTCCCTTCCTATTTGCGACTCGCAGTGGTATGCAATTCCATTTGCGACCGCAAATGGAGTCGCAGTTACCATCCACTTGAAGTGGATGGTAACCCACTCGCAAATTGGAAGGGGTCCCCGTGGGACCCCTTCCCCTTTGTGAGTGAACCCACCAATATTCTTTCAGAGTAGGCAGTGGTCCAAGGAACCACTACCTGCCCTGAAAAAATCAGAAACTAAAGGTTTCGGTTTTTTTTTTTAAGTGCAGCTCGTTTTCCTTTAAGGAAAACAGGCTACACTTGAAAGAAAAAAACTGCTTTATTTGAAAGCAGTCACGGACATGGAGGTCTGCTGGTCCCAGCAGGCCTCCATACCTGTGAGTGCCCATAGTCGCTATGGGGCCGCAATTTGGGACCCACCTCATTAATATTAATGAGGTGGGTCTTTGCGACCCCGTAGCGACTCGCAGGCGGTGTCTGAGACACCGTTCTGCATTGCAAATTGTGAGTTGCAATTTGCGAGTCGCTCGGACTCGCAAATTGCAACTCGCAATTTGCAAAGTTGCTACATCTGGCCCCCAGTTTGCCAAGGCTATTGGTGTTTGTGTAGATTTTAATGAGCTATGAACCACAAGAGGCACTGGTTACAATAACACAATTTAACAAAGTTTAAAACATGGTACTATGGAGTCAGTGTTCTTGAGGTAAAGCAATATTCCAGATATTTCTGGAAGAAAATAAGATACAAATAAACTTCAACACATATTTCAATGTCCTGTGATTAAATGTTGATATCCAGGTGAGAATTAAAGTGGACGTTATTCGTGGATAACATTATTGAGTATGGACTGAATAATTTGGGACTTTGACATCTGGTCATGAAATAGATCGGAGCAACAATTGGACCTGGATATCAACAGTTAATCACAGGACATTGAAATATTTGTTGAAGTTTATTTGTATCTTATTTTCTTCCAGAAATATATGGAATATTGCTTTACCTCAAGAACACTGACTCCATGTGTTAAACTTTGTTAAATTGTGTTATTGTAACGAGTGCCTCTTGTGGTTCATAGTTCAGAGTTGTGCGCATCGCACACAATCAGGGCTCAGGGGTGGGGTCCTTCAAGGGTGCACCGTTTGAGAATATTGTCTTTATTTGATATTCACCTCATTACCCCGAGCGCCAATTTTCTCTCACTCGAGTACACCCGCACGGAGTTTAAAGTATAGTTTTTGATGAGTACAATGAGTATTTAGGAAGTATGAACTGTAGATTAAGTCCCCTCTTCCCATTACATTAGATTGCTTCGATTGACATTGTGATTTGTTTGTACTGTATTTTTGCCTGGATATTTTAGGGAATGTATCTCACCACATGGAGGCTCCTTTTGCACAACTGACAGTGTATTACCTAAGTTTAACCAGCTGGCTGGTTGAGATGTCAGGAGGGTCCAGTATTCTGGAAATGAAGATGTCTGATCAGTGATCTTGGAAATGTATGCTTAGATGGTAAATTGTGGTGTTGGAAAGTGGATTGTTAATAAGGGTAGGTAAGTACCTACACTTAACAATAGGCCACTAACCCCTAGTAGGTCCAGTCAGGTCTCAATAAATTAATCCCCGCTCAACCCTTGGTAGCTTGGCAACGAGTGACAAGGGTTAACTTAGGAGACAGGTGTGTAAAGCATTTATAAATCACAAAACAGTAAATAAGTAAAACACAAAACACAATAATAAGCCAACACCAATTTATAAAAACATATAATATTTTTATCTTTAAAATGACACCAAAACGATTAAAATCGGATAAGGGGAAAGAATTCATGTTTTTTAGAGCATAGAAACTAAAAGCGCCAATATGGTCATCTGGTCACACTAGACCGGGGCAAAGTCAAAGTTTGAGGCTGACCACAATGGAGCCCTGCTCAGCTTCAGCAAGCTGGAGGTCTCGGTCAAACATTTACCTTTGGATTTAGGGGGTCATTATGAACACGGCATGCTGTCGGTCTTTCCATAGATCGCCAGCCCCCTTGAGACCCCGCCGGCCGCATAAAGAACATTCTGCTGCAAGCAGTGCTGCCCTGTTGGATAAAGTAATCCACCATCATCAGGCTGGCTGTGGGCGGTAGCCTGGCGGTGGCGGAGGGCCACTACAGGCAGCCCTCCCTGTGTTAATTATATGGCGGTTCAGACTGCCCCACCGGCATGGTGGTCTGAACCCCCTGCTTCGTAATGAGCCCCATATTCTTTTTCTTGAAGATTTTCTTCAGCGGAATGAAGTCACTAATCCGATCCAACTTCCCTGGAGCCCTCTTTGGAGACCTCGGTGAAGAATTCTACTGTTGGTCTTAACTGATTTTTCAGGAAGGAAATCTTCATCCGGGCCAAAGCTGAATCTTGATCTGATGTCCCTAAAGCCCTCCTCTGATACGCTGCATGGGAAGTTCTGGTCAACATTTAACGTTCAGACTTTGTCACTTTTTGGAGCTATATCCTTTTGATGGAGGTAGACCCCCCACAGAAAGCCAATTTCTATGAAAGGTCGTCAGATCACCTTTCCAGGAGCCCCCGGTGAAATCCTGGAAGTCGGGGCCCCGGAGCTTTTTAGAGGGGCAAGCCTGCAAATCAGGCCTGGTCGTGGTTGAGGTAAGCCGGTTTGACTCACCTCAGCTTGTCATCCCTTTAAGAAGCTTTTTTCCAAAAGTTCTCCAAACTTCTGGAATTTCTTCCAGAAGGTCTTAGAAGGTCCTTTAGGAGTCTACAACTCACGCCAAGGTTCAGTAGCTCTGAGTTGATCCTGGCGGGCTAGGACTGCAACTGCCAGAATATACCTGGTTCAAATCGAAAAATGACCACTAGCCACTGGTCAGCTGGTCAGTTCCTTCAGCTTTTGATGCACTATGATGGACTCTGGTTAGCGATTTTTCACCTGTAGCAAGCAGGGAATCCCTTCTTGAACCAGGTGAAGACAGGCAAAGTCATTTTAGTGGTGAACCCCAAATATGCCACTGGTGCAGTCCTTCAGAGTGCAGTGTCCAGGTGCAGGTCAAATGTTCAGCAGGGCGGTCCTTCTTCTTCTGTTGTTGTTCCTTGTAGGGATCTGAGGTGTGGGTGCAGCTCTGCCAAACGTAACCTTGCTCCTGAGGTGAAAAGCAGTGGGGCAACTGTTCAATCACAAGCAGGGCACTACCATATTGGATGACCACTTCCTGGGTAGTGTGACAAAAATCAATCCTTAAAAATCCAAAATGGTTGTCTGGGATTGTAGGAAATGTGGGAGGTCCAGAGCTGTTCCAAATGTCCTTCCCTCTTTTGAAGACAAGTGTGGCTGCTCTCCCCCATCCACTTTCACCATCTTCCTAGGCAGATCTCCTCCCTCATGCATTGTCTTTGTGTTCAGCCCATGCCACTTCACACCTCATCAAGGCAGCCTGGCCAGGCTGCCAGAGGCAGCCCAGTCAGAGAAGAGCACCTGAGAGCTGAAACTAGTAACTTTTAGGAAGAGTTCTAAAACTTTTCTGAACTAGTTATATTAAATCCAACAACGGCAAGTTTTTGCATTTATTATAATAATCCGTTAGAGACCAAACTTGCCATATCTAGCTCCATTGGAGACTTTCTTAATTAAAATAAAGTCTCCCCATTTTAGCCTATGAAGCCTATTCACTACAATGAGCGGAAATTAATTTGGCTACTTTTCCTCACCAGGGCTTATAACATATTTTTTAAGGTCCCTGCTTATAGTTACACTGCTCCCAACCCTGGGGGCACCTAGGGTGACTCATATGTGAAAATAAGGTAGGTGAAGACTTTGGAAGTACTTTTAATTCCAACATCGAATTTGCATGCAACTTTAAATTAAAAGCAGCCAGCAAGGCAGGCATGCCTTTAAAATGACCATGGGCACCTCAGCAGTGCACCTATGGGACACTACTTATGCTGGGGTCCCTAAACCTTCATGCCCTACCATAGACTATGGATTTATAGGTAGGTTGACATAGCCAATTATAATTACCCTAATTTGCATACTCATGTTACACAGAGCAAAGGCCCTGGGTCTGGTTAGCAGTACCCAGGTCACCATCAGAGTCAGGAAAACACCAGCAAAAAGTGAATAATTGGGGCAAAAAATTAGGGAGCTTCTGCAATCAGCCCAGTTTTCTCACATGTGTTGGTTTGGGTTCAAACATGAAGCAACATGGCATTCATGTCACTGTTGGTACAACACGTGCATTGAGGTGCTTGTTGGTGAAATGGATGACTCAAGGTCATCATCATATATTTGCACTTAACAATATGTAGACTTGCAGCATGGTTCAGCATTTCCTATATGTGTGCATACATTATTTTACACTTGGATCTAGTGAAATGAGTGATTTATGCATTTTCAATTTAGCTATAGTTGGGGTGTGTGCATCATAACATTGAAATGAGAAGGCCCAGCTTCCCAATTCCATCTTAAGGTAAACTTTGCATTTACATCATCCACCCAGTTCATTGCAACAAAAGTGATCTTCATGCTATGAAGATCACGTTTCTAGCAATTAATTGGTTGGACAATGATTCCCAGCACCTGCATAGGATGGGAGGCAGAAGAGATGGGTACTCTTTTGCGAGATATTATGAAGGCTGCGATAATTGAAGAATCAGGCATTTTATTATCCTAATATTTTACTCATAACCTCAGTCCCATAGTTATCAAAAAGTCATGCAGCGCAGCAGGCCACCTTGCTGCACTGAGTGAGAGAGAAAGGGCAGGAATGTGACATATTTTCCATTATATGGCACATTTCTGTTCTTTCCTAGCACCAGCACATTTTTGGCTGCCTATCACCAATGCAGGTACCCTTGCATCATGTTGCAGGTGTGCCTGCATTGCAGGCAGGATTATGTTTGTGCAGGTAAGGGCATCTTCCTGCACTAAAACAATTAGAGCCATTTTCCACTTTCTATATGTGCTGAGAGGAAACAACAAGGAGAAATAAGGATATTTCTTCTTGTTGTGCCTCTGGTGGGGAGTTGTAAAATTCTGACACATCCCAGGACTACCAGTGCTGGTAAATCTGTGAATGTGCCAGAATCCATTTGTGAATGTGTGAGGACTCCCACGCTCCACCCATAGAACAACTCCCTTCCGCAGAGTAACGCAAAGCAGCGATTTACGCTGACTTGCAGTACTCTAGATCTATCAAGCGATTAAGGGCCAAACAAAATGACCTTGAGTGGCTTGATAAATCTCATTTCGGTTTGTGCAGCTTTTGCAACCCTTGCATAGCACAAAGGCTATGCAAAACCATGATAAATATGCCCCTTACATTCTAGCATAAGAACATTTCTCCTTTTCTTGACTGGAACCTTCATTTAGCTACACTTGTGATGCTATTTTTGCTGACATCAGTTGCTTCAAAACATTCTGATTTACCCATAATCTTAGCTTAGCATTAGGGAGTTTCTTCTTATGGCAACAATTTTATCTCGCTTGGCATATGTGCACTTGTATTTGTCTAATTGAATTGCCTGTACTATTTTCAGTCATGCTTTATTCAGGTGACTTCTGATTTATTCTATTCTATTCTGATTTATAAAGCACATGGCTAACCCACTGGAGTTTCTCAGTAAGCTGCTGAAACAGAAGAAGTAGGATTAAAATAGCCATGCTCTCAATAACTTTCTTAACTTCACAAATAAAGCACATAAACATGTTCCACAGGGTAGGCCTCAGGAAAGAAAAGGACTTTCCTCATTGCCTTGTCAGTTTCACTTGAGGAATCACTGCTGGTTCAAACTGCCTGAATGAAGAGAATGATTGGGGATGTACGGCTGAACCACTGACCCTAAATAGGTAGGTTCAAAACAAAACATAGCATTGAGCATGTAGCATAAAGATCTGAAGATTATGGTGGTCATTATGCTTTTGGCAGTCACCTGACCGCCATGGCGGCGGTGGGTGGTGGTCCGCCGCCAGGCCGGTGGTGAAGACTGCGCCATTACGACTTCAACGGTTTGGCCAAAGCCAAATCGCCGAAATGCTACTTGGGTGGTCAGACTGTCGGGCCGGAGGTGAGTACCTTCGGCCAGGCGGTAGCCACAATACCACCATCGGTATTATGACTCTGTAGTCCGCCAGCATTATTGTAGCAGTCACACCACCACAAAAATGCTGGCAGTCATGCACCCGGCAGCAGGAATCTCCTTTCCTGTTGCCGCAGACACCCCCCCACACCACCACACACCTACATACACGCACCCCCACTCACCCATGCATTCACTTACATACAACCCCACACACTCGCACCCAAACACTCTCTCAGATACACACCCATTCACTTGCATGCACGCACTCAAACATACATATTCACTTGCATGCATGCACTCAGACATACACTCCCTTCCCCCCGCATTCACACAAACATACATGCACTCACGCACGCACACACAGAAACCCCATTTTCCCCCACATTCATACAAACATGCATGCACTCACACACACACACTCAGACACCACTCACATTCACACAACCCCCCCCCCCTTTGGACGATCAACGCACCTTTTCTGACGAGGTGGTCGTCAGGGAAGGGATGGGTCCTGGCATTTTCTACTATCAGCACTGTACCGCCGAAAGGACTCCATCATGCCGTATCACGTATCATCTTGTTAGCGTGGCAGTGCTGGTGCTGGAACCGCCTCTCTTCCTCCATCGACCAGGCCGACAGGGTCAGATTTCTGCCTGTAAACGGGCAGAAATCATACCTAAGTCAAAATATGGTGGTCTGTTGGCAGCAGCAGCTTCGGCGGTCTTGGAAAAAGACCCCCGAAGTCATAAAGACTACCTATGTATTTATTAACAGGGGGCCAGTGAAGTGAGGGAAGCCAAAGCAAATTTAGGAATATGGCATAAAAGCTGAACTGCAGCATTTTGAACAATCTGAAGCCTGAGCGCCAAACCTTTGTTAGCCCCTAAGTAAAAATATTGTTGTAGTCTAATCTGAAGAAGATCAAGGCCTGCACAATTGTCTTTTGAGCAGAAGAAGGGAGGGGACATAGCATTTTCCTCAAGCAGTTAAGTAGGCCAAACAACTAGCTGCCACCTTGTTTATTTAGTGGTCCATAGTGTACTCAGAATTCAGCCAGAAGCCCTAAGTCTTTGACCACCTTACTAGGGTTAGGAAAGGGGACCAATTCTCCAAGCCACCAGCCAGTGGGGGCCCTAGAGTTAAGTGCATTCCATTTTAGACAGTTGTTCCTCATCCATCCTGTGACCACTCCTATGCTGGGGAGATGTGGTGGACTTGCACCATCTTTGACATGAAGAGAGACATTAATCAGTGTGTTACCATCACAGGGGAACAGAATCAAGCTATTTACCTCTACAATATCGGCCAAGGGCAAACATAAGCATTTAAATAATGAGCCCTTCGGCACCCATATGGTAGCAGAAAAACAGAAGACTCATAAGGCTTAGGAAAAACCTGAAACGTGTTGGAAAATTACTCTTCTCTGGCATTCCTCTGGGGCACATTCTGCTTCACTGTCATTAATACATTACTAAATTTGTGATTTTAGCCTCAGTTGCAGATAAACATCGATCCACGTAGACTTAAAGAGATTTGATATTGCACCGTGTTAATGTGGTGCAAACACCACCCTCATCTCTTACGCTATCAGAATTTACAGGTAAGATGTCTTGTGATTTGTATTCTGTTACTATGCTAGAGGGGAGTTAGGAGGCCTTGATTTGAGCTGTCACCTGTTGTAGTGTGACCTTTATTTGTGTCTGGTCCTGAATAGGTGTCATTAGAAATTAGTGGGGATTGTTCTGGATTGAGTTGTTGAGAGGTTTTGTTTGAAGCTGAGACGATTTTGTTTGATTCTTACTGTTTGATTTCATCTAGTGTGTTGGTTCTTTGGGGGACTAGTGTTTTGGTTCTTGGTTAATTGTGGTAAGACATTCTTTGCTGTTCTTGCTTATTCATTATTTGGAAGAAAAGGAGGTGTGTGTGTTGAGTGTTTCCTTTCCCTGTCTGACTGAGTTTGTGCTTCAGAACGGAAGTGTGGGGGGCAGAATGTGGTGATGTATTGGAATATTAATATGCTTGTGCTAGGGTAATTCTGCTGGTTACCTCAGTAGGAGAAAGAAACTAACTATTCATGCGAAAACTGTAACCAGAGCTTAATCTGAATAACAAAATGCACTGCCTTCTGCAGTGTGGTACATGGCTTATCTACATGAAGATCCTTCATCCAGACTCCACAAACATATACAACCTTTGCTCTCCAATCTACATTCTTACATTATGAGTGAGTATATGCTAGCACGTTTTCATTGCATAGATGAACATACACATATGTTCTCACTAACAATGACCTATCAACATCCAGTAAAACGTTTTGTCAATAATACAGGTTTGGCAACATATTTTCATTTTAACATTGTTGCTTAGTGAATGAATTTAATTATTCTAATCGTCATTCCTGATGGGTGAAAGAAAGTGGAGCTTATATTATTCAACTATCAAAACTCTCTACCAACCCAATAAAATGGTAACTTTTTTTAGTTCATATACATTTAGTCTTTGCATCTTTGTATCAAAGAAACACAAAGTTAAATAAAGAGGTACACAAAATAGTAAAAGGGACTTAGGGGGTCATTACATGTTTGGCGGGCAGGAAAGGGCACCTGCCAAACTCCCGCGGTCAGGTTGCCAGCAGTGCGGCTTCCTTCCCGTGGGCCTGATTACAGGTTCCCCGCTCGGTCGGCAGGCTGAAACTGTGTTTCGGCCTGCTGACCCAACGGTAAACAGCCCACAACATTGACGGTGGTTCATAATTGTGCCGGCTGCAATGTTACAGTGCGTAGGGTGTAATAGCACCTGTTGCACATTTCACTGTCTGCAACACAGACAGTGAAAAGCATGACGGGCTGTCCATGGGGGCCCCTGCGCTGCCCATGCCAAGTGCAACCACCATGTAAAAGCTGCAGAGAGGGGAGTCGTAATTCCAAGGGTGGCGCTGCATGCAGTGCTGCCCTGGTGGATTAGGACCACCAGCACCACCAGTCCTGCCAGTGGAGGGAACCTGGTGGTGCTGGTAGTCTGATCGTGGTGCAACCGCCACAGTCATTGCCGTAGTCCAGTCTGATGCTGCATATAGATGTTAAAAAGAGATAGGCTGAGAGAAGATCCAGAATCATTTGTTTCTTGTTTTTTAAAAACAAGTTCCCGCCAAAGGGTCAGTTCTTCCAGCACTTTGATGTTGTTGCACAATGTCATTATGCAGGTGCAGGGGACAGTACTGGGGCCTATTAGGAGTTCCACTAGTGAAACAAGTAATACCTTACTAGCTATAATTTACCCAAAGTTTCAGCATCCACTTAAAATACAGCATTTTTTCATTTACAAGGACTTTACATGAATGGTAACATTCTATAGGAAATGCATATAATTTACTCTAGTAATTGTTGCAATATGGTAATGATGCAGCATATCAGTGGCAAAGTACCCATCTCTTGCTACCGCCAAATTAATTGTCATGAGACTGGTCTTATTCAGATGTTCAAAAGCAGTGGTTAATGCTCTACACCCTGAAACACCAATCAGAAACAAATATTTATAAATGATCTGCATATGACTTATTGAGACAAAAGAGTCAGTTGTTATAGAACAGCTTTAATGGTGTGACAGAATGTCTGTACAAAGGTGCAGGAGACAGTGTAGGGGCCTACCATGAGTCAAACTATTAAATATTATCTAAACTTCTTAGCTATAACTAACTGGAGAACTCTGAAGATGGTGCTTCTTCATCAAAGTATGCAAGGAAAGTGTTTGAGGTGATGCTGCATAAGCAAAATAAAGAAGGTATGCAAACAGAAATCTTCTCGGATAGAAGATTGTGGCTGGATAGAAGATATTCTTGACTGGAGACCCACAAACACAGAGCTAACAGAAAGCAGAGAAACACAGGTGAAGAGCTGAGTCCAAGCAGAGGCTTCCTCTCATCAATATGGGGAAAAGACAAACACCTGGTCACACCCTTTTGTAATTAATTTATATAGACTTCAGGATCCTTGAATCTTGCAGTAGATCCTCGAAATCCGCTGCAGTCTGCCACTGATTTAGGTCATACGTAATGCCTTTTGGGATGTCTATATGGGCACTGACTTACTGTGGATTGGGTTAACAACAGTGCAGCACAGATAGTCATAGTCCTGTGCAGAATTGCTCCTGTCACACCAGTGGTGGATGAAAGTGGGAGTGAGCACCTGTGACACACCATGACAATATCCCCAAAAAGGCTGATAAACATGCAGATATTTGTCTGGGTGGTGAGCGTGGAAAAGGTGAATTAAACATAGAGCATGTGCATGTCCAACTGATTTCCATGACCTATCCCTGGGGCCATATCCTTTCCAGACAAAGTAACAAATCATCCACTCATGCACCTTGAGTTCAAAATGACTTTTCCCATAAATTCCAAATTACTATCCACGTTCACTGAATGAGGTGGATCTCCTCTAATTTGCTCACTACAAGGCTTGAGCAAGAAAAACTAGGATGTGCCAGGAAATTGTCAGGCAGAACAAACTTATCAGCCACTTGGTTAGTAATAATATTTGAGTAGGTTTTTGTTGGCAAAACGCATCAGGGAAAAAAGTGTGGCATAGTATAGTGTGCTAAACACAGTAAAGAGAACCTCAATTGGTGTGCAAACAGGAATTTGCACCCAGTTTGGCATTTCCTTGCTACTTGGAATGAGGGCCTTGAAGAGTTATTTAATGTACCTGTTTATCAACTTGGCCCATTCACCTCAATCACCATGTAGAAACCTGCAGACAGTGTTGACAATGTAAAATATCCTGCTCTCTCATAATGTGTTATTATTTCACTTTAATTTCCACATTTTTGCAGGAGTAGGCCACAAATGGAAATCTCTCTCAGCCTCATTTACAAGAAACTGATGCATTGTCATTGATGCATCTTATTTCTTGCCCCTGACCTACATCCCCTAACGATACAGTGGGTGCACTGTATTTACAATACAGAGCTCCATGGCGCACGTTTTCACAGATGCGTCTGAAATTCTGACGCATCTGTTGGTGCGAAAGTGACGCATTTCTGGAGAACAGATACAACTCTAGCAATGCGAGAAGAGTTCCATAGTAAAAAGCCCTGCATCAATGTTTTGCCTGGTCTGAGCAGGCGGTAAAATTTTGACACAGCGAAGTCGTAGAGTGACGCCGTGAAAAGTTGAAAAATTCACTGCATCAATTGTAATTTGCTTTTTTTGTGGGAACACCTACCCTGCATACATTATACCTGGCCAAGGTATACTGTAATGTGATGCAGGGGTTTACAAACTGACGCTTTGGATCCCATTTGTCAGTTTATAAACATGGAGCAGTGTAGTGCACTGCTAGCGCCTTCTCTGAGTCAAAAACTATTTGGTGCAGAGGCAGTGCAAGGGGCTTGTATATGATGCCCTCGGTATGCTCTATCCAGTCTTTAGGCTGCAATCAGTGCTGAGACATTCAAAGACCTCTCACAACTCATTGCTATCACCTTCAATCACCATCCTAGTCATAACACAGAGATTTCTCAAACCCACAGACTGCACCTGAATCATTGGTGCACCATCCACAGACTTATTTTACATGCACCTCTATTCTGTGTTTAGTGTGCACTGATCTGCCAATACTAACACATTTGTAAAGCCCCTACATTGTATATTTATCCTAGAACTGATTTAACTATTTTTAATAGACCTTTGGTGGCTGGTAGAGGCTGGCTTTCTGGGCTCAAGTAGCTTAATTTTACAACTTTAGAAATAAGGGAACTTTCAACTCACAGTCTGACAAAAAAAAATCTGACTCTGTCATAGGTATGTATGGGAAAAAGGTGGGCAAGTACAAAGGGGCATATTTATACTCTGTCTGCGCCGAATGTGCGTAAAACATCTTGACGCACATTCAGGGCAAACGTTGCCCCGTATTTAAACTTTGACGCCTGAGCCCGTGGGTGACAAAATTCCGCTGTGTGCATCATTTTTTGGATGCGGCAACCCGCCTTGTGTTAATGATATGCAAGGTAGGCGTTCCCATCCAAATAATGACTTAAACGGCTGTGCGTCGTATTTATGCTTTCGGGCAAAAATGACGCACAGCCGGGAGGCGGACCCGGAAAATGACACACAGCCCGATTTGCATCAAAATGTAATGCCTGGGTCAGGGCAGGCGTTAAAATGGGGCAAACACACCTGTATTTAATCAGAACACACAGAAGCAACAGCAGAGCAGCAGAGCAGCAACAGGGAGACATGGAGGTGATTCTTATCCAGCGTGCACGCAGACGCAGAGCCCAACAACAGCAGCAGCTACAACAACACCTGCAGGGACCCCAAAGGCAGCGCAGAAGGCAGGAGGGGATATTCCGCCCCAGAACAACCCTTCATGGCCTCAGGGAACACAACATCATCCAGAGGTACAGGTTGAACTGGCAGGTCTTTCAGCAGCTGTTGAGCAACATTGAACCGCAGTTGGCACCCACTTTGCTGACACCCCGCACCATCCCAACAGAAACCAAGCTGCTTGCCGTACTTCACATGCTGGCAAGTAGCTCTTTTCAAACAACTGGTGCCCTGGTTGCCGGAATATCACAACCATCATTCTCTGCCTTTTTGCCCAAAGTACTGGATGCCATCATTGGACTTACACCCCGTCACATCTGCTTCCCTAACACACTGCAGAAGCAGCAGGAAACAAAACAGGGGTTCTACCTCATTAGTGGCTTCCCACATGTCCTTGGTGCCATCGACTGCACACATGTACGCCTTGTGCCACCTGCTGCAACTGAACACCTCTACCGCAACAGGAAGCACACACATTCCATCAACGTGCAGGCCATTGTCGATCACCAGGGATTGATCACCAACATCGTGGCTAAATTTCCTGGAAGTGTGCATGACTCATTCATCTTCCATCACTGCACCATCAATGAACACTTCCAGGATGGACGGTATGGCAATGGACTACTTGTTGGTAAGTACAAAAACCTACTTATATATAAACTGCACAGCAACCCTCTAGGACACACAACACATACACCACAACAGCAACATGTGGACAGGAACACACTGAGGTCGTGACATCGCTAGCCATGTTTCATAGGTCACCATTGAACCTGTCACACATCTGAAATTAGTGTACAGTCTAATGTTAAGACCTCAATGATCACAACGTGTGGAGTGGGTTGCCTAAATGTCACCTTGCAAATTGTAAGTGTCCCAATGACGTTTACATTAATCCATTGCATAAGTCTTAAAGGTATGGGATGTCCAGGGTGCATTGATATGAACGTGTTAACAACAATGTCAATTTTAACCTGTGTATGGAACTATCATCTCACCCCCAGTGAAGACACAGGGACACCTGTATCACAAGTCACAATGCTAGTGAGGGCACACTGTACTGCAAATCCCAAAACATACTGCTGACAAACAGTCAGCAGACAAACACTCGTTCAGCCAAGGAAACAACACAATGCAGATGGTACATCCTAGAAGCCTAGGATGCGACATTATAACACAAAAGAGTCACAGACAACACAAGGCAACTACTGCCATGAAAGGTAATTTCAAAGGGCCAGTTACATCAACATGATCCCATTCATTTTCTCTTGCAGCTGATCAGGGGTATGGCATCCAGCCATGGATAAAGACACCTATTGGCAACCCGAGAACTGCAGCAGAGCATGCCTACAATGACGCACATAGGAGGACATGCACCATAGTCGAGAGGACGTCGGCATCCTCAAGTCAAGGTTCTGGTGCCTAGACATCACTGGTGGTAGCCTCCTATATTCCCCGGAGATGGTCTGTAAGATCATCCCAACATGTGCAATATAGCACAACATATGCATCAAAAGCAACATTCCCCTCCTGGAACCAGAGCCACACATGCCTGAAGAGGAGGAAGAGGAGGATGGTGGCCTGCAACATGAGGGGGAACTACAGAACACGGCCGCTGGTATACGCAGGCGGCAACATATCGCCAACAATTTCTTTTAAATATAATCACCATCACCACTTTAATGAACTAATTTAAATAAACACCTATAATAATCACCATATCATGGTCTAGCTAATCATTTTTGCACACCTTCATCTCTACTTATCAGAATAAAAGTGTTGCCTCATGGAGCATTGCTGATATGCTGATTAGGACACTGAAAATCCCAGAGCTAATGTGATGCGTAACATACAATGGTCACATACACACACACTGTAAATGACATATGTCATGTACATTTCTCCTTTGAAGGCCAATAGCAGAGGACCACACCTATTTCACACATACATGTTGAAATCAAAGTCCAACGCAGCATATGGCACACAACTAAGACACCATCACTCAATAAGGGGAAAACAAGCCTCATACATGAGGCAGTCGATGTGCTTTTGCATCAGTAACAGGAATGTCTGATCAGACCCTTGACAGCAGTAAGTCCAACTGCATCCAATATTTGCAAGGACTATCTGTGACCAGAGTTCCATAGAAGCAGAACATAGACAGCACAAGTGCCACACATATGAGCAGCATTGCGCACATGACATTCCATGTACATGTCAGCCCATTTCCTAACTCCTGACACACCCATGCACCTGATCACAACCCACCTGTCTGAAGAGGTCCCTGGAATACTAAGATGTGTACCCTGATATTCCCTCCTCCACACACACAGACTAACAATAGCAATCCAGTGTGCTACACCCTTTCCTATGGTATTCCATTGTCATAGAACATCTGACTGCATGGATGTCAGGTCAATTAATACACTGGCTACTAGTTTCCAAGCCCTGTTAGCACCTTTAGATTGTTTCCTGTGTGAAAATGTCTGTTGGCCATTAGAATGCAAATCTCACCTACAGTACTTGTGAGAAACAGATTCATCCCACACCTGTGATCACCTCCATGCACACCACCCATTTCAACAAGCACTGCCCCTGCTGATGCCTGGAACAGCATACGAGTTGCCATTATGTCAAATACACCGTTAAGCATTGATACTAATTAAGCCGTGTGACACAGCCCTTGGGTTCATTTGTCACCTTCAAAAACACAGGACATACACAGTTTGACATGTCAACTGTCTAGTTCGTCCTCCAAACAGTCTGAGTCAGACCACTGATTATGTAACTTGCCAAATTGCTGGATCATGATTCACCCTGCATTCTGTCAGCCTGACTGGCATCTTTCTGTGCGTCACACTAAAGTATCCCTGTGTCTACATATGTACCACACTTGCATTAGCAAACCTCTCATTCATCAGGGGGTATTGGGCATGGGCTTCTTCAATGCATACACAAATACATTGTATAGCATCATCTGCCTTTTAACTGTACCATTTGAGTTAAATCCTCTGTGAAAAGCAAAATTCATGGCCCATCCCTTGTCTGGGTCTCATTTATGCATGAATGACAAAGTGTGACAGTGTCCTAGGGCCGTATGCAGGGATTGGGTACGCGGCCTTCCGCAGAACCAGCAACCTCTGATAATGTCCATGAAAAATACACACGTCAGGACCCTGACAGTTCACTCACAGAATCACAGTGCTCACAACATATTGATGGGCCGTGCGTGGTTAATAGCTGAGAGAATAATCAGCACAGAGGCTATGATGTTCCCAGATGCAGTGGGAATTGCAGAGGCTAACCTGTGTACAAATGTTGTAATGACACCTGCCAGAACATGACACCTGAGACATTATCTCACTCAGCACACCAAGGTTGCCCTGTTGACTGACTCATTACACGTCTTTAGTGACAGGGTGGGACCATCCCCATGTAGGTTCACATGTCCTCATCCACTTAACTCACATTGATCAACCAAGGATACTCAGTAGATACAGGAATAGCTGCCACTGACTCATAATGAGTCCTGGACCGAACTGTGACAAATTACACCCCAACAAATATACAGGATCATCATTGGACCACACACATGAACAAGACACCTATGTGCAATTGATCACTGGAAATATGTGGACACGTGCTGCCTCGTCTGCTGGTCCACCACAGCCACTTCAGAGTTGTGGCTCACTTCTATGACCTCAACTGTGGTGTCATCATACATTTGTGATTCACCTTTGTCTGTCTGGGCAAACAACATGGTACCCACTTCCTCAATGCATGTGTATGACTCACTGTGGGATTCACCAACTAGTGCCTATGAAGCTGTTACCAAAACTCTAGGACATAGGATGTTGAAAATGTGGACCATTGACATGAACAAGCGTGTGCCATCTATCTGGTGCATGCTTTGTCACATGTGGTGTCTACGTTACCCTAAATCTTGGAAGTCCACATTACGGATGTTGCTATATGTATGACTAACACATGTTCTCTCTCATTTCCACAATGACTTGCATCTAAGGATTGGACACATGGACGTCACATTCATACAAGCATATGTGCAATAATGCTTCATGTGATACACACACACTTGGTCAACAAATACATTACTTGCCAAAGCACACACATTGAGCCAAAGGCATTTAGGTATTGTACATATGTGCGTCACATTGCTATCCTCTCCTTATGCCAAACATGCCCAATTTGTGCAACACATATATGTAGGCCACACATATGGCCATCTAGTGCGATAGCGAACCGTAAAAATACTGTGAAGGAAGTAGCAGATCATGGTCCTCTGCAATATGATGTCACACATGTGAACATACACCATCAACACCATAGTGGGTGCAATCAGCCTATCTCTGATGTGTCCCAAATGTAACATAACATAAAAACTGAAAAAATGCGCAAAACCAGTTCATGCACTGAAATTTTGACGTTCCTAGCGTTATGCGTCATATTTCGTCCACCAATACTATATTTGTGTCATTTTATTTGACTCACAGGAGTGAACATTAGGCCGCATCCAGATATTTGTACAGGCCATGTACTATTATTTGGATGCAGGGGAATTTTCACTCCTGTGCGTCAAAAAAATTATGCAAATACAGTATTGGTGGACAAAAAACGCATAACGCGAAAAAGGGCGGGCATTTCATACAGGAAGTGATGTAATAGGATATCCTGTTTACAGATCATGTACAGTGGGTGTACTTTCACTTTCACTTTGCAGTCTATGATTCTTCTAGACTGTGTGGCTGTGTAGAGAGTGGTGTCCTAAGATTTTGTGCTTTTTTGTCCCGTGTGCTGTCTGTATTGTTAATTTGTGAAATAAATATTGTTGGTGTATACTGTCCTACTGTGTGTTGTGTACATTTGTCCATTTACCTAGTGTTTTTGCTGTTTGTGGGAGTCTGTTGTGGGTAGTGGTAGTTTGGGGATAGTTGGGCTCTTTTAGTGGTTAAGTTTACTTTTCTTCTGCATTTGTACCCCTACTTTGCCCCTTTTCCCCTTTTTATTTCTTTAACCCCTATTCCCTTTCACATTTCTACTATGTCTGGTAGGCCACATCTTGGCAGGATGGGTGAAGAGGAGTTGCGGGGGTCCATATGGCTTGCGTGCCATTTCTTGCCACTCATGATCGAGGCAGGGGGCAGGGTGATACAGGGGTATCACACAGAGGCGCGCAGAATCTGGTGGGGAAAGGTGCTGCATCACCTGCAGAGTCTGTATGCCAGCCAGAGGAATGACCACCAGCTGAAGCACCGGTGGGTAAATGTGCACGATTAAATGCTCTGCAGTGACATCAGATGATTTGTACTATGTCTGGCAGCTAACTTGCTGACTGTGTGTAAAACTGGGGAAACATGCAGGGATAGTTGATGCACTATGGTAAGGATCACAATTGCTAGCTGTCAGGTAGCACATGCTCAGCAAACTTACAGGATACTTTTCCATGAAGTAAATTGGTGCGGCCTTTGTGTCAGACAACCAGGAGCCAATCATGTCTATATAGGGCACTTTTGCCAGATAAGTAAAGATGTACCAACATATTGGCTAACTTTGATGACGCAAAAGCTAGACTGACTTTAGAATCACTACATGATGCAGAAAATGAGTGCTGGCTTCATGTCAATTGATTATAGCGAAGTGGCTCAGACATATGTCTCATGTGAGTCTGGTGAGTGTGGAAGGAAACCGTTCACGGAAGTACTATGAATGTTTGGGATTATTGTGGTCCTTTATCTTTTTGGATACATGTCAGATCTGGATTTGGAAACATCGTGAAAAGGTGTAAGGTGCCCTCAGCTAACATCTTAGAATTTTTGTTGGCGTTAGTTGTGCCACATTCCAATTAGGGATGGCAGTCTAAAGGTATGCACATGGGTTCACATCTCCATGGTTGGTGCAAATCAGCATAGCTGGGACACATCAATTGAATAAACTGTAACAACAGGAGGGCTTACAAAAGTCCCTGCCCCTCCCTCTGTACATTGTACCTATGTGTCATTAATGTGTCATGGCCACATAGCATGTTTGACTGGTAATGCAGTCCTCAAGTAACCAGGCTTTGGATGTCTCTCTTGGATGCACATGATGAGACGATTACACTCCATATTTTTTTCAGGTCACCAATGACGGGCGTGTTTGCCACCACATGATAGCTAGGGCCAATGCATGTGTGCAGATATGTGTGTAACTGTCACAGGAGACCCATGCAAGGTACAAGTTGGCCGTGATATATCAGATGCAGTATCATCATGTCTGAATGGCTGACATTTCCTTATTCAGCCTACACATTGTATATGTCTTTGAAATTGTTGGTCAGTGCACAGATTTTGAGCACATTTCTTCCTTCCATGCCTTACAGGTGTACCGGCACTCTTCACTGTGGGAGAGGTGGCGACATTTGAGGACCCCGAACACTCCAGTAAGTGTTGATATGTCTGTTATGTGTTGTGTTTGCTGGTTATGGACTCGTGTGTGTTGAACGCATAGCAAGGTGTGATGCGTTGGGCAATCATTTCTCTTGTTCCATGAGTGGGATTTCAGTTTCTCAAATGTTTTGAGTTGGTCAATGCGTATCCTATGGTATTATCTAGGGATTTCAGGCCATTCCTGTAGGCCCCACAGTGAGTACTGGGGTGAGTCATGTGTATGACACTTGTATCAACAAGATTCGCACTGGAAGTCAGCTCAGATTTAGTCAGCCTGTCAGACCAACATCCTCCAAGATTGGTACAGCAAATTGCTCTCCAATAGACTTCGGCTTCCCTATTTACCAAGGTACTTATTAAACTGTAGGTAGAACCTCCTAGCAGCATGTACTTCCACATATAGTGCTACAAGTATGTGGAACTTGAGTGCAAAGGCCTAGGTGTGCATGCTAACCATGATCATGGGTGTTCTTGCAACTCTGTGTCTGATGTAAGTCAGGCCTTACGGGAAGTATATGTTGTGTACCAAGTTCTGCATTTCCTGACATGTGTGGCCCTATGATTGGTCCAGGGTTTGCTAAATCCTAATTGTTGATAGACCTTACCTGTGGTGTGTGTGTAGAGCCAAACACGTGTGGAGTTTTCTATACACTCCTCGGTGTACATGTTGTTGGAAATTGATAGTTGTTTATTCACCCCCCACCCTCAAACACAGGCATGGGTTTGTGAACGGGGTACCTAGTACTGATGCTACCAGTATGTTACACATACATGTGAATAAGTGACTGTTTTGTTGGAACCTAGTATACAGACTCAGGTTTGGCACTTGGTACTAGACTGGCAAGTCCAGTTACAACTTGCAGAACATGTGGCTTTAGTTTTGCATTCCGTACACTGACATTTGTAGCCCAGGTCTTGGCGGAGGATATGCAGCATGATTGTTAGCTGAAAACTGGCAGAACTCAGATGGCAAGTCAAAGCCAGTTGTTACCCATCTTGTAGGTTATGGATGTGCTATGTGTAATGTGACCTTTGTAGGCTGGCCTGCCATGTACTTCCTCAGGGACATTCAATGATCTGTATTGTGATATGAGCTGTTACAAGTACAGTAGATGTATTGTCTGATTAACTTCTTGTGCCATTTCACACAATGCAGTTACTAATGTAGAATATTTGCATTTGTCTTCACAGCTGCAAACATGACTCCATGACCAGGTCCGTGAATTCCAGGGCCGGGCCATGAGATACCAGCACATCCTGCTAGTGGAGTTGGGGTTCAGGAGGATGGCCCGTCGATATCGTCATGAACGGGCCTCTGGGCATGGAGGGCCTTCCCACAGGGTGGCCCTACTTTGCCCATCACAGCCACCACCAGCACAACCACCACTTCCACACAGGTGGCCCCACCCACAGCTGGAACTGTTGTGCCTACATCTGCTGGACTTCCAGGCCCCAGCAGATGGATGACAGCCCACTGGCCTTGGCTCCACACACACACAGACCTCCTCCACCGGTACCCAGACTCCCCCAGCTCCATCTGTTGACCCTGCAACCTTCCACAACATGGAACGAAAGATGGACCGTGTGCTGCGCAAGTTAAGCCACCTGAGCCGGGATGTGCGCCACATTAACCAGCGTGTGAAGTCAATCAAGAGGACCCTCGGCAGGGCCAACCTCTAGACTGTTTTTGAGTTGGACATGATTCCCTCCTCTCCCTCTTCTTTCCTTGTTCTTCTAGTTAGTGGGCTTAGGGGGCTTAGTGTTAGGTCAGTATAGCCTGTTAGTTTAGTTAGTGTTAGTGGGTGGGGGGTCCTGATTCTTTCTATTTTTACTTATTAAGTGTGTGGGTGGGTGGGGGGTTGCTCTGTTGGTGTTCGTGTGTGTTTAAAACAAAATACAAACAAAATTTAGTTGTTTAGGATAGTATAGTATGTGTTTAGGTTAGTATGTGTTGTCCTGCATGTGTTCCGTCTCATAAGGGGTGCAGGGGGGGATGTTTAGAACGTTACGTTACATGTGATAAGTAAGTGTAGCTTAGGTTAGTTAGGGACAGTTGTGGGTAATGAGTAGTCAGGGTAGATTAGGATAGGTAAGATTTTTCCCTCAGTTTCCCCTTCTGTGATTAGCATTTAATAAATATTTGGTTAACCCTTAACAGTATGTGTTAGATGGTACTTGATCCTGGGTTTGGAATCAGTGTACATAAATTTTGTACTATTACATTTGTGACCTATGCTACATACAAATTCCAACTGAGCTGTACGATTGGCAGCTACCCCAGAGCTACCTTGCAAAGTTTCCACCATTCATTGCAACCACCAATCACAGTTAATATGGATGACAATGTGTCTCTGTTGATAAGTGTGTTTTCTATGTCACAAACATTGCTTCCTGACTTGGTATTGGGGGAACAGTTTTAGGTCTGACTGCAGTGTGATGATCAAGGACACCCTTATAAGATGAGTTCTCATAGGCACTCTTGTATTCTTGTCTTCATGACTCTCATACGTCATTTGTGACACAGTTCAGCATGATTACCTATTTGTATGTAAACTCAGACACCTTCATTTATGCAGTTTTTGTAGCGTTTGGTAAGATTAGTGTGCACTGTTATATGTGTTAGTATTGCATGGTGACAACATTTTGCGGCCACTATTTGATGACTTAGATATCCCTTGAGGAAGCATTCTTCTGTCCAACACAGCATGATGGTGTATGGTTTCTCACTTCATCAGATATGTCCCTCAGGATGGGCAGAGTATGATGCAATCATGGGCACTGTGCAGATTTATCTGACTACATAATATCAGGACAGTTGTATTGACTAGCTACGTAATTTGATAGTAGGCACATTTCAGTTATCTACTGCACAGTTGATGAGTCCATTATAGTGACATCTTACATTGTGATCCTACACAAGGGGTTACGGAAATGCTTTTGACATACTGGGGTTGATGTTTCAGACAGTGCAGAGGGACAGGATTTGCCAATGAGTAGGAGAGGGACAATCACTGGGCAGGCTGACAAGATATACAGTGGTAAGCAGAACAGTCATTAAGTAGAGTTGTTGCAAGACTGGCATGTTACAAAGCGCAGGACCTTGGTAATAGTTGACCATGTGGCAGGGACTAGTGCTTCCGGGTACTTTTCCTTGTGAATGTTATCTGTTCCATGTCTTCTTCTTCTGATGTGTGTGTTACCTCCTCTGTCCTTGTTGCTGTTGGTTGTGAAGGGGCAACACACACCTCAGTGTTAGAAGACGTGGAGTCAGACATCCCGGTCGCTGCTCCCTGTGAAGGTCTTAAGGGCAGTACTGCAGCAAGGAGGATCTCCTGGTTATTGAGAATAGCAGCCACATCACAATGGTAGGCAGCCAGGTCGGCCCTGAGGGGTTCAATGTTGCATTCATGCACGCGTTGACAGGATTGCTGTTGTGGATGTTGGGTCAACTGTATTACAGCTGTGCTGATTTCCTTCTGGGTTTTTTCCTGATCCTGCAAGATAGATGTTAAGGCTTGCATAGCTGCTGATACTGCAGATGACATCATGCACGAACGCACCCCCTCAAGGCTGGCTGCCATATTTTGCATCCCCACCCGCACCTCCTTGGCCAGCTCCCACTGTACTACAACTACAGTTCTCTCAAAGCTGGTTCCAGTGTCGTCTGAGTCCTCAGCTGTATTGGAGCTGGCAGGTCTTACAATTGGGGTGGTGGGTGGATCCTCTGCGATGGCTGCTTGTTCTGTGCTCCTCCTTGTGACTGAAGGTGGGGTCTGGAGGGTTTCAAGGACCTTTTGGATAGTCTCCTGGGGAATGTTTAACGGCTCGTCATCCATATCATCAGGGTAATCTGGGACAGGCATATCCGCAGGAGATCCATCTTCCTCTGTAATGAAACAGGGTACAATTAGTGTGTCTGTGTTGTGGCATTTGTGATGAGACATGCCTGCCTTGTGATGAATTCACATTGTGATCTTGTTTTGTGTTCATTGCTCCAGTCCTTCAGATGGGCATTCTCCCAGGCCTATGGCCCACCTGCATGTCACATGTATGTTAATGAGTTATTAGACTTGTTGGCATCATCTCTTCAAGGTGTTGGTTTTGGCCAAATAGAGAATTGCCACCTTCTTGTCCTACTCAACCCTCCATCTACATCCATTCTCATTGTGAGACCTTTCACTGGCTGTGGGTGTTCTGATGGCCCTGGCAGCACACTTAACAATCTGGACCTGCCCCAATCTCTGATCTTTTACATCCACTTAAATGAATTTGACATGTGGCATATCCTATGCATAGCAATGTTATGACACAATATGGATGTTGGCATTGGTAATGTGTACTGCTGATGTTGGGGAATGCGTGGTACATTGGATTGCCCTGATAGTCGTAGCAGTGTCCTATTTCCTCCTCTGACTGTGCAGGTGTATTTCAGTGACCAGTTACATGTGTCCCCCCTCAATGCTGTTGTCTGAGCAGTATGACATTTGGGATGTTACATTGTGACCCAGGCACAGGATGGACCCTGACATATGCAGCATGGGTATGTCCTTCGTGCTGTGTAGCTCCTATTGTTGTTTACATTGGCTGATGTTTGCAACAACTATGGGCATTGACACTTGACAGTACTGGGGCCTTTGTCTTGTTTCAGGGGATTGTTGAAGTTGTGATCCTCAACCCCCTAATTTAGGTGTGTATGATCCATGGGGAGGTTGCTGCCATTGGCTACTTGAGCTGCACACAGAGCGGAGGTGGTAGGGCCAACTGTTGTCACAGTTACATTCCAGATGTTGGTATGGCTAGAGGTTGTTAAGAGGGCCCTAGTATGGGGTATAGTGGCTGACGTGTGCTGGGATGTCAGTTTGACGTTGTGGCCTTCCCTCCTGGCGTGGATTTCCCTTTGCTCCATCATGACATGACAGCATGCCCCCATGGGACTGTTGTTGGTGCAGTGTAATGGTGTGCCCCAGCTTCTGTTTGTGCAGGACATGCCCCCATGCCGTGCCCCTTTACCCATACCACTCCATGTATATGATGACTTCAATGCATTTTGTGGTCGGTATCCCCCCTGCTTACGGTTAACATTAGTGTATTTTGATTCCCCATGCGACTTACCCTGCATGTGCGTTGTCTCCTGGTAGTCTGCGCTGCCCTGTCCTTGAATCCCTGTGACGATCTCCTCAGGGATGACGGCTGGCGACCATGTCCATGTGGTCCAGGGCCTCCTGGTGTGCTGGACTCCCACATCCAGTCTGCAGTGCTGCCTTCCTGTTCTTGGCCATCTTTTCCTTGGTCCTGCTCTTGCAGTCATGCCAGCGTTTCTTGCACTCGATTACTGTTCTGCGTACTTCAGCCACACTGTTAATCTTGTCAACAATTTGTTGCCATATTGCCTCTCTCCTACTAATTGGCAACTTTGAGGGGACAAACAGTTGGTGCTGGTGTTCCGTCACCTCTTTAACCAGAATTTCCTGCTCCTCTGCACTGAAGCGACACTTTCTTTTCTTCTTATAAGTGTCCTGGCTCTTGTGTGGGTCCTCCTGGTTGGTTCCTGGTCTGTTGTCATCTTCCTGGGGTCTGTAGTGGCATCTGGGATCCATTTTGGCTCTCCTCTGGTGAAATGGCTGTGTTCAAGTTTTTTTTTTACGCTATTGCGTCAAAAAACTGCGCATATCCGGTTTGCGGTGTTGTAAATTGACCCACAGTAGTTCCCGCTGCGTTAACGTCATTTTGCTTTACGACTTGATGCTGCGGTGAGCGTCACAAATAATGACTCCCACCTGTGGTTTGCGCCGCCGTGCGTCAAAGTATAAATTTGATGCCCGCACGACGCACCAAAATGACGTTAGCCGGCGTTAATATTTTTGATGAAAAACTGCGGTGGCTGCGTCAAAAAGTATAAATATGGGCCGAAGTCCTTTAAACCCTAATGTTTACACCTAATGTTTACACCTTGAACAAAAACATTGCAGAGCAGAGAACATGTGCACCAGAGCAAAGGTTTGTAATACTTTGCTGAGTGAAATTGGAAACAAGTGTGCAAAAACAGGTTTGGGACAGTTTTGGACATGGCCTCATAATATTAGCTGAACATTCAAAACTGGTGGCAAGTGCAACACAAAAGCAAGCACACATTTCACAAAGCTGCCACTATTAAATCCTTTGTAAATACAGTTGGCACCTATTTGTTTATTAGCATTTGCCTTTAAATGGCCCTTTAAGAAGTTGTCCGGTAATAGAAGGCTAAATTATGAGGCATACTTCACTGAATTATGTACCAAGAAATGTCAAAATGTGCAGCATATTAATGCTGAATTATGTATCTCATTCTTGACACTGTCAAGTAATTAAGGCATTTCTGCACATACACTTACTAATTACACATCACCCGTATCCCAGAACAAGGGATGACATCAGGAAGAGGTGGAACGACCTATGGGGGAAGGTGCGTTCTGTGGTTGCAAGACACCAGCTAGCAGTACAGAGGACTGGCGGTGGACCCCCACGTCCTCTCCCACAACTAACAACATGGGAGGAGCAAGTCTTGGCAATCATGCATCCTACTATATGCACCCTACCTGCATGCCATCACAAACTCCTACCCCTACTCTCACCCCATCACTCCACCACCTCATATATACAACACCATCACAACCCACCCATCCCAATACCAAGCCCTGCATGCAACACCTATGCATAGACCCCCATCACAGACCTGCATGGACACCCATCACCACAGCATGCCCATCACAGAGATTCACCCAGCCCACAAAACCACCATGAACACAAGGCCAAGCTGACAGGAAAATCACAATCATACAGGGAAACACACCCGTGAACAAGCATTTGCATCCCTACAGGACCCCTCCTCAACGTCACCGGAAAGGAGGTGCCAGCTTCAACCAGTCCACTCCCTGAAGAGACCCACAGTGATGACAGCATCTCTGCACGTCTGGATCAGGATGACCAACCTGGCCCATCAGGGACCTCTGGACAGTTGGTTCCCCTGCCACAGTCCCAACCCACCACAGAGCCTCCCCCACAGGAAACACCAGCACAGCACCCACCCAGTGGGCCCATCCCTCTGTCCCCAGGACACGTCAATCAGCAGTGTGTCCACCACTACAGGGACCCCAGGCACAAACAGGGACCTGGGGTCAGTGGCAGTGGGCACACGGTTCAGGGGATAGAGGCACAAGACAAGAGGGAAGCTGGGAGGCACGCTGTGAGATGGGGGAGAACAGGCCCAGGGAACCCACTCTGCACGAGGCTCTCTCCAACATCCTGGGAGCATACCACCTTTCCCAGGAGACCATGGGCCAGATACTGGCCAAGCTGCAGGAGACCCAGCGGCTGCAGGAGGGACAGTACCTACGGATCAGGGATGCCCTAACAAACATCTACACCATCCTGGTCACCATTGCAGGGGTGCTGGGTGACATGACCAAGACCATGAGGGAGGCAGTGGCACAACAACGGGCCCATGACACTAGCCACACAGATGAACAGCCCTCTACCTCCGCCGGCGCTAGTGGACAGGAGGCCCCGCCACAGGAGCAATAGGCCACCAGTACCCCACACCCTGCAGAAGGAGAACCACTGCGCAAACGGTCCCTGTGATCCAGGCAGAAGACAGACAACATTGCCAAGACCCCGCCAGGAAATAAGACTCTCCTGATTGTCACCCTTTGTAGGAGGCTGGCCTGGCTTATAGTGGGTACCTTGTGGTACTTACACCTTGTGCCAGGTCCAGTTATCCCTTATTAGTAGATTAGAGGGGTTCTAGCAGTTTAGGCTGACAGAGGTAGCTATAGCAGAGCAGCTTAGGCTGAACTAGGAGACATGCAAAGCTCCTACTATCTCACTTATATCACTTAGCACTATATCATAAGAAAACACAATACTCAGAGTTACTAAAAATAAAGGTACTTTATTTTAGTGACAATGGCCCTCATTCTGACCTTGGCGGGCGGCGGAGGCCGACCGCCAAAGTCCCGCCGTCAAGTTACCGTTCCGCGGTCGAAAGACCGCGGCGGTAATTCTGACTTTCCCGCTGGGCTGGCTGGCGGTCTCCTTCAGACCGCCAGCCAGCCCAGCGGGAAAGAGGCTTCCACGATGAAGCCGGCTCGGAATCGAGCCGGCGGAGTGGAAGCTGTGCGACGGGTGCAGTTGCACCCGTCGCGTATTTCACTGTCTGCGCAGCAGACAGTGAAATACTTGTAGGGGCCCTCTTACGGGGGCCCCTGCAATGCCCATGCCAGTGGCATGGGCACTGCAGGGGCCCCCAGGGGCCCCGCGCCCCCCCCTACCGCCATCCGGATCTCGGCGGTCCGACCGCCGGGATCTGGATGGCGGTAGGGGGGGTCGGAATCCCCGCGGCGGTGCAGCAAGCTGCGCCACCGCGGAGGATTCAATGGGGCCGCGGTACACTGGCGGGACCCCGCCAGTGGTGCCGGTCCGACCGCGGCTTTACCGCCGCGGTCGGAATCCCCATTGGAGCACCGCCGGCTTGTCGGCGGTGCTCCCGCGGTCCTCCGCCCTGGCGGTCAAAGACCGCCAGGGTCAGAATGAGGGCCAATATGCCAAAAGTATCTCAGAGGATATACTCCCTTAAGAAGTAAGTAATATTCACAAAATATACACACACAGCCAAAATCAGGTAAGTAAACAGTTAGAAAAGTAGTGCAAACCCTGTAGAACACAATAGAATGCAATAGGAGAAAATAGGTCTAGGGGCAACACAAACCATATACTCCAAAAGTGGAATGCGAACCACAAATGGACCCCAGGGCTAGTGTAGTGTGTAGAGGGTCGCTGGGAGTGTAAGAAAACACTAAGGGGGTCCAAGATACCGCACCCCAAGACCCTGAAAAGGAGGAGTAAAGTTACCCTACTACTCCAGAAAAACAGTAAAGTCGAGATAGGGTATCCTGCAAAGACAACAACTGACTCCAAGGCAGTGAAGACACATTCCTGGACCTGAGGACCTGCAAATGAAGGGGACCAAGTCCAAGAGTCATGCAAGTGTCCCGGGGGGGGGGGCAGAAGCCCACTAAACCCCAGATGAAGGTGCAAAAGGGCTGCCTCTGGGTGGAAGAAGCCGAAGATTCTACAACAACAGAAGGTGCCAGGAACTTCTCCTTTCGTCAGCAGATGTCCCACGGCGGGCTGGAGGATGCAGAGTTGTTTCCACGCAGAAAGACTGCAAACAAGCCTTGCTACCTGCAAGAGTCACGATTGAAGGTTTTGGGTGCAGCCAGGGCCCAGGAAGGGCCAGGAGGTTTCCCCTTGGAGGAGGAGACAGAGGGGGTACTCAGCAACACGGAGAGCCCACGCAGAAGCAAGCAGCACCCACAGAAGCCCCTGAACAGGCGTTCAGAAGATCTGAGCAAGACGGTCAACTCAGCACAACAAAAGAGGGTCCCACGAAGTCGGAGTCCAACTCAGCGAGTTGGACAATGCAGGACAGAGTGCTGGGGACCTGGGCTAGGCTGTGCACAAAGGAAGTCTTGCAAAAGTGCACAGAAGTCCAAGCAGCTGCAGTTCACGCAGTACACAGGATTACTGTCTAGCGTGGGGTGGCAAGAACTTACCTCTATCAAATTAGGACAGACGGGCCACTGGACTGTCGGGGACACTTGGATCCAGCTCCTATGTTCCAGGGACCACGCTCGTCAAGATGAGAGGGGACCCAGAGGACCGGTGATGCAGAAGTTTGGTGCCTGCTTTGGCAGGGGGAAGATTCCGTCAAGCGACTGGAGATTTCTTCTTAGCTTCCAGTCCAGCCCTCAGAGCATGCACCACCAGGAAACAGTTGAGAAAGCCGGCAGGATGAGGCGCTACAATGTTGCTGGTAGTCTTCTTGCTACTTTGTTGTGGTTTTGCAGGCGTCCTGGAGCAGTCAGCGGTCGATCCTTGGCAGAAGTCGAAGAGGGAAGTGGAGAGGAACTCTGGTGAGCTCTTGCAATCATTATCTGGTGACATACCCACAGGAGAGACCACCAAATAGCCCTCAGAGGAGGATTTTCTACAGAGAAAGGTAAGCACTTATCAGGAGGGGGTCTCTGATGTCACCTGCTGGCACTGGCCACTCAGAGCTGTCCATTGTGCCCTCACACCTTTGCATCCAAGATGGCAAAGGTCTGGGACACACTGGAGGAGCTCTGGCACCTCCCCTGGGAGGTGCTGGTCAGGGGAGGGGTCACTCCCCTTTCCTTTGTCCAGTTTTGCGCCAGAGCAGGGCTGGGTGGATCCTTGAACTGGTGTAGACTGGCTTATGCAAGGAGGGCACCATTGGTGCCCTTCAAAGCATTTCCAGAGGCCAGGAGATGCTACTCCTCCCAGGCCCTTAACACCTATTTCCAAAGGGAGAGGGTGTAACACCCTCTCTCAGAGGAAATCCTTTGTTCTGCCTTCCTGGGACTGGGCTGCCCAGACCCCAGGAGGGCAGAAACCTGTCTGAGGTTTGGCAGCAGCGGTAGCTGCAGAGAAAACCCCAGAGAGCTAGTTTGGCATTACCCTGCGTCCCTGCTGGAGCCCCGGGGATGCATGAGATTGACACCCCAATACCAGATTTGGCTTGAGGGGACAATTCCATGATCTTAGACATGTTACATGGCCATGTTCGGAGTTACCATTGTGAAGCTACATGTAGGTATTGGCCTATATGTAGTACATGCGTGTAATGGTATTCCCGCACTCACAAAGTCCAAGGAAATTGCCCTAAACAATGTGGGGGCACCTTGGCTAGTGCCAGGGTGCCCTCACACTTAGTAACTTTGCACCTAACCTTCACCAAATGAGGGTTAGACATATAGGTGACTTATAAGTTACTTAAGTGCAGTGTAAAATGGCTGTGAAATAACGTGGACGTTATTTCACTCAGGCTGCAGTGGCAGTCCTGTGTAAGAATTGTCTGAGCTCCCTATGGGTGGCAAAAGAAATGCTGCAGCCCATAGGGATCTCCTGGAACCCCAATACCCTGGGTACCTAGGTACCATATACCAGGGAATTATAAGGATGTTCCAGTGTGACAATTAGAATTGGTTTAAATAGTCACTAGCCTGCAGTGACAATTTAAAAAGCAATAGCGGCATTTTTTTTTATGCTATTGATGTACTCTGCAGGAGTAGCGCCAAAATATTGACACTACTCCTGCAGAGTACATAGGGGCCCATTATAAATAATGGAAGTCCCCTTTTAACACCTGCTCTGAGCAGGTGTTAAAAGTGCCGTAAAAATGATGCAAGGAAATCTATTAGATTTCTTTGCGCCATTTTATTGCCCCCCCCAACAGGGGATGCCCCCTTGGCATACATTATATCTGGCGCAGCCATACTGCAAGAAAGCCAGGTGGGGCGACTGGGCTTTAACAATTGTGGCAGCTAGGTTGTGGAATTCCCTTCCTGATCAGATCAGTAGCCTGAATTCTTATTTACTGTTTTGTAAGCCACTTAAAACATGGCTCTTTGTACATTAGACTTGCCCTGGGTCTGTATTTTCTCTCTTCTAGTGGGCACGTGTGCTTGGGGTGCCTCAGTTTGCTCTGTCGTTCCTTGTTTCTACGCTTTGATGGCTGCTGGTTTAACACACTTTAGAAATAGAAAATCTAAATCTTTTGGTGAGTTACTTGGTGATCCTGGTGTAGAGAGTGTTCCCATAGTTCAACTTACAGGTGACTAGGTCATGAGTGACTGTTTTTCTAGTATTGCTTCAGAACTCTTTGAAGATCTACCTATGCATCTTCTAGTGTGGAAGTGAGAAAGCTGACTTGTGTGGTCATTTTTAGTTTGCTGTTGATGATATTCTGTGTAGAGGCTGCAGAGATTATAGCAAATAACTGCAAACATAATACAAACTAATGAAATGCCACCTCCCAAAGACATGGATGGCACTTTCTGTATCTTGCCATGTTAAATTCAGAAAAAGGCTACAAAACAGAGTTTGCCTATAGCCTCATTTAGAACTTGGAGGAGGAGAAAACTCCATCACAAATGTGAAGGATGTTCGGTCAGCTGTATTATGATCCCATTATGTCCTACGGGGATAGTAAGACAGTGGTGGACAGGATATTTGTCACGTTTGAGGCAGAGTATTCCATTTGCCAAGTTCTAAATCAGGCCCCTAATCTGGAAAGGGCTATGAGGAAACACTAAAGTGGCAAGATACACTTGCTGTGATACAGAGCACTCTGGCTGTATTTATTCAGTCACCAAGGGGAATATTTATAAGCCCCCAGTGCCACCTTGTGCCACATTAGCATCATTTTTTTTACGCTAATGTGGCCCAACGAGGCCAAAATCCTAGTGCCATATTTACAAAGTGGCGCAAAGCATGCATTGTGCACCTGACCAAATCCTTAAAAGTCCACTGGACGCACTGCAGGCTTGGGACATCTGTGACAATTGGTGCAGGCAGGCTCTGTTAACATGTTGCTTTCAGGGGTCCACTCCTAAGTCCTTTTAGAAGCAAGGCAAAGTCCTTACAGCTGTTGTTCTAACGTGCAACAGGAGCAGTACTACAGAGTGCAGTCCTTTGGGTTGCAGACCAGGATTCCAGCAGAACAGTCCTTCTTCTTGTGGTTTCAGGGAGCAGAACTGAATTGCAATGCAGCTCCCAGATATTTATGCAATCATCTTGGGGGACAAGCAGGACATCTCCTATCCAGTGAGATGCAGGGTGTCACCCAAAAGCATGACAGCTTCCTCTAAAGTGTAGCATCGTCTTGTCCCATAAAGCAATACATTTTAAATTCCAAGATGGACAATTTCTCTCTAGGGGTGAAGGACGAGTCTAGACTAACCTACTGATGTGGCTCATTTCCATTACTACTCCCCTTCCAGACCATCTGCAAATTCCTTTCCCGGGCCTGCTATCTGTCTCTGAAGTCAGGGAGAGAGGGGAGGCCTGGCTGACATTCTTTCTGGCCTGCTTCCTTTGAAGCCCAGTTTGCTTTACCCAGACCCCTTCCTGGCCTGGCCTCTGCAGCTGCAGAAGTCCTTCCACCAGATAATCTCTGTTCAGTGCAGGCCACTTATTACCTCATCAAAGTGACAAGGCTAATCCTGTTAGACTGACTAATCAGGCAAGACCATTAGCAGGCTGGATTTTGGCTTACAGAATAGTAAGTCCCATAACTTATTCTCTGTATTAGTTATGATAAATTTAACAGTGGCAAGTTGTTGGATTTATCATTACCAATCCTTCCTAGCAATATTTATACTTATTTGAATTATTCCGTGTTATCCTATGGAGCTAAGTATCTTCAATGGCTAAAATGAATGGACAGTTTTTCCCTCACCAGGGCATACAAAACATATTTTATAATGTCTCTGCTTATAGTTACCTGGCACCCCACCACTGGGACACCCAGAGGAGACTTGAGGGGTAACTTATATGTAAAGATATGGTAGATTATCACTTTGGAAGCACTTTGAATTCCAAAGCCAAATTTGCCCCAATGTTACTTTTTAAAGGCAGGGTTGCCTTTAAAAATGACAGCAGGCAACACAGCAGTGCAAATTCCAGTGCAGGAAATCTACTGGGCCTTTAAACGCCCCTACCCTATGATATACTATGGACTTATAGCTATTTTGAATCCCCCTTACCCTATTATATACTAGGGACTTACAGGAGTCTGTCATTGCCACTTGTAATTGTACCAGGGTACCATATACCTTTTGACCAGAGCACTGGCCCTGGTTATCAGAGGCCAGGGCACAGTCAGGGTCATTTACTAAGGATGACTTTCCCACACACTCACTGTCTCCTGTGAGGATTTGGGCATCATTATAATTAAACACTATCTCTAGGGGAACCAGGCATCACTAGAATCATACACTATTGCTGTGGGGGCTTGAACATGACTATCTCAGCAAGACATTGCACATTACTATCATCACAGCCTGAAACTGGATTTTGGTGTTTTATGAGGGAGGGCACTAGGATTGCCATTATACTCTCCTAAAACATTCATTGTGCCCTCAAAGCCCTACATTTAGGCCCTCATTACAACCCTGGCAGTTGGTGTTAAAACAGCGGTAAAATGGGATCACGACCATGGCGGAAACCGCCATCATAGATAGCCACTTTAACACTCCGACCGCCACGGCGGTAGCAACAAACACCACATCGGTCATCACCAACAGGCAGGCACCGCCAACAGGCAGACGGAAGGCAAGCTTTTCCGGGGCGGTACCAATGCCATCAATAGCATGGTGGAAACAGTGTTCTGAAGGGAAACCACTCACCTTTCGACACTCAACGAAGAACCAGGACGCCATGGAGCCCGAGCTGTAGGTCCTGCTGATGCTGGTGTTTCTGCTAATACACCAGGGACACCAAAGACGGCGGCGGGAACGACTACGGTGAGTACTGCACCTAGCACACAGGGGAGGGTGGGAGGAAAAAGAGAATGACACACACATGTAAAATCCCCACCCCCACCCTCACCCACAACACCATACACACAAACACATGCAACAACATTACAATTCAAAGAAGCTTTATTGCGGCTACAAGAGCCAAAAAAGCGCGAGCAGTAATAAATACAAATAAATACACGTAATAAAATAAAATTGTAGGTAGATAAAAAGGAAGTAAAAAAAGTAAGTAATAAAAGAAATAAAAATGGAATAAAAGTGAGATAGAATAAAATGAAATGAAATGAAAAGCGCTGTGCAGGATGTTAGGACAGTCTTATTAGGAGTCTTTGTCCAGAAGAGTTTTCCCTCTGATAAGCCAACTGGCTCCGAGGAATTTGGCGATAGCGATCACTAGCGTTGGCCTGGTGTCTGATCTAAGGATTCGCAGGGCTAGCACAGAGCAGCGTACTCCCAGTAGTCTGCATGCCGGGGCCAGCCATTTCCTACGGGGGGCGGTATACGCGGGGCATGCAAAAAGGAGGTGAGGGAGATTCTCGACGGGGGCTTTGCAAGCAGGGCATGCGGTGGATTCACTGTGTGACCAGCTGCTGGTGAAAGTTCTTAATGGGAGTGTTCCAATACGGAGCTGGAAGTACAGTTTCCTTTCCCTTGGGGCCGTGATTAGGTCCCAAAAAGTTTCGTACTTGCATGAATCTTTTAGGTTGGCAAAGTCACAGGATAATGTAGTGTAGAGTGCAGCCCGAGTGTCTTCGTGGTTGGCCCTTTGCCAGTATAGTTTCTTTAGTTCCCTTTTCGAGGGAAAGACTGACGTGGCTGGTGAGTTCCAGAGATCATCGAGCCCGATAGAGTGAAGTAAATCCTTGATGGATCGTAGCCAGGGGATTCTGTGCAGGTGGTCGGCTTTTAGGATGACCTGTAGAGCTTCAGTGAAGATGTCAAGTTCCGGAGTGGTCCAGAGACGCCGCCAGTACAGCAGAGGTCGCAGGCGGGCTTTGTGACCAATGCGTTTGATGCCAAGATCCTTGCAAAGAGGGAACAGTGGGGTGCTTTGTGGAAGGGACACAAGGTTTCTTAGGAAGTTGTTTTCAGCGGTGGTTAGGTCTTGGGTTTTGGTATAACCCCAAAGTTCAGCCCTGTAGAGCGCTGAGGAAACTGCCTGGGCTTCGTATAGCTGTAATGCTGGGCGAATTGGTTTTGTATGTGAGAGGTGGACATTTTTTAGTAGAGCCCCAGTTGTTTGTCTTAATTTAAGGGCTTGTTTTCCTATGTGTGGCTTCCAGGACATGTTGTCGGTGAGTGTTATGCCCAGGTAGCTGAAAATGCCCACCTTCTCAAGAGAGGAGCCCTCTAGAGTAAATTTCCCTTTGAAAGATCTGTGGGGGTTAAGGGTCATTAGTTTGGTTTTTGAGGCGTTGATTTCGAGTCCCTGAGATGAACAGAAATGCTCGAAGCACGCAAGGAGTTTCCTTAGACCACTGGGGGTCTTGGAAATCAAAAGAGTGTCATCGGCAAAAAGTAAGACTGGGATTTTTTGTGTGCCAAGTGAAGGTGCGTCTGCCTGTAGTCTGAGAAGGGAGGGGACAATTTCGTTGATGTACAACGAGAAGAGGGTCGGGGCAAGTACGCAGCCTTGCCGCACACCCCGGGAGACGTGGATTCTATCGGTTAGTTGGCCCCTGTTGCCCCACCTGACTTGAGCATAGTTGTCCTCGTGGAGTCGTATCAAAATGGCAAGGATGTGTTCCGGTATTCCCATCCGAGAGAGAGTGACCCACAGTTGGTTGCGAGGTACTAGGTCAAAAGCAGATTTGAGGTCCACAAAAGCTACATAAAGGCTGCCTTTGCCAATGAACACTGTTTTCCAATATAATAGTAGGAATCTGAGGGCTTGATCAGTGGTGGAAATCTTCTTCCGGAAACCGGCTTGGAAGGGGCTAAGGATATCATGGTCAATTATCCATTCTTCGATCTTCCCTAGGAGGCAGTGGCAGAAGACTTTTTGGACACAGTCAATTAGGCTAATAGGTCTATAGTTACAGGGAAGAGATCTGTCGCCCTTTTTAAAGATTGGGATAACAATGGCCGCTTTCCATGAGTCGGGAATTGGTGCCCCAGATGCTATTGCGTTAGCTAGAATGGTGAGGTATCTTGACCAGGATGCTAGGTCTGTTGAGAATAGGTCTGCTGGGACGCAGTCTGAACCAGGGGCCCTGCCGCGTTTTAGAGTGCTTAGAGAATAGGTTATATCACTTTGAGAGAACAACAGGGGTGCTGTGGTGGTGGGTGCTAATGGGTGAAGTGGGAGGGGGCCCATACAAACAGGGGTGGGGCTGTCATGATCAGGGGAGTACAGACTACTAAAGTGGACTATCCAGTCTCCTGGGGCAATATTGGTTGAGATGTCCAAACCACTGGTTTCTGGGCCTCGCGCTGCCAGGGACCAGAACAGACTATAATTTCTCTCACGCACAGCATCGCTGAGTGCTGTCCACCATTTGCTATCTTGATCACGCTTGGCTATGCATATTTATAGGACTTCCTAGCTGCGCGGATGGCGATGGGGTCCTTGGATTTAATGGCTTGAACTAGGCGCTTGTTTAGGGACCGACACATTTTGTTGAACCAGCGGTGCCTGGTTTTGGGTCGTTTGTTGACGTGGGCTGGGGGTGCTGAGAAGTGGGCTGCGATATCCCTAAAGCAGGATGTGTGGATTGAGCTTATTTCCTGGTGGGGAGTTGCAGGACCTGCCTCTAGATCCATTAGTGTGGATTTTAGGGTGTTGTTGGCAGCATTGATGAGTGCGGGCCGGGCCGCAATATTGACCCATTTTAGGTGTCTTTTGTTGTTGGCCAGGCTAATACCCTCAGGTGCTACTGCTGCGGGGTTAGACGTGGCTGGGAGGTTACCTAGGGCTAATGTGTGGACAGAGAGAGGGTTGTGATCACTTTCGGTCCTTTCGATGATTGTCATATTGATGACTAGAGGCCATAATCTTATATCGAATAGGCAATAATCGATTCTGCTGGTGTGGTTTGTTTTGTTGTACGTGTGACTGCCGTTGGTGTCTGAATTGGTTCTGCCATTTAGCGCCCTGAGTCCAAACTCCATGGTCAGTGATTTGACCTGAATAGCAACCGACGTCCACCTCTTGATGGGTGGAATTGACAGAGCGGGGATAGACCAGGCTTGATCTTCCTCGCGGGTGGACCTGAGATCGTCCCAGTCAAGGGGTTCGAATGTGACATTGAAGTCCCCAGCCACGATGGTTTTGTGGTGGCGGGGATAATTTTGTAAGAGGGCTACGAGGGCGCAGAGGGTTTTGGAAACTTGACCCCCCCTGACCCCTCGAGTGTAGATATTAAAGATGTTCACCACAGAGTCGGGCCCAAAGGATAGACGAAGGCCTAACAGGTCGGGAGAGACTGTAGGTAGCTGTGATATGTGGCAGCTAAGTGATGTTTTGATCCAGATGGTCAGACCCCCTGAGGGCCTGCCTCTCGTGCTAGCCACAGCGGGGATGTGGAAATTTGTGTAGCCTGTTCGGAAGAGAGAGTTGAGTGACCATGTTTCCTGGAAAAGACATATGTCATGTTCGTCAATAAATGAGGAGAAGGATGGAAGGGGAAGAATAGATTTCAGACCTGCCACGTTCCATGAGACAAGTCGTACCCCAGATTGTAGCTGAGTTGTCCTGGCTAAATGCCCGGGGTTTGTGAAGTTGGCTGTCGGGGGTTGGTCTGGCAGGTGTGACTGAGGGAGCAGAGATGGGTTGATACCAATGTTTGCCCGTGAGGCTTGTGGTGGTTTGTGGTGTTCCTCTGTTGGAACTGGCCTGGTCCTGATCCAGGGGGTGCTTGCGGGCCTAGGCAGCAGCTCTTGGTTTGGTGGGCAAAGTGCCTGCAAGATGGATGGAGCATTGTTGTCGTGACTGCTCAGAGAGCCTGAAATGGTCTCGGTGTCGTGAGTAGGGAAGTGAATACATGGACAAACAGTGATGGGGTGAAAGGAAGAGCTGGGGGTGATAGATGTTGGAAGGTAGCAAGGTTTGCCTGTATGGATTTTAGGTAGGGCTGTGAGTCAATCATATTTGCCAAGAGGGGATAGGTTTTCTGCCGGGTGGTAACTCGGGCACTCCTCGTGGAGCGTGGGTGACCTGGGCTGTTTAAACTGGATGCGTGAATGCGCAGGTGGGCTTGTTCTTGCGTCTAGGGCCACCAGATTGTTCACCATGGTCCTGTTCTTGAGTGTCAGTTTTAGAATATCAAAGTGGGTTCCCGGGTCTGGCCGTCGTACTACGTTAATTAGATCCTCGCGTATTATGGATCGGCAGCCTCTAACATGGCGAATCCAGTGGATTGCCTTGTTTTTGATAGAGTCTACCCCTTCCTTGCTTGCCAATGTGGTTAGCTTGGGAACGTTAATCATTAGAACTACGTTACCTAAATGGGACTGGTCAGTGGCAGGTTGCGTAGAGTATTTTGAGGCGGTGTTGCTCGTGGGTTTGAAGGTACTATGATAGGTGTCTAATGAAATTCCTATGCCTAAATTGTGGGAAAAGGGTGTCTGGTGAGAGTACTTTGGTAGGGTGAGAGCCAGCGTGGCAAGAAGCAGAGGAGTTGGGCGAGTTTGTTGTGATGCCTGATAGGATTGGATTTTGGGCAAGGTTAGTAGTAGTCGTGTTATTTGCGTGGGTTAGCTGTTTTACTATTGCAAGTAATGAGTTAACCATATGCTTGAGTTCTGTGACTTCCTTCCTTAGAGCTTGTATGCAATCGATATGCTGTGGGGTTACGTAAGGAGAGTGCGTGTTGGTTGCTGCTGGCCCATCTACCAGGGTGTCTGGGTTGATGTCGTCGCGTGATTTAGGGAAGTTGGTTAGGGGATTGAAGCGGTTACTGAGCTGGATGGAATCGTTGGTGGCAAGTGGTAGGTCTTCTGCTAGGGAGGGTGCCGCATGGGTGATAACATTCCTACTTTCGCCCTCCCCTGTAGTGTCAGTGACTTGTTGCCCACGTTTCACGAAAATCTCGGCGATTTTCATGGAACCATCCTTCCTGTTAGTTGAAGTGGGCCCCTCCCCAGTTTCAATAGAAATGTTTCCCTGGGGGCTAGTTAGTATTTCGTTGCATTCGCCCAGGAGAGAGTCGATTCTATCCATGACGCAGTTGCTAGCAGCATGCTTATGCCTTTTTCGCTTGGCTTTTAGTACTGCCCCGGCCCCTGCCTCTATTGCTTTCCTTTTGCCCATCTGATGTTAGTGTAGGTGCAGGGTTAAACAATAAGGCGTCAGATTAAGTGGAGCAGCTGACTCGGGACACAGAGTTGGAGTTAACAAATGGGACTAAGTACAATATGGCCTTCTTGGAAGATAGATGTTAGGGGGGTGGCCCAGCCCAGCCTCTGTCAGCCGCTGACGGGCGCAGGACGGGCCCGCCCTTGGCCCGGGCTTCGCCCGGGCGCGTCCCGCGAAGGCGGGAGCGCGAACAAGTTTTAAAGGGCTCCTGCCCCGCCTCCTTGGATCACACAGCGCTTCCCGCGACGGCGGGAGCGCGAACACGTTTTAAAGGGCTCCTGCCCCGCCTCCTTGGATCACACAGCGCTTCCCGCGACGGCGGGAGCGCGAACAAGTTTTAAAGGGCTCCTGCCCCGCCTCCTTGGATCACACAGCGCTTACATTTACACCCCGTAACCCCCGGAAGAACGCAAGGACAAAAGGAATTGAGGCAAACCAGTGATATTTTGAAATATGAAGATAAAGATTGGAAAAAACAGTATGTACAAATATTTACAATATGTACAGAAGTCCGTACACTGTCCTTTTCAAATGTTTATATCCCAGTGCTCAAAAAAATAATGAGCGAAGCCCACACTTGACTCCTGCCTCAAAAAGGAGAGAACACTGCAGGGGCATCAGGTCGAAAACACACAGGCACCTCAGGAGGAAGGGGGGGCACCTCAGCCGGAAGATGATACTACGCCACTGCTCCTGGAAGGAGCAACATGCCCACAGCGATGTCCTGGGAATTTGAAAGCCACAGTCTCTCAAGTGGGTGGTTTGCCCACTGCTAGGTCCTGGGGAGTGCAAAGCCACAGTCTTTCAAGTGGGTGGTTTGCCCACTGCTTGGTCCTGGGGAGTGCAAAGCCACAGTCTCTCAAGTGGGTGGTTTGCCCACTGCTTGGTCCTGGAGAGTGCAAGGCCAAAGTCTCTGGAGTCGATGGCTTCTCCACTGGTTCTGGAGGGGGCTTTGTGCCCAGTCTGCTTCATCCTGCCAAGGATAGGGTGAGTGGATGCCTTCTTCCACTGGTTCTGGAGGGGGGCTTTGTGCCCAGTTTGCTTCATCCTGCCAAGGATAGGGGGAGTGGATGCATTTCTCCACTGGGTCTGGAGGAGGCTCTGTACCCAGTCTGCTTCATCCAGCCAAGGATAGGGGGAGTGGATGCATTTCTCCACTGGTTCTGGAGGGGGCTTTGTGCCCAGTGTGCTTCATCCTGCCAAGGATAGGGTGAGTGGATGCATAGCTCCACTTGTTCTGGAGGGGGCTTTGTGCCCAGTGTGCTTCACCCTGCCAAGGATAGAATAAGTAGATGCCTACTTCCACTGGTTCTGGAGGGGGCTTTCTGCCCAGTCTGCTTTATCCTGCCAAGGATAGGGTGAGTGGATGCCTTCTTCCACTGGTTCTGGAGGGGGCTTTGTGCCCAGTCTGCTTCATCCTGCCAAGGAGTGGGTGAGTGGATACCTTCTTCCACTGGTTCTGGAGGGGGCTTTGTGCCCAGTGTGCTTCATCCTACCAAGGATAGGGTGAGTGGATGCCTTCTTCCACTGGTTCTGGAGGGGGCCTTGTGCCCAGTCTGCTTCATCCTGCCAAGGAGTGGGTAAATGGATGCCTTCTTCCACTGGTTCTGGAGGGGGCTTTGTGCCCAGTGTGCTTCATCCTGCCAAGGATAGGGTGAGTGGATGCATATCTCCACTGGTTCTGGAGGGGGCCTTGTGCCCAGTGATGCTGCACCTGGGTTGTGGCAGTTCCCAGTCTCTCACCTGGGTGGCTGAGGCACGATATGTGCAGGGAACAGGTAGCATGATACTCCATGGAGGCAGAGCCAGACTCCATCCTGCGCGACTAAGGCTGCAAACTGCTGGTAGTGCTGGTGATGGTGAATGTGTTTCAAGTGGTTGGGGAGGGTCCAGGCTGCCTCTTGCATCCCCGGACAGCTGCCCGCTGGGGATGCTGATGCTGACAGATGTAGTGGCACCGGCTGGACATGTGGAGGTGCAGATGGCGGTGCAGGTGGCGGTGCTTGCGAATGTGTCTGCGGCGGAGATGCTACCGGTGCTGGCAGTGGGGCAGGTGCTGGTAGTGGCCTTGGACGGCTGCCCACTGGGGATGATGCTGCTGACAGTTGTTGGGGCAGCAGTGGTGCAGGTGGGGGTGCAGGGGGCAGTGCAGGTGGCATGGCAGATGGCGGTGCAGGTGGCAGTGCTTGCGGCGGTGCTTTCCGCGTACAGGTTGCAGGGCTGTCAGTACTGATGGTGGGCACCAGTCCCTCACCTAGAGCCTCCGAGGCCTGAAGTGCCTTGCCTTGGGTTTTCTTCCCCTTCCCCACCTGGGCAGACGCTGCTGGGACCCTGGCACTGGCAGCTTGGGTTTTGGAGGAGGCCTTGCTGGGTGGGTTGTGCTTCTTGGCCGCGCTGCATGCTGGCCCCTTCTTCACCTTGGCAGGTGGCAGAATGGGTTGTTCCTTTGCAGGGGTCGGTGGCACACTGGCAGCCCTGACGGGTGCCCCGTTTGATCCCCTGGGACTTGCAGGTACCACAGCAGATGCCGACTTGGTGGATGAGGTGCTGGCCTGGGATCTTGACACCCTGGCCCGAGGGAATGGACGGGGTGGGAGGCATAGGGAAGAGGTAAAAGTTTGCCAGGAAAAGTTTTTTAGACACACTGGGACGGGAAGATGGAGAGGGTTTGGGAGTGGAGGAAGAGGTAGCGGTTGTAGGAGGTGTACGTCTGCTGAGTTTGGGTGAAGGTACATGGGCTGGATGCTGTTGTGAGGTGGATGGCTGTTTGGTGTGTGGGTGCTTGCGTTTGTGTACTTTGGGAGGAGGGGTCACAGACACACTGGGAGAGGACACAGAGGATGTGTGCATTGTTGTAGGGGTGGTGACTGCATGTGAGGGGCGTGTTGTGATGGCATGCTGGGGATTAATGTAGTGGATGAAGGTGTAGTGCATGCAGGTGTGAGTGGAGACGCTACTGGTAGGGAGGTGGACGATGAGGAGGAGGGGGACACAGTGGAGGCAGTGGATGTTGGTGTGTTTGCATGGGTATGGTGCTTGTGTGAGTGCCTGTGAGATGAAGTGTGGTGCTTATGTTTGCCTGAGTCACTTTTGTGTGTTGATTTGGGTAAATGCTGGTCTGAATGTGTGATTGGGATAGGGTGAGGTAGAGGGGATTGGGTCTGGGTAGTGGAAGTTGGAGGGGGGAGGCTGGACACAGGGACAATGGCTGCCATCAGTGCTGAGGCCGGAGCCTGAAATGCTCTCTGTTGGGCCACCACACCAGAATGAATGCCCTCCAGGTATGCATTTGATTCTTGCAAATGCATCTATACTCCCTGGATGGCATTCAGAATGGTTGACTGCCCAACAGTGAGGGATCTCAAGAGGTCAATACCCTCCTCACTGAGGGCAACAGGGCTGACTGGGGCAGAGCCTGAGGTGCCTGGGGCGAAGGAGATGCTCACCCCTCTGGGTGAGCGGGCACAGGAAACACGCTGAGGGGCTGCTGGGATAGCGGTGCTGGTAGAGAGGGTGGCGTCTGTACCTGTTGTTGGGGTGGGCACAGAGGTGTCCCCCACCGCCAGGAAGCTTCCAAGGGAGGAGGAGTCTCTGTCATTGGACTCCCCTCCTGTCATGGAGCTCCCCTCGCCTTCCATCCCACTGGTGCCTTAACCCTCTGTGGATTCGACCACCAGACCCATGTGGGATGCAGCTTCCTCCGTCGCCAGTGCATCTGCTCCTCCACCAGATAATGCTAATGCACACAAGGACAGGGTGACAAAACAAAAAGGTGGTGGAGAGACAGAGGATACACTTGGTCAGTGCTAGCAACAACACTACAGTTGGCGTACACAACACACAGGGAGCTGCCCTATGAACTAGGCCATGCCCAACCAGTCACTAAGGTAGTTACCAGCCCATGGGGTACAATGCCTTATGCCAGCATCTGCACACCTGACACCCACAGGACCCTACCCAGTAGATGTTGCCCACTTGTACCATTGGGGTAGGAGTGCTTCGGAGCCTGCACACAAGGGACCTACCCTGCCATGATCGCCCTGGCCTAGGGGCACCCACAGCCCACATCCCCCTCCTAGCTAGCTCCTAAAGCGCGCAAACTCAGGATTCAGAATCTGCACTCACCCCCTTGTGGCTGCTGTGATGCCCTCAAGCGCCCATCCAACTCCAGATAGGCCACCGCCAGGATGCGGAACATCAGGGGGGTCATGGTGTGACAGGCACCCCTTACACATTGGGAGGCCAGCCCCAGCCGGGCCTCCGCCGTTTTCTTTGACCAGCGGCGCAGGTCCTCCCATCTCTTGCGGCACTGGGTGGTCCGCCTGTGATGGCACACCAAATAGTCTTTTTGTGGTGGGTGCTGACCTAGAGGGAAAAGACAGCAGAAAAGGAAATTACTCCCCCATCCGGACCGGCATACTCATTGCCCACCAGTTCCCACCCATGCCCTGATGCATATACACTGACCACCTCTCATGCAGCACTCAGGCCAGGACGCCTCAGCACCCCCTAACATGTGGCTTACATCCACACTACTCCAAACATGCATTGCCCAAACATCATGCTCACAGTGTAATCACCTGTTTGTCTGGAGGACTGTAAATTAATGTTTACTGGGGCAGGACCCCATCCACCAGTTTCTCCAACTCCTCCGCAGTGAAGTCAGGGGCCCTTTCCCCAGACACTCTAGCCATTGTCGCTTCCAGACTGAGGTCACAGCAGCACTTGCAGTGGAGGTCCTCTCCTGTTGAAGGTCAGGTAGCAAGTGAGTGAATCGAGCACCTACCGCGACAGTGCACAATGCCAGCGCACTTACCTCATTTCCACTTGTCCCTAGTCACAGGTCAGGCAGCTGCCATTTCAGGGGGGCACATGGCATGGCACCCAACTGCGTCACAGCAGACATTGGCACATCAACTGACTCTCGACTTCACATACTGCTTCTGTGACGTAAATTCAGCAACAGGGGTGCAATCTATGTGGAAATATGACCCTCTGCTCAGCGTTCTCCTCCATAGGCTACAACCGCTGAGGTAGATGATGAGATGGCGGCATCCTCCAGTGTACAGACCCCAGGTGGACCTGTCGACAATGGAGGACATACACATTATCATTACATACAGACTTGATCGTGCCACAATCCAAGAAATGTGTGCCCAATTGGAGCCAGACATGATGTCAGCTATCCGCCAGCCCACAGGTATCCCCCCTCTAGTGCAGGTTCTGTCAGTGCTGCATTTCCTGGCAAGTGGTTCCTTTCAAACTACAGTGGCCATGGCATCAGGAATGTCTCAGCCAATGTTCTCCAACGTGTTGTCCAGAGTGTTGTCTGCCCTGCTGAAACACATGCGCAGCTACATCATCTTCCCCCAGGTGGTGGATTTGGCCACAGTGAAAGCTGACTTCTATGCCCTGGGACATATCCCCAACATCATTGGTGCCATTGATGGTACACATGTGGCATTTGGTCCCCCCCCAGAGAAATGAACAGGTTTACAGGAATAGAAAAAGCTATCACTCGATGAACGTGCAGATGGTGTGTTTGGCAGACCAGTGCATCTTCAATGTGAATGCCAAATATCCTGGTTCTCTGAATGACGCCTATATCTTGATGAATAGCAGCATCCCTTATGTGATGGGCCAACTCCAGAGGTACCGGGTGTGGCTAATAGGTGAACCCAAGGTCCCCACACAGTAAAAGAAGGTGTCTGGGTATGGGGTTGTCCCTAAGGGTTAGTGTGTGTCTAACAGTTGTACCTCAATATTTACAGGTGACTCTGGTTACCCAACCTCTCATGGCTACTGACCCCAGTGAGGAATCCCAGGACAAGGGCAGAGAAATGTTACAATGAGGCACATGGGCATACAAGAAGGATTATTGAGAGAACCTTTGGCCTCCTGAAGGCCAGGTTCCGGTGCCTCTATCTGACAGGTGGCTCCCTGTACTACTCACCCAAGAAGGTGTGCCAGATCATCGTGGCATGCTGTATGTTGCACAACTGGGCTTGAGACGTCAGGTGCCTTTTCTGCAGGTGGATGAGCCTTGAGATGGTATTGTGACAGCGGTGGAGCATGTTGACAGAGAGGAAGAGGAGGCAGATGAAGAAGATGTTGACAACAGAACAAATATTATACAGCAGTACTTCCAGTGACACATACGTAAGAGACTGTAACTAAATTTTACATTTCAGTAATCTTTTGGACATTGTACATGGCAACCTCTTACCCTCTGTCTATGGACACTGACTGTACCCTTTGGATTCTCTATTTTCAGACTTGTGTGCCCCATGCTGGCTCCTGCTATATGTACTGCTGCCCACCAAAGGTCATCCTGTAGTATATTTCACTGAACATATACGTTGCAAAACTTTGATAATGTTGCACTAATACATTTTTAGATTCATTACACTGACTCCATTATGGTATATGTTTCAAGGGTGTTTATTTTTGTGTCATTAAGTAAGGGGGTATGTGCAAGGGGTTTGGGTGATGGTGGAGTCCAGTCTCTTGGTATCACAGGTGCATTGTCCAATGGGGCATAGGAAGGGGAATAATGGCAGTTCAAGGAGAAAGGGTAACAGAGTGGGATAGAAGGGTGACAATCAGGAGAGTGCTATTTCCTGCAGGGGTCTTGGCAATGCTCTCTGTCTTCTGCCTGGATCGCAGGGACCGTTTGCGGGGTGGTTCTCCATCTGTAGGGGGTGGGGTGCTGGTGGCCTGTTGTTCCAGTGGCAGGGCCTCCTGTCCACTAGCGCTGGTGGAGGTGGAACGCTGTTCCTCAGTTTGGCTAGTGTCAGGCGCCCTTTGTTGTGCCACTGCCTCCCTCATGGTCTTGCCCATGTCAGCCAGCACCCCTGCCAATGGTGACCAGGATGGTGTATATTTTTTTTAGGACCTCCCTGATACCCAGGTACTGTCCCTCCTGCAGCCGCTGGGTCTCCTGTAACTTGGCCAGTACCTGGCCCATGGTCTCCTAGGAATGGTGGTATGCTCCCATGATGTTTGAGAGTGCCTCGTGGAGGGTCGGTTCCCTTGGCCTGTCCTCCCCCTGTCGCACAGCAGTCCTCCCAGCTTCCCTGTTGTGCTGTGGCTGTGCCCCCTGAACCGTGTGCCCACTGCCACTGACCCCAGGTCCTGATCATCCTATGTTTGTGGGATTGCCTGGGGTCCCTGTAGTGGTGGGACACACTGCTGAATGACGTGTCTTGGGGACAGTGGTATGGGCCCGCTGGGTGGGTGCTGTGCTGGTGTTTCCTGAGGGGGGAGGCTCTGTGGTGGGTTGGGACTGTGGCAGGGTAACTGACTGTCCAGAGGTCCCGGATGGGCCAGGTTGGTCATCCTGATCCAGGCATGCAGAGCTGCTGTCATCACTGTGGGCCTTTTCTGTGGGGGACTGGATGTAGCTGGCACCTCCTCTCCAGTGACATTGAGTATGGGTCCTGTGGGGATGCTGTTGGGCATGCTGGGGTGATGGGTGGCCATGCAGGTCTGTGATGGGTCTCCATGCATTGGGGGTGCATGCAGGGCTTGGTATTGGTATGGGTGGGTTTTGCTAGTGTGGTATATGTGAGTTGGTGGAGTGATGGAGGTGAGAGTAGGACTTTGTGATGGCATGCAGGTAGGTTGGGGGGATGAAGTAGTAGAAATTTGACTTACCGGAGTACAGTTCTCCTGCTACTCCTGCGAGGCCCTCAGGATGCATGATCGCCAAGACTTGCTCCTCCCATGTTGTTAGTTGTGGGGGAGGAGGTGGGGGTCCACCGCCAGTCCTCTGAACAGCAATCTGGTGTCTTGAAACCACGGAATGCACCTTCCCCCGTAGGTCGTTCCACCTCTTCCTGATGTCATCCCTGGTTCTGGGGTGGTGTCCCACGGCATTGACCCTGTCCACTATTCTCTGCCATAGCTCCATCTTCCTTGCAATGGACGTCTGCTGCACCTGTGATCCGAATAGCTGTGGCTCTACCCCGATAATTTCTTCCACCATGACCCTTAGCTCCTCCTCTGAAAACCTGGGGTGCCTCTGGGGTGCCATGGGTGTGGTGTGAGTGATATATGTGAGGATGTGTGGGGTGATGTGTTGTTGTGTATTCTGTGATATGCGTGAATGGTGTATGGGTGATGGTGTTCTGTGCCTCTGATTGAGTGGGTGCTCCTGGCTTATCTCTCTCAGTTGGCTATCTTTTTTTTCATTGTAAGGGGTTGTGGGTAATGTGGGTGTGTGTTTTATAGTGGTGTGGGTATGTGGGTGTGGTGTGTGTGTGTGTCAGGTGTGTGTATTTTGAATTGTCCAATGTGGTGTAGTTTTGTAAGTGTGTGTGCATTTTAAGCGCGGCGATGTGTACCACCAATGGTTTACCGCAGTTGAAAAACCGCTGCGTTGATTCGTGGGTCGTGATACTGTGGGTGTATTCCTGTTGGCATAACCGTGTGGGTTTTGCTATCACCAGTTTATCACTGACCTTTGGTCTGGCGGACTTGTGTGGGTGTCTGTATTGTGGCGGTATTCTATGTGTGGGTCATGATACCCGTGGCGGATTTCAGCCGTGGTCACGGTATGTTGGCGGCTGTCAGCACGGCGGTAGGTGGCATTTACGGCCAGGGTTGTAATGAGGACCTTAGTGTGGCTTAACACATGGGTCATGTTGAAAATGCCCAAAGGTGGTTAAGGTTAGCCCCAGGAGCCTCACCCCAATGATGAGATCACCTCCAGGGTTCAATCCCAATCACAAGCTTGTGCCATGCATAAAGATGAATCTCCAGGCACCCACTTCAGAACACTATTGGACCTGTGGAAGATCAGAAGAGAGCTGAACCTGTTGCTTGAGTCCGGAAAAAAGCGTAGAACAATTAATTGGCGTACCTTCTTGTACCCAGAAGAAAGAAATGAACTCCAAGGATCCAAAACAGGCTACAAGAGGCCTTGCCCTGTAACTGCCCAGCTGAATCTTAGGCATCCAGTACTGGACTACCTGTTGGACTCTACCAGTCACCCTATGAGTCTCTACGTGGCTCTCCTGAGATCTGCAGGGGCTTTAGAACAGTGCTCCTGTGTGAGATTGGGACTAAAGTCTTGACCAGGAAAAACCTGGTTACTGTATCCGACCCACACTCCATCATGGTTGGCTTCAAACTGAGCCAGGTTCTTGTACTACTGTAATCATTGACTAACATAGGCACTTTGTGCCTCTTGCCACTAGTTCAACTTAAAGTTTTAAAAATGCACATATTTGATTTCCCTTTTTGTACTTTTGTAATTTTTGTGTCAGTTTGTTTATTACATTTTACTCTATTTTTCTATTTTATTTTGGGATTTTTATTGCTTTGCATTTTGATTTTATTACTGTTTTAGTACTGTATAAATACTTTACACATTGCTCTAAGTTAATCCTGTCTGCTCTGTGCCGTTACTACCAGAGGGTTGAATTCAGATTTATTTGGTGATGTTAGTGATTCACCCTGACCAGAAGTGTGATTATTACCTGATGTGGGTACTTTCTGCCATCAACTAATAACCCAAATAATTACACAGCTGGTGTGAGACATACTGGCCAAATGGGTTTACCCTAGCCTCCTTCTCTGATGCCAGTGTAAATGGCAATACTTATGTTGTACAAACACAGACAGGACCAGTGGGGTCTCAGCCAAGGTCACCCTAGGTATCTAGTGATCTCTTTTGTAGGAATTCCAATAAGGATGGTGGTCACAGTAGATGAGTCTTGGTCTCCAATTCATTTTTGTCATAATTATGCTACAAATCCAGAAGTAGACTCACAGTGAAACCTTGAAACTGCCAGTTTAATTGTAATTACAGCAGCCCCTTGGAGGCAGACTATCAAATCCTATCTAATCTGCATGGGTGCATGAGACAGTCAACCTTTTGCTAGTTTGATGCAACAATTGTTCTATGTCAGCAGGAACTGCAGTACATGTGGCTTGTTTTTAGCTGTTCAGAAAGCTGATTCACAGCCCCCGGCCAAGTGAAGCAAAATTAAAAATGACAGTGACTGTGAAGTGTAGAATTTAGATCATCTTCCTAAATATAGGCACTTTGGTTTTTGAACCACAATCTTGTGAACTTTGGTGTTTAGGAAGATTACATATCCAAACATCCGAGTAGGACTGGGCAAGAAAGAAATGTTCAGTGGAAGAAATACATTCACATACTAGTGAATTGGAAGGTGTAGAAGGAGTACAGTGCTGCCTGGAGTAAAGCACTACAGCATTACATCAGGGTAGTCAGTGCACTATAAATGCAATTACAATGCAGTGCCATACAGTAGCAAGGAAAAGATATGTTGGTGAAGCTTTGGTGACTTACTTTGGATGGGGATGTAGATAGAGAATGTAGCACATTAGCAAAATGTTAAGCATTTTGTTTGAGGCCCCCAGTTCTCCATTCAATTGTCCTCTGGATATATTATGTACATTCCTATAATTACCAGCATCATTCTAGAGACACCATGAGTAACAAGTTCTATTCCATGAAAAACTACTCTCCTTCACAACTGGTTGCAATAAAGATTCCTGATACATGGCTCTCCTATTTAACTCTGAAGAACTCCAGTTATCAGCCTATAATACTGCACAGTTTATTTACTCTTGACAGTCATCACCCTTCCATGCGAGAATGGAACTGAAGAGTATACAGATCCGGGGCATGTGTAGCCCTACATCTGGGATCTTCACTTTTTATTAGCATATAAGTGAAAAGGGAAGGGAACACAGAATCGGACAGTTTGAATGTCAGATGCAGCTAAGGAGAAAGCATCAGAATAGCAGTCAGACTGGGAAGGAGAACAACAGCTTCAGAAGGCCAATGTGACACAGAGTGGTGGGAGTGGGAGTTTAACTGTAATCCCAGCTTTTTCACCAGTGGATGAAATGAAAAAGGATGGAGAAGGGAGAAGGGAGAAAGGAAGTGTCCTCCACAAGGGATCTAAAAATTCTGTTACTTATGCGGTAGTGGCTAGAATACCTGGGATCCAATGCTTAGAGAATGGAGACTACCACCTCCATCCCATTGCACCATCAGTTCCTCACTGGCTCACACGTTCCAGTTTGCTTCTAGTTCACTGTTAGCAAACTATGTAAGCAAGTAGTTTCCAATGTCCTTCCAAGAGGGCAGGAGCCATGCCGGATTTTCAGATTATGAACATGAGATTAAAATATGTCTAATAAATTGAAATAATATGTTTTACATAACCAGTGGTAATTTATAAACCCTGGAAAGGATGGGGCTTTTACGGATCAGCATTGAACATGTTGACCTTAACCCAATGACGAAACTGAATATTTATGCCTCCGCTCAGTTTGTAATGCAGACACTGTGTTGTGAACATATGACCTGTTTTTAATCCCTTTTCATTGTCCTCAGTCTTCACAAAATCCCCATATCAAACCAACAAACCCTGACATGAATGCAGACCGTCCATCTGCCCACCATTCTCATGAGATTGTTTGAAAACATGAAACCATGGCAAGAGGAGTGAGTCTGAAACCTACAATGGTTTTTAAAATCACATGCACCAGGCACCATTAACAGGCTATGACACAGGCAATCATAGTTTCAAATGTGCATCGAACACCCAGCAAGGAAGGCATCCTCTTCCACTTTTTGAGGATAGAAGATACATATTACTCAACATCAAATGGTGGCAAAGCTCCCAATACTTTAAGAAATACAGCTTGCAACCTTTGTTAGCAACCTCTGATAGCCACATCCATTATTCCCATCCCCTATCAAGTTCATTACATTATAATTATGTCTTGTGACATCATTACAATGTAAAATGTTCAGAGAATACAGTGTAATGTTGCTCAGTTTACACACAAAGCTATGCCAAGTGCTAATGCCTCCATTCTGTCTTGTCCCTGCTCAGTGAAACATTTAAATGAATACTGCAGAACAAATGGGATGAAAAGCACAAAAGATAAAAGTAGAGTTTGCACCCAGGCTGGAATACCGCTGGATCTCATGGGAGTGAGTGCCACACCAGCCCAGTCAGTTTTCACCAACCCAGTCAGAAGACATGCCCTCAGCTCATTGAGCACACTGACCTCTGAGTATATGAGACTGCAGATACTGGGCATCACAACTTCCAATCACATCTGGAAATATCACAGTTCACTTTCTCACAATCAGTTAAAATGACTTTGCAGCTAAGTTGATTCTAACCTATGAGATCACAGGTTTCCTTAGAGAATAGAAATTCTGGTCTAGAAATGTCCTTTAATGTGTTGTTTAATGGGCTGTTAAAGACATTATTCTATCTGTCCTTTAACCAACAACTGCCTGGAAAAAGGCCCTTGTTCAACATCTTTTGAAAAAGGCTAATTTGAATGTATTAATCCTGAGTGTTAGAAATGGGGTCTTTGGTTGGCAGTCAGGTTACCCCCTGTCCAAGCAAGGACCCTCACACTAGTCAGGGTAAGTCACACACAATCCAAATTATCCTGTGACCACCCTCTGGTAGCTTGGCACTGACAAGTCAGGCTTAACTTAGAAGGCAATGTGTAAAGTAGCTGTACAATAAATCATGCAATAGCACAGTGTTGCACCACTAAATTACACCACACAGTGTTTAAAAATATATATAATATTTGTCTGATAAGATGCAGGCCAAAACAATTAATATGCAATAAGTGTATGTTGAGATATCACTGTAAAAGTGATATAAAGTGTCTTTAGTCTTTTAAAAGCAATAAATGTCTCTTTTAAGCACAAAGTACCTGGTTTGTGTTCAAAATGTCTGCAAAGAACCGCAGAGGAGGAGATGTGTGGAAAGCAGGGAGGTGTGCGTCAATTTCTCAGGCTGCACACAATGATACGTCTTTTAGTTTTCACGCAGGGACGGCTGCGCATCGATTTCCAGTACTCGGGTGTGGATCCTCTTCGGGTTGTGGGGTTTTCGGACGCCCCTGGGTACGATGCGTGGATTTCTGGCACTGACAGGAAGAAGTCAGAGGGGCTGCGTTGATCCGGTGGGCGTTGCATGGAAATTTCTACCACACGGCAGGTGCTGCGTCAATTTCTCTCAGAAAGTCGGGCTGCGTCATTTCGGCTGTGCGTCGATACAGTGGGCCGTGCATTAAATTTCCAGTCGCTATGCTGGCACTGCGTCAGTCTTCTCATTGCGAAGTCGGGCTGCGTCGTTATGGATCGGTGTGAGGTGAATTTTTCAGCGCGGTGCAGGCTGTGCATCGTTCCTGGCAGGACAACAGCAAGGCAGCAGTCCTTCACAGAAAGCAGTCAAGTGAGTTCTTTGGGCAGCAGGCAGTTCTTCTTGGCAGGTTCTCTCCTCCAGGAAGTGTCTTTCAGGTAGAGTGTCTACCTCAGAAGTGTCTTTCAGGTAGAGTGTCTACCTCAGAAGTGTCTAAGTTGGAAGGGTCAGAGACCCTGCTTAAATACCCACATGTGCCTTTGAAGTGGGGGAGACTTTAAAGAGTGGCTTAGAAGTGCACAAGGTCCCCTTAAAGTTTCGTCCTATCTGCCAGGGTCCCAGTAGGGTGTGTGGCAGTCCTTTGTGTGAGGGCAGGCTACTGTCCTTTGACATGTAAGTGTCAAGCCCTCCGGCCCCCCAGCCCAGGAAGACCCATTCAAAATGCAGATGTATACAAGTGAGGCTGAGTATCCTGTGTTTGGGGTGTATCTGAGTGAATGCACCAGGGAACTGTCAACTAAACCTATCCAGATATGGAGTGGAAGGCACAGAAGGATTTAAGTGTAGAGAAATGCACACTTTCTAAAAGTAGCATTTCTAAAATAGTAATATAAAATCCAACTTCACCATTAAGCAGGATTTTGGATCACCATTCTGGCCATACTAAATAGGACCTGGCTACTCTTTTCAGATCAGGGTCTACCACTCAAACAGTATATGAGGGTAGCCCCAATGCTAGCCTATGAAAGGAGCAGGCCTCACAGCAGTGTAAAAACAAATTTAGGAGTTTTACACTACCAGGACACATAGAAGACACATGTTCATGTAATGCCTTTCACCTACATAGCACCCCGCCTTATGGGATACCTAGGGCCTACCTTAGGGGAGACTTATCTGTAGAAAAATGGGAGTTTAAGGCTTGGCAAGTACTTTTAAATGCCAAGTCGAAGTGGCAGTGAAACTGCACACACAGGCACTGCAGAGGCAGGCCGGAGACATGGTTAGGAGGCTACTTATGTGGGTGGCACAACTAGTGCTGCAGCCCACTAGAAGCATTTAATTTACAGGCGCTGGGGACATGTAGTCCACTTTTCTAAGGACTTACAAGTAGATCAAGTAGGCCAATTGGGTATGAACCAATACTACCATGTTTTAAGGGGGAGAGCATATGCACTTTAGCACTGTTTAGCATTGGTAAAGTGTGCAGAGTCCTAAAACCAGAAAAAACTGTGTCAATAAAGTGGATGGAGGCAGGCAAAAAGTTGGGGGTGACCACCTTAAGGCTGTCAGGTCTAACAATAACTTTAAAACTATTTATACGTTTCACATATTCTACTAACACTTACCATTTACACCAATTAACATATTTTCTTACCATATTACATCTACATCTGTCAGCACAACTTCAAGCTACATCTGTTTCAATTAACACACTCCATTGTATGCCACTCCAATCTATGTCACTTCACTCTACGCTATTACATTCTATGTCACTCCACTCTGACACTCCACTATACAGCACTCCACTCTAATCCACTGTATACCATTTCACTCTACACTACCTCAATGTACACTATTAATCTCTATGCCACTCCATTTTATGACACTCCAGTGCATGCTAATCCACGGCAAACCCTTCCACTCTACACTACTACACTGTACGCTGTTCCACTGTATGCAACTCCACTCTATAACACTACACTATCTGCAATTCCACTCTATGCGACCCCACTGTACATACCACTATACTTTCAGCTATTTCTCTGTATCCCACAGTGCTGTACTACATGCCACTATACCCAACTCCACTCTATGACAATCCACTGAATGCTATTACACTGTTCATCACTCCATTCTATAGTACTACACCACTCTACTCTACCCCAATCCTCTCTACTGTACTACACTCTATGCCAGGGATCTCCAACCTTTTCTGTGTGCTACTTATGTTCAATGAAAATTGCCCCAAACTACTAATGTTACTGATGTAATAGTGGCCATCTCATTCAAAATTATTTTAAGCAGTGATCACATCATTGTAGCTGCCAGGGTTGCTAGCAGTAAAGTAAAAAAAACATTATGAATTTGGAAGGCTTCTACATGGGTAATACATAATATTCATAGCTGAAAACCCACAGGTACCCCAAGGTAATAGTAATATGACTAATAAGTCTCTCCAGCTCCCCGTGATTGATCACTCAAATAATTGCTTCAAATACATTTCAGAATTTTAGCCATTTTTCTCCAAACATCTGCTTATGGGCCTTGGAAATACACACATTTTCTTCTCATATACATGCTTTTCAATGTTGCTATATACATACCAATTCAACCTAGCAAAAGCTTCTATATTAGTAGGCTGGGTTGAATACTGGAGAGCTACTTTCAGGTACCTGGAGAGCTACCGGTACCTCATCAGCTACTCGTTGGAGACACCTACTCTATGCTATTCCAATGGGCTACACTTCACTTTACGCCACTCTTCTCTATGCAATTCCACTGTATGCTACTGGCACTCTATGTCACTACAATGTATGCCAATAACACTCAAACTTTATCCCACTCTACACCACTCCACTGTATACTCATCCATTGTATGCCACTGTATACCACTACACTCTATGCTATTCCACTCTACACCACTCCAGTCTACATCACTCCACTCTACGCTACTCCACAGTACGCTATTACACTGTACTCTATTACACTCTACCCCACTGCACTACACTGTATGGTAGTGCACTCTGACACTCCATTTTATGTGACTACACTGTAGGCCACTCCACTCTATAACATTCCAGTTTATGCTATTTCACTATAAGCCACTACACCATACCTAACTCCAATCTACTGTACAACACTTTAGTCTATGCCATTCCACTGTACGCAACTCCACTGTATGACACTCCACTCTATGCCACTCCATGACAAAGCACTGTAAGCTATTACACTGTACATCACTCCATTCTGCACCACTCCACTGTATACTTCTCCTCTATACACCAATCCACTCTACTCTACTACACACTAACCTATTCCATTGTACAGCACTTCATTCTGTGCCACTCTACACTGTTCCATAATATGCCACTCCACTCTACGTCTTTACACTGTCTGCCAGTAACATTCAACGTTATGCACTCTACACCACTCCGCTGTATGCCACTACAGTCTACCCCACTCCACTCTACAATACTCCACTTTACAGTATTTAACTCTACAACAGTCCACTCTTTACCACTACATTGTATGCTCCTTCACTCTACAACACTCCACTCTACGTCACTCTACTCTACCCCTCCCCAGAGTCCACTATTGCCCTGCAAGCCACACCAGAGTATGCCACTCCACTCTACGCTATCCACTCAAAGCTATTCCAAAGTACGCACCTACACTGCACCTCACTCCATTTTACATCAGTCCATTCTACAACACTCCACTTTATGCTACTCTAATCTACGCTATTTCACTATATGCCACTCTACTTCAACACATTCCAGTGTACGCCACTGCACTGTACACCATTCTGCTGTACACTGTATGCTGCTCAACGGTAAGACACTCCAGTGTATACCTCTCCACTGTATGCTACTAAACAATACACCAATACACTCTACACTATTCTACTGTATGCAGCTCTGCTTTATGACACTCCACACTATGCTATTCCACTCTATGCCACTCCACTGTATGCTACTCAAAATACACTATTCCTCTGTACGTTACTCCACTTCTTGCCACTCCTCTATACAACAAAGCAATGGAAACTATTACACTGTACATCACTCCATTGTATGCCACTCCACTGTACGCCATTCCACTCTACATCAATCCACTCTACCCTACTATACTGTACCCTATTCCAATGTAGTATGACACTCCACTATATGACAGTCCATGCTAAACCACTCCACATTACACTATTACAATATATGTCACTACAGTCTACCCCGTTCCACTCAACAACACTCCACTATACTGTATTCCACTCTACCACACTCCACTCTACACTGCTACACTGTATACCACTCCACTCTATGACACTCCAGTCTACCCTATTCCATTGTAAACCACTACACTTGTACCTCATTCCACTCTACCGCATGCTGCTTACTGTACACTATTTCACTCTATGCCTTGCAACTCTTTCACTTCACTGTACACCACTCCAGTGTGCACTATTTCACTGTATGCTCCTCCAATTTATGCCACTCCACTCTATGCTATTCCACTGTACACCACTCCACTCTAGGTCATTGAACTGTAGAACACTTCATTGCACGCCAATCCACTCTATGCTTTTTTATAGTATGTCACTCCACTATATGCTATTCTCCTCTATCCCACTACACTCTATGACATTTACTGTATTACACTCTGCTATATACTATTCCACTCTACACCACTATACTCTAGGACACTCTACGCTATTGTATTGTATGCCATTGTACTACACCTCACTCTACTGTAAGGTAGAGCACTTAAAGACCACTATAGTTACTTATGATCATTGTTTGGACTTGACCATGATTATCTTCTCACACTATCTATGTGGGGACTCAAACATCATCCCAACACACTGTCATGCTGAGCACTTGACCATAATTATCTTCACACACTAAATGGACACTCACACATCATCTCTACACACTATCACTTGGGGACTTGCACATGATTATCTTCATACACTATCTGTGTGAGGAAGCAAATATAATCTCTACATTCTATAACATTCTATAACAATGGGGACTTCAACATGATTATATTCACAAATTGAATGCGTGGACTTAATCTTTACGGTTGGGCTTGAACATGATTATCTTTTCAGAAGGGGCTTGAACACTACTATTATTACAAATTATGGGGAGACTTGAACAGGCTTATAATCACACATTATCTCTGTGGGAACTTGGATATCATTTATTTTGCACACTCTCAGTGTGTGGACTTGACCATGACAACCTGTACCCACTGTGTCAGTAGGGACTAGAACACCACTATAATTACATACTATGAAGAGGCTTGAACATGCATTCAATCACACACTATGTTTTTAGGTTCTCCAATATCATTATCATCACACATTATCTGCATGGAGACTTGAGTATTATCTTCACACACTATGTTTGTGGGAACCTGAACATGTTCACCTTCACATACCATATCTATGCGGTGTTGACCACCCCAATAACTACACACTATCTCGGTTGGGACTCAAACAGCCCAACAACCATGCACCATCTCTCTGGGGACTTGAGCATTGCTATAATTAAACACTATCTCTGTGGACACTTGACTATCATTATTTTTGCATATTATCATTGTACGGACATGGTTATTATAATCTACACATACTCTGTCAGAAGGGACTTGAACATCACTATATTCACACACACATGGAGGCTTGAACATTCCTGTAATCACAGACTATCTGCATGGTGACCTAAATATTATCTTCACACTCTGTCTTTGAGGGGACTTGAACATGCTTCCCTTCATACACCATCTCTATATGGTCTTGAACATGTCTAAAATCACACACTATCTCTGTGGGGACTTAAACACTACTATCTTCACACATTATCTGTGTGGAAACTTGAACATTATCTTAACACACTATCTTTGTGGGGACATGATCATGCTTACCTTCCCACAAACTATCTCTGTGGGGACTTGAGCATCACTATAATTACAGACTATCTCTGTGGGGACTTCAGCATCACTATAATTACATGCTATCTATGTGGGGACTTCAGCATCACCATAAGTACCCAGTATCTCTGTGGGGCTTGTTTATCATTATCTTTACAAGTCATTACTGTATGGACTCAACTATGATAATCTGCACACACTCTGTCAGTAAGGACTTGATCATTATATTCACAGACTATAAGGAGGCATGAACATTCCTATGAAAGCACACTATCTGTGTGTGGATCTGAACATTATGTACACACACTATCTTTGTTTACCTTCATAACCATCTCTATAAGGACTAAACATGCCTATAATCACACACTATCTCTCTGGAGACTTACATATCATTATTTTATTTTAAGTTAAGATTATCTACAAGCAGAATGTTGTTTGAACTTGAACATACTTACATTCACACACCATCTCTATGAGGTGTTGAACATCCTAGTATCCACACACTATCTCTGTAGGACTTGAACATAACTGGAATTACGTACCATCTCTGTGGGGACTTAAATATCATTACATTTGGTCACTATTACTGCATAGGCTTAACTATGATAGTCTGCACACACTCTGTCGATAGGGTAATGAACAAACTATAGTTACCAACTATAATATGGCTTGAACATTCCTATAATCGCAGACTATCTTTGTGGGAGCTTGAGCACCCTTATCATAAGGTTTGTGTGTCAACTTGAACATTATCTTCACACACTATCTTTGTGGGGACTCAAGCATGCTTACCTTTATACAACATCTCTTTGAGGACTTGAGTATCCCAATAACAACACACTATCTCTGTGGGGACTTGAACACCCAAATAATCACACACTATCTCTCCGAGGACTTGAACATCCTACTAATCACACATTATCTCTGTGGGGACTTAAACATCCCTATAATAGCACACTATCTCTGTTGGGACTTGAACATCCCAATAATCATACACTATCTATGTGGGGACTTAAACATCATTATAATCACACACTATCAAGTCTGGGGCTGCATCAATATTACTTTTACATACCATAATAAGGAGAATTTGAACATTCATATAATCATACACTATTTCTTTGGGGACTTGAACATCATTGCCTTCACATGCTAGCTCTTTGGGGGACTTATACCATGGTCGTAGCCAGAATCTCTGAAGAAACTTTGGCATCATTATGATCACGTATGACCTCTATGGGCAGTATCACACACCATCCCTAGGCAGATAGTAACAATACATGCTTTCCCTAGGGAGATGTAGTCTAATAGCTAATTAAGGTGATCACACTGCTTAATTCCATCATTTAATTTATCAATGTGTTAGTCCCCTAACTCCTAAGACTTTGGGCACCAAGCAAAAAGATACACACCATCTTAATTCCCCTTCCATAATCCTGATATATGATATTTTCTGATGCAGTGTTACTATAACCCACCTATAGTGTGCCAATAGGGTATGTGTAGGCTTTCAATTATAAATTGATTTAGATGTTATTTTTGTATATTGCTGGTAAAATAAACATTTATCCTTGTGACCATGAGTGTATTCCAACATAAATGATAGTTATAGAGTAAGCTCCCACAAAGATAGTAACACGTGTTCAAGTCCCCACAATGATGGTTCTGTGAGTGTGTTTAAATAACAACATATTTGAACATTTGAAGCAGGATCCTGTATTATGAATTTTTCCTTAACATTTTTCTGTAGTTGGAATATTTATTTTTAAAACATTAGGAAAGGTTAGTCCCCACAAGTCAAGTGTTCACACATAGTCCCCTCAAGGATGGTAACACGTGTATGTGTGTGGATGTGTGTGTACTTGTATGTGTGTGTGTGTGTGTGTGTGTGTGCGTATGTGTGTTTTTACCATGATTTTTTGGGCATTATTTTTCTAAAAGCCTTTTTGACATCCTTATTCCTCAGGCTGTAGATCAGAGGGTTCAGCATTGGAATTATAACTGAATAGAACACAGATGCCACACGGTCATGATGCATAGAATATTTTGATTTAGGTCTTAGGTACATGAAGATAAGAGGCCCAAAGCATAAGGTGACGCATATAAAGTGGGAACAACAAGTAGAAAATGCTGTCCATCTGCTTTCAGAGCAGATCTTCATTATGGTATTAAGAATGTAAGTATAAGAGACAAAAACTAAGGCAAGAGGACCTAAAATGAAGCCTCCAGTCACAAAAATTAGTAGAGCCACATTAAGAGAGATATCAGAGCAGGAGAGCTTCAGGAGCGGTGGGACATCACAAAAGAAATGGGCAATCTCATTAGAGTCACAGAAAGACAACCTTAGCATACAGAGGGTGAGCGTAAGAGCATGAGCGAAGCCTACTACATAAGCTCCACACAAAAGGTATGCACACGTTTTTTTGGTCATAATGGCATTATAATGCAGTGGATTACATATAGCAACATACCGGTCAAAAGACATTCCTGTTAGTATGAAAACCTCCACACTCCCCATAGCGGCAAATGTAAATAGCTGTGTCATGCATCCTGCAAATGAAATTGTTTTCTTGGTTGATAGGACATTTGCCAGCATGTTGGGTGTAATACTAGTAGAGTAGCAGAAATCTACAAAGGACATGTGAGAGAGCAGGAAGTACATGGGAGTGTGAAGATGAGCAGATATCCTGATCAGAGCCATTATACTGATATTTCCAGTTACTGTGATGATATAGACAAGAAGGAAGAAGACAAAGATTGGGAGATGCAGCTTTGGGTCTTCTGTTAGGCCAAGCAAGATGAATTCTGTCACAGAGGTCCTGTTCCTTTCATTCATTGGTCTGCATGGAGAAGGAAGACAGGAAGAAGAAGTAGACATCATGAGACAGTTTATCCGTGGTGGGCTGCCAGATGAGAATCAGCTACTGAAACAGACACACAAATATTGAATGTTGCATTTCTATGTATGCCTATATTTCTATATATTCACTTAAATAACCAAAGGTTTCTGGGATGTTATAGTTAGGTTCACATTTTAAATGCGCACAACCATAGAAATTCACCTGTTATAGTTAGAGGTATTTCAAACAACTATACTTCGTGCCTTAAGGCAACTATAACTTATGCCCCTGCCATACACAATAATTTTACTGCATATGTTACAGTGACATTACCACTGGTGCTATAAAAGATGTCATGAGTGCTGTAATATCTGGGATGATTAGCAGTGCATGGCTGTGCGCGGCGGGGGTTGGGTCTCAGCAGCAGTTGACAAGAAAGAAAGCAAGGATTCAAACACCTTCATAAGGGATTACAGATAACTTATCAAGGTGGAAATGCAGAGAAAAACATGTGCTTTGCCTTGTCTATGCACAAGAAATTAGGATGATTAGTACCTTACAGAAGTGGGCTTTGAATCTGGGCACTTGCTTTGTTAATATCTGTAAGTGCTTCCTGTTGAGGTTTGATTTCTTTCAAATTATCATGATGCCAGAATGAATCCTGCCCTCCATATTTGTCCAAGAAGAGGTCACCATTTTGTGCAGACTGTCTACCCAACTGGAGTACTATCTACTAGCTAATTAGTAAGTGCTACCTCATTTAATATGTATGCAGTGCATCTCTTACAGTACAGCTGCTTGAAGGCAGCTATAGTAATGTCTCCAGTGTCCTTATGTGTCTGTAACTTTGGCAATGCTATTTGTTCTGCAAGCGTCTTCATCAGATAACTTTTCAAGGTACAACTACAAAACTGTAGTTCCACCTTGAAAAGTTCTTTTTTTTCACGTCTCGGGGCCGCGGCGGAGCCTCAAGGCCCTCGCGGTCCCCAGTTGGCTCCCGTCTCCTGTGGGAGCCGGCATTGCATGTGCAAGCAGGGAGCTGCTTTAAATAGCAGCACCTTGCTTGAGGAAACAATGTTTTCATCTCATTCTCTGCCAGTATGACAGCGGGCAGGGAAAGGGATACAACAATAATTGTCCCTTTTGCTTGGCAAGAGCTATCAGCTCTCACCAAGCAAAAGTAAACAGCTACCTCCTGAAGGTGAGCACCTCGGGAGGTAGCAGGTGCAGGGCATGGGGAGGTGGTTGTCCCCAGGGAAACAAATGGCACCAGGAGGGGGGCCGTGCTACCCTTGGGAGGTGGTGGTCCCCAGGGCTGTGAATGGCCTGGGGGCAGGGCTCATTAGCCTCCTCTTGTTTTTTTTTTCTACAGAAAGAAAGGCCTGGGGAGGTGGCGGTCCCTTGGGTGCGCCCCCGCTACATATTTAACTTAGCCCTGGGGAGGTGGAGGTCCCCAGGATTTATATAGCCTCAGGAGGAGGCCCCGTGAGCCCACCTTCTTTTCTTAAACAATGCACCCATGACCAGACCCACCCTACAAGTAAAACAAGTGCGAGAGCCCACGCTTATTTATTATTATTTTTTTATTAACATTGTATTTCCCAAGGAAGGTGTCAGTCTGTGGGGTGTGATGGGGGCTGTGTGGTCCTCCAGCATATATTACATACATTTGCCCCAGGAAGGTGGCAGTCCTCAGGGTTCAGGGGGCCATGCGGGCCCTCCACATAGAATAAATGCATTTTCCCCTGGGAGATGCCAGTCTATGGGGCATGGGGACCCACCTGTGCCCCCTGTATACATAACATGCATTGAACCAGGAAGGTTGCGGTCCCTGTGGCTCAGGGGAGGCTGCACCGCCCCCCAGCATCCATTTAACACTCATTGCCCTCTGGAGGGGACAGTCCCCAGGGTTTTGAGGGGGCCACATGGGCCCCCCTGCTTTCATTTCACACTCATTGCCCTGGGGAGGTAGCAGTCCCCAGGGCATGGGGGGCACACAAGCCCCCTACATCCATTTAACACTCAATGCCCTGGAGAGGTGGGAGTCCCTGTGGCGCAGGGGCTGGGTGTGCCCCCAGCATACATTTAACAAGCATTACACCGGGGAAGTGGGAGTCCCAGGGGCTTTGTAGAGCCTTAGGAGGCGGGATCCTGCACCCACTTACATTTTGTGAATGCCTCTGGAACCTGGCCCTCCAGGAGGCAAATCAAAAGCAAGCATGGGGTCCGCACTTGCTTTTATTTTATTTTTTTAATCCATGGCAAAATGTGTGAATATTTGTGATTCAAAAGATTGCTTTTAAGCCGTGGGTGGTCCCTTGGGGACCCCTGGACTATGGCTAGGGGGTTAGGGTAACAGTACCCTGCCCCCTTTGCTTTTTTTTTTGTTATCTCGGCTGAAGCAGAATCTCAAAATGGTTGCCAACAGTTTCTGGTTGAAGTATTGGCAGCCAATCAGATATCTGCACCATATATATACAAATTTGGATTCCCTTTATTTCTCCTAAACTATTGAAAGGATTTTTACGAAGTTAAAAAAGGGTAATCTTTGGACCAAAAGCTACCTTTTTGACGAATGGGGTGTAATTCTGTCCAGCTGTTTGGGCTTCAGGTATGTCTCAGGAGTTCTAGGGAATTAACATGGGAAATGTTGAGCCCCCCTTTTTGTCTGCCCTCACTTGACGGATCATCCCAAAACTTTTCATGCACAACATGACCCTAGAGAGTACCGTTTTGGGATTTTTTTGTGAAGCTTTGTTAAACAGTGGCAAAGATATAGAGAAGTCAAAAAATGCTTTTTCTATGGAAACTAGGTTCTAATTATAAGTACCTACTGATGACCACCAGTAGGTAATATCTAACTATCTATATATCTATATCTATATATCTGTATATGTACCTCTCTCTTCAATAATTTGAGTGCTAATGTTTCATTTATATTGTTAATGATGATTGTCATGAGTGCTGTAATATCTGGGGTAATTATCAGTGCATGGTGAGGGTGCAAGTTGTAGTTACCTTAGGGTGTGAGGTATAGTTACTTGAAATAACTTTAAATGTAACAGCTGAATTTCTATGGTTTATGTGAGTAGATTCAGAACCTAGCTATTACATCCCTGTAACCTTTGTTTTTTTTAGTGAATTTGTATGTTTTTTTAACATAAAGTAATTTTAATTACTGTATGCTGATCTAACTACCACCGCACATGGTGTTTGGCCATGCGTGGAAGGTTTTGGCTAAGCCCCTATAACCAAGCAACCCCCGCAGCCGAAGGCCGTACACGGTGAGGTTGGCCACAGGGCCTGGCTGGCAGGGGTTGACCGCAGGGCCTGGCCGTTTCTTGCCATCTGCCTGTTTTCTGCTAGTTTCTTTCCAACTGTGTGTGTCTTTGCACTCATTTCTTTCCTGTGTTTGTGTCTTTCTGCTCATTTTATGCTAGTTTCTTGCCCTATGTTCCTGCCTTTCTGCTCGTTTCTTGCCCTCAGCTTTTGCCTCTCTGCCCGTTTTCTGCTCATTTCTTGCCCTCTGTTTGTGCCTTACTGCTCATTTCTTGCCCTTTGTTTCTGCCTTTCTGCTCATTTCGTGCCCACTGTTTCTGCCTATCTCGCCATTTCTTGCACCTCTGTTTGTGCCTCTCTGCCAATTTTCTGCTTGTTTCCTGCCCTCTATTTGTGCCTCCCTCACCGTTTCTTGCCCTCTTTTTCTTCCTCCCTGTCTGACTTCTGATTGTTTCTTTCTGTCTGTTCCTGCCTTTGTGTTCATTTCTTCCCGCTGTTTGCACCTATCTGCTCATTTTATGCTCATTTCTTGTCCTCTGTTCCTGCCTTTATGCTTGTTTCCTGCCCTTTACTTGTGCCTCTTTTTCTGTTTTCTGCTCTTTTCTTGCCCTCTGTTTGTGTCACTCTGCTCATTTCTACCCTCTATTTCTGCCTCTATGCCAGTTTTCTGCTTGTTTCTTGCCCTCTGTTTGTGCCTCTCTGCCCTTTCTTGTCCTATGTTTTTGCCTCTCTGTCGGTTTTCTGATAGCTTCTTGTTCTTTGTTTCTGCCTTCCAGCTCATTTCTTCCCTCTGTTTGGCTTGTGCCTCTCTGCCCATTTTCTGCTAATTTCTTGCCCTCTGCTTTTTTGCCCTTTGAGGGACCTCCTGGTCAGTGTTTTGTTACCCTGGCCCCTTTTCTTTTTTTTCACTTTTGTTGTGGGACTCGGCTGAAACCAAGTCACAAGATGGCTACCAACACTTCCTGGTTGAAGTGTTGGCAGCCAATCAGAGCTGTGCATTTCTTGCATGAGCCCTTCATTATTTGTGAATTCATTGCGAAGAAACCACAGGCCTAAATATAAACATTTATTTTCCCTTTATTATCTCCTAAGATAATGAACAGATTTAAACTAAATAAGCAAAAGTGTAATCTCCGTACCAATAGTTACCTTTCTGCCAAATTTGGAGTAATTCCGCCCAGCGGTTTGGATTATAGTAGTGTTCAAAAGTCCTATGGGAATTAACATGGGAAACGCATATTTGTTTACCCCCACCCCTTTTTCTCAGCCCCAGCTTGATGGATCACCCCAAAACTTTCCATGCCCAACAAGAATCGCAAGGGAAAATTTCTCTAAGACTCTTCAAACGGTGCTAAAGATATAGGCAATAAAAAAAAACACTTTTACTATGGAAACATAGTTCTAACTATAACTACATAGTGGCAAGCGCCACCAGGATATATATATACCCGTATCTATATCTATGTCTATCTATCTATCTATCTATCTATCTATCTAGCTCTCAATCTCTCTCTGTGTGTATATATATATATATATATATACATATATATATATATATATATTTCTCATGACATCCTTCTTCTCCCCTCACAGCCCAAATGCTCCACATGGCACCAAGGGAGATCGCAGATGAGGTGGCACACTCCAGGTCTGATTGAATACTTCTCCACCTTAATAGTGCGCGAGTGGCGATAACACATTTCGGCCATAGCCTTCAACTGGCCATGAAAATTGACAACGTGCAAGTGTATTAAAAAGGGCCCCATGGCTCCTCCCATCCAGACGTTTAAAAAGAAACACTGTATTCTGCAAGTGATTGGGCAACACCAACAACAAACATTTATTATTTTACATCATTTTCATAGTTGCTGCAAAACAGCAAAACTCTAGGTGCATATTAAATCTTCATTTCAAATCATATCTATTTGATATATTTTGGATAAATTATTATGCAGGTTGCCCCATTACATTGATGACTATCTATATCCTCATGTAAGTACTCTGTCATTGTTTTTAGCATCATATCACCTTGGCATTAACGTACCATCTTAAACGCAACCTTAATCTAGCATGCATTTCAGTATAACCCAGTAAAAGTACTGTACATTGTATTACTGCACTTAGTCCCATTTATTATTCATTTGCGTTATGCCCAAGCAACATTCCAAAGAGGATAAGAAAGATGAGAATTCTCAAATGAGAGAAATAGAGAAATAGAAAAATAGAAAAGGAAGAACATAAAGGGCAAAACATTGCTCCAGGTGAGGCAAATTGAAAAAAATAGAGAGAAAACTCATAAAAGTATCCAGAATCTTTTACATTATAATCTTCTTTGAGATGGTCTTTTCAGATTGTAAAGTGTTCCAGAAAATAACCAGTGTCCATTTAACAAGCCAATATTGATGATTGTCACACAAGACCTTCACTTTAAGTATGTTTTAATACATTTTATCATTCATTATAACTTGATCTATAGGTTCATAAGCACAAGTATCTTAGTTCAATAATTAAATTCCTGGTCTTTAATCTGATACATCTGTGCCTATTCTATCATAATCATGATGTTCTCCATTGTGGAACTTGAAAAATTCCATTCCATAAAGTAACCAATAATCACTAAAAGTGCAGAGGATTATCAATCATTCAAAATATCCATATACATGATGTATTTTCCATCTCTATTACATAAAGTGACCTATGCCTATTTGGCACCCAGAAGTATGCCAGCGCAGATGCACAGTGGATGCATGCAGTAGGTGTGCTGCTGGGGTGTCGAAGGTGTGCCTAAGGCAAGTCCGTCTGCACCTGTCCAGGCCTGGTGCCAGGGATGCTGTTGACTCTGGATCAAAAAAGAGCCTGGCCCAGGAATGCTGCCTGTCCCACAAACTGCTTCTAGACCTTCAGTTTTGGAACTTCCGAGCAGCTTGCCCTTTTCTTCTTGACGCTTCATATTTATCCATGAAGCACTGCCCAAACTGTGACCTGCATTGTGTGTAATATGGAAACAGCAGTACCTCATAATATATCTAATTCAGGCCTTTCTCAGTTAAAAACCTTTAGCCCTATAACTCTTGGTTCTGGGAAAGTTCAGCGCAGCCTCCTGAATGCGCACTCCTTAATTAAGCACGAAATTTAACCCGACAAGCTAGTTTTTATCAGAGTGCCATTTTACTATTGAGATTTGGGCCAGGAAAGACTCTGAAGCTGACCTTGTCAATGCTGTCCCTCCACGCTACTCTATGGGCTGGGTCACCAAGGTCAGATGGGTGGTGGCCTTGCTATTATTGCAAGGACAGCAAATGGATGTACGTTGGATTTAATATCTCTGAATATTAAAGATGGGGCCGATGCAGCTTTTTTCAGATTAAAGCTTTCAGCTAAGGACACATTTTCTGAAATCCTAGTCTATAAACCACCTGGCACAAGGGCCAGTTTTATCGAATCTTAGGGGGAGATTATTGAACCTTACTTGAATTGTAGAGATACCACAATACTAGGGGATTTCAATTTTGATTTTGATGATCCCTCATGTAGGGATACTGCCTCTCTGCTTGAGCTAATGATGAAGTTAGAGTTTTCCCAGATGGTTAGGATGCCTACCTTCTCTTCGGGACATATCCTTGATGGTGCCTTTTCTAACCATCCTGGCTTACTTATTAATGGAACACTCTGAGTTAGACGGACAATCAAATTACTTTATTTAGTATCTCCTCTGCCCACTCCAAAGTCAATAGTGTCTCCTCAAAGTGCATCACCTGTAGGAATGGGAGTAAGAGTACTACAGCCAATCTAGAACAAGCTCTTTATGCATCTAGAAATAGCACAGTGCTCTCTTTAGGCTTTTCTGTTGGTAGCTTTGATACCTGGGTCACTTCCTTCTTAGATTCTTTCGCCGCTTTAAGAACTGAAAGTATCACCAGGAATAAACCATTGGCACCTTGGTTCTCAGCTGGACTTAAGGAGCTGCAATTAAAATGTAGTCAAGAGCACATGTGGATGTCTACTAATGATGCCAATGAAAAAAACACACTGAAAAGCAAAGCATAAGATTGTGCTGTCTGTAGGAAAGTACCATCTTGCCTGGCATGTTACCCCGATTTTTACTTATATGTATGTTTATTTTTGCCTGTGTCACTGGGATCCTGCTAGCCAGGACCCCAGTGCTCATAAAGTGTGCCCTGTATGTGTTCTCTGTGTGGTGCCTAACTGTATCACTGAGGCTCTGCTAACCAGAATCTCAGCGTTTATGCTCTCTCTGCTTTTAAAATTGTCACTGCAGGCTAGTGACTAATTTTACCAATTCTGATTGGCACACTGGAACACCCTTATAATTCCCTAGTATATGGTACCTAGGTACCCAGGATATTGGGGTTCCAGGAGATCCCTATGGGCTGCAGCATTTCTTTTGCCACCCATAGGGAGCTCAGACAATTCTTACACAGGACTGCCACTGAAGCCTGAGTGAAATAATATTCACGTTATTTCACAGCCATTTTACACTGCACTTAAGTAACTTATAAGTCACCTATATGTCTAACCCTCACTTAGTGAAGATTAGGTGCAAAGTAACTTAGTGTGAGGGCACCCTGGCACTAGCCCAGGTGCCCCCACATTGTTCAGGGCAATTTCCCCAGACTTTGTGAGTGCGGGGACACCATTACACATGTGCACTACACATAGGTCAATACCAATATGTAGCGTCACAATGGTAACTCCGACCATGGCCATGTAACATATCTAGGATCATGGAATTGTCACCCCAATACCATCCTGGTGTTGAGGGGACAATTCCATGCATCACCGGGACTCCAGCATAGAGCCCGGCTAATGCCAAACTAACTATCCGGGGTTTTCTCTGCAGCTACCGCTGCTGCCAACCCTCAGACAGGTTTCTGCCCCCCTGGGGCCTGGGCAGCCCAGTCCCAGGAAGGCAGAACAAAATATTTCCTCTGAGAGAGGGTGTTACACCCTCTCCCTTTAGAAATAGGTGTTAAGGGCTTGAGAGGAGTAGCCTCTCCAGGCCTCTGGAAATGCTTTGAAGGGCACAGATGGTGCCCTCCTAGCATAAGCCAGTCTACACCGGTTCAGGGATCCCCCCAGCCCTGCTCTGGCACGAAACTGGACAAAGGAAAGGGGAGTGACCACTCCACTGACCAGCACCTCCCAAGGGGAGGTTCCCAGAGCTCCTCCAGTGTATCCCAGACCTCTGCCATCTTGAAATCTTGAATGCAGAGGTGTGAGGGCACAATGGACATCGCTGAATGGCCAGTGCCAGCAGGTGACATCAGAGACCCCTCCTGATATGTGCTTACCTTTCTCTGTAGCCAATCCTCCTCTGAGGGCTATTTAGGGTCTCTCCTGTGGGTTTCTCATCAGATAACGAATGCAAGAGCTCACCAGAGTTCCTCTGCACTTTCCTCTTTGACTTCTGCCAAGGATCGTCGCTGACTGCTCCAGAACGCCTGCAAAACGGCAAACAAAGTAGCAAGAAGACTACCAGCAACATTGTAGCCCCTCATCCTGCCGGATTTCTCCACTGTTTCCTGGTGGTGCATGCTCTGAGTGCTGTCTGCCTTCACCCTGCACTGGAAGCCAAGAAGAAATCTCCTCTGGGTCGAAGGAATCTTCCCCCTGCCAATGCAGGCACCAAACTTCTGCATCACCAGTCCTCTGGGTCCCATCTCATATTGACGAGCGTGGTCCCTGGAACACAGGAGCTGGATCCAAGTGTCCCTGACAGTCCAGTGGCCCTTCTGTCCAAATTTGGTGGAGGTAAGTACTTGCCTCCCTCGCCAGACAGTAATCCTGTGAACTGCGTGAACTGCAGCTGCTAGGGCTTCTGTACACTTTTGCAATACTTCCTTTGTGCATAGCCTAGCCCCGGTCCCCAGCACTCCGTCCTGCATTGCCCAACTCGCTGAGTTGGACTCCGACTTCGTGGGACTCCCTTTTGTTGTGCTGAGATGACCGCCATGCTCAGATCTTCTAAATGCCTGTTCAGGTGCTTCTGCGGGTGCTGCCTGCTTCTGCATGGGCTCTCTGTGTTGGTGAGTGCACCCTCTGTCTCCTCTTCCAAGGGGGAACCTCCTGGTCCTTTGTGGGCCCTGGCAGCACCTAAAATCCTCAACCGCGACTCTTGCTGCTAGCAAGGCTTGTTTGCGGTATTTTTGTGTGGAAACAACTCTGCATTCTCCAGCATACCGTGGGACATCTTCTGACCAAAGGAGATGTTCTTGGTACTTTCCATTGTTGCAGAATCTTTGGCTTCTTCCACCCAGAGGCAGCTCTTTTGCACCTTCATCCGGGTTTTAGTGGGCTCCTGCCCCCCCGGACACTTGCGTGACTCTTAGAATTGGTCCCCTTCCTTTGCAGGTCCTCAGGTCCAGGAATCCATCTTCAGTGCTTTGCAGTCAGTTGTTGTCTTTGCAGAATCCCCTATCTCGACTTTAGTGTCTTTCTGTGGTAGTAGTGTAACTTTACTTCTATTTTTCAGGGTCTTGGGGTGGAGTATCTTTGACACCCTTAGTGTTTTCTTACACTCCCAGCGACCCTCTACACACTACACTAGGCCTGGGGTCCATTAATGGTTCACATTCCACTTTTGGAGTGTATGTATTTTGTTGCCCCTAGGCCTATTGTCTCCTATTGCAGTCTATTGTGTTTGCACTACTTTTCTAACAGTTTACTTACCTGATTTTGGTTTGTGTGTATATTTTGTGTATATTACTTACTTCCTAAGGGAGTATATCTTCTGAGATACTTTTGGCATATTGTCACTAAAATAAAGTACCTTTATTTTTAGAAACTCTGAGAATTTTGTTTCCTTATGATATAGTGCTAAGTGATATAAGTGGTATAGTAGGAGCTTTGCGTGTCTCCTAGTTCAGCCTAGGCTGCTCTGCTATAGCTACCTCTATCAGCCTAAGCTGCTAGAACACCTCTAATCTACTAATAAGGGATAACCAGACCTGGCACAAGGTGTAAGTACCACAAGGTGCCCACTATAAGCCAGGCCAGCCTCCTACATTGGTGGTGCAGCGGTGGGATAGGTACTTGTAACTGCTTTACCACTTTGTCATTGGTGCTTTTCATAAGAAAAACATATACCAACTACTTCAGAATATACACAGTAACCTAAACACTTTAACTTTCCTTCTCTAAAACTTTCTAAAACGTTTCTGAAACGTTTCTGATTTTTTTTTAAAGTTTTCAAAAGTTCTCTCTGTTCTTTCAAAAGTTCCAAAAACATTTTTTCTCTCTCTGTCCTAAACCGTTTCTGTCATGTCTGCAGTAGAGCTTACTCCCACAGTTGTCCAGGCAACATATGGGAATCTAAACTTTAAAAGTTTGAGGGGTCTCTGCATAGAAAGAGGTTTAGCAATTGGTAAGAATCCTACAAAAGATCTTCTCCTCAGCCTTCTCCTAGAAAGTGACCAGAACCAGTATGGCCCATCCCAGGATCAGTGGTAGAGGAGAGGGATACCCAGTCAGAATCAGAGGAGTCTCCTGAGGTTGCTGGGGAGGGTTCTTGTAAGGATCTGTCAGCTAACAGGCCACCTTGTGACACTGGTATTGGGAGGGGGTCACACATTAGTAGGGCACCTTTCACTCCTAAAGGCCAGGTTACTAGAGTCCAGTCAGTTAGGGATAGGTCCAACTCTGCCAATTCCCACATAACTTCTGCGACTCACAATTCCCAAGCCTCCCACCCTGAGGATAACTTAAAGGAAAGGGAACTCATAAAGCTGAGGTTGGAAGAGGCCAGGCTGAAGCTTAAACAGCAGCAGCTGGCCTTAGACAGGGAATCTCTGGATGTGGAAAGGGAAAGGCCATGGTGGCAGCAGCAGTGTTTTTGATAGCAATCCTGTTAGAGAGCAAGATTTTAGAAACCTGCAGAAGATTGTCCCCCTTACAAGGAGGGGGATGACATTTACAAGTGGTTTGCTGCACTTGAGAGGGCCTGTATGGTACAGTTGGTCCCTCAAAGGCAGTGGGCTGCTTTCTTGTAGCTATCTTTCACTGGTATGGGTAGGGATAGGCTCCTTACTGTCAGTGAAAGTGATGCTAATAACTATAAAGTTTTGAAGGATGCACTCTTGGATAGATTTGGCTTAACCACTGAACAATACAGGATTAAGTTCAGAGACACCAGAAAAGAGTACTCTCAAGACTGGACAGACTTTGTAGACTGTTCAGTGAAGGGCTTGGAGGGTTGGTTACTTGGGAGTAAGGTGACTGACTATGAAAGCCTGTATAATCTAATCCTTAGAGAGCATATTTTGAACAATTGTGTGTCTGATTTGTTGCACCAGTACTTGGTAGACTCAGATCTGACCTCTCCCCAAGAATTGGGAAAGAAGGCAGACAAATGGGTCAGAACAAGAGTGAACAGAAAAGTTCATACAGAGGGTGACAAGGATGGCAAGAAGAAGGATGGTAAGTCTTCTGACAAGGGTGGGGACAAAGTTAAAAAACAGTCTGAGTCTTCATCAGGCCCACAAAAATCCCCTGGGGGTGGTGGGTCCAAATCCTCTTCTCACAATCAGAAAAAGCCATGGTGTAATTTATGTAAAGTAAAAGGCCATTGGGCAAGTGATGCCACTTGTCCAAAGAAAAACACCAAGGCTCCCACCACCACCACCACAACCCCAACTGCAACCTCTAGTGCCCCTAGTAATAGCAGTGGTGGCGGGAAGTCTGCTACAAATAGCCAATTCAAGGGTGTAGCTGGGCTCACTATTAGTAGTGTAGTTGGGGTTGGTCTTGTTAGGGAGACCACAGAGGCTGTTTTAGTCTCTGATGGTGGCATTGACTTTGCCACCTTGGTTGCTTGTCATTTAATATGGGTAAGTACAAGCAACTACCCCTAATTAATGGTGTTGAGGTTGAGGCCTACAGGGACGCAGGAGCCAGTGTAACTATGGTTATAGAGAAAGTGGTTCACCCTGATCAACACCTACTTGGTCAGCAATACCAAGTGACTGATGCTCACAATAACACACTTAGCCACCCTATGGTTGTTGTGAACCTCAACTGGGGGTTGGGGGGTTACTGGTCCAAAGAAAAATGTGGTAGCCACTGAATTACCTGTAGATTGCTTACTAGGCAATGATTTGGAGACATCATCTTGGGCTGAAGTGGAGTTGGAGGCTCATGCAGCAATGCTGGGCATTCCTGGGCATATTTGTGCTTTAACCAGGGCTGAGGCCAAAAAGCAAAAAGGACAGGGGAACCTGGATCCTGGAACAATGGACCAAGTGCTCCCAAAAGCTAGGGGTAGAAAGGGTAAATTCTTGCCCACTATCCCTTCCTCACCAGAAGAATCCCCTTTTGAGGAAGAGGAATCCTTTCCCTGTTCAGAACCTACAGCAGATGAGCTGGCAGCAGACACTGCTGAGCTTTTGGGTGCAGGGGGTGCTGCTAGGGAAGAGCTGAGTGTGACACAACACACCTGTCCCACACTAGAGGGTTTGAGACAGCAAGCTGTCAAGCAGCAGAATGGGGATGTCAGTGATAGCCATAAGGTGTATTGGGAAGACAACCTCCTGTATACTGAATTAATGGACCCTAAACCTGGAGCTGCCAGGAGATTGGTCATCCCTTTGCAATACAGAGCGTTTCTTCTTACCTTGGGACATGACATTCCCTTGGCTGGGCATTTGGGCCAAAGTAAAACTTGGGACAGACATGTTTCCCTGTTTCACTGGCCTCATATGTCAGAGGACACAAAAGAGTTTTGTCGCTCTTTTGGCCAAGCCAGTGGCAAAACTGGTGGCACCCCAAAGGCCCCCTTAATTCCACTTCCAGTGGTTGTGGTGCCCTTTGAAAGGGTAGGGGTTTACATAGTTGGCCCCCTTGACCCTCCAACAGCTTCTGGCAATAGGTGTATCCTTGTGGTAGTGGACCATGCCACTAGTTATCCTGAAGCCATCCCCTTAAGGACCACTACAGCTCCTGCAGTGACAAAGGCACTCCTAGGAATATTTTCCAGGGTGGGTTTCCCTAGGGAAGTGGTGTCAGACAGAGGTAGTAACTTCATGTCTGCATACCTCAAAGCAATGTGGAAGGAGTGTGGTGTAACATACAAGCTCACTACTCCTTATCATCCACAAAAAATGGTCTGGTTGAGAGGTTTAATAAAACTCTCAAATGTATGATAATTGGGACTCCTTGAAAAACTCAGAAGGAGCTGGGATGTCCTGTTACCTTGCCTCCTTTTTGCTTACAGGGAGGTACCCCAAAAAGGAGTGGGCTTTAGCCCCTTTGAACTCCTCTTTGGGCACCCTGTGAGAGGTCCACTTGCTCTTGTTAAGGAGGGTTGGGAACAACATTTAAAAGCTCCTAAACAGGACATTGTGGATTATGTACTTGGCCTAAGATCAAGGATAGCTGAGTACATGAAAAAGGCCAGTAAAAACCTTCAGGCCAGCCAGGAGCTGCAAAAACAATGGCATGACCAGAAGGCTGTCCTGACCCAGTACCACCCAGGACAGAAGGTGTGGGTATTGGAGCCTGTGGCCCCCAGAGCACTCCAGGACAAATGGAGTGGACCCCATCTAAATGTAAAGAAAAAGGGTGAGGTTACCTACTTGGTAGACCTGGGCACTGCCAAGAGTCCCCTTAGGGTGCTCCATGGCAACCGCCTAAAACCCTACTATAACAAGGCTGATCTCACCCTGCTCATGGCAACTGATGAGGGACAGGAGGAAGAGAGTGACCATCTCCCTGATCTCTTCTCCACCACTGAAGCTGATGGCTTATTGGAGGGACTAGTACTTGCAGATTGTCTTACTGCTGAGCAGAAATATAACTGTAAATCTTTTAAGTCAGTTTTCTGAACTCTTCTCACTGATACTAGGTACCACTAGTTGGTGTGAGCATACAATCAATACTGGAGACAGTGTACCTGTCAAAAGTAAGATTTATAGGCAGCCTGGCCATGTCAGGGACTGCATTAAACAAGACCTTCAGAAAATATTAGACTTAGGAGTGATTGAGCCTTCAGAAAGCCCATGGGCTAGCCCAGCGGTGCTGGTTCCAAAACCTCATAGCAAGGATGGAAAAAGAGAGATGAGGTTTTGTGTTGACTATAGAGGGCTCAACCAAGTAACCAAGACAGATGTTCACCCTATACCAAGGGCAGATGAGCTGATTGATACACTGGCTTCTGCCAAGTATCTAAGCACTTTTGATTTAACTGCAGGGTATTGGCAGATTAATTTATCAGAAGATGCAAAACCTAAAACTGCATTATCAACCATTGGAGGGCACTATCAATTCACTGTGATGCCCTTTGGTCTGAAGAATGCACCTGCTACTTTTCAAAGGATGGTGAACACAGTCCTGCAAGGGTTGGAAGCTTTTAGTGTAGCATATCTAGATGATATAGCTGTCTTTAGCTCCACCTGGGATGATCACCTGGTCCACCTATGGAAAGTTTTGGAGGCCCTGCAAAAGGCAGGCCTCACTATCAAGGCCTCGAAGTGCAGATAGGGCAGGGGAAAGTGGTTTATCTGGGCCACCTGGTAGGTGGGGAACAGATTGCACGACTGCAGGGGAAGATCCAGACCATTATGGAATGGGCTCCTCCTACAACTCAAACCCAGGGTACTATTGTAGGTTTATCAAAAATGATAGCTCCATTGCAGCTCCTCTTAATGACCTCACTAGTCAAAAGATGCCTAAAAAGGTATTGTGGACAGCTAGCTGTCAAAAAGCTTTTGATGAGCTCAAACAGGCCAAGTGCTCTGCACCTGTCCCAAAAAGCCCTTGCTACTCCAAAAAGTTCATAGTCCAGACTGATGCTTCTGAATTGGGGGTGTGGGCAGTGCTATCACAGCTTAATACTGAGGGCCAGGATCAACCTGTTGCTTTTATCAGCAGGAGGTTGACCCCTAGAGAAAAGCGTTGATCTGCCATAGAGAGGGAGGCCTTTGCTGTGGTCTGGGCACTGAAAAAGGTGAGACTATACCTGTTTGGTACTCGCTTTATAGTTTAGACAGACCACAAACCTCTACTTTGGATAAAACAAATGAAAGGTGAAAACCCTAAATTGTTGAGGTGGTCCATACCCCTACAGGGAATGGATTATACAGTGGAACATAAACCTGGGAGTACCCACTCCAATGCAGATGGACTCTCCAGATATTTCCACTTAGACAATGAAGACTCATCTGGGCAAGGCTAGCCTTATTGTCCCTCTTTTGGGGGGGTTGTGTAGGAAAATACCATCTTGCCTGGCATTTTACCCCCATTTTTACTTATATGTATGTTTGTTTTGCTTATGTCACTTGGATCCTGCTAGCCCAGACCCCAGTGCTCATAAAGTGTGCCCTGTATGTGTTTCCTGTGTGGTGCCTAACTGTATCACTGAGGCTCTGCTAACCATAACCTCAGTATTTATGCTCTCTCTGCTTTTACAATTGTCACTGCAGGCTAGTGACAAATTTTACCATTTCTGATTGGCAAACTGGAACACCCTTATAATTCCCTAGTATATGGTACCTAGGTACCCAGAGTATTGGGGTTCCAGGAGATCCCTATGGGCTGCAGCATTTCTTTTGCCACCCACAGGGAGCTCAGACAATTCTTACACAGGACTGCCACTGCAGCCTGAGTGAAATAACGTCCACGTTATTTCACAGCCATTTTACACTGCACTTAAGTAACTTATAAGTCACCTATATGTCTAACCCTCACTTAGTGAAGGTTAGGTGCAAAGTTACTTAGTGTGAGGGCACCCTGGCACTATCCAAGGTCGCCCCACATTGTTCAGGGCAAATTCCCTAGACTTTGTGAGTGCGGGGACACCATTAAACGTGTGAACTAGATATAGGTCAATACCTATGTGTAGCTTCACAATAGTAACTCCGAACATGGCCACGTAACATGTCTAGGATCATGGAATTGTCCCCCCAATACCATTCTGTTATTGTGTGGACAATTCCATGCATCCCCGTGGCTCCAGCATGGACCCCGGGTTCTGCCAAACTAGCTCTCCGGGTTTTTCTCTGCAGCTACCGCTGATGCCAACCCTCAGACACGTTTTTGCCCTCCTGGGGTCTGGGCAGCCCAGTCCCAGCAAGGCAGAACAAAGGATTTCCTCTGAGAGAGGGTGTTACACCCTTTCCCTATTTGAAATAGATGTTAAGGGCTGGGGAGGAGTACCTCCCCCAGCCTCTGGAAATGATTTGAAGGGCACAGATGGTGCCCTCCTTGCATAAGCCAGTCTACACCAGTTCAGGGATATCCCAGCCCCTGCTTTGGCCTGAAACTGGACAAAGGAAAGGGGAGTGATATTGTGCATATGACACCAGTGGTATAGTAGGAGCTTCGCATGTCTCCGAGTTCAGCCTAAGCTGCTCTGCTATAGCTACCTTCTACCAGCCTAAGCTGCTAGAAACACCTCTTCTACACTAATAAGGGATAACTGGACCTGGTACAGAGTGTAAGTATCCCTTGGTACCCACTACAAGCCAGGTCAGCCTCCTACATACGCTTCCCCTGTGTCCTCTCCCACCCTGTCTCTACCCCCCAAAGGACACAAACGCAAGCAATCGCACACCCAACAGCCATCCACCTCACATCAGCATACTGCCCATGCACCTGCACCCAAATCCAGCAGACATACACCTCCTACAACCACTCCCTCAACCTCCATTCCCATCACTCCTCCCTCCTCCCACCCCACCGTCCCTAAGAAGATTTTCCTTGCCTAACTTGACCTCTTACCTCCCCTTCCCCCGTCCTGCCCGTAAGAGCAGGGTCCCAATGACCCTGCCCAGCACCTCAGCCAAACAGTCCAAGCGGCCAGTGTTGGCCACCTAGTCATGGTGGGAAGTCAGTGAAGGATCCCATTCCACCAGCCACGAAGAGGAAGGATCCCACACCTCCAGCCAAGAAGGGGAAGGAGCCTGCACCTCCTACTGCGAAGGGGAAGAAGCCCTCGACGCCTGCCCGGAAGGCTGAGGAACACGTACAACCTGCCATGAAGGGGAAGACACCATCATCCCCTGCCAGGAAGGGTAAGGATTCCACACCCCATGTCATGGAGAGGACGAAGCCCTCTACTACAGGGGAAGCTGTCAGGGTGACACCTCCACCACCACCAGCGGTCACGGGCCCCCACCACCAGCTGAGGAAGTGCATCCATCACCACCTGCACCTCCATCTGCGACCACACTGCAGCCATCACCACCTGCAGAGGCTACTACCACACTGCAGCTATCACCACCTGCAGAAGCTGCCCAGGAGGCACCTCCATCGGCCACCACATTGCAGCGATCACTGTAGGAGGCTGGCCTGGCTTATAGTGGGTACCTTGTGGTATTTACACCTTGTGCCAGGTCCTGTTATCCCTTATTAGTAGATTAGTAGTGTTCTAGCAGCTTAGGCTGATAGAGGTAGCTATAGCAGAGCAGCGTAGGCTGAACTAGGAGACATACAAAGCTCCTACTATACCACTTATATCACTTAGCACTATATCATAAGAAGACACATCACTCAGAGTTACTAAAAATAAGGGTACTTTATTTTAGTGACAATGGAGGTCATTCCAACCCTAGCGGTCGGTGTTAAAGCGGCGGCCAACCCGCCAACAGGCAGGCGGTCAACAAAATGGAATTCTGACCCTGGCGGGAACCGCTAACACAGACCGCCACTTTAACACTCCGACCGCCACGGCGGGACAAACAAACAGCGCGGCGGTCAACGCCAACAGACAGGCGGCAGACAATGTACCGTCCACCCTATCACAACTCACCAATCCGCCACCTTTTCCAGGGCGGGAGCCCCGCCGATAAAAACACAGCGGAAACAGACTACAAACGGGAAAACGCTCACCTCTATACACTCCACGAGGAATCTGGACGGCATGGAACCAGAACTACACATCCTACCAGCTATTGTCTACCTGCTCCTCTACCAGGAGCACGAACGCCGGCGCAGAAGACACCGGTGAGTACTGCACCTACGACACAGGGGAGGGGGGAGGAGAAAAGATTACGGGCACACACATACGCAACCCCCCCCCCAACTACCTACACACCAATGCAGAGCAACAACTCAGAGTGACACCCCCCAAACCCCCCAGAAGAATGCAAAGACAAAATAATATGATATTGAAATTCAAATATATTGTAAGGCTAAGTAAATAAGTAAGTCGAACATCCTATAACTATATACACATACGTAAATTGTCCCGTCAAAATTGGCTTTCTGTCATTCTACGTGGTCCAATGGTCCTCAACACATGGGCAAAGCCCACACAGGAGACCCGAATCCATTGGAGAGAACACTGCAGGGGCATCAGATAGGAAAACTACAGGCACCTCAGGGGGAAGGGAAGGGGGGGGGCACCTCAGCCAGATGAGTCCACGACGCCAGATCCACGCGGGGCCTCCATGGCCACTGTTCAATCCTGGGGAGTGCAAAGCCACATTCTCTCAAGTCTCTACAGTGGGTGGCTTGCCCACTGTGCCATCCTGGGGAGTACAAAGCCACAGTCTCTCAAGTCTCTACAGTGGTTGGTTTGCCCACTGTGCCATCCTGGGGAGTGCAAAGCCACAGTCTCTCAAGTCTCTACAGTGGGTGGGTTGCCCACTGTGCCATCCTGGGGAGTGCAAAGCCACAGTCTCTCAAGTCTCTACAGTGGTTGGTTTGCCCACTGTGCCATCCTGGGGAGTGCAAAGCCACAGTCTCTCAAGTGGATGACAGACTCCAGCGGTACTGGAGGCGTCTTGGTGCCCAGAGTGTATCCTGCATCCCTGCCCGACACTGATCCGGGCCTGCCCCTTCTGCCAGTGGGCCAGCGGTGCTTGAGTTGAAGGGACCAGCGGAGCGGTGCAGAGACGGCGGTGCCCATCGGAGCGGTGCTTGAGTTGAAGGGCCCAGCGGAGCGGTGCAGAGACGGCGGTGCCCAGCGGAGCGGTGCTTGAGTTGAAGGGCCCAGCGGGGAGGTGCTTGAGAGGAAGGGCCCAGCGGAGCGGTGCTTGAGAGGAAGGGCCCAGCGGAGCGGTGCAGAGACGGCGGTGCCCATCGGAGCGGTGCTTGAGTTGAAGGGCCCAGCAGAGCGGTGCAGAGACGGCGTTGCCCATCGGAGCGGTGCTTGAGTTGAAGGGCCCAGCGGAGCGGTGCAGAGACGGCGGTGCCCAGCAGAGCGTGCTTGAGTTGAAGGGCCCAGCGGAGCGGTGCTTGAGAGGAAGTGCCCATCGGAGCAGTGCTTGAGTTGAAGGGCCCAGCGGAGCGGTGCAGAGACGGCGGTGCCCAGCGGAGCGGTGCTTGAGTTGAAGGGCCCAGCGGAGCAGTGCTTGAGAGGAAGGGCCCAGCAGAGCGGTGCTTGAGTTGAAGGGCCCAGCGGAGCGGTGCTTGAGAGGAAGGGCCCAGCGGAGCGGTGCAGAGACGGCGGTGGCCATCGGAACGGTGCTTGAGTTGAAGGGCCCAGCGGAGCGGTGCTTGAGAGGAAGGGCCCAGCGGAGCAGTGAAGAGATGGCGGTGCCCATCGGAGCGGTGCTTTAGTTGAAGGGCCCAGCGGAGGGGTGCTTGAGAGGAAGGGCCCTGTTCAGCGGTTCTTGAGACGGCGGTGCCCTGTTCAGCGGTGCTTGTCTTGAAGGGCCCTGTTCAGTGGTTCTTGAGACGGCGGTGCCCTGTTCAGCGGTTCTTGTCTTGAAGGGCCTTGTTCAGCGGTGCTTGTCTTGAAGGGCCCTGTTCAGCGGTGCTTGTCTTGAAGGTCCCTGTTCAGCGGTGCTTGTATTGAAGGGTCCTGTTCAGCGGTTCTTGAGACGGCGGTGCCCTGTTCAGCGGTGCTTGTCTTGAAGGGCCCTGTTCAGCGGTTCTTGTCTTGAAGGGCCCTGTTCAGCGGTGCTTGTCTTGAAGGGCCCTGTTCAGCGGTGCTTGTCTTGAAGGGCCCTGTTCAGCGGTTCTTGAGACGGCGGTGCCCTGTTCAGCGGTTCTTGTCTTGAAGGGCACTGTTCAGCGGTGCTTGTCTTGAAGGGCCCTGTTCAGAGGTGCTTGTCTTGAAGGGCCCTGTTCAGTGGTTCTTGAGACGGCGGTGCCCTGTTCAGCGGTGCTTGTCTTGAAGGGCCCTGTTCAGCGGTTCTTGAGACGGCAGTGCCCTGTTCAGCGGTGCTTGTCTTGAAGGGCCCTGTTCAGCGGTTCTTGTCTTGAAGGGCCCTGTTCAGCGGTGCTTGTCTTGAAGGGCCCTGTTCAGCGGTGCTTGTCTTGAAGGGCCCTGTTCAGCGGTTCTTCACATGTGTCTCCAGGGCACCAGATCCGGCCAATATATGGTGTTCACTCGCCATCCGACTTCTCGCTTGCAGGGCCCTCCTGTGCTGGTGTCCCGTGGGTGTCCTCCTTCACCCCCTGAATGGGGCTGGTGGGGCCCTCCTGGGCAGCTCGCCTGCTGCCGGACTTGTCGGCCGTGCTGCCCTTGCCATCCTTCCCTGATCCTCTGTGGCCCTTGCCTCCCTTTGTAGATGTGCCAGGTGGCACCCCACTTCCTGACGGTGCCAGGGTGGTGCCTGTGGAGGCTGCCGTCTCTGTCCTCTCACGCCGGGCCTTGCCTTTTTGGGATTTTTTCCCAGGGGGTGGGCTGGCTGTCCCTTTGCTGCTGGCTGATGTAGCTGCCCTCGAAGGTGGTGGACTCCAATATCCCTGGACTATGGTCCTTGTAGGTCCAGGGGTTGTGGTGGCTGAGGTGCTGATTGGACTTTTACGAGATGGAGGGGGTGGGTCAGGTGATGGAAAGAGGTTAATTTTGGAGAGGAAAAACTTTTTAGGAGCAATGGGAAGGGTAGGTGCAGTGGGAATGGGAGTGGAGGAAGAGGATGTGGTTGTAGGAGAGTCAAGTGTGCTGTCTTTGGGTGCAGGTGCTTGTGACGGAGGCTGTCGTGAGGTGGATGGCTGTTGGGTGGGTGGCTGCCTGCGTTTGTGTGGTTTGGAAGAGGGGGTGACAGACACAGTGGGAGAGGACACAGGGGACGTGTAAATGGCAGTGGGGGTGGTGACTGCATGTGTGCGGAGTGTTCTGGTGGGTGTGCTGGTGATGGACGTAGTGGCTGATGATGTTGTGCATGCAAGTGTGAGTGGAGACGTCACAGGGAGGGAGGAGGGAGACGAGGAGGAGGGGGACACAGAGGAGGCAGTGGCTGTTGGCATGTCTGCATGTGGATGTTGCTTGTGTGAATGCTTGTGGGATGTGTGGTGCTTATGTTTGGATGAGCTGTCCTTGGGTGTTGAGGTGTGTGCAGGCTGGTCTGTAGGTGTGTCTGGGATAGGCAGAGGAACAGGGGAGTGGGACTGGGTGGAGGGAGTTGGAGGAGGGAGGCAGGAGACGGGGACAATGGCTGCAGTCAGTGCTGAGGCCAGAGCGTTGAACAATCGCTGATGGGCAGCCTGACCAGAATGAATGCCCTCCAGGTAGTCATTGCTCCGATGCACCTCCCTTTCCACCCCCTGGATGGCATTGAAAAGGGTAGACTGCCCAACAATGAGCGTCCGGAGGAGGTCAATGACCTCCTCACTGAGGGCAGCAGGGGTAACTGGGGCAGGGCCTGAGGTGCCTGGGGCGAAGGAGATGCCCGCCTTGGTGTGCGAGCGGGCATGGGGCGAACACTGAGGGGCTGCTTGGAGGGCGGAGCTGGTGCGCTGGGTGGCAGCTGTACCTGTTGTTGCGGTGGGCACGGATGTTGCCGCCACCACAAGGGAGCTCCCTTCCGAGGACGTGTCGGTGTCGCTGATGTGTCCACGTGTCCCCGTTGTGGAGCCCCCCTCGCCCTCCGTCTCACTGGTGAAATCAGAGTCCGTTGAATGGCCCTCCGGGGCCATGTGAGATGCAGCTCCCTCGTGCTCCAATGCCACTTCTCCTCCGCCAGATGATGCTAATGCACACATGAACAGGAAGAGCAGACAAAAAAAGGGGGGGGGGAAATAAAGACATGTTGAGTGCATGCATTGGCAACACAGTTGGCGGAGAGGACAGACACAGAAGCCTCCTGCACTACGCTGCGCACTTGGGGTACACTACTCAATCAGTGAGACTTGGCCTACAAGCCAATGGACGACAACTGCACACATAGGTGACACAAGGCCATGGATAGCTGTACTTGGCACCCTACAGAGGTGGAGGGCGGGGGCACAGGGCCATGCCTTACGGAGGGGACTAGCCTACAGAAATCGCCCTGGCCTAGGGATACCCACACATCCCTCCTCCCCCACCCAGACACCTCCACTGCGCGCTAAGATAGCAGAATGTGCTTGTACTCACCCCCTTGTGTCTGCTGTGATGTCCTCACGCGCCCATCCAAATCTGGGTAGGCCACCGCCAGGATCCGAGACATCAGGGGGGTCAATTGACGAGTGGCACCCCTCGTACGTTGGGAGGCCATCCCCAGCAGAGCCTCCGCGGTCTTTCTGCTCCCGCGGCGGATGTCCTCCCACCTCTTGCGGCAGTGGGTGCCCCGTCTGTTGTGGACCCCCAGGGTCCGGACGTCCTTGGCGATGGCACGCCAAATGTCGACTTTCTGATGGGCGCTGACCTATGTGACACGTACAGGGAGAGAAAATAAAATATCATCATTTTCTGCATCCTCGATGTGAGTGGCCCCCCATCCCCACCCTTGCCATGTGGCACATGCTCTCATCTGTCGTTTGATGCATGCCTCATACGCTCCCCTCCGCACCATCGTTCATTCACCCCACTCAACCCAGGCATTGCCCACAAAGCATGGTCCCAGTGTACTAATCTGTTGGCCTGGAGGACAGTAGAGTAGCGCATACTGGGGGAGGACCCCATCCACGAGTTTCTCCAATTCTTCAGAAGTGAAGGCAGGGGCCCTTTCCCCAGTCGCAGCAGCCATTGTCTCTTCCAGACCGAGGTCACAGCAGCACTTGCAGTATAGGTCCTCTCCTGTGGATGATCAGGTCTTGAGTGATAAAGCAGATAGAAAATGGCGGTCACGCCCGCAGCGGTGCGTACCACGACCGCCGGCGCACTTCGTCATTGGCTCCTGAAACCCATAGGGGTCAATGTTAACCAATGCGGCTTTGCACTGTGGTCTTCGACCGCCTACCGCCACGGTGTGCCACGCCAGCGCGTTGACCTCACATCCCATTGTCACACTTCAAAGGTCAGGCAGCCGCCATTTCAAGGGCCCACATGGCTTAATTTCTACTGCGTCACACAGGCCTAGGCCTTGCATTGCCACTCATACAAGCCATTCAATGCATAGAGAATTGTGTACTGTGCAAGCTGTGGGAACGTACCTGTGGATTGCTTGACTCTGTGCTCCATGTTGTCCTTCCTAGGCACCGTCCGCTGGGACTTGCGAGGAGATGGAGGAATGTTCCTGTGTACAGACCGCTGGTGGACCTGTCGACAATGGAAGAAAGACATGTCATACTGACATACAGACTAGACCGAGCCACTATACAGGAACTGTGTGCCCAGCTGGAGCCAGACCTGATGTCACCCATTCGCCAACCAACAGGGATTGCCCCTCTAGTGCAGGTTCTGTCAGTACTCCATTTTTTGGCAAGTGGATCATTCCAAACAACAGTGGCCATTTAATCAGGGATGTCTCAGCCTATGTTTTCTAAGGTGTTGTCCAGAGTGTTGTCTGCCCTGATGAAATACATGCGGAGCTACATTGTTTTCCCTGAGGTGGGCGATTTGGCTACAGTGAAGGGTAATTTCTATGCCCTTGGACATATTCCCAACATCATTGGTGCCATTGATGGGACCCATGTGGCTTTGGTTCCCCCCAGAGAAAGTGAACAGGTGTACAGGAACAGAAAAAGTTATCATTCGATGAATGTCCAGGTGGTCTGTTTGGCTGACCAGTACATCTCCCATGTAAATGCCAAGTTCCCTGGGTCAGTGCATGACGCGTACATCCTGCGAAATAGCAGCATCCCTTATGTGACGGAACAGCTACAGAGACACATGTGTGGCTAATTGGTGACTCTGGTTACCCCAACCTGTCCTGGCTACTGACCCCAGTGAGGAATCCCCAGACCAGGGCAGAGGAACGGTACAATGAGGCCCATGGGCGGACTAGGAGGGTGATCGAGCGGACCTTCGGCCTCCTGAAGGCCAGGTTTAGGTGCCTGCATATGACAGGTGGATCCCTAATGTACTCACCGAAGAAGGTGTGTCATATCATCGTGGCCTGCTGTACGCTTCACAACCTGGCTTTGCGACGCCAGGTGCCTTTCCTGCAGGAGGATGGTCCAGATGGTGGTGTTGTGGCAGCTGTGGAGCCTGTGGAGAGTGAAGAGGAGGAAGACGACGGGGACGACACAGACAACAGGGACACAGTGATACTACAGTATTTTCAATAACACCCAGGTAAGAATCAACACCGGCATCTTACAATTCCTTACAGTCTCCTGCCTCTCTACTGTCTGTCCTATTCCCCCAGTGTATGTTAAATGAGTTTTGACTTTCCCTTCCAATTTCAGAGAAGTGGGCCCCACTGCGTGACCTCTGCTTTGTTTCCCCATGGATTACAGCTGTGTGACAGTGGTATGTTATCATCACAATGTAACAGGACATTTTGGCACCGTTATGTCTAATACATTTGTTCAAAATACAGGCAGACTCCTGATTCTTTTTGTGCAATAAGTGATTTTATTAAAGTGCTGAATTTAGGGACATGGTTGAAATTCGGTGATGGGTGATGGTGGAGGAATGTCCAGATTTTCAGTCTCACAGGTGCATTGTCCATATGCCTGTGGAAGGATGGAGCAGGGGCAGTTTAAGGTTGGACAGGGTGACAATGTGGGACAGTGGGATGACATCAGGGGGTATCCTTTGCTGGCGGGGGTCTTGGCATCCTACTCTGTCTTCTTCCGAGATCTTAGGCCCCGCTTGCGGGGTGGTTCTCCTTCTGTAGGGGGTGGGGTTCTGGTGGCCTGTTGTTGTGTGGGGGCCTCCTGTCCACTAGCGCCGGCGGAGGTGGTAGCCTGTTCTGGGTCCAGGCTAGTGACAGGGGCCCTTTGTGGTGCCACATGGTCCCGCAATGTGGTGACAATCTGGTTGAGTGCCCCGACGATGGTGCCCATTGCGGAACTGATGCTTCGGAGTTCTTCCCTGAACCCCATGTACTGTTGCTCCTGCAGTACCTGGATCTCCTGGAACCTGGCCAGGACCGTCGCCATCGTCTCCTGGGAGTGGTGGTATGCTCCAATGATGGAGGAGAGGGCCTCGTGGAGAGTGGGTTCCCTGGGCCTGTCCACCCCCTGTCGCACAGCAGCCCTCCCAGTTCCCCTGTTTCCCTGGGCCTCTGTTCCCTGGACCGTGTGCCCACTACCACTGCCCCCAGGTCCCTGTTGTTGTTGGGGTGGTGGGTTAACCTGGGTTCCCTGTAGTGGTGGAACACCGCTGATTGACGTGTCCTGGAGACAGAGGCATGGGCCCGCTGGGTGGGAGCTGTGCTGGTGTTCCCAGAGGGGGTTAGGTCTGCTGTGGCCTGTGGCTGTGTGAGGGGAACCGACTGTCCCGAGGTCCCCGATGGGCCGGGCTGGTCATCTGGGTCCAGGGAGACAGAGCTGCTGTCATCACTGGTGGCCTCTTCTGGGGGTGGGATGGACATTTCTGGACCCTTCTGGGTGGTGTGGTGGCGTTCGGGTCCTGCAGGGGTATAGGAGTATGGTTATAGCTTCTGTGTGTGCCATATCGTGCACTGGGTGGGTGCCCGTGTACCCCAGTGCTTGCATTCCTGTGTGGGGGCTTTTGTGACGGTGGCTTGTGGGGGAGATGTGTATGTGCAGTGGGCATGCTTTGGTGATGGGTGTCCATGCTTTGTTGACGCATGCAGGGCTAGGTGTTGGGATGGGTGGGTTGTGATGGTGAGCCATTTGCAAGGAGTTGGGGTGATGGGGTTGGGGGTATGATTTGGCATGCAGGTGGGGTGGGGGGGATGAAGTAGTGAAGATGAGACTTACCAGAGTCCATTCCTCCAGCTACTCCTGCGAGGCCTTCAGGATGCAGGATGTGCAAGACTTGCTCCTCCCATGCTGTAAATTCTGGTGGAGTAGGTGGGGGTCCGCCGCCAGTCTTCTGCACCGCGATGTTGTGCCTTGATACCATGGAACGCACCTTCCCCCGTAGGTCGTTCCACAGCTTCCTGATGTCGTCCCGATTTCGTGGATGCTGTCCCACAGCGTTGACCCTGTCCACTATTCTTTGCCATAGCTCCATCTTCCTGGCAATGGTGGTGTGCTGCACCTGTGTCCCGAAGAGCTGGGGCTCTACCCAAACTATTTCCTCCACCATGACCCGGAGTTCAGCATCTGAAAACCGGGGGTGTCTTTGGGGTGCCAGGGGGTGGTGTGGATGAGGTGTGGGGTGGTGTATGTGTTATAGAGTGTGGTGAGTGTGGTGGTGTGTGGTGTTTTGTGCATGGATATTGTGTGGGTGATGGTGTGGTTTGCCTCTGTGTGATGGTGTTCTCTAGTCTGTGCTGTCTCTCTCTGGCCTTCTGTCGTTTCTTTTGGCCGTAAGGGTTTGTGTGTGATTTGGGTGTGTGTTTTATATTGTATTGGGTGTGTGGGTGTGTTGTGTGTATGTGTATCAGGTGTGTGTATTTTAAATTGTCCAATGTGGATGTGTTTTGTAAATGTGTGTGTATTTTGACTGCGGTGGTGTGTACCACCAATGGAATACCGCGGTTGAAAGACCGCCACGTGGATTCGTGGGTCGGAATGGAATGGGTGTATTTCTGTTGGCGTGACGGTGGTGGTTTGGTCATCGGCAGTTTTACGCTGGCCGTTGGTGTGGAGGACTTTTGTGGATGTCGGGCTTTTGGCGGTTTGCCAGTTGCGGGTCAGAATGACCGTGGCGGTTTACCGCGCCCGGGCCGGTGTTATGGCGGTCTTCTGACCGGCGGTAACAGCCTTTTACCGCCGAGGTCAGAATGACCCCCAATATGCCAAAAGTATCTCAGAGGATATACTCCCTTAGGAGGTAAGTAAAATACACAAAATATACACACAAACCAAAATCAGGTAAGTAAACAGTTGGAAAAGTAGGGCAAACACTGTAGAACACCATAGAATGCAATAGAAGACAATAGGCCTAGGGGCAACACAAACCATATACTCCAAAAGTGGAATGCGAACCACAAATTGACCCCAGGCCTAGTGTAGTGTGTAGAGGGATGCTTGGAGTATAAAAAAACACTAAGGGGGTGATTCTAACCCTGGCGGTCGGTGTTAAAGCGGCGGCCAACCCGCCAACAGGCTGGCGGTCCAAAAAATGGAATTCTGACCCTGGCGGGAACCGCCAACACAGCCCGCCAACTTAACACTCCGACTGCCGCGGCGGTACAGACAAACAGCGCGGCGGTCACCGCCAACAGGCAGGCGGCAGACAATGTACCGCCCACACTATCATAACTCACCAATCCGCCACCTTTTCCGGGGCGGGAGCACCGCCGATAAAAACACGGCGGAAACAGACTACGAACGGGAAAACACTCACCTCTACGCACTCCACGAGGACGGAGGACAGCATGGAACCCGAATTGAACATCATACCTGCTCTCGTCTACCTTCTCATCTACCACGAGTTCGAAGTCCGGCGCAGACGACAACGGTGAGTACTGCACCTACGACACACGGGAGGGGGAGGACGAAAGGTTACGGGCACACACATATGCGACCCCCCCCCCACAATCATGTACTCACCAATGCAGAGCACCAAGTCACAGTGACACCACCCAAACACCCCTGAAAAATGCTAGGACATAATCATATTTGGAATAAATATTTATGTACCAAAAAGCTCCAGAAAAGTAGCGTACAACCATGAAAGATATCCACAACAAAACTAATGACATACACATCAGTGTAAGAATGAAGTACCAAGTCCTGCACATCCTACCAATTCAGCATGTCCGTGGGCCAAAGTCTTGAGAAACAAGGGCAAAGCCCACACAGGAGACCTGAGTCCTTTGGAGAGAACACTGCAGGGGCATCAGATGTAAAAACTACAGGCACCTCAGGGGGAAGGGAAGGGGGGGCACCACAGCCACATGAGTCCACGACGCCAGATCCACGAGGAGCCACCATGCCCACCTTTCAATCCTGGGGAGTGCAAAGCCACAGTCTCTCAAGTCTCTGCAGTGGGTGGATTGCCCACTGGACCATCCTGGGGAGTGCAAAGCCACAGTCTCTCAATGTCTCTACAGTGTGTGGCCTGCCCACTGGACCAACCTGGGGAGTGCAAAGCCACAGTCTCTCAATGTCTCTACAGTGGGTGGGCTGCCCCTGTGCCATCCTGGGGAGTGCAAAGCCACAGTCTCTCAAGTCTCTGCAGTGGGTGGATTGCCCACTGGACCATCCTGGGGAGTGCAAAGCCACAGTCTCTCAATGTCTCTACAGTGTGTGGCCTGCCCACTGGACCAACCTGGGGAGTGCAAAGCCACAGTCTCTCAATGTCTCTACAGTGGATGGGCTGCCCACTGTGCCATCCTGGGGAGTGCAAAGCCACAGTCTCTCAATGTCTCTACAGTTGGTGGGTTGCCCACTGTGCCATCCTGGGGAGTGCAAAGCCACAGTCTCTCAAGTCTCTGCAGTGGGTGGATTGCCCACTGGACCATCCTGGGGAGTGCAAAGCCACAGTCCATCATGTGGATGACAGTCTCCACTGGTCAAGGAGGAGGCATGGTGGGCACAATGAACCATCAACGGTGCTTGAGACGGCGGGGCCCAGCGGAGCGGTGCTTGAGAGGAAGGGCCCAGCGGAGCGGTGCTTGAGAGGAAGGGCCCAGCGGAGCGGTGCTTGAGACGGCGGGGCCCAGCGGAGCGGTGCTTGAGACGGCGGGGCCCAGCGGAGCGGTGCTTGAGAGGAAGGGCCCAGCGGAGCGGTGCTTGAGAGGAAGGGCCCAGCGGAGCGGTGCTTGAGAGGAAGGGCCCAGCGGAGCGGTGCTTGAGAGGAAGGGCCCAGCGGAGCGGTGCTTGAGACGGCGGGGCCCTGTTCAGCGGTGCTCTTCTGCACCGCGGGCCCTGTTCAGCGGTGCCTATCTCCACGGCGGGGCCCTGTTGAGCGGTGCTCTTCTGCACCGCGGGCCCTGTTCAGCGGTGCCTATCTCCACGGCGGGGCCCTGTTCAGCGGTGCTCTTCTGCACCGCGGGCCCTGTTCAGCGGTGCCTATCTCCACGGCGGGGCCCTGTTCAGCGGTGCTCTTCTGCACCGCGGGCCCTGTTCAGCGGTGCCTATCTCCACGGCGGGGCCCTGTTCAGCGGTGCTCTTCTGCACCGCGGGCCCTGTTCAGCGGTGCCTATCTCCACGGCGGGGCCCTGTTCAGCGGTGCTCGTCTGCACCGCGGGCCCTGTTCAGCGGTGCCCATCCAGCAGGTCAAGGGAGCCAGACCTGGCCTGGACTCCCTGTTCAGTCGCCCTCGGACCGTGACGTATCTGGACCCTTCGGGGACGGACTCCTGGCCTCCTTAGTGTCCTCCTTCCCAGCTGGGATGTGGCATGTGGGGTCCACCTTCTCCGCGCTCCTGCTGCCCTTCCGCTCCTTTGATCGGGCTCTCGGGCCCTTGCCTCCCCCAGATGGTGTGGGTGGTGAAGTGGCCGCACATTGCTCCTTGGGGGCAGCCCTGTCAGTCCTCGCACGGCGGTCCTTGGTTTTGCGGGTCTTCTTGCCGGGGGGGGGGGGCTGGACGTGTCCTTGCTGCAGCTCGATGTGTCACTGCTGGCAAAGGGTGGGCTCCAGAACCCAGGCACAACAGTGACACCCGAAGCTGGGCTGGTGGTGGCTGCGGTGCTCTTGGGACTCTTTGAAGATGGAGGGGGGGGGTCATCGGGGGGAAAGAGGTTAAGGTTAGCCAGGAAAAGTTTTTTAGGGCCAAGGTAAAGGGTAGGAGTAGTGGAGATGGAAGTGGAGGTAGAGGAGGTGGTTGTAGGAGAGTCAGGTGTGCTGTCATTGGGTGAAGGTGCTGGTGCTGTAGGCTGTCGTGAGGTGGATGGCTGTTGGGTGGGTGGCTGCCTGCGTTTGTGTGTCTTGGAAGAGGGGGTGACAGACACAGTGGGAGAGGACACAGGGGACGTGTACATGGCAGTGGGGGTGGTGACTGCACGAGTGTGGACTGTACTGGAGGGTGAGGTGGTGATGGAAGCACTGGCTGATGTTGGGGTGCATGCAGGTGTGAGTGTAGACGTCACAGGGAGGGAGGAGGGAGACGAGGAGGAGGGGGACACAGGGGTGGCAGTGGCTGTTGGCATGTCTGCATCTGGGTGTTGCTCGGGTGAGTGTTTGCGGGATCTGTGGTGCTTGTGTTTGGATGAGCTGCTCTTGGGTGTTGAGGTGTGTGCAGGCTGGTCTGATGGTGTGGATGGGATAGGCTGAGGAACAGGAGACAGAGACAGGCTGGAGGCAGTCAGAAGAGGGAGGCTGGAAACAGGGACAATGGCTGCCGTCAGTGCTGAGGCCAGAGCAGTGAACGCTCGTTGATGGGCAGCCTGACCCGAATGAATGCCCTCCAGGTACGCATTGCTCTGTTGCACCTCCCTTTGCACACCCTGGATGGCATTCAGAAGGGTCGTCTGCCCAACAATGAGCGTCCTTACCAGGTCATTGAGCTCCGCACTGAGGGCAGCAGGGGCAACAGGGGCAGGGGCTGAGGTGCCTGGGGCGAAGGAGACGCGCGCCTTCCTGGGCGAACCGGCACGAAGCGAAGACTGAGGGGCTGCTGGGAGGGCGGGGCTGGTGCGCTGGGTGGCGGCTGTACCTGTAGAGGCGGGGGGCACGGATGTTGCCGCCACCCCTAGGGAGCTCCCATCCGAGGACGTGTCGCTTTCGCTGCTCTCACCAGCGGTCCCCGTCGTGGTGCTCCCCTCGCCCTCCGGATCACTGGTGCCCTCGGTGTCTGTTCCTGGGCCCACCGGGGCCTTGTGTCCTGCAGCTCCCTCGTGCTCCGATGCCATATCTCCTCCGCCTGATGATGCTAATGCACACATGCACAAGAAGATGAAGAGAAAGGGTGGGGGGAGAAAAAAGAAGACCAGGTTGAGTGCATGCAATGTCAACACCGTTGGCGGAGAGGACAGACACAGGTGCCTAATGCACTAAGCCGCGCATTCGGGGTACACTACTCAGTACTACTGACTAAGACAACAGGCCAAGAGACGTCAAACGCGCACATGGGAGATGCTGGACCTTCAATGGCTGTACTTGTCACCCTACAGAGGTGGGGGCCGGGGGCACAGGGCCATGCCTAAGGGAGAGGACTACACTACAGAAAGCGCCCTGGCCTAATGTCACCCACAGCCCTCCTCCCCCACCCAGACGCCTCCACTGCGCATAAAGATAGGAGAATGTGCTGATACTCACCCCCTTGTGTCTGCTGTGATGTCTTAAAGCGCCCATCCAATTCAGGGTAGGCCACCGCCAGGATCCGGGACATCAGGGGGGTCATGGTGCGACTGGCACCCCTCCTAGGTTGGGAGGCCATCCCCAGCAGTGTTTCTGCGGTCTTCCTTGTTCCGCGGCGGATGTCCTCCCACCTCTTGCGGCAGTGGGTGCCCCGTCTGTTGTGGACCCCCAAGGTCCGGACTTCCTTGGCGATGGCACGCCAAATATCGATCTTCTGATGGGCGCTGACCTATTAGACATGTACAGGGTGGAAAGGAGGAAATCATCAATGGACTGCATGTTAGATGTAATTGGCCCCCCCCCACCCACTTTGCCATATGGCACATGCTCTCATCTGTCGGGCGTTGCACTCCTCATTCGCCCCCCACCCCACCAACTTACATCCATCCCAATCCACACAGGCATAGCCCATTCCATTAGCACCCGGGGTACTCACTTGTTGGTCTGGAGGACCGTAGAGTAGCGCATACTGGGGGAGGACCCCATCCACGAGCTTGTCCAATTCTTCAGACGTGAAGGCAGGGGCCCTTTCCCCAGTCACAGCAGCCATTGTATCTTCCAGACCGAGGTCACAGCAGCACTTGCAGTATAGGTCCTCTCCTGTGGATGATCAGGTCTCGAGTGATTAAGCAGATAGAAAATGGCGGTCACGTCCGCGGCGGTGCGTACCGCGGCGGCGCGTACCGCGACCGCCGGCGCACTTCGTTATTGGCTCCTGAAACCCATAGGCTTCAATGTTAACCAATGCGGCTTTGCGCCGCGGTCTTCGACCGCCTACCGCCACGGTGTGCCAGCGCAGTGACCTCACATCCCATTGTCCCACTTCACAGGTCAGGCAGCCGCCATTTCAAGGGCCCACATGGCTTAATTTTGACTGCGACACACAGGCCTAGGCCTTGCATTGCCACACATACACGCCTTTCAACCCATTGCCATTCTTTAACTGTGCAAGCTGTCTGTACGTACCTGTGGTTTGGCTGACTCTGTGCTCCATGTTGTCCTTCCTAGGCACCGTCCGCTGGGACTTGGGATGAGAAGGAGGAATCCTCTCGTGTACCGACCGCTGGTGGACCTGTCGACAATGGAAGAACGCCATATAATCCTTCGATACCGACTTGACCGTGCCACTATCCATGAACTATGTGCCCAGCTGGAGCCAGCCCTGATGTCCCCCATCCGCCAACCCACAGGGATTCCCCCTCTGGTGCAGGTTTTGTCAGTCCTCCATTTTTTGGCCAGTGGGTCATTCCAGACCACAGTGGCCATGTCATCTGGAATGTCTCAGCCTATGTTTTCAAAGATTTTGAGCAGAGTGTTGTCTGCCCTGATGAAACTCATGCGGAGCTACATCATTTTCCCCGAGGAGGGTGACTTGCCCACAGTGAAGGGTGATTTCTATGCCCTTGGACATATCCCCAACATCATTGGTGCCATTGATGGGACCCATGTGGCTTTGGTACCCCCAAAAGACGATGAGCAGGTGTACCGAAACAGAAAGAATTATCATTCGATGAATGTCCAGGTGGTCTGTTTGGCTGACCAGTACATCTCCCATGTAAATGCCAAGTTCCCAGGGTCAGTGCATGACGCGTATGTGATGCGAAATAGCAGCATCCCCTATGTGATGGAGCAGCTACAGAGACAACGTGTGTGGCTAATAGGTGACTCTGGTTACCCCAACCTGCCGTGGCTACTGACCCCAGTAAGGAATCCCCGGACAAGGGCAGAGGAACGCTACAATGAGACCCATGGGCGTACAAGGAGGGTGATTGAGCGAACCTTTGGCCTCCTGAAGGCCAGGTTTAGGTGCCTGCATATGACTGGTGGATCCCTAATGTACTCACCAAAGAAGGTGTGCCATATCATCGTGGCGTGCTGTATGCTTCACAACCTGGCTTTGCGACGCCAGGTGCCTTTCCTGCAGGAGGATGGTCCAGATGGTGGTGTTGTAGAAGCCGTGGAGCCTGTGGAGAGTGAAGAGGAGGAAGACTCTGAGGACGACACAGACAATAGGGACAGAGTGATACAACAGTATTTCCAGTAACACCCAGGTAAGAATCACCCACGCCATTTCACAATTGCTTCTAGCCTCCTGCATCTATACTTTCTGTAGTTCCCCACAGATGTTTTTTTATTAATTTATGCCTTTCCCTTCCCTTCTCAGTGCTGTCTGACTCAGTACCTGACTTCTGCTTGGTTCGCCCATGAAATACAGCGTATTGACATTGGTATGTTGTCATGACTAATTGACAGGACAGAAAATTGAACAGTAATATGTTATCCCTTTGTTAATAATACAGCATGACTCAAAACAGGTTTGTGTGCAAAAAGTGATTTATTTACAGTGCTAGATACCGGTACATGTGATTCTAAGGGTGATGGGTGGGGGTGGAGGAATATCCATGGCAGAGTCCAGTTCTCAGTCTCACAGGTGCATTGTTCTTTTGCCTGTGGAAGGATGGAGCATAGGCAGTTCATGGTTGGACAGGGTGGCAATGTGGGACAGTGGGAAGACTTGAGGGGGTATGTCCTGCTGGCGGGGGTCTTGACATCCTACTCTGTCTTTTTCTTTGGTCTCAGGCTCCTCTTACGGGGTGGTTGTTCTTCAGCAGGAGGTGGGGTTCTGGGGGGCTGTCGAGGTGTTGGGACCTCCTGTCCACTAGCGCCGGCGGAGGTGGTAGGCTGTTCCTGGTCCGGCCTAGTGACAGGGGCCCTGTGTGGTGCACCATGGTCCCGCAACGCGTCCTCTATCCTGTGGAGGGCCAGGACGATGGTCCCCATTGCGGTCCCGATGATTCTCAGCTCCTCCCTGAAGCCCATGTAGCGTTCCTCCTGCTGTGCCTGGATCTCAGTGAACCTGGCCAGTACCGTCGCCATCGTTTCTTGGGAGTGGTGGTAGGCCCCCATGAGGGTGGTGAGGGCCTCTTGGAGAGTGGGTTCCCTGGGCCTCTCCTCCCCCCCCTGTCGCACAGCAGCCCTCCGAGCTGCCCGGTTTCCCCCGGCCTCTGTCCCCTGGCCGGTGTGCCCGCTCCCACTGCCCCCAGGTCCCTGTTGTTGTTGGGGTGTCGGGTTAGCCTGGGTGCCCTGTAGTGGCAGACACACCGCTGATTGAGCTGTCCTAGAGACAGAGGCATGGGCCCGCTGGGTGGGAGCTGTGCTGGTGTCGGCAGAGGGGGTCGGGTCTGGTGTGGCCTGTGTCTGGGTGAGGGGAACCGACTGCCCAGAGGTCCCCGATGGTCCGGGCTGGTCATCAGGTTCACTGTCGACAGAGCTGCTATCCTCAGTGTGGGCCTGTTCCGGTGGTGGGATGGACACTTCTGGACCCTCCTGGCTGGTGTGTTGTCGTTCGGGTCCTGCATGGGGTAAGAGAGTTTGGTTATTGTTTCTGTGTGTGCAATAGCATGCGTGTTGTAGGTGCCCTTGTCCCCCAGTGCAGGCATTCCCTGGAGGGAGGTGTTGTGAGGGTATTTAGTGGGGGGGAGGGGTTAGTGCAGTGGTCATGCTTAGGTGATGGGTGCCCATGGTTTGTGTTGGCATGCAGGAGTTGGTGTCGGGATGGGTGGGTTGTGCTGGTGAGACATTGTCAGGAAGGATGTGTGCTGGGGGGTTGGGGGTGAGGGTGGGGGTGTGGGTTGGCATGCTGGTGGGGTGTGGGGGATATAGTAGTTGAGATGGGACTTACCAGAGTCCATTCCTCCGGCTACTCCTGCGAGGCCCTGAGGATGCAGGATGGTCAAGACGTCTTGTTCCCACGATGTAAATTTGGGAGGGGTGGGTGGGGGTCCGCCGCCAGTCTTCTGGACCGCGATGTTGTGCCTCGAGACCATCGACCGGACCTTCCCCCGTAGGTCGTTCCATCTTTTGCGGATGTCCTCCCTATTCCTGGGATGCTGTCCCACCGCGTTGACCCTGTCCACGATCCGCTGCCATAGCTCCGCCTTCCTGGCTATACTGGTGTGCTGCACCTGCGAGCCGAAGAGCTGGGGTTCCACTCTTAGGATTTCCTCCACCATGACTCGGAGTTCTTGGTCCAAAAATCGTGGATGCCTTTGGGGTGCCATGGGGTGGTGTGGGTGAGGTGTGGGGTGGTGTATGTGATGAGGAGTGTGTTGGTGAGTGGTGCTTTGTGCTACTATGTGGTGTGTGTGATGGTGTAGTGTGCCTCAGTGTGTCTTCCTTTGGATTGTCTGCTGTGTCTCTCTCTCCTTCTCTCAGTATTTGGGGTCGCAGGGGTTTGTGGGTGATGTGGGTGTGTGTTTTATAGTTGGTTGATTGTGTGGGAGTGGTATGTGTATGTCTATCAGGTGTGTGTTTTTCAAATTGTCCAATGTGGCTGTGTTTTGGTGATGTGTGTGTATTCTGACCGCGGCGGTGTGTAGCGCCAATGGAATACCGCGTTTGAATGACCGCCGTGTGGATTCGTGGGTCGTAATGGCATGGGCGTATTTCTGTTGGCGTGACGGTGGAGGTTTGGTCATCTCCAGTTTATCGCTGCCCACCGATGTGGCGGGCTGAAGTGGAGGACGGATTTTTGGAGGTTTGGCCGTTATGGGTCAGAATGACCGTGGCGGTTGACCGCGGCGGTGTTATGGCGGTCTTCTGACCGGCGGTAAGGGCATTTTACCGCCGAGGTCAGAATCACCCCCTAAGTGTGTCCAAGATACCCCACCCCAAGACCCTGAAAAGTAGGAGTAAAGTTACCCTACTACCCCAGAAAGACAGTAAAGTCGAGATAGGGGATTCTGCAAAGACAACAACTGACTGCAAAGCACTGAAGACAGATTCCTGGACCTGAGGACCTGCAAAGGAAGGGGCCCAAGTCCAAGAGTCACGCAAGTGTCCGGGGGGGGCAGGAGCCCACTAAACCCTGGTTGAGGGTGCAAAAGGGTTGCCTCTGGCTGGAAGAAGCCAAAGATTCTGCAACCACGGAAGGTGCCAGGAACTTCTCCTTCGGTCAGAAGATGTCACATGGCGTGCTGGAGGATGCAGAGGTGTTTCCACGCAGAAAGACCACAAACAAGCCTTGCTAGCTGCAAGGGTTATAGTTAGGGTTTTTGGATGCTGCCAGGGCACAGGAAGTACCAGGAGGTGGCCCCTTAGAGGAGGAGACAGAGGAGGTACTCAGCAAGACAGGGAGCCCTCACAGAAGCAGGCAGCACCCACAGAAGTGCCAGAACACGCACTACAAAGAAGAGTGAACCGGAGCTCACCCGAACTCACAAAAGAAGATCCCACGATGCCGGAGGACAACTCAGGAGGTTGTACACTGCAGATTAGAGTGTCGGGGACCCATGCTTGGCTGTGCACAAAGGAAATCCTGGAAGAGTGCACAGGAGCCGGAGCAGCTGCAAATCACGTGGTACCCAGCAATGCAGTCTAGCGTGGGGAGGCAAGGACTTACCTCCACCAAACTTGGACTGAAGACTCACTGGACTGTGGGAGTCACTTGGACAGAGTTGCTGAGTTCCAGGGACCACGCTCGTCGTGCTGAGAGGGGACCCAGAGGACCGGTGATGCAGTTCTTTTGGTGCCTGCGGTTGCAGGGGGAGGATTCCGTCGTCCCACAGGAGATTTCTTTGGAGCTTCTAGTGCAGAGAGGAGGCAGACTACCCCCACAGCATGCACCACCAGGAAAACAGTCGAGAAGGCGGCAGGATCAGCGATACAAGGTTGCAGTAGTCGTCTTTGCTACTTTGTTGCGGTTTTGCAGGCGTCCTGAGCAGTCAGCGGTTGATTCCTTGGCAGAAGGTGAAGAGGGAGATGCAGAGGAACTCTGATGAGCTCTTGCATTCGTTATCTAAAGAATTCCCCAAAGCAGAGACCCTAAATAGCCAGAAAAGGAGGTTTGGCTACCTAGGAAGGAGGATAGGCTAGCAACTAAGGTAAGAGCCTATCAGGAGGAGTCTCTGACTTCACCTGCTGGCACTGGCCACTCAGAGCAGTCCTGTGTGCCAGCAGCACCTCTGTTTCCAAGATGGCAGATGTCTGGAGCACACTGGAGGAGCTCTGGGCACCTCTCCTGGGAGGAGCAGGTCAGGGGAGTGGTCACTCCCCTTTCCTTTGTCCAGTTTCGTGCCAGAGCAGGGCTGGGGGATCCCTGAACCGGTGTAGACTGGCTTATGCAGGGATGGGCACCATCTGTGCCCATCAAAGCATTTCCAGAGGCTGGGGGAGGCTACTCCTCCCCAACCCTGACACCTTTTTCCAAAGGGAGAGGGTGTAACACCCTCTCTCTGAGGAAGTCCTTTGTTCTGCCTTCCTGGGCCAAGCCTGGCTGGACCCCAGGAGGGCAGAAACCTGTCTGAGGGGTTGGCAGCAGCAGCAGCTGCAGTGAAACCCCGGGAAAGGTAGTTTGGCAGTACCCGGGTCTGTGCCAGAGACTCGGGGGATCATGGAATTGTCACCCCAATGCCAGCATGGCATTGGGGTGACAATTCCATGATCTTAGACATGTTACATGGCCATGTTCGGAGTTACCATTGTGACGCTGTACATAGGTAGTGACCTATGTACAGTGCACACGTGTAATGGTGTCCCCGCACTCACAAAGTCTGGGGAATTTGCCCTGAACAATGTGGGGGCACCTTGGCTAGTGCCAGGGTGCCCACACACTAAGTAACTTAGCACCCAACCTTTACCAGGTAAAGGTTAGACATATAGGTGACTTATAAGTTACTTAAGTGCAGTGGTAAATGGCTGTGAAATAACGTGGACGTTATTTCTCTCAGGCTGCAGTAGCAGGCCTGTGTAAGAATTGTCAGAGTTCCCTATGGGTGGCAAAAGAAATGCTGCAGCCCATAGGGATCTCCTGGAACCCCAATACCCTGGGTACCTCAGTACCATATACTAGGGAATTATAAGGGTGTTCCAGTATGCCAATGTCAATTGGTGAAATTGGTCACTAGCCTGTTAGTGACAATTTGTAAAGAGAGAGCATAACCACTGAGGTTCTGGTTAGCAGAGCCTCCGTGAGACAGTTAGGCATCACACTGGGAACACATACATATAGGTCACAAACTTATGAGCACTGGGGTCCTGGCTAGCAGGATCCCAGTAACACATAACAAACATACTGAAAACATAGGGTTTTCACTATGAGCACTGGGCCCTGGCTAGCAGGATCCCAGTGAGACAGTGAAAACACCCTGACATATACTCACAAACAGGCCAAAAGTGGGGGTAACAAGGCTAGAAAGAGGCTACTTTCTCACAGCGTGCATGGATGTGTTGGAGGTGTCTGCTAGTGAGGTGTGTGTGCTGCTTGGTATGGTGATGCTGGTAGTTGATGTTGGTGCAGTGCATGCAGGTGTGTGTGTGGACATGACTGGGAGGGAGGTGGACGAGGAAGAGGGGAAGACAGTGGAGGCAGTGGATATTGTTGTGTCTTCAACTGTCTGATGTTTGCGTGAGTACTTGTGGGATGAAGTGTGCGTCTGTGTTTGCCTGTGCCACTCTTAGGTGTTATCAAGTGTGCATGCTCATCAGTATGTGTGCCTGGGATGGGTAGGGCTTGAGGAGACTGGGAAGTGGTAGTTGGAGAGTGGACGGTAGAAACAGGGACAATGGCTGCCATCAAAGAGGAGGCCAGAGCCTGAATCAATTTCTGTTGGGCCGCCTATCCACAGTGAATGCCCTCCAGGAATACATTGTATTGCTGCATCTGGGATGCCAGCCCCTGGATGGCATTCACAGTGGTTGATTGCCCTACAGAGATGGATCTCAGGAAGTCAAAAGCCTCCTCACCCAGGGCAGCAGGGCTCACTGGGGCAGGGCCTGAGGTGACTGGGGTGAAGGAGATGCCCACCCTCCTGGGTGAGCGGGCATGGGCAACTCACTGAGGGCCTGCTGGGAGGGCGGTGCTAATATGGAGGGTGGTGGCTGTCCCTGCAGCTGGGGCGGTCACAGAGGTGTCCGTCACCACCAGGGAGCTCCTATCGGAGGAGGTATCTGAGTCTGTGTTGTCTCCTTCTGTCTCCGCCCTGGTGCTCCCCTCACCCTCCATCCCACTGGTTCCCTCGGCGTCAGTGGACTCTGCCTTCTGGGTCCTGTGGGATACAGCTCCCTCTGTCGCCGGTGCCCCTGCTCCTCCGCCAGATTATGCTAATGCACACAACGACAGGATGACAGAACAAAAAAAGGGGGGCGAGAGAAAAAGGAAACACCGGGTCAATGACTGCACCAACACCACAGTTGGCATACACAGCACCGTCACACACAGGGATCAGGCTTAAGCATTATGCACTGCACTGCCAGTGATATGGCTAGATGCTAAGGCAAGATGAGGGCCACACACCGCCAACTTCACCCCTCCTGGTACCCACAAAACCCTGCCTCAAATGGAATGCTAACAAACTAGGTTACCTGCATTTGCTAAACATCCATTACCCTAGGGTTGACCAACGCTGCAATGTCTGGCCTGGCTTTAGGGGCACCCACTAACTCACATCCACCACCCGAATCCCACCCCAACTGCCAAATTTAGGAATGATACCCACTGTACTCACCCCCTTGTGGCTGTTGTAATTCCCTCAAGCGCCCATCCAGCTCAGGGTAGGCCATCGCCAGTGTGCGGGCCATCAGGGGCGCTCAGGTTCAGACGGGCAATTCTTCTTCATTGGGATGCCATCCCCAGCTGGGCCACCACGGTCTTCCATGCCCAGCATCTCAGGTCCTCCCACCGTTTCCGACAGTGGGTGCTCCGCCTGCCATAGACCCCAGGGTCCGCATGTCCTTGGCGATGGCATGCCATAATCCCTTCTTTTGCTGGGTGCTGACCTGCAGAGGCAATACAGACAGGAGAACACCATCAAACAAACAGTCCATCCTGTCACACAAATGGCCCACCATACCCTTTCCATCACCATTGGCACATATATCGCCCGGCGCACACCATGTACACCAGCACAAGACATTCCCCACTCCCACGATGACACGATGCTTGCACAAACATCTCCATGCATCCTTCCCACATGCATCTTTCCCAATGTGTACTCACCTGTTGGTCTGGAGGCCCATACAGCAGCCCGTACTGGGGTAGGACCCCATCCACCAGTCACTCCAACTCCTCCGAAGTGAAGGCAGGGGCCCTTTCCCCGGTCACATGGGCCATGGTGGGTTCAAGGCACAAGCAGTGTAGGTGTTCTCCTGTTGAAGGCAAGGAAACAACTGGGGAATCAGATAGAAAATGGTGTTCACGTCTGCGGCGGTGTACACTGTACTCCATAGAGCCCCATATTATCCAATGAGGAATTGCACGCCGGTGCAAGACCGCCTTCCGAAACAACGCCCAACATCGGAGGAATTACCTCACTTGCACCTGTCCCTAAATACAGGACAGGCGGTAGCCATTTAAGGGTGGGGACAACGGTCATATCGGCATTAGCTGCATCACAGATTAGATTGGCACATACATCGCCATTAACACTGTCCCATTACATAAGTGCACCAAGGACATTGAAGTTGTCTCTTGTGTCCCTTAGATACCTACCGCTGAAGATGAATTGGAGGTGGAGACATACCCCCATGTACAGACCCCTTGTGGACTTGGCTACGCTGGAGGACAGGCACATTATCCTCACCTATAGACTGTACAGGGCCACAATCACGGAGATGTGTGCCCAATTGGAGCCAGACCTGATCTCATCTATCTGTCATCCGACTGGGATCCCACATCTTGTGCAAGTGCTATCAGTATTCCATTTCTTGGCACTGGTTCTTTCCAAGTGACAGTTGGTTTGGCAGCAGGAATATCACAGCCAATGTTCTCAATCGTGCTGGCAAGAGTCTTGTCTGCCCTGGTGAGACACATGTGCAGCTACATTTCTTTCCCCCAGGTGGGAGATTTGGCCACTGTGAAGGGCGGACTCTATGCAATGGGGTATATCCCCGATATTATTGGGGCGATTGACAGGACACATATTGCGTTTGCCCCCTGCCAGAATGAACAGGTGTTGAGAAATCGCAAGAGTTTCCACTCGCTGAATGTGCAGATGGTGTGCCTGGTGGACCAGTACATCTCCCACGTCAATGCTAAGTACCCTAGGTCGGAGCACGATGCCTTTGTTCTGTGCTTGCAGGTGACTCTGGCTACCCAAACCTATTGTGGCTGCTGACCCCTGTGAGGAATGCCAGGATAAGGGCTGAGGTATGTTATAATGAGGCACATGGGCGAACCAGACAGATCATCGAGAGGACCTTCATCCTCCTGAAGGCCAGGTTCAGGCACTTCCATCTGACAGGTGGATCCCTGTGCTACTGACCCGCGAAGGTCTGCCAGATAGTAGTGGCATGCTGTATCTTACATAACCTGGCCCTCAGACGCCAAGTACCTTTTCTGCAGGAGGAGGAGACTGGAGATGCCCCTGTGGCAGCAGTGGACCCTGAGGACAGTGAGGATGAAGAGGCTGAGGATGAGGATGAGGATGAGGATGAGGACAACAGAACATCAGTTATCCTTCAGTACTTCCAATGACACACAGGTGAGACAGAGCAACTGCACATGAATGACTATTGGTGTATTCTGTATGGCAGTAGCATGATGGAATTAACTTCCTTTGCATCTCAATTTACTGTCACCTTGTAGGCAAGTACCATCTTTCATGGCATGTTACCCCAAATTTTACATGTTTGTCAGTATGTTTTTACCTGTCTCACTGGGATCCTACTAGTAGTTTGTGGCCTAAATGTGTATGCATATGTAGTGCCAAACTGTGTCACTAAGGCTCTGCTAATCAGAACCTCAGTGCTCATGCTCTCTCTGCCTTTAAAGTTGTCACTATAGGCTAGTGACTACATTTATCAATTCTGATTGGCATACTGGACCCCCCTTATAAGTCCCTAGTATATGGTACCTAGATACCCAGGGCATTGAGGTTCCAGGAGATCCATATGGGCTGCAGCATTTCTTTTGCCACCCATAGGGAGCTCAGACAAACCCTTACATAGGACTGCCATTGCAGCCTGCGAGAAATAACGCCACACGTTATTTCACAGCCATTTTTCACTGTACATAAGTAACTTATAAGTCACTTATATGTCTAACCTTCACTTGCTGAAGGTTAGGTGCAAGTGTGAGGGCACCCTTGCACTAGCAAAGGTGCTCCCACATAGTTCAGGGCCATTACCCCTGACTTTGAGAGTGCAGGGACACATTACACGCGTGCACCTCATATAGGTCAATACCTATATGTAGAATCACAATGGTAACTCCGACTATGGCCATGTAACATGTCTATGATCATGGAATTGTCCCCCCATTCCAAATTTGGTATTGGGGATTCAATTCCATGCATCCTGGGGGCTCCACTATGGACCCTCAATACTGCCAAACCAGCTCTCTGGAGTCTTCTCTGCAGCTACAGTTGCTGCCACCCCACAGACAGGGTTCTGCCCTCCTGGGGTCTGGGCAGCCCAGTCCCAGGACAGCAGAACAAAGCATTTCCTCTGAGAGCAGGGTGTTACACCCTTTCCCTTTGGAAATTGGTGCAACAGGCTGAGGAGGGGTAGCCTCTCCCAGCCTCTGGAAATGCTTTGAAGGGCACAGATGGTGCCCTCCTTGCATAAGCCAGTCTACACCAGTTTAGGGAACCCCCAGTCCCTGCTCTAGCGTGAAACTAGACAAAGGAAAGGGGAGTGACCACTCCCCTGTCCATCCCCACCCCAGGGGTGGTGCCCAGAGCTCCTCCAGTGTGTCTCAGACCTCTGCCATCTTGCTTTCAGAGGTGTGGAGTGTAGGAAAGTACCATCTTGCCTGGCATGTTACCCCCATATTTCACTGTATATATGTTGTTTTAGTCTATGTGTCACTGGGACCCTGCCAGGCAGGGCCCCAGTGCTCATAAGTATGTGCCCTGTATGTGTTCCCTGTGTGATGCCTAACTGTCTCACTGAGGCTCTGCTAACCAGAACCTCAGTGGTTATGCTCTCTCTGATTTCCAAATTTGTCACTAACAGGCTAGTGACTAAATTTACCAATTCACATTGGCATACTGGTACACCCATATAATTCCCTAGTATATAGTACTGAGGTACCCAGGGTATTGGGGTTCCAGGAGATCCCTATGGGATGCAGCAATTCTTTTGCCACCCATAGGGAGCTCTGACAATTCTTACACAGGCCTGCCAGTGCAGCCTGAGTGAAATAACGTCTACGTTATTTCACAGCCATTTACCACTGCACTTAAGTAACTTATAAGTCACCTATATGTCTAACCTTCACCTAGTGAAGGTTGGGTGCAAAGTTAATTAGTGTGTGGGCACCCTGGCACTAGCCAAGGTGCCCCCACGTCGTTCAGGGCAAATTCCCCAGACTTTGTGAGTGCGGGGACACCATTACACGCGTGCACTACACATAGGTCACTTCCTATGTGTAGCGTCACAATGGTAACTCCGAACATGGCCATGTAACATGTCTAAAATCATGGAATTGTCCCCCCAATACTATTCTGGTATTGGGGGGACAATTCCATGATCCCCCGGGTCTCTAGCACAGTACCCGGGTACTGCCAAACTGCCTTTCCGGGGTCTCCACTGTAGCTGCTGCTGCTGCCAACCCCTCAGACAGGTTTCTGTCCTCCTGGGGTCCAGGCAGCCCTGGCCCAGGAAGGCAGAACAAAGGATTTCCTCTGAGAGAGGGTGTTACACCCTCTCCCTATGGAAATAGGTGTGAAAGCTGGGGAGGAGTAGCCTCCCCCAGCCTCTGGAAATGCTTTGATGGGCACAGAGGGTGCCCATCTCTGCATAAGCCAGTCTACACTGGTTTAGGGATCCCCCAGCCCTGCTCTGGGGCGAAACTGGACAAAGGAAAGGGGAGTGACCACTCCCATGACCTAGACCTCCTAGGGGAAGGTGCCCAGAGCACCTCCAGTGTGTCCCAGACCTCTGCCATCTTGTAAACAGAGGTGTTGGGGGCACACTGGACTGCTCTGAGTGGCCAGTGCCAGCAGGTGACATCAGAGGCTCCTTCTGATGGGCTCGTACCTCTCTTGGTAGCCAATCCTCCTAACCTAGTAGACAAACCTCCTTTTCTGGCTATTTAGGGTCTCTGCTTTGGGGAATTCTTCAGATAACGAATGCAAGAGCTCACTAGAGTTCCTCTGCATCTCCCTCTTCACCTTCTACCAAAGGATCGACTGCTGACTGCTCAGGATGCCTGCAAAACCGCAACAAAGTAGCCAGACGACTACCAGCAACATTGTAGCGCCTAAACCTGCCGGCTTTCTCGACAGTTTCCAGGTGGTGCATGCTCTGGGGGTAGCCTGCCTTTACCCTGCACCAGAAGCTCCGAAGAAATCTCCCGTGGGTCGACGGAATCTTCCCCCTGCTAACGCAGGCACCAAAAGACTGCAACACTGGTCCTCTGGGTCCCCTCTCATCCTGAGAAGCGTGGTCCCTGGAACTCAGCAACTCTGTCCAAGTGACTCCCACAGTCCAGTGACTCTTCAGTCCAAGTTTGGTGGAGGTAAGTCCTTGCCTCCCCACGTTAGACTGAATTGCTGGGTACTGCGTGATTTGCGGCTGCTCCGGCTCCTGTGCACTCTTCCAGGATTTCCTTCATGCACAGCAAAGTCTGGGTCCCCGACACTCCATCCTGCAGTGCACAACCTTCTGAGTTGTCCTCCGGCGTCGTGGGACTCCCTTTTGTGACTTTGCATGGACTCCTGGTCCACTTTCCTTCCACATGCCTGTTCAGATACTTTTGCATGTGCTGCCTGCTTCTGTGAGGGCTCCCTTAGTTGCTGAGCGCCCCCTCTGTCTCCTCCTCCAAGTGACGACATCCTGGTCCCTCCTGGGCCACATAAGAACCCAAAAACCTCTACTGCGACCCTTGCAGCTAGCAAGGCTTGTTTGTAGTATTTCTGCGTTGGAACCCCTCTGTAAGCTTTATCGCGACGTGGGACATCTGTCTTCCAAAGGAGAGGTCCCTAGTCCACTTCTTTCTTGCAGAACTCCAAGCTTCTTCCATCCAGTGGCAGCTTCCTTGCACCCTTGCTGGCATTTCCTGGGCTCCTGCCCACTCTCGACACTGTCGCGACTATTGGACTTGGTCTCCTTGACTTACAGGTACTCAGTTCTGGAAATCCACTGTTGCATTGCTGGTGGTTGTTCTTCCTGCAGAAACTCCCTATCACGACTTCTGTGCTCTCTGGGGGAAGTAGGTGCACTTTACACCTACCTTTCAGGGTCTTGGGGTGAGCTATTTTTCTAACCCTTACTGTTTTCTTACAGTCCCAGCGACCCTCTACAAGCTCACATAGGTTTGAGGTCTATTCGTGGTTCGCATTCCACTTTTGCAGTATATGGTTTGTGTTGCCCCTATACCTATGTGCTCCTATTGCAATCTGTTGTAATTCTACACTGTTTGCATTACTTTTCTTGCTATCACTTACCTAATTTTGGTTTGTGTACATATATCTTGTGTATATAACTTATCCTCATACTGAGGGTACTCACTGAGATACTTTTGGCATATTGTCATAAAAATAAAGTACCTTTATTTTTAGTAACTCTGTGTTTTCTTATGATATTGTGCATATGACACCAGTGGTATAGTAGGAGCTTTACATGTCTCCTAGTTCAGCCTAAGCTGCTTTGCCATAGCTACCTTCTATCAGCCTAAGCTGCTAGAAACATCTCTTCTACACTAATAAGGGATAACTGGACCTGGCACAAGGTGTAAGTACCTCTGGTACCCACTACAAGCCAGGCCAGCCTCCTACATGGAGGCACTCTGGAGGCCTCTGAGTGGCCAGTGCCAGCAGGTGACGTCAGAGACCCCCCCTGATAGGTGTATACCTGACTAGGTAGCCAATCCTCCTCTGAGGGCTATTTAGTGTCTCTCCAGTGGGCTTTTCCTCAGATTATGACTTGCAAGAATTCATCAGGGTTCTTCTGCACTTCTCTCTTTGACTTCTGCCAAAGATCGACCGCTGACTGCTCCAGGACGCTTGCAAAACTGCAACAAAGTAGCCAGAAGACTACCAGCGACATTGTAGCGCCTAATCCTGCCGGCTTTCTCGACTCAGATAGTAATCCTGTGCACCGTGTGATCTGCAGCTATAAGGGCTTCTGTGCACAATTTCAATAAATCCTGCATGCACAGCCGAGCCTAGGTCCCCAGCACTCCGTCCTGTGATGCTCAGCTCCCTGAGTTGACCTCCAGTGTCGTGGGACCTCTTTTTGCAGTTTTGAGATGACTGCCATGTTAAGTCTTCTTTAACCCATGTTCAAGGACTTCTGCGGATGCTTCCTTCCTGTCCATGGGCTCTCTACATTGCTGAGAGTCCCTTCTGTCTCCTCTTTCAAGTGGCGACATCCTGGTCCTTCCTGGGCCCAGGCTGCACCCTTTTTCTTCAACAACGATTCTTCCAGGTAGCAAGGCTTGTTTGTGGTATTTTGACAATGAAACAACTCTGCATCCTCCAGCACGCCGTGGGACATCTTCTGCATGAAGAAGAACTTCCTACCTCCTTTCGTTGTTATATAACCTGCAGCTTCTTCCAACTGGAGGCAGCCATTTTGCACCTTCACCTGGGTTTAGTGGGCTCCTGCCCCCCCGGACACTTTAGCGACTCTTGGACTTGGTCCCTTGGCTTTGCAGGTCTTCCGTGCTTTGCAGTCTGTTGTGGTCATTGCAAAATCCTTTATCACGACTTGAGTGTGTTTTGGGGGAAATAGTGGTACTTTACTCCTACTTTCCAGGGTCTTGGGGTGGGGTCTCCTTTACACCCTAGGCCTATTGCATCCTATTGTGTTTTACAGTGTTTGCACTACTTTCTGACTGTTTTACTTACCTGATTTGGTTAGTTGTGAATATTTTACTTACCTTCTAAGGGAGTATATCCTCTGAGATATTTTTGGCACATTGTCACTAACATAAAGTACCTTATTTTTTAGTAACTATGAGTATTGTCTTTCTTATGATATAGTACATATGCGATATAAGTGGTATTGATTGAGCTTTGCATGTCTCCAAGTTCCACCTTGGCTGCTCTGCTATAGCTACCTCTAGCAGCCTAAGCTGCTAGAACACTACTACACTCTACTAATAAGGGATAACTGGACCTGGCACCTCCTACACACCTATGGCTTGTCATTTTACAGATGTTGGTGATATAACAACTGTGTACTGATGTGCTGACTACAGCCAGCTACAGGTCATTATTTCTATGCTCTCACAATGTACAGTTCATTTGCACTAGATGTGACTGTTTTCATAAATGCACATTTTCAATACATAAAATACTGCTAGTCAAGTAGTCACTGCCGATTGACATGTCCTGGGGACAGAGGTGTGAGGACGTTGGGTGGGTGCTGTGGTGTTGGATACTGATGGGGGAGGCTCTTAGTTTCCCTATGCTGTGCAGGCTTTTGTGATGGGTGTCAATGCGGGGCTGGGAGGGCTGTCCATGCATTGGTATAGCATGCAGGGCTTGCCATTGGGGTTAGTCATATGTTTAGGTGCAGTATGTGGAATGTGGTGGAGTGACGGAGTGAGGGTGAGGGTGTGAGATGGCATGCAGGTATGGGGTGATAAGTGGTAAATATTGACTTACCAGTGTCCAGTCCTACGGCTACTCCAGTGAGTCCCTCAGGATGCAGTAATGCCTAGACTTGCTCCTCCCATGCTGTGAGCTGTGGGGGAGGAGGTGGGGGTCCACCACCAGTACTCTGTATGGAGAGTTCCTGGCTTGCTGCTATGGATCGTACCTTCCCCCGTAGGTCATTCCACCTCTTCCTGATGTCGTCCCTTGTTCTTGGATGTTGTCCCATGGCGTTGACTCTCTCGACGATTCTCTGCCGTAGCTCCATCTACCTGGCAATAGATATCTGCTGTACCTGTGCTTCAAATAGCTGTGGCTCTACCCTGACAATTTCCTCCATCATGACCCTTAACTCCTTATCAGTGAAACCGGGGTGCCTTTTTGGAGACATGGGTGTTTTGTGGTGTATGGTGGGGTGTGTTATGTGGGGTGCCTGAGGGATGTATGGCTGTAAGTGGTGTGTGTGTCTAGTTGTCGCAGTGGTCTTGGTGTCAGTCTGGTGGCAATGATTTGTATTTGTAAAGGGTTGTGGGCAATGTGGGTGGGTGTTTTAAAGTGCTGTGGGTGGATGATGTTGGTGTGTGTATGAGTGTCAGGTGTGTATCTTTGGTATTGGCCAATGTGGTGTTGTTTTGTATGTGGGTGTCCATTCTGAGTGCGGCCGTGTGTCCCGCCAATGGTTTACCAGTGTAGAATGTCCTCCGTGGTGATTCGTGGGTCATAATGTGATGGGCATTGTTTTGCTGGCGTAACGGTATGGGTGTTGGGACTGCCACATTCCCACTGACCTCTGGGCTGCCAGATTTGTGTACATGGCTGTATTCTGTCGGATCGGTGTGTGTGTCATAATATGGCGAACGGATATTCGCCACTGCGGAGGTATGTTGGCGGCCGTGACAGCAGCAGTAAGCTGGATTTACCAGCAATGCAATAATGAGGGCCATAGTCTCTATGGTAATTTTGATAATTGTGTCACCAAAATAAAGTACCTTTATTTTTGTAACACTGAGTATTTTCTTTCATGTGTGTAAGTACTGTGTGACTGTAGTGGTACTGCATGAGTTTTGCATGTCTCCTAGTTAGGCCTGGCTTCTAGACACTGACTACATTTCACTAATAAGTGATAACTGGACTTGGTATAAGGTGTAAGTACCACAGGTAGCCACCACAAACCAGGCCAGCCTCCTACATGGACTGCCTTGCTACTTTTCCCTTTGTATCATCTAGTTTCATTGTGCATAGACATTACCAGAAGTGGCGGCTCCTCCGCTTGGGCGGAGGAGCGTCATCCCCCCGCCAGCAGCAGAAGCTGAAAACCTTTCACAAGGAAGGGTCAATAAACATAGTTTGTGAAAGGGGTGGGTCATTGGGTGATGAGCAGTGAGGGGAGTGCACTGTGCACTCCTCTCACTGCGCATGTATGTTTGGCCGGCCATCTCCGGGCAGCCAAACATACGTGCACAGTAGGCTCTCTCCAGCCCGGCAACAGTGTTGACGGGCTGGAGAGAGCCTGCACAGGCTCCCAGCCAATTTTGATGCTGCTCTGTGTCTGTGCCTGCCTGCAGCCTGAGGAGACGGAGGAGAGGAGGAGAGGAGCAGCACAGAGGTAAGTTAATGTTTTATTTCTTTATTTTTTATTTCAATTTCTTTACCCCTTGACACCCCCCACACCCGCGTGCTACCCCAACCGCCCCCTGTAAGCCTGGCAAGCCGCGACTGATTATCAACCTTGTCTATCTTTCTTGCCTATCTTGCCTGTCTATCTATTTATCTATCTATCTATCTATCTATCTATCTTTCTATATCTCTAGCTATCTACCTATCCGCCCTCTGGAAATGATAGCATTTACTCTCTACAATGTTGTGTTAGACTTTTTAAAACATTACTCTCTTTAAAAACGTTTTTCTGCTACATTAGGCACACATGACTAATGTACACTGGGCAGAACAGATTATGCTCTTGTAGAAAAAAAAAATACTTTCCAAAGGATCAGAAGTGCAAGAAAAGTGTGTTTTTATTCTTTCCTGAAAGGAATCTGACAGATCGGATAGGAACATTCTATTTCAACTTCAATTTGGAATGTGCCAATTAAAAAGGAAGGATATACAAGAGAATGGAGGAAAATGGGACGGACTTATGACTCTAGTGATATCCACCCCGAGCGAGATAGGGACAAAGGGCCTTATTACGACCTTGACGGAGGGGTTTCCTCCATCACAAATGTGAAGGATATCCCTTCCACCCTATTACGATCTCCATTGAATATAATGGAATCATAACATGGCGGACGGGCTATCCGCCACATTTGTGATGGAGGAAACCCCCTCCGTCAATGTCATAATAATGGCGAAAGTATTTTGCCAATTGTACAGCAAAATCTTTAGGCATCGACTAACATAGTACCATCCTCGCCGAGCTGTAAAATAACAGAAGCCATACACTGAGAAGAGCTCAGATGGGGATCAGGCAGAAAGGTTTTTGTCAGGTCTCTGGAGAAAGGTTTCCACAACAGCAAGGGAAGTCCTGAACTCCCCCCTCACTTTGGAGGAGCTGCATCTTGCAGTTAAATCCTTCAAGTCAGGAAAGACACCAAGTAGCGACGGTCTACATTTCACTGTGGGACCTAGTGGGACCAGACCTTCTGGAGCTGCATGAGGAAATGGAGCAGGAGGGACTCATGCCCCACATATTAAGGGAAGGAATGATCGTGCTCCTGTGTAAACATAAGCAGGAGAGATGTGACCTCAAGAATTGGCGAATTGGCTCAAGAATTGGCATCCCATCTCTCTCCTGAATGTAGACTACAAGATCCTGGCAAAGACAATGGTGAATAGATTCAAGGGCGCTATGGAGAGATAGTTCACCCAGACCAGACCTGCGGGGTTCCAGGACGAAGGGTCCTGGACAGCCTAGCACTGATCAGGGCCACGTTCCAGTACCTCGCAGACCGAAATATCCGCACTGTGCAGGTCTGTCTCAATCAGGAAAAGACCTTTGACCATTTCTCCAATGAGTTCATGGAGAGGGTACTGCAGGGCTTTGGGCTGGGAGAGCGGTTCTGCAATTATGTTAAAATAATGTATACAGACATCTTCAGTTCAGTCATGGTAAATGGTTGGGAAACAGACCCCTTTTCTATCAGGTCTAAGGTAAGATCAGGCTGCCCGCTCTCACCCTCTCTGTTTGTTTTGGTTATAGAGCTGCTCGTCGAATAGGAAGAACCCAAACATCAGAGGGATCCCGACACCAGGAGACGCAAAGAAAGAAGTCAAGTGTGCGCTGTACATGGACAATGTCACCCTCTTCTGCCTGCATGGGAAATCCATCCAGCCCCTGCTGGAGGCATGCAAGAACTTTGGCAAAGCATCAGGAGCAAAGATCATCGTGGACAAATCCCAGGCAAAGCTCTTCGGCCTTTGGGACCTATGTAATGAGCCTCTCCCTTTCCCCATTGAGGCAGGACTGGTAAAGATCCTTGGTATCTGGTTTGGGGGACCAGGAACAGCCGCGAAAAGCTGGAACAAACACCTGGTCAAAGTCAAGCAGAAACTGGGACTCTGGAGCTTGTGACACCTGAGCATTGAAGGAAAGGCCCTGGTGCTTAGGAACAACGCACTGCCTGTGCTGCAGTATGTGACACAGGCCTGGCCACTCCTGGCCAATGTAGCACGACTGTGAACAGCATGGTTTTCCACTTTGTTTGGCACTCAAAAATGAACAGGGTGAAAAGGTCAGTCATGCACAAGGAGCATCGCAAGGGGGGGAAGGCAGTCCCTGACATCCCAACAATCCTCAAAGCCTTCTTTGTGTGTTGTTGCATCTGAATAACCCTGCTGAACGAGAAAAAGGACGACTCAGCCTACAGGGAGTTCTGCTTCTTCCTGCTCTTGGTATGGAGAAGACTGGAGTGGGATAAGTGGGAGAATGCAACAATGTTCAACTGGGACCTCCCCTGGTACTACAAGGAGATTGAGAAGTTTGTGGTGGAATTTGGGCTGAACTGTGTCACACCAAGCCTATGGAAGCCCAGGACAATCCACAGACTAATCAGGTCTAGGGACACCATAGAAGCAGTAAGTGACCTGCCACCCGCTACAGCAACAGACACAAAGACATTGCTGTCAGGAATCCCTAAGGTGCCTCCTGCGTTATCTGTCAGCATATCACTGTTCTTGGTTAAGCCTTCATGTTTCTAAGTAAACATAATGTGCTGTGTTACACAATTGGTTTTATCAATGCTTGTTTTACCAATGCTTGTCTGCTAATGTGAGCAGGTGTAGACATGTGATTCTAATTGGGTGTGGTGTAGACATGTGCTTCTAAATGGGTGTGGTGACTCATCCACATGTGGAAACTCAACCGCTTTCCTGATTGGCTATAAATAGCAGAGTGAAGCATGCCTTCCTGCTTGGCTTTGTTTTGCTTCCTGATCTCAGCATCTGATTTGGCAGTCCAGCCACTGCTGTCATCCTCGTATTCAGGACTTTTGAGGCAATTCTTTTCTTCGTTCCTGTACCAGCTGACACAAGGCATTCCTCCAGCACTCCGGAAAAGACTGCAGCTAAGTGACTAGTATTCTCCAGGGAGTTTGTTCTTTGAGCACCCGCTTTCCTAGAACAGCTGGTGTGTTTCAGACCTCGTATTTTGGCAGAGTGCTTATCTTGAAGAGGCAAATGAATTTCTGAACATTCTACATTATTATTGTAGTTACTTGCCTAAATGATCTTCAGGAAATCTGCTTGAGCTCACGTACTGCAATAAGTGACAGTAACCCTGCTGAACGAGAACAAGGACCACTCAGCCTACAGGGAGTTCTGCTTCTTCCTGCTCTCGGTATGGAGTGGGATAAGTGGGAGAATGCAACAATGAAAATCTGGTAAGTTAACGAGGCCCAGAATGTTGAGTCCTAATTTGTCTCATAGTTTAGAAAAAATCTCTATGGGGGATAGAGGAGACTCCTGGGTCAATCATATTTTTCAATCATATTTATAGAGCGCAACTACTCACCTGTAAGGGTCTCAAGGCGCTCAAAGGGTCGGTGTAGGAAAGTACCATCTTGCCTGGCATGTTACCCCCTTTTTTTCTTGTGTGTCAGTTTGTTTTTGCCTGTGTCACTGGGATCCTGCTAGCCAGGACCCTAGTGCTCATAGTTTGTGGCCTACATGTGTTCCCTGTGTGATGCCTAACTGTGTCACTGAGGCTCTGCTAACCAGAACCTCAGTGCTTATGCTCTCTCTGCTTTAAAAATTGTCACTGCAGGCCAGTGATCATTTTCACCAATTCTGATTGGCACACAGGAACACCCTTATAATTCCCCAGTATATGGTACCTAGGTACCCAGGGTATTGGGGTTCCAGGAGTTCGCTATGGGCTGCAGCATTTCTTTTGCCACCCATAGGGAGTTCACACCAATATTGCACAGGACTGTCACTGCAGCCTGAGTGAAATAACGTCCATGTTATTTCACAGCCATTTTACACTGCACTTAAGTAACTTATGAGTAACCTATATGTCTAACACTCACCTAGTGAAGGTTAGGTGCAAAGTTACTAAGTGTGAGGGCACCCGCGCACTAGCCAAGGTGCCCCCACATAGTTCAGGGCAATTTCTCCGGACTTTGTGAGTGCGGGGACACCATTACACACGTGCACTACATATAGGCCAATACCTATATGTAGCTTCACAATGGTAACTCTGAATATGACCATGTAACATGTCTAAGATCATGGAATTGTCCCCCCATGCCAAATTTGGTATTAGGGTGCCAATCCCATGCATCCCCGGGGCTCAAGCATGGACCCCGGGTACTGCCAAACGAACTCTCTGGGGTTTTCACTGCAGCTACCGCTGCTGCCAACCCACAGACAGGCTTCTGGCCTCCTGGGGTCTGGGCAGCCTAAGTGACCTGTGAGCAAAATTATATTATATTATCTAAATATAAGATCACCTATAACAGGCAATCCTCATCTTTGATTCCAAAAAGGCTGTAAATCCTCAGGTAAATCTTTAATTTTAGTAGGTCACCCATGTATCATTTTTGCTCTTACAGTGGCCAGGATAGTGTCAAGTTTGGTGGAATCATCCCATTCTCCTTTATGAATTCCTGGAACTGAAAAAGAAAGTACAGATTCTTTAGGTAATGGCATTTTTCAGTTTACATTCAATGGGCATCCTAGATAGACAGTCAGAAGCAAGATTTTGTTTAATTGGTACATACTCCATGTGAAAACTGTATGCCTGCAGTCATAAAATCCACCTAGCTACTCTGGGTATGGTTCTCTCAATGCTGTTTGTGGAACACACATACACACGAGGTATGTGATCAACCATGAAGTGGAAATGTATACTGCGGAAATAAAACTTGAAGTGAGCTATAGCCCATTCACAAGGTAATGCTTCTTTTTCAACTGTCGACTAGATGTACTCAGCATCTTTAAGAGATCTGGGTGCAATAATTCTGTCAGCCCCTTCAATAACTTGGAAGAGGGTGGCTTGTAATCCCTTATTATTTGCACCTGTGGTCAAGATGGTTTTATCCTTTACATGAAAGTTGCCAATAGGGGGACCACACACAATGGCTTCCCTTACATTGTCAAAAGCCTTAATGTGTTTGATATTCCAATAAAATTCTTGATCCTTTTTTGAGGAGGATCGCAAGACGATGAACTAAGTCAGCATTTAAAAAAAATATATTTTGACATGTACTCAGCTACACCTAGGAATGATTTTAATTTATCTTTATTGGTGGGTGGAGGGGTTAGTTTCCTTAACAATGTCCTCCAAACTCATTTTATGCTTAAACCCTTTATTCAAAATGGTGTTCCACTGATGCTACCCTCATTTCTTAATAGATACTGCATCAATCTATGGAATACTGCTGCTCTAAAAGCACCAAATTCAGCAGTGAATGAAGTGAGAGACATGGAATCAGGGTGACAAACTACTTGGCGATAAACAGTGATGGCTGGTGACATTTGAAAATGGTGGGGTGTAAAAGTTGAGAATGACTTTTATGTTGCAAGGAAAGCAAGCAAGCCTAATGGACAAATGCGGGATCTGGAGGGATCTTGTCACAATGATTGACAAATGGTATTCTTTAAAGCAAATGGATTTAGTGAGACAGCAAGGGGTCCTATTTACGAGCCGGCTTGCATCATGTTTGTGCCATGCAACGTGGTACATGCACAATGAAAACCTTAAGTGAGATTTATGAAGCCATGCAAGGCCATTTTGTGCGGTCTTGAGTGGCTCCCTAAATCTGGAGAAAAGCAATGCAGTGGAAATCACTGCGTTCTCTTACTTTGTGCAAGGGCAACATTCCATAGGTATTGTTTGAGTCTTCCCTCACAAGTCACCTGGTTTTAGACACATTCCCAGATTTACCAAAACTGGTGAACCCTGGAAAGTGCCAAAAAGAGACACCCTCCCAGGTGAGGCATAATGAGGAGAAATATGTTTATTTCTCCTTGTTATTCCCTTTTTCTGCAGCACACATAGAAGAGAAAAATGCCTAAAAGGATTGTTTTTGTGCAGGAAGGCGTACCTTCCTGAATAAAAACAATCCTGCATGCAACACATGTACCCTTGCACAATGATGCAAGGGTGCCTGCATTGGTGCTGGGCTGCCAAAAGGGTGCCAGCGCAGGGGAAAAGGGAGGAATGTGCCTTATTGCCTTAAATATGGTGCATTCTTGCCCTTTCCCTGTAATGCAGTGCAGCACAGCAAGGTGATTTGCTGTGCTGTATTGCATGACAAGTTCATAAATCTACCCCAAAGTTTATAAGGCAGTCGGAATGTATAGTCTTGAAATATTAAACACATTAAAAACTGCCCCATATCTTACTGCATTAGTATGTTCAACGATTATTGCAATGTACAAATTGGACAGCACAATGAATTCAGGCCCTTTATATTGTATGCTTGCCCAGTATCTTGCACTATATGCTGCATCAGCTTTGGAAGAAAATGATCTATCCAAGCTTCAGGAAGCACCCACCGCGAGTGGCTGTAATCAATCATATAGAAATATGTGCTGACAGGTTTTTATCTGTAATTAAAAAAGTGGTGGGTTTCTAAAAGAGAAAATGTAAAAGGAATTTCTGTGATTCCCATAGTGTCCCACTCGGCCAGTATTTTGGTTTCTTTCTGAGATGTTACTGCATCCAGATATACAACACAACACATGACTAACAAACACCTAAAACCTGCCAATACTATTGTCTTTGTCAATAGTTGTTATTTGTTTAAGATAAGTGAGTAACAACAATGATTTGTTACAAATAATTAACACAGGAAATGTTTGAATTCTGTAATAGTGAGACTGCAAATTCAATATTATTGAGGCCTGTGGAGGGAATATTGGCCTTTGGTTATGTGCACTTTATGTTTATACCCTTTTTTCTGCACATCTTGTCCATATGCACATATTCAACATAATCTCTTTCCTCTTCAGCACCCTCTTTTCACTCTCCCCAGAATGTACTTCATCAATTCTCCCTCACTTCACCACCCATAAAATACACTGCGTTCACTCACATTTAGACACTCCATTTTCATTTATTTTGCCTTGTAAATATTTTGCCATCTGAGTACCTCCTTCAGACATATTTACACAGAAGTGCAATTGCCACTGGAATACATGACCATTGTTCTCTGTGCTCTACAGATGGCCAACCCACTGACAGGCACTTTACTTTGCCTCCAGCCTCAGCACGAGAGCTCTCAATCAAAGCCGGCACGTATGCACTATACAAGAGTAATACGATGTGTGAAAAAATACAGAAACATAACATGATGAAGTAGCAGGAATAAGTAAATCTTGGGAAATAAAAGAGGAGAGGAACAATGGGCCAGATGTATCATGCATTTTTGCAATCGCAAACAGCAAGATTGGGCCATTTGTGATCACAAAAATGCATTTTCATACAGTATGTGTGAATTCCAATTTGCGATTTGGTACCTTGTTCCACAATCGCAAATTACTACATACTGTTGGAAAATGGATTGTTGGTAAGGGGAGGTAAGTACCTACACTTAGCAATAGGCCATTAACCCCCACTAGGTTCAGCTAGGTCTCAGTCAATTAACCCCAGCTCAACCCTTGTTAGCTTGGCATAGAGCAACAATGCTTAACTTAGGAGACAAAGTGTAAAGCATTAAAGTATCACAAAACAATAATTAAATAAAACACAGAAAACAGTTTAGAAATCTAAAACCAATTTCTAACAATAGAAAATATTTGTATCTTTAAAATGACACTGAAACTAATAAAATCGGATAAGGGGAACCAGAGAATTTTTAAAGAATTAGGCCCATTATGACATTGGCAGTAAATGGCGCTTGCCGCCAACTTACCGCCGTGCTGGAGAATATCCATTCACCATATTATGACACACACACCCCAATCCAACAGAATACAGCTACATACACAAATCCGCCAGACCAAAGGTCATCAAATTATCCCACGAATCACCACGGCGAACATTCAGCGGCGGTAAACCATTGTTGGTACACACTACCGCGCTCACAATGGACACCCACAGACAAAACAATACCACATTGGCCAATTCAAACAACACACACCTGACACCCATACGCACACCACACCCACACCACTATAAAACACACACCCACATTACCCACAACCCTTTACAAACACCAATAAGTGCCACCAGACTGACACCAAGATCACTGCGACAACTAGACACACACACTACTTACATCCATATACCCCTCATGCACTCCGCATCACACACCCCACCACATTACCCAACACACTCTCACCAACACACATCACACAACACCCATAGCACCACAAAGGCACCCTTGTTTCACTGAGGAGGAGTTTAGGGTCATGGTGAGGGAAATCGTCAGGGTAAAGTTACAGCTCTTTGGAGCACAGGTACAGCAGATATCAATAGCAAGGAAGATGGAGCTATGGCAGAGAACTGTGGACAGGGTCAACGCTGTGGGACAGCACCCAAGAACAAGGGATGACATCAGGAAGAGGTGGAATGACCTACGGGGGAAGGTACGTTCCATTGCAGCAAGACACCAGTTCGCTATACAGAGGACTGGCGGTGGACCCCTACCTCCTCCGCCACAACTCACAGCATGGGAGGAGCAGGTACAGGCAATACTGCATCCTGAGGGACTTGGCGGAGTTGGAGGAGGACTGGACACTGGTAAGTCAACTTTTAACTATTATCACCCTCCATATCAGCATGCCATCACACACCCTCACCCTCACTCTTCTCACTCCACTCCACCATCACATCACACTAATCCCAATGCCAAGCGCTGCATGCTGTACCAAACATGGACACCTCTCCCAGCCCTGCATGGACACTTATCACCAAAGCATGCACAGCATAGTGAAACTATCATAACCACTATACAGCTACATACACACGCAAAGGCTTTCAGGGGAACAACAACCATAGAGGGAAAGCTACAGAAGTACAAATGCCAGACACATGAAGCATAATACATCATTTACATCCCCACAGGTACCCCAGCCAATGTGACTGGAGAGGAGGTGCCACCACTATCCAGTCCCCCAACAGAAGAGGCCCACAGTGATGACAGTAACTCTAGACTTCAGGATCTGAACGATCTACCTGGCCCATCAGGGACCACTGGACAGTCGGTCACCCAAGCCCAGTGACAGACCACCGCAGAGCCTCTCCCATCAGGATCCAACACAGCACCCACCCTGCGGACCCACACCTCTGTCCCCAGGACACATCAATCAGCAGTGTGCCCACCTGTAAAAGGACCCCAGGCCACACCTCACACACAAGACAATCAGGGACCTGGGGTCAGTGGCAGTGGCCACACTGTTAAGGGGACAGAGGCACAGGCCAATAGCAACACTGTGAGGACTGTTGTGTGATAGGGGGGAGGACAGGACCAGGGAACTGACTCTCCAGGAGGCACTTTCCGAGATCCTGGGAGCCTACCAACATTCCCAGGACAGGATGGGCCAGATCCTAGACAACTTGCAGGAGAACAGGCGGCTACAGGAGGGATAGTATCAGGGATCAGGGAGGACATGCAGGCCATTAGCACCACCCTGGTCTCCATAGCAGGGGTGCTGGCAGACATGGCCAACATTATGAGGGAGGGAGGGAATGTCACACCAGCGGGCCCCTACTATTAGCCAGTCATCTGAACAGCCCTCTGTAGGAGGCTGGCCTGGCTTATAGTGGGTACCTGATGGTACTCACACCTTGTGCCAGGTCCAGTTATCCCTTATTAGTAGATTAGTAGTGTTCTAGCAACTTAGGCTGATAAAGGTAGCTATAGCAGAGCAGCTTAGGCTAACTAGGAGACATGCAAAGCTCCCACTATACCATTTATATCATATAGGTACTACATAATAAGAAACACAATACTCAGGGTTACTCAAAATAAAGGTTCTTTATTTAAGTGACAATATACCAAAAATATCTCAGAGGATATACTCCCTTAGGAAGTAAGTAAAATACACAAAATATACACAAAATATATACACAAACCAAAATAAGGTAAGTAAAACAGTTAGAAAATAGTGCAAACACTTTAGAATACAATAGGATGCAATAGGCCTAGGGGCAACACAAACCATATACTATGAGAGTGGAATGCGAACCACAAATGGACCCCTATGCTAGTGTAGTGTGTAGAGGGTTGCTGGGAGTGTAGGAAAACACTAAAGCCCATATTTATACTTTTTTAGCGCTGCATTTGCGCCACTTTTTGACGCAAAAACGGCGCAAACTTACAAAATACAATTGTATTTTGCAAGTTTGCGACATTTTTGCATCAAAAAATGACGCAAATGCGGCGCTAAAAAAGTATAAATATGGGCCTAAGGGTGTCCAAGATACCCCACCCCAAGACCCTGGAAAGTAGGAGTAAAGTACTACTATTTCCCCAGAAACACACTAGAGTCGTGATTTTGCAAAGACCAAAAACAGACTGCAAAGCACTGAAGACGGATTCCTGGATATGAGGACCTGCAAAGGAAGGGGACCAAGTTCAAGAGTCGTGAAAGTGTCCAGGGGGTGCATGAGCCCACTAAACCCCGGATAAAGGTGCAAAATGGCTGCCTCTGGATGGAAGAAGCTGAAGATTCTGCAACAACGAAAGGTGCTAGGAACTTCTCCTTTGTGCAGAAGATGTCCCATGGAGTGCTGGAGGATGCAGAGTTGTTTACTTGGCAAAATACCACAAACAAGCCTTGCTAGCTGCAAGAGTCATGGTTGAAGAAAAAGGGTGCTGCCCGGGCTCAGAAAAGACCAGGATGCCGCCACTTGGGAGAGGAGACAGAGGTGGCCCTCAGCAATGTAGAGGGCCTATGTACAAGAAGGTAGCACCCACAGAAGTCCTTGAACATGGGTTCAAGAAGTCTGAACACGGCAGTCATCTCAACACTGCAAAATAGGGTCCCACGAAGCCGGAGATCAACTCAGGGAGCTGAGCATCGCAGGACGGAGTACTGGGGAGCTAGGTTTGGCTGTGCATGAAGAATTTTGTGGAAATGTGCCCAGAAGCTCTAGCAGCTGCAGTTCACACAGTGCACAGGATTACTGTCTGGAGAGGGGAGGCAAGGACTTACAGCCTCCAAATTTGGACAGTTGAACCACTGGACAGTCTGGGTCACTTGGGTCCACCACTTGTGTTCCATGGGCCATGCTCGTCAGCATGAGAGGGGTCCCAGAGTACCGGTGAAGCTGAAGTTTGGTGCCTGCTGATGCAGGGGGAAGATTCCGTAGACCCACAGGAGATTTCCTTGTGGCTTCCAGAGCAGGACGAAGGCAGGCAGCCCCCAAAGCATGCACCACCAGTAAACCATTGAGGAAGCCAGCAGGATTAGGCGCTACAATGTCACTGGTAGTCTTCTTGCTACTTTGTTGCAGTTTTGCAGGCGTCCTGGAGCAGTCAGCGGTCAATCCTTGGCAGAAGTCGAAGAGAGAGGTGCAGAGGAACTCTGGTGAATTCTGGCAAGTCGTTATCTGAGGAAAAGCCCACAGGAGAGACCCTAAATAGCCCTCAGAGGATGATTGGCCACCTAGTCAGGTGAGCACCTATCAGGAGCGTTCTCTGATGTCACCTGCTGGCACTGGCCACTCAGAGGCCTCCAGAGGGCCCTCAAACCTCTGTATCCAAGATGGCAAAGGTCTGGGACACAGTGGAGGAGCTCTGGGCACCACCCCTGTGGTGGTGATGGACAGGGGAGTGGTCACTTCCCTTTCCTTTGTCCAGTTTCGCGCCAGAGCAGGGACTGGGGGTTCCCTAAACTGGTGTAGACTGGCTTATGCAAGGAGGGCACCAACTGTGCCCTTCAAAGCATTTCCAGAGGTTGGGAGAGGTTACCCCTCCCCAGCACAGCTGCGATCGGGGGGGCCAGGAAACACTTTGAAAAGGCCCAGAAACAGTTTCAGAAGGCCTCGTAAGAAAGGGGAGAGTCTCCCCTTTCTTACGAGGCCTTCTGAAACTGTTTCCTGGCCCCCGATCGCAGCACAGCTGCGATCGGGGCCAGGAAACACCACTAGACACCAGGGATTTCACTTTGGGGGGGCGCCCCCCCCCCAGGGGATTATTTTTTAAAAAAAATAAAATAAAATGAAATGACAGGGGGTCGCCCGTGGGCAGGGTGACCCCCTGTGGGGGCAATATATTTTTTTTGATGTTGGTGGGTTTCCCTGGGGGCCATTTTGGCCCCCAAGGAAACCATACAACAACTGAAAAAATATATATGTATATATAGATCTAAATATATCTATGTAGATAGATATATCTAGGTACATGGATATATCTATAGATATATCTATGTAGATAGATATATATATATATATATATATATATATAGAGGTAGATCTATATCAAAGAGATTTATAAAGCGCGCTACTCACCTGTGAGGGTCTCAAGGCGCTGGGGGGGGGGACGGGGGGAGGGAAAGTGGCTGGGAGGTTCACTGTTCGAAAAGCCAGGTTTTGAGGCCCTTCCTGAAAAGAAGTAGGTTTTGGGTCTTGCGAAGGTGGGTAGTGAGGGCGTTCCAGGTTTTGGATGCAAGGTAGGAGAAGGATCTGCCCCCGGTGGTGGTGTGTTTGATGCAGGGGACAGAGGCGAGAGAGAGGTCAGCTGAGCGGACGTTTCGTGTGGGGGTGTAGAAGGTGACTCTCGTTGAGGTAGGCAGGGCCTGTGTTGTCGAGTGATTTGTGTGCGAGGATGAGGATCTTGAAGGTGATCCTTTTGTCAATGGGGAGCCAGTGGAGGGATTTGAGGTGTGGAGAGATGTGTTTGTGTCGGCGGAGGTCGAGGATGAGTCGTGCTGCTGAGTTCTGGATGCGTGTAGTTTGCGCTTGAGTTTTAGAGTGGTGCCGGCGTAGAGGGCGTTTCCGTAATCAAGCCTGCTGCTGATGAGTGCGTGAGTGACAGTTTTTCTGGTCTCTGTGGGGATCCATTTGAATGTTTTTCAGTATACGGAGTTTGTTGAAGCATGAGGAGGTAAGAGCGTTGATTTGTTGGGTCATCGAGAGGGAGGAGTCTAGGATGATGCTGAGGTTGCGTGCGTGGTTGGCGGGGGTGGGTGCAGGGCCTAGCGTGGTGGGCCACCATGGGGGGGTCCCAGGTGTTTTTGTGTGGGCCAAAGAGGATTATTTCGGTTTTGCTTGAGTTGAGTTTCAGGTGGTTGGCTGTCATATATATATCACTTTTGTCAATATGTGTGTGGTTTCCCTGGGGGGAAAAGGGTCCGACTTGTCTAGTGGCAGTTTTAGTGGCATAAAGAAGCGCAGAAGGTTTATATGCCTACTGCAAAGAGCACATCTGTATTTTATGTAAATAGCTTAGTACATTAGTAAAGTCTATGGAGAGATGAAGGGCACTTTTGCTGGGTGGTAATGAGGGAATCCGAGGAGGAGGGAGTGGGAGCACCAATAATGATTGTTGGACTGGGCGCAGGAGGTGCTAAAGACTGTGACGAATGGTATGTGACAAGGTGTTTTTTGAGTGTCTTGAAAGTACGTGCTGATTGAGGGAAGAAGCGCAGGTAAGGTGGCCTCTACTGTTGCACGTATCTCACACACACCATCGATTTTGTGACTGTCTACGTAGGCTAGTGTTTTAGAGCAACAGTTTAGCCAATAGCAGAGATGGCATCTTGATGGATGACTGCTGCCTGCACTCGGGTTATAGAGGACCGCCCTGACATAGGATCAGAGACTGAGACATCAGATACTGAGACAGCATTTGAGGGATAGGTCAATGGCGCAGACTCTGGGAGTGATTTTTCAGTCAGAGGAGTCCCATTCGAAAACTCCTCTTCCAGTACATTATGAGGGAGGTGATGAGGACAGTCCTGCTGTCCCTTCGCAAGCTGTACGTGCAACTGGGTAATAGTGGGTTAGGCCAACCCAGAGAGCAGGTGAATGCGGTGGCAAGCAGAGAGAGAGTGCTCTCTTGGGAGCTCCCCAATTTAGTTCAGCCCCAAATTCCACCACCCAAATCATATTGTGGAGACATCAAAATTGTCTATGGCAAAACAAACTGGTTTTGTAAGGCAGGCACCTGTGTTTTTGGTCCTGGATTCGGCGGCCATATAGAGAAACACACTAAACCCAAACATTTCTGGAAACTAGACATTCGGGGGAGTCCACAGAGGTGTGACTTGTGTGGATTCCCCAAAGTTTTCTTACCCAGAATACCCTGCAAAGCTGAAATGTTGAAAAAAAACTAAATTTTTCTCGCATTTCTGTCACACAAACTACAGGAATATGCTGGGATCCACAACATTCCTACCACCCAGTGACTCCTCACCTGTCCTGATAAAAACACTACCCCACTTGAGTGCCTACACCTAGTGCCTGTATCATGAATGGATCACCCCAGGGTCAACAGCTGCCTCACGTAAGGACCAACATTGACCGTTGTGTGATCTATTCCTGTCGCAGGCACCAGGCCTAACCACACAAGTGAGATATCATATTTATCGGGAGACTTGGGGGAACGCTGGGTGGAAGGAAATTTGTGGCTCCTCTCAGATTCCAGAACTTTCTGTCACCGAAATGTGAGGAAAACGTGTTATTTTAGCCACATTTTGAGGTTTGCAAAGGATTCTGGGTAACAGAACCTGGTCCGAGCCCCACAAGTCACCTCATCTTGGATTCCCCTGGGTTTCTAGTTTTCAAAAATGTGCTGGTTTGCTAGGTTTCCCCAGGTGCCGGCTGAGCTAGAGGCCAAAATCCACAGGTGAGCACTGTTTTCTATGAAAAAATGTGATGTGTCCACGTTGTGTTTTGGGGCATTTCCTGTCGCGGGCGCTAGGCCTACCCACACAAGTGAGGTATCATTTTTATCGGGAGACTTGGGGGAACGCTGGGTGGAAGGAAATTTGTGGCTCCTCTCAGATTCCAGAACTTTCTGTCACCGAAATGTGAGGAAAACTTGTTTTTATAGCCACTTTTTGAGGTTTGCAAAGGATTCTGGGTAACAGAACCTGGTCTGAGCCCCGCAAGTCACCCCTCCTTGGATTCCCCTAGGTCTCTAGTTTTCAAAAATGCACAGGTTTGGTAGGTTTCCCTAGGTTCCGGCTGAGCTAGAGGCCAAAATCTACAGGTAGGCACTTCGCAAAAAACACCTCTGTTTTCTTCCAAAAATGTTGATGTGTCCACGTTGCGCTTTGGGGCGTTTCCTGTCGCAGGCGCTAGGCCTACCCACACAAGTGAGGTATAATTTTTATTGGGAGACTTGGGGGAACGCCGGGTGGAAGGAAATTTGTGGCTCCTCTCAGATTCCAGAACTTTCTGTCACCGAAATGTGAGGAAAACTTGTTTTTTTAGCCACTTTTTGAGGTTTGCAAAGGATTCTGGGTAACAGAACCTGGTCCGAGCCCCGCAAGTCACCCCTCCTTAGATTCCCCTAGGCCTCTAGTTTTCAGAAATGCACAGGTTTGGTAGGTTTCCCTAGGTGCCGGCTGAGCTAGAGGCCAAAATCTACAGGTAGGCACTTCGCAAAAAACACCTCTGTTTTCTTCCAAAAATTTGGATGTGTCCACGTTGCGCTTTGGGGCGTTTCCTGTCGCGGGCGCTAGGGCTACCCACACAAGTGAGGTATCATTTTTATCGGGAGACTTGGGGAAACGCTGGGTGGAAGGAAATTTGGGCTCCTCTCAGATTCCAGAACTTTCTGTCACCGAAATGTGAGGAAAACTTGTTTTTTTAGCCACTTTTTGAGGTTTGCAAAGGATTCTGGGTAACAGAACCTGGTCCGAGCCCCGCAAGTCACCCCTCCTTGGATTCCCCTAGGTCTCTAGTTTTCAGAAATGCACAGGTTTGGTAGGTTTCCCTAGGTGCCGGCTGAGCTAGAGGCCAAAATCTACAGGTAGGCACTTCTCAAAAAACACCTCTGTTTTCTTCCAAATATTTGGATGTGTCCACGTTGCGCTTTGGGGCGTTTCCTGTCGCGGGCGCTAGGCCTACCCACACAAGTGAGGTATCATTTTTATCGGGAGACTTGGGGGAACGCTGGGTGGAAGGAAATTTGAGGCTCCTCTCAGATTCCAGAACTTTCTGTCACCGAAATGTAAGGAAAACTTGTTTTTTTAGCCACTTTTTGAGGTTTGCAAAGGATTCTGGGTAACAGAACCTGGTCCGAGCCCCGCAAGTCACCCCTCCTTGGATTCCCCTAGGTCTCTAGTTTTCAGAAATGCACAGGTTTGGTAGGTTTCCCTAGGTGCCGGCTGAGCTAGAGGCCAAAATCTACAGGTAGGCACTTCTCAAAAAACACCTCTGTTTTCTTCCAAAAATTTGGATGTGTCCACGTTGCGCTTTGGGGCGTTTCCTGTCGCAGGCGCTAGGCCTACCCACACAAGTGAGGTATCATTTTTATCGGGAGACTTAGGGGAACGCTGGGTGGAAGGAAATTTGAGGCTCCTCTCAGATTCCAGAACTTTCTGTCACCGAAATGTTAGGAAAACTTGTTTTTTTAGCCACTTTTTGAGGTTTGCAAAGGATTCTGGGTAACAGAACCTGGTCCGAGCCCCGCAAGTCACCCCTCCTTGGATTCCCCTAGGTCTCTAGTTTTCAGAAATGCACAGGTTTGGTAGGTTTCCCTATGTGCCGGCTGAGCTAGAGGCCAAAATCTACAGGTAGGCACTTTGGAAAAAACAGCTGTGTTTTTTATAAAAAAAATAGGATGTGTCCATGTTGTGTTTTGGGGCATTTCCTGTCGCGGGCACTAGGCCTACCCACACAAGTGAGGTATCATTTTTATCGGGAGACTTGGGGGAACATAGAATAGCAAAACAAGTGTTATTGCCCCTTGTCTTTCTCTACATTTTTTCCTTCCAAATATAAGAGAGTGTGTAAAAAAGACGTCTATTTAAGAAATGCCCTGCAATTCACATGCTAGTATGGGCACCTCGGAATTCAGCGATGTGCAAATAACCACTTCTCCTCAAAACCTTATCTTGATCCCATTTTGGAAATGCAAAGGTTTTCTTGATACCTCTTTTTCACTCTTCATATTTCAGCAAATGAATTGCTGTATACCCAGTATAGAATGAAAACCAACTGCAGGGTGCAGCTCATTTATTGGCTCTGGGTACCTAGGGTTCTTGATGAACCTACAAGCCCTTTATATCCCCGCAACCAGAAGAGTCCAGCAGACAAAACGGTATATTGCTTTCAGAAATCTGACATCGCAGGAAAAAGTTACAGAGTAAAACATAAAGAAAAATGGCTGTTGTTTTCAGCTCAATTTCAATATTTTTTTATTTCAGCTGTTATTTTCTGTAGGAAAACCTTGTAGGATCTACACAAATGACCCTTTTCTGAATTCAGAATTTTGTCTTGTTTTCAGAAATGTTTAGCATTCCGGGATCCAGCATTGGTTTCATACCCATTCCTGTCACTAACTGGAAGGAGGCTGAAAGCACCAAATATAGTAGAAATGGGGTATGTCCCAGTAAAATGCCAAATTTGTGTTGAAAAATTTGGTTTTCTGATTCAAGTCTGTCTGTTCCTGAAAGGTGGGAAGATAGTGATTTCAGCACCAGAAACCCTTTGTTGATGGCATTTTCAGGGAAAAAACCACAAGCCTTCTTCGGAAGCCCTTTTTTCCCATTTTTTTGGAAAAAACAACATTTTCACTGTATTTTGGCTATTTTCTTGGTCTCCTCCAGGGGAAACCACCAACTCTGGGTACCATTAGAATCCCTAGGATGTTGGAAAAAAAGGACACAAATTTGGCGTGGTTAGCTTATGTGGACAAAAAAAAAGTTATGAAGCCCTAAGCGCGAACTACCCCAAAGAGCCAAAAAAGGGCTCAGCACTGGGGGGGAAAAGGCCCAGCAGCTAAGGGGTTAAGCCACATCCATGGAAGAGTGCATCTTTCAAAACTTTGTAGTTGTTGGCATCACTCTCCCTGACAGTAAGGAGTATGTTCCTACCTTTTCCAGTGAAAGATAGCCACAAGATAGCTGCCCACTGCCTTTGAGGGACCAACTGTACCATACAGGCCCTCTCAAGTACAGAAAACCACTTGTTTATGTCATCCCCCTCCTTGTAATGGGGGACAATCTTATTCAGGTTTCTTGAATCTGTTTCTCTAGCAGGATGACTATCAAGAAAACTGCTGCTGCCACCATGGGGAACTAACCCCATCTTTTGTCTTTCCCTCTCTACATCTAAAGATTCCCTGTCTAAGGCCAACTGCTGCTGTCTCAGCTTCAGTATGGCCTCTTCCAACCTCAGCTTTCTGAGTTTCCTGTCTAGGGGTGGGAGGTTTGGGAATTCTAAGACACAGAGGTAATGTGGGAATGGGAAGAATTGGACCTTTCTCTAACTACCTGAACTCTAGTTACCTGGCCTTTTGGAGTGAAAGGTGCCCTACTAGTGTGACCCCCTCCCACTACCAGCTTCACTAGATGGCCTGTTAGCTGAAAGTCTTTGGAAGTGCCCTCCCCAGAGTCCTCAGGGCCCTCCCCTGATTCTTCCTCGGTAACCTCCTCCTCTACCTCCCGATCCTGGGTTTGACCAGTCTGGTTCTGATCACTTTCAAGGAGAAGGCTAAGAAGGAGATCTTTGGTAGGGTTCTTACCAATCCCTAAACTCCTTTCTATACAGAGACCCCTCAAATGTTTAAAGTTGAAATTGTCATAAGTTGTCTGCACAACTTTGGGAGTGGCCTCTACCACATACATCTACTACATACATAGTTGAAAGAAAGAGTTTAAGGGAGAGAGAAAAAGTTTAGATTTAGAAAACTTTTAAAGAAAAGAGAAAAACTGTTTCTAACTTTTCTGAAACTTTTTAGAACGTTTTTAGAGAGAAAGTAAAACTGTTTAGGTTAACTGTGTATATTTCTAAATATTTAGAATATGGGATTCTTATGAAAAGCACCAATGACAAAGTGGTAAAGCAGTTACAAGTACTTATCCCAGCGCTGAACCACCAATGAAGGAGGCTGGCCTGGCTTATAGTGGGTACCTGATGGTACTTACACCTAGTGCCAGGTCCAGTTATCCCTTATAAGTAGATTAGTAGTGTTCTAGCAGCTTAGGCTGATAGAGGTAACTATAGCAGAGCAGCTTAGGCTGAACTAGGAGACATGCAAAGCTCCTACTATACCACTTATATGGGTATTATATCATAAGAAACCCAATATTCAGGGTTACTAAAAATAAAGGTACTTTATTTTAGTGACAATATGCCAAAAATATCTCAGAGGAAATACTCCCTTAGGAGGTAAGTAAAATACATAAAATATACACAAAATATACACACAAACCAAAATCAGGTAAGTAAAACAGTTAGAAAATGGTGCAAACACTTTGGAATACAATCGGATGCAATAGGACTAGGGGCAACACAAACCATATACTATGAGAGTGGAATGCAAACCACAAATGGACCACTAGTCTAGTGTAGTGTGTAGAAGGGTCGCTGGAAGTGTAAGAAAACACTAAAGGTGTCCAAGAAACCCCATCCCAAAACCCTGGAAAGTAGGAGTAAAGTACTACTATTTCCCCAGAAACACACTAGAGTCGTGATAGAGGATTTTGCAAAGACCACATCAGACTGCAAAGCACTGATGATGGATGACCGGACCTGAGGACCTGCAAAGGAAGGGGACCAAGTCCAAGAGTCGTGAAAGTGTCCAGGGGGGGCAGGAGCCCACTAAACCCTGGAAGAAGGTGCAAAATGGCTGCCACTAGATAGAAGAAGCTGAAGATTCTGCAACAATGAAAGGGGCTAGGAACTTCTCCTTTGTGCAGAAGATGTCCCACGGAGAGCTGGAGGATGCAGAGTTGTTTCCTTCCCAAAATACCACACACAAGCTTTGCTGGCCGCAAGAGTCACAATTAAAGAAAAAGGGTGCTTCCTGGGCCCTGGAAGGACCAGGATGCCGCCACTTGGGAGAGGAAACAGAGGGTACCCTCAGCAACGTAGAGAGCCTACGTACAAGAAGATAGCACCCACAGAAGTCCTTGAACATGGGTTCAAGAAGTCTGAACATGGCAGTCATCTCAACACTGCAAAAGAGGGTCCCATGAAGCCGGAGATCAACTCAGGGAGCTGAGCATCGCAGGACAGAGTGCTGGGGACCTGAGCTTGGATATGCATGAAGAATTTTGTGGAAATGTGCACAGAAGCCCTAGCAGCTGCAGTTCACACAGCGCACAGGATTAATGTCTGGAGAGGGGAGGCAAGGACTCACCTCCTCCAAATTTGGACAGTTGGACCACTGGGCAGTGTGGGTCACTTGGGTCCACCACCTGTGTTCCAGGGGCCACGCTCATCAGGATGTGAGGGTCCCAGAGTACCGGTGACTCTGAAGTTTGGTGCCTGCTGACGCAGGGGGAAGATTCCGTAGACCCACGGGAGATTTCTTTGTGGCTTCCAGTGCAGGATGAAGGCGGGCAGCCCCCAAAGCATGCACCACCAGTAAACCGTCGAGAAAGCCGGCAAGACTAGGCGCTACAATGTCGCTGGTAGTCTTGTTGCTACTTTGTTGCAGTTTTGCAGGCGTCTTGGAGCAGTCAGCGGTCGATCCTTGGCAGAAGCCAAGAGAGAGGTGCAGAGGAACTCTGGTGAATTCTTGCAAGTCGTTATCTGAGGAAAAGCCCACAGGAGAGACCCTAAATAGCCCTCAAACGAGGATTGGCCACATAGGCCCTCATTACAACATTGGCGGTAAATACCCCTTACCGCCGTGCAGAAGACCGCCAACACACCGCTGCGGCCGCGGAAATCCGCCACAGCTATTACAACCCACAGGCCGGAATCGGGCAAAATCGAGACACCCACACAAGTCCGCCACACCAAAGGTCAGTGATAAACTGGCGATGACAAAACCTCCACCGTCACGCCATCAGGAATACATCCACACTATCACGAACCACGAATCCAAGCGGCGGTCTTTCAACCGCGGTATTCCATTGGCGGTACATACCGCCGCGCTCAAAATACACACACATTTACAAAACACCACCATATTGGACAAATCAAAATACACACACCTGATACACATACACACACCACTCCCACACACTCAATACAATATATAACACACACCCACATCACTCACAAACCCCTACGACACAATTTGAGAACGAAACACACAGAGAGACACCATCATCAACAAACTAGCATCCACAGGCACACAACACCATCACTCACACAACATCCATGCACCTCACACACAAACATCCCCTCACACATCACAACACACACCACCTCACACATCACCCACACCACACCATGGCACCGCAAAGACACCCCAGGTTCTCTGAGGAGGAGCTCAGGGTCACGGTGGAGGAAATCGTCCGGGTAGAGCCACAGCTATTCGGTTCACAGGTGGAGCACACCTCCATTGCTAGGAAGATGGAGCTATGGCGCAGAATCGTCGACAGGATCAACGCAGGGGGACAGCATCCAAGAACACGGGATGACATCAGGAAGAGGTGGAACGACCTATGGGGGAAGGTGTGTTCCGTGGTCTCAAGACACAAGATTGCAGTTCAGAGGACTGACGGCGGACCCCCACCTCCTCCCCCACAACTAACAACATGGGAGGAGCAGGTCTTGGCTATACTGCATCCTGAGGGCCTCGCAGGAGTAGCTGGAGGAATGGACTCTGGTAAGTCAAATCTTAACTATTACATCCCACACCCTACCTGCATGCTATCACATACCTCCATCCTCGCCCTCACCCCATCACTCCAACACCTCACATATGTCCCACTATCACAACCCACACATCCCAACACCAAGCTCTGCATGCAGCACCAAAGCATGAACAACCATCACTAAGGCATGTCCACTACAGATACCCACACTGATCCCCAAACCAAATATCACACAAGGTCCTAGACAACAATGTAAGCAGTGGGGTACAGGGTCACCCACCCATTGCACACCATGGCACACACAGATGCAATAATCATGCCTTTACACCCCTGCAGGACCCCTACCCAACGTCACCAGACAGGAGGTTCCAGACATGTCCACATCCCACAGAAGAGGCCCACAGTGATGACAGCAGCTCTGTCCAACTGGATCTAGATGACCAGCCCAGCCCATTTGGGACCTCAGGACAGTTGGTTCCCCACACACTGGCACATGCCACCACAGAGCCTCCCGCCTCAGGAAACACCACCACAGCACCCACCCAGCGGGCCCAACCCTCTGTCCCCAGGACACGTCAAGCAGCAGTGTGTCCACCACTACAGGGAACCCAGGCAAACCCACAAACCCAAGAACAACAGGGACCTGGGGGCAGTGGCAGTGGGCACACGGTTCAGGGGACAGAGGGACAGGAAAACAGGGGAACTGGGAGGACTGCTGTGCAACAGGGGAGGACAGGCCCAGGGAACCCACTCTCCACGAGGCACTCTCCAACATCATGGGAGCGTACCATCATTCCCAGGACACGATGGCAACGGTACTGGCCAAGTTTCAGGAGACCCAGGGGCTGCAGGAGGAACAGTATTTGGGGATCAGGGAGGAACTCAAGTCCATCAACACCACCCTGGTCACCATTGTAGGGGTGCTGAAGGACCTTGTGAACACCAGGAGGGACACTGTGGCACAACAAGGGGCCCCTGACACTATCCTCGATGATAAACAGCCCACCACCTCCGCCGGCGCTAGTGGACAGGAGGCACCGCCACTGGACCACGACACCAGCACCCCATCCCCTGCAGATGGAGAACCACCCCGCAAACGGTCCCAGATATCCAGGACAAAGACAGAGAACAATGCCAAGACTCCCGCCAAGAAATGAGACCCCCCTGAATGTCATCCTTCTATCCCACTTCGTCACCCTGTCCATCCATCAACTGCCCTGGCTCCACTTCCTATGCCCATTTGGACAATGCACCTGTGAGACAAATAGACTGTACTCTGCCATAGAAATTCCTCCACCATCACCCCTGCCCATTTTACAACCCCCTCCACTAATTTGCACTTAAATAAACACCCTTGAATCACAAAACAATCTGGAGTCAGTCTGTGCTTTCACAAATGTGTACTTGCAATAATTGAGGAAAATAGCAATGTCCATTGTATTGTCAACATACCTATGTCGCACAGCTCTAGTCCATGAGGTAACATAGCAGAGGTAACACAGTGGAACCCACATCTGTGAAATGGAAAGGCAAAGTGATAGGTCAGGGTCCATAGACTGGGTGAAAGTGACAGACACATGACAGGTCTAACAATTGTATGAGAAGTAGGAGGCTGTGACGTCTTCTTACCTGTGTCTCACTGGAAGTATTGCTGGATCACGTTTCTGTTGTCGATATCCTCTTCTTCTGCCTCCTCTTCATCACTGTCTACAGGCTCCACAGCTGCCACAAGACCTCCTTCTGGACCATCCTCCTGCAGAAAAGGCACCTGCTGTCGCAAAGCCAGGTTGTGCAGCATACAACAGGCCGTGATGATCTGGCATACCTTCTTTGGTGAGTAGTAGAGAGAACCACCTGTCATATGGAGGCACCAGAACCTTGCCTTCAGGAGGCCGAAGGTCCTCTCTATCACTCTCCTAGTTCACCCAGGTGCCTCATTGTAGCATTCCTCTGCCCTTGTCTTGGGATTCCTCACTGGGGTCAGTAGCCATGACAGGTTTGGGTAGCCAGAGTCACCTGCAAATGTTGAGGGACAACTGTTAGACACACACTAACACTTAGGGACAACCCCAGACCCAGACAACTATTCACATGGTATAGGGTCCTTGTCCTCACCTATTAGCCACACACGGTGCCTCTGGAGTTGACCCATCACGTAAGAGATGCTGCTATTCCTCATAATGTAAGCGTTATGCACTGAGCCTGGAAACTTGGCGTTCACATAGGAGATGTACTGGTCGTCCAACCACACCATCTGCACATTCATTGAATGGTAGCTCTTCCGGTTTCTGTACACCTGTTCACTCCTGCGGGGGGTACCAAGGCCACATGTGTCCCATCAATAGCACCTATGATGTTGGGGATATGTCCCAGGGCATAGAAATCACTTTTCACTGTAGGCAAATTCTCCACCTGAGGGAAAACGATGTAGCTGTGCATGTGTTTCAGCAGCTCAGACAACACTCTGGACAACACGTTTGGCTGGGACATCCCTGATGCAATGGCCACTGTTGTTTGAAAAGACCCACTTGCCAGGAAATGGAGTACTGACAGGACCTGTACTAGAGGGGATAGCTGAAATCAGGTCTGGCTCCAACTGGGCACACAGTTCCTGAATTGTGGCACGATCAAGCCTGTAGGTGACTATTACTTGTCTCTCTTCCATTGTCGACAGGTCCACCAGCGGTCTGTACACTGGAGGATGCCGCCATCTCCTCACCTACCCCAGCGGACTTGCCCTGTGGACGAGAACAGTGAGCACAGAGTCAGCCAACACTGAGGTAGTAAAAAAAGATTTTATTGGACACATTTCTCAATCCGCCATGTGCCTGTCACTGTGTGTATTCCAGGCCTAGATATGTGTGACGCATTTACAAATAATGACATGTGGCCACCTGAAATGGCGGATGCCTGACCTGTAAGGTGGGTCAAGGGGATATGAGGTAACTGCGCTGGCGTTCTACACCGTCGCTGTAGGCAGTCGAAGACCGCAGCGCAGTCCTGCATTGGTTAACATTGGACGCTATGGGTCACAAAAGCCAATGACGATGTACGCCGGCGGTGACGGTATGCACCGGCGCGGACGTGACCGCCATTTTCTGTCTGTTCACTCTCTAGGTACCTGACCTTCGACAGGAGAGGACCTACACTGCAAGTGCTGCTGTGACCTGTGTCTGGAAGCGACGATGGCTCATGTGTCTGGGGAAAGAGCCACTGCCTTCACTTTGGAGGGGATGGAGGAGTTAGTGGATGGGGTCTTCCCCCAGTACACGCTACTCTATGGTCTTCCAGACAAACAGGTGAGTACACTGTGAGCATATTGCATGGGCAATGCCAGTTTGGAGTGGTGTGGATGGAAGATACGGGGGGGCTGAGGCCTGCATGAGCGGACGGTGAGTGTATGCGCGTCAGGGCAAGGGTGGGAACGTGGGCCAATGACTGTGACGGTCCGGACGGTTAAGGTTTTTCCTTTTCCCCTGTACTATTCCTCTAGGTCAGTGCCCACCAGAAGAAGGATATTTGGCGTGCCATCGCCAAGGACGTCTGGACCCTGGGGGTCCACCACAGACGGAGCACCCACTGCCATAAAAGATGGGAGGACATTCGTCGCTGGAGCAAGAAGATGGCGGAGGCCCAGCTGGGGATGGCCTCCCAATGTGGGAGGGGGGGCCCGTCACACCATGACCCCCTGATGTTCCGGATCCTGGCGGTGGCGTGTCCGGAGTTGGATGGGCGCTTGAGGGCATCACAGCAGCCACAAGGGGTGAGTACAGCCACATCCATCTGACTCTGCACGCATTAGGAGGTGTCTGGGTGGGGGAGGTGGGCAGTGGGTTACCCTAGGCCAGGGCGAGCTTTGTAGGCAAGGACCCTTTGTGAGGCAGGCTATGTGGCACCCCATGCCCACCAGTGGTAAGAGCCATCTACATCTAGTTATGCTCCTGTGACTTCCATGTGTGCAGCAATCGGGCATAGGCCTTGTACCCCATGGCCCTGTGATTAATTAGGGGACTCTAAGTGCATGGCGTAGTGCAGAGGGCTGCTGTGTCTGTTGTGTCCTCCAATGGTAGCTGTATTGCATGCACTGAACATGTCTTTCTTCTTTCTCCCCCCCCCTTTTTGTGGTCTCCCTGTTTTTGTGCGCAATAGCATCATCAGGCGGAGGAGCAGTGCCACCGGAGCAGGAGGGAGCTGCATCACACATGGCCCTGGAGGGCGAGACAACGGAGTCTGAAGCCACCAGTGAGACGGAGGGGAGCTCCACGGCGGGGACAGGAGCAGAGACCAGCGACACCGACTCCTCCTCTGATGGGAGCTCCCTTGCGGTGGCGGGCCCCTCTGTGCCTACCACATCAACAGGTACAGCCTCCACCCCCCACCAGCACTGCCCTCCCAGCAGCCCCTCAGCGTGTGTCCCGTGGCCGCTCACCCTGGAGGGTGGGCATCTCCTTCGCCCCAGTCACCTCAGGCCCTGCCACAGTCAGCCCTGTTGCCCTCAGTGAGGAGGCTACTGACCTCCTGAGATCCCTCACTGTTGGGCAGTCTACCATTTTGAATGCCATCCAGGGTGTAGAGAGGCAGTTGCAACAAACAAATGCATACCTGGAGGGTGTCAGAGTCACCAGATCCTCGGGGTCTGCGCACGTTCCCAACATGTCCACCACAAGACAGCTCCAATACTCTGATTAGAATGTCACAGAGTCTAAGAGAGTCCAAGTGGGGAAAAGGGGATTAGGTAGGGAACAGCTGGGAAGGAGACCTGAAGGAAGCAAAGGTTAAACAACAAAACATCAGAATAAAATCACATTTAGGTTCATAAAAACTCTCTCTTGAATCTAGGGTTCAAAGATACTCAGAACATGAAATAACACTCTGTTGAGTCTAGAGTTCAGTGATACTCGGAACATGAAATAACACTCTGTTGCGTCTAGAGTTCAGTGATACTCGGAACATGGAATAACACTTAGACTGAGGAAACATGAATGGCCTAGAACTTGACTCTAATTAGGTCTCAAGAAATCTAGGTACCTGGAAAAGAATCAAGAATGGTTAGTACAATGTTTCATTAGGAATACAAGAACCTTCTAGAACACTGTCCCAGAACAAACACTGCCTCGTTACATGAGGACAAAAAGGCAATCCAAACATTCCCTGGAAAAACAATATAAATTGTACTAAAGACTTGACATGCACATAGAATGCAACATCTAGAATTCTAGCACTTAGTTTTTAAAATGCAGAAACATGAATTGTGCACATTGCAGATTTCCACAAGAGTATGTAAATGCCATGAAATGGTTGCGCACAATGAACATCATGAGTTAAGCACAAGAAATGAATCGTGCGTCTTGCCGATTAGAATCACCATGTGAATGCCATGAAATGGTAGTGCACAATGAATAACATGAGTTAAGTACAAGAAATGAATCGCGCGTCTTGCTGATTCGAATGCCACCCTGTGAATGCCATGAAATGGTAGCGCACAATGAATAACATGAGTTAAGCACAAGAAATGAATTGCGCGTCTTGCTGATTCGAATATCACCATGTAAATGCCATGAAATGGTAACACAATGAATATCATGAATTAAGCAGAAGAAATGAATCACGCATCTTGCCGATTTGAATGTCATCATGTAAATGCCATGAAATGGTAACACACAATAAATATCATGAATCAAGCACAAGAAATTAATCACGCGTCTTGCCGATTCGAACGCTACCTTGTAAATGCCATGAAATGGTAGCGCACAATGAATAACATGAATTAAGCACAAGAAATGAATCGCGTGTCTTGCCGATTCGAATGCTACCTTCTAAATGCCATAAAATGGTAGCGCACAATAAATATCAAGAGTTGCACACAATCAAAGAATCGGGCGTCTTGCCGATTCGAGTATCAGCATGTAAATGCCATGAAAAAAGCAAGCACACATTCACACGCACAAGAGTAAAACTGTTTATCATGCAAATTAGGCCCAAGAACTCGAAAGCCTTCGAGAACGGGATCGGGGGCCCAGCCCGACCTCCGTCTTACTGCCCTGATCAAGGATCACCAACAAAGTGAAAAGGGCAAACCCTGTAAAATCAAAGTAGGCCTCCGGAACAGGAGCTCAGGGAGTTGCTGCTGCTCTGCACCGGGACCTCTGAATAGTGAGCATGTGGAGCTGGGCTGGCTCCCTTATATAGAGTCTTGGCCCAGTCCACTAACCACACCCAGTCATGTTGCAGAGGAAGCTTCTAGAAGGCCCTGGAAAGGGACCACACCCAGATACACTCTGAAAGCCTGCAGCAATACATTGCAAATGAACAGTATTTACAAGCACCTTGAATATAAGTCTTCAAGATTGAACTCTGCAATGCAAAAGGTTAAACAACAGCATATCAACATAATGCATACATTACGTTATCTAATAAGTGCTGGGTTTTTGCCTTCCAGTTGTGCGTAGAGCAGGCACTGCCCTGATGTTGACAGAGGGCATTCATTCTGGCCAGGCAGCCCAACAGCGAGCATTTCAGGCTCTGACCTAAGCACTGATGGCAGCCATTGTCCCTGTGTCTAGCCTCCCCCCTCCTACCTCCTCCACCCAGACCCAATCCCCTGTACCTCAGCATATCAAGCACACCATCAGACCAGCATGCACACACCTCAACACATAAGGGTGGCTCAGGCAAACATAAGCACCACGCATTCCACAGGCACTCACACAAGCATCATACCCATGCACACATGTCAACATCCACTGTGTCCCCCTCCTCCACGTCTCCCTCCTCCCTCCCAGTCTTGTCTCCACTCACACCTGCATGAACTACATCTTCAGCCACTATCTCCATCACCAGCACACCCATCACCACACACCGCTCACGTGCACTCACCACCCCCACTACCATTCACACATCCCCTGTGTCCTCTTCCCAGTGTGTCTGTGAGCCCTCCTCCCAAAGTACACAAACGCAGTCACACCCACACCCAACAGCCATCCACCTCACAACAGCCACCAGCCCATGCACCTTCAACCAAAGTCAGCAAACGTACACCTCCTACATCCACTACCTCTTCCTCCACTCCCAAACCCCCTCCATCTACCCGTCCCAGTGTGTCTAAAAAGCTTTTCCTTTCAAATGTTGACCTCTTCCCTCCACCTCCACCCCATCCGTCCCATAGGGCCTGCCTTTCCAGGTCCCAACCCAGCACCTCAGCCACCACATCACCGGGCATAGTGGTGCCAGCAATAGCAGGATTTTTTAGTGCGCCAAGCCACAGGGCTGCCAGTGTCCCAAGGAGCGAGGGCAAGGACTTTCCCCCCACCTCCAAAACAGAAAAAGTTGCCCACATCCCGGAGGGAGAAGGTGAAAACACCTGCCACCAAGGGCTCAGGAAAAACAAAAGTTGAAATTGGCAATACAGCTGCGTGACCATCCAAGGTGGGGAAGGGCCAAAAAAACAAATGCAGGTCCATGTCGACGCCAACCGGCACGGCGGACAAGACCGCTACCGCAACCTGCACCGCCGCCACATACACCGCCGCCAGCACCGCAGACACTGTGCCCTTCACCAGCACCGCAGACACTGTGCCCTTCACCAGCACCGCAGTCAGTGAGGCCGCCACCAGCACCGCCACTACTGACACCGCCGCCAGCACCGCAATCAGTGAGCCCAGCACCGCCGCTACTGAAACCGCCGCAAACACCGCAGTCAATGAGCCCACCAACAACACCGCAGTCAGTGAGGCCACCACCAGCACCGCAGTCAGTGAGGCCGCCACCAGCACCACCTTCACAAAGACTGCCGCCAGCACCGATGCCACAGAGTCTGCCGCAAGCACTGCCGCTACTGACCCTGCCGCCAGCACCGCCAGCGGCCCGCGACATCCTGAGCCAGTGGCACCACCGCAGACATGGCTGGCATCCCCAGTGGTCAGTCGTACGAGGCTGGTGGTCAGTTCCAGGAGCCTGGGCAGCTTGCATGTTGCACCACCGTCAGTGAAGTGTCACATCCACTACCTCAGTCCTTGGCAGGATGAAGCACTCTGGGCACAAAGCCCCCTCCAGAACCAGTGGAGAGATACATCCACTACCCCAGTCCTTGGCAGGATGAAGCACTTTGGGCAAAAAGCCCCCTCCAGAACCAGTGGAGAAAGGCATCCACTACCTCAGTCCTTGTCAGGAAGAAGCACTCTGGGCACAAAGCCCCCTCCAGAACCAGTGGAGAAAGGCATCCACTACCTCAGTCCTTGTCAGGATGAAGCACTCTGGGCACAAAGCCCCCTCCAGAACCAGTGGAGAGATACATCCACTACCCCAGTCCTTGGCAGGATGTAGCACTCTGGGCACAAAGCCCCCTCCAGAACCAGTGGAGAAAGGCATCCACTACCTCAGTCCTTGTCAAGGTGAAGCACTCTGGGCACAAAGCCCACTCCAGAACCATTGGAGAGATACATCCACTACCTCAGTCCTTGTCAGGATGAAGCACTCTGGGCACAAAGCCCCCTCCAGAACCAGTGAAGAGATACATCCACTACCCCAGTCCTTGGCAGGATGAAGCACTCTGGGCACAAAGCCCCCTCCAGAACCAGTGGAGAAAGACATCCACTACCTCAGTCCTTGTCAGGATGAAGCACTCTGGGCACCAAGCCCCCTCCAGAACCAGTGGAGAAAGGCATCCACTTGAGAGACTGTGGCTTTGCACTCCCCAGGATAAAGCAGTGGGCAAACCACCCACTGGAGAGACTTGAGAGACTGTGGTTTTGCACTCCCCAGGATAAAGCAGTGGGCAAACCACCCACTGGAGAGACTTGAGAGACTGTGGCTTTGCACTCCCCAGGATAAAGCAGTGGGCAACCCACCCACTGGAGAGACTTGAGAGACTGTGACTTTGCACTCCCCAGGATACATCAATGGGCAAGAAGCCCCCTTGTGGAGCTGCCGTCGTGCACTCATTCGGCTGAGGTGCCCCCCCTTCCCTTCCCCCTGAGGTGCCTGTTGCATTTCCATCTGATGCCCCAGCAGTGTTCTCTCCGTTTTGAGTCGGGTATCCAGTGTGGACCTCGCCCATGCATTTTGGGCCCAGTGGTCCACGGACTATGAATGGTGCAGTACCCGGACTTGAATTGTTGGTTTACATAATTGTTTATACTATATTTAAAATATTGACTAATGGATTTTTATTGATTACAGTTGTTACAATTATTTCCTTTTGTCATTGCGTTCTTCCAGGGGGGATTGGGGGTTGTATATGTAATGTTGCAGCATGTATTTGTGTGTATGGTGTTGTGGGTGAGGGTGGAGGTGTTGGTTTTGCATGTGTGTGTCACTCACTTTTCCCTCCCCCTACCCTGTGTTGTAGGTACAGTACTCACCGTGGTCGTCGCCGCCGTCTTTCGTGCTCCTGGTAGAGGAGCAGGAAGACTATCGCAGGGAGGATTTGGAGTTCTGGCTCCATGGCGTTCTGGTTCCTCGTGGGTTGTGTGGAGGTGAGTGTTTCCCCTTCCAAGTCCTGTTTCCGCTGTGTTTTTGTTCGTGTTGAATCCGCCCCGGAAAAGGTGGCAGATTGGCCTGTTATAATAGTGTGGGCGGTACATTGTCTTCCGCCTGTCTTTTGGCGGTGACCGCCTTGCTGTTTGTTTGTACCGCTGTGGCGGCTGGAGTGTTAAAGTGGCTGTCTATGTTGGTGGTTTACGCCATGGTCGTGATTCAATTTTTTTTACCGCCGGCCTGTTGACGGTCTTACCGCCGCTTTAACACTGACTGCCACGGTTGTAATGAGGGCCATAGTCAGGTGAGCACCTATCAGGAGGGGTCTCTGATGTCACCTGCTGGCACTGGCCACTCAGAGGCCTCCAGAGTGCCCTCACATCTCTGGATCCAAGATGGCAGAGGTCTGGAACACTGGAGGAGCTTTGGGCACCACCCCTGGGGTGGTGATGGACATGGGAGTGGTCACTAGGGAATTATAAGGGTGTTCCGGCGTGCCAATTGAAATTGGTAAAAGTGGTCACCAGCCTTGAACTGTCATTGCTCCTAAGTGGAGAAGTGTGGCACAATGGTTAGAGCAGCAGACCCTGATGCAGAGATCTGGCCCAGGACCAGGGTTCAATTCCCACCTCGGCGGGTCTTGGGCTCAATTCTCTTGGACCAGATAATTCTCGCCTCAGTGCCTAATCTAACTAATGGGTCCCACTCTGTAACTCTGGGCAATAGCTTGCTTAATCTCCACAACGGCCCTGACAGCACTTGGATGCCTGGCTTCACCCTGGGGGTTGCCCAGGAGTGGGCTCCTCACAGTGGAAGGAGGGGTTCCCCACGGTATGTGTACAGCGCCTTGAGACCCTAACGGGTGAACTGGAACAAAACCCTGGACTTTCCTCCATCATCACCCCATTCAATTGCAATACAATAAACATCCTTTGATAAAACTCGACTACTAGTATTTCATGTATTGCAAATTTGTATTGATTGAAACAGCTACAACCATTGCAAATGAACTATACATATAATGATTATAGAATTAATTACCTGTAGCTGGCTGTTGTGATCAAACCAGGAGAATCTGTCATATCATCAACATCTGCAAAATTAATTTAAAGAGGTAACAGTAAGTAGGGCAAATAAGTGAGTAATGCCAATATGGCAATGCCACACAGAATACACCAATAGTCTTAGAAATGTGAAGTTGCACTGTCTGACCTGTGTGTCACTGAAGTTCTGTTATCCACATCCTCATCCTCTGTCTCCTCATCCTCAGGGTCCACTGCTGCCACAGGGGTATCTCCAGTTTCCTCCTCCTGCAGAAAAGGTACATGCGGTCTGAGGGCCAGGTTGTGCAACATGCAGCATGCCACGAGGGCAGACCTTCTTGGGTGAGTAACACAGGGATCCACCTGTCAGATGGAGGCACCGGAACCTTGCCTTCAGGAAGCCAAAAGTCCTTTCAATGATCCTTCTGGCTTGCCCATGTGCCTCATTATAACTTTCTTCTGCTCTTGTCCTGGCCTTGCTCACAGGGGTCAGCAGCCATGATATGTTTGGGTAATCAGAGTCACCTGCAAATACTGAGGAACAACATTTAGTTACATGCTATTCTATATGGCCAACACCATAAGCATACACCAACATATACTGGTTGAGAACCAGGGCTCACCTATAGCCACACCCTGTGCCTCTGTAGTTGGGACATCACATTTGGGATGCTGCTATTCCTCAGCAACCGACCCAGGATACTTAACATTGACGTGGGAGATGTACTGCTCCGCCAAGCACACCATCTGCATATTCATGGAGTGGAAACTCTCACGGTTCCCGAACACCTGTTCATTCTGTCGGGGGGAGGGGGACAAATGCAATACGTGTTCCGTCAATCGCACCAATTATATTGGGGATACGTCCCATTGCATAGAATTCAGCCTTCACAGTGGCCAAAACCTCAACCTGGGGGAAAGCAATGTAGCTACACATGTGTTTGATCAGGGCAGACAACACGCTTGTTAGCACGTTTGAGAACATTAGCTGTGACATTCCTGCTGGCAAGCCCACTGTCGCTTGAAAAGAACCAGTTGCCAGGAAATGGAGCACTGATAGCACTTGCACAAGAGGGGGGATTCCAGTGGGGTGACGGACAGCAGATATCAGGTCAGGCTCCAATTGGGCACACAGTTCTGTGATTGTGGCCCTGTCCAGTCTATAGGTAAGTATTAAGTGCCTGTCCTCCAGTGTAGCTAAGTCTACCAGGGGTCTGTACATGAGGGTATGTCTCCATCTCCTATTCATCTGCAGCGGTAGGTATCTAAGGGACACAAGAGCGAGTAGGATGTCACAAACTGAACAATGGAGCCACAACAGCAGTCTTTAATGTGCAAACATGTTATGGGATAGTGTAAATATTGAAGTATGTGGCTATTTATCCTGTGACGCAGCAATAAACAATAGGCCTGTTCACCCCCCCTGAAATGGCGACTGCCTGTCCTGTGTATAGGGACAGGTGGAAGTGAGGTAATGCCGCTGACGTTGTGCACCGTGGTGGTAAGCGGTCGTGAACCGCCGTACCATTCCTCATTGGTTAATATTGGGGCCTATGGGGTACAGTGGCCAATGGTGATCTACGCCGGCAGTGACGGTATGCACCGCCGCGGATGTGACCTCCATTTTCTATCTGATTCCTCACTTGTTTCCTGACCTTCCATAGGAGAGGACCTACACTGCATGTGCTGCTGTGACCTGTGCATGGAACCTATCATGGCCAGTGTGACCGGGGAAAGGGCCCCAGCCTTCACTTCTGAGGAGTTGGAGCAACTGGTGGATGAGGTCCTACCCCAGTACGAACTGCTGTATGGGCCTCCAGACCAACAGGAGAGCACACCTTGTGCACGATGCATGGTGCATGAATGCATGGAGTTGTGTGTGAAGGCCTCTTGTAAGGTGAGTGGGTGGATGTCCTCATGGCGGTGTACATGTTGTGCGCTGGGCGATGTGTGTGCCAATGGTGATGCAAAGGAGTATGGTGGGCCATCTGTGTGACAGGCTAGACTGTTTGCCGAATAGTGTTCTCCTGTCTGTGTTGCCTCTGCAGGTCAGCGCACATCAAAAGAAGGGGATATGGTGTGCCATCGCCAAGGAGGTGAGGAGCCTGGGGGTATAGGCAGGCAGAGCACCCACTGTTGCAAAAGGTGGGTGCACCTGAGATGCTGGTCCGGTAAAGACTGTGGAGGCCCTGCTGGGGATGGCCTCCCAACAAGGAAGGGGTGCCTGTCAGTCCCTGACCCCCCTGATGGCCTGTATACTGGTGGTGGCCTATCCTGAGCTGGATGGGCGCTTGAGGGCATCACAGAAGCCCTCAAGCTATCATTTCAACTTACAGCTGGTGGGGTGTTATCTGAGTGGTGGTTGTGTGTTCATGGGTGCCCCTAGGCCAGACCAGACATAGCAGTGTAGGTCCTCTGGTGGCTAAGGGTTTGAATGTGACATTTAGCTTACCTAGCTTGTTAGTATTCACTCCTTGGCAGGGCTACGTGGATCCCAGTTGTGCTGCAGTTGGCAGTGTGTGCCCCTCCTCATTCCCTGATGACTAGCCATTTCACTGGTAGTGCAATGCATAGTGCGTAGGCCTATTCCCTGTGTGTGAGGGTGCTGTGTACCCCAACGGTGGTGTTGGTGCAGTCATTGACCCAGTGTTTCCTTTGTCTCTCTCTCCCCTTTCTTGTTTTGTCATCCTGTCCTTATGTGCATTAGCATCATCTGGCAGAGGAGCAGAGGCACTGACAACAGAGAGAGCTGCATCTCACAGTACATTGGAGAGTCCACCGACGTTAAGGGCACCAGTGGGATGGAGGGTGAGGGGAGCACCACGGCGGAGACTGGAGGGGACAACACAGACTCTGATACCTCCTCTGATGGAAGCTCCCTGGTGGTGGTGGACAACTCTGTGACCACCCCAGCTGACGATACAACCGCCACCCCCGTACCAGCACCATCCTCCCAGAAGCCCCTCAGAGAGTTGCCCATGCCCGCTCACCCAGGAGGGTGGGCATCTCCTTCGCCCCAGGCACCGCAGGCCCCGACCCAGTGAGCCCTACTGCCCTGAGTGAGGAGGCTATTGCCCTCCTGAGATCCATCTCTGTAAGGCAAATAACCATTGTGAATGCCATCTAGGGGCTGGCAGCCCAGATGCAGCAATCAAATGCATTCCTGGAGGGCATTCACAGTGGATTTGCATCCCAACAGAGATTGATTCAGGCTCTGGCCTCCTCTCTGATTGTAGCCATTGTCCCTGTTTCAACCGTCCCCCTCCAATTTCCACTTCCCAGTCCCATTCTCCTCAAACCCAACCCATCCCAAGCACACAGCCAGACGAGCATGCACACAAGACAACACCAAAGAGTGTCACAGGCAAACACAAGCACCACACGTCATCACACAGGCACTCACACAAACACCATTCAGTTGCAGACATGACAACATCCACTATCTCCACTGTCTCCCTTCCTTCTCCTCCTCCACGTCCCACCCAGTTACGTCTACACTCACACCTGCATGCACTACATCAATATCCACCACCAGCATCCTCACTACACCAAGCAGAATACACACCTCACTGGTAGACACCTGCACAACATCCATGCACGTGTCCCCTGTGTCCTCTCCCACCGTGTCTGTCTACCCCCCTCCTAAAGGACACAAACAGAAGCACTCCCAACAGCGACCCACCTCACAGCAGCATACAGCCCTTGCACCTGCACCCACATCCAGCAAACAACTCCTCCAACAACCACTCCCTTATCCTCTACTCCCATGGGAATGGACCACGGACCACCACCAACTTTTCATTTTTCATTTTTAAACGCATCTCATTTTCCTTTAAGGAAAACGTGCTGCATTTAAAAATAAAAAGATTGCTTTATTTAAAAGCAATCACAGACATGGTGGTCTGCTGAGCAGGCCACCATCCCTGTGATTACAGCCATTCACAATGGGTTGAATATTGTGAACTACCTCATGAATATTAATGAGGTAGGTCGATTTGCGAGCCATTGGGAATCACTAAACAAAACTCCTGGAGTTTCATACATTCAAATAGCGATTGCTTAATTGCGATTCACAGTTAATCGCAATTAGAAAATCACTATTTGAATAAATTATACATCTGGACCTTAGTCGCTGGCATGCATTACCTTAACTTTTTTAACATTCATTGTTTGTAAATCCATTGATGTTTTAGCCACAAATTTTCAGCATTAACGAAAAGGGCATGAAGACAGGCCCCATTTTAATGCCAAACAGTATGCAGCTGTTTTTACTTTAAGCACATATTTCTCCCTTTGTGCCTGACTTGTATATTTGTATCAACTACAAAAGGTAACAAAGACTCTGCTTGTCAAGAGAGAGATGGGTACTTGTACAGAGAACACGAGTGGCAACTGTTCATCTAATAGGCTACTAATGTGGGTGATTAGACACATCTCATTTCTCACCTCTTTCTTCATCAAATCTTCTCAGTCTTTCTATAACCTTTCCCAGCAGTATCATCTTTTATCTGATTCTTATTTTAATTTTTTGGAGGGTTAGTTCTCCATTCCTGAAAAGGGATCTTGACCGAACATTGATATTGTCTTTAATCCCTCCTCTGTGCTTATTATTGGTGCTCATTTTATTTGTACATTTTGGGGAGGCTGCTGATTACTTTATGTCGGCAAAGAGGTATGGCATAAAAGGGACATCCCATGGGTAATATATTTATGTTCTCTTCCAATCACCCATGGTTTTTGATGCAGTGCTCTATCTGCTTAAACATTTAGACCAGACTGTGTGCTAAAAATGTACCCTTCCTTAAATCAAACAGTGCACATACAAAGAAAGAAAACATTTTATACTGTGTTTATGCTTAGTCATTTTTACTGTAATGGTACCCTCCCAGTATAAAACCTATGCTAGATATCATGCACACACCCTTGACCCACGGTGCAAGAGTGTTGCATGGTGTAAGGTAGCATAAATTGCACAAGAGCAGGGGAAACACTTAATATATATGTCGGTCTCATGCTCATTACCTTTCATTCAATACACTGCAGCAACTTTGGTTGCTGTACTGCTTTGCTTGTAAATTTGCCCCTCGATGTGAAAGGTACAGTCGACTGTCCTCACTCATAGGCTGGTGCGATACAGTATGAGCCTTATGTAAATACACAAAGCTAGTAAAATAATGTTTTGTAAAGATTAGCTGGCTTGCAGAATTGTGTGTCATTTTTGAATTCACACAAGTTGGAGAGAAAGTTTAGTGGATACAGTCACAGAGGAAAAAGTGTGTCATCTTTTTGTGTAACACTGACTGGATAGATGAGACAACAAATGCTTTCTAATGAAAAAGTACAGGTCAGTGTGATAGTTCACCCCACTGAGCTGGAGAACACAATCTTCTTGTATAAAAAGTGAGAAGGTAGAGCGATGCAATAACATTGCTAAAACACTGTTTTGGATATACTTTCCTGTGAGGAATTTCCAGAAAGTAGGTGATTCCTTCTAAAATTGAAGTATTCTGCAGTTTCCATTCCTACTGGGTTATTTATCATCAGGAGCCTTATTTTCCCTTTCGGGGTAGAGGGTCTCACAACCGGAAAAACAAGAGATGAGAAAGGCCAATGGAAGGTTCAGATATGTATGCAGTGCACTTATCAGTGTGGGCACCACTATTAAAAGGTCCACAGACCTACTCCAAAACCCTTGACTATTACAGCAATAAGTGAAATTTCCTGTAACAAAATACAAGTCTACATCCTGTAGCATGCTGTGATAATAATCCACTATTAATGGCCTATTAGCTTTAACAATTCTTTTTCAAAATAATTGAGACAGTCCTAGTGCTTTAATTATAACTGTTCATAATAAACAGTGCATACCTATTATAATGGAGATAACTCTTCCTAGTGATCTTGTCAGATTACATTGGCTTGTCACCATAACCAACTCATGTTCACTGATCTGAGCACAAGCTTTCTCACAAGACAGTCATCAGTCAGATCATTATAAAATTACAAATGTATATCAAATTCTAACTGGCAAAGCAAACTACACTATCTGATGGGAGAGCCCAATAAAGATTATCACAGTGCAATTTTTTTATCCCTGTGTTTTGGCAAAGGGGGTAATCTGTGAGATCCCAAATACAAAATACCACTCTAGAGGCTTTAATATAAAGTGCTAACAATCCTCTCCTAAATGTCTTTTGATTTAAATATGGGCGGCCTCATTCACAAAGGTAAACTTCCACTGTGTGAAAGGTCAAAATTTTTGCTATTCACAAACAAATTTTACGAGTAGTATCTTTACGATTGCGGAGCCTCTGCACTCACGGTGGAGGCTCGGCACATAAAAAGATAGGAGAGTCTTAAAGCTAATACTCGTAAATTTGTTTGTAAATAGCAAAAAATCATAAACTTACACAAAAGTGAAAGTTTACATTTAGAACTCAGGACTATGATCTTCACAACAAATATGTCATGAAGTGCAACTGACAGCGGGGCGTAGGCTCCGGTTGACCTAAGTACAGCATCTGTTTGCTTCTATGAAAAAAAGTGTGCTTATACTGCACTTTTTGCTCTGTGGAAAAGCGTATGCTCAGTACAGCATTCTGGCTTGATCTGTTTATTAAGAAAGTTACTGTAAACACAACAGATTTGACATATTTATTATGAAAAACATGTTAAAGTCAATAAGATTTTAGGGGTAGATAATTAAAGCCTGTAGAGACGTTTTTGGTTACTTGAAATCTCATGGATTACCATAGTAAGTAAAGGTTTTTAGCATTGGTGGCCCATCTGACAAATCATGGGGAATGAACATTTCCTCTCTGGTAATTCTTGTTAGGCCCTCATAAGAGAGGTTGTATATTGTTATGCCAACTGTATGCATGGCACTTGCCACTTTTATGCAATTCATTAGGCCTGTGCTAGTTATGGTGTAAACTCAAAGGCTATAAGTTTATTTGGTTTTTGGGAAAAATATCTGTCAGATTACATAGGTCTGATCTGCTTAAAATAAAAGTAGACTTGAGTTACTTCTTGTTAAACACATGTTAAAGAAATTCGGCTTCTAATGGTTAATGTAGATTTTCCAAGTAGTTTATGATGGAAAGTCTTAATTTTATTAAAGACACGGAGGCGAGTATTATGCTTTCTTTTCCTGCTTTATTTCAAACAGCAGCCAAGAAGAAAAGCACGAATCCCAGGGGATTGCAAACAAGCAACCAATGGGATAACAGAAACTAAGATCATTAACCAATCAATGCAGAGCATCACATAAGATATACCTATCCTGACTGCAGGCAGCCCTCTTTTCGTTTGCGAGACAGTCAAGAAACAGATTTAAACAAAGGTACTATACAACAGATCAAACATATTGCTAGAATTAGAGCAAAAAAGTCTTGAATTCTGTCCAAATTAGGAACAATGTATGGTTTAACCAGATGCTGGGTTTACAGATCCGAGCTTCTTGAAAGTCGTGGTGAATGAGATCCTCGTGAAGGAAAGGCATCCGCTGACTTAAGTTGAGGAGGATGCTGAAGCGTTGGTATTGGCTAGAAAGGGAGGGAGATAACAAGATTAGTACAATAAGTGGTGGGATAATACTCGCCTCCGTGTCTTTAATAAAATTAAGACTTTCCATCATAAACTACTTGGAAAATCTACATTTTATGACAAGACCGGAGGCTCCTATTATGCTTGTTTAAAGCATGTCAATTACAATAGAAGTTGCTGAATTAACAGGTTTACAATAAAATGTACGAAAGGTAGAATCATTAGACCAATCTGCCGATCTTAGAATATCCTCCAATCTTGAGCCAGCCCAAAAGGCTTTTGATGCCATGGCACCTCTAGCAGAATGGGCGCCAAATTTTGAAGTATCAATGCCCGCTAGTGACATTACCCATTTGACCCAACGAGCCAAGGTAGGAGAAGAAACCGGTTTATAAGGTTTCCTAAAGGAGATTAAAAGTTGGGAAGCAGAAGATGTTCTAAGATCGGCCGTTTTTTGTTCATAAACTTTTAAACAGTTTCCTACACAGAGTTTTGGTTGATTTGGAAAAAAGGGATAAAACACAGAGGTAATATTGGTTTTAGTACGACGGGACACATTGAATAGAATACCAGACGGAGTGAATTGACGAGCCGAGATATCTAAGGCTCTTACATCTGACAAACGTTTTATAGAGACAAGACACAGTAACATTGTTAATTTGGCTGAAAGCATTTTCAGAGATAAGGATTCATTATCTTGCCAAGAGATAAACATTCGAAGGACTAGGTTGACGTCCCATATGGTGGAGTATTTGGGAATTGGTGGATTGGAAAATTTCACTCCTCTTAATAAACGACAAATCATAGGATGTTCTCCTACTGGTTTTCTGTTTATAAGAGGAAGATGTAGCGACAATGCTGATCTATAAAGATTAATGGTTCTGTAAGATTTGCCTGCGCTAGCCTGAGAGGCCAGGAAGTTAGCTATTAAAGTTAGATCTGCTGAAAAGGGATCGCATGATTTTCCCAAACACCAGCTAGACCAGATAGACCACGCTGACTTGTATGCTTTGGAAGTGCCGGGAGCCCAGGAGCTGTTGATATAAGCTGAAGCTTCGAGTGAAATTCCTGGATAAGACGATGAAGACCTGAGACTTTCCAAGCAGATAGAAACAGGGTTTTGTTGACAATGAGATCGTGGGGAAGACCTTGGGGATTGAGAAGTAGTGAGGGAAAGGAGGATAGCAGGACGGGAAAGTCGACGGCTAACTCCAGGAGAGTGGGAAACCATACTTGAGCTTGCCAGAACGGAACTATTAAGACTATAGTGGCTTTTTGTCGTCGGAGATGATTGAGGACTCTGTTTATCATTATGAACGGAGGGAATGCATAGTGCGTTGCGGAATCCCACTGTTGGAGAAAGGCATTGGTCGCTAACGCATGAGGGTCTGGTCTCCAGCTGAAGAAACGAGGTAGCTGAGTGTTCAGACGGGATGCAAACAGGTCTGTGTGAAAGGGACCCCACTTGTGATGGATAGAGTTGAAGACTGAAGAGTGAAGTTTCCAGTCGCTGTAGTCTGAAAGATGACGAGAAAACCAATCTGCGACTGAGTTGAGAGAACCTGGTAAGTATTCCGCTTGAACTGAAATTTTTCTGTGAAGGCAGAAATCCCAAAAACATTTTGCCAGTTCTGCTAGTGGTTTGGATTTGGTACCGCCAAGGTGATTTATATATCTTACCGCTGTAAGATTGTCCATACGAAGGAGTACGGAACAAGAAACTTTGTTTTTGGTGAAAGTCCTTATTGCAAAGGAGCCTGCAAGCATCTCTAAATAATTGATGTGCAATGAAGACTCCTGTCGAGAACATGTGCCTCCAGTCGATATGTGACCACACCTTGCGCCCCAACCTGTTAGGCTTGCATCGGATTCTAACACAAGATCTGGGACTGAGGCAAAGATGGTCCTGCCGTTCCAGGCTTCGAGGTGATCCAGCCACCATTGGAGTTCTGTACGGGATTCGAGATCGAGGGGGATGAAATCTGAATAAGCAAGACCTTTGCGAAGATGACAAATTTTTAATCTCTGAAGAGCCCGATAGTGAAGAGGGCCTGGAAAGATTGCTTGAATTGAAGAAGAAAGAAGACCTACAATTCTTGCAAGAGACCTGAGGGAGAGAGAAGTCTGCTGTAAAGATAGGGTTATCTCGGATTTGATGTGTTTTATTTTTGAGATCGGGAGTTGAAGGAGACCTTGAGGGGAATTGATCAGGAATCCTAAGAATTCCATCTTTTGTGAAGGGGTAAATATTGACTTCTGCTGGTTTACTAGAAAGCCTAGGTCTGAAAGAAGGGAGATGGTGTAAGCGAGTTGGGACTTCAGAATAGAAATGTCTTGATGCATTAGAAGAATATCGTCTAAGTATATTATTAATCTGAAACCTTGAGATCGAAGAAGAGCTACTATAGGTTTCATTAGCTTTGTGAAACACCAAGGAGCTGAAGAGAGACCGAAGGGAAGACAAGTAAATTGATAGGTATTGAGATTCCATTGAAATTGAAGGAACTTTCTGTGAGAGTAGTGAACTGGAACTGTTAGGTATGCGTCTTGGAGATCTAGACGGACCATCCAGTCGTTGAGAAGTAGGGAATCACGGAGCTGGAGAATGGTTTCCATCTTGAAGTGTCTGTATACAACAAAGTGATTGAGTTGCCTGAGATTGATGACTGGTCTGATTTTCTTGTTTTTTCTTATTACTAAAAACAGTGGGCTTATGAAGCCTGAAGGAAGGGGAAATGCCGGTTGAATAGCTTGTTTCTGAAGAAGCTCTTGTATTTCTGCAGAGATTAGCTCTGACATTTCTTTTGAAAATTTGAGAGGGGGCAGCGGAAAGTTTTGATAGGGACTCTCGTAAAATTCTATTAAATAACCTTTGATTGTGTTGAGTACCCAGGGATCTGAGGTAATCTCTATCCATTTGTGGAGAAACAATTTTAGACGACCCCCTACAGAAGGATGGCCAGAAGGAAGGTTTACCTGAATTGTTGTAGGATCTGCGTTGGTTCCTCCCTCTGTATCCTCTGGAGCGCTGGGGGTAGAACTGGGGACGAAAGTCTTGTTGCTGTTGTTGCTGGTAAGCAAATGAACCTCTGAAGCCTTGGTTTCTGGAAGGGCGGCCGGTGGAGCGGCTTCTGCCTCTACTGGCCCTGACAAAAACCCGAGAATTAAAAACCTTTTTAAGTGATTGTTGGGCTTTGTTAATTGAAGCAAAAGTGGTAACATATTTGCTTAGTTCCTTTATGAAATTGTCCCCGAACAGTAAGCCATCGGCTTTGGCTCCTGGATCTTTAGACGCCAAATTTGCAAGTTTAGGGTCAAGCTTAAGCAGAAGACCTTTACGGCGTTCATGCGTCATGGCTGAGTTGGCATTACCCAGCAAGCAAAAAGCTCTCTGAGTCCAGAGAGAGAGTTCTTCTGGGTCAATAGACTCATCATTGGCTCTAGCTGATTCAGCTAGATCAAAAATGCGGGATAACGGCCCGACCAGATCCAGTACTTTATCTTGACATAGAGCCCATGCTCTGTCCACCCCTTTGCGTGGGTCCTTGCCAAAGTTGGAGAAGAATGTTAGGAGGGACGGGTCTATGGCAGGGGTATCGGTAATGTGTAACGGGAGGGAAGGTCTGGGACATTAAGCTCGTAGTCTTGAACGAACTTGTTTGTCTAGAGGAAGTCGCAATTTAGCTAAAATATATTTTGCTACATGATCGGAGGGAACCCATTCTGTCGAATTAGGATGGTGGATTAGTCCAGGGTCAAACATGGGGTTGCCTTCAGAATCTAAGAGGGGGGGATGGGATTGGCTAGATGAAGCTAATTTTGATTTTTTAGGAAGAGGTCCGATCCAAAATTTAGAGTAATTATCGTCCTCAATGTCTGACGAGGAGACAATAGAATCAGCATCGTCATCGGTATCTTTAATATCCTCAATCACAATTTTTTGGGTCTTGGGACATTTTTTGACTTACTTTTACATTTTTGACCCAAATTTTTATTCCCCTCCGAACTGGGAGGCCTTTGAGGGACTTTGTCCTCTATCCCGTGTGAGTTTGACCTACCAACCATAAGCGCAGACGAGTCATTAGACTGACTTTGAGAAGCCTCCGGGGCTTTGCGCTTTCTGCTTTCCCCCGCAGAATGGGCCATTTGCGATTGAGATAGACATGAGGACATAGTGGACTGAATTTGTTTAGAAATTTTGTCCATAGAAGCAGAAACTGCTTTCTTGACAGAGGATTGAATGAAGCTATTTAAATTATAGGAGAAGTCTTCTTGAGAGTCTTCATTAGATTTAAAGTAGTCTGAAAAATCCATAGCTATGACAAAGAGAGAAAAAAAAACGGTGTTTAAAAGGGTTAAATTTGAAAACACAAGCTTTCAGGTTAATGACCTGTGACTCACCGAACAAATATGAGAGGAACTCTTGAGAAGAATTACTGCCAGCTCTCCGTGAACAGTCTCAGCTGCTTTTGTTTATACAAGCGTGGCTAATTGCAAAATCAATAAAAGCCTTCAAGCTTTTAAAGCAAGCCAGCTGCCGGAGTAGAGATCGCGTCAGCCGGCGTTCAGGATAGAACGTTCGCGGCGACGCGCCTCTGACAAACGGAATTCGAGAAAAAAGACGTGTTGAAGTGTCAAACTACCAAGTATTACAAATATTCACAAGAAACAATACAACAAGAGTTTTAACACGATAATAAATGAACATATAATATAATATAAATACAAGGAAATAACAGATAATATAAGGAGCAATGAAGGGTATACTTATCTTGACTGCGAGCAGCAAGAAAAGAGGGCTGCCTGCAGTCAGGATAGGTATATCTTATGTGATGCTCTGCATTGATTGGTTAATGATCTTAGTTTCTGTTATCCCATTGGTTGCTTGTTTGGAATCCCCTGGGATTCGTGCTTTTCTTCTTGGCTGCTGTTTGAAATAAAGCAGGAAAAGAAAGCATAATAGGAGCCTCCGGTCTTGTCATAAAATTATTGATTGTAAGGTAAGATGTTGATGTTGATCATCCCCTCTAAATAACCTCCAAGGTCTTTTGGTCAGCCTTCTGCCATTGTGTCATTTAATTTCTGATTCCACCAATGACAGCAAACTGAATGGGTCAATGGGTCAGCCAACTTCAGCCTTTAGCTCTCTTGCTCTGTGAGTGATGATATTTTTCCTATCACATGTGCACATCTACCTTCTGCTTTATTCATCCTCATTTTTAGATCATTCTAGAGCTTCTCAGACAGTGCTTTCAGGTCACTCAGTTCGTCTGCAGTGTACCACACCTGTGCAGCTACTAATTCTACATTTGTCAGCTTAAGTGGAATGGTTTTGTCCATAGCATCTTGTTGCTTTATCATTACAAGATGGCCAATGGGTATATTCTAAACAATACAGTCTTTCTGGAAATTAGTGCTACCCTATGTAGAATACTATAGCAAGATGGAGAACCGCTGCTATGTCTAGCTTTATTTCTCATTTCAAGCATTTGTCTGCCATTTTTGAGCAATAACATATTTCTTCTTTCTACATGTATTTGTTCAATGTAGTCTTCATATGTTATTGAGTTTGTGTGTCTGTTTACTGTGGTTGAAATTGAGTAGATTAGTAAATGGAAAAAATAATTTGTATTTCCAGTATCTTTCCCATTTGTAGCTTTTTCAGATATGTTGAAATTCTATATACACCTACAATTCCATATGCATATTTTTTTTAAATTCACAAAACATCCTCCTAACACTGTTGCCCCTCCTGTTGTGCTAACATCCCATTCTATTCAAAGATCATTGTGTTTTCCAATAGCTACAACTTTGCTGTCTCTATATCTATCAATTTGAGCGGAGGCAACTCACAGTCTCTTATCTCACTGTGAAACTCTCAACTAAATAGTGTGTACTACCTGAGGGCAGGTGCTACACTACCCCTACAATTAACACTTTGTGCTCATCTATAAATACCCCCCAAATGCACATATGAGGTATTCTCAGTTTAGTACCCATTTCTCTCCCTTGTGTTCTGGGTGTCTGTGTTCCATGGCTCATTTATCTAGTTATATAGAGCCTCCCAGTCTCCAAACTGCAATCACCAACATATTTCTTAACTAAATATGAGAGCCACCTATTTGTCAAGTTTTCCTGCTTTCCTCAAACACCTCAGATAACAATGCCTCTACATACAGCGCCTGCCACACCCTCCATCCTATTCACATCGTCACAATCTCTTAATACCCCCGCTCACCACTACAGGCTAATGTTCATTCTGATATCTCAACCCTACCCCCCGACTTTCACTGCCAGATACCACTTCTATGTGCATGCATTGTGAATGTGCATACAAAGTTATTGCATATATGTGAATACAATGTTACTTTATATGTGTCTAACTTGTTCAACCCTTGCAACTCCCGGCACCTATCTTGAGTGTCGCTGGGTGTCCCCCCGTATATAAAACATGCCCAAACTGGTCCAAGGTGCTTTGGCTTGAGATCGTCGGAGAGCACTGATTGCTCTCACCTCTTACCTACCTTGACTGCTGCATCTCCGCTTCATTTTCTTGACAACCGCATCTGTGATTTATTCCTTTTCTGGTTTTTTTTCCTTCTGCTCCTGCAGAACTCCCTTGTATCCCACACCTGGAAAAAAAGGGAGAAAATCAGAAAAGCACATATGCGCTTACCCACAGACAGGTGCCTGACTGCTTGGCATTTGTTCTTTGTTGTTGTTTCTATCTAACTATCTAACCATTCTAACAGAACTAAACAAAGACTTGAAGTTAACAGACAGTGGGCCTGAACACAACTTTGGAGGAGGTGTTAATCCGTCCCAAATGTGACGGACATACCACCAGCCGTATTACGAGTTCCATAGGATATAATGGACTCGTAATACGGCTGGTGGTATATCCATCACTTTTGGGACGGATTAACACCTTCCTCCAAAGTTGTAATCAGGCCCAATATCTTTATGCTCAGCGTTTCTTTAAGACTTGGTAATTTACTACTATTCAAAGCAATCACAGACTTGCATGGTTTGAGGGAACATCCCAAACTTAATTCAAACTTCATTCTCAAGTGAGCAAACACAGACTTTTGTGATGTGAAGGAACATCAAGAACTTATTTGAAACTTAATTCTCAAGTGAGGAAAGATGCCTGCTGTAATTGTGATTAAGTGTGGTTGATTGGTAATGATCCTAAGCCGAACTTCTTTAAGTGCTATTGATAAAGGAATGTGCATTTTGTTTTCTTAGACTTTCTTGGTCCCCCAACCATAATACAGAGGATGCAGAAGGCTACTGGATGGAAGTCAGAGTCTGTTTCCACCTTTAAACATCGCCTACCACTCCTGTTGCCTCACCTGCAATCTAAACTGTACAAAGGATTAGGTAGGTGGGGAATCTAGAACTAGGTTTACACTATAGTACTAATGATGTTACCTATGATCAGGTTTGACAACAGACGTAGTGCCAGTAGTTAGCTGGAACATCCTGCCCCTGCACCTCAGACATTCGCCATTGCTACCCCAATTCAGGAAGGACCTTAAAACCAAGCTCTTCGACTGAAGCTCAGAGGACAAACCCACTTAGCACCTTGAGACACATAAGGGTGAGTAGTTGCACTTCACAAACTCTGATTGATTGGTTGAGCAGACAATTTGCACCAATCAGACAACTGCCCTGCAGACCAGGCCCTCCTCCATGATCTCGACAATCTCCCTTAGTAGACCGCTTCAATCTAATAGAGGAAAGTTAGGGCATAGTGGAGGTGGTTCCATAGGGTCTCTACAATGCCATTTACAAAGCCATAAGGTAAGGCTTGTATTGTTGTCTGACGCTATTCCCCTAAAATTCACTACTGGGGAGAAAACTAAATCTACAAGAGATCACTAATTATGAAAAGAATCAGGACACCTAGATGATACTTGTAATAAAACTATCAGATTCAGAAATAAGATGCAAAACAACAAAGGATAATGTGATAGCAGTAAGTTGATACTAAGCTTCGATAAACACGTGCGGGCTAATGTTATGTTTGAAAGAATGTTGGAGATTGTACAAAAATAATATCACCAAATTGGATTTAGTAGGAAAGAATACGCTTTTTGTAATGAAACTGTTGAGTATGACATTTTTTATTGCAACTTTGATCTGAGTTGGATTGATTGATACCTCCAAATGGGACAGAGGACTTACCATTTCCTTCCTGTTGCCTCTTTAGCTCTACCTCCAAAGAGGTGTGGTTCAAATGTCTAAGATATAGACCATTTGATTCCTGATGCCATGTGTTGGAAAATGGATTATTGGTAAGGGCAGGTAAGTACCTACACTTAGCAATAGGCCACTAACCTCCACTTAGGTCCAGTTAGGTCTCAATAAATTAAACCCAACTCAAACCTTGGTAGCTTGGCAACGAGCAACAAGGTTTAACTTAGGAGACAAATGTGTAAAGCATTTAAAAATCACAAAACAGTAAATAGGTAAAACACAAAACACAATAAAAACCCAACACCAATTTATAATAATAGATTATATTTTTATCTTTAAAATGACACCAAAACGAATAAAATCGGAGAAGGGGAACCGGTGATATGAATTTTCAAAGAAATAATGTTTTCTAGCGCATAGAAGCAACTAAGTCCAGAGTTCAGGCCACCCACGAGGTAACACTGTCACACTTACTTTCAGAAGTGTTTCTTGATTCAGGAAAGTGGTCCACAGCAGCAGCCAAGGGTTCAGAGGCTCTGGTTTGCTTCTTGGGGTCTGGGACTACAACTCCCACAATGCACCTCTTCAAATTATGAAGTTGCTCCAAAGGTCTCCAACCTCATGGATCTTCTTCCAGAGGTCCTTTCTGGGTCCTTGACGTGTCCACAACTTGATCCAAGGTTCTAGAAGCTCTGAGTTGCTCCTTGGGAGTTGGGACTTCAATTCCCACAATGCACCTGGTCAGAATCCTCCAATGGCCACTGGGCACTGGTTAGCTGGGCTCCGCTTGATGTAGGGGACTCGTGGCAGCTCCTTTGTAAATGTAGCAAACAGGGGGTCCCTTCTTGAAGCAGTTGAAGACAGGCAAAGTCCTTTTAGGTGTGAAGCCCAAGTGTGCAGCTGGTGCTGTCCTTCAGAGTGCAGTGTTCAGGTGCAGGTCAGGGGTCCAGCAGGGCATTCCTTCTTCTTCTTTGTCTTGTTCCTTGTAGGGATCTGGTAGGGATCTGAGGTGTGGGTGCAGCTCTGCCAGTTTTATCCTTGCTCCTGGGTGAAAAACATGAGGGTCCTGGGTCTCCAATCAGGTGCAGGGTCCTTCCCCCTGTGACAACCACTTCTTGGGAAGTGTGGCAAAAATCAATCCCAGGGAGCAACATTCCTAAAAAATCCATCATGGATGAAACAGATTTTTGGAGGTTAAATCTGGCTGAGCCCACCCACTGGTGTGGCTAAAAATACTGAACACCCCCCTCTCCTGCCCTTTCCTAATCTAATCAAGGAGGCACCTAATTGTCTGCGTTTGCAGGATGTGAGGGAGGTGCTGTGTTGCTCCAAATGTCCTTCCCTGCCTTTGAAGACCAGTTTTGCAGCCCTCCCCCCTTCTTGTTTCTCCATCTGCTGAGGGAAGTTCTCCTCCCCAGGCACATCTCTTTGTGTTCAGCCCAGGCTCCTTCACACCTCATCAAGGCAGCCTGGCCAGGCTGCCAGAGGCTGGCTAATTAGAGAAGGGCACTAGAGGGCTGAAGTTGGCACTTTTTTAGGTAGAGCTTAAAACTCTTTACCTGAACAAGTAATATTAAATCCAACAATTGTAAGTTGTGGGATTTATTATAACAATTAACTTGATACCAAACTTGAGGCATCCGACACTTAAGGGGACTTTGTTCATTAAAATAAAGTCTCCCCATTCTACCCTATGGAGGCTATTCACTACAATGAGGGGAAAAACACATTTGGCTGTTTTTCCTCACTGAGGATTATAAAACTATTTTTATAAGGTCCCTGCTTATAGTTACATGGCACCCAACCCTAGGAGCACATAGGGAACACCTTAGGGGTGACATGTGTACAAACAAGGTAGTTTAAGATTTTGGAAGTATTTTGAATTCCAAAGTCAAATTTGCATATAACTTTAATTTAAAAGCAGCCAGCATGGCAGCCCTGCTTTTAAAATGACCCTGTGCACCTCAGCAGTGCACCTATGGGTACACTACCTATGCGGGGTCCCTAAACCTACATGCTCTACCATATACTAGGGTCTTATAGGTAGGTAGACATAGCCAATTATAATTAGCCTAATTTGCATACTTATTTTATACAGTTAGCAGTACCCAGGGCACCATCAGAGTCAGAAAAACACCAGCACAAACTAAAACATAGGGGCAAAAAGTTAGGGGGCCTCTGCAATCAGCCCTGTTTTCTCACACCATGGTATAATACCTGTCAAACACAGCAATTCATAATACAGCAATGGCTGTAAAATGGGTTTCCATCTCTTAGACAGTCCATGCCCCCCCCCCCAATGACACAATGTTTATTAATGTCAAATTTGAATGCATTGATTTCCCTATACATCACCTTAGAGCGGGGCAAAATACCTATATTTTGCTACAGATTTTTAGTTGAAATGGATCGGCAGATTATAAACAACTGGTCATAGATACTGCAAGTTTGTAATTGCATTTAAAGCTTGTTTTGAAGCAGTCTCCTGAATTTATCATGCATTTTTCTCACAGCCACATTCGATAAGTGGGCCCTGTTACTACCACTTAACATAGACAGCCGGCCTGTGATAATTGCCATTTAAATGTAACTAGTAGCAATTAGAACACTGAATGGGGTCTAACCCTTTAGCAAGCTGCAGTCTTCCCAATGGTGCTGTTCGCTTGCATTCACAGTTTGAGGCCAGTTATATAGTTTTCCCAAAATATACATTTTCCAATGGTAAGCTTGCTGAGAACAATCGTCTGTGCATTTTCAGCATGACTAAGTTCAAAATGAACTCGCTATCAGCTCCAAAAAACTTTCAGGGTTGGAGGCCGAACACACATTTTGAAAAAAAGGGCCAACTTTGAACAAGGTGAAAATCTGAATTATTGGAAACTTTTCAAGAGATTGCACATTCCTACTTATTAAGCAAATACTTACTTCAGAATGGTATAGTATCCAGTTTATAGATCATAAAACTCTTCTTTCTTTAATGCAATAAGGCCATATGTGTGATTCGACTTTTCCAAGAGCAAATACATAACATGCCTTCCTAGTCAGTGCTTGGACTTATGCAGGCTTCTTGGTAGCAGTACCATACCTGGTTGTTCTGAAAAGGGGTAGGAGGCTTTTAAAGACTGAATCTGAGCAAAAAGGCCATGGAGAACAGTTCTCCAAAGAATTCTACACCAGAAGAATTCTGTTACTAAAGGAATATCACAAGTCAGAAAAGTGTCCTTGTGGGAAAATGAAACGGGTTAAGGCATGTTCTCATTTGTTATCATATAATTGTGGGGGAAACGTCCCAGCAGCAATTAGAACAGATTATCATTATTATGCACGTATAATGGCATTCATGATAATTAGCAGAATTATTGTTTTTGCCTTCCACAACATCCAGTGTCAGCAATTTCTGTTCCATCTCCCTTTTTCTTTGAAGATGAACAGGTGTTCCTAACACATTATACTTCCCCCATGCCCACCATATTGTGAAAGTGTGTTATTCTTTTTCGACGAGAATATGTCACGTGGGTGTGTATATTTTACTCCTAACAAGCTGGTAAAATAGTTCATTTGGCTACTGCAGAGATTTCTGTGATACCTGCTTGTTACTGCATTGAATCCTCACGCACCCACTCAGACTGTGTGCTTATAAAGTTGCAAAATTATCACTTCTGAATTATGTAACATTATTATTTGCATTTAGTGGGTGAAGTTTAAGCACTATCCATCATTCAAGTAAATGTTATGGGTGACTAATACCTGAAGCATATTTACGTTGAGTTGGAGTTAGTATCAATGGCCAAATGCGTATCAAGCAGAAGATTTTGAAACATCGTTGTTTAATTGAAAGGCAGATTTGTTGATAAAAAAGAAACAAAGTCACAAAGGCAAATACAAATGCACATGTTCACTCATGCCCTTTTGTACAAATGTAAAATCTACTCCTCACCACATTCAACTCCGCTCCTATTAACTAATTAAAGCATTCATTCATGTCAAAAGTTACTTCTTTTTAGAAACATAATTCGACACGTGGCTAAACATTTATTTATGTACATTTTAACCTGTGTGAATATTGTCCCTGCCCACTACCAAGGTGTGGGAATTCGGTGTATTGGGCAATGTACACAGCATGGAAGTGTGATTCTTTAGGTCACCTTTGGTCGCTATGTCTGAGAATACAAATGCAACGAAGAGACATTTTTAAAATAGCACTGGGATGTTACCGGTTTAACAGTCCTCATCACACAGAAAATGCTGGAATTCCAGATTTCCAAAAAGAAAGAAAATAGAGGAGCTTCCACTTTTGTGTTGCAACCCAGAGTTAAACGTTAGTAAATCTGGGTCCCAAGGGTGTGCTGGGCCCAGGTATTCTTCTGTCCCGAAGTGTTCCGAGACAAGTGTTGTTCTGGCCCCAAGTTGTCTGGGTCATTCAAAGTTCCTCGAGTTTGAGCATTCCTCCATCTTCAACAATGATTTAATGACTGTCCACTTCCAACATCACCTTCTCACAGTAGAACTACAAAGCTGCTGGGCTCCCCTACAGTCCTGCACCCACATTAGTTGGCATTGAAGTCACTATAGAGCCTCCCAGTCTCCAAACTGCAATCACCAACTTATTTCTTAACTAAATATGAGAGCCACCTATTTGTCAAGACCCCTACTCTCCTCATACACTCCAGTTGCTAGAAGCAACACCTCAACATAAACCTATCACAAAAGTACCTTTCTCTAAGCCACAATGTCCCTTTCTTTTACATCCCCGAAATAACATGATAACCCCAGACTGTCAGCTATAGAGCCACTCTCTGCTGCATCAATGCAATCTGCTGGACTTGAAGGAGTATTATTTTTCAATTCCTTTCATGTGCACATTTTTCAATAAAAGCTCAGGATAAATTGCCTGAAATTAAGACAAAATCAGTCCAAAATGCTCACTTTTGATTTTCTTCCTGGTGTAGCAAGCATTTTGCCCTTCATTTCAAGGTTTGTCACCCAATGTGATGCAATTTTTCATGCAAACCTGATAACAATTGAGGACTGTGTGACTGTTTTAGCTTTTAAAACACAGAAGACGATCCCAATCTCCTCAAACCTTCACAATTGTGGAGTGGAATTAGAAAATGTAGAAATATAGTAAAAACTAAAAATTCTGTCTGAAATCTGCCATTCATACGTATAAAGAATGAGAAGGTGTTTTTCAACTTCAACAAGAGAGACTAATGGCCGCAATTAGAGTTTGAAGGAGGCATTGCTATGTCACAACTGTGACGGATAGCCCATCCAACGAAATGTAAATCCCATAGGATATAATGGGATTAATATTTGGGCAAACAGGCTATATGTCACAGTTGTGACAGAGTAATCCTTTACCCAAACTCTAAAGAAATCTTCACTGCACCTTCACCCAGCAGCTCACTGATGATGATGCTGCACCCTCCAAAGATACCACCTGCTACATTGTTCCACTCAATTTTACCTTCTCAGATATTTTTCTTTAAAATTTCATTTAATACCAAAAGTAGGCGGAGGCTTGACACAATACACTTTGTACATCGGACCTGTGCTCCGTAGTTGATCATAACTTTCTACTTTACCCACGTTGATGCTTTGATGTTTAGGTGCTATTTTTCAATTTAAACTTTATAAAATTGATAACCTTGGTTCTACTGATTGGAATTTTGTTGTTTTGGTGTCAAACATTTATCAAAATGTACTCTATTTTTCTTGCATTACTGTTTAAGGGCTGCATAAATCCTTAAACATTGCCTCTAAGTTAAGCCTGACAGTGTTATGCCAAGCTACCAGAGGGTAAGCACATATTGATTTAGTTAATTTTTCTCATTCAATCTCACAAGGATTGAGGCTGTTTTATGGGTGGGATTTCACCACTCTCAATCACCACCACAATGTCTGACAGTCTGGTCCTTCCTTATTTTAGAAAAATCAATCATACCCACATTTCAACATTTCAGCAGTTTTCAGTTTGAAAAGACAAGCTGTATAGGTGTTTTTCTTGGTCCAGGAGACTGTGTGCATGCTTGCTAAAATCAATGCTTCTAGTAATATCCATCACACTTCATTTCTTCCAGGGGGTGTAGTCTCACTTTCTTTAGAGGCACGATCATGTCCCACAGGCAAAGGCAAACCTTTTTTAAATAAATTATTCTGAACATGGTGGTAGGAGGGCTGACCCCTAACCATGTTTTTTCACCTAGGACCTACTTTCACCCTCCTTGGAGGAGTGATGTGGCCATATTGAGAAAAGCAACATTTATGAAAAACACATTCTCATCATTGATGTTGGTCCATGCCGTAGGAGGGCTGACCCACTGGAATATCCTTGCTCCATTTATTTCCCATTTGAGGGGGCATTGTTAATTCCTTGGTGCCAGGATTGTGACCCCCCCAAAGAAAAACAAACAGTTTCAAATGAAATATCTCCTTAGGGCGGTCAGCCTGTGTCTCCAAAGGACCCACCCTCCCCACAGAATGTGTGCTTACAATTGTTTCCCCCGGGGTAAAGATAATTTATCATAAAAGAACGAAATAGGTGTCAGCTGACTGACAGCCACACCGGGGAGGTTAGTGTAGGCTTCGGCTGATGGAAAATCGCGATATTAAAGGGGTTAAACATTTAATGGACTTTAAACTTTCCAAAGTGTTGTTTTATTTTTAGCCCGATAACTGCTGGACCTCTACTCCCCTCAGTACGGAGCCATATTTTGGCTATTTGAGGAAATTTGCACTTAGGGCTCCATAATATTGTTCACATTAGGTATCCACACCAAATATCCGTTCTTTTTTCCAGTATGCTGGGAAATCTAAAGGTGCCCAGGGTTTGTTGATTCCCTTGGAAGGGACCAAGAAAAAAGGCAAAATGTCGCTCAATTTTGATGTTTTTTGGAAAAAATAGGGAAAAGAGTGCTCCAGATAAAAGTGTGTGTGTGTGTTTTTTATTAACAATGTCCTCAACAAACTGTTTGATGTGCTGACATAACTCATCTTCCCAGCTTTCAGGAACACGCAGAGCTGGATAACAAAAAAAAAAAAAACATCTTTACCATAGTTTTGGCATATTTCAAAGAGGTCACCCATTTTACCTATTTTTTGTTCTGGCAACCTACTTCCACATTGTGGTGGAAACCAGTGTGAAACCTATGGGTGATCCAGGAAAGCTACAGATTTCTGGAAAGTAGGAACAGTTCCAAATTCAGGAAGCGGTCATATGATTAGACCCCTAAAGGCCTCTCAATGAAACTAACTTTCACAATGGTTGATTTACAAAAGCAATATACCATTATGTCCACTGGTACATTCTGGTTGCAGGGATATATAGGGTTTGTAGGTTCTCCAGGTAACCACAGCCAACAATTGAGATTTTTCATTGTGTACCAAGTATACACAAATTCATATGGTGTACCATGTATAATGAAAAATAAATATCAAGGAAAACTATGTATTTCTCTAATGGACACAAGATATGGAGTTTAGGAGCAGTGGTTATTTGTACATCTCTGGATTTGTGGGTATGCGTACTAAACTATGATTTAGAGGGTATTTTTCAAAATGCCTTCTTCCTTACACACAGGTTCACATTTGGACAGCACAAAAAGAGTAAAATCTATTTAGTAATAACAAATGTTCGCCTATTTCTATGCTCACACATGTCCTCTGATAAAAAATAAATCTAACTTTTGTGGGTAGGCCTAGTGTTCACAACAGAAAACGGGCCAAAACACAAAATGGACACATCAATTTATTCCACTGAAGACTGACCATTTTTTCCCAAGGTGCATAGCCGTGGAGTTGGGTCCAACCTCATCCAGCACCTAGGGACATCATGAAAACGTACGCATTGAAAACTAGAACACTCATGAACCACCCTTGCAACGTCTCCTTGATGCAGAGTCATACAAAACAGTGCTTTGTGGTACTTTACATTACTTTGAGGCAACGTTAATTTTTCACTGGAAAGTAAATCCCCCAAAACATTTTGTACAAGTTTATGACACTTTAGTGACACAAATCCACAGTAAAATGTTTGTAAATCTGGGCCTGCCTATTTTCTTTTTTGTTATAAACCTGCAAACTATCACAGCAATGTATTTTACACATTCATGCCAGAAATAGCAATCAGTTTCGTAGGGCACGCCCTATCTTTATAAACTAATGTCATATGATTGTTTATCTAGGTTTTGATACATCAGTGATGCTATTTTGATGTATCCAATAACCCACACCTATATTAATTAAGTTAATTACACTCATTTGTCTCACAAAGATGCAATGTAGACTAGCATGTGTTAAGCCTGTGACCTGCCAGAGATTCCCTATGGGCGTGAACGACTTTACTATCCATATTATGTGGGAAATTGGGATACTGGTTGTGGGGAGTGAAACCCAACTCAAACAGCAACCACAATCCTATTCAGGATGATGCATAAGCAAACACCAAATTAACCTGGGCTTTACCCTCAGATAGCTTGGCAAAGAAGAGTTAGACTTAACGTTGAGGCACTTCAAATAGTGAAAAAACAACACAAGAAAGATCCCATACCGATGTAGAAAAAGAGAGCCAAATTTAATAAATAACTCAATACCAAAATGACAAAAATCCAATCAGTAGAAACAGAGTTATATGCAATTTTGAAAGAGTTAAGTGAAAATGGTGCCAAAAAACCCAAAGTGCAACTCAAGACTATCTGGTCTTGCAAGACCGAGAGAAAGTGGCGAATTCAGGCCAAATGGGATGCAGCCTGGGCCAGACTCAGGGACCAGATCAGTCCTGCTGAAAAGTTACCTTCTCAGTCCCGTGCAAAGAGTCCCGTTCGTGGTGAAGAGGGTCACGAGGAGCAGGGAAGTACCACAAACGGTAGTCATTACAGCGCCAAGATAAGGCCAGGCGTCCTCAATGGTCCTCATTGTAGCATGAAGATACTGTTGCTGTTGCTTGCAACTGGCCCGAGCTTCAAGTTAGCACACCCTGTGAGTGATGGATGCTGTAGTGTGAAGGGTAGGATTGACTATAGCTTCGCGTTGGCGGGCAATACAAGCCACAAGGTTTTGGCACAAATGGGCCTGTTTGTAGTCACAAAGAGCCCAAAAACTTAAATTCAGCTCCACTGATGCCACACCAAGGGTCCAGGACCGCAGCGGCACGACTTGGGTGTCAGGTGTTTACTCCACCTGAATCTGGGTGCTGGTTCAGGTGGTTTGGGTCCTGGCAGGACATAGGCTATTCAAGTGTAATCGGGCTGTGCCAGGTATTTCCGCCTAGCTTGCCATGATGGCCCATCCATGTGCATTAAACCTACTAAGCCCAATATTCTGAGTACTGTACAGTATATGTTGTAATGCCCCAATCAGCAGACTGAAAAGGTACTGTTGGCCAACAGTCAGGCTGTTCATTGTCATATTTCACAGAAGGATTTTTTTCGAGCATTAGCAAAAAAGGTTGTTGACTTGAAAAACTGTGAGAAAACTGGTTCTATAGGGCTTTGCAATGAAATCAGTAGAAGCTGCTTTTTAGGTGGCAAATCACTCATTGCTCTTTTTAAAGATCTCGATCAATTGCAGACAGACCAGCTAAAAAAAAAATGTTACTGTTATCAACTTGTTTCCATACCACCATGTGAGATTGCCTCTTCACCTCATGACTGTGAGAAGGGAGCCAATATTATGTGTCACACAGTAGCACCGTGTGAGTTGGCAGGCCTGCAGTTGCTTGTAAACATTGTTAAATCCGCTAAAACATGTTTGCTGTAATCCTACAGGACTGCCATTGCAGTCTGTGTAAAATGGTGCATGCATGCGTGCATCCTAAGAGGACAGCCAGTCTTCAACCTGCACCTGAAGAACGAAGGAATCTCCCTTGAAGTGAAGGAGTCACTTCCCTGCTTAAGCAGGCACCCCTCTGCAGAGATGACCGGTGGCTTGGCCCCTTCTCCTGAAGAAGTGCGTGGATCCAGCAACACAGGTGGTGGACTAAATTGTTCCCAACAGTACTGAAGTCCAGCTGTTCAACTTTTGTGGAGGTAAGAGCTTGCCTCCCCACGCAAGACAGTACTCCCATGCACCCTGTGTTTTGTAGTTGCCAAGGCTGGTTGGCATCCTTCCACAAAGTTCTTCATACACCCTGCAGCACCGGTTCCCAGCACTCCTTCCTACGATGTACAGCCTCTTGCGCAGTTCTCTAGCGCCGTGGGATCCCCTTGTGTAGTGCTGCATGGGCCTCCTTTTACGTCTTCTTTGTCCCTGTGATGTGAGACTCCTGTGTGCACTGCCTGGTCTTCTGAGGGCTCTCTGAGTTGCTGAGAACCCCCTCTGTCCCCCCTCCTGGGTAGAGGCCACCAAGTTCCTCCTGGTCCAAGGCAGTTCTGCTAACCACAAGCTTTGAGTGTGCCAAGGCTTGTTGGTGGAATCCAATGGCACAAACCAGACTGCAATCATCCATCTGGCATGGGACATCATCTCCACCAACCAGGAACCCGCATCCATCTTCTTGACTGTTTTCTTCACCAGTGGTTCTTCTTTTGCACCTTCATCCAGGTTAGCAGGGGCTCCTGTTCTCCCTGGACTCTCCAGTGCTCCTTGGACTTGGTCCCCTTCTTCCACAGGTCTTCAGGTCCAGGAATCCATTGTTGGTGTCTTGCAGTCTCTTCTGGTTCTTGCAAAATCTTCTATCACATATTCTTGCGTGTTCTAGGAAAGTTACTTTGATTTACTCCTGCTTTCCTGGGCTCTGGGGTGGGTTCTATTACTTACCTTTGTTGTTTTCTTTCACTCCCAGCGTCCCTCCACACACTACACTTGCCTAGTTGGGAAACCGACTTTCGCATTCCACTATTTTAGTATATGGTTTGTGTTCCCACAGGCCCATTTCTAACTATTGCGATTTTCACTATTTGCACTGTTTTCAAACTGTTTTCACAGCTATTTCTGCATTCTAGTGTATATACTGTGTGTGTTACTTACCTCCCAAGGGAGTATAGTCTCCAAGGTGTTTTTGGCATTTGTGTCACCAAAATAAAGTACCTTTATTTTTGTAACACAGAGTATTTTCTTTCATGTTTGTAAATACTGTGGACTACAGTGGTATTGCATGAGCTTTGCATGTTTCCTAGTTAGGCCTTGGCTGCCCATCCACACTACCCCTAGAGAGCCTGACTTCTAGACACTGACTACATTTCACTAATAAGGGATAACTGGACCTTAGGTACTCACTCCAAACCAAGCCAGCCTCTTACAATCTCCGCAACTGGGTCGGATCTGTGCACAGAGTGCGGATATTTCTCCCACAGTGTGGATGTAAGGATTCTACTCATAACTTACCTTTGTGAATACTGAAAAAGTCTTAAACTTAGGGTTTGATTATGATTGTGACCGTCGGACCTCCAAACAACTGCGGCGTAAGTCCCAGAAAGAATGCCGCAGTGTCTGGCAATAGACCACCGTATTCAATGTAAACAGTCTGAACCACTGCCCGTCGAGGCAAATGTTGGCCCGTCAGCTCCACGGCGAAAGAAGACTATGGCGGTGCGCACTCCAGCACCGAAATGGATGGGGGGAACGCCTGAGCATATTAAGAAAACACAGGCCACTTGGTAGCAACCCAGCAGTGGTCAGATGAGGGTGGTAGACCGCAGCAGTAGACAGGCAGAAAAGCAGTAGACAGCTCCCCATTGGATGGTTAAAAAAACAAACAGCTGACACACATTGGCAAAGTGGACACACCTGCAAAGCACACTATAAAACACTCCCCAACCCAGACCATCATCATTTGCATCTCAACTGCAGCAGAGCCATATCCCACACATTTTTTCATCATTTCATTTTAAAATAAGCCCTAATGCCCACTTCACATTTTATTTTGTATGTCCTTAGCAACATCCATTGTCCACACACATCAGCACTGTGCCCCTTTTTTTGTAATGCCCCATCCCAAAAATCCCTGTTTTTCTGAGTCTGAGTTAGCAGTCATGGTAGACTAAATTATTAGAGAACAGCCACAATTGTTTGGAGCTCATGTCCAGCACACTTCTCTCAGTAGATAAATTGAAATGTGGCAAAGAATAAACAAAGGGTAAATGCTGTAGGCACAACTGTGCGCACAATGGAGGATATCAGGAAGAGGTGGAATGACCTGTGTGGCAAGGTTTATTCCATGGTCTCCAGGCAATAGATGGAGGGCAGCAAAACTGGTGGTGGCCCTCCCAGAGCCAAAGAAACATTTGTATGCGGGGAGGAAAAGGTCTTGGCTATCCTGTTTCCTTAGGGATTGACAGGAATACCAAGGGGAGCGGGAACACAAACACTGCCACAAATTTGTCATGTCCCACATACCCACAGCTCACCTTCTATCACTGTGTCATTATCTACATAGCAAAAATGCAATACCAAGAGTACCAGAGATGTCAGGGTAGCAATGTATACTGTACTCCATCACACCACATGTAGCCATCCATATGAAATGCCAGGAGGCAATGGGGGCTGTAAGGGTCACTTATTGAATGTGTCAAGTTTAAAATGTGTGCCCCTACCTAACTGCTATGTGGCAGCTGAAAGGTCAAAACATGAACCTCGCTCAAAGGGGTAGAACTATGGAGGGTGGCATGACTACAACCACAAGGAGACCTTGTATCTGTAATTCCAACCAACAGGCCATACTGCACTGCTACAAACACACCTCCATGTCTTCCCTCAAGTCAAGTAGCCTCCTTTGGAGGGATACCTGTGGTATAGTGGGTGGGACCCAGTCAGTCAAATAGCTACTAATACCTGGAGGCCCTGTATGTGTAACCCTAACCAACAGGCCATACTGCACTTGCACCAACACCCCTCCATGCCTTCTCTCAATGGAACGTGCCTCCTCTGGAAGGATAGCAGTGGGGTAGTGGAAGCGACACAGACAGTCAATCGACTACTACTTACCAGGAGGCCTTGTTTCACTACTTCCATCAACAGGCCATACTGCATTTGTACAAACACACCTCGATGCCTTCTCTCAAATTAGGTACCCTCCTCTGGGAGGATACCTGTTGTGTAGTGGGAGGGACAGAGCCAGCCAAATGACCACTACTACCAGGAGGCCTTGTATCTGCAACTCCAACCAACAGGCCATACTGCATTTGCACAAACGCCCTTCCATGTCTTCTCTCAATGGAACTAGCCATCCTCCGGGAGGATACCTGTGGTGTAGTGGGGGGGGCACAGTTAGTCAATTGACTACTACTACCTTCCATTGACAGGCCATACTGCATTTGTTCCAACACACTTCCATGCCTTCTCTCAATGGAACTAGCCACCTCTAGGAGTGTGCCAGTGGTGTAGTGGGAGGGTTGTCACAGCTGGTCAAATGACCACTACTACCAGGATTTTGTGTCTCTGTAACTCCAACCAACAGGCCATTCTGCACTTGCACAAAATTCCCTCCATGCCATCTCTCAGTGGAACTAGCCTCCTCTGGGATATACCTGTGGTATTGTGGGACAGGCACACCCAATTAAATGACTACTGATAGACTTTTCATCCTCCCTTAACTTTTTGCCTCTGTTCCCCAGGTTATTGATGTGTGCTGGACTCTGAGTTCGCTGTTTTTATTTCTCTGGGCAATTTACCACTGCTAACCAGTGCTAAAGTGCAAGTGCTCCTGTTTAAAATGCGTATGTAATTGGGTCTCCATGATTGGCATATTTATTTTACTGTTAAGTCCCTAGTAAAGTGCACTAGAGGTGCCCAGGGCCTGTAAATCAAATGTTACTAGTGGGCCTGCAGCACTGACTGGTTGTGCCACTCACACAAGTAACCCTGTAATCATGTTTCAGACCTACCACTGCAGTGTCTGTGTGTGTATTTTTACACTGTAAATTCGACTTGGTAAGTGTACCCACTTGCCAGGCCTAAACCTTCCCTTTTCTTACATGTAAGGCACCCCTAAGGTAGGCCCTAGGTAGCCCCAAGGGCAGGGTGCAGTGTATGGATAAGGTAGGACATATAGGGGGTTATTACAACTTTGGAGGAGGTGTAAATCCGTCCCAAATGTGACAGATATACCACCAGCCGTATTACAAGTTCCATAGGATATAATGGACTCGTAATACTGCTGGTGGTATATCCGTCACTTTACTGTGACTTTTGGGACGGATTAACACCTCCTCCAAAGTTGTAATAACCCCATAGTAATGTGGTTTATATGTCCTGACAGTGAAATACTGCCAATTTTGTTTTTCACTGTTGCAAGGCCTGTCTCTCTCATAGGATAATATGGGGGCTACCTTTAAATATGATTAAAGTGTAGATTCCCCTAGAGAGTAGATGGACATGTGGAGCTTAGGGTCCCTGAACTCACAATTTAAACATACATATTTTAGTAAAGTTGGTTTTGAGATTGTGTGTTTGAAAATGACACTTTTAGAAAGTGAGCATTATCTTGCTTAAACCATTCTATGACTCTGCCTTGTTTGTGGATTCCCTGTCTGGGTCAGTTTGACAGTTGGGTTGTTTTTCACCTCGCACTAGACAGTGACACAAAGAGAGCTGGGGTGTAGCCTGCATCTCCTAATTAGCCATATCTGCTAGGAGGGAGGGGTGGAGTGGTCACTCTCATCTGAAAGGACTGTGCCTGCCTCTGACAATGCAGACTCCAACCCCCTGGTGTGTGTCTGAGGCCTTGCCTGGGCAAGGCAGGATTTCACAAGTAGGTGTGAGTCCCCTTTGAAGAAAGGTGACTTCAAAGACTAAAATGGGTATAAGAAGGGCACCCAAATCTACAGACTTTAGAAACACTTCTGGAACCAAGAGGAACCTCTGCCTGGAGAAGAGCTGAATAGCTGAGGAAGAAGAGCTGCCCTGCTTGTGACTGTGCTTTGTGGAGCTATCCTGCAGTTGCTGCTTCTGCCAGAGTAAGAGGGCAAAGACTGGACTTTGTGTGCCTTCCATCTTGAGAAGAAATCTCCAAGGGCTTGATCTAGAGCTTGCCTCCTGTTGTTTGAAGTCTCAGGGACAGCAAAGACTTCTCTCTGCCAGCACCTGGAGTCTCGGGAGAGACTCCTACTCTGCCCTGTGGTGCCCATCCAGTTCCTGGGACCCTGAAAGGAGAAGCTGGCAGCCTAAAGACAAGGAAATCCACGCACAGAGCGCCGTGCGGGGAAAAGATTGACGCAAATCCGATCTGCGGCTGAAAAAACAACGCACTGCCAGCTCCGCAGATGAGAAACGACGCTAGCAGGAAACGCGACCGAAAAATCAACGCACGGAGCAGGAGAAATGACGCGCAGCATCGCTGACGGGGAGGCTGTGAGATCACAACCTGCGCTGCAGGATTTTTGGATCATCGTGCGGCTGGATTTTTGACTCAAGTACCGCTGTGCGGAGTTATTTTTGACGCACACCCGCCCGTGCGGGGTTATTTTTGACGCACACCAGGTACATTTTCACTCTAGCAGCGCTAGTGTGTTTTTAAAACTACTTAAAGACTCTTTTTGATTTTTAATTGATAACTTGACTTGTGTATGGTGGATTTTTGTTGTTTTGGTCTTGTTTTGTTTAGATAAATATTTCCTATTTTTCTAAACTGGTGTTGTGTAATTTTGTAGTGTTTTCATTAAGTTACTGTGTGTGTTGGTAAAAAATAATTTACACCTAGCACTCTGAAGTTAAGCCTACTGCTCTGCCAAGCTACCAAGGGGGTAAGCAGGGGTTAGCTGAGGGTGATTCTCTTTTACCCTGACTAGAGTGAGGGTCCTTGCTTGAACAGGGGGTAACCTGACTGTCAACCAAAGACCCCATTTCTAACATTGGAAGCAGCGATGGGATTTGGACTTGTATTTGTACTTGACATACAGTAATTAAGTGTACACTACTGTTCAGACCACTACGTGACCACATACTACTAGTCTTGTGATTTTTGTTTTTTTTCTATTTGGACTGTTTTTGCTCTGCATTCAGTTTCTTTTTTCGATGATCCTGTGATTGACTTTTCTGGAACTTCATTTGAGAACTTGCTTTTCTGTTTTTGGAACTTTGCACTTTTTTTAACCTCTCATCATGTCTCAGTCTGGAGAGGCCCTCGCTGGAGCTGCTTTTGATTTGGAGAAATTGGAGAGCTACACAGTGGCTCAGTTGAAGCAGTTCTGTAGTAATGTTGGCTGTCCCATTAAGAGCTCATACAGGAATGATGAGCTGCAAAAGGCCCTGAGGGCCTGGGTGACAGACAAAGCAGCCGAGGGGCACACAGCTGAGGAGCCAGAGGGGGAGGAGGAGTTGCAAGTCACTCACACTGATGTAGTGGGTGGGCCTGTTATGTCTCAGGAGAGAGTCTCCAGGGCAGGTAGCAGTGTGTCCTCGAAGGGTCTGACACCTGAAGAGTTACAGGACAGACAGAGAGGGAGTACCAATTGGAGCTGAAAAAGCTCATTCTAGAGATGGAACAGAGAAGGCTGGCCATTGAGGAAAGGAAGTTAGCAATGGCTCATGAGCTCAGTTTAAAAGAGATAGATCAGAGGAGTCAGTCCAGTAGGGATGGTGGCAGCAATCCTACAGTGCAGCCTGAGAGAAGGGTACACATCCCAAAAGACCTTGTGAGGGATTATAAGAGGGAGGATGATATCTACTTGTTGTTCAAGGGTTAGGAGTCAGCTCTCCACATGAACCTGGTCCCTGAAGCTCATTGGGGGGCAGCCCTGTGGAAGCATTTTGAGGCAGAGGGGAGGGACACACTGACAGCCTTAGGGGATGCTCAGGGTCTCACCTACCCTGTCATGAAGGAGGCCTTACTCACCAGGTATGGTCTCACCCCTGAGCAGTACAAGGAGAATTTTAGATCCTACAAGAGAAAGGAATCCCAAACATGGTTGGAATGTGTTGATTCCTTTTGCAGGTCACTGGATGGTTGGGTGAAGGGCAGTAAGGTAAACACGAATGAGGGGCTTTACAATTTAATTGCTTGGGAGCACTTGTACAGTTTATGTTTTCCAGAGCTGCGCCAGCACCTCATTGACAGCAAGCTCACTGACCCCAGGAAGCTTGCGCAGGAAGCGGACCGCTGGGAGAGCACCAGGGTCCAAAAGAGGTAAGGGGGAGACCACGTCAAGGGTGGACAGGGTCCTTCTCAGAAGAAAGGGGGGGTAAGGGCAAACAGGGGGAGTTCTCTAAAGGGCCCCAAACTGATTCCCAGGGTAAGGATTCCCAACCCCCCAGTGAAAAGAAGCCATAGTGCTCCAAAGGGAAGCCAGTGGCAGGTGGTCCCCCACGTAAGTGTTATGCATGTGACCAGGTGGGTCATGTGAGGGGGGACCCCAAATGCCCCAAAAGTACACCGGCACCCACTGGTGCACCATCCCAGGGTTTGGCCAGTGTAGCGCTTGGGGAGGAGTTGGTTTCAGGTGGGTGGGAACCAGCAGAAATGACCCTTGTCTCACTAGGGGACAGTGAGATGACCCAGAGAAACCTAGTGCCTGATAACACTAAGAAGTACAGTCAATGGGTGACCATCAATGGATAGAGGGTGGAGGCACTGAGAGACACAGGAGCCAGTGTGACTACAGTGAGGAGTCACCTGGTGTCTGAAGAGCGGATTTTTCCCCGGGTACTTCACCAAGTAGTCGCGGTAGACAACTCTGAGCCCTCTGCAGAGTGGCGCAGGTTCCCTTTGAATGGGGGGGGTCTCAGGTTCCTGGAAAGTAGCTGTGAGTCCAACCATGCCTGTTGATTGTTTGCTAGGTAACGACCTGGAGGATTCCCCTTGGAAGGAGGTGGAACACAGGTCTCACTTGGAGATGTTGGGTCTACCTGGGTGGGTATGCGTATCCACCCACTCTATGGCAGCCAATCAGGGTAGTCAAGAGCCCCTGGAGCCTGAAACAGTGGCCCAGGGGACCGCCAAGAAGAGGAAGGGCAGGGGGCGCGGGAAACCGGCCCCAGAGGTTCCCACGGTCCGGGAGGAGGCAGAGCCTGAGGGTGATGCCCCAGAACCTACAGGGGAGCAGGTGGCTGAACTGGGGGAGGTACCTGAGCTGTCACAGTGGCAGCATGAAGGGGGACCCACCAGGGAAGCATTCTGTACAGCGCAGCAGGAGTGCCCTAATCTTGAGGGGCTGCGGCAGCAGGCTGCAGCCCAGGCGGCTGGCGAGGCACCAGTTACTCACCTGATATATTGGGAGGATGGCCCCCTGTATAGTGAGCCTAAGGTTCCTGAGCCTGGGTCAGCTCGTATGCTGGTGGTACCCCAGTGCTTCAGGGCCCTCCTACTGGGTTTGGCTCATGATGTGCCTTTGGCAGGACATCTGGGGCAGGACAAGACCTATAAGAGGCTTGTCTCCCACTTTTACTGGCCCTTGATGCGCAAGCAGTCAGCTGCTTATTGTAGGTCTTGTCAGACTTGTCAGGCAAGTGGCAAGAGTGGGGGGGAAATGCAAAGCTCCCCTCCAACCTTTACCTATAGTCAGTACCCCCTTTGAGCGGGTAGGAATTGACATTGTGGGGCCTCTGGACCCCAAGACCGCCATGGGCAACAGGTTCATCCTGGTCGACCATGCCACAAGGTACCCAGAAGCCATTCCTCTAAGAACGGTCACTGCCCCCATGGTGGGGCGTGCCTTGATGGGAGTTTTTACCCGCATGGGGTTCCCCAAGGAAGTGGTATCTGATAGAGGTACAAACTTCATATCCACTTATATGAAGTCTCTGTGGAAGGTGTGTGGGGTAACCTACAAGTTCACCACACCTTACCACCCCCAAAGTAATGGTCTGGTTGAGAGATTCAACATGCACCTTGAAAGGCATGATTCAGGGCCTGTCAGAGCCCTTGAGGCGTAAGTGGGACGTCCTCTTGCCATGCCTTCTGTTCGCTTACAGGGAGGTGCCTCAAAAGGGACTTGGCTTTAGCCCCTTTGAGCTCATCTATGGCCACCCTGTGAGGCGGCCGCTCAGACTGGTGAAGGAGGCTTTGGATAAAGCTCCTAGTAAACCACCCCAGGATGTATTTAGCTACATGCTGGCACTAAGAAACCAGACTGCCCGCTTCAGGAGTCTCGCTCAGGAGAACCTGGAAGCAAGCCAGGAGGATATGAAACGGTGGTACGACCAGAATGCCACTCTGGTTGAGTTTCAGCCTGGACAAAAAGTGTGGGTCATGGCACCAGTGGAGCCTAGGACTCTTCAAGATAAGTGGACTGGGCCTTTTGAGGTGGTGAAAAGAAAGAGCGAGGTCACCTATCTGGTAGACTTGCAATCCCCCAGGAACCCTTTGAGGGTCCAACATGTCAACTGCCTCAAACCACACTTTGAGCGAACTGAGCTATCCATGCTCCTAGCGACAGATTTCAGGGTGAAGGAAGAGAGTGAGCCTCTTCCTGACCTCCTGTCTGCAGGAGAGAAAGATGGGTCTGTGGAGGGAGTGATCCTCTCCCCCTCCCTGACTGAGGAACAGCAGAGGGACTGTCGCCACGTGTTGGGACAGTTCGCCTCGCTGTTTTCCCTGATCCCAGGAGTCACACACCTGTGCACACATGATGTGGACACTGGGGACAGTGCACCTGTTAAACATAAGGTTTACAGGGTGACTGACAAGGTCAGGGCTTCCATTAAGGAGGAAGTCTCCAAAATGTTAACCCTAGGGGTTATTGAGCACTCCAGCAGTCCTTGGGCCAGCCCAGTGGTATTGGTCCCAAAGGCTGCTGCTCCTGGTGCCACTCCGGAACTTAGGTTCTGTGTGGACTACCGGGGTCTCAATGCGGTCAGCAAGACTGACGCACACCCCATCCCCCGAGCTGATGAGCTCATTGATCGGTTAGGAGGTGCCAAGTACCTCAGTACGTTTGATTTAACATCTGGGTACTGGCAGATTGCCTTAACTGAGGGGGCAAAGGAGAGGTCAGCATTCTCTACCCCAGATGGGCACTTCCACTTCAACGTGATGCCCTTTGGGATGAAGAATGCCCCTGCCACCTTTCAGAGGTTGGTCAACCAGGTGTTGGCAGGACTGGATGAGTTCAGTGCCGCCTACCTGGATGACATTGTTGTGTTTAGTTCCACATGGGAGGAACACCTGCAACACCTCTGGAGAGTGTTAGAGGCCCTGCAGAAGGCAGGCCTCACTATTAAGGCAAGCAAGTGCCAAATAGGGCAGGGTTCTGTTTCATTACCTTCGTTCAACAGGCTATACTGCATTTGTGCAAACACACCTCTATGCCTTTTCTCAAACGAGGTACCCTCCTCTGGGAGGATACATGTGGTATAGAGGGAGGGACACAGCTAGTCAAATGACTACTACTACCAGGAGACCTTTTATCTGCACCTCCAAACAACAGGCCTTACTGAACTTGCACAATCACCCCTCCATGCTTTCTCTCAATGGAACTAGCCTCCTCTGGGAGGATAACTGTGGTTTAGTGGGAGGGACACAGCCAGTCAAATGACCACTACAATACTGCACTGCTAAAAACACACCTCTATGCCCTCTCACTACATGTGTGCTCTCACATGGGAGTGACAGCTCTACATATCAGGCTCATTTCTGAAGTTAACTGACTACCAAGCTTGCCCTTGTACTGGTAAGCCCCACAAAATCTATGGAGGACACAAATGGCATCTTACATAGTGGAGACAACCAGTGTGCCAAAAGCATTCAAGATGCCTCATAAGATTGGTATGGCAGCTAGCACATTGACCCCCCCACTGATTAAATGATGTATATAACTACACTTACTACACAATTTGGTGGTTGCCTTTAGCTAACGCAACTGGACCTTGGAATAAGCACATACACATGTCTTCTCAACATTTTTTCTTAAAAACATGCTGAAATTTGTCCTGTCCATTCCCTCATCCACAGTGAAAATCAGCAGCACAATTGATGTGCTGCTTGAGTACAATACTTATTGCAAAGTCCTTACATGCCATGGGAACATTACAAAACCAACAAACGTAGGAGGCAGGCCTGGCTTAGAGTGGGTACCTGATGGTACTTACACCTTGTGCCAAGTCCAGTTATTCCTTATTAGTAGATTAGTAGTGTTCTAGCGGCTTAGGCTGATAGAGGTAGCTATAGCAGAGCAGCTTAGGCTGAACTAGGAGACCTGCAAATCTCCTACCATACCACTTATATCATATAGCACTATATCATAAGAATCACAATACTCAGAGTTACTAAAAATAAAGGTACTTTATTTTAGTGACAATGTGTCAGAAATATCTCAGAGGATATACTCCCTTAGGAGGTAAGTAAAATACACAAAATATACACACAAACCAAAATCAGGTAAGTAAACAGTTAGAATAGTAGTGCAAACACAGTAGAATACAATATGATGCAATTGGCCTAGGGGCTACACAAACCATATACTAAGAAAGTGAAATGCGAACCACTTAGGGACCCCAGGCCTAGTGTAATGTGTAGAGGGTCACTGGGAGTGTATGAAAACACTAAGGGTGTCCAAGATACCCCAACCCAAGGTCCTGAAAAGTAGGAGTAAAGTTACCCTACTTCCCGAGAAACACACTAAAGTCATGATAGGAGATTCTGCAAAGACCACAACTGACTGCAAAGCACTGAAGATGGATTCCTGGACCTGAGGACCTGCAAAGGAAGGAGACAAAGTCCAAGAGTCACAAAAGTGTCCAGGTGGGGCAGCAGCCCACTAAACCCTGGATGAAGGTGCAAAATGGCTGCCTCTGGGTGGAAGAAGCTGAAGATTCTGCAACAACGGAAGTTGCCAGGAACTTCTTTCTTGCACAGAAGATGTCCCATGGAGTGCTGGAGGATGCAGAGTTGTTTCCATGCAGAAAGACAACAAAGAAGCCTTTGAAGCTGCAAAGTTTGCGGATAAAGAAAATGGGTGCTGCCCGGCCCCAGGAAGGACCAGGAGGTTGCCCCTTGGAGGAAGAGACAGAGGGGCACTCAGAAACACAAAGAGCCCATGCAGATGCAGGCAGCTCCAGCAGAAGTACTTGAACATGGGTTCAAGAAACCTGAGCATGCAGTTGTGTCAACACTACAAACGAGGGTCCCACGAAGCCGGTGGTCAACTCAGCGAGTTGAGCAATGCAGGACAGAGTGCTGGGGACCTGAGCTGTGCTGTGCATGAAGGATTCCTTGCAAAAGTGCACAGAAGCCCTAGCAGCTGCACTTCCCACACTATACAGGATTACTGTCTGGCGTAGGAAGGCAAGGACTTACCTCCACCAGTGTTGGACAGATGGACCACTGGACTATCGGGGTCACTTGGATCCAGCTCCTGTGTTCCAGGCACCACGCTCATCACCATGAGAAGGGACCCAGAGGACTGGTGAGGCAGAAGTTTTGTTGCCTGCATTAGAAGGGAGAAGATTCTGTCAACCCACAGAAGATTTCTTCTTGGATTCCAGTGCAGGGTGAAAGTAGAAAGCCCCCAGAGCATGCACCACCAGGAAACAGCCAAGAAAGCCAGCAGGATTAGGCGCTACAATGTCGCTGGTAGTCTTCTTGCTACTTTGTTGCAGTTTTGCAGGCATCCTGAAGCAGTCAGCGGTCAATCCTTGGCAGAAGTCGAAGAGGGAAATGCAGAGGAACTCTGGTGAGCTCTTGCATTCGTTATCTGATGAGAAGCCCACAGGAGAGACCCTAAATAGCCCTCAGAAGAGGATTGGCCACCTGGTTAGGTAAGCACCTATCAGGAGGGGTCTCTGATGTCACCTGCTGGCACTAGCCTCTCAGAGGCCTCCATTGTGCCCTCACACCTCTGCATTCAAGATGGCAGAGGTCTGGAACACACTGGAGGAGCTCTGGGCACCACCCCTGGGGTGGTGATGGACAGGGGAGTGGTCACTCCCCTTTCCTTTGTCCAGTTTCGCACCAGAGCAGGGGCTGGGGGATCCCTGAACCGGTGTAGACTGGCTTATGCAAGGAGGGCACCATCTGTGCCCTTCAAAGCATTTCCAGAGGCTGGGGGAGGCTACTCCTCCTCAGCCCTTAACACCTATTTCCAAAGGGAGAGGGTGTAACACCCTCTCTCAGAGGGAATTCTTTGTTCTGCCTTCCTGGGACTCGGCTGCCCAGACCCCAGGAGGGCAGAAGCCTGTCTGTGGGTTGGCAGCAGCAGTAGCTGCAGTGAAAACCCCAGAGAGCTGGTTTGGCAGTACCCGGGCCCATGCTTGATCCCCGGGGATGCATGGGATTGGCACCCCAATACCAGATTTGGCATGGGGGGACAATTCCATGATCTTAGACATGTTACATGGCCATGTTCGGAGTTACCATTGTGAAGCTACATATAGGTATTGACCTATATGTAGTGCACACGTGTAATGGTGTCCCCGCACGCACAAAGTCCTGGGAAATTGTCCTGAACTATATGGGGGCACCTTGGCTAGTGCCAGGGTGCCCCCACACTTTGTAACTTTGCACCTAACCTTCACTAAGTGAGGGTTAGACATATAGGTGACTTATAAGTTTCTTAAGTGCAATGTAAAATGGCGATGCAGAGGAACTCTGGTGAGCTCTTGCATTCGTTATCTGAAGAATTCCCCAAAGCAGACCCTAAATAGCCAGAAAAGGAGGTTTGGCTACTAGATTAGGAGGATTGGCTAACAAGAGAGGGAGGAGCCTATCAGAAGGAGCCTCTGACGTCACATGCTGGCACTGGCCACTCACAGCAGTCCAGTGTGCCCCCAACACCTCTGTTTCCAAGATGGCAGAGGTCTGGGACACACTGGAGGAGCTCTGGGCACCTCCCCTGGGAGGTGCAGGTCAGGGGAGCGGTCACTCCCCTTTCCTTTGTCCAGTTTCACGCCAGAGCAGGGCTGGGGGAACCCTGAACCGGTGTAGACTGGCTTATGCAGAGATGGGCACCATCTGTGCCCATCAAAGCATTTCCAGAGGCTGGAGGAGGCTACTCCTCCCCAGCCTTCACACCTATTTCCAAAGGGAGAGGGTGTAACACCCTCTGTCAGAGGAAATCCTTTGTTGTGCCTTCCTGGGCCAGGGCTGCCTGGACCTCAGGAGGGCAGAAACTTGTCTGACGGGTTGGCAGCAGCAGCAGCTGCAGTGGAGACCCCGGAAAGGCAGTTTGGCAGTACCCGGGTACTGTGCTAGAGACCCGGGGGATCGTGGAATTGTCACCCCAATACCAGAATGGTATTGGGGTGACAATTCCATGATGTTAGACATGTTACATGGCCATGTTCGGAGTTACCATTATGACGCTACACATAGGTAGTGACCTATGTGTAGTGAACGCGTGTGATGGTGTCCCCGCACTCACAAAGTCTCGGGAATTTGCCCTCAATGATGTTGGGGCACCTTGGCTAGTGCCAGGGTGCCCACACACTAAGTAACTTTGCACCCAACCTTCACCAGGTGAAGGTTAGACAAATAGGTGACTTATAAGTTACTTAAGTGCAGTGGTAAATGGCTGTGAAATAACGTAGACGTTATTTCACTCAAGCTGCAGTGGGAGTCCCATGTAAGAATTGTCTGAGCTCCCTATGGGTGGCAAAAGAAATGCTGCACCCCCTAGTGAACTCCTGGATCCCCAATACCCTGTGTACCTAGGTACCCTATACTAGGGAATTATAAGGGTGTTCCAGTGTGCCAATTAGAATTGGTAAAAATGTTCACTATCCTGCAGTGACAATTTTAAAGGCAGAGAGAGCATAAGCACTGAGGTTCTGATTAGCAGAGCCTCAGTGATACAGTTAGGCACCACACAGGGACCACACTCAGGCCACAACTATGAGAACTGGGGTCCTAGCTAGCAGGATCCCAGTGAGGCAGGCAAAAACAAACTGACACACAAGTAAAAATGGGGGTAACATGCCAGACAAGATGGTACTTTCCTACAACAAACAGATTGATAAAGTATTTACAGTGATAAAAGCTTTTGTATGTGGTTTGCACACTTCAAACAATCACAATGTCCTCCATCTTTCAACAGGTCGAGCTGGTACATCAACCAGACAGACATTGTCCACCGACCAGACTTCCATCCAACCTCCAAAAGAATCCCTCAGTGATGATGGCACTCCTGGATATGTGGACATGAAGGACGTCCTGAGCCATCTGGGCAGCATCAACATCTACAGCAAGCACAGGTACCACCATCTCATACCCCCATTCCTGGATCCAGAGGGGCAGACCACCAATCCTGATACTGAGGGTCCAGGAACCAGTGGAGGAGAGCAACATGTGCCAAAGGCACAGGTCTGGGTGGAAGGGCCTGTGGGAGGAAAGCTGTGGGCCAGCAGAGGCTGTAGCCGACCCTAATCAGGAGACAATCAGCCACACTGTGGGGCTCTGTCAAGAGTCCCTATGTGCAATAGGCCAGTTGTTAACAGATCTGCAGGAGATGAAACAGATATAGGGAATCCATTTGAGGAACCCATACCAGCAGTGGGAAGATCTCAGTGCCAATTTGGCCTCCCTAACAGGAGTGCTGAGGGACAATCACAAATCCCTGAGCAGGGCTCCACTTACAACATCTACCCCTCCCTGGGGGCCACCTCCATGTAGCTCAAGTACATCCGCCACAGCCAAAGGGAGGCCCTGCCAGAGGAACCACCAGACTCAGTCACCCCTGCCTCTGCAGCAGCTGATCCCCAGCACTTACAAGTGGGACGTCCACCAAACATCCAGGAGGTGCTGATGGCAAGTCACCCCTCCCCCACCATTATCAAAAAACCTCATCCTTGATGTCCTCCTTTGTATTTCCCGGATTCACTCTGTGGTGTAATTCTGAAACACAATCCATTCCTGATGGGAGGAGTAAAATGGACTTAGGACTTCAGATGGCATCTACTCAAATGATTTCCTCCACCATGATTGACCCCCTTCACCTTTCATTTGATGTACTTCCTACACCTATCATGTTTCACTTTTTTTGCACACATTTTTTAAAACCACATTGACTGCTGCTGTTTGTGTGTAACGTAATCCAATGTTATTGTGTGAACACCTATGTATGATACATTGTAAGTACAGGCCACATGTGGAGGAGGAGGGAAATGTGGCATGCATGCAGTGTTTCGCTCAGGATTGCTACCAGTCCACAATAACACATTCATGCAATTCCCTGGTTGACATGGACAAAAGGTTTGGCATGTCGGGAAAATAGCAAAACATACCTGATTAGGGTATATTTTATGTGTGACCACATGTAGAGGGCCACTGAATATTGAAGGAATGGGCACAGAAAACATCATCCTTTACAACAGGCAACAGATTTATTCATTTCAGCTTTTCAGCTGAAGTCATCATGCTCAACACTGAATAATCATGGTACTAGATATCATACATAAAACAGGAAAATGTTTTATGGCTCACCTTCATCACATGCACAACACTTTGCAGTGCATCAGCATCTGAAGTTATGACACAAACAAATGTCAGTGATATACCACAGGCATTTTGGCCTACAATGATGAAACACACTTCAAACCACATCTAGTTCAGGCAAATATTTCCACCATTAGCTATGTTAGGTGAGATCAACATGAACTTATCATGAAACTATATATTCACGGTTCCCAGGATGACACACACAACAATAGATAAGTCCAATGGAGTCTTCTCAACTTCCATCCTATCACTGTGCAGTCAATCTTGGTACACATTGGAATGTTCAAAGTCTCTGATAGAAATTCCCAGGGACAAACCCCAGCCACTCTGAATGTCCCAACAGTGTCATATATCTGCCAATGTCACAACTCTGAAATGTCAAAGTTATGATGCCATGGTGGAGATACCTCGAAAACAAAAAATTAGTTTAGTGACAAGACCATACATGTGACAGGATTTGCACAGTCTACTCTTGGGGACGCAGTACATGAAACATATCTGCCATCAAATTAGCAGCATGACCAAAATGATTCTGTCAAACATATCTGGTCACCAGACAACCTGTGCAAAATATGGCCAGTGTCCCAGGTCTGAAACATTTTCAAGTACCACCATCCACACATACCCACACCAGGAGTATATTGGACTGTCAAAGTACTGACATCCCTTGAAATACTCACAATCATGACAAGAAGGTGTCAATGATATCACTATCTTCATCCTCATCATTTGCGATTTCAGGTTTTCCAGCCTATGGCCCTTCAGGATCTCCATCCTCTGCGATATAAGGTATGTTCTCTCACAAAACGATGTTATAGAGCATACAGCAGGCCACAGCATCTGACCAATCTTCTCAGGTGAGTAGTGAGGGCTCCACCAGTCCTTTCTAGTCAACTACATCTTGCTTTCAGGAGTCAAAAGGCCCGCTCTACTTGCCACCTTGTTCTACCCTGGCCTCATTGAAGCAGACTTTCCCTCACATTCTTGGATTCTTCAGCGGTGTTAACAACAAAAGATGGCTTGGATAGGTTCAGTCTCCTGAGTGAAATGAGAGAGAAGGGCCACAATGAGTCACACACTTCCTGATCATAGCACCAGACATTGCCCACAAAGAGTAGGTACAGATGACACTTACCAGCAAGTCAGGTCCTCTCCATTTGCAGTTGTGACATCAGCTGATGTATGGTGCTGTTACACAGTATGAATAAATCATGGGCTGACCCTGGGAACTTGGCACAGACGCTGGAAATGTGCAGATCTGCCAAGCAGACTTCCTGCAAATTGGAATGGAAGTGCTTTTTGTTACAATACACTTATTCTCTGTCATGCGGTGGTATCAATGCAATATAAGTTCGATCATTGCCTGCTACTAAATGTGGGAGGTAACCAAATCCATAAACATCAACCTTCACATTTGCTTCATGTCTGGGGAACTGGACATAGTCATCAATGTGTTTCATCATTGTTTTTAGCACATCTTTTAACACCCCACTGAACATGGATTGGGACACATACCACCAGCAAGAGCCACTGTGTACTGAAAGGACCCTGTGGCCAGGAAGTGCAGTACTGCTATGAGTCTCACAATAGGTGGTATACGTGTAGGATCTGTGTTTTGTGGCATGGGATCTGGCTTCAATTGACGACAGAGGTCACAGATTGTTTGCCAATTCAAGCCGAATCATCTGATGATATTACGTTCCACCATGGTCTGCATGTCTGGAAGTGGATGGTGGACTGGTGGTTGTCGCATCCTCCCTGTGGAACCAAAATAGATGAAGCTTTACATACTGTGGGCAAAACAAAATGTCTGAGGTGTGACACCAAACGCAGCATTTCAACAAATTACATTCATGAAACACACTACATTCATTGCACATCAAATCACACTACTCGTCAAGGGCCAACTCTGTAACCTTTGGTTGGCTAAACATGTGTCTACAATATGTTTGTTTGCAATACACATATATCTGTTACACCAGTGCACCTTGTAAAGGTAATGTTGGCTGTGACCCGCGAAATTAGCACCAACTATGGTCGATACTGCACCGTGGTCACATGGTATGTGTGACATGAACTCACTTCAATGCTTTATGTGTGGGCTTTTCAACAGGCATGTGGGGCCCAAGCAATACAGAGGTGTAAATACAACCATCTCCATTTTGTTCTCCATCATATTTTCTAATTTTAACTGCATTGCCATGAGTCAAAATAGAGGATGCTTGACCTCCTAAATGGACATTTGGCACCACCCACTGCCAGCAGAATTTGCCTGTGCAGGAGGCGGTTACAACCGTGGTGGACACAGCCATAGGCTAACATTGGTGATTGTGATGGACGTGGCTGTGTCTGTCAGTGGTGGTGAACGCATATGTGGCATACATGTACGCCGATTTCTGGAATATATCTCACTTGCCTCTTGACACTTCTGCCATCATCAGATCCTGTGTGTCAACTCTCAGAGCAATCGTGCCTGGCCAACCAGGTGAAACGGCCCCTGCCTTCTCTCCAGAAAAGCTGGAGAGGCTTGTTGAGGAGGTCCTTCACTTCTATGGCCAGTTCTATGGCTTACTAGAAGAGCAAGTAAGCAAGATTTCCTTTTTACATACACTCTGTACCTCTCCATCCTTTAATCCCACACAGGCTACATTGTGCATCTAAGTGAGAGTGAGTCAGGTAGGTGCCCGTCCCCAAATCTGTAAACCATGCAAGGAATGTCCAGGGTGGATATGGGAAACAATGTACCCAGTGCAGAGTACTTGACTGTTGTGCAATATGTTCTGTAAGAAGCCCAATATCCTCATTTTGTTGCATGATTGTACTGATGTAATGCAATTTTGCAGCCATACAAATCCCCTCCCTGAAGATCTGAAAATGGTAAATGTCAGTCAATGCATTTGCCTAACAGGATGTGCTAGTTATCCGTACTGCTTTTACATGTTTGAGATCTAGTCAGCAGTGTATCGGAACACAAAGCCACCTAATCCAGGTCAGATCGTGGCAATTTACCATGTACCAATGATGTAGCTCACTGACCCCTTCAGAGTGCCCCCTGAAAGCAGATTTCACACATATGATACTCACAGGATGTACTTTATGCATGCCAGTGTTAGAAATGCAATGGTCCTGTATATCCTGTCTACACAGCCTGCATGGACCAAGGCCTGTCACTGCTTAATCACAGTGTACAGCATAGCCCAAGCTGCAACACAATGACTGTGGCTAGGCAAATGAGGCATCAGTCCCACACCCGTCACACAGGCATGTGCTTGGATGGTGATAACATTGGGTGAACAAGACTTACCTGTGTCCTGGATAAACTCACAGTGACTATATTAGGAATGGGGACTGCAAAATCCAATTGCCCTTGTACATATGTCCATTATCCATCTATTTCAGTGGGTAGGTGTGGGCCAATACATCTCTCTCACTCACACACGTCTGTTGACACCTGTCCATGAGCCATGACTGTACAGTAGATGCCAGCTAAGCAAGTGACTGTCCCACAGTGCTGATGGATGGTCAAATCAGGAAAGATCATGCGGTGTGTCAATATATTAGTGAAATTTGTCAAATCACAAATATCAGACTTTGACATGTTTCATGACATCCTTGTAGGGGTGATACATGTTCCCAAAGCTGTATCCTATGATGCTAGTACATACCACACATACCCACCTGACAATGGCATGTTGAACTAATAGGATGAGCACATGTCCGCTCCTCCCCTGAGAAGTAGCTTCCCATGACACCCATAACAGCCCTTCCATTGGCATCCACATTTTAGGTGGCTGTATGTACCATGGTAGATGCCTATTTGCACTGTATAAAGCAAAGCAATGTGCCTGTATGTGAGTTGTCTGAGCAGTCATGCACAAGTAGTTTACCTGGCTACAGGGTCCTAGTGGGTAACATGACAAGACACGTTTCTAGGTTCTGGGCTAGACTGTGTCAATGGGATTGAGCAACCACTACGGCCATGACTAGTGTTAGTTGCAGTTGGCAGGTCACTCTATAACTATGTGATCATGTCCCTGTGTCTTACACCAAATGTGCTGTCCTCATGTACTGTTTTGGAAATTTAAATATGCCTGTCCTAGGTGTGTACCAAATATATGTCAAACTACCTGTTTTACAAAAGATTTGCTAATGTGACCCCTTCGTTTGTCACTTGCATCCATGCAGATCAATGCCCATCAGAAGGCGCTGACCATGGGGGTCTATCGCCGGCAGAGCATCCATTGCAGAAAGAGGTGGGAGGACCTGAGATGCTGGGCCCGGAAGATCACAGTGCTCCAACTGGAGGTGTCCTCCCAACACCGACGTGGAGCACTCTGGAACCTGACCCCCTAATGGCCTGCATTCTGAGCTCGATGGGCATTTGAAGCAGCTACCAGGCAGTGAGTCGCAGAGATATTACTCTTTTGATACATTGTTATGTAGACGTTTTTGTGGCAGTAATCTACCCCAAATATGTGGTGTAGGTCCATGTGTAATACACAAGATGTATCCCAGTTTGTGTAGTTCTGGTATTTGGGGCATGCTGATGTTCCCTGCCTACTGTCCCAGGGAACAGGGACACAACAGTGTACATCCCACTACCAATGTACTCTCTTGGGCTTACACATGGCTGAGTCCATTAGTCAATAACCTCATGCTGTATGTAGTTTGGGCTGAGATATGTAGTCAACGGTCCACTAGTCTTCAGCGTGTCAGTCCCAACAACAAACAACATGGGAGTGTTGACCAGTGCACTCAGCCTTGTGTCTTCTCAAGATAGTGTATTGCCATCTGTGCTCAACAGACTACTTGTCTGCAGTGTGGCAAGAGTTCTTATGCATCACTGATGTCTCTCATGTAATGCTGGTCACATGCATGTGAAAAGGCATACCTTATGCTTATTTGAAGATTCAACGAACACCTGCTAAACTTTTGATGTGGATTCAGATAACAACATTGATGTTACGCTATCCATGGTACTGTACATTCACTACATACCCAGGGTAAGGAAATTGATCGGTTACTGTTCACATTTGTGAATGTATACCATGACACATGTATCTGGCCACTATTATATGAGGGGCAGCAATGACACATCAGTACACTTGTTACACGTGGCCTGCTGGGTAGACACAACTGGGGATAGTGATCTATTGGCTGACATTGCTTCATGTTGGGGTTACCTCTCTGTAGACAAATGAAGTGTATGTACAAATGCCACCCATGTTAACATGAGACGACGTAAGATGACTGACCGCTGGACTCAGCCATGTGTCTGCTAAAGGGAATGTGTTGGCATCAGTGACCAACAGTACACATGTCTTTGGTGTGCCAAGAGTGCTAATGTGTCACTGCTGTCTCTCATGTGATACCGGCCACATACATGTGACATAACATACAGTGTCCAATATTAACAGTTACTGATCAGTACCTTCCCTTGTTATGTGGTGAATGTACATTCACATGTTTAGGGTGACATCACTGTGAGTATCAGGATTTGTGTCATCAAGTTGCCATGTGTATCTTGCATTTTCCAAGTATGCTTCAGTTACAATTTAATGTATTGTCAAGCTGGGTACATGGGATGGTGTGGGATTCCTTCACAGGTGTGTATCTACATGTCACATTGGACATGTGTAACAATATGATTGATGTTGGAGGTCAGTATGACCACTGCCAGGATTGTGTTCACCTAGATATGTAAGTACCACATTTCCAGACACAACAGGATCTGCCGTATGTCATGTTCATTTGTAAATGCAATGAAACACATGACAATAAGACCAACTGTGGTTCATACCAATGTGTTCATCCAAGACATTGTGATTTTATTCTGTGCTTTGCACATCAACATTAGTGAAGGTACTTTAACTCTCTGTTGACATGCATCAGGGGTTGACACATTTGTGAATGTGTACACTCAGTAATCCACTGGACTCTATTTGTATTAGAACATGGTGCAATGCTGTGCCTTCCGAGTGTGAGGAATGTTATGTCCCTTTTTTCAAATCTGGAGATTCTCTGAGCCATTGCAACATTCATTGTACTACTGCCTTTAAGTGCAGCATTGTTTGCATGGGGTAGCCAGCAGTAGCAATCAAGACAGTTGACATCCATGAGCCACAAAGATTCCTTGTGCTATGATCAGGCATGGGCATATCTCCCAGACATGTTTGCTGATTGTCCCCAGGGTCCCTTTCTGTGAAAGGTGTGATATTTGGCAGTTTGATGTAACTGAAACTCCCATGAAACTAATTCAACAAGGGACACGATGTGCATTTGCCAATGGTATGTTAGCACAGTGTGACATGGGTGTTAGTATGTGACCTTCTTCCAGCTACTGTACTGCATAGTGCAACATGGCTGTCTGAATTGGCCATCATGTCTTCAGGATGTATTTATTTTGCAGTTCCTTGTGTGTAATTGTGAGGGTGTTCTTGTAAATGGCATTGGATATGCTCACAACAGGTTACTAGGTGGCTTAATACATGTGCAAGGCAAATTAATTTGACCAGGTTTCCTTCTTTGTCAATTTGTCTAGTGAATGGCCACTCCAGTCATGTTGTGTATGTGTTGTATGATGCTTAGATTCCGGTTTACGTATCATGTACCAAGCTTGCTTGGGATGTGCCACTTCTTGAGGGAATTTTGTAGGGTCAGGGTTTGGGAGCAACTGTATGCAGGGACGCTGTTTTTGTTTCACAGCTGTTGTTCATGTGTGTCTTGACACATGTACTGATTCCATTGGTTTTTGTTATTTCAGCATTATTTAATTCCAGTGGAGGAGACATGACAGGGCCAAGAGGGGAAGCAGCTGGCCTCAGACTTCCAGTCATGAGAGCACCGACACAGAGGGACCCAGTGACCTGGACGGTGACGTAGTTCCATGGAGGACACAAGATCAACATCGTCATCTTCGGATTCCTCCTCCAGGTGCCACTCCCTAGTGGTGGCGGACCCATCCAGATTTGCTCCTGTAACATCCATGTCTGCCACCCCCAGTCCCATTTCCAACCTCCCAGTTTCTCCCCACCCAGTTGGTTGTTCCCAAGTAGGTGGGCGTCTCCTTCACCACAGGTACCTCACCTCCAGCCCCTGCTGCCCCTGCTGCCCCCGCTGCCCCTGCTGCCCTGAGTGAGTAGGCTATTGACCTTCTGAGAAGCATCTCTGTGGGCAGAATGCCATTCTGAATGCCATTCAGGTTCAGGGCAGCCGACTGCAACAAATGGTTGTGTACCTGGAGTGTATTCATAGTACAATGTCTGGCCTATATCGATCTTGTCACGCTCTGGCAACCTTACGCCCCCCTCAATGCTCCCCCACCACCTTCCTCTTCCCAATCCAATAACCCTCTCCCGGAGCCATCCACAGCACACTCATACCTTTCCACGCACACACCCCATCAGACCCAAGCACTACACACAGACATAACCTCCACAAGCCACACAAGCACGCAAGAACACAATAGCCACTCACGACACTCCCAACCACCAGCACACATACCATACCAGAAGGTACTACCCCAACACCCACAGAGACTGGCATTGCACCTCGCATACAAACAACCACCACTCACCAACAACAGACCCATGCTTCACACTCAGCATATCTGCAGACACCCCATAACATCCACAGAAACAATCACAACACAGAGCACAGACTCCACCCCAACATTCATAGACACAGGCAGCACACCCTGCAGACAGCTCTCCAACAATACAACCACTACCACTAGTATCACACATGCCAGCCCTGACATTACACTTCCATATAAGAAATGCAAATGCATGCACTTGCACACACAATAGCCACCACCCAAACATGCAGACACACCAGACACTTGCATGAACAGCCACAACATCCACACATGCAACATCCACACCCTCAAACTCCCAACCCCCACCCCCTCCCGACCATCCTACCCATTTCCCCAAAGACATCCTTTTAGCCCTTGCCATTGTCCTACTGAACCCTCCCCACCTCCAAAAGCCAAGACGTCCCCACCCACTTCCCAGCCTCTCCCTTCCACATCTAAGACCTCCTCTGTCCCCCAGCCCTAGCCTTACCCCTTCCAATACCCAATGTACTCACACTCACCCAACCCCAAACCCCCCAGTGATGAACACTGAGGTGCCTGGATTGCCCGTAGATGTCCCTTCCTGTGTAGGTACCTGCAGCAGTGTATTTGGAGGCAAGCTGCTATGCACAGTACTGTGCTATAGTTGGAAACATTTTGGACTGGCCATGAGCCTTTCAACAGTATGGCAATTGTGCTAAATAAATATTCCCTGGTTGTTTGATTACCTATTGGTCCTTCCCTTACTTTTCCACCATTCTACTGTACCTTAGTAGCATGTGATGTATGCCTTTAGTTGTGTTCATTTCACACTTATAGCTGATCCTTTAGCTTTGGTCCCAGTGCTGGTTCAGCCAAGACACAGGTAAAATATTCAATGTATGTATGTGTGAGTGTTTTATCCTTCTGTATGTGAAATTGCATTGGGTGTTGATTCATATAGTAAGTATCTCCTCTTTCCCTGCCCAATTTACACATCAATTAATGTGATGTTTCTGCCACTGCTCGTAATTGGACAATTTGTGTGGGAAAACAGGGCTGATTGCAGAGGCCCCCTAACTTTTTGCCCCCATTTTCCACTTTATGCTGGTGTTTTCCTGACTCTGATGGTGCCCTGGGTACTGCTAACCAGTCCCAGGGCCTGTGCTCTGTGTAAAATGGATATGCAAATTAGGCTAATTATAATTGGCTAAGTTAACCTACCTATAAGTCCCTAGTATATGGTAGGGCATGTAGGTTTAGGGACCACAGCATAGGTGGTGCACACCTAGGTGCATTGCTGAGGTGCCCAGTGTCATTTTAAAAGCAAGCCTGCCTTGCTGGCTGCTTTTAAATTAAAGTTATATGCAAATTCGACTTTGGAATGAAAGGTACTTCCAAAGTCTTAAACTACCTTATTTTTACATATAAGTCACCCCTAAGGTGTGCCCTATATGCCCCTAGGGCTGGGTGCCATGTAACTATAAGCAGGGACTTTATAAAAATAGATTTATAAGCCCTGGTGAGGTAAAAACAGCCAAATTCGTTTTTCCCTCATTGAAGTAAATGGCCTTCATAGGCTAGAATGGGAAGACTTTATTTTAAATTTTAAAGTCTCCTTAAATGTTACATACCAAGAATTTGGTATCAAATTGATTGTTGTAATAAATCCCACAACTTCCAGTTGTTGGATTTAATACAACTTGTCCAGGTAAAAAGTTTAGACTTTACCTAAAAAGTTGCCAATTTCAGCTCTGCATTGTTGTTGCTGCTGTGCTCTGATTGGCCAGCCTGCAGCAGCTTCTGCCAGGCTGCCTTGATTAGGTGTGAAGTGGCCTGGCTTCACACAAAGGAATGTGCTTGGGGGAGAGAATCTCCCCTCAGCAGATGGTGAGGCAGGAAGGGGGAGGGCTGCCAAACTGGTCTTCAAAGGCAGAGAAGGACATTTGCAGCACCCAGCAACACCCCCACATCCTGCAACCCCAGACAATTAGGTGCCCCCTTGATTAGATTAGGAGAGGGCAGGAGAGGGGTGTGTTTATGATTTTTAGCCACACCAGTGGGTGGGCTCAGCCAGATGTAACCTCCAAAAATCAGATTCATCTAATTGCTAAACCAGAGTCCCCTGCACCAACTCCTGAAGAAAGCGACCAGCTGACCACTGTCCAGTGGCCAAAAAGGAGTTTGCGCCAGGTGCATTCTGGGAGTTGAAGTCCGCACCCCCCAAGGACCATCACAGAACTTCTGGACCCTTGGGGTGAGCTGTGGACCCCAAAAGAACCTTAAAAGAACATCTGGGTGAAGCCCCAGAAGTTTGGAAAAGATTTGAGAATTTTTGGAAAAAAGCTCCAGAGAGGGACCGACCCGACGCGGAAATTCTAGCCGGCTTGCCTCAACCGCGACCCGGCCTGACTTCGTGGTTCGTCCCGGTAAAGAAAAACATCCAAAAAAGAGACTAAGTCCGAAGGTAAAAAGTTGACCGGGACCTCCCAGCCATCGAATCCGAGAAGGGCTCCACGGACGTCGGATCAAGATCCAGGTTTACCCCGGTCGAAGGATTTTCATCTCGAAAAAACGACTAAGTCCGAAGGTAAAAATCACCACCGAGGAAACCGACTTCGCGTATCCGGACAAGGGCTCCAGGAGGTCGGATTCAACTGGCAGGTTCGTCCCGGGGAAGAAAAACATCAAAAAAGAGACTAAGTCAGAAGGTAACTTTTTAACCGAGGCCTCCCGCGACTTGTAGCCGAGCAGAGCTCCATCGCGGTCGGCCTGAAAGTTTGACTTTGCCCCGGTCCTGGTGCAACCAGATGACCCGATTGGCACTTTTTGTTTCTAAGCGCTAGAAAATAATAATACTTTAAAAATTCATATCTCCGGTTCCCCTGAACCGATTTTAATCGTTTTTGTGTAATTTTAAAGATAAAAATATAAGCTATTTTTATAAATTGGTTTTGGATTTTTAAACTGTTTCCTGTGTTTTATTTAATTACTGTTTTGTGATATTTGAATGCTTTACACTTTGTCTCCTAAGTTAAGCCTCGACGCTCGTTGCCAAGCTACCAAGGGTTGAGCTGGGATTAATTTACTGAGACCTAACTGTACCTATGTGGAGGTTAGTGGCTTGTTGCTAGGTGTAGGTACCTACCTGCCCTACCAATAACCCATTTTCCAACAATTTGCTACTATGAGCCAACTTGTGGTTTGGTTAGCACACATGGGGGTGTTCAATGGTGCTACCTACTTGTCTATTTGTCTGGACATATGTCCCATTTGCTGTGCGTACCTTACGCCTACCTGTTCTACACGTGTGACCTATGCTTTTACTGGTATATGTGCTTTCTGGACTAGTACTTACCCATGTACCACATAGGCTAGTGATTTTGTCCCTAACATTCCTCAGGCCACGTTTCATGTGGTGACGGTGTTTGTTGATGCATGTATAAGGTGAGGTGTGACCCAGTGCATCTGCTTTCATGGGTTCCCCCTGATACCCCCATGACTATTCTGCAGGGATTGTTTACATTGTGAGTTATGGATGTTTGTCACACACATTACTCTGCATCCCATTTATCTGGCATTCTCTTGCAATGTGGGATATATGTATAGATCTATTTCAGGGACTCATAATGGAGGATTTCTTTTAATGAAAACACAAAAATCAATATAGGTGTAAATGTGATGTCACAACAGTCCATGACATGTGTCCATGTGTGTGACTGTGATTAGTCTGTGTTGTTGCATGGGATTTGCTGTTGTGTGTCACAGTGTTGTGTATTGCTCCCTATCCTTCCTTCTGGAATGTGTAGCCATATCTATTTGTGCAGTGTGTTGTGGTGCTGTGTGTGAACAGTGACCAAAGGGTTTTGTTGTGTGACTGCCACTGTATGTTAGTTTGTAGGAGACTCCATGCAGTAGCACACTGTGGTGGACATTATGACATTGGTGGTGAGTGATAAAGTGGCGGAAATACCACCAACAGTCTGGCGGTAATTACCACCAAATTAAGACCACGGCAGTGAGAACTCCCATAGACAGCCAATGTACAACACCATCCACCAGGGCGTTAACACCACATACCACGCCGGGAGCCATCAACAGCCAGGCAGAAGACAAGGTACCACCCACCATATCATGACACTGCAATCCACCACGATTTCTGGGGCGGTACCAACGCCATCAAAAGCCTGGCGGAAACACTGCTCAGAATGCAAAATACTCACCATCAGAGACACAGATAAAAACAATGCCTACATGGAATCAGAACTGCAAATCTTAGCCAGTGCTCTTGTACGTAATGCTCCACCTGGAACACCACCAACGAAGACAATGACGGTGAGTACAGCTGCCTAACACACAAGGGAGGGAGGGAGGAAAAGGAGAGTGACACACACACACGCACAACACACACCCGACACACACACACCATACACACAACAAGCTGCAGATGAAAAACAATGGCACACAACACACATCATAATAATACAACTTTAAGGCAGTACTGAGAATGTACTTAATGGGAACAGCCACCAAATGAACCAATTGGATAACAAAGAGATATGTACAATTGTCCACAAAGGGCCAATGCCTAGTCCAAAGTACTAAGGGACCACATGGCCACAGGGCACAGTCCAAGGCCCAACTTGTTTCCTGACAACATCCACACAGAACTGTGCAGGGGCATCATTTCTTAAGTGGGCAAGCACGTCACCGAGAATGGGTGTGGGGGGCACCTCAGACAAAGTTGAAAAGTTGCCCAGCGTCGCAGGTCCTCCCACCTTTTCAGACAGTGGGTGCTCCACCTGCTGTAGACCCCCAGGGTCCACACGTCCTTGGCGATGGCACGTCACTATGCCTTCTTTTGATGGGCGCTGACATGCAGAGGTGATACAGACGAGAGGACACCATTACTCATACAATCCAGCCTGTCACACATATGGCCCACCAATCCCGTTTCCATCACCATTGGCACACACATCTTCTGGCACCCACCATGTATACTACCACAAGACATTCCCCACCAGTGACACGATGCTTGCACACACATCTCCATGCATCCTTCCCATATGCATCGTGCCCAAGGTTTACTCACTTGTTGGTCTGGAGGCCCATATAGCAGTCCATACTGGGGTAGGACCCCATCTACCTCATCCACCAGTCGCTCTAACTCCTCCAAAGTGAAGGCAGGGGCCCTTTCCCCGGTCACACGGGTCATGGTAGGTTCCAGACACAGGTCACAGCAGCACACAGTGTAGGTGTTGTCCTCTGGAAAGTCAATGAGGATTTAGATAGAAAATGGTGGTCACGTCCGCAGCGGTGTACACCGTCACCGCTGGCACTGATCCCCATTGGCCATTGTACTCCATTGAGCCCCATATTAGCCAATAAGGAATTGCAGGCGGTGCAAGACCACCTTCCACCACGATGCCCAATGTCGGCGGAGTTACCTCACTTCAACCTGTCCAAAGATACAGGACAGGCGGTTGCCATTTCATGGTGGTGGACAACGATCAGATTAAACATAACTGGGTCATTGCTTAGAATTGCACATTCATTGCCATTCCCACTGTCCCATCACATTGATGCTGTATGTACACCGAGGTTGTGGTTCCATTGTTCAAATTGTGACAGCCTACTCACTCTTGTGTCCCTTAGATACCTACCACTGCGGATGAATAGGAGGAGGAGGCAACCCCTGTGTACAGACCCCTTTTGGACTTGGCTACACAGGAGAACAGGCACATTATACTCACCTATAGACTGAACAGGGCCACAATCATAGAGCTGTGTGTCCAATTGGAGCCTGACCTGATATCAGCTATCCGTCATCCCACTGGGATCCTCCCTCTTGTACAATTGCTATCAGTGCTCCATTTCCTGGCAACTGGTTCTTTCCAGGTGACAGTGAGCTTGGCAGCAGGAATATCACAGCCAATTTTCTCAATCGTGCTGGCAAGGGTTTTGTCTGCATGGTGAAATACATGTGCAGCTACATTGTTTTCCCCCAGGTGGAAGATTTGGCCACTGTGAAGGCAGAATTCTATGCAATGGGGCATATCCCCAATATTAATGGGGCAATTGACTGTACACATAATGCATTTGCCACCCCCCGGCCAGAATGAACAGGTGTTCAGGAATCTGAAGAGTTTCCACTCAATGAATGTGCAAATGGTATACCTGGTGGACCAGTACATCTCCCACGTCACTGCCAAGTATCCTGGGTCGGTGCATGACGCCTTTGTCCAGAGAAATAGCATCATCCCAAATGTGGTGGCCCAACTACAGAGGCAGAGGGGGTGGCTAATAGGTGAACCAGAGTCACCACCCACTGTATGTCAGTGTATGCCTTCAGGTGTTATCCCCATACCATTGTGTTAGGCTAATGTTTGTCCTTCAATACTTGCAGGTGACTCTGGCTACCAAAATCTATCATGGCTCCTGACCCCTGTGAAGAATGCCAAGTTAGCGGCTGAGAACCATTAAAATGAGGCACATGGGCGAACCAGAAGAATAATCGAAAGGACCTTCGGCCTCCTGAAGGCCAGGTTCAGGTGCCTCCATCTGACAGGTGGATCCCTGTGCTACTCACCAGGGAAGGTCTGCCAGATAGTAGTGGCATGCTGCATGTTGCACAACCTGGCCCTCAGACAACATGTGCCTTTTCTACAGGAGGACAAGATACCCCTGTGGCCGCAGTGGGCCCTGAGGACAGTGAGGATGAGGAGGCAGAGGATGAGGATGTGGGCAACAAAACATCAGTTATATGTCAATACTTCCAATGGCACAGTGGAACAGTGGAACTGATCATTGCTCTGACTATTGATTTCATCTGTGTGATTGTAGCATGATGGCATTCACGCCCTTTGCATCTCAACTTACTGTCACCTATGGCTTGTCATTTTACAGATATTGGTGATATGACAACAGTGTCCTGATGTGAATACTACAGACAGTTACAGGTCATTAATTGTATGCTATCACAGTGTTCAGATCATTTGCACCAGATGTGACTGTTCCTCTAAATGCACATTCTCAACACATAAAATACTATCAGTCAAGTTGTGTAGCAGGGTGTTTATTGTAGTGCTATAAAATTGAGGGAAAAATGCAATGGAATGGGGTGGTGGTATAGGAAAGTCCAGAGTATTGATTCAGTCTATTTATAGCACAGGTCCAGTGTCCAAAGGGCCATAGGAAGGGGAAAAAAGGCAGTTCAAAGTGGACAAGCTGACAGTGTGGGACACAAGGGGGACAATCAGGAGAGTCTCATTACCTAGCGGTGGACTTGATCTTGGCAAGTGTCTCTGGCTTCTGTCTGGGTCGCAGGGAACATTTACAGGTTGGTTCACTTTCTGCAGGGGGAGGGGTGCTGGTGGCCTGTGGGTCCTGTGGCAGGGACTCCTACCCACCAGGTGCAGCGGAAGTGGTGCGCTGGTCAATAGACTGGCTAGTGGTAGGGGCCCGCTGGTGTGCTGTCCATTCCCTTATCATGTTGGCGATATCTGCCAGCACCCCTGCTATGGAGATCATGGTGGGGTTGATGGCCTGCAGGTCCTCCCTGATCTCCTGATGGTGTTCCTCCTGCAGGCACTTGTTCTCCTGCATGTTGTCAAGGATCTGGCCCATCGTGTCCTGGGATTGTTAGTAGGCATCCAGGATCTTGGTGAGTGCCTCCTGGAGAGTCGGTTCCCTGGGTCTGTCCTCTGCCTGGCGCACAGCGGTCCTCCCAGTGTCCCTGTTCCCCTGTGCCCCTGAAAGGTGTGTCCACTGCCACTGATCCCAGGTCCCTGATTGTCTTGGGGTGAGCTGTGGACTGGGGTTCCTATACAAGTGGGCACACTGCTGACTGATGTGTCCTGAGGACAGAGGTGTGGGGACGCTGGGTGGGTGCTGTGGTGTGGGATACTGATGGGGAAGGCTCTGTGGTGGACTGTGAGTGGGCTGGGGTGACCGACTGTCCAGTGGTCCCTGATGGGCCAGGTTGTTGATCCAGATCCTGAAGTCCAGAGTTACTGTCATCACTGGAGGCATCTTCTGTTGAGAGACTGGTTTGTTGTGGCACCTCCTTCCTGCTGACATTGGCTGCGGCACCTGCGGGGATGTAAGCGATGTACTATGCTTCATGCCTGTGACACACTGTACATCCCTAGATTCCCCTCTATCATTGCTGTTTCCCTGCCACCTTGGTTTGTGTATGTTGATGTATTGTCGGATTGTTAGTTCCTCTATGCTTTGCATGCTTTAGTGATGGTTGTCCATACAGGGCTGGGAGGGCTGTCCATGCATTGGTATAGCATGCATGGCTTTGCATTTGGTCTAGTCATATGTATAGGTGCAGTGTGTGGGATGGAGTGGAATGATGGAAGTGAGGGTGAGGGTATGAGATGGCATGCAGGTATGAGGGCTGATAAGTAATAAATGTTGACTCACTAGTGTACAGTCCTCTGGCAACTCCAGTTAATCCCTCAGGATGCAGTAATGCCAAGACTTCCTCCTCCCATGCTATTAGCTCTGGGGGAGGAGGTGAGGGTCCACTGCCAGTCCTCTGTATGACGAGCTGGTACCTTGCTGATATGGAATGTACCTTCCCCTGTAGGTTGTTCCACCTCTTCCTGATGTCATCCCTTGTTCTTGGATGCTGTTCCACAGCATTCATCCTGTCCATGATTTTTTGCCACAGCTCCCTCTTCCTGGCATTGGATATTTGCTGTACCTGTGCTCCAAACAGCTGTGGCTCTACCCTGACTACTTTCTCCACAATGACCCCCAACTCCTCATCTGTGAAACGGGGGTGCCTTTGTGGGGACATGGGTGTTGTGTGGTGTGTGTAAGTGTGTGGGAGTTGGGTATTGTTGTTGGGTGTGCGTAGTGGGGTGTGTGAGGGATGTATGGGTGTATGTGGTGTGTGTGTGTCTAGTTGTCGCATTTATCTCGGTGTCAGTCTGGTAGCAATACTTTGTATTCGTAAAGGTTTGTGGGTGATTTGGACATGTGTTTTATAGTGCTGTGGGTGGGAGGGTGTGGTGTGTTTATGAGTGTCAGGTGGGTGTTTTTGCTATTGGCCAATGTTGTGTGGTTTAGTATTTAGGTGTCCATTCTGAGCGCGCCAGTGTGTACTGCCAATGGTTTACCGCCATTGAATGTCCGCCGTGGTGATTCGTAGGTCATGATTTAATGGGTGTTGTTTTGTTGCTGTAACGGTATGGGTGTTGGTACCGACAGTTTAACACTGATCTTTGGGCTGGCAGATTTGTGCATGTGGCAGTATTCTGTCGGATTGGTGTGTGTGTGTCATTATATGGCAAACGGATATTTGCCACTGCAGCGGTATGTTAGCGGCCTTCACTGTGCGGTAATGAGGGCCTGTATGTTTTTTCCCATAGGCTACATCCTTCATGTGAACTAAACTAGATAAGGGAAGTTTACTTGGAGTAATATGGCACTTCCTGCCTTGAATTCCCTGTTCTCTACCCTGAATGGTGCTCTGAGAAGGGTGAATACCTCCAAAAATACCCTGTATCTCAGCAACCAAGTTGCTGAAAAAGTACAAACATTTACTAGCAAGCTCTCATTCAGCTAGTAAATTTATCACAAATTATCTTATGCATACAATATCTCCATGACAATCTCACTAACAGTGTATATAATTATAATTAAATCACTATTTAAACAACTGTAAATCCAAGTTCCAAATCAATTTATCAAGTGAATTTATTTGTAGTTTCATATAGTCCATACGTTTTCCAGATGACCACCTCCTTAAACCTTGTAGTATATATACACAAATACCAGTCATTAAGGCCCATATTTATACTTTTTGACGCAAAACTGCGTTAACGCAGTTTTGCGTCAAAACAATTAGCGCCGGCTAACGCCATTCTGAAGCGCCATGCGGGCGCCGTATTTAATCAATGACGTTAGCCGGCGTTAGCCGCCGGCGCTGCCTGGTGTGCGTTGAAAAAAACGATGTACACCAGGCAGCGCCGGCGTAGGGGGATATGGAGCTTGGGCGTGAAAAAATGGGGCATGTCAGGCTGAGGCAAATTTTTCGCCTCAACCCGATTTGCGCCATTTTTTTCGACTCCCAACCCCCATAGAAATGACTCCTGTCTTAGCAAAGACAGGGTCATGCCCCCTTGCCCAATGGCCATGCCCAGGGGACTTCTGTCCCCTGGGCATGGTCATTGGGCATAGTGGCATGTAGGGGGGCACAAATCAGGCCCCCCTATGCCACAATTTTTTTTTTTTTAAAACACTTACCTAAACTTACCTTAATGTCCCTGGGATGGGTCCCTCCAGCCTTGGGTGTCCTCCTGGGGTGGGCAAGGGTGACAAGGGGTGTCCCTGGGGGCATGGGAGGGCACCTCTGGGCTCCTTCCGAGCCCACAGGTCCCTTAACGCCTGCCTTTTACAGGCGCTAAAAAACGGCGCAAAAGCGGCCGTATGTCATTTTTTTTGACCCGCCCACTCCCGGGCGTGAATTTTGCCCGGGAGTGTAAATACGGCGCACATGCCGCGGAGTCAATTTTTTAGACGGGAACGCCTACCTTGCATATAATTAACGCAAAGTAGGTGTCCACGCAAAAAAATGACGCAAACTCCATGGACTTTGGCGCTAGACGCGTCTAACGCCAAAGTATAAATATGGAGTTAGTTTTGCGTCGGAATTGCGTAAAAAAAAACGACGCAATCCCGGCGCAAACGGAGTATAAATATGCCCCTAAGTGTCCATTGAGTTATATATTCCACATAACATCAGCCATTAAGTGTCCATTGAGTTATATATTCCACGTAACATCAGTCAACACGTGTTTCATCAGGGAAACTCTCTCACTAGACTTCATCAGGGCTGTGACAACATATAACACAAAATTTCAATTATTTTTGTCCTTGACTTGTGTAGCTAATTTCAGTGACCATGCTGTGTTCTGCGGGTGACAATCACATGTTTATCCAAAATGGAATTATTTCTAAACTTTGAATTTAACTTCTAAATTAATATCATGCAAAATAGTGTGATAATAAGTGCCACACCTAGTATGTGTCTGTAGTTCTATTTATTAAAGTGAGGCTAGTGATAGAGTTCATCAGTGTCATAAAACAAGCTCACCCTATATAGACATGCACACACCAGTGAGTGAGGTCATATTCAAATGTACACTGACCTTCATATTATTGGGAATCTTCATGTTCAAATTTTAGCACCTAAATGATGATAATCCTTGGTTCATAATTAATTAACCCCCATATCTGGGTATGGATTCTGCTCACTTTATCTGAAAACATCAATACTCAATGTAACTAACATGTATACTCTATTGTCTGATTGTCCATTTAATCTCCTGACCACCAAAATCAAATATACAAATCTAGACACACTTATCAATACTATGTGTCTCCAAACATATATCCACTGAGTAAACGTACTCTACAATACCTCTTTTGAATAATAGAGGGCTGTTATAGGATCTAATGTTACCGGAATATGTGCTCATATATAACCACTAGTTAAGATATTAAAGTCCCTGGAGGAGTGTATATACATATTTTTTTCACCACTTTTCTCCCCAAAATTCATCATAATGCCTGTAAAAATGTAATGTCATTCTCAGCTCAGAAAAATACAGCCAAAGAGTATAGCGGTAGTATACTCTAAATACTACCCTTCCACCGTCCCTAAGATGCAACATACAATTGTTATAACCACTTACTTTTTAAGGATTATTTAATCGCAATTAACGCCTCCCTCTACATCAGTGCGAGTACGCTTCTAAATGAACAGACGCAACGAGCGTCCGTTGTTTAAATACAAAGTTCCGCGTGTATCACGCGACGATCGATGGCACATTGCCTGTAGTCCTACATCATTTTCTACAACTCTCAGTCACTCCCAAAATAGAAAGAGGACTAAACCTCCGTGTCCTCGTGAAGTCTATTATGAACTATCAGTTCTAATTGTGCATGACCATATTACCTAGTGAAGCAGGCGTCACATTACCAGACACAGTACTGGCAGTGATCCCGCTACAAGAGTGTCAGTGAGACCACTGAGCACTCAAGTGGAGTGCGTGGATGTAGGACGTAATGTTAAAGCCTACAGGGGACTACTGTAACATGTAGCTGTACAGTTATACTATGATGCTAATAGTATGACACTGTTATTTGAAAATGGTAGCCTATGCCTCATGGCTATGATCTATTGACACATATGTTACCTGAAGTCAAGGTATTAAAGTTGCTAACTTCAGAAAGAGATAAAATTGCAGTGTTGTTGTCATTACTTACATTAGAAATAGTTGCAAGTGATGTCAGCACGTCCTTGCCTGCCCTCTGCTGCACTGGTCCTGTCTACTGGGTGATGGGGAGGTAAGGGATCACCATCTTCATCTGAGTCCGGCTCCATTGGTTCAACAGGTATGCCCCTTCTCCTTGCTATGTTGTGCAACATTGCACATGCGGCCACTATTTTACATGTCATCTCTGGGCTGTACTGTAGTGCCCCTCCACTCTTATAGATGCACCTGAAGCAGCTCTTCAGGAGACCGAAAGTCCGCTCCACCACACTGCGGGTTGCCCTGTGTGCAGCATTGTACCTACTCTCTGCAGGTGTTGCAGGGTTCAGATAGGGCATCAGAATGTAGGTGCGCACTGCGTATGCACCATCTCCTGGAATGAACAGAGGGTAAAATGAGTACTGTTGGAATCTGATGTCACTATAACTTCAATGCAACATAGTCATCTATTACTTTACCCAGTAGGTATCCTTCGCCAAACGCCCCAGCTAGCAGTCTTGTTTGAATCCCGCTGTGGTGAAAGATATAGGAGTCATGTGTGCTCCCTGGGTATCTGGCCACAAGATCGGTGAAGATGTCAGAGGCACTGCTAATCACCTGTATGTTCATGGAATGATGGTTTTTATGGGTCAGATAAACATACTCGGTGGCCGATGGTGGACAGATAGCTGCATGTGTCCTATCGATGGCACCTACGAAATGAGGGAATTGTGCAATCTGATAAAAAATGATTTTCGTTTGTTGTATTTCCTGTGGGGTGTTGGGGAATCTTATGTGTGCTTGTATTTTGCTCATCATGGGATTTAGAAATGCTTTGAAGAATCGTGAGAGAGCACTCTGTGAGACACCCTTCTGCTGCTGATATGACCCCTTGATAGCTCCCTGAGGCTAATAGGTGCAGGGAGCATAATACCTGCACATGGGTGGGTATGCTATTGATCCTGTGTGTGTTGCGCTGCAGTAGGGGTTGTAGATCTGCTATCAGGTCAAGTATTATGGCTGAGCTGAACCTGTACTTCTCATAGATTTCCTCCTCTGTCTGGTCAAAAGGGTTAAGCGCATTCTGAAAATGCGCTCCTGTCTCCCACTTCCTCTCCTCAACCTGCCAAGATCCTCATCCTCCTCCCCATCACGTAGAGTGCAGCCATTGTGGAAGAGCGGCTGAGTCATTCTGGGCCTCTTTATATAGGTTGCATCTGGTTACCACCTGATTTCAATTCGTGGTAAATTGCATGTGCAAAAGGCCATTCTGCTAATTTTTGCAATTTGCGACTTTTTGATGCATCCCATTGTGACATGGTTTTGCGTGTCGCAATCAGTGTATCGCAAATTGCGCCATGATTTTACAGATCGGTTTTCATGTCGCTATTTGCAATACACTGATTGCGATACGCAAAACCATGTTATATTCGCAAAAATTCGCAATTTTTGCAAATCAGTATTTTCACACTGTAAATGCCTTTCATACATCACAGGGACCATTTGTGCATTCGCAAACGGCCGATTTTTGCGATTCTCACCGTTTGCGAATGCAAAATTGCTTGATACATCTGGCCCCCAATTCTTTGAAGCAGGCCATTTGTGACTGCAAAAAGGGTTCATATACCTAGACTTAAATGCCTACACACTACACCTCTTCTACGAATAACAACATTCTGAAGCTGTTTGATTAATTGTTAACACTGCTTGTCAATGCTTGTTAACACTGCTTTCATACTGGCCTTCCATGGTCATTTATGTGTGTAGCAGATTTTAATGATCAGAAAAACACCTTTTGGTGTTCTAGCGATTCCAGCAGTTTTGCCACTGATTTGCATCAGAATTTTACAGACATGAAACCTTTTTAGACCTACTGCCTAGTGCATGAATGAATGGAGAGTATTTATTAAATTGTTATGTGCATGAGAGAAGTCCCCTAAAAAAGTATGAGGGTGTGAGTTGAAAGCCAATGCCGGTGTATTTTAACAGTGAGTTTGGTAAAGTGCTGAACACTACCCTGAAGTAACATCAAGGCACTTTAGGTATGAATAGGGAGAATAATTTAAAGTCATGCTGATGGAGGGATAATGAATTAGCCAGCAAATGGATCACTGACACAATATTGTGGTAAATAATATGGTTCACAAAATATCTTGTCAAACGCATCGTTTACCACAATATAGTGGTTCTATTTTTACAATGGTAGGTACAAAATATCGAAAAAAATATTGTAGACACTAATATTGTCAAAAAATTGACAAAAATATTGATTTTATAATATAAAGTTTAAAGAAGTAAATGGTAACTATTTTAATATATAATTTTAATATAATACAAATTAAATATATTCCACTAATTTTAAATACTATATATAAATATATACTTATATAAACACACATACATATATATATATATATAGATATATATAGATATATATGTTTATAATTAGATATTTATACAAATATATATACATATAAACACACAAGCATATGTGTGTGTAAAAATATAAAAATATATAAATAAATATATATATATATATATATATACACACATGCACAGCGCAACATAATTACTGAAAATATTTATTTTACTATATATTTTTTGTTTCTCAAATATATCACTATGACAATATCTTTATTTAATTATTTAATAACAACATTTATGTTACACTACTATTTTACATTTAATAATATGACTATATATATAAAATATATATATCTATAAAATATATATTTATACTCACACTTTCATATCATAAGAATTAATATGGTGTAAAATTATTATTGTCAGTGCAGCAGAGGTCACATTAGTTTGCCAGGATCTTCAAGACCATCTGGAGATGAAAGCAACCGATGACTTCTTACAAGTTGAGACTGCGGGCATGAGTGTCTTCACACCAGATAGGGTGTACAGAGTAACTATTCAGTTAGAAGAGGACATTGAATACATAATTGACTCTATTTTTTGGGACTGCGTCATCTCCATTTATGATATTTTGCTGGCTGAAAAGGATTGACTGGCAAAATTTGTCCGCAATCTCCCTTTTGGAGAGGATGAGATTGAAAAATTCTTCTCACCCCCGTTTCCCAGAATGCTTGTTGAAGTTCACGCCATTGTTTGGGCAGTGTCACAGACACCCGTATTATATCGCAATCAGGAAGGATGGGACAAAGATTCCCCCTACCACGTAATACCAATAAAATCCCAACCCCAACCCCAGTACCCAATAAAATATGATGCTAAGGAACTTGTGAGGGAAATCCTGAATCAATTGGAGTACCAGGGTGTCATTGAACCCTCAAACTCATCCTTGAATAATCAATTATTTCCAGTTGCTAAATCCAACCATTTATATAGAATAGTCTTTGACTACAGACATTTAAATAGTCACACAAAAACATTTGCTATCACAGCACAGCACTTCTGAACAATATAGTGTGCAGAAAATACAAGATGACCCTGGATATATCCAACAGGTTTTTCTGCCCAAACACAGCACCTGAAAGTAGGGACCTAACAAGTTTTAGTACCCTGGGTTCTCAGAAAAAAATCTGTCGACTCCCACAGGTGTACATGAACAGCCCAGGATTGCTCTCAGCTCATGTAAGATCTATTTTACACGACATTGACCCTGAGGTGTTGTCATGTGTGGATGACATTTATCTCACAGACGACAACCTAATGCAACATTTAAGACACGTAGCCCGCATTGTTGTAGGATTTTCCAAAATTGGCTACATACATAACTTTAAAAAAATGAAAATAGCTTTCCTTAGTGCCTTGTTGCTGGGATACGAACAGTCAAATGAAGGCAGGAGCCTAGTGCCCCAATTTTTAGAAAAATGCACACAACTACAACCTCCAAACACAATAAAAAAGCTCCAGTCAGTGTTGGGCTTTTTAAACTTTGGCAGAATATACACTCCAGATTACGCACAACACATCAAACCATTGTATGACTTAATATGTTCTGATTTTACTGGTACATTTTGGACAGTCGAACACACACGCATTCTAAAAACGTTGCAAAAAGACATGCTTGCATACAAGGGACAATAAAAAACATCTGGTCATCAGAGTAATTACTGGTGCCATTGCTTTCACCTATGTGACATTCAATGAGGATGAGACTGTCCCGATTGCATATAAATCAAATTTATATCCCACAGCTGAACAACGCTTTGCTCCCAATGAGAAAATTCTCATTGCTGTTCAGCTGGTGATCCGTAAAAAGAGACCTCTTGCCCAGGTGAATCCCTTGAGGCTGTTACTAAAGTGAGTGTTCCAAACACTAAAGCACTACATCCACGTTGGATCCAATGGGCAACGTCTCTGACAGCCTCTGAAGTTGATTATGTCTTTGACTCCAAATTAAAGACCCAAGAATTCTCACAATATGAACATGAGTATCCACTTCCAGCAAAAACTCTGCCTGTCGAACAATATCATATGATTTTGTACACTGATGGTTCATCCCAACCAGCAGTAGGAATAAAACATCAATACTCTGCTGCTTGCACAGTCGTGAGTGGTGTTACATGAAGGATGGCAGCTGCAGCCAAGCCACAGGAAAAACTCTGCTGTTTGACAGCAGGACCTTTAACGTAGGTCCCGCTGTCAAACAGCAAAGCTTTCATCTCCGTCCCCTGCATGCAGCAGAGGACAGCGATGAAATGCTTCAGCAAGCACAGAGCTTGTGTCAAAGCAGCTCCATGCTTGCTGAAGCAATGGCACTGCACGGGAAGCCTTAAGTAAATAAAAATAAATAAATAATAAATAAAAAATATGCAGGGTCCAGTCCCAGAAAGCCGATAAAGGGCTAAAAAAAAATGTAAAAAAAAGAAACATAGCTCAGTGTGAAGGTTGCTGGACTCATTACCATTTTTGAAAAAATATAAAAAATATATTATATATTTTAAACAAATATACACATTTCTTATTTTAAATTGGATAGAAATGTCTCATTCTAAGTATATTAGACATCAAGGCCTAAAAAACTCTATCTCTCTCCATCTCACTTTCTTTCCCTCTCTCTATCTCTCTCTTCCAATCAATGTTGCCACTCACACACCCACTCATACACTCACACACCCACTCACAGACCCATTCAGACCCTCATGTTCTCACTCAGAGCCCCAGCCAGACCCTCACACACCCACTCACACCCAACCAGATAGTTATGCACCCCCGCACACACCCACTGAGACTGTCATACACTGACGCACCACCTAAAACACTGATGCACCCACTCAGAAAGACAATCTGACAGCCACTCTCACCCCCTGATATGCCCTCTCACACCTATTCTCACACCCAGAGAGGCCACAGACAACTCCCACCATGCATGGCCAAAGGGCAATGTATAGCATGGGGCTGGATGGTTAGGGAGATTGGCTGCAGGGTCTTGCTGCAGGCTAGGGCTTGGGCGCAACCTCTGGTGTGACCAGGCCCTGAGGTTGAATTAACGTATGGTAATGAAAATTACTATACTTTAAAAAATATATATAAATTCACTGAAAAACCCAAAGGAAATAGAATAAAAAAAAACCTTAGAAATTCACCGAAAAGGTTACATGGAGTGCCTTGTTTCTGGGATACGAACAGTCAAATGAAGGCAGGAGCCTAGTGCCCCAATTTTTAGAAAAATGCACACAACTACAACCTCCAAACACAATAAAAAAGTCAGTGATGGCCTTTTTAAACTTTGGCAGAACATACAGTCCAGATTACGCACAATGCATCAAACCATTGTATGACTTAATATGTTCTGATTTTACTGGTACATTTTGGAGAGTCGAACACACACGCATTCTAAAAACGTTGCAAAAAGACATGCTCAAAGCAAGCCACTTGCATACAAGGGACGATAAAAAACATCTGGTCATCAGAGTAATTACTGGTGCCATTGGTTTCACCTATGTGACATTCAATGAGGATGAGACTGTCCCGATTGCATATAAATCAATTTTATATTCCACAGCTGAACAACGCTTTGCTCCCAATGAGAAAATTCTCATTGCTGTTCAGCTGGTGATCCGTAAAGAGAGATCTCTTGCCCAGGTGAAGCCCTTGAGGCTGTTACTAAAGTGAGTGTTCCAAACACTAAAGCACTACATCCACGGTGGATCCAATAGGCAGCATCTCTGACAGCCTCTGATGTTGATTATGTCTTTGACTCCAAATTACAGACCCAAGAATTCTCACAATATGAACATGAGTATCCACTTCCAGCAAAAACACTGCCTATCAAACAATATCATATGATTTTGCACACTGACCATGTCATGAGTGATGTAATATGTGAAGTCATAAGAAGTGCATTACGGAAGGGCAAGCTATAGGTAGCTCAGGTACATATAACTGCTGAACTTCTACGGTTTTGTATGAGTAAATGCAGAACCTAACTATAAGGTATATATATATATACATATATATATATATATATATATATATATATATATATATATATATATACATATATATATATAGAGAGAGAGAGAGAGGAGAGAGGGTTAATTAATCAATAACAAATCATAAACATTGTGAATAATTTAATATGAAAAAATATATTATTGTATTATTGTAGACAATAACAATAAATAAAATATTAAAAATAAAAAAATACAAAAAGCACATTTACAAAAAATACTATAATCATTGAAATACATTTAAACAAATGTAAAATATGAAAACATAAAACAATTCATGGTGTAAAGTCTACTTAGCCAACATTATAAAAACTATTGTAGTCTAGGAATGTTAAATATAATATTCCCCCTCTAATTTATGCAACAGTAGGGAAATGTTTGGACTTCGGAGGGGTAACATTTACCATTTCCACTCCTGTCTCTTTTACGGTAAGAACGCATAGGATTTTGGAGGGGTAAAATCTAGTATTGCAACTTCCAAGAGTGCAAATGTAGGGGAAGTGTTGGACCTAGGAGGTGGTAAATTTACTGTTCAGTCTTCAATCAGTGCAACAGTAGGGAAGGCGTTGGACTTGGGAGGGGTGAAATTTGCTATTCCCTCTCTAGTCAGCATAATAGTAGGGAAAGTGTTGGAATTTGAAGGGGTAAGGTTTACTATTCCCGCTCAAGTCTGTCAATCAGTATGGAAAGTGTTCGAATTCGAAGATGAGAGATTCACTATTCCTGCTCCAAACAGCCTAAGTGGAGGGAAAGGTTGACAGCAGTCTAAGAAAGAGTAGGGAAAGGACTTCATTTCAAATACATTACATATATAGGTAACACTGTGAATGTAGAAAAACTATTAAACTTTCAATATATGAATTATTAGTTACAAAAAATATATATGTAGTAAAAAATAAAAAACATGAATCAATTTTCCTAATTGCTTCTTCAAGAAAAAAATAATTAATCAATTTATAAATAATTGTTATTAAATTATTAATTAACTTCCCACCCTATACCCCTACAAATCTATCAGCCCACACATAAAATATAACTTAAAAAATAAGTATTCCATAATTTATATATTGGAAAATCAATTAAATAATTATTAATTAATGTATTAATTAATTAACTTTCTAGCCTAGACTCTACAAACCTCACAACCTGCAGCTAAGATGTAATTAAAATAAACGATCATTCCATCAATTATATATTTAAATAATACATTTGCAAATAATAATTAATGATTAATTACTTTTAATGTACTTCCCACCTTATACCCGTACAAACCTAGCATCCCACAAAAAGTATCAGTAAAGTATCATAAAAGAAATCAGTATTCCATATTTTACATAACTAAACATTAATAAAAAACATTAATTAAATTAAATAATTCTTAATTATAACTTAATTAACTCAATCCCTCTACCCCTTCAAACCTAACAGCCCACAAATACCTTTTAACACAAACAAATTTATATTACATAATTTATTTTATAAATATCAATCATATGCATTGAAGAAATATTAAATAATTTACAATTATTATTAACTCATTAACCTCTGACTTTATTTCCCTATACACCCAACAACCCGCTATGACACCATAAATTACTATATAAAATAAATAAAATAATCTAAATCACTTAAATTACAAGCTATATTTAAAAAATCCTTCATATAAACAATAGTAACACATAAAATTATTGTTTCAACTAAAACACATTCAAGTAAATAAAAAACAATATTTTTAACCACAATATTATTGCAAACGATATTAAAAACATTGATAGTATTTAAACTGATATTACTTACTTCAATAAACAATATTTTTGTCAATATAATTAAGCATCAGGATATTTGTGTATCACACTATTTATTTTCTGATATTAATGCCTCCTGATATTTTTGAATTGATATTTAGTTCAAACACCCTAGCAAAGTGATTTTGTTTGCTGATGTGATGACATATTCAAAAATGTTATCTGTAAAGGTCTGCGAGGTAGAGCAATATCTTTGGTGGCGTGAGATGCTGCAGGCAAGTGATTGGCCATAAGCACCTGACCAATAAAACACTTAATTGTTAGGGCAGCCTTGTTGAATGTTGTTTGGGTAATTATATGAGGTAAGACTTACTGTATGCTAAGTTAACCATTTGTGCCTTTAGGGGCTTTCTTAATTTAAGCACACCATTTTCAAATTTAAGATAGATTAGTAGAACTTTCTACAAGCAGGAGTATTGGATATGAAGAGATTTCTGATTGGAGAGTAAAGAACCAACGGTGTGGGGAGGTAGGTCAGCTTATAACACGCAACTAGGCAGGGGTTGTGATACAGTGCCCATTTTTACCACAAAATCATTGTAAGGACTTCAGCCCAAGTGTTATTTGGTCATCTCATTGGAGGTCAAACTCGATGTCAGCTGTTTAATTCAGGACACATTGGACTTTTGGGAGTGACGTATGTGACCAACATACGCAGCATCACAATTTTAACCCTTGAAATCATTAAACTCCTTTGGTAGGGATCCAAACCAAAAAATATTGAACACCACTACTCTGTAAAAGATGCCATGATTGCAGGAAGTGCAGACATTTAAAGTTCCTGATCTCCATTGAAATGTCCACTTTCAGAATTGGTGTGTCTGGTACCTCCATGCTCTATAGTTCTATTTTCTCCAATGCATCTAGGAGTAGGCAAAATATAGGCGACAACAATTCAGCATCATACTCTATGTACCTATGTGAGAAGTTGATCATGTCTATCTTCCCACACTATCTCCGAGAGGACTTGACAATGCCTATAATCATATTATATCTACATGGGGACTAGAGTATCATTGTGATCACACACTATTTTTGTGGGGACTTAGGTCCTCATTATGAGTCTGGCGGTCGAAACACTTGACCGCCAGACTCGCGATAAGGAGACTGCCATGGTGCTAGCAGTCTCCCCCCCAGCCCCATTACGAGTTTTCCACTAGGCTGACTGGCGGAAATCTTGAGCCCAATGGAAAAGCTGAAGCAGCACTGGACTCAGCTCCACTAACAGTGTGCATTTTGATGGTGCTGGGCAGTAGGGACCCTGCACTGCCTGCACTGCCCACGACAAGGTGGTGGGCAGTGAAGGTTCCCCCTGTGGCCTCCCAGCACTTCCTTTCCGCCAGCCTTTTCAGAGTAGTCAGACCACCATGAAAAGGCTGGTGGAAAGAGGGCTGGTAATCAGTCAGGTGGTACTGACTTCACCCAGTCTGGATCTTGGATCCTTCTGGGGATGGCGGTCAGTTGGCGGGTCCGCAGCGGTCTGATTGCCACTGCGAGTCTGGCAGTCTTGTGACCGGCAAACTCGTATTTAGGCCGTTAAACATGATTGTGATGCCAAACTATCTTTTTGGGGACCTGGGCATAAATATCATCACACACTATCTCTATGGGGACCTGGGCATCGCTGTAAGCATACTCTATTGCTGCAGGGACTTCAGCATGATTATCATCATATACTATCTCTATGGGGAATCAAACAAGACTAAACTCAAATTCCATATCTATGAGACCTGGGCATGACTATCATCACACACTATCTCTGTGGGAATGTGAACATGACTATAATCACACAACATCACTGGGGGACTCGAGTATGAATATAATCACACACCACCACTGCGGGGGCTTGAACATGGCTAAAATCTCACACCATCACTGTGGGACTTAAACATGACAATCTCACTCTATCCCATTGAGGATCTAGGTAACACTATAATCACACACTGGCCCTCATTACGAGCTTTGCAGTCCAAGGACCACCATGGTGGAGTGGCGGTCGCACCGCCGCCGGACCATCGGAGAAGGCAGCCAAATTATGACCATGGCGGTGTTCCCAATGGACCACAGCCAATATACCGCCAGTACCGCCAGTGCAGACGGACTGCCGTGGATGGCGGCAGGCATCTCCAGTCTGGTGGGGACCATACTACTGCTGAGCTTATTACGAGGTTGCACACCACCAGGATTTCTGAGGCGGTCGGACCGCCAACAAAACCCAGGCAGAAACGAACAGTGTAAAAGGAGACACCTACATTCAGGAACACAGACACGTCCGGAGTTGCCAAGGAACCTGAACTTGAGCCTTCCCACTGCTCCTGATGCCACTATGACTTCAAAACCAGCGACAGCGATGAAGACAAGAACCATAAGTACACCCACCTAGCACACACTGGAGGGAAGGTCATTAGTACACACATAGACACAACACACACAGCCAGAACAGTCAGGGACGGCCACACACATGCACGCAAACACCCGTACCAACACACACACACCAATATACACACACAAAATCTACACACCACGGCCAACATATACGTGCCATACACACTACACTCTACAGACATCGCCACTGTATAACACAATCATACACAACACCACCGAGTCACACAATAGCACAACCGCAACCACACAAACACATTGGCAAGGAAGAACATTGCACACCTCCACATGACAACGCATACTGACAGCAACACGTAACAACCGCACACAGCCAATCAATACCAAAACACTGCCATACAACGTGTCAGATGTCACACCACGTCCACACAACGCACATGACATATCCATCACTACACACATGGACGCAAACACAGTAACCACACAATACCACACAACACTATCACAACACATCACACCAAGTATAATGCACAAGTTAGCTATGCAACTCATGCTGCAACACAATCACATCACATACACATAACACACACAAATCAAATCTCACAAATACAACACATCCATGTTAAAGGAAAGGCAGGACCAGTATGTAAACATTGAAACCAACATGCGGTTTGCCCACATATATTATGCAGAAATACAACTCTGTTAAACTATACACAAAATAGGCCAACTGGCCAGTCCAATATGTTCATGTGCCCCAGGTATGCATGGCACTTTTTATTGCCCCAACTTGGCTCCTGACTGCAAAGTGGCCACCACATGGTAGGGGCATCAAGAGGGCAGAAAGGCACCGCAGGGTTGAGGGGAGATGGCGGAGGTGGGGGTTATGCTTGGTAGGGTGGTCCTTGGGCTTGGATTTTGGTTTAGGCAGGGAGGGATTTGTTTTCTGTTTAGTTTTGGTGCCTGCTCCTTCACTTTGGGTTTGGGAGTGGTGAACTTGGATTTGGGGGGGATTGATTTTTGTGCAAGCAAAAGGCCATGGGCAACTCCAAAGGTGGCACAGGAGGACTGTGAGGTAGAACGGCTGGGCTCGGAGAGGGACACAGGGCACTTCGGGGAACGACAGAGTGGGAGGGTGGTAGGGAAGAGGGAAAACTTGTACAGGAATCTTTTCTTAGGGACACAAGGGCGGTCATGAGAGTGGAGGGAGAGGGAGTGGTTGTGAAGTGTGCTGTTGTAGGTGTCTTTGGTGCAGGTGCATGGATTGAAGGCATGTGTGTGTCTGTTGGGTAGGTGAGTACCGATGTATAGGTGTTTTGGGAAGAGGGGGGATGAGGTGCAGGGAGTTGCCATTGTAGATGGGTGACTGTCTGTTGGGGTGGTGCCTGCAGGTAAGGTGGATGTGCTGCATGTGGGGATGTTGGTAGTTGTGGTGAGTGCGCATGTGTTTAATGGGGTGGATGTATGCTGGTCTAGAAGTGTAGTGACTGTGGGTATGATGGGACTTGTGGCTGGATCAGGGAGTGTTGGTGTCATGGCAACATGTGTGAGTGATGTAGTGTCTGTGAAGGAGGGGTGGTGTGGAAGTCAGTGTACGGAGGGGATGTTGTTGGGTGTGCAGGTGGGTGTTGTCTGTGTGTATGCTGGTGGGACTCATGCACAGAACCAGGAAACTTGTCCTTAACTTGGAAGATATATTGGTCCGCGAGACACACCACCTGGACATTGATGGGATAACAGTTTTTCCTGTTTCTGCAGACTTGTTCATTAGCCCTGGGAAGAACCAAAGAAATATGGGTGCCATCTATGGCCCCATTGCATGAGGAATGTGTCCCATATGATAGAAGTCAGCCTTCACAGTGGGCAAAACTGCACGATGGGGGAACCTGATGTAGCTGTCCATTTGTTTCAGAATCGCACACAGTAGATCCTTCAACACATGACTGAAGATAGGCTGTGACATCCCTGCTGCCAAACCCACTGTAATCTGGAAGGAGCCTAAAGCAAGGAAGTGTAGCACTGATAAAACATGTACTGTGGGACGGATGGCATAGGGATTACATATGGCAGCCAATAGATCCAGCTCCAACTGATTACACAGACAAGATGGTCTGATCATGCAGATGATAGGTATGCATGATGTACCTCTCCTCCAGGGTAGCAAGGTCGACTAGGGGTGATACACCGGTGCATATCTCATTCTCGCCATTGCATGGTATCTAGGACATAGAGAGGAAAATGGACAATTGATGTTCACTATACACATGCTGGCTAACACTAAACTTGTAGCAGACAACAAACACTGTAGACATGGCGCTAAAGTTTACACATACCAAATAGGTTATGTTGATGGACCATGTATGCCATCCTAGCTGCTCATTGCAGCCCTGGACCAACAGCATGTCACACACAAACCATCTGTAATGTTCCATGCTACAACAGCCTATTTCCACAGTATGGAACGTGTATGTACCAATTTTAGTGCCACATATGGTTACTCTGCCAATGAGGCATCAAGTAGCCCTAGACCAACAGCATGTCACACACAAACCATCTGTAATGTTCCATGCTACAACAGCCTATTTCCACAGTAAAGAAGGTGCATGTCCCAATTTTAGTGCCACATATGGTTACTCTGCCAATGGGGTATCAAGTAGCTGCACATGTACTGGAGTTCACAGCCGCACATATAACTCCTCTGTGCCATTTATGGCACTTGTACAGGGCCAGTCATGATGGCAAAACATAGGGCAACTCTGCATGATGAACAATAGGCTGGCATGATGCACTTATTTTTGCTCTACAAGCCATGAAATGTGTTTAAAATGGCAGTCGCCTGCTCTGCATGCACATGACAGATGGAAATGACCTAATTCTCCTGGCGTATATCGTCATGGCGGTAGGCTGTCGTGCAACTCCTCTTTAGATAACATTGCCAATGGGAGGCTGGGCCAATGATGATCACCGCCGGAGGTGACGGTCATGTACGCGGTGGCAGTGACCACCTTTTTCTGCCACCTGGCTCACTTGACTCCTGACACTCGTGCAAGTAAGACCTCCATTATGTGAGCTGCTGTGTGCTGTCTCTGGGAGCCATCATGTCACATCCTGCAGGTGATAGGGCCCAATCCTTTACTCAGGAGGAGTTGGAAAAACTTGTGGACTGTATAGACAGCTGGGGAGCAGGTGGGCCCAATTCCATTGTCTTGTATGATAGGGGTGTGTGTGAGGCCGTAAGGCATTGCCACGCCGTACCGGGAGTGGATGCATGCAGGGGGCATGGAGTAAATGCAATTGTGGCATGTAGACACGTTAGTGTGGGCATGTGATGTGTATAATATGTGTAATCCACTGCGGCTAATGTGGTACCACTCTACATGACTTTTTACTTCTGTCTGTGTCACCGATGCAGGTCAGCACCTATCAGAAAGAGGGGATCTGGCATGCCATTGCCAAGCAAGTGCGGACCCTGGGTGTCCATAGCCGGCGGAGCACCTACTGCGGAAAGCGGTGGAACGACCTGAGAGGGAGGGAGGGTCGTCTGTCGGACCCTGACCCTCCTAATGGCCCGCATATTGGCAGTGGCATATCCTGAAGTGGATGGGCACTTGAGGGCACGACAGCAGCCACAAAGGGGAAAGTACAGGCTCTCACCTCGCACATGAAAGGCCTTGTTTTGGATGGGGTGGCTTGCTTGTGGTCAGATGTGCATGTGTTCGGTGGTAGATGCACATCGACAATGTCATCAGAAGGGGCCGTAAGGACGGGGCGCCAGGCCCTAATGCCCTCCAGCAAGCCATATTCAAGGCGGATCTGGATTATTGGTCAGCAACACTGTCAATATTATATAACGAAGTTGAGCGCAACGGAATCATTCCAGACATTTGGAAAGGATCCATCATTAATCCGATATATAAAGGGGGTAGTCGAGCCAACCCAGCCAGTTACAGACTGATAGCGCTAATTGACAGTGAGGCCAAATACTTCGCCTCCTTCATTTTAGCAGACCTGCATAACTGGTCCAATCTAAACAACCTGGTCCCCATGAATCAAACTGGTTTCCGGAAGTGCTACGGCACAGTGATCAACATTCTCACGCTAGGTAACATTGCCAATCGAGTGAAGTGCTTAAAGAAAAATTTATATCTATGCTTTGTGAACTTCAAAAGTGCATTCGATCGAGCGGACAGAGCAATCCTCTGGAGTAAACTGCGAAGCTGGGGCTTGCATGAAGGTATTCTGAGGTGTATTGAATTATTGTATGACAAAACTTGGCTGCAGGTCAAGGTAGCAGACGGCTCAAAAGTTTCTCGGAGAATATCAACAAATATAGGTCTAAAGCAAGGCTGCATCTCAGCCCCCCATCTTTTTAAACTCTTCATGGCTGATCTATCAGCTATGCTGGATGCAACCAACTTGCATTCTCCCAGGATGGGAAGTCTTTCCATATCACATCTATCATATGCGGATGATATTGTTTTGCTAAGCCACACAAAAATAGGGCTGTAACGGCTGGTTAGTACCTTGGGCAATTTCGCAAAGACAAACAAACTAGAAGTTAATATTTCAAAAACTAAAATCATGTCTATAGGATGCCCTTTGAATTCTACAAATAAAATAAAGTCGAGCGGTATTGCACTTGACACGACTTGCAGTTACAAATACCTTGGTTTTACTATAGACAATAAGACCAGACTTGTACCACAAAAGCAGTATATTGCACAGAAGTGCAAATCCTTGGCGGTTCCTTTCTGCACCTTAGCTAAAAGACTAAAAGGGCCATCGTACAAACCATTACTGTCTGTTATGTCGGCCAAGTTCCTCCCAGCCACTACATATGGAAGTGCGGCTCTACATGGGAAAGATGCTTTTCTGCTGGATCGGCAACAAATAAAAATCTATAAGCAAGTTTTCAATCTTCCTCGTTCTGCTTCCCCAGCACAGGTTAGGCTGGAATTCGGTCTAACACAACAGCAGTTGGACAGGAAAGCCCACACAATAAAAACCTGGTACACAAGAAGTAAAAATACTGTCAGCCCTCTAATCATGGCACTATGGAATTCAGTGAATAACAATGTAACCTTAGTATACAACAGGTACTTGTATAACTCCTTGCAAGAAACACAAAGAAAGTCCATTTGGGATTCCAACATTTCACATCCTCTTTTGTGTCAGGCGATAAAAAAGGAAATAGGCTTCCAATCATTTTTAGATGATAAAGTTAAATTGGCGCAGCGCTCACACGCTTGGTCATTAATGGATACCATCTTGGCGCCATCACATTATCTGTCCGCAACTTTTGCATCTCATAACAAGCATTGTTTCCTGGTGCTTCGCTTAGGAGCTTTACCAGCCAGAGCGAACCAACCATCGTGGAAGAACGGAGGAGAAATTTCATGGAGGCTATGTAATGGCCCTAAGGAAGATATGGTCCACCTGATTTGTATTTGGCCGGTCTTAAAAGAAGCGCACCAACAACTATTAAAACCGCTGTTTGTGAGAAATGGGATTCGCTCCTGTCGGCCAGCAGTGATGTCAATGTTTGACCCTTGTGATGTACAGTCAATATGCAGATTTATCACATTTCTGACTGTACATACCAAAGATGTGAATCAGCTCCCCGGGACAACTACAGAAAGAGAGGGCCTGGCTAATTGGCATGTATGCAATATTATGTGTGCAACTGTGATGTCACATGTCATTCCATTCTGCCCTGTGTCTCTACCAGTATAGTGACATGTCCTACCTCTGTGCACATAGGTGACTCTAGCTATCCTAACCTTCCCTAGCTATTGACACCAGTGGGATATCCTACAACAGATAGGGAATACCATTTTAATGAGGCCAACAGCAGGATGAGGCGTGTAATAGAAAGGACTTTTGGGCTACTGAAGGCCAGATTCTGGTACCTCCACAAATCTGGAGGTGCCCTGCTCTACACTCCACAAAAGGTGTGCCAGATCATTGCTGCCTGCTGCATGCTATACAATTTGGTCCTGAGACGTCACATACCATTACTGGATGAAGAAGAGGTGGCAGCTGGACCAGTGGCTGATGATAGTGACATACGAAGTGATGATGAGGATGATGATGAAGGTGCAGCTGACTCCAGGATTGAGCTGATCACAACCAATACTTCCAGTGACATTCTATTATGTGTAATGTGTATTGTCTTGTCTCTGCTCTCCTATCTGCCTTCTGATATTGCTCCTCCTGGTCAGTTACATCAGTGGAGGTGTCCAGTGTATCTATCCCTCTGTGTGGCCTGTGGTCGGAGACAGATTTCTCATCAGGAGCTGTCTTACTCATCTCAATTCTGACATGTGTTGATAATGCAGGTTCATAGGTTGACATCTTCTATGTACAGGAATGTGGTGTGTTCTCAGTCCTGCAAACTCCAAAGCAAATGTATTGACAACTATAGATTGGGTAGTGTGTATCACTTCTTATCCTGCTTGTTCCGATCACCATTCATGGACACTGGCCTTTCCTAACAGTTATCTGTGTCTTTTGTTGGCTCATATCAGCTGTGAGCCTGTGAGAAATGTCAATGTGTTTCCAGATATTGTGACTGGCATGGTATATTAACTTTCCCATGCCATTTGACAATTCATGCTGGGGCCAACTACAATGTACTGCATATGTGTTGTGTGTGCCACCTTGACTCCTTGCCTGATGAATGTCCCTGTCTTGGTCTATTTGCAGGTCACTTTAGTGGAGTTACTCTGGTGTCTGCCTGAACTAGTGGCTCCCATGACAAATGGATTTTGGAATATGTCTGAGGTACAGTGTAACCTGCTGTTGAATCCTACCTCTCCTGTCCATGTAACAGACTTATGGTGAATGTGGATTGACACACATTACTTTCTGGTGAACACACACTGGAACATGTTACATTTAAGACACAGATGCAGTTGCTGTGTTCTATGGTGTTTATTGTGCTTCTATTGTCCAATAGGTGATGGTGGGGGCATGGTGGGTGAAATCATTAGAGTAGGTGGCCCAACTGTAGGTAGTATGGGCCCAGTGTCCAAGGACCAATGGAATAATGGAGACATGACATTGGCCAGACAACAAGTTGTCTCAGTGGCACACAAAGGTGAATGTTCAGGTGAGGGTCACTTCCAGCAGTGGGTCTTGGCATCAGCTACTGCAGGATGTCTTGGTGGAAGACCATGTTTGTGGGGGGTTCCTCGTCTACAGAGGGAGGGGTGCCAGTGCCCTGTGATCCCTTAGGCAGGGCCTCCATTCCACTAGCTGTGGCACATGTTGAAGGCTCTGTTGGTATGTGGCTAGTAGAACGGGCCTGCAGGTGGGTGAAGGTCACACACAGGACCGTGGTGAGTTCCTATAGCACCACTGCAATGGAGGCCATGGTGGCATTGTGAGCCTGCCACTGCTGCATGGCCTCCTGGTGGTTTCCCTCTGCAGCCTCTGGTTTTCCTGCAAGATGGTGAGTATCTGGCCCATTATGTCCTGGGATTGCTGGTATGCTCCCAGGACTTGGGAAGTAGTTTCCTGGTCAGTTGAGTGCCTTAAGGGCCCCATTCGCTGGTCCACAGCATTTCTCCCATGCAGCCTGCCCCCCTGTGTCTGTGCCCCTGGCATGGTGTACCCACTCCTAGTTACACCAGGACCTTCATCGTCCTGGGTGTGTTGGGCGACTGTGGTCCCTGTACTGTGGGACACACTGCTGATTGAACAGTCCCTAGGACACAGGTCTGGGGACAAGGGGTTGGCTGTGCTGTTGATGCCACAGGGTGGGGGGGGATCTGCTGTGGTCAGGGTTGACTGGTAGTGGTTGACTGACCAGTCGTTCCTGATGGGCCAGGTAAGTCGGCACTGTCCAGACATCCAGAGGCGTAGTCCTCACTAGGGCCCTCATCCTGTGGGGACTGGCTGTTCGAGGCATCCTTTGCACAGTGGCAGTGGCAGGGGTACCTGTGGATGGAGTGAGATAGAGTTACATTGTGGATGTGTAATTGGTATTGACATTGTGTGATGCATACTGTGGCTTGACTTGTATCTCAGTTATGGCAATGACAGATGCACCACTTTTGATATAGTTTTTGGGTCATGGATACAGAAATGGTTACCAAGTTCCGTTCCGATTTGTGTAATCAAGATTGCATTGCTGCCATTGCCATGTAGTGGTCCTCAGTTGTAGCATGCAGTAGGAGTAACGGGTACAATAGTTAACCAATCAGGTGTTGCACTGTGACTTGGACGTTTCAGGTTGTCATGTGGATCCTCTGCCATAACTCCATTTTCCTGGCTATGGATGTTTGCTGGACCTGTGCTCCTAACAGTTGTGGCTCTACCCTGATGATTTCATCTACCATGACCCTCAACTCTTCCTCTGTGAAGCGTGGGTGCTTTTGACTGGACATGTTGATTGTGTTGTGAGTTGGGGGTGTTGTGTGCAAGGGTAAAGTGTAAGATGCTTGATGGGGTGGTGTGCTTGAGTGTGTGTGCTGGTCATTTTGTTTTGTTTGTGTGCTGTGTCGATGTGTGTATAGTGTTGTTCGTGCAGTTGCGAGGTGTGTGCTGAGTGAAAGTCTAAAAGTGCCTATGGTGAACAAAGGTGAAATCGTATGTTGTTGGCTCCTCGCTGACTGTGATCGTTGTTTGGGTTGCAAAGAATTTTGGATTGTGTGTGAGATATTTTATAGTGGTGTGTGTAGGTGTGTCTGGTGTGTTATTGTGTTTCGGGTGTTGGGTTTTCGAAATGTCCAATGTGGTGTGGTGTAGTTTTCTGGCTGAGGTGTTTTTCACCGCAGCAGTTTGCACCGCCAGTGTTTTTTTCAGTGTAATGACTGCTGTGCTGATTTGTGGGTCGCAAGAAGGATGGCAGAATGTGGTCGGCACGGCAGAGGTGGTGGTGGGACCACCTATCTGGCTGTCTTTTGGCTGTGTGCTGTGTGTGACTCGTAATACGGAAGACAGGATACCGCCAACATTGGTGTTTTTTTGCCGCCTGCTACTGCTGCGGTCTTGCCAAAAGACCGCCAAACTCCCAATGAGGGCCACTATCTCTGTGAGGACTTGAACATGACTATAATCAGACACCATCACTGTGGTGACTTGAACATATCTAAAATTGCACACCATCACTGGGGGACTTGAACATGACTAAAATCTCACACCATCACTGGGGGGACTTGAATAAAGCTATAATCTCAAACTATCACAATGAGGACCTGGATAACAATATAATCACACACTAACTCTCTGCAGGGACAGGAAGATGATTGTAATCTCACACTGTCGAAGTAAGCCTCAGCAAGGCCTACTAGTGCAAGGGGTTCGCCCTTCTCTGCACAAAGTCCTCAGACCATACAGGAAGAAGTTGGCACAGAAACTGAAATAAAAGACAAAGTTTATTAAACATCATAAGGTGATACTACAGTTAAAACAGCACCCTTCGGTAATGTTTGAAGTAGCACACTGAACTAAGAGAGCATGGTCCTTTTATACCCACGCAGGGGCTAAAAGAAGGTGGTACAATTATAGAAGCAAGACTTGTATACATATAAGGTCATATGGAAATGCACAGTCAACAGGTAGGAGGGGCTAACAGTTTTCAAGCACTAGTAGACACATTACTGTCGATTACTAATTGCTAACAGCTGCAGAACTTACTGGGCATGTGCAAAGTGGGCGATGCTAAATATAACTTGTCACTAGACAGATTTTCAATAGCAGTTAACAGGAAGGTAGGACAGAGCACATGGCGAGCACATGGCAGCATGTGGCAGAGATAATGGCTGCCATGAATACAAAATGGATTCCGCGAAATGTTCACAATAGTTGCTAAATACAAGATGTCTTCTGCTAATGCTTAATCTAATCACTACTAAATTACAACAGATGACCCTTTCAGCATTAGCTGAAGACATCCGTCTTTCTGGAATAATCTAAATATTCATCTTGTATATTTATGCTCCTCATTTCAGCTATTTCCTTATCTAACATGTGCTGTGCTTTCATTTCTGTAATATCTCTTTGGCAGGCATACAAGCAGTAAAACACATGGAGCAGAACATTGGACCACACTGAATACAGATGCAGCATGTGAAAAATATTGCAATCATTACACACAGGATAGTCAGTAGTTTCCAGCCCCAAGAGGAAGCAAGAGCCCAAAACCATCCAGAAAAAGTCCAAGTACCAGTCTCTGTGTGAATTTCTGCAGCAACTTTATGCAATTTAGATATTGCATCATATACTGAAGGTGAGTGATCTGGAATGAAAACGCAGCAACTACTACTGATGATGCGACATGCACCACCTTGATTAGCTAATATCACATCTAGTACCATACGATTTTGGAGTGCTACAATCCTCCCAATTTGGAGCTCCTCTGTAATATTCCCAAGTGCCAGAGCTGCCTGATTGGTAACAGCTTCCACAACCCTAGTCAATTGTCTCACTTTCCTACTGTTTAACGCAGCACCCACAAAGGAGAACAACCCTAAATTAAAATCAACATATTGTTGCAGGCTAGTGTACGTTTGGTCTACCTCATTTGTACTTATTGTCCTTTTATATCTATTTTTAATGATGTAATTGAACAGATTAAAATCTCGGTGATACGATGCCGGTGCCAAAAACACAGGGGGTAATACAAAAGATACATAACACACACCTGACCTTCCAACAGGTAGTTGGTAATATCCATAGTTACCACAAACAAAATATGTATTATGAGAAGCTGTAAAACTGCTATTATTTACACCCTCAATCAAGGTACAATCGCTTATTCCCACTGGAATTCGCCCAATGCTACGTCTACATAAATCTGCTTTAGTTTTTGTAACAGAAATCACAAATTGTTCTTTCTTGTCAGAGTCTCTTATATTTGTGAAAACATATGGTATTGCAACATTGTCCGGTTGATACTCTTCCCATTCCCAATTAGTTCCTTTGGCTTGGGGATACCCATCTTTGTCTTGGTAGCATACTTTATTAAGGCGAAAAAGAAGTCCGCCCTCTGTACGTTTTCCAGATGCAAACAAAAGCGTATACCAAGCTTGACAAGAACCATTGTGTGAAAAAGGAAGAGGAATGAAAGGTGTTCCTCCTTTCTTTTGATGCGCAGGTATCATTCCACATACCCAACAGTTAGTAGTATTTGTAGCATTATGAGTATGATGCAACATCTGAATGAAAGTATTACTGAAGTACGATTGACGCTGCTTCTGCTCCTGATAGGGAAGCGTAAAGTAATAGTGATCCTCTGGTACTGGAGTAGTGGCAACAAAAAACTCACAAGCAGGAGCCATCTTTTCAACAAACCAGGTGATTATTGCTATAACCACCAAAACAACAACAAACCCCATAGTACTAATGATCAGCTTGTTATTCATTTTAGCAACAGTGATAATCGACCCTTTCAGAATTAAAAACAATCGTTGGAGCTCTTATCCCTGGGCAGCCGCTGATTTCTTCACCACGGGCCAAGACGGGTGTCACTACTCTACCCCCCTTGCCACATTGGCTCTCCGTTTCACTAACCCAGGGCGGGAGCTCAACCAGTTTTCTCCAGCACTACGGGGTCTTTCCTCAGTCTCAAATTATATTGCGACAATCCACAAATCGTATGGTCCGGGAAGAACTCTGCAGATTCGTCAGGTGATATAGCACGGCCTTTCTCCGTAGTCAAAATCTCTCGATGATCGGTCAGCACAGCAGCTTCCACCAAGGTAGGTAGCACTCTCTTGAAGTGAGTACTATGGACCCAATTCTTTCGGTTTGTCACTCGAACTGCTGTCCTTGTCACAAGGAGCACCTGCTCTGGGCCTCGCCACCTTGGTTTCAAGCTGCTTGCTCTTTCAAAGGACTTAATCATCACCTGGTCACCAGGTCGGAGTTCATGGTCTTCACCTGTAGATCTGTCAGGAAGTGCTTCTCGAACCTGTTGATGAATAGAAACCGAATTGTCGGTTAACTGTGCCAAATAATCATTCATCAGGACACAAGGTACATCATATACCGAATTTGGCTTAGGAACTCCCCAAATGTTCATTGGCCTTCCAAATACTATTTCATAGGGGGTAAGGCCTGTTTGAGAGTGTGGCACTGACCTAATTGACAATAATGCCAACGGTAATCCATCCGCCCAAGTTAAAGATGTGGAAGCCTGTATCTTCGCTAACTTCAGCTTCAAAGTAGCATTTTACCTTTCCACCAACCCTGCTGATTGTGGGTGGAAAACCACATGGAACTTCTGTTTGATCCCTAATCCTTTCAGGACATACTTAATAACTTCCCCAACAAAATTAGGTCCTTTATCATTCCACAAAAGTCTGCAAACGCCAAACCTAGGGAAAAATTCTTTCAAAAGCACCTTTGCTGTGGTAATGGCAGTATTATCCTTTGTGGGGTACGCCTCTATCCATTTACTGAAGGCACATACCACCACCAAGACATACTTTAAATTGTTGCAGCGTTCAAGCTGAATATAATCCATGTGTAGAACTTCGAAAGGTGCAGTTGGTGTAGCAAACCCTCCCGCAGGAGTTTGTGTCCCTTTTCCAGGATTGTGTAGTAAACAGATCAAACAAGACTGTACTGCTCTCTTAGCTGTACTGGAAATTTCTGGATGCTCCCAAACTTGCGTAAGCAACTTCATTATTGTTGAAGCTCCAACATGTACCAGCCCATGTGCCATCTGAACCATAGGTTGTACAAAAGCTATAGGCAATTTCCATTTATACATCTGCTTATTCCGCCAACAGCCCTCATCATCCAATTCTCCTTCTTCAGACCATTGCTCACGTTCTTTCACAGAAGCAGATTTCTATATATCTAATACGTCTTGTCTAGCATTATGCCAACGTTCAGCTTGTGACTTCACTACATACATAGAAGTAGTACTTCACTGCATCGCAGTCTCACATGCTACTCGGTCCGTAAGGGCATTACCTTTCCCTATCTTATAGGTCACTCTCTTGTGTGCACTACATTTCACAATAGCTATTTTCTTTGGATATGTCAATGCAGTCAAGAGGTTATGCACTAATTCTCTGTGCATATCTGCATCCCGTGGGATGTGAGAAAGCCTCTCTCCTTCCAAAGCAAACCAAAATCATGAGCTACTCCAAAAGGATAGCAGCTGTCTGTATAAATGTTCACACATAAGTCAGTACTAAGCTCACATGCTCGTGTCAAAGCTGTTAGTTCAGCTGCTTGAGCTGACTTCTGTGGTATACGAGCTGTCTCCACTACCGTGTGTATTGTGGTGATTGCATATGCAGCTGAGGTCGTACCGTCTGGCAACTTCAAACAAGACCCATCAACCCACAATTCCCCGTCTACATCTGGAAGGGGCGTATCTTGTAAATCAATACGACCTTTTGTCTGTTCTTCGGTAAGGAATATACAATCATGTGTTTCTTGTGACTGAGGCTAAGTCACCGGATATGGCAACAAAGTGGCTGGATTTAGTGTTGCACATCTCTTCAGTGTAATGTGAGGAGCCAGCAATGTCAATTCATATCCTGTCAGGCGAGCACTAGTTAAATGTTGCATCTTTGTTTGATTTAAAAGAGCATCAACCGCATGGGGTACTAACTCAACAGCTTATGTGACAAAACTATCCCTTCACTCTGACGTATTGAGACAGCTGTTGTGGCAACTGAACGAAAACACCCAGGCAACGCTCGAGCGACAGGATCAAGTACTGCTGAAAAATATGCACAGGGTCGCTGCTTATCGCCATGTGTCTGTACTAAAACTGACAATGCACAGCCATCTTTCTCATGTACGTAAAGTACAAAAGGCTTCGTGTAATCTGGAGTACCTAACACTGGTACTGAACAAAGGGCTTGTCGTAGCTGCCAGAAAGCAGTCTCACATTCATCTGTCTATGGGAGGGGCATTGGAGTATCTTTAGTCAAAAGTGCTAGCAAAGGTTTGACAATGTGTGAAAACCCTAATATCCATTGCCTACAAAAAGAAGTAAGACCAAGGAATGCATGAACATCTTTCTGAGTAGAGGATACTGTTGTGTCTACAATTGCTTGAATACGATCTGATGTAAGTACACGGCCCTCCTTGGACAAAAGGTGACCTAATTAGGTTACCTTTGGTTTACAATATTGCAATTTCTTTCGTGACACTTTATGATGGTGTGAAGCAAGAAAAGAAAGTAAGGACAAAGTGCACTTTTCACATTGCTCAGGGGTATCAGCTGCCAACAAAATATCATCAACATATTGTATGAGAGCCACACCATCAGGCAAAACAAAAGAATCAAGTTGTCGTTTTAACGCTTGACTATAAATACTAGGACTCTCAGTATAGCCTTGAGGAACTCTGCAAAATCTATATGATCATTTATTCAAAGTAAAACCAAACAAATATCGGCTGTCAGGATGAATAGGGATCGAAAAGAAAGCATTCTTCAAGACTATCCCAGAGAAGGAAGTTGCTGTCGGGGGAACCAAAGTAAGAAGTGTCGTGATGTCAGATACCACAGGATATTGTGGTACCACAATCTTATTGACTTCTTGTAAATCAATAATGAATCGGTAAATCCTAGTTTCAGTATCCTTTTTCAGAATAGGAAGAATCGGACTGTTACAAACATTATACGGAACTTCCTCAACAACTCCACCTGCAATAAGATCATGCACAATTCGTGTGAGTGCTTCTTCGTTCTCCTTTGAAATTTTGTATTAAGGCAAACGTGGCAATACAGCTCCCTCCTTGACACTAATATGTACCGGTGGAATAATCATTTGTCCCACATCAGTATATGAAGTACCCCACAAAGTACTAGGGAGTGAAGCTAATGCAATATCCTCTTTAACAAGACAAACTCCTTCCATCACAGGATGATTATCATTCAAAATAACACGCATCCCTTCAGGAGAGCATCGTGTTGTAGCCCTGAAATACTTGAGCATGTCAAGACCCACAATATTGTCTGGTGTATTTGGAGAAAGCAAAAATGGACAAGGAGCAGTAAATTTATCAACATGGAATGCAAGTGGTTGTGACAATGGGCTAGGGGAAGGTGTTGCATCGAAACCTATCGATGTAATGGTTAAGCCAGACGGGGAGCCCTTGGAACCAATTGTTTAGACAAGGCGCCACGAGTAGCTCCTGTATCAACCAGAAACTGATCAGTAGACCCCAAACCATGTGCTGTAACATAGGGACCCCTCTGATCTACTGGAACTTCAACTGATTCCTTACCCCATCCTAGGCAATCCTATGCATAAGCAGAATCTTGGAAATCAGGCTCCACATAGTTATACATCTGGTAATGGTTCCGTCTATCAAAAGTGTTAAACCCATCCTGCCCTCGTACATTAGCATCAACCCTAGCATGATCATTCGTGCTTCTTCTAGGCCCTGAATATACTGAGCGATTTCTCATTTGTCCCTGACCATGTGAACACTGCTGAACACGTAGTGCTGGACAATCGGCAGCCCAATGCCCACATTTCTTACAATACGCACACTGATCAACAGACAAATTCATACCATCACAGTGGGATTTGACCAAGACTATCATCAGACTCTCTCCGAGGACCTCGGCATCATTATATTCACACACTACATCTGAAGGGACTTCATCATGACTGTTATCACACACTGCAGGGGCTTGAGCATGACTATATTAAAACCTTTATTCATGGGGTGTGGCCATGACTATAGTAAGGCACTATCTCTTGGAGGATGTGAACATGACTTTAAGCACACGCTCTTTGAGTGGGGACCTGGGTATCACTATCTTCATACACAATCTTTGTGTTACAAGGACATGACTCATCATACAATACTACTTTGGGGCATGGGCCTAAATATCATCACAAACACTCTCTGCAGGGACTTGAGCATGGCTATATTCACACACTATCTCTGAGGAAATTTGAACATGACTGTAATTAAGTAATTTGTCTCTGGGGACGTTGACTTCACTATAATCACTCTAAGTGCCACATTATGAGTTTGGCAGACCCAATACCACCAGACCTGCGGTGGAGGTCGGACCACCGTAGCTGTGACTGTCTGACTGCTACATTACAAGTTTGGTGGTTAGAGCCACCAAAAAAAACACCATCTCTGATCCTGACAGGCTGACGGTAGTCGTGGTTCTAATCAGCCACAGCGCAATGAAGTCAGCGCACGCCATGCTGATTGCCACCTTGTTCTCCACCAGCCTTTTCATGGGGATCTGAGAACAAGTGCTGGGTGCCATAGGGGGGCCCCGGCACTGTCCACGACACAGTTGTGGGCAGTGCTGGGGCCCCCTCCCCAGTACTATCAATATACACACTGTCTGCTTTGTAGACAGTACACATTCCAGAGGTGCTAGGAGAGACCCCTGCGCTAAGCATCCAATGTCGTTGCATGTTTTCCACTGGGCTGGCCAGCTGAAATCTCATTTTCGACAGTCAGCCCACTGGAAAACTCTTAATAGAGCAGGCGGAGAGACCACCAGCTCTGCAGTGGTCTTCCCACCACCAGTCTGGTGGTCAGGTTTGCTGACCGCCAAACTCGTAATCAGGCCCTACCTCTAAAGGGAACCTGGATCCTGTATATGGATTTCTTTCTCAAAATTATTCTGGTGTAAGCATATTTTAGAAATATTGTGAAAGGCCAGTCCCACAAGACAGGTTTCCACACGATTTTGGCAGTCCTGTGACCAGCATGTTGGTGGTGGTCCGACCGACAACAAGCTGGCGGAAAAGATTTCCAAATTATGACTTTGCCGGCGGTGCATGCAGAAGTCCCGCCAAAGCAACGCCACCACCGCCAGGAAGGACAGACCTCAGGGGTTGATTCGAGGCACAAAAAGTCCAGTGGAGACCATGTTTCCGCAGAATCATTACGATGTATAACCGCCACGAAGCCATACACGTCCGGAGCCACCATGGAACCACAGCTAGACATCATCCCACTGTTCCTGCTCGCAGAAAAACAATGGAATTATCGCCAACAACAACAACCGTAAGAACACACACTTACCCGTTACACTTGTAAATTGTCAAATACTGTACAGGTAAATAGCATACCATAGGGAGGGGGTGTGAGGGACGCACACACATGTAACAGAACAGTGACACACACATTCACATAATGCAGCAAAGACACCCACATATGTACAGCACACACACTGCAGCCAGCACACTCACACACACCACATGTCAATTACACACAGTTACACAGTGCAACACAGCACAGACAAGCATCATACATATCCATACAATATAACAACATGTCACAACAACACTACAACCTCACTAATATGAATACATGTCACAGACTCCCATCCAACAGTGGCCATCTGTCATGGAATACACACAACACCATCATACAACCTAGCTATCAACACACACATCACACACACACAGTAAGCATCAAACCTATTATGCCATCGACAATACACGCAAACACAAACAGTCAAAACACACAAAGACACACAGCACAACAACAAACACATATCATCACAAACACAACACAATAGCATGAGTGAACATATTTTTCCACGTGAACATAACCCATCACACAACACATACCCTATACCTGGGGTACCAAAGCACTGCACACAACCTCACATTTTGCTCTAACAATACATGAAGCAGAAGCAGCACACGCACACAAATAAAGGCACGTTACCAATGATAGCCAGGAACACCTCAAACCTAGGAAAGGAAATACAGGACAAAGATGTAACCAAAAACAAACAACTGATTGACTTTCTTATAGTTGAAGTTAGTAAATTAACAATGTCCAAGGCCATTGGCCAGTCCATTAGTGTGAAATGTCTGTGCCAAGAGCACAAAATGGTGCCACAACTTGACCTCTGACTGCCATGTGCCCTCCACAGGTAGGGGCATCACGGGGGCAGACAGGCACCTCAGGGATTCTTGGGGGGTGGTGGGAGAGGGGGTTGTGGGCTTGGGCTTTGGAGGGGGGCTTTAGGCTTGGGTTTATGGGGTTGGACCATTTTAAGAGGGGTGGACTTCTTTTTGGCAGGCGGAGGGGTGTTGGCAAGGGGGGTAGAGGAGGCATTGGAGTTGGAAGGGATGGCCTTGGGGAGGGTCAAAGATCTTTTAGGGGTGTCTCAGGGGAAGAGTAGGGGAAAGGCCAAGTTCACATAAGAAAACTTTATTCGACACATGGAACGGTTATCAGAAGGGGTTTTGGGTGTGGAGGGTGAGGGAATGGTTGTTTGACATTTATGTGTGGATGTCTTGTGGGAGATAAGTTTGTGATTAGTGAGTGTCTGCTGGGTGGGTGAGTAAGGGTGTTTATGTGTCTTGGGCTGAGGGGGGGGTGAAGATGCTGGGGGATGCCGTGAAGAGTGGATGGCTGTCTGTTGGGGTGGTGACTGCAGGTATGGTGGATGTGCTGAATGTAGGCATGTCAGTGGTTGTGGTGTCTGCAGGTGTGGTGACTGGGCTAGATGTCTGAGGGTCTGCAGGAGTGCTGTCTGTGGGTAGGATAGGTGTGGTGGCTGGATCAATGAATGCTGGTGTGGTGTCTGCAGATGTGGTTCAGGTGTAGTGTCTGTGATGCTGGGGTGGAGGGGGTGTCAGGCAGGTTGTGACTGTTGCTGTGTCTGCAGGTGGATGTTGTCTGTGTGCATGCCGGTGGTGTGTCTTGTGGTGCTTCATGCCAGTGGTGTGTCTTGTGGTGCCAGTGTTTGTCTGCACTACCCTTGGAAGCTGAGGTGGGTGCATTCCTGTCTTTTTGTGTGCGTTGGCTGGGTCGGGGAACGGGAGATTTGGACTGGGAAGATGAAGGTGGAGAGGGATGGTAGACAAGGGTGACCGGCTGCCGCCAGTGTGGAGGCCAGAGCCAGAAATTGCATTGTGAAAGCCCTCCAGGAATGCATTTTTCTGTTGGATCTGCATTGCCAGTCCCAGGCCGGCATTCATGATGGCCATCTGACCCACAGAGATAGACATCAGGAGGTCAATAGCCTCCTCATTGAGGACAGCTGGGCTAACAGGGCCTGCTACAAAGGAGACGCCCACCCTCTTGGATGGGCGGGCACGGACAATTGGGTGGGGAGCTGCAGGGAGGGTGGTGATAGAAAGGGGGGTGATGGACAGAGATGATACTGGGGTGCTCCCAGATGGGTCCGCCACCACTAAGGAGTGGCCACTGTAGAAGGATTCTGAGGAACATATAGTGGATCCGGTCTCCCACGTGGCACTCCCCTCCCCCTCCGGGACACTAGGTGCCTCAGTGATGGTGGTGTCATGACAGAAGGTCCCTTGGTCAGAAGCTTCCCCACTTGGCTGTGCCCCATCTCCTTTGCTTGCCGGTGCTGATGCTGAAAATGGATTGTGAAGTAGGGTCATCACATTCACAAGATAACACTTCCATCATACATTACACATAAGTCTCATTACATCCTTTTCACTAACACCCTCAGGTAGTGGCAGTATAGTGCCAACATCATGTCACAACAACACATAATAGCTGTCCCTCAAAATCTACATTGTGACACACCAGCAAAGCTAGCTAAGAGGCACCTACAATACCATGATATAAGGTGACCACTGATCATACCATGACAAGGTGACTATGCCACTTCATACAGGTTCTCTATCCAGAAAAACATAGAAAAGCACCAATGAAACAATAGGCCAGACATGTGAAATAACTTTCCACAAATCCAAAACACATATTTAACACACAAATAATTTACCCTGATGTAAAGTACAAGGCAATGATACATGTTGTAAAGTAAAGTCAAACAAGTCATATCTTCTTAATACACATTGTCACTACCATACACTATGGATACATACCCACACGTAACACCTCAAATTGTCACACATGTCAACATTTGTACAAAGAGTTAGAACGCATTCCACACACACACACATGCACTAATGGTGACTTACCAAGGAGTGACAATACAATGTGGACTAGGACATATAGGAAAATGGTCTCCAGATATTAAACAGTATCAGTCATGTGAGGATCAAGTAACCTCAGACAAATGTCCCACAAACAATGACAAGTTGTCACTAAAGTATATGTATCGAATGGACTACTGAACTGTGCAGGAAGGTGAGAACCAGACCTAGCTAATTATGCAATTAGTCCATCAATAGGCCACTGACTGATTAACAACATCACTACCCACACATAATACATGGTATGTCTGACAGCAGTCTGTTGAGGATTCCTAGAGCAAAGCATATGTGATGCTAACATAACGGTACGCCAACCTTGATGCAAGCCAACAGCGTATACTCACTAACCAATCTAGTCATAGGTGTATATGAACTTCCACAACTGCACCAAATATGTGTAATTTCAAACATGAGGTTACAAAACAGGCAGGCCTCATTTGACATGTCATTCATAGCAACAGCAGGTACACATAACAAACACCAATGTTGAGTTATTACTTGACCGTTCTATTGACACATGATGCTGACAAATTACTGTCTGGGCCATAGCTTTGAATAAACTACCATTGCCTATGTATCATTCCAACAACAGTATGCTTATGGCCAAAGCTGTATGGCCAGAACATCAGCATGGCGGTTACAATCATATCTCTGATACCAAGAAATGGGTGCCTATATAAATGCCTATATATGCTACATCTCAATGGTATCCAACATGCATATTGTCCACTCTGGTGAGACATCATAAATGTCTATGTACATCCTTCACTTCCCAAGGGAGATTACCTTGCAACAGGTCTAAGGTGTTAACTTTGTATGACATGTGACATTTCAGATGGACATCACAGCCTCACATGATGCTGTAACATATCAGAAACCATTATAAAACCAGAGAAATCTTGATTATGTCTGAGTCAATGTTGAACACAGACATGAATCTTGTGACATTGAGGAGGACAGATAGCAATGACCTACACACTTTACCATTATGACATTGGGAGGATTGACCTGTTGGTAGGAATTGATAACCAACATGGTAGAATAAGGCAGTAAATTAGTAAACATATGACACAGTCATATGTGCACCATTATGTGTCATTCTACTGAGGGGACCACATAGTTGAGTAACAGGTTTCAAAATAACATTTGAATGTGTACACCTGTGTGCAATAGATGACTATTGTACATCAATGTGTTCACATGAGTCCTGTGACACTTTACACTTACCATATTGTCAGAGCTAACCAGCTGTTCCATCACTCATTCACCTGATAATGGGAAAACATTTGTTGTGTCTGTACTTACCCTCTTGTGGCTTCTGTGCTGCCTTCAAATGCCCATTAAACTCAGGTTAGGCGACCACCAAAATGGAGGCCATTAAGGGTGCATGGTTCAACGGGGACCCCATCCTCATCGGGAGGACATCCCAAGCTGGGCCTCTGCGGTCTACCGGGTCAAGCGTCTTATGTCCTCCCACCTCTTCTGACAGTGGGCGCTCCCTCTGCTGTGGCCCCTCAGGGTCTGCACTTTCTTTGCAAGGACACACCAAATCCCCTTCTTCTGATGGGCATCGACCTGCATGGATGACAGAGACCAGAAAGAATGCCATGTTAACATGTACCACATTGAAACAAGCAGAGTAATTCACAAGTCAATTCAGCAAGCCAAACACAGACTGTCCTGAACATCCACTCCACTGATAGATGAGAATATACAATGAGGGCATATGTGAGCTGGAAACAGGCAGACAACATGCATCTCCATCACCAGTTTGATATGTTATCACATGTGACCAGACACCCAAAACATATGAAGAAGAGTTTACAAAAAATCTGGCATAACACCTACACTAAGCATGCACAACAGTCACAAGGTGGAACAGGGAACATCCATGAAACACTATCCACAATGTCTCAGGACTCTAACTCTGTCACCAAACATTAGATTATGCCCAAGAAGTCACCCATTCTAGCACAACTCTAGCGCCCAAAGGACTTTAAGGACACACTCTGAAGCATTATCCATCAGCCTTTACTTAGCATATCAAAGTATAGTCGAGGTAATGAGACATATTTGCACATGATGCACTTACCTTCTCCTCTGGTCACCATAGAGCTATTCATACAGGGATAGGACCTCCTTCACCAGCTTCTCCAGCTCCTCAGGTTGTTGATGGAAAGTCAGGAGTCAAGTGACAGATGAAGTATGAAATGGTGGTCACATCCACCACATAAGAGACCGTCCCCACTGGCGGACATCGCCATTGGCCCTAGACCTCTATGTACAGCAATGTGTTCCATTGGCAATGTCAACCGCTGCAGCATCCACCTACTGCCATGATGACTTCAGCCGTCGGTCGCAGATTGTTTCCTATTGTCCAATGCAGTACATCAGGCAGTTGCCATTTTGAGGCCCTTAAATGGTCGTAAAAGTTATATTCATGATTCATCACAGAATCGGAAACATACATACTGCATTGTCTTGAGTGCTGGCATTAACTAACCATGCATGAATGTCCAGATTGAAGTGCCATGTTGTCATGGTGATAAGATAAAAGTAAGGTATCTTTAGTGGCAGAGTCAGCACCCTCTTGGTAACTGGCTAGATAGATTATTTGCATTTATATACAATGCATAGTTGGATATCCATATAACAAAGGCTTGCTGAATCATGCGTTTACATTTCGATGTCATAATTGATGGAAGGGGATGATATTCCACTTATTTGACATCATTATCATTGGTCTGTGCTGTGTACCATGTTCCTACTGTATTGTTTCCCATGTTACATAATGATATGAGACATATGTTTAAAAACCTTACAAGAGACACAATGAGTAATGGGCATACCTTCTCATTTTCCCTCACATAAATACCCTGGTATGAGAATGGTCAGAAAACCTCCAGTGCACCATCCAATAGTGCACCCACAGACCATGGAAGATCGACATTTCATTCAGATCCACAGCTTGGATAGGCAGACAATAATGGATCTCTGCTGTCAGTTGGAGCCAGATCTGATGACTGCCATTCATCATCCAAATAGCATACCACCCAGTGTACAAGTCATGTCAGTGCTGCATTCTATAGCAACATGGTCATTTCGGAATACAGTAGCCATACCTGCAGGGATGTCCCACCCAGCCTATGTTCAGTCTTGTCTTAAAAGATGTACTCTGCATTGTTAAAACACATGGAGAGTTACATCATATTTCCATGAGAATTTGGCCCAGGTGAAGGCAGATTCTTATGGACTGGCACACATCCCACATGTAGTGAGAGCCATTGATGGTGCCCATGTAGCCTTGGTTCCTTAGCATGGCAATGAACAGGTTCCCCCACATGGCAAAGAACAGTCGCATCGGAACAAGAGGAACTTCCCCTCCATTAAAGACCAAGTATTCTCCACGGTACCCAGGTTCAGTCCTTGATGCCTTCATCTTGCAGAACAGTGCCATCCCAGAGCTGATGACACAACACTACCCGGAGAGGACCTGGCTGGTTTGTAAGTCATATATGTCAAGTGTGTTAGTATCCTATGTCTGCTGCCAAATGTAAGGATGTCCCAGACTTATGTTTGCACACATATAATGATTCCTTACAGGAGACTCTGCCTATCCAATCCATCCCTGGTTGTTGACACCAGTGAGGTACCCAACCAGGCCAGGGAAAGTCCTCTTCAATGAGGTCCATGGAAGGACACAGCGTGTAGTGAACCAGACGTTTGGGCTCCTAAAGGCAAGATTCCGTAGCATTGATAAGTCTGTTGGGGCCCTCCTGTACTCACCCGCTAAAGGTGCATCAGATCATTGTGGCCTGCTGCATGCTCAACAACCTCACCCTGAGGTGTCAGATCCCATACATCCCAGATGAGGGAGAGCCAGCAGTGCCACTGGGTGAGAATGCAGAAATGCCAAGTGAGGATGACAGTGATGAGGATGAAGGGACAGACATCCAGGCAAACCTCATCAATTATTATTTCACCTGACTTGAGGCATGTGTTGTGATGTAATTTGATTGACTCAGTAGGTTAGTGGTGAAGTTATGGATGTTTGAGAATGGTTTTAATATGACCATCAGACATGTTAATCATTGCTTTGTAATACATAGCCTAGCTTTTAATGCAAAATAATGAATGGAATTTAAACTATTGTGATGATCTTTTTTGTTATTGTTTGTCACAATGCACATTTTAAGTTACCATTGTATTTGACACATGTATTTCTAGGACATGTTGACCCTTACTCACCTAAAATCCTTGTTTAAGATTGGTATTTTCAATATCTCTTAACAATGTCATCCTCATGTGGACATTTCTGAATTGTGTCACTGGCAGGCGGGTTTGGCTGGTCTGACATGTGAAGTGGACATGGATTGATCCAGGTACTGTAGCAAAGTACCATCTTGCCTGGCATTTTACCCCCATTTTTACTTGTGTATCAGTTTGTTTTTGCCTGTGTCACTGGGATCCTGCTAGCCAGGACCCCAGTGCTCATAGTTTGTGGCATATATGTGTTCCCTGTGTGGTGCCTATCTGTATCACTGAGGCTCTGCTTACCAGAACCTCAGTGTTTATGCTCTCTCTGTTTTTAACATTGTCATTGCAGGCTAGTGATCATTTTCACCAATTCTGATTGGCACACTGGAACACCCTTATAATTCCCTAGTATATGGTACCTAGGTACCCAAGGTATTGGGGTTCCAGGAGATCCCTATGGGCTGCAGCATTTCTTTTACCACCCATAGGGAGCTCAGACAATTCTTACACAGGACTGCCACTGCAGCCTGAGTGAAATAACGTCCACGTTATTTCACAGCCATTTTACACTGCACTTAAGTAACTTATAAGTCACCTATATGTTTAACCCTCACTTAGTGAAGGTTAGGTGCAAAGCTACTAAGTGTGAGGGCACCCTGACACTAGCCAAGGTGCCCCCACATTTATTCAGGGCAATTTCCCCAGACTTTGTGAGTGCGGGGACACCATTACACATGTGCACTACATGTAGGTCAATACCTATATGTAGCTTCATAATGGAAACTCCGAATATGGCCATGTAACATGTCTAAGATCATGGAATTGTCCCCTCATGCCAAATATGGTATTGGGGTGCGAATCCCATGCATCCCCGGGGCTCCAGCAACTGACAAAGTAGCTCTCTGGGGTTTTCTCTGCAGCTACTGCTGCTGCTATCCCTGAGACAGGTTTATGCCCTCCTGGGGTCTGGGCAGCCCAGTCCCAGGAAGGCAGAACAAAGGATTTCCTCCGAGAGAGGGTGTTACACCCTCTCCCTTTGGAAATAGGTGTTAAGGGCTGGGGAGGAGTAGCCTCCCCCAGCCTCTGGAAATGCTTTGAAGGGCACAGATGGTGCCCTCCTTGCAGAAGCCAGCCTAGAAGTAGTAGAGGGGTAGTAGAGGTAACTTTACTCCTACTTTTCAGGGTCTTGGGGTGGGGTATCTTGGACACCCTTAGTGTTTTCTTACACTCCCAGCGACCCTCTACACACTACATTAGGCCTGGGGTCCATTCGTGGTTTGCATTCCACTTTTGGAGTATATGGTTTGTGTTGCCCCTAGGCCTCTGGTTGTCAGAGTCACCAGATCCTCGGGGTCTGCGCAGGTTCCCAACATATCCACCACAAGACAGCTCCAATACTCTGATTAGAATGTCACAGAGTCTAAGAGAGTCCAAGTGGGGAAAAGGGGATTAGGTAGGGAACAGCTGGGAAGGAGACCTGTAGGAAGCAAAAGGTTAAAACACACAATATCAAGATTATATCATATTAATCTTTACTAGACTATGATTCTAAACATTGTCGTACTGTAACCATGGATAACTTAAGCATAGACTAAATAACCAGGCCTCAAGATGTCTGGTTACCTGGGAAGGAATCAAGAATGATTAATAAAACTTCTCAATGAACCTATTAATGAAATGTTACACATTTATTAGGAATATAAGCACCCTCTAGAATGATGTTTTCAAAATCAAACATGGTCTTTCTGCATGAGGACAAGAAAATAATCTGAATGTTTTTTCTGGATCACAATAGGAGTTGTATTAAAGGACTTATTATGCACATTTAATGTAACATCTAGAATTTTAACACTTCGTATTAAATGCAGAAACATGAATCGCGCACATGGCTGATTTCAACAAGAATATGCAAAATGCCATGAAATGATCGCGCACACTGCAATCGATCTGAAACATCAAGTTTTAATTGCAGGAGTGAATCGCGCATCTTGCTGATTCGAATGTCACCTTGTAAATACCAAGAAATGGTTGCTCACAATGAGTATCAAGGGTTACACAAAAGGAATGAATCATGCGTCTTGCCGATTCAAATGCCACCATGTAAATGCCAAGAAATGCTTGCGCACAATGTGTATCAAGAGTTAAATGCAAGGAAAAATGAATCGCGCGTCTTACCGATTCGTACGCCACCATGTAAATGCCAAGACATGGTTGCGCACAATGAGTATCAAACAGTAAACACAAGGAATGAATCTCTCGTCTTGCCGATTCGAATGTCACCATGTAAATGCCAAGAAATGCTTACGCACCATGAGTATCAAGGGTTAAACACAAGGAATGAATCATGCGTCTTGCCCATTCAAATGCCACCATGTAACTGCCATTAAATGGTAGCGCACAATGAATATCAAGAGTTAAACACGAGGAATGAATCGTGCGTCTTGCTGATTCGAATGCCACCATGTAACTGCCAAGAAATGGTAGCGCACAATGAATATCAAGAGTTAAACACAAGGAATGAATTGCGCGTCTTGCCGATTCAAATATCAATATGTAAATGCCAGAAAAACCAAGAGCACATTCACACGCACAAGGTAAAATCTCTCAACATGAAAATTAGGCCCAAGAACTCGAATGCCTTCAAAAACGGGATCGGGGGCCCAGCCTGACCTCCATCTTACCGCCTTGATCAAGGATCACCAATGTAATGAAGGGCAAAGGCCTGGAGGATCAAAGTAGGCCTCCGGAACAGGAGCTCAGGAAGTTGCTGCTGCTCTGCACCGGGACCTCTGAATAGTGAGCACGTGGAGCTGGGCTGGCTCCCTTATATAGAGTCTGGTCCAGCCCACAAACCACACCCAGTCATGCTGCAGAGAAAGCTTCTAGAAAGCCCTGGAAAGGGACCACACCCTGACACACTCTGAAAGCCTGCAGCAATACATTGCAAATGAACAGTCTTTATAAGCACCTTGAATAAAAGTCTTCAGGATTAAACTCTGCAAAGCAAAAGGTTAAACAACAGCATATCAGCATAATGCATGAATTATGTTATCTCATAAGTGCTGGGTTTTTGCATTCCAGTCGCCAGTAGAGTGCGCACTGCCCTGATGTTGACAGTACTCCCCTCTCCCAGACGTGCTCTAGGGCCTTGTTTGCCTGGATTTAGACGATGAAAACGCCTCACAAGTAGTGGAGCATGAATATCAGATGTGGAAACCCATGAGTTACTTTCAGGGCCATAAGCTTTCCACAAGATTAAGTACCATAGGTTACGCCCTCTCAGTTTGGAATCCAAACATCTTCTTGACTTCGTATTCCACTTGCCCCTGTACTAGAACTGAAGCTGGATGAGGACGGACCTTCTGGACTGCCTTTTTTAAGAGGGAAGTGTGGAACACTGGATGAATACGTAATGACCTTGGTAATTGCAGTTTATAGGTCACCGGATTGATTTGTTGAAGGACAGTGTAGGGACCTATGAATTTTGGATTAAACATGTGCTTTTTCTTAAAGTCTATGGTGGTCATTACAACCCTGGCGGTTGGTGTTAAAGTGGCGGTAAGAGCGCCAACACACCGGTGGTAAAAATAATTGCAATCATGACCGTGGCGGAAACCGTCAACAAAGACAGCCACTTTTACACTCCGACCGCCATGGCGGTACAAACAAACACTGCGGCGGTCACCGGCAACAGACAGATGGGAGACAATGTACCGCCCACACTATTATGACAGGCCAATCCGCCACCTTTTCCAGGTCAGATTTACCATGGATAAAAACACTGCGGAAACAGAAATCCCGAAGGGGAAACGCTCACCTCTACACACCCCACGAGGAACGAGGACACCATGGATCCAGAACTCCAAATTCTCCCTGCAATAGTCTTCCTGCTCCTCTACCAGGAGCACGAACGCCGGCGGAGAAGACCACGGTGAGTACTGCACCTACGACACAGGGGAGGGGGAGGTAAAAAACAGGGACAAACACACGCAACACCCCCACCCTCACCCACTACAACACACACCGTAATGCAAATCAATACATCACAGTTACACCCCCCAAACCCCCCCCCCGGAAGAATGCAAAGACAATAGAAAATGAGTGTAACCATTGTAATATATTAAAAGCAAGGAGGCAGAAATATATATATATATACACCATGTACATAATATATACCAAGCATAGTAGTCCAGGTAGTGCTCTAAGAAAGTCATGGCCCGTAAGAGGGCCCCGCAAAGTATTTCAGTGTCTGCCATGCAGACACTGAAATACGCGACGGGTGCAAACTGCACCCGTCGCACCCCTGCAACTACGCCGGCTCAATTCTGAGCCGGCTTCCTCGTTGCAGGGGCATTTCCTCTGGGCCGGCGGGCGCTCTTTCGGAGAGCGCCCGCCGGCCCAGAGGAAATGTTAGAATGGCCGCCGCGGTCTTGTGACCGCGGTGCGGTCATTTGGCGGCGGAACCTTGGCGGACGGCCTCCGCCGTCCGCCAAGGTTAAAATCAGGGCCACAGTCTCTCAAATCTCTACAGTGGGTGGTTTGCCCACTGTTCAATCCTGGGGAGTGCAAAGCCCCAGTCTCTCAAGTCTCTACAGTGGGTGTGTTGCCCACTGTTCCATCCTGGGGATGGGTTGCCCACTGTTCCATCCTGGGGAGTGCAAAACCACAGTCTCTCAAGTCTCTACAGTGGGTGGGTTGCCCACTGTTCCATCCTGGGGAGTGCAAAGCCACAGTCTCTCAAGTCTGTACAGTGGGTGGGTTGCTCACTGTTCCATCCTGGGGAGTGCAAAGCCACAGTCTCTCAAGTCTCTACAGTGGGTGGTGTGCCCACTGTTCCATCCTGGGGAGTGCAAAGCCACAGTCTCTCAAGTCTCTCCAGTGGGTGGTTTGCCCACTGTTCCATCCTGGGGAGTGCAAAGCCACAGTCTCTCAAGTCTCTACAGTGGGTGGGTTGCCCACTGTTGCATCCTGGGGAGTGCAAAGCCACAGTCTCTCAAGTCTCTACAGTGGGTGGTTTGCCCACTGTTCCATCCTGGGGAGTGCAAAGCCACAGTCTCTCAAGTCTCTCCAGTGGGTGGTTTCCCACTGTTCCATCCTGGGGAGTGCAAAGCCACAGTCTCTCAAGTCTCTACAGTGGGTGGGTTGATCACTGTTCCATCCTGGGGAGTGCAAAGCCACAGTCTCTCAAGTCTCTACAGTGGGTGGTTTGCCCACTGTTCCATCTTGGGGAGTTCAAAGCCACAGTCTCTCAAGTCTCTACAGTGGGTGGGTTGCCCACTGTTCCATCCTGGGGAGTGCAAAGCCACAGTCTCTCAAGTCTATACAGTGGGTGGGTTGACCACTGTTCAATCCTGGGGAGTGCAAAGCCACAGTCTCTCAAGTGGATAACAGTCTCCACTGGTTCTGGAGGGGGCCTTGTGCCCAGAGTGCTTCATCCTGCTAAGGACAGAGGTAGTGGATGACATTCTCCACTGGTTCTGGAGGGGGCATGGTGCCCAGAGTGCTTCGTCTAAGGACAGAGGTAGTGGATGACAGTCTCCACTGGTTCTGAAGGGTGCATGGTTCCCAGAGTGCTTCATCCTGCTAAGGACAGAGGTAGTGGATAACAGTCTCCACTGGTTCTGGAGGGGGCATGGTGCCCAGAGTGCTTTATTCTGCCCGTGATGGACTCAGTAGCGTCAGTGCCCTTGGCGCTCATGGGCCAGCGTTGCTTGAGACAGCGGTGCCCTGTTCAGCGGTGTTTGAGATGGTGGTGCCTTGTTCAGCAGTGCTTGAGATGGCGGTGCCCTGTGCAGCGGTGCTTGAGATGCTGGTGCCCTTTTCAGCGGTGCTTGAGATGGCGGTGCCCTGTTCAGCAGTGCTTGAGGCGGCGGTCTCCACTGCAGCGACTCAGCTGCTGGCGGTCCTTCATGGCCCAGCGGGGCTTGTGCTGGCGGTGGCCTCCTGGGCAGGTAGGCTGGTGCTGGTGGGCCCCTCCTGGGCAGCTGGGCTTGTGCTGGCGGTCCTGTCCTCGGCAGCTGGGCTTGTGCTGGCGGTCCTGTCCTGGATAGCTGGGCTTGTGCTGGAGGTGGTCTCCTGGGCAGCAGGGATGATGGCGGTCTTCTCTGCCGTGCTGCTCTTCCCAGACTTGCCGGGTTTCTTGTGGCCCTTCCCCACCTTGGAAGGTGTCACAGCTGACTCCACACTCCCACCAGGACCCCTGGGAGCGGCTTTGCTGGCTGGAGTCTTCCCCCTCTCCCACCGGGCACTGGCCAACTTCTGATGCTTGACAGGTGGGGGACTGTCTGTGCTGTGGCTCCGTGCCACACTGGCTGCCCTGGTGGCCAGTGCACTCAAGATTCCGGTGACTACAGGCACCACTCGTCCCGGAGATGTTGTGGCAGAGGTGCTAGTTCGGGACCTATGAGACGGGCGGGGTGGGGGTGGTGTGGGAAAGAGGTCAAGGTTGGACAGGAAACGTTTTTGGGACACACTGGGACGGGTAGCTGGAGGGGGTTTGGGAGTGGAGGAAGAGGTGGTGGTTGTAGGAGGTGTAAGTTTGCTGACTTTGGGTGAAGGTGCATGCGCTGGAGGCTGTCGTGAGGTGGATGGCTGTTGGGTGGGTGTGTGCCTGCGTTTGTGTATTTTGGGAGCGGGCGTCACAGACACACTGGGAGAGGACACAGGGGACGTGTGAATGGTAGTGGGGGTGGTGGCTGCACGTGAGCGGGGTGTGGTGGTGGGTGTGCTGGAGAGGGACATAGTGGCTGTAGAGGTAGTACATGCAGGTGTGAGTGTCGACGAGACTGGGAGGGAGGAGGGAGACGAGGAGGAGGGGGACACAGTGGAGGCAGTGGATGCTGGTGTGTCTGCATGTGTGTGATGCTTGCGTCAGTGCCTATGGGATGTGTGGTGCTTTTGTTTGCCTGAGCTTCCCTTGTCTGTTGACGTGTGTGCATGCTGGTCTGTAGGTGTGCTTGGGATAGGATGAGGTACAGGGAATTGGGTCGGGGTGAAGGAAGTTGGAGGGGGGAGGATAGACACAGGGACAATGGCTGCCATCAGTGCTGAGGCCAGAGTCTGAAAAGCTCGCTGAAGGGCCGCCTGACCAGAATGAATGCCCTCCAGGAATGCATTTGTTTGTTGCAACTGCCTTTCTACACCCTGGATGGCATTGAAAATGGTAGACTGCCCAACAGTGAGGGACCTGAGGAGGTCAATGACCTCCTCACTGAGGGCAGCAGGGGTGACTGGGGCAGGGCCTAAGGTGACTGGGGCGAAGGTGATGCCCACCCTACCGGGTCAGCGGGCACGGGGTGAAGGCTGAGGGGCTGCTGGGAGGGCGGTGCTGGAAGGGGGGTGGCGGCTGTAGATGGGGGTGGCACAGATGTTGCCGCCACCACAAGGGAGCTCCCATCAGAGGACGAGTCCGTCTCACTGGTCTCAGCTCCTGTCCCCGCCGTGGAGCTCCCCTCGCCCTCCGTCCCACTGGTGAAGTCCGATTCCGTAGTTTGGCCCTCCATGACCATGTGGGATGCAGCCCCCTGGTGCTCCGGTGCCACTGCTCCTCCGCCTGATGATGCTAATACACACAAGAACAGGGAGACCACAAAAAGGGGGGGGATGACAGAAGAAAGACATGTTGAGTGCATGCATTACCGCTGCCATTGGCAGACACAACAAACACAGAAGCTCCCTGCACTACGGCGCGCTCTTGGGCTCCACTGTTCAATTCCTGGGAAATGGCCTACAAGGCTATGGACGACATCTGCACACATAGATGACACAGGGGCATGACTAGGTGTAGTTGTCACTCTACAGAGGTGGGGTGCCACATGGCCTGCCTTACGGAGGGGCCTTGCCTATGGAACTCACCCTGGCCTAGGGAAACCCACAGCCCACCTCCTCCACCCAGACACCTCCAGTGCTCGCAAAGTCAGCAGAATGAGAGTGTACTCACCCCCTTGTGGCTGCTGTGATGCCCTCAAGCGCCCATCCAACTCCGGGTAGGCTACCACCAGGATCCTGAACATCAGGGGGTCATGGTGCGATGGGCACCCCTCCCACATTGGGAGGCTATCCCCAGCTGAGCATCCGCTGTCTTCTTGCTCCAGCGGCGAATGTCCTCCCATCTTTTCCGGCAGTGGGTGCTCCGTCTGTGGTAGACCCCCAGGGTCCGGACGTCCTTGGTGATGGCACGCCAAATATATTTTTTCTGGTGGGCGCTGACCTACATGAAATGTACAGGGGAAAAAGAGAAGTTATTAGCAACTGCACCATCAAACTGATTGCCCCATCCCTAACCTTGCCATGTGGCACATGCATTCACCGTCTTTCATGCACGCAGCACTCTCCCCCTTTCCTTCTTACATCCAGCCCTCTCCACACAGGCATAGCCCATACAACATGCTCCCTGTGTACTTACCTGTTTGTCTGGAGGACCGTAGAGTAGCGTGTACTGGGGGAGGACCCCATCCACCAGTTTCTCCAACTCCTCCAATGTGAAGGCAGGGACCCTTTCCCCAGACACTCGAGCCATTGTCTCTTCCAGACCGAGCTCACAGCAGCACTTGCAGTGTAGGTCCTCTCCTGTCGAAGATCAGGTATCGAGTGATTGAACAGATAGAAAATGGCATTCACGTCCGCGGCGGTGCGTACCGTCACAGCCGGCGTACATCGTCATTGGCTCCTGGGACTCATAGGGTGCAATGTTAACCAATGCAGCATTGCGCCGCGGTCTTCGACCGCCTACCGCGACGGTGTATAACGCCAGCGCAGCTAACTCACATCCCATTGTCCCACTTTAGAGGTCAGGCAGCTTCCATTTCGGGGGCCCACATGGCTTCATTTTCAACTGCGTCACAAATAGCTAGGCCTAGACTCAACACGCATACAGGCCACCTTTTATGTATGAATGGTGTTCTGTGTAAACTGTGGGTACGTACGTCTGAGTTGTTTGACTCTGTGCTCGCTGTTGTCCTTCATAGGCACCGTCCGATGGGACATGTGAGGAGATGGTGGCATCATCCGGTGTACCGACCGTTGGTGGACCTGTCGACAATGGAGGAGCGACATGTGATTATCACATACAGACTTGACCGTGCCACAATCCAGGAACTGTGTACCCGGTTGGAGCCAGACCTGATGTCGGCAAACCGCCATCCCACAGGAATCCCCCCTCGAGTGCAGGTGCTGTCAGTGCTCCATTTCCTTGCAAGTTGGTCTTTTGAAACAACAGTGGCCATAGCATCAGGGATGTCCCAGCCTATGTTTTCCAACGTATTGTCCTGAGTGTTGTCTGCCCTTCTGAAACACATGCGGAGCTACATCGTTTTTCCTCAGGTGGAGGATTTGCCTACAGTGAAAGGTGATTTCTATGCCCTGGGACACATCCCCAACATCATAGGTGCCATTGATGGGACCCATGTGGCTTTGGTCCCCCCCCACAGGAGTGAACAGGTGTACAGAAACCGGAAGAGTTATCATTCAATGAATGTACAGATGGTATGTTTGGCAGACCAGTACATCTCCCATGTGAATTCCATGTTCCCTGGCTCAGTGCATGACGCCTACATCCTGCGGAATAGCAGCATCCCTTATGTGATGGGTCAACTCCAGAGGCACTGTGTGTGGCTATTAGGTGAGCACCTGAAAGCAAGACAGTGGGAATGGTTGTCCGGGTCTGGGGACATCCCTCCAGGTTAGTGCGTGTCTAACAGTTGTCCCTCGCAATTTGCAGGTGACTCTGGTTACCCCAACCTGTCATGGCTATTGACCCCAGTGAGGAATCCCAGGACAAGGGCAGACGAATGCTACAATGAGGCCCATGGGCGAACTAGGAGGGTGATCGAGCGGACCTTCGGCCTCCTGAAGGCCAGGTTCCGGTGCCTCCATATGACAGGTGGATCCCTATTCTACTCACGAAAGAAGATGTGCCAGATCATCGTGGCCTGCTGCATGCTTCACAACTTGGCTTTGCAACAACACGTGCCTTATCTGCAGGAGGATGGTCCAGATGGCAGTGTTGTGGCAGCTGTGGAGCCTGTGGACAGTGAAGACGAGGAAGCAGAGGAAGAAGACATGAACAACAGGGACTCAGTGATCCAGCAATATTTCCAGTGAGACACAGGTAAGAGTACAGACCGGCCTACTACATGTACTTTCACACTGCTACCTCTCTACTGTCTGTCATTTTCACCCAGTGTATGGTCATTGAGTTGTCACTTTCCCTTACGATTTCACAGATGTGGGTCCCACTGTGTGACATCTGCTTAGATTCCTCATGGACTAGAGCTGTGTGACATAGGTGTGTTGACATTACAATTGAAAGAGCATTTTGTCACTGTAATTGCTAATCACTATTTCGAAAGCACAGACAGACTCCAGATTGTTTTGTGCTTTAAGTGTGTTTATTTAAGTGCTCAATATTGGAGGGGGTAGTAAAATGGTGAGGGGTGATGGCAGAGGAATGTCCATGGCAGAGCCCAGTCTATTAGTCTCACAGGTGCATTGCCCATATGGGCATAGGAAGTGGAGCTGGGGCAGTTTAAGTATGGACAGGGTGACAATGTGGGGCAGTAGGATGACAATCAGGGTGGTCTCATTTCTTGGCGGGGGTCTTGGCATCGAGCTCTGTCTTGTTCCTGGATCTCAGGGACTGTTTGCGGGGTGGTTCTCTGTCTGCAGGGGGTGGGGTGCTAATGTGGTGGTCCTGAGGCGGTGCCTCCTGTCCACTAGCGCCAGCGGAGGTGGTGGGCAATTCATCTTCCATGCTAGTGTCAGGGGCCCCTTGTAGTGCCATAGTGTCCCTCCTGGTGTTGAGTATTTCCTTCAGCACCCCTACGATGGTGCCCAGGGCGGAGCTGATAGTTCTGAGTTCCTCCCTGAACCCCAAATACTGTTCCTCCTGCATGCGCTGGATCTCCTGAAACTTGGCCAGGACCGTTGCTATCGTCTCCTGGGAGTGGTGGTATGCACCCATGATGGAGGAGAGGGCCTCGTGGAGAGGGGGTTCCCTTGGCCTGTCCGCCCCCTGTCACACAGCAGCCCTCCCAGTTCCCCTGTGTTCCTGGGCCTCCGTCCCCTGGACCGTGTGCCTACTACCACTGCCCCCAGGTCCCTGTTGTTGTTGGGGTGGTGGGTTATCCTGGGTTCCCTGTAGTGGTGGACACACAGCTGATTGACGTGTCCTGGGGACGGAGGTATGGGCCCGCTGGGTGGGTGCTGTGCTGGTGTTACCAGAGGGGGGAAGGTCTGTGGTGGCCTGTGCCTGTGTGAGGGGAACCGACTGTCCTGAGGCCCACGATGGTCCGGGCTGGTCATCTAGATCCAGTTGAACAGAGCTGCTGTCATCACTGTGGGCCTCTTCTGTGGGTGGAGTGGACATGTCTGTACCCTCCTGTCTGGTGACCTTAGGTAGTGGTCATGCAGGGGTGGAAAAGCATGATTATTGCATCTGTGTGTGTCATGGTGTGCAATGGGTGGGTGAGCGTGTACCCCAGTGCTGGCATTCATGTGTGGGACCTTGTGTGATGATGGTTTAGGGGGGTGTATGGGTATGTGCAGTGGGCATGCTTTAGTATTGGGTGTCCATGCTTTGTTGTTGCATGCAGGGCTTGGTGTTGGGATGTGTGGTTTGTGATGTTGGGACATATGTGGGGAGTTGGAGTGCTGGGGTTGAGGGTGAGGGTGGGGGTATGTGCTGGCATGCAATAGTTAAGATTTGTCTTACAAGAGTCCGTACCTCCACCTGCTCCTGTGAGGCCCTCAGGATGTAGAATCGCCAAGACCTGCTCCTCCCATGTTGTTAGTTGTGGGTGAGGAGGTGGGGGTCCGCCGCCAGTCCGCTGAATCACCAGGTGGTGTCTTGAGACCACGGAACGCACCTCCCCCCCTAGGTCGTTCCACCTTTTCCTGATGTCCTCCCGATTTCTCGGGTGCTGTCCCACTGCGTTGACCCTGTCCACTATTCTTCGCCATAGCTCCATCTTCCTTGCAATTGTGGTGTGCTGCACCTGTGATCCGAATAGCTGTGGGTCTACCCGGACGATTTCCTCCACCATGACCCTGAGCTCCTCCTCCGAGAACCTGGGGTGTCTTTGCCGTGCCATGGGGTGGTGTAGGTGATGTGTGGGGTGGAGTGTGTGGTGATAAGTGTGCTGATATGTAGTAGTGTGTTGTGTGAGGTGTGTGGAAGTTCTGTGGGTGATGGTGTTGTGTGCCTGTGGATGCTGTTGTTCTTGCTGGTGCTGTCTCTCTCTGGCCTTCTTTCAGAATTTTTGGTAGTAGGGGTTTGTGGGTGATGTGGGTGTGTGTTTTATATTGTAATGGGTGTGTGGGAGTGGTGTGTGTATGTACATCAGGTGTGTGCATTTGGAATTGTCCAATGTGGCTGTGTTTTGTAAAAGTGTGTGTATTTTGAGCGCGGCGGTGTGTACTGCCATTGGAATACCGCAGTTGAAAGATCGCCGCGTGGATTTGTGTGTTGTGATAAAGTGGGCGTATTTCTGTTGGCGTGACGGTGGAGGTTTTGTTTTCGCCTGTTTATCACTGACCTTTGGTGTGGCGGACTTGGGTGAGTGTCTGAATTTTGGCGGATTCCGAAATGTGGGTCATAATAGCTGTGGCGGAATTCCGCGGCTGTGTGTTGGCGGTCTTCTGCACGGAAGTAAGTGGCTTTTACCGCCAATGTTGTAATGAGGGCCTATATGTCTTGTAGAAAGTCACACTTTATCACCTAGTTGTTACCTCACAATGTTTCTTGTCTTAAAGATTTTTGTATTTTTGTTTGGCCTTTTCTAAATGCTGTTGAATCCATTTCTGGGTTTGGTGAAGGTGTTGAATGGTTTCCGACACAGCTGGTGTAAGCAAACTTTCTTGAGGGATCGTGATGGGCAAGGTGTCAGGATGATAGCCAAACAAGCAAAAAAAAGGGTGTTACACCAGTGGAGGTGTGAAATGAGTTATTGTAGGCTAACTCAGCTAACCAGAGCATTTATGTCCAAGAATGAAGTGCTTTCTCAGCGTAAGCACGCAGGTATTGCTTCAATGTCTTATTTAGTCTCTCATTTGGCCATCTGTTTGAGGATGATGGCTAGTAGATAATGTGGACGTGACTTGAAGTGTTCTGCACCATGTTTTCCAGAAATTGGAGGCAAATTGCGACCCTCGATTGGAGAGAATCATTTTCGGCAGCCCGTGATAACGGACCACTCTATTCAGTAAGATGGTTGCCAGTTCACTGGAGGTGGGCAATTTCTTACAGGCAATGAAATGGCCATATTTCGTGAGACTATCTACTCCCACAAGGATTACTGAATGTTGTTGAACCACTGGTAGTCTTGTAATGAGGTCTAAAGAGATGTGTTCCCAAGGTTCACATGGAGTTGGGAGTGGATGCAACAACCCTTTCGGTTTTGAATGACTTGTCTTGAATGCGAGCACAGACTTCACAGTCGTTCACCATTGTTTTAACGTCTTTTGTCAGAGTAGGCCACCAAAAGTAGCGTTAGATTAATTCAAGAGTTTTAGGAGTACCTGGATGACCTGCCGTAGGTATAACATGCGACCAATGAAATACTAACTTGTGAAGCTTGGTAGTGGGCACGAACAAGTGAGCGTCATGCAAAGGTAGTCCTTGCTTGATTGACCTTTTGGGATCTGCTTGAGCCGAGGAGTCAAAAGTCTGGCTGAACTCATGAACTGGAGATTGCGATGATCAGTGTATACTGTGACAGTGTATTTGGCATCCAACAAATTATGTCTCCATTCTTTAAAGGTGTCACGAATCGCCAGAAGCTCTTTTTCAGCAATGACATGGTTAAGTTCGGCCTTGTTCAGTTTTCGAGACATGTAAGCTACAGGATGAAGTTGGCCAGTGTCTTTGCTTCGTTGTGACAAGACTGCACCAATTGCCACATCTGAGGCATCGGCTTCCACTATGAATGGACGATCCAAATCAGGGTGAGTCAAGACTGGGGCAGTGGAAAAGGCTTCTTTCAAAGTTGAAAAGGCTTGGTTAGCTTCTGGGGACCATACAAATTAAATTTTTCTTTCTTTCTCAATAACTTAGTCATTGGTGCCACTGTTTGAGAGAAATGGTTTATAAATCTGTGGTAAAAGTTTGCAAACCCCAGAAAACATTGTACATCTCGAACAGTCTTCGGAGTGGGCCAATCAGATACGGCTTGTACTTTCTTTTCTGCCATGACCATACCTTGAGGGGTAAGGATAACCCCTAAAAACTCAACTGTGGTAACATGAAACTCACACTTGGTTAGTTTGCAATATAAATTGTGCTTTCGAAGGGCTGTGAGAATTTTCTTGACATGTTGCACATGTTCGTTTTCATTGTCAGAGTAGATCAAAATGTCATTGATGTAGACTACTGCAAATATGCCAAGATACTCTCTAAGAACGTCATTCAGGAAAAGATTAAATGCTGCTGGAGCATTACACAGATCAAAAGGCATGACGGTGTATTCAAAGAGGACATATCTTGTCTTGAACGCTGTTTTCCATTCATCGCCCTCTCTCATTCTGACTAAATGATAAGCACCTCGTAAATCGAGCTTAGTGTAGATTTTAGCTTTCTTTACTTGTTCGAGCAAGACTGGAATCAGGGGTATTTATTCTTGATGGTGACCTTGTTCAAACCCCTATAGTCAATCCAAGTTCGAAGATCTCCATTCGCCTTAGGGACATAAAACAAAGGAGAGGCTGCTGGAGACTTAGAAGGGCGGATGAAACCATTCTCCAAGAATTGATCTAGATACTTTCGTAAATGTTGATTTTCATGTTCTGACAGGGCGTATACACGACAGCTGGGGAGTGTCGCACCTGGGATTAGATCAATTTGACAGTCATAAGGTCTATGAGGAGGCAAGTTTTCTGCTTCTTTTTCATCAAATACATCTTCATAGGATGAATACTGTTTAGGCAACTTAACTTCTTTCTCCGCTGCAGTGCTAAGTAAGAGTTGCAAACTTTGGTTACTTAAGACTTTTGGAAGCATTTTTCTTTACATAGAGCTGAAGAGAACACGACCTTTCGTTCTGCCCAATTAATCTCAGGATTGTGATGAGTTAACCAGGGTAAACCAAGGATAATTCCATACTGAGGAGCATGGATCACGTCAAGGATGAGTTTCTCTTTATGTTTGTTCTTTTGATTCTTCCCCTCACAGATCACCGATAAGGGGACAGTCTGAAGAGTTACTGGGCTGCCAGTCAAGAGTTTTCCATCTACTGCTTGTATTATTTCTGGAGTCTTCTTCTCGATGCATGGGATCCCCCATGCGCGGACCAATTGGGCATCAACAAAGTTCCCGGTAGCCCCAGAATCTATGAGGGCCTTCTTGAAATAGTTATTTTTCTTTACTTGAACTTTTATGCCCAGCTTGAGATGTCTAGATTGTGAATGGTCCACTGTAACAGCCAAGAGCAACCCTTCTTTACATCTTGGGTGATTTAGTTATCCGGCTCGACTTGTGCATTGGTTGCAATTTTCTGGACAGGACCTTGTTTGCTCTTTGGTTTGATTGGACATTCTTTGGCGAAATTACCCTTGCGCCCGCAATAAAGACATTGTCCATTCTTCCTACGTAGGTCCTTTTCGTCTTTGGTCAAAGGCCTCCTGATTGTTCCGATTTCCATAGGTTCTGGCGTTCTTTCCTTCTGAGTTCTTGATTCTCTATTATCGTGAACACGCCAGGGTATTTCTCAATCTTTTTGCGTGTTCCCCTTCGTTATGCTAAACGATGATCCAGTCTCAAAACGAGGTTAATCAGATCTTGACAGTCTGTAGGCTGCACGTCTATTTGAGCTAGAATGTCTTTTAACTCCTCCTTGAGACCCTTGTAGAACAAGGCCGCTTGCTTCTCTTCAGGCCAGGATGTCTCGGCTACCGGCCAATTAAAGTTAGCTAAATATGACACTAGATCCTGATTACCTTGTCGCAAGTCTAATAATTCACGATCTGCTGACAATGTTACAGTTCTACGATCAAATACTCGTTCAAACTCAAACAAAATTTCTCCAATTGTAAAGCAGAGGACTGTCTTTTTGCATGAGGACAAGAAAATAATCTGAATGTTTTTTCTGGCTCACAATAGGAGTTGTATTAAGGGACGTATTATGCACATTTAATGTAACATCTAGAATTTTAACACTTCGTTTTAAATGCAGAAACATGAATCGCGCACATTGCTGATTTCAACAAGAATATGCAAAATGCCTTGAAATGATTTCGCACACTGCAAGCGATCTGAAACATCAAGTTTTAATTGCAGGAGTGAATCGCGCGTCTTGCCGATTCGAATGTCACCTTGTAAATGCCAAGAAATGGTTGCTCACAATGAGTATCAAGAGTTAAATGCAAGGAAAAATGAATTGCGCCTCTTGCCGATTCGAACCCTACCACGTAAATGCCAAGAAATGGTTGTGCACAATGAGTATCAAACGGTAAACACAAGGAATGAATCGCGCGTCTTGCCGATTCGAATGTCACCTTGTAAATGCCAAGAAATGCTTACGCACCATGAGTATCAAGGGATCAACACAAGGAATGAATCGCGCGTCTTGCCGATTCGAATGCCACCATGTAACTGCCAGGAAATGGTAGCGCACAATGAATATCAAGAGTTAAACACGAGGAATGAATTGTGCGTCTTGCCGATTCTAATACCACCATGTAACTGCCAAGAAATTGTAGCGCATAATGAATATCAAGAGTTAAAAACGAGAAATGAATTGCACGTCTTGCTGATTCGCATATCAATATGTAAATGCCAGAAAAACCAAGAGCACATTCACACGCACAAGCTAAAATCTCTCAACATGAAAATTAGGCCCAAGAACTTGAATACCTTCGAAAATGGGATCGGGGGCCCAGCCCAACCTCCGTCTTACCGCCCTGATCATGGATCAGCAATGTAATGAAGGGCAAAAGCCTGGAAGATCAAAGTAGGCCTCCGGAACAGGAGCTTAGGAAGTTGCTGCTACTCTGCACCGGGACCTCTGAATGGTGAGCACGTGGAGCTGGGCTGGCTCCCTTATACAGAGTCCGGTCCAGCCAACAAACCACACCCAGTCATGCTTCTAGAAAGCCCTGGAAAGGGACCACACCCTGACACACTCAGAAAGCCTGCAGCAATACATCGCAAATGAACAGTATTTATAAGCACCTTGAATATAAGTCTTCAGGATTAAACTCAGCAATGCAAAAGGTTAAACAACAGCACATCAGCATAATGCATGAATTACTTTATCTCATAAGTGCTGGGTTTTTGCATTCCAGTCGAACGTAGAGCGTGCACTGCCCTGATGTTGACAATTGTCTCCTATTGCATTCTATTGTGTTCTACAGTGTTAGCACTACTTTTCTAACTGTTTACTTACCTGACCTTGGTTTGTGTGTATATTTTGTATATTTTACTTTCCTCCTAAGGGGGTATATCCTCTGAGATACTTTTGGCATACTGGGGGTCATTACAACATTGGCGGTAAAAGCTGCTTACCGCTGTGCAGAAGACCGCCAACACACCGCTGTGGTCTCGAAATCTGACAAAATTCAGACACCCAAGACAAGTCCGCCACACCAAAGGTCAGTGATAAACTGGCGAAAACAAAACCTCCACCGTCACGCCAACAGAAATACGCCCACACTATCACGACACACAAATCCATGCGGCGGTCTTTCAACCACGGTATTCCATTGGCGGTACACACCGCCGCGCTCAAAATACACATACTTCTACAAAACACCGCCACATTGGACAATTCGAAATACACACACCTGATACACATACACACACCACTCCCACACACCCATTGCAATATAAAACACACACCCACATCACCCACAAACCCCTACGACCACTATTACAGAGAGAAGGCCAGAGAGAGACACCACCATCCACAAACTAGCAGCCACAGGCACACAACACCATCACCCACACAACTTCTACGCACAAAACACCACACACCACTACATATCACCACACACACCACCCCACACATCACCTACACCACCCCATGGCACGGCAAAGACACCCCAGGTTCTCAGGGTCATGGTGGAGGAAATCGTCTGGGTAGAGCCACAGCTATTTGGAGCACAGGTGCAGCACACCTCAATTGCAAGGAAGATGGAGCTATGGCGAAGAATAGTCGACAGGGTCAACACAGTGGGACAACACCCAAGAAATCAGGACGACATCAGGAAGAGGTGGAACAACCTAGGGGGGAAGGTGCGTTCCGTGGTCTCAAGACACCACCAGGCGGTTCAGCGGACTGGCGGTGGACCCCCACCTCCTCACCCACAACTAACAACATGGGAGGAGCAGGTCTTGGCGATTCTTCATCCTGAGGGCCTCGCAGGAGTCGGTGGAGGAATGGACTCCGGTAAGTCAAACCTTTAACTACAATATCCCCCACCCGACCTGCATGCTATCACATACCCCCACCCTCGCCCCCACCCCTATCACTCGAACTCCTCACAAGTGTACCAATATCACAAACCACAAATCCCAACACCAATCCCTGCATGCAACAACAACGCATGGACACCCATCGCTAGAGCATGCCCACTGCACATACCCATACACTCCCCTAAACCATTATCACACAAGCCCCCACACATGAATGCCAGCACTGGGGTACACACTCACCCACCCATTGCACACCATGACACACACAGATGCAATAATCATGCTTTTCCACCCCTGCATGACCACTACCTAAGGTCACCAGACAGGAGGGTCCAGACATGTCCACTCCACCCACAGAAGAGGCCCACAGTGATGACAGCAGCTCTGTTCAACTGGATCTAGATGACCAGCCCGGACCATCGTGGGCCTCAGGACAGTCGGTTCCCCTCACACAGGCACAGGCCACCACAGACCTTCCCCCTCTGGTAACACCAGCACAGCACCCACCCAGCGGGCCCATACCTCCGTCCCCAGGACACGTCAATCAGCTGTGTGTCCACCACTACAGGGAACCCAGGATAACCCACCACCCCAACAACAACAGGGACCTAGGGGCAGTGGTAGTAGGCACTTGGTCCAGGGGACGGAGGCCCAGGAACACAGGGGAACTGGGAGGGCTGCTGTGCGACAGGGGGCAGACAGGCCAAGGGAACCCCCTCTCCACGAGGCCCTCTCCTCCATCATGGGTGCATACCACCACTCCCAGGAGACGATAGCAACGGTCCTGGCCAAGTTTCAGGAGATCCAGCGCATGCAGGAGGAACAGTATTTGGGGTTCAGGGAGGAACTCAGAACTATCAGCTCCGCCCTGGGCACCATCGTAGGGGTGCTGAAGGAAATACTCAACACCAGGAGGGACACTATGGCACTACAAGGGGCCCCTGACACTAGCATGGAAGATGAATTGCCCACCACCTCCGCTGGCGCTAGTGGACAGGAGGCACCGCCACAGGACCACCACATTAGCACCCCACCCCCTGCAGACAGAGAACCACCCCGCAAACGGTCCCTGAGATCCAGGAACAAGACAGAGCACGATGCCAAGACCCCCGCCAAGAAATGAGACCACCCTGATTGTCATCCTACTGTCCCACTTTGTCACCCTGTCCATATTGAAACAGACCCAGCTCCACTTCCTATGCCCATATGGGCAATGCATCTATGAGACAAATAGACTGGACTGTGCCATGGTCACTCCTCCGCCATCACCCCTCACCATTTAACTTCCCCCTCCAATATTTTGTATGTAAATAAACACACCTAAAGCACCAAAAGATCTGGAGTCTGTCTGTGATTTTAAAATAGTGTATTTGCAATTACAGTGACAAACGTTTCAGGAAATAGTAATGTCAAGATACCTATGTCACACAGCTCTAGTCCCTGAGGAATCTAAGCAGGTGAAGCACGTTGGGACCCACACCTGTGAAACCGTAAGGGAAAGTGACAACTCAGTTACCATACACTGGGTGAAATCGACAGACAGGATAGAGGTAGAAGTGTAAAAGTACTTGTAGTAGGCAGGAATGTATTCTCATCTGTGTTTCATTGGAAATATTGCTGGATGACTGAGTCCCTGTTGTCAATGTCTTCTTCCTCTGCTTCCTCCTCATCACTGTCCACAGGCTCCACAGCTGCCACAACACCGCCATCTGGACCACCCTCCTGCAAAAAAGGCACCTGTCGTTGCAAAGCCAAGTTATGAAGCGTACAGCAGGCCACGATGATCTGGCACAACTTCTTTGGTGAGTAGAATAGGGATCCACCTGTCATATGGAGGCACCGGAACCTGGCCTTCAGGAGGCCAAAGGTCCGCTCGATCACCCTCCTAGTTCGCCAATGGGCCTCATTGTATCATTCCTCTGCCCTGGTCCTGGGATTCCTCACTGGGGTCAGTAGCCATGACAGGTTGGGGTAACCAGAGTCACCTAATAGCCACACATGGTGCCTCTGGAGTTGACCCATCACATAAGGGATGCTGCTATTCTGCATGATGTAGGCGTCATGCACTGAGCCAGGGAACATGGCATTCACACGGGAGATGTACTGGTCGGCCAAACATACCATCTGTATATTCATGGAATGATAACTCTTCCGGTTCCTGTACACCTGTTCACTCCTGTGGGGGGGGGACCAAAGCCACATGGGTCCCATCAATGGCACCTATGATGTTGGGGATATGTCCAAGGGCATAGAAGTCACCTTTCACTGTAGGCAAGTCCTCCACATGAGGGAAAACGATGTAGCTCCCATGTGTTTCAGCAGGGCAGACAACACTCTGGACAATACGTTGGAAAACATAGGCTGGGACATCCCTGATGCCATGGCCACAGTTGTTTGAAAAGACCCACTTGCAAGGAAATGGAGCACTGATAGCGCCTGCACTTGAGGGGGGATTCCTGTGGGATGGCAGATTGCTGACATCAGGTCTGGCTCCAACTGGGTACACAGTTCCTGGATTGTGGCACAGTCAAGCCTGTAGGTGATTAACAGATTTCTTTCCTTCATTGTCGACAGGTCCACCAGTGGTCGGTACACCAGAGGATTCCGCCATCTCCTCACATGTCCCAGCGGACGGTGCCTATGAAGGACAACAGCGACCAGAGAGGAAAACAAGTCAGAGGTATGTACCCACAGTCTACACAGTACACGATTCAGACACAAAATCTGGCCTGTATGTGTTTTGAGAGTAGGCCTAGGTATGTGTGACGCAGTTGGTAATTAGGCCATGTGGGCCCCTGAAATGGCAGCTGCCTGATCTGTAACGTGGGACAATGGGATGTGAGGTAACTGCGCTGGCGTTGTACACCGTCGCGGTAGGCGGTCGAAGACCGCGGCGCTAAGCTGCATTGGTTAACATTGGACCCTGTGGGTCCCAGGAGCCAATGACGATGTACGCCAGCGGTGATGGTACGCACCGCTGTGGCCGTGACCGCCGCGGACGTGACCGCCATTTTCTAGCTGTTGAATCACTCGATACCTTATCTTCGAAAGGAGAGGACCTACACTGCAAGTGCTGCTGTGACCTCGGTCTGGAAGAGACAATGGCTCGTGCGTCTGGGGAAAGGGACCCTGCCTTCACATCGGAGGAGTTGGAGGAGCTCGTCGACGGGGTCCTCCCCCAGTACACGCTACTCTACGGTCCTCCAGACCAACAGGTAAGTACACAGGGGGCATGTTGTATGGCCTATGCCTGTGTGGAGAGGGCTGGTTGTAAGAAGGAAGGGGGCAGAGTTCTGAGTGCATGAAAGACGGTGGGTGCATGTGCCACATGGCAAGGGTAGGGATGGGGGCCACTCACTTTGACGGTGCAGTTGGTAATGACTTCTCTTCTTCCCCTGTACATTTCATGTAGGTCAACATCCACCAGAAGAAGGATATTTGGCGTGCCATCGCCAAGGACGTCAGGACCCTGGGGGTCCACCACAGATGAAGTACCCACTGCCGGAAGAGATGGGAGGACATTCGCTGCTGGAGCAAGAAGACGGCGGAGGCTCAGCTGGGGATGGCCTCCCAACGTGGGAGGCGTGCCTGTCGAACCATGACCCCCCTGATGTTCCAGATCCTGGCGGTGGCCTACCCGGAGTTGGATGGGCGCTTGAGGGCATCACAGCAGACACAAGGGGGTGAGTACACTCTCATTCAGCTGACTTTGCACGCAGTGGAGGGCTCTGGGTGGGGGAGGAGGGCTCTGGGTTTCCCTAGGCCAGGGCGAGTTCCGTAGGCTAGGCCCCTTCGTAAGGCATGGCCCTGTGGCCCCAAACCCCACCTCTGTAGAGTGCCAAGTACAGCTAGTCATGCAGATGTCGTCCATAGCCTTGTAGGCCATTTCCAAGGAATTGCACTGCAGAGCCCAACAGCGCGACATAGTGCAGGGGGCTGCTGTGTCTGTCTTGTCCACCAACGGTAGAGGTAAGCCATGCACTCAACCTGTCTTTCTTCTGTTTCCCCCCCCTTTTTTGCGGTCTCCTTGTTCTTGTGTGCATTAGCATCATCAGGCGGAGGAGCAGTGGCACCGGAGCACGAGGGAGCTGCATCCCACTTAGCCCTGGAGGGCCACACTACAGACTGAATACACCAGTGGGACGGACGGCGAGGGGAGCACCATGGTGGGGACAGGTGCTGAAACCAGCAACATGGACTCGTCCTCTGATGGGAGCTCCCTTGTGATAGCGGCAACATCTGTGCCCCCCACTACTACAGGTACAGCCGCCACCCCCCCTACCAGCACCGCCCTCCCAGCAGCCCCTCAGTGTGTGCCCTGTGCCCGCTCACCCAGAAGGGTGGGCATCACCTTCGCCCAAGGCACCTCAGCCCCTGCCCCTGTCACCTCTGCTGCCCTCAGTGAGGAGGCCATTGACCTCTTCAGGTCCCTCACTGTTGGGCAGTCTACCATTTTGAATGCCATCCAGGGTGTAGAAAGGGAGTTGCAACAAACAAATGCATTCCTGGAGGGCATTTATTCTGGTCAGGCTGCCCTTCATCGAACCTTTAAAACTCTGGCCTCAGCACTGATGGCAGCCATTGTCCCTGTGTCTAGGCTCCTCCCTCCAACTTCCTCCACCTTGACCCTATCCCCTGTACCTCTGCCTATCCCAAGCACACCATCAGACCAGCCTGCACACAACTCACCACACAAGTGAAGCTCAGGCAAACATAAGCACCACACATCCCACAGGCACTCACGCAAACATCACACACATACAGACACACCAACATCCACTGCCTTCACTGTGTCCCCCTCCTCCTCGTCTCCCTCCCAGACTCGTCTACACTCACACCTGCATGCACTACCACTACAGCCACTACGTCCCGCACCACCACACACACCATCACACCCCGCTCACTTCCCCTGTGTTCTCTCCCAGTGTGTCTGTGACGCCCCCTCCCAAGATACACAAACGCAGACACACACCCACCCAACATACATCCACCTCACAACAGCCTCCAGCGCATGCACCTGCACCCAAAGCCACAAAAGTTACACTCCTACAACCACCACCTCTTACTCCACTCCCAAACCCCCTCCAGCTACCCATCCCAAACCCATCTCCAAACAACTTTTCCTGTCCACCCTTAACCTATTTCCCACCACCCCCCTCCCCGTCCAACTCATAGGTCCCGCACTAGCACCTCAGCCACAAAATGTCTGGGACCAGTGGTGCCTGTTGTCACAGGTATGTGGAGTGCACCGGCCACCAGGCCAGCCAGTGTATCACGGAGCCAGAGCACAGCCTGTCCCCCCCCTGTGAAGCACCAGAAGTTGGCCAGTGCCCGGCGGGAGAGGGGGAAGACTCCAGCCACCCAAGCCGCTCACGGGGTCCCGGGTGGAGTGTGGACTCAGCTGTGACTCCTCCCAAGGTGGGGAAGGGGCAGAAGAAACCCGCAAAGTCTGGGAGGAGCAGCACGGCAGAGCAGACCGCCTTCATCCCCGCTGGCCAGGAGGCCACCGCCAGCCCCATCGTTGCTGCCCAGGACACCACCACCAGCCCCATCGTCGCTGTCCAGGAGGACCCCGCCAGCCACAGCCCAGCTACCCAGGAGGGCCCCGCCAGCCACAGCCCAGCTGCCCAGGAGGGCCCCGCCAGCCACAGCCCAGCTGCCCAGGATGACCCCGCCAGCCACAGCCCAGCTGCCCAGGAGGACCCCGCCAGCCACAGCCCAGCTGCCCAGGAGGGCCCCGCCAGCCACAGCCCAGCTGCCCAGGAGGGCCCCGCCAGCCACAGCCCATCTGACCAATGAAGGACTGCCAGCCCCAGCCCAGCTGGGCAATGAAGGACTGCCAAGTCAAGCTCTGCTGAACAGGGCAAGGACCGCCAAGTCAAGCACCGCTGAACAGGGCAAGGACCGCCAACTCAAGCACAGCTCAACAGGGCAAGCACCGCTGAACAGGGCAAGGACCGCCAAGTCAAGCACCGCTGAACAGGGCAAGGACCGCCAACTCAAGCACCGCTAGCCCATGAGCGGCAGTAACGCAACTGGGACTGTCACTGGATGAGTGATCCCCCTCCAGAACCAGTGGAGACATGCATCCACTCCGTCTGTCCCACACAGGATGAAGCACTCTGGGCACCAGTCCCCCTCCAGAACCAGTGGAGACTGTTATTAACTTGAGAGACTGTGGCTTTGCACTCCCCAGGATGGTACAATGGGCAGACCACCCACTGGAGAGACTTGAGAGACTGTGGCTTTGCACTCCCCAGGATGGTACAGTGGGCAATCCACCCACTTGAGAGACTTGAGAGACTGTGGCTTTGCACTCCCCAGGATGGTACAGTGGGCAAACCACCCACTGGAGAGACTTGAGAGACTGTGGCTTTGCACTCCCCAGGATGGTACAGTGGGCAAACCACCCACTGGAGAGACTTGAGAGACTGTGGCTTTGCACTCCCCAGGATACATCAATGGGCATTGAGCCCCCTCGTGGATCTGGCGTTGTGCACTCATCCGGCTGAGATGCCCCCCCTTCCCTTCCCCCTGAGATGCCTGTTGTATTTCTATCTGATGCCCCAGTAGTGTTCTCTCCGTCATGTTCGGGTATCTTGTGTGGGCCTCGCCCATGCATTTTGGGCCCAGTGGTCCACGGACTATGAATGGTGCAATACCTGGACTACTAATCGTGGTGTATATTTTGTTAATAGTGTATATATGTATATATTTGCTTACTGAATTTTGATATATTACAATGGTTACACTCATTTCCTTTTGTCTTTGCATTCTTCCGGGGGAATTGGGGGTGTTACTGTAATGTTTGGATATGCATTGGTGTGTGTGTTGTAGTGGGTGAGTGTGGGGGTGGGGGTTGGGGTGTTGCGTGTGTGTGTCCCTGTTTTTTGCCTCTCCCCTTCCCCTATGTCGTAGGTGCAGTACTCACCGTGGTCTTCGCCGCCGGCGTTGGTGCTCCTGGTACAGGAGCAGGAAGACTAGCGCAGAAAGAATACGGAGTTCCGGCTCCATGGTGTCGTCGTAACTCGTGGAGTGTGTAGAGGTGTGCGTTTTTCCTTCGAAATGCCCGTTTCCGCCGTGTTTTTATCCGCGGTGAATCCGCCCCAGAAAAGGTGGCGGATTGGCCTGTCATAATAGTGTGGGCGGTACATTGTCTCCCGCCTGTCTGTTGGCGGTGTCCGTCGAGCTGTTTGTTTGTACCGCTGTGGCGGTCGGAGTGTTAAAGTGGCTGTCTTTGTTGGCTGTTTCCGCCACGGTCGTAATTCCAAATTTTTTCCGCCGACCTGTTGCCGGTCTTACCGCCGCTTTAACACCATCCGCCAGGGTTGTAATGACCAACACTGTCACTAAAATAAAGTACTTTTATTTTTAGTAACTCTTAGTATTGTGATTCTTGTGATATAGTGCTATATGATATAAGTGGTATAGTAGGAGCTTTGCATGTCTTCTAGTTCAGCCTAAGCTGCTCTATTATAGCCACCTCTATCAGCCTAAGCTGCTAGAACACTACTAATCTACTAATAAGGGATAACTGGACCTGACACAAGGTGTAAGTACCCCAAGGTACCCACTATAAGCCAGGCCAGCCTCCTACAGTGAGGATCTTGAAGGTGATTCTTTTCTGTATGGGAAGCCAGTGTCGTGTGTGCAGGTGTTGAGAGATGTGGCAGTGTCAAGGCAGGTCATGGACCAGTCTGGTGGCGGCGTTCTGGATGTTCTATAGTTTACGGGTGAGTTTCTTGTTGATCCCGGTGTAGAGCACATTGCCGCAGTCCAATCCGCTGGTAATTAGGGTGTGTATGACGGTCTTTCTGTGTTTGAGGGGGCTCCATTGAAGGTCTTGGTTGGAGGCAGAGGGTGCGGAAGCAGTAGGAAGTGACTGAGTTGATTTGTCCATGTTGAGTTTAACGTCCAGGATGATCCAGAGGTTGCGGGCTTGGCTCGTGGGGATGGGTGGGTTTCCAAGGGTGGGTGGCCACCAGGAGTTGTTCCACGATGAGTACTTCAGTCTTGTTCACGTTGATTTGAAGGCAGCTGTTTTTCATTCAGTTTGCGACTGCTTCCATGCCTTCTCTGAAGTTGTGTCTGGCTGTGTTGGGTTCGTTGTATAGGGAGAGGAGGTGTGGGGTCCGAGAGGAAGGGGGCAAGACTCACTCGTTGAGTTCTTCTTGAGAAGAAGGATTGGATCCAGTCGAGGGCCTTGTCTCTGGTGCCGGCTCCATGAAGTCTGCATATCAGGGTGTGGTGGGAGACTGTGTCGAAGGCCGCCAAGAGGTCTAGCAGGATGAGTGCTGCCGTCTCTCCCCCTTTTCCAGCATGGAGCAGATGTCATCTGTTGCTGTTTTGGTGCTTTTTTTTTCTGAATCCAGATTGGGAGGCGTCGAGGATGTTGTGGCCTTCGATAACAGTGGTGAGTTGGCTGTTGATAGCTTTCTCGATGACTTTCGCTGGAAATAGGAGCAAGGAGATGGGCCTGAAGTTCTTGAGGTCGTTGAGGTCTGCCGAGGGTTTCTTGAGGAGGGGGTTGATCTCGGCGTGTTTCCAGTCGTCTGGGAAGGAGGCAGCAGCTAGGAAGCGGTTGATGGTGAGGCGAAGTGTATGGACTTCATTGTCTTCAGTGTGTCTTCGGTGTGAGGGGGGTCCAGTTGGTGATCGTTGGTTTGTTGGTGTCAGGTTTCAGTGGAGGGGGTTCTGCACATAGGTTGTCTTCATTGAAGCTGTCATAAATGATCTTGATTTTGTGGTGGAAGTAAGTGATGAGTCTGTCGCAGAGGTCCTGTGAGGGTGGGATGTCCTTTGTTTCACTGTTGGGTTGGGCGGACTCCTTGATGATGCTGAAGAGTTTCTTGTTGTTGTGTGCATGTGAGGAGACTCTATCTTGTATAGCTTTCTTTTTGGTGATGAGGTGGTGATGTGCGGTGGGGGCTGCTCTGAAGTTGCTTTGGGCTTCAGTGGATTTGGTGTCTCTCCAGATTTTCTCGAGGCATCTACAAGTGCATCTGGATTCTCAGACTTCTGGGGTAAACCAGCTGACTTTCTTGGCACGGGTGCTGTTGTTCTTTTTGAGGGGGCTATGGTGTTGGTGCAGTCAGCGATCCATTTGTGAAAGGTGCGTGCTGGGGTCGTCATTGTGTGTGATGGAGGGGGGGAGTTAGTAAGGGTGATGGTGAGCTGGTCGTCAGTGATTCTTGCCCAGCTTCTATGGAATGGTTGGTGCTGAGGTCTGATGACAGTGGGTGTGTCGAAGGTGAAATGGATGCATCGATGGTCTGTCCATGGAAGTTTGGAGGTGTGGTTGAAGGTAACAGGGGTTCCTGTTGTGAAGATGGGGTCGAGGGTGTGTCCTGCTGAGTGCGCTGGTTCCGTCACGCTCTGTCAGCGCCCTATGTTGTGGAGGATGTCTAGGAGGGATGAGGTGTTGGGGTCTTGCAGGTTGTCGAGGTGGAAGTTGAGGTCTCCCAGCAGGGTGTAGTTGGTGGCTGTGATGGTTTGTGCGGTGATGGAGTCAGTGATGAAGTCTGTGAAGGGTGCGCGGGGTCCAGGTTGGTGGTAGATGAGGATTCATCTGGGGGTGGATGTCCGGCTGGTCTGTAGTTTGAACAGAAGGTGTTCCATCAGGCTTGTGGAGTCTTCGGAGTGTGTGCTCAGATGGATTTTAGACGTGTGGGCAATGGCAGTTCCCCCCCCCCGGGCGGGTGGGGCGGTCTTTCCGTGTGATCTTGTATCATTGGGGAATGGCAATGACGATGTCCGGGCCTGAGGTGGTAATGGTCCAGGTCTCAGTGAGGAAAGCGACGTCCGGGGTGGTGCTGTCAAGGAGGTCCCAAATTTCTGTAGCATGTTTATCGAGGGAGCGGATGATGATGAGGATACATTTCAGAGTCTTGGGTGTCGGTTTGTTGTTGAGGGTGGATTGTGCCAGGTCCAAGGTCTTGGTGGTGGTGTAGGATTTGCGGCAGGGGAGGCAGTTGAAGGGTCCGTGGGTGTCAGCTGGTGATGCATGCTTACAGTTGTTGTTGCATACTGGTTTGAGTGCAATGAGTGCCTTTGGTGTGTATAGGTGGCGGGTGGCAGGTCCAGGGGTCCTGGCGCTGGTCACGGTCGGGCCATGGACAGGTGCAGACGGGCTTGCCTTTGGAGCGCCAGCGGTGCGCCCTCTGTGCGTGGCAGCACGGCGGCCGCCATTAAGTAGGAAGCGGGGGAGAAGAGGACATCTGGGAGGTGGGAGCAGAAAAAAGGCGTTAAAAAGGGGGCGGGCAGTCGCGGGAGGGAGAGGGAAGAGAGAAAAGAAAGAAAAAGCGAGAATGAGAGAAATAAGAGAGAATACGAGAAAAAGAGGAAAGTGAAAGAAAAAAGCACAGAAAGCGAAAAGGTACGATACAGCACACTAGAAAGAAAAAACACGAAAGGGAGAAGGCGGAGAAAAAGAGGCCGAGGGCAGCCTAGCAGAAGAGCAGAGCTCTCCCACTAGACACCAGGGATGAGATGCAGGCAGGAGCCTGCGGGTGGAGGAGGGCCTCGAACTTGTGACCGGGGTCAGAGTTCGAAACACACAGGCTACACTTACTGGTGGAGCTACACGGAGGCAGAGCAGTTCACCGACCAGGTCAGTGGGGTTGTTCTTCCTACCGCGCAGTGAGTGCCATTAGGTAGGGGTGAGAGGACAGCTGGGAGGTGGGAGAACGGTACAAAAAAGGGGGGCGGGCCGCAGGGGCAGCAGTGGCAGGGAGAGGGAAGAGAGAAAAGAGAAAAAGCGAGAATGAGAGAAATAAGAGAGAATGCGAGAAAAAGAGGAAAGTGATAGAAAAAAAGCAAAGAAAGAGAAAAGGCACGATACAGCACACTAGAAAGAAAAAACACAAGAGGGAGAAGATGGAGAAAAAAGGGCCAAGGGCAGCCTAGCAGAAGAGCAGAGCTCTCCCACTAGACACCAGGGATGAGGCACAGGCAGGAGCCTGCGGGTGGAGGACGGCCTCGAACTTCTGACCAGGGTCAGAGTTCGAAACTCATGGGCTGCACTAACTGGTGGAGCTACACGGAGGCAGAGTTTCCTACCTAAGCTATGTTAGAGCACAGTGTGATAATCCCCCATTGCTGAGCAAGGAACCATGTTGTCTAGAAAGACACCATCCCCATCTAGGCCAGGGGTCCGGTAGCCTAAGCAAGCAGCTGTAGTGAAGGCGATCAGCAATCAGCATGCAGTTGTGGTGATCTGGCTGGAATCTCCTTCTAGCTTGTATGGGACAGATATGTGTTTTTATAATAAAACAGCTGATGTTTTGAGAAAATGTCCCAACGTAAGGATGTGTGTGTTTCTGTGAATGTTGAAGACACAGCATACCACTTTGCCAGCAACTCTATATGGCTGCAGCCTTGAGGAAAGCACAAAGTGAAAAGAATATCTTGCTATGAACGTAATGCTTTCCTAGGCCAAGGAACAACTAGATAAAGAAAATAAAACAGCACAGCAAATGCGGCTTATGCTTCAAAAATAAAATTAAGCTGAATAAAATGTAACTGGGCTAAAGTGCTCACAAGGCAGGCCTAGTTCATAAAATAATGGGTCTAAAAAAATGGCTAAAATAGACATACAACACCTTGAACACTCACCTTTTCTCTATGACATTCAGGTAATCCCATTGTTCTAGGAGCAATAACGGACCACTATCGCCCTGTTACATGGCTAATTGCACATTTGCCAATATGTTTGACTGCGAGCGAACTTCTTTTTATTTTGTGTCTCTTCACGCTGATGCTCATGGCGGCCTTCGGCTTGCCTATGTAAAACTGTATTACTTTCATTTTTTTTTATTAGTTGTTTACTGATTATGGGGGTCATTCTGACCATGGCGGTAATTACCGCCATGGCGGAGGTCGGCGGTAGCACCGCCAACAGGCTGGCGGTGCACCGCTGGGCATTCTGACCGCGTCGGTTCAGCCGCGGCCAGAAACGGAAAGTCGGCGGTGTACCGCCGACTTCCGCTGCCCGTCTAAATCCTCCATGGCGGCGGAGCGCGCTCCGCCACCATGGGGATTCTGACGCCCCCTACCGCCATCCTGTTCATGGATTCTCCCGCCATGAACAGGATGGCGGTAGGGGGTGCCGCGGGGCCCCTGGGGGCCCCTGCCGTGCCCATGCCAATGGCATGGGCACGGCAGGGGCCCCCGTAAGAGGGCCCCAAAAAGTATTTCAGTGTCTGCCCAGCAGACACTGAAATACGCGACGGGTGCAACTGCACCCGTCGCACCTTCCCACTCCGCCGGCTCAATTCTGAGCCGGCATCCTAGTGGGAAGGTTGATTTGCCCTGGGCTGGCGGGCGGTCTTTTGGCGGCCGCCCGCCAGCACAGGGCAAATGTCAGAATCACCGCTGCGGTCTTTCGACCGCGGTGCGGTGTTCTGACGGCGGTACCTTGGCGGACGGCCTCCGCCGTCCGCCAAGGTCAGAATGACCCCCTATGTCTTTAGTGTGTGTTGTATTTATTTATCTTTTATGCCCTTTCTTCCTCTCACAACAGCCTCGTTTTTAAGGCCTCATCTTGTGTTTTTGGAATATTTCATTCTGAGCAGCTCATGTTTTTGTTTTTCACTATGGGGGTACTACGGTACTGCTTAGAAATGGCGCACAAACCAAAACCCTCCCCGGCTATCAGGAGCGAAGGGGCTGAGCCGGCCCCTGTTTACAATCACTTTCAAAAACACCTCCAAAGGGGAAAAGAGCTTTAACAAAAGCAATTCCAATCTGTCCTTCAAGTGAAGTTTCCGCTCCTTGCCAACAACCCATAAATATCACCTTTTGTGTGAGCTTGTTACGTTAGTTGCTAGTTCTGATCTGCCTAGTTCATGTTCCTCGCAGCAGGTACATTAACCTTCTGCACTACCTTATAATTAGTCCAAGCTTCCACTAGAGAAAAGTAAGTTCTCTCTCCCGAAATAACAATCATCACCAGAGTTATTTTAACATTTGAAGATTGAATGCAGTCTGTGATCTGCCTACAACACGATCTTTGCAGCAGCCGCATTAACCCTCTGCACTGCCTTACAATAATTCCAAGCTTCATCTCTTGCTTACAGCGCTGAATTTAGTATGACCAAAAGAGACACGTGGGAAAGTCATAACAAAACCAAAACGAAAGCTCAGGACAAACAACGGAAAATTTGCTTCTTTGCAATTTCAAATTAGCCTGCTTTAGTATTCAGTACTCGTAAAAGTAAATTAGCATTAGCATGCAGTGTAAAGTGAAAGCTGAACCTAGAAAAACCATACTTTTTGTGTATGCTAACAAGGCAATTGTGGGTCTTGTAAGCTTCAAACATAAAGCTTATGAAGGAAAAATAAATCAGCCTTCTGTGTAGAGTAACAGCTGGATCTGAAGAAGGCACACTCAGGGGCATATTTATACTCTATGCTCTATTTGCGCTGGATTTGCGTCTTTTTTTTACACAAATCCAGTGCAAACTTAACTCCATATTTATATTTTGATGCTAGACCCGTTCGAGTTTGCGTCATTTTAAAGATGCGTGGAACCGCCTTGCATCAAAGAGATGCAAGGTAGGCATTCCCGTCAAAAAAATTAATCAAACACCCACGCCATATTTATCCACCCGTGCATAAATGACGCACGGATGGGATGCAGACTCGAAAAATGACGCAAAGCCCGATTTGCATCACATTTTAACGCCTGGGTCAGGGCAGGTGTTAAAATGGGGCAAATACACCACTACTTAAGGAAAACACACACAAGCAACATCATTGCTCAAGAAGGACAATATGGAGGTGCTACTCATGGAGCATGCCAGACGACGCAGAGCACAGGACCAACAGCAGCAGCTACCACCACACCAATGTGGACCCTAAAGGCAATGCAGAAGACAGGAGAGGGGCTTCAGGACAACCCTCCTGGGCCTCAGGGAACAGAATATCATCCAGAGGTACAGACTCAACTGGCAAGCCATACATCAGCTGCTGCACCAAATTGAGCCAGAGATAACATCCAGCCTGCAGACATCACACAATATTCCACCGGTGGCCAAGCTGCTAGCTGTCCTGCACATGTTGGCAAGTGGCTCATTCCAAACAACGTGTGCCCTGGTTGCGGAGGTATCACAGCCCTCATTCTCCGCCTTCCTTCCCAAGGTCCTTGATGCCATCATCTTCCTCACACCCTGCCACATAAGCTTCCCCAACACATAGCAGAAGCAGCAGGAGACCAAACAGGGGTTTTACCAAATACATGGCTTCCAGCATGTGCTTGGTGCTATTGACTGCACCCAAGTCCGGATTGTACCACCTGCTGCAACAGAGCATCTATACTGGAACAATAAGCACACCCACTCCATAAATGTGCAGGCCATAGTTGATCACCAGGGATTGTTTACCAACATCTTGGCCAAGTTTCCTGGGAGTGTAAATGATTCCTTCATCTTTCGCCACAGCACCATCAATCAGCACTTCCAGTGTGGACGAAATGACAATGGCCTTCTTGTCGGTAAGTCCATAAACCTTGCAATATACACATGGCACAGCAACCCTGTAGGACACACCACTACATTGACACGTGGGCAGGAAGACACTGAGGTGTGACACAGGCTGTTATGTTGGACACCCTGACGCAATGGGATACACACCTATGGACAAATGATGGCTGCCAATAACAATAGATGCCACTCTAGAGCTACAAGGGACCAATGTCAAAGCACACAGTGACAATGACATGGCCTGCCCTGGAAGTAAAATTTGGAAGATGAGCCATATACGATTACATTAGGCCACATAGTCAATCACACACCCTCCCAAGCAATACGTACTGTGGAAGGGGTGTGAATGTGTGTTGCTGCAGTTTAAACACCATGAGACACATAGCATGATGATGCTGACTTACATGTAGGTGACATGGAAATACTGAGGGAGTCCCAACATCACACATCACTCTCTGGGGTGATGTTGCCAGCTAGCAATAAGGAAGTGGACTGTGCTATGAACACATATTTATGTGCCACTAATGAAAACTGCACACTGCTGCACACACTGAAAGAGCCAATTCTCCATCAAAATAACAGATATACAAGGAGATGGCCCTTTCTGGACAAATACATCCACCTCCACAAGGCAGTTAGCCAGGTTACCTGGAGCAGGTTCGGAGGTGTAGGTGCACGGTTGCACATGAGCCACTGGCAGAGGGAACCACAAAGGTCTACATAGAACCAAGTCACACATGGGACAATTGTGCATTGTTAATGCTGAACAGCTCCGAGCTGCCAACTTAGGGAGATGTGTTGGGCATTGCCACCAAGCACAATCAAAGGGCCTCACTTCTGGTTTTCATCTGCAATGACATATGTCCAAGTGGATGGGATTTCCAGGACATGTAGTGCAACCACGTTACTACCACATTGGAATCTATTATTGTGTGGATGGAAGTATCATGTCCCCTCCAGTGAATGCACACTATAACATGTAGCTCACTACACAAGCACAAAGCCTAAAAAGTCCACCTGAGAGGCTGGAAATTGAAATTTTTCTAATTTTGCATATAATTGGTGTTCCCATAATTTTTTAAGAACTTTTGAAACTGGAGTTCACGTTCATTCTCGTTGTCAGAGTATATTAGTATATCGTCTATGTAGACAATCACAAAGCGATCAAGGAATTCACCTAAAGCCTCATTGATGAAAAGCTGATACGCTGCTGGAGCACTGCGTAGGCCGAATGGCGAACACAATAATCAAAGAGGCCGTACTTCATGTGAAAGGCTGTTTTCCATTCGTCACCTTTGCGGATTTGTATGAGATGATAAGCCCCGCGAAGGTCTAATTTGGTAAAAATGGTGGCCTTCTGTGGCTGGTTCAATAACACTGGGATTATTGGAAGTGGATACTTATTTTTTATGGTCACTTTATTCAGGGTTCTATAGTCGATGCACGCCCTGAGTTATCCCCCATCGTTCTTTGAGACAAAAAACAGAGGGGAAGAGACAGGAGATGTGGAATGTTGTATGAAATCAATGATCAAAAGCTCATCTAAATGTTGTTTAAGATGGTTATTTTCAGGTTCTGACAAGGCATAAATTCTACTACAGGGCAAGGTAGCGCCAGGCACTAAATCTATGCGACAGTCAAAACTGCAATGAGGAGGTAGGGTAGTTGCTTTAATTTTGTCAAAGACATCTGAGTAAGCTTGATATTGTCTTGGAAGGACTATGGTTTCTACGGTGGTAGATGTTGCACATAATAAAGGTGAGCTCCAGCTCGAGGCTTCTCGATAACAGTACTGTAAACAGAAAGAGGAATTCAAAGTTACAGTACGATTTTCTGAATCAATTCTTAGGTTGTGTTGTTGAAGCCATGGCACTTCTAATATAGCTCTAAAAGTTGGGGTATCAATAAGATCAAAACTAATGGATTCGGAGTGACCATTGTCACAAACCAGAGTGATGGGCTCAGAGTAGTAAGTGATTAACCCAGAAGATAACTCAGAACCATCAACGGCTCAATCTGGCTGAGGTTCTTGTTTACGCAAAAATGTGATTCCTAACTTTTTAGCCAATGTGATGTCTAAAAAATTGCCAGTTGTTCCTGAGTCTAGCAAGACAGATTGAACTTTCCTTACTTGATTTTGCAATAGTAAGGTCACATTTATAAGAAAATTATGTGGAGGTCTCGAAAGCTTTGGGGTATGTTGTGCTTCATTCAATGGATTGACCCCCATTTCCCTTGGGCTATTTAGTTTTTCGTACTTTCTAGGGGGACATTTACAGCAGCAACTGTTTTCTTGGAGGTGACAGCTTTGGTTTTGGGTCTAAAAGGATATTCACACACCGTAGTCAATGCTGTAGTCAATGCTAGCAATGAGTGCTGACAGGTAAAATTAAAGTTGCATTAATGTTCACTTCTTTTCATTGACGTAAGCAATATTGTCTTTCCATTTCTCTCTACTCTTTCAACAGAATTCCAGTATCCTTTATAAGTTACCAACAAACGGAGCAAGTAAAAAAAAAAATGACTATTACTTTCTCTGAGAAAGTCACATTCATTGCATAGTCAATTAAAAAACGTGTCCTGATTAACTTTTACCATAATGTTCCAAAGTTTAAAAAAATAAAAGACAGCAGTTTCTTTGAAATAAATGTTCACCTTTATAAACAGACTTTCTCTGAGAAAGTCACATTCATTTCTCTTTTTTTCTCTGTAAAAGAAACATGATAAAACTGACCTTGAAGCACCCAGGGGCACAGGGGGCACAATAAGAATCTTACTAGTAAAGCTGCTGGGCTTTGCCTTTTCCGGATTGAAAGAAGAGATGAACCAAAATCCTTTCTTGCAGGAAATCTGCTCACTCACACAGAGACTTCAAGGATCATCACAGGAATACTCTGACACAAGAGCCACAACTCTCTAAGCCAAGCAAGGAAATAATGATTGATTCGGCTTAAATAGCTTTTTACTCACGTTGTTAGACACAGGAGCTAAGCAGATGGAAACACATATGCCAAGGATGATGAGTCACCAGTATCACGTTTGAAGACTTTGTTTGTGGGGAAGAATTTAGCATGGTTTGTGCACTGAAAAAGAACCAGCATGCTTTTTGTATAATCAGCAATACAAACACTCACACCAAAACAATAACAAATAAGTATTCTCTATACTCCAGAGGGTGCACTAGAAGGGACAAGTCCTATCCATAAGAACAGTAAAATATCCTGTATTTTCCTACACCTTTTTATGGGGCACTTTGTACAAAGGGACACAGACAATGCACAATGAGCGCTTCCTAGCAGCACCTCTGAAAATATGTGAACACATGCAGCCAGGGCTACAGGTCCACCACAGGAGGAACATAGGTAATTTACATTAGTCAAACTGACGTGTACATAACAATTTTGTGATTGGAAATTGAGGCTCAGTGTTGCAAACACTGTACCTACCAAACATGTACAAATGCCCGACATATGGGTAGTTTACACAAAAGCCACCATGAAGTCGTAGACAACAATTAATGACATGTGAGAAGTAACATATCCGACATAGCCCTCATCAGCAATCCTCGATCTTCCCAGTGCATTGTTTGTCTTGGGAATTATAATGTCCCCAGAGACAAACAACTACACACATCAAATGAGTCGACACATATTGCAAACACATATCATGACTGTTGTACATCACTGATTGCCATCTGATGTTGATACCAATTTGTAACACATTCATACACATGAGCATTACACCAAATGTATTGCATGCCGTTCCATCAGAAGCACACATATAGTTGTAACAGTCAATTTACACACAAAACACACAGGCCATGATTTATACTTTTGTAGTGCAGCCTTGCCGTCATTTTTTTATGCAAAATATGTGCAAATTTACAAATTCCATTTGAATATCCTAACTTTGCGCTGCTTTTGCGTCAGAAAAAAAGGAAATCCTGCGCAAAGATAGTAGAAATGTGGGCCGCAGTTGCATGGTCTACCACATGTGGCCAAACACTATACACACATTGCAGGCCATACCATCCTATCTTCGTCTAGATACAGGCTGCATGCATGTTAAATAATTAAAAATCATGCAAACACAGTTTGAGTCAGAAATTTTGAGGCAATTGCAAACGCATACTAAACATCAATGGGTCCCTAGCGTTAATTCTACCAGCGCACCCAACGCATGCAGATGTCCATAAAAATAGTGGTTTCCCGGTAATGCGTGGTATTTTGCCGCACATGTAGGTTATGCGTCGAATATATTCATGCAAACTACGTATGCATCAAAAAAATAAACGCAAGGTAGAAAACGAGGCGCAAATGGGACAGGAAGTGATGCAATAGGAAATCCTGTTTACAAACATGGTACAGTGAGTGTACTTTCACTTTCACTCTGCAGTCTGTGATTTTTCTTGACTGTGTGGCTGTGTGTTGGTGTTGTTCTTGTTTGGATTGTGTATATTGTATCTTGTGTGGTCTATCTTTTGTCTTTTGATGTTTCCCATTTGTATATTGTATCTGTGTAAGTGTTTTTGTGTATTTTATTGTTGTCTGAATTGTATTTGTACTGTCGGGTTTCTGTTTGGGGGTTAGATCAGTTGGGTCAGTTGGAGTCTGTAATTTATGTTTGTAAGTTTCCTTTTTCAAATTTATTTTCCTTTATTTTTCACTTTTTTTGTTGAAATACTTGTACCATACCATGTCGGGAAGGGAGAGGCTGAGCCGCATAGGTGAGGAAGAGCTTGGGGTATTTGTGTGGCTGGCGTGCCACTTTTTTACAATGATGCTGGAGGCAGGGGGCTGTGTGATACAGGAGTATCACACGGAGGCAAGGTGGCTACATTTAGGCGAATGTGCTCTTCCACCTGAAACGAGTCTTCAACACCTCACGTTACGAGCACCAGCTAAAGCATTGCTGGGCTGACCTGGTGGCACGAGAACAGGACCTGCTGGACCACCTGGGTGTGGTAATCGTTGGCCCTGTTGGTGAGTATCACATTGACAAATGTGTACAGAAGAATGCTCCTGAGTGCCAGTAGCAGATATCTTGACATGCTGCATGCAATGTTTGTGGCCATGTGTAATGCAAATTGAACAGACTGTTAGTGTGCCAGTACTGAGATGTATTACACATGTTTATACATGTTAACAATGCAGTCCAGAGTTTTGTTGAGCCATGTCTGACTATTCTTCAGGGCCATATGTACCAAGCTATTTATTACTTTCACAAGTAGCATAGTTTTCTGATTTTTTGCAAATATGTCAGAACACATATTCATTCAAATGCACAACCCAAATTTTGCCATTCTGCTATAACATTGCACAATCACAAAACAGGGTTTTCTAGTGGCATTTAGGACTAGGCATTCTTATCCTATTATCAAATTGCAGGCGGTTATTTGTTTTTTTCTTGGGCACAAATGCTGGCACTAAGCAATTGCAGTTACCATCCGTTTCAAGTTGGTGCTAACCCATTTGCAAAAGGGGAGGGGTCCCCATGGGATCCCTTCCTCTTTGTTAATGCATGACCAAAAATGTATTCTGAGCAGGAAGGTGTGCCACGGACCACTGAGCATCACTGTGAGTGCCGCCATTCTAAGGGGTTTGCAAAATGAGACCTACCTCATCATTATTCAAGAGATAGGTCATTTGCTACTCCATTTTTTTATTGCAAAGAGTGTCATTTTGAGTGTTCTAACTCAGATCATCCTTCTTGCTAATTGCTAGTTGCTAAATACCGCAATGTGTGACTCTCAAAACCCGATATGGGTACAAATGGTCCTGAGTGACACATTTCAGGTGCAATGACTACACCTGTGCCCATGCATTCTGTCAATGATGATCAGCTAAGAAATGTCAGCTTACCATATTTCACAGTTTTGGGAGAGCAAAGTGGGCAATCCATGTTAACACTACATTGTCATCATTACACACACACATGATCCCTGATCATGTTGGCATGGGGGGCACATATGGCTTAGGGGACACTGCCAATGGGGCATTTGTTACCTACATACAACTGTTCCACATCCGTTATGGACCACTGAATGCCCGATAATTTCTGACTGAAAATTGACCCACATGTCTATCACAAAGTTAATCATTTTCCCTTGATGCACAAGCCACAATACCTGAGTCACTTGTATTGCAGTGCACCAGGGAAGTGCCATTGCAATTGTCACCCAATTACAAATCATGACATGGAGTACCGTATGAAATGGATTAGCCACAAAACTTTGTAGTCAGGTTTAGCACCACATGATTGCTAGGCCCAGTACATGTGTAAATATGTGTGTCTATTACTCACTGGAGTGTCAGTGTCAATGCAAGTTTGCAGTGGTATGTCTGTTGGAATGTCTACATGCCGGATAGGCAGCTCACTCATATAAAATGTCACACACTGTGATATGTTGTCCCCATGTCTGTACAGTGATCAGACATTGAGCATATATCTCCTTTCCTTGTCTTACAGGTGGACCGGCCCCCTATGCCATCCGGGAAGTGGCTTGATTTGAGGACCCAGACGTATCCAGTAAGTGTGAAAATGTCTGTCTTATGTAGTGATTGCAGCTGTTGTGTGATTGACTCTTGTGTATGACACTCATTGCAAGATATGATGAGCTGGCATGTGATCTGATATATGACTTGACTGGAGGTTAACATAGTGTTCCATGCAAGGGGTAGACATTCACAGACAAAGAGTCATATCTTGGGAGTCTTGTGCTGCGCAATTGGTAGCAGCATGTGAACAAGTTGATCAGTAGCCACAGCAAGGAAAAAAGGAGTCCAGCCTGTCGACTTCCTTGGAATGCCTGTTTTTTAGAGTAGATTAATTACTTTATTAGGCAAGATGTGGGAAAATCAGACCGGGGGGCCTGGACCCTAAGCCTCCCAATGATAGCAGTCAGATTAATGAAAAGGTGACTCCCCACAAAGGATTTTATCAGATCATGAGCACATTGCTTCAAAAGATTGTTTTATTACGTTGTAGAGAAGAAATCAATTCCAGAAGTTATTTAGTCCAATTAAATAAAGACGAACTTGAAATTAAAGTAAATTTCATTGATCAGCAAAATCAATAATCCAAGCGAGTAGTCCCAAGGTTGGATGAGAGGTCAGTTAAAGGTATACGATGGTGTAACAGCCAGCCAACATGTGTTTCGCCCCTTTGGCGGGTAAGCGGGGGCTTTCTCAAGGCTAGTTCAGAACATAGTACAAAAAACTTCTGACATTGAATTGTCACAATTGTAGATAGAAACCTTATTTAGATGTAAGAAGAATCGAAAAGATGCCGTTAAATCACCGGCGCGTCCCGCGGTAAATATGCCACATGTAGGCACACATTTGATTTGGAGGTGGTCCAGTGTCACAATATTGACAGCGAGTCATACCCTTATTTACATAGGAAAGTGATGCATCACTTTTCCACACAAAATTGCACATCCCTGTATTGTAATGTACATGTGGGACTGTATGGGTGACTGTCCCCCAGCATCTAGCCCCAAATGTTGTACTCCATTTCCGTGGCACTTATGTGGTATGTTATAGGCGTGCATACAGGTAAAGGCCAGATATGTGCTTGTATCAATGTGGGTGATTTAGGAAATGTGTTGGCAGATCAGATGTTGATGGTTGTTCACAAATGGAAACATGAATGTAGATGTGATGGACCAATGGATACCTCTCTACTAGTTGGCAGGTCTCCTCACATGTGTTCCACTCACTAAATCCAGGTACAGCTGGACATGGCTTCGTGGTTGTCCTTGACGGTTGTGATAATGTATTGCATGCCCATCCACCCAGAGGAACAGGGGTAGGGGGAGAACATATGTGTAGGTAGGTGTGATGGTCACAGTGTATATGGCAGAGATCTAATTCAAGCATGCATGTGTCCCAAACAAAAGTGACCCCTGAAAATTATCAACTACACACTATCCTGCCAATTACATATACAAATCACAGGTCTTGTGTGCCTTGAAGTTGATCCAGATGATAGGGATTAGTCGGCCTGGCACATGTTAAGTACTTGCTGCATTTGCATTGTGACACATTGCACTACATAAATGCACAGATCAGTTTATTTGGTACACACCTTGTTGTGCTTTGCTGTGCTGCTAAATACTCGATGGTTAGGCCGCGTTGCCATGTCATTCCTCAGGGAAAATGTATCATCTGTACTGTAATTTGGACTGCATGTGCAAGTTGAGAAAGAGTGTTAGATTGTCATCTGTACATGCACCACACAATGATGACACTAATGGTTGTCTGTCTCATTTTTATAGCTGCCAACATGAATGCCGTGGAGATAAGGGATTTCCAGAGGCGGGCAGTGAGGTACAGGCACATCTTGGATGTGGAGTCTGGGTTCAGGATGATGGCAAGACGCTATCGTAGGGAGAGAGCCACAAGAGCAGGGCGGGCTTTCAGCCAAGGGGGCCCGGCATTGCCCACAACAGGTGGAGCCACCACCACGACTGCAGCCAGTGGCCTAGTGGCTACCAGTACATCAGCCCCACCTACTGCACCCTCAACCTCTGGAGCTACAGCCACAACACCTGCTGCACCTTCACTTACAGCACCCCCGACCACGGCATCTGCAGGAGCGGCAACATCAGGGACACAGACCACCACAGCAGCTGCTTTGGACCCAAAAACACAGAGCAGAAACATTAGCATGTGTTCATGAAAGGGCAGCATCACCCAGATGAAAAAGTGTCAATGACTGGCTGGCTGGCTTGCTCTGTAGAGAAGCTATAAAACTTTGAGGAGTGAATCACACATAAACAGTGTAAATTGCAGGCAAACACCATATGGGACACACTTGTAAAACAACACGTAAACATAAATATTAAAAGTCACAATTATGCAGACATTAGCTTTTAAAAAATATTTATTTTCCGTGTGGCTAATGTGTTCCGTGGTTCGACTATAGTTTTTGAGTGGAAATCGTGTATTTGGTAAGCACATATTTGTCTTCAGTAAACACGTTAGCGTGCTTCAATTAAGCTTTGCCCAATTAAACGCTACTAAATAGCAACATTTTCATTTTTTGCTACAGATAGAAGAAGGTGGTACATGGAAGTGCTTTAGTTCTGTGCAGGGCCACTGGAACTATATGGCATGAAAAGACAAAATTATGAGGCAAGGTTGACCAATTTATGTGGCAAGAAAAGTTTGGTTATGTATTTACAATGTCAGTAGCTCTAACTCATGAAACTAGAAGGATAGAGAAAATCAGCACCAAAACTGTATTTTATCAAGGGTGTCATAAGAGATGAATAATGCATCATAAACATTCACTAGAGAGCCTTATTACTCCAAGACTCAAAATTTAGGACAACGCTTCTTCTGCACCAGGAAAATAATGTATTTTCAGTGCCAGCATTGTGAGAGGGACAGTGGTTACAAAATAGCCTCATTTTGGAATTAGGCTACAACGTCTACATGGCCCCCCTCGCTCAATTGGCCCGCCAACATCATCTCAGCATCATCTCCTACGCCGACGACACCCAGCTCGTCCTCTCCCTGACCAAAGACCCGCTCACCGCTAAAACAAACCTCCACGAGGGACTAAAATCCATCGCCGATTGGATGAACAACAGTCGCCTGAAACTCAACTCCGACAAGACGGAAGTCCTCATCCTCGGGCGCACTCCCTCGGCCTGGAACGACTCATGGTGGCCCTCCGTCCTCGGACCCCCGCCCACCCCTGCCAGCCACGCAAGAAACCTCGGCTTCATCCTGGACTCCGCCCTCACCATGTCCAAACAGGTCAGCGCCGTCTCCTCCTCCTGTTTCAACACCCTTCGAATGCTCCGCAGAATCTTCAAGTGGATTCCAACAGAAACCAGAAAGACGGTGACCCAGGCCCTCGTCAGCAGCAGACTTGACTACGGCAACGCACTCTACACAGGCATCCCAACCAAAGACATCAAACGACTCCAACGTATCCAAAATGCCTCCGCCCGACTGATCCTCGACATACCCTGCCGAAGTCACATCTCCCCTCACCTAAAGGAACTCCACTGGCTCCCGGTAGACAAGAGGATCACCTTTAAACTCCTGACCCACGCTCACAAGGCACTTCACAACACCGGACCCTCCTACCTCAACACCAGACTTAACTTCTACACTCCAACACGTCAACTCCGATCCGCCAACCTCGCCCTCGCCATCGTACCCCGAATCCAGCGCAAGACATCCGGCGGCAGATCCTTCTCCTTCCTCGCCGCCAAGACCTGGAACTCTCTCCCCACATCTCTTCGCCAGACCCAGGACCTCCTCGCATTCAGAAGGCTCCTCAAGACCTGGCTCTTCGACCGCTAAATCAGCAGCGCTCCCCCCCCCCCTCAGCGCCTCGAAACCCTGACGGGTACATAGCGCGCTTTATAAATACTATGATTGATTGATTGATTGAATCCCATTAGAGTGTACCCTGTAACCAATCTATTGCTATCTCTAATGTGTCCCACATCCGCTTTAATGCTAAAGTGATGCAATCTAGTCAAGGAAATATTTTACGCCATTCCCCGTTCCAAAAACAGGATTATATCTCTCCAGCAGGTGAACATTTCTGTGAGGGTGCAGATGCATCTTTCAAGACGCATAATGATTCTCTGTTGTGATGCTGCAGTTTTAAAATGTGCAGATAGGCACTCCAGTAGCACTAATGAAACTGGATAGTATTTTTCAAATATTCATGCTAGGTTCTAATGTCTGTACTTTTTAAAAGTATAGCTGCTATAGGCACACACCATAAACTGCTCCACTGACCTCAATATTGTTTTGTCTGTATGTATGCATTTATTTTTGTATATGTTAATTAGTAGTTGTATTTGAGTGCTAATCATGAATTAAGTTAGCCTTTTCTGAGCGCTAGAATAGCAATTAAAATCCATAACAAAGTCCAACTGGGAACAAAGGTTGGCCTTGGATGCAACATTCTTCAATCATTCCCATGGTGAGTGTAGCCATTTAATTGAATGACAGCTTGAAAAGGTTGCTGGATATTAGGTAATGGGATGCTTTATGTTAGCATAGAACTAAGAGCATTACAAGGATCCCTCGACCCAACAGATCCTCATCGATTAATCTCTTGAGTGGTCATTGAATCAGGTGAACTGGGGCTGACCGTAGGATCCCGATTAGTGCCTAATGAGTATTAATGGATTTCTAGAGATTGCAAGGTCTTTTGCCCACATATGTTTTATGAATAATGTTGAGAATTTGAAACAGATCCAGGACTCCACCAGAAGCCAATGAGGAGACTTGAGAGCTGGTTTAGAATGCTCATGTCTGTGTAGATGTGAGCACAATTTGGATGCCTGGTTTGGACTCTTTGCAACCTTGTGTCCATTTTTTGGAAGTGTAGTGGGGATTGCACTGCAGTAATCCAGATGTGCCATAACCACTGCACATCTTAGGTCAGTTTGATGGTTTGCTAAGAGCTATTTTTCCAAACCTCTACCAAGGTGCAAATCATAGTTCACAACCAGCAGAACATAGGCATCCTCAGCTCAGCTTTCCAGAACTCCAAGCTGAGAAGACAGGTTACCATACCAACATATAAACACCATGGAAGACTAGAGATTCTTTAAGGTCCTAGTTCTCCGTCAGCAGCCATGGTAATAAGAAATTAGTTTAGCAGTAAAACTAAGAAAATCAGGCTAATTTGTCTGCTTTTCTTAAGTGAGTAAATGACTGTGTTTTCTTCATCTTCTGATCTGTACAAAGGGTAGTGGATCCAGGAAAGTGTTTGGAACTGGAACGGGAAACACTGCAACTGTCATCATGGCACCTTATTGGACTAATATTGGTTCCTCATTTTTAGCTACGTTAAGATGCTTTTTAATTTTACACATTTTAGCTGACATCACTTTTAGTAGTGACATTTCACACACTAAGCTTGCATGATTTTATTCTAAGAATACATTGTACGTGTTGCTTGTTTTAGTTACCCTTTCTCGACATATAATCTGTACACTCTGTTAAATGCTAGGAACACAGTTCAAGACATACTAGTGCTTGCACTGCCCATTTGGAGACAGCTTCTAACATCTAGAAATATCATTGCATCAGAGCTGTATCTTTAACACAGTGTGGCTTTGAATATTAGCATTAGGTAGGAATAATGAGAAATAATTTTCCATGGTTGGACTTTTTATTCTTTTCATCATGTTCATAAAGCTGGTATTGTTGCTTTGTTGTATCTGTCTAATTTTCGCAGCTCATTCTCTCTATGCAAGACTACAATTGTTTCAATAAATGTATTGAAAACTTATCTCGTATCTCTCTTGTGTTTTGCCTGGGCATGCATAGGTAAGACAACAAAAGGGTAAGATCTAGTTCCACAACTTCCTTGTGAGTCAAAGTGTCATTTTAGACTGCTGAAATCACCTTCCACCCAGTAGGGTTACGGGTTTGAGGTAGGCACTGTGAGCTAGCCAGGAATTGGGTGATAGTCTCTGATGGTGTGGATGGACTCAGTCCCGAATTCTGAAGGTCTGTCAACATAATATGTAGTCTTATTATCTTAAAAGGAACCATATAACACAACATCATGAGAAGTAGGAGGAATTGACTCCGATGAGCAGGGACGCTGCAACAGGTGGGGGAAGCAAACGGTGCACGTACCAAGGGCCATATGTACAATAGCTTTTTCCCACAGACACAGAATGGGTAAAAACCTTTCGTACATCTGTCCCCAAGTCATTTTGTCCTCCAGTGTTCAGATGGAGGGAGCTTCCAGTGTGAGTATGGCCCAACGGTAAGAGAAGAGCCCAGGGGGTCTTATTCAAGTGCCTGGAGTTTGAAGCAGGCCTTTGCCTAGTTACCAGTCCTGGGCAGTTTCAGATGCAGCCCCACAGTTACAACCACCCATCTGGCAGAGGGGTCAGGGGACTGAGCTGTTGAAGTGTTTCTTGTGCTGCACTGATTAGATCTCACTGCTAACTCAATTTGAAATGCCTTTTTCCTTGGACGTCCTGACCGCTTGGATTTCTCCCTCTTACCTTGTGACAGATCCCACACCCATCCCTGGTATATTCCTGAAGTTCTTGTTGTGACGAATCCAGCCCTGTAGAACTTACCTTCACTGGGCCCCCCGAAGTCCGAGGAGTTGAGTAGTAAGGAAGGGTTTTCCGGAGTTCAAGGGCGGGTTGTGAAGGGCAACTCCACTGCCAAGGCTAAGCTTTTGTGAGTTGCAAATGTAGGAACAGCTGTTGGTTGGGTCAGCTGAGTTGGGTGTTGTGCAGTAGGTGTGAACGGCTGCTGCGGTATGGGGAAGTGACCAACACTGGGATGGTGCAGTTTGTGGCCACTAGACTTGTGCATTTCCCCTCACCTGCCAGACCGTATTTGTAACAACCAGATGCTATAGATGGAGCAACAGAAGTGGAGCTTATTTCCAGCGGAGATTAAGATTAAACAACGAATCCACATACCCAATAACCCTCAATTGAGGGATGGCTTATTAGTCAGTACAACAAATTATTATTGAAGATTCAAAGATTTGTTTTAGCTCTTGTGTGGGCTCTATTGCTCCATCTTCATGAAAAACTGAGTTTGGGGAGCTAATTTCTGTCAGAAACTGTCATAAAACAAAATCTAACACTAAGGAATAAATCTAACCACCTAGGATCCCTGAAGGAGCTATCTTCTATCCCTGCATACTTTCTCAAATTATCTGAGTTTGACTATATGGCAGAGTTAGAAAGTAATATTGCATTAGGAAGTATCTGCCCACTGGATCAATCCCTCCATCTCTACAAATCCCTGTGGAAGAAGGACTGGGAAAGAAGCCACTTGATATACGTTTTCATTGCCATTGTTTTTGGATTCTATCTCATTGCCAGAATCAGACCTGCATCCCTCATAATCAAACTCATGATTGTCTATCGATTACTTAATCACTGTTTCCTAGTGGCATGTTGTCAATCACTCTTTGGGGTAGGGGAAAATGTCAAGAAATCCCCCTTTTTTCATGTGATGAGCCTCATGCCCTAGAATAGTTCCACAACCTCTTAGGACACTCTTAGGTTCTTTTCATGACCACAGTGCAAGACCGTAGCCTAATTTTCTGGTTTCCCCAGAGAATAAGTCATGGAGTTCAATGTTTTATTCTCCAGAAATTAAGTCCCAGGGCCTAAAGTTTTGTTTGTAAGCCTGCTGAATTCCAAGGCTGATTAGCCTTGATTACACCTCATGCCTCTTTAATCTACAGTAAGACACTCCCTGCTTCTTTATCTCTCCCTTGCAGGTTGTTTTCGGTCCCTACTTTTTGTCTTTGTCACTGTTTTCCACCTTTCTTTTCTTCCTTCTTTCCCACTTTTGTGTTTTTTTTCTCTCTCTTGCTCTGTATCAGAGTGTTGAGCTGAAATAAGTGTCAGTCCCTAAGAAATAGTGCTGGTGGGTGTCATCTGCAACAACCTGCTCAAATTATGAACTGTATTACAACAAAGCTGGTTAGGAAGGGAGGAATGGATTAAGCAGAGAAAATGAAGATGAAGCTCTAATAAGTTAGTTTCTATAATTATTCTGCCTACAAGTATTTCTAGAAGGCGAGACTCAACACTTGCATCATTTTTCTGTGCATTATCTAATCATTTTGAACTGGGCATTCCTCTAGATGTGACAGCTGCTGTTTCTGAGCTCTGCTTTACCAGGAAATATTATCTTTGCACTTCGTTGCACTAATTGACTGCATACTACCTCACATGGAGACTACGTTCCACATTGCTCTAAGAGAGTGCTTTTAGTACTTGTAGAACTGATATTGTTCCAGGTTATGATAGCATGTGAGGCTTGGGCCTCACCAATAATTTAGGATACAGTGTTATGGGCCATTGTAATGCTATACGTATTTTAACACCTAATCCATCTTGACCATTGACTCAATTTTGTGCTTAGCTTCAGGTGCTATCACAGTGGCGGCACAGGGTTTTTCCACACTGAGGTTGTTATCCACACTGAACGTGTTTTGCTGTTCTCACCAGAACAGGGTTACACTGTGCTGGAACATAATATTGGGGATGTGGAAGGTAGACATGATAAGAGAGGCTCAGGCTGGGAATGCTTTCATCAAGGAAAAGTATAGCTCTGTCCCTGGAATGCGCATTGGGGCAGGGTGTGTTTTTGACACAGACTGAGTACAGCCAATGCTTCAATTTCATAACCGAAGGGAGGGAGTTATTAGAATCTTCCTCTTGAGTTAGTTTAAGGTAAATGAGACGGGGAAGCTTGGCACTGAGGAAGGGGCTTGCCTGAGAGTAGACACACTTCTCAGGAAAATCCCATTCAGAGGCGTTCTCCTGCCTCAACCGTTCAGGGTTCCTTGCTTGGTGCTGGCAAGGATGATGGATTTAATCCCTGTGGTGATGCATTTTAATTCTTAATTATTTAGCTTAAATATGTATATATACTCACTGCATTTTAGTGTGCTTTTATTTGATATCTGGGGAGTGCACAAATAAATTCATTACTCTGATATTGTTTATTGTCTGAAAGGCAAGGTGTGAAAGAGTGATCAGCATTTCTGAAGGGGACTGAGGTCGGTTGCAAAGAGACATATAAGGTTGCCATCTGTAAAAGACTGTGTTGCTCTTGGAGGGGCTGAAGCCCTACTCAAGCAACAACTGCAGTTCTCTATTAGGGTGAAGTCACAAGCAATCCCTAAGTTAACCTGTGCTCAACCATTTTGTAGCTTTGCACAGGCAAGTCAGGCTTAACTTAGATGCAACGTATAAAGTGTTTATGCAACACTTAAAACAGTAATAAACTGAAAACACAACACAAGAACAATTCCACATCAAATTATAAAAATAGAGCAAATTTTAATAAATAAATCAAATCCAGAGCAACAAGCATCCAATCAGTAGAACCGGAAATATGCAATTTTAGAGATTTATGGGGGTGATTCTAACCCTGGCGGTCGGTGTTAAAGCGGCAGCTAACCCGCCAACAGCCTGGCGGTCCAAAAAAAGAAATTCTGACCCTGGCGGGAACCGCCAACATAGACCGCCACTTTAACACTCCGACCGCCACGGCGGGACAGACAAACAGGTTGGCGGTCACCGCCAACAGGCAGGCGGCAGACAATGTACCGCCCACACTATCACGACTCACCAATCCGCCACCTTTTCCAGAGCGGGAGCCCCGCCGATAAAAACACGGCGGAAACAGACTACGAACGGGAAAACGCTCACCGAAACACACTCCACGAGGAAGGAGGACAGCATGGAACCCGAATTAAACATCCTACCTGCTCTGGTCTACCTGCTCATCTACCACGAGTACGAACGCCGGCGCAGACGACAACGGTGAGTACTGCACCTATGACACACGGGAGGGGGGAGGACGAAAGGTTACGGCACACACATATGCGACCCCCACCCCCCCCAAAACCATGTACACACCAATGCAGAGCAACAAGTCACAGTGACACCACCCAAACCCCCCGGAAAAATGCAAAGACATCATTAAATAGAGAAACAAAATTTATGTAAAAAAATAGACTCAGAAAAGTATTGGTTAACTAGCCAAAAAAATATAAAAAAACAAAAACTATATACATTGCAAGGGATAACCGAGGCAATTAGTCCTGCACAACAAAAGAAAAACAGTGTCTGTGGGCCAAAGTGTAACAACACAAGGGCAAAGCCCACACAGGAGACCTGAGTCCTTTGGAGAGAACACTGCAGGGGCATCTGGTGACAAAACTACAGGCACCTCAGGGGGAAGGGAAGGGGGGGGGCACCACAGCCACATGAGTCCACGACGCCAGGTCCACGAAGGGGCCACCATGCCCACTGTGCCATCCTGGGGAGTGCAAAGCCACAGTCTCTCAAAGTCTCTACAGTGGGTGGCTTGCCCACTGTGTGCCATCCTGGGGAGTGCAAAGCCACAGTCTCTCAAAGTCTCTACAGTGGGTGGCTTGCCCACTGTGCCATCCTGGGGAGTGCAAAGCCACAGTCTCTCAAAGTCTCTACAGTGGGTGGCTTGCCCACTGTGCCATCCTGAGGAGTGCAAAGCCACAGTCTCTCAAAGTCTCTACAGTGGGTGGCTTGCCCACTGTGCCATCCTGGGGAGTGCAAAGCCACAGTCCATCAGGTGGATCACTGTCTCCACTGGTCAAGGAGGAGGCATGGTGGTCACAGTGAACCGTTAACAGTGCTTGACAGGATGGGCCCAGCGGAGCGGTGCTTGAGACGGCGGGGCCCAGCGGAGCGGTGCTTGAGACGGCGGGGCCCAGCGGAGCGGTGCTTGAGACGGCAGTGCCCAGCGGAGCGGTGCTTGACAGGATGGGCCCAGCGGAGCGGTGCTTGAGATGAAGGGCCCAGCGGAGCGGTGCTTGAGACGGCGGTGCCCAGCGGAGCGGTGCTTGAGATGAAGGGCCCAGCGGAGCGGTGCTTGAGACGGCGGTGCCCAGCGGAGCAGTGCTTGACAGGATGGGCCCAGCGGAGCGGTGCTTGAGACGGCGGGGCCCAGCGGAGCGGTGCTTGAGACGGCGGTGCCCAGCGGAGCGGTGCTTGACAGGATGGGCCCAGCGGAGCGGTGCTTGAGATGAAGGGCCCAGCGGAGCGGTACTTGAGACGGCGGTGCCCAGCGGAGCGGTGCTTGAGACGGCGGTGCCCAGCGGAGCGGTGCTTGAGATGAAGGGCCCAGCGGAGCGGTGCTTGAGACGGCGGTGCCCAGCGGAGCGGTGCTTGACAGGATGGGCCCAGCGGAGCGGTGCTTGAGACGGCGGGGCCCAGCGGAGTGGTGCTTGAGACGGCGATGCCCAGCGGAGCGGTGCTTGACAGGATGGGCCCAGCGGAGCGGTGCTTGAGATGAAGGGCCCAGCGGAGCGGTGCTTGAGACGGCGGTGGCCAGCGGAGCGGTGCCTGTCTTCACGGCGGGCCCCGTTCAGCGGTGCTCTTCTGCACGGCGGGGCCCTGTTCAGCGGTGCCTGTCTTCACGGCGGGGCCCTGTTCAGCGGTGCTCTTCTGCACGGCGGGGCCCTCTTCAGCGGTGCTCTTCTGCACGGCGGGGCCCTCTTCAGCGGTGCTCTTCTGCACGGCGGGGCCCTCTTCAGCGGTGCCTGTCTTCACGGCGGGGCCCTGTTCAGCGGTGCTCTTCTGCACGGCGGGGCCATCTTCAGCGGTGCCTGTCTTCACGGCGGGCCCTGTTCAGCGGTGCTCTTCTGCACGGCGGGGCCCTCTTCAGCGGTGCCTGTCTTCACGGCGGGGCCCTGTTCAGCGGTGCCTGTCTTCACGGCGGGGCCCTGTTCAGCGGTGTTCTTCTGCACGGCGGGGCCCTGTTCAGCGGTGCCTGTCTTCACGGCGGGGCCCTGTTCAGCGGTGCTCTTCTGCACGGCGGGGCCCTCTTCAGCGGTGCTCTTCTGCACGGCGGGGCCCTCTTCAGCGGTGCCTGTCTTCACGGTGGGGCCCTGTTCAGCAGTGCTCTTCTGCACGGCGGGGCCCTCTTCAGCGGTGCCTGTCTTCAAGGCGGGGCCCTGTTCAGCGGTGCTCTTCTGCACGGCGGGGCCCTGTTCAGCGGTGCTCTTCTGCACGGCGGGGCCCTCTTCAGCGGTGCTCTTCTGCACGGCGGGGCCCTGTTCAGCGGTGCTCTTCTGCACGGCGGGGCCCTGTTCAGCGGTGCCTGTCTTCACGGCGGGGCCCTGTTCAGCGGTGCTCTTCTGCACGGCGGGGCCCTGTTCAGCGGTGCTCGTCCAGTAAGTCAAGGGAGCCAGACCTGGCCTGGACTCCCTGCTCAGTCGCCCTCCGACCGTGCTGTCGCTGGACCCTTCGGTGACGGAGTCCTGGGCCCTTTGGTGTCCTCCCGAACCCCCGGGATGGGGCTTGTGGGGCCCTCCTGCTCCGCGCTCCTGCTGGCTGTCTTCTCCGCCCTGCTGGCCTTTCGCTCCTTAGATGGGGCTCTCGGGCCCTTGCCTCCCCTAGATGATGTGGCTGGTGAAGTGGGCGAAGTTTCCTCCTTGGGGGCAGCCGTGTCAGTCCTCTCACGGCGGCCCTTTACTTTTCTGGTCCTCTTGCCTGGGGGGGGGCTGGCTGTCCCCTGGCTGCTGATCGAAGTGTCACTGCTGGCAAAGGGTGGACTCCAGAACCCATGCACCACAGTGACACTCGAAGCTGGGCTGGTGGTGGCTGTGGTGCTCTTGGGACTCTTTGCAGATGGAGGGGGTGGGTCAGGGGAGGGAAAGAGGTTAAGAGTAGAGAGGAACACTTTTTTAGGTCCAAGGTAAAGGGTAGGAGTAGTGGTGATGGGAGTGGAGGAAGAGGATGTGGTTGTAGGAGAGTCAGGTGTGCTGTCTTTGGGTGCAGGTGCCTGTTCTGGAGGCTGTCGTGAGGTGGATGGCTGTTGGGTGGGTGTCTGCCTGCGTTTGTGTGTCTTCGAAGAGGGGGTGACAGACACAGTGGGAGAAGACACAGGGGACGTGTAAATGGCAGTGGGGGTGGTGACTGCACGTGTGCGGACTGTACTGGAGGGTGTGCTGGTGATGGAATCACTGGCTGATGGTGGTGTGCATGCAGGTGTGAGTATAGACGTCACAGGGAGGGAGGAGGGAGACGAGGAGGAGGGGGACACAGAGGTGGTAGTGACTCGTGGTATGTCTGCATCTGGGTGTTGCTTGGGTGAGTGTTTGTGGGTTCTGTGGTGCTTGTGCCTGGATGAGCTGGCCTTGGGTGTTGAGGTGTGTGCAGGCTGGTCTGATGGTGTGGATGGGATAGGCTGAGGAACAGGAGACAGAGACAGGCTGGAGGCAGTAAGAAGAGGGAGGCTGGAAACAGGGACAATGGCTGCCGTCAGTGCTCAGGCCAGAGCATTGAACGATCGTTGATGGGCAGCCTGACCCAAATGAATGCCCTCCAGGTAGGCATTGCTCCGATGCACCTCCCTTTCCACCCCCTGGATGGCATTCAAAAGGGTAGTCTGCCCAACAATGATGGTCTGAAGGAGGTCAATGATCTCCGCACTGAGGGCAGCAGGGGAGACAGGGGCAGGGGCTGAGGTGCCTGGGGCGAAGGAGATGCCCGCCTTCTTGGGCGAGCGGGCACGGAGCGAAGGCTGAGGGGCTGCTGGGAGGGCGGAGCTGGTGCGCTGGGTGGCGGCTGTACCTGTAGAGGCGGGGGGCCCGGATGTTGCCGCCACCGCTAGGGAGCTCCCATCCGAGGACGTGTCGGTGTCGCTGGTGTCACCACCGGTCCCCGTTGTGGTGCTCCCCTCGCCCTCCGGATCACTGGTGCCCTCGGTGTCTGTTCCTGAGCCCACCGGGGCCTTGTGACCTGCAGCTCCCTCGTGCTCCGATGCCAATTCTCCTCCGCCTGATGATGCTAATGCACACGTGCACAAGAAGATAAAGAACAAGGGTGGGGGGAGAAAAACGAAGAACAGGTTGAGTGCATGCATTGTCAACACCGTTGGCGGAGAGGACAGACACAGGAGCCTCATGCACTAAGCCGCGCAATCGGGGTACACTACTCAGTAATTCTGACTAGGACAACAGGTCTAGAGACAACAAACGCACACATGTGTGATGCTGGACCATCGATAGCTGTACTTGGCACCCTACAGAGGTGGGGGGCGGGGGCACAGGGCCATGCCTAAAGGAGAGGACTACACTACAGAAAGCGCCCTGGCCTAATGTCACCCACAGCCCTCCACCCCCACCCAGACGCCTCCACTGCGCGTAAAGATAGCAGAATGTGCTGATACTCACCCCCTTGTGTCTGCTGTGATGTCCTCAAGCGCCCATCCAAATCAGGGTAGGCCACCGCCAGGATCCGGGACATCAGGGGGGTCAGGGTACGACTGGCACCCCTCCTAGGTTGGGAGGCCATCCCAAGCAGTGACTCGGCGGTCTTCCTGGTTCCGCGGCGGATGTCCTCCCACCTCTTGCGGCAGTGGGTGCCCCGTCTGATGTGGACCCCCAGGGCCCGGACTTCCTTGGCGATGGCACGCCAAATGTCCACTTTCTGATGGGCGCTGACCTATTTGACATGTACAGGGTGGGAAGGAAAATTTCATAAATTTTCTGCATGTTAGATGTGATTGGCCCCCCCTCCCCAACCTTGCCATATGGCACATGCTCTCATCTGTCGTGCCTTGCACTCGTCATTCGCTCCCCACCCCACCAACTTACATCCACCCCACTCCACACAGGCATATCCCATTCAACGTCCACCCAGTGTACTTACCTGTTGGTCTGGAGGACCGTAGAGTAACGTATACTGGGGGAGGACCCCATCCACTAGTTTCTCCAACTCTTCAGACGTGAAGGCAGGGGCCCTTTCCCCAGTCGCAGCAGCCATTGTCACTTCCAGACCGAGGTCACAGCAGCACTTGCAGTATAGGTCCTCTCCTGTGGATGATCAGGTCTCGAGTGATTAAGCAGATAGAAAATGGCAGTCACGCCCGCGGCGGTGCGTACCGCCGCGGTGCGTACCGCCGCGGTGCGTGCCGTGACCGCCGGCGCACATCATCATTGGCTCCTGAAACCCATAGGCTTCTATGTTAACCAATGCGGCTTCGTACAACGGTCTTCGACCGCCTACCGCCACGGTGTGCCACGCCAGCGCATTGACCTCACATCCCATTGTCCCACTTCACAGGTCAGGCAGCCGCCATTTCAAGGGCCCACATGGCTTAATTTCAACTGCGTCACACAGGCCTAGGCCTTGCATTGCCACTCATACAAGCCTTTCACTGCATTTCGATTCAATTACTGTGCAAGCTGTGGTTACGTACCTGTGGGTTGCTTGACTCTGTGCTCCATGTTGTCCTTCCTAGGCACCGTCCGCTGGGACTTGCAAGGAGAAGGATGAATCCTCGCGTGTACCGACCGCTGGTGGACCTGTCGACAATGGAAGAACGCCATATAATACTACGCTACAGACTTGACCGTGCCATTATACATGAACTGTGTGCCCAGCTGGAGCCAGCCCTGATGTCCCCCATCCGCCAACCCACAGGGATCCCCCCTCTAGTGCAGGTTCTGTCAGTCCTCCATTTTTTGGCAAGTGGCTCATTCCAGACAACAGTGGCCATGTCATCTGGAATGTCTCAGCCTATGTTTTCAAAGATTTTGTCCAGAGTGTTGTCTGCCCTGATGAAATACATGCGGAGCTACATTGTTTTCCCTGAGGAGGGTGATTTGGCCACTGTGAAGGGTGATTTCTATGCCCTTGGACATATCCCCAACATCATTGGTGCCATTGATGGGACCCATGTGGCTTTAGTACCCCCAAAAGACGATGAGCAGGTGTACAGAAACAGGAAAAATTACCATTCTATGAATGTGCAAGTGGTCTGTTTGGCTGACCAGTACATCTCCCATGTAAATGCAAAGTTCCCAGGGTCAGTGCATGACGCGTATGTGATGCGTAATAGCAGCATCCCCTATGTGATGGAACTGCTACAGAGACACCGTGTGTGGCTAATAGTTGACTCTGGTTATCCCAACCTGCCTTGGCTATTGACCCCAGTGACGAATCCCCGGACCAGGGCTGAGGAAAGGTACAATGAGGTCCATGGGCGAACGAGGAGGATAATTGAAAGGACTTTCGGGGTCCTGAAGGCCAGGTTTAGGTGCCTGCATATGACAGGGGGATCCCTGATGTACTCACCAAAGAAGGTGTGCCAGATCATCGTGGCCTGCTGCATGCTTCACAACCTGGCTTTGCGACGGCAGGTGCCTTTCCTGCAGGAGGATGGTCCAGATGGTGGTGTTGTAGCAGCTGTGGAGCCTGTGGAGAGTGAAGAGGAGGAAGACGACGGGGACGACACAGACAACAGGGACACAGTCATCCAATAGTATTTTCAGTAGCAGACAGGTAAGAATCACCCACGCAATTTAACATTTCCTTAAAGTCTCCTGCATCTCTACTTTCTGCATTTACCCCCAGTTCTTTTTTAACTTATTTTTGCTTTTCCCTTCCCTTTTCAGTGTTGTTTGACCCACTGCGTGACTTCTGATTGTTTAGCCCATGGACAAAAGCGTATTGACATTGGTATGTTGTCATCACAAATTGTCTGACCATCATTGTACAGTATTGTGTAAAACATTTGTAAATAATACAGGCTGACTCCTGAATATTTTAAGTGCAATGAGTGTTTATTTGTAGTGCTAGATTTTGGTGCATGATATTAATACGGTGATGGGTGGGGGTGGAGTAATGTCCATGGCAGAGTCCAGTTCTCAGTTTCACAGGTGCCTTGTCCATAGGCCTGTGGAAGGATGGAGCAGGGGCAGTTCAAGGTTGGACAGGGTGACAATGTGGGACAGTGGGATGACATCAGGGGGTATCCTTTGCTGGCGGGGGTCTTGGCATCCTACTCTGTCTTCCTGTGAGATCTCAGGTTCCGCTTGCGGGGTGGTTGATCTTCAGCAGGAGGTGGGGTTCTGGTGGCCTGACGTTGTCGTGGGGCCTCCTGTCCACTAGCGCCGGCGGAGGTGGTGGGCTGTTCCTGGTCCTGGCTAGTGACAGGGGCCCTTTGGGGTGCCACATGGTCCCGCAATGTGGTTTCTATCCGGTTTAAGACCTGGACTATGCTCCCCATAGCGGTACCGATGGTCGTGAGTTCATTGCTGAACCCCATGTACTGTTCCTCCTGCTGTGCCTGGATCTCGCTGAACCTGGCCAGTACCGTCGCCATCGTCTCTTGGGAGTGGTGGTATGCTCCCATGATGGTGGTGAGGGCCTCTTGGAGGGTGGGTTCCCTGGGCCTCTCCTCCCCCCCGTCGCACAGCAGCCCTCCCAGTTCCCCTGTGTTCCTGGGCCTCTGTCCCCTGGACGGTGTGCCCACTACCACTGCCCCCAGGTCCCTGTTGTTGTTGGGGTGTTGGGTCAGCCTGGGTGCCCTGTAGTGGCGGACACACCGCTGATTGACGCGTCCTGGAGACAGAGGCATGGGCCCGCTGGGTGGGAGCTGTGCTGGTATTCCCAGAGGGGGTTGGGTCTGGTGTGGCCTGTGTCTGTGTGTGGGGAACCCACTGTCCAGAGGTCCCCGATGGTCCGGGCTGGTCATCAGGGTCGAGGTCGACAGAGCTGGTGTCCTCACTGGGGGGCTGTTCTGGGGGTGGGATGGACAGATCTGGACCCTCCGTGGCGGTGTGTTGGCGTTCGGGCCCTGCAGGGGTAACAGAGTATTGTTATAGTTTTTGTGTGTGCCATGGCGTGCATTTTGTGTGTGCCCTTGTCCCCCAGTGCTGGCATTCCCTTGTGGGAGGGGTTGTGAGGGTGGTTGGGGGGGGGGAATGGGTATGTGCAGTGGTCATGCATTGGTGATGGGTGTGTATGGTTTGTGTTGGCATTCAGGGGTTGGTGTTGTTTAGGGTGGGTTGTGCTGGTGGGACAATGGCAGGGAGGATGTGTGCTGGGGGGTTTGAGATTGGGGTGAGGGTGGGGTTGTGGGTTGGCATGCTGGTGATTGGGGGGGGGGTTAAGTAGTTGAGATTCGACTTACCAGAGTCCATTCCTCTGTGTACTCCAGCGAGGCCGTCAGGATGCAGGATGTTTACTACCTCTTGCTCCCATTCAGTAAATTGGGGTGGAGTGGGTGGGGGTCCGCCGCCAGTCTTCTGCACAGCGATGTTGTGTCGCGACACCATGGAGCGCACCTTCCCCCGTAGGTCGTGTAGGATGCTTTCCCACAGCGTTGACCCTGTCTACAATCCTTTGCCATAGCTCAGCCTTCCTTGCTATAGTGGTGTGCTGCACCTGTGTGCCGAAGAGCTGGGGCTCTACCCTGATTATTTCCTCCACCATGACCCTGAGTTCTTGGTCCGAGAACCTGGGGTGTCTTTGGGGTGCCATGGGGTGGTGTGGATGAGGTGTGGGGTGGTGTTTGTGGTGATGTGCGTGGTGATGTGTGGTGATGTGTGCGTAGATGTGGTGTGGGTGATGATGTTGGGTTCCTGTGTGTGTTGTCCTCAGCGTTCCCTGTGCTCTCTCTCAGTCTCTCTGGCCTTCTCTCAGTAATTGTGGTCGTAAGGGTTTGTGGGTGACGTGGGTGTGTGTTTTATATTGTAATGGGTGTGTGGGAGTGTTGTTTGTATGTGTTTCAGGTGTGTGTAATTCAAATTGTCCAATGTGGCTCTGTTTTGTAAGTGTGTGTGTATTTTGAGCACGGCGGTGTGTACCGCCAATGGAATACCGCGGTTGAAAGACCGCCGCGTGGATTTGTGGGTCAGAATGGCATGGGCGTGTTTGTGTTGGCGTGGCGGTGGAGGTTTGGTCATCTCCAGTTTATCGCTGCCCGCTGCTGTGGCGGCCTTCCGTGGATGGCGGGTTTTTGGCGGGTTGACAGTTGGAGGTCAGAATGACCGTGGCGGTTTACCGCGGCCGCGGCGGTAGAATGGCGGTCTTCTGACCTGCGGTAAGGGCCTTTTACCGCCGAGGTCAGAATCACCCCCTATGTGTCAATAGGATGAAAAAGCATAAAACCAAACTCTGGATACCTGGCCACGCTGGACTGGGACATAGGCTCAAGTTCAGACTGACCACATTGGAGTGCGGGCCACCTAAAGGGACCAAGTTAGTCCAGCAGAAAAACTTTCCTTCTAAAGTCTAGTGCAAAGAGTTTTCTTTGTGAGTTAGGGGGACATGAGGAGCTGGGAAAGCATTGCAAATGGTCATTACTGCAGTGTGAAGAGCAGGTTGGGATCATCAATGGCCTTTGCTGTACCACAAAGATCTTGTCAGGCATTGTGAATGTTTCTGAAGATTCCCATTGCCGGTCATCACAGGCTTTCTACACTGTACCTCAAAGTGAAGATCTTGTTTCATCGATTGTCCCTGGTGGTTGCTCTAACAGAAAGAGTCAGGTTCACCAGAGAAACAGGTTGATCGGTTGGCACAGACAGCAAGATCTTGATGGTATTTCTCATTTTCTTTTAGGAGGAGTTCAATTGATGTAACACCGAGGATTTAGGATCTTCAAGGATCTTTTGGGGATCAGGAACTCACTCTAGCAGAGGCTAGCAGGTCCAGTACAACAAGTCAGCTGGGCATTTTTAGGTAGACCTCTGGAGCTTGTTGTGTCCCTGTAGCTCAGAACTGGAGGTCAGTCAGTTGACCCTTGGAAGCACTTGAGCCTGGGAGGAAGGGTGTATGGCCAGTTTTCCATCTCTGGCAGCAGGGTAGGCCTCAAGCAACAGGGTAATCTCTGGTGGCAGGGCAGTCCTTCTTCTGTAGTATCCACAGGTCCAGAGGTGTACTGATGAGTAGGTCTGAAGGTCACATTTTCATACCTGGTCTCCCCCCCCCTTGAAGTGGGAGAAGCTTCTGAAAAGCCCCCCCCCCCCAGAGGTATCTGCAATCTCCTGCCTTGCTGTGCTGATGCCATCGTGTCTAGGGGCACAATAGACTAGTGTGAAATCCTTTGTGTGTGAGCTGGGCTAGTCCTTTTGAAGTGCACATGTGATAGGTGACAGGTCCGCTCCCCCGTCAAGACAGGATGATCTTCCACTAGTATGATCCTTGGTCCCCAAGTGGTGCCCGTCAGTTCTTGGACACCCTTTGCTGGCATCAGAGTGTACTCCTCCTACCTTCAAACAGAGCCCCAGGTGACACTTGTAAGAAATTGGATTGTTGGTTGACTGGGGTGTGAGCCCTGGTGATTCAGCAACCACAATTCTTGTCAGGGTAAGGCACAAGCAAACCCCAAATGAACTTGTGCTCACCTTCAGGTACTTGGCACAGAGCAGTCAGAATTAACTTGAAGGCAACGTGTAAAGTATCTGTACAACAGTTTGTGGATTCTGTCGACGGGGCTAATGATGTAAAGGCCGCTACTGAGTATGTATGGCACAGTTCAGGCAATGCGTCGGTTCTGATAAGCACTGAGGTTGCAATATGGAGCTGTAGCATCTTTGCTGCGGCTGCTGTCGATGAGGAAAGTGAGGACCTTGCGCTGGCTAAAGCGTCACGCATTGGCAGTTCTGGAAGTGATGTGCTGGTCCCAAGATGTGGCAGTGTAAGTCTTATGCATTGGTTCCAACCCACGCAGTAGTGGTGATGCTCCAGTTCTGCTCCACGCAACAGCGGCGATGCGTTGGTTCTAATCCCACAGCAGAAGATGTGTCAGTTTCGCTGGAGCAAGCACCCTAGGCACACTTCCAAAGGTCTAGTACTTGGGTGGCACCACTCCGTAGGGCAGAATAAGAGATGGCAGAGTTCAGGTGCAGAAGCAGGGTGGTTGGAAGCCTTTTATGCCCCTGAGACTTCAGAAAATGAGCCAAGCCAACTACCCTTTGGATTCACTCTGGGTTCTGGGTTGGAGAGATGCAGGTCCAGCCCTTTGTACTCCCAGGCAAGAGGGCAGCAGGTGGCAAGTCAGCACAGCAGAGCAAGAGTCCAGTAGAGTAGCAGTCCAGCAGAGTGGCAATCCTTCAGCAGCACAGCAGTCCTTCTTTCTAGCACAGTATCCACAGATCCAGAAGATTATTGCAGTGGTGGTGTCAGAGGTCCAGTGCTTATACTCAGTGGTGCCTTTGAAGTGAGGGAGACTTCAAAGACATGCCCTTGAAGTGCACAGAGTCCCTGCCCTTCCTACCCTGGCTCCAGACTCAGTACAGGGGGTTATGTAGCCTTTTGTGTGTGGATATGACACAGCCTATTCAGGTGTAAGCAAGGCTGTGCCAAGCTCCTCCCTTCCATCCTCCCCAAAACGGCGCATCAAGGCCCATCAGGTCACACCTAAGCTCCCATTGTGTGTGGCTGTCTAAGAGGAAGCCCAGCTGTCACCCCACCCTAGACATGTGAGCAGAGACAGGCAGCAGGCACCAAATGGCTAAAGTAAGAATATGCCAACTTTCTAAAAGGGGCATTTTCAGAACTGTAATTTAAAATTCGACTTTACCATAAGTTGTGATTTTAAATTGTGTTTCCAGAGACACCAAACTTAGAAAATCTATCTCTTCCCAATTGGAAGTTATTCTTATCAAGGACTGAAAGGCAACTCCAATGTTATTCTATGGAAGTGACAGGCCTTGCAGTAGTGAAAAATTAATTTAAAAGGTTTTTCACTACCAAGATATGTAAATCTTAAAAGTACATGACCAACATTTTAAATACACTGCACCCTGCCCTTGGGGCTGCTTAGGGCTACCTTAGGGGGTGACTCATACATATTAAAAGGAAAGGTTTGAGCCTGGCAAAAGGGTTATCTTGCCAGATAGACATGGCAGTTCAAAACTGCAGACACTGGCTCTGCAGTGTCTGGCCTGATTCATGTTTAAAAGACTACTTAAGTGGGTAGCACAATCAGTGCTGCAGGCCCACTAGTAGCATTAAATCTACAGGCAAGGGGCACATGTAGTGCAATTTACTTGAGACTAATAGGTAGATTAAATATGCCAGTTGGGTATATGCCAATTTAATCAGGTTTTAGGGAAGAGAACAAGCACTTTACCATTGGTTAGCAGAGGTAAAAGGTGCAGAATCCAAGGGCAGCAAAAACGAAGTCATCAAAAACAGAAGGTCTAAAGGCAAAATGAAAGGGGAAATTACGCCAAGGATGCAAGGTCCAACAACAATCCAGAGAATTGACACTAACCCATTAAGAAATATAGGCCCATATTTATACTTTTTAAGCGCCGCATTTACACTGCTTTTTGACGCAAAAACAGCGCAAACTTGCAAAATACAACTGTATTTTGCAAGTTTGCACTGCTTTTGCGCCAAAAAATTACACAAATACGGCACTAAAAAAGTATAAATATGGGCCATAATGAACAAAAGGAATCCTTTACAGAAAATAGAGAGTGATGCAAACCAGCACAACATGTTTTCTATTAAATTTACTTTTAGTTGCTTGAAAGTAACACAGAGAAGCCCTAAGTGCTGCTTTGCATTACTCTACGTAAAGGGGATGGTGCATGTGTATTCCCATGCAACCACTTATGATTTCCAATGCGAAAACCTATCTACTCACAATAATAGACAGGGTTTTGTGCCAAAAAATAATGCCACTGTGAAGCAGGTGTTGAAACGAGAAATGTTTTTATTTCTCCCAACGTTTCCCATTGTGCATGTGTGCTGCGCTGTACAGCACACATCTGAAGTGGGAAACGTTTTAAAGGTTACCTAGGCATAGTATTTTGGATTGGAAGGGTACCTTTAGAGTGTAAAACATATGCTGGACTTAAGCAACCACGCTTGCACTATGGCGTAAAGGTATGTGTGGCACTAGACATTCCAAATGTGCTGCATGGCACTAGGCAGCCTACTTGTGCACCAGCGCTAGGAAGAGATCAGGATAGTACCATATCTCTGTAGATAAGGTACTTCCTGCTCTTGCCCTGTCACCCAATGCATTGCAGCAACTTTGGGTGCTGTGCTGCATCCTGTGACAGCTTAATAAATCTGAGCCATATAGTTGAAAACAGTGTTCCTGTGGTCACTACTCCCAATGACTCATGACGGGCTAGCTGGGACAACCCCTGATGAGCTGTAAAATACCTTCATGTTCAGAAACAAAGTATACATTTAGCCATATATGTTCTGCATGTTTCTTTCATAGCACATCCATGGTGAAATTAGATGAATATGTATCTGTCCTAGAACCCTAATGCTAAGCTCATCCCCTGTCCTAAACTCTGTAGTGGTAACAGGATGTATTGCGCAAATAGTTCTGCTGGATCTTCATCTCAATTTGTTATTGGCACATGCTGGCATTGTTTGTAGCCATAGAAAAAAATACTCTTAAGATTGCCTGTAACTTGGACTCTGAATCACAAATCAGCAGAAAAAAGCTAGTCCCACTTGGGTTTGAGCTTGAAGGGTGTGTGGACATTAGTCAAAGGGAGAGGGAGTAATATTAAGGATCTAAATGATACACCTCTCATACAAATTCACATAATAATTAATGCTAAGCTATAGTAGAAAATCATTGCTCAAAAGTCATGTCTAGTCAATCCGGAACGTGAAGAAGTACAAAGAGAACTGTACCCTAAGACCAGTGCCCATTGGACACTGGATGGAAAAACAGGATACTGGGCATGGCCTAAAACTCTGTACAGTGGACTGCGTCAACTAATGTGCAAACCAGCAGTCATGTTGAGGTTGGGAACACTGCCGTAAAGAACGGCATGGCTAAAGGTATTTTCCAGTGAGTACTACTGGTGGGGAAGCATGCCTGGTATAGGGCCAGAATCCAGGGCACACTGGTGGTGTAGAATTGAAAGCCAGCTGCAGTCTGTTGGGATGCAAAAACCATGACCCAAGAACCATGATCAGACAGGGCATTCCACAGGTAACATCCAGGCCATGCCCTGAAGGTAGTGGCCCCTGGTTATGGACAAGATCATGTTTGGACAACTAGGTGTAGAGTGACTGGGTGGATGGAGCAACCAAAAGACATGCTTTCTGACAAGTTCCCTCTGGGCATAGCTGCATCTATTGTGGTATCTATTCTCAATGAGAACTCAACACAGCGGGCAATATTTCTGGCCTGGTTTGTGTTGCTCTTGCACTACGCAACCTGGTGCAAGAGTGGCGCAAACATTAATGAGATTTATGAAGCCATGCAAGGCCACCTTGCGTGGTACGGCATGGCTGAATAAATCACAAGCCATATTTACAAGAAAAGATGCATTGCTGCGTTGCAGCAGCGATGCAATAAAATCAGTGACAAGCACAAGAATCACTTCTGACGCCATGGATGCACTGTATTTACAATACAGGTGCAAGGACCCAAGGTGCATCAGAAATTCTGCAGCGTTTGAGGGAACTTTGCCCGAGATGTGGCGCATTGCTGAAGTTGGCCTCAGAACTGATGCAACTTTAGTGATGCATCAAAATTTAGAGGTGCTGCGTCAGTTTTATTTCACACAAGTAGCCTGTTTTTGAACCAATATAAAAGACTGTAAAATGCTGAAATATCACCTTCTACACTTTTACATTGGTCCTGGATGGAGGATATTAAGTATGCAGTATGTCTATGTGTTACGTTACAGTGAGCATAGTGTAAGTGAATACAAGTATATGTTGGAATATAAAGTGACAATACATGTTCTAACTGCCTTATGTGTATACTTACCTGTTGTCCTTTGCAGTATGCAGGCCTGGACTTGGGTACCCCTTCCTCCAGGGAGAAGTGACAATCCTAGCCTGTCCCTTACACGTACACAACGTCACATTGCCTTGTTGCAGGGAATGATGAAATCATATGTGTAGGCCTTCTACTAGTAGAGGGGAAGTGAAATAAAGACACATTCCAGTGTGTAAAGTGAGTGCAGCTGGTCACATTCCCATTAAAAAAGCCACTGCATCATTTTTATGCCTGGGTTAAGGAGGTGTAGGAATTTTGATGCGTTTTGTACTCTGAGTGTCATTTGCCAACAATATGTCACTCTCTTAAAAACTTGTAAATATGGATGCATCAGTTCTGCATGGAGTTTTAAGTGCGAACGCCCACCTTGCATATGATTAACATTACCTAATGCAGCCAGTTATAGCGCCGGCAAAAAGCATTGCAGGACAGAGAATAGTGACACATTAAGCCTAATGCTATGGAGCACTTAATGCAAGCTCCTTGTAAATATGCCCCCTTGAGTAATGTTATGCAGCGCAAATCACTACATTACAGTACTCTACGGCAGGAAGGTGATTCCATGGGTATTGCATGGATGTTCCCATACAGTATCCATGTATTTTAACACGTTTCCAGATTTACAAGAACTTCTAAACCTGTGAATGTGACAAAAAGATATGCCGCCCCAGGAGAGGCATAAGGAGGGGAAATATGTCTATTTCTCCTCGTTTTTCACTCTTTTAACAGCACACATAGAAAGAGGAAAAATCCTCTCATGATTGCTTTGTGCAGGAAGGTGTCCTTTCTTGCACAGAATAATTCTGGATGCAACATAGGCACGCTTGCACCATGGCGCAAGGGTGCCTACATTGCCACTAGGCTGGCAAAAGGGTGCACACATAGGGATAAAGGATAGGAATGCGCTATAATGCACAGTCCTGCCCTTTCCCTTTGACACAAGGCAGCACAGCAAGGTGACTTGCTCCCCTGCCCCATGCCACAAAGCCCATAACTATGGGCCACGGTGTGGTCTGTGTCCAAATGAGTAGCATCAAGCGCTATGTCACCAGGGAACCTGTTTATTTAAATCAGCTGGAAGGACCGTGGTACATTTTGAAAGGTGTAGTCTCCACTCTTTACGCAATCAGCAAAGAGCCTAAATGATACTTATTTTTCAAACGTGATGGCTATCGGGCACAGTGGTGGACTGGAGAGGCATGAGGTGGAATTAAGACTATGCAGCCTGGGTAGTTGGTAACCCTCTCTTCTGCAGCACTAGAAGCAACTTCTGAGCAAGCATTTGGGCCCCAGCCCTTATATTTTTTACAGATTAAGAACTGGTCAAAAAATATGTTTTCCCTTTCATTTGAAGTCCCGTAGAAGTTTCTTCTAAAGAGCACAGCAGGCAATGCTGGACAAAGGTTCACAACCCTTTGAATGAGAATAGAGCATGAGCCACATTGCTATTTCGTTTTCTTTAGACATAAATCTAAGTGGTTTTAGAACATGCATGTTAATATTTGTTATATATATTGGCAGTTGAGTGTGGGTAATTTGCATTGATTGATTGACAGGTTTTAGTCCTGTGGGCTATTTTGTGATTTGTTAACTCACTCAGACACTTAACAATCTTTGTAGTGAATAAATATGCACCTGGAGCATGCAGGGGCAAGGCAAGCACAATACAGTCATAGACCAGGGTACTCCCAAGAGGATCAGGAAGTACACAAGACAAACTTTAGATCTGACTTTATGATGTTTAATTCTGATGGCAGTGCGTGCTTCACAACCTAACTCCCCAATTTCACCAACCGTATTTTTGAGATCCCATAAAATACTGTATGTATGTATGTATGTATTTAGTTATGTATGTATGCATATATACATGTGGTATTACTATAGTTCAAACCTAGCCAAAAGGCAGCAAGGCACTATACAGGGTCAACGAAAGGAAGAAAGTCAACAAGTAATTCCGGGAAAAGAAGTAGACGGTTAATGAATTGTGATATGGTGTTCTTTAGGAGCTGCATCCTCAACTCTTTCCAAAATTGGGGTAGCGTTGGGGCAGTTCTGATGGATATGAAGATCTTGTTGCAGATCCTGGATGCATAGATGCAAAAGGCCAGCTGCCTCATTTTATCTTTTTTTTAACACTTCTTGGTCTGCTGTCTGATTTACACCTACTTTCCCTAATTAAATAATAACTGTACAAGCCCTTTTGAAATGGACATATTTTGCTTTATTTTGCTGCATTGCTCATTATGAGGCTGGCAGTCCAAGGACTGCCAGCCCTGCGGTGGTGGTCGGACCAGTGGTAATCCGACTGCCACATTACAAGGTAGGCAAGCGGACGCGCCTACAGACCGCCGTCCCCTCAAAGATCAAAGATCCTGACGGACTGATAGCAGTCATGGTTGTAGTCAGCCATGTCAGCGCTGAACTCAGCTCCGCCATGCTGATTACAACCTTTTTCTCCGCCAGCCTTTTCATGGCGGTTCCCCATCATGAAAAGCATGGCAAAGAAAAAGTGCAGGGGCAGTGCATGGCAGGTTGTTGATGTGTGCTGGACTCTGTTTTTGCTGTTTTTTGTGATACTCTGGACACTTTTCCACTGCTATCCAGTGCTAAAGTGCTTCTATGTAAAATGTATGTGTAATTGGCTTTCCATGATTGGTATATGTGAATTACTAGTAAGTCCCTAGTACAGTGCACCTGCATTTCCTGATGAGCCAACCCCCTGGTGTGTGTCTGGGGCTTGACCTGGACAAGGCAGGATCTTGAAAACAACAGAGACTTCTCCTTCAAGTAGGCCTACTTCAAAGGCAGAAAGGGGTATAAGAAGAGCACCCAAAATCCACAAAAATCAGATTAGTTCTGGAACCAAGAGGAACCTCTGCCAAGGAGAAGAGCTGGAAGCTGGAGGAGGAGTACTGCCCCTTTGCCTGTGACTGTGCTTTGCTGGGTTGGCCTGCAGTAGCTGCTTCTGCCTGAGAGAGGACAAAGACTGACTTTTGTGTGACTTCCCACTGGGGAAGAATTTCCAAGGACTTTAACTGAGCTTTCCTCCAGTTGTTGAATTCGCAGGGACATCAAAGACTCTCTGCCAGCACCTGGGCTTCCTGCTGAGAGTCCTGCCTGCCAAGTGGTGCGCAACCTGTCTCTGGGCCCTGGAAAGGTGAAGCTGGTGGAAAATAATAGAAATCCACAAAAGACCGACCGAGCGGGGAAACTTTTGATGCACCATCCTCCTCGCGGCTGATAAACGATGTGCCGCCAGCCTCACAGCTAAAATCGACGCTCCACTTGCATCACAGCTGGGAGATCGATGCAATGCAGCTGGAGAAATGACGCGCAACACCCACAGAGGTTGCTGTTAATGACGCAAGCCCCCAAGCAGCGCGGTTTCTTGACACCGTGCGCCTGGATTTTGATGCAACATCGCTGGGTGTGGAAAATCAATGCAAAGCCTGCCCGTGGTGCCCGTCCAGATCGATGCATTGCTCTCCTGCAGGAGAAAAGAAACAACACACGCCAACCCGACCGGAGAAGGAACGACGCAGGTTCTCGCTTGCATGTGAGAAATCGATGCATCGCTGGCCTTTTTCGATGCACACTCGCCTGTGTGGCTTTATTTTGACACTACCCAGGTACTTTTGTACGCTAACAACATTCTCACTGTTTTCTAAAGGATTTAGGACTCTTTTTCTGGTTAAACTCGTAACTTGACTGGTGTATGTTGGATTTTTGTCATTTTGGTCTTGCTTTGTTTAGATAAATATTCCCTATTTTTCTAAACTTGTGTTGTGTCATTTTGTAGTATTTTCACTGAGTTACTGTGTGGGTTCATCCAAATACTTTACACATTGCATCTGAAGTTAAGCCTGCCTGCTCGTGCCAAGCTACGAAGAGGGTGAGCGGGGGTTTACTGAGGGTGATTCTCCTTTACCCTGACTAGAGTGAGGGTCCATGCTTGGACAGGGGGTAACCTGACTGCCAACCAAAGACCCCACTTCGAACAGTGGCGGTCAGGAGAAATAAGCCGAAATGGCACCATCTCAAATGATGTATTATGGCAAAACCGCGGGGCTGGTGGTATGTCTGAAGCCGTGGCACTGCAACGGCATGCTTCAGCTCATAAAGTGATTATGAAGCATTTGCTGCCACAGTGCAGCACCACATGGACCTCAGGCTCATTGTGTGATGCACAATGTTGTGCATGGCACACAGTGTGCACCAACAGTGCAGGCATAGGGGGGCACAACATGTGCTCCCCCCCACACTGCCCAAATTGGCAAAGTTGCTCTGAGACCCTGTTTGGGGCCCATCCTTTCTGCAGAGATTTTCATGGCGTGGTCTCCACCATGAAAAGCTTGGTATAAAGGCAGGTCATGTTCAGCACGGCGGTGCCAGCATTGCCACCACCGGAATGGATCACTCCTTCCCCAACCACCAACAACAAGGGATCCAAAATCCTGGTGGTTGGTGCAGTCTTGTGGCTGTCTGACTGCCAGCTTCCTAATCTGGTGGTCAGACTGCAAGGAAGCGGTGGTTGGACCACCACAAACAGCAAAACAGTCCCAGGACCGCCATACTTGTAATCAGGCCCTAGGCGTGTGTCTGCAATAGAGTTAGAAAACTATTGCTTTTTGTCCCATGGCATTACCAATCACTGAATTATCCCTACATGTTTTTTCCAGGGTGATGATCCCCTTATTTTACTGTCTACCATGTGCATTATATGTACATTTCCATTGGGTATTTCACATATCTTTTAGGTTTTTGGGTAGTAAGGAAATTTTCAGGTTTTAGGGTAGATATGGGTTTTTGGGTGGTAAGGGAATCTTTAGGGTGGGCATGGGTTTTTGGGTCTAAAGGGAATTGATGGGTGGGAAGGATTTTTTTACGGTTCAGGGGTTGTTGGTTAAAAGGTGTGTGTGTGTGTGTGTATATATATATATATATATATATATATATATATATATATGTTACCAATGACCTAGTTTCTATAGAAAAAGTGTTTTTTGTTTTGCTAATAACCTTAACGCTTTTTGATGAATCTACATGAAATTGTCCAGAAAAAACAAAGGACGTCACCTCAGTTGCTGTCTGGAAAGTTTGAGGGTGATCCTTCAAGCGGGGGCTGAGAAAAAGGGAAGATCCTATACACCCTTTTCAACACTGTTGAAGTGTTGTCAGCCATTTTGACCAACTCGTGCCATAAGGTAACTGTAATTCGCACCCTCACCATGTTCAGTTTTTTCATCAAAACGTTTACTGCAAATATTAGATTGATATTATCAATTATGTTATCAAAGATGTCATAAGGGCTGTAATTTGTGGAGTAATAAGCAGCACATGGCAAGGGTGTGAGTTATATCCCATCCCATCCCATTTCACCCACCTCCTTAATGATGGATTGCCTTAAGCCAAAATCAGAGACTGAGGTTGTGTTCAATTTCCCTCTTGTCACACTCCCTTCCCCTAAGGGAAGGATAGCATTGGACCGTTGTCGGAGCCCAGGGCGGTGTGCTGCCTCCTCCTCCCACACCCATAGCAACATGAAAGGGGGAGCAGGCAATATTCCCCCACAGTACACAGCACTGTCTGGACCCCCAGACACCCATTATCTTACACACAATGGTCTTACCACTAAAATTGCCCATCTGCTCTGAGCAGGCACATTATGTCAACGAAACTGTCCTTGGAACAGGGATAGTTCATTTACTTTAAAGTACCTACCATTGATTTAACATATACCCAAGGCTCGTAAATTAAATGCTACTAGTGGTCCTGCAGCACTTATTCTGCCACCAACTTGTACAACCCTTTAAAACATGTCTCAGGCCTGCAATTGCAGCCTGTGTACAGTTTTAAATTGCCAAGTCGAACAGTCAAAATAAACTCCCTTGCCAGGCCTAAAACTCCCTCTTTTAATACATATAAGCCACCAAGGTATGCCCTAAATAGGCCATAGGGCAGGGTGCAGTTTACTTATAAAGTTGGGCATACACCTTTACGTTTTACATGTCTGGACAGTAAAAAACTCACAAGTTTGTGTTTCACTACTGTGAGGTCTACCTCTCAGCAGGATAACATTGGGTTACATTATTATTTTTATTATGTGATAACATTTGCTTGGAAACAGTTAGAAATGTCATGTTTTGGTCCTTTGAAATTGTAATTTAAAGTCCTCATTAATGGTAAATTAATTCTAAAAATGCCACTTTAAGAAAGTTGACATTTTCTTGTGCTAACCAATTGGTTTCTGCAGTCTGATCCTAGGTCACATAATTATGTTTAGTTTGCAGGTGGCCTTTGGGTTTTTCTCCCAGATAGCCACACAATCGAAAGGCTGGGTATTGGCATGATGGGCCATCCTGGCAGGATGAGGGGGCGACAGACAGGCCCACTTGCACTTCTAAGCAGCTGCCTGAGCCCACGCACATAGAACTTCACATTAGCCTTTTGTGTACCCAGAGATCTTTGAACCAGGGCAGGGAAGTAGAATATTCCAGACACTTCTGCGGAAGGAGAACTCTAGAGGGTTTTTTCATTTCAAAGATAGCACCAGGTAGCAAATTAGGACCTTCAGATCCACTCTTCAGTTCACTTCTGGACCTGCCGAGGACTCTCAGAGCATGGCCCTGCTACCTGTGGCTGGCTGTGTAATTCCGCCATGCTGCCTGCCTTGCACCCTCAAAGTACTGCCCATGCGTGATACCTGCTTCTCTGCTTTAACCCAGGACTACCAGAGTGACTCCAAGAACTAGTTGGCTGGCTTCCTGATCAGAGATTTAGAGACAGAAAAGTCTCCAACCATCTTGAACCTGCACCTGGACCCAGCCAAAGTGAGTCATGGCCTTCCACATAGTGCCCTTCCAGTCTTGAATCCCTGCTAAAGGTGCCCAAATCTAAAACTTGGGACATAGAGAACTGATAAGAAACCAGGACCTACCTGCTCGCTGATCCACCTTTGGTACATCACTGGTCAGCCTGACTTTGTGGAAGTGTAGGAGGCTGGCCTGGTTTGTAGTGGGTACCAAGGGGTACTTACACTCTGCACCAGGTCCAGGTATCCCTTATTAGTGTAGAAGAGGTGTCTAGCAGCTTAGGCTGATAGAAAAGGGTAGCTTAGCAGAGCAGCTTAGGCTGAACTAGGAGACATACAAAGCTCCCACTATACCACTGGTGTCATATGCACAATATCATAAGAAAACACAATACACAGATATACTAAAAATAAAGGTACTTCATTGTTATGAAATATGCCAAAAGTATCTCAGTGAGTACCCTCAGTATGAGGATAGCAAATATACAGAAGATATATGTACACAATACTAAAAATATGCAGTAATAGCAAATAGAAAGCAATGCAAGCAATGTACACTCACAATAGATTGCAATGAGAGCATATAGGTATAGGGGCAACCCAAACCATATACTCTAGAAGTGGAATGCGAACCACAAATGGACGCCAAACCTATGTGAGCTGGTAGAGGGTCGCTGGAACTGTAAGAAAACAGTGAGGGTTAGAAAAATAGCCCACCCCAAGACCCTGAAAAGTAGGTGTAAAGTGCACCTAAGTTCCCCAGAGAGCACAGAAGTTGTGATAGGGGAATTCTGCAAGGAAGACCAACACCAGCAATGCAACAACGATGAATTTCCGGACGAGAGAACCTGTGGAACAAGGGGACCAAGTCCAAGAGTCGCGACAAAGTCGAGATTGGGCAGATGCCCACGAAATGCCAGCTGAGGGTGCAAAGAAGCTGCCACCGGATGGTAGAAGCTGTGGATTCTGCAAGAACGAAGAGGACTAGGAACTTCCCCTTTGGAGGATAGATGTCCCACGTTGTGAAGAAGCTTGCAGAGGTGTTCCCACGCAGAAAGACCGCAAACAAGCCTTGCTAGCTGCAAGGGTTTTTGGATGCTGCTGTGGCCCAGGAGGGACCAGGATGTCGCCAATTGCGTGAGGAGACAGAGGGGGCGCCCAGCAAGACAAGGAGCCATTACAGAAGCAGGCAGCACCCGCAGAAGTGCCGGAACAGGCACTACGAGGAGGAGTGAACCGGAGCTCACCCGAAGTCACAAAAGAAGATCCCACGACGCCGGAGGACAACTCAGGAGGTTGTGCACTGCAGGTTATAGTGTCAGGGACCCAGGCTTGGCTGTGCACAAAGGAAATCCTGGAAGAGTGCACAGGAGCCGGAGCAGCTGCAAATCACGCGGTACCCAGCAATGCAGTCTAGCGTGGTGAGGCAAGGACTTACCTCCACCAAACTTGGACTGAAGAGTCACTGGACTGTGGGAGTCACTTGGACAGAGTTGCTGAGTTCCAGGGACCATGCTCGTCGTGCTGAGAGGGGACCCAGAGGACCGATGATGCAGTCTTTTGGTGCCTGCAGTTGCAGGGGGGAAGATTCCGTCGACCCACGGGAGATTTCTTCGGAGCTTCTAGTGCAGAGAGGAGGCAGGCTACCCCCACAGCATGCACCACCAGGAAAACAGTCGAGAAGGCGGCCGGATCAGCGATACAAGGTTGCAGTAGTCGTCTTTGCTACTTTGTTGCGGTTTTGCAGGCGTCCAGAGCAGTCAGCGGTCGATTCCTTGGCAGAAGGTGAAGAGAGAGATGCAGAGGAACTCTGATGAACTCTTGCATTCGTTACCTAAAGAATTCCCCAAAGCAGAGACCCTAAATAGCCAGAAAAGGAGGTTTGGCTACCTAGGAAGGAGGATAGGCTAGCAACACAGGTAAGAGCCTATCAGAAGGAGTCTCTGACGTCACCTGCTGGCACTGGCCACTCAGAGCAGTCCAGTGTGCCAGCAGCACCTCTGTTTCCAAGATTGCAGAGGTCTGGAGCACACTGGAGGAGCTCTGGGCACCTCCCAGGGGAGGTGCAGGTCAGGGGAGTGGTCACTCCCCTTTCCTTTGTCCAGTTTCACGCCAGAGTAGGGCTGGGGGATCCCTGAACCGGTGTAGACTGGCTTATGCAGAGATGGGCACCATCTGTGCCCATCAAAGCATTTCCAGAGGCTGAGGGAGGCTACTCCTCCTCAGCCCTGACACCTTTTTCCAAAGGGAGAGGGTGTAACACCCTCTCTCTGAGGAAGTCCTTTGTTCTGCCTTCCTGGGCCAAGCCTGGCTGGACCCCAGGAAGGCAGAAACCTGTCTGAGGGGTTGGCAGCAGCAACAGCTGCAGTGAAACCCCGGGAAAGGTAGCTTGGCAGTACCCGAGTCTCTGGTAGAGACTTAGAGGATCATGGAATTGTCTCCCCAATGCCAGGCATTGGGGTTACAATTCCATGATCTTAGACATGTTACATGGCCCTGTTCGGAGTTACCATTGTGACGCTGTACATAGGTAGTGACCTATGTACAGTGCACGCGTGTAATGGTGTCCCCGCACTCACAAAGTCCGGGGAATTTGTCCTGAACAATGTGGGGGCACTTTGGCTAGTGCCAGGGTGCCCACACACTAAGTAACTTAGCACCCAACCTTTGCCAGGTAAAGGTTAGACATATAGGTGACTTATAAGTTACTTAAGTGCAGTGGTAAATGGCTGTGAAATAACGTGGACGTTATTTCACTCAGGCTGCAGTGGCAGGCCTGGGTAAGAATTGTCAGAGCTCCCTATGGGTGGCAAAAGAAATGCTGCAGCCCATAGGGATCTCCTGGAACCCCAATACCCTGGGTACCTCAGTACCATATACTAGGGAATTATAAGGGTGTTCCAGTATGCCAATGTGAATTGGTGAAATTGGTCACTAGCCTGTTAGTGACAATTTGTAAAGAGAGAGCATAACCACTGAGGTTCTGGTTAGCAGGGCCTCCGTGAGACAGTTAGGCATCACACAGGGAACACATACATATAGGTCACAAACTTATGAGCACTGGGGTCCTGGCTAGCAGGGTCCCAGTGACACATAACAAACATACTGAAAACATAGGGTTTTCACTATGAGCACTGGGCCCTGGCTAGCAGGATCCCAGTGAGACAGTGAAAACACCCTGACATACACACACAAACAGGCCAAAAGTGGGGGTAACAAGGCTAGAAAGAGGCTACTATCTCACAGGAAGCTTCCCTTACATTCTTTTCCACAGCAACAAAATCTGGTCCAGTGGTTCCTCACAGAAGGGGCATCCACATTGTGGAGCCCTCATCAGCTACAGGCTGCATCTTTGCCCTGTTGGAGATTTCGACTTCCAAAAAAGAGACTAAGGCCTCATTATGAGTTTGGCGCTCTCAGGACTGCCATGTTGGTGGAGAAAACCATCAAATTATTACATTGGCAGTATTCAGTACAGAATACAGCCAAAGCACTGCTGCCACCATTCTGGCTGCCATGGACAATGGTAGCCACCTGCAGGCTGCCGGTGACCATGATACTGCCAGACAGATTACAAGGTTACATACCGCTTTCACACCACCACAAAAACGCAGGTGGGAATGAACTGCATAAAAGGGGACACTCCCCTTCAGGAAGACATACTCGTCCGGAGCCGCCATGGAACCAGAACCATGTCATCCTGCTGCTTCCACTCACCCAGAGACATCAGAATCAATGCCGAAGACAACAGCAACGGTGAGTATACACACTTACATGTCACTGTTGTAAATTGTCAAAGTTTCTACGCTCACACAACATACCAATCGGGAAGGGGCACCAAGGGTGAACACACACATGTAACCTGATACTGACACACACACTCACAGATAGCCACATACACACACGCACATACACAGTACACACCCAATGGCCGTCTCACACACACATGTCAAAAACACACACCTACTCCCGGAAACACAGCACCGGCACAGTTAAACACAACAACACACAACACCACAAAATGTCATTTCAACCGCAACACCATTAATGAATTGGCAAGCACCCACAATAGACACTACCCAGTTACAAATCACACATACAACAAAAGATACCACCAACATGGAACGAACACACACAATCACACAACCATACAATGCATCATTCGACATACACAGCAAACACACATCACAACATTTCTGACATACCATGCACCAAACACGCACACAGTCTAAGCAAACAAAGCCACACAATACTGCAACAAACACATGTCAACACAAACACCACTCTATACCATGACAACAACATGTCCCCAACATACACATGCCCATCGCACAACACACACCCATCACTAGGGGACAAATGCACTGCACACAACCTCACATGCTGCTCAGACAAAACAGGAAGCACCACTTACACACGAATACTCACACACAAACAATGTAAGCCATTCACAAATATGCCCAAGAAAACAAATGCAGGCCAAATATGTAAGGTTGAAACCATCAACTGGTTGGTTCAATTATTTATTAAAAGTGATAATACATATGAAAATGTCCAAGGCCATGGCCCAGCCCAAAGCGAACTAGAGCAACATGCACTTGATGCACATCTGTTTGCCCCGAACTTGACTCCTGACTGCCATGTAACCTCCACAGTTAGGGACATCAAGAGGGCAGACAGGCACCTCAGGGATTATCGGGGTGGCAGGTGGAGGGGGGTTTGGGCTTAGGCTTTGAAAGTGGTCCTTTGGATTGGGCTAGGAGGGGTTTAGGTTTGAGCTTAGGGGGAGGGTTGGCTTCTCTTGGGAGGGATAGACTTCTTTGCGGGGAGGGACATGGGTACCTGCAAGGGGGTATGGAAGGCCTTGGAGGTGGAAGGGATGGGCCTTGGGAGGGAAATGAAGCATCCAGCGGTCTCACGGAGGGAAGAGGAGTAGGGGAAAGGAACACTTTTTAGAAACACTAGGACGGTCATCAGTAGGGTGTTTGGGAGTGGACGGTGAGGGAGTGTTGGTGTGGTGTTGTGGGTGCGTGTTTGTGGGAGGTATGCTTGTGGTTGGTGGGTGTCTGTTGGGTGGGTGAGTGAGGGCATTTATGTGTACAGGACTGAGAGGGCTGGAGGTTCTGGGGGATGTTGTGGTGGGTGGGTGAGTGTCTGTTGGGGTGGTGACTGCAAGTTTGGTGGATGTGCTGCATGTAGGAGCCACAGTAGCTGTGATGTCTGTGGGTGTGGTGACTGGGGTAGATGTCTGAGGGTCTGCTGTGGTGCTGTCTATGGGTCGGATTGGTGTGCTGGCTGGATCTGTGAATATTGGTGTAGTGTCTGCAGGTGTGTCAGGTGTGCTGTCAGTGATGCTGTGGGCGGTGGGGGTGTCAGGGCAGGTAGTGACTGTTGCTGTGTGTGCAGGTGTATGTTGCTTGTGTGCATGCTGGTGATGTGTCTTGTGGTGCTTGGTGTTTGTCTGAGCTACCCTTAGATGTTGAGGTGGATGCATGCCTATCTGTCTGTGTGCTTTGGCTGAGTCAGGGAAGAGGGGTTAGGTCTTGGGAAGAGGAAGGAGTAGGGGAGGCGGTAGACATAGGGTGACTGGCTGCTGTCAGTGTGGAGTCCAGAGCCTGAAAGAATCTCTGTAGGCCAGCCAGTACACTGTGAGTGCCCTCCAGGAATGCATTACTCTGTTGTATCTGAGTTGCCAGTCCCTAGATGGCAAACACAATGGTCGACTGACCCACAGAGTTGGACCGCAGAAGGTCAATAGCCTCCTCACTGAGGGCAGCAGAGCTGACAGGGGAAAGGGCAGAGGTGCCTACGGCAAAGGAGACACCCACTCTCTTGGGTAAGCTGGCACAGCCAACCGGTTCGGAAGCTATAGGGAGGGCAGGGATAGAAAGGGGGGTGGCAGACAGAGATGGTGCTGGGGTGGTCCCAGATGGGTCTGCCACCACCAGGGAGTGTCCACTGGAGGAAGATTCTGAAGATGAAGAACGGGATCCTGTCTCCTCCATGGCACTCCCCTTGCCCTCTGGGCCACTGGGTCCCTCGGTGTCTGTGGTATCATGACTTTGGGCCCCGTGGCCAGCAGATTCCCCACTTAGCTGTGCCCCATCTCCTTCGCCTGCTGATGCTGAGACACAGAAAGAGAGGTAGGGTCATCACATTCTTTACATACACATACATTACACCATACATAACAGTAACATCACATCTATGTGTAAAACACCCCAGGAGGGAACCATTCTAAGCCAACATCATGTCACAACAACATAATCTCACTATCTTATATGACAAGAATGTCACACAGAACACAAGCCAACTTTCTGAACACTACATCACCATCCTATCAGTACAGCTATACCAAACCCTATACCAGCACAAGATGAATTTCCAACATTACAACTGTGCCCTATACAAAACATCACTGTGAAACTATAATCCATCAATGGGAATTAGTGGTGACTGTGATATCACATTCATACATACTCCAAATCTACACTTGCTCAGTCCATTAACAGACATCATGTCCCATGAAAGTTACCTCATCACATTACAATTATAACACAGCATGTTGCTTAGCAATCATATTCATAACTTGTAACTGTGTCTATTACTTTCACAAATGCAGAAACCAAAGATGAACCTACTCCATTTGGCATATCCAAAGTTGGAGTATAAAGATTTCAACAACAATAGTGTTTTTACTAGGGCTCATAAACACGCAGTGGACCTACTCATCTTAGCAATTATCAAATAATAAACAAAGTCAAGTACAGCAATAGGGGCCTACCCAGCACACAAGCTTTACCCACAGACAACCCCAGGAACCATACCAACACCTTCAATACAATGGTCACCTGTTATGTTCATGAAGGCCGCATACAGTACTAATAATACTGATGATCATCAAACTCACATCAACATTATCCAAATCACAGGACTATCAGCACTTCAGACATGTGTAACCCTAACATCTTTGGAGTAAAGTTACACTGAGAGAAACAAGCTCATAAGTGACCATGATTGAGACATACACCTAGAGTGCAGCACATTGACTGATAACATATACCATTCCAACATGTGAATGTCAACAACAAATTCAGCAAAACAATGAAGGCAGTGCAAATTGAACTTAGCCATACTAACATCCATCTAAACAGATTCCGAATAGCTACAGTAAGTATGCCATACTTTTTACCAATGAACACAAGATGCTGGCTAAACACAGTATATATTGTACCATTTAGGGGATGTCCTCCCCCATGTAGCATGCCCACAATATATTGGCTAAGGAAATAGCTGGCTGACCACTTACTATCACATTACCATATACATGGGACAAAACTCACTTTTCTATGACGTCTTGCACTGGGAATGTAGAAATACCACCATGCTATTCATCATGTAGGATGTCCACCCTCATTATACATCACAGTTTTCCATTGTGCAGTCCTCATTTAACTATGAGGACACCGCCTCATACCTCAGAGTAAGTGTAGCAGGTATGGCATTTGAATTTTCAGATTGAGATCACACCCTCACATGAACTTTACATCTAGGTCACATCTCATGATTAATTGGCCTGTTTCTCACTTGTCAGACCCTATGTTCCACACAGAGCTAGATCCAGTGGAACAGGAATGGACAGAGACTAAAGACCTGGACAACTTAACAACAGGACAACTTAACAACAGGATTCCTGGAGTATGGAGCAGTAGGTGGTACAGATGACCAGCATGCTTTATATAGAGCAGCATAGTGGTACACATATGTCACTGCTACAGTCCCTGATATTGACTAAACACATATGACCAGGCCACATTAGTATCCATAACACGGTATGTCTCTATGAACATTTCTCACACTATTATTGTTGTACATGCTGCAATGTATGTTGTGTATAAAGGAAGTTAGATTACACACTAGCTACCATGTATCAGTGCTGGATGTCTGCTTCTGCACATGTACACATTCATATACGCCCAGACATTATTGCCCAATCCCTCACTACCTCACATTTTATGTACACCATCATACATTCCACCTCTCACACACTGGTATACTATTGGACTCACCTGCTCCTCTGGTGCCACATATATCTGTTCATTCAGGGGTAGGACCTTCTCTAAGAGCTTCTCCAGCTCTTCTGGAGTGAAGGCCAGGGCCCTATCACCTGCAGGAAGTGGCATGATAGCTCGCAGAGGCAGTACACAGCAGCTCAGGTAGTGGAGGTCACGATGGCAGCAGTGTCAGGAGTCAAGCGACCATTACAGCAGAAAATGGTAGTCAAGTCCGCCACGTACATCACTGTCAAGGCCGGCAGACATCGTCAGTGTCCCAGGCCAGCCAAAGGCAGTAATTTGTTCCAATGGCAAAGTGCACCGCAGTTGTGGCCACCTACCTCCATGACGACATCCGCCTGCAGAGTTAGGTCACTTCCTCCTGTTCAGTACAGTAGGTCAGGAAGCTGCCATTTTGAGGCAATTACTGTATATGTATGGAAATGTCATGGTATCTGTGTCATTGACACATCTCCATATTGTGCAAACTATTATTAAGTGCTGCCTTCATGTTTAGTAGTCTAATTGTGCATGTGTGTAGTAAAAGCTGGGTAACAGAGGAATTGGTGGTAATGGAAATGAAAACCTATTGTCAACATCCTATGTACAACAACAATGGAGTATAGGTGCAACAAATATGTGTCACATGTAAACTAGGTTGCACTATCAAACACTGACAGTCACAAATAAATATGCATGTATAGTACATCAGAGGATTCATGGAATTTGAACCAAGGGGACTGTCATATAATGCATAGCAAGATACTGCGATGTCATATGTTGTATCTCACATCATATGGACATATGTGTGACATATTTGAAGATATCCATTATGTGTACATTGTCAAAGTCACCTACAATCTAATTTTTTCCACATATTTACCCTGGCATGAGGAGCTGCCCACTAGTAGACCTGGACACCATGGAGGAAAGACACATAATACAGATCTATTGCCTGAGTAGGCATACAGTCATGGATCTCCATGATCAGTTGGAGCCATTCGCTGTCCCAATAGCGTCCCTCCTATCCTTGTTCAAAATACCTGGCCCTAACTGCAAGGATGTGTCAGCCCATGTTCAGTCTGGTTTTGAAGGATGTACTGTGTGCATTGTTGAAACACCTGGACAGCTACATCAGGTTTCCCCAGCGTGTGGAATTGGCCTACGTAAAGGCAAAGTGTTATGCTTTGGGACACAATTCACATGTCTTTGGAGCCATAGATGGCACCCATGTAGCCTTGATTGACTGCTAGTGCCAACAAACAGGTATACAGGAACAGGAAAAACTACCAGTCAATTAACTTCCAAGTGGTGTGTTTGGCAGACCAGTACATTTCACAAGTCTGTTTAAAGTTTCTAGTATCAGTCCATGATTCCTTCATCATGCGGAACAGCAATATCCCACTGCTGATGACATAACTCTACACAGAGATAGAGCCTGGCTGGTTGGTGAGTCACATTTGACATGTGTTTGCAAAGTTTATCTTGTGCTATCACAAATGTGCATGTCCAAGATGTATGTTTGTGTTGTTGTAACTATTCCTTACAGGGAACTCTGGCTACCTAAACCATCCCTGGTTGTTGACACCAGTGAGGTACCCAACCACGCCAGAGGAAGTCCGCTACAAAGAGGCCCACGGAAGGACAAGGCGTGTCATGGAGCGGACTTTTGGGCTCCTGAAGGCAAGATTTCTCTGCCTGGACATATCTGGAAGAGCCCTCCTCTACTCACCAAACATGGTATGTCATATAATTGTTGCTTGCTGCATACTCCACAACCTTGCCTTGAGACGTCAGATTCCATTCATACCAAGTGAGGGGGAGCCAACAGAACCTGTGGGTGGAAATGCAGATTTGCCAAACGATGACGAGCCTGATGAAGATGAAGCTGGAAACTTCAGGGCAGATCTACTCAATCAGTACTTCAACTGACTAAAGGTATGTGATGTCTCCTTAATATTGAGAGTTCATGTTTTAAACTACAAATGCTGGCTGCCACGTCACTTCCTACTTACCGTCATCTGGAGATCCTAGTTGGTTCCAATGAGTCAGGTATGCATGCAGATGTGTAAGTTAGTATTGTGTACAGTACATTGTGGTATACAGTGTCCTGAGATGCCACTGCACATGCAAAGACATCCTGGTGGTTGTCCCTCTGCAGCTGTTGGATTTCCCCCATCATGGTGACTCCTCTGGCCCAGACTATCCCTCCCATCCACCCTACCCTCACATGCCTGTGCCCCTGGCACAGTGTGCCCACTCCCACTGGTGGCATGACCATCATTGTCAGAAGTGACAAGAGGAGACTCAGGTACCAGTACTGGGGGCCCCACAATGTTAGAAACAGTCTTTGGGACAAAGGTTTGGGGGTGAATGGTTTCCTGTGATGTGGATGCAACAGGACTGGGAAGAGTGGATGTGGGCAGGGTGAGGCTGACAGTTGTGACTGACCAGGTGTCCCTGAAGAGCCAGCTTTGTCATCAGTGTCTAAACATCCAGAGGTGTTGTCCTCACTGGGGCCTTTATCCAGAGGGGTAGTGGCTGTTTCTGGTACCCTCTCCATGGTGACAATGACAAGGTTACCTGTGGGAGAAGTGGAACACAGTATTGCTGTAGAGGGATAAAACAAGTGATGTTTCAATTTGAGTATTAGTGAAGTTGTGTGAGATGCACACATTGCCTTAGCGTGATCCCCTGAAATGACAGTGACAACTGCTGGCAAATCTCACTTAGTACAACATGAGACTCTGAAATACCATTCACCATGCTCAAAGATATTAAACTATATTGGTAGTTATCAGACTGCTGATACCCTCTTATGTTGTCTGACTATTGAAATGGGTGTTAACCTTTGTTGCCTAGTGAAGTGTCTGGCATGATACATGGCACAAAAGCAGCAAAATGCACAATAGTTTCAGAGTAGGGGCACAGTATGGTAGTAAGCAATTGACACTGACCTCTATGTGAATGTACTGGTGAGTCAATTCCATTCTTTGTATTGTTTAGGGCGGTTTGATGGGGCACTCAGCTGCAGCTGTGTTTTGCTTGTAATGATGGTGGGAGTGAGCCATTGCATTGCTGTAATTGCCATATACTGTTTCACAGTGGAACAATCTTGATGGGTTACATTGGTGGTTATTTTCACACGCATGACATATCACATTTAGTGCATTGTTCAAGTTTTCATTATGGTGGAATATTGCCTTTTGGGAGTTGTGGTGCTATCAGTTCCAAGTACTTCACATGCCATTCCTAAGGGCTATGGAGCCAGGTGAGCTTAGTGGACATGTGGAATGCCAGGGAGGGATATTGGGGCATTAGGACAGAGGGGTGGTGGGTGGTTGTTAATTGAGGTGGGGTAAGGTGGTAAGGGAGCATACAGGACCAAACAATTGGGTGACATGAATGTTGTGGAGACTTCCCAGACTACACTCCCCCAGGTATTCCAGCCAGGCCCTTAGGATGTAATAGGTCCAACACCTTCTCCTCCAAAGATGTGAAAGTAGGGGGGGGAGGTAGGGGCACACCGCCAGTCTACAGTACCGCCAGCTGGTACCTGGATACCATGGAACACACCTTACCCCGGTGGTTCCACCAATTCCTGATGTCCTCCTTTGTGCATGGAAAGGTGATTACAGCAGTGAACCTGTCAACTATTTTTTGCCACAACTCCATTTTCCTGACTATTAATGTTTGCTGGACATGTGCTACAAACAGGTGTGGCTCTATACTGACAATTTCTTCCACCATGACCCTCAATCCATCATCAGTGAAACGTGGGTGTTTTTGTGGGGACATGGTAGTGGTGGTAATGATGGTGAGGTAGTGTTAAAAAAAGTGGGAAATTGTACCAGAAGTAAGTGATGAGGTGTAGGTGATGTGATGTGAGTGGGTGACGGTTGTGTGTGAAAGTTAATTTTGTGTTGTGTATGCTGTGCAGGTGTATGATGTATGTGTGTTGAAATGTGTGTGGGCAGCAACAGTTGTAGTAAATCTGTGATGGTTATTTCTCCTCTGTGGATGTGTGTGGCGTTCTGGTTGCAAATGATTGTGGGTTATTTAGGGTTGCGTTATACAGTGGCGTGTGTAGGTGTGTCCAGTGTGTGGATGTGTGTTAGGTGTGGGATATTCAAACTATCCAATGTGGTGCTGTGTTCAGTTTGATGTGAGCTGAGTCTGCCACAGTTCGTATCGTTGGTGGTTTTCCGTAATGGAAGAACCCTTCTTGTGATTTGTGGATCATAATGTGATGGCTCTATTACGTCCTCCAGTGTCCTGCTGGTGTTGGATACTTGCCTGTTTTTTGGGAGGACTTCACAGTTTAATTCTTAACACGGAGGTCGGATTACCGCCTCTGCCAACTCGTAATGACCCCCTAAGTCTGAATGTAGAAATCCTCCACACAAGTTTGTCCTATGGCTTCCTGAAGCTGGTGCCTTCTCTTCTGATACCACTACCTTCCTTGCGCCGCTGAACTTTACCTTCTTTGAATTTTTTCTTCAAAATGCTTTCAACATCCAAAAGTAAGCTGAGACCGGGCCCAATCCATTCGTGTATCTGAACAGCATTCCATTGTAGTCTGATAAAACTTTCTATTTTGCCCCAGTCTCTTGCCACTCAATGTCCGTGTTTAGCGATTTGATCTTTTGGTTTCCATTAACTTAAAAAATTCCTAACTCTGGTGATACAGATTGGAGATTGTTATTTTTGGAGTCACACAATGTATTAAATTTTGCTCTATTTTTAAAATTCATGTGGGATTTTCTTGTGTTGTTTTCGCTTTATTACTGTTTATGTCCTGTATAATACTTTTCATATTTCCGCTAAGCCTGACTGCTTTTTCCCAAACTAACATAGGGTTTAGTGCAAGTTAATTTAGTGACTTCTTGTGGTTTAGCCTGACAGTATTGTGGCAGTTGCTTGAGAAGGGCTCACATCCCTTTCAACCAACACCTATGCCCTGATTTATACTTTTTGAGGCAAAAATGCACTAATTCAGTTTTGCACCAAAAAGTTTAGCACTGGCTTGCACCATTTCTGTGCACCAGCCGGGCACCATATTTATGGAATGGTGCAAGCCAGGTGAAAGGGTACCCTAGTGTAAAAAAAAAATGACGTTAGTCGGTGGGGCTTGCGGTATCTAAGAAAGGGGTTTTGCACCAAAAAATGACGTTAGGCAGGTTAGAGTAAAAAAAATGACTCTAACCTGCCTAGAGACACAAAACCATCCGTACCACATGACTCCTGTCTTAGAAAAGACAGGAGTCATGCCCACCACCCCAATTGTCAGCTCAGGGGACCAGGGTCCCCTGGGCATGGCCATTGTACCCTGTGCCATGTATGGCAGCCCATTTCAGGGCCCCCTATGGCACTTTAAAAAATAAAATAAAATACTTACCTCTACTTACATGGGATGGGGTCCCCCATCCTCCGCTGTCCCTCTGGTGTGGGTAGGGGTGTCCCTGGGGCATGGGGAGGGCACCTGTGGGATTATTCCATGGTGTTCCACCATGGAAATAGGCCCACAGGTCCTCTAATGCCTACCCTGACCCAGGCGTTAAAAAAAAGGGGCAAAGCAAGCTTTGAACCATTTTTTGACCCCTCCCGTGCACCATTTTTGCACAGGAGTATAAATATGGCGTTAAGGCCATAGAGTAATTTTTTGCACAGGAATGCCTACCTCGCATCTCATTGAGGCAAGGTAGGTGTCCACGTCCCAAAAATGACTTTAACTCCATAAATTTGGCACTAGATGGGTCTAGCGCCAAAGAATAAATATGGAGTTAGTTTTGCCCCGAATTAGAGTAAAAAACAAACATTTGCAATGCAACGCGTCTCGCATTTCTCCGAATTATAGCTATTAGCAGTTGTAAACTCCCAACCGGACTTTTCTTGCCACATTAAATCGGAAAAAAGAGCGCAATCGCACTGCCACAGTTCATTCATACTGAAACCTATTGGCAAAAGAGCAATTATCTACGTAAACGGCAAAAGTGCAATTAACTACGTAACAGGGTCAATGTCATGCAAAGCGCTCGACTTCTGCCAAGCGAGATCGCTCTGTGAAAAAAGATAAAAAATAGTCCACAAACTGGACGGAAAACAGCAAGCCTCGCATGTTTTCAGTACTTGGTCACTGCGCTCGAGGAGGGCTAACCACCGGAAAAGGCATGACATATGCATGCCTTCCACTAATGAAAGCAAGCAGATTTAAAAAGGCAAGCCCACAAACCAATGAAAGACACCGAGCCCTTGTCTAACTACTAAAGCGGCTCGCAAGCAATACGCATGTGCAAAAACATGCTAGCAGAGCCTCGACCCTAAAAATGACGCTAATTTGGTATAAATATGCCTCCTAATTTCCCAAAGGGCCTGATTAGTGTAAGGTTGCCCCAAATATAGTTATAGACTGTATGACACGGTGTTGGCACACTTTGGTAAATAAACAAGTTATTTTTGAAAAAAGGTGTAGACTGTATATTCTTATTTTAGTTTTGATAATATTCTCTGTCTTTTTTTTCATAACTATGAGCTTTTCATATATTTAAACTTAAACATACAAAGTGGTACTGGATTCTGCTCTGGCTCTGACTATTACTAGCCTGAGGATTGAATGGCAGCACTTGGAGACTCATTTAGAGTATGGTGTATAGGGAGCAGCGCCATGAACTGGTAGCCCCTTTTTACTGCCAAATTTGCTGTTCCCCAGCAATATTTAGAAACAGGGTAAGGCTGATTTACCATCAGCCAAGTATTTTCTGGCTCCATCCATGTAACCCATGACCCAAAGGTTTATCTGCTGTGGGACCACTGGTTCATAGCCGCAGCTGTCCCACTCTATTGAGGCAGGATGGCTGCCACATATTTTCCATGCCCATGACCACCATATGCTACATGGTGTTTGTTAAATCGGTATCTTCCTGTAAAAGACCACTCCGTGACAGGGTTCCACCAGTTTCACTTCTTTTATTAAGATATAGGTAGTCCTTACGACTTTGGCGGTCTTTTTCCAAAACCCCTGAAGCCGCTTCCACCAATAGTCCACCAGTGCTGGTGGTCTGAAGACCGCCATATTTTGATGTCGGTAGGATTTCCACCCATTTACGGGTGGAAACCCAACCCCCTCGGCCTTGCTGACGGAGGAAGAGAGGCCGTTCCACTGCAAGCACTGTTACACCAGCAAGACTCTGCCCACCGTATTACAATATGTAATACGGTGTGGGGGAGTCCTGTTAGCGGTGCAGTGCTGGCGTTGGAAAACTCCAGGACCCATCCCCTCCCAGACGACCACTTCGCTGGAAAAGGTAAGTTGATCATCCATAAGGGATGGGGAGTGTTGGGTGCATGTGTGTGGTCTGGGTGCCTGTATGTGTGCGAATGGGGGTGTCTGGGTGCATGAATGGATGCGGTATCTGGGTGTGTGCATAAATGCGGAGAGGGAGAGTGCGTGTGCATAAATGCGGAGAGTTGGAGTGCGTGAATGGATGCAGTGGGGGAGTGCATGAATGGATGCGGTTGGGGTGTGCATGATTGCAGAGGGGGTACATATGTGTGCTTGCAAGTGGGGTGGTGTATGGTTGGGTGGGGAGGGTGCATGCATGTGCGTGGAAGTGAGGATGTTTGCATGAACATGGAAATGGGGGAGGGTGCGTGCATGTGTGTGGATGTGGGGGGGAGGGTGCCGATGACAGGAATGGAGATTCCTGTTGCCAGGTACGTTACCACCAGGGTTTTCATGGCAGTACGACCGCCACGGAAAGCCTGGCGGTCTCCCTGGTCATTATACCGCTGGTTACCTCCAGTCCTGCGTCCAACCGCCCTGGTGGTACAGCAGTGTTTTGGCGGTTTGGTTTTGGCCAAACCACAGAAGTCAGAATATGGTGGTCTTTACCACCAGCCTGACGGCGGACCAAACGCCAAAAGCATAATGACCACCATAATGTATAGGAAAAGACATCCCAACCATCTGTCCTACTCAGGCACCAGTCATCACCCATTTGAATATTAAAATTTAATTCAGAACCAAGCCGTGCCTGAGTTCTACAGTGCTGACATTGCAGACACCACTGCGTGTGAAATACAAATAATATTATCACAGTGGTTTTGAGCAATAAACTTGCAGAATGATCTCCAATCACAGAGAGAGAAAACTTCTAGCCTGCCAGAGACATTTATTTTCTGTTTAAGAAAGTAAACCATGAAATAGCAGTTTGTTTTCTCTAAACTGTCATTTGCTAAGTGTTGGAAATGGCCTTTCCGCAGGGTCACCCCCAAATGTATTGCCTTCCTCCTTCTCTTTTTCTGACCTCATTTTTGCTGGCTTTAGAACTCTGTGCACTTTACCACTGCTAATCAGTGCTAAAGTGCATATGCTCTCTCCCTAAAATATGATGACACTGGCTTATACCCAATTGGCATATTCAATTTACCTTTAAGTCCCTAGCAAAGTGCACTACATGTGCCCAGGGCCTGTAAATTAAATACTACCAGTGGGCCTGCAGCACTGGTTGTACCACCCACATAAGTAGCCCTTAACCATGTCTCAGGCCTGCCACTGCAAGGCCTGTGTGTGCAGTTTCACTGCTACTTCAACTTGGCATTTAAAAGGACTTGCCAAGCTTTAAACTCCCCTTTTTCTACATATAAGTTACCCCTAAGGTAGGACCTAGGTAACTCATAGGGCAGGGTGCTATGTAGGTATAAGGCAGGACGTGTATCTGTGTGGGTTTAATTTCCTGGTAGTGTAAAACTCCTAAATTCTTTTTCCACTACTGTGAGGTCTGCTCCTTTCATAGGATAGCATTAGGGCTACCCTCATATACTGTTTGAGTGGTAGATTCTGATCTGAAAGGGGTAAACAGGCCATATTTAGTATGGCCAGAATGGTAATAGAAAATCCTGCTTTTTGGTGAACTTGGATTTAATATGGCTATTCTAGAAATGCCACTTTTAGAAATCCTTCTGTGCCTTACAGCCTGCCTCCAATCCACGTTTGACTGGGCTGGTTGACAGTCCCCTTGTGCATTTCACCCAGACAACCACAAACACCGGATGCTCAGTCACACCTGCACACATCTGCATACTGAATGGGTCTTCCTGGGCTGGGAGGGTGGCGGGCCAGACACTTGCATTTGAAAGGACAGTGGCCTGCCCTCACACAATGGACTGCCAAACCCCCTACTGGGACCCTGGCAGACAGGATTGAACTGAAAGAGGATCTTGTGCACTTCTACACCACTCTTTGAAGTTTCCCCCACTTCAAAGGCACATTGGGGTATTTAAACCGGGTCCCTGATCCTACCAACTCAGACACTTCTGGACCTGAACCTGCAACCTGTCAAGAGGAACTGCCTGGCTGCCCAAAGGACTCACCTGACTGCTTTTCTGCAAAGGACTGCTGCCCTGCTGTTGCCCTGCTGCCTTGCTGCCCTCTGGCTCTGCTGATAAGTGCTCTCCAAGGGCTTGGATTGAGCTTGCCTCCAGTATTCTGAAATCTCAGGGCCAAAAATACTTTTGTGATAATTATGAACATGGCAGCAAACGCCGACCCCACCGGCGGTGGCAGTAACTGCCGCTAACAAGCTGGCAGTTTGGACTGCCAAATAATGAAGCACATAAGAAACAAGTAGCGGTCCATCCACACACCGCCATCTCTGTAGTGCTGATGAGGACAGAGGAGGCCACCCACAGGCCGGCGGAAAGGACCTACCCACCCATCAAATAATGAAGCACAAGACCGCCGGCAGTTTCTGGGGCGGGAACCACCACAAAGCGTGGCAAAATAAAAGGAAACACTCACCGGAGGCACACACAACATGCCAACACAGACGTGGAGAGAGAGTTGGAAATAATGCCAATGATGCTCCTTGCCATATACCTCCACGACCGTGACCGCCAACGAAGATGACAACGGTAAGTACTGCAACCTAGCACACATGGGAAGGAAGGGCACAATTACACATGCAACACACTCCCAACCCCTCCCACCATCCCCCACCATACACACCAGAAGAAGATGTACTTACCTGACACAAGGCAACAAAGACCTGCACCAAAGCACATACATGTGAACACCACACCCCCACAGTGAAGCAATGAACAACATCACCATATTGTGGCAAAAGTACTACTAGGCCCTCAAAGTTTATTATAACAAAAAAAGTATTGTCCAAATAAGGCCATTGGCCAGTCCATTGTAAATACCCTGAGGGGCCTAAATAGGTCAGACTTGACTCCCACATGTGCGCTGGGTACTCCACTTTAAAGGGACATCAATGCGGCAGCCAGGCACCTCAGGGAAGAGGGGCAGGAGGTGGAGGGGGTGGGAACTGACATCTGGAAGGAGTGCCCTTGGAAGGTGGGGAGTGGGCTTGGACCACGGGGCGGCAGAGGGACCTGGGGCAACACAGGGCTTCTTCCTCCCTGGGGAAGGGGCACATGAATGGGAAGGGCGGACTGGGGTGGACTTGGACATGGAAGGAGTGGACTGAGGAAGGAGATGGGCACGTTTAGGGACGAAACGTGGTGGGCCAATGGGTTCAAACAGGTCAACATGGAAGAGGAAAAGCTTCTTAGGGGCAATTGAGGGGTATTTGGAGAAAGATCTGGGAGTAGAGGTTGAGGGAGTGCTTGTACCAGGTGTAGGTGTGCCGGACGTGGATGCAGGTGCCTGTAAAGTATGCTGATGTGTGCTGGATATGTGTGGTGAGGATGTCTGCGAATGTTTGAGTGTTTTGGGAGGGGGGTGGACACAGTGGGACATGACAGGCTGCCAGTATACAAGGATGTTGTCTGGGTGTCTGCAGATCTGGTGAGTGTGCTGCAAGTGTCTGTCAATGTAGTTGTAGTAAGTGCTGGTGTGGTGTCTGGGGTGCATATTTTGATGTCAGATGTTGTGGAGACTGCAAGAATAGAGGCAGCAGCAGTGACTGAGGGTGCAGTGCGTGTGGGTGTGCATGGTGAGGTGACAGGCAGAGTGGCAGGGGAGGTTGACACAGTGGGGGAAGTGGATGTTGTTGTCTCTGCTTTGGAATGTTGGGTGTGTGCATGCTTGTGGTGGGAAGTGTGGTGCTTGTGTTTCTCTGTGTGCTTCTTGTGTGTTGATCTGTGTGCATGGCTGTCTGGACGTGTGGTTGGGATGGGTGAAGGGAGTAGGGTGCTGGAAGGGGTAGAGGTGGTGGGAGGGGGGACAGAAAGACCAGGGACACTGGATGCCATCAAAGAGGAGGCCAGAGCCTGAAAAGATCTCTGTAGGCCAGACATAGCGCTGTGAATGCCTTCCAGGTATGCATTGCATTTCTGCATATGGGTGCTAGCCCCTGGATGGCATTCACAATTGTTGTCTGCCCTACAGAGATGGTCCTCAGGAGGTCAATAGCCTCCTCCATGAGGGCAGCATGGCTGGCTGGGACAAGGAATGAGGTGCCTGGGGCGAAGGAGATGCCCACCCTCCTGGGTGAACGGGCATGGGCACTGGGTGGGGAGCAACTGGGAGGGAGGAGATGGCATGGGGGGTGGCGGAAGATGACAGAATGGGTGTGCCCATTATGGTCCATCTCCACCAGGGAGCTGCCATCGGAGGAGGTATCAGAGTCACTACCACCAGTGGTAGTTGCCTCCCCGTGTTACTCCCTTCACCCTTCAACCCACTGGTCCCCTTGGCATCCGCCAACTCTGCCTCCTTGGAACCTTGAGCTGCTGCATCCCCACTCGCAGGTGCCACTGCTCCCTTGCCAGATGATGCTGATGTACACAAGAGCACAAGGGTGGAGAGACAAAACATGGGAGAACTTTGTAAATACCTGAATGAATGGACATCCCTGGCTCACACACACTCCCACCCAGGTCACACACCTACACGCAGCACCTACAACAATAGTCATGACTGTGCCCCTGACTAGTCGCCACTACCCCAGATTACACCACATTACCCACAAGAACCACGGACCCGGTAAACTGGGTGGAGTACACACATGGGAGACCATGCCCAGCAAATGCACTCACTAGTCAATGAGCCCACAAAGCATCCCAGATTACAGAAAGGGGACCCCCTCATGGGCCTATTGGGACCGCCCAAACATGCCCTCACACCATCCCCGGGTCTTTGAGGGGGCAGGACAGCAGGAACACTCCTGTCCGAGAAACATACGTAAGTATGTGTGCACAGAATACTGATGACATGTCGTCCCCTATGGAATGGCCATTTTAGAAGGCCACGTTATCAACTCACATACAGTACATGCCAGACAGTCTACGGCTGGGCAGTCACAAATCGAACACACATGCATACATGCATCCTCCAAAATCACACACATCCAAGGATGACAGCCGCCAACTCACCTGCTCCTCTGGTCATCCAAACAACTTGGCATACAGGGGTAGGACCCTGTTCACTAGCTTCTCCATTTCCTCCGTGGTGAAGGCCGGGGCCCATTCCCCTGTGACCCGTGCCATCTCAGGGACCAGAGTCAGGACACAGCAGCACACGCAGTGGAGTACTACCCTGCATGGGAATCGGGAGTCAAGTTTCAAGGGTCTGACGATATGGTGTACGTTTTGCGGCAGTGTGGTCCGTCACCACCGGAGGCGATCATGATAGGCCCAGGTTCCCCATTGACAACCATGTAATCCAATGATTGGGTGCATGGCGGTGAACACCGCCTTCCGCCATGACGACTACCGCCAGCGAATGATGTCACTTCCACTCCCTCATACGTGGATGGCAGGAGGCTGCCATCTTGCTACCACCACATCATCATAGCCTGGCCAGGGGCCTCATTCAGGGCCCCCTAAACTCCGACCTTAGTCGCTTGCTGACATGAGTTTCTGATCCTCACATGTACCCATCTTTGGAAATGTGTCCACACTGGGATGCCATTACAACAGAGCTGACCCTGCACACATTTGTCTGACGGTGTACTTAATACTTAGCGTCTGTGTGTGTAACCTATGTGTCGCACATTAATTGATACATTAACATTATGTGTTGCAGGTGTATGTTTGGCTTTCATATGTGTTCTTTCCTCCCCCATAGGTACAGACCCATGTGGCGAGGGAGGGCCCCAATTGTGTACAGATCTCTGGTTGATTTGGAAACCATGGATGAACGTCACATCATTGTCACCTACAGACTCAATTGTGCTACAATCCATGACCTCTGTGCTTTACTGGATCCTGTACTGAGACCGGCTAATCGGAATCAGCTTGCCATCCCTACTGAAGTGCAAGTGCTATCTGTACTTAATTTTTTGGCTAAGGGCTCATTTCAGGTGACAGTGGGCACGGGTGCAGGGGTCTCACAGCCAATGTTTAGCCTCACCCTGTCAAAATTCCTGGATGCATTCATCCAACACCTGCAGATATATGTCCATTTTCCCCAAAGGGCTGCACTTCCTTCCATCAAATCTAGATTTTATGACGTTGTTAACATCGCATATGTGATAGGTGCCATTGATTGAACTCACATAGCTCTCATATCCCCAAGAGTGAATGAACAGGTGTACAGGAATTGAAAGAACTTCCACTCCATGAATATACAATTGGTGTGTACTGCGGACCAGTACATATCACATGTAAATGCCAGGTTCAAAGGCTCAGTCCATGATTCATTTGTCCTGAGAAACAGCAGTGTACCACACTTGATGGGACAACTACAAGAGGACTCGCAACATGGCGTTTCTAAGCAGTTGAACGCCGTATCTTGATCGGTTGCATTACACGAGCTTTGAATGGGAACGGCTTTCAATTACCGAGCATGCAGTAAACAAGGAATTTGATGTATGATTTATTTACACTGAGCAGTTATATTAGGAACAATACCTACTATTGGAAGGGACTTAAAATGATCTGGAATTTGGAGTATATAAGAGCCCTGAAGAAGTCGTTGGGGATTAGAGGACTTTCCCATGACGAAACACTTGTTGGCTCGGAGTGTATTTCCATGGATGATGCTGTAAAATTTGAAGATGTGATTCAATAAACTTCTGGATTGGACTGGACAGTACAACAATTGACGTTAAATTTATAGATTGCGTTCTCTTGAACATTACTCACTTGAGCTTTGACTCACTTGATTTGTGGAATAGGCAACTTTGGGAGAGGGGGGCCTCACATTGTGTAAAGTATTGTTGGGTTTATTTTAAACCTTCGAGGGATGGGTGTTTTCCCTTGTGTAGGCAACCCTTAATCATTTACTTGGCCAATTAGTATCCTGAGCGCCATTAGTCCCCTGTTATTACACCCCATTATATTTATTTTACAAGAGGACAGAGGATGGCTCATAGTAAGTGTGTATGACAATGGTTCTGTACATAGGTGACAGCCAGCCAATATGCATGTGCAGTCAGTTCATTATGGTCCTATTTATGTCCACTTTTGCAGGTGATTCTGGCTACCCCAACCTGCAATGGCTCCTGACACCAACGAGGAATCCCAGGACAGATGCAGAGAGGAATTATAATGTGGCCCATGGACGTACTAGAAGGGTGATTGAGCGCACTATAGGTCTCCTGAAGGCTAGATTTCATTGCCTCCATCTCTCTGGGGGATCCCTGTGCTATGTCCCTGACAAGGTGTGTAAGATAGTAGTGGCATGCTGCATGCTGGACAACTTGGCTGTGAGGAAAGCTATCCCCCTTCTAGAAGAGGAGGTTGCTGTCCAACCAGCTAAGCAACCTCAGAGAGGGGGTGAGAGTGATAGTGAGAAAGAAGAGGAGGAAGATCTTAACTCCAGGACCCAGCTGATCCGCCTATACTTCCAGTGACCCTAAGGTACTGTTCAATGATGCTGTTGTCTCCACTGCATAGTTTCAGTCTCCCTCATGTAATTGGTAATGTGGTGTCTATAGTAATTGACACTGTTAACTGAAGGCTGTAGTGGCATGTGCCAGGGAACCCAATATTGTGTACATTGTCACTTACTTCAGACACTACAGTGTGTGGGATCCCCTCCTGCAATAAAGGTATGAATATGAAATTGACTGGCTAATGTATACACACTCACAATTTTTATCTCGAGGGACATACGATTTGAGTGCATGGGTGTTTTTATTAAGTGAAACCAATTTGGTATATTGTTGTACAGTGATATGGAGTGGGCTCTTGGTGCATATCCATACTCTGGTGCATGTGCTCAGCTGTTAGTGGCACTGGGTTTTGTTCCATGTGTCCATTGGTAGATGGTGTGTTGGTAGTGGCAAGTCAACAAGGTAGCACAGTGGCACACAAGGGAGGCAGTTCAGGGCAATCACTTCTTAGTGGTGGTCTTGGTCTTGGCTGGTGTTCCAGTGGCATGTCTGGGTCTGAGGGCACGTTCGAGTGACTGGAGCTGGGCTGCAGGGCTAGGGGCGCTAGGGGTGCTGGTCTCCTGTGTGTCCTCTGGCAGTGCCACCAGTCCATTAGCTGCTGCAGATGTAGATGGCAGTGCAGTGTCCTGGCTAGTGGTAGGGGCTTGCAGGTGGGTGGAGGTCTCAGGCTGGCTAGGGTAGTGGTGCTGCAGCACCCCTGCAATGGTGGCCAAGGTGGCATTGAGCTATTTCCATTGCTCCATGGCCTCTTGGTGGTGCGCTATCTGCAGCCTTTGATTCTTCTCCAAGGTGGCAAGGATCTGGCCCATCCTGTCCTGGGTATGGTGGTATGCTCCCAGGACCTCAGAAACCCCCTCCTGGACTGCAGCATCCATCCTTTGGCTTCCCCCCTGGGCCACTGATGCCCTCCCACTGGCCCTTGCCCCCCTGTCCCCTGCACAGGTCTGGCAGTCCCTCTTGCACTGGGGCCTTCATCATCCTGCCTGTTGGTGGGTGGAGACTCTGGCCTTTGTACATGTGGGCCACCTGTCTGTGGCCGGGAGACACTGGTGTGGGGTCATTTGGCCAGAGCTGATGTTGGTGGCTGGGTGGAGGGCTGTCAGTGGTATCCTGGGTGGGGCTGCTGGAGGGTGGCAGTCCAGGACTGTGTGATGGGCCAGGGTATTCCTCACTTTCCATACATCCCTCTCCAGTCTCCTGAGTACGGCCTCTGTCTCCGTGTGAGACGCTGGCACTCCTTGGCCTCTCCGACCAGGTGGCATGGGTGGTGGTGCCTGTGGGGGGGAATGGACATTTATGTGTCATGTACTATTTCGGAAATTGATGCACAGCTCTGCCCTATTTTGTGCTTTTATTCCCCTGTCGTGGCATGCAGTGTCCTTTCGTGTACTTATCTTTGCATTTTTTGTGGGTGTGGAGGTGCATTGGGGAAGCTGTAGTGCCACTGTGAATCCTTGCAGGGGTAGGTGACTGTGCACAGGGGGCAGGATGGGGGCATGTTTGTGGGACTGTGGGCATGCAGGGTAACTGGATGTGGGTGTTGTGGACTTGGTGGGGATGGGGTCCAGGTGGTAGTGAGAGGGGTGGGGTGCTGCATGCATTATAGGTGTGGTGACTGTTAAGGTGCTGTAGTTGACTTACCCGAGTCCAGTCCTCCAGTGAGTCCAGTGAGGCCCTCCGGGTGCAGGATAGGCAGTACCTTCTCTTCCCAGTCGGTGTAGTCGGGGGTATAGGTGGGGGTCCGCCCCCAGTCTTTTGTACGGCGATGTTGTGCCTGGAATCCATTGACCTCACCTTTCCACGCAGGTCGTTCCATCTCTTCCAGATGTCCTCCCTTGTGCGTGGATGGTTTCCTACTGTGTTGACCTTCTTGACAATCATCTGCCATAGCTCCATCTTCCTGCCAATGGGTGTCTGCTGCACTTGTGCCCCGAATAGTTGTGGCTCGATCCTGAGTATTTCGTCCACCATAGTCCTTAGCTCCCTATCTGTGAAGCGGGGGTGCTTAGGGAGTGCCATAGTGTGCGTTGCGGGTCTATTGGGGAGGGTGCTGTCGTGTGGATATGTGTGTGGCTTATGAGGGTGTTTGGGGTTTGTGTGTATTTTGGTGGTGTATTTGTGCGTGTGACTTTTGTTATGTTGTGTTCAGTGTATGCGTGTTGTGTTGTCAGTCTCATTCGTGCTATTAGCAATGCAAAGGATTGTGGGGTGTGGATGTGAGTGTTTTATAGTGGTGTGGATGTGTGTCAGGTGTGTGGCTTTCAAAGTTGCCAATGTGTGCATTTCTTGTTGTTGGGTCCCATTGCTGACCGTGGTGGTTCATACCACCAATGGTCATTCGGCATCCACTATCTGCCACGCTGATTTGTGCATCATTATTTGGTGGGCGGAGGACTTGTCTGCATGACTGTGGCGGGGTGGGGTGTACTGCCTTTCCGCCGTTGTAGGCCCTGGTGGTGGGTGGAGGTTGCAGGATTTTTGGAGGTTTGTCTTTTTGGCATCATAATTCGGCGGTGTCCAGTATTCCGCCACTGGCGGTCTTCTGTTCACCATCACCATGGCGGTCGGCAGTGATTGCCGCCATGTTTATAATGAGGGCCTTTATCTCTGTAAAGAACTCCTTGTGTGGCAAAAATCGACGTGTGGCCTGCCAGAACCAATGTATGCTGAACCGGAACGACGCAGCCTGGTTCCCTGAGAGGAGAGTGATGCAGCGCTGGCGTTGTGACCGGAACTTCGGCGCACAGTACACTGGATCAATGCATTGCCGACCTGGAACAACGCAGCCCAACTTCATGTGAGAAGAATCGATGCAGTGCCTGCCATGCGACAGAAATGTCCTTGCATCGTCCACTGGATCGACGCAGCTTCTGTGACTTTGTCCTGTATGCCCAGAATTTCTCTGCATCGTCCCCGGGGCATCCAAACACCCCGCAACCCGAAGGGGATCCCGCATGCCGGAAATCGACTCAAAGCCCTGGCTGCGTGACAAATATCTACGCCCGGAGAAACCGACGCACACCTCCCCATTTTCCACGCCTCTCCTCCTCTGCGGTCGCTTGCAGACAATTTAGATGCAAACCTTGTACTCTGTGCTTGCAAGAGACACTTATTGCTTTTAAGAATTTAAGACTGTTTTTATCATTATATAGAGTGCTATTTCCATGTGTACTTATCCAATCTTGATCGTTTTGACCTTATTTTACCCAGATGAATACTCTATATTTCTCTAAACCTATGTGGTGTATTGTTGTGGTGTTTATACTGTGTTAGTGCCTGATTTATTGCACACATACTTTACATCTTGCCTTCTGAGTTAAGCCTGACTGCTCAGTGCCAAACTATCTGAGAGTGGGCACAATAATTTGGATTGTGTGTGACTTACCGTGACTAGAGTGAGGGTCCTTGCTTAGACAGGGGGTAACCTGACTGCCAACCAAAGACCCCATTTCTAACACTCAGTGGTTGCTTTTATCAGTACACATGAGGCTGACCTTTGGTGCTGTAAATAGAGTCACTGTGGCAGCTTCTCTTTTACAGCACAGAGATCCTAACTATGTGGACGGGGCCCTCTAAATACAGCAGAAGGTCACTGCTGAGTTACTGGCGGACTGTGTTCCATGGTCTACATAAGGTTCATGGTTTATAGGGGGGAAAGGTAATGGATTTAGATCCTAGCAGATGGTATTCTAGTCGGCCAGGGGGACGAGGTCATGACCTCCATCACCCTTCCAGATTTGGAGATTCCTTCCTGTTAGCCAAGGAGAGTTTAAGAATTCTTTGTGCTTGCTTTTGTAAAGTCTTCCTGACATTTGATACCGTTATCCCATACACTAAACTTTGCAGAGGATTTCTTACAGTGGGAGTAATATTGTACTTCTAAGACAAAAAAATTACTCAAAAAATATGCAGCTGGCAACAATATTAGAGCTATTTCTTGCAATCTGATTTTAATGTACAGTTATACTCATGACGTGGCACGCACATGACAGTGTTATGTGTACTTTTATTATCATTATATTATGCTTTTATGACAGTGCTGTTGGAGGTGATAGAATACAGAGATGGGAGTCCAATTGAGGTAATTACCATAGTTTGCAAAATAGTACTAACCATAAGTAATATCGTTTCCAGGCATTCATTTTGGTGTTTTCAGGCAGTTCCTGTATCACAAGGATTATTTATTTGCCTCTCTCTATGGCCCTTGTTATGGTCCCGGGCACACCTGCGTACAGGCGTTTCTCCCCGGATATTCTCCAGGTTGTAATAACTTGTCTCGGTGAAACTGTGGCATTTTGGGACCTCGATACCTATGGGATTATGTCCCAAATGCCATCAAAACAATATAAACTCTTTCTGCTTCCACATCTGCATTACCAAGCACCGGGACGGAAGATTCTTCTTATTTACCAGGTACTTTATTTCTTCCTTCCTTATAAGAGGAAGATTGTTGTCTGTTATGAATTTCTCCTCAATGTGCCTCAAGGTGTTCTCATTATATACTTCTGCTTCTTGGTTCCTGTTTGAACAACATTTCCTTGACATTTTTAATATTGTGAACAATACTGAGTTCAACCTTTTTAATACACTCTCAGTTTTAACAGATACGTTCAGAAAGTTATTTTTTGAGAAGGGTACAAGGTTTTATTTGCATTAAAATAATTCTACTAAAGCTACTTTGCTGTAAATAAGAGGCTCGCTGCTTTATGTGATAACAATGTTTTGTGTGTACATTTTGTTTAAACACTACTTGCATTAATTTACTCAAGCAGCTGAAATTCTGCGAAATTGAAAAACGTTATCATCTTCGGGGTGCAATGTATATCTCACACATGCCTAATTTTTAGAGAATTTTGAAACTTGGACCGACACAAAACAATTTATTCTCTTACTTGCATTGTGTAGTTGTCCTCTCCTGAATTAATAGATCACGTTTCTTTGAACAACCCTCCAGGATAATTGTATTAATTTGTTGGCAGCATCTCGACTATAGAAGGTAGTGCATCTTTTCCCTGCCCCAGGGCAGAATTGCTGGTTTTCTTCACCCAGGGAGTTGCACAGTTCCCTGAACTGTGGCCTATGGGTTTAAAGTTCACTTTATCATATAGTTATGTAATGGAGCAGCGTAATTTAGAGCTCCATCTCTTTTCCCCTCCCAGTGTTTTGAACTGTCATTTACACTTTTTACCTGGAGCCTTAAACTTGGTTCATTTGATGCTGACACCTTCTTCAAAGAATTTCCTCTTGCCACTTTTGATAACTTTATTTAGAACAGGGATGTTCCCTTATGGAACCTGCTTGTTTGATATTTTGTTTCCTGCATGTGATTCTATTTTGCATCTTTTCCCTCAATATATATATATATATATATATATATATATAAAATCAGACTCCATGATCATTTAAATATGCATGCTCTCACAATATATTTTCTTCAATTTTGCTGATTGATTTAACTTGTAACTTCAACTAAATTGTTATTAAAGCAATTAAGGTTTGGACACCATCCTGTTTGCCATTCTTGTGAAGAAGAAGGCGTTTATGCATGAGGAAATTTTTTTTGTTTATAAGTCAGCCTATTGACCACAAAATATTTTGCAGGGATAATGTAGCAAAAATAAAGATACGCAAATTATCACACAGACAAGACTACATCAGTAGACAGGATTAACATTTGTAAGTCTACATCTACTTACCTTGAAGATATATATGCTGAAGGTTCATTTATGGGGAGTTAAGTATAGTAAATCCATAGCGATATATAATCACGTTGGCAATATTTAGGAGGTCCATACATTTGCAATAATATGTTTGTAGCATCATATTTATAACTTTATATTCCTGGACCATTGCAACATGTTTTCACAAAGAAGTAAAAGGGGAATATGAAAATATTTGCTGTTGAACAGTGATATTGATTTTCTCCAATTCAGAATACTGCATTGGTAAATTGCCCATGCACAAAAGATGGATAGGCTGCAACTGGTGTTTTTAACGAGCAGGACTGGGAAGTTTCCAGAAGTTTCTGTATGGATGCATGCTTCCTGGGTAAATCGAGCCAAGGAACAATTATATATTATAGAATGCACACCCTAATTCAAACAGTTTGACCTTTATTATATTTACTATGCTCCCAGGCAAAAATGTTCGGCATGCAACCCCTGGTGCGTGTTCTGTCCAACCCACACTAATAAGTTAATCACAAGCTGGTGCCCTCATTTAGTGCAACAGTCCCAAGGTGCACAGCCAATGAATAGGCCCCAGGCCAATGAGAATCCGATAGTCCTTATAATCATCTTTGTTTGTCCATACTTAAACATTTTTATGAACATCTTAAACCATGTTAATCCACGTTTATCCAGTTCAAAGAAACGATGCATAAATACTCACATCTTCCATGTTTTATTCGCAAAATGATGGTTCCAAGAGGTAAGAGTCCATGATGTGATTCGGTCGGAAAATTTTCATACATATCGCTGCAATTCGGTATTTGGAAGGGACGCCCTAAATGCACCCCTTCCAAATACTGAATTGCTAAACACAAACTATGATTCAGTAACATGTTACCAAATCGCAATTTGTGCTTTGTACATATGAAAACGCATTTTCATGTGCATGAATGGGGCCCTCTCAAGGGTTTGTGGTCCCTTGTAGGGTTGGCGGTCCCCCTCCACCATGAGGGCTGCAGGGGCATGCATTGCATCTCTGATTTCTGCTGGAGAGGTTCTTCACTGTTAAGGATTTGCTTTAGGATTAGAAGACACTTCAAGAGCCAAATACATTTTACATGGGCTTGAGCTGACTCTTAATGGCACTTGTAAACCAGGTGAGTTCAGTGTGCTGGACTGGATGTTTCCTATTTGGTTGGTCTGGATTACAGCATAGGATTGAAGTCTTCAGATTAGTGAAAGTACAGAAGCAGGTGGTGCACTTATTTTTTTGCCTTTAGCCAAAAGGTTACAATCAGTGGTGTAGCAAAATTTGAACCACCCTCCCCCCCCCCTGCAAAGTACATGGACTGGGCCCCTCATGTACCCAGTCAGGAACTTTCAGGCCAGAGGTCCTCTGCCCATGCACATTGTACTCTGCTGAGAGCCCCCCCCCCCCGGAGCTCCCCCTCCCCCGTACTTCAGAGGTGCGTGGGCTAATGTTAAACCACTGGTTACAATATCAGACAGAAAGAAGTTGAGGGGTTAATGTTAATTTCTTCAGTCTGTTGCTTGGAAGGTGAGGATACGGACCGCTCCAAAAAAGGACTGTGAGAAGGACTGTGGTGGCATGCTGGGTATTGCAGTTTGTTGATCCCAAATATAGAAGCTCTGCACGACTGAAATGCTGACATACAGTAGAACTAAGTTCAGTTATTTTGGAATGAGGGACTTAGGTAATTTAGAACCTATTAGTCTAGCACCTACTTTCTGAGTATTAATTTATCCAGGTATTCATTGATGATATTATTGATTACTCGAACTGTCGACCCGGATCTTTACATAACATAATCTTCACAGTCCCAAGCTGAAGTCTCTATTTCTACAAACAAGTGAAGCGGAGATTTTTCATAGGTTTCATGTGAAACCATTGATGACTATGACTATTTGATCTAAAGCTTTAGGACCTTATACAATTTAAGCACTCATTGCTTTGAGAATTTTAACCACCACATTGGCATTTTGGTTTTCATACAAAACAGTTCCATCCTGATGATGGTTTTGTGATGAATACATATTGAGACTGAAATGTCAACGTACTACCCATCTTTCTTTGGAATAATTAGCAATAGCTAATTAAGCTTGCGTTATGTTCATTAGACATACAACCTCTAGATACATTTAGAAAGTAGGCTTTGAACACTTTGACATATGTCAACAATATCAGGCTACAATTGTATTGGATCAGACATTGTCAATTCACTTGATATAGAACCCCTAATATTTTGTATTCTTTGCTCGGTTTTGTACTTAGTTCTATATACAGATTTATAAATAGATACACCTGCCATTATGATTTTTTCTTTAGATCACAAATATGTCATGTTCATTTAATAAGGGGGTCATTTTGACCATGGTTGTAAAAACCACCTACCGCCGCGGTGATGGCTGTCAAAAGACCATCGCCGCAGCTACCAGCCGTCTGCCCTATTATGACCACAGCTGGGTGGTGGAAATCCGGTTGTGGCCATGACGGCAGATGTTGGTAAGGTGGCACTGCTGCCAGCAGCAGCGCCACGCCAGTAGACCGCCGCAGACAATCTCATGACCCATGATACGGCCTGGTGGTGTTCTGTTGGCGGACGCTGCTGCTGGCAGCAGCGCCCTGTCCCATCTCCTGCCGGAGGACCCCCTCACAACAGGTACGTCAGATGCTCCGACAGGGGAGGCCAGTGAGGGGTGCTGTGTGTGTGTGGGGGTGTGTGTATGTCTGTGCGTGTGTGATTGCGGGTGTGTGTTGCATGTTGTATGTGTGTGCATGTATGGATGTGTGAGTGCGTGTATGTTGTGTTGAGTGAATGCATGTGTGAATGGATGTCTGCATGCGTGGATGAATGTGAGAATGAGTTTGTGAATGCGTGTGTGAATGAAGGTGCATGAATAAAGGGGGATTCTGGAGAAGGGGGGAACCTGGGGCGGGGAAAACCCCTATCAGTGACAGGGAACGAATTCCCTGTCAGTGATAGTGCCTACCGCCATGGTTTTCATGGCGGTACGGTTGCCACAAAACCCATGGTGGTAGGCTGTGTCATAATCCCGCAGGCGGGCTAGTGCCGGGCGCCGGGCTGGAGACTGAAGTCTCGAGCCCGATGGTCATCACCGCCATGGCGGGGTGTGGTACATAAGCCAAACCGCCGATGTCTTAATATGGAGAAAAGTACCGCCAGCTTATTGGCAGTACTTTCCTCCATATTAAAGCCATCTGCCGGGGTCATAATGACCCCCTAAGTTTGGATGTAAATGATTGACATCAATTAATAAGGACAAATAATATAATAACTCTTTAGGCAATATTCCTTTTTGGCACTCTTACCTGCTAAATCTTTAGAACACAGGCATTTCTCTGCTCTTACAGCTCTGGGTGCCTGCAGCCTGTCTCCAATACACATCTGGGGTGGGTGACAGCTACACTTTGTGCATTCTCTCTAGACAGCCCAAATCACAGGAAGATTAGGTGTTTCACAGCATTCATCTGCATTCTGATGGCACTTTCTGGGCAGGAAGGGTGGAGAGGAGCAGGCATTTACATCTGAATAGGGAGTGTCTGTCTCCACACAAAGGGCTGATTACCCCCCTACTGATAGTCTGGAGCCAGGGCTGGGAAGACGTGACCTCTGTGTACCTCAAAGACCTTTCTTGGAAATCACCCCCACTACAAAGGCAGATTTGGGTATAAGAACTGAGTCTCTGACCCCTACCAGATCAGTATGCTACTGGACCTGTGAAAAACTCTGCCAGGAGTAAGGACTGCTATGTTAAAAGGAGTGTCACTCTGTTGAACTGCTGGACTTCTGCCTGCTGATCTTTGCCCTGCTGATGAAGGACTGAGGAAGGACTGGACATTTTCATTTCATTTCATTTTCACTGATTGATTCAATTGGTTTGTTGTCTTGCCTTCTGTTTCTGAAGTCTCAGGGCCCTCATAGACTTCCTACAACCTTGCTGTGGCTGCTTGGCTCTGCCATCTGTGAGTCCTACCCTTGCCTGAGGTGACAATCCAGTCCTGGGCCTCATCAGTGGGTTTCTGCAGCTTTTCCTACATCGACATTGACACATCAGTGACTTTGCACCGACCAGAGTCAATGCATCGCCCTTCGACGCTGATACAAAGGTACCCCGTGACAGTGTTTTTTCAACCAGTATGGCTCACTGCTGATGCAGTGTCTGCATCTGAATGGAGTTCAATGCAGCACCTGCATCTCAACGAAGTTAGATGTGGAACCGAGCTCTGAGGCTCGATGATGATGCGTCTACCCAACTAAATGAATCAGAACGGACACATTGAGTCTTTGAAGCCAACGCTTGCTCCATCCAAAGTACTTTTTCAGCAGGCACTCTGTGAGGCCTGAAGCTGGCCTCCCTTCCATTGTGGGCAGCCTGAACTTTGGATTTACCTCGGTCTAGCACAATCTCAAGTAACCTTTTAGCGCTATTGACTTCTAAGCACTGTTTTTGGTTTATTCTTTAAAAAAACATACCTCAACTTCTACTGATTGGAGTTTTGTCATTTTGGTCTTGTTTTACTCATAAAATATTATCTATTTTTCTAAACCTGTGAGGAGTACCTGTTGTGGCTGTGTGTGTGGCTGTGTGTGTGTGTGTTTTGTACAAATACTTTACACATTGCCTCTTTAGATACGCCTGACTGCTCTGTGCCAAGCTACCAGAGGGTGAGCACAGGTTGCCTCCAAGTATGTATTGAGCTTACCCTGACTAGAGGTTTTGGTTTCTGCTTGTACAGGGTGCATAATCTGACAACCAGAAACTTCAGTTCTAACAACTACACTATTACAAGAGCAGGTGACCAGGTTTGGTGCTGACATTCAAATCAGTAACATTTTAAATATAATTCTATCATCTGTAGCTTTGCTCCACTTGAACTGGATTAACACTTGAAGGCAATTGTCTGTAAAACTACAAGACTGGAGCTTGTCCCTGCTGACATGGAAGCACTGGTAATTCTCATAAGGTTGCAGGTGAGGCTTGAGGTGCATTAACAGAGCTGATTGTAATTACAGGCGAGCCCCTTGGTTGTGTGTGATCAGTAGCAGGTGAATGAGGGGAGAGTACATGTGTTCAGCAAGGCACGTGTGCCTCGCACTGTTGCTAGAAATACACCTTTTATTAGCCAATGCATTCTGCAGCATGTATCAGGAGTTTAAGCTGGGTTTCTCCCAGCTGAGTAACATGTGACGTAACTTTCTTTGATCAGTGGCGTACATCAAAATAATGAAGGCCCCTTTGCAGAATGTGATGAGGGGCCTAAAGGTTCCCAATATCTCACAGAAAATATTTCGGTTTAGACTGCATGGGGCCCCCTTGAAAAGGGCTGAGGGCCTCCTGCGATCAAAGACCATATGATTTAATTTGCTGTGACATTATCATTATGCCAGTTAATAATTTTGAAACCTGATTAAAAACATCTCTTTTTGGATAGTGATTGTTGGCAAGTGACAGTGTACTGTCCGAGATCGACTAATCATCGCAAAGCATGCACCAATCATGGAAATGGTGACTGGAAGGAGCACAGAATCAAACGGTTCTCTGTTACAGGGACACGTGGAGTGGTAATGGCTGGGAAGGGGTGACTGTATATGGGGAAAAGTGTATATGGGGAGAAAGAGTAAGAAAGTCAATAGCTAGTACATTTTTGCCTAGCTTGAGGACCCATGTATTTTTATGCGTCTGATGTAAGGGGACACTAGCTTCTCCAGTTGTCTATGTTTTGTCAACAATTCTTGCAGCTCTGCTTCATATTCTATACCTCTTTTATGGTATGACATCGCTATTGCCTTTACTGCACAACTATATTGTGAGGGAGGCAGGCAAAGCAACTGGACATGCTGTGAGGGAGGTTTGCACAGCAGCAGCTTTGTGTGAAGGAGGCTTGCACAGCTGCTTTGAGTTCTGTGCCAGATAAGAATATTTTTACTGATACTGACCATGCTGTGCTTATTCTGTGTGAGAGAGCACTTGCACTGATATGTGCTGCTCATTTTGTTTGAAAAAGAATTGCACAGCTGCTGCCCCTCTTTCGGCTTTACAGTGGCTAAACCACTGTACTGCTGGTTATTGTACTAAGCCTATTCTATGTGTGGGGGATCCTGCACTGCCAGCATACTGTGCCTCTTGTAACTTGTGGAGCTTCCAACTTTGATGTTTACATTGACTCCTATTTCTGGATGTAGGTGCATGGAATCCAGCAGAAGAAGAAATAAAAAAACAATGCAGCTTTACTTTGAGAGGTCAGGCAGGTATTAGAATCCACTAATGGTGTGTGGAAATCACTATGTATTTTACTTCTAACCCTTTTAGTTTCTTTTACTATAATATTTGATGTGTTCCTGCTTACTTGTACTCCTCTGTTCTGTTATTAGAAGTTACTTCATGTTATGTTTTTGGTTCATGTTGGCCCGCTCCTATTTCTGTTTCTGTCATGCCTTTGAAGCATTGGTTACTTGACCTGATCTTCCCCAGTCCTGCTAGGGCTTGCTTGACCGATCTACTTCTTTCAGCGCTTATCATCACCACCTGTCTGCATATATACTGGCAACTAGTGCGTCTGTGGCGCGTATGCACCAAAAGCAATCCCGTCTGTATCCTATTGTGGCATTAATGGGCAGATGGGCCACAAAGATGTGGGGTACTTAACTAATTCCTCACTTACCTGTTCACATGGGGCCCTACTCTAACTAAAGAAACATGACAAACATGAGACATTAGGAAAGGAACACCAAAGGTTCTTATAAAAAATTTGGGGACCGATGTACGACGCAATTTTGCAGTTGCAAAAGGCAAATTTTGCGATCACAAAATGGCCTTTTCCAATATACCATCCCTATTTTGCGAGCCGGCATGCAAACACTGACTCACAAAATAGGGATTGCAACTCACAATTAGGAAGGGGCGTTCCACGGGCATCCCTTCCTAATTGCGAGTCACAGTGGCATGTATGATTGTTTTGTGAACGCAATTGAGGTTGTTAAACAATTGCAGTTACCACCAATTTAAGTTGGTGGTAACCCATTTGCAAAGGGGAGGGGGTCCCCACAGGACCCCTTCACCTATGTGAATGGAAGCAATAATACTTTTCCAGAGTGGATAGTGGTCCCACGGACCACTGCCTATTCTACAAAATTGAAAAGACGATTTTTCATCTTTTGTTTGAAATGCATCCCTTTTCTTTTAAGGAAAATGGGCTGCATTTAAAAAAACATATATATATTAAAAAGCAGTCACAGACATGGTGGTCTGCTGTCCACAGTAGGCCACCATCCCTGTGAGTATGCCCATTCCCAATGAGGTCGCAAATTTAGACCTACCTCATGAATATTGATGAGGTAGGTGATTTGCAACCCCATTAGGAATCACAAATAATGGAGCTGACAGTGTTGTACATTACAGATTGTGACTTGCACAAAAATACAAATTGCGAGTCCCAATCTAGAATGGTCTTACATCGGGCCCTTGAACTCCACTTACAGAGACCTATCTCATTCCCCTTTTAGACTTTCATTGACCCAAATGTAAGTCTGCATTGCTTAGCATGCACGCACTGCCTTGCTACTGCTCTGAACTCAGCATGTTGCTGTCTGAGGGGGGAACCATAACCAATAGCTCCTACTTAACACTGACCAGGTAGCTGACCCTTCTTCAAAGAAACTTGACACAGCAGCCACCTCTGAAGACCACTTTGAATCCTTGAGGCATGTTCCCAAGAATCCTAACCTTGACTAACTCACATATTTAGTCTCCCTCTATCCACATAGAAAAACTGTTACCCATAAGTTTGAACCTCGATGGGGGTGATTCGTCTTGAACAAATCCTGTGAAGACCAGGATCTCTAACTGTGTACGTAGTAAGAAAAACATCCTCAGTGGAAGGAGTTTCTTTATCTACAAGACTACAGCTTCTTCAAACTCATCCAGAAAGTACAGTTCTGCTCTTACCTTTGTAGCTAACGCTAAAGTATTTTCCACATTCATTCATTCAAAGGTGGGTTGTCTACCCTCTCTCTCAAAATCTGGTACTCCTGATGATTCATCCTTTCTGCTTTTCAGAGTTTTGCTACAACTGCTGTCTCTTTTTTTATGAATACTCCGAATATAGGTTATGGCCATGGAAAAGAGTGATAGTGATTTCATTTTTTGCTAAAGCATCCTTCTGTTATTCTTTTTTTAGATGTTTTTTATTGCATCAAATACAAGAACATTAACTTAACATTGCCTAAGCGGAGATATGCAGTTGTGGATATATATGAATAAAGAATATTGTACTTTGCATTTCAAACATGTAAATGAATTAGGCATATACAGCAATATAGTATCAAAGACTTCAAGTTTGAATAAAGAAAGATGAAAGAGAAAGGGAGAAGAAGAATTAAAGGGATTGAAAAAGTGAATCAAGTGAGAGCCATGTGGAGGAAAAGGTAATAGACAACAGTTACAGCGAATAGAAGAGGAAATAAGTTTATATAAGAAGTAAAACAGGAACAGGAACTATATTTAACACTTTAAAAGGAGGGGAAAAGTCAATTTCCTTCGCAGTGCGTGAGAGATAGTTACTTGGTGGCAACCATAGCTGATGAAGTTTGAAGAAAGTTCCTATTGAATTAAGCTTGTAGCTGTCAAGTCTATGATGATAGCATATAGAATTCCACCACTGTGTGAGAGTAATGTTCTCTGAAGATTTCCAGTTAGAAGTAATAATAGAGATTGCAATGGAAAGCAAGAGCTCCATCAGTTATCCGAGAGGCTTGAATGAACTCCAAATTACATACATGCATCCCAAAAACAGTAATTCATATGGCATTGGTAAGGAGATCTGAGTAATTGCTGAAATGCAAAACCAAATTAAGGACCAAAAGGTAGATAGGGATGGACAAGAAAAATACATGTGAAAGTCAGTACCCTGCTGAGTGTGGTAGTGCCAACAATTGCCATTTTGTGTAAGTTTGAACGAACAGGAGTGTAAAAAAGTCTATTAGAAAAAAATATAGGTTCTGTGTGAGGCTTGCAGTGCATGCAGTGGAATGGACCTTATACCATATTCTATCCCACAAAAAAGTTGGCCACACAACACCAAGATCCGCTTCCCACAATATCTTTATAGGTGTTATGAGTCTAAATGGAACAGAAGTTCTTCAAAGTTTATAAATACCAGCAGTCCTACGATAATTAGAAGTTACAATAGGGTCTGGAGATGATGTAAGAGAAGAATGATTGTGAGATATAAGTTTATTGATGCCCATCCTTGTGTTATTCTGACCATCATGCTTTTATCTCTGTCCCACCATGGACAAACTCGATAAAAATGGGTAATGTCAAACTGGCTGTTCAATCTTTTAGAATCCACAGTTCCTACGGATCCGCATGTATCTGGCTTTTAGGTTGTGGGGGTACATTGCCAGAACTGGCATCTGACCCATCCAGCATGTGTTTAATCACAGATGCCAGTATCAGTGGTTCTGGGACGTCGTGTACCATCTGCTGCATTTCATAAGGTTAACTCTTTCAAGGTCATCTTGGCGTCAAGACCTGGGATGATAAATGTTATAGAAGCTGTAAGATGTGTTTAGCTGTTTCTTGACTGATTGGTCACTGGTTTTCCACACATCCACTTCTATGTCTTACCACATTGCCCTTTGGGGATCTGCTCTGTCACATATACCGGTCCATGTGTATTTCCAAAATCACAGAGTTTCATAATGTTTTCCTGTGCAAGGCAATTCTACTTCAAATGTGCTGGAGAATAGGAAATTGTGATAAGAGTGGCTACTGGCAAGTGTCAGCTCTTTAAGTGGGAAATAAAAGGTAGAATTAGATTTCAAGAAATACACTGACTGGATGATTATGGGAGTTTCTATGGTGGGCTAATCAGTGCCCAAAACATGCACTAAGTGGAACGTCCTCGTTAATAAATCACATTGGAACAATGAAAAGATGGACCCAGTATTTCTCCTGTTGCATAAACGTGGCTCTTTGACAATCTAAAGAGTCTATGAGATATGCAACTTTCTAAAAGATGCATATGAGATTTGTCCCTGCAAACAAATACTGCTGCTGGGTCCCATAGCAGACACAAAAGTAAAGGAATATTCCGTCATTTGTCTTTCTCAATGAATTTCTGGGTAATATAATTTGGGAAATGTGAAGTAACCTCCTTTACAAACCCACCTATAAAAAGTCAAGCTCATTTGATTCTCTGATTGTGATGCTTGAGGTGCAACATTCACCCTTGGATGCAATCTCTAATTCGGTCAGAAAACGTAGTCAAGGTAAAGCCAGACAGACACTTGTCTATGGTCAGCAGGATGGTTCTTGGTTGTGAAATATGTAAATTAGATACTAGGCTATATCTCATTGCAGTTAGACCATGTTTGCTCAGCTGTGACACGTATATGGCTCATGTTGCACACATAATAAAATAAAGAACGCAGTAACTGCAAAGGAAAAAAAAAGTGAAGCCAGATTTTAATCACAAGAGTGAAGCAAGTGATGGAGAGCATGTAAGGTACAACTTAGGCTTTGCCAAGCCCACCACCTGGTGGATGGATTTTGGTGGCTCTGCCTCCCCCCCCCCCCCTCCCATAGCTATGCTGAACCTGGACTTCGCTGTCCAGCTGGTAGACTTTTACCTCTCAAGCAGCAACCACCTCATAGCGAAAAAGAAAACAGTGACAGCAAGTCCACCATGCCATGGTGGGGCTGCCAGCACATACATTTCCTCTTTGAACAAACACCCAAGTGGGGGCCTGGCTTGGAAAATCATCCAGGATGCGCTGGAAGATTTTTTTCTCTGTGTACATGAGACATTTTGCGTTCTTTTTATTCAGGAACACCATGGTTCTTATGTCGAATGCAACTCAAACAAATGTTGTTTAAATGGTAACAGAAATGGCCTCCTTACTTAGGGCGACCTAACTCACATAATTCTTCAGCTTCCAATCCTGCAGAAGTATTTTCCCTTTTGGGAGCCACGGGAAGCTATGCCATCAAAAAAACAGTGTTCCCCTGACCTCTAAATGAGTTGAGGAGCAGGAAAATGAGCTGAATGGACTTTAGTGGTGAGGTCTGTGAAGAGATACAAAAAGCCAGTCCATAAACTCCCATTTTTTAAAAACATCAAAACCCAGTTTTGATCACAGAGCACATTGAAACAACATGGTTAAATTTATTGTCTGTGGTGCTAACTTTATGACTGAAATTTCTGCTTATTTTGTGAATGGGGACCTCAGAAGTGAAGTTCCTCTTCAGGGTGGATGGCGACTGCCAGAAGTGGCATACACAGGGATACCACCCACCATTCCTTGCTCGGGCCCCCCTAAGCTTTCGTTACATCACTATGCCCCTGTGCATGACAAAGAGACCTCGGAAGAAATAGCATTAACCTACTGCTACTCTGGCACATTGTTGCCAAATATTACATCTTTTCTACCACATTAATCAGAAGACTAAGAGACCCTGTGGCACACTAATAGCACTGGAGCATCACTTTTGTGACACTCCGGCGGCACAGTGTGCCTGCATATATTTACAAGGCCATATAAAGCCACCTCGTTTGGCTTTTCATGGCCTTTTAAATACGGCCCCTTCCCTGCAACACAGGTACTCTTGCACCATGGTGCAGGGGTGCCTGCATTGGTGCTAGGCAGCCAATTGTGCGCCAGAGCAGTGGAAAGTACAGAGATACGTCGTACTTCTGTAAATATGATGCATCCCTGCACTTTCCTAATGGCGTAGGGGGCAAGCTGGCTTGCGGCGCCATGCTGCATCATTTTATTGTAAATATGAGCCTAACACTTTCATACTGCTTTTGTTCTTGGTGTGGGAAAAGCCCCAGAAAACACTTTCTTTGTCATGTGATTGGCTTCATGCCCTATAATTGTTCCTCAACCTTTCAGGATACTATTAGGCTATTTTAGTCACCACAGGGGAACACCAGGGCTCACCCTCCCATTTTCCCCAAAGATTAGAATCAACCTTTTCCATATAAAGACAGGGTCAAAACCACCAGGCTGATTAGGAAAGAAGAAATGGATGACAGAAAAAAAGAACTGTGATTCTTTAGAGAGGTTTCTTAAATTTAAAAATAGTGGTGATTTAGCTCTGTTTGGTTAGCATAACTAGGCTGCAAATTGAGATTACTGAGTGTCATCCTTTTTGCACTGACATCTATTTAAAAGGTGCTAAAGAAAAAGTGTTGTTTTTATTTTCCATGAATGAGATTTCACATTCATGTCTCTTGCTGGTGTTTTTCCATTTCAGAAAATAAGCAAAATAGATTTAATTTACACAATGCTGTAGAAGTTGCAAATAAAATGTAATAATATGTTCCTCCATAAGGAAGTTGTGTTCAGGATATGTGCCACATAAGTAACATTTTCTCAGCTTGCGGTTGCTCATGCCACAACTGTACTGCATTAATTTCTAAATGCCATATTGTATTTTGCTGCTTCAATAGTGCAACGTAATTTCCCTTGTTGTATGTTAAAAAGTGCTCCATAATTATTCATATTGTAGTGTTTTCTAAAAGTATCATATTTTATGTCGCTCAATTTCCACAATGTTGACTGTTTCATGTCACATAACTTTATCAGTACAGCCCTATGATGCTCTCTTCACACCAGACTCGAGTCTGTTTTTCACTGTCTGAATCCTATAAAATGTTCCCTATCTGGGATGTGTGCCAGACTTTCTGCTTACTTTATCGAAGGCAGATCCCACATTAGTCTGTTTGTAATTTTGTAATTGCAGACTTTTCTTTGCCTTTCAACTCATTAGTCTCCATGTCGGCCTCTTATCTTACAATATACTAAGACTTTTTGCTTACTTTCTCAAAGGCAGACTCCATGTTTATCTGAGTGCAAAGTTATACTTTTTTTAAATAGCTGTATTGCTGTTTTGGAATTCCACAGTACATACGTGAATGCCTCAATGCGTATTTCACTTATGTTTTGCATAGGCAGTGTGACATCATATAAATCAGTTCGACTCCCTTTCTAGACAATAAATTTTGCAGTTACTGCAATTTCAGTAGGGTTAGTAATTGGTTGTAGCAATGAGTAGTCTACAGTGAATTGAAAGAAGAAACATCATGACAATAATGTATGCCTGGCCCCACAGTGTAGTGTGCCCCATTCTCATTTGACACTGTCCATACGGGCAGCCCCTCGGTGTGTGGTTCTGAGTAACGCCTTAAGTAGCATATTTTAGGGTGAAGTCTGTGTGTCAATCCCATGCTAATGAGGATACCGTGGGGTCATGTAGTCTGTATTTCAAATGCATCAGTGAGGTCACTCCAGAGTTCCACTAGGGTGTGTTTGCAGATTCCTCTGTGTTCTTCAATTTGGAGGTCAGTGCCCTCAGGTTTCTCCCATCTACAGACTTCATCTCTCCAATGGCAGAGTGTGAGGGGTTCATCAACAGATCTCCATTGCGTCACTATGACTTGATGACCCAGGACCAAACCTAGGTCCATGAACCAGGCTTGCACCATCCTGGACTGTGGGCGGGGATACAGCCTCAACAGGCAGGTCTCTATAGTTAATGCAGGAGGTGCCAAGGTGCCTTCCGTACCCTCCCCAAATCCACTGTGACCGCCTGCCAAAACCTACTAACAGAAGTGCATGTCCACATCATATGTAGGAAGTCTGAATCAGGCGAGTGACATTGTGGACATACTTTATCGGCAGTCATAAAAATGGTGTTCAACCTGTGTAGTAAAAGATAAGTAGTGTGCAGATAAATAAATTGCTTATAGAAATCTAGCGTTCCTTTAGATCCTACGTGGATGGGAATGTATGAGCTACCATGTCCCCCGGGTCCTGGCCTATGGTGCCCTCCCTATATTTTGTCCTCTCTCTCAGGGGGGTGGCGGACATCATCTGAAGTGACTTATATAACAAGGATATAAGTTTGTGTCCACCACCTAAGGTTAGCAGAATCTATAGAAAATCATGGAGTCTAGTTTCATACAGTTGCCCTTCCACCAGACCTTTAGGGAGTGTGCCAATGCCTTATAGGTCAAGAACTGCGACTCCGGGAATCCGTCTTCTTCAGTCAGGAAGCATAACTCTCATAGGTGACCCTCAGTGCAGCAGTAGCCCAGCATAATAAGGCCTGTGTTTGTCCATTCCCGCATTCTCCTTGTGGTTACATAACCTCTGCACACAGTTGAGAGGCCCACCAAAGGGATCATAGGGGCATATGTTAAGTTTGGCACCATCCTTTGCAGTGCCCTTGTCAGTATCGAAGAGCGATGGTCACAAGTTCAATGGATTTGGGCTCTGACAGCTTGACGCCCAGCATCAGAGCAATTAATGCACCCTCCCACTGCCTGGGCACCTAGGTAGTATGGCTAAAAATCGGGGGCACCAAGGCTTCCCAATTCAGTAAGGCTCTGTAGAGTGATCAACAATACTTTATGTCTGCCTCGATCCCATATCAGGTTTCTTAGCAGCATATTAACTGCTTTAAGCCAGGACTGTGGGATCCAGATGGGAACATTTGCAAAGTGATGAAGCATCTGTGGTAGTACCAACACCCTGGGCCCAAAGTTCCCTAAGTTTCCTTTTGAGAGCTAGGAATTACGCTCTTTTGGGCTTTGCTTCTAGGTTGTAGTCCGAGAAAACTGCCACTTTGGAGTTTTGCAGCTTCTCTCTAGTGTGGGCCTATTGTAGGATCAAGTCATGATCTCTGTAATGGAGTAGGGATACCACTGGATGGGCTGGCCCTCCCAAGGGAGGGCACTTGACTGGCACTCTATGAGCGTGCTCCTAGGTGAAGAATTTAGAGAGACCTTGTGCCATGTCCGTGGAGAGCCATGTGTCTAGGAAGCTGGTCATCTCAGTCACTTCTGCTCCTTCCGGTAGGTCTCCAATGTGATTGTTGATTATCCTATTGCAGCCCTCTGCAGCTTCAGCACTTTTTCTAACAGGTCCACCCTGTGCACCAGAGTCATCATGCGATGCCTCATCGGTAAGACAAAGCAATGTGGTTCCTCCAAGGTTTCTTTGTGGCATTTTACATTGTCTCATAGTTTTCTGTGATCATCTTTAAATAATCCAAAAACCACAGTTTTGGCTTCAAGAATATCTCTGGTGGAACTGAGCACTGCCAGGATTTGGTCAAGTTTTGAGAAAAGGAGGAGCGCCTGCCTCGTCTTTACCCCCCCATCTTTCACAGCTGCCACCTCAGGGCTGTCTTCATGCTGGTGGCTGCTTTATGCTCCCTTCCTGGGTCCACCCACCCCATCCTTGGTAAGGCAGTTCCTGCCCATGTCTGGCATCTCCCAAGGAGCTCGGGGGGAGGGGAATATCACAGGGCTGCACCCCCCCCAAGGGATTACATTGAAAATCAGACTCACTATGGAAAGTCAGCAGTCCACTGACCCCCACCAGATACCATCACCGGATATGCAAGAGGACCACTGCCAATAGGGCACCAGATGCTGTTTCAGCTGCAGGCCATATGGGTGGAAGTTCAGCACTATATTCAGCATCCACAATGAACTGTATAACGTATACTCAACAGCCACTAATTGCGCCCCGTGCAGTTCAGTCGCAGTTTCAGGCCCCTTGACATCACAGGGGTGCCACCACATCCACTGAGACAGCTCCTCTGCACAGCCATTTCAGCGGACTCCCTACAGCGCCGGCAGTCCTCACAAGTGCTCCATACGTGCCCCTCCAAAGGAGGCGGGGCCAACCTCACACCACTCCTCCAACTAGTTCCTCAGAAGGGGGCCTAAAATTTCAAAGGAGGTCCTCAGGTTCAGGCCTGGATGTCAGTGGCCTCTGCACAGGCCTCAACATCCGTCACCTCCCCCAAGGTCTGCATGCAACTGCTATGGCCCAACTCATACCCCCCAGGATCGCTACGGGTGTCGACAGCACTGAGTGGCCAGGGCAGTTTGCCCAAATGAGGCCAGAAATCAGGCACATCAGGAATCCCAAGGCCACCGCCAGTCACACCGTGCTGTTTTCCAACAAGGCTAGACTGCTCAGACTTGTGGCATGCAACCTCCGCAAAGGGTCTGCTGATTTATAATTAGAATTTTTGGCACCTTCCTTGGCAGCAAACTTGATGTTAGTCCTTTTTCTGATTTGAATTTAGACTCTCCCTTGACTTTCAAACTGGGTAGATTTATATGAGTTATTTGCTGAACTATATTTTGGTTCTAACTATTTCCTTTAGGTTATGACTTCTCGCAATAGGCTTTATTTAGATGAATTATTGCTACTGCTAAACAGACTAAATATTTTTTGCTTTCGTTGGAAAATGGGTTATTGGTAACAGCAGTACCTACACTTAGTAATAAGCCACTAACCTTCACTTAGATCCATCCAGGTCTCAATAAATTAAACCCAGCTCAACCCTTGGTAGCTTGCAACAAGCGACAAGGCTTAACTTAGTAGACATATGTGTAAAACATTTAAAAATCACAAAACAGTAAATAGGTAAAACACAAAACACAATAAAAATCCAACACCAATTTATAAAAATAGATTATATTTTAATGTTTACAATGACACCAAAACGAGTAAAATCAGATAAGGGGAACCAGAGATATGAATTGTTAAGGAATTAATGCTTTCCAGCGCATAGAAGCAACTAGCACTCAAAGGGTTAAAAAAGGTCACACTGGAAAGGAACAAAGTCCAGAGTTCAGGCTACCCACGAGATAACACTGTCACACTTGCTTTCAGAAGTGTTTCTTGATTCAGGAAAGTGGTCCACAGCACCAGCCAAGGGTTCAGAGGCTCTGGTTTGCCTCTTGGGTTCTGGAACTACAGCCTTCCACAATGCACCTATTCAACTAATGGAGTTGATCCAAATATCTCCAAACTTCTGGATCTTCTTCCAGAGGTCCTTTTTGGGTTCTTGAAGTGTCCACAACCTGATCCAAGGTTCCAGAAGCTCTGAGTTGTTCCTAGGGAGTTGGGATTACAATTCTCAGAATGCACCTGGTCAGAATCCTCCAATGGCCACTGGATGCTGGTCAGCTGGGCTCTGCTTGCAGGACTTGATGCAGGGGACTCTGGGCAGCTCCTTTGTACCTGTAGCAAACAGAGAGTCCCTTCTTGAAGCAGTAGAAGGCAGGCAAAGTCCTTTTAGTGGTGAAGCCCAAGTGTGTAGCTGCTGCAGTCCTTCAGAGTGCAGTGTTCAGGTGCAGTTCAGGGGTCCAGCAGGGCAGTCCTGCTTCTTCTTTGTCTTGTTCCTTGTAGGGATCTGGTAGGGATCTGAGGTGTGGGTGCAGGTCTGCTATTTTTATCCTTGTTCCTCAGTGAAAAACAGGGGGATCCTAGTTCTCCAATCAGGTGCAGGGTCCTTCCCCCTGTGATGACCACTTCCTGGGAAGTGTGGCAAAAATCAATCCCAGGGAGCAAAATTCCTTAAAAATCCAGCATGGCTGAAAATGATTTTTGAAGGTTACATCTGGCTAAACCCACCCACTGGTGTGGCTACAAATCCTAAACACACCCCTCTCCTGCCCTCTCCTAATCTAATCAAGAGGGCACCTAATTGTCTGGGTTTGCAAGATGTGAGGGAGGTGCTGGGTTGCTCAAAATGTCCTTCCCTGCCTTTGAAGACCAGTTTGGCAGCCCTCCCCATTTCTGCCTTTCAATCTGCTGAGGGAAGATCCCCTCCCCCAGGCACATCTCTTTGTGTTCAGCCCAGGCCAGTTCACACCTCATCAAGGCAGTCTGACCAGGCTGCCAGAGGCTGGCCAATCAGAGCAGAGCACTACAGAGCTGAAGTTGACAACTTTTTAGGTAGAGTTTAAAACTCTTTACCTGAACAAGTTATATTAAATCCAACAATTGTAAGTTGTGGGATTTATTATAACAAATAATTTGATACCAAACTTATGTCATCTGACACTTAAGGTGACTTTATAAATTAAAATAAAGTTTCCCCATTTTCCTATGGAGGCCATTCACTACAATAAGGGAAAAACAAATCTGTTTTACCTCACCAGGGCTTATAAAACTATTTCTACGAGGTCCCTGCTTATGGTTACATGGCACCCAGCCCTAGGGGCACATAGGGCACACCTTAGGGGTGACATATGTAAAAATAAGGTAGTTTAAGACTTTGGAACTACTTTTAATTCCAAAGTTGAATTTCCATGTAACTTTAATTTAAAAGCAGCCAGCAAGGCAGGCCGGCCTTTAAAATGACACTGAGCACCCCAGCATTGCACCTAGGGAGGATCACCTATGCTTGGGTCGCTAAACCTACATGCCCTACCATATACTAGGAACTTATAGGTAGGTTGACTTAGCCAATTATAATTAGCCTAATTTGCATACTCATTTTATACAGAGCACAGGCCCTGGGACTGGTAAGCAGTACCTAGGGCACCATCAGAGTCAGAAAAACACCAGCAAAAAGTGAAAAATGGGGGCAAAAAGTCAGGGGGCCTCTGCAATCAGCCCTGTTTTCCCACAGCTTTCTACAAATAAGTTTTGAATAAACCTTTACGTTTTTGACATTGAATTTTGTCCTGCAAATGTTTTCTTTATTTGTACAAGGGGTCCAGTATTTAGGGACTCATATGGCCCCAATCATGTACAACCTTTTAATTTATTAGTCAAAAGCGTTGACACTTTCATGGGTTCGTTTCTGCTATTACTGTGACTGGAGTATTTCTAGCGGGAGAGAATTAACAATGTTATAATTCACAACGTTAGCCTGTGCATTATTCATCAAGTCTCAGCTAAGGCTACCTTCTGTGTTGTGCATGCCTCCAGAATTGGTGGATGCTGTATCTGACCTCTCTGTTTTTGCTAGGCAACATTTATATTGTGTGTGTGCTTTTCTGCAATAATATGCTCCCTTTTACCTCACATTGAGGTAGAATCCCCCAGTATTTAATGAGGGTGCTGTTTATACACATGGAGCAGGAAGCCCACACATATGTGCCATGTTATAAGGGCTTGGGGCTTGGGTCCCACCAATAATTAATAATATGTACCTAAGAGGTGGGCCAAAACCTTTCACATTGTTTACTAACAGTCAAGGTGTGAAACAGTGACCAGCATATCTAAAGGAGATTGAGGTTGCGTGTCGAGAGACATGCAATGTTCCAATTCAAAACCATCTTATACCCTTTAGCACCCTAGCATTATAACATACAAATAAGAACATTTACATTTCAAGAACTACCCTTTTAGAATGTACAAAACAAATGTACTCTTTGTTTTAAAAAGTTAGATTGACTCCTTCATAGGGTAAATTCCTCAATACGTGGAAAATATATATGTGTTTGACATTAGTAAAATAACTTAAATGTTCTTTTTACATTTCCCTTTGGGATAATATACAATATACTTTTTGTACTGCTCAAAGAGTCAGGAGGCCTTCTCAGGGCAACAAAAACATTAAACATGATCATAAACCTCTCAGCCAACTCCATGTAGTTTATATACAAAAATGTGCTCTACAAATTGTATATTCACAAGCATTACTACATTTTCCACTGACTTATGACTGTAGGAAGGGCTCAATAGGGTTGTGACATCTCTTCTTTTTTTTTAGATGACGTTGATGCCCATCTATTTTTCTGGGACTTGGTCCCCCTTTCGGGGCTCAAGAGGTGGCGAGTTAGTTGTTCACTACTGGTTGGGTGGCCCTACAGAAAACTAATACATAAGTAGCTTATTTTTTGTTCTTGATTTGGGGTGATTTCTTTTTTTCAGGGTCTTATCCATGGACCATGGTGTGTTTGATTAAGGGCACCCTGTGGGACACACTCAGAGTTTTGTAACCATGGAACTGCTCAAATGACCTGGCGCCCACCAATAATTTGGTGAACCTGGCTTCTAACACACACGATCATATGATCACACATCTTATTAGCAGTGTAGGACATTTTCCCTTTTTTGTGTGGTCATACAACATTTTGGTAGATTTTTCTGCTGTGTTTTGGACTTCGCACACCATGACACTGCTGTTGAGTGCCCAGTGTATGTGCTCTGGCCCATAACCTATAAGTCCCTAGTAAAAGGCACAAAGTGTACCAAGGACCTGCAAGTTAAATGTCACCAGTGGATTGCAGCACTCATGGTGTCACAACTAAAGTGACAATGACTGCAGGCCTACCACCAGGATGTGCATGTTTAAATTGTCCCTTTTGACAGGCCTACTACCTACTTTAAAATATGAAAAGGATACCCCTAAGTAGGCCTTGAATTCCCATAAGGCAGGGTCCAAACAGTGGCAATGCCCTAAAAGCTGTTTTCACTATTGCAGCGTTAGCTGTTCCAGATGAACGCAATGGGAGATCATATAAAAAATAAACAAAGTTATCCCCAGGCTGGGGAGCAGCTAAAAAGTTAGTTGTTGGATGCTTTAGAAATATTTATTACAAAGCCCCTTTTGTATCTTCAAAGGATGCCTAACCTGCCACTAGCACATGTAGCTGGCACCTGGGACTTCTCCTTTTTTGTCCTGTTTGCAAGCCAGGCGCCAATCCCAGTGAGAAAGTAGGTGTCCCCAGAACTGGATTTTGAGGGACCATTGGTTGAGGGAATCTCGTTTCCCTTGCCAAACATTTGGGTGTGGACAGGAGCTCTGCATAAGGGAAGAAAGGTTCTGCCATTTTAGTTTTGGATAGAGTGGACCACTGTGTATTGTTTGCAGAAGGGCACACAGGACCTGCTGCAAAAGTGGGTAGGGTTACCCCTCTGTACTTTTTTCCTATTGGTCAGAAAGGGACCAGAAGTCTCTGATACTAGAAGGCTAGTTCCAATCATAAATGTGAGAATCCTGGGCACTCGCTTCAGAACACTACTGGACCTGTGGAAGACAGAAGAAGGACTGCACCTGCTGTTTAGAACTGTGAGGAGAGTCCTAAGGGCTTGACCCACTCCCACCTGTACCCATTACTAAGAGGTGAACTCCAAGGGTCAATTGGCTGGCCTCCTTTTCAGCTACAGGGACATAAAACCTGCAGCAAGTATTGACCAATTACAACAGGGCCTGCCTTAGACCCTGCTGGTGGCTTCACTCAAGTAAGTCTTGACCTTCCAGTGCTTTTCCCGTGTTACTGGAATGCTTGACTGGTTTTAGAGTGTACTCCTCCTGTTTAACCCTAATAATTGGGGAATGAACATCTTTTTCCAGATTTTTTACTTTTTAAACAAGCAAAAGACTGGGAACAAACTGCCCAGCTGATCTGTTGTGGATGCATCACTAGTGGGACTGACTTTGGCGTAGCTCCTGCTACGTTCTCCCCTTGACATTGAAATTTGTCAGTGCTGGGGCCACTTCAACTCTATCCCGCAGCTTCCTTGATGCTGCCATGGATGAGTACTTGATCAACGCTGAAAACAAAGGCACAGAACCGCAAACCTTTCCCACCATCATCGACAACTGCATTGAGTCCCACCCTCCTGACACCCGGGGAAGTTGAGTCCTGGTCTGGCTTCTGCATGCTGCTTTGAAGCCAACAAATCCATTGATGACCTATCTATATCTAGAACTGTTCATAAGAAAAGAAGGTAACTCTTGAACCAGGACAAACCCATCCATGTATCAGACCGGCAATCGACTGTGGCCAGTGTAACCGCTGACTCTGCCTTGGTCTAGCGCAACCAGTTGCCCGCAGTAGGATGTTTTGAGTTACTGGGCACTAACTTTATTTCAAACGTTGCAGTTTCATATCTCTGGTTCTTCTTATTGGATTTTTGTTGTTTCAGTGTCATTTTGTTCATTAAAACATTCAATTTTTTTTGCAAGTTTGAGTGGGATTTTTATTGTGCTGTATCCTTTAATGTTTAACTGATTTGGAACTTTAAGTACCCTACACATTTTCTTAAGGTAAGCCTGCCTGCTCTGTGCCATAGGTAAAAGGGACTGATCTTCGGTTTAAATTACTGAAAGCTTTACTGGGTCTCCCAAGAAAAGTGACATTATTACTTGTGGTAGACTAGACTACCATCCATCCAATGACTAATCCACTCTCTCACAAGCAATAAGTGTTCTGTCTTACTGATGAGAGCAGATGAGCACAATGCCACTAGGAAGTATTGTCTGCAAGATGATATGCTTCACTTTTGGACATTGTTTTTACCTTTATTCACTGAAAGTACTTGTGTAGCCCAAACAACACATATTCTACTGTTCTTGCCAGTAAGCCGTGTGCAAGCTCTACATACAGTCTTCACTTTATGTTTTTTTGTTCATTCCCAAATGCTATACAGTCCCTTGAAAGGAACATGTGCCTCACTTTGTGTGCTGTTTCTTCTTTTAGCTTTCCCACTGACCTTAATAATTTTTTTCTGTTTTTCTTCAGGTACTGCTGATTCTGAGTGGAGCGGGACAAACCCAGTGCCTGAACCTTCGCCTGGGTCTAGAAGGATGATCAGTAAGTAATCTGGGAACAAGATCCTCAATGTGTGAACACCCGTCAGCTCATTAGGATGCACTGTGGATCAGAGGAGCATATTAACATTGCAGAGTTCCAATACTGATGACATCCAAAATGAGCTCTAAAAATTTTGGGATACTTCAATGCCTTGTGAAAGTCTGGTGAGAGTTTGTGAAACTACTATGAACAAAGGGCAGATGCTATTGATGTCACTATTCTGCATGCTATGTGTTCACTGCCTTTTGATGGGCTGTTGGCAGGGGGATCTTGTTGTGCACAATGGAAAATTCTCAAATTGTGAGGAGGATTTGAGCGGATACAAAAAAATAAGAGATGAGGGTTGTTCTGTAATTAACATTGGGATTAGGGCATTAAACTTAAAACGAGGGCAGTAGGTGCCCTCAATGATTATAAAATAGTAATATTTTGCAAATCTGATGTTAAAGCTCACTTAACACAAAGATATTTGTTTACCTGGGTTTTGCATTTTTAAAGAACAGACAGCATAGCATTTTGATGCATTCCAGGTCTATTACAAATGGTAAATCTGGGAATAAACCAAAATCTATGGGTGGATGCATTGGAACACCTACAATCCACCCATGGAACACCTCCTTTGGGTAGAGTAATGCAAGGCAGTGACGTGCTGCTTTGCATTACTCCACAAGTACCAAGTAATGCAGGGCTACACAAGGTGGCCTTGCGTGGCATTGTAAATGTAAAAGGCAGAAACCAATGGTTTGTGATTTGTCCTTAATACAAAGGAATAATTTGAAATGATTTTCTCTCCACCACAGAATACCAAGACTCAGCATTCGACAATGCATGAGAAGCAAATGCAACTATTATTTCTTTCCTTTCCTTTATTTGGCTGACAGAGTCTCGTATGCCTTTAGCCAGGGCCAGTTTTAGGGCAGTGTGACCGATGCAGCCGAACTGGGGGCTGACCTGGAAGGGGGGGCACTGACCTCAGGGGGACACACAGTGTTTAGCAATGACTTAACATTTAAAAGCACCTATTGCAGAGTTCCTTGTGTGTCTAGCTTTCAGTCAACAATAAAAATGTCAAGATAACTTTCTAAATTTCCTGCTAGAGAGAGAGTGATCAGAGTTTTGTGGCAGTTTTGACTCACCCTAAGGTAGCGCAGAGGGTTATTATGCTTCCTGCAAAGAGCAGATCTGTATTTTATGTGGATAGCTGAGTGGACTAGTAAAGTCAACCATTACCAGTGCTTTAAAACAAATGCAAAGTATGTGAGAGAGGGGAAATGGAGAAATGAAGGGCACTTTTGCTGGGTTGTAATTAGAGAATCCGAGGAGGCGGTCATCGGGGACGGTGTTCAAAAAAGATTGTGGCACCAGGCGCCACTAGCGCTAAAGATGGTCCTGCCTCTAGTACTGGCATCAATAGTGAGTATAGTATGTTTTTTGCTGTCAGTACTGCCAAGAAAAGAGATATTCATGATTTCTTACTTAAATGATGAAGTAATCTTGACAATTAGTATCCCAATTAAATTTCTCATTCATCTTTAATAGAGAATGGGTGAGATCATCTAAAATCTTTCCAAATGATTTCATTTCCTGTTTGTTGTTAGGGGGTGGAGCATTTTATTGGCCTCAACTAGATCATGTTTGGGCTAACACCGTCTTTTGGTAATACATTGTCTGGATACATAACTGATCCCACCTCAATTTGACACTTTTTTCCGTAAGGTTTAAAGTAAGGCCAGCTTCCTTCAATCAATTTAGCACCATTCTTCATCATGTTTTTCTTCAGTTTTTCCGTAAATTAACAGGCATTGGAAGCATAACACATTCTCAATGCCCTTCAAGATTTGCTGCATCATCTTCTGAAACCCTACTACATCAGATGCCAAACAAAAGGCATCCTACAAAATCTATGCGCTTTAAAGGGTGTTACACAGGATGGAATGGAAGAGACCTGCTATCAGGATGGAGTTCCACTTGATGGTACGCAGAAGAGAGATCCATTACAGAGAAAAAACTAGCCTCACCCATTACACTTAACATTTTCTTGCGCCTCTTGGTGCCCCACTACCTCCACCATGTGTGCGCCATATTTAAAATACAGCGCACCATGGTGCAGGGTAGGGGGCAATAGCATCAGAACTTTTTAGGCTATTGATGTACTATTCAGGGTCAATGCCAAAATGTTGGCGCTAACTCTGAACAGTACATAGGTATGTGGTGTGCCCCCTTCTAACACCTGCTCTGATCAGGCATTAAAAATGCTGAAAAAAATGATGTAAAGAAATCTTGTAGACTACTTCGCGCCATTTTTTCGACTCCTGTAACGGGGGAATGCCCCCCTGGCATACATTATGCCTGGCTCAAGGGGTTACAAAGTGGCGCAATGCATGCATTGCACCACTTTGTAAATCTGGTGCGGCGGGTTTGCCATAATATCGCCACATTAGTGTAAAAACAATTATGCTAATGTGGCGATATTAAGGTGCAAGTGGCTCTTAAATCTGCCCCTTAGTTCCTGAATCAAAGGTTCTTTCATCATGAGAGGTAAAGGTCTTTACTTATGTATTAGTTGTAAACCATTATCTTTTAGCGTTAGCTTATGTTTCACATTTTTTAAATGCCCTTGTTTGCAAACAATTCAGGAAATTCATTGCATATTTTCTTAGCACATACTAATCGTTCCACCAACAAACAGGCTCATATGAAGTGAGATGCCGCCAGCCAAGGAGATTCAAACCTCTTTTTGCAAATAGAATTTCCCCACTGTACTCCTATTTTTAAAAGCATTCCCGCCATCCCTTCTAAAGATATAGGATCTTTATTGTATCCGGCAGGGATTACATCAGGTTGCTGAAGTAAGTATACTTCCTTATCAAAATTAGCACGTAAAGTTTTGCTATCAATAAAAGTGAAAGGTGAACACAAGTTTGCAAATACATTTATTTTCTGACCCTCCAATTCAGTTTCACAACATGGTAATTCTATATTCACCATTTTACTATTTACTTGAAAAATAAACTCTTGCAATCACTGATGGATGCTCGTAGGTTATAAAAGAAGAAGTAGGTTTATTTGTTTAGTTGTAGGTTACAGTTAAAGCCCCACCAGGAGCAGCATCCTGTCGCTCAGCCCTTCTCACGCCAACTGTCCACTCATCCAAGCACAAACACTGTCAACATTCCAACTATACAATGACCTCACTCACTGGCTGAGCAGCAGGGAACATTAAGGTACTGGGGAGAATGCATAAGATAGAAAGAGGCCACAGCTCATCTCACCCCTTATGAAAACAATGAACTATTCAACAGAACAGAAAACGGCAAAACACCCCCATCAACCATCCTCCAAAATTATGAGTACCACCCCATTGAAATAAACAGAACAAATTAACAAACACTCTCTGCAATAAACTGAAAAGGTTAACAAACACTCTCTCTGCATAACTTAAATACTCCAATGGGATGTAAGATGGTAAAACACAGTTAATCAATATGTTTCACAAATTTACACTACAAGTGTGCAAATAACTCAAAACTTCCCTACTCACCCAACAGAGAACACTAACTACCTGTTCCCCTTCACATCACGCACACTATAACAGGACCAGCCAATTGCCTTCCACAATTCACCACTCAACAGGACTAGTTTTTCTTCCACCTCTACTGCTTTCGGGTGTAACCACGTACCCCATCACCATACACCTAAACAGAACCAGGGTCTCACCTACCCTCCACTGCATTTGGGGTGTAAACACGCACCCCATCACCATTCACTTAAACAGAACCAGGGTTTCACCTACCCTCAACTGTATTGGGGTGTAACCACATACTCCCATCAACCTATACTTGAATAGGACCAGGGTTTCACCTACTCACCACTGCATTGGAGTGTAAACACGTACTCCCATCACCATTCACTTAAACGGAACCAGGGTTTCTGGTCTTCTTCACTGCTCTTTTTGTTGTTGAAGGTTTTATTTCCATAAACTCTGCAAACATGAGCAAAATGACCTGTATGGTTAGACTTTTTACACATAGCATTTTTGGCAATATAATTAGAACTGTTGTACAAATGTCCTACATTACCATATCTGAAACATTTAAGTTTATTCTCATGATATAGTTTCTCTTTGTAGATATCTTTATAATATTCCTTTCCTTTCTTACCTGTCATGCCTTTAATTCCTAAATTGTGTAGTGATCCGTGCTGTTTCACAATTGTCAAAAACATTTCAACCCAATGGCAATTAAATATGATTCAAATATTTTTATACATATTTTTCATGGTAAAGATGGTTCCTCTGAGACAGATAGAATAGAAGGTGGTTGACTCACACTTGCCAAAGGCATTGCTATCTAATGAAAGATAAAGAAATCTCAGGCTTAATAGTAATAGAGGCAAGAATAATGAACTCAGCAATAAAATGTGTAAAATAAAGTAAAATATCCTCATTATCTATGCACATAAATTATGCACACGACAGAGAAAGTAGTGAATGAGGAAAACAAAGACATTAAAATGTATAAAAAAAAAATTCTCATCATTTCTATCAGTAGGCAAAAGGTAGCTGGTGGAATGCAGAGCCATACTGAATACAGTACTAAACGCAAGATTTAGATGTTGGTGGTAACAGCCCCTCTATTGAATTTTCGACTGAAAACCCGTCCGCTGCCATGACGGTCAGCATGCTGTTTTTAGACCACGTTGTGCAGATTTGGATGTGCCTCGCTGCCAAGAAAAAAGTGGTGGTCTGACCTCCATGTCTGAGTTGGCAGATTGTGGGGGGAAAAGGGGTGAAAACTCACCTTTTTTCCTGATTCCAACCCCATCTTTGACAACACCTGCTGGCGCTGATGCCACTGACCCACGGAGAAAGCACAACCCCGCCATCGACTGATTTGAAGGTAGGGATGCTGCATTACCAGGGTACATTAGGTAGGCACTGCACGGGTGGTCAAATCTCTGTCACATGCATATGTGGAGTACACAATGGTGTCACACATGACTGGGGACACATCGACACAACACACATATTGCACACCTCCACAATTGTCATTGTGGTGTCATCATTCATTGCCAGGTTAATGCTGGCACCACAATAACGACACACTCACACTGTAAGATGGTGTACATGTGTGCACATTGCAAGAGGCCTGTACGGGTAGGTTTTTTCTTTCTGTTGTGTATGTGAGTCCGTGCCTGTGCCTGTGTGTGTGTGTGTATTGGCTGTTTGAGATGGAGGGAGCAGGAGTGGGTGATGTGGTTGTGGTTCTGTCTGCATGCATGTCACTTTCATGAGAGATCAATGTTGTTGTGTATGTTGCGTTTCCGTGTGACACATTCAGGTGAGTGTTGTTGTGTGGTGGGCGTTGCTGTGGTGTGTGTAGTTGCACGTGTGTGTGAGTGTGCATGTGTATCTGAGTGAGTAGTTGTGTTGTTAGTTGGGTTTGTGTCATGTGTGGGTGCAGTGCCAATGGTGTGTGTATGTTGTGTTGTGGATGTATGTAAATGTGTGTTTTCGGCATCTGCGGGTTGTGTTGTGCTGGAATTGTGATTGGGTATGTGGTGTGTTGTGTAGTGCAGGGGGACACTTATGGTTAAGGGACAGTATGTGTATGTCACCCACCTTTATTCTATAGCCCCTGCCATTGTATGAGGTCCATTGGGTGCCACTGCCATCTCACTCTATCAGCAATCCGTCGCTAATCCTCCGCTTGCAGTGCTGTAACATCTAAATACGGTGGTCAGAACACCGTCAACTTGATAGTCTTATCGGGTCTGCCATCAACGAGGCTTGGCGGTAACACCACCAAGATCTAAATCAGGCACTATGCAAGGTTTGATTATAGAGAAACAGTGGATGAGGGAGACGAAAAGCCAAAATTGACTTTCAAAATTTATTAAAAAAAGAAGAGCAGTCTCTGCCTACAAAACTATGCTAAGAATAATTTGAGAGGTAATCATGTGAAACAAGAGGAAGGTTTATTTATCTGAATTGTGGGTGTATCGATGGATCAACACATTTCATGCGACAGCAACACGGAAGGCCGAAGTAATAAGCAGGATAGCTCCAAACATGCAGTCAGAGAGTGGTCTTCACAAGCTGGCAAGCAGTCGGCAAGAGTACTTCACTAGCAGCTTCAACTATGACAGATAAGCTTTCTTCAGTGTCAGAAGTTCCAGTTAGGCACAGACAGACATGCTGCAAAGGTCTAACTTCTTGTTTCACAACCCAGCAACTCAGTCAGGTCACTGTGAGTATGACAATCAACACCTCAGAGATATAAAGTATGAGGTATACTGCAGCCACACTAAGATGTTGTAGAAGACAAAACAGTGCCTAATCCAGCATTAATAGATGGCTGATTCAATAGGTTGCAGACCTTTGCGAATCAATAGTAGAGGAAGACGATGGCAACTTTTCAATACCTCCAATTGACACATTAATAGTCACTACAGCATTCGTTCACCCAACGAGAATAAGACAACTGATAGCCACCACTTTTCCGATACAGGACACTGAGGAATGCAGTCCAGAGAACAAATACAGACAATGGTCACCACTTCTCTGATTCAGAACACCAAGGCATGCAGTGCTGGATATTAGGCTAAAGGCACCACAACAGAATGTGCCTTAGGAGGAATGTTGTCCTCCAGTTGTCCCCTGCACAACTTTCTCTTTGCCAATGTTGTAATTATAACGATATTCAAAGAGAACAACCTGTATCAGTAAAACAGTTTTTTTCAGGAACAACATCCAAGCCTAATTTCCTCAGCCAGTTTTAAACAACTGACTCTGTCACTTCATGAACCTCAACATTTTAGGGAGAATACAAGGAGCTGAATAGCAGGGGCAGTTAGGCTGTACCAATGGAAGAATATGCATCTACCTGGAAAAAGGTAAAGGGGTAACTATAATCAATATGTACAGAGTATGTTTACAGATATGAAGATACAACAGCTTTCTCCAAAACTATCCTTTGTTTTGAAGGGCTGGATCCCATGCATTGACCTGTTACCGCCTCACCAAACTTCTCTACCACTGACCTGGTCAGTGAACTGCTCTGCCTCCCGTGGCTCCACCTGGTAAGTAGAGCCCTCATCCCTCACTCCTCAAAACTCTTGACCCCTGTCAGGAGTTCGAGGCCCTCCTCCACCTGCAAGCTTCTGCCTGCATCTCATCCCTGGTGTCTAGTGGGAGAGCTCTGCTTTCCAACTAGGCTGCCTATCTCCTCCTTTTCTCTGCTTCAGTCCCTGTGTGCTCGCTCTTCCGTCGGCCCCCTCTGTGCCACTTTTGCCGTTCACTTTTCACAGTGCTCCTTTCCTTACTTTTTGACTTTTGCTTTACTTTTTCTCTTTGCTTTTTCCCTCCACTCTGCTCTCTCTCTCTCACTCTCGCTCTCCCCCTTCTCTCTCTCCCTGGCCGCTGCTGCCCCTGTGGCCCCACCCCCTCCTCTCTCTCACGCTGCACTCCCGCCACCGCTGCCCGCCCCCTTTTTTTGCACCATTTTCACCCCGCTCCCGCCTCCCAGCTGTCCTCTCCTCCCCCCTACTCCCAACTTAATAGCGGCCGCTGCACAGCCGCGCACAGCGGGTGCGCCAAAGGCAAGACCAACCTCCATGAAGGAATGAAGGCCAGCTCCATGAAGGAATGAAGAACAGCTGACTCAAACTCAATTCCGACAAGACCGAAGTCCTCATCTTCGGCTCTACCCCCTCCGCATGGGATGACTCCTGGTTGCCTGCCACTCTCGAATCAGCTCCGACTCCCACCGGCCACGCACACGACCTAGGATTCGTCTTGGACTCCTCATTATCCATGACCCAACTAGTCAACGCCATCTCCTCCTCCTGCTTCAACACCCTCCGCATGCTCCAAAAGATCTACAAATGGATACCCACCGAAACCAGAAGAACAGTCACCCAAGCCCTCTTAAGCAGCAAACTGGACTACAGCAATGCCCTTTACGCAGGAACCACGGCAAAACTCCAGAAGAGGCTGCAACGCATCCAGAAAGCCTCTGCACGCCTCATCCTCGACATCCCCCGCCACTGCCACACCACAGGCCATCTGAGAGACCTGCCCTGGCTCCCCGTCAACAAGACAATCACCTTTAAACTCCTCACCCACGCTCACAAAGCACTGCACAACACCGGACCAGATTACCTCAACAGACGGCTCTCCTTCTACACTCTGACCTGGCAACTCCGCTCCACCGATCTCGCCCTAGCAACCGTCCTGCAACTGTCCACGCATCCGCAGAACTACAACCGGCAGCAGATCATTCTCGCTCCTCGCCGCTGAGAACAAAGACCTCCTTACCTTCAGGAGACTTCTCAAGACCTGGCTGTTCGAGCAGTAGCACCACCTACCCCCCTCCAACACATCAGAGCCTTGAGACCCTCACGGGTGAGTAGTGCACTTTACAGCTGCTTCATGTTTAGCTGTAAAATATGGGTAGCCTGGTTATACCTTTGTCGCTAGCCAGAATTTCATCAAACCAACAAAGTCTTAAATGGAGTGATCTGCAGCAGTAAGAATCCACTTCAGCTCATGATGAATCATGAGTTCACAGAGTTTTAATATTTCTATTAAATGCTGCTTGTTCCAAAGACAAGTTATTCATCTTTGCTTTATGGCCATTTGTTTTCGATGCAATGAATTGATGCATTCAGTAATTCTGTCCAGGGTGCCCATGCAATATTTGATGTAGGCTCCTTGATAGGTTTCTGTTGACATGTTCTAAAAGACTTTAGGACCTATAGAGGCTTAACAGAGTGGGCCAAAGATGTAAGATATCCTAGAGCATTGATTAGTTTGTCATGGGACCTACATCAGACCTGGATCAGTATCTAGAAGGATTATTCAAATTATTTCAGTCATTCAATAAAGCTGAGGAGATTTCTGTAGTGATGAACAGTAGTACATGGTTTATTTTGCTGGAATCTTTTTTTTTTTGCTAGTTCCCTGATCAGAAGGTTTTGAAAAGCTTGGTAGTTTGTGTTCTCATTTCCATGGTATATGTGCTTTCTGAATGGGATTGAATTACATGCTCCACTGGACATTTTCTTTTGCACAGTATGCAATGTGGTACAGTTTTTACTAAAAACGTCACAAAGCATAGGATCTTTAATACTCAAAAGACATCTAAACACCAGTTCAAGGACCTTTTGGTTGATGATGGATAGTTAAACAACATTTAACAGGAGGGCTTACAGTGAAGCAACAAAGACTGCAGCAGTTTAATCATTTCAGAAATTGAAACACTGCGAGGGAACACAAGTTATGTGGTTTCAATCAATCAATCAATCAATCACAACATTTGTAGAGCGCACTACGTACCCGTTAGGGTTTCAAGGCGCTGAAGGAGGGGGGGATGCTGCTACTGGTCGAAGAGCCAGGTCTTAAGAAGTCTCCTGGAGGCGAGTAGGTTCTGGGTCTGTCGCAGGGCGGTCGGGAGGGTGTTCCAGGTCTTGGCGGTAAGGTGGGAGAAGGATCTGCCACCGGAGGTCTTGCGCTGGATGCTGGGAACAATGGCGAGGGCGAGGTTGGCAGAGCGGAGTTGGCGGGTGGGGGCGTAGGAGTTGAGTTTGTTGTTCAGGTAGGCTGGTCCGGCGTTGTGGAGTGCCTTGTGAGTGTGGGTGAGGAGCTTGAAGGTGATTCTCTTGTCCACGGGGAGCCAGTGGAGGTCTCTCAGGTGGTGGGAGATGTGGCTGCGGCCAAGTACGTCGAGGACCAGCCGGGCGGAGGCGTTTTGGATGCGCTGGAGGCGTCGGACCAGCCTATAAGCTTATAAAGCTGGTTTGACCAGCTTTATAAGTGATGTGTTGACTATTTGGTAAAACTTAAAGTTTTCACATTGTCAGTATCTTTAAGTACTATAGGTAATACTACTGAGTGGCAAATATGATCAGATATGAAATGCCTTGCAGACCTGGGCAGGAAAAATAAACACCAGAAACCCCCTCCCTAAATTGTGTAGCTCTTCAAGTACCCATACACTAGTGGATTTGTGACACATGGGTTGTCGGTCAATGGTTTCCAATGTCAGAGCTAGCTGAGGCTCTACCCTTAGACACCTGATGGTTCTCACACCTTTAAATGAGACAGCGGAACTGCAGGTTTGATGGAAAGGGAGACCTACCACTTTAACACAGAGTCATGCACACGTCAAACTTAAATGACCATCCATGTCCTTTTAATTAGCATTTTAGGTTGGTCCATGTGCTCTAAGTTGCACGAGTCTTGACAAATGAAGACTAGTGATCTGGTTAAGCATTCTTAGTTTTGGGATTGCAGTAGTCAGAGCACTTTGTGTTGCATAGTTAGTCAGATATGGATATGTTCATGAGCCCTTGGATCACTTTGTCGGGAAAGTGACAAAGTATCAAATCTAGCTGGTTTGGAGAAAAAACTAAGGGCCCGATTTGAGGAAAGTGGTGCTGCACCTAGTGCAGCGGCACTTTTTTTGCACCCCTTAGCGCTCCCTTAACGCCATTTTTGATGCTAGTTCGGAGCTTTGTAGGATTAGCGTCAAACGTTTTGACGCTAATCCTGCAAAGTCCATTGAGGCCTATTGTAAACAATGACGTGCTTCCTTTTAACACCTGCTCTGAGCAGATGTTAAAGTGCCAAAAAAATGATGAATAGAAATCTGTTAGCCCCCTAACAGGGGAACGCCCCCCTTTGCATACATTATGCCTAGCGCACGCATAATGTAGCACAAAGGGTTACAAAGTGGTGCAATGCATGCATTGCAGCAGTTTGTAAATTTGGCCCTGTGATTTTGGCCTTGTTGGGCCACATTAGAATTTTTTTTCAATGCTGTGGCGCAAGGAAGCGCTAGGTACTCTTGAATCTGCCTCTAAATCTTTTATCGTAAATTATATTCACCAATATGAAATAAGAAAGAGATTATCAGACCAATGGTGCATAACAGATTTATCAAAATAATTGACATACCTTGAAAATAAAATAATTTCTTCACGCATGATGACGGGGATATGCTGCTAAATTAAAAATCTGATTTTGAGTATGAAACTTGTCCTCTCCTGTGAAAGCTTACAGCAACTTTCTCTAACTAAATAATTATGTTTGTCTCACTTGGGAAGTTAATATATCTTTTCTAGAGTGAATGTAACAACTAAGAGATTCCAAATACATAGCAAAATCCAAGAGAAGACGACCAAACATGGAGAAAAAACAACTCAGTAACCTAAGCAAAGGATCTGAAATAAACATTTATGATCCTTTATTTATTGTGCTTTTTATTTTCTCTCATCCTTTTCTTCTAAGGAATGGAAGCACCATGTTAAACAATGAAAACAGCTAATGAAAGCAAAGTTACGGAATTCGTATTTCTGGGATTCAGAGACCTGGGAAACATCAGCAGTTTACTCTTTGTGCTTTTTGCTCTGATATATTGTGTTACTTTGGCATGTAATCTGGGCATTATCCTGCTGGTTTGTGTTGACTACCGCCTCCATACCCCTATGTATTTCTTCCTCTGCAATCTGTCCTTTATGGACTTTTGGTACTCTTCTACCATCACCCCGAAGTTTCTGGTTGACCTCCTCACTGAGGACAAATCTATCTCTTTTGCTGGGTGTGCATTGCAGCTGTTCTTTGCAAGCACCCTGGGTGGTGGAGAGTTATTCCTTCTTTCTGCAATGGCCTATGACCGGTATGCAGCAATCTGCCACCCACTGCATTATTCCATCTTAATGGCCAAGAAAGTTTGTCTCCAGTTGGTGAACAGCTGCTACGTCTGTGCCATTCTTCATTCACTCATACACACAACTTTCATGTTTAGGCTGTCTTTCTGCAACAACAATGAAATTAACCATTACTACTGCGATATACCGCCACTGTTGACTTTGTCTTGCACAGACACATTCACCAATGAGATGCTACTCTTCAGTGTCGGAGGGCTTTCCATATTGGGATCTTTCTTGGTCATAATAATCTCCTACACGTACATCGTGGTATCCATCCTAAAAGTCCACTCAGAAGAAGGTAGACACCGAGTATTTTCAACATGCTCATCCCACCTCACTGTTGTGGTACTCTTCTATGGCACCATTATCTTCAACTATCTAAAACCCAGTTCAAATTACTCCTTGGACCGGGATAAAGTGGCTTCTGTGTTTTACACAATGGTGATCCCAATGCTGAACCCACTGATATACAGCTTGAGGAACAAGGATGTCAAAGGGGCCCTAATGAGAGCTGTACCCAGGAAACACTGTTGTCTTAGAATGTAATCATTGTTCAATGTCTCTGGGACCTCGATTGTGACATCTCTGATCAATAGGTCCACATCTCCTTTTATTGTCAATGAAGTAATTAATGATGTATTTCTGATTTACTTTGTTAGTTTCTTTAATAATATGTATACATGATGATATGTTCTTTGTCTGCAATGCATAACTTGACAGTATAAGTAAATTATAACAGAAAATATTTTGACATGTGGGTACATCTGCTTGTGTGGTTCGACATGTGAACTGTAAGTAGGAACGTAGGGACTTCACCAGGTCATTTATGTGGGAAACAAGGTTTGATGTTTGACTGAGTTCCCACATCATATGATTTGCGAGACCCTCACGGTAAACTGTTCTGCCCCTGGCCTTATCAGTAACCTTTGGCTCACATTTGGTAGTTTACACAATCAGACAGCTACTACTCAGATATATGCAAGGGATGCAAAGTGCAATCGCAACGCAGACTACTTTAGTTTGGTTCACCAGTGCCTGTACGTCTATAGGCAAACAGGTGTTTCACTAGCTTCAGATAATTTTAATTCATTTAATTCATTTCAAATCTCCAAACCAAGTAGTAGTGAAATGTGCAAAAATATGTAAATATATGACCCTAACGTTCGAAAAATGCAAATTAGAAACAAAAATTTGTCCAAATACATTTAATGATTCTTTAACCTTTTTTGCTACAGAAATAAAAAGTTTCCTAAAGCAATATGGGACTTGGTATGTCTGGGATAAAAATAGCCCAATCAATTACATGGGAGTTGTTAGACTTGGCATCCTTGGTGTGGTCCCCCCTAACTTTTTGCTTCTGTTTCCCAGGTTGTTGAGGTGTGCTGGACTCTTTTTTGCTGTTTTTGATACTCTGGGCACTTTAGCACTGCTATCCAGTGCTAAAGTGCAAGTGCTCCTATTTAAGGTGTATGTGTAATTAGCTTTCCATGACTGGAATATTTGATTTTCTAGTAAGTCCTATTACAGTGCACTAGAGGAGCCCAGGCCTGCAAATCAAATGCTATTAGTGGGCCTGCAGCACTGGTTGTGCATCACACATGAGTAGCCCTGTAAACATGGCTCAGCCCTGCTACTTCAGTGTCTGTGTGTGCACTTTTAAACTGCCAGTTCGGCTTGGCAAGTGTAACCATTTTGTGACCCTGTCTGTTTGTGGATTGTCTGTCTGGGTCAGTTTGGCAGTTGGGCTGTTTGTGAATCTCCTTTAGACAGTGACACAAAGGGAGATGGGGTGTTACCTGCATATCCTGATGAGTTATCTGGGCAAGGAGGGGAGGGAGGAGTGGTCATTCACACCTGAAAGGGTTGTGCCTGCCCTCACACAATGCAGTCTCCAACCCCCTGGTGTGTGTCTGGGCAAGGCAGGATCTCACAAAGAAGAGAGACTTCCCTTTGAAGTTTGCCAAATTCAAAGACAGAAAGGGGTATAAGTAGTGGACCCAAACCCCCTGAAAATTAGATCACTTCTGGATCCAAGAGGAACCTCTGCTAAGGAGAAGATCTGAAGAGCTGAGTAGAAGTGCTGCCCCTGCCTGTGACTGTGCTTTGTTGAGCTATCCTGCAGTTGCTGCTTCTGCCTGTGAAAGACTGGACCTTGTTGTGCATTCCTGCTTTAGAAGAATCTCAAAGAGCTTGAACTGAGCTTGCCTCCTGTTTTGAAGGACCGTCTAAGACCTCCTCTGCTAACATCTGGATTCTCTGCTGAGACTCCTGCCCTTCCAAGTGGGGCCCTTGAAAGGTGAAGTTGGAAGACAAGAGCTGAGAATTCACGCACAGAACGCCGTGCAGCTGAAAAATGATGTGCCACCAGCCTCGAGCTAAAATTGACACTCCAACCTCATTGCGGCTGGGAGATCGATGCATCACGGCTGGAGAAATGTCATGCTACACCCGCTTACAGAGGCTGATAACGATGCAAACCCCAGTTTTCTGATACCGTGCAACAGGATTTTCCACGCATCATACCTCGGTGTCCAATTGGCCCCGACTCTGCGTGGATCCAAGGTGCCCCATCTGGAAATCAACGCATTGCTCACTTGCGAGTCTGCCAATGCAGACTTTGTACTCCAGCTACGAGCAGTGTTTTATGCTACGCACCAATACACTCAAACGTGCTATATAAAGAATGAAATGACCTTCACTCTATTCAGGGTAAAGGAGAATCACCCTCAGCTAACCCCTGCTTAACCCCTTGGTAGCTTGGCACGAGCAGTAGGCTTGACTTCAGAGTGCTAGGTGTAAAGTATTTGTACCAACACACACAGCAACTTAATGAAAACACTACAAAATGACACAACACAGGTTTAGAAAAACAGAGAATATTTATCTAAAGAAACAAAAACAAAACAACAAAAATCCACAATACACGAGTCAAGTTATCAATTCAAAAGCAAAAAGAGTCTTCATGTAGTTTTAAACACACACTAACACTGTTAGCATGAAAACGTACCTTGAGTGCATCAAAAATAACCCTGCGCGGGCGAGTGTGTGTCAAAAATGACTTGCGATGCATCGATTTCACTCACGAGGGAGACCTTGCATCATTTCTCCTTTTGTCGGGTCGGGGCACGTTGTTTCTTTTTGCCGCAAGAGAGGGATACGTCGATCCCAACCTTCCTCATCGATGCTTCGTGTCGTTTCTCCAGCTCCGTGCATCAATTATTCGGTCACGTTACAGACGAGCGTCGATTTTCAGCTGCGAAGCCGGCAGTGCAACGATTTTCCAGCCGCAGATCGGAGTTGCGTCGATCTTTTCCCTGCACAGCGCTCTGTGCGTGGATTTCCTCCTCTTAGGCTGCCAGCTTCTCCTTTCAGGGTCCCAGGAACTGGATGGGCACCTCAAGGCAGGGTAGGAGTCTCACCAGAGACTCCAGGTGCTGGCAAAGAGAAGTCTTTGCTGTCCCTGAGACTTCAAACAACAGGAGGCAAGCTCTAAATCAAGCCCTTGGTGGTCTTCACAAGATGGAAGGCACACAAAGTACATTCTTTGCCCTCTTACTCTGGCAGAAGCAGCAACTGCAGGATAGCTCCACAAAGCACAGTCACAGGCAGGGCAACTCTTCTTCCTCAGCTATTCAGCTCTTCTCCAGGCAGAGGTTGCTCTTGGTTTCCAGAGGTGTTCTAAAGTCTGTGGTTCTGGGTGCCCTTCTTATACCCAATTTCTCCTTTGAAGTAGGCCTACTTCAAAGCAAAGTCTCTCTTGAATGTGAAATCCTGCCTTGCCCAGGCCAGGCCCCAAACACTCACCAGGGGGTTAGAGACTGCATTGTGGGAGGGCAGGTACAACCCTTTCAGGTGTGAGTGACCACTCCTCCCATACCTCCTAGCACAGATGGCTCATCAGGAAATGCAGACTACACCCCAGCTCCCTTTGTGTCACTGTCTAGTGTGAGGTGCAATCAGCCCAACTGTCAAACTGACCCAGACAGAGAATCCACAAACAGGTAGAGTCATAGAAATGGTATAAGCAAGAAATGCTCACTTTATAAAAGTGGCATTTTCAAACACACAATCTTAAAATCAACTTTACTAAAATATGTATTTTTAAATTGTGAGCACGGAGACCCCAAACTCCACATGTCCATCCGATCCCAAAGGCAATCTACACTTTAATCAGATTTAAAGGTAGCCCCTATGTTAACCTATGAGAGGGACAGGCCTTGCAACAGTGAAAAACGAATTTAGCAATATTTCACTGTCAGGACATATAAAACACATTACTATATGTCCTACTATAACCATACACTGCACCCTGCCCTTGGGGCTACCTAGGGCCTACCTTAGGGGTGCCTTACATGTAAAAAAAAAAAAAAGGGAAGATTTAGGCCTGGCAAACGGGTACACTTGCCAAGGCGAATTTACAGTTAAAACTGCACACACAGACACTGCAGTGGCAGGTCTGAGACATGATTACAGATCTACTTATGTGGGTGACACAACCAGAGCTGCAGGCCTACTAGCAGCATTTGATTTACAGGCCCTGGGCACCTCTAGTGCACTGCACTAGGGACTTACTGATAAATAAAACATGCCAATCATGGATAGGCCAATTACATACACATTTTGTATAGGAGCACTTGCACTTTAACACTGGTAAGCAGTGGTAAAGTGCCCAGAGTAACAAAAACAGCAAAATCAGAGTCCAGCATACATCAACAACCTGGGAAACAGAGGGAAAAAGTTAAGGAAGACCACAACAAGAATGAAAAGTTTAACATATTTGCAATGCAATGGGTCTCGCATTTGCTCGAGTTAGAGTTATTAGTGTTGTGAACTCCTAACCGGACTCTTCTTGCCACATAAATTGAAAATGCAAAGTAAAACAGTTTCACATAAGCGAGCCAATTCAAAGTGCTACGGCATCAACGTGAAGGAGCACCCAAAAGGAAAAAGAAGTTCGCTCACAGTCAAACGTATCGGCAAATGTGCAATTAGCCATGTAACAGGGGCAATGTCCAAGGCGGTAACTAAACCGCCCAAGGAGGGACAAACGTAAAGCATTTGATAACGAAAATTAAGGATTTTTGAAAGGCAAGCCCATGAACGAGTGATAGTGATGGCCGTGCGGTGGGCGTGGTTAAAAGCCCAGATACATACCAACATGTCGGAAAAGCAGCGCTTGCGCACTGCTATGTTGGCCTTAAAAAAAGGAGTATCTCTCTCTACAGAAGGTGAACGGGGAAGAGAGATATACTGCACCAGAAGCTGGATTCTATCAAACAAGTTTGCCAATGAACACCAACACTAAGCACTAGAAGTCCTCAGCATGTCAACAATGTTCATAGGGGCAGAGGAGATAGGATGAAGCAGCGTAATCTTAGAAGATGCATGCAGCTTCTCTGTTGTGATGCTGCAGTTTTTAAGGTGTGCAGACATGCCCTTTCAGCGGCATGGAGAAATCCGAGTAGTACTTCTTAAATGTTCAGGATGGGTTCTAATCACTATATTTTTTAGCTATAGCTGTTCCACACATAAATAGCACAACTGTCCTTAATATTTATTTATATAATGATTTACCTATTTAGAGGGTATGTATTTAGGTTTATTAAAGTGCTAATCGTTAATTAGGCCACTTCATAGCCCTAGAATAGGAGTTGAAGTCCAGATGAATGAAAGTCCAAATGGATGCAAAGACTAGCCCTAGGTCCGGCATTCTTCAAACAATCTGATGGTGATCCTAGTTAACTACCAGCTTGAAGAGTTTGGTTTAGTTTTCAAGCAATTGCTGAATTGAACGTAATGAGATTCTATTCTAAGGAGAGGTCTTAGGGCTTTCTATAGTCTCAGACCCAGGCCACACGTGCAGGTCTCCCCCATTAGTCTCTTGAATGCTCGTTGATGGATAAGATGAGCTGAAGAGGACTGCATGTTCTTGGTTCGTGCTAATAGCTTTCTGGAGATTCCAATGGCACTGCACTGTATGTCTTATGTGTCTTATGGATAAGCATATAAATAATGAAGAGCACTAGAAGCCAATGAAGGGCTGGCTTAGCATAGGCATGTCTGTGTAGATTCAAGCACAAGTTGGCTGCCTGATCTGGCCCTCTTTGCAACCCAGCACTCAATTTTTTGGTAAAGGTGGTGTAGATTGCACTACTGTAATGCATATATGTAATAACCAGAGCACATCTTAAGTCTGCATAGCTTAGAGTTATTCTTTCTGTGCTCTACAAAGCCAGGGAACCTGTTCTACTAGCAATCATTATTGGAACCTTTAAGGTCAGTGTTTTCATTTATCATACAGTAGTCTGTGATTTGACTGTCTTTCCTGATGTCTGGGAAATTACATTCATCTTGTATGTTTCATTCAGACGAAGTGTAGTGTTCTACATTGTTGTGGATGTCAGATCTATAGTCACACGTGTCATCCAAAACCTGAAGAAATATGATCTCATAACCCCTATCCAGATTGAACTCCATTGCCTTTCCTTGCTGGCTCACACCATGTTCAAACCCAGTAGCATCATATACAAAGGTATCAGGACCAGCACCCTGGTTATATCACAGGACACCATCAGGCTGCAGACTACGGCCCATATTTATACTTTTTTAGTGCCGCTTTTTTATGCAAAAGTGGCGCAAACCTACAAAATACAGTTGAATTTTGCAAGTTTGCGCCGCTTTTGCGTAAAAAAATTACACAAATGCGGCGCTAAAAAAGTACATATATATATGAGCCTAAAAGTGGAAAAATGGAAAAAACAAGGCTGAGGATCTAGAACAACATACTTGTATCTATTAGTATTGCCCCAGTGCTGCTTCAATTTAGCAAAGAGTTGAAGACTAACCTTCCTAGTGAACACTACAAGACCATGCATTACCCTTTCACAAACCAGCATCCTCATCCCTTGCTCATTGAAATTATGCTTGTCTTTGTACAGTGTTCTGCAACATGTTGGCTAGGCTCCTGCTATAGAACTGCCACAGACACATACATATGTGATGGGTATTGGTATCTTATATTTTCAGTTTGAATGCATACAGTATATTGGTATGTTATTTTCAAAAACAGATTTAAAGAGTTGACACAAATATCCTAATAAATGTAAAATATTTTTACCCAAGTGTATAAATGTTCTCTGCATTGTCTTTCGGTAGAATGACTACTGGGACCACATGTTTGTGATGTATTTGTACTCAGTTTCCTGATGGTATTCACAGTTAGTCTCCTGTGGAAGACAGCGGCCTCTCTTTTACCTCACTGCCAAAGTTCTCTCCCTGAACAGGATCCTCATCTGCAAATCTTCAAAGACACTCCACATCTCCCAGGAGAGCACAAGATGTCCCCCCAGCTGGTGAAACTACGAACTCCTGAATACCACCCAGTGGACCGCATGAGAGGTGTAAGCTAGCACGTCACACAGAGGGGCTCTGTCCTTCTAATTGTGCAAGCCATGTGTGTGGTAGTATAATTGCGAAACTCATATACCATCCACATTTTTGGAACAGTTCCTTGCCTGCCTGATGTGAGGCTCATTAACACAGATGTCAGCCAGGCAGTTTTTCCAAGACACATGCGTTACTACTAGAATATGGGATGACATGGTTCCAGTTCTGGGCTGTAATACTTAGGGATCCTTAGAGACCGCCCAGTATTGAGGTGAAGTAGCATCAAGTTTTTAAGCCCCGGGCACATAAAGCATCAGCCTGTATTTCCCAGGGCTGCTTGTCAATTATTTGTAAATCTACCTCACCCTCTCCCCATTTCCCAAGTCGCCACAGAGTGGGGTGTTGTGAGCCATGCACACAGCAGCATTCCCCACCAGGTAGCAGCCCTTTCAGGTCTTTTCAAACTTCCAGGCACTAGCCATAGAGCCCAAGATGCTGTAAAACAGCTCTGAACCTGCACAGGGAGGCCGGACAGTGTGGGTCCTACTGTTAGGAGAAAGGAGAGAGGCAGCTGTCAGATGAGGGGGCTCAAGTGTGACTAGACCTGCTTTCAAGTGAGTTCTACCTTCTATACAAACTCATGGTTACTGCAATATAAGCATACAAGCAGGGTGTGAAGGTTTGATGTGTGACAACCAGGCTTTGTGTGCGGGGACTGCAGAATGCGTGGTGCGTGTCAAACACAGCACAGAAACTTGAGACAGTTTAGGTCTTAAACATGGGCAGTTTGTCATTGCATACCATTTAGATCATGCCAGCTCTGAACTCCCTAGCCCTTCAGCCACACTTCCCCTGTCATTCATCCATGCAGCCCTTCCATTGTGAGCAGTAGGAACACAGACTGTGATGCAAACCACCCTTCCCAGAGAGAGGGCTTCCACTAACTTTACTGGCAAAAACACTGATGGACAAAAAACACCTGGCAATTTAGTTATTTCAATCTTATTTCTATTTCACATGTTTACTTAATCTTGCAGTGTTAGCATTCCCAGGATGTTGTATTTCTTTTTTTTTTTGGTGGAGCATGTCACTCTATTTTAATGGATACTTTCAACAAACTTGCCTCCAGGAGTTAATAGCAAGTCAAATCAAGGCTGAAGGCGGTACAAGCTTCTCACAGTGCCTGCCAGTGGGTCCAAAAGGTATTCAAAATACATGTCATCTATTCCTTGGCAAATGCGTGTGAAGGAGGCATGCAGTTGTCAAGATATCGATGAGGCGAAAGTAAGAAAATTCAGTGCTTACATGTAAGTGGGTGTGGTGTATGTCTGGGGAGTAGTAAAGTGAAGTAGTTGCGAGGAAGTGCATTGAGGAGTGAGGTAAAGAGGATGCTGAGGAGGACAGAGATGGGATGTAAGATTTATAGATGTATGCAGTGGGGCACATAAAGTGCAGGTTTTCGGGCTCTGCTACAGGTGCCATTGTACTGGGCACAAACTCGGGGGGCTCCATCTAAGCTCTGGTGTTGGTATAGGAGTAACAGGCAAACAAGAGCAGCTTTCAGAATACAGGATCGCCTTAAATTGGGCAAATTACAAAGGGGTTATTCCCCAAGAGCCCACAACACAGTCATTCACCACGCGGTGGTAGAGTGCGAGCCCAGTGCAAGCTGGATCCAAGTTTGCTTGCCCAGCAGGAAGCATGTTACAGTCAGAGCAACAGATGCAGCAGCTTCTGGAGACACAGACAGCACTTGGTTTGAGTCAACATCAAGCCAACGTCACACTGCATGCTGCCAGGCAACACGTCCATACACAGGAAGGCATATTATCACAGGAAACGTTCACCAGGCAGCGCTAGTTCGAGTCCACACTCTGTTGTGCTCGATCCCGAGACCAAACAAAAGCCTGATTTAGTTTATCATTTCAATTTGACAGTACTGGCTTTGCTATATTTCAGGCAGAATTGGATTAGCTCCATATTGAGGCAGTATTGGGATTATCCCCGGTCCACGGTACTCAGTCCCGATTGGATTATTTTCTTTTCTCACATAGCATTGTGGCAAACACGCAGGACACTTGCATATTAGATGGAGGTTTGTCAGACCATTCCCCGATCCTTTTAGCCATACAGGTGGGCATGATGTCCCCAGGGCGCAAGCCATGGAGATTTGCTGTCCACCGCTACCGAACCCCTCAAGGGAAGGCGCAACTGCAGGTGCACGCATCCACTTACATCCAAGACAATCTCGGCTCAGTGACGTCCAAGAGGGTGACGTGGGCGGCAGCAAAGGTGACTATACGAGGCCACATGATGCATGACACCACACTGACGAATAAGGACAGGAAGGCACGACATACGACCCTAGAAACTGATATCAGGAGCTTGATGCGACAATATACAGACCAACCCTCCTTCTTCATCCATAGACAACTGGAGAGAGCCGGTATGGCTTTGAATGAACTCTTTACTTCTCAGGCCGAATATGCGCTGCAATGCCTAGTGGGGCCACATTACAAACAGGGGGAAAAGGCTGGACATTTGCTGATAGCCCAGCTCTGCCAGAGAGTAGCAACCTAGCTATATCGGCCATTAAGGCATGTACGGGGGAGATTCTCACGCACCCACAAGAGATAGTCAATGAATTTGCGACCTTTCACCGACACCTCTACGCGCAAGAATCACAGTCCTCTCCTGCCCAGATAGAGGCTTTTCTTAAGAATATTGCTCTCCCCTCGCTCTCCGATGAGGGCCGCAAGTTGCTGGAGGGGGACATCACCCGGCAGGAGCTCTTGCAGGCTGTCTCTGATCTCCCCTATCACAAGTCGCCTGGAGAGGGTGGATTCCCTGCAGAATTTTATAAATGGGCAGGGGAAGATGCACTAGATGTCCTACAAGAAGCGCTAACTGAGGCGTGTCAGAAGGACTCTTTAGGTGTGATCTCCAAAACAGCCATCATCGCTGTTATACAAAAACCCGGCCGAGACCCATTGCTTTGTGGTAGCCATCGACCCATATCCCTTCTTAATGGAGACATCAAGATTCTGGCCAGCATTCTGGCGAATTGCCTGCATAAGGTCATGCCGTCTCTTATACACCAGAAGCAGGTTGGCTTTCGTACCGGGCCAAAAATCATGTAACCATCTTTGTACCCTTTGCCATGCCCTCTGGAGGGCTCAGGACATGCTGGGGACTGCGCTGGTATTGTCCCTAGATGCAGAAAAGGTGTTTGATCGCATAGAATGGCCGTACTTAATTGCAACATTGACGAAATTCGGATTGGGTGACCACTTTATATCCAAAGTCCGATTGCTGTATGAGCACCCTACGGCACGGGTCAACTGCGGGGGTTTCCTTTCGGATCCCTTTCCCGTCTGCAGAAGAACCCATCAGGGGTGTCCTCTATGCCCCCTTTTGTTCCTCTTGGCATTGGAGCCACTGGCGGCTGCCATTCGCTCCTCCCCATTGATAGCGGGTCTCCCTCTGCCCGGAATCACCTCCAAACTCTATCTGTACACGGACGACGTCCTGCTAACACTAACCGACCTTGAGCACTCCTTGCCTGCCCTAATGGGGATTATAGATGAGTTTGCACCCCTCTCCAGTTATCGGATGAATTGGGACAAAAGCGAGGCCCTCCTCTTTTCGCGGATGACAATGAAAGCAGCACTCTTGGACTTCCCATTCCGATGGACTCCTAAGTGCCTCAAATATATAGAAGTCTTAGTCAATCGTGGTCTAGAACGTATGGCGGCAGACAATCTGGATCCCCTTATTTCACGCATGCGACTGAACTTCGACAAATGGGCCCAACTGGGCCTTTCCATGTGGGGCAGGTTGCAGGTGATATGGATGGTCACGGTGCCACAATTCACCTATGTTTTGGGTCTTCTGCCCCTTCAGACACCTCTCTCCACGTTGAGATCGATTGACGCTGCATCAGATCCTTTGTGTGGGTTTCTATGCACCCACCACTGGCACCAGCCAAGCTAATAGCACGCAGATCCCATGGTGGAATGGGGCTCCCCTCGGTGGAGCATTATGCCCTAGCCTTCCACCTGTCCCCACTAGCCGCAACCCTGTCCGGCCACACAGAATCGCTGCTGTGGGTCCCAGTAGAGATGGAACTGCTCTCCCACAATGGAGGTCTTGATGGGCTTCATCAAATGACCCCCGCATCCTCTAGTGATTTGAATCCGATAGTGAAGGCGATGCGTGTGGCATGGCAGAGGGCCCATCGCCTCCTGGGGATCCACCCCTTCCTCCACGTCCAGGCCCCTTTGTGGCACAATGATAGCCTGCGCATAGGTGGAACAGCTTTCAACTGGCCAGAATGGAGGGAAGCTGGAATAGACCGTCTAGTCCAGGTGCTGGAGGACGGCAAGCTTAAACCCTTCGCCAGGTTGCAGGAGGAATTCCACCTTCATCCCAAATAAGAGTTCAGATACCTACAACTCCAGCACTGTATGCGGCAACACACTGACACTATCCGACGGGGACTACAGCCCTCACCTATAATAGCTTACCTGAAGACATGGGGGAAACACAAAGGAGTAATGGCTGGCCTGTACGAGGTCATTACAAGTCACCTATACTCACACCCTGTACTGGACAAACTTGCGAGTACAGTGGCAAGCCCGCCTTCAACGGGTCTTTGACATGGAAGACTGGGCAGACATGGTGGACGAACTGGACAGAGGCACACGCGAAGCACGCTTAAAATTCTGCCTCTTCAAGATACTACACAATTGGTACTGGACCCCCGTGAAATTACACAAGACTGGTCTCCTTCCGCACGCAATGTGCTGGCATTGCACAGAAACACACAGTGATTCGCTTCATGTCCTCAGTGGCTGCCCGTCCGTCCAACTTCTGTGGAGAGCTGTTGAACACACCCTGCTGGAATCCATGTTATTCCCAAACTCCTTACCCCACTCTCTATCATGCTGCATGACACGAATTCCCTTCCGGCCTTATCACGGCTGCAAAAAAGGTTACTACATACAGCCCTGGCAACGGTGAAAATATGTATTTTATGGTACTGGAGAACTGTCACCCCTCCTACGCCTGAGGAATGGATAGTGGTGATGACTAGCATAGCTAAGCACTAAAGAATCATTTATAATCTCCAAGATCAAGCTGCCATCTTTGCCCAAGTAAGGGCCCCCTTCCTCTCGGACGTTTTGGACACACCGCCGTTATTACCGATCTTCAGTTCACTCCCCACACCTTCCACTCCCTCCCTCCCCACCTACTCCGGCTTCCTTCTCTTCTTTTTTCCATACCCCCTCCCCTTTTTCACTTTTTCCTCACCCTGGGGATGCTGTCATTGCTCACCTGGTCTCCTCCCCCCCCCATATTTTACCCATACCCTCTTCTGTCTCTGCGACACCAGCCCCCTCTTCTCCCCCGTCTCTTCCTTTCTTCCTGTTTCTTTCTCTTGCCTCTAGTCCCCCCCTTCCCACCTCCCCTTCTCTTTTTCCTTTATCTTCTTTTCCCGGCAACCCCTCAACAAGCTGGGGATATCTCACTTCTCCCTGCAAATCAAATCAAATCATTAACATTTATAAAGCGCGCTACTCACCCGTGCGGGTCTCAAGGCGCTAGGGGAAAGGGGGGGTTACTGCTGCTCGAATAGCCAGGTTTTTAGGAGTCTCCGGAAAGCGGAGTGGTCCTGGGTGGTCCTGAGGCTGGTGGGGAGGGAGTTCCAGGTCTTGGCCGCCAGGAAGGAAAAAGATCTCCCACCCGCCGTGGAGCGGCGGATGCGAGGGACGGCAGCGAGTGCGAGACCAGAGGAACGGAGGAGGCGGGTGGGGACGTAGAAGCTGAGGCGTCGGTTGAGGTATTCCGGTCCCTTGTTGTGGAGGGCTTTGTGTGCGTGGGTGAGAAGTCGAAAGGTGATCCTTTTGCTGACTGGGAGCCAATGCAGGTGTCTCAGGTGTGCAGAGATGTGGCTGTTGCGGGGTACGTCGAGGATGAGGCGTGCCGATGCGTTTTGAATGCGTTGCAGGCAATTTTGGAGTTTGGCTGTGGTCCCGGCGTAGAGGGTGTTGCCGTAGTCCAGGTGGCTCGTGACGAGGGCGTGGGTCACGGTTTTTCTAGTGTCGGCGGGGATCCAGCGGAAGATCTTGCGGAGCATGCGGAGGGTGAGGAAGCAGGCGGAGGACACGGCGTTGACTTGCTTGGTCATGGTGAGAAGAGGGTCCAAGATGAAGCTGAGGTTGCGGGCGTGGTCTGTGGGGGTCGGTGCGGTGCCGAGGGCCGTGGGCCACCAGGAGTCGTCCCCGGCGGACGGGGTGTTGCCGAGGATGAGGACTTCCGTTTTCTCAGAGTTCAGCTTTAGGCGGCTGAGCCTCATCCAATCTGCGACGTCCTTCATACCCTCTTGTAGGTTGGTCTTGGCGCTGGCGGGGTCCTTGGTGAGGGAGAGTATAAGTTGGGTGTCGTCGGCGTAGGAGGTGATGATGATGTCGTGCTTGCGAACGATGTTGGCGAGGGGGCTCATGTAGACATTGAAGAGTGTCGGGCTGAGCGATGAGCCTTGAGGTACGCCGCAGATGATTCGGTGGGTTCTGAGCGAAACGGAGGGAGGTAAACTCTTTGGGAACGGTTTGAGAGGAAAGAGGCGATCCAGTCCAGGGCCTGGCCTTGGATCCCGGTGGAGCGGAGGCGGGTGATTAGGGTGCGGTGACAGACAGTGTCGAAGGCAGCCGAGAGGTCGAGGAGAATGAGGGCGACTGTTTCACCGTTGTCCATCAGGGTTCTGATGTCGTCAGTGAGATGAGGGCGGTTTCCGTGCTGTGGTTGGTTCGGAATCCGGTTTGTGAAGGGTCGAGCAGGTTGTTGTTTTCCAGGAAGGTGGTCAGCTGTTTGTTGACGGTCTTCTCTATTACCTTGGCTGGGAAAGGCAGAAGAGAGATGGGGCGGAAGTTTTTCAGGTCGCTCGGGTCAGCCGTAGGTTTCTTTAGTAGGGCGTTGACTTCGGCTTGTTTCCAGCATTCGGGGAAGGTAGCAGAAGAAAAAGAAGAGTTGATGACGGTCTGGAGGTGCGGGCGATGATGTCGTCGGCTTTGTTAAAGATGAAGTGAGGGCAGGGGTCCGAAGGGGCGCCGGAGTGGATAGAGTTCATGATGGATTTGGTTTCTTCAGTGTTGATGTGGGTCCAGTTGTTGAGGGTAATGGCCGGGGGTGCGGGTTCGGTGGTGTTATGTTGGGTCTGGTGTCCGAAGCTGTCATGGAGGCCGTTGATCTTGCGATGGAAAAAGTGGCGAGGGATTTGCACAAATCCTGTGAGGGCGTGACGGCGTTGGCGTTGGGGTTGGAGAACTCCTTGACGATGCTGAAGAGTTCTTTGCTGTTGTGGCTGTTTTGTCCAGTCTGTTGGTGAAAAAGTTCTTTTTAGCAGCGCGGATCAGGCGGTGGTGTTCACGGGTAGCGTTCTTGAGGGCGGTCATGTTGTCAGCAGTGTGGTCCTTGCGCCAGGCCTTCTCGAGGGCGCAACAAGTTTTCTTTGATTCTTTGAGGGTGTCAGAGAACCAGAGAGGTTTTTTGGTGTTGGTCTGTCGATGCGTGCGTTTGAGGGGAGCAAGGTTGTCTGCGCAGTTGGAGATCCAGTTTGTGAGGCTGAGGGCTGCGTCGTTGGGGTCGGTGGTGAGGGTGGGATGGTTGACGGCGAGTGCTGAGAAGAGTTGCTCTTCGGGGATCTTGTTCCACTGTCGACGAGGGATGGGTTGAGTGCGGAGGTGGCGGGTCTCGCGTCGGAATGTGAAGTGGACACAGCTGTGGTCGGTCCAGTGTAGAGCGGAGGTGTGGCTGAAGAAGACGTGTCTGCTGGCGGAGAAGATAGGGTCAAGCGTGTGTCCGGCGATGTGGGTGGCGGTGTTCACCAGTTGTTTGAGGCCGAGGTTGGCGAGGTTGTCGAGCAGGGTGGTGGTGTTGGGGTCGTTGTTTTGTTCCAGATGAAAGTTGAGGTCGTCTAGGAGGATGTAGTCCGGTGAGGCGAGGGCGTGCGGGGAGATGAAGTCAGTGATGGCGTCGCTGAAGGGGGCGCGCGCGGTCCGGGAGGACGGTAGACGAGGGATCCTCTGAGGGTGGTCCTCGGGTCGGTGCGAATCTGAAAATGCAGGTGTTCAGCGGCGAGAGGGGTGTCTTCGGTGGAGGTGGTGACGCTGATGGAGTCTTTGAAGACGATGGCGATACCTCCTCCTACTTGGTTGGTGCAGTCTTTTCTGGAGATCTTGTAGCCTTCGGGGATGGCGGTGGCGATGTCTGGAGCAGAGGAGGCGTTCATCCAGGTCTCCGTGATGAAGGCGACGTCCGGTGCTGTGGAGTCCAGGAGGTCCCAGAGTTCAACGGTGTGCTTGTGGACGGATCGAGCGTTGACCAGGATGCACTTGAGGTGGTTGATGGCGCGTGGGCTTGTGGTTGTGGTAGTTGCGTGGTGGATGCTGCGTTTGATGGAGTTGCAGGCGAAGGGTCCATGGGTGCGTTTGGGGTGAGCTTGGAAGCAGGTGTTGGAGCGTCCTGGGTTGAGGGCGAGGAGGGTCGTAGGGTCGTAGCGGATCAGCGGGGTTTGGGAGAGCTGGGGACCAGGGGTCGTGGCGCTGGGCTCGGGCCAGGCGCAGGGCAGGGCGCAGACGGGTTTGCTTCTGGCGCGCCCGCTGCGCGGCCTGAGGTAGGAGGGGTGGAGGGGTCAGCTGGGGGCGAATGGGAGCTGGGGGGGCGGGGGCGAGCAGGAGGTCGCGGCGGGAAAGATCGAGGGGGGGGGACAGGTAGAGTGAGAAGAGCTGGGGAGGGGGGTTTAAGGGTGGAGGGGGGAGAGTGTTAGGAGGTTTGGGAGATTAGGAAGAGAGATAGGAGTAGGGTTGTGAAGATAGGGGAGGGGGGTTGTAGAGGTGGGTGAGGGTGAGAGGTAGAGTGAGAGGATAGGAAGAATAGGTAATAGAGGGGGTGGCGGGAAGGGGGGAGAGATAGAGAAATAGATAGAGAAAACGGATAGATAGAGAAATCGATAGATAGAGAAATAGATACATAGAGAGATAGGTAGATAGGAGGAGGTGGAGAGTGAGGGAGTTAGATAGTGAGATAGAGAGATAGGTGGATAGGAGGAGAGAGGGAGGTAGACAGCGAATGGGTTAGATAGGGGTGATAGAGAGGGGGAGGCGAGTGAGGGAGGGGGATGAGGCAGGAGCAGGAGGGCAGGCGCGGGGAGAAGAAGACGGAGGGGGCAGAGGAGCCGAAGACAGAAGATAGAAGACAGAAGAACAGAAGACAGAAGAACAGAAGACAGAAGAACAGAAGACAGAAGAACAGAAGAACAGAAGACCGGAAGAACAGAAGAAGAGAAGAACAGAAGAACAGGAGAACAGAAGAACAGGAGTCCAGAAGAACTCAGAAGAGCAGAAGTTCACCGAAGAGCAGAAGATCACAGATGAAGATACGAAGAACAGAAGGCAGAAGACAGGCAGAAGACCTCAGAAGAAGATGAAGAAGAAGAGAGGCGACAGGAGAGGCAGAGAAGCACACAGAAGAAGAGAGAAGACGGGGAGAAGAAGAGTACAGAAGAAGATTACAGGCGAGGAGCGAGGAGGAAGAACAGAGAAGAAGAAAAGAAGCAGGAGAGAGGGTGAGTAGCGCGGGGCAGGGCGAGGGGCTGGGAGGTGGGGGGTACTTACTGTGAGGTGGGTCTCAGGAACTCAGGAACCTGGAGGAGCTGGAGGAGCTGCAGTGGCAGGGGGAGCGACCTACCCGTGGGTCAAGGGTCGCTACCACTGTCGCGCAGCGGCCGCCATATGAGGTAGGAGGGGGGGAGGGGTCAGCTGGGGGCAAATGGGAGCTGGGGGGGCGGGGGCGAGCAGGAGGTCGCAGCAGGAAAGTGCGAGGGAGGGGGGGACAGGTAGAGTGAGAAGAGCTGGGGGAGGGGGTTTAAGGGTGGAGGGGGGAGAGTGTTAGGAGGTTTGGGAGATTAGGAAGAGAGATAGGAGTAGGGTTGTGAAGATAGGGGAGGGGGGTTGTAGAGGTGGGTGAGGGTGAGAGGTAGAGTGAGAGGATAGGAAGAATAGGTAATAGAGGGGGTGGTGGGAAGGGGGAGAGATAGAGAAATAGATAGAGAAAATGGATAGATAGAGAAATCGATAGATAGAGAAATAGATAGATAGAGAGATAGGTAGATAGGAGGAGGTGGAGAGTGAGGGAGTTAGATAGTGAGATAGAGAGATAGAGAGATAGGTGGGTAGGAGGAGAGAGGGAGGTAGATAGCGAATGGATTAGATAGGGGTGATAGAGAGGGGGAGGCGAGTGAGGGAGGGGGATGAGGCAGGAGCAGGAGGGCAGGCGCGGGGAGAAGAAGACGGAGGGGGCAGAGGAGCCGAAGACAGAAGACAGAAGACAGAAGAACAGAAGACAGAAGAACAGAAGACAGAAGAACAGAAGAACAGAAGAACAGAAGAACAGAAGACCGGAAGAACAGAAGAACAGAAGAACAGAAGAACAGAAGAACAGGAGAACAGGAGAACAGGAGAACAGGAGAACAGAAGAACAGGAGTCCAGAAGAACTCAGAAGAGCAGAAGTTCACCGAAGAGCAGAAGATCACAGATGAAGATACGAAGAACAGAAGGCAGAAGACAGGCAGAAGACCTCAGAAGAAGATGAAGAAGAAGAGAGGCAGAGAAGCACACAGAAGAAGAGAGAAGACGGGGAGAAGAAGAGTACAGAAGAAGATTACAGGCGAGGAGCGAGGAGGAAGAACAGAGAAGAAGAAAAGAAGTTAAGAAGCAGGAGCAGGAGAGAGGGTGAGTAGCGCGGGCAGGGCGAGGGGCTGGGAGGTGGGGGGCACTTACTGTGAGGTGGGTCTCAGGAACTCAGGAACCTGGAGGAGCTGGAGGAGCTGCAGCGGCAGCGACCTACCCTTGGGTAGACCTTCATAGATTTCCCTTTAGGGGCAACCGAGAGTCAGAGTACTGTTTTCCCTTGCTTTTGAATACACCCTATCCGACAGGCTCTGCCACTTGCGAAAGTTCTGCAGAGCCTCTATCCATGTAGATTCTTGCCAGCAGGAAGACAACGTATAGGAGCTGAATGACCATGCGCGGCGGGCCCATTTCAGACTGTGACCCAACCATGTTGGTTGATATCCCCTCTAGCGGCATATTGGTCCAAAGCCTGCGCTCCCTCTGCCCCCTCTCCCCCCATCGCTTTGGTTTCATCATTATTATTACTGCTACCTATCCTTACTCCCACCATCCTCTCTTTGTGTCTCTTTTGTCATCATTCCAATACACTGTTGACCATGAATATGTTTTGTTTATCCAGATTATTTTGAGTCGAAGTCCTTACGCTTTGTGGATAACAATATGTGGAACTTCTAACCTGCTGCCCTTTGTTTATCTTTGTTTACTATTGCTATATCACAATGTACTGACATTCTTAAAAATAAAAAAATGACAACACAAATGTATTTATTTTATATACATCTGAAGTATTTATGTAAATCAATCTGGGGTCATTCTTTTGAGTGTGTGCCTTCATTTATTGATACTGTGAGTACAACACATGTTTTGCAGTTCTCTAAGACTACCCTAACTGTTTGGCCAAGCTACCATAAAAATTAGAACACTGGGTCTAGTTTTACTTCTGTAAACCAACATGTGGTTGCCCAGACTCTCAGCACATTGTACAAAGTTTTGCACACTACATAGAGGGCCAGCCTCCTACAGCTATCCATCCAGAAATGCAGCACATTAAAGTTTATCATCCATGCCTAAAAAGCCTTCCACACCACCAGACAAGCCAACCAACTCCAGCTCTACCAACTCTCTAGACATCTACACTCCACTTCTCTCTCCTTCACACAAATCCACTGCATCCGCATAAGCCAGACAGCAGAGAGCACTTTTTCCTTCATCGTAACCAAAAGTTGGAATGAACTCACTCTACATCTCAGGACCACCATTCCACTCCTCAACATCTGCAAGAAACTCAAGACCTGAATGTTCAACTAGCAGCACTCCCAAACCTATGCTCCAGCTCCTGTGTACTCTCACAGGTGAGAAGCTGCACCATGCCGTTGTACATAACAATATAACATAACATAGCATAACATATAACATACCATAACAAAGACTACCAACAATAATCCCAAGTATGTGTCACAGGCCTATTACATTTTTTTAATGCTAACGTTTCTATTTTAAAACAAATCTTACTATAAACACTGTGCAAAAATATAAAAAAGAACACTATTAAAATATATTGGAAAAGAAACTGAGCACAAATACGTGAGAATCAATATCTACAACCAACCTTATCCTATACCATACAAAATTTATAAATTTAGATTATGAAAATATTGATTGCATGAACCACAAAATGAAAAATACACTCAAATAAACAATACCCACAACCTAATAAATATAAACAAATAAATCACAAATATAACTCATAACTACATTAAATGCACTCAAACACATTTACCAGCTTAAAATCTCATAGCAATAAAATACCACTCATGTCCCCAAACATTTCCCTAGCCCTTACACATTAATAATTTCAATTGATAAACTAAATTCCAAAATATATATTAAAACATTTTAACCAGGAAACATATGAATCACAATATTTACAACCTGTAGTACATATAAACATTATAAACTTTGTCTTTTCCACTTGTAAGCTCAGGAAGAAGCTGCCTTGGTATCTCAAAGCCCAGTCTAATCTTACCCATTTAGGGAACAACTTAAAACTTGGCTTTTCTCGTCCATGTTGCCCTGTTAGTTTCATCGGTGCACATCTACCAGATACCAGTACCAAGATTCCCTTAGGCATTTGCACGGTCTACAAACAATTTCAATATCAATAAATAGCATATAAAATTAAATAATAAAAAAGTTCCACTTAACTCTACATAAGATACATCCCAAAATACACAATAAACTTACCCAATAATATAAACAGATATCATTCCCAAAAATGCAAAACAGAAATATCATAAAATCAAAAGAATACCCATTCAAACCACAATAAACCCTATAACCCATAAAATAATAGGAGAAAAGAGTCCCCTAAAATATAGTAACCACAAAATATACAGTATACAATCATCACACATTATTAATAAATAAAATGCACCCAAAACAATCTATTATCAACCAAAAAACCATTTATAATAAATAAATCTAAAATAAAATAATAAATAATTTTACATTAAAATACTACCCACCCAAACCCCTCAAATGACCTGCAATCCACACAAATAGGAAATAATTGAGTTCCAAAAATAAGATATTTACAACAACAAAAAATTAAAAACTAAAAAATACATCATAAGACTGAGTGCCGGTTATGACTTTGGTGGGCCGCACACAACCCTCCAAAGCCGTGGAGGAGATGCTGCGGCCAGGCTGCTGGCCACTCTCCCCACCCCATTAGGACATTCCCCCCATGCTGGTGGTGGGAACATCCACAGACGCATTGGTCTCGGCCCACCCCAATAGGATGTTCCTGCCATGCTGGTGGCAGGAACATCCACAGATACACTGGTCTCACCTCCTCATGGAGCCGAGGCCAATTCAGCTGCATAAGGGGACTGTGCAGCACCCACAGAACGCACACTGTCTGCTCCGGGGCCCTTTTTGGTTTTCCTCCAGCCTTTCCATGGCAGAAAACCAGCCATGGAAAGTCTGGTGGAAAACAATTTCCTAATCAGCACTGCGGTGCGGAGTTCAGCTATGCAGTAGCTGACTAGGAAATGGGTCTGCCACCAGCCTGTCAGCACCTCTGATCCTGGCGGTGGCGGCGGGCTGCTGATAGTCTGGCCGCCAGCATCCTAAACTGATGGCCAGGCCGTCAGCCCCGTGGCAGTACAGCCTCCACCGCGGCCCTGAAGGTGGCCAGCAGTGGCCAGACCTCCAGGGTCATAATTGGCCCCTTAAACTGTCATTATAAATATATACATTATAATATAATAACAATGCAAACTATATTAAATATCAGGAACATTGGTATACAATATTTTTAACAAGAACATTATTGGAAAACAGCAACTATACTTACCTAAGATATTTCGCCTCAGGACACTGTTGTTGTTGATATACAACAATATTTATAATTCAATATTTAAGAACTGCCACTGACTGTGCTGCAAGACCATTATTATCCTATGTGTTCTCCTTGTTGTTTTTGAACCTAACATGGATTACCATTAGAAAATATATTTTTTGTGGTCGATACTTAATTTAAATTTTACCACCATCCCAATCTACATCTTTCAGTCTGACCAGCATTAGACCTAAGGCCTGATTATGATCCTGGCAGATGTGATACTATGTCACAAATGCGACGTATATCCCATCCGCTGTATTACAAGTTCCATAGGATATAATGGAATTTGTAATACGGCTGATGGGATATCCATCACATTTATGACAGAATAACCAAATCCACCAAGATCGTAATCAGGCCCTTAAAGATAAAAGGATCTCTGGCACAAACGGGCATCCCTGCTAGGCCTGTTGGGTAATGCAGTGCCCACCCAACTAGGAACACAACCCGTTGATGAAGCACAACACTTTGGGGGGGTGCATCTCGAAAAGGATATCCCTTGTCATCTGAACAGTCCCCTTACTAGAATACTGTCAAGTAGGACCTATGGAACAGCACACTTGTGAATGCGTAAGATGCACTTGCTTTGCAGATCTATCAATAGGCCCCTAGTTAGAAGTGTGACTTTCAGCATGCAACCTACAGGACTAAGCATTCTGGCACTTGTAGGTCCATAACTCTACCTACATTGGTAAAAATAAAAATACATGTCTTAGAATGCTTGGCAGTGGTCTATGAAAAAGCAATGTGCAAAATAATGTAGTGTAGGAAGCTGGCTCTGTATATACTATATCAAAATGAGATATAGTGTGCACAGAGTCCAGGGGTTCTCCAAGAGGCTTGACACAGGCAATAATAGATAATACTAATGTTCTATTTGTGGTAGTGTGGTCGAGCAGTTAGGCTTATCAGAGGGTAGTGTTAAGCATTTGTTGTACACACGCAAGCAATAAGTGAAAACACACACTCAATGACTTAACTCCAGACCAATAGGTTTTTATATAGAAAAATATTCTTTCTTAATTTATTTCTAGAACCACAAGATTCATTTAGCAGGTAAGTACATTAAATGAAAGGTACTTTGCATAGTAACTTAGGCCTTTGAACGGAATCAACAATGTACACAGTTTCCTTTAAAATGGCAAAAAGCTATTTTAAAAGTCGACACAGTGCAATTTTCAACAGTTCCTGGGGGAGGTAGGTACAGCTTTTGAGGTAAGTAACAAACGTATGGGTTCAGTCTCCTGTGTATAGGTAGCCCACCTTTGGGGGTTCAAGATAACCCCAAACACCCAGCACCAGCAACACAGGGCCAGTTAGGTGCAGAGGTCAAACAGGAGCCAAAATAAAGTGGGCCACTGTAGAGACAGGGGGTACTCTGGTTCCGGGCTGCTTGCAGGTAAGTACCCGTGTTGTCGGAGGGCAGACCGGGGGTTTTAGAGGAGCACTGGAGGGGCCCAAAGTAGGCACCAAACACACACCCTCTGCGGCACTGGGGCGGCCGGGTGCAGGGTGCAAATAGGGTGTTGGGTTCCCAATGGAACTCAATGGGCGGATCCGGGAGTCACTCAGGCGCTTCAGGCAAGGCACAGGGGGGCTCCTCGAGCAAGCCACCGACTGGACAGAGAGGAGGGCCGCCTGCTGGTCACTTCTGCACTGGTGGCCAGTTTCTCTCAAGTCTGGGGGTTGCGGGTGCAGTGCTTCTCCACGCATTGGATATCTTCATCCCAGTCAGTCATGGTCAGATGGGTCCTCGGGATTCCCTCTGCAGGCGTCATCGTGGAGGGGTGGAGAGGTCAGCCCAGGGTGGGCACTTGGTCAGAATCACCGGGGGGCCTCTCTGGCTGGTTGGTTACTCTGAACATGGGCCAGGGGCTTAGGGTGTAGAGTAGTTCTGGAGTGAGGTGGGAGTCCCTTTAAAGATGGTTTCTTTTTCTTCCAGCTAGACAGGTCTGCCGTCTATGGGAGTGTATTGGTCCTCGGTGATGCAGGCAGTCCTCTGGAGGCTTTTCAGGGGTCGCTGGTCCTGTCGAATACATTACTTTTCTTTTGCAAGGTCTTTGAAGTAGAAGACAGGCCGGTAGTCAGTTGTTGTCTCCTTCTCTTCTCTGTGGGGTTTTCAGTTCAGCAGTCCTTCTTCTTTTCTTGAGGTCATCAGGAATCTGAAGAGCTGGGTTAGGGTCAGGGGCCAGAAGCCAATGGCTACTGTCACTGAGGGTGGCTACACCCTCCTTGTGCCCACTCCCTCTGGGAATGGGGGCATATCCCTATCCCTATTGGTCGTACTCCTCCAAAGCAAGATGGAGGATTTCTCAAGGAGGGAGTCACTTCAGCTCTGGACACCTTAGGGGTGGTCCTGGATGAGGGGATGACTCCTCCTTGTTTTTCTCACTATCTCTCTGGACTTGCCGCCAAAAGTGGGGGCTTGTTCGAGGGTCCGGCATCTCCAGCTGGGGTGCCCTGTGGTGCTCTAACATCAGGCTTGAGCCTTTGAGGCTCACCACCAGGTGTTACAGTTCCTGCAGGGGGTGGTGTGAAGCACCTCCACCCAGGACAAGCTTTGTTTCTGACCACAGAGTGCACAAAGGCACTCACCCCATGTGGTCAGAAACTCATCTGGAAGTGGCAGGCTACCAGAGACCGGTCAGTCCTATACTACCAGGCTGGCTGACATACAAGGGGCATCTCTAAGATGCCCTCTGTGTGCATTTTTCAATAAATCCCACACTGGCATCAGTGTGGGTTTGTTGTGCTGAGAAGTTTCATACCAAACTTCCCAGTATTCAGTGTAGCAATTATGGTGCTGTGGAGTTCGTAATGACGAACTCCCAGACCATATACTCAGTATGGCTACCCGGCACTTACAATGTCTAAGAATTGACTTAGACACTGTAGGGTCATAGTGCTCATGCAGCTATGCCCTCACTTGTGGTACAGTGCACTCTGTCTTAGGGCTGCAAGGCCTGATAGAGGAGTGACTTACCACATTAACATTAAAAAACACTTATTTATAGTGACTAAAAGTCACATTTCCTACATTTACAAATGTAGCATACATGATTATAACACCCCTTCAATAAGAAGGATTTAACATAAAAGTTTAAAACATGTAAAAATACTTTACTTGTTAGTCTACTGGACCATACAACTGAATGTAGTTAGCCAGTACTTGGAACTCCTTTAAAGTAAAACTGAGTGCCCTGTCACTTGAACCCTCAGACATTTAAGGTTTCAGGAGAATCAACTTTTAGCAGCAAAGGAGGAGTGTTCTAGATTCAGTGTTGGCAAGGTAAGTGATATTTAAGGGGAGTATGGTAGAGTACACTTTGGCCCTCATTACGACCCTGGCGGTCGGTGATAAAGTGGTAGTAATACCGCCAATAGGCTGGCAGTAACTACCGCCAAATTATGACCATGGCGGAAAGATCTCTCAAAGACAGCCAATGTACCACACCGACTGCCAGGGCGGAAACAACAGGCACCACGGCGGTAGCCACCTGCAGCAAGATGGAAGTCAAAGTTCCGCCCACCATATTATGACTACACAATCCGCCACCTTTTCCGAGGCGGTACCAACAACAGCAAAAACCTGGCAGGAACACTGAACAGAAGTGAAAGTACTCACCATTGGAGACACAGGGAAGAACCACGCTGCCATGGAACCAAAGCTGCAAGTGTTCCTGATGATATTCTATGTTCTGCTCCACCACGAACACCAACGCTGGCGAAGACGATGACGGTGAGTACAGCCGCCTAGCACACAAGGGAGGGGGGGAGGAAAACAAGATTGACACACACACACACCACATACACCCCAGACACACACACCATACACACAACCAGCTGCCCAAGAAAACAAGTTAATCCCCGCAAATCGGCTGAATAATGCACAGACAACAGGAATTTACTAAAGTGATAGTAATAAGATCAACACAGTATAAATAATAAATTTTCCAATGCTACAGATATGTACAAATGTACAAAAAAGGGACACTGCCCAGTCCTCAGTTCGTGTGGGCCACATGGCCACAGGGCAAAGTCCAAGGCCCCACTTGTTACCTGCATCAATATGGAGAGAACATTGCAGGGAATCAGTTGGCAAATAGACAGGCACCTCAGAGGAAGAGGGGGGCACCTCAGCCAGATGCAGAAAGAAGACTGCTCTTGGACTGGTCCAGGAGGGAGGAACATGCCCTGTGCTTGGTTCCGGGGATTGATAGGCCATAGTCTCTCGAGTGGGTGTCTTCCCCACTGGTTGTGAAGGCCCCAGTCTTTCGAGTGGGTGTCTTCCCCACTTGTTCTGGAGGGGGCAACATGCCCTGTGCTTGGTCCTGGGGATTGATAGGCCACAGTCTCTCGAGTGGGTGTCTTCCCCACTGGTTCTGGAGGGGGCAACATGCCCTGTGCTTGGTCTTGGGGACTGATAGGCCACAGTCTATCGAGTGGGTGTCTTCCCTACTGGTTTTGGAGGGGGCAACATGCCTTGTGCTTGGTCCTGGGGACTGATAGGCCACAGTCTCTCGAGTGGTTGTCTTCTCCACTGGTTCTGCAGGGAACAGGCCGCACAGCAGCTCATGGAGGCAGGATCACATTGCGTCCGCCGGCGTTGACGGCTGCACTGTGGTGGTAGTGGGAGGCTTCTGCTCAGCCCCTGCACCCTCCGATGGCTGCACTGTTGTGGTGGTGGTGGTAGTGGGTGGCTCCTGCACAGTCCCTGCACCCTCCGATGGCTGCACTGTGGTGGTAATGGGAGGCTCCTGCACAGCCCCTGCACCCTCTGATGGCTGCACTGTGTTGGTGATGGTGGTGGTAGTGGGAGGCTCCTGCACAGCCCCTGCACCCTGCGATGTCTGCACAACCACAGTTGGTGGTGGGGGCTCCGTGACAGCTGCTGGTGCAGGCTCCTTCCCCTTCTTGCCGGCAGGTGCAGGCTCCTACCCCTTCTTGCCTGCTGATGCAGGCTCCTTCCCCTTTTGGATGACAGGAGCAGGCTCCTTCCCCTTCTTGCCTTCTGGTGCAGGCTCCTTCCCCTTTCGACTGGCTGGTGCAGGCTCCTTCTCCTTCATTATTTGTGGCCTGGAATCCTTTCCACCACGAGTAGGTGCGGATGGAACTGGGCCCATGCACTGTGTGGCTGAGGTGATTGGCTGGGTTCTTGATACCCTGGCCATACGTGCTGCATTGGGAGGGTTAGGGAAAAGGTCAATGTTGGAAAGAAAAGCTTTTTGGGGACATTGGGGTCGGAAGAGGGAGAAGTAATGGGAGTGAAGGTTGAGGGAGTGGTTGTTGGAGGTGTTTGTCTGCTGGATTTGGGTGCAGGTGCAGGGGCTGTATGCTGTTGTGAGGTGGATGGCTGTTGGGTGTCTGAGTGCCTGTGTTTATGTACTTTAGGAGGGGGGCCAGACACAGTGGGAGAGGACACAGGGAACGTGTGCATGGATGTTGTGGAGGTGTCTGCCAGTGAGGTGTGTGTTCTGCTTGGTGTGGTGATGATGCAGGTAGTGGATGATGTAGTGCATGCAGGTGTGAGTGTGGATTTAACTAGGTGGGAGGTGGAGGAGGAGGAAGACGGGGAGACAGTGGAAATAGTGGATGTTGTTGTGTCTGCAACTGGATGGTGTTTGTGTGAGTACTTGTGGGATGAAGTGTGGTGCTTGTGTTTGCCTGTGACACTCTTGGCTGTTGTCCTGTGTGCTTGCTCATCTGGCTGTGTGCTTGGGATGGATTGGGGTTGAGGAGAATGGGATTGGGAAGTGGAAGTTGGAGGGGGGATGGTAGAAACAGGGACAATGGCTGCCATCAGAGACGAGTCCAGAGCCTGGATTGATCTCTGTTGGGCCGCCAATCCAGTGTGAATGCCCTCCAGGAATGCATTAGATTGTTGCATCTGGGCTGCCAGCCCCTAGATGGCATTCACAATGGTTGACTGCCCTACAGAGATGGATCTCAGAAGGTCAATAGCCTCCTCACTCAGGGCAGCAGGGCTCAGTGGGGCAGGGCCTGAGGTGCCTGGGGTGAAGGAGATGCTTACCCTCCTTGGTGAGCGAGCACAGGCAACTTGCTCAGGGGCTGAAGGGAGGGTGGGGCTGGTATGGGGGGTGGCGGCTGTAGCTGGGGTGGTCACAGAAGTGTCCGCCACCACCAGGGAGCTTCCATCGGAAGAGGCATCTGAGTCTGTATTGTCCTCTCCAGTCTCTGCCGTGATGCTCCCCTCGCCCTCATCCCACTGGTGCCCTCAGCGATAGTGGACTCTGCTTCCAGGGTCCTGTGGGATGCAGCTCCTTCTGCCACCTGTGCCTCTGCTCCTCCACCAGATGATGCTAATGCACATAAGGACAGGATGACAAAAGAAGAAAGGGGGAGAGAGACAAAGGATACACTTAGTTAATGACTGCACCAACACCACCGCTGGCGTACACAGCACCCTCAAACACAGGGAACAGGTCGCTGCACTATGCATTGCACCACCACTGATATAGCTAGCCACCAAGGCATGAAGAGGGGCACACACCTTCAACTGCAGCACACCTGGGGCCCACGCAGACCTGGCCAGTTGTGGATGCTAACAAGCTAGGTAGGCAGTATTATCCCTTCAGACCCCTAGCCACCAGAGGACCTACGCTGCTATGTCTGGCCTTGCCTAGGGGCACACAAGGACACACAACCACCACCCAGATACCACTCCACCAGGCGTAAGTTGTAATGATAGCCACTGTACTCACCTCCTTGTGGCTGCTGTGATGCCCTCAAGCGCCCATCCAGTTCTGGATAGGCCACCACCAGTACGCGGGCCATTAGGGGGGGGTCAAGGTCAATGGGCACCCCTTCCTCGTTGGGAGGCCATCCCCAGCTGGGCCTCCGCCGTCTTCCCGGCCCAGTGTCTCACGTCCTCCCACTGTTTCCGACAGTGGGTGCTCCACCTGCCATAGACCCCCAGGGTCTGCATGTCCTTTGCAATGGCACGCCATATACCCTTCTTTTGATGGGTGCTGACCTGCAGAGGCGATACAGTCAGGAGAACACCATTAAACAAACAGTCCAGCCTGTCACACACATGGCCCACCATACCCCTTTCCATCACCATTGGCACATACATAGTCCAACTCACAACATGTACACTGCCAACAGATAATCCCCCCTAACACAATGCCTTCACACACACCTGCATGCACACAGTGTACTCACCTGTTGGTCTGGAGGCCCATACAGCAGTCTGTACTGGGGTAGGACCCTATCCACCAGTCTCTCTGACTCCTCTGAAGTGAAGGCTGGGGCCCTTTCCCCAGTCACACAGGCCATGGTAGATTCCAGACACAGCAGTACATACAGTGTAGGTCCTCTCTTATGGAAGGTCAAGTAAACAAGTGAGAAATCAGATAGAAAATCACGGTCACGTCCGTGGCGGTGCATACTGTCACCACCGGCGTAGATCACCATTGGCCACTGATGAGGAATTGCACGACGGTTCCCGACCGCCTCCTGCCACGGCGCACAACGTCAGCGGAATTACCTCACTTCCACCCGTCCCTCAACACAGGACAGGCGGACACCATTATGGGGGGGAGCAGCCCTATGGAATAATACTGCGTCAAAGGAAAAATAGGCACATACTGGACAAATCAAAGTGACCCATTACATGTTTACAGAATGCAAACTACTGTTGTGGCTCCATTGTTCAGTTTGTGACACACTCCTCACTCTTTTGGCCCATAGATTCCTACCGCTGCGGATGAGTAGGAGATGGAGACATACCACAGTGTACAGACCCCTGGTGGACTTGGCTACACTGGAGAATAGGCACATTATCCTCACCTACATATTGACAGGGACACAATCACAGAGCTGTGTGTTCAATTGGAACCTGACCTGATATCTGCTATCTGTCAGCCCACTGGGATCCCCATCTTCTGCAAGTGCTATCTGTACTCCATTTCCTGGCAACTGGTTTTTTCCAACTGACAGTGGGCTTTGCAGCAGAAACGTCACAGCCATTGTTCTCAATAGTGCTGACAAGAGTTTTGTCTGCCCTGATAAAACACATGCGCAGCTACATTGCTTTCCCCCAGGTTGAGGATTTGGACACAGTGAAGGCAGAGTTTTATGCAATGGGACATATCCCCAATATAATTGGGGAGCTTGATGGAACACATATTGCATTTGTCCCCCCCTCCCGAATGAACAGGAGTTCAGGAATCGTAAGAGTTTCCACTCCATGAATGTGCAGATGATGTGCTTGGCGGACCCCTACATCTCCCACATCAACGCTAAGTATCCTGGGTCGGTGCATGATGCCTTTTTCCTAAGGAATAGCAGCATCCCAAATGTGATGGGCCAACTACAGAAGGACAGGGTGTGGCTAATAGGTGAGCCCTGGTTCCCACCCAGTATATGTTGTTGTAGGCATATGGTGTGGGCCATATAGGATAGTGTGTGGCTAAATGTTGTCCCTCAATATTTGTAGGTGACTCTGGTTACCCAAAACTATCATGGCTGCTGACCCCTGTGAGGAATGCCAGGACAAGGGCAGAAGAACATTATAATGAGGCACATGGGCGAACCAGAAGGATAATTGAGAGAACCTTTGGCCTCCTGAAGGCCAGTTTCCGGTGCCTCCATCTAACAGGTGGCTCCCTGTGCTACTCACCCAAAATGTTCTGTCACAGAGTAGTGGCATGCTGTATGTTGCACAACCTGGCCCTCAGACGACATGTACCTTTCCTGCAGGAGGAGGTGACTAGAAATGCCCCTGTGGCAGCAGTAGACCCTGTGGACAGTGAGGATGAGGAGGCAGAGGATGAGATTGAGGACAACAGAACATCTTTGATCCGTCAATACTTTCAATGACACACAGGTAAGACAGTGGAACTTTCAATTTCAATGACTTTGGTTGTAATCTGTGTGGCAATGGCATGCTGATATTTACAACTTCCTTGCCCACTTACTGTTCCCTCTGGCAATTCATTTAGCAGATGTCCCCCCCTCCCGAAGAAAATGTCACTTTTTGTCTTCACCCCCATTTGTTTCTGCATTATATTGCTGTTTTTACATACTACAAACTGGGGCACTACTGTCTATTGCCTAGTGTACATGCTCTGATCACTAGAACATGTACCAATTGGCTAATCCATGATTACAATATCTAACTTTACAATAAGACCATAGTAAATACTACAGAGACACACTCATGTGATCGCAAGTTAAATGTCAACTGTGGACTGCAGCATTTATTGTGCCATCCACTTCTCTAATATGGCTTCTGGTCTACCACTGTAGCCTGAATGTTGTAATTTAAACCTCCAGTCCAACCTGTCAAAATAACACCTTTGATAGGGGAAAAATCTTCCTTTTAAATATTAATGTCACCTCTATGTATGCCTTGTAGCCCACAAGGTAGGATGCATGGTCTTTAAAAGTGGGACTTTTAGAAATTTAGGGCCTCATTACAAGTTTGGTTGACTTTTGGCAAGACTGCTGTGGTTGTGGCTGCCAAAAGACCTCCATGACGGTAATGTGACAGCCGTAATACGACTCATGCAGCAAAGTCAGCAAAAATCCAGGCAAAATTCTGAAACCATAAGGACACTGGAGGGCGGGAAATAGGCGATCCCACCACCAGTGCACCAAAAAACCAACAACCTATTACGACCCACAAATAACAATGCAGTTCTTCCATGGCAGAAGACCAATGGCAGTGCGAACCACAGCAGTCAGTGGTCACCACAGTAATACACCACACCACATTGTATAGTTTGAAAACCCCACACCTGACACACATCCACACACCTGTCACACCTACGCACTGCACTATAAAACATACCCTTCACACCTCACAATCCTTTGCATCTACAATGCCACAAACTAGATAGAGGCTGCACACAGAAATTATGAACCATGGAATAATTACCCCTACACACTTTACATAGCACACATCATACACCTGCACAAAACACCCAACACATACATTAGTACCCCCAAACATTAGATACCACTAGTCATCCATTCACATCACAACACCTACACTTCATCACCAATTTAATATTCTCTTCCTCACCTTCTTGTCCACCACTACCATGTCCCCACAAAAACATCAGTTTCACAAATGATGAATTGAGGGTCAAGGTGGACGAAATCATCAGAGTAGAGCCGCACCTATTTGGAGCACAATTTCAGCAAACATCTATCGCCAACAAAATGGAGCAGTGGCAAAGAACGGTCGACAGTGTAAGTGCTGTAGACTCCTATCTATGCACAAGGGAGGACATCAGGAAGAGGTGGAACAACCTAAGGGGGAAGGTATGTTCCATGGCCGCCAGGCAGCAGCTGGCAGTCTTCAAGACTAGCGGTGGGCCCCCACCTCCTCCCCCTACATTCACATCGTGGGAGGAGAAGGTCTTGGACATCCTGCATCCGGAGGTCTTGACAGGAATACCTAAGAGTCAAGTTAGGGCATCATTTTGTGCCTTAGATACAACACAATGTTGTTCTTCTGGACTGGCCAATGGCCTTGGACTTTAATCTTATTTATTATCTTAATGTACTATATTCAACCAGTTGTTGCTTTTCTGGTTACATCTTTGTCCTGCATTTCCTTTCCTAGGTTTAAGTTGTTCCTGGCTGACATTGTTTGTGTGCCAGTATTTTTGTGTGTATTGCTTGTGCTTCCTGTATTGTTTGAGCTGAATCTGAGGGTATGTGCAGTGCTTTTGTCCCCCAGGGATAGGGTGTGTGTTGTGTGATGGGCATGTGAATGTTGCAGACATGTTGTTGTTATGGTAGTGGATCGTGATTGTGTTGACATGTATTTGTTGTTGTGGTGTGCGGCTTTGCATGCTTTGACTGTGTGAGTGTGCGTGTATTGTGCATTGTATGATATGTATGATGTGCTATGTTTGTGTGATGTGTATGTCGATTTCTAAGTTAAATAATGGTGTAATTGTGTGTGTTCGTTCCCTGTTGGTTGCACATTGTGTTGTATGTGTGATGAGTCCATGGCCAGTGTCGGTTGCGAGTGCTTGACAATGTGTTTATGATGGTGTGGTTGTGGTATTGTTGTGATGTGTTGGTATGTTGTATGGTATTATGTGAGGTTGGGCCTGTGCTGTGTTGCTGTGCATAACTGTGTGTTCTTAATGTGTGGTCTCAGGGCTGGCTGCAGTGTTCGTGGAGTGTATGTGTGGGTGTCTTTGTTGTTGTATGTGAGTGTGCGTTTCCTGTACTGTTACATGTGAGTTTAGCCCTTGCACCCCCCTCCGGATGGAATGTTATGTGACCATACAAAATTTCACAATATACAAATGTAATAGGTGAGTGTGTGAACTTACGGTTGTTGTCATCCTAGTTGGAGATGATTCTGTTGTCTTTCGGCAAGAAGGAGCAGTGGGATGACATCTACTTCTGGTTCCATGGTGGCTCTGGATGAATATGGCTTCCTGGAGGCGAATCTCTCCTTTTATACAGTTTGTTTCAGCCTGGGTTTCCGTGGTAGTTTGACCATGGTGGAAATGTTGACGGTGTGAAACCTCATAATGAGTCTGACGGAAACTTGGCTGAACCGGACTGTTGGTGGCTTCAATCCACTGCGCCAGAGTCATAATTTGGAGGTCTTCTCTTCCAGCCTGTTGGCGGTCTGACTGCCAAAATGTGGGTCACGAGACAGCAAACTAGTAATGAGGCCCTTAATGTTTACATGTTCTTGCACTGACAGGCCACCAAAAGCTATTTTGTGAAAGGCTCTGGCTGTTCTATCTTAGTTCAGCTATGTCAGGTTTGGGACAAGCTAAAAAAAACTGTTCAACCACTATTTCTAGTGTGTGTTAAAATCCAATTCAATGGTAATGTTGGATTGTTCCTACATTTTGAGATTGGATTGATCCTAAATATTGAGGTAGTGGGGCTTTTAGAAGTTATCTTTTCCCTGCCGGAATTACCTAGATGGCTAATTTGCACTTGTCTGCCTGCAGCTGCCCTGTCAGTGCTGGACCTTAATAATATGTGACAACTGCCTTCACCTGCTAAAGTATGTAAAATAATTGTAAAAAAACTGCAAAACTTTTTTCTTAGAAGAAACATTCCACTTAAACATTATGATAAATACTGTGAGAATAATGCCCTTTTTGCAGGACTACCCCATCTTTTAGCCCCAATTTTTACTGGAGTTCGTGCTGGTTTAATGACTCAGTACACTGGGGTGCTGACATCTAGCACCCATTGTATGTGCTCTGATGCCTAAATTTTTTTTAGAATTGGTTAATCCCTGATTGGCATATTTTACGTGCTTGTAAGCATCTAGTGTATAATACTCTGTGTACCCAGAGCCTGTAAGTTAAATGTCACTAGTAGACTGCAGAACTTATTGTGCCACCACTAGAGTGACAAGTGAAAATATGACTCTAGGTCAGCCACTGCAGGCTACAATGGCAGCTTTAAAATTACCAATTCAAACATGTAAAATGAACCCTTTGCCAGGCCTAAACTTTCCTTTTGAATACTTATAAGTCACCACTATGATAGGCCTTAAGTACCCATACTGCATGGCATTTAAAAAGCAGGACACATACTTACATTTACATGTCCTGGCAGTGAAAAATCATTTTTCATGTGGCAAGAAAAGCACAACATAATATTATAACACATTGAAATGTAAAACTTCAGTTTGGTAAGAGCTAGGACCACAATTCAAGGATTAAAATTACTGGGAATTTAAAATCTGAGCTGATGGTAAAGTCACATTTTAAATTACTAATTTTCAAAATGCCACTTTTAGCAAGTTGCCATTTTACTTGCCTTTAAGCCTCTAGTAGTCCTGTCAGAGATAGTCCTTAACGGGCACCTGGCAGCTTGCTGGTAGTTGTGCATTGCTCCCAGGAAAGGGAACACAAGGGCCATGGCTGGAAGAAGAGTGCCTAGGGATGTGGCCTCCAAATGGACCAGGTCCAAAGGGTCACCTCCAGTCACAGGCAGATTTAACTCACACCTTGGCCTGCCCCTGCCATTGTCCTTGCTGCCAAAGTAGCACCAATGGCAATGGGGGTACACCTGTCCTACAGTTAGTTTTGCAGGGGGAGTTCTTCATTTCCCAAAACATACCTCTGGGGTGTGCCCAGAGCTCTGACCACAGAAACAATGTTTCTGACATAATAGATTTGTGCAAAGCACAACACGTTTAAAGCCAAACCACCAAAAAGTGATGTCTATTGGTTAGGGAGTCACCCATCCCCCCACCCACAAGCTAGTGTGACGCATAAAATTGGCACTCATGGCTACTTTCCTCAGAACACCTCTTGACCATTGGAAAACAGAAGGCCTGGGCACGCTCAGCCAAGACTCCAGAAAGAGGAATGCACCCACTGTAACCTAAGCAAGGGCCCACCTGCTCCAATTTGTACCCAGGACAGAAGAGTGGACACCAAAAGTTACTTGGCTAGCCTCCTGTTAAGTGTTAATAACACAAAAGCTGAAAGAAGTCTAAGATTCTGCTGAGGCCAGCTGTAGATCCAACAGGATTTGCCCTTTTCCCTCCTTGTCAGCTTGTGGGAGAGTGAGTCCTAACCCCAAGCAGTGCCTAAAAGGTCCTAGACCGTTGGTTGATGGTCAGACGGTACTGCTGCAGCTTAAAGATTGCAGCAACTTGACTTTAAAAACTTGTTTCCAAAGGTTTTCTAGAAGAACTGGAAGCTCAGACCGGAAAGCAGCTGAAGCTGCCAGCTGCCTATGCATCGCCGGTCAGATTCACCTGACTGGAGGTCCCAGGCAGAGGTCCTTGCATCAACAACAACCTTCTTCAAAGGGGGCCGGGAGGATCACAAGGCCCAGGCAGTTTAGCAGCAGGAGCCGTCGTCACTCTGCTTCATTCTAGCCTGAGTTTAAGGCTGACCCTCACAACCTGCTGCACAGGACTCAAAGGGGGTCGGGAGGACCACAAGGTCCTGGCAGCCTAAAAGCAGGAGCCTCAGTCACTCTGCTTCGCACCATCTAACACTTAGGCTGACACTCACAACCTGCTGCGCGGGCCACACCCGGGCTAAGGGCAGGCCCGCCCTGTGCCCATCAGCGCCAGGAAGAGTAGGGCTGGGCCACCCCCCATGGTTGTCTGCCCATTGAATTTGTTAAGATTCCCCCAGGAGATATGTTGCAGTGGTATTTGAACTTTTATAAGTAAGTTTGAGCTGATGATCACCTACTGAGAGGTAAACTTTATGAAATACTATCTGTTAATTTTAAAAAGATTTTTAACTCATTTTTTTCTTGGTACTATTGGGCGTAGAAATGGATGTTCTGTTGACTCAAGCCCTGGCAGAAAAAAAGGTAATGAGGATTGCTGTAATATATAGACCATATTTAGGTGACACCTGCTAGAGGAAATTGGTTAGCCCCTATTAAGATTTGCAGCAACTGATTAATGGTCTTTGGATTGAGGAAAAGTGCTCTGTTTATCAATGGCTCTTATTATGGTGAAACGAAAGACGATAGATGGATCCTTGGGAATCATCCTTGGGATTCTGAGGCACTCTGCAGAGAATTACACCTTAGCTGAAAAGGATGAGCTAATTGAAGAAGTGGAGGGCCTGCTTAACCATACCGATAAACATCTGGATAGGTCGGATAAAGGGCTGGCGCGGACGGGAAAGGCAAATGGTCATGCCCAAAAAGGTAGTAGGCTGTTCCTCCAGCAATCCAATAGGGAGCGAGTCACAGCCCTTATTAGCAAAAGTGGCCTAACCAGCACCCAGCCTCTCCTATATCTAATTTGGCATCCTCTGAACCCTCTGAATCTCCTTGAAATAGTCTTACCCACGAGCAAGATATAACTGCAACTCCATTAATACCTAATGTAGAATACAATATAGGGCACCTCTGTGTCTGATGCTATTGCTTTGGATACTCCTGATGTAGCTAATTGCCTATCTAGTGTAAGTGACACCCTCAACGAACAGCTGCACTCCCGTAAGGGCAAAACTGTAACCCTCCGAGAATGTATGGGGCGGTTGGCTAAAGATTTGAATATCAAATTGGACAAGTTATCAGCATTGGTAGGGGAAGTAAATAATGCTCTAGAAAATCTAAAAAAAAGGCCTAGCCCAGGAGGTGTAAAGCAATCTGTTGCCCCAAGAGTGCACCATTATGAGAATGCAGCCACCCATGCAATTGATAATTAAGTAAGAGTAGGACTGTTTCCGTCTCATAGTATGCCTAATAGGGACAAATTGTATCACGATCAGGGCATTATATTAGGGACTGTGATCTATCGAAACAATCAGTATGCTCAGAGAGCAGAACCTGCAACAAGTGTGGACACAATAATTAGAAGAAGGAGCCGAACACCATACATAGGAAGCAGCATGATATTTTTATGGTTAATATGCCTACATTGCTATGCAGTAGGAGGGATTTGCAAGATATGCTCATTAACAAAGTGATACACTGGATAAGGCACATGAGAGGCTGTAGGTCGGTCATTAGAGAAGATATTGTATCTGCAAACTGTCTTAGTAATAATCATAACCATTGTGGTACAATAAGGCTGGAATTAAGGTCAAAGCGTTTAGTGGAAGGCCTAATATCTCTTGAACTAAGATTTCGGCCTGCAACATCTTCCTAAATAAGTTTTAAATTGCATGACTCAAATGAGAACTGACCTCCAAATAATGTGAAGAACTGTGAGCTCCTAACTCTTTCTGGTTTAAGTCGCACCAGCAGGGACCAAGCAGTTGATTTGAATGAGATTGATTGACAAAAAGGGAAGTTGGAAGAACACAGGGCCCCATAATGTGAGTATTGATGAAGAGTGGGATTGTATAAAAGTATAAAAGGGATTATCCCGAAAGGGCCAGCTGACAAATCTGAGGGTTATACTCTGAAATCCCAACTGCGTCGGGGGGGGTGTAAAATAATCATGGGAGACCAGAGCATCAACGATGTAGGGCATATTGCATAGCCAGGATAAGAACAAAGTTCTCAGACGCAGGATGGTGGTGTTTCATAGATCAGCACAGCATAATACTCCTGCAGATCTGGACTTCAATAAAAGCTACCCCTTCACCCGCAGGGAGGGCTTCGGGTGGATTACTGGTATGGTACTGGTATGGTTGCAGTTGGATCTATTCCCTGAAGTAATTCCCCCTGAGAGTAGAGACCTACTAGGTCTAGAGATAATAAGTTCTACACATTTTGGAACTAGAACTAGAATGATTGCTATTGCGAATATTTGTATAAGATCCGTACCACCAACTAGCTTTTCCCCTACGGTGGACCAATTATCGAATAAGATAGATAAGTTCCATGGGAACTTGCTAAAAATAATAGCAGGGGATTGCAATACACAAATAACTATGGAGATGGAAAGGGAAGGAAGGGAGATTCAATTGCTTGCCCCAGTGGCAAGATCAAGCCTCCCTGAGTTTGAATCCAGTAATGAATGTCAATATGATTCAGACCTCTAACAATAGAAGGAATGTTAACTGGTCAGTAATAATGAATGATAGAATAGCTTTGACGCAAATTTCTAGTCTTTTTGAGAAAGTGCTATCTCAAGCAATCAATGAGAGGGAGCAGAAGAGAAACTGCCCCAATTTCCACCCCCACCTGATGGAACAGCTAAGTAAATTGCTTGTGAAAGAAGTGAAAAGAGTAGATTAGAAGGAATAGCATCCACCTAGCTGGTGTATTAAGGACTGTAGGTCTGCTAAAAGCAGTCTTTTAAATGCCATTAAGGAGGGACGTCAGGTACAAATAAGTAATGATAGAAAGCACTACAAAGCTGTTTTGTTAAAGGGGAAAAAATGCTGGGCATCTGAACAGTGAGCAGAATTAGCAGAGGTTCATCTGCGAGGGGATGTGAAAACATTTGGAAGCTTATATCACTAGGCACTCGTACCATTGATTATCATTTGGCGCTAACTGTACCCCCTGAGAAATGGGTAGCCCATTTTGAGGGTCTTTAAACAGAGAAGGAGAAGGGAAGTAGGACAATCCTCAAAATGAATGATAAAGGTCTAGGCAAGAAGAGTGGCGACTTAGCCCAATGTGATTGTGCACTGGAGATCACAGGCAAAAGGGTAGTAAGGTTTACTTTGCCTGAAACACCTAATGCCATTAAGCAAGCCAAAAGAGAAAAGGCACCCAGGCTAGATGGTATTTCTGGCTATCATTATCTCTCCCAGCCTGATGTTTGGGCCCCGTATATTAACACCCTGCTATTCTGAAGGGGGAGTGTATTCCCCCCCATCCTGGCAAGGAGCAGTTATAATCCCCATAGACAAAAAGCGGAATAGGGACGAACCAGCAAACTATACGCCTATAAGCCTAATAGACTCAAGCCAGAAAATATTTTACAGACAGGTTCTGGAGAGGCTTCAATCGTGGCTTATTGATAATTCAATACTTCCAAATGCTCAGGGGGCTAATGTTAGTACCATAGTTCGGGTTTTTCGTTTTATGATTTTATGTTGGAAATATATTACCCTGAAGCGGGACCATTTATACATAGCTCCTATAGATCTTTGAGCGGTTTTTGATTTGGTCCACAGGGACAAATTATGGGGGGGCTTAGAAGCTTATGGGATTCGTATCGATCTTTTATGCCTATAGAGAATACTACATATGGACAATCATGCTAGGGTAAGATGCAACAGGGGAGGGGGACTTATGACCAAGATCCCCATCAAAAAAGGAATTAGATAAGTGTGCGTTCTCGCACCCATATTGTTTAGCCTTTATATAAGCAGAGCAGTGAGATGGTTATCACAATGTCGGCACAATGCACCCAAACTCACAGGATTACCTGTTCCACTCATTATGTTTGCCGACGACTCGCTCCTTATGTCAAGAACGTCAACAGGTCTCCAACGAGAGCTGGGCTCCTTTTCTGATTTCTGTACTGAAAAGGACTCGAGCTTAACCCAATAACATTCAAGTTCACGGCTATAAAAATAGATTGATCTTTTAGATGTAATTTGGAAATTGGTGGGGTTGCATAAAAACCTTTGACTACCTAGGTGTAAGGCTGTCTGAAAAAATGCAATGGGGGCCCCAGTTGGAAAAAAAGTAAGGCCATACTCTAGTGCAGATCAATGGCTATAGGAAGGAGGCATAAGGTATCAGATGGGGGACCCGTGTCACCTGCTTTAAAAGTGTATAGCACTGCAGCTGTGACACCTTCCATTCATGGGGCTGAAATCTGAGGTTATGCAAATGTATGTAATATTGTACATGTATTGCAGCAGATGGAGAATAAGTTTATTAGGGCTCTTTTTAACCTTCCCCAAAGTGTTCCCCTTCTTCTGTTGAGGTACGATCTAGCTCTTAATAGTATCCACCAAGTCATTTTTTGAAACCTGTTCTGTACTGGGTTAGAGTTTGGTCATCTGGGGAACTATCCCCTAACAGGCAATCTCTTGCAGAACTAATATCTCTAGGCCCCCAAGCACGAACACCTTAGCTAAAACATGTTAAACACCTAAGTGAATTAGTCAATATGGGCGAATTATGGAATGATCCAGGGTCAATTAGAAAAGGCGTTAGTCCGAAATTGAAGAGAGAATATTGGGAGTATGTATGATTAAGGTGCTGGCATGATCAGAAGGAAGCGAGCATTTCAGCCCAGTTTTTAATGCATAAATGCATTCTGCATTTTGAGACTTACATTGATAGAATATTTCCCTTCCAGGCAAAGTGGCAATATGTTTTGTTCAGGTGTGGAGTATTGCCTCCAAGATCCCTTACGGCCAAATGGGATAAAGCGTCCTACTTGCCTGCCCATTGTCCCCATCACTTTTTCATAATCAGACCGACGCACACTTTTTTTCTTCTGTTCCCTTTACGAGCAAACTCAGAAGAAACGGGTTTTATCATATGTAAATCCATGAGTGGGAGGCACTATTGGGAGGTCTTGCAGATTATGAAAACTGAAACACAAGAAGTTATTATATTTGCTGTTTCTAGGTTCTTGCGGTCTGCTTGGAAAATTATATCAAGAATGGATATCCTAAAGGCTCTTAGTTAATTGAGCTTAGACCAGTCTGAAATTACGGCATAATGAGAATGCTTAGGCTTTGTAATGCATAGAGGGTTTTGAAACACAGGGCATTATTAGATAATTAAATTATGTTAAATTGTCAAAATGTATTACAGTAATTCAAAACTGTATGACTTTTAGTGATCTTATTGTGTTTTTATGATGTATTGCTTTTATGGCTTTTAGCCAAAATAAAATATGAATGAATGAATGAACAACCGACTTCAGTCTCCTTGCAAATGCAATCAGACTTCACTGAGGCCAACACTGAACCTAAATCTGATGTCCGACAAGATCTTCCGAATACATTCTCTGGACTTTGCCCAAACAGAGCTCCTCACATCAACAATGCCTCCCCCACCCCGTTCCCCACCATGATGTTCTGGATCAAGCCTGCAGCCCAACCTGCAGGTGATCTCATCAACAAGGATTTCTCCACAAGTACAAGATTCTCATATGAAGAACTTTCCACATGACAGGTCCCTGTGTCTGACCTGTGATCCATCCCAGTCTGCCTTAACTTTTGACTTGACTAACCAGATACCTGCACTTAGTACTTCATACTTTTTAAAACTAGAAACCTCTATAACTTTGAAAAATCATAACTCTAGTTGCAGATGATGTCATACTTTTCAGTCAAACAGAAGTTGGACTCCTTTGTCCTATCAAAAAAACTCCACTGCAACTCACTGACAAATTGCATGACAATCAACCAGAATATAACAAGGTCATGGTAGTTAATAATAGATTAAAGAAAAAGTAAAGATGATTCATACATTGCCAGAATGTGTACATGAGGATAGCTACTTTGGTAAATTATTTGGCGCAAAAGGATTCTTCCATCCTGAAAAGGAGGATTTACCAAAGTCCTGGAAAAAGCCATAAACTCACAGCTGCAACAGTTTATCGAAGACAACAACTCTCTGGATACCTCCTAGTTTGGCTTCTGCAACAACCACAACACACAGACTACTCTTCTTGCAGCCACCAATGACATCCACAGATTCCTCGACCGAGGCCACACTGCAGCACTCATACTCCTCGACCTCTCAGCAGCCTTCGACACACTCTCCCAAAGCACCTTATGCACCAGACTCCATGACATAGGAATCCGCGGGAAAGCCTTGCAATGGATTCACTCCTTCCTCACCGGAACAAGACAGAGAGTCAGGCTCCCACCCTTCATATCCAAACCAACAGAAGTCATCTGCGGAGTCCCTCAGGGATCCTCCCTGAGCCCAACACTCTTCAACATCTACATGGCCCGCTTGAAGCCATCGTCAGAGGTCACTGAATGAACATCGTGTCATACACAGATGACACACAACTCATCATATCCATCCCTGAAGACCCAGACAAAGCCAAGAGGAACTTTCACACCGGAATGAAAGCCATCGCCGCCGGGATGAGGGAGAGCTGCCTCAAGCTCAATTCAGACAAGACTGAGATCATCATCTTCAGAAACTCCACTTCAGCCTGGGATGATTCCTAGGTGCCCACATTGCTCAGCTTCCCACGTACTCCAACTGACCACGTCCCCAACCTGGGAATCATCTTTGACTCCTCCCTAACAATGACCCAACAGGTAATGCAGTCACCTCTTCCTCCGCCAACTCCACAAAATCTTCAAATGGACTGACGGAGGATAGTCACCAACGCCCTAGTTACCGACGCCATAGTCACTGACTACGACAATGCACTCTATGCCAGCACCACAACAAAGAACATCAGGAAAGTACAACTCATCTAAAACGCCACTGCAATACTCGTCCTGAACCTCACCCACCAGGAACACATCTCCCAACACCTGAGACGCCTCCATTGGCTTCGGGTGGAGAAGCAAATCAACTTCAAACTATTGACCCACACCTACAAGGCCCTTCACAGCATCGGACAGGCCTACCTGAATCATCGCATTTCTTTCCATAACCCGCCAGACTCCTCCGATCTGCCCAGCAGGCACTAGTCACCATCCCACGCATCCGGAAACCAACACTTGAGGAAGATCAATCACCTACCTCGCAGCCAAGAGCTGGAACAACCTACCCACACACCTCAGACAAAGCCCATCACTCACCATCTTCAGGAAGAACCTCAAGACATGTCTCTTCAAATGATGCCCAGACCCTCCACCAGCACCTTGAGACCCTCATGGGTGAGTAGTTGCGCTTTATAAAAAGTGATTGATTGACTGATTGACCACGGAATGGCAATGCATTAACCCTGCCATTTCATAACTTACTTAGAACAATGAGAGAACCCAGCTTAGCAGCTTTATAAAAAGTCATTTCAGCCAAATTTCTTCTAATTTTGACATATGACAGTGTAGCTCTTTGTGGCCAGTATACAGTTGTACTAGATGTAATTGTTAAAAAAAAAACTACAGATACCTTTTCAAACTCCCTGTCAACACATCTACAGCTCAGATACAGCTGGAATGTGGAGTAAAAAAAAACAATTGCTGGGAAGGGGTCCTATATCAAATGTTAGTACCGACTGAAGCCTAATCTGACAACCCTTTAAATACAGCCTTATGGACAGAAATAGCAAACAGCCAAAGCACCCCAGCAATAATTTACTTAGATTCCACCAATTAAGCTCTAGGTGTACTATCACTATGGGAGCTACCAACCACTTAGAGTGGCTTCAAAAAAGCAGTTAGTAGCATATTGAAAAAATGAATCAGCAGCTGAGGACAAGGCGGCTCTAGCAAACAGGTCTCATATCTGGATGTTATTAAATAACTACGAAAACCTCAGACCACAGTGCTACCTAGAGATCAGTTGATGCATGGCATTGGTCATCTTCCTTCACTTTTGTACAAGATGCCATGGATTCAGAATGCAGACTCAACCACCTGCTGTTTATGTTGAACTGCTATAAAGGGCCTTTTCCCCTAACTTTGCATCTGCCCTGAACTCCTAAAGGATAGGCGAGCACTCTGAGAGTGTCCCTAAGTCAACTGAGAATTTGCTCATGCAGACAAGCTGTCTTGCCTGTTTTAACCCTACATTCATGATCTTGAACTGCCCATTTCCTAAATTTTTATTAAGGGCTCAGCTAAAATTAAAGAGATTGTGAGGTCTGTTCTCATGAACAGCTTTAACATACTATCCATAATTTATGCCAGATGTTTTATCATTTTCAACCTTTTTAGCATGCTGATCTGGAACAGTATGCAATGATTTTACATTTTTAGATCTTTTCACAGCGGCTCGCCATTGTGAGCAACGATGTTAATTAATTATGCACAAAAAAATTACTTATATCTCCAGTTCCCTCCATCTGATTTTTGTTGTTTTGGTGACAATTTGCTATTTTTGAATGAGTTGGAGTGGGTTTTTGTGTTGTGCTTTCCGCTTATTGACTGTTTTGGTACTGATAAATGCTTTGTTTCTCTTAAGTTAAACCTGTCTGATCTGTCCTACCATTACAAATTGTTGAGCTCAGGTTTAAATTACTAGAAGGAAACATAATTGGACTCAGTTCAACTTATAAACCACTCTCTTACAAATACAATCAATGGATAAAGATAACTTTGAAGCAGGAATTCATCATGATGATTGTGAGGAAGAAGAGGGCAACAAAATCAAATGTGATTTTTCATTAAAGGTTAGTGTATCTAATTTGTGTTAGTGTTCCTGTCAGATGTGTATACAGCTGAGTACCAGATGTAATAATGCATATGTTAATAGCAAATGAGGATGACTAATACAATTTGAATTTGTAGTAAAGATTTGCACATTTTTCACCTTCTACATAGGTTTATGTTTTTATTTGTTGTTAATAAGTTAGGTTTACTTATTATGTTTTTCTTTCAATACATTTTTATAACAAATAGTTAATGTAAATACCTGAATTTATTAGGCAATAACACTCTGGGCATGATTATGACTTTGGGGGATGGAAAAGCCCATCCATCAAATCCTGATTGGTAGGTTGCCGCCAGTGTGGCAGCCTCCCAGCCGGGCCCATTACGAGTTTCCTGCTGGGTCAGCAGGCAGAACCTCAGTTTCCTCCAGCTGGCCCAGTGGGAAACGGCCTACAACATTGTGTCTGGCTTGTAATCGAGCCGGCAGCAATACTGTAGTGCAGTGCGTAGGGTGCATCAGCACCCGTCGCAATGTTCACTGTCTGCAAAGGAAACAGTGAACATTGCAACTGTGCTGGCCAGGGGGGCCTGTGCACTGACCATGGGGCCACCTGCACCCAGTCTCTCCCAGTCTTTTCATGGCAGTGTTACCACCATGAAATTGCTGGCAGGGAAGGAAGTTGTAATTCCCAGGGCAGTGATGCTTCAAGTGCTGCCCTGGCAGATTAGGACCCTCAAGACTGCCAGACTGCTGGGATGACTTATCCTGGCAGTGCTGGTGGTGCCCCACGGCCATAATGGGGTGCTCTGACAGCCGTATTGGTGGCGGTCTGACCGCCACTGCAAGTCTGGCGGTCAGTAATGATGCCCTCTGTCTTCAGTTGAAAAAATATAATTATGTTTGTGTGTACAAACATATTTTGAAGCAATATTGAATAAACCTACCATTATGTTTTTTTACTTTTTTCATTTTGCAAAGGATAAATATAATTTTATATGCTTCATTACTGTGTATTTCTGGAAAGGTTCAATCTTTGAGAATTATATTTTAGAATTTTGTGAATATGTACTACTTTTCTTTTCTTTTACTGCTCCTGGTTTAATTGAATAACAATAATTTTGATTGAACAACGATCTTTACTGTGGAATAATTAAAAATCAAATTAGTTTTATAATTATATATTTTTGTTTTAATTTAACAAATATTTGAATATTTTCAAACAAAATTGTTAGTTTTTCAAAATACATAAACAATTATACAAAAAGAAAAAAGGCAGACACGTACAGTGTTGATTAAAGCAACTACGCATTATAGAAACACTCTGCCCATATTTAACAGCAGTAAAATAAATGTATTAAGTCACTATGCTTGCAAGAAACTGGGTTATTGGTTGAGGGATGTGAAACCCTTCTCAAGTAGCAACCACAATTCTTCTTAGGGTGAAGTCTCAAGGAAACCCTAAATAAAACTATGTCCAACCCTCAGGTAGCTTGGCACAGAGCAGTCAGGCTTAGCTCCAAGACAATGGCCCTCATTACAACCCTGGTGGTCGGTGTTAAAGTGGCGGTAATAAAAAAAAAATGGGATCACGACCACGGCGGAAACTGCCAACACAGACAGCCACTTTAACACTCCGACCGCCACAGCGGTAGCAACAAACACTGCGGCGGTCACCGTCAACAGACAGGAGGAAGACAATGTACCGCCCACCCTGTTTTCAACCCGCCAATCCGCCAGCTTTTCCAGGGTGGTACCAACGCCATCAAAAGCACGGAGGAAACAGTCTTTCAAAGGGAAACCACTCACCTTACGACAATCAACGAAGAACCAGGACAGCATGGAGCCCGAGCTGCAGGTCCTGCCGATGCTCGTCTACCTTCTCATACACAAGGAATATCAAAGGAGGTGGCGGCGATGACCACGATGAGTACTGAGCCTAGCACACAGGGGAGGGGGCGAGGAAAAAGAGAGTGACACACACAAACAACACGCAACACCCCCACCCATAACACCATACACACAAACACATTCCTCAACAGTACATTTCCACCCTGTTACCCATGGAAGAAAGCAAGGACAAAAGGAATTGAGTTAAATCAGTGATATTATAGAAATAGGCAGATATACTTAACGAATAGAAAAACAGTGTATACAAATGTTTACAATATGTACAGAAGGCCGTACACTGTCCTTTGCAAATGTCCATGGCCCAACTGGGCCAAAAATCATGGGCCAAGCCCACACTTGACTCCTGCCTCAATACGGAGAGAACACTGCAGGGGCATCAGGTCGAAAAAACACAGGCACCTCAGGGGGATAGGGAGGGGGGGGCACCTCAGCCGGAAGATGGTACTACGCCACTGCTCTTGGAGGGGGCTCCATGCCCACAGCGATGTCCTGGGGAGTGCAAAGCCACAGTCTTCTCAAGTGGGTGGTTTGCCCACTGCTTGGTCCTGGGGAGTGCAAAGCCACAGTCTCTCTAGTGGGTGGTTTGCCCACTGCCTGGTCCCGGGGAGTGCAAAGCCACAGTCTCTCTAGTAGGTGGGTTGCCCACTGCTTGGTCCTGGGGAGTGCAAAGCCACAGTTTCTCAAGTGGGTGGTTTGCCCACTGCTTGGTCCTGGGGAGTGCAAAGCCACAGTCTCTCAAGTGGGTGGGTCGCCCACTGCTTGCTCCTGGGGAGTGCAAGGCCACAGCCTCTCAAGGGGGTGGCATCTCCACTGGTTCTGGAGGGGGCCTTGTGCCCAGTCTGCTTCATCCTGCCAAGGATAGGGGGAGTGGATGCATTTCTCCACTGGTTCTGGAGGGGTCTTTGTGCCCAGTCTGCTTCGTCCTACCAAAGATAGGGGGAGTGGATGCATTTCTCCACTGGTTCTGGAGAGGGATTTGTGCCTGGTGATGCAGCACTTGGGGTGTGGCAGTTCAAATTCCTTCACCTGGGAGTCTGAGGCACGAGATTTTCAGGGAACAGGTAGCATGATACACCATGGAGGCAGGGCCACACTCCATCCTGCGGTGACTAAGGCTGTAAACTGGTGTTAGTGCCAGCGCTGTTGGGGGTGCTTCCAGTGGTGGTGGGAGGCTCCAGCAGCCTCGGACGGCTGCCCACTGGGGATGCTGCTGGTGACAGTTGTTGAGGCAGCGGCTGGGCAGGTGGCGGTACTTGCGGCGGTGCCTGCGGCAGGGATGCTGGCGGTGCTGGCCGTGGTGCAGGTTCTGGTAGTGGTGGAGGGAGGCACCAGCCCATCTCCTGCAGCCTCGGACGGCTGCCCACTGGGGATGCTGCTGCTGAAAGTTGTTGTGGCAGTGGCGGTACAGGTGGCGGTGCTTGCGGCGTTTCTTGTGGTGGTGCAGGTGGCAGGGCTGTTGGTTCTGATGGTGGGCACCAGGCCCTCACCTGGAGCCTCCGAGGCCTGAAGTGCCTTGCCTTGGCTTTCTGCAACTTCCTCACCTTGGCAGATGCCGCTGGGACCTTTGCACTGGCAGCTGGGGTTTTGGAGGAGGCCTTGCTGGGTGGGTCATGCTCCTTGACCGTGCTGCATGCTGGCCCCCTCTTCACCTTGGCAGGTGGCGGAAGGGGTTGGTCCTTTGCAGGGGTCTGTGGCACACTGCCTGCCCTGACGGGTGCCCCCTTTGATCCTCTGGGAGTTGCAGGTACCATAGCGTACGCCGACTTGGTGGCTGAGGTGCTGGCCTGGGATCTGGACACCCTGGCCCGAGGGGATGGATGGGGGGGTGGGGGGGGGGGGAGTGTAGGGAAAAGGTCAATGTTTGCCAGGAACAGTTTTTTTGACACACTGGGACAGGAAGATGGAGAGGGTTTGGGAGTGGAGGAAGAGGAAGAGGGAGTGATTGTAGGAGGTGTCTGTCTACTGAGTTTGGGTGAAGGTGCATGGGCTGAATGCTGTTGTGAGGTGGATGCCTGTTGGGTGGGTGGGTGCTTGCGTTTGTGTACTTTGGGAGGAGGGGTCACAGACACACTGGGAGAGGACACAGGGGATGTGTGCATGGTTGTGGGGGTGGTGACTGCTCATGAGGGCTGTGTTGTGATGGGCGGACTGGTGATGGATGTAGTGGATGAAGATGTAGTGCATGCAGGTGTGAGTGGAGACACTACTGGGAGGGAGGTGGACGATGAGGAGGAGGGTGACACAGTGGAGGCAGTGGATGTTGGTGTGTTTGCATGGGCATGGTGCTTGTGTGAGTGCCTGTGAGATGAAGTGTGGTGCTTATGTTTGCCTGAGCCACTTTTGTGTGGTGATTTGAGTGAATGCTGGTCTGAAGGTGTGCTTGGGATAGGCTGAGGTTGAGGGGATTGGGACTGGGTAGAGGAAGTTGGAGGGGCGAGGTTAGACACAGGGACAATGGCGGCCATCAGTGCTGAGGCCAGAACCTGAAATTCTCTCTGTTTGGGCTGCCATGCCAGAGCGAATTCCCTCCAGGTATGCATTTGTTTGTTGCAAATGCCTCTCGACACCCTGGATGGCATTCAGAATGGTTGACTGCCCAACAGTCATAGAGGCCAGCAGGGATGACTGGGGCAGGGCCTGAGGTGCCTGGGGTGAAGGAGATGCCCACCCACGCTGAGGGGCTGCTGGGAGGGTGGTGCTGGCAGGGGTGTGGTGGCTGTACCTGTTGTTTGCGGTGGGCACAGAGGTGTCCGCCACTGCCAGGGAGCTGCCATCGGAGGAGGAGTCTGTGGTCTCCCCTCCTGTCCCTGTCGTGGTGCTCCCCACACCCTCCGTCCCACTGGTGCCTTCACCCTTGGTGGATTCGGCCTCCAGGCCCATGTGGGATGCAGCTCTCTCTGTCGCCAGTGCCTCTGCTCCTCCGCCAGATGATGCTGATGCACACAAGGACAGAGTGACAAAACAAAAAGGGTGTGTAGGAAGGTAGCCTCTTTCTAGCCTTGTTACCCCCACTTTTGGCCGGTTTGTGAGTATATGTCAGGGTGTTTTCACTGTCTCACTGGGATCCTGCTAGCCAGGGCCGAGTGCTCATAGTGAAAACCCTATGTTGTCAGTGTGTTTGTTATGTGTCACTGGGATCCTGCTAGCCAAGACCCCAGTGCTCATACGTTTGTGGCCTGTATGTGTTCCTTGTGTGGTGCCTAACTGTATCACTGAGGCTCTGCTAACCAGAACCTCAGTGTTTATGCTCTCTCTGCTTTCCAAATTTGTCACTACAGGCTAGTGACTAAATTGACCAATTCACATTGGCATACTGGTACACCCATATAATTCCCTTGTATATGGTACTGAGGTACCCAGGGTATTGGGGTTCCAGGAGATCCTTGTGGGCTGCAGCATTTCGTTTGCCACCAATAGGGAGCTCTGACAATTCTTACACAGGCCTGCCACTGCAGCCTGCGTGAAATAATGTCCACGTTATTTCACAGCCATTTACCACTGCACATAAGTAACTTATAAGTCACCTATATGTCTAACCTTCACCTGGTGAAGGTTGGGTTGCAAGTTACTTAGTGTGTGGGCACCCTGGCACTAACCAAGGTGCCCCCACATCGTTCAGGGCAAATTCCCCGGACTTTTTGAGAGCGGGGACACCATTACACGCGTGCACTATACATAGGTCACTACCTATGTATAGCATCACAATGGTGACTCCGAACATGGCCATGTAACATGTCTAAGATCATGGAATTGTCACCCCAATACCATTCTGGGTGCTGCCAAACTGCTTTTCCGGTGGTTTCCACTGCAGCTGCTGCTCATGCCAACCCCTCAGACAGGTTTCTGCCCTCTTGGAGTCCAGGCAGACCTCGCCCAGGAAGGTAGAACAAAGGATTTCCTCTGAGAGAGGGTGTTACACCCTCTCCTTTTGGAAATAGGTGTGAAGGGCTGGGGAGGAGTAGCCTCCCCAGCCTCTGGAAATGCTTTGATGGGCACAGATGGTGCCCATCTCTGCAAAAAACAGTCTACACCGGTTCAGGGATCCCCCAGCCCTGCTCTGGCGCGAAACTGGACAAAGGAAAGGTGACTCCCCTGACCAGTACCTCCCAGGAAAAGGTGCTCAGAGCTGCTCCAGTGTGTCCCAGACCTCTGCCATCTTGGAAACAGAGGTGTTGGGGGCACACTGGACTGCTCTGAGTGGCCAGTGCCAGCAGGTGACGTCAGAGGCTCCTTCTGATAGGCTCTTATCTCTCTTGGTAGCCAATCCTCCTTCCTTTGTAGCCAAACCTCCTTTTCTGGCTATTTATGGTCACTGCTTTGGGGAATTCTTCAGATAACGAATGCATGAGCTCACCAGAGTTCCTCTGCATCTCCTTCTTCTTCACCTTCTACCAAGGATCGACCGCTGACTGCTCCAGGATGCCTGCAAAACCGCAACAAAGTAGCAAGACGACTACCAGCAACATTGTAGCGCCTAATCCTGCCGGCTTTCTTGACTGTTTCCAGGTGGTGCATGCTCTGGGGGTAGTCTGCCTTCACCCTGCACCAGAAGCTCCGAAGAAATCTCCTGTGGGTCGACGGAATCTTCCCCCTGCTAACACAGGCACCAAAAGACTGCATCACTGGTCGTCTGGGTCCCCTCTCAACCTGACGAGCGTGGTCCCTGGAACACAGCAACTCTGCCCAAGTGACTCCCACAGTCCAGTGACTCTTCAGTCCAAGTTTGGTGGAGGTAAGTCCTTGCCTCCCCACGCTAGACTGCAAAGCTGTGTACTGCGTGATTTGCAGCTGCTCCAGTTCCTGTGCATTCTTCCAGGATTTCCTTCGTGCACAGCCTAGCCTGGGTCCCCAGCACTTCATCCTGCAGTGCACAACCCTCTGAGTTGGCCTCTGATGTCGTGGGACCCCCTTTTGTAACTTCACGTGGACTCTGGTTCACTATTCTTCTAAGTGCCTGTTGGGGTACTTCTGCGGGTGCGCCTGCTTCTGTGAGGGCTCTCTGAGTTGCTGAGTGCCCCCTCTGTCTCCTCCTCCAAAAGGCGACATCCTGGTCCTTCCTGGTCCTCAGCAGCACCCAAAAACCTTTGCAGTATTTCTGCATGGGAACAACTCTGCAAGCTTCATCACGACGTGTGACATCTGTCTTCCAAAGGAGAAGTTCCTAGTCCTCTTCTTTCTTGCAGAACTCCAAGCTTCTTCCAACGGAGGCAGCTTCCTTGCACCTTCATCCGGGGTTTCCTGGGCTCCTGCCCCCCCCCGGACACTGTCGCGACTATTGGGCTTGGTCCCCTTGCCTTGCAGGTCCTCAGGTCCGGAAATCCGTTGTCAGTGCACTGCTGGTGTTTGTTGTTCTTGCAGAATCCCCCTATCACAACTATTGTGCTCTCTGGGGGTAGTAGGTGCACTTTACTCCTACTTTTCAGGGTTTTGGGGTGGGGTATATTGGACACCCTGACTGTTTTCTTACAGTCCCAGCGACCCTCTACAAGCTCCCATAGGTCTGGGGTCCAATCGTGATTCGCATTCCACTTTTGGAGTATATGGTTTGTGTTGCACCTATGCTTATTGCAAACTATTGTAATTCTACACTGTTTGCATTACTTTTCTGACTCTTACTTACCTGATTTTGGTTTGTGTACATATAACTTGTGTATGTTACTTACCTTCTTACTGAGGGTACTCACTGAGATACTTGTGGCATATTGTCATAAAAATAAAGTACCTTTATTTTTAGTAACTCTGTGTATTGTGTTTTCTTATGATATTGTGCATATGATATAAGTGGTATAGTAGGAGCTTTGCATGTCTCCTAGTTCAGCCTAAGCTGCTTTGCCATAGCTACCTTCTATCAGCCTAAGCTGCTAGAAACACCTCTATTCTACTAATAAGGGATAACTGGACCTGGCACAAGGTGTAAGTACCTTTGGTACCCACTACAAGCCAGGCCAGCCTCCTACAGGGGGGGAGACAGGTGATACACTTGGTCAATCGAGCAACAACACCACCGTTGGTGTACACTACACACAGGGATCAGCTCTATGCACTAGGCCATGCCCAACCATTTACTGAGACAGTCACCAGCCCATGGGGTACAGTGCCTAACGCCTAATCTGCACACCAGAAACCCACAGGACCCTGCCTAGTAGTAGATGGCCACTTACACCATTGGGGTAGGAGTGCTCCAGAGCCTGCCCAACAAGGGACCTACCCTGCAATGATCGCCCAGGCCTAGGGGCACCCACAGCCCACATCCCCCACACTGGTACCTCCTAACGTGCGCAAAATCAGCTTTCAGAATCTGTACTCACCCCCTTGTGGCTGCTGTGATGCCCTTAAGCACCCATCCAACTCCAGATAGACCCCTGCCAGGATGCGGAACATCAGGGGGGTCATGGTGCGACAGTCACCCCTTGCACATTGGGAGGCCAGCCCCAGCTGGGCCTCCACTGTCTTCTTTGACCAGCGGCACAGATCCTCCCATCTCTTGCGGCAGTTAGTGCTCTGCCTGTGAAAGACCCCCAGGGTCCACACCTCCTTGGCAATGGCACACCAAATACCCTTTTTCTGGTGGGCACTGACCTGGTGGGAAAAGACAGCAGAAAAGGAAATTACTCACCCGTCCGGACTGTCATACTCAGTGCCCAGCAGTACCCACCCATGCCCTGACACACATACACTGACCACCTTACATGTTGCACTCTGGCCAGGACGCCTAGGCACCCCCCCAACATGTGTCTTACATCCACAGCACTCAATACATTAATGGCCCACGCATCATGCTCACAGTGTACTCACCTGTTTGTCTGGAGGACCGTAGAGTAATGTGTACTGGGTTAGGACCCCATCCACAAGTTTCTCCAACTCCTCAGCAGTAAAGGCAGGGGCCCTTTCCCCAGACACATGAGCCATTGTCGCTTCCAGACACAGGTCACAGCAGCACTTGCAGTGTAGGTCCTCTCCTCTTGAAGGTCAGGTAGCAAGTGAGTGAACAGATAGAAAATGGCAGTCACATCCGCAGCAGTGCGTACGGTCACCGCCGACGTACATTGCCATTGGCTCCTGGAACCCATAGGGTCCAATAATAACCAATGCAAAGTTGCGCAGCGGTCATCGACCACCTACCACGACGGCGCACAACGCCAGCGCAATTTCCTCATTTCCACTTGTCCCTCCTCACAAGTCAGGCAGCCGCCATTTCAGAAGGGCACAGGGCGTGGCACCTAACTGCGTCACAGCAGACATTGGCACATCAACTGACTCTCCAGTTCACATGCTGCTTCTGTAAAGTAAATTAATCAACATTAGTGCAATAGATGTGGAAATATGACCCTCTGCTCACCATTCTCTTCTATAGGCTTCAACTGCTGAGGCAGAATATGAGATGGCGGCATCCTCCGGTGTACAGACCCCCGGTGGACCTTGCGACAATGGAGGACAGACACATTATCATCACATACAGACTTGATCGTACCACAATCCAAGAACTGTGTGCCCAATTGGAGCCAGACCTGATGTCAGCTATCCGCCAGCCCACAGGAATCCCCCCTCTAGTGCAGGTCCTGTCAGTGCTCCATTTCCTGGCAAGTGGTTCCTTCCAAACAACAGTGGCCATGGCATCAGGGATGTCTCAGCCAATGTTCTCCAACGTGTTGACCAGAGTGTTGTCTGCCCTGCTGAAACACATGCACAGCTACATTGTATTCCCCCAGGTGGAGGATCTGGCCACTGTGAAGGCTGACTTTTATGCCCTGGGACATATCACCAACATTATTGGTGCCATTGATGGTACACATGTAGCATTTGTCCTCCCACCCCCCCGAGAAATAAACAGGTTTACCTGAATATAAAAAGCTATTACTCGATGAATGTGCAGATGGTGTGTTTGGCGGACCAGTACATCTCCCATGTGAATGCCAAATATCCTGGCTCTGTGCATGACGCCTTTAGATTGAGGAATAGCAGTATCCCATATGTGATTGGCCAACTCCAGAGGGACCGGACGTGGCTAATAGGTGAGCCAAAGGTCCCCACCCAGTATATGTTGATGTCTGGGTATGGGATTCCCCCTAAGGGTTAGTGTGTGTCTAACCGTTGTCACCCAATATTTACAGGTGACTCTGGTTACCCCAACCTCTCATGGCTACTGACCCCAGTGAGGAATGCCAGGACAAGGGCAGAGAAATGTTACAATGAGGCACATGGGCGTACAAGGAGGATTATAGAAAGAACCTTTGGCCTCCTGAAGGCCAGGTTCCGGTGCCTCCATTGGACAGATGGCACCCTGTACTACTCACCCAAGAAGGTATGCCAGATCATCGTTGCACGCTGCATGTTGCAAAACCTGGCCTTGAGACACCAGGTGCCTTTTCTGCAGGAGGATGTGCCTGGAGATGGTCTTGTGGCAGCGGTGGAGCCTGTGGACAGTGAGGAAGAGGAGGCAGAGGAAGAAGATGTTGACAACAGAACAAATATACTACAGCAGTAATTCCAGTGACACACAGGTAAGTGACTGTAACCCCACTGAACATTTCAGTAATCTGTTGGACATTGTACAAGGCAGCCTCTTATCCTATGTCTATGGCCACTGACTGATCCCTTAGGATTCTCTATTTTCAGATCTCTGTGCCCCATTCTGGCTCCTGCTATATGTACTGCTGCCCACCAAAGGTCATCCTGTAGTATATTTCACTGTACATATAAGTTGCAATGCTTTGATAATGTTGTACTAAGACATTTGTGAATCATTAAACTGACTCCAGATTGGTATTTGTTTCAAGGGTGTTTATTTAGGTACTAATAAGTATAGGGGTATGTGCAGGGGGCTGGGGTGTTGGTGGAGGAAAGTCCAGGGTAGAGTCCAGTCTCTTGGTATCACAGGTGAACTGTGCAAGGGGGCATAGGAAGGGAAGCAATGGCAGTTCAAGGTGGACAGGGTAACAGAGTGGGACAGAAGGGTGACCATCAGGAGAGTCCTATTTCCTGGCAGGGGTCTTGGCAATGGTCTCTGTCTTCTTCCTAGATCGCAGGGACTGTTTGCGGGGTGGTTCTCCTTCTGCAGGGGCTGGGATGCTGGTGGCCTGTTGGTCCTGTGGTGGGGCCTCCTGTCCACTCGCGCCGGAGGAGGTGGAAGGCTGTTCCTCGGTTTGGCTAGTGTCAGGCACCCTTTGTTGTGCCACTGCCTCCCTCATGGTCTTGCCCATGTCAGCCAGCACCCCTGCAATGGTGTCCAGGATGGTGTATATTTTTGTTAGGTCATCCCTGATCCCCAGGTACTGTCCCTCCTGAAGCCGCTGGCTCTCCTGCAACTTGGCCAGTATCTGGCCCATGGTCCCCTGGGAATGGTGGTATGCTCCCAGGATGTTGGAGAGTGCCTCGTGGAGAGTGAGTTCCCTGGGCCTGTCCTCCCCTGTCGCACAGCAGTCCTCCCAGCTTCCCTGTTGTCCTGTGCCTCTGACCCCTGAACCGTGTGCCCACTGCCACTGACCCCAGGTCCTTGATCGTCCTGGGTTTGTGGGATTGCCTGGGGTCCCTGTAGTGGTGGGCACACTGCTGATTGATGTGTCCTGGGGACAGTGGCATGGGCCCGTTGGGTGGGTGCTGTGCAGGTGTTTCCTGAGGGGGGAGGCTCTGTGGTGGGTTGCGACTGTGGCAGGGGAACCGACTGTCCAGAGGCCCATGATGGGCCAGGTTGGTCATCCTGATCCAGGCGTGCAGAGCTGCTGTCGTCACTGTGGGCCTCTTTGGGGGAGCGGGGGAACTGAATGTAGCTGGCACCTCCTCTCCGGTGACGTTGAGTAGGGGTCCTGTTGGGATGCAAATGCATTCTTAATGTATCTGCATGGGCCATATTGTGCATGGGTGTGTTTCCATCTATGATTGTGATTTCCCTGTTGGCTTGCCCTTGTGTGAGTGGTGTTTTTGTGGGCTGGGTGAGTCTCTCTACTGCACATGCTGGGGTGATGGGTGTCCATGCAGGTCTGTGATGGGGGTCCATGCATTGGTGTGGCATGCAGGGCTTGGTATTGGGATGGGTGGGTTGTGTTTGTGGGGTATATGTGAGGTGTTGGAGTGATGGGGGTGAGGACAGGGTTAGGAGTTTGTGATGGCATGCAGGTAGGGTGGGGGGGGTGAAGTAGTTCAGATTGGACTTACCAGAGTCCAGTCCTCCTGCTACTCCTGCGAGGCTCTTAGGATGCATGATCGGCAAGACTTGCTCCTCCCATGTTGTTAGTTATGGGGGAGTAGGTGAGGGTCCACCGCCAGTCCTCTATACAGCAATCTGGTGTCTTGCTACCACGGAACACACCTTCCCCCGTAGGTCGTTCCACCTCTTCCTGATGTCATCCCAGGTTCTTGGGTGCTGTCCCACGGCGTTGACCCTGTCCACGATTCTTCGCCATAGCTCCATCTTCCTTCTAATGGACTTCTGCTGCACCTGTGATCCAAATAGCTGTGGCTATACCTGGATGATTTCCTCCACCATTAGCCTTAGCTCCTCCTCAGAAAACCTGGGGTGTCTTTGGGGTGCCATGGATGTGGTGCAAGTGATGTGTGGGGTGATGTGTTGTGGTGTATGCTGTGATGAGCGTGAATGGTGTACATGTGATGGTGTCCTGTGCCTCTGATTGAGTGGGTGCTCCTTTCTTGTCTCTCTCTGCTTGCCATCTTTTTTTTTTGCTGTAAAGGGTTGTGGGTGATGTGGGTGTGTGTTTTCTATTGGATTGGGTGTGTGGATGTGGTGTGTCTATGTGTGTCAGGTGTGTGTAGTTTGAATTGTCCAATGTGGTGTAGTTTTGCAAGTGTGTGTGTATTTTGAGCGCGGCGGTATGTACCGCCAATGGTTTACCGTGATTGAAAGACCGCCGCAGTGGTTTGTCATACTGTGGGCGTATTCCTGTTGGCGTAACGGTGTGGGTTTTGCTATTGCCAGTTTATCAATGACCTTTGGGCTGGCGGACTTGTGTGGGTGTCTGTATAGTGGCGGATTTCTGTGTGTGGGTCATAATACCTGTGGCGTCACGGTATGTTGGCGCCGTCAGCACGGCGGTAGGCGGCATTTATTGCCAGGGTTGTAATGAGGGCCAATGTGTTATGTATTTGGCTTTAAACACATTGAAAACACATCACAAAAGGATTTGACTCCAACTTAGGCACAATAAAGTCATTTTTAAGAAATAAAACAAGACCAAAACAACAAATGTCTTATTAGTAGAACCAGAGATATTTCATTTTAGTGAAAATAGTGCCAACAGGCATGAAGTACCAGCGGTGCATATCTGGTTATGCCAGACCAGGACAAAGTCACAAATTCAGGCTGACCACGATATAGTGCAGGCCTGCTACAGGGACCCAGTTAGGTCCTCTGAACAGAGTACCTTAGATCCTGGTTTTTTGGAGCATTACAAGGATCCACAAGATTTGTTGCGCAGCCAAAACAATGCATCAGTTCTGAGATGTGGTGAAGTTGTGATGCAAGGTCCTAATGTGTTGAAGTCAATGATCTTGTCAAAGGGCTTGTGGTTTTAAGTCCAGAGTCAAGCATGCACTGCACAGGGCTGAAAATACATCATACAGCTGCGAGTCTGATGTGGTGGCAGGCAGCAATACGATGTAGGTCCTTGCAGCAGTTCGGATCCACACAGCAGCGGCGATGTGTCAGTTCTGATCAAGGTTGCACCACACAGCCAAGGGGGCACTTTAGTTTTGCTTGATTTACACAGGCTGGTGGAGCACCTTAGGCCCATTGCCAAGGGTCCAGGACTAGGATGGCACCACTTGGTAGGGTAGAATCACAGATGGCAGAGTCCAGGTGCAGGAGCAAGGTTATCAGAGCCTTCTGTCTCTGAGCTCAAGACAGGAGGCCGCACAACTAGCCCTTGGAGTTACTCTGAGGTTTTGGGTTCATGAGTGGCAGGCCCAGTCCTTTTCACTCAGGCAAGAGTGCAGCAGGCCACAGGTCACACAGCAAGGCAGCAGTTTAAGTGGGCAGCAGTCCAGCAGAGTGACAGTTTTTCAGCAGCACAGCAGTCTATCTTCCTGATAGAGTGTTCACTGGCCCAGTAGTGTACTGAAGAGGTGGTTTCAGATGTCCAGTTGTGCTTTTGAAAGAGGGAAAACACTTATAGAGGTTTTCCTTAAAAGTCCCTAGGCATTCTGCCTTCCCTGTCCTGGCTCCAGACTAACTACTGGGAGTATGCATCCTATTTAAGTGTAAATGGGGCCGTAACTAGCTCCTCCCTCCCATTCTGTCAGTGACGGCCCATTCAGGCACAACTAAGCTTCCTCTTGTGTGTGGCTATCTAGGAGGAATACACAAAGCTCAGCTGTCAGCTACACCCAGTCATGTGACCCAGGTACACGCTACAGGCACTAAATGGCTAAGGCAGGAAAACAGTAATTTAAAATCTGTCTTCACCATACATGAACTGTTTACCTGTTTTCGTTTGGAAATTACAGCTCATTAAATGGAATAAGGTGACTCCAATGTTAGTCTACGGGAGAGGTATGCCTTGCAGTAGCAAAAACGAATGTAAGAGTTTTTCACCATCAGGACATGGAAGGCTTAAAATGACATGGGTGTACTCTTTAAATACATTGCATTGTGCCCTACAGGCTGTTTAGGGCCTACCCTAAGGGTAATATATATTTTAAAAAGGAAGGTTTGGGCCTAGCAAAAGGTTTACTTTGCCGGACTGAAATGGCAGTTAAAACTACACAAACATGCAACAATGGCAGGCCTGAGAAAGGATTAAAATGTTACTTGAGTGGGTGGCACAATAAGTGCTGCAGGCCCACTTGTAGCATCTAATTTACAGGTCCTGGGTAAATGTAGTACCACTTTACTAGGGATTCATAGGTAAATTAAATATGCCAGCTGGGGATAAGCAAATCTTACCATGTTTGCAGGAGTGAGCACATGCTCTTTAGCACTGGTAAACAGTGATAAAGTGACCAGAGTCCTAAGGCCAGCAGAAATGAGATTAGCAAACAGTAGAGAGTAAAGTCAAAAAGTTTGGGGATGACCCTGCTAAGAGGGCCGGGTTCAACAAAGAGAATGTATTATTTTTAGAGAATGAGTTAACAGTCACTGTTACTTTGTGTTTTTAACCAGTTGTTCTGAGTCATGATCAGTCAAATCAGAACAAATTAATACATGGGATTCTGTAATCCCTGTATACATGTCAGTCTCTAATTTCTTTATAATTGGAGACTTGGGACATACCCAATCGATTATAAAAAAAAGACACAGGAGCTCGTTATTATAAGTTGTTATGTTATTATAGTCGAATTAGGACATCACAGTGCCAGCTGGCAGACCTAGCAGCCGAGGTGAAAGACAGGTCAGGTCACAGAGCATAGTAAAAGCATCTGTTTAAAGCAAGAAAAACAGATAATTGCTTTTCTTGCTTCTTCTTTGCTTTTTAGCTTAAAATGATAAGGAGGGAGAGAATGTTATTTTTGCACCTCTTAGATAGAGAAAAGCTATAATCTTTCTACATGCTTCTACACATTCCAAGCTAGTGCAGCGTTTTCCTTTCAAAAAACTGACTTCTGTTGAACTCTTTCTAATGTCTGTTTGCAACAAATATTTGACAGGTTTTTGATACATTTCATTTTGCACTAGGATTTTTTTTTTCCTTCATGTTTGCAAACATGCTCACTCTTTCACATGAAAAAGCTACATACCAAGGTTTTCAGTGGTTTGTAAGAAAGGTTGTGGTGTGACCATGTATTATATGGGATAAAGTACCACCTGACATACATAATAAGTACATTGCAAGTCACCTCAGGGGTTCCTTAACCTGTAAAGGAGCTCAGCTTTCAGGCTGGTGCCTGTATATGGAACTCCTCGGGCAATATTCTTATAATGACAGCAGGGGGTACTTTATCCCTTATATATACATGCATACAAACATATATATAATATATCATAAATATATAATATACACACACACATATTTATATACATAATTAGAAAAGAATAATTTTCTTTCATTTGTAAATTGTCATTGGATCATTAAGGAATTGTACTTCAACATACCATTTTTACCAAAACACTCAGCCTTGTGAAAGATTGCAACAATTTGTATATTATAAGCATCTTGTTTATATTACTGCTTATTATATTTTTTAAGCACAATCTCTATGGCTTAACCTGATCCCCTTTCTGTTGTTCCTGTTCAGCCCTATGACACATTCAATACTTTTGTCACTCCCATACATAACAAAAATGTAACCACAAAACATTAAAATAGTTATTCTGTATTTCTCAACCATTTGCAATAAATAACATATGACACCTATATTTAATAAATTATAAAACATTTTACACATAAGAAACCTAATACATAATAACTCATATCCTAATATTTTATTTTTTATGTTTACCTATCAAGCATGGTTAATCAAGACTTTAAATAATGACATTAATAAAATATTTCTGGTTATAAATTAAACTTATTTCCAGGGATGTACTAATTGATAATTGCAACACTAATGAGGATTAATTTACATAGTAAATCTCTGTGCTTTTTAAAGTTAAAATACCACATTTTAATTTAAGACTAAAAACGAATACATTACCTGAAATATGTTTCTAAGTTTCATTTTTTTAGTCCTTGTTTTGCAGCACACAACAGATTGCATTTTATTTGCTGTAAATACAAAGAATTACTACACAAAACAAGTACATTTTAAAATATTTAAAGAAAAACATTTGTGGGTTCAATAGCAAAAAGCAACACATGTTGAGATTTAATTTTTTGGGGCATGGCTTGGCAAGATGATAGATAAGCAGAGCTCAGCTCCCTGTCCTACAGCCTCTGAAAGTCTCTCTGCTATTATCTAGCATAGGCGAACGTTATCCTGTGCCCTAATATACTGACAGCCGACGGAGGGGGAGATTAAATCTGTTGGAGGGCTTTTTGTCGCTCTGATGTCGGAGGCCTCGTGTAGCACTGAGTCAGCCCTCCCGGCCCAAGTGAGTCAGGCAAGCACCTTGAGCAACTAACGTTGTGAGCAGAGCTGCAGTCGAAGCAACTTGGAAAGGCAGAGGGGTGACCCCTGATGGCGTGCAGCAGCTATACGGGACTGGAGCAGGCCCCTTGCTGGGCCCGGCAAAGCTACTTGGGAAGGAACGGCGACCCTTGACAGAGTGCAGCAGCTATTTGGGATTGGAGTGGGAGTTGGTTGGGCCCATCGCTGGATGCTGCTGGTGCGGCAGAGCCCTTGATGCCTCCAGCCCTGTTACAGCTTGGCCTAGCAAAAGCTGAGGCGTGCCAGAGAATGCAGCGGGCAGATTTGTGAAGAGTCCTCCTTCTTGGAGATGTGCGGTGATATGAGGACCTGCTGAGTGTGTAGCATGGCTCTTTGGTGGCAAAAACACTGTACAGGCTCATTCTGCGGAGTGCGGCTGGATGAGTGGAGACCACCTGGAGTAGTCAGGCCCCTGTAGCCAGGCCTCAGATATGAAGTGGCGCATCGGAATCCCCAGTGACTATTCAGGGGGCGAGTGATCGAGCGCGTTCATGTGGCCCTGTAGGTGTGCTGCCTGGCGGCTCAGCCCCACACTATTGAAAGATGGGGGCCCCGAACATAACCTTGCACAAACAACATTGGCAGTAGCCCCTGGGGGTCAGGGACGTGGCTACCTGTGATGTTGTAGGCCCCCTTAAAGAGAAGTAGGAGCCTGGCATATCTGGGGTGTCTGAACTGGTGCCCCTACAGGTGGAGATAGGCCCCAGCTAGTGGCACAGTCTGGGGCCCCTGAGTAATTGAAGGGCCATGATAGAGGAGTGTGCTCTGGTGTGTCCCTGAGGTCAGTTGGAGAAACTCACCAAGGAGCTGCTGGTGGCTCGGGAGCAGAGGGGCCTTCCTGCACGTGAGGAGGAGAGTGGAGGGTCCCAGTGAGACACTAGCTCCAAGCAGGTAAGGCTTTAAGGTGCAGAGCGGAGGGGGTTCCCTGGTGTCACAGCCTGGGGGCTGTCCCCATTTATGCCATAATGGAGCCACCAGGGCCAGAGGTTGTGCAGAAGTCTGCAATTGTGAGATGCTGTCTGGATGGGGCCTGGCTGACGGAATGGTAGGCTCTAGGTAATCAGAGAAGCCTGGTTCTGTTGCATGTTTTGTACCCCAGGGGCTCCAGCAGTGTTATGCGGCTTGAGAGAGAGCCTTTGAGCAGCCTTGGAATGACACTGTTTTTACTGGTGCTAGCGGGCCCCAGCTCTTGGATCTTGTGAACCATGGGGAAGGTAAGACCTGCAACCTTGCACTCTAAAAACCCTATTGCACAATACACCTCTCTCAGACAGCCATCACAAAGTGTTACCTAGCAAGTGAGCGCAACCTCAGGGGTGCCTCCTCTGAAAAGGAGCAGGACCCCTCACCTGCAGATCTACTGGCAGCAATACAGGGATCCAGCATGGCATTGGAACACAAGATTTAGCATGCTTCTATTGACGTCAACTTGCTTAGATCTTACCTGCAAAAAGTGGCTGACAAGGAGACTGTGGCACAGAGAAACAATGATGAGTTTGCATGGGGATGTCTGTCTGCTTAAGCAACAAATGGCTAAGATGTCTACTGTTACCTGGGAGTTGGAATTGAGGTGGAAGATGTGGAGGGCTGTGCTTACCGCAGTAAAACGTGGATACTGGAATTCCAAGGGTGAGGTGAGGGGGCATCTGTGGTGGGGTTCCTGGAAGCCCGGGTAAGACAGCAGCTATGGCCACTGGGCCTCTTGGAGTTCTTTGTGGTTGAGCAGTCGCACAGAATGTTGGAGCCTCCATCCCCGACTGGTGCCCACTAAGGGCCATCATAGTCAAAATTCTGACAGTGATTGTATTTCACGGGCTGCCAGAGAGCAAGAGGTTCCACTGTTTGGCAACAGTAAGATTACAATTCATCCTGACTACACTAAGAAGGTACAGAAGCATCACAATTGGTATATAGTTGTAAAGCAGAAGCTGCTGGCTTTGCAATTGAAGCATATGCTGTTGTATCCTTCCAAACTGAAAGTTATATCACAGGAAAAGGCGCACTTTTTTGAACATCCAGATGAGGTTTGGGACTGGCTGGAATGGTGGGACAGATCCTCTCTTGGCCAGCTAAGGGAACATTGCCTTGGGTGGTCCTATGCTGGGCCTGGTTATGGTTCTTGGGAGGAGCCGTCCACACCCAGGGCTGATGATGTTGGAAAAAACAGCCACCCACCAAGTTACTATTCTGGAGGATGGGACCATGCAGATGATGGAATCAGTGAACATGCTGGCTCTTGATTGTGGGGCAAGCTGTGTTCTTGTTGACTGGCCCTGCAACTGTAGACCCTGGCACAGCAGCAAAACCCGTGCCTGAAACACTGTTGAGTGCCACAGAGCGATCATAGATTCTCTAGGCTGATGCTTGCCTCAATATAAAAGCTGGCACATCCTGGGGGACCCTGGGTGCGGCTTTGGAGTCTGGGAGTGGGGGTAGTTAATGGTTGGGGTTGTGTTGTTTTGGTGCTTGTTGTTGCAGCTGCTCCTGGTGTTATTGGAATGTGAGTCATGGGACTGATACTTGTACATGAGAGGTCAGTACACATTCTTGACATGGAATATCTAGGGGTTGGACTCCTCCATCAAAAGCTATAGGGTGCTCTCTTTCTTGAAACAACATAGAATTAATGTAGCTTGTCTCCAGGAGACCCTATTTGAGTGATGCTGAAGGTGAGAAAGTAGGTAAAATAGGGAAGGGGCAGGTTTATCATGCCTCTTACTCTACATATCCTAGGGGAGTTCTGATTTGGATTGCACTTGGTACGCCATTAACCCTGATGCACTTAGAGGCATATGCTGAGGGCCGATATGTGTTGATACAGGGTCAATTGGATGAGAGCTACATAACCCTTCTAAACACCTATGCACTCAAAATGAATGACCCTGATTTTTTCTACGGCATGCAAGACTTAGGGCTGCTTCGAAAGTGAACCAGAGAAGACCGTCAAGTCGACCACCTTCCGCCTGCCTTATTTAGATGTTACAGCTCTGCACACAGTGTACTGGTGGCAGTTCACTGATGGAGGGAGGACATTGCGGGACTCAATGGACATCGTACAATTGCAGTGGCTGTGGAATAGAGGTACATCTCACACACACACTGTACCTTTGCCATATGTGTCCCCTTGCATCACTCACGACACAACACACCACGTTATCCATTGATTACTGTACAAAGATTTGAGGAAATCACTCATTCCCTCCCTGCACCCCAATAAGGTGCCCACCCACTACCTAGACCCACCGCCTTACCCATGCTAGTAAAACATAATGTCAACCTTATGAACTCTCTGGCAGAGCCTGAATACCCAGCAACACGACAGTGCTGCCCCAGCACTCACTCGTTCTCCTCCCTCACATCCACCACGCGTCTAGGCATGGGGCCCGGGTATCAGTTGTTGCTGATTTGCTCGCACACTGCTTGTACGCACTCACTTCTGACACCCGAATGAGATGCCCTTATAACTGGCAAGTGGATGCCCATATGCTTGCACACCCTGTGGGTCCGAACCCATCTTCCAACAGTCAATCAGCCTCCAGTTAACCTCGCCCCACTGCAACCCCAAAGATTACAGTAACTTCCCCTCGGTTTCCAGCCGCTCACTGCTAAGTCAAACTCTCCATGTGTCGGGGTCAAGGTGAGGGACCAGAAAGACAACAACCAGTAAACAATTAAGGAGTAGATGTTCAGGCTCTCAATAGGAGGTTCACTCAGAGGTCTGCAAAAACACATGGAGATGGTCAATGGGGCCAACCATTAGACTTGGAGGTGCCTAGCCCCACCAGACAATCCAATGTTACCAAAAAGTAACCAAGTTCAGCACCTCTAGAATGGAGATGCACGGTCGGGCGTGTTGACTTGCCCCCCCACTTGATATTTTAGGTTGCACACATCAAACTACCAGGTCCATGTCTCTGGATTGGAGACAACCTACCTGGTACCTGTGAACATCCAGTGGCCCCAGACAGGTTTGATCCCACATAGAAATTGCTCAGTGATGTGCCTCTGATGACTTGTGATTCCCGGACGGCACCAGGTTTCTTCAACCAACTCCAAGCATCGTACCCCCCTCAGCAGGAGGCACTACTCTGGTATATGATGACTTCAACAGCACCAGACCTTCCAGTTACACTCAGGACTTGGTTTCCATACTCCTCTGCATTGTGGCCTAGTATGCTATGACCTTAGCAGTACTGGACTCTCCAAACGAACACACTAGATGTAAGTTCCATCGTGCAATATTAGGCCACATAAAGCACTCCTAGGGTTGTACCCACACCTCTGCAGGTTCTAACCTATGAAAGGGCACAGCACACAATGAGCATGCAGCCAAGGGTCACACAAGGGAAATGCTCCCACTCATCCTCAACGAGGCCCAAGCAGTGTCCTGCAACAGTGATTTCTTCACCTCACAATCCGTCTCAGGGTACAGTGGTTCCCATGATGAAGGGCCATGCACCAGTAGTGCGAGCAGTACATTGTTACCCTGCACCTGGTACACCTGGCTTAGTTACTGGTCCACATGCACACTGCTCCTGCGAGGTGGAATCCGGAACGATGTACATGCAAACAGAGGGCAAATCTCTCTAGATATTACCGATCACGATGTAGGTCCCTCTCAGGAGGTCTTTAATAGCCCTGAGACCTCTGCAGAGAACAGGGAGCAGCCAACCCACCCTTGGAGAGACACTTCAGGACGCCACACAGCAGCTGGTAATCAGCCTCAGGCCAGTCTCTAATTGGTAAGGGTTCACGGATCCCCTTCCTTGCACAATAATCCTCCTGGGCACCCAGATTCCTCTGACAGTGCGCTGACACAGTCCAGCCATAATGGTCCCACATATCAGTTGCGGTACTCCAAGTTGCAGACTTTAAGTACCCCTACTCATATGAAGTAAAACCTTTGAAGTGGAGGGGTGGTTTGAAGGGTATTCCTTTGAACGAAAACTGCTTCCCGTAAATTTCCTCCATGTCTGCCCTGGGGTCCTGGAATGCAGATCTTTATCTTTATGGGTGCCAGGCTCCGGCTCCGGTAGGACAAATGTCACAACCTCTCTACCCACTTATCTCACAAGGCCTCAAATGGTGGGGATCTGTCATTTCTGATGCCCAAGTTTTATAGCGGACATCTGGGGAATGTGCAGATTTGCTCTTACCCTGTGACCCCTGGAATGAAGCCTAATTTACAGGGCACAAGAACCACTCCCAAAGCCTGGAAATGCCCACTTACCAGAAGTGGCATTTCCTGGCCAGGGGTGACAAAGCTACTGTTACCGACGGCTAAGGCTTGTCATCCGGAGTCCAATGATACCAAACATAATGAGGCTCCTACCCTGCAATCCCTTATTGCAAATGGACTTAATAAGCCTCTGTGTCCCGTATACCTGAATGGTAGCAGCTGTCAGTGGCAGTGCAAACACACATGGGTGTTTGGCACTTTCCGGGCACTTGTGCTCTAACGCACACACCAACTTGCCAAGGCAGGTGACCCTTTGGTTACAGCCACCACCACGGTGCTTGTGCACCACGGTCACCCTAAGAACTCAGTCTCTGATCCTATCATGTATGCTAGTGCATAAATACTTGTCACTTCTGCCATGTGCGCATCCACATAGGAACCACCCCACACAGTCACAGACATTGCTTCCCGAGTTAGAGAGGCCAACCCCAATCCATGCCCACTGAAACCTGCACATGGGTGACAGTGACAGTTTCTAATCCATATGGATGGTGTGGGCACTTTTACCCTGCAATGGCAGAGGGAAAGTGCTCTGAGACCTTAGGCTTTTAAGTCATATGGTGCCCATCTGCAGTTAGGCACTTTCTGGTCTACTTCACCAGCCCATTACAAGGGGGATCTCCAGCATGTGGGAATGCTGGCAAAGGCTAGCTCTAATGGGCCCATACTTTACCCAACCCTCCAGGCCTGAGGCACATTCTGGGTCCAACTACGCCTGGCCCCACATTAGCTAGCCATCACGGTCTCCCCATTTGGAGAGTACTCATGACTGCATCTCCACCATGCCCACACAGGGGGCTGATGCTCGTGGCCCATGGGATTCAGCTGGCTCCCTTATGGTAATGGTTCCTCCCCGGGGGCTCCACCCCTACCTGGACACATCCTTCGGGAGGTGCCAGTCTGGCTCCACACTGACCCCTCTACTGGGCCCTCCAGAGATGATGTAGAGCTGACTCAGGAGGTCTAATCCCCCTCATGGGATTCTTATACTGAGCGTGGGTGCACGCAGGCCTACTCAATCAGGCCTCGGATGTGGCCCACAGTGTTGCCAATTGGAGTAGTACATGCACCAGAATTTCCCTTGACAACTAATAATTGCCCCCCGGTATCTAGTGCACCTATTGCACGGAACCACCTGGGAGTGGCCTTCCAGCCACGTCCTTCCCCTCCTTACCCTATCTTCGGTAAACGGGTGGCTCGCTTCCCCGCTGCCAGATAACGGGGAAGTGTCCAGAGTCCTAAGGTCCAGCATGGGGAGACCGCATAGGCTGGGAGGAAAAAGTGAAGCATTGCAGGATTTTTCTCTATAGAGAGCCATGTCAAACAATTTCCAATAGTGACTCCCACCCAGGAAAAAATGTTGAACAACATAATTTTTCTGGATGAGGGAAGTATTTTGTTTTGAGCAATAGCTCAGTTACCTTGCCCCGAAATGTAGGTCCCCATCCATGGCATGAAATACCTTCAACAACTCAACAATCTGTCAACAAATTAGAAAATGACTCGTCATTTATTATTTTCAAGATATAAAATAAAAGCTGGTGGAGCAGGCCCTTTGAACAGAATTGGAAATTAATCATCATTGACAGCAGCTTAGATTCTGATTGGAAAGTTTGGCAACCCACCTATGACCCAAGCTGTCCCCTTAGATGACCCAACAGGACAGAGTGAAAAGTATGCTGAAGACTATCAAGTGCAATACGATGAAAAACAGTGAGCCCACCTCAGCCAGTACCACCAGTGGCCAGCATCACAGTTCTCTTAGCTCGACGAGAAGGAGATACGTAATCAGGTAGTGATGTATTCACCGCTTTTTGAGGATCTTACTTTCAACTGAATATATGCAAGAAGGCATTTATAACTGCTAAATGAAAAAATGGGAGCTAAAGGTGATGTTCTAAAACTTTAGTGCCCACACTTGAAAATACTTTTGTGAAGTACAATGCATGGCTACCAGCACTGAAATAGGTCATCCTCAGGTATATGCAAATAGTAGAGAGAACCAATTGGTTGCTCTTCCTATCATCATACGTGAAAGAAAATATATGATACCCTGTGCAGGTATTCCGGGACATTTTGATGACAATCACTAAAAGAAAGGAGACCTTTGTGCAACTTCATCTTGATTGTCAGCTGATTTTTGTAATAGAAATATATATTTTCATGTCGTCTCATAGTAGCTGTGAAGTCTTAAAATGAGAAATAATTACATAATTTGTATTTTTTGTTTGTTTGAGAAATGCACTTGCAGTCATCAATAAGTCTAAAAAATTGCATTTACCCACAGAAGAGTTGGCATGACCATATTGGGGGTGGGGGCCATGTGAACTGGTTGTAATGTTACCAATGAACCCTGATCCCAGGACAGTCACTGGGAGCTGGGATGTTTCCATGCTCACATAACCATGTTTGGTCATGTGATCAACCCAGCCAATTGTGACCTGAGATTGTGATGTAACCAGCATCCCTTGGCCCACCAGGATGATCATGTGGCCTACTTATGATGTCACCCACGAATCCTGATTCTAGGATTGCCATGTGACTGTAGGTTATGGTGCCACCCACAAACTTGGACTCTGGAAGACTAGAATGTGATGCAGAGATGTATACCCCCACCCCACCCCGTGCAGTGGATAGACATAAGGCACCCCCTGCACAGTTGATGCCATAGCTCCGAGGTGAGATTCAGCCATCATTATGAATGCAAATAACTACATCACCAAAAAGAGGCCAATTACAAACTGTTTTAACATTGTCAATAAACATTACCACAGAGTGACACCTACGACGGTGGAGGAGGCTTCACTAAAGGGAAGTTCTAAAGATGCAGGCCACAATGTCACTAGTTCTGATGAGGAACTTTGACAGAGGTTATCAAATATTAGCCTCAGCGATATACAACTGGTGATAATCTCCCTCTTAAAGGCTCCATCAACAGCGAAGCCTCCAGTTATGAAGCAAAAGCTGAATGCGTTTTTTTTGCTGAAATGGAGAATACAGAAGAATTTAATATGGATTGTTTAATAGGCTTCTGGTGTGGGTGTCCTACAAAAGCCACACCCAAACTTTGGTGGCATTTACACATCAATGGATCAACTCTCAAGATGTTAGAACCCGCTCCGAAAACCCTGAGCGTGCTGGGGTGAGTAATTATCTTAATTATATTTATACGGTATATATCTGTATATTTAATTTTACCTAATAGATTGTCTTTCTTTCCTGTTTGAACCACAGAAAGCATCAGTGAAACTAGCCAGGGTAGAGGACATGTAGCCGAAGTTACTGCCATTACTTTTCCCTGCTTATCCTGTTCAAAGCAGACTGAAAGTTCCACAACACATAGTGACGTGTAAGAACTGTGCTTCTATCAATAATACTGATGATATTGAGAAGGAACCCCAGGTGTGCCCTTCAAGCACATATAGGGGGTCATTCCGACCCCGGCGGTCCGGGGTCAGCGGGAGCACCGCCAACAGGCTGGCGGTGCCCTGCAGGGCATTCTGACCCCGGCGGTTTGGCCGCGGTCAGAACAGGAAAACCGGCGGTCTCCTGCCGGTTTTCCGCTGCCCTCAGGAATCCTCCATGGCGGCGCAGCTTGCTGCACCGCTATGGGGATTCCGACACCCCATACCGCCATCCTGTTCCTGGCGGTTCGCCCGCCAGGAACAGGATGGCGGTATGGGGTGTCGTGGGGCCAATGGCATGGGCACTGCAGGGGCCCCCGTAAGAGGGCCCCACAAAGAATTTCAGTGTCTGCTTAGCAGACACTGAAATTCGCGACGGGTGCAACTGCACCCGTCGCACCTTCCCACTCCACCGGCTCCATTCGGAGCCGGCTTCCTCGTGGGAAGGGGTTTCCCGCTGGGCTGGCGGGCGGCCTTCTGGCGGTCGCCCGCCAGCCCAGCAGGAAACACAGAATCACCGCGGCGGTCTTCAGACCGCGGAGCGGTGTTCTGTCGGGGGAACTCTGGCGGGCGGCCTGCGCCACCCGCCAGAGTTAGAATGACCCCCATAGTGTGTTAAAGGTTTTACAGCTGTAGTTGTGAATGTCTGTCTTAAATGTGAACAATATGCGTTTCTTTACAATCAATAATTCGATAAGCCTCAGAAAGACGTGCATAAGTGTCTATAAAAGGGTCTACAAACCACATGCATTTGAAGAACTGTTGCATATATTTTTATTGGACATACACAAAGTTCATAAATTGTTAAGACTGCTATATAATTTGATAGGGGGGAAATGTCTATCCATTATGATTCTGCTCTTATGAATTAAGTTCAGAAAAATCCAATGTGCCTGTAACCCACGTAATCAAATTGAGCGCATGCAAAGGCAATATTTGACATTTGTTAGCAGTATGGTGAAAGAGTCATAGGAAAGTTTGTGATGTTTATTTTAATTTAAGACAACATGGAGGCTGTTCACACCTGCAAAAACTGTTCTAAAAATGACGTGACAATATTATTGTGTTTTTTAACTATACATAACACCTACCTACTAGGACAAGTCGTAAAACGCTGTTGTGCAATCTGAGTTCAACTCTGAATACAACTATACTCCAAAATTGATATGTGTATTGCTTAAAGAAAGAATAGCTGAAATAGCCTGCAACTCTGAGCTGTTTGGAGAGTTCTGTTCCACCAGAGACTCAACAATGTAATAGTTGGATGTGCATGGCCAACTTGTGTGTCGACGCATGGTTACTTATAATTAATTAATATTAGAACGTGTACAAGTACCAAATATTGTGGTTAGAATTACCTCCAATGGTAAGCTTGAAAATCACATTAGAGCTTTTGATGAAAGACTATTTCAATAATAAAGGTTATACAGTTTATGAAAGAAAATTGTTTGATCTCTTAAATGCCACAAGTATCCTGCGTATACAAAGCTATAAGAGAGGTGGGAGAAACCTCCTATTTGGAACCATTGGTTTTGTAAATGAAACCTAGCAAATCTTGTGACACTTAACACATCTCAGGGAGCTGATCATTGTAGCAGATGTGATGTATACAAAGTGAAAAACAACATCATCTCCAGCAGCAACAAACGTTGTAGTTGAAGGATGTAAACAATTTGAATGTACAAAAGTGCAATTGTAATATATACTTATAATGCTGTACACATCTTTAGTTGTGTTTACATCCCTAAATGGCAACTCTGTGTCGCAGTTTTTGTTAGGATATGTAAAGGCTACCAACAGACTATCAGTGACTAAATATTAAGGGTTGCAATTGTAGTGCTTAAAGAAGGGGTATATATGTACGTTACTGTGGCATTATAGTTAGGCTCACATTTTAAACATACCAAACCGTAGAAATTCACCTATTCTCAATTAAGTTATAAAAGATATCATGATTGAGTTATAGTTACCTTTGGTTTTCTAAGTGAATTTCTATGTGTTTTTTTAATTCTATTTCCTGACTATAATGTTCCTGTAAACTTTGGGTTTTTTTCAGTGAATTGCTATGGTTTATTTAACATAAAGTAATTTTCATTACTATACGTTAATCCAACCACCCCCACACACAGCCCAGGAGTTGACCGCTGCTTATCTCTCTGGGTGTGAGAATAGGTCTGAGAGGGTGTATCTGGGTGTGAGATTGTTTTGTCTGGGTGTAAGAGTGGGTGCATCAGTGTCTTAGTCGGTGCGTCAGGTTCTGTGTGGGTCTGTGAGAGGGTGCAAGTGGGTTTCAGTGAATCTGTGAGCGTGCGCACAAATTGAAAATAAAAATTCAAAAGAGTGAGATCACCTTTCAGTATGTACCTTAAACTTTTAAAGTTTCAAAGAAATGAAAGTAGGGAAATGACCACAGACACACCTGGACTAGAACACTCGACTGTCAGTTTTGGGGACTGTGACCTTAACTATTATGTCACATATGTTACTGTAGTCATAGCATGGAGAGGCAATTGCAATGACTATCTCTCTCTCTTCCATCCCATTATGCATGGAAGAGAGAGAGAGAGAGAGAGAGTGACAGGATCGCGGGGAGAGCCTCAAGGCCCCTTCAGTCCTAGCCGGCTGCCCATGTCCTGTGTGAGGCAGCATTGCTCCCACAAGCAGGGAGCTACTTTAAGTAGCAGCTCTCTGCATGTAGAAGCAATGCTTTCATCTCTCTTTCCTGCACGCACAATTGTGTGCATAGAAGACAGATGAAAACTTTGCTTTCTGGCAGGGAGATCTCTCTTGTAGAAAGCGAACAGCTATGGGCAACCCAGGACATAGCAGGAGCTGGCCCTGGGGGGTGGCAGTCCCCAGGGCAATCAGTGGCTCCAGGACAGGGGCTGCACGGTCTTTTTTCAGGAACTCAAAATCCTTCAGCAGGGCAAGGCAGCAGGCTGTATCCAACAAGAGCTCCATGACATCAGATAGGCTTTGGATGAGATCCAGGTAAAGCCTTTGGTTTTTGCACGAAAAGCTCATAGTGGGAAAATTCTAATTTTTCTCCCAGTACAGTCCTCGCTCCAGTCTCAGTGCAAACTTTGGTGTTTTACCTTCGGTCTCTTTTTCACAGCTCGGTGTCGTCCAGTGAGGCAAGGCTGATAGCTGTCTCCAAAGAGGGCTGCACAAAGCTGGATAACTTCTCACTGAGGCCCCACTGATTCGGCTTTGCTGCTGTGGAGAATTCCCACACTGAGCAAACCTGTTTCTTAAGCCCAGCAGCAACAGGCCTTGGGTAGATAGGCTTGTCAGGTTTCTTCAAGTCCTCTGGAGGTCTTGAAGTCCAAAAATGTTTTAAGCCCCATGTTTTCAGGGAGGTTAGAAGTCCAGTTAGGCACAGCCAAGGATACTTGGACCTTAGGAACAGCACTTGGGGGTCAAGTCTCAATCCAGCAGAGACCACCAGCAAGGACCAGTTGGTACTGGTCCACTGGGCACCTCAGTAAAAAGAACTCTTACAGCTTGTTGTGGCACTTTAGCTTACACAGGATAGTCTTAAGATCACAGTTTTTTTCCTCTTTGTCCTGGGTACAAGCCAGAGCAGGTCCAGTCCTTCCAGTCTCTCAACATGTCTCAAACAGCTGGCACAGTCCTTACTCTTCTACAGGTCCAGAGCGTTCTGAAGACGGTGTCTTGGAGGCCCACATTTATGCCTGGTACTAGCTTATAGATGGGGGAGGGGGAGGGGGGTCTTGTGGCTCCTACCTAACCAATAGGATAAAAGGTTCCCGGGGTAACCCTACCTACCTTGGCAGCAGTTCCTATGTGCCCTACTGAAAAAACTCCCCAGTATCCCTCACTCACTAAATTCAAGATGGAGAAACCCGTCTAACTTTGTGCAGAGACTGTGTGCCCAGGGTAATGAGTAGTCCCTTCCTCCATGGTCACTCTAACCCAATTTTGGGGGCAGCTTTCATGACACACTCAGCTTGGTGCCTGCCTCACTGGTAGGACAAAATAAGGGGCCTGTACAGGGGTCATCTGATATCTGCTTGTGATAGGGAAGGCCCATTTTAAGTAATTTAATATCATGTGCACTGCCCAGATGGTTTTCCTGCTAGAGATTCAAAACACCTCCTCAAACCCAAGCCATTGCCTCTGCTCTGGGAGCAGTTTGTTTTCACACTTCATCAGGGACATTTACCAGCAGGAAGGCAGTTGGAAGCTAATGCATAGAAGCCTCCAGGATCTTCAGGCAAGTAAAACATAACTTTTTAGAAGTCCTCTTTCCTTAATATCTATTAAACATTCAACTTCCTCATTGAGTTGGGTTTTAAATAAATAATAAAATCAGTCCTTAAATTATTTTTCTAGATGGCCCCTAGAGATAGCAGAAGTAATATATACGCACTCTGCAGGTCGAAGGATACCTTCCAGTTGCTCAGAGTCCAAGTCAGACAGGAACTGGGCCAGCGTGAACATTTTGAATTTGTCATTCCACAGAAAGGCATTCAGCAGTTGAAGGTCTAAAATCGACTGTGAGCCGCCTATCCTTCTTCAGCACAAGAAACTAGTTAGAGTTGCTACCCTCTTCTATTTCCAAGTCTGGAACTCTCTGGATGGTTCCTTTTGAAAGTAAAACTTGCACCTCTTCCAACAGATTAGACAGGTGCTCAAGTGAAATTCACTCTGATCTAGGAGAAAGATTTGGTGAAGAGGAAGAAAGGGTAGGGCACGATCATGCTAAATGATTTGAAAGATCCATGTGTTACATGTGACAGATCACCACCAGGAAGCAAGCAATTGATCCTGCTTCCCACAGGGTTGTTATGCACCACAAAAGACAAGCTAAAGTGGCTCTGGAAGTTGCTGAAGTGAAAGGGGAGTAGGAGACTGGTGCCTTTGGTGGCCTACTTTTTGCCTGTCAGATCCAAGTTCCAGGCTTTGAAATTGTCGTGTAGGCTCTTATTATGCTAATGAGGATGCTGGATTTGAGCAGCAGAATCACCTGAATTGTGGGGAACTGTGTCCAATCTCACACCATGTGACAACTGTGGGTCTAATCCGGTTTTCCGGCTAAGTAGCAGTGCCTCACCTCACCCAAGAGCAGTGGTTATTTGTGGCAACCGGGCACATGACAGGATTGACTTCTCAGGGAAATCGTGGTGGATCAGATCTCATCCTTTTCTCTCAGTTACATTAGTCTCACATATGCAAAGACAATCAGAGGCAGAAAATATTTCAATAACGTTTATTGAATTAGCTGCATCATAGATAAAATGGCATGAATTGCAATTGTCGCATAGGCTTTCATTATTCTAATGAGAATACTGGGTTTCGAGCAGCAGAATGCCTGTGGTGTGGGAGACTGAGTCTGATCCACAGCAGGAGACACCTGTCGTTCCAATCTGGGTTTTGCTCCAGCTAATTAGCAGTGCCTCATCTCTACCCAAGGGCAGGGATGATTGTGCCGCTGAGCGCATGACATAAATGGTTTCTCAGGGAAGCCGTGGTCACTCAGGTTACATCCCTTTCTCTCAGTTACCTTAGTCTCATATACATAATGACAAACAGAGGCAGTATGGGTTTCAATAAGATTTTAATGAAGCAACTGCATCTTATTTAGCAAAGCGTGAGCTGCAATAACCAGGACGACACAACATAACAGGATTAGAATTGTGACAAAGAGAGTAAAGCATAAAAATAACGATACCATATTGTCACTAGAGTCAATAGACTAATTCCTACCTAGATTATAATAGAGCGCAGCGTGTTAAGCTCTAAATCTGCCCTTCAGGTTCCCCTGGGAAGACATCATCCCCCATACCTGAGCAAAGGCCTGAATTCTGCCTTAGCATCTGTAGCGAAGCATTCTGCAATCAGCATACAGTCGCGGTTCTCTCGCTGGAATCTCCCTCTAATGTGTAAAGGACGGGGATGTGTTTTTATAATAAAACAGCTGATGTTCTAAGAAACTGTCCCTACGTAAGGATGTGTGCTTTCTATGAATGTCAGAGACTAAACTCATACCACGTTCACCGGCAACCTATCTTTCTAAAGCCTTGGAAGACACACAGAGTGAGCAAGAATGTCTTGTTTGAGAACAGAGTGCTGGCCTAGGCAAAAACAATCAGATAGAAGAAAATAACATAAGAACGTAAAAGTGACTACTGTAACAATAATGAACAAAGCTGAATAAAACATATCTAGGTGAAAGTGCACAGCGGCAGGCCTAGTATGCTAAAATAATGTTCATGAAGCTTACAACTAGAATGGCTACACAACACAATAACTAGGGTGATAAAACATGCTAGAAGCAAAATGGTGATAAAGAGAGTGAAACACACGAAAAGTCCCACCATATTGTCACTATGCGTAATATATGTGGTTCCAACCTACCTAATCTATGTTAGAGCACAGCGTTATAAGCCCTACTCTGCCCTGCAGGTTTCTCCCCTGGGAAGACATCATCCCCCATACCTGAGCAAGAAGGCCTATTGTTTTGAAAGACACCATCCCCATGTAGGCCAGGGGTCCGGTAGTCTAAGCAGCTGTAGCAAAGGCAATCAGCATGCGGTCTTGGTCCTCTGTCTGCAACCTCCCTCTAATGCTAATGTATGGGACAGAAAAGTGTTTTCGTAATAAAACAGCTGATGTTCAAATGTCCCCATGTAAGGATGTGTATGTGTCTGGGAATATTGGAGACGCAGTGTACCACTGTGCGGGCAACTATCCCGCTGCAGCCTTAAGGAAAGCACAAAGTGAAAAGAGTGTCTTGCTAGAAATGCAATGTTTTCCTAGGCGAAAAAACAACTACATAAAGAAAATAAAACAGCACCGCCAATGTGGCCTATGCTAGAATAACAAAATGAAGCTGAATAAAAGGTAACTTGGATAAAGGGCACAAGCGGCAGGCCTAGTTCCTAAATTAATGTGCCTGAAAATATGACTAAAATGGCTACACAACAAAATGATTGGGTTGATTGCAGCAGTGGCTGGAAAGACTGATTGTGCCTACACACCAGTTCCTTTGTGTAGACTCAGTATGTCCTAAACTGATGGACAAACTGTGTGGCAGGGGTTAAAAGACCCAGGGATCATGCTGTGGCTCTACCCTCTTTAAAACATTCTGAGGCAGATCAGTGTGTCTGAAAATCCCATGGAGCGCACCCATGCATTGCAGTGGTGCACTACATTCGTTGTAAACTGCCCTTCCCAGACCATCAGTAGTATCAAAGCCAACACACATCATATATTTCACTGCCTTCTCACTATCTAGAATTATTTGAGCCAGTAAAGCCTTTCGATTGTCTGGAACTGCTGGGAAAATGTCTCTGACCATGCCCCAGAGGGCATATGTATATCAACCCAATAAGCAGGTTACTTTGACCAATCTTGATGCTAGGAAAGTTGAGAAGAATATTTGCTTTCCAAACATTCAATTCTCTTAGAATCACTATCTGGAGCAGTCACTAGGGATGAATTAGGGGTTGCCTTGCTGCTTGAATTCTGAACAACTAGAATCTCTGAAGTAGGATGCTTAGTGAGAAAATAGAGATCACCAGGCACCAGTCTGTGAAGTTTGGCCACCTTTAAGGTATCAGAGAAGCCTTTTTTTTTAAAGGGAGTAAAGGTTTGGCTAGCACAGACTCTAGGATTCCTGAAAGGACATTAGTCTTGGTCTCAATAGAGGGCAGTGGTAGATCCAAGACTTCAGCTGCTTATCAGACTACTGCAAATGTTGCACTCTCTTCCGTTAGAGGTCCAAATGATTGCAAAATCAAACATATATCAGAGAGGTATACAGTTCACTGGCCTCTTATAAGTTTATGTAAAAATTGTCATCTTCATAATGAGTGACAGATCATCCTCATCCCCATCATTGTCATTTCTGGGTGGTAGTAAGCTTTGGTCAGAATTTGAGCCCAAAACAAAGTGGAGTCTCTGATGATGTGTCTTCCTTGGCAGAGACATTGGATCAGAGTCAAGCTGTGTGGCGACCGGTTGCTCTTTAGGTAATTTCATAGCATGACATCATTTGTGATTGGACTGAACTGTGTTCTAGTTAAACATTAGAATTAGCAGCTGATCGTTTTCTAGTACTAATGGCATCAGTGCCACATTGAGATAAGAGGTACCGTCAAGTAGTCAATAGGAGGTCGTAACGGAGTCAAGGGTGTCAGACAGCACTACCGATGACAACTGATGCACCAGTGCTATTCCAACTGGGGACCCCTGTGGCTCCTTGGGCAAAAGTTTGCCAAATATCCCAGCCTGGCCTCCTTTAAGATATCAAATTGATCCGCTGTTACCAATGGCCCAGGACATTCAGGGTGCACTGGGATCAATTGTACAATCAGTTCCACAACTACAGATCTGGAGGGAGACTGACTAATATCATGATGCCGTCTCTTTGGTTAAAGAGTCACAGGATGGGATTGAGTTTGGCTTCACTTTCTTGTGTTAGCGTTTACACTTTATTTTTGATTTACTGGAGGACTTTGACCGCAAAGTTAACCTCTTGCAGCAGCAAGTCTGCATCCTCAACTTGGAACTGGACCAGGATTTACAAGAAGCTCACTACTCCTTGTGTTCAGGAATGTACAGCTTTACTTCTTGGTCCTGAACTGCCTTTTAGTGCAAACAGCATACTTGCTGTATGGCTTTTTGTCTTGTCCAGAGCCAAAGCACGAGAGATACACCTTGTGTGGATCCATTACTGACACCTGTTTTCAGCAGTCACATCATGGTTTGAAACCTTTAGTCATAGGAAGGGGATATTGTTCCCTAGTACACTGGGTTTTGTTAGTGATGCGCTATAGCGTTGCTAGAGAAACTTTTTTCAGATCCAGTCTAACACCTGGGTAATAGTCTAAAGTGAGGAATATGGGGTTAGAAGTATCCATCAGAAAAAGTTATATTTAATTTCATAGCTGTACTGCGTACTACATAAATCAGTCCAGTAAACAGCAACAGTTTACTGGTATTGCTGAAGTTCTTACCTTCATTGATTTATCAGGTAAGAATTCAGTCTTTAGTCCTTAGTGATTTTTCTAACACAAACCAAGCAGATCAATCTAACCGCATTCAAGAGCAGTCACATCTCAAAAGCAGTCCATAGGTGACTGCAGAGGAATGTGGGCACAGCCTGCATCTGTCTTGAACACAGCTGCCTGAGTTAATCAGCAGGCCATGCAAAACTGAGAAGGTACTTATCACAGCAGTCACTGCCCAGCCTGGAAACAGTGAGTATGTAAAGACAGTGGCAGGCCATACCTCAGTCAATGAGGACAGTCACATCAGTTACAGCCCCAACCTTGATTGGTGAACATGTTCCTTACTTTCAGAAATGCCTAATCTGTTAGACACTCTATCTAGCCACAGATTACTTACCTTAGAATTAGCATCATGCATCAGACTGGAGTTGGAAAATCTTGAGCAGTACCCCTGTGTGCTGGTAGGAGGTGTCATTCAGCCCTACCCCAGCGCACTGACATCAGCTTTTTTTCAACCTTTCAACGCCAGAAGCGTGGAGCCATGAAGGATGCTGACTTACTGGTGCGCAGAAATCTGTTCGGAGAGCGGGTGGAAAGGAGGTCAGAAAGGAATCTGCAGCTAGATAGAGTATCTATCAGACAAGGCATTACCGAAGGTAAGCAACTTGTTCATCTGACAAAGACTTCTAGTCACAGATTCCTTACCTTATAATAGATACCCAAGCAACATTTTCCCAGAGGTGAGTCTGTGAACAGATTAGAATGAAAAGTCCTGAAGGACCAAATGGCAAAGTGCCCGTCATGATGGATCTGATTATCCAGGCAGTAATGCTTAATCAACATGTACAGAGATGCCCACGTAGCTGCCTGACAGATGTCCAGGAAAGGGACTCTGTGAGCTAACACAATGGTTGCAGTCTTGGCTCTAGTAGAATGAGTGTGCAAGCCCTCAGTGGGTTGCTTCTTAGCCAATGTGTAGCAGATTTCAACGCAGAGAACTATACATTGTGAGATGTTATTTCCTGCATGGACTTCTCTTCTTTGGCCCCGAAGGAGCCAACAAAGAGTTCATTGTCCACCCTGAACTCTTTAGTATGATCAATGTAGACTGACAACACTCTTTCTGGGTCCAGGTAGTGGAGTCTCTCCTCTTCTTTAGAAAGATGAGATGGAGAAAAAAAGACAGGCGGGTTTACGACCAACATGAAAAGATGTCACTACTTTCCAAAGAAAGGAGGCAGAAGTTCTCAGAGCCAGTTTGTCTGGTTAGAATGTTGTGTAGGGAGAGTGTACAGATAGTGCTTGCAGTTTGCTGACCTGACCCTCCTGGCCTATGTTGTGGCCACCAGAAAAGCCATTTTGATGGGGAGAAAACAGAGTGGACAGTTGTGTAGAGGCTCAGAGCATGCACACATTAGAAAGGCTAAGGCCAGATTAAGATCCAAATGGGGCATAATGAATGGTCTTGGAGAGGATAGGTGTTGAAACCCCTTTAGAAAACAAGTCACAACAGATGACTTGAACAAAGAACATTGGTACAGCAACTGCAAGAAAGACAAAATGGCTGAAAGATAACATTTGACAATGCCCAAAACAGAGCCCTGCTGGGCCAGGGAAAGACAAAACTTGGGATAAGGGTGCAAAAAGAGAAGATTTTTTAAGCAACATCATGTCACAAATTTTTCCCAATGGTAGGCATGTTACCATCTGGGTGGAGGGATGCCTGACAGAATAAAATTACAGACTTCAGAGGGAAGGTCAAAAGCTGCCAGCTGCTGCAGCTCAATCCACAATCTCCTGATGTTCCTGCTATGACCGCAGATGCAGAGCCTATTAACATAGGGTCCACGACCCCACTGCTCCCTGTTTGTTGCATTATCCAATTGTGGTGGTTGTGTCTGCAAGCACCTGCACCAGCCTTTCCTTGATGGAAGGAAGAAAGGTCAATCGTACAAAGCTCCAGTAAGTTGATGTGGAGCCCAGACTCCTCAGATCTCAACCACTCATAGATAGCCACCCCAGCACATAAGTGACACTTCTATCACTACAGTCAGCTCTGGTTGGGGAAGGGAGAGAGGTCTGCTGTTGACCCAACAGCAGTTTATTAGTCACCATTTCAGGTCTTTTGCTGTTCCCTCCGAGATCTCAACCAGGTCAGAGAGATTTCCTTGATGTGGTGCCCACTGGGACTTTAGGGCCAGATGTAAGAAGCAAACGAATTGCGAGGCAGAAATAGCGAGTCCTTGCGAATCGCTATTTCCGACTCACAAAACGGAATGCAGGCAAAAATTGCAAAAGCAAATTACGATTCAGTGTGGAGTTGCACCACAATTTGCCTACCTAGAACAAACAGCAGAGGCACACCCAGCTGAAAGGAGCTACCACGGCCATGTCAGCTCAGGACAAGGAGACACTCACTGCTGGGAGGAAAAGGAAACTTAGGTTTTCTGAAAAGGAGCTGGAGGTCCTAACTGAGGAGTGCTGCCTGCACCATGATGTCTTGTTTGGCAAAGCATCAATGAGTGTCCCTGACACCCAAAAGAAGAAAATCTGACAGGACATCCTTAGTAAGATCAATGCGATCGGAGTCAGCCATCGCACCATTGATGAGGTCCGCAAAAGGTGGTACGACCTCCGGTCCAGGACCAAGGAAAGGGTAGAAGTGCGGATGAGGGAGATGCACGGAACTGGAGGAGGCCCATCAACGGTACCACCCCCTACAGACATAAAGAGCATGTTGGAGACCACTCTGGAGCCGGAGGCTGCGATAAGAATTGGAGACCTGGACAGTTCTGCACCGGGAACATCCAAAAGTAAGTACCAAAAATCACTTTTTTACACCACTCAATGCACCATGCACACAACCACAGTACACAAAAGCATGCATCCTCCAGATATGCTCCATTCACATATTGCAACCTACAGAGCAATGCATTATGGGCAATGTAGTACACTAGTCCAACTTTAGAGAAATATTTATTCTGATACACCAAGCATATGTGAGGCACTGACAGTGTATTCCCTGTGTCCCACAGGTCTCCCACAAGGACCCACCAACAACCCTACTGTGCAGGGAGAAGAATCTGCCACCAACACAGCAGACGAGGCAGCCAGTGTAACTGCAGGGGAGTGCATGACTACACCACTCGTCCAACATGCACGAGAGACCACCGACGTGACAGATATTGATCTTGAGGCAGGCAACATGACTCCGGGGCCACTGATGAGTGGTAGTCGGCCACATAGGTCAGCTGGGTCTGGGCGGAGATGGCAACGTCCAACACAGTCAGCCAGTGAGGAGGACGTCACTGGTGAACAATTTCTAGGACTGGGTGCATCCTTACTGAGAAGTGACCGGCTGCAAAATAAACACATGCGGGTTATGAATAGGAACCTGCACAGACTGCAACAGACCCTCTCCCAGGGTTTTGCCAATGTGGACAACCAATTCACTGCCATGAACAACATGGCAAACCTCACAAGCTCCATCAATGACTTGGTCAGGGAAATGGTGGCAGATAGGGCCCATGCAAGGCGCAGGGAGCGCAACACTGCTGCCTATTTGGACCGACTGAGTCAATCAATTGGGTGCCTTGCAAACACAACTACCTGCCTGTCAAGGCGCACAGTAAAGTTGCAGGTAGAACTTGGGGATTTTGCAGGTGATGTGGCAAGGGGACTAGGGCGCATCAGCCATGCAGTGGACCAAATGGAGACCACCCAAGCAGCAAGGGGCATTAGCGATACCCCTCAGGATAGTGAGGACATCTTCAGCGCCAGTAGTGTATCTGCCTCAGATGCACGCATCCTGTGGAGTAGCAGTGCCCACCAAGGATCAGGGGACCAACCAGGATTGGGCCATGGTGGCTGTAGTTGCAGGAGGGTGTGGGCTACCTATTCTGTGTTTTGACTGAGGCACATGGTGTTAATGTGTCAGACATTACATTTTGCTTTTTTCGTTCAGTTGAGATGACAACATTTCATCATTACATTCCTGACATTAAAGGGATTATTTGTTGTACTACACAACCTGCCTATGTGTGTCTTACATTTGTGAGTGTTGTCACGGTTGCCACGTACCTGCCAAAGTAGTGAGTTGCAATGTGGTCCCGTCTCTGTCTGCCCTCCATTGCGATACTACCATCCCCAGGCTGTCGGTGTGGTAGCTCTTGCTCCTTATCCTCCGAATCTGTGTCGGCTAGGGTGAGATATAGCCCACGTCTGATGGCAATGTTGTGAAGGATGGCACGTGTTGCAACGATCTTGCATGTAGTTTCGGGGGTATACTGGAGTGACACTCCACTTTTGTGCAGGCAAAGGAAACGTGATTTCAACAAGCCGAAGGTCCTCTCAATGACAGCTCTCATCCGCCGATGTCCTATGTTGTTTCGCCTCTCATTCTGATTGCCAGGTGTTAGGTATGGGGTGAGTATCCATGGTCTCAGAGCATATGCACTGTCACCTGTGTGACAAAAGAGCCAAAATTAGCAGGGCATCACAGGGTTACGCAGTGACATGTATTTAAGGCATCAGAGTGTACTAGACAGTACCTAATAAATATCCTTTGCCAAACTCCCCACGTTCTAGGCATTGGTGTATCCCACTGTGCCTGAATATGTATGCATCATGTGTACTACCTGGATATTTTGCCACAATGTCAGTCCTGACATTATGGGCATCACATACCACCAGGATGTTTTTGTGAGTGGGTACATTTCCTATTGCGGAACACATATTCCTGATTTGCTGGTGGGCAAATTGGTATATGTGTCCCGTCCACACACCCTATTACATCGGGGAAGTTGGCAATTCTGTAGAAGTCCATCTTGGTGCTGTTAATTTCCGCCTCATTACTGGGAAGGTATATACATCTGGACATGTGTGCAAGTATGTCATCTAGGAATACCTTCCGAAAGAGGGTGTTTGGTTGAGGAAGCAGTGGCGCTCACAGCATCAAGGTATATCCAACAACTCCACATGAATCTTATACGGTGCACTGTATGGGGACTACACCCTCAGACCCCCAACTGATTGGCAAGCCAATCTGTTAACAAAAATGCAACTAAGAGGCACTCATTTATATTATACGCTTATATAACTAAACAATATTGGAATATTAGTTAAGGAGATTCTAATTAACCCAATTTTTCATTTAAAAAGGTGTCCAATAACACGAGTGACGTGAGAAATGATCCAAAATATGGAAGCACTGAAGAGTCCAGGGAGAACAGGAGACCCTGCTAACCCAGATGAAGGTGCAAAAGAAGAACCACCGGTGAGGAAGAACAGTCAGTACTGCACCCAAGAAGATGGATGCGGGTTCCTGGTTGGTGCAGATGATATCCCATGCCGGATGGAAGACTGCAGTCTGGTTTGCGTCATTGGATTCTGCCAACAAGCCTTGGCACACGTAAAACTAGTGTTTAGCGGAAAATGGCACTGCCTGGGACCAGGAGGGACCGGGTGGCCTCTACCCAGGAGGGGGAAACAGAGGGGGCTCTCAGCAACTTAGAGAGCCCTCAGAAGACCAGGCAGTGCGCACAGGAGTCCCACAGCATGGGGACAAAGAAGGTGCAAATGGAGGCCCACGCAGCACGACACAAAGGGATCCCACGCCGCCGGAGATCCACTCAGGAAGCTGTGCGTTGCAGGAAGGAGTGCTGGGGACCGGAGCTGTGCTGTGCATGAAAAACCTCAATGAAGGTAGCACACAAGCCTTGGTAACTGCAAATCACGCGATGCATGGGGGTACTGTCTTGCGTGGGGAGGCAAGCTCTTACCTCCACCAAACTTGGACAGCTGGACCTTAGAACCATCAGGACAACTTCAGTCTACCACCAGTGTTGCTAGATCCACACACTTCTTCAGGAGAGGGGACCCACACCACCAGTCATCGCTGCAGAGGGTGCCTGTTGAAGCAGGGAAGTGACTCCTTCACTTCAAGGGAGATTCCTTTGTTTTTCTGGTGCAGGCTGAAGACAGACAGTCCTCTGAGGATGCACTACCTGGAAACAGTTGCAGTTGCTGGCACGAGCTGAAGAGACAATGTTCAGAATTTGTCTTTGCTTCTTTGTTGCAGTTTGTAGAGCTCCTGGAGGGTCCAGATGCAGTTTCATTGGTAGAAGGTGAAATAAAGGATGCAGAGGATTCCTGCTGAAGTCTTGCAATCTGAATCTGAGGAATCACTCAGGAGAGAGGCCCTAAATAGCCCTGAAAGGGGGATTGGCTAGCTAAAGAGGTAAGCTCCTATTAGGGTAGGGCAATTCACCATCTCTGATGACAACCTAATGCCTGTCATGGAACACCTTGACTTCAAACTAACACTAATACCACGATGAAAGGCACCCTTGTGTATAGACCCCAAGGACCACACCCAGCGTTCTGCAACACCATTGCCATCAACTCCTTTCACTACGTCCTATTCAGGGATCTCAACTTCATCCTCGACGACCCCAACTCCACCTCTCTGGTCTCCAAACCCATACACAAAGCCAGACACTCACTGGACGCCATCTTCACTACCAGCTACAGAATCAATTTCTCAGACACCACCAAACTCACCTGGATGAACCACAACATTGTCCACTTCACCATCTGCAAGGGTCATCACACCACCACCAAGCCCCGCAGAGACCCCCGCCGAAGCTGGGGCAAGGTAACCGAGGCCCAAAAGACAGAGACCCTGCTCACCGTACAACCCAAACCCTTCTCAGACATCAACCAGGCCATGCAAAACCTCACCTCATGGATCACCAAATGCGCCAACAGAGTCGCCTCGCTGAAACCATCCAAATCCACCATCACCTCCAGGTCTGCAAGTTGGTACACTCCATAACTCAGAGATTCCAAGCAAAACGACTTGTGAAACAATGATGCATTACCAAGGACCCTCAGACAGAGCCACCTACAAGTCAGCCCTCATCAGCTACCACCTCCACATCAAGACGACCAAGAAAGAAGCAATCACTGCCCGCATCTTCACGGCAAACAACCACACAAAGTAATTCTTCAAAATCAACGAGGAATTCTCCAACCTCACAGAGACTACCATCCATCCTTCTCAGGAGCTCTGCGACTCTCACTCTGACTACTTCCACAACAAGATCTCCACCATATACAAAGACTTTGACCCCCAGCCATCCACGCCCAGCCCTGACAACCTCCCTCAATTAATGCACTCCAACCACACGATAAACACCTGGTCCCCTATCACCCAACAGACCACAGTAGCCATCATGGAGTCCATCCACTACGGGGCCCGACCGGCTCTTCAACTCCATCCACAAGGAACTAACCACCATCCTCAACACCTCCATCTCCACAGCATCTTTTCTGCACAGATGGAAGCACGCAGAGGTCAGGTCCTGTCAGAGTCACCAGATCCTCGGGGTCTGTGCACGTTCCCAACACATCCACCACTGAACAGCTCCAAGACTCTGATAGATAAATCACAGAGACTGAGAGAGTTCAAGAGGGTAAGAGGGGATTAGGAAGTGAACGGCAGGGAAGGATACCTGTAGTAAGAAAAAGGTCAGAACACACAACATGAAAATTATATCTCCTGAAATCAATACTAAACTATGATTCTAAGCCTAGTCACTCTGAAAACATGAACAATCTAAGAGTTAAGTTTAAAATGACTAAGTTTCAAGATGGCCAGATACCTGTAGGGGAATCAAGATGAATTAAATGAAAACTTTCTTATTCAAGTACTTTCCTTTACACGAGAATCAGAAAAAACATTCTGACTAAATTTTAAACCAGTCATATAAACCCTGTTTTGAGAATATTGCATCTAGAAACTATGGCCTTCTGTGTACTCTTAAAATGTTTCAACACAAAATGCGAATATTGCAGATATATATATATATATATATATATATATATATAGTAAACACCATAAAAGGATTGTGCACCATGAATAACACAATAAGGATTCAGGAAACAAATCACATAACTTGTCAACTCAAATATTACATAATAAATATCTTAGAATAGTAGCATACAATAAACAACATGAATTAAACTCGAGGAGAGAATCGTGCGTCTTGCCAATTCAAGTGTTACCATGTAAAATACCAAGAAATGGTAACATGCAATGAATATCAAAGTCAAATCCTCAATCGAATCGCGCGTCTTGCCGATTCGTAAAACACGATATAAATGTCAAGGATTAACAGCTCACAATAAGTAACAGGATCAAAGTAAAATGAAACAAATCGCGCTTCTTTTGCCGATTCTTAAGCCACCATGTAAATGTCAAGAAATGGTAGCGCGCAATGAACAACAAAGTTAAATGCTCATGAAACGAGTTGCGCGTCTTGCCAACTCGTAAAACATCATGTAAATGGCAAGAAATATCAGCGCTCAATGGACAACAATGTCCAAACACCATAAAACGAATCGCGCGTCTTGCCGATTCTTAAGCCACCACGTAAATGTCAAGAAATGGCAGCACGTAATGAATAATGAAGTCAAACCTTTATGGAATAAATCACGCGTCCTGCCTATCTGCAAACCACCATATAAATGTCAAAAAATGGCAGCACGCAAGTAATCTGTTATTCATTTAAGAACAATGATCACCAATGAAGGATGAGGGCAGAAGACTGGAAGATCCAAATAGGCCGCCGGGACAGTAGCTCAGGAAGAAGCTGCTGCTCTGCACCGGGATCTCTGAATAGTGAGCACTGGGAGTTGGGCTGACTCTCTTTTATAGAGTCTTGGCCCAGCCCAGATCCACACCCAGGCATGTTGCAGGGAAAGTCTCTGGAAAGCCCTGGAAAGGGGCCACACCCTAACACACTCTGAAAACATGCAGCAATACATTGCAAAGGAACAGTATTTGTAAACATATTAAAAATACGTTTTCAGGATTGAACTCTGCAATTCAAAAGGTTAAACCACAACATATCAGCACAATGCATAAATTACGTTGTTTTGAGAGTGCTGGGCTTTTGCATTTTTATCGCCAATAGAGCGCGTATTGCTCTGGTGTTGACAGGTCCCTCCTCAAGAAACCCTCCACCTACCCCAGCAACCTAAAAAACTACAGACTCGTCTCCCTGCAAAAGTTCTTGAGAAAGCCATCAACCACCAGCTCACCGACAACCTCGAACGGAACCACTTCCTGACTCATCACAATTGGGCTTCCAGGCCGATCACAGCACGGAAATTGCACTGATTGCCATCACGGATGACATCAGGGCACTGGTAGATAGAGGTAATCGGCAGCACTGATCTTCCTTGACCTCTCCACAACACTCTCTTCACAACAGACTTCATGACATAGGCATCCAGCGAAATGCCCTCAAATGGATCACCTTGTTCATCTCAGGCTACACTCAGAGCATTCACCTCCAGCTTCTCACCACCGCACCCAAGAACATCACCTGCTGTGTACCCCAGGGATCCTCCCTCAGCCACACCCTATTAAACATCTACATGACCCCCCTCACACACATTGTCAGATCCCATGGACTCAACATAGTCTCACACGCCGATGACACTCAACTGATCCTCTCACTCACCGAGGACCCACTCAACGCCCAAACCAACTTCTGCAATGCCATGTCCGAAGTAGCATCATGGATGAGAGAGAGCTGCCCGAACTAAACACAGACAAAATGGAAGTCCTGATCTTTGGGAATAACACCTACATCTGGGACTACAGCTGGTGGTAGGTGGAACTCAGACCCACACCGTCTCCATTGTACCACGCTCGCAACCTCTAAATCGTCCTCAACGGCCAACTATCCATGAATTGACAGGTAAACTCAGTTGCCTCCTCCTACTTCTACATCCGCCACATCTTCAGCTGGATCCCCTGAAACCAGAAGGACTGTCACACACCCTGATCACCAGCTACCTCGACTATGGCAAGGTGCTCTATGCCGGAATATCCTCCCACCTTCCCAAAAGACTCCAAACTCTCCAGAACGCTGCCACCAGCCTGTACCTCATCCTGAACCTCACCAAGTGGGCAAGCATAACGTCCCACCTCATAAACCTCCAATGGCTTCCCATCCAGAAGAGATGCCACTTCAAGATCCTCACACTTGCATACAAAACTCTACATAGCATAGGCCTGGCCTACATCAACCACCGTCTGAACTTCCACGTCCCTTCCGGACACCTTCGCTCCACTGCTGCACTTTGCTGTCATCAGACTCTCAGAAGCAGTAATCGGGGTAGACAAAAAGGCAGGCCTGACTCAGGAGCCTCCTTACACCCAACAACAAAAACTGCCATCTCACTCTTCAGCATTACATCTACTCAACGGCAGTGCTTGGGAAGAAATGATCACCAGTCCTTTACTAACAAAGTCTTCATAACATTTCAAAACAAAGCCCTTTTCATAACCTCCTGACTTCAGTGCCTGGATGCAGGCAAGACAGGTAATACCCCTCACGCTGTGCATATCTTCCATCATGTGCCATGGAAAACCAGGGGCATCTAAATTGGATCACACTGGTTTTGGTACTGAGACTCATACACACACAGAGCCTTACTACTACCAATATGCCACAAGCATACTACACATGTATTCGACACACAGGATGTCAGCATATTGTTCTACGCAATCACATAGGAGAGGAACACTATATAAGGCCAGTAGGCTGCACTCTTATAGACTCACATAAAAAAAGTCCAGTCACACTATCAATCACAAAACATGGTATGCTTTTACCACTTCTTTATGTGACATAACAAGAACATGGGCAGCAATATTTGATACACCCTTTTAGTTCACTGAACAGCTCCTAGCCCTCACACAATCAGGAAAAGGCCTAAATCTCTACACACATTAGAATAGTCTATTATTGCAGCCAGCAGTTCAGTTTAAAACTGCCAATTCAACCTAGAAAAATAAACTTTTTACCAGGCTCAAACCTTCTTTTATTAACATATAAGTCTCCCCTAAGGTAGGCTCTAAGCAGCACCTGTCGCAGGGTGCTTTATATTTAAAAAAGAAGGACTTGTGCTTTGAGTTTACATGTCCTGGTAGTGAAAAAATCCTAAATTTGTTTTTCACTACTGCAAGGCCCATCTCTCCCGCAGCATAACATTAGGTTACCTTCACACTTTTAATGTGTTAATATTTGAGTGGTAACAGAGAGAAATGCCAGGTTTGGAATCAAATGAATTGTAATTTGGTAAGGTCGGATTTTAGATTACAATTTTCAAAATTCAACTTTTAGAAAGTTTCCATTTTCCTGCCCAGATGTTTCTAAGGCCATCACAGAGTTTCCAGCTACCTGGTCCTGTTAATGGCTCCCCCATTTAGAATGCATATTGAGCCCAGTGCCCAGACAGTGAATAATAGGACTTGGGTGTAGGTGTGAGAAGGCAATCCTGTCTAGATGGCTGGGTGTGGAGCTGCTCCCTTCCCAAAATACATTTCAAACAGCTGCCGCCAGCACACACACACACACACACACACACACACACAAAGGAACCTGACACTATCCTTTTGTCACCTTAGACTTCTTGGAATCTTTGCAGGTAAAAGAAAGCACTTTCCAGAACTAGATGTGGGGGTGGACCAGAAAATGCCGCCACTTTAAAGGATGGCACTAGGTATAAATATTGGACCTTTAAGCCACTCTTCAGCATACGCTTGGACTTGCGGACATTACAGACAAAGGACTGCCTTGTTCCCCAGATGACTACCCTGCTGCTTGAAGACTGTCTTGTTTTCCAAAGGACTGCCCTGCTGCTTCGGGTGTGCCTTGTTTACCAGAGGACTGCCCAGCTGCTTCAGGCCTTCCCTCTGAGACGGATGACTGGACTTGCTCCCTTCTTCCCAGGCTATCTGACTGTCTTCAGGGGTCAGTTAGCTGATCTCTGGTTCACAGCAATAGGGACATAACAAGCTCCAGAGGCTTCCCTGCAACTGCCAAGCTGTCCTGCTGTAACTGAACTCATCTGAGCATTGCTGGTTTCTGCTAGCGTGAGTATCTGATCACCAAGAGTTAGTTCTCTAGGTCCTGGACCCTTGGCTGACATCGGAGTGCACTCCTCTACAAGTAAAGGAGAAATCATGACGTTCTGGACTCTTTGTGCCTGTTAGACCTGGCATTCTTGGTGTGGTCTCCCCTAACTTTTTGCCTCTACTTCCCAGGTTGTTGCTGTGTGCTGGACTATGTTTTTGCTGTTTTTGTTACTCTGGGCACTTTACCACTGCTGACCAGTGTTAAAGTGCTCCCTATGTGAAATTGTATGTGTAATTGGCTTTTCCATAACTGGCATATTTTATTTACTAGTATGTCCTGAGTAAAGTTCACTGGGTATGCCCAGGGCCTGTAAATCAAATGCTACTAGTGGGCCTGCAGCACTGATTGTGCCACCCACATGAGTTGCCCTGTAAACATGGCTCAGACCTGCCACTGCAGTGTCTGTGAGTGCAGTTTTAAACTACCAATTCGACTTGGCAAGTGTACCCACTTGCCAGGCCCAAACCTACCTTTTTTATATATGGAAGGCACCCCTAAGCTAGGCCCTAGGTATCTCCATGGGCAGAGTGCAGTGTATGTTAAAGGTGGGACATGTACTGAGGTGTTTTACATGTCCTAGTAGTGAAATACTGCCAAATTCAGTTTTCACTGTTGCAAGGCCTATCTCTGTCATAGTTTAACATGGGGGCTGCCTTTAAATATATTTTAAATGTAGTTTCCCTTTGGAAACAGATAGAAATCTGGAGTTTGGGGTCTCTGAACTCGCAATATAAAAATACAACTTATAGTAAAGTTGTTTTTTAGATTATCAGTTTGAAAATGCCACTTTTAGAAAGTGGGCATTTTTTTTACTTAAACCATTCTGTGGCTCTGCCTGTTTATAGATTCCTTATCTAGGTCACACTGACAATTGGGCTGTTTGTGCATCTCCTCTAGACAGTGACACAAAGGGAGCTTGGGTGAAGCCTGCATATCCTGATGAGCCATCTGGGAGAGAGTAGAGGGAGGAGTGGTCACTTACACCTTAAAGGGCTGTGCCTGCCATCACACAATGCAGTCTACAACCCCCTGGTGTGGGTCTGGGGCCAGGCCTGAGCAAGGCAGGATCCTGTAAACAGCAGAGACTTTTATTTAAAGTTGGGGAACTTCAAAAGCAAAAACGGATATAAGTATTGGATACAAAGCCCCAGACTTATGATTACTCCAAGATTCACTTCTGGGACCAAGAGGAACCTCCGCCAAGGAGAACAGCTGAGGAGCTGAGAAGTGCTGCCCCTGCCTGTGACTGTGCTTTGTTGGGCTATCCTGCAGTTGCTGCTTCTGCTTGAGGAAAGGGACAAAGATTGGACTCCAAATGCCATCAAAGTCTTCCTCTGCTAGCACCTGGTCCCTCTGATGAGACTCCTGCCCTGCCAAGGGGTGTCTAATCCAGTACCTGGACCCTTGGAAGGAGAAGCTGGTGGAAATCCAAGAAGATCCAAGGAAACCGACTTCAGACGACTCTGGACTGACACCGCTGCAGGATCCCCTGATGCCATCTGCAACTGAAGCCATGGTCCTCGCTGGAGTGCGACGACCCTGCAGGCCCGACACTGCTGCAGCCTCGCTGAAGTCTGCGACTCCGTAGAAGTCGCCCAACCACATCATGACAGCTTGATATTGACTCTGCCAGAAATGTGCAGATCCAATGCTTCGCACCAACGCCAACTCACCTCCATTGCTCTGCAGCAAGGACCCGATACCTCTTTGAGATTCCTCCGCTCCTTCGCTCTGCATCACTGGAACAGACGCTGCCTTGGATCCAGCGACACCACGTACCTCGACTCTGTGTATCAGCTTGTTTCCTCATTTTCACAAGGTACTGTACCTGGGGGTCCGTGTGACTCCGTGACCGGCGCAATTGGCATCAGATTGTTGGGAGCGACTGTCACAACGCCGTGATATCACCAATTTGAAGCATTTGTGTTTGTAAGTGCTATACTGAAGTTTAATCCTCTAAACATTCATTACTTGGCTTGTGTGCGTTGAATTTTTGTCATTTCTGTCTTGTTTTGCTCAGATAAATATTGGGTATTTTGCTAACCTGGTGTTGAGTCATTTTGTAGTGTTTTCACTCTATCCCTGTGTGTGTTGGTACAAATACTTTACACACTGTCTCTGGGTTAAGCCTTTCTGCTTGTGCCAAGCTACCAATGGGGTGAGTGGGGTTAACCGGGTGTGTTTCTCCTTTTCCCTGACTAGAGTAAGGGTCCTTGCTTGGACAAGGGATAACCTGACTGCCAACCAAAGACCCCATTTCTAACAGTGCCAGACTTTGAAAAGGTAATTTTTGAGTTGGACTAAGCTGGTCACTATATTCGGGCACACTCCATCGCAGTTCGTCGGAACTTGTGACTTTTCCTCTGTCTAGCATTACTAGATAACTGCAAGTTGCGCTTTGTGCTTTTAGGTGCTATATTTACTTAAAACTTTAAAACTGCATCTCTCCGGGTTCTAATAATTGGACTCTTGTTCTTTTGTTTGTTAAAATTCACTCTATTTTTTTTAATTGGTTTGGGACTTTTCTTGTGTTGTGTTTTCATTTTATTAGTGCTTGAGTGCTACATACATACTTTAAACAGTACCTCTAAGTAAAACCTGACAGCTGTAGTGTCAAGCTACTAGAAGGGTAAACACAGATTAATTTAGTGAATTTTGTGGTTCACCCTCTCAAGGATTCTGGAGTAGGGTTTTCACCCCCCAACCCTCAACCCCTCAATCAATAACCCAATTTCTTACACTGAGAAAACAACAATTGTCCCCACATTGCACATAGCAATACACATGAAAGGTGACAAATGTTTCCTTTAGAGGGTCACAGTTAGGAGGAAAAACCCTCAACAGAGAACAATCTTCCTTTGGAAATCTTGTAATTCTTAATTGAAGATAGACCTAAAGAAGTCAGCAATGCACTAAACATCTGCTACCATCAAGAAGGAGAAACGAGCCAGGTTTCACCAACAGAAGAATTCAGAAGGCCAACTATCCAACCTGCTTTAAGTGAAAATCTGGAACAAAAATAGCTGCAGGGCAAAGATGGGAAAAAAAAAACCTCAAGGAATTAAATGCATTGCAATACATTGTCCCATCATAAAGCCTGCTTCATTTATGATTTAAATAAGAACTGATATCACAGGTGAAGACTAAGCAGTGCCTCCGATTTGGAAACTTCGTCATCTTTAAATGGATAGGTCGTTATTTTGGAAAAGACTATTTATTTGATTCTGCCTTTTCCAGGAACTCATAGGACTCATTCGACCATGACGCCCAAGTCTGCTATCCTGCATGACCGTCAAAACTCAAGTTCCACTGCAGCCTTCGTGCTCCACCTGAAGTGACAAAAACAACTCCTAGGGTCATTCAGAGACACTCTGTTGTCACTTTGGCACTCGAAGTCCTACGAACACCAGAGTCAGGAAAGGAGAGCCTACTGCAGGTTTCTTGCGTTACACACCCTGCCATCCCCCATGGCACCTGTCAGCACCAGGAAAAGGCAGGGCAGAGCCACCCCCGTGGCTCTGTGTGAGGACACTTTCTATATTGTTTGGGACTCCTGCAGTGAAGTGCATCACCCATCCATCCATGTAGTGTTTGTCTAGGAGCTTTGGACTCCGAGATCTAGAACCCTCACAAGTGGATGTGCAGGGGCCTTGTGAGTAGTCTGTAATTTGGTTGTTTGATCTCACCTGCATGCTATTAGACCCTGCCTGTGTCCAGGTCCATTATTTCAACAACTTGCTTGGTGTCGGGCACTTTGCCACCAGCTTGGTGCTGTATGAACTTCGCCCTGGATTGGGGAACTTTGTTGAAAAGCCCAAGATGGCCGCTTTGAGGGTGTTTTTTATCTGGTTTTCCTTGTTTCTATGTTCTAGCCACCCCGCACCATTCCTGAGGGACAAGGCTACCTTGACCAAGGATACGACTGTTTTTTCTTCCTGTGCTCAGACATTATTTGTATTGATATCAATGAAAAGAGGAAAGAGGAGGCACAAAATATGTCGGACAAACGTCCTAGGACTAACAACACAATTTTGTCCTTTCTAAATAATGCGGTGGGGGTGCTCAGAGAATAAATTTTGAGTGTAGAAGAGCAACTCACGCAAACACAAAAGGTTTAGGACTCTCTTACAGTAGTAGAAGAGCCTACTTTTAGGAGTCCTGTTACAGTCTCCCCAATTCAGTTTGCCTCTCTCTCCCAGACTCCCTCCGCCTCTAAGGAGGCTCAGGAGAAACTCACCACTCCCATCTTGCAAAGCTGTGGGGTATCTCTGAAAGCAATTAAAGTTGAAGGGGGGGGGGGCAATTCCATAAAGTAGAAGGGGGTTACCTCCACATGATCAGATATCAGGCAACAAAAAGTGCCAGTGGGACTAAAAAGGGGCTTTTGTCAACATTACAAAAGTCGAGTACCTCACAAAAACTCCTCCTAAAGATGGAAAGTAGTTTACAAGCCCATTCAATACATCCAGTCAAAGAATTGCCAACTTGGAGGTTACACTGGGGACCCTAGGTAATTTGTTGGGGACCCGGCAAGAGCAGTTGCAAGCCTCCGTGTTGAAGGCTCCCACCCTTAGCAACCTGTTTTGTGGACCCTAGTGTCCTCTTGACAGTAATTAGCAAGTAGAGTAGCCTACCTCACCTACCATACCAGTCCAAGTTGGGGGTGGGGAGTCCAGGCTTGTGGTTAGTAGTACCCTTGATCCCAGCCATCCACTGTCTACTCCAATGACCACTCAGGCCTCAGCTGATAGAGCCCCCTCAGGCGGCAAGAGGGTAACTCCCCCTCAAATTCTTATTTTAGACAGTTGGAAGCACGTAGGCCCAGAGTTGGCCCAGAAATACCCAATAGCATTCCTTTGGGCCCCACTCCCGGTGATGTTACCATTCAACTTACCCCAGCTTGTAACTCCTCTAAAACAACCTGAATCAAAATCCTATTAGTAACTCAAAAACAAGGTAGTTCACTGGTTAGGTGGGAGGTTTCCTAACAAGGTGAGACAGTAGCTCTTTGAGGAGATCATTATGATCACAAGGTTGTGTTGGACTCGGAACATGGTGGGGATTGTATTGTGGTAAATGTTTCTAATGCCAACAGGGATGGTGTTAGAAATAAGGTCTCTAATGGCAGAGGTATACATTCTTGTCCAAGTAGGGACCACAATCCTAGTCAGGGTAAGTCACTCCACAACCTAAATTATCCTGGGCTCACCCTCTGGTAGCTTGCCACAAAGCAGGCAGGCTTAACTTAGAAGAGGAGGAGATGTGTTGAAAAATAAAGTGTTGTGTCCGATTTTCCAGTGCAGCACAGATGATGCGTCATTTCAATTCCTCGCAACAAGGTTTTGTGTCAATTTACAGGAGCGTAGCCTTGGTTCCGAGGAGATGAATTGAAAAATAAGGCAATGCGTTGGATTTTCCGGTGGAACACAGACAATGTGTAGTTTCTTCCCACGCTCCAAGGGAATATGTTGATTTCCAGGAGGGCAGCCTTGGTTACTTACAGCGATGCAGGGATATTTTGATGCGTTGAAAATCTTTGATGCACTGGTAAGAAGGAGCAGGTGCTGCGTTGATCCGGTAGGCTACCCATTGATTTTGCAGCTGCGAGGCAGGAGCTGCATCAGTTTCTGCAGGCGTTGCATCGATTTTCCAACGCACTGAGAATTTCTTCTCCTTGGTGAAGTTATTGTGGCCTTAAGACTTCAGAATAGGAGGCAAGCTCAATCCAAGCCCCTGGAGAGCACTTGCGGAGACGGCAGAGTCAGGGGACAGCAGGCAGCAGGGCAACAAACAGGGCAGCAGTCCTTTTCAGCAAAGCAGTCCAGGTGAGTCCTTTGGCCAGCCAGGCAGTCCCTCTGACAGAGTCCAGAAGTGTCTTATTTGGTGTATATACCCAAAAATGCATTTGAAGTGGGGGAAACTTCAAAGAGTGGTTTTGAAGTGCACATGTTCCCCTTTCACCCAATCCATGTCTGCCAGGATCCCTGTGGGGAGTTATCAGTCCTTTGTGTGAGGGCAGGCCACTGGCATGTGAAGTGTAAGAGAGAGCCCCTCCACCCTTCCTGCCCAGGGAGACCCATTCAGTAGGCAGATGTGACTGAGTGCCCTTTGTTATGGCTGTCTGGGTGGAAGGCACAAGGAGAGCTGTCAACCAGCACAGACCAGATTTGGACTGGAGACCGGCTGTAAGGCATAAATGGAAGTAAGTGCAGAGAAATGCCCACTTTCTAAAAGTGTAATTTCTAAAATAGTGATATTCACCAGTAAGCAGGATTTTCTATTACCATTCTGGCCATACTAAACATGACATGGCTACTCGTTTCAGATCAGAATCTAGCTCTTAACAGTATATAAGGGCAGTTCTAATGCTGGCTAATGAGAGGAGCAGACCTCACAGTAGTGGATATTGAATTTGTGTTTTTTTTCATTACCAGGACATGTAAAACACATACGTACATGCCCAGCCTTTTACTTACATAGCACCCTGCCCTATGGGTTACCTAGGGCCTACAGTAGGGGTAACTTACATGTAGAAAAAGGACAGTTTAAGATTTGGCAAGTAGTTTTAAATGCTAAGGCGGAGTGGCAATAAAACTGCACACATAGGCATTGCAATGGCAGGACTGAGACATGGTTATGGGGCTACTTATGTGGGTGGCACAACCAGTGGTGCAGGCCCCTAGCAGCATTTAATTTATAGGCCATGGGCACCTCTAGTGCACTTTACTAGGGACTTACAGGTAAATTAAAAATGGCAATTAATTAGGAGTCAATGTTACCATGTTTCGGTGAGAGAGCACATGCACTTTAGCAATGGTCAGCAGTGGTAAAGTGCGCAGAGTCCTAAAACCAGCAAAAACAGGGTCAGAAAAATGGAGAGAGGCAGGCAAAAAGTTGGGGGATGACCACCCTAAGACTGTCAGGTCTAACAGTAGGGCTTATTTTGAGTGACTTTGATTAACCCAGCTCCCCAGCAACATTATATTGTTACCTCTTGGCAATTTTTTTTAAAATTTATTTATTTTAATAAACCCTTGAGGGGGGATTTCCATTAGAGGGACATAAATTAGAATACTTTGTCTCACAAACAGGGACTTGATTCTAACATAGCTCATAATCAGAGACATCCTATATACAACTGAGCAATCAGTTTGGGACTTTGAGTGAGCTGAATGATCAAGACTGACTGGGTAGTTGTAGTAACTATACCATCCCTGATAGTGTAAATACAATAACGAGGGAGTTAGAAGTTTTGAGCTGGAACATAGCAGGTGTGCAGGGGAAACTGGGGGACTCTGACTGGAGCAAGGTAATCAATCGTCATATCATCATCAGTCTACAGGAAACGTGGAATCCCAAAGGAGAGCTACATTTTGATGTACGCATCTTCTAGTGTCAAGGGGATTCCATCTTTGAGTGAGAGAGCTAGAGGGCCTAGTTACGTTGTTAAAGTAGACCTCAATTGTAGGTCTAAAGTGATTCCCTCTTATTCTCTTTTTTTATTAGTGTTTTTGTTATCATTTGAGTAATTTTTTAGTATTCTCTGTATCGATGTTTACAATTCTATCAGAGAGAAACTACAGTAGTAATGGAGGAGCTTGCTAAGTTTTTCAATGCTTTTGTTTCCTCCTATCACTCTCAACACACCTTTTTACTGATAACAGCGGATTTGTATCTTCATCCATGTAGGAATTGTTATCTGTATGATTCCTTGGATTCTGAGGGGTCAGATGTTAAGCAGGTGCATATTGAGCACACCACACAAGGGGATTTTCTGAATGATTTGGTTGCAGATTATAATTTAATCATCCTGCTCAGTAGTAGTACTTTAGAGCGGTCTAATGCTCCTCCAACCTTCAAAGGCTTTGGGGGCAGGGAGGCCATGATCAACTATATTTACATCTTCAAGATTTCTTTCTCTACTTTGCCTAGCTTTGCAACAGAATGGAATGTTCATAGTGACCACAACCCCTTGATAGCTATATTCTCGTAGGAGAAAAACAGGCAGACAATTATGCCCTTTAAAAGGCTCTGGCCACTACCAAGGATAAAGTACGAAGACTCAAATGGGAAACATTATCCCAGAGACCTTTAATGCCGATATGATTCGGGTTTGGCAGATGTACTACAGTGCACGTTTACATGATGAGGCTCCGGACAATAGTATCCTTAGGGCTTTTGATGCAAGCTGTGAATTCATAAAATTAGCCCTCATTAAGCTGAGGTACTGGCACTCCATTGCTCTGCAGATGGTTTGATAAGAACAGCAATAAGTCTAGGAAAGAGCTACTGAGGGCACAAAAAAAATACCACAGGACACGGTGGAGGTTAGAGACATGCGTATAGAGTCACACTCAGGGACAGGAAGCATCAGTTAAAGAATGATTTGTGGAAGGATTTAGGTGGTCATTACAACCCTGGCGGTCGGTGTTAAAGCGGCGGTAAAACCGGCAACAGGCCGGCGGAAAATAAATTGGAATCACGACTGTGGCCACTTTAACACTCAGACCGCCAAGGCGGTACAAACAAACACCGCGGCGGTAACCGCCAACAGACAGGCGGATGACAATGTACCGCCCACAGAATTACAACAGTCCAATCGGCCAGCTTTTCCGGGGCGGATTCACCGCGAAGAAAAACACGACGGAAACAGGACTTGGAAGGGAAAATGCTCACCTCTACACACCCCACAAGGAACCAGGACGCCATGGAACCCGAGCTCCAGATTCTTCCAGCCTTTATCTTCCTGCTCCTCTACCAGGAGCACGAACGCCGGCGGCGAAGACCACGGTGAGTACTGCACCTACGACACAGGGGAGGAGGGAGGGAAAAGAGAGTTACACACACACACGCAACACCCCCACCCCCACGACAATACACACACGAATACATCATGATACATGATAGTTACACCCCCAACCCCCCCGGCAGAATGCAAGGACAAAAGGAAATTAATTGAATGATTGTAATATATTCAAAGGCATTAAACAAAAATATATACATATATAAAGATATTCACACTATAAACAAATATATACACCAAGAATACAAGTCCAAGGGATTCCACCATCATAGTCCATGGACCACTGGGCCCAAAATGCATGGGTGAGGCCCACACTCAATACCCGAACAAGACGGAGAGAACATTGCTGGGGCATCAGATAGAAATAAAACAGGCACCTCAGGGGGGAGGAGGGGAACCTCAGCCGGATGAGTGCACGATGCCAGATCCACGAGGGGGCTCCATGCCCACTGCTTTATCCTGGGAAGTGCAAAGCCACAGTCTCTCAAGTCTCTCCAGTGGGGGGTCTGCCCACTGCTTTATCCTGCGGAGTGCAAAGCCACAGTCTCTCGAGTCTCTCCAGTGGGTGGGTTGCCCACTGCTTTATCCTGGAGAGTGCAAAGCCACAGTCTCTCAAGTCTCTCCACTGGGTGGTTTGCCCATTGCTTTATCCTGGGGAGTGCAAAGCCACAGTTACTCAAGTCTCTCCAGTGGGTGGGTTGCCCACTGCTACATCCTGGGGAGTGCAAAGCCACAGTCTCTCAATTCTCCCCAGTGGGTGGTTTGCCCACTGCTTTATCCTGGGGAGTGCAAAGACACAGTCTCTCAAGTGGATAACAGTCTCCACTGGTTCTGGAGGGGGCTTTGTGCCCAGAGAGCTTCATCCTGCCAAGGACAGAGGTAGTGGATGTCATTCTCCACTGGTTCTGGAGGGGGCTTTGTGCCCAGAGTGCTTCCTCCTGCCAAGGATAGAGGTAAGGGACGGATCTCTCCACTGGTTCTGGAGGGGGCTTGGTGCCCAGAGTGCTTCATCCTGCCAAGGACAGAGGTAGTGGATGGATCTCTCCACTGGTTCTGGAGGGAGCTATGTGCCCAGAGTGCTTCACCCTGCTCGTGGCGGCCTCAGTAGCGTTGGAATCTTTGGCGCTCACTGGCCTGCGGTGCTTGTTGCGGCGTTGTCCTGTTCAGCGGTGCTGGTGGCGGCAGTGTCCTGTTCAGCGGTGCTGGTGGCAGCAGTGTCCTGTTCAGAGGTGCTGGTGGCGGCGGTGTCCTTGGCAGCGGTGCTGGTGGCAGCAGTGTCCTGGGCAGCGGTGCTGGTGGCAGAAGTGTCCTGGGCAGCGGTGCTGGTGGCGGCGGTGTACTGGGTAGCGGTGCTGGTGGCGGCGGTGTCCTGGGCAGCGGTGCTGGTGGCAGCGGTGTCCTTGGCAGCGGTGCTGGTGGCGGTCTTGTCCGCCGTGCAGGTTTTCCCAGACTTGCCGGTTTTACTGTGTCCCTTCCCCACCTTGGATGGTGGCGCAGCTGTCTCCACACTTCCAACTGTACCCCTGGGAGCGGCTTTGGTGGCAGATTTTTTTCCTCTCTCCCGCCGGGCACTGGCCAACTTTTTGTGCTTTTGAGGTGGGGGACTGTCCGTGCTCTGGCTCCTTGCCACACTGGCTGCCTTGCTGCCTGGTGCACTCCAGAAGCCGGTTACTACTGGCACCACTGTTCCCGCAGATGTTGTGGCGGAGGTGCTGGGTTGGGACCTGGAGAGGCGGGCCCTAGGAGACTGAAGGGGTGGGGGAGGTGAGGGAAAGAGGTCAAGGTTGAACAGGAAACGTTTTTTGGGCACACTGGGACGGGTAGATGGAGGGGGTTTGGGAGTGGAGGAAGAGGTAGTGGTTGTAGGAGGTTTACGTTTGCTGACTTTGGGTGAAGGTGCATGGGCTGGAGGCTGTCGTGAGGTGGATGGCTGTTGGGTGGGTGTGTGGCTGCGTTTGTGTACCTTGGGAGGTGGGCTCACAGACACACTGGTAGAGGACACAGGGGACATGTGAATGGTAGTGGGGGTGGTGAGTGCACGTGAGAGGGGTGTGGTGGTGGGTGTGCTGGTGATGGCGGTAGTGGATGAAGATGTAGTGCATGCAGGTGTGAGTGGAGACGAGACAGGGAGGGAGGGAGACGAGGAGGAGGGGAACACAGTGGAGGCAGTGGCTGTTGGTATGTCTGCATGTGTATGATGCTTGCGTGAGTGCCTGTGGGATGTGTGGTGCTTATGTTTGCCTGACCTTCCCTTGTGTGATGACGTGTGTGTGTATGCTGGTCTGAAGGTGTGCTTGGGATAGGCTAAGGTACAGGGGTTTGGGTCTGGGTGGAGGAAGTTGGAGGGGGGAGCCTAGAGACAGGGATAATGGCTGCCATCAGTGCTGAGGCCAGAGCCTGAAAAGCTCGCTGTTCGGCTGCCTGACCAGAATGAATGCCCTCCAGGTATGCATTGGTTTATTGCAACTGCCTCTCTACACCCTGGATGGCATTCAAAATCGTAGACTGCCCAACAGTGAGGGACCAGAGGAGGTCAATGGCCTCCTCACTGAGGGCAGCAGGGGTGACAGGGGCAGGGGCTGAGGTGCCTGGGGCGAAGGAGATGCCCACCCTCCTGGGTGAGCGGCCACAGGGCGAATGCTGAGGGGCTGCTGGGAGGGCGGTGCTGGTAGGGAGGGTGGCGGCTGTACCTGTAGATGCAGGGGGCACAGATGGGCCCACCACCGCAAGAGAGCTCCCATCAGAGGAGGAGTCCGTAGCGCTGGTCTCAGCTCCTGTCCCCGCCGTGGAGCTCCCCTCGCCCTCCGTCCCACTGGTGAATTCAGACTCCATTGTGTCACCCTCCAGTGCCATGTGGGATGCAGCTCCCTCCTGCTCCAGTGCCACTGCTCCTCCGCCTGATGATACTAATGCACACAAGAACAGGGAGACCACAAAAAGGGGGGGAGACAGAAGAAAGACATGTTGAGTGCATGCTATACCGCTACCGTTGGCGGACACTACAGACACAGAAGCCCCCTGCATTACGCCGTGCACTTGGAGTTCCCTAATCAATCACAGGGACATGGGTTACAAGGCTATGCCCGATTGCTGCACACATGGATGTCACAGGAGCCTGACTAGGTGTAGTTGGCTCTGTACACAGGTGGGGTGGGGTGCCGCAGGGCCTGCCTTCAGAAGGGACCTTGCCTACTAAACTCGCCCAGGCCTAGGGGAACCCACAGCCCACATCCCCCACCCAGACACCTACAATGCACACTGAATCAGCTGAATGAGAGTCTACCTTATGGCTGCTGTGATGCCCTTAAGCGCCCATCCAACTCCGGGTACGCCACTGCCAGAATCCTGAACATCAGGGGGGTCATGGTGCGACGGGCACCCCTCCCACGTTGGGAGGCCATCTCCAGCTGGGCCTCCGCCATCTTCTTGCTCCAGCGGCGAATGTCCTCCCATCTTTTCCGGCAGTGGGTGCTCCATCTGTGGTAGACCCCCAGGGTCCGGACTTCCTTGGCGATGGCACTCCAAATATCCTTCTTCTGATGGGCGCGGACCTACAGGAATAGTAAAGTGGAAAAGGAGAAGATATAACCATCCGCACCGTCACAGTCATTGGCCCGCATCCCTACCCTTGCCATGATGCACATGCACTCACCGTTGTTTCATGCATGCCTCATTCTCCCCCCCACATCTTTCATCCACACTGGCATTTCCCACACAGCATGCTCACCTGTTTGTCTGGAGGACCGTAGAGTAGCCTGTACTGGGGTAGGACCCCATCCAGTAGTTTCTCCAACTCCTCCGTGCTGAAGGCAGGGGGCCTTTCCCCAGACACACGAGCCATTGTCTCTTCCAGATTGAGGTTACAGCAGCACTTGCAGTGTAGGTCCTCTCCAGTCGAAGATCATTGAATTGAACAGACAGAAAGTGGTGGTCAAGTCTGCGGCGGTGCGTACCGTCAAAGCCGGCCTACATCGTCATTGGTTCCTGGGACCCATAGGGTCCAATGTTAACCAAAGCAGGATTGCGGGACATATCACCAACATCATAGGTGCCATTGATGGTACACATGTGGCCTTGGTCCCCCCGCAGGAGTGAACAGGTGTACAGAAACCAGAAGAGTTACCATGCGATGAATGTGCAGATAGTGTGTTTGGCCGACCAGTACATCTCCCATGTGAATGCCAAATTTCCTGGCGCAGTGCATGACGCTTATATTCTGCGGAATGGCAGCATCCCTTATGTGATGGGGCAACTCCAGAGGCACCGTGTATGGCTATTAGGTGATGACATGGACCCAATACAGTGTGACTAGGTATCTGGGGATGTCCCTATGAGTTAGTGTGTGTCTAACAGTTGTCCCTCACCATTTGCAGGTGACTCTGGTTACCCCAACCTGTCATGGCTACTGACCCCTCTGAGGGGACAAGGTCAGAGGAACGCTACAATGAGGCCCATGGGCGAACTAGGAGGATTATAGAGCGGACGTTCGGCCTCCTGAAGGCCAGGTTCCGGTGCCTCCATATGACAGGTGGTTCCCTATTCTACTCACCAAAGAAGGTGTGCCAGATTATCGTGGCCTGCTGTATGCTTCACAACTTGGCTTTGCGACAGGTGCCTTTTCTGCAGGAGGATGGTCCAGATGGAGGTGTTGTGGCAGCTGTGGAGCCTGTGGACAGTGAAGACGAGGAAGCAGAAGAAGAGGACATAGACAACAGGAACACAGTGATCCACCAATACTTCCAGTGAGTCACAGGTAAGAAGACAACACTGCCTGCTATATCTGATTTAATTCTACTACCTCTCGTCTGTCTGTCATTTTCACCCACTGTATGGTCACTGAGTTGTCACTTTCCCTTATGATTTCACAGATGTGGGTCCCACTGTGTGACATCTGCTTTGTTTCCGCATGGACTAGAACTGTGACACATAGGTATGTTGACATTACATTGGATATAGCATTTTGCCACAGTTATTGCTAATACACATTTTCGAAAGCACAGACTGACTTGAGATTGTTTTGTGATTTAAGGGTGTTTATTTAAGTGCTAAATAGTGAAGGGAGTTGTAAAATGTTCAGGGGTGATGGTGGAGGAATGTCCATGGCAGAGTCCAGTCTATTAGTCCAGAGGGGTAAAGGAAGTGGAGTTGGGGCAGTTTAAGGATGGACAGGGTGACAAAGTGGGACAGAAGGATGACATTCAGGGTGGTCTCATTTCTTGGCGGGGGTCTTGGCATTGTTCTCTGTCTTTGTCCTGGATCTCAGGGACCGCTTGCGGGGTAGTTCTCCATCTGCAGGGGATGGGGTGCTGGTATCGTGGTCCTGTGGCAGTGCCTCATGTCCACTAGCGCCGGCGGGGGTGGTGGGCAGTTCATCGTCCAGGCTAGTGTCAGGGGCCCCTTGTTGTGCCACAGTGTCCCTCCTGGTGTTGACAAGTTCCTTCAGCACCCCTACAATGGTGCCCAGGGTGGAAGTGATGGCTTTGAGTTCCTCCCTGAAGCCCAAATACTGTTCCTCCTGCAGCCGCTGGGTCTTCTGAAACTTGGCCAGTACCGCTGCCATCGTCTCCTGGGAATGGTGGTAGGCTCCCATGATGTTGGAGAGGGCATTGTGGAGAGTGGGTTCCCTGGGCCTGTCCTCCCCCTGTCGCACAGCAGCCCTCCCAGTTCCCCTGTGTTTCTGGGCCTCTATCCACTGAACCGTGTGCCCACTGCCACTGCCCCCAGGTCCCTGGTGTTGTTGGGGTGGTGGGTTAGCCTGGGTTCCCTGTAGTGGTGGACACACTGCTGAATGACATGTCCTGGGGACAGAGGGATGGGCCCGCTGGGTGTGTGCTGTGCTGGTGTTTCCAGAGGGGGGAAGCTCTGGAGTGGCCTGTGCCAGTGTGAGGGGAACCGACTGTCCTGAGGTCCCAGATGGGCCGGGCTGGTCATCTAGATCCAGTTGGACAGAGCTGCTGTCATCACTGTGGGCCTCTTCTGTAGGTGGAGTGGACATGTCTTGAGCCTCCTGTCCGGTGGTGTTGGGTAGGGGTCCTGCAGGTGTGTAAATGCATGATTATTGCATCTGTGTGTGGCATGGTGTGCAATGGGTGGGTGACCCTGTACCCCAGTGCTTGCATTCCTGTGTAGGACCTTGTGTGATAATGGTTTAGGGGGGTGTATGGGTATGTGCAGTGGACATGCTTTGGGGATGGGTGTCCATGCTTTGGTGTTACATGCAGGGCTTGGGTTTGGGATGTGTGGTTTGTGATATTGGGACATACGTGAGGAGTTGGAGTGATGGGGGTGAGGGCGAGGGTGGGGGTATGTGATAGCATGCAGGTGGGTGGGGGATGAAGTAGTGAAAGATTTGACTTACCAGAGTCCATTTCTCCAGCTACTCCTGCGAGGCCCTCAGGATGCAGTATAGCCAAGACCTGCTCCTCCCATGTAGTGAGTTCTGGGGGAGGAGGTGGGGGTCCGCCGCCAGTCCTCTGAACTGCGATGTGGTGTCTTGAGACCACGGAACGCACCTTCCACCGTAGGTCGTTCCACCGCTTCCTGATGTCATCCCTAGTTCTTGGGTGCTGTCCCACTGCGTTGACCCTGTCCACGATTCTTCGCCATAGCTCCATCTTCCTAGCTATGGTGGTGTGCGGCACCTGTGATCCGAATAGCTGTGGCTCTACCCAGATGATTTCCTCCACCATGACCCTGAGCTCCTCCTCAGAGAACCTGGGTTGTCTTTGCGGGGCCATGGGGTAGTGTGGGTGATGTGTGTTGTGATGTGTTGTGTGAGGTGCTTGGATGTTGTGTGAGTGATGGTGTAGGGTGCCTGTGGATGCTATTGTTCTTTCTGGTGGTGTCTCTTTCTGGCCTTCTGTCGCAATTGTTGACGTGGTGTGTGTTTTATATTGTATAGGGTGTGTGGGAGTGGTGTGTGTATGTGTATGTGTATCAGGTGTGTGTATTTCGATTTGTCCAATGTGGTAGTGTTTTGTAAATGTGTGTGTATTTTGAGCGCGGCGGTGTGTACCGCCAATGGAATACCCGGTTGAAAGACCGCTGTGTGGATTCGTGGGTCGTGATAGTTTGGGTGTATTTCTGTTGGCGTGACGGTGGAGGTTTTGTTTTCGCCAGTTTATCACTGACCTTTGGTGTGGCGGACTTGTTTGGGTGTCTGGATTTTGGCAGATTCAGAGCTGTGGGTCATAATGACCGTGGCGGAAATTCCGCTGCGGTGTGTTGGCATGTGTCTTCTGCACGGCGGTAAGCGGCTTTTACCGCCAATGTTGTAATGACCCTCTTAGTGATAGTGAGTAATTTGAAGGACAGTACTATGTTTTGGAGGATTTTGAACCATCTTGTTTTTGGCCCTTTTTCTTGGGGAAGGTTTCTACTTTCAGGCTTAAGTCACTATTTTGGAGCTCAGATTCTTCAAGGGAGGCGAGGCTGAACATTGTAGATGAAGAGGGCTCCATGAGGCTGGATACCATCTCCATTAGGTCCCATTGAATAGGAGTTGCTGCTGCAGAAAAGCTCAGAGCTTAAGCAACCTGAATCTTTGGTCATGTGGCTACAAACTTTTGTTGTATCTGCATGGCATGTGTGTTCTGGATCTGCAGAGGTCTTTGGAGCCAAATCTTCAGAAGTGATAGGAAGAGTATACTTTAACATCACACAAGGGTCCAGGAGCTTGGAGAGCACCCTTTGGGGCCAAGAATCATTCCAGGAGAAGCTATCAGCAGGGCTCAGAATAGTTTCAGTTGGCACTGACCAGTCCTTCATAGATCTTCTCAGGTCACAGACTGCAGGTTCAGTCCTCTTCCAATTCTTCTACAGGTCTTCTACAGGTCAAGTGTGTTCTCAGAAGGGCAATGAGGAGGCCATATGTATGCTTGGTACCAGCCTGTCAGAATAGGTCACTCCTGACCTCTCCCTAAGCAATGACAAAAACGTTTTCAGGGGCAATTGCTTTTACAGCATTTCCTGTGTGTCCTACAGCAAACATTCCCCCAGTGCCCTAATCTGACTAAACCCAAAATGGCAAAACAATAATCCCGTTGTGCAGAGCCTGTGTGCCCACACCAGAGGTGTAGCCAGAGAGATGATCAACCCCTCTCTCTCACTTCAAACCAGTTCTGGGGGCAGCTCATCTTCCCACTGTGATTGGAGTCTGGGGGAACAAAAAAGGGACTTGTGCAGGTGCCATGTGATATCTGTCTGTGCCAACGGAGGGCCCTTTTCAGTTAATTATGTTCTAGGACACAGCCAAAATGATTATCCAACCAGAGAAACAGAAACACGATCTCCACACCAAGTTTTTGACTCTTCCTCTGGGAGCAGTTTTCACACCTCATTGAGGGTTAAGCAGTCAGACGGTTGCAGATGGGGGTGAAGGCACATCATCTCGGTGAGGCTTAAGGGAGGGGAAAAGTTTGAATTCCCTAGTGAATTTCAGCTTTGAATAAATATTGCATAGAGTTCAAGAATAAAATTTGTAGGTGCTTCCTAGCCAGAGATAACATTATTAAATTTCATATTACAGCCCGTGTTTTCCTTTGGAACAGTCACCGATGCTACAGTGATTTTTTTTTTTTTTTTTTTCCTTGTAAAGACATTTGATCTTACATTTCTACATGTCCTACTGTCATCGTTGGACTCTCGCTCCTAGGCAAAACTGCTGTTTTAGAAGAAACACCAGTTTTGTTGATAAGCGACTAGGCTAATCCTACAACAAGTTGCAACTGTCTGCCCAACCCTCCCAGCTCACAAGCAGTACCTCACCAAAAACTCAGAGTAAAAGGTGATTTCTGTCAGCCTTACGATTGGACTCTAGAGTGTGGCATCTCAGGGGAGTCGTGGTGGAACGGAACGTACTCTTTTCTCACGTGAGCAACAAGTCTCAGTCACACACAAGCAATGAAGGAGATGCAAGCAAGTTTTCAATATATTTATTGAAAAGACTGCAATCTACTGTAAAATGAATGAGCTGCAATGATTAGGATAACAAACAATAAAAGAAGCATAATTGTGAAGATGAGAGTCATGAATACAAAATCCCCCACCATCATGCAATAACATAAAAAGTAAAATCCCTAGCAAAGAGAACCTAATGAGAGCTAGGTATAATAAACCTAATCTGCCAGTACCATGTCCATGAGAAGTACCCCTCAACCCTTGTTGCCTTGGATGGAGGTCTCTAGGTACGGACTGTATGGTGACACGAAGGCGGAGTTCTGCAGCGAGGTGACGTGCAGCATAGATGGCATCTGGAAGGAATCCCTCTGATAACCTTGTCTGTGTGAGATGTACTTACACAGATCATGTAGGACCTCTGACGCAGGTATGTTCCCAAACAATTGATAAGGAGGCAGACTAGTGGCAGCAATAATGTAAACAATTCCCAACAAGTGTATATTATGTTTGTGTCACACATAAGTGAGAAAGGGACATGGTGTGAATACCTACGTACACTTGATTATGATGCTGATAGTGACACCTTCACAGAGTGGCACTGATAATGCAAATCAAAACAATTTTATAACTATAAACAATGGCAGCCATTTTAAAAGAAATAATAAAATAAATGGGCTAAAACAGAGCAAGCTAAGTAAGTTTAAAGTCACTAGGTACCAGAGGCACAGGCCTGCAAGGCAAAGGGCTAAGCTAATCTCCTGAGTCCCAAATACAAAACTAAATTGGATTCACTACACTACTTTTATATACCATTCACCCGGCCTTATGGGCAGTAAGGCCTACTTAGGGGTGACTTTTTAAAGTTTAAAAGGAAAGTTCAGACCGTTTATTCCGAAAGGTTGAATTATAGTTTGAAAGTTGCTTGTGTCAGGCTACAGTGGCAGGCCTGAAGCCATGTTTTACACTGTCTCTGTAGTGGATGGTACAATGGGTGCAGTAGTCCACTAGTAGTATTTAACTTACAGGCCCTGGAGACAATCTGTACCAAATAATAGAGACTCATACATAAGTTAAATATAAAAATGAGGGTTTACCAATGTCATCATGTTGAAAGGAGCACAGACATTTTACCATTGGTTAGTAGGGGTATAGTGCACAGATTTCGAGTGCCAGTGAGAGGCAAACATCTAGGGATACATCATGCAAAAGATTATCATTTCCTACAACAATGAAGTGTCTCACAGCTAATAATGGTGGTATAAGCCTTCTTCTCCAATACTCTGCTTTTATTTTCTGTTTCTCCATATTTAATCTAGAACATTCTACCCTCAGTGGACAGAATGTTCTAAGAGAGTTATAGCTCTTGTACCTCTGGCTACAATGGTTTGTTCAAGGTCCTCTCCCTTGCTGTAGGCTCTTGCCTGCTGCCATGCTCTATAACTCTTTTCAGTAACCTTAACAACTGGTATAGCCCTCAGCAGTGGGCTAGAAGGATATAATATTGGGTTACTGTTTACTGCTGATTTAAAAAGTGAATATCCCATGTTGTAGTAACTACAGTTTTCAACACTCCACTATCAGAGCTGGGTCAATAGTGTGCATTTGCGATCTTTGCACCTCTGAAATCCCTGACCAGGCTGAGGCTTTCTGGAAGCAGGTTAACAACAAAGCCACAGCAGGGCTTCTGCCGTAGTCCCAGCCAAGAGGACATCACACATCTTCATGTTCTGGAAGCAATACACCATGATCATGCAAGTCTGAGTCAGTGCAGAGCTTTTTTTGAGAAGGAGATGAGATTATATGTATTGTCCATAGCAGTTGGGCAGGAGCAATTTATTTCCAAAGGTTGCATTTTCAATCAGCTGCACTGGTGAAGGGCTGACATTTTTCTTCCAAAAAAAGGCACTATGAAGTATGGTTCTTATATGGATCTCCCATTAAAGAACTCTCTCCAAAAGCAACAAACAAGCTGATCACCTTGTCTTCTATTTCCATAGATGAAACTACTCAAAAATCTAGTAATTATCACTCTGGTTGTGTTCTCAGTGTAAGCTCTAGTGTCTTTCCGTCCAATACTCCATGTTGAAGTCAGCTGAGAGGCTGTTCCACACGCCATGTGGCGTGCCTAACTGGTAAGACGGGAGGTACGGAAGTAGGGAGAAAGAATGAATAGTCAAACAAGGGGTTCTTCCCATGCTTCAATGACGCCACTCTTACCTAACGGTCAGCCTTATGTATATGATTATTAAAGCTGGGTGTCTTCCCATTGTATGTGGTCTTGAGCTCCCAATCAATGATGGTCTGTGATATGTCCTGCTTGGAGCACATATAAGAACGCTTTGACTGAGATGGATGCGCTGCAACCATTTGTTCCCTTGTTTTCTGTCACATTCATAACTCACCTTGAAGTCTTTGTAGTCCTATTTTCTCACTCTATGTATCAACAGCTAGATTCCGTATTTGGATTATCTAACCCGAAGATCTTATGCCTTGTACTTCCATCATGTGCAACCAAAAAAAGATTAAATTGCTAACAAGGCTTTTACTCTTTCTTTGCACCACAAGTACAAGCAAAAACCTTCAGCATTTCAGCACTTCAGCTCCAAAGGCCATACTTTTAATTATCAACAGACAGGAAAAATGAGAAGAGAAGAAAAAAGGAACTCCCTGGCCTCATGCACCTCAGGTCTCTGCTCAACATGCAGACCGATAACTCAAAAGAACAAGTCACTTACCTTTGATAAAGATCTTTCTGGTGGGTAATTTAAATAAATGCCAACTCCTCACCTTGTAATTAATCCTCAGTATGTGGAATCCTTCAGAGCTGTTCTCTTGCATCCCACAAGCTGGCATTGTACATGCTGCACCATTCTGCTCCAGAAATGACCAGCAGAGCCACACATAAGCGCTACCCCTGCATACTGGTATCAGTTGTCTAGGCCAGTGGGTCCCAACCTGTGGTCCGGGGACCCCTGGGGGTCCATGAAACCTCCTCAAGGGGTCCGTGACTGCTTAGAAATTTGAATATTATTAACAGATTAGGTCCCCAGTTCTAAGTAATGTCTCAGTAGGCGGTCCCCAGTTAACAATAATAATTCTGTGGGGGGGGGTCCCTGGGTTCCAGTAATGATAAAGTGGGGGTCCACTGAAGTCTAAAGGTTGGGAACCACTGGTTTAGGCTGTCTGCGCCGTCAGACGCAGAACCCATCGGCAAATTGGAATGGCTAATGTGCAGATCTCTAGATTGGGACCTTTTTAGATGGAAAAGAGCCCGGTACTTGGAACAGGAAAGTGAGAGGGTTGGTGAGGAATCTGCGGTGAGAATCCACCAGAAAGATTGTTATCGAAGGTAAGTAACTTACCAAAGCAAAACCTACCAAGGTGGCTGGCCTGTGAACTGGTTCAGACCAAAAGGTCCTGCAGTAATAAACAGACAAAATGTCCTTCTCAATGGATAGGACTGTTATTGCAGTAGTGCTTCTTGAAAGTGTGTCAAAGCCCACGTCTGCCTGACAGATGTCCAGGACAGGCCTTCCATGTGCTAATGCAATGGTAGCAGCCTTGGCCCTGGTGGGTTGAGCCTGCAACTTTCTGGGGGGCTGCTTTTCAATCAATCAAATTTTATTTGATTACCACTGCTCATCACCCTGGGGTATCTGGGTCTGTGATGCAGTTCTCAGTTAAAGAGCCAGGTCTTTAGTACCTTCTTGAAGTGGTTCAGCAAATGGTACGTGCGGATGTGGTGAGGGTGTTCCAGGACTTTGGCGGTGATCTGGGAGAACGAGCATCATCTGGTGCAGCTGCAGCGGATGCGTGGCATATGGGCGAGGTGTACGGAGCAAAGGTTTCTGGAAGGTTGGTGGAAGGTCAGCTGGTGGTTAATGTAGTGTGTTCCGTGGTTGTGGAGGGCTTTGTAGGTGTGGGTCAGGAACGTGAACTGACATCTTTTCTGGATGGGGAGCCAGTGGAGGTCCTTTAGATGCTGTGTGATGTGTGTTTTAATGGGCAGGTTGAGGATCAGCCTAGTTGCTGCATTCTCGATTGTCTGGAGTCTTTGCAGGAGTTTGGAGGTAGTCCCGGCATAGAGCATGTGAATCGTGTGGAAGCAGGCTGAGGAGACTGTGTTGACTTACCGTTTTATGGGAGGTTTGCTGTCAAGTATGATGCCTAGGTTACAGGCATGATCTTACAGTGTGGGAGTGGGTCTGAGCTCCGCTGGCCACCAGAAGTAATTCCGGAGGGTGGTGTGTCTACTGAAGATCAGGACTCTGTTTTGTCTGTGGTGAGTTTGAGGCAGTTGTCAGTCATCTACATTCCAATGTTCTTTATGCAATTGTGGATATTGGTCTTCGCCTGGGTGGTGTTCGCTAGGAGTGAGAGGACGAGTTGGGTGTCATCGGCGTAGAAGATGTTGATGGTGTATGATCTTACGATGTTTGCAAGTGGTGTCATGCAGATTTTGAAGAGGGTGGAGCTGAGGGATGAGCCTTGGGGTACTCATCAGATGGTGTGGGTGGGGTGCAAAGTGAGGTGGGGAGGCAGACTTTTTGGGTGTATCCTGTGAGGGAGGATGCCATACATCTGAATGTATCATCTGTGATTCCAATCTGTTGAAGATGCTGGATAAGTGTGTGGTGGGAGATGGTGTTGAAAGATGCAGAGAGTTCCAGGAGGATTAGAGTGGCCTATTCTCCTTTGTCGTGTGGGGTTGCTGCGATCAGGGCTATCTTAGTGCTGTGGCTGGTTCTGAAGCCTGATTGGGAAGGGTTTAGTAGTTCTTTCTTTCCATTTGAACTGTAAGTTGGAGGTTGATGGCGTTCTCCTGGACTTTGGTGGAGAACGGGAGGGGAAAGATCGGATGGTAGTTATGGAGATCTCTGAGGTTGGCTGAAAGTTTCTTAAGGAGGGGGCCTGACCTCTGCTTGTTTCCATGCATCGTGATAAGTGTCTGTGGTCATGGAGGCATTGACGATGGTGGTGAGCTGGGGGCCGATCTCGTTGCTTTCTAGTGTGAAGAGTTGATGGGGGCAGGGATCGGTGGGTGCTCCTGAGTGGATGGACTTCATCAGGGTGGTCGTGGTTGGTGTGCGGAGGAGTTCCCATCTGGTGATCGCATGGTTGGTTGCGGTTGATGGGTTGCTGAGAATGTTGGAGGGTTGGGGTTCGAAGTTTGTGTAGATGATTGCTATCTTGTGGAAGGGGTCTGCGAGGGCATTGCAGCGTTCTTGTGAGGGAGGGATTGTGTTTTCTGTGGCTGAAGAGCAGGTGAATTCTCTGATGATGAAGAGTTCCTAGGTATGGTTGGTGCTGGTTTTCGATTTGGTGCGTGAGGGCCTCCTTTTTGCGACTTTGATCTGGCGGTGGTAGTTGCTGAGGGCTGATTTTTATGTAGCTCGGTCAGTGTAATTTCTGCTGGTCCGCCATCTTCTTTCCAGTTGTTTACACTCACGTTTTGATGTGCAGAGTTCTGGTGTGTACCAGCTGATGCATTTGGTGATTCTGTGTCTTTTGGCTGCGTTGGGAGGGGGTGACTTGGTAAGCAGCGCTGGTGAGCCAGATGCTGAAATTCTCTACTATGTGGTCCAGGTTGACGGCGATGTTGGGCTGAGTTGCTGAGGGCGTCTGTCCATTGCTGCTGAGTTACTTTGGTCCAGCTGCTGTAGGTAGCACTGTGTTGGATGGGGGTGGTGTGCAATGGGCTAGTGATGGTGAAGTGTACAATGGTGTGGTCCGTCCAGGGGATGTTCAATGTGTGGCTGATTCTGTTGCTGGACGTGAAGTTGGGGTCTAGCTGCTCTGTGTGTGGGTTTAGAGACAATCTGCTTGAGGCCGATGTTATCAAGTCTTTCCAGGAGGTCGGCACTGTTGGTGTCGGTGGAGTCATCCATGTGGAAGTTGAGGTCTCACAGGAAGACGTAGTGTTCGGATTCGATGGCAAGAGGGGTGATGAATTTGGCAATGGCGTTGCTGAGACCTGTTCGTGGTCACGGTGGTCTGTAAGTGAGGGTACCTTTGGTTGTGGAATTGGCATCAGCATGAAGCTGGAAATTCATGTGTTCCATAGTCATTGTGGGGTCATCGTTGGTGATTACTGTCAACACCAGAGCAATACGCGCTCTATTGGCGACAAAAAATGCAAAAACCCAGCACTCTCAAAACAAAGTAATTTATGCATTGTGCTGATATGTTGTGGTTTAACCTTTTGCATTGCAGAGTTCAATCCTGAAAACTTATTTTTAATATGCTTACAAATACTGTTCCTTTGCAATGTATTGCTGCAGGTTTTCAGAGTGTGTTAGGGTGTGGCCCCTTTCCAGGGCCTTCCAGAGACTTTCCCTGCAACATGCCTGGGCGTGGTTCTGGGCTGGGCCAAGACTCTATAAAAGAGAGCCAGCCCAACTCCCAGTGCTCACTATTCAGAGGTCCCGGTGCAGAGCAGCAGCTTCTTCCTGAGCTCCTGTCCCGGCGGCCTATTTGGATCTTCCAGTCTTCTGCCCTAATCCTTCATTGGTGATCATTGTTTCAGGCGGTAAGACGGTGGTTGGACTGTCCCGACACCGTTATTTAGAATTTTCATATTCTTGGTTTAAATTCTTAAATGAGTAACAGATTATTTGCGCACTACCATTTCTTGACATTTATATGGTAGTTTACAAATAGGCAAGACGCGCGATTTATTTCATAAAGGTTTGACTTTGTTATTCATTGCGCGCTACCATTTCTTGACATTTACATGGCGGCTTAAGAATCGGCAAGACGCTCGATTTGTTTTATGGTGTTTAAACATTGTTGTCCATTGCGCGCTACTATTTCTTGACATTTACATGATGTTTTACGAATTGGCAAGACGCACAACTCGTTTCATGAGCATTTAACTTTGTTGTTCATTGCACGCTACCATTTCTTGACATTTTACATGGCGGCTTAAGAATCGGCAAAAGAAGTGCGATTCGTTTCATTGTACTTTGATCTTGTTATTTATTGTGAGCTATTATTCCTTGACATTTACATAGTGTTTTACGAATCGGCAAGACGCGTGATTCGAATAATGATGATTTGACTTTGATATTCATTGCGTGCTACCATTTCTTGGTATTTTACATGGTAACACTCGAATTGGCAAGACGCACGATTCTCTCCTCGAGTTTAATTCATGTTGTTTATTGTATGCTACTATTCTAAGATATTTATTATGTAATATTCGAGTTGATAAGTTATGTGATTTGTTTCCTGAATCCATATTGTGTTATTCATAGTGCACAATCCTTTTATGGTGTTTACTATATATATATATATATCTGCAATATGCGCAATTTGTGTTGAAACATTTTAAAAGTACACAGAAGGCCAGAGTTTCTAGATGCAATATCGTATGGTCCTATTATAAATTCTCAAAACAGGATTTATATGACTGGTTTAAAATTTAGTCAGAATGTTTTTTCTGATTCTCATGTAAAGGAAAGTACTTGAATAAGAAGGTTTTCATTTAATTCATCTTGATTCCCCTACAGGTATCCGGCCATCTTGAAACTTAGTCATTTTAAACTTAACTCTTAGATTCTTCATATTTTCAGAGTGACTAGGCTTAGAATCATAGTCTAGTATTGATTTCAGGAGATATAATTTTCATATTGTGTGTTCTAACCTTTTTCTTACTACAGGTCTCCTTCCCAGCTGTTCCCTTCCTAATCCCCTCTTGGACTCTCTCAGTCTCTGTGATTTATCTATCAGAGTCTTGGAGCTGTTCAGTGGTGGACGTGTTGGGAACGTGCACAGACCCCGAGGATCTGGTGACTCTGACAATTATACAGGCTATTGATTCCTTGCGAACAATGGTGATGCCCCCACCATGTCTATTGGTTCTGTCTCGGTGTTTCATCTTGTAACCGTTGGGTTTGCCGTGGCGATGTCAGGGGTGGATGTGGCGGTGAAGGGTGATGAAGGTCACATCATGAGTGATGGTGGAGAGGGTATCCCAGACCGTGGTGGCGTGTTTGCCGAGTGATCTGCTGCTGAACCGGAGGTAGTTGAGTTGATCCGGTTGGGTGTCAGCATCTGGGGCAGGCATGGTGTTGTTCGATGCGATGGTGATAAGGATGTAGTGAAACAGCAGTGGATGCAGGTGAAAGGTCCCGCTGTTGTTGCGTGCGGAGTCCAGGGCACGGAGATCTGTGGCTGAGTACCTCTCGAAGTGCTGAGGACCAGGCTTCCAGGCACTGAGCACAGTCCTAGTAAGGATGGGCACAAATGGGTTGCCTTTGGAGGTCCATCGGTGCACCCCCTGTGCTTATACGCTGCGTAGCCGCCCTGCGGCCTCCATTAAGTAGGCCTGGGAGGGGGCTGTGTTGGAGGTAAGACCGTGCAGGTGAAAACAGTGGAAACTGACTAGGGGGGCGGGATGGGTTGTGGCAGACAATCACAGAGATACAGAGAAGAACAACAACAGCATAACCTCAAGGAAAACAGGTCCAATTACAGTGATTAGGTGACAGCAACGGCACTAACAGTACAGAAAAACAGAATCTGCACAATTAGAATTATGGCATTTGGGTGATGGCAATGGCATTAACAATACAGAAAATCGTAAGCCGCACAATTAGGATTACGTTTTTTGGCCGATAGCTATACAGAAAAGGCATTAGGGTGAACTATGTGGGCTCAAACTGAGTGACCGGGTAGCTTGAGGAATGGGATGGCACTGCTGAGCTATTCGTGCTGTGGCTAAGAGGGGCTACCAGGACCAGGTGGAAGAGGGCTGCCAGTGCATAGCAGATCTTTATGTAAAGAACAATCCATCAGGAGATGGTCTGCATTTGAACTGCTTTACCCTGTTTTACTCCAGATAACCCCACAAACAGCTGATTGCCCACATGGGGTTCCTTTAGGATCCAAACAATGACGTCTCCCTTCTTAAAGGAATAGGTGGAGCAATGAATACCAGAAGTGTGACATGAAAAAGAGTAACCAGTTTTGGGAGAAAGGAAGCTTGGGTCTTCAAAACCCCTTAACAAGGAAGGTGGTGGTACAAGGTGGATTTTCACTTAGAGCCTGAATTTCGCTCACATGCATTTAGCCAATATTAGGGTCATGAGAAAGACGGTCTTTAAGGTCACAAGTCTCAAGAGAGAACTGTGCAATGGTTCAAACAGGATGCACATCAAGAAAGTAAGGATGAAGTTCAAGTCCCATGAAGAATCACAAAGGGTTTCGGTGAAAACAAATATTGCAAACCTTCCAAATGTGCATCATAACTGGTGATTTATATAATGAAGGCTGAACTGGAAATCTTTCCAGGCCAAAAGAGCAAATAAGTAGCCCTTAACAGTATGCAAGTCAAGTAATTGCAGGGCTAGAGATAAAACTAACAACATTTCAGACAACTTGGCCTGTAAAGGGGCACCAATCCAGAAATTTGACCCACCAGCTGGCATATACTGATTTAGTGGAGGGATGCCTCATCGCCAAGACATTAACGACCTTGGGATGCAGGTTGAAGGGGTCAATTGAAGCCACTCATTCTCCAACGATGGAGGTGCAAAGAAACAGGCCTTGGTGAAATGCCCTGCCCTGGCAACAGACAAACGTCCTGAAGCAGCAGCTTGATCATAGGACAGATGCTTAAGCACAGATACCACACTCTCCTGACCCAACAGCTGTCACTAGGGTGACCTGGGCCTGGTTGTTCCTGATCATCATCAGAACTCAGGCCTGAAGAGGTAGTGGAAAGAAGACATACAGGAGTCCTGATCTCCACTTTAGAGGGAAAGGAGTCTCCTACTGACATTTGCTTTGGAAACTCCAGCATGTAGAAGTACTGACTTGGTATATTTTTGGTGGTGGCAAAAATATCAAGCCAGGACTCTCTCACTGCTGGTAGATGCCCTGTGTCACCTCCTGGTGTAACTGCTATTTGTGATCTGCTAGGCACCTCTGGCTGAGTTTGACCATCCTGGTGTTTAAAGATTCCTTCAGATGGTTCATCACTAGAGGAAGCTCTTTGAGGTCCAGCAACTTGAGAGGCAAGGCCTCCTAGCACAAGGAGACCCCATTCCACCATGCTTGTTGTAGTACCGCATGGCAGTAGTGCTGTCCTAAGCACTAGGTTTCCTTTGATGGTGAGCAGGGAGGCCTTTGGCATCAAGCCAATCACCCTCAACTCCAACAAGTTAATGTGGAGTCTAGTATCTGCCAAAGACCAGAGTTCTCAGATTTCCACCTCTTGCAGATGGCCTCCCCAAAATAGCAGCAATCCATCTGTGTCCACAACCAGCTATGGGTGGGGTAAGGAGAGGGGCCCGTCACTGATCCTGTAGCAGTCCAGTAGCCACCACTGCAAATCTCATGCAGTCTCCTCTGAAATCCGATACAATCCAACAGAATTCCCTGATGTTGATCCCACTAGAGTTTCAGGTCCTATCGCAGAGCCTTCATGTGCCATCTAGAAAGCGACACTAGCAGCATGCAGGAGGCCAACAATTCCCAGCAGGCTCAGAGTCAGCTGCACTGAGCTCCAAGACAGAAGCTGAAACATTAGGATCACAGCCCAAATGGCGTGGACTCTCCGTTCTGAAGAAAGGCACAGAAAATACTGTACCCAGAATAGCTCTGATGAAAGGGAGGATCTGAGAAGGAGACAGGTGTGTCTTAGGCTCATTGATGGGGAAACCGATGTTAGGAGGCTTGCCAAGATATGAAGGTGGTTGATGACTGCCTGGGGTGAAGCCGCCATCGAGGTAGGGGAAGACATGACCTCCGCAGATAAGCTGCAACCACAGCCATCGCTGTTGTGAAAAATCCACAGGCACTGGTCAGCCCAACGGGGACCAGCGCAAAGTGAAAATGCTCCTAGCCTTCTGTGAACCGCATTGTAGTGTTTGTGGGCCTGAAGAATGGTATTGTGAAAGTAGTTGTCCTGCAAGTCCAACACCATGATTTAGTCTCCAGGGTCCAGGGCAGACAGGATTTGGGCTAGTGTGAATTTGTTCTTCCGTAGGAAGGCTTTGCAAGAGTTAAGATCTCAAAAAAAAGGCAAGGTCTCTATCCTTTATTGGCACAAAGAAGAAGTGGTAACACCCAGTTCCTACTTCCTGTTGCAAGATGGATGGTCCTCAGTCAGCCAACCTGGAGGCGATGCAATGGGCGGTAGAGTAGAATGGAAAGGAGGGGTATAGCCCCAGCGGAAACATTTGTAGGACTTAGTTATCTCAAGTAACGACCTGCCACCCCTCCAGCAAGGACACACTAAAGTGGTTCCGTAGTTGCTGCTGTTGAAAGTGTGGGGGACTGAGCTGCACATTGTTCCTGTTGTCCTCATGGGCTCTGGGAATCAGGGATTCTGACGCAAAAAAGGTTGGAAAGTCTGGTGTGCTGGAGGAGAAGTCTGGCACTGACGGATGGGGAAACCTCTACTGTAGCCACAAAGAGGTTGAAACTGCTAGTGGAATTGCCTTGTGGAAGTAGGCAGGCCCAAGGAACATCCCATGGCCCTGCTCTCTTTAAAGCACTCCAAGGATGAGTGTGCTTAATCCCCCATAAAAGCGAGATCCGTTAGAAGGCATGTCCATGCCTGACATCCACTGAGAAACAAGTGAACCTCATCCAGCTGTGGCAGCAGACAGCCACATTGGTGCCCATGTCTTATCCTAGGCAATCAGTTGTGTCCAGTCATGAGGAAATCACAAACCTCACTGCATCGCAGCCATCCTGAATAGTCTGAAGGTTGCCCAGAATAGCAGTTAAAATGTAAGCCCTTGTTCATGCAGGGAGGCAGCTGGCACTGACGCATCTGGGCAGTACGTAGAGAAAAAAATATTTTGCCAAAAGTCTCGATTTGTTTGGAATCACGGTTGGGAGGAGTGGTAGGGAAAGCAGTCAGATTGACTGCCAGTGGACGCTTAATTCACCAGACTCTCTAAAGTGGGATGTTGCATTAGGAAGACAGGGTCACCAGACACAGGGTGATGGTGAATGGCAACCTGTCTATTGACGGGTGGCCCTGAACAGAGCTTGTTCCAAGTGACCTAAAGGGTGTTGAGTGCTTCATTAATTGAGAACAGTGGCTCTGTGGGAGCCTGGCCAGGTTGCAAAACTTCAGTCAAAACACTTGGTTTCACCTCTATGGACTAATACTTCAGCTACCTTTTGCCTCACAGCAGGTAAACAGGAGCTTTCCTCTGTTGCAGGATAGAAGAAGAAGCAATTCTAGAATCAGACGAAGTGGAAAGCCCACTGGCATTCTGAAGTTCTTCATACCCTGTTGTTCTCATCGTATTGAGAAACATAATTGTCCCACTCATATGGTTGTCGTTTTCAGAATCGGTGCCATATAAATTATGTAAAGTCTAGGCTCTACCATGTGGCAAAGGCAAAGTATCAGAGACAGAGGGATTGCCAAGAGGTAGCAAACTGATCTGCGCCAGGCACCACTTAGGTCAAGATCATGGCCGATTCAATTCAGATAGCACTATAGGCTATATATCCTCATTTGACATTTATGTTGTTAGCATCAGCACTGATGAGAGTGGGACCGGGTTAGGAAATGAAGCTAGACCCAAAGCAGGCACTAAAGTCGGCATAGGACCCAATGTGAGTTCAAGTGCACAGACATTGCAGAGGGCATACCGCCTGCCAGAAGTCAGACTGGAGGTCCCTGTAGTTCTTTGGGGCCTGAAGGTACGACAGAGGAAGCTGGTAAAGTGCCAAAGATCCACAGCATAGCCTTCCTGAAGGTTTTTACTTACTGCTACTTCGACAATGGACATTGTGACTTCATAAGACTAAAAAAGGACAATCTTAAAAGATACAGTCAGTCAGTCTCCTAAGTGTGTTAACATATATGTGGTGTGGTTTGTGGTACTGCAGTTTTACATCAAAGCTGGTGCGGAGCCCAAAGCAGGTCCAGGGGGTCCAGCTAGCGAAGAGAGTTAAACCTGTTGGTGAGGTTCCAGGTGGAAGTCCTTGTGGTTACTCGGGGCCCAAAGGAGCATAAAAAGAAGCCAATAGCATGTCAAGGAGAATCCATTAATTTGCCGGAATTTCAGGTTGCCTGAGGATAACAGTCGTTATTGGCTCCAAAGGAGATCGATTTTGTAAGCGAGACGAGGAGGCATGTTGATACCCTTGCACCTTCTCTAGAGAGAAGAAATGGCCCAAGTCCCACATGAATTTCTTATGTTTTTTCTTTGATTTACCAAAAGACTGATCAGCCATGGAAATGGGACCTTCCCTTCAACTCCACAGCGTGAAGTACTTCAGTGCTTGGCAACAGAGCTTCACTTCATGGTCTTCCTAGGTGGCCTTGGGATTCATCATGACACAGTTGCTGTAGTCCCCTTGAGTTGTGTTCAAACCCTAGGCACCACAAGCAAACTTGATGGAGATCTGTCACTAGCTTTTGTTTGCAACACTCCTTACAAGGTTTAATCCTTGTAGCCTTTAGAGGTGACATATTCTCTTACACATTGGGTTTTCAAAACTATTGTTTTAGAGGTAAATGTCCTGGAGACGTGGGAAATTCGAGATCTGAGTCTGGTGGAATGAAAAGAAAAAAAACTGACATCCGCACGCATGGGTGAGCATTTGCATTCAGCTCCATTCATCACTTCTGGAAAGGAACATCGATTTGGAGTTGCACAATGCTACCTACCAACACAAAGCAGTAGTGATGAAGATTTTCTGGATCCAGTCTGACTTCTGTGGAGTATTTAAAAGGTGAGGAATCTGCATCAAGACGCATCTATCAGAAACCAGATTTAATGGCACAAGTTTAAAAATAAGTGAATGGAGACTCAAAGGTGGTAGGGGGAGGGGCCACAGCAAAATAAGGTTCACACATGAAACACAACCGATATAGTTGAACCAGACTTTTGGGGACCTTTCAGAAATTATCTTACAAAAAGCAGTTGGAAAAAGTAATTTTGATCCAGCAGACACAAAAACAAGTTGATGAAGTTCCTGGTACCCACTGACCACACATATATGAATGACATCCCTATTCAGCACAATGCAAAATGGTGAACATATCCGCTACAAATTGCACTCAAAGAGTTTCTTGCTGTTGATATAAATAAGCTATAGTGATCTTTGATAGAGGATATAACGACCCCCCACACCCACCTAAAAAATAAATAAAGTGATAGTCTGTAGTCTGAAACCTCTCATAGCAGGCACATATTCAGACTGAGGTTTGGGTACCAGGTTATTTCTGCGCAGTAGGCTACTCCAATCACTTCTGCTGAGAATGTCGATCTTCTGAAGGATCCTGAACAGCAAAAGGTAAATCTCAGCACAGGCTAAAAGCACCTATGCAAAAACATCCCAAGGGAAAAACAACAGTATGCAGAGCACCTATGCAAAAACATCTCAAGGAAAAAACAACAGTATGCAGTGCCTGTTCTGCAATGAGGTCCTCATTCTATCAAGCTCTAAATTAGGGTTCGCAAAAATGGTCTGCACAGATTAATCTTGTTTGCCATCTTTCAGCAAGTGTAAACCGAGCCTAGAAAGACAATGAAGTAAACAAAACAGTGATTTTGTAGAAACAGTCTTTGCCATCTTGATCACCCAGAACCACAGTCATCGCTTTCTTGCTCACATAATACTACGTCAATGTGTTGCTCATAATAATTTTTACTCAACTGAAGAGAGAAGGGTAATCAAGGCAAGCCAGATTGCTTGCAACTTCTATAAACTGATATGGAGAAAATGCTCCTACTGTTTCTAAAGACTGCTCACCTAAACATTGTCTAGATGTACAGCTCTTTCTCCCTTTACCACAGTAACTTGAAGCCTGTCCGATTTATTTCCCTACCCAGATTGCGAAATAATCACCAAGTGAGACTGTCTCACACTGGTGTGCAATTATAGGCTGCTGAAATGCATCAAGAACTGGTCACACTACATCCATATTCACCATTTAGAGGGGCCTCATCCTGAGCCATGCTTGCAACACGAACAAGACGCATGCCACGATAAGCCAAGAAAGAGCAGAAACATACTCACTTGGCAAGCATTACTTTGCTGAATCTTGACAAGTGCACCAGTTCTCTACACATGCCAGTGCAAATATGTTCAGGAAGCAGAAATCAAATCCCGGTCAAAACCCTCTACCATTTGTGGGCATGAGAAAGTAAGTTGAGTATCAACTACTACCACTGTGAGAGAGGGGCAATCACTATCACCCTCCTAGAGCAAGATAAGGACATATCCCACCAAGACATTTGTGTCGGTGGCAGGGGAAGTGGGAGACGAGAGAGACAATTCCACAGAATTAATCGGAAGACACTTCACCTTATTATCTAAAGTACTCACTGGCCCGGGGTAATATTCCTCATCTGTATAAACCGAGAAGCCCTTCTCTCTACAGGGGTATTGCATAATTTTGAGATGAATACCTTACACAAGTTTTGGTGACATTGAGCTTAGCTGCTGCCATACTCTGCCAGCTCTAACATACATGAACTATTGTAGGAGATGCTGATATTGTGAGTGAAGGTGCAGCAGTGGTACTGTTGTACTTGAAACACTGGAGGGAGCAATCCACCTTCTATTAAATAGACTTTTACTATCAAAAAGGCATATCCATCAGTCGGGCCTGCACATCTATTGAAACACCTGCTGTAAGCCACCAGGAGTCCTGCCTCAGCTTGGCTCCATATCCATAGTATTACAGTAGCTACAACATCCTTGTTAGAGCAGAGTGACTAGCTACCAAAACTGTTTGGTGAACATGCTCCCACTTGTAAATCTGGTAAACGCAGAGTAACCGTTGGGACGAAAAAGTCCTCTCCATGGTAAAGATTTGCACCCCTGCCTTGAGGGCCCAATGCAGAGTAACTGTTAGGATGTAAAAGTTCCCTGAATGGTAAAGACTGTTACCCCTGCCCTGAGCGACCAACTGTACTGTTTTCTGGATTCCTAAAGCTGATTTTCTGTCATAGGCAAACATGGATCATGCATGTGTGCCATGACACAGGACTGTCTCATGGATGGTGGTATTGTTGGATTGTGAGCGGTACCCAAAACGCTAACCTTAGTGGTGGAAGGCTATTGCCTCACAAGGAGCTAAGCAGTACAAGTGCGCTGATGGCAGTTGTTGGACCTGGTCCTTTTACAGGGTCATTCCCCAGACTTTTTGCTTTTTGCCTCCATATTTTTCTGACCTTTGTTGGCTGACGTTTTGACTCTGAGCACTTTTTCACTGCTAACCAGTGCTAAAGTGCATGTGCTCTCCCTTACAAAAGTGGTATGATTGGATTATACCTAATTGGCCTATTTAATTTACCTATAAGTCCCTTGTAAAGTGGTATCCCTATACCCAGGGCCTGTAAATTAAATGCTACTAGTGGGCCTGCAGCGCTGCTTGCGCCACCCACTGAAGTAGCCTGTCAAACCTATCTAAGGCCTGCTAGCGCAGAGCCTGTGTGCGCAGTTTCCTGCCACAGGGACCTGGCATCTAAATTTACTTGCCAGGCCCAGAACTCCCCTTTTACTACATGTAAGTCACCCCTAAGGTACGCCCTAGCTAACCCTTTGGGCAGGGTGCCATGTATGTAGAAGGCAGGACATGTGCCATGTTGTGTGGCCTGTCCTGGTAGTGACAAACAGCCTAACTTGGTATCTCACTGCTGTGAGTGCTGCCTCTTCATAGGATTGCATTGGAAATGCCCTGCCTTATGTGTAAGGGGTATTGTCTGATTTATGAGGGGTAGCGTAGGCATGTTTGGTATGGTTGTGATAGTGGTGAGAAATGCTGCTTACTGGTGTAGGTGTTTTTTTTATTACTATCACAGAAATGCCACTTCTAGAAAGTGCGCATTTATCTGTGCTTATGACTTTGGTGTTTTGCAGCTTGTCTCTAATCCACGTTTGGGCAGACTGACAGTTGGGGCTTTGTGCATACTTCTCAGACAGCCTGAACACAGGGAGGGTGGAGGTGACACAGAGGTGCATCTACATATTGTAAAGCCTTCCTGGGCTGAGAGAAGGGAGAGGCGGGACACACATGCATTTGTAAAGGCTGTGCCCTGGCCTCACACAATAGGGTTGTTAACCCCCCATAGATGTTTGGAGCCTGTGCTGAAAGGAGAGAGGGGGCACTCCCACAACCAGTTGTAACTGGTGGCAACCTCCTCTCCCTACCATTGTAAAACACTGTAACCCTAGTATAAGTACAGGGGAATTTTCCCCACAATTTGAACATTCTTGGAACTTGAAACTGGACACAGAACGCTGATGAATGGACTCACCAGGAAACCACCTTGGACTGCTGCTGCTGTGCTGACGTGTGACCTGCCTGGTCACTAGGAGGAACTGCCACCATCTGCACCCCTTGTGCTGGCCTGTAGCTGGGCCCACCAGCCCTGTGCTCCTTTTTGTCTGGCTTGCTCCCAGGGGCAGGGTGCTGTGGCCCCTAACCCCTGCAATCAATCTCTACAACTCTGACAGAAGCTTTTTCCAAAAGGTGCTCTTTTTATTGCTCAGGAAAAATCACTGCCACAGCCCAGGCTGCAGATTTGGCCTTAGCGCTGTGAAAAGCGCTTTATTTGGAGCCCTAAAATCACCCCGCAGCCGGGCTTTTGGAATTCTCTTTAGCGCGAGGTCCGCGCTCATTTCAGTGTCCCCGGGGCACGTAAACAAATGAACCGGAGCAAGCGTGCTCCTCTCGGCGTCCCCGAGGCACTTCCCGCTTCTGGGAGTGCCCCCGGGGCGCCAGCTGCCTCCAGTTCTTTAAGAAGCCTCCCGGCGGCCCGGGAGCAGCTTCTTACACTCACGCACCACATCGGATGCGGGCGAGTGTCTCTTCGGGCCCCCGGAGGGGTCCGAGTTTCCCACCACATCAAGACAGGATTCGGGGAAGGCGCAGGGAGCGCCCCCCTCTGCTCCTTTTCTTGGGCATTTTTTTTTCAGTTGGAACCGGGAAGGGAGACCTCGACGGAGGTCCCTTCCCACCTTTGCCCCCGTAATTGTTTGTTGGGCCGCGCCCGGCCCCCACCCCATGGGCAGGGTGTGAGGAGGCCGAGGCAGGCCCCCACCAAGAACGTAGGCCCCCAGAGGGGGCCCGTTCACGAGGAGAGGGTGCCGACTGCCCCTCTCTCTCCCAAAAGGACCAAGTGGCCCCCGTTTTGCACACAGGAGCGCCGTGTGCCCCCTATGCTCATCTTCTTGGCACAGTGAGTGCCTCTTCATCAGAAAAAAGTTACTTCTTAGGGAATCTGGGCTCTAGGAGCCTAGTATAGATTTTTAGATGTTTTAGATTTCCTACCTGTTTCCTGCCCCTACATATATGGGCTAATGTTCCTTTTTATGGGCATGTCTAGCTGATATGTATTTATATGACTTGTGAGATATTCTCTAATGTTCCTTTTATGGGTATTTAGTAATTGTTCATGACAAGTGCATATATCTTTTACTGTAATTCCTGACGACTGCTTATTTTGCAGAATCCTGAGTACTTACATGTTCTAATGTGACAACTGCATATTCTTGCAGAGCATTAGTAACTTGTGTAACATTCTGACAACTGCTAAGGTAGCAGGGTATTACTTACGTGTAATGTTGGTCTAATTATGTTTTGTGCAATACAGATTATTTTTACATAGCTCAATGTTGTGTTTACTTTGTGGTGTACGTTTTGCGACACGTGTGTTGTGCAAACGCTTTACACATTGCCTCTGGGATAGGCCTGACTGCTCGTGCCAAGCTACCAAGGGGGTGAGCAGGGGTTATCTTGGACGTGTAACTCCCTTGCCCTGACTAGAGTGGGTAGGTTCTGCCTGGCTGAGGTGCATACCCTAGCCAACCATAAACCCCATTTCTAACAGCAGTGAACTCATCTGTAGCAGTGAACATGACCTTTTTACCCAGTGTCACTGGAATGAGGCTACAGACTCACTCATCTTTGTTAATCCTTAACTGCTAGGCCTTTTCCTCCATGGTGCTGAACCCTTTTGTGGCTACTTGAGTCAGTTCATGCTTAGGGCTCTATAACCTTTCCCCCCCACATAAGATACACAAGCCAAAATTGGGTACATTTTACCAACATCCTTGGGATTCTAAAGGTGCCCAGGGTTTGTGGATTTCCCTGGAGGGGACTGACAAAATAGGCAAAATATAGCTAAATATTCAGTTTTTGGGGGGAAATAGGAAAAAAGTGCTCTTGATAAAAAATATCCCCAAATGGTTTGCTGTGCTATAGTCACCATCTTCCCAGCTTTCAGGAACATGGAGAGCTGGATAAAAAAAAAAAGAATTTGTACCACAGGTCTGACCCCTTTTTTCCTATTTTTCTGCTCTCAACCTACTTCCAATTTGTGGTGGAAAACAGTGTGAAACCCATGGGTGGTCCAGGAAAGTTAAATATTTCTGAACAATAGACAGAACTTCAAATTCAGCAAGGGGTCATGTGTAGATCATGCAAGGGTTTACCACAGAAATTGTTGAAATAAAGAAATACTAAGAATGACTAGGAAAAATTGGCCATTTGCAACAATGTTTCCATCTATAACTTTGTCACAATGGGCAATTTCCAAAAGCAAATTACCATTATGTCCACTAGACCCTTCTGGTTGTGGGAAATACACAGGGATTTTAGGCCCTCCAGGAACCCACGGTACCCTGAGCCAACAACTAACCTGCACTGCACAGTGGGTAATAATAAATGTACTATTATTCTAATCTCCCACATGTCTTCCAATAAAAACAGTACCTCACTTGTGTGGGTAGGCCTAGTGCCCGCGACAGGACACACCAACTCAACATGGACACATCACATTTTTTCCACTCAAAACTGGCCTTTTTATTTTTTGCGAAGTGGGTAGCTGTGAATGTTGGTCCTAGCTCAGCTGGCTCTAGGGAAAAATAGCAATACTTGCACATTTGTTTTTCAAGTAGACATCTGGGGGAATCCAGGGTGGGGGTGACTTGTGTGACTCGCACCAGGTTTCATTTTTAACAAGAATCCTGTGGAAATCTCAAACCATGATTGGAAAAAAATAATCTTTCCTCACAATTCTATGATGGAAAGATCTGGAATCTGTGGGGAACCACAAACTCCCTTCCAACTAGCATTACCTCAAGGCTTGAGAGATTCTCCCCTTTCCAAAAATACCTTTCCCAAAATAATCAGTGCTGGGGGGGGGGGGGTAAAACAAGTCCATCAGCTCATTTTACTTTCACTTTCCTATAATGATGTCAGCGAACCATGTGTGCTGATCATCATTATAGAAAAACAAAATAATTAGGCTGCTCAGAAAGCTCCTGAGCAGCTCAATGTAAAAAATAATAAAAAATAACATAAAAATAAAGGAATCCCTGTGGTGTGCAGAATAACAGAGAGGACTTAAATACCTCCCACGTGTCAGCCAATGGCTGACACTCGCACTGGGGATATAGTGTGGGTGTCAGCCACTGGACAACACCCACACTTAAAAGGTTAAAGTTGAGCTGCTGTGTGCTTAACTTAAATCAGGTATATGTGGAGTGCTGCGTAGTGCAGGAGTAGTGACTGTGTGGGTCGTATATGTGCCTGGGAAGTGTACAGTACAGAGAGAGCTGTGTAGTACAAGTGAGATTAGTGCATGTGCTGAGCATATGTATGCTTGTGAGGAATAACATGAAGGATACAGTATTGTGCAGTGTGTGTGAATTGAAAGCACGTGCCGGGTGGATGTGTGCTTGGGTGAAGTACAATATCTGAAGGATGAAGTGTTGTGCAGTGAGAACCTGAAATGTGAGTGTGCTGGCAATGTGTGCTTGTAAACAACACACCCTGGTTAGACATAGAAAATCTTCAGTGGTGAACGGTGCATGCAGACTGAATGTGTGTACTGAATCCATTGTACATGAAATGTTACAATTCATAGATAGAGGTACTAGAATTGGACAGTAAGTGAGCTGTGAATTTACACTAAGTGTGTCTACAATGGTACAGCATATGGAGGACCCCGAGTTCCATTTTGGGAAGCCCAGACCTTCCTTATGAAGATATGCGGAGAGGAATCCCCCCAGACAGACGTGTGTATTGCTCTATTCCTGTGAGCTAAGTAGGACACTGGAGGGAAAAGAAAGAGAGACTCCCTTTACACATTAAAAGACTGCTCTTTGACTCAGTGATGGATCATAAGGAAGTGGCTGGATGTATCTCAGGAAGATAGATGAGACTGATAAGGTGATCCTAAAGAGTAGAGCTTGGGGTCCGTGATTAACCTTTTCATGCACATATCACTGTGGCTGCCATCCAGGTGTTAACTCTGGTCAACCCCATGAGTGGTGTCTTGCCTGCTGTGACAGACATCTTTCATGAGGAAAGAAGAAAAGAAGAAGTGTTCACTTCAAAAGGAGCACTATCTCGACATAACACTTGAAAGACTTAGACCCAATATCACATTTGGTGTGTGGAAAATGACTAAATGAATGGGAGGTTGATTCCCCAAAAATGTGTCATCTGGCAAGCAGCTATACTGGCTGTATGAGAAGGGGAAGCTCTGCAATATTTCTGCCTGTGACCAGGACTAGAAACCAAGGCCTGGTAGCCTCCTTTCTAGGTGAAGGGATATCACCCAAGATACCAAGATAATCTGACCTGGAGCACAAGTGCCTGCCTGCTTGCCAAGACCAATGTGCCCTGTGAAGGACAGGAGAGCACTGGAAGGAGCAAGGTACAGTGTGGAGCACTGCACAAGGATTACCGAGTGAGGTGTGAGGGTGTTGAGTGATTGGGCCATTACTACCCCTGTATGGCAGGAGACCACCACCTTTTTCTGAGCCATATTGGAAGCGCTGTGTGAGAAGCACCAGGCCACACTGTGGTGACCCTGCATGCCAAAGGGGTCACTGGTGAATTGAGGAGTTTGGGCCAGGACCTGGGACTTGTGATTGGAAAGATCGAAAGGATAAGTTACTTACCTGTAAATCCTAGTTCTCTTCCAGGGGTATCCTCATCAAAGTCATAAACATTGAATATTCCCGCCCTTGTGCGGGGACCCCGGAGCATATATAAAATATATACACATTATACATGTGTAACAAACAGTCATGCAGGCTATCATGTTAAAAACAGGCTAAAATGCTTTATTTCTATGAAGTTTTTTTTTTTTTTTTTTAAATACTACAATAGAGCATAAATAAGTACCCAAGCTCCTAAAACTAGGCTTGGGGAAGTAAGCAGTAGCAAACTCTAGTGAAAAAATAGAGAAAACTGCATTGAAAAACAATGAAGCATTCTTAGCCAATAGGCTGCATGCAGGTTAACACAGGAGAACCATAAAAACTTTGGCACTGTGCCTTTAAGACCCTGAGCACCTCCAGTATCCCACCATGCCTCAGGGGTGAAGGAAAGGTGACAGTTGGTTCACAGTTAGGTCAGTTCTTTTTACGGTGACAATTTGTATAATTGAATCAAAATACTGTCTGTCCTGCACTTCCAGTAGACGTGTGTCCGGGGAGGAGGGTGGGTTGTTTATGACTTTGATGAGGATACCCCTGGAAGAGAACTAGGATTTACAGGTAAGTAACTTATCCTTCTCTTCCAGGGGATCCTCATCAATAGTCATAAACATTGAATAGATTAGCAAGCCCATCCCTAAACCCAGCGGACTGTCCGATAGAAGTGCAGAAATAGACATGACTTACGCAAATAAATTCCTTAGAGAGGCCTGCCCCACTTGGGCATCCGCTCTTGCATCTGAGTCTAAACAATAATGTCTTGTAAAAGTATGTACAGACTTCCATGTAGCAGCCTTACAAATCTCAGATATAGGAACATTGTTCAGGAGAGCAGCTGTAGCCGCTTTTCCCCTTGTGGAATGCGCTCTAGGCCGGGCTAGCAATTGTTTATTAGCTAGCTGGTAAGTATTAACAATACAAGAGACTATCCATCTTGATATTGTTCGCTTAGATGCTGCTTCTCCTGTCCTTAAATGACCATAGTTCACAAACAAGCGGTTAGAATTTCTAATCGATTTTGTCTTGTCCAGATAAAATTTCAGCACTCTTTTCAAGTCTAATGAGTGCAATGCTTTCTCAGCCGGAGTTTCCGGATTGGGAAAGAACGTCGGTAAAGTTATGGTCTGATTAATATGGAATTCTGACACCACCTTCGGAAGGAAAGATGGGTGAGTTCGCAGAACTACTCTATTGTGATGAAAAACCGTGTACGGTTCTTTTGCAGACAAGGCCTGGATCTCACTGACCCTCCTCGCTGAAGTAATGGCCACCAGAAAAGCCGTTTTCCACGTAAGGTGTTGTAAGGAAGCCTTATGGATAGGCTCGAAAGGAGGGCCCATAAGTTTTGCTAGGACTATGTTCAATTCCCACGGAGGAGAAGGCCTCCGAATTGGCGGAAAAACTTTCTTCAAACCTTCTAAGAAATCCTTGACTACAGGTTTCGTAAAGAAGGATTCCTGAGAAGGTGACTTGCGATAGGCAGTAATAGCAGACAAATGTACCTTAATAGATGATACCTGCAGACCGGATTTCGCTAGGTGAAGCAAATAGGACAGTATGACGTCCTCCTGCGCCCGTATGGGATTATGGCCTTGCTGACAGCACCATATGTAGAATCTCTTCCACTTAAAAGCGTAGGAACGCCGCGTGGAAGGCCGTTTGGACTCTTTCAAAATGTTCATGCACTCCTGCGAGAGTCCTAGGTGCCCATACTGCAGGAATTCAGGAGCCATGCTGTTAAGCTCAGAGAGGGTAGGTTGGGATGCAGAATCCTGCCCTCCATTCTGCTCAGAAGATCCGGTCTGCACGGCAACCTCCTGTGAGGTTTTTCCGACAGGTTGAGGAGATCCGTGTACCAGAATTGCCGAGGCCATTGTGGCGCTATAAGAATCATTCTGGTCCTGGATCCGTAAAGTTTGCTGATCACTGCCGGAATGAGGGGAATCGGAGGAAAAGCGTAAAGAAATGTCCCTGACCAGTCGATCAACAGGGCATTCCCTCGAGATCCTGGACGGTAGAACCTGGATGCGAAGTCTGGGCATTTCCTGTTTACATCGTCTGCGAAGAGGTCCAGTTGAGGCCGACCCCATTGCGCGAAGATGTATTCTGCGACTTCGTCGTGCAGGACCCAATCGTGAACGTCCTCCAGGTGTCTGCTTAGAAAGTCTGCTTCTACGTTCTGCTGACCTGGCAGGTGAACTGCTGTGATTGACATTCCTCTGGCCAGGAGCCAATGCCATATCGCTTGGGACTCTCGTGAAAGGGGTAGGGATCTCGTTCCCCCTTGTTTGTTCAAGTAATACATCGTGGTTGTATTGTCCGTCTGTATCAATAGAGTTTTCCCCTGAATTAGCGGTGTGAAAGACTTGAGAGCCAGATGGACCACTCTGAGTTCTAGCAGATTGATGTGGTACTGCTTCTCCTTGTCTGACCACAGACCCTGCGCTTGAAAAGGACCCAGATGAGCCCCCCATCCCTGAAGAGACGCATCCGTTACCAGAGTGTCGGATGGAAGTACCTGGTGAAACGGAGCGCCCACTGACAGGTGAGGTCTGTGCATCCACCATCTCAATGACTGCAGTGCTACCTCCGGTAGTTGCATTGTGTCTTCCCAGCGACCTGTTCTTTGGCTCCAATTGGCCTCCAATGCCTCTTGGAGGGGTCTCATGTGGAGTCTGGCATTTGGGACAATAAAGATGCACGATGCCATGGAGCCCAGTAGTGATGTCACTTGACGTGCCGTAGGTGCGCTGGCTCTCAACAGGTCCTGGCACTTCATGTTTATTGAGGACAGTCGTTCCTCCGAAGGATACACTTTTTGTAGTTTTGTGTTTATGATAGCTCCTAGGTAGTGAAGACTCTGCGTTGGAGTCAAGGTTGACTTCTGGTAATTGACCTGAAGACCTAGAGCTTCGCAAACTCCTAGTACAATGTCCCGATGGCTTCTCGCCTGCTCCGGAGAAGAAGCCTTTAGTAGCCAGTCGTCTAGGTATGGATATATGTATATCCTTTGTCTTCGTAGATGCGCTGCCACCACTGCCATACATTTCGAGAAAACTCTTGGAGCAGATTTCAGGCCAAAGGGTAGAACCCTGAACTGGTAATGCTGTAACGCTACTCGAAAGCGCAGGAATTTTCGATGCTTTGGAGCTATTGGGATGTGGAAATACGCATCCTGCAGGTCGATGGAGCACATCCAGTCTCCCTGATGCAGTTGAGGGAAAATTTGATGAAGCGCTAGCATTCTGAACTTCTGTTTTCTTATGTATTTGTTCAGCAGTCTTAGATCCAGGATTGGCCTGAAAACGCCCTCTTGACCCTTCTTTGTTACTAGAAAGTAACGGGAGTAGACCCCCTTTCCTCTGTGGGCAGGTGGAACCCTTTCTATGGCATTCTTTCTTAGGAGGGTGAGAGCCTCCTTGCGTAGCAAGGTGAGATGAGCCGGATTGTGTTTGGTTGGTGGCAAGTGTGGTGGAGGCTGCTTGAAAAGAAGAGAATAGCCATGTTCGACAATATTGAGCACCCATTTGTCTCTTGTGATAGAGTGCCACTCGTGAAGATGAGCAATAATACTTCCCCCCACCGGAGTGGTGTACAGTGTCGAGGGAAGCAAGACTTCATTGTTTAGTGGGTGCTTTTGGAGTGGACTGTTGAGGTCTGCTTGACCCTCGCTCCCTTGTGTTTCTTCGCTGAAAACAGAGGGCGCCCCTGTCGTTGCTGAGACCTTTGCGACCAATGAGGGGTTTGAACCCTCTGTTGGAAAGGGCGTCTATCGTACGGTCTGTACCTCCGCCTGAAATCTTTCCTTCTTTCGAGGCCTACCGCCTTCATGGTATCCACCTCGGTCTTCATGCGGGCCATCTCTTCGTCTGCATGGGCACCGAATAGAGAATTCCCGGCAAATGGGAGATTCAGGATACGTTGTTGTGCCTCCTGTTTCAAGCCAGTGAGCCTCAGCCAGGAAGATCTCCTCGCACAGATACCATGTGCGTACCCATGAGCCGCCAAATCCGCCCCATCCGCTGCCGCGCTGATAACTTGGTTAGATACCAGGCATCCTTCCTGTAGAATCTCTTGGAAATCTTGCCTGTCTTCTCTGGGCAGTTTTTCCGTAAATCTACTGAGGGAATCCCACAGAGAACGATCGTACCTGCCCAGGAGCGCAGACGCACTAGAGACCTTCATTGCTGAAGCCGCTGTCCCGCACATCTTTCTTCCCAGAGAGTCTAAATGCCTGCTCTCTTTATCCGGGGGTACTGTGGATGAAGATGCCACCGAGTGGGTCTTTCGGGCGGCAGCTATGATCACTGAGTCTGGTGGCGGATCCTTCCTAAGGAATAAAGGGTCTTGCTCTGGAGCCTTGTACTTTTTAAGAATCCGAGCCGGGGCAGACTTAAGCGAGGCTGGGGCCAGAAAAGTGTCCATGGTCGGCTGCAACAAACCAGGCACTAGAGGCAGCAACTTTTTCGACGCTGACCTCTGTTGTAGTGTCTCAAATATGATTGATGAGGAGGTAGATGGTTCTGGAACCTCTATATTGAGTTTCTGTGCTCCTCTTAGTAACACCTCGTTGAAAGTGTTTATGTCATCCACTGGTGAGACTCTAGCAGGTGGTGAATCTGTAAGAGTAGGTGAGTAACGCCTGACAGAAGAACCTGATGAAGACCAAGAGGGTGATCTTCTTGAGCGCGACCTGGATCTCCGTTGAGAGCGAGATCTGCTGCGGGACGCTGTAGCCGAGCGCCTAGTCCTCGCGGTCGGCTGTCGAGGAGCTGAACGAGCCCGTTCTGCCCCGGCTGTCGGCGATGGCGTTCTTGGCGGGGAGGCAGTGGGTGAATACATTCGCGAATATTGCGAATCTGGGGAGGCCGCTGGTCTGTTGAGGCTCTCCAGCCATCTCGGAGATAGGTTGATGGGCGAGACATGCCCAGGAGATGCTCTTGACCGAGAAGAGTCGCTCTGTATGGAGACCACTGGAGACTGAGCCTTGTCTGGCGAGGGGCGATGTTCTGCTCCCTGTTGGACAGGTAAGACCTGCTTCGACGTCGATGGCTGTTTCGACGTCGAAGGACGCCCAGTCGGTTGGTCCTGCCTCGACGTTGATTGCCTCGACGTTGAGTGCCTTGACGTCGAACGGCGTTCCTTGGACCTCGACCTGCTCGCCGTCGTGTGCCTCGACGTGGAGCGATGGGAGGTTGACGGCGGATGTTTGCCGTGCCGTCGTGGAGATCTCGACGTCGTGTGTCCTGACGTCGGGGGCGCACAGCCTTTGACGGCGACCGGGCATGCCGGCGGTGGCTCGACGTCGATCGGCGGGCTGCCGTCGACGGAGACCTGCCCCTACTCTGATGTTCCCTCGACGCCGTTCCCTTCGACGTCGGGTGCGTCGCCGTCGACGGCGATCTATGCCGGTGGGACGGTGGTAGCGACGACGTCGACGGTGAACAAGCAGGTATTTTCCTACCTGTCGACGTCGACCGGGCCATTCTCTCCTGAGAATGGCCTTCTGGATGCCTGGGGAGCGAGGAGGACGATGTTCTTTTCCTCTCCTGAAGCCCATGAAGTCGGATCTTCTCTCTGTCTTTTAGAGTCCTCCTAGACATGTTCTTACAGTACTGACAAGTGTCAGGGCAGTGACTCTGAGGCAGGCACACTATGCACAGAGAGTGGGGATCTGACTGGGCCTTCTTCTTCCCACAAGCAGGGCATTTGACAAAAAGAGAAGGCATTTTTCTGTCAGAAAAAACCTTCCCAGCTCAGACAAAGATGTTATTTGTCGAGTGAAAAATGAAAAAACGCTTTTTTAAAGAATTTTTCTGAGGAAAACTCAGAAAAACTGAGAGCTCAATGCTCCAGGATCCTCTCAGAAGGAGCCGGAAAAAAGAACTGACCTAACTGTGAACCAACTGTCACCTTTCCTTCACCCCTGAGGCATGGTGGGATACCCGAGGTGCTCAGGGTCTTAAAGGCACAGTGCCAAAGTTTTTATGGTTCTCCTGTGTTAACCTGCATGCAGCCTATTGGCTAAGAATGCTTCATTGTTTTTCAATGCAGTTTTCTCTATTTTTTCACTAGAGTTTGCTACTGCTTACTTCCCCAAGCCTAGTTTTAGGAGCTTGGGTACTTATTTATGCTCTATTGTAGTATTTAAAAAAAAAAAAAAAAAACTTCATAGAAATAAAGCATTTTAGCCTGTTTTTAACATGATAGCCTGCATGACTGTTTGTTACACATGTATAATGTGTATATATTTTATATATGCTCCGGGGTCCCCGCACAAGGGCGGGAATATTCAATGTTTATGACTATTGATGAGGATCCCCTGGAAGAGAACCCCGTATGTAATGAGGCCCCGCTGTAATGAGGGTGATCCCATATGGAGTGTCTGCATCTGGATCAGGAGTACTGCCAGGAGAGGCTGCCGATACAACTTTGGCAGTTCGGGTCATCTCCTGGATCGAAGGAATACTGCTGTGACCAGCAGGTTGAGCCTGCATGTTGTGATCTGCAATTGACAGATTCCCAGAGGATCACCAAGAGGTCCCCGAGGGTGTCACACTCTTGCTGGAGCCACTCTTGGTGGGGACCCAAAGAATCACACCAGAAAATCCTTCCCACCACCTGCTTGGGGGAAGAGCAACTTATCTTTATATCTGGTGAGCGGCAGAAGTTCTAGTCAATGGAAAAAACCAACAGCACTGCTCAACAGACTCTGCGCTACTGGATGCTGCCACGTACAACCCAGGAGGTCCAACTTCACCGTAAAGGATCTTGACTTGTGAGTGCCTGAGGAGAGGGCAATTGCTGCACTGCTAAAGACTGCATACCACCAGAGTAGGTAAGACAGGAACTGGGTGTTTGGAGGTTCAGGGGACAAGCTGTTAATGGTGTTGCATCATCATAGACACCTTTGACTAATTCCTAAAGAGTCAAAGGGAGAACTCTTGAGTATAGCCTAATAGTTGCATTCCCTGGATGCGGCCACCAGTGATTGGGGAATAACTCTGAGGATGTTACACGAAGGAAGGTGGGAAAGGGGTTTGCCCAACAACTACTAGAGGCCCGACCTCAAAGGGGATTGTGCTATTGCTTCTGAATGTCATATACCTTTTCAGGTGTAGAGTTAAAAATAAAAACACTTCTTTTTTCTATAAAAGCGAGTAATGCGCAGAACACTGATTTATTGCTCATACTGTTTGCACTTTGATTTATGAGCCATGTTCACTGACCTGTATCTACACCCCTAGCAAGACAGCCTTGACTGCTTGACCACAGCTACCACAGACACAAGCGCATCAGGGACATTGGCACAGTTGCTCAGGAACCATAGTAGGTTGGGTGCGGGACGTTAGGAGTAAGAAGGCCCCAACCACCATCTTTGGGCCCAGTAGCCCATGCTTGCTCTGTGGTCCTCTGAAAGGGGTTCTGACAGTGATTAAAACAGCCCTGTCCTCGGGTTGTGGGATAGTATAAAACGCCTTTAAAGGTAAGCTACCGGGGCAAATAACTTCCTTTCTAGGTGAATGGATGGAAAAGGTGGCTTCAGGTTTTGCCTGGCCAAGGATGGTGTAAGCAATCAATAAGCTCTCTAGAGTGTAAATGAGATCTCAAGAATATAGCTACTAAATGTTCTGGATGATGGTTCCTAGCCACCCATCTATTAAAGGAAGGTGTGGAGTTGGAACTCATATGGACAGGTGGACTCTACAACGATCAAATATAAGGAGAGCAATGTCTACTGACAGCTCAGAACGAGCTAGAAACCCAGCTGATTGAGCTCCTGATACCACTGTGTTTGGTGCACAGAGAAAGTAAAAGCCTTCACCAACATAGTAAAATTTGCTTGAAATGATGATATCGACAATTATCTGTTTGAGCTGCTCAGGCACCGGGTAGTGCTGGATAGTATTGCTGAAAAAAAGAACTAGGCGCAGCGGACTGCCTGAGATGACTTGTAAGATGAGAAGTCTGTGTGAATACGTGCTCAAAAGAAATTGTCTTGTCCTCAATAGAGCACAAAGTTAACTATTTGACCAATAACTTACCAGAACCATATCCTTCGCCACTGTATCAGTATGTTTCAGAACTAAACTGAGCATTAGCAGGTTGAATTTACATAGAAGTTTGCCTCTGTGAAAGGAGAACAGCTTTGAATTTACCACATTTTACAGATTGCACCAGCACAGGTGTCATGTTCTTTCTCCTGGAAAAGTATGAGGAGTATAGCTATAAAGTGGTTCCCTAGGCAGTCCATGAATGTTAAAAAGTTGTCACAGAGAAAGCTGACATGTTATTGCTATGTCCAAAGACTGAGTGCACACGATACTGTACATCGCTGGACCAATGAAAGGCATACACATGAACTCAACCACAATAGCACTCCACTGGATATCACATTTCTTGCCATCCACCAGGACTGATACTTTTTTCAGGTTTTTAAAGTATCCATTACTATATTCTTTGAAGCTGGGTGACTCATGAAGTTAATGGAGATTACACAACCTGCTGTTAAAACTTCACCTCACTTCAGGCCTGTCAATAACATGAACTCATCCATCAAATCAGGAAAACACAGATTCCTCATCAGTTATTCTATTTCTAGCTCATCATAATGCCAACTACACCCCAAACAACCAGGTCCATCAAACTAATCTAGATGTCTCAGAATGTCCTGCTTAGATTTTACTATTTCAGGGGTCAGAGTAAATTAAAACGTATCAGGCACTGCTGGTGTAGAAACAGTGACTAGCCATGATAAGATCAGCCTGCTGGCTAATACAGAAATCTACAAAATTATATATATGTTTGTGGACAAATAGTAGGAAAAAATCATAAAATACATTTAATACAATGAAACCATAAATCAATCATTGCTATAATTTAATTTCTCAGATTAATTATATTAATTTATTTATCAACAAATACAAATCTATGGACATACACATACTTCCAAAAACATGTATCAATACCCTAATCAACATATATAAAGATAAATCACCGTGTATAAGGTGCTGCACAACTCTTCCTTGTTCAAAATAGTGTGGTTCTGTACTAATTATCACATTAATCCACATTCCAGAGATGGTTGCCTAATTTATTACATCTCTAATGTTTTTATTTTCAATCATTCCTTTAACAGAGATGTTTTCCACACTCCTCTAAGGTCTAGTCCATTTTATTGGCAACCTCTCAAAAAGACAGGTCAACGCGTTTCAGCCCCATCTCTTATAGACCTCCTCAGGACTACTGGAGAGGTAAGTACCTAGTGAATGTAAACTGTGTAAATTACTTACACTCCACATCTGATCTTCAAATCCCTTCACCGTGAACACCGGGGAGGATCTAAGAACTATATACAAACTCTCCCCTTTCCGTGAAATATATCACCTTACACCATGCAAATTAACCCATGCATTAGTTACAAATCAAACAATCATGATTCCAAATTTAAAAGTTTAACTATCATAATTTCAAGTTTGAAACTTCAAAAATATATATATATATTTTTTTTTTATTGTTAACGGCCCATTCACTATCCAGTGTGAACTAGAAACACTCTGTGTGACCACTTACTTGTAAATCACAAGCAAATACCGCATCCAGATCATCTATTCATGTCTTTTCAAAGTCATAATTCCCTTGTCTTAGAAAACAAAACACATCAAAAAGATTATTTGAAGAGGTCTCCAAAATGTATATTTGTTATTCATTACCGATCCCTCAGTGCTTAGCATTTTTAGCTTTTTTACATACTTTGTTCGTTTGGAGGGGTTTCAAAAAGCTTTCCTCTGAGCTTGTGTCTGCCGCCGCGTTACCGCGGGTGCTCGTCTCATGTCTATAAATCAATAAGGGTGGCCATTTTGGGCAAGGAGTGGTAAACTTCTTTGGCTGCCATCTTAAAGCATGTCTTCGCCAGATCTATTTGTTTGCTGACTTCGTGTAAATTCAGAGGACTTCAATGAACTTTCCTCCGAATTGATGAGCCAATCACCAGCCAGCCGTAGGGTCTCATCTCGTATCTTTTCATTCATTCCGGCAGGCATTGGGGGCAATAAAGTCATAAAATGCCTTTATGTATATATATTGTGTGGACTAGTCAGATGATCTTAACGAATCTTCAATACGTCGTTATTATGCCAGTCCACACAATCCACCTAGACAGCAGCATTTATCTCAAATAAGGTTCCACATTTTGTCCAAATCGTTCAGACCTTGTCTTGCCGTACCGTATTTCTCTATAAGTCTTGCTTCCAATCCAATGCGGTATGGCAAGACAAGGCCTGAACGATTTGGACGAAATGTGGAACCTTATTTGCGATAAATGCTGCTGTCGAGGTGGATTGTGTGGACTGGCATAATAACGATGTATTGAAGATTAGTTAAGATCATCTGACTAGTCCACACAATATATATACACTAGGATGCTTCAAGTATATAGGTTGTCTAAGACACAAGTGGCTTAATACACAAAGATTCCGGATGTGGACAATTATGGCTGACAATGGCAAGGTATACAAATTCTGCACCTAACAAGATCTAATTGATAATACTTGAGTGCTGAGTATAAATATAAGCAGATAACAGGATCAAGTAAAAGGAGATAAAATATTGTCCTTTATATTATTGGGATGATGATGGTATACCCAGAGGGCTATCTACCTTGGTAAATGCTTAAAGGCAACTGATTTGTAGCATTGAGAAGGTACAGAGATGATCAAAATCGAGTAATCATAGCCATGGGTGTCACGGCAGTAGTAGTATAAGTATTCTAATCCTCTGAGGCCGGTATGAATCTATTGTTTAATTGTCTTGTTATGACATGTTTTAAGATGGGCGCCACTGGGGATAAAGGTAGCTTTCTACTTTTTTGCCCACAATGACCACCGTAATGGATAAAGGCATTTTATTACTTTATTGCCCCCAATGTCTGCCAGAATGAATGAAAAGATATGAGATGAGAACCTACGGCTGGCTGGCGATTGGCTCATAAATTCAGAGGAAAGTTTATTGAAGTCCTCTTAATTTACACGGTCAGCAAACAAATAGATCTGGCGAAGACATGCTTTAAGATGGCGGCCAAAGTAGTTTACCACCCCCTGCCCAAAATGGCCGCCGTTATCGATTTATAGACATGAGACGAGTGCCCGCGGTAACACGGCGGCGGACACAAGCTCAGAGGAAAGCTTTTTGAAACCCCTCCAAACGAACGAAGTAAGGAAAAATGCTAAAAAATACTAAGCACTGAGGGATCAGTAATGAATAATAAATATGCATTTTGGAGACCACTTCAAATCATCTTTTTGATGTATTTCGTTCTTTTAAGACAGGGGAATTATGACTTTTAAGAGACATGAATAGATGATCTGGATAAGGTATTTGCTTGTGATTTACAAGTAGGTGGTCACACAGAGTGTTTCTAGTTCACACTGGATAGTGAATAGGCCATTAATTTTTTTTTATTTATTATTATTTTATTTAATTTTTGAAGTTTCAAACTTGAAATTATGATAGTTAAACTTTCAAACTTGGAATCATGATTGCATGGTTTGTAACTAATGCATGGGTTAATTTGCATGGCGTAAGGGGAGTTTGTATATAGTTGTCAGATCCTCCCCGGTGTTGTAAAAAAAAGGTTTTGGCCAGAACTTTTTGTTGATAAATACATTAATATAATTCATCTGAGAAATTAAATATACTATTGATTGATTTATGGTTTCATTGTATTAAATGTATTGTATGATTTTTTCCTACTATTTGACCACAAACATATATATAATTTTGTATTATACCCAGGTATAGTAGGGTTATTTGGGTGGGCCCTTTTTGTTTATAAGAAATACAGAAATCTACAACAGTAGTGAAGAAGGATCTGAGGCTGCGGCTCAACATTCAGATCCAAAGGTACAATTTCATCATCACCAATATCTTTGTATTGATGTGACGAGGCTGTAGTTGAACACTTAGCCGCAAAAGTACTAATTTATAATCGCTGGTTAAAGTTCTGCAACTATCTCAGCATTTGTACCTCACTTAATATAACTGCTGAATGTGATATTATCAGCACTCGCACAGCACATTTCTGCTATATGCACTACTTTGTAGCACTCCTAGGAGTCTGGTGTGAAAGCAGTAATGGAAGTTCTCATTGTGACATATGAGTCAAAGCTAAAATAATGAAAATTAAATTGTGTTGCAGAGATTATGTTTACAGGAAAAATCATCTACTCTTTCAGTCCTTAGCCAGGCCCACTGACCAAAACATGACATGAACTGCATAGACACAGCCCGTCAGGCTTTGGGGAAGTTGATACTAGGAGGAGAATGTTTTGCATATTCCTTCTCCTCTGGACCCTACATAGATTAAATTCAGATTCAGACTCTGCAAGCATAATAACTCCACTGTTTAAACCTAGAATCAATAGCAGACTGTTTATGCACCTCAATAGCTCCCTTGGGACGACCAAAGTGTAGTTATCCTTGTGTGGACATTAAGGTAAGAGGGGAAACCAAATAGCTCGATCCACTAGACAATGTGAGTCTAACGACCCAACTGCATCTCTACCTTTATGCTGTGTAAGGCTGGTATAGCACCAACGAGCACTTCTCCCTGGTTTAATAAGTCCAATAAGACATAATGAGACAAGATCAGTAACTTTAGTTCAAAGGGGCTTCAGAGTAAATCTCAGGCACATTAGGGAAGAAGAGTAGCTCTGGAAAGGTTCTGTGTCAAGTCAAGTAGGTGCCTTTCAACAAACACATTCTATGGTATTTTCCAACAATGAAAGCTGAAATCCTTGATGCAGAGGTCTTTCGGCCACTGAGAACCAGTCTTGTGATCTCATCTACCGGTAATCACCTAGGCTGAATGCAGGAATATGAGGGCCCAGGCCCTCTAACTACAGCAACTGGTAATCGGCCAAAAAACAACAAAATGCAGGCGACCTGCAGTTTGTACAGAATGGCTGTGGTTGCACAGTGAAGCAGGCAGACCAAAGACCCTCAGTCGCTGAAAATGGCACAAAAAAATAATGCAGAGGTTAGGGAGCAGACTTAAATTGTAAAATCACACCTGACCCTGAACATGCAAAGAATATTTAGCGCAAATCAATCTGCGGAATCAATGAAGGGAAGCTAGGCGCAAGGGGCTTGGGCAAACATTGTGAGGTTTCACTGCAGGTGGAGTATAAATTAAACAAAATACTAAAATGGTTGCTTCTCAATATGTGTGAGGGTAATGTAAGTGTACCTATCTGACGACCACTTTGTTTTTCCACGGATCCCGCTCACAATGGTAAAAATTCTAGTTTGTATCCTTCACTTCAATCAGCAAGAAAAAAAGTCTGCATTATGCCTACTGTTAAAAAGAAGCTTATTGCAAGGTAAAATCTCTTACAGTGAATTTAGCATTAATAAATGATGCTCGGACATATATTCAAAAATGCTTTCGTCAATCTTGAACCCTTATATAAAAACTATTACGTAACACTGCAAACTCTCTGTATGCTTCACACTTTCCATAAACAGACAAGAAACAGTTTTAATTTAGTTGGATTTAATAATTTTTTTTTTTTCCAGAAAAAAAAAAAAAAAACAGGATTACGGGTTGAAAAACAAACAAAAACAAAGGGAAAGAAAACTAAAATATAAGGCAAAAGTAAAATCTCACTGCCATCATCCCCTCAAAAAAGCCTGAATTCTGTCACACTTTTTTGCTTATCCCGTCCCCAACATCCTTCATTCTCTTTATAATGTGCGAGTTCCCGCCTCTCACAAGCTTGAGCCAAACTGTGCTACATTTAACCACAAACACAATACTATGCCCTTTGCAGAGTTTCACCTTCGGCAGTAGCAGTCAATTCCTTCACACATGCGCAATACTTTTGGCGACCTGGGGTTAGCGTGAAGATTAAGTGTATTCCAACCACGACTCACCTGCCGGTAGTCAGTAAAAGATGCACCTCAAAGCATTTTTATCAGACCACAGCTGCTATTATTTTTTAAACTGAAGTATCCATTTCATTTGAGAATATTTGGATAACACGTCTCCCTCAGGCTTTAGCATTTGAATTCCTTATTGTCGGCTAAGGATGGAGTCAACATATTAGAGGTCCTAGTTCACACTATAGATGATATGTGCACTAGAGTCATCAGCTGATCACAGAGGGTCCAACAGAACTTCTCTCAGACCCAGCTCGTGCTTAAATACATTGACATGCACTACAGCATGACGATGGATCAAAAGGCAACTTAAATTCCAGGAATAGGCTTATTTGAACTGCTGCTGTGACTTGTCTAAAGTGTAATGGTGCTCTTATTGACCCTTTAAAATATTTTGTTATGCATTTCTCATACTGGAGATTTTATTTAAATTCGGTTTTTAGCCACTCTGGCACAAAAGAGGCTTCGAAAAGTTCTGTCACAGTCCTTCCTAAACAAAACTGCGGGAGCTTAGTCAGAAAATATTCACGCCCTGCCTATTCTTTCCTAATTTAATTTAACATACCACAGTCAAGAACAAGTAAGGACTACCACTACTATATTACGTTTCAAAACCAGTTATAGTGGGGGAAGAGGGGACGCAACCCAAATATTCTGGAAATTGCTTGGTGTATATTTCATGTGTACCTCGCAGGCAGAATTTTATAGCGCAAGTTTGGTCTTTCAACATGTTCTTCATTACTAGACTTGTGGATTGAACCATTACACAAGATTAATGTAAAGCATGCCCTAAGTGAATTTGAACAGGAAATACAGTAAGTATGGGTAAGCTAGAGGGCTCAGTCGTGGCTCATTTTTGGGGATAATCCTCATTTTAATGGCATATTTAGCGTCTTCTTTCCACCACCAATATACACACATTTTATATAGAGTTATTCCTGCAAATCTGGTCTGTCTGCAAAAGTATGTTACTTTTAATAAGTTTCTTTCAGACAGTGACAAAAAACAAAGGGATTGGATGAAAAAACAGTATAAGATGTCTATAACTCATTTCAGTTTGTAAACTCTCAAGATTGTGTGGACATATATCGACACCGGGGCACCAGAGTATCACAGATCGGATGGTTTTCTTTGTTAAGCAGCCTTACAACGAAGACTCCAGCACCTTATTGGATACTTTTCTGAAAAGGACATCAGGGCATCTCATCGGCAGCACTGCCCTAACATTTTTGTGTACAGTGCCCTGTCTATCCTGGTGTAGGCGGATGCTCTATGGTAAGAATATGCTCCGGAGATCTGTGAGCAGAGGCACTAATAATGAGATACCTTGGTCCTATATGCTTAGTCGGATGTGCTGTGTGTGCAAGAAAGGTGTATTTACAATTTGCAGAACAGCAACTTACTCTCTCATGTCAATAACTCACAGAGGGTCACTCTTTCAAAAGAGTGATACAAGGCTCTACACATGCTCATCTCCGCCACACAGAAAGCACACTGAACATACAGAAAACACACCGGGTGACTCTCAAAGAGGCACGAACAGGAAACTAGTGTGCCTCGCCTGCATAACTGATTGTCTTTCTCAAACAGCAGTCAAATACAAGGCGCAACCGGAACATCTAATTTTCAAAGTGAATTCACACAAACATAATCTGAGAACGAACGTCATTTAACAAAGAAAAACACTTCTCAGAAGCAAGCGAAGCCAGTTGTCCAATGCCAAGAATGAACCTTATTAAATCAGCACAGGCTCACAGCCTCTCACTAGCAAACAGCCGTACCAGGGGATCCTAGTACCGTCATTCTCTGAGCAACAGTACGAAAGAAAGCATTTCATTCTTACAGAAGCCACGCAACATGAAATGAGAACACTCTCTAGGAAGCCACCTTAGCACAGGGATCATAAGCGGCTGCACATGAAGCAACTACAGAGGGCACACATGCACCCCAAAATGAAAGATGTTAATACAATATAGAAAGGCGGACACAAGCAGCACACTATACCGTCTCATTCCGGTACACCCCCCCCCACCCGTTGACTTCTAAGCCCATGCCATCATCCATTTTAGTCGTCCATGGTCGGCACTGCTACAACCACAGGAGAATAGTCAAACCCCGCTGCACCAGTTTAGCTTTTAAGCGAGCACTACATTTCACGACTGACTAAATACATACCACGTGTGGGCGTGAATAAGCAGGCGCTGCATCTCCAAAGGTCACATGAGACGTGTGCTGTGATCGGCCACAGAGTTAATTGTCCTCCGTTCTTGCTTGGTTCGAGAGCATTAAAGGGTTTTGTTTATTTTTAAAGGAGGTTTGCCACCAGAAAAAAGCATTCTTCTTCATACCATAGGCACGACGACTTGTAAATCAGGGCAGTGGCACAAGGATGACACTGGTAAGTGTAAGAGGAGCTGCGGCTTTATTAAAACCTTTAAGAATACTTTGCATCCATGAACCACTCTACCAAAACCCCCTAAAATAAAATCCACCATTCCTCTAGAGGAAGACACAGCCCATGAAGGGAAGCCCATGAATAGAGGACTCCTTTCATCCCTCACAGCAGGGATGAAAAGATAAGATGGAGCTCGAATTCTGACCCAGGTTTCAGGTCCACTTATATTGTGCGTTCTACGGAGATTTCACCACTAAACCTGTGTCAGTGCTACATGGACTGCACAAGCAGCGTGTTCCTGTCAGATCAGTTGTAATAAAGAAGCTACAAGGGGCGGGAGACCTTCTGTGCACCACTGTTACCTTTCATCTGTGATATTTGCAAGACACCTCACTCTGTGTGGCCTGCTCTCCTTTCTATGAAGATAAAAAAACTTTGATCTGTGCATTTGAAACATCTTCAGCTTAATACCTAGAAATGCAGTTCATCCCACCCCCCTCTCCTGACTGAGCTGTGCAGGGCCCCGCTATGTGCACCCTTCCTTCCTATGCTTTGTCTTAGACCCGAGACTGGGTGACCAAGTGTTTTTCTCTTCTTCTGCTTGCTTCAAGAAGCCCTCTCAATGAGCTTTCTTCAGCACTCCCTCTTTCACAAGAGGGTGGTTTTGGGGCAAAGTATGCCCATCTGTGAAATCAGTGAAGCAGACTCATTAGCATTCTCCATGTAGAGGACACAAGATATTGCATTATTCCAGCCAAACCGTGCTATCTGTATTACCCTGGAGACCGCCACCAACAGCCATCCCATTCACATAGTACAGTCGTTCTGAAGAATGTCGGTATACCACCATGGCTTGCTCCATTCTTAATCGTTTTGACCAGACAAATTGGCAGCAACATGGAATGGTTTGATTGTTAGGTTGGGGAGAGAAAATCAGGTGTTGGGGATGTGCCGTAAAGCTGTGCCAGGGACAGCGCATGAAGGAAGTGGAGTAAAGAGGGAAATGGAAGCAGTGGTGGTACAACAGTCTGCACTGGGTCAGCAAAAAATACTGACCCTCATATCTCCACACACAAACACACTCACTCTCACAAACACCCCAACCTGTATTTACAGACACATTTATATGTATATAGATATACATATATCTATATATATACTTATACATATATATATATATATATATAGACAGATTTGCACTTAATCAACTTCAGCGTAAACTGGCTAAGGCCACGCTGGTTGCCGGTGATCATGTTTTTGGACAGCGGCGAACCAGATGTCAGATGATTGGTTAAAGAGAGAGACGAAGGGAGGTGTAGGGCAAGAGGTGACGAGAAGCAGTAGGAGCCTCTGGGCAGTCCTCGCATACTGTTCTTGGCTGTCCACCCTCAGGCCACATGTTATCTTCATCTTCTTGGCTTATTTGTCCTGCTTTTTATCTTTCAGAAAATGTTAGGGCAACCGTCCCAGTCCTGTTTCTCCTTACACTCCCAGTAGCCACCACGGTATACATGAGTCACCTCCTTCGTCTGAGGGTCCAGTTTTCTCTCAAACCACAGTGCTTTGTAGGATTCTGTGCCATTGCCTATAAGAAAGAAAGGTTTGGGAGAGGCGAACAGATTAAAAACAGGTACTGTAAGTGCAGCATGGCAATAACCACAAACTCTTGAAAATCCCTTGAAACAGAAGTGATAATGGGATGAAAAATGATCTTAATTACAGGTACAGCCCCAGCCCACTCTGTACCTGCTTACTGTTATGACAATTACTTAATTTAGATGCAGACATGAAGAGTCAAAGTATTTGTCCCATAACCACGTAATTTTCGAATTCAGTGTGTTCCTAATCACTAGTGATACTGTGACTCCAATTTCAACTTTCAATCTTTTATCAAAACTTTTGCATTCTTCTCTCATCTTCAGTTCCATCACTCTTTCCAGCCCCACAAATTTTAAATACCCTGTCAATTTCATGAATCTATTCAGTTCCATAAATTCAAAGTTCCCCGAGGCATTGCAAAATAACCATCTCTCCTTTAATTGTTTTACCCTGACAGTCCCTTTTAAATGTTCAAACACAGAATTTAATGAAATTACTTTCACCATAAGTATTAGCTTTACTGCATGTTTTTATGTCAACCTCTTTCTTCCTTGTTTTCATTCAGATTTTAGATCAGTCCGTTTTTTCACACATTCGTAGTATTACTTGCTATTTTTTCCTTGGTCTATTCTTTGAATTTCTTTACTTTACTTGATGGATAGGGAAATAGCTTAAATTCTGCAAACAATTAATACCTCTTGGATTCAGACTGTCCAATAAATCTACTCAAAGCATGTGCCTTGACAATAGTTCTTTACTTGCAATGCCATCTTTGACACTTGTCTTAATCAGTTCCAACGTCTGAAATTTGAATTGTGACAATTGATGCCCTTTTACAAAAAGTATTTTACTACTGGTGATTTTACTTGTTATCTATCACCCGCAGGGAATACAGTCTCCATCGACATTTTATTCCCTTTACGTGAGTTTTATTTTTCTCCCTGTACATGAACGGTAAGGATAAATTACTTACCTGTAAATCCTAGTTCTCTTCCAGGGGTATCCTCATCAAAGTCATAAACACTGAATATTCCTGCTCACGTGCAGGGACCCAAGAGCATACATAAACACACATGTATATGTATCAAATGTATATGTAAAAGTAATAATCGTGCAGAGAATTTTAGTACATATATGTTATATACATGTGTAAGTAATAATGCATTGTAAGTTGACAAACGGAAAAAAAATCTTATTTTTTGTGAAGTTTTTCATTAATTAAACTCCTCAATTAGAAGTAAACTCTTTCTGCAATCAAAGAAGAGAGCATAGAAAGTGTAAACAGTTCCATGTAGAAAGAAAAAACTGCATTGAAAATAGAGGGCATTACTAGCCAGTAGGCTGCATTCAAATTAACATAGCAGATCCAAAAAAACTGGTACCGTGCCTTTAAGGCCCTGAGCACCTCCAGTATCCCACCATGCCTCAAAGGTGAGAGTGAGGTGACAGTTGGGTCACAGTTAGGTAAGTACTTTTTTAAGGTGATAAGAAGAAAATAGGTTAGACAAATGAAGACTGATGTACCTCCAGAATTGCGTCCGGAGAGGAGGGTGGGTTGTTTAGGACTTTGATGAGGATACCCCTGGAAGAGAACTAGGATTTACAGGTAAGTAACTTATTTTTCTCTTCCAGGGGATCCTCATCAATAGTCAAACACTGAATAGATTAGCAAGCCCATCTCATACCCCTGCGGACGGAGAGGTAGAAGCACAAGCGGTCTACTTGTCTTAGTTAAATACATTTCTTAATGAAGCCTGACCCACTTGAGTGTCTGTCTTAGCATCTGAATCTAGACAGTAATGCCTTGTAAAAGTATGTACCGATCTCCATGTTGCAGCCTTGCAAATTTCAGAGATGGTACATTGCTGAGAAGGGCTGTCGTTGCTGCCTTGCTTCTTACGGCATGATCTTTAAGCCTGGCAGTCAATTGTTTTTTAGCCAATTGGTACGCAATCAGAATACATGAGACTATCCACCTAGAAATAGTTTGTTTTGAGGCCACCCTGCCTGTTCTCATGTGGCCATAGTTTATGAATAATTGATCGCATTGTCTGATGTCCTTAGTCTTATCGAGATAAAACTTTTAACACTTTCTTCAAGTCTAGGGAGTGCAAAGTTCTCTTTGCTGGTGTAGATGGTTTGGGGAAGAATGTTAGAAGCGATATGGTCTGATTAATATGAAAGTCAGAAACCACCTTAGGTAACGACCCAGGAAGGGTCCGTAAAACCACCCTGTTATCATGAAACACTATATAGGGTTCTTTTGAACAAAGGGTCTGAATTTCGCTGACTTCTGGCTGAAGTAATCGCAACAAGAAAAGCTGTCTTCCATGTAAGATGTTGTAAAGAGGCTTTGTGTATGGGCTCAAAGGGAGGGCCCATGACTCTAGACAAGACCACGATCAATTCCCATGGAAGGGAAGGTGTATGAACTGATGGAAATGCTTTTTTTTAAGCCCTCTAAGAAATTCTTAACCACTGGCATAGTAAAGAATTACTTTTGTGAGGGCGATTTACGATAAGCAGTAACGGCGGACAAATGTACCTTAATCGAGGAAAACTGCAGTCCTGAGTTCCTAAGGTGAAGGAGGTAGGGTAGAATAACCTCCTCCTGAGCCAGGATTGGATTTAAATCGTTCTGGACACACCACATGTAGAATCTCTTCCATTTGAATGCATAAGAACACTGTGTCGAGGGTCTTTTGGACTCCTTTAGAATATTCATGTATTCCTGTGAGAGGCTTAGATGACCATACTGCAGGAATACAAGAGCCATGCCGTCAAGCTCAGCGAGGGAAGGTTAGGATGCAAAACTTTCCCCTCTAGTTTGTGGAGAAGATCCGGTCTGCACGGCAGCCTCTTGTGAGGCTTTTCTGAGAACTGGAGGCGATCTGTGAACAACCATTGTCGGGGCATTCTGGGCCTATTAGTATCATCCTGGTTTTGGCCCGGTGGAATTTGTTGATCAAAGTGGCAATTAGGGGAATGAGAGGAAAGGGGTAGAGAAATGTCTCTGACCAATCTATGAACAGGGCATTCCCCCTCGTCCCTGGTCGGTAAAACCTGAATGCGAAGTCTCTGCATTTTTTGTTCTTTTCGTTGGCAAACAGGTCTGACTGAGGATACCCCCACAGTTGGAAAATGTCTTCTATGACATTGTTGTGCAGTACCCAGTCGTGCGAGTCCGAAAAACTGCAGCTGAGGACAGCCGCTTGTGTGAGGGCGAGATCGAGTGCCCCCCTGTTTGTGCAAATAGTACATTGTGGTTGTGTTGTCTGTCTTGACTAAGATGGAGTTGCCCTTGATGGAAGGGTGAAAAGACTTGAGGGCTGGATGCACCGCCCTCAGTTCCAGGAGATTGATGTGGTATTGCTGCTCTTTGTCTAACCACAGTCCTTGGGCTTGTAGAGAGCCCATATGCCCCCCGCCCCCACCAGAGGTGAAGCGATGCTTCAGTTACCGGAGTCTGGGTAGGAATGCTTTGTTGAAAAGGGACCCCTACCAACAGATAATGTTGGTGAGTCCACCATTGTAGTGAGTTCTTTGCCACCGGTGAAAGTGTTATTTTTTTCTTATTATTTGTTTGCAAACTGGCTCCACTGATCCTTCAGGTTCCCTTAAAGAGGTCTCATGTGTAACCTGCCATTGGGTACAATGAAAATGCAGGAGGCCATGGAACCCAGGAGTGACGCTATTTGTCTGCCCGTTGGCCGTAGAGCGTGGAGTATGTTGCAACACTTCTGAGCTATTAATAATAGTCTCTCCTCCGAAGGATACAATTTTTCTAGGTTTGTGTCCAGTGTAGATCCCAAGTAGTGGAGCCTCTGGGTTGGAGTCTGTATGGACTTCTGTAGATTTACTCGAAGACCTAGAGATTTGAAGGTATCCAGAGTGCTTTTTTTAGGTGCTGCAAGGTTTGGATTGAAGTGCTGCCTTTCAGTAACCAATCGTCGAGGTATGGGTAAATAGAAATCTTTTTCTTTCTCAAGTGTGCTGCTACTGTTGCTACACATTTGGAAAATGTTCGAGGGGCTGATTTGAGCCCAAAGGGTAGTACCCTGCATTGTTATTGTTGGGATGCAACTACGAAGTGAAGGAATTTGCGGTGTTTCACTGCCACTCGGATGTGAAAATATGCATCCTGTAGATCTATGGAACACATCCAGTCCCCTTGATGTAGTCTGGGAAAGATTTGGCGAAGGGCCAGCATTCTGAATTTCTCTTTTCGAATGTACTTGTTGAGATGACTAAGATCCAAACTAGGTCTGAAAGCTTTGTCTGGACATTTCTTCTGTACCAGGAAATATCGGGAGTACACCCCTTTTGCTCTTTAGGAAGGTGGAACTTACTCTATAGCTCGCTCTTTTTTGTAGCAGAATGAAAGCCTCTTCCTGCAGGAGAGGCTGGTGATGACAATCTGTTTTTGTTGGTTGCACCGGCGGAGGAGGCGACTTGAAACGTAGAGAATACCCATTTTTGACAATATTTAGCACCCATTTGTCTTTTCTTATTGATCTCCACTTGTTTATACAATCCATAATACTTCCCCCTACTGGATAGGGTGACAGGATCAGGGTAAGCGAGTCCTCAATGTTTGCCTGATGTTTTTGTTGCAGACTGATTTTGCCTGCTGGAGCCACTTTCCCTAGTTGTTTTTCAGGATTGGTAGAAAGGTTGCCCTTGTCTTCTTGTTGTCTTTGTGCCCATTGAGGGGTTTGAACCCTCTGCTGGTAGGGATGTCTATCATAGGGCCTATACCTTCTACGGTATTCCTTGCGCTTTTCCAGTCCCACGTCCATTTCCTCACCTGTGTGAGACCCAAATAAAGAATTTCCATTGAATGGGAGGTTCAAAATATGATGTTCCGCTTCTGGTTTGAGACCCGTTAGGTGAAGCCAAGATGATCGTCTTGCACACATACCATGCACATATCCATGAGCAACCAGGTCTGAACCATCTGCCACCTGCTGATTACCTGATTGGCTACTAGGCCTCCTTCTTGCAAGAATTCTTAAAAGTTCTGTCTGTCTTCTCTAGGCAGTTTATCAACAAGTCTGTTGAGAGTCCCACAGAGATAGGTCGTAACTTCCTAAAGGTGCTGATGCACTAGAGACCTTCATAAAGAAAGGAGAGGTACCACACATCTTTCTCCCCAACAAGTCCAGATGCTTGCTCTCCATGTTTGGAGGGACTGTTGAAGATGATACCACTGAATGGGTTTTCCCGCTGCTGCTAGGAAGACAGATCTGGGGGAGGATTTGTTCTAAGAAATAAAGGGTCCTGGTCTGGGGCCTTGTATTTCTTTAGGATCCTTGCAGGTTCTGCACCCAAGCTTGCTGGAGCTAGAACAGTGTCCATGACTGGTTAAAAAAGCCCAGGAACTAGCGGTAGAAGTTGCCAAGAAGAGGAGCGATGATGCAGCGTCTCAAATATTATTGACGATGAGGGTGTAGGTTCAGGAAGGTCTATGTTAAGTTTATGAGCTCCTCTAATAAACACTTAATTAAAGGTATTTATGTCGTCCACTGGAGAGACTCTTGCTGGAGGAGAGTCTATTAGCATGGGTGAATAGTCTCTAATAGATGAGGCAGAAGCATTAGACCAGGAAGAGTATCTACGCCTGTGGTGGGATCGATAGACACAGGTTCTTGACCTTGGCCTGCATGTCTGTGACGGTGGCAGTAGGAGAAGATTGTCGCCCTTGTGGCGAGTGTCAACGGTGTTGAGAAGCTCGCTGTGTCAGAATAAACACATTAGCATGAGTGTCAGGCACAGTCCTGGATGAATACATGATAAACTACAACTCTATATTGCCTAAGTCATAAACACAAACACTGCTGCATCAGAGTATGAGGGCATGATATATAGCAGATTAGGAAACAAACACATGAATCATCACATTAGAGCAACTAACACAACCTGGTATGGAGGCCAGACCACATGAAGCATCCTGCAACACCATAAATGCATAGATTGCCCAAAATTCCCACAGGAAACGCATGATACAGCGGATCTGCCCTCCTATTAGACGTTTTGCGGTAATACTGGGGACCATGTGAGGCGCAGGAGTACCTGTAGGTTTATTAGGGTCAGTACAATAATTTTTCCACAACTGCGGGGCACAGGAGTCTTGGTGCCTCTGCCATCATAATTACGGTAATTTCTCGCCACGTCAGGCACCACACTTTTTGTGCCTGTACTACAATAATTATGGTTTGTCTCAGCAGGAGCGGGACTTCTGATGAGGATACCCTTTCTGTTCTGCCAGCCGAATGTTGAGTACCCCAAATAAAGGTACTTGTGGGGGTGGGGGTGGAGACTAGACACACACACAAAATCGGGCCTGTGGGGTAACCTCGCGGGGTTTCACCGCGGGCTGAATTAAAAAGACGCACCTGCCTGCGAGCGCACGACCTACAAGACAGAGGAAAGGCGCCCTCAGGCAGGGCTGCCTAGGGGACCAAAGGTACCTTCCGAAGCCGGGGAGCCAGCTTCAGTCCCATTCTTGGGGACGTGGTCTCGCGGGTCCCCTTGCAGAGAGACTCCTTCTCTTCCGAGCCTCTGCGAAGTGATGGAGACCTAATCTCCCGCTGGTACGAGGCGGCAGTACCCCACAATACGAGAGGCGAGTGGCTGGCATCGCTCAGGAAGTTCTTATCTTCCTTGGCGGTCGCGGCAACTCACCCAGGATGCCAACTTCACTGCAAGAATGGGGGGGGGGGGGGGGGGGGGAGGTCAGCGTGTCTCCATCAGACAGACAGGCCAGGCCCTCCTTCGTTCAGCAGCGGCAACGTCGCTCTCCAGGGCCCAGCGAGGGTTGTGCCCTTCTCTCTGTGCTCCTCACAGCAGAGGGGCCCACAGAGGGGTTCCAGCACTCGGCGATGGTCACAGCATGTGGGGAAAACGTGTTTGGGGAACGGCGCCCCTCACGACTATGCCAAGAAAATGTGAAGGGCAATTAGCGCTTCTCCCATGCATAAGGCAATATCTGGAAATATCGCTCTTCACGCGCTGTCAGACACAAAAATATAGCACTCGCTTTGTGATTCCAGAAACAAAGCAGTCTTCTGGCACTGGCTGCCAATCCAAATGAGAATTGAAGCGGTCCTCATGCGCTATATTTGTAGAGAGATCAAGAGTATCCCTCTAGCACTGGGCTTAATGGGATAAAAACAAAGGGGGACAGGCAGGCCAGCACACATGATTCAAGTGGCGGTTCCCCCTTGCCACCCCACAGAACCTTAGCAGTCAGAGTCAAGGAACAGGCTGGCAGGAGGACAACATTCAGAAAAGCAATCCAGATGAGTCCAGCAACCACTAGGCAGTAGGGCAACAAAAGAAGAGCAGTTCAGATGAGTCCTTTGTGCTGTCAAGCAGTCCCGCTGGAAAAGTGCTTTAAGAATGTGGGGGACAACCGCCTGTACTTACACTCATTTTGAGCAGCCTCCATAAATGGGGAAAAGGGGTTCCAACCAGCACTAACTGGTTCAAGGGATGTCCCCTTTCTTCTCCAGCACTGGACCCAGACATTGGGGGGTGGGGGAGATGGGGGGGGGAGGGGGGGGGGCCCTTTGTGTGAGGCCAGGGCACAGCATTTACAAATGCAGGTGTGCCTGTTTCTCCCTCTCCCAGCCCAGGAAGACCATTTAATATGCAGATGCACCTCTGTGAAACCTCCACCCTCCCTGCGTAGAAGCTGTTTGAGAAGTATGCACAAAGCCCAGCTGTCACTCTGCCCCAGATGTGGATTGGAGTTAAGCTGCAAAACACCAGAGTCGAAAGCACAGAGAAATGCCCACTTTTTAAAATGTCATTTCTATAATGGTAATAAAAAATCCAACGACACCAGTAAGCAGCATTTCTCACTACCATTACAACCATACCAAACATGCCTATGCTACCCCTCATAGATTAGATAACACCACTTAGACATATGTTAGGGCATTTACAATGCAATCCTATGACAGAGGCAGCACTCACAGTAGAGAGAAACTTGATAGGCTATTTGTCACTACAAGGACATGTAGTACATAACACAGGTCTTACCTTTTACATACATAGCACCCTGCCCAAAGGGCCTACCTTAGGCGTGACGTATATGTAGTAAAAGGGGAGTTCCAGGTCTGGCAAGTAAATTTAGATGCCAGGTCCCTGAGATAGTAAACTGTGCACACAGGCTCTGCGGAAGATGGCCTGAGACAGGTTTGAGAGGCTACTTCTGTGGGCGGCACATGCTGCGCTGCAGGCCCACTAGTAGTATTTAATTTACAGGCACTGGGTATAGGGATACGACTGTACAAGGGACTTACAAGTAAATGAAATGTGCTAATCAGGTGAAAGCCAATCATACCAAGTTTAGAAGGGAGAGCACATGCACTTAAGCACTGATCACTGGGTTACTGGACCCTTGGGAGTTGAGGCCTTTCACCCCGGATGTCCCAGGCCCGACCTACTAAGGATCCTGAGCAACTGAGCTGTAAGAAATTGGGTTACTGGTTGATGGGGTGAAACCCAACTTAAGCAGAAACCACTATCTTTGTCAGGATGAAGTCACAAGCAAGCCCCAAATTAACCTATGCTCAGCCCACGGGTAGCTTGGCACAAAGCAGTCAGACTTAACACATGCAATGTGTAAAGTATCTGTGCAACACAAACAGTAATAAAGTGAAAACACAACACAAGCAGAATCCCACACCAAATTACAAAAACAGTAAACTTTAAGAAATAAAACAAGTCCTAAATGACAAAAATACAATCAGTAGAACCAAAGACATGCAATTTTAAATATTTCAGTGAAAACAGTGCCAAAAAGCACAAAGCGCCAACTGTGGTTATCTGATTGTGCTAGATCACAACAACGTCACAAAAACAGGCCAATTGCGATGGAGCACGAGCAGACTTCAGGTGCCCACTTAGGCCCACTGAGCAAGAGTACCTTAAACCCTGGTTGTGAAGAGATGTGGAATCCAGTGTCAAGGATGCATCGAGTAGCAGAGGCAATGCAATGTTCGGGTGAGGAGATGCGTTGCACAGTGGCAGTTCCGATGGGCTGCATTAGTCAAGGCGATGCCCTTGGAGGGAGATGTGTCATGCAGCTGTGGTTCTGATGTACTGCATTGGGCAAGGCAATGTCCTGGTGTGGAGATACATTGTGCAGCAGCGATTCTGATGGGCTGCTGTAGGTGATGCAGAGTCCTTGCGTCAGGGAAGCCCGGGCAGCAGAGGAGATGCATCAGTGCTGAAGGTGATGCACTGCAGAAGAGATGCGTTGGTTCTACGGGATCCACAAAGGGGCTGCCTGAGCACTGTCAGGCCCATTTCCAAGGGTCCGGGACTGGGATGGCACCACTTGGCAGGGTAGGACTCACAGTTGTAGAGTCCAGGTACTGGTTACAAGCCCTTGGAGTCACTTTGGTGGTCCTAGGTACAGGCTGCAGGTCCAGGCCTTCTCACCCAGGCACGGGTCAGCAGGTCAGGGCAGCAGCTCAGCACAGCAGGGCAGCAGTCCAGCAGACTGACAGTCCATTCAGCAGCACAGCAGTCCTTCTTCCTGGCTGAGTCTTCCACATGTCTAGAAGTGTACTGAAGAGTGGTGCTGAGGTCCAATTTTTATACATGGTGCCTTCTTTGAAGTAGGAGAAACTTCTACAGGATTCCCTTTGAAGTTATCACATTACCCCCCTCCCCCCATCTCCTACCCACCCGATCTCCAGACTAACTACTGGGGCTATGCAATCCTTTATGTGAAGGTAGGACACAGCCTAGTTAGGTGTAAGTGGGGTTGTGCGCAGCTCCACCCTCCCATCCGGCAGTGATGGCCCATCCAGGAACACTTAAGCTCTCTTTTGTGGGTGGCTGTCTGGAGGAACACACAAAGACCAACTGACAACTACACTTAGTCATGTCACCCAGAGACAGGCTGCAGGCACCAAATGGTTAAGGCACACAAATACCAACTTTAAAAGTTGCATTTTCATGATTGCAATTCAAAATCAGACATTACCATGAAAGAGGATTTTTGTTACAATTCCAAAGGCACAGAACCTGGAAGAGGTAGGCCTTAAAGTAGTGAAAAACTAATTTGGGTGTTTCTCACTACCAGGACATGTAAACCTTAAAAGGACATGTCCAACTTTTCAAATGCACTGCACCCTACCTACCCGGTGAGCTGTTCAGGGCCTAACCTAGTGGTGACTTATATGTATGAAAAGAAAGATTTAGGCCTGGCAAAAGGTTTATTTTGCCAGGTCAAAATGGCAGTTTAAAACTACACACACAGGCTACATGGCAGGCCTAAGACAAGTTTGCAAAACTACTTAAGTAGGTGGCACAACAAGGGCTGCAGGCCCACTAGTACCATTTAATTTACAGGCTCAAGTCTGTGTAGTATCACTTAATTAGGGACTTACAAGTAAATGAAATACACCAATTGCGGATAAGCCAATGTTACCATGTGTTAAGGAGTGAGCACACACACTTTAGCACTGGTTAACAGTGGTAAAGTGCACAGGAGTCCTAAGGCCAACAAAAGCAAGAGCAGAAAAATATAGAGGAGTATGAAAAAAAAGTTTGGGGGAAGATCGCCCTAAGGACCACAGGTCCAAGTGCCTCTTCTAAAATTGACTCTCAATGATAGCTGTGGTTGAGGAGCTAAGGAGTTGAGGGTTAGTGGAGGAGGGGTTTAAACACAGGTCTGGGGGGAGTTGTGAGTACAGGTCTGTGAACATGATTCATAACTCAAAGAGCATACAGCAGTGTTAATAAACCAATGCCCAGTCAAATACTTATTTTTATAATAAAAAGTATTAAATTTCTACCGCTACGCATTCAAAGGAACATTATGCTTTATATAAACAATAACACATTTATCCTTGAGGTTAGGGCTCTAGTGTGTCTCTAGCAAATCCCAAACGCACCCACTCTTCGTAACGTGGTAGGGGTTATTCGCCATTTACGGGTGGCCACATCCAGGGAATGCTTGTTAGTAGGCCTTAACTCAACAGCCCACACTCTGACTCTTCATAAAATAGTAAAAAGTGTCTTGGCTTCTCACCAGTGAGTACCCCTGAGGACCTATGGGCCTGTAACCTGTCTTACACGCTCCAGCACCTAGGAGGCTTGCAAAGTCCCAGCAAGTGCCCCGACGCCAGGCACTAACTGCTCTGTGCAGAGGACTCTCTCCTGCACACATGCAGCTGGCTCCAGCAGCGATTGGAGGTGCTCCTCCTACACAATAAACCTTGCACTCCCCACACAGGAGGGATGAGACTGGATTCTTGTACACTATACACACAACGTCTTTCTCAGGTTCACAGTGGCAGCTCCCGTACAATCCTCATTGTTTTGTAGTGGCATATTGGTCAAGACTCAGATCTCTCAGATGATTGCCCGAAATGTGCAACCACTTAGTATCGGCAGCCCCTCCTGGCATATGAGGTTGACTAACACTACCAGCCAAGGTGCTGACACTCACCACATGGTAGTCTGTACCATGGCAGCCCCTCTTGCCATATGGTGTCACCGTTAGGCTCCATGCAAGCTTCAGTCCCTCTGATCCAACAATAACTTAAACGGCAGCCCCTCCTGGCATATGGGGTCGCCACCACATGTGCTGCATGACTTCACACGTCCTGCATGACACTCTGCTCACGGTTATCTTCACAATAGTTCCCTTCTGTCATACGGGGGTCACCAACTGGAATCTGCACACGGGCAACAACCCGGATCAGTGCAGCAGTCGCCTCTTCACAAATGGAGTCCAAATGTTTGGGCTCCCCACTGAACCTCGCTCCCACCAATGTTCTGCTCTTCCTCACAGGGCACACTGGTCTTGGTAAGCAGGCAGATGATGGTGCTCCAGAGCAGGTTTCCCTGACTGATGCCCCCCAACCCAAAGGGAGAATAGCAGGCCTTCTCCCCTAGTTCTGGTCATAGGCCAAAGTCTTGCAGAGTTTCCCCTTCTCACACAGCCCGTCATCTGGCTGCTTGGCAGATGACATCGTTGGGGTCTCAACCTCCATTTGTTACAGTCCATTTCCAGACACCAAGTGTGATTTAGGGTCTTTGAAGTTTTATGCTGGGCTTCTGCTTCTTTTAAAGCGCACATTTTACTTCCTCTTGATAGGTTCTCTGTCACAGCAGGAAAGACTCTGAAACAGACAATCACACAACACAGGCCATGGGATTGACTAGAGGTCACACCTGGACAAACAAGTTACTTACATTCAGTAACGCTCTATGTGGTAGAGACAATACCTAGCCACAGACTCCTAATCTTTGAATTTCCCCAGGTGTCAGACTGGATCCGGATGATTTTTACTGAGCACTTCCCCTGTCCATGGGTGGTGTCAATCTGCTCTGCGCAGTGTCATCGTCCGCGCCAGAAGGTCAGCACCACCTATATAGGTGCCACCTTGGCACATTGATGTCAGTTCTTTTCTTTCTGCGCCAGTTTATCGGCTCCATCTCATTCCTGGGATTTGTTCAGGCTTTTTCCTTGGTAACTATCAATAAGTCAAAGAGTACCATTTCAAATGAACAGGGGGAGCATGTCTCTTCCTTCTCCAGTGTGTCCCACCCAGCTCACAGGAATGCAGCAATACACAAATTTGTTTGGGAGGAATCCTCGACTTCTCATGTCTTCACCAGGAAGGCATGGGCTTCGCCACATTGAACTCAGGGTCCTCCATGTAATGTACTGTTAGAAATGGGGTCTCTGATTAGCAGTCAGTTTGCACTCTGTCCAAGCAGGGACCCTGAGTGTAGTCGGAGTAAGGGAGATGCACAGCTCAGATAACTCCTGGTCATTCCCTTGATAGCCTGGCACAAAGCAGTCAGGCTTATCTCAGAGGCAATGTGTAAAGTATTTCTACAAACACACACAGTAACACAGTGAAAACACCAAAAAATCACTAAACACCAGTTTAGAAAAACAGACGATATTTATCTGAGTAAAACAAGACCAAAATGACAAATTATACATACACAAGCAAAGATAAATATTTTCAAAGATTAAACTTCAATATAGCGATTAGAAACACAATAGCTCCAACTTGAGCTATTGCAACGTCGTTGACAGAGTTGTTCCCAATAATCCAACGCCACTCGCGAGGAGGGCAGCGCCAGTCAGGGAGTCACACAGACCCCCAGGTACAGTACTTTTGGTAAACGAGGAAACAAGCTGGTGCATGGAGTCAAGGAGGTGAAGCTTCGCTGGATGTGGTGCACCATCGGTTCCTTACAGCAGAGCAGGTGAGGTGATGCGGCATAGGCACGAGGTGTCAATTCCTGACAATTCAGCGGGTTCGATGAATCTGGCCGGTCAAGATGCAAAGGGTCACGCCATGGGGCTGTAGGTGCTGTGGTGGAGTCAGGTGTCACAGACGTCGGAGACACTGCACTTCGGGACTTCAGCAAGGCTGCAATGGCGTTGGGTCTGCATTGTCAGTAAGGGTCATCTCACTCCAGCAGGGACCATGACTTCATATTCCAGGCAGCGGTGCGGAGTTGTGCAGCAGCACCAATTCTGGAGCAGGGTGCCTGGATCTTCTTGTTTCTCGCCCAAATTCACTTCCAAGGGCCCAGGAACTGGATTGGCACTCCTTAGCAAGTCAGGGTCCTCAGTAGGAGTACCCAGCTACTGACAGGTGAAGTGTTTGATGTCTCTGAGACTTCTTAACAGGAAGCAAGCTCAGTCCAATCCCTTGGAGAAACTTCACAAGCAGGATTTCAGAAAGCAAAGCCCAGTCCTTTCCCTCTTAACGCAGAAGTAGCAGCAGGCCAGCACAGCAAAGCAATAGGCAGAGTGGCAGGTTCTCCTCAAGCATCATGCTCTTCTTGGCAGGGGATCCTCTTGATCCAGAAGTAATCTGAAAATCTGGGGTTTTGAGTCCACTACTTATACTCATTTCTGTCTTTGAAGTAGGCAAACTTCAAAGGAAAGTCTCCACTGTTCACAAGATCTTGCTTTGCCCAGGCCCCAGACACACACCATGGGGTTGGAGACTGTATTGTCTGAGGACAGGCACAGCCCTTGCAGATGCAGGTATCCGCTCCTCCCTCCCCCACTCTAGCCCAGGAGGCTCACCAGGATATGCATGACACTCCTCAGCCCCCTTTGTCACTGTCTAGAGGAAATTCACAAACAGCCCAACTGTCAATCTGACCCGCGCATGTATTTAGTAGCCAGAAAGAGGCAAGAGCTGCCAGGTCTAACATGTACCATTACAGGCACAATTTCACTCAGTTTATGGATATAGCACATGCACTATTCAGCACTGTTTCCTCCATACATTCTGCCATCACAGACACACATACATTCACCTCACAAATTCATCCTGTATGCATGTTCAGTACTGTAGTCTTTCAGCATTGTTCATGGTGTGCTATTTGCAAATGTACCTAAATTCACAATGTGCGCGCTGCAGAACACTTCACCCGTTATGTAATGTACTTCTCCCAAGCTCACATACACACAAGCACATGCTTTGACTGGCATGCACTGCACAGCACTACATCTTTCATGTAATGTATCCCTCACACGTACAGGTACATACATACATACACTCACACACACACACTGCACAGCAGTGCTAAATCCCTGGCCTGCATCCTTCCCAGGTACACATAAATCGAGTAGAGTCACTATTCCTGCACTGAGCAGCAGTCTATATCTAACTGATTTAGGCCGCAATTGAGTAAAGCACACAGCAGTGGAACGTTAAAAAGGTTTGTGAGCATATAAGACTCACTCCAGTAATGTACTTTAAAAAGGCCTTGTTCACTCCTAATGAACACTACAAGGTATGCTGCCACCACTGCGCTCATGCTGCTTAACTCCTGGTGAAAGCAGTAGCCTTCCACCACTATCAGGATATCGCATTGGGTGCCCCAACCCATCTAAGAAGACCATAATCCGTGAGACAGGCCTATATCATGGCACACACACACGATCTGTGTTTGTCTATGATATCAAAAATCTTCATTAGGGATCAGGACAATAATACAGTTGGGCACTCAGGGGAAGGGTACACATCTATAAGCAATGCAGATGACTTTCCCATTACAAAACCCATGATATTTATACACTGCCTAAGATACATAAAACAGCTATCATTCCCACCAGGTAGGTCCATTATATCGGACAGTGTCACCAACCAAACGGATGTAGCAATATGTAGGTCGTTTGAGGACAAGCGTAAATAATATTCCTATCCATAGTAAGGGCACAAAACATGTTTTTAATATGATGAGTGATATTAGTTAGGGAATGATATGATAGTGGTCACTATGAATGTGGTATACTTCTAGAAACATATCACCCTGAGTGGGGTCTGCGTGCTTTAAGGTATATTTTGAATCAGAGACCAGCTAATTTTAAGGATCAGACAGAACTACTCTTGGAAATGACTGAAGTGATTCTTGATAAGAATGTATTTCTGTTAACCAAACTTTAGGGAGCTGCAATGGGCTCCAGAATGACACCCTCATACACGAACCTCTTTATGGGGTGGTTTGAGCAATGGTGGATCTAGGGCCAGGGAGGCTCCAGATGGAGTGGGAACAGCCAATAGTGGGTTATGTTCATAGATGGTGTCCTACTTATTTGGATAGGTAAAGAAGAGGAACTTTTGAAGTTATTTCAATATTTGAATGTCAATAATAATGTGAAATTACCCTCACTTACTGTAGAGGAAAGATCACATTTCTGGGCACTGAATTGTACACGAAAGAAGGGAAATTGCATAGCAAGATGTTTAGCAAAAAGACCCACTGCAATTTGATTTTACATGCTTAGAGCTCACACCCACAAAATCAGATTAAGGCTATATCTCTAGGTGACATAGAAGTGAGGAGAAATTGTAGTGGTGACACTGAGTTCCAGGTCTCGTGGACATGAAACACAGAATCTTAAAATTGGGGTTATAATTATGGTCTATTACAGAGAGCAAGAAATGAGGCATTGGCTATGGACCGTGTCTAACTTGAGATGATGGGAATAAGAAAAAGAGAAGTAAAGATGCAATAGGATTCATTACAACCTTTGAGAGTGATGCTGATTCTGAATAGACACTGGCATTTACTTTTGTAGGATAAGGTCATTAGAGAACACACTGGTCCGCACCCTAGTGTGACATATGGAAAGGGGAGAAGACTGAAGAAAATCTTCAGCCAAAGCTATCTGGCTACGATATTATGGACTAATTGGTTGAATGTGAGAAGCAAGGGTTTTTTCAAATTTTGACATTGTATAGTATGCAAGTATGTGGATGATAAGAAAATGGCATTTATCTACAATGGGAGTGATGCATTCAAAATCTGGATGAATATCACATATCAGACAAGGTATGTTGTGTATGGATTAGAATGCTCTTGTGGCATGATTTATGTTAGGAGTACCATCAGGCCTTTAACGACTGAGTAATGGAACATTTAAGAGCAATAAAGACTGGGGATTCAAGATACCCTATTGTGGCATATATGTTAGTATGTAAACAAAGGATACCCTATATGGCACTGACTGGTTTTGAGGAAATGTACTCAGACCTTGGGGTGAGGGGTTGGCGTTTGGGTTACGGCAGTTAGAAGCCTCTGGGATAATGAATTTGAAAAGCAGTAGACAGGGGCTTGAATACAAACCATGAGTTACAACATTTCCCAGGAGATTAGGTTGTGATACAGGGTATAAATAACACTCAACGTAATGTTGGACATTTAAGAGGTCTGTAAAATCTGAAACGGATTACCAGTGTTTGACAAGAAGTATACATGTAAGTGAGGTAACAACCAAAATGGAGTAAAACGGGTGTGCGCCATGGGTGTTGGTTAAAGGACAAACTTCAAATATGATGAAGTTTACGACAGGGACAGATGTGGAACTGGGTGGAATCTTACAAATAGTGGAATCTGAGATAGTGATTGATGTGAAACAGAAAGGAATATCAACATTTGTGGATTTTGGCTAATGATTAAACTGAGATATGTAGAAGGTTTTTACTGGCCTAATCAAAATAAAGGGAATGCTGGTTGTAGTGGAATGAAATGAGAATAAAATATTCACTTGTAGATTAGATGATTGGAGTTTATTTTCTATTTTTACAGACATGTTTATATGTTACAAGTTTATTTTTGAATGATTCTTGCTAAATGGAGTTGCTATGTTGGGGGGAGTGAGTGATGAATGTTTAATACAAGCCAATGGACAGTGTGTCCACAACTACCTTGTAACTCAATTTGTCTTGTAAAAAACTCTTCTCGGGATAAGTATGGTGTTAAGAATTTGGTTGTTACAGAATCAATTAATTTAATGGTGTGAGTTTCACACCACATATCAATGTATTAGTATCCGATTGTGTACATCTGACTCCACATACCACGTATTATTATACAATAAGGAAGTAAGATAATACATTTTAGGGTTAGGTTGTGTCAATGGAATGGAGATCTTGGATATTGTTACACAACAGAATAATAGTTATTTTGTAAAGCAGTATCAGGTAATGTTGAGTAAAATATATGCAGATACTTAAAGACAGTGCCCGTGGAGGCACAGAGGTGACTACATGTGACCTCGCAGACACTTGGGCGGGCATAATATAATAATTCATTCAATACGGCACTTGCATAGGATGCTGAATACTTGAGCTGGACACCGAATGCACGAGTTTCATAGAAAAACCTTCAGGCTATGAAGAGGGCAAGATTTGAGATATGGCAAAATAAGTTCTTGATACTGATATCTTTATTTGTCTTCAGATGTACAGTAAGTGCCTATATTATATAGCTTATTTCGAGAGTGGAGCTAGATAGGAGTTCACTACAAACATACATTTTTTTCAGATGTGTTAAAAACATTTGTTGTAAAATTTGTACATATTTTGTTGTTATTGCTCTTAGTCAAGAAGGGCCTCATAAGTAGCCCACAATGGTCATAATATGGCATGCACAGCTTGAGTAAGTGTTGCTGAATGAGATTCCTTTATATCCACATCCTTCCAGGAGCTTACAACATATTGTTAATAAACAATAAAAAGTGGCCTGTCTGAATGACTAGAATGCCCTACAGAGCAACCACATAGTTTGTTGCATGTAGGAACTACACCCTGCCCATGCCAATGTAGTATTTCTCCTCTTAGCAACACAGCTGAAAGAAAGCTATTTTGCAACTCGTAGACTGTTAAGAGTAGCAAGATAACTACGTGAATGAGAAGATCTAGAATAAGAAGATCTAAAATGTCAGTTATGTAATATGATCCTTACAACAGCTATTCATTTTAATTGAATACAATTACGAGTTAGAAACTAGCTGGGATCATGAACCAGGTTTAATTTTCTCCCTTGAAAAAACATTGGCAATACAAATAGGTTGTTTTTGTAAAACATTACAAAGGCACATTGGGAAATTGTTTTGTTATTTCTGGGCAAGTATGGCATACATAAAAGCACGCACCATATCTATGGACCTGATCTCCAAGTTGACACAAACATTACGAATGAAAGGCAGCAGCACAAGCAGAGAGCGCTTTACGTTAGCTTTATGATATATTTGGCAGCAATATACATTACAAAAGGGCGTTTTAAAAAACGCAACCTAAATCTAAGTATGTTGCGCCCAGAAGCAGGCCTTTCATAGTTGTTTTCATAATACAGTGACGCAAGTCCAGGGCTTGAATTATACAGTAATCATGCCATTTAAAAGTACCATCTCTGTGTGCACCCTATCTCCCTGTGAAAAGAAACAATGGGAATCCGTTTCCATTAGAGACTCACTGTAAAAACGCAATTAAATATCAAACAAACATGTTGCACCCATGTGCACTTCAGGCCTGATCATCACCAGGCAGAGGGGCGTGTTCAGCCTACAACTGTTTGATCAATCATACTTAAAAGCACCGTCTCAGTCCATTCGATTTCAATGCACAAACACACAATGTGCTTGTAAAAGTGAAATGCGTGTAATATAGTGTGCTGCAGTCAACACTACTGACTGCGTTTAAAATGCTGCACAAGAAACAGCCCTTCATAGCTGCTTTTGTCATTAATACACGGCAGCACATGACCCGACTTCTGAATGTAACAAACATAATAACTGAAAGCACAATTTGTAGCTGATCCCTCATAGCAAACAAAAAAACACATGTAGCAAGGGCAAGAAAGCCGCTGAAACCCAAACTCCTGGACGGATAAATAAAACACAAGGATGCACACCTCTCAGTCACTGTACTGCATTTTTGTGCAGCTCTCGCTTTTCGGTAAATGATCAAAATAAAAAATGGAAAGTGCATAGTTATTAAACATCACAAAAATAAGCAAGACATTAAACACCAGTTTAACCTTACAAAACTATGGAACACAAACAAAAAATATATACAAAGGACTACTTTGTTCATGACTACCATAAGCCCCAAAGGCAAACTACCATTGGCAAAAGCAAGAGGTCTCACCTTTGCGAGAAGTTCTATTTTTGTATTCTCCATTCTACAGTGTGGATAGTAATTGTAAATTGTTTGTGTTAATAAAATAGTTTGTAATGTTTTGCTGATTAAGTGACGTATGTTGGATGTTTTGTCTGCCACAGCAGACCTATTGGCTTTACAAATGTTTTTTTTTTTGTTGATGTTAGCCAGCTAAAGCATTAATGTCCTGCATTATCTTTACTACAGATTACATAAGCTCCCTTTGCCATGTGCTTAGCGAGGTACAGTATATACTTTTGTTAAGCACACAGAAGCTTGGATCTTTCAGTAGGAGAAGGGGTCTTATTTTAGCCTCCATTCAGAACAGAAGTTGTATGTATAAAGTATTTATATATATAAACCTAATTGAAAGGCAGTGGAGCGCTGCATATTGCCAAGGCAGAGCCATCACACCGTATGATAGAAGTGGTAGCTAGTTTGTGTTGTACTGCGGATGCAATTTGACGTAAAAGTGTGAATCAATGTCTGTAAATCAATAATCTCTTGGAGCATCATCTCTATGCATTTCATCGGCGAACTTGAGTCACTTGATGCAGCACAAAGATGAAGAAGACTGCAGAGCACGGTCCCAGGTGCCGTTGGGAGCGTTGATGTCAGAACAGTCGTCGGGGAAGGTCGCGGTGGCATGACCAAAGCCAGTTAAGATCAGGAAATGGATCCCTGGGTGCCCTCCAGAGCCAGGGCTGAAGCTGCCGGCACAGAATCCGAGGGGGCCCATGCAGACCCCGAAGATGCTCAGATTGTCCGAAGATGGTGCAAATGGTCTCCTAAAACTTTTGCCATTGGGCAGGTGTGGCCCTCGCTCCCGAATCTGAAACCCAGGAGTAGTCTCCAAGGACAGAGGCCTAGAGTGTCAAAGTCGAAGAATGTTTGCTCTTCTTCAACATCTTCCTGTGCTTACTCGACATTCCGAACATCTTGAATGGGACAACCACAAATGGTGAGGGCCCCATGAGCGGTCCTAGGACCTTCTGGGAGCTTGAAGAAGGTCTTCCGTGACAACATCTTTACGCACCAGAAAGTCAAAAGTCCAATTAAAAAGTGACTGTAGTTGTAGCTCTTTCTTTGGATCTGTGTGCAGGCTGGTGCGGAAAGAAAAGAACTGACATGAGCGTGCCGGGGTGGCACCTACATAGGATCCGCAACGTCTTATCCGGAGACCACAATGCCTACAACGGACGCAGAGCCGACCAGCGCCACAAGACTCAGTGCGCAGGGGTACCGCTCAAGAAAAATCTCCAGAACCAGACTCCTGAGGAAAATATTAAGGTAAGGAATCTGCAACTAGAAATCTCTATCAGATACGTAGTGCGCAGGGGTACCGCTCAAGAAAAATCTCCAGAACCAGACTCCTGAGGAAAATTTTAAGGTAAGGAATCTGCAACTAGAAATCTCTATCAGATACGTAGCTTACAGTGAGGACAGACGTTTTTATTATCCATCATGGGATCTTTAATGACATCATAAAATCACCCTCCTCTATTTAGAGGGGCAGGAATGCAATAAAAAAGGAAAACCTCAGGAGAAACAATAAAGATGTAAAATATTAGCTAAATGTCGTCTGCAGAAATTAAAGACGATAGTAGTGCCTAGAAAAAGTATGAACTGTTATGTATATGACAGAAACGTTTCTCAAAAAGTAACGATAACTGATCACTGGGACAAATTACTCTAGATCTACTCTAAGTTGCCACTTGGCATTTTCGCAGCATGAGGTAGTGCATCACAATATCAATCTAGTTATATACTCTAATGTAGTAGCTAAACGTCTCCAAATAATCCCATAAATAATTAAGAATTATTCTGCCTGCTAATCTTCCCTTTATCAAGGCAATAGCAAAGAGCTCTTTTCCCTTCTACAATTTGAGGGGATGTCCGCAGGACAGGAAAGGTTACTGAGAAATATTTTCCCAGGCATACATTTGGTGTATCTGAAAGATGGAAATCTATGGTGAGTTTTAGTCTGAAAAAAGCTTAGTTATGCATTGTAGTACATAGATCATTATAACAAGGGCACTTTGTTTTGCTCATAATTCTGGACGATTTAATATCTCATAAGAAGATTACCTTCCATGAATTGTGCTGCAGGTAAGTTATGTGGCTAGCTTAGAAATAACTCAATTCATTTCTCAAGGAGGGCAATGAACCCATATTGGATATAAAATGTGATTGAAACTTTATGCAACATGTTTAATCCAAAGGGCAAGGAAATGCCACTTTTTGTATGGTCACCCCCAAAGTTTTGGACTGATGCTGCCGGTCTTTTGACCTTGGAGTGCACTGAGGCCTACTAATTAGACTCAAGTGCCAGTGCCCTGACCCTTAAACCTGTATGCTTGACTGGCCTATCCCCAATTGGTATAAGCTAACTTACTGCCAAGTCACGAGTATATGGTACTAGGGGTACCCAGAGTTTTTAAATTAGAGTTTTCTCTCAGGGACTGCAGCACCTTTGCCATCTTGAGTGGGACCAGGTAAAATGTGACTTTCAGACTGCCACTGCAGATTGGTAGAGCAGTTAAAACAGCTAACTTGACTTTGTCATTATAAGCAATTTCCAAAGTCTAAACTTCCTTGTTAATGCAAGTCACTCCCAGAGCAGGCCCATTGAGTCCTAAGGCAGGGTGCAGCATATTAAAAAGTTTGACATGTTTAACATGTTCCAGCAGTAAAACACCACAATTGTTGTTTTTACTAGGAGAGAGACTGGTAGCACCAGTGGTAAGTACAGAGCTAGACACTGACAACTCAGCTGTGCTAACTTCTAAATGGGACTACCAAAGATGGTACTTCAAGGAATCAAACACCTTGTTACACAAAGCCCGACTTGATGCTCAAGTTAAAAAAAAAGAAAAAAAAAAAAAAAAGGTAACTTGTTGCCACATGCAACTTTTAAGTTGCCACTCTATTGCCCAGTTTTCCAGTGGTCATTTATTAGGTCTGGCCATGCGACAGCCTTCTGCCTGCCTGGGGAGAAGTTCTCAATGACTCCCAGGACAGGTCAAAACTAAAGCCTGCCGCTGGAGGAGAGGAGGTGTTACCTCCTCTTTGCAGGAAGCCACACAAAGTGTTGGCCCAAAAGGCGAGCATCAAAGGGTAAGCCACCTTTGAAGAGCAAATGGTAACCACACTAGACGAGGTCTGTTCTTTTCTTTGGGTAGGCAGGTTGGCATTAAGGACAGAGGGGGGGGGGAATACTGGCCAAACCCTTTTTTCCATGGGCGTGCAGCCCCCAACTAGACACACTTCTAGGGTAGGCCACCAAGTGTCACACTAAGAGAGGGGTCCTGACTATTTAGGACCAAGACAGGGATCTCAACAATTTGGGAGTGGGCAGAATAGAGCACTCTAGGATAGCTAGATGCCCCACTTAACAGGAAGTTGCCATCAGGTGGGAGGGGTCCAGGTAGCCGATTGGCTAGCCAATGCAACCTCCACTAAGGGCACTTTCTGGGCATGAAAGAGGCACCTCTGGCACCCAGAACTCAAGTCGTGCTTGGACTCGAGAAGAGGACTGAAGAACAACTGTAATGCTAACCCTGGACCTGGCAATGAAGAAGCTGCATAGAAATTGGATTGCATCTGCTTCTCTTTGGGCTGGCAAAGGAAAGGACTGTGCCTGCTATGTCCTGTTCATGGAGAAGTTGGCCACCGAGCCTAGCCAGAAGCAGAGACCCCGAGAGACAGTTAGCTGACTTTCTGTTCACAGCACAGAGCCACAAAAGTTGAAAAAGCCTGCTTGAGTAATTTGGTAGTCCAGATCATCGTTCCTAGCTGAATCGCTGCCAAGGAGACTGCAACTCAACACTGAAAAGTTGCACCTTAGTCTGCAGGAATCGGAAGAGTTCCGATTGCAGATTGGTCACCCAGAAGGAGAATTATGCCAAAAGAAGGAAACCGCTGAGTTCGTTGTGCCCGGGGATCAGTTGTCTAGTGAAGACTGTCATTTGTGATGGACCAAAGAGTACTTCAAGGGATGTTGATGCCTGAGGCCAAAGTCACCCCACCAGGACCATGGACCAAAGAGTGGCCCAGGAAGACCCCTGTCAACCGCACAGCATCTTCAGCATCCTTGAGCACCTTAGCATTCTGGACCACTTCAGAGAAGTCAAGGTTGTGAATTACTGATTCCTTATAAAAAAATCTATATTGCCAGAACCCTCCAGTGGATCTTTTTTGTTTTGGTGTCCATAAATTCTTAAAAATACAGTCTATTCTAATAAAATTGTGTTGGATAGCTTGAGCGTTGTTGTTTTTTTCTTCAATTGTTTTGGTGCTATTTAAATTCGTCACACTCACTCTTTTGTTTAAGCCTGACTGTTCGAAGCCACGGTACCCAGGGCTGAGCCAAGGTTAGGGAAACAAGAAGAGCTCTCACAACCACACAATATAATATGCCCCCCATTGCTTCACAAAAAAGGACGGTGGAAAAGGAGACATCTGAGAAGGCCATTGTTTTGTAACCTGTAATTGGCCAGAAGGTAAACATTAATGGAGGAAAACTAAGGCAGGTTGAAGCATCTAAGTAATTACTTGTGGTTAGCTTGAAGGGGACTGGTGATGAGAAGGCAGAGCAGTGAGACAACAAGTTTATTTCCCTCCTCCCACACTCTGGCTCAATCATAGTTTTTTTATTCAATTTTAAATACTGCTGTTACTGTTTTGCCACAATTTTGAATTGACATTCAAATGAATGGGTTTAAACCCTTGTCTGGATTTAGCCTGCAGCCCCATCTGCCCCATTATAACTTTTCACACTTCGTCTCCCGGGGCGCCGGGGAGCAGGGTGGCGTTGCTCTAGCACGCCAGGACTGTTGACTACAGTACATTGCTAACATATTGCAAGCTAGGTCCAGCACAAGGATGGACTCGCCTCTCTTTTCACAACTTTTTCTGGATTGATGTGGGGCAGGTGGAGTGGAGGCACCCTGAATTTACCTGAATGTATGGCTAGACAGGCCTAAAGTAATATCTCCACTCATTTGTCATTGGCTTTTACAAATTAACTCGCCCGAGCTGTGTGTGTGGTACAGCCCTCTTCATAAGCGCAAGGACAATAGTTCGCTTACGGAAACTAGAGACAATACTCCCGGCACTGCTGGGCCAGAAAAGTGTCCGACTTGAGTAGCTGGAAGCTATCTCATCAAATTTTCCAAATAAGACACAAAAAACTATGTAGAGAAAGAAGGGCATACAAACAAAACAGAATCAACGTAACTCCTATGATTTAAGAAGCAAGTAAAAGTCAATTATAAAATGTGCGCCTATAATTGCAGTGGTTGATCTGGCCATACCAACCAAAACCTCTAATTGTGATGGCAATACTGACCCTCGAGCCATAAAATATGACTTTAACAAATCAAGTACAATAACACCCACAGTCATGCGGGTCAGCTGTCCAATCTGAAACAGAAATTGAGACACTGAGTAAACAACGGCAACAAATGCAATCCATGGGAGTAACACATCCAAGTACACAGGATGCAACTACAGATCTACTAGTTCTCTCCAAGATTCCTCTAGATGATCCTACTTCACTAGCTTAAGCAAAAGAGTCTAAAATTACGGAATCGGAGCTAAAGCAAGGTAGACTGATAACCACTATCGAACAATCTAATCACAGAGATAAGCAGCTGGATGATGCACTGGATACTTCAGTTTTTGAACTTTTATCATCACTCATTAACTTAACAAAAACACATAATTTAGCTACTTCCACCTCCAGTGAGATTGATGAAAAACTACTAGATAAAATTGAACAAACATCTGGAGAGAGCGTGCAGAAAACAATCCCATCTATAGCTGACAGCCACAATTCACTGCGATTCCTACAAGCATTATTTCAACATTACTTGTGGCTACTAACCTTGCAAACACAAACTGGAATTGAAGGTGGATTAAATGCAATCTTTTCCTATCATTATAACAAACATGGAAAAAAAAGTCAAAAACATGAAAGCAAAATTAACCGCCTCCACGTCAGGCACCCTCTTAACTGTGCCTGTGCTCTGACTGTGGACAAGCTGTGTACGCTACTGAACTTACTGAGCCACATATTAAAGTATCTGAAAAACCTAGACTTACAACAAACTTGCAGCACTTTAGAACGAACATCTTACGTCGGACTGCAGGATTCCAGCACACAGAGCACTGCCCATCACACTGAAAAGCTATCCTTCGGATCAAGTAAGTCAGATATTATAGGGGCAAATTGTTTTAACTGCTATGTCAAACAATAATACCATAGATAGTAACAGAAAGTAATTAGATTCCGATTGTTACTCAGGAATCTGTAGAAGAAAACATCTCAATCGACATGCACCTGATTAGGACGCAAAAAAAAAAAAGTGAAAAAATAAATAGGCATTTGCAATGCAATAGGTCTCGCAACTGCTTGAGTTAGAGCTATTGTAAATTGTAATGCATTGTAAATTCATAAAAAGGCATTTCTTGCCACATAAATTGGTCAACACTGCCTCATAATTTCGTCTTTTTCTTGCATATAATTCCAGTGGCCCTGCATATAACTAAAGCACTTCCTTTTACCTTCTTTCAGGGACAAACAAAGCACTTACCACTGACATCAAGGGATTTTTGAAAGGCAAGCCCACAAACGAATAAACTTAATGGGCGTGAGGTGGGCATGGTTAAAAGCCCACAACACTTACAATAGGTCAAAATGCTTGTGCGCTCAACCTATAAACACACCATAGTAAATGTGGGCTGCTGCTTAACTGCGAATGTATGCCCTCTGCATGTTTTTCAATTGGAATTCCTTATGCAATATAATTTAAAGTACGCTATAGGTTGACATATCTCAAAGCAAAATGAAATGCTATAATGATCTATAGACTCTATGCAAATTAACAAGAAGGTATGTACCAATGCATTAAAGCTAACACCCTCAACAGCACTTCATGCAAATGAGCAGCAACCTATGTCTCACTATGTTTGAAGTATTACTTGAACCTCACCCAACATCGCCATTATATCACTTACTACATCCTTCCACCACAAACTACGTCCAGTGCGTCCAGGAAATCAACTAAAATTAGAGCACTTGACAGTCTTTACAGGATTATAAAGCGCTACACAAATACTGCAATAAAGTGCAAGACTAAGCGGATCACATTGTGCAAAGAGTAACAAATGTCAGATTTTAACTGGAAGGAAGCAACAAGCATGGTACGTTGTAATCAGGGGCACTTGAATTATGCGCAGGGAAGCATCAAATAATGCAGAAGGATTGTATAACTATACAGCAAGAAAAAGCAAACTATGTGGCATAACGCAGGACAGTTTTTCATAGGGTTACTTCATTAGTTAGTCATGTCTACACCCTGTAATACTGTCTGGGCAAAGGTCTCACCTTATTAGTACGAGTTTATGTAGGAGGCTGGCCTGGCTTATAGTGGGTACCCTGTGGTACTTACACACTGTGCCAGGTCCAGTTATCCCTTATTAGTAGAATAGAGGTGTTTCTAGCAGCTTAGGCTGATAGAAGGTAGCTATGGCAAAGCAGCTTAGGCTGAACTAGGAGACATGCAAATACCACTTATATCATATGCACAATATCATAAGAAAACACAATACTCAGAGTTACTAAAAATAAAGGCACTTTATTTTTATGACAATATGCCACAAGTATCTTAGTGAGTACCCTCAGTAAGAAGATAAGTAATATACACAAGTTATATGTACACAAATCCAAATCAGGTAAGTTAGAGTCAGAAAAGTAATGCAAACAGTGTAGAATTACAATAGGATGCAATTGGCAAACATAGGTCTAGGGGCAACAGAAACCATTTACTCCAAAAGTGGAATGCGAATCACGAATGGACACCAGACCTATGGGAGACTGTAGAGGGTCGCTGGGACTATAAGAAAACAGTCAGGGTGTCCAAGATACCCCACCCCAAGACCCTGAAAAGTAGGAGACGGATTCCTGGACCTGAGGACCTGCTAGGCAAGGGGACCAAGTCCAAGAGTTGCAATAGTGTCCGGGGGTGGGGGCAGGAGCCCAGGAAAACCCCGGATGAAGGTGCAAGGAAGCTGCCTTCGGATGGAAGAAGCTTAGGATTCTGCAACAACGAAGAGAGCTAGGAACTTCTCCTTTGGATGGAAGATGTACCACAGCGTGCTGACGGTTGCACAAGTGTTCCCACGCAGAAATACAGCAAACAAGCCTTGCTAGCTGCAAGGGTCGCAGTAGAGGTTTTTGGGTGCTACTGGGGACCAGGAAGGACCAGGATGTCGCCCCTTGGAGGAGGAGACAGAGGGGGCGCTCAGCAACTCAGAGCCCCCACACAAGCCGGCAGCACCCACAGAAGTACCCGAACAGGCACTTAGAAGATTTGTGAACCGGAGCTGGCTCAGAGTCACAAAGGGGGATCCCACGATGCCGGAGGCCAACTCTGAGGGTTGAGCACTGCAGGACGGAGTGCTGGGGACCCAGGCTAGGCTGTGCACAAAGGAAATCCTGGAAGAGTGCACAAGAGCCGGAGCAGCTGCAAATCACGCAGTAAACAGGTTTTCAGTCTAGCGTGGAGAGGCAAGGACTTACCTCCACCAAACTTGGACTGAAGGATCACTGGACTGTGGGAGTCACTTGGATAGAGTTCCTGTGTTCCAGGGACCACGCTCGTCAGGATGAGAGGGGACCCAGAGGACCAGTGATGCAGTCTTTTGGTGCCTGCGTTAGCAGGGGGAAGATTCCGTCGACCCACAGGAGATTTCTTCTTGGCTTCCAGTGCAGGGTGAAGGCAGGTGACCCCCAGAGCATGCACCACCAGGAAACAGTCGAGAAAACCGGCAGGATGAGACGCTACAATGTTGCTGGTAGTTGTCTTGCTACTTTGTTGCGGTTTTGCAGGCGTCCTGGAGCAGTCAGCGGTCGATCCTTGGCAGAAGTCGAAGAGGGAAGTGCAGCAGAACTCTGGTGAGCTCTTGCATTCGCTATCTGAAGAATTCCCCAGAGGAGAGACCCTAAATAGCCAGAAAAGGAGGTTTGGCTACCAAGAAAGGAGGATTGACTACCAAGAGAGGTAAGAGCCTATCAGAGGGGGTCTCTGACGTCACCTGATGGCAATGGCCACTCAGAGAGGTCCAGTGTGCCCCCAACACCTTTGTTTCCAAGATGGCAGAGGTCTGGGACACACTGGAGGAGCTCTGGGCACCACCCCCGGGAGGTACTGGTCAGGGGAGTGGTCACTCCCCTTTCCTTTGTCCAGTTTCGCGCCAAAGCAGGGCTGGGGGATCCCTGAACTGATGTAGACTGGCTTATGCAGAGATGGGCACCATCTGTGCCCATCAAAGCATTTCCAGAGGCTGGGGGAGGCTACTCCTCCCCAGCCCTTCACACCTATTTCCAAAAGCAGAGGGTGTAACACCCTCTCTCAGAGGAAATCCTTTGTTCTACCTCCCTGGGCCAGGGCTGCCTGGACCCCAGGAGGGCAGAATCCTGTCTGAGGGGTGGGCAGCAGCTGCAATGGAAACCCCGGAAAGGCAGTTTGGCAGCACCCGGGTTCTGTGCTAGAGACCCGGGGGATCATGGAATTGTCCCACCAATACCCAAATGGTATTGGGGTGACAATTCCATGATCTTAGACATGTTACATGGCCATGGTCGGAGTTACCATTGTGACGCTATACATAGGTAGTGACCTATGTATAGTGCACGTGTGTAATGGGGTCCCCGCACTCACAAAGTCCGGGGAATTTGCCCTGAACGATGTGGGGGTACCTTGGCTAGTGCCAGGGTGCACACACACTAAGTAACTTGGCACCCAACCTTCAGCAGGTGAAGGTTAGACATATAGGTGACTTATAAGTTACTTACATGCAGAGAAAAATGGCTGTGAAATAACGTGGATGTTATTTTACTTAGGCTGCAGTGGCAGGCCTGTGTAGGAATTGTCTGAGCTCCCTATGGGTGGCAAAAGAAATGCTGCAGCCCATAGGGATCTCCTGAAACCCCAATACCCTGGGTACCTAAGTACCATATACAAGGGAATTATATGGGTGTACCAGTGTGCCAATGAGAATTGGTAAATTTAGTCACTAGCCTGCAGTGACAAATTTAGAAAGCAGAGAGAGCATAAACACTGAGGTTCTGGTTAGCAGAGCCTCAGTGATACAGTTAGGCACCACACAGGGAACACATATAGGGCACATACTATGAACACGGGGGTCCTGCCTAGCAGGATCCCAGTGACACAGGGGCTAAAACATACATAAATACAGTGAAAATGGGTGTAACATGCCAGGCAAGATGGTACTTTCCTACACAGCCACCCTCCCCCCCCCCCCCAAACGAAGGACAATAAGACTATCCTTGTCCTGATGAGTCTTCATTGTCTAAGTGGAAATATCTGGAGAGTCCATCTGCATTGGAGTGGGTACTCCCAGGTCTATGCTCCACTGTATAGTCCATTCCCTGTAGGGATATGGGCCACCTCAACAATTTAGGATTTTCACCTTTCATTTGTTTTACCAAAATAGAGGTTTGTGGTCTGTCTGAACAATAAAGTGAGTGCCAAACAGGTATGGACTCAACTTTTTCAGTGCCCAGGCCACAGCAAAGGACTCCCTCGCTATGGCAGACCAACGCTTTTCTCTAGGGGTCAACCTACTGCTGATAAAAGCAACTGGTTGATCCTGGCCCTCAGAATTCAGTTGTGATAAGACTGCCCCTACCCCTAATTCAGATGCATCAGTTTGAACAATGAATTTCTTGGAGTAACATGGGCTTTTTAGGACAGGTGCAGAGCACATGGCCTGTTTGAGCTCCTCAAAAGTTTTCTGACAGCTAGCTGTCCATAAAACCTTCTTAGGCATTTTCTTGCTTGTGAGATCATTAAGAGGGGCTGATATGGAGCCATAATTCTTGATGAATCTCTCGTAGTACCCTGTGAGGCCTAAAAAGGCTCTTACCCGGGTCTGAGTTGTAGGGGGAACCCAATCCATGAAAGTCTGGATTTTCCACTGTAGTAGTGCAATCTGTTCTCCACCTACCAGGTGTCCCAGATAAACCACCTTTCCCTGCCCTATCTGGCACTTTGAGGCCTTGATAGTGAGGCCCGCCTTTTGCAGGGCCTCCAAAACATTCCATAGGTGGACCAGGTGATCATCCCAGGTTGAGCTAAAGACAGCAATATCATCAAGATATGCTGCACTGAAAGCTTCCAACCCTTGCAGGACTGTGTTCACCAATCTCTGAAAAGTGGCAGGTGCATTTTTCAAACCAAAGGGCATTACTGTGAATTGGTAGTGCCCTCCTATGGTAGAAAATGCAGTCTTTGGTTTAGCATCTTCTGTCAATCTGATCTGCCAATACCCTGCAGTAAAATCAAAAGTGATAAGATACTTGGCAGAAGCCAGTGTATCAATGAGCTCATCTGCCCTGGGTATTGGGTGAGCATCCGTTTTTGTTACCTGATTGAGCCCTCTGTAATCTACACAAAACCTCATCTCCCTCTTTCCACCTTTGGTGTGAGGTTTTGGTACAAGCACCACTTGGCTAGCCCATGGGCTTTCAGAAGGTTCAATCACTCCCAAATCCAACATTTGGTGCACCTCTTGTTTAATGCAGTCTCTGACATGGTCAGGCTGCCTATACATTTTACTTTTGACAGGCAGGCTGTCTCCAGTGTCAATAGTGCGTACACACCAGGATGTGGTACCTGGTACAAGTGAAAAGAGGTTTGAAAATTGGCTTAGGAGATTGATGCAGTTGTCTTTCTGTTCTGCAGTCAGACAATCTGCTAAAACTACTCCCTCCACTAAGGCATCTGCTTCAGTGGTGGAGAAGAGATCAGGGAGAGGGTCACTCTCTTCTTCCTGTCCCTCATCTGTTGTCATGAGCAGGGTGAGATCAGCCCTGTCATAGTAGGGTTTCAGGCGGTTGACATGGAGCACCCTAAGGGGACTCCTGGCAGTGCCCAGGTCTACCAAATAGGTAACCTCACCCTTCTTCTCAACAATTAGATGGGGTCCACTCCATTTGTCTTGGAGTGCTCTTGGGGCCACAGGCTCCAATACCCACACCTTCTGTCCTGGTTGGTACTGGATCAGAACAGCCTTATGGTCATGCCACTGCTTTTGTAGCGCTTGGCTGGCCTGAAGGTTTTTACTGGCCTTTTTCAAGTACTCAGCCATTCTGGATCTTAGGCCAAGTACATGATCCACTATGTCCTGTTTAGGAGCTTTTAAAGGTTGTTGCCAACCCTCCTTTACAAGAGTAAGTGGACCTCTTACAGGGTGCCCAAAGAGGAATTCAAAGGGGCTGAAGCCCACTCCTTTTTGGGGTACCTCCCTGTAAGCAAAAAGGAGGCAAGGTAACAGGACATCCCATCTCCTCCTGAGTTTTTCAGGGAGTCCCATTATCATTCCTTTGAGAGTTTTATTAAACCTCTCAACCAGATCATTTGTTTGTAGATGGTAAGGGGTGGTGAACTTGTAGGTAACACCACACTCCTTCCACATTGCTTTTAAGTATGCAGACATGAAGTTGCTACCTCTGTCTGATACTACCTCTTTAGGAAACCCCACCCTGGAAAAGATTCCCAGGAGGGCCTTTGCCACTGCAGGAGCTGTAGTGGTCCTTAAAGGTATTGCTTCAGGATATCATGTGGCACGGTCCATTACCACCAAGATAAATCTATTGCCTGAAGTAGTAGGAGGGTCAAGGGGGACAAATATGTCAACCCCTGCCCTTTCAAAGGGCACCCCAACCACTGGAAGTGGAATTAGCACTAGTCTTGCCACTGGCTTGGCAGGTCACACAGAACTTACAAACGTCTTTGGTGTCCTCTGACATATGAGGCCAGTGAAACAAGAGGACAAGTCTTTCTCAAGTTTTCGTCTGGCCCAAATGCCCAGCCAAAGGAATGTCATGTGCTAGAGTGAGAAGAAACTCTCTGTACTGCAGGGGAATAACCAACCTCCTGGCTGCTCCAGGTTATGGGTCCCTTGACTCTGTGTACAAGAGGTTATCTTCCCAGTATACTCTATGACTGTCACTGACATCCTAATTTTGCTGCTTGACAGCTTGCTGTCTGAGACCCTCTAATGTGGGACAGGTTTGCTGTGAGCCACACTCAGCACTTCCCTGGCAGGCCCCCCTCCACCCAAAAGCTCAGCAGTGTCTGCTGCCAGCTCCTCTGGTGTAGGTTCTGCACAGGGAGGAAATTCCTCTTCCGCAGAAGGTGAATCATCTGTAGAGGGAGGGATAATGGGTAGGGATTTACCCTTTTTACCCCTAGCTTTAGGGAGCACTTGGTCCATTGTTCCAGGATCCAAGTGACCTTGTCCTTTCTGCTTTTTGGCCTGAGACCTGGTTAAAGCAAAAATATGCCCAGGAATGCCCAGCATTGCTACATGGGCCTCCAACTCCACTTCTGCCCAAGCTGAGGTCTCCAAATCATTCCCTAGTAGACAGTCTACAGGTAAATCTGTGGCTACCACAACTTTCTTTGGACCAGTAACACCCCCCCCCCCCACCAGTTGAGATTCACAACAGCCATGGGGTGGCTAAGAGTGTTGTTATGAGCGTCTGTCACTTGGTACTGCTGACCAAGTAGGCGTTGCTCAGAGTGGACCAGTTTTTCTATCACCATAGTTACACTGGCTCCTGTGACCCTGTAGGCCTGAACCTCAACACCATTTATTAAGGGAAGTATGGAGGTACTGGTCAGAGGAGTGGTCACTCCCCTTTCCTTTGTCCAGTTTCATGCCAGAGCAGGGCTGGGGGATCCCTGAACCGGTGTAGACTGGCTTATGCAGAGATGGGCACCATCTGTGCCCATCAAAGCATTTCCAGAGGCTAGGGGAGGCTACTCCTCCCCAGCCCTTCACACCTATTTCCAAAGGGAGAGGGTGTAACACCCTCTCACAGAGGAAATCCTTTGTTCTGCCTTCCTGGGCCAGGGCTGCCTGGACCCCAGGAGGGCAGAATCCTGTCTGAGGGGTTGGCAGCAGCAGCAGCTGCAGTGGAAACCCCGGAATGAAAATGTCACTTACCCAGTGTACATCTGTTCGTGGCATTAGTCGCTGAAGATTCACATGTTTAGCACAGTCCGCTGCCTGGTGTTGGGCTCGGAGTATTACAAGTTGTTTTTCTTCGAAGAAGTCTTTTTTGGTCACGGGACCGAAGGACTCCTCCCTCTTCGGCTCCATTGCGCATGGGCGTCGACTCCATCTTAGATTGTTTTCCCCGCAGAGGATGAGGATGGAGTTGTTTGCTATAAATAGTGCCCATGCAATGGAGTGAATACGTATGTACATAAAAAGTTTATAATAATTATTTACAAATGTACAAATGTTTAAGATTTAAGATCTACTTCTAAACGGCTACAGGCTTCCCGGGGAGGCGGGAGGGCACATGTGAATCTGCAGCGACTAATGCCACGAACAGATGTACACTGGGTAAGTGACATTTTCAGTTCGATGGCATATGTTGCTGCAGATACACATGTTTAGCATAGACTATAAAGCAGTTACCTCCCCTAAAAGCGGTGGTTTAGCCTGTAGGAGTTGAAGTAGTTTGGAATAATGTTCTTAGTACAGCTTGGCCCACTGTAGCTTGTTGTGCATTTAGTACGTCTACACAGTAGTGTTTAGTAAATGTATGAGGCGTAGACCAGGTTGCAGCCTTACATATTTCGCTCATAGGAATGTTTCCTAGAAAGGCCATTGTAGCACCTTTCTTTCTGGTTGAGTGTGCCTTTGGTGTAATAGGCAATTCTCTCTTGGCTTTAAGATAGCATGTTTGAATACATCTGACTATCCATCTAGCAATGCCTTGTTTAGAGATTGGATTTCCTATGTGTGGTTTTTGAAAAGCTATGAACAGTTGTTTTGTTTTCCTGATTAGCTTTGTTCTGTCAATGTAGTACATTAGTGCTCTTTTGATGTCTAATGTATGTAGTGCCCTTTCAGCCACGGAATCTGGTTGTGGGAAGAACACTGGCAATTCTACTGTTTGATTTAAATGGAATGGTGAGATTACTTTTGGTAGAAATTTTGGATTTGTTCTTAGAACTATTTTATTTTTGTGTATTTGAATAAATGGTTCTTGTATGGTAAATGCCTGTATTTCACTTACTCTTCTGAGGGATGTGATTGCAATGAGAAATGCGACTTTCCACGTTAGATATTGCATTTCACAGGAATGCATGGGTTCGAAAGGTGGACCCATGAGTCTTGTTAAGACGATGTTAAGGTTCCATGAAGGAACTGGTGGTGTTCTTGGTGGTATAATTCTTTTTAGCCCTTCCATGAATGCTTTAATAACTGGTATTCTAAATAGAGACGATGAATGAGTAGTTTGTAGGTAAGCAGACATTGCTGCGAGGTGTATTTTTATAGATGAAAAAGCGAGATTCGCTTTTTGCAAATGTAGTAAGTATCCCACTATGTCCTTCGTAGAGGCATGCAATGGTTGGATTTGATTGGTATGGCAGTAGCAAACAAATCTTTTCCACTTAGATGCATAGCAGTGTCTAGAGGAAGCTCTTCTAGCTTGTTTTATGACCTCCATACATTCTTGTGTGAGGTCTAAGTGTCCGAATTCTAGGATTTCAGGAGCCAAATTGCTAGATTCAATGATGCTGGGTTTGGATGCCTGATCTGTTGTTTGTGTTGTGTTAACAGATCTGGTCTGTTAGGTAGTTTGACATGCGGTACTAGTGAAAGGTCTAGTAGAGTTGTATACCAAGGTTGTCTTGCCCATGTGGGTGCTATCAGTATGAGTTTGAGTTGGTTTTGACTCAATTTGTTTACTAGATATGGAAGGAGAGGGAGAGGGGGAAAAGCGTATGCAAATATCCCTGACCAACTCATCCATAGAGCATTGCCTTGTGATTCGCGGTGTGGGTACCTGGATGCGAAGTTTTGGCATTTTGCGTTTTCTTTTGTTGCGAACAAATCTATCTGGGGTGTTCCCCAAATTTGAAAGTACTTGTTCAGAACTTGGGGGTGAATTTCCCATTCGTGGACTTGTTGGTGGTCTCGCGAAAGGTTGTCTGCTAGTTGGTTTTGGATCCCTGGAATAAATTGTGCTATTAGGCGAATGTGGTTGTGAATCGCCCACTGCCATATCTTCTGTGTTAGGAGACACAATTGTGTTGAGTGTGTTCCTCCTTGTTTGTTTAAATAATACATTGTTGTCATGTTGTCTGTTTTGACAAGAATGTATTTGTGTGTTATTATGGGTTGAAAGGCTTTTAACGCTAGAAATACTGCTAACAGTTCTAGGTAATTTATATGAAATCTTGTTTGGTGTACATCCCATTGTCCTTGAATGCTGTGGTGATTGAGGTGTGCTCCCCACCCTGTCATGGAAGCATCTGTTGTTATAACGTATTGAGGCACTGGCCGTTGTTTAAATTGTTGCTGTTCCACCATAGAAGCGAGAGGTATGTTTGGCGGTCTACCAACACCAGATCTTGAAGTTGACCCTGTGCCTGTGACCATTGTGATGCTAGGCACTGTTGTAAGGGTCACATGTGTAGTCTTGCGTTTGGGACAATGGCTATGCATGATGACATCATGCCTAGAAGTTTTAGCACAAATTTTGCTTGTATCTTTTGGTTTGGAAACATAGCACTTATTACCTTGTGGAATGCTTGCACTCTTTGTGGACTTGGAGTGGCAATTCCTTTTGATGTGTTGATGGTTGCCCCTAGATATTGTTGTGTCTGACACGGTTCGAGGTGTGACTTTGTATAGTTGATGGAGAAACCCAGTTTGTGAAGGGTTTGTATGACATATGTGGTGTCGTTTGTGCACTTTTTTACTGTGTTGGTCTTGATTAGCCAATCGTCTAGGTAAGGAAACACATGTATCTGTTGTCTCCTGATATGTGCTGCTACTACTGCTAGACATTTTGTGAATACTCTTGGTGCAGTTGTTATTCCGAATGGCAACACCTTGAATTGGTAATGTATTCCTTTGAATACGAACCTTAGGTACTTTCTGTGAGAAGGGTATATCGGTATATGAAAGTACGCATCTTTTAGGTCTAATGTGGTCATGTAATCTTGCTGTTTGAGCAGTGGAATGATGTCTTGTAGTGTGACCATGTGAAAGTGGTCCGATATGATGTAGGTATTTAGTGTCCTGAGATCTAATATTGGTCTAAATGTTTTGTCTTTTTTTGGAATTAGAAAGTGCAGGGAGTAAACTCCTGTGTTTTTTTGTTGTACTGGTACTAACTCTATTGCATCCTTTTGCAGTAGTGCTTGAACTTCTAGTCCTAAAAGTTCTAAATGTTGTGGTGACATTTTGCGTGTTTTTGGAGGGATGTTTGGTGGGAATTTGTGGAATTCTATGCAATAGCCATGTTGGATTATTGCTAATACCCAATTGTCTGTTGTAATCTGCTGCCAAGATTGGTAGAATTGGCTTAGTCTTCCCCCCACTGGTGTTGAGTGAAGGGGTTGTGTGACTTGAAAGTCACTGTTTAGGTGGAGGTGTTTTTGGAGTTTGGAATCTTCCCCTACTCCTTGGGAATTGACCCCCTCTATATCCCCTGAAACCTCCCTTTTGGAATGAACCCTGATAAGGTGTGGTTCTTGTTTGTTGGCTGGTGGTGTCTGTGGGTTGGCCACGAAACCCCCCTCTAAATGGAGTTTTTCTAAAAGAGCCTCTGCTCTGCGGGGAGTAGAGTGTGCCCATGGCTTTGGCCGTGTCTGTGTCCTTTTTAAGTTTTTCAATGGCTGTGTCCACTTCAGGGCCAAAAAGTTGTTTCTCGTTGAAGGGCATATTAAGGACAGCCTGCTGGATTTCAGGTTTGAAGCCTGAAGTGCGGAGCCAAGCGTGTCTCCTTATGGTGACAGCAGTGTTGACTGTTCTCGCTGCAGTATCGGCTGCGTCCAGTGAAGAGCGGATTTGATTGTTTGAGATGGTTTGTCCCTCTTCAACTATTTGCTGCGCCCTTTTTTGGTATTCCTGGGGAAGATGGTCTACGAGAAGTTGCATCTCATCCCAGTGTGCGCGGTCATATCTGGCCAGCAGCGCTTGAGAATTTGCGATGCGCCACTGGTTGGCTGCCTGTGATGCTACTCTTTTTCCTGCCGCATCCAATTTTCTGCTTTCTTTGTCCGGAGGTGGGGCGTCGCCAGATGTATGGGAATTTGCTCTCTTGCGAGCTGCCCCTACTACTACGGAGTCAGGTGGTAACTGCGAAGTAATAAACACTGGGTCTGTGGGTGGTGGTTTGTATTTCTTATCCACCCTTGGGGTGATGGCTCTTGATTTTACGGGCTCTTCAAAAATTTGTTTTGCTTGCCGTAACATCCCTGGTAGCATTGGGAGACATTGATATTGGCTATGTGTAGCCGAGAGGGTGTTAAATAAAAAATCATCCTCTATAGGATCGGAATGCAGTTGGACATTGTGGAATTCTGCAGCCCTAGCCACCAGTTGCGAGTATGAGGTACTGTCCTCTGGCGGTGACGGCTTTGTGGGGTATGAATCGGGATCATTGTCCGGCACTGGGGTGTCATATAGGTCCCAAGCGTCTTGATCCTGATTATCTTGACTTATGGTAGTTTGCGCTGGTGAGTGCATTTGTGGCGGTGTTTGTGCCGGCGATGCCTGTTGTGGTGGAGAGGGCGGAGGCGTGACTTTTTTAACCACTTTGGCTTGTGGTTGTGCGTCATCCTTAAGAAGTCCGATCCTTCTTTTCCTTATTATTGGGGGAAGGGTTGATATCTTCCCTGTGTCTTGCTGGATGTACAGTCTCTTTTGTGTGTAGTCTGATTCTACACTTTGGAGCTCTTGTCCAAATCTGTGCATCTGGCCACTTATTCCTTGTTCCTCTGTGTAGGATGAAGGTGTGGAACTTTTCGGCGCCGAGAGAGAATCTTTTTTCGGCTTCGGCACCGATAGAATTTTTGTGGATTTCGGCAGTGTGTCTCGGTGCCGAGGTTTTTCGGTGCCGGCATCTTGTTTTTGCCTCTCGGAGCCGCTATCTCGGCTCCGAGGTTGCTCCATGGCGGTCCCTCGACCGGAGTCGGGTGTCTTCGCTATGGGCGTGCCCTTTTTCGGCGCCTTCGACGGGTCGCCGTTCTTATGGGTCGAGCCATGGCCTGTTGGCAGTGGCGTCCCCTGGGCTTTTGTCTTCTCGATGGTTTTAATTTTCGACGTCTTACTCACTGTTTGTTGCTGTTGTTCGACGTCGGAGTCTCCGGATTCTGATTCCGGAACCGAGAAAGTTTCCTCTTCGTCGTCGAAACGTTGTTTAGTTGGCGTGGACGCCATTTGTAGACGCCTGGCTCTTCGGTCCCGAAGTGTTTTTCTGGACCGGAAGGCTCGACAGGCCTCACAGGTATCCTCCTTGTGCTCGGGGGACAAGCACAAGTTACAGACCAAGTGCTGATCTGTATAAGGATACTTACTGTGACATTTTGGGCAGAAACGAAACGGGGTCCGTTCCATCGGCTTCGATGTCGCACGCGGTCGGGCCGACCAGGCCCCGATGGGGGAATCGAAGCTACCCCAAAGTCTTCCGATGATCGGTGTCGATGTATCGATGTACCTAACTATCCCGATACCGAACGGAACAATACCGACGCTTTCTTCCGAGATTCTGACTAACTTTCCGAACCGAAACACGGAGCGAAAAGGAATACGTCCGAACCCGACAGCGGAAAAAAACAATCTAAGATGGAGTCGACGCCCATGCGCAATGGAGCCGAAGAGGGAGGAGTCCTTCGGTCCCGTGACCAAAAAAGACTTCTTCGAAGAAAAACAACTTGTAATACTCCGAGCCCAACACCAGGTAGCGGACTGTGCTAAACATGTGTATCTGCAGCAACATATGCCATCGAACAGGCAGTTTCGCAGCACCCGGGTTCTGTGCTAGAGACCCAGGGGATCCTTAGACATGTTACATGGCCATGTTCGGAGTTACCATTGTGACGCTATACATAGGTAGTGACCTATGTATAGTGCACGCATGTAATGCGGTCCCTGCACTCACAAAGTCCGGGGAATTTGCCCTGAACGATGTGGGGGCACCTTGGCTAGTGCCAGGGTGCCCACACACTAAGTAACTTGGCATCCAACCTTTATCAGGTGAAGGTTAGACATATAGGTGACTTATAAGTTACTTATGTGCAGTGAAAAATGGCTGTGAAATAACATGGACGTTATTTTTCTCAGGCTGCAGTGGCAAGTCTGTGTAAGAATTGTCTGAGCTCCCTATGGGTGGCAAAAGAAATGCTGCAGCCCATAGGGATCTCCTGGAACCCCAATACCCTGGGTACCTAAGTACCATATACAAGGGAATTATATGGGTGTACCAGTGTGTCAATGAGAATTGGTAAATTCAGTCACTAGCCTGCAGTGACAAATATAGAAAGCAGAGAGAGCATAAACACTGAGGTTCTGGTTAGCAGAGCCTCAGTGATACAGTTAGGCACCACACAGGGAACACATACAGGGCACATACTATGAGCACTGGGGTCCTGCCTAGTAGGATCCCAGTGAAACAGGGGCTAAAACATACATACAGTGAACATTGGGGTAACATGCCAGGCAAGATGGTACTTTCCTACAGTTTAATAACCAGATACAGAAAAAAAGCAACTGAAAGATGACCAGTTAACCTTTGTAAAGGACTCTCAAATGTGCACTAACACGCCAACTTTTTAACATAAACTTTTGATCACTTTGAGCTATAAACAATTTTGTTAAAATCTGCAGATTACACAGATGGTGGTGGAATATGTGGAAAATTCGGCAAACCCATAACTATGAGAAAAAGCTTTGCTGCAGAAATGTTATGTTTTTTTGCCTTAACAGCAATTTTCACTGAGAAATCCTTTAGGAGCCTGGTCTTGTGGCTAATCTTCAGGGGGGCAACCTTTTGAAGTGCAAAATATACTGTTACCGGAACAGCAGGGTGTAGTGAAGAGCCAGAATCAGGCGCATTGGGAGAGCTGTGTGCGAGCCTGTTACCGGAACAGCAGGGTGTTGTGAATGTCAGGGCTGAGGTGCATTGTAATGCATAACACGTAGGGCAGTGTTGTGTAGTAGCACAGTGGATTCAAGATTGAGGTGCACTGGGAGAGCTGTATGTGAGTCTGTTGTCGGAATACCAGAGCGTAGTAAAGGTCAGGGTAGTGATGCATAACCAGAACTAGGTGTCACCAGTAGTGTAATAGCACCATGAAGTGACGATCAGGACTGGGTTGCATTGTGAGAGCTGAGTGTTGCTCCCATTACTGACGCAGCAGGGTGTAAACCAGGTCATGGGTGGGGTGCATTGTAATGTATATCACATAGTGTAATAGCACGAGTGATGATCAGGATTGCGATGCATTGTGAGAGCTGAGTGTGTATTCCAGTGCTGCATCAGGAGGGAGCTGATAGTGTCAAGAATGGTGAGAGAGAGAGAGAGAGAAGCAGACTGCGGTGCACTGTCAGAACTGTGTGCATCTTGGCACACTGTCTCGGATGACAACATTTCAAAGTTGAGACGCGTGCCATTGACCACTGAAATTAGGGTGGTGTTATTTTTTTAGTTCAATGCAGGAAATCATATTCTAGGGGAGTTACTGGAGTAAAATTTTAGGATACTGGTGGCTGGAGCCTTCGATCAAGGGGTCCGATTACACAAAACGATGCAACTGCAGTGAACAGAGGAGGGGGCTGCAGGGCAGGAATGCCAAGTTTCAAAAGCATTTATTTAACTCTGTGTGTCGTTCAATTGCATTCCTCATAAAATCTCAATGTGGCACAAGCATTTGCAATGCAATAGGTCTCGCACATCTCAAACAAGTCAATTGTCATCTTTTGACTACAGCGTCTATGGGCAAAAACAGATAATTTATGGCCCCCAATAAGGATAAGCAATCAGGTGAGTGCCGGCAAGGAAGGGGCCTAGAGAAAGAAAGAAAAAGAAAGAAAGAAAGAAAGATGAAAGAAAGAAAGAAAGAGACACACTCTGCGATGGGATACGAGGGCATATGGTGTTTCTATTTAGTAAAATAAGCTTATTTTAGGAGCCATTTATTTAGTAAAATAATCAATCAATCAATCAATCAAGGATTTATAGAGTGCACTAATCACCCGTTAGGGTCTCAAGCCGCTGGTGGGGGAGCTACTGGTCGTAGAGCCATGTCTTGAGGCGTTTCCTGAATGTCAAGAGGTCTTGGGTCTGGCGAAGGTGGAGCGGTAGGGAGTTCCAGGTCTTGGCGGCTAAGTGAGCGAAGGATCTTCCTCCGGCAGTAGTGCAGCGGATGGAGGCGAGGGCGAGGCTGGCGGAGCGAAGATTGCGGGTGGGGGTGTAGAAGGTGAGTCTGTCATTGAGGTAGGCTGGGCCTGTGTCATGGAGGGCCTTCTGTGCATGGATAAGGTAGCCAGTGAAGGTCTCTGAGGTGGGGGAAATGTGGTCGCGGCAAGGGATGTCCAGAATGAGGCGGGCGGATGCGTTCTGGATTCTTTGCAGCTTTGTTAGGAGTTTGGTTGTTATTCCTGCATATAGGGCGTTTCTGCAGTCCAATCGGCTGCTGACCAGGGCGTGGGTGACAGTTTTCCTTGTTTTTATTTAGTAAAATAAGCTTATTTTAGGAGCAGGGTAGAGGACAGCACTGCCATAAGGCCAAAACAAATGTCTGCGACATGGGTCGAGGTGGGAGGAACAGAATGCTTCAATAAAACGTAGGCAGCAACCAGCCTAAGTGGGAGCACCAAAGAAATGTTAAAAATAGTCCATCACAACAACAGATAAAGAAACCAAAGTGGAACGAAACAGTACAAGGTCACTGCTCTGAAACAGAAAAAGGAGGGAGGAAAAGGCAGAACTGACCACTAGCGAGCAAGGACAGGGCAACCGACAAATAAAATAGATTTAACCAACAGTATAAGTATACTTAAAATATACCAGGTCGAATGCTAACGCTCAACCTAATATGTATACTTAAGTATACACCAGGTCGGGGCGTGGCCAAAATGGCGGCCGGAGCGGGCGCATAATCTGTAGCTCCGCTCCCAGCCGAAATAATAATCCTGAAAACTGCTTTTCTCGGCTTTCCCTGGGTGAGCACCGGTCTCCCCGCTGCCCGGGACCTCCCCAGGGTCGTTTGAAGGTCTCCGATCAGTCGACAGTGGTGCCGAAGAGAAGTGGCGGAGGATCGCGAAGCAAGGAAATGAGGCCTGCGGCCAGGATGCGAGCCGTCTGTAAAGCGGGAGCTCGGAGCTGCCGATGAGGCGTGAATAAGCCGGTGATGCTCTGTGCCGCACGGCTGGGGACAGGTGGAGCCAGAATTCGGGCTCAGGCCCGAACAGGCCTGAGCACGGCCTCGGACGACTGCGCTAGAGTGCAGACCCTGGTTGGAGCCTGTTCGACGGCACGAATCAAGCCGCAATATACGCACCACTATCTGATCCGCGACCTGGGTCAGATTGCTCTCCATTATGCAGGCTGGTGGCGTGGTTGGAAGGGATGTGAGAATCAGCTAGAGGGACCCCCTAGGCCTTTGGTGGAAGACTTGAGCCTCGCCACCCAGGACGCCCCCGGTGGTGGTCGGGGGTTTTCGCCCCAGCGACTGGAGGGCCTAAAAAAGGTGGAGCGGGGGAACAAGAGGCCCACCTTGAGGGCATGAACAACAAGGCTTGCGGCCCAGATGCGCACCGCCCGCGGAACGTGGGACTGGCGCTGCTGAAGAGGAGTGGGTAAGGCGGTGCTGTTGTGTGTCGCTCAGCAGAGGACGGGTGGAACCGAGACTCCAGCTTTGTCCCGACCGAGTCTGGACACGGCCGCAGATGATTGTGAGTGCGTGCAGTCCCTTGGGGGTGCTTAGTCGGCGGCGCGGGCCGAGCCGCAGTATGCAATCTGTTCTACAACCAGGATCGGATTGCTTCTCACTTTGCATGGAACGGTGGGACGACTCGACAGGATGAGTGAAGCAGCCAGAGGGCCCCCAGGGGCTTAAAAGCACGGAGCACGGAGCACATTAAGACTGGGAATCTCTACGGAACTGCCAAATTCCGAATATAGGGTCAGGAGGCTCCACGTCCCTGCACTGCTGAGCCCATGGTAGGGTAGAGGAAGGTGGCAGCCTCAACCGGACTTGTACGCAAATAGGCCCACCTTTCCTCCTGTGACACACAGCTGATAATTCACCCGTTCAGAGCCACGCGCCATCGCCACCACGATCCAGCGGCACTAGCCCCCTGGGTTTGTTTAGGTTGTCGCCAGCAGGATAAGTGACTTGGAAATAAAGCGCATGCAGAGAGAGTTTACGCCCCCAGCAAAGCAAGACGGATAAGCTAATTTGAGCATAAGAGATTCTCTTCCTTGCTCAATCCCCGCCGTGCAGTCTCGCTTGAGAGGGAACTGGCTGAGCGCTCAATACCCACAGACACTCTGCTGGTTTGGACGACAAATGGGTAAGCCTAAGACTCCGAGGGCGCCCAATGGGACCATGGACGCACCCAATTCCCCTCCGGGAGAGCAAGACGCAACATACCAAGCGCTGCAGAAGATGGAAATTACTCTACACAATCATACATCGCAGTTTGAAAAAGTACTGCAGGCCATCATGATTACCAGAACCACCCTAGAAGTGAAAATAGGAAAAGTGGCGGCGGACGTTAGCATACTACGAGCAGATCAACATGCACTGTCGGACCGGGTTGTCGAGATGGAAAAAGATATGGCAGAGCTACCTCCGGTGGTAAAAGAACTATAAGAACAGATGAGACAGCTGGCAACTTAGGTGGATGACCTAAAGCACAGAGCAGAAGATGCAGAAGGAAGATGGAGGCGCAACAATATCCATCTGGTGGGGTTTCCAGAACGCGTTGAAGGCCCTACTGCTGAGCTGTTCGTGGAGCGATGGCTCACGGAAACCGTATTACGGTATAAGATTTCAAAGTTCTTCTCGATTGAACGCGCACATAGAATACCTGGCAGGCCCCCACCACCAAGAGCACATCCTATCCCCTTGATAGCTCGGGTACTCGGGTATCAGTCTTCATTTACATCATACATGCCCGCTCCATATGGACCAATTACACCCGTTGTCTGTCAGCGGATTCTTCTCCGCTAGGACACAGTTAATGCCATTGTTTAACACTGTTGTTTATTTCTTTATCTTTCAATGGGTTTTCCTCATGATATTTACATGGGTCTATCTCACCAGTGTCACATACCACATTTATCCTACAGGGCGATATGTTGTTGATAGGTTTAGGGGTGCAAACACATCTGCGATGGGTGGCACTAAGTGTTTCTTGGATACAATAGGGATGGGGGTCTTGAGAGGTCCCGGATCAGATAATCTCTACACCTACACATGACCGCACAAGGACAAAAAAACAATGCACGATAATATATGCTTACGTGGGATATAAGGTGGATGGCGACACTGCGCAAGTGTCAGCGGGTACATGCTGATCTCAGGAGACACCAGGTACATCTAGCTATGCTCCAGGAGACACACCTATCGGATGCCACACTAGAAAACACACAAATAAAATGGAAGGGGCAGTTATATGGGACCACATCCTCGTCCTTTGCCCATAGTGTGGCGATCTGGATTGCCCCGGGGGTACCGTACGTGATCGCTCCCACACAGATTGATCCTAATGGTAGATATGTGGTGCCGGAGGGCGACCTAGATGGTTCACCCCTGTTGCTGGTAGCACTATATGACCCCAACACCAACCAATACAACTTCTTACACACATTATCAACGAGGACATTTTGTGACCCGGCAGTAGATAGCATATGGGGCGGGGACTTTAACTGCGTTTTAGATATCCACATGGATCGTTCCTTCCCTCCACTCCCAACCGCCCCGTCCAATCGAATCTCAAGCAAACTAGCAGCATGGATGACACAAAACGGCTTAAGAGATGTTTGGAGATCAGGGCACCCGACACACTGCAAATACTCCTTTTACTCTCCTGTGCATCGCCTACACACTAGGATAAATATGCTTCTTACATCGCCGGCAGTGCACGCATCAGACTGGCTCGCACCATATCAGACCACAGCCCGTTACGTTCGACACTAGACTGGAGTCGTTCACACACACAAATTCCCACATGGTGCCTGCTGACAGAGGCACTTGCAGACACCCCCCCCCCCTTCCGTGCTGAACTTGCCCAGTGCTTAACCACTTATTTTTCCTTGAACAATAACACTGCGGTATATCGTGCAACCAAATGGGATGCCCACAAGGTGGTTGTGCGGGGCCATTGTTTGGCAGCTTCGGTAGGAGTAAGGCAGATGTTGCTCAAAGAGGTGAAAGGATTAGAGACTAAGTTACGCGAAGTGGAGGTGGCAGTGTCTAGAGATGAGATGTCAGTGGAAGAACTGAAGTCGTTGAGGGCTAGTCATAGGGAGGCAGACACCAGACTATGTAAACACGACTACAGACACTACACGACACGTCAATATGTGGAGGGAGACAAATCAGGTCGGTTGTTGGCCTGGCTGGTTCGCCAACCATCACATTCTTTACCTATAGGAGCGATCCGACTGCTTTCAGGGAATATAATCAATTCCCAAGTGGAAATTAATGACGCCTTTTATGCATACTACCGGTCTTTATATTCACCCCCTCCTCCTTCACCAGTAGAGCAAATGGCCGACTTCTTGTTGTCAGCCCCCCAGAACCGCCTGCTGATCGAGCAAGCAGACACAATGGAGGGCCCAATCAGTATGGATGAAATCCGCCTGCCGCTGACACAGATGGCACGCAGTAAAACACCTGGCTCAGACGGGCTACCAGTAGAATATTTAACTTCCCAAGCAGCTCATCTTCTGCAGCCATTACTTCAAGTGTTTGACGAAGCATCCGATGGGGCACAACTACCAGATTCAATGTGCAAAGCTTTAATAGTGGTGCTCCCAAAACCAGGCCACGACCCCCTAGATGTTCGATAATATCGCCCTCTTTCCTTGCTCAATTCGGACTGCAAGCTATTGGGGAAGATCTTAGCAAATAGACTTCTCCCCTTCCTGCCAAGTTTGATCCACAGAGACCAATCGGCAGTAGCTCTGTCACTAGACATTGAAAAGGCGTTTGATACGCTGAGTTGGGATTTTCTTGTGAGCACACTTGAAGCAATGGGATTCGGCTCAGGATACATTAGATGGATTAAAACGCTATATGCTAAACCCACTGCCCGTGTTAAAAAAGGACTGGATATCTCTGACTCATTTCCAATAGGCCTCCATCCTCCTTCTGTATCAAAAAGTAACTGGAGTAACAACCAGTCCCAAATTCTGAGACCGGCACTGTCTCTATTGTTCCCGTGGCCAATAGATCAATAACTTCATCTTGGAGTACAGACAAATGGGCCTCTGGGAGATGTTGTGATGTAGGTGGCATGTCTAAAGGATAGGTATAGAAGGAGAGGGAGTAACCTTGTTGCACCCACTGATCTGAGGTACAGCTCCGGCAATTGGAGAGGGAGAAGGGAATTCTACCTCCAACCAGGCAATCGTGGGAAGTCAAGGACAAATTAAAGATGCAAATACAGAAGTGGGGTCTGGGCAGAATGCTGCCCTGGAGGACCTGAATGCTGCTGTCCTGCTCTACAATCACGACTCTAAGGGACTGAGTGGTCTGCTGTAATAGAGACTAAACCTGCCTCAGTCTCTGAAGGGGGCACCTTCCAAAGCCACAAAAGGGGAGCTGCTGCTAGGCAAGCTAACATAGCCATACTCGAAGAGCGGGCGATGGACTTGATCTCTAAATCTTTCAAGGGCTGAATATATCTTCGCTCAAAATACACCAGAGCCACCAAGAGGCATATCTATCAGTGACTGCTGGATCCTGGCCATCAGCAACTAACCACTGTAAAAATCAGACGAGCTTCATCAGCGACAGCAATTAACACATCAAGCACCTTGTCCTACAAATCATGGAAGTACATTCCTAAAAAGATGAAGAATGTACAGACCTAAGGGCTAAACTGCCCATAGCTCAACCTTCTTTGATTCCTTATCAGGGAAAGTGTAGGAAAAGAATTCGGGTTTGTACGGCTAATAGAAGCTTGTACCACAAGGCTTTCCGGCATCGGATACGGCGCAAGAAAATCCGGATCCCCAGGAACAGGTCTATGCCTTCTTTCAATTTAATTATTCATTAATAGGCAAGATCCTGGCTTCGCAACACAAATGTCAGAGCCTCACTGAATGGCAGCAATGGTTTCCGTGAGGAATGTGCTGGGTCCAAGACTTCTGTCAAAGTCATTAAACTCTTGAGTGTGCAGAATCAGATCAAGAGTTTCAGTCACCCTCCTTGTTATTGTGGTAAAGCAGGCTGCCTCTTTATTGGAAACAACAGAATTAGGTGATGCCAGCCCGGCGAAGTGTCTAATTCACTTGGATCCTTAAAGTCCTGAGTATAAGGCTGATTTCCAAACAGATACTCCTTCCTAGAGAAATCGGACTCAGACTGAGAATAAAATAAAACCTAGTAGTAGGAGCACTGACTTAAGAATCAAACAACATCATCAGATCCTCAACCAACATTAGTGATGTCCATACTGTTGCCAGCGTACCAAACGGGGAAAATGCAGTGGCGAACATAACTCGAGGAAGGAACCACAGTCTTTATCTAGTCTGGATTTTATGGACCCGGAACATGCACAGACCTCAACCTCAGAACAAGGTCAAGAGGCAAAGCTGGAGTCAAGGACGGATTGGCTGATGGTGGTTCACCTAGTGGCATCTTAGATCCAAAGGCACACCAGTGGGACTATGTGGCACCATAACTTTTCGACGTAGCTAGCTGTAGAGGTTGGAGTTGATCCAACAAAGCTACTTGATCCAAATGAAACTGGAATGGGAACGCCGTTGGAACCGGTCCTGCAAGAGGCTCTGCGTCCTAGAAGTACAGTGTATCACATGACTCAAAGTAGTGTGAGTGATGAGATCCAGGAAAAACATGCTTGGACTTCTTATGGTTATCCTTTGACTTACTAGACTTGGACGAGGTCTGATCATATGAACAACCTCGAGATAAGAGTAAATCCTCACCCTCAACTGGGACTGCCACGCCATAGACTTTGATTGGGAGCAAGTCATCAAATCATTAACAAATCATTAACATTTATAAAGCGCGCTACTCACCCGTGCGGGTCTTAAGGCGCTAGGGGAAAAAAGGGGGGAGTTACTGCTGCTCGAATAGCCAGGTCTTCAGTAGTCTCCGGAAAGTGGAGTGGTCCTGAGGCTGGTGGGGAGGGAGTTCCAGGTCTTGGCCGCCAGGAAGGAAAAAGATCTCCCACCCGCGGTGGAGCGCCGGATGCGAGGGACGGCAGCGAGTGCGAGACCAGCGGAACGGAGGAGGCGGGTGGGGACGTAGAAGCTGAGGTGTCGGTTGAGGTATTCCGGTCCCTTGTTGTGGAGGGCTTTGTGTGCGTGGGTGAGAAGTCGAAAGGTGATCCTTTTGCTGACTGGGAGCCAATGCAGGTGTCTCAGGTGAGCGGAGATGTGGCTGTTGCGGGGGACGTCGAGGATGAGGCATGCCGATGTGTTTTGAATGCGTTGCAGGCGATTTTGGAGTTTGGCTGTGGTCCCGGCATAGAGGGTGTTGCCGTAGTCCAGGCGGCTCGTGACGAGGGCGTGGGTCACGTTTTTTCTAGTGTCGGCAGGGATCCAGCGGAAGATCTTGCAGAGCATGCGGAGGGTGAGGAAGCAGGCGGAGGACACGGCGTTGACTTGCTTGGTCATGGTGAGAAGAGGGTCCAAGATGAAGCCGAGGTTACGGGTGTGGTCTGTGGGGGTCGGCGCGGTGCCGAGGGCTGTGGGCCACCAGGAGTCGTCCCAGGCGGACGGGGAGATGCCGAGGATGAGGACTTCCTTTTTTTCAGAGTTCCGCTTTAGGCGGCTGAGCCTCATCCAATCTGCGACGTCCTTCATACCCTCTTGTAGGTTGGTCTTGGCGCTGGCGGGGTCCTTGGTGAGGGAGAGTATAAGTTGGGTGGCATAGGAGGTGATGATGATGTCGTGCTTGCGAACGATGTTGGCGAGGGGGCTCATGTAGACATTGAAGAGTGTCGGGCTGAGCGATGAGCCTTGTGGGACGCCGCAGAGGATCTCGGTGGGTTCTGAGCGAAACGGAGGGAGGTAAACTCTTTGGGAACGGTTTTAGAGGAAGGAGGCGATCCAGTCCAGGGCCTGGCCTTGGATCCCGGTGGAGCGGAGGCGGGTGATTAGGGTGCGGTGACAGACGGTGTCGAAGGCAGCCGAGAGGTCGAGGAGAATGAGGGCGACTGTTTCACCGTTGTCCATCAGGGTTCTGATGTCGTCAGTGACTGAGATGAGGGCGGTTTCCGTGCTGTGGTTGGTTCGGAATCCGGTTTGTGAAGGGTCGAGTAGGTTGTTGTTTTCCAGGAAGGTGGTCAGCTGTTTGTTGACGGTCTTCTCTATAACCTTGGCTGGGAAAGGCAGAAGAGAGATGGGGCGGACGTTTTTCAGGTCGTTCGGGTCAGCCGTAGGTTTCTTTAGTAGGGCGTTGACTTCGGCGTGTTTCCAGCATTCGGGGAAGGTAGCAGAGGAAAAAGAAGAGTTGATGGCGGTCTGGAGGTGCGGGCGATGATGTCGTCGGCTTTGTTAAAGATGAAGTGAGGACAGGGGTCCGAAGGGGCGCCGGAGTGAATAGAGTTCATGATGGATTTGGTTTCTTCAGTGTTGATGTGGGTCCAGTTGTTGAGGGTAATGGCCGGGGATGCGGGTTCAGTGGTGTTATGTTGGGTCTGTTGTCCGAAGCTGTCGTGGAGGTCGCTGATCTTGCGATGGAAGAAAGTGGCGAGGGATTCGCACAGATCCTGTGAGGGCGTGACGGCGTTGGCGAACTCCTTGACGATGCTGAAGAGTTCTCTGCTGTTGTGGCTGTTTTTGTCCAGTCTGTCGGTGAAAAAGTTCTTTTTAGCAGCGCGGATCAGGCGGTGGTGTTTGCGGGTAGCGTTCTTGAGGGCGGTCATGTTGTCCGTGGTGTGGTCCTTGCGCCGGGCCTTCTCGAGGGCGCGACAAGTTTTCTTTGATTCTTTGAGGGTGTCAGAGAACCAGAGAGGTCTTTTGGTGTTGGTCTGTCGATGCGTGCGTTTGATGGGAGCAAGGTTGTCTGCGCAGTTGGAGATCCAGTTTGTGAGGTTGAGGGCTGCGTCGTTGGGGTCGGTGGTGAGGGTGGGTTGGTTGGCGGCGAGTGTTGAGAAGAGTTGCTCTTCGGGGATCTTGTTCCACTGTCGACGCGGGATGGGTTGAGTGCGGAGGTGGCAGGTCTCGCGTCGGAATGTGAAATGTACACAGCTGTGGTCGGTCCAGTGTAGAGCGCAGGTGTGGCTGAAGATGACGTGTTTGCTGGCGGAGAAGATAGGGTCAAGCGTGTGTCCGGCGATGTGGGTGGCGGTGTTCACCAGTTGTTTGAGCAAGTCCTCGATTTATGCACCTTCGAGATGGCTAGCTTGATCTTGCACTCTCGGATAGCCTTCCTGTTCCTCTTGGCACATGAAGAACACCACTGAGTCATGTCCAGAGTCAAGACACCAACTGTACTGTTGAAGAAGATGATTGTGCGTGAAAAACCTTTTAATGAGCAGGATCTGATGAAACGAACAAGACAAAAAGACTAAGCACTTTAAGTGTGGTACGGCAGATGCAGCCTCCCCTGTGCCCACAATGAATGAGGCTTGGTGAAAGTAGTTTTCCTAAGACAGGGACCGGGGAGGCTATTTTTAGTGAAGACTGCTCAACCTTCACTGGTGCTGCCAATTCACAAAACTCCTCATTCCTAAATATATATTTTAAACCAATTATGAGAAAACTGTCTAAGCGAGCCCGGCAACTACAGACCACAAAATTTGTGGTCCGGAAAAACTACTTTAAATGGAAAAGGTGTATAAATAGACTAAATCCATGGAGGAGGCCAAAGAAAAGTATACAATACAGACAGATTCTTAAAAGAAAATAGGTTCAAAAGAGTGATAGACAAACTTACAAAAGAGATGGTATGGATATTTCCTGCTGAAAATAACAAATGAGCTTGTGTAGAACGTCAGACGTTGTGTGTGTATATCTACCCTCGCTCAGACCTCCTTCTTGTCTTAAACCAGTGTACCTGTCCCTATATGTTAGAAGATGTCTACAGATGGTAATGAAGGATATGGGATGCACAAGTTTGCTACAGCCAATTCTTTTCAGGAGGAATTCAAAAACGAGGAGTAAAGTAACAGCGTGGTATCATTTTAGCACAAACCAGATCTAAAACATTTGCTTTCAAGTCATACTAATACACAACTGTAGTGCTTCATTTCTTACCCTCTTCTGTGGGTTTTGCTGCTTCTGCTTCTCTTTTCTTGCGAGTCATTCGCTGTTTCTCCTCCAGTCTTTGTTTCTCTGCATTTGCCTCATCCCAGCGGCCATTCTCCATTAGTCTCTGGTCTGGACGCAACCGGCTATCCGTGGGCGCTGTGCCCTCTTCACAGGCATTGAGTGTCAGCGCCAGCTCAGAAAAATAGTACATGTTTTCTGCATTCTTCCTGTATTATTTACAGACCAGAGAGATAAAAACATAATAGTGAGCAGAAAAAATAAGCTAGAGAATGACAGCACCTTAAGCAGTTTAAATGTAAGTCAATCAATGTGTAATATAGAGTGCCAGCATTTCAGGTTGACAGAAAACTGTAATGTATTATTAACTACCGTTTACACACACAACAGTCATGTGGCTTTCCTGCATTCTCTTCCCATCCCTTTCGACACTACAAGAACAATAGGACACTCTATAGAAGGATTGGTATTAGTGTACCAGCTGTCATTTACTTTCAAAGACCATATGCTACACTCTAGTCTGCATCTGGAAGCAGCAATCTCTAGAGCAAGTTCTCCACATATAGTTTCGGGTTGCTCTGGAATTCTGCTACCTTCATAAGCCATGCTCAGCATGAGAACAGTTGTTCACCTGTAACTCAAGCCTCCTTCAGGAAAATCAACATTAAAATCAAAAGCACTGAGCTGATTCACATATGGTTGGTTGGGTGGGTGGGGAGGTGGAAGGAGGTGCACAGGGTCCGTCTAGAAAAGACCCTCAGAAAAGTAAATTTTTCTTTGTAAATATAAAACAAATTTGATGTCATATTGAAGTCTAAGTTGGCAATTTTTTTGTTACAATTTATTGACGAGCATCACTGAAAAAGAAAAGTGGCAAAACAGCTCAAACTTTTTTCTTAAAAGAATAACAAAAGAAAAATTGAACAGTGTAGTTAGATAGACTGAAGCTTAAAGTGAGTGGAAATAGGAGACTGCCTCTTTACAGTATCCCATCATTTCATGTTAATGACAGTGGCTTCAGTTATTTTTGGCCAGCCTATTTTCTAACTGTAGGCACTGATGTATTGAGTTTTGCTGGCCCTGTCGTCAAAACTTTAAGTGTTGCAGAAAGCAAGTAATTTGCTCATCTAATGGAGACTTCTATCCGCATATTCCTCACCTCAGAAGAGATACGCAAGCAATACCTCCTTAGAGGCGGGTCTGCAAACTGCTTTAGGCCAAAATGTTCTGGAGGACTAAGCATGCAAAATGCCCATCAGGACAGGCTTGACTGTCCAAGCAGCAGTGCTTTACAGAGATATCGAGGGATGTCCACGTGGTAGCTTAACTGATGTCTAGGGCAGGATCCCTGAGCGCAGTAGTGGTGGCTTTGGCTCTGGTGGAGTGAGCTGCAAGCCCTCGGGGGGTCTCCTTGTCAGTGAGTAGCAGATTTTCAAGCAGAGAACAATCAATTGGGAGCATGTTCGCTTTTGCACAGCTTCACCGTCTTTGCTCCTGTAAACCCAAGAGATGATCATCCATCCCCTTGTCCTTGGTGCAATAAACATAAAACGACAGAGCTCTTTTATGGTCCAAAGGCTGGAATCTCTCCTCCTACTTGGATGGATGAGATGGGACATAGAGGACAGGAAAAGTAAACCAATATAAAAAGGGGTTACCACTTTTGTAAGGAAAGAGACATGTGTCCAAAGAACGAGCTTGTCAGGGAAGAAGTTGGTGTACAAAGGCTGAACCTGCAGAGCCTGAAGCTCACTGAGCCTGGTGACCGATGTAATGGCCATCAGAATCTCTGTTTTCTAGGTCAAAATCTGCAGAAGGTAAGTAAGCAGGGGCCCCAACGGAGAACACATAAGAAAAGAAAGGGCCAAATGGGGTCTCATTGGGGCAATACAAAGGAAGTAAGTGCGAATAAATGCTGCAAACCTTTCAAAAACCAAATCACAACAAGTAACTTAAAGATTGAATGTTAATCCGGTAGTTGCAAAATAGCCGAGATGGCTGACAACCTTTGATGGTGCCCAGTGCAAGGCCTTGCAGAGCTAAAGAACAAACAAGAAAACCTCAGCAAGAGGTGTCAAAAGCGGGTCCATGGGTCCAAAGTGACTTTACAAACTTTGGAATGGAGACAGAAAACCCTCAACTGTTGCCATGCATGAAGTTAGGACAGGACCCAGCCCTGCTGCTGCAACAACAGATCCCTCCAAAGACACAGTTGGCCAGAGGACAGATGCTCATGCTCAGAAGGAATGGACACCAAACACTCAGTGGCCAATCCGAAACTACTAGAATGACTGAATTCAGCCATTCCTGATGTTTTTGAGAACTAGGGGTAGGAGTGGTATCGGCGTAAAGGTATACAGAAGTCACAAGGCCCACTTAAGACGGCATGCATCAGAGAGAGTGATGCCTTGGAAACTCCATCGTATAGAAGTGCTGACATTGCACTTTCTCATCAGTGGTGAATAGATGGAGCAAATCTTCTCCCCATTTGCTAGAGAGACCTTGCATCACTTCTGGGTGCAACTACCACTCATGATCCAGTAGCCGTTGACGACCAAAGATGCTGCAAGGTGGTTCACCACTATGAAAATTTCTTAAGGTTTCAAACATTTACAGAGGCAGAGCTCCTCCTGGCACAGGCTCCACAATCCCACTCCGCCCTGCTTGTTGCAGTATCACATGGTGGTGGTGTTGTCTGTGAACACCTGAACTAGCCTTTCTTTGAAGGAGGGAAGGAAGCTCTCAACACCAAAGTAATCACCTTCAACTCCAATAAACTGAGGTGGAGCGGAGACTCCGCAGCAGACCAGAGCATTCTGATCTCCACCTCTCCAAGGTGGCAAGCCGTCCCAGGAGTGATGCATTTGTCACTACCATGAATTCTGGGTGGGCAAGGAAGAGGGGCTTCCCGCTGGTCCAAGTGGGATCTGTGAGCCACCACTGCAGATCTTTTGCAATTTCCTCTGATTTATGGACCAGGTTGTAGAGATTCCACTAATGGTGAACCCACTTCAGATTGCACTGCAGAGTCCACATAAGGCAGTGGGCCTGCTCCACCTGCAGGATGCAGTTGGCCATAAGCCCTAACTGCCTCAAAGTCAGTCTCACTGATACCCAGGATAGAGGCCAGACATCTGACTCATAGCCTGAATACTTGCAGCTCTAAGATAAGTGCGGAACTACAGTGTGTATAGAAAGGTTCTAATGAAAGGTAGCCTCTGAAAGGGAGTCGTTTGACTTTGGCACATTTATAGTGAACCCAGCGAATGCAGGTGGTCTGCTGAAATCAGGTGGTGGGTGATGACTGCCTGCGGTGAGCCCACTTTCAACAATCAGGCATTAGGGTAGGGCAAGACTGGCACACCTAACATCCGCAGATGGGCTACAACGACAACCATCATTTTCGTGAACGCCCGAAGGGTACCTGTGATGCCAAAGGGGAGGACACCAAACATAAAAATGGTCGAGGTCCACCACAAACTGCAGAGAGTGCCTGTGGGTCAGCAGAATGGGGATGTGGAAATACAAGTGCTGCAGGTCAAGCACTGCTATCCAGTCTCCAGGATCAAGGGCAAACATGACCTGAGCACATGTGAGGGTAGTTTCTTTAGGAAGTAGCTGAGAGGGTGAAGGTCTAGTACAAGGCAGAGGTCTCTGTCCTTCCTTGGCACCAGAAGCAATAGGAATAACAACCACGCCCTACTTCTGATAAAGGTATCCTGTCAATAGCTCCTTAGGCCAAAAGAGCCTGCCCTTCCTGAAGAAGCAAATCTTCATTGATGGAACCAAAACCCATCTCTTGTCTTTCCCTTTCTATGGCTAGGAGCTGTCTCTCTAAAGCCAATCTTTTGACCATCCTGGCTAACAGTAGGTCATCTTCACTGAGGCTATCCTCAGTGATTCCCGAGGTGCTGGACCCTCCTGTGACTATCACATTTGGAGTCAGGGTTTGAGGGACCCTGTTCTCCCTAACTAGGACTGGAGGGGGGAAATTCTACTCCACATCACTAGCTTCCCCCTCTGTGAGGGCATCATCAGAGGGGTTGTTTTTAGCAAACTCTGCCAAGAGCTCCTGGAGCTGTTCTTTGGTAGGGTTTGATCTAGTTTTTATTTTTTGGATTCTGCAGAGAGTCCTTAACTCTGACATCCTAAGACGCAGGTAAGGTGTGAGGTTGAGCTCCACCACTGTTCTCTTCTGCAGTAGACATTATGGGGGTCATTCCGACCCTGGCGGTCCGATGACCGCCAGGGCCGGGGGCCACAGAAGCACCGCCAACAGGCTGGCGGTGCTTCAATGCCCATTCTGACCGTGGCGTTAAAGCCGCGGTCAGAAAAGGGGATCCGGCGGTTTCCCGCCGGATTACCCCTGGCTGGGCTGAATCTCCATGGCGGCGCTGCTTGCAGCGCCGCCATGGAGATTCCGACCCCCTTACCGGCATCCTGTTTCTGGCGGTTTTTACCGTCAGGAACAGGGTGGCGGGAACGGGTGTCGTGGGGCCCCTGGGGGCCTCTGCACTGCCCATGCCACTGGCATGGGCAGTGCAGGGGCCCCCTAACAGGGCCCCACCATGATTTTCACTGTCTGCTAACAGTGAAAATCGCGACGGGTGCAACTGCACCTGTCGCACCCCTGCAACTCCGCCGGCTCCATTGTTGCAGGGCCTTTCCCGCTGGGCCGGCGGGCGCTCCTTTGGCGGCCCAGCGGGAAAGCCAGAATGGCCTCAGCGATCAAATGGCGGTGACCGCAAGTCAGAATGACCGCCTATGTTTCTAAAAGTTGGAATACTTTTTAAGAATCTAAAACTATCTCTAGAACTTAACTCAAACTTTCACGAACTTTTAAACTCTAAAAGAAATGCTAACAGGGACTAACACAAGGTGCTAGCAGGACTTTTAAAAATTTAGAAAAATAGCTCAAATTTCAAAAATCTGTTTCTAATGACAATTTTTGGAATTTAGTCGTGTGATCAGGTATTGGCTGAGTAGTCCAGCAAATGCAAAGTCTTGTACCCCACCGCTGATCCACCAATGTAGGAAGTTGGCTCGATATGCACTATTTCAAAGTAAGGAATAGTATGCACAGAGTCCAAGGGTTCCCCTTAGAGGTAAGATAGTGGCAAAAAGAGATAATGCTAATGCTCTATTTTGTGGTAGTGTGGTCGAGCAGTAGGCTTATCAGAGGGTACTGTTAAGAATTTGTTGTACACACACAGGCAATAAATGAGGAACACACACTCAGACAATTCCAGGCCAATAGGTTTTTGTATAGAAAATGAAAATGTCACTTACCCAGTGTACATCTGTTCGTGGCATTAGTCGCTGCAGATTCACATGTTTAGCACAGTCCGCTGCCTGGTGTTGGGCTCGGAGTATTACAAGTTGTTTTTCTTCGAAGAAGTCTTTTTTGGTCACGGGACCGAAGGACTCCTCCCTCTTCGGCTCCATTGCGCATGGGCGTCGACTCCATCTTAGATTGTTTTCCCCGCAGAGGGTGAGGATGGAGTTGTTTGCTATAAATAGTGCCCATGCAATGGAGTGAATACGTATGTACATAAAAAGTTTATAATAATTATTTACAAATGTACAAATGTTTAAGATTTAAGATCTACTTCTAAACAGCTACAGTCTTCCCGGGGAGGCGGGAGGGCACATCGCAGCGACTAATGCCACGAACAGATGTACACTGGGTAAGTGACATTTTCAGTTCGATGGCATATGTTGCTGCAGATACACATGTTTAGCATAGACTATAAAGCAGTTACCTCCCCTAAAAGCGGTGGTTTAGCCTGTAGGAGTTGAAGTAGTTTGGAATAATGTTCTTAGTACAGCTTGGCCCACTGTAGCTTGTTGTGCATTTAGTACGTCTACACAGTAGTGTTTAGTAAATGTATGAGGCGTAGACCAGGTTGCAGCCTTACATATTTCGCTCATAGGAATGTTTCCTAGAAAGGCCATTGTAGCACCTTTCTTTCTGGTTGAGTGTGCCTTTGGTGTAATAGGCAATTCTCTCTTGGCTTTAAGATAGCATGTTTGAATACATCTGACTATCCATCTAGCAATGCCTTGTTTAGTGATTGGATTTCCTATGTGTGGTTTTTGAAAAGCTATGAACAGTTGTTTTGTTTTCCTGATTAGCTTTGTTCTGTCAATGTAGTACATTAGTGCTCTTTTGATGTCTAATGTATGTAGTGCCCTTTCAGCCACGGAATCTGGTTGTGGGAAGAACACTGGCAATTCTACTGTTTGATTTAAATGGAATGGTGAGATTACTTTTGGTAGAAATTTTGGATTTGTTCTTAGAACTATTTTATTTTGGTGTATTTGAATAAATGGTTCTTGTATGGTAAATGCCTGTATTTCACTTACTCTTCTGAGGGATGTGATTGCAATGAGAAATGCGACTTTCCACGTTAGATATTGCATTTCACAGGAATGCATGGGTTCGAAAGGTGGACCCATGAGTCTTGTTAAGACGATGTTAAGGTTCCATGAAGGAACTGGTGGTGTTCTTGGTGGTATAATTCTTTTTAGCCCTTCCATGAATGCTTTAATAACTGGTATTCTAAATAGAGACGATGAATGAGTAGTTTGTAGGTAAGCAGACATTGCTGCGAGGTGTATTTTTATAGATGAAAAAGCGAGATTCGCTTTTTGCAAATGTAGTAAGTATCCCACTATGTCCTTCGTAGAGGCATGCAATGGTTGGATTCGATTGGTATGGCAGTAGCAAACAAATCTTTTCCACTTAGATGCATAGCAGTGTCTAGTGGAAGCTCTTCTAGCTTGTTTTATGACCTCCATACATTCTTGTGTGAGGTCTAAGTGTCCGAATTCTAGGATTTCAGGAGCCAAATTGCTAGATTCAATGATGCTGGGTTTGGATGCCTGATCTGTTGTTTGTGTTGTGTTAACAGATCTGGTCTGTTGGGTAGTTTGACATGCGGTACTAGTGAAAGGTCTAGTAGAGTTGTATACCAAGGTTGTCTTGCCCATGTGGGTGCTATCAGTATGAGTTTGAGTTGGTTTTGACTCAATTTGTTTACTAGATATGGAAGGAGAGGGAGAGGGGGAAAAGCGTATGCAAATATCCCTGACCAACTCATCCATAGAGCATTGCCTTGTGATTCGCGGTGTGGGTACCTGGATGCGAAGTTTTGGCATTTTGCGTTTTCTTTTGTTGCGAACAAATCTATCTGGGGTGTTCCCCAAATTTGAAAGTACTTGTTCAGAACTTGGGGGTGAATTTCCCATTCGTGGACTTGTTGGTGGTCTCGCGAAAGGTTGTCTGCTAGTTGGTTTTGGATCCCTGGAATAAATTGTGCTATTAGGCGAATGTGGTTGTGAATCGCCCACTGCCATATTTTCTGTGTTAGGAGACACAATTGTGTTGAGTGTGTTCCTCCTTGTTTGTTTAAATAATACATTGTTGTCATGTTGTCTGTTTTGACAAGAATGTATTTGTGTGTTATTATGGGTTGAAAGGCTTTTAACGCTAGAAATACTGCTAACAGTTCTAGGTAATTTATATGAAATCTTGTTTGGTGTACATCCCATTGTCCTTGAATGCTGTGGTGATTGAGGTGTGCTCCCCACCCTGTCATGGAAGCATCTGTTGTTACAACGTATTGAGGCACTGGGTCCTGAAATGTCCGCCCTTTGTTTAAATTGTTGCTGTTCCACCATAGAAGCGAGAGGTATGTTTGGCGGTCTACCAACACCAGATCTTGAAGTTGACCCTGTGCCTGTGACCATTGTGATGCTAGGCACTGTTGTAAGGGTCGCATGTGTAGTCTTGCGTTTGGGACAATGGCTATGCATGATGACATCATGCCTAGAAGTTTTAGCACAAATTTTGCTTGTATCTCTTGGTTTGGAAACATAGCACTTATTACCTTGTGGAATGCTGGCACTCTTTGTGGACTTGGAGTGGCAATTCCTTTTGATGTGTTGATGGTTGCCCCTAGATATTGTTGTGTCTGACACGGTTCGAGGTGTGACTTTGTATAGTTGATGGAGAAACCCAGTTTGTGAAGGGTTTGTATGACATATGTGGTGTCGTTTGTGCACTTTTTTACTGTGTTGGTCTTGATTAGCCAATCGTCTAGGTAAGGAAACACATGTATCTGTTGTCTCCTGATATGTGCTGCTACTACTGCTAGACATTTTGTGAATACTCTTGGTGCAGTTGTTATTCCGAATGGCAACACCTTGAATTGGTAATGTATTCCTTTGAATACGAACCTTAGGTACTTTCTGTGAGAAGGGTGTATCGGTATATGAAAGTACGCATCTTTTAGGTCTAATGTGGTCATGTAATCTTGCTGTTTGAGCAGTGGAATGATGTCTTGTAGTGTGACCATGTGAAAGTGGTCCGATATGATGTAGGTATTTAGTGTCCTGAGATCTAATATTGGTCTTAATGTTTTGTCTTTTTTTGGAATTAGAAAGTACAGGGAGTAAACTCCTGTGTTTTTTTGTTGTACTGGTACTAACTCTATTGCATCCTTTTGCAGTAGTGCTTGAACTTCTAGTCCTAAAAGTTCTAAATGTTGTGGTGACATTTTGTGTGTTTTTGGAGGGATGTTTGGTGGGAATTTGTGGAATTCTATGCAATAGCCATGTTGGATTATTGCTAATACCCAATTGTCTGTTGTAATCTGCTGCCAAGATTGGTAGAATTGGCTTAGTCTTCCCCCCACTGGTGTTGAGTGAAGGGGTTGTGTGACTTGAAAGTCACTGTTTAGGTGGAGGTGTTTTTGGAGTTTGGAATCTTCCCCTACTCCTTGGGAATTGACCCCCTCTATATCCTCTGAAACCTCCCCTTTGGAATGAACCCTGATATGGTGTGGTTCTTGTTTGTTGGCTGGTGGTGTCTCTGGGTTGGCCACGAAACCCCCCTCTAAATGGAGTTTTTCTAAAAGAGCCTCTGCTCTACGGGGAGTAGAGTGCGCCCATGGCTTTGGCCGTGTCTGTGTCCTTTTTAAGTTTTTCAATGGCTGTGTCCACTTCAGGGCCAAAAAGTTGTTTCTCGTTGAAGGGCATATTAAGGACAGCCTGCTGGATTTCAGGTTTGAAGCCTGAAGTGCGGAGCCAAGCGTGTCTCCTTATGGTGACTGTTCTCGCTGCAGTATCGGCTGCGTCCAGTGAAGAGCGGATTTGATTGTTTGAGATGGTTTGTCCCTCTTCAACTATTTGCTGCGCCCTTTTTTGGTATTCCTGGGGAAGATGGTCTACGAGAAGTTGCATCTCATCCCAGTGTGCGCGGTCATATCTGGCCAGCAGCGCTTGAGAATTTGCGATGCGTCACTGGTTGGCTGCCTGTGATGCTACTCTTTTTCCTGCCGCATCAAATTTTCTGCTTTCTTTGTCCGGAGGTGGGGCGTCGCCAGATGTATGGGAATTTGCTCTCTTGCGAGCTGCCCCTACTACTACGGAGTCAGGTGGTAACTGCGAAGTAATAAACACTGGGTCTGTGGGTGGTGGTTTGTATTTCTTATCCACCCTTGGGGTGATGGCTCTTGATTTTACGGGCTCTTCAAAAATTTGTTTTGCGTGCCGTAACATCCCTGGTAGCATTGGGAGACATTGATATTGGCTATGTGTAGCCGAGAGGGTGTTAAATAAAAAATCATCCTCTATAGGATCGGAATGCAGTTGGACATTGTGGAATTCTGCAGCCCTAGCCACCAGTTGCGAGTATGAGGTACTGTCCTCTGGCGGTGACGGCTTTGTGGGGTATGAATCGGGATCATTGTCCGGCACTGGGGTGTCATATAGGTCCCAAGCGTCTTGATCCTGATTATCTTGACTTATGGTAGTTTGCGCTGGTGAGTGCATTTGTGGCGGTGTTTGTGCCGGCGATGCCTGTTGTGGTGGAGAGGGCGGAGGCGTGACTTTTTTAACCACTTTGGCTTGTGATTGTGCGTCATCCTTAAGAAGTCCGATCCTTCTTTTCCTTATTATTGGGGGAAGGGTTGATATCTTCCCTGTGTCTTGCTGGATTTACAGTCTCTTTTGTGTGTAGTCTGATTCTACACTTTGGAGCTCTTGTCCAAATCTGTGCATCTGGCCACTTATTCCTTGTTCCTCTGTGTAGGATGAAGGTGTGGAACTTTTCGGCGCCGAGAGAGAATCTTTTTTCGGCTTCGGCACCGACAGAATTTTTGTGGATTTCGGCAGTGTGTCTCGGTGCCGAGGTTTTTCGGTGCCGGCATCTTGTTTTTGCCTCTCGGAGCCGCTATCTCGGCTCCGAGGTTGCTCCATGGCGGTCCCTCGACCGGAGTCGGGTGTCTTCGCTATGGGCGTGCCCTTTTTCGGCGCCTTCGTCGGGTCGCCGGTCTTATGGGTCGAGCCATGGCCTGTTGGCAGTGGCGTCCCCTGGGCTTTTGTCTTCTCGATGGTTTTAATTTTCGACATCTTACTCACTGTTTGTTGCTGTTGTTCGACGTCGGAGTCTCCGGATTCTGATTCCGGAACCGAGAAAGTTTCCTCTTCGTCGTCGAAACGTTGTTTTGTTGGCGTGGACGCCATTTGTAGACGCCTGGCTCTTCGGGCCCGGAGTGTTTTTCTGGACCGGAAGGCTCGACAGGCCTCACAGGTATCCTCCTTGTGCTCGGGGGACAAGCACAAGTTACAGACCAAGTGCTGATCTGTATAAGGATACTTACTGTGACATTTTGGGCAGAAACGAAACGGGGTCCGTTCCATCGGCTTCGATGTCGCACGCGGTCGGGCCGACCAGGCCCCGATGGGGGAATCGAAGCTACCCCAAAGTCTTCCGATGATCGGTGTCGATGTACCTAACTATCCCGATACCGAACGGAACAATACCGACGCTTTCTTCCGAGATTCTGACTAACTTTCCGAACCGAAACACGGAGCGAAAAGGAATACGTCGAACCCGACAGCGGAAAAAAACAATCTAAGATGGAGTCGACGCCCATGCGCAATGGAGCCGAAGAGGGAGGAGTCCTTCGGTCCCGTGACCAAAAAAGACTTCTTCGAAGAAAAACAACTTGTAATACTCCGAGCCCAACACCAGGCAGCGGACTGTGCTAAACATGTGTATCTGCAGCAACATATGCCATCGAACATATATTTTCTTAGTTTATTTTAAGAACCACAGGTTCAAGATTTACATGTAATACTTCAAAAGAAAGGTATTGCAGGTAGGTACTTTAGGAACTTTGAATTAGCAAAATAGCATATACAGTTTTCACATAAATGACATATAGCGATTTTAAAACTAGGCACAGTGCAATTTTCAACAGTTCCTGGGGGAGGTAAGAGTTTGTTTTTGCAGGTAAGTAAACCACCTACGGGGTTCAAGTTTGGGTCCAAGGTAGCCCACCGTTGGGGGTTCAGAGCAACCCCAAAGTTACCACACCAGCAGCTCAGGGCCGGTCAGGTGCAGAGGTCAAAGTGGTGCCCAAAACGCATAGGCTTCAATGGAGAAGGGGGTGCCCCGGTTCCAGTCTGCCAGCAGGTAAGTACCCGCGTCTTCGGAGGGCAGACCAGGGGGGTTTTGTAGGGCACCGGGGGGGACACAAGTCCACACAGAAAGTACACCCTCAGCAGCACGGGGCGGCCGGGTGCAGTGTGCAAACAAGCGGCGGGTTCTCAATAGGAATCAATGGGAGACCCAGGGGTCTCTTCAGCAATGCAGGCAGGCAAGGGGGGGGGGCTCCTCGAGGTAGCCACCACCTGGGCAAGGGAGAGGGCCACCTGGGGGTCGCTCCTGCACTGGAGGTCGGATCCTTCAGGCCCTGGGGGCTGCGGGTGCAGAGTCTTTACCAGGCATCGCATCTTTGAAGCAGGCAGTCGCGGTCAGGGGGAGCATCGGGATTCCCTCTGCAGGCGTCGCTGTGGGGGCTCAGGGGGGTCAACTCTGGCTACTCACGGTCTCGCAGTCGCCGGGGAGTCCTCCCTGAAGTGATTGTTCTCCACAAGTCGAGCCGGGGGCGTTGGGTGCAGAGTGTCAAGTCTCACGCTTCCGGCGGGAAACGCGAGTTGTTTCAAAGTTGCTTCTTTGTTGCAAAGTTGCAGTCTTTAGTGAACAGAGCCGCTATCCTCAGGAGTTCTTGGTCCTTCTAGATGCAGGGCAGTCCTCTGAGGCTTCAGAGGTCGCTGGTCCCTGTGGAAAGAGTCGCTGGAGCAGTGTCTTTAGAAGTGGGGAGACAGGCCGGTAGAGCTGGGGCCAAAGCAGTTGGTGTCTCCGTCTTCTCTGCAGGGTTTTTCAGCTCAGCAGTCCTCTTTTTCTTAGGTTGCAGGAATCTAGTTTCCTAGGTTCTGGGGAGCCCCTAAATACTGAATTTAGGGGTGTGTTTAGGTCTGGGAGGGCAGTAGCCAATGGCTACTGTCCTTGAGGGTGGCTACACCATCTTTGTGCCTCCTCCCTGAGGGGAGGGGGGCACATCCCTATTCCTATTGGGGGAATCCTCCATCTGCAAGTCAGAGTCACCTCAGCTCAGGACACCTTAGGGGCTGTCCTGACTGGCCAGTGACTCCTCCTTGTTTTTCTCATTATCTCTCCTGGACTTGCCGCCAAAAGTGGGGGCTGTGTCCCGGGGGCGGGCATCTCCACTAGCTGGAGTGCCCTGGGGCATTGTAACACAAAGCCTGAGCCTCTGAGGCTCACTGCTAGGTGTTACAGTTCCTGCAGTGGGGAGGTGATAAGCACCTCCACCCAGAGCAGGCTTTTGTTTCTGTCCTCAGAGAGCACAAAGGCCCTCACCACATGGGGTCAGAAACTCGTCTCTCAGCAGCAGGCTGGCACAGACCAGTCAGTCCTGCACTGAACAATTGGGTAAAATACATAGGGCATCTCTAAGATGCCCTCTGTGTGCATTTTTTAATAAATCCAACACTGGCATCAGTGTGGGTTTATTATTCTGAGAAGTTTGATACTAAACTTCCCAGTATTCAGTGTAGCCATTATGGAGCTGTGGAGTTCGTTTTTGACAGACTCCCAGACCATATACTCTTATGGCTACCCTGCACTTACAATGTCTAAGGTTTTGCTTAGACACTGTAGGGGCATAGTGCTCATGCACCTATGCCCTCACCTGTGGTATAGTGCACCTTGCCTTAGGGCTGTGAGGCCTGCTAGAGGGGTGACTTACCTAAGCCACAGGCAGTGTGAGGTTGGCATGGCACCCTGAGGGGAGTGCCATGTCGACTTAGTCATTTTCTCCCCACCAGCACACACATGCTGGCAAGCAGTGTGTCTGTGCTGAGTGAGGGGTCCCTAGGGTGGCATAAGACATGCTGCAGCCCAGAGAGACCTTCCCTGGCATCAGGGCCCTTGGTACCAGGGGTACCAGTTACAAGGGACTTACCTGGGTGCCAGGGTTGTGCCAATTGTGGAGACAACTGTACATTTTAGGTGAAAGAACACTGGTGCTGGGGCCTGGTAGCAGGGTCCCAGCACACTTCAGTCAAGTCAGCATCAGTATCAGGCACAAAGTGGGGGGTAACTGCAACAGGGAGCCATTTCTTTACAGTGCACGAAGAACTTCGTGAAAGGATGCCAGCAAGCCTTGTTAACTGCAAAACATGCAGTGCACGGGGTACTGTTTTGCATGGGGAGGCAAGTTCTTACCTCCACCAAAGTTGGAAAGTAGGACATCAGGACCACTTCAGTTCACCACCTGTGATGCTGGACCCACGCACTTCATCAGGAGAGGGGTCCCACGCCACTGGTCGTCGCTGCAGAGGGGTGCCTGCTGAAGCAAGGGAATGACTCTGTAGTGTTCTGGCTCGCGGCATCGGCGCGCGGTGTTTTCTTTTATCCGCGCGCCCTCTCGCGAACTGGTTCGGCACGAGACGCGTTCTGTCAACGCTCCGTGCCGAGCGAATTCGTTTTATAAAAAGATGTGAAGAGAGCGTTGGAAGAAGTTGGACAAAGGAGCTTCCCTGGAATATGTTGCTAGGGTGGTTTCTGTTATAAATAAATTCAGACGAAAAACACTTACGTTTGTGTGGCTTCATTACGACATTTGTGGCGACAAGGAGAAAGAAACCACCCAATGAACTCACAAGACAAGATTGGAGGTGTTTTCCAGACTCCTTCACTCCAAGAGAGATTCCTTTGTTCTTCTGGTGCAGGCTGAAGACAGGCTGTCCTCTGAGGATGCATGACAGCGAAACAGTTGCAGTTGCTGGCAGGAGCTGAACTGAAGATACAATGTTGCAGAAGTCGTCTTTGCTTCTTTGTTGCAGTTATAGAGTTCCTGGAGGGTCCAGATGCAGTTTCTTCATTGAAGTAAAGGATGCAGAGTATTCCTGCTGGAGTCTTGGAATCCAAATGTGAAGAGCCACCCACTGGAGAGACCCTAAAAAATCCTGAAAGGGGGGGTTCGTCAGCTAAACAGGTAAGCACTTATAAGGGGAGGGCCCTAATGTCACCTGCTGGCATTGGCCGCTCAGATGCTTCCAGAGATCCTAGCCAACTTGAAATTCAAGATGGCAAAAATCAGGGACATTCTGGAAGAGCCCTGAGCACCACCCCTGGGGTGGTGATGGACAGGGGAGTAGTCACTCCCCTTTCCTTTGTCCAGTTTCGTGCCAGAGCAGGGATTGAGGGTACCTGAATTGGTGTAGACTGGATTATGCAAGGAGGACACCAAATGTGTCCTTTAAAGTATTTCCAGAGAATGGGGGAGGCTATCGCTCCCAAGCCTGTAACATCTATTTCCAAAGGGAGAGGGTGTGACATCCCTCTCCCAAAGGAAATCCTTTGTTCTGCCTTCCTGGTCTTGAGCTGCTCAAGCAACAGGAGGGCAGAAACCTGCCTGAGAGGTGGCAGCAGTTAGGGCTACCTGGAAAACCTCAGAAGGCTGGAATGGCAATACTGGGGGTCCTCTAAGGATCCCCCAGAGTGCATGGAATCGTACAACCAATGCTTGCAAAAGCATTGGGGCACGATTCCTACATGTTTGATATCAAACATGCCTAAGTTCGGAGTTACCGTTATGTAGCTGGACATAGGTAGTGACCTATGTCTAGTACACGCGTAAAATGGCGTCCCTGCAGTCACATAGTCTGGGAAAATGGTCCTGGAGGTCGTGGGGACACCTCTGCTAGTGCAGGGGTGCCCTCACACACAGGTAGGTACTCTGCACCCTGCCCTCAGGGCTGGAGGCCCTACTATTGGAGTGACTTATAAGTGACCTGGTGCAGCGTAAATGGCAGTAAAAGGGCGCATGCACCCTTTCACACAGGCAGCAATGGCAGTCCTGTAGAAGCCTTTGCATGGGCTCCCTATGGGTGGCAAACGAAATGCTGCAGCCCATAGGGATCGCCTGGAACCCTAATGCCCTGGGTATCATACACTAGGGACTTATAAAGGGGTACCAGTATGCCAATTGTGGGTGAAATACTAGATTACTAGTATCCTACAACCATAATTTAAGGGAGAGAGTATAACTACTGGGGTCCTGATTAGCAGGATCCCAGTAGACACAGTCAAACACACTGACAAACAGGCCAAAAGTGTGGCCAACAATGCTAGAAAGAGGCCCCTTTCCTACAGTGATGCAACAGTTTTTTTCGTCAAATAGGCAAGATCCATCGAAGGGCAATGCGATCAACGAAGCCTGGACACCAATCGAAAAGCCACTGGACCTCAACCAGGCGTGGTGACGCAGCGCCACTGCAGAAGCCATGGCTCTACCCAGGGAGTCTGCGGTGTCCAGTCCACAACGGATTCGCAGATAGAGAACTTTGCTACATACTGACCGTCCACCCGAGCTTGGTTCAGGATGGCACAGCATAGGAAGCAGCTGCATGTCCGAATACCACAACGTATGGTAACAGCAGCTCTAAAGGAATGCAACTTTCACCACAGGGAAGAAGAAATGTGCTTCTCAAAGGTGTTGAGCCTCTTGGATTCCCTATCCGGTGGTGTAGTAAGAAACATGATTGGGTTGACTTTTGCTGTTGCACCACCAGGCTCTCAGGGAGGGGTGCTGGGAAAAGAAGGCTGGGTCTCTCGGACAGAACCATGCAGATGTGCAATCATATGGTGCAGAGGAGCCCCTGTGCTAAGTTTCACTCAGGCCCCTAGGATCACGTCGGTTAGGGCTTTGTTAAAGAGGAGCATGGGTTCAGATAAGCCTGCCCCAGGTTGAAGCACCTCAGTCAAGATGTTAGACTTGACCTCGATGACTGGCAGCTCGAGATCAAGGACCCAGAAGTCTTTGAGCTCAAAGGATGCACCTTACTTTGAAATCTTAACTGAAAGGGAACCATGCCGGTGTATGAGGAGGGATTCAGGCCACTAGCATCGCACAGCTCCTCATACCAGTTATCATCAGGGTCCCCCAAGGGCCTATACACATCCTCCCCTCCATTTCCTCCTTCGGGAAGGTATGGGTCAGCGTGAAAGTCTGGGGAATAAGCTGTCCTGGACAGAGCCGGAAGTGACATTGAGCAGTGCCAAGGTGGAGTAGAATCGGTGTCAGGAATGACCACTGGCTTGTCATTGAGCTGCGCCGGGAGGGAACAAGCTGGAGTGGATGGACGCATGTGTGTCAGCGTGGGTATGGATCCGGGGCTGGATCCAGAGGGCACAACTGACATCAAGGACAAACCAGCAGGGCACCTCTTGGCTTCTCGGGGCTTAAAAGGCGCTCCAGAAGGAGTCAGTGGCCAAGTGATAGTCCAGATACCGGCTCCGCAGGTGGAGTGCAGGAGCGGGGCCTCGAAGCACAGGGTTAGGAGGGCACAGTCTAATAACGCTTTAAGAATGGGACCAGGTCAGGGAATTGCACAGAGAGTTTGTCAGCCGCTCCGCCAGGAGTTTTATTGCCTGCTCCCGAATCGTCTTGGGGTGCATTGACTTGCACTGGACACAGGCCTCGGCACAGTGACTCTCCATCTTCTTGAGACTCTTAGAGGTGCATTGCCACGTTTCTAAATCCTTGATTGATTGGCCCTGACACCAGTGGGCATCAGACACTGAGATGTTTTGTTGACATTCCCCACAAGGATTAAACTCCGTAAGTTTGAGAAGGGACATGTATCTAACACACTGGGAACAATGGCTCAAACAGAGTCAACAAAAAGTCGGTCAACAAGTGATTAAAATATCTCTATGGAACCTCGCTGCTGACATGGAACAAAAGAAACTGATGTCAGCGTGCCGGGGTGGTGCTAATGTAAGCACAGCAACATCACTCCTGACACAGACACCGCTGTTGTGGAGCTGAACTTAACATCCTACCAGCACATAGAGATATTACACCCAAGAAATCGGGATTCAGTCTAACATCTGGGGAGTATTCTAAGGTGAGAAATGTGCATTTAGAAGTCTCTGTTAGAATAAGGCGATCATGCATGCCATCCAGAGTAGGTAAAGACTGTCCTGTGGTTTTTTACTTTGTGCGATGATGTTGATTGCATAAGGAAACACAGGAATATTAGAAATGGTGAAAACAGGTAAGCAGAGAGGGAAAGAGCCTTCTTTTCTGTCCCCAGTGCTCATCTCAGCCAGCCCTGTATCTTCCTACTTGTTTTATGTTGTACCATTCATCAGTAAAGTATTGGGAAATTGACTGAGGTAGAGCTGCTGTTAGGTAAACCTTTCAAGGGCTGTGCATAGATACCTACCTTTTTAGGAAACGTAGGCATACAACACAAGGACCACCCTCATTGCCCACAAGAACTAGAGTAAGTGTATTAAGTCAAACAAACATCCTGTATGACTTATTCACTAACATTCCTACTCGCTTTGAAAGAGTGCAAACTCGATTAGTAACTTTTATCATAACCAAAGTTATAGGAAAAGGGAGCAGGACACAATATCTTGTATGAAGATTGTTTTCACATCTTTAATATAAGGACAATATACATTTCCTCAGATATCCATATTAGTGCAGAGGACACAGTGCTCAGACCATAAACAATTATATAAGGAACAACAACAGAACAAGACACTGAACAGATACCACGGTTGCATAGCATTTTATATCAATCAAAAATAAACAGAGATCCATCCTCTGCTCATATATGGTATCTCCTGGCAAATCGTAATATGCTATGAAAGCAACTTAGGGAAGGGATGTTGACAAATCGACCTGTAGTTAGTCTTTGGGTCTCATCAGAACAAAAGTCTTCTGACTAAACTTTGCTAGACACCATGGAATCCCAGGACCTTCAATAAGGTATCCTACAACCAGTTACGTGCAAGAATACTTCAAGACAGAGTCTACAATATATACCAAGCTGCTCCGTTAGTCAGACAGTTTCAGTAGAGTAAACAAATTAAGTAGGAAAAGTTCACTTTTGTATTGTGTGGAGAAAGTTGTAACACCTAAACATACTACAGTGTTCCTAGATTATTCTTATACAAAGCCAACAATAGGAAACAGCCCGATCCTTTCCTTAGACCGTCTCGCAGAGGTAAACTGATTACTCAGGAAAAGCACATCTTGCATTATGTCATTCACCGTGTGGTGTTGTCATCCGCCTAGGAAATGACGAGTGCAGTGCATATATGGGTGCCAACCCAGAGTGCTGTCAGTTTCTTTTCACAACTTTCCATGCCAAAAGCATTCATGAAGAACACTGAACACTAGTGTGAAAAACTAGGGCCCTGAAAGAGAACAGACCTGTCCCGTGAAATCAGTTTGCAGAGCGGGAAGGGTGGGTGAGTGAATAAGGAATCTGTGGCTAGATATACTTTATACCAGATAAGGCTTTACCAAATGTAAATAACTTGTGCGTCTAATGGGGGCTTCTAGCCGCAGGTTTTTTACCTCAGAATAGATCCCCAAAGCAATATCTCCAGGGAGGCAGGTCTGTGAACCAATTTCATATGAGAAAGTCCTGCAGGACCGAACGGGCAAAATGGCCATTCCCAACTGACCCAACTGTCCAGGCAGTAGTGTTTCATGAATGTGTGCACAGAAGCCCACGTTGCTGTCTGGTAGATGTACAGGACCAGAACTCCGCACGCTAACAGTGGTTGGAGCCTTGGCTCTGGTTGAATGAGTAGGCAAACCCTCAGGGGGCTGCTTCTTGGCCAATGCACAGCAGATCTTGATGCAGAGCATGAGCCATCTGGAGATGGTCCACTTCTGCACAGTCCATCCTTTCTTTGCTCAGACATACCCCATGAGTAGGTGGTCGTCCACCTGGAACTCTTTTGTTTGATCAAGGTAGAACAACAATGCTCTTTTTGGGTGCAGATGGTAAAGTCACTCCTCTTCCTTGGAAGGATGTGGCGGAGCTTAAATATTAGGAAGAGTAAAGGATTAGCCCAGTAGTTCCCAATCTGTGCGCCGCGGCTCCCTGGTGTGCCGTCAAAACTAGCCAGGGGCGCCGCACACATTTTGGGACCCATTTTGGGATAGCTGCTTTGAATCGGTAGCTTTCATCATGGTATAGTAAACAGAAAAAGGAACCTGCATTAATTACTGTGACCAGCGGAGGGCGCCAAGGTACCATTAATAATACCCCTAAGACAAAAGAACAAAAATTGTTTCCAATAAGTGATTTTCAGAAACCTGAACAACAGAATAAAGAAGACAAACTGTAAATGGTGTAGGAACAGGTAAATAGAGACAGACATGAGACTCCAGAGCGCCCAGCCTCTGTGACAAATCTGAATGTGGGAACAATGAAACCAGAGTTCATTTCTCTGGCGCTGACAAAGCAAGACGGATACCAGAAAGACATAATGTATGAAGGTGTCTGAGAAGAAAAGAGAATATCCAAGAAAAACTGAAAAATAATAACGGACCCATTCTAGCACAGGAAGGAGATGTCAGAAGCAGCCGCCAGACGGGTTACATCCTTTCACCAGTTTTGTCAAAGGAGGAGATGTGACCTAGCAGTTAGAGCTGTTGACTTTAGAACTGGGGAACCAGGCTGGAGTCCTGGCGTCAGCTACCATCCTTTGATTCTGTGCAAATTACGTAATCTCATCAGTGCCTATTTAAAAATAAAGCCTGACCCTATGTAGTGTCATCTGGTGCTCTTCTAAAGCTCTCTAATGCCCGCATCAGTTATATCCCAATTATTTTCCAGGCTAAAAATGGTAGTACTCCTGAGGCTAGGATAACATTCCCCCACCCGCCCAAAAAAAGTAACATAACACAAAAAAGTTTGGGAACCACTGGATTAGCCTATGTGAAAGGGAGTGACCACTTTTGGAAGAAAGGACACTCGTACAATGCACCAGCTTGTATGGATAGGTGTTTAAAAAAGGAAGCTTGGATGATAAAGCCTGAAGCTCACTGACCCTCCAGGCAAATGATATAGCCATGAGGAAAGCCATCTTGATGGTGAGGTGACATCTATACAAAGGCTCGAAAGGAGTGCACATAAGAAAAGTGAGAACAAGGTTAAAGTCGCACTCAGGCATTAGGAAAGCAGAAGGGTGAAACAAATGTTGTAAACCTTTCAAGTACCTATTTACAATAGGGGATTTGAAGAAAGATAAATTGAAAGGCAACAGCAGAAAAGCAGAAAGGTAGCCCTCAAGAGTGCCCACAGCAGAGCACTGCTGTACAAGAGAAAGAATGAAAAGGACAACCTGGGGGAGGGGTCAGAAAGGAGATCAACTTGTTTTTCTGCACACCATGCCACAAATTTTCCAAAATGGCAAGCGTGTACCGTTTTGGTGAAGGAACATCTGGCTGCCAAGATAGCATAGCATAGTCTTCAGGCGGAAGGTCGAAAGCGGTCAACTGCTTCCACTCAACTCCACACATGAAGGCAGAGAGTTGACAGGTGGAAAGCCTTCCCCTGCTGCTCTGACAGAATACCTTTGTGAAGGGGCAGCCTCATCGGAGGACTTATGGCCATGCCCAGACCTTCTGTAACCAGTCCGAAGCCAGAAGAATGGCTTGGGTCCAGTCGCTCCTGATTTTGAGAACTCTGGGCAGGAGTAATATGGACGGAAAGGGGTACAAGAGGCCTGAGGTCCACTCAAGACGAAAAGTGTCGAAGTGAGAGTCACCATGGAAACTCCAAGGTGCAGAACTGCTGACATTGCACATTCTTGGCAGTGGTGACTAGATCTAACCCAGGCTCTCCCCACTGCTGAAAGAAACCTTGTACCACCTCTGGAAGAAGATTCCCTTTGTGATCCGCTAGGTTGAGTTCACCTGCTCTTACATTCAGAGAACCTGCCAAATTCTGAACCACCAATGAAATGCTCTGATGTTCTAGCCATGTCCGGAGACATAGGGTCTCTTGACAAAGGGTCCATGACACCACCCAGCACTGTTTGTTGCAGTCCCACATGGTGCTGGTGTTGTCAGGAAACACCTGCACTAACCTTCCCTTGATGGAGGGTAGAAAGGCTTTCAATGCCATTCGGATCGCTCAGAGCTCCAACAGGTTAATGTAGAGTCCAAATTCCACTGAATACCAGATTCCCCTGATCTCTACCTCTCCCAGATAGCCACCCCAGGAGTGACACATCTGTTATTACTGTCAGATCTGATTGGGTAAGGGAGAGGGGTCTGCCACTGACTTGATCGTGGTTTGTTAGCCACTACTGCAGGTCATTCACTGTTCCCTCCAAGATCTGGATTATGTCTGAGACATCCCTAATGATGCTGCTCTCACTGGAACTTCAGGTCTCATGGCAGAGCCTGCATGTGCCAGCAGGCATGAGTTAGGGCAGGATGCAGGAGGCCATGAGTCCCAACAGCCTCAGTGAGCTTAACCGGAATCCAGGACATGGGCTGAAACATCTGTATTGCAGCTTGAACATCACGGACGCAGTTTGGTAGGATAAGCCCAAAACAGCACAGTGTCCAGAACAGTTCAGATGAAAGAGAGCATCTAAGAGGGATCCGGTTTGACTGTGGTATGTTGATAGTGAACCCTAGCAAGTGCAGGAGGTCCGCCATAGTCTGAAGGTGGGAGATGACTGCTCGGGGCAAGCCCACCTTCAACAGCCAGTTGTCGAGATAGGGGAAGATTGGAACCGCTGATCTCCGCAGAAGCTCTGTAACCACTGCTATCACCTTGGTGAACACCAAAGGGGAGCTAGTAAGGCCAAAAGGAAGCATGGTGAACTGAAAATGCTGGTGGCCCACTGTGACGGGAGGGAACGTCTGTGGGCTGACAGGATGGGGATGTGAAAATATGTATTCTGCAAGTCCAATGCTACCATCCAGTCTGCCAGGTCCAGGGCAGATAGGACCGGAGCGAGAGTGAGCATTTTGAAAATCTCCTTCTTGAGGATGAAATTGAAAGAGCACAGGTCAAGAACAGGACAAAGGACAAGAGGGCAGTCACTTCCTGGCAAAGAAGAGACAGGTGATCCTCCATCATCTTGTTGCCTTAGGGTGACATTGGTGGAAGTGTTGAAAAGGTGGGAGTAGCCCCTTTAGACAATCTGCAGAACCTACCCGATGTTATGGACCACCACGGGGCAGGTGATTCGAATCCGGCCGCCAACTGGGTGCCCATAATGGTATGAAGGCAGACTAGGAGGGTTTGGAGGCTGCAGCAGCTGGTGAGGGTTGGAAGAGGGGGCGGACTGGCCCGATCTCTGGCTGCCCTACCCACGAGGTCTGTAGGCACTGCATCCTCTGCCACACCAGGGGCTGGGAAGCATGCCAGCCACAGAGGATGGGCAGGTAAGGATACGGTAGGACACCCCTTCCATGGCTGTGGAGGGCGAGGTCTGTGAAGAAAACATCTTCTTTCACCAAGTTTCAAGCCTCCTGGATTCCCGAGCCGGTTGTACCTTTGAGAATGTGGCAGGATTTACATTACAGGTGGAGGTTTGGACCACTTACATCAAGATGTTGATTTTGACTGCCACAGAGGGAAAGCTGAGGTCCAGGACTTCGGCTGCCCTCCTCACCACTATTGCAAATGACACTCCTTCCTCTGTAGCCACAGTAGGGGGAAAAGCGTGCCAGTACCTGTAGAAGCATTCAGTCCACTGGCCTCATCAGATGGCTGCGATCTACAATTATGGCTCCAGATGGCGATGGCATTAGGCAACGCCCCTCCATCTCTGTGTCGGACTCGGTAATAAGTTTGGAAATGGTGCTGCCGGTGGGTTCTGGGTGGGTCAGCATTGGCACGGATTTCAGGGAAGGTTGAGATGGCACAACCAGCATTGTTCTGGACCCAGGAGGGATCCAATGATCCCTGCTGGGGCCAGAGTTGCCAGCGCAGAACCAGAAGGGGTCTCTGGCAACCCCTCAGGGCCCACAGGCACACCAGAAGGATCTGGCCATCTAAATATGAGGCGCATGGCCTGATAAAACTCACAGTTGGCCAGGGGTCGATCTGGCTCCTGGAAACTGGGGGAGATGTGGAAACAGCCCAGGTGCAGGCTCTCTTGCGGAGCTAGGCCTCGAATGCAGCCACTCCCTTGTCTCATCGACTGAGAAACGTAGAAAAGTTGAAGACCTCTTCAACTTCTTCTTCTTATGATAGGACTTAAAGAGTTACCCCACAACGTGGGATTGTGGTGAGGATCTCCGAGTCCTTGACCACTCCTAGGACATTCTTCTCAACTAGGTCTTTAATCGTCATGAGGTCACATGCTGAGCCGTCAGGAGCTTGAGGAATTGCTCCCTCTAGGCCTTCGAGTGCACGGCACGGGAATCTTGGGCAGGACATGGGATCATGGTTGGCTCAGCACCAAAGATATCCAAGGTGCAGGTCCCGTCATCGGCTGGCGACAGGCGCTGTAGGGCTTGAAGCAGGCTTTCTCGGACGACATTCCTTCCAAACCAGGAGGAAAAAAATCTCAAAAGAAGTTGACAAAACATTAAAAAGAAGTTGGGCAAAAAAACGACGAGGGATAGCTCTTCTCTGGATCAGCGCTGACTGGTGTGAAAGAAGAGGACTGATGGAGAAATGTACACATTTGATGGTGTACACATAGTGAATGTCATTTCCGGCACAGGTCACACGATGAGGGCACACGGAGCCAAACTAAGCCACCTACTGGCGGGCATCGGTACCTCTCATGAGAAGTTTCTGCATCCAGTCTGATGCCTCAAGATAATTCTAAGATTAGGAATTTGCGGCTAGAAGCCTCTATCAGATATAGCATTCTCAATAGAGCTCACATTATTCAGCAATACATGTCTTCCGCTCATGGACATCAATTCACCAAGATGTCAGGGATCACGGAAGTGACATGACCTTTTACCCAGAATGGCATCACAGGGAGTGTCATAATATGGCATTTAACCTTCTAATGTCACCGTACGTGACAGCCTTTGAACTTTTCTCATGATAAAATCACAGCAAGTGATATCATTGGAGTGAATGGAAAATTATTACTAGAACAAATTAGATACTAAAAAAATAAAAAACAAACCTCATGTCCTTCTAAAAATGCTGATATGCACATTACTGACCTCTGGAGGATAAATGTTCAAGTCTCACTGTTGGAATTCAAACTTCAAAATTGTGACCTGAAGATTATGCATGGTTCATTGCTAAAACTGAACTCACTTAGCTATATTTCCACCTAAGTAATATGAACAAGAAAGTTAAAACTAAGGAAGAGGTTGTTAGTGAGGCTGGGCTGTTCAATGGAATGTTTTGGTTCAAAAGGATTCAAGCAACACCTGATTTAACACAGCTCCCGGGAGCTGTGAATAATTTCAGATCAGGTAAGTGTGGGCTAGCTATCATGTCCAAAGCAGAACTTTACACTTATATCAGGTTAATAGGGACTGCAATAAGTCCACACATGCCTACACACGGTTGCAGAGTACATGCTGCTAATTGCAAAGAAATCGAAAGTGCCTTACATATTTCTGGACCATCATTTCATAACCCATTCAAACCTACACTACATGTTATTTTCATTTATAATATACATTGAAATCTACAGTCTAACTAATGTGGTTCTATAATTATTAGTGAGTCATGTACAGCTGTTAAATTAAACTTCATTAATAATTCATGCTCACCGATTCACAACCAAACCCTGTGTCATTTCTTAAATCGCTGTGTCTGTTTTAGTAACATATTGGGTGATTTCCCTTGTCTTCCTGTCATGGGCCACGGTGCAAGCAAAGAAAACTGCTGGGCTAGTAAAATACAGAATTATCACGGACTAATAGGCCCTTCAGGGATCTGGGCCCTGGTGCCACTGCACCTTCTGTGCCAATAGTAGCTATGCCTCATCCTCATGTTCCTAGCACGCATACAGCAGATCGGTGGGCCCAACAACTAAAATCACCTAAGGCTGGTGAAGCAATCTTAAGTTTCCCTTTGCCTTACAGTATTTTAAGAATGAGGACAGGTGTGTTCAGTAAGCGGCAGAGCCACCTTCTTCTCAAGAGTATGCCCGGCCCGAGCACATGTGGAAAAGAGCATGCACTGCCTTATACACTGGCAGCAACCACGTTTGAGGCAGACTACATGTGTGAGTGACAAGCTTTGTTCCCCGAGGCGAGCAGTTTATTAGCAGAAATGTACCTAAATGAATATGCAAAAATAAAAAATGGAATCAGCGTCCATGCGCCATGTTAGCACTGAAGAAAGATGCACTTGATGTCATCACCCAAAGATCTCTTACATCTTGCTTGGTATTGCCCTACTGTCAATGTCATACTGGGTAGAGATTTTTTTCACTCCGCTCTTGTTTCTCATAGGATATGTAAAACACCTACCAAATTCAGTCTGCAAATATGCTGTGAGAGTGCTGTTATTTGCAAAACGGAGGATGGCCATGACAAGGGGCCGTGATCCAGCGCCAAAAAGAGCAAGAGGCACCATCCACCACTGAGCTTCACAAGGTCCAATATGAGCCAACATGGATTGCATCCTGGAACGTGCTTGCCCAGTCAGGCCTGGTGAAGCTGAACGACCCTTGAGAGTAATGTTTCAAAGGGGGACTGCCTGACTGCAATACACCTCCCCTTGGATATAGAGCACACTACCAAGCTGGCAGAATCTGGGTCACAGTCAGCACTCTGTCTTTGTGGGCAGAAAAAGACTGAGATTGGTCTAAAATGGCAAGCAAATATGCCTTCTTACATAACTTAAAACAGCAAGAGTAAATCGTCCATGACCTTTCCCAAATGATCAGGTTTGAGGGTTGCAGTAGCCAACAACTTTTGACCTTACAGTAGGTGCTTCCTGTACTGCTCTGTACAGGTTGGGGTGAGAAAGTGAAGCTGGAAGAAGGGAAAGTCAGTATCCTTTTCCAATTACTGCAAGCACTACTAAATCATAGGAACTGCCTTTCCAGGATGCGAAGAATTCAAAGACACATACCTCCAAAAGTGCAGAGCTTAATAGTCACCATGGAAGGAAGGGGAATTATCTCTGCTTCTTATGCACTAGCCAGGGAGGCAAGAAAGCCCACAAACGGCTCCGCCTTGATATGCTGGAGGACATCCAGGCTCGATTAGTCCTTGCAGTGCTCTATGGGGACTAAGAGGATTTAGGATGATCATCAATCACAGTAGCCAAGAGGAATTTAGCAGTTGAAACAGTAATAAGTCAAGTCCCATCAAAGTGAAACACGTCATCCTGATCCTACTGGTTGACAGTAGGGCCTGCTTTTGGACAGTCCCACAGAAAGCCATACCCTTTGTGGCTGACAAGGTAAACTCAGTCTTTTAGTCAATGAACCTTCCTTGAACAATGGGGCATGAGGAGGAAGCTCTCAAATCTTCACATTCTGTCAATCCTTTTCACATATTACACAGTTGTAATCTCTTGAAGGTGGTATCAGTGTTCATTTGACGCTTACCAAAGAAAGCATTCATGTTGGGCCTCTTCCCTAAAGAGTTGGTAAACGTGTACTCATTGTCAGAGTGCACTACGTATTCCTAAAACCTAATTCACTCTTCAATCTCTAAGGATGACACAGCCCCCAGAGACATGTTCCTCGGTCCTCTATTTAATATAATCCAATGTTTAGGAACCTCCCATCTGAGAAGAAACAAACAGGCTCACCTCTAATAATCCAATCTCTCTGTGGGACATTCATTCATTATGATTACCACATTGCTGACAGGGCTTTTTAACCTATGTAACTTATTTTGCTTGTTTTCATGGATTCTGCTTCAGACATGCTGAAAACCAAAACCAGCAGACATAATATGTTCAAACCAGTCAAACGATGCAGAAGCTCGCCACTAGAATTGGGATGTGGGGCATGGCTGTGTCATGGCAACTCGCACTGGTCAGTTAGCAGCCTCACGTCTGCTGCTTACCAGTAAAACGTCAGAGTTGAAGAATTTAATTCATAACCATGATGATGATGTAAACACTAGGTGCAGCACTCCTTTGTGTTCACACACATCTGTACTATGGGGTGATTCACCTGCCAGAGAGTCACCAACTGAACACTGCAATGAAAGCACTTTCCACTTTTGCACAGTGTCACCAAGAGCACCAAGTTTCTGTACTTTGTTGTCGGGGGCACTACAGCTATGGCTGTGATACATTACTTATATATATGCACTTCAAATTAGCAAAGCCTTTTTAGGTCGAGTTTAAGTGTACAACCTCTTGTATACTTTTAAGTAGAATTCCTCTGTGGGCTTCCAGCTATTTCATTTGTTAGTTTCAGGGTAAATAAAAATCTTGCTTGCAAGTGGTCAGTCATGCCTCTTGGTCCCTCCTACTTCTGTGTGGGTGCAGGGACCAACTAATGTATATTCACACTTTGTCCCGTTTCATTTTTTTTTTTTTTACTGTTTCCTGCTCCTGTCCAGGGAAGCTTCCCTTCTCGTTTGCAGAGCATTGTTGCTCCGACATTAGCTGTAAACAAGGCAATAAATCAGGCTGTTATCTTGGTTACATTTGGTCTTTGTGGGCTCTCTGGACCCTCTCTCAGCTGCCTGGCTCCCACCCTTCCTTGGATTTTCTTTACCAACTCTACCAGAGCTCCGCAATCCTTACAGACGGCGCCCACTTCTGAACTCTACTGGGATCCCACTAGCAGCTCTATCAGTGCACCTCAGTTTACATACTCCTGGCCCTCAGCCATGCCAGTACTAGGAACATCACACAAGTTGTCTGCCAGAGCACCTCAGTTCTTCCAGTCTAAACAGTCTGCTCCTCCAATACAGGGACCTTGGACACCACTCCATCAGTGCACCTCAGTTCACACACTCCAAGCCCTCTGCCGTGCCAGTGCTAGGAACACCACACACGCTGTCTGCCAGAGCACCTCAGTTCACACACTCCAAACCCTGGGACGTGCCAGAGCCAGGAACTCCACACACACTGCCAGAGCACCTCAGCTCTTCCAGTCAGTACACACTGTTGTTCCAGTACTGGATCTCAGATGCAGCTCCATCAGTGCACCTCAGTTCACACACTCCAAGCTCCTCAGCCGAGCCCGTGCCAGAACCCCACACAGGCTGTCTGCCAGAGCACCTCAGTTCTTACAGTCAGTGCACACTGCTGTTCCAGTATAGGAACTTCAGGCGCAGCTCTATTAGTGCACTCAATTCACACACTCCAAGCCCTCAGCCATGCCAGTGCCAGGAACACCACACAAGCTGTCTGCCAGAGCACCTCAGTTCTTACAGTCAGTGCACACTGCTGTTCCAGTATAGGAACTTCAGGCGCAGCTCTATCAGTGCACTCAATTCACACACTCCAAGCCCTCAGCCATGCCAGTGCCAGGAACACCACACAAGCTGTCTGCCAGAGCACCTCAGTTCTTACAGTCAGAACACACTGCTGTTACAGTACTTGGACCTCAGCACAGCTCCATCAGTGCACCTCAGTTCACACACTCCAAGCCCCTCAGCCATGCCAGGACCCCACACCCACTGTTTGCCAGGGGATCTCAATCCTTACAGTCAGCACACACTGTTCCAGTACTGGGACCTTGGGCACAGCTCCATCAGTGAACCTCAATTTAAACACTCCAAGCCCTCAGCCATGCCCGTGCCAGTACCCTACACATGCTGTCTGCCAGAGCACCTCAGTTCTTACAGTCGATACACTCTGCTGTTCCACTACTGGGACCTCAGGCACAGCTCCATCAGTGCACCTAAGTTCTACCCCGGCGAGGTCACTTCCTTTCCTATACTGACATCTCGCTTACATACAGTTCTATTACAGGAGCTCAATTTTAATATTCAGTCCCACTGCCATGCCTATAATGGACCCAAAAGAGCAAAATAAAGCTCAGCTGGTGCACTTCATGTCTAACATTCAACGACACTGTTGATGGGACCCACCACAGCTCCGCCAGAATCTATCAATTCTAACATTCAGTGCACATTTCTATTCAGGTCTAAGGCTCACAAACACATGCCCTTCAGGATTCCTCGATTCTGTGGTTCAGAGGCAATGGCACTCCCATGCTGGGCCCCACTCGCAGATTCACCAGGGCACCTCCAGTCTATCACTCGGCAACACTGGCACACCAATACTAGGTTCCACACATAGCTCAATTAATATACCTCACTTCTGACCTTGTGTGCCCATTACTATTCCGGTACTGCAGCCCACATATAAC